>NC_047092.1:24377184-34377184 GCF_902459505.1 Geotrypetes seraphini | reverse complement strand
GGGAGGAAGGGCCGTCATTGGCAGGGGGATACTTTTTTTCTTATGGGACAGATATATTGCGTGTATAACAGATACAAAATATCTGTGCCATTGAGAAAAAAACCCAGGCTGACCTGTTGGTAACTGTGTTACCGACAGGTCTAAACAGATGGTTTTTTCCAACAGCTAAAACCCCTGTTTTATTTTTTTTGCATAGCCAAGCGATGTTAGTGCATCAATCACTTGGCTACTTTGCATGGGGTTTTAGCTAATTTGCATGGCCGGATCTGAAAATGGGCAATGAGGGGAAAAAACATGCGGTGTGCCATTTTGTGAATCAGGTCGATAAGAGCGATCCTCGCTAAAGCTGTGAAAACAAGTTTAGCGACGATCGCTGACTTTGCTGTTTACCATTAATAATCATTCAAACTGTGCTGGATCATAGAACACATAATTAACATCAGAAAACTTACTATAACATTTGCAGAGGAATTTTTAAAAAAGGAGCTCCCATTGCAAGTGTATCATTCATAATAGTGTGGATATTGCCATATTAGGAAATACTTATTTTATTTGTTTTGCCGTAAAAACAAATTAAGGCCATAGTGCATAGTCTGTTATTGATAAAGATGGTATACCGTTGAAAGCGCGCAGGTCATTGGCACGCCGACAATCCCGCCCCTATTTTTGCGCACAGGACAAATGTGCATTGCCGCTTTCGCCGGTTTTAAGCCTTCTCGTTTGTGATTTAAGGGAGGTGTGGGGGGAACCCCCTCAGTACACTTACAACTCCTCATGCTGCCATTGGGGGTGGAACCTCCCCCCCCCCCCAGTACATTGAAAGCTCCTGTTCTCCTTCCTATTTTTGCACTTCACAAGTTTTCAGTGTACTGGGGAGGGTTCCCCCCCCCCAGCGGGAGCACAAGGAGTTGTAACTGTACTGGGGGGGTGGTCCCCAAACACACACACACACCCTCAGAGTGCAAAGGGGAAGGCTTGAATGTAGCAGAAGCAGCAGCGCGCTTTTGTCCAGCGTGCAAATGTCAGGGCGGGATTGTTGGCACACAAATGACCTGCATGCTTTTGACAGGTCACCGAGAGAGACATGGGGGAAGCCACTGCTTGACCTGGATTGGTAGCATGGAATATTGCTACTCCTTGGGTTTTGGCCAGATACTAGTGACCTGAATTGGCCAGCGTAAGAATGAGCTACTGGGCTTGATGGACCATTGGTCTGACCCAGTAAGGCTACTCTTACGTTCTTAAGTCTTTTTTTTCTTAAACTAAGCTTTCAACATAGCACTGTATCTCCTTCACAGGAGAAAGTAACAGGATGTGAGCAAGGGACATCGATGCCTCTTTGAAAGCTTAGGTTTGAAAATAATAACACATGCAAAATGACACCAGCGCAAGGTTTTAAAATTATAATTAAGATTTATTGAGTTATTGTTTCTATATTTCCATTATGAGATCAAAAGAATCAAGCATAATTGCTTAACAGTTGCGCTAATGGGAGATCGTTATAGTTGCCAAATGCTGGCCTTCTCATAACGAGCTCGTCTTACTATCTCATTTCATTCTATTATATACTTTTGGCTTATTGTGAAATCATCAGGTTGACAACCAATAAAATAACATGGTTGGTCTTAAAAGTTTTAGACAAAGCAAAATTCCTCCATGTTTCAAAGTTAGACAGTTTTAGAAAATTACTTTTGATTTCTGAATTAACATTATAACATATTCAAGAGAATTAACAGGGTGCTGAAAAGTTCTCAACTTGTTAGGTTCAAATTACATAGCCTTAGCCTGGAGGAGGAGGAGGGGCTTGTCCCCCTCTCCTCCTAAGCTGACAGTCTCACACACAAAGAGCAGGAGTCTCTGACTTAATTACTCCCAGATGTTGCTTTAGGATTTCTTTAGGTTGCAAAGATATATAAATATGTTTTTTCAAAACACAATTCTTTTGTTCAACACAGTCACACAAATCACTCCAGGGGCCTCCATTCATTCATAACTCGGCCATTCATACTTAATGCATTTTATCTCTTAGTTTAGGACACGTTATCTTCCTAGCCAGTCTACAGCACATGTGGTATTAATTAACACCACGATGCTGAGAACAAAGACTGGGAACACAAAATGGATTCCTTTGGTTTCCTTCTGATTTGACCCAACAGCAAAATACATTAAAAAACACCATTATTTCCCTTATATTAATCTATAGTGTGTTTTTCTGGCTTTAGTTACATATTTAGATTTTTATTCACCAGTTTTTCGTACGCTTCTATTTGGGCATGGCCCTGACTGACACATATGCTTGTATCTAACTAGAATTACCCAGAATCATATGAAAAACAGGCGCTTTTGTAGAAAAACTCCACAAAAATACTGCACTTATCATGTTCTGACATCCATTCCATTACCGTCCCATAAACATCACCCCCTGCTGGCCACGAGCCACTACTCCTCAGATGGTAATCACAAACTTCATACAACTGTATAAACTTTGAGCTCTGCTAGACCCAAAATGTGATCATAATTGCATCTGTTCTTCATGCAGTTTCTCTACATGTATCTGATGTTCTCTGTAAGTATATGAATTGTAATTGAACTCTTATTACCAACAGCATGCAGATGCAGTGAACAAGGTTCCTTGGGCCTGAGCTGCACTAAATTTGGAGGTCAATGTGAATGTAAACCAAATGTCACTGGGCGCTGCTGTAATACATGTGCAGTGGGAACCTATGGCTTTGGACCCCAAGGTTGTTCTCGTAAGTATTAAGCATTTTAAGAGCATTCTTTTAGGTTAGGCTTTCTTTTTCAGCAACAGCTGGTCTACAGTTCATCAGAAAGTGATTAACTTGTAATATAGCAAATAGAAAACTAGCACTTGATTTGTATGATAACTGGAAACAACTTAACCTAAAAATACCCACTAATGATTCTATAATACAGAACAGAAATGTGCATCTGAAGAATTTTCTTGACTAAAGTTCTTGACTAAAGTTTCTTGATTAAAGTATCCATAGAGATATAAAGGGCTTTGAGGCTGTTGCCACGCGGCTCTATAAAAAAGGGAGTTAGTGTTAAGCTTTCAGGCAGTGGGTAATGGAATACTTGGTGACGGGACTAAATCGCGCGAGATAACGGCGCGCCGACAACTGAGCACAAGGTTGACGGCGCGCCGAAGAAAAGCACTATTTTAAAGGGCTCCGATGGGGTGTGTGGGGGGGAACCCCCCACTTTACTTAACAGACATTGCGCTGGCATTGGGGGGGGTTTGGGGGGTTGTAACCCCCCACATTATACTTAAAACTGAACTTTTTCCCTAAAAAACAGGCAAAAAGTTTGGTTTCAAGTATAATGAGGGGGGTTACAACCCCCCAAACCCCCCACAATGCCAGCACGATGTCTGTTAAGTAAAATAGGGGGGTTCCCCACCAACACCCCCCGTCGGAACCCTTTAAAATAGTGCTTTTCTTCGACGTGCCGTCAACCTTGCGCTCAGTTGTCTGCGCTCAGTTGTCGGCACGCCATTGTCTCGCGCAATTTTGTCTATGAACCGGAATACTTTGGTTATTTATCGCAAGCTAGGACAATGTATCACCCACATCACCCATTAAGATCTGAGATGCTGAAGCGCTTGTCACTAGATGGAATGCAGCGAGTGAAATAGACGGAGACTAGGACAAAGGCAATTTCGATAGCAGGGGCGAAAATATGGAACAACTTACCTCCCTTTTTTTACAAAACCATAGTGCGTTTTTTAGCGACGGCCGCAGCGGTAAAAGCTCAGACCCTCATAGGAATTCTATGAGCATCGGAGCTGTTACCACCACGGCTGGCGCTAAAAATCGCACTACAATCTTGTAAAAGGGAAGGGTTAGATTGAAAATTAAGAATGATTGACAATATACAAAATTTTAAAAAGCTGCTGAAAACAACCTTATTTATGGAAGTGTTTTCTTAAAAATATAGTTAGATTTGTATAGCAGGAAATTAGAGACAAGAAGCAAAATATGATTTTAAATTTTGTTTGTGATTTTAATGTTACTATGTTTATTTAATATTTTATGTATGTATGGTTATAATCTGCTTACTTTTTAGGCGGTCTATAAGCCTTTTAAATAAATAAATAATAAATGGGTGTTTTTATGGTGTTTTACAGTATTGGAAGGTTATAATTTTTTTTTATTATGTATGTATTTATTGTTATCTGCCTAGAATTACAGATAATGTGGGTTATAAATCATTTAAATATTTTAAAAAAAAATAAAATACTTTCTCCCTCTTTGGTATACTATGTCCCTCTAAACATTCTCTATACCAGGGCTGCCCAAGTCCGGTCCTCGAGATCTACTGGCAGGCCAGGTTTTATGGATATCCGCAATAAACATGCATGAGAGAGATTTCCATATCAAGAAGGCAGTGCAGGCAAATCTCTCTTATGCATATTCATTGCGGATATCCAGAAAACCTGGCCTGCCAGTAGATCTCAAGGACCGGACTTGGGCAGCCCTGCTCTATACTAAGTCCTGTAACCCTTCATTGGAGTTCTTTCTCTATACCAATTCCTGTAAACTGTGCCGAGCTCTACGATTGTGGAGAGGATGTGGTATACAAACTTAAGGTTTAATTTAGTTTAGTTTAGTAAAATAAAAGATGAATTTTTAGATTAAAAACTTTAGACTCCCGAGTTTAGCTGAAAACGGCACAAATTTATGAGCCTAAAAGAAGTATAAATTTAGAAGCTCAGGTGTAACTATTCAGCTGCCACTGGCTTTATGTCATGATATTAGATGCTGGGCCACATCTGGACACCATCTTTGAATATCTGGGTATGTATGGACGGACAACAGTTAGGCAGTTAAAGCCAATATTCAAAACAGACAAAAATACAACTGTGTTTTATGTGGTCCAATTTGTCTGGTTATTTTATGTGGTTAAATGCTGGATAAAAACACTTAGCTTAATAAGTGCTGACTCCGTCCCCAGACCACTCACAAAATAGCTGGTTTCAGCTTTGGTGGATAGAGGGGATATTCAGTGGCACTATCCAATTAAATTTAGGTCCAGTCCATGGGATTCTATATATGGCAGTTACAAACTGTTTATCAATTAGATCAGTGGTCTCAAACTTGCGGCCCGAGGACCACATGCGGCCCGCCAGCTACTGTTTTGAGGCCCTCGGTATGTTTATCATAATCACAAAAGTAAAATAAAAGTTTCTTGATCATATGTCTCTTTAGCTATAAATTACAATATTATTATTAAGACTTAGCCAAAAGGAAAGATTTATGAACTATAAATTGTCATTTATACTATAAATTGAACTATAAATTGTCATTTATGAACTATAAATTGTCATTTCTTTAATAAGACATTAACTATTTTTTTTCTGAGGCCCTCCAAGTACCTGCAAATCCAAAATGTGGCCCTGCAAAGACTTTGAGTTTGAGACCACTGAACTAGATGGTAGGTGGGATCAATATGGACAAAATCCAACCATACAATGAGAAACCCACTCTAACTCATAGCGTGTAATGAAAGGAGGGAAAGGATCTCAGAAACCAGCTTGGTAGTTGCTAAATAAATCTCAGCCAAGGCTTATATGGTTCCAAGTTTCAATCACTGATCCAACTATCCTCCTCTTTCCTATTTTAAATATTCACTTTTTAAACTATTTAAATAATTTCCCAAAAATTGGAAAAACTCCTTCATATTACTTCATTAGCTTCCAAAAATATCAAATTAAGGAGTTAAATCGCTTATCTTTTACTCGTTGATCTAGGCAGCCACAGCCTGATGGAACCCATTTCGCCAAAATTTAATGGCCATTTTGTGAGCTGCTCCGCTCCTTCCTAGGGCTGAGTGCTGCTCTAGCCACCTCTACCTCTCCCCAGCATCTCACAGCACACCTGAAATCTCAGGAGGCACACAGTTTGCGACACACTGTCCTAAAGCAAAAAAATAAGTAAATACAAAAAATATAAATTTTTTTCTATTTATTTATTTAAAAAATTTCTACTCCACCTACGACATAAGCGGTTTACAAAGAAAACATAATCATGTAAACACACATAATCAAAACAACATAATACATTGACTCATCGCAGTTATCTAACTTACTAAAACTAATACAAATCTAGTAAAACTTCAGTAAAATAGACTATCAAAATCTAACCTAATAAAAAGCTCTCATAAACAGATGTGTTTTTAATTGCTTCTTAAAAGACATCTTGTTCTTACATAACCTCAAACATCCTCACAGAGCAAATTTATTTTTTTTCTGGTTGTCTGGTTTCTACTTTCCTCATCTTCTCATTATTCTCTTCCTTCGATCCACTGTCTACCCTCTCTCTGCCTCTTCCATATGGCATCTGCTCTCTTTCTATGCTTCTTCCAGAAAATGCCTCTTCCTTAAATCTATCCCCCCACCATTGGTGTGGCATCCATTTTCATCCCTCTGCTCACCCCATGGTATGGTATTTTCTTCTTCCCTTCCATCTCCCCCTCAGCAGATTTTAGCATCTCTCTCTCTCTCCTCCTTTCCTTCCCTAAGATGTTATCTATCTCCTCCCCTTCTCTCCCCTCCCCCCGTGCTCTGGCTTATATATATATATATCTCTCTCTCCTCTCCTTTCCCCTTCCTTTTATTCCCTGGTCTTCCTTCTCAATTGTTTTCTGCCTATGTCTAGATTAAATTCTCTCTTACTATCCAGATCTCAATTTCTCTCTTTTCATTGTGTCTACCTACAGCTTGCCACCTGTTTCCCTCACCCCTTCCAGTATCTAACTCTATCCTCTTCCCCCAATCCAGCATGTGCCCTTTTTTTCTCTCTCCTCACCACTTCCATTCAGCATCTGTTCCCTTCTCTCTCTCCACTTCCTTCCAGTTTCTGCTCCCCTTTCTCTCTCCTCCCCACTTCCTTCCAGTGTCTGCTCTACTCTCTCCTCCCCACTTTCTTCCAGTGTCTGCTCCTCTCGCTCTCTCTCCCCTCCCCACTTTCTTCCAGCATCTGCTCCCCTCACTTCCATCTAGCGCTTATCCCCCTCTTTCTCCACACAATAAACCTAAAGTGCCACTTAACCTATTCCCCTTGTCAGGTCATCTCCCCCCCTTCCCCTCTCCTTCACAGATGCTTTTCCAAACCAAAGTTTTCTTTCTGAGGGGCCCTGACACAGCAGCCATTCTCACTAGTTGTATGCAGCTGTCCTGAAGCTTCTCCTCTGATGCAACTTCCTGTTTCCACCAGATTGCATCAGAGGAGAAGCTTTGGGGCAGCCACGTGCAACTAGTGAAAACAACTGCTGCATGACGGCTCCTCAGAGAGAGAAAACTTTGGTTTGGCAAAGCATCGCAGATGTGAGGGGAAGAGATGCCCAGACCACGGAATCCCCTGGAGCTGTGGGGCCCAAGGCAGTTGCCCTGTTTTCCTTCCCCTAACGCTGGCCCTAGCTGTAAATCAGTATTCTACGAACACTATGGGCAGAAAAATCTATCATGTGCAACAGCAGGAGGAGTAGATTGCAGGTCAGAGGCGTGCCCTGCATTTGTATGCACAGGTTATGGAAAACTGACAGCACTTAAGCATGATCATTTACACCAGCCACTAAGCACTTAAAAGTTAGTCATTTAACTGTGAACATACGCTAATATTCTATCACATTATAGGCACCACTCCATGCGGTGTCAATCAACCACTAGGCGCCACTCCTAAATTGCGACTAGTGACACCTAAGCACACTTAGGCATCGCTAGGCCAGTTTTTACCTGGTCTAATTTACTGGCACCTAACTCGGATAACTAGAGATGCATGTCTACCATGCCTATTTATTTATTCAATTTTCTATACCGTTCTCCCAAGGGAGCTAAGAACAGTTTACACGAATTTATTCAGGCATTCAAGCATAATTCCCTGTCTGTTCCAGTGGGCTCACAATCCATCTAATGTACCTGGGGCAATGGGGGAGCAGGTGACTTGCCAAAGGTCACAAGGAACAGCGTGGGCCTGCATGCACAACCTCAGAGTGCCTACATTGCAGCTCCAACCACAGTGCTGCATTCTCAGAGCTAGTATGACAACAGATAGAATGATAAACTAGACAAGATGGAAAACATAATATGGCAAAACATGAAACAGTGAGGCATAGCATGGCGAGTATGGTTCAGCAAAACAGCATGGCAAACAGTTTTACAAAGCATAGTTAATATAGTATAACATGACTTGGCAAAATGGTAAGGCAAGACCCTTAACCATGTGTACTTTTCAGGAAGGCATCATTAGGCATAGGGAAGGGGAATGGGGACTTGTATTCCACCTTTCAAAGTGGTGGGGGACTGGAGGATTAAGTGACTTGCCCAGAGTCACAAGGAGCAGCACCAGGATTTGATCTCACAAACTCTGGGTGCACCAGTAAGACACAAGGGAGGGCGCCTAGACTTAGGTGTTGCCAGGTGCCACTCTGAGTTCTGAAAGGAACTCTTAATTGGTTAATTAAAAAAAAAAAAAAAAAAAAAAATTCAATTAACTTCAATAGTGTGGTCAATTACCACGTCATTTAAGCTAATTAAAACAATTTGAGTTGCGTGTGGATTTTTGTTAGGCATCCTCAAAGTAGGCACCATTTATAGAATCAAGCCCTGTTTAACTCAGTTTAGTAAAAGGTTCCCTAAATCTCTTCTTCAGCAACCCATCTTTTTCTTTCCATTGCTTCTTTCCAATATACAGTGTGAAATAATACCTAATGGAGAACCTAAGTAACTTGCCATTCGCCTTCTCTTCTCTTTGTCTAGCATGCAATTGTAGCACTCAAGGCTCTTTTAGTACACTATGTGACCAGATTTCTGGGCAGTGCTTGTGCCGTAGCGAAATCGATGGCCGCCGCTGTGATCAATGCCTCTCGGGATACTTTGGATTTCCCAGCTGCCGCCCCTGTCAGTGCAACAGCTATGCAGAGCTTTGTCATCCAGAGACTGGGGTCTGCCAGAACTGCAAGGGGTTTACTGCTGGACCCAACTGTGAAAGGTGTGACAATTTTAATATATTCTGCACCAAAGAACTAAGCTGGTAATACTTGATGTTCTGTTTAATTTTCTTCAACTGTGTGATTTAGCAGTTTGCAATACTTTCCAGTAAGTACAATATTTTGGGGTGGCTTAGATTTTGGGTTAGAAAACAACATGCGTACAAAACTTTTCTCTACAGCCACAAGTTCTATTACTGTTGCTCTCATCATCAAGTAGGAGAACCAAATAACTCCAGAAACAATGGAAAATTTACTCCAATTCTGGACTTTATGCGCTCACACACACAGCAAGGGGCAGGATGTGACGTCACTCGCCCAACGAGTCCCTCGTCTTGGGGTGCGAGCTGCACTGGGGTCGGGATGACGTCGGACAGATGCGCTTTCTCACGGCCCCCCTTCCTGTCTCTCACCTGTTCATGTTGGTGCGGGCTGGCCATGCACCCGGTGCCTAGGGCTATGAGGTGCCGACTCCGTACTCGGCGCATGTCCCGCCATCACCAGGGTGATGGTTGCAGCAGGCAGCTTTTGTGTAAGGGGATACTGCAGCCATTCCTGGCCTAGTTGCTCCCCCCCATTGTCTCCCCACCTCCGCCTCCACCTCTTACTTCTCCTTTTCTTTAAACTGTCCCTAACCAACTCTGAACGAGCTTGAGGTGTTCCCAACCGTCCCCCTTTGTAGACACACATTTCCCGCCATCTCAAAGCCTGGGTTGGAGAAAGCTATATTAATGACTGTATAGTGCAGGTGGGGGGTTTTTTGGAGGAAGCCCTTTACCTCAAATAAAATTCATCAAGTAAACCGAGTCCCGGTATTGGATTGGATTGGGATTACATTGGATTGGATGGACCTAAGGATTGGATTGGATTGGGACTTTTTACAAATGAAAGTAAAAGGAATTGACCATCCTACTCCACCAGAAAACTTTTCCACTTAAAATTCCCTCTCTCTCAGCAGGGGCACCATGTCCCTTCCTCCTTCCTCTTTTGTTCTCCGATGCCGCGGATCTGCTTTACACTGGTGGCGAGCTCAAGGAGGGAGAAGAATGGGCTCTCTCTCTGCATCCCCACCTGCCGCCGCAACAACAGCTGGAAAGGCATGTCCAGGCGCTGGCCCAGAAGCCTTCTCCCCAACGTCAATTCTGGCTGGTCTGGAACTTCCTCTCCGATGTCAGAATTGACATCGGGAAGAAAGCTTCTGGGCCACCACCTGGACATGCCTTTCCTGCGGTTGTTGCGGCAGGCAGGAAGCAGCAGTGGGCGGTGGTGGCGGACCAGGTGGAGGGAGCAGAAGAATCGGCGGTAGTCTTCAGAGCGAGGGAGGCAGGCTTCGGAGAGAGGGAGGCAGGCTTCGGAGGGAAGGAGGCCGACAGACAGGCAGGTTGGCTGGCTTTGGCGCAGCAGGGAGGGAGGCTGGCTGGCTGGCTTTGGGGGAGGGGGTGGGACAAAGGCTGGAAGGCAGTGAGGGGGACATAGGAAGGAGGGAGGGAGGAATGAAGGAGAGAGGCAGAGAAAGGGGGGTGTTGTAAGCAGAAAAAAGACTAGAAAAGAAAGGCAGATGCAGGACTATGGGAGGTTCAGACAGAGGGGGGGGAGAGACCCTGAGGAAGAACAGAGAGATCAAGATCATAACAGAGGAGAGAGAGAGAGACTTGGAACAAAGGTACAAAGGAGAACTGACACTGCATCTGGGGAGGATAATAGAGGGAAAAGAGAGAGAGACCTGAACCCAAAGGGGGATGTGGCTGGAGAAAGAAAGAGAGAGACCTGGACCCAAAGTGGATAGGGCTGGAGAAAGAAGGAGAGAGACCTGGACCCAAATGGGAAGGGGCTGGATTGTGAAAGAAATGTTGGATGTGAAAGAAAGAAAGAAATATTGGTTGCACAGTCAGAAGGAAGTGCAACCAGAGACTCATGAAATCACCAGACAACAAAGATAGGAAAAATGATTTTATTTTCAATTTAGTGATCAAAATGTGTCAGTTTTGAGAATTTATATCTGCTGTCTATATTTTGCACTATATTTGTCTATTTTTCTATAGTTACTAAGATGACATTGCATATTTTAAAATCATCTGCCTTGACATCTTTGAAAAAAAAAAAAACAACAACTCGTAAATGATAATTAATATTTTCTCTGCGTACAGTGTGCTTTGTGTTTTAAATAAATTTTTTATGGTTACCATTATAAATTAATAAGATATTGTGTGTACATGAAAAATGAATGGAAGAAATTGGGGGCGGGACTGAAAATTAATAGATGTCCCGTTTTGATGAAAAAAATAAATGCTAACGTTACCCATACCTTAATTTCCAAGTTATCTGGTACGGATTCCTGGGCAGGAGCGATCCTGTCACTCCTGTCCTTCTGATGCCATCCATCAAAATAGTCCTTCTGGACCTCTTCCTCTCTTCTTCTCAATACTCCACCCTCTAAGCTCCATTAATTACTAGTATGAAGTATACCCTAGGAACTGCAGTTTCTCCTTTTTCTCTCTCTTGAATGGGGGGTTTCTTTGGTTTCTCTGGGTTTTAGCCCTTGTTGTCATGTAAAGAAAATGTACACTCCCTTATCCATGTAAAACCCTTTGTAAATTGTCCTTCCTATAGGATTTAAACATCTTCCCCACCTCTACAACCCAAAAAATCCCAGTAATTTAAAGATGTCAAGTAAGAGAGAGAAATGTGTATATATGTAAGAATGACAGTTCTTTTCTAGATTCTGGGGCAAGATGACTTGAAGGACCTTTGTGAATTTTGTGTTCCCAGGTGTGCTGATGGTTACTATGGAAACCCTCCTACAAGAGAGGCCTGTCGGCCCTGTATGTGCCCAGATTCACCTACAGGCATTCGATACTTTGCCCATTCTTGCTCTCTGGATCGGCAGAGCTCAGAAATAGTCTGCAACTGCCGTGAAGGCTACTCAGGTGTGCAGGGAAATGCATGTTTTGTGGCTTTTAGCATTCTTAGTTAAGCATGGTAGGATGTGTTAAAAGATAGAGATGGGTGGTGTTATAGTTGGTATGCAGTAAATGTAAGGAATGAACTGAAAAGGTAATAGATAGAACTCCTCCCTGTTCCTCACCAAAGTCTCAATTGTAAGAAATGTGCAAGTGTACAACAGACAGGAATAAATCTCCATGGGAAAGGGTCAGATAGTAAATGTTCTTTGCAGCAGGACAGAAAATTCTGCTGTTTCCACAGTGAAGGGATTTCATAGAACTGACAATAACAAATTTGGGGGTCAATATTTAAACCCTGCAGTTAGCATTTTTTTTTAAAGTTGGCTGTGACAGTTATATACATTCAGTATAGTTGTATTTATAAGCAGTAGCAGTATATATGGCCTTTGTACTACTGGCAGTCCCCGAGTTACAGACACCTGACTTAAGTCGTGGCTTCATTTGATTTCTCTGAGCAGTATTGCCAGTGGCATGGACTCCTACAATTCTCCTGCAGCAGATTCAGGAATGATGCATTAGAGAATGACACGGTGACAAAATTCATCACCGTTCCCGTCCCCGCGGATAACCGCGGTAAACCATCTTCATGTCATTCTTTAAGGAGAGAGGGAAGAATCAGAGTATGAATGGCCACAACCACTGACCTGCAAGCTTTGCTTTGAAGAATGCTGGTGTAGAAGGATTGAGGTTGAAATAGACACTAGAAAATGACATGGGATTATTTCCCGCGGTTATCCGCAGGGACGGGGACGGTGATGAATTTTGTCACCGTGTCATTCTCTATGATGCATGGCCACATTAAGAACAGTGTGTGGTTGTGCATGCTGTACCTTAGAGGGAACACTGGGGCTGTTGGCCCTTTTGTCAGCGGGGAGCAGAGGTAAGCAACAAGAATCTTAAAATCTACAAGTTCTGAGTTACATATAAATCCGACTTAAGAACATCTTTAAAAAGGTAACTTGTTCTTAACCTGGGGACTGCTTGTAGTTATTAATTCATTAGGATTTAGTTACCGTGTTTTATGAAGAAATTTATCCAAGGCAGTGTAGAGCAAGAATAATCTGGACATAGAAAATAAGGGATAGATTCAGTAAAAGATGCTCAAAACCTGGCACTGAAAAAAAATTCTGTGCTAAATAATATTCTATAATGAGCGTTCTGGGATTGGCGCCCTTTATAGAATAGCAAGTAGCTCCAGGATCTGCGTCCAACTTTGGGCACGAGGATTTCCATCAGCTGAAATTTTGTGTAAATACCGACACATACACGAGGCATGGATCCCCGGTATTCAGTAATGCTGCACGTTCAGATCCCGCAAAATGCTAAAGCCTGTCGCTTCTTCCTCTGTATTACCAAAAACACAGGGGGTAAGTGGAAGTGTGATACATAGACAGACTAACAGAAGTTTAGACAGAAGATAAGCACAACCGACAAGGAAAAACTGCACATGGCGTCAGAAAAGGTGCACCTGCCATAAGCAGTCAACCTTATTCCTTGTGTGATTAGAAACAGCAGCGATTCTGTACAGCCTGGACACATTTTTTGCCTTGCTAAATTAAACCAATTTAGCTGTATGGATGGTGACTGAATATCATCGGCTATTTGTATAGCCAATTTGTGTGCGCTCAAACTCAGGGGCGGAAAATTTCATGGCGACACCAGAAAGTACTTCTTCACAGAGAGAGTGGTTGATCATTGGAACAAGCTTCCAGTGCGGGTGATCGAGGCAGACAGCGTGCCAGACTTTAAGAATAAATGGGATACCCATGTGGGATACCCACGAGGGTCAAGATAAGGAAATTGGGTCATTAGGGCATAGACAGGGGGTGGGTAAGCAGAGTGGGCAGACTTGATGGGCTGTAGCCCTTTTCTGCCATCATCTTCTATGTTTCTATGTTTCTATGACTTAACTGTTTAATCAGCCAATCAGTGCCAATAGTTGGCATTAATTAGAATTTACACATACACATATTCTCTAAAGTGATGGGCATAAATTCTAGTGCAGATCTCAACAGGGGATGTGGCCGGGGAGGAGCCTGGGCGGCTCGTGAGTGTTCCTAAAAGGTAGGTACACTGTCGCAGAATACACCCGACGCACACACAATTTAGGCAAAGGCATTTAGGGCTGGTTTCACCTAAATGGTAGTCGTGCATATGGGTGCTACTTGTCATTCTATAAACCGCGCCTAACTCCAGCACTGACTTTTCCAGCGACAATTATTTTAGATGACATGTATAGAATTTTTGGCACATGGAAAGCACATGCCAATCCCAGAACTACTGCAGGACACCTGAGCGCATTCCGCAGTAGTGATTTTTAACCTGCAATAAGCCTGCGTTAGTGCTTACTGCAGCTTAGCAATTCTTCCTAAAAGCCTACATCTAAAACAACCCTAAATTTTACTTCTTGAGAACTTAGCCTACAGAACTCTTCATGCTCATTAAAACTATTATCCAGCGTTCTGCCCATAGCTTTTCTCAACAAGGCAGTGTAGTAAGTGAATTGTTACTTGCAGCCTTGTACGCTATGTTTGCAACTAAACAGAGATACATAGGTGATCAAGTATTAGAGTTTATGACTCAGTTATGGAAGGTTTTGTGGTTGTTTTTTTTCTTTTCATTTGTGTGTGTGTGTACATGTGCGCCCTCTAGGCAAGCGATGTGACGAATGCCCCCCTGGGTTCCATGGCTCTCCAAGACAAACAGGAGAACAGTGTTTGCCTTGTCCTTGCAACAACAATATAGACATCACAGATCCAGAAGCCTGCGATAACGTTACAGGAGAATGCTTAAAATGTTTACACAACACTCACGGAAGGAGCTGCCAGTTCTGCAGACCTGGTTACTTTGGATCTGCACTCACCCAAACCTGCACAGGTAAGGAAAAAAAAAAAAAAGAGTTAGAGAGGGGAATTAAGACCTCATCAAAGACTCGGGGGCAAACACTGAACTTACACAAATCACTTATAACTTGTTGATCTTTAGTTCAGTCAAACTTGCAGTGAAGGAAAGAGAGCAAACATCACATTTGGTGAAATGTCACCCTGAATAAGAAGAGGTTTTGAGAAATGACCTTTATGTGGAGGAAAAAAAAGGAAACATCATCTTTGTGTGTTTGTCTTAATTTTGATACTTTTTAAAACAGTAAGAGGGAAATGCTATAAAAGGTGTCTAAAGTATTTCTCTAACTTAATTAGTTTATAAAAATGCTCCACTTGTGAAACTAAAGGGCTCACTCTCAACGGAAGAAAAAAGCCTCAGGTTTTCTTTAAGTACGGCATAAAGCTCGAACCTCCTCCACCATTATCATTGGCTAAAAACTTCCGGAGAGGGTGTGCAAAACTACCACATTTTACTTTTCAGGACTGAAATAGCTATCACTCATGGTTGTGGGGATACTAGTGATAATTAAATTTTAGCCAACGTTTCACGGTCGTAAAAGACCGTTTCTTCAGGGCTAAAATATTTTCACCGACGTCGGAATGAAAGAGCAAGCAGCTCAATAATATATGTTGGTGAAGAGTAAAAATATATTAGCCCTGAAGATGCCGTACCTAAAAAAAACCTGAGGCTTTTTTCTTCCGTTGAGAGTGAGCCCTTTAGTTTTACAAGTGGAGCATTTTTATAGATTATTTATTACCCACTTTCACCATAATTGGATATAGGATTGACTCTAACTTAATTAGTAAATTCCTTAACTTAACTAGTAAATTGGCTTCAATAATGAGCTTTAACAAGCTCATAATTGAAAAAAAATAAAATTTAATTGGGAGATAGGCACCTATCTTCTTAGGCGTGATTCTACAAGGTAGGCGTAATTCTACAAGGTAGGCATCTATTGCATAGTGCCTATCGGCGCCTAAAATAAAGTATGCATGTTTATGGGTGGAGAAAGAGGTGCTGCCAGGTGTGATTTTCTAAAGGACTTAGGGCTAGATTCACGAACCTGCCCGATCGGGCCCGGATCCGGGCAGGTCCGATGAATTCTACAAAGAAAAATATGCAGATGTGGGGGGGGGGGGGCGATCGGAGGAACACCCTCATCTGCCTGCCCGGATTGCTCGATAGCGATCCCAGCGCGTGCGTAGACCATCTTTTTTCTTTTTATTAATCTTTATTGATTTTAAAACTAAAAACAGTGACAAACAAATAAAAAACATTAGGTATTACATACAATGCACTATTATCTGCACAGGCAACTTATATATCTGAAAATGGTCTGCACATGCCCTGGACCTCTAGCCCGGCATAGATTTCCCCCCCCCCCCCCTTCAGGAGCTGGGAATGTGAACACGCGCCAACTCTCCTGCTCTCCCCTTCCAATCTTGCCACCCAGACTCTCCTGCTCTTAGCCGCCTTCCCTGCAGTGCGAGCCCGCGGGTTTAAAGCGCTTTAAACCCGTGGACTCGCACTGCAGGGAAGGCAGCAGAGATCAGTCTGGGCGGCGAGAGTTGCTAAAACAGTTTCAAATTGGCGAGATCAGATTCAGGATTTATTGCCCGCGAGCCTGGGATATGAACTAGGAGGGTAGAAGAAATCTCAAGACTGGAGGAAGCCAGAGAGCTCGATCGAGACTTCTCTCAAGAGCAGCACAGATTTTAAAGTAGAAGCGGAAATTATCATCCTGATTTTAGATAGTAGCTCTCTAAAGGCAGGAGACAAGAAGATTGGGGCAGAGCAGGGCGGCATTCGGGGCGAGCAGGCAGGAGACAGATTGGTGCAGAGCAGGAGAGTGGGAAAAACGTTTTCGACTGGTCCCCAGCAGTTGCTTCTTGGGTTGATCGGCCAGCTCAGTCGGCTCATGAAATTTGTGTTGTGAATTGCGTCCCTGCCTTCTTTGCATGTGTTTCTCCTCATTTGCAGCACGGATTCAAAGCGGATCGCAGGAGAGATAAGTGAATCAGGCCGGAGGGAAATTTGCTCGTAAAGGGGTCGCAAACCGGTCGGTACACGATCGGTTTGCTTTGTGAATTTAGCCCTAAGGCACCTATAATGTGGGCCTTTAAAACCCTGGCCTACATTACAGGCATTTAAGTTTTAAGTTAGACGTGATTCTGTAATGGGCGCCTAAGTGTGACTGACATGTAATAGGCACCTAACTTTAGGCACCTATCTTTTTAAGGTGCCAATTACAAAATCTGGCCCTAATTATACAAGATATTCACACTGAAGAATAATTATGGGCCTATTCTAATTATAGGCCTATTCTAACCAATCCCCAAAAAATCCAATCCTTTCTTTTAATCTACAGGGAAAAAAAACAGAGGAGATAAAGGATTTCACAATTATGTTGCCCATCTACGGACTAATTACAATTATTAAATTTAAATTTGTATTTCTAGTTTCTAAAAAAGTTCAAAGGGATAGCTATCAAGGTACATTACAGCAATTACCTGCATGTTAGTTGAAATTACCACAGCTTAATAGTAACAAGATGCAAAGTATGTAAGAGCATGCAAAACAGCTCATGACTTTGTAAATTCTATACTACTACTTGTGGTGAACACTGTATGCCATGTTATTCCTAAATAGATAAAGAAAAAAACAAAAACACAAAACCTAATATACAGAAACCAGAAAGGAATTGTCCAGATCAGAATGATGTGCACTAAAAAAAAGTGTCCTCCAATTCATCTGATAATATAAAAACTTTATTTCTCTAATGTCACAATGATGCATACAACGACTCAATGACTCGACATGTACATGTTTCGGCCAATAGGCCTGCCTCAGGAGTCTTAAGAGTCACAAATGTGGACATTTGAAGTGTACTGCCGCTCAGATAGATTTTATACAGAATTCAACCATACCAGAATGTCATCTGTGTCTTCTTGTAGTACCAATGCTGTCAGCTCGCAACAAGCGTCCCGTTGTATGCATCATTGTGACATTGGAGAAATAAAGTTTTTATATTATCAGATGAATTGGAGGACACTTTTTTAGTGCACATCATTCTGATCTGGACAATTCCATTCTGGTTTCTGCATTCCTAAATAAATATCACTAGCAAAATGGAAGGCAGGTTAACTCCTAGCAGTAGAACCATGAGACTACTGCTAGAGCAGAGGTGTCAAAGTCCTTCCTCAAGGGCCGCAATCCAGTCGGGTTTTCAGGATTTCCCCAATGAATATGTATGAGATCTATTTGCATGCACTGCTTTCATTGTATGCTAATAGATCTCATGCATAACCATTGGGGAAATCCTGAAAACCCGACTGGATTGCAGCCCTCGAGGAGTGACTTTGACACCCCTGTGCTAGAGGTTGCCAGTGCCATTTTGAACCCGGCACCAGAAGGGGCAGGATCAAGTTGGGATCACTGCTGCCCCAAACCCATTAAGACTCCCAGAGATTAAGAAGCTAGGTGTGGGAGACCTTTGGCTTTACTTAGGAAAGGTCTATAATGTGATGGGAATGGCATTGTGGGAGTCTTTAGATGGGGGAAGTGCTTGAGGGGGAGGGGTCTTCCAGATCTAGGGGTAGTACTTGGGGTTTCAACTTTGGGATTTGGGAAAGTACCTAGAGGTCTTCCAAGTAAAGGATGTCATTCCAAGAAAGTGGAAGTGGACCAAGCTCCTCATTGCTGAGCATTGGCCCCTTTAAAACAGGCCCAATGCTTCCAGGATGTAAGAATATTGGTGTATGCAATGTTGATTGTGAGATAAGTTATTCTTGTACCGTAGGAGTCAATAATCCATGGTACTGAGCTGCCACCAGTTGATGACTTCTGCACTAAATTAAGCCTTTGTAAACATCAAAAATGAGAATTAATGATGGTGATATAAGTGAACATTTGAGACCAAATATATCCTTTCTTCAGATAGGCATTGTGATGCCTTTTATTGGACCATGATACAACAATAATATTACACACATGTCATTTCTTTGGATAGACCCAAGAACTTTTAATATTTGAGTCATTACGTGATAATTAAATTAAGTGATGTTTATTCCTAAGTTTTTATGTTCGTACTCTGTAAACTGCCTAGTTGTGGGAAGTATATACATTTTTTAAATAAAAATAACCTTATTTCTATTTCTTTGTTTCAGAATGTGTTTGCAGTTCTTTGGGTACACGCCCAGGACCTTGTCCATCTAAAGATAGTGAAAAAGAATGCACATGTGATCAAACAGGACAATGTCCTTGTTTGCCTAATATTATAGGTCTCAGTTGTGACCAGTGTGCTTCTGGTTACTGGAACATGGCAGCTGGAACAGGATGTCAACCCTGTGACTGTGACTTGAAAAATTCCCAGGGCAATCAGTGTAATCAGGCAAGATGGTTATAATCATTAGCACTGAATTTGGAATTAATCTTAGAGAAGATGTAGAACAGTGGTCTCAAACTCAAACCATTTGCAGGGCCACATTTTGAATTTGTAGGTACTTGGAGGGCCGCAGAAAAAAACAATTAATGTCTTGTTAAAGAAATGACAATTTTGCATGAGGTAAAACTCTTTATATTTATAAATCTTTCCTTTAACTGTTAAAGGAAAGATTTATAAATATAAAGAGTTTTACCTCATGCAAAATTGTCATTTCTTTAATAAGACATTAACTATTTTTTCTGCGGCCCTCAAATACCCTATTTTTTCTGCGGCCCTCACAGTTAAAGTTTAACATCTTTCTTTTCTCAGAACTGACACATTTCAATCACTATATTGAAAATAAAATATTTTCTCTACCTTTGTTGTCTGATGGCTTTATTTTTCTGTGCCTTCTTGTCCTTTGACTATTTTTCTCTCCATCTTCACGTTCTGCCTTGCATCCATCTTTGGCATTAACTTAACATTCAATTTTTCCATTTTTTTCTGCGTTCTTCTCAAAATCTACATTTCCATGTTTTCCCTTCCCTTCCTATCTCTCTCTCCTTCCCTCCCTCCGTATTTCCATGGTCTGACATCTCTTTCCTTCCCTCCTTCCCCTCCAGTGTAACATTTCTCTTTTCCTTCCTGCCCCCTGCAGTCCATCTTCCTTCCCTTCCTCCTTTCTGGCTCCCCTCCCAGTCCAACATTTATCCCTCCTTTCCACCAGTCCAACATTTTTTTCTCTATTCCTCCTGCATGCTTCTCCTCTGATCCTCCTTCCCTCAACCAAACATCTCTCTCTCTCCCTCCATGAGTCTAACTTTTCACTCTCTGTCCTCTCCCCCTTTCCCAGTGTAACATTTCTCCTTCCCTCCTTTCTGTCCTTCCCATCCATTTTGCCCTCTCCATGAGTCCAACACTCTGCCTCCTGCACGCTTTCCCTCAGTGGCATCCCTCCTTTGCACCCCCCAACCCAACATGCTCTCTCCCCTTGCACCATCTCACCCTCCCCTCCAGTGTGTAGCACTTTCCTTTCCCTCCCTTTCTGCCAGGTCCAGCAGTACCTCTTCTCCCTTCCTTTTACCTCCCCCTGGTCCAGCAGTACCCCTTCCCCCTCCTCCCCTTGTCTAGCACTACCCTTTCGCCCTTCCCTGTTCCCATTGTCCAGCAGTACCCCTTCTCCCTTCCCTGCTCCCCTTATCCAGCAGTACCTCTTCTACCTTCCTTCTTCCCCTCCTCCCCTTGTCCAGCATTACCTCCTTCTCCCTTCCTTCTTCCCCTCCTCCTCTTGTCCAGCAGTATCTGGTGCACCCTGGGCAGGAAGAGAAGCTCCAGTGTCAGCGTCAGCATCAGCTGACTAGCAACTTCCTGCAGCCGCATCGTATGCTGGGACTCCTGCCTTCATGTATCTGCCGGCTGCAGGAAGTTGCTAGTCAGCTGACCCCGTTTCCGGAGTTTCTCTTCCTGCTCAGTGTGCGAGAATACGCCAGTGTCAGCTGACTTGCAACTGCCTGCTGCCGTCACGTATGCCGGGACTTCTGCCTTCGCGTATCTGCCAGATACGCGAAGGCAGGAGTCCTGGCATACGATACGACTGCAGGAAGTTGCTAGTCACCTGACGCCAATTCCGGAGTTTCTCTTCCTGCTCAGTGTGCGAGAACGCAGCAGGGTCAGCTGACTTGCAACTGCCTGCTGCCGTCACGTATGCCAGGACTCCTGCCTTCGCATATCCGGCAGATACACAAAGGCAGGAGTCCCGGCATACGCAACGGCAGCAAGCATTTGCCCAGATTGTGGGACTGGGTTGCCCAGTTACAGTTGCCCACATTGCGAGTTTGGGTACTAGACTGCGGGCCGCAAAATAGCAGCCGGGGGACCCCAAGTTTGAGACCGCTGCTGTAGAACATGTACCATATATATTTGAATATAAACCGGGATTTGGGGGCCAAAAAATTAGCCCCAAAATGGGGGTCCCGGTTCATATTCGAGCCAACAACCCCTCCCAGAATTATTGCAGACCGCCGCCACCAGGCTCTGCACACTGCCCCCCCCCCCCCCCTGCCCTATCTTCATACTTCATCTGCTGATCCCCAGTGGAAGTGCAGCGAGCAGGAAAGTTCTGCCCTATCTTCATACTTCATCTGCTGATCCCCAGTGGAAGTGCAGCAAGTAGGAGCAAACTTTCTGAGTTCCTGCCCCGCTGCTAACCGGCTGCCACGTGATGGAGTTTCTTCGGCCGCTGAGTGGCACAAGCTGAGCGGCTTCCTTACTGGCTCTCGTGAATTCTCAGATTCTATATAGAATGCCCGGATTCAGAAGCTGCCTAAGCGCATCCTCTCCATGAATATAGAGCTCGGTACGGTTTACAAGAGTTTAATAAAGGAAAGTATAACACGTTGAGTTTGGAGGTAGTGTAAAGGGGGGGAGGAGAGCATTACGTTTTTGTGAGCTTATCATGGCAAGGGACCTCCCAACTGTGATAAGTTTAGTGACCGCCACCGCAACAATCTGTGTACCCCCTGCCCCCACGAAGACTACCGGCAGGAGGGGTGCCTAATCCTTCCTGCCGGAAACCCCCACACACATCACCACAAACATTGCCAGCAGGAGGCATGCCCAATCGCTCCTGCTGGAATACCCCTCATTGCGCATCCATCCTCCCAGAACCTCCCTCCCTATTACCGCAAACATCACCGGCAGAAGAGATGCCAGTCCCTCCTGCCGGACACCCCCACCATGTAAAATAACCCATGGGTGTGGTCTAAGGGATCTGGCCAATCGGAATCTTAGGCCACGATGCACCAGAAAGGGGCAGGCCCATCAGTTGAGTGAAGGCGGGCCAGCCAGCTGGATGCATGCTTCCAGCCGACCATCACTATAAGGTGGGGACGTTCCAGGTAGGCTTGGGGGGGGGGTCCAGGGGGCTACTTTATGAGATGGGGGGTTCCGGCAGGAGGGATTGGGCATCCATCCTGCCAATGACCTTTGGGTGGGGGGTGTCTTTATTCTGTGAACCGCCTAGAACTTTTTGGGTATTAGCGATATAGAAAAATAAAGTTATTATTATTATTATTATCTCTCCTGCCGGCAATCTTTAGGGGGGGGTCCGGCAGGAGGAACTGGGCATTATCACAAGGATCACATTAATAAAAACCCTAAACTAGATGGGAGAGCTTTGTTTTATGAAAAACAAAAGTTATAAAATGATTTGCTTCTGATCACCACCATTTTTTTTTTTATTTTACAGTTCACAGGTCAATGTCCATGTAAAGGAGGCTTCGCTGGAAAACAATGCAGTGAATGCGAGGAAAATTACTATGGAAATCCACAGCTGGGCTGCATCTGTAAGTAAAATATGTACTGAGAAATTGTACTGCATTAATTAGAACAATGGGCTCCTTTTACTAAACAGCACTCACGCGAATTCTATGAGCGTCAAAGCATTTACATAACATAACATGTCATTTGTATACCACAAAACCATGTGGATCCTTGTGGTTTACAATAAGCAAGAGGAGCTGAATATCAAACAGCGAGCTATTAAACACTGCAGAAAGAATACTTCCAAGGCAGGCAGTCAGACATTGCATATTTTAAAGTCATCTGCCTTGACCTCTTTGAAAAAAAAACAAAACTGAATATAAATGATGATTTAGATGTTCTCTACGTACCGTGTGCTTTGTGTTGGGTTTTTTTTTTTCATTTTGTGGTTACCATTATGTATTAATAAGATTATATTATGTGTACATGAAAAATAGATGGAAGAAATTGCATTACAATTAGTACTATTATTATGGGGGTGGGGTCTGGTGCAGAATTGGGTGTGGTACTCGGTTGATATTTGTTAGACTTATGGGGTACTTGGCTTGAAAAAGTTGAGAAACACTGGTATAAGGGACTATAAATAGAACACTGAATCGGGATATTAGTTCAAAAGCAGGTGCGCTGAGAATCAGGGAAGCTGAGCATGTCATTTTCACTCTCCATTGCCTCTGGTACAAATCAGAGATTTCAAGGGTAGACTGCTCAAAAAAGAGTGAAATTTAAGAGCAATATGTACACAATATAAATTTACAAAGTTTTACAAGTGAAAATAAGTTCACAAATGGGAAAAACAAATACCGTATTTTTCGCCCCATAAGACGCAACTGACCATAAGATGCACCCTAGATTTAGAGGAGGGAAAACAAGAAAAAAACATTCTGAACCAAATTGTGCACTAATATATACCAGGCTCTGCACCCAACCCCACACTCCTTGCCAGGCTCTGCACCCTTTCCCCCCTCCCTGCCAGGCTCTGCACCCTGTCCCCCCAGTACCTTTTTAAATCCTTCCCCGTCGTACCTTTTTAAAATACACCCTCCCCCCAGTAACAAAAGAGTATCAAGATTCCAGGCAGAATCTCAAAGATTAGCAAGATTCCAGAACCCCAAAGAGAAGCAACATTCCGTGCTACTGATCCAGGGCAACCAGTGGTTTCCCCCATGTCTTTCTCAATAACAGACTATGGACTCTGTCAACCTGTTCCAGGCATACAGCAAGAAAGAAGGGACAGAGTCTGGAGTTGGAGGTGGAGAGAAGGCTCACTACTTGTATTATTATAGTGTCCAAATGGTGGTGCCATGTTACAGAATTGTCTCCATAGTGGCTGGACTGAGCTAATGTCTGCTAATATTAGTTGCCCTTATCTAATCTCTTTTAATGTATCTCTGCTGCTAAAGCTTATGGAAATGGTTTTCCTGGCATACAGGTTTCAGACCAAGTAGAACATGCTGTATTCTATTCCTTCCTCATCCCCTCGTGGAAAGACCTGCTGTTTGGACAGAACTTCTTGGCATTACCAACACATTTGGTAACAGAAATGTGGTCTCTCTGGACAAACACACACACACACACCCGTCATACCTTTTAAAATGCACCTTATAGCCTGGTGGTTCAGCGGTGTATCGACCATCAGGAACGAGCTTTCCACGCTCCTGCCTGGCCCCAGGCCACTGAATGGCTGCTGTCAGTTCTCACAAGTCCCATTCAGAAAGTGGCGCAGGTCCAGGCAGGAGCGCAGAAAGCTCACTCCTGATGGCTGATACACCACTGGACCACCAGGCTATAAGGTGCATTTTAAAAGGTACAACGGAGGGGGTCATTTTAAAAAGGTACAATGGAGGCCATTTTAAAAAGATATGACGGGGGGGGGTGTCAAAATTTGTATCTTCGGTTATGGAGCAAAAAAATATGGTACCTTGAGCTTCTTTGAGGGATTGTTGTTTGTTTGTTTTTTTAAATACTTCTGAAAGGATTATAGGCAGCATGGAGGCTGTATTAGGTGAGTATTCAAGGAATTTGCATAAGTAATTTAATAGTTAACAGGGTAAATTCCTTGGGCTGAAAAATTCCCTCCATTTAATATATGCACAGGTACCAATGCACTTCTCCATCCCAGCCCAGATTTTCAAAGGGAAGCTTTATAATGAGACTGTCCTCTCCAGAGACACAGAAACAAACAAGTGTATGCATTCTCCAGCTCTCTTTTCTAGTGTTGTCCCTTGCTCATATGCTTCTTCAGGCAGTGCCCGCACCTCAACTCCCATCTACTCACCATCGAGTAAATGCTGCTATTTGCTGCCGGTTCTTTTCCTCAGCCGTTCACACTTTCTCGCATTCTTCAGTCCTAATATTTTTCAACAGCCCCATCCCCTGTCCACTCATTTGTTCCACTGATTCTCTCCAAAGATCCAGTACAAAGCTCATCAGCTCCCCCAGCAGCCCTTGCAGCTCAGCATGACTAGAGAAGCCTTTCCATTGGCTGGAGCCTACCACAGCCTCTGCAGTGGATGGGGTGAGCAGTAGAGAGATGCAGAGGGCTAAATTTTGAAAATACGCACACACTTAGGCAGCCTTTTGACTTGGAAACAGATCATGTAAAACTTTTTAGAATTCTGAAAAAAAAAATCCAGAAAGTTGGCAATCCAGCCTCCTGATTCCTGAGCACATCTGACATGCCCCCACCTAAACTTTTGGGCCTGAGGCACATTCCTAGTTTGCTTATGCCTTAATGGGCTCTGGACACAACCTGTTATGCTAGTATGCTAGCGCCAACTTTCCTTATAGAATTTGCTCCAATCATGTACATTTTAGGCACATATATTTAGGTGCAATGGGATAAATGTGTGCTTACTTTTAGGTGCCAACAAAAAGCAGAAAGCAAAGCTTCACATCGATATACTTATTCAATTATTATCATCAATTCTTTTCCCCAATAGATCCTCTCATAAATATACTTATAAACAGATCTTTATAAAAAAAACAAAACACCTCGTTCAGAACTCATTAGCATTCAGATGGAGTAAGACCTCAGCAGCTACACTTGAACATAATATTTCATTTGAGTCCAAGTACAGTGGTGCCTCGCATAACGAACGCCTCGCACAACGAACGCTGCACACAACGAACTTCATGTCTTGATTCACACAACGAACTTCGTTTCACACAACGAACTTCACACAACGAACTTCGTTTCACACAACGAAGTCGCCCGAGCTGCCGATGTATTGCATCCTTCCGCGCAGGCACTGCAGGCAGTCGTTAGTCACTGCGCTTAACTGCCCTCTCTCACTGTATACAGTCGTCCTTTTAAGATAAACTCAATATTTTTTATATATCATGGCTTCTAAAAAAAGCAGGAAGGTGATTTCTGTTGAAATGAAACGGGAAATAATTAGAAGGAGTGAATGTGGGGTAAAACAGTGTGACCTCGTCAAAGAGTTTGGCCTCAGCAAGACCACCATTTTCACCATTTTGACAAATTTATCTTTTTTTATGGCATCTTAGCATATTTTATGCTGCAGAACGAATTATTTTTTTTAACATGTACTGTTATGGGAAAACGCGTTTCACATAACGAACTTTTCGCATAACAAACTTGCTCCTGGAACGAATTAAGTTCGTTGTGTGAGGCACCACTGTAGTGTATATCGTAGCTAGCCTCCTCATTGGTCCATCCTCCACTTTCAACCATAATATTTAGGGTTTCTTTTCTTTTTTGTAGTTTAATTTTACTTCTACAAAGTAACTTCAGAAGCGAAACACTTATCTTTATAAGCCCCGACAGCTTTGCTTTTGAAGTTAAAAAGAAATAAAAAAACCCTAAATATTACGGCTGAAAGTGGAGGATGGACCAATGACGAGGCCTAGCTATGATATACTTGGACTCAAATGAAATATTATGTTCAAGGCCCTCTTTTACAAAGGCGTGCTAAGTGTTTTAGCCCAGATTTAGCGTACGCTAAATCAACGCATGCTAACGCATCCATAGGATAACATGCATGCATTATTTATTTATTCAATTTTCTATACCGTTCTCCCAGAAGAGCTCAGAACAGTTTAGATGGATTTATGCAGGTACTCAAGCATTTTTCCCTGTCTGTCCCGGTGGGCTCACAATCTATCTAATGTACCTGGGGCAATGGGGGTTTAAGTGACTAGCCCAGGGTCACAAGGAGCAACGTGGGTTTGAACCCACAACCTCAGGGTGCTGAGACTGTAGCTTTAACCACTGCGCCACACAGCATGTGGCATGTGCTAAAAAGCTTAGCGCACCTTTGTAAAAGAGGGGGCAAGGGTAGCCATTGAGGTCTTACTCCACTTGAATGCTAATGTGTTCTGAATGAGTTTATTATGAAGATCCGTTTATAATTATACGTATTTATGAGAAGATCTACTGGGGGAAAAGAACTGATGGTATTAATAATTTAATAAGTATATCAATGTGAAGCTTTACTTAGCGGACTGTGGAATTGCTTCACTTTATGGAGAACAAATATTTGAGCCATTTTATATAGTGATTGTCTTTATTGATGCTATGCATATTTCAGAAAAAATTCAGCACTCCCAAATATGCATCACAGTGATTTTTAATAATAACTAGCAATTTGGAAGAGAGGATTTTACAATATAATGATAGCAGACTTAAGATCCAGCAAAGTTAAAGAAGGAAAATTAAGAGACGAAGCAAGCAGGCAGCATCACCTTGATTCATCCCCCATCCCCCAGGTCCAGAAACCTCAAGACCCATAACGGCCCTCAAAAAGGGTAACAAATGTGCTATCACAAAGAATTTCACAAAGCGCCAGACAATAAATTGCCAGTTCACATTCCTGCTGAGACAAGACCAATAGGTGTTAACTCATAGGGCTAGATTCACTAAGCAAACTGATCGTGTACCGATCGGTTTGCAAGCCCTTTGCGACCCGATTTCCCTCCGACCCAATTCACTAACCCATGTACCAATCCGATCCTGATCCGTGCATGCAAATGAGGGGAATCGGCATGCAAAGAAGGAAGGACATGATTCACTAAAAGAAAAAAGCAACACCAATTGGGCTGGCTGTTCCAAAATAAACGACTGCTGAGGACCAGTCGCTGAGGTCCTTTCCGACTGCCCTGCCTTCTGCCGCCCTGCTCTTTGCCCTGCTTCTCTGCCCAATCTCCCGCTCCTGTCAGCCCCGATCTCCCGCTCCTCTCTGCCCCGATCTCATGCTTTGGCTGCCCTGCTCTTGCCCCGAATCTCTCCTGCCACCCCGACTCTCCTGCCTTTCCCTGCACTGCGAGCCCGTGGTTTTAACCTGTGGGTTTAAAGCGGGTTAAAACTATGGGCTCACTGGGCTAGTAAAAGTTTAAAAAAAAAAAAAAGTCGCGGCTCTTAGACGCATGCACAGACCATCTACTGATGGTCTGCACATGCGTCGGGATCGCACACTAGCAATTCGTGCGTCCAAGGGGGAGTTCCTCTGATCGCCCTCAGTTTAATTTTTTTCTTTTGTGAATTGGTCAGGCATGCACGGATCGGGCACGGAAAGGAGGTTTGTGAATCTAGCCCACAGTTTGGGACGGAAGAGGTCTAGCAGGGGTATAACAGCTGATCATATTAGACAAATTGAATAGCAATCCTGAGCAAAGACTCTTAAAAGCCACAGGAAAAATCTTAAATATGAGCCTACATGAAACTGGTAACCAGGGGCGGCGTTAGGGGAGGGCAAACAGGACAGCTACCCTGGGCTCCATGGCTCCGGAGGGCCTCCTGTGAACCGGCATGTCTTCCTCCTTCTACCCGCACTGGTCTGATGCTGTCCATACATTCCGTCGTCGCTGAGAAATCCATTTTTGCTGCAGGAGGTCTCCAGCCGCAGCAGCCAATCTGAACAGCTGCCTATGGCTCCCTTCCCTGCTTTCCTTTGCCCTGGTCCTCCCAGGTGGAAACCAGAAGTTGTGCAATTAGGGATGGACCACGGCCGAAGGAAAGCAGGAAGGGGAGCCGTAAGCAGCACTTCAGATTGGCTGCCACGGCTGAAAGTCCCTTGAAGGAAAATTGGATTTTTCAGCAATGGAAAGTAAGAGCAACTTCAGATGGCATGGATAGAAGGAGGAAGGTAATTTTTTTTTTTAAGTAGAAAGGGGGAGGCAGTTAAAAGAAGTGCCAGACTGAGTGTGGGAGTAGGTAAAAGGGAAGAGCTTATGGGACCAGAAACAGAGGAAGGGGGGGGGGGGGTTGAGATGGTTGTCAATTATCTGAAAGGAGAGAAGAGAAACAGAGAGACGTTGGATGTAGGGTAAAGGATGGAGAAAGATATTTGAAGAGAGGACTGTTGGGAAGAGAAAGGGAGAGATGGGGGAGATGGTGGGCAATGATCTGAAAGGAGAGAAGAGAAACAGAGAGACGTTGGATGTAGGTAAAGGATGGAGAAAGATATTTGAAGAGAGGACTGTTGGGAAGAGAAAGGGAGAGATGGGGGAGATGGTGGGCAATGATCTGAAAGGAGAGAAGAGAAACAGAGAGACATTGGATGTGGGGTGAAGGAAGGAGAAAGAGATACTTGAAGATAGGACTGTTTGGAAGAGAAAGGGAGAAATTGTGAACCTGGGGAGGGAGGGAAAGATAGGGGAGGCTAGTTGGGGAGAGATGGTAGACCTGGGGAAGGAAAGAAGGGAGGGAGGGAGAAATGTCAAGTCTGGGGATGGAAGGGAGAGAGAGATGCAATATCTCTCTTGCTCTCCAACCCACTGTTCAGCATTAAGGGGGAAGGGAAGAACACAATAGAAAAGAGAGGGAGCAAAATGTTGGACCATGGGGAAAGAGGAAGAGAGTTGAACCCATGGGAAAGGGAAAAATCAATATGTTGGAGACAGGCATAGTGAGGGAAATGGTGCAAGAGAGGAGAAAAAATGAACAGACAATGGAAAGAGAATTAGTGAAGGATAGACAAAAAACAGAAAGATGATGGAAAAACAAAATGTCCAGACACCATGATACAAAAAAGTGTTTTATTTTGAATTTATTCACTGGAATAAGTTATCTTTGGGATATGTGTATCACATTTTTTTTATTGTATTCAGTGGCATAGCCATGCAGCTGATTTGGGGGGAGGGGCTGGAGCCCAAAATTGGTGGATGAGCACCAAATTTTCTCCCTGCCTGGAATGCAAACTATAAATACCTGAGCTGGTGGAGATCCCCAAGTCCTGGCAACTGAAGAGCTCTTCCTCCATCTGGCAACCAGAAGTCTCTACACTTTGCAGCTAGTGGCAGTATCCTCAAGCTGCCAGTTTTTTTCATGCATACATGAGAGCCAAGGGGGTGGGGATGGGGTGGGGGAAGGCAGCAGCTCTGTAATACTGCTGCCAGCTACCGAACTTTGAAAGTTCTGGTCACTGGTCCTGGGAAGGGTATGGTCATCAGCTGATGAGGCTTGGGGATTTCCACCAGCTATATCAAGGAAGATGTTCATTTTAAGGAGGCCTAAGTAATGTTGAGCCGAGAGCAAGTAAAAATACAAGCTCTGTTCTGTAGTTTGTATTTTGCACTCATATTAATGACTAGCAAAAACTCTGGGCTGCAGACAATCAGAATTTCGGTTTTAATAATAATTTGAGCTTTGTTGACTTTCTCTCTTTAGTGTGTAAGTGCAACCTGGAAGGCACAAACAGGCCCCCATGTGACAGGATAACAGGGTCTTGCAACTGCCGAGTTGGTGTTACTGGACGGCTTTGTGATCAGTGCGCCCGGGGCTTCAGCCAGGAGTTCCCCACATGTCCTCCCTGCCACCCTTGCTTTGATCACTGGGACAGCGAGATCCCTTCCCTTTCTCAAGCTATTCAAGAGTTGATCCGGTTTGCGGCAAACCTAGATCTGAGTGAGACACTTCCTGGCTGCGATGCACATTTTGACAACCTGGAAGAGAAGCTCCGAGCCATAGAAAAAATTCTAAAAACTCCAATTCTGTCTGCTGAGGAGTTCTTGAAGATCAAGGATTATTATGACAGCACTCGGTAATGTAATTCCCTTATAAATTCCATCGCGCTTATCTAATTGTTAGACAGACTGCTTGTGCTGTTGTAAATCTGTTAACACCATGGAATTATATTTAGCAACTAGATGTCTTCTTTGTGGAAAGCTAATTATTCACTGAAGATCTATTTTGAAATTTATAACGCAAGAATAAATGATGCTCTTTTACTTTCTGTTGCTTGCGTTTTCAATAAAATTGTCACTTTTCAGAGATCTGAATTCTTTACAAGTTGAAATGCACTTTATTGGCCCAAGGTAGATATGCTAATAATGTGCACGAATTTGTGACATCACACTGAATCGTAGAGACTGCACTTTTGGAACAGTTTCCATACAATTGGCTCATGAGTGTCAGCAACCAGGGCAAACCTATAATATAACAAAAAGAACAATTGGCAGAACCCTATGTTAACTCTGAAAGAATATCTGCTGACTTTGTACAAATAGGAATTAATAAAGATGAGACACCTCAGTACAGGCCAAAGTTGAGCACTTTAATACTGCTATATAACTTTTGTAGCACCGGGAAAAGACTCATAGGTGACCAGCACCAGGTTTAAAAAAACCTCAATAAGTCCTGCCCCGTACATCATTCAGTCTCCATAATAATAAATAATGAATAAGAGTAAATGCTCAGCTTTAAGAGGAAAATGGAGGGCCAAAAAAAGAACGGCTCAAAAAGCCCCACCCATTAAATAAATATTTTCAAAATATTTTCAAAAGTGCTCATGGGCTGAAAATATAAAAAGATATAAGAAGAAAAAAATCATTTCATTTGCAAATTTTATATAAATCCCAGCGAGCAATAATCAAAGGTTACAATCCATTCACAAGACTCTTGTGAGACCACGGGAACTCGCAGCACGGCTCTGCACGGGGCAGGAGTGTAGAAAGATCACTCCTGCCCTGCGTCACCGCTAGACCACCAGGTAAGGTCCATGCTCCGATCGCCCCCACGCCACCTCTGATCACACCCCCTATCGCCTCCCCGCCACTTCTGATCGCGTCTCTTCACCTCTGATCACCTCCCTCCAAGTCCCGGGGCCATTTTTTTCGATGCCAATGAGCAATTCTGAGGGGGGGTCTGGGAGAAAAAATGTGGATAATCGAAACCGTGAACATCAAAACCGCGAATAGGGAGGGGGAAGTGTACTGGCTTAACTTAGTTACTTCTTTCTTTATTTTACAGCCAAAAAATGGAGCAGCTAGGTTATGAACTAAATTCATTTGTCACAGATGAATTTCCTGACCTCAATGGAACTATTAACAAGCTCCACACAGAAACCAAAAAGCTCTTTGGCGATCTGGAGAAAATGAAGTCAATCCACCAGCAATACAATCAGACCAGCATTACAGGTAAGAAGATCAGACCTCACCACTTCCAGTGTTACCCTTGCTATATGTGTGGCGCAGTGGTTGGAACTACAGCCTCAGCGCCCTGAGGTTGTGGGTTCAAACCCCGCGCTGCTACTTGTGACCTTGGGCAAGTCACTCAGTCCTCCGTAGCCCCAGGTATGTTAGATAGATTGTGAGCCCACTGGGACAGATAGGGAAAATGCTTGAGTACCTGATTGTAAAAACTGCTTAGATAATCTTGATAGGTGGTATATAAAATCCTAATAAACTTGAAACCACAATTCATTATGACACCTTCAAGGTACAAGTGCAGTAAGGGGGGAGGCAGTCCACGTTTTAAGTGTGGGTGCCAGCACCCGTCCTTTCCACCCCCACTGCGCGCATGCGCCCCTTCCCTCATACCTCTTTAAATTTTCGCCGCACGAGCAGCATCTCAAACTTGCTGCCCATGTTGGTGTGAGCTCTCTGATATCACTTCCGAGTCCTGCGCATAGAAAGTGACATCGGAGGGAGAGCTGAAAAGATGCGGGCAGTAAGTTCGTAATGCTACTCATGCAGCAAAAATTAAAGAGGTACGGGGAGGAATGGAAGGGGGGCGTGCACACAACAGGGGAGGTCAGGAAAGAGCAGGGGTTGGAAAAGAGGGCAGGGAGGGGCGCCACTCATCCTCATGACACCACTGTGCTTGTGGGGAAAGTACAACTGAAAGTAGTGCTCTAGAAGGGCAATTCTATAAAGCAGTGATCTTCACCAATTTTGAGCAGGGGCCTCTTTGGATTCAAATGAGCTGAAGGAAAGCTGTCAAGTATTTTCCCACATGGGACTACAACACGGTCGACCAGCATGTGTCATCCTCACTAGCTTACATCTCTCTCAAAAGCACACCTATACCAAGCCTTACACCACAAATCTCTACCAAATCTTCCCTACCCTGTACCTGCATACCACTAGGCTTTCTATCTAAAATTCCTTGTCTGACTCACTTACTCTCTAGAGGAGGTTTGGGAGGGTTGTGATTTGTGCCAGAGAGGGATTTAAGGAAGTTCTGATTTGCATTAGGAGAATCAAGGTTGGGTAGATTACAAGGTTGAAATGGGGAGGTTATGAGGTGAATTGGAGGAGGGATGGGGGGTTGTGGTGGCATCCCCTTTTAGGAGCCTCTTTGGGAGAATTGGGCCATGTGCTTAATACATATGATTAATCCCAACCAAATGCTCCCAGGGAGGAATACATTACATGGGTGGCTTATACGTATTTTTTAATGGGTATAACTTATGGGCAGACTGGATGGACGATTCAGGTCTTTATCTGCCGCCATTTACTATGTTACTATGTTTACCTTGCAGTTCTAGGTGGATTACAAAAGAGGGCGGCTGTACATTACCAGGAGAGATATCAAAATCAAACCATACTCTCAAAATGTTTGCAGCACAGCAGACACAAAAACCACATGAAACTTACAGAGCTGTTCACAGATGCACCTTGAATCCCTGAAATTGGGGCAAATGGGGATTATCGAGCATCTACTTTAAGGGTTATTGCTGTGAAAATTATCGCAAGGTAGGAAAAAGCCTCATATCACCTCCTCCAACCAAACAGCTTGTTAAAGTTGCAGATAAATAGGAGGCTTACTCAGGGTAGAAGTAATCACTGGCATAAAAAACCTCCACATGTAATATTTCACCAAGCAGAAGCCTTATGCAATGCAATGAAATCCTCGAATTGCCTACAACAGTGTTCTTCAACCTTTTTACACCTATGGACCGGTAGAAATAAAAGAATTATTTTGTGGACCGGCAGTTGAAGAATACTGGACTAAATCGTGGGCCAGACTCCGCCCATCTCGACCCAATCTCCACCCCAGACCCTGCCCCCATAATAGTACTAATTGTAACACTATTTTTTCAATTCATTTTTCATAGATACACACAATATAATCTTATTAACAACACATAATGGTTAACCACAAAATTAAACTACACAAAGCACACTGACAGCAGATGTAAATTCTCAAAATTGACATAATTCAATCACTAAATTCAAAAATAAAATCATTCCCCCCTACCTTTGTTGTCTCCCTCCCTTCATTCTATGCCTTACCTTGTGACCTGCTCCCGTCTGGCCATTTTATGCCTCCCCCGGTGTTATCTTCAGGCCGGCTCCCTCTTCCTCACTGATGCAGTGCACAAAGCCACGGGCAGCGGCTCCTTGCACGTCACGCACCTCATCTGGAAGCCTTCTCTCTGACACAACGTCAGAGAGAAGGCCTTCGATTCAGGCGCAGGACGCACGTAGGAGCCGCTGCCCGTAGCTTTGTGCACTGCATCAGTGAGGAAGAGGGAGCCGGCTTGAAGATAACACCGAGGGCAGCATAAAATGGCCAGATGGGAGCAGGTGGACTGTGAACCAGTGGACCAGTGGACCAGTGGCTGAAGAACACTGTTTTGGGCCTGATGCACGTGCCGGCCCTTTAGACCGGCAGGAAATTTCTGTGGACTGGCACCGGTCCACGGACCGGTGGTTGAAGAACACTGGCCTACAATATATCAGGAGACTAAGGAACACCCAGCAACTAATGCTTAATCAATCACGCTGGAGCAATGCTCATTGTAGCAGGGACAAATATACCACACATCGATGATGGCCAGCGTTTCGCTTCATAAAAGCTGCCTCAGGACGTATAAGTGGTTAATCCTAAGGAATGAACAAAAACTAAATATCCACATTACTTAACTTTTGTAGAAAGTCTTCTATCTTATTTTCTAAGAACGACGAGCCCCAACATACTTTTATTGGAGCTCCGGGTTTGAAAACATGGCGGCTTCTCAGACACAGGAGAGATACAGGATTAGGTATTGGTCATAAGATAAGAGATAGAGGTTTTACATTAATTTGTCTTGTCAAATTTTTTGAATAGCAAGGTTTTTATATCCTTTCAGAGGGTTCTTAATCTGATGTTATCAGTAAGTTGGAAAGGTGTCAGTCTAGCTTTGCTGCCTGGGTGGCTAGTAGGCCATCGTACATCTTCTTGCGCTGTGTGCCTTTGATTGGGGGGGGGGTGAGTGAATGGAGTCTGAGTCCTTATTGGTCTTGTTGAGTTGTTTCGGATGAGGCATTTGTTCAGGTAGGTGGAGGTGGCTCCGTTTATGGATTTGAATAATAGACAGTAGAATTTGAATAATATTCGGGCTTGCATTGGGAACCAGTGTGAGACTAAGTATGCTATACAAATGTGATCAAATTTATTTAGTGAGTAGATCAGTCTGAGAGCTGTATTTTGTACAATTTGTAATTGTTTTATCATGCCTGAGGGGCATGGTAGGTAAAGGACATTGCAGTAGTCCAGAAGTGATTGGACTAGGAGTTGGAATTATTCTCTGTCAAAGAATTTTCGGATTAGCTGTAGGTTGCGCTGACTGCGAAAGATTTCTGGATAGTTTTTTTTGTTTTTTTTCAAGTTCAATAAATTTTTATTGAGTATTTTGAAAAATACAAGGAGCAATTCAAATACATAAGAATAAGATAACGTTTTGTATATATATGATCTATAAATATAAAATTAATTATAAAGGACCATAGTATTAAGAAAAGCTCAGAGTAATGGAGTTGTTTGTGAAGACTGTATGAGAAAAAGATGAAAGAAGACAGAGTAAAAATAAAAAGAGAAAGGAAAGAAAGAGGAAAGGTGGAGAAAAGGAAGGGAAGACAGGAGTGTCTACAAAGCAGAGCGTACATATGAATCTAAAAATGACCAGGGTGATTTCTTGCTTTTTAAATTCATGGAGATTCGGAGTGTGATTTTACTCTCATATGCATAGGATTCAAGTCTATGATACATACATAGTGAGTTCCACCAAAACGTTTAATCTAATAACGAAAATGATTTCCAATTTTTCAGAATGTGCATGAGAGCAGTCACAATCATGGTATCAATGAGTTTAGGAGGACATTTTGATAGCACGAAGCAGGGATGTTGAGATCGAAGGATTATAATGTCCATAGAAATTTATTCTGAGCAGTTAGTGATAGATTGTATGGTATTCCAAATTTGGGTCCAAAAAGAGCGGACTAAAGTACAATGAAAAAACATATGATCGAGAGTTCCCTCCTCTTTCAAGCAGTTCCAGCAAATAGAGTCAAGTTTTAAGTTGGCTTTCCACATGCGAAATGGGGTCCATATTGCATTCCACATTCTGGATAGTTTTGTTGATTTGAAGTTGCATGGCACAGGATCTGTCAATCATCTCCTCAAGTAGTCTTAGGGCGGATTGGATGGGGTATTTGATGGAGTTTATTTCTATTTCTGTTGTGGTTGGGGTCTAGTCCGAGCAATAGAAATTTTATTTTGTCTGTATTCTGCTTTAGTTTGTGGCCTTTCATCCATTTTTCAACTGTTTCTATTGTCGTTAGCAATTTTTCTGCTTTAATGGGAGTTGGATGATCAAAAGGAAGGAGGATAGTGATGTCATCTACGTAGCTCAAACATTTTCTTTCCACAAATATCACATCTTATGAAGTTAAATACCAAACTGAATTGCATAATAAAAAAAATGTTTTAAATGCATTTGCAAGCTTTGCATCTCATTATAAGTTAACATGTGCTGTGCAAAAAAAAAAAAAAAGTGTGCAAATAATGCAGGATTTTGCCTTTTCAGACATTATTTAGCCAAAATTGTGTATTTTTCTCTTAATGCACATTAGTAACCTACCTCTGACTGGTTACATTCTCTGATTAGCTCAGCTGGTTAAAGATAGTTGGACATCCCATGAATAAGCACTGGCCTTGGCATTGTCCATTCACTCCTATTCTGCATATGTCTGTGAGACAGTGGTGTACCTAGCATATGTATAAGCAACTCTTCCAATGGGAGACAAATGTGGTCATAAGATGTTCTAAATACAATTATTGCAGAAGCAAAAGAGAAGACAGTATCAAATCTTTGTTGCTCTAAAGGAAGGAAAACGCCTCAGAAAGGGCCCTCCCACCTCCACAATGGTGGATCTTAAAGGTGGTTAAGCGATAACCTCATAGGCAAAACCTTCTTAATAAAGTGAGCAACTAAATCATAAACTGTGCTTCACATAAATGCTGAAATAGATAGAGGCAAAACAACCACTTATCTTAGAGCTGATCGGCACACCGACGGAGGCCAGCGTTTCACCGACAGGCTACATCAGGGTGTGACCCGACCGATCAGTCTTCAGAAGAATAATTAGAAATTTCAGTCCTGAGGTTTACTCCTTGCTTTCTGTAGGGAATACTGGTTTCTGTCCTCTGAAACCTGGCTGGCCCAAGTCTGGGCTGGCCAGGTTTCAGAGGACAGAAACCAGTATTCCCTACAGAAAGCAAGGAGTAAACCTCAGGACTGAAATTTCTAATTATTCTTCTGAAGACTGATCGGTCGGGTCACACCCTGATGTAGCCTGTCGGTGAAACGCTGGCCTCCGTCGGTGTGCCGATCAGCTCTAAGATAAGTGGTTGTTTTGCCTCTATCTATTTCAGCATTTATGTGAAGCACAGTTTATGATTTAGTTGCTCACTTTATTAAGAAGGTTTTGCCTATGAGGTTATCGCTTAACCACCTTTAAGATCCACCATTGTGGAGGTGGGAGGGCCCTTTCTGAGGCGTTTTCCTTCCTTTAGAGCAACAAAGATTTGATACTGTCTTCTCTTTTGCTTCTGCAATAATTGTATTTAGAACATCTTATGACCACATTTGTCTCCCATTGGAAGAGTTGCTTATACATACATTGGTTTCCAATACATCTGAGTTGTTTGTACCTAGCATATGTGACACCTGGGGCCCATCACTTTTTGGCACCCCCCCCCCCATGATTTTTAGTAACAAGCCACACATCACACATGAGTACCTAGGAAAAGGCAGCATCTTACATATGCAGTGAGCAGTATAACATCAATACATCCATTGTAAAACTAAACAAGCCAGACTAGTACAGATCAATCCTACACCGTCAATCCTAACAGAAAACACAGAACACAGAAAATACCTTCGCCTAGTATGGAATATGTCATCACAAACTAACCCCTCCCTCTTTTACAAAACTGTAGTGTGGATTTTAGCCACGGTGGTAACAGCTCTGACGCTCATAGAATTCTGAGCATCAGAACTGCAACCACCATGGCTGGCGCTAAAAAATGCTCCACAGTTTTGTAAAAGGGGGGATAAAATAGAAATACATAGACAAAGGTTAAATTGAACCAGCAAGAAGCTAGGCTCTGCATACAATGCAACACCACAGAAACAGTGACACATGTTTCCTAAAGCAACAAATAAATAGAAAATTTTTGTTCTACCTTTGTCTTCTCTGGTTTCTGCTTTCCTCATCTTCTTGTTACTCTCTTCCTTCCATCCACTGTCTGCCATCTCTCTGCCCCTATATGGCATCTTATCTCCTTCTATGTCCCTTCCAGAAACTGTATGCCTCCCCCTTCCATCTCTCCTTTTACCCCCATTGCTCTGGCATCTCTCTCCTCTCCTTCCCTCTCCCACACCTCTCTTCTGCAATCCCTTTCTTCCCTCATTTTCCTTTACAATTTATTTTCTGCATCCATCTTGATTACGTTCTTACTACCCTCTCATCAATTTCCTTTTTTACTGTCTACCTACAGCTCGCCACCTCTTTCCCTCACCCACTCCAGTATTTCCTTAACTCAATCCTTTTCCCCCATCATGTGCCCTCCTTTTATTTATCCCCTCCTTCCATCCTCTGCCCTCTTCTCTCTCTCCCTTCTCTCCACTTCCATCATCTGCCCCTTCTTTCTTTCCCCCCACTTCCATCATCTGCCCTCTTCTCTCTCCCCATTTCCATCATCTGCCCCTTATCCCCACTTCCATCATCTGCCCCTTCTCTCTTTTTCCCCCCACTTCTATCATCTGCCCTCTTCTCCCTCCCCCTTCTCTCCACTTCCATCATCTGCCCCTACTCTCTCTTTCCCCCCACTTCCATCATCTATCCTCTTCTCTCTCCCCACTTCCATCATCTGCCCCTTCTCTCTCTCTTTCCCTCACTTCCATCATCTGCCCCTTCGCTCTCTTTCCCCCACTTCCAACTTCCATCATCTGTCCCCTTCTCTCAATCTCTCCATCCACCACAGGCCCATCTTTCTCCCTCACCTTTCCTATTTTGGCAACAAGATCGGCAAGGCCCCCCCCCCCCCCGCGATGGCACTCAGCGGTATCGGTGCCCCCTGCCCTACGACAGCACTCAAGTTCAGCCTCCTTCTCCCAGCATCAGCAGAACTTCAGATTGGCAACAGGTGCTCAGTCAAAAGCTTCCCCTGACTGAACTGCCTGAGCGGAAACAGGAAGCTGAGTCAGGGGAAGCTTTTGACTGAGCACCTGTTGCCGATCTGAAGTTCTGCTGATGCCGGGAGAAGGAGGCCGAACTTAAGTGCTGTCGCAGGGCAGGAGGGGCGTCGATGCCGCTGAGTGCCGTCGCAGCCCAGGAATTTTCTGGACCTGTCTAGCTGTGCACCCCCCCTAAGGCTGCACCCGGGGTGGACCGCACCCCCCCCTTGGTACGCCACTGCTGTGAGATCCCTTCTTTGTGTTATTTAAGATATTGTTAAAATTGCTTTATTTTTGTTTTAATCTGTTTAGACATTCAAGAATGATGTTTGTTCAGACATTCAAGAACAATGTTATCAGTGTGGGCTTCTGTTAAGACAGGTTATTTCAATGTTTACCCATTGCATAAATGGGACCTGTGCTATAATTGCAATAGTTAGTGGAAAAATAACCCACCTTACTGGTAGCCCACTTTGATTGTAAAGATGGAATATACATTTTTTAGATTAGATATGCATTCCTGAAATAATGGCAAACGCTGTATATATTTTTGGTCCACTATTTTAGCTTTTTAAGAGTCTATTACAGGGGCTTTCAACCTAGTCCTTGGAACACCTGACCAATTAAATTTATAAGATATTCACAATGAATATTTGTGAGATAAATTTGCATGCATTACATCCATTTTATGCAACTCTATCTCATAAATATTTCATTGCAGGTACCCTGAAAATCAGAGTGATTGGGGGTGTTCCAAGTACTGGGTCAACAATCACTGATCTATTACAGAGATCAGCAAATAATCAAATCTGCTCAACCCTATGATATATTTTTACACAGATGCTCACAACAAAATCAGCAAGCACTACCAGACCTCTTCTGCAGCTGCACAGAAAGCCAACAGTACAATCCCCATCATCAGAGGTTCATTGGACACCAGGGAAAACATACGTGTCATGCTAGATAACTTAGCCTCACAAGAAAACCAAAATGCTGACCAGCTGGAGAAGTTAAAGATTCCAGATATTAGTAAACTGAATGAAAAAGTGAGTTATCAAGGATATCATCAGAATCTCCGATTTCAAACATCAATGAATGGTTTTGTCAAATATTTAACGTACTGTGTTTCATTCTAGAATAATAGTAATGATGCTAAGACATACTAAAAGCTACTACAATAACATTAACACCAACATAACAAATGCAACAGTACAGATTTGTGCAATTTGCACACTAAAATAAAGCATAAGGTACATGAAAGTGACTAAGCGAAAGGTACCTAATTGAAAAACCATAACCACATTAGTGCAAACGTGAAGTAGATATTGACAATGGAGTTCCTACCATACTCACAAGTCTTCCATATTCATTTACCAGCTACACTGTATATTAAAAAAAAAAAACGCTTACTCAAAGAAAAGCAACCAGATCTCCTTAAATATGAGCATCTCAACTCTGATTTGATAAGGTAGTTCATTGCATCAATATGCTAGGATTTAATGCATTATTCAGAAGTCTAGTTGTTAATCTCACAATTAAATAAAGACATTGGATCAGGTTTTTCATCTTCTGACATCTAGATAAGGTATTAGACCCACATCTCAACTGAAACACCATGGTCTGGAGTACTGCGTCCAGCACTGGTAGCCGTACATGAAGAAGGACACGGTACTACTCGAAAGGGTCCAGAGAAGAGCGACTAAAATGGTTAAGGGGCTGGAGGAGTTGCCGTACAGTGAGAGATTGGAGAAACTGAGCCTCTTCTCCCTTGAAAAAAGGAGACTGAGAGGAGACATGATCGAAACATTCAAAATACTGAAGGGAATAGACTTAGTAGATAAAGACAGACTGTTCACACTCTCCAAGGTAGGGAGAACAAGAGGGCACTCTCTAAAGTTGATATGGGGTAGATTCCATACAAACATAAGGAAGTTCTTCTTCACTCAGAGAGTGGTGGAGAGCTGGAACACTCTTCCGGAGGCTGTTATAATCCCTCCTTGAATCCCTCCAGGGATTCAAGACAAAGTTAGACAAGTTCCTGCTGAACAAGAACGTGTGCTGGTAGGGCTAGTCTCGGTTAGGGTGCTGGTCTTTGACCAGAGGGCCGCCACGTGAGCGGACTGCTGGGCATGATGGACCACTGGTCTGATCCAGCAGTGGCAATTCTTATGTTCTTATGTTCTTATAGATAAGAGTAGACCAAACGCTTAGCATGAATCGAAACTTCCTAAAATTTCCTGAAAGAGCTTCACTCGTATAAAGCATTAAAAACACATTGCCCTGTCTCCTCCTCCTCCCGCAAACACATACTCCGAGACGCTAGGCTGATGAAGAATTAATTAAAGTGCTGTAAGCAGTCTTTAAGAATCCTCTAAATGTGCCTGGATAAAATAATTAACTCACATAAAAGGAAAAGCCAGGAAAGTAGCTCTCCTCCAGAACTACACACAGCTCAATGGAAGAGAAGAAAGTAGAACTCTTTCTCAAGATATACACTAGCTGCAGCTCCTTCTGCATAAGCCCTATTAAAATAGTTAGAGGATTCAATTGTAGAGGTAAACAATTGTGAAAAAATAGATAATGCAGAATCAAACCCAAAAAAGATTTGTGATTTTGGACCAGACCGACTAGATAAATTTAACCTTGAGGGCAAACATCAGTTAAACCCACAACATAATTGCAAGCAGAGAATAAGAGATGAACCCAGTTTATATGATGTTACTGCTTCATTTTTGCTCTCCAGAAAAGATTTAGAAGCTCATTTTCAAAACAGAAAAATGTACAAAAGACAGCATAAAGTGGAAGATGGATTTTTTTTTTTTTTGTAAAACATCCAAATCACTATTTTCAGAACTCGTTTTTGAGATGTTTTCTCCACAGTTAGTCCACAGTATGTCTAAATCTCAAGGGGTGTGGTGGGGGGGGGATTTGGATGGGACTGGGGTGGGCTTATGATTTGAGTATTTTTCTGTGATCATGGAATGTTATAAAAATGTCCAGGGCAAAAAATAGGATATTTTAGGCTAGACTTGTTTCAGTAGCGACTAAAAGGCAAATTCTATAAGAAGCGCTCAAAAGTTAGGCACCGAATTAGGTACTATTCAGTGCGATTCAAGTAAAATTGGGTGGTGTTTAGTGAATCACACTGAGCGGTACCTATTTTAGAGGCGCCCAATAAATAGGCCAGCTCTAGGCACAACTAAAAGTTAGGCGTCCATGCGAACACTTAAGCACACTTAAGAGCAGCAATTCTGTAACAAGGCGCCTAACACGAAGCCACGCCCATGCCTAACATGCATAGCGCCTAATTTTTTGAAGGCCACATAAATTTTTAGAGGCGCCTTGTTACAGAATCGCTCTTTCTTGATAGGAGCCTAAGTTTCAATTAGTGCTGATTAAAAAGCTTAATTGAGCTTGTTATTCAATTTAGATAGGCGCCTATCTAGTTGGCGCCTCCAAATAGGTGCCTAAAACATTAGGTGCTGGTTATAGAATTTGGGCCTAAGTACCAAAAAGGTGACCAAATTGATGAGACGACCACTGGAAGGATACCCAGAGAAAACCAAAAAAACTCTGTGGAGTGACGATGTTCCCAAATGGACCTTATTTGAAAGTATCAAAGTTCCAAAGGTACACTAAAATCATCCACATAAAATAATTCCATCCACATAAAAGTAAATCATCCACATAAGAGCCTTAAAGGACCTAGTCCACTAGGGATACAGGACCCTAGTGGACTAGGTCCTTTAAGGCTCTTATGTGGATGATTTACTTTTATGTGGATGGAATTATTTTATGTGGATGATTTTAGTGTATCTTTGGAACTAAAATCATCCACATAAAATAATTCCATCCACATAAAAGTAAATCATCCACATAAGAGCCTTAAAGGACCTAGTCCACTAGGGATACAGGACCCTAGTGGACTAGGTCCTTTAAGGCTCTTATGTGGATGATTTTAGTGTACCTTTGGAACTTTGATACTTTTAAATAAAGTCCATTTGGGAACATCGTCACTCCACAGAGTTTTTTGGTTTTCTCTGGATTTTCTTCTTTGTGGATATTTTGGGGTCAATTCCTTTTGTTTTTCACTGGAAGGATACAACAGTACAATCAGATATAATAAATAGATTCAACTAGTAATGTGTCATCCACAGATAGAAATACTGTCAAAGTAAAATGAAAAATTTTCCAGTGCACACCCCTACTATATAGATTTATTAGAATCAGCAGTCAATTTGACAGAGGCAGATCTATTTTGAGTTTAGGTCAAACTGAAATTCTTATTCAATTTGATCTCTCAAGTGCATTTGATCTTGTTGATCACAAACTATTTGGAAGGCACAGTATTAAATTGGATTAAAGGATTTTTATCCCATAGATCATACAGGGTTAAAATGAATGGTCATTGGATTGTGGTGTACTGCAAGGCTCTTCCTTATCCCCAATATTGTTTTCTATTATGATGTACTCGTTAGGTTTAGAACTTGAAAGATATAATGTTTCCAGTTATATTTATGCTGATATCAGCATTCTTTTACCTTTCAATATTAAGGATTCTGATTGGAGGGTGTTAAAATGTTTGCTCACTACAGTTGAACAATGGATTATTGCTCATAAATTAAAGATACATGCTGAAAAAACAACATTTCTTGGGTTGGGCCTGGCAGGTTTGGCTAAATCAGAACTTTTGTCCTCTTTCTGTCAGAATGGTTATAAGTTCGAAATGCAAACTAGAGTATTGGGAGTTCAACTAGATAATATGTTAACTATGGAATATCAGTTAATTTAGTGAGTAAAAAAGTTTTTGGGCTTTTAGGGAAATTAAGATTAGTCAGAAAATGTTTTGATATTTCAGCATTTTCACTAGTGGTCCAGTCATTAATTCTTTTGCAATTGGATTATTGCTACATAGTTTGTCTTGAGTGTACTACAAGACTCCTAAAGAGATTATAAACTGTTGAAAATACTGCAGTTAGAGTTATACTCTCGATTCCCAAATATGAAAAGATTACACCTTACTTTGCTCAATTTCATTGATTACCAATTTCTGCTAGGATAACTTATCAGCTCTGTGTATTGGTTTTTAATATTTTACATGGTCTAGCTCAGGTATAGGCAACTCCGGTCCTCGAGAGCCGTATTCCAGTCGGGTTTTCAGGATTTCCCCAATGAATATGCATGAGATCTATTTGCATGCACTGCTTTCAATGCATATTCATTGAGGAAATCCTGAAAACCCGACTGGAATACAGCTCTCGAGGACCGGAGTTCCCTACCCCTGGTCTAGCTCCTTCTTATTTGCTGGATTTGCCCCCTCTTCTACGAAACCGCGCTAGCGGTTTCTAGTGTGGGGAGCCACCCTGAATGGCCCGCACTGCTCCCGACGCTCATAGGAACTCAATGAGTGTCAGGAGCAGCGCGGGCCATTCAGTGCGGCTCTCTGCGCTAAAAAACGCTAGTGCGGTTTCGTAGTAGAGGGGGTTAGTTTCCTTAATGATTGGTAGACAGGGTCATATACAGCTAAATCGATTCTGTTTACAATTTCCATCACCTAAATAAATTAAGCTATTCCGTCAACTTAGGCTCTCTTTTACTAAGGTGCACTAACAGATTAGCGCGCGCTAAACGCTAATGTTAGTCTATGGGCGCATTGCGTTTAGCACACGCTAATTCGATTAGCGCATGCTAATCGGTTACCACACCTTAGTAAAAGAGGGGGGGGGGGGTTAGTGCTTCTTTTAGTTATCAAGCTCTGAACATTCGGAATAAACTTCCTCTCACTGTTAGATCAGCTTTTAAAAACAGTTTTATTTAAGAAATTTTTGAACTGATTGTTTTTATGATTTTTTTTTTCCAATTTTGCCAGTTTAACCGTCAGTCATCTGCTTTATTGTAATCTGTCTGGAACTCATAAGGGCTATGGTGGAATAATAAAAAGCTCTGTAATGTAATGTAATCAGTAAAAAGTGTACAAACACTGACTTGATTAAGAAAAGAGATCCTACACGCAGCCACTTTTCTCTGGCTGGTGATTCTAAAAAATCCTTGCACAAAGATGTGCTGAGAGTTGAGTCGGTTCAGCGAATGGCCACCCGGATGGTCTCAGGACTCAAGGATCTCCCGTACGAGGAACGGCTGGATAAGTTGCAGCTATACTCACTCGAGGAACGCAGAGAGAGGGGGGACATGATCGAGACGTTCAAATATGTCACGGGCCGTATCGAGGTGGAAGATCTCTTTTTTCTTAAAGGTCCCACGGCTACAAGAGGGCATCCGTTGAAACTCAGGGTTGGGAAATTTCGTGGTGACACCAGAAAATATTTCTTCACCGAAAGGGTGGTTGATCGCTGGAATAGTCTTCCACTACAGGTAAATGAGGCCAGCAGCGTGCCAGATTTTAAGAAAAAATGTGATTGGCACGTGGGATCTCTTCACGGAGGAAGTTAGGGGGTGGGTCATTAGTGTGGGCAGGCTAGATGGGCCGTGTCCCTTTTCTGCCGTCAGTTTCTATGTTTCTATAGGGGTGTGCACTGAGAAATTTTTCATTTTACTTTGTCCTGTCATTTCCATTTTTGTGTTTTGTTATAAAAGCTTTTTGCTTTGTGTTGTTAGTAGCTTGTGCTATTTTTTGATAGCATGCACTATCTTTTAACAATGCAGTATATATTTTTCATCTTTTCATGTTTAAAATAACAATAAACAAAATAAGAAATGTTGTTCACATTATCTATGTAGTTTCAAATGAATGCGTATCCTTACCAAGAACTGTGAACAGGAATAACTAGGTAACTGTCATTATCTACTGGGTTACCAAGCAATGGTAAGCGCTAACACATGCTTACTGCCACTGAAAGTCTGGGGCTGTGAACATAAGAAGTGCCATCTCCGGAACAGACCCTAGGTCCATCAAGTCCGGCGATCCGCACACGCGGAGGCCCCGCCAGGTGTACCCTGGCATAGTTTTAGTCCTTCTCATAAGGAGATAATAATAATAATAATAACAGTTTATATACCACAGGACCGTGAAGTTCTATGCGGTTTACAATGATTAAAATGATTACAGATCAAGTGGAATAAACAAAGTTCAGAGTTAGTGAATAACAGTTCTAAAGATCATTTGTTGAGGACTAAGATTGTATAGGTCAGTTACCTAAGTACTTCAGGAACAGATGTGTTTTTAGGCGTTTCCTGAATTCCCTATAAGTGGTAGGCACGAGCAGTTGCTCCAGGTCTTTACCTCATAATGCTGCTTGATGTGAGAAGAGATGTTGGGGATGACTTTTAAACTGACAACCTCTAACCGGTGGAGCTGTGCGTCTAGCTTACCCTTACCTGTAAGGTAAGCTTACCCTTACCTGAAAGCTCAGGTGCCACGCGCTAATTTTGACATGCCAGCTGGGCATGTTTGGGGGGCAGAGTAAGCATGCTCTGTGCTAATCAGTTAGCATATAGGCATTGGCATTCACTGACTGATTGGCACAGGATTAGCGGAAAGGGCTCACAAACTAGTTTTGAAATTAATGCGAAGCTGTTAATGCAGAAAACCCAACTGTGACCATTTGGCCTCAGTGCACAGGAAACCCACACATTAAAAATAGCACAGCCCAGTTTTTAGCATGGCTTTGTAAAATGGCCACTATGATAGGTAGTGGTAGTATTAGTACGTAGTCATAGGGACTCTTCTATCAAACTGCGCTAGCCGTTTGTAGCGCGGTGAGCCGCGCTGAATGGCCCACGCTGCTCCCGACGCTCATAGAGTTCCTATGAGCGTCGGGAGTAGCGCGGGCCATTCAGCGCAGCTCTCTGCGCTAAAAACTGCTAGCGCAGTTTAGTAGTAGTGGTGAAGTGAGTGATATAGCTGACCCTTGATTTTGAAACACTGGATTGAATATTACAAAATACATTGACTGGCCTCATTCACCTATTTCTTTCTCTGAGCAGGTTTGTGGGGCTGGAGGGCATTTGCCCTGTGCCCAGGCTCAGTGTGGCGGGGCCTTATGTCGTGATAGTTATGGAAACAGAAAATGTGGTGGCCAAAACTGTAATGGAGCTCTGCCGCTCTCCTCAACTGCAGTGGACAAAGCTAACGAAGGAGATTCCTTATTAAGAAATCTGACGGTTCATGTAAAAGAGTCAGAGAATCAGGTATGTCTGAAATGATTTGGGAACTTCATTCTCATATGTATTCCAAGTATAGAAAGAGACAGTCAAAATCACTGACCCAACTGCCAATTATTATATCTGGAATCTGTTCTGCTTTAAATTGGAACACACACATGGGTGCTCATTTTCAAAGCAGGTGAATGTCTTAAAATGCTTTATAAAACATCTAGATCCCAATTTTTTAAAGTCAGGATTTGGACATTTCACACTGTAGTTCATCCAAATAGCAAGGGGGGGGGGGTATGGTGGGCGTTTTTCTGGGCGAGACTGAGGAGGGCCCAAAACTAAGACAACCAGCAATGATTTTTGAAAGGGAAGAAACATCCATGTCTAAAAAGAAGGATGCTTTTATTTAGACATTTTTCAGTCACGTCCAAGTAACAAAACATTGCTCTAACTGAGCAGCTGACCACTGGAGAGATTGAGGCTTGACCCTCTCATTAATCCCCCAGTGGTTGCTGTCATCCTCCCCTGAAAATGAAACTGGACAGGAAAAGCAGACTATACGCAGCTAATGTATCAGGTGTGTAGAAAGGGTGGGAGGTGCCCAGGGGTGGTAGCAACCCCTGCCCTCTGCTCTGCTCCCCACTCCTTCCCCACACTGCGCGCACCCCTTCCCTTTCCCTGTACCTCTTTAACTTCCCCAGTGCTAGCAGCATCTCCACCTTGCTGCCCGTGCCAGCGTCGGCTCTCCCTTTGATGTCACTTCCTGGTCCCATGACCAGGAAGTGACGTCAGAGGGAGAGCTGAGGCTAGCACAAGCAGCAGGTTGGAATTGCTCTAGGTGATCTGTCACAAAAGTACCCTCAGTAAACGTACCTGTGTGCATGTACACCCTGTTATAAAATTAACCCTCGTTATGACAGAATATTGCAATTCCAATATTCAGAAAGTGTGGCTCATCTATTTCAGGAACCTATTTTCAGCCAAACTTAGAATCTTAAAATTTAGGCTAAAAAAATAGAAGCCTAACCAGTAGATATTTAGTCTGCGACCGTCAGCAGTTTTTGAAATGCTGCCCACCACGGGCAGAACTAACCCCAAATAATCAATGCCAGGCTATGTCCGGGCACCAGCATTACATATCCAGGTCTAATTTTTTAGATGCTAGCTGTTGCTCCTTGAAGTACCATGAAGTTGCTTCTAGAAGTCACAGCAGCCATTTTGAAGAGCAAGGCAAATTGGGCATTGCTTCTGCCCATTCTCCCCTAGTCTACCAGGGACCCATAAAGATATGCCCAAGAGAGGGCATGGGAGGGGGATCATAAGTGGGATGGATACTGAAGTTCGGGGGGGGGGGGGGGAGAATCAGAAAGGGACTGCCAGACCTTTTCAGCCACCACCAAGAGGTTAGCTGATATTCAGACCGGTGTCCAGTAAACCATACGTCATACAGTTAGGACAGCCTTTATCTGTTCTAATTTTATGCAGTTACCAAACTGATTAATGGTTATTGTTACTAACCAGTTAAGTTGCTGCTCTGGCCAAACTCCAAACCTACCCCTAACCTCACTAATTAGGGGATGCCCACTACTGTGAATATTCAGTGGCACTATCCGGTTTAGTGCTGTTGAACAGTGGCGTAGCAGGGTGGTGGTGCCTGACATCGCCATGCTATGTGGCCCTCTCTCTTTCCTGCTGCTTGGACGGCACCCCCCTTCCTTCCCACCCCCCCACCCCCCCCACACACACACATACTCTTTTTGGCTGCTTGAGCACTGCCACATTCCCCGCATGTCTTGAAATGTTTGCCAGTGTGGGAAGCATCTTCCACCCGCTGCTTGTGCCAGCGTCGGCTCCCTTCTGACATCACATCCTGTCCTGTCAGAAGGGAGCCAAAGCTAACATGAGCAGCAAGTGGAAGATGCCGGAAGGGAGCTGATGCCAACATGAGCAACAAGTGAAAGATGCTGCTTGATCCAGCGAACATTTAAAGAAGTATCCTGAAGGTGGCGCCCCCCCGTACCTTCCACCCCCCCCCCCCCCCCATGCCACTGCTGCTGAATATCCCCACCTAGCCCCAACCTAGGTATTTAAATAGCCAGAAGCCTCTCCTGGCCCTTTAAGTTGCTTTGAATATCTACCCTTAAATGTTTACAGCTTCTAAAATTAGGCAGTAAGCCTAGCCTGAAAATGATAGCCAAGTGCCAAGCTGGACCCAGCAGCTTCCTTTCCTTGCAGCACAAAATAAAGTTTTCCCGACAGCTTCCTCTTCCCATCCCTGGTCTTCCCACGACCTTTTCCCTTCTTTCCCACTTGAAATAAATGCTGGGTGAACCTGCCAGGCCCTTGGCATACCCCATTATGATTTCTAGCACCCACAACCCTTCCCCTACCAAACATCTTTAAGCCAAGCCAAAGAAGGAAAGGGTCTTAATCCCTCATTCAGCTAAATATATGCAGGTGGACTGTGCACTCTCTTTCATTTCCTGCTGCCTCCCACGTGTCAACAGCATCACATCGTGAAACAGTGAAAAGAAAAAATAATAGTTACCGTGACACTGCCTCAATGTGAGTATACATCTTGAAATATATTTAAATCTATCTTAAATTATATGTCTGTTTTTAGATTGAAAGGATTAGAAAATTAGCAGAAGACACAAAGGCTAAAGCTTCACAGTTAAATGAGACACTATTGAAAATCATGAATCAAACAGAAAGAGAGAAGAATACCAAAGATCTCATCAATACAGTTAAACAATTTCTGCTAGGTAAGAGTTCACTGAAAATAGCCAGCCACCGCTATTTTTTTCCTCTGAAACTGAAATAGAGAATCATAACCTGACCTTTCCTTAGTCGACAGCGGCAGTTAAATTTTTGTCTTATACATATTTCAAAAAAGAAAATTTATTTTTTCTTAAAACTCCCTTGTCCTGTCTTTATGCTAGAATAGGGCTTGAGAGTTAATCTGATTTTCTGATAACCAAGACGTGAAACATCTGAAAAGCTTAAATGCATTCAAGTCTCTATTTTGGGATGTTGAAATTGCTAAACTAATCTACGATTTGTGAGTCGCTCTATGCCTCAATAGGTTCAAGGCGACGTACAATTCAAGAGTTTGGCAAAAGATAGAAGAAATGGGTGAAAAGAGATATAGCAGGGCAGGAGGGAAGGGTGAAGTCCTTTAAAAGGAGGTATTGAGGAGATATTTGAAGTACAATTTACATTGGAAGGGAATATATTGCATCGAAGAGGAGAGTCTTTAGTTTCTTTTGAAATTTGAGATAACAATGTTCCATTTTGATGGTTGTTGGGAGGCTGTTCCAGGATTTTGCGCCGACGTAGGTGTTAAGTGTGCTAAATATGCACTTTTATTTTATTCCTTTAGGAGATGGGAGGATCAGAATTAGTTTCTTGATGTTTCTGGCTGAATTGGTCAAATAATTGATAAAGAGGTATATGAGAGGTTCAGCTGAGCTTGCAAATAGGATATGATTACATTGCACATGATATTTTGAATTTCATGCGTGCAATGAATGGCAGCCAGTGAAGTCTGTTGAAATAGGGTGATATGGAGTCAAATTTTTTCAGTCTGAAGATTAGGCGTATTGCCGTGTTTTGAATCAATTGTAGTTTGCGGATAAGGGTGGTGTTTATGCCTGCATAAAAGGGCGTTACAATAGTCCAGCTGAGACAGTATCATACTAACATTTGTGTCGGTATTGTGAAGTGATGACTATGATAGAAGGGGCTGATCAGTCGGAGTTGTCTCATGCTGTAGAAGGTTTTTCTTCATATATTTGAGATCTGGGATTTGTAGGAGAGGGTGAAGTCCAATATGACCTCAAGTATTTTGGAGGTTTTGTTGATTTCTAGTTTGATTCCTGCGGGCAGGGTGATGGCTGTGGGGACTGTGTTGGAAATTCTGAAACCACAGTGCTTTTGTTTTTTCTGTGTTCAGTTTGAGCTTTTTGAGAGTGGCCCATTTTTGTAGCTTGTCTATGCTGTTGGCAGTTCTCTGGGGAATGTCATTGGAGTTGCGTTCTATCAGGATGAGGAGGACTGTGTCGTCTGCATATGGGAGGGGGATATCTTTTGTTTTGTTATTATTCCTGATGGTAATGATGGATGGGGGAGGGAATTTTTATCTTTTGTGTAGTGATTGATTATAAGTGCTTGGTTGATTATCATTATTTGTATATAAATTGTATTGCACTTTTTGTTCGCATTAAAAACTAAAGAAAGTTTTTTTGTTTTTTTTTTAAAAAGAAAATAATATTGCCTAGAGTACTCATGAATAGATTGTAAAGTATGGGGGAGAGGGGAGGTCCTTGGGGAATACCACGGAATGCCTGCCAGCTTTGTTAGAATTCTTTGACTTTCCGGACAAGGTAGTTCCTATTCTGTAGGAAGTCCTTGAACCAGTTGTATACTGTGCCGACTATGCCTGTTTCACTGAGTATGCTCTTATGTACTACAATAATAAATAAAATGGCTCTGTTTCTGAGTTTTCAGAGTTCTGCAGCCTTGCTCAAATTCATGTCCATTACAGGTCTTTTCTAAGTCACCATGGAGCATGTTTACTAAAGCGCAGTAAGTTTTTGCATTTACCATAGCGTAAGTGTAAAACTTAGGTGTAGGAAGTGCAAAGCCTATGTGCGGTATGTAGGAGGCCTGGTCAGCATCTGCCCTGCATTTACCACACAGGGCAGACACTTACCACACAAATCCCTGTTACATGTCTCAGCATATTATAAGGGCGTACTTGCATTATCAGCCAAAAATATAATATGGGCCCCATCGCAAAAATTTTAAAAGATGTAGCATTTGTGATAGTAAATTCTGACCCCCCCCCCCTTTCCCTATGCTCATAACTTTCCTGATTGCTCACACCCCTCTCAAAAAACACCTCCCCAAACAGTACTCCCCACTATCGAGGGCAAACTCTCCCTCTCAGGATCACCAATTCTCCAAGAGGAACCTTCCCTAAACAAAAACACCCCCAAACACCATACCCTGACCTTCTCCCACCTCCCCACTACAATATGCATGTGGAGGGGCATAATAAAAAAAAACATCTAAGTCCCCTTTTGGCCTAAGGCCTTAAACGTTGAAAGTAGAAGTATGGAAAATGTCCATTATCAAAAAAAACATCCAAAAGGAGGGTTTTTTTTATAATGGCCTGCCTCTAAGTTCAGCTGTTTAAACGCCCAGGCCACCACTACGTCTAAACTTATACCATATAATCAACCTAAAAAAAGCCTAAGCCCCAAACGTCCAAAACAAGGGCTTTTAGGCGAAGGAGGAGCCAGTCCTTCACCTAAAAGCTGGATTCTCTAACTGGTGTCTGTCAAAAACAACACTGGTTACAGAATCCCCCCCCAAACGATCGGGCCAGGAGAGAGCCCAAGCCCTCCTAGCCCCACCGATTACGATCGGGCAAGAGGGAGCCCAAGCCCTCTTGCCCCGGCGAGCCCAACCTTCCCCAACATGATCGGGGCAAGAGGGAGCCCAAGCCCTCTTGCCCCGCAGCACCCCCCCCCCACCACCACCACCACCGATTACAATTGGGCATGAGGGAGCCCAAGCCCTCCTGCCCAGGCGAATCCCTACCCTCCACCCCCACTAAGATACGGGCAGGAGGGATCCCAGGCCCTCCTGCCCTTGACGCACCCCCCCTCCCACGAACGCCCCCCCAAACTCACGATCAGCCCCCTCCCGCCGACCCGTGAGACCCCGCTGACCACTCGAACCCCTCCACCCCCAATCCCCCTCCCCATACCTTAGAATCGTTGGCCGGATGGATGGGTGCCAAGCCCATCCGTCCGGCAGACCTGCCATCCCAGGAATGGAGGGCCTTAGAGCCGGATTGGTCCAGGCGGCTCATACCTCGCCCATAGGTGGGGCCTGAGGTGCCTGGGCCAACCGGAATTGGCACAGTAGCCTTAGGCCCCTCCTGTGGGCGAGGCCTTAGGCACATGGGATGGAGAAATTGAGTTCCTGCGGGGACAGGGAAAAAATTGACCCCATATCATTCTCTACTGAGTATCTCAAAGGGGGAGGAAGAGGGTTGGCTGGGCAGACTGGATCAACTGTACAGCTTTTTCTACTGTTAAGTTCTGTGTGCTAACAGAAGGAAATTGATACATCACTTATATAAATATTTTATTACAGATGGGTTTGTGCCTCCCGAAGACATAGAAAAAGTTGCAAATCAGGTTCTAGCCATTACTTTACCAGCATCTCCAAAAGATCTAATAAATATGCTGAACAAAATCAAGACATATTGTGATGATTATACAAGAAACGAGAATAAGTTTAAAAAGCAATTGAAAGACGCACAAGAGCTTGCTGCAAAAGCCAAGGAAGCTGAGTAAGCATTTCATTTTAAGCTTTAAACATGAGATCAAGTAGTATTGTAGCTCACTCACCGTACCGTGCAAAAGAAAATTCTTACAAAGGGAGGATATTATTCTCGGGTACAATGATTCTAGAACCCCACAAAAATTGACATCTACAAATGTCCCTGAAAAAAATATTTTTTAATATGGTCTTGAGAACTAATAGGACAAGCACAACATATAGAATAATTAAAACAGTAACTCAATACAGTACATATGCAATTAGCTCTCAAAGGATGTGATTTTGAAAATGTTGGTCTTTGATGTTAATATATTTTATGGCAAATTTTATGTGTATTTGCTGTTGGAAATCGCTGAGATATTAAGCGGTCTATAACTGTTTTAAATAAATAAATAAGCTTTTAATTCTTGGGCTGTTTCTCCTGAATGAATCGTAGTTATATCTTTTTGTTGTGTTGCCGCTTGCTTACTGTTGTATTGTGTAAATAAAATGATTATGTTTATTTTAGAAAAACAGAGAATGTCTTGCAGAACATTAATGTGATAATGAATGACTTGAATCAAGCCCAGTCTACTCAAAGAGAGACTCAAGATGTACTCAACAGAGTAAATAACAACATAGAAGATGTTAGATCTGGAATTCAACAGGTATTTTTTAAATCCACTTTGTGCTGTTAGGCTTTTTTTTTTCCAGACAAAATTCAAGCAAAATGTGATCTCGATTTATACCGTCTTAAAATGATATTTAACATTTTTACATCCATCTTGTACAAAATCAAAGAAGAATAAGGGCCTCTTCTATCAAACTGCGCTAGCAGTTTTTGGCGCAGAGAGCCACGCTGAATGGCCCACGCTGCTCCCGACGCTCATAGGAACTCTATGAGCGTCGGGAGCAGCACGGGCCATTCAGCGTGGCTCACCGCGTTACAAACTACTAGCGTAGTTTGATAGAAGAGGCCCTAAGTTTGGACTAAAACTCTTTCCACAGCATGACCAAAGAAAGAGCAGGCCCAGAGAAAGAGAAGGGCATGTACAAATAAAAAAAAGTTTTGTACCCCTAACAGAGACTTCCAGGGCATCTAAACTACACTTAAACTTATTTTATTTCATTTCTTACTGGAATTTAACAATAGACATTTTAATTTCAGTAGAGATACTTCCCCCCCCCCCCCCCCAATATTCAAAGCTATTTAATTGCCCAGACATGGCTGTTGACCGGTTAACTAGCATTATCAGCACCTAACCACTAATATTCTGCGGGAGATAGTTGGTTATCTCTGCTGAATATTAGGGGCTAGCACCTAGAGAATAACTGGCTTTGGGACTCATTTTTGAAAAAAGGAGCAGATGGACATATTTCTTGCCAAGCCCTTCCAATTTGCTATTTTCAAAACCTATTTCCTAGATGGATTTCTATGATGCTTGTCTGCAGTGTGTCTAAATTAGAGGTCTGCATGGGAATGGGGATCGTGGGGATCCCGCGGGTTCCCCCCCTGGCCCACGGGACTCCCACGGGGATGCCCCCTGGCCCACGGGACTCCCACGGGAATGCCCCCCTGACCCACGGGACTCCCACGGGGACGCCCCCTGGCCCACGGGACTCCCACGGGGATGAAAACAGCCTACCTAAATTCTGGCGATGCAGACATGCAGCTTACAAGTCCGGCGTCGCAGCGGGAAATAGCCATGCTGAGCAGTGAGCTCAGCACGTACACAGATGAAAGCCTTGCTTGCTGATTGGTCCGCGGCCCCGCCCCGCTGTGCCGCCGGACAAATCAGCTATTTCCCGCCGCGACGCCGGATTTGTAAGCTGCATGCCTGCATCGCCAGAATTTAGGTAGGCTGTTTTCATCCCCGTGGGAGTCTCTCTCGTGCGCTATGGCTCTAAGTCAGAGGTGCCCAACATGTCGAAACCGGTAGTTCAGGAAGGCAACGTGAGTCGATCGCAGAGCCCATCCCGGGCTCCGTGATAGACTCGTGTTGCCGTCCCGATCTACCGGGCCTATCAGCCTTCCTCTCCCCAACGTCAAAGACGCCGACGCGGGCATTAGACTGTTTTTGTCATTTCGGGTGGGGGGTGGTAGTGGCAGCAGCAGCAGCCTGAAAAAGAAATCATCCTGGCCGGGGTCGGTGTCATGCTCCGGAGCTTCTACAGCCTTCCTATCTCCCTCTCCCTTCTACCTGCTTCCGGCCACACCCCCTGCTCCGCGGCTCTCTTCGGCAACTCAGCAGCAGCGATCGACACAAGCTTCTGACGTCGGGGCCTACCCTCTGCGAGTCCCGCTTGTTTCAACTTCCTTTTTCCACAAAGGCGGGACTCGTAGAGGGAAGGCCTTGATGTCGGCAGCTTGTCTTGATCACCGCTGCTGACGAGTTGCTGAAGAGAGCCGCGGAGCAGGGGGGTGTTGCCAGGTGCAGGTAGAAGGGAGAGGGCCAGATGCAGGACTCGTGGGTGAAGGAGGAGAAGAGAGAGAGAAAGAGAGAGGGGAGGGAAACAAAAGGAAATATTTCATACTGGGCTGGGCCGGAGTGGAGGGAGGGTGGAAAGATTCTGGCTACCGGGTGCAGTAACAAAGGAAAAGGGGGGAAAGCTGAAAATGGAGATAGTGACACAAAGAAGAGAAAGGGTAAGCAGGACCTACTGAATAAGGATAGAGATACAAAGGGGACATGAATAGGAGGTGAAATACAGACATAGAAGTAATGCTGAAAAAGTGTGTGGGGGGGGGGAGATAAAGACATTGAAAGGGCAAATGGTGAACATGGGGTAAAGACAAGGACAGAGACAAATGAAGATTCTGAAAAAGTGGTGAGATAGGGATATAGGTGAGATGGACACAAAGAAGGGTGATGCTGGAAAATAGGTGGAATGGTAATTCTGACAAACACAGAAGGGAAATGCTGGATCAAAGAGAGATGGGGCTCAGGCTGGATGGAATGAGGAGAAATGCCTTGTTGGCCCGGAACTTCCTCTCCTACGTCAGAATTGACGTCAGGGAGCGGAATGCTGGTCAGCGCGACACTTCTGCAGGGAAAGCTTGGGACAGCGGTGGCTTGGGGGCTATTCCCCGATGGCAGTGGCAGCAAACCGAGTGGCTTGGGGGAGGGCACGGAGAAAGAAAGAAAGGGGGCAGAAAGGGAGACAGAAAGAAGGGGGAACAGGGAGACAGAAAGAAAAAGTTGGGGGAGAGAATGAGGTCTGGAGGAGAGGAAACATACAGGAGGCTGAAAGAAAGGAAGAAAGATTGGATGCACAGTCAGAAGAAGAAAGTGCAACCAGAGACTCATGAAATCACCAAACATCAAAGGTAGGAAAAATGATTTTATTTTCAATTTAGTGATCAAAATGTGTCTGTTTTGAGAATTTATATCTGCTGTCTATATTTTGCACTATGGCTCCCTTTTACTAAACCGCAATATCGTTTTTTAGTGCAGGGAGCCTATGAGCATTGAGAGCAGCGCGAGGCATTCAGCGTAACTCCCTGTGCTAAAACCTACTATTGTGTTTTAGTAAAAAGGGAGGGGGTGTATTTGTCTATTTTTGTATTTTGTTACCGAGGTGACATTGCATAGAGTCATCTGCCATGACCTCTTTGAAAAAACCCGGAATATGAATAATTAACATTTTCTCTGCCTTTCATTGTGCTTTGTGTTTTTTAAAAATTTTATTGTTGGTAGATCATTTTGACTTAGTCATTATAAAAGTAGCTCGCAAGCCCATAAAGTGTGGGCACCCCTGCTCTAAGTCTTCTTACTCTGGGGCATCAGACCTCCCTCATACAAAGGCCGGGAATGCAGAGTTGGTTCCATTCTCGGTAGGGGATGCCTTGGTAGGCTCACTGCTCAGCCACTGGGAACCCAGATTCGGTCCTGTTCTGGGTGGAGGACACCCACGGTGGGGTAGGGTGGGGAGGGGGGCTAGTTTGCGCCATCGTGCAGGCTCACCAGATGCTGACTTGAGGTCCCTTTCCATCCACCATCTGCCCCTCCTCCTCTTTCCATCCAGCATCTGCCCCTCTGTCTGCTGCTTCTGCCCAGCATCTGATCTGTCTCCTCTCTTCCTCCTTTCTGCCCCCTCTGTCATCCCATCCATCATCCACCCTTCTTTCTCCCCCTTCCATCCAGCATCTGCCCATCTTTCCCCCCTTTCAGCCCAGCATCTGCTTCATTTCTCTTTCTCTCCCTTCTATTCAGTGTCTGCTCCATCTTTCTCTTTCCTCCCTTCCATCCGTATCCTCCCCTTCTCCTCCTTTCCATTCAATGTCTTCCTCCCCTCTCCTTTTCTTTACATCCATCATCTGTCTTTTTCTCTCTCCCCAGGCATTCCAGCTTGTCTTATCTTTCCCCTTTCATCCAGTGTGTCTGATCCCTCCCCATTTCTATCTATAGTCTGTCTCCTCTCACCTCCTACATCCAGTATCTACCCCCTCCCACCTGACACCTCAGCCACCGCCAGACTGATGCAGAGCCTTCCCTCCGATGTCAGCTCTGACTTCGGGGGAAGACTTCTGGGTCGGCTACATATGGCTTGCTGCAGGCTGCCTCCAACCCCTGCTGTTATCTGGACTCGAATGAAGTGGTGGAAGGGAGTGCATTTTTGGACACAGAAGTCATGAACTGGGGAGAGAGGAAGGGAGGGAAAGAGATGCTGAGGTGGGGGAGGGAATAGAAAGAGAAAATTGGGTGTGGGTGTGTCAATGAGCGGGAAAGAGAGATGGTTGTGTACACACGGCAAATGGAAGAAAGAGGAGAATTTTTGGTCGTAGGGAGGAAGGTACAGAATGTGATAGGGAAGAAAAAGATGAGAGTGAGAAATGTGGCAAGGGAACAATGGGACAGATTGAAAGGGATGCAAGAGGGAGGAACATTGGACAGTGGTGAAGGGAATGGAGGGAGAGATGTGGCATAGTGTTGGAGAGGGGTGATAGAAGGAGAAATGTTGGGCATGGGGCTGGTGGGCAGGCACGAAAGATGAGAAAGCGATAAATGCTGGACCATTGTAGGGGGAATCAATGGACAGCAACAGAAGAATTTACAGAAGATGGGAAAGCGGAAAAAAGAAACTGGGACCAACTTTATGGAAAAATAAGTCTCCAGACAACAAAGGTAAAAAACGGAATTTATTGACTAAAATATGTTAGCTTTGGGAAATGTATATGGCAGATGTATTTGTTTTGTGTTCAAAAGAAAAGGAAATGCATTTCTGGTTTTATTTCTACAGTGTTGAAGTACTTGTTGACCCTTGCTGTGACTGGTGGGGATCCCCAAGCACCGCCAGCAGAGGACCTCCTCTAGAGATGGCCAGAACTCCCCTCCACCAAGCGCAGCAGTCGCTGGCAGCATCCATGAGCCACTGAGGTGCCAGCATCTGTGACTCAGGGACGCTACTGCTGCCTGCCAAGCTTGGCAAAAGGGACCCCCGGCCAACTGCAAAGGAAGTCCTCAGCTGACAGTTTGTGGGTTCTCATCAGCTGAGTATTTATATTTTATATTTACATTAGAGGTTCTGGTAGAAACCCATTTACAAAGTATGTATTCTTCCCAATTAATATTTCCAAATTAATAAAGTCTCTTTGCTTATTTGTAAATGGGTCTCTACCAGAGCTTTTAATTCAGTAGCGTAATTAAATAAAATAACTATTTCTGAAGTTTATAGGGAAGGATGGTGACGGAGGGGATTCCTCGCGGGGACGGGTGGGGACGGAGGGGATTCCTCGCGGGGATGGGTAGGGATGGAGGGATTTCTCACGGGGACGGGTGGGGACGGGTGGGATTTTGGCGGGGACGGGTGGGGACGGGTGGGATTTCTGTCCCCGCGCAACTCTCTAGTCTAAATATCAAGGGGGCATGTTAGAGGCATGGTTTGAGCGTGCCTAGGGTGTGATTATGATTTGGACGCTTTTCTGCAATCGTCAAACATTTTGGAAAATGTCCAGGGCACAATTTACACATTTGGGGCTAGACCTGTGTTAACAATGAATAAGTGCCAAAAAGGTACCCAAACTGACTAGATGATCACTGGAGGGATGAAGGCATGAACCCTCTTCCCCACCCCTTCAGTGGTCACTGGCCCTCTCCCTCCTCCCAAAGATGTGAATGAAACAGCACATACTTGCCTGTATGATAGCTTCAGATGTTAAAGGCCAGTCCTAGCAGAGCAAGAATCAGGTTCATGGAGTAGCCTGGTGGGCGGTGTAGTCAACCATAGAGATAGGAACTCAGGCCCATATCCCATTCTAATTATTACACTCATGGTAGACTATGTGAGCCTTCCAAACCCACCCTAAGCCCACTCTGCCTACATAGAGGTGCCACCTGCAGGCATAAGGGCTATTGTGGTGGTGTACAATTGGGTCGAGTAGGTTTGGGGTGAGTTTGGAGTTTGGGTTATGGTGAGATAAGTATCGAGCACCTTTTATGTGAAGTTCACTGCAGTGCCTCCTGAGGTACCCCACTGCTCTGCTGGGATATCTGTGTGGCCAGTCTACTACAAATGCTGGCCCCCTCCTACATCCCAATGGCTTATTCTGTGTGTTTTTCTTTTGGACATGTGGGGGGGGGGGGGGTCAAAAATGGCTCAAACAGATAGACGCACATCTGAAAAATGGCCATTTTCAGAAAACAAGATAAGACATTTGTCAGTTTTGAAAATGGGCATGCTTGGCACTGGATTTTTGTGCGTCCTCTGCAAAACATCCAAACTCGGATATGGACATCATACTGAAAATGGCCCTCCACCTCACACAACATATCAGTGCCTAACCGGATAAGTTTAGCAGTCAAATAGGACAGCATAAATAGCTGTCCTATATTTACATTACATTACAGATTTCTATTCCGCCATTACCTTTCAGTTCAAAGCGGATTATAAAAAGAGTTATGGAAGGAGGGTTACAAAGTTAGATCAGAGATCCTTTCCAAGAGTGGGTTAGGGATTAGGCAGAGGATGGTAAGAAGGAAGGTATTCGTGGTATTAAGCCTTATTCAGGGATTTCTTGAAGAGTATAGTTATTTCCTTTCTGAACATCTTAACTGCTAAAATGTTAACCAGTTAGTACAGATATTCAATGCCAGTTGCCGGAAACAGCCCAGCATTGAATATGCAGGTTTAATGCCAGCGGAGACAGCAGAAGTGCTGCTTGCTGTCAGGTAAATATCAGATCCTAAGAAAGCAATATTTTTGTAGTCACCCTTGCTTAGGAGTGTTTTTTCTTGATCTGATCAGCTGAAGTGCACTTTACATTCCAATATTTATAATAACTTGCCTTTTCAAATGTGGAGAAATCTGCATGTTAGCACTATAGGGAATAAAACTTAACTTTATATTATATTTTCCCTTAGGCCCAGGCAAAAGCAAATATATTGGAAGAAAAACTGAAGAACTTTGAAGAGAGTCATTCAGATCCGAAGGATGAAATATTAGCTCTGCAGACCAAAACGCTCACGAACAGAGACCAGGCTGAGAAGGCAAATGTAGAGGCCAAAACTGCACAGGATCAAGCTACAGAGGCAGACAAGGTATAGCATTTGTTTCGTAATTGGGGGCATATTTACCACACTCTGACCTTTGGGTCTTATTTTCACCATAGACATAAAGAGGGGCATTTTCGATATGACATCCAAGTCCATTTTTTGGCATCTCGGAAAAGTTTGAAAGCCTATTTTTTTTCGATTTGCCTTTTCAAATTTGGTTACTAGTAATTGCTTGGCTTTTTATTTTAAGGCACATATGTAAGTGGTTTATTGTATGCTGTTATTTTAATAATCTACTGTGTTCTGTTTTATTATGTATGTAGAGGGGCATAATCAAAAGAAATGTCTAAGTCCTTTTTGGGCCTAAGTCACAAGTTGCCCAAAGTCAGACATGGGAAAAGGTCCATTTTTGAAAAATACATCCAACATATTTTTTTTCAAAAATCATCTAACTGTACATCCAGCCATCTGATTGTCCAGACCGCTAAGTCGTCCATCTGTATACCCCATTTTTGTCCAAAAATTTGTCCAACTCAAAAACGCCTAGAAAAAGACCTTTTGGACATGGGCGGGGCCAGCAAAGTGATGGACTGGACACCTAAACATTGCACCAGAGTAGTGGGGTACCTTACAGGGCACTGCTGTGAACTTCATAAAAAGGGTGTCACACATCTCAGCACAACAACCTTATAGGTCATGGTGAACTGACTAAACCTACCTGTCTACCACCCCAATAGACCTTATGGCTGCAGGTGCCACTTATATGGCAGTACAAAAGGGTTGGGGGGTGCACATGTTTCACCATGAATGTAGTGATTTGTGTGGCTTATGGGCCTGGCTCCTCCTCTCCATGGTTCACTAACCCACTCTCAAGACCATTTAAGCCACCCCTGTGCAGCTCTACTAGGCTTTCCTCACCACATAACATTCAGTAAGGCATAATTTTGCTTGTTGAAAATCTCCATATAACTTTATACACATAAAGTTACAGCAAAATAGTAACAGACGGCAGATAAAGACCAGTATGGCCTGAGTATTCTGTTCGGCAAGTTACCTAGAGTCATACCTGTCACTCTGCAGAACATGCAAGTTATTTCCTCTTTGCCTTCTGCCTATCTACATTCCTCTGTATCATTTGTTTTTCTTTGAATTCATCCTCTTGCTGGATAGGGATCCTCTGTATTTCTTACCACTTCATTGATTTAGAAACATAGAAACATGATGGCAGATAAAGGCCAAGTGGAGTCTGCCCATCCACAGTAACCATTCTCTTCCTCTCTCCAAGAGATCCCACGTGCCTATCCCAAGCTTTCTTGAATTCAGACAGTCTTTGTCTCCACCACCTCTTCCGGGAGACTGTTCCACGCATCTACCTGTAAAAAAGGTATTTTACGCATCTACCTGTAAAAAAAGTATTTCCCCTTAGATTACTCTTGAGCCTATCACCTCTTAACTTCATCCTATGCCCTCTCATTTCAGAGTATCTTTTCAAATGAAAGACTCGATTCATGCATTTATGCCACATAGGTATTTAAATGACTCTATCATATCTCCCCTCTCCCGCCTTTCCTCCAAAGTAAACATGTTGAGATTTTTTTTTTTTTTTTTTACTTTTAAATATGAAGTTCTTTTTTTATTGAAATTTTACTGAAATTTTACAAAAGTATTTGAGATCTTTAAGTGTTTCCCCATACGCCTTATGACGAAGACCACGCACCATTTTAGTAGCCTTCCTCTGGACCGACTCCATCCTTTTCATATCTTTTTGAAGGTGTGGTCTCCAGAATTGTATACAGTATTCCAAATGAGGTCTCACCAGAGTCTTATACAGGGGCATCAATACCTCCTATTTCCTACTTGGCCATACCTCTTCCTATGCACCCTAGTATCCTTCTAACTTTTGCCCTCACCTTTTCAACCTTTTGCCCACCTTAAGATCATCACATACAATCAGACTCAAGTCCTGCTCTTTTGTCATGCACATACTTACAAACATCTGGGCTATTAAAGAAGTCACATGTCCATCTTGCATACAAAAAAAGATTTTCAAAATATGGAGGAAAAGCCTCAGGGCATAGTCCAGAACTCCTATTCTCACAGACCTCCTCATGTGCCTGATCATAGGCAGAAAATCTTTCCTTTGTGGAAAGGAAAGGAGGTTTTTCTGCCTGTGAGTATGTAAACTTAAAAAAAAAAAATCCATCAATACTTACAAAATACTTCATAAAAATAATAAAAATTAAATGCATTAGAATGATTGTGAAGTATCATACCTGAGCGAGATTGAGTAACGTGTCTATCCAAACAACTGACCCGCTTTCCCCTCTCTCTCCCCAAAAACGGTCCCTTCTACCCCTACCCCTACCTTTTACCCCCCCTTACCTCTTCCCTCCACCCACTACCTTTATCCCCCCCCCAATCCACCTGAATCTCACGAAACTGTGATACACATAATCTATTATCTTTATAATATAGTTATTATTCGTTATTTTCTAAAACATGCGGTTTATTCCACTACCTACCAAAATGTACATCTTATACTCTTGCTAAGCAAATTGTATTTCTATACTCTTGATTTCTTAAAGCCTATGCTATCTGTAGTTCATATGTATATCTGCATATTGTGTTTCGCTGAATGTTTAGCCCTCTTGATTGTAAACCGCCTAGAAGTCGCAAGATTGTGGCGGTATAGAAGAATAAAGTTATTATTATTATTTATTATTATCCAAAGACTGGTTTTAAAATGAATAGCATCATTCCTTGAAAACTGGTGGCGTGAAAGGGACAATGTTCAGATCCTGTTACATTATCTTGGAGGCTACCCCAAGGTTCATTTTTATCTCCTTGGTTTTTAAATCTCTATTTGGGTCCTGTGATGGAAATGTTTTCTAAAGTAGGTGCCCTATATATATGGAAGATATATATCTGTGGCTAGAAATTGAGAAGGATCAAAGAAATGCCTTGACTGTCTTGAATAATTGTTTATGAGAACTATCCTGCTAGTTTGAGGAGATAGAACTTGAGTTAAACATAGAAAAGACTTACTTTATGGGGTTTCCCCAGGCAACCAAACAGTTGACCCAAGCACATGTCTTGGATATAAAGAAATAAAACGATTACAAATTATTAAAAATGCAGCAATCAAATTAATAACAAAATCCAAAAAGTTTGATCATGTAACACCTCTCCTCAAAAAGGCTCATTGGCTTCCAGTCATATATAGAATTACTCATAAATTATGTACAATTATTTTTAAAACCTTATATAATAAGACCCCAGCTTTTTTATTTAGGTTACTTATCCCTTATTCTGCAAAGAGAATCTTACGATCTAGTGAACAGAATCTTTTATCAATTCCCTCACTGAAAATTATTAATACGAGGAGACAATTCATCTTCTCCTGTACAGCACCGCAGACCTGGAACGCCCTCTCTATGTTTTTACAGGAGGAGAAGGAGTTTGCAAAATTTAAAAATGAGTTAAAAACTTTTCTTTTTAAAGATGCATTTGCAAATTAATCTTTTATCTTATTGCTCTGGCTTATTTTATTTTCCTCATATGTCTTATTACCCTTATGTATTTTCCCTTGATGTTTCTCCTCTTCTTTATGAATTGTATTTCATCCCTCCTTACCTATTGTTTTTGTAATGTTAATTTTTAATATACTAATCTTATTTATTAATTGTATGTATTGTTTTGTTCCCTAATATATGTAAATTTTAAGTGTACACCGCTTAGAAACTTGGATTAAGCGGTTAATCAAGTCAACTAATAAACTTGAAACTTGAAACTTGATAGAAAAGTTTTGGTTGAAAAAGTAGTAGTGAAAACTTAGGAGTCCGAACGGAAAATAAGCTGGAAATTGGACAGCAAATTTCTTCTGTAATTAGAGCAGGGTTTGCAAGTATGCCGTTGATAAAATGAGATAGTAGTATTTTTTTTTTTTAATAAAAATGTTTTAACTTTATTGGTACATGCCTTTGTAACATCACAAATGCTCTTTACAGTGGGCTTCCTAATTATCAGGTGAAAAGACTTCAACTGATACAAAATACAGCTACACAGGAGGCAGAAAAAGATTTCTGATCACATAGCATCAATTTTGGCAGAATCACATTGATTACCCGTTGAGCAATGTTTAAAATCTAAAGTTTTATGTCTTGCTCTCACTGCTATTCAGTTAATATGTCCTAAATATTGAGAAGATCTTTTGCCATCTTACGTACCATTGAAATATCTGTGTTCATCGCAACTAGGATTACTGAAAGTTCCAGATAAAGTTAAACTTAGATCCACAGAATTAGGAGCTTTTTGCTCTTTGGGTCCCAGCCTATGGAATCTAATTCCATGTGAACTACACCATCTACACTGTAATAGTTCATTTTAGAAACAATTAAAGACCTGTTTTTTAAAGGATTCTTTTAAGGGGGATTTAAGTTAATATTGTTTTTTTGTTGAGGAAACCAATCTGTACAATCTTAGTCCTCAACAAACGATCTCTAGAACTATCAATCACTAAGTCTGTTCTTTGTTTATTCCATTCAATCTGTAACATTTCTAATCATTGTAAACCGCATAGAACTTCACAGTCCTGCGGTATATAAATTGTTATTATTATTATTAAATTTATGTTTGTTTTTCTGTAGCTCAAGCTTCTTGGGTGAGGTATGTCTTCAAATATTATAATGTAATATATTTCCTTTTCCTAAAAGTGTTACATCAGCCCTTCTCCAAGTCCATGGAATCTCTCCGATCTCCAATATATCCTTTAGGCCAGTGGTCTCAAACTCAAACCCTTTGCAGGGCCACATTTTGGGTTTGTAGGTACTTGGAGGGCCTCAGAAAAAAATAGTTAATGTCTTATTAAAGAAATGACAATTTTGCATGAGGTAAAAACTCTTTATAGTTTATAACTCTTTCCTTTTGGCTAAGTCTTAATAATAATATTGTCATTTATAGCATGATCAAGAAACTGTTTTATTTTACTTTTGTGATTATGATAAACATACCGAGGGCCTCAAAATAGTACCTGGCGGGCCGCATGTGGCCCCCGGGCCACGAGTTTGAGACCACTGCTTTAGGAGGACCCACCAGAACCTCTCAGGTGCAGCTATATCATTTGCACAGCCCTGTGCATTCAGTGAAGAAATGTTAGCGCCCCCATTACAGAATTATTTCTATCATGATACAAACCTTAATACACATCTCTTTTCTTTGCAGCAACTTACGGCTCTGAAAGATAAATATGCCATCCTCAAGAAAGAGCAAAATTCTACAGAACATCTGACAGAAACACTAAACAAAGTGAACAACTTAAAGGAAGAGACTGAAAACCTGGTTAAAGAAACAGATGAAAAAATTCAACGGATAGCGGGTGATTTTTATTTATTTATTAGGATTTATTAGCTGTCTTTATGAAGAGATTCACCCCGGGTGATGTAATCAGTGGTGTAGTAAAGGTAGGAGGTGCCCCCCCATGCCCTCCTCTCTGCGCCCCCACTTCTTCCCACACCCCACCCCCACTCAACACTCGTGCGTTGCCTCCCCCACCCCCCGTACCACTAAATCTTCACCTGTGCGAGTGGCTTTTCTCCAGCATGCTCCTCGCGCCAGAGTTGGATTTCCCTCTGATGCCACTTCCTGGACTCAGAAGTGATTCAGAGGGGAACCAGGCTGGCGCGAGCAACAGGCAGGGGAAGTTGCTCGTGCTAGTGAAGATCTACAGAGGTACAGGGTGGGGGGGGGGAGAAGGGATGGTGCGAACATAGCGTGGTATAGCAGGGTGGGGTGGAGAGGTGCCAGCGCCCCCACCGACACAGCGCCTGGGGCGGTCTGCACCCCTACCCTCACCCCCCTTACTATGCCACTGGATATAAAGCAGGTGCAGCTGGATGCAGGCTACTTCAGTTTAGTAAAATGGCAAAATATCAGCCTAGTGCACAATTAGAACATTGAGGTAAATTTAGAAAATAGGCAAATTAAAATCATATCCATTGCAATAGAATATTTATATAACAGAAATGAGACTCAGAGTGTCAGCAGAATGGTTGTACTGCAGCATTCTGAATTAACTGGTGCTGGTGCAAACTCTGTTTGTTCAGACCATCATATGGGTCATTACAGTAGTCTAGTCATGATACCACAATACAGACTGATATGATCAGACTTGCCTTCTTTATTAACACCAGCTTTTACACGGTAGAGGTTTTTACCATGGGCTGGTGAGGTAAATGCTCCAACGCTCATAGAAATATTGTCAGGATTAAGTAAAATTATTTCCCTTATGTTTATCAGTTTATGAGGTAGAGAGGGGGGTATTTTATTATTACATATATCATACAATAATGGAGTATATGGTTGGGAGGGATGGGCGAGGGGTAGGGATAAGAATCTATGTAATATACCAATGATTGTTTATAAGTGATGTATTTATTGTTACTGTGAATGAAAATATTAACACTTAATGTAATTTGTGAAAATGAATAAAGAATTATAAAAAAAAAAAAAAAAGAATTCCTATGAGCGTCGGAGTATTTACCTCGCTGGGCCTCAATGGGCTCCTACCTAATGTGTCTGGATTAGGGGCAAGGCTGAATTTTCAGTTCTCATACTCTTCAGTGGGTGAGAGGGGTCCCTTCCAGCTCTCTTAAGGAGATAGGAGGGATCACCCTAGGAAGATCAATGCTGAAAACCATTGAAGTCTGCAATTTAAGTTAGTTAAAAAATGCTTTATAAAAATAGCCCAAATTTCTTCTGCTTTCAGATCTGGAAAAAAAGATCAACGATCTAAACAAAATCAAGGAAGAGAAGACCGATCAATTAAAAGAACTGGAGGAGAAGGTGATAGCAATTAGAAATGAAATTGTAGAGCAGGAAAACAAATACGCTACCTGCAAGTCTTAAGAAATGAATACGAGCTTCCCTGACTGTTGTTGTTTCCCATTATCTGTTTGTTGGATTTTCGTCCATTGTCATTTTTACAAAAGTATTGTATATACTTGTATATGGATGAAGAGGTCGGCTCAATTGTTTTTAGTTCTTTAAATATCTGTTTAAAAAAAAAAAGATTGTTGATTTCTATTTCTTTCAATTAAGGTGAAAGTATTTGAAAATTGTTGATTTCTATTTCTTTCAATTAAGGTATTACAGACAATAAAAGGCATTGCAAAATTAATCTCATTTTTTACATTATTTGTTGCAGCCACTGAAAAGAATTCATATTAACTTATTGTAGATGCATCTGGACACTGCCCAAATTCCAGTCACTAAAACTTGTGGCAGGAGGCCCAAAGCTGAGGTGACATCAGTCATGGCACCAGGGTTTTCTCCCCTCATTAGATACCACCAGAGCCTGGTTCTGTAACCCAGACACTGCAGCAAATTTTTCTTGCTTGGGGGATATATACAGTATCCTTGCCTCTTCACAACCACCCCATCTCCCCTAAATCCAGCTCTGAAGTTAATAACATGCATGCCGTAACCATGGACGGATTATTAGAAAACTTGGTACTAGGAAGGGGACATTGGTGACAGTTTTAGTATTGGGCTTTGTCACCTGTAGGCGCCTAACGCCTTCCATTAGTGCGTTTTGGCTGTGACAAAACACCACCCCAACGTGTCCTCTGTAACTAGGACTTGTAAAGGATCCAGGCAACTGCCTAGAAGTGCCTGGCCTTTTCCTCTCAATGATCAAAACTCCAGGCAGAATGTTCAAAGAAAATAAATGTTTATTTAGGCCACCGGCCAAATTGGGTTTCAAAACAGTATCACGTTCCTGGCATACAGCACAGATAACTTCAGAACCAAAAAGAAAACAAATCAGTTTCATAAAACTGGTCACAGTCCTGGAACTAAGGCTTGGTAAAACAGACCCAGTTAACTTCACTGGGCAGTCCAAAGAAAAACCAAAATCAGAGCAGAAATCTATCTATCTATATCTATATATCTATATATAATATAATAAAACCCTAAGCCGCACATGCGCACTCCAACCTGCGTGCTCCCGTTTTCTGTGCGCTGTAGGGCACCGCAGGTAGGAGTGTGCATGCGCGCGAATCTCTCTGTCTCTCTTCCCCTGAGGCGGATGTCAGCCGCGGCGACTGTCGGCTGCTAGCGACTGCAGGCCGCGGCGGCTGACAGCGGCTGCAGGCTGCGGCGGGTTAGCACGGAGCCACCAGCAGCGGGTGGTGGTCAGCCCGAGAAACCCCTGACCTACAGGCCGGGCCAAAGTTTCTTTTTAAGGGAGAGAGACAGACAAAAAGAAAGACAGCCTAGCTGCAGCGGCTCTTCTCACGAGCCATTCCTGCGTTGGAGAAGGCGGCGATCGTGAGAGGAGCCGCCAGAAAGTTACACTGGTCGGGGCTCGGGCTGTTCGGTCCATGCAGGCTCCTCTCTCGCAGTCTTGCCGGCAGACAGGAGGAGAGCAGCTGGCTGGAAGAGAGAAGGGGACGAGCCGGGAGATGCAGCTGTAAGGAAAAGAGCACCCAAGCTGTAGCCTCATTGAGGAGCTGGCAAGCCCAGGCAGGAAGGAAACTGCAGACTGAGGGAGCAGAGGCAATCCTGAAAGCCTGCCTCAGTGAGTCGATGCTCCCTCACTCAGGAGCCTGCCTCTGTGAGTATTCTCCCCTTTGATGCCTGTCTCAGAAATGTTCTTCTGGGACGTTTACTTAAGAGCCTGCCTATGGGGAGTTTTAGTGGATAGCCAGTCAGTAAAAGTAGTGAGTGTAGGAGGGGCAGGAGAAGCTAGACTGAGGGAAAAAATGCTGATGCACAGGGAAATGGAGGGAGAGGGAATGCTGCGGCTGCTGCACAGGGAAGTAGGGAAGGAGATAGGAAGAAAGACACAGGTACAGGGGCAGGGAGACAGACAGACAGACAAAGGGGGCCAGGGAGGGAGAGAGACACAAAGAAAGACAGCGGGAGGAAGAGAGACAGAAAAAGACAGGGGTAGGGAGAGAAACAGAAAGAAAGACAGACATATATTCTAGCACCAGCTGGAGGAAGGGAAACAGAAAGAAAAGAAGAAAGACACAGGGACAGGGAGAGACACAGAAAGACAGACAGACAAAGGGGGCCAGGGAGAGAGACAGACAAAAAGAAAGACAGCGGGACAGAAAGAGAGACAGAAATAAAGACAGACAGACATATATTCTAGCACCCGTTAATGTAACGGGCTAAAATACTAGTATGTATATAAATTTGGATGTATGTGTGTGTGTGTGTGTGTGTGTGTGTATGTGTGTGTTCTAGCATAACTCTGAAACGCATGGAGAGATTTCAACCAAACTTGGTATGCATATTACTTACTATCTGGGAAAAAAATACTGTGGGTGTGGGAAGGGGATGGCATGCAAAAATTATCGAACATGACAGATATTAGTGTCTAATCCATAGTTTTCGGGCTCGCTGAGATGAATACTGACACTCCCGATGACATTTTAAGTCCAGGTTCTGACCCATACAGAGGGCCATTCTTGCTGCTAAAAATTAAGATGTCTACGAAATAAACAATCAAATACTTACTGTTTTACCAGGCATAATCACTGAGCACAAGTCTATCGATACTGGAAGATTGGGATAAAAAAAAATATCCGGGCAACGCCGGCTGATCAGCTAGACAAGAATAAATGCTTCACAAAAACAAGCATAGATTCCTGGTTGTTGTTGAGCCGGTTTATGAAAAGTATGGCAAAATAACAGTCCTAGCCAGTTCTTATCATTAGCACGCACACACAGCATGAAGGAATGGGTGCCGCAGGTTTTAGTCACCGTCCTTTTCATATGATTGATTCAAAATAGCTCATTTAACAGATTAGCAGTACTATGGAAGCTTGCAGTTTTTGAACAACCACACAGTATCTCATACCGAGAACTCAGGGAAACTTTTAGCAGTGTTAAGGGGAGATGCAGCACAAAGCCTGCAGATCCTAATCTGCTCCTGGTCTCTGTGGCAACCTCTTAGAGCTGCCCCAGCTGAACGGAGCAAGAACATAAGAAGTTGCCTCCACTGGGTCAGACCAGAGGTCCATCTCTCCCGGCGGTCCGCTCCCGCGATGGCCAATCAGGTCCGCGACCTGTGAAGTGGTTTCTGACCACTTCTATAACCTACCTCAAGTTCTATCTGTACCCCTCTATCCCCTTATCCTCCAGGAACCTATCCAAACCTTCCTTGAACCCCTGTACCGAGTTCTGGCCTATCACATCCCCCGGAAGCGTGTTCCATGTGTCCACCACCCTCTGGGTAAAAAATAACTTCCTAGCATTTGTTCTAAACCTGTCCCCTTTCAATTTCTCCGAGTGAACCCTAGTGCTTGTGGCTCCCCACAGTTTGAAGAATCTGTCCTTATTCACTTTCTCTATGCCCTTTAGGATTTTGAAGGTTTCTATCATGTCCCCTCTAAGTCTCCTCTTCTCCAGGGAGAACAGCCCCAGCATTTTTAACCTGTCAGCGTATGAAAAATTTTCCATACCTCTTATCAGTTTAGTCGCCCTCCTCTGCATCCCTCGAGTACCGCCATGTCCTTCTCGAGGTATGGCGACCAGTATTGAACACAGTACTCCAGGTGCGGGCACACCATTGCGCGATACAGCGGCATGATGACTTCCTTCGTCCTGGTTGTGATACCCTTTTTGATGATGCCCAGCATTCTGTTTGCTTTCTTTGAGGCTGTCGCACACTGCGCCGATGGTTTCAGTAATGTGTCGACCATCACCCCCAGGTCCCTTTCAAGGTTACTCACCCCTATCATTGATTACCACAGAGGGAAAAAGAAAAAAAAATGCTTCAAGCACACAACAAATTCAAACTCTTCCCTTTTCCACATAGGTTTTCCCAAAATATTGTACTGTGTTTTCAAAGTTCGTGAAACAAAAAAACACTTCTCAGTAGGCAGGTAAGTAAGACAGCATTTGTTATACCAGAAAACAAAGCATACTTCTTCTTGCAGCCAAACCCGCACCTTTAGACTGAGTAATAACACTGGCTTAGTTGACCTGCATACAGCCTCAGAAGTTTCATAGACTTCAGGCATACCTAGTGTGACCATATGGCTCCAGAAAAAAGGGGACGGATTGAGACATCCGGGTTTTACTTCCATTGAAAGCAACCAAGATGTCTCAATCTGTTCTCCTTACTTCCATTGCTTTCAATGGAAGTAAAACCCGGATGTCTCAATCCGTCCCCTTTTTTCTGGAGCCATATGGTCACACTAGGCATACCTTCTATAATATCCATAGCCTCTGGCAGTGAAGGAAAATCTGCAGCTGAGCTAGGGGAAACGTCCTCCATCTAACTCCAGCTGTCCTCCACCTCCTGCATAACTAACGTGACCATTTATTTTTTTCCTCAAAACGGGACAGGACCCCCGGATCCTGGATCCTTCTCGGATCCTCCGGATCCCATTACATATAGTGCAAAATATAGACAGTAGATATAAATTATCAAGTGACACATTTTGATCACTAAATTGAAAATAAAATCATTTTTCCTACCTTTATCTGGTGATTTAATGACTCTCTGGTTGCACTTCCTTCTGATTGTGTATCCTCTCTTTCATTTCTTTCTCTCTCCCTGCCCCCCCCTAAGCCACCCTGCTTCCCCGACACAGCCTGCTTCCCCTGCCCCCATCTGACAAGCCAAGCCACCCTGCTTCCCCGACAAGCCAAGCCACTCTTCTTCCCCTGCCCCCATGCACCCTGCTTCCCTGACCCAGCAACATCAAGGCGTGTGCAGCGACTGCACTGCACAAGCGCCAGGCCTACAAGTCTTCTCTCTGCCCACCCCCCACCCCACTTCCTCTCTGATGTCAATTCTGACATCAGAGAGGAAGTTCCAGGCCAACCAATCGCTGCCTGCTGTCCCGGAACTTCCTCTCTGACATCAGAATTGACGTGGGGAAGATGGCTTCTGGGCAGCAAGCAGCGGCAGCGGCAGACCGGGGAGGGGGTGGTTTGAATCGGTGCTGGAAGGAGGCTGGTAAGCAGTGGCAGCAGCGGACCGGGGGTGGGGGGGGAGGGAGGCTAGCTTTGGTGTGGCAGGGAGGGAGGGGAAGCGATCGCCTGTCCTGTTGTCCCCGTGCACAGCTTCGGGATGCTGTCCCTGAAAACGGGACATTTCAGCATCCCGAAGCTGTGTGTGGGGACAACGGGACAGGGGATCCAAAAACGGGACGTATGGTCACCTTATGCATAACTCAGTCTGTGTTGTCAGCACTGGTAGGAAACTCCAGCTGCTTTCCAGCCTGGCTCTTTTTCTGCCTGCTCTTGGACCTGCCCACCTTGCAGCTCTCCTTCCATCTCTCCACAACTTCCCTGATCATGTAATCAGAGCTTTCCTTTAAGCAGCTCCCAGCCACGCCCCCTAAGCCAGGGCAGGGGAAAAAAGGATAGAGCTCTTCATACTGCTGAGCAGGCTTCATTCTCCTGCCTCTAGCAGCTTTCTGTCTTAAAGGGACATGCACCCAAACATGTACTAGTGCAAATCCTGACTTTTCATAGGGACAAACCCTGAGCTGGCACTGGGTTTGTCACTGTTTCTAAGAGCCATTGAGAAAGATGAGAAGGTAAAAGATGGTCTACCACTGGTGGAGGGAGAGGACATGACTTTAATAGATACTGGGCACACTAAGTACTGATATGAAGGGCATTAAAAGGGAATGAAAGTGGATGAAAGATCAGCAAAGGGCAATGGAAATAGGAAATCTGTGCCTGTTTGAATAAATTAGTTCATCTATCTAAGTGTAAGCGCAGAAGACCAAGAACACTAGAGATACTGAACCCCAGTAGAAGCAGGTTAGAGCAGGTAGATGAAGGACTTGAGTCTGGACAGGCCAGATCCAGAGATCTATGCTCCCCTCCCCCTCTTCTTCCACCCTCATAAACTTCCAAAGGCAACCTCAAGGAATGTACTGATTGATAGTTTAAAGGGACCCTATCATCAGAAGATAAGATTCCAGTTCTACTGCTGTGAGAAAAAAGACAGGCACAGAAACTGGGCTGAGGAATCACAGAAAGGAAATTGGATAATTAGGAACTGGGATGAACCTACTCAAAAATATGCTTGAATTAGACATATTTGGAAGCAAAATAAGAAATCATGTAGCTTTGAGAGAATTCTGCTGTTTTCTTCTGCAAACCTATCAGGATATCCAGAATGAATATGCATGAGAGGGTTCATAGACAACGGCGCGAAAGACAAAGGCGCGCCCAGACAATTGAGCAAAGCGCGGAGGCGCGCGCCGCTCAAAATTACTGTTTTTAGGGGCTCCGACGGGGGGTTTTGTTGGGGAACCCCCCCCCACTTTACTTAATAGACATCGCGCCGGCGTTATGGGGGGTTTGAGGGGTTGAAACCCTCCACATTTTACTGTAAACTTAACTTTTTCCCTAAAAACAGGGAAAAAGTGAAGTTTTCAGTAAAATGTGGGGGGTTACAACCCCCCACACCCCCCACAATGCCCCCACAACGTAGCGCGATGTCTATTAAGTAAAGTGGAGGGGTTCCCCCCCACGCCCCCCGTCGGAGCCCTAAAAACATGAATTTTGAGCAGCGCGCACCTCCGCGCTGCGCTCAATTGTCTGGGCGCACCTTTGCCCCGGCGTGCTTTTGACCTGACACCCATGAGAGAGATTTGCCTGCACTGCCTTCTTGGTATGCAAATCTCTCTCATGCATGTTCATTGTGGATATCCAGAAAACCTGTCCTGCCAGTAGATCTCGAGGACCAGAATTGGGCTCTAGAGCACCTCTTTACAGGTTTGAAAATCACTCCAACCATAACACAACTTGTAATTTACCTCTAAGCTTAGGCAACTTTGGACATAGATCAGCTAGCTTTGATCTGATGAACAGAGCAAGGCACCTGAAAACTAGTCACAAATGTATCAAACAATCAAGGCAATCAAGGAAATTACCACTACAGGGGGTCATTAACAATTTCAAATAAAGGCATGACTTCAAAGGATAGATGCTCATAGCTGAATCATAGTTAATTCTGACTTGACATGAAGCAAGTTGAAAAAATAATTCTGAGAATGACACGGAGACATATTTCTCCCCAATATTCCCCCCCCCCCAAAAAAAAAAAACTGGCAGAAGCCCTGACAGCAGTGACAGGAGGCTGCTTCTCCTGTCACTACTGTCAGGGTTCTGTCTACACCAGGGGTCTCAAAGTCCCTCCTTGAGGGCCGCAATCCAGTCGGTTTTCAGGATTTCCCCAATGAATATGCATTGAAAGCAGTGCATGCACATAGATCTCATGCATATTCATTGGGGAAATCCTGAAAACCTGACTGGATTGCGGCCCTCGAGGAGGGACTTTGAGACCCCTGGTCTACACCGACTCAATCGCTCACTGAGTATACTTATCATTTCTATAGCAATGCTAGACATACAGGCCAGAACATCCTTGCTCATTAATTATAGCAGACAAATGTACAAGATGCAGGCAAAGTTTATTTTAAACAAACAGATTGTTGCGTACAAATAGACTTTATACAAAATATGGGACCCGACATGGTCTGTTTCAAACAACACGTCTTCTTCAGGGGTCCTATAAAATGGTGGTAACAAAGGACACGCAAAAAAATGCCTGATCTGTGTATTGTGTGCTTTAATGGTGATAAAGTATGGCTGAAGAACGGGAACTCTCTCACCCTCACTACGCCACTGCTTAGGGGGTTTAACCTGCAAGGAGTTGCAGGCACAACTCTAACTATCTTATTGAGCAGACTAGATGTACCATTCAGGTCTTTATCTGCTGTCATTTATTGTGCTATTATAGCATATTGTAGATTCTACATTGCACAGAATTCCCCCCAAACTACAGGCTACAACCAGAAAAGTGTCATGCACCTTTGCTGAATATCCACTAGGTGGCAACCTTCAGCAGTTATTGGAAACTCATCCTGGTGAGGCACTGATGGATCTCTGTGAGAGGGGAAAGGCTTCCCCTTAGCATTCAGCTGACTTTGTGGGGGCAGAATGGGTCAGTGCCATGTGTCCAGATTTCTCTATAGAAAACTCTGGTAACCCTAGGGAGGTTTTCCTCCTTAATCCCCAGTGTTTTTCTCTGACCCCCCCCCCCCACACACACACACACACACACATACATGCCAACTAGCAAAATAAACAAGTCACTGTGACAATGTTAAGATAATAACTAGTTATGTTCTGGCTTTGAACCTATTTACTTTTTTTTATATAAGTTTGTTTTTCTAAAGTGAATGTTTACGCTGCATGTACCTATTACATAAATGTCCATTTCATAGTGAAACTTGAGGCGCACTGACCTGCACATCTCAATTCCTACTTCTATGACCTGTGTAAAATAGGGCTGTTTACGAGAGGCCACTAAAAAGTTCTCAGCCCAACCAGCAAAATTGGGGCAATCTCCATCGAGGGCTATTCACTTAGTCCAGCGATTTTCCACTTTGTTTGTTCCGTATGTTGATTTTAACACCCCCAACCATTTTGAAAAGTGGGTTCTATCTTTTGTTTCAATTATATTATGTGGAATGTGAGGATGCATGACACCACATGTGCACTCTCCCTCCCACTTTCCTTAAAATAAAAAAAAACCAACAACTAAATTTGCATATGGGCTATTGTTATAAATGCCCTTCCCTAGCACACCTTCCAGGAGAAATTTTCCAAGTCCCTTCAGACCACCCAGTAGGACCTAGTTTACAACTGGAATCTATTTAGCTTGCATGTAATCCCACCAATTTCCAAACTGTTTTTGTGTTTCACTTTGGTTCTGAAGAATACGATCCCCTCCCCCAACCAGTGTAAAGTTTCAAGTTTATTTATTCTTGATGAATCGCCTATTTAAATTGCTAGGCGATGTACAATAATAATAACATATTAATAAATTAAACAAGAACAATGTTAATGGTGACATAAAAACAAAGTTGTTGTTAGTTAAAATTTAACACACTTAACAAACTGAGTGTAGACATAAGTTTAAAATAATTTTGTGGGTAAGACATACAAGACATGTGTGGTTAAGAGGGGAAATAGTTACAATTTTTGATAGAAGAGAAGAAAAAACAAAATCAGATAAGGTCCCCTCCTTCCTCATGGTCTGAACAGATCTTTGGGAACAACTTCACCAGAGCTATTTCAGACTCGGGTTACCGGACGTCTGGATTTCCCTGGACATGTCCTGGGGTCCAGCACTTTGTCCGGGTTTTGAAAAGCCTCCCTCAAAATCACCGTTGGTCAGGAGGGCAACGCGATGACGTCACATGTACGCACATGACATCGCGTTGCATGCGCGGATGACCTCTTGCCCGACCAGAGCAGGCAGCAAGGGGCATGGCTGGGGCGGGACTGGGGCGTGATGGATGGAACTGAGCGGGTCTAAGGAGTCCAGATTTTCCATAACCCTATTTCAGACTAACCTATGGAGGGCTAAAAAATGCTGTGCTTTGGTATGTCCAGGTTTCTGAAATTGCCGGCAGTTTTAAATGTTTAGGGCTGCAAAATGTATATGCATGCCATTTTACAAAGCTGGCAGCTTCTGTGGCTCAGTATTGAAACTTGAGCCAGAGTTGTTTATAGAAGATTTGAGTGGGACAACATTCTTTTTATCTCAATTGCTTTTTGTGATTTGATGCCTTTTATATTGTATCCGCAGATTCGTGATTTTTCGGAAGCTGACTCCGGTCCGCGAGAGCTGGAGCCAGGTCGGGTTTTCAGGATAGCCACAATGAATATGTATGAGATGGATTTGCATGCACTGCCTCCTTGAGATGCAAATCTATCTCATGCATATTTATTGTGGATATCCTGAAAACCTGACCTGGTTCCAGCTCTCGAGGACCGGAATTGCCTACCCCTGAACTAGAATATCAAGCCTGATGTTCTAACCACTACTCCAGTGATTCCCAACCCTGTCCTGGAGGAACACCAGGCCAATCGGTTTTTCAGGCTAGCCCTAATGAATATGCATGAGAGAGATTTGCATATGATGGAAGTGATAGGCATGCAAATTTGCTTCATGCATATTCATTAGGGCTAGCCTGAAAACCCAATTGGCCTGGTGTTCCTCCAGGACAGGGTTGGGAACCACTGCACTACTCCACCACTCAACACTGAGGTCCAAAACATTTTGTCCTATTCCAAGATTCTAAATGGATTGTACTCCAGACTGAGCCAGGCACTACCATTCTAAAGTTGTCAGCAATCAGAAAATCTTTCAAACATCTGACAACTTTCAGCTAGAAAATATCACCCCGATAGTCTTCCAAACCTGCTCCTACATTGTGAGAGCTAGATCCAGAGCTGCCAAGCAGGAGATTCAGAGTCCGCCCCACACCATCCGGCCCCAACCTAACCCAGATCATTGCTCTGCTCTTCCTAGGTCATTGCTGCACCCCAGCACAACCAATTGGTGGCCAGTGGCAAAAGGAGTTACCTCCCCATGCTGTGGAGCAGGAAGGGCCTTTACAAAAGGTCATTTCCTGTTGCTGCAGATTAGCAGTAGCAGGCGATGATGTTTCATAAATAACGTGACCATTTATTTTTTTCATCAAAAAGGGACATCTATTAATATTCAGTCTCGCCCCAACCCCGCCCTAGCCACACCCCCAATCCCAGCCTAGCCCCGCCCCAGCTCCACTCTAATTTCTTCCATTCATTTTTCATGTACACATAATATCTTATTAATTCATAATGGTTAACATAAATATTTTAAAAAACCACAAAGCACACTATACACAGAGAAAATGTTAATAATCATTTATATTTGGGGGGGTTTCAAAAATGTCAAGGCAGATGACTTTAAAATATGCAATGTCACCTCAGTAACTATAGAAAAATAGACAAATATACTGCAAAATATAGACAGCAGACATAAATTCTCAAAACTGACACATTTTGATCACTAAATTGAAAATAAAATCATTTTTCCTACCTTTGCTGCCTGGTGATTTCATGACTCTCTGGTTGCATTTCCTTCTGACTGTGCATCCTTTCTTTCATTCTGCACTCAGACCCAACAATTGTCCCTTTCTATTCCCTCCCTCCTTCCTTCCTATGTCCTCAGTGCCTCCTTCCTATGTCCTTAGTGCCCCTTCCTATATCCTTAGTGTCCTCGGTGCCTCCTTCCTATGTCCCCCTCACTGCCTTCCAGCCTTTGTCTCCACCCCCTCCCCTATGCTCTGGCATCTCTCTCTCTTCTCCTTTCCTTCCTACTCCACCCCATGGTCTGGCATCTCTATCTCCTTCCCATCTCTCTCCTCTCCTTCCATCTCCCCCTCCCACTCCATTATGTGGCATCTCTTCTTCCTTTCTCTCCTTCCTTCCTCCTGGTGTGGCATCTGTCTCCTCCCCTTCCCCCCATATACCTTGACATCTCTCTCCCCCTCCATGGTCTGGTAGCTCCTTTCCTTTCCCTCCCTCCCAAGGTCTTGGCATCTCTTTCCTCTCCTTTCCCTTCTCTGATCTTCCTTCTCCCCTCTCTCTCCCCAATTGGGTGCAGCAGCAGCACTTCTCTTCCCCTATCCCTTTCCCAATTGGGTGCAGCAGCAGCTCTTCTTTTCCCCTATTCCCTCTCCAATTGGGTGCAGCAGCAGCACTTCTCTTCCTCTATCCCCTCCCCAATTGGGTGCAGCAGTAGCACTTCTCTTCCCCTATCCCCTCTCCAATTGGGTGCCGTAGCAGCAGCACTTCTCTTCCCCTATCCCCTCCCCCAATTGGGTGCAGTAGCAGCACTTCTTTTCCCCTATCCCCTCCCCAATTGGGTGCAGCACTTCTCTTCCCCTATCCCCTCCCCAATTGGGTGCAGCAGCAGCACTTCTCTTCCCCTATCCCCTCCCCAATTGGGTACAGCAGCAGCACTTCTCTTCCCCTATCCCCTCTCCAATTGGGTGCAGCAGCAGCACTTCTCTTCCCCCCTCACCCCTTGGGTGCAGAGCAGGAGATGGCAGTCGGAAAGCAGTGAACAACTGGTCCCCAGCAGTCGCTTGTTTGTGATCGGCCAGCCCAGTCGGTGTTGCAGGGTTTTTGTTTATGAATCGCTGCCTATCATCATTTCAATGCCATTCCCCCTCATTTGCATGCACGAATCGGGTCGGAGGGAAATCGGGTCGCAAACAGATCGGTTTGCTTAGTGAATCCAACCCAAAGTGAATTTCAATTTCGTCAATTACACGAGACATCAGTTACCCTAGTTTTCCGAAGGTAAAAATATGTGCAAACTTTCCCTATGATAACTTCCCCTCCATGCACTTAATTACACCTGCAATTTGGTCCACACAAATTTCCCAGGTTGTGTTAACATGTACAGAATATATACAGATTTAAATATGTGGGTTTTTTTCCTCTGTTTTGTTTCCTAATCTTTAAATTTTGTTTTGCTTACCTTTTTGTTGGGGGGGGGGGGGGACACACATTTCGGGAACACACATTCTTCATGTCTAAGATTGTGAGCCCACCAGGACAGATAGGGAAAATGCTTGAGTACCTGATTGTAAAACCGCTTAGATAACCTTGATAGACGGTATATAAAATCCTAATAAAGCTTGAAATTTGATTTTTCCATTGGTTTTTATTCAACTTTAAAGATGACTTTCCAGCAAGTTAACCCCCTCCTTTACCAAGCCGCATTAGTGTTTTTAGCGCCGGCTGCGGCAGTTAACTGCTTGGACACTCATAGGAATTCTATGAGCGTCTGAGCTGTCACTGCGGTGGCTCGCGCTAAAAACGCTAGCGCAGCTTTGTAAAGGAGGGGGTAAAGATCTTGCGTTGGAGACATCTGATGCTTCTATTGCTTCTCCGGCTACATTATTACTGGCAGTAGCTCTTCTACCAGATGAAGATTGGATTTTAAAGATGTTCTTCAAGAATAGATCCAAAGAATTAATATTTCCAGATATCTCGAGAGAGATGCAAAAAAGGAGACGTCAGTTTTTGACTTTGAGACCAGCAGTGACAGAGATAGGAGGTGTTTTTTTATTTGCAAGTGTGTGATTAGATATCAGTCCCTAAAATATGTTTTCCAAGAACCTTCACAGCTGACCAGTTTTATATCTCTTACACGTCTTGAGAAAGGTTTAACATCTGTATCTGAACATGTTAACACTCCTTCACTTATTAGTTAAACTGTAATTTCCTGATAGGATTGATTAATCTTTAATGTTTTAGTAATCACGCTGATATAATCTTGGACCACCAAATTTGAAGACTTGAGACAGATTAACATAATGTATAGTTTCTTTGATTAAATTGATATACAATTGCATTTACTTTGTTTAATCTATCTTTCTGTACAAGTGTTGTTAACTTGGAAATTAATTTTGAAAATCATAAATAAATAATAATAATTTAAAAAAAAATCTCTCTCTTGTGGCTGTGGTAAAGTCAGCGTGAAAGTCAAAGCTCAACCTAAACTGATAAAGGGAATGGAAAATCTCCCATATACCGACAGATTGAAGCAGTTGGGACTTTTCTCCCTGGAAAAGCGGAGACTTAGAGGAGACATGATAGAAACCTTCAAGATCCTGAAGGGCATAGAAAAAGTAGACAGGGACAGATTTTTCAAATTATGGGGCACCACAAGTACAAGGGGGCACTTGGAGAAATTAAAAGGGGACAGGTTTAGAACAAACGCTAGGAAGTTCTTTTTCACTCAGAGGGTGGTGGATACATGGAACGCGCTTCCAGAGGCTGTTGTAGACAAGAAAACATTAAATGGTTTCAAAGAAGGTTTGGATAGATTCCTAGAAGAAAAAGGGATTGAGGGGTATAGATAGGTATAGACCACTACTCAGGCAATGGGCCTGATGGGCCGCCGCGGGAGCGGACCGCTGTGCAGGATGGACCTATGGTCTGCCTCAGCGGAGGCAACTTCTTATGTTCTTAACCTGTTAAAGACACCTGAAGTGGAATTGTATAAAGTACGTCCAACTCAGAATATGGACGTCCAAGTTTGTACTAATGGCCAGTTACATAAAGTCTTATAAGTGGGATAAAAGTCTTAAAAACAAATAAATATTAAGTATTATTCTATAAAATATGCACCAAAAATATTTAACCCTCCCCCCCCCCCCAAATTCTGTATATTGTGACCAAAGCTGCACATACAAATCTGTACACATTGCTGATTTACTCATGCAACTTAATTGTGTAACAAGCCAATCATCTCTTCATGAAAAGGTGGTTAATCTAAAGTAATAACAAGCAATTATTGGCACTTATTTAGAATTTATCCACACCACTTTCTAAGCCTGTTCAATAAAAGGGTGTGCATAAATTCTAGCATACAGATCTCAAAAGGGGAGGAGCATGAGAGAATCATGGGCATTCCTAAACATTAGGTGCACTTTTATAGAATACGCCTCATCCATGCACAATTTAGGTGCAAGCATTTAGGCCTGGTTTTCACTGAGATTGGCATAAATGCCTGCACCTAAATATTAGGTTCTATAAACCGCGTCTTAATAAAGGAAGTTTATGGAGCTGCATGGCGTGGCAATGCTAGGCGCCAATGCCCTGGACACCTCCCTCCCTCCCTAAGCCACTGCTCACTGCAATGTTTAAGATGCTGCCTTTTTCTAGGTACACCTTTGCAATGGTGCAGTCAGGGGGCCATGGAGGCGGACCGCCCTGGGCGCTGCCTTGGTGGAGGGGGCTGGCACCTCTCCACACCCCCAAGCCACGCTCTCGCCCTCCCTTCCCTGCACACCATACCTCTTTAAAATCTTCGCCAGCATGAGCAACTACTCTAGCCTGACTCCCTCTGAAATCACTTCCAGGTCGTGGGGCCAGTGAATGAAGATGTAAAAAGGTACGAGGTGGGAAGTAGAGAATGACACGGTGACAAAATTCATCACCGTTCCTGTCCCCGCGGATAACCGCGGGAAATAATCCCATGTCATTTTCTAATGTCTATTTCAACCTCGGTCCTTCTACACCAGCATTCTTCAAAGCAAAGCTTGCGGGTCAGTGGTTGTGGCCATTCATACTCTGATTCTTCCCTCTCTCCTTAAAGAATGACAAGAAGATGGTTTCCCGCGGTTATCCGCGGGGACGGGGACGGTGATGAATTTTATCACCGTGTCATTCTCTAGTGGGAAGGTACTAGTGTTGATGTGGAAAGAGTGTGGGGGGGGGGCAGAGAGGAGGGTGCAGGGGGACACCTCCCCCCTCATTACACCCTTGTGTGACTCGTAGATGATTACTAAAAAATAACTTTTCATATAGAGGAGGGGAAGTGTTAAAAAAAAAAAAAAGTGCCCAGGAGTCATTGTACCACTGGGAAAGGAGCAAGAGAGAGATGCTGCATGAGGGGAGAGGATCAAGGTTAGGTTGGGGCTAGATGGGAAAGTGGGGGGCGCAAAAAAAGAAAAGCTGGGCAGGAGTGCCACAGTCTGCCGGCCGTTTTCAGAGCCGCCGGAAAAGGGATCGCAAAGTCCCTCCTTGAGGGCTGCAATCCAGTCGGGTTTTCAGGATTTCCCCAATGAATATGCATTTAGAGAATGACACGGTGGCGGTTTACCCGCGGCCACCGCATTTTAGCCGCGGGTCACCCGCCGAAAACGGGGAAGAAAACTAGCAGTCGCTGCGGCGACGGGGACAAGGCCATTCACCGCCCGCGGGGCGGTGAATGGTCTTGTCCCCCGCAGTGAGGCATGAAGGATCGCGCGGTCCCCGCAGCTCACACCCGCCCAATCGATTCCAGTGTCCAGCCAGCTCTCTCCCCTCTCCTCACCCCAGTCCGCAGATCCTCCTCCTCGGCGACCCGCACGCTACCAGAGAGCCGCGCACACCCGCCGCTGCTCAGCCTCGATCTTCTGCTCTGACGCAACCGGAAACAGGAAGTTGCAGCAGAGCAGAAGATCGAACACTGAGCAGCCGCGCGTGTGCGGCTCCCTGGGAAAGCGCGCAGGTTGCCGAAAAAGAAAACCCACAAACCAAGGTGAGGAGAAGGGAGAGAGCCGGCCAAACACCAGGATGGACTGGGCAGGCAGGTAGTGGCCGCGGGGACCGTGCGATCGCTAGTGTTCCCGGCTCAAATTGGAAGGAGGGAGTGAAAGGAAAAAGGCTTATATGGATGCAGCGGGGACGGTGACGGGGCGGTGAATGGGATGGCAGTGACGGGGCGGTGAAAGGGATGGCGGTGACGGTGCGGTGCAGAGGATGGTGGGCCGGTGACGGGTTGGTGACGGGGACAGATTTTTTCCCCGTGTCATTCTCTATATGCATTGAAAGCAGTGCATGCACATAGATCTCATGCATATTCATTGGGGAAATCCTGAAAACCCGACTGGATTGCGGCCCTCAAGGAGGGACTTTGAGACCCCCCTGCTTGAAAGAAGAAGCAAAATCAAAAGCGGTAACCGAGATGTCAAAATTGAAAAGGTGCAAATCAAAAACACTTGGCCGGTAGTGTGCAAAGGAGCCAACTTTTCCCAACATGGTTTCTCCCTGGACAAAGCTAAGGCCGCTCCCACGTCTGAAAGGTTTGCATTTGGAAACTTCACCCCTAAAAAGATCGGCTTGGCTCGAACTAGAAAGCAGACCTCGGTCGCCAATGAACTTCGAGTCCTTTCCCCCCCACCCCTCCCCCCTCGCTGTCCAGGGCGGGAAGGAGTTAACGCCGCGGCCTCCCGCCACTTCTCAATCCGAAACGTCCAAGGAGGACCTCGGCCGGAGCTCCCCCCTCCTCAAGCCCCCCTCTTTCCCCACCTCTCCACCGTGCCGGCCTTTGCGCATGCGCCCGGGAACTGCCCTGCATTAACTTTCTTTGGCTTCGGGTGCAACTTTTTTTTTTTTTTTTTTCTCCCTCCCTCACACGGCTGGAGAGATTCGGAGCGAAGGACTGGCGAGCTCTGTCTTCACGCTGCGAAGTCGATGCTCTTTGCACCGCGTTAGAGCCCTTTTGTAGTTTGGGCTTTGGGGACTCAGGATCCCCCTCCCCCCGCCTCTGTCCGCGGAGATGGGACCGCTCTGGGTGCAGATCTTCGTGCTGTTAGGTAATTTCTTGAAAGCATGCATTTTATTCGAGATTAAAAGGCAGAGGAGAGAATTTTAAAGCGGTTTGGGTAGTGTTAATTCAGTCGTCAAGAAACTTTTGGTGGAATTCTTTATGCCATATCTATAAAATGGAAAGATTTATTGCTTTACAAAAGGGATATTTTAAGAAATTTCAGGATGTGTGGAAACCATTAACAAAATATTGTCAGGATTAAGTAAAATGATTTCCTATATGTTTATCAGTTTATGAGGTAGGGAGGGGGGGTATTTTATTATTACATATATCATACAACAATGGAGTATATGGTTGGGAGGGATGGGCGAGGGGTAGGGATAAGAATCTATGTAATATACCAATGATTGTTTATAAGTGATGTATTTATTGTTACTGTGAATGAAAATATTTAACACTTAATGTAATTTTTGAAAATGAATAAAGAATTATAAAAAAAAAAAAAAAAGAAAGAAACATGTCCGGTCGTACTTCTGTGGGAATTAAGAAGTTTTTTTGCTCCTGGTCAAGTTCTTTCGAGCCGATGAGTACCTGAGAAAAAAGCTCCTGCAGTGAAAGCCAGGCGGGTTTTCTCACATGTAAAATTTTTATTATCGTCAAATATATTTTATTGAGCACCAAGATATTTTTTTTTTTTTTAAATCCCAACTTGTTTGGTTTCCTTGGCAAGATCTAATGAGATCTGTGCTTGACCTCAGTTTTTGGATCCTTCTGCTGTGACTGCAGCCCCCGCCTGCGTATAGAGTGGAGGGCATACGCCCCACTCTAGCCATAGGGACCAGCTCTGGGTGCTATGCCCCAGTGGCATACCGCTGGCACCCCTCCTGCTCACTGCCCCCTTTCCACTCCCCCCACCCCTGTTGCGCGCGTGCCCCTGTCCCTTTTTAACTTGCTGCTTGCGTCGGCTTCAGCACTCTCTGATGTCACTTCCAGGACCCGCGCCTAGGAAGTGACGTCGGAGCGCTGAAGCTGACGTGAGCAGTAAGTTCGTGGCTGCTTATGCCGAAGATAAAAAGATATGGGGCGGGGGGGGGCAGAGAGGGGCGCCTCCGCTCCGGCTGCCGCTTACCTCCACTACGCCACTGCTAAGCACCATCAATATTGAGCAGTGTGGTTGACCCCTGTGAGTCTGACTGCATATGTAAAGTTGGACACACAAATTTATAGGATTAAAAAGCAATTATTCTGCTAATTGGAATTAATTAAAATTTACAAGCGTGTTTTTAGGCACAGGAAGCCGCGTGTAAATTTTATTTGCAGTTCCGAAAGAGGCGTGTCCATGGGAGGGTCATGGGGCTTTCCTGCAATTTACGTATGTAGTTATAGAATAAGGAAAGATCAACACCCTAATTTGGGCACGATGATTTATACCACATTTCAGATGGTGTAAATGGGGATGCAAAAAGAGCTAGATTCACTAACCTGCCCGATTGTGACCGATCCGGGCTGGTCCGATGGATTAACAAACCGGCAATATTCTAATGGGGGTGATCGGAGGAACGCCTCCATCCGTCAACACAGATCACTAGTGTGCAATCTCGACGCATCTGTAGATGGTCTGCGCATATGTCTAAGACCAGCCTGAGCCGCATCTTTAAAAAAAACAAAAAACTTTTACTTTTAGTAGCCCAGCGAGCCCATGGTTTTAACCCGCTTTAAACCCGCAGGTTAAAACCACGGGCATCGCAGTGCGGGGAAGGACATGAGAGATTCGGGGAAGAGCAGGCAGGACAGATTTGGGGCACAGCATCGGGGCAGCAGGCAGGAGAGATTTTGGGGCAGCAGAGAGCAGGGCGGCAATGGAGCTGGAGAGTCAGAAAGGACGTTTGTGACTGATCCCCAGCCGTCGCTTCTTGGGTCGAACGGCCAGCCCAGTCGGATCGCAAAATTTGTTTTGTGAATCGCGTCCCTGCCCACTTTGCATGCCGTTCCCCCTCATTTGCATGCGCGGATCGGAATCGGATCGGCAGAGAGGTAAGTGAATCGGAGTAAAATCGGGTCGCAAACCGATCGGTTTGCTTAGTGAATCTAGCATAGTGTTAGGTGCAATTCCTAGTGCCAAGTCTATAAAGAACACCTAAATGTGAGTGCCTACATTTAGATACTGTTTATAGAATCTGGCCCAGTGTCCTGTTTATACATAATATGCATTCTTTAAGAAAAGTGTACATGGAACACGCACGCTTACAAGTGAGTAACATTTATTTGAAACGATTCCCCAACCCTGCTATCTTCTTGTCTAAGATAGCCAAATGAACCCTGTCCCTGCTCTTCAGGGCAAAATATTGGTAGAGGCCATAGCTCTCGCGGTCCAAAGTGTTACACTGTCTTTTTTTTTTTTATTATTATGTGTGGGTGAATTTGTGGCAGAAGCTGCTGCATCTCCTGTTGCATTGGGCCCCTGTCCCATCTCGCTTGTCTCCTCTCTCTCTCTCTTTGTACAGTGTCATGGGCAGCAGAGGGCATCCTAGCTCAGGAGCCTGAGTATAGCTATGGCTGTGGCGAGGGCAGCTGCTACCCCGCCACTGGAGACTTGCTGATTGGGCGGGCCCAGCAGCTCTTTGCCTCCTCCACATGTGGTCTCCGTAAGCCCGAGCCCTTCTGCATCGTTAGCCACCTGCAGGTAAGGGGCAGGGGATGTGTGGGCGAAGTTTTGTTATATTCTTGCATTAGATATACAGTATCTCCTTACAATGAGGATTATTTCTTATCCTGTACACATTTCTAGGAATGGGACGGGCAAATATTTTTTTGGTACTCAATGGAAATGTAGTTATTCACCCCTTCTATCAGGAAATCTGTTCCTCTCTTAGAGTGTAGGGGAGCTTTAAGGTTGCCTTCAGGCTTCATGTCATAAAAGGTTAGGCCAGTCCAGGCTTTACCCCAAATGACTTAGACCAGTGTTCTTCAACCACCGGTCCATGGACTGGTGCTGGTCCACAGAAATTTCCTGCCGGTCCACAGGGCCAGCATGTGCATCAGGCCCAAAACAGTGTTCTTCAACCGCCGGTCCACGGTGCGATCGATACGGCGTTATCTTCGAACCAGCTCCCTCTTCCTCACTGATTCAGGGCACAAAGCCACAGGCAGTGGCTCCTCTGCGCGTCCTGCGCATGAACCGGTAGCCTTTTCTCTGATGTTGCAACGTCAGAGGAAAGGCTTCCAGACGAGGCACAGGACGCACAAGGAGCCGCTGCCCGCAGCTTTGTGCACTGTATCAGTGAGGAAGAGGGAGCCAGCCTGAAGGTAACCCCGGGGGCGGCATAAAATGGCCAGGTGGGAGCAGGCCAGAAGGTAAGGCATAGCACGGAGGGAGGGAGACAACAAAGGTAGGGGGGGAATAATTTTATTTTTGAATTTAATGATTGAATTATGTCAATTTTGAGAATTTACATCTGCTGTCAGTTTACTTTGTGTAGTTTAATTTTGTGGTTAAGCTTTATGTGTTGTTAATAAGATTATATTGTGTATCTGTGAAAAATGAATGGAAAAAAATAGTGTTACAATTAGTACTATTGTGGGGGCAGGGTCTGGGGTGGAGATTGGGTACAGATGGGTGGGGTCTGGCCCATGACTTAGCCCTTCAACCGCCGGTCCACGGACCGATGCCGGTCCACAAAATAATTATTTTATTTCTGCCGGTCCATAGGTGTAAAAAGGTTGAAGAACACTGACCTAGACCACTGTATTGCAAACTGTGTGCCATGGCAAACTAGTGTCCTGAAATTTCAGGTGCGCCGTGAGACGCTGGGGAGAAGGAGAGGTGCTGGCTGACTGCCTATAGGATATGCCACTTGCAGTGAGACGCACATTCTGTAGGCAGTCGGCCGGCGCCAGTGCCTCTCTTTCTCTCTGCGCGTCTTCCCTGCTGGCAACCCCCCCCCCCCCTGGCAGCTCAGGGATCGTCTGGAGGGCCTACACGCATGCGCGGATGTCACGCACGCGTGTGATGACATTGCGTCGACAGCACGCACTTTTGAGATGCCTCAAGCTGCGGCCGCTACGTTTACGGTGCTGTGGCTCGACAAAGTTTGTGGGAGACTGACCTAGAGCTGATGCAAGGTTGCTAGGCGCTCTAGCCCAGGCTTTTCTCAATCCAGTCCTCGGATCGCACCGAGTCTCGCCGGGTTTTCAGGATACCCAGAAAGAACAGGCAAGAGAGAAATGTGCATGCCAATCTATCTTGTGCATATTCATTGTGGATATCCTGAAAGCCCCTTGGCTTGGTTTACCCTGACGACTGGGTTCAGAAATCCTGCCCTAGGTGAAACGTACACCTTCCACCCACCCCCCACCCTCAGTTAACTTTCAGGCCCCTAGCGTGCAGCTTTCCAAGATTTTTAATAATTAAACTCAACAGTCATGACCATCAAACAAATGAAAGTTAAAAGTGTGTGCTGATGATTCTTCAAATTGTGTGGCTGTCAGGACCTATTGTTTTTCTGTGGCTGCGGCTGTCCCTAAGAAGCTGCTGCCCCAGGAGCCACCTAGCCTTGCCTAATGGTTGATCTGGCCCTGGCTAGGCCCTGAGTGCGGGGCGCACTCAGGGCCTAGCCAGGGCCAGCCCAACCATTAGGTAAGCCCCTTTAATTTGCAGTAAGCATGCGCTATTGTTTACTGCAGCTTGTAAAAGGACCTTTGTAAATCTGTAATTCGTTATGTACAGATTTACAAAGGGTCCTTTTTTCAAGCTGCAGTAAACAGTAGCGCATGCTTACTGCAAATTAAAGGGGCTTACCGTGGGGCGCACTCAGGCATCCTGCTGTACGTTCCAGGTTAGCATGTGCACATCATGTTGTAAAAAATTATTTTAATTCTTACTGCGGAGAGAGAACGTCTGGAGGCGGAGGGTAAATGTTTTGGCGGTAATCAGTGCCACTACATTGTGGTACGCCGATTAGTGCGTGATTCCTTACCATCTTTATTTAAATGGCCAAGTACTAATGGCAACAGTGGCATAAGGGGGTGGGGGTCCCCCCCGGGCGCCAGCACCATACTCTCTGCCGCCTCATTCCTTCCCACTCTCCCCCCCCTGCACAGTATGCGTATACTTTCACCTCCCCCTCTACTGTACCTCTAGCTCTATGCTGGCGTGAACAGCAAACCCAACCTGCTGCTCATGCCAGCATTGGTTCTCCCTCTGACATCACTTCTGGATCCCGTGCCCAGGGATTGGCATCAGAGGGAGATCCGTCGCCAATACGGGCAGCAAGTTTGTGATGCTACTCACACTGGGAAAGTTAAGAGGTATGGGGGGAAGTGAAGGAGGTTTGCGCGCGCGGCGGGGGAGCGTGGAAGAGGGCATGGAGGGGCGCCTCTCACCACGCCACTGAATGGCAACATTAGCATGTGGCCATTAATATAAAAGTGGCCTTAGTGTGTGGGGAAGATTCCTAAGGATGCGCTAAAGCCGCTTTTTAAATGGGTTCCAGAGAGAGAGAGAGGATATTGCAGTTTTTGGAAATTAATTAAGACCACTTTGTTCGATAAGTTTATTACTTAGTGAGTTTTATTATTCAAATTCTATTTTACAAATATTTGTATTTTTTTACTGTATTATTGTATTTCACTGATTGTCCAGCTCTTTTTAGTGTAAACCGCCTAGAGCTTTTGGTTATGGCGGTATAAAAGAATAAAGTTATTATTATTATTAAAAGCAACCAATTATTCTTAGTATAAAAACTGCAGTGCCCCTGCTGCTTGCATTGAAGTTTAAGGGCTAGTATCATCAGCATTTTTGGAATCTTCTTTGGCTTCTTTCAAGTTGCAGTCAATTGTGAGATTCTTGCCTCAGTTTATAAAGCTGAGTGCAGAATAAGACCAAAATGCCTTGGTGATTGACTGACTGTTTACAACTGGCTGACGACATTGTTCTGGCCAGGACTGCCGCCTCCTTAAATTCTCCTGCTAGAAGATGGATTAGTTTCAACGGAGAGGGAAGTGTTTTCTGGAATAGGCCCTATCTTCGGAAGATTTTACCTAAGGAGATTTAGTTACTCCCTAAATCTCTAACGTTTAGAAAATATTATAAACACGGTTTTAGGAGACTGCTTTTTTATGGATAATGATTTTAGGCTAGAAACACTTCTGTTTTGAGTAATCAGTACAGCAGCAACCAAACCTATGACTAAACATATTTATCAGTACAGTCTGTCTCAGGCAAAATTGTATTTTTTGATATGCTGTTGATATGTAGAATGCTATAGAGCAATGGTTTCAAACACGCGGCCCGGGGGCCACATGCGGCCCGCCAGGTACTATTTTGAGGCCCTCGGTATGTTTATCATAATCACAAAAGTAAAATAAAACAGTTTCTTAATCATATGTCTTTTTAACCATAAATGACAATATTATTATTAAGACTTAGCCAAAAGGAAAGATTTATAAACTATAAAGAGTTTTACCTCATGCAAAATTGTCATTTCTTTAATAAGACATTAACTATTTTTTTCTGAGGCCCTCCAAATACCTCCAAATCCAAAATGTGGCCCTGCAAAGGGTTTGAGTTTGAGACCACTGCTATAGAGGTAGTTAGAACTAACTGCAGGATGCGGCTAGACTACTTTGGAAAGGGAAAATACACATGTACTTTTTCCTCTAAAATTGCCATTTATACAGGCAACCAGAGATGGCACTCACGTGTTTGTATATTTGCACGTACACTTCTTCCTCCGTATTCGCTGTGATAGGGAATTAACAGAACCGCAAATACAGAAAAAAACGCAAATAACTTTTTCATATGTTATTCGCTGTTTTCTATTAAAAACCATTGTGAATATGGTGAAACCTCGAACAATATGGTGGGAGACTTGGCCTGTTCCTGAAGGAGAGGCAAAACACAGTGAAGAAAGTGCCGGGAATTGGCGATTTTCTCTGTAAACGCTTGGAATCAAGGATTTCTCTATTTAAGCTGACATAATTTGGGGGGAGGGGCAAGGAAGCTAAAAACCGTGAATAATCGAAACCTTGATTGCTGAAACCGCGAATACGGAGGGAGAAGTGTACTCCAGATAAGGAATAAACACATATTGGTCTACCAGTTATACATGTATTCTTTAGTACACCTCAAGCTCCTCACTATCCCTTGAAACAACACCTTTATATGCGGGTAAACTGGGAAAATCCCTCCTTTTCAAGATCACAGGGCTTTGGAACAATCTTACTGTCCCACTGCGGAGCCTGAACTCCCTCCAATTGTTACGTAAGCACCTGAAAATTTGGCTTTTCACAAAAATGTAATTTTCTCTTCCCCCCCTTTACGCAACCCCAACCCTTTATTCTGCTCTTCCTATATTTAAGTTCTTGTAAACCATGCCGAGCTCTACATCTGTGGAGAAGATGCGGTATATAAACTTAAGGTTTAGTTTAGTATAAAACTATGCATGGAATGATTCATAGACAAAACCGCGGAAGACAAAGGCGCGCGCCGACAACTGAGCACAAGACGGAGGCATGCACCGAAGAAAATCACAGTTTTTAGGGGCGGGGTTTTTTGTTGGGGAGCCCCCCCCACTTTACTTAATACAGATCGCGTGGGTGGTTTGGGGGGTTTTAACCCCCCTCATTATACTGTAAACTTAACTTTTTCCCTGTTTTTAGGGAAAAAGTGAAGTTTTCAGTAAAATGTGGGGGGTTACAACCCCCCACAACGCTGCGCGATCTGTATAAAGTAAAGTGGGGGGGTTCCACCCCACACACCCCCGTCGGAGCCCCTAAAAACAGTTATTTTCTTCGGCGCGCGCCTCCGCGCTGCGCTCAGTTGTCGGCGCGCGCTTTTGTCTTCCGCGGTTTTGGCCTGACACCGCATGGAATCGCTCCCTACATAAGCTACAAATTTTGCATAGCTGGGTTTTACACACAGAAGAGACCTTCCTAAACTCACCCTCTGTATTTCTTAAATTATTATTTATTGCACCAAGTGCATACGTTGCCCTAAGCTCTAGTGGTTGGTTTAAAAGCTAAGATCTCAGAGGTGCACACTTCTCAAAGCTGACGGAGAGCAAAAATCAAAGACTTTCCACAGGACTTATGAGTGAGGCTGTGGCTCACTGGTTGAGCAGCGTCCTCTGCACCCAGAGGTTGTGCGATCCAAGTCCCAATGCTGTTCCTTGCGACCCTGGGCAAGTCACTTAATCCGCTTTGAGTGTCAGCTTTGAAATGCCAAAATGGTATGTGCAGAACTAAACCATTTGGAGAATCTGTAAGCAGGGCCGGATTTAGATGAAAAGAGGCCCTAGGCTATTCCACTTATGAGGCCCTTTCACCTCCCATTTTTAAGATTGTAAATTACATGAGAGATAATAAAATACATCATTACTGTGATATATATCAATATGTTAAATGAAACATGTTGTTATTGGTATTAACCTTTATAAAAAAATGTGACACGGATCTTGAGGCCCTAGGCTGAAGCCTAGTTAGCCTATAGGAAAATCCGGCCCTGTCTGTAAGAATGAACAGGTGAAACAGGAAAAACAAGGGCCAAATGTATTAGCATCCTGCCAGCAATGTGACTAGCCCCAGACCCTGAGAATTGTTTTTTTTTGGGGGGGGGGTTTGTCTTCTCGATAATTTCATCTTATTGTCACTGTTGTTTAAGGTATTCCCCACCCCCCTTATTACTCCTTATTGTAGCATTTTGGTAAGTCGTAAAAAAAATGTAGGGCTCAATATACATACCTTGATGGTTGGGTGATTTTTAAACTGCCGACGGCCATGGGCTGAGTTAAGCCTCGATATTCAATGCCAAGCCATGTCCAGGCTCTAGTATTGAATATCCAGGTGAATGCAGTTAACTGGGTACTGGCCGATATTCAGGCCGGTGCCCGATTAGCTCAGTTCATACATAGTGTTTGAGCAGCCATTTTGCTGTCCTAACTTTATGTGCTTACTTAATCTGTTAGCCGACAGAACATCATGGCAAACCAATTAAGTATCGGCTCCGCCCAAGCTCCCCCCCTTCCCCCCCCCGGATTGTTCTAGCATTAACTGATGCAGCTATCACAGTCAATATTCAGAGGCAATACCTACATATATAAATGTTGAATATTTTTATTTATTTTTAAAATAAATATATCCTGCGGAGTACAAAATAAAACATCATACAACACATATTTCAATAAAACAACACAACAACATAATACAAGAAACAAGCATAGAACAAAACATCTCCATTGCTTTTACTTAACTGAGACTTGACTGCTAGTTTATTACTCGCTGCTACTGGTTGAAAAAGCAGGCAAAAATAAAAAAAAAGTTTTCAGCTTTTTTTCTAAACTGTAAAACCGATCTTGCTTGCCTAAGATCCATAGAGAGCCTGTTCCAACAAATAGGACCCTGAACAGAAAACATCACTTTCTGGTGAGTCAAAAAGTTTAACCACCGACAGGGAGGGCACGTCAAGACACAGAGCTTATCTCTAGAATGTAAACTCCGTGACGGAACGTAAAAGTGACCAACGATCACGACAGCTCCGGACCACCAGCATTCAATAGTTTAAAAATTAAGCACAGGGTCTTAAACCCGATACGAGCCCTGATTGGCAGCCAATGGAGATCTTTCAAAACGGGCGTAATGTGCTCAGAGCGAGCATGAGCCACCAGGCGGGCAGCGGCATTTGGTTGATGGCCGGCTCAGTGGGTTTAACTGGGCAGGTGCCTCTCCTGCCCACTTAAACTCTTTTGAATATCAGGCCAATGGTGTCAATAAACTTGTCCCGAGTACTGAATTTATTTCTTTGTATCCGCTTTAAAAGTGGAAATGCACTTCTGTTTCTCCGGTCTTGCATTGCATTCAGAGTATTACATTTTTGGGGTTTCCAGTTCCGGTTTCATCTGCATATTTCCATGTCTCGTTTGGGATACATTCAGGCCAACAAGTCTGTGCATGCGTGCAAGGCTGGCTTTGATTGTCTTTTATGACCTAGAGGCAAGTGACAATACTGGTGTTTATTACCATTAGAGAGAGAGAGATGCAGTTATGTTTCCAGAGCCTGCAAGGGGTGTGGGGATCATTTAAACAGTTTGCAGTTGCATTCCTGCTGGGTTTCCTCTCTAGCTGTTTGGATTTAGCCCCGGGATGAGCTCCTGAGGAAGGAAGCGCTTTGGGTTATCAAATATGAGTTCCGTAGCCCTTTTGAACTACAGCCCAGAGCAGTACTTCACCAGCATGTCAAGCCATTCTAAGACTAGGTATTCATTAGCCTGCTTTACTGAAAAAGCTTTGTAGTGGATTATGCTGGTATGGAGAGGCCTGATAAATTAGTGATCCTATACTCCCTGAGAAAATATGATCATATTACAACTGCCTTCCTAGACTCTCACTGGCTACCTATGCAAGCACGAATTCAATTCAAATTCTACCGTCTATTATTCAAAGCATTAAACAGCTCTGCCCCCCCCCCCCCCATCTAAACAACCACCTAAACCAGATCCTCATCTCAAGACAAAGAAGAACTCCGAACCCTTTTGCCTTCCCTCCACTCAAGGGCACTCAGCGCAAAAAGATGTTTGATAACCTTCTGGCGACGCAAGCAGCAAAACTTAACCACTCCATCTCCAATCTGTTGACGGCAATGGGCGACTTCAAAACTTTTCGAAAAGAAATCAAAACCCTACTTTTCAAAAAATTTATCCAGATATCTTAACCCAACTCTTCCCCCTCCTCCTAGATAAATTCTCCTCCCAAAACCTCCACTTAAATAATCTCTTCCTCCCCAACCAAGTATTCAGATCCCTGAAATGTAACGTAATCTTATTTGTACTCTAACTGTACCGTATTTTCACGTAGATAACGCGCACCCGTGTAAAACGCGCACACGGGTATAGCGCGTGGGATACCGACATATATGTAAAAAAAATTTTATATACCGCGCACACCCGTATACCGCGCATGCTGCCCCGACTCTCCTTTCGCCCGCCCCGACTCTCCTCTGGCCACCCCGACTCTCCTTTCTCCTGCCCCGACTCTCCTCTCCCCCTTGAAGTCCTGTTCCCACCCTGAAAGCCTGATGCCCCCCCGACGTCCGATTCACCCCCCCCGCCGGACCGCTCGCACCCCCACCCCGAAGGACCGCTCGCACGCACCCGCACCCCGAAGGACCGCTCGCACACACTCCCACCCACACCCCCACCCTGAAGGACCACTCGCACCCCCACAGCCTCCCGAACCCCCCCTTCATCATGTAGAAGCTCCTACCATTGTCCTGCTGCTTCCTCTTGGCGGTCCCGGTGAGAGTGCGTGCGAGCGGTCCTTCGGGGGGTTGAATCGGATGTCGGGGGGGGGGGGAACTATGTAAAAAAAAAATTTGTAAAACGCGCTCACGCGTATAACACGCAAGGTTATGTACGGTTTGTAAAACCCGTGTATAACGCGCGCGTTATATGCGTGAAAATACGGTAATCTATTTGTTATATCACACAGTAACGTACAGTCAATTTAATATCCAATTTGCAAGTTCTTCCGGAATTAATCCAGCTACCTCTCCTCCCTTGTAACCAAAAAACCCCCAAAACTGTTGTAACTTCATTGGAAATGTCCAGTTAGCTCTTTTGTAATCCGCCTTGAACTGCAAGGTATAGGCGGAATAGAAGTCCCTAATGTAATGTAATGTAAAGTGTCACAGTGCAATGGACACAACGGTGCACACATTTCTAAATCAGTGTCTGGTAACATAACCAAAGTCCGGAACATTTAAGGCCTTCTTAGTAACAGTTTCTTCTGTTTTGTGTCTATGGAAAAATGTTTAGTAATTGGGGTCCCATAAATCGTTGGAAAGGAAGTGCTGAAGCTGTTTTTCAGCCCATCCTGTGGACGTTGGTGCGTTTGCAAGGAAAAATGTCACACTCTGAGCTTTCTTTATTCTCTCTTGTTTCACGTAACGGCCGTCTAGACTATTTCCTGATGTGAAACTGGACTGCAATTAAAAATATTTCCTAAATTCAGGGCTGTTCTGTGTTAAAGAGTATAAACAGTAAGCTTTTTTTTTTTTTTGGGTGTTTCCATATAGAAGTTGTTCCTGAATAGAGGCTGTATTCTACTATAACAGAGACTGTATACATATAGGTATGTTAAGCTGGGAACATGAAAAATGCTTTTAGGGGAAGGGGTTTGGGGTTTAGCGCATGCATAGTTCAGTAGTAGCCTAAGACAAGTAACTTTTAGATACGCTGGGTTGTTTCCTGTCCCCAGAGAGCTTACATTCTGAGGGTGATGCAGTTACCTTGCATTAGAGCTCTGCACTAAAGTTCAACATACGGATTCCTAATACAACACTGAGAAACAAAACTGTTTGCAAAATTGTTTGCAGTTCTAAATCTAATTGATGCTGGCATTTGTCATATTGATATAGGGACTTTGGATCATCTGTTATTCTATTGTCCTTTGCTACTTAATTTTTGGAAGTCGATATGGGGTCAAATTAATGTTGTACTTGGGTCATCAATTCCATTGACTTATGAAGTCATAATCTGTGGAACTTTATTACATGTTAAACCCTCTATGGATCATTATAAAAGCTGTCTTTTCTTAATTATGACGGGAATAGCCACGAAATTGGAAGAGTTATGTTCGACTTAACTATACTTTCTGGTGGGCAAACTTGTGCTCCAGTTACAAATGTGAAAGAATGAACGCTGAAATCTTTGGACATAGTAATGCATTTAATTTGGTGTGGGGCCCATTGACATTATTTATTGCATTAAAATAGTTGTCATGTACCTTTTCTTTTTGTTTGATTTCCTTACACATCCAGGGTGGGAAAGCAGTACTATTCATTATAACTACCGTAGTTTATTGAAATTATATATGTATTTCTACTTTTATTAGTTAAGGGGAGGGGGAGGAGAAAATGATTGTTTTCAAAATATTTGTATGTTTAAAGTGCTTTTCTTGATTTGTTTATGTTTAAATTCATTTTATTGCACTGTTATTATTTGAAAATCAATAAAGATTTTAAAAAATTGTTTGCATTACTGTATACTTGCAAGAAAACACAATGCGAATTTCCACTTTATTAAAACTTGTACACTGTCAGACTAAAGAGTATAAATGGCTCTCTTCTTACCAGTGTGAGAAAGGACTGGCTCTAGCACTTAAATAGGAAAGGAGCTAAAACAAAGGCTGAACACTTGACTTATCGCCCCTCCCCCAGAAAGAAACATTGATGACCCAAGTGGGTCCCCTAAGTTAAGAGTGATGCCTACTTGCTCCTGTGCCACCATCTTGAAAACTGAATCCAGTGAAATAATCACTCGTAGTAATATTCAAAATATGCTGTTTTAAACTGCATACAACTGTTAGTGAATTTTGTGCCAAAATATAGCCATTGCAACAGAGGGTTACTGACCTGCAGATAAGACCTGAGGCTTGTACAAGATCACAAGCAACTTGAACTAGGCTTCTTCCATGGTTCTCTGCTCAGCTACTCTAAACATTGAGCTACTCCTCCACTCCCTGTAGCTCTAAAGCTCAGTGAAGCATCTGCTAGGAAAAGAGATTGGAGATTAGTGGAGGGGCGATATTACGCCTAATTAGGTTTTCTTACATTCACAAAATGAGAAGAATCCTTTAGTCTGGGTAGAAACAGTCAGTTTTCTTATGAATTGGTTCTGTAGTTGAGATTGTTTGGTCTGTTATGTAGTGAGACCTTAAATTAATTTTAGTAATCTTTAGGCAAGACAAGTTACAGACATTTTACAGTCAAATTAGAGCAGAAGCCCTCTGAGTCACACCCTGTTTTCTCCCAAGGCTGGCAGAAACATAAGGCAGGCTAGGGTGGCAGAGAACAGCTGCAATCAAAGCAAAACAATAGGTTATGACAGATGTACAAACTCAAAAGAACCATCCATTCTTATAATTCCATTATCCCAGGACAAGCAGGCATGATATTCTCACATGTGGGGTGACGTCATCTATGGAGCCCCGATGCGGAAGCATTTTCAAGCAAACTCGATTGAAGATTTAAGTTTGCTCTGCTGCTCCACGCATGCGTGCCTTCCTGCTCCACTAGGGGGCGCATCCCCTCGTGGTCTCCAGTTCAAAATTTTCCGCTGAGCCTAGAAGTCGTGTTTTTTCAGGCTCTGCCCCAACTGCCTTCTAGCACCGCGATTTTTTCTTGTTTTTCTCGATTAAGTCGCTGTGTGCGAGTTTTTTCTTGTTTCAACTTGTTCCTGCTTCGTTTTTGACCGACCCGGAGGCTTCCGGGTCCCCGTGGCCGCGTGGCTATTCGAGCCGCGGCCAGTTTCGATTCTATGTCCCGGCCTTTGACCGGCTTTAAAAAGTGCTCCTGGTGCGAGCGGCTTCTTTCCATCACAGACCCGCATCGCCAGTGCATCCTCTGCCTGGGGGCCACTCTTCCAACCGACTCCTCCCCCCAGTGTGCTACTTTCCAGAACCGGGCCCTCCACCGAAGAAAAGCCCGCATGGCGGATCTCTTCGCCGCTGACCAAACCTCTACCTCGGCCTCGAGGTCGGCCCCGGCCTTGACCTCGGCCCCGAATACCTCGGCATTGCCTCGAGACTCGAATCCGAAGTCCTCGGGACAACAGAAAGCCTCGGCTCCAGGTAAGTCCCCTCTTCAGGTTCCATATCAGCGAAGAAACCAGCCTCGGGGACACTGGCGACGCATGGCGGAAGTCCCATGCTTACAGCCCCGGCGAAGCCCTCCAAGCCTTCGGGCCGTGCCTCCACCACACGGGAATACTCTGATACGAGGTCGCCCCCGGTGGAGTGCACCGAGGCAGTGGACATGCCCTCGATGCTGTCCGTGCCCGTTTTCCAGGACCTACTCCGAGCGATGATCTCGTCGGAGCTGTCCGCTGCAATGGCCCATCTACAACCGGCCTCGACCTCGACCCCGCATGTGCCAGACCAGCCTGAGCCTCGCGTCGAGCCACCTCGGGGAAAAGCGCGCAAGCTTCGCCGCATCCCATCCTCCTCGGACTCCTCGCCGAGGCAACCGAGGCACTCTCCCTCCACAGACCGCCGCGGTGCAAAACGTCGTGCTAAAACGACAGAAACCTCGAACCGCCGTACCTCCAAGAAGGCCCGGGGTTCCCCCACTCTACGAGGCCGTTCACCTACACCTCATACGGGACCGTTAAGGGTGGCGGAGTTATCACTCTCCAACCCGCGCATCCTCCGAACTCCCCCTCGGACCGGGGCTCCGATCCGAGGTTTCAGGCTTTCACCGAGGGAGTCCGGGTCGAGATCACCGATTCGACATCGATCGGTACCCCGAACCCCGGCATCGTCTCCGAGGGGCTCCTCGAGACATCGGAGATCCACGACTCCGGAACACTTTCACAGTGCTTCCCCGGTCTCGGAGCGTGGATTGGAGCAGGAGCCTCGATACTCGAGGGAAGCCTCCCCATCCTTCTCCACCCGACGGAGGGGCCTTGGGAACATCCCGCCCATCCTTCACTCGCTTTGTCCAGGACATGGGCCATGCTTTGGAATTAGACCTCCAGTCCGACTCCAGATACTCTAAGGAGTACCTAGCGGAGCTGGATATGCCATCACTGCCCAGAGAGTCCCTTCGCTTACCGCCTAACCCGGTACTCCAACAGGCCTTCTTCAGGATCTGGAGACCCCCTATATGGTCACAGCCGTATCCTCCAAAATGGAGGCCAAGTACCGTACAGTACCCTACCCGGAATTCGAACAACCACAGCTCTCCTACCAGTCGCTGCTAGTAGAATCCTCCTTGAAAAAGGCTCACCCCTCCCGGGTCTCAGCGGCGGTCCCCCCAAGCCGAGAAGGCCGAACCCTAGACAAGTTCGGCAGGAGACTATATCAAAATGCGATGATGGCCTCTAGAGTGCAAAGCTACACTTTCACCTTCACATCCTACCTCAAACACCTCATTGGACTACTGAGAGCCTTTGAGACTGACTTACCGGCCCCCCGCCAAGGAGCGTTTGGCCTGCTTTTAGAGTCCCTCTCCAACCTACGCCTCCATTTATTCCACGCGGCCTACGATGGCTTCGAACTCTCCTCCAGAGAGGCAGCCTTTGCTATCGCCATGCGCCGACTAGCTTGGCTGCGCCTGGTCGACATGGACCCCAACTTACAGGACCGGTTGGCTAACCTCCCCTGCGTGGGAAAAGAACTGTTCAATGACACTATCGAGGCGGCTACAAAACGCCTCTCTGAACACGAACGCTCGTTTGCCTCCCTCGTCCGGCAAAAGCCTAAACCGCCCGCGTCCAGGCCGTAAAGGGCCCCTCCGCGCCGCTACCCACAAAAATCCACTCCTGCCTTCTCGCGGCCTCCACCCAGGCGCCCGCAAGCCCACCATCGGGCCCTGCCCAAGTCCCAACCGCCTGCGACTACCAAACCATCCCCGTCCTTTTGACGGGATACGCGGAAGGGGGCGGGCCCCCTCCGCCATAGTCCCAGGCCTCCTTTCCATCGGGAGTCGCCTCAAAGCCTTTTACCCTCGCTGGGAACAAGTCACGTCGGACGCATGGGTCCTTGGCGTGATCTCATCAGGATACTCTCTCAACTTTCGGGCCATTCCTCCAGACAACCCCCCAAGGAATTGCCCTCCCAACCGGACGCAGCTACCCCTACTCCTCTCCGAAGCCTGAGACCTGCTTCGCCTGAGGGCAGTGGAGGAGGTTCCCCCCGAACAACGGGGGAAGGGCTTCTACTCCCGTTACTTCCTGGTACCGAAAAAAACGGGAGACCTACGCCCAATACTAGACTTGAGACGCCTCAACAAATTTCTGGTATGGGAAAAATTTTGGATGCTTTCCCTACCGACCCTCTACCCCCTGATCGACGAGGGCGACTGGCTCTGCTCCCTCGATCTGAAGGAGGCGTACACACATGTTCCAGTGCACCCCGCTCACCGCAAGTTCTTGCGTTTTCAGGTAGGGGACTGGCACCTACAATACCGAGTCCTCCCCTTCGGCCTAGCATCATCACCTCGGGTCTTCACCAAGTGCCTCGTGGTGGTCGCAGCTACCTTACGCTCCCAGGGCCTCCAGGTATTCCCCTACCTGGACAACTGGCTGATCAAAGCCCCGTCCAGGGAAGGGGTTATCTCAGCGACCCAACAGACTATTATCTACCTACAGAGTCTGGGGTTCGAGATAAACTTCCCAAAATCCCAACTACGCCCCTCGCAGTCCCTACAGTTCATCGGGGCCACGCTGGACACGGTTCGCCTCCGTTCCTTCCTCCCCCCTCCGCATCTAGAGGCGTTAGTAAGTCTGAGCCGAAGGATCTCCCTGCTGACCTCGGTATCAGCTCGACAGATGATGACTCTCCTGGGCCACATGGCCTCCACCGTCCATGTCACACCCTTCGCCCGCCTCCATCTGAGAATCCCTCAATGGACCCTGGCCTCTCAATGGCGTCAAGACCGGGACCCGATCGACCGTCCCGTGACAGTGACTCCTTCCTTGCAAAGATCGCTCCGCTGGTGGGCCGACTCTTCAAATCTTTCCAAAGGTTTACTCTTCCTCGCCCCCCCTCACAGCAAGGTACTCACCACGGACTCATCGGAGTACGCTTGGGGAGCCCATCTGGACGGCCTACGCACTCAGGGGATGTGGTCAGCGGAAGACCGCCGCTGTCACATCAACATGCTAGAGCTACGGGCCATCTATCTCGCAGCTGTAGCTTTTCAACATCTGCTCCATGACCGGGTGGTTCTCATCCGAACTGACAACCAGGTAGCAATGTACTACGTAAATAAACAAGGGGGAACAGGGTCTTGGTCCCTCTGTCGGGAAGCCCTGCGTCTCTGGAAATGGGCAATCTCCAACAACACCTTCCTTCGAGCGGTGTACATACAAGGAGAACAAAACTGTCTGGCGGACAGACTCAGCCGCCTCCTCCAGCCACACGAGTGATCACTGCACTCTCAGACCCTACGACAGGTGTTCGAAAAGTGGGGGACGCCTCAAATAGATCTATTCGCATCCCCTTACAATCACAAGCTGCCTCTCTTCTGCTCCCGGATGTACTCCCCGGACCGGCTCGAGGCCGACGCCTTCCTCCTCGACTGGGAGGGAAGGTTTCTGTATGCGTTTCCGCCGTTTCCGCTGATCCTGCGGACGCTGGTCCACCTGAAAAGGTGCAAGCCACCCTGATCCTGATTGCTCCTCGCTGGCCACGCCAGCCTTGGTTTTCCCTTCTACTTCAACTCAGTGTCAGAGATCCACTACCTCTGCCTCGGTTTCCCTCTCTACTATCACAGGGTCAGGGTTCGCTGTTACATCCCAATCTTCAATCTCTTCATCTGAATGCTTGGTTTCTTTCCCCCTGACTTCTCTCCCCGTGTCTCAATCAGTCAAGGAGATACTGGAGGCCTCTAGAAAGACCTCGACAAGAACCTGCTACTCCCAAAAGTGGACCAGATTCTCAGCCTGGTGCTCCTCTCACAGCCAGGACCCGGTATCGATTCCCGTCCCTCTGGTCCTTGACTATTTACCGTATTTTCGCGGATATAACGCGCACCATTGTAAAACGCGCACAGGGGTATAGCGCGCAGAAATCACGATGATATGTACAAAAACTTTTCTATACCGCGCTCAGGCATATAACGCGCATGCTGCCCGACTCTCCTTTCGCCCGCCCTGACTTTCCGTGCGCTGTCCCGACTCTCCGTTCACCCCCCCTGACTTTCCGTGCACTGTCCTCCCTTGAAGTCCTGTCCCCCCTTGAAGGTCTGTCCCCATCCTGAAAGCCTGATGCCCCCCCCGACGTCCGATACATCCCCCCCCCCCCGGCAGGACCACTCGCACCCTCACCCCGAAGGACCGCCGACTCCCCAACAATATCGGGCCAGGAGGGAGCCCAAACCCTCCTGGCCACGGCGACCCCCTAACCCCACCCCGCACTACATTACGGGCAGGAGGGATCCCAGGCCCTCCTGCCCTCGACGCAAACCCCCTCCCCCCAACGACCGCCCCCCCCCAAGAACCTCCGCCCGTCCCCCAGCCGACCCGCGACCCCCCTGGCCGACCCCCACGACACCCCCACCCGCCTTCCCCGTACCTTTGTGTAGTTGGGCCAGAAGGGAGCCCAAACCCTCCTGGCCACGGCGACCCCCTAACCCCACCCCGCACTACATTACGGGCAGGAGGGATCCCAGGCCCTCCTGCCCTCGACGCAAACCCCCCTCCCCCCCAGCCGACCCGCGACCCCCCTGGCCGACCCCCACGACCCCCCCACCCCCCTTCCCCGTACCTTTGGAAGTTGGCCGGACAGACGGGAGCCAAACCCGCCTGTCCGGCAGGCAGCCAACGAAGGAATGAGGCCGGATTGGCCCATCCGTCCTAAAGCTCCGCCTACTGGTGGGGCCTAAGGCGCGTGGGCCAATCAGAATAGGCCCTGGAGCCTTAGGTCCCACCTGGGGGCGCGGCCTGAGGCACATGGGCGGGGTGGGGTTAGGGGGTCGCCGTGGCCAGGAGGGTTTGGGCTCCCTTCTGGCCCAACTACACAAAGGTACGGGGAAGGCGGGTGGGGGTGTCGTGGGGGTCGGCCAGGGGGGTCGCGGGTCGGCGGGGGACGGGCGGAGGTTCTTGGGGGGGGGCGGTCGTTGGGGGGGGGGGGTTTGCGTCGAGGGCAGGAGGGCCTGGGATCCCTCCTGCCCGTAATGTAGTGCGGGGTGGGGTTAGGGGGTCGCCGTGGCCAGGAGGGTTTGGGCTCCCTCCTGGCCCGATATTGTTGGGGAGTCGGCGGTCCTTCGGGGTGAGGGTGCGAGTGGTCCTGCCGGGGGGGGGGATGTATCGGACGTCGGGGAGTCGGCCGGGCAAGAGGGCTTGGGCTCCCTCTTGCTCCGATCGTGGATGCGGGTGCGGGTGGGAGCGCGTGCGAGCGGTCGTTCGGGGTGGGGGTGCGAGCGGTCCTGCTGGGGGGGGTGAATCGGGCGTCGGGCGGGGTGGGAACTATGTTTAAAAACTTTTCTATACCGCGCTCAGGCATATAACGCGCGAGGGGTGTGCGCGGTACGTAAAATCACGTATAACGCGCGCGTTATATCCGCGAAAATACGGTACTTCAATTATCTCACTCTGGCCTAAAGACCAACTCCATTCGGGTACACCTCAGTGCGATTGCGGCCTTTCATCAGCCCCTGGAAGGGAAAGCCCTCTCGCTCCATCCCTTAGTCTCTCACTTCATGAAGGGTCTTCTGAATGTCCACCCTCCTCTCAAACCTCCTCCGGTGGTTTGGGACCTTAACGTGGTTCTGGCTCAACTAATGAAACCCCCATTTGAGTCCCTAGACAAATGCCATCCAAAATTCCTCACTTGGAAGGTGATTTTCCTGCTTGCGCTCACTTCCGCCCGGCGGGTTAGTGAGCTACAGGCTCTGGTAGCGGACCCACCCTTCACTGTATTCCATCATGACAAGGTGGTACTCCGCACTCATCCAAAGTTCTTGCCTAAAGTAGTGTCTGATTTTCATCTCAACCAGTCCATTGTCTTACCTGTGTTTTTCCCCAAGCCCCACTCTCACCCCGGAGAGGTGGCGCTCCACACTCTTGACTGCAAGAGAGCGTTGGCCTTTTACCTCCAACGCACTCAACCACACCGGAAAGTCCCACAATTGTTTTTGTCCTTTGACCCAAACCGGTTAGGTCACCCAGTTTCCAAGCGCACCTTGTCCAACTGGTTGGCCGATTGCATCTCCTTTTGCTACGCTCAGGCTGGTCTCGCGCTGCATGGTCGAGTAACGGGACACAAGGTCTGAGCAATGGCAGCCTCCATAGCGTTCCTTAGGTCCATACCTATTGAGGAAATCTGCAAGGCTGCCACGTGGTCTTCGGTTCATACTTTCACCTCCCACTACTGTCTGGACTCACTGTCCAGGAACGATGGCCGGTTCGGCCAATCGGTTTTGCGAAATCTATTTGCTTAAATTGCCAACTTCCCTCCATCCCTTTTCAGTTAGCTTGGAGGTCACCCACATGTGAGAATATCATGCCTGCTTGTCCTGGGATAAAGCACAGTTACTTACCGTAACAGGTATTATCCAGGGACAGCAGGCATATATTCTCACAACCCGCCCACCTCCCCGAGGTTGGCTTCTTTGCTAGTTAAGTGAACTGGAGACCACGAGTGGATGCGCCCCCTAGTGGAGCAGGAAGGCACGCATGCGTGGAGCAGCAGAGCAAACTTAAATCTTCAATCAAGTTTGCTTGAAAATGCTTCCGCATCGGGGCTCCGTAGATGACGTCACCCACATGTGAGAATATATGCCTGCTGTCCCTGGATAACACCTGTTACGGTAAGTAACTGTGCTTTCTCTCCTTCTCTAGATGCCCTTGCTCCTCCAATCTCACATCCTGTTAGGCGTGCCAAACCCCATCCCTGGCTCACACTCTCCCCCTGCTGCCTGCGCTCATGTGTCCATTACGCTGAACGTCTCTGGCTTAAATACCATGCACACACCGACTTCATACACTTCAAATTCATGCTGACATCATTCCAGTCTGCCCTCTTGCTGGCCAAACAAGAATACTATATCCACTTAAACCACTTCTCTTAGCTCCAACACACGCTGTCTCTTTATCACCCTAAACTCCCTCCTCAAAGCATCCTCACCACCTATCCTCCCTTCAATTTCTCCCCAGACAATGGCAGAGTTCTTCTACATGATAATGGAGGGGAGGAAGGGAGAGATGCTGCATGGAGGGGAATAGAGAGGTTTGACCCAGGTCACAAGGCAAAGAGAGAGAGATGGTAGACAGTGGCAACAAAACAGAAATGTTGGATATGGCACTGGAAGGGAAGGTACAGAGATGGAAAATGAATGGTGAGCTTGGAGATAGAAGAAAACGCCAAATGGGCAGGAGACCCTGGTGAGTGAATTAACAGAAGACAAATAGAACCCAGAGCCTGGGACCAACGTGATTTGAATAATAAAATGACCAGACAACAAAAGGTAGAAAAAATAATTTTATTTTCTGTTTTGTGATTACAATATGTCAGATTTGAAATGTGTATCCTGCCAGAGCTGATGTTAAACAGCCAGCTTGAGCTAGGACTTAGCAAGAGGAAAAGTCTTTTTTGTTTTGTTTACACCAAGTAAGGGCATGAGATTAGAGGGGGCTGGGGTGGGTGATGAGGCTACAAAAATAAACCCGCCAGGCTGTTTGAAAAAAAAAAAAATGCCCGATTAAGCGGGAAAAGTGAATCGAATCAAAAAAATTTTCCCTGAATTGGGCAGCACTACTGCACATTGCCCTTCAACTCTTCTCTCTCCTGGCCTGGTAATGGGGATTTCACTGAGCACAGTTACCCAAAGGCTGGAATGTACGTCATTACCTCTCTAGTAATTAATAGGTAATCATCATCATCCTTTTTTTATATATCATGTTTCCCCAAAAATAAGACAGTGTCTTGTATTAATTTTGGGCCCAAAAAACACACTAGGTTTTATTTTCAGGGTCGGTCTTATTTTTTTCACGTACACTGATCATCTCTCCCTTCCTCTCCTCCACCCTAATTCTTCCACTTTCCTTTCTCTCCCCCACATGTGCAGCATCTTTCCTCCCCTCTCACCCATCTCCTTGTGCCTTCCCTCTGCAGCATCTTTCTATCCCTCCCTCCCATCCCTTCTGCAGCAGAACCCTTGCCCTGTTTCTGTCCCTCCCTTCCGTGCAGCTGCAGCAGAACCCTTGAGCAGCCCTCCCCCCACCATGCAGCTGAACCCCCCGCTGATCATCCCATCTTTCCATCTCACCCTCCCATCCGAATCCCGCTGACCACGAGACCTACATATCTCCCTCCACAGAGCAGCATCAGCAGCACTCTAAAGAGGCTGCTTCATGGCCTTCTCCCGCCAGGGCCTTCCGTACGCCGCGTTGCTGATGACATTAGTGATGCGGCAGGGAGAAGGCCGTGAAGCAGCCTGTTTAGAGTTCTGATGACACTGCTCTATGGAGGGAGGTAGTAGGTCGGAGGGTCGGCAGGGTTCAGACGGGAGGGAGAGTTGGAAGAGTCAGCGGGGATTTGGCTGTGCTGGGGGGGGCAGGGAAAAACGCTGCTGCTGCTGAATCTGGGGACTAAGGTTTATTTTTGGAGTAGGGCTTATATTAAGACTTACTCCGAAAATCATGCTAGGGCTTATTTTCAGGGTAGGTCTTATTTTCGGGAAAACACAGCAATTTGAAGAGCAAAGCCATAATGAACTGGTTCACAGATAAAGAAAGATCCCTACAATTGGGTCTTTATCTGCCATCATTTACTATGTTGCAATATATTTCTGGCCCAAAGGAGATAGTTTTCATATGTACAGTACTTAAATTTTGTTAGTTAAACTCTTGCTTCCTGTGAGCCCTCCCCCACAATCTGCATGGGGGTGAGAGAACAGGAAACTTGAGCTAATATAAATTAACTTGTGTTCCAGTTCCCATAGGCTGCTTCCAGGTGCAAGTCATCAGCTTTGAAAATTCCTTTTCCCCTCCCCCCTTTCCCACTGGCTGTGTAATTCTTTACCAAAAATGCATTTACACATTATACAATGCAAATCCTTCAGGAATGTTCTCCCTGGATAAAGAAGGAATCCTGCAAAACTCAAGAAATATATGATGAATGGTCCACAAAGTGTGTTCCCATAAGATATCTTACTTAGTATAATAGTATGTACTGGTACGAACTTATGCCAAAAAATGTCCATATCTTCTTATAGTGGGACATAGCATTCGTATTAAATAAAAAATTTTTAAAAAGGATATCTTACATAAAATTTGCTTTGGTTAAATTAAAATAGTTAGACTCGTACTTCCTGAAATCTTACAGCAAAAGGTCGAATTTTGGTCAGATTTTCAAGCTACAGTGTTGAGATAATACAGCTCCAAAATCCCCCTCCCCCCCCCCCAACAGACTGGTTAATATTGTTTAAAATGTTGTCACCAGCTAAATTAGCCTTCGATATTCAATGTTGTGCCATGTGCAGGCACCCTTTACACCAAAACAGTTCACTCCAACTTAGATAGTATAGTAGCGCTAAATTCTTTTAGTCCAGTTTCTTTACAATAGTACATCTTAGGAATTCAGATATCCACCCTTATCGATAGATACAGGTGGTGGGATTTTTCATGATTCCAAGTACTATTTCCCAACTATTTACTTATTTCAATTACCAAGGTAGGGAGAACAAGAGGGCACTCTCTAAAGTTGAAAGGGGATAGATTCAGTACAAACGTAAGGAAATTCTTCTTCACCCAGAGAGTGGTGGAAAGCTGGAACGCTCTTCCAGAGGCTGTTATAGGGGAAAACACCCTCCAAGGATTCAAGACAAAGTTCCTGCTGAACAAGAGCGTGCGCTGGTAGGGCTAGTCTCAATTAGGGTGCTGGTCTTAGACCAGAGGGCCGCCGCGTGAGCGGACTGCTGAGCATGATGGACCACTGGTCTGACCCAGCAGTGGCAATCCTTATGTTCTTATTTTGTATAAATTGGCACATATGCAGAATAAACGTACAGCCCCTCCCCCCCCCAAAAAAAAAAGAAAATCGACCGGAGGAATGCTTCCCCCCCCCCTTATAGCTGCGCAATAGATGCCCACTTCCTCCCACCACTGATGTCAAGAAACCCTTCACCTGGCACACCACACCCACAGCAGTGGGAGAGATGCCCTCTTCCTCCCTCCTGAGAGCTTGCGATACTGAATTAAATATCTGAAATCAGAGGGAAAAAAAAAATTGCTACCTAGTAGCAGCAGTTCCAGAAATGTAAAATGTTCTTTGTGGTTTTGCTCACAACCTCCACCCTGACCTGGAAAATTTTTTTATTTTTTTTTTAAAGATATATATTTGAACTGATGTGATATTCCTGGAAAGCCTTCCCTGGTCTCCTTCCTTCTCTGTTCCTTTATTCTTTCGGCAGTAAGTTCTTTGAGTGCCTGGCAGAATTTTGAATGGAATACCTTATTCGCTTCTCTGCATGCGTCATGCATTATTTTACATTAATGGCTTGCTTTTTACTTCACATTAATGCAGCCAGGATGGAGGAATTAGAGAATTCATCCAAATAGAGCGGGGTAAATGGACACAAGAGAGTTGCCAACCCTCATTTTATTTTGTGTGTGGGGGGGGGGGGGGAAGGTGAGCTTATAGGCTCATCCTGATCCTTTGGGCTTCCAGCACTAACATCCATTATCGTGGGCCAACATTTACAACTAACTGGGGATCTTTCCTTTATTGTATATCCCAGCCCAGTCTTTCTATTCCAGAGTCTCGCCTTTTTCATTACTCATTGATGAGGCCGTTCTGTAAACTGGTGCTAGAGGTGTGTGCCATTTACGCCTATCAAATGTGCCATTAATTGATAGGCACCTAAGTTCACTAGGTGCTGTTCTGTAAGATAGTGCCTTAGCACCTAAGTGCAAGGGGGTATACATTTGGGTGGAGTATGGGTGGCCCATGGGCATGTCTCATTGAATACAATAAATTACATTTATCGCTTGGCACCAGTGGTGTAGCGAGGGTAGGAGGCGCCCGGGAGATGTGGTAGCCCCCTCACCTGCACCCTCCTCTCCACCCTCCACTCCTGCACCAACTCCCCCCCTTGTGCCCTCCTCCTCCGCTCCCTGGCTCCGCAACCTGGAAGTGATTTCAGATGGATCCAGGCCAGCGCGAGCAGCAGGCTAGAATAGTTGCTTGCATGGGCGAAGATTTAAAAGAGATATGGGGAGTGAAGGGAGGGCGTGAGTGTGGTGTGGTGCGGGGGCACAGAGCTGCTGGTGTCCCTACCCAGATGGTTCGTGGGGTGGTTTGCCCCCTCCTTACTACGCCGTTGTCATGACATAAGAGGATGTGCCTAAACAGAATGGGTCAACGTCAACCTGTGCTAATAATATTCTGTGGTGGAATCTTGGTGCCAAGATGCTGTAATAGAATTTGCACTGAGTGCACGGAGTTAGGGCGCCTGAACTAAGATGCCAATTATAAGATTGCCTCATTACCTTTCTTTCGAGTGATCTTCATCAGTCAGTGTGGGTCCTGAATCTGGCCACTAGATGTAGGCTCAACTTTGCCTCTGTCCTTACTCCTACTCCTATTTACTTTTTTCTATTACTCTACCAGGCACATGCGGCATTGTACATCAAACACGCAAGAGACGGCCCCTGCTCGAAAGAGTTTCAAATTCTTTGAGGAACAGAGCCATGGAAAATTCCCTGCTGCTCATTAAAATACTTCTGGAACCCATCTTCAGGAAAAGCTATCCTTTTTAATAAATCTTTATTGATTTTCAAGTAGTAACAGTGCAATACATATGAATCTGAATGTATAACAAATCAAGAAAAGCTCTTTGAACTTACAAATATTCGAAAGTAATCTTTTCCTCCCACCCCCTTTACTTAGTCAATAATATAAATGCAATTATCCTTCCAATAACCCACTCTTATTTAAAGTAGTAATACATTTCCACCCCCCTCTCTCCCACTCTGGATGTGTAAGGAAATCAGACAAAAATTAAAGAGAAATTACAACTATATAGAAGCAATATAAGATGCCAATGGGCCCCACGCCAAGTTAAATACATTACTATGCACCAATATCTCAGCATTCATTTTTTTCATATTTGTAGCTGGAGCATAAGTTCGCCTACCAAAAAGGGAAGTTAAGGCGATCATAGTTCTTCCAATTACGTGTTATCAACTGCATGGCTATTCCCGTCATAATTAAGAAAAGCCAGCATTTATAATGATCCATAGGGGGGTTTAACATGTAATAGTAAAAGCTATCCTGTTGGGTGAGGGCCCTGCATCAGGTATGCTGTGATTGGTTCAGACCTGGTCAGCATGGGTCCTGGGAATGTGTTCTTGCATTATATCACATCCAGAGTCGGATTAATCAAAGCTCTTTTGAACTACTTGCAGCTACATAGGAAGCACTGGAAGTGGGAACAATAACTTAGGGCTCCTTTTACTCACACTGGAATTGCCTTTTCCTGTGACATCACTTCCTGGCTCCGCAACCTGGAGCTGTGTTAGCGGCTTTATCGCATGCGACTCTTTATCACGCGCTAACCCCCGCGCTAGCCAAAAAACTACCGTCTACTCAAGAGGAAGCGGTAGCGGCTAGCACGGCTGGCAGTTTAGCGCACGCTATTACGCGCGTTAAACCGCTAACGCGGCTTCGTAAAAGGAGCCCTTAGTATCTGGCAACTTTAGTGACATAAAGACACATATCCATGTAGATGGCTCCGTGCGTTCATAATTAGAATGTATTACCAAACATAAGTAGGGGGTTATGACCTAGGCCTTGGAGCAATGTCACATCAATCGGTCAACAGTGAGCTCCAGGAATCAAGTTCAGAGAAGGCTGGTTGATGGTTGCTTGCTTCCTGCACCTTCAAGAATGTTTCACCTTTTTTTATGTGAAAACCCCTCCAACCTGAGACAGGCATGTAATTGGTCAGGCTCTACTTATCTCTCTTTCTGCACTGTAGAAATCTATCTATCCACCTGTGTAGATGTACCGTATTTTCACGCATATAACGCGCGCACTATACACGATTTTACAAACCGAGCATAGCCATGCGCGTTATATGCGTGAGCGCGTTATTCAATTTGTTTTTTACATTGCTGGTTCCCCCCCCCCCCCCCGACGTCCGATTCATCCCCCAGCCCCCCCGCACCGTTTGCGCTGGAGAAGCAGCCTACCGTGGGTTCGTGATGCCAGTGAACTCTGCGCTGCTTCCTCTGCTGCGGTCCCGCCCCTTCTCTGAGCCCTGTGCTGCTTCCTCTGCCACGTTCCCGCCACTTCTCTGACATCAGAGAAGGGGCGGGACCGCGACAGAGGAAGCAGCGCAGGGCTCACTGGCATCGTGAACCCACGGTAGGCTGCTTCTCCACCGCAAACGGTACGGGGGGGCTGGGGGATGAATCGGACGTCGGAGGGGGGGTGCGAGCGGTCCTTCAGGGTGGGGGGGCCAGAGGTCCTTCGGGTTGGGGCATCAGGCTTTCAGGGTGGGGCGGGCCTTCAAGGGGGGGACAGGACTTCAGGGGGGGAACAGGACTTCAAGGGCAGGGCGGCGAGAGGAGAGTCGGGACGGCAATGCGCGGTATATGCGTGTGTGCGCTATATGTCAATTTATTTACATAAATGTTGTTTTCCCGCGCGCTATACCCGTGTGCGCATTTTACAGGGTGCGCGTTATATGCGTGAAAATACGGTAATCCTTTGTGGGATTTTTCATGCAGACTGCTTTGTCATTTCAGGAGGAAAAAAAATGTTTTACTTGCAATTCTGTGGAGCCCTACAATGAAGTTTTCAACACAGATAGCCATCAGATTGAAAATGTGGTGACGACATTTGCTCCTAATCGTCTGGATATGTGGTGGCAGTCGGAGAATGGTATGCAGCTGCTGTACCTGTAATTTTCAGAGCTAACAAATGTAATCTTTGCTGCTTTTCATGGTTTTGTGGATTTGTTCCAGTGCCCATCTTCTTTAATGATGGCTACATGAGGAGCTCTTTGTTTACTGAGCATGGGAAAACTAGTTAGACAGAACCTCTCTTCTGGTTAGAAAAATAAAATATGACAGTAGACAAAGACCATATGGTCTGCCCATCCATAGCAACAACGAAACACTATAATCCCTTCCTCTCCTTTAGATATCCTTTATGCATGTCTCATGCCTTCTTGAATCCTGTGGAAGTAAGAGAACTTGGGGCTAATGTAGAATTTGGGTCAGGTACCTCAGCACATGTTCCTGGTTCTTTTTTTGTGTGTGTGACAATCTGCCATCTAGGTGCATATTGATGATGTCACAATGATGTCTCAAGATTGTGCGTCAAACATGTCCACTTGCTCTGAACTACAGCCATTGTGAGTAGGGTTTCTCGTCTTGTTTTTTTTTAACTTTGGGAATGAGGTTTAGTATGCAATATATATATATATATAATTTCATGTGCTTTGATTGAGTAATGCATTATTAAACTTATTTTTCCATTATTATCAGAGGAGTCCTTTACACAAAAAACCCAGAAGGTTTAGTATACAATATATATATTTTCTTGTGCTTTGATTGAGGAACACACAGGCCCTACATCCCTTCCCCACATCCCCCAACATTCCTGGATTCTCCCTCCCCCCAACACCCCTGAACCTTCAGATGACAAATTGACAGGAGGAAAGCTTACTACTCCCTCCTGCCTATAGGGCTGTGTGCTCAGAATGACAGATCTTCCCCCTCCCATTGCATCTTGGGATGCAGTGAGAGGGGCCTAAGGCCCTGATTGGCTCCGATGCTCCTAGGAATTCTATGAGCATCAGAGCATTTAGTGCTCCTGGCCATGGTAGAAACCATGGATTAGTATCGTGGCTTAGTTAAAAAAAAAAAAAAAAAGGGGGGGGGGTGTTAATTTGGTTCCATTTGTAAGCCTGAATAAATAGTGGTATAATTAAGGAGAATGACTTTTAATCCCTTATGTAAAGGTCTAGCTGAAAGAAACACTTAAAAAATAAATAAATAAGTTAACCATTTGTTTCAACTTTAAATTCAAAGATACAGTATAAACAAAAGATGGAACAAGAATAAGAGCAACAATTTCAAAAATTATACACTGCCAATTAAGGATAAAAATGCGTTCAGTCGTCAGCCATTTTGAGGGAGAGTGATTTGTAGACAGCCTATGAGACTCCTAATCAAAATTTTGAAACCAGCCCAAGTTGGCCCGGAGCTCTAAATGCTCCAATGCTCCTAGAATTCATAGGAGCATTTAGCACCCCAGGCCGCAGTAGAAACCTCTATTGTGACTTAGTAAAAAGAGAGGTTAAAATTGTGGGCTCACTACTTAATTGGTGGCACATCCCTTATTTATCCCGATTGTCCGTTTTGATTAGATTGTAAGCTCTGTCGAGCAGAGACCGTCTCTTACGTGTTTAATGTACAGCGCTGGGCACGTCTAGCAGCGCTATGGCAATGATAAGTAGTGGACGCAGTAGTACGTCCATTTTACAAACCTACAAGGTAGCAGTGCCACTTGCATGTGGAAGTTCCTGGGCTCATGCTTCTCATGTTACCCACACGTGTATTTGCAAAATGGGCCGCATTGGCCGAAAAAAAATGTTTCTGGGGGGCCGCGCAAACGCTACCGCAAGACAGAGGAGGGGAGCCGGCGAGACCGTAAACACCCGGGAGCAGCAGAGGAAAACACTGCATCGCCCTTGACCGGGGACCGCACAAAATACTTTACGGGGTCGCATGCATCGCTAGGCGCTGTAGAAGTAGGACCAGTCCATTAGGCCAAGTTTTATCAGCGCCTAACTTGGGTGCGTAGCAACGCCTAAGTCAACCACACTTACTTTTCAGGGAGGCGTCAGTAGGCATTGCTAGACGCTGCTCTGAGTTCTACGCGGAACTCTTAATTGTTTGTTTGTTTTAAATGATTAATTAACTTCAGTGGTGCAGTCAGTTACCATGCCATTAAAGCTAGTGAAACAGTTTGGGTTGTGAGCAGATAATGTTGCGAGGCGACCACAATTAGGGCACTTAACTAAGGTTTCATAGAATTTGACCCAAAATATCTAGTTTTTTCTAGTTCCTGTTATCTTCCTTTAAATGCCGATCCTTTTTTTTAATTTTTTTTGGCTTTCTCTAGGCTTGGAAAATGTAACACTGCAGCTGGACCTGGAAGCCGAGTTCCATTTCACTCATCTTATCATGACCTTCAAGGTAAGGAGTCCTGCAAAAGGCACAGTATGTGCCCCAGAGGAATCAGATGCTGGATGGTTGTTACAGCAACAACAAAAAAAGGCAGACCTAGTCACATCAAGGTTCATTAGGAGGACGCTCAGGAACACAGACTATACACACAAACCACGTTCAGTATCGTGTGAATGAAGTCAAAATAAAGGGTGCTCTCAGTGTGAACCACCTGCGATAGGAGTCCAGCTTCACATGCTGAGGAAAGCTAGATCCTACTTCAGCCAACAACACTTTGCCATCCTTGTCCAATCCATCATCCTCTCCAAACTAGATTACTGCAACGCCATCTACTTAAAACTATCAAAAAAAAGTATTCTAAGACTCCAGCTAATCCAGAATACTGCAGCCAAACTGATCTTCTCAAAACGCAAGTCTGACCATGCCTCCCCACTCCTTGCCAAACTTCATTGGCTCCCAATAATCTCCATTTTCAAATGTTCCTGCCTGGCTTTCAAGATCATTCACGGAATCCTGCCTCCTCTTATCCCACTGTCTTTCAACTCCTCCAGTCCCGACTCCTCCAGAACTGCCCAAAGGCTTAAACTAGCCTTCCCCTCTCCATGCGGCATCCACTATTCAGGCAAACTGGGAAAATCCCTTCTCTTCAAAATCACAGGTCTTTGGAACGACCTCACCACCCCGCTGCGGAACCTGAGCTCCCTTCAGTTATTCCGCAAACAACTGAAAACCTGGCTTTTCAGCAAATTGTAGCTCTATCCTTCCCCCCTTTCTCTCCCCCCTTCTACACATAAGTTCATGTAATCCTTTTTCTTCTTCTCTACCCACTATTTTAAGTTCTTGTAAACCGTGTCGAGCTCCATTCTCATGGAGATGATGATATATATAAACTTAAGGTTTAGATTAGATTAGATTAGATTAGCTCCAACACTTCACTTCTAGGTAGAGGCGATAAGCCCCCACCCGCACACCATCATAGAGCATCCTAAGTGTGCTGAAAATCAAAGTGAAACTTTCACCAATTAAACCAATAAATCCACAAGTGAATAAATCAATGTAACCTGAGCGACCCCCAAACGAACCCTGCCAGCCGAACCCCCTGAAAAATACAACCAAAAAATCAAAATGCACCATACAAAAGAAAAATAAATGAAATACTTATCTGCAAATGAAAAAGTCACAAAACTGCAACGCAGAAAACCGCGCCAGGAGAGGAGGTGGTTGTTACAGGCTGAACAAAAATGAAGGGCAACAAATCGCAGAAATCATCTTGGAGAACGCCTTCACTCTCGATCCCTTTCCTACTTCCCTTTTCATTTTCATTATATAGCCAACCGTTTTTGGTGAGAAAGGAGATGATATTTTACTGCTGGTGTAGTAAAAAAAAAAAAAAAATTTTTTTGCACAGATTCATCTGAAATAAAAGCATCGCTCCGTAAAGGTGGCAAAAGACGAAGGGCTCCTTTTACTAAGCTGCGACAGCGTTTTTAGCTTGCCACGCATACTAGATGCTAATGCCAGCATTGAGCTGGCGTTAGTTCTAGCCGCGTAGTGTGGCTTTAGCGCACGGGGCAATTCCGCGCGCGCTGAAAAATGCTATCGCAGCTCAGTGAAAGGAGCCCCCAAATCCGTAATTGCTCCTGATGTGAAAAATCATGGCAGATGTTAATGCTTTTACTCCCTTTGTAGCTTCTGAGAAAGAGAAAATGTTTAGAAAACTTGGTCACCTAGCAAAATCGTTAGATCTTATATTCTGCCAACACCATGTCAGTTTTTAGGCAGATTACAAAACCAAGAGGCCACACCGTTACGTCTAGGAATTCCAAAGAACAGAAGCAAATGATTAAAAACAGATGGCATAAAATATCAATCACTATCTGACTAACCATATTTCTGAAAGAGAAATGTTTTCAATTCTAAACATTAACCTCCCCCTTTTTTTTTTTTTTTAACAAAACTGTAGCACTGTTTTTAGTGCCGGCCGCTGCGGTAAAAGCTCCAATGCTTATAGAATTCCTGTGAGCGTCTGAGCTGTTACCACTGCAGCTGGCGCGTAAAACCGTGCTAAGGTTTTGTAAAAAGGAGGTAGGGGGAGGAGTAAATAATAACTACAAGATCTGGAAGTGAATGGTATTGTGCTCCAGGTGCCTACCAGCTGATATGATTCAGAGATTGAAAAATGTTTCACAGATTTTATCTTACTTGTAGCAGGAAAATGCAACATAAATGTGGTTTTTTTATTATTATTATGAGTGCTATGTATGTACAGTATTAGTTCTGTGAAGTAGAGAGGCCAAGGGCTCCTTTTACTGAACCTCGCTAGCGGTTTTAGCATGCGCTAAATTGCTGCACGCGCTGGACGCTAATGCCACCATTGAGCTGGCGTTAGTTTTTGGCACGGGGCTAGCGCATGCGGCAGTGTAGCGCGTGCTAAAAAAACGCTAGCACACCTTGGTAAAAGGAGCCCCAAGTCAGACATACGGAATCTTAAAAAATTGTAAAGGCAATACAAATTAGAATAAAAAACTCTAACTGAATCATTCTTGTGAGGGCCAGCTAAAACAATATTACAATAGTTGACGAAATCAAAGATTGAAGCCAGAGAGTCCCTTTTTTTGTCACCTATAACCATCTTTACCCCATACTTGTTTTGCATAATTTTAACTATCATGCTTATTTTGCTGCTTTTCTTTGTTCTTTCTTTTTTACTATTCCCTTTCTTCTTTTGTCTCCCTCATTTTTACCCCTCTTTTGTTGTGGATACCCCAGAGAGGTGGTTTTATTTGGGTGCCACTGAAGCCCCAAGGTAACTGCAGGTGCCCTGACATCCAGGATTCTTTCACTCCCCTGTCTGTTTGAAAATCTTTCTAAGCCCTTTGTTTTGCTGGTTTTGGTCTAGTTGTGTCTTGTGTCTCAGTGCTAGCCAAACCCCTTTTGTATGAGGAAAGACTACAAAGGTTAGGACTCATCAGCTTGGAAAAGAGACAGAACATAACATAAAAATGTATTTATATACCAAACTACCTTCGGAGTTCTATGCGGTTTACAAAAGAAAATTGAAACCGGATAGAGACAGATTCTTCAGGCTGAAAGGGACAACAGGTACGAGGGGGCATTCGGAGAAACTGAAGGGAGATAGGTTCAAAACAAATGCAAGGAAGTTTTTTTTCACCCAAAGGGTCGTGGACACCTGGAATGCGCTATCGGAGGAAGTGATCAGGCAGAGTATGGCACAGGGATTCAAACAGGGATTGGACGGATTCCTGAGGGATAAGGGGATCGTGGGATACTGAGGGAGGTGCTGGGATGTAACACAAGTATAGAAAGCTAACCAGGTAATAAGTATAGAAACCCAACCAGCTCGTGCATGTGCAAGACCGAAGGGTTAGGACTTCGATGGGAAGATAGGACTCAATGGGAAACCAAGGTGGCAAGGGGGCCCCTTCTAGTGATTCAGACAGGTCGTGACCTGTTTGGGCCGCCGCGAGAGCGGACTGCTGGGCAGGATGGACCTATGGTCTGACCCGGCGGAGGCACTGCTTATGTTCTTATGTTCTTATGACAATAAAAACAAATGACCCAGAAATGACAAAAATTTCTTAAATAAGTAATAATAACAGTTTATATACCGCAGGACCGTGAAGTTCTATGCGGTTTACAATGATTAAAAAATGTTACAGATTGAGTAGTACTAACAGAGTTAAAGTTTAGCGGTCAGTTATTATGGGGAGAGATTGTGCAGTTCAGCTGCCTACGTACTTTAGGAACAGAGATGTTTTTAGGTGTTTCCTAAATTCCCCATAAGTATTCGCAAGCATGAGTAATTGTTTCAGATCATTACCCCCTAATGCTGCCTGATATGAGAAGAGATGTTGAAGATGTCTTTTAAAGAGACGGCTGAGGAGGGAGATATGATTGAAGTCTACGAAATCCTGAGTGGAGTAGAACGGGTACAAGTGGATCGATTTTTCACTCCGTCAAAAATGACAAAGAGTGGGGGGGGGAGGGGGACACTCGAAGTTACAGGGAAATACTTTTAAAACCAATAGGAGGAAATGTTTTTTCACTCGGAGAATAGTTACACTCTGGAATGTGTTGCTAGAGGTTGTGGTAAGAGCGGATAGCGTTGGCTGGTTTTAAGAAAGGTTTGGACAATTTCCTGGAGGAGAAGGCCATAGTCTGTTATTGAGAAAGACATGGGGGGAAGCCACTGCTTGCCCTGGATCGGTAGCATGGAATGTTGCTACTCTCTGGGATTCTAGAATCTTGGCACTCTTTGGGGATTCTGAATGGAATGTTGCTACTATTTGGGGTTCTGGAATCTTGCTTACTCTGAGATAATGGACTGTTGCTGCTCCTTGGGTTTTAGCCAGGTACTGGGGACCTGGATTGGCCGCCGTGAGAATGGGCTACTGGGCTTGATGGACCATTGGTCTGACCCAGTAAGGCTATTCTTATGTTCTTAAGTTTGTTGAACTCGGGGCTAGCCTGACAGCTGCTTCCAAGAGTTGGTTTTATGCATTCTGGGGTCATAGACAAAATCGCGCGAGACAACGGCGCGCCGATAACTGAGCGCAAGGTTGACGGCGCGCCGAAGAAAAGTACTATTTTAAAGGGTTTCGACAGGGGGTGTTGGTGGGGAACCCCCCTATTTTACTTAACAGACATCGCGCTGGCGTTGTGGGGGGGTTTGGGGGGTTGTAACCCCCCTCATTATACTTGAAATCGAACTTGTTGCCTGTTTTTTAGGGAAAAAGTTCAGTTTTAAGTATAATGTGGGGGGTTTCACCCCCCCAAACCCCCCACAACGTCAGCGCAATGTCTGTTAAGTAAAGTGTGGGGGTTCCCCCCCCCCACACACCCCGTCGGAGCCCTTTAAAATAGTGCTTTTCTTCGGCGCACCGTCAACCTTGCGCTCAGTTGTCTGCGCTCAGTTGTCGGCGCGCCGTTGTCTCGCGCGATTTAGTCCCATCACCTGCATTCTGTGACAGTAATGAACAGGGCATGTACAGCGTGATCTCTCGTCTCTAAAATTTCCTGGCAGCAGTGGATCTGGGCTTGTTTCCTGGGACGGATCTTGCTAGTTGCAGATAAAGGCTTGCAGCATTGAAGCATAAGAGAGGCTGGTTTTCAAGAGCGAAAAAGCCCAAAGGAAGCAAACAGACTGGAAAAAAAAAAAAAAGGCAAAATAAACAGTTTCCTATTTGATTTCAACTGCCGTTGAATTATCCAAAGCCTGTATTGTCTTTCGTACTGCTTTAGGATTTGGAGAAGGATTTCCGTGAAGGTGCACAAGCATTAACTTAGTGCGAGTGGATAGACTTCAGAGCAGTTGATAACGTTGTATCTGAAGGCTCTCTGGTTTGTGCATTGTAAATACATGAAAAATATCATTCCAGAAGGACAATAAAGTGCCTAAAAGGACTTTCCCCTCCCACGCACTATTTGAATTTCACAGATAGGTTTTGGAAAAAAAAAAAAAAAAATGAAAGGCATGTGGGGTCTGTTCAGTGTTCATCTTAAGAAAAGTAGGATGTGTAAATAAAAAAATTAAAAAAAAAATGGTATTTGAACAAGTCAGCTTTTGTGCCGTATTTTACATTGTTCAATGCACGCTTGGCAATCTTTGATTCCCCAGAAAGAAAGAACATCTGTACACAGTGTATCTTTGTTTCCTCTATAAACAGCTGTCTGGAAGCGGCAGTTATGAATTGCTGAGAGTCAGTTTTACAGATCTTAAGTGTATAATATTCAGTAATTATTACTTTTTAATGACCTGGCATTTCCCTTCTGGCACAGGGCTAGGATCAGGTCTCACGAGTCTTTGTTCACTACTATCCCAGGATATTTTTCTCCTTATTGTTTCTCATCGTCTCCTAATTTTAGTCTGGCCCTTGCAGTGACAGTCCTGGGCTGGAGAGGGGGAGGGGAACGTACCAGAGCATCTTCTGGAATCCTGCAACCCCTGATGATGACCTGGTGGTTCCTTACACGTAGAAAACTTTAAGGTCACTGTCTCAACATAGATTACCGTATTTTCACGCATATAACGCGCATACGTGTATAACACGCATACGCGTATAGCGTGCGGGTCCAAAGCATTTCTGTAAAAACATTTTTATATAGTACGCACACGCGTATACCGCGCTTGCTGCTATAACCTCCTCCCACTCCCGCTTACTCTTCTGGCCTGCGAACCGGCATCCTCCCCTCCGCTCGTGTCTCCCCCCCCCCCCCCCCCGCGATCCTACATCCCCCCCCCCCATCACCGCAAAACATCTCTTACCCGATTGGGCACCGGCACCAGCACCAATGCACAGGATGTGCCAGTGCCAGTGCCCGAAGATCCTCCCTCGTTGGGCTGGGCTGGGCTGGGCGGTGTGAGGGAGATCCTCCTTCTTCCCTGTGCTGGGCTGGACTGGGCTTTGAGCATTTGCGCATGCTCAAAGCCTTCTTGTCTCGCTCTCCGAGATTTTCAGATTGAGAATCTCGGAAAGAGCGAGACCAGATTGAGACTCAGATTGAGAATCTCGGAGAGAGCGAGACCAGAAGGCTTTGAGCATGCGCAAATGCTCAAAGCCCAATCCAGCCTGGCACAGGGAAGAAGGAGGATCTCCCTCGCACTGCCCAGCCCAGCCCAACGAGGGAGGATCTTCGGGCACTGGCACGTCCTGTGCATTGGTGCTGGTGCCAGTGCCCAATCGGGTAAGAGATGTTTTGCGGTGCTGGGGGGGATGTAGGATCGCAGGGGAGGGGAGGGGGGGTGACGCGAGCGGGGGGGGGGGGAGGATACCGGTTCACAGGGGGGATGCCAGATCGGAATGAAAAAAAAAATTTGTACAACGCGCTCACACGTATAACGCGCACGGTTATGCACGGTTTGTAAAATCATGTATAACGCGCGCATTATATGCGTGAAAATACGGTAATCATTTCAGTACTACCAACAGCATGATGATTAGCATCTACTGTTAGATAAAATTTTTACAAAAAGGATAAAATATATATTCTTGTAAAGTGTTTGGCTTACCTATTCTAATCTAATCTTCGGTTTATATACCGGGTCATCTCCCTGTAGAGCTCGACTCGGTTCACATATAATTAAGACTAGAGTACATAGCAGAAAACATAGGAGAAGGAAGAACTAATTAAAAACTAAAGTACATAAGAAAAGCATAAGAAAAATATAACTATAATGTTATCATTTCGTTGAGGCTGTAGTTAAACCATTTAAAAATTGCGAGAACAACAACGTTTTCAGGAATTTACGAAATAATTGCAGCTGGCCTAAAAGCCTAATGGGAGTCAGGAAGTTCATTCCAGATCTCTAAAAACTTGAAAACAAAAGATCGACTGAGCTTCCCAGCAGATTTAATTCCCTTAAAGGAAGGGAAGGCTAACTTATATTTTTGTGTGCTTCTCAAATGGCAAAGTCTAAGGGTATTCCTACATAAGGGGACAAAAGGATCGAATATTCCATAGAGAAGCTTGAAGATTATGCATGCGCATTTAAACTGGATCCTAAAGCGAACTGGGAGCCAGTGAAGCTTTATCAACAAAGGGGAAACATGATCATAGTTTTGTTTCCCAAAAATGAGCTTAGCTGCAGTATTCTGTATTAACTGAAGTCCTGATATTCCATGAGATGGGTAAACTAAGCATGCTATCTGTGAAACATTTTTTTTTTTTTCATTTGTCTTTCTTTAATGCCAGGGTTGTGTTATCTGTATATATGAGTATGTATGGATTAGGTCTATCCTATGGAGTTGCTTTTCTATTTTAATTATAGTTTGTAAACTGCTATGGTCACGTATAGCTAGGTGGTATAAAATATGTTAATACACTTTAGTAAGACCTAAGCTGAGAACTGAACTCAAATCCCTCCACACAGCTGTCTGTAAACCATTGCTCTTTTTTGAGAAACACTCATCGATTTATCTGAGGTACTGTGTTAAAAATGGACATGGTGGGCCGGATTCTGTATAGAATGCCCAGATTCATCAGTCACCTAAGTGGCTTTTGAGAATCGCACACGGGCGTCCTGTATAGAATCGCATCTGTCCTGATGGACAGACGCCTAACCACCCTGATTCTCTAACTGGTGTCCATGTCACAGGTGCCAATTAGAGAATCACATTGCCACTGAGCTGATCACCTCAAGGGAATCTCCCTGCAGTGATCAGTTTAGCAGCCACGGCAGAGAACCCGTCTCCTCCCACGAGGTTGGTAGGCAGAAGAGATGCCCACTCCCTCCAGAGGGAACCTCTGAAGCCTCCCCCTCCCCCCCGAATGTCCATAGCAGGAGGAATGCCTAATTCCTCCTGCTGCCACCCCCTGAGACATCCCCTGGCAGGAGGGACTTTAGGTACCTGGGCCAATCAGGGCCTTAGGCCCTTCTTCGGTGCATCCCAGGATGACCAGGAAGGGGAAGGCCTGCCAGCAGGAGGGAGTGGGCATCCCTCTCACTGTCCATCAGAGAAAGGTATGGGGGCATTTGGGGGGTGGCAGGGGGGCTCTTGGGGGGATTCGGGGGATGATGGGGTCAGTGGCAGGAGGGAGTGGGCATCCCTTCTGCCGAGAGATGTCTCTGGGGTGGTGGCAGGAGGGAGTGGGCATCCCTCCTACCGAGGGATGTCTCGGTGGTGGCAGGAGTAATTGGGCACTCCTTCTACCATGGATATTCAGGGGGGGGCTTCAGGGGTTCCAGCAGGAGGGAGTGGGCATCCCTCTTGCTGGCCAACTTCACGGGGGGGAGAAGGTGTGTTTTAATCAATGTTCTTTCTAAATGGTGCTAAGAATTGTCTGGGGCTTTTTGCTTTTTTTTTTCACAAGCAATATGAATGCAGTTCATCAGCCTGCTGTTTTCTTGTGTTTGGGGTCATGTCTGTATCTGGTTTCTTCTGAAAATATCTTGTCTTAGACCCTAAGCACTTTCTGTGTTTGTGTTGGCTGCTCTAGCATTTCCCAGTGTGTGCCCCTCTCTCCTCCCCTCTCTGTGGGATATATGTACTGGTACAACATGTTCAGATCAGGTCAGTAGTAATTATTTAATATAATTTGTAAGCCCTCTTTCTTGCTCAAGGCAACTACAACAGTGTAGTAAATCCTTAGCTGGAGGCAAGAACAGACATCATAAAACATTATCCAAGACAAAAAAAAAATCAACATTTCAACATATAAGAAATAAATTATGAAAAAGCTTTATCAGTTTCTAAATTTTCTTGTGTTTGTTGTGGTAATATGACATCTCTTTTGGTGGGTGTCTTGTATGTTTCTATGGTATTTGCTTTTAACTTTAGAAGATATTTTGGTATTGATTAATTAATGCATGATTTCTTCAGTTTTGTAGAAATCATTTATTTCCTTGATATGAGTTGCCGATATAGAAGGAAGCCTATTTTTCCCCCCAAAAGCACAAAGCTGATATGGGATATGTTCGCTTGACAGAAAATTAGAATCTTACTCTGTTCTTCTCTAGACCTTCCGCCCATCAGCAATGTCGATTGAAAGATCATCCAATTTTGGACAAACCTGGCAAGTGTATCGTTATTTTGCCTATGACTGTGAGACCTCGTTCCCAGGCATTTCCAACGGACCAATGAAAAAAGTAGATGACATAATCTGTGATTCCCGATATTCTGACATCGAACCTTCCACTGAAGGAGAGGTTAGAGATTTTTCTGGTTTCTTTATCTAGAAAAGCTCTCAGCCATCTTTGTTGCATTGCAGGACAACACTTTGCATTTCTGTCCCTAAATGTCAGCTAATAGTCATTCCTTGGTGAATTTTCTGCTTCAGGTTATTTTTCGGGTCTTGGATCCTGCTTTTAGAATTGAAGATCCGTACAGTCCCAGGATTCAGAGTAAGTAAACACTTTAATATTGGGTGTTTTTTTGTGAAATTGGATTCAGCCAAGATATTGTGCTCTCCTGTTCATCCTTGGAATTACCTCATGTGTTTATATTTCATGTGTGGTGCAGTGGTTGAAGCTACAGCCTCAGCACCCTGGGGTTGTGGGTTCAAACCCCGTGCTGCTCCTTGTGACCCTGGGCAAGTCACTTAATCCTCCATAGTAGAGAGTTGCGCGGGGACAGAAATCCCGCCCATCCCCGCCAGGATCTTCTCCATCCCCACCCATCCCCGCCAGGATCCTCTCCGTCCCCACCCGTCCCCGCCAGGATCCTCTCCGTCCCCACCTGTCCCCGCAAGGAATTACCTCCATCCCCGCCTGTCCCCATAAAAAGCAGCAATTACTTCTGACATGATCATCAATTCCACAGTTTCTTTTGTGTTTGCGCTGCTGTTTCTTGTGGAATCTCTTTGGTGGAACCCTTTTTTTGTTTTCTGTTCAGGTAATTAACTTATAAACCCCCCTCTTTTACTAAGGCTGATGTGTCCATTATGGACGAACCCTGCTTCCAAAGCCTTCCATCACCGTGGGAATCCCGTTGGCTAGAGGAGGGTCCCCGTGGGAGTCCCGTGGGTTAGGAAGGGGATTCCCGCGATCCCTGTTCCCGTACAGACCTCTACTCCATAGCCCCAGGTATCTTAGATTGTGAGCCCTTCGGGACAGATAGGGAAAATGCTTGAGTACCTGATTGTAAAACCGCTTAGATAACCTTGATAGGCGGTATATAAAATCCTAATAAACTTGAAACTTGAAACATATTGAAGAAACCCCTTTACTAATGCTAGAATCTGGGCTTAGCACATTTTAACTTGGGATTTTCCAGATTCAACGCAGCACATTTTAGCATGTTACCTGTTGGGGTTAATATGGGGGCACTTACAGGCTCGTAATCAAAAAAACATAGATGTCCAAAAAGTTTGGCACTTGGGACATCCGAATCACCAGGACGCCCAAGTGCTGATAATCGAAACCGTCTTTCTGTATGTCCAACGAGGTGTTCCAGCCTCTGTAAGTCCAGAGCACGAGGTGGGTGTGTTGGAGGTGTGTTACGGGTGGGCATTGGGCACTCTCAAGGGCGGGTTAGACATGAATGTCTTGCAGCAATAATCAAACATTTTGCAAGACATCCTGGCGGAACTTATACGTTTTGGAACCAGACCTGGTTAGAATGTTTGGAACTACCGTATTTTCACGCATATAACGCGCGTGTTATACACGATTTTACAAACCGAGTATAACCATGCGCATTATATTCGTGAACGCGTTGTACAAATTTTTTTTACATAGTTCCCCCCCCCCGACGTCCGATTCACCCCGCAGGTCCGCTCGCACCCCCACCCCAACATCAGAGAAAGGGCGGGACCGCCAGAAGAGTAAGCAGCGCAGACGCAGGGCTCAGAGAAGGGGCGGGACCGCCAGCAGAGGAAGCAGCAGGACAACGGTAGGCAGCTTCTCCATGATGGGGAGGGAGGAGGCTGTGGGGGTGCGAGCGGTCCTTCGGGGTGCGGGTGCAAGTGCGAATGCGATCGGTCCTTCGGGGTGGGGGTGCGAGCGGTCCTGCGGGGGGTGAATCGGACGTCGGGGTGGGGGCATCAGGCTTTCAGGGTGGGGACAGGACTTCAAGGGGGGACAGGACTTCAAGGGGGAGAGGAGAGTCGGGGCGGGCGAGAGGAGAGTCGGGGCAGGCGAAAGGAAAGTCGGGGCGGCCAGAGGAGAGTCGGGGCGGGCGAAAGGAGAGTTGGGTGGCGACGGAAGAGTCGGGGCGGCATGCGCAGTATACGGGTGTGCGCACTATATAAAAATTTCTTTACATAAATTACAGTTTCCCGCGCGCTATACCCGTGTGCGTGTTTTACACGGGTGCGCGGTATATGAGTGAAAATACGGTAGACCTGTTTAGGGTCTAAGTGCCACAAAGGTGCCCAAACTGACAAGATGACCTTCATGCATCAAGGTAAGACACTCCCCCAGTTCTCACTGACTCCCTTCCACCACACAAAAATAAGAACGAAAAGGTGCATACCTGTACCAGATACAGCAGCATCTGGTATGGGGAAGCCTAGTAGAGCTGCACACAGGTGTCTTAAGTGACCTAGTGTGTGGGCTAGTGAACCATAGAAAGGAGGACCCAGGATTAAAAGTCACTCTAACCACTACATTTATGTGAGAACGTGTGAGCCCACCCAAACCCTACTATAGGTGCCACCAGTAGGCATAAGTGCTATTGGGGTGGTACACAGGAGGGTATAGGTTGGGGGGGGGGGCTCACCCTAAATTATAAGGAGATTATGGTGAGATATGTAGCTGGCACCTTTTATGTGAAGTTCACAGCAGTGCCCTCTAAAGCAGGGGTAGGGAACTCCAGTCCTCGAGAGCCGTATTCCAGTCGGGTTTTCTGGATTTCCCCAATGAATATGCATTGAAAGCAGTGCGTGCAAATAGATGTCATGCATATTCATTAGGGCCAGAGTTCCTTACCTCTGCTCTAAGGTGTCCCATTGCTATGTTGGGATGTCTGTGTGGCCAGTCCATTACTATGCTGGCCCCACCCACATCCAAATGGTCAGGATTAGGACATTTTCAACCTGGATGTTTTTCTGATCAAAAATGGGGTATAAAGTTAGACATCCCGATGACCAAAACATCTACTTTTTTACAGTTGTCTACTTTAAAAAAAAAAAAAAAGTTATATTTAGATGTCCAGCAGTTTGCTATTTGAAAATGTCCATTTTTGTACCATTCAGCTGGAAATGTCCAAGTTGGACTTAGAGGTTTTCTTTTTACAATGCCCCTCTACCTGTCTCCTATTTAGAATGCGTTAGGGGTTCCTATGTTAATGCTGGGTTATCCAGTTAGTGCATGCTAATCAGAGAACGCCACTCTGTCTATGACATGCCCTTGTACAAAAATAGTTAGCACGCACTTAGAACAGGGGGTTGTGTTCAGGGGAGGGTGGCAAAGGTCCAAGGGTGGGGGTAGGAGCTTAGGAGCTTACCCAATATTTAGCCCACTACATAGTTAGCTAAATATCTCACTTAACCACCTGCATTCTTGGCACGGCCAGAACCTTCAGAGAGACCTGATTTTCAATGCCAGAACTTGCCTAGGTACCAGCATTGAACATTGTGGCCTATTACAGCCCAAAGCAGTCAGTATTAAAAAAAAAAACCAAAACCACTGACCACTATTGGCTGAATATTAACCGATGAGCGTATGAAGTGGCACTTAAATATTTCTAAATGGATGAGTTTGGATTTATTCTTGCCCTATAAAGTGTATAAAAAAATGAATAATTTAGAGCAGGTTTATCTTTTACTGTGTTTTGTGCTAACTTGGAGGATTTAGGGATGTTGGGGTTTAACTCCAGTATCTTGGTTTCTTCAGTTTCAATAAAGGGATCAAAATAAGCCATTTCACACACTGTGTTTTTCTCTCATCCCTCTTTTAAGATCTACTGAAAATCACAAACTTAAGAATTAAGTTCCTGAAACTGCATACTTTGGGCGATGACCTGCTAGATTCCCGACTGGAAATCAAGGAGAAATACTACTATGCCATTTATGATATGGTGGTTCGTGGCAATTGTTTCTGCTATGGGCATGCCAGCGAGTGTGCGCCTGTGAATGGTTACACCGATGACATCGCTGAAGGGATGGTGAGCAGAAACTGTACAACACTCAAAAGTCATAAGGTCTTAGTATAGGCATAAGTCTTTTCTGATCAGGTTACTTCTAGGCTCTGTTAACGTGGATGTGTTTCTCTCAAGATGGATTTTGTACACATAGATAAGACTTGGTTTTTCTGTATTATTTTTCCCCCTTAAAAGCGTTCAATCGGGGGAAAGGTCATCAGAGAGCGATTAAATAGGGGGGTGGGTCAATGGTGTGGGCAGACTCGATGGGCCTCGGCCTTTTTCTGCCGTCATTTTCTGTGTTTCTATGACCCAACTGGTTCTCAAAATGTGATCGTTACACTGATTTTTCTGTGGACCTCATTGTTGAACAGTGCTGCTGTAAATTGAATGTGATCGTGATCAGTAAACAATAGAAATAGAGAGCCCTGCTTAGATTTGTCCACTTTGGATAGAAACACCCATAAATTCCCATGTGCTACTCAACACCCTTTCCCGCTACCCCCATGTTTGTTTTTTTAATGTCAGTTCTCTTTGATTAAAGGCATAAGGCATTACAAACAACAACACTGATTCTCCAATACCATAACAAGTGGGACCCAATTTCTTAGTGGCCCACTTACCTGGTGTTACAAGTAAACATGAAAACATTCTCCTCCAATCAAACAACCTAAGAGTATTCTGATTACCACCCCAACCCCGCCTGCACCCCCATAATAACCCATGATAGCAGAAAGTGACCAACACAAAGCAAGTTCCAGTTCATTCGGGACCAGACTTCTGGCTCTATGCGGCAAAGACTGAAGATAAAACTCCCAGGCCATGGGAAAATGTCTTTTTCGTCGAGATGTCAAACAAACAAGAATAGTAAACAGTTAAGTTGGTTCCTCTAATGCCAAAATCCAGGCAGAGAGTCCTACAGTCAAGACCTCCCCCATTTATTTCCTTGATATGAGTTGCCGATATAGAAGGAAGCCTATTTTTTCCCCCCAAAAGCACAAAGCTGATATGGGATATGTTCGCTTGACAGAAAATTAGAATCTTACTCTGTTCTTCTCTAGACCTTCCGCCCATCAGCAGCCCATCAGCCCATCAGCAGCCTCTCAACCTTTTCACTCTCTCTGCCTGTCCTATGTATTCCAAGCATTCGTAAGTTCTTTTCCAGTGAAAATCTCCATTATCTCCCTGGGAGGGGGGAGTGGCTAAGATAGCGACACGTGCCTGGTGAACTCTGTATCTCTTTAGTGCTGAGCTGCGATTCTTCTATTTTTGTCACAAATTTATGATGCTGCATAATAAAAGGAAAGGAATTGTGCGGGTTATCTCCTCATTGGACCGCACTTCCTGATGTTTGCAGCAAAGCATTGAGAAATTTCTCACTGGGAATCCAGCGACTTTAACTGGTGGTGAGGGAACTGCTAAAGCATGTGTGGAAGGAGTCACCGAGCGTTTAGGGTCAGATGTTACTCTTTCTCCCTCGAAATTGACTCATCCGCTGTGTCTGGCGTCTGAAGTGGGTTCGCCAATGGAGTAAGCTGGTTTGGTGGGAATGCGATCACCAGAAATTCCAAGTGAAGGCAACTTCCCGCTGGAAAGACACCATGAACATCGAAGTGATTCTAGAGCAGATAGCTCTGGATCCTTCACGGCGATTACACTTGAAACAGTTTGGACGTCCAGTTATGGACTTGACATCGGTAGTTCAGAAATCTTCTATGGCGGTAACAACTTTGATTTCTGCAATGGATATTATTTCTAAAACAATTCAGGAGCTGAAACAAGACTCATGGACTAAGTCTCAGCAGTTCCAATCAGATATTTCTTCTTTACAAGAATTTAGATTTACTGTTGTAAAAGATAATGTTTCAATGAGGAGAAAGATAGAACAGCTTGAAAATTTTAACAGAAGATTAAATTTATGATCTTTGAATATTCCTGTGGTTCCTGGGATTTTGCCAAAAGATATGCTTAAGAAATATTTCTTGGGAAGTTTTGCATTTTTCCTCAGATATGGGTCTTCCTATGAACAGAGTGTTCTATTTGAAAATGCCTAAGAGAAATATCCAGGCTGGTGATGTTCCAATGCAATCTTCTGTTGGTCTTGAAAATCAGAAATTGGATTTGAATAATTTATCTGAGATTTTGGAGCAATGGGTGATGAAAAGTTTTCAGCTCTGGTGGCTGCTGTTGTCTTTGAACAAGATCTGAATAAGGTTATGAAAATGTACTTTCACAACTCGAAGGCTCTCTTTTATGGTCAGAAAACTTGGGTTTTCCCAGATGTTACTAAAGTGACACAAGAACATCGGAGGGCCTTAAATCTCAAACAAGACGTTTTGGACTTGGGAGCTTCATTTAAGTTGCTTTATCCATGTAAATGTTTGATACGTTTAGTTGGTTTGAGTTATGTTTTTTTATTCCTGAACAGTTAAAATATTTATTGATCTCAAGAAGATTGTTTGAAGTCAAGTGTAAAACGGTCAATTAAGGGATATATCGCTAGAATTGTGTGGATGCATACTATACTAATCTTATTTTCTTGAATTGATACTCCTTATATATGAGTTCACTCTCCTTATTTGTGGACTATATAGGAGATAAAAAATTTCTAGTTTTCTCTTTTTTTTTTCTTCTGTAAATTTAATGTCTTCCATGTTTCAGTAATAAGTGTAATTTTTGTTTATAGGAAAATTAATTAATAAATAATTTTTTTTAGGTTCAAACAATTTTTATTGATGCAAACAACATCAAATACAACAATATAACAATAATGCATCGAATAAAATAATATAAGAAGCATGTATAAATAAAACGTAACTCAGGCACCCCCAGGCCCTGGACTCTTAGGAACCTAAAGAATGCCATTCAACCCTCACTCCCCACCAAATCCCACTTATTCTATATATGACTATGTGTTCGAACCTTTCAATATCCCCCACCTCCCCTCCCCAAGCCCCCCTCCCAATGGTACTCTCTATACCACCTCACCAGGACACACCATTACAAACTCATTCCGTCTAAATGAGAGCCCAAATTAGGACCCTCATCGTAAGATCGCACTACGACCTTTGGGATGTAAGGCATGCAGATATGGCTCCCAGATATGCAAAAACAACATCTTTCGCTTCTTAGCCCCTCCAGCATCTCTCGCCTCCCAGATGGCAAACTGATGTAACTGGTTCCGCCAATGCCAAAACTTCGGAGGGTCAAGGACCGTCCAGTATTGAAGAATACATTTCTTGGCCAATAAACTCATCTTCCTACACAGCGCCCGATGCCCCCTAGGCAAATGACCAAAAGCCTCTGGCAAATCCAAAACAAAATGGGTCAAAAAACTGCGCAAGGATCTCCCAATTATCTCTGACATATAAGATATTATTCGCTTCCAAAATTTTTGGATAATGGGACAAGACCAAAATGCATGTCCCAAAGTGTGACCCCCCAACCCACATTTATGACACAGTAGTGTAGGGAGACCTCCACTGTAATATAACTGTGTACGAGTATAATAGGCACGTAAGATCACCCTATAATATGTTTCTCTTAACCGTGAACACGGGGTCACCCCAGGTGTCGCCCTCAAGGTACGAGCTAATATTTTTTTTAAAAAAAGGAAAGTCTCCACTACCTCCATTAGTACACCATTCAAGTCTTGCCATTTCCAGCCTTGCTTCTTACAAGACCAATACTTAACCCAAACCTCCAGTCCCCCTTCTCTGAGGTTAGTGAGTCTGTTGCAAGAAAAAACCTGGCCTCGCCATCTCAGAACGGAGCAAGCTGATGCATAGCAGATTTTAAGGTGCAAACCAGTAAATATTTTGGCCAATTCCACCTCCATACTTCAAATACCATCAGAAAAAAGTACTGTAAGCTCGTAGAACTTAGAGCATGTGGCATTAGACGTTAGCTCATTTCTGCATCAAAAGGAATGCAGTGTTCCCCTGGTCATTCGCGATTAGCGGTCCCGGTCATTCATGGTATTCTCCAACCGGGACTTCCTGTGCTAAAGTCGGGTTTCACCAATCAGGAGCTGCGTGTCAACGCAGCTCCTGATTGGTGAAGCCTGACTTTAGTGCAGGAAGAGGCAGTCGGAGCATACTGCGAGTGATTTCCTTCACTCGCCGGCGCTCCAGCTGCCCTCTCCTGCCTCTCCAGCTGCCCTCTCTTGCCTCCCCAGGTGAAAAACCGTATTAACGGTTTTTCAATATTCACGGGGGTTCCTGGAACCCCCACGAATATCGGGGGAGCACTGTAGTGTGATCTGAATGGTTCTGCAAAATCATTCTAAAAAACAAAACCCCAAAACCTTGAATAATCAAATATACATAAATATTTATCTCTGCCCCCCAAAAAACTAACCCCATCTTTTACTAAGCCCGACAATGTGGGCCAGCATGACAAATGCTCCAATGCCCATAGGAACTGAATGGGCGTCTGAGTACTTGCCATGCGTCACTCAGCTGAATGGCTTAGTAAAAGGGGACCCTAAATAAACAGACGTCCACATTGTCTTTACAGATACTGCACTCAAATATGCGTTTACCTTTGATGAGGACTAGAGTCAATAGCTTTGCTTACTTTCCTCCCCTTTAATCAAGCTGGGCTAGAGGTTTTTTTAACATGGGCCAGCAAGATAAGTGTTTCGACACTCATAGGAATTCTATGAGCATTGGAACATTTATGCTAAAAACCGCTGGCGATAAAATGGGAGGTTTATTCAAATGTTGATGTCATCGTTACATGACGATGTAGGGCATCAACGCTTTTGTGCACACAAGCTCAAACTTAGAGACCTGGGAGGGCAATTTCAAAGCTGTCTACACACATAAATTGCCATCCCTCATGGTGGCTAAAAGTAAGAGAAGGCATTCTCTGGAGCGTGTTTAGGACAGGGAAAGAAAATACATGGAACAATTTTTTTTTTTTTTTAATGTGTGCAGGTAGTTTTTGAACCTGTTGAAAAATCCACAGGTAAAATGTATTTGCAAATTTTTCCAGGGTGGGTGGTTTTAAGATTTACCTCCCCCTTTTATCAGGCTGCATTAGGGATTTTTATCATAGGCTGTGGCAGTAAAAGCTCCGAATAGAATTCCTATGAGCTTCGGAGCTTTTACCGCCATGACCTGCGATAGAAAACCCTAACGCAGCTTAATAAAAGGGGGGATTAATTACATTTAATTTAATTTTTATACTCTGTTTAACCAGCAAACCAATTCGAGGCAGATTACAATACCAAAAAATTAGACTTAAAATATACTAATAGATTTGATGAAAATTATCAGTAATCATAATAACAAATGTAACATAACCTAATACCATCATAATAAACCTAAAAATAAAAATCTTAGGGCTCCTTTTATTAAACCGCGTTAGAGGTTTCCACTGCGGGCTAGCAAGGTAAATGCTCTACGGGCTATGTAAAAGAGGGGAAATGTTCCTTATTCTTTATGTGGAGCAGTGAATGCCCACCTGGGTCTCTAACAAGCACTGGGAGTAGTGCCTTGATTGGCAATAGCTTCATGACACTTGATGTACTACCATGGGGGAACTTTTCAAAAAATGATGACCACTCATTCTTAGGAAACCTTTCAGCCTTTTAGATCTGAAATTCAACATAAGTAATGGCGTTTGTTGAAAAATGAATGGATACATTAAGCTTGATTATAGTTGTCGTTTGTAGTTCTCGAGTTACGTCTTTTCTGGTCCTATGAACATGTTAATAGTTGGCCCCTTTTGCTTCGTCTTTCCTCAAGGTGCATGGCCATTGTATGTGCAGACATAACACCAAAGGCCTGAACTGTGAACAGTGTATGGACTTCTATCATGACTTGCCTTGGAGACCTGCTGAAGGTCGCAGCAGTAACGCATGCAAAAGTAAGTGCTGAAATAAAGAGCAAAGTGTTAAAGATCTCTTTGGAAATCCACTGTAGTGTCTCCAATATTGCAACGGTGGGTCAAGCTGTTAGTGAAATGGAACGTTTTTTGGCAGAGCGGAGGGATACCTTGGATAAGTGGGCCAAAGTTTGAGGGCCTCTGCAAGATAAGAATTGGTGAATTCCTTTAATGTGGGAGTGGGTTGTTGTAGTCCTTATACTTCACTTGTTGCATTTGTTTTGTTTTTTTACTATGGAAGTAGGATAAGGAAGTAGTTTAAAAATTGTACTGGAGGGTTGGGAATATTATGGGCCTGATTCTACAAATGCTTGTCCCGATTTTAGGTGGCGGTAGGCATCCTACCGCCATCTCACAGCCAATCAGGATGAATTTTTTTTTTTTTAAATGCAGGTGGGGAAAGACGCCTATATTGTAGATGTATGTCACACGCCTATGGAGACAAGTAGAGACACTTATGGATGCCTAAGGCGTGACATGGTCTCCACTGGAAGTGGCCTTAGGCATCCTTAAGCGTCCCTACATGTCTCCGTAGGCATGCGACAGACACCTTAAATGTAGGCTTGTAAAATACTGATTGACGTTCGATCAGCGTCCTGTAGAGAATCAGCCCCTTTATAGGGAAGAGAGGGGTGGGTGGGTTGGTGTTCTAGGGAGTTGATACGTTATTTTTATCTTCTTTATTAGGGAGGGGCAAAAAAATTTATAATGGAAAAGTCAACATTATTTTCTTGCTTATCAACACAGTTATAATTTATTGGTTTCTAGATTTGCTGTAACAGGGCTTAATTATTTTTGGTTTCTTTTCCTTTGATTGTGCTGAGATGCAGGGATGTATTGAAACTGTATTCCCCGTATTGTGCCTCTCTTTTGTCCAGCCTGTTGTTCATATTATGTGTTGTGTTAAATGATTTCTGAAAATTGAAAAAAAAAAAAAAAAAATGGCCTATGGCATTACTGTAAGACAGGGTTTTTTTTTCACAAGTGGTTTATTTTATGATAAATTAACACACTGATGTTCAGTTCTTGAATGTTTATTCTTATCCAGCTCTTTCCATTGTGTTGTAGAATGCAACTGTAATGAACATGCTACCAAATGCCACTTTGATAAGGCGGTTTACATGGGAACTGGGAACAGCAGTGGCGGTGTGTGTGACGAGTGCCAGCATAACACAATGGGACGCAACTGCGAGCAGTGTAAACCCTTTTACTACCAGAACCCAGAGAAAGACATACGTGACCCCAACATCTGTGAACGTAAGTGCGCTGTCACCGTGTCGAATATTGAATGGCGTGTTCTTGGGAATGATCAAGTAACTGGCGTGTTTTCCAGGCAGCCCCTTCAGTGCAGGGGATGAGAAAGTGTACAGAGGACTGGGAAATAAGAGCACCCTTTTCTATACACTGTTCTGTCTACACCAGCATCTGCTACTCCTTTCTTGTTCTCTGTTGTACTTCTGCCTGGGAGAAGAGAGATAGAAGCAGAAAGCAGAGAGCTCCTGGACAACTGGAATATTTGATTAGACAGCACCACTTCTTCCCCTGTGTGCAGGACAGTGAGGCTTTTACTGTCATAGGACAATGGCAAGGGATAGTTGATGACCCCCCTCGGATATTTATCTATTTATTCATTCAGGTTTTATATACTGTTCTCCCAGGGGAGCTCAGAACAGTTTACATGAATTTATTCAGATACTCAAGCATGTTTCCCTGTCTGTCTCGGCAATGGGGGGATTAAGTGACTTGCCCAGGGCCACAAGGAGCAGTGTGGCTTTGAACCTACAACCTCAGGGTGCTGAGGCTGTAACTTTAACCTCTATGCCACTCTAGAAACCAAAATGTAGTAAAAATGAACCAAGTATAGGACAATGAAGCCATTGTGACATCACTGATGAGGTTGGCTCTTAGGCACTGGTGGAATGAGGCATTATGACATCACAATACCAGCTCTGGTTATCAGAGGCTGAAACTTTTCACACTACTTATTTATTGAACTTTCTGTACCGTTCTCCCAGGGGAGCTCAGAAGGGTTTACATTAATTTATTCAGGTACTCAAGCTTGTTTCCCTGACTGTCCCGGCGGGCTCACAATCTATCTAATCTACCTGGGGCAATGGGGGGATTAAGTGACTTGCCCAGGGTCACAAGAAGCAGCATAGCTTTGAACCCATAACCTCAGGGTGCTGAGGCTGTAGCTTTAACCACTGTGCTACACTCTCTTTCCGTAATCTCTCACTCTTCCTGGGTCTGGATTTCCACAATTAGGGACTGGTTCTATAAACAGCACCTAAATCGGCCTGCACCTAAATAAATGGTGCCTGGCTGTGTGTTAATCGCACTTAGGTGCTGTTTACAGAATCACGGCTAGCGGTGCCTATGTAAAAGCATAGGTGCCTGAAATGTAGAAGGGGGTTTTAAAGGTCTACATTTCAGGCACCTAAGTTTTTGGAGAATTGTGCTTAGCGGTGTCTTAAGTCACACTCTACCCCAGGGGTGTCCAACCTTTTGGCTTCTCTGGGCCGCACTGGCCGAAAAAAATGTTTCTGGGGCCGCACAAATGCGCAAACGCTGCAGAAAGACAGGAGGGAGCCAGCAAGATGGTAAACACCCAGGGGCAGCAGAGGAAAACACTGCATCGCTCTCGACCTGGGCTGCACAAAATACTTCAAGGGGCCGCAGGTTGGACACCCCTGCTCTACCCATAGAGACGCCCACTTAGGTATTAGGTGTCGCTAAGTGCCATGCGATAGGAGCCTATCACCCAATTATTATTATTATTATGTTCATGAGATACTTGCTATCATAAATGAAATATGTACATTAACCTGATTTTTGCAAAAAAAAAAAAAAAAAAAGACTGAATTGGTAAATCACCGATTCATCATGGTTTTGTGCTAACAGAACTTTTTGAAATTAGAAACACTGCATTGTATTTTTTTGGTTAATATTTTGGAAACTCTTCTCATTGTGTTTATTGTACTTTGATGGTAGCAGAGCTTATTAGGTACTGGAACTGTTATTCCATTTGAAGTGGTTTTTACACAAAAGGGCAAAATATAAAGCTTCAATTAAATTAAAATTAATTCATGCCTTCTTGGTGATCCTCAGCCAAGTCTGTTTTTCAGGATGCTTGCCAGGAACATTCATAGTCTTTGTTTTTTTTATGTACTTTTAATATAAGGTCCTTTCATTTCCATACTTTGCCTAAACCTGGTTGAGGGCCCCAAGAAACTGAGTCAGCAATTCTGGGTTGTGCCTTTTCTGATCAGGTTACTTCTAGGCTCTGTTAATGTGGATGTGTCTCTGTCAAGATGGATTTTGTACCCATGGATAAGACTTGATAATTTTGTATTATTTTTCCTCTTAAAAGCATGCAATTGTGACCCAACTGGTTCTCAAAATGGTGGCATCTGTGATCGCTACACTGATTTTTCTGTGGGCCTCATTGCTGGACAGTGCCGCTGTAAATTCAATGTAGAAGGCGAACGTTGTGATCAGTGCAAAGAAGGCTTCTATGAATTGAGTGCAGATGATCCACTGGGATGTCAACGTAAGTGTCGTCAGAATTATGTGCAATGAACCTTAGCTGAATTTACCACCAGGCTCTTAATATCCTAAGTGAGCTAATTATTTTCCCTTGCTCCATTTTTATTTGTGTGTAGCTTGTGGATGTAATCCTCTGGGAACTCTATCTGGTGGGAATCCGTGTGATTCGGAATCGGGATACTGCTATTGCAAACGCCTTGTTACAGGAAGGACGTGTGATGAGTGTCTGGTAAGTAACCTTGCTGTAATGAACCAGAACATTGTCTACCTCTTCTTTTGTGATAGTACATTGTCGCTGAAGATGGTAATGAAAGCTTGTTGTTGAATCTAGACTAGACTTTTTTCCATGAGCTGAAACTGTAGCGTAGCAAGTGATGATGGGCTGTAGAACCTAATTTATGGCATTGCAAAGAACAGAGTCCACATCAGGATCAATGTACTCATAATAGCCATTAGTCAGATTAAGATACATAAGGGGGCAGTTCTATAAAGGGCACCAAAAGTTAGGTGCCAGGGTGCAATGCACTGAGCATGAATTCTATAATGACATTTCGGCACTCAGATTCCATTATAGTAGCATTTACATGTTAATATTTAGGTGTGCCCACTTATGCCATGTCAATAGCAGAAGTAAATGCATGTACTTAAATGCAGCACTTTTAACGTGTAAGACAGTATTCTATTGGTCACACCCATGCACCCTGTGAACACTCACATTTACGTGCAAACAGGTTGTGTGCTAAAATTACAGAATGCCGATTAATGCCCAACGAACATGCACGTCCGTAACTCGTACAGTCATAGACTGCTAGTATTCTATAACTCAGATGTTCAAACTGGCGCCTAACTTTAGGTGGGGGGGGTGATTTTTTTTTTTTTTTTTAAAGATGCATGTTTTGCATGTAAATGTTTAGCATATACTATATATGCACGTATGTGTGCACATGTGGACATAAATTGGTAAAACTGGAGGACATAAATTAAGGTTGAGAGTGGTGGATGCCCGGAATGCCCTCCCAAGGGAGATGGTGGAGAGGAAAACGGTGATGGAATTAAAAAAAGCATGAGATGAACACAGAGGATCGCTAATTAGAATATGAATGGGCTAACTTTCATGGTCTGAATCCCACAAAGAAGATGGTTTGGATAAGGCTGGAGTGAGCTTCAGTATGGGAACTCCAGTAGCTGGAAGCTAAGGTCAGTACCAGGTAGACTTCTAAGTCTATGACCCAGAAATAAAAAAAAGACCCAGAAAGAAAAAAGACACTTTAATTTAATCATGGAATTGTGATTACAGAGCAGATTGGATGGACCATTCAGGTCGTTATCTGCTATCATTTACTATGTTTCTATGTTACATTCATGCCAGATACTCGCCTACACTATTCTGTGCCTTCACCCATATCTTCAATAGTGTGTAGCTTTCAGGTGGGTGTGCGCAGGGGTGGGGTGCAAAGTCACATGTGTAACTTACAGAATAATATAAATTTATATACTAGATTCAATGTATGGTGTCGGAAAAAAAAGGCTGAGTGCTATTCCATAAATGTAAAGTTAGGCACAGTTTATAACCCGATTGCTCAAGTCCTGTAAAATAACTGATGTTTGAGACATTAATGGGATATTGTTCTGCAGCCTGAACACTGGGGTCTAAACAGTGGCCAGGACAGATGTACCTGGGCTAGGGAGGGATTACATGGCATGTCCAGGGTCACAGGGAGCAGCATGGGTTTGAACCCACAACCTCAGAGTGCTGAGGCTGTAGCTTGAACCACTGCACCACACTCTCACCAACACTGGCCAGTATTCAAGAGCAGTGCCCGGTTAACTTGCACATGGAGTTAGGATAGCTTTTTTGCTGTTGTAACTTTATGAACTTACTTAGCCAGTTAGCGGAATGAACACTGCCACTAACCAACTCTCCCCAAAATTCCAGCCCTGGACTGCCACTAACCAGTCAGGAAATGGCAGGTTAACAATGATTTTCAGCAGCCCTATCCAGTTAAGTTCCACTGAATAACAGAGGTTGGCTGGCTCAGCGAGGTTTAACTAGGCAGGAACCTCTCCTGCCTGGTTAAACCCCTCTGAATATCTTTTCCACAGTACAGTACTCCCCTGAAATTTGTGGGGGTTCCGTTCCAGGAACCCTCGTGAATTTCGAAAAACCGCAAATGCGGTTTTTCGTCTGTCCAAAAGGCAGGAGAGGGCAGCTGGAGCGCCAGTGGGTGAAGAAAATCACTCGCGGTCTGCTCCGACCACCTCTTCCTGTAGTAAAGTCGGGCTACACCAATCAGGAGCTGCTTTGATACGCAGCTCCTGATTGGTGTAGCCCAACTTTACTGCAGGAAGAGGCGTCCGAAGCAAACCGCACATGAGTGAGTCCGCAATTTGCCAACCGCGAATTTGCGGGGGAACACTGTATATAGTATATTTCAGCTTTCGGAGGCCACCTTCCATAGCCACCTCGGTTTGTACAGTTCACACATACTGTTAATGAATAATGAAGGAGCCGGGACTATTTCTAGCCCGATTGCTCAAGTCCTGTAAAATAACTGATGTTTGAGACATTAATGGATATTGTTCTGCAGCCTGAACACTGGGGTCTGAGCAATGACCAGGACGGATGCCGACCTTGTGACTGTATCCCCGGGGGATCACTGAACAATAAGTAAGCTGAGTTTTTCTGCTGTTTGGCTAATCATTCACCTCATGGATGGTAGTAAGTGAGCTGCTCTCAATTTGTATTTTTCAGACTTGAAAGTGAAACAGTATACAGGGAAGCCTCTTGTCAGTGTATGCAGCACCAGTTCACACGTTGAAATGTGTACAAATTCATAAAACATTTTTGAAGGAAACTGTACTGAGTCCCTTATTGGTTTTCCATTAGTCCTTTCACAGCATATCTTTGAATTGAGTGTTTTGGAATCTCAGAGCTATTTTTACAATTTTATTTCTTTACTAGCTGATCATCTGATGTTGCCCGGATATTTAGTTATCCCGATCATCTTTCATTTTCAATAATTTTTATTTCACCCCCCTTCGCACCCCCACAGTATTTTTTTCCCAGATAGTAAGTCATATGTATACCAAGTTTGGTTGAAATCTCTGCATGCGTTCCAGAGTTATGCTGGAACATCATCTCAGCGAGGCCGAAAACTATGGGGTAGACAGTAAAATCTGTCTTTTTCGATAATTTTACATGTCGCCTCCTTCCCATCCCCACAGTGTTTTTCCCCAGATAGTAAGTGATATGTATACCAAGTTTGGTTGAAATCTCTGCATGCGTTCCAGAGTTATGCTGGAACTTACATACATGTACACACAGAAACATCCAATTTTATATAGAGAGATTTTCTATATTTTTATTCCGCACTATCTAAAGTTGTAGGTGGATTACAACAGACATTCACAGCATTAAATGAAACAAAAATTTCTGATTTGAGGGTGGAAACCAGCAAGGCAGCAACTCTCCTGAAACCAACCAAGTCAGTACTGGCAGATTGGTGATGGCCAGGCCGGTGAGACATGGTCAAAACAGCAGATCAACCGAAGTGAAGTAACCAAAACCAGCTTATTGTAGTGGAGGCAGTACACGTACAAAGGCCCAACACAGGCTGTGTTTCGTCCCTGCCAAGGACTGCATCAGAGGTTTAGTGAAATTGCAGCCCTTCTCCTGTGGGCCCAGGGTTAACTGGCTTAACTGGGATCACAAATCTCCCACAGGTTTCATTTTAAGCAGTGCAATTATTAGGAAATTAGATTCATTTCAATTACACCTAAGACTCCTGATGCAGGCCGAGAGGCCGAAACACGATTGTGTCGAATCTTATTTAAATGCTTGAACAAATAATTTTCAGCACCCTGAGGTCATCGCCACTGTGCTTGGTGCTTCATATAAAGTACAGTATTCTGTGGAGCAAGTTCATCTAGTTTTGTTGAATAAGAGGGAGACAAACAGACAGACTGGGTGAAGGCTGTGGAGGGGGGTGTGAGAAGAGACAAGACAGACTGAGCTTAGGCTAGGGTTTATGTGAAGAGACAGACAGACTGGGGAAGGCTGTGGGAAGGGGATATGAGAGAGAAACTGATAGGGAATCAGGCTATGGTGAAAGAAATAGGCAATTGTATCTTTGCTTCACTTATCTAGAGGGTACTGTCACACTGCTGACAGTATGCTTTGGGAAGGGAGACAACTTTGCAGTTGACTTGCAGAAGCAACTCATTGAACTGATTTACTACAATTGCTTTGCCACAGGCACAAAATAGGGGGGGGGGGGGAAACATCTTGGTCAGTTTTTAAAGGAGCCCCTGCTGACCCGGGAGGGGATTCCATCCCCCCCCTCCCAATTTCACTGGGTATAGTGTTGGAAGGGTGTAAAAGGAAAGCGAGAGAGGTTTTAGACTCTAGCTCCTAAGTTTTTGGGCTGGCTTCTAGATTTAATGACAATTTGTCAAGGCCACTGGAGGCTAGCAAGGATTCTCATTGTAGGGGCAGTCCTTTTTTAACCTCCTTCGATCTTCTGAATCATATGGTCAACCTGAAATACATTTAACCCTTTAATGAATAAGTAGATAAAGTTGTTACAAGTTCTTGAGCAGTAACTCTGAAGCCAGAGCAAAAAAAAAAAAATAGTGATTCTTAACAGTCTAGTGATTATAAAGTCATTTGCTTGTGGGGTGATGTATTCCAGAAATCTTCTTCTTTAAAAATAGCTTTATTTTAAACATGTTCCTTATAAAATTTGAGACTTGTAGTAACGCAAGGATGGATTTCTCTGATCTTTGCAACGAAGTAGGATTGTATTCAATTGTGATGTGGGTGTTAAGAATGCTTTTGATTGAGTTAACTCTGTCTACATTTCAGCTGTTCACCAGAGACTGGTCAGTGCCAGTGCAGGTCGCACATGATTGGACGTAGGTGTCATGAGGTGGAATCTGGATTTTACTTTGTTGCATTAGATCATTATACGTATGAAGCAGAAGAAGCTCATTTTGGGCCTGTAAGTAGAAAGGCTTTGCAAAATCTTTGGCTGTTCCTATCTACTCTTCCATTTTGAACCATTTTTTTACTACCGTATCTTCTTCTCAGGGCGTAAGCCTAGTGGAGCGGCAGTATCCTCCAGATCGTATCCCATCCTGGACTGGGGTAGGCTTTGTGAGAGTTCCAGAAGGTGCCTATTTGGAATTCTACATTGACAATATTCCTTTCTCGATGGAGTACGATCTTCTCATCCGCTATGAGCCACAGGTAAATGAGCCACCGTATTTTCTAGTGTGGCTGTGAATTACTAACTTTTCTGGAGGTATTTCAGATTTAGCTGTTATGGACTTGGTGCAACAGGTCTCAGTTGGAACGTTTGGTGGGAAATCATGGCAGATTCACAAATGAGGCCGCTGATCCTGAGTATGGATTTTTACTTTCAGTTACCTGAGCAGTGGGAAGAGGCTCTAATAACAGTGTTACGTCCTGGCAAAATCCCTGCCAGCAGCAGGTGTGGCAACACCGTTCCTGATGATGACAACCAAGTGGTATCCTTGTCACCAGGCTCAAGGTCAGCATATCTCTTTTCTTCCTGAAGTTATAAGATTTGCCCAAGTACCTGAATGTAAACCACTTAGACTATAAGTGGTATATAAATGCTTAAATAAATAAAAATAAAGCGGCGGCAGCGGTGTTGATTAGACCCCTGACAAAACTCTCGTGAAACATGTCGGTTCTCACCGCTAGCCTATAATGAGAACTGAAAGTTCACCATTACCAAGATAAGTAAAACTCAAGTTTAAAACCGATAAGAATTGCACATTATTTAAATTGCATAGACCGGTGAGAAGATCACCACTTGCATCTCCCCGTTATAACACTTCTGTGGGACGGAGGAGTGGTGGTTCTGAGGTCTATTAAAATGGTTATAAAATTACCGTATTTTCATGCATATAACGCGCATATGTGTATAACACGCATACATGTATAGCGCGTGGGAACAACGCATTTATGTAAAAAAAATTCTATATAGCACGCACACGCGTATACCACGCATGCTGCTAAAACCTCCTCCCGCCATCCCCGCTTACTCCCTCTTCTGGCCCTGCGAACCGGCATCCTCCCCCCCCCCCCGCTCGCATCACCCCCCTCCCCCCCCACGATCCTACATCCCCCCCAGCACCGCAAAGACATCGTTTACCCCGATTGGGCACCGGCACCAGCACCAATGCACAGGACGTGCCAGTGCCCGAAGATCCTCCCTCGCCTGGGCTGGGCTGGGCTGGGCGGTGCGAGGGAGATCCTCCCTGTGCTGGGCTGGACTGGGCTTTGAGCATTTGCACATGCTCAAAGCCTTCTGGTCTCGCTCTCTCCGAGATTCTGAATCTGAGAATCTCGGAGAGAGCGAGACCAGAAGGCTTTGAGCATGTGCGAATGCTCAAAGCCCAGTCCAGCCCAGCACAGGGAAGAGGGAGGATCTCCCTCGCACCGCCCAGCCCAGGCGAGGGAGGATCTTCGGGCACTGGCACGTCCTGTGCATTGGTGCTGGTGCCGGTGCCCAATCGGGGTAAGCGATGTCTTTGCAGTGCTGGGGGGGATGTAGGATCGCATGCGGGGGGGAGGATGCCGGATTGCAATGAAAAAAAAAAAAATTGTATAACGCGCTCACACATATGACGCGCATGGTTATGCTTGGTTTGTAAAATCGTCTATAACGCGCGCGTTATATGCGTGAAAATACGGTACTTACAACATTTACTAAGATGGAATAAGGCATTTGAAGAGCACCTTAGAAATTCATTTAAAAACGGGATATTGATTTTTCTAAGGTAACATTTGGCCACATATTAGGAGTCTGAACATATGTTTTCTAATGGTGGCATTTATCCCTATGTATTTGGTCCACTAAGCAAAAGCTCATAGTAGTTCCCCCTCTTTGAAAGTTATTGGAACTCGACGACATGATATGTTTTCAGTGATGGCTCCGCAACTTTGGAACACTTTGCCTCAGCATGTAAGAGAGGAAAATGATCTGAGTCGTTTTAAAAGTAACTTAAAGAGTTTCCTTTTTAAAGATGCTTTTAAATCTTTAAATTATGTTCAAATTTGATATTAGTTTTCTTCCAGGTTTCCACTTTTCCCTCCCTAATGTTCTTTCCATTTATGATTCTCCTCTGTACTTTAAAGCATTGAATTGTAGTTCTGCCCCTTTTTACCTTGTGTATTGATTAGTCTGTAAGTCTGTTTGTCCAACCCATAATTTTAAATGGTATGTCTAAATATATGCTTACATTTTTTTATTAATGTTGTAGCTCGCTTAGTAAAACTAAATAAGCAATTCATCAAACTGAAATAAAACTTGTAAGTTATTGTGTAATTTGCATGTTTATCCATAGCCCTTGTTCCTATTGGCTGTTCTGTGATTGGTTTGTCCTGCTCACCCTCTTTAGATATGTAGTCCTGCCACGCCCAGTGTGCTTTGAAAAAGGAATGAATTACACTGTTCGACTGGAACTGCCACGCTATTCCTCCAGTGTGGATGTGGAAAACCCGTACACCCTAATTGATTCTGTAAGTACAAGCCTTTATGGAATGTATGGGTTTTCTGTGGAGGAAGTGGCTCCACAAATACACTGGTTACTTTTTATTTTGGGCACAGCAGATTTTCAGTCTTTTAAAAATATTTTTTTAGAGAGGGTGGAACTAGTAGCAGTCACCGTTATTCAACTTTTTTTTTTTTCAATATCCTCTCTATCTTACTTAGCCCAGTCATTGTTGTGACCATGGTCAGCTGAGGGCCATGCACTAAGGCACCTTCTGGGACCCTGCTCTTATGGGCCCTAAGTCTGGTCATGAGGTATCACTATTGTGTGATGACCGAAACGCTTCCCCCTCCCCGGTGCTGTGAATACTGCATTCATAGCCCTGAACTGCCTGAATAAACCTATCTTCCTGGCTAATAATTAATTTCTTAGAACAACTTACCCAAGAATCATAGTAAACAAAAAAAATCACTTTGTCAGTAAACTTACTATAAAGCCAATACTGAACGTGTGTAGCTTATCTAAATTTCTGTCTGTTAATAATAATAGCTCAAAACAGTGTGATGGTTTTGTGCAACTCCTAGCCCTACCTAGGCTACACGTACAAGGCTATCGCAGGAGGACTTGTAGGACAGGAATATAGAAAGAGGAAGTCCATTGTTGACTAATTAATCAGTAGTGTTGGTCTCGGGGGCTTCTATAAAAATAAAGGCTGTACCTCTGTCTGATTGCTAATAATAGGTATAATTACTCTTATGGTCCTATGAAATCTATCTGGCTGTATTTTTAAGGTGGGTAGAGCTTGGATTTGTATATACTTCTGTTTAATGCATAAGGCTTCCTTGCTTGATACTTTGAGAAAATTTAGATAAGCATTTACGGTACTTAACATACAGTATAGGTATGGATAGCATATAGTTCTGTTGTTTACAAATATGACAGAACCAGAGTGGAATTGTCCCAATCAGATTGGTGCACAAAAAAGTGTCTTTCAACTCATCTGATGAATCCAAATGCCTTTATTTATACAATGACTCAATGACCCGACATGTACATGTTTCGGCCTACCCGGCCTGCATCAGGAGTCTTAAGAGTCTTCAGGTGTGCAATGAAATGAATAGTAAAATGCACAACTCAACCAAACGCTGCTTCAAAGCGCGGAGAACTACTATTTACAGCAAGGCCATGTGTGCGCGGTAGTTCTCCGCGCTTTGAAGCAGCGTTTGGTTGAGGCCGAAACATGTACATGTCGGGCCATTGAGTCATTGTATGAATAAAGGCATTTGGATTCATCAGATGAAATGGAAGACACTTTTTTGTGCACCATTCTGATTGGGACAATTCCACTCTGGTTCTGTGCTTTTGAGTTTGTGGTTTTGTTGCCCCTGTTCTTTTTGTGTTTACAAATATGAACTAGAGTATTGAACAGGTTTGTGGCACCCGTGTAAGCTGTCTTCTCCTCATTTTAATGAGTGTCGATAGGATGACCTATTCCAAAATTCTATTTTTCAGATTGTTCTTTTGCCCCACTGCCAGTCTCTGGACATGTTCACAACTGGCGGTTCAGGGAATGCCTGGGAAATGTTTCAGAGATACCGGTGTCTCGAGAATAGCTTGAGTGTGGTCAAAACCCCTATGACAGAAGTCTGTAAGAATAGTATCTTCAGTATCTCTGCGCTGATTCACGAGGGAGCCTTATGTAAGTTGAACTCCTTGAGTAGAGAGCCCTGGTATGTGTATCTCAAAGGAATGAAAATGACAGATGGGTTTTTTTAATGGAATGGGGCAAATGACCTGTGATGTGTTTGACGTGCTGCCCTTTTTGTTTCATACAGCTTGCAAGTGTGATCCTCAGGGCTCGCTGAGCTCTGTGTGCAATCCTAATGGAGGACAGTGCCAATGCCGTCCTAATGTGGTGGGAAGAAATTGTGACCGGTGTGCTCCTGGTACTTATGGGTTTGGCCCACATGGATGCAGATGTATGTAAATCTCAATGATGTAGTTTTTGACACATAACAGCTTAATGTGAATGTATTTAGTAAACATACTGTAGACATGTATTGTGGATGGTAGATGTTAGTATGTAAAGAAGAACTTAGTTATGCTAATAGAGAATGACACGGTGACAAAATTCATCACCGTTCCCGTCCCCGCAGATAACCCTGGGAAATCATCTTCATGTCATTCTTTAAGGAGAGAGGGAAGAATCAGAGTATAATTGGGCACAACCACTGACCCGCAAGCTTTGCTTTGAAGAATGCCGGTGTAGAAGGACTGAGGTTGAGACAGACACTACAGAATGACAGTCTCTGGTATCCAGAGCAGATATTGTGATGTCATAATGCCTCATTCACAAGTGCCTAAGAGCCAATCACATCAGTGATGTCACAATGGCTTCATTATCCTTGGCTCACATAAGAATCAGAGTATGAATGGCCACAACCACTGACCCGCAAGCTTTGCTTTGGAGAATGCTGATGTAGAAGGACCGAGGTTGAAATAGACACTAGAAAATGACATGGGATTATTTCCCGCAGTTTTCCGCGGGGACGGGAACAGTGATGAATTTTGTCACCGTGTCATACTCTAATTGCTAATATTCTTATCAGATAGTACTGTTTGGAGTTTGCTTGGAGGGTAGTGGCATCTTGGTGAGGGCTCCAGTGCCTCTCCTTATATCTGCCCAAACCCCCGCATACCTTTTGAAATGTTCGCCGACACGAGCAGCATCTTCCACCTCCTGCTCATGCCAGCCTCGGCTTCCCTTCTGATGTCACTTCCTGGTCACGGAACCAGGATGTGATGTCAGAAGGAAGCTGAGGCCAATGCGAGCAAGAGGTGGAAGATGCTGCTCGAACTGGCAAACATTTCAAGAGGTATTTGGTGGTGGTGCTCGAACAGCAGGGAAGAGTAGGGGGCGCATGGCGATGCAATGCCGGGTGCCACCACCCCGGGTGCCTCCCTCCCTCGCTACGCCACTGTTGGAAGGTAATGACAGGCTTTAGCATAGATGTGTGATATTTTCCAAGGGGTACCATCATCCACTGGAAGTAGAGAAAAAGATGGATTAGAGCAGTGTTCTTCAACCTTTTTACACCTATGGACCGGCAGAAATAAAATAATTATTTTGTGGACTGGCATTGGTCTGCAGACCGGTGGTTGAAGAACACTGAGCTAAGTCGTGGGCCATCTGGAAGCCTTCCCTCTGACATCAGAGAGAAGGCTTCCAGTTCAGGCGAAGGACGTGCTTAGGAGCCGCTGCCTGTGGCTTTGTGCACCGAGTCAGTGAGTAAGAGGGAGCCGGTCAGAAGATAACGCTGCATCAATCGCACCGCGAACCGGCGGTTGAAGAACACTGTTTTGGGCCTGATGCACCTATGGACCGGCAGGAAATTTTTGTGGACCGGCACTGGTCCATGGACCAGTGGTTGAAGAACACTGGATTAGAGAACAGAGTACAACTGACTGTGGTATTAGGAAGAGGTTTCTTTGAAGGTTAGTGAAGTGGATTCTAACCAGGGCTATGGAGTTGTCATCCCAAACCTTTGACTGCAATGCCTTTATTTTTCTACTGTCCGACACTGACTTCTATTAGGAATAGTATATCTAAGAGAAATTTGATTACCGTATTTTCACTCATATACCGCGCACCCGTGTAAAACGCGCACACGGGTATAGCACGCGGGAAACTGTAATTTATGTAAATAAATTTTTATATACCGCGCACACCCGTATACCGCGCATGCCGCCCCGACTCTCCCGTCGCCGCCCGACTCTCCTTTCGCCCACCCCGACTCTCCTCTGGCCACCCCAACTCTCCTTTCGCCCGCCCCAACTCTCCTCTGGCCCGCCCCGACTCTCCTCTCCCCCTTGAAGTCCTGTCCCCACCCTGAAAGCCTGATGCCCCCCCCCCCCGACGTCCGATTTACCCCGCAGGACCGCTCGCACCACCCCACCGACGTCCGATTCACCCCGCAGGACCGCTCGCACCCCCCCCCCCCCGATTCACACACCCCCTCCGCAGGACCGCTTGCACCCCCACAGCCTCCCCACCCCCCTCATCATGGAGAAGCTCCTACCGTTCTCCTGCTGCTTCCTCTGCCAGCGGTCCCGGGCCTTCTGTGAGCCCTGCTCTGAAATGTTTCCTGTTCCGGCGGTCCCGGCCCTTCTGTGAGCCCTGCGTCTGCGCTGCTTCATCTTCTGGCGGTCCCGCCCTTTAGAAAGGGCGGGACCGCCGGAAGAGGAAGCAGCGCAGACGCAGGGCTCACAGAAGGGCCAGGACCGCCGGAACAGGAAGCATTTCAGAGCAGGGCTCACAGAAGGCCCGGGACCGCCGGCAGAGGAAGCAGCAGGAGAACGGTAGGAGCTTCTCCATGATGGGGGGGGGGGAGGCTGTGGGGGTGCGAGCGGTCCTGTGGGGGGGGTGAATCGGACGTCGGGGGGGGGGAGGGAACTATGTAAAAAAAACATTGTAAAACGCGCTCACGCCTATAACGCGCAAGGTTATGCACGGTTTGTAAAAATCGTGTATAACGCACGCGTTATATGCGTGAAAATACGGTAATTACAGAAACACTGGATATGTCTTTATTTATAAAATTAGGATTAGTAGACCACAAAATATATTTGTTGCTGTTCATTGTTACTCTGTGTTCCACTTTTGGAACACTCATATTGTTGGTTTTTTCATATTGTACTTCACAAAATCAATAAAACTTCTTGAACTAAAAAAAAACAAAACCTGAACAATAACTATAAAATGATAAATTTACAATATATTGTAATGCTGTAAGTTTATTATTTTGAAACTGGAATTGGAGTCAGTACGTTTTAACTGACTTTTGACTCCAGCCAAAATTGCTTCTGACTCCGACTCCACGATCCTATATGTTTTTTGGAAACCACCTATGTTCAGGCAGTGTAGAAATGTTTTTTAAATAAATAAATAAGTTTGGTGGAACCCAGATAATCAAAGCTATGCCTCCCTCAGTCTCGGTGAGAGCAGGATTAAGTCCAAGCCAGCACCTTTTCTATCTCTCTTTTTCACTTGGCGTTTGAATCCATTATAGAGGGTGGGCCACGGAAAAGTAGCCCACCTCCGGCGATAGTGTGACGAGATAAGGTTACCAGATGTCCGGATTTCCTGAGACATGTCCGGACACCCGTCACTTTGTCCGGGTTTTGAAAAGCTTCCAGCTAGGAGCAACGTCGGGACGTCATCTGCGCATGCGGGGATGCAACGCGGTGACATGTTCACGCGTGGGACGTCATCGCGTCACACCAGTGCATGCGCAAATGCCCTCTCGACAATGAACAGGCTGGGGGTGGGGTGCAGAATGGGGTGTGACTCTGGCAGAACTGGATGGGGCTGGGGGGCGGGGCCATGAGTCCGGATTTTAGTTCCGGAAAGTCTGGTAACCTTATGACAAGATGAACAAGCATGTGGATTGTTTTTGGGGTTTTTTTCACTTACAACAGATGGTGAAAGTGGTTCCACAATTACTATTCGCTGTTCCGGGGAGAACACCATCTTTCTGGCACCAGTACTAGAGGGGGGGCTACTTTTTCGTGACCCACCCTGTATATCCAGTCCTATGTCGTTTTTTGATGACGTTGTATGAAAGAAGAATTATTGTTTCTCTTTAATCTGTCCTTAGCTTGTGAGTGCAATCTGCAAGGCTCAGCACATTCTTTCTGCCATCCTGAGACTGGTCAGTGCCCCTGTGTTCATGGGGCCTATGGTAGACAGTGCGACAGATGCTTGCCTGCTCATTGGGGATTTCCTAACTGCCGAGAGTGTCAGTGTAATGGCCATGATGACGATTGTGATCCCATTACCGGCGCGTGCCTGAACTGTAGAGATTACACAGACGGGCATAACTGTGAGAGGTAAAAGCTCATTTTACTAATAGTGGTTTGAAGATTTGCATTTCATAAGAACATAAAGAGTTGCCATACTGAGACAGACAGAAGATCCATCAAGCCCAGTGGCCAATCCAGGTCACAGGCACCTGGCAAGACCCAAACGAGTAAAACAGATTTTATGCTGCTTATCCTAGAAATTTATTTATTTATTTATATACCACTTATAGCATAAGTGGTCAAGCATTTTTCCCTATCTGTCCTGGTGGGGGCTGGGCAGACAAAGCCTGGGGCTGGGAGGAGCTAGGCCTTTTGATGGGGCAATTACGCACAAAAAAAATTGCATATGAATTACATTACATTACATTAGTGACTTCTATTTCGCCTGTACCTTGCAGTTCTAAGCGGATTACAGAGTAAGATAGCTGGACATTTTCAGGAATTACAAATAACAGTATAAGGTAGCTGGACATTTCCAGGAAGTTACAATTTACAGCATAAAGTAGCTGGACATTGCCAAGAAGTTGCCTTTTTGGGGATGATTACATAGTAGATGCAGGGGACACTTATATAGTGGATGCAAGGGAATTACAGAGTAAGGGTGTTGAATAGAAGGGAGGAAGAGGTTTAGGGTTGGTTTCATGATAGGGTCAGAGGGGGTATACAAGTAGAAGGGGGAGATTAGCTGGTAGTTTGTGTGGAAGGTGGAGGAAGCGAGAGTAGGGAATAAGAAGGTTGTATAGTTTTTTTGAAAAGCAGAGTTTTGATTTCTTTTCGGAATTATGCAAAATTTTTAAATATTGTATGTGTGTGTGTGTGTGGGGGGGGGGTTGTCACTGTAAAGTGGGGAGTTTTTGTTTGTTTGGGGGGGTTAAATGTATTTTTACTAGTCTTTATTAACAATTGCAATTCTAACATTTTTGCGCAGAATTTCCCCAGGAATAGCATGTTAACCACAGGTTCAGATGGTTGCATTTGTTTAAATGATGCAGCTAGGCCAAATTTACAAAATGTGATAGTCCCATTCACACCGTTGAACAAAAAAACATGAAGCTCTGATGTTTTTGTTTCTCAAAAACTGAGCAGGAAAGGAGAGGAGAAAAGCAGCGCGGGGAAGGGAGAGAGGTTCTTGGGTGGAGAGCTATTTGGAAATAACAATATTTGTTGGTTAAAAATAATAGACTCTTCTTGTTCAAATACAGCTCTTCTCCCTATTTTTTTTTTTTTTTTCTGTGTGTATGTGTGACTAGAGTATAATTTTTGTATTTGAGCACAGATGTTTTGCTGGATACTATGGAGATCCTACACTGGGGTCGGGAGATCACTGCCGACCTTGCCCTTGTCCCGATGGCCCAGGAAGTGGACGGCAGTTTGCAAGCGGCTGTTACCAGGATCCTGTCACTATGCAGGTGATCTGTTCCTGTAACTTTGGATACACAGGTAATGTACACACAGAAAGCAACACAAAGTACTGCTAAAGTCACCTCCTATGTTAGCTTCTTAGGGTCAGTGTTGAGCCGACAGCCGTCTTCTGGTTTCCGCCAGCTTTATGCTTGGATATTTAGTGCTGGACTGGCATTAAATATCTCGGTATTTGTAGTCAGACTGCACTTATCTAGTTAAGGACCAATATTGAACCTTTAACCGAATAAGTGAAACCAAATATAGGACTGTGTTTTTTGTGGTCTTGTTCACTTGGTTACCTTATCCAATTAAGGTGGGTTCATACACAACGGCGCGAAAGACAAAAGCGCGCGCCGACAATTGAGCGCAGCGCGGAGGCACGCGCCGCACAAAATTACAGTTTTTAGGGGCTCCGACGGGGGGTTTTGTTGGGGAACCCCCCCCAGTTTACTTAATAGACATCGCGCGGGCGTTATGGGGGGTTTGGGGGGTTGTAACCCTCCACATTTTACTGTAAACTGAACTTTTTCCCTAAAAACAGGGAAAAAGTTAAGTTTTCAGTAAAATGTGGAGGGTTACAACCCCCCAAACCCCCCATAACGCCGGCGCGATGTCTATTAAGTAAAGTGGGGGGTTCCCCCCCCGCGCCTCCGCGCTGCGCTCAATTGTCTGGGCACGCCTTTGTCCCGGCGTGCTTTTGACCTGACACCATTAAGGTGTTAATGCTCAAAAGTTTGTCGTGGAAGACTGGTTGTAGCCAGTCTTACTTGCAAGGCAGCTCAGGGTTCTCAGGGGTTAATACCAATCGCAGTAGCCACTGAGAATCCTATGCAAATGCATTGCAACGAGCTTATTAGTATTAAAATGAACACTCCTTGTAATGCACAGCAGGGAATGTTCACCTCCTACCGTGTAAAGTTTTCAGGCAGGTTTGGAGCTACCAGTAGCTTGCTCGAGAGCTCAGTGATCAGGAACTATACTGGGCTTGAACACAAGCGCCAGGCACAGTTCCTTCCCCTTTTACCGGGGTACTCAGCACAAATAGTGTACAATGATTTTCATGTTATTTGTGCTGAGCATAGCCTGGCAAATCAAAATCGCTCCCAACCCAGTGTTTTCTACTGGGTTGCTGGAGCTTTGTACATCTTGCCTTAATTGTTGAACATCACATAACTACTGACTCCGCCTCCAGACCACCCACAGCAGAGCTGGTTTCAGCTCAGGCAGTTAGGCTCGAATTTTCAAAATGGCGCCATTCGGAAGGCGCTGGTAGGTGCCTGAACAGCGCCTATGTTAAGTAATGTAATGTAATTTTATTTCTTATATACCGCTAATCCGCGCTGTTAAAAATCAATTAAAAAGTAATTAAGGAAAAAAAAAAGTAGGCACCTGAATCGCATATATGCAGATGCATACCAGCGCCGAACATAAAAAGAGGTGTGATTATGGGGCACCGCCTAATCATGATTCTATGTCGAAGCTAGGTGCCAGAAAAGTAGGCCTATAAAACCCTGGCCTACATTTCCAGCGCCTAACTTCTACACAGACTGTGATTCTCAAAATGGCTCCATAGTTTGAGTGACATGCGACCTGTGTTGTTTTTTTTCAGGCGTCGACACATTCCGGCACTATTTTGAGAATCCAGGACTTAGAGCCAATATTGAGCTGCACTATTCAGTTAAGTGGTACTAAATATCGATGGCTGGCCATCTCAACGGAGTTTAATTGGGCAGGAGCCTCTCCTGTCTGGTTAAATCCCTCTGATTTAAGAGCGGATAGCGTGGTCGGTTTTAAGAAAGGTTTGGACAATTTCCTGGAGGAAAAGTCCATAGTCTGTTATTGAGAAAGACATGGGAGAAGCCATTGCTTACCCTGGATCAGTAGCATGAAATGTTGCTACTCTGGGATTCTACATGGAACCTTGTTATTGTTTGAGATTCTGTCTGGAATCTTCTGCATGGAACCTTGTTACTGTTTGAGATTCTGTCTGGAATCTTGCTATTCTTTGGGATTCTGCATGGAATGTTGCTACTCCTTGGATTTTGGCCAGGTGCTAGGGACTGGATTGGCCACCGTGAGAACAGGCTAGTGGGCTTGGTGGACCTTTGGTCTGACCCAGTAAGGCTGTTCTTATGAATATCAGGCCCTAAAAATTTAAAAACAACAATAACAGAACTTGTACCTTCAGCAAACCCAGTGACAATGGAAGGTGTAAAGAACTTCTCAGCAGCACACTCAGTGGCTTAGCGAGGGTGAGAGGCGCTCAGGGCGGTGGTGCCCTTTTCGCGCGCCTGCCTTGTCCCGCACCGCTGCCGTCAGTTCTCTTTGCAACAGAAAATCCTTTCAGCAAGCAGTCTAGTGTCAAAGTGTAAAGCCTCATCAAGAATTGGCAGCAAGATCCATTTTCTTAGCTTCCGGCTTGGCTAAGGACATATGAACTTTCTTTCAACCATGGGAGACTTTCTGGCAGATGAGGGTCATCATTCTGGTTCTTGAGGGGGAAGAGTGTTCATGTGAAGGGGGTCAATGCAGATCCCGATTTAGCTGCCTGCTCCATTTCTTCCTCAGCTTACCTTGCCATAATAAATACTAGGGTGAAGGGGAAGCCCCATCTATACTTGATTCCATTATCTCTCAGCAGTCATTTCTGCAATTGGGAGATATCCACAAAAATATTAATTTCTGCCTCTCCAAAGAAAAGAGGGGCTTTATCTCAGACCATCAATATAAAGGTTGTCATCACCACAGCTATGGAAGCAAACAATTATAGTACATTTAGTACGGGTTTGAGAATGTAGCCTTCCTGTGGATCTGTATGTTCTCTGTAATCTAATCTCTTTATTTACAACCTGGAACAACAAGATAGAAGGGGTCCTTCATTATTTGAAAAGCATACTTAGTTTCACGTTCAGAGATAACCAGAACTTGCACATTATTTCTTTGCTGATGATTTTCCAAATCCGTCTGCTTATTTTGGATTTTGCAAATACCTCCCTCCTTCCCCCACTCCCCCCCCCCCCCGTTACCTTATTTAGCTCCTCCAGCTATCCTGCCCTTCCCTCTAGCCGACTCCCGAAGCTGCTGCAGCTGCGCAAAAGGCAGGCGCAAGCTTTGCGCGCGCCTACCTTGCACCAAACCGCTGCGTGAATGGCTGCTGTCAGTTCTCACGAGAACTGACGGCATCCATTCAGCATCTTTGGGAGTGAGCCGGAGGGAAGAGCAGGACTGCTAAATAAGGTAATGGGTGGGGGTGGAAAAAGTGCATCTTCTGGAGCGAAAAATACAGTATTTAAATGAGCAAGGAGAGTCTCAAGCCCAATTAAACTCCCCTGAGCTGGCCCACTACTGATATTTAGCGGTTCTACCCAGTTTTCTCTGCTCACCATCCATTTCCTAACTGGCTAGGTTGGAGCAGTCCGGAATGGAGCTTGGGCAGAGCCGTAACTTACTTAGTTAGAGGCTGAGTAAGTGCATAAGGTTGGTAACAGAAAAAGGGCCGTCCTATCTTTTATGCGCCAAGTTAACAGGCTGGTGCCCAGTTAACTTTCAAGTCAGTGCACATACTCAGATGTTCAATGCCATTTAGTCCGTGGCTTACAAACTGATTATCACCACGGTCATGTGAAGCTTACAAGCTGCTAATCACTGTGAACTGAATATTACCCACCCACCCCTGAAGATGAGGTTGTATTTTCACTGAAACGACACACTCTTGGTGTTGCCATCCAAGTGTGCGCCTGTATTTTCTAGCTGTCTGCAGAGAATCCCTGTTACAGGTAAACAATTCTACTTTATAACTCATGATAAGTTCACCCGAATTATCATATTTCTCAAGGGGAATTTGCTTATATTTATGCATCTGGATGGACCTCCAAATGTAGTCTGTTGTTGGACTTGATGAGGTGTATATATGGGTCTTTTTTTTTTTTTTTTTTTTCTTCCTGTCTTTAGGTATCCGGTGCGATGAATGTGCTTCGGGGTTCTTTGGAAACCCTGGGGAGATTGGCGGAATTTGTCAGCAGTGCCAGTGCAACAACAACATTGACATCACTGATCCAGAAGCCTGTGACAAGCATTCGGGGATATGTCTGAAGTGCCTGTACCACACCAAGGGGGAGCGCTGTCAGCAGTGCCAGCTTGGCTATTATGGAAACGCTCTGCAGCAGGACTGCAGAAGTAAGAGACTGCATCTTGTTAAATTTTTAATTCTTCTCATGGTTTTCCCTTTGAGAACTCTTAAGGACTTTTGTTTTTGTTTTGTTTTTTTAATAATTTATATTCTGCATAGCCTACAAATCTATGCGGATTACAAATTATTCAGGTACTCAAGCATTTTTCCCTAACTGTCCTGGCAGGCTCCCACTCTATCTAATGTACCTAGGGCAATGGGGATTAAGTGGTTTGCCCAGGGTCACAAGGAACAGTGCAGGATTTGAACCCACAACCTCAGGGTGCCGAGGCTGTAGCTCTAACCACTCCACCACACCCTCCCACAACCTGACTTGCTCGTTAAGCTGCAGTAGTGGTTTAACATGGGTTTTAGCATTCTAACAGCAAGGCGCCACATTAACTGCTAGGTCACTCTAACTGCCTTATTAAGCAGCTAACAAGGAAAATAATATTTTGGGGAGGGGAACGGGAGCGCTCTGGGCCTTACCATTAACACAGCAGTTATTTATTTATTTATATACCGCCTATCAAGGTAATCTAAGTGGTTTACAATCAGATACTCAAGCATTTTTCCCTATCTGTCCTGATGGGCTCACAATCTATCTAACGTACCTGGGGCAGTGGGGGATTGAGTGACTTGCCCAAGGTCACAGGGAGCAGCATGGGATTTGAACCCACAACCGCAGGGTTCTGAGGCTGTTGTTCTAACCTCTAGGCCATGCCGTCCTCATTTAGCCTATACCAGGGGTAGGCAATTCCAGTCTTTGAGAGCCAGAGCCAGGCCAGGTTTTCAGGATATCCACAATAAATATGCACGAGATAATTTGCATCTCAAGGAGGCAGTGCATGCAAATCCATCTCTCATACATATTCATTGTGGATATCCTGAAAACCTGACCTGGCTCTGGCTCTCGAGCACCGGAATTGCCTACCCCTCCCTGCCCTAGGGAAAAAGGGTGCAATATGGCCAGATTCAGTGTTATTTACAGTACATGCTACTTATATCCTAAGCAGTTTATATTGAATAGTAATCAGGAATTCTAAGTATTTTCCCTATCTGTCCTGGTTGGCTCAGAATCTGACTATGGTACCTGGGTCAATGGAGGGTTAAGTGACTTGCCCAGGGTCACAAGGAGTGGTGCTGGGATTGAACTCACAACCTCAGGGTGCTGAGGCAGCAGCTCTAATCACTAGGCCACTCCTACATCCACAATAACTGATGCTCAAAAATCTCTGCCAGAAAAAATCAAGAGTGCTTTTCTACAAAGATTGTTCTGGGCTGAATGCCTGTTATAGATTAGCGCATAGCACTGCTTCCCCACCCAAATTTGGGCACCAGTACTTACACCTTCTGAAACCAGGTATTGTTTAACACTGTGTAAATTTTTGGAAGAGTATGGCGTGGTGGCTAAGTCACAGCCTCAGCACCCTGAGGTTGTGGGTTCAAACTCACGCTGCTCCTTGTGACCCCAGGCAAGTCACTTAATCCCCCCATTGCCCCAGATAGAATGTTGAGCCCGCCAAGACAGCCAGGGAAAAATGCTTGAGTACCTGAATAAATTCATGTAAACCGTTCTGAACTCCCCTGGGAGAATGGCATAGAAAATTTAATAAATAGTGTGAAAGGTTTCAGCCTCTGATAACCAGAGCTGGTATTGTGATGTCATAATGCCTCATTCCACCAATGCCTAAGAGCCAACCTCATCAGTGATGTCACAATGGCTTGATTGTCCTATGGCTCACTTTTACTACGCTTTGATTTCTAGAGTGGCACAGTGGTTCAAACCCATGCTGCTCCTTGAGACCCTGGACAAGTCACTTAATCCCCCCCCCATTGCTCAAGGTACATTAGATAGATTGGGAGCCCACCAGGACAGCCAAGGAAAAATGCTTGAGTACCTGAATAAATTCATGTAAACCGTTCTGAACTCCCCTGGGAGAATGGCATAGAAAACTGAATAAATAAATAAACTCCCCTGACCTGCTGCTCCCATGGCCACACGCCCTTTTGGATTGTGCACTATGGGATTTGGGCACCCAGTGTTATAGAATTGCACACAGCCAGATGTGTGCCCAAGTTCTAATTGGCACCATTTAATGTCCATAATTGATTTCTAATGCCCAGTAATTCCCATTAATTGGCTCATTAGCCAATTAAGCTGTGGATGCATTTCAGAACTGCATCCAAATTGTGATGTGCAAATGTGGGAGACCTTTATAAAATCTGGGGGATGTGCAGATGGTGTGCCCTCTATGAAAAGTATGCACTCTTAATGGCATTCATTTGACAAGGATAAAAAATAATAATCAGGAAAACAAAAATTTTTTAGACCCCACCCCCCTTTTTTTGGGGGGGGGGGTGCTTGAGTACGTTCAATACTGCGTCAAGGCAAAGGTAAAACTTTTGAGTGTAGTCACTTGAGTACATGGGGAACCATTGCCCCAGGTACAAAATAAGTTCCTGGATATAATAAGTAAACCACTTTGATTGTAACCACAGAAAGGCAGGAGTCAAGTCCCGTCCCCTTTCCCATATAAGAAATCTCTGCCTCTGTCTTCCTAGAAGGACGGGAGGGCTGGAGGTGGGGAGGGCATCTGCTTTTCCATATGCAGGTCCTGGCCAGTATTCATGGCCATGAGTATTCAATGCATGTACCTATACATGTCCTGACATTGAATATCTGGGCCTAATTCTGCCTGCAGTGATCAGCATTTAAAAAATGCTGACCACCACCGACTGAATATTGACTGGTAAATTAAAATTCCTTTGCAACGTTTCACAATTTTAATACTTTTTTATTTGCAAATGTAATCACTTCACTTGCCATTCCCTTTCCAGCTCTTTCATAAATATGTGAAAAAGCACGTGTCTCAAAATAGAATTATTTGTAGTAGTGATTTAAAAAGAGAAGCTTTTTTGTGAAAAGTCCTCTCCTTTGTTTTGACATTCCTTGTCTGATTTGGTAAAGATGCTTTGAATAGACATATTGCAAATATAAGTGATTCCATTAAAAAATGCCTTGGGGACATGGAAAGGAACATGATGGAGATTCACTGTTTGCAGCATTTCAGGACCTCCCCCTTAAATATTGGGAAGCAAGAAGGTGTCTGCTGTCTCTTGTGGTCTTTGTCTCCTTTGTTCTTCTGTCAGCACAGTGAGGGCAAGCCCTCCTGTATTTCTAAGGGATGGTTTTTGTTTGTTTTTAAAGCTCTTTTGCACATTCCTTGGGGGTAATGGTGGAGGAGGGGGTTGTTTGTTTTTTTTCCCCTTATCAGGAGATCAGACTGGTGCCTTTCCTGCGCTTTGAAGCACCCAGGCTAAGCCTCTTGTTTACCCAGCCATCCATCTGCTGCCGAAGAACAGCAGGACTGAATTCCAGGGGCCTTGGCGGAAATGGCTTCTTGACGAAGTCGCAGATATTAAGGGTTCTTTTTCTGTCTGGCCTGGTTATTGCTTCTGCAGTGAGCCATCCGCGCTCCAATATTGAACTCTGCTGAGCATTTGTACCTTGTCTGACCTAGATCTTAATGATGACAATTTCATATTTGTAACATTGCTTAGCAAACATAAAAAAAAATATGTGAATATAGGAACAGCAAGAATCACTAACGCTCTCTGTTTAACTTTGCTTGTCCTTTTTAATCAATAATAAATGGACATGCCTTTGTCAGAAATGTTAACTGACCAAGTCACTAAACAAGGGGATAATACCTATGTACAGGCAGTCCCCGGGTTAAGAACGAGTTCCGTTTTTTAAACCGTTCTTAAGTTGAATTTGTATGTAACTCCGATCCTGTACAGTACACCAGCTATAAAACATTAAAGAAACAGTCCTCAAAGCAAAGTACTGTAGTTTAAATAGGAGGTTTACACTTACTTTTGTTTTTCATCCATCCCACTGATCCCTCTCCACCACCACACCCAACATTTCTCCCTCTCATCTTTCTCTTCACCAATCATCTGTACTTCACGTCTCTCCCACCACCATGGGCTAGATTCACAAAGCAAACCAATCGTGTACCGATCGGTTTGCGACCCCTTAGTAACCAAATTCCCCTCCGGCCCGATTCACTTACATCTCTGCCAACCATCCTCCGATCCGCGCATGCAAATGAGGGGAGGGACATTCAAAAGTAGGGAAGGCAGCGATTCACAACACAGTCAATCCGTTCTGACTAGGCTGGCCGATCAGCTCCAAAAGCGACTGCTGGGGACCAGTCGTTCAGTGGTTTCCGACTGTATATCCTGCTCTCTGCCCCAACTCAAGCACAAATCTCCTGCTCTCTGCCTCGAAGTCCTGCCGCTCTGCACTGCTCTTCCCTGCCCTGCGAGCCCATGGTTTTAACCCGTGGTTTTAAAGTGGGTTAAAACCACAGGCTCGCAGGGCTCAAAACTACTAAAAAAAAAAAAAAAAAAAGATTGCGGCTTCGATGGGCATGCATGTGGATCGCACATGCGCGATCCATGCAGGTAGATGGGGGCGTTCCTCTGATCGCCTCCATTTGCATATTTTACTTTCCTGAATTTGTCGGACCTGCCCAGATCGGGCCTATCGGGCAGGTTAGTGAATCTGACCCCGTGTCCAATATTTCTTTCTCCCTATGCCCAACAATTTCTATTTCTTCATTTCCCCATGTGCACTGTTTCTCTTTCCCTGTCACTCAGACATCCATGCCTAACAATTCTCCCTTTCTATTTCCTCCCCCACCTCAGAATCTCCCTCACTCCCTCCATGCTCTCTCCCTCCTTTCTTCCCTCCTTCCATCCTTTGTGCGAAGTTTGTGCTCCCTCCCTCCCGTCTGTGTCCCAATGCAACCCTGCTTCTCCCTTCATGTGCTAATGCGCCCCTTCTTCCTCCCTTCCTGTCCAAACGCGACCTTTCTCCTCACTTCTGTGACCCAATGTGCCCCTCATCGTCTTTCCCTCCATTCTGCGTCCCAAATTCATGCCTCCTGTGGGTGTTTGCTTCCTCAGGCCAGCTCCCTCCTCGCAGTTCTCTTTGCAAAGCTGCGGCCGCAGTTCCTGCATGTGGCTGACCCAGCAGCCTGAACCTTCATGCCTTCCGCGGGTGTGTACCTCCTCTGGCCAGCTCTCGCCTTCTAGAGGCACTTCTCTTTGTGAAGCCGCAGCTGCTGGTTCCTACATGTGGCTTGCGGCTGACCCGGAAGCCTTCTGCTTCCGGGTCAGCTGCGGGTTCGCAAAGAGAAGTGCCACTGGGAGAAGAGAGCCAGCCAGAGGAGGTAAATACCCGCGGGAGGCACGAAGGGTCAGGCTGCCGAGTCAGCCGCATGCAGGAACTGCGACCATGGCTTTGCAAAGAGAACTGCGATGGGAGAAGGGAGCCAGCTAAGGAGGTAAACACCCGCGAGCAGCACAAATTTGGGACACAAAATGGAGGGAAAGATGACAAGGGGTGCATTGGGTCACAGAAGGGAGGATGAGGGTCACATTTGGACAGGAAAGGAGGACACAGGAAGAGAGAGGCAGGACCCCCATTTGTAAGTACGAGTTTGACATAAGTTGGGTGTTCTTAAACCGAGGACTGCCTATATATCAGAAGGGAACTTGCAATGAAGAATACATATAATTCACCCCTTCTTCTCAAAGAATTCTAACATGCTAAATCACTAGATTGTAAAATATTATCAAAAGTACTCATAAATATGTTATTTCAATATATGCTCAGAGTCCCGGAGATTGTGTGAGTTATTTATCTCGAACTCCCATTGACCAATCATTGCATATATACTGGAAAATGTTTGATACACTGGTGCAGTCTCAAAATTCAAAAAGTACTGTATGTAAAGAAAAAATTGTCTTTAGTGTCTGACTTGTAGGGTCCTGACATGGATCATGAAGAATAAAATGAAGCATGGTCCATGTTGGGACCCTACAAGCTTGACACTGACACTGAAGATAAGTTTTTCGTTATATACTTTTTGAATTTTGAGACTGCACCAGGGTATCAAATGTTTTTCAGTATATATGCAATGATTGATCAATGGGACTTCACATAGTCTCCAGGTCTCTGAGCATATACCGAAATAGCATATATACTTTTTTTTTTTTTTATTCTTTATTGATTTTCAAAACTTCATTAGTGCAATACAACAAATGTAACATATAATAATACAATAAAAGCACATTCAACTTACACATGTTTTTAATCAATCATTTCCCCCACCCACCCAATGATTATTTGATAAAACACCAAAACATAGATTACCACAAAAAAACATACCCTATTCTAATTACTGATATAGAAACATAGAAAGATGACGGCAGAAAAGGGCTACAGCCCATCAAGTCTGCCCACTCTATTGACCCACCCCATTAAGTCTGAGTGCTGCTCGACCCACGTAGGGATCCCACGTGGATCTTCCCATCCATTCACCCACCCCCAAATATAAGTACCCAAAAACAAAACTAAGACAGAAAAAATCCCCCCCCACCCTTCCATGGATATGTACCTAAATAAACAAAAACTGACTCGCATCAGTAATCTTATGTTACCTCATTATAATTGATTATTGATGTGAGTCAGTTTTTGTTTATTTAGCATATATACTTTTGATAATATTTTACAATCTAGTGATTTAGCAGGTTAGAATTCTTTGAGAAGAAAGAATGAATTATATGTATTGAAAGAAATGTTGACTGAGAGGCAGGATTCTTCTCCCCCTGACCAAAAGAGGGCTAAGGAAGGGTTCTGGTTCTGGTACCATGCGGCACTTATATACTAGCACTGTTGCAGCAAATCTCGCATTCCATTGTTTTGGTGGTAACGATGTGAGATGTATTTATGTAGCATTCTCGTGAGAGCTATACTGGGAGTATAAATGGACCAGGGGCGTGCCCAGCAATTAGATAAGAATTCTATCAGTTATGCATCTAACTCGCAGCAATTAAGCGTGAGCATTTATAATCAGGCTTTGAGCTAGCACATACTCACGCCTAAAATTAGATATGTAACGTCAGGACTGACGTTAGTATTCTTACACGTGTAATTGCCGATTATAAAATTCACGCTTAGCAAACATCTTCGCCTATCCTAAAATTACTGGCTGCAAATACAAATCCTACCTTGACAGAACATTCATGTTCCAAGCTAACAGATAACAATCCTGGCTGGGAAACTACAGACCTACAACACATTCCGAAAATCTATCAAAACCACTCTGTTTGACAAATTCATCACCTGAACAGACCAATCCGCACGCTCTACGCTTTTATCCCCCCTTCAAACCCTAAGCAATCTTCAGGCAATTCCTGCCCCTCTCACTTCCCCCCCCCTTTCACCCCCCCTTACTTTCCCTCCCCTACAACCCTTTTCTTCTGTAACATTCCCCTCATGCATTTGTAATTCGCTAAATATCCAGCCTTCTTTCGACGTGAACCGCCTAGAAGTCGACTGACTATGACCGTATTGATGTTGTACTGCTCACTGCAGTATGTAAGATGCTGCCTTTTCCTAGGTACTCATGTGTGACGTGTGGCTTGCTACTAAAAATCATGTTTTTCGTACAGATGGGGGGTGCCAAAAAATGATGGGCCCCGGGTGTCACGTATGCTAGGTATGCCACTGTTTCTGCAACCATGTGACTAAAAAGAAATATTATTATTATTATATCATCCCAGCGCCTAACTTTAGACAAGCTATAGAGAATTACATAATGAATCCCACCACAATTTTATAAGAGCCATTTTGCACAAGTAAAGTGCTTTATAATTATGAAATTAGAGCCTCTTCGTGGATATCCTGAAAAAATAGGCCTGCTTGTGACTCCTGAGGCCTGGAATCACATGTCCCATTCCTCTATTTTGTGTGAGAACTTTTATCACTGCACGAGTTTCTCATTTGCGGTTTCTGCACGAGTAAACTGGTAGAAAGCAACTCTTGTTCTTCTGTTTCAGAGTGTGTCTGCAATTACCTGGGCACAGCCCATGAACACTGTATTGAAGAGGATGACTGCCAGTGCAACCAAAGCACGGGCCAGTGTCCATGTCTGCCAAATGTTGTTGGCCAGAGCTGTGATCGCTGTGCACCACATACGTGGAAATTGGCCAGCGGGACAGGATGCGAACCTTGTGCTTGTGACGCTGCTCGCTCTCTTGGGCCCTCTTGTAATGAGGTAAAATTGCTAGTCTACAGAGTCTGGAAGTTAATACGTTTTTTTAGCTTTATTGGTTGTTATTGGTTTTTTTGTTTTGTTTGTTCATTTTGGGAGGGTCAAAAGGTAGAAAAAGCGAAAGTGAAAACTTGAATGATGCTTGAGGTGCATAGGGAGAGGAATGGCTAGCAGGAGAAAGAAAGTGATGATACCCCTCTATAGGACTATGCTAAGACCTCATTTAGAATATTGTGTACAATTCTGGATGCCGCACCTTCAAAAAGATATAAACAGGATGGAGTCAGTCCTGAGGACAGCTACTAAAATGGTCAGTGGCCTTCATCGTAAAGCATGTGGGGACAGACTTCAAGATCTCTCAATATGTATACTTTGGAGGAAAAGCACAAGGTAGAGATGTTTAAATACCTATGTGACATAAATGTACATGAGGTAAGTCTTCCAATAAGGAAACTCTGGAATGAAAGGGCATAGGAGAAAGGGGAAAGATTCCGAAGCAGGGTTACCAGATGTCCAGATTTGACAGGTTTTGTACTTGGGTTTTTACCTTTGGGTTTCCTAATCTTCAAGGTTCACCATACTGGTAGGCTGGTTCATCATCCTGGACTTTATTTGGGATTGTGCACTAGCTGAGCCCACCCCACAGTCTCGAGTAGCATGAAAGGGAAACTACCAGACTTCAGACTCTCCGCCAGTCACAGCAGTACAGATGCAAGTCCACACAGCTCTCCTCTTCTATCTATTTGGGCATTTTATGTTTCATAGTGGAAGTGTGCAAATAGGAGGAGACAGAACTCGATGGCTCCACTATGCATGCTCTAACTTTCTGCAGTCCTATAGAGAAGGGAAATCAGAAAGGGAAGGTAAATGAGGAAGAAAAGAAGGAAGGATAGGAGAGAAAGAAGGAAGGGGAGGATGGAGGGGACAGATACGAGAAGGTAGAAGATGGGAGGAAATAGAGGAGAAGAACATGATAAGGGAAAGGAGTGTGATGAGGGGAAGGTGTGAGAAGGAAGAAGGGAAATCAAGTGGAAGAGTAGGTGGAGGCATGAGAAGGAAAGGGTGAGTTCTGGAGGAAGAGGAATGCTGGGAAGGAGGAGAGGAGCAAGGGTCTGTGCAAGGGAAGGAGGAGAGGAGCAAGGGAAGGAAGGGAGGAGAATGAAAGAGTATAGAAAGAATAAAGAGAAGCACAAGAAATGAGGCCTAGGAATGAAATAAAAAGCAGCAAGGAGGAAAAATTTAGTAGAGAAAAAAAACAGAATTCGAAAGAGGCAGGAGATGTAAAATCAAAAGGGTACAGGAAATGTGGAAATTGAATAAATTAAGAATAGCCAGAGAAATGAAAATAGAAAAGAAAGAACGCAGAAAAAAAATTAAAAAAATGATTAAGGAAGAAAATAACAGAAAATCAGGAAAAATGAAGGTTTGAAAATAGTTCATTAAATTGTTCTGTTGCAGGTGAACAGGTGCAAAAGTTGAGGCTGGTAAAACTGAGCCCAGGGTGGAAGGAAAGGGGGAGAGAAATCAGGGTTGTAGCATGCTACGTGTGGGCAATGCAGCCACGGCTCCAAAATTGTGTCCAGTCCATTGCCTTCCCTGATTGGCTGTGGACAGGATAGGAGCTCAAGGGGGCATGTTGCACAGGACTCATTTCCAGTTTGGGATGGTCCTGAGAGAAGTTGCAAGATCTTCTCACCCATCCATGCCAACCTAGAAGGAGGGGAAGAAACCCACTCACCATGCTGTTATTGGCCCTAATGAATATGCATGGAGCAGATTTGCATGCCTGTCACTTCCATTATATGCAAATCTCTCTCATGCATATTCATTAGGGCTAGCCTGAAAACCCGATTGGGCTGGTGGTCCTCCAGGACAGGGTTGGGAACCACTGATCTAAACAAGCAAACTGTGCCTATGGTGAGAGACCAAATAAGAAGCATTTTCAACATGTTAAAAGGGATATTATGATTTTATCCTGCTGGACTAACTGTCACCAACCTATTCTATAGCATTTATAATTCTTGACCTACCATTGAGTAAGATTTTGCTTAATTGTATCCTTATGCTAAATTATTTTTTCTGTGTTCTTTACAAATTTGAAAGACGAGTTATCCACAGGTCAAATATTTGGTCCTTATTACAGAATGCGTACTGAGTACTAGGATGTCTGAATGTTTTCTTCATATTTTGGCAGTTCACTGGGCAGTGTCGGTGTATGCCTGGCTTTGGAGGGAGAACCTGCAGTGATTGCCAGGAGTTTTACTGGGGTGACCCTAATGTGGAATGTCGAGGTAAGTCCCTGATGCGCTGTTTTAAATCACTTGGGAAAAGTCAGAAAGTAATTACTGCAAACACTCAAGCAAGGGAGAAAATGCTGAGTTAAGATGTGCAAAGCAGGGACTGTCTCTTTAGGGTGATGCTTTTCTTCTATGCCTTGAACCCTGATCCACAGTCTTTCTGTCCTGGTCTCTCACACTGTCACCTAGACCACAGAAGGGGAGTTGTTGCCCAGACATATGGCTAATTTATATCTTGTCAGGTACTTGGGACCTGGGTTGGCCACTATTGGAAACAGGATACTGGGCTTGTCCCAATATAGCAGCTCTTACGTTCTTATATTCCACAGCAGCAATAGGTAGGCAGCATATGAGCTTTTTTTAAGCCCACTTTTGAACTCAGATATTCAAGAGACTGGAGCAAGTTCTCCGTCCCCTCCCCATACAGAAATGCTGAAAATGCTTCCTCCGGGATGTTTCCAGAGCCTCAGCACACTGAAAGTCATTCTTAACTTGTATCTCCGGGATGTGAAGGCATTGCATTGTTCTCCGAGGATGTGAACTTGTAGCTGCCTGCTATTACAGGAAATATGGAGCCATTAGCTGTGAGGGCTATAGGGGTGCCCTGCTTTTTCTCAAGTTTGTGAAGCAGCTGCAGTCAAAAGGAAGGAGAATACATCTGATGTGCTGTAGCAGCCAGACTAGTGTCCAGGATATGAACAATGAAAATGCGTGCCTGCAGTGCCTCCATTATATGCAAATGTGTTTCCTACTTATTTATTGGAGGTATTTTGAAAACCAGACTGGCTGGATTTGTCCCACAGACTGGGACAGATATTTGTGTGAGAGTCATAAGTTAGGACAACGGCATCTGGCACAATGTGAAGGAGAGGGAGACAGACATTGGCCACAGCTCTTGGAACTGGCCCTGACATAATTTGAACATTTTCTTTATAGTACATTGTAAGACTAGAGCAGGTTCACATTGCCATAATGAAGCTGTGCATACAGAATATTTCTATTTCACCATTTTAAATGGACTTCTATGAGGGGCCGCTAAAAAGTTCTCAGCCAAACCAACAAAGCTTGGGGCAGTCTCCATCGAGGGCTAGTGGCCTCAGGACTCTGAGGTTGTGGATTCAAACCCATGCTGCTCCCTGTGTCCCTGAGCAAGTCACTTAATCCCCCCATTGCCCCAGGTACAATAAATAGATTGAGAGCCCACTAGGACAGACAGGAAAAAATGCTTGATTACCTGAATAAATTCATGTAAACCATTCTGAGCTCCCCTAGGAGAACAATATAGAAAATTGAATGAATCCTATATAATAAAAGCTTACCGGTGCATGCGCATTGAAAACATCGTTATCCCTGCCGCTGTGGTGTGTGATCCATGGCCGTGTTCCATTTTAGAACCCAGCGGCAGGGAACATTCTGGCCACTTCCCTCCTCCCGCCCTCACTCACCAACCGCTGGAGGAAGCCGGCCATATTCAGCGGCTTGAGGAGGCAGTGCTGGCGGCGGCTGCCAGGAGGAGGGCTTTGTGCAGCGGTGCTGGCAGCGGCTGCCGGAAGGAGGGCTTCGATCTGCTGAGGGTCGGGCGCTGCTCCAGTGAGGATCTTGGCCAGCTCTACTAAACTTCGCAGCCGCACAGCACCTCAGTTTCCTCTGACGTACGCGATCGCGTCAGAAGGAACGTACTTCTGAGGGGCAGAGTGGCCTACGAGGTTCACAAAAGCCAGCCGCGATGCTTACAACGCTGCATGCTGGACCGGGGAAACAGGTAAGGGGTGCTGCTGGAGCAGGGAAGAGGTGCTACTGGGCCGGGAGAGCAAGGAAGAGGGACAGGGAGCAGGGAAGAGGTGCTATTGGACTGGGAGAGCAAGGAAGAGAGACAGGGGGAGCAGGGAAGAGGTGCTACTGGGCCAGGGGAGCAAGGAAGAGGGACAGGGAGCAGGGAAGAGGTGCTATTGGACCGGGAGGGCAAGGAAGAGGGACAGGGGGAGCAGGGAACAGGTGCTACTGGGCCAGGGGAGCAAGGAAGAGGGACGGGAAGCAGGGAAGAGGTGCTACTGGGCCGGGAAAGCAAGGAAGAGGGACAGGGGGAGCAGGGAAGAGGTGCTATTGGACCGGGGAAAAGGGGGCTGGGGGGTAAAATTGGTTTGGAGCTGGGGCTGAAAATAGGGGACATGTGAGGGAAGGAGGCTTTACTAGCACCCGTTAATGTAACGGACTTAAACACTAGTAAATAAATACACTTAGTCCAGTGATTTTCCACTTTTTTCATTCCGTAGTTTTTCGACAGAATGAGAAAAATGGAAAATCACTGGACTAAGTGTATAGCCCTCGATGGAGACTGCCCCAACTTTGTCGGTTGGAGTGAGAACTTTTCAGTGGCCCCCTTATACTTGGTTCAAAGCAGGAATGACTAACTTTGACTATGTGAAAGTGAGGATAAGGTTCAAAGTCCATGTTAGCTCAGAAACTTCAGTTTTATTACACAACAAAAAATTGGAAACAGCCCCAAAAGGAAGAGCAGGATCTGTGGATGATTTTTATCTGATAAATCTTAAGGTAGCCAAACAGCTTGATAAGACAATAATAAAAGCCAGAAAGATACTTGGGAACATAGCAAGAGGAATAGACAGCAGAGAAAAAGAGCTTATCCCAGGACAAGCAGGCAGCATATTCTTTACGCATGGGTGACGTCACCGACGGAGCCCACGGTACGGACCTTTTTACTAGAAAGTTCTAGTTGGCCGCACCGCGCGTGCGCGAGTGCCTTCCCGCCCGACGGAGGAGAGCGTGGTCCCCAGTTTTTTCGTTTCCGCGGAGCGAAGAAGACGTGCGTTTTTCAACTCCGATTGAAATCCTCTTTTTGCCTTCCCGCTCGCGTTCTTTTTTTGTTTATTTACCTTCGGGTTCTTTTTTATTTCATTTCCAAAAAAAAAAAAAAAAAATTTTCTTTTTGTTCGTTTTTTTGTCTTTGCCCCGGCGGGGCCTGTTGTCACGATCCAGGCCTCGGGGTTTGATTTTGCGGAGGCCGTGTTTCCATTCATGCCCCCGCAGCCCGGTTTTAAGAAGTGCCAGCGGTGTGCACGCCCGATCTCCCTCACTGACCCACACAATTGGTGTTTACAGTGTTTGGGACCGGAGCATCGGGCGGACTTGTGCACCCGCTGTGCCACTCTTAAAAAACGCACTTTGAAGAATCGCCAAATCCAGCAAAGTCTGCTGTTCGGCACCGGCCCGACTATGGACTCGACTTCTTCAACTGCGGCACCATCGAAGTCGGCACCGACCACCTCGACACCGCCTGACATTACATCGGCGCCACCGGCGCCAGGTAAGCCGGCTAAGAAGCCTTCCACCCTTGAGCGCCCTCCCACCTCGGTGGCGACACCGGCTCTTTCGGCTCCACGCCGAACTAAAAAGCGCTCCGCTCCGATATCGGTGAGTGCCTCGTCATCGGCCTCCTCATCGCCGGAGCGTAGAGCGGCACCCATGGAACCAAAGCAGAAAAAAGTGGTTCCGGTGCCACCCCTGGATGACCGCATTGCGGCCATCCTCCAGGATAAGTTGCAGGAACAACTCCAAACGCAACTTAAACAGCTCTTGCCCTCTATCCTGGCACCGCTGCTTTCGGTACCAGACCGGCCCGAGCCCCACACCGTCCAACCGGTATCCACTCCATCGGTACCTATGGACCCCTCCATGCCCATTCTCTCGGCACCGCATATCCATGCCCATGCCGAGACCGTCGCTCTGACGACATCCGATCCTCCTCGGGACCGAGCGGAACACCGGTCTTCCCGCGAACCTGACCGGCACCGTTCTTCCCGGGACCGAGACAGACACAGGTCTTCATCCCCTGGTACCGTCTCGGTACGCTCAGGCAAGTCTCGGTCTAAAGCTCACCATACCGAGCCTTCCACTCCAGTCTCTCGGCACGCACACACCGATGTCAGAGACCCGGACCTCTGGGAGGAATCTCCCCTCGGTACCGAGGAGGACGCATCGTCGTCGGACGAAGAGCCCTCGGCCCCCGATACCACATCTAAACCTGAGCAATCTTCTTTTTCAAAATTCCTCAGGGAATTATCGGGGGCCTTATCTTTGCCTCTGGAATCTGATTCCAAGAAATCACAAGCTTTCCTGGAGGCATTAGATTTCGATCAACCCCCTAAGGAGTTCCTGAAGTTACCCGTGCATGACATCCTACGGGAAACTTTTTATAAAAATTGGGAAAATCCATTAACTGTCCCTGGGGCACCCCGTAAACTGGATAGCCTTTACAGGGTTATTCCAATCCCGGGATTTGATAAACCCCAGCTGCCCCATGAATCTCTCCTGGTTGAGTCCACTTTAAAAAAGACTCAAGGCTCCAGTGTATATGCCTCTACCCCTCCTGGCAGGGAGGGCAAAACTATGGACAAGTTTGGCAAGCGGCTCTACCAGAATGCCATGCTTGCCAACAGGGCAAACAATTACTCTTTCCACTTTTCATTCTACCTGAAACATCTGGTAATGCAACTCTCCGCCATGCAAAAGTACATGCCGGAGCACAAGATCCCACTATTCCAGCAGCACATCTCCAGCCTGCTTCAACTTAGAAAATTTATGGTACGCTCCATCTATGACTCCTTTGAGCTCACCTCTCGTGCATCTGCCATCGCTGTGGCCATGCGCCGCCTGGCCTGGCTCAGGGTCTCGGATCTGGATGTCAACCATCAGGACCGACTAGCCAACGCCCCATGTATGGGAGATGAATTGTTCGGAGAGTCTCTGGATACCACCACACAAAAACTCTCCGCCCATGAGACCAGATGGGATACTCTCATTAAACCAAAGAAGAAGGCACCTCCTGCTCGGCCTTACAAACCACAGTCCTCTTACCAGCGCAGGTTCTCCGCTAGGCCGCTTAACCCGCCTTCACAGCAACCTAGGCGGGCTCGCCAACAACACCACAACCAGGCTCGTGCACAGTCTAATCAACCTGCCAAGCCTCTTCCTCCTGCCAAACCTTCTCAGCCCTTTTGACTCCTCTCTCCAGGGCTTAGCCAGTCTTCCACCCTCATTGCCTCTCCCTCAACCAATCGGGGGCAGGCTCCACATTTTTCTCAGCCGTTGGGAGGTCATCACATCGGACCAGTGGGTCCTCAACATCATCCGCCACGGCTACTCTCTCAACTTCCAGACTCTTCCACCAGACAATCCTCCCGTAGAGTCTGCTTCTCTTTCAACTCAAACCCCCCTCCTCCTGAGGGAGGTCCAATCCCTCCTTCTCCTCAATGCCATCGAAGAAGTACCTCTGGAACAAAGGGGCCGGGGATTCTACTCCCGTTACTTTCTGGTTCCAAAAAAGACAGGAGACCTACGTCCCATTCTCGATCTCAGGGACCTCAACAAATGTCTTGTCAAGGAGAAGTTCAGAATGCTCTCCCTTGCCACGCTTTACCCTCATCTCTCTCAAAACGACTGGCTATGTTCCCTGGACCTCAAAGAGGCCTACACTCACATACCAATCAATCCAGCTTCACGTCGCTACCTAAGATTCCAGGTGCACCATCGCCATTATCAGTACAAAGTGCTACCTTTTGGCCTCGCTTCATCACCCAGGGTGTTCACCAAATGCCTCATTGTGGCGGCGGCCTTCCTCAGGTCTCACAACCTCCAGGTGTTTCCCTACTTGGACGATTGGTTGGTGAAAGCACCTACGTCTCCGCTTGTGCTACAAGCCACTCATCAGACCATCTCTCTCCTCCACCTCCTGGGGTTCGAGATCAACTACCCCAAGTCGCATCTGCTCCCCACGCAGCGCCTTCAGTTCATTGGAGCAGTTCTCGACACCACACTAATGAGGGCGTTTCTCCCCTCCGACCGCCAGCGGAACCTGCTCCGCCTGTGTCGTCAGGTGCTCCTTCATCACTCCATTTCTGCCAGACAGATGATGGTCCTCCTGGGCCACATGGCCTCGACGGTGCATGTGCTTCCCCTGGCACGACTCCACCTCAGGACACCTCAATGGACTCTGGCCAACCAATGGTCGCAGACCTCGAATCTTCTTTCTCATCCCATCTCTGTGACATCGTCTCTTCAGCAATCTCTACAATGGTGGTTGAACTCCTCAAATCTTTCCAGGGGCCTTCTTTTTCATCTGCCCCCGCATTCCATGACCATCACCACGGATGCCTCCCCTTATGCATGGGGAGCTCACCTGGGAGACCTACGCACCCAAGGTCTTTGGACCCCGCAGGAGCGTCTTCATCACATCAATTTCCTGGAACTACGAGCCATGTTCTATGCTCTCAAGGCCTTCCAGCACCTTCTTTGCCCTCAGTTTCTGCTCCTATGCACGGACAACCAAGTTGCCATGTACTACATCAACAAACAGGGCGGCACCGGATCTCGCCTCCTTTGTCAGGAGGCTCTTCGCATTTGGACCTGGGCCACGGCCCGCAGTCTCTTCCTCAAGGCTGTCTACATCCAGGGCGAACAGAACTCCCTGGCCGACAATCTCAGCCGCATCCTTCAACCTCACGAGTGGACTTTGGATCCTCCCACGCTCCACTCCATCTTTGCTCGCTGGGGCACTCCGCAGGTGGACCTATTCGCAGCTCCTCACAACCATCAGCTGCCCCAGTTCTGCTCCAGACTCTTCTCTCCTCATCGTCTGGCCCCGGATGCATTCCTTCTCGACTGGACGGATCGGTTTCTCTATGCCTTTCCTCCTCTACCTCTGATGTTGCGGACCTTATCCAAACTCCGCAGGGACGGAGCCACCATGATCCTCATAGCTCCCCGGTGGCCTCGTCAACACTGGTTCTCCCTCCTGCTTCAGCTCAGCTCCAGGGAGCCCATTCCTCTACCTGTGTTTCCTACTCTACTTACACAGCAGCATCAGTCTCTACTACATCCCAATCTGTCTTCGCTCCACCTGACAGCTTGGTTTCTCTCGGGCTGACCTCTCCAGGAAATCTATCTCAGCCTGTCCGTCTCATTTTGGACGCCTCCAGGAAACCTGCCACCCTCCAATGTTACCATCAGAAGTGGACCAGGTTCTCCTCTTGGTGCCTCCGTCATCATCACAATCCCACCTCTTTAGCGGTGGAACCTGTTCTGGACTACTTACTCTCCCTGTCCAACGCAGGCCTCAAGTCTACCTCAATCAGAGTCCATCTCAGTGCCATCACGGCATTTCATGAGCCTGTCCTAGGAAAACCTCTCACGGCTCACCCTCTGGTTTCCCGATTCATGAGGGGCCTCTTCAACATCAAACCACCTCTGAAGCCTCCTCCGGTCGTCTGGGACCTGAATGTGGTTTTATCTGCCCTCATGAAACCTCCCTTTGAGCCGCTTGCCACAACTTCGCTCAAATTTCTGACATGGAAGGTTCTTTTCCTCATTGCCATCACCTCTGCCAGGAGGGTTAGTGAGCTTCATGCACTGGTTGCCGATCCACCGTTCACTATTTTTCACCATGACAAGGTGGTTCTGCGCACCCATCCAAAGTTCCTTCCAAAGGTGGTCTCAGCTTTTCACCTCAACCAGTCCATTGTGTTGCCTGTTTTCTTTCCGAAACCTCATTCACATCCCGGAGAACAGGCATTGCACAGTCTTGACTGCAAGCGTGCCCTGGCTTACTATCTTGATCGTACAAGGGCTCACCGCTTGTCCCCTCAGCTCTTCCTGACCTTCGACCCAAATCGTTTGGGTCGACCGGTCTCTAAACGGACGCTATCCAACTGGCTTGCAGCTTGCATCGCGTTCTGTTACGCTCGGGCCGGTCTGTCACTAGACGGCGCTGTCACGGCCCACAGGGTAAGAGCTATGGCCGCTTCGGTTGCTTTCCTCCGTTCCACACCCATTGAGGAAATCTGCAAGGCGGCCACCTGGTCCTCAGTTCACACATTCACTACTCACTACTGTCTGGATGCTTTCTCCAGACGGGATGGGCACTTCGGCCAATCTGTACTTCAGAATTTATTTTCATAATGGCCAACCATCCCTCCTCCCTCTTTGTTAGCTTGGAGGTCACCCATGCGTAAAGAATATGCTGCCTGCTTGTCCTGGGATAAAGCACAGTTACTTACCGTAACAGGTGTTATCCAGGGACAGCAGGCAGATATTCTTACGTCCCACCCTCCTCCCCGGGTTGGCTTCTTAGCTGGCTTATACTAACTGGGGACCACGCTCTCCTCCGTCGGGCGGGAAGGCACTCGCGCACACGCGGTGCGGCCAACTAGAACTTTCTAGTAAAAAGGTCCGTACCGTGGGCTCCGTCGGTGACGTCACCCATGCGTAAAGAATATCTGCCTGCTGTCCCTGGATAACACCTGTTACGGTAAGTAACTGTGCTTTATAGTGCCTCTATATCAGTGGTCTCAAACTCACAGCCCGGGGGGCCACATGCAGCCTGCCAGGTACTATTTTGAGGCCCTCAGTATGTTTATCTTAATCACCAAAGGAAAATAAAGCAGTTTCTTGATCAAATGTCTCTTTAGCTATAAATTACAGTATTATTATTAAGACTTAGCCAAAAGGAAAGATTTATAAACTATAAAGAGTTTTTTACCTCATGCAAAATTGTCATTTCTTTAATAAAACATTAACTATTTTTTCTGAGGCTCTCCAAGTACCTACAAATCCAAAATGGGGCCCTGCAAAGGGTTTGAGTTTGAGACCACTGCTCTATATAAATCTCTGGTAAGACCTCACATGGATAACTGTGCAGCTTTGGAGCCTTGTACCTTCAAAAAGATATAAACAAGAAGGTCCAGAGAACATTACTAATACTGTATACTTAAAGGTCTAAACTTGTATACCCTGGAAAGAAGGAAGATACTAGGTGGGTATCTTTTAATTGAAAGAAAGCTCTGGAACAAGAGGGCTTAGGTTGAAGGTGAAAAGGGGATAAACTCAGGAGCAAGCTAAGGAAATATTTCTGTATGGAAGACGTGGTGGATGCATGGAACAGGCCCCCAGTGGAGGTGGTGGAAACAAGGATGATATCTGAATTCAAGAAAGCATTGATCAATTAGTCTGAAGGGAGAGGTGGGGATTGTATGGCTGGTGGAAAGATTGGATAGACAATCATTGTCTTTGTTTCTAAGGAAAGTTCTTAGAAGTTGGGTTGTTTTATTTTTTTAACTAGCTACAGAATTTGGTTTCTCTGCTTCTGCCAAGTTGAGGTATCATTTCTGTTTTGATTCTTTTCTTTTTTATCCCCCTGCTGTGATCTCTTTATTAGGAAGAGAATTTTAAAGCACTGCCATTCTGTCTATATTTGCTCGTGTGGAGATCAAAGGAAAGATGCCAATAGAAAGCTTTTAATCCCAGGCTAGAGGTGTTATGATATCTTCCAAAAGCCAGGAAGCAATAATTCTTAGGACGTGTATTTTGAGGATTGATTTTTTTTTTTTTGGCCCACTTTACCAAGCTATAATTCTCTATCCCAGTGATAGAGAAACTTTAAACAGTTGTAATGGATTACAGAATAGCTCATTGTTAAAGTGTATACATTTTGTGACTTATAAAGGAATATTTGCATCAGCTCACAAGCAAGAATGAGATTTCTAGGACTGTGGAACATTTCTGGAATCAGATCCCTGGCTCGAGCTTCTGATTATGGGAGTGTTGTAGAAATGCTGCTTCAGGCCTTGGGAGATGGCAAGATGGGCTCCAGACAAAGCAGGGATTATAGCTAAATTCTTAAAGGTATCTTTCTGCCCATTTTTCTCTCGCCTCCTTTTTTAATTAAAGCATTTCTTCCTATGCTCCTTCTTGCCACTGTACAACAGTGACATCTACTGGAGAGAGTTGCAGTTTGCTACATTACTATAATGGTGGGAAGGAGGTAAAGGTTTAAAAAAATTGGGAGAGTTTCAAGACAGGCAGAGAGGAAGCACTGGGGTTTTTTTGGTTGTTGTTTTTTTTTGCTGGGTTGTTGTTTTTGGTTGGTTGTTTTTTTTTCCGGGCCCCAACTCTCCTGCTCTCCCATGGAGGGGCTATCTCCAGCGGCAGCAGCCTCTTCCCTTTCGCCAACACTGTCAGCTGGTCATGCCCTGCTCTCTGCTGCCTTCCCTACAGTGCGAGCCCGCGGGTTTAAAGCGGGGCTGCACTGTGGCATGCAGCCCCACTTTAAACCCGTGGGCTCACACTGCAGGGAAAGCGGCAGAGATCCAGAGCTCGGAGCAGAGAGGACATGGGGGAGAAAGCAGGGCTGGAAGATCGAGATTGGACAGGCTTCCACCTTCATATCTGTTTGTTGCTTGCAGAAAAAAAAAACCCACAGCTAAGATCAGGCATGGCTGGAAGATCGGGGCAGAGTGCAGGGCGGCAATGGAGCAGGAGAGTCGACAGAGACATGTGCGACTAGTCCCCATCAGTCATTTCTTCTCTTGATCGGCCAGCCCAGTCGGTGTCCCAAATTTGTTTGGTGAATCACGTCCTTGCCTACTTTGCATGCCATTTCCCCTCATTTGCATGCATGGATCGGAAGCAGATCACAGGAGAGGTTAGTAAATTGGGTCGGAGGGAAATCAGGTCGCAAACTGATCGGTACACGATCGGTTTGCTTAGTGAATCTAGTCCTTAGAGCTTTTGCACAAACAACAAAAGGAGAATAGAAGCATTGGATAAGAAATTGGGTGAACTTCAGACATGGCAAGCAGAATTAATTAACGATAAGAATGTAGGGCTAGATTAACTAAGCACACCGATCGTGTCTCGATCACTTTGCAACCCGATTGTTCCCCAACCCGATTCACTAGCCTTGGTGCTGATCAACATCCGATCCACGCATGCAAATGTAGGCAGGCAGCGATTCACTAAAAAAAAAATGAGGGACACCAGCTGGGCTGGCCATTCAAAAAATAAGTGACTGCTGAGGACCAGTCGCTCAGGTCCTTTCCGACTGCCCTGCTCTCTGCCCCAATTATCCACTCTTGCATCCCTGCTCTCTGCCCTGACTCTCCTCATAGAAACATAGAAACATAGAAATAGACGGCAGATAAGGGCCACGGCCCATCCAGTCTGCCCACCACAATGACCCTTCCCCACCTAACTCAGTGAATAGATCCCACGTATCTATCCCATTTGGCCTTAAAATCAGGCACGCTGCTGGCCTCAGTGACCTGAAGTGGAAGATTATTCCAGCGGTCAACCACTCTTTCAGTGAAAAAGAATTTCCTGGTGTCACTGTGCAGTTTCCCTCCCCTGATTTTCCACGGGTGCCCCCTGGTTGCCGTGGGACCCTTGAGAAGGAAGATATCTTCTTCCACTTTGATGCGACCCGTGAGATACTTGAACGTCTCGATCATGTCTCCCCTCTCTCTGTGTTCCTCGAGTGAGTAGAGCTGTAACTTATCCAGCCTTTCCTCGTAAGGGAGATCCTTGAGACCCGCGATCATCCGGGTTGCCATTCTCTGCACCGACTCTAGTCTCAGCACATCTTTTCGGTAATGCGGCCTCCAAAATTGCACACAGTACTCCAGGTGTGGTCTCACCATGGATCTATACAATGGCATAATGACTTCAGGCTTACGGCTGACGAAACTCCTGCGTATGCAACCTATGATTTGCCTTGCTTTAGAGGAAGCTTGCTCCACTCCTCATGCCGCCCTGCTCTCTGCCCCAACTCGCTGCCCTGCTCTCTGCGGATTAAACCCACGGGCTTGTGAAGTAAATACTGTGTGGATAAATGCCGTTGCCCATTCTCCCTGAGATAGCTTCTTTTCTGATCCTGCCGAGCCTGGCATTTTCCAAAACATAACTTGTCTGCCTTATTAAATGCTTTGACTTATGGTGAAGGATTGCCTGGTGCTTTTCAATTGAAGCTGCAGCAAAATGAAAGAAACAAAAAAATAAAGTAAAAAAAAAAAGTTTCCAGCTCTGCCGGGCACGGTGGGCCAGTGCATGCGCAGACCATCTACAAGCAAAGAAGACAGTCTTTGCATGTGTCGGGATCGCTGGAGAGCGATCTGTACAGTCGGTTGGGGGGCATGATTCCAATCGCCCTCATTTGCATGAGGATGCTTCGTGAATCAGTCCCACGGCCATGGATCGGATCCGTGGGTGTAGTGAATCCAGACCGTAGTTCCTCAGAAACTTGAAATAGTTGAAAAGTTTAGTTGCTGTCTGAACCTTACCTGTATCACGTTTCCTAAAAAAACCCTTGGTGTCAGCAATGAACATAATAAATGATACTTTGGAGAAGTTTTTCAAACTCTGAAGGAATCCTTTCCCCCCTTAGACTAGACAAGTCTTTATAGGTTACTGTTAGTTCTGTTTTCACCGAAGGGGGCGGGAGAGAGATGAAGCCACCAAATCTGGATTTAATGGGCTTTTTGGAGAGCTCTCTGTTATAGTAAAGATGACACTGATCATAACTTTTGTCCTTGAACCAGATAGAAATTGGATATTGAGATGGTATTTTCATTTGAAACAGAATAGTTTATGTGGAATGAATGTAATGGCATTTCATAATTTATCTAGGGCTGCTTAGGCTAGACTTTTGAGGCCTTTTTGGCAGACTGTTTGCAAGCGTTGGTCTTAGGGGTGACATTTTTCTTCAGTTTCCTGGAAAATGTATAGCAAAATTTCAGGGTATCCTGTTTTTGTAGAGCCATTGCATTTACAGACTTTTCTGGAAGCTAAGGCTGTTCCTGTGTCTCTCTTGCTATTTCTTCACCCATAGATTTATTATTGGCATGATATCTCGTTATCTTGCTTATGCACTCCTATTCCTAGCTGAGATCATATTCAAGCACCTTTTTGACTCCACCTGCAACTTTCTTTCCAAGTTTTATTATTGTTTTGTTATACTACCCATCCAGGATCAGACTAACAGTGGTCTAGGCCAGTGGTTTCTACCGTGTTTCCCCAAAAATAAGACCTACCCCAAAAATAAGCCCTAGGCCTGGGATTCGCCGGCAACTCTTCAACCCGGCCCCTGTTTAGAGTGCTGCCGCCCGACGCTGCTTCGGATGAAGGTAGGGCTCGCTCACAGTTGGCGGCGAGGGAAGGATGGAGGGTCAGCAGGGGTTTGGCTGTGCAATGGGGTCGGGGGGGTGCTCAAGGGTTCTGCAGCACAAGAGATGGGAGGGAGGGAAGGATAGAAACTGGGCAAGGGTTATGCTGCACGAGGGATGGGAGGGAGGGCAGGATAGAAGCTGGGCAAACTTCTGCTGCACAGGGGGATGGGAGGGGAGGAAAGATCCTGCACATGTGAGGGAGAGAAAGGAAAGAGGAAGAATTGGGGTGAAGGAGAGGAACGGAGAGATGATCATGTGCATACCTCGAAAATAAGACCCGAGTGCCTTTTTTGGGCCCCAAATGAATATAAGACAGTGTCTTATTTTCGGAGAAACAGAACTGTCCTGGAGGACCCCCAGGCCAGTTGGGTTTTCAGAACAGCCCTAATGAGAACATGAATCATATAGGGGGTCTTTTACTAAGGTGCGCTAGCTGATTTAGCGTGCGCTAAATGCTATCGCGTCCATAGAATATAATGGGTGCGTTAGCATTTAGCATGCATTAAATCGGTTAGCGCGCCTTAGTAAAATACCCCCATAATTCCTTAAATCATTTGAAGCCCTTTTATACCAATGAATTTGTTATTTTTTTGTCCTGTCTTCTGCCAAGATTTCAACATTATGGTTTTATAATATTCACAGTCAACAGAATGTTATTTTTTAAAATGTGCATTGTTTCATCCTTTCTGATTGCTGAATAGTCCTATTGTCTCTTACTAAAACATGTCAAGGCATCATACCCATATTCTGAACAATTTACTGACTGTTTAAGACCTCATCCTGATCACACCTTTCAGAGGAAGAGCAGCATAAACATTAAAAATTCTTTTTTGTTGTTTTTTGTTTTAAGCCTGAAAGCTCTTTTGACAAAAATGAAACTCTAAAAGAGCAACCAGTTTTTAATTATAAGCCTCTTCGGTATGCACTGATAAATGTTAAAAGCTGGTATATCAAAAGCCCCAAGTAAACTAAACAAAGTGATGGTGGGACATCCTTCTTGGGTTTGGTGAGTCCTGAACACCCACAGTGCTTTGCAGGTGCTAATGTCGCTGTGCAGGAGCTGAAGATATGGATTTAGAATGGATAAAGAGAACAGATGAGATGTTCATCATTGTAAGCTTATGGTGCATTAGCTTTTAATATATTCTTTCAAAGGCAAATTGCAAACAGAAAGGCAGTGTGCAACAATAAAAAGAACTCCATCGTACAGATAGGAGAGCACGGCAAACTAAAGACCTAACCAAATTAAATTTACAGAGAGAGAGAGAAAAAAAAATGTGCACGTAGACTAATTATATTTAAATCTTTTTATGGAACATTAAACAGAACAAGAATAACAATAAAGCAATAAAAGGTCTCAACTTTACATGTGTGGCCTTTATATCGTCTAGCCCCCTTAACCCTTCCCCTCCCGCCTCTGTACAGGGACAACAAAAGAAAGGGTACAAGTAGACTAACTAAAATAAATAGGATAGTATCTATATTATATATATATACTAGTCTTTAAGCCCGTTACATTAACGGGTGCTAGAACATATGTGTGTGTGTCTGTCTTTATTTCTTTCTCTCTCTCTCCTTAGTCACTTTTTTTCTTTCTGCCTTTCTTTTTCCTTGGCTGTCCATCACCACCCCTTGCCTGCTCCCCCTGTCCATTTTCCCTTCCTTTTACCTCCCCTGTGTCCACCACCACCCCTTCACTGCTCTCCTTATGCAGCAGCAGCCCTTCTCCCTTTGTTTTACCTCCCCCCTGTCCAGCAGCACCTGTTTCCTTCTCCCCCTGTCCAACATTAGTCCTCCGTTCCTTTTTCTTCACCCCCCCCTGTCCATCAGCATCTCTTTCGTTCTCCCCCTGTCCAACGGGTGCTAGAGTAGACTGTTTTTTTTTCCTTTCTCTCTCTGTGCTTGGATGCTGTCTGTCTATCTGTCATTCTTTCTGTCTGTGTCTCTGCCTTGTGCCCTGCCTGCCTGTATTTCTCCATTGCGCCATGCCTGCCTATCTCTTGGTGTGTGCCCCAGCACACCCTTCCCCCAAAACAGCCCCATTTTCCAATGCCCCTGCCCCCTTTTGTGCCATGCCTGCCTGCTCCGTGGCCCCCTTCTGTTTCCCCCCTATGATTGCTGCTGGCCCAGCAAACCCCTCACCTCAAAGCAGCCCCCTTTACCTCTCCCCTTGTTGAGCCATGCCTGCCTGCTCTGTGATCCCCTGCCCATGATTGCTGTGTGCCCCCAGCACACCCCTACCCCCAAAGCAGCCCCTTTCCCTCTCCCCCTGTTTGCCTGCCATGCCTGCCTGCTCCCTGTGCATCAGCATCAGCATTTCCCTCCCCTTCACCTGTTCCTTCGTAGCAGCATGCAGATAAAATGGCTCCCTAAGTTATTTGCTGGATTTTTTTTTTTTTTTAAGTTTAAAGATGCCGACGCGGCTCCTCGCACGATCCCGCCTGCGTCTGAAACCTTCTCTGACACAGGCCGGGATCGTGAGAGGAGCCATGGCGGCAACGTTAAACTTTAAAAAAAAATCGAACAAAGAACTAAGATAGCCGTTTTCAAAGCCGCCGCCGCAGCTTAAGGGACAGGATTGTACAGCTGGATTTGCTCCTGGGCCCGCGTCTGCCCTCCTCCGACAGCCGGCTCCCTCGAAGCCCTCCCCCCCCTTTCCCTTCCCGCGGTAACTAAGGTAGCCATTTTCAAAGCCGCCGCCGCCGCTTAAGGGACAGGATTGTACAGCTGGACTTGCTCCTGGGCCCGCGTCTGCCCTCCTCCTACAGCCGGCTCCCTCGAAGCCCTCCTCGCCTCCCCCTTTCCCTTCCCGCGGTCCGTCTGGCTGCGGTCCGGCCTGTGGAGGCGATTGACTGGTGACGTACAACCCGCACATGCGCACTAAAAAAAAACGCGACAGCTCAGGGAACACGATTTTTTTAGTGCGCATGCGCGTCCTACCATTTTATTATATTAGATATATATATATATATATTCCTTGGGATCTTGCCAGGTGGTTGTGACCTGGGTTGGCCACTGTTGGAAACAGGATGCTGAGCTTAATGGACCTTCGGTCTATCCCAATATGGCAATTCTTATGTGAGCCAAGTATAGGACAATCAAGCCAGTATGACATCACTGATGAGTTTGACTCTTAGGCATTGGTGGAACGAGGCTTTATGAAATCAGCTTCAGAATGTTGCTACTATTTGGGTTCTGCCAGGTATTTGGGACCTGGGTTGGCTACTGTTGGAAACAGGATACTGGGCTTGATGGACCTTTGGTTTGTTCCAGTATGGCAATTCTTATGGGCAAGTTCCTGGAGGAAAAGTCCATAGTCTGTTATTGAGAAAGACATGGAGGAAGCCATTGCTTGCCCTGGATCAGTAGCATGGAATATTGCTACTCCTTGGGTTTTGGCCAGGTACTAGTGACCTGGATTGGCCACCGTGAGAACGGGTTGATGGACCATTGGTCTGACCCAGTAAGGCTATTCTTATGTTCATAACATTGCAGAGTACTGTTTGTGAGCAGCACATGGAAAGAGATTGTTTTCCTTGCATCTTCAGCTGTCAGTGAAGATGTCTGAGCTTATATTTGGTGATGCTGCCGTAACATTTGGGAGGGCTTGTGTTAGGACAATGAAAATTATTTCATCCATAGGGGCTGTGTCTAGGTCCGTGGTCCGAATTGTTTTACAGCTGTAAAGTTGGTATTGAACTGGGAACTTGTTTCTTGAAAATAGTTCCTCATAGTGTTTTACTTTATGGGTGTTGGAAAATTGGCAACACATGTGGATCACGGAATCTACAAATGCATTTGCTTGATACCAATTAAACAATGAAATGGTAAATATAGGAACCTCACGTGTACTATCCCTTCCATCCATATTTTGTGCTGTAGTTGTACTTTATATGATTAACTGTTGCACTTGTGTGTGCAGTAGGGCTGCCCGATTTACCAATTCATTTCGGGTGAATCGGTTCAAATCAATTCAAAAACAAAAACAAAAATCGGCCTCCCGATTTGGCGACTGACCCTCGCCCCCTAAAGCATGATCGGCAGCGCTGCCTCTTGCTGGCCAGCCACTACCGCTCCTGCTTTAGAGGGTGAGTGGGGAGTGTCAGTGCTTCTGTCCGGCTTCCCCCCCTGGCCTTCTGGCATCAATTTACCTAATTTCATCAGCCTGCATAAGATCGCTAGTACTAGCAATCTTTGCAAGCTGCCATCGGGTCTTCCGAGCTGCCTTCTCTCTGCCGCGGTCCCGCCCATCCTCTGACGTCAGAGTAGGGGCGGGACCGCAGCAGAGAGAAGGCAGCTCGGAAGACCCGATGGCAACTTTCAAAGATTGCTAGTATTAGCGATCTTATGCAGGCTGATGAAATTAGGTAAATTGATGCTGGGAGGCCAGGGGGAACATGCAGGCCTTCCGGGGGGGGGGGGGGTTTGCAGTCTTTCGGGGGGGGGGGGGCTTGTACAGGCCTTCTGGGGGAACACGCAGGCCTTCCAGAGGGGTGTACAGGCCTTCAGGGGGGGATAGTTAGGCCTTCAGGGGGGACAGGCAGGCCTTGGGTGCAGGCCTTCAGGGGTGGGGTGCAGGCCTTCAGGGGGATAGGCAGGCCTTGGGTGCAGGCCTTCAGGGGGGACAGGCAGGCCTTCAGGGGTGGGGTGTTGGCCTTCAGGGGAGGGTGAAGGCCTTCAAAGGGGGGGACAGACCTTCAGGGGGGGTGCAGGCCTTCAGGGGGGGACAGACCTTCAGGGGAATGGATCCTGGTGTAGAAGTACATGGAGGGAGGGAAGGGGGAGTTCAAAGAGACATGCATATGCTGACTTGCTTGGGTGCGAGGGTGACTACCTTTTGCAACCAGGCAATTGACCAGAGAAGGTCAAGGGTAGGCCCAGAAGGGGGCTGCTGCCAGGGGGGCGAGCTCAAGTGGGTGGGTGGGTGGGGGAGCGCTTCAGGCGGGTGTTGCTGCCACCGGGTCGGGGGGGGAGCAGTTTTGTTTTTGGCTTCGGTTTCTGCTGAAGCCAAATCTGTGACCAAAACTGGCCACTTGGTTTCGGTAGAAACCAAAAGATCTGTTTTTGGTCAAGTCCTTCCCTCCCATTCTCGTTCCACATGTGCCCCCTTGCAAATATTGTAGCACTTACAAGCACTCTTAGGATCTGATTCTATATATAGGACCTAAGAAATCAGCGCTGATCGTAACGACACAGCTCGATTCTGTAAAAGGCACGTGCCATATATAGAATCATGCTTAGTGGCCATACACTGTTCAACAATACCTTCTTCAATTCAAGCCTTCAATTTGCCATACTTAGCTTTAATCACTAGCATTTTGAAGCCCTCAGAAGCGGCTTAATAACGGGAAAAATATCACCTGATGTAACTCATTTTGCCGCAAGTTTCCTCATCGGCTTCAATTGCTTTGCATTATATTACATTAGTAATTTTTATTTCGCGATTACCTTGCAGTTCAGGGCGGATTACACAAGAGGTTATCTGGACATTTCCAGGAGAGTAACACAGTGTAGAGGAGGTTACTTCGGACGAGATCTGGATATTGTATCATCATTTTAACTTTTAATATTTTGTAGCTCTCTCCACTTCATTTTATTTTTCTATAATTTAAGAAAATACACTTATCTTGAGATTATTCAAATCAGTATTTTAGCCAAACCCTATACCGACATGCATGTTTTACTGTCTGCGTCAGTGCTGGGTTTATCTAAAAAAGAAGAAGAAGCAATTAAGTATACACGGCATAACATTTAGGTGCACCCATTTAGGCCAAGGAAAATCAGGCCTAAGTACCTGTGCCTAATTTGTGCACAGATCAGGTATATTCTATAACAGAAGAGTACAATCCAGGCAAGAGTCCAGAAGAAGAAAATCCCCATGATGAAAGATTGCACAAGACCTGACACAGCACTGTGTTTTGGTGATATTATGCCTTCCTCAGGAGTCAGAGCTAGAGAAAGACACGGGGGGGACAAATTTTTTCCCGTTCCCGCGGGAACTCATTTTCCCGTCCCCGTGAGTTCTTTTCCTGCCCCTGCCCCATTCCTGCAAGCTCTGTCCTCATCTGCACAAGCCTCAAACACTTTAAAAATCCTAAGTAGCAACATTCTAGAACTCAGATTGTGATGTCATAATGCCTCATTCCACCAATGCCTAAGCTCTGTCCTCATCTGCACAAGCCTCAAACACTTTAAAAATCCTAAGTAGCAACATTCTAGAGCTCAGCCTGTGATGTCATAATGCCTCATTCCACCAATGCCTAAGCTCCGTCCTCATCTGCACAAGCCTCAAACACTTTAAAATCATAAGTAGCAACATTCTAGAGCTCAGATTGTGATGTCATAATGCCTCATTCCACTAATGCCTAAGCTCCGTCCTCATCTGCACAAGCCTCAAACACTTTAAAATCATAAGTGTTCGAGGCTTGTGCAGTTAAGGCAGAGCTTACAAGAATGGGACAGGGACAGCGACAAAACTCATGGGGACGGGGAAATTGAGTTCCTGCAGGGACAGGGACAAATTTGTCCCCGTGTCATTCTCTAGTCAGGACACTATGTCTCAGGATTGTGGAAAACCAAAAATAAGATCCTGCGTATGTTATACAATGTATAAACACATTCTGTCTCTTGAGTAAAAGCTGGTGAACCTGTTGAGCCTTTGACTCAGAGATAGATTGTATTTATATATTGTATAACATCTGCAGGATCTTATTTTTGGTTTTTCACAACCCTATGACACAGTGTTCTGACCCCTGAGGCAGACGTATTATTGCCGAAACACGGTGCCATGATGGATCTTCTACAATCTTTCTTGTTGACTTATACAATAAACTCTGATTTTCTTCACCTTGGATGCTGTCCTCTTTTTTTGTTTGTTGGAAGCCCCTCACTCATCCCCACTTCTTTTGTGGTGGTGTTCTGTAACAGTGCACGTAACTTTTATGAGCGTCCACCAACTACCCATGCTCTTCCCCTGGCCATGCCGCCTTTTGAGATTCATGCACTAAAACTGATGCTCACCACTTTATAGAGTGTACCTACCAAGTTGTATGCGTAACTTCTAATTAGTGCCAATTATTAAGTGCTAATTGCCAATTATCGGCACCGATTGGTCTTTTTAAACAAATTGTGCTTGCAAATCAGCTGTGCACATCACTTTCTGCACACAGTGTATGCACTATATATAGAATTTGTGGGTTATAGAATTATGTATAGGTTGCTACTTTTACCATATATATTCACTCAAAGGGCACCTAACCTCAGGTGCGTAGATACAGAATTGTCTTTCTTGCCTTTTTCTTTTTTGCCTTTTATTAAAATACCCTATTCCATGCCAGCGCTGTTATTTGCAACTAACTTGAGTCTGCAGACCTTAACAACAGTTCATTGTGTCTCTCATTGTTCATCGGCATCCTTTCGTTGTAGCAACGATGCATTGTGCAGTGAGGGCTCTCTTTGTTTGACTGTGCAGTTCATTTTGCTTTGGATGTTTGTATAATAACAGGATAATTAAGGGCTCTTCCAGAGATCAGGGGTGAGGCTTGTTAAGGTCAGAAAGGGCAATACTCTGCTTGTGAGTGGGATGATAAATGACCTCTGAGGTTAGCAGCTTAACTCCCCTTTGGAATGTGCATCTGAAAGAATGGGTTAAGTGACTACCCTTCCACAAGAGGGGGAGTTATCCCCCCCAAGAAAAAACACACGCACGCATGCACATTCACTGTAGCGGCTACCTAAGTGCTTCTAATGTCAGTACACAAATTTGTAGTGGTTGGAATCTAATTATGTGGATAAGGTGATTTTTTAAATCAAATTGCAGAGGGTGGTGTTTTCCATATAACTTGTGATGTCTGATTCAACTAACCTAAGGAAGTTGTACATATTTATTTCATATCTCTTATATATAGCCAAAAATCATCACACTTCAAAATGGTTCTACAAAAACCATTTACAACACCATAGGTAAATAATATAGAGATCCTTTTACTAAATCTTAAAGCGCTCTAACAGACAGTTGCATGCGCTAAATGCTGCAGATCCTATTTTATATCTATGGGCCATATGACATTTAGGGGCCTTTTCACTAAAGCTGCGTCAAAAGTGGCCTTAGCATGCCCTTGCCGCAGGTCTTTTCTGGTTCGCCAAGGGTACTTTTGCCTCATCCCAGAATGCACTGGGCAAGGCTGGGGAATGCCGTTTTGATGCCTCTGCCCAGGAGGGAGGAGGGAAGGATTCATATTCCTTCCCTACTACTTGAGGTATGTCAAGGGAGGGGGGGGCTAGGAAGACAGGTCTTTTTTTATGAACATGCTGCAGAGTGGGAGGGGGAAGGGATGAATATGATTTGACCGTTGATCGTTTGGCTGGGGAGGGCTTCGATGGCTGAGATGGGTTAGAGTGAACTTTGATGGAGACTGCAGTAGATGGAACCTAAGCATAATACCGGGCAGAGCTTTAGGTTCTGGCCCAGCAATAGCTAAGAAGAAGGAAAATTTAAATTAAATCAGTAATTTAAAGAGTGGGTAGGATTGGGCAGACTGGATGGACCATTCACATCTTTATTTGCCGTCATCTACTATGTTAACTATGACCTCATTTAAATGAGTTTCCAACAATCAACCAGTCATATGACAATCATTCCCACAATTTCTTCGTGTGGGAATGATTGTCATATGATTGGTTGATCGTTGGAAACCGAGAATTATTAATTGTTTAACGGATGATATGGCTCATTTAAATGAGGTCTGCACTGGTGGTTTCAGCGCCTGTGCTGAAACCAGTAGAACATCGGGCACTAATTGCCTTTAGCACTGGCATTCGGTTTTGACGGGGAGGATTTTAGTTCATCTGGTGATGCACAGCACAAACAGCATGCAAATTATAAGACCGTGCCTGACACCTGCGCCCCCAATATTAAGTGCCGGTAGGTCACAGCAACCATTTGGGAAGGGAGCTCCAAGGGGCAGGAACAAAGGGGCTGCACTCCTGCCCCGAGCAACCACCAAGGGGGCAGGGGCTACCTGGATTGTTGGGGTGGGAGGGGGACATTCTTGGGGGAAGGGGGATTAGTTTCTTACATGAGCTGGGGAGGGGGCTTGGGGGACTAGATATAGACAAAGAATGAGGGGTATTTTTATAGGCGGATCCCACTTTGTAAGTCAGGACTTCAGTCTTCAAACCCATATGGCCCGCTATCTTGATTTATAGCTGTTTCACCTTTTTGGGGGGGTTCTTTTTGTATTTCAGCCTGTGATTGTGACTCTCGAGGTATTCAGATACCTCAGTGTAATCGCTCTACAGGGTGGTGTGTTTGTAACAAGGGTGTTGAAGGACCACGTTGTGATAAGTGTGCCCGTGGATACTCTGGAACGTTCCCTGACTGCGCACCCTGCCATCAGTGCTTTGCCCTCTGGGACATCATCATCAAAGAGCTAAGCAACAAGACGCAGTGGCTTCTGGAGAAAGCCAACACCGTCAAATTCAGTGGCGTTGTCGGCCCCTACCAGCAGACGGTCAATTCCATGGAAGAAAAACTGAATGAAATTAAGAGCATCCTCGCCCAGAATCCTGCTGCTCAGCCTCTCCAGAACATTGAAAATCTCTTTGAGGAAGCAGAGTAAGTATAGCACCTATGACAGAGCTAACATATTATCTATTTATTTATTTAAAACATTTTTAATCCACCTTTATCCAAGGCGGTTCACAGTATTACACACATATTTCAGGATTTGCACAACATGAAAATCTCATACATAAGCAAAAATCACAAGATTATACCATGTCAACCTATAAATTATATCTCAATCACTCATTTAATATATTACTTCAATCAAGCAGCACAAATCTAATAACCTGCAAAAAAAAAAATGAGATTCAGAAAGTAAAATATTAACTCAAGGAGCAGAATATTAGCTTAAAAAAAGGGTCTTAAGCAACTTTCTAAATTGCAATAGATTTCTACAGAACTGTAAGGTACCAGATAATGCATTCCACATAAATGGTCTGATGAACAATAAGAATGTAGGATAGACACGTTCAGATATTTGGGGCTTCGAGAAAAACAACCAAAAAAAAGGGACCAAATTCAAGCATACTTGGGACCCAAACAGAGACATGGCGTTATTCGAGAGGGTTCAGAGGAGAGCGACGCGTCTGATAAAGGGGATGGAAAACCTTTCATATGCTGAGAGATTGGAGAAACTGGGTCTCTTTTCCCTGGAGAAGAGGAGACTTAGAGGGGATATGATAGAGACTTACAAGATCATGAAGGGCAAAGAGAGAGTAGAGAGGGACAGATTCTTCAAACTTTCGAATAATAAAAGAACAAGAGGGCATTCGGAAAAGTTGAAAGGGGACAGATTCAAAATGAATGCTAGGAAGTTCTTCTTTACCCAACGTGTGGTGGACACCTGGAATGCGCTTCCAGAGAGCGTAATAGGGCAGAGTACGGTACTGGGGTTCAAGAAAGGATTGGACAATTTCCTGCTGGAAAAGGGGATAGAGGGGTATAGACAGAGGATTACTGCACAGGTCCTGGACCTGATGAGCCGCCGTGTGAGCGGACTGCTGGGCACTATAGACCTCAGGTCTGACCCAGCAGAGGCATTGCTTATGTTCTTATGTCAACAGGATATTATCACTTCTCAAGTTGCGGGTCTGAGCACTTCACATTTCACTTATCATTTAAGATATTATATTTACATAAAAAAATATTTTTGATTGATGGAACCTGTGGTTTTTAGTTGAGCTGATTAAGTTTCACAGGACATCTTATTGTATAAACTCCTATTATATTTTCTTTGTTTGATTGCATCTGACTGGACAACTTCTCAGTGGTCTGCATTTTTTTCATGTGTGTGTATCATATGGGTATGTATTCTGCCCAGAACAATAGTGTAACCTTAAAAAAATTAAAGCGTTCTACTTGCCATACACAAAATACAATTAAAAATAAAAAGACAACAAATACAAAAAGTAACCAAAAAGAATCATCCATGAACATGCACATATGACGTCCATCTATGGTGCACACTAGAGAATGACATGGGGACAAATTTGTCCCCATCCCTACAGGAATTCAAGTTCCCCACAAGCCGCGAACACTTATGACTTTAAAGTGTTTGAGGCGTGTGCAGATGAGGAAAGAGCTTACAGGGAAAGGAAAAGAACTTGCGGGGATGGAACAGGAAAATGAGTTCCCACGGGGACGGGGAAAAATTTGTCCCCATGTCATTCTCTAGTGCACACCTTTACTGCAGGCTCCAAAGTTTCAAGTTTAATTAAATTTGATATAATCGCTTATCTTGATTTACTAAGCAAGTTATAATCCAATAATAGTACAGTTAAAAATAAGTTAGACACCTACGGATAACAGAAGGACATAACAAACTGGTACAAAAGGTCAATAAAGAGAAAAATACAATGTTCATGTTTACACCTCTCGCCCCCACCAAAAAAGGTGAATTGCTGTATTTTGCAACATCTGTAATCTGCACAATCCACTTGAGTCAAACCTGCTAATACTGCATTGGCATAATCCAACTGAGTTATAAACAGAGTATGCAAATGAATCAGGAACAGCTCACTGTCCACCAAACCTGGAGCCCAGACCAAACCTGGAGCCTCCCTTTATTTCAGAAGCGTCATATAACCTCAGCGAAGATCACATCGACTTGAGCTGTAAATGAGAGCCTTCCATCAATCAAAATCCCTAAACACTTAAAGGATTGCACTACCAGTAAGGACCGCCCTAACAAGGTGACTAAAGAATCAGGATTATCTCGGCCACCAGGTATCCAACAAATTACTGTTTTTTCCCCACATAAAATCATTCCTCAATGGCTTCCTGTAAAACCATTACGGTAATTCAAAATGAGGTTTTCTAGCCCTCACCACCAAAAAAATATCATCTGCATACATACAAAGGCTTATTCCAAAATGTTGAATTAACCCAACAAACGGACTTACAAAAGTATTAAATAAAATAGGTGAAAAGGCTGACCCCCTGCAGTACCCCATAGTCGAAAGGCCTAGAAAAGGTCCTGGTTTTATATTGTCTTGTTTAGTATTTTATTTCCACTTTTTCCCTGTGCAAAAGAATGCATCTACTGTGCTCGTTCCCCCCCCCCCCCCCCATATTTCCCATTCCTCTATCCTGTCTTGTTTTGAATTTTATTTTATTTCCACTTTTATCCTCTGTAAACATATCTACTGTGCTCATTTCCTCCCCCCCCCAATCTCCCATTCCTCTGGCCTGGGTCTAAGCAGAACACTGTTGCTTACTGCAAGACCATCCTGGACATGTGTCGAGCACTTTCCCTCTGTAAACTTTTCGCACATCTCGTTTGCATGCAATTTCCTTTGAGCAGCGATCACTATTCCTCGTTCAGTAAGTTCAACCACGGCTATAAACGCACACAGCTATTAATGACGACTTTTGAGCATCATCCCCTTACTCTGGCTTTTTTTGACCCTGAGTTGGTTACGTCAAGATTAACAGGAGTCGATAAAAGGTCCCTTGTTTCAGTTATCTAAAATTGTCTTTGTCCCATGTGTTTGTATTAATGTGAAGTGCACTGGTAACTTCTGTGGGCTGCAGAGCATATTTGGTCTGGTTTTTCATATTTGATGTTAGGACTGATGCAGTTACCATGGTTTAGAAAGCATTACATAAGTCTCCTGGAATCTGCCTGAAGTTAATCTTACACAGAGCAGCTGTTGATGAAGACTTTTGTTTCCTTGAGTTCAAAAATGTTGAATAAAATGTTTCTTCTGTGACCCTTGCCCCTCTCCTCAAGAAGACTGGCTGAGTGGTCTGAGAGGAGCTTGCAAATAATGTAAAGAGAATTTTTTTTTTTTGCTTTGTATGTGCCTATGTATAAAGATGCCCTAACTTAATACTTTGTTTACAGGAAGTTAAAAAGAGATGTTAGTGAAAAGATAGCCGAACTAGAGAAAAACCTGGCTGAGGTGGAGAATAACCAGACAGAAGGGGATTTGAGCGCTCTGCAGGCTGAGGCAGAGAAGCTGGGGAATGTGGTGAAAGAGCTGGGAGAACAGCTGGAGTTCATCAAAATCTCTGATGTCCGGGGTGAGTTTTCCAGGTTTAAGGGAGGGGTGAAGGAGTAGCCTAGCAGTTGGAGCACTGGGCTTGGCATCCAGAGGAGACTGGCTCAAATCCCACAACTGCTGCTTGTAATCTTGGGCAAGTCGCCTAACCCTTCATTGCCTTAAATACAAAATCAGGTTGCGAGCCAACAGGAAAATTAACCCGTGTACCTGAATGTAACTCACCTTTGGGAACTGCTGAAAAAAATGTGTGAGTAAAATTCCAAATAAATAAATATGCTCTCACAATCGGCTGTTTTTCACAAATAGAGAAAGAAATACAGTGATACCTCGGAATCTGAACACCCCAGAACTCAAACGTTTTGGAATCTGAACCTTTTTTGTAGTAAATTTTGTCTTGGAATCCGAACTCTGCTTTGGAATCTGAACGCCCTGCACATTGTATATGTGCGTTTCTGCCCCAGAATCTGAATGCTGCTTAATATGTTACCTTAAAATCCAGTGTATTCCTGTTAAAATTTGAGTTTGTGGGACCCAGGAACGGATTAATCCAGTTTCTATTATTTTCAATGGGAAAAATTGTCTTGGAACTCGAACGCTTTGGAACTCGAACTGAGTTCTGGAACGGATTAAGTTAGATTCCGAGGTATCACTGTATAGGGGTTCAGTATTAAATACAACACAGTTCATTAAGGGCCCCTGTTACTTAATTCTATGAGCGTCAGAGCATTTAACTCGCCGGCCCGCAGTAGAAACTTCTACCGCAGCTTTGTAAAAGCCAACATAAGGATGCCCTGCCACGCAGAATCCTGTGCTACACTGTAGTACCATCTGCCCATGAGGAAGCTTGTGTCATTTTTCAATGTGCTGCCTCTCTGTCTATCCTATTCATTGAGATATAGCTCACATCTGTTCAATGGTAGCTCAAGGCAAGTTACTCTCAGGTACAATAATTGCTTCTCTATCCCCAGAGGGATTACAATATGAGTTTCATAATGGAGGTAATGGAAGATTAAAACAAATTGTCCAACACAGTAAGCTGGGATTTGAAGCCTGCTGTTCACATCAGTGGATCTTGTATGTCATCGGTGTGAGGCCATTAATAAACCAATATAAACAGCTGATTGTGTATTTAATGGGTAATTGGGAGGATTTTCACATGTCTTGAGTGCTTTGTATGTAAAGTGCCAACGATAGTCCAAAATGTTTATATTCCAATGCCTACGATAGTCCAAAATGTTTATATTCCATTAAGTCATTACACAATTTTTTGGTCCTGCCACAGAGGTTAGTCCACAAGCTCCCTGAGATTGGCAGTGTTTCTTATTATGTGGGTATACATCATACAGATTGCAGGACCTGCTATCCTTCAGTAGATGTTTTCTGCCCATGAGAGTAAAGTCTTATGTCACTTGGCAGGTTGGGGTGTTTATGCAATAAAGTCATAGAAACAGATAATCTCATGGAGTAATGAGTAGATCCGCTTCCATTCCTCTACCTACTCAGCAAAAGTAGGCGCTGTGAGGTGATACCAGAATCCAGTAGCTTAACCAGTCGAGAATGTCTTTTATTTATAACTCAAAAAAAAAGTTGTTATTGCCATTTGGCACAGGAGGAGAGGAGAAACTAGTCTAGTGGTTGGAAGAGGCAGCTGGGAATCAGGCAGGCCAGAATTCAAACCTCACCTTTCCCATGGAAACTCCTTGTAACCTTAGGTAACTCACTTCGCCTATCCTTTCCTCAGGTATAGCTTAGATCAGGGGTGTCCAACCTGCGGCCCAAGGGCTGCATGCGGCCCCATGAAGTATTTTGTGTGCCCCGGTTGAGGTCCCCGGGTATTTACCGTCTTGCCGGCTCCCTCCTCTGTCTTGCTGCAGCATTTATGCGGCCCCAGAAACATTTTTTCGGCCAATGCGGCTCAGGGAAGCCAAAAAGGTTGGACACCCCTGGCTTAGATTGTAAGCCTGCTGAGGACATGGAAATTCAACATCCCATCCCAGTTCCCCTTGCCGAAAAGCAAGCCTTACTTTTTTTGCCGTTGTATACATATTATTATAGTTTAAGACCAGATAAAAAATTTTGTCCTTTCTATTCAACTTTCTGTGGGCTGTGAAATTTCTTGTAAATTTATCCTAGGTCTGTGTCAAGAGGTAAGCTTCTTGTAGCATACTTACAGAATAAATTCTTCATTACTGTTCATTCCCTGACCTTATCCTGCCATAATGGATGTTGCTGAGCAGTTTCCTCTCATGATTTTTTAGGGGCAATGGACAGTATCAGCAAATATTTTCAAATGTCTCTAGAAGCAGAAGCAAAGTCCAATTTCTCCACCATGAACCCAGATGGTTTGGTGGCCCAGTCTGCCGCAACACGGCAAAAGGTGGAAGATTTATTACTCAAAAACGAGGCCTGGTTCAAGGAGGAGCAGGAGGACCAGTCGCGCCTCTTGGATGAACTTGCTGGCAAGCTACAAAGTCTGGATCTATCTACAGTTGCTGAAAAAGTAAGAAAGTGTGTCTTGTGGGGAGTTACGTTGGAAAACTTAAAGTGATAACTGAGAGTTGCTCAGCAATGACTTGGCTAAAAGCAGACATTTATGAGCACAGTGCCGCCAGTCTGTATGTAAGACAGGCCTGGCACACCTACAGACCAATGGTCCATCAAGCCCAGTAGCCCGTTCTCACGGTGGCCAATCCAGGTCACCAGTACCTGGCCAAAACCCAAAGAGTAGCAACATTCCATTCAGAATCCTAAAGAATAACAAGATTCTAGAATCCCAAAGAGTAACAAAAGATTCCGGAACCCCAAAGAGTAGCAACATTCCATGCTACCGATCCAGGGCATGCAGTGGCTTCCCCCATGTCTTTCTCAATAACAGACTATGGACTTTTCCTCCAGGAAATTGTCCAAACATTTCTTAAAACCAGCTATCCTTACTGGATCAGACCAATGGTCCATCAAGCCCAGTAGCCCGTTCTCACGGTGGCCAATCCAGGTCACCAGTACCTGGCCAAAACCCAAAGAGTAGCAACATTCCATTCAGAATCAAAAGAATAACAAGATTCTAGAACCCCAAAGAGTAGCAACATTCCATGCTACCGATCCAGGGCAAGCAGTGGCTTCCCGCATGTCTTTCTCAATAACAGACTATGGACTTTTCCTCCAGGAAATTGTCCAAACATTTCTTAAAACCAACTATCCGCTCTTACCACAACCTCTGGCAATGCATTCCAGAGCTTAACTATTCTCCGAGAGAAAGCTAGAATCTTCTTAGAACAACCGAAATTTGTTCAACAGTGTGTTGTAGGGACCTAAAATAATATTTGATGATTAGTTTTGTGTTGTTTGATTTTCAGTTTAGAATATACAAAATGGGTTTTTTTAGCATGCACTAAAATCCAGAAACTTCTACAGTTTTGTATGTGGGCTTCCAAGACCACGTTAGAAGAGAAGAAAGGGCCAGTACACTTTTGGAAGTTTATTTATTTAAAAATTTTTTAGACTGCCAGAAACTCAGTGGTTTACAAAATTGACATACATAAAATATAAAACACAAATACAGTGAACAAAAACTCAATAACAACATACATATAACTATATATATGTATAACATATAACTACATGTATAACAAAATCTTCAAATAAATTTTGCCTTGTTTCTATACAATATTTCTACACTGCAAACATTTGCCAGAAGTCAGCCTGGCTGGATTTCATTTCATTATATTTTATTAACTTTTCTGGTTAAATTTGAGCATAAAAGTCTGATAACCCTCCAAAAAATAAGGCTAAGCGCTGCACATTGTTCTTTGAAACTTCACAGGGACTGCTGTGTCACTGCAATTTGCGTAGCTATATGACTGCACCACAGGGGAAAAAAACCCACAAAAATAATTGAAGAAGGGGTCATAAAGCACACACTTTATAGGGTTCATAGACAAAACCGCGGAAGACAAAGGCGCGCGCTGACAACTGAGCGCAAGATGGAGGCGCGCGCCGAAGAAAATGACAGTTTTTAGGGGCTCTGACGGGGGGTTTTGTTGGGGAGCCCCCCCACTTTACTTAATACAGATCGCGGCGGCGTTGTAGGTGGTTTGGGGGGTTGTAACCCCCCTCATTATACTGTAAACTTAACTTTTTCCCTGTTTGTAGGGAAAAAGTGAAGTTTTCAGTAAAATGTGGGGGGTTACAAACCCAACGCCCCCACAACGCGGCGCGATCTGTATAAAGTAAAGTGGGGGGGGTTCCCCACACACACACCCCCGTCGGAGCCCCTAAAAACAGTTATTTTCTTCGGTGCGCGCCTCCATGCTGCGCTCAGTTGTCGGCGCGCACCTTTGTCTTCCACGGTTTTGACCTGACACCACTTTATAGTGCTGCAGCAGCAAGGCTATACAAATTGAAACAACTCTTGTAAATTCTACCATGTTCCACTAATAGTCTAAAATACACATCAACCAACCAGAGTTCTAGAACCTTCAAATTCACAATTCAGAATAACTGGATGCTAATTTTATTTTCCCCAATTTATTACCATATACGTTTATCTTCTAGCAGCTGTAAGGGGGCAGAAATAGTATGAAGGAAACACAGGGCAAGCACACAGGATGATTTGCAGTGGGAATGTATAGCTGTAGTGTAGATCGGTATATCACAAATTGTGTGCCGTGGCGAGATTCCAGGTGTGCCTTGAGACGCCGGCGAGGAGGAGAGCTGACTGCACGTTCTGTAGGCAGTCAGTTGGCGCCGGCACCTCTCCACTGGCAGCTTAGGGCCCGGTATGGAGGGCTTTCGCACATTCGCAAACATCGACATGATGATGCATGACATCATTGCATCAATGTCCATATATTTTCAGATGCCCTCCAGCCTCGGCGTCCAGAAGTTTGCGAGACACTGGTGTAGATAATCTTAAGACTTATGATACTGCAGTACAGTGGACAGGACTAAAAGTCTTTCAGCCATATTCTGTATGTATTGATCCATCCCAAAGTCTAAAAGAATTTTTTTTTTAATGCTTAATTTTTCATAACAATAATAGTACAGGCAGTTCCCGAGTTACAGACGTCCGACTTAAGTACGACTTGTACTTAAGGGTCACAGCTTCATTTGATTTCACTTTCAGTACTTCCAGTAGCATAGACTCCTACACTTCCCCTTCAGCAGATTCAGGAATGATGCATGGCCACATTAAGAGTATGGTTGTGCATGCTGTACCTTAGGGAACACTGGTAGGAACAGTTGGCCCTTTTGTCAGCTGGGAGCAGAGGTAAGCAGCAAGAATCTTAAAATCTACATATTCTGAGTTACATACAAATCCGACTTAAGAACGGCTTTAAAAACATAACTTGTTCTTAACCTGGGGACTGCCTGTAGATGCTTTTTTTCTTGAGGAAAGACAACATGTGAAAAATACTAGAAAAAAATGGTATGATAAAACCACAACCAGAGGAATCAAAGTAATGAGCAAGGGGCATTCAGAAAAATGAGAAGGCAGGAGAAACTTTCCATCACAAAGCAAAAGTAAGGTGATCTCTTTTAGAGCACTAATAGTGTTACCATTCAATGAGAGACAAATTTTATGTAGCATCAGATGCTACGATAGGAAAGGACATAACAAACTGGAACTATAAAGCTCTCACTTCCAAGAAATTCCCCCAGGTGATTGGGGTCCATAAAAACATGAGTCTTGGGGTCAATATCACAATACACTTACGAGGGGCCACCGTAATGTTTTCAGCCCAACCAGCAAAGTTGGGGCAGTCTCCCATCGAAGGCGATACACGTAGGGCTCCTTTTAGAAAGGTGCGCTAGCGTTTTTTAGCGCACGCAGGATATTACCACGCGCTACGCGGCTAGAACTAACGCCAGCTCAATGCTAACACTAGAACTAACGCTAGCTCTATAGCGCGCTATAGAGCTAGCTTCGTAAAAGGAGCCCTTAGTCCAGCGATTTTTCCCATATTTTTCCAATGGAATGAAAAAAGTGGAAAATCACTGGACTGAGTGTATAGCCCTCGATGGAGACTACCCCCAACTTTGTTGGTTGGGCTGAGAACTTCTCAGTGACCCCTTGTACAAGGATACGGAAGGAAATATGTTCCTCCCAGGGCCAAAACTTGGTATTTAAAGGCCGAAAAGGTCTTTGTTCTGCCCCATGTAGCCCTGGACAGGTCAGGAAATACTAATATTTTAGGTCCTAAAATAGATAAGTTAGGCCCCCCTTTTTAGTGTTATTATCACCAGCCATAGCGTTATTCGCTTTTACTGCCACAGTTGGTGATAAAAAAAGCCTTGCGCAGCTTCATAAAAGGGGGAGTTAATGATTTCATAGAGTTCTCCTGCAGAAAAAGGGTCAACAAACAAATTATAAGTTTTGAAAAAGTAGACTTATAATATTATATTGTAAAAAAGCGTGTGAAATCATCCCGTGTTCTGTGAGGCACAGTCTCTGACCTTAGTTCTCTTGAACATAGCGTTGGGTTGTATATTAACAAACCTGTATTGCATCAGACCTGTGGAACTCCTCTGGGGGCTTCTTGCACTGACACCGAATGCGGAGGCCTGAACTGCAGGACAGAAGATGGGGGCAAAAAGTGTGGCGGACCTGACTGCGGTGGCTTGGTGACCACAGCTCATGATGCTTTGGAGAAGGCCATGAACTTTGACCGAGAGATCCTGAGTGTTCTGGCTGAAGTCGAGCAACTCTCCAAAATGGTAATAATAAGAATCTGATCTTTTATTGTCTGTTAATACTTACCTTCTGGCGTTCTATTTAGGGTCATATTAATATGATTCTGGAGGCTGTGATTCCGCTATCTTATGATATGGTAATTTGTGGGATATTATTATCCCCTAAGCCACTACTTGATAAATATAAAAATAGATTGTTGGGAATCATGACTGGGATAGTTCCAAATGATCACAAAAAATTGGAAAAACTATGATCGTCTAAATTTTACTTTTTGGTGGCACACGTTATGTTTGAATTATAGGTTCGAGAGAACGTTTTCTGATCAAAGGGGTAACAATAAATTATTTAAATTGATATGGGGGCCCCATGACTAATTTTATTAATAATTGAATGATACTTCCATATACGTTTGCTCATTCCTTACACATCCAGGGTGGGGGAAGGGTGGAAGAAATTGTATTGGGATTGTTGTAAAAGATGGATGTAATATTGTTTGATTACTTGATTATATTGAAACTAGTATTTTAGCCCGTTACATTATCGGGTGCTAGAATATATGTCTCTCTGTCTTTATTTCTGTCTCTCTCTTTCCCTCCCGCTGTCTTTCTTTCTGTCTGTCTCTCTCCCTAGCCCCCTTTGTCTGTCTGTCTTTCTGTGTCTCTCTCTGCCCCTGTGTCTTTCTTCTTTTCTTTCTGTCTCCCTTCCTCCCGCTATATGTCTTTCTTTCTATCTATCTGTCTCTCTCCCTGCCTCCTATGCAGCAGCATTTCTCTCCCCCCACTTCCCTGTGCAGCAGCCACAGCAGTATTCCCTCCCCCTCCATTTCCCTGTGCAGCAGCCACAGCAGCAGCATTCCCTACCCTCTCCATTTCCCTCCCCCCCCACACCACTTCCCTGTGCAGCAGCAGCGTTTCCCCTACCTCCCCTTTCTCTTCCCGCGGTCTGGCCGGCTCCCTTACTGCCCACTCCCCCTTCCCGCAGTCCCGACAAACCTTCCGATTCCAGCAGCGTGTGCAGCACTCTACACACGCTGCTTCGGGGCCTTCTACTGCCCTGATTTGCTCTGGCACGTCCCTGATGACATCATCAGAGACGCAGCAGAGCAAATCAGGGTAGTAGAAGGCCCCGAAGCAGCGTGTGTAGAGTGCTGCACACACTGCTGGAATCGGCAGGTTTGTAGTCGGGACCACGAGAAGGGAAGGGGGGGGCAGTAAGGGAGCCATGTCTCTGTCTCGCAGCGGGCTTGCCAGCTCCAGCCAGCCAAAGTTAATTTTTTAGTTCAAAGCCGACACTGCGTCTCCTCTCTCGATCCCCGCCAGAGTCGGAAGTTTTCTCCGACTCTGGTGAGGTTCAATAGAGGAGCCGCGGCAGAGGCTTTGAGCAAAAAAATGAAAAATGAACTTTGTCTGGCCGGAGCCGGCAAGCCCACTGCGAGACAGAGATGCGTGGTAAGCACGCATGCGGACTCTGCCGGCCACGGAACTACAGATCAGGCAACACGGCATTAAAAGTACGCATGCGCGCTTACCGTTTTATTATTATAGATAAGGGGGGAGGGGTGAAAATAATTTTTATGGTATTTATTGAAAGTTGTAAGTGTTGTTTTTAAGATATTTTGTAATATACTCCTGTATAACACTGTTTAAGTTTGAAAATGAAATAAAGAATTTAAAAAAAAGAATCTTTAGAAGAAACGCTTTCCAATTGGATCTAAGATAACAAGCTCAGACAATTGTATAGAGAATTTGTGCTGTTTAAAAAGTTGTTCCACCTTACGTAACTATCCAAGCAGATATGTCCTTAAGCCTTATGGGTAGGAAATCCTTCAGCTGAATGTCAGGGCTGTTTGGATTATATATGAGATAGTCTGCTGGAATCTAAAGAGTCAGGTTTGTAGCTGTAAAGGCATTCCTTTTCCTGAGACCGGGTACAGTGGGCGTAGTAAGGGGGGGGCGGTCCACCCCGGGCATCGTCTCCACCCCCCTGCTCCTTCTCCACCCACCCTCACTGTTACACGGGCACGCTGCTTCCCTTCCCCTATACCTCTATAACGTTTCTGGTGTGAGCAGCAACCCCCAACTGTGTCGGCTCTTCCTCTGATGTCACTTCCTGGACCCGTGCCTAGGAATATGGAGGGAGACCTGTACTGTCCTTTAAAAACAAGCTGAAAACATTCACGCCTGTTAGATGGTTTGTTTGGTTTCGCATCTGAAAATAGCGACTTCTCAATCATCATTTTAGTCCTTCCTAAAGCATTTTCACACGCTCTAGTCAACATTTTGTGTGTGTTGTAAAACTGAGCCATGTGCTAAATAAATGAAACAATGTGCTTTTCAAAATGAAGCAAAATAAACGGAAAGCAATAGCAAAACTTATTTTCCATATACACCTTTACCCTTTGACATATCCACTAGGTATCTGAGTCCAGGGTGAGAGCAGAAGAAGCGAAGCAAAGTGCCCAAGAAGTTCTTTTGAAAACCAACGCCACGAAGGAGAAAGTGGACAAAAGCAACGAAGATCTGAGAAGCCTCATCAAGCAAATCCGAGAATTCCTGATGCGTAAGGAAGCTTTTGAAGATTTATGTTAATAGTAGTGTCTGAAACACTCCTGATGTATGGATATTTTAATATGGGTGGGGGAGGGTAAGGGATAGAGCAATCAGGTTGGCAGATAGAGGAGTGTTTACTATCTTCTCACTACTGCACTCTCCCCTTGCTCCTTCACTTTTCCAACCCTAGTCCGCCTCCTTCCTTCTCCGTAGTTTGTGCCCTGCCATACCCCTCCCTTTCTCTACCCAGCATTTTCTCCTTCTCTTCCACGTCTTCCTCTCTATCCTTCTGTGTCCCATCAGTCTGTAATGTCATCCTTTCCCTCCCCTGCTCTCTATTTCCTTTCCATCCTCGGCCCGGAATTCCCCACCTGTCTCTGTCCATATTTCCCCTGTCCCCACTTCCTACTTACTTGGCTAATCGGAAGCTTGGAGGCAGCAATGCTTCAGTCTTCTCACAGTTTGAAAATTCATTGTGGACACAGACCCTCATCCTGCAAGGGGACAGGGCCACAGCAAATAGGCTGTGTGTTGAATTTCTAAACTTTGCTGTTGTCATTCCTGGCACTGTTTGGTTTGGGGAGGGGGGTGCATTGCAGTGCCCCACACACCCCAAAAAACTCCTATACTTATGACTTTGGCCAGCTTGATGTTCATCCCTCTATAACAGAGAAAATAGAAAGAGCTTTGTAGAGAGTGTAAGAGATCAATTTAGTGCCTAATCCAAACCAATATGGCAATATTATAACTTGGCACCTTGGTAAGCATCCCAAGCTTAGCGCCAATTCTAAAATGGCATAGAATACTAGTGTAAGTAGGCATAGGTGCACCCTTTTATGCCATGTCAAAGGCAGGCATAAGTTGGCATGCCTAAGGGCTCCTTTTATCAAGCAGCAGTAGAGCCTTTTACTATAGGCCAGCAAGGTTCATAGGAATTGAATGACCGTCTGAGCATTTACCTTGCCAGCCTGTGCTAAAACACTCTACCATGGCTTGTTTGGCACTGTCATGGCTTGATAAGGGTGGTAAATGACGCACATAATTTATAGCAGCATTTTTAGCTCTGGCACATATATCGGAGTAAATTTTTTTGTGACACATAATTGAAATTATAAAACTGCAAAACCAACAAAAAATTAAATTTGAGTTATTTATTTAAAGTTCTTTAAGCTATGTATGAGTAATTGTAACAACGGTGAAACTAAAGTAGATAGATTAGAATTACTAATCAATGCGATGGATGTGCTTGTTTTTTAGTGCAAATTAATTCAAAATGTGGCTCGATAGTTGACAAGTGTGATTCTGACAGGAAATGCAAGCCTGTGAAATCCTGGCCTGCATTTCCAGCACCTAGGGTCCTGTCAAGCTGCGATTCTGGAAGCGGCTCCTGTCGGTGATTGACATATTTTAGACGTACTTTTCAAGCATGGACATTATGCTGCTGCCAACTTTGGTCAACTAGCGCCCTACGTCCAAAGCGGACTTAGACGTATTTTTTGATTATGGCCCTCTAAGAGTCTGCGTAAGTAGGTGGGGAATAGGGAGATGATGGATCATATAGGGGCTGATTCTGTAAGCAGCGCCTGCCACATCAGGAAACCTACAAAGCTGATGCTTTAGATATGATGATTCTGTATTTATTTTGAATTTATAGAAATAAGAGATTGTTCCAAGGTTGACGTGTTCTATCCCACTCCCCACATGTTCTCTCTTTGTTATACCGGAGGTCATGGAATTGTAGCACAGGGGCCTATGTTATACAATGACACCTTGTGCTAAAATAGCATGACTTGTGGTAAAATCCATCTTAACAGTAGCACACATTGATGAATTTCCCCTAACTTCCAATTAGGGAAGGGAAAGGAACTTTTATACTGCCTTTTTGTGGTTACACATTCAAAGCGGTTTACATATATACAGGTACTTACGTTGTACTTGGAGCAATCAATGGGTGATAAGCGACTTGCCCGGGGTCACAAGTAACAGCGCCTTTGACAGGCCCGTAAGTGGGTGGGCACTTCTAGGCACCAGTTTATAGAACTGCTTTCTGTATCACAAAAGAAATGTGTTGCTTTTCCGTGGAAAAGAGTTTCACACTGCAGCTTTACCACAGATGGTTTGAAAAGATCTTGTCTGAATGAACATGTCTGATCTCAGATGGAATGCGCTAGAAGGTGGTTTGCGGTAGAGATAGGTGAGAAAGACTGATGTGTGTTCTAGGCAGGAGTCAGACACTTAATGCCTGTGTTTGTGAGCCTGTCTGGCTGGAAATGCTTGTGCCAGGTGTTTCATTACAGAAGTGACGCAAGGGGACGTGGGGAAGGGATGGTCAGAGGACACCCTAAAAAGTTCCTATTGGAATGGAGGTTTGCTTGCAGGTTTTGCAAAAAAGCCAACTGGGGATAGCTTCCCACTAGCTGTTTAAATAAAAGCAGCTTGAACAGATAAAGCTGTTCAAATGACTTTTTTTCTGGTTTGCATTTTAGTTCAGTCCGGGAGGAATTAGAAGTTGGCTCTCTACCATTCCTGCGCCCCTGCCCTTTCTGGCTTAGGGAATTCACGTTTGCTGAATTGAGATACTTAGGTCTGGCTACAAATTCTCTGACTGCATTGAGGTTTGGATGTGTGTTGAAACCTCAAATGTGGCTCTTTAATGGTGTTTGTGAGAAACAGACTGCATTGAGGTTTGGATATGTGTTGAAACCTCAAACGTGGCTCTTTAATGGTGTTTGTGAGAAACAGCAGAGGCAAGAATTGACTGAATTACTTAGGGATTGGACTATGAGATCAGTGCAAGCCTCAATCACATATGGCCCAAGGGGAAGGGAGCAAAAGAGGCTGCTACTGTCTGACTTTATGTTGTGCTGCAGGGCTCATGGTCCAGGATTTTTGTAATAAATGCTGAGCTTCAGGGCAGTGGCAGATTAAAGTCTGCAGTGAAATTAAAATCTCCCCTGAGAGCCAACAGGAAGCGTCAGGGTACACTGTTTGATTACAGAAAAGTGATTAGTTTGCAGTGGGCATACATCAGAAGCTGATTCCTTTAAACTTTTAATTGAAAATAAAACAAGTCTGTTCTGTGCCAGAGCAGTGTGTGTGAACATGGAACATGCTCAACTAATCAGAAGTGTCCTCAATTTCTGTTGCAGTTTTCTGATTGACTAGGGAGGGGGGCAGGGAGTGGAAAATGAGGCAGGTCAGCTCGGAATCCATTTTCTGCAAGAAGGTTCCAGAATGCAAAGGGACAGCTTTCAATTTGTGTTTGTGTAGATAATTATAGCCTGGAAGGCCAGGAAACGAGAAGAGGGCATGTGAGCACATTGGAAAGAATAACCCGAATCACAGTTACCGGATGCTAGAGTCCACCTTGGGGGTTAGCGCCCAAGAAAAGGATCTGGGTGTCATCGTAGACAATACGATGAAACCTTCCACCCAATGTGCAGCAGCGGCCAAAAAAGCAAACAGGATGCTAGGAATGATTTCAAAAGGGATGGTTAACAAGATTAAGAATGTTATAATGCTCCTCTATTGCTCCATGATGTGACCTCATCTGGAGTATTGTGTTCAGTTCTGGTCTCCTTATCTCAAGAAAGATATAGTTCAAAGAAGGTTCAAAGAAGAGCAACCAAGATGATAAAGGGCATGGAACTCCTCTCATATGAAAAAAGACTGAAAGGTTCGGGCTCTTCAGCTTGGAAAAGAGACGGCTGAGGGGAGATATATGATTGAAGTCTACAAAATCCTGAGTGAAGTAGAACGGGTACAAGTGGATTGATTTTTCACTCCGTCAAAAATTACAAAGACTAGGACACTCGATGAAGTTACAGGGAAATACTTTTAAAACCAATAGGAGGAAATATTTTTTCACTCAGAGAATAGTTAAGTTCTGGAACTCATTGCCAGAGGTTGTGGTAAGAGCGGCTAGCGTAGCTGGTTTATAAGAAAGGTTTGGACAAGTTCCTGGAGAAAAAGTCTATAGTCTGTTATTGAGAAAGAAATGGGGGAAGCCACTGCTTGCCCTGGATCGGTTGCATGGAATATTGCTACTCCTTGGGTTTTGGCCAGGTACTAGTGACCTGGATTGATCCCCGTGAGAACGGGCTATTGGGCTTGATGGACCGACCATTGGTCTGACCCAGTAAGGCTTTTCTTATGTTCTTATGAGCTCAAATGTCTTCTTCAGCTGAAATTTAAAAAAAGTAAAATTGCCCTGTGTTTTGTGTGAGCTCTCCAAAGATGAACAATATCCATAACCACATTTTAACAGATGAAGTCCATAGTTTTGGTAACTCCCTGTGGCTCCTTGGACTGAGCACATGCCCCATAGATTGTCTGCTTTCAGTGATGTATAGGAGCAACTTAAAGAATGGAAGGAACATTTGAACCCTGTTAAGTTAATTTAGTTGGAGATGATCCCGCTAAGAGTATCAAGTGTTCCATAACCTTGATGTGCTTTGTTCCAGCTGCTCAGGACCCGATTCACCACTTACATTTCGCTCGACCCTGTTGACTCTAGATAGGAGCTGCCTCTACTCAGTGCCAAAGAGGGCCAGGGGTACCAGGAGGACAAGATCAGATATTCCAAAATTAAAGAGGCATTAAAGATGGATTAAAAAAAGGTGATTCTGCTCCTGAAGTGAAGAGTAAGACTACTCTACACCCTAAAAATTTTATTTCAGCTGAGCTGGCTTTCAAGTTGCCAAGGTGCAAGAGTCGGTGCAAAGAGAATTTCACAGTTTTCGCTATTTAAGTTGAATGTTTAATAGAGACGGAAAATGTTGTTGAGCTAAGTAGTGTCTTAGTACAATTGCAGGATTTAACTAAATATGTTGACTTTGACTTGAACAAATGTATTTGACATAGCAAAATAGGCGACCCAGACATCGGTTAGGGTGCCATAAGCATACTTGTTTATGCGACTAGAAGGATTTTTCTATGTAGAAAGTGGGTTTTAAAAATTCCTTTCTTCACCTCTAAACACATCTAAAAAGTCTGTATACTGGATGGCGGCACAAGTTCTTTCAACTGTGCTCAAGATGGACAACTTTGGACGCAAGATTTGGGTGGGCGTATGAGTGTTTCAGAAATAAATTGTATTTATTTATTTGGTTAGTTTGATTTTATATCCCGTCCTCCCTGAGGAGCCACAAATGGGTTACATGGTAACATACAGAACGGTTAACAAGGAACAGAAGACTAAGCCGATAGGGTACAGTGAGATGAGTCTAGTTCAGTTGTTCTGAATTAGCAGACACTTGGACCCTAAAGAATGTACAAGAAGAGAGTCAGTGTGCAAAGGGAGAGAGTTGGTTGAATATCTATTAAGAATACTGTGGTTTGGAAGTAACTGTCTGAATGCTAACTTGTCCTGAGGATTCAGGTGAAGAGGTAGGTTTTTATTGCTTTCCTAAAGCCATTAAGAGATTTGATGTTAGGAGGTAACTGATTCACAGGCTTTGGTAAGAAGTGAGAGTATGACCTTCGTCTGGCACTTTCTGCATATAGAGTGTTCAGGGGGTTGGTGACCGTCTGAAAAGCTCTAGTGTATGTGTGAGGGATCTAGTGCAGTGGTTCCCAACCCTGTCCTGGAGGACCACCAGGCCAGTCAGGTTTTCGAGATAGCCCTAATGAATATGCGTGGAGCAGGTTTGCATACCTGGCACCTCCATTATATGCAGATCTCTCTCTTGCATATTCATTAGGACTACCCTGAAAACCCGACTGGCCTGGTGGTCCTCCAGGACAGGGTTGGGAACCACTGATCCAGTGTAGGGGTGAGTGAAAATTTAAAACATGGATACTGAAATGGACCATCACTATTTTTCAGTTTCAATTAGGTTGAGTGTTTAAATTTGTATTGTGTATGCAGCCCCCAATCAAACTGACTGGAACTGTCGATTCTCTAAAATAGCAGACCATTCGTCACGGACTCCTTCAACATCTAAGTGAACAGTTTGCCTGTGCCACCATGTGCTGATCTTCTGGTCGTGTTCACTCCCTTTATCCTTTTATGGTTCTCAGAGGATGGCGCTGACTTGGACAGCATTGAGGCTGTGGCTAACGAGGTGCTAAAGATGGAAATGCCAAGCACTCCTGAACAGATGCAAAGCCTGACGGACGAAATCCGTAAACGTGTGGAAAGCCTTTCCGATGTTGAGATAATACTGCAGCAAAGTGCTGAAGACATTGAGAAAGCTGAGATGCTCCTGGATGAAGCCAAGGAGGCCAGGTAATGAGCTGCACATTGAACTTTCATCTGGTCGCTGTAGAGTTTACATTACATTACTTTACATTAGAGATTTCTATTCCGCCAATGCCTTGCGGTTCAAGGCGGATTACAAAAGAATTACAAAAAAGGTATTACATGAAGAGGATATCTGGTAATTTCTAGAGGAGATAAAGAGTAGATGAGGTTGCTTTGGGGAATCGGGATGGTATTGGGAAGTGGTATTGAGAATTGGGAAGGAGCTAGTGGTATTAAGTCGTTTGCAGGAATTTCTTAAAGAGTAGAGTCTTTATTAGAAGGTAACAGTGCAGAGTACTAGCCCCCAGAGTCAATTATTGAAAACAATTTAAGTGGACAGGCTTAAATTGCACGCTGCGTGCCTGCCATCACATTCAGCAGCATTTAACCGGGCTGTGCAGCTAAATATTGGCTCTGACTGGCCAGTTTTGAAGTGGGCTGGAGAGGAGTGTTCTGAGGGCAAAGTTGGGGAGGAGCTGGCAGCTATGCCAGTGCTCCTAATTTCTAGGTCCTGGCCTGAAGTATGCCAGTCCCCCCTTTCCCTCTCCCTCTTTCCACCTTCCAAATGAACAGAAATTTCCCTCCTGATCCCCCCCTTACTCTCTCCCACTCCCTGGAGCATTACAACCCTCCTCCCTTCCTCCCACCCCTGTCTTCAGAATATCCTGCCCTGACCCTGGTGTTCTAGCAAGGGAATGGGCAAGAGCAATGCCCATTCACTCCTCCCTTCAAAATGGCTGCCATGATTGACTCAATGGCTTACATATAACAAATTAGCTCTTGATATTCAGTGCTGGTGCCCAGACATGGCCCAGCATTGAATATCCAGGGCTAATTCTGTCCATGGCAGTCAGTATTTCTGGAAAAAAAATGCTAACTGTCTGGGCTGAATATTGACAGGCTGAGCTCTTTGTGAGTTGTGAGACCTTTTCATTGGTTTAGGATTCAGAATGATGTGCCCAAGACCACACAGGTCCCTTCCAGCACTCTTTAGAGAACATGTTCTCAGTTAAATAGTGCTTCTGAAAATACAGAACTTGGACCAGTCTGATAATATACCACCCTCTGGGAGATTTGAATGTGGTTTTGGCTCTGCTGGTTGCTCCTTGAGTCATCTGGGAACGCTGTAGAGGCAGCATTTTCACATTCCCAGGCAGGAGATGACCCTGGCCACTGTTCAACAGTGACACCTACTGGGCAGAGGGGGTTTATCAGATCTCAGCTCCCTGGCCAAGAATTATCTTTAAATGGCTGGGTTAAAAAGTGGGGAAAACCATGTGAGGGCACCTGGAAATGCACGGACGTCGACGCAAAGACATCACATGCGCGGATGTCCTCCAGCCATGGCCCCGAGCCTCCTATTATTGCTGGGGGGGGAGGGGGGCTGCTGCAGGAGTGGTAAGGAGAAGGAGCAGAGGCGCAGGCACTGACTTGACTACGAGATGCGTTTCTCACCGCGAGAGGCACATCCTGTAAGCAGTCAGCCACGGGGCGCCTCTCCTCCTCACTGACATCTTGGGGCATACCTGGAATCTGCCGCAGCACACAGTTTGCAATATGCTGCTGTACGCTAATGTGTTGCTGTAAAATGTTTGTATCGCAGTAATAGTGCATCCGCTGTTAAAGCTACAGCTGACATGGTGAAGGAAGCCCTAGAAGAAGCCGAGAAGGCTCAGACTGCTGCGGAGAAGGCCATTAAACAGGCAAATAAGGACATTCAAGGCACCCAGGACCTCCTTACCTCGGTAAGTGTATTTTGCTGGAAGTGGGGGGAGAGAAATGCTGCTGCATAGGAGGCAGGGAGAGAGACAGATAGATAAAAAGAAACGTTTTGGTTGGTCGGTCTTCCTATCAGCTGCTTCTTTCCATTCAAAGTATTTATACTACGCCTTCCCTCCCCCAAAAGCATAATCCCTACTACTTTAGCCCCTGGTCAGTGGCATAGTAAGAGAGGACCGGTCCTCCCCGGGCGCCGACCTGGTGGGACACTGGCACCCATCCTCTGCACCTCCCCCCCACCCCCCCCCGGCGCGTGTCCCTTCTCTTCCCTCACACCTCTTTAATGTTCTCAGCGCGAGCAGCAACCCCCCAACGTGCTGCTTGCGCCAGCGTCGTCTCTTCCTGGACCCGAGCCTAGGAAGTGAAATCAGAGGAAGAGCTGGCACGAGCAGCAGATTGGGGTTGCTGCTTGCACCAGGAATGTTAAAGAAGCGCAGGGAAGGAGCAGAGGTACGGAGAAGAGGGTTTGGGGGGGCGCCTCTCACCTTCGCTACACTACTGTCCCTAGTTGTGCTCCTACCCCACCAGTCTGCCCTTCTCTGTTTTCTCCTGGCCGTTTCCATCAGTCCTGTTCTCTCTCCGTTCTCCACTTCTTTTAATGCTAAACTGCAAATTAACTTTGTAGAGGTATTTGCGCTATGTAAATAAATGTTGTATTGTACCATTCACTTTGCCTTCCCCAGCTTCACCATTCTCTATCTCCCACCTCTCTCTCTCTCTCTTTCCTCCCTTGCTTCTCTTCTCTTCTTCCCTTCCCACCCACTCCCTTCCCACCCGCTTCTCTTCTCTTCCCTCCCCACCCACCCACTTTTCTTCCCTTCCCACCCGCTTCTCTTCTTCCCTTCTCACCCACCCACTCTTCTTCCCTTCCCTTCCCACCCACTTCTCTTCCCACCCACTCCCTTCCCACTCACCCACTCTTCTTCCTTTCCCACCCACTTCTTCCCTTCCATCACCCAACATTGTTCTCTCTCTTTCCCTCACATATCGCCGATGTTTTTGATGTTTCTGATCCTTGTGGGCTTCCATTAGTGTTACTAGCGTTACTCTGCCTGCTTTCCATGGTCACGGCTCATGTTATGTCCCGACAACTTGAATTTGGTGATCCTTTCCCCAGAGCTGCAGTAACTTCTAACCTCTGGAGTTCATTTATTCACAGACTTTCTTTACCCACCTTTTGACTAATCACATTCAAACACAGAAATATTGGCAAGACAATGAGAAAGAGAGAGAGCATCTGACAAGCAGAGAACCTAGATGGGAAGGAGTGAGATTCATTGAAAAGGAGGGAAAGACAGATAGAGAAGAGGAAACTTCCACAGCAATCTACCCCAAGGACTGCTGCAGTTTTGTCTGGCCAGGCAATGGGACAATCCCGCCCCCAGGTCTGAAGCTGTTTCAAGATGTGCTGATGCCACATCTCCTTCCTCAGCTCTTTTGGACGCATGCCACAGCTGTTGCTCCCGTCTCTGTGCATCCCATTGCTTCCAGCTAGCAAGGATTATCCTCGTAAAGAAACCAAGGGGGATTTACTTTCTCATACACAAGCAGGATGAGTTGGTGGTGTGATCTGTCAGCGCCGTGGATGGATGAGCGCTCCTAGAGCTCAGAAATCATAGACGATGTTTCTGAGCATGTACTAGCCACCACTACAGAGCTCTCCCGCTGATGCCTCAGTCTGTTCTTTCCACTTGAACAGATTGACTCAGTGGCTTACCTGCTGTCCTCTGTTCATTTCTTTACTCCATTTCATGTACAGGGTGCCCACAAAAACACTCCTTGATTTTAAATGGTTACAAAACCAAAATTTATTGGAATATTCTTTCACCTTTGAGGCTACAGTTTCATCCACTCATCAAGTTTCATATGGTATCTGTTGATTACAAAACTTTCTACAAAAAAAGAATTAATATTTTTCAAGCAATGCTTTAATTTAAATATTGATTAAAAATATTACAGTCAATATATCATACAAATTCATAAACACAGGATGCCTAGAATTCTCCAGCAATGCTCCTAAGTTGAAATGAGCAATCATCTAAGAGTTCTAAGAGTCCATCACAATGAAAGAGTACTTATCTCTTAAAAGTTCTTATCCGGAATTCTTATTTTCTGAAGTCATCAGATCATCCTGGGCTCAGCTGCATCTTCCAAAGTGCTCAGTGCTCAGCACTCTCACCAAAACGCAAATGAAAAAAAACCACAAGTGAAAAAAGTTCATTCAAAAAAACTCAATTTTAAAACAGTCATAATCGAGAATCATCAATCCAATGCATCTTATTCATAAATCCAGGAAGTCAATATAATTTTAAAAAACCTCGAAACTTCCTCAACACAGTATGCAGTCTCCGGTAGTTCATTGACATCATACGTGTTTCCCTTCCAGCTTTTTCAAGAGGAAGATATATGTAACACTCTAAAGTTTGAATGTATATTGATATATGGCTGTTTTCTCAAACAGCAACATTAAATATTATCACATATTATAAAACACATACAGTGATACCTTGGATTAAGAGCATAATCCGTTCCAGGAGCATGCTCGTAATCCAAAATACTCGTTTATCAAAGCGAGTTTCCCCATAGGAAATAATGGAAACTCGCTTTGATGCGTTTCCCCCCCCTCGAGAACCGGCATTGCTCCCCCCGAAAGCCCCCCCTGCGATCCGGCACTCCCCCCCCCCCCAACGCTTCTTACCCTCATCTGGGCACCGGCATGCTCAGATGCTCAAGGCCCAATCTGTACAAATGAAACTGAATGAGTCCAAAACAAAACTACTTTGGCTCGGCCCAATTTCAGATCATTTACCCACCTCCATCCCACTACCTTCCGGCCCCACTCTTCAGCTTGAGTTTTCAAGCAAAGTCCTAGGCATCATCTTAGACTCCTCTTTCTCCTTCAATGATCACCTCAACTCCCTGGTAAAAAAATGCTTCTTTAGCCTCCATATGTTGAGGAAAGTAAGATCCTACTTTCATCATTCTCATTTCGCCATCCTCGTTCAATCCACCATCCTCTCTAGACTGGACTACTGCAAATCCATCTATATAAGCCTAACTAAGAAAAACCTCCATAGACTTCAGCTAATTCAGAACGCCGCGGCCAAGCTTATTTTCGCAAAAGGCAAGTTCGATCACGTCTCCCCACTCCTCTCCAAGCTTCACTGGCTCCCAGTTTACTCCAGAGTCCTCTATAAATGTGCCTGCATAGCCTTCAAGATTCTACATGGCATCCTTCCTCCCGTTATCCCACTCTTTTGGAATTCCTCAAACCCGCTCTCTACTAGATCCTCCCAAAAATTGAAACTATCTTTCCCATCTATAAAAGGTATATCCCGAGCAGGAAAACTTGGAACATCCCTCCCCTTTAGAACCACAGAACTCTGGAACAACCTCTCATCCCCGCTCAGAAATTCTAGCTCCTTCCAATCCTTCTGCAAACACTTGAAAACTTGGCTCTTTTAAAAAAATCTAATCACCTCCCGTTCTCTAGTACCCTGTCCCTCTCTATCTTCTCAGTCCCTCTCCTATATCCCTTCTTTGTAGTTCCTTTCCTCTCAACCTCTGTAAACCGTGCCGAGCTCTACGCTTGCGGAGATGGTGCGGTATACAAACCTAAGGTTTAGTTTAGTTTAATTTAGTTTAAGAAGGAGCCGGCAAGACAGTAAACACCCCGGGGCAGCAGAGGAAAACACTGCATCGCCCTCGACCAGGGCCGCACAAAATACTTCACTGGGCCGCAGGTTGGACATCCCTGACTTAGGCTATATGTGGTATATAAATACTAAAATAAATAAGAATTATCACCCAGTTCAGAATTTGAGATCATCTAATGCTCATCGGCCGTCAATGCGTTCAGTGCATTGTTAAGATCCACTCATAATTCTGCCTTTTTTGCCTCAGTCCTGTTCTTCTGGAACTCTCTTCCATTTGAAATTCATTCTGAATCTTCCTATTCTAAATTTAGAGTTCATTTAAAAACTCAATCTTTTTTAATTTAGCATTTCATTAGAGATTTCTCTGATTCTGTTTTTGCAGCCACTATCAAACTTGTTTTGTTTGGGGGGGTTTTTTTTAACCCCTTTTTATCTTTCCTTTCAATGCTATGGCCTTCTTTTCCTTATATTTTTTTATGTAAACTGCATTGATGTTAAAACAAAATGCAAATAAACATAAAATTCCAAATAAAAATAAAAGAATTCCAACATTCCCCCCAAAAATTCCAACCTAAAATTCAAAATAAACATAAATTAAGCAATTTCACGAAAGGTTCTGCTGAGTCCATGATGCTACTGTGTTAAATCAATTTCCCTCTTGTACACCTTCAATAGAGCAGGGTTCCTCATTTATGAAGCTCACAGTACATTTTCTCAAGTCTCTCTCTCTCTCTCTTTTTTTTTTTTTTAATCCTTATGCTTGGAACATCGCTCCTTGGTAGATTGAATCTGAAACTTCTGTGTCAGAAGAAACATTGCAGAATGCCACTGAGCGCCTTGCCCAGCTGGAGAAGAACGTGGAAGAGCTTCAACGGAAGGCAGCCGTCAATGCTGATTCTGTAGAAGAGGTACAGGCCACCGTGGATAATGTGAAAGAGAGTGCCGAGCAGGTGAAGAAGGTATGTGAGTTACGCTGATCAGTACTGTAGGGAGGGGGATAGCTAAGGGTTCACAGTCAGCGTGCCGGACAAAGGCGCACCGACTTTACAGAGCAGACAATTGAGCGCAAGACTGCGGCGCACCGCCGTAAAAGTTTATTTTAAAGAGCTCCGAGGGGGTGTGTGGGAGGGAACCCCCGGGAATCCCCCCCCCCAGTTTGCTTAATAGTGTTTGTGCTGCCGTTGGGGGGATTTTGGGGGGTTGGAACCCCCCTTTATAGAGGAAACTTAACTTTTTCCCACACACCCCTCAGAGCTCTTTAAAATAAACTTTTACAGCGACGCACTGCAGTCTTGCGCTCAATTGTCTATTCTGTAATGTCGGAGCGCTTTTGTCCCGTCACCATAGCTAAGTCCCATGCCGCAGAGATGGAGATGTTGTTGCTACTGCTGCTGGTGGTAGCAGCACACCATATCAAGCCACTAGGAATGTGCACAGACAAAAAAATGTCGATTCATTTTCAGAAAATTTAGTATTTTTCCAGTTTTTTCATGAATTTTTTTCCACTTCACATTACACACACACACATGCGTGAATCAACAAAATCAAATCCTTACCACTCTAACTTTGGAATCCCACAAGGCTCTATTTTATCGCCTTTATTATTTAATATTTACTTGGCTCCACTTCTGACTCTTTGTCAATCAATAGGGTTTACAGTATACGCTTATGCCGACGACCTACAAATTCTACACCCCATTGACCCAACCAATCATTCTGAGATTCAGGCAATTAATCAAAAATTAAGTAAAATTCACGACTGGCTAAACATCAATAAATTATCACTGAGCATCTCAAAAACTAATACCCTCCTTTTCCCAGGAAAAGAGGGAGCGCATCTAATTTCCCCAATCATTATTGATAACATTTCACTATCATCAGTCACCACTATAAAAATTTTAGGCGTTCTCATAGACAATAAATTGACTTTTCGACCTCAAATAAGCGCCTTAGTTAAAAATTGTTTTTATAAATTGAGAATGATCCGATCATTAGCCCCCCTTCTCAACATTAGTTCTCTCAATATTCTGATACATTCACTCGTTATATCGAAATTAGATTACTGCAACTCACTTTTAAAAGGAATATATCATAAAGACTTAAAACGTTTGCAGTTGATTCAAAATACTGCTATTAAGATAATTTCAGGAGCAAAGAAGTATGATCACGTAACCCCTCTTCTTCAAAATGCCCATTGGTTGCCAGTCTCACAAAGAGTAACATATAAAATCGCCCTTTTAACATTCGGAACTCTGCAGTCAAATGCCCCAGCCTTCATAGACAGATTACTGATTCCATACGACCCACCAAGATCCTTAAGGTCCATATCTCAATTTAACCTCAACATTCCTTCCCTAAAAAATATCGGCACACGCCGTACCTCAATTTTTTCAGTCACAGCCCCAACAATCTGGAACACTCTTCCACTATATTTAAAAATGGAAAAAAACTTAAAAAAATTTAAAAGTAACTTAAAATGTTTCCTTTTTAACGAAGCTTTTAACTGAAAAAAAAAAATAAATAAAATAAAATAAAGAGGCACATTTCAGACATCAAATCACTAATACTAGTTTTTAATTTATACCCTTCCCCCCAATTCCTTTTGTGTTTACCTTAAATGTTTCTTATTTTTATTTTATCAATTGTATTTCTTACCCCCTTTACCAATCGTGTCTATTGTATGCCTGTCTATAATTATCTAATACGTCAGTCATGTCGATCTTAAAAGTTTGTATTAAATGTTTTATTTTTTATCTGTAAAGTTATTTTTATTCTGTACAACGCTTTGAAGAAACGAAAAAGCGTTTAATCAAAAATTGAATAAACTATAAACTATAATCCTCAGAACTTTTTAATCCATAGAAATTGATTTAATGTGCACTAATATGTTAAGTTAATGTACGTTAAATCGATTTTGTACGTATTAAAATGTTTAAGATGCCTTCATGAACTGAATGTGTGCTGTCAGTGTCAGGTCAAAAGCGCGCCGGGACAAAGGCGCGCCCAGACAATTGAGCGCAGCGCAGAGGCACTTTTGATTTTAAAGTGTTTGAGGCTTGTGCAGGTGAGGACAGAGCTTGCGGGAATGGGGCAGGGATAGGAAAAGAACTTGCGGGGATGGGACAGGAAAATGAGATCCCGCGGGGAAGGGGAAAAATTTGTCCCCATGCCATTCTTTAATGCTGCAAGCATTAAAAACAAAACACCTTTTCAGAATTCACATATCCCAAAAATTTGATATAGATAAGACTAGACAGAAAAGATGTTAGAATAGTCACATATATTTGCAAACATATATGTAAATCAAAAAAAAAAAAAAATCCAGTCTTTAAGAATCCTTATATTCCCCCCAATATCCTGGAAATCTGCCACGGTCCAAGGATGGGACACCAAAGACAAGTTATTGGGGGGTAAAGATGAAGAAAAAACATCCCACACGTATGGTATCAAGGCCAGTATTCACCTGCCAGTAATCATTTGGATTCTCATCTTTTGGCTTTCAGTAACACCTGAAACAAATATGGAACTGAAAAATGGAGCCAGTCTTTTACAGGCCCAGTATTATACATGTAATAGGTCTGTGTTCTGCAATGCAGGGCCACAGCGAGGTGTGTGTCTCACGGGGTGTAAGGGAAGAGGAGTTGCCAATGTTGCACCCTGTCCTTGCTTGGCTGCAATACAGTGGGCAGGGTGGGAGCACTCATGGAGGGCTGTGCATAAAATGTGTAGAAGAATGTGGGTTCCATTCCTGGGTCAAGTGTTCCACTTCCCAGGGCATCCAGCACACACACACCTCTATGGCCTTAGCCAAGGACATGCAGGGAAGGTTTAAAAACAAGGAAACCAAATTAATTATTTCTATAGCACTACTAGGCAAACGCACTGCTGTACATTGTACATGCAAGAGACGGTCCCTTCTCAGAAGAGTTTACAATTTAATTATGACAGACACTACAGAGAGGACTAAAAGGTGATAGGCCTCAGACTTAATGGTACTGTAGCATAGTCAGAGGCCAATTATGACTGAATAGGAAACCCAAAGTAGGAGGAAACTTCTAGACTCCCTAAAAATCTCAAAATTACAGTCATATAGAAATGGGATATTGTCTTTTCTGAGTATACAAGAGTATCTGTGGCAAGACGATGAAGCAGTTGCTCCAGGTTGTTCTTAAACTGATAAGACAGTACAGACAGCGCAGGTATATAAGTTTACATACCTTGGATTTGAAAAAAGTAGCCCCAAGGAAAATTACAATAATTACAATTACAAAATTACATTATATCAAACTCGTATTTCTCTGTAAATGTGCTTTCTGTGCAAGAGCCCCATCGTGTGGCTATCGTTGACATTACAGGTACTAGACAGTGAACTGAATGACAAGTATAAAACCGTGGAAGACCTAATTGCCAAAAAAACAGGGGATTCCGCAGATGCTAGGAAGAAAGCCGAACGACTACAGACGGAAGCAAAAACATTATTAGCTCATGCAAACAACAAACTCCAGCTGCTGAGAGGTAAGGCTTGTGGCAGGAACACACCTTGAGGTTACATAAATGTTCTTTTTGTTTAAAAAAAAAGTTAATAAATTCCTGACAGATGAATGTATAACTTCAATTGTATTTTTCTACAATGGCCAGATCTGCTATTTAAGTCTTGTTACATGGAGAAATAAGTTACTATATATGTTTAATGGCTGAATTGCGCCACTGAACATATAGAGCACTGTTCACAGACAACCTGGAGACTGGACTTCAAACGTCCAGGTCACAGTGTGCTGAATTCTGATAGTATTTTAGAAGAAGAGCTGCCATGTTAGGGCCTTTTCTAAAATAGTTGCGGCCATGCCTGTGTATGTGTCGCTACCTGCTGGAGCAGCCAATTCACAAAATGCACGTGAAAAAAATGAACAGCCTTGAGCTTCCATGTTGAGGTGTCAGGACTTGTGTAAGTGGTGCCACTTCCACATCCGCCTTGAACTGCAAGGTATAGGCGGAATAGAAGTCCCTAATGTAATGTAATGTAGCTACCCTATTTTACACCTGTTCACCTGTAAATATAACTAAATAAATAGTAAAGCCGCATCTTCAACTCGGCTTCATTTTGAGGGGAAACATAGAAACATGATGGCAGATAAAGGCCAAATGGCCCATCCAATCTGCCCATCCGCAGTAACCATTATCTCTTTCTCTCTCCGAGAGATCCCACGTGCCTATCCCAGGTCCTTTTGGATTCAGACACAGTCTCTGTCTCCACCACCTTTCAGGGAGACTGTTCCATGCATCTACCACCCTTTCTGTAAAAAAGTATTTCCTTAGATTATTCCGGAGCCTATCGCCTCGTCACTTCATCCATCCTATGCCCTCTCATTCCAGAGCTTCCTTTCAAATGAGAGACTACACTCGTGCGCATTTACATCACGTAGGTATTTAAACACTAGAATATCAAGCGGGGAAGATGAATTCCTGGATGTGCCTTCTGATTGCCCAATCCCACTCTTAAATTTAGGAAATTATTGAAAACTTACCTATTTGATAAGCAAGAATAATAACTTTTTAAATAGCATATTAACGATGGTCTGTTTTATCTAGAAATTTGTATTTTAATTGAATTGTTTTTTTACTGATATTGTATTTAAAGTAGTAATGTTTTCTGTATTGTATTTTTTCACTGAAATGTCTCAGTTTCTCTTGCTGTGAACCGCCCAGAACTATTGGCAGGGCGGTATACAAGAAAATCAATTATTATTATTATTTCTCCCCTCTCCCGCCTTTCCTCCAAAGTATACAGATTGAGATCTTTAAATCTGTCCCCATACACCTTATGAAGACCACGCATCATTTTGGTAGCCTTCCTCTGGACCGACTCCATTCTTTTTATATCTTTTTGAAGGTGCGGCCTCCAGAATTGTACACAATATTCCTCATGAGGTCTCACCAGAGTCTTATACAGGGACATCAATACCTCCTTTTTCCTACTGGCATTACATCTCCCTATGCAACCTAGCAACCCTGGCCAAAGCAAGCACTTTTGAAAACTTATGCATGCCTTTGAGCCGATGTAGAATTCTCTTCTCATACATGTATATTTCCTTCATAAAATGGAGGTTTTAGACCACAAAGGAGGCTATCCTGCTTTTATAGTTTTTTTGGTTTTATCAACTTCATTGGTTGATTGATTTATTCCATTTTCTATACCATTCTCCCTGGGGAGCTCAGAACGGTTGACATGAATTTATTCAGGTACTCAAGCATGTTTCCCTGCCTGTCCTGGTGGGCTCACAATCTATCTAATGTACCTGGGCAATGGGGGGATTAAGTGACTTGCCCCGGGTCACAAGGAGCAGGTGGGTTTGAACCCACAACCTCAGGGTGCTGAGGCTGCAGCTTTAACCACTGCACTACTCTAGAAATCAAAATGTAATAAAAGTCAGCCAAGTATAGGACAATGAAGCCATTGTGGCTTCACTGATGAGGTTGGCTCTTAGGCATTGGTGGAATGAGGCATTATGACATCACAATACCAGCTCTGGTTAGCAGAGGCTTAAACTTTTCACACTACTTATTTATTGAACTTTCTATACCGTTCTCCCAGGAGAGTTCAGAACGGTTTACATTAATTTATTCAGGTACTCAAGCATTTTTTTCCCTCTCTGTCCCGGTGGGCTCACACTCTATCTAACGTACCTGGGCAATGGGGGGATTAAGTGACTTGCTCAGGGTCACAAGGAGCAGCGTGGGTTTAAACCCACAACCCCAGGATGCTGAGGCTGTAGCTTTAACCACTGTGCCACACTTTTGATTGTTGAGCTCCTGATGAAGGCTACTGCGCTGAAACATGGCCTTTGTTGAGTCTGTGCCTGTCAACCAGTGTACATCATAAGATGGACTTGATGGGCCGCCGCAGGAGCGGACCGCTGGGCACGATGGACCTCTGGTCTGACCCAGTGGAGGCAACTTCTTATGTTCTTATCTTGGGAATTCTTGGATCATCAGGGGGGTTTTTTGTATTTGGTCCTTCCCACTGTGTATTTTTATCACTTTTTTATGTAGACTTTAGTCCCATCCAAGCCACATTCCCTTGAGATCTCTGTGGCATGGCTCTCCCCATTCAAGTTGTGCCTTTCTATAACTGATATCGCAATATGCATAGAATACATGTCAGTTAAACATGCTATAGCAAATTGGAAATAAATAAATTGCTGCTATTTAGGGATGAATTTGTTTGTAAAATAATACTCGAGGCCTTATGAAATGTATAACTAAAGTTATATATGGAATTTTTTAAGCTGACACATAGATAGGTCCAGATTCAACTAAATGGCATTCACAAAATTGGCACCAGAAAAAAATCCAATCCAGTCCTTGGTTTTTTATACCGATTCATCCCTCCAGTAGGGCTCAACTCGGTTAACAAAATAATTATAGAACATGGAAGGCGTATTAAATTATAAACCTCACCCTTTATGATCATTAATTTAAAGTAGAAGAATCAGTTAGGGATTTCGGAAACAAGTAGGTTTTCAACACTTTCCGAAAAGTTGATAAATAAGGAAAAAGTCTTAACTTCTAAAGGATGTTTATTCCAAATTTTTGCAAAAGAACGGTATAAGTTGCATAGAGTTTTGATTCCTTTAACAGAAGGAAAGGCAAGTTTATATTTTTGAATTCTTCTAAAATTTGATGATTCTCGAGAATTAACCAAGGAAGAAAAAAAATCCCATACAGGATTTTGAATATTGCGCTAGCACATGTAAATTGAATTCTCCAATAAACCACTGAAGAGCTCTCAGCAAAGGTGTGACGCTACTCTAAAAATGACACTCCTGGCTGAGCACTCTTTAAGGAATAGAATACATTATAGTGCCAATTCTTGAGCCTTGTTTGGGACACTAAAACCAGGTGTAAATCCTGATATGCACGTTGAGCACAGATTCCGAATATTCTTTAACATCTGTGCTGCTTACCTTTTTGCAATTTCTTTAAACATTGACATCAACTTTCGTTCTTAAGTTTCTTTATGATTAAGACAACAGTCATTTATATATTTGCATGTATAAAATAACATTAGAGCACTAAGGCTATAATTTCCTTATAGCATCATGGTAAAATTGTTGATTTTATGTCACAAGGGTTAGGCTAATTCAGGCTCTTGCACATGTGGACTTCTAATTCTAACAAACACTTTAGATTTGATTCTGCAAAACGTGTGTCCCGATGGTAGGCGTCCTACTGCCATCTCTCGGCCAATCGGGACACACATTTCTTTAAAAAATGGAAGGACGCCTACATTGTAGGCATGTGTCATGCATCTACGGAGACACATAGGGATGCTTAGGCACGTCAAAGGCGGAGTGCGGGCATGGTTTCACCCGGAAGTGGCTTTGGGCATGCTTAAGCATCCCTACGCGTCTCTGTAGGCGCAAGACAGGCGCCTTAAATGTAGGCCTGTCAAGTACTGGCTTATATTCAAGGCATCTGTTCAGCTAGGTTCATAGACAGTGGAGCGCAAGATGTCAGCGCGCTGACAATCCAGTGCCGACAATTCGGCGCAAGACAGAAGCACGCGGGGGAAAAAGTAATTTTTAAAGAGCTGCGACGGTGGGTTTGGGGTGGCAACCCCGCCCCCCCACACACACACACACTTTATTGGTTAGTGTTCGTGCTGCTGTTGGAGGGGGATTCGGGGGGGTTGGAAACCTCCATTATAGCGAAAACAAAACTTTTTCTGATTTTTTTTCGGGAAAAGTTCCGTTTTCTCTATAATGTGGGGGGTTTCATCCCCCCCCCGCAATGACAGCGCAAACACTAACCAATAAAGTGGGGGGGTTGCCACCCCGAACCCCCAGTCGGAGCTCTTTAAAAATTATTTTTTCCCCCGCGCGCTTCTGTCTTCCGCCAAATTGTCGGCACGCTGGCATCTGGCGCGTGATTTATCCTATCACCGTTCAGCTATGTGGACGTGATTCTCTTTAGGATGCCGATGCGTGATTGACACGTGATCGGCATCCGCCGAGATTCAGGCCCTTTGAGAAAAATCAGGTATATAAGACCATGCATGTAGTTGGGTCAAAGCAGAGCTGGATTAGCCTGTTATTCTGACAAGGAGTCAGGCAGCCACTCTTCATAATAGGGTGAATCTTTGTAGTGTCTTGTCCTGTGTAATCAGTTTAAACTGCATGCAGGTTATCTTTCAGCAGTTTGGGAGGTTGGAGCTAGCTATATGTAATCTATAAAGTAATTTCCTTCAATGACCACCTCAACTCCTTGGTAAAAAAAAATGCTTCTTTAGCCTTCATATGCTGAGGAAAGTGAGATCCTGCTTTCATCAATCTCACTTCGCCGTCCTTGTTCAAACCACCATCCTCTCTAGATTGGATTATTGCAACTCCATCTATATAAGCCTAAGAAGAACCTCCTTAGACCATAGCAAATTCAGAATGCCGCGGCTAAGCTTATTTTCACAAAAAGCAAATTCGACCATGTCTCTCCACTCCTGTCCAAGCTTCACTGGCTTCCACTATCCTTTTTAAATGTGCCTGCTTAGCTTTCAAGATCCTACACGGCATCCTTCCTCCTGTTATTCCACTCTTTTGGAATTCCTCAAACCCTAATTCCACCAGATCCTCCCAAAAATTAAAACTATCATTCCCCTCTACAAAAGGTATATCCCTCGCAGGAAAACTAGGAACTTCCCTCCCCTTTAGAACCACAGAACTCTGGAACAACCTTACATCCCCGCTCAGGAATTCAAGCTCCCTCCAACTTTTCCGCAAACACCTGAAAACTTTGGCTCTTTTCAAAAATGTAACACTTCCCCCCTCTCTGATACCCGTGGCCCCTCTATACTCTCTTAGTTCCTTTCCTATAATCCTTCATTGGAGTTCCTTTCTATCCTAATTCTGTAAACTGTGCCGAGCTCTAAGCTTGCGGAGATGGCACGGTATACAAACCTAAGGTTTAGTTTAGTTTAATTGTAAAGGGTTTTCCCTGCCTTGGATCACTTGCATTGCACATCAAGGTCAACTAATAGAGACAATCCATAAATTTGATTAATAATGATAAAACACATGAGACTTGTAGACAAGCAACATCGTTCCTGTCACTACTGGGCCTTAAGTTAGGCTTGCGTGCATTTTGGTAGGTGATAGTGAGCTTGGAAAAGGTTCACATGGAGCGGCAGCCTGCTTACCACTAAACCACTGCCTTGCTGGTTCTGTTTGTCTGAAGGCCTGATCATTTCCATGTAGATCCACTGCTTGGGCCCACAATTGGAGGAAAAAGGTGGAGCATTTCCCTTGCACTTCCCTTCTTGAAAATGACCTCTGTGCATGTAAGCTGATGTATTTTCAATTAGAAAATGCATGGACACAAATGAAAGTCACTCCTTTGTTTGCATGGGTGGATAGAGTGTAAGCATCCATATTGTCCATGTACTTTAGTCAGTTATTTAGCAAACCTAAACAAAGCAGATTATCCGGATTGTGGTTTAATTTTGCTGTTTTCTGGATAATTTCTTAGCTCCGCCCTCCCTCCATCTCTTCATTATAATAGTGTTTAAGCTGCATAGCAGGATTTTTGCCTCAAACCACTATGCATATAGGGATCCTTTTACTAAGCTGTGGTAAGCTATACCGCTTACTGAGGCATCCTGATAGATTCCTAATCTGCATGCTTTTGTTTATTTTTTTGGCAGAGGGGATGTGTCTAGAGGGCAGAGAGTGGGCATGTCTGTACGAATCGGTTAACATATCTATATTACTACATGTCGATCAGAGCATAAATGCTCATGCACTAATTTCTATTGATAGCTGTGCATTAATGGCAAAATTAGTGCATGGCTGTTAATGCTGAAAACAGAAAATTGGCCATTTTACTTTTGCAGTAAAAATGTCCTTAGTACGTGGTAAAGATCTGGATAAGATCATGGTACGTTCTATTACAGCTTACAAAAATAACTCCCATGATGGAAAATCTCTAGGAAGCACACCGATACAGGAACCAGCTACTGGTAAACTGGTCAGTCCGTTTGAATATTGGACCATGCGTGCTTTTTGTGCTGCATAAGGAGTATTCAGAAATGAGGACATTGGTTCAGACTTATTTTTGGCTTGCTATATAGCATCCTTCCCATCTATACTCACTCACTGCCATTTATAACTGGGGGCTGAAGCTAAAGATAGCATAGGGCGTCCATTGGTGACCACCACAGTTCCCCCTTCGGACCCATTTCCAAGTTTATTAAAAATTTGTTATACCGCCTTATCAAATATTTCAAGGTGGTTGTACAGTAGTAATACCTTATTACAGTGTTCCCTCTTTCTACTAAGTTCCTGTAAACCTTCTTTATACTTAAGCTCCTGTAAACCGTGCCGAGGTCTACGATTGTGGAGAGGGTGAGTGAGGTATATAAACTTAAGGTTTAGTTTAAAGAAACATCATCAATTAAAACGACAGACAGATAAGACCAAAGGACATACTGAAATGAGAGGAAAAAGGGAGAACTTCAATATAAATAAAGAAGAGAGAGAAACGCAGGAAAATACACAAGGGCAGGGTAACAATTAGCAGTCAAAGACTGTAAGCGCCAGAAGGCTGACTTTCATTTTATTCTCTTTAAAATAATAAAAAGGGAGAGTAGTACCTAAAGTCCTCTTGCGCCAAGCTGGGCCTCAAATTCAGCACTGATATAAGGGTACTTAGACATAGGAGTGCTGAAAATTGTGCGCAGGATGTCTACACGCTGGATTTAAACAGTATTTTAAAGCGTTCCGAGGAAGGGTTTGGGCGGGGAACACACCATTATAAAAGAAACAGCCTTTTTCCCACTTTGTTTTGTTTTTTAAGGGAAAAAGTAGTTTCCTCTGTAATGGGTGGTTTCCCCCCGCCCCCAATGGAAGCACCAACAGTTCTAAGTAAAGTGGGAGGACCCCTCCTCCCCCCCTCCCCCCGAGCTCTTTAAAATACTGTTTACAGCCAGCGTGCAGACATCCTGCACGTGATTGTCGGCGCTCCATTGTCCGTACGATTTTGAACCGTCAACGATATAAGAGCACTATCCAGCCTCAGGCTCCAGGAACTCTGCTTTCTCAGTGTCTCTCATGAACATTTATTTTCCTTTCCCTACAGATTTGGAAAAAACATACGAGAAGAATCAGAAAATCTTAGAAGACAAAGCCAGACAGCTGGTAGAGCTGGAAGAAACGGTCCGCTCACTCCTACAGGCAATCAGCCAGAAGGTGGCAATCTACAGCACCTGTTTATAACAGAGCACCAAGTCCTCCAACCAGGTATCAAGAGCATTGGAGACTCAGCTCAAAGAATGCCTGAAGCGTTAACCCCACATGTAAAATGTAAAATAAACATTATACAACTCTTTTTACTTATATGAAGAATAGCACTGAATGTTTTCAATACAAGGTTAACAATATTTGTTTTTTTACTGAGAATAAAATACTACACTTTTGTATCCTGGTTGTTTTGTTTCATGGAACTTGAATATGACATTTCTAGACTTTATGTATACATGCGGCAGAGGGAATTCCTCGGTGGACAAGGCCGAAGCAGCCTGTTTAAAGTGCTGCTGGCCCGATGCTGCTTTGGATGAAGGTATGTAGGGCTCGCTTGTGAGTGGCAGGGTTCGGCTGCGCGGTGGGGGTGCTCAAGGGTTCTGCTGCATGAGGGAGTGGAGGAAAGAGGAAGAATTGGGGTGAAGAAGAGGGAGAGATGATCATGTCCATACCCCGAAAATAAGACCTAGTGCACTTTTTGGGCCCAAAAGTAATATAAGGCACTGTCCTATTTTGGAGGAAACACGGTAGTTGCAACCCCCAACCACAGAAAGCTGTTAATACCTGATTTTTCACACACTAAATGCTAATCCAATGCCGTGAACAGTCGCCACATTTGTGCATAGCCGCTAACGTAGTAATTTGTGAGGCAACTACCTAATGCACTTTAGTAGAAGAGCTCGATTAGGTTTGTTTGTGTTTTAAAGGGGCAGAATTTGTTTTTTGACTTAGTACAGAAAGACGATGGCAGATTCCTATCAAATTACTGGTTTGTTTTAACTGCAAAAACACCGTACACATTTCAGCCAAATTTTTCATCTGGCCTGTTATTCCATAACTTTATTTGTGCACAAAGTTAACAATCATTGAAAATAAATCTGTACATTAGAAGGAAATCAGGTCTAAAAACATCCCCGAAATGTGGAATAAATGTAAAGCGTTGCTCCTGGAATAGTAACAGCGAGATAGATGCAGAGCAATAATTTTTTTTTTCTTATGTCAGGACTGCTGCAACAGCAAGTTCTGTTTCTTTACAGTCCCCTACCCATCCAATCAGTCTAGGGGAAACTTGTATGAAGCACGATTCAGATACATTTGTTACCATGTGAAATCTCACTGCTCAAACAAAAATTAGTAACCTCATTCAGCAGTGGCCAGTAAACCAGGACTCAAATCCAATTGATGCTCCTTGGGCAAGTCACTGTACCCAAGGCAGTAAAGACTTCAAGTACATAAGAAGCCCTCTTAACGACAAAGGCCTAGATGCACAAAAGTCAGTTGGTATTACCGACTGGATCGCTGCTGGCCGATTCCCCAACAGCGTAATCGATGCACAAACAAGTTTGCATGCTGTTTTAGGTGGTGGGGTGGGGGGGGGGGTTGGGGAGGGCCGCAGCAGCGGTGGGAGATTTTTTTTTCATTTAAAAAAAAAAAAGGGGGACAGATATTTTGCATGTATAATATAAATAAAATATCTGTGCCATTGGGGAAAAAAAACAGGCAGAAAAGTCTACAGCAATCTGGTTTTACAATTGGTAAAACCCGATGCTAAATAACCAAGCGATGTTTGTGCATCAATTGCTTGGCTATTTTGCATGGGGTTTTACTAATCTGAATAGATCGGATCATTAAATGGGCAATTGAGGGGAAAAACACACGGTGGGCAGTTTTATGCATCGGGGAATCTGATCCCTCGCTAAACTGGTCAAACCGGTTTAGTGACAATCAGGACCTGATCTGTAAGTTTTGTGCATCCCCCAGAAAGAAACCCCTACTGTGCCTGCTTGTAACTTACCTTGAGCTACTATTGGAAAGGTGTGAGCTAAATCCATAAATAACTAAAAGGCTGTTCCTTCAAGAGTTTCACATGCCCATTCCTCTCCCTATCCAATTTGTGTTGAAACCAATGAGGTCACTAGTAGAGAATGACACGGTGACAAAATTCATCACCGTTCCCGTCCCCGCAGATAACCGCGGGAAATAATCCCATGTCATTTTCTAGTGTTTATTTCATCCTCTCTCCTTCTACACCAGCATTCTTCAAAGCAAAGCTTGCGGGTCAGTGGTTGTGGCCATTCATACTCTGATTCTTATGTGAGCCAAGGATAATGAAGCCATTGTGACATCACTGATGTGATTGGCTCTTAGGCACTGGTGGAATGAGGCATTATGACATCACAATATCTGCTCTGGATACCAGAGATTGTCATTCTGTAGTGTCTGTTTCAACCTCAGTCCTTCTACACCAGCATTCTTCAACGCAAAGCTTGAGGGTCAGTGGTTGTGGCCATTCATACTCTGATTCTTCCCTCTCTCCTTAAAGAATGACATGAAGATGGTTTCCTGCGGTTATCCGCGGGGACGGGAACGGTGATGAATTTTGTCACCGTGTCATTCTCTAGTCACTAGTAAAAGGTTTTTCCCTTATCCTATTCCTCAGCTCCAGCACAAACATCAGAATATGAGGGCAGATAAGGATCATAAGTGACATCCAGCTTACCAAATTTCCATCTTGGTAACTTCAGATTACTACTGGTTTCCCCTGCTGTTGACCTTTATTGCTGATTCTTCGTGTCTTCACAATTTAAGATTCTTAATTCTGCGTCCAAGCTTTCTCAACAACCTCCTGGAAGCCTCCTCTTATTTATTCAATTTTCTATACCATTCTCCCAAGGAAGCTCAGAACAGTTTATATGCATTTATTCAGGTAGTCAAGCATTTTTCTCTCTTTCTCAGTGGGCTCGCAATCTACCTAATTTAACTGGGGCAATGGGGGGGATTAAGTGACTTGCCCAGGGTCTTAAGGAGCAGCGTGGGTTTAAACCCACAACCACAGGCTGCCGAAGCTGTAGCTTTAACCACTGCACCACCCTAGAAATCAAAATGTAGTAAAAGTAAGCCATAGGACAGTCGAGCTATTGTGACATCACTGATGAAGCTGGCTCTTAAGCATTGGTGGAATGAGGCATTATGATGTCACAATACCAGCTCTGGTTGTCAGAGCTTAAACTTTTCACACTATTCAATTTTCTGCACTGTTCTCCCAAGGGAGCTCAGATCAGTTTACATGAATTTATTCAGGTGCTCAAGCATTTTTCTCTGTCTGTCCCAGTGGGCTCACAATGCACCTAATGTACCTGGGGGATTAGGTGACTTGCCCAGGGTCACAAGGAACAGCGTGGGTTTGAACCCACAACCTCAGGGTGCTGAGGCTGAAGCTTTAACTATTTCGCCACACTCTTTCCATGAAAAAAAACAGTCTGTTACATTCATTTCTAACCCTTAAATCTTCTATTATGAAGCTCAGTATTTTTATCCTCTTCTGTCAGTATTTGGCCACTGCAGGAAGAAAGATAGCTACAAGATCACATATGCAGTTAAGCGCTGAATATTATCCTTAACCGCATAAAAGTTATAGCTGGCTTCACATTCCCAGATATTTAGGACATGGTTTGGCATTGAATAGCCCCAGCATAACACTGCTGGTGGCCAAAAATCCCCAACCGCTGCTGGCTGAATATTTACCTCCCGCACACATTTTTTTTTATGAAACATAGGATTATAAATTACGTGGTCTGTCATAAATACTATTTTCTAAGCAAAGCTTGTTGTAGAAGTACAAGCCCATCATTTTCACAAACTCTTCAGCTGGACAGCAGCAAAACCAGGAATTTTATAGCACTAGCATGTGAAAAAAATATGTCATGGAGTTGTATGTCATCAGCATGATTTGCTGCCCAGCAGAGAGCTTCAAATATTGAATATGATGTAAGTGATGGCCTAGTTCACAAATTGATGGCTCCACTCTGGCTCATTACAACCCTGTGTCCCCTGACTACAGGGAAAACGGCTCGGTGGCAAAGTATTTAAATTGGTTTAAGGGCACATTTAACAGTTCTTAGTTCAAGCTACTGTTAATTTGTTTATTAAATAGCAGTTGTTTAGACAAAATGACTACTTATTCCCTCCAATATGCAACAGTCAATTCAGTAGAAATCTATGTACACATGAGGTTCTTCCCCCTCTAGAAGTTGATGGCTTTGCCAAAGGATGCAGCCAGATTTGCTTCTCTGAAGGCTTCCGAGACGGTCTGTAGATAGAAGAAATAAATCATTTCAGTCCAGGAGGGAAAAAACAAGAGAGACTACTGAACTGGGCTGGCACATGAAACTGCTCTTCCACCAGCGATGTACATCCATAATCAGAGGGACTGCAACCTTTGGTTTAGAGCAGGGGGTGTCAAACCTTTTGGCTTCACTGGGCCGCATTGGCCGAAAAAAAGGTCTCTGGGGCTGCACAACCGTGCAAATGCTGCAGCAAGACACAGGAGGGAGCTGGCAAGACGGTAAACACCCGGGGGCAGCAGATGAAAACACTGCATCGCCCTCAATCAGGGCCGCATAAAATACTTCACAGGGTCGCATGCGGCCCTCGGGCCGCAGGTTGGACACCCCTGGTTTAGAGAATGACATGGGGACAAATTTTTCCCCATCCCCGCAGGAACTCAATTTCTCCCCCCCTATCCACACACGTTTTGGCACTGTCCCTGTCCCATTCCTGTAAGCTCAGCCTTAACCGCACAAACTTTGAACATTTATGATTTTAAAGTGTTTGGTGCAGATGAGGACGGAGCTTGCAGGCATGGGGCAGGGACGGGACAATGAGTTCCCGCGGGGACAGGGAAAAATTTGTCCCCGTCGTTCTCTACTTTGGTTTACCTCATACAAAGCTATTCTGAAACCCAGCATCTTCAGGTTTATCAGTGCAATTTCCAGATTCAAGTTACCCTAAAAATTACCTCAGCAGCTCACATCCCTCATCGATGGGCAAAAGAAGAGAAAAATCTGCAGGCCAGTGGTTACCAACTCAAACTCCTGACGAGCCACTCAAGTGTTCAAGCTATCTACAATTAATGCGCACAAGATGCCTACACTGGTCTCCCCCCTATGCAAGTCACTCTCGTGCATAATTTATGGTGAACCCCCTGAAAATATAACCTGCTTGTGAAGTCCCTAGTGCCGCAGGCCAGCTACTCTGAAATATGACCGCAAGGACCACCAAGGCAGTTAATAGGGTTTTCTGGTTGCTCCTGAAAAAGCCGATTATTTGGTGAAACAGGATTGCAGAAGAGGATTTTAAGCCGCGGTGAGTAGTGAAGATATTTTTTCTTTTTTGTGAGTTGCTATCAGATAAGTGATTGCCACAGTGAAATTGATTTTTATACAAAATGACTGTTCAAACTGATACATTGTTTTTTTTATTCCTGTGTGCAGTAATTGGAAGAGAGCTCTTCCCTGATTTTTTTCATATAGGCACTTAGTTTCTGAGAACATAGAAAGATTAGATTCTTACCTTGATAATAATCAGTCCTGAATGCTAGGGTTATGCATCTGTCTTGCAGAATGATATCACTCATCGTTCAACTCCGCCTCCTTCTCAGGTGGCTTCCCTCCTGCCCCCTCAGTTTGTATAAAAGCAGTCGAGTCACTATAATGGAAGACATCACTAGAAGGAGGGTAACGGGAAGAACGCCTGAACACTATAGTTTATTCTGCTCTGAAACCAGTAAAACATTACCAAATTATATAAAACTGCAACCAGAACCTAACATTTAAGGAGCTTGTAGCTACTCGCATGTCCTGTTCAGAAGCAGAAACTCAAACTTGGTATTTCCTTTTTTTTTCAGCTTAATGAGAGACAAAGACACAGACTGAAATTAAGACCAAAGGCAGGCGAAGCCTACTCACAGGCCAGGCTTTAGGACTACCAGATACATAAAAGAAAGAAGATTATTGAGGCAAGAACCTAATCTTTCTTTCTAGTGCAATGTGTCTAGTAGTCCTGAATGCTAGTCCCCCGAGTCTAGGGCAAGACTATTGGAGTCTGCCTTTAATACCGAGGACCCAAAGGCTTCCTTCCTGCCTGCCATGTCTACTCTTTAGAACCTGGTAATGGTATGAAGAGTAGACCATGACGCTGCTGTACAAATCCCCATGGGGGAGACTGCCCAAGCCTCTGGTGGAGTGTGCCTTCAATGTAATCACCGGCTGCTTACCACAGCCCATATATGCAAAGAAAATTGCCATTTTAATCCATCTAGAAATTGAGGCCATGGACACAGACCTGCCTTTCTTAGCATGACTGGACAGACCAAAAAGGTGATCAGAGACTTTAAACTCAATTGGTTAACTTTGAGGTAACGAAGAAGCACTCTCCTGACGTCTAGCAAATGCAATATTTTGTCCTTTTCCTTCAACCCTGTAAGCTGAAAGGGGGGGGGGGAATGGACTTCCTGACTGATGTGGAAGGCAGAGACAACTTTCAGTAGAAAGGACAGAACCATGTGCAAGGACAGCCCTACTTCTGTACTCTTAAGAAATACTCCCTGCAAGAAAGAGCTTGTAACTAAGATACTTGTCTCGCCAATATAAATCGCTAACAGTATTAAGGTTCCAGGATGGGAATGGTAGACGCACCAGAGGGCGCTACCTGAGAACCCCTTTAAAGAATCTTACCACATCTGGGTGAAAGGCCAGAGAAACTCTCTCTCTCCAAGCTGAGACAAGCATGGCAGGTACCCCTCTGGAGACTCCCAGTGGCCAGTGACTAGCTTTATGAAGTCAGGATGCGAGGGAAAGATCACAGTCGGAGTCACTGAGCTGCTCATAATCGAGCACAGTGATGTGCAGGCTGGTGAAAATTCCAGCTGCAATTCACAGGGCACACTAGTTAGTATGCCTGGAAGCGTTGATGCCTTGAACAGCTGCCGCACAGAACAAAAGTCGAATTGTCCCAATCAGAATGGTGCACAACAAAAAGTGTCTTTCAACTCATCTGATAAATCCAAATGCCTTTATTCATCCAAAATTCATAAACTGACTCTGCGACTCGACATGCACATGTTTCAGCCCAAGCGGCCTGCCTCAGAAGTCTTATGACTCTTCGAGTATATAAAAGGTGCACAATCTCACAAAATGCTGCTTTGGAGAGACGTATCGCAACGTCGCAGACTCCTGAGGCAAGCCGCTTGGGCTGAAACATGTGCATGTCGAGTCACAGAGTCATTTTATGAATTTTGGATGAATAAAAGCATTTGGATTTATCAGATGAGTTGAAAGACACTTTTTGTTGTGCACCATTCTGATTGGGACAATTCTACTTTTGTTCTGTGCTTTTGAGGTTGTGGTTTTGTTTCCCCTGTTTTGTCCTTGAACAGCTGCCACACCATGGGATTTTCCCCCTGGTCCAGGGCCACCAGTGATTCTTGTCCACTGGTCTCATGCAGAGAACCAGACTCTGCCAGGGAAACTGCATCCTGGGGCAATAAGAGCATGGAATCAGACCTTCCATCCTCGCAGTCGAAATCAAACTGGACCTCTTGATCCAGTTCTGGGACCTTGTCTGCTGAGGACTAATCCCCAGTGCCGCCACTACTGTCACGCATTCAGCAGATGCTGGGGGACTCCAGCAGTTTAAATAAGGATTCCACATTAGGCTCACACAATCCAGGTGAAGCTATGCACAGGGGTTCTCGATCACCCTAACAGAGACTCTCTGGAGTTCCTCCTGGGCTCTGCAGTACTCATTGTGCTTCGCCAAATCTCCTTCGGAGGGCTCTGGCAAGGATCTCTTCCCTGGAATCAAGCCTCCTGTGGATCCCCAGCCCTGGAGGCCTCAGAGGAGGCTGAGCCCAAAACTCTTGCCCCTTCCCCATGGCACATGGATGCTCCTCGACCAACCATCCAGCACAAACCTGGCATGATCTTAAACCCAAAATTATCTTATTCTGAACAAATCAGTTCGTTAGTATTGAAATTGTTTTTACAAACTTTGAATGATTAGGTCAATTGCAAAGGTCCTAGAACCAGCTGCACTTAATACCCTCATTCATTCCCTCATTATATCCAAATTGGACTACTGTAATTCATTATATAAAAACATCACTCAGAAACAAGTAAGGCGATTGCAGTTAATCCAAAATGCATCTATAAAAATTATCACAAATTCAAAAATATTCGACCACTTAACGCCTCTTCTACGAAATGCCTACTGGCTGCCAATTCAACATCGTAAAACATATAAAATTTTACTCCTTTGTTTCAAAATCTGACAGGCAAACCTTCCAGCTTTCCTCGATAAATCATTAATTCCGTATACTCCCTTTAGGACCTTGCGATCTGTGGATCAAAATTTACTTACAATACCATCTCTAAAAATTATTAACACAAGGAGACGCGAGATATTCTCAGTATATCCACCACAACTATGGAACACCATGCCTTCTCTCCTTAAAGGAGTGCCGTCTCTAGATAAATTCAAGAGCTCCCTGAAGTCTCTCTTGTATAAAGATGCCTTTGATGTTTAAATCTAAGCTCCATGCTTCACTTTTTCTTAAGAAAACAGGCTTAAGATCTGAAGTCAAATTAGGCTATAGACATTTCCCCTTGTTAACCCAATTGTATTTTCCCATATTTGTTTCTTTTCTATAATTATTGTAGTTCTATCCGAGTCCCTTTTGTATCAGGTTAGTCCTTGTCCGATTCTGTCCAGATTTTTAATCTGTAATATGACGACCTTGTTTTTATCATGTACATCGCTTAGAAGTTTTATAAGCGATATCAAATTTTAAATAAACCTGAAACCTAATGATACAGGGGTAAGAAAGGCCCGAGAGGTCCATCCTTATTGATTTTAAGCAAAATTGAGGGGTCTTGAGGCAGATGGATTTGAAACAGTCTTTTTTCCTAAAGCCTCCAAGATGGCCACCATCAGCGAATTCATGCCAGAAATGGTTCCAGGTGCGCTCCCCTGAAGTTAAACTACAGGGAAAGGGGTTAAGGAGGGAGACCCTAGCTTTGGCTCCAGAAACCCTTAAATTTCAGTTTTAGAGACACCCCCCTTCCCCGATTTATAATAGCCTTACTCACTGGGCCATGTAGCGCCTAACTGCCTCAACTCAGAAGTGCAGCTGGAACAAATGGAAAGAACTCTGCCTCAGAGGTTTGCTCTATGAATTTGGTCTACAAGCTACCAGTTGGAGCAATGTCAGACTAAGTCTCAACCCCCGGGAACTTTCTCGCCGCAATGGGAGGAAGTCCACGCAATCGGCTCGCTATTAATCCCAGCCAAAAAGCCTGCGCTCAAGCTCCTGATAAATCAGGGATGTGAGCAACTTCAGAGGGGACGGCACCCAAGCTCCAAAACTATTACAGCAAGCTGGCTAGACATAAGAATTGCCGCTGCTGGGTCAGACCAGTGGTCCATCGTGCCAGCAATCCGCTCACGCGGCGGCCTTCTGGTCAAAGACCAGCGCCCTAACTGAGACTAGCCCTACCTGCGTACGTTCCGGTTCTGCAGGAACTTGTCTAACTTTGTCTTGAATTACTGGAGGGTGTTTTCCCCTATGACATACTCAGGAAGAGCATTCAAGTTTTCTACCACTCTCTGGGTAGACAGGTGTCCCCGAGGGCAGATCCTGCTAGCAGCAGACTTCTGCTGTGTGAGTTTGCGTCTTCTCCCATGCAGAGGTCCTAAGAGGAAACCTCTGGGCACCAAGTCTCAAACTTAAAATGACAGGGGAAAACCCCCAAAACAATAAAATGGAAGAGCAGATCAGAAACAAACACATGTGGGCAACTTGCTTGCAGAAGAAACTCTGAGCAAGCCTATTGGGAAGGAGATGGAGTTGAAAGATGAGTGATATTCTGAAAGCAACTTGCAGGTTCAGATGCATAACTGTAGCATTCAGGACTACTAGATAAAATGCACTAGAAATCATATATATTTTTATATTAAGTATCTTAATTTATTGGGGGGGGGTGTTTTCATTATTGGACACCCTCTTAAGTTTGATTAATGAATTATGCATGAGAGATCTGCATGCTTACTACCTCAAATTCATGCTAAATTTCTCTCATGCCTATTTACATATGTCCTGAAAATCTGACTGACTGATAGTCCCCCAGGGCAGGTTTGAGAACCACTGCTTTAGGCTCTTTATGACGACTCATTAACAGGAAAGAGTAAGGGGCAGAGACTCAAAGGGGATTATTTACCGAAAAAGGATGCTACATGAACATTTTTCACACTTACTGGATGGGCATGGCACACTCTGGCCACATCTTCACAAGATGCACCATATTCCATAGCAAGAGCAGCTTCATTCACCATTTCGCCAGCACCCTTTAAGAAAGAAAATGCACGTCTCCTTAGCTTTTTTGGCAGTATTGCTTGCTTCGGATCCAAATTTGATAAAGCAGATTTAAAACAATTTGTCCCTCATTGCGAATACTATAAGGTCCTCTTCTATCAAACTGCGCTAGCAGTTTTTAGCATGGTGAGCCAAGCTGAATGGCCCGCACTGCTCCCAAAGCTCACAGGAACTCTATGAGCGTCAGGAGTAGCGCGGACATTCAGCGCGGCTCACCGCGCTAAAAACTGTTAGCGCAGTTTGATAGAACATAGAAAACATAAACATAGAAAGATGACGGCAGAAAAGGGCTATAGCCCATCAAGTCTGCCCACTCTACTGACCCACCCCAATAAGTCTAGATGCTAGTGATTTGTCCTACGTAGGGATCATTAATGGAAATTTTTTTTTAAAAAACCAACCACCTAATCTTCCAAAATCCCATCCATTTTTCACATTGCAGGCAACAAGATACAAGACAAAAAATCAACTATTATATTCTGTAATGCTTTCACTCCTGCACAAGCAGGTACCTTCCATTATACATCAAGCAAGAGACCTAAGTTTCTCAACTGTCAAAAAACACACACATATCAAAACCCTAAGCTCCAATGCAAGCCTTTTAACTGGCTATTTTTTTAAGTCCTGTACTCCAGAACCCTTACTCTAGCCAATAAGATTGGCCCAATCTGCGTTGTATGACAAGCAAACTTCTAAAGGACAGCAAATATCTACACAAATACAACATTTCAAAGAGCTTGAGACTGAAATCTTAACACATCAACTGTACTGATCTACTGACTATTTCTCCTAGAAATAATCCTGGTTGGGATTTGAACAGATGAGAGGTATACTCACTGCTCCTAAAATGTGTGCTCCCAGCATCCTGTCCGTTGATTTATGACTAAGAATCTTCACCAGACCATCTGTGTCTGCATTGGTCTTGGCTCTGCTGTTAGCAGCAAATGGAAACTTCCCAACCTTATACTCCACACCCTACAGGATACAGGAAAATACATAGATCACACATTGATGTTGCAGAAATGTACTGGATCAAGCAGTACAGATAACATTCTCTATACTTGTGCATTATTGATACTGCACAATAGCAAGGCGGCAGTTCATATTTTAGGTCTCATTCTAGAAATTGTACATCCAGGCTGTCTTCTAACTGTTGCTAGAATTTGACAGTCAGCATTGGTGTCCACCCCTTCGTATTTTCAATGTTATTATTTCCAAAACTACCTTTCCATATATTACCTTCTTTGACTGGACTACAATGATTACGCCTCATAAGTGAAATATTCAGGGTTTGTAACTTAAACTTTAACACTTAAAAGGAATAGTATTTGTATGCACACATGGATTAGGGAAGATTAGATTCTTACCTCAATAATCTTCTTTCTAGTAGAAGGGAATAGTAGTCTGGACAGTAGAGTTTATATCCCATAATTGTAATAATTGGAGAAGGCATCCAAAGCTTTCTTCACTCCACCTCTTTGTTCCTGGGCATAGCCCCTCCTCCGCAGTTCTTACTAAAGCAATTCACAAACCCTTAAATAGGAGAAATAGCAAGGAGGAAACGGGAACTCCACGAACAAATTAAAGTCAATGAATAACGAGAATATAGCATAAACAAAAATAACTCACCTACCCGAGTGCAACTGGCACTAACATTTGTACAGCTCTTATATGTTTCCTTCCAAAATTAAGCCACCTTATTATGTTTATATATTTGGTATCCCTCAGTTTACAACAATTCAATGCAGCTTACAAAACACAATCAAATCAGTTAAAAACAAGAAAAGATATACCTGCTGATGATAAAATATGGCAAGAAGTATGGACCAGAAAATTTAAGTCGATTAGATCGGCCTCAATCCTTCAGTCGAAATATTTCTCTTGCATTGGGCTCACTGGACACCGCAAAAGATAGAAACATAGAGCATGATGGCAGAAAAGGGCCACGGCCCATCTAGTCTGCCCACACTAATGGCCCACCCCCTAACTACCTCCATGAAGAGATCCCACATGCCAATCCCATCTTTTCTTAAAATCCGGCCCGCTGCTTGCCTCAATTACCCGTTGTGGAAGATTATTCCAGCGATCAACCACCCTTTCGGTGAAGAAATATTTTCTGGTGTCGCCATGAAATTTCCCACCCCTGATTTTCAACGGATGCCCTCTTGTTGCCGTGGGTCCTTTAAGGAAAAAGAGATCCTCTTCCACCTCGATACGGCCTGTAACATATTTGAACGTCTCGATCATGTCTCCCCTCTCTCTGCGTTCCTCGAGTGAGTACAGCTGCAACTTACCCAGTCGTTCCTCATACGGGAGATCCTTGAGTCATGAGACCATCCTGGTGGCCATTCGCTGAACCGACTCAACTCTCCGCACATCTTTTTGATAATGTGGCCTCCAGAATTGTACACAGTATTCCAGATGGGGTCTCACCTTGGATCTGTACAACGGCATTATGACCTCGGGCTTACGGCTGACGAAACTTCTACGGATACAGCCCAAGATTTGTCTAGCCCTGGATGAAGCTTTCTCCACTTGATTGGCAGTCTTCATGTCTTCGCTAATGATCACACCCAAGTCACATTCTGTTACAGTCCTTGCTAGGATCTCACCATTTAGGGTGTAAGTCCTGCATGGATTTTTGCCGCCAAGGTGCATGACCTTGCATTTTTTGGCATTGAAACTTAGTTGCCAAGTCTTTGACCAATGCTCCAGCAGGAGTAGGTCCTGCATCATACTGTCGGGCACTGAGCTTTTGTCGGGCACTGTGCTTTCATCTGTTGTGCGGTTGTCTACCATGTTGCATAGTTTGGCGTCATCGGCGAATAATGTAATTTTACCTCGATTGCTAAATTTTCACATAAAGCCTCTAATCTATGTTGGTCCTGTGAGAAATCAGTGGGTACACTACCCCACATGATTTTTCAATGCTCTCTGCTTACGATACACTGGCAGAGAGTTTGGAGCACCATGTCCTCCATACTGAAGATCCATGAACCGTTAAATTTCAAAATTATTGTGCTAGGACAACAAAGTCTCACACAATCCCTAACGGAGCCCAACGCTCACTTGCTTGCTTAATATTCTACTGTTTCTGGCTATCCAAAACATTTTGCACTGCTGGAAGAATTTGGCTAAGGTAGAATTCATAGTATGGTGGAACAGAGTTTATATTACTAGCAAGTTTGAAAGTGTAATAGCAGAAAAACTTCATTCCACTAGATCATTCCTTAAAATTTGGAGTCCGGTCCAATCTTATTGTAATTTAGACCACTGACAATCAGTATTTTAGATCATATGGTATAAAGATTATACTGATCATCTTCTCAACATAATTATTAAGTAATGCTCATTGGAAGTTCTCTCATATGCTTGCATGCAGGCAGACATAACATTTACTGATATGTGTGTGATAGTCTTATATATCAGTTATATATATTTTATACATAGAATATGCACGATATGCACAGTTGATTTGTTTTATGTTTTATTCAATAATTGTACACTTTATTTGTTTTAGAAACGTAATAAAAATACTTGGAAAAAAAAAAAAACCAAGAAAAGAATGTCATTATCAATAAGAAAGACCTAATCTAAATATTGAAGAGAAAAAAGCCCTCTTTTTGTTGTGGTCTCCTGAATGCAGTCTTCTCATGCCCACTAACAACCTAAAAATTACCTCAAATTAAATGCCAAATTGAAAAAAATGAGTTTTCAACATAAGACTTAAATTTTGGAAATGAAAAGTTCACTTCATAGCAACATAGAAACATAGAAATAGACGGCAGATAAGGGCCACGGCCCATCAAGTATGCCCACTCCAATAACCCTCCCTATCTATCTTTGCGGATAGATCCCACATGTCTGTCCCATCTGGCCTTAAAATCTGGCACGCTGCTGGCCTCAATAACCTGAAGTGGAAGACTATTCCAGTTATCAACCACCCTTTCGGTGAAGAAGAATTTCCTAGTGTCACCGTACAGTTTCCCGCCCCTGATTTTCCACTGATGCCCCCTTGTTGCCGCGGGACCCTTGAAAAAGAAGATATCCTCTTCCACCTCGATGCGACCTGTGAGGTACTTGAATGTCTCGATCATATCTCCCCTCTCTCTACGTTCCTCGAGTGAGTAGAGCTGCAACTTCCCTAACCGCTCTTCGTATGGGAGCTCCTTGAGTCCCAAGACCATCCTGGTGGCCATTCTCTGGACCGATTCCAGTCTCAGCACATCCTTGCGGTAATGTGGCCTCCAAAATTGCACACAGTACTCCAGGTGCGGTCTCACCATGGATCTATACAGTGGCATAATGACTTCAGGTTTACGGCTGACGAAACTCCTGCGTATGCAACCTATGATTTGCCTTGCTTTGGATGAAGCTTGCTCTACTTGATTTGCAGACTTCATGTCTTCCCTGACAATCACCCCTAGGTCTCTTTCTGCTTCAGTTTTTGTCAAGATCTCGCCATTTAGGGTGTAAATCCTGCATGGATTTCGGCTTCCCAGGTGCATGACTGCATTTTTTGGCATTGAAACTGAGTTGCCAGGACCTAGACCAGCGTTCCAGTAGAAGTAGGTCATGCATCATATCGTCTGCCATTGAATTTTTGTCTGTTGTGCTTTTGCTCACTACATTGCTTAGTATGGCATCATCAGCGAATAATGTTATTCTACCTCGGAGCCCTTCTGTAAAGTCTCTTATGTAGATGTTGAACAAGATCAGGCCCAGGACGGAGCCCTGTGGCACTCCACTTATCACCTCTGACATTTCGGAGGGGGTGCCATTCACCACTACCCTCTGAAGCCTACCTCCAAGCCAGTTCCCAACCCAATTGGTCAATGTGTCACCCAAACCTAAAGAACTCATCTTGCTCAGCAATCTGCGGTGTGGTACGCTATCAAATGCTTTGCTGAAATCCAGGTAGACGATGTCCAGGGACTCACCAACATCCAGTTTCCTCGTCACCCAGTCAAAGAAGCTGATCAGGTTGGATTGGCAGGATCTCCCCTTAGTAAATCCATGTTGGCGGGGATCCCGTAGATTCTCTTCGTCCATGATCCTATCCAATTCGCGTTTGATTAGGGTTTCCCTTAGTTTGCTCACTATTGATGTGAGACTCACTGGTCTGTAGTTTGCCATCTCCATCCTGGAGCCTTTCTTGTGGAGTGGAATGACGTTAGCTGTCTTCCAGTTCATCGGGACGTTACCTGTACTAAGGGAGAGATTGAAGAGCGCGGATAGCGGTTCCGCTATGACATCACCCAACTCTCTGAGCACCCTAGGGTGTAGGTTGTCAGGCCCCATTGCCTTGTTGACTTTTGATTTTTGACAGCTCGCAGTAGACGCTGCTGGGTGTAAACTTGAAATTACTAAATGGGTCAACTGATTTATCCCTTGTCTGTGGCTGAGGGCCGATTCCCGGCGCCTCGCGGGTGAAGACTGAGCAGAAGTATTCATTTAACAGTTGGGCTTTTTCCGAGTCTGTATCTACATAGTCTCTGTCTGGTTTTCTGAGACGTACTATCCCAGAGTTCTTATTTCTGTCACTGATATACTTGAAGAAAGATTTATCTCCTTTCTGGATGTTCTTTGCTAGAGACTCCTCCATGCGGAATTTGGCCTCCCTAACTGCTGTTTTGACAGCCCTTGACTTGGCCAGATATTCTACTCTAGAGTCCTGTGTCCCTGATTGTTTATAAGATATGAATGCTTTTTTCTTCTCTTTGATGAGGTCCGAGATCTCTGTAGAGAACCACTGTGGCTTGTTGTTCCTACTCCGTTTGCTTACTGATTTAACATAGCGGTTTGTTGTTTCCTGTATGGTGGCTTTCAAAGTTGACCACATTTCTTCCACACTGTCGGTGTCTGCTTGGCTTTGTAGCGCCTGGTGAACGAAGTCTCCCATGTCTTGGAAGTTTGTGTCCTTGAATTTGAGAACCTTGGTCATTGTGGTAGATTTCGTGAAACGTTTCCTGATATTGAACCATATCATATTGTGGTCACTGGAGGCCAAAGTTTCACCCACCGAGACCTCTGTGATACTTTCCCCATTGGTAAGTACTAGGTCTAGTATTGCCTGATCTCTTGTTGGTTCAAATACCAGTTGCCTGAGTCTTGCTCCATTCAAAGAGTTTAATAGCTTCCTGCTGCTGCCGGAAGCAGAAGAAAGTGTGACCCAATCCACATCAGGCATGTTGAAGTCACCTACCAATACTGTGTCACCCCGCAAGGTGATATTCTCTATATCTCCGATTAATTCCATATCTAGGTCATCTTGATGTCTTGGGGGTCTATATACTATGCCAAGATACAGGCATTTGTCCTTCCCTCTGGCCAAATTTACCCAAAGAGATTCCCCAGTGTACTGTACATCTGTGATTCTGGTGACCTTAATGTCATCTTTAGTATATAATGCTACACCACCTCCCATTTTACCCTCTCTGTCCCGGCAAAGCAAGTTGTAACCTGGTATGACCATGTCCCATCCGTGGGAGTCTGTAAGCCAGGTCTCAGATATCGCCACCACATCCAGGTCGGCATTCCTCATTTCTGTTTCCAAGTCTAGGATCTTATTTCCCAGACTGTGGGCGTTGACGTACATAGCCCTCCATGTTGTGTGTTTGTTGTTTCTCAGTGGGGACAATCCCTCTTTATCATCTGGGACACCATTAGCATTATTCGCATGTCTCTCACACTCCCTAGACCCAGAGCTAAGGCTTGTTCCTGTCTCGGACTCCCCATGACTATAGTGTGCTCTTATCTCAGACTCTGTAATGTGTGTACCCTGTGGGGGTATTCCCGTTTGGGCTACTTGAGCTCCTATAGTGCAATTTGCAACGTGTGCACTCGCGCTGGTCCCAGAATTACAATGTGTACCCCTCTAGACCCAGGATTGGTATGTGTACTCCCCCTAGACCCAAAATTGTAATGTGTTCCAGAAATATACTGTTTACTTAGCTCAGTCTCAAGAGAGTATTGGTAGCTTAGCTCGTTAGGTGGGTTGTTTGCGCCCGTACCCTCCCCCAACTTACCTAGTTTAAAGCCCTGTGTAGTAGGCGGGCTAGACGGTGTCCAAGGACGTTCTTCCCCCTCCTGGTCAGGTGTAACCCGTCTGGTCCCAGCAGTCCTTGCAGTGCCTCTCCGTGGTATAGGAACCCAAAGTTCATTCCTTGCACCATCCCTGCAGCCAGTCGTTCGCCTTCCGGACTCGATCCTCCCTGGCACTGTCCTTGCCCCTCACTGGGAGGATCGAGGAGAAGACCACCTGCGCATCCATCCTCCTCAGCTTCTCTCCCAAGGCTCTGAAGTCTTCGGGTATGCTCTCCGGAGTGCACCTGGCAGTGTCGTTGGTTACGACGTGGATGAGAATCATAGGGAAGTGATCCTGGGGTTTGATGAGTCTACCCAGGCTAGCGGTTATATCCCGGATCCTGGCCCCTGACAAACAGCAGACCTCTCTTGATTGCAGATCAGGTCTACAAATTGGTCCCTCGGTGCCCCTTAGCAGCGAATCCCCGATGACCACAACTCTGCGCTTTCTAGGGTTGGGCCGACCTATTGACTTCGAATAACTTGTGGAAGGTCATTCTGTAAGAATGGAGATAAAAAGAAAAAAACCCCAAAAGCAGCATTACGAGTCGATTCATAATGAGTAAAGGAAGTACCAGTCTCTGAGAGTCAACCAACCGTAATGTATGTATTGGAATATATGGAATGGTTACAGCAGCCAAGTATGATGGAACTGCATAATGTAGAGCTTTAAAAGTCTTGACAAAGAATTTTAAATTTAGATTATTTATTTTTAGTATCCTCCAAACCTCTGTCTAGAACCCTGAAAGGATCTTTGCAACAAACAGCCCACCAACTGGCGGGATCACCTTTAGCCCCGAAAGGAACTCCTACTGGAACCATCCGGAGCACATGGTCTGCTGTCTGGCAGTGCCTGAGAATGACAATCTACCACACTGGTCATAAGGTTGTCCAAACCTTTACCAAAGAGCATTTGCCTCTTAAAGGGCAATCTGTACAAAGTAGCCTTAGAGGCTGAATCTCCTGTCGATTGTCTAATCCACAAGTTTGGGCGGAGATAGAGTAAGCCAAAACTTTGCTCATGACCCGTATAATCCACCCCTGCAAGAATCACATGAGGCATAGTGCCTTCCTCCGCACAGGGAGCCTAACACAGCATCTTATGGCAAGCCCATGCCACAAAGGATGCCAAAGCTGCCACTTTGAGACCCAGAGCCAAGGCCTCAGACTGTCTGTCTTTTGAGGATCAGATCCACTCTCCGATCCTATGCATCCTTCAAAATCATTCCTCCTTCGCTAGGGAGCAAAAGTACACTTTGTAACCTGAGCCATCAAGGAATCCACCTTGGGCATAGACAAGAGCTACTGAAACTCCGGTGCCATGGGATATAGATTAGACATGGCCCGGGCCCCCTTTAACGGGCCCTCTGGAGAGTCCCAATGCTCCGTGAACATTGAAGTGATCTCTGGATATGCTCGAAAAAAATGTGGACTGTAATTTGGAACTGGTCAGCAGAGAATGCTGTGAAGTTTTGGGGATGCTAATTCCAATTCCCGCAGAGACACTGTAATGGCCTCCAGCAAATCTGTGGGCTTAAAAAGCCTACATACAGTTGAGTCCTCTCCCTGGTCTAGAACTATCAGAGATTCTTGACTGGTGGCATCCACAGGGACCCAGAATCCTCCAATTTGAATGACTCAGTGTGTGACATCAAAGATATGGAAATAGACCCTAAATCCTCCCAGTCCTTCTCCGGCTGGTTGTCTGGGTCTGGAGAAGCCATTCATCTCGGGGGAACTGGCCCCTATGGTTTGCAATCCTCCTGCACCTGGCCTGAGGCCATGCCAGCCTGTTTATGCTTCAGATAAGCTTCAAACAGTAAAGTCAAAAAACCAGGATCGAAATCCTGTACTGGATTTCCAGAAGATCTCTGCTGGTCCATATCATGGTCGCTCATCAGTTCTGCGGAGTCTGTATGTCTGAGTTTTGCCAATAATGCATTTTGCTTTTTGCAGGCTCTAGAAAGGCTTAGACCCCAACAGCTAAGCCTCCTGTGACTCCGAACTCTTAGAGGGACCTGAGGGAACTAAGCCCAGTGCTCGCAACCCACCTCATGTGCCCCATGGATGCTCCTCAACTGCCCATCCAGAACGAATTTGATATGAAATAGTCGTTACACAGTCTGGGGAGTATATCCTGAGCGATTTTAAGCAAAATGGAGGTGTTTTGAGGCAGTTAGAGGTTTTTAAAGTAAAACTGGGAAATCCAAGATGGCAACGATTTTGGAACCAAAAATGACCCAAGAAAGCAAAACAAAAGGTCAAAAAATTGCCAGGGGTTTTTGGAGGTGGAAGACCCTCAAAAAAGCTCCTAAAACTAAAAAACACCCCAAATTCAGAAAACATCCCCTCCCCCCACACACATTTTCCCCATAGGAATAAATGGAGTCTTCTCACATACTGGAAAGGTACCTGCCTGCATCAGCTCACATACACAGCAGCTGGGTTTGGAGAAGTTTTCTCTGCCTCTTACAAACCTGCTGTGTTTCAGGCACTTGTCTCTTCGGGCTGCCTTTTAGTGCCTCAACCCCACTAGCTCCTCAAGTATCTTCAGGGGGTAGGACACAGTTGGCACTTGCAAATCCCTGGGGACCGATACGGGGGACAGTCAGCCTGTCCTCAAGCGCCTGATGATCAGGGGCAAGCTAACCTCCCAGGGGACCAGACCCCGAGCTGTCCATGAAGTTGGTGCAGGCTGGCTAGGTAGAGGCCCTAGAAGAAGAGTCGCTCCCTGATGCAGACCTTTGAAGCCATAATCTGCAAATTCTTCTAGGCAGAGCTGCCCCAAAAAATCAATAACATCTGTGGCACTGGTAAGCCTCGAGAATCGGTACAATAATATCTGAAAAAAATGAAATAATAGCAATGCAGAACAAAAGACACCTTTCTCAACTCGCTTGGAGAAGGAAAAACTGAGGAGTAGGGGCTATGCCCAGGAACAAAGAGGTGGAATGAAGAAAGCTTTGGATGAACAATTACTCGTGAGTATAGGATATAAACTCTACTGTCCAGACTACTATGTCCTTTGCACTAGAATAGCTTTTTAGGAGTGGGCCTAATAAAAGTTGATGTTACATAAGAGCTCTGGAGACTCTTAAGGTCTCTTTTTAAAATACAGAAGGGTCTATATCTAGAGAATGCTATGAGGATGGCACTCCCTCCCATAAGTGTCATCAGTTGGATTCAAGTGTGGATTGATTGCTTAGCTTTTTATTGTTTATGATTTTATACATCTTTATGTAATTTAGCATAAAACACTTATCCCCGCCCTCATCACCTCGTGCTGACTACTGCAACTTGCTACTCTAAGGCCTTCCACTTAGTTATCCGTCCAGAATTCAGCTGCACTACTCATATTCCGGGAGAGCCGCTTTACTCACGTTACTCCTTTCCTAAAGTCACTGGCTTCCCATCCATTTACAAAAACAATTCAAACTCCTCTTACTGACCTTCAAATGCACTCACTAAGCTGCCCCTCACTATCTCACTTCACTTATCTCCCCCTGTGATCCCCTACCGTTCGGCTGGTAAGTCCCTCCTATCTGTATCCTTTTCTTCAATTGCCAACTCCAGACTCCTTCCCTTCTGCCTTGCTGCACCATATGTTTGGAACAAGATGCCTGAATCCCCACAGTCGGCTCCATCTCTGGCGATGTTCAAGGCCCGTTTAAAAGCCCACCTCTTTGAGAATGCTTCTGACTCCTAACTCCTCTTACCTTGGGTTCTGCATCTCCTACCCTCTATGTCATATCTGTCTGTCCAAGTTAGACTGTAAGCTTTTTAGAGCAGGGAGACTGTCCATAAATGTCAACATGTACAGCACTGCATACGCCTTTCAGCGTTATATAAGTGATAAGTAGTAGTAGTAATTTAAGCATTAGTGGCCATTTAGAACAGTATCACAGAACCATGCTCTATGCTTGCCTGAATCATAGTAAAAGGCTCTTAATTCGGGAATGGTTCTGGACTTGAAGCAGCAAGCAATGCACATGAGACTTGAGAGTGATGTTGTACAGCTAGAAGGCGAACTGTACCTCTTCTTTCAGCTGTTCCTCTGATTTACCAACCCAGGCGACCTCCGGATGTGTGTAAATCACTGATGGTACACAGTTGTAGTCAATATGAACTGCCCCACCAGCCATGCCTTCAACACAGATAATCCCTTCGTCCTCTGCTTTGTGAGCTAGCATTGGGCCAGCAACTACATCCCCAATTGCATAGATACTATGAAGCAGAGAGAGAGAGAGAAAAAAAAAGTCAGTCATGGGGTCCGTTGATATTAAATCAACTGAATGCTGTCTTTTATATCAGTACAAAAGCAGATGGCTAGGGAATGCTGTACCATAAAAAAACAAGAAAGCAAAACAAAAATAAATCTATCAAAGAGCTTGGCTCCCCTCGTCCCAGCGATATCACACTCCAGGTTCCACTTAGCTTGAACACCTTCCCCCCACCTTAGGAGGTTCAACCCCCCTCCTGTTCCTTCTCTAGGGTGGACACTTCCCAGCTTTCTCTCTTTACCCTCTAGGTTATTTCTCCTCTCCTCAGCTTCACCTCTTCCTTCTCTTTGCCTTCTTCCATAAGATCCTTGGCTCTCTTCTCTCCTCCTTCCTGTCCACTCCAAATTCTTTCTATTCCCCCCTCCTCCCCCCCCCACACACACAAGTTCTCTCTGAGATCTCTCTTCAGGCACGTTTCCTCAGCTTTCATTCTTCCCCTTCCCTCAGGAACATATACCAAAAAGTTTGGTCTCCCCCTCCCCCCAACCTTTTTCTTTCTACTCCCTCCCATGATCACACAAGAGGCAGTGATCAGATGCACATAGGGCCAAATCGTTTTCGTCCGCTAGTACCAAATGTCTCCAGTGTTTGGCAGACTGACTGTGCCCAATGGTTAAAGCAGCAGACTGAAAACAAGGAAAGTTTGATTTCAAGTCCCACTGTGGCTCCTTATGACCTAGGGTGTCACTTAACCCCCCACTGCCTCAGGCAGAACCTTAGGTTGTGAGCCCATCAGGGACAGGGAAATATCTAGAGTACCTGAATGTAACTCAACCTTGGGAAAAATTGTGAGCTAAATGCTTAAAGAAATAAATGCTTTCAAAAATATGAGTAACATTTTCCTTTGAGCCTTCAATTTGCTTTCTCTTTCCTCAACTCTTGAGCAACTGTCCTTTTGCATTATATTTCATTTTAAAGAGGGTGGTAAGCTATGTTTTTTGAAAATCTGAGTATGAATGAGATCTATGGCAAAGGTCATCGTATTTTTGCTACTTTTGGTTGTGGACGTAACAATATGTCTTGAGAGTTTCCAGACTACTTACTTTGGGATCTTTGTCTGGAAGCGGTTATTGATGGGGATTCTTCCCTTGGCGTCCGTTTCTATGCCCAGCTCCTGCAGACACAGGTTCTGAGTGAAAGGACGGCGGCCAATGCATACGAGCAAAACGTCACAAGTCACAACTTCTGCCTTGCCACCAGCTGCAGCTTCAATACTGGAAATAAAAGAAGGTGAGGATAAGGCCATGGAAGTGGCAGAGATTTATTTATAATAATAAAAACTTTATTTTTCTATACCGCCATAGTCAAAAGACTTCTAGGCGGTTCACATTGAAAGAAGGTTGGACAATCAGCGAATTACAGAATGCAAGAGGAGAAATGTTACATAAAAATTGGGGTTATATGAGAAGTGTTATATGAGAAATTACATCAGGTTTGTGAAGGGAAATATCATAGTGAGAGAAATAAGCCTTCAATCCTAAAAACCCTCCATTATAGAGTAAACTTTTAGGAAAAAGTTAAGTTTTCTCTATAATGGGGGGGGTTTGCACACACCCCCCACACTCCCCTCAACAGCAGCGCGAAGAGTATGAAGTAAAGTGGGGGGGGTTCCCCCCACACCTCCCGTCGGAGCTCTTTAAAAGTAAGTTTTTAGGCGGCGTGTTTGGGTCTTGCGCCGAAATGTCAGCGCGCCAAAGTCTCACGCGCTTTTGTCCCGTCACCATTTTGCCATGGTCCCCAACATGGGAAGGACTGTTGCATAGGGCTCGTAGGCTGATTCTGAACATGTAATAATGGAGCTTTCTTTGGGAAGGGTGAGGGGGATCTGTGGGACTAATATTATAGACCATCTTGAAGAAACAACATGGAGGTCTTGGTTTATTAGTATGTAGAACTGCTCTGGTTAATACATAAGAACATAAGCAGTGCCTCTGCTGGGTCAGACCAGAGGTCCATCATGCCCAGCAGTCCGCTCACGCGGCGGCCCATCAGGTCCAGAACCTGTATAGTGATCCTCTATCTATACCCTTCTATCCCCTTTTCCTTCAGGAAGTTATCCAGTCCCTTCTTGAACCCCAAAACTGTACTCTGTCCCATTACACCCTCTGGAAGCACATTCCAGGTGTCCACCACCCTTTAGATGAAGAAGAATTTCCTAGCATTGGTTCTGAATCTGTCCCCTCTTAATCTTTCCGAATGCCCTCTCATTCTTGTAGTTTTTGAAAATTTGAAGAATTTGTCCCTCTCTACTTTCTCTATGCCCTTCTTTGTGTCTTTTTAGATAAGAAAGGTGAGTGAAGCTTTTATCACACTCAGTACATGTAAATGGTTTGTTCCCTGTGTGGATCATTTGGTGTTTTTTTAGTCCTGATCTATCTACTGCAGATTTTATAACAGTTTACAGACTGTGTTTGTCCAGATATAAAAATAAAATAAAATAAATAAAAATATTGTTATCCACCTAGAATCTGATTGGAGATTAGAGTGGGCTATAAATATTATATAGAATAGTAAAAGGGCCCCTCAGTGACCACCTTTCTCCCTCCTTCACAATGGGACAGTGCCTGAGAGAACAGTTAAATTCAAGGTACCTTCACTATCACCATCATGTCTCATCAAGCAACAAGTTGGCATACGCATCTCGTTATTGTGTAGTGTCTGTCTAGATACCTGGGCTTTAAACAATATATCACATTTTACAATCAGGTGCAAGCTTTTCATAAGACAGTTCATTTATGCAGAGGAGCAATGAGACCATGTCCAAAAGCTGCCCAACACTCAGAGCCTCTGTGCTGGCAGAGATGCTAAAGGGTTGTCGGAAGTCACAAAACAAGCCCCTAGCTACTCACCTTAACTGAAAGAAGCAGGAGAGCAAATGTCAAGAGAGAGAAATGGAAAACTGATGGAGGCTTGTGGTAAATCCGATACCACAGGAAAAGAGATCTGATAGAAAAGGTGGAACAGCAGTGGTAGAAAGAATGGAACACAAAGAAAAGAAATGAAAGGGTTGGAGAAAAAATGGAGTGAAAGTACAAGTGAGAGATAAAAGCTAAGAGAAAGATGGCAAGACTGAAAAAAAGGGATAAAGCGCAAGCTTGAGAGGGCCCTGATGGCACTATGCTAGAAGCAGAAAGGTTCTTACCTGCTAATTTTCTTTCTTTTAGTCCAGTGGTCTCAAACTTAAACCCTTTGCAGGACCACATTTTGGATTTGTAGGTACTTGGAGGGCCGCAGAAAAATATAATGTCTTATTAAAGAAATGACAATTTTGCATGAGGTAAAACTCTTTATAGATTATAAATCTTCCCCCTCCCCCCCCATGAAGGCCTTCTTTGCAGCATCCTCCAGCTTCCCCCTGGCCTCCTGGTCTTAGTTTCAGCTAATTACTGCAACCTGCAGAGTGGATCGCCGGTGCTGTAGCGTTCCTTGTAGGCTCCCATCGGCCTCTGCAGCACATTCCCTCTGTCGCAGTCCCCCCCTCCTCTGACATCAGGGGCAGGATCGCAGCAGAGGGAACGTGCTACTGAGGACGCCGGCAGCCTGCAAGGATCGCTACAGCACCAGCAATCCTCTCTGCAGGCTGCGGTAATTATCTGAAGGTAAGAGCGGGAGGGCAGGGGGGAAGCCGGAGGATACTGCAAAGAGCGAGCAGCACTAGTACAGACCGTGGGCTGCAAAATAGTACCTGGCGGGCCGCGAGTTTGAGACTACTGTTTTAGTCCCTCCAGACTGGCACAGAACTGATGGGCTATAACACACCTCTACCTCTAGTCTGTTCTCATTCTCTACTTGCTGGTAGAGGTGCATTATAACCCATCAGTTCTGTGCCAGTCTGGAGGGACAATAAAGAAACAGTTCATGCTAAAAGGGTGGCCCAAGGATGATGGCCCTTCATCCCTTTTAATCCATTTCTCTGTGCAGACCCACCCATACTCCAGGAAAAATGAAAGAACATCAATTTAAGTAATGCTAATTACAAAACTCCTCCTGTAACATCCTAAAGGGCAAAAGACAAGGAAACTTACGAAACATCAATTTTTCCATCTTGTCTCTTTGCAGCAGCAGTAACCTTAGTGTTTAGTTTAAATTTGAGCCCTTGTTTCTGAAGAATACGCTGGAAGTTTTTCGAGATCTCCATGTCGATGCCTACTCCACCAACATGCCCTAGGAACTCAACTGCGGTCACATCTGCACCGAGCCGCTGCCAGACTGAGCCCTGCAGGTACAAGTGGCACATTGTCAGAGGTCAGCACCCCCATGTAAAAACACGTGGCCCCCTAGCTGATGATACATTAGCTTTAAAGGACCCAAAAAATAGACTGTGAGAAAATAGCTGTATATTATTCAAGTTTTAAGTTTATTATAGTTTTGATTTAAACGCAATATCAAGTATTTTCAATGCGTATAACAATATTAAAAATTTGGTGGAACAAATAAAATCATTTGAGACAATAAAACATACAAACCTATCCATAGTTAATTAAAGATACAAAAGGAATATAAGGATAAACTACATTTGTTTTAAAAGAAAAAAAACGAAAATAAAAAACATTTGGGAAAGGAGCAACATCAGGAAGGGTATTAAAAAAATGTTAATAAAACTTGGTTTGGAAAAAATGTTTTAAAAAAAAAAGGCTTAATCTAGAAGTAAATAGGAAAATCAAAGAAGATTATCTGATCTAAGATTCATATGCATCTTTATAAAGATAGCTTTTTAGTTTGCTTTTAAATTTTTCTAAGTATTATAAGTAGGGTTGTGCGGGGGGGGGGGAAGATATTTCCTATATTAATTTGCTTTTTTCATTTTTATTTTTTAAATCTGGTTTAGCACACAGGTCATTTTAGCATCTCACACAGTGAATTCTCCAACATCGTTAACACAGAATAAAGACAATGAGAAAGTGGCAAAAATGTGCCAGAATTCTGAGCCCCTGTTTCAGTAATGGCAACATCAGTTGTCCTCCGAGTAAAGAACACAATACACTTCTGATGGCCTGACTGGGTATCATTAGGTATGTCTTGCTTACCAGCTCCACACCAATCACACCTGCCCCAATGACCACCATCTTCTCAGGAACCTGCTTCAGAGATAGCGCGCCCGTGGAAGAGACGACAGTTTCTTCATCGATCTATCAACAATGAGGGTAAGAGTGTCACACATGCCTTTTCCTAGGTTCAAACTCAGGGCAGTTCTGCAGGACACCACAAGCTCAGATAGGGTTCATTAGTACAGCGAGACTGATGGTAGATTTTTAAAACGTTTGGACTCATCAGCCATAATAAAACTAATTTATGAAGACTTCAAGCCTTACATAAACGAACACTAACAGGTTATATACTATACTGTGTCATATTCTGTTTTTATATTTAAGAATTCAAAGCAGATTACAGTGAAAGAAGCTGTCATGGAATTACAGATAATCTCTCCAAAAGTTGCTTAAATTCAATATTAATCCTATTAATTAGAAAATAGGTACGTTTTTACTCATTATGACAGGGGTTGCCATACCCAATCAAATATACTGGGTCAATAGTATAGAAAGTAGTCTCCCAAAGGATAGGACCAAACAAATAAACAAAAATAAAGGAGAACTCCTTATGTATAGAAGAGAAGACTTTCAACCAGAGAGGTGCTCAGAACCTTGAATAAAGGTGATGAAAAACACTAACTGGGGAAGAACCCCTATAAGTGTTTCAATGCTCTATCATTGCATCTTCTCCATTGGAAGAAAGAAATCCATGAAAAACTTGTGCAAAAACTTAACTGGTGTCAAAAATATATACATATAATATAAGCAAAGCGTGTTTGTAATAATGTGCTGAAACTTAGCTTGCATGGGTGGTTAGGAAGCAGGCTCACTCCAGCAGGCTCTAACGCGTTTCGCCATTGGCTTCCTCAGAGAGCCTTACAGGGGTTGCCATTATGAAAAACTGGAAAAATTGGGACCGGCTGAATTATAATTTTTGATGGAATTCTTTATGCCACATCTTTAAAATGGAGTGGGTAATAGCCTTACAGCAAGGGCATTTTAAGAAATTTAAGGATGTTTGGGAGCCATTAACAAAATATTGTAAAGAATGAATATTGTTTTTTCCCTTTGAACATACACGTCCAGGGAGGGGGGAAACTTTATGTTTTCTTATGTTTAAAGACAGTTGTTGGGTATGTGGGAGGGGGGATATTTGATATGAAGTAGACTTTGGTAGAATATTAAGTGATGTTAAAATGTAAAATTATTTTTTTTTTAAATTATAGTTTGAATAATACATTATCCAATTATATAAAGGAAAAAAAAGAGAATCTACATACACATTACATAATTCATCATACATAAATCCTTTTTAAGCCCACTAAATGGGGAGACAAGATACTATATTCAACCAAAAAATAAAGAAAAGATAAAGGAAATAATTCTCAGTTCAACTACGTGAACCTTGTATCATTCCTTACTATTTTAGGGATACATCCTCCTCATTACCTTAGCGATTGGTCAATTTCCCTGTGACTCAATTAGCACCTGAAATATTGTTAAAAAAATACCTTAAAGAAGTACTGGGATTGCCCAATGCGGAGAATTTTCCAATAGATAATTATTACTATGTACCTCAAAAGAAAAAAGAATCCGCCCAGGAGGTGGATCATCTGATCACAATAGAAATTAATTTAATTGAATTTTTGGAAGATACACAAGATGTGATTCAGAATCGATCTACCTTGGTGATAACATGCATGAGTGAGATAGATAAAATGTTAATCATGAAACTTTATTTTAAAAATAGATTAACTAAATTTTGTGGTGACTTAGTTAGGATTTTTCCTGATGTCTCCAAAGCTACTCAATGTAGAAGGAAAGAGTTTTTGAGGTTAAAACCTAGAGTTTTGGCTCTGGGGGCATCTTTTTATTTAAAATTTCCTTGCATATGTTTAGTTAATTTACATGATGTTTGAATACATTTTTGGGGATCCCATTCAATTGCAGCAATTTTTGGCTGTTCGTGAGCAGAAATGTAAAATGATTTTATTTTATATTGCACTTATTGAAAGTTTTAAAAATAAATAAAGAATTAAAAAAAAAAAAGAAAGAAAAATAGATATGTTTTTAGAGCCTTCCTGAAATGCAAAGATGATATTTGTCTAATTTGAGGAAGGGAATCATTCCAAATTTTTACACTCTTTCTTCTATGAAAACGTTTGCACCCCAATTGATTTTAGCCCTTCGTCTGTAGAAAATATTTTTTAAAACAATCCAGTGTATAGGAAACAAACTTCTTCTCAATAGCCTAGAAAGCAGCACTCTGGAGTTTAGTGAATTAAAGACCAGTAACAAGGGCCTGAATTTACTACGCACGTTCTTCATAAGCTAAAGGGTTTCCCCATCATCCCCCTAATTCCATAGCAATGCACCTAATGGTAAGCGCCATTTGCATATGTATATTTACTGAATACTAGCATTCACATGCGTGAACATGCATATATGCACACAAGTGCAAGCTGCATGCATATATGCATTAAGAAATGCGCATAGAGGCAGAGCAGATATTTGCATACACAATTTACAGAATACTGTAAGTTAGGTACACACCTGCTGCATTTAAGGATGTCTATTTATGCGTGCCATAGACCTGGCACAAGTGGACACACCTAAATGGAGGCACATTTCAACCGACTTATGCCAGTATTCCTTAAGCATGCTTATGCTTAAAATATAGGTTGACTACCCACAGAAAGTGGGCACCTATATTTTGGTGCACACTTAGACACACAGGAGGCAATTCTGTGTGTCGTTCAGACCCTGTGTGAGATAAGACCATAGAAATGGTCTCGCTCCCTCCTACCAGGAGCAGCCGAGACCAGGAGCACTGGGACTTGGATGCTGCCAAATCCAGATGGGAAACAGTAACTTCTACTAAGAAAGAAACAATGGAATGGGTGGCACGTCCCATTCATCATACTGTGATGCACTCCAACAATACCAATCACTTATTATCACCCCATTATCTATTACTGATCCAGCACTCTCACAGCCTAACTTTAAAAATTAAGAGAACAGTGGTTCATAAAAAGGATCATGCAGTCAGGTGAAGTGGGTGAGCAAGATCATATAGGTCATGGAGAGGGAATACGTAAGGATCGTGTGGACTGCACAAAGATGTGTGGCATTTGATAATGTGTGCTTCATAGAGTAGAGAATGACTCAGGGGTCATATTTTTCCCGTCCACGGAGGAACTCATTTTCCCACCCCGGCGAGTTCTTTTCCTGCCTCAGCCCCATTCCTGCAAGTTCTGTCCTCCTCTGCACAAGCCTCAAACACTTTAAAATCACAAGTGTTCGAGGCTTGGCCGGTTAAGGCAGAGCTTACAGGAATGGAGCAGGGACAGGAACAGCGACAAAACTCAAGGGGACGGGACAGGGAAATTGAGTTCCTGTGGGGACGGGGACAAATTGGACCAAGTACATTGTAAATTGTGCAGCAGAAGCGTCACTGGTTTGGAAAAGTGGCCAAACACGAGGACCACCGTCTAAAACAAAGAGCGCCAAAAGAGTTACTGCTCCTCCGTACCTCGATTCCAGGGAAAGGTGTAACCTCTGAGCCTGTAGCTATGAGGATGTTCTTTGTGTTGATAACTTGAGTGCTGCCATCTGTTTTTGTTACAGTGACTTGATTTTTGCCAGTTATCTTTCCAAAGCCAGGAACATGCACCACCTTCAGAGGAGGAGAACATACACTGACACACCGCTAGACAGCTAAAGAGCAAAAACTTGACATGTGACAAATACAGTCAGCATTATTGTTACAAAGATAGTCAGCCTTTTGAACCCAGATGACCAAGAAATATCTATATATTAATTAAACCGACACCTCCCCCCCCCAAAAAAAAAAAAAAAAGACTAAAAAGGAGCACGTATAATGTGCCATCAAGATCAGAAGCAAACAGCTTGCATATATCTATGAATACTCCTTTTTAACCCTTTTTGGACATACATGTTTATTATATTGTTTATTTTGAAATTTGCTATACCACATTCTCTGGAATCAGATCAATGCAGCTTACACTTCCCCCTCCCCATTCGTGGTTTCGGCAATCGCGATTTCACATATTCGCGATTTTTGGGGAAGGGGAAAAAAAGAAAAAAAACCCACAGTTTAGCCTTCCCCCCAGCGTCCCGGCCTTACCTGGTGGTCTAGCGGGCTTTTGGGGCAGGAGCGATCTTCCTACACTCCTGCCCTGTGGAGATCGCCAAAATAGGAAATGGCTGTGGGGAGTTCCCGTCGTAGTCTCGAGAGACTACGGGAACTCATGGCAGCTATTTCCTATTGGTGATCTGCACGGGGCAGGAGTGTAGGAAGATTGCTCCTGCCCCGAAAGCCCGCTAGACCACCAGGTAAGACCGGGATGCCGGGGGGAAGGCAGGAGGGAGGCAGGGGTGGGTCAGAGCCGGACCAGAAGATATTCGCGATATTTCACCATTCGCGGTCCGGCTCTGCCCCTATCCCCCGCGAATCCAGAGGGAGAAGTGTACTAAATCAGACTAAATATAACTAAAATCAGAAAAAAATAGAAAGGAACTCCAATTAAGATAGGGAACAAAAAACATTCACATTTCAGGAAAGCTAACTGGTTACAAGAAAAGGAAAGAGAAAAATCAAGGATACTATACCAATGACCCAAACGTAGAGAGAAAATAAGAGCTTTAAATAATGGTTGAATTGTGGAAACGATGGGTCAGACCAGTCAATCCTGTCAAAGCAGCTCAGGATTGGTGAGGCCCGACTTTAGTACAGGAAGAGGCGGTCGTAGCATACCGCGAGTGATTTCCTTCACTCGCCAGTGCTCTGGCTGCCCTCTCCTGTCTCCCCTGCTAAAAAACGTATTTGCGGTTTTTCAACATTCGCAGAGGTTCCTGGAAAGGAACCCCTGCGAACTTATGAAATAAAAGGGAAGGAGGAGAAATACAATAATCGAAAGGAAAGTGATACATTGAAAACACAATCTATCTATATACACTTCCCCTTTCGTATTCACAGGGGTTTGGGGCAGAGCTGGCACGTGAATATTAAAAAGCTGCAAATAATATTTGGGCCGGTTCTGCCCCTAACCCCCGCTTCCCCCGGCTATTTTAAGCACTGAAAGCCCCCCCCCCCTTAAGCCTCACCTGGTGGTCTAGCGGGTTTTCGGGGCAGGAGCAATCTTCCTACGCTCCTGCCCCGTGCAGATCACGCACAGGAAATGGCTGCCTTGAGCTCCCGTAGTCTCTTGAGCCATTTCCTGTGAGCTAGCTGCACGGGGCAGGAGCGTGGGAACATCACTCCTGCCCCGAAAGCCCGCTAGACTACCAGGTAAGGCTTAAGGGGGGGGGTGGGCTTACAGGGCTTAAAATAGCCTGAAAAATGAAAATGTATTTTTTTATCAAAAACCGCGAATAAGCGAATCCGTAGATACGGAATTCGCGAATATGGAGGGGGAAGTGTACACACCCCTTTCTAAGCAATACACTTATCTATTCTGTCATCTAATGACAAGATGAGGCAGTTAAACATTATCTACTATTTTGCCCATTATGTACACCACCATGATATGTTTTGTATGGCAGTAAAACAACTGTTGCATAAATAAATAAGGTAACTTATGATACAACTGAAATCAATAAAATAGGTAAAAACTAAATTTTAAGCTATAGCATAATGTGCATAGAGCGGGAGAAACGTCAAATGTGCAAAAACCCAAGACTAGTGAAAGTGTAGGGTAAGGGACTGCCAATGGTAAACCCTACAAGTACAGGCAAAGGCTCCAAAATAATTAAACAGAAAGACTAATCAAGAAAAAACCCGAGTGAAACAACATGTTTTTAGAGCAAGGAGGCCTGAAGGTGAATATATAATGGAAACCCATTCCACAGCATGGATGCTACAATCCGGGTCCCCAGACAAAAGGGGTCTTGAATTCCTGACCCAGATTTCTCGTTGGTGACAAAAATAATAAAGGGGATGGGACAACTTTCCTATGAGGACAGGCTAAAGCATCTAGGGCTCTTCAGCCAGGAGAAGAGACAGCTCAGGGGGCATATGATAGAGACCTATAAAATACTGAGTAAAGTGAAATGGGTAGATGTGAATCTCTTGTTTACTCTCCCCAAAAATACTAGAACTAGAGGGGCATGCAATGAAGCTACTAAATAGTAGATTTAAAACAAATCGGAGAAAATATTTCTTCATTCAACGTGTAAACAAACTCTAGACTTTGTTGCCAGAGAATATAGTTTTGCGGTATACAAACCTAAGGATTAGATTAGATTAGATTGTTTTGCGGTATACAAACCTAAGGATTAGATTAGATTAGATTAGTGAAAGCAATTAACTTAGCGAGGTTTAAAAAAGATTTGGATAATTTCCTAAAAGTAAAGTCCATAAGCCATTGTTAGATGGACTTGGGGAAATCCACTGCTTATTCCTAGGATAAACAGCACAAAATCTGTTTTACTCTTTGGTATCTTGCCAGGTACTTGTAACCTGGATTAGCCACTGTTGGAAACAGGATACTGGGCTTGTTGGACCTTCGGTCTGTTCCAGGATGGCAACTCTTTATGTTTTTATGTAGATGCTTCTGACCTATATAGCCAAAAAATATAACAGTGCTTTGCAAACAATCCAAGAATGGCAACCGTAAACAAAGTAAGACAGCAACGCCCACTAACACAAGATCCATGGGAACCAAGGGTACAATAGCAGAGCGTAGGGCATGCCCTAGAGTACAGCAAACGATGGGGCAGTTCCCCCCCTTCCCCCCCGGAGACCTAGCCAAGGCTGCAATAACAAGTTTTAGCAGAAAGAACAGACCCTCCCTCGCATACTCCCATCCAACTCAACATGCCACACCCAACCAAGCGTATCATACTAGCCACACCATATAATCCCCACAGATCCCACACGTACTCCATCCAAACACACACCAATCACAACGGCTTGAGAGTAGGTAGCCAGCAGGGGATTCCCAAGAGCTGCCTTTGTTGCTTGCTGTGATTTTGGTTGCATTATCAATAAAAATTATTTTTAAAAACAAATAAATAACAAAACAGTGCTTAGACATGATTGATAACACCCAACAACAGTAAGAACTAATACTGCTGCTTTACAGCACTTCTTTCAGGATGACTTCGTTGTGCTATTTAAGGTCCTCAGCGGGCCACCACACACTCAAATTTTTTCATTGTGTGGGGCTTTATGCTCCCATTCGTCATTGGACCCATATATATAATATCAATTATTTATTTTTTGAAAAAGTTTTTGTAGAAATACTAAAAGTACTTAGCTTATGGATTTGACGCTAGCCGGGAGGGTAGAAACATCAGCCACCAACATGTTTCGCCCATGCAATTCTAGGGCTTTATCAAGGCACCCTCTCCCGTTCATAACCGGTTTACTCCCACCATCGCGTCTTAAACGAAAAAAATTTTCAAAATTGTTGGTGGCTGATGTTTCTACCCTCCCGGCTAGTGTCAAATCCATAAGCTAAGTACTTTTAGTATTTCTACAAAAACTTTTTCAAAAAATAAATAATTGATATTATATATATGGGTCCAATGACGAATGGGAGCATAAAGCCCCACACAATGAAAAAATTTGAGTGTGTGGTGGCCCGCTGAGGACCTTAAATAGCACAACGAAGTCATCCTGAAAGAAGTGCTGTAAAGCAGCAGTATTAGTTCTTACTGTTGTTGGGTGTTATATGTGAATGTTCTTCTTTCAAAATTGATTATTAGTGTGCCTAGCGTTTCATTTTAGACATGATTGATGACATAGAATCTGGGATACCTGGGAGTGCTTAGCCCTTCCTAATCTAATCTAATCTAATCCTTAGGTTTGTATACCGCATCATCTCCACGTTCGTAGAGCTCGACGCGGTTTACAGTAGGAGAAATAGGAAGGAACTACAATAGAGGGTTATACCCTGCCAAACAGACTTGCCTTGTTCTGCTTAAACAAATGTGCAATGCCGCTCGTTAAGGATTTTACGGCACCACTTTTCTGCTCCATCATCTTTTCCAGATTCAGGTGCAGTCCTGTAACTGAAAAAAAGGACAGTTCCTTTACACCTCCAAGTATCAGTGGCATGACAGAGTGAAGCCTTTAACCATTCCTTTCTTCCCCTAATACATTGTTTCCCTCTGGTCATGATGTGCCTCCATGCATCCCGATATGTTTATTTTAACACAAAATGTTTCTAAGCCTCAAAGGCAATTTATGCCTACAGTAGCATGGAGACAGGGGAAATGGGGCTCAGTATGCTGAAATTAAACCCACTGCTGCTTCAATTCCTGGGAGCTCTCCCTGCTACCTCTTTCCCCTGTCTCTATCGCCTCATTTTTTTTGCAAAGTAAAAACCAAGCACGGGAGAGCTACCCCTCTGGCTCACCCAGAAAAGCAAGGTGACTCCGTAGAACTGCTTTCCAGCTAATCTTTCAAGGTTAACTTAAACAAGCACAAGAACAGATGTGAATGCCACTACACCAAAATTCTGCTGCTGTAAGCTGCAGTCTTACCTTCAATTCCTCTGCTAGCAAAATCCTTCCCATGAGCCAGGTGGTAAAGGTGGGAGTTGTTCAGCAAGGCCTAAAAATCCATGTCATTGTGTTAGATTATCTTTGCTGGATATTACTAAAAAGAGATGATGTCCTTACCTTGATAATATCTTTTCTAGTGCAATAGGTGAGTCATTCTAGACCAGTGGTTCCCAACTCTGTCCTGGAGAACCACCAGCCAATCAGGTTTTCAGGATAGCCCTAATGAATATGCATGGGGTCACCTTCATTATATGCAAATCTCTCTAATTCATTATGGTTATCCCAAAACCCCAACTGGCTGGTGGTCCTCCAGGACACGATTGAGAATCACTGTTCTAGACAAGAGGGTTCTCTCCCAATGGCTGCGAGCCATCTGCAGAAGGAATCCACCCTGGATTTTTTTTCTCTAACTCTCCTCTACTTTACAGGGAGCTCTGCTGCCATCTGCAGTTAGTACTGTTCATAGACAAAACCACCGAAGACAAAGGCGCGCGCTGACAACCGAGCGCAAGACGGAAGCGTGCGCCGAAGAAAAAGAGTGTTTTTAGGGGCTCAGACGGGGGGTTTTGTTGGGGAACCCCCCACTTTATTTAATACAGATCGCGGCGGCGTTGTGGGGGGTTTGGGGGGTTGTAACCGCCCTCATTATACTGGAAACTTAACTGTTTCCCTGTTTTTTAGGGAAAAAGTGAAGTTTTCAGTAAAATGTGGGGGATTACAACCCCCCAAACCCCTCACAACGCCCCCCACGTGGCGCAATCTGTATAAAGTGGGGTTCCCCCCACACCCCCTGTCGGAGCCCTTTAAAACAGTCATTTTCTTCGGCGTGCACCTCCATATTGCGCTGTTGTCTGCGCCCGCCTTTGTCCCGGCGCGCTTTTGACCTGACACCGTTAGTACCCAAGCATAAAGAGCTCCTTCGACAACAGGTGAAGTAGGAATACTCACGGGAATTTTCCCAAGTATCAACAGTTCTGCTCAAACAAAGTAACATAGGAACTCAAACACTGAAAAAAGCCAACAAAACAAAGGAGCCCAGATAGTGCCTTTGTATGAACGCAAATATATTATAAATATATCTGCAAGGCCACAAAGAGCAGACTGGCATTCAAGATACAAGTTGGGGAAGCATATTCCGCATGAAATCAGTAGGCAGGTGCAGGAAGGACAGGGCAGGAGTCTAGAATGACTTGCCTATCTACTGGAAAAGATATTACCAAGGTAAGGACATAATCTCTTTTTCCAGTGCAATAGGTGAGTCATCGAGATGTCCAAAGCAGTCCAATAAATCTAGGGCGGGCCAACTGTGTCGACCCTCAAACCGAGGACAGAAACACTTCTTCCAGCTTGCGTTCAGAAGCAAAAAAAACTAGATGGCAGCAGAGCTCCCTGTGAAGTAGAGGAGAGTGAGAGAAAAAATTCCGGAGTGGATTCCTTCTGTAGATGGCTCGCTGCCATTGGGAGAGAACCCGCTTGTCTAGAACGACTCACCTAATTCTACTGGAAAAGGTCATTACACAAAAACATACAGGTTAACCCAGCAAAGAACAGCAGATGAAGAGCTACTAGCCCATCCTGTCTGCCCATTTCTCTTCCCTGTCTACCATTTTAGGTAGGTGAATATAAAACATTCCCACAGTAAACCAACACCAGCTACCTTCATGTCTCTGCTCTGTCTCTCAGTTGTGTTCTTACCACACCATATATATATACTTGTCCCAATAATGTCTGAATTCCATTGCAATTCTGATCTCCACCACCTCTGCTGGTAGGCTGCTCCGACCCACCCCTTCCTTTTTCATTCTTCCAAGTCCCATACTCTATCTGACCTCAAAACTCCCTGCTATATCTTGCTAACAGCCCCAAACCTAGTGGATTGTTCTCTGAAATATCCTGCCACTTCTTATGTACTCTTACAATTACAACCATGACCATACCATGCAGGCTATTCCAGCCTGCTTCAATGCCCAATGTAGCTTTATAACTTACCTTGGAAGGAATACAGCCAACATTCAAACAGGTTCCACCCAGTGTTTCATTCTTCTCTACACACACAGTCTAGAATCAAAAGGTCTAATATAAAACTAAAGCAAATGAAATCTAGGTTTCAAAGTAATTTGTGAGTCTAGCTGCTAACAAAGTTTTTATGTGCAAGTTAATGGTATCAGAGCAGGGACCCAGAAAGGAAGGAAAGAAAAAGCATGGACAGAAACTCTGTAAAGACTGGTTTCTAACATCAAAATCACCTCTGCCAGAACTCTGTCCTGTGCATACAAATGATTATCCCCCAGCAGGAAAATCAAGTTTTAATGAAATAGAAAAAGTAAAATGTTGGCCCAACTAAATATGCAGGTAGAGAAAATAGCTTTTATGAGATTAAGCAATGTTGCAAGTTTTCAGAGCTATTGCAATTCATTTTTTAGGCAGCATCTCAGCCAAATATGTAAAAAGAAGCTTTGGGATGAGGGGCTGCTTCTGCTCTAAATGCTCACAAGGTTCTGGTGCACGGCCTAGAACTACACCACCATCTCCCAGCAGAGTCTGACTGCGGCTTAAAAGACTGATGGCAGTGCTTTATGTGGACATGGCTTGTAATCACCAATTAAAAGAACTTGCTAAAGCTTCTTTTGCTTCTAAAAGCTATCATAGTACTACATACTCAGGAGGACACATTTGAATAATAATTCAGAAATCATTTCTTTCCAGCTTTACATAAAACCTGAATTTTCACATGCAACCCATGCAAACTGATCCCACCAGAGCTTCCTCCCGACATCAGTGATATTAAAAATTCCTCAAAGACTACAGCGAAAACATCAGTTACCTAGCACTCAAGGCTCTTCCGAGAGGTGCATGCCCTCACCGAGTATTATGGCAGAAGAAAGCACAGAAGAACCCTCAGACCCTCTTACCTGGAAGCCGAGCTGAGCTGCCTTAATAGCAGCAACGTACCCTCCAGGACCTGAGCCAACGACCGTGACATCAGCATCCACTTGAAAAAGAAGCAGACAGACAGAGCAGTCATACAAGGCTCTCTTGCAGTCTTAAATACACCCATTTCACTTAGACTGTAAAACAAAGATGAACAGATGTGAAGGAGGGTGTCCCATAGGCCACAGGATCTTTCAGTTCAGCTATCCCCCAGTACAGAGGCAGATTCTGTTTAACTCCTGCTACAGGTAATGAGACGGTAAACCCCATCCATAACAAACCTAGTAATAAATTCAATCACATACCCCATTCAAACCACTCTAAAACATTCTGGGAATGATTTGTGGTTGCACCATACAACCACAAATCAACAAAACAATACAGAAATCATTCGCAGTCATGAGAAACCTAAGGCAGGTTCGAAAATTCTTCGACAGAAAACAATTCCAGCTCATGGTCCAGTCCCTAGTCCTAGGTCTCCTTGACTACTGTAACATCCTCTATCTACCCTGCCCCGCAACAATGATAAAACGACTACAAACAGTACAAAACACAGCTCTGAGACTAATCTATTCACAAAGAAACCACGACCACATCACCGAGGCATACCTCGACTCACACTGGCTCCCAATTCAAGCAAGAATACTATTTAAATTCTACTGTCTATTATTTAAATCCATAAATGGTGACAGCCCAGCCTACTTGAACAACCGCCTAATCCAAACTACCACAACCAACAGGAGAACCCAGACACCATTCACATACCCTCCAATCAGAGACATCAAACGGAAAAAACTGTACGATGGCCTTCTAGCCACACAGGCAGCAAAACTAGACCATCAACTCTCCAATCTACTAATCGCAACCCCAGACTACAAAACTTTCAGAAAAGAAATAAAAACCCTGCTATTCAAGAAATCCATGAAGACTAACTAACAATGTATGAAACATTTCAATCCTCTGAAGCAACCCGCTCTACTCTGTAACACCTCTGGACATGTCCAGAAATCCTCTTCTGTAATCCGCCTTGAACCGCAAGGTAATGGCAGAATAAAATCACTAATGTAATGTAATCTCAGTGAAGCAATTACCACTGATATGTCGTTCCATTTACCAGGCAGGTAAATGGAACGACTGGCTGGCTAACATCATCAACCACTCCTCATCTTGCCTCAATTTTAGAAAATCAATAAAAACGAATTTATTTAACCAATTGTAATCTATGAATCTAGTGCATCACTCCTCCCAACCTGTACCTTATTTTTGATGACTTTGCATTGTAACTTCTTCAACATTGTATTGAAACTACTTCGATGACTTTGTATTGTATCTACTTCGCTGATTGTCCAGCGCCTCTTGTTGTAAACTGCCTCGAACTATCATGGCTTTGGCGGTATATAAAAATAAAATTATTATTATTATTATTATATTGACCCTAAATGCTATGACTGGACAGATCTCCAATTGGAGTGGGCAGAAAAGGGTTAAAATCCTGCTTTTGTTGCTCTAAAGAGGTTGGATGCCAGGACCTGTAGGAAACAGGCTCAAGAGTAATCTAAGGAAATACGTTTTTACAGAAAGGGCGGTAGATAAGTGAAATAGTCTCCTGGTAGAGGTGGTGGAGACAAAGATTGTGTCTGAATTCAAGAAAGCATGGGAGAGGCACGTGGAATCTTAGGGAGAGGAGATAGTGGATGCAGAGAATGGGCAAACTGGATTGGCCATTTGGCATTTATCTGCCATCATGGTCCTGTTTCTCTTAACAGAGGAGAAAAGGAATAGAAAAAAAAAAGCATATCACCAGAAATCTCCAGAGAGGTAACTCCCAGTACAGAAAGGAAAAAGACAAGTTGTCAGCTATCATATGCATTAGGTGAGCCTGACAGAGCGAAGAAGGAATGAGACCTTAACCTCTACACTAACAAACCAAGGAGACCTAGACCAACTGCTTTCGCCCACTACATACGGGGAATTCAGAAAACGCCTAAAAACATACCTGTTCCAGAAATACCTAAACAATTGACCTGCTCTCCCTCCCCCCTCCCTATTCCACCTGAACTTACAGCACTGTTATAAATATAATCTGTTATCTTCATCTTATCATAACTTTACGTTGCTATTTATCCCCAACAAGTCCTGTCGGACATTACCTACTAAAATGTACGTATTACATTTTCGCTCAGCAAATTGTATTTCTATACTATTGCCTCCTGAGGTCTCTGATCTCTGTATTTCCTCTGAATATCTACTTATTGTATTTCGCTGAATGTCCAGCACTCTTGATTGTAAACCGCCTAGAAGTCGCAAGATTGTGGCGGTATAGAAGAATAAAGTTATTATTATTATTATATCAACAGGCTGGGCCAATAAACTGGTCTCCAACTGAACTCATCCAAGTACATTAAGTCATTCTACAGTCACCAGCCTGTCTCTAGATAACCCTGTCCTACCCTTGGATGTGAACAGAATACAGGAGTAGTCTAATGGTTAGAGCAGTGGGATAAGAACCAGGGGAGCCCAATTCAAATCTCACTGCAGCTCCTGAAAAATACTAAAGTACATGAATACACACTGCTTTGATAGCTTTTAAGCTTCTCGATCAGGTATCCCCAAAATCCCTCCTTGAGGGCCGAATCCAGTCGGGTTTTCAGGATTTCTACAATGAATATGCATTGAAAGCAGTGCATGCACATAGAACCCGACTGGATTCGGCCCTCAAGGAGAGACTTTGGGGACCCCTGTTCTAGATAGTATATAAGAAGTTTAATAAATAACCGCTCCCCCCTTTTACTAAGCCACAGTAGAGGTTCCTACTGTGACCTGGAGCGCTAAATGCTCCGACGCTCATAGGATTCAGAGCAGTGCCCTCAGGGCCTTTAGGGGGTGGGGCAAATCCCCTGAAGGCCCTGGCCGCACGCCACTGCTACCGATCCAAGCTGTATCTGTAGTAGTGACACAGAGGTGGAAAAATCTGTAGTGGGTTCCCTGATCTATCCTGTTTCCACAGCAGTTACTACTTACATGCTTGATTTGCATATGTTCTCAGCGACACACCAGAAAGCCCCTGTAGTCCATGGGGTATACGGATGAAATGGCTTGTCTTGAAGGAAAAACAGAAACACAAGGACAAAAAAGCAATTAAAAATCCCACTTTAAAAAAATTGAATTTCATTCCATTCAGTATTTATATCCCACACTATATCCTATAATTACTGTACAAAAAAACTTTCCAGGATTTTTGGTGCTGCCTTTTGTAAAAAGAAAGCTCATCTATGGATATAATGCCTCCAGGGGGGGCATCCCAGCATATAGTTAACCTGACCTCAGGATGTGTCCCATTTGGGGGGGGGGGTTAAATTTCACTTGACCAACACCAGGGCCACTATTAGATATGCAGGGGCCAAGGGCGGTCCCAAAAATACAATACTACAACCCCAGTATTGAGCAAACTCCTTGATTGTGTCCAGGGAAGGGTAATTTTCTTTGAGGTTAGCAGCCCCAACCATTTTGTATAGTTGGCTGCTATGATCCAAGGAAGGATGACAGATGCACTGAAGGAGAAAAGTCAGGTTCTTGAGGACACATATTCTGTATGTGGCAACAACCATTATGTTAAAAGATCTTCCCAAACCTGTCCAGGATATGTACCATGATTATGAAGATGTTGCTCAATCATAAATTGCAGCCCCAGTATAAGCGAGACAATGCATCCTACCAGTCTAAATCCTATTCAGTGCTAAGAGCTATTACATTTCTTTGATCAATGATTCTGGTTCTTCGAATGACACCAAGGTTTCAGAGCTGGATTTAAGATTTAGCATCTTTAGTCAGTACCAGTACTTCAGAAAAAGAGTGAAGCCCTAAAGCAAGGAGGACAAAGCTCCTCTTCCACAGAAGTATTTGATGCCTTCCAAATTTAGGACCCTAGGCAGGTGCCTATACCTACTGAATTCTGAGGTAATATGATAAATATTTTAATAAACATTTGGCAGTATCAATATAATAAGCTCGAATAAACAGGCACCAAGATAGAATTCCTACTATTTGAAAGTTTCAATCAGATCCTGTAAAAATCCCATACTCCATCAAAAATTACAAAGACTAGGGGACACTGGATGAAGTTACAAGGAAATACTTTTAAAACCAATAAGAGGAAAAAATTTTTCACTCAGAGAATAGTTAAGTTCTGGAACGCATTGATATGGTAAGAGGATATGGTAAGAGCGGATAGCGTAGTTAGTTTTAAGAAAGGTTTGGACATCTTCCTGGAGGAAAAGTCCACAGTCTGTTATTGAGAAAGACATGGGGGAAGCCACTGCTTGCCTTGTATTGGTAGCATGCAATATTGCTACTCCTTGGGTTTGGGCCAAGTACTGGATTGGCCACCGTGAGAACGGGCTTGATGGACCATTGGTCTGACCCAGTAAGGCTATTCTTATGTTCTTAAGATGCAGCTCACCTTCGAGTCTAAAAGGCCAAAGACTGATCAGGCTTTGCAAAATAACTCCACACTAGCAGAGACAAAGCTAAATCAGCTGGATGTATAAGCTTTTAAGATATTTCCGAGAAAAACAGGATTATAAATTCATAGAGACCAGGAGATAACCCCCCCCCCCCCCCCAACAAAACCAACCCAAGACCGACACAACCTACCCTAATGGCCTGCAGTTAACCCGTTACCCACCTGACCTAAAAAACGATTTACCCTAAGGAAGGGGCACTGGAACTCATAGGCGCCAACATTTCAAAATGATCGAGGGTGCCTGTCCTTTCCTGGACACGCTGAAGGAGCCGGTTCCATACTGAGGATGCAACACCTTCAGAGCTGGCTTGCTCTGCTGGAGCATAAGGGTGCAACATGACCCGGGCCTCCGAGTCCCCAGGATATGACGGGCACCTGCTGCCAGGCCGGGGCTCGTTCTCGCTCCACCAGGCCAGCTCCGAAGCGACGCGGCCCAGCTCTCACCTTGCCCAGGACGCAGTACACCCGGCTCCAGCTTTGCATCGTGGCTCCGCTAACGAAACTTTCACCTCCACCCCCGGCGCCAACGCAGACCCAGCCTCAGGAACCCAAGGACTCCGCCGACTGCGCAGGCGCCAGGGCAGGACGGGACTTGTAGTCCGTGCGCCTCCCTGTCAAGTGCGGATCGTCGATTGGTTGCTGGTCGGCGGAAGGTCACGCCCCCCCCCCCTCCATTTCTGGGGCGGTAACACGGTGGGTGACAGCTGACAGCCATCTTGGTTGTGGGAAGCGACTTTGGAGGCGTAGCTGGACTCCGAGACAATTAAAGAGGCGGGGCTTGGTGGTGTCGCGAGTTCGGGTATCGCGTCCGGGAATCACTAGTGATTGGAAAGCGGAGAGCCGAGAGTTAGTTTACCAGGAACATCCTGTTCCCAAAACTTAGATTGTTGCTCACAGCGCCACCTATCAGGAGCTTTGGGACACACACTTTAGAGGCGTGGCGTGTGCCGTGGTTTCTGTGTAAAATTGTTAACAGCCCCCTTCTTAAACTGATATTAAGGTGCTAATGACGCTATCAGATGCTAGGAAGGAGGCTTTCCTGCTTTTTAAACTTACATCCCAAAGCAGTGTACCGCCTTAGCTAGCGGGAAAGACCCTTATAAAGGCTACTTTTTACCGCTGCTTAGTAAAAGGAGTCCTTACAGAGAAACCAAGGATGGTCCTTGCCAAAGATACAGATTAACCCCTGCAATGCTGGAAAATGCTGAAGGGGGGGGGGGTCTCTTGCGGGTCCTAGCCTCGTCTAAAATCAGTTCTGGCAGATACACATACCAAACCAGATTTTCTAACCAACAACTAGAAAATGCAGGGAAATTGTCTTTTTTTGCATCACAACGAGAGCTCATTTAAATACTAATGAGCTCTTTGAAATGCATTTGCATAGGGTTCTCTGTGGCTGTTATAAGGTTTGGTAATAGCCCCCGAGAACACTTTTGAGCATCGTTGGCCAGTAAAACGCTGACCTACATTGCAGATACCTAGGATTCCAGTTGGCCCAGGGGCCATCAGGCCCTAGGCCCTGCCCCAGTGCATCCCATAATGCACTGGGAAGGAGCAGGCCTGCCATTCAGACAAAGGTGGGCCTGCCAGATGGACGGACAAAGGACCCATCTGTCTGGCCATCACAAAAAGGTTAAAGGGGGGACTATATGGGGGTTGGTGATCCAGGAAGGGTTCGGGTGGAGTTAGGAGGTCTTGGGGTGAGGGGGTCATGGGGATGGGCTGAGTGGTCTGGCAGGGGCTCGGGGGGTGTCCAGCAGAAGGAACTGGGCATCCTGCTGGTGAAGAGCGTGATTACGCGGGGTGTTTGGGGATTTGTCTGGCAGGAGGGATTGGGCATCACTCCTGCCGCGATCGTTACAGGTGCAGGGGAACGGGTTGCCTGGGCCACTGAGCTGATCGTGGCAGATGCGATCAGCTCAGCGGCCCAATTTGGAACTTATACCTGTTTTGACTTCGTCTAAGTCAAAACGCATAAATTCCGTCTGGCAACCTGTCAAACATTTTTGATTATGGCTGCCGGATTTACCTGGACACGTCCTCTTTTTAGACGACTGTCCAAGCGTCCGGATGGGTTTTCAAAACATGGCACTTTGTCCGGGTTTTGAAAACCATTGAACATCTGGACTGCATCTGGAGGGCACGTGCGCGGATGCGATGGGTGTGTGATGTCATCACATCTGCGCATGTGCAGATGCTCTCCAGATGTGGCCCCCAAAGAGACGAGGTTTGTGTGGGGCCAGGGTTGGGGGGGCATAATAGGGCGGGACCGGGGAGGAAGAGGGTGTGGCCGCATGTCCTCTTTTTTTATTTTTTAAATCTGGTAACCCTACCCTAAGCACAGCCTTGCAAAACACTGCAAACAATTATGGTTTACATTATCTGCCTCGTCATACTTAGTGCCTCACTACCAAGGAGCTATTAGACTTTTCTTCCTGGAGTCTGGCATCATGACAAGACCTGTTAGTACATAAGACCAGTGGCGTAGTAAGGTGGGGGGGGGCCACCCCAGGTGCTGTCTTAAGTGAGGGCAAAGGCACCCATCCTCCTCTCTGCCCCTCATGCCCATGTGTGCGCGCCGTTTTCCTTCCCCCGTACCTCTCTAACGTTCCTGGCGCGAGCAGCAACCCCCAAGCTGCTGTCACATTAGCATCGGCTCTTCTTCTGATGTCACTTCCTGAACCCGTGCCTAGGAAGTGACATGAGAGGAAGAACCGATGCTGGCACAACAGCAGCTTGGGGGTTGCTGCACGCACCAGGAATGTTACAGAGGTGCGGGGGAAGGGAAGCAGTGCGCGGCAGTAGGGGATGGAGAAGGAGCGTGTGGAGGTGGAGGGGCGCCACTGCTCCAGGTGCCTTTCGCCCTCGCTACACCACTGCATAAGACCATAAACCTCTTGCAAGAGTCTCTTGATTTGCAATGAAAAATCAAATAGGCAAACTCTCCGATGGTTTAGCTGTTATCAGGGTTTTAACTTCAAGGCCAGATGTGACAGAGAGAATCCTCCATGAAAAAGTTTTATAGCTCTGGGTTGATTTCACGTGCCATAAAAGTAAACAGTAAAAGGAGCCGTGTTTGGACATCACTGTTCAGATTGTTGTCCCTTGCAAACCTGAAATGAGAAATATGACTATTTCAGATGTCTATTAATAAAACATTTTCGTATCATCACTGCTAATTAATGGAAAAAAAATTTAGTGGAACGATAAATGAAGTGGTTGAAGATAAGGTTCAGATATGAAATTCAATCAAACGATTACCTGACTTAGAAACAAAGTAGCTATTAACTCTATATAGGCGTCGATGTTCAAAATAATTTATGAGGCCAGAAGCGGCTCCTGGTCGTTTAAATCGCTTGTCAAAGCTAACCAGCTGCACTTAACCATATAATGCTATGCAAAATGCCCAATTAGCACCCAAGCTGAAACTAGCTAATTTGTGGACATTCCAGGAATAGTCAGCATCTAACCAGCTAAGGTAACCAAATAAATAGGATGACAAGAAACTAAAACGTTCTTCTTAGCTGTTTAAGTGCTAAATAGCATATGTAACCGGTTATGTTTTAGCTGGGCACTTACTGCTTCTGTTCCCCAGTTCAGATCACTCTGGAATTGGAAATGGAGGGTTGTTTCCAGGTCCTTGACCGTGAGCCACCTGAGTTAGAGTTTGTGTGACCTGTCCTGCATCTTTGTATGTATGGACCAACCGATGTGCGTGCTCTTAAACTCACTCGTTGTGTCTAAAGAATGGAACACAAGCCAGAGTTTGATAAATACTTGTGTCAGGTTTATTTATTTTTAAAATTTATGAATCGTTTAAATCTAAGCAATGTACAAAAACATTTACATCCACAATTTCAAACACCAACAAACATTATAAAATGCAGTAATCAAATAAGTCAATCTCCCCCATAAAATTTCCCTAATGCAGAATTATTCAAATAATAACCACAGAATTAGAGAAAGGCGTCCACAAACAACTGTGTTTTTAATAGTTTCTTGAAAGACATACAATCTTTGCATAATCTCATCATACCTGGAATTGAATTCCAGAGATTCTTAGGCTAGCATATTGATCACAGCCTTCACCATGATATCTGGGATTTACTTCACTTAGAAACATAGAATCATAGAAACATGATGGCTGATAAGAAAGGATTAGATAATTTCCTGAAGGAAAAAGGGATAGAAGGGTATAGATAGAGGAATACTACACAGGTCCTGGACCTGATGGGCTGCTGCGTGAGCAGACTGCTGGGCATGATGGACCTCTGGTCTGACCCAGCAGAGGCAATGCTTATGTTCTTATAAAGGCCAAATGGCCCATCTAGTCTGCCCATCCGCAGTAACCATTATCTCTTTCTCTCTCCGAGAGATCCCACATGACTATCCCAGGCACTTGCTTCAGTTATACATTTTAGCTTGACACACTGCAGCTTTCAATGAGTTTGAGCTGTGCATTATCTGAACCTCTATGCTGGTCTCGCGTTCTTTTGAAACTAGCACAGAAATCTAGATCCCTTGAAGGATTCCGCAACTTTCGGGGAGCTGATGCCCTTATAGCTGCATGGATGCAATAAATTACCATAAGGACAGATGGGAAAGCAGCTGTGTCAAAGCAGATGCACACTGTTTTTTCTGCTCTCCAGAGTGAGGAAATACAACTTGCATAAAAGGTTTGCTGACTGCCACTAGTTTTATTCTCAGATATTCAATGCTGGGCCATGTCTGGGCAGGGACATTGAATATCCAGCTAAAATGAATGCAGTTCTGTAAGGCCAGCTAAAACAAATGCAGTTAAGTGCAATATTCAACACTTAACCACATAAAATGAATTGCATAAAGATATGGCTGTGTTTTATGCAGTTGTGTTAACGAGGGGCATTTTCAGTAGGACGTCTAAGTCAAACTTTGGATGTTTCCGTAAGAAAATCTAAAAGCTGGGTCGGGAAAATGACTATTTTCAAAACGGCAAGACATTTCTCTTCTTTTTCTCAAAGATGGTTCATTTAGACCAGGGATCTCAAAGTCCCTCCTCGAGGGCCGCAATCCAGTTGGGTTTTCAGGATTTCCCCAATGAATATGCATTGAAAGCAGTGCATGCACATAGATCTCATGCATATTCATTGGGGAAATCCTGAAAACCTGACTGGATTGCGGCCCTCGAGGAGGGACTTTGAGACCCCTGATTTAGACATTCTGGCCCTTAGGATATCTATCTTTTTTGGTCATTTATGAAAATCAAAATGTCTAAAACAAGCCTATTTGGATATGGGAGGGGCCAGCATTTTAATGAACTGGCTACACAGACACACGCCAACAGAGCAGTGGGGCTCCTTAGGGGGCACTGCTGTGAACTTCACATAAAGGGTGCCAAGTACACATTTCACCATAACCCCCTTTTAGTGTATAGTGAGTCCTCCAAAACTCCTTCAAAACCTACTATACCCACCTGTCTACCACCCCAATAGCCCTTATAACTGCAAGAGTCAGCTACACAGTAAGTTTTGATGGGCTCAACACTTTCCACCATAAATGTAGTGGGTAGAGTAGGATATAGGCCTGGATCTAGGGTAAGCATATGGCTTCAGAAAAAGGAGAATAGTTAAGCTCTGAAACGCATTGCCAGAGGTTGTGGGAAGAGCGGATAGCGTAGCTGGTTTTAAGAAAGGTTTGGACAATTTCCTGGAGGAAAAGTCCATAGTCTGTTATTGAGAAAGACAAGGGGGAAGCCACTGCTTGCCCTGTATTGGTAGCATGGAATGTTGCTACTCCTTGGGTTTTGGCCAGGTACTAGTGACCTGGATTTGCCACCGTAAGAACGGGATACTGGGCTTGATGGACCATTGTAAGGCTGACTCAGTAAGGCTAGTCTTATGTTCTTCCCTTACTTTCAATGAAAGTAAAACCTGGATGTCTCAATCCGTCTTCTTTTTTCTGGAGTCATATGGTAACCCTACCTGGATCCTCCTCTCCGCCCACCAGACTACTCCAGACACCTGCTTTTTGATCTATTAGAATTTCCCTTATCTGCAGCTATCATAGAGGCTGATATACACTATTTCACAGCTTGGGGGGGCAGGAGGGGGTCAGTGACCACTGGGGGAGTCATGCTTAACTCTGTCCAATAGTCATCTGGTCAGTCTGGGTACTTTTTTGGCCCTTATATGCTTTTAAAACAGGTCTAACTGAATGTCTAAATGGTGCCTTGGATATCTTCAAAAAGTTTTCATTATCCCTGCAAAATGTCCAAGTCCTAAGGCTACCCTAATCCCGCCCAAAACATACCTCTAACACGCGCCCCTTAAGATTTAGATGTACTGGAGGCAAAATGACCTCCAAGACATCTAAAAAGTCAGTTTCGAAAATTGCCACTTGGACGTTTTGGCAATTAAAATGTCCAAGTGCCATTTTATGGACACCTTTCTGTGTTGAAAATGAAGTCCATAGTAACTTAGTAAATGGCAGCAAATAAAAACCTGAATGGTCCATCCAGTCTGTCCAATAGCCACATGCATTATAAATTCATGATCAAATTGTCTTTTTTTTTTCTTTGATATTACTGGGAGTTTGTGGGGAGGAGTAGGGGGGAGGGAATTCCTTCATGGCAGGAGGGAGTGGGCATCCCTCCTGCCTTTTTTTCAGTGGGGGGAGGGAGTGGGTGCCTTCGTGGGAGGAGGGAGTGGGCATCCCTCCTGCCTTTTTTTCAGTGGTGGGAGGGAGTGGGTGCCTTCGTGGGAGGAGGGAGTGGGCATCCCTCCTGCCTTTTTTTCAGTGGGGGGAGGGAGTGGGTGCCTTCATGGGAGGAGGGAGTGGGCATCCCTCCTGCCTTTTTTTCAGTGGGGGGAGGGAGTGGGTGCCTTCGTGGGAGGAGGGAGTGGGCATCCCTCCTGCCTTTTTTTCAGTGGGGGGAGGGAGTGGGTATCCCTCCTGCCTTTTTTCAGTGGGGGGAGGGAGGGGGTGCCTTCGTGGGAGGAGGGAGTGGGAATCCTCCTACCTTTTTTTCAGTGGGGGGAGGGAGTGGGTGCCTTTGTGGGAGGAGGGAGTGGGCATCCCTCCTGCCTTTTTTTCAGTGGGGGGAGGGAGTGGGTGCCTTCGTGGGAGGAGGGAGTGGACATCCCTCCTGCCTTTTTTCAGTGGGGGAGGGAGTGGGTGCCTTCGTGGGAGGAGGGAGTGGGCATCCCTCCTGCCTTTTTTTCAGTGGGGGGAGGGAGTGGGTGCCTTGTGGGAGGAGGGAGTGGGCATCCCTCCTGCCTTTTTTTCAGTGGGGAGAGGGAGTGGGTGCCTTCGTGGGAGGAGGGAGTGGGCATCCCTCCTGTCTTTTTTTCAGTGGGGGGAGGGAGTGGGTGCCTTCGTGGGAGGAGGGAGTGGGCATCCCTCCTGCCTTTTTTTCAGTGGGGGGAGGGAGTGGGTATCCCTCCTGCCTTTTTTCAGTGGGGGGAGGGAGTGGGTGCCTTCGTGGGAGGAGGGAGTGGGAATCCTCCTACCTTTTTTTCAGTGGTGGGAGGGAGTGGGTGCCTTCGTGGGAGGAGGGAGTGGGCATCCCTCCTGCCTTTTTTCAGTGGGGGGAGGGAGTGGGTGCCTTCATGGGAGGAGGGAGTGGGCATCCCTCCTGCCTTTTTTTCAGTGGGGGGAGGGAGTGGGTGCCTTCGTGGGAGGAGGGAGTGGGCATCCCTCCTGCCTTTTTTTCAGTGGGGGGAGGGAGTGGGTATCCCTCCTGCCTTTTTTCAGTGGGGGGAGGGAGTGGGTGCCTTCGTGGGAGGAGGGAGTGGGAATCCCTCCTGCCTTTTTTTCAGTGGGGAGAGGGAGTGGGTGCCTTCGTGGGAGGAGGGAGTGGGCATCCCTCCTGCCTTTTTTTCAGTGGGGGGAGGGAGTGGGTGCCTTCGTGGGAGGAGGGAGTGGGCATCCCTCCTGCCTTTTTTTCAGTGGGGGGAGGGAGTGGGTATCCCTCCTGCCTTTTTTCAGTGGGGGGAGGGAGTGGGTGCCTTCGTGGGAGGAGGGAGTGGGAATCCTCCTACCTTTTTTTCAGTGGGGGGAGGGAGTGGGTGCCTTTGTGGGAGGAGGGAGTGGGCATCCCTCCTGCCTTTTTTTCAGTGGGGGGAGGGAGTGGGTACCTTCGTGGGAGGAGGGAGTGGACATCCCTCCTGCCTTTTTTCAGTGGGGGGAGGGAGTGGGTGCCTTCGTGGGAGGAGGGAGTGGGCATCCCTCCTGCCTTTTTTTCAGTGGGGGGAGGGAGTGCGTGCCTTCGTGGGAGGAGGGAGTGGGCATCCCTCCTGCCTTTTTTTCAGTGGGGGGAGGGAGTGGGTGCCTTCTTGGGAGGAGGGAGTGGGCATCCCTCCTGCCTTTTTTTCAGTGGGGGGAGGGAGTGGGTGCCTTCGTGGGAGGAGGGAGTGGGCATCCCTCCTGCCTTTTTTTCAGTGGGGGGAGGGAGTGGGTGCCTTCGTGGGAGGAGGGAGTGGGCATCCCTCCTGCCTTTTTTCGCAGGGGGTGGGAAGGTCCATCTTGGCAGGAGGGAGTGGGTATCCCTCCTGCCATTGGTTTTAGGTTTGGGGGGGTCACTGCATTTGTTGGGGAGAGCAATTGTCGGGGGTTGTTGGGGAGGGCCTACGGCGGCAGTGGGGTATTTTTTTTTTTTTAATGGGACAGATATTTTGCATGTGTAATACATGCAAAACATTTGTGCCATTGACCGACAGGTCTAAAGCAATTGGATTTTACGATTGGTAAAAACCTAATGCTAAATAGCCAAGCGATGTTTGTGCATCAGTCGCTTGGCTATTTTGCTTGAGGTTTTACTATTATGCATGGGTTGGATCAGATTGTTAAATGGGCAATCGGGGGGATAAGCACATGTTGTCAGTTATGTGAATTAGGGAATCTGATCCGATCGATCGCTAAACTTGTCAAACCGGTTTAGCGACAATCGGGACACGATCGGTAAGTTTTGTGCATCCCCCAGTTAATGTTATACAGTATAACACTTTCAACAATGATCCTCTGGTTTCTAACCGATGTCTCAGCCATTGTGGATACTGAGTCACTGGCGTTGCATGACAATAAAAATGTAAAAGATGAAACAGACACTAAAGCAATTTAAACCAGTGAGAGTTTTCACAAACTATTTGGCAAGCAAGTTTATTACGCTTTTATCGGTGTTTTCACAGCTTTTTAAGTCCACAGTGAGAATTTTATTTTTACACTTGACAATGGCTTCACGTTTTTTCTTGCCCTCCAAAATTTTAAGACCCTGGGAGATGTGTAGCAACATGAAGCAACAAAGTGGACTCTTGTCTTCAAAAGCTGATGCCTCAATAAAGTGGTTAGTCTGTAACTTGCCACCAGCCTTAGTCATTTTAACAATATGCACAGACCTTTGACCTTTAGGAGAAAAACATAACTGAGGACATTTTAGAAATCTATTTTTAAAAGTTTGAATGGCCAGCTGCTAAGGGTCTTGTGCATCATTTTCCAAGATGGTGGCATACGGGTGAAGGGTACTGCTGGGTGCCGCCATTGACCAGGAAAGTATAATTAGGCCGGGGGGCTCTGGTTCATCAATATGAAGGCTTTCTTGTTAAGATCGTCCCTGTGCTGGATGTAGGGCAGTGGTCTCAAACTCGTGGCCTGGGGCCACATATGGCCTGCCAGGTCCTATTTTGAGGTCCTCGGTATGTTTATCATAATCACAAAAGTAAAATAAAACAGTTTCTTGATCATATGTCTCTTTAGCTATAAATGACAATATTATTATTAAGACTTAGCCAAAAGGAAAGATTTATAAACTATAAAGAGTTTTACCTCACACAAAATTGTCATTTCTTTAATAAGACATTAACTATTTTTTCTGAGGCCCTCCAAATACCTACAAATCCAAAATGTGGCCCTGCAAAGGGTTTGAGTTTGAGATCACTGATGTAGGGTTACCAGATTTTAGTTAAATAAAATCCGGACCCACAGCCCTGCCTAGTTTCACCCATCCCCGCCCCAACCCCTCAACTTGTTCTCATCGGTCGGTGCCAAAGAAGAAGCTCTTCAAAACCCAGACGAAGTGCCGGGTTTTGAAAAGCCGTCTGGACATGTCCTCTAAAAAAGGTATGTGCAGATGTCCTCCAGACAAGGCCCTGAGCTCAATGGTTTTCAAAACCCAAGGTGCCAGGTTTTGAAAGCCCGCCGGGACGCCTGGACAGGCCTCCATGTCCGAGTAAATCTGGACATCTGGTAACCTTACTCTGTCACTTTCTACTTAACCAGTTCCTAACCTAGATAGTTACTTTAGGGCCCATACTGAGGAAATGGTAAGAGCGGATAGCGTAGCTGGTTTTAAGAAAGGTTTGGACAAGTTCCTGGAGGAAAAGTTCATAGTCTGTTATTGAGAAAGACATGGGGGAAGCCACTGCTTGCCCTGGATTGGTAGCATGGAATGTTGCTACTCCTTGGGATTCTAGAATCTTGCTACTCTTTAGGGTTCTGGAATCTTGCTTGCTCTGAGATAATGGAATGTTGCTACTCCTTGGGTTTTGGCCAGGTAATAGGGACCTGGATTGGCCACCGTGAGAACAGGCTACTGGGATTAATGGACCATTGGTCTGACCCAGTAAGGCTATTCTTATGTTCTTATTTATATGGAGTGACGATGTTCCCAAATGGACTTTATTTGAAAGTATCAAAGTTCCAAAGGTACACTGAAATCATCCAAATAAAATAATTCCATCCACATAAAAGTAAATCATCCACATAAGAGCCTTAAAGGACCTAGTCCGCTAGAGATACAGGACCCAACACGGTCCGCGTTTCGTCAAAAAGTCTTCTTCAGGGGTCCTATAAATAATGAGGGGTACATTAAGAATGCATGTAAGTTATGAATAGTAGTGGTGAATGTGAAACGGTGAATGATATCTGACATGCAAAGAGTATGAAAGATATGTGATAAAAGATACAGTGATGTAAATGGCACTAATAAAAATGAGTTGGTGAAAAAGGTGATAAATGTCATAAAAATGTGAAAACAGAAAATATTTGGATCTATGCAAAATGCAGAGTGAAGTGAAAAACTTAATTGTATTATAAAAATGGTGGACGTGCGAAGACCATGCTAAACAAATGATCAGTGAATTCTTGTGTTTAAACAAGCTAGAAAGACACAAAGGGAACTGTATAGGACAAAAAAATAATGAGGACTACATACCTTGGGGGTCCTATAAAGGTGAGTACGTGGGAAACTAAAATAATATTGAATTTAAAATTTCAGAAGTTAAACCATATATAAAACTCTATACTACTGCCAAGTTTAAAATTACAAAACCAAAATAGTCACAGAGTCCACAGAAGGATAAACCCCCAAAATTTTTTTGAGTTTTTAATGAGGTCCGATAGGGGTATCAGACAGCCCCACAAACCAGTATAGTTTGAGGGGAATAAACTCTTCATATACCCCACGGTACCTCCTCCTCCGTGTTAATTCTTTTTCTATTTTGCTTTCTTTTATCTTTTTATCTTTTTTTTCTTTTTTTCTTTTTTTCTTCTGAATTATTACTTGTTGAACATTTCTAATGCTGGAGCTATATTATTTTATACGAATACTCATACATATTCTGAATACTTAGCTTTCAGCCTTGAAATCATTCCCCTGAACGCCAACGCGTTTCGAATTCTTTGTCAAGGCGACATGGGGAAAGCTGAAACCCAAAAGACATCATAATTAGCACTCTCCAATATGGACTACGCTAAAAATATTACTTATTCTACAAAAAGCATAGCCCTCTTGTTACTTCAAAATCATTGCTTACCTACTATGGTGAACATACACTGCATACCGCCGCTAAGCTTATCAAAAGACAAGCCGCGGCGTACAAGCTCTGGACTTAAAAACCCCCGCCTGCATGACGACATTTCCGGGGGAAGGACTCATCAATTCTGACTACAAAAGAATTTGCCTACATTTAAAGAGACCAGCATATAGTTAAAGGTCCGATTGAGCTAACCAATCGGAAGACTCATTAAGCCCCTTAGGGGACATAGTGTCTAAAATAAACATCCACCGGAGTTCGCATCGGTTTAACCTCCGGGCATGCAAAAATAGAAAAAGAATTAACACAGAGGAGGAGGTACCGTGGGGTATATGAAGAGTTTATTCCCCTCAAACTATACTGGTTTGTGGGACTGTCTGATACCCCTATCGGACCTCATTAAAAACTCAAAAAAATTTTTGGGGTTTATCCTTCTGTGGACTCTGTGACTATTTTGGTTTTGAGATATTTCAAACTATCATTAAGAGAAATTGGTAGTTAGAAGTTTAAGATTAAACATATTAGCAAAGCCATATAGAATGTTTTTAAAAAACATATGTAGAATATTTTAAAACCCTTTAAGGCTCTTATGTGGATGATTTACTTTTATGTGGATGGAATTATTTTATGTGGATGATTTTAGTGTACCTTTGGAACTTTGATACTTTCAAATAAAGTCCATTTGGGAACATCGTCACTCCACAGAGTTTTTTTGGTTTTCTCTGGATTTTCTTCTTTGTGGATATTTGGGGGTCAATTCCTTTTGTTTTTTTGTTCTTATTTATATGGAATTGTGTCAATTTGCTAAATTGTAAGTGCATCATGGCTACTGCTCTTCCTAGCTCCAATTCTCGTCACCCAATCAAATAAATTAATCCCCTTTGTCTGACAAGATCTGCCTCTTGTGAAATCATGCTGCCTAGCATCTTCCCATCCATTAGATTCCTGAAATCCCACTATTCTTTGAGGTTTCAATTTGTTATCACAGAGATCAGACTGACCAGCTGGTAGTTCCCAACCTCCTACCTACCTCTGCTTTTGTGGAAAAGGCCCACTTCTGCTCTTCTCCAGTTCTGGGGCCAAGTCAGAGAGAGGAGCCACCAGACCTTCCCTAGGTTCTTTCAGAATCCTTGGATGAATGCCATCTGCAATGTTGCTTTGTCCCCTTTAATTTAGCCCCCCATAAACACAGTCTTCTGAGAGTCAATCAGGGACCAACCAACTGACTGACCACGATGGAATCATTTCTGTCCATTTTTAAAGTCACATTCATATTTAGTAACTTGCTAATATATGGTGTAATACTGTGAATTCAATGTCCTATTAAGTATTTTTTATGTTCTTTCTCATTCATACAACTAATTGTAAGTCACTAATTAAAGTTTATTACTACCCAAAGCTATCAAACACTTCCTACCAAGTCATTTTGAGTTACTAGAAATCAATAGCTCTACATTGTTCAACTATTAAACGTCCTTGACTTTCAAACGCTTCACTCTGTTCTGAAAGCTGCTTATCTGTTACCAACCTTAGAAGAGATAAAGCATGATGTAATTCTTTTCCCTTTTCTTCCTCTGCCCCCTCTCGCAGTCAACATCACTGTATTTCACATTTCTACATTACATAGGGCTCCTTTTACTAAGCTGCGATAGTGATGTTAAAATTGCCGCGCGCACTAGACGCTAATACCAGCATTGAGCTGGCGTTAGTTCTAGCCACGTAGCGCGGGTTTAGTGCGCGCTAAAAACACTATAGCAGCTTAGTAAAAGGAGCCCATAGTTATGAGATTTCTTAGCTGACGGCCAATGACCATGCCTAAAACTTTTGCCAGTCGATATTCAACCCACGGAAGTCAGCATTTTTTTATGACGCTGACTACTGCAGACTTAATTAGACCTGGATATTCAGTGCCAGCCTGTATCCAGGTACTGGCACTGTATCTCTTTGGTGGGCCCCAAAAGTTGTCCTGGTATTACTGATATTTAGTGCTGGTACCCAGATAACTGATCAGAAATTATTAGGATGGCTTCTTGTTCAGTCCCATTTCCTGGTTATTTATTTATGCTGGGTTTTACTAAACTGCGGAAGAGCTTCTTAACGTAGTCAGCGAGGTAAATACTCCAATACTCATAGGAATTGAGTGAGTGTTGGAGCATTTACCTCGCCGGTTCACAGTAAGAAGCTCTTCTGTGGTTTAGTAAAAGGAGCCTTTATTATTTACAAAAGCTTGCACCACAGTGTTGCTGAGAGGAAGGAGAAGAGAAAAAAAAATATAAAAAGAGAAGAAAAAAACAGGGAATTGAAGGGGAGTTAGTAGCAGGTAAGGAAGAAAATATTTGATAGTGGAATAACCATTGTATATACTCGAATATAAACTGAAATTTTGGGGCCAAAATAATGGCCCAAAAATGGAGGTCTTAGTTCATACCCACCTCTCTCCCGGACCTGTTGCAGGCCTCTGCAGGGCCTACTATATGGCCTGGTGGGGTTGGCCAAGACAGGAGGTGTACTGGGCAAGAGCGAGCTTTCTGTGCTCCTGCCCCACGCCGAGCCCCTCCCTGAATGGCCACCTTGAGTTCTCCCGGCCCAGTGGTGAAGCGGGCATGAGCGAGCACTCCTCACTCCTGCCTGACTGCTCCAAGTTCTTGCGGTACTCGTGAGAACTCACGGCAGCCAGTCAGCGAGCGGCTAAGCGCAAGGCAGGAGAAAGGAGAGCTCGCTCATGTCCAGTACATCGCTGGGCCGCAAGAAATCGAGGCAGCCATTCAGGAAGGAGCTCAGCATGGGGCAGGAGTGCAGAAACATAGAAACATAGAAGATGACGGCAGTAAAGGGCTACAGCCCATCAAGTCTGCCCACTCTGCTTACCCACCCCCTGTCTATGCCCTAATGACCCAATTTCTTTATCTTGACCCTCGTAGTGATCCCACATGGGTATCCCATTTATTCTTAAAGTCTGGCACGCTGTCTGCCTCGATCACCTGCACTGGAAGCTTGTTCCAATGATCAACCACTCTCTCTGTGAAGAAATACTTTCTGGTGTCGCCATGAAATTTTCCGCCCCTGAGTTTGAGCGGGTGCCCTCTTGTGGCCGAGGGTCCCTTGAGAAAGAAAATATCATCTTCCACTTCGACACGTCCCGTAATGTACTTAAATGTTTCGATCATGTCTCCCCTCTTCCTACGTTCCTCAAGAGTGTAGAGCTGCAATTTGTTCAGTCTCTCTTCGTACGAGAGACCCTTGAGCCCCGAGATCATCCTGGTGGCCGTCCGTTGAACCGATTCAATTCTGCGCACATCTTTACTGTAATGTGGCCTCCAGAATTGCACACAGTACTCCAGATGAGGTCTCACCATGGCCCTGTACAACGGCATTATGACTTCAGGCTTTCGGCTGACGAAACTTCTATTGATAGCTCGCTCCTGCCTGTTTTCACAGCTGGATTCAAAAAGGTACGTGGGGGGAGGTGGGAGGGAGTTAAAAAAATTGGCAGAGTCAGCCAGGACAGGAGATGGGAGGGATCCCTCCTTTTTTGTCCCACCATGTCATACGGCAGGCTTGGTGGAGGCCTGCAGGACATCAGGAGAGAGGGAGGGACAGAGTACAGGGCAGGGAGGGGGGCTGGTGCACAGCCTGGCAGGGCACATGAATATTAACCTTTTTTTCTCCTTTTTGGGGGAAAAAGGGTACTTCATCTTAATTCTCGGATCGACTTATATTTGAGTATATATGGTAGGTTTGATGTGTGTTGTAAACTTATCAATAGAGGACTCAAGTTTAATATCAAGCAGTACTATGTTCTGAGCACCAGCATTGCGTATTGGCAGTGTCTGGATAACTTTCAGGTCTATCACAGCTCCACCCCTTGACTGCTTCGACCTGGATGCAGGGGCAAAACAGTGGTCCAGCACCACGGCCACGGCACTGAACTTCCGAAAAGGGAATTACGAAGGGATGAGACGCATGGTGGGGAAGAAGATTAAGAAGAGGATGAACACTGTAAAAACGCTAGAGCAAGCTTGGTCCCTTTTTAAGGATACGGTCACTGAGGCGCAAAATCTATATATACCGCGTATCAACAAGGGATCAAAGAAGAAAATGAACAAAGAATCAGCGTGGCTCACTGTAGAGGTAAAGGAAGCGATCAGAGACAAAAAAAAACTTTGTTTAAGGAATGGAAAAGTCAAAAATTAATGAAAACTGGAATAAGCACAAACAACATCAATGCAGGTGCCATAAGGTGATAAAAGGGGCCAAAAGAGACTACGAGGAAAAAATAGCCAAAGAGGCGAAAAACTTCAAGCCATTCTTTCAATATATTAAGGGGAAATGACCTGCAAAGGAAGCGGTGGGACCGTTGGATGATCAAGGAATAAAGGGAGCGCTAAAGGAGGACAAGGCAATCGCCGACAGACAGAACACATTTTTTTGCATCTGTATTTACCGAAGAGAATATACACAGCATACCGGAACCCATCAGGTTATATACTGGAAGCGAAAATGGGAAACTGACAGGGTTAACGGTCAGTCTAGAAGAGGTATGCAGGCAGATTGATAGGCTTAAGAGCGATAAATCCCCGGGACCGGATGGTATCCATCCGAGGGTCATCAAGGAACTGAAAGGAACTATAGCTGAACTACTTCAGCTAATAGCCAATCTGTAATCAAATCGGGAAAGATTCCGGAGGACTGGAAGGTGGCCTATCTTCAAAAAAGGTTCGAGGGGAGACTACAGACCGGTGAGTCTGACATCGGTACTGGGAAAGATGGTAGAGGCGCTGATAAAGGACCGCATCATTGAGCACCTTGACAGCAACGGTCTGATGAGGACCAGCCAGCACGGTTTCAGCAAAGGCAGATCTTGTTTGACAAACTTGCTGCACTTCTTTGAGGGAGTAAACAAGCAGATAGACAAGGGCGACCTGGTCTACATTGTATATCTGATTTTCAGAAGGCATTTGACAAGGTTCTACATGAATGACTACTTCGGAAAATTGCGAGCCATGGAATCGAGGGTGAAATACGTGGATTAAAAACTGGCTGGAGCATAGGAAACAGAGGGTGGGGGTAAATGGACAATACTCGGACTGGAAGAACGTCACCAGTGGGGTGCTGCAGGGCTCGGTGCTTGGACCCATGCTCTTCAACATCTTTATTAAACGATCTGGACATAGGTACGATGAGTGAGGTGATTAAATTTGTGGACGAGACGAAGTTATTCAGAGTAGTGAAGACGCAGAGGGATTGTGAAGATCTGCAACGTGACATAATCAGGCTCGAGGAAGGCATCAACATGATAGATGAGGTTCAGCGTGGATAAGTGTAAAGTGATGCATGTCGGTAACAAAAATCTCATGCACGAATACAGGATGTCCGGGGCGGTACTTGGAGAGACCTCCCAGGAAAGAGGCTTGGGAGTTCTGATCGATAAGTCGATGAAGCCGTCCATGCAATGTGCGGCGGTGGCGAAAAGGGACTATGCTAGGAATGATAAAGAAGGGAATCACGACTAGATTGGAGAAGATTATCATGCCGCTGTACCAGGCCATGGTGCGCCCTCACCTGGAGTACTCCATCCAGCACTTGTCGCCATATATGAAGAAGGACACGGTACTACTCGAAAGGGTCCAGAGAAGAGCGACTAAGATGGTTAAGGGGCTGGAGGAGTTGCCGTACAGTGAAAGATTAGAGAAACTGGGCCTCTTCTCCCTCGAGCAGAGGAGATTGAGAGGGGACATGATTGAAACATTCAAGGTACTGAAGGGTATAGACTTGGTAGATAAGACAGGTTGTTCACCCTCTTCAAAGCAGGGAGAATGAGAGGGCACTCTCTAAAATTGAAAGGGGATAGATTCCGTACAAACATAAGGATGTTCTTCTTCAACCAGAGAGTGGTAGAAAACTGGAACGCTCTTCCGGAGTCTGTTATAGGGGTAAACACCCTCCAGGGATTCAAGAGTTAGACAAGTTCCTGCAGTGCCGGAACGTATGCAGGTAGGGCTAGTCTCAGGGCGCTGGTCTTTGACCAGAGGGCCGCCGCGTGAGCGGACTGCTGAGCACGATGGACCACTGGTCTGACCCAGCAGAAGCAATTCTTATGTTCTTACCACTCCAGCACTAACTGGATAATGCCACAGTGATCAGTCCATATAGAAGTAGTAAGTCACTCTGAAACATCCCCTGAGCGGCGCTTATCCCAGCAGGAGACTGGGTTTCTGCAATAATGGGACACTGCAGAATATTTCCGGGGTAAAACTTGAATGTTTGAGGCTAAACTTGTTTCAGTAATGATTAAGGGCCAAAAAGATGGCCAAACTGAGCAGATGACCACTAGAGGCATGAAGACATGGCCCCCCTTATTCCTTCAGTGGTCACTGACCCTCTCCTACCCTCCAAAGATGTGAATGAAACAGTACATACCGGCCTTTATGGTGCCACATCTACTGTACCTATACTTCTTAGTTATAACATTGATTTTCTATTATGTTCTACACATGTAGAAGCTGCTTTTCAGAAAAGGTAAATTACTCTTTCCTCATGTATGCTTATCAATTTACCGCTAACTGCTCAAACTCTTTAAGGCAAAATTAATATTTTATTTAAGAAACTTAGCTGTCTTCACTGTCATAGAAAGTTCCAGAAGGATCAACAGCTCAGTGAATCTGTAGTACTCTACGGGTGTCCTCTTTGCTGTTTATCCTTGAAACTTATCCTTATTGCTTGTCCGACATAGTGCTGTATTTCAAGACAAAGTTCTGAATCAGTGACAATATTCCTTATTTGTGCTGTTCTGAACTCTATCCCCCTCTTCTACGAAACCGCGCTAGCGGTTTTTTAGCGCAGAGAGAGCACAGAGAGCTGCGCTGAATGGCCTGTGCTGCTCCCGATGCTCAGTTTCGTAGAAGAGGGGGATATACGTCAGAGAAAACAGGCACCTTCTCCACCATCTATCATTCAGGTTCAGTATGATCTGCTTTTCTTCTGCTAATCACCAGATGAGGGGGTCCTAGCATGTAAACTGTTTTGATTGTAACCACAGAAAGGGGGCATATCAAATCCCACCCCCTTTCCCCTTAAATGATACAGATAAAGTATTCCTTATGTTCTTCTCTGTGGAAATTCTTGCAATGGAAAATATTGACGTGTTTTATGAACAAAGCTCTAAAAAATGTGAAGGGGGGGAAGTACTGAGAGTTAAGCAATCTCGCAAAAGCCTTAAAGAAGTATTCTTCTCTATTGATCATGGTCTCAATGGTCAAGGCCACTCTGAAATCTTGATGCTCCAGTAAAAGTTAATCAGAGTTAATTAGTAAAATCCAGGGTATGATAAAGGGTGATGCATTCATATGTGGCAGGCTACAAGGTGAAGAGACAGCAGACGTTACTTGCCCTGCCTCTAAGACACCTATGGAATGTCTTCTGTTAGTAAACTCTTCAGAAAAAGGAACTTCTAGAGGATTCATCTGAGTATACAACAGGTACTTTCAACTCTAGTTCTTTATTCCTGTATTGTTCAATAATTCTTAGTGTAAAAAAAATATATATATCTCTAAATAGAGGATTCTGAATCACCTAGAAATTCTGTTCACTTAGTTTAGATATTTTTATTGAACAGTTTTTCACTTCCCATCAGCAAATGACATGTCAAGCTATTTAATTTATAATTTATTTAGATGTCTCATTTTCTCTTTCTCCCTCTCTCTCTCTCTAATATCTGTAAATGCTCACAGATACATAATACTTACCCCCTCTTCTACGAAACTGCGCTAGCAGTTTCTAGCGCAGACAGCCGCGCTGCTCCCGCCGCTCATTGAGTTCCTATGAGTGTCGGGAGCAGCGCAGGCCATTTGGCGCGGCTCCCCACGGCTAGAAATTGCTATCGCAGTTTCGTAGAAGAGGGGATTAGTATGTCCTCCCCCCCTCGCCACCTGCATTTGAAAATCCCTATCTATAACTTTAACTGTATTCGCAGACTGATTTACTTACGTGGGTTTTTCGTATTAATATACTGTGATTGCATCTGACGCCAACCTTGTGTTGCTCCCAAGCTTTTTGTACTTGTTCCAGAGGAGGGCAACGAAAATGATAGGAGGCTTGCGCCAGAAGACGAATGAGGAGAGACTGGAAGCCCTGAATATGTATACCCTAGAGGAAAGGAGAGACAGGGGAGATATGATTCAGACGTTCAAATACTTGAAGGGTATTAACGTAGAACAAAATCTTTTCCAGAGAAAGGAAAATGGTAAAACCAGAGGACATAATTTGAGGTTGAGGGGTGGTAGATTCAGGGGCAATGTTAGGAAATTCTACTTTACGGAGAGGGTAGTGGATGCATGGAATGCGCTCCCGAGAGAGGTGGTGGAGAGTAAAACTGTGACTGAGTTCAAAGAAGCGTGGGATGAACACAGAAGATTTAGAATCAGAAAATAATATTAAATATTGAACTAGGCCAGTTACTGGGCAGACTTGCACGGTCTGTGTCTGTGTATGGCCGTTTGGTGGAGGATGGGCAGGGGAGGGCTTCAATGGCTGGGAGGGAGTAGATGGGCTGGAGTAAGTCTTAACAGAGATTTCGGCAGTTGGAACTCAAACACAGTACCGGGTGGAGCTTTGGATTCTTGCCCAGAAATAGCTAAGAAGAAAACCAAAAAAAAAAAAAAATTTAAATTGAATCAGGTTGGGCAGACTGGATGGACCATTCGGGTCTTTATCTGCCGTCATCTACTATGTTACTATGTTCCCTCACTGCTTATGTACAGTCTTTAGTTACCACGTGTTAGCCACATTGAATTTCATGGTGTTTAGTGGTATACAAATAAAATTTTATGTTATGTTATCTACTAATACATGTACAGTATAGTAACAGCTGATGCAGTTGACATTTTTTCTACGATGTTACCGGTCAATAAAAATCCTTCATACCTAATTTTACAAGCGTGCCAAATGGAACTTTAAAACTACAAGGAATATAGAAAAAAATACCTTGAGGTTATAAAAGGGAAAATATTGAGGGTTCCTTTTACAGAGCCGCGATAGAGATTTCTACCGCAGGCTGGTGAGGTAAGCGCTCCAACGCTTACAGGAATTCTATGAGCATCGAAGCATTTAACTCACCGGCCCACGGTCGAAACCTCTACTGTGGCTTTGTAAAAGCCAGTGTGAACGAACAGAGTATTTACATTTCCTGAAGCAGTTTGGGTTTGATCTTTTGTGGGTCGATCAACAACATGTATTTTGCAGCTGACAAAAGCGTCGTAAAGTTTCTCAATATGTAAGACCCAAGGTGTCTTTTTTTTGTTTTCAGTGGCTAGTTTGCTGAAACCATCGAATAGGAATACACAATTCTTCTGCTCTGGACAATACATCTGGCCATAATGGTTGAACCCATCGGGAATCAGTATGTTGTGGCCCGGCCAATCTATTCTGAAAACTCGTTTAGTGACAAACATAATAAAGTATCCAGATATCATACAACTTTCTTGGACCATCTCAGGCTATATTTTAGGTAAGTAGTCTTATTATAAGACACGAGTTAAGGGCAATTCGATAACTGGGTGTCTACAATTACATCTTCCTTGCATGTGTTAATATATAGAACACCAGCAACTGCAAAGAAGAATATACTTACCAGAAAATCACTCAAAACTTACCTATTCAGCAAACAAGACCCCTAAGGGTCCCCCCCCAGATTTCATTACACTTCGCCCCCCCCTGCTTCGCCCCCCTGCTCTTCTCCTCCTCCACGATAGCTTCTCTCTTCCCTATCTTCCTTAATCTCCCCTCCTCCTCTATCAAGTTCGGTTAAAATTTGTTATATATCTGATAAATTGTTGTAAATCTGCTTGTAAATGCGGATCCTAATCTAACTGATGTAAACCGCCTAGAACTCGCCGGGTATGGCGGTATATAAGAATAAAATTATTATTATTATTATAAAAGTGCCTATGATATTCTGTGTGAGCATGTATGTGTCATTCCCCCAGATTCCATATATGGTGCCCAAATTTGACCATGCTGCTGAAATGTTTGCACAAATTAATTGGTTAATGAGCTCTTAACCATCAATAATTGGGTATTAACAACCAATTATTGATGTTAATTAGCAAGCAACTCCACTCTATAAACAGCAGTTGGGCACCCAGCTGATTCAGACACTATTCTATAAGGTAGCACTTAAATGCTTTAATGTTTAACCATAAGGGGGCATGTGCATGGGGGTGGGGCAGCCGCTGGCAGGACTTGGGCATTTTCACCAACAAATGTATGGCACAGCGAAGAGCAGAGAGAACCGAGAGGAAATGTGTGCCCCCCCCAAAAAAAAAAATAAAAAATTGAGTTCTGGTTGTGCCATGTTTCTTTTTCAGAGTTTCCCTAACTTGTCCTGGGGACCCCACAGCCAGTCAGATTTTCTGGCTCTTTCTCTGGTTATTTGAGGCGCTTTCTTTCCCTTTAGTGACAGGGAAGTATTTTGGCTTCTGCTCAGGATAGGCAGTAGAGAATGACATGGGGACAAATTTTTCCCCATCCACGCAGGAACTCATTTTCCCGTCCCATCCCCGCGAGTTCTTTGCTTGTCCCTGCCCCCATTCCTGCAAGCTCTGTCCTCATCTGCACAAGCCTTTAAAATCATAAGTGTTCGAGACATGTGCAGTTAAGGCAGAGCTTACAGGAATGGGGCAGGGACGGGGACAGTGACAAAACCCGCGGGGACGGGATGTGGAAAAATCTGTCTCTGTGTCATTCTCTAATAGGCAGCTCTGGCTTCTGTAGATTCGACCCCTATATGTGTGGGAGACTTTCTGCCTTTGGGTAACACTGTTGCCTGGGATTTAGAAGTGACAGATTGAGTTCTAGAACCAAAAATGTCACAGCGCATGCACAGAGGCCCTCCAGATGTGGCCCTGAATTCGGGGCCTTCATAAACCTCAACAAACTTCCAGGTTTTGGAAATCCCTCCGGGCACCCAGACAGTCCTCTAAAAAGAAGACATATCTTGGTTTTCCCAGAAATCTTGTAACTCTATGCTCAGTGGTCCTTAGGCATGCATAGGCGTCACTAGGCATCCTTGTCAATTACCACACCATTTAACCCATTAAAAAGCAATAAATTGAGCACAAATTTTTATTAGGCGTCGCTAGGCGTCCATGATTAGGCCCTATGTGTATTAGACTGAAATTCTTTCTGAAAAGGCCCAAAATAGCCATACTTGTGCCCCTTTCCTCGAATCGTTATATTACATATTTTTGCGTTACATCTATATATGTTATAAATTGAATGTATATTATGAAATCCCATTTGTTGACTGTCACTTTCAGCTGCTCTCCTCAGAAAGCCAAGAAGATCGCCTTTACTTTGTTTCCTGTTGCATCTTGGCTACCGATGTATCGCTTTAAGGAATGGATTCTCAATGACATCGTGTCAGGGGTCAGCACTGGACTTATAGCAGTATTGCAAGGTAACCTTTTTCATAAGGCTCTTTAATAAAAATCTTACATTATTAAGGAGGGATGTTATCAATGTAGGCTACTGTTATATTGGTGACGAGTCAAAACCGCGTGAGACAAGCGTGCGCAGGCAATGCCGGGTGGAAAATCGCGCGCAGGATGTCAGCGCGCTGGATTGAAACGCTATTTTAAAGCGCTCCGAGGGGGTGTGGGGGGGGAACCCCCCTACACTTTACTTAGAACTGTTGGTGCTGCAGTTGAGGGGGGAACCCCCCTTTCAGGGGGAACTGTCATTTTCCCCTAAAAGAGGGGGAAAGGCTGTTTCTTTTATAATGGGGGTTCCCCCCCCAACACCCCTCCCCCCCAACGGGAGCGCTAATTTCTATTTTTCTTTCTCCTTCGTTGTGCTGCAAGCAGAGTCCAGTTTCTTGGGGGTTCCAGTTTGTTTTTTGTCTGTCCTTTTTGTGTGGCCTTTTATTTTGCATTTGGTGAGGCTTTATCTAGGTTTTGCATACGGGACCAAGGTGAGATATTTTGTGAACCTGTAGAGACTTGTAACAATCCAACTTATTATCTGCCCCCTTCCCCCAAAGTGTGTTCTAAGACCTGGTGTAATATTTGCAATACTATACTCTATGGCCAGTTGCAGGGGGCATGGCTATTGTGGGGATGTGCCCCTTTGTGATCACCCTAACACTTAAATACAACCCTGCCTGTGAGTACCAGTATCTATTTTGATCTTCGGCAATCTTGTAAGACCATGAAGCATCATGTATATTATAAGCAGCATGACTGAAAACATCAAACTGCTGTATGTTATATTTTATAATCTGCAGTAGCCTTAAGATGGAATATAAATAGATGAACCATAAACCAGTGTCTCTCAAACTGTGCCATGGCACAGTGGTGTGCCCCAAAGAGATTTCAGGTTCCAGAATTTTACTTTATTTTAAAAAATTCCCTTCATAAGTATACAGTAGAATAGTTGACATGTACGTAGCGTACGCAAGAGTCTGTCAATGTTATGAGCGTCTGTGTGTGTAAGGATACAACCACCCAGACAAGCATCATTCTTTGACGTGATTGGTCCTTGAAAACTAATGGCAAGTAATTTTATTTTTATATTTTATGCAGTAGTTATCCTAACTTGAGCAACAAAGCAATCAAGGCTTTGCTACCGTTTGGATCTTCTTAGCTTTGCAAACTTGGATTTTCGGCTATGACAGAAATTAAATCGAAAAAAAGAGAACTACTAGATGGTGGATGATGAAATGTGTGTTTGCTTGTCAACTATCGAGCCGCGTTTTGCATTAATTTGCACTCAAAACTAACACATCCATCGCATTGATTAGCAATTCTATTCTGTCTACTTTAGTTTCACCGTTGTTATAGTTACCCATACATAGCTTAAAGAACTTTAAATAAATAACTCTCAAATTTAATTTTCCATTGGTTTTGCAATTTTATAATTTCAATTATAATGTGCCGCAAAAAACATTTGCTCTGTTTAGTGTGCCGGAGCTAAAAAAGTTTGAGAGACACTGTCATAAACTATAATCCCACTTTTATTAGATATTTCTTTAGTGATGTAATCACTGTTTAGCTTGGGAACTTGATACCTAGGCCTGCAAGTGAAATTTGGAGATGAACTTTCCTACAAAGGTCCCCTTTCAGAATCCACCAGAAGGCCAGTGCAATGACAGTTCAGTATGGGCTGATGAAAATGTACATGGAGATTTAATTTTCCATGCAGGACAATTCCCAAAAAGGGGTGTAGCAGCGTGGCTCGTGGCTGGCTACAGGACCTCATAGAAATATAGCACACGCATATATACACACAAGTTGCAGATTAAAGTAAAAAGTACTTTAAGTACACCAAAAAACAGGGCTGGCAGGGAAACCAGGGGTTGGTGGCTGAGCTGTGGACAGACTTTTTTTTTTTAATGGGCGCAGCTGTTCTGCATTCACAAAACACATATACAAAAGCTGTGCCCTTCTTATAAAAAAAAAAAAAAAGTAGGAACAGGATCAGCTGATTGCAGCTCTGGAAACAGCAGGGTAAGCCACGAATCAGCCGAGCCAGCAGCCGCCGCTCTCCTGTCTGCCAGCTCACTGATCACGGCTCTAGAGCTGCCATCAGCTAGGCAGAGGGAAGGAGAACAGCAGCTGCAGGCAGGAGAAGTTGTGCCTTGCGATTGCTGTTTGGAGCAAGCACCTCAGGCCCAAATATTTAGGGGGCTCTTGTCCAGGATTACCAGATTTTTGTCCAGAGAAACCCGGATACATGACCCCACCCCATTCCGCATCTAGCCCCGCCTCCTGCAAAGTCTCATTTTGTTGTCTGAACTCCAGGGTGTCTAGAGCACAGGTGTCAAAAGTCGGTCCTCGAGGGCCGCAATCCAGTTGGGTTTTCAGGATTTCCCCAAGGAATATGCATTGAAAGCAGTGCATGGAAATAGATCTCATGCATATTCATTGGGGAAATCTTGAAAACCCGACTGAATTAATGCCCTCGAGGACCGACTTTCACACCCCTGGTCTAGAGGATCTCCGAGCATGCGCGGATGAATGTGACATCATCCATGCATGCTCAGAGGCTCTCTAGATGCGGCCGGAAGCTTTCCAAAACCCGGACAAAGTACCAGATTTTGGAAATAGGACATGTCTGGGTTTTTTCTGGATGTCTGGTAACCCTAGCCTTGTTAGATATGCTCAGAGATCAAGGCTAGGATTGCTAACTGTCTGGATTTCTCAGGATTCAAAATAGTTATAAATTATCCATCTCCAAGCCAGAAGGATGGCTAAATGTGTGGATATTTTTCAAAGTTTAGTCCACTGTATCTCTCTAATGCTCACCCCATCCACTGCAGAGGCTGTGGTAGGCTCCAGCCAATGGAAAAGCTTCTCTAGGGTGTCAGGTCAAAAGTGCGCCGGGACAAAGGCGCGCCCAGACAATTGAGCGCAGCGCAGAGGTGCGCGCCGCTCAAAATTACTGTTTTTAGGGCTCAGACGGGGGGGGTGTGTGGGGGGGAACCCCCCACTTTACTTAATAGACATCGCGCCGCATTGTGGGGGGTTGTAAACCCCCACATTTTACTGAAAACTTAACTTTTTCCCTGTTTTTAGGGAAAAATTTAAATTTACAGTAAAATGTGGAGGGTTACAACCCCCCAAACCCCCCATAACGCCGGCGCGATGTCTATTAAGTAAAGTGGGGGGGTTCCCCAACCAAACCCCCCGTCGGAGCCCCTAAAAACTGTAATTTTCTTCGGCATGCGCCTCCGTCTTGCGCTCAGTTGTCGGCCCGCGCCTTTGTCTTTCGCGCCATTGTCTATGAACCCTTCTCTAGTCATGCTGAGCTGCAAAGGCTGTTGGGGGAGCCTTGTACTGGATTTTTGGAGAGAATGGAACAAATGAGTGGTCAAGAGATGGGGCTGTTGAAAAAGATTAGAACTGAAGAATGGGAGAAAATGTGAACGGCTTGCTGTCAGCTGAGGAAAAGAACCGTCAAATGGCAGCATTTACTTGATGGTGCTTTGGGAGGGAAGGGGGTTCCTCTCTCAGCTGCTTTGGGGCTTGAGGGAGGTGGGGTTCACGGCTCAGGAGGACTGCTGCCGCTTGTAGTTCTTTGGGGCTTGAGGGAGGGAGGTTTGCAGCTTAGGACCGCTGCTGCTGGTGGTCATTATTTTTTCACCGGTGATTTTTTTTTTTTGCCGATTGGTTGAGAGTGCTAGTTAACTGAAACCCGGTTAACTGAGATTCTACTGTAAATAAAGTTTTCCTTTGGAAATCAGGGCCAGGATGGAAAGGTTCATTGATTCCTGTGCATGTGCCAAGTGGAGGGGAGTTTTCAGCCCAAGGAATTTACCTTGTTGACTAATAAATTACTTATGTAAATTCCTTGAATCAACTGACCTAATACTGCCTCCATGCTGCCTATTTCCTTTCAGAAGAGTTAAAAAAAAAAAAAAACAGCTAAATATTTTGTTGTCCCATTTGTAAACTTTTTTTTTTCCACTTGCACAACTTTGTCATTTTATATCGTGCCCTTATTGCCCTTAAATTTCACTCTTTTGAGCAGTCCACCCTTGAATTCTTTGTGTAACCCGGGTCTCCCACTCCCGTTCAGGCACGAAAGCCATCTAGCTCTTCAGGTCGAGGACCCACGACCTGGGGTTGCACAAAAAGAATAAAGTCTATCACTCTCTTGAGCTTGGCATAGGCCAGAGCCGGATGAAGATCAGGTAGGCCAGAGAGTCGCAATCCCGGGGTCTCAGTTGTCACATTCCATTCTCACTCTATTCTCTTATCAAAGGAATCAAGCTGAGACCAAGGTGCAATTGATAACTGTATCTTTTACTTGAACTTGATTGCAACATCAACGTATAAACTATTTACAATTCTTTCTGGTGTGTGTACTGAAACTGGTTTTACAACTGGCCCATGATAAAGTCACTGTACGAAAACACTTCTATTACGTTTCTCAACCTCTCCTGTCCTTCATACATGTGGCGAGCCACTTCTGGGTCCCACACCCTCTTTCCTCATCCTGGGACCACTCTATCTTTCCCGCCAAGCTGAAACACTCCGCACAAGCTCTGCAAAAACCAGGGGCTGTTCACTCACGGTTTTCCTTTCTGAGATGGGTCTCTGCACGCTCCTTACTCCGTCCTCGCCTGGTGACCCCCTCAGAAAAGTAAAGTCCTTTATATCTTCTCTCAGTAAAGCTCTCCAGGTTCCACTTTCTCTCCTCTGTTGTCTGCTCTTCTGGCTAGGGTTACCAAACGTCCGGATTTCCCCGGATGGCTATTCAAAATCCGGCACTTTGTCCGGGTTTTGAAAAGCCTCCTCAAATTGCATCAGGCAGGTAGGAAGTCCGCGCATGCGCGAATACCATGCGATGACATCACACGCATGTGCAAGTGATGTCACTGCGTGGCATCTGCGCAGGTGTGGACTTCCTCCCTGCCCGACAAGAACAGGTAGTGGGGGGTGGGGCTAGGGCGGGACTGGGGGTGGGGGTGAGATTAGGGTGGGGATGGGCAGAACTAGGCGGGTCTAAGGGTCCAGATTTTCCGATTGGAGAATCTGGCAACCCTACTTCTGGCAAACACTCTCAGACTTTCCCTCCCACAAGCAGTCAGTATCTCAGGATTCTCCCTCAGTACTAGGCCTCTGGTTGGAGATCAGGATAACCAAAAGTCTAGAACAGGAGTGTCCAACCTGCGGCCTGAGGGCCGTATGCGGCCCCGTGTAGTATTTTGTGCGGCTCCGGTCAAGGGCGATGCAGTGTTTTCCTCTGCTGCTCCCGGGTGTTTACCGTCTTGTGGCTCCCTCCTGTGTCTTGCTGCAGCGTTTGTGTGGCCCCAGAAAATTTTGGGGGGGCCAATGCGGCCCAGGAATGCCAAAAGGTTGGACACCCCTGGTCTAGAACTTACTCCTAACTCCCCTTGTATACTGTTCCCCCTCCCCTTCAGCTAAAAAAAAGGGGCCTCCATCTCCTCCCACTAATCTCCGCTATCCACAAGCAATGACCACCTAAAGAATACAGTGTCTCCTGCTCTGTAGCAAAGGCATTCTTGGGGAGGGAGGGGTCACATCTGTTTTATATTTAAATCTTTTTTATTAAGCAGTGACAACAGCAGGTACAACAATAGTAGAAAACCAGGTTTACAATTTCAACCAACCGCAGAGGACTGGACTCTGATGTCCTCCACGATCAAAAGCAACACCCCAACCCCACAGAAAGAAACCCCCACCCCCCTTCCCCTCCCACCCCCACCAAGAAAAATGGTACAACTCCCAAACAGGGAAAGATCAATATCAGACAGGTAAACTTAATTAGAGGTGGAGTCTGTTCAGGATACGCTACAACTCTCAGGGGACAAAATGTTCAAATATGGAGTCCAAGTGTTGACAAAGTCTGTGCTCCAGCGGCGAGAAGAACAGGCCAAACGAGCCTTCCAGCCCATAAGTTCATGAAGTTGATTCCTCCAATGCCAAAAGGAGAGGGGTTCAGAAGAGAGCCAGCAACATAAGATACATATCTTCCCCAAGATAAAACATTTACTAAGAAATAGTTTTTCTGAAGAAGTATACACAGAGAGTAAAGAAAACTGGACAAACAACATAGAAAGCACTGAGACAGGTACAGGAACTTGCACTAGGTCATGTAAGAAGGATGCCAGCGCCTTCCAAAAGGCCTGAATCCCCTCACAACTCCAGATACCATGGAAATAAGAGTTAATCTCTACAGAACAATGGACACATAGTTGAGTGCCAATACAACCCATATAGTAAGCCCAACTGTGGGAAATATAGGCCCACAGGACAGTGCGATAGTGACATTCGAGCAATTCAGCACTATAGACCAGACCCGCAGTACGTTTCAAGATCTTCAGAAAAAATTGCCCCCAAGTCTCTGCCCAGGTCATGCTGCCAAGCTTCCAAAATCCCGGGAAAAACCCTAGGGGAGTGAAGAGCCATAATCTGGCTATGAAAATAAGAAATGGAGACCCTAGTATCTTGATCTGCTGTCAAAAAATCACAGAAACGGGTCCCAAAATCCCCCCTCAGGGAACTCCCCGGGAGAGAGGCCACATAATGTCTGAGTTGACAATAACATCTGTTTTGTACCAGAAGTAATGGAGAGTGAAAATGACTTGTCTGGCTTTGTTGATTCTCAGCCCACTGCCTCAGAGCTGCCAAGTTTCCCAGCTCCAGGAGGGAGACTTTTTGGTCAGACCTAGTTTTGAACTTAAATCCCAATTCAATGTTGTGTTTATAGTCCCTGATACCACCAATTGAAAACAGCAGTTCAGGTCCCATAATGTACCAGGATAGGGATGCAGAAATCAAGAACTGAGTTTCCCTTTTGCCTGAGTAACTTGGCTGCTCAGATGTACCAGTTTGTAGTTTAATAAGCATCCAAATAACTTAAAAACAGCAACCCACAAAGAGTGTATACAGTCATAAGTGACAAAACCAAATAATGTATAAAAATTTAAATGACTTAACATGGGCTGTGTTTCGACAAAATAAAAATGCCTTCCTCAGGGGTCTTATAGGGTCCTTGGCTCCAGAGGAAAGTTCTCTTTGGCGCGATGTAAGTTCTACGATGAGCATTAGCAGTAAATTTGACGGTGTCAGGTCAAAAGCTCGCCGGGACAAAGGCGCGCCCAGACAATTGAGCGCAGCGCGCACCACCACGCCGCTCTAAATTACTGTTTTTAGCGCTCCGACCGGGGGGCGTGGGGGGGAACCCCCCCACTTAACTTAATAGACATCGTGCCGCGTTGTGGGGGCGTTGTGGGGGGTGTGGGGGGTTGTAACCCCCCACATTTTGCTGAAAACTTCACTTTTTCCCTGTTTTTAGGGAAAAAGTTCAGTTTACAGTAAAATGTGGAGGGTTACAACCCCCCATACCCCCCATAACGCCGGCGCGATGTCTATTAATTAAACTGGGGGGGGGGTTCCCCAACAAAAACCCCCGTTGGAGCCCCTAAAAACTGTAATTTAGAGCAGTGTGGCAACGCGCGCTGCGCTCAATTGTCGGTGCGCGCTTTTGTCTTTCGCGCCGTTGTCTATGAACCAATTTGACAGACTACGATTATACTCCACATAGCCTGTGAGGTTAATTCAGGTCATTGTATTCATACAACTAACTCATTTGAAGAAATTGCATCAACTGTAGAGAAGAATATTTAGAGACACCATAAGAGAGAAACATAAAGTTGAGAGAAACAAAGAGGCATATCATAAAAGCAAACACAAGAGAAGGATGGCTAACGATGTAAAACGAATTGACAAAGATCTCATCAGGTTTTAACAGAAGAATGACCTAGAGAAGGGCCACAGGTAACTAGCAAAATGAAATAGATGCAGCACCAGTCACAGATGATGTTTCTGAAGAACTTGCAGGGTTGAAAGTGGACAAATCCAAGGGACTAGATACTGAAAAAGCTCAGATAAGTTCTTATGGGTCCCTTGAAGAATACGTTTAACAGATCTCTGGAGATGAGAAAGATTACAATCAGTGGCTTAGCGTGGGTGAGAGGCGCCTGGGGCGATGACACCCCTCCCTTGTCTCCACCTCCCCTTCCCCAATCTTCCCTGCTGCACATGTCCCCTTCCATTCTCCCCACCATCGTTTCCACCCCTTCCCTAATCTCCCCTGCTGCGCCTGTCCCCTTCCCTTCTCCTTCCCCGCCCTTGTCTCCACCCCCTTCCCCAATCTCCCCTGCTGCATCTGTCCCCTTCCCTTCTTCTCCCCCGTCCTTGTCTCCACTCCCCTTCCCCAATCGCCCCTGCTGCATCTGTCCCCTTCCCTTCTCCTCCCCCGCCCTTGTCTCCACCCCTCCTTCCCCAATCGCCCCTGCTGCGCCTGTCCCCTTCCCTTCTTCTCCCCCGCCCTTGTCTCCACCCCTCCTTCCCCAATCGCCTCTGCTGTGCCTGTCCCCTTCCCTTCTCCTCCCCTGCCCTTGTCTCCACCACCCCCTTTCCCAATCTCCCCTGCTGCACCTGTCCCCTTCCCTTCTCCTCCCCTGCCCTTGTCTCCACCTCCCCTTCCCCAATATCCCCTGCTACACCTGTCCCTTCCCTTCTCCTCCCCTGCCCTTGTCTCTACTACCCCCTTCCCCAATCTCCCCTGCTGCATCTGTCCCCTTCCCTTCTTCTCCCCATCCTTGTCTCCACCCCTCCTTCCCCAATCGCCCCTGCTGCGCCTGTCCCCTTCCCTTCTCCTCCCCTGCCCTTGTCTCCACCACCCCGTTCCCCACTCTCCCCTGCTGCGCCTGTCCCCTTCTCTTCTCCTGTACTTCTAGTTGTTCACCGCCTCAAGCAACAAGAATTTCAATGTGCTCCTCGTGACACCGTCGGCTCTCCCTATGACATCACTTCCTACGCGCAGCACCCAGAAGCGACGTCAGTGGGAGAGACAATGCGGTTGTGAGGCTAAAAAGTCAAATCAAAGAGAAAATAAACATAATATACTGTAAAAGCTAAACTGAACAAGTGGGGAATGTTTTTCAGCACATTTTGCACAACATCTTACTCGCGCACCTGTTTGTAGAAGTTTTACACTTCTGGAAACTATGGCTAGGGCAAAAGATGTTCTATTTCCAAACGGTGCAACTTTCAAATCAGCATGTAGGCCAGAAGATGCAAAGTATCCCTGGACCTGCAAGCACCATGGGTGATGAGAAAACTGATCTCCTCATATGTTTTTGATTTTATAACACAACTGACTTCTCTAACCTTTGTGACTTTGTCAATAGAAGGTTTATTGGTTTTGCATTTTTTTTTTTAATTGTCCAAGAAGACTCACTCCAACAGCTTTAAAATGCACTGGGTTTACAGCTTGATCCATCCGTATCAGCAACATTCCACGCCATCGGCAAATATCCATATCATCGTAACAGTGTTCTTCTTCTTTGTAAAATGCTCACCAGCATTAACAACAGAGATACCCAGAATTGCTGAGGATATGATAAACAAAGTTACAGATAAGTAGAATGATCCGAATGTATGCAAACCTAGGATGAAATTGCAGACAAATGTACAAGATACAGGCAAAGTTTATTTTGAACCAACAGATTGTTGCGTACAAATGAACCACTTTTTACAAAATATGGGACCCAACACGATCCGTGTTTCGATCAACGCGTCTTCCTCAGGGGTCCCATAGGATGGTGGTTACTAAACACATGCAACAAAAATGCCTGATCTGTACGCAGTGTGCTCTGATGATGAAAATATGCTACTTCAGTTGTTTTTGGCAGCATATTTTCATCGTCAAAGCACACAGCGTGTACAGATCAGGCATTTTTGTGTGCGTATGTTTGGTAACCACCTTCCTATGGGACATAAGAACATAAGAATTTCTGATGCTGGGTCAGACCAGTGGTTCATCGTGCCCCGCAGTCCGCTCGTGCGGCGGCCCTTAGGTCAAAGACCAGTGCCCTATTTGAGTCTAGCCTTACCTGTGTACGTTCTGGTTCTGGTTGTCTAACCTTGTCTTGAATCCCTGGAGGGTGTTTTCCCCTATAACAGCCTCCGGAAGAGCATTCCAGATTTCTACCACTCTCTGGGTGAAGAAGAACTTCCTTCCATTTGTACGGAATCTTTTCCCTTCTAACTTTAGCAAGTGCCCTCTCGTTCTCTTCACCTCGGAGAGGGTGAACAATCTCTCTTTCTCTACTAAGTCTATTCCCTTCATTATCTTGAAGGTTTTGATCATGTCCCCTCTCAGTCTTCTCTTTTCAAGGGAGAAGAGGCCCAGTTTCTCTAGCCTCTCACTGTACGGCAACTCCTCCAGTCCCTTAACCATTTTTGTCACTCTTCTCTGGACCCTTTCGAGTAGTATTATGTCCTTTTTCTTGTACGGCGACCAGTGTTGGATGCACTATTCCAGGTGGAGGTGCACCATGGCCCGGTACAGCGGCATGATAACCTTCTCCAATCTGTTTGTGATCCCCTTCTTAATCATTCCTAGCATTCCGTTTGCCCTTTTCGCCGCTGCTGCACATTGTGCGGACGGCTTCATTGACTTGTCTACTCCCAGGTCTCTTTCCTGGAGGGTCTCTCCGAGTACTGCACCGGACATCTTGTATTCGTGTTAATCGAAACACAGACCGTGTTGGGTCCCATATTTTGTAAAATGTGGTTCATTTGTACGTAACAATCTGTTGGTACAATATAAATTTTGCCTGCATCTTGTACACTTGTCTGCAGTTTTCTCTTTTGGTTTTGGTTTACCGCGTGTTTAGTGCGGATCTTTTGGATTTTCTTGTCTTTGTAAATCTAAGATGAACATAGTACACGATGCTAGTATTATATGTGTATATACATAGGATGATTGATTATGGTATAAACGTGTCTGCATTGAAAACCATCTCAGAGAACGCTAACTCTGTATTGTAGGGTGTTGCAAACTTTTTGAAGCCGCAGCTCAATAAACGCGGATCCGCGGCTAGAGGGCATCTGGACATGCGCGAACGTCGATGTGATGGCATCACGTGCATGTGTGATATCATCCCATCGACATCTGCGCATATCATCACATCGACGTCTGCCCTCCAGATGGGGCCCTGAGCTTGCTAACCCTGGGAGGAGAGGTACTGGCACCGCATGACTGCCGACAGGACGTGCCTCTCGCCATGAGAAGCACGTCCTTTAGGTAGTCAGCTGGCGCTGGCAGCTCTCCTCCTCACCACACCCTGAATCTGCTGTATTGTAACACCTTTACAAAAGCTCATGTAAACCGCTCTGAATTGACTCCCCAGTCATTAGAAGTGGTATAGAAGCTCTCAATAAACAATTATTATCAAAAGGTTGGCATGTCATCATCATAAGTCTTTAATACGTTCCAGGATAAAATAGTGAGGCTTTAATCAAATCAAAAACAGGTGAATTCTAGAAGGTGGCGAATGAGGAAAGGGGAATTTTACACTGAGCCTTTTTAGAGTTAGTAAGTGACATGGATTGTGTATTTGGTTTATTTGGGTACTTAAAATGTAAATAACATTTACATATTATGCATTTTCCTAGCTGATAACTGAATTGATCCCTTTTTACATCATCTCTCTTTCAAGGCTTTCCTCACCATCCTTCTGTTTTGTCCCTTATTTGTTTTATCTGTTTCCTTTTCTTTTAATGTGTATTTCTCCCACTTTCCTCTTGTTTTCAAGTATGTCATATGTCCCAGTCAATAATAAGTAATTAAATGTCCTCCCCTTTTTATATTTTATATTGTAAAACGCTTAGAATTATGATTAGTGTTTTATCAAATTTTAATAAACTTGAAAATTGAATTTCATATATTGCAAGTATTATATTTCAATTGCACTTGAGTATTTAAATTAAAATTTTTTTAAAAATGTGAACAACACAGATATTGCTATAGATCGTCTAAAGTTAGGCACACATAGGATAATGTGTGTTAAATGTGAATTTTATATCAGCTATTGTACATGCAATTGACATGATAGAATATTAACATAAATCTACACTTTAACACCTAACTTTCTCCCCCTTTTACAAAACTGTAGTGCGTTTTTTAGTACCAGCTGTGGCAGTAACAGCTCCAACGCTCAAAGGAATCCTATGAGCGTCGGAGCTAATACCGTCGAGGCCAGTGCTAAAAGTCACGCTATGGTTTTGTAAAAGGGGGAAGGGTTTAGGCGCAAGCCCTTATGCTAACTCAGGGCTCCTTTTACAAAGGTGCGCTAGGGCCTTGACGCACGCAATAGGGTGCGTTAAATTCCTGAGCTCGCTAGCCAGTACCGCGGTAATTATGTGCATGCGCTAAAAGCCCTAGCGCACCTTCGTAAAAGGATCCCTCAATGTCTGGTAGAAATTGTTTGCACATAGGCAGTTTTTATTTTTGGAGGTGGGGGGGAATTCTATAAACAGTGCCTAGGTTGGGTAGTGCCCAGTGGTGCCTAGCCAAATGCCGTGCACAACTCCAAATTGACTAGCATTTTAATTGAAAATGCCATTAAAAGTCAATTAAAAACCATTAACTTTGGTTGAAGGTCTGCGCAGAATTCAGCATGGCAAGTACCGATGCCTAAGTCAAGGCGCCTAACAGAAAAGTGGGTGTAGCTAGGAGCCGGAGAATAGGCATGGTAAGACTTAGGCACCAGTAAATTAGGCCAGGAAAATGCCATGTCAAAAAAGTGTGTGAAGACAGCAGCCCGCAAACATTGCAACCAGAGATTTCTGTTTCCCGCTATAACATCTTTCAAGTAACACTTAATTGACATCCACTGTGTCGTCAGATAAAAGCACTGATCGCTTGTGAGGCTCAGTAATAACTCATTTACAATCGGCGTTCAGACTTCTGAGGCCGGGCCTTTTGGGACAAAACATGATCGTGTCGAGTCTTATCTAATACAATAAAACCCTTACCCGCTGCATGCGTTGAAACGGCGTGATCCCTGTCGCCGTGATTTCTGCTTCCGCGGCCATGTTCTATGTGCGGTGCGTGCAGCGCGTGCGTGGCAGTGGAGTCTGTGGTGGTTTGATTTGCGGCGCATAAGCGAAGCCTGCAGCGCCGATTTTATCCATTGCCGATGTCATTTCCTGTCAATGGCTGTGTGAGACCCAGGAGGAGGGGGGGATGAGAAACACTACTGATGGCTGGTCTACTATAAGACAGGAGGAGCAGGGAAGGGGTGCTGCTGGACGGGCGAGGTAAAAGTAAGGGGAAAGAGCTACTGCAGGACAGGGAGAACGGAATGGGTGCTGCTGAACAGTGGGAGGTAAAAGGAAGGGAGAAGGGCTACTGCAGGACAGGGGGAGCAGGGAAGGGGGTGGGTGCACAGGGAAAGGGGGGAAATGCTGCTGCTGCTGCACAGAGAAGGGGGGAATGCTACTGCTGCACAGGGAAGTGGGGGGAATGCTGCTGCTGCTCAGGGATGGGGGAATGCTGCTGCATAGGGAAGTGGAGGAATGCTGCTGCTGCTGCTGCACAGGGAAGTGGGGGGGGGGGGGAGAAGGAAAGGGGGCCAGGGAGCAATCTTGGTTTGCTTGGGGGGGAGACAGATGGAGGCCATGGAGAGAGACAGAAAGACAGGCAGGCAGCACATGAGAATGAAAGACAGACACACCGAAAGACAGCGGGCAGGGAGAGAGACAGACAGAAAGACAGACAGCGGGAGGGAGAGAGAGAGAGAGAGATAGAAAGAAAGAAAGATAGACAGTGGGAGGGAGAGAGACAGAAAGAAAGGAAGAAAGAGACATGGGCAGGGAGAGACACAGAAAGAAAGAAAAACAGACAAACATATTCTAGCACCCGTTAATGTAACGGGCTTAAACACTAGTTTACACAATAAAGCAACTGAGCACCAAAAGTCATCTTTGTTGTTGTATCTTGCTTTCCAAGTTCTGGGAAGGCGGTATCTCCTGTTTCTCCAACCCATTTTTTAGCACCATTTTTAGCAGCCTTAAATCTAAAATGGGTGTGCAAGTTTCTAGAATTTATTTATTCTCCCATGGGAGCTCAGAACAGTTTACGTGAATATATTCAGGTGTTCAAGCATTTTTCCCATCTGTTCCAGCAAGCTCACAATCTATCTAATGCACCGAGGTAATGGGAAGATAAGTGGCTTGACCAAGGTCACAAGGAGCAGTGTGGGTCTGAATCCACAACTTCAAGGTGCTGAGGCTGTAGCTGTAACCACCGTGGCAAATTAAGTAGCTTATGTGTGACAAAAAAAAGGAATAGCTTAAATGAGAGTGACAAAATGTTTGGTTTTTTTTTAAATGAGCACAAAACAACCTTTTTTTTTTTTTTTTTTTTTTGCTATGCTCAATCCCACTTGATGAATTCACACAATAAATTTGTGGACATTTTTGCTCATTAACAGGTCTGGCATTTGCTTTGCTGGTCAATGTTTCTCCTGGGTATGGACTCTACGCAGCATTCTTTCCAATCATAATCTACTTTTTCTTTGGAACATCCAAGCACATATCAGTTGGTGAGTTCAATGTCAGTGTTTATGGATCTAATAGCTGTCGCCTGTTTCATGCCTGACCAAATGCTTTCAAAACAATCATCTGAGTGAATCTGAAGTGCATAATATCCAATGGGATTACAACTATGACATTTGGAAACATGTCGGGGCTGTTTTCTATCGTTCATGCAGCTTTTGGTGTTCAATAGGTCCCTTTCCTGTTTTGAGCTTGATGGTAGGACAAGTAGTTACTCGATTAGTCCCAGATAATGTCTTGGAAACGAACACTACTTCAGCTGACGGCCTAACTGTGGAGGAACAGAAAATGATGGTGGCGGCATCTGTAACTGTTCTAGCTGGGATATTTCAGGTTGGTATTTCAATGGCAACATAATTGCTCAGAAATTGGACTTCTCTGTTACACACATGAAAGTCTTTCAGTTCTCACTGTCTCAAGCGGTAAAAGCAGTTCGCTTAGCAGGGTTTAAAAAAAAAAAAAAAAGGTTTGGCCAAGTTCTTAAAAGAAAAGTCCATAAGCCCTTATTAAGCTGGCCTTGGGAAAATCCATTGCTTATGCCTGCGATAAGCAACATAGAAACTGTTTTATTCTTTTAGGATCTTGCAGGTTCTTTAGGAGAATACACTGCCCATGTCTGTTTGTATAAGGACTGCATTAGCCTAACTGAGGCCTGTGAATCAAATTCTGACTGCAACATAATCATACAGTGATGGCTACTACAAGACTTCTTTTGTCTTTCCTGAGAGTCTCTCCTCTCTTCCTCGGACTCCAAGCTGATGTTTCACAGCTGGCTCCTGGATAAGATTGTGTAGATAGGATGGCTCTGCTCCACTGTGTTTGTAGTGGAAGGCTGTCTTGGTTACCATATGGCTCCAGAAAAAGGAGGACGGATTGCAAAAGAAAGAAAATATTGTAAAATAATTTATAAAATAAAAATCAAAAAAGTATGAAATTAATAAAGTATAAGATGGATCAAATGACGATCTAAGCAGTTATTCTTTAAAGAGATATGAAGGATTACTGCATCCATAAATAGTTGAATAAAATATTCTAATAACTGACTAAAATCGCACATTATTTATGGTGATAGGTGTGTATATATATAAGTGTGATTATTCAGTTACATAGCCAAAATTGGAAGTATGTATTTATATAAATATACAGAAGGAACTGACTGACACGTGCAGAATCAGGACACCTTTTTGGTAAGCATGGCTGCTACATGGAGTTTGAGGTGGGCTCTTGTCCGCTCGTCAGATAATTGTTTATAATTCTGTTTATTTTTCAGTTGGCGTTAGGAATACTACAAGTTGGATTTATAGTCATCTATTTATCGGAGTCCTTAGTCAGTGGCTTCACAACTGCTGCAGCTATTCATGTTTTGGTGTCACAGCTGAAATTTGTCCTTGGCCTTCCCGTTCCTGGACTTAGTGGACCGCTGTCAATTATTTATGTAAGCAACTTAAGTAATAAAGAAAGGCCATTTCCGGGATCCCCCATGGAGGTTACAGCTCTCTGGGCGTACAAGCTCATTTTCAGAGGGAAATTCGTCATTGACGTTTCCTTTGAAAATCGGGGGCGGGGGCAGTGAAAGATAAGAGTACTTTGATACCTGTATACTTTACAGCTATACATAGAAGAGTTTCAAAATGAAATCACCAAGCCTACTTTACTCTGCCTGTCCCTTGTCAGCGTGGCTAAAAGAAGACTCTGTGCCATAAACTATGGAAACATTTACCCCCCTATCTTACTAACGCGTAACATGGGTTTTAGCGCCAGCAGTGGTGGTAACTGCTCTGACGCTCATGAGCGTCGGAGCAGTTATCGCCACTGCCGGCGCTAAAACCCGTGCTACACGTTAGTAAAAGAGGAGGTTAGACACATATGTAAGGGACAGTTTTCAAAATATGACTTTTTTAAAATGTGTGTAAATATGTTTACTCATATATAAGAATTTTCAAAAATTGTTCTTAAAATTTATAGAATATATAGTCATATGCAAAAAGATGAGGCCAACATTCTGTAACGTACTGAAGAAGCCATCAAATACTGGATATCTAAATAATTTTATGTGCCATACTTAAATTGGATGCAAAACAAATGTTCTGAAATAGTAATCACAAGAAAAAAAAATTCCACCCTATATATACAGCATCAAATGGCCTAGAGGTGGCCAAGAGAAAATGAAGTCAACCAGAGTTTGTATCAAGATATCTTGAAAACCTGACTGGCTGGGGGGTCCCCCAGGACAGGTTTAAGAACCGCTGGACTAGAGGAATATCAAGTGGCTATTTTCCAAAGTATGGGGACCAAAATTATGGAATGGTTTGCCTCTGACTTTGAGATCTATAACATCTATAGATTTGTTTAAGCAAGAAGTGAAAATGCTGTTTTGACCGGCATATGGAGATCATGGTTTAACAGTCTGACTCAAGGTGTATTTCTGTTAATGTATATACAGTATATATATATGAGCTGTGTGAGAGCTGCATCAATAACTAACGAATCAGCAACATTTTTGTTTGTTTTATTGTTTATTGGTCTTTGTGTAAATTTTTTATTATGAATGCTTCAGATGTAAGCTCCTGAGAACAATTTGGATTGTGCAAGTTATAAGAATTTGAAATAAATGTTACTATTCTATAAATGTGTGCACTTGACACTTTATAGTAAGCAAAAAAAAAAAAAAAGAAAACCCAACTACGACCCTACGTAAGTCTACACAAAGAGAAGAAACGAGTAAGGTCTAAAAGATGACTTCAGCCCCGGACACAGAATCCAACAATCCAGATTTTTTAATGTCATCCTATATAAATCCATAACCCAACATAGTACCATGTTTCGGTGAAAATATGCCTTCCACAGGACTTAACAATTAGATCCAATGCTAGCATTCTCTGGAAAGATTATCATTTTTATAACCTTATTCTAGCTCATTTGAATGTTTACAGTTATACACAGCATTCAATTCTAATTGTTAACATAGTAACATAGTAAATGACGGCAGATAAAGACCTGAACGGTCCATCCAGTCTGCCCATTAGTTATACCCATTAAAAATACATGATTAGATTAACTTATCTCTTCTTTAATATTTCTCGGCCGTAAACTGTAAAGTCTTGTATGGTCCTAGGTTCCAAATGCTGAAGTTGCCATCTAATCAAGCCATTGTGACATCACTGCTGAGGTTGGCTCTTGGGCATTGGTGGAATGAGGCATTATGACATCACAATCTCAGCTCTGGAATGTTGCTACTCTTTGGGTTTCTGCCAGGTAACATAGTAAATGACGGCAGATAAAGAACAGAACGGTCCATCCAGTCTGCCCATTAGTTATACCCTTTAAAAATACATAATTAAATTAACTTGTTTCTTCTTTGATATTCCTGGGTCGTAGACTGTAAAGTCCACCTGGTATTATCCTAGGTTCTAAATGCTGAAGTTGCCGTCCAAGCTCACTCCAGCCTCTCTAACCATCCTGTTTGCAGAGGATATCTACCATAAAGTATGGCCAGTAACATGTTCCAAGTTAGTGGAGTTCCCATTGATGTCTTCCCCAGCCCATCCTACACCAAGGGGTCCTTTTACAAAGCCGTGCTAGCGGTTTTATCGCACGCATCGGATTAGCGCACGCTATAGCACGCTAGCCGGAAATCTACCGCCTGCTCAAAAGGAAGCGGTAGCGGCTAGCGTGTGCGCCAATTTAGCGCATTCTATTCTGCACGTTAAGGCCCTAGCGCAGTTTTGTAAAAGGAGCCCCAAATCACCACATATGGGACATAGACTGGGAAAGCCTGTCCAGTACCCACATTAGTTCTCTAATTTACATCCTTTGTTTTCCAATTAGAGATCCTCTATGTTTATCCCACATTTTTTTGAATTCCATCACCGTTTTCTTCTCCACTACTTCCCTCAGGAGGGCATTCCAGGCATCTACCACCCTCTCCATGAAAAAAAGAATTGCTCCTGAGTCTTCCTCCCTGCAACCTCAAATTATCCCCTCTAGTTAACCCCTGAAGAAGGCACATTTTCACTGAAACATGGTACTGTGTTGGGTTATGAATTTTTATATGATGATAAAATAAATTTGGATTGTTGGATACTGTGCCTGGGAGGTGAAGTCATTTTATGGACCTTACTCCTTTCTTCTCTCACCAAATAGTAGGCACCAAGTTACAGAATTAGGGGAATGTCACCTAACTAGGGGGTATGCCAGAGATATTTAAAGAAAAACACGCAATCTTCCCTGACCCTATAGAAGGGGTGAAAGGGAGAGACAGTAACTCGGACCGTGGACACCGGGGTAAAATAACCCTAATAGAAGCAAAACTTAAAAATTGTGAAAACGTGGAGCCCTCAGTCACACAGCTCGCCCTGGGGGAGAATCGTCAAAACCCCTAGGGCCCTTAGCTGTCACAATACTTGCCCAAACGGGCAAAACTGTGAAACATCCCCGGGTTCACCCATACAGATATTTAAAAGCATCCACCCAAGCATGTAAAATGCTCATTTACATGCTCAAATGGCTTATACATTTCAACATTGACCTGGTAGAATCAAATGTACTGCTTTGTATTTTTAAGATCAACTAAAGATCACCTTCTCTTGTGGTAGCAAACAGGGCAGGATTAATTCGTCGATGGTCCCTAGGCACCCAAGTACACTGGGCCTCCTGCCCCGCCCCACCCCACCATGCGCCCAGGCAGAAACAGGAAGCTGCGTCAGAGGGAAGCTTTGGGCAAGCAGCACCACTTGAAAAAATTACAGTTCCCGTTGCCTTTCTTATCCGCGTTGCTTGCTTGTCTTACTTTCCATCGATGGGGGGGGGGCCCCCCGCGTTGCCGATCGATGCTGGAGGGGCCCATCGCCGTTTGGAAAAAACAAAGTTGATGCCCTCCTTCATCGGGCCCCCCTGACCATTTCGGGCCCTAGGCATGTGCCTACTTGGCTTATTGGTTAATCCTGCCCTGATAGCAAATGAATACGTATTTCTTTCTTATTTTGCAGACTCTGGAAAAAATCTTTAGGCAGATCACAAGCACGAATATTGCAGACCTTGTAACATCAATCATCATAATGGTCATTATCTACGTTGTGAAAGAACTCAATAACTACTACAAATCAAAACTTCCTGTGCCAATACCTATTGAGGTGATCGTGGTAAGAGGTGTTTCCTACCTTTATCGGTGATGCAAATCTTTATGGTTTCTATCATTTAAACAAACTGCTTTCACAGTTGTTATTATAGTTATTAAGATCACATGATAAGTCCCTGCCTATAAATTTATAGTACTTTTACAGTTACAGAAATAGTGGTCTTTTGGAGGTCAATTTTCAAAGTAATGTAACCCTGTTAAAAAAAGTATGAAATTCACCTCCATCTACCTAGCTCAGGGGTCTCAAAGTCCCTCCTCGAGGGCCGCAATCCAGTCAGGTTTCAGGATTTCCCCAATGAATATGCATGAGATCTATGTGCATGCACTGCTTTCAATGAATATTCATTGGGGAAATCCTAAAAACCTGACTGGATTACGGCCCTTGAGGAGGGACTTTGAGATCCCTGACCTAGCTAGATGTATGTGCTCTATTTTGCTCTCCTTAGCTGCTCCCATAAAATATCACTTGTAGTATAAGGTATGCTTGGTGAAACCCTTGCGTATTATGTAATGATGAGGGATCTTTGAGAATTACCACCGTAATGTACAAAAGTAATATTCTGTATCTTATACATTCAGTAGTATATATCAGAATCTGTCCAGCCTGCTGTTTATCTTTAACTGTAACTAGCTACAAAATACTGCATTATTTTTTAGGTTAATCAGGGGGCGGGGCCAGGGGGGTCCTGATTTTCCTAACCTGGCAACCCTAGGCTCATGGGAAGAGGGGATGTGTATGTGTGACAGAACTCTCGGTAGTCCTCAGCAGTGTACGGGTGGAGAGAGAGAAAAAAACCTGGCTGGACCTAGGAGGGAAAGAGAGGTCAGGGACACCAAAAATACCAGATTTTATAATGCCATTTTTTTGGCATAACCGGCTAGCTGGCAACCCTAGTATAGATAGATAGACTGAAGGATACACCCTCGACCACAGGGGCTCTCATTCTTCAAAATACACCTACAAAAATGTTCTTTCCTTTCTTCAGGGGCTGGCAAAAATTCCAGCTCCTGATAAATACACTCTCAATATGCCAATTTCACAGTTTTGTAAGAAAATGGCCCTCCGCTGTGGCTTTGACAGAGGCTTCTCAAAGAGATGAACCTTTTAGCTTGCCCCTTTGTGAATAATCTGCTGTCCTCTGTAAGCTGCTTCAAATGAGGGGCAGGGCAAGACTTCAGGGGCAGTGCAAGGCCGAATTCCTGACACCTATTACACAATAAACTATACAAAGAAAGAAAAGGTGCCATCAGGAGAAACCATTGTATAACTTTACAGACACTGAATATATCTGGCCATAAGTGAGAAGCAAAGTCCAAAGCAGATAAGTGTAAAAAGGCAATAACAGGCAATAAACTATTACATATTGACTTGTAAATGTAGTCTTTCAACTTGAATCTAATCTTAGTTTATCTTTTTTAATTTTACAGACTGTCATTGCTACAGGTATTTCTTATGCCTGTAATTTTAAAGAGAGATATGAAGTCGAAATTGTTGGAACAATAACAAGAGGGTAGGTGCATGATTTAAAAATTTTTTTCCAGATCGGCATTTTTAAAAACTATGGTGACTTCCTGTCTGTATTGGTTACTCAGGGGTTCATTGTGCTAAAGTGCCAAATGCCCTGCCTAGAAATGTGCAAAAATGCAAATGTTCATGCATTTTGCATTATTTTTCACATGAATTGCACTTTTGCAAAGTCACTATGCAAAAGAACACTTTGGGGTAGTATACAGCGGTGCAAAGTATGCTTTACATGAAAGCTTAAGTAAATTTGCCATTAATGATCTACTGCGGTGTAAAATCATGCAAAGCAGATCATTAATGCAGAGAAATACAAAAACAAGCATGTGAACTAGGCTTATAGGTCCATTTTTACAGAAAAAATGACTACAGCTCAAGAGCTGTAATTATATTTTCATGTGTTGGCAGCAAGAAAAAAAAGTGTCTCTTTGTGCAATGGTGGCATGTGATAATTAAAGAGCCTTTTTCTTTGAGGGATCCCAAAGCCCTGCTGACTCAGTGGGCTTGATGCTTTACCTGCCTAGCCCTGATGTCAGGCTAAAACTTTTAAAAAACATTGCTTCTCTCTCTCTCTCTCTCTCTCTCTCTTTCTCTCTCTCTCTCTCTCTCTCCCTCCCTCCCTCCCCCCCTTAGGGTGAGTTGGGCTATTGAGAGAATAAGAATTGCCATACTGGGACAGATAGAAGGTTCATCAAGCCAGTATCCTGTTTTCAACAGTGACCAACCCAGGACCCAAGTACCTAGCTAGATCCCTAGCAGTAAAACAGATGGCAACAAATTCCATTTTCTCCAGTTTGTTTTAAATCTAGTCCTAGTATTTTTGGAAAGAGTAAACAAGTGATTCACATCTACCCTTTCCACTTCTGTGCAAATCGTCTATGCGCACCAATATAGAATTTGGGGGGGGGGAGGGAGAATGTGGCACAGTGGTTAAAGCTATAGCCTCAGCACCCTGAGGTTGTGGGTTCAAACCCATGCTCCTCCTTATGACCCTGGGCAAGTCGCTTAATCCCCTCATTGTGAGCCCGCCGGGACAGAGAGGGAAAAATGCTTGAGTATCTAAATAAATTCATGTAAACCATTCTGAGCTCCCCTGGGAGAACGGTATAGAAAATTGAATAAATAAATAACTAAAATTGTTGTGAGCCTAAGTCCACCTAACTTTAGGTGTGAACACCCTGTGCAAGCTCAAAGGCTGATGTAAATGCTCACACCTAAATGTAGGTAGTTAGGAGTGTAACTCTTAGTATTCTTTAATGTGTGTGCAGAAGTGCTAGGCACGTCCTTGACCCTCCCATGCCCCTCCCATGCCCCTCCCAGGTCCACACCCCTTGCAGCTGCATGCAATAGATTTCCATGCTCAATTTATAGAATACTGACTAATGGTAGTTACGTAGTAACTGCTAATTAGTGTCAATTAACATCAATTATAGCCAATAATTGGAAGTTAATACCTATTAGTAATTAATTACCATATTTTTTGCTCCATAAGACACACTTCCCCCCCCCAAAAGTGAGTGGAAATATCTGTGCATCTTATGGAACAAATATAACAATTTTTTACCCCCTGTCGTACCTTTTTAAATCCCCCCCCCCGTCATACCTTTTTAAATCCACCTTAAATCCTGGTGGTCCAGTGGTGTATTGGCAGGAGCGGGTTTTCCGCGCTACTGCCCTTCCCTCCCTGGACGGCTGCCTCATTGTCTTGGAGCCAGCGGCACACAAGGCAGGAGTGAGCTTTTTGCGCTCCAGCCTGGGCCCGCGCCGCTCCCTGAATGGCTGAGGTCAGTTCTTGCAGGACTCGCTCATGAGACTGATTGTCTCAAACTTGAAGGCCCTTGGTACTGTTTTCTTGCCCATTTCTCAACGCCATTAACTGAATTTGGCCCTAAACATAAAAGTGTGCATACAAGCTGACGGAATTAGGGGGATAATATCTCTGCTTTGATTTCATGTCTCACAGGTTTGAGCCTCCAATAGCACCCAGCGTCAGTGTTTTTGAACAATGTGTGGCTGATGGATTTTCAATTGGAATTGTTGGGTTTGCGGTAGCCTTTTCGGTAGCAAAGGTGTACTCAATTAAGCATGACTATGTCATAGATGGCAACCAAGTAAGTAAAAACTGTAATGCAGATAAGCATTCAATGGGGAGGGAGACGGACGGTAAGAAAGAGACATTGGAGATCAAGGTCAAACGCATATATTTATAAGATTATCTGGTACGGTTAACAATTTAAACAATTTGGTTTTGAAACGTGTCATATTCTTTTTTTTTTTTTTTATGGTAGGAATTAATCGCTTTTGGCCTGAGTAACATATTTAGTGGCTCATTCAGGGGATTTGCTGCGAGTACTTCGCTTTCCAGATCAGCTGTACAGGAGAGCACAGGAGGCAAATCGCAGGTATGGAAAGCTCCCTATCAAAGTACTGTAAATGGAAAACTAACCTGCTGTATCTATTTACGAACTCATTTAAGGGCCCCTTTACTAAAGCTTAGCATGTGGTAACGAATATTAGCACACGCTAAGGGCTCCTTCTACAAAAACAAAAAATAATGAACCTCTTAAAGTAAAACACAAACTCTACAAAAAATTATTGCATGTGAAAAAAGGTGCTCAGTAAATAGTAGAATAAGTAATGTGTACAGCAGTCCTTTGTACTGTTATACTATCACTCGTGTTCTCCACAAACAGTGCTTCATAACATGTTCATTTATCATTTTTACTTATTCATTGGTCTTCAGAAGTGCCAGTATTAGCCAATTGGTTTGAGTGGCCAAATACTATGTGGTACGGTTCATAGACATAATCGCGGAAGACAAAGGCGCGCGCCGACAACTGAGCGCAAGACGGAGGTGCACGCCGAAGAAAATTACTGTTTTTAGGGGCTCCGACGGGGGGGTTTGTTGGGGAGCCCCCCCACTTTACTTAATACAGATCACGGCGGCGTTGTGGGGGGTTTGGGGGGTTGTAACCCCCCACATTTTACTGGAAACTTAACTTTTTCCCTAAAAACAGGGAAAAAGTGAAGTTTTCAGTAAAATGTGGGGGGTTACAACCCCCCAAACCCCCCACAACGCCCCTACAACGCGGCGCGATCTGTATTAAGTAAAGTGGGGGGGTTCCCCCCCACGCCCCCCCATCAGAGCCCCTAAAAACAGTAATTTTCTTCGGCGCGCACCTCCGCGCTGCGCTCAATTGTCTGCGCGTGCTTTTGACCTGATACCATGTGGCACTAGCCTCCTCATCAGACCATTATGTTTTATATAAAGTGCTTTAGTGCATTAGTGCTTCTATACTTCAGTGCTTGAATAAAGAAATAAATAATCTTTCAACTTATCTTGTTTTATGCATTTTCTGAGTTTTCCCCTTGTCAGTAGTTATCGGGAAGGGACCTGCCAAAGGGGAAACTCAGAAAAGGCAGAAAAAAAGATAAGTTGATAGATTAATTATTTATTTATTCAAGCACTGAAGTATAGAAGCACTAATGCACTAAAGCACTTTATATAAAACATAATGGTCTGATGAGTGCCACATAGTATTTGGCCACTCAAATACTGGCACTTCTGAAGACCAATGAATAAGTAAAAATTATAAATGAACATGTTATGAAGTACTGTTTGTGGAGAACACCAGTAAATAATAGAAACATGATGGCAGATTAAGGCCAAATGACCCATCTAGTCTGCCTATCTGCAATAAGCATAATCTCTTTCTCTCTCCAAGAGATCACACGTGCCTATCCCATCTCTCCAGGTAATGGTTACGGCAATCACATCATAGCACCATCCCCTACCAGCCAATATTTCACAGATGAAAAAAGAAATAAAAAAGAGAGAGACTTATCTTTAACTGATGTTCCAAGACACTCGTTAATCACCATACAGCTGGGGGTGGTGACCGTGCCATAACCAACTTCTTCAATCCTCAAATATATTCCAGTACTGTAATCCCCAAAATAGTGTCCAAAATTAATGTCCAAAACAAACACTCCAAACTAGAAGATAATCAATTCATTTTCCTCAACACGAGAACGTGTTTCACAGGCACTTCTTCAGGATGAAGAAAAGAAAAATCCCCCAGGAGAGAAAAATACCAATATTTAAAAAAAAAAAAAAAAATGTATTCATAAAGAAACCAAGAAAAGAAAAATAATAAAAAAATCAATAATCCAAAAAGTTTTTAAAGCAATACATTTCAATGAAATCATTTAAAGCGGTGAGACCGGCAAGGAGCTAGATGGCTCGCACAGCTTGCTGATCCTCATGAAATGAAAAAGACGTTATCAATAAAGAGCCACAACAGGTGGACAGATTTAAACCAGATATCAAGGGCATAAAACCTCCCAATCAATCTCCTTGTTTAGGCCATCAGGCCAAACCATATGCCAAGAATAAATTAATTTTTGTTCCTGATAGATTAGCTGGCGAGAGACATCACCCCTCCCCTTAGAAAAAAAGAATTGTCTAATCACCACAAACTTTAAATCAGTCAAACAGTGATTCATCTCTTCCAATTTTCTGACATTTTACCAGCCTTCTACAAAGCCACAGTGTCCATTCTCCCGCAGCAAATGCAACAAAGCCCATAGGAATACCGTGGCTTTGTAAAAGGGGCCCTACATGTTGTGTGCCCTATTTTATACCTATGAGCCACGGGACACCTAGCACACACTGAGCTTTAGTAAACAGGCCCTTTAAAGTAAGCCAGGGGTAGGCAATTCCTGTCCTCGAGAGCTGGATCCAGGTCAGGTTTTCAGGAAAAGCAGAGCCTTAGAGGGGATATGATAGAAACTTATAAGATTATGAAGGGTATAGAGAAGGTAGAGAGGAACAAATTCTTCAGACTGGCGGGGGAAACAAAAACTAGAGGGCACTCAAAAAAATTGAAGGGAGACAAATTCAGAACAAATGCTAGGAAGTTCTTCTTCACTCAGAGGGTGGTGGACACCTGGAACTCGCTTCCAGAAGAGGTGGTAGAGCAGAGTACGATTTTGGGTTTCAAAATGGGATTGGATGAGTTCTTGAAGGAAAAGGGGATTGAAGGGTATAATTAGAGGGATACCATACAGGCAAAATGTCTTAAATAATAGATAACTTAGAGGTCATTGACCTGGGGGGCCGCCGCGGGAGCGGACTGCTTGACATGATGGACATGATGGCATGATGGTCTGACTCGGCAGAGGTGATGCTTATGTTCTTATGTTAGTTGGATTTGCATGCACTGCCTCCTTGAGATGCAAATCTATCTCATGCGTATTTATTGTGGATATCCTGAAAACCTGATCTGGCTCCAGATCTCGAGGACCAGAATTGCCTACCCCTGAAGTAAACTATACTTCTCTGTTGGAATATATTTATATTCAGTTCGTTAGCATACCTTTAATACGTATTTTAGTTCATGCAAAATCTCGTTAAGCTGCATTGTCAAGTGTACAATCAATTTGCACACATTAGAGAGTTCTAAAGCACATTTAAAAGTTTTATTATTATCATTAAAATAAATGCCTGATAAACCCCCCCCTCCCTTTTACAAAACCATGGAAGCAGTTGTTAGCGCAGACTGGTGCGCTGAATGCTCTGTGCTGCTCCTGACGATCATAGAGCATTTAGCGTGCCGGCCTGCGCGAAGGACCGCTTCTGCGGTTTTATAAAAGGGGAGAGGGGGAACAGAAAAAGTCTGAAAATTGTGATAAAGTCCGAAAAATCCATAAATCAATTTAACATTTTTGCCTGTGTGCATCCTTAATGTTAATGTTAAAGTCAAACCTCCATTAGCTGTGAAGCAGTATATCGAATAGTTGTTTTACAATAGAATATTTTTTTTATCATAGATCGCTGGTATCTTGTCTGCTGTAATTGTCATGATTGTCACTCTGGCCATTGGATTTCTCCTGGAACCATTGCAAAAGGTAGCACCCTCCCCCCCCAAAAAAAAAAAAACAAAATAAAAAAAAACTTATCTTTCATTCTTCTACCCTGTAGATTTCTACTTTGTGCTAGGTTCAGGGGAAATGAAAGAGAAAGGGACATTTATTGGATCCTTGGGGAGGGGAGGAGGAGGAAAGAGAGAGGGGCGATTGCTGGATCCACAGGGAAGGAGAAGAAGGAAGGGAAGAGATGTCGACTCCAGAGACAAGAAGGAAGGGAGACAGAAAGGGTAATTCTACGCATGGGGTGGAGGGATGGGAGCACAGAAGGGTAATGCTTGACGGAGGGGGAAAGATGTGAATACAGCTGGGAGATGCTGGCACATGGTGAGGGTGGCAGTAAGGATCTGTTGCTGGGAGCTGGTGGCAGATGGGGCCTGATGCTAGCGCTGGGAGAAAGGGACTCATAGATAACACAGGTAGTAGGAAGAGGGGCTCGAGACAGAATCTAATGCTGGGCATAGGAGGAAAGGACAAGGAGCCGGGGCAGGGAATGGGGGTGCAGATGTGGGTAGGATCGAGGGGTGGAGCTTGGGCCCCTAAACAAAAAAGCATTCCATGGTGCCTATGACTGGTTGAGAACCACTGGATTATAGTGATCCCTGGGGAGTCACAGACAACTTGAATTCTGTATCTGTGTGCAGAGAACGTGTTGCATGTGCAAATCAGAAATTGAAATGACAATTTCTTTCTTTCTTTTGTCCTAAATAGTCTGTGCTGTCGGCTTTGGTTATTATCAATTTGAAAGGCATGTTGTTGCAGTTTAATGACATCCCCATTCTATTCCGAAAAGACAAATATGATTGTGTAAGTTGAAACCCTTTTTAAATGTACTGTGTTAGTATAAGCATTGCTATCATCCGAGTAATAGCTTATGCCAAGGCCGGTGTTAGGGGAGGGCAAAGAGGGCATCTACCCTGGCCCCACAGCTTCAGGGGATCCCACGGTCCATTCATCTCTTCCCCTCACTGGTCCATCTCCCTACCTTCCCCTCACTTTTGCGGTCATCTGTGAAAATTAAACTATTCCTTTTCAGAGGTGCCCGGCGCAGCAGCCATTCTCACAAGCTGCCGGTGACTGCCCTGAAGCTTTCCCTCTGATGCAACTTGCCGTTTCCCTCCGGGGAGATAGCGGCAGAGAGAAAGTTTCGGGGTAGCCGCCAGCTGCTTTTGAGACTGTCTGCCATGCTGGAGCACCTCTGAAAAGGGACCGTGAAGGTGAGGGGAAGGGAGAGAGCTGGAACAATGAGAGAAAGAGATGCCTGGACCACGGGTTCCCCTGGAGCTATTTTAAGGGGAGAGGGGGGAAATATGGAACACGGGTGGGGGAGGGACTAGAAGAAAAATTATTAAAGAGGAGTGAGGGAGAGAGAGACCAAAAGATGGCGGGCAATGGGATGGAGGGAGGGATTTTATAGAGGCTTAGGCAGCCCTCCAATTTGGGTGCGGGGTGGGGGTTAGGGGTAGACTGTGTGCGGGGCAGCACATTCCTCCTTTCTTCGCCACTCCCTCCCCCATGGGTGGTTATGCATTTTTCCCTCTCTAACCTCTCCAACCTTCAACCTACCCCATATACTGTTCTACAGCATCATCTTTTTCAAAGCAGCCTGCCTCTTGACAGCCTGGAAGCTATCTCTCTGCACAGTGCTGCAGAGAGGAAGCTTCTAGGTTGTCAAGAAGTGAGGCTGCCTTGAAAGGGCTGATTCTGGGGAAGTGAAAGAGGCGCCACACTGAAAGGAGGAGGGAATGAAAACAGAGAGAGAGAGAGAGAGAGAGAGACTGGACTGCATAGTCTGTAGGGTGGGGGGGAATGCTGGGCAGTATATGCACTGCTACTGGAGGAACCTGACCTAAGAATGGGGGGGGGGGCTGTGCCCCTGAGGCCTCCCCATGGCTACGCCCTTGGAGCAGGAAGAGAATAGCAGAGATGTTGGAACCTGGGGAGGCAGGCTGGATGGAAGGGCATTTGGGAAGAACAAGGCTTGAAGCAGTCTAGAGGAGGGCGATGAAAATGATAGGAGGCTTGTGTCAGAAGACGTATGAGGAGAGACTGGAAGCCCTGAATATGTATACCCTAGAGGAAAGGAGGGACAGGGGAGATATGATTCAGACATTCAAATACTTGAAGGGTATTAACGTGGAATAAAATCTTTTCCAGAGAAAGGAAAATGGTAAAACCAGAGTACATAATTTGAGGTTGAGGAGTGGTAGATTCAAGAGCAATGTTAGGAAATTCTACTTTACGGAGAGGGTGGTGGATGCCTGGAATGCACTCCCGAGAGAGGTGGTGGAGAGTAAAACTGTGGCTGAGTTCAAAGAAGCGTGGGATGAACACAGAAGATTTAGAATCAGAAAATAATATTAAAAATTGAACTAAGGCCAATACTGGGCAGACTTGCACGGTCTGTGTCTGTATATGGCCGTTTGGTGGAGGATGGGCTGGGGAGGGCTTCAATGGCTGGAAGGGTATAGATGGGCTGGAGTAGGTTTTAACGGAGATTTCGGCAGTTGGAACCCAAGCACAGTACCGGGGTGCGCTTTGGATTCTTGCTCAGAAATAGCTAAGAAAAAAAATTTAAAAATTTAAATTGAATCAGGTTGGGCAGACTGGATGGACCATTTGGGTCTTTATCTGCCATCATCTACTATGTTACTATGTTACCCTTACTACACCACTGCCTGGGGGCATGATTTGGGTAGAGCTGTAGCAGAGCTGTAATGTACACTTGGCCAGACATATTTAGCTGGTCAGTGGGAAAAGGTTTTCTAAGGTTTCCCCTGGTAATTTCCACAGCTAGGTAGGTTAAACCTTTTGTAAACTGACCTGTATGTCTTAGTTTGTTATGTCTGCAAAGCCTTCAGATCAGTATGCCAGATAAGTTAGCCATCTGAATGCAGTTAAGTATTCTAGGACTGTGTTTGCTTTTCACAGCTGGTGTGGATTGTGACCTTCATAGCTGCAGTGTTACTAGGGCTTGACCTTGGTCTGGCAGCAGGAGTAGGATTTGAACTTCTGACAGTGGTGTTCCGCACACAGTTGTAAGTAGATGCCCCTTTTAATTGCTTAATCTACTTTATCAGGGCTGTGGAAGAAGCAATGTACCTCCCCATAAGTTCTTTTGCCTGCAGGGGTCACTTATATGTTAGTACAGTCGGTTTTTGGTGGGTTTACACTTTCCACCACAAGTGGAAAGGGATGCCTCAAGGCCTGGGTCCCCTTCTCTGCAGTCCAGTGCACCAGCCACCAGGCTACTCCGGAGACCTGTTTGCTGCTCTAATAGGGCTGGTCATAACATCTGAAGCTGTCATACAGGCTGATATGTATACTGTTTTATTCACATCTTTAGGGGGTGGGAAGGGGACAGTAACCACTAAGGGAGTAAGAGGTGTCATGTCTTCATGACTCTAGCGGTCATATGGTCAGTTTGACCACGTTTTGGGAATTTATTCGTTATTGAAACAGGTGTAGCCACAAATATCCAAGATTTTCCCTGGACGTTTTCTGCAATGTTCCATTATTGCAGAAAAACAACCAGACCATAAGTCCACCCTAATCCCTTCCAAAACAAGCCCCAAAATGCCCCCTTGAGATTTAGATGCACTTCAGACAAAAAGCATAAAAAATGGTCTAATAAATGTGTTTTGAAAATGGCAATTTAGATATTTTAGCAAATAAGATGTCCAAATGCTATTTCATGCTATTTTTTTGGACATTTTTCTCTTTTGATAATGAGCCCTTAATGCACCAAAGGCACCTGTCATAGACATAGCATAAGTGCCCAAAGGTTGGCACATAAATGCCAACTTTCATTAGTATTTTATAATGAAATCTGGGCACCCAGATCCCCTTACAGAATTCATGTTTAGAATACAACATTTAGGGCATATTCTATAAATAGTATCCTGATTGTAGGCTGGAGTAGGCGTCCTACCGCTGTCTAACCAGCCAATCAGGATGCACATAAAAAAAAACAAAACCCACTCTGAGGCAGGCCGCCTACACCATAGGCATCTGTCGAGGTTTCGCCCGAAAGTGGTCTTGGGCGAGCTAGGGCCGCAATAGGCGCCTAAAATGTAGGCCAACAAAAAGCTGGTCTACATTTCAAATAGATGTGGCTGCTATGCAGATCGCAGCAACACAATTCTCTAACAAGTGCCTGTGACATAGATGCTGGTTAGAGAATCGGGGTGGTTAGGCGGGATTAAATGGGGTTAGGCGTCTGTCTGTTAGGACAGATGTGATTCTGTATAGGACGTCCATGTGTGATTCTCAAAAGCCACTTAGGCGGCTGCTGAGAATGGGCATCCTACACAGAATCTGGCCCTTAGTGCTTATCTTTTGATGCATTTTATAGAATTGCCCCATGGTAAATAAGTTGTCATTTTCAGGGCAGCAGATTTAGCACGTTAATAATGCGATTAACTTGCTAAATCTTTAATGCCGATTAATAAAATGAATTGCAATTAACTTGAATACATTGTCTGTGGGGGTGCTCTAGTCCCTTCCCCATGCTGCAGCCTACAGTCTTTGGGCTGCCGGCAACATCAGTCAGCTGAACATGCTGCTTTCAGGAGCCCTGAAAGCTTTCCTTCTGCAAAACAGGAAGGAAAAGCAGAGGGAAAGCTTTCAAGACTGATGAAGGCAGCATGTTCAGCTGATTGACCCTGCAGAAAAGAGTGAGAGGTACCTATTCCACAGGGGGAGGGGAGAAATGTTGCTCCTAATTGGAGGGGAGGGAGGGGTAAAGGAGAAAGCCACCAATTGGGAGGAAGGATGGAAGGAAGAAGGAAAACCAGGGAAGGGAAGAAAAGGAAAGGTAAGGTATGGGAGAGGAGAAAGGTATGCCAGATCATGGAGGAGGGAGGGAGGGAAGGGAAGCAGAGGAGAGATTTGTAAGCCATAGATGGAGGGGAGAGAGAAACGGAAGGGGACAGATGCTAGACCATGGGGTAGGGTGGGATGGGGTTGGAAGGGAAAAAAGGAAGGAAAGCAGAGGAGAGAGATGTCAGAGCATGGGGGAGGAAGAAGGAAGTGAGAGATGGAAGAGCGGGTAACCTTTTTTTTTTTACCTTTTGTGTCTGGTTGTTTAAAAGTTGTATTAACTGTCCAGTTTGATTAATGTGTTTGTTTTTTTACCCCAATTTTATCACTATTTGTAAATTGAATTGGATTATGATTGTGCAATCAAATCAATTTTTTAATTAAACTTGGAAACTTGAAGAGAAGGAGACAGAGATGCCCGATTATGGGGTGGGCAGTGGCATACCAAGGGAAGACACTGGATGGAAAGGGTAGAGAAAGAAAAGGCAGATGCTTGATGGAAGGGAAGGGCAGAGAAAGAGGGCAGATGCTGGATGGAGGGAGAAAGTTGCCACATTGAGGGGGGGGCAAGGAGAGAGAAAAATGCTGGACTCAAGGCAAGGAGGGAGAGAGGTGCTACCTTGAGGGGGGCAAGGAGAGAGAGGGAGGTGATGCATGAGGAGCAAGGAGATGGAAAGAAGCACTGGACTCAGAGCAAAAAGGAAGCAAGGTGCTTCATCAAGGAGAGGGTGAGCAAGGAATGAGAAAGATGCTGCATGGGGGCATGGAGGAGGAAAGAAGCACTGGATTCAGGGGGCAAGAGGTGCTGTATTGGGGGCAAGGAGGGAAAGAGATGCTGAACTCAGGAAGGGGGTAGGGAGGGAAGAGAGAGATCCATTAAGGGGATTGAGAACAAGAAGGGGAAACTGGATGCACAGAGGTAGGTAGAGAGATACTGGATATGAGGGGTGAGTGGAGAAAAGAGGAGACACACTGGCCTGGAGGCAAGAGAAAGGCGAGACCAGGATTGAGCTGATAGGGTGAGTACAGAGAAAATAAATGAGGTACTAGGTAGTAGATGAAAGTTAGAGAGGAAACTACAGATAAACAAATGGTTTTCAGGAATGTTTTTTGTGTTTCTGTGTTGTATTTTCTTTAAAAATATCAAACATATTAATCATGATTAATCGTTAACACACAACACAATGAATCGCAATTACAATTTTTATTCTTCCTGCAGCCCTACTTATTATACAGTATGTTGTTGTTATACTCAAGATTGAAATCTTTTGGCTCCAAAGACAAAATGTCCTGAAAGCAAAAGTCGTACACGTGAGCTTTCATATTGTACTCAACTGTTCCCACTGAAATTTCATAGAAACATTGAAAAACGAAGGCAGATAAAGACCATATGACCTATCTAGTTGCCTAACCTGTGACTCCATCAAGGGATGAGGAAGCGGTTACCTTAGAAAGGCAGAGAGGGAACCAAAGTACAAGCCACACAAGGAGCAAGGCAAAAAAACCCACAAAGGGCCTTCAAGTTCTGGGCAATCAAACTTAGTTTTATTAATCCAGACACGGGTCGTTTCAGCATGTCTGCCTTCATCACATAAAAAGAATGATTGACAGGCAACTTAAATCATAAAACATTATGGACAGAAAGTATGTAGTTGGTTCCCTATGATGTAACCCAGTATTTTATTCTTTTCAGTCCAAAATGCATGATTGTGGCAAATGTTGGAGGAAGTGACATCTACAAAAATAGAAAAGACTACGTCAATGTAAGAAGCTTTTCAACGTAACTGTAGCAAGAAAAGCAGATCGCTACCTATAAATAGCATGCACATGCTCACTTTTATATTTTGTTTACCAGATATATGAGCCAGAAGGAGTGAAGATTTTCAGATGCCCATCGCCAATCTTTTTTGCTAACATTGACTTCTTCAAAGATAAACTTGTTGCTGCTGTAAGTTCTCATCTGCTGTATTTTTGAAATAAGAATGCCAGCTTCTGTCACCCGTGGTTGCTGATTATCTCTGCCAAGTAGTAGAGTGAGTCTGATATCCTGTGTAGACCAGCCAAGCCTAGGAGTGCTATAGGAGTAGCACTCACTTCTTTTGGGAAAGATGGGTAACTCTAGGTCTGCCACCTGATTCAGGTTACAAAAAACAATAAAGAAACTGCTGAGCTGATGTACTTGATGCAAGAACTTTATTTGAAACAATAAGACGTTGTTTTAAGAGTGGTCCACCTTTATTCTAGAGAAACATGGACCCAATAAGGGCCGTGTTTCGATTAAAACATCTTCCTCAGGGGTCCAAGATGTTTCTTTGTTAGAGTAAGTAATGTGGAGCACGACAACGTACAAGAGAATCCAATGCCTGTTATGTCACTGGGGTAAAGAGCATGGAGAAATACATCTCAGATCGATGCTGATGTGTTTCTCCGCACTCTTTACCCCGGTGACATAACAAGCATTGGATTCTCTTGTACGTTGTCGTGCTCCACATTACTTACTCTAACAAAGAAACATCTTGGACCCCTGAGGAAGATGTTTTAATCGAAACACAGTCTGTGTTGGGTCCATGTTTCTCTAGAATACCACTCTTAAAACAACGTCTTATTGTTTCAAATAAAGTTCTTGCATCAAGTACATCAGCTCGGCAGTTTCTTTTTTGGTTTTTGTTGCTCGACATTTACTGCAGACTTCTTGGATTTCATTCTTTTCAGGTTAAACATAGGAGACTTACCCAGGTCTAGGTTTTGTCCAGCTGCATCTATGGACTGGTAGTTTTGGTTTCCCTAGGGACTTCAACCCCATAGATGCAATAGGGTAACTTTAGAACTGGATATGCTTTTCGGAGTTCAAGTTTTCAAGTTTATTAGGATTTTTATATACCGCCTATCAAGGTTATCTAAGCGGTGTTTACAATCAGGTACTCAAGCATTTTCCCTATCTGTCCCGGTGGGCTCACAATCTATCTAACGTACCCCACCCACCTTTGGTAACTTTCCACATCGAACTTGCCACAAAAGTCATGACTTGCTTTCCGTTGCATCTTTTTTTTTTTTTTGCATGTTCACCATCTTGTTTTATGAGGGAGTTGGGAAGTTTATGATTTTTACACAGTTAAGGGCAGAGCAGAAGTTAAAGTTCATTTTAAAGTGCAGCTTCCCTTCAAATAGCGTGCTGTATCTGGTGATAGACTCGCCAACCATATCAGATTTCAAATTTCAACACATAACGAAGAACATAAGAACATAAGAATTGCCGCTGCTGGGTAAGACCAGCGATCCATCATGCCCAGCAGTACGCTCACGCAGCAGCCCTTAGGTCAAAGACCAGTGCCTTATTTGAGACTAGCCTTACCTGCGTACATTATGGTTCAGCAGGAACTTGTCTAACTTTGTCTTGAATCCCTGGAGGGTGTTTTCCCCTATAACAGCCTCCGGAAGAACGTTCCAGTTTTCTACCACTCTCTGGGTGAAGAAGAACTTCTTTACATTTGTCCGGAATCTATCCCCTTTCAACTTTAAAAAGTGCCCTCTCGTTCTCTCTACCTTGGAGAGGGTGAACAACCTGTCTTTATCTACTAAGTCTATTCCCTTCATTATCTTGAATGTTTCGATCATGTCCCCTCTTTTCAAGGGAGAAGAGGCCCAGTTCCTCTAATCTCTCACTGATACCCTCGAAGTAATGTCTAAGTTCTTTAGGTCCAAAGGGAACAGACAGTCTTGTAAACCGTGAAATTCTGAGAAAAGAATTCTATCTTCCAGGTTGGCTTCAATCCATTGAGGGTGCTACGGAAGCGTAACAAAGCTCTCAGAAAAATCAGAAAGCTGCTGAAAAAAGGAGAGCTGCAGATGACCCCGGTAAGTCTGTGCCATTGTCCTTCTCCATATCCTCATACCCATTTTACACAGAACATTGAGATGGGTCAGGATGTGCTCAGTTCCAGGAGTATTTTGTAAAGGCTGTGCAACTGGCGCACTGAGGGTGGGAGGCGCCCGGGGCAGTGGTGCCCCCCTTCTCTGTCCGCCACCATGCGCGCGCCCCTTCCACCTTCCCTGTTTAGCTTCCCTGGCACGAGCAGCATCTCCAACTTGCAGCCAATGCCGGCGTCGGCTCTCCCTCTGATGTTACTTCCTTGTCACAGGACCCGGAAGTAATGGCAGGCGAAGAGCTAGAGGTACATTGGGGGGGGAGTGAAGGTGTGCGCATGTCAGGAGAGGAGTGGGAAGGAGCGGGGGAGGCAGAGAGGAGGCGAGGTGCCGGTGCCCCCACCAAGACGATGTCCGGGGCATTCCACCACTTGGTTGTGTCAATCAGGATTAAATACCATAGCTATCACCATTAATGACCAAATATTCTTACTGCAAACCTAATACCCCCTGCCATGAGTATGTGCTTATTCCACCCTCCCCCACACCATTTGATGTATATACAAAAGAACATAAGAATAGTCTTAATGGATCAGCCCAATGGTCCATCAAGCACAGTAGCCTGTTCTCACGGTGGCCAGTCCAGGTCACTAGTACCTGGCCAAAACCCAAGGTGTAGCAATATTCCATGCTACCAATACAGGGCAAGCAGTGGCTTCCCCCATGTCTTTCTCAATAACAGACTATGGACTTTTTCTCCAGGAATTTGTCCAAACCTTTCTTAAAATCAGCTACGCTAACCACTCTTACCATATCCTCTGGCAACGTGATCCAGAGCTTAACTATTCTCTGTGTGAGAAAAAAAAAATTTCCTCCAATTGGTTTTAAAAGAATTTCCCTGTAACTTCATTGAGTGTCCCCTAGTCTTTGTCATTTTTGATGGAGTGAAAAATTGATCCACTTTTACCTTATATTATAAATGCCCTCTGTCTTCTCCCCCCCCTCCCCAGCAGTATTCTGTATACGTACGATTAACCATGTACCTCCAAAACGCTATGATTCTGTTGTTTCTACCCACAATATAAAATGTACCTCTGCCCGTTCACCCCAAACACTGTGAATGCACTACTGTAAACCGTTCTGAGCTCCTGGGTAGGATGGGATATAAAAGTGAAATAAATAAATAAATGAAGTATTTTGTAAAAAAAAAAAAAAAACTCTCAGAAAAACTATATCTATCTATCTATATGTATGTATATGTGTATGTGTGTATATATATATATATATATTCTGAACTAAATTTTCATTGTTTTTCATTTTAGAGGAGGAAATAAATAATGGAGCCTTAAATAGAATGACTCCTGTAATCCTTTGAGGAAAATCAAGGTCAGAATTAGGGATGTACAGAATAGTGATAGGATTGTGCCATGAATATATTTTCAGTCAAATAGCAACTTAAATTCAAATACTCTTAGTGCTAAATCCTACTGAAGCAAACACTTGATCTCTGATTTCGTCTTGCTTCTAGTATCAATTGTTACGTTGAAGCTCAGTGCCCATTCTTTATATTTGGTATTCATATCCGGCTGTATCATAATGGGAAAGACCTGAGCAGGGACCATCTCTTGTACAGTATGTACAATAAGCACTTTTGAAAATGTGTGTGCCTTTGAGCTTGTGCAAAAACCAACAGGAACATTTTTTCCCCCAGAATATCTGTGTTCCTATTGGAAAATGCGGGCTATGTATATAAATGTTTGGCCTGCTCAAGTCAAGCCCAAACTATGTCCCCATGAAGTCTCTGCATGACATGGATCTCCATATGTAAACAGCGGCTTTCTGAAATTATCACAATTAGCTTTTTAGATGAGAGGAAAGTATGAGAAACACAGCTTTATAGTTAAAGTTGGGATAAAGGGGTCGTGGGGTGATAGTGTCTGAAAATCTAAAGGCGAAAAAACAGTGTGACAAGGCGTTAGCTGCTGTATAAAGAGAGGCGTAGCCAGTAGAAGGAAGAAGGTGTTGATGCCCCTCCCTGTACAGGACGTTGGTGAGGCCCCACTTGGGGTATTGTGTTCAGTTTTGGAGACCTTATCTGGCGAAGGACATAAGAAGACTTGAAGCGACGAAAATGATAGGAGGTTTGCGCTAGAAGACGTATGAAAAGAGATTGGAAGCCCTGAATATGTATATCCTAGAGCAGGGGTGCACAACTCCAGTCCTCGAGGGCCGAATCCAGTCGGGTTTTCAGGATTAACCCAGTGAATTTGCATGAGATCCATTTGCCAGCACTGCTTCCATTGTATTCATATTGATCTCATGCATATTCATTGGGGAAATCCTGAAAACCTGGCCTGGCAAGGGCCGAAGTTGTGCACCCCTGCCCTAGAGGATAGGAGGGACGGGGAGATATGATTCAGATGTTCAAATACTTTAAAGGTATTAACGTAGAACAAAGTCTTTTCCAGAGAAAGGAAAATGGTAAAACCAGAGGACATAATTTGAGGTTGGGGGGTGAGAGACTCAAGAGCAATGTAAGGAAATTCTTCTTTACGGAGAGGGTAGTGGATACCTGGAATGCGCTCCCGAGAGAGGTGGTGGAGATAAAAACGGTGACAGAGTTCAAAGAAGCGTGGAATGAACATAGAGGATCTAGAATCAGAAAATAATAGTAAATATTGAAGAACTAAGGCCAGTACTGGGCAGACTTGCACGGTCTGTATCTGTATATGGCCTTTTGATTGAGGATGGGCTGGGGAGGGCTTCAATGGCTGGGAGGGTGTAGATCGGCTGGAGTGAGCTTTGACGGAGACTTCAGCAGTTGGAACCCAAGCACAGTACCGGGTAGCGCTTTGGATTCTTGCCCAGAAATAGCTAAGAAGAAAAAAAAATTTAAATTGTATCAGGTTGGGCAGACTGAATGGACCATTTGAGTCTTTATTTGCCGTCATCTATTATGTTACTATGGATTTGATCAACCACCTTTAGGTGCTACAACCAAAGCGGATTACATTTATTATTTGCAACTATTTCTTCTGTCCCTAGTGGTAGGTCCCAGTTTGCCAAACACTGTTGTAGCTGTAAGGTAGTGAAGCTTCTGCAGTGACCCTGGACATGGAGAAAAAATTGTCCTCATTCATACCTTGTCCCCATTCCCAACTCAACCCATCCCCTCAAACTCAGACTTCATCCCCCACACCAGATCTATGGCTGGCAGTGGCTTAGTAAGGGATGGGCAGTCCACCCTGGGCATCATCTTGGTGAGGAAGCAGACACCCATCCTCCTCTCTGCCCTCTGCTCCCCCGGCCGCACATGTGCGCCACTTCCTTTCCCCCATGCTTCTGTATCGTTCCTGGTGTGAGCAGCAACCCCTAACCTGCTCCTGTGCCAGCATTGGTTCTTCCTCTGACATCACTTCCTGGATCCATGCCTAAGAAGTGACATCAGAAGAAAAGCAGACACTGGCGCAGCAGCAACTTGGGAGTTGTTGCTCGCGCCAGGAACATTACAGAGGTACTGGGGAAGGGAAGTGGTGCACGTGCAGCAGGAGGGTTAGGAGCATGTAGAGATGGGGGGGGGGAGCCAGAGAAGAGGGCAAGGGAGGGGCACCACCGTCCCGGGTGCCTCTAACCCTTGCTATGCCACTGATAGCTGGCATAAGTGTTTGCACCCAACTTATAGGTGCATATATACCTGATTCTGCTAGTATTCTACAAAAGAGATGCTCTTACCAGGCACCCAGTTATAGAGTTACTCCCAAGAGATTCATTTACTAATGTTTAGTGCATGCTAACAGGCATTAACATGTAATATCTGCTGCGCTCACATAATGGCCACTGGTGGCAGTTAGGCCCTGATTTTATTGTCAAATGTATTTATTGAGCCCAACAAAAGCAACAAAGAATATAGCAATACAACAAATCCAGCTCAAAGTTTCTACAACAAATAACTAACCCTCCTCCCAGCTACCCCCTGCCAACACCACCCCTTAGTCCTCCTTCAAAAAAATAAAACAGGCAATGCCAAGAAAGCTAGATATAGAATTCAACAAGCGACTAAGAGCCGCCGGAGACATTGTAGTCCAAAAGGGTTCCCATGTGCACTGAAATGCTCGCTCAAGTGGAGAGGAGAAATCTTGCACTCCCCTACGCTCCCAACATCAGGGGCGTTATCAGGCAACAACGTCATAGAGAATAGTCCGGTGCCTCCACCTCCAGCCACTTGAGCAAGATGCACTTCAAAGCTATCAGCACCGCCCACTGGAAGAAAGCCGCCGCTTCCGAATGCTGCGGGTGAACTTGAAGAGAGGCACCAAACAAAAGGAGTGGAGCGAGGCCCTGATTTTATAAAACAGAAGTGTCGAGTGGTGCTTATCGCCTCTCAATCTTAAGTTAAGCACCGTTTATAGACTTAGGTGCTGGTAGACATCCTAACCTTATGCGCTCCCTATTAATGCCAGGGTTTTCATGGCCTAAATACCTGTACTAAGTCCTGTTTAGGCATCTACATGCAAAACATGCCCAAGATCCACCCACGATCCATCTCCTATCCACGCCCACTTTCTGTTAAGCATCTTAGACTAGGCGCCTACCTGAAAGTTGTAGACGCTTACCAAGTTAGGCACCTACCATCTAGCCAGTTTCAGTTTAAGCCAGTTATGAAGTGCTAATTGCCAATTATCATCACCGATTAAGCTTTTCAAATAATTTAGGTGCTTAGATCAGCTAGGTGCGCCGATCTAGGCACCTAACTTTGGGCGTCTTATATAGAATCTAGGCCTTAGTGTGTGCCAACTCAACCGAATGTGCAAAGGAAAGTCTCAGACCAGATAATAATATTCTGTGTAAAGAGAAAATATGAAATTCCACATGGCTGTTCTATTTTGTATCAAGCTCTAACATAGGAGCGTAGATCAGTGTTTAGCCGATGGATTCTTTGTTATTCCTTATGCTATGTTTCTCCCTTAGTTCATGTGTTAGCTTTAAGACTGATAGTTGGATGGTTTTATGGACAGATGGGCTAACCCATTTTTTACAGCTAAGATGATTTGGCCAGTTGTCCGCGTGGCCAGTGGGGATAGGCTGTTCAATCACTTGCAAAAATCTGTGAATCATTGGCTTGTAACTTAGTCCATTTGTCTGTAGGTAAATATTAAGGTTTTGATGTACTGGATCCAGAAAAAACACAAATTGGCAACATTGAGGGTTAACCCATTTGTCTGTAAGACCATCCGGTTAAAAGTTGGTCCCTTGGCTCACCTGCTCAGGAGGTTCCCATTCATGTCTTCTGTCCAACAAGGTCAACAGAGGTCAGGCACACTACAGAGTAGAGGTCTGCATGGGAACGGGGATCGCGGGAATCCCGCGGGTCCCGCGAGGGTCCCACAGGAATCCACCCCCCTAACCCACGGGACTCCCATGGGGACCCCCCTCTAGTCAATGGGACTCCCATGGGGATGGAAGGCTTTGGAAGCAGGATTCATCCATATAATATAATGGACACGTCAACCTTAGTAAAAGAGGGAGTTTATAAGTTAATTACCTGAACAGAAAACAAAAAAAGGGTTCCACCAAAGAGATTCCACAAGGAAAACAGCAGCGGAAACACAAAAGAAACTGTGGAATTGATGATCCTGTCAGAAGTAATTGCTGCTTTTTATGGAGACGGGCGGGGATGGAGGTAATTCCTTGCGGGGATGGGTGGGGACGGAGAGGATCCTGACGGGGACGGGTGGGGATGGAGAGGATCCTGGCGGGAACGGGCAGGGATGGGTGGGATTTCTGTCCCCGCGCAACTCTCTACTACAGAGGTGATGTGTTCAATCCCAGGGAGGGAGAGCAGGAAAAAGGCTACCATTACTTCAGCAACCTCTGCCTGTCCAATGAGCACAACTGGAGCATCCAGCCATCCTGGCTACCAAGGGCATTTGCATCATCTGAGTGGACTGTCTGTGGGAATTAGGGTCCATTAAATGAAAAGAAATTGTGATGTTAAAAATATTTTTTTTTTAACCCAAACAATGCCAAAGTGAGTTGACCAATTACAATCTGGGTAACTTGTTAAACTTCATTCTTTACCATGACATAAGATAAAATGATGATGTATCCTTTATTTGTTTAATACAGAAGGGTATGATTTGCACTTCTTATGATTACAAAGATTCAGAGGAAGAACTGGACAATAATGAAATAGAGGAGCTGGACAAGCCCACTTATACCAAAGACCTGCCGATTGAGATAGACTGGAACTCGGATCTCCCCAACAACCTTAGTGTCCCAAAGATCGATATTCACAGCTTAATCCTTGATTTTGGAGCAGTATCCTTCCTTGACATCTCTGCCATGAAAGGTTTTAAAGCGGTAACTAGCTTTTCACGGAGTAATCTCTTTTTTTTTAAGCATTATAGTATTTCTTTTACTGTGTGTGTCTATCACAAACCAATTCCAATGCCAAACATATGAAGAAGTTTCTTTTATAACAGGGTATCTGGATTAAGAAGGTGAGAAGGTGTAAACTTAGAAACTATTTTATTGAGACACGTATTTCTTAAAGACACATAAGGCCCTCATGTTTAGAAGGGTTGAACCAGACAGGAGAGGCTCCTACCTAGTATAACCAAGTTTCCAAGTCTATTTTGCATATCACACTATCCTCTTAAGTAGCATGCAATCTAATCAGGTCATAGGGAGGGAGGAGTGTGAGGGGACAGACATGGACATGAATGTGAGTAAGGAAGGTAGAACTCCAAAATATAATAGAATAGTAAGGGTGGTTAATACATAAGGGATGTAATTCAGTATTCAGTGCCCAGGCCTAGGGATGTGAAAAGGAACATCATTAGATGAGCAGGGAAAATCTGAAGACAGTAGGGAAGACTATGAGTAAGCATCTTTAAACAGGAAAGTTTTAAGATCTGACTTGAACTTATCAATTGATGTTTGAAGGTGGAGGGATGATGGAAGGGAGTTCCAACGTTCAGGGCCAAGAACCAATAGGGCAGGCTGGAGGAAGGAACATTCATTGTCTATTAACCACTACTGAATATCTCCTCTGACTAGTGTAGCACTGTCCTTCCTGGAGCTGAGGAGGAACCAGAATTTATCCAGTTAGTAGAGATATGCAGTCTGCTAACCAGCTAAAGTTAGGACAGTAAAAAGACATGGTTTCAACCATGCAGTTGAAACAGATAATGTTTGAGCTTTACAGGGCTCTATAGATACAGATACCCATGGTTCAACCTGAGAAGGTTGCAATCGTGTGGCCCAGCATCTATGAAGAGCAGAAAAGAACTGTCATGTAACCTAGTGCCACCTTTGCCAACACCAAAGCGCAGCCCCAACCAGACCAGCTTACAGGTGCTGTCCCCAGGATGGGATTTGGAGGGGGGGGAGAGAAGGGGATCTGAGCAGAAGATGGATGGGAGTTGTGGAGGGAGAACAGGGACTAGGGAGGGGGGCAGAAAAAGAACAGTACAGAACACAGATGAGATTTGGAAGGAGAGGAGAAGTACAAAGCAGAAGACAAATGGGACTATGGAAGGTGAAGAACACTATAGAAAATGGATGGGATTAGGGAGGGGCGAGAAGTACAGAGCAGATGACAGGTGGGACTCAGGGAGGAGAAGGAGAACACTGCAGAAGATGCATGAGACTCAAGGTAGAAGAAGAACAGAGCAGGAGATGGATGGAACTTTGGGGAGGGACAAGGAGAAGATGGACGAGACAGAGGGGGGGAGGGAGAAAGAGATTAGAACAGAAGATGGTTGGGAATTGTGGAGGAGGAATAAAATAGATGATGGAAGGGATTCGGGAGGGGTCAGAAGAAGAATAGTGCAGAACATGAATGGCATTTGGGAGGGGAGGAGAAGAAGTACAGGGCAGAAGATGAATGGGACTGTGGGAGGAAAAGAACACTGCAGAAAATGGATGGGATTTGGGAGGGTAGAGAAGTTCAGATGATGAATGGGTCTTGGGAAGAAGGAGAACACTGCTGAAGATGGCTGAGACTCAGGATAGAAGGAGAATAGAGCAGGAGATGCATGGAACTTGGGAAGAGGGACAAGGAGAAGATGGATGAGACTTGGAGGGGAAGGGAGAAAGGAAACAGCACAGATGATTGGGCCTTGGGAAGAAGAACAGTGCAGAAGATGAATGGATCTTGTGGGGGGAGAGAGGCAAGAAGAACAGAGTAGAAGATGAAAGAGAGTCAAGGGGGAGGAAGAAGGGGAATAGAGTAGAAGATGGATGGGATAAGAAATAACTGAAACTGTGACTGAGTGGGAGTTTTGGTTGGGCAGTGCAGGGTATTACGGATGGGAGGAACTGAGCTGTAATGTGGAAGGGATAGTGAGGACTTGGTAGTTGGTAGCTATGAGTGTGTCGGGGGGGGGGGGTGTTGATGGGTTGAAGTTATGAGTGAGGATGTGAAATGGGGGTATGAAATGGGATGTAGTGTAGGAAGAGGCTAAGACATGGTGTAAATGACCTGGAGGAACATTGAGAGTCATTGAAAAAGGATGTAGGTGCTGTGCTGTACAGGTGTATGAGAAAGGAAGTGGGTTGGTTTCTAAGATACAGATCGTAACTCAACATTAGATTTCACATTATGGAGTTAACAGGCATAAGAAACCTTGCCTCTCAATAGGAACAGTACAGAAGAAAAGGCAAGGGAGACGTCCTTCCAGCCAAACAAAATCTTTATTCTTTTAAATGGATAGTCCCAACAGGAATCCCAGTTTCGGCATATCTAAATGCCTTCCTCAGGGGACACTTGGAAAAGTTGGCAAACGAAAATAGAGACAACCTTCTGGGAAGGCATTTAGATATGCCGAAACTGGGATCCCTGTTGGGACTATCCGTTTAAAAAAATAAAGATTTTGTTTGGCTGTTATTATATAAACCGTATAGGTAATATACGGTATATAAATTTTAAAATTAAAATGCTATAGTTTTTCTGTATTATATTTATTATAAATGGAAAAGTAGTCAGTACACAGAAGAACATGTATAAAGAACTGGATAGAATGTTACAAATTTCCAGCTCGGTATGTGTTATATCAGGGGTGCCCAATACGTCGATCACGATCGACCAGTCGATTGCTCAGGCAACCCCAGTCTATCGCAGAACCGGGTTCCCTTCTCTTTTTTTCCCCTCCTGATTGGCCCGCCTCTTGAAGAACGCCGGCCAATCAGAGTGCTAGGAGGGCGGGGTGAAGGTTAGTAGTGCACTACAGGAGAAAGAAGCCTGTTGAGGTAAGAGCCAAGAACTTCTCAGTGCTGCCCGATTCGAATCAATTCACATCGGGTGAATCAATACGATTTTTTTAAAAAAAACAAAAATTGGCCTCCCAATTCTGTGATTGACCTTCCCCCTCGCCCCCCTAAAGCAGGATCAGCAGCGCTGCCTCTTGCTGGTTGGCCGCCACCACTCCTGCTTTAGAGGGCGAGGGGGGAGGGTCAGTCAGGAAGTCAGCTGTGATGTCCGGCTTTCTCCCTGGCCTCCTGGTACTTTAGCAATTCTTGCTGGTTGCCATAGGCCTTAGGAGCTATCTTCCCTCTGCCGCAGTCACGCCTCTCCTCTGAGTCAGAGGCAGGATTGGGGCAGAGGAAAGACAGCTCCTGAGGCCTATGGCAACCTGCAAGGATCACTAAAGTACCAGCGATCTTCTCTGCAGGCTGCTCCCTGCAGGAATTAGGTAAATGGATGTGGGAGGGCAGGGAGGAACACACAGGCCTTCCAGGGGAGGGTGGGGGCAGGGGCAGGCCTTCAGGGGGGGTGCAGACCTTCAGGAGGGATAGTGCAGGCCTTCAGGGGGAATGTGCAGGTCTTCGGGGGGGTGCAGACCTTCAGGGGGGACAGGCAGGCCTTCAGGGGGGTAGTGCAGGCCTTCAGGGGTGGGGTGCAGGCTTTCATGGGGTGGGGGGACAGGCCTTTGGGGGAAGAGGGCCCTGGTGTAGAAGGAAGGAAGGGAGAGAGGGAGGGAAGGAGGGTTCAAAGAGACGTGCATATGCCAGACTTTGGGGGGAAGAAATAATGGGTCTAAAAACAGAGGAATGGGAGAGAGATGGTGGACAATGGGATTTAGGGAGGGAAGGAACAGAAAGGGAGACAAGTTGGACACAAGGGATGGTGTGGAGGGGGGATAGAGATACTGGATAGGAGGGTAGTTGGGAAAAGAAAGGGAGAGATGGTGGACCCTGGGGTGGTGGGGAAGGAGGGAGAGATGCTGGATGAAAGGGTAGTAGAGAAAAGGTGGATCTGTGGATGGAGATGAAAAAAAGGAAAGATGCCATACTTCTAGGGGAGGGAAGGGAAACGGAAGGGGAGGACAGAGATAGAAGATGGATGGTTAGTACAGAGAAAGAAGGAGACCCTGGCAAGCAAGTTATTAGAAGACAACCAGAATCTGGGACCAACAAGATTTGAATAATGACCAGACAACAAAGGTAGGAAAAATGATTTTATTTTCAATGTAGTAATCAAAATGTGGCCATTTTGAGAATTTATATCTGCTGTCTATATTTTGCACTATGGGCCCTTTTTACTAAACCGCAATAGCATTTTTTAGCGCAGGGAGCCTATAAGCATCGAGATCAGTGCAGGGCATTCAGCGCAACTCCCTGCGCTAAAAAAACGCTATCGCGGTTTAGTAAAAATGGAGGGGGGGGGTCTATTTTTGTATAGTTGTTACTGAAGTGACATTGCATAAAGTCATCTACCTTGATCTCTTTGAAAAAAACCCCCAGAATATAAATTATAATTAATATTTTCTGTGCGTACAGTGTGCTTTGTGTTTTTAAAAATTTTATTGTTGGTAGATCATTTTGACTTGGTCATTTTAAAAGTAGCTCGCAAGCCCAAAACGTGTGGGCACCCCTGTGTTATATTGTCATTATTTGTGTACATTGTTATTGAGAGAAAACCAAAAATCTCTGTGGAGTGACGATGTTCCCAAATGGACTTTATTTGAAAGTATCAAAGTTCCAAATGTACACTAAAATCATCCTTTTTTTTCCATGGCAAATGCAAGCAGTGTCTCACTTCCGGTTCACCACACAATTGTTTCCCACGTACTCACCTTTATAGGACCTCCAGGGACCCCTGAAGAAGACTTTTTGTCGAAACGCGGACCGTGTTGGGTCCTGTATCCCTAGCGGACTAGGTCCTTTAAGGCTCTTATGTGGATGATTTACTTTTATGTGGATGGAATTATTTTATGTGGATGATTTTAGTGTACCTTTGGAACTTTGATACTTTCAAATAAAGTCCATTTGGGAACATCGTCACTCCACAGAGTTTTTTTGGTTTTCTCTGGATTTTCTTCTTTGTGGATATTTTGGGGTCAATTCCTTTTGTTTTTTGCTTTGTTATTGAGCAATACTTCCTTTGTATTTTTTGTTCTACAGATTTTGAAAGAATTCATCAGAATTGAAGTTGACGTGTATATTGTTGGAATAGAGAGTGAGTTGCTTTTATGAATGTTATTTATAAATATAGTTCTTCATGATCGTATAACTTCTCCTGGAGACTTGGAATCTAATTTGGTCTCAGACAACATACAAGTACTCATAATATTATTCTTGCTCATACCACAAGACCAGACGTTTACCTCGCTGTCCTGCGTTAAAAACTTCTAGTGCCATATAGTAAAAAGAGCCCTTAAAATTACTTAATATACCACTTAGTACAATTAAGTGTTAAAGTGGTTTACGATAGAATGCAAAATAATTACCGCAGGAAATTACCGCTTCTAGAACTAATGCCAGCTCAATGCAATGTAGCGTGTGCTATTCCACGCATTAAAGCCCTAATGCGGCTTATTAAAAGGAGCCCTAAGTAGTAGAGCATAAGATTTAATGTTTGATGAATTATCCTATCTATTTCTCAAATGCGTCTTTATACAAGAAACTTTTTAAAGAACTTTTGAATTTTTCTAATGAGGGTTCATCACGTCAGTAATTTGTTCCAGAGCTGGGGTGCTATAACCGAAAAAATAGTAGATCTCCTAGTACCTATTACTTTTAAAGAAGGGATAGTCAATAAATGCTGTTCTGATGATCTGAGTGTCCTAAATGGAGAATATGGTATCAAAAGACGATCCAGAAATTCCCAGTCCCCTTTCCTTTGAGGAGAATGAGAAAGACTTCTGACATAACTGGCTTGCTTTAAACTTGGCTGGGCTGCCAGTAAAAACAGATTACCACATAGTAATTAAAACACTTGAGATTAAAGTACAAATTCAGCCACATGTTTAATCAAGGATAAGAATCTGTATCATACATTTTCCCTTTGTCGCTTTATGATGAGGGAGGTTAAGATTTAAAAAAATAAAGAATGCAAGTAAGAGTTTTCTATTATGTTCTGTCATCCTGCAGGTGATCTTCTGGAGAAACTTAATAGATGTGAATTTTTTGATGATGAAATTAAGACTTCTATGTTTTTCCTCACCATTCATGATGCAGTGCTATATGTACTGGACAAAAAGAATTCACACTGCTTATCAAAACACAAAGCCAGTGAGGTAAGAACCATCCCTCACTCTGGTTTTCAGTGAGACTTAGCTGGCCGGGAACTGCTCCCAGCGGTGGCGCCCCCCTCTCCACCCCCTCCTCCTTCCATGCCAAACCCTCCCCCCATTCCTTTCATGCCCCCACACCACACTCACACCCTCCCTTCCCCGTACGTCTAGCAGCGCTATAGAAATGATACGTAGTAGTAGTTACTGCATAGATACACTATCACCAGCATTAACATAGTACAGTTTGGGATGTTTGTTTAGCCATATATTTTCAATGATATTAGAGAAGAAGAAATCCATCCTCGTTCATTCTTTGTATAACTAGTAATGTTTGTTGGCAGTTGACCTATGGACGTAACATCTACATGAATGGAAATACAAGTGCACAATTACGCAACAGAGACTGTACGGTGAGTGGAATATTTTTCTGTCTTTGCAGCCATTCCAATGATCAGTGAAAATTGTTCCAAGATTATGATCTGGGAGAGCACAGCGTTTATTATTGTTATCTTAGATAGAGAAAGAAGATGTATATGCACCAGCTTCCCAGTGGAGACAGTAGGGGCAGAAACAGTAGAATTTATGACACTATGGGAGAAGCCCAGAAGATCCTTATCAGGACAGAAATGAGGTTAAAGGCAAAGGTCAGAGTCTATGGGGAAAGGGGCTGGCGAGATAGGCTTTGTAGCCATTAATACTGTATTTAGTGGGTACCCACTAAAGATGGTATATTTAATACTAAATACACCATAAATCATTACCTGTTGTCATGTTCAGTGTTTCCATGGCGTTCTCTACAAATAAATTTTCCAATATGGAACTTGTTCAGGTGAGTATGATATTGTCTGAAAGGGAGTAAAATTGGTATGTTTAATATTGTATTATTACTACACTAGTCTTATAGCACGTTACATTAACGGGTGCTAGAATATATGTGTGTGTGTCTGTCTTTTTTTTTTTCTCTCTCCTTAGCCGCTTTCTGTATTTCTGTCTGTGTGGTTTTTTTTTTCCTTGGCTGTCCACTACCACCCCTTGCCTGCTCCCCCTGTCCATTCTCCCTTCCTTTTACCTCCCCTGTGAACTCCACCACCCCATCACTGCTCACCTTATCCAGCAGAAGCCCTTCTCCCTTTGTTTTACCTCCTCCTGTCCATCATCACCTCCTTCCTTCTCCCCCTGTCCAGCAGTAGGTCTGTCTTCATTTTTCTGCCCCCCTCCCTGTTCATCAGCACCTCTTCCCCTGTCCATCAACCCCTTTTCTGCCCCTCTATTTCCCTCCCACCCCACTTCCCTGTGCAGTATTTTCCTCCCCCCCATACCTTTCTCCTGAACTCCATGCCCTACTTATGTAAAAATGCTTTCCGGGTTTGGCTGCCGCAGCCTGCAGCCACCGACAGCGCTGCGGCCAGCAGCCGCCGCGGCCGACATCCGACTCGGGCCGCCGCCAGCTGCCGCAGCCGACATCCACCTCGGGGGGAGGGAGAGAGAGAGCTTCGTGCACATGTGCACTCCTACCTGCGGTGGCCTACAGCTCACAGAAAATGGACGCACGCGATGGGAGTGCGCATGCGCGGCTTAGCATTTTATTATATTAGATTGTCATGCTGCAATACCATATCAGCATATATTGCGTCTACGATTCAGCAGCATATCAAGGGAAGGAGGAGCCTGGGGTGGTGACACCTGGTATCACCGTGCCATGCACCCCCTGCACTTTTCCCCACCATGGCAGTCCCCCTTATTTGTTCCCCACCGCACCCCTCCCCCAGCGTACCTCTTCAGATGGTCACCGGCAGGAAGCAGCATCTCTTACCTGCTGCTTGCATCAGCCTCGCCTCTCCCTCTGACATCACTGTTCCCACAACCCATATTCTCCCCTTTCCAGCCAGTCCTCAATAGTCTCTCCTCCCTACCTAATCTGAGCACACAATACACTTTCTTTTCTCTCAGACTAACCCCACTTCTTTCTCACCCTCCCTGCCTTGTCTTCCTCCTCTCATCTTCTTATTCTGTTTTCCCTCACTTCTTTCTCCCAATGCAGTTTGATTTTTGTTTTAAGGTAGGATGCTTAATATCACCACAGTACCAACTCCACTCCCCCATTCTATATTCTTCTCAGCACTTTACTTTCTCCTGACCTGACTTGATTTGCCCCCTACTAATGCCTCCACCCATTAGGTTCCCTTTCACTCTATTATAGTCAGTGCCCTTGCCCCCTGCAGGCTAGCCTCACCCATCCCTCATACCTCATAAGCAGATTCCTTGCACATTGCAAAATTGTTATCTCCACAATTCCTGGCAAGGATCATTTTCCTACTCCCCCATCCCAGAACCTATAGGCGACCCGGATATGAGGCTTAGCTTCCCCAGCTACAAACACAACCTCCATAGCTTTAGATAGGTAGAGATTCAGACTCTGAGCAGCATTAGGGCCACTACATATACTAGCATCTTTCATTTCCCTGTCTGTCCCTTCCCATTGCAACAGAGAAACATGTGTGTCCCACCCTCACAGAAACAGGAAGTTACATCAGAGGAGGGCATGATGTATCTCTCTTCCAATAGGGGACTTTGTGACAGTTCTAGGGTTTCAAAGATCACAGATAGCAGAACTTGTTCAGTAAATGTTTCAAGTCTATAACTGAACTCTCAGATCCCTGCTCTGGAAAATCATCAAAGATTTCTGTCCAGAAATGCAGGAAGAGGTATCATTCATCGAGTTCGTTATAAATAATAAACTGGTGCAATAACGTGTGTTAAACAAAACATCCAGTGAAAAAATCAATAAATGAAATAATCGCACTTATCTTGTTACTGGTAAGAATTTTCAAGTGCTAGTATCAAAACCCTACGGGGACCCGTTTCACCATTTGTGGCTTCCTCAGGAGTCAAAATGGTACAGCTCTACTCTGTTGAAGAGAAAAAATGGCGCCTGATGATTTTCCAGAGCAGGGATCTGAGAGTTCAGTTATAGACTTGAAACATTTACTGAACAAGTTCTGCTATCTGTGTTCTTAGGAATTAGTAACTTGTTCCCATTGATTTTGATTAGTACAGTTCTAGGGTTTCAGCCTTTCTTTTCAGGCTGGAACAGCTTCAATGGTTAAGGCATCTTTGGAAAACTGAATGTATCAGCTCAAGATCTAAAGGTTGACATTTATTGAATGATAATCAGTTCCTTAAACTACTGTAATGCCTTATATAATTGCAGTCCACATTACTCCTTAAAACATAAATGGATACAAAACACAGCTGTTAGATTATATCGAATGCTAGGAGATGACTATGTGTGGCTTTTCAAATCAAATTTAAACTGTTAATGCTAACTCATGCCCTTGACAAAAAAATATCCTGCCTACCTTGCAGATTGTCCGATTCCTTATATCCCTTTGAGAGCTCTTCACTTTTCCCAGAGTAGCCTCCTTACTGTTTCATCCCCTTCTACAACCCATCACTTACCTTTTGCATATTTGGCTCCAACACTTTGGGAGTGATCTTCCCAATTGACGTTAGATCCAAAAACTTCTATTAACCAATTCATATCAGGAATAAAGACTAAGGGGTCCTTTTACTAAGGCGCGCTAGCCGTTTTAGCGTGCGCTAAATATTAGCATGTGCTAAAACGGCTAGCACGCCTTAGTAAAAGGCCCCCTAATACTGGCAGATATTCAGCGTTATTTAAGTGGCCAGAAATGGCTCGGATCAGTTAAATAGCACTTAACTGGATAAGTGTAAATATTCATAGAAACATAGAAAAAAGCAGCAGAAAAGGGCTATAGCCCACCAAGTCTGCCCATTCCAAGTATCCCCTCCCCTGAATTTACTCCCTTAAAGATCCCACGTGAGTATCCCATTTTCTCTTAAAATCCATCACGCTGCTGGCCTTTATCACCTGGAGTGGGAGTCTGTTCCAATGATCCACTATTCTTTCGGTGAAGAAGTACTTCCTGGAGTCGCCATGAAACTTCCCTCCCCTGATCTTCAGCGGATGCCCTCTGGTGGTCGAGGGTCCCATGAGCCAGAAGATATCATCTTCCAACTCGATGCGTCCCGTGATGTACTTATACGTTTCAATCATATCTCCCCGTTCTCTTCTTTCCTCAAGTGAGTACAGCCGCAATTTTTTAAATCTTTCTTCATACGTGAGATCCTTGAGCCCCAAGACCATCCTGGTGGCCGTTCGCTGAACCGACTCGATCCTCAGCACGTCCTTTCGGTAGTGTGGTCTCCTAAACTGAACACAGTACTCCAAGTGAGGCCTCACCATGGCTCTGTACAATGGCATCATAACTTCAGGTCTCCTGCTGACGAAACCTCTGCGGATACACCCCATCATTTGTCTTGCCCTGGAGGAAGCCTTCTCCACTTGATTGGCAACCTTCATGTCCTCACTAATGATCACCCCTAGGTCGCGTTCCGCCGTGGTCCTAACCAAGGTCTCACCATTTAGTACATAAGTTCTACGCGGGTTTCTCTTACCCAGGTGCATTATCTTGCATTTTTTAGCATTGAAGCCTAGCTGCCAAGTAGTTGACCATTGTTCCAGCAACAGTAGATCGTGTCTCATATTATCAGGTAATAAGCTTTTGCCTACTATGTTGCAAAGTTTGGCGGCATCGGCGAACAGTGATACCCTTCCTCTAAGTCCTTGCGTCATATCTCTTATGAATAAGTTAAATAGAATCGGGCCCAGTGCAAGATAACTGGTTATCTCTGCTGAATATTCATGATTAGCAGCTAATAGTTAACCAGTTATATCACTTGATAACCAGCAATTTTCAGCACTGACCAGCCAAGTTTAGTAGTCAGATCAGGCCATGCAAATAGCAATCCTATCTTTGGTCGCTACAAACTTTACTGGCCAACGCTGATTTTTGACTTAGCTATGTTTACACCGGCTAAAAATAAACTGGATATTAAGTGCTGGTAACTGGAAACAGCCTGGTAATGAATATGCGCGTTCACCGCTGGCCGTGGGAGTTAGCCAGCTTGTCGCCCATTATGTGAATATTGGTCAGTAATGCTTCTAGATCATAATCAGAACTGAAAAAGCTTGTATGATAATACTATCAGAATTCAAGGAACTTTTGTGATTGTTAAATGTGAGATAAACAAGGCAAGGCTTGTCATTGTGCAGCTGAATTGTCTACAGATATAGAGATTTGGAAGCCTTCCTTCAGGAAATTCATGTAGGCTAGCTTGGCCTTTTTAGTTTTTCACATACAGGCCAAGTTTTAGTTCATTGTCACGCTGATTCATAAAGTGCACTGACACATTATCATACATTAGTACAGTGTATAGCTCCATTAATAAAGGGAGCTGTGGGAGACAATTATGAAATTGAAATAACGTGCATTATTGCATAAGAATATAAGAAAAGCCATGCTGAGTCAGACCAAGATCCATCAAGCCCAGCATCCTGTCTCCAATAGTGGCAAGTCTGGGTCATAAGTACAGTACCTGGCTGATTCCAAAAAGTAGATCTATTTTGCATAACTTGTTTTACAGAGATAAGCAAAGCCTCTCCCAAGTCTACCTGGCTAATAGCTTATGAACATTTTCTCCAGGAACTTGTTGAACCCTATTATTTTAGTCATCTTGAATCTTGATCACATTCTCTAGCAACAAATGAACATTAATGCATAGAGTACTATAGTGAATAAGTCCATATATGATGTTTTCACCTATAATGACCATCCTTCACTGGTCACAGCTAAGCTAGCAAAATATTCATCTTTCCAACTGGTACTTACCTGTGAACTTGTTTGAAATGGATGATATTCCTCTCCAAAATCTGTTAAGATTTTCAAATTCCAATAGTCTCCTTTTCTACTGGAAGTAAAATTATACAAATTACATATTTGTCGGGGTTTTTTTTTCTAGGTTCCAGTGGAAACACAATTTTAATTGCCCTGATTACCAGGTTTACAAGATGCTTACTGATCACCTGCCTAAGGAATATGAAAATATCATTCCGTTCTGACCTACAGAAGAGGAAAACAATTTTATATATATATGTGTGTGTATAAATCTGTATAAAATATTTTCTACATAGATGTACATATGAGGATGCTTTATTACACAGTTGTATTTTTAAAGAGTCTTTTAAAGAGACAGTCCAGCCTACCTAAACAACCGCCTAATCCAAACTACCTCAACCAGACATAGGAGAACCCACAAACCGTTCACGCATCCCCCAATCAGAGACATCAAACGAAAAAAAAACTGTAAGATGGCCTACTAGTCACACAAGCAGCAAAACTGGACTACCAACTCTCCAATTTACTGATAACAACCACAGACTACAAATCGTTCAGAAGAGAAATAAAAACCATGCTATTCAAGAAATCCTTGAAGACAAACTAACACTGCAACACTCATCCCAATTCTCTGAAGCAACTCGCTCTTCTCTTCAATTCCCCTGGAAATGGCCAGATAACTTATTTTGTAATCCGCCTTGAATCGCATGGATAGGAAAAACATGTAGGAGGCAACTCTATAAATCGGCACCTTCATTTAGTTACACCAATGCTGAGCGTTGGGTGCCAAGTCAACGCTAACTTGGATGGCTGAAGTTAGCCCAAGCACTGAACATTGGGCCCTCTATATTCACACTTGTGAGGGGGAAAGGGCCTGTAAATGTGGATACCCACTGTAGAATTGCCCTTCACATGTACTGTATACTAAATATATACATAGCTTTCATGTTTTGTACAGTGATGAAAAACATTTATACTGTATTTCCACTATTGTATTACAATACAATGACATAAGATTGTATCTTTGTATTTTTCTAATTTCGTATGGTTACATAAAGTAGAGGTATTAAAGAGTAATATAATGAGTTTTGCATATTAGCCCATAATATATTGATGATGTCATCATGATTTACTGGAATTGCAAAATGCCAAATACAGTATGGGGCTCATAATCGAAACGGAAATACATCTAAAAACCGGCCTAAATTGGCACTTGGACGATCAGTAAGACAAGTCGTCCAAGTGCCGATAATCAAACTGGGTTTTAGACATATCTAAAAATGACTTAGGCCTTTTCAGTGCTGCTGTATGACCAGAACTAAAAGGGGTGTTTTAGGAGGAGTGGTAAGGGCGGGATTTGGGCAGGACGTGGGCTGATCTAAACTTAGTCATACTTTAAGTATAACCAAAAGTCTAATGAGGCTGTCTGGACGGAACTTGTATGTTGTGACTTAGGCCATGTAAAACTAGGTCTAAGTGCCAAAAAGGTATCCAAAGTGACCAGATAATCACTCCATACACAAAGTACAGACCCCCCACACACTGCCCCAGTGATCACTGACCCCCCCATAACACCATAAAAATCAGAATAAAAACGTACATACCTGCCTCCAGAATATCAGCACCTGGCACAGCAAAGCCTAGTAGAGCAGCACAGAAGTGGCTTAAGTAGTGTGGGGGATGGGCTATTGAACCATAGAGAGGAGGCCCATAAGCCACTCTAACCACTGCATTTATGGTGGAACATGTGCACCCCCAATCCCCACTGTACTGCCATATAGGTGCCACCTGCAGCCATGAGGACTATCGGGGTGGAAGACAGGTGGGTCTAGTAGGTTTTGGGGGTGTTTTGGGGGGCTCACCATGACCTATAAAGGAGTTATGGTGAGATGTTTATGTGGCATCCTTTTTGTGAAGTTCGCAGCAGTGTCCTCTAAGGTGCCCTACTACTCTGTTGCCATGTCTAGGTGGCCAGTCCATTACTTTGCTGGCCCCTCCCACATCAAAACGGTACTTTTCTAGGCATTTTTGACTTGGATGAATTTTTGGACTAGAATGGGGTATAAAGATAGACGACTTAGTGGTCTGGGCGATCAAACAGCTGGATGTAGTTAGACGACTCTCAAAAAACAAAATATTTTGGAGGCATTTTTTGAGAATGGACTTTAGACACTGATGACTTTGGGCGACTAGCGACTTAGGGCTTGTTTTACGAAGCCGCACCAGCGGCTGCGCTGCGGTAATGGCCCCGAAGCCCATAGAAATTTAAAGGGCTTCGGGGCCATTGCTGCGCAGCAGCCGCTAGTGCGGCTTCGTAAAACAAAGGGTTAGGCCCCAAACAGACTTAGATGTTTCTTTCGATTATGCCCCTCCACGTATTTATTGCACAGCTTAACTTGCTTGTGTGTTTAGCATGCTAAATATACGTAGATGTAAATATTAATTTAACTTCAGTTTTTCTGCCATGTGTATTTAAATGATGTAAAGAAGTACCATTGGTTCATTTATATTTTATTTTTATTTGTGATGGTTTTATGCATTTTACAATTATTTGCACACACAATTTATTTCACTATATACAGAATTTAGGGATAAAGCTTTAATGCCGTTTAGCAAAAGGGCTCCATAGTGATTAACATGCAAAATGATCAGTATAGAGTCCACATTATTTCTTCCTCAGTGACTTGGAGTAAGCCACTTAACCTCCTTGTTCTTTAGCTTAGACTGAAAGTTCTTTTTTTAAAAAAAAATTATTTATTCATTTCTTAATCTTACAAGTGTACAAATAATAAAACATTTAAAATTAAATACATCACTTGAATTTCTTTCTAGTATTACATCAAATAAATAAATTTATTCCCTCCCCACCCACCCTTTTCTTTAGCAATTAATCAAAAATATACAAAAATAAATATTCTTTACTATTGATTAAACCTCCTCCCCCCATTTGCAAATATACTTTCAATAGAAAATGGTGTCTACTCATTATAGTAAGTCATCAATGGCCCCCAGATCTTTTTAAATTTATTATAATACCCTTTTTGAATAGCAATTATGCTTTCCATTTTATAAATGTAACATAATGAATTCCACCAGAAGGTATAATTTAATCTACTTCAGATTTTCCAATTACTTGTGATATTTTGAATGGCAACCCCTGTCATAATCAATAAAAGTTTATTGTTGTTTGATGAAATCTAACTTTCTGTTCTCATTGATGTACCGAATAGAATCGTATCATATGATAATGCAACATGATTCTTTAATAAACAATTAATTTGGGGCCAAATTGATTTGCAAAAGGCCATGATAAAGGGACAATCCTATATAATAAAAGGCTAACTCGCGCATGCGCAGTCCTATTTTCGTGTTCCGTGCGCTGTAGGTCTGTGGCCGAAGGAGTGCGCATGCGCGCGAATACGTCACCACCCGATCGCCTCCACAAGCCGGACCGCAGCCAGACGACGTTATCCGTTTCTCCTGTCGCCGCCGCCGATCTCCGTTTCTCCTTTGCCGCCCACCCCCTTCTCTTCCCGCGGGTCCGAATGGCGATTCAAGCAACGTGTACATCAGTCTCCACACGCTGCTTCGGGCCCTTCTACTGCCCTGATTTGCTCTGCCGCGTCTCTGATGATGTCATCAGGGACGTGCCAGAGTAAATCAGGGCAGAAGGGCCCGAAGCAGCGTGTGGAGACTGATAAAAGCGCTGCTGGAATCACCACCTTTGTAGTCCGGCCCGCGGGAAGGGAAGGGACAGGGGCGGGTAGAGGAAACGCTAATGCTGCTGCACAGGGAACTGGTGGGGGGGGGGAGGGAAATGGAGGGGAAGGGAATGCTGCTTTGGACGGACAGACAGACAGAGAGAGGAAGGGAAACACAAAGAAAATAAGAAATACACAGGGGCAGGTGCTCAGGGAACTGGTGTGGGGGGAGGGAAATGGAGGGGGATGGAATGCTGCTTTGGACAGACAGAGAGAGGAAGGGAAACACAAAGAAAATAAGAAAGACACAGGGGCAGGTGCACAGGGAACTGGTGTGGGGGGAGGGGGATGGAATGCTGCTTTGGACAGACAGACAGAGGGAGGAAGGGAGACAGAAAGGAAAGAAGAAAGACACAGGGTCAGGGAGATACACAGAAAGACAGACAGGCAAAGGGGGCCAGGGACAGAGACAGACAGAAAGGACAGCGGGAGCCGCGTCAGGAGGGGTGCGGGATGCGGCAGTGGGAACTTTTCCAATGGGTGCAACTGGGCAGCTGTCGGGAACCTCTGATCAGGGGCAGAGCAAGGTAAGAGTATCATAGGGATAAGAAGGAGGAGGGAGGGATAAAAAAGGAAGGGATGCCTACTGCTGGACAGGGGGAGAAGGAAAGAGATGCTGATGGACAGGGGAGGTGAAGAAAAAATAACGGAGGACTAATGTTGGACAGGGGGAGAAGGAAAGAGGTGCTGCTGGACAGGGGGGAGGTAAAACAAAGGGAGAAGGGCTGCTGCTGCATAAGGAGAGCAGTGAAGGGGTGGTGGTGGACACAGTGGAGGTAAAAGGAAGGGAAAATGGACAGGGGGAGCAGGCAAGGGGTGGTGATGGACAGCCAAGGAAAAAGAAAGGCAGAAAGAAAGAAAGCGGCTAAGGAGAGAGAGAGAAAAAAAGACAGACACACACACATATGTTCTAGCACCCGTTAATCTAACGGGCTTAAAGACTAGTAGAATAATAAATGATCTAGAGTCCCTGCTTCAAGTTTACAATGCCAGCATCTATTAGACTTAGAGCTGTCTAACTTTTGTAATCGAACTAGGGTCCAAAATGCTCTATGCAACAGAAAGAGCCAAGTTTGTCTCATAGATGCAGACTCTGTACACCTCATCCTCCAAGACCAAATTCGTGGCCATTGAGATGCAGAAATTTGATGCTTAATCTCAATGCTCCAAATATTTTTGAGGCCAGTCTTTGTTTTTTGATTTATAAATCCTGTTATCAATTTATACCACTGTGCGGTTTGGTGTCCCAAGAAGTCTGCCTGAAAGCACAAGAATTCCAGACTATATTGATTATTAAGATTCTTCCATTCAGGGAACCCCTCCTGAATAGCCTGCTTCAGTTGCAACCATTTAAAATTTAAAACAAACTTTGTGTTTTATTAAGACCATATTTTTGCTGCAACTGTGAAAAATCAAGCAGTTTACCATTTAAAATAACATCGTTTAAAACCCGTATGCCTGCAATAATCCAATGCTTCCAGACGACTTTAAATCCGCCAATTTGAATCTTGGAGTTAAGCCATATAGATTGATTTGTTGATTTTAGTATTGGGTTAGGTGTTAAATTACTGACATATCGTAATGTTTTCCACGTGTCCATTAATATTCTATTATCTTTATATAATCTAGGCATCTTAATACTGAGAACAAGACATAAAAATGATTCTTGCTAATTGGAAAAATGCAGACACCTTAAATATCACATTTCAGTGATATAGTTTAATTTTCAAGTATTAAACAGAAGTATCATAGAAGAGAAAAGTTAATTTAATCATGTATTGCGACTTAAATAACTGCCCCACCTACCTGTTATCAAACTCCTCCACCACATTCAGAGCCAACCTTATGCTATGGATTCAAACCACATTAACAGAAGGTCAATTCCCTCAAGACCTTGGAGAGATCATAATCACCCCAATCATGAAAGACCACAAAGGCCCAATAGATAACCCCTCCAACTACAGACCAATCACTTCAATGCCAATATATGTTAAAATAATAGAAGGTCTAGTTGCACAATACCTCACCAACTACCTGGAAGACCATAACCTACTTCACCCCTCACAATCAGGATTTCAAACCAACCACAGCACAGAAATGGTTCATAGACATAATCGCAGAAGACAAAGGTGCGCGCCGACAACTGAGCGCAAGACGGAGGCGCACGCGGAAGAAAATTACTGTTTTTAGGGGCTCCGACGGGGGGTTTTGTTGGGGAGCCCCCCCACTTTACTTAATACAGATCGCGGCGGCGTTGTGGGGGGTTTTCAGTAAAATGTGGGGGATTACAACCCCCCCAAGCCCCCCACAACGCGGCGCGATCTGTATTAAGTAAAGTGTGGGGGGGTTACCCCCCATGCCCCTCCGTCGAAGCCCTTAAAAACAGTAATTTTCTTCGATGCGCGCCTCCACACTGCACTCAATTGTCTGCACGCGCCTTTGTCCCGGCGCGCTTTTGACCCGACACCCACAAAAACACTACTTGTAACACTACTAGACACAGCTCGACAGCAAATTAGCAAAGGCAAAAAGATGATGCTAATCCAACTTGACCTCTCCGCAGCATTTGACCTGGTCGACCACTCCATACTGCTACAGATACTTGATGCCATTGGGATCTCAGGCAAGGTCTACAATTGGTTCCAAGGATTCCTCAAATCAAGATCCTACAGGGTAAAGTCCAATAATATCAAATCAGAACCATGGTCCAACCCATGCGGAGTTCCACAAGGATTACCTCTATCACCTACGCTCTTCAACCTCTTTATTTCCTCCATCGGAGCCACTTTAAATAACTTAAATGTTACATCCTTCAGCTACGCAGACGACATCACCATACTCCTCCCCTTCGACCCATCAGAGCCCACCACTACAGCAAAACTGGAAATAGCCCTAGATGCAGTGGAAAATGGATGGTAGACCACAAACTGAAACTAAACTCAGATAAAACAAAATTCCTTCTGCTCGAAAAGGCCAAAACTCCCACCATTACAGAACTGAAAATTAAAAACACCAAATACCCAATACAGCCTGAACTCAAACTCCTAGGAGTAACGATAGACAGATGCTGCACAATGCAGTCCCAAATCAATAAAACATCCCAGAAAGCTTTTTTAATTATGAGAAATCTACGTAAAATAAGAAAATTCTTCGACCCAGCACAATTCAGGCTAATTATCCAATCCCTAGTCTTAGGTCTACTGGACTATTGCAATTCCCTCTATCTACCTTGTCCTGCCAACATGATAAAACAACTTCAGACTATACAAAACACTGCCCTCAGACTGAACTACTCCCTGAGAAAATATGATCATATTACAACTGCCTTCCTAGACTCTCACTGGCTACCTATGCAAGCACAAATTCAATTCAAATTCTACTGTCTATTATTCAAAGCATTAAACGGCTCCGCCCCCCCCCCTATCTAAACAACCGCCTAAATCAGATCCTCATCTCAAGACAAAGAAGAACTCCGAACCCTTTTGCCTTCCCTCCACTCAAGGGCACTCAGCGCAAAAAGATGTTTGATAACCTTCTGGCGACGCAAGCAGCAAAACTTAACCACTCCATCTCCAACCTGTTGACGGCAACGGGCGACTTCAAAATTTTTCGAAAAGAAATCAAAATCCTACTTTTCAAAAAATTTATCCAGATATCTTAACCCAACCCTTCCCCCTCCTTCTAGATAAATTCTTCCCCCAAAACCTCCACTTAAATAATCTCTTCCTCCACAAAACACCAACCAAGTATTCAGATCCCTGAAATATAACATAATCTTATTTGTACTCTAACTGTAATCTATTTGTTATATTACACAGTAACATACAGTCAATTTAATATCCAATTTGCAAGTTCTTCCGGAATTAATCCAGGTACCTCTCCTCCCTTGTAACCAAAAAAAACCCCCAAAAAACCAAAAACTGTTGTAACTTCACTGGAAATGTCCAGTTAGCTCTTTTGTAATCCGCCTTGAACTGCAAGGTAAAGGCGGAATAGAAGTCCGTAATGTAATGTAATGGGCAGACTGAATAGGGACCGTTCAGGTCTTTATCTGGCGTTATTTACTATGTTAGAGGACATCATCTGGGAAAAAAAACTGATAAGAAAGAAGATAATGCAGATTTGGAAACCGTTAGAAAATTATCTAAAGAAATTCTAATTCTTAATTTATTATCTTTTTATTTTGACATTTGAAGATTTTTCTTTTTTTAAATTCTTTATTCATTTCTTAATCTTACAAGTGTACAAATAATAAAACATTTAAAATTAAATACATCACTTGAATTTCTTTATAGTATAACATCAAATAAATAAATTTATTCCCTCCCCACCCACCCTTTTCTTTAGCAATTAATCAAAAATATACAAAAATAAATATTCTTTTCTATTGATTAAAACTAAAACTATCACCTTTTTACAATTAGCATACGAATTTTCACAACTACATATTTTACTATATAACACCTTTCAATTCTTGATTAGTTTCAGTCTTTAAAAATAGGAATGTATCCATTCCTGCTTCTTTCTAATTATTATATTTGACGATTGCGTTTAATATTTTTGTTAATGTTCTTGTACAATTCATAAATAAAATATCGGAAATTAAAAAAAAAAAGTCTGAACTTCGAAATGCATGAGGATTGATTAACAAAACCGATGCGGATGGGACTTTCTGGACGAGTCGCTCTATCCTCTTGTTTCTCTCTATGGACACAGCCATTGAGAAGACTAATCCGCCCTACAGCAGGCGGAGCAACTCTATGGTATATCTCAGCACTTCTTTGACAGACGCTTATCCGCTTCCGGGTGTCTGCACGTCCACGCATGCGCCATGTTCCGCTCCGATCCGCGCGCACGCTCAGTGGACTGGTGCGTTGGTGCGGCCGGACAGGGCGAGTTCCGCTCTCGGAGCGCACCGCTGCGAATTATGGACCACAGCGGTAAGAAGCCCGGACCCCGAAACGGGGGGGAAGGGACCTGGCGAGGGCTCGCGGCCTGTCGGAAGCTGTTGGGAGGACGTGCGAGTGGGGGCCCCGGCGTTATCCGGTCGCCCTCCTCTCCCTCCCTGTCAGCGACCGCCCGTTTCCTCATTACCTGGTCCCCTCCCCAGTCCCTGACTTTTCCCTTCGCTGAATCGCCTGGGATGGGCGTTTAGGGGGTGGAAATGCACGATTCGGAGGGTGCGCGCGCGCTCTCTTTCCTTGCATGCGTGTGTCTCCTCCCTCGGGATTTCCCTGGCCTCTTTGCACCTTTCTGTTGCCCACTGTGACTCTTACGAGTCGCTAAGGCATGTGTGAGACCGTTGTGTTTTCTGTTGCGTCTGTGCTAGAATATCCGGCTATCACGTGAGGTGATGTGAGGGTGGGAATTTCTGTTCTTGGGCTTATGAAAAGGGATGTAGGCTTTCCAGGTTGGATAATTTTTATGTGGGATCGATAATATGTTGCTACAATGATAATGGTCTGGTTTAACTTTTAAGGATCATATCGGACCCTTTTCTCAGGCGCGAGAAGAGGCTAATTTGATCATCAGGGCCTACACGCGTAGTTTTGGGATCATTTTTTGCCCTGCTAAAACGCAATTGTAGCAAAAAAAAAAAAAAAAAGTTGTTTCTTTTCGGGTTGAAAATGATCAGAATCGAACGTCTGGACTTCATAAAGGAAAAGTAGGACACTGGTCAGGAGGGATGCTGTTTTAAGTTTTGAATGTTTTTGTGTTGTGGTGTTTTTGCTTAATCAAAATCTAAAAGGATCTCTCTAATGCTATAAAGTACATTTCAAAAACAGATCACAACTACAGTTCCAAAAATAAAGTAAGAGAAAACCTTAGACTGTCCTGCCACCACATTCTTGGACTGACTGTTGTTCATCGGCAAAAACCCTCCATACATCTTATTTAAAATACTTGAAACATTCTAATAGCATGTGAGTAGAAATATGTTTAAGCCATCACTTATCTTAAAATCCCATGTGCCATTTTTACAGGGGGATTTTCAAATACTGTGTCTGTGTAAATATGTATACTGTAAAAAAAACAAAAAAAATCAACATAAGCCCAGATCTCATGGTATACTCGTTTCCGACATGGTAACTTGGAAGAAAATAGGTCTTAACCATAATTTAGAAGAATTCTGATGGATATCTGAGTTTTTTTTCCTCCATTTTTTTTTTTTTTTTTTTTACATAATAGTTTATTTTAAAACATTATGAATCGATTAAATTTAAACAATGTACAAAACATTTACATCCACAATTTCAAGCACAAGCAGACATTATAAAATGCAATAAACAAATACAGTGCTCCCCCGTGAAGTTGCGGTCTGTGATTCGCAGTCCCAGTCATTCGCAGTATTTTCCGACCACAAGTGACCGGGCAGCAGGAGAGGGCAGCCGGAGCGCCAGCGAGTGAAGGAAATCACTCGCGGTATGCTCCGACTGCCTCTTCCTGTACTAAAGTCGGGCCTCACCAATCAGGAGCTGCTTTGACATGCAGCTCCTGTTTATAATAAAACATTGTGGGATGTGGATTATCTTATTACCTCCTTTGTACAGATCCAATATAAAAGTTTGGTCTACTTCAGGCTAAGACAACTAAGAGCAATGCAATTCCTCATGAGCCAGGCTAATTTTAGAACTGTGGCACAGGCTGTCTTGCACCTGGATTACTGTAATTTCCTGTACTATGGCACCACGGAGAAGGAACACAAGAGATTGCAAATATTCCAGAATACCATGGCCAGATTAATCTTCGGAATAGGCAAATTCGAAAGGACCAGTCCGTTGTTGGGAAAACTGCATTGGCTACCAGTGAAAAATAGAATCCTTTTTAAGATTGCAGGCACGGTCTATAAAGCAATTCATGATGGCAATTCTGGCGGATTAGTTTCACTCATCAAGATGCCACGTTCATTCCATAATGCAAGAAGAACCCAACGCCTTAAGCTGTCCCTCCTCTCACCACAACATATTAAGTGGAAAATAATATTTGCGTCCACCTTCAAATCCATGGGTTACAAAGTCTGGAATAATCTACCCCTCATCAAGTTCCCTTCTATTAAGGCTTCAGAAAAATGTTAGACATCTTTTCCCCTCATAATGACTGACTTCTACCCTACCCCCTATCTAGAATCTGTTTGCTAATGTTAACTGATTCCAGTCTTATTGTAAGCCGCAATGATTCCTTGTAGAAAATTGCAGAATATAAGAAATGGTATGGTACTTTATGTGGTAAATGTATTGATGGACATAAAGAAGGGCATTTTCAAAAAAAACTTCAAATCCAAAAAAAGTCAGTGTTGAGCCATAATCAAACAGAAAAACGTCTTTATTTCTTGTTCAATTATGATTGCAAGATGAACATTTTCCCATGAAAAACATCAAAAATGAATAGCTGTTTTCCAGGCATAGAATGTCTGGCATCATTTTCAAAAATATGACCATTCAGATGTCCCTGCAGAACAGAGGAGTAACCTAGTGATTAGTGTAGTGGACTGTAAACCAAGAGAGACAGGTTCAAACCCTGCTATATCTCTTGTAAATGTGATCCCTCTAGGACCTGAAAAAATATCTTTTTGCACCTAGATGTATACCATTTTAATAATTCCATGAGAGAGAGAATGAATATATATACCGTATTTTTCGGTCTATAAGATGCTCCCAGCCATAAGATGCACCCCCCTGTAGAAGAGGAAAAACCAAGAAGGAAAAATTTGGTTCAGAATTTTTTTTTCTTGTTTTTTTCTCCTCTACATATAGGTGCGTCTGGTATTGGGAAGCCCGAAGCAGCCCGCAGCCCCTTTGGTACCTTTTTTTAATTGGCGGTGTTCCAGCACGGTCTCCTGCTGGACGGCTGCCTTTCTGTTGCAGAGCGGTGCACAACGCAGGAGCACGACCTTTGCACCTCTTGCCTGGTCCCGCGCCACTCTGCAACAGAAAGGCTGCCTTCCAGCAGGAGACTGCGCTGGACAACCCATGCCAGTTTAAAAAAGGTACTGGGGTGGGGGGAGGGAGATGTATTCGCTCCATAATATGCACCCACTTTCCACCCCATTCAGGATTTATAACATTTTTTTAGCATATGGATTTTTTAAAAAACATTTTTAAGACATCCATCTGCTTTGAAAATGAGCACTATTGGCTTTCATTTAAAGAATAGGACCATTTTATGTGCCAAGAAGTTAATGAAAATGTTTCTTGCCTTTGAAGTCTTGCTGCTGTCAGCTTTTCACACTTGAGTAAAATACCATGCACCAAAGTCTTATACAGTTGGTGCCAATGGTGTCTCAGAAGTAGCTTTAACCAGCATTAAACATTGCTTTTGACATTCATTGAAAACTGCTTTTGACATGCATTTTACATAACTAAGACACACACTGGGTTACTAGATCAGTATGATTTGGGATTCTGATTTAAGAGGCATTTAGGCCCTCTTTTACAAAGGCGCGCTAAGCGTTTTAGCGTGCGCTAAATCAACGCGCGCTAACCGCTAATGCGTCCATAGGATAACAAGCACGCATTAGTGTTTAGCGTGTAGTTAGCGCATGCTAAAAAGCTTAGCGCATCTTTGTAAGAAAGGGGGTTAGTCTTAATCCCCAGATGGTAGTTTCTCCCTAAAATTCATCAACAAGGGTTGGTGGAACACAGTTGAAGATAGAATAAGGATGTTAGAGCTAGAAGAGTAAGAGTCAGAGGGGTAGTTAGCGTGAATATTGAAATCACCAAGAATGAGGGAGGGAGATGAATGTTTTAGAAAGAAGGAAAGCCGGGAGTCAAAGTCAGGAAGAAAGAGAGGGACTTAACAGGGGACCAGTAAATGACAGCTATGTGGAGGGGCAGAGGAACAAATAAACAGTTGGAATAGACTTCAAAGGAAGAGAAACGATTAGATTGAGGTGGAAGAAGGAGTTGAAATCTATAAGAGGGTGAGTGTAGCAGCCCAACACCACCTCCATGACCAACCAGGCAAGGCATATGGGAAAACATGTAGCCTCCGTGACTCGGGGTGCAGCGGAAGTAGAGTCATCAGGGCAGATCCAGGTCTCAGTGTAAGCAGATGGAGAGATGAGGTCATAGATGGAGGCAAGAGATGGAGACAGAGCAAGGATTCCACAGGACACATGAGAAGGGCAAGGAGGACTTAGATTCAAGAAATATTTCTATTTTCAGTTCCCCAATCTTTTGTTCTTCCCCTTAAGTGTTTTCTTTTTCTATTAATTGTAGTTCCAATCCCTTCTTCCCTTTTGTTCCCGTTTATCTTTGTCCTTAAATTGGCTTTTCCCTTGGTTTGTTTTTTATTAAATTACATTTTAATTGTTATATTGTTATGGAATTTTTGTACACCACCTAGAAGGCTCGAGTGGGCGGTATAATAAATTTTAAAGAAACTTGAAGGGGGGGAGGGGATGAGAAGAACAGAAATAAGATTAGTGACATTGCAATGTGACCCTCATGAGTAGGGTTGGAGTTGTTTTGGGAGGATCAAGGTTGTGGTGATATCCCCAGAACAGAGCAAAAGAAGCAGCAAGAAGAGGCGGGTGAACTTGGGGGAGGTTTAGGGGGTCTTTCTGCGCTGCTGATGAGATACATGCAGGGAGAGTAGGGATGGTGAAGTAATGGATTGAAAAAGTGAGTGCTGTGGTGTTGAGTTCAGTGGTTTGGGGTGAAGGGAGAGGTTGGGGAAAGTTAGTATTAGGTCAGAGGAGGGTCCCTACATTTAGTTGATTAAAATTTGAGCACTTCCCTTTTTTTGAATAATCTTTGTAGCTAAGAATACTTAATCTGGTATTTTTGCATGTGTTGGGGCTTATTAGAGGCCAATTATCAAATTACTATTTATAGATATAAGGTACTTAGATAATGCTTAGTAAAAATCTGAGTTGCTATGGAATTAAGCAATTTCTGTCTTGGGCTGTAATATGAAAACTGTAGTAGCTGTATTGATAGTGGTGACATTCTGTCGGGCTTCTGTTAACTGAGAAATTTGTTTGTTACAAGACAGAAATGCAGCCTAGTTTTTATTCACTGGAAACTGTAGTTTATAAGTTATTAGTGCAGTAGTTTATTCTCAGTTTAAATGTATCAAAACTTACCTGTGGTCACAAGAGGTGCTCTTAATTGCACATAACCAGAATCAGAACTGTAAGCTACTGCCTAGCAACAAGAGAACATCTGAGTAATAATCAGAAAAGTGAACCACACCATGCTGTCCTCTACCAGAGACTGCAAATGAGACTGTCCGGCTAGTGTGGAAGGAAGAGCAAGATTAGCTGAAGCTCATGTTTAAAATTGGCATCATTTGAAGGAAAGGATAAAAATTAGCAACCAAGGTTCCTAATTTTTGTTTATGTTCACACATAGTACTGGAATTCACTTTTAACTTCATTCGCATCCATTTGAAATACAGTACTATTAGTTTTACAGCATTATCATGGCTTTCACTACTAAGTGTTCACATAGCAGTGAGTCCAGTATGAATGTGCCGACACTAGAGTCTGAGATAGGTATGAAAATAGAACTAGATAAGACCCGCAGATGGTGTGCATTAAATTGAGTACACTTCTCCCTCCGTATTCGCGGGGGTTAGGGGACTGTGAATACTGGAAAACCGCAAATAACTTTTTGATAGGTTATTTGTGGGTTTTCTTTTAAAAAACCCCTCCCGCAATTTGGTGAAACCGCGAATATCAATCTCGTATTCTGGTAGCTCAACCTTATTCCATCCTTATTTCATCCCCGCTCCCCCTCTGACGCAACCACTTTTCCTGTGCCGCATCCCGCTTCCCCTCTTTACTCAACTTCCTGTTTCCGGCGGGGCAGAACGCGGTGGAGGGGAAAGCTCCAGGGCCGCCGCAAGCAACCCCATGTAATACTACTGCTGCTGCCGGCCAACTCAGAGACAAGTTTGAAAGGTAGAACCAGTGGGGGCTTGAGAATGAGCGAGAGATGCCAGACCTCGGTCGCAGTAGGAGGGGGGGGAGGCATGCTGACTGGGGAGAGCACAAATGCGTGTGACTTGGTCTCTTTTGACTGATCTGATTCTTGAAGAGAGGCTGGTAATCTGTGATTTTCTCTGTGTACCCTGCAAATCAGTACTTGGAAAAATGCAACATTTTTCTCTGAACCATGGAAGACCTAATTCGGGTGGGAGGAGCTAAAAGCCAAAACCCGCAAATAATCAATACCGCGAATGTGGAAACCGCGAATACTGAGGGAAAAGTGTATCATATTGTACAATGGATACTATTTTGGTTTTTTCTCACACCGGCTTCGCTTTGCAGGTAGGCACCATTAGTATGTCCTCTGTATGTGGGATGCCATGTGATCTTTGAATTGCTGACATGTACAAGGCTGAAAAAAATTCCAGCAGCCGGGTCACATGGATGTCTAAAATTTAAGAAAAAATAAAAGAAGAGAGAGTTTTGTAGATTTGTATTAACTGTAATCTTTGTTTTTTGAAAGTACAGTAAGCTAAACAATACATTTATTTAAATAAAAATTTTAGTCTGTATTAATTAGTTTAATTTTTTAATTGATATTTTGATTGTTATGGAATATTATGTATTTAAGAAAAAAAATTATTATCTCCTGTTCTTTCCTTTTCTATTTGAAATGGAGTTCTTTTCAAAATTGTTTATATTACGTATTGTAAACCGTTTGGATCCTTTTGGCTATATAATGCGGTATATAAACTTTAATAAACATAAATAATACCATTAGGTAACAGATTCACAAAATATTTTTAAAACTAAAATATAAAAAGTAAACTAATTTTTCAAAAGCCAAGCAATAACAAAAAACAAAAATAATGCCTGAGAGAACAAAATGTCCCTGGCTTTTAAAATTTTTGTAACAGATACCTTACATTATCCAAATACATTTTCTTTGCTGATCTGTATATCTTGTAATTATAACTTCTGAAATTGATCATTTATGGTCCTTGTTTGTAGGTCTACAAATATGAATATACATGGGGATTAATTATACTCAAGTATTACCTGCATGTATAGAGAAGACTGGTGGTGAGAGACCAGGTCTGGGGAAATAAGTCCACAGAGACTCAATAGAACAAGGGCTGTGGCAACAGTTCTGCCAAGATAAACATTTCAGTCCTTCTCCTGCGTGAGGAATCAAGTTGACTTAATTTCCCATTACTGCTGTGCTTGTGAGGTTGTTCCATGCTTCCGCCACCACTTTCATGAAGAAACAACTTTCTGTTCCTGAGTCTTAATTTTTTCTATATTTTCATTTCCCAGCAGATGAAATTAACATTAGAAATATTTCTTTTTCACAAAGGCTGGTGAGTTCATGGAATAATCTCCAAGATAGGGAAAAGATGAGGCCTGGACAATGGAATCAGAAGCTAGTGAAAATGCAAGTCATCACTGTAACTGACATTTGTATTCTGCTAACATCTATTATAACACCATACTAAGTATCATGGAAGAACATTCATGTAACAGATATGATACTCATGATATTGGCACAATACACATCTTAATAGGCGGCACATTAGAACATTCATAGAAACATAGAAGATGACGGCAGAAAAGGGCTACAGCCCATCAAGTCTGCCCACTCTGCTTACCCCCTGTCTATGCCCTAATGACCCAATTTCCTTTTTATTCTTAAAGTCTGGCACGCATAGATATGAGACTCGCATCAGTAGAAAACAAATGAATCATCTTAATAGGCAGCTGAGAGGACAAGTACAGTTGAGACACACAGACAAGACCAGATGGGTAGGACAAATTTATCAGGATAAATAATGAGGGCAATTGTTAAATTACACAATAACCGGAACAGAGCAAGTGAAACGCAACATATGTACTCGTACATTGCCAGTTGGATAGTTCATCTGGACACTGTGCAGCACTCAGCCTTTAGTCGTGTAGTCAAGAGGTCAGAAACATGGTCGCTCCATTGCAGATTGCACCATCGAAGAACAACATGCAGTAGTGTGCTTTCTTTGGGCAGAGGGAGTGAAACCTGTGGAAATTCGCAGTCAGATATTGACTCAGTATGGACATAGCACCATGAATCAATGAAAGGGTAAAAAGGTTTAAAGTTGGAAGAACAGGTGTAACCGACGAAGGTCATTCTGGTTGCCCGTCAACATCGTGCACATGAGCACATTGACAGGTCAGATGCCTTGAGTAGAGAAGACCGACGGATAATGGTGTCTTAGTTGGCTGCAAATTTAGATATCAGCTATGGATCTGCATTAACCATAATGCATGACTTGGGATACAGGAAAGTCTGTGCATGATGTGCTCCCAACAGCTTACTGATCTGCACAAGCAACAGCATGTGGATCCAATTCCTGAGAGGGTATGAAGTAGATCCGTGTATTCTAGAGAGAATTGTCACCGGCGATGAGACATGGATGCATCACTGTGACCCAGAGATCAAAAGACTAAAGCATGATGAAGTAAAGTAAGCAGTGCTCACTTAGCTTTGGGAGCAGTTGAAAAACTTCTCTGTAGGAATGCAGCAGCTACTTGGAACGATATAACGAATGTGTCATCTTGCATGGGGGCTATGTAGAAATGGATGAAAGACCACAAACTAAAGCTGAACAAAGACACAACTAAATTCCTACTTCTCGAAAAAACCAAAACCCCAACCATAACAAACCTTGAAATAAACTCCATCACATACCCCTTGCAACCCAATTTAAAACTGCTAGGAATAGTGATAAGGCTGCACCACACAACTCCAAGCCAACAAAACAGTTCAGAAAGCCTTCGCAGTCATGTGCAACTTAAGACAAATCTGAAAATACTTCAACAAAAAACAATTCAGACTCCTGGTCCAGTCCCTAGTTCTAGGACTCCTAGACTACTGTAACATCCTATACCTGTCATGCCCTGCCAACATGATAAAACAATTACAAACAGTGCAAAATACAGCCCTCATACTGATATACTCATTGAAAAAATACGACCGCATTACCACTGCCTTTCAAGACTCACACTGGCTCCCTGTACAAGCTCGCATACTCTACAAATTCTACTGCATGTTGTTCAAAGCCCTGAATGGCGATGGTCCAACCTATCTAAACAATTGCCTAACCAAGGAGAACACAAGCATCATTCACTCACTCCCCAATCAAAGGCATACAACGTAAGAAAGTATATAACAACCTACTAGCCACCCAAGCAGTGAAACTAGACCACCACATCTCCAACCTGCTGATCACAAGGTCCATCTACAAAAATCTTCAGGAGAGAATTAAAAACCAAGTTATTCAGAAAATTTGTCAAGTCAAACTAACTTCTCAATATATCCCTGGACCCTAATGCTTCTAATTATCTAGCTTGTAATTTCACTGGGTATGCCCAGACTAATTCTTTTGCAATCCACCTAGAACTGAAAGGTATTGGCGGAATAGAAGACTCTAATGTAGATGTGATATGTTCAATGGCTCACAGTTACTTCTATTAAAGCCATTCAACCCTGATTTACCCTCATAGATGGGTGGTTAAATTGAAGGCAAATTATTTAATTTATCCTTTATTAGATACTTGATAAACTGCCTTTCCTCGCAAAACAGGTTAAAGCTGGTAACTCAATCTCAAAAGTCAGAGAGGAACACTATAAAAGTGATAGTAAAGATACAGATAGTCACACATCTAATAGTCGAAGAACAAAGGAACACTCAGATAGTAAAGTGAAAGATTGCTCAAATATAATCAAGACTCAAAGACCGCCACAGTCACATAGCTCTCAACCCATAGGCTAAATTAAAATATTTTTTCAGCTCCAACTTGAAAATGTACAGTTGAGTAAGCTATGTGGAACTGGTCTTAATTTGAGGTGTGCAGCAGGCTAGTCCATAAATGGAGTTAGTGGATAGGATAGTCAGTCACTACACGCAATAAAGCAGTGTATCACAGACTGTGTGCCTCCTGAGATTTCTGGTGTGCCACGACACTGGTGAGGAGGAGAGTCATCCACGCCGGCTGCCTGCCTACAGGATGTGCCTCCTGTAGGAAGTCAGCTGGCGTGGACGACTCTCCTCTTGGCTGGCGTCTCTCCTCCCTGCACCTCCTGGATCCCTGAAACGGCGGGGTCGTGGCAAGACGGGCCTCCGCATGTGCGGATGTCGACGCGATGACATCACGCATGCATGTGATGTCATCGCGTCGACTTCCGGGTGCCTTCCAGCCGGGGCACTGCATTTACTGTGCCACCGGCTGGAAAAGTTTGCAGGACACTGCAATAAAGGCTTGGGAAAAGAGCCAGGCTAATTGAACACAGTCATTCTGAATACCGTCCCCTGTCCATATTGTTTAAACTTACCCTCTCACACACCTTTTAATATCATCTACCATGATAATGAAATATGAACTTATTTCTTTTTTTTTCTAATAGACAATGATTTGCAAGGCACCAACAGCTCAGGGTCACTGGGTGGCCTGGATGTACGCAGGCGAATCCCCATAAAGTTAATTTCAAAACAAAACAACAAAGCCAAAGTTTCCCCTCATGCACCGAGAACCATGAACAGGATGCCTTCAAAAGCGCAAGCTGGTGAGGAAGGTAAGGGCTGGCAAGCTTATTCCTGCTAAAGCAAAGTTGTGTCACCTAAGGGTATATTGCCTTGCTAGATTGTTGTATTCCAGTTGCATTTATTGGTGTGTATGTCTCTTATGTCTTGGTCTTAGGTGTTTCACATGTTCGATATTGCATGAGGTCAATAGTTTCATTGGTTTAAGGTAGAAAAAAAATAAATGACATCTAACTTTTATATTATGCAACTTTGTCCTTCACATATACAGTAAAAGGGAGTACATGGAAACCATTCCCCCTTTTACAAAACTGCGGCTGGCGCTAAAAACCTCGATATGGTTTTGTAAAAAGGGGGCATAGGAAAGGCTATAACACAAATTAAGCCCAGATATAATCTTTAAATAGCAATAGCAGCTTGAAATTTAGATGGACAACATCTTTAAATCAATAAAAGCTCTCATGTTCTGGTTGATAATAAACATAGGTTATACCCAGATATTTTATACTACATTTACATGGGTAAGCCAGTAAAAATTTTGCATCCAATGATAAAACTTTTGTCTCAATTCCAAAAAAGCTTTTCTAGTATTTTGTGTCTTTTGTCACATCTGGGTAAATCCAGACAACCAGAGGATATGCAGGCACACTTGTTGGTGAAGTCCTCTGACTTAGCCTGTGTGTTGGTGCTCTCCCCTAGCTATAGTAAGCTTTTAGCTTACTGAGCATGTGCAGGATGCCCTACACTTGGAGCCCCTCCCCTCGTCCTGTCAGTTTTTTCTTCAACCGCTCCTGCACCATCGCAGCTCTCCCCTCTTATCTCCTCAGAGAAAAAAAAAAGGAAAGAGAAAAAGAAAGCCAAAAGGCTTTCTAGCCATTAAGGCATTCTCTTTTTTTTTTTTTTTTTTTTTTTTAATGGAAAGAAGAGAGTGAAGAAGGCCTCTTGCAGTTGATACTTTGATATGATGTTGAATCTTTCTCATATTGAGTTATAGTTATATATCTTCAGCACTGAATTATTTATATTGCAAATGAGTACAATGATTAGCAATACAATTATCTACGACCGCTAATACTGGTTGAGACCATGAATTGTGCTTTGTGGTGCAATATGCACAAGTAGAGTGATAGTATAAAAAAATTTGGAGAAAATACAAAAAGATTTAAAAAAATTATAATCAAATATTTTTGAGTAGTAATAATTATTAAATTTGATTAAAAAAAAAAAAGTCTTTACAATATATGAAGATACCCATGAAAGACACCCATGCCACAATTTCTATAAGGATAATGTCGCTACGATCCTTGAGGTGGCAATTCTGAGATTCTTTCATTCATTTATTTATCCAGTTTTTGTATGATTAACCTTGTGTGGATCTAGTAGTGTGAAAAGACAGGTGCTGTAGCTCTTGTTCTGGTAGGTTTCAAATAGGTAGGAAACTCGGAAGGCAAGAGAAAAATGTAAAGCAACCAAATAATTTCATCTTGTTGATTAGTATTATATCTTAATGGTTTTAGCACAGTTATCATTTTTATTACATTCTGGCCTGAGTTTTTTAGTTTAAATCTGGTGGTGATGTATTCAGAAAGTAAGGTTATTCCTAACAGTTGATTATGTGTACAGATTGAAGAAATTTCTGTGGTATTGTTCATACCAAGTTCAGAACCTCTTAAACTGTTCAGAAATGTCTCACTCTGTAGTCTGATAGTTAAAGGAGAACATACTTTGTAAATTCCAGCAGAATACAGACACTTTTGATGTGTTTTCCCCTTTGTTCCTAAAGGATTTAACTATAAAGAAGATGAAAGGTATGATTGCAAAACCGGGGATGTGTTTGGCAACCAAAGAAGATTTCCTGGCCACATATTTTGGGACTTTAAGGTACAAGCATGCTATTGTTTGGTGATTAGTGTTTTTGATATCTGTTGGGTATATGCTGTGAGGGAACAATTGCTGAATCTAGAGTGCGAGAACAGTATGCTGCAGGTGATGAGGCTTGTGTGTTGCTGACAGCTGGGGGTGCGGATCTCATCTCGGAGACCAGGCATCCCCCGGGATTTATAACCATTTGAATGAATTAATGTAATAAAATTGTTAATGAAAGAGAATTAACATAGTAAGTAAGTCTTTAGAGTTTTACTAAATAATATGTAGGACTTGAGAGTCCTAATTTGAGTCAGGAGAGAATTCTAAATATGTGCTGCTAAACAAAACCTGAAGAATACAACTTTTGAATTTGGGTAATGTATCGATAAAAGATCCCATAATCTCTTTGATCTATTAGCATTTGAGAAGCTAATCAAGTCAGACATGTATTCAGGAGCTTAACCGTAAAGAATGTTAAAAATCATAACTCACAAATTTAATTTGTGACTGTCTAGACTGCCAGTGCAACTTGACAAGGGGTGACCTTGTCTATGAAAAATCAGTCTTGCCGCTGTGTTCTGAATAGCCTATAAAAATTTTTAACCGTAATTTGTATCTTCCTAATTGAGAAATCAACATTTTTTGGGAGGATAATTAAATTTATATTCAACATAACTCTCCTTTTTAACGTAATACATTTGCTCCAATGTTTTTCCAGACTTTCCATGCTTTTAGAAAAATTCAAAATGTCTAAACTTGAAAAATTTACAGCATCTATGACTGTAGAATCTAAAGAAAATTTATTCCCAGACAGCCATTTTTTCAGGTTCAGAAACAGAAGTTGTAAGGGACCAAATCGAGAGAGTACTGTGGATGAGGAATTAGTTTGAACTGCAATTCATGCAATTTCGCCATCACAATTGTTGATGTGTGAGCCAGTGTGTTGTCCTAGTGGAAGAGAACTTTCTTCTTGGCCAAATGAAGACATTTCATCTTGATTTTGGCACTTTAGACATTGTAAAAATCCAGCTTAGTATTCGCCATTAATGGTTTTTCTCTTTCCCAGATAGTCAATAAAAATTATGCCATGGAAACCCCAAAAGACAGTCACCATCATTTTCCCAGCCAATAGTCTGTTCGTCTTATTGTGGTCCATTGCTTGGATTGTTGTTCTGTCTTGGGAATATAGTGATGAACCCTAGTTTCATTCATAGTCGCAGAACGCCACAAAAAGTTGTTCTCATTGCACTTAAAATGCTCAAGGCATGTTTTCGAAATGTCTTGTTTGGTTGACATCAAACACGGCACCCATCGCCACTCAACTTCCTCATGCTTAAATATTTATGTAGGATGGTATGTACACATTCTGGTACAATTCCAGCAGCCTCTGTTATCTCATTTAGAGCCAGTCGGTGATCTTCCATCATGATTAAGTAAACTTTACCAACCATTTTGTCAGTTGTTGCTGTTTTTGGACATCTGAAGCATTTTTTAGCGATGCTTGTCCGGCCACATTTAAACTCGCCAGGGTCCACTATAAATGCGCCTGTTTAGCTTTCAAAATCCTATATGGTATCCTCCCTCCCTTTATCCCTCTTTCTTGGAATTCCTCAAACCCTAATACCACCAGATCCTCCCACAAATTAAAACTATCCTTCCCCTCGCTAAAAGGCATTTCCCACACAGGAAAGCTAGGGACCTCCCTCCACTTCAAAATCACTGAGCTCTGGAACAACCTTACCTCCCCTCTTCGGAACTTGAGCTCTCTCCAAGTTTTCCGCAAACATCTGAAAACCTGGCTTTTCTCAAAAAATGTAAGTCTCCCTCCAACTTAGGAATCAAGAAACTCTTATATCTTGGCATCCCAAGTCCTCTAAATTTTCTTTACACTTCTACCTCTAACCCTCTGTTGTAGTTCCTTCCTATTTCTCCTACTGTAAACCGCGTCGAGCTCTACGAATGTGGAGATGATGCGGTATACAAACCTAAGGATTAGATTAAACTCGGCAGCCAACACTTTCACCATTGAAAATTAAGGAGACGCACCATCATACACTGCCTCTAACTTAGATTTAATTTCAGTAGGTGATTTTCCCTTCAAATGAAGGAATTTTATCATGGTGTGATACTCAATTTTGTTCTTTTTTTTTTTTTATAAAGTGGAGCAGTTTGTTCACTTTAAAAGATTGACACAACAAAACTAGATGTCAGACTGACTTAAAAATCTAGCCATAAATGTTTGTCAATATGATCTGCTGGACAGCTATAGAATTGTGATGCTAATCTTTCTCTTTCTTGGTCAGGCCGGAAACATTTCAGTTGACTCTCGTAATATAATTGTGTCAGTACAAGATAGAGAATGACACGGGGGAAAAAATTATCACCAAGCTCGTCTCAGTCCCTGTCCCTGCCCCATCCCTGCAAGCTCGTTCCTCGTTCCTACCCTGCAAACTGTCAGATACCACCCGCACAAGCCTCGAGTAGTTATGATTTTATACTGAATTTATTTTATTAAAGTATAAAAAGAGACTATTCTGTACAATTGTCATTTTATAAACACAAATAGAGAGCAAGGATCAACAAAACCCCTGTCTCCCCTCCCTTCACAAATATCCCCTCCATTATTGTGAAAACTAAACAAACCAAATTACTACAGAATGCTACATAGAAAAATCAAGCTAACAGAATACTTCAATCACACAAGGCAGGAATAGTGTTAGAGGAGTGCAACTAGGGCAACTGCCCTCTGGTCAGAGAGAGAGAGAGCCCTAAGCCAGCTGGAAGCTAAAGAAGCACTGCCTGGGCTTTGCACTTCCCAGTTATGTCTAATACCAGCTCTAGTAGGATACATACTGTATTTCAAATCTGAAATATTCTAATCACAAAATATAAAAAAAAATTTCTACCTTTTTGTTGTCTGGTAATTTTATTCTTCAAATCACATTGGTCTCAGGCTTTGGTTTTGGGTTCCTTCTATCTTCATCATAGCAGTCTGGCTCCTGAAGGTAAAATAGGCCCAAGAGGAGCTGGGAAAGAGATGCTGAGTCTGATACGGGTGCAATTTTTTTACTACAGGAGCAAGACTTGGGGGAGAAAGGAAAGAAGAAGAATTGGGATGAAGGAGAGGAAGGGAGAGATGATCATGTACATTCGTTTTCATGCTTTGCTACCTTTTAAAGATCAAAACCTTTTATGTTATGATGTTTATATTTAATTTTTATTAATTCACACAAACACTCCATCCATTTGCTCTTGGTCCGGCCCCTCTGTCAAATTTCAGAACCTATTGTGGCCCACGAGTCAAAAGGTTTGCCTACCCCTGGGTTAAACTGATGATTGAGCATATACTTCTAAAATTACTCATAGCAAGATTACCAAACTTTAGAGTACTGTGTGCTATGATTGGGGAGAACTACATAAAAAGTACCTGATTACTATTCAATGTATTTTAAACCGCTTTGGTTGAATCTCTACATGAAAAGGCAGTAAATAAATCCCAATAAATGAATAATATATTTTTTAAATTTGTGTACTAGTCTGTTAACTCTTTCTTGGGTTTGAACACAAGTTTTGTACTCTTTACTAAAATCTCACATAACTTAAACTCTATTCTCTTTCCCCAGCAAGGCATTTCTGAGGCTGAGAGAGTTGTCCTGACTTTGCATTGACACAAGATGAGAAAAAAAAAAGCCTTGGATTTCAGATTTCCCTTGCTAAGAAATGCTTTTGTAAGGGTTTAAATGACTTGGGTTTTGAATACAAGTCCCTATGTAAAGATGAATGTCACACCACAGAATGCAATCGCACCCGAAGCAGGGATTTCCATAATGTCACTATTTGATACTGCCTGAGATGCAGTTTTGGGGCTGGCCTAACCATCAGGCAGAACTTGCAGTTATGTAAGGCAGCAGCATCTGGAAAGGGGTGGTTGGCAGCAGGAACATTTATACAAACAGAATCGTCAGCATTTTTCTTTTTTCTATTCTATCTGTGAGTATATTTTTATGCAGGTGTAGCCAGGCAGTATGCAATAAGTTTGCTTCTTGACAGTTCAGCAGGCAGAGAGCTTATTAACCAAAGAGGGTTTATGCATGATGAGAAGCAAAATGTTATGTGGATTTTTCAAAATTTTCTACACGTTTTCTAGAAAAATTTACTGGTTTTCATTGAGTTCTGAATGAATTCTAGGTAACAAATTTTTTTTTTCTACAGATAAACCTCCTGGGAGAAAAAGATGACATGCCTGTCCATTTCTGTGATAAGTGTGGATTGCCTGTTAAAATCTATGGACGTATGGTAAGGATCGTTGTACCCTTTAAGCCGGATAGATTCAAAGGGGTCCCAGCCTGTTGATAGTTGCATTCCCAGACCTGAATACTTTCTGCTTGTTGCATAATAATGGCCCTTCAGTGTAGGATTCAGGAGGCATGCTTGAGGAATTTTGCAAAATAACACGAAGTACTTGTGAAAGAATCGGTGTCACTAGAGACGCTCCACTTAATACAATAAATAAATCTCTCTCTTAAATATTAATAATAAATGTGTGTGTAGCCTCAGTGTGATTGTTAAGCTATAGGGGCTACTGTCACTGCGAAATCCCAGCTTTAATCAATCAGCAGGCTCTATTGCAAGCCACGCCCACACCATCATAGGCCTACACGAGTGTGATTAAACGCAAAAGTACTTTAAGTGATTTTAAATATATAGGAGTCCCTCTAGTGAATCTAATCCTATGATAATAAATTACTAAATGTCTCCTCGACATTTAGAATAAATAGTACTTCTCTCCACAATGGCAAATGTATTTCTTCCAAATCTTATTCAATGTATCAATCCAAATTTCATTCAGTGTGTCCAGTCCTTGATTATTTCAGCTTCTATTGGACAATCCTCACTGGAGAAATATCCCAGGCTCAACTAAGCCTAGTTTCGGGCAAATCCCTTCCTCAGGAGCCTTGTGTTCCGTGCCATGCAGCCAAAAGCTCGATCATTCAAAGCGTGAGTGAGCTGAGCGGCAGAAAAACGTTGCTACTTAAACCAAACTGGAAATGATATCATCCGACCCCGAACAGGGAGCAAAAAGTTATAATATTGCTCCCCATTCAAAATTCTCATTTAATCCATAGGGGGCAACCGTGTCCAGTTCAAAGATCCAGTACTGCTCTCACAAACGAATACGAGCTTTTTTTATTCCCAATATATGTGCCGGGTATACCTTCCATGACCACCCAACGGAGTTCCTGAAAAGTGTGTCCTTTGTCCATGCAGTGGAGCACCATGGGAGCTGTAGTTACTTGCATATTGATTCTACTCCGATGTTCTACCAATCTGGTCTTAATTTGGCGAATAGTGCAACCCACGTACATGAGAGCACAAGGGCAAATAATTACATAAATGACCCATTTGGAGCTGCAAGTTGTTTGCTGATACAATTTGTAACTTTTCTTTGTTCGGGAATGAACAAAAACCTTGTATTCCAAAGAGGTTGTACACATGGAGCACGTCTGGCAAGGCTGATGCTCCCCACTTACTGTTTGCAGGCAGAAGCAGTGTGTGACTGTGGAGGTAAGAGCAAGGGAATGCATTTGTAACCACAAAAGAAGGTTTTAGTGGTCAGAGGCACAGAAAGAGGCTTAAAAGAGGGAAATTCAGTGAGGTGGTCATAAGATTTCAAAAATCAAAAATGTTATATTGCACTGATTGTATTCATCTTGTAAATTAAATATTAATTAATATTTAGAACATTTTAAAAATTTTGAGTTCAATTACCAGACTTTTCCTAACCCAAGCTTAAGGCATGTTACAGTTCAGGTACATTAAAAATGTCATTGCATGACGAAACCAGTTGCATCAGTGGGCCACCTGGGAGGCGCGGGATGCCGGAGGAGCTAGGAAGCGAAAGATGTTGTTCTTGAATATCTGGGAGCCATATCTGCATTCATTGCATCCAAAGGGTCGCAGTGCGGTTTTACGATGGGTGCCTTAATCTGGGTGCTCAGCAAGTAGGGCTAGGAGAGCAATGGTGCGTGCTGGTGGGGCGGGGTGGAGAGTACCACTGGGGGGGGAGGGGAGGGGGGATTGGGGAGGGAAGGTGGGGGGGTATTGAAAGGTTCTAGTACTTAGTAATATGATATGTGGGTTTCGGTGGGAGAGGGGTGTGGTGTGGCATCTTCGGGGCTCATAAGAGTCCAGGGCCTCGGAGTTACTTTCCGCCCCATAAGTCTCGCTTGCCCTCGGTAGAGTAGGAACAGGGGGGGGAGTTTGGTTGCTGTTACTCTTCATCTGTATATATTTGTTCTATTATTGCATATGATGCATCATTATTTGTTCTGTGCAGCCTTGGGGTGCCATGGCGTTGTGTTTGCTGATGTTTGCATTAATAAAAAAATTGAACCTAAAAGTGTCATTGCACCAGAGAGCTTACAGTCTAAGGACCTGATGTAATAACTACTCAAATCTGATTTTGTATGCACTGTGAGCAAGTATTGTAGTACGCACAAACTCCACACTAACCTGGAAGTAAACCACTGCACAGTTAGTATGTAAATGCATGCTAATTATTTCTAGTGCAGCTTAGGCACAAACATTACTGTACTATCATTCACTTGAATCGGTGTCAGTGGGAAGTTTTTAGAAAGGCAGCACAGATCCCTAAATTTAGTCAATTTCTGGGTGAAGCACCTCAGAGTAGGGTATTACAAGCTCAGACACCTGGCTAAGGTGAAAGTTTAATCTGAATGCCAGGTGCGTTCACCCCTCCTCCCCCTCTGCACCACTATTCCTTAGCTGGTGCCAGGAAAGCATCAAGTGTTCTCTTCTTTCTACTGCTGCGGGCTTTGAAACTGGTGGCAGTTCAGCTGATTCCACAATATTGGCTTAATCTCGGGGAATTTATCTCCAGCATATTCACTGCAGTTGGCTTGATGACCTGGACAGGTGTGGGAGCCACTGATTTACAGAATGGAAAATAGACAGGAACACATGTGACCAAGTGGCCTGTTAAACTGGAAAGTTTATAGCTCAATAAATTTTTTAGTCTACATAGGGCTCCTTTTACTAACCTGCGTTAGCGTTTTTAGCGCACGCAGCATTTTAGCGCGTGCTAAACCTGCGCTGCGTGGCTAGAACTAACACCAGCTCAATGCTGGCGTTAGCATCTAGCGTGTGCGGAAATTTAGCGCGCGCTATTCCGCGCATTAATGCCCTAATACGGCTTAGTAAAAGGAGCCCATAAAGTTTTATTGGACCTTGTGAAAGTATTTTATGAATTTTCAGTTGCTGAAGTTGTAACTGTGCTGATTTTTCTGCCTTCCCAGATCCCTTGCAAGCACGTATTCTGCTACGACTGCGCAAGTCAACATGAAAAAAAAGGAGACAAGATATGCCCAGGGTAAGCAGGTTGGAAGTTCTTTTGCTCAGAGCACGGTACAGTGTTCCAGTAGGACTTAAAATAGCTTTGTTTTGGTGCATTTGCTCCTGTCTTATTACATATCACATTTGGTACAAGTGCTTTTAATTTTGTTCAGATTTTTATTTTATTTGTATTGTAAGTGGATTTATATTCTTTATAACAGAGAGGAAATAAAATAGTGACCTCTATTGGTAACTTGAGCTCTTATGCCAAAATATGTTTTGGGAGAATTAGAGAAATGGTCAAACTAAGTGATAGCAAATATTCTTTTATAGAAAATTTTCGTAAAATACTATGTTATAATTTTTTGGCCTAGTGGGCTAGTATCTTGGCCTTTATATGTGAAAGAAAGGCTTTTATATGAATGTCTAAGTCATCTATGCAGGCTAAGGGTCCAAACTCATGGATTTAATCATACAGCCCTCTTTAAGGGAAATGGTGCATCAAGTGCCATAACAACATACTTTTTAAAAATCACACTGAGTCAAATGAGCTTAATATTTTTAGTGATACAACAGAGCACAAATACAGTATACAGGCTGTCCCCAGGTTAAGAACATCCAACTTGCATCAGACTCGTACTTGCGAACCAGGGTCCTGCCTATCCCTTTCTGTGTTAACACCCCCCCTTCCTCCCTTCCTGTCCCAACTTACACCTCGTCGTCCTTCCCTCTGTTCTGCATCTCAAATTTGTGCCTCCCTCCTGTGGGTGTTCACCTCCACTGGCCGGCGGCCTCCTCCTTGCTGCACTTCTCTTCGCAGAGCCGCAAGCAGCAGCTTCTGCATAAGGCCCGCAGCTGACCCGGAAGCCTTCCCTCTGATATCAGAGGGAAGGCTTTTGGGTCAGCTGCGGGCCACGTGCAGAAGCCACTGGTTGCAGCTTTGCAAAGAGAAATGTGGTTGGTAGGAGGCAGCTGGCCAGCGGAGGTAAACACCCGTGGGAAGGAGGGATGGAGGCACGAATTTGGGACACAGAACAGCGGGAAGGACAACAAGGGTCGCATTGGGACATGGAAGAGAAGAAGAGGGTCGCGTTGGGGCAGGGAAAGAGGAAGAGCTAGCATGTTGGCACAGAAAGGGAGAAACGGGGTCGTGTTGGGACCACAAAAGGAAGGGAGGAAGAGCTAGCATGTTAGCACAGGAAGGGAGAAACGGGGTCGCGTTAGGACCACAAAAGGAAGGAGGAAGAGCTAGCATGTAGGCACAGGAAGGGAGAAACGGGGTCGTGTTGGGACCACAAAAGGAAGGGAGGAAGAGCTAGCATGTTGGCACAGGAAGGGAGAAACGGGGTCGCGTTAGGACCACAAAAGGAAGGGAGGAAGAGCTAGCATGTAGGCACAGGAAGGGAGAAACGGGGTCGTGTTGGGACCACAAAAGGAAGGGAGGAAGAGCTAGCATATTGGCACAGGAAGGGAGAAACGGGGTCGCGTTAGGACCACAAAAGGAAGGGAGGAAGAGCTAGCATGTTGGCACAGGAAGGGAGAAACGGGGTCGTGTTGGGACCACAAAAGGAAGGGAGGAAGAGCTAGCATGTTGGCACAGGAAGGGAGAAACGGGGTCGCGTTAGGACCACAAAAGGAAGGGAGGAAGAGCTAGCATGTTGGCACAGGAAGGGAGAAACGGGGTCATGTTAGGACCACAAAAGGAAGGGAGGGAGCACAAACTTCAGACAAATGATGGATGAAGAAAGGAATGAGGGAGGGCACATGAATTTGAGACAGAATGGAGGGAGGGAAGCATGAACTTGGGACATAGGATGTAATGGAAGGAGTGAGGGAAAGAGATGCTGAGGTTGGGAGAGAATAGAAAGGGAGAATTGTTGGACATGAGTGTCTGAGTGAGAGGGAAAGAGATGGTGCACGTGGGGAAATTAAGAAAGCGGTGAATTGTTGGGCATAGGGAGGGAGATAAATATTGGACATGGTGGTCGGAGAGATGTGAAGTACAGATGCATGGGGAAGAGAAAGATGATAGGGAGAAATGTTGGGTGTGGTGGTGGAGAGGGAACAGTGGGACGGATGAAAACCAAAAGTAAGTGTTAGCCTACTATCTTTTCTTTCTATTTAAACTACAGTAGTTTATTTTGAGGACGGTTTCTTTAATGTTTTTATAGACTGTATACTGTACAGGATCCGACTTACATACAAATTCAACTTAAGAACGGTTTAAAAAAACAACTTGTTCTTAACCCGAGGACTGCCTGTATACTTAGCTCACTTGATGGCTTTCAAATCATCATCTGCAAGGTTCACAGTCCCCAGAGCCCAATTTGCTGAGTTTTGTTGGAAGCTTCATAAGAAGATGGGGCACCTGTTTTTATCACTAAAAATATTGAGCTTGTTTGACTCTTGGTGAATTTTTTTATTTTTATGTGCTGTTATGGCACTGTAACATAGCACTTAATACACTATAATACTTAGAGGGCTCTATGATTTAAATTCATATGTGAGTCTAAATAGTTGTAATCCTTGGACTGCATAGATAACCCCAATGGGTTTTCTTTCACATATATAACTTTTTGAGCTAATTTCTTCTATAATATACCTTATATATTTGAATATAAACAGAGATTTTTGGCCCAAAAATGGGGGGAGGGGGGTCTGTTTATATTTATGTTCTCTGGTCTGCACCCTGTCCCCACCCAGACCTGTTGCAGGCCTGCATGAAGCCCTGGTGGTCCAGCAGTAAGCTGGAACGGGAACGATCCTTTCCGCGTCCTATCCCAGCCGACTCTAAACCACCCTGCCTCCCTGACCCCTGTGGGCTTTACCTTTAAAGCCCTGGTGGTCTAGTGGTGAAGCGGGGCAGGAGTGATCTTCCTACACACCTGCACAGGAAGGATTGCTCCTGTCCTGGCTCATTGCTGGACTACCAGGGCTTCAGGTAAGTCTGTAGTGGGTATCGGGGGCTGGGAAGGAAAGGGAGGAAAAGGGGGGCTGGGTTCAAGGCAGGGCACTTGAATATAAACCCCTCAGTTTATATTCGAGTCAACCTTTTTTCCTCCTTTATGGGGGAAAAATGGTTATCTCGGTTTATATTCAAGTATATACGGTAGTATTTTTGGATTTGGGTTTTTGTTTGGTTGTCTTTTAAACATCCTTTTTTTTCTGTTTTTGGAGGTGTTTTTATGTATTTGCTTTATAGAAAATGAACATATTGATAGTTCATCCATTCACTATAAAGTAGGACTCCATTTGAAAGCTGCGGACTTTGTCAGTAGAAGCAAGCGTCCTGTTCTACCATCCCCCAAATTATCCAGAAAGGACTAGAATTTAAGTAACATGTTCTTCTTTTCTTATTTAGCTGTAATGACCCTGTTCAGCGAATTGAGCAATGTATGCGAGGCTCTCTCTTCATGTGTAGCATTGTCCAGGGGTGCAAGAGAACATACTTGTCTCAGCGAGACTTGCAGGCTCATATCAATCACCGTCACATGAGAGCTGCAAAACCAGCTGCACGGCCTCAGCCTGAGCCCATTCACCCACCCATAGCACCGCCTCCTGCAGAAATTCCAGATCGATTCATAATGCCGCCGGATAAGCACCATATGAGTCATGGTCCTCCAAAGCCACACATCCTGATGCCTCCACCTCCGATCCAACATGTGCCGCATGAGCATTACAATCAACCGCATGAAGACATTCGGGCATCCCCAGCTGAGATGACCATGGCACCACCTCGTTCGGTGAATCAGGACACGTTTCGGATTTCTATAAGAAAGCATAGCAATTTGATAACTGTCCCTATCCAGGATGATTCGAGTTCTGGGGCTCGAGAGCCACCTCCGCCTGCCCCAGGCCCTCCTCACCATCATCCTGAATACCCGGGTCAACCTGTGGTAACCCACCCTCATCATATCATGCCTCCCCAGCAGCACTATGCACCGCCCCCTCCTCCACCTCCGCCAATAAGCCATCCAATGCAGCATCCTCCCCAGGCAGCAGCTACCCCTCATATAGTTTACAGCCAGGCTCCACCTCCACCAATGACATCTGCTCCACCACCAATTACTCCTCCCCCTGGACATATTATTGCCCAGATGCCTCCATATATGAATCATCCTCCTCCAGGACCTCCCCCTCAGCATGGTGGCCCACCTGTAAATGCGCCCCCTCCTCATCACTATAATCCTAATTCATTGCCGAAGTTCAGTGAGGATCAAGGAACTCTCAGCCCTCCTTTCACCCAGCCTGGGGGCCTGAGCCCTGGTATGTGGCCTGCTCCAAGGGGACCACCTCCACGAATGCAAGGCCCTCCACCTTCTCAAGCCCCAATTCCTGGACCACATCATCCTGATCAAACTCGATACAGGCCATACTATCAATGATGAACGGAGTACACCCTGGGGATGGATATAGCTGCAGTTTCATGTGTAGACCTATAGCCAGCCTTTTGAGTAATAGAACTGTTTCTAAAATGTTGTTCAACTGTTGCCATGACAGAAGGACATGGTAGGAACGTTTTCATTGTTTTAAGCTTTGATCTTAGGACTTTAACACAAAATTTATTGTAGTGCAAGTATGTGGCTCAGTAAAACCACAGCTATATTTTAAGACTGTGTGCCCCTTAGCGTTGTAAATTTTCCCCTGCAATAACTTCTCTAATGTTTCTAGAGCAGGAAATTCACACACGCACACATTGTTCTTTCTTGTATATTGTTTGTTCAATACACTGTTTAGTTTTATTTGTGATGCATTTTGTCAACATGTATAAAGTTTAAATATGATTGTAAAGAACATATTTTTTACATGAGACTGAACACAATAACATACTGCTTCTTCAGAGCATAGAACTGTTTTGCCTCGATTTTGCCCGCATCCAATAAATTCTCAGAGCTAATGAAAAGAGAGAACACCTTTTCCCAGACTTATTTTAGCAGCAAATTTGTGTACCTATATTTCAACTTGTATCAAGATGAAGCAAAGTTCTGGCTTGAAGTCTTTGAAAATCTTAAATAGAAAACTGTGCAGAGCCACTTGAAATTTCAGTTCCATGGTACAGTGGTGTACAAAAGTCTGGAACCACTTGTGAATTTTTGCATTCTTTCAGCTTTGACCTTTTATTTTAATTTTTGTTGACCCAATAGATTTGTCTGTGTACCACATTATGAGGGATACATTTGGCTATTAAAATCAACTTTTTATTCTAACTTGGCCTTAAAGTTACCATGTTAATTTTTCTGCATAAATCGAGTAAATACTTCACTGGCCAGGCATCTTCTATCCTTCGTATTCATGTAAGTGGCCTTGAAAAAGGCCATTTTGTGTGTTGTGATGGCTCAGTATTTGGTAGGTCACTGTCTGTTCTTGATTACTTGTTTGAACCATGTTGGCATTGAGTGAGCCGGCTTGATGAGATGATCATGGGTGACAATGTGGTTCCAGGCTGCAATGAGTGACTCGATCAACTCACATTTTGAATGTCTCTTGTGCCACAAGTTCTCGATTGGATTCAGAGCCAGAGATTGGACAGGCCAGTCAATTGACTTGATGTTGTTGTGACACTTCCAGTTGATCACCTGTTTGGAGTGATGGCACGGTGCATTGTCATCTTGGAACAGGAACTGGCCTGGAAACAGCTGCTTAACTGATGGCACCGTTCACTTTTGAAGTATTGTGATGTGCTGGGTCCTGTTGACAATTCCATCGATAATGTGCAGATGTCTGATGCCACTGGCAGCCATGCAGCCCTAGATCATGGCCTTCAAAGGATGATTTACAGTGAGGTTGAGGCACTCAGGCTTCAACTTCTTTCCAGGAAGCCTCCTCACTTAGGTGTGGGCCTGGTTACCAAACAGGCAGAAGGTGCTTTCATTGCTGAAAAACACTTTTTCACACATTTCAAATGTTGAGTTTCAGTGCTTCCATGCCTTTTCAAACGGTTGCGTGTTTGGACATCAATCATCAGTGGCTTGTTGCATGCTTTGCAGCCCTGCAGACCAAACTGCAGGCACTGGTGATGAACTGTTGATGAGCTGACACTGACATGATACTCATCTGACCACTCATGCAGTAGTTGAGGCGAAGTCAACTTACGATTGGTCAATGAAATACATTGATTGCATGGTCTTGGTGTGATGTTGATGCAGTGGATGACCGGACCGAGGCTTGTCTACCACTGAACCCATCACTTTCTTCTTTTGTACAATCATTATTACTGCACTATGACTGCAGCCGACTTTGCTGGTGATACAAAAATCCTTCCTCGCTCATCACTGATGCACGAACATACTCCTCCAACGTCAGATTCTGAATCTTGTTCATGGTTGATGCTGAAAGTGTATGAAACCCAAAAAGCCTGTGCTTTTTATTGCTGCCCTGTTACCTAGATGATTGGACTGTGATTGGCTGATGAATTCAGCCTCCTGAGTGGTTAGAAATAACATGTACTTATTGGCCAGTCTTGATCCAGTTTTGAAGCATGATCTATAAAAGTTATAGTAGCCATATTTAAATTAGAAACAAGTGATCTTAAGTTGATTCTAATAGTCAAATGTATTCCTTATAATGTAGTACACAGACAAATCTATTAGGTCAACAAAGAAAATGAAAAGTCAGAAAGGTGAAAGAATGCAAAATTCACAAGTGGTTCCAGACTTTTGCATACCACTGTAGATTTGAAAGCAACTTTTTTTTTTTTTAGATTTGCATTGTGGAACAGGTATATGCTAATGAGCTTTTATCATGGAAGATTTTTTTACCTGCATTCTCTAAATGGCAACCCCTTATGATAAATGCTTGTGTTACACCGAGGCATGTTGCAGGGTAAATGTTCTGCCTAAAGGAATACTTTGCCATTCCGTAAATCTGATGCTTTATCATAGAAATATAGAATTATGGCTGCAGATGAGACCTTTTGATTGTTCTTAGCTGCCCAGTTGTCGCAAAGCCATAGACCTCAGCTGAAGTCTTGGGTTTCCTTTCACATCCTCCCCTCTACAGAGCCCTTTGCACTTATCCTATGATATCGTCTAATCTGGGCCTTATTCACTAAAGTTAATGCATGTTACTGGGGAATAGACCCCGTTAGACTTTGAATTGCTGAGGGAGACAATAGGTCTGTTGAACACAGGCACAGCCCACCCTTCCTGGCTCAGATGATAGCCCTTAGCAGAAGCTAGACCAACTGTGTTGCCAATAGCTCCTTTGGGAAAGGGGGTTTAAAAGAAGCAAGTGCGAGTCAGCTCATCTTATGCTATTTTTGCCTGCCAGTTGTGAAGTCTGGTAAGCACAACTGTGTGGCCACGCTTACTTCAGCTGTTGCTTTAGGAACAGCTGTAATACGCAGTAGCAAGCCTGGCATGTGAAATTTGTTCATCCTGCCTTCCAGGTGCTGTAGTCAACTTAATGCACTTGTAATGAGATGTCTGTAGCCTTAGTCACTGTCATGTCATTGCTTCTTTACAGATGAGTCCCCAGCAACCTCAAAGCCTGATGGACACTTCTGCTGTCCTTATTGACTCAGGCCAGAGATCAATCCCCCAAGTTGTTAAGGTGAACATTTAAAAAAGAAAAAAAGTGAAAATAAAATAAAAGCTACAATCATGCCATGCTCCAAATTCAAGTCTCTGTCATTCTTGGCATTAGTCAGATTGGGAATTTGGAGTTGGAGAGGAGTGGGACCCACAGGATGCAACTGGGCAGAGTTGAGAAATAATGTGGCCTCTGACAAACACATACCACTGTTACCACATAGTTAGTGAATTGGTCCTTAAATTACTCTTTGACCTCTGCACCTTCTAAATGGTTGGTTGTTTTTTTTAAACTAATACATTCTTGGGAAAGTAGTTTATAAAAAAAAAAAAAGAAAATATTTGGCCTGAAAAAAAAAACTACTAAGAGAGAGAATCACCAGGTACAAAAGGTAGTTCAGTGCAGCTCGCTTAAGAGGCCAACAGTCCAGGAAGAAGCTGGACCATGGTAGAAGGAAAGGGGAAAATATGCTACTACAGAATTGATCATTTTTGGTTGAATTGTAGCATGTACAGCTTTCAAGCTTAATATTCCATTTTTCAACATGTAACTGTATTGTTTTTAGTGGATTTCTTAATAGATTCTTATTCACTTGAATGGCCATCATTTTGCATTCCTGTAACCTGTAGTTCTTGTTAATTTCTGCCATGATTTTTCACAAGCATTGGGCCAAAATAAATGCCTCTTTTCAAAGCAGAATTTGTTGAAATTTCTGCAGAATTCGCCTTGCAATGAGATGTTTGATCTCCCCCGCCCTTCTATTTATTATGTTGGTTTGCACAGAATTTAAAGCTCAGGAAATGTGGATGAAAATAAATATGGATTTTAATCATGGTGTGTATGCCAAACATTCTTAAATGTTAAGAACTGTGATGTGCTGTGTGCTACATCTTAAAAAAAAAAAAAAAGGCTTTTTTTTTTTTTTTTTGCCATGATGTTCAAATGACCTTCAGATGAGTTCTGGCATAACTTATGTTGCCACTACCATTTTAACCTTGTTTCTTTTAATAGAGGCAAGAAGATATATTACTACTTTTGAATGCCACTTAGAATCAGGGCTGTGGAGTTGATACACCAAACCTTCAGCTTTGACTCCTACTAAAGCAGGGGTCTCAAAGTCCCTCCTTGAGGGCCGCAATCCAGTTGGGTTTTTAGGATTTCCCCAATGAATATGCATGAGACCTATGTGCATGCACTGCTTTCAATGCATATTCATTGGGGGAAATCCTGCAAACCCGACTGGATTGCGGGGTTTATAGACAACCCCGCGAAAGACAAAGGCGTGCGCCGACAACTGAGCGCAAGACGGAGGCGCGCGCCGAAGAAAATTACAGTTTTTAGGGGCTCCGACGGGGGGTTTTGTTGGGGAGCCCCCCCCCAGTTTACTTAATAGAGATCGCGCCGGCGTTGTGGGGGGTTTGGGGGGTTGTAACCCTCCACATTTTACTGTAAACTTAACTTTTTCCCTAAAAACAGGGAAAAAGGGAAGTTTTCAGTAAAATGTGGGGGGTTACAACCCCCCAAACCCCCTACAACGCGGCGCGATCTCTATTAAGTAAAGTGGCCCCCCATGCCCCCCCCCCGTCGGAGCCCTAAAAACAGTAATTTTCTGCGGCGCGCACCTCCGCGCTGCGCTCAATTGTCTGAACGCGCCTTTGTCCCGGCGCGCTTTTGACCTGACACCAGATTGTGGCCCTCAAGGAGAGACTTGAGATCCCTAATCTAAAGTACTGATAAATATAACTTATATGAACTAGTATTTTAGATCTAGGACAAAAAAATAAGGATAAAATTATAAATTTCTCTTACAATATTGTAAGCTTTTATTTTGAAACTGGAGTTGGTTGGAACATTTTTACAGACTCCACCTCCACAGCCCTGCTTTGAATATTGCACAGCATACAAGAGAGAATTACATCTACTATCTATTAATGTTGATAATGGAGAGTGAGTGTAGATTTTTACAGCTAGAGAGATAAGAGAAAGTTGCTGTAGGTCACTGCATTAAAGTAATTCCACCCCAAAACATTAAAAAAATGGCAATTTCCCTTGAATGTTACCTAGTTTAAATATTTGATGAAGTGACCTGGAAACCCAAGTAACTTTCAAGAAAATTTGAGTTCTCTTTTAAGAGAATTATTCTCTTCTAAAAAGATACTGTAGAAGATATGCTGAATATTACTTTTGCTTTGAATTAAAAAAAAAAAAATTCTTTCTTTATTCCATATATTTAGAACAAATTAAGCATTTTTCTCATTATGCAACTTAGTTTTAGAAGTATTTGTCCAACCAGCTGTGCTTGATGCTAGATAATCACATAATTCTGTACTGTTGCGTTAGAATTGGGATTAGACTAGAGGTGAATTTTGGTGAGGCCATATCTGGCTGAGGATGTAAAAAGACTTGAAGCCCAAAATAAGTTAATGAGCTCTAATGACTCAGTTGGCACCTTCTCTCACATCAAGCAGCTTTATGGGGTAAAGAACTAGAACAACTCCTCTCGCCCACCACTTACGAGGTGTTCAGGAAACACCTCAAAACTTACCTGTTCCTGAAGTACCTAGATAGTTGACCCGTTCTTCCTTTTCCCCTACTTAACGGTTCTCTGGTCATTTCCCCCACTTGTTCTCCCTTCCCTTAATTTCTCTCAACTTGTACTTCTCTAATCTTTTGTAAACCGCATAGAACTTAACGGTACTGCGGTATATAAACTGTTATTTATTATTATTAATTGTGATTTGGGCACCAATCTGGCTAGTTGCTAGTCTAACAATGGGTGCCTCAATTGGATCGTGTGTAACCCAAGAGTGTGGTCATGGGAAGGGCATAAAAGCAAGTGTAAATCCTAGTGCCTACCTTAGGTGTGGATTGACCTAATTCTATAATTCTGCACATAACTTTTTTGAACGCTTTTGACATGCCCCAGCCAGTCCCCCCTTTTTAGATTCATGCTAAATAGACTAGCATCCAACTGCCCATTAACTGCAACCATTGGCTGTTAGCATCCAATTGCTGATTAAAGGGCCTCTTAATTCAGTTGTGTGTGCATCCAAAATTTGGCATACAACTTTCAGCACGATAGAATCTGGGCCCTGCTCCTATTGTGCTTTGGGGTATAGTGACGGTATGGTGTCCTGGTTTTGCAGTCTGAGTTTAAAGGTCAGTTGAAGTCAATTATAGTAGGCAACCCCAGCAATAGGTGACTACTACAGAGGACGCTGCAGCTGTAGGGACTGATGTGTCGGAAGGAAAATTCAATGTACCGGTAAGTTCTTGTACAAGAGCTGCAGCACATACCAGTAAAACAACCTGCTTTGAGGAGGAGGATCGCTCCAGTGAATTTTTTTTTAAAAATTTAATTATTTATATACCACTTATCTCCTAAGTGGTATACATTCAGGTACTTTATCATATTTCCCTATCGGTCCTGGTGGGCTCAAACTCTAGTGTACTTGGGGCAATGAGGGGATTAAGTGACTTGCCCAGGGTCACAAGGAGAAGCTAGGGATTTGAACCCACAACCTCAGGGTGCTGAGGCTGTAGCTCTAACCACTGTGTCACACTCAATGGAATGACTTAAGAGTGGTAAAAAGTGTTTTGAATGCTATTGGGATGGCACTTGGCCTGGACAACTACTATAGTAATCTTGAATAAGGGAAAGCTAAATAAAAACAAAGCATCTTTCTGACTGAAGACTGTACCATCAATTGGAATTTACTGTGCACTGCTTGACAGCGTATCTTTGTTAAAAGACCTATTTGAGTCTTTGCCACTGAGACTTTAATAGGGAAATTCTGGTAAGGTGATAAAAAAACAACCACTATATAAATAAGATCAATCAATATAGCACAATATGGTTTAATATTAGAATGGCTACTTAGAATGTGAGATAAATTACAACATTAGATATTCTCGGTGGTGCAAAAGCAGCAAAAATGTTGGTGCATTAGTGCTAAAGAAACTAGGGGAAGAGGAGACGAAGCAGTTTGTCCTTCGTTTAACTTGCAATTCAGCAAGCTGCATTTCCAAGACAAGAGCGGAGAGGGAAATATTTAGGTGATAATGAAAGAAGCCACTATTTCTGCAGTCAACATCCTATTCATTTTTCTAAAGGATTAGTGGAAATGGTGTGGTGGCCATGTTAGTCCACTCTTCATGGTAATATATAGAAATAAAACAAAGGAAAAAAACATAATACATTTTTTTGTTCAATAAAAAAAGGTATTTTTTCCCCTTTGTTTAATTTCTACATATTACCTTAAAGCAGGGGTGTCCAACCTATGGCCCAAGGGTCGCATGCGGCCCCATGAAGTATTTTGTGCAGCCCCCAGTTGAGGGCGATGCAGTGTTTTCCTCTGCTGCTCCCAGGTGTTTACCATCTTGCCGGCTCCCTCCTCTGGCTTGCTGCAGCGTTTGCGTGGTCCCAGAAAAAAAATTTTCGGCCAATGCGGCCCAGGGAAGCCAAAAGGTGGTGTCAGGTCAAAAGCGCGCCGGGACAAAGGTGCGCGCAGACAACTGAGCACAATGTGGAGGTGCGCGCCGAAGAAAATAACTGTTTAAAGGGCTCTGCCGGGGGTGTGGGGGGAACCCCCACACTTTATACAGATCGCGCCGCGTTGTGGGGGGTTGTAACTCCCCCACATTTTACTGAAAACTTCACTTTTTCCCTAAAAAACAGGGAAACAGTTAAGTTTCCAGTATAATGAGGGCGGTTACAACCCCCCACAACGCCGCCGTGATCTGTATTAAGTAAAGTGGGGGGGGGGGGTTCCCCAACAAAACCCCCCTTCGGAGCCCCTAACAACACTCTTTTTCTTTGGCGCGTGCTTCCATCTTGCGTTCAGTTGTTGGCGCGCGCCTTTGTCTTCGGCGGTTTTGTCTATGAACCCCAAAAGGTTGGGCACCCCTGCCTTAAAGGATTAATGTAACTGACTCCCAGTTTCCTCTCCAGCCTAATTTTACATGGGTGATTTAGGTGGTTAAAATAACAGGTCAAAATACCCATTAATTATAGCCTGCTAAATTAACTGGTTGTCTTAGATGTGTATGTTTGCCTGTCTATTATAGCTGGTTAAAATAACCAGGTAAATATTACTGGTTATTTAGCTAGCTATAATTGACGGGTGTTTTGGCCTGTTATTTTATAGCAAAAAAAAAAAAAAAAAGCACAAAGGGCCTCAATGAACAAGGACTTGTCTTTATTGCCCCATGAGCTTACGATACCTGCATCAGGGGTCAGCCAAAGAGCTCTGGCTTAAGGACTGATTCCTGAGTTGATTGCTTTTTGTTCTTTCACTGACCCCTGATGCAGGCATTATACGCCAAAACACAGCTCAGGTTGGGTCAATAATAAAGGCAATTCTGGGTCAATAAAGACAAGTCCTTGTTCACTGAGGCCATTTGGCCCAAATTCTCAAACCAGCGCCAATATTCTAGGTGCCGGTAGGCGCCTATACATCTGTTAAAAATGCCATCTTTAATTGAGATTTGAAGTGCATACTGGTGCCTAGAAAATCGGTGCCGTAATCATGCCTACTTAGGCACTTTAAGCCACAAATGCCAAATTAGGCGTGAACAATGCCGAAAGTGGTGGTAGGTGGCCTAAAGCACTTACGTAGGTGTGATTCACATGAAGATAGGCACCGGAAATGTACAACTGGAAACCCCTGGCCTACATTACATAAGAATAGCCCTACTGGGTCAGATCAAAGGTCCATCAAGCCCAGTAGCCCATTCTCACGGTGGCCAATCCAGGTCACTAGTATCTGGCCAAAACCCAAAGAGTAGCAACATTCCATTATCTTGTAGTAAGCAAGATAAAAAAAAATATTTCCTCGCCAATGGTTTTAAAAGTATTTCCCTGTAACTTCATCACATCAGCGCAATTCCAAAACTGGTGCTGATGGGTGATTGACACGATTGGAATCCACCTTTAAGGCGGACAACGATATTGGTGCCAGGTCAAGAATCAGGGCCTTTGTTCTTCTTCTTCTGCTCTATTGTGTTTGCTGTACTCTGTCCCTCTTTATGCTGCCTGGTTAGCCACCTAACTCGCCCATGTAAAATTAGGTGGAGAGGGCAACTGAACTGGGAGAGGAAACATTAATCCTTAAGGTAATATGTAGAAATAAAAACAAAGGAAAGAATAATAACTTTTTTATTGGACAAACTTTAAAAAAGGTGGGGTTTTTTTTCCTTTATGGTTTTGTTTTATTTCTATATATTACCATAAAGAGTGGATTAACACGGCCACCGCACTATTTCACTAAACCTTTAGAATAATGAAGAGGATGGTGACTGCAGAAATAGTGGCTTCTTTCATTACCACCTAAATATTTCCCTCGCCCGCTCTCGTCTTGGAAATGCAGCTTGCTGAATTGCAAGTAAAACGAAGGACAAACTGCTTCTACTCTTCCCATAGTTTCTTTAGCACTAACGCGCCAATATTTTTGCTGCTTTTGCACCGTCAATAATTTCTAATGTAATTTATTCTGTTACAATACTAAACCATATTGTGTTATATTGATTGATCTTAATTATGTAGGGTGGGGGGGTTCCATCAACATCAAAATTTTGCCATTAAAGTGGTCCCCCTTAGTACAAATTAGCATTAAATGTCAAAAAAACAAAAACCATGATTTTTAACTGGAAAAATGACATAATCCTTAAATTGCCTTTGGTTCTTAATAATAACACTATGGAAACTGACCCCAATTTAAAAATTTTAGGGGTTATAATTGACGATAAATTGATATTCCACGATCATATTAGTAATATAGTCAAATCTTGCTTTTATAAACTGCGATTAATAAGATCAATCGCCAAAGTTCTTGAGCCTAAATCGCATAACATTCTGATCCACTCACTAGTTATAGCTAAAATAGATTACTGTAACTCCTTATTACTCAACATCTCTCAAAAAGAAAAACGACGTCTTCAAATCATTCAAAATACTGCCATTAAATTGATCTATAACGCTAAGAAATTTGATCATGTTACGCCACTATTTATTGATGCTCATTGGCTTCCTATCAGCCATCGCATTCTATTTAAGGTCATGCTGCTTATATTTAAAACCCTAGCCCACAACGAACTTCAGTTTATAGCAAGAATGTTAATTCCTCATAATCCCTTACGCTCACTCAGATCATCCTCTCAATACTTACTAGCTCTACCTTCCCTGAAAACAATAGGTACAAGAAGATCAGATATGTTTTCTGTTATGGGCCCACAATGGTGGAACTCTCTGCCACAACATATTAAAAATGAAAAAGATCTTTCTTTTAAAAAATCCTTAAAAACGCACCTTTTTAAAGATGTTTTTAATACTCAATATTTTTATTTTTTAATTTTTTTCTACCCCCGTTCCCTTCTGTTTTTTCCATATATGTTTTTCTCGATATAACAGATGTAACCTTTGCCCTTTTTCCCTCCCCAGTTCAAGTCTGTCTTGTCATAAATTTGATGTTAATGAATTTTTAATTTGTATTTTTATAATCTTATCCCTTTTTTTACTTGTGTACATCGCTTTGTAAACAGATTCAGCGATACATCAAATATTAATAAACCTTGAACCTTATCATTTATAACATGAACTTTTCCTCTTCAGCTTAATGTCAGACACAAAATTCCCTGGGGGCTACCTTGGATACTTGAGTGTTTTTTAAATACCACAGAATCCCAAACTCTCATGGATAAAGGTTGCACTTTTCATACACACACCTGCAAATGGGAGGTGCTCTTCCAAGTCTCTTTACCTCTGCCCCCCTTTACAACAACATAGTGCAGTTTTTAGTGACGCCATCAGAGCTGTTACCGCCACAGCCGGCACTAAAAACCGCACTACGGTTTTGTAAAACAATAGCCTTACTGGGTAAGACCAATGGTCCATCTAGCCCAGTAGTCCATCCTCATGGTGGCCAAGCCAGGTCCCCAGTACCTGGCTAAAACCCAGAGTAGCAACATTCCATGCTACTGATCCAGGGCAAGTAGTGGCTTCCCCCTTGTCTGTCTCAATAACAGACTATGGACTATTCCTCCAGGAACTTGTCCAAACCTCTCTTAAAATCTGCTACGCTATCTGCTCTTACCACAACCTCTGTCAACACATTCCAGAGCTTAACTATTCTCTAAATGAAAAAATATTTCCTCCTATTGGTTTTAAAAGTATTTCCCTGCAACTTCATCGAATGTTCCCTAGTCTTTGTAATTTTTGACAGAGTAAAACATTGATCCATTTGTACCCGTTCTACACCACTCAGAATTTTGTAGACTTCAATCGTATCTCCCCTCAGCTGTCTCTTTTCTAAGCTGAAGAGCCCTAGCCTCTTTAGTCTTTCCTCAAACGAAAGGCGTTCCATCCCCTTTATCATCTTGGTTGCTCTTTGAACCTTTTCTAGCTCCACTATATCTTTCTTGATATAAGGTGACCAAAATTGAACACAGTACTCCAGATGAGGTCACACCATGGAGATGGAGGCATAATATTCTTAGTCTTGATAACCATCCCTTTTTTTAAATAATTCCTAACATCTTGTTTGCTTTTTTGGCTGCTACCACACATTGGGTACAATGACACCCAGATCTTTTTATTGGGCGCTAATCCCCAAGGTGGACCCTAGCATCTAGCAACTATGATTTGGGGTATTCTTCCCAGTGCGCATCACTTTGCATTTGTCCACATTAAATTTCATCTGCCACTTGGATGCCCAGTCTTCCAGTTAGAACATAAGAAATGCCTTCTCCGAATCAGACCTAGGTCCATCTAGTCCAGCGATCCGCGGAGGCCCATTTAGGTACTCCTTTATGGAGATCCGGATTTCCCGTATCCCTCAATATGATTAGCAAGAAGGTATGCATCCAACTTGCGTTTGAAACCCAGAACAGTAGTCTCCATCACAACCTCCTCTGGGAGAGCATCACCACTCGTTGTACGAAACAGAACTTTCCGACGTTAGTCCTGAACCTGCTGCCGCTTAGTTTCAAGCTATGACCTCTTGTCCGTGTCACATCTGAACATGTTAGTAATGCTGATTCCTGGTCTATTTTGTCAAAACCTTTTAATATTTTAAAAGTCTCTTATCATATCCCCTCGCAGTCTTATCTTTTCGAGGGTGAACAGTCCCAGTTTCTCGAGGCGTTCTCTGTAGCTCAAATTCCCCAATCCTTTGACTAGTTTCGTGGCTCTCCTCTGCACCCTCTAAGGTCTGCCTGCAAATTTTCACAATCTGCATGCATTTTAACAACTTTGAACAGTTTAGTGTCATCTGCAAATTTAATCACCTTACTCGTTGTTCCAATTTTGAAATCATTTATAAATAAGTTAAATAGCACTGGTCCCAGTACAGATCTAGGAGCATGGTGTGACCATATTGAACATAGTTTATCTATATGACAAAATGATGATCTTAGCTACCAAAATACATTGAACCTTTTGCAACACTTGCAGTTGAATTTTTTTCAGAACAAACATTTGATCTGTGAGTTGAATTCAGATGACCTGTAAGAGGAATCTGCTGTTTCTTTCCACACCCTATACTTACCAAGAAAGACCTTACATCCTTCTAATAGATCTGAAAACAATAATTTAATGCTAGGAGTTTTCTTTAAACCACTTTAACAAGGGATTTAATTGATTAGAGGAGTCATTATTCAGTAACCAATTATACATTACCGAGTTATAAACAAAATCACTGCTTCATCTACTATCAATACTGAAAATACAGTAAATATTCATCTTTAGGAGACACAAGGCCAAAGAAAGATACCTGTCTTACTTATGGTTCCTTGGTTAAATAAGTTAAAAAGAAACGCTTTAGATGGGTTTCTATAAAAGGCATCTTAAAGTTCAAGTTCTGCCTGTACAGCATGTGCTATATTGTGAAATAAGTTTGTTAACGTTTTAGTGAGAATTCTGATTAATGCGAATTAAAAGTGAGCAGCCTGTGCAAATAATTCCTCCAGTTTTAACAAAAAAAAAGCCACCCCAAATTACAAAAAAAAAATCTCTTTTTGTTGTTTCTACTTAGCCCTAGTTCCTCTGCTTGCTGCCAGATGGAGCTATTGTGGAGGAGTTTTAGCCAAATTTTCTGTAAGAACCAAGGGAGCATATCCCAAGGGGCACAGACCACAGCTTCCCCATGGGCTAACACTAGAGGACAAGCAGGGTTGAGAACCAACCTGGTCTCTCTCCCCTTGGAGTCTGTTAATTGCTTATGCTTAACATTGATAAGTTGACAATATACTGTCATTTTTCAGCTTTTTAAATACCTGCTGATGATATAATCTTTTATTTTTAAAAAAATAAGTAAAATTTGCATCAACATTAAAAATTCATTGCTAAAATATTTTTAAGGCATTTTCCATTTTTCTCTTTATTAACCCCAAATGATGCCAGATATACTATTGCACTTAACTTGTCAAATATTAACCAAGTTAAAAAGCTGATGTGGCCCTGGCATTTTCCCCCTGATGTGTGCTGAGAAACCTTGCTGTTTACAGATGGTTAACTGCGGTTTGCGGTCTCTGAGGAGAGATAAGAGGAGCTTTCCAGCAAAGAAAAAAGACGTGGAAAATAAGAATGCTTTTCTTGGTTTCTATAAAAGGCACCTTAGAAGTTCAAGCATTCAGTCCAAGCAAATGCTCTAATGAGCAATAACAGAAAGCAAGGGTGTATAAGTCCTGCCCCAAGATCCACAGTTAGGGAGTCACCAATCTTTCTTTATGAAGCAAGTCTGCGCATAGCCTGTAGTTAAAAGAAAAAAAAAGATAATCCACACCTGAGGTTAAATTTGACTCTAGTTCAGCTACAAGAGGGGAATCCACAAAAGAAGAAAAAAGGAACATTACATAAAAATTGAACGATAGCACCAGTGGAAGGAAGTCAAAGGAGTGAGGAGCCACTGTATTGCTGTTGGCTGCTTTATCAATAAAAATTATAAAAAAAAAATAAAAAATAGAAGAACCTCATATCTAATCTTTTTGGAAAAAGGTGCAGTTTTGTTGAAGAAAGTTACAATTGCACCATTCTTCGAAAAGATTGTATGTGCGGCTCTTCTGGCAGGGGTGGGCAATCACAGTCCTTGAGGGTTCATAGACAACCCCGCGAAAGACAAAGGCGCGCGCCGACAACTGAGCGCAAGACGAAGGTGCGCGCCGAAGAAAATTAGTTTTTAGGGGCTCCGACGGGGGTTTTTGTTGGGGAGCCCCCCAGTTTACTTAATAGAGATCACGCCGGCGTTGTGGGGGTTTGGGGGGTTGTAACCCTCCACATTTTACTGTAAACTTAACTTTTTCCCTAAAAACAGGGAAAAAGTGAAGTTTTCAGTAAAATGTGGGGGGTTACAACCCCTCAAACCCTCCATAATGCCCCCACAACGTGGCGCGATCTCTATTAAGTAAAGTGGGGGGGTTCCCCCCCCCCATCGGAGCCCTAAAAACAGTAATTTTCTGTGGCGCGCACCTCCGCACTGCGCTCAATTGTCTGCGCGCGCCTTTGTCCCTGCGCGCTTTTGACCTGACACCGTCCTCGAGGGCCTCGACCCAGTGGCATTTTCAAGGTTTCCACAATGAATATGCCTGAGATTAATTTGCATGGACTGCTCCCATTGTATGCAAATCGATCGCAGGCACATTCATTGTGAAAATCTTGAAAACGCCACTGGGTTGTGGCTCTTGAGGAGCGTGATTGCCCACCCTTGTGAGCTCCTTGCTTCTTTCACTTCCTTCTGCTCGTACTACCACTCCATGAGGAGAAAGATAATTTATAAATAGAGAAAAATATTTCAAGGAGCTGCAAAGATTGATTGCTTTGTAGACCCAGTAGCCATGGTTGGATGTAACTGTGGGTGAGCTGTAGCCAAGATATTCAAAATCGGAGGCGGAGAAGCAGCCATTTTCAAAACCAACAAACCTGCCAGCTCTCCCTCTGATGTCATTTCATAGGTGCAGGAGAACTGACGCTGGCGCGAGCAGCAGGTTGGAATTCCTTCTCACGCCAGCGTAGAGATAGAGGTATGATGGAGGGAGGAGTGGGAAGGAGCGGGAGGGGGGGGGGGGCGGAGAGAAGGGTTGTCGGTGCCCTCACCAAGAGGGCACCTGGGGTGGACCATCCCCCAGCCCATCCCCTGTACTGTGCCACTGCTGAAAAGTTCTCAGCCCAACCATGAAGAGAATGATGTGGATATGGTTCAATGAATGATCTGAAACAATGCCACAGTATAGAATTTCATTGCTGCAAATTGGTACTTAACAAAATATGGTAACACTCTCTTCAACTACAGTGGCAAAATATTGCTCAGAACTTAGGAAGGTGGGTTGGTTGGCCTGAGAACTTTTCAGCACCCAAATATTGGTGCACTGTTTTAGAATTAACCTCATATTCTCATTTTGAAACTTAATTAAAAAACACACATGAAAAAAGTACCCATCAACTTTGTCCCCAAAGAAACAGTTTGAAAACTATCGCCAGTCTTTGACGACGAGTCATTCTCGATTTATGCTGCTTGGTTACATTCATTACTGGCTCCCTGTCTCTAAGCTGCCAAAAATGGTTTAGTAAAGCCATCGTAGAAGAAACTTTACTAAACTAAACAGAAGAATCTATAATTGTAGGGAGTTGAAACAAAGGAGATCATGAATTCACTATTGCATTGACGATAATAGTTTGAATGGCCTGAGTAACTAACGTGGCATGAAATGACAACCATACCTCTTCTTGGACATCCAGCTCATTGTCTGGCTGTTCTATTTCAGTGAATTCTAGTAGTTCCTTAGACTCTTGCATCAGGGAAATCTGGAAGGAAAAATAATGCATTTTGCATTCAGGAATTATAACAGTAAATTTTGCTTTCGTCACGAGATGAAAAAGTCTAGCTGTATAGCGTGCAATGTTAACCTTTTTCCTTCATGGACTCTGCTTTATATACACCTAATTTCCTTCATGAAGGAATCTCAAGTTTTCGCATGCCAACAAACAAGCTGCAGTGATAAGTTTTTGATCCACCTGAACACATTTGATCTCTGATCCCTTCACCAGACCAGCAGAGAATGAGCAAAGGATGATGTTGCTTGAATTATACAGTGGTGCCTCACACAACGAACTTAATTCGTTCCAGGAGCAAGTTTGTTATGCAAAAAGTTCGTTGTGTGAAACGCGTTTTCCCATAAGAATACATGTAGAACAAAATAATTCGTTCTGCAGCCCTACATTTCCCTCCCTCCACCTCACCTTATATGCAGAGTTTGCCAGCTTTCTTTTTCACCCAGCCGCACGCTTTCAAAAAGCTGTGCACGCGCAGCTGCTGGAGTTGATCAATGTTCTCCTCTCCTGCAACTTCCGGTTTCCGGTTGCGTCAGAGGAGAAGATTGAACAACAGAGCATGCGCGCATGTGCTGCTCTTTGAAAGTGTGTGGCTGGCCGAAAAAGAAAGCCGGAAAACTCGGCATCTAAGGTAAGGTGGAGGGAGATGACGGAACACTGCATTCAGACAGGAGGGTGCTGCTGTTCCCGGCTCACATTAGGAAGCGGCGAGAGTAGTTCCGCCCCCCCCCCCGGGCCCCTCGGGCGACTTCGTTGTGTGAAACGAAGTTCGTTATAGGGAGCAAGACAAAAAGTTCGTTATGCGCAGCGTTCGCTGTGCGAGGCGTCCGTTATGCGAGGCACCACTGTACAAGAAAACTGCAGTTTGCATTTTGATGGTGATGGTTAGTTTCAAAGCTGTAAACTGCTTTGAAATCAAACACTGTCACATTATTATTGTAATGCAATCTGTAATTAAGGACTAATTTCTTTCAGCTTCTTTTACCTTTCTCACTTCTGCTTGGAACACAGCTAACACAGGGGACCCCCCCAAACTAGTGCAAGGGTTGGATGTGGCCCACAGAGGTAATTTTTCCAGCTGAATCTGGCCCGAGAAGGTTTTACTCTTTTCTTTTTTTTTTTTTTTCCCATACGCGTAAGAGTAAAGTCAGCAATATTGGAAGGGTTCCCAGGCTCCATCAGCCAAAAATGTTGATGGTATGACGCACTCAGCAAGCTCAGAATGGGATCATTCATCTGCTCGTTCAAAGCTCCTTTTACGAAACTACGCTAGCAGTTTTAGTGCACGCACCGGATTAGCGCGTGCTATAGCGTGTGCTAGCCGAAAATCTACCGCCTGCTCAAAAGGAGGCGGTAGCGGCTAGCCCGCGCTATTCTGCGCGTTAAGGCCCTAGCGCGGCTTTGTAAAAGGAGCCCCAAATGTGAAGAGCAAAATGGGCTTCTTAGCGGAGAATAAGCATGGTTGACTTAGGTGTCGCTAGGCGTCCGAGTTAGGTACTGGTATATTAGGCCAAGTAAAATCTGGCCTATTGTACCAGTGCCAACTTCTAGGATACTGGCGGTGCCATTAGGCAGGATTCTATAAACGACGCCTAGCAGATGATTGACAACTGCACTGAGTGGCGCCTACAATGTAGACACCGCTCGTTGCCATTTATAGAATCAGGCCCTAAATGATTTACACTTGCTGGTCACAGAACAGTGCCTCGCACTTGCCACAATCCTCCCCCCCCCCCACATACTTTTTTTTTTTTTTTTTTACAACACCGCACTAGCATTTTTTAGCACCAGCCACGTTGGTAACAGCTCCGACGCTCATAGAAATTCTTTGAGCATCAGAGTTTGAGCGTCAGAGCTGTTGCTACCGTGGCCAGCGCTAAAAACCGCACTACGGTTTTATAAAAGGGGTAGGGGGTTATTTATTTGTTTTCTATCCTGTTCTCTCCAACGAACTCAGAATGGGTTACAGGTTAACATTGATAATATAAAGTCAACACGGGTTACAGGTACACATACACAGAAGAAAGTCACATTTAACAGCTTAGAGTAGAATTCGAAAGGGTCAACTCGAATTGGGATGTAACTTTCAATTAGAAACATGATGGCAGATAAAAGCCAAATAGCCCATGCACAGTAACCATTATCTCTTCCTCTCTCTAAGAGACCCCACAGGCCTATCCCAGACCCTCTTGAACTCAGACATAGTCTCTGTCTCCACCACCTCTTCCGGGAGACTGTTCCACGCATCTACCACCCTTTCTGTAATAAAATATTTCCTTAGATTACTCCAGAGCCTTTCGCCTCTTAATTTCATTCTATGCCCTCTCATTCCAGAGCTTCCTTTCAAATGAAAGAGACTCGACTCATGCACATTTATGCCACATAGGTATTTAAAAATCTCTATCATATCTCCCCTCTCCTGCCTTTCCTCCACAGTATACATATTGAGATCTTTAAGTCTGTCCCTATATGTCTTATGATGAAGACCACGCACTGTTTTAGTAGTCTTCCTCTGGACTGACTCCATCCTTTTTATATCTTTTTGAAGGTGTGGCCTCCAGAATTGTAAACAATATTCTAAATGAGGTCGCACAAGAGTCTTATACAGGGGCATCAAACCTCTTTTTCCTATTGGCCATACCTCTCTCTATGCTTCCAAGCATCCTTCTAGCTTTCGCCTCACCTTTTCAACCTGTTTAGCCACTTTAATATCATCACATAGAATCGCACCCAAGTCACACAGGCACCAATCACACAAGTAAGGTCTAATATTCTGTAACAGAGGCACCACTAATTAGCACAGTTTAGTAAAATGAGCCCTCTGTGATCTGAAATGACTTTTGTGGCCTATCTTTTGAAAAGTTTGGAGACCTTTGAGTTAAGTCATGTTTACATGGCACAGACTGGGGTGAAGGGTGCATTTTGTAATGAGTACAGACTGAAAGGAACCTTTTTACCTTCTCAAAGATGGGGTCCTGCAAATCTTTGAACATGTTTTGGCTCTGTATGAAAAGCACAGCATCGTGAACAGTCAGGAAGAAGATGTCCTCTTTAATGGTGTCATCAAAGAAACCGCATGCTTTCATTTTTTTCAAAATATTATCTAAAATATGAATAATGAAGAGTTGTTTAAAAAAAAAATTAAAAAAAAATTGAGAATACAGTAAATGGCTAAATATGTCTATTCAAATCATTTCTGGGAAGACACGTTCCAAGGGACTATTTCAATAATCCCATTTTTATTGTCTCATACAGAGAATAATTCTGTATGATTAATCTTTTAAGGACAACCTATTTGATCATTAGTGCAGAAAAAGGAAAAATCTTTAGTAATCCTTACCTCTTGTTTTTTCCTTAAATGTCCTTTTCTTTTAACTTATTGTAATTCTACCCTTTTCCCTTTCGTGTTAGTTGGTTTGTGTGATTTTGTACCTATCTTTATGGGATATCAATCAGCCTTTAATTTAACTTGTCAGTGTTACCTTGTAAAGCCGCTTTGTAATTTTGAAAAGGCGGGATAACAAATTTTTAATAAACTTGAAACTTGGTTTTACAACCTGCTACTGAGAGTTCTAGGAGATATTTTAGTCCTGATGAAAAATGGATGATTTACAAGTTGCAAAACAATGTATTGGCCCAGCTCAGGGCTGTAGTGAGCTATTGTGCGGGCACTGCAGCCCCCCTAGGGTGCAAGGGAGGTGGAAGCTCAAAAATTGTGTCCCATCCATTGCCTTCCCTGCTTGGCTGTGACACAGTGGGCAGGATAGGAGTTTTAGGGGGCGTGTCACATGGGATGCATTTCCAGCTCGGGACAGACCTTAGCTCAGCTAGTCTTCCACCAGCTTTCAAGACCACCGAAGTCTCTTCTTCCAGTGTGGCCATCCGAAGGAATCTAAGGGCTCCTTTTACTAAGATGTGCTAGCGTTTTTAGTACACGCTGCCCCCTGCGCTACGCGTAAAAACTAACGCCAGCTCAATGGTGGAGTTAGCGTCTAGCGCGCGGGGCAATGCAGCCCGCGCTAAAACCGCTAGCGCAGCTTAGTAAAAGGAGCCCTAAGTAATGTTATTGCAACATCAAAAAATCATAACTGCAATCTATTCCATTTTCAAAACCTGTACAAAAATATGATCGTTTCCATAACAGAAATCACTTTTCTAGCAAGTTCTCCTTCTGTTGCTTAGAAACATGTAGTCCAATATTCTACTACTATTATTTATCACTTATATAGTGCTGAAAGGCATATACAGCACTGTACATTTTGACAAGACGGTCCCTGCTCAGAAGAGCTTATAATCTAATTTGGACAGACGGGCATGACATACAAGGTTGGGAATGCAGAACCCCAAGGTGAGCGGAGTTAGGAGTTGAAAGTGCTCTCGAAGAGGTGGACTTGTAACTGGGCCTTGAACACTGCCAAAGATGGAGCCCGCCGTAGGGATTCGGGCAGCTTGTTCCAAGCATATGGTGCAGCAAGGTAGAAGGAACGGAGTCTGGAGTTGGCAGAGGAAGAGAAGGGCACAGACAGGAAGGACTTACCAGCTGAGTGAAGCTCGTGGGGTAGGGGGGAGGAACATAGGGGGAGATAAGTGAAGAGATATAGTGAGGGGCAGCCAATGAAGTGCATTTGTAGGTCAGTAATAGGAGTTTGAATTGTATTCAGAAATGGATGGGAAGCCATTTAACTGGGTAGTGAATACAATACCAGGTAGTTTAGAAGGAGATCAACACATTGAAACTGCTTACCTTCCTGTCCTCCAAAAAATACATTTACATCAATTCTTTGGAATTCTTTCACTATCTGTAAAGAAAGCAAACTGTTGTCAGAACAAATGGAATCTAAAGAATGGATTTTTGTGGGGCTGGCTCAGTGCCAGTGATGTGACCTTGCAAACTGGAGAACTGGGTTCAGTTCCTGAGCCTTGGGTCACCTTACGTTGGGAAACCTACAGTGTTCATAACCCATGACCTGAAAACGAGATCCAGCCATCAAATAATGGTGGTATTTAGAGCCAGATTCTATAAATGGTGCCAAGTGGTGCAGTTGACAATCAAAAAAATGCCATTTATAGAATCACGCCTAGCAGTGCCTTAGTGGACTTAGAACTGCCTTCAAAGTTGATCTATGGAAAGAGCAAGTTCGACCATCTGACTCCTTTGCTTTTCTCTCTCCATTGGCTCCCGGTTTATTTTAGAATTCAGTTTAAGTGTTTATGTATTGTTTTTAAGATTTTTACATGGTATCTTTGCTCCTCTTGTTCCTCTGCTATGGAATGTTTATAGATTTTCATATGCGAAAGGCATTCATCGATTTAAACTTTCTCTTCCTTCTAGGAAAGGCATTCAAGGAGTTAAGAATTTTAGCAGCAATCTGGCGTTTTAAATTTCCCCAACTAAGGAATGAACTTCCCCTAATTTTGAGGTGTCCCAGTTCCTTCCAACTCTTCCGCAAACTTCTAAAAAACTTTTTTATTCGCTAAACATTTTGAAAACTAACTGTTGTATTTCAGTTTACTTTATTTCTTTTAATTTATTGTTAACCGCGTCGAGCTTTCTTTGGTTGAAGACCCGGTATATAAGGTTAAGTTTTAGTTTAGGCATCCTAGACATCGGTGCTGCTCCATTAGGCCAGCTTTTCACTTGCCTAATTTAGCGGTGCCTATGTCAGACGCCTAATAATGACTATGTCAACCACATCTATTCTCCACCTATAACCACACCTACTTTTAAACATAGGGGGTCGTTAGGTGTCGTTAGTCATCCTTAGGCATGGGAGAGCGTCCTAAGAGTTTGGTGCCAGGCTCTTAAAATTGTTAATTTTTTTTTGATTGGCTGAAACTGGCGTGGTCAATTGCCATGCCCATTAAGCCAATTAAAAAATAAAAATTAGTTGGGGATCCTGAATGTAGATGTCGCTGAGCAACAACAATTAGGGTGTCTAGCGATGCCTAATATAGGTTTTGTTTATAGAATTCCCCAGTTAGTGTCTACACTCAAGCCACAATGGGGCTCACTTAGTGTCAATTCTATAATGGCTTTTGAGCACACTTAAGCAATTATGGAATACTATTTGTGAGTCTAAGTTTGTTTATCTTGTGTTTTATTGTTTTTTTTAATTGTGCATGTTTTTATTTGTACCCCACTTAGAACCGTCGGATAAGATGAATAATAAATATTTTAAATAAACAAACAGTGCAGAGCCACGGTGGTGTGTTGAAAGTTAAGCACGCTTAAGTGTGCCATTTATTTATTTAAAAAATTCTATCCCACACCATCTACAATTCTGGGCGGCTCATAATTAACAAAACATAAAACTAACAGACATAACATTAGAAAATGTAAAAATAGGCCCATGTAAATAAAAAGGCCTTAACCTGCTTTCTAAAAAGGGTAAACATCTCAATTTGTTTAATATGACCTGGTACTGAATTTTATTTATTTATTTAAGCATTTATATAGCTTAAGTGGTTTATATTCAGGTACTCAAGCATTTTTCCCTATCTGTCCTGGTGGGCTCACACTCTTTCTAATGTACCTAGGGCAATGGGGGATTAAGTGACTTGAAAAAATCTTCTATACAGGAATGAGAAAGAAAATCAAATCCAACTCCTATGATTCTAGGGACTTTAAATGTTTCATTCTTGATCACGTGCCACCAATACCGAGATGGGGGAGACAGGAGACTGGCATTATTGAAAAGAGTACAACAGTCAAAACTGAAGACTAATATAAAGAGTTCTTGCTCATATCGCTATACCGCTCTCAGAGACCTGTAAGGTTAAACACAGCTGTGTTCTAAAACCACTTTGACAGGTAATAGGTGTCATTCATTGAGCCGGTAAGTATATATCGTGTATTTTTGTGCAAATTACTGCAACCAGCTATACAGCTCCAATAAAGTGCAACGTGTAATAAATATTTAAAACGTATATGAAAAATATATATCAAAAAAATTTTGAAACGGGTCCCGTAGGGCGTTTAGCCATTCGTTAACTACGAACCAGCTTATATGAGATAAGTGCAAATGTTTAAAAATTTTTTTGATATATATTTTTCATATACGTTTTAAATATTTATTACACGTTGCACTTTATTGGAGCTGTATAGCTGGTTGCAGTAATTTGCACAAAAATACACGATATATACTTACCGGCTCAATGAATGACACCTATTACCTGTCAAAGTGGTTTTAGAACACAGCTGTGTTTAACCTTACAGGTCTCTGAGAGCGGTATAGCGATATGAGCAAGAACTCTTTATATTAGTCTTCAGTTTTGACTGTTGTACTTATTTTTGTTTAAGAAGACTTTGCCTACTTTAGCCATTGATTATTGAAAAGAGAACAGGAATGGATCTTCCGTTTACACACTGAGGATCCTGAAGGACTGAATCAAAAGATTGAGTGGCAACTATTTTTTTAGTTTCACACAACTTTATGGACTGTTTTGTTACACAGAGGTTCTCCATTTCAGGCCATGAAAGAGAGGCTTGGTTTTGATTTTCAGCTGTGAACGTTTGTGATGGTGTGACGTCAGACCCATTTAAGAACAGCAGTTTCACCTGGGGTGGTCTCTGTCTGAGCAAGCGTGTGAATCAGTATGCTGGTGTAAGCTGCAACAACATTGTTTAGTCTTTTTGCACTCATATTGGAGCTCTGCTAACTTATTTGTTGATCTTTTTCCAGATGCTGTCCGGCTAGGACTGGCAGAGACAAAACACATTTTCAATACCATTGACCATTCTACCTACAAGCTAAGTAGTTTTGACTTTTCTGACACCATTTGGAAACATTTACTGTGTCTGCTCTAGGTAGGAAGGGGGTCAAGAGCCGGTGAAGATCTTTTCCCTTTCTAGTGCAGTGATTGACATTATTACTGCACGGGGTTCTGAGGCTCTCCCCTCATTCAGATGTGATGTCCATGAAACTTTCAATGAAATTGTGGCATAAGTAAATCATTGCTTGAATATAAGTGAGAAAGTTATAGGAGTTGGATTAAGTGACTTGCCCATGGTCACAAGGATCAGTGTGGGATTTGAACCCACAAACTCAGGGGGTTGAGGCTGTGGCTCTAACAATTGCACCACACATTCCCCAGAGGACTTGCCCAACAATCATAAACATGCACAACTGATTGTATTCTATAAGTTGTGCACATCACTTGGTGATGTGTCTATAACATGCCCATGGTCCACCCTCAGGTATCCCCCCCCCCTGCAATTGTGCACTAGGGGTCAGATTCTGTATAGGACACCTGCATTAGGACTAATCAAGGATGTCTAGCGACTCCTAACTTTGAAATCTGTGTGTAACTTTTTTTTATAATTGGCTTAATTGACATAGGAATTGACCATGCCAGTTTTCAGGCAATCAAAAAAAATAATGTAGATCACCAATTATGAGTTTGGCGTCAAACTCTTAGGTTGCCTAGCGACACCTATGTCAAGGTGCCCTGAAAAGTAGATGTGGATACGGGTGGAGAATGGGTGTGGTTGATTTATGTGCCACTAGGCATCTGAGTTAGTAAAATCTAGCCTAATGTACCAGCACCTACCTCTTGGACACCTAGGAATGCCTAGGCGGCACTAGGCGGGATTCTATAGACGCCTAGCAGTTGATTGACAACCACACCGAGTGGCACCGCTAGCTGCCGTTTATAGAATCAAGCCCTAAATGATTTGCACTCGCCGGTTACAGAACAGTGCCTCGCACTTACCCATTGAAACATAGAAACATGATGGCAGATGAAGGCCAAATGGCCCATCCAGTTGGCCCATCTGCAGCATCCACTATCTCCTCTTCTCCCTATTGGCTAAGGTTCTTAACATTTGCATCTCCTCTTCCTATAGGCTAAGGCTCTTTGCACCTGCATTGTGAGGTCATAGAGCTGCCCCTCTGCAGTAACCATTATCTCTTCTTCTCTCTAAGAGATCCCAGGTGCCTATCTCAAGCTCTCTTGAATTCAGACACAGTCTCCAATCACGCAAGTAAGTTCTAATATGCTGTAACATAGGCATGCTAATAGTGTCTAAATTTAGCTGCTAGCTTTTAGAATTGCCTTTGTAGTGAATGTTCTGATGTAAAACAATTGAGGATACAGCATATGCGATCAGTAGCATTCTTCTTCCTCGTTACTGTATCTGCGTCTTCCAACTGCATGGGAAAGATACTTACTACTTTTATAGACCTCACTGCCACAACGTCCAAGAATGTTACTGCTCCAAAATCAAAGATAACACTGTGGATGGACACTTTGGGGATGGAGACTTTGATTGGCAGCTCTGAATTCCAGTCCACCTGGATCTCCACTTCTTTGCTTTGAACTCCTAGATCCTCGGGCTCTTCTGGGTCCTCATCCGGCTCAAAACCTTCATTAATGGCACCGGAATCACTAATAATCCCATTCTAATCCGGAAACAAACAGGTAAATTACAAGTAGATGTGGTGACTGCATCACAAAACTGGATATGGTTTGCATTTATTGATGTAACATATAGAGAGATCATTCATCAAAGAGATTATGCGAGTCAGAACATTTAAGTGCAGCATCAAAGTATTACAGGCAATCCCCGAGTTAAGAACGAGTTACGTTTTTAAAGCTGTTCTTAAGTTGGATTTGTATGTAACTCAGAACTTGTAGATTTTAAGATTCTTCCTACTCACCTCTGCTCCCAGCTGACAAAAGGGCCAACTGCCCCTACCAGTTTTCCCTTTAAGATACAGCATGTACAACCACACACTGTTGTTAATGTGGCCGTGCATCATTCCTGAATCTGCTGAAGGAGAAGTGTAGTGAAATCAAATGAAGCTGTGACCATGTTCTTAAGTACGAGTCGTGTTTAAGTCTGTAACATGGGGAGTGCCTGTACTTGACTCACATAAAAACATAAGAGTTGCTATACTGGGACAGACCAAAGGTCCTTCAAGCCCAGTATCCTATCTTCAACAGTGGGCAACCCAGGTCACAAGTGCCTGGCAAGATCCCAAGGAGTAGCAACATTCTAGAGCTGATATTGTGATGTCATAATGGCCTCATTCCACCAATGCTTAAGAGTCAACCTTATCAGTGATGTCACAATGGCTTGATTATTCCTATTCAGGCAGTCCCCGGTTTAAGAACAAGTTACATTTTTAAAGCTGTTCTTAAGTCGGATTTGTATGTAACTCAGAACTTGTAGATTTTAAGATTCTTGCTGCTTACCTCTGTTCCCAGCTGACATGCACAACCACACACTGTTCTTAATATGGCCATGCATCATTCCTGAATTCTGCTGCAGGAGAAGCATAGGAGTCTAGGCCACTGGAAATAGTGCTCGGTGAAATCAAATGAAGCCGCAACCATATTCTTAAGTACAAGTCCTACTTAAGTCGGGTGTCTGTAACTCGGGGACTGCCTGTGCTTGCAATTTGTCTGATGACTTTTCCTTTTTTCATGTAAGATATGGCCCAATATTTAAAAAGCACCTATCACTACTATCCGGGGAATGCTTCTGACTAGGTCCAGTCACAGATTTTCAGTGGCATTATTCTGATCATTACAAACCTGCTATTCAGATAACGTTGGGGAGGTCTTGGGCTGGAACCAGGGTAGAGGTGGAACATACCCAGATAGCATCAACATTCTGTGCCAGTATCCAAAGAGCTACCTCTAAATTATCTGGATTGTTATCTGGATACTGGCATGAATATCGCTACTATCTAGATAATAATGATGGTTGGTCCTATACCCCAATATCACTACGTAACATGATTTTTGTTCCTGGGCAGTGAGTGCATTTTTCTAATTGCTCATGTCTAAAAAGTGTAGAAAATGTCTGTTATTTCCATAATATTTTGCTTTTGTGACCACGATAGTCAAATTTTGCAATTTACCTATTTAAAATGTGAAATCACTGAATTTTCATCTTTTCATTCTTATAAAGTCATATAACGCAACATAGGAATCCCAATTAATATGTATTTCTATCGAAGTTATACAAAAATGACCACAGAAAATTTAGATGTGAGTAGTTTTTCGAGATCTGCGATTATATAGAAAGTCGCTTTCATGAACCAGTCCCCAGATAGAAACATGACGGCAGATAAAGACCAAATGGCCCATCTAGTCTGCCCATTCGCAACCATTATCTTTTTCTCTCTCTGAGAGATCCCACGTAGTCTCCCAACATGTTCTCATGATATTGTCCTTGGTAGTGGCATTCGAAGCCCATTATATCTTGGTGAAAGCGCTCACCTTGCTCCTCTGAGTATACTCCCATGTTCTCCTTGAATGTCTTAAGATGAGCATCAAGGATTTGGTCTCTGAGAAACATCCTACTGCCCATTTTACTGTAATTGTTCATCAGATTCTCAACAAACTCCATGTTGTTTTTGGCCTTGTGATTGCCCAGGAAGCCTCAAACCACAATGACAAAGCTGTTCCAAGCTGCTTTGTCCTTCCTAGTTAGATTCTTGGGAAATTTTTTGCACTCTAGGATTTTTATTTTAATCTGTGGCCAACGAAGACACAAGCTTTGACCTTTGCCTCAGGCAGATTAGGGAAGATACTTGAAGGTACTTGAAGGCTTCCAACTCCTTATCTAAAGCACTGACAAATTGTTTCATTAGGCCCAATTTGATGTGCAGTGGTGGTATCAGCACTCTTTGGGGATCCACCATTTGATGTTTCTCCCCTCAGAGAACTCGGTCCACTGTGGCTAGTCCCGCCTTTGGTAGTGCACCTTTGTGTCCCTACTGTCTCAAAGGCAGAGAAAGCAGGGAAACTTGGTAAAACCGCCTTGGAGACCCATTAGGAATGCCACCATTTTGATGTCTTCGATGACCTCCCAGCCGTACTCATCATACTTCAAGGCACTTACTAAGGTCGATGTGGTTGCAATGTTTGAGATGCACTGAGTGAGCCAGTGGAGTGGATGGATACTTTTCTCATTATGGAGTAGCATGGCTTTGATGCTCCTGGATGAACTGTCATACTATACCATACCAACTTTTGTATCCTGCAAATGCCAGCTAGGAGTCATTGCAGCTTACACAATATTAGAATTGCTACAGAGACATAGACATCATGAAGAGATGTGACTCTTTCGGGTTACAGGCAATTTAAATTGCCTGAAACAGACTGGTCGCATTGTGGCAGAAGCAGAGCTTATCTTGATGGGTGAAGGTAGAAAAAAAACTTGGTGACACTTCCTCTGATCTATGACTTGCACGCTTTCATCCAACAATTTCCACTGCTTGAGCTCAGATGTCAAAAGCATGGTATTGGAGTTGGTGAGACCAAGATCTCTGATCAAATTGTTGAGGTCTTTATGGTTTGGATAGTATACGTTCCTCTCATCCGCTGCACCACTGATATTATAAACTGGATCTACAATGTATCCATCACTCTCTGACTCACTGCTCTCTTCTGAAGACAGCTGCTCTCTCTCTCTGGGGGAGTAGGTATGGGCAGCTCAGGGCAATGTGGCACTGGGGCAGTGGATGAAGGAATGTCCAGATATGTGATTGCAGAAGCATGCTTGCCATTTGGAAGGGTCCACCATGCAGAAGTAGCAGTTGCTTGAGTGGTCAGTAAAAAGGCCCCTAAGTTTACTCAGCTTGGAATCAATCTAGAATGTTTTGAGAAAAAAGGTCCATTTCAAAATATCAATGTCCTGGTCACAAAAGCAAAGCCCGAGGGAAATTATTGGCATAGGCTATTAAGAAAGAACACTTATTACCCAGGAACGAAAAAAAAATTTGTTACATAGTGTATTCAGTGCCAATACACAGATATTCAGTGGTGATACCCAGATATTCAATGATGATGCCCAGATAGTCAATGCTGATACCCAGATAGTGGCTAGCACTGAATACTGGATAAATGTTTAAATACCAGAAACAGCATTTAAAAGAAACATCAACCAAGATACTGAAGGGAATAGACTTAGCAGATAAAGACAGATTGTTCACCCTCTCCAAGGAAGGGAGAACGAGAGGGCACTCTCTAAAGTTGAAAGGGGATAGATTCCGTACAAACTTAAGGAAGTTCTTCTTCACCCAGAGAGTGATAGAAAACTGGAACACTCTTCCGGAGTCTGTCGTAGGGGAAAACACCCTCCAGGGATTCAAGACAAAGTTGGACAAGTTCCTGCTCAACTGGAACGTACGCAGGTGAGGCTGGACTCATTTAGAGCACTGGTCTTTGACCTGGGGGCCGCCACATGAGCGTACTGCTGGGCACGATGGACCACTGGTCTGACCAGCAGCGGTAATTCTTATGTTCTTACTGACACAATAGTTACTATGGGGAAAATTTCATATTAGAGCCCTAATATGGAAAGTCCAAAAAGGCCCTTATTTTATGCCTATTTGATAAAGGCACCAAAGCACCTTTATAAAAACGACGTGTGCCATGGATTGCGGCAGCGCACAAATGCTCGTGCACAAATTTCTACCTGCTCCAATGACATAAATGTGTGTGGGCTCTATCCTAATAATTCTAGAAACTTGTACGCTTAGTTCTATGCAAGTTATAGATCGTATTTTACATTTTTTTTTGTACTGTATTTTAGGATTGCTAATATGTTATTTTACTGTGCCATGTCTTGTGAATTATCTGCACCTATACCAGGTTTCAGTTGGTGTAAATCCTTGTACCCAAAAATAGGCGCGGATGCTGGTGCCAAACGCTATCCTCTAAATGGTGCCCAGATCTGTGTGCCATTTATAGAATGGGACTTGATGCCGACTTTTTGGCATCATATATAGAATTTAGTCTAAAATATATCCCTATGATAGTGGGCAAAGAGCAGGATTTGTAATTTTGATGTGCCAAAAATCTCACAGTTTATTCCAATATACTGCTATGGCAAAGCCAACTGGGAAAATGGTAACACTGGGAAACAAGCAGATTAACAATAGTATCCTAGGCTATCATACATTTGATATAACTGCCTTTCTGTGGCACATCCAAAGTGGTTGACATATTATATATAGATACTTTCTCTGAGCTTAGTGGACTCACAATCTAACTTGTTTGTAACTGGGCCAACAGGGTCACAAGGAGCTACAATGGGAATCAAACCCTGTTGCCTGGTTCTCAATCCAATGCACTAACCATTAGGCCACTCCAATATGGAACTCAGCCAAGGGAGCACCATGTCTGATGATGCTGCCTCCTGGGTTTGCAAAACCAGATCCTTCATTTATTAATCCTTCCAGTAAGGCAGTGTTCTTCACTAATCTTTAAGTCAGGGTCAATTAGGATCCAGTGAGCTGAAGGAGAGCCACCAAATATCTTTCCATGCGAGCTTATGACATTGCTGACTAGTGTGTGTCAATGACATCCACCCTACCTTCAAACTGTTTATTGGGCATATTCCTGTACCATAGGCAAGTCACCTATTCCTCCACTGCCCCAGGTACATTAGATAGATTGTGAGCCCACCGGGACAGATAGGGAAAAAAGCTTGAAGTATCTGTATGTAAACCACTTTGAGTGTGGTTGTATAACTACAAAAAAGGCGGTATAGAAGTCCCAATCCCCCTATTTTCAAGTAGGTGGTTGTTTCCAAATACATTCTCTTCACCTATTGAGAAATGCCTTGTCTTTCAAGCATGTGACTCTTCCTCTCATCCACTTCCCTCTTTCTGTCATGAACTTGGATAGAGAGGCAAAGAGTAGCAGAGAAAAAAAAAAGCCAGAATGATAATGAGGGTCGCCTTAGAGATCTCCAAGAGCTGCCATTGGTCCCCGGACCTTGCACTGAAGGACACTGCAATAAGGAAAAGAGAAAATGCAATGACACTGCCAGAAATGAGAAGGAATTTGGTCACCTTTGTTGCTTTTAGCTGCCCCTTCTTGATCAGTTTCTGGATCTTCCTGAGTGCTTTGTTCCTCTTGTTGAAGACCCTCACAGCATCAAACCCCACCTATAGTAATATCAAGGGAGACTAGGCATTAATGTTGCATTTTCAAATATATTTATAGTAGAGCTACAGATTTAATGCATTAAAATTTTTAATGCCTGCTAAAATATTTATATAACACACTAACAACCTAGCGCAAATCTTTATATTATTTCATATAAATTTATTACTGTAACCCCACTTTTTTATATATCAATGTTTTTTTATCTGTAGAATCCTCAGCTGGCTCCTCCTCCTTTTCTGTGCAATTCCTATAAGAATAGCATGAGCCATTTTCTTCACCGGATCCTTTTTTTTTTTTTTTTCATTATTTCTGCAAACACACCACCAATAAATTACTTACATTTCTCCCTCCGAATCCACAGGGGTTAGGGGCAGAGCCGGCTCGTGAATATTAAAAAACCACAAATAATATTCGGGCCGGTTCTGCCCCTAACCCCCGCTTCCTCCCGGCTATTTTAAGCCCTGTAAGCCCCCCCTTAAGCCTTACCTGGTGGTCTAGCGGGTTTTTGGGGCAGGAGCGATCTTCCCACGCTCCTGCCCCGTGCAGATCACTCATAGGAAATGGCTCGATATACTACTGGAGCTCAAAGCAGCCATTTCTTATGAGCGATCTGCATGGGGCAGGAGCATGGGAAGATCGCTCCTGCCCCAAAAACCCGCTAGACCACCAGGGTAAGGCTTAAGGGGGGACTTAAAATAGCCTGAAAAATTATAATGTTTTTTTTGTTTAAAAATCGTGAATAACCGAATCCACGGATGCTGAAACCGCGGATTCGGAGGGGGACGTGTATAAATAGTTTTATAAGAAAGGCTTATCTTAGAGCAAGTCAAGGGAGCGTCTCCACCGACATGCCATGTTTCAATTTTTCTTCAGGGTCGAGTCTCCCAACTTAAAATTAGCAGGAGATTCTCATGTCGCGCTCCAAAGTTTCTCATTTAGAATTCTAAATGAGAGGCTCCCAACTTCGTCTCTGAAGAAAAATTGAAACATGGCATGCAGGTGGAGGTGTTCCCGTGACTTACTTTAAGATAAGTCTTTCTTATTGGTTGGTGTGTTTGCACAAATAATTCAAAAGAAAAAAAATGTAAAAAAAAAAAAGGATCCGGTAAAGAAAATGGCTCGTGCTTTCCTTTTATGAATTGCAAGCAAAAACAGGAGGAGCCAGCTGATGTATAAATAAGCATTCACATATAAAAAAAGTGGGGTTAAAGTAATAAATTTATATGAAATAATATAAAGATTTGCGTTGGTTTGTTAGTGTATTATATAGATCTTTGTGTCTTCCCAGTTATCCAATAGAAAATTGAACATGCTAAAATATTTAAGCATGATTAATGCGGCAGGCAGAAGGCTGGCTCTTCCAGACCCAGAAAGAGGAAGTTGCATCACGCTTTGATAAAACTGCCTGTTTCTGGGTCCAGCAGAGCCAGCCATAGGCTACCCCTCTTCTGTCCCCATGAAGCATTTTTTCTCACTTCATTCTATGGAGCTGCATTACCAGCACTGCAGGATCTTGAGCATCTGCTCATGCTTAAGTCCTGCCGGCTGGCTTCCTTCCTCTTCGAAACAGGAAGTTCAGCGGGGGGTAGAAGTCAGCCAGCATTGAGCATGTGCAGATGCTCAAGGCCGTGAATTAGGCGGGCCATGCGATGCTGGTGATGTGGCTCCTAGAGTCACCCCCTACAACTGCCTCTGCTGGTTCCTGTGGCTTTTCTCCACCCTTGGCCAACCAGCAAATGCAAGCAGTGTCTCACTTCCGGTTCACCACACAATTGTTTCCCACGTACTCACCTTTATAGGACCCCCCAAGGACCCCTGAAGAAAACTTTTTGTCGAAACGCGGACCGTGTTGGGTCTTGTATCCCTAGCAGACTAGGTCCTTTAAGGCTCTTATGTGGATGATTTACTTTTATGTGGATGAAATTATTTTATGTGGATTTTAGTGTACCTTTGGAACTTTGATACTTTCAAATAAAGTCCATTCGGGAACATCGTCATTCCAAAGAGTTTTTTTGGTTTTCTCTGGATTTTCTTCTTTGTGGATATTTTGGGGTCAATTCCTTTTGTTTTTTTCAACCAGCATGGAGGACTCATCCCATCAAAACCCCAGTGAATTTGATTGCTTGCTCTACTCCTGCCAAAAGGTGAGCCCTTTTTTTTATTGGGGGGCGGGGGAGAGGGTAGACACTGGAGGGAAAGGGAAGAAGGAAAGAGGGCAAACATTGGGTGGGAGGGTGGGTAGAAGGCAGAAAAGGAAAGGGCAGACATTTTTAAAGAACAAAGAAAGAGAGGGTAGACACTGTTGCATATTGCATGTATAGGTGACATTTCTTATAGAGGATGGAAGAAAAGAAGGGGGATGGTGGCCACAGAGGGGAAGGGGATAGAAGAGAGGGAGAGATGTTGGACCAGGAGGGCAGAGGGGTGGGAGAAGGTAGAGAGGGGGTGTGGTATCTTTTAATCACATGATTAAAAGTTTTAATTGAGCAATTAATCACAATTAAAATTTTCAATCTTTCTGCAGCCCTAATTTATAACACTGTGTCAGACGTCCTTTACTTACAGCAGATTTGAGGCAATTTTTTAAGCCATCGATGTTGCCATAGAAAATAGGACTGGAAAATCTGAGGATCTTTACGCCTTCTGGCTCTACAATCTGGGGAATAAAAGCACATTAGTGATCCAGCTGGTATGGTCCAATTCTCTGAATAAACATATCCTCCAAATTGTGTAAACTTGGGGAGTTGCACATGCATACAAAGTTGCACATGCAAAGATCATTTGCGAGTGTAACTTAATATAACAATGAGCTGATAATTGATGTTAATTATCAATAATTGGCACTAAGTAGTATTATCCCGGCCTAAATTACCGGTACCTGACTCATATGCCTAGCGACGCCTAAGTCAACCACACCGATTCTCCCTAACCAAGGGCTAGATTCACTAAGCAAACCTATCGTGTACTGATCGGTTTGCGAGCCCTTTGCGACCTGATTTCCCTCTGACCCGATTCACTAGCCTGCGTAGCGATCCGATCCCGATCCGTGCATGCAAATGAGGGGAATCTGCATGCAAAGCAGGAAGAATGCGATTCACTGCCCTTTTTTCCTGACACACCGACTGGCTGGCCGATCAAGAACAAGTGACTGGTGAGGACCAGTCGCTTGTGTACAAAACTGCTCAGTCTTTGGTGAGGCTCCACTCGGAGTACTGCCTGCCCCGACTCTTCTCTCTCCGTCTCCCCCGACTCTCCTGCTCTCTGCCGCGACCTGCTCTCTGCCTGCCCCGACTCTCTTTGCCTCCCCTGACTCCTGCTCTCTGCCTGCCCCTGACTCTCTTTGCTTCCCCCGACTCCTGCTCTCTGCCACGACCTGCTCTCTGCCTGCCCCGACTCTCTTTGCTTCCCCCGACTCCTGCTCTCTGCCGCAACCTGCTCTCTGCCTGCCCTTACTCTCCTGCTCTCTGTCACCCTTCCCCATAGTGCGAGCCCGTAGTTTTAAAGCGGGGCTGCACTGCGGGGAAGGGTGGCAGAGGGCAGGAGAGTCAAAAAATTGCCTGCTTTTAAACGCCGGGGATCACCCTTCCAGAGCAGGAGACTCAGGGCCAGAAAAAAAAAAAAAAGCCAAAACGGACACAAAACACATGCGCAGACCATCTGCAGGAAAAGCGGATGGTCTGCGCTTGCGTCATGATCGCACAATAGCGGTCCGTGCGGTCGGAGGGGGGCGTTCCTCCGATCGCCCTCATTTTAATTTTTTTTGTGTTGTGAATTGGTCGGACCTGCACGGATCGGGCACGGAAAGAGGTAAGTGAATCTAGTTCCAAGTCTACTTTTCAGGTAGGCATTGTTACGTGTTAGAAGAAGGTGCCTCCACTTAGGCATCGCTAGGCACTGCGTGGAATTCCACGCTTATCTATTTACTTTTTTTTATTAATTATTCAATTAACTTCAATGGTGTGGTCTATTACCACATGTACAAAACAGAGTGGAATTGTCCAGAAAAAGAATGACGTGCACTAAAAAAGTGTCCTCCAATCCGTCTGGTAATTTGAAGATCTTTATTGTTCCAACATCAAAATAACACATTCATCTACTCAATGACTCGACATGTACGTGTTTCGGTCATCAGGCCTGCCTCAGGAGTCTTAGAAATCACGAATGATGATCTAAGAAGTATGCTGGCACTCAAATGATTTTATCAAAAGCCAATTTCAGAAGGATATCATCCAGCGTGTGATACGAGTACCGTTGGCTGACGCCATACGTAAAACTGCAGGAACCATGTCGGCCGAAACATGTACATGTCGAGTCATTCAGTCGATGAATGTGTTATTTTGATGTTGGAACAATAAAGATCTTCAAATTACCAGACGGATTGGAGGACACTTTTTTAGTGCATATCATTCTTTTTCTGGACAATTCCACTCTGTTTTGTACATATTGTTAGTTATGGTTTTGTTTTTTCCCCCCTGTTTTTTCCTTTGTGGTCTATTACCACACCATTTAAGCTAATTTATTTATTTTAGTATTTATATATAACTTACAGCCTAAACGGTTTACATTCAGGTACTCAAGTATTTCTCCCTATCAGTCCTGGTGAGCTCATAATCTGACTAGCAATGGAGAGTTAAGTGACTTGCCCAGGGTCACAAGGAGCAGCGCTGGGCTTGAACCTGCAACCTCAGGGTGCTGAGGCTGCAGCCCGAACCACTAGGCCACTGCTCCACGTGCGGATTTTAGCGAGGCGGCCTCAATTACGGCGCCGTTTATAGAATCAGGCCCTTAGTACCCAAATGTTCGGTGTCCCAAGCTTTGACAACCTCTCTTGAAGAAAAATGTTTCAAATGCAGAACGCAACGCTTACATTTTTGTATTCCTTGACGCTCTTATAGATGTCTGTACCTGGAATGTTTCCTAGAGATGCACACGAGGGGCTAATAGGAAAGAAAACCAGCATTAGCATCAACTTTGCCACTGAGAGTTCATAATAACCAAGGATTCATCGTGAAACACTCCACACGAGGTATCTCTGGTATAAAATAATAAATACCTCCTAACTAGTAAAAGTGAAAGTAGCCCAGCAGTTCTGGCTCGGATTTAATTACTTGCTTTCCATGACATAAAGATATAATTACTGCAGCTGGTTTTAAAAAAGGCTTGGACAATTTCCTGGAGGAAAAGTCCTGGAGAAAGACATGGGGGAAGTCACTGCATGTCCTGGATCAGTAGCATGGAATGTTGCTACTCTTTGGGGTTCCGGAATCTTTTGTTACTTTGAATCTTTGGGATTCTAGAATCTTGCTATTCTTTAGGATTCTGAATGGAATGGTGCTACTCTTTGGGTATTTGCCAGGTACTAGTGACCGGGATTGGCTACCCTGAGAATGGGCTACTGGGCTTGTTGGACCATTGGTCTGACCCAGTAAGGCTTTTCTTATGTTCTTATTCTTTGCAAGACCTGGAGATCCAGGAGTGGCCTTTTGTGGTCCTAGGTACTGGGTAGGAGAAAATGAGATACACCTGTCAGCTGTTATGGGGGAGAATGCTGACCACCTTAGATCTGTGCTTCTCATAGCACTGTGGGAGGAACAGCAAAACAGTACTTTTTTTTCAACATAACGTTTAATGCACAAAACATTAACCTTGACTTTCAAAGCTTTACATTTAGGTACACCAGACTACTTATCAAAGTTTTTGGCACCATACAGACCAATTAGAAATTTACGCTCTCAGCAATTGTCTCTACCCTCAGTTCACCTGGCAAGACTGACTTCAATGCAAAATTCTGCCTTTCTTTTGCTTCTGCACCATATTTATGGAATTCTCTTCCTATCAAATTCCGTACTGCAAAATTCAGAAGCCTTTTGAAAACCTGTCTTTTCGGTTCAGTATACTCTTAGTAGATTTTTTATTATCTACTGTAATTCGACCCTTTTGGATTGGAGGGATTCCAGACTGCAGCTTTTTCAGATTTTGTTTTTTATAGACTTTATTTCTTATTCAGGAGGTTATATTTATTTTATCTTTCCTTTGATACTGGAGTTCCTTTCTTTTGCTTTTAAATTTGTAAACCGCTCTGCTGTTACTGTGAAGGGCGGTCTGTAAGTATCCTCACTTGGATTCTGGGATTCCATTTGAACTCTCCCATTGAACCCTTAGGGCAGGGGGGTCAAAGTCTCTCCTCGAGGCGCGCAATCCAGTTGGGTTTTCAGGATTTCCCCAATGAATATGCATGGGATCTATTTGCAAGCACTGCTTTCATTGTATGCTAATAGATCTCATGCATATTCATTGGGGAAATCCTGAAAACCCGATTGGATTGCGGCCCTCGAGGAAGGACTTTGACACCCATGCCTTAGGGCCTACTTCTATATACAGCACCAACAAATCAGCACTGACTAGGACAGTGCTTAATGTGATTCTATAAAAGGTAAGCATTTAAGCCAAGAAAAACCAGGCCTAAATACCCTGGCATCAATTCCTGCAATGCCCCTCTGATCACCCCTGCAGCCTTCCAATCCCTCCACTTCCTAAGGTATCTGATTCCATCCTCAAACCATCCTGACAGGTGATCCTCCAACATATCCATTCCCTTCCCCCCCCCCCCAAATATCCAATCTATTCCAGACACAAGCTCCCAAAAAGAACAACAATGACCACCGTCCTAAGATTCCTCCCCTGGCCAGCCTCCTTAAACCAAATCCTGATTGCCATCTTTGACCTTACCAGCCTGGTGAGTAGCAGGAACATGCTTGATCCCTACTCACCCCTGCTCTTACAGCTTCGCATTCCAAAAGGGTCACCATGACCCCACTGCAAGATTAACACGGTGGCCATTTTGGAATCTGGGGCTCTAAGAACAGGAAGGGATTCCTCCTGCTTCAACTAAGCAACAGGAAATCTGGTAAGGGTACAGATGCAAATTAGGGTAGGAGGTCTGCAAGGGGAGGTTTAGAGGTGGCTCATCATTGACAGGAGGACTTATTTCCATGGGGGTATGCTTTCAGAGAGTAGAGGGATTTGATATGTTGGAGGGTTGACTATTGGGGGAAGTGAGAAAGGGAATCGGATACCTTGGGAGAGGGGGGGAGGATTGGACCACTGGCAGTGGTGATCGGAGGGGGCAGATTTATGGGATGCCTCAACCTCGACATTGATTCGTGCCTCTTAGAGCGAGCACTTATTCATACCTGGAGCAGGTGTAAATGCTGACATCTAGAATTTATTTTTTTTTTTTAGCAACATGGATTTTCCTTGTAAGATGGAAAATCCATGTCCATATGTTAGGCTCATCCAAACTACTTCTCCTACAGTGCCTCCTAGTAAATTAAACATGGTGACATCCGCACACAAAAGCACAAAGAATATCTAATATAACTGCAGGAACCATGTCGGGTCCTTGTTCCTTGATTACAAAGGCAGACAACACCCTAAAGACAATGTTTATTAAACTAAACTAAACTAAACCTTAAGTTTTTATACCGCATCCTCTCCATGGAAGTGGAGCTCGGCGTGGTTTACAAGAACTTAAAATATAAGAAGAGAAAGGAAAAGGTTTACATGAGCTTATATGTAGAATGGAAGAATAAGGGGGAAAATAGAATTACATGTTAAGAGAAGAGCCAAGTTTTCAGTTGTTTGCGGAATAGTTGGAGGGAGCCCAGGTTCCGCAACGGGATAGTAAGGTCGTTCCAGAGACCTGTGATTTTGAAGAGAAGAGATTTTCCCAGTTTACCTGCATAGAGAATACCGCGTAGAGAGGAGGAAGGATAATTTATATATATTTATTATATAGACTTGGGGCTTCTTTTACTATATTGTGCTAACGTTTTTAGCGCACGCTAACCCCCGCGCTACACAGAAAATCCTAAAGCAAGCTCTATGGAGGTGTTAGCATGTTGTGTGTAGCGTGTAGTGCGCTCAGCAATGTAGCACGCGCAGCTTAGTAAAAGGAGCTCTTGGACTTAAGTACATCATGTCTGCAGTATTGTTCTCTGGACATCCCTACACACAAATAGCCCTCTTTCTAAATTAGCAGCTACACCTCTATGCTGCTATTTATTCGTGGAGCAGGGGTCTCAAAGTCCCTCCTTGAGGGCTGCAATCCAGTCGGGTTTTCAGGATTTCCCCAACGAATATGCACGAGATCTATGTGCAAGCACTGCTTTCAATGCATATTCATTGGGGAAATCCTGAAGACCCGACCGTATTGCGGCCCTCGAGGAGGGACTTTGAGATCCCTGTCATGGAGGTACCTCTCATACAATGTTTTCTTACACTTTGTTAGGGTTGCCAGGCATCCGGATTTCCCCGGGCATGTCCTCCTTTTGAGGTCTGGGGGTCCGGACGGTTTTTCAAAACCCGGCACTGTGTGTCCATAAGTTCAAAGCGGTTTACAACAAGTTACATACAATGAGAGTAAGAGATGTTTACAACAGGAAGTAAGAGATGTTTACAACAGGAAGTAAGAGATGTTTACAACAAGATACATACAATGAGTGTATGAGATGTAAGGGGAACAGAAAAAGTACTTTATGGGATACAAATTGCAAATGGAAGAGAGCCAAGATGGTTTGAATCAAAAGGAAGTATCTAGTCAGAGATTGGGGTGCAGGGGAAAACAATTTGGGTGGAATACCTTTACAAATGGGAAGAAGGATGAGTTAATCTAAAATCAAGAGATAGTGAATCTACTTACAACTGAACTCTTAGCACAACCGTCAATAATCCAAATATCAAGCCGGCCAGGAGCCCCAGGTCAAGGCCCAGAATGATGGATGCCGCACATGTGAAAACCCAGATTAGCTACATGAAAAATAAATTGAACAACGAAAGATACATATTTGGAAAATATCAAGCAATCCGTTTCAGAGTAACTGCCTGTTTGGAGCAACACAAGGGTACATAAGCAATTATCACCTTTCCTTAACATATTCACGTGGAGGGGCAAAATAAAAAAAAACGTCTAAGTCCCCTTTTGGCCTAAGTCCCTAAACGTTCAACCCAGAAGCAGGGAAAGTGTCCATAACCAAAACATACGTCCATGTTTTGATTATGGCCTTCCTCTGCCTAAACGCCCAATCTCCACTAAGTCTAAAAATACCCCCCAGCACGTCTACACTTTTTAACCATAATGAAAAAAAAACACGCCTAAGCCAAAAACGTCCAACAGAAGGGCTTTTAGGCAAAGGAGGAGCCAGTCCTTTGCCTAAAAGCTGGATTCTGTAACCGGTGTCTGTCAAAATCCTCCCCCCCCAACAACGATCCAGGCAGGAGGGTGCCCAAGCCCTCCTGCCATGTCAAACCGCGACCCCCCTCCCGACAATATCGGGGCAAGAGGGAGTCCAAGCCCTCTTGCCCCAGGCACCCGCGGCACCCCCGACTCGTTTGGGCCAGGAGGGAGCCCAAGCCCTCCTGGCCCAGGCGACCCCCTACCCCCACCCCCACTACAGTACGGGCAGGAGGGATCCCAGGCCCTCCTGCCCTCGACGCACCCCCCTCCCCCTCAACGTCCGCCCCCCCAGAACCCCCGATCAGCCCCCCCAGCCGACCCGTGACCCCCCAGCCGATCCCATGACCCCCCCACCCCACCCGCCCTTCCCCGTACCTATTTTAGGTTGGTTGGACAGACGGATGCCAAACCCGTCCGTCCGGCATGCAGCTCAATGAAGAATGGGACTGGATTGGTCAGAATATCAGACGGAGATATGAGGCTTTTTCCTCCTTCTTAGAAGTATATTTTCATGGTTGAAAATAATTTACAATAAGAACATAAAAGAAGTGGAGGGGTGTATTACATTTGATTCTCCAAAACCCCCCTGAAGACCTTGACAGCACTGATCTAAATTTGATTAGCTAAGCAACATCTGCCTGTTGCCTGCTCAACCAATCAAATTCAGAGCAGTGCCCTCAGGGCCTTTAGGGGGGGGGGGGGCGGAGTGAATTCCCTGAAGACCCTGACCACACGCCACTGCTAGCGGAGCTAACTGTGGTATATCCTGGAGTGACTTTCCCGATAAAAGTTCAAATCCATTTAGCTACTTACAGAGTCAAATTTATTCTGTCTCCACAAGCGGGGCACATCCAGCACCTGCCAGAACATCCCCTTCAGGTTAGCAATGACGATAGCAGCCAGCACAGACTGTGGAGAAAGGCAACAAACAGACCAAAAAGAAAAATCTAATATTAGGAAAAAAGACTCATTCAATCTCAAGGGTTTTTAACTTCCATCCTACTAATACTATTTAACATCCACCCTTTGCCCTCTCCAACCCTCTCTCTGTTAGGTCCTGGCTCACTCTCACTGTCTAACACCAGTTCTGGCAGGATACACATTAGAGAGTTGCACGGGAACGGGGACGACGGGAATCCCGCGGGTTCCCCCTTCGGGTCACAGGGATCCCGTGGGGATGCCCCCTAGGGTCGCGGGGATCCCTTGTGGACGCCTCCGAGGGTCGCGGGGATCCTGCGGGGTTCGATGCAACTCGAGCCGCGAGGCTCGTCTTCTTTTTCCTACCTGCCCTGCCACAGCACACAGCCGCCCGGAAGTCTTCCCTCATGTCAGCGCTGGCGTCGGAGGGAGGGCTTAAGCAAAGCCCTCCCTCCCTCCAACGTCAGCGCTGACATCGGGGAAGACTTCCGGTCGGCTGTGTGTGCTGGGGCAGTGCAGGCAGGGAATAGAAGACGAGCCTCGCGGCTCGAGCTCCATTTGGCTGGTAATTTGCTTAAAGATGAGGGCTGGGAGGGGGAACACAAAAAGGGGGAGGGAGTGCGTTTTTGGACACAAGGCATGAACTTGGGAATAGAGAGCTGCAACCATATTTGAAAAAACATAGGGGAGGGCTTCCAAAATTCAAGGGTTATCTTACAAAGATGTCCTCGGTGCGGCAGAGCTGAGGGACTCCCCTCTGGTTAAAGGTTCAGAGGATAAAATCATTTCTCAACCTTTGGCCAGAGTCGCTTGTACAGCTCCTTGTAAAGAGTGCTGCATTCCCTGAATTACCCATTCCCTCTCATTCCGTTTAAGGAGGCACATTTAGAACCTCATGTAAACCCACAGTGTTCTAGGCTGCACAGGGCATTCACCGTAATAAACAAGCCCCATTATTTTCAAAGCAGAGGATGAAAGCAAATAGATTAAATCAGGAAAGGTTGTTTATGAGAAATTGGCTTCCATCGGTCACAGAGCAATGGCAAGGAAGGTCTTCTGACTGTGTGCTGTTACACAGTCAAAGGTTAATTTATAGCCATTGGCAGCTCTCCTCAGGTTATTTTTAGTCAGTGGTCAAAAATCTTTTTTTTAATCTAATTTAATTTATAATTTTGAATACTTTACAATATCCAGCAATTCCAAAGGAAAAAAGGAAAAATCATATAAAACAATACATAATCAAACCATACATACATAATTCCTTTTAAGCCCACATTAATGGGGAGCACATGTTACTATTTCTCATCAAATAAATTCAGGAAAATAAAGGACAATAATTCTCGGTTCACACTAGAGCAGTGTTTTTCAACCGCTGTTCCGCGGCACACTAGTGTGCCGCGAGATGTTGCCTGGTGTGCCGCAGGGCCGCCGGGCCCGGAGCTGACAGGGGGCCCGAGGCAGGGGCGCCAGTAGCTCACCAAGGCAAAGTGAGTCGATCACCCAGGACTCGCTTTGTCTTGGCGATCTAATCTATCGGACCTATCAGTCTTCCTCTCCCCGACGTCAATTCTGCAGTCGGAGAGGAAGTTCGGGCCAGCCAATCGCTGCCTGGCTGGGCGGAACTTCCTCTCCGATTGTAGAATTGACGTCAGGGAGAGCATGCGTCGGCGTCGGCTTTGGGGCCTGTTATCCATTGGTGGGTCCTGTTCCCCGATGGCAGCGGCAGTGGCAGTGGCTTGGGGAACGGCAGGGAGAAAGAAAGAAAGGGGGCAGGCAGGGAAACAGAAGGAAAGAAGAGAAACAGAAAAAAAGAAAGAAAGGTCAGGGAGAGAGGAAGAAAAAGTTGGGGGAGGGAATGAGGTGTGGAGGAGAGAAAGCATACAGGCTGATAGAAGGGAAGAAAGATTGGATGCACAGTCAGAAGAAGAAAGTGCAACCAGAAATCACCAGACAAGGTAGGAAAAATGATTTCATTTTAAATTTAGCAAAGTGGAGGCAGTATTACCACAGTTTTCAAAGGAATTTGCCCAAATAACTTAATAGTTAACTGGGTAAATTCCCAGAGATGAAAACTTCCCTTCACTTACTATGCACAGTTCTGAATTTATATCTGCTGTCTATATTTTACAATATGGTCACCTTTTACTAAACCGCATTAGTGGTTTTTAGCGCAGGGAGCCTATGAGCGTCAAGAGCAGCGCTGGACATTCAGCGCAGCTCCCTGCGCTAAAAACTGCTATTGTGGTTTAATAAAAAGGATGGAGGGTATATTTGTCTATTTTTGTATGCTATAAAAACCAAATACAGAGAGAGACTGAGAGCTGTTGACGAAGAGCTACGTGTGTGTCTTTCTTCCATTCCAGCCAGAATATCAGCTTTGTGTTCAGCCAAACAGGCCCAGGTTTCGCACTGAATAAAGTATTTTATAATTTTTATTTCGTAATAAAGTAATTATAAAATACTTTCTTTGTGTTTATTTGATTCCTATTCAAGAGAATTACTTTATATATAGTCAATATAGGCAGAGAGTTAAATTTTTTAACATTTTCTAGGTGGTGGTGTGCCTCGTGATTTTTTTCATGAAACAAGTGTGCCTTTGCCCAAAAAAGGTTGAAAAACACTGCACTAGAGAACCTTGAATCATTCCTTAAATTGGGATATTAATTAAATTAATTCTCCTCACATTCTCAGCTAGGTGAAACAAATCTCATTTCTGTTCTCTTGCAACTAAAAATTGTTGTAGTTGTATAGGATCCCAAAAAGCATACTCAATATCTTGTAACTTAACCAAACATTTACAGGGAAATTTCAGGTAAAAGGATGCCTCCAGGGCCAAAACTCTGTCCTTCAATTTCAAAAATTCTTTCCTCCTCAATTGAGTGGTCCTAGATACATCCGGAATGGTCAAAAATCTTTTAAGCAAGAGTGGGCAATATTTAACAAATGACACGGAGATTAGGTTGCAAGGAAAGAAAAATATTAATGTCAGCATTGTAATCAATGTTTTCCAGCATAACAAAGAAACGATATGTGCCAGCCAGAAGTACTGTACAGAAGGACTGTTCAATATCCTGTATGATCAATGTTTGCCCGGTGCTACCTCCTGTTTCACTAGAGATTATATAGTTCCAGTATCACACACATTTTTTTCCCCAGAAAATGAACTGAAGAGCAGGGCTATAGGGTGTGATTTTTGAATATCCATCTTGTTCCTACAGCTCACTGGCTTGTGTTGCAGGTCCACATTCTTGGGATGTATCACACGTGTAAGGACCAACAATACAAGTATTTGATAGCCAGAACGCATCATATAGCCGCGGGAGATGGTTGTGTACATGGGAATGGAAGAAAGGAGAATTTTTGGTCATAGGGAAGGAGGGAGGTACAGATGAGAGGGAGAAATATTGTGGTGGAACGGGAACAGTGGGGCAGATTGAAATGGATGCAAGAGGGAGGAATGTTGGACACAGTGGTGAAGGGAATGGAGGGAGAGATGTGGCATGGTGCTGGAGAGGGGTGATAGAAGGAGAAATGTTGGGCATGGGGCTGGTGGGCAGGCATGAAAGATGAGAAAGGGATAAATGCTGGACCATGGTAGGAGGAAACAATGGGCAGCAACAGAAGAATTTACAGAAGATGGGAAAGCGGAAAAAAGAAACTGGGACCAACTTTATGGAAAAATAAGTCTCCAGACAACAAAGGAAAAAACGGAATTTATTGACTAAAATATGATAGCTTTGAGAAATGTATATAGCAGATGTCTTTGTACTGTGTTCAATAGAAAAGGAAATGCATTTCTGGTTTTATTTCTACAGTGTTGAAGTACTTGCTGACCCTTGCTGTGACTGATGGGGATCCCCAAGCATCGCCAGCAGAGGACCTCCTCTAGAGACAGCCAGAACTTCCCTCCACCAAGCACAGCAGTCACTGGCAGCATCCATGAGCCACTGAGGTGCCAGCATTTGTGACTCAGGGACGCTACTGCTGCCTGCCAAGCTTGGCAGAAGGGGCCCCCGGCCAACTGAAAGGAAGTCCTCAGCTGACAGCTTGGGGGTTCTCATCAGCTGAGTATTTATATTTTATATTTACATTAGAGGCTCTGGTAGAAACCCGTTTACAAAGTATGTATTCTTCCCAATTAATATTTCCAAATTAATAAAGTGTCTTTTCTTATTTGTAAATGGGTCTCTACCAAAGCCTTTAATTCAGTAGCATAATTAAATGAAATAACTATTTCTGAAGTTTATAGGGATGGGTGGGGATGGAGGGATTCCTCATGGGGACGGGTGGGATTCCTCACAGGGACGAGTGGGATTTTGGCAGGGACGGGTGGGATTTCTGTTCCCGCGCAACTCTCTAATTACACATTTCAAATCTGACATATTGTAATCACAAAATAGAAAATAAAATCATATTTTTCTACCTATTGTTGTCTGGTCATTTTATTATTCAAATCATGTTGGTCCTAGGCTCTGGTTTCTGTTTGTCATCTGTTAACTCGTTCACCAGGGTCTCCTGCCCATTTGATGCTTTCTTCTTTCTCTGTTCTTACCATTCATCTTCTACCTCTGTACCTTTTCTTCCACTGCTATAGCCAACATTTCTTCCCCACTGTCTACCATCTCTCTCTCTCTCCCTGCTTTGTGCCATGGGTCAAATGTCTCTATACCCCTCCATGCAGTATCTCTCCCTTCCTCCTCTCCATTATCATGTGAAATATTTTTTTTTCTCTCCCCATGCACCATCTCTCCCTGCCCTCTACCTTATGTCCAACACGTCTCCCTCTCTCTTCTCCATGCATGTCTCCCTCCCCTCCACCATATGCAGGTTTTCTCCCTCTCACCCCTTTCTACCTCTTTGTTTCACTCCTCTACCCCATGTGCAACAGTTCTTCCTCTCTTCCCCTAGGTGCAGCAGCTTTCCATCCCTCCTATCCCCCTGTGAAGCAGCTTTCCATCCTTACCATCCCCCTGTGCTGCACTTCTTGACTGATCCCCCTCCCCCCCCCCTGAGATATGACATACAGTCGGGTCTCCTAATGCGGCAGAGGGAAGGCCCTGGCAGGGCAGGCCATGAGGAGCCTGTTCAGAGTCTGCTAGCTGTCCACTGCTAACTGTTATCAACAAACCAAGCAATATTACAAATCCCAGAATGCTTTGCTGTAAGACTGGCTCAAACTGCCCTAGACAGCCCAAAGAAATTAAGCGCAGGTTACCTTTTGCAGGGGCTCTAGGAGTTTCCCTAGTGCAACAATGGCAATAAGAACTATGAGAGCTGAGATCAAGCCGGCAACCTGCAAAACAAGAACGCAGATGTTGAAGAAGTGACTGTTTTCTAATGCAGAGCTTCTCAGTTTTCAGGATAACCACAGTGAATATGCATAAGGCAGATTTGCATGCAATGGGTTTCAAACAGAGGCACTATTTCTCTCATATATATTCATTGCAGTAATCTAAAAATGTGACTGGCTAGATGTGCCTCCACGAAAGTGTGGAGAAGCAGCTTTAATGCAAGACTTGAATGAGGGTGACCATATAACTCCAAGTCAGAAGGGTCAGCCTGAGTCGGTCCTGGTTTTAGTCCCATTCCTTCTACATCTTTATTATTGCATTTTCTGCAAGTCCACAGAGAAAATGAGATCATGCCCAGCACTGCAGAAAAATATCCATGTGTACTTGGTATCCACTAGTGCTGCCTGATTCAGGGAAAAAAAATTCAATTTGATTTGACCTATTGAATTGATTTTTCAATTCGATTCAATTCACTTTTCCTGCCAATAGGGCATTTTTTTCAAATGTCCTGGCTTTGGTTTATTTTGCAGCCTCTTCACTCACCCCAGCCCCCTTTGCCTTCTCCAGCCCCATGATGGCGCTGTAAACAAAATAAACAAAAAAGACTTTTCCTCTCTCTGTTAGGTCCTAGCTCACGCTCGCTGTCTAACATCAGCTCTGGCAGGATTCACATTTCAAATCTGACATATATTCAGGAAGCAGCGCAGGCCCAAGCAGCAACGCAGAAAGCTGGCTCCTGCCCATTCTGATACATGGTAGGAAGAGGTGCAAGGGTGTTTTTAAAAGGTAGGACAGGGCGGGGAGGTGTTGATTTAAAAAAGTACAGGGACAGGGAGTGTTTTTAAAAGGTATGGGGGGATTTAAAAAGGTACTGGGGGGACAAGGTGCAGAGCCTGGCAAGGAGTGTGGGGTTGGCTGCAGAGCCTGGCAGAGAGGGGGGACATAATGCAGAGCCTGGCAAGGAGTGTGGGGTGGGGTGGTGTGAAGAGCCTGACAGGGAGTGAGGGGGGCTGGGTGCAGAGCCTGGGTTCAGAATGTTTTTTTTCTTGTTTTCCTCCTCTAAATCTAGGGTGCATGTTATGGTCAGGTGCGTCTTATGGAGTGAAAAATATGGTAAATATTAAAGAAAAAAATACCAGTAAAGTTCTCTTCCTCTCTGGAAGTTCTCTTGCAGCACTCTTCTATAGAAATATGGCTCTGGTTTTACTAAATAAACAACTCAGGACTGCATCTGCTTATTTTAAGTGACCTGGATTCAGCTGGTTACCAAATTTTTTCAAAGGATAATTAGAATGTTACCTGTGTCTTTCCTCCAGTGCTTTCTTGGATAGCCGTACGTGACAGAGCAGTTGTGGCAACAAAACACGAGAAAGCACCCGAAAACACATTGCTAACTCCAAAAGCAATAAATTCCTGAAATTAAAAAAAAAACAACCCCAGAACAAATCAGTTCAGCTGTAAAAAAAAAAGAGAAATATGTCCAGAATTTAACTTAGGGGTCAGTTCAGCAAAAGATTGACACTAGGCACAGAAAATGAAGCTACTTTAACCAGAAATGTACGCCAGAGACATGCTTTCATTCTTTATTTTTTTTTTAACTTTGGCGTTTTTTAGCATGTTGCGTGCAAAGGGCCAGATTCTGTAAATGGCAGTTGGGCAGCGGCTAGAAAAATGGCGCCATTCACGTGTCAATCATGAATAGGCATCATTAACAGAATCACGGCTACATAAAAAGATAGGTGCCGGTAATATAAGCCAGGATTTTAAATGCCTACATTACTAGCACCTATGTGTGACTGAGAATCATGGCTAATGGCGCCTAAGGTCATCTCTGCGCCTAACCACACGTACTTTGACCTTAGGCGCCTCTAGGTACCTTGGTATAGGCACAATTACGATGCCTACTTTCTTAAACAACTTTTTTCATTTGGGGGGGCTTGGATGGTGGGTTGGTTTGGTTGTCTGAGGTTTGGGAATCTGTATTTTCTTGTATTTCACTCCTGATTTTTCTTAGGGGGTGTGGTGAAAATATGAAGAGTGGGTGGTGGCCTTTTTTGAGGGTTTGTAGGCGTAATTTTTTGGCCTCTTTGGCCTTTCTTGGTATAACAGTAGGGTTCTTTTCGATCCAGGGTGAATGTACTTTCTGGGGATTGGGGAGGGGTGGGAGTAATATGTTGCTTTAGGTACACTGTCAAAAGCACGGAGGACAGTGGCACGCCAACAATCCTGTGCTGACATTTAAGCACAGGAGAAAAGCGCGCCGCAACTTCCAGCGTTTTGAGGCCTTCTGTTTTACGCTGTGAACGGGGGAGTGGGGGGAGGGAGAACCCAGACTACACTTAGAACTGCTCGTGCTCCCGTTGGGGGGGGCTTTGTGGGGGAACCCCCCAGTATACTGAAAACTCCCGTTGTTTTCGCTGTTTGGGAGTTTTCAGTGTAGTGGGGGGATTTTTCCCCCACACCCCCCCAATGGGAGCATGAGGACTTCTAAGTGTAGTGGGGGATTCCCACCACACACACCCCTTAGAGCGCAAAAGCAGCGGAAGCGATGGTGCGCATTTCTCGTGTGTACAAAATGTCAGCGCAGGATTGTCGGCAGGCCACTGTCCTCCACGCTTTTGACGCATCACCATTGCTGTATTGTCTACTTTGTCTGTTGACTGTATTATGAAAGATTGTTCTGCTCTTTGAAAATACAGTAAACAGATTTTTTTCTAAAACAACTTTTAAATTTATTTTTAATGGAATGGTCAGTTACTGTGCCGATTGAAGCCAATTAAAGCAAAAAAGTTAGGTGGCAGTAGGACGCCTATCACCACTTGGCTTATGGCACTGTTTACAGAATCAGGCCCAAAATGTTTAAAGTACCGTATTTTCACGCATATAACACGCGCGTTATACACGATTTTTACAAACCGTGCATAACCTTGCGCGTTATACGCGTGAGCGCGTTGTCCAATTTTTTTTTTCATTCCGATCCGACATCCCCCCTGCGAACCAAGAATCTCGGAGAGAGCGAGACCAGAAGGCTTTGAGCATGCGCAAATGCTCAAAGCCCAGTCCAGCCCGGCACAAGGAAGAAGGAGGATCTCCCTCGCACCGCCCAGCCCAGCCCAGCAACAATGAGGGAGGATCTTTGGGCACTGGCACGTCCTGTGCATTGGTGCTGGTGCCGGTGCCCAATCGGGTAAGAGATGTTTTGCGGTGCTGGGGGGGATGTAGGATCGCGTGGGAAGGGGGGTGACGTGAGCGGGGGGGAGGATGCCGGTTCGCAGGCCAGAAGAGTAAGCGGGAGTGGGAGGAGGTTATAGCAGCATGTGCGGTATACGCGTGTACCGTGTAATATAAAAATTTTTTTTACAGAAATGCTTTGGACCCGCGCGCTATACGCGTATGCGTGTTATACACATATGCGCGTTATATGCGTGAAAATACGGTACTCTAAATTGCCTTAGAAAGTCTCGGCAGTCATTTTCAGCATTGTGAGAGCACGGGCAAGAGCATATGAGAATCGCTTCTGCTCCAACCTCCCACTAGACCTCCATGGAAGCACGGTAGGCCTGGGGGTCCTGCTGCTGGGTCTGGGAGGGGGGTCGGTCGTCACTCTTTGGGGTGGGGAGGGAGGGAGTATATAAGGTACAGGTACAAGATCCATTCCAAAACCCCAAAATCTCCGAAAACCAAAATATGCCTGGTCCCAAGGATTTCAGATAAAGGATCTTGTACTTGTACCATAAAACGACCACACAATCAAACAAACCTCTATTTCCACTGGTTACAATGAAAGTCACAAAACAACGCTAACCACAAACAGGCAGCAAAGTGGAGTCGATGTCTTAGATGCTGCCAAGTTTATTGATAAACGGAAATTTTTAAAAATTGTTTAAAATTTTTTAAAAAACTTTCATTTATCAATAAACTTGGCTGCATCTAAGACATTGACTCCACTTTGCTGCCTGTTTGTGGTTAGCGTTGTTTTGTGACTTCCATAAAACGACTGCTACCTCAATTTATTGCTAGTTAGTGGGCTGTTTGCTAATTCATTTGTGTGTGCATCTTCAATCCATGTGCAAATTTCGGTGCTTAAATTTGGGTACCATATACAGAATCTAGGGGTATGCCACTTATTCATGCCCTTGTAGAATAGCATATATGTGCCCTACTGGCACTATCACAGGTAAGTGTAAACTTACACACATAAATGCTAGAGGCGTGTAAATGCAAGCACCAAATTACAAAATGGCTGTTCACGTGTCCATTCATGCCTGTTCTACTGCTGAAACAACCAACTGGGTTAATCAAAGCCTTTGATAGTTAACAACAAATATGCCACCGTGTAATGACACTACATATTGTTGCTAGCTTTTACAAAGTCGTGGTAGAGGTTTCTATCGCGGGCCGGTGAGGTAAATGCTCCAATGCTCATAGAATTCGTAGGAGCGTTGGAGCATTTACCATGCCAGCCCGCGATAGAAACCTCTGCTTTGGCTTTGTAAAAGGGGGTCTATATTATTATGTTAGCCTTTTCAGGTTATCTTAGAATGGCTAACATAGACGGACAATGAGTCTCTGCCCTAAAAAAATTTCCATCTCATGCTGTTACCTGGATCAACGAGGGAATACATGGTCACAAGTAGTATCAGAAGCAGGCCTCATAGCACTCCCATCCCTAGGTTAGCTGCCTCGCCCACTTTAATGTATTTATGTTTTGGTTTTGTTTTGTTTTTAATTACACTTTTAATATTGTTATAATTGCCTTTACTGTCAGAAGTACTAAGCTTTTACTCCCAAAATAGAAAAAAAAGAACCAAAAACCCCTCTGTAGCCTTGGCTCTTCATTTCAGGAAGTTTCCACATGATGCAAATGTAAATCTGTTTACCCAGAGATTTGATATGTCATGAAAAGCAGCAGGGTAGGTTTCCCTCCACATTACAGAATCTCAGGCGTGACGTAGGCTCTGGTTTAGTGTCATCATATCAGGAAACAAAGTCTCCAGGGCCATTTAATCCTTGGCATCTCTGCCCAAATCTCAAATGATAATGATAATAGCACAGCTATTCATAAGGCTTGTGGTACTTCCTGTTAGCTGCCTGAATTTTCAGATTCTATGGACTTCTGCTTTAACTTCTACAGATAAAAGGCAGTGACTTTGTACCCGAGTAGCTGCTGTTTTGCTTTCTTTGACCCGGTGCTATAATTTGGAAGCATTGAGTAATCGTAATCGTTCTAGGATGGGATTTAACATCAGCACTTGAATTTGGAACTTGTCTTGGGCTTGGATTTACAAAGATGTATAAATAAATCCAAACATAAAATCCTAGCAGCTAGGGCAGTGGGCTAATACCCAGGGGAATCAAACCAGAGAAGAAAAACCATATAGATAAATGATTTAATTACTACAAAAATGAAGGAAAGAATCTCAGAATTGCCACTCCAAGGATCATAATGATATCATCCATATAAGGAATTGTGGCATGGGTTTCTTTCATTGATCCAAAACCTTCATATATTAACTTGACTCAATCCGTCACTTATTTATAGATATATAACTTCACTACTCAGTAATTTAAATTTTTCTGAGCTTTTTTAAACTTTTTTTAACTTTTTACATTCAAAACTGTGCAAAAAGCATTAACATTTGTGCAAAAATGCAAAGAATCAAAATTGTGCAAAAGGCAATATAACTTATGTAAAAAACATTAAAGCCTTAGCTAAGCACTTATCTTTCAGCTTGACATTAGCTAGTAAAGCAGCATAGAAGTACCGTGGCTTCCTAAGGGTTTGTGAGATACGGGTTTTGACGTCAAAACCCGTATCTCACAAACCCTGAGGAAGCCGCTTGTTATGATGCCGTTATACAGATCCATGGTGAGGCCTCACTTGGAGTACTGTGTTCAGTTTTGGAGACCACACTACCGAAAGGACGTGCTGAGGGTCGAGTCGGTTCAGCGAACAGCCACCAGGATGGTCTTGGGGCTCAAGGATCTCACGTATGAAGAAAGACTAAAAAAATTGCGGCTGTACTCACTTGAGGAAAGAAGAGAACGGGGAGACATGGTTGAAACGTATAAGTACATCACGGGATGTATCGAGTCGGAAGATGATATCTTCTGGCTCATGGGACCCTCGACCACCAGAGGGCATCCGCTGAAAATCAGGGGAGAGAAGTTTCATGGCGACTCCAGGAAGTACTTCTTCACCGAAAGAGTAGTGGATCATTGGAACAGACTCCCACTGTAGGTGATTGAGGCCAGCAGCGTGATGGATTTTAAGAGAAAATGGGATACTCACGTGGGATCTTTAAGGGAGTGAATTCAGGGGGGGGATACTTGGAATGGGCAGACTTGGTGGGCTATAGCCCTTTTCTGCCGCTTTTTTCTATGTTTCTAGCGGCGAAACGGGTTCCCATTGGATGTGATACATGGGGCTTAAAGCGGCGGTACTTCTATGCTGCTTTACTAGCTAATGTCAAGCTGAAAGATAAGTGCTTAGGTAAGGCTTTAATGTTTTTTACATAAGTTATATTGCCTTTTGCACAGCTATTTTGCATAATTTTGATTCTTTGCATTTTTGCACAAATGTTAATGCTTTTTGCACAGTTTTGAATTTAAAAAGTTAAAAAAAGCTCAGAAAAATTTAAATTACTGAGTAGTGAAGTTATATATCTATAAATAAGTGACGGATTGAGTCAAGTTAATATATGAAGGTTTTGGATCAATGAAAGAAACCCATGCCACAATTCCTTATATGGATGATATCATTATGATCCTTGGAGTGGCAATTCTGAGATTCTTTCCTTCATTTTTGTAGTAATTAAATCGTTTATCTATATGGTTTTTCTTCTCTGGTTTGATTAACCTTTTGTGGACCTGTTTATCTGTGGTTCATTTTTCTTTTCTTTTTTTATTACTTTTCTAATACCCAGGGGAGCCAAAAACCAAATATCATTTCTCCCTCAAATGCTATTTGTGAGCTTGAGCAAATCAATTCACCCTCAGCTACAAGTTAGAATATAAGGCCTCCTGGGTAGGTAAATACTGTAACTTGCTCTGCGCTGTGCTTTAGAAAGAACATAAGAATACAAGAGTTGCCATACTGGGACAGGCCGAAGGTCCATCAAGCCTAGTATCCTGTTTCCAACAGTGGCCAACCCAGGTCCCAAGTACCTGGTAGAACCCAAATAGTAGCAACATTCCAGAGCTGGGATTGTGATGTCATAAAAGCCTCATTCCACCAATGCCTAAGAGTCAAACTCATCAGTGATGTCACAATGGTTTGATTGTCCTATACTTGGCTCACATAAGAACATATGAATTGCCATATTGGGATAGACCGAAGGTCCATCAAGCCCAGTATCCTGTTTCTAAGAGTGGCCAACCCTGGTCCCAAGCACCTAGCTAGATACCAAGTAGCAAAACAGTTTTTATGCTGCTTATCCTAGGAGTAAACAGTGGATTTCTCCAAGCCACCCCACTAATGGTCTATGGCAGGTATTGGGTAATAAAATCCAAATTCATATGCAGTTTTAGTAATAGCCACAGTCATCTGACGCCCAGTCTTACAATCTGTACAGTACCCATTAGTGACAAAGACATTACAGTAAAACAGAATCTCTATCTACCTAGTTAAAAGTAATGGCTAATGAATGTAATTGTACACAATGACAATTGATTAGGAAGGAACTTTGCTTCGCAAAGAATTATAGACCATTTGTTTACTCAGTAGCGGTGATGATGAAAGCCACATATGCTGCATTCTGCTGGCACAGATGGAACATAGCTCGATGGAAGAGCTGGGACGGCTTCTGTTCTGAACACCACATGGGCATAACGAGGGATCGTGATATCTAATCTAATCTTCAGTTTAGGTTTATCAAATTAACAACTTATCAAATTTTTAATAAAGGTAAAGATATTTTAAACAGTTCCACTGTACCTGGTTTCCATTAATGGCGTAGTTGTGCTTACTGGCATATACTTTGGCCACTGAAACGGCAACAGCATAAGCTACTATCCCAATGGAAAATGCAGATCCAATCATTTCTGAAAACAGGCCCACATTTGGAGATACCGGTGGTATAAACCTAAAATAATTAACAGAATACATGGGGGGGGGGTTTCTCCCTATTTTACACCAGGTTTGATAAAGACTTGTGCCTACTTCAGACATGGGCAACTCTGGTCCTCGAGGGCCGGAATCCAATCGGGTCTTCATGATTACTCCAATTAATATGCATTGAAAGTAGTGCATGCAAATAGATCTCATGCATATTCATTGAGGAAATCATGAAAACCCGATTGGATTCCTGCCCTCGAGGACAAGAGTTGCCCATGTCTGGCCTAGTTCATTGTTTCTAGATCCATTCTATTTATGGCGGTTTCTCTTTTTACAACAAAGAATGGTTGTTGATATATCATTTGCACACCCCAGGTGACGTCTTGGTGAGGGCGCAGGCACCCATCCTCTACTCTGCCCCACCCCCCGCTCCTTTTCCCGCTCCCGTGCACGTGCGCTGCTTCCCTTCCCCCATGCCTCTGTATCATTCCTGGTGCGAGCAGCAACCCCTAACCTGCGGTTGCACCAGTGTCGGCTCTTCCTCTGATGTCACTTCCTGGACCCACACCTATACTAAGCAAACTCCTTTACTATGTCCAGCAAGGGGTAAATTTAGAAAAGTTGGCTCCTATGGACTCTATCACTCTTTCTGTACTGGTTTATTGTTCTTTTTCAATAAAACAGACTCGACATAAACTTTTATGAAGCCACCTGAGGGTTTTTTATTGCCGGCTGCAGCGATAAAAGCTCTGACGCTCATAGACTACTCATGAGCACTGGAGCATTTACCGCTGTGGCTTGCGATAAAAAAATTATAACGCAGCTTCATAAAAGGGGGGAGGAAGGAATGTCTTTTTTAATCAATGTACCATTGCTGAATGTGAAAACATAAAAGTTATAACTATAATACCATGAAATTTGCTCCATTAAGCAAAAATAATAGCAAATTTTAAGAAAAATGGAGCTTTATACAATCAGTGGCTTTGAGAGATCCCAGGATGGGCTTTAAAAAAATTTTTTTTATTATTTTCTGATCAAGCACAATCACATTCACGGAAAAACTTCTATCCGCATAGTTTTTCTGACTTTGTGGGCTATGAGGTTTGCATGCCACATGGTACCTGCCTTTGTCTTTAGGAGACCCTTCCCCCCCCCCCAAAGCATTCATCTCCTTGAAAAGAAGATTCGCTTTTTTAATTTATCTCATCGAGGTGCTGTTGAGCGTAGAGATATGCATAATAGCTGCAAACTCAATTGAGTGTTTTTCAGGAGATCTTCAAAAGAGCTGGAATTTTCGTTAAGTGCAATGCATCACAGAAAAAGCTACTACTAGAGCAGTTACTGTGGAGATGTAGCCCTAATGGTTAGTGCATTGGGCACAGAACCTGGGGGACTGGGTTTGATCACCCCCCTGCATCTCTCTGTGACCCTGGGCAAGTTGTTCAACCCTCTGTTGCCCCAGGCACATGACTTAGAATGTGAGCCCACCAGGGACAGAAAAAAGTACCTGCATATAGTATATGTAAACTGCTTTGATTGTAGGCGGCCCTTTAAAATATGAATCCACTCACCCGGTTGGGATGGTTTTAACAATGCCTGCGTTGTATTTTCCCTCCAGGTCAGCTCCATAGGATATTCCAGTGGCTACTATTGTCTACAGTGGAACAAAATATTTTCGTTTTTAAAAGAGAAAAATATTCCCATGAACGAAGAAAGATCTTTCCCATCATACGGCAGCTGAAGTATTCCACTTACCACAATCACTTCTATGGGAATAGGCATAGGGAGTTTATGTTTATAACGATCACTTATTTCCTTCACCACCACACAAATAATAAAAGTCAGTAGTCCAGCAATGAGATCGGCAATGTTGGTTTTGCCAATGTTTGCAAAGATATCTATAATGGTCTACAAAACAAAACAATGCACATATATTATATTGCACAAAAAAAAGAAAGAAGGTACTATGCCTCGGGGTAAACAAAAAAAAGAGGCACAGGAGATATCTTATCCAACTTCCAGTAACATATACTTTTATTAGCAGTTTATCAAAAGTCCAAAAGCAAGTCTTTGATATGCAAAATAAGGGGTCCCGAATAGGGTCCAAGTTTCAGCGACAGCATCGCCTTCCTCAGGGGACAACAAAGGACTTGAGCTTTCCTGCAAATTATACGCTGTGGCACATCGGCGTCTCTGCTCAAGGAAGAAGCACTAAAAGTGGGGAGCATTCAGCGCAGCTCCCTGCACTAATAACCGCTATCGCGGTTTAGTAAAAGGAGGGGGGGATAATTTCCCTATCAATACTTTAAGCTGACCATACTTGTACTTGAAAACAATCGCTGCAGGTTCCTCTCTCATAGAATCTAGAATCTGCTGCATTTTCATCATATCTAACAAGAAAATTCTTTAGAATCACACACATAGTATTCAAGCCAGAACATATATAATCATTTAAATAATAAAAAGTCATATTTTAAAACAGTATCTGTAGCTGAAGAAAGCAAAATCCTGAATGCTTTTACAGTAGTTGATTTTGTGTGCCATATTTGGTGATAGCTGATGTTATATCTCCACAGAGAAGCTCATTCCTAAGAAGCTTATCATCCCAAATTTACAGACTTAAATTTTGTTAAACATTTGTATCAGAAGAATTTATTTGGAGCTCTATCTACCATATAAACTACTATGCAAGATTATAACTGCATTACTTGCAATTACACACACACAAATAAAGAATGCAATTAGTAGGCTCCACCCCCCTCCTCCGGGCTACTTTACAATCTCTGGTGCTCTAGTGAAAGGTCAAGACAGGTGGCAGGGCAGGTGTAATTCCGAACAGGAGTTATCCCTAGTCGCTCTTGCCCATGTCAGCTCTACTCTCAAAATGGCTGCCATAATCTCTTGCAACAGTCTCACAAGATTGCCACTAGAGGTCTTGGCAGCCATTTTCAGAGCATAACCATTATGGGCAGGAGCAACTGGGGATCACTACTGCCCTGATTACACCTCTAGATCACCAGAGATTATAAAATAGGCTTGAAGGGGCACTTTCAGGTAGGCAGGAGAGAGAGGCAACTCCTGTTAAGAGAAGAAGGGGAGGGAGACAAGCAGGATAAAGTACAAATTTTCTGCTGGGAGGGCTGGAACACCTGCTTTCTGCTGGTAGGGTTACCATATGGCTCCAGAAAAAGGAGGACGAATTGAGAAATCCAGGTTTTACTTCCACTGGTTTCAATAGAAGTAAAGCCCAGATGTCTCTATCTGTCTTCCTTACTTCCATTGCTTTCAGTATAAGTAAAACCCAGATGTCTCAATCCGTCCCCCTTTTCTGGAGCCATATGGTAACCCTATCTGCTGGGGTAGAGAAGGGATGACTGTATAGGTTTCAGTCAAAACCAAGCAGTAAATTTTGGCCACAGACCTAGTTTTGGCCAAAACTCAGAACCCCGAATTCTATCACCCTTTAGTGGTCAGTCAACACCTAGCAGCAAATTTTGGCCACAGACTCAGTATTGGCCAAAACTGAAAACCCCGGTTTCTGTCACCCTCTAGGGCAGTGTTTTTCAACCTTTTTTGGGCAAAGGCACACTTGTTTCATGAAAAAAATCACGAGGCACACCACCATTAGAAAATGTTAAAAAATTTAACTCTGTGCCTATATTGACTATATATAAAGTAATTCTCTTGAATAGGAATCAAATAAACACAAAGAAAGTATTTTATAATTACTTTATTATGAAATATTAAGTAAACAGAATAGTGAAAAATTATAAAATACTTTATTCAGTGCGAAACCTGGGCCTGTTTGGCTGAACACAAAGCTGATATTCTGGCTGGAATCGAAGAAAGACACATACGTAGCTCTTCGTCAACAGCTCTCAGTCTCTCTCTGTATTTGGTTTTTATAGCATACAAAAATAGACAAATATACCCTCCATCCTTTTTATTAAACCACAATAGCAGTTTTTAGCGCAGGGAGCTGCGCTGAATGCCCAGCGCTGCTCTTGACGCTCATAGGCTCCCTGCGCTAAAAACCACTATTGCGGTTTAGTAAAAGGTGACCATATTGTAAAATATAGACAGCAGATATAAATTCAGAACTGTGCATAGTAAGTGAAGGGAAGTTTTCATCTCTGGGAATTTACCCAGTTAACTATTAAGTTATTTGGGCAAATTCCTTTGAAAACTGTGGTAATACTGCCTCCACTTTGCTAAATTTAAAATAAAATAATTTTTCCTACCTTGTCTGGTGATTTCTGGTTGCACTTTCTTCTTCTGACTGTGCATCCAATCTTTCTTCCCTTCTATCAGCCTATATGCTTTCTCTCCTCCACACCTCATTCCCTCCCCCAACTTTTTCTTCCTCTCTCCCTGACCTTTCTTTCTGTTTCTCTTCTTTCCTTCTGTTTCCCTGCCTGCCCCCTTTCTTTCTTTCTCCCTGCCGTTCCCCAAGCCACTGCCACTGCCGCTGCCATCGGGGAACAGGACCCACCAATGGATAACAGGCCCCAAAGCCGACGCCGACGCATGCTCTCCCTGACGTCAATTCTGCAATCGGAGAGGAAGTTCTGCCCAGCCAGGCAGCGATTGGCTAGCCCGAACTTCCTCTCCGACTGCAGAATTGACGTCGGGGAGAAGAAGACTTATTGGCTCAATAGATTAGATCGCCAAGACAAAGTGAGTCCTGGGTGATCGACTCACTTTGCCTTGGCGAGCTACTGGCGCCCCTGCCTCGGGCCCCCTGTCAGCTCCGGGCCCCTGAATACAGGACTGGTAGTACTGCCCTGATGGCGGCCCTGCGGCACACCAGGCAACATCTTGCGGCACACCAGTGTGCCGCGGAACAGCGGTTGAAAAACACTGCTCTAGGGGACACCTTAGGAGAACCTTCAGTCTTGCACACCCCTCAAAGAACTTTCAGCCCCCTAAGAGTTTGACATAATTAAACTCAACAATTATGACTATCACACAAACATCCTATTAAAAAATGTAGGTTAAAGTATGCACTGATAGTTCTTTGAATTTGAGTGGATGTCAAGACCTTTTGCTTTGTTTTGACTGCAGTTGCTGTTTGCTGCCCCATGAAGTTGATACCTTAGGCATCCACTTATTTAATTCTTGCCTAATATTTGGCAAACCTTAGTGAAGCCCCCTTTCCTAGTGTGAACAAAAATAGGAGTGAAAATATATTGATTGCTATGCTAAATTTGAACGTGAAAAAGTGTGATACAGGCTCAAGGAGGAAGTGTCACAAGATTCTATTCTGGATAATGGAATGTCAAGGAAATACTTACATATATAATGGACAGTATTCCATTGTAGTTCTTAGTTGGAACATTGAGGACTATTTTCACTTGAGATACAAAGACTTGGAAAGCAGCTGCAGTTGTGAATCCCCCAACCAGTGGATCTGCGAGATATCTCACAATAAAGCCAATCTGAAGGGCTCCCAGTACCAGCTGGAGAACAACAAAGGGGGCAAATAGACTGGTGACCTAGAGCATGCTGTATCTCAGGGAAGCTAAAGATTAGAAAATGTGACGTCTGTATATATGCCAAAGTTCAACTCCTAGTGTCGTGCACTGAATCAAATAAAAGCCAAAGATCAGATAACAGACCATCTAAAAGTCAAATTTTAGATCTTTAAAACAGTGAAGAAAGTAAAGGAGAAGACAATGTAATATTGAACGTTTCCATCAAACAGAATTTCATTTCTATTTTCCGATAGCTGGGGTATACAGTATTTATAAATGAATTATAGTATAATGAATTTTCTGTATTAAGTTACACAATGTTTCATTTTCATTCAATGATCTGTGGCCACTGGTACTCAACTTTTTACAATTCAGCATCCGCTACAGGGCTGACATTAAAGGGACGCAAACTGGGCAAATGCCCTGGCCTCCCAGGCCACAAAGGGCCCCAAGCCTGCTCATAGCTGAAGAAAGAACAGTCCGATAGTGAGTTCTGCAGCCCCATCAAATCTGGGCCCCAATCAGTGGCGTGCGGGTCAGGGACTTCAGGGGATTCGTCCCACCCCTACAAGCCCTGAAGGCATTGCTCTGAATTTTATTGGTTGAGCAGCTGACAGGCAGATGTTGCTCAGCCAATCAAATTCAGATCAGTACTGTCAGAGTCTTCAGGGGGGGTTCGGATAATCTGCAGCCCAAGAGCCCTGCTTTTTTTTTTAATGCAATTTGACTGGTTGACCAGGCTGCCTACTCAACAACAAATCAAACTGCATCAAACAAAAAATAAAAATTAAATTAAAAAAAACAGGGCTGTAGAGCTGGGGGATAAAGTTACCGGGTTTTAATTCAGTTGCTTTCAATGGAAGTAAAACCCAGATGTCTCAATCTGTCCTCCTTCTTCTGGTAACCTTAGCTGGGAATTCACTGAATCTCCTGAAAGCTCTCACTGCGCACCACTGGCCCCAACATATAACACCAGCCCTGATCAGACAGGGTGTTCCTTACATGAAGATACTTACAAGGTGAAGGATCTTGCAGAGTTCAAGAAACGATCTAAAACACATATAACAAAATGAACCTGAGAGGACGTCAGAGTCCAGTCCTCATGGGGGAAGGGAGCTTTGTTTTCAATATTTGAAATACTTTTTGTCCCGCTTTTGTTATGGTTGTTGCTTAATAAAAACAGATTTCACTTTAAAAAAAACACGAGAAAAAGCTTTTCATTATGCAGTGATCTAGTAGCAGGGCCCTGGAGAAAATGTAATCCGTTTTTAGGCTACGCTAACTGCTTTTACTGCATCTACTGCTAACAAGTTCCAGAGCTCAAAAGAACATAAAAATCGCCCTATTAAGTCACTTCAAGAGTTCATCTAGCCCAGTATCCTGATTTTGAACAGTGGCCAATCCAGGACACAAGTACCTGGCAGGATCCCAAAAAGTAACAAGATGATGCAATAAAAGTAGAAAGTAGTCTAAGAAAAAGAATTCCATTTTCTTCAGGGCCCCAGAACTAGATCGCTGATCTGCATAATGAAAACTTTTTTTTTTTTTTAAACAAGTCTGACCATTTTGTTACAGGTGCATTGGCTCATTTCATGTAATCTGTAAGTTACTTCATTTTGCAAATACCTTCATGTAAGGAACATCTCAGCTGATGCTACATTGTATGATATCTTTAACTGTACCCAGGTAAAATGAATCCCAGTTTCTTATTTCCCCCTCCCCCCCCCACACACACACTTTTACTAAACTGCGATAGAGGTTTTTAGCGCAGGGAGCTATGCTGAATGCTCTGCGCTGCTCCTGATGCTCATAGAGTTCCTATGAGCGTTGAGAGCAGCGCACAGCATTCAGCGTGGCTCCCTGTGTTAAAAACCGCTATCGCAGTTTAGTAAAAGAGGGGGTTCATTTGAATGGGTTACATTTCCTTGATATGTCTAGAGTTTTATGTGGTCAATGGCCAACCAAATGTTGTAATGGGCCAGGGAGGGTGGAGCATTTACAGTGTAAAACTGACCCAATCTCTCTGGAGATGGACCAATTTCTTATTGTCTGGAAGACAGGGAATAAATTCTTGTGATTTCAGCTCCTTTGGTTTTATTTACAAGCGAGACTACCGTATTTTCACACATATAACGCACGTGTTATACACGATTTTACAAACCGTGCATAACCGTGCACGTTATATGTGTGAGCGCGTTGTACAATTTTTTTTTTCATTCCGATCCGGCATCCCCTCTGCAAACCGGCATCCTCCCCCCCGCTTGCGTCACCCCCCCCTCCCCCGTGATCCTACATCCCCCCCAGCACCGCAAAACATCTCCTACCCGATTGGACACTGGCACCAGCACCAATGCACAGGACGTGCCAGTGCCAGTGCCCGAAGATCCTCCATCGTTGGGCTGGGCTGGGCTGGGCGGTGCGAGGGAGATTCTCCTTCTTCCTTGTGCCGGGCTGGACTGGGCTTTGAGCATTTGCGCATGCTCAAAGCCTTCTGGTCTCGAGTCTCGGAGAGAGCGAGACCAGAACGCTTTGAGCATGCGCAAATGCTCAAAGCCCAGTCCAGCCCGGCACGAGGAAGAAGGAGGATCTCCCTCGCACCACCCAGCCAAGCCCAACGAGGGAGGATCTTCGGGCAATGGCACTGGCACGTCCTGTGCATTGGTGCTGGTGCCGGTGCCCAATCGGGTAAGAGATGTTTTGTGGTGCTGGGGGGATGTAGGATCGCGGGGGAGGGGGGGTGATGCGAGCGGGGGGAGAGGATGCCGGTTCGCAGGCCAGAAGAGTAAGCGGGAGTGGGAGTGGGAGGAGGTTATAGCAGCATGCGCGGTATACGCGTATGCGTGCTATATAAAAAATTTTTTTACAGAAATGCTTTGGACCCGTGCGCTATACGCGTATGCGTGTTATACACGTATGCACGTTATATGCGTGAAAATACGGTACTTACAGAGTCCAGTCAATAGGACAGTTGCCAGTTTATGGTCTCCGTAGTCATGCTTTCAGACAGTTGTAATGGTAGTGAAAAGAAAGCTTAGTCCTGAAGGGCAGTACTCTCGTAGAGAATTCATCACCGTTCCCGTCCCCGCGGAAAACCATCCCCATGTCATTCTTTAAGGAGAGAGGGAAGAATCAGAGTATGAATGGGCACAATCACTGACCTTCAAGCTTTGCATTAAAGAATGCTGGAGTTCCGCAACCGAGGGTGTTATTTGGATTTTATAATATAGCCTCGCCCAAACCCAGGGGAATGTCAGCATTTATCTCCAGAGCCCTTTTGATGGGAAAAAAAAGCCATCCTCACCAACTGGCTCTCCCGTGATCCCCCGTCATATGCACAATGGAGATCCCTAATGATAGTGCACGCAACACTGGAGAGACGCATGGTGGGAGACTTGACTCTTGGCCCGGGTCGCAAATTTTGTCAGGTGTGGGAGCACTTCTGGCAGGACCTCACACCGCATGCTCGCAGTAGACTTTTGAATCTTTAAGATTTTATTCCCACTCTCAGCTGTTGGACTGGCCATGGATTCTTGGGGAGGGGAGGGGAGGGAAGGGGAGGGGGGGATGGGAGGGGAATTGATTATATTGTTGAAAATGTTATTTCCTGAATGGTACTACTGTTTGTATTTGCTTCTTACTGCTGGAATAATAAAAATCATTTAAACATAAAAAAAAAGAATGCTGGAGTAGAAGGACTGAGGTTGAGATAGACACTAAAGAATGATACGGGATGGTTTCCCATGACTATTAGTGGGGATGGGGACGATGATATCTTCTTACCATTCTCTTCCATCCATTGTCTACTAGAGAGTTGCACGGGAACAGAAATCCCTCCCATCTCCACCCGTCCCCGCCAGAATCCTTTCCGTCCCCACCCGTCCCCATCAGGATCCTCTCCGTCCCCACCCGTCCCCGCCAAGATCCTCTCCGTCCCCACCTGTCCCCACAAGGAATTACCTCCATCCCCGCCCGTCCCCATAAAAAGCAGCAATTACTTCTGACAGGATCATCAATTCCACAGTTTCTTTTGTGTTTGCGCTGCTGTTTTCTTTGTGGAATCTCTTTGGTGGAACCCTTTTTTTGTTTTCTGTTTAGGTAATTAACTTATAAACCCCCTCTTTTACTAAGGCTGACGTGTCCATTATATTATATGGACAAGCCCTGCTTCCAAAGCCTTCCATCTCCGTGGGAATCCCGTTGGCTAGAGGGGGGTCCCCATGGGAGTCCCGTGGGCCAGAGGGGGGTCCCCGTGGGAGTCCCGTGGGTTAGGGGGGATTCCTGCGGGACTCCCACGGGACCCGTGGGATTCCCGCGATCCCCGTTCCCGTGCAGACCTCAACTGTCTACCCCCTTTCTGCCCCTTCCATATGGCATCTGCCCTCTTTCTGTGCCCCTTCCAGCAACTGTCTGCCTCTCCCTTCCATCTCTCCCTCTCCCCTCCCAATTGGTCTGGCATTCATCTTCTTCCCTTCCCTCCCCTTTACCCCCTTATGGTCTGGCATCTTCCCTTCCATCTCTCTCTTTTCCTTTCTTCCCCTTAGATCTGGTATCTCTGTTTCCTTTCCTCCTCTCCCCCATGCTCTGGCATCTCTATCCTCTACTTCCCTTCCCTCTTCCTCCCTCCCTCATGGTCTAGCATCTCTCTCTCTTCTCTCCCTTCCCTTTTCTTTTCTTCCCTGGTCTTCCTTCTTAATTTATTTTCTGCCTCTGTCTAGATTAAATTCTTTCTTACTATTCAGTCTTCAATTTCCCTCTTTTCACCATCTCTTTCCCTCTCTTTCCCTCTCTTTCCCATCTCTTTCCCTCACCCCCTCCAGTATTTCGCTAACTCTATCCTCTTCCCCCCATGCTGCATGTGCCTTTTTATCCCTACCTTCTATCCAGTATGTGCCCTCTTTCTCTAACCCCTTCCATCCACCATCTTCCCCCTCTCTCTCCACTTCCATCCAGCGTCTGCTTCCTCTCTCTCCACTTCCATTCAGCGTCTGCTCTCTCCTCACTAACATCCAATGTCTGCCTCCTTTTCTCTCTCCATCTACCCCACTTCCATCAGCCTCTGTCATCTCTCTCTACCTCCACCTTAATTCCATCCAGTATCTTACTCCCTTCTCTCTCTCTCCCTCCACTCCAATTCCTTACATTGTCCTGCCTCCTTCTCTCTCTCTCTCTGTGTCTCAGACTCAACCATCTTTCTTTCTCCAGTGCTCAATGACTCCAATTCATCTCACTCATCCCCCCCAAGCTCTCTTTCCCTTTCCTCTCCACCCAGCTTTCTCTCTCTTTCTCAACCCCCAGCTAAAACCCTTCTCTCCTAGACTCACCTTGCATCTCTGCCTCTTCTTTCCTCCATCCCATCCCAAACTGAAATGGAATGTTGACTGCCTTCTAATTCATGAAAACTGCTCTGCTGTTTCTGGCCACCTCTTTTTTCTTTTGGTTGAGGGGTGAATCTTGCTGTCCTCCCTCTTCCTCCACCTCACTTCCATCCTGCCCCTCTCATCTCCCAACTGCTTCTGCTTTCTTGAAACAGCAGCAGTGGCAGTAAACTTAAATACAGCCATCATGGGACCTTAGTGCACCTTCTTGCAGCTGCCGGCTCTCCTCTGTAACAAGGAAGTGATGTCGGAGGGGCGTGAACTGGCAGTTACAGGGAAATTGCTTTGAAAAAGCAGAAGCGCAGCAGCAGAGTAGGGCGGGAGGTCCTGGTGTGCCAGCTGCACACCCTTTTAGCACCTGCACCCCCACCCCTCTTGGTAAGCCACTGGCTAAATCAATCACAGTAAAACAGTTGGGGTTCAGCCTTCTTGCAGAAATTAACCGGGCATAGACTCTCCCTAGAGAATGACACGGTGATAATAATAGAGGACATGCATCACTATTTCTGTTTCTGCGGTGTTGCACTGTATGCAGAGTCCAGCTTCTTGGTGGTTCAGTTTAACTTTTGTCTACATATTTCTGTTTTTAGTTTATGATTAATTATTCCATACTGATCATAGTAAGGCACTCATCAATCTTTTGGCAGCTGTGATCCCAGTTCACAAGGCCCCCAAATGTACATGACTCCCAGTGGGCACAAGATAATAACATATTTATATAGCGCCTGTCCAAGCTGCAACTCCAAGGTGTCATGACTCACATTTTGGAAAGTTGTCATTGTACATTGACCTCCTAAGAGCATTAAGCAAACCAAGTCTAGAAGTATGGTACATTGCTGAAACTGTCGGTGCTGGTTCTGGAAATAACCTGGGTGAGATGTTCACTCTCCACCTTGTTCCCAGGAGCTGCTTGATCTCTCTATACAGTTCCAACACTAGAACTTTCAAAATACATACACAGGGTCTCCTTGCCCAACTCACAGGAGCTGTGCAAACAAGGAGTTCTATAAACTAGTAAGCATAAACAAGGACTTATGATACACAAACATTTCATTTCTGATTCACCTTGGGAGTCTTTATTATTACACAGCAACAAGAGTCCTTAAGAATATCAGGGAGCACTTGGTTCCATTGCACAGGAGATACATGCCGATCTAATCAAAGGTACTGCAACTTGCAAAAATCCTGTTTCCCTTTGAAAGGAATCCTAAGCTAATGAGCACATGTTTATAAATAAATAAAATATCATTGCATTTGACTTCATATAACTACATGAAAACGAGAAGTTTCCAAAACTGTCAGTGTCTTCATTAATAATTACCTGAAGAATGCCAACGAGGAAGCATAGGGTTCCGGATACCATCACTCTCTCTGCATCTCGGGTTGCAATGTCCACCACGGTTTTGTTGAGCCCTGTGCTATTACCATGCATTAGGTATTTATCATCAGGAACCATGCTTAATACGACAGATCCAACCATCAGACTGACCACTGGGAAAGGGCCTGCCAAGACAACAAAGAGGCAACCAACTTTCAAGTCTGCTTCAGCTTAGGGTTACCACACGGCTCCAGAAAAAAGGAGGACGGATTGAGACATCCGGGTTATACTTCCGTTATTTCAATAGAGGTAAAACCCAGATTTCTCAGGCTGTCCTCCTTTTTCTGGAGTCAATACGGTAACCCTACTTCAGCTGTTACAGGGGAAGGGTTACAGCAAGCTTTGATATATTTACATATAGGGAGGGTCTGAGATGCATATTGTCACATTTTCTGCCATTGGGCGCCTATAAGTTAATTAGCCTACAATGAGAATTTAAATTTTGATGTTTAGATCATGGAATTTATTATCAGAATTTTTCTATTTTTTTAATTGTTGTGGGCCTGGCAATTTCCTCCTGCTTTTGTATGCTTCCAGCTCAGTGGCAGCTGGTGTTTACAGGATTACAGCATCATAAGGCTTCATCTACTATCACCCAGTGTTTTTTCACACTATATGACATTTTGTTCCCATGTAGTCTAGCCATTACAACAATCTTGTTCAAGCAGCCACGAACGGACTTGTCTCAGAAGCTGACATGCTTGCATTCTGAGTATGGCCACTAGGTGTCACCATTATATGATTGTTGAGCCTCGCCCGCTTTCTTCCCAGGGGCTGTGAGTGCTGCCTCCACAACATTTCCATTTCCTGAATGGCATGAGTAGCAGGTATCAAATTTGGGACTCACACTCAGGTAGTCTGCTTGTAGGGTGAGCTCAAAGGGCATGGCAGTGAGACATTAGTTCAGGGAGCTCAACTTTAGGGGGCGCCAAAAATCAGCTTTACCATATTGTCCCTTCACAATGGGGGAAGCCTGTTCTTCCCTTCCACAGCTTTACTGATCCTCTTCCTAGGGCTGCCATAAAGATATGAAATGCAAGATGATGCACTTCCTGTTTCTCCCCCAAAATGATTTTTGCCACCATATTTCTGCATCCTGCAAGGAGCAGAGCTTGAGACTTTGCATGTGACTTATATACCATCTTTATTGAACAAAAACAGGACCCAAATACATTATAAGATTCCAATACATCAATACATCAACCAAGTTTAACTGTAGAAGAAAGCATCATTACAAAAGAAGGAGAGGTAAACAGATGCAGAGACTTTACCAACTGAGATGTGCTTCGATGTTCCCAGGAAGAAGTATGTCAGAATGGGGAAGAATGATGAATAGAGACCATATCCAACAGGGACTGCAGCCAGTAAAGCAAATGCCAAGCCTGAAACCATCCAGAAACATTAGAGAGATCAGAAGAAAATTTAAAAAAAGTTGAACTATTTGGCAAATGTTGTAAGTGTTTAGAATGTAAGTTAGTCCCTAGAAGCCCTGTGTATTTGGGTTTTAAGTTAAACATAGTAACATAGTAAATGACGGCAGATAAAGACCTGAATGGTCCATCCAGGCTGCCCTGTAATCACATGCATTACAATTTCATGATTAAATTAAAATGTCTGTTTTCTTTATTTCTGGACCATAGACCTTAGAAGTCTACCTTAGGTTCCAATTACTGGAGTTGCCATTGACGCTCAGTCCAGCCTATCCAAACCATCTCCTTTGCTGGATTCAGACTGTGAAAGTTTGCTAATTAGCCATCCTCTGTATTTATCCCACACTTTTTTTGGATTCAATCACAGTTTTCCTCTCCACCACCTCCCTCGGGAGGGCAGTCAAAGCATCCACCAAAAATAATTTCCTAATGATACTCTTAAGTCTACCACCCCTCAACCTCAATTGATGTCCTCTAATTTTACCAATTTCTGGAAAAGATTTGGTCCTCTAATAATACCTTTCAAATATTTAAATGTCTGTATCATATCACCCCTGTCCCTTCTCTCCTCCAGAGTTTACAGGATGAGGTCTTCTACTCTCTTCTTTTGGCGCAAACCCCTTACTATTGTCGTCACTTTCCTCTGGACCGTTTCAAGTCTTTTAATATACTTGGCCAGATATGGTCTCCAAAACGGAACCGAATCAAACAAAAGTAGGGGGATCAGACAGATAGCTTTTCCAGCCAATATACTTTTTATTCAAAGGAAATAAAACACTCTTTGACGGTAGAGAACTGGAATGCTCTTCCGGAATCTGTTATAGGGGAAAACACCCTCCAGGGATTCAAGACAAGGTTGGACATGTTCCTGCTGAACCGGAACGAACGCAGGTAGGGCTGGTCTCTGTTAGGAGGTGTGAGCGGACTGCTGGGCGCCATGGACCACTAGTCTGACCCAGCAGCGGCAATTCTTATGTTCTTATGTTTTAGATAAAAGTTTACTTGTCAGAAAGGCTATCTGTCTGACCCCTACCTATCGAAACAATCTCAAAGGCCTCTTCCTATCAATCTTTTAGGAAATCGTTAAAGACCTATCTTTTTTGACAAATTTGTCCCTTCATAATTTTCCTCAGTATCCTTTTTTATTTTCTGTCATTTTATAACCGCTTTTGCACTTCCCTGGTTGTCAGTTTTTTAAATATATATATTCTTTACAATAAGTGCAGCATTTAAAAATCCAATAATCAACAAACAGCACTTACATACTTGTTATACATGAATCATCAATTTAACCAACCCCCCCTCCCCCCTCCCTCCCGTCCCGGATGTGTGTGGAGAATAACAAAAATAAACTGAATCTGGTAGTTAACTAACTAAACCTTAGGGCTCCTATTACAAAGCCGCGCTAGGGCCTTCATGCGCGGAATAGCATGCGCTAAATTGCCCCGCGCGCTAGCCGCGACCGCCTCCTTTTGAGCAGGGGTAGATTTTCAGCTAGTGCACGCTAATCCGGTGCGTGCACTAAAACCGCTAGCGTGGCTTTGTAAAAGGAGCCCTTAAGGTTATTTGACAAATGAATCCAATGGAGCCCAAATTTCTTTAAATTTCTTAGTTACTCCTGATTGCTCCACTAACATTCTTTCATACCGGTAATATAAGCAGAGTGTTTCCCACCAAAATATAAAATTTAGACCAGGGGTGTCCAACCTTTTGGCTTCCCTGGGCCGCATTGGCCGGAAAAAATGTTTCTGGGGCTGCGCAAACGCTGCAGCAAGACAGAGGAGGGAGCCGGCAAGACGGTAAACACCAGGGGGCAGCAGAGGAAAACACTGCATCGCCCTTGACCAGGGCTGCACAAAATACTTCACTGGGCCGCATGCGGCCCTTGGGCCGCAGGTTGGACACCCCTGATTTAGACGATCCCAATTTTTCCAAATTCTAGTGATCAATTGTATGGCCACTCCAGTCATTATAAGACGAAGCCTATCTTTATTATCATCAATTATGCTTTTAGGTCTCAGGGATGTCCCAAATCACCTCATATGACAATGGAACAGAAACCCCCTAAAACAAAACTGAATTTACTCCAGATTTCCAGAAATTAAATATCAATGGAAATAATATAATAAGTGATCCAATGCCAGCATCTATTAGATTTTGTATTATCCAGTTTTTGCAATCTTACCGGTGCTGGCGCCCAGGGCTGGGGAACGAAGGCCACAATCCAGTCGGGTTTTCAGGATTTCCCCAATGAATATGCACGAGCTCTATCTGCATACAATGGAGGCAGGGCATGCAAATAGAGCTCATGCATATTCATTGAAGAAATCCTGAACACCCGACTGGATTGCGGCCTTCGTTCCGCACCCATGCTCTAGCCCATCCTGATCGCTTTTGCCATATGCTCAATCTCAGACTATAAGTGGGGGAGGGGGGCAGGCACACTTACTTTTCTGCATACATTCATGTTACAACTTGATTACTGGTTTGGGATCAGATGGTTTTGGAGGCATTGTGAAACTAACATGAAAACTAGCAATGCTACAGCTTCCTTTCCTCCGAGATTGAAGGGTGGGGGGGGGTCTCTTCTTACCTTGCAAAGTGGCGACCAGCCCTGTACTGACACCAGAGATGATGTCATTCACGATCCATTCTTTTATTCTATATTTGGGCAACCAGTCTAGCACAGGGAATAAGGACTTCGTGATCCCCAGAGCTTTTTTAGATGAACAGCTGTGGGGAACAAACACAGGAAAAAGAAAAGTTTTCAGTTTTGGGGTTTTTTTTTTTTTAAATCAGAGGCGGCAAGATTGACCAAATACACTTAAGGCACTGCAGACTGGTATCATCGATATATGATAATGCGACATGAAACACAAGAAATAAAAAAAAAGACTACTCCACAGAATGAAAGAAAACACTGCTTGCACCGCAGCTGCTCCTCCAAACATTACACGTGCTCGCCCGATAGAGCACTGGTGCACTAGGTCGCACTATGCATAGAATAGCGTTGGTAGCCTTTGAGGGCTGCAGGCCTGATCCGGCCATGCCAGGGGCTCACTGGGCTTCCAGGCAAACCCCGTCCAGGGGCAGAGTCTTTGTTCACTCGCTTCATGAAACGCGGACGTCCCGGAGGCTTCGCTCCCTCCCTCCCTCCCTGCCCCCCTCCCAGCTAAGAGCGAAAGAGGACACCTGCAGGTCTTCTGCAGCCGCTCCCGGAGCGTCTTAGGGACCACTTCCTTCTTCTCATTCTCCTCTTGAAACGTAGGTTCCGAGTAGATTGATCGGGCCACCAGGTAACGGTTATACTCCAGATTATCCATCGTTCCCGGGGGCCGGCTCTGGGAAACAAAAAGAAACATGCTCAGCTCCTTCCCTAACCCCTTTCCCTGCTAAAGGAAGCAAACCAAATCTGTTTAATCCGATTTTCTGAAATCCTAACAATGGCATTGCCTAACTTCCCCCTTTTATGAGCCATTGCCGTGCTAATAGGTTCTGAATACTTTCTCAGGTACTCTTGCAAATTTTAAAAAAAAATAGTGACTCTCCCTTAGTAATGGGGGGGGGGGGAATGTATTTTGGGATAATATAATCCCCAGACTGACAAAAAATAAAATCCCACTCTTCAAAGCATAGGATATAAACAACATCATATAATTCCCTCCCAGATATTTTCTGTGCCATTTCTATTGTACAACAATCAATCTAGACCAGTGGTCTCAAAACTCGCGGCCCGGGGGCCACATGCGGCCCGCCAGGTCCTATTTTGAGGCCCTCGGCATGTTTATCATAATCACAAAAGTAAAATCAAACAGTTTCTTGATCATATGTCTCTTTAGCTATAAATTACAATATTACTATTAAGACTTAGCCGAAAGGAAAGATATAGAAACTATAAAGAGTTTTACCTCATGCAAAATTGTCATTTCTTTAATAAGACATTAACTATTTTTTTCTGAGGCCCTCCAAGTACCTACAAATCCAAAATGTGGCCCTGCAAAGGGTTTGTGTTTGAGACCCTGATCTAGAGAACTAAATGGTTAATTAAATAGTTAACTATGAAAAGACAGAACCATTCAAAGAACAACTTAAATGGTAGCAAATCTTTCTCTTCGCCTTCTTAAAACAAGTGATACTGACAGGAACAAGCCTCAGGAGGAAGAAATTCTAGTATGAGATAAATTGCTTTTTGAGGCTTGTTCCTGTCAGTATCACTTGTTTTAAGAAGGCGAAGAGAAAGATTTGCTACCATTTAAGTTGTTCTTTGAATGGTTCTGTCTTTTTATATTTCTGCTCTACCGCCACATCTTTCCCACTCCCTAAATTCTTAAAAAAAAACCGAAGACACCCCCCCCCCTCGGATTCAGAGGCATATTTATTACTCGCACAGCTGCTGCTCTTCCAGATGAGAAAAGATGGACAAACGGAGCCACTCTTCTTAAACCGGGACAATCTAATCAGAAGGAAAGTTTCCCAGCGGGCCAGTCAGGCAGCCTTTCTCCATACCTGCAAGACTCTCGCAGCCTTCCCAGCCAGCCTGCCCTTATGGAATATATAGTCCCAGCTGATGCTGTTTATGGGGAAACAGAGACACCCAGCTCCAGTTTGGGTGAGACTGTACCTGTTCAGAAGCACCCCCACCCACCAGCTCTTCTTGAATTCCCAGCAGGCGGGTTGTCTTTCTGTGAGAGTGCAGGGCAGCACTACTGCTTGCCCTGCTGCCTGTTCATTTAGATTGTAAGCCCTACTGAGCAGGGACTGCGTATGCCTATCAGTGCTATAGAAATGTTAGAATTGAGTCTGCTAGTATTCTCCCTAGCCCTCCAAAATAAATGACCATGATAACCAGAATTTATCGTTCACCACTCTTCCTCTTGCTAAGAATTTTTTTTTTTCTTTCTTCTCTTTTGCATTTTAGGCTGCATGGTGTCGTTAGTGAAAAAATTTTGCTATGGGATTCATTTTCCGGGTGTTTTCAGCAAACAAGAAATTCAGACTGTCGCTGCAATCCTGCCCGCCCTCCGGCCCCCTCCTTTTGTAGGGCTCTCGGGCTCTGTTATTATTTTCATTGCATTGAAAATACTGTAGGCGATTCCAGGAACCCACAGCTCTTGGAAACTGGTGTATGGTCACACTTTTTCTTTTCAGCTTCACACCGTGACCCCCCTTTGTCAATAAACATCTTAAGATGCTCCGTGTGTTTCATATATCCCTTCTAGGTTTTGGGACAATTATATGAATGACAGCAATGTAAGATATAACATCTGTGAAAACACATAACAGTTGTAAACTAAAGAGTTGCGCGGGGACAGAAATCCCACCCATCCCTGCCCGTCCTCGCACAGGATCCTCTCCGTCCCCACCCGTCCCCGTCAGGATCCTCTCCGTCCCCACCCATCCCTGCAAGGAATTATCTCCATCCCCGCTCGTCCCCATAAAAAGCAGCAATACTTCTGACAGGATCATCAATTCCACAGTTTCTTTTGCTGTTTTCCTTGTGGAATCTCTTTGGTGGAACCCTTTTTGTTTTCTGTTCAGGTAATTAACTTATAAACCCCCCTCTTTTACTAAGGCTGACGTGTCCATTATATTATATGGATGAACCCTGCTTCCAAAGCCTTCCATCCCCGTGGGAGTCCCGTTGGCTAGAGGGGGGTCCCCTTGGGAGTCCCGTGGGGCAGAGGGGGATCCCCAAGGGAGTCCCGTGGGTTAGGGGGGGATTCCCATGATCCCCGTTCCTGTGCAGACCTCTATTGTAAACCATGAAAAAAAAGTAATGAAATGTGACTTGGAGGGAGCATTAAAAAAAAAAAAAAAGATTTCTGGAGCCATGTTTTAAAAAATTACCTGCTGTTGTCACTGCTTAATAAAAAAGATTTAAATATAAAAAATTTAATGAAAAAAAAAAATCGATCATCAATGGTAGAGTGATCGGTGAAACTGGATTTAGAGGAACAATGCCTCATTTTGCTTTCAAAATGATGTTCTTATGTCTTACAAATTAAACAAAATTTAATTGATGTATTCTGATCCCACCACACACCACAAAAATGTTTCTGTATAGGAAAAAAAAATAATTTAAGTTCGTTATAGGGAAATTGGCTTTCCCCCCGATTTTCATTAATTTTGGGTTCATGTTTACACATTTGTGTTAATTTAAAAAAAAAAAATGTAAACGCATGTTAATTCATAAGCTTATGCTTTCGGCATGAGCACGGGTCCTGGAAGTGATGTCAGAGAGAGCGCGCCGAAGCCGACGCGGGCGGCAAGTTGGTGGCTGCTCTTGCCGAAGTTTAAAAAGTACGGGGGAAGAGAAGGGGCTCGCCCGTGCGTCAGGGGGAGGTGTGGGAAGGGGGGCCAGAAGAGGAGGGGGTGCCGGGCCGTAAAAGCGGACGCTGATCAGGTGTCACTCATGCGATGGCGCCAGTTAGAGAATCACACCTCTGGCAACAATAGGGACCTGAAATGTAGGCCAGGGTTTTCCAGGGCTACATTTCTGGCACCTACTTTTGATGTGAATCGTGCCTCCATAGGTGCTTTTGGCCACTTAACACCACTTCCAGTGCTAGCCATGCCTACAGAGTCATTAGGTGCCTTAAAGCACCTACAGAGTTGTGATTTTGGTGCTAATTTTGTAAGTATCAGTAAGCGCCATTAAAATCTGTGAAAAATGGCATTCACAGATTTTCAAGGCGCCTACTGGTGCTTTAAAAATTAGCCAGCATTTTTTTTTTTAAATTCTTTATTTATCAATTTTAAATTTTAACAAAATCAAACATTTTGTACAGAAAGATTGTCTGATCATACATATATTTAAAAGAAGAAAATAAAAAGGAAAGTTATTTCTGTAATAATAAATCTCTACTCAAACAATCTCAATTCCTCAAAAAAGATGATCCAAGGATTTATGAGTGAACTCAAAGGAAATCAGTTAATAAATTCTATACAAGAAAAAAAAAGGTATCTAGTGACTGGATTAAGGAGCTTATATTCTATTAGTCAAGTCCATTTGTTGTTGTTATTATGTTGTTCCTTCCTTTTCCAAACGTTTCAGCGTCAAGAAAGCTGTAAGTTGAGCCGGTTCAAAAAACACATATTTATTATCTCGATACCTTATTATACATTTACATGGGAAGCGTAAAAAGAAAATACCACCCAACTGTGCAACTCCTGCTTTCATCAGAAGAAATTGACGTCTACAGTTCTGAATTTCTCTACTAACATCTGGAAATATTTGAATTTTCAAACCCAGGAATTCCTTATTTTTATTTTTAAAAAACATTTTTAATATCCAATCTTTATCTGGCAACAATGCCACAGATAACAAAAGAGTTGCTGGTTTAGCCAAATCTTTCTCAGATACTTCCAGAATTGTTGTCAGGTCTAATTGAGGGTCTTGTACAACCTGTTTCTGATCCTCCGCTTGTTGATCCATTACTTTAATAGGCAAATAGTATACCCGAGTGAGAGGAGGTATTGATTCCTCAGGAATATTTAATATCTCTATGAAGTACCTTTTTATCATCTCCCTTGGGTTTATAGATGGAACTTTTGGGAAATTCAGCAAGCGCAGATTATTAGTCCGGTAATTATTTTCCATTGTTTCCAATTAATTAGCCAGCATTTAAATGGTGTTTTCCACTGAGCACCTAAAAAACCAGTGCCATTTAGAGAATTCAACGGCTCCCCCTTCTGCTTCTATTCCTTTCTCTCCTCTCTTCTACCTTCCAAAGTATTTAGATCAATGCTGTCTTGTTAAAATGTTTATTTTATTTTTATTTTTCCTCTAACTCTACTTTTCACTTCTCTATTACCCTCCAGGTACTTTAGTTAGATTGTGAGCCTTCGGGACAGTAAGGGAATTTTTCAAGTACCTTTCTTATTTCTAATCTTAATGTATATTTTCTGTAAACCGCTTAGAACCTAACGGATGTAGCGGTATATAAGAAATAAATTACATTACATTACATTACTTAGGGCTAGATTGACTAAGCCCACCGATCAAGTTCCGACCACTTAGCGACCCCTTTGCGACCCGATTTCCCTCCAACCCGATTCACTAACCTCTGTCCCGATCATCCTCCGATCCGCGCATGCAAATGAGGGGGTACGGCATTCAAATGTTGGCAGGCAGCGACTCACTAACAAAAAAACCTGCAACACCGACTGGGCTGGCCAATCACAAACAAGCGACTGCTGGGGACCAGTCGTTCACTGCTTTCCGACTGCCATCTCCTGCTCTCTGCCCCAACTTTCCAGCTCTCTGCCCCTATTCTATGTCGCAATTTTCTCCTGCCACCCTGCTCTGCTCCAAATCTCCTGCCTTTTGCCAAGCTTAAAAGAGGTGCAGACTGTGGTAAGAATGGTTGATCCAGATCCAATTGCTCAGAAAGCCCCCGACTCTCCTGCTCCCTGCCCCCATGTGCTGCCCTGGCCTTCCCCTGCAGTGCGAGCACATGGTTTTACTCCATAGGTTTAAAGCGGGTTAAAACCATGGGCTCGCTGGGCTAGTTAAAATTTTTTTTAAAAAGTTGCTGTTTTTCAACGGTCTGCGCATGCATCGGGATCGCTACAGAGTGATCCCGGCGGTCGGTTGAGGGCGTGATTCCAATCGCCCTCATTTGAGACACGGATCGGATCGGATCCCTCACAGATTGGTACTGATCCATGCCCTTAGTGAATCTAGCCCTTAATGTGCATAATTTTGTAGTACAGGCAGTCGCCGAGTTACAGATGCCCGACTTAAGTAAGACTCGTACTTAAGAGCGCAGTCATGGCGTCATGTGATTTCGCTAAGCAGTATTTCCAATGGCCTAGACTCCTACACTTCTCCTGTAGCAGATTCAGGAATGATGCATGGCAGCATTAAGAACAGCGTCTGGTTGTGCATGCTGTACCTTAGAGGGATCCCTGGTAGGGACAGTTGGCCCTTTTGAAAGTTGGGAGCAGAGGGAAGCAGCAAGAATCTTAAAATCTACAAGTTCTGAGTTACATACAAATCTCACTTAAGAACAGCTTTAAAAATGTAACTCGTTCTTAACCCGGGGACCATCTGCCCATCCATATCATCTGCTACCCCTTCCACTCCCTTTCCATTTACAAAGTTTCCAATGGATGAGAGGTATCATCTTAATGTGCCTTTCTGTACAAATGAGTACTTGTATATTTCGGTTTATCTGATTTTTTTTCATTCTTTTTTGTTTTGTTTTATTATCATTGGCTCACCTTAAGATTGTTAACTGAGTCGAGCTTCATATTTTATTTTTTTATTTTTTTTTTAAATTGAAGATGGCCCAGTCTATAAATTTAAGGTTTTAGTTTGGTTTGGACTTCTGAAATTCTGTTGCTTCCTTCCTTTTGTATACTAGTGGATTCTCCCTCCTTCCTTTCACTTGTCGGAACACTTGTCCAAGTTTCATGATGGAAATGATTCTGAAAGTTTATACTCACATTTTCAGCACCGTTTGCATATCTGAATTCGATGATGCTGTTAAGTAAACCTGGAGGCCTATGCAGTGTTCACACGTTGCTGATGACGCACGAATGGTCATTTTTATTGAATGATATTTCTGGAAAGCTGAATCGAGTTTCTGCTGAATCGAGTTTCTGCTTTCAAGAGTCTATTGTTGGATCGAATGTTTTAAATCAGACATTGATAGAGAGTGAATCCCACCACCTGATCAGGTACTTCAGAAGCCCTCTGGGCTGTGAAAGAGCAGACATGGGCCGTCTTGCCATTAAACATGATGGCAGATAAAGGTCAAATGGCTCAGATCGCAATCCCAACATCTACTTACAATACCTGCTCTTTGCCACATAAACTATGATACAACCCGATCCTCTATTTTTTCAGTAACAACTCCCTCACTCTGGAATTCGATTCCAACTTATATAAGAGAAGAAAACCAATTAAACCATTTGAAATCAAAACTCAAAACCTTCCTATTCACTGATGCTTCTGAAATCTGAAACCTTATCTTCTAGGCCTGCTCAGATAAAAAATAAAAATTAATCTTTCCAATACTGCACAGACAAGATCCTCCCTACCTTATACTGTTCTATATATTTTATGGATTTCCACCCTTATCCTTTTGTCTCCAATATGTTTGTAAAGTCTTATCCGCATAGATTTGTACACTTCTCCCTCCGTATTCGCTGTGATAGGGGATTAACAGAACTGCAAATACAGAAAAACCGCGAATATCTTTTTCATATGTTATTCACTGTTTTCTATTAAAAACCATCATGAATATGGTGAAACCATGAATAACATGGTGGGAGACCTGGCCTGTTCCTGAAGGAGAGGCAAAACACAGTGAAGAAAGTGCTGGGAATCAGCGATTTTCTCTGTAAGTGCTTGGAATCGGCGATTTCTCTATGCAAGCTGACGTAATTTGGGGGGAGGAGCCAGCAAGCTAAAAACTGTGAATAATTGAAACTGCGATTGCTGAAACCGTGAATACGGAGAGAGAAGTGTACTATCAATTTGTAAATCCCCCTTTTTACAAAATATTCTGTACACCACTTAGAAGTACGATAAGTGGTATAACAAATTTTAAATAAGCTATAAACTAAAAAAATAACTATAAACTCATCCAGTCTGCCCATCAGCAGTATCCACTATCTCCTCTGCTCCCTAAGAGATCCCAAGTGCCTGTCCCAAGCTTTCTTGAATTCAGACACAGTCTTTATCTCCACCACTTCTAATGGGAGAGTATTTCACGCATCTACCACCCCTTCTGTAAAAAAATATATATTTCCTTAGATTACTCCTGAGCCTATCACCCCTTAACTTCATCCTATGCCCTCTCCTTCCGGAGTTTTCCTTCACTTGAAAAAGACTCACCTCCTGTACATTAACGCCACAGAGATATTTAAACGTCTCTATCATATCCCCTCTCTCCCATCTTGCCTCCAGAATATACATATTAAGGTTTCTAAGACTATCCCCATACGATTTATGACAAAAACCATAGCAGCCCTCTGGACTGACTCCATCCTATTTATATCTTTTTGAAGGTGTGGTGTCCCAAATTAAACACAGTATTCCAAATGGAACCTCACCAGAGACCTATTCAAAAGCACCATCACCTCCCTTTTCCTACCGGCCGTACCTCTCCTTATGCACCCAAGCATCTTCCTGGCTTTCCCATCCTGAGATCATCAGACACAATGACCCCCAAGTCTCGCTCTTCTGTCATACACAGAAGTACTTTGCATCCTATCCTATACCATTCTTCTGGATTTTTTGCAGCCCAAGCCCTGCAGATTTTAGCATTGAATCTTAATATGCTATCTTGCCACCGTCAGTTCTAAACACTTTCTTTTATCAGTAGGGAGCAGGAAAGCTATTTTCTTGTCTTCTTGGCCCAATGTAGCCAACCAATCCTACCACAGCCAGCTGGCAATACCTCCTGGTTTGCTGTGGCTCCCGTACATTACTGCCACAGCCACGATTGAACAGTAAATCAACTCCAATAAATTAGCTCTAAACATTCAAAAAACCCCAAAAAACTAAATCGATGCTTTTCACCTGGAAAAAGGACATAATCCTGAGGACTCCTTTTAGTCCTTAATATCATCCCCTTAGAGTTAGTGCCTACTTTAAAAATCTTAGGAGTTATCGTTGATGACAAATTATCGTTTCACGACCATATTAGTCATATAGTTAAAACATGCTTTTACAAACTACGTTTGATACGCTCAATTTCTAAATTCCTTGAGCCTAAATCCATCAACATATTAATTCACTCTCTGGTCATAGCCAAAATTGATTATTGCAACTCTCTTTTACTCAACATCACACAAAAGGAAAAAAGAAGGCTCCAAATAATACAAAACATGGCTGTTAAACTTGTCCATAATGCCAAAAAATATGACCATGTCACGCCCTTAATGATTGATTCCCATTGGCTCCCAATCAGCCACCACAACACCTTCAAGGTATTACTTTTAGTATATAAAACGTTAATTTTTAACGAACCTCAATTTATAACTAGAATGCTCATCCCTCATAATAACCCCCGGTCTCTTCGGTCGACTTCTCAAAACCTCCTAGCCATCCCTTCACTGAAAATTGTAGGCACTAGAAGACATGATATGTTTTCGGTAATGGCCCCTCAACTGTAGAACTCACTACCACAGTACATTAGAGAAGAAAAAGATCTTACCTCATTTAAAAAATCTTTAAAAACTTATCTTTTTAAAGACACATTCAACATTTGATCTTTAGACCTACGACCAGATGCTTTAGGTCTTTAACTTTTTACCCTCCCTCTTGTCTTTTTCCCTTTTGCTTATTCTCTCTAGCAAAGAATTGTAACTTCTCCCCCCTACCCTCCACGACTCATGTCTGTTTAAAATTTGTAAGTTTGATGCTATTTTGTCTGTTCCCACAATTATGTTTTTAGGAAGTTGTACATCGCTTAGCAAATTAAATAAGCGATTCATCAAATATTAATAAAAATTTGAAAAAACTTGAAATCCCTTTTAAATATTGTTGCTATAACTGTTGTAGCCTATAAGTGAGTAGTGTATGCCATCTGACTTATACATACTAGGACAATTCTCAGCTATAAGGTCATGTGCAATGGCAGAACCCCTATGGTAAACATTTAAGTTTAAAAAAATATTTATGATGATGTAATGTAGCAATTCTTTATACTAAAATCTTCAAGGAACAATGCAGGACCAGATACCCCTGGATTCTTTATATGATGGCCAAAATTGAGCACTGATATTTAGACACTGACCCAAGATGTGCAACCAACTAAATTGGTTAATGAGTTAATTAGTGCCAATAACTGAGTGATAATTTGCACTAATCAGTACCTATTTAGATTTCGATAGACACCCACCCTATGGAATTCATTGCCCAATCACTTACGCGTGGAAACCTCAGTAAAGCAGTTTAAAGCTAAACTCAAAACATTTTTATTTGAGGATGCTTTTGGATAAAACTGTCCTTTTTAGGACTAAACTAACTACAGTCCCTTTCCCTACCTGTTGTTTTATCCCTAAGTGTGCTTTATCTTAAATTATTGTAGTTCAGTCCTACTTTCCCAATTGTGTCCAGTCAGTATATGTGTTTATGTTAAAGTCTCCTAACTTATTACCGTATTGTATAATATTTTAACACTAATTGGTTTTGTTTCTTTTAATGATTTTTCTTTTATTATTTCTGTACACCGCTTAGAAATTTGAATAAGCGGTATAAAAATTTTTTTAAATAAACTTGAAACGTGAAACATCTTGCTAGGCAGCATTTCATAATAATGCACACTCAAATCCCATAGCATTCAACCCAAAAGGGTGTGTGGCCATAGGAGGTGCATGAGCGGATCAGCGGTGTGTCTAAAATGTGCATGCAGTGTTATGGAATTTTGGGGGGAGGGGTGACCAAATTGGATGTCAGGAATTACACCTGATTTTTCAGCAGGTATAAGTCCAAAATCTGCATGCAATGCTATTCTATAATGGGCTCTCGTGACTGGCACCTTTATCTAGCCCAGGGGTAGGCAATTCCAGTCTTCGAGAGCCACAGGCATGTCAGGTTTTCAGGATATCCACAATAAATATGCATGAGATGGATTTGCATCTCAAGGAGGCAGTGCATGGAAATCCATATCATACATATTCATTGTGGATATCCTGAAAACCTGACCTGCCGGTGGCTCTGGAGGACCGGAATTGCCTACCCCTGATCTAGCCCATAATGTGTGCTGCTGAAAAAGTCTCTGGTATATAATGTAGTCTTTCTGCATTTTACTTGCATTAATATTGGTGCTGTGCACTGTTGCCCAACTGGAAGGTCACTACCCAGGATAGAACTTGTCACTAGAGAATGACACGGGAACACATTTTTCCCCGTCCCCATGGGAACTCATTTCCCCATCCTGTCAAATTATTTTCCTGTCCCTGCCCCATTCCTACAAGCTCTGTCCTCATCTGCACAAGCCTCAAATACTTTAAAATCATAAGTAGCAACATTCTAGAGCTCCGATTGTGATGTCATAATGCCTCATTCCACCAATGCCTAAGCTCCGTCCTCATCTGCAGAAGCCTGAAACACTTTAAAATCATAAGTAGCAACATTCTAGAGCTCAGATTGTGATGTCATAATGCCTCATTCCACGAGTGCCTAAGCTCCGTCCTCATCTGCACAAGCCTCAAACACTTTAAAATCATAAGTAGCAACATTCTAGAGCTCAGATTGTGATGTCATAATGCCTCATTCCACCAATGCCTAAGCTCCGTCCTCATCTGCACAAGCCTCAAACACTTTAAAATCCTAAGTAGCAACATTCTAGAGCTCAGATTGTGATGTCATAAAGCCTCATTCCACCAATGCCTAAGCTCCGTCCTCATCTGCAGAAGCCTGAAACACTTTAAAATCATAAGTAGCAACATTCTAGAGCTCAGATTGTGATGTCATAATGCCTCATTCCACCAGTGCCTAAGCTCCGTCCTCATCTGCACAAGCCTCAAACACTTTAAAATCCTAAGTAGCAACATTCTAGAGCTCAGATTGTGATGTCATAAAGCCTCATTCCACCAATGCCTAAGCTCTGTCCTCATCTGCACAAGCCTCAAACACTTTAAAATCATGTGTTCGAGGCTTGTGCGGTTAAGGCAGAGCTTACAGGAATGGAGCAGGGACAGCGACAAAACTCACAGGGATGGAACGGGGAAACAGAGTTCCTGCAGAGATGAGGAAAAATTTGTCCCTGTGTCATTTTCTACTTGTAACTTTTGCACTGAAGAATTAATCATTTTAGCTAATTCCACAGTGTCTACCATACTATTATTAAGTAGGCTCAACTGTTCACCTAAAGCATGACCAATGCTCTTCTTATGACCACCTACCTATCCAATGCAGCAACATCTCAGACCCTCCCCTACCTTTCTCTGTGAATAGATCCCACGTGTCCCATTTGGCCTTAAAATCAGGCACGCTGCTGGCCTCAATCACCTGAAGTGGAAGACTATTCCAGCGATCAACCACCCTTTCAGTGAAAAAGAATTTCCTGGTGTCCCCGTGCAGTTTCCCGCCTGTGATTTTCCACGGATGCTTCTTTGTTGCCGCGGGACCCTTGAAAAAAAAGATATCTTCTTCCACCTCGATGCGGCCCGTGAGATACTTGAATGTCTCGATCATGTCACCCCTCTCTCTGCGTTCCTCGAGTGAGTATAGCTGTAATTTATCCAGCCGTTCCTCGTACGGGAGATCCTTGAGTCCCGAGACCATCCGCTACCTTTTTCAAATCTGGCATAGAGATGCATCTGTCAATAACATCTTAAAATTCCATAATGACAAAAGCTTGCGTGGATAAATATTACCTTTGCACTACTTGTTTTAAATACCATGGCGCTGGATGACATAGACTCTGATATATCAATATCAAAACCTTCTAGCGAATCCAATGGTGTAATATGTGCAAACCTGCTACCTCCAATAATCATTCTAGTTGCTGTGTTCTGAATCGCCTGAAGTACTCTAATCCGTGATTTAGCAGTTCCTATAAGTAAAACACACTGCGATAATCCAATCTATGGTAAAAAGATACATTTATGTTTAAATTGACTAATTGAAATATTTAATTTTATTGTTGTACTGAAAGGCTTTATTAGACCTAAAAGCATTTATGCTGGAGAATGAGCTCCTAAAATGGGGTGAAACAAATATCAACCTGAAATAGACTACAAAACAGTAAAAAAGGCTATTGATCAAATATTCATGTACTCAACACAGAATAAAATATCAGTAATCATATTAATGCAACAACTATGGGCTCCTTTTACGAAGGAGCGCTAGCGTTTTTAGCGCACGCACCGGATTAGCACGTGCTATAGCGCGCGCTAGCTGAAAACCTACCGCCTGCTCAAGAGGAGGCGGTAGCGGCTAGCGCGCGTGGCATTTTAGCGCACGCTATTCCGCGCGTTAAGGCCCTAACGCGCCTTCGTAAAAGGAGCCCTATATGTTGAAGGAATGTTTTCATTCATTCATATTTTTTTTTTTTTCAAAATTATTTTTATTTAGAATTTTTCATATCCAATACAGACAATAATCAGCAAACAGTCAAGGCAAAAAGCAAACTTACAAACACTATAATAGCAATAGTATCCACCCTGTCCCCCCCCCCCCCCTCCTATCAACCATCTCCTATCGCACAGCCATATCCTCCATATACATTACATTCCCTCCATTCATTCTAATGCAAAATTTGTTCAAGGGAGGCTCTGAATGTCCTGCTGGAAATCGGAAAATGAGATCTGTGGCACATACAAAGTAAACCTGTGCTTGAGATCTAATTAGCACAGGGCTGTCCTTAACTGTACTTGTGACCCTACAGCTGGTCGAATGTTTGGGAAATCCACAGTGGATTAGGAGTGTACAGTCTAAACATTTTCCTTCTGTGCTGGTTTTTTTCCATTTGGAGTTTAGATTTATTGATTTGCCTTTCCAAATCAAATCTCTAGGCAAGTTACAGTCAGGTACATCCCTTCCCTGGGGCTTTATCTGAAGAACATAAGAGTTGTCATAGACCAAAGGTACATCAAGCCCAGTATCTTGTGGCCAACTGTGGGCAACCCAGGTCAAAAGTACCTGGCAAGATCCCAAAGAGTGAAACAGATTTTATGTTGCTTATCCTAGGAAAAAGCAGTGGATTTGTCCATGCCCATCTTAAAAATGACTTATGGAAATTTCATATGAAAAACTGTTGGAGATGTTTTCTGTTCACCATGTGGCAACAGCTCTGATACTCTTAAGAATTCTCCCCCCCCCCACCGCCTTATACAAAACCACGCTAGCGGTTTTTAGTGCAGGCCGGTGTGCTGAATGCTCTGCGCTGCTCCCGACACTCATAGAGTTCCTATGAGCGTCAAGAACAGTGCAAAGCATTCAGCATTCAGTGTGCGCTAAAAACTGCTAGTGTGGTTTTGTATAAGGGGGGTGTTTAGTTTTAGGCAGGACATACATTTTTTTTTTTATAAATGAATAAAAAAGATATGATATTAAGGAATGTAAGCCCTTTTGTAGGACAATAAACCTATCACCTCTTGCCTCATACATTTAATTTTTTTTTACTTTACTTCTGATATAATAAGTTGATTTTATGTAAAAAGCAGTGAAGTAAAAGCTTCACACAAACACAGAAGTGGAAAAAAGAAACCCTTGTATTATTCTGGAAGTACTTCTTAGTGTTCAAATGGAGGTTCTGTACAGTAAAAATTAACTTCACCATAATTGTAATTTGGGAAATCTCTTGTCCTGAGACACTCTACCCCATGCCCCTTCAACAGCAAGACTCCTTGCCCTGGAGCATCCCAGGCCCAGGTACCCTGAGTCGCAAAGATTTTCCAAACCTCCAGAATCCTCCCAATGGACCAATATAACTTACCTAGTTCCAGAAAGATATTTGATATATTCTTTGCACTGCTGCCATCTTTGAAAATGGGTTTGGTTAGGCTGATAGTATCGTCAACCAAGGTTTTCCAAATGGCAGCAGTTCAGTTAATGTCACTGACATCAGCTTGACCTTGGCTGACATCACTGATATCAGCTGAACTGTTGCCATTTTCAGAAATGGTAGTACTGAGAAGAGAAAGACATCAGATACCCAGTGGCGTACCTAGCATATGTAAAAACAACACTTTCAATAGGAGACTGGTGTGGTCATAAGATGTTATAGTAGTAAAAATTTTCTGCAGAAGCAATGAGAAACCAGTACCAGTTCTTTATTGCTCAAAAAGAAGGAAAAAACCTCAGAAAAGGCCCTCCCACCTCCACAATAGTGGATATAAAGGTGGTTAAGCGGTAACCTCACAGGCAAAACCTTCTTACAAAAGTGAGCAATTGAGTAAAAAACTGTGCTTCACATAAATGCTGAATTATAGATAGAGGAAAAAACCCCCACTTATCTTAGAGCTGATCGGCACACCGACGGAGGCCAGCGTTTCACCGACAGGCTACATCAGGGTGTGACCCGACCGATCAGTCTAATAAAGAGCGAATACCAACGCTTCAAAAAGTCCAATTTATTTCTTATATACCGCTATACCGTGAAGTTCGAAGCGGTTTACAATAAAGATATGTTTAGTCAGTACATGGGATGCAAGTGGTTTACATTAACGATTCATTTTGTCAGTACATGGGATACAAGTGGGTTCCAGTAAAGATATATTTTGTCCTATCAATTATCTAAATTACAATACAGTATCCATGAAGCTAATTTAGGAGGAGGAGGGGGAGAAAAGAAAGAGAATAAGAAAGGAAATAATAAAATAGCAATAAAAGGAAAATAAAGCTGAGAACATAAGCTTGAACGTGACCTAGAACCATGTAGTATAACAACTAATAGTATAGATGGTTGTTTGGTGTTGTAATTTGCATATAATTTGAAAGCATGGTTTATATGAGAGAATGAAACGGGGACAAATATTTCTCTGTCATTTTCTCATCCCGTCCCGGTGAGCTCTTTTCCTGTCCCTGCCCCATTCCTGCAAGCTCTGTCCTCATCTGCACAAGCCTCAAACACTTTAAAATCCTAAGTAGCAGCATTCTAGAGCTCAGATTGTGATGTCATAAAGCCTCATTCCACCAATGCCTAAACTCCGTCCTCATCTGCATAAGCCTCAAACACTTTAAAATCCTAAGTAGCAACATTCTAGAGCTCAGATTGTGATGTCATAATGCCTCATTGCACCAATGCCTAAGCTCTATCCTCATCTGCACAAGCCTCAAATACTTTAAAATCCTAAGTAGCAACATTTTAAAGCTCAGATTGTGATGTCATAATGCCTCATTCCACCAATGCCTAAGCTCCGTCCTCATCTGCACGAGCCTCAAACACTTTAAAATCCTAAATAGCAACATTCTAGAGCTCAGATTGTGATGTCATAATGTCCCATTCCACCAATGCCTAAGCTGTTTCCTCTTCTGCACACGCCTCAAACACTTTAAAGTCATAAGTGTCCGAGGCTTCTAAGGTTAAGGCAGAGCTTACAGGAATGGGGAAGGGGAAGGGACAGCGACAAAACTTGCAGGGATGGGGACAAATTTACCCCCATGTCATTCTCTAGTTTATAAGTCATGTTACTTTTCAACAAAGAGATTAAACCTAAAACAGGAAGAAACTTCACACTCTCTTCTCCTAAAGAAAAAAGCGACTTTGGACACTGAAGCAAGGGCATTTATAAAGAGACAATAACCTTTTTAGCTATAAAAGAAGGAGAACCCCTCATGAAGCATATAGAAATCATAACTTTGTTAGATTGAACAGATTATCATAACATCAATTTGACATATTTTTTAGTTGTTGCTAGTAAACACAGTTTTACATACCGGTAGAAATATAGGGAATGACAATTTTCTCCAGTGTTTCTGAAAACCAACAGCTGATTGTTCATGTGCAAGTGAGCAATGGCTAGAGCCTAGGGCTCGTGAATATTAGGGCACGTGAATATTAGTGGGAAGTGTGTGTTTCATATGATTTTGTGAAGTTCCCACTAGGGTATTTCAATTTAGAGCCTAGGGCTGCCAACTGGTTCCAGATTTGCCCAACAGATCTAGTCCTGGGATTAGCCCATTACATTTATTAATAATAATAATAATAATAACAGTTTATATACCGCAGGACCGTGAAGTTCTATGCGGTTTACAATGAATTAGAAAGATTCTACAAATTGAATGGGACATTCCTAGTTAGAGATTAGTGGTTGACAGTTTACGGGATCGGATTTGGGGGGTGAGATTGTGATAGGGTCGATTGTGCAGGTACTTCAAGAACAGGTATGTTTTTAGATGTTTCCTAAATTCACCATAGTTATTTGCGTGTATAATTAGTTTTTTGAGGTCTTTGCCCCATAAGGCTGCTTGATACGATAGAAGTTGTTGATGGTGTCTCTTAAATTTACATCCTCTAGCCGATGGGGAAACAAACTTCAGGTGTGTTCTTCTCTTATGTCTGTTGGTTGAGAAGGAGAAGAGGTCAATTATATATTTAGGGGCTAGACCGGATAGTACCTTGAAGCAGAGACATCCCAGCTTGAACTTCGCACGTGCCTCCATTGGCAGACAGTGCAAGAGTCGGTAGGAAGGAGTTAAGTGATCGGACTTCTTCAACCCAAAGATCAACCTGACTGCTGCATTTTGTATCAGTTGTAGTCTCTGCATTTTCTTTTGGGAGACTGCCAGATGGGCAATGTTACAATAATCAAGATGGCTTAGTATTAGGGATTGTACCAGAATTCTGAATGATGAAGCGTCGAAGTATGCTCTAATGGACCTAAGTTTCCAGAGAGTAAAAAAACCCTTTCTGACTAGGGAGTCCACATGGTCTTTCATGGTTAGACCATGGTCCAGTATTACCCCCAGAACCTTTAGGGTCTTGTTCTGATTTCCCTTGCATGCAATAGAATAAACCTAGGACTGGATCAATTCTATTGGACAAATGAAGTTCTTCTTAAGCAGACAGGAGGACCAAGGTGTGGAACCCCTTTATGTAAACTCCCCAACCCAGTTTCAATGCATTTATGATTAAGACAATTTAATTTGGAATGAGATGCCCTTAGACCAGTGTTTCCCAAGACAGTCTTGGAGTACCCCTTTGCCAATCAGGTTTTCAGGATCTCCATAATGAATACACATAACAGAAATTTGCATATGATGGAGGCAGTGTACGTAAATTAATGTCATGCATATTCGTTGTGGAGATCCTTAAAACCTGGCTGGCAATGAGGTACTCCAGAACCGACTTGGGAAACATTGCCTTAGACCAGTGTATCTCAAACTGTGTGCCGAGGCACACTAGTGCGCCTCCTGAGATTCCAAGTGTGCCGTGACACACTGAGGAGAAAGAGAGACACCTGCCAGCTGACTTCCCTATGTGGTATAGCACCAGCGCTGCCCGATTCACCGAAGGCCTGCATGTTTCCCCTTTCTCTCTAGCGTCCTCCAGCTTCCCCCTGGCCTCCCGGTCTCACCTTTAAAGCTAATTACAGAGGATCGCCAGTAGGTAAAATCATTTTTTTTTTCAATATAGTGATTGAAATGTGTAATTTATGAGAATTTATATCTTCTGTGAATATTACGTGTATATGAAAAATGAATGGATAAAATTACATTACATTTAGTAAAGGGGATGGGATCTGGGGCAGAGCTAGGGTGGGCCTAGGGAGGTCTGTGGTTGGGGTACTCAGTTGATATTTGTTAGACTTAGGGGATACTTAGCTTGAAGTAGTTGAGAAGCACTGCTGTAGGCAATCAGCTGGCACCAGTGCCTCTCTTCTATGGCCCTCTTCCCTGCTGACACCCCGTACTAGTGTCTTAGGGTCCATCTGCAGAGCCTCTGCATATGTGTGGATGTTGACATGATGATGTCATGCATTTGCATACTTCTGGCTGCTTCAAGCCGTGGCCACTACCTTTCGCTCAAAAAGTTTGAGAGACACTGCCTTAGACAGATTTGATTGAACCAGTCACCAGGATAAGTGTGGTTGTAAAACTACAAAAAGGTGGTATACAAGTCCCAATCCCTTCCCTTCTCTTCCCATGTAAACTGTTGTGTAGGCCGATTGGCTCTATAGATATAAGTAATATTAGTGGCAGCAGAAGGAAAGAGAATTGAGGATGAGAGTAGAAGGGCTGAATGGAGAAACAAAATGGGGATCACGGTGGAGGAAAAGGTATGTAAACATGTATCTTTGATTCAGACATTAGAATGCTTAGTTCCAACCCTGACAATGACTAATAGCTTGACCTTACATCATTCCATGTTTTCAGTGGCCATATACAAGTGTTGTGAGTTACAATACCTCTAGGAGCCCTGGCTCTCTCCAGCCAGTGCTAAGAAGGCACAGCATCTGATTGGGATGCACCAAAATGGTTTAAACAGTGACTCCTGCTGGCTGGATGAAAAGCTATGCTAGAAATACTCCATATGAAGCTGTATTTTGCACTTTCCATCTACAGGAGATGGTTTGAAAGGATGAACAACAGAGGAAGAAAATGAGGAGAAATAAGTGGACTATCTACAAAACAAGTGGGTGAAATATTGCTAAAACTGATTAATAAAATGAAGTAATCCCCCAGACCAATATTGCCAGGAAGCACTGTTCAGAAAACATAAATCTAGTTCACCAGCAGAGGTCCCTATCTTACCAATATTTTACCTGCTTGTTTTGTAACCCCTGATGCAGCCATTTGGATGAAACACGGACATATTGAGTGATTTATTCTCTTGAATTATAATTAAATGTTCACAAAATAACTGACAATGATTTTACCTTCTTTGGTTTTTGAGACCAATCCACTTATCTTTTGAATGCTTGGATGAAGACACAGCTTTTTTTTTTTTTTTTTTTTAAAGATATTAGGGGTCCTTTTACTAAGCTGTGGCAAGCATTAATACATGCTTAGCACAGCTTAAAATGTCTTACTGAGGCATCCCACAGTTTCAAATCAGCTGATATGCATGGATGGGGAGAAGGACCTTGGGGTGATCGTGTCTGATGATTTGAAGGCATCCAAACAGTGTGATAAGGCGGTGGCTGTAGCCAGAAGGATGCTAGGCTGTATAGAAAGAGGAGTAACCAGCAGAAGGAAGGTGTTGATGCCTCTGTATAGGTCTTTGGTGAGGTACACTTGGAGTTTTGTGTTCAGTTTTGGAGGCCGTATCTGGCAAAGGATATAAAAAGACTTGAAATGGCCCAAAGGTGACAAAAATGATAAGGGATTGAGCCAAAAGAAGTATGAGAAGACTGGGAGACCTAAATATGTACACTCTGGAGGAGAGGAGGGACAGAGGAGATATTAATATAGAACCAAATCTTTTCCAGAGAAGGGAAAATGGTAAAACTAGAAGGCACAAATTGAAGTTGCAGGGTGGAAGACTTAGGAGTAATGTTAGGAAATTCTTTTTCATGAAGAGGATAGTGGATGCCAGGAATGCCCTCCCAAGGGAAGTGGTGGAAAGGAAAACAACGGAATTCATAAAGGCGTAGGATAAACACAGAGGCTCTCTAATTGAATGGAATAAAGAACTAAGGCCAGTACTGGGCAGACTTGCATGGTCTGTGTCCCATATATGGTGGAGAGCATCAACTGGAACTCCAGTAACTTGGAACATGAGGATATTACTGGTATCCTGCATATAATGGGATGGTTGGATAAGCTGGAGTGAGCTTGGATGACAAGTAGCAGTTGGAACCTAGGACAGATGGACTTTACAGTATTTTTTTTTTTTTTTAGTTCTTTAAGCTATGCATGGGTAATTGTAACAACAGTGAAACTAAAGTAGATAGAATATAATTGCTAATCAATGTGATGGAATGTGCTTGTCTTTCAGTGCAAATTAACACGGCTCAATAATCAACAAGCAAACATGCATTTCTTCACCCACCATCTGTAGCCATTCTCTTTTTTTCAATTTAATTTCTGTCAGGGCTGAAAATCCAAGTTTGCGTAAAAACTAAAACTAAAATTACTTGCCATTAGTTTTCAAGGACCAATCACGTCAAAGAATGATGCTTGTCTAGGAGGTTGTATCCTTATGCACACAGACGCTTATAACATTACAGACTGGTGTGTACGCAACATATATGTCATCTATTCTAGTGTATACTTGTGAAGGGAATTTTTGAAAATAAAGTAAAATTCTGGAATTTCTCATGGCACACCCAGACTCTCTTCGGGGCACACCATTCTGCCGTGGCATATTGTTTGAGAGACACTGTTATAACCACTAGATTGCTTCACAAGCATATTAATGAGGAGATGCTAACTTCATCAAGGGAGCCTAGCCTTCCAATTTCCAAGGCACAGAGACAGTAGGAGCTGTGTAAATAGCATTGTATCTGCACCAAATAAGTTAACTCTAATGAGTGCTGCTTTCATTTCTTTGCAGATTTATATAGCTATGGTATATGATAGATCAGTGGTTCCCAAACCCTGCCCTGGGGGACCCCCAGCCAGTCGGGTTTTCAAGATATCCCTAATGAATATGCATGAGAGAGATTTTCATATAATGGAAGCGACAGGTATGCAAATCTCTCTCATGCATATTCATTAGGGATATCTTGAAAACCCAACTGGCTGGGGGTCCCCCAGGACAGGGTTTGGGAACCACTGTGATAGATGATGGCAGAAAAGACCAATTGGCCACTCTAGTCTGCCCAGTTTTCTGGTCTACTCTGCATAGGCTATATCCCAGCCCTTTTGCGGATGATACCAAGATTTGTAACAGAGTAGACACTGAGGAGGGAGTGGAAAACATGAAAAAGGATCTACAAAAGTGAGAGGAATGGTCTAAAACAGGGGTAGGGAACTCCAGTCCTCGAGAGCCGTATTCCAGTCGGGTTTCCAGGATTTCCCCAATGAATATGCATTGAAAGCAGTGCATGCAAATAGATCTCATGCATATAAAGCCCGACTGGAATACGGCTCTTGAGGACTGGAGTTCCCTATCCCTGGTCTAAAATCTGGCAACTAAAATTCAATGCAAAGAAATGTAGTGTAATGCATTTGGGGATTAATAATCGGAAGGAGCCGTATATGCTGAGAAGGGAGAGGCTGATATGCACAGATGGGGAGAGGGACCTTGGGGTGATAGTGTCTAAAGATCTAAAGGCGAAAAAACAGTGCGACAAGGCCGTGGCTGCTGCCAGAAGGATGCTGGGCTGTATAGAGAGGCGTAACCAGTAAATGAATGAAGGTGTTGATGCCCCTATACAAGTCATTGGTGAGGCCCCACTTGGAGTATTGTGTTCAGTTTTGGAGACTGTATCTGGCAAAGGACACAAAAAGGCTTGAAGCGGTCTAGAGGAGGGCGACGAAAATGATAGGCTTGCGACAAAAGACTTACGAGAAGAAATGGAAGCCCTGAATATGTATACCTTAGAGGAAAGGAGGGACAGGGGAGATATGATTCAGACGTTCAAATACTTGAAAGGTATTAACGTAGAACAAAGTCTTTTCCAGAGAAAGGAAAATGGTAAAACCAGAGGACATAATTTGAGGTTGAGGGGTGGGAGACTCAAGAGCAATGTAAGGAAATTCTTCTTTACGGAGAAGGTATGGATGCCTGGAATGCGCTCCTGAGAGAGGTGGAGAGGAAAACGGTGACAGAATTCAAAAAAGCATGGGATGAACACAGAGAATCTAAAATCAGAAAATAATAGTAAATATTGAAGAACTAAGGCCAGTACTGGGCAGACTTGCACAGTCTGTGTCTGTATATGGCTGTTTGGTGGCGGATGGGCTGGGGAGGGCTTCAATAGCTGGAAGGGTGTACAGTAGATGGACTGGAGTGAGCTTTGATGGAGACTTCAGTAGTTGGAACCTAAGAACAGTACCGGGCAGAGCTTTGGATTCTTGCCCAGAAATACATAAGAAGAAGAAAAAAAAAACCCCCAACAAATTTTTAGATTGAATCAGGTTGGGCAGACTAGATGGACCATTCAGGTCTTTATCTGCCGTCATCTACTATGTTACTAATAAAATATGGAAAAAGATATACACAAGGAACCTTCCTTATAAAACTGTATTTGGTTCCACTGATAAATTTACTATCAGTTACTAAAATATGCTACTGTATTATTAAATAGGTCAGACTGCATAAAATGGGGTATGTGGTAAAATAAACACACATTAACACTATTAAAAAGCATTAATTCAGTAGTGTGTGTAACCCTAGCTGAATATTTTAAAGGACTTTTTATTTTGAAAAATTATATGTTATAATACTGTGTGATAGCTGAAGAGCTGCACAAAATATGCTTTAACATTATACACAAACACTGACTGTGTGTTTTGGCCTATAAAAAAAAGGCAGATATTAAAACCAAGGCACTGTAAGCTCAAACACTTTATTTCATAACAATAGATAAACAGAAGTCTCAGAACATTCAAACAAGAAATGAAAAAAATATCTTTCAGAATGTAAAAAAGTTTTTAGAGGTTTTATACAATAAGTACAGTTGATTTTGAAGAGGACACATGAATTGATGCAGAGCAAATTTAAGGTCTATGGTTTGTTTTGTTTCCATGGCATTGACCAGTAGTGTTGGCTTATTCTTCCAGATACGACTTAAACTACTTCTTGTTGAATATCATGGGAAACATTCTTGTCATAGAAATTTGCTTCCCTCACAACTTCCCTGAAACTAACTTACATTTAGGAAGCAGATATACCGAATATTTTTTGTTTAATAATCGCCTTCGTTAGGAGAAACACAGACGTGTCGAGAGCTTGATGCGATCCTGGAGTTTTAAGTGTCCCACTTAAGAACATAAGAATTGCCTCTGCCGGGGCAGACCAGGGGTCCATCGTGCCCGGCAGTCCGCTCCCGCGGCGGCCCCCCCTGTTATCCCCTTCGCTTCCAGGAAGTTATCCAGTCCCTTTTTGAACCCCAGAATTGTACTCTGTCTTATCACCTCTTCGGGAAGCGCGTTCCAGGTGTCTACCACCTGAATCTACCTCCTCTCAGTTTTTCTGAATGACCTCTTGTTTTTGTTGTCCCCGCTAGTTTTTTTGTTGTTTGCTACATGGGACGTTGTTTCTCCTGTTTTGTCTCCTTGTTTAATAAAGCAGCATGAATTATTAGATCCTGGAGCTGTCACAGCCTTGGATAAAATAGCTTTTTCAAGAACTTTCAGAAACATAACCCCATCATTATATTTTTAACTGGCTGAAGAGGTGAAGGAAGTATCCCACTTTGATCACTGACATGCCTTGCAACGTGTTAATGGCCACTGTGTGCTAGAGCCGGCCACTGTAGCTGCATAAAGGTTTAGGGAATGAGAACTGGGAGGATTATGGGCAAAGAGTAGGCATGGACCGCACACTGCAGTTAGTACCCAGTGCGAGGGTGATTTGAAAAGTTTGGTAAAAAAAACACCCCACTCAAGTTAAACAATTTTTTAAAAATAAAAACTGTTATATTTCTCAACATAGGGCCTCTTCTATTCTAGCGCAGAGAGCTGTGCTGAATGGCCCGTACTGCTCCCGACGCTCGTAGAGTTCCTATGACTGTCGGGAACAGCGTGGGCCATTCAGTGCAGCTCTCTGTGCTAAAAACTGTTAGTGCAGTTTAATAGACGAGGGAGATAGTCGCCATACAGGGCTGTACACTTACCCCACTTTTCAAACTGCTCTTGAATTTACTGCACACCATTCACTTGTGTAATTACGGTGTCAGGTCAAAAGTGCGCCGGGACAAAGGCGCGCGCAGACAATTGAGTGCAGCGCGGAGGCGCGCACGGCAGAAAATTACTGTTTTTAGGGCTCCGATGGGGGAGGCGTGGGGGGAACCCCCCTCACTTTACTTAATAGAGATCGCGCCGTGTTGTGGGGGGTGTGGGGGGTTGTAACCCCCCACATTTTACTGAAAACTTCACTTTTTCCCTGTTTTTAGGGAAAAAGTTAAGTTTACAGTAAAATGTGGAGGGTTACAACCCCCAAAACCCCCCACAACGCCAGCGCGATCTCTATTAAGTAAACTGGGGGGGCTCCCCAACAAAACCCCCCATCGGAGCCCCTAAAAACTGTAATTTTCTTCGGCGCGTGCCTCCATCTTGCTTTCAGTTGTCGGCGCGCGCCTTTGTCTTTCGCGGGGTTGTCTATGAACCGTAATTACTGCCTTCTCTTGTAGAGGTGGTAACTGCATCAGAACCAAACACAAATATTGACTTAACATGCAGTCACAAGCACATCTGTTTGGTAACTGTACTATGCATGACCTTTGCGTTAGCGCACTTTCATTTTTGCTTTTAAAGTGCAATAAATCCCAAAAACTTTATCTCCTGCCGCAATCCAGTCGGCTTTTCAGGATTTCCCCAATGAATATGCAGGAGATCTATGTGCATGCACTGCTTTCAATGCATATTCATTGGGGAAATCCTGAAAACCCGACTGGATTGCGGCCCTCAAGGAGGGACTTTGAGATCCCTGGGCTAGAGGTACCCAAATAGACTGTAAGCTTTTTAGGACAGGGATTTAATACACATGACCACTTATCACCTTTATATAGTACTGAATTAAAAATGATAATTTTGTTTAGCAGGCAGTAGAACAGGGTGGTCCACGGCTTGACCAATATTTTATTCAATATATCGTCAGCAACAAGAGTATGTGGTTAGGACCGGGCATTGGTTTATTGGGCCTCTTGAACTAGAACGGTATTCTGCTGCCTAATTTTGCTCATGCCTTTTTCTTAGTAGCTCAAGGTGAGCTGAGTTGCATCTAGGTATAGTAGATCATTCCCTGAGCTCAAAGGGCTTACAATCTAGGGCTCTTACTTCTACATATTCAAACAGATATGGCATCAGAATACCTTGTTCAGACACTTATACAAAACATTTGGCATCAGAATACTGTTGCTTAAGAAAAGCAACATCTTCAGGGCTAACTCCACTTATGGACAAGGTGAGGCCCTGGCCCAGGGTACTGGTGATAAAAGGCGCTAAAATCCCAGTCTGGTCTACCTTCAGACTTCTAGAGGGATAGATGCTGGATTGTGATTTTGACACCTTTTATCATCAGTGCCCTGAGTCAGTGCCTCACTTGGTCCAGCAGGAGGGGGAGACTTGAGAGAGAGGGGGTGCCAACGCAAAACTTGCTCAGGGTGCTACAGTCCCTTAAGCTTGTCCTGAATATCATTAAGATAAGGAATGTAAAGCATAAGGAAAACTGCTATGGTTGGCTGTACAACTCCAAGCAATGCCTTCAGACAATAAAGGAGATTACCAGCAACAGGAGCCATCAAGTGAGATATTTACTCTATGATGAGCCTACGCTTTTCGGAAAGAATTAAAGACCACTCTGTTCAAAAAATTTATTTCTTAGCTAGACTTCCTCCCCCCCTCTCAAAGCTACCGCTCACCATACTGAATCCACTTTTTCCCCATTAACGGTACTTTGTATTCCGTATTCTCTGACTCTTCAATGTCTTCTTCACCATTTGTATTCTGTTATTCGCTGGCTTTCCAACCATTTTAATATAATATGTTAAAATTATATTGTAATCTATGTATATCATTCTTCTTGCCAATATGCACCATTGTAATCTCTGATCGCTCTGTGACCTCTTCTTTATCTGTATGTTGTAATTCGCTGACTGTACAGCTATTCTTCTCTGTGAACCGCCTAGAAGTCGCAAGATTAAGGCGGTATAGAAAAATAAAGTTATTATTATTATTACCCACAATATTATGCTTATTTTAAGCTTGGGTACATTACTGGCCTAGTTTACAGATGCCAGAGAAGTACCAGATACCCTTTAGAAGCAAACATTCATTCATAATAATTATTTGAGATCATAAACTGCAAGGACAGAAGTTCAACGAACAAGACCACACAGGGAATGGCTGAATTATACAATTTTTCTTTAAAAGAAGGTAAGAAGGTAAAGGGGAAAGAAGTGATATCACCCTTCTGAATGGTCACATAGATGTGGAGCTCCCATTGAGCCTCTCTAATTGGCGATAATATGGAGTTCCAGATCAAACAATTTGGGAGCTTTTAGGCTTAATATAACCTGTCTTACGTTGGACAGCTTCCATGGTAGGGAAGAAGTCATAACCAGACCTCCAGGCATTTGCATTCAGTTAGAAAACATGAAAGAGAAGAGCAAGGGCGCCTGGGGAGCATGATCCAGAGGGGCTGGAAGATTACCTAGCCTCCAGCAAAGAGAATCTGAAAGCCTGGATAGAAGAAATAAAATCTACAATAGTGAGCATAGTGTCAAAGGCCTACATAAGAAAACTGATAATGGCAAGCGCCTAAATGACTTTGAGGAATGAGTCATCACATTTGACCACAAGGTGGTCGACCTACAGAAGCAGTGTGATCATTTGAAAACCAGCTATGATGATCAGCTTTTGAAGATTGAAGACAGTGAAAACCAGATGCGCAGAAACAATTTAAGAGCACCGGTTGTGCCAGAGCCTTTACAGAAGTGTGATGTGGCAGCCATCAAGCAAAAAGCGTGCCATCAATTTCTGTTGGCTGCAAACCCTGAGGAGGACTTTATCTTCTATATGTCCCAAGCCACAGGACAGGCCAAGGGATATAGTGGCTTGCTGTTTCCACTTCCTCCACATGTTGCATGTGGTGCAAAATGTGGGCCACATCTTACTGGATGGAGTTAAAGTTGAGCTCTTCGTTGATATATCTGTGATTACATTGCACCATCACAGAGAGTTTTGAGTGGTCACATGTGTCTGCTAAAAATATTTGCTATCGATGGCACTACCCATTTGGATTATAATTTTCACTCCACAATAAGCTTCATCAGATTGCAATGATCAAGAAATGGATCAAGAAATGTTTGGCTTTGCTCTTGTTCATCTGGTTTAATTTGCCTATTGGGATATTGAGCAGAGGGTTGCTGGGATTTCTTGAAGTAACATCATTCTTCCTATGGTCTGATTATCCAATAGCCTCCACTTAAGAGGTGAGGGTGTGGGATGAGGGGGAAGGGAGAGTGTAAACAGGGTTTGAGTTGGAAGGGAATATGGTTAGCTAATAAGATTGGGCAGGAAGATGGGTTGTGACTGCAGGTATGGCTGAGAGAATGGGGGATGAATGTGTTGTCTGCATGTATTGTGATACAGTGCAAGAGGGATTTGGATGTGATAGGTGGATTAAGCTAGATGGAAGCTTTATTGGTACAACTTAAACAAGTCTGTGTATCTATGAATGTCCAGGAATTAAAGTCTCCCAGAAAATGGCAATTGTATTTTAAAGATAAAGACAGATTGCACGTGTCTGTTGGATTTGTTCACAGACTAATCTACTTCCCAGGTATTTCTCACATAAAAAAGAGAGATATTCTTTCACCTCCAAGAGTCAAATCCAAAACGAATGGTGCGGCAATAGTTTTTGCAAATGCAGTGTCAACAGAAGAGAGGGAGATATCTATTTTGAAGGTCACTATTGGAGGGCAGCTTTATTCACTTTTAAATATTTATGCCCCCAATAGTGACTAGGGTTTGTTTTTTTTCAACAAATTAGCCAGCTTATTGGTGAGAAAGCAGAGGGTAATTTGCTCACTGGAGGGGATTTCAATAAGGCCCTAAATACAGCGCAGGCCAACTCAGCTTGGGTGGCGGGATATTGCAAAGCTGATAGGGAAATACTATGTAAACTTATTACTGAATGGGATTTGATAGATATTTGGCAATTTCAACACCATGTTGATAAAGACTATACCCATTTCTCGAGTGTACACAATTCCTACTCCAGGACTAATATGTAAAGATCTACTTAATGTGATTACAACATGCAGCACAGAATCAAGGGTCTGGTCTGATCATGCTCCCATGAGCTTTACTATATCATTGGTGTAATTACCTATAGCGCAGAGATTTTGGAGACTGGATGACAGTATTCTTTTGGAACTCCAGAATGTGCAATAGGTTGAAGCTCACCTGAAGGAAAATTTTGAGTTTAATGAACCTGATGAAGTTTCAAGATGAGTTTTGTTGGTGTTTGATATTTTTTTCCATTCAGCATGTGGTTGTTATTCTTCTTGATGAAGTTTCACCATCCACATTCTGGGAAGGTCTAAAGGCTATACTCCGTGGCCAGCTTATATCGTTAAAAATGCACAAATTTTGGGAATGCGCTCAGAAGAAAATTTTCTTGAGACAGCTGTTTGAGCATATGATGGTGAGGGGCAGTGGACGGAGAAGTATTACCAGGTTTTATAAAGCTTTGCTTTCTTTCTCTCTTCCCCAAGCCTACAAAGTATAAGCTGACATGGGAGACTTTTCTAGGTAGACAATATGCACATAAAGGCTAGGAGAAGGCTCTTCAATTTTTACTGCAAATTTCCATCAATATGATTCAGTAATTCACAAGTTGTAAAGAACACAGGCTGATCTTTACTGTATCATATCATATGCCTGAGCTTTAAAGTCCCTGAGGCAGACACCGAAACAAGGCTCTCATCGGACATTTCACTGGAAGTAGGCAACAGATAAGTTTGCAACTTTTAAGTGATGCTTTTTTTGTATAGCGCTTTTCAATTTCAATCTCATTTGAACTTAAGAATTATTATTTTCACATTGGCACTAATAAACTATGGTATATGAATGGACACTGAGAGACATTGAATTTAGAATATAAGATACAGCCAGTAGCATTTGCTGGTGGCACTTTTTTAATTATTTAAAAGAGAGAAGACTAATGATATATCTTAAGCATTTGTGATTCGGGGATTGTCCCGCATGCAGGCTATTTGAGCAGTATTCTCTGCCAAAGTTACTAAGTTCTGTCTAATATTTAAATTCACATCAAACACATTTCATTGTGGTCCAGTGCCCATTCATTCATGTGTTGATAGGCGTTCCAAGGTCTTTGGATTCAGTATATATTATTGCCATTACTATATATAACGTATGCTTTTCATAATAAAAAGCTCTTTACCTACTATGTCCTGGGTCCACTCCTTTTCAACATATTCATTGGGGATCTGACTCAAGGGCTTAAAGGTAAAATAACACTATTCGCCGATGACGCCAAACTATGTAATATAGTAAGTGAATGCAGTTTACAGAATTATATGGCGCAGGACCTGCTTACATTGGAAAGTTGGTCCTCAACCTGGCAGCTAGGCTTCAATGCTAAGAAATGTAAGGTCATGCACCTCGGAAGCGGAAATCCATGCAGGACGTACTTCTTGAACGGAGAAACTTTAACTAGGACTTCAGCAGAACGAGATTTAGGAGTAATCATCAGTGCAGACATGAAAACTGCCAATCAAGTGGAAAAGGCTTCATCTAAGGCAAGGCAGATATTGGGTTGTATCAACAGAAGTTTCGTCAGCCGAAAGCCTGAAGTCATAATGCCGTTGTACAGGGCCATGGTGAGACCTCATCTGGAGTAGTGTGCAATTCTGGAGGCCACATTACAGTAAAGATGTGCGCAGAATTGAATCGGTTCAGCGGACGGCCACCAGGATGATCTCGGGGCTCAAGGGTCTCTCGTATGAAGAGAGACTGAACAAATTGCAGCTCTACACTCTTGAGGAACGTAGGGAGAGGGGAGACATGATCGAAACATTTAAGTACCTCACGGGACGTGTCGAAGTGGAAGATTATATTTTCTTTCTCAAGGGACCCTCGGCCACAAGAGGGCACCCACTCAAACTCAGGGGCGGAAAATTTCATGGCAACACCAGAAAGTATTTCTTCACAGAGAGAATGGTTGATCATTGGAACAAGCTTCCAGTGCAGGTGATCGAGGCAGACAGCGTGCCAGACTTTAAGAATAAATGGGATACCCATGTGGGATCCCTACGAGGGTCAAGATAAGAAAATTGGGTCATTAGCACATAGACAGGGGGGTGGGTAAGCAGAGTGGGCAGACTTGATGGGCTGTAGCCCTTTTCTGCCGTCATCTTTCTATGTTTCTATTATACTATAAAACATTTAATTATTCTTATGTTCTTTGTGGGAGATATAGAATAATCCATGGATAACTGTTAATAGCCAATAGCTGTTTACCTCAGAGGCTAAGTTAATGATGATGGTGTGATTACAATCCTTGCATTTGTGTGTGTGAATAATATCTACAGCTCTACTCTTAATCTGGTTATTAATGGATAATCATCAAGGATTGTTAAATTTTCAGCAATTTTCCTCAAGTTATTTATTTTTGCAAACTCTAATCACACCACAGAAAACCAGACCCAACTGGTAACATTAGGATAAAGGGAGGAGTTTTAGATCATGATCATAGATTTAATTTAAAACAAAATGAGGAAAATTACAGCAAATTCAAATACAATCGAGTGCTAAGTACTGGATTACAGGAAGACTTTTAGACAGCAGAGAGTTTGCACTGCAGTCTGATTTTTAAAAATTGGGCTAAAAGAATCCATCTGCTCTTGCTTTCAGAACAGCAACTTTTCAGAAGTGCTCTTAGGAAACCAGCGACATCTTTGCTCAAAGTAAGCTCACAATCCAAACCTGAGAGAATATAGAGCATGTGACCTCTACTAGTATCTGCTTCTGCCAAGCAATAGAGAGGGCAAAAGATGCAGCAAAGGTTATGACGTATAAAGAATTATTAACTTTATTCTCCTGCCCCGACTGTGCAATGAACACCAAAAAGCACATCATTTCTATAATTTTCATTCCATTTTTAGGTGTCAGCATGCATACTTTCTTGTGGCTTTTTCTCTTTAAATACTATCCTGAAAAAGGGTCAAACCTTGTGGCACAGAAACGCAGGTGAGGTCAATATTCAGAAATTGAAAATAAAAAAACAAACCAAAACAATCAATGCTGTAATAGTAAAAATGCTAGCATATAACAGAAAGCATGCAAAAGAAACCCTTTTTTTAACAACAAACATAATCTCTTCCTCTGTGTTGATTACAAAAATAGGAAACCTTTTATGACACTTAAATTTTATCCCTTTTCTTTCAGGTTCAATTAAGCCAAGAACAATGGCTGACTGAAAAAATTATTTAAGCATGTTTAAATCTACTAGTTTCTAGCACTGAACGATTTCTGAAATGATGCATTTGAAGACAGCGAGGAGATCTTCTAAAAGCCAGACTGAGGCAAAGTGTGACGTGGTCAACATTTCCACAGTTTCTATGACATAAACCTTGCTGAATCTTCACTTTGGTATGGAAAGCAATAGAACCATGTGAAAAATATTGTGTTGCTCAACTTTTTTGAAAATACTTCACTTGGTTTTTGTCTGAATAGTTGACACGTCACAGATATGTAAACAAATTATCAATTGCAGCCTACGCCATTTAATGGTTTCACTACGACAGAGAATATAACTAGCTCCAAAGAGCACTCAGATGTAGATTGTCATTATCAGGGCACTTTTCTTCCTGAACAAACTCATTCAAAATGCCAAAGACAGCAAAACCATTTGGACTTCATGCAGATCAGCCAAAGTCGACTGTTAGGAGTTGAACCTACTGATCTTTTTTCTCGTGGGTTTTCTCCATATGGTTCTCTTGGGTTTTCTCCATATTGTTCTGCATATACAAACAAAAACTGTTAAATGGAAACTTTGGAGCACAACAAGACTTTCTAGCACTTAGGTCACTTAGAAATAAATTCTTAGAAAATTTCACATTTACTAGTTATTGTTGTTTATGGACAATCATACATATATAATACAAAAGCCTGCAGTAAACTAAGCTGTGGTAAGTTTTTCACCTTAAGTTTTGCATTTTAAATGTGAAGCCTGTGTGGTAAATGCAATAGGCATGCCCAGCATCTGCTTGCATTTACCACACAGGATAATCACCTTTCACATGGGCCCCATGTTACATGGATTGGAAAATACCATGGAACTCCTCTTGTATGAGGGAAAGGCTAAAAAGATTAGGACTCTTTTGCTTGGAAAAAAGAGGTAACTGAGGGGGTGTTAAGAGGTCTACAAAATCCTAAATGGTGTAGAACGGGTAAAAGTGAATTGATTTTTTACTCTTTCAAAAAGTACAAAGATGAAGGAACATGGAAGTACCTTTAAAACAAATAATAGGAGGAAATATTTTTTCACTCAATGAATAATTAAGCTCTGGAACTCATTGCCAGAAGATGTGGTAACAGTGGCTAGCATATCTGGGTTTAACAAAAGTTTAGACAAGTACCTGGAGGAAAAGTCCATAGTCAGGTACTGAGACAAAAATGGGGGAAGCCACTACTTGCCTTGGGATCAATAGCATAGAATGTTGCTACTATTTGGGTTTCTGCCAGGTTCTTGTTACCTAGATTGGCCACTCTGGAAACAGGATACTGGGCGTGATGGACTTTTGGCCTGTCCCAGTATGGCAATGCTTACGTTTTTATATAAATTGTTTCCCCCTTTTTTAAAAAGTCCACCTAGTTTATTTTTTCCCCATGCCTCTCATCTGTTTTTCTGTCTTGACTATATTGTAAGCTCCCAGGAGCAGAGACTGTCCTTTATTGTGATTATGTCAATACTATTACCAATAACTCAGAAATTTTAACCCAGTCAGATTCCATTAACTCCCAAGTTATCTTAAAAAAAAAAAAAAAAAAATCACTCTGTCCTTTACACCAGAATAGCCCTACAAACAGGAAATTCTTCATCTTCTTTGTAGCTTTACTGTCCCTCAGCCCAAGTTTAGAACATACACTTCTCCCTCCATATTCGCGGTTTCAGCAATTGCGGTTTCAATTATTCACGGTTCTTAGCTTGCTGGCTCCTCCCCCAAATTACATCAGCTTGCATAGAGAAATCGCTGATTCCAAGCGTTTACAGAGAAAATCGCTGATTCCCAGCACTTTCTTCTCCATGTTTTGCCTCTCCTTCAGGAACAGGCCAGGTCTCCTACCATGTTATTCGTGGTTTCACCATATTCACAATGGTTTATAATAGAAAACAGTAAATAACATATGAAAAAGTTATTCATGATTTTTCTGTATTTGCTGGTTTGTTAATCCCCTATCACAGCGAATATGGAGGGAGAAGTGTATTTTCTCTAGAATAGATGGTATTCCTTTCTTGTTTGGTTTACTGTCACCTTGTTAATTCTAATCTCTTTCACATTTAGTTCCTGCTTGTTAAAAGAGAGACCTCAAGTAATGCACAAATGAATTTTATACATTGTGATAACTGTCATATCTGTTGCTAAAACTGAAGTGCTGTAATGAATTGCTTGTAATGCAAATATGAAAATGGTTCTTGTAGTGATATAAACATTCAGATAAAAACAGTCCATTTTTTGTGGCTAAGAAGACATATATTTACCTGAAGTTCCTCATGTTCTTTTGTAAGCCGATCATATTCTGTTAGGAGACTTCCAGATTGCTTTTTAATGGCAGACAGTTCATTTCGTGACCTGAAAAGAGCTACAAAGGCATTTAGATTTATCAAACTCTCTTTTAATGAGATTCATATAAAGAGATTAGGTTCTTACCTTGCTAATATCTTTTCTAACAGACACGTGTGTCATTCTGGACAGACAGATAATCTCCCTATGCTTGCAGGCTGTGCAGAAGAAATCCATTCCAGCTTTTCAACACCTCCTCCTTAATTAGAGAGCTCTGATGCTCCCTTCAGTTTGTACCAAAGCAGTTGACAGTCCTGTTTAGAAACAAATGCGAAGGAGGGGTACAGGGAAACTTCCTGAACTATAACATTTGTCCCTTGAAAGGAAGTCTGCTGAGGGTAGTCTTGGAGGTACAATCTCTCGTGCGGAACTGTGAGAAGATTTTGTTGGAGGGAGCGAAGTGTGCAGGATGGTAAGTATGATATCAAGTAGTTATCAAAGATTAAGTAGATCATGTCTTAAAGACCAAAAGCAAGATTTTATGTTAAGTGGTGGTTAATAGGTAACCAGTGAGCTAATTTTAGGGGGGACGTTTTTATTGGAACCTACCTATTCTTTCCTTTCCTCATGTTTCCAAATTTGTTTGTCGGAATTTTTGTGTTTTGTCCTTTTTTGTTCCTTTCCCCTTCTTATTTTATTTTTGCTTTTATTTTATTTTTTTAACATTTTATTGTAAACTGCATAGATTTACCTTGGTTTTTATATTAGAGGTATATCAATAATTTGAACTTGAATTTGTGATCAATTTATTTTTTTTTTTTACAGTTATTAGTTTTATAGAGCATTCTGTGGCTGAGATAAAATAAGCTGAGTCTTTGCTCTTGATGATGTCATAGAGAGTATCCAAGTAATCCATTCCTGCTAATAGGAGCTGGAGTAAAGGTTCGCCCTCCACCAGTACAAGCTCCTGCAACCTGACATGACTTTTGTTAACTGATCATGTAAGTGGAGGGAGAAAAGTTTTATTGAGGCTAACCTCTGATGTTTTTCGACAGACTTCTCTATTGTTTCCAATTTGCAATGGACATATGAAAGAATGAAAGGAGTTTCTGTTCCTGACGAAGACGGCAAAACAGAGCTCTGTCGGACAGTGACTGACATTCTTTTCAGAACCAGAGAAGTCTGACATTTTGTTTGTTCTGTATTTAAAGCATGCAACTGAAAGAAAATTGAAGGCATTTTTCCGAATGGAAGAGAGCACAATTAACACTTTAGTTCACATTTTGACTTTTTATTATATATTTTTTTCATCATTATTTTTTCATATATTAGTATCACATCTATGGAAGAGACAAAATGATATATGGGACAAACTCATTTAGGTTGAAGTGATTGATTACATGAGTTGTCAGCCCGAGGAATACTGCAAAAAATCCAATCGATTGCAGTTTCTCCAGTACTGAGGTCTCTTTCTCACAAGTATAATGTATCTTTGATTCACAAAATACATTTATGTAATTGTGCTGCTTCTTCTCTTTCTGGACTTTATATGGTGAAGGCTTGTTCTCTCTCCATATTTGTTGCCAATTTTTTGTTAAGTCAAGTTTACAGGAGTTTGGCAACATTGGGTTTATAGTTTTTTGGCCTTTTGATGACAGGTGCATGTCACAAAGGAAGTCGCTGCAGCTGCTTTGATTCCCAAGGCTAGCCTTTGAACTGTCTTAAGAATCACATCCACCCTGACATCTTGCATATCCTTTAATACCACACCTCCCTTACTTTGCAGGGATGTGTGTTTGGTTACCTGCACTACAAAATAATCTATCTTAGGCTAAGCGAACATCTGCTGACATTCCTGTGCCATCAGATTCAGCCAAGCCATTGTCTTGGCTACCTTTAGAGACCATTCAGGAGCATCCTGATGCTCTAGGATTAACACACTCATATCAGGATGCCAGGGAAAAGAAGATGACTGGGCTCTCACTCTTCTCAGAAAAGAGCAGGAAGCAGATGGGACCTGTTGGAAGTCCAAGTTTAACTTCCACAGAGAGCTAGCAATAAGCTCTAACAGTGCATGATTGAGGGCCACCACTGTTATCTTGTGTACTCGCACCTGCCTGTGGCCCTGCATCTCCCAGCAGGGAGAACTCGCTCTGAAATGAAAGGGCATACAGATAGACCCCTCGTCCTCCGAGTCTCCATCTGAAAGGTCCATTGGATCCTGGCCAGCCTCTGATACTGAGCTAGATGTGCCCTGGGAATCCAAACCTCCCTTGCACATCCGGGTGCGCTGCCAGACCTCCTCTGGGGATCTCGTCCATCCAGATAAGCTCTCAACATCAGATGACAAATTCAGGAGAAAATGTTATATTAGGCAGTACAGAGTCCCCTTTAGATGACTTCAGCTTGTGTCTAGGGCTCTGTGGCTTCCACGCTCCTACGCTCAGGTAGACTGCCATCCCGGGGTTCTTAAAGTAGCTGGATCTGGGAGAAGAAATCACTACCTCAATGTGACTGTTCTTCCAATGCTGAAATCGTCGGGCTACCAGTTGGACTGAAGTCTGACTGATCCTCAACCCTCGTGGACCCAGGCATGCGAAAGGGGGAAGGCAAAATGAAGATCCCTGCTGAGCCCCCTATGGATGCACTCAAGCCCCTGTGACCCAGTAGGTGAGCAAAGCTACTAGGGGACCAGAATCCGAGCTCCACAAAAGTTTCTAGAGTCTAGCTAACAGGTACCACTGAGGGATTGACCTGTCAGCTGCAGATCTCAATCTACTTATCCTCCACACAGGCAGAGTTTAGCTCTCAAAGTGGGGATCTCTAAGCACCAAAAGCCACCAAAAACTGTGATAAAGATAAAAAATAAAGAAATATACAGAACAGATCAGAAAGTCTCCTTCCAGCTCGTATGCAGAAGTAAAAACTGAAGAGAGCAGCATAGCTCTCTAGCAAAGGAGGTTGTGTTGAAATGCTGGCATGGATTCCTTTTGCAGGGCTTGCAAGCACGGGAAGATTACCCGTCTGTCCAGAATGACACACATACTGCACTAGAATAGACTTTTACACAGTATTCCTTTTAATAAGATTATGAACATTTTATTTTCATCTCCATTTAGATGAAATATGCCTGTGACTTAACTAATATATTTTCTTAATTCAAATAAGCTTAAAGCCTTTTCTAACTCCTCTTCCATTGGAAAAGCAGATACTTACCTGTAGCAGGTGTTCTCCAAGGACAGCAGGCATATATTTTCTCATGTTTCCAAGTTTATTTAATGTTTGATATACCACATTGGCAGAAGTATCTATGCGGTTTACATTTCATTAAGATAATGTAATAATTTAAGAAGGAGGATTAGAATTAGGTTGAAGTACGAAAGAGTAGTGAAAATGGATCTCCATAATTGATAGTAAAGATGAGTAAAGAATAGTGGAAAGTTAAGACTATGCTTCGGAATCTGTATTGATCTCCACTGGATCCTATATGGAAAAAGTGAGGAGAGTAAAGGAGGGATGTTAGCTAAATGTGCCTGAAAATAAGAAGGGATTAAAACGTTCAATATTGGGTTCAAGTCTGATGTGACTTGTGGACTATTGACTGAGAAAATATATTCTTTGGTGGATGCATATGTAATATATCTTACAGGAAGGACTGTGAGAAGATCTGTTGGAGGGAGTGAAATGTGCGAGATGGTAAATATGGTATCAAGCTCTTCTAAGCTATGTCTGCCAAATATGTCTTTCACTTAATTTTGTCCTATATATACTATGAATGTACCTTTGCAACCCATTCTGGGCTCCTTTGGGAGGACGGATTAAATAAATGAAGAAATAGTTATCAAAGTAGGATGGAGATCGAGTAGATTGTGTCTTAAAGACCAAAAGCAAGACCTTAAATGTTAAGTGGTGGTTAATAGGTAACCAGTGAGCTGATTTTAGGAGGGAACATGATCAAAATTTTTTTCCAGTTAGTTTAATAGAGGTATTTTGGACTAATTGTAGACTATGTAAATCTTTAAGTCTAATACTGTAATATAAGGAACTACAGTAATTGAGTGTACTAATTACTAAGGAATGGTCAAGAATATTAATAGCCAAGGAAAGCAAGAGATGTGATATCGAGTGAATGAGATGTAACTTGTAGTAGCTATGTTGTACAGTAGTGGAAATTTGTGGTTGGAAGGATAATTTGGGATCGAAAGTAACACCCAAAATTTTCAATGTTGATGAAAGTTGAATTGGAATATTGGAGAGTATCAATAGAGAGTGAAGTATCCGATTATCTTTTGTACAAAAGAACACAGCTTTAGTGATGTGCCTGTACAGAGCCGCTAGCTGAATGGCTGCTGCGAGTTCAAGGCAGCCAATCAGCTAGCGGCTCTACCTGTACATGGGCAGGCCTTCGCTGCAATACAAGGGTATTATAACATTTTCATCTTTGTTTTCCATTCCTTTCCTGATAATTCTTAACATTCTATATGCTTTCTTAGCCGCCGCACACAGAGCTGAGGGACTTATTTATGTGCTAAGGACTTCTGCAGTGCATATCATCTGATATTCTTAAAAATATTTTTATTTCTAAAGCTCTCAAATCATTTTTGTGGCTGCATGGAGGGATGCAAGCAGCAATGTAATAGTTACATGGTAGTACCCTTGAATAATGTTGGGAATGATGAAGTTTCATCAAACATAAGTTGAAATTGAAAAGGGATCTTACTTTCAAGTAGCATTTAAACAAACCTATTATTTTTCCAGTTTTGCTTTTGCAATTTCCTGACATAAAAAGTATCAGATATGCATTTCAAATCTATCTAACTATATCATATATAATAGCTTTTTCTTTTCTGTTTTTTGTTCTTAATGAATTGTAAGAACCTCTGGAACTCGTATCTCCAAATTACTTGGTAAGAGTGTAATTTGATCTAACTGTATCCACAGTGGTGTTTCATGAGAAACAGCACACTGCCCGTGTTTTCATTACATACAATGGTATCTCTGATCAGATGAAAAAGATACCTAATGGTCAACAAAACAAAACTCAATACACTGTTGCAATGTTTTGCAGAAAATAAATGTTCATGTTTCAAATATCTTATATACTGTTTCTCGGCAGGAAAACATAACTTTTTAAGAAGCCCTTTGAATGTATTTTTTTAAAGATCTTCAAAGGACATCTGTACATCATTACAAATATATACATAGCAAACTTAAATATTCACCAAGAATCACTTAAATTCTATTTTTAAATTTTTATTCTTTAAACTGGTCACCTTGTAAATCCTCTGGAATGTGAAAAACATGTCACAATACAAACTCATAGTTATTGGCTCTGATTGGTCACTGTTGGCTATATACAACATCAATCAGTCAATCAGATCACATTCCATTTTGTGAGGTTATCTGTGACTTTGCTACCAGTATGGATGGCCCTCTGTTTCTTGCCAGATCTTAGGTCCCACCTTAGAAATCAGCACTCAAGAAAAAAAGATCTAGGTGTCATGGACAATACACTAAAATCTTTTGGCTTGTGTGATGGCAGCCAAATAAGCAAAACGAATACTACACATTATTAAGAAAGGGATAGAAAATAAGATAAGGAATACTATAATGCAGGGGTGGCAAAGTCCCTCCTCGAGTGCCGCAATCCAGTCGGGTTTTCAGGATTTCCCCAATGAATATGCATGAGATCTATTTGCATGCACTGCTTTCATTATATGCTAATAGATCTCATGCATATTCATTGGGGAAATCCTGAAAACCCAACTGGATTGCGGCTCTCGAGGAGGGACTTTGATACCCCTGCTATAATGCCTCTGTATTGCTCCACAGTGCGACCTCACCTTGAGTACTGTGTGCAATTCTGGCAGTGACATAGTTCTAACCTAAGGATGTACAACCTTGGTCTTTGCCAGGTTGGGTTTTCAGGTTTTCCATAGTGAATATGCATAAGATCTGTCTTCATACAATGGAGGCACTGCATGCAAATAGATCTCATGCATATTCATTGGGGAAATCCTAAACCTCACATGACTCTCAGGAAACAAAGCAATTATTTATGACAGGAAAAGGATCGCAGAAACTTGCATAGATAAAATAGCACTTATAGGTTACAGGTTACAGATTTCGATTACTGATCCTGAAGAACCTCTCAATAAACTTGTGAACACTTTGGCCCAAATTCTCTAAACAGTACCATAAGTTAGGTGGCGGTAGGTGCCCTACCACCATCTAACGTAGGCCTTCTATGAGCGTTGTAGCAGTGTCAGAACATGTAGTATTCTGGGCCGAGGTAGAAACCTCTACTGCGGCTTAGTAAAAGGGGGGAGGGGGTTAATAATTTTAATTGGTGTCGATTGGCACTGTAATTGACCGTGTCGATTAAAAACTATTAAAATGTCATTAAAAAAAATATAGGCACCTCCCAAAAGAGGAAGCCATAATTGCATCTACAGGGGCACCTAAGGTCAAAATAGGCATGGTTTACGCTAGAAATGACCTTAGCACTGATGGCCTACATTAATTGTGCCTATGTTTAATGTTAGCCGTGATTCTGTCAACAGCGCTGTAGAGTGATTGAAAAGCGATTGGTGGCATTTTTTGTAGGTGCTGTTTGCAGAATGTGGCTCTTAATGTATTATATAGCAAAATATCTGTTCAAAAAACTTATGGACGTGTAATACATTAATGTATACATGAATATAAACCTGTTCCCCCTCCCTCCCTGCTCTGCCAGGCTCTGCATCCAGTCCCCTCACTCACTCCCTCCCCTTTCAGTCTCTGCACTAAGCCCCCCCCCTCCCTCTCTGTGCTGCCAGGTTCTGTACCCTGTCCCCCTCCCTCCCAGAGCCCTACAGGCCTCCACCGGGCCTGCCTTAAGTCCTGGTGGTTCAGTGGTGGGCCAGGATAGCAGGGACCCTCCTGTCTCAGCTGAGTCTAAGAATTTTTATCTCCCTCCCAACTTCCCTGCATACCTTTAGAATCCCTGGTGGTCCAGTGGTGAACTGCGGTAGGAGCGACCTTCCTTTGCTCCTGCTCATGCAGAGCCACTAACTAATTGGCTGCCACGAGTTCTCGCAGGACAGCAAGAACTCACGGCAGCCAACCAGCTAGCAGCTCTGCATGGGCAGCTCGTGCAGAGCTGCTAGCTTATTGGCTGCCGTGAGTTCACGGTAGCCAATCAGCTAGCGCTGTGCACAGGAAGATCGCTCCTGCTGTGCTTCATCGCTGGACCACCAGGGATTCTAAAGGTACACGGGGCAGACGAGAGAAAGGTAAAAATTCTTAGAATCAGCTGAACCCCCTACAGATGCCTAACAGTCTGCAGTCAAGCCCCTGCAATGCAGTAGGCAAGCAATGCTACAAGGGAAACAGAACCAAGCTCCAAAAATGCTTCTGCAGGCTGGCCAACAGGTACCACAAGGGATTGGCCTGTCAGCTGCTGACTGTAGTGTGCTTCTCCTCTATGCAGGCAGAGCTGGACCCTTGACTACGGGAGCTCTTAACACCAAAATCAAGCAAAAAAAGACTGAAAAGACCAATAAAAATAAAGAAATAAGCTGAGTAGATCAGAAAGACTCATTCTGACTCGCATGCAAAATGAAAAACTGAAAGGGGAAGCAGAGCCCTCTGGTGAAGAAAGAAGAATTCAAAAGCTGGACCTTCTGCATGGCTCATGAGCATTGGGATATAACCCACTCGTCCAAATTGCAACACCTATTGTACTAGAATTAGAAATTACTTTATAAAACATAACTGGAGGCCACAATATCAGAGGGAGAGATTGGAACAGCTTTTACCTGCTTTGAAGTTGCTTGGTGAAAAAGGCGCGTGATGTTAGCCCTGGGATTGGTAATGTTCAGCCTCGTAGTAAAGCTTTTATGGTTTTACATGGCACAGGAACTTAAAGTACACAGATTCAGGCTGTGTTTTTGCTTTGGTATGTTTAGGGTAAAAATTTGTGCTGCCATAAAACTATCCCCTCAAAGGGTACAAACCAAATTTGTTTTCAGGATTTCCAAAAAGAATACCGTATTTTCACATAGATAACGCGCACCCGTGTAAAACGCGCACACGGGTATAGCGCGCAAAAAACACATATTTATGTACATAAATTTTTATATACCGCGCACACCCGTATACCGCGCATGCTGCCCGACTCTCCTTTCGCCCGCCCCGACTCTCCTTTCCTCCTTGAAGTACTGTCCCTACCCTGAAAGCCTGATGTCCCCCCCCCGACGTCCGATTCACCCCCCCCGCAGGACCGCTCGCACTCCCACCCCGAAGGACCGCTCGCACCCCCACAGCCTCCCCCCCTCCCCCATGGAGAAGCTGTCTACCTTGTTTCCAGATGCCAGCGAGCCCAGCTGTTTCCTCTGCCGGCGGTCCCGCCCCTTCTCTGAGCCCTGCTGCGCTGCTTTTTCTTCCAGCGGTCCCACCCTTTCTCTGACATCAGAGAAAGGGCGGGACCGCCTGAAGAGGAAGCAGCGCAGCACAGGGCTCTGAGAAGGGGCAGGACCACCGGCAGAGGAAGCAGCTGGGCTGGCATCCGGAAACAAGGTAGACAGCTTCTCCATGGGGGAGGGGGGGAGGCTGTGGGGGTGCGAGCGGTCCTTCGGGTGGGAGTGCGAGCGCTTCTTCCGGGTGATGAATCGGGCGTCGGGGGGGGGGGGGAAACTATGTAAAAAAATTTTTGTACAACGCGCTCACGCGTATAACGCGCAAGGGTATGCGCGGTTTGTAAAAACCACGTATAACGCGCGCGTTATATGCGAGAAAATACGGTATTTATGAGATGTACCTGAATGCTTTGCTTCTACATTATGCAAATATATCCCATGCATATTTCATTGTGGAAGTCCTTTAGGATTGGCATCAGGGATCCCCGCCATGGATGTTATTAGGTTAGGCAAGCAGGGTGCATGGAATGGAAGTCTGATCTTCACACAAGGTCAAGGAAGCTGTTACTCATACAGCCATTTCAGACTGGTTGTGTTTAGAAATATCACACAACCTGCAAAATCCACACATAGCATCCACAAGCAGGTAAAAGCTGCTTCAGTCTAACACGTGATGGTCTTCTGAGAAAACCCTTAAACAGCAACTGATAACGAGAGGTACCATGCTACACGTTATCCTCCAGATGAAGGAGCCCTACAGCACTCATGAATGCAACATAAAGAAAATCTTAATCAGGATTATTATGAAATGCAATGCAGCACTAATGAGCAATTTCAGACAATACCGTCCACAATATTTACACTTTGTTTATTCAAATCATTTTTGTCTTTTTAGATCAGAGTGGGTTGGTAGCAATCTGAAGACAATGGTTATCAATACAAATAAACTCCAGCAGATTAAGTTTTCCCTTATTCCTTCCCTCTCCCTGTCAAGATGAACTCTCGAAATATATCTACGCTGAGGTGAAGGATTTAAGATTCTGAAACATTATTACCTTAGTTGCAGAGTATTTATTTACACCATACACCAAGGCAAACAATGGTATGTTTGCAACCAAAACAGCACATTCTGTACTTGCAGACAAAGTGTCATGAGTAGATACTTTCAATCTCTGACAATACAGGAAGTGCTTCTTATCTCTGTCTTGCTAAAGTTTCAACAGGACGGTACACAACCAAAAGCCCTGCCAATGATTAGGTTCAAGGTACGAGCATTTAACTAAAATCCTTGAAGAAAACAATACCATGAAACAATGACCAGAACATCTCCCAATAAAAATGTGAGGCCCACCTTGCCAGCAGCTCAACAATGGTGCTTTATTTGGCGTATTCTCAACAGTAAGAACCAGACTATGATGTAGCACTTTCCACATTACCAATCCCAGGGCTAACGTCACGCACCTTTATCACCAAGCAACTTCAAAGCAGGTAAAAGCTGTTCCAATTTCACACCTGATGGTCTTAGAACATAAGAATAACCTTACTGGGTCAGACCAATGGTCCATCAAGCCCAGTAGCCCATCCTCATGGTGGCCAATCCAGGTCCTTAGTACCTGGGAAAAACCCAAGGAGCAGCAACATTCCAGGCTACCGATCCAGGGCAAGCAGTGGCTTCCACCATGTCCTTCTCAATAACAGACTATGGACTTTTCCTCCAGGAACTTGTCCAAACCTTTCTTAAAACCAGCTACATTACCACAACCTCTGGCAATGCATTCCAGAGCTTAACTATTCTCCGAGTGAAAAAAATTTTCTCCTATTGGTTTTAAAAGTATTTCCCTGTAACTTCATCGAGTGTCCCCCCTAGTCCTTGTAATTTTTGACCGAGTGAAAAATCAATCCACTTGTACCTGTTCTACATCCTTAAACAGCAAATGGCAACAAGAAATATCACGCTACACATTATCCTCTAGATCAGTGGCCTTCACTAGTTTATAAGTCAGGGCCACTTTGGATCCAAATGAGCTGAAGGAGAGCCACCAACTATCTTCCTATGCAGGGCCACAACACTGTTAACCAGCGTGTGTCAATGACATGCTCTCGCATTAGCCTGCCTTCAGATTTTTCATTGGGAGTATCCCTCAAGGAGTTGGGCATTTCAAAATACATTCTCTTCATCTATCAAGAATACCGTGTCCTTCAAGCATGTTGTTCTTCCTCCCATCCATTTCTCCTTTTTGTCTTGAGCTGGGGTAGAGAGATAAATCATGAAGGAAAAAAGCCAACCTGACAACGAGGATCACCCAAAAGGTCTCCAGGGGCCACAATTGGCCTCCAAGCCTTGAATTGAAGAACACTGCTCTAGATAAAGGAGCCCTACAGCACTCATGAATGCAACATAAGAAAATCTTAATCAGGATTATTATGAAATGCAATGTAGCAATAATTAGCAATTTCAAAGGTCACATTTTTAAGAGAAAATATAATTTTCACTGTTTAAAGTATTATTTAAAATCCATGAGCTGGGTTTTTGAGAATTATTTTCTACAAACAAAAGACAGGAAAACAAATTATGTGCAACAAGGAATATTAATTGGTAGGAAATGTGGATTTCAAAAGTTTCTCACAAAATTGTTACCTTCTGCAGTACTTTTTAATTCTTTCTTCAAGTTTGCCATTTCCTGTTTACTATTTTCAAAGACTGCATCCTCAAATTTCTCCTTTTCGATCTTGTTACTTCTGTTTAAAACCTGTATAAAATGTTTGAACAAATTTATTGTATTTGGTACTTATCTACAACATGTCAAGTTAAGTCTTAAAATATTGTAATACAGTACTCACCTGATATTTGCGGGGGTTCTGTTCCAGGAACCCTCCGCCAATATATAAAAAAACTATGAATATGGTTTTTCGCTTGGGGAGGCAGGAGAGGGCAGCTGGAGAGGCAGGAGAGGGCATTTGGAGTGCCAGCGAGTGAAGGAAATCACTCGCGGTATGCTCCGACCGCCTCTTCCTGTACTAAAGTCGGGCTACACCAATCAGGAGCTGCATCTTGGCCAATCAGAGCCTTAGGCCCCTCCCCGGTGTGGGAGAGGAAGGCCCATTTTGAAGAGGCGGGCCAGCTGGCCAGAGGGAGTAGGCATCCCTCCAGCCAGCCATCTAAAGAAAGGTAAGGGGGAGAGTGTGGGGATCCTAGGAGGCACAGGGGGTGTGTAGCATAGCAGCGGGAGAGTGTGGGCATCTCTCCCACTGCTGAGGAGGATTGGGGGCTTGTGTCAATTGGCAGTGGGAGAAACTGGGCATTTCTCCCACTAGTGGGGAGCTGTGTCGGTTGGTAGCGGGAGAGCATGAACACCTCTCTCACTGCTGAGGAGGATTGGGGGTTGTGTTGGTTGGCGGCGGGAGATATTGGGCATTTCTCCCGCTGTGATGCTTGGTGGCGGGAGAGGGTTACTTGCAGCTCAACTATTTTGTTATTTTTTTTTGCCTTTATTCTGTGCATGTGCCCATCTCTATCACCAGCGACAGGCACTTGCAAATTTAGCAAATCTTTGCTACTGTCCACCAACCTCATTTGCATTAGCGATTTTTTTGCGAATGACTCGTGTTTTTCAAATCACTACAAGAACGCCTGCGACAGCACCCTGTTGGCATTTAATGCCAATTTTTGAGAATCTGGCCCTCAGCCTCTTGTCCTCAGTGCTCCAGCTTCAATCTTATGCTACTTTCCCAATTAAGGTTCCAGTATCTAGCTGAGGTTACTGAATTATGTTAACAGTAACATAACATAGTAGATGATTGCAGATAAAGACCCGAATGGTCCATCCAGTCTGCCCAACCTAATTCAATTTAAATTTTTTAACAGCTGAAGAGTAGTGCCACAGCCAGATTTGGTGAGAAGAGTAGAGCAGAGTGGAGCGGAGTGGCCTGGTGGTTACAGCTGCTGCTTCAGCAATGCTGGGTAAGTAACTTAATCCTCCATTGTCCCAGGTACTGTAGTTAGATTGTGAGACCACTGAGACAGATAGGGAAAATGCCTAGACTACCTGATTATTATTCAATGTTAAGTGCTCTGAACTTCTTCAAGACAGGGAGGTATATCAAATGCACATAAACAAGAGGGCCAAGTATACTTTCTCACTATTTTTTATTGTTTTGTTTTGCTTTTTAAAATATATATTTTTTAAATTTTGCTGTATATTTGATTTCCTTTTTCATTATGTTGCTCCATGCCTTGAGAGAGTGGGTTCATAGACAACCCTGCGAAAGACAAAGACGCGCGCCAACAACTGAGCGCAAGATGGAGGCGCGCGCCGAAGAAAATTACAGTTTTTAGGGTCTCCGACGGGGGTTTTTGTTGGGGAGCCCCCCCAGTTTACTTATTAGAGATCGCGCCGGCGTTGTGGGGGGGTTGGGGGGTTGTAACCCTCCACATTTTATTGTAAACTTAATTTTTTCCCTAAAAACAGGGAAAAAGTGAAGTTTTCAGTAAAATGTGGGGGGTTACAACCCCCCACACCCCCCACAACGCCCCCACAACGCGACGCAATCTCTATTAAGTAAAGTGGGGGGGGTTTTCCCCCCCATGCCCCCCGTCGTAGCCGTTAAAAACAGTAATTTTCTGCGGCGTGCGCCTCCGCACTGCGCTCAATTGTCTGGGCACGCCTTTGTCCCGGCGCGCTTTTGACCTGACACCAGAGAGTGTTCTCAAAAAGGAAAATTATACTGTAAGTAACACTGTGACTAACTGAAGAAGAGAAAGCTTGCCCATGCAGGAGAGGATTGACTGCATGTGGACAGGAAGATGAAAAGCACAAAAAAACATAGAAATGCACAGGAAGAGAAAATAGGGGGCAGACCTAAAGTTAAGACATATACTTAAGAAGAACATCGAAATGAGGCGGGCCTGCCCCTTCCCGGCCCAACCCCACTAAGTCTAAGGCCTGATTGGCCCAGGCTTTAGGAGCCTGGACCAATCAGGCCTTAGGCTTATCGGTTCCACCCCTCCCCACTAAGTCTAAGGCCTGATTGGCTCAGGCTCCTAGAGCCTGGGTCAACCAAGCCTTAGACCTAGTGGGGTTTGGCCGGAAAGGGGCGGGCCCACCTCATTTCGATTAGGTTGGCCTGATGGCTGGACATCAGCAAGACCCGGCTGGCCAGCCAACAATTAGAGGTTAGTTGGGGAGAGGTTGGTTGGGGGGAAGGTTATGGGGGGGTTCATCAACGGGGTGGTAGCGTGGAGGGGCGTTAGCATGGGGGGTCCAGAGGGGGTGTGGCCTTCCAGCAGGAGGGGTTGGGCACCCTCCTGCTGGCATTCGGGAGTTTGGGGGAGGGAGGGAGTGACAGGAGTTGTTGGGCACTCTCCTGCCGACGATCGGACAGGTGGCCGCAGCTGCTATACTTATCGCAGCAGGGAGATCCCTTGCTGTGATAAGTATAGCGGCCGTGTTTACTTACAATGTAGGTCAGCATTTTGCTGGCCTACATTGTGAGCGTCCCTTCCTCTACTAGGGAGACGCGTAGGGCTGCCTAAGGCCCTTAGGTGAGCTTAGGCGGTATTGCGGGCTTCCCTAAGCTCTCGGAGGCGCCTTCAATATAGGCGGCCTGCTCGGGGAGCATTTTTTTCAAAAACGTGCATCCCGATTGGCTGATTAGACAGCTGTAGGATGCCTATAGCTGCCTAAAATCGGGACACACTTTGCAGAATCAGGGCCAAAATGTTAGTTCTCTTTTCATTGCTGTATAATGGATTACAGTACAGTATTTTCCATTTTCTCAAGATTACCACATGAAGAAAGCAGTTAGGCAATGACAAACAGCTAAGATTTTTTTTTTCCTTTAATTCTTTATTTAATTTTTAATTAAGTACAGAATTGTGCTTAATGGGAAATATTCCAATATTGATACATCCAATAAATTATTGGAATAAACAAAATAAATCAAAAAGGTAATAATACAAATTAATAAATCCAATTTTCTTTTGGGTTAAACAGAATAAATCAAAAAGTATTATTTAACTTAAACATAGTCCTCAAACAAAGTGGAGGAGGGAAACAAAGAAGGAAACTCTTCTAGGGAAGAACACCATATTAATAACAGGAAATTAAAGTGAAACCGATGGCTCAACGACGGACTTGAATTATTCCGGAAATCACTATGGTGGAAATGAAACTCCTTTCCCTTCTAAAAAGAAACGTAATTGGTCTGAATCATAAAAAAATATACCTATTATTTTGAAATACAACAAAGCATTTACAGGGAAATCTTAACTGAAAGGAGGCACCTAATGAAACAACTTTGTCCCGATATGTAAGAAATTCTTTCCTTCTTGACTGAGTCCACTTTGAAACATCCGAGTATATATATATATTTTCTTTCTCCCAAAAAAGAAACTTGTTTCAAACTATAGTACAATCTCAAAATCATTTCTTTGTCCTGATGAAATACTAAAGATACTATTAATGTAGCTCGACCAGACAATTCAAGCTTTGATGATTCCAAAAGTGCTGATAAATCTTGTTCAGTAGTTGTATCAATCTCTTTTTTTGTCCTTTTCAAATAATAAATCTTTTGCAAAGGTGGTATATTCACTTCTGTAATTTTCAATATGGAAACTAAAAAGTCCTTGAAAATCTCTCTAGGAGTTTTAAATTTAGACATAGGAAAATTTAAAATCCTTAAATTTAAACTCCGATTTTGATTTTCCAGATTTTCAATTTTACGAAGAAGAAATAGTTTATCCATTGCTTGCTGCTTATTTACGGATTTAAACTCAATTATAGATTTTTCAATGTCCCCCACTTGTTTCATTTGATCTTGATAGTCTATTTCTAATTTTTTAACTTTAGTTGAAACATCAGCCATTAGAGATATGAATCCCGTGCATACTTTTTGAAGATTTTCAATAGCTCCCCATAGTGAGTCCAGTGTAACCATTGCCGGTTTCTTGAGCTGAGGTAGCCCGGGATCCCGTTCCCCTTCCCGGGTTTCACTTCCCCCAAACTCACCACCGCTCGATTGCAGTGCACCTCCTCCCTCTGCAATCCTCTCCGGAGTCACCAGCAATGACATTTCCTCCTCTTTTGGCTGCTCCCGAGATCCCTCCACATGAAGGCCATGTTCCGTTGTTTTTCTCGGAGGGGGAGGAGGGTCAGGTCCCGAAGGGCTCAGCAAGATCTCGCCGTCCATGCTGGGCTGCTCCTGGGGCTCAGCTGCGGATATGCCCAACGGCGTCGGGACTGCAAATGCTGTAATTGCAGTCTGACGGGGTGTCAAAGTCGCCTCTGCCATCCCCTCCTTTTAGGCATCAAAACGGTATGTAAATACAAGTTTTTAAGGTAAAATTTAGCCTATATAGTGGGAGCTTAGACACAAACGTCCACTCTAGTCACCATCTTGTTTCCCTCCCTGACAAACAGCTAAGATTTGATGGGCTGCTAGTTTTCTTAATCACGCATATGACTAGGATACAGGCACACATACAGAGAAAAATGATCAAGCAAAATAATACAAACAGGAGACAAAAATGGGTAAATGAGAAGACAGACAAATGGAGATGGGGAAGTGGATGAAAATGAGGAGTTTCTTGTGTCATTTATGGGAATTTTTGTTTTGGTTTGCTTTTTATTTCATTTTTTTTTGGTTTTCAGGGACTATATTTTGAATACTACCCACTATTTACGAAGAATACAAGCTATTTTTCCACACACTGTACTCAGAGTGCGCATTATGTATGACACGGGGGGAAATTAAAATTCAGGTTTTTGTCCCCTCTGATTTTGGGCAAAACAACATTTCTCATGTCATTTCAAACAAATTCATATTCCTGGTGAAAATGAAAACTCTCGAAGAAAACTGAACACTAGGAAAAAGTATAAAGAAAGAAATAGATGGATAAAAATAAACAGAACTGATAAAATGGGACCTAAAAAAGGGTGCAAGTAAAGAGAAAGGAAGGGTGGACAATGGATAGAGAGACTAATAGAAAGAATGATAAATAAAAAAGCAGACAACAGGAGACTTTAGAAGAGAGACACTAGCTTTAAAAGGGGGTATGATATAAAAATAACATGGCAAAAGAAATGAAGAACAGAAGGCTGACCAGTGCTCTTCTGCTCCCAAGTGGCTAGAGCAGGTGATCCTACAGAGGCAATGCTCAGAGCTCCTGGTGGGAAGGAGTCACTGTACAATGGCAACACCAACTGCTGGATTTAAGGTCCTTGACTGCAAGGCTCTGGAAGAAATTCTAGAGTACAATCCCTTGCTGAGATTGTACACTGGATTGTACAAGACTTGGGAAAAGATATAAAATGGGAGCAAAAAAAAAAATAAATCACAAAGTCGTTGCAAATGAAAGTTCAAAGGAGAAGGGGGAAACAGCCAGGCCAAAAGAAAAAAGTGGTAGAAAGGTGGCACAGCAAAACAATGCACAGAGGAAAGGAGCAGATTTTTATTGGAGCTAAATGAAGTAAAACATTTGGCCAAAAAAAGCAAGAGATTGGATAAAACCAACGAACAATGAAATAGAGAATTACAGAAGCAATATAAAGGTTAGAGAAATATTTACTGAATTTGGATTGGCAAGATTTAATAAAATAATGAAAAGGGTCATGCTCTATGGCTGGCAGGTATGATATAGTCTTTGCAGAGCTGACAGAAAAAAATAGGCAGACTGCATAGGACATTTGATCTGTTTACTGCTGGCATTAAACTTTGTTCCAGTGTTTAGTGGAACAGAAGTCTGTGGACTGCCCTCTTTTATCAAAAACTATTAACCTCTGCGTTTAGTAAGAATAGAGGAGTAGCCTCATGATTAGAGCAGCAGGTGTGCCCAGGTTCAAAATCCCAATAGCTGCTTGTGACTTTGATAAGTTAATTAGAGGTCCTTTTACGAAGCTGCGTTAGGCACTAAAGTGCGTCTAACATTGCAAAAAATGGCCTAATGAAGGACATTCATGCGTTAGTTCTGGAATGTTCATACAGTAACTGTTTGGAAATTTATTTTTTTTCAATTTTTTAAGGGGTGTGTTAGGGGTAGAGTGGACCCTCCTTTGCTTTCAACCAGTTAGTGAATCTACATTACCTCACACTAACTGGTTAGCACACAGATAATGTGGGAGCCCTTACCATTTATAAAATAGGTGGCGGTAAGCACTCCCTTGGTAAGGTAATGAGATTTGAGATATCACCTTTCTGTGGTACAATCTAAGGCAATCTGTCCCTGTAAGAGCAAATCTGGATACACATCGAGTCTGAGACTTTGCTTCTTGTGTAGGCAAACGATATCCGCAAGCCACGGAAGCCTGGGTCCATCTGATGCTATGACTACCGCTCGTCCCATGTGATGAGCTATGTGGTGAATCACCTGGCCTATCATGGGCCAAGGGGGAAACACATACAGCAGCCTGGTTTCTGGCCATAGTTGAACCAGGGCATCTAGACTTGCACTTCTGGGCTTGTATCTTTGACTGAAATACTGATCTGCCTTCTTGTTTTTTGAGGTTGCCATGAGGTCGAATGTCGGGCAACCCATCTGCTCACAATGACCTGGAATGCTTGCAGTGGTAACGTCCACTCTCCTGGACTTAATATCTGTCTGCTGAGGCAATCTGCTTGAACATTATTCACTCTGGCCACATGTACCGCCAAGATCTCCTGCAGGTGTGTTTCTGCCCAATAGAACAATGCTTTTGCTTCCTGTCAGAGCGAAGCGCTCCTGGTGCCTCCTTATTTGACATAAGCCACCATTGTGGCATTGTCAGAGAAGAATCTGACTGCCTTGCCCTCTAGCAAAGACTGCAGTTGGAGCAGTGCCATCCGAATTGCTTGAAGTTCTAGTCAGTTGATAGATCACCTCAACTGAGACGGGATCCATTGGCCTTGGACCGAGTTACTGCTGCAATAAGCCCCCCAACCAAACGAGTTGGCATCTGTTAGGGTGATCCAGGAATCAATCCTAAGCAGGATCCCCTTTGCCAAAGACTATGGACAAAGCCACCAGCTCATGTTGTGCTTGGCTACCACTGTCCAGGGAAACTGAACTTTCAGGGAGTCTCTGAGTCAAATAGCGAGGCAGCAATGCATCCTGAAGTAGTCATATGTGTGCCCTTGCCCAGGCCACTACCTTTCTTGTGGATACCATGGACCCCAGGACTTGCAGGTAATGTCATGCGGTAGGCTCTGGCTTGGTTAATAAGGCTGTAATCTGAGCATAAAGATACTGTTTGCATGCCTTCCACCATGATGAATAAGATTCACAGATATGCCAAGGACTGTGATGGTACTAGGTGGCTCTTCCGGAAGTTCACAGTTCATCCCACACTGTGCAGCATTTCGACAACTGCTGCAACCACCTTTTCTCCCTCTGGACAGGATATTGCTCTGATGAGCCAATCATCCAAGTACGGATGCACCTGCCAACACACTCTGCGGAGATGAGCGGCCACTACCACCATAACTTTGCTGAACGTTTGGGGCGCTGTTGCTAGCCCAAAGGGAAGTGCTGAGAATTGATAGTGATTTTCCAACACATGGAATCTGAGGAATATCCTGTGTTCTGGGAAGATGGGGATGTGAAAGTAAGCTTCATCAAATCTAAGGCTGCAATGACTGAGTGAACAGTTTTCATGCGAAACTGAGGAACTCTTAGGGCCACGTTGACATGCTTGAGATCTAGAATGGGCCTCCAACTCCTCTGAGCCTTTCTTTGGCATGACAAATTATATGAAGTATCTGCCAGAACATGAGTCATCTGGAGGAACTGGTTCTATGGCTTGAATATCTAGCAATCTGCATAGCATTACTCTGATCTTGTTTGCTTTCCTCTGGCTGGCTTGCTGGCAAATCTACGAACCAGTTGGAGAGAGGTTGTACAAACTATCTTGTAACCCTCTTTGATAATGTCCAGGATCCAGCAGCTGGACGTTATACGCTCCTAAACCTCCAGAAATTCTGAGAGCCAATCTCCAATCTTCAGAGGAGTGTCATGAGAGTTGGTACCATTGAGGCTTTTTGGTTGACACTGTGGAGAGGAAACTTGAATCCTGGTTCCTCCAGAACCAGGAAATTCTCTGTATAGAACCTTGTAAGGCTCTTTGAATGGAGGCTCCTTTGGAATTCAGATGAGAGCGCCACGAGCCATGAAAGGACCCCTGGCTCTGGCCTCTAGTCTGGTAAAAATTTGGACAAGTGATCTTGTACACTGGCCATAAGATCATCTAGGCACTTGCTGAACAGGATCTGTCCTCTAAAAGGGAGCCTGCTCAGCATCGCTTTAGATGTCAAATTACCTGCCACAACAGGTGGTGATCGATAAGGCTGAGACTTTCCCCATAACTGATAATGTCATAGAGGGCATCTGCTATGTAGTCTATTCCTGCCCGCACAAGCTGAGGCAGGAGCAAAGAGTCTGTTAGGTTCTGATTTCTTTGTCTAGAGCAGGGGTAGGCAATTCCGGTCCTCGAGAGCCAGAGCCAGGTCAGGTTTTCAGGATATCCACAATAAATATGCATGAGATAGATTTGCATCTCAAGGAGGCAGTGCATGCAAATCCATCTCATACATATTTATTATGGCTATCCTGAAAACCTGACCTGGCTCCAGCTCTCGAGGACCGGAATTGCCTACCCCTGGTCTAGAGTATGAGGTGTGTTCCAAGAAAGAGACAGCAGCTGCAGCCTTGACCCCTAAAGTCAAAGCCTCATATTACCTCTTGAGGACCATATCCATTCTGCAGTCCTGCGGATCTTTAAAAACCACCCCCCCTAGGGAGCACGTGACGCTATGAGCGAGTGAAGACGTCTCCTCGCTCGCTCCGGGGCTGCCCTACTTATTTTGTTTAATTATCGGGACGGAGCTGCTCTCCGAAGCCTGTGCGGAGCCGCATTTGGTCTGTACGTATATGGACAACTACGTTACCAGATCGCAAGACTGTATGTCAGCTAAACCAACTCGGAAGGAGCGCGAACGAGTGCGGCCTGTGGAGACTAAGATGGCGGCGAGCCCTGCAGCGGCGGTCTCCCACTTTACTGAGACCGCGCTGGGCGACATCAGAGAAGCGATCGCGCAGGTCTTAAGTCCCAAAATGGAACTTATATCTTCCCAAATCTCAAATATTGAAACTCTTCTCTCTGCAGCAGCGGCTCGCACAGCCGAACTAGAACAGCGGGTCTCGACTTTAGAAGACTCTTCAGAGACCAGGGAGACGGCCTTATCCACGTTGTAGGCCCAGATGTTGTCCCAGGTAGCTAAAATTGATGATTTGGAGAACCGCTCCCGCCGTTCTAATTTGAGATTAATGGGTATTCCGGAAACGCTTGCGGATCGCCTATTGCTGAACACACTGGAACGCTGGCTACAGGAGAACTACCCCTCCCACCCTCTCTGGGTCCTTTGAAGTTGGAACGTGCTCATCGCCTGGGGCCTCGAGCGGGCCTGGAAACACGCCCGAGGGTGGTGATTCTTAAGCTGCTGAATTTTCGCCACAAGATAGAATTGTTGCAACAATACCGGGCTAAACGAGATCTGCTCAAGTATGATGGTGCTCCGGTTCGCATCAGTCAAGACTTTTTGGTGGCGTTACAGGACAAGAGAAAGCCATACTACCTTCTGTGCGCTAAATTAGCTGAGCTCAAAAGGAGGTTCCAGTTCAACTACCTGGCCCATCTTCGGATTCATCATAATGGAGTCTGGAAATCCTTCCAGTCTCCTGAGGCTGCTGCTGATTTCATAAAACTTTTGGACAACCCTCCTAACGGGGAGGTGTGACTGTAGTGTGCCCGTTACCTAATATGGGATTATTCAGTTGCCAGATTTTCCGGGAGCGGTTTCCAGTCCTGCTGGCTCTTGGGGAGCTCATTTTTGCTGCCTGGGCGGCCCCGGGCGTGGTGTCTTTTGTGCCCTGTGTTTCTCCCTCTTTGTAGGGAGTTTTGGGAATGTTTGGGGGGGGTTGGGGGGGTGAGGGGTTATGGGGTGGTAGCAGCAGCATGGTTTTGGGCATGGGTTATGATATATGTATGGTACTGGGGGATTGCTATAGTGGGGATGTATGAGTGGTTTGAGTGGATTGTATACTTTGGATCTTGGGGTGAGGCTGGGCGCCTGGGGATCTTTTCATGTTGGGAGTTAATTTGCATTAGCTATTTAGATAAAGTCCCTTACAGGTGATCAGAAGTTGCGTATATTATCTTGGAATGTGTCAGGGATTACATCTCCTGCAAAACGTACTAAGATATTATCTCAATTGAAACACCACCGTGCAGACATCGCATGTCTCCAGGAGACCAAACTTACTGATATTGAACATGGGAAGCTCCAGAGGGGTTGGGTGGGATCCATCCATTATGCATCTGGCCCAGGGAGGAGGGCTGGGGTGGCCATTCTGATACGGAGGGGGTTGGCGTGCTCTGTGCGGGTGCAAAGGCGCGATGCACAGGGCCGTTATCTCTTAGCGAAGGTGGAGGGACCTGGGGGATCCTTTCGACTTTTGGTGGGATATGGCCCTAACGGATATCAACATTCTTATTTTCAAAATTTGGTTAATCTTTGCTTACAGGAATCCGATACTCCTCTAATTTTGGTGGGTGACCTGAATCAAGTTCTAGAGTCGACCATGGATCGCTCTGGGACGTCAGGTATCTCATCGACAAAGCAGACTAAAGGGGTCCCTTATCTTTGTCGAACCATGGGGCTGGTGGACCCCTGGCGCTTACTACATCCTACTGAACGGGATTATACACATCAGTCCAGAGCACATGGGACTTTCTCGCAAATTGATTACATCTTACTCTCAGAATCCCTTTTCTCTAGGGTCACTGAGGCGACCATCGGCCCCCTGGAGGTATCTGATCATACTATGATTTGGATTGATGTCACGATGGGTGGACCACTAGGCCAGGGACCGGGTTGGAGATTTCCCTCTTATTTACACCACGATGTCCATTTTCAAAAGTTTTTACTGGATAAGTGGGAGGCTTATTCGTCCTTTAATGCACAACATGCTGACCAGCCTGGTTTATTTTGGGATGCAGCTAAAGCGGTACTCCGTGGAGACATCATAGCTTATGTAACTACTCGTACGCGTCGCATTGCACACCGTATTGTGATACTCGAACGACTACTGGTGTCCTTAAAATGAGATTTAATACGTACTCCCACTGTGGCCACTAGAGATGAATATCACACAGTGTTGGCGAACTTAAACTCTCTTATTCATGATTGTGCGAAAAAATCCTTGTTTTTTTGCAAATTTCAATTGTATAAATACGGAAATAGGGCTGGGAAGTTGTTGGCGTCAATTACTAAGAGTTGGAAGGGGTCTCGCTATATCCCGATGATACATGACATTTCGGGGAAGATACTTACCTCGGCGGGGGACATTTCTGATAGCTTTTATCGACATTTTGAGGCTTTTTATGCGTCACCAGGTTCCTACACGGGCCCGTATGTCTGTGATTATCTAGAGGATGCTGGTATGCCTTGATTGACGGCGGCACAAACATCACGCCTAGATCGACCCTTCCATTTACAGGAGGTACTTCTGGCAATTCAGAAACTAAAACCATGTACAGCCCCGGGACCTGATGGTTTCTCCCCGGAGTTCTTTAAGATCTTATCTTTCTCTATTGGGGACTCTCTGTTGGCTTACTATTCGACCATTCAGACGGAGCGCATGTTCCCTCGCTATTCTAACGAGGCCTTGATTACGCTTATTCCTAAACCGTCCAAGCCGCCTACGGAGGTGGAGTTCTATCGCCCGATATCGCTGTTAAATGTCGATGTAAAAATTTCTGCTCGTATCTTGGCAGATCGATTAGAATCTATGTTGCCTTCCCTTATTGTCCCTGAACAAGTGGGGTTTGTGCGAACTCGCCATTCTGTACTTAATGTAAGGAGAGTTCTTCTTGCGTTTTCTCGTGCACAACAGTTGAATTTACCTGGTTTGTTAGTTGGGTTAGATGCTGCCAAAGCTTTTGATAAGGTCAATTGGCATTACTTATTTCAACTTTTGCAATACATGGGATTCCCTGCTAGCTATTTAGCTTCTATACAGGCACTTTATTCTAATCCTGTGGCCTCTGTGTTAGTTAATGGCATGCGATCTCATTCCTTCTCTATTGGCAGAGGAACGCGTCAGGGGTGCCCTTTATCCCCTCTTTCTTTTCTTTTATATTTGGATCCATTGTTGCGCACACTTCAGGGGGATGATGAGATTGAGGGACTGCCTGAGGGTCACTCTCAATTGAGGGTGTTGGCCTTTGCAGACGATCTTTTGCTTACCTTGGGCAACCCTCAGCGCTCGCTGCTTCGGGCTCTGGATCTACTAGAGGAATTTAATATGTACTCGGGCTTGATCCTGAATAAGCAAAAGTCTATCGCTCTGCCAACCATGCTGGAAGTACAACAGAACTGGAATGGGGAGTTTCCGTTACAGTGGGCTTCCTCTCATCTGGTTTATTTGGGGGTGGTCATTCCACAAAAATTGGATAGGCTTTATACAGATAATGTTTTGCCCTTACTCCGTCGTACTGCTACTACGTTACATAACTGGCAGTCTTATCCTCTTTCTCTCTCTGGCCGTATAGCTCTTTACAACATGATGATTCTCCCCCAATGGCTATACTTATTCCAAACACTTCCTATCATGCTAACAAAACAACACTTATCTCAACACAGATCTCATCTTTCAACTTACTTATGGCAGGGCAAACGAGCTAGGATAGCTCTTTCTAAGCTGCTGCTTCCTATTACGCAGGGGGGGGGGTTGGGTCTTTTGTGTGTTTCTAGGTTTAACCTTGCTTGTCAGTTGCGCCATATACATGACTGGTTTTGTAACACTGCTTGTTTTTCCCTACCTGATATTGAATGCTTTCCCTTTCAGCCATACCATTTTAGTTATCTTTTACATGCTATTCACTTACCTGATTTGCCTCAGCTGCATTCACATCCGTTATTGCCAGCTATGCGTGTGGCTTGGCGGATGTTATGCCGCTTACTGAAGATCTCGTCATGCAGAACCCCTTGCCTCCCTATATGGGGAAATGGAGACTTTTTGCCTGGGGTGGACTCTGCTCTATTTCATCGATGGTCTGATGTGGGTCTGCAGTATGTATCCCAGGCGGTAACACACGCCGGTCTCCCCATCCCTTTTGCAGAACTACAGGCGATGTTTCATCTACCATCTACAGATTGGTTTGCTCATCGACAACTTCAACATTACTTACATACTTTGACCCCGGCGATATTGCTGGAGGACGCTCAAGATAAGTTGCAGGCTGCTCTCTGCCTCACGGCTCAGGAACTGAGCCTTTGAAACTTTATCATAAATTCTTACAGGTGCTATCTGGTACTTTGGATTATGCGTGGACTGCTGATCTTCAGATACCCATTTTGGAGGAGATGATCTGTCGGGGTATTCGCCTGGGCAGATCTGCTGCTTTGTCTTCCGTGGAGCGGGAGCGAAATTATAAATTCATACTACGTGCTTTCTACGCTCCGAAGAGAGCATGCTTGATGGGGATTGGATTGGGACATAGCTGTGGTAAATGCACTCAACCTTTGGCGACTATTGGACATATGTTTTGGACGTGCCCATTGGTGTCTTCTTACTGGCTTCAAGTGCTGTCTTTTGTGGCTCACCTCTGGCATTGTTCCTGGCGCCTACATCCGACTTTTCTCTTCACCTTACAGATCCGGCTGCATCCTCCTCGACCTGGCTGTTCAGCCTTCGTTCGGAGAACAGTGTTGCTGGGACGGAAGTGTATTCTGTTGCAATGGCTCTCACCCCAGCCTCCATCTCTCTCTCAGTGGAGAGCATTAATGCTTCAACAAATGTTATTAGAACGCAGGGACATTGCTGATTTATCATCTAAAGTAGGGCGGTTGTTCTGCCTATGTTGGCGGCCCTTTAGTTTAACTTTTGCCCCTTATATTCAACACAAGCTTTGGGAAGTTTAATGTATTCCTGTTACTTTTCTTTCATTCCTATTATTTTTCTGCTTTATGTTGGTTGCTGCTGCTGCTGCCGGGGTTGGGTGGGAAGTGGGTGGATGGGTGGTAGGGGGTTTGGAGTTGGTTTTATATAACAAATCCAGAGTTCTGTGATATGGCATGTTGCTGTGTATTTTGTATTTTGTTTACTCTAATAAAAATGATTTACACAAAAAAACCACCCCCCTCATTGGGTAGAGAAGTGCGTTTGGTCACCTGGGCCAGTAGGGAGTCTACTTTTGGCATAGCAAACATTTGCTGGAATTCCTGATCCATGGGATACAGTTTAGCCATGGTTTTAGCCACTCTCAGGGAGCTTTTGAAAATATATCTACATGGCACCACTTGAAATCAAAAGTATTGTATGTACATTTGATGAGAAAATTAAGGGCATAGCTATCAATGTTGACTACCATTAAGATGTGTTATTTTGACACTAACTTGAATGAATTTAGCAGAGGTCCAATTTTATGCAATGAGATCTAGTCACTAACAACCCAGGTTGATCACAAGCTGTGATATTTCTTTATCAAGGGAGCCATTAACCTATGGTTCTGAGTTACTGCAGGTCAGAGAGTCCGGTGACATATTTTATTACAGCTTAGTAACTCCCTCCCACCTTAGTCTAGTGGTATAACATGCAGTTAATTGACTGGTTGTGGCTACTTGCACCTGCTGCCAATGTGAGAACTAACAGCATTACTGTATAAATCACAACGATGCAGTATGGTACCCTAAAAACTATAGTACTCTGGGCAATGTTCAGTTAGCAAATCTCTAGTTATAGCCCTGCTTGCTGCTTAAGTGGATTATGGTTTTTCTTTAGTTTTATTCTGGCTCTTTGCCTTCCTTTCAACTAAACATAGACTTTTGAAAAATATTCCTCAGGATATTTTGACTGTGATGCACACAAAACATAAAAATGTAAAAAAAAGAAAACAAACAAAAAAGGACCTGCTTCATCTTCTTGTTTTCCTCCATATATTTTATAATAGCGTCACTGCTGCTTTCCACTTGTGCTTTCAGAGCCAAGGTACATCCCATCTCTGTAGCCAGTTGAGTAAGAAGAATAATAATACGTCTTAACACACTAGAAAAGAAACATAATATATTTTAATAACATGCATAATCAAATAGGAGTCAATATCCAAAGTGATTTAAACAGGCAAGAGAGGTTCCTGCCTAGTTAAATTGTGCTGATCAGGCCAAACCCAGACAGTGGCACATAAACGGATAGTACTGCAGCAGTCTGCCCAAATATTCAGTGGCACCCTCTGGTTAAGACAGGGGTGAAATTGGGAGTTACCTGGGTATTGCAAATATTTAGCAGTGCTTCACAGATATCTATCGAGTTAAAGGCTGTCCTAAATTAGGGCCCCTTTTACAAAGCTACAGTTGTGATGCTGCTGCATTAAATTCACTGAAGCCCATTCAATTCCTATGGGCTTCCTTACATTTACTGCAGTTTTGTAAAAGGGGCTCTTAACCAGGCTACTGCTACTGAATATCGGTGGTGCCTGGGTAACTCCCAGCAGGCTTCCAAGTACCTGGATATTTAATGCCAGTAATCAGATAGGGCAAAATAGATAAAGGGGAACCAAAAACTTTGGTGAGTGATTAAAGAGAGTATAGCAAAAATGATATAGGATCACTCCTGTGGCATGTTAAAGTTTAAATTTCAAGTTTATTAGTATATTTGATGACGCTTAGTAGAATTACTAAGCGATGAACAAAATTAAAAATAGAGTATAGTACAAAGAGACTAACATATTGACAAAATTCTTTCATATAATACAAACATGAGTTGGGAGGGAAAGTGGAAAAGTTACAATTTTTGTCTTGGTAGAAAAAAACAAGAGGGAGGGGGGTAGTTAAACTTTAGCACATTTTGAGACCTTTATTAACAAGTTTAAATATTAAAAGCATCTTTAAAGAGATAAGATTTTGCAAACAGAACTATAACAACTTTAGATGAAAAATATGCTCAGAGACACGGATGCAAAAACAAGGGGCGAACCTCAAGAATATCACTTCATCACCCAATCATCGCATATAATTGAATTAAACATATTTTTTTCTTCGCTGCAAAACACAGTCTAGCTGGAAAGAAGCAAAAAGAAAAAAAAAAAAGGGAAAGAACCCCTCTACAAATGTATACATTAATAATAATAAATAATAAATTTATTCTTTTATACTGCCATTACCAAGAGTTTTAGGCGGTTTACACCTTAAGAAAATGAACAATTAGCGAAATACATTCACACCATAAAAATAAAATCATTATAAAAAGTTAAAAATGAATTACAATCTTAAAACTACCCAACTAAGTAATAAATTTGTCAAACAAAGAAGACTTAACTAATTTTCAAAAAGAACAGTAAGATATGGCTTGATGAATACATTCACCAAGCCAGGATTGTAGTTTACCTGCCTGAAACGCTAAGGTCTTATCAAAAAAGGTCTTATATCTGACACCATTTGGCTTAGGATAGGCAAATAAGTAAGAACATCTTGTATTCCTTGATGGTCTATATAACTCAAAATTAGGAGACAAGTAAATTGGAGACTCTTCTGGGAAAGGAGTAGTGTAGGACCAATCAAATTCCATCTAACTACAGAGGTGAATAAACACACAGTACATAAAATACTGTAGTATTCGATAGCAGACCAAAAAAAAACAAAACAACAAATCACAATAAATATTTTTAAACCAATAAAATATAAAAACATATTGCCTTATTTTATTAAAATACAGAAAAATATCTGCAATACACATGAAAAGAAGTGGTATAGTGGTTAGAGCTAAAGCCTCAGCACCCTGAGTTTGTAGGTTCAAATCCCGCACCGCTCCTTGTGACCCTGGGCAAGTCACTCAATCCTCCATTGCCCCAGGTACGTTAGATATATTGTGAGCCCACCAGGACAGACATGGAAAAATGCTTGAGTACCTGATTGCAAACCGCTTAGATAACTTTGATAGGCGGTATATAAATACCTTAAATAAATAAATAAATGGTTCCAGACGACACAGATCTATGTTTCAGCAATAAACACCTGCCTCAGGAGTCACAAGGTCTAGCCAATACTGTGCCTGACTTGTGTATAGGCAAATACTGTATTTTCAATGAATCTGCATGTGTTGAGCAAAAAGGCAGAACAAGCTGAAAGCATTTTAAGGGCTAATAAACAGTCAAGCTTGACAGTTATTGACTCTGTAGTTAGTTGGATTTAATTGGTTCTCCCCTACTCCTTTCTCCGAGTCTAGGGAAATGCTAACTGTTTTTGGCTGAATATTACCCCCAATAATTCTGTCTGTATTTCCAAATTTAAGTCATTATTCTAAGAATATTTCAGTAAAAGAAAACATTTAAATCTACAGTTCTTGTTGGCTTTTCTTGTGCCATGTGAGAAAGGCATTTAGACTACAAGATTTGTAGTCTCCTGGCTGTCTAGGTACTATAGGCCCAGCCAAGGCTTTCTGTGTCTGATCTGTCAAAATTCTGCAGCAACTATGAGGAGTTTTTGTAAGTTATTGTATTTCCAATTACTGTAACTTATTTTTGGGGAGATAGGGGGAGGAATCTTAGTGCTGGAAGAAGGCAAGAGATAGAGCACAAAAAGGAAGATATTTGAGTTGTGGGGAGAAAGAGGGGATCTCAGAGAAGGGATTTGGGGAGCAGAGGCATCAGGAAGTAGAGAAAACAGAGAAGGGGATATAAAATCATGAAAGGAATATTAAAAAGTTATCGTGGTTTGAGCAAGGAAATCTGGGATCAAAGAGGGTGAAAATGATTCCATCACACCCCAAACTCTAATCTCCTACTCTCTGCTCACCACAGGCCTAGTCTCTCTGCTTTGTTTGAGGGGTAAGGACAGCTAATTTGTCATGAGGGGTGGGATGGGGAAAACACTGACAAAATAAGTCTGTGTTCTTCTCTGTTCCTCTCTATCCTGGCCACAAAGGTTCCTCAGTGGAGGAGTAGCCTAATGGTTAGTGCAGTAGCTTGAGAACCAGGGGAACTAGGCTCAGTTCCCATTGCAATTCCTTGTGACTATGGGCAAGTTATTTAACCCTCTATTACCCCAGGCATAAAATGAATACCTATAAACCGCTTTGATTGTAATCATAGAAAGGCATTATATCAAATCCCATCCCCTTTCTCTATCAGGATAGGGGTTCCACTGTTCCTTCTAGCCACAGGAAAATATGTTCATCCCCTCCCTGACTCAGAATGCTTCATCAACAAAATGATATGGGACAAAGTTTGTCTCCATTCCCGTAGGCTTTGTCCCCATCCCCGCCCTGTCTCTATAGGCTTTGTCCCCATCTCCATGAGTTCTATCTCCATCCTATCCCTGCAGACACTGTCCTCATTTGCATAAGCCTCACATACTTATGATTTTATATTTAAATTGTTTAATTAAAGTATAAAAAGGGACAATATTATGTACAACTGTTTATAAATCACAAATAGAGTCTTCCATTTCAATCTGGTTTTGGCACAATCATTCCAAAGATTCAGTTGCCTGTGCTTTTGTGTCATCTGGGAAGATAATTGGATTGTCTTTCAGACATGGGTAGAAGAGAACCTAAACTGCGTAGTGGATGAACAAGAAAATAAGTGTCTAATAAATGTTGGAAATGCTCCTCGATGCCAGCAACAATTGATGAATCTGTTGAAGTAACAGTAAGATGCTTGGGCACATGATGGAAGGACGTTGTAGATGGTAAACGTCTGATCAGCAGACAAGACACAAAAGATGTCATTTAACAATAGTTCATTTAAATCCAATAGCAGCTGCTGCATTTTTTTTTAAATCATTGAATTCAGTTGCCAATTGTCTAAGATGTGTTAAGCTTTTACATATTCATACTAGTCTTAAGTTTTTAGAGAATGACACGGGGACAAAGTTTGGCCCTGTCCCTGACCTGTCCCTGCAGGCTCTGCCCCTGACCCTGTCCATTCCCGTGTCATTCTCTAGTTGAAAGGGGACAGATTCAATACAAATGCCAGGAAGTTCTTCTTTACTCAACGTGTGGTGGACACTTGGAATGTGCTTCCAGAGGACGTTATAGGGCAGAATACAGTACTGGGATTTAAGAGAGGATTGGACATTTTCCTGCTGGAAAAGGGAATAGAAGGGTATAAATAGAGGATTACTGCTAAGGTCCTGGACCTGTTGGGCTGCCGCGTGAGCGGACTGCTGGGCAAGATGGACCTCAGGTCTGACCCAGCAGAGGCATTGCTTATGTTCTTATGATAGGAGATGAAGGTATAGTCATTTTGGATAACCCAACTGGCTGGATGTACTGGGTTGAAACCACTGCTTTAGAATTTTCAAAACTTTACCTACATGGTTGCCCACAAGTTTATGGTATGGTTTTGTACAAGAGGTTCTGTGATATATTATCCTATTAGCAATTAATTTGCATTATCTTGTGAAAAAGGTATATTGCATACAGTTGATATATTTGTATATTAGTACAGCATTTCGGTCGATATCTTTTTACTAAAAAAAAAAAAAAAAATCATAGTAAAGGATTAGAAAACAATTCTGCTTTATAAAAAATGATTTAAATTCCTTTTCCAGAACTGCTCAAGACTAAGGGCTCCTTTTACAAAGGTGCGTTAGGGCCTTAACATGCAGAATAGTGCGCGCTAGCCGCTACTGCCTCCTCTTGAGCAGGCGGTAGTTTTTCGGTAGCGCACGCTAATCCGGTGCGTGCGCTAAAAATGCTAGTGCGCCTTTGTAAAAGGAGCCCTAAGTAAATAAAAGCAATCATATTATGGAGACAAGATGGAAGAAATAGCAAAGAAAAGGACAAATAAACAAGAGAAACTATTTCCTGACTTGGATATTTGAACTGCTTTTCTTGCATCATACAAAAGACAGTGATATGAAACACAGATGACAGCAGACAACCAATATGACACAGTCGATGGAAAAGTGCCAACATGATAAGAGTACAGTGGTACCTCGGTTTACGAGTGCACCGGTTTGCGAGTGTTTTGCAAAATTAGCGCCTCGGAAACCGAGCGTGGCTTGATTTACGAGCGCCCCACCCAACGCGATCCTGCACCCCCCCCCCCCGCCGCTTCTTATAGTCATCTGGGCACCGGCACTGGCATGTCCTGTGCTTGGTGCCGGTGCCCGAAGATCAGCGCATGCTCAAGGCCCAGCAGAAGAGGAGGCCGATCTTCGGGCACTGGCACCAAGCACAGGACATGCCGGTGCTGATGCCCAGATGACTGTAAGAAGCGGTGGGGGGGGGGGGTGCAGGATCGAGTCGGGGGGGGTGCAGGATCACATTGGGGGGGGTGCCGAATCGCAGGGGGGGCCTTCTGGGGGAGCAATGCCGGTTCTCGTGGGGGGGGGGGAACGTATCAAAGCGAGTTTCCAATATTTCCTATGGGGAAACTCACTTTGATAAACGAGCATTTTGGATTACGTGCATGCTCCTGGAACGGATTATGCTCGTAATCCAAGGTACCACTGTATAGGTTAAATAAGTGAAAGCTGATTGTGTGCTCTTCTATCTTAATATGGAGTTTCTTTCCATCAGTATGAAATTTAGATAGTACTCCGCTTTGATCTTCGGAATTGTGGTATAGTGAATAAATAATAAATTACACGATTATGTAAAGTATACTTCTGAAAGGTTGGGGGGGAAGAAGTTTATACTTACAGCCACAGAAAAAGCGAAAATCCAGAGATGTACAGATTTCGTTGTGATCTAAAAAGTTTCATATGGATATGATCATATACATTGGGATAGAGCTTTGAATCTTTATCTACCACCTGTGTGCCTGAATATTTTCTTACTTCCCTCACAGCATCTGCAAAGAAAGAAAGATTCTGCTTAGATGAGCAAATACTAGAATAGATGACACTCATATCTATGTTTAAAAGTCAAAGGTATTCATCAGGTACATTCTATGCAGACTTCTATAGGACATCAAAATAATTAATCAAAGGTCTTCAGAAAGATCTCCTGAGATCTCACCAACTTGTACACACTATCACTATTTTTATGTTGGTCCAAAAAAGATAATTTAAATTGTTAAGAAACCAATTTTTGCCAGGATCACTTGAATTCTGCAATTTATGTAGTACAAAATAATAAGGGGTCCTTTTGCTAAGCTGCGATAAGCACTAACACATGCTCATCATAGCTTGATTTTATTTTATTGTGTACATTCATATTCCGCACTATCCAAAGTTCTAGGCAGATTACAAAGGACACACACAGCAGTAATTTAAGACAGTAGAAAATGGACAGCCAGTGAAAATTACAGTCCAAACATTGGTCAAGAAGGTTAGCAGACCCCCATAGGCACAAAAAAAAAACCCAGAATGGTTTTAAGCTCTTTTTAAAAGATCTGAAGCTGGATATTGTACGAAGAGTTGTCAGCAAAGCGTTCCAGAAGAAAGAACATCTCTAGGTTTTCAGTCAAACTAGTCATGAGGACGGGACTTCCAAAAGAAGATCGTCAGATGAATGTAGTTCCTGGTAGGTTGGTAATGTTGTAACAATGTGGAGATAGGCAGGGGTTGCTAAATTATGGAGAATTTTTTAAGTTACACAAAAACAGTGATGACCAAAAGCTGCTGTGATGCTTTTATTTCCAAACTTTCAAAAAGACTTGACACATACGTGTTTCGGCCCTATGGCCTACATAAGGAGTCTCTACGTAAAAACAGTACAAGTAGTGCAGCTTATAAAAGTACTTTACTTTTAAAAGTGCGAAGCAAATGGACTCAACAAACTGAAAGCAGTGAGCGTCACATGTAAGCTGCAGTAACAAACCGGCATAAAAACACTCCCCTGCACGGGGGTAGGGGGGGTTCCATGGTGCGAGATTGCACAGGAAGTAGTTATGGCTTCCAATGGCTCTGGTTCCCCCCTCCTAATTTCCCCTATTATTGCATATACTGTATATACTCAAATATAAATCGAGACCCTCATTTTTCCCCCAAAAAAGAAGAAAAAATGGTTGACTTGAATATAAGTCAGGCAACTTAATATTCAAATGTCCTGCCAGGCTCTGCAACCAGTTCCCTTCCCTCCATCACCTGTCAGGCTCTGCATCCAGCCCCCCTCCCTGCCAGGCACTACAGCCAGCCCTCTTCCCTCCATCCCGTCAAGCTCTGCACCCATCCCCCTCCCTGCCAGGCACTGTACACAGCCCTCTTCCATCCCTCCCTCTCTCAGGCTCTCCACTCTGTCCCTCCTCCCTGCCCATCGTACCTCCTCTGCCGCTGGAATCCCTGATGGTCCAGAGGTGTAGCGAGCATGAGTAAGCTTTCTGCGCTCCTGCCCCGCTGCTAATCCAGTTGGTTGCTGCTGCGAGTTCCGGCTTCAGCCGCTGAGCAGGACTGCGCTTTCGTGCTGCTGCTTGACATTGAGTGGCTTACTGATTGGCTCCCGCAAATTCTCTGTTTTCATGCATGAATTACTTATTTCAAGTCCTGCCACAGCACCTGTATTATGTTCAAGTCAGGACTTTGACTAGGTCAATCCAAAACTTTGATTTTGTTTCTCCTCAGCCATTTAGATGTAGACTTGCTTTTGGATTTTTTCGATTGTCTTGCTGCATACTACATTTATGCTTTAGCTTAAAGACAGATGGCCAGATGTTCCCCTTAAGAATTTTCTGGTGCAGTGCAGAATTCATGATTCCATCAATAACTGTTTTTCATGTCCCGAGGCAGCAAAGCAACCCCTCACCTTTAGACCACCACCAAAATATTTGACTGTTGGTATGAGGTTCTTACTGTGGAATTCTATATTTGCTGTATACCACAAATAAATAGGACCTGGGCTATTCAAAGAACTCCACTTTAGAACTTGTCTGTCCATAGAACATTATCCCCGAAGGCTTGATCATTCAGATGTTTCTGCAAATGTGAAAGCAGCATTGATGTTACTTGGACAGCAGCGATCTCCCATGAATCTCATTTTTGCCCAGTCTTTTTCTTATTATAAAGTTATGAACACTGGTCTTAGCCGATGCTGGAGAGGCCTGGAGTTCTATGGATGTTCTTCTTGAAAGCATTGCGACTTCCCAGATGAGCTGTCACTGAACCGAAAGAATGGTTGATCATTGGAACGAGCTTCCGGTACAGGTAATCGAGACCAACAGCGTGCAAGATTTTAAGAGTAAATGGGATACCCATGTGGGATCCCTAAAAGGGTAGAGTTAAGGAGATAGGTCATTAGGAGCGGGATCTCTAGAAGAGTAGACTAAGGGGGTGGGTCAGCAGAGTGGGCAGACTTGATGGGCTATGGCCCTTATCTGCCGTCATTTTTCTATGTTTCTATGTTTTTCTAACCCTTGAGTAATTTTGGCCACTCCTGGGAAAATTCATCACTGTTTCAAGCCTTCTCCATTAGGAAATAATGGCTCTTTATTATGGTTTGATGATGTCCCAGAATTTTAGAAATGGTTCACCTAACATTTAAACAAGAAAGCCAAGACGTATGGTCGAGAGGAGTTTGAATCATTTAATGCTATAGGAAAAACCAGCCCTCATCTCATCTCAATTCACCAAATTAATTTTAATCCAATATCTATTGTGTTATGGCTAACTGCATAAAATCACACCACTATATTTGTGATATAATGCAGGTGTGTCCCATATATCATCCTCCTAACCACGTAAAATTATAAGTGATCCAGTGAAAGTGATATTTTACACTGAAACTAAAAATAATGCATTGAGTGATTTTAAGTCTTGCATATACTAAATCAAAAAATTCAGAACAAGAAGAGACTTATCTTCAAGGCATGGGTGTCTACAACCATAATAGAGAGTCATTTTGGATAAGAGATTTTTACTGTAAGAGGTTTGTGAATCTGCAGTTGCCCCTGATGAAGAAAACAAACTGGGTGCTCTGTCGGGTAAGTCTCTACTTGCTCTGAGTTTTTTGATTTAGTATATGCTAAACTTAAAATAACTCAATGCACATATTTGTGGTGACTATTTTTAGTTTCAGTTTAAATTCTCACTTTCACTGGGACACTTATAATTATTATTTTATATGGTTAGGAGGATGATGTATGGGACATACCTGCATTATACCACAAAAAGTGGTGTGATTTTATGCAGAAATTTGTCCGGAGGGCTCCGAGTTGTTCAGGCCCTCACAGAAAACTGATTCCTTCCACGTTTTACTCACAATTTTCACCTTATATTGTGCTATGCAACAGTTATAGGGAAAGGGAAAGAAGGTATCAGGCCTCGAGGCAAAGCAAAACAAACAAAGAGAGGCACTGGAGATGTCAAATCCAGCCTGTGGTCACAAAGCCTTTATTTGCAGTTTGTATCAAAGTTTTATAACATGTATTAAAACAAGCAAAGTTTCAAAAAACAAAGTCCCGACTAGGATCCAGGTTTCGGCGATACCATCGCCTTCCTCAGGGCAAAATTATGAACTGAAAAACATGAACATTGAAACAAATGACATCTGAGCAATTAACTATTATAACAAACATATAAATGAACCAAATGACTAGTACATTTACATATACAATCAATTGTTAAAATCACATAAAGTAGAGAAGCAGTTGAAGACTGTGAGAAGGACAAAATGTACACAAGTGATTTGATAGGAGCAAAAAGAACTTCAAAAAAGAGTTCAGAAAAGAGCGATAAAGGGTATGAAAAACCTTTCATATGCTGAGAGATTAGAGAAACTGGGGCTCTTTTCCCTGGAAAAGCGGAGACTTAGAAGGGACAAGATAGAGCTTACAAGATCATGAAAGGCATAGAGAAAGTGGAGAGGGACAGATTCTTCAAACTTTTGAAAACTACAAGAATGAGAGGGCATTTGGATAAATTAAAAGGGGACAGACTCAGAACCAATGCTAGGAAGTTCTTCTTCACCCAAATGCGCTTCCAGAGGGTGTGATAGGATAGAGTACGGTATTGGGGTTCAAGAAGGGATTAGATAATTTCCTAAAGGAAAAGGGGATAGAAGGGTATAGATAGAGGATCACTATACAGGTTCTGGACCTGATGGGCCGCCGCGTGAGCGGACTGCTGGGCATGATGGACTTCTGGTCTGACCCAGCAGAGGCACTACTTATGTTCTTAATGTAGGATGTTCTTGCCAATGAATCTTTTCCACCAAGGAAAAACTGTTAAAAATGATGAATATGAAGCCCAATAATAAAAATTTAATGGAAGCAAAAAATTAAATACAATATGAACAAATTGTACTGGACATAAAAAATAATGGATGGATAAACAATTAATAATAGTAAAAGAAGGGAGGCGGATAAAAACATTAAAACATACATCCATGAATATAAACCAGTAAAGATAAATAAAAAAATATAAGAGCATTCTCCAAAAGTTGATTAAAAAAGGACACAACTAAATATAGAACAACTAAATAAAGAACAAAATATAGAACAACTAAATAAAGAACAAAAACCAACGATGAAAAACTGATATTGCTCAAGCTTGAACTTGCTAGAGCCTTATGTGCACACTCATTCTTTATATTTTAAAACATCTGTGGTGCAAAACTTCTAAAATTCAATGAATGTCAGCATTAAAATGACGATAGCACATAAGCCCAAATTCTGTAACCAGCGCCCAAAGGTAGGCACCTATTTCGGAGGCGCCCAACTAGATAGGCGCCTGTCTAAATTGAAAACCAAGCCCAGTTAAGCTTTTTAATCAGCACTGATTGAAACATGGGCGCCCATCAAGAAAGCGCAATTCTGCAACAAGGCGCCTCTAAAAATTTAGGCGGCCTTCAAGAAAACAGGCGCTATGCACATTAAGCGTGGGCATGGCTACACGTTAGGCGCCTTGTTGCAGAATCGCTGCTCTTAAGCGTGCTTAAGCGCTCAGCTGGGCGCCTAACTTTTAGTTGTGCCTAGAGCTGGCCTATTTCATGGGCGCCTCCAAAATAGGTTCCACTCAGCGTGATTCATTAAACAGCACCTAATTTTACTTGAATCGCGCTGAACAGTGCCTAATTAGGCGCCTAAATTTTGGGTGCTTCTTATAGAATTTGCCCTATAGTGTCACATTTGTGATGTGCTTTTAACAGTATCACAGCTTAAATTTAAAAACATTTCAAATTAAATATTTATGTGAAAAACTCAGACCCGAAACCCGTGAAAATAGTGTAACACCACCACCTGAGGTTCAATGGGGGACCATCATAGTTTTTCACTGTCCCCATATACCATCCAAACAATTTAACCCAATAAATACACCAGGTACTTATCTGAATCGGATGGAATATCGCTGTTGTGGAACCTCAGAGGTTTATAAAGTGACAAGTGCAATAAAAAACAAATATTATGTTGATTGAAGAAAAATTCACTCTAATAACCCTGTCCCCCCGACTCGAGTTTCAAGTCTTCTTCAGGGAAGGACACTAGTAATCCAAAACAAAAATTGTGTTAAATTGTTTGGATGGTATATGGGGACAGTGAAAAACTATAATGGTCCCCCATTGAACCTCAGGTGGTGGTGTTACACTATTTTCACGGGTTCCGGGTCTGAGTTTTTCACATAAATATTTAATTTGAAATGTTTTTAAATTTAAGCTGTGATTATTGATGGTATATATTAAGTTAGCATCACAGAAGAAGATAGATTTTCTCTCCAATTTTTGGGTGCTTTTAACAGTAACATAGTAAAATAATGTCACATCAACTCAGTTTAACATGTGGAGGAAAAACATTTTTCAAATGACAAGCATCCAGTTTAATACATGTGCTAAGTATGTTGAGTGTGCTATGAATGGTTTCTGCTTCGTTTGAGGTGATAAAAGAATGCGAGATGGCTTGCAAAAGGGTGCACCTGATAAGACCGTAATCAGATACTAAAAAATTGAGAAAGAGGAAATGATTACGTTAGCCATCTAAACTGCCCCAAAAAGGCTAAAGATACAATGTAAAATAAAAATGACAAATACTGTGGTATTTAAGCTCACATTGCCTAAAAATGTGCCGAAGAGAAAGAAAAGGAAGGACAGTTTGATGGGAGCACTTTATGATCTGTCAAACTGTCCCCCCTTGTTTCCATCAAATTTTTATTCTTGAGCTTCATATTCATCATTTTTAACAGTTTTTCCTTGGTGGAAAAGACTCATTGGCAAGAGCATCCTACATTAATTGAAGTTCTTTTCGCTCCTATCAAATCACTTGTTTACATTTTGTCCTTCTCATAGTCTTCAACTTCTCTACTTTATGTGATTTTAACAATTGATTGTATATGTAAATGTACTAATCATTTGGTTCATTTATATGTTTGTTATAATAGTTAATTGCTCAGACGTCATTTGTTTCAATGTTTGTATGTTTTTCAGTTCATAATTGTCCCCTGAGGAAGACGATGGTATTGCCGAAACTTGGATCCTAGTCGGGACTTTGTTTATTGGAACTTTGCTTGTTTTAAGACTTGTTATAAAACTTTGATACAAACTGCAAATAAAGACTTTGTGACCACAGGTTGGATTTGACATCTCCGGCGCCTCTCTTTGTTGGTTTTTTTTAATGTAACAGTTAGCCATAACATAACAGATGTTGGATTAAATTAAATTTGGTGAATTAAGATGAGGGCTGGTTTTTCATAGAGCACCACCTAACATTTGCACATCCACAGTTGTACCAGCCATAGGGCTGGTATAAATATGGAAGTATACTGTAAGTTACATACATAAGTGTCAGCCCCACATATTGCCTGCCAATGTGAACACTCCTCTTTTTACATGCTACATCACTTACACGTGCCCTTACAGAATAGCACTTTGTGGGTAAGTGTTGGCATTATGTAATTTTGCATGCCAAGAAGTACATAAATGTTGACATCCAGTTGTAGAACTGCCCTTATATCAGTGGTCTCAAACTCGCGGCCTGGGGACCACATGCAGCCCACCAGGTACTATTTTGAGGCCCTCGGTATGTTTATCCTAATCACAAAGAGGGTCCAGAGAAGAGCAACAAAAATGATAAAGGGCACGGAGAACCTTTCGTATGCTGAGAGACTGGACAGGCTGGGGCTCTATTCCCTGGAGAAGCAGAGGCTTAGAGGGGATATGATAGAAACTTACAAGATCATAAAAGGTATAGAGAAGGTAGAGAGGGACAGATTCTTCAGACTGGCAGGGGCAACAAAAACTAGAGGGCATTCGGAAAAATTGAAGGGAGACAGATTCAGAACAAATGCCAGGAAGTTCTTCTTCACTCAGAGGGTGGTGGACACCTGGAATGCACTTCCGGAGAAAGTGTAAAGCAGAGTACAATGTTAGGTTTCAAAATGGGACTGGACAAATTCCTGAAGGAAAAGGGGATTGAAGGGTATAATTAGAGGGGTACTACACAGTACAAATGTTTAGAGTACTAGATCACTTAAAGGTCATTGACCTAGGGAGCCGCCGAGAGAGCGGACTGCTGGGCATGATGGACCTGTGGTCTGACTCGGCAGAGGCAATTCTTATGTTCTTATCATATCTCTCTTTAGCTATAAATGACATTATTATTATTAAGACTTAGCCAAAAGGAAAGATTTATAAACTATAAAGATTTTTACTTCATGCAAAATTGTCATTTCTTTAATAAGACATTAACTATTTTTCTGAGGCCCTCCAAGTACCTACAAATCCAAAATGTGGCCCTGCAAAGGGTTTGAGTTTGAGACCACTGCCTTATACAGTCCAGTTTTGGAGGCAACAAGAAGATAAAAAAAAAAATAAACTATATCTAAGCAAACCAAATATTGACATTTCATTAACCATAAACTGAAATAAATACATGCATGCATACACACACACACATTGCATATAAGAACAGAAGAGAAAATATAAATCAAATAAAAAATACTGAGTGCAATTGTATAGAAAAGTAATGACAATACCAACAACTCTAAAATCCTAAGGTTTGTGGACATAAGACCTCAGTGAGCTACACCACTACCCAGATACTGGTTCAAAAAACAGGGAAAAATCACAATCACGGGTCAAAAAACTCCACTACATTATTAGTGCACAAACAAATGCAAAATGTGTGCCAAAAATAATTTTATAGTCCTGAATACCTACTAAACTATTTGCATATGCATTACCATCTGCAAAAGGTTTCATTTTTAGATTTAAAGGTGTCAATCTGAAAACTCCTTTGTTACTTCTTCAATACATTAGTTCTTACCCACTACTTTTACCGTTTTCAGTTTTTAAGGTACTGCCTAATCTATTCTGACTTAGCAGATTGTCAATCCCAGGCATTAATACCAGGAGAAGCTGTTAGCTAGATACTCTAAATCTGTAGTCAGAAAAAAAAAATCTTTTAAAAGACCATACTGAAATGACAAATTTATTACTTTTTACATCCTTCACAAAAGGTACAGATTTAATGCTAAAAAAAAAAAAAAGCAAGGTCATGCACTTGGGCTGCAAAAATCCAGAACAGTATAGTATAGGAGGTGAAGTACTTCTGTGTGCAGAAGAAGAGTGGGACTTGGGAGTGATTGTGTCTGATGATCTCAGGGTGGATAGAAAAGGCAACGGTCAAAGTCAGGAGGCTGCTTGGGTGCAAAATGAGAGGAATGGCCAGTAGGAAAAGGGAGGTGATAATGCCATTGTATAAGTCTCTGGTGAGGCCCCATTTGGAATATTGTGTGCAATTTTGAAGACCCCACCTTCAAAAAGATATAAATAGGATGGAGTCGGTCCATAGGGCTGCTACAAAATTGGTTAGTGGTCTTTGTCATAAATCATATGGGGATGGTCTTAGAGACCTTAATAGATATACTTTGGAGGAAAGATGGGAGAGAGGAGATACAATAGAGATGTTTAAATATCTCTGTGGTATTAATGTACAGGAGGTGAGTCTTTTTCAAATGAAGGAAAACTCTGGAAGGAGAGAGCATAGGATGAAGTTAAGAGGTGATAAGCTCAGGAGTAATGTAAGAAAATACTTCTTTACAGAAAGGGTGGTAGATGTGTGGAATAGTCTCCCGATGGAGGTGGTGGAAATGAAGATTGTATCTGAATTCAAGATAGCATGGGGCAAGCATGTGAGATCTCTTAAGGAGAGGAGGAGATAGTGGATGTTGTGGATGGACAGACTGGATGGGCCATTTGGCCATATCTGGGTATCAAGCAAGGCAGTTTTTTTATTTGATTCCATTAACCATACTATTTAGCCAACATCAATATTAAATATAGATTTCTAAATACTCCCTATAAAATATCATTAAGTAGAAATCTGCTCCTAATATTAAAGACCCATCCTGATGACATCGACTACTTGCATTATTTACTTGGGCATAGGAGCTAACCATCTCACTCCAACTCCTCTTGTAGGCCAGCTTGTTCTTCCCTTGCCCCAATTCCATGTCATTATGAGATTATTTGGATCCAGTCCTGAATTTTTTCATATAATATTTTACAGGACAAAAAGCAGATTATATAGGGGGAAAAGTTAGAAAATCAGAACTAGGAATCTGTGTGCTGTATGCAAAGCAGATGTCTGATAGAAGTGCCACTGAAGGCCTTTGCCAAAATACAACATAAGATGCACACAATATATATTTCTTTCAATTTCTTTTCCTCATATAGCTAGCTATTGCAGTGTGTTTTTAAGTAAGTCTAAGCATCATACTATTAACTTGTCTTTATCTAGTTTGCTAGACACTGAATAATGACTGATGACATTTTGAATACTTGTTCTTTGCTCAGTGGCATCGCCTTCAGATATCCTTACTCACCTTGGCATTCATTCTTCTAAATAAACATATTTATGATGTTGAAACACCAGAGTTTGTGTATTTCCCTGAATCATATAAGAAAGTCAAATGCCAAATGGATTATTTCAGTGCAAAGAGCGTGCAAATGAAATAGCATTCTGTGAGAAACTCATTCTGTTGACAATGAAAACAAAATAATTACAAAGGAATTGTGAAGGGCATGCTTTGCATCTGCCTTGTCTTCTGAGAGTGGTTGATCAAGACATAAGTCAGAGGCTCCTATTCTGTAGGTGTAGTTCCCTTGGGACTCTACATGCCTACTGTTCCTCCTTTCCTCCTGAAAGCAGTGTGGAAATAACAGCCTTAATGTCACCCTAGGTCAGGGGTGGGCAACTCTGGTCCTCGAGGGCCGGAATCCAGTCGGGTTTTCAGGATTTCCCCAATGACTATGCATGAGATCTATTTGCATGCACTACTTTCAATACATATTCATTGGGGAAATCCTGAAAACCTGACTGGATTCCAGCCTTCGAGGACCAGAGTTGCCCACCTCTGCCCTAGATCCTGACACTGGTGGTTCAAGTACAACAGCATCAATATCCAACCCTGCTAGTAACATTTCACAGGTGCAGAGAGGAGCCCAAACTGTGGAAGTAGCTGAGCAGTGGGGAGCCCAAGAAGGAAGCTAAAAGAATAGATATGCATTAAAGTGCTATGACCTAACCTTAAGGTTGCAGGGAAGAAGACTTAAGAGTAATGTTAGGAAATTTTTTCATGAAGAGGGTAGTGGATGTCTAGAATGCCCTCCCAAGGGAAATGGTGAAGAGGAAAATGGTGACAGAATTTATAAAAAAGCACAAGATAAACACAGAGGATCTCTAATTAGAAAATGAATGGTAAAACTGAAAGAACTAAGGCCGGTACTGGCCAGACTTGCACGGTCTGTGTCCCATATATGGTGATTCGGTGTAGGATGGGCTAGGGAGGGCATCAATGGGAACTCTACTAATACATGAGGATGTTACTGACCAAACTTTAGGGTAGGTATTCTGCAAACAACAGGATGGTTGGATAGGCTTGAGTGAGTTGGACAGCAACTCAGTAGTTGGAACCTAGGACAGTACCAGGTGGACTTTACAGTCTATGGCCCAGAAACATCAAAGAAAAGAGACAAGTTAATGGACAGACTGGATGGACCGTTCAGGTCTTTATTTGCTGTCATTTACTAGGTTACTAACAGACCCTCTTTCAATGCGACAGAATTCTTAAGAGTATTGTAAATAATACTGTCACTGTTCCAGTCTCCTCTGCTCGCAACTTTGGATGGTCTTCGATTCTGACCTCACATTTTCTACATATATCCAACAAACTGCTAAGACCTGTTGCTTCTATCTCTTCAATATCACCAAAATTTACCCCTTCCTCTCTAAGCACACTACCCGGACCCTTGTTCAAGCTTTCATAACCTCACGCTTAGATTACTGTAATCTACTCCTAACTGGTATCCCTCAGTCGCCTCTCCCCCTTGCAATCTGTGCAAAACTCTGCTGCGCGACTCATCTTCTACCAACCTCGTTACACTCATGTCACCCCTCTCCTTAAGTTACTTCACTGGCTCCTTATCTGCCATCGTATACAATTCAAGATCTTATTGCTGACCTACAAGTGTGTTCATTCTGCTGCCCCTCAATATCTCTCCTCGCTTTTCTCTCCTTATACACTTCCCAGAGAACTCCGGTCCTCAGATAAGTCACTCTTAGTGTTACCCTTCTCCTCCACTGACAATTCCAGACTTCGTTCCTTTCATCTAGCTGCCCTAATGCCTTGAATAAGTTACCCGAGTATGTCTGTCGAGCCCCTTCCCTTGTTTAAAAGCAGACTAAAAATCCATCTTTTTGATTTAGCTTTCAATCCTTAACCCTACTCCTCTGCCGTCCAATCCAGCCCACTGATTAACCGTTCCCCTTAACTGTATCCATGACATCCTGTTTGTCTGTCTTGCCTGTTTAGATTTAAGCTCTTTCGAGCATGTACTGTTTTCTTACTCTTTGTGACTCTGTGCAGCGCTGTGTGCGTCTGGTAGCGCTATAGAAATAATTAATAATAGTAGTAGTAGTAGTCACATATTTAAATTAATAATTTATGTATCACATAAAATACAAATACTGAATTTAGCAAAGAAAAAGTTATTTACATAAAAAAGCACAGCAATACATATGATAATTAAAGGGCAGGCAGATACATTTCATCTCCTGGATCTTCCCATTTCCATCTGCTATAATTGTCCAAATGATGTCCAAGTTGCCAAGTTCTTACCCACAGTGAACGGACATGTTCCTCGTTCTGAAAATAATTATAGCACAAACAATGCACTTTCCCTTTTAAAATGCATATTGTAGCCCCTTACCTGCTGTTTTCACCTGGAATTAGTATGTTTGGAAAAAGGTATAATTGTGATTTTCTACACTGTTGTATTATTACTTACCAAGAAACAGGACAATCAGTATGATTATGACTGTAAGGAATGCCTTATTCCAGTAAGCTCCAATTGTATTCCATAACTGGAATTTAAAAATCTTCTCCCACCTGAAAGAAGAAAGTGTCACATTCCAGGAAGTCAAATATGAAGCAAATAATTTGTCTTTACATAGAACACACACCCATTAATTCTCATTACAGAACAATGCATGCCTGTTCCAGTACTATAGGCTGCTAATTGTCCTTTGGTTGCTTGATCCTCGTGTTTATTGAACTACTTAATGAAATTCTGCCCTAATCAGTCATGACTTATACACGGCTATAATTAATTCTACATGGTCCAAGGATTAAGACAGCAAGAAATCACTGAGAGCTAAAATTGCACTGCAAATAAGTTTGGAAACTGATGGATGAAATGAAGCTACATAGTTTCTTCTAACAATACACAATACAAAATCCTAGTCACTGCACAAGAGCGCCACCTTCTGATAGGATTCAAGGAACATGACAGTGTACTGGATTCCAAAGAGGGAGCCAGGGTCTGCATACAGTCTCCTATTGAGGTCTCTCACCTCAACATATAGAGAGGATCATAATAAAAAATATGCCTAAGTCTGAGGTTGGATGTTTTGTGCCCATTTTCAAAGCTGCCAAACATCTTATCTTTTATTTTTGAAAATGAGCTAGGTATAAGTTTTGGTCCTTAGGACGCTTTTCTGCCCATTTTCCAAAAATAAAAACGTCCATATGAAAAACATATAAAAGCAAGTTTTGTAGAAATATCCACCAACTACTTTGTCTGATCGCAGCAGAAGGAATCCCCATCAGCTGAGCCAGTTTTGGGGATTCCTGGCAGCTCAGCTGATGGGGATTCCCCCTGCAAGGATCAGCTGAGCTGCAGAGCCCTTCCTCCCTCCCCCTGACATTTCATTGCCCATACCTCACCTGACATCTCTGCCCCCACATTCCTCCCACAACAGGGATGTGCGCTGCCATTTCAAGCCAATCAGGGTCACTAACTGAAGGAGCTTCCCTCCTGCCGTTTGCTATTCTGAGGGGGGATTTTGGGGGAGATAAGGGATATCATAGCGATGTCAGGATATGAGGGGGAATGTGGGGGATACCAGGGCGATATCGGGATGTCAGGGGGAGGGTGTAGGGCTCTGCGGATCAGCTGATACTTGCAGGGGGAATCCCTATCATAACATTGACAGATTCTTGCGTATGCGATGTACATGTCATCTATTCTAGTGTAAACTTATGAAGGTAATTTTTAAAGTAAAATTATGGAATCTCTTTGGGGCACATCACTGTGCCATGGCACACAGTTTGAGAGACATTGGTTTAGATTGTAAGCTCTTTTGAGCAGGGACTGTCTTCTTTATGACGCTGTACAGTGCTGTGTACGTCTGGTAGCGCTATAGAAAAAAATAGTAGTAGTAGATTTTAAGTTGCTGTGTTTTTTTAAAAATTCTGTATAGTTCTATTCCGATTACTTGCTGATCTATCTTTTACTTCTGATCAGGTCTCATTCCTCCTGTTTTCTATATCAAATCATGCTTGCCTGCCTCATGCTGAGTGTTAAGAAATCTTGCAACTAAATGTCACAGAGTCACCAGAGTAATCAACCCAGAGTAATAAGTTTATTTAGAGGTTCGCAAGGGGTATCAGACAGCCCTACAAACTGATACAGTTTGAAGGGAAAAGTTCCTCATATACCCCGCGGTTCCTCCTCCTCCGTATTTATGCTTTTTCTAGTGAATTTCTTTTTATAATATAATTTTTTCTATTTTTCTACAAACATTGTAACTGCTGGAGCTGATTTAATAAATACTTAGCTTTCAGCCTTGTTACCAATCCCCTGAACGCCAACGCGTTTCGAGTTCTTTGTCAAGGCGACATGGGGAAAGCTGAAATCCAAAACATAACGGGTAGCAAACTGCTCAAGAGTTGCCACTACTTAAAAAACAGCCCTGCTAATATTTCAATATCATAGCGTACCTGAGGCTATGGAGGACTGAGTGACTTGCCCAGGGTCACATTGAGATGGAACGCATTGTGCACCCAATGTAGATTTTGTTACAAGGGCATTGAATTAAATAGACCACATCGGTAGAATCACAATTAGTAGATTCGTGAGTGTAATATTTAATCTCAGTGTCTGGATGTGTCCAATATTCTCTGGTCACAGATAAAACACACCACTGGCATCTCCTACATGTGGTGTGAGTCCCTCTATGGGTACTCCATTGGATTGACTTTTGATTTTTACCAGTTCTCCAATATTCCTAATGCGTTTGTAAGAGAATATCATTTTTTTCCAGAAACTCCACTGAGGCCAATCTAACCACATGCCAGTGTTTAAGTACCAATTTGTTGATTTTAGATGAGAGGGGTGTAAATTTCTGAACAAAAATCAATCCCAGATTCTCTTTCTCCTCATGGTAATTCAGTAACAAATCTCGTTAAGCAAATATGGCACGAGTGTATGCCTGATGTATAACTTCTTCCAGAAAGCCATGCTGATGGAATCTCTCCTTCATATTTTTTGCTTGTGCTTTAAAATCTTCAAAAGAGGAGCATATCCGCCTCAAGCAGAGAAATTGGCTGATAAGAAGACTATTCCTTAACCGTTGAGGATGAAAACTGTGATACCGTAGAAGACTATTGCTATCTGTATTCTTTCAAAACGGGTAGTATGAGTTGTACTTAAGTCAGATGTCTGTAACTCGGGGACTGCCTGTACTGCTTCCATCTGGCTACTCCTGTGCCACCCACTTGGCAAAAATTTCTGGGAAGAATGCAGAGCATATAAATATGAGGACATTCACATGAGTGGAGTTGCCATTTGCAAGCACAACTCAAGAATACAGCAAGTTACATGCACTCTTGCTGCATTTGGGCAACTGCAGTTACATCTGTTCTATGGTATAACAGCTGCCTAAATGTAAGGTGCGCCAATATTGGGTTACGCTAGTATTATTTGAGGGTTAAATGTCTCCTCCTCCATTGTTTGTTTAAAGCACATGCATCTAACACAAGGCCTGCAGGCTGAATCCGGCTTGCCTGGCCAATTTATGCAGCCCATGGTGACTGTGCGCCTGACACTACACTCTCCAGGAACTTTCTTGAGTCTGGACTCCCCCACCTACCACCTCCCCGCCACTGAAATTTAAAATCTTCGGGCAGCTGATGCGACACCAACTTCCCGGAAGTGCTTTTTCTGCAGCGTCCTGCCTACATGGGAAGAGGAAGTGAGACAGAAAGAATACTTTCGGGGTAGGCGGCTTTGAGTCGGCTGCCCAAAAATGTAAAATTTCAGCAGCGTGGAGGTGGTAGGTGGGGGAGTCGGGAACTGGGGACTCTCGTACTGTAGGATCCAGCTGAGAGGGAGGGCTGGGGTTGGGAATGAGGGAAGGACAGAGGCTGCACGGGCTGGGGGTTAGGAAGGGAGGGAAAGAGAGAAGCTGCCAGTGGGTGAGGGAAAAGAAAATTATTGGACATAGGTGTGTGGAGTGGGAGGGAAAATGATAATATACATGGGGAAGAAGAATTGTTGGGCATGATAGTAGTTGAGAGGAGGGAGAAATGTTACACTGGGAGGGAGAAGAGATGACTTAAAGAAGGGAGTGATGTCAGATTCTGGAGAAGGGTGATGGAAGGAGAGAAGAAAGAGATGCCAGACCACTAGAATGGGAAGGTGAGAGAGAGAGATGCCAGACCACAGGAATGGGAAGGAAAGAGAGAGATGCCAGACCACAGAATGGAAAGTAAGGAGGGGAGAAAGAAATGCCAGACCGCAGAAAAGAGAGGAGAGATATGTTAGACCTCAGGAAGAGGGAGGAGAGAAAGATGCCAGACCATGGGAGAGAGAGATTCCAGGCTATGGGAAGGAGAGGAGAAAGATGCCAAACCATATGAAGGGGGAAGACAGAGTTGCCTAACTATTGGAGAGGGATGAGATGGTGTACATGGATGGAGGGGAAGGGGAGACAGAGGGAGGAGATGGTGCACAGCAATGGGTGCGGCAGGGAAGAGATGGGAATAGAGGAAAGAAAGAGGGAGGAGATGGTACACATGGATAGATGGGAAGGGAAGACATGGAAAAGTAGATAGATTTTGAGAAGAGAGCAGAAAAATGGAAGAAAGTTGAATGTTAGAAGTTAATGCTAAAGATGGATGTATCCAAACAGACCGAGGATTTTGAATTACAGTCCACTCAAGGAGAAAAAATCTTTCAAAATAGAACAAACACAAAAGATCCCCTTCTCATCAATACTGGGCAAGTTTCTCAAAATAATATCATGTAACATTTAAAGGCTTTTAAATATTTAAATGTGCACATAAGCTCTTCAGCAAGGCGCCACAGCAGCGATACAACGTCGCTGGAAAGGTGCTTGAATTTTAATCATAACACATTGCATGGAGCAAGGATTCTTGCTTCTACTGGAGTGGCAAATGTTATGGTTCTACAAAAGCTGTTTAACAGTAGACCACTTATCTGAAAAGGTCAGTTCACGGTTCCAACACAGTCTGTGTTTCACTAAGCTACATCAGGAAGCCGGAAGGATAAGCTTTTTATATTGATTTTATTTGCAGTGTGCAATGCCTCAGTACTTTGGTCTAAACACTTTTTTCAACATCAAGTGTGTAGACCAAAGGACTCAGGCACTGCACACTGCAAATAAATCAATATAAAAAGCTTATCCTTCCGGCTTCCTGATGTAGCTTAGTGAAACACAGACTGTGTTGGAACCGTGAACTGACCTTTTCAGATAAGTGGTCTACTGTTAAACAGCTTTTGTAGAGCCATAACATTTGCCACTCCAGCAGAAGCAAGAATCCTTGCTCCATGCAATGTATTATGATTAAAACTCAAGCACCTTTCCAGCGACATTGTACCACTGCTGTGGTGCCTTCCTGAAGAGCTTATGAGCACATTTAAATATTTAAAAGCCTTTAAATGTTATATATTGATATTATTTGAGAAACTTGCCCAGTATTGATGAGATGGGGGTCTTTTGTTCTATTTTGAAAGATAGATGTATGGTAGAATATGAAGGAGAGAAAAACAGCAAATGGATAAGGTGGTCCTGGATACACAGTTAAAGAGCACAGACAGAAGGAAGTGCAGCCAGAGAATGGGAAAAATGGTTTGAAAACCAAAATCACCAGACAACAAAGATAGGGGAAATGATTTTATTTTTAATTTAGTGATTGAATTTTGTCAGTTTTGAGAATTTACATCTGCTGTCTATATTTTGCACTGTTCAGGAAGAAATACATTTGTTTCTGTTTCTCTGGAGTTGTACTGCATGTAGAGTCTTGCATCTTAGGGTTTCGTTAGTATATATTAGTACTTTTATTCTGTGGTCCCATATTTGAATAGGGGTTATCTGTGTTCTGGTAGGAATGAATGTTGAGAAGCATACAGTGTGCTTTGTGTAATTTAATTTTGTGGTTAACCATTATGTATTGTTAATAAGATTATATTGTGTGTATATAGTACTCCCCTCGATATTCGTGGGGGTTCTGTTCCAGAAACCCCCACGAATGTTCAAAAACTGCGAATATGATTTTAGCAGGGGAGACAGGAGAGGGCAGTCGGAGAAGCAGGAGAGGGCAGCCGGAGCACCGGCGAGTGAAGGAAATCACTCACAGTATGCTCCGACCGCCTCTTCCTGTACTAAAGTTGGGCCTCATCAATCAGGAGCTGCTTTGACATGCAGCTCCTGATTGGTGAGGCCCGACTTTAGTACAGGAAGAGCCGGTTGGAGCATACTGCGAGTGATTTCCTTCACTCGCCCGGCGCTCTGGCTGCCCTCTCCTGCCTAGTCATTCATGGACGGAAAATACCGCGAATGACCGGGACCACGAATTTATGGGGGAGCACTGTATATGAAAAATGAATAGAAAAATTGTATTACAATTAGTACTATTATGTGATCTGGAGCAGAGATTGGGTGATGTCTGAGACGAAGCTTCCCCCCCCAAAAAAAAAAACCAAACAAACCAAAAAAGCTTTCCACTGCCTATGCCTAGAATGACTATTTGAATAAAGTTGGGATTAAGTATGGAAACATCTATGAGGTGAAAATAACCAGGTGAATCGCTGGAATGGTGTCTCAGGGTGAGGAAGGATCTATACTTCAACTAAGAGTAAGGGCTCCTTTTATCAAGGTGCGCTACGGGGGTTACCGCGTCGGACATTTCATCACGCGCTAACCCCTGGGGCAAGCCAAAAACCTAACGCCTCGTCAATGGAGGCATTAGTGACTAGCGCGGCAGGCAGTTGAACACGCGGTATTCCGTGCATTAACCGCCTACCGTACCTTGATAAAAGGAGCCCTAAGTATCTTAATAAAAAAATTCAGCCCGCGACTTAGCCTGTGTTTTAGATTTCGGCCCTTTATGTGATCGAGTTTGACACCCGTAGTTTAAAGTATTATAAATATTACAGCATATTTTAGAGATACAGTATTACAATTAGATAAAAATTCAGTGTTGCTTTTATTTAAAAAAAACCTCTATATTAGATCCCACCCTCTTGAGTAATTTTAGACCGTAGAAACTCACAAGGTTGCTGTGGGAACTTGGGGCAGCCATTTTATATAGTGGCTCTGCATGGGGCAGGAGCGCATGAATATTGTTCCTGCCCTGGTTTACCACTAGACCACCAGGCTTTCAAGGTAGGCTTTCTAGAGGTCTGGGAGGTGGAAGGGAGGTAGGATGTTTCAGAGTCAGCCAGGGCAGGAGGCGGGAGGGATCCCTCCTATCCCAGCTCACCGGTGGACCACCAGGAAAGGTCTGAAAAAGGACTGGGAGGGGTGTGCAGACTTGAACATAAACCAAGACTCCCATTTTTGACTACAAAATCTGAGTTTATTTTAGATTATATATAGTAAGGGGCTCATAATCGAAACAGAAATACATCTAAAACCCCGCCTAAATCAGCACTTGGACGATCAAAAAGACAGATCGTCCAAGTGCCGATAATTGAAACAGGTTTTAGACATATCTAAAAGCAGCTTAGGCCTTTTCACTGCTGCTGTGCACCCAGAGTGAAAAGGGGAGTTTTTCGAGGAGTGGTTAGGGTGGGAGGTGGGTGTGATGTAGATCGACCTAGACTTAGGGCTAGATTCACTAAGCAAACCGATCGTGTACCGATCGGTTTGCGAGCCATTTGCAACCCAATTTCCCTCTGACCCGATTCACTAACCTCTGTCCTGATCATTCTCTGATCCACGCATGCAAATGAGGGGTAACGGCATTCAAAAGCAACACTGACTGGGCTGGCTGATGCAAAATAAGCGACTGCTGAGGATCAGTCGCTGAGGCAGGCCTTTTGCCGCCCTGCTCTCTGCCCTGCTTCTCCGCTTCGATCTCCTGCCTGCCCCGATATTGTGCTCTGCTCCCTCGCCTCACCACCCTGCTCTTGCCCTAAATCTCTCCTACTGCCCCCACTCTCTTGCCCTTCCCTGCACTGTGAGCCCGTGGTTTTAACCCGCGGGTTTAAAGCAGGTTAAAACCACAGGCTCGCTGGGCTAGTAAAAGTTAAAAAAAAAAAAAAAGTTGCAGCTCTAGACAGCTCTTAGACACATGCACAGACCATCTACAGATGGTCTGCGCATGCATCGGATCACACATTAGCGATCCATGCGGTCGGAGTGGGGCGTTCCTCCGATTGCTCTCATTTTAATTTTTTTGTTTTGTAAATTTGTCGGGCGTGTACGGATCGGGAACGCAATGGAGGTTAGTGAACCTAGCCCTTAGTCATTCCGCAGCGATAATCGGAAGTTTAACGAGACTGCCTAGACGGAACTTCTACATTGTGACTTAGACAATCTAAAAACAGGTATAAGTCCCCAGAAGATATCCAAAGTGACCAGATAACTACTGTAGACACAAAATACAGACCCACACACACTCCCCCCCTCCCACACCGCCATAAAAATTGGAATAACGTACATACCTGCCTCCAGAACATCATCAGGACCTGGCATAGGAAAGCATAGTAGAGCTGCACAGACGTATCTTAAGTAGTCTCTGGGGGGGGGGGGGGGGGGGCTAGTGAATAACAGAGAGGAGGACCCAGGCCCATAAGCAACTCTAACCACTGCATGTGCACCCACCAAAAACATATTGTACTGCAGGTGTCTGCTGAAGTGATAAATGCTGACAAATACATAAAGGAGGTCCTTTAGCCCAAGGTCCTGCCCTCAACCAGAGATGTCTTTGGTGCAAGTCAACCATTTATTTTTCAGCAGGATGGTGCCCATGCCACACAGCCAGAAAATGCCTCACTTGGTTCAAAGAGAACAAGATTGAGTTGCTGGACTGGCCAGGAAACTGCTCAGATCTCAACCCCATTGAGAACCTCTGGGCCAGATTAAAGAGAACAGTAGTGGCAAAGTGACTGTCCAACAAACATGAGCTGACAGCAGCAATAATCAAATCCTGGTTCCATATAACACCTATGATCTCCAAAGACTTGTGAACAGCATGACAAGATGTGAGACAGTGATCAAAGCTAAGGGATATCAAATGTGCTACTAGTGAAACTGATGAAGTCATCAGATAACTGGACAATTTATTTTTGTGAAATGTGCCAAATATGATAGTATTACAGTTTCTGTTATTAGTTGAAAATTTATGCATTAATACAATTATGATGTTAGTCATGGTTTTTTTAAAGCCAATGCCTAAAATACTATGTGTTTCCACAATTTTGGCCATTAGTATATTTTAGCTCACAGAAAGGTAATTCCAGGTTTCTAGCCCTGCAGTTCTCTGAGCGAAAATTATTTGAGTTCAGAAGAATGCCAGATTATGATCATATTTCTGTATTCTTTTTATCAGGGAATATGAACAGAAAAAAAAAATCCTAAACATTCAGGACAATTCATGTTTCACAAAATAAAAGTAAATCTACACTTACCCATAACAAATCTGAGTCACATATGCTGGCAGCAGGCCAATCAGTTTTGAAAATAAACTAGGCTAGTGAATAAAAGTCAGAACTCAAAGGCAGGTACATTCTCAATCAGGAAAAGATCAAATAATTAAACTGGTCAATGGTTTGAGCAAAACATCCCTTAGTTTTAAACTACTGTGCCTCTTTGGAGAAAAGTGGTAAAGAAACGGAAATATCATGCTGCATTAGTCACTGAATGTTATTAAACAGGGTTTACCAAATCTGTTCTTGTGACCCCAAAACCAATTGGATTTTCAAGCTCATACAGAATATTCATGAGGATATTAATAAGCATACATCTGAGACCCAGCAAATGCAAATCTATCATTGTAGATGTCCTGAAACCTTACTGTGAAGTGTTTTTTGTTTGGGTTTTTTTTTGGGGGGGGGAGGAGTCCTGTTAAAAACTATTGCATTTAATTGCTGCCTAGCCTGGCTTATATAGCATCATTAGAAATGTATCACATTTAAAAGAAAATTGTATATTCATTTTTTTTTTAGTTCAAATCTCTTTATTAGTTTTCCTCAATTTATAACCAAAAGTCAACAACATCCAGATACTGTATACAATCAAATCTAGAGAATAAAATTCTTACACTCATTAGAACTTGTTTTTATATTCTATCACTGCTCCACTGTAAGATTAGAAGTATCCTTCCAGTGTTTAACAATACATTTCATAGCAATCACTATTTAAAAAATTAATCTTCTATCATCTTTAAACAAGAGATAATTTAATTCTGACAATGTATGCTGTTCAGTATTTTTATAATGTGCTGTACAGCTTTCTTGCAATGGCATTTATACATTCAGAGCCAGTTCAAAGGACAGTGTCCCCCTTCCCCTATATCAACTCCTTTCTTGCCAGCCAACAAGCCAGTTGCATCAGCTCTCAACTAGCCAGATTTCCTCTACCCACCTGTATCAAGTTCTTTCCAGCCTTCTCCCTGCCTGCCCGTATGGCAGCTTGAACCCCTAACAGTAGGTGCTGCAAGAATACCATTAGGGGTCAGAAGTGCCATTTTCAAGAGGACAGCAAACAGAGCAGGAGCAAGTGGGTATGGCTCCTGCCCATCATTCCCAGAACTCTTTAGTGAGTTGGGGGTTCCAGGAGGGGAATGCCAGGCTGTGTGGGGTATAAAGAAGGGGTGAGCTTTAAGAGCAGACTTAAATTGCCAAGCCAAGCCTACTAAACCAGCAGGGATTTGAGGTACCCATCTGCCCAAAAGAGGGGGATTCAAGGGATTTCAGATTCCCTATGCTGCTAGCATCTATCCAATTTTAATCGTGAATACAGAAGTTATCTGTTCTCATGCTTAAAACAACAGCAAAAGGACAGTACAGTGGCCAGAAAACAGCACATTCTAGCTGCTCTGAAGGGTGAACCAGTGAGTCAGGTTTTTGGGACACTGAACCTGTGCCTCACCTGGCTCAAGCCTTAAGTCAGACATGTACAGTATTTTACTTCAAAACTAACTGCAAAACTTTTAAAATATTATTTATGGGTTATCAGTGTAAACTGTAAGCCTACCTCAGAGGCGAGATAAATGGAATACACAATATTAAAAGGATTGCTACTTCGGTATAAAGAAATGAGGCCACTACTGTCCACTGAAAAGTCATCTTTATCTCTTGGGAGATCTGCAGAAAGATAAATAATCATGCTTTGTAATTAAAGTTTCAGCAATTTAGGTACTTTGGTTAAAGAGTAAAGTGTACATTCCTGTGCTCAAGAGCACCCATTCCAAAAAGATATTCAAATCCCAGGATTTTGTCCATTTTGCGTCAATATGGGGGAAAAAACGTGTTTGGACATGTGGCTCTCATGAAGAGATGGCATCAGAAGGGTGTGAGCCATATAGGCCCTACCCAATCAACTTTGCTATCCCGTGTCCCTCTCTGCTGCATTGCTTCAAAAAGCTGACAAGCAGATATGGCAGCACACTGACTAACAGCAAGTGTGTAACAAGCATTTGGCTACCTTCACCCGCCAAGCACCCCTCTCTTCTCATGTATTCAAGAACTTAACTTCCTTCTCCTGAGATCTGGCATCTCTCTCTCTTTTATTCTCCCCAGCTTGTCTCCCTTTCTCCTCCCCATCTGTGGTCACATCTTCTCTCCACCCCATCCCTCTGCCCCACCCCCTGGTCCAGCATCTCCCCCGCTCCTGCCCGCCGTCTGACATCCCCCCTGCCCTCACCCAACCCACTCCAGCAGTTCTCTATTCTGTTCCCCTCACTTTACTCCATTCCCCAGCCCAGTATCTCTCTTTCTGTTCCACTTCCCCCAGTCTAACATATCATCCTCTTTTCTTCCTGATCTCTCTCTTTCATTCATTCCACTCGCTTCCCCTTCGCCCCCCGATTCAGTATCTCTTTCATTCTTAAAGCCTGCCGCTCCGAATCCTACCCTCAAATTTGTCTTTTAAATCGTTGGCGGCAGCAAATTTGTACACTTTGCCTGAAACGCCCTAGAACTTTCCCCTTGCCGCCGCCCTGCCGGAAACAGGAAGTCGTGTCAGAGGGGCTGGTATACAACTGCGGAGTGCTGTTACGTCAGAAGGGGGCGGGACGTGAGAGAGAGAAACCTCTGGGGTTGGCTGCGGATGATGTCTATGAATGGCAGCTGTTGGCTACTGTAATGACGAGTTTGAAGGGGAGATGGGTTAAGACAGAGAAAGTGGGACGAGGAGGAGAAGCTTCGGAGACAGAAAGGAGGAAGGGGAACAGATGCAGATGGGGTTGAGTGTGCGTGTCTGTCAGTGCACTTGAAGACGTCGATACATCGAGCCCGTTGACGTATCAATGTTGGAGTTGTTTGCGAGCTGCCGGGACACAGGACTCGTACTTGAAAGCCGGGAGCTTGGTAAAAACCAGGATTTACAGGATTCTCAGGATCTCCAGGATGTAGGGCAGACCACCTTAAGAATGGAATGCTCTTTTTTAATGACAGCAACAGGCTGTCTTTCAGTGGGGAATTTCTCTGTAAACTCTCGCCCCCTATGATGCAGTTCTATGCATCTGTGGGTGGGCTTGGCAGAGGACAATGATGTCAGCAAAAGGGGAGGGGACTTCCTGCAGAATGACAGAAAATCAGTCAACACAGTTGGTGCAACTTGCAGAGTAGAGAATGACACAGTGACAAAATTCATCACCGTCCCCGATCTTCATGTCATTCTTTAAGGAGAGAGGGAAGAATCGTATTATGAATGGCCACAACCACTGACCCTCAAGCTTTGCTGTGAAGAATGCTGGTGTAGAAGGACTGAGGTTGAAATAGACACTAGAAAATGGCATGAGATTATTTCCCGCAGTTATCCGCGGGGACAGGAACGGTGATGAATTTTGCCACTGTGTCATTCTCTATTGCAGAGCTAAATAGTGGAGGCTGCTGCAGGGAAAGCCTGAGTTGGGGATAGGCATTGTGCCAGTCTAATGAAGCGCATCATGAACCTACCAAGCATCTAGAGTTGGGGTTACCATATTTATGAAATCCAAAAAGAGGCACTTGATCCGGCCCGCCCCAGCCCCATTTCCTTAGTCTCCCTTCCCATCTTCTGTATCCTTTTAGTGCTTCTGTCTTTCTTTCTGAACCCCCCCCCCCGCAACTGCTTCTCTCTCTCCACCCCATCTCACGAGTGTTTGTCTCCCTCCCTTCCCACTGGTGTGTTTGTTTCTCTCCCTCCCTACATCCCACAACCCCACTCCTGCAGGTGCTTCTCTCTCCCTCCCAGCAGGTGCTTTCCCTCTCTCCACAACCCCCCTTCCCAAAGGTTCTTCTTTCCCTCCAATACCCTCACCCGGGGTATTCTCTCCCTCCACCCCGCCCCCTTGTTTTTATGTCCACAACCCCTCTCCACAGGTTCTTCCTCTCTCCAGTCCCCCCATTTGCGTGTGCTTTTCTATCTTTCCACAAACCCTGTAGATGCTTCTCTTTTTCGCTTCCTCCCTCTATCCCCTCCCTTGCACAGGATAGTGTTTCTCTCTTTCCTTATAGCTCTCCCCTGATTTTCATCTACCTCCTCGCAGAAATTTAATCTTCAGGTCTGCTGGCAGCAGCATCAAGGTGCTGCCGTCGGCCTGTCCTGGAAGCCTTTTTTCTGGAGCATCTCTCCTATGCAGGAACAGTAAGTTGCTCCAGAGAGGCGGCTTTGGGGGCAGGCCGACATCAGCAAGTTATAGTAGTTGCGTACCTGTAACTCTCAGTGGACAGATGATCTTCTAGCCACACATGTGATGGTGTCACAGCTGATGGAACCAACCCAGAAAGATACCAAGCTCAGAAAAATTTAGTAAATTTCTGCGCATGTGGCCCTTTGCCACCAGTGTATCTACTGTATAACACCGCCACCCCCACCTTCAGTTGTGTATATAGCGTGCGGCAACAGAGGAGAGTTGTGTGGCTAGACCATCTTCTACCCATGGAGAACTACAATTACAGGTAAGCAACTACTCTTTCTCCCTGGACAGTGATCTTCATTGCCACACCTATGGTAACTCTCAAGCTTTGAAGGTAACTAGTTTAAGATATATTGAACACAGCATAATAGGTACAATAAATTTACCTGAAGTGGAGGTGGTAGGGTTTCTGCATCACAACACAGAATGAAGTATCGCTGTTCCCAAGTTAGAGTCCTCCTATGACTCTTGATCTAAACAGAAATACCTTGTAAACATGTGTAGACAACCAGGTTGCTGCTGTATAGATCTCAATTGGTTTGGCTGTGCAAATGAGCCAGTCATTCCCATGGCTTTCAGACTGTGTGCTGTAATATGGAACTCTACAAGCTGATTGTTATTTAGCTTATAACACAAGCTAATGCAGTTTGCTATCCATAAAGACATTGTTCTTTTGGAGATCGGCTTCTGATATTTAGGTGTTCCATGTGAAAGGGAAAGCTGTAATGGTCTCTGTGGATAAGAGGTTTGATCGAGGTAAATCCTCTCCGCTCTCTTACAGTCAAGAGTATGTAAAGATTGTTCACGTTTTGATGAATGTGGTGGTGGATAGAAGGTAGGAAATACCACACTTCATATTTCACAACCCCATAAGACCAACGAGAAACATATTTACTTACCCAAAAATCACAGGCTGCAAATACAAATCCTTTCTGAACAGTACTTTCAAGTTCCAAGCAGGCAGACAGCAGTCCTGGCTGGACAACTATATAAACAGAGCCAGTTTGACTTACGGCGCATTTCGAAAATCAATCAAAACCATTCTGTTTGACAAATTCATCTCCTAAACAGAAGCCTTCAAAAGATATATTCTCCCCCCTCTCTACCTCGATGTAATTTCGCTGTTTTTTTACTGTTCCTTTACCTAATTCTTATGTAACCCTCTCTTCTTACATCCTGTATCTTGCTGATTGTCCAGCCTTCTACGAATGTGAACCGCCTAGAAGTCTGTCGACTATGGCGGTATAGAAGAATAAAGCTATTATTATTGTTTGATTCAAGTGATAATGAGAAACCACCTTTGGAAGAAACTGCAGAGGGGGAATATGTAGATAGTCTTTAAACTCAAGAGTCTTTGGTGGGCCCAGGAACAACTTCAGATCAATTTCTTGAAGTTATGGGCTGTGTAGAACATTCTAAAGATTGATTTGCTAAAAAATAGCTATTGTGACAAGTAGCAGAGCCCAAATCTTTAAAGGGCACTGTCACAGGATTAGAAAGATGTTGATAGAAAGGAGTATGTTTGGTTTCGTTTTAGAGGCTGGGGGAGGAGAGCATAAGGTAGAACATTGGTGTCTGCATCAGCAGATTGGGCTCTTTGGCTTAGGACTACAATTGTAGGGAAGGAGGGAGGCAAGATCCTAATTTCCTGTGAGGCATATAAACTCCCTTGTGTTAGGACAAGGAGAGTGAGCGACTCAGTTTGAAAGGAAAAAAAACCCAGAGGTTTGAGTCATGTTCACACTGGTAGAAGGTGTGGTAGAGATCATGCCTGATCCTTTTGAGTTTGCTAGAGGTTTCAGAGTACCCAGGGGAGTAGTGTCATCCTGATGAAACCCTAACTGGAAGGTCTTCAGCATGACACTACTTGATTCTAATCCAGATGGATAACCATGTGCTACATAAGCAGACAGGGAATAATCAGAATGTACTATCAGAATGTGGAATTGGTGCGACTCTCCTGAGAATCTGACTGGCTGGGCTGATCCTGAGGACTGATTTGAGAGCCTCTATTCTTAACAGAATTAATTAAAACCTCATTTTTTTGTTTCTGGTGTCTTCAGTCACCTTTTCCTAGATATGGTGACATTATATGCAGGTATTTTCTTGGCCAATAGTGGGCTCTGAATCTAAGGGCTCCTTTTACAAAGGTGCGCTAGTGGTTTTAGCATGTGTTAAAATGCCGCATGCGCTAGCTGCTACCGCCTCCTTTTAAGCAGGTGGTAATTTTTCAGCTAGTGCGTGCTAAAAATGCTAGCGTACCTTTGTAAAAGGAGCACTAAATGGTACTTTTGCTAAGGTGCATTAATGAATTAGTGTGCATTAAGGGCCAGATTCTATAAACGGCACCTACATTAGGCACCACTTAAGTCCAGGATCCACGCCTTTTATTTTTTAATTGGCATGGTTATTGACCATGCTGGTTTTCAGCCAATCAAAGAAAAGAAAAAAGGATTAATTAAACAATTTAAGAGTTTGGCGTCAAACTCTTAGGACACCTAGCAGCGCCTAAGTGGAGGCACCCTACCATGTCTAAATCCACCTAATGTTGCTTGTCTCAAAAGTAGGTGTGGTTATAGGCAGAGAATTGGCATAGTTAAGCATTATTAGGCGTCTGACATAGTGCCGCCAAATTAGGCAAGTGAAAATCTGGCCTAATGGAGCGGCGCCTACGTATAGGATGCCTAAGATTGCTTAGGCATCGCTAGGCATGATTCTATATACAGTGCCCAGCTGCTGATTGACAACTGTGCCGAACGGCGCCTACAATGTAAGCGCCTTTTATATAATCTGGCCCTAAGTGCCATGTAGCCCATAGGTATACAATAGGTTGCACAGTTTTGAGTGCATACGGAATCAATTAGTGCACCATAGTAAAAGGACCCCTATCTCACCAGAGTGAGATGGGATATACTGTCTGTGGCAGAAATCTGAATGATATTGGAGAAAAAGTTGAAAATCAAGGGTAGACAGATGAACATTAAAAACAAACAAGCTATGTGTAAAAGTGCACTTTAAATCAAAAAACACATTTTAATCTTTAGGTGCTGTTCAAAACAGCGAAGTAAAAGTTTATGCAATACTGAAGAAAAAAAAAGTGACACCCATGAATTATGTAATTGTTTTAAATGTATTTACAAAATTATAACTACGACTGTAGTATAAAAATTCATCGACAACATCAAAGTAATGATCTTAACACCTCTATTTCATCTCCTTTCCTTTCCCCTCCCCTCAAATAATCCCCCCCAGGACCATGAATCTGCTTCAAACACCCCTCCATCCAACTGGATTTACAAATTGGTCTGGACATCCCTCTGCTGGCTCTTGCTTACCCAATGGCATGCTAAATTCTTTGGGGCAGGAGTGATATTGAGGCATATTTTCAAAGCACTTAGACTTACAAAGTTCCATAGTAATCAAAGTTCCAGAATTCTCATATGTTCATGTTTATTGAGAGCTTCTACACCTCTACTAAAAACGGGGGAATCAATTCAGAGAGGTTTACATGAGCTTGCATTTGGCAGGACTATAAATAGTTAACCCTCCCTTTTATCAAACTGTGCTGCCAAGCAGCACAAGTTAAATGCTGAGCCATAGGATTAGAATGGGTGGCTTGACATTTAGCTCGTGCTGCTTGGTTTAGCAGCATAGCTTGATAAAAGGGGGGAGGGGTAAAGTTTTTTCTACAGTATGTTACAGTATTATGGTAATTATATAAAACTGTAATCAGGGATAGGGATTGGGACTTATATATACTGCATTTTAGTAGTTCAACCACACTCAGTGGTTTACATACAGATACTTCAAGCATTTTCCCTATCTGTCCAGATAGGCTGACAATCTATCTAATGTACCTGGGGCAGTAGAGGATTAAACAATTTGCCCAGGGCCACAGGGAGCAGTGCAGGGTTTGAACCCAGAACCTCAGGTTGCTGAAGCTGTAGCTCTAACCACTGCACCACTACATTTATTATCTTATGTAATCCACACTAAACCCATTGAGCAATGTGGCGGAATAGAAGTTCCTGTATTGTAATTACTGTATTTTTCGCTCCATAAGACGCACCCTAGATTTAGAGGAGAAAACAAGTATAAAACCATTCTGAACCAAATTGTGTACTCATATATACCAGGCTTTGCACTCAGCCCCCCTCACTCCCTGCCAGGCTCTGCACCCAGCCCCCTTTCCGCCCTACCAGGCAATGCTGGACCAACAGGAGATGTAATTAATAAAACCCTAATGGATGGTGCCTACACCTTTTTGTAATATAAAGCAGTTTCTGTACCTCTTCCTAAGTTTGGCCAAACTAGTCTTTAGTGGAGGGACACAATCCCATGTCTGGAGAAACCTTAAAACTGCCCTGCTTTCTGACAATACTTCTGGCTACCAATTAAAGCCCGGCTATAACCCACTACTAAACAAAGTCAGGAGCTCCTGGAGCATTGGTCGCCGTGCCTCCTTCATACCAGCTCTGTGAGAGCAGATATTAAGATCGAATAAAGGAGAAGAAGAAGAGAGCAGGAAGAGAATCAGAAACATAGGAAAAATATTGTATGAAATAAAAAAAAAAAAAAATAAACGGGGAGTAAATTGAAATCAGTTAATTAAGCAGCTCGGCAGATCTCTGCAAGGTTGGCTCAATCACCAGTGACAGGTCCTGAAGCAGCCGAAGGCAAGGAGGCAGAGGCAGGAAGGGCCCAACAGCCGAAGGTAGAAGGCCAAGGAGGGAAGTGGGCCCAACCGTCAGCTGTTTCCATCAGGGCTGACTCGCCGGTTGTAAACTGCATTTGCATCCGACACCCTCGTCTCCGGCTCCATCAGCCGCAGGCGCCAGCCGTTCCCCATCGCTGGTCTTTGCGGCAACACTGAAAGACTGCACCCTTGACAGTATGCAGGACGCCCCCACAAGCCGCCGCCTCCGTCAACACACACCCTCCGAGCTCCTCACAATGCATCGCTCTCAACCCAGCAAGCCAAACGTCAATCTCCCCATCGCTGACCTTCATCAAATCGGCACTTTCCAATACCACTCCCCAGCCGCGTGCTTCTCCCGGCTGGTTAGTAGTTGCCTGTCTCCATGCACCCTTTAACCCAACAGAGCCTCGGTCCATGCACGCAGCCCAACCGAAAATGTCACTGTTTTGGTAGACTCAGTTTGGAAGGTACTGGGGGAGGGTGATTACATTCACTCCATAAGATGCACCAACATTTCCACCCACTTTTGGGGGGGGGAAAAAGTGCGTCTTATGGAGCGAAAAATACGGTAGTTGTTGCATAAGGCATCAACTGTGGTAACCTATTTCTGAATGCATGAGGATATAAGAATTTAATAATAATGTTTTGGGGTTTTTTCCCCTTTATAAACGTCCAAGGTGGGGGTGGGGGGGGAGGAGGAGGGGGAAGGGTATGTTATGTTTCTTGTCTGAAATTCAATTCATGGTACAAGGGGGGGAATATTTGATGTATATTAGTTCTTGATGGAATATTAAGTGTTCTTAAAGTGTAAAGTGATTATATCTTAAGTTGCACTTATTGAAAGTTGTAAAAATGAATAAAGAATATATATATATATAAAAAAAAAGTTTAATTTTTTTTAATATACTGCCTTGGGCCTATCAAAGTAGTTTACATAAAAATAAATGGGTATAGGAGCACCAAATTTGGAGTGAGGTCAGACTAAAGGAATGAAAGGAAAACCATAGTTCAAAAAGACAGGCAAGAACTCTGCCCTATTGTGCCCCTAAAGCAGCTAGTGCAATGCCAAAGGCCTGTATGTAAAGGCTAATCTTCAGGTCAGAATAAAACTTCTTGCAGAAGGACTTTGTATGAAGAGTGATGGGTTGTGTATTCTAGAAAGATGGAGCAGTAAAGAAAAAGGCACTTTGGCGACTAGATTCTAAGCAAACAAGATAGACAGAAAGAATGGTCAAACAAACATCTTGGGCTGTTTATAAGGCTCTGAATGGGGTATATAGTGAAACTGAGTTTGTCAGGTACAATGGGTTATTGGAGTAAAGAGCTGTGTGTGTTAAATTCAAGATTTTAAATTGGACTCTATAAGATATGGGGAGCCAATGATACAAAATAAGAAAATATGAAACAAACTTTGTCAATAGCAAACAGTGGAGTATGGTCAGAGGACTTAACTTGAAATCAGTAGATGAATCAGAAAATCTGCTTGGAGGCAAAACCAAACAAGTCTACACAAATTTTACAGTAAATTGGAAGTCAAATGCAGTAACATTATACAGATATGGGGAATGACTGCTCATAGTTGAAATAAAAGGATACTCGGGCTCATAATCAAAACAGAAATACATCTAAAAGCCTGCCCAAATTGGCACTTGGGACAATTTAGGCCTCTGAATGCCACTGTGTGCCCAGAGCTAAAAGGGATATTTTGGCCGACCTAGACTTAGTCGTACTGCAAGGATAATCGAAAGTTTGATGAGGCTGCCTGGACAGAACTTATACGTTGTGATTTAGGCAATCTAAGTGCCCAGAAGGTATCCAAAGTGACCAGATAATCACTGCAAGGACACAGTACAGATTCCACACACTCCCCCAGTGATCTCTGACCTTCCCCCACACCACCATAAAAATTGGAATAAAAACGTACACACCTGCCTCCAGAACATCAGCACCTGGCATATGAAAGCCTTAAGTAGTCTGGGGGGAGGCAGTTAACCTAAAGAGAGAAGTACTCAGGCCCATAAGCAACTCATGGTAGAAATGTGAGTCCACCAAACCCCCCCAAAACCCTACTGTACTGCCATATAGGTGCCACCTGCAGCCATAAGGGCTATTGGGGTTGTAGTCAGGTGGGTATAGTAGGTTTTGTAGGGCTCACCATGACCCACACAAGAATTGTGGTGAGATGTTTATGTTGCACCCTTTACATGAAGTTCACAGCAGTGCCCTGTAAGATGCCCTACTACTCTGTTGCTATGACTGGGTGGCCAGTCCATCACTTTGCTGGCCCCTCCAAGATACAAAAGGTCTTGTTCTAGGCATTTGGGACTTGGGACAATTTTTGGGACGAGAATGTAGTATAAAGATAGACATACTAACGGTCTGGATGATCAAATGGCTGGACGTAGATTATTTTCGGAAAAAAAAGATTTTAGACATATTTTTCAAGAATGCACTTTGGGCGACTAGCGCCCTAAGCCCAAAACAGACTTAGATGTCTGTTTTGATTATACCCCTCCACATATTTAAAAAAGGATCCTACTTTGCAGTTGAATTGTTTTTTCTTTATAATAATTCCATAATAAAATACATTGTGAATGAAATGTAAAATACTATATTCATTCTAATTAAAACAGTATCTTAAAAACTGTTACATATTATACTGCTCTTCAAGATAATCTAGAATGGCAGATATACTTGATAAAACATTAAAAGCTCTCTTTTCTTGTTTTGAAGTAATCCTTTCCATCATGTACATTAAATGATGATGAAAACAAGTGAAAGGCGTTCCATGTTCAAGAGCTATATCAACCCAGTCTCGAACACACTTTAGAGGTGTTTCTTCATATCCGGCAAACAGGGCTGGATTTGCTAATAGTCCTCTGGCAACCATTATACCTTCAAAGGAAACCAAATAATTTGTGTTATGTGAGCTGAGTTTAAAATGTCTATACAAAAGATTTTGAAGAATAAGAAAGACAAACTAAAACTGTACAGTAAATAGGGAAACTCTAGGAACATCGCACTACTATGTGTAAATGGGAAGTAAGTTTTCCTGTCCACTGATTGTATATCACAAAACAGCTGAGAAAAGTCAGGCATTGCACAGACCGGGCCTGATACTATGTCAGTTGAAGACTGGACAGTCATGTTATGTGCAATCTTATATCCTGCTGAATCCTCTTAAATTGGAGTTCTAGGTATGTTACAAGCAGCATATTGTTACATAGAATTATACATAGAATCATACATGCTACATAAAAGTTATACATGCTATATAAAATTATAAATGTAATGTAAGATAAGGCATTTAAAACAATAAGTAAACACTAACATAGAAATATGATGGCAGATAAAGGCCAAATGGCCCATCCGCAGTAACCATTATCTTTTTCTCTCTCCGAGAGATCCTATATGCCTATCCCAGGCCCTTTTGAATTCAGAGTCTCTGTCTCCACCATCTCTTCTGGGAGACTATTCCATGCATCTACCACCCTTTCTGTAAAAAAGTATTTCCTTAGATTACTCTGGAGCCTATCACCTCTTAACTTCATCCTATGCCCTCTCATTGCAGAGTTTCCTCTCAATGAAAGAGACTCGACTCATGCGCATTTTCATTACGTAGGTATTTAAGTGTCACCAGATTCTACTCAATTGCTTTAGTCCTGCCCAATCGCCCTGTTCTCTCCAACTCCAAACCTCCGCTATTCCTGCCTCCCACCCCCCCCAAAGGTCCTCCAAACCCCCACCATGAAGCCTCACCTATGGATCCTCCTTCTCCTCATCTGCTCATCCTCCAATATCTCCTTCTGCCTGAACCCTCCCCCCCAACTTACTGAACCCCTTCACTGTTAGTCTTATCTACCCTGGTACCAAAATCCTCACACTTTTGCGCACCAGATGTCACCCCTCAAAAAAAAAAACCCCGAAGTATCAATCACACCTCCTTAAAGCCCATTCCCCCTGCCAACCCTCCCAACCACACCCCAGACTCTCTCACCCCAGTCCCATCTCTATACTGTAACGCCAGATCCGCATGCAACAAAACCCAAATTTTGAAGGATCTTCTCGAAGATCTCAACCCCGGTTTCTTATTCATCACTGAAACTTGGATCGCAAAAGATGACATATTCTCTCAAAACGAACTCTGTCCTCACGGCTACCAAGGCCTCTTCTCCCCTAGAATTAATCGAAAAGGAGGTGGTCTGGCACTCCTCCACAAATCATTCTTCAACGTCCAGCTCCTTGAAAAGGGTTGCCATGCTTCCCTAGAATACATGCTAGCCTCTGTCAATGACGAGTTCCACCCGCACCCACTAGGTATCCTGCTTTTATACCGCCCACCTTCACCCCCCTGGAACAAATCCTCTGACCTCGTCCTTGAATCCATTACAAACGCCTTCCTCAAATTTCAAAGATTACTAATCATTGGGGATATTAATCTTCACATAAACGATACCACCAACAAGGATGCTATTGATCTCAACAACTTCCTCACCTCTTTAGGCTTCCCCCCCTGGCTCCCTCCCCAACCCATGAAAAGGGGCATGCGTTAGACATCATCAGCTTCATCGACCTCACCGAACACAAAACTTCAATCAACGACACTCGCTGGGACCCTGTCCCTTGGTCCGACCACTTCCTGGGGGCTTTCTGCCTCCCCATTTTCATGTCCCACCTCGAACCCCCTCCCCGTTCCCCCAATCCTATCACCTTCCGGAAAAAAATTGCGAGCGACCTGTTCTGGACCAAATTCCTCAACCTATTTACCACCACTCCTAACCCTTCAAACCCTGAATCCAACTGGCACAATTGAATCACCCTCTCTGAGACCACCTACCACTCCCTTGCGCCACTATCCACAAAAACTGTCTCCTACTCCCGCAAGGCCCCCTGGTACCTTCCCTACCACAGACAACTAAAGCAGCAATGTCGAACACTGGAACGAAAATGGAAAAAATCCAAATCCCCCACGGACAAACAGTCCTGGAGGGCTTCCATTAAGTTCTACAACACCGAATTAAAAAAATCAAGGAAGAACTACTATGGCAACAAAATCTCCAGCTCCAACAACCAAAGCAGCACTTTGTTCAACATTTGGCGTTCCATATCCTCTAAACACGATTCCTCCCCTCTCCCCTCTTCTCCATCCGCGAACGATCTAGCAAAATTCTTCAACGAGAAAGTGACCACCTTACGAAGCTCCTTCCCCCTAACACCCGATTACAACTCTCTGGTGCCCACTACCTTCAACCCCAATTTAACCGAGGCGAACCATATCCCAGCCGATAGATCCTGGACCGCCTTCGAGCCTGTTTCCGACTCCCAGGTCTCTAAACTCTGCCTCAAGTTAAAAGCCTGCAAATGCTCCTTGGATCCTTTCCCCTCCTACCTATACGAGAACATTCCAGCACAGGCCATCTCATCTCTCACCAAAATCTTAAACTCCGACCTGTTCTCAGGCCTGTTTTCTACAGAAATGGGACACATTTCCTTATCCCCTCTTTTGAAAAAAGCTGACCTTGACCCCTCCACTCCTTCCAGCTACCGCCCAATAGCTAACATCCCTCTCCTGACCAAAATGCTGGAGTCCATCATAGCCACCCAACTCTCATCCTATCTCGAGAGATTCTCCATTCTCCTACTCTACCAACATGGATTCAGACCCAACTACAGCACTGAATCCCTTCTAGCCTCTTTAATTTCAAAAGTCCAACAACTTCACTCCTGCAACAAGTTTTCTGTCCTTCTTCAATTCGACCTCTCTGCAGCTTTCGACATTGTCCACCATGACATACTAATCCTCCAATTTTCTGAAATTGGCATAAATTCCACGGTCTTAGATTGGTTCTCAAAATTCTTACGTTCCCGCTCCTACCTCGTTAACATGAAGGGTACCTCATCCTCCCCCTGGAATCCGATCTGCGGAGTCCCTCAGGGCTCACCTCTATCCCCGATTCTTTTCAATGTTTATATGTCCTCCCTAAAACTCCTCCAACTTTCCACCTCGGAGACACTTTACACCTACGCCGACGACATCCTCGTCCTTATTGAGACCGACTCTAACCTCACCAACCTCTCTGATAACATCTCATCCTGTATAACAAATCTCCAATCATGGGCCCTCACCGTTCAAATGAAACTAAACAAGACCAAAACAAAGCTACTGTGGCTTGGCCCGAAATTGGATCTGCTACCCTCCCACATCCCACTTTCCTCTGGCACCAATCTGCAGCTTGAGCACTCTAGCAAAGTTCTGGGAATCATCATTGACTCTACATTGTCCTTTAACGACCACATCAACTCCCTAGTAAAAAAATGCTTTTTCAATCTTCATATGCTAAGAAAAGTCAGATCCTGCTTCCACCAACATTTCGCTGTCCTTGTCCAATCCATCATTCTATCCAGACTCGATTACTGCAACTCCATCTATCTAAGCCTAACAAAGAAAAGTCTTCTCAGACTTCAGCGGATTCAGAACACTGCAGCTAAACTAATCTTCGCAAAAGGCAAATTCGATCACGTCTCCCCGCTTCTGTCTAAGCTTCACTGGCTCCCAGTCTTCCTCAGGGTTCGCTACAAATGCACCTGTCTTACCTTCAAATCTCTTCACGGCATCCTTCCTCCCCTCTTCCCACTATCTTGGCTCTCGAGTACTCACTCCACCAGATCCACTCAGAAATTCAAACTATCCTTCCATTCTCTAATCGGCATCTCCCATTCAGGAAAACTTGGTGCATCCCTCCTCTTCAGGATCACCGAGCTGTGGAACAGCTTCACGTTCCATCTTTGGAGTTCGACCTCCCTCCAACATTTCAGAAAACATCTGAAAACCTGGCTTTTCTCCAAAATGTAACTTCGCCCTCCCTCTCCACTATTCTAAGTCCCCTCTTCCCTTCCTGCTCACCAAGCCCTTCTCCCTTCCATTGTAGTTCCTTTCTTTGTTTATAATTCCTGTAAACCGTGTCGAGCTCCACTTCCGTGGAGATGACGCGGTATATAAACTTAAGGTTTAGTTTAGTCTCTATCATATTTCCCGTCTCCCACCTTTCCCCAAAGTATACAGCTTGAGATCTTTAAGTCTGTCCTCCATACGCCTTATCACGAAGACCACACACCATTTTAGTAGCCTTCCTCTGGACCGACTCCATCCTTTTTATATCTTTTTGAAGGTGCGGCCTCCAGAATTGTACACAATATTCTAAATGAGGTCTCATCAAAGTCTTATACATTTATTACAAAGACTTCTTGAAAAGCCACGAATTTCAATGGAAAGTGAGTTCCATACATTTGTAATTTGGTAGTTAAATGACTTGCTATGAGGCATCTTGTATTTTATGCCTTTCAGAGTTGGGATGGACAAGATCAAGCGGTCACAGTTATGATCAGTGTTCCCTCTAAGCGGGCGGGTGTTGTGAGCAAACTTTTTTCACCGTGAGCCAAAAATATCGGGCGCCAGCAAGTTATGAGCCAACTCGCCCGATTCTCCTCTCGCCGCCCTGCCATCTGCCGTACGCCTCTTCCGATCGTGCGCTGTGACGAGAAACGTGTGCGCTGCGATGTAATATTTTGTGCGCCAGCGCACGCCAGCGCAGCTTAGCGGGAACACTGGTTCAAATGGTTTTATTTATTTCCCCAAATTTATTTTTGTTATACGCATTGAAAATATTTGATATTGCGTTTAAATCAAAATCTCAATAAACTTGAAACGAGTGCCCGTGAGATTGTGGGAGGGTTAAATACTCAAAACTTAGAAGTTTTTGCTACGCCAGCTTTCTGGTATCTTTACATACAGTGGCGTACCTAGCATATGTAACATCCGGGGCCCATCATTTTTTGGCACCCCCCCCCATCTGTAAGAAAAACATGATTTTTAGTAACAAACCACACGTCACACATGAGTACCTAGGAAAAGGCAGCATCTTACATATTGCAGTGAGCAGTACATCAATACACCCATTGTAAAACTAAACAAGCCAGACCAGCACAGATCAATCCTACACCGTCAATCCTAACAGAAAACCATGTCTTTCGAACACACAGAACACAGAAAACACCTTCGCCTAGTAAGGAATATGTAATCACAAACTAACCCCTCCCTCTTTTACAAAACTGTAGTGTGGATTTTAGCTACGGAGGTAACAGCTCTGATGCTCATAAAATTCTGAGCATCAGAGCTGCTACCACCAAGGCTGGTGCTAAAAACGCTTCACAGTTTTGTAAAAGGGGGGATAAAATAAAAATACATAGACAAAGGTTAAATTGAACCAGCAAGAAGCTGGACTCTGCATACAATGCTTCACAGAAACAGTGACACATGTCTCCTAAAGCAATAAATAAATAGAAATTTTTTTCTACCTTTGTCTTCTGTGGTTTCTCCTTTCCTCATCTTCTTGTAACTCTCTTCCTTCCATCCACTGTCTGCCGTCTCTCTTCCCCTATATGGCATCTTCTCTCCTTCTATGCCCCTTCCAGAAACTGTATGCCTCCCCCTTCCATCTCTCCTTTCACCCCATTGGTCTGGCATCTCTCTCCTCGCCTTCCCTCTCCCACACCTCTCCTCATAGTCTGGTATCTCCCCTTCCCTGATTCTCTGGCATCTCTCTCCTTTCCTTTTCTTCCATCTTTCGCTCCCCCTCCATGCTCTCACATCTCCCCCTTCCTTTTCCCTTAGACTGGCATACCTTCCTCCTACGCTCCAAGCCCTGGCATCTCCTTTAATTCCCTCCCTCATCTTCCTTCTCCCTCCAGCTGGGTACCGCAACACTCTTCCCTGCAGCTCTGCACTTCCCCACAATTGCCATGCTTCGGTTCCTCTTCTTCCTTCCTTCCTCCCCCCCCCCCCCCGCGGGACCCTGCGGCACCATCAACTCTTACTCCCTCTAATGTCGGCCCTGCAGCTCCAGACTTCCTCGCACCTTCTCCCCTCCCCCTTTGGATCGCTATTATTTTAAATGTTATAGCCGCGGAGCTGTATCCATCAGTGGAGATGTCTAACCTCGGCCTGCCCCGGAACTCTTACTGCAACAGTGACTTCCTGTTCCTGCCTAGACGGGCGGCTGCTGCAGTAAGAGTTCCGGGGCAGGCCGAGGTTAGACATCTCCACTGATGGATACAGCTCCGCGGCTATAACATTTAAAATAATAGCGATCCAAAGGGGGAGGGGAGAAGGTGCGAGGAAGTCTGGAGCTGCAGGGCCGACATTAGAGGGAGTAAGAGTTGATGGTGCCGCAGGGTCCCGCGGGGGGGGGGGGGGGAGGAGGAAGGAAGGAAGAAGAGGAACCGAAGCATGGCAATTGTGGGGAAGTGCAATCCCCCCAATGCGTCCCCTTACCTTACCGACGCGTGTGTGCGCTGTGAAGAGAAACTTTGCGCTGCGATGTAATATTTTGTGCGTGAGCGCAGGCCAACGCAGCTTAGCGGGAACACTGGTTATGATGATTAAGCAGATCTACCTAATAGTTCAGTAAATCTTGGGAAACTATTAGGGGCATCACTATATAGTGTTTTGAATGCTAAACAGCATAGTTTGAATTCCATTTGCTTTTCTATCGATAGCCAGTGTAGCTCTATGAGCAGCAGTGTGACATGGTCAAATCTTGATTTGTAATATACAAGTTTTGCTGATGTGTTTTGTATCAACTGGAGTTTTTTTTATTAGTTTTTATGGAAATTCCTGAAAGTAGTGCATTGCGGTAGTCCTGTAAGCACAGTTACTTACCGTAACAGGTGTTATCCAGGGACAGCAGGCAGATATTCTTAACTGATGGGTGACGGCACTGACGGAGCCCCGATACGGACAATTTTAGAGTGATTGCACTCTAAGAACTTAGAAAGTTCTAGGTGGTTCGCACCGCGCATGCGCGAGTGCCTTCCCGCCCGACGGAGGCGCAAGGTCCCCAGTTAAGATAAACCAGCTAAGAAGCCAACTCGGGGAGGTGGGAGGGTCGTAAGAATATCCGCCTGCTGTCTCTGGATAACACCTGTTACGGTAAGTAACTGTGCTTTATCCCAGGCAGCATATTCTTAACTGATGGGTGACCTCCAAGCTAACAAAGAGGGATGGAGGGAAGGTTGGCCATTAGGAAAATAAATTTTGTAAAACAGACTGGCCGAAATGTCCATCCCGTCTGGAGAATGCATCCAGACAGTAAGGGATTGTACCTCCTGAGCCAATAGGGAGGATTGAGACGTGTTGAAAGCAGACTCTTTTGGAGGACTGTCGGGTGGAAGAGTCTGAAAATTGAGAGAGTAACCGTGATGAATGATGGAGAGAACCCATTGGTCTGAAGTGATGAGTTCCCAACGGTTGAGAAAAAACTGGAGACGTCCCCCGATAGGCTGAGGCAGAGGAGATGAAGGGGGGAGACTGGCTATGTCCTGAAGAAGCATGTCAAAAAAGCTGAGCAGCTTTAGGCGGTGCAGGTGTTTTCATAGGTTGCTGCTGTTGTGGACGAACCTGTTACTGCTGCTGCTGACGTGGCCTACGAGGCTTGGCACGTGGCTGAAGAGGACGAGCAGAATAACATCTCTGATAGGAAGACTGCTGTCGAAAAGGACGAGAAGGTGGAGGTTTCTTTTTGTTTTTCAATAAAGTATCCCACCTGGTCTCATGAGCCGATAATTTTTGCGTGGTGGTATTGAGAGACTCTCCAAATAACTCATCACCCAGGCAAGGAGCATTAGCGAGGCGGTCTTGGTGATTGACATCGAGTTCTGAGACCCGAAGCCAAGCTAAACGCTGCATGGCGACAGCCATTGCAGTAGCCCTGGAAGTGAGTTCAAAGGTGTCGTAGATAGAACGGACCAGGAACTTCCTAAGTTGGAACAAACTGGAAGTATACTGCTGAAACAATTTACGTTCAGGTAAATATCTTTGGAGGGTAGAAAGCTGCTGAATTAAATTTACCCTCTCTGCCAGGAGGGACAGATGCGTACACACTAGTGCCTGCAGCTTTCTTTAGAGTAGACTCTATTAGTAGGGACTCATGCGGGAGCTGAGGCTTGTCAAACCCTGGAATAGGAATAACTTTGTAAAGGGTGTCAAGCTTACGGGGAGCTCCAGGAATGGTTAAGGGAGTTTCCAGGTTTTTATAAAAGGCTTCCCTCAGAATGTCATGGAGGGGTAACTTCAGAAACTCTTTTGGAGGCTGGTCAAAGTCCAGGACATCAAGGAATGCCTTGGACTTTTTAGAGTCAGATTCCAAGGGAATAGACAGTGTCTCTGACATTTCTCGTAAGAAGTTGGTAAAGGAAGTCTGATCAGGCTTACTACCAGGCTCCTGAACAGAAGGGTCATCCTCATCAGAAGAAACCTCATCATCGGTACCGAGAGGTTCTTCAGAATCATCCCATAAGTCAGGGTCTTGCACCGATGGTAATCGCCCTCGAGAGACCGGAGTGGAGGTGTCACCATATAGGGACTTGCGCACCGACTTGCCCGACCGCATGGATACGGTACCCGGGGAAGTATGGGAAATGTGGTGTCGAGTCGGCTCCAAAAGCGGTACCGGCTCGGAGACTGACTGGATGGTACGGTGTGCGGCTTTCGGTTCCACTGACAGTACTGGCATGGATACCGAGGAAGCGGAATGTACCGGTGCCGATAATGTTGACACCGATAATACAGGCTGAGCAACAATCGGCACCGGTAGCTCAGACCGAACAGGCACTGGAAGGTTCGGTTGCAAAAGAGCAGAGAGGAGTTGTTGTAACTGCTCCTTAAGTTGGACTTGGAGGATAGCCGTGATGCGATCGTCCAAGGAAGGCACCAGTACCGCTTTCTTTTTCTTCGGTACCTGTGGTGCTGCTCGACGCCCTGGAGATGAGGAGGCCGATGACGAGGCACTCACCTCAATAGGTGCGGAGCGTTTACGAGGACGCTGCGTGGTCTGCAGGACTTGGCTCACTGTGGAGTCGACCGGCGGGCCCACCAGGGTAGGGGAAGGCTTCTTAGCCGGCTTACCTGGGGGATGCAACACCGAAGAAACCTCTAGCGGTGTCAAAAGAGTCGGTACCAATTTAGTCGAAGGAGCTGACGTTGGGGTCGATGTTGAAGGATTCTCCATCCCGGCACCGAAGAGGAGTTTCTGTTGAAGTTGTCGATTCTTCAAGATGCGTTTTTGGAGAGAAGCGCAACGGGTGCACAAGGAAGCCCTATGGTCTGGATCCAAGCACTGGAGGCACCAATTGTGAGGGTCGGTGAGGGAAATAGGGTGAGCACACTGTTGACACTTCTTAAAACCCGACTGAGGGGGCATGAAGGGAAAAACGGCGGTAGCAAAATCGAAGGCCGAGGCTTCGATGATGCCAACAGGCCCCGCCGGGGCTGACCGAAAAAAGAATATTCTAGTGAGGTGTGGCTACCCTTTTCGAGGAGCTGGACATTGAAGAATGATTTGTAGAGGAGTGCCAAGCCACCTCCTTTTCAGTTAGTTCTGGGGGAGAAGAGGCCTTGGTAACCAAGGGAGCAGAGTTCGTTTTGAGTAAATAGGTCATCTTTTGCAATCCATGATTCCGTGATGCACAAGAATCCAGGGTCAAAATCCTTGAGTAGGTACTTCAAAATTGGAGTCCTGTTGCATGCGGATCTGGCATTGCAATAAAGTGTCAGGATTGGGGTGAGAGAGTCAGAGGCATGGTTGGGAAGATTAGCAGGGGGAACAGGCTTTAAAGAGGCGTGATTGACTCTTTGAGGGTTTTTTTGAAGGTATGACTTCTGGTGTGTATCAGTGTGGGAATTCTGAGGCCAGGGCAAATATTGCTGACATTTGTGGAGTCGAGTAAGTTGGGAGAGGGAGGTTTCAAGCAGAGGATGGTATTGAAAGATGAGTAGAGTAGGAGAAGAAGGAGCCACGGAGGTGGCTTCATGGTGAGAATTAGGGGAAGCCTTTGGGAGGGCTGGGAAGCAGGACCTATTTGTTTCTCATGTAAGTAATCTCGGAGCAGAGGAAAGGCTTAGCGCCAACTCAGGGTGAGATCTAGGGACTTATTCAATCTCTGAGAGGTGGTTTAAATTCGGAGGACAGCTGAGTGCCCAATTGCAGCTAGTAAGACAAGAACGGAGGTAAAACTTAAGCGTCAGTTAGTTTTGTGTGAGAGCTTAATCTGAGATAGAACTGGGCAACTTGGCATTTAAACAAGGAAAAACTTAGCACTGAACCCAATCCTTAGCAATGAGCACAACTTAGCATCTAAACAGTTTCAAGTAAGAACTTAAACTGGGCATCTAATCAGGATAAAACTTCGCACTATACTCAACTAACATCTATTAGTTTCGTGAGAGAGCAAAATCAGGGTGGAGCTTAGCATCTAAATAAGGAGAAGACTAGCACTGAGTCCGATCTTTAGCATTGAGCACAACTTAACATCTGAATAGTGTCATATAAGAACTTAGACAAGGTAAAGCTTAGCAGTACGTCTAATCGAGGTAAGACTAGACCAATCCTTCATGCTTAAGTGGCGTCAGGCGGAGAAAGGAGGGACAAGATGGAGGGAAGCTTCTTCCTTCCTCTGCCTTGAAGAGTCGCTGGAGGGTAAAACTTTTGGCAGCCCACAATAGGACTGAAGAGGAGCAGGACACTGAAGTGGGCAGAGTCAAGCCCGATTGGTCCTGCACAGTCAGGAAGCTTTTGGCAGCCCTCGAATGGGCTGGAGGGAAGCAGGAGCTCAAAAAGTGAGCAGAGGCAGGTCCGATCCTTCCTGCTCGAGCGGCATCGGGTGGAGGGATAAGATGGAGGGAAGCTTCCTCCTTCCTCTGCCTTGAAGAGTCGCTGGGGGAAAAAACTTTCGGCGGCCCACAATAGGGCTGAAGAGGAGCAGGACGCTGAAGTGGGCAGAGTCAAGCCCGATCAATCCTGCAGAGTCAGGAAGCTCTTGGCAGTTCTCGAATGGGCTGGAGGGAACAAGGGCTCAGAAAGTGCACCATCTCTTCTCCCCTCTACCCCATGTCCATTTCTTCCTCTCTCCCCATGCACCATCTCTCCATCCCCTCTACCATTATGCCTCAACATTTCTCTCCCTCCCCTGCACTCCATATGCAACACTTTTCCTTTCTTCCCCCTCTCCACCCATTTGCAGTATTTATCTCTTCCTCCCCTCCACCCCAGGTCCAACAATCCTCCCTCTCTCACTCTGTAACATCTTTCTTTCCTTCCCTCCCCCCCCCCAACTCCATCTTACAACTAACTGGCTCTCTCTTGCTTCAGTAGGTCAGTGGCAGCGATTCCTACTTGCTGTCTGCTGCTGACCTGGAAGCCTCTGCCATGTCCTGCCTGGGCAGAAACAGGAAGTTGTGATAAAGGGCGGGATGTGGCAGAGGAAAGGCTTGTGGGTCAGCAGCAGACAATGTGTAGAATTTGCTGCCGCTGACCTTGTTGAAGCAAGAGATTGAGATGAGAGGGAGATGCAGGGACAGCAGCTCAGCCTACCCCCCCAACGCAGTAGGTATAATGATTTCAGTGGCAGAGGTGACTCCACGGGGAGTTGGGGGGGGGAGGAAGGAAGGAGGGTGGGAGACCTGTGTGGTGCTGCTTACCTCCACCAGCAGTTTGTATATCACTTACCGCGTGTTGGGAATCTCTGATGTATACAATTTTGTCTCCAACAATTCAGGCCAACATAAAATATTCACTCACTGGACTCTATAAATACAGGTGGATAGCATAAGCTCTTAATTTCTCACCAAATCTCAAATTCCTGTCTTCTGATAAGACCTGTGGCTGTATGTACCAAGAATTTTTCCCAGTAAACACAAGGTGGAAGAAAGCCTTTATTACATAGGCCTTATAGCTCATAATTAAAATTAAGTTGCATATAACTTCTAAACAAGTGTTATATACAGATAACATTTCCTCTTGTACATTACACAAAAGGTCAAAATACATTTAAGTACTTACCATCTACTCCAGTCATTTGATGTACATTTTCTGCCTCTTTTAAATTTCTAACATCCCCATTGGCAATTACAGGTACAGACATATTTTCTTTTATAATTTTAATTGCATCATAGTGTACTGGCTGGTGTCTCTCTTCTATATATCTGCCATGGACTGTAATCCAGGAAACTCCAGCTGCCTCAGCTTTCCGACACAAGTCCACAGTCTTGATTAAGTCATCATGAATCCTGAAAGTCAGACATACACTCATTACATATGCATACTTTGTGAAAATTAATTAAAAAAGAACTTTCTACATTATTTGTTTTATATCTATAATTTTCATACATATATCTGTAAAGGAATTATTTGAAAAGGAATAGAAAATTATTAAAATTTCCTTTCTGCAACGCTAACGTTCTTTCCATCTTATACATATGACACAGTGAATTCCACCAAAAACTGTAATTTAATCTATTCCAGTTTTTCCAATTTAATGTAATCTGCTGAATGGCAACTCCTGTCATAATAAGTAGTAATTTATTATTATTTGCAGAAATTTGACTTTTTTTCCTCATTTACATTCCAAATAAAATAGTATCATACGATAAAGCCACAGGATTTTCTAATAAACAATTTATTTGGCCCCAAATCGATCTCCAAAAAGCCAAAACGAATGGACAGTAGAATAATAAATGATCTAAAGACCCTGCTTCGAGATGACAATGCCAACATTTATTTGACTTACAGCTATCTAACTTTTGTACAGCTCGGTACAACAGAAAAAACCAAGTTTGTCTCATAGATGTTGACATTGTACAACTCATTCTCCAAGACCAAATTCGTGTTTATGAAGTGCTTGCCAAGAAATTGAAGAAAATATTCACTTGTTTTATATGGCATTCATCCTTGTGTAGAAATATCTCAAGTCCACAGACCTTTGAAATCCACAGTTCAACATCGTGATTCACTGCTCAAGAGATTGGCCCATTTTGAAAGTTGGAATTTTCAGCACATTTTAAAAACATCAGATTTGTATTCAGTTTTCAAAGAGTGAAAAAACAGAAGCAGTTTGAAAAATACAATTCAAAATCATGAGACTGCCACAGGAGGCCCCAGAAGCCATTTTGTTAGCAAAGCCGGCATGGGCAGGAATGACGGGATTGCTCCTGTCCTGACTAGCCACTAACACTAACAATGTGGTAGAAATGGGAGTGAGGGAGAGGGCTAGTTTTTGGGCTCCTTTTTATCAAGCCGCGCTAGCGGTTTAACACACGTAATACTGCGTGTTAAACCGCCGGCCGCGCTAGCCGCTAACGCCTCCCTTGAGCAGGCGGTAATTTTTAGGCCAACGCGGGGGTTAACGCGTGATGAAAAAGCGCGTGCATTAACCCCACTAGCGCAGCTTAAAAGGAGCCCTTAGTTTCGGCTGAAACAGAGCGGCAAATTTGGGCTGCATATTCGGTTTGGGCTGAAACTGGAACCCCCCCCACCCCCCACCCCGATCTCAGTCACCTTCTAATTTTAATGTGTTCCTTTGTGGGAACTTAGATTAAAACTGGATAAAATAGTTTACTAGTTAGTCATTTACAAAATGGAAATCTTGACTGTTGTTTGTGGTGCTTATCTTACAAGATAGATAAAAAAACAGCAGTGAATGGTGGAATAGGTTATTTTTTCTACTGGAGAGCAAAAACAAAACTGAAACCCACTCCATTCCACAGTAAGAAAAGGGGTCAGCAACAACAGAAGAGTGGAAGAGATATTTATTAGATGTCTAAGCACAATTCAAAATCTTCACAATGTATAAAATAGTCCATTAAAAGCATAAATATAACATGGAATGAGGCCCTATAGAGTCCATGTTTTGGCCTAAAAAGGCCTTCCTCAGGGGTCCTGGGAATATAACAATAAAAAAGGGCAAGGGATAAAAATTCCAAGTGTACAACGTTGGATATAATGTATATTGCGCTGTGTATCTAAGCGTGCAAACAGTGGTTAGATTATGTTTTTGCTGGATGCGCAAGGAAGAGAAATATACTTGGTCAACAAATTAATTTAATAGTTTAATATATTTGATATATCACCCTTCAAACAATTGTCAGAATGGAATACAATTAAAATACATTTATTTAAAATTAGAACACCATAACAGATAATTTAACAACTAAGCATTCAATATTACCTTATCTTAATAGATACTGAAAAGTTAGGGTTCTCCACTTGATTTCTTACTTGCCGAACCATATCCTGTATAAGCTCTGGCTTATTTATCAAACAGGCACCATAACCTTCTGCCATTGCCCACCTAAGAAACAGATGGGATAAATCAGCATTATTAAAGTGAATTTTATAGCATATAGGTATGTACTTATGTTGAAGTCTGGAATGTTAGAGTAAAAGATGGTATTGTACATGCAGGTGCACAGGTCAGAAATTTAGGAAGGTCCCTAAGCCAAGCATCAGGCTGTTTTTCCTTCAGCATTTGGCCAGCATGGGCTCCTTGTGGCATGAAAGCCCAGAGTACTTGCCCTGTTCACACTTTTCACTGTACAATCCAGATATATGTTTGTATGAGTTAAAGTTATATCCTGCTATATACAAGAGATAATCTCAGGTTAGATTTCTCAATTTTAAAGTTTCACTCATCTGTCTCATTTAGATCTTTATTCAATTAAGTTTTTAATTAGAGGCACTGAAAAAGGATCCGATTGAAAATAATTGTAAACAGCACAAGGAATGTCAAATCAAATGCAAGGTGCTAATAAGGTAAAGAGAGATCTCAAAAAGAAGATTGCACTGGAAGCAAAAGCACACAGTAAAATCTTTTTTTAGGTATATTAAAAACAAGAAGCTGGGAAGAGAATCGGTTGGACCGCTAGACGATCGAGGGATAAAAGGGGCTGTCAGGGAAGACAAGGTATAGCGGAGAAATTAAGGGCTCCTTTTACTAAGGTGCGCTAGCGTTTTTAGCGCATGCACAAAATTAGCGCACACTATAGCGTGCTAATAGCTGAAAAACTACCGCCAATCTTCTACTACTACTACTTATCACTTATATAGCGCTGAAAGGCATATGCAGCGCTGTACATTTTGACATTTATAGACGGTCCCTGCTCGGAAAAGCTTACAATCTAACTTGGACTGACATGACATATAAGGTTGGGGATGCAGAATCCAAGGTGAAAGGAATTAGGAGTTAAAAGTATTCTCAAAGATGTGGACTTTTAACTAGGCCTTGAACACTGCCTGAGACAGAGCTGGCCGTAGGGATTCAGGCACCTTATTCCAAACATATGGTGCAGCAAGGCAGAAGGGATAGAGGCTAGAGTTGGCATTTCTTTGACGAGGTGATTGAACATGTGGATAAAGGTGAGCCAGTTGATACTGTTTAATTGGTTTTTTTTTAAAAGGCATTTGATAAAGTACCTCAAGAAAGACTTCTGAGGAAATTAAAAAGTCATGGGATAGGAGGTAATGTCCTACTATGGATTAAGAACTGGTTGAAAGATAGAATACAAAGAGTAGGTTTAAATGGTCAATGGTCAATATTCTCAATGGAAAAGGATAAAATAGTGGGGTTCCCCAGTGATCTGTGCTGGGACCGCTGCTTTTTAACATATATATCAGTGATCTAGAGATGGGAATAACTAGTGAGATAATTAAATTTTCTGATGACACAAAGTTGTTCAATCGCAAGAGGATTGTGAAAAATTGCAAGAGGACCTTGTGAGACTGGGCATCAAAATGAGAGATGACATTTAATGTGAGCAAGTGCAATAGGGTGCATGTGGGAAAGAGGAACCTGAACTATAGCTACATGATGCAGGGTTCCACTTTAGGAGTCACAGAGAAAAAAGATCTAGGTGTCATCACTGAGGATACGTTGAAACCCTCGGCTCAATGTGCGGCGGTGGCTAAGAAAGCAAATAGAATGTTAGGAATTATCAGGAATGGAATGGAAAATAAAGAGGAAAATGTTATAATGCCCTTGTATCGCTCTATGGTATGGCTGTACCTTGAATACTGTGTGCAATTCTGGTCACCGTTATCTCAGAAAAGATAGAGCGGAATTAGAAAAGGTACAGAGAAGTGCGACGAAAATGATAAAAGGAAAGGCTAACACGGCTAGGGGCTCTTCAGCTTGGAAAAGAGATGGCTCAGGAGTGATATGTTAGACGTTTATAAAATACTGAGTGGAATGGAAAGGGTAGACATGAATCGCTTATTTTCTCTTTCCAAAAATACTAGGACTAGGGGGCATGCGATGAAGCTACTAAGTAGTATATTTAAAACAAACCAGAGAAAATATTCTTCATACAATGTGTAATTAATGCCTGAGGCATTCATACAATGTGGAATTCATTGCCTGGGAATGTGGCGATATCAGTTAGCTTAGCAGGGTTTAAAAAAAAGGTTTGGCTAATTTCCTGAAAGAGAAGTCCAATGGCCATTATTGAGATGGCTTGGAGAAATCCACTTTTTATTCCTAGGATAAGCAGCATAAAATCTGTTTTACTACTTAGGATCTAGCTAAGTACTTGTGACCAGTGTTCCCGCTAAGCTGCGTTGGCCTGCGCACGCGCACAAAATATTACATCGCAGCGCACAAGTTTCTCTTCACAGCGCACACACGCGTCGCAAAGGTAAGGGGAGGTAAGGTAAGGGGACGGATTGCACTTCCCCACAATTGCCATGCTTCGGTTCCTCTTCTTCCTTCCTTCCTCCCCCCCCCCGCGGGACCCTGCGGCACCATCAACTCTTACTCCCTCTAATGTCGGCCCTGCAGCTCCAGACTTCCTCGCACCTTCTCCCCTCCCCCTTTGGATATTTTAAATGTTATAGCCGCGGAGCTGTATCCATCAGTGGAGATGTCTAACCTCGGCCTGCCCCGGAACTCTTACTGCAACAGTGACTTCCTGTTCCTGCCTAGACGGGCGGCTGCTGCAGTAAGAGTTCCGGGGCAGGCCGAGGTTAGACATCTCCACTGATGGATACAGCTCCGCGGCTATAACATTTAAAATAATAGCGATCCAAAGGGGGAGGGGAGAAGGTGCGAGGAAGTCTGGAGCTGCAGGGCCGACATTAGAGGGAGTAAGAGTTGATGGTGCCGCAGGGTCCCGCGGGGGGGGGGGAAGAAGGAAGGAAGAAGAGGAACCGAAGCATGGCAATTGTGGGGAAGTGCAGAGCTGCAGGGAAGAGTGTTGCGGTACCCAGCTGGAGGGAGAAGGAAGATGAGGGAGGGAATTAAAGGAGATGCCAGGGCTTGGAGCGTAGGAGGAAGGTATGCCAGTCTAAGGGAAAAGGAAGGGGGAGATGTGAGAGCATGGAGGGGGAGCGAAAGATGGAAGAAAAGGAAAGGAGAGAGATGCCAGAGAATCAGGGAAGGGGAGATACCAGACTATGAGGAGAGGTGTGGGAGAGGGAAGGCGAGGAGAGAGATGCCAGACCAATGGGGTGAAAGGAGAGATGGAAGGGGGAGGCATACAGTTTCTGGAAGGGGCATAGAAGGAGAGAAGATGCCATATAGGGGAAGAGAGACGGCAGACAGTGGATGGAAGGAAGAGAGTTACAAGAAGATGAGGAAAGGAGAAACCACAGAAGACAAAGGTAGAAAAAAATTTCTATTTATTTATTGCTTTAGGAGACATGTGTCACTGTTTCTGTGAAGCATTGTATGCAGAGTCCAGCTTCTTGCTGGTTCAATTTAACCTTTGTCTATGTATTTTTATTTTATCCCCCCTTTTACAAAACTGTGAAGCGTTTTTAGCACCAGCCTTGGTGGTAGCAGCTCTGATGCTCAGAATTTTATGAGCATCAGAGCTGTTACCTCCGTAGCTAAAATCCACACTACAGTTTTGTAAAAGAGGGAGGGGTTAGTTTGTGATTACATATTCCTTACTAGGCGAAGGTGTTTTCTGTGTTCTGTGTGTTCGAAAGACATGGTTTTCTGTTAGGATTGACGGTGTAGGATTGATCTGTGCTGGTCTGGCTTGTTTAGTTTTACAATGGGTGTATTGATGTACTGCTCACTGCAATATGTAAGATGCTGCCTTTTCCTAGGTACTCATGTGTGACGTGTGGTTTGTTACTAAAAATCATGTTTTTCTTACAGATGGGGGGGGGTGCCAAAAAATGATGGGCCCCGGATGTTACATATGCTAGGTACGCCACTGTATGTAAAGATACCAGAAAGCTGGCGTAGCAAAAACTTCTAAGTTTTGAGTATTTAACCCTCCCACAATCTCACGGGCACTCGTTTCAAGTTTATTGAGATTTTGATTTAAACGCAATATCAAATATTTTCAATGCGTATAACAAAAATAAATTTGGGGAAATAAATAAAACCATTTGAACCAGTGTTCCCGCTAAGCTGCGCTGGCGTGCGCTGGCGCACAAAATATTACATCGCAGCGCACACGTTTCTCGTCACAGCGCACGATCGGAAGAGGCGTACGGCAGATGGCAGGGCGGCGAGAGGAGAATCGGGCGAGTTGGCTCATAACTTGCTGGCGCCCGATATTTTTGGCTCACGGTGAAAAAAGTTTGCTCACAACACCCGCCCGCTTAGAGGGAACACTGCTTGTGACCTGGTTAGCCACTGTTGGAAACAGGATATTGGGCTTGATGGACCTTCAGTCTGTCCCAGTATGGCAATTCTAATGTTCTTATGTTATGTTCTATGGAATAAAGCCACACTGCTTATCTGTACAAGTTTGGATCAAGCCCTTTGCAACTATATTTAGTTGTATTTACAGGACAGTAAACATTACTACTGTGCACAAATACAGTGTTACAAGATGCTGAACAGATACGCAGAAGAGTTAGTCCCTTCTCAGTGAACCTCACAACCTAGTTAAGATAGAAGACAAATAAGTGGACCTATATATACATTTTATTTACCATTCTGGCTTAACAGCCTTTGACGGCAAATTCATATGGCACATTTATGAACTGAGTTCTGGTTTATCTCTGTTCGATAGCAGTGCTGGTTATTCCCCAATATCTACACATGTAGCTTGATATTGGGGTTTTGTTGTTGTTTTTTTAACTACAATTGATCTGTAGAGAAATGCTGGACTGATTGAAAGTTAAATAAAAAAAATATGAATGCTATTAGCACAGGGGAGTTTTTTCAGGACCTATGATGACTGAGTATGTGTAGTTCCATGTGTGAAGTTCTGGGTTTCTAGCTCACTGCTGAGGTCCGTTTTCCCCTTTATCATTGATAAGTGGATATCTGGAATTCTGGGCGTGTTCTATCTGATATTGTGACAATTTATCTCACCCCTATTCCTTGAATTGTGGTCTTTTGTGACAAGGGGCTAAATAAATCATTTATCTAAATGGGCGAAGCTGCACAAAATAAAGCCTGTGTTCCATTAAAAATATTCTCTGTGTTATCTACTAACAGCTTTACTTACCCCCTCTACAAAGCTGAGCTAGCTGCTGCGGTAACAGCTCTGATGCTCATAGAATGCCTATGAGCGTCCGAGCTGTTATTGCCTTGGCCGGTGCTAAAAATGGTAGCGCGCTTTGTAAAGGAGGGGGTTAATGATCCCCCATATAAGAAAACAGGAGGAGAGGTCACGTGACGCTATGAGCCGGTGAGGACGTCTCTCACATCGGCTCCGGGCCCCAATCCACACAATTAAGCCTCACCGCACCGAAATTCGTCCTGGCCGGGTCCCCCGCAGACGCCCAGCATCGGGCTTCGATGGACCACTACCTGACCCGATCGCAAGAGACACCGCGATCGAAGCCGGTCAGGGCTGGAAAGCAGAAAACTACTCCGGGCGCGACCAAGATGGCGGCCGCATCGGGGACGGCGGTATCGGAGTTTACAGATGCCGCCCTAACTGAAATCAAGGCGGCGGTGACCCAGGCGCTGGGGCCGCAGTTGGAGGCTCTGACGGCTAAACTGACCCGACTGGAACAACTTCTAACTGACACTACGGCCCGCACGACAGAACTGGAGCATCGGGTGTCTGCATCTGAGGATACTATCACATCTCATGAAATGGATTTAGCCTCCTTACAAGAAACTGTGCACAGACAGGCTGAAAAAATTGATGACCTGGAAAATAGGTCCAGACGCAGTAACTTGCGGTTTCTGGGAATCCCAGAACTGATTCCTGATGCTAACCTACCTGCGGAATTGGAAAGCTGGCTTGAATTGGAATTCCCGGAAGCTATGGAAGCTGGCACTCTCTGCCTGGAACGGGCCCATCGGTTGGGTAGGAGGCCAGCTCAGGAAGACAGACCGAGAGTGGTGATAGTAAAATTCCTGAACTACAGGCACAAAGCTGCAGTTTTACACCACTACCGGGTTAAAAAAGATGCCTTAAAGATGCGAGGATCAACTATTCGCATTAGCCAAGATTACTCGACGGCTCTAACTGAAAAAAGAAAAGGATTTTATCCACTTTGTAAACGCCTGGAGGACCTTAAACAGCATTTTCTGTTTCTGTATCCGGCTACCCTGAAAATCCAGCATGCAAGTACATGGCATTCATTTACAGAGGCTTCTGATGCAGCTGACTTCATCAACACCCAGCTGGAATCCCAGGGGGACCCTCCTTGAGGATCATACCACGTAACTGTATTGGGTTTGGCTAGGATGAACTTTCAGGATTTTAGAATTGAATCTGTTGTTATGTTAAGGCTTTCTAGTTTGAGACAGTATGTCGGATGTTTGAAGGATTGGGGCTCCGTGGGTGTCTCCTCGGACCTCTTGCATATACCTCCGGGATATGCTAGTTGGGACAGTTGGGGATATGGGGGGAGGGGTTGGGTTTGATGGGGGGTGGTGGGAACAGCCTTGGGGGACAGAAAATGAATCAGTTTTGTGTTTTTCACGGGTCAGATTAGAGATGTATCTGCTATGTTTACAACTGCTGTTAATGCAATTTGATTGGGTTCATATGCTGACCGTCTGGGGGAGGCTGGGCGCCCAGACGTGGGTTCGGAGCTTTACTGTCACTATGCAATTTATAGGGGGTACACATGGGGGATAACACACTTCGAATAATTTCCTGGAACGTTGCCGGTATAACATCTCCTGTAAAGAGGTCTAAAATCCTGCAACAATTGAAACGCCACAAGGCGGATTTGGCCTGTTTGCAGGAGACTAAATTGACTGCTGAGGAGCATGAGAAATTGAAGCGGGGATGGGTAGGATCTGTTTTCCATGCCTCCTCTACAGGCAAGAGAGCTGGTGTTTGCTTGCTAATTCGAAAGGGTTTAAAATGTGTAGTCACATCCTGCCATAGAGACGAGCTAGGTAGATCATTGCTGTTGCATATAACCTTGCAAGGAACTGCTTTCCGATTACTGATAACTTATGGGCCAAACAACTACTCAACCACATATTTTAATTCGTTGATTACTTTAGGCCTTAGGGACACTTCAGTTCCTCTTCTAGTGGTGGGGGATCTCAATCAAGTTCTGGATGCCTCCCTTGATCGATCCAGAGTGTCTGGGTCTCCAACTGCAACTGACACTAGGGGACTGCCCTTTTTGTGCAAGTCCCTGGGCATGGTGGATCCCTGGCGGCTACTACACCCGTTCGAACGAGACTACACACACCAATCACGAGCACATGGAACCTTTTCCCGATTAGATTACATCCTAATAACAGAATCCTTGTTCTCGCGAGTAACAGAGGCGACGATAGGGCCATTAGCCTTGTCCGATCATTGTCCTATTTGGTTGGATATATCCTGGACTGCTCCCCCCATGGGGGACTTCCGGTGGAGATTTCCCTCCTATCTGGCTGATGACCCTTCTTTCCAAACATATTTACAAACTAACTGGGAAGAGTTTTTAGCAACTAATGGGCAACATGTACAAACCCCGGACCTATTTTGGGACACGGCTAAGGCAGTACTTAGAGGGGTGATAATTTCGTATGTATCAGCTCGCCGCAAGAGAATCGCCCAGGGTATTATTAGGCTGGAAAAGCGATACACTCAATTGAAAGCCAGATTTCTTCACAATCCGTCTCGTCTGCTCCGTGAGGACATGAACTCAGCGCAAGTAGCTTTGAATGCATTACTACATGAAAGGATCAAGCGTTCTTTGTTCTACAGAAAATATAGGTTTTACCGCTATGGTAATAGAACCGGCAGGTTGCTAGCCACACTAACTAAACACTGGCAGGATGACCGATATATTCCCCGGGTGAAGTCTGGGGCACACACTTACCATACTGCACCATCTGATATAGCTGAAGCGTTTTACAAGCACTTTTCAAACTTCTATGCTAGCCATACGACATCTATGGGCCCCGATGTTCTGGATTATTTGGAAGACGCGGGTATGCCTAAATTCACTGACCTGCAGAGATCAACCTTAAACAGACCCATCCAGGGCACAGAGATACAAAGAGCAATCACACAGCTAAAATCGTACACTGCCCCGGGACCAGATGGGTTTTCTACAGAATTTTACAAAATGATGTCTCTGCAGGTGTGTGAACCTCTCCTGGGCTATTATGTGGTGGCGCTGGAGAAGGGCCGCTTTCCTTTGCATGCCAATGCGGCCACCATAACCTTAATACCGAAACCAGGCAGACCTAAAGACGAAGTAGACTCCTATCGTCCGATATCCCTCCTGAATGTCGATATAAAAATATTGGCCCGCCTATTGGCAAATCGATTGTCTCCACTCCTGCCACTAGTGATATCCCAGGCTCAGGCAGGGTTCGTCCAAGGCCGCCACTCGGTAGTGAATGTTAGAAGGGTGTTGCTGGCAATGTTCAGAGCCCAACAAGCGTCAAACCCGGGCATATTGGTCAGTCTAGACGCTGCAAAGGCCTTTGACCAGGTTGATTGGACATACTTATTTAAGGTACTGGAATACATGGGAGTGGGGGGTTGGTTTGGGTCTTCCTTGCGGGTGTTATATTCGTCTCCAACAGCTTCCCTCTTGGTAAATGGTTTCTTGACACAACCATTCAATATTGGTAGGGGCACTCGTCAGGGATGTCCATTATCCCCGCTGCTATTCCTTCTTTATCTAGACCCTCTCCTACGAACTTTATTAAAGGATGATATTCTGGTTGGGCTGAGGGAGGGCTCCTCTCAGATACGAGTGCTGGCATTTGCCGATGACATCTTACTTACACTAGCTCAGCCACATAGTTCCTTGCAGCGTGCCTTGGAGATATTGGATGAATTCCACATATATTCAGGCCTGACGTTAAACAAACAGAAATCACTAGTGCTTCCCTTACAACCCTCGCTGTGTGACTCGTGGCCCGGCCCTTTTCCTCTAGTTTGGGCCCCAACATCTATTCGATACTTGGGTATCCACATACCGAGGGATTTGGCAACACTCTATTCACTTAATGTTCAACCACTGCTTACCCAAACTACACAACGGTTGCAGGCATGGAGATCCTACCCACTGACACTAATGGGCAGGATTGCATTATACAACATGATGATGATTCCACAGTGGCTGTATGTTCTACAAACTTTACCCATTTACTTACTGCACAAACATATCCGGCTTCATCATCGTGCATTGTCTCAATTTTTATGGAGAGGCAGGAGATCCCGAATCCCCCTATGCAATTTAACTTTACCTATCTCTCAAGGGGGTCTGGGTCTCTTGCACTTGGGGAGGTTTAATGAGGCTTGTTTATTGCGGCACTTGAATGACTGGTTCTGTGGGACATCTCACTTCTCAGCCACGAGGGTGGAGTGTTTGGCACAGGCCCCCTATCATTTTAGTTATATGTTACATGTTAAATGCCTTCCTAAACGGGACACCGATTATGGGGATGTGTTTCTCCTCCCCCTGCGTAGACTTTGGAGGAATCTCTGCCGGCGATTAGCCGTTCGACCTAATGTGACTCCATATCTACCGGTGGCTGGTAATGGAGATTTTCTCCCAGGTATGGATATGGGCGCCCAGGCCTGGTGGAGCGGGAGGGGTCTATTTTATTTATTCCATGTACTGCAATCTAACGGACAATTACAATCTTTTCAAATGTTATGTGATTCATCAGTACTAACACCGGCGGATTGGTTCCAATACAGGCAGCTCCATCATTATGTCAATACTTTGTCAGTAGCGGCCTTATCTGACACTATTCGAGAACAACTATCAGAAGCCATCTGCCTAACGGCACAAGAACCTGTACCACTACGATTCCACCACAGATTTTTACAAGAATTGGCTGGAGAATTGGACTATGCTTTATTGGCCTCGAGATGGACACAAGATTTGCAGATTACTATTTCGGTGGACATACTGAAACGGAGCTTTTCAATGGGCATGAAACTTCAGCTGTCAGTAGCAGAAAAGGAACGATACTACAAGTTCCTAGTCCGGGCATATTTTGCTCCTGTTCGGGCGTTTCGGGCACGTATCAGTCCTACTGATTGTTGTTTGAAGTGTATGGTCCCGAGAGCCTCTTTGGGTCATATGTTCTGGCACTGTCCGGGCATACAGGCCTACTGGAAACGTATCTGCCTACATGTACAATCTATCTGGAAATGCACTTGGATACCTACTAATACGTACTTATTCACGTTAAAACTTACCATGAAGCCCATCCGTCCAGGTGCAGCGGCGTTTGCCAGAAAGGCCATCTTCGTGGGACTTAAAACTATACTTCAATGCTGGTTGTCACCACATACACCAACAGTTTCCCACTGGCGCACGCAAATGATCCAGTTGGCAGGTTATGAGCGATTATCCATTGCAGACATGAACTCTAAGGCTGGTGTTTTGTACCTACGCTGTTGGATACCATTCTGTTCTACACTAGCACCGGTTGTACGCAGTAGATTGTTGAATTGACCTAACTGTTAGAGACTGTTCCCACGGGGGGTGGGAAGGTGGGGGGGGGGGGGAGTTTGAAGGGGGTTGGCAGGGGTTGGGGGTTGGTGGGGGGACCTATTGGGTACAGTTGTGATGTTTAGGTAAACTGCTTGATGATCTGGCTGATCTTGTCTCTATGTAAATGTAAAACCTAATAAAACTGTTTTAAATATAAGAAAACAGGAATCGAGATGGGTGGGTGAGGAGTAGAGAAGCCAAGATAAGTAACATTCAGAAGTGTAAGTAAAGAAAGCCATCCTAAGGAATTTAACAAATAATACATTTCATAATTAATTTGCACCAACTGTGCCCTTTCTCACTGATGGCAGAAAGAAGATGACATCTTTGAGAATCTGAATGAGTGGCACTTACTGAACCTTGCAATCTAGAAAGGATAACCAAAATATTCTTTGCCAAATCAGTACAACACTTGGCATAAAATCCTTGAAATCCATGTATAAAGATGCTTCCATTGGACTTATTTAATAGATCTTGCTTAACTTTACCTTAACTGCAAATTAGGTTATCCTAGGACATAGAAAATAAAAATATACCACCGTGCCATCCTTGGAAAAAGAAAATACCATTTAAAATGCATCTGTAAGGGTACAGAAAACAAAAATGTAACACTACACATATCTGTTTTCATTCTCTCTGTTATTTGAGATTATAATTATTCTGGATATTTTAAAATTATTTTTGAAACTATTATCTGCCAAGGGAAATAATTTTGGATCAGTGAAATGCAAATGCTAGCCAAATTAAGAACACAATTTTAATAAAAATGTGCTACCTGGCATACATATTAGTTGTTTTGTCAACCTACACTGCCAATAGTCGCTGTGCAACTTATTCCCCCCTCACCTCTCTATTCAATTTTTAGCAAATGCTGGTCTTTTGGCAAAACTATTACTTTTTCTTCTTGGCAAAGAAACCTAAACCTAGGCGGTAGGATAAGAAAAAGTGACCAGAGACCATGTCCAAACAGGAACAATGAGTTCCTTATTGGTATACAGGTAACATACAATCAGTTTATTCAGTTCTTGCTAATCTTTTAGGGCTCCTTTTACTAAGGTGCGTTAGCGTTTTTAGCTTGCGCTGCCCCCCACGCTACGTGTAAAAACTAACGCCAGCTCGTGCTGCAATGCAGCGCACGCTAAAACCGCTAGCGCAGCTTAGTAAAAGGAGCCCTTAGTTGTGGATTTTCATTCTGGATGATGAGGATCAATTAAATTATATAACAACATAGGTTGCCTGAAGTATATCTGTTCTCTTATTGCCCCAATAAATGCTAGCATCATAGCACATTTCCATACATGCAACAGGACAATACCAGGACTGGATCAGACAGTTTGGCTTTTGTTGGGCAAGCATGCAACAAAATACATAAGATATTGCAGTGTTTTTAAAATTGCTTCTAGAATCATTTTAATGTAGTCCTCTATAATCTGAATGCCTTACCTCTGAGGACACCCACAATTTAGGTCTATCCCATCTGCAAAGGGGCAGACTAGACAAGAGGCATCAGCCAAAACCTGTGATTCGTTAGCAGCAAACTGGACTATCAGGGGACGATCACCTAGTGAAATTGAAATGGCAATTATGTTATACCAATGTTAAAACTGACCATAAAATATTATAAAGGACAATTCTATAATTACATGCCTTCTGTGCACAAAAGCAGCAAAAAGTGCCACAGATGCACACAAGCACCTTAAGCACTATTCTATAAGGGCATGAGTTAAGTGGCATTGCATGTAACTGAAAGGGAGGGGCATTAATATACAGTAGATGCATCTCTCACTTACATTACATTGCATTAGAGATTTCTATTCCGCCATTACCTTGCGGTTCAAGGCAGATTACAAAAGAGTTATAAAGGCGTTGGCTGTGCAAAAAGGATATTATAACAGGTTTAAGGATGTGTGGGGGCCATTATTAAATTATTATAATGCATAATTTACATTTTTCCCAATTATGAATTACTTGTGGTTTGGGGTGGGGGGTGGGTATTTGGATTTTTTTTTTACTAATTATATACATGATTTAAAATAAGATATTATAGTAATGTGGTGTACTATGGTTATTTATGAATTGGGTGGGGGGTGGGTGATTAACTTTTTTGTTGTATATTATTGTAGATTTTCAGGTGATGCTAAATTTATAATTGTTTGTTATTTACTGTACACTTGATGTTTATGTTAAAATGAATAAAGAATTAAAAAAAAAAAAGAGTTATAAAGGTGGATTACAAAAGAAGATCATTGCACAACTTATAGAATGCACAACTTATAGAATACTGTAAATTTCGTATTCTGTTATTTGGAATTAGGTGGATGCACCTAATATTTAGGCGTACTAATGTGGATTTATGCTAGTACTAATGGAATCTGGATACTGATACCGGAGTGCTTACATCTAAGCACCCCCTTATAGAATTGCAGTTTTGTACGCACACCAGCCAGTTTTTTTGTTTCAGTAGTTTTACAACTGGTTTCATTTTTAGCATGTGCTATTTTGCAAGTAGCACTAACTAAAACAAAATAAAACAAATTTGGTTTTTGTCAAGTTCATTTTGAAACGAAAAGAGCCTTTGTTATTTCAGGTTTCATTTTGTATCAAAATCAATTCATATCTCACACTGAGATGTAGGTTCAAAGCACTTAGACACGCAAAGTTCCATAGGTTACTATGGTACTTTGTGTGTCTAAGTGCTTTGAAAATGAGCCCCATAGTATCTGTATTAGTGAAAGGAATACTGCCACCTTATCATCACTACAATCACTGTGATAAGCTGTCATTTATGCTAGTGTTTAGGCAAGGATTCGAGCAGAAATAGGACTCTAGACTGGGAGTTTTTGCAAGATATTCTCTCATTCAAAGAAAGTCATACTGGACTTAGTGCTTACAAATGTTTCTTTATTCAGTTTTGCATATTACAACAAGTGTATCAGAAAAATTCATGTAATCTTATAAATACAAACTTGATTTTCTTCATGAACACTTTAAGTACAATATATCATACTTATATTCATATTTTATAATGATTTAAATATTATGTAATACATTTAATAAATATGACAAATGTAAATAAAATAGAAAAACCCCCAATCCCTCCCTACCTATTTCAGAAAATCTAACCTAATACATCAAAATGTATTAATTAATTCATACATATTATGAGATAAATAAAATAATACCCACCCCATCCCAACTTAACAAATATCTTATTATGGGAAAATGTTATTAATCATTACAAAAATCTGCTAATGGTCTCCAAATCTTCTGAAATTTACCAAAGTAACCTTTCTGTGTTGCTATTGTGCGCTCCATTTTATATATATGGCATACCCAATTCCACCAAAAGTTATAACTTAATCTGTCATAATTTTTCCAATTGTATGTTATTTGTTGAATTGCTGCTCCAGTCAATATGAATAAAAGTTTGTTATTATGTGACGAAATTTGACTCTTTGCTCTCATTGTTGTACCAAATAAAATACAAATTACAAATGTTTCTGATGTTACATTGGGTGATCATCTGGGATTCAGTGATCACTGCATAGAACTGTTTAATATTAAGATGGGTATAGAGAGGGCTCATTCAAAAGTAGAGGTTCTAGAACTAAAAAAACTAACTTTGTTCAGATGAGGGATTATGTCAAGAAATTGTTGTCTGGATGGGAACGACTACTATTGGGTTCTTGCCAGGTACTTGTGACTTGGATTGGCCTCTGTGAAGACTGAATACAGGACTAGAGAGACCATTGGTTTCATCCAGTAAGCTATTCTTATGTGCCTATGACTGGAAGGAGAAAAAATGCAGTGGGCAAAACTGAACGGGGTTATTGTAAGGGCAACAGACCATTTTGTGAGGCAAGTAAGTAAAAGGAAAAGAAGGCCGCTTTGGTTCTCAAAAGTAGTAGCTGAGAATGTAAGGAATAAGAGGTTAACTTTTATATGCTACAAAAGAGTGCAGAAAGAGGAAGACAGGCAAAAATATCTGGAAAAGTTAAGAAAGGCTGGTCGAGTAGTCAGGAAAGCAAATAAGCAAATGGAAGAAAAATAGCTGACATGGTAAAACGGGGAAACAAGACATTTTTTTAGATATATCAGTGATAGGAAGAAATGCAAAAGTGGCATTATGAGATTCAAAGGTAAAGGGGAAAAATATGTAGAAGCTGATAAAGAAAAGGCTGAATTGTTTAACAAATATTTCTGTTCTGTGTTCATGGCTGAAGCATTGGTAGCGGGACCACAGAAGACAAACACGAATAGGGATGGAGACTACTCCATCACTAGATGGAGATAGACCCTGATCGATTTTCAGAGGGTTGTGTTTGTGAGGAGCTAGCTAAATTAAAGGTAGGCAAAGCAATGGGGCCGGATGGTGTTCATCCGAGGGTGCTGAAGGAACTTAGGGAAGTTCTGGGGGCTCCGCTAACTGATCTTTTCAATACTTCTCTAGAGTCGGAAGTGGTACCGGAGGTTTGGAAAAAGGCAGATGTGCTCCACAAAAGTGGAAGTAAAGTAGAAGTAGGGAGCTACAGGCCAGTAAGTCTGACTTCTATGGTAAGCAAATTAATGGAAACACTTTTAAAACAGAGAATGGTGAAGTTTCTAGAATCCGATAGATTACATGACCGGAAGCAAAACAGATCACTAGAGGTAGGTCTTGTCAGACAAATTTGATCAATTTCTTTGACTGAGCAAACAGAGAATTGGATAGAGGAAGTGCACATGCTAGATGTGGTGTATTTAGATTTTAGCAAAGCCTCTGATGTTCCACACAGGCATCTAATAAATAATCTGAGTGCCCTCGGCATGGACCTCAAAGTGACAGACTGGGTCAGGAACTGGTTGAGTGGAAGGTGACAGAGGGTAGTGGTCAATGGAGATTGCTCTGAAGAAAGGATGTTACCAGTGGTGTGCCTCAAGGTTCTGTTCTTGGGTCTGTTTATTTATTTAAGTATTTATACACCACTTATAGCCTAAGTGGTTTACATTTTTATTAGCGATATTGCTGAAGGGCTGTCGGGTAAGATTTGCCTCTCTGAGGATGACACCAAAATCTACAATAAATTAGACACCCTGGATGATGTGAATAACATGAAGAAAGACATAGTGAAGCTTGAAGAATGGTCTGAAATTTGGCAGCTAACATTTAATGCTAAGAAATGCAAGGTCATTTGGACTGAAAAAACCCGAGAGAACGGTACAGTTTAGGGGGTGAAGAACTAATGTGTATGACAGAAGAGCAGGACTTGGGTATGATTGTATGTGATGGTCTTAAGGGTAGTCTTAAGGAAGCCAAACAGGTTGAAAAGGTGACAGCGAAAGCTAGAAGGATGCTAGGGTGCATAGGGAGAGGAATAGCTAATAGTAAATAGGAGGTATTGATGCACCTCTATAAGACTCTGTTGAGACCTCATTTAGAATATTGTGGCAATTCTGGAGACTGCACCTTTGAAAAGATATTAAAAGGATGGAGCCAATTCAAAGGAAGGCTACTTAAACTTTGGAGAAAAGGCGGGAGAGGAGAGATATGACAGAGATGTTTAAATACCTAGGTGGTGTAAATGTGCATGAGTCGAGTCTCTCATTTGAAAAGAAGCTCTGAAATGAGAGGGCATAAGATGAAGTTAAGAGGTGATAGGCTCAGGAGTAATCTAAGGAAATATTTTTTTACATGCATTCCTGCATGTATTTTGTAAAAAAAAAAAAAAAAGATCCACATTGGCAGATCTTTTTCTAATATGTTTTTAAAACTGTACAACAACTTGGATATATCAATTCTGATTTCTAAAGTCTATCTAAAATGGGCCTTCACATGATTTTCTTGAGACTTATAACCTTGCTCTCCCCTCCTTGAGTAACGAGAGGGTTTTGAGGCCTGAGGAAACTCAGGAGATAGGGATTGTGTGTGTGTGGGGGGGGGGGGGCAGGGGGTGGAGAACAGTTTGCCAAGAGCCATCATACCAGGCAAAACCCTTTGTTTGAGACCCAAGACCCTTCAGACTCCTATTCTGGTACTGCAACACAATACTTCTGCTCTTCAAGTCAAGGCCCGCAGACCAAGGCTTGGGGCTCCGGGAGGTATTCCTTCCTGTTGTATTAGTCAAGGATTCAACCATGGGCTACAGGCCATATTCTATAACCCTGGGAGTCAAGCCAAATGAGAAATAAATCATATTGCTGGGCCATCTCCTGGTAGCAAAGAAATACTGGTGTTCCAAGGCAGTACCACCTCTAAACGATGCTCCTGAATTATCAGCATTTTCTGTCTCCATCTGTTGGTAGGGATATACAACCTACTCATTTGGACTGGTCTAGCAGGATAAGGAAGGGGGAAACATTGTATGTTCTGTACAGACTTAGGGCTCCTTTTACAAAGCTGCGATAGCAGGTTTAGCGCGCACTTAGCGTGTGCTAAATTGCCACGTGCTAGACGCTGCCAGCATTGAGCTGGCGTTAGTTCTAGCTGCGTAGCGTGGGTTTAGCGCGTGCAGCAATTCTGCAAGTTCTGAACCTCAAGGTAATGGCGGAATAGAAATCTCTAATGTAATATAATGTAATGTAATGATGGCAGAAAAGACCAATTGGCCACTCTAGCCTGCCCAGTTTCTGGTCTACTCTGCATAGGCTATATCCCTGCATAGGCTATATCCCAGCATAGGCTATATCCCAGCCTTTTTGCGGATGATACCAAGATTAGTAACAGAGTAGACACTGAGGAGGGAGTGGAAAACATGAAAAAGGATCTACAAAAGTTAGAGGAATAGTCTAAAATCTGGCAACTAAAATTCAATGCAAAGAAATGCAGTGTAATGCATTTGGGGATTAATAATCGGAAGGAGCCGTATATGCTGGGAGGGGAGAGGCTGATATACACGGATGGGGAGAGAGACCTTGGAGTGATAGTATCCGAAGATCTAAAGGTGAAAAAACAGTGACAAGGCGGTGGCTGCTGCTAGAAGGATGCTGGGCTGTATAAAGAGCGGCGTAACCAGTAGAAGAACAAAGGTGTTGATGCCCCTGTACAGGTCGTTGGTGAAGCCCCACCTGGAGTATTGTGTTCAGTTTTGGAGACCGTATCTGGCAAAGGACACAAAAAGGCTTGAAGTGGTCTAGAGGAGGGTGAAGAAAATGATAGGAGATTTGTGACAAAAGATGTATGAGGAGAGACTGGAAGCCCTGAATATGTATACTTTAGAGGAAAGGAGGGACAAGGGAGATATGATTCAGATGTACAAATACTTGAAAGGTATTAACATAGAACAAAATCTTTTCCAGAGAAAGGAAAATGGTAAAACCAGAGGACATAATTTGAGGTTGAGGGGTGGGAGACTCAAAAAATTCTTCTTTACGGAGAGGGTAGTGGATGCCTGGAATGTGCTCCCGAGAGAGGTGGTGGAGAGGAAAACGGTGACGGAGTTCAAAAAAGCATGGGATGAACACAGAGGATCTAGAATCAGAAAATAATAGTAAGTATTGAAGAACTAAGGCCAGTACTGTGTCTGTATATGGCCAATACTGTGTCTGTATATGGCTGTTTGGTGGAGGATGGGCTGGGGAGGGCTTCAATGGCTGGGAGGGTGTAGATGGACTGGAGTGAGCTTTGACGGAGACTTCAGTAGTTGGAACCTAAAAACAGTACCGGGCAGAGCTTTGGATTTGTGCCCAGAAATAGATAAGAAGAAGAAGAAGGAAAAAACCCAACAAATTTTTAGATTGAATCAGGTTGGGCAGACTAGATGGACCATTCGGGTCTTTATCTGCCATCATCTACTATGTTACTACAGAAGTTTGACTGATTGTTGAATTGTCACTTATTGTCAACTTCTTCTTTGGTTTTCTATTATCCTGGGTAGAAGGGTATATTTTGTATATTCTCACACTTAATATAGCATCCAGCAGGTCTCTCCAAAATTGACCACATTTACTAATAAAAAGTCTTAAAACAAAACAATAAAATGCACCTTCATTTGTTGTGAATTCACTGTCTCTTGCTTTGACAGACTTAACAAAATCAGTGGCAACTATCATTGGCGTGTAACAGAGATCACAGCTGTATTTCCTCACCAGAGTTCTGAAAGCTAACCTGTAAGCAGAAAATTAACTTATAAAGCACAATCTACTTAAAATTCCATTCAAAGAATTCTAAATAAATGCCACAAAACTAAATTAACAGAATACAAAGTTAAAAAAAAAAAAAGAAGTATAGTCATACATGTATACAAACAGTTTTAGACCAAGAATAACCTTTAAATGAATAAGCAGTCCAGAATTTGGAAAGCAAATTAAAAGTTGAAGGATTTACTGAATTGTGGCTAGATTCAAATCTTTTTTAAAATTTTTTTTTCCAACCCACTGGATCTTTGAAAAGAAATCATACATAAAGGGGTCAAGAACATATATCCATCTGTTTAGGGGTAAAATGAAAATTTTATGGAAGGACCCAAATTTGGTATGGGAAGAAAACCTGGAAAAAGTTTGAAAATGTATTTGAATTCTGCTCACATCTTTTCAGTAGTAGCTCAAGGTGAAGGTGAGTTACATTCAGGCATACTAGGTATATGACATATCAAACTGTACTTGACTGTAACTTGCCTTGAACTACTACTGGAAAAGCATGAATTAAAGCTCAGAGTTAAATTTTGTAATGTGAAAGTGATCAATTACAAAAAAATAAAAATGAATGATGTCATATCAAATTAATGGAAAATTTGTTGCCATTAAATCAATGGAAAATTTGTTGCCATTAAAACACTTATCAAATATCATTTTATAAACGTTTTATATTTTAGGGGAGGAAGTGTTTCTCACTTCAGACAAGCATACTTTAAAAACTTAGGGCTTCTTTTACAAAACTACGGTAGAAGTTTCTATTAGAGAATGACACGGTGACAAAATTCATCACCGTTCCTGTCCCCGCGGATAACCGCGGGAAATAATCCCATGTCATTTTTTAGTGTCTATTTCAGCCTCAGTCCTTCTACACCAGCATTCTTCAACGCAAAGCTTGAGGGTCAGTGGTTGTGGCCATTCATACTCTGATTCTTATGTGAGCCAAGGATAATGAAGCCATTGTGACATCACTGATGTGATTGGCTCTTAGGCACTGGTGGAATGAGGCATTATGACATCACAATATCTGCTCTGGATACCAGAAACTGTCATTCTGTAGTGTCTGTTTCAACCTCAGTCCTTCTACACCAGCATTCTTCAACGCAAAGCTTGAGGGTCAGTGGTTGTGGCCATTCATACTCTGATTCTTCCCTCTCTCCTTAAAGAATGACATGAAGATGGTTTCCCGCGGTTATCCGCGGGGACGGGAACAGTGATGAATTTTGTCACCGTGTCATTCTCTAGTTTCTACCATGGGCCGAAGAGGTAAATGCTCTGATGCTCATAGAATTCCTATGAGCATCGGGGCATTTAATTTGATGACCCGCGGTAGAAACCTCTACCACCATTTAGTAGAAGGAGCCCTTAAACTTCAGTATGCTATTTTTTTGAACTATTGTTTTCAGTACATACACTTTTTTTTCTTTCAGAATCAAACATTCAAGAGGTACTGGTAGACGTGAAAAAAAAGTTTAAATGTAATTTAAAGAAATAGATCATTACATGAAAGGGTGTGAACTCTGTTTCTCAGGAAAAGGTCTTGAATCAGTTAAATAGAGGTGCATTTATTCCAGAGCCATGCCGCCAAATAGGTTAATTTTTGTGCAGGCTATGACAATAAAGAACATAATATGCAAGGTAATGGCAATTTATTTTAAAGTCCAACTATAATGAGGTTTATAGAGACATCAAAAATATCCTCATTCAATTGAAATTCATATGAGCTTAAAGAACTTCATAAATACAGTCAAACCTCGGTTTGCGAGTAACCCGGTTTGCGAGTGTTTTGCAAGACGAGCAAAACATTCTCGCAAAACGTGTCTTGCAAACCAAGTGTTGACTCGATTTGCGAGCACCCCTCGATAACCGGCATCGCTCCCCCCGCTCGCAAAGGACCCCCTACCGCTCGAATCGGCACCCCCCCCCGCGAGAACAGGAACCCCCCGCCCGACCAACTTTAACTCACCCCCCCTTTGGCACCAGGCACGTAGCCCACAAGTGCCGGTGCCGCTTATAGATCTTCTTCCCAGTCTCTGCCGGCTTTGAGCATGCATCTGCGCATGCTCAAGCCCTTCTAATTCTCCCTCTCACCGAGAATCTCGGCGAGAGGGAGAATTAGAAGGGCTTGAGCATGCGCAGATGCATGCTCAAAGCCGGCAGAGACTGGGAAGAAGATCTACATCGGCACCGGCACTTGTGGGCTGCGTGCCTGGTGCCAAAGGGGGGGTGAGTTAAAGTTGGTCGGGCGGGGGGTTCCTGTTCTCGCGGGGGGGGGGGGGTGCCGATTCAAGGGGGGGGCCTTTGCGAGCGGGGGGGGGCTGTTCTCGTGCCGGTGCCAGACGGGGGGTGGGTGAGTTAAAGTTGGTCGGGCGGGGGGTGCCTGTTCTCACGGGGGGTGCCGGATCACGCGGGGGTGGGGGGGGGAGCAGCGCCCTGGCCTCGGGGGTGGGAACGTATCAAAGCGAGTTTCCATTATTTCCTATGGGGAAACTCGCTTTGATAAACGAGCATTTTGGATTACGAGCATGCTCCTGGAACGGATTATGCTCGTAATCCAAGGTACCACTGTACTTTTTTCTAATATATCTCTAAAGTTCATAATAGAAAGTTCATCATGCTTTTGTTGTATACTCAATTTCTCAACTTCTCTTGTTTTTTAACTATGGGATAACACCTCAGCGGCTACATCTGTATAGAATCAAGTCTGTTAGATACAGAGTTCATAGCGTAGCTAGCCTCCTCATTGGTCAAATCCCTGCTCCTCCTTATGTTAAATAATCTTAGTTTTATATATTAATTCTATGAAATAAATTAGTTTTCAAACTTAGCTTTTTCATATCGTTTAGGCGTTTAAACAGGACTTCGACATGGATCCACGTTTCGCAAGTGCTGTTTCAAGGAGATGCCACGATATTCAGACCCCGCTACCAACTTCAAATCTTATGACAATAAAGAACTTCACTCCTAAATTGGGGTATGCTGCTTCTTGTGACCCTGGGCAAGTCACTTAATCCTCCACTGCCTCAGGTACATTAAACATACTGTGAGCCCGCTGGGACAGATAGGAAAAATGCTTGAGTACCTGATTGTATATTGCTTAATACACCAAGCGGTATATATATAAAAAACCTTAATTCCCTCATATTATCTCAGTCTCGCAAAATTACTGCTAATGCACTGTGCCAAGAGAGCTTCCTTTTGGAGTTCATATGATGTTACATGTATAGCCAATTTATCAAGGTGTGCTTGCAAATTCTTTTTAATGAGACCTGTCATACTCAAAACAATGTGCATTGCAGTGATCCAAGAACTAAAAGCAACTTCTATAAGACTCTGAAACCAAGAAAACACATACACTGTTATGCAAGAACAGTAAAATGTGTGATTAATACTTACTTTGAATATCGCACCATAGGGGCACATATTTTTATAGTACGACCAGGATGAAATAAGTCCATTAGATTTTCTCAGTGGCATGGCAGGTCTTCAGTAAAATCACTATTTAGGATAATCTGATCTTTTTTCCCCAAGTCTGAAATAAACATTTTAAAAAGGCTATCATCTTCTTTCTTACTTTCTAGTAATGCACTGTGAGAGAAAAAAGAAATGATAGTGAATCTTTAGATATAAATTCAGGGGCTGATGCTGAAAACTAATACCAGTTTTAAAAAGTAGTCAGTACTGGATTTGCACACAAACAATTGTGCGTTAAATGCTCAAAAAGCTTTAGTATGGATTTTAATGTGTACATTAAAGAAGGCCACAAATTGTTTTTAAATGACTGTTAACGAGGTGAATAAGCACTGCAATTTGTAGAAGTAAATGATGGCCTATAACAATGTTTCTCAACTCGGTCCTGGAGTACCCCCTTGCCAGTCAGGTTTTCAGGATATCCACAATGAATATGCATGAAATACATTTGCATAATGGAGGCAGTATATGCAAATTCATTGTGGATATCCTAAAAACTTGACTGGCAAAGGGGTAATCCAAGACCGAGTTGAGAAACACTGGCCTAAAATGCCAAAATGTTTTCACCAGATCAGAAGATTTCGTTGTTCACACTGAACTGTGGATTTTGTCTTCTTTTATACACAGAAGGAAACCAGTGCAAATTTTAAGCACTAATAGTGAGAAAATAAATATGTGCATGAGTCCCAGCAAAACAAAAGTGAAAGCACATATTGGTGCCAGTTTTTCTGCACTCAGTTAAAGTGCAAACAATTTTTGAAAGGCACATAGTTAAAAGTGCAGAACAGTGTTAATATATGTTAAGTATACAGTGCTGTGTACATCTAACAATACTAAAGAAATGTTAAGTAGTAGTATGCTTTCACTTATAGCAGGGGTAGGAAATTCCAGTCCTCGAGAGCCGAAGCCAGGTCAGGTTTTCAGAATATCCACAATGAAGAATATGTACGAGATGGACTTGCATGCATTGCCTCCTTGAGATGCATATTTATTGTAGATATCCTGAAAACCTGACCTGGCTCCGGCTCTCGAGGACCGGAATTGCCTACCCCTGACTTATAGTATTGTCTGGGCATGCATACAAGAACTGCATGCTGCAAAACCTTTGTATTCATGTGCCAGGCACAGTCCTCCCCTTACTTTCAATTTGTTACTGCAAATTTACCATGTATAACATTTGCATATGATTTATTTTGAGCCTCTCTTTTGCTATTTTTTTCCTTTCTGCTGCATTATGGGCTTTTGTGTTATTGCACTTTTGTGCCCAGATTTGAGCATCAGCCTCTCTCAGTTAAGCATAATCTGTATTTTGAGATCATTTTATCTAGCATGGAAATTGATGCACCATACCATGTTTCTATATGTGAGTAAGTGAAGGAAAAAAATTTGGATTTGTACAGGGTCTTCAGTTCATAACATGAAAAATACATTACCATACATTATATGCCTGTAATCCCAAGGATAATAATAATAATAACTTTATTTTTGTACACCGCAGTACCATAACAGTTCAGAGCGGTTAACAGAGTAAGAGACTGTACATATACTGTGATGTTACAAATAAGTCAATCAGGATTGGGACTTGTATACTGCCTTTTTGTAGTTTTGCAACCACACTCAAAGCGGGCTCACAATCTATCTAATGTACTTGGGGCAGCGGAGGATTAAGTGACTTGCCCAGGGTCACAAGGAGCAGTGTGGTGTTTGAACCCACAACTTCAGGGTGCTGAGGCTGTAGCTCTAACCACTACACCACACTCTCTTCCGAAAAGACCAGTTCCCACTTGTTAAATTTTTTTTTTTCTGCGAAGCTAAGTGTACCCCCAGGAAAGAAAATATGGCCACAGTGACAATTAGGTGTGGGGGTTACCGAACAAGTTTAGTAGTAGCTCAAGGAGAGTTACATTCAGGTACATTACAGTGGAACATGGTAAAACCAGGATTTCTAGGATCTTCAGGATCCTCATTGACTTGTATTGAGATCCACACAGACATACCTGTCCACAGGGATAAATATAATTCTGGTGCACAGGGCATACGAGTGGGTTAACTCCTTTAACCGGGAGCTGTGCAGAAGGCATCATCTACAATTTCTTCAGTTCCGCGTCCTTACTTGGTGGGCTGTACTGACTCTCTTCAGTTTTTCCTTCTGCAAGATAAGGTGTTTTTCTGATCTGCTCAGAGTATGTATTTTATTATTTTGGGGGTTTATAATCCGAATCTGGAGGCTTTTGGTGCTCACAAGGACACAGACTCAGCAGCAGTCTGCAGCTAACAGGGCAACCCTTCAGGGAATCTTTTTAGCCAGCCTGCATTTCCATTTGTGGAGCTTGGGGTCCATTCCCTTGGAAGCTAGGTTTGCCCTTGATTGATCAGGCGCTTGAGCACAGGCTATTTGCTCATGGCTGTCTGGGACAGGCTTTAGTATGTGCAGTCTGTGTTCCCTTCCCCCGTTGCAACAAGTGGATCTATGGAGGTCTGAGGTCTCAGTCTGACTTCAGTACGACTGGCAGCCCAAAGATCGCAGTGTTGTGGACCCTTTCATATGCTTGTTTGAGGCTATGGTTTTCTTCAGATTCTAGCTGCAGTATGAGCTGAAGTAGACAATAAGCACCAGTACAGCACATTGAGTACCGTATGTCCCCATATATAGGCTGTGCTTATATGTTAGGTGTCAGACACAGAGCCAGTGTGTCAGCACCTACATACCACAGATATATGTGTAATTTATAACCGTCTATAAGTTACACATGTAACTTACATGCTTAAGTTACATGCATAACTTATAGACAAGTAACACATGTAACTTACACGTACAAGTTACACATGTATGTCTACAAGTTACACATGCAAGTTACATGTGAAAGCTACACGTGTATCCTTTTTTTAAATTCTTTATTCATTTTCAAACTTTCAACAAGTGATTTATAATACAAACATATACACTGTAATATTACTTATTAATCATACATTCATTAATTCATAATATAACTTCTCCCTCCAATATAACCCTATAGTTTTATATAATTAAAATTAATCCCCCCCTCCCCCCCACCCTATTCTTCAGTAGACAAATTATTAATTATAATCAATCCTTACAATATCCTTAAAATGTATCTTGTGCTTGTCCCACGAGAACCGACGGTAAAAACATGCAGGAAGCAGCATGGGGCTGGGCTGGAAGTCGTAAGGATCTCTCCTGCTCCGCACCGCTGGTCGCAACTTGAAGAGCAGCAAGTCCAGTGAGGGAGGTAAGGGGGGGGGGAGATGATTTTTAAAAACTGTACAGGTCGCCCCAGTTTTGCAAGCTACACCCACTGTGCCAGCTTGCAAAACCCATATATAAGCACGGCTTATATATGGGGAAATACGGTACTCATTGTGCTGTACTTGTGCTTATTGCCCATCCCAGACAGCCATGAGCCAAATAACCTGTGCTCAAGCACCTGATCAATCAGGGGCAAGCCTAGCTTCCAGGGGAATGGACCCCAAGCTCCACAAATGGAGGGTTGCCCTGTTAGCTGCAGACTGCTGCTGAGTCTGTGCCTTTTCCCTAGGCTACTGGGGTCTTCTTGAGCACCAAAAGCCTCCAGATTTGGATTATAAACCCCCAAAATAATAAAATACATACTCTGAGCAGATCAGAAAGACACCTTAACTTTCAGAAGGAAAAACTGAAGAGAGTCAGTACAGCCCACCAACGAAGGAGGCGGAACTGAATAAATTGTAGATGATACCATCTGCACAGCTCCCGGTTAAAGGAGTTAACCCACTCGTATGCCCTGTGCACCAGAATTATATTTATCCCTGTGGACAGGTATGTCTGTGTGTTTGTTTGTACTGCATGTGTGCACAAGTTGGTTTGTATGTGTGCACATGCTAACAAGGGGTCTTGGTAAAACCAGGATTTCTAGGATCTCCAGGATCTAGGGTAGATCACCTTAAGAATGGAATGCTCTTTTATGACAGCAGCAGGCTGTCTTTCAGTAGGGAATCCCCATGCTCTTTCACCCGTCTCTGTAAAGTCCCGTGCCCTATGATGCAGTATTTTTCTTCTGTGGGTGGGATTGGCAGAGAAGGACCAATGATGTCAGCATAAGGGGAGGGGACTTCCTGCAGAATGACAGAAAATGAGTCAAAACAGTTGGTGCAAGTAACAGACCTAAATGATAGGCAAGATAGTGGAAGCTGCTGCAGGGAGTGATTGTGGGGGACTGAAAGAGGCATAAAATACAATCAATATGTTCCAGAAAGAAGCAAAATAAATAGTAGACAAAGTGAAGTGAAGGGGTGAGGGGACACAGTGGCAGGAAACATCCATATTCTGTACTCCCCCATCAAAAGCACTGCATCTGCTAGTATCCAGCAGGATCTCCCAGGATCCTGCAATTCTGACCCCCAAAAGGGCTGTATACATCTGGATTCTGCATCTTTCACAATCTATAAGTGAGGAAACATCCATTCCGTGCACTCCTTCCCTATCAAAAGCAGAGGACCTGCCATGATCCTGAAGGATGTGTAGAATCCTGCAGGATATCCAGGATCTAGCAAGATCCTGCAGTTCTGACCTCCCATGAAGGGCTGTATCCCCCTGGATTCAGCACCCTTCTCCATCTATAAGGCAAGAAACATCTATTCCCTGCACTCTTTTCCCATCAGAAGCCTTATAGGTGGTGAGAACGGTGCTGAATCCAGGGGGATATAACCTTTCCTGGGGTCAGAATCGCAGGATCCTGACACATCCTGCATATCCCGTGCTTCTGATGGGGAAGGAGTGCAGGGAATGGATGTTTCCTGCCTTATAGGTGGTGAAAGGTGCTGAATCCAGGGGGACACATCCTGCAAGATTGGATGTTTCCTGCCTTATAGGTGATGAAGGGTATTGAATCCAGATAGATACAGCACTTCCTGGGGTCAGAATTGGAGGATCCTGACACATCCTGCATTATCCATATTCCATATGATAAGCAAACCGACTATTCGTTATCATAGCATAAGATATTAAAAAGAACTATTATTAACTACCTTATAGCTACAATGCCACCGGCCATAGAAGGAAAGAACCAACAGCCCACCTAACAACCTCTTTCGTAAAGAGCCACCATTTCAGTATGACGTGGGTTTTTTTTTTTTTTTGCTAAACTCAAGGTAAATTACCCCTCCCTGACCACAGCCAATGAGCCTATTCCATACTGGATGTGATCAAACCCTCCCACCCCCGAGCTGGTTCCTATGATTTCCAACCGTCTCCCCCACGAGACAAGTCCTTGCCGCAGCCACGCGCACCTCCTAATTACTGGCCGCGAGACAGGTACCTCTGGCAGGCAAGACGCTCCTCAGTTATTGGTCGTGAACCAGGAACCCTTCGCCGGTCCTTTCCCAGACTCCAAGCGTGCGGGTGGTTAGAGACGTCGGGCGCGGGGTATGTACGTCACACCCGGATGCTGACAACGCGGATGGTGTGTGGCAGGTAGTCGAAAATCATGGCCAGCGTCGCAACTCCAGTGGACGTTAGGGAACTGTTCCAAGATGGTGAGTGGAGCTACCGCGGCTCTAGTGTTGTCCTCCTCTCAAGTCACGTTAGCCTGCCTAGTGAATGGGGACGAAGGGACGCCAGAGACCTCGGTGACTTGACTTTTGCCCGTCGTACGGCTCTTGTTTGGTTGCTCTTTTTTTTTTTTTTTTATTAGTGATGCTTCTGCTTAAATTCACTCTCTTACCTGTTGAAGTTGTGTTATACTGGTTTGGGACAGGTTGAAATGGATTCTAACGGGAAAGTGTGTTGCTATTGCAGTACTTTGCAGGAACGAGGTTGGCAAAGAGAAACTATAATGGAATCACTTTAGTGTTTTCAATCAGGAATTTATGGATTATAGGGAACCATTGAGCATTACTGTTAGGCGATTTTTTATATTCTTAGTAACTTGGCTGCTCCTAAGAGGGTAGAGGAGCTTCCTGAAGGTTTATATTTTCCTTTAGTGTAGCCTAAGAAACTTTACTACTGTATTGTTATCGGTTTTACTTTTAATGAAGTGTATGACTGTCTTCTATATATGCTATGCATATACAGTACATGTATTCAGGGAACTTGCTTGTACAAAAATATAAAAATTGTGCTAAATGAATAGGTTCCTTTTCAGATATGTTTTGCAAAAAAGCAAGAGCTCCCACCTATTGAGACTGTGTCCCTCTACACTAGTGCTGCCCGATTCAGAAAAAAAATTTCGATTCGATTCAGCCTATTGAATTGGTTTTCCGATTTGATTCAATTTTCCTGCCCAATTGGGTGTTTTTTTCAAACATCCTGGTGGGTTTATTTTATAGCCTCTTAATCACCTTTGCCTTCTCCTAACCACACTGGCGCTGCGGTGTAAACAAAATAAACAAAAAAGACTTTTCCTCTCTCTGTTAAATCCTAGCTCACGTTTGCAGTCTAACACCAGCTCTGGCAGGATACACATTTCAAAACTGACATATTGTAATCACAAAACAGAAAATAAAATTACTTTTTCTACCTTTTGTTGTCTGGTCATTATTCAAATCTTGTTGGTCCTAGGCTCTGGTTGTCTTCTGATAACTTGCTTGCTAACCATCCATCTGCCATCTCTGTCCTCCCCTTCCGTTTCCCTTCCCTCCCCCGAAGGTCTGGCATCTTTCCTTTTTTTCGTCTCCCTCTCCAGATCCACCTTTTCTTAACTACCCTTTCATTCAGCATCTCTCCCTCTTTCCCCACCACCCCAGAGTCCACCATTTCTCCCTTTCTTTTCCCAACTACCCTCCTATCCAGTATCTCTATTCCCCCTCCACACCATCCCTTGTGTCCAACTTCTCTCCCTTTCTGTTCCTTCCCTCCCTAAATCCCATTGTCCATCATCTCTCTCCCTCTCCTCTATTTTTAGACCCATTATTTCTTCCCGCCCAAAGTCCGGCATATGCATGTCTCTTTGAACCCCCCTTCCCTCCCACCCTCTGTGTACTTCTACACCAGGCCTGCCTGCCTGTCCCCCCCCTTGAAGGCCTGCCTGCCTGTCCCCCCCTTGAAGGCCTGCCTGCCTGCCTGTCACCCTCTTAAAGGCCTGTCTGCCTGCCTGTCACCCTCTTGAAGGCCTGCTTGCCTGCCTGTCACCCTCTTGAAGGCCTGCCTGCCTGCCTGTTACCCTCTTGAAGGCCTGCCTGCCTGCCTGTCACCCTCTTGAAGGCCTGCCTGCCTGCCTGTCACCCTCTTGAAGGCCTGCCTGCCTGCCTGTCACCCTCTTGAAGGCCTGCCTGCCTGCCTGTCACCCTCTTGAAGGCCTGCCTGCCTGCCTGCCTGTCACCCTCTTGAAGGCCTGCCTGCCTGCCTGCCTGTCACCCTCTTGAAGGCCTGCCTGCCTGCCTGTCCCCTCTTGAAGGCCTGCCTGCCTGCCTGTCCCCTCTTGAAGGCCTGCCTGCCTGCCTGTCCCCTCTTGAAGGCCTGCCTGCCTGCCTGTCCCCTCTTGAAGGCCTGCCTGCCTGACTGTCCCGCCTTGAAGGCCTGCCTGCCTGACTGTCCCTCCTTGAAGGCTTGCCTGCCTGTACCCTCTGAAGGCCTGCCTCACCCACCACCATGAAGGACTGCTCACACACACCCCCTCCAGCAAGGCCTGCGTGTTCCCCCTTGCCTCCCACTGGTGTCCGACTTCCCCCCTGCCCTCCCCGCACCGTTTACCTTAAAGAAGCAGCCTGCAGACAAGATCGCGATGCTAGCGATCTTTGCACTGCTTTGGAGCTGTTTCCTCTGCCACGGTCCCGCCCCTTCTCTAACGTCAGAGACAGGATTGCGGCAGAGGAAACAGCTCGGAAGCAGTGCAAAGATCGCTAGCATCGCGATCTTGTCTGCAGGTTGCTTCTTTAAGGTAGACGGTGCAGGGAGGCCAGGGGGGGAACTGGATGCCGGGGGGGGGGGGGGAACAGGACGCAAGGGGGGAAGCCAGACACCAGCTGGGTGAGGGTGAGGGGGGAAGGTTAGCCGAATCGGGAAGTCAATTTTTTTTTTTTTTCCCTTCTTATCGATTCACCCGAAGTGAATCAGTGAACCGATTCGAATCGGGCAGCACTACTCTACACACTCATAGGAGCCAACTTTTCAAATTATTGGTGGTACTTAACATGACACATGTGAAGGCAAATTTTAGAAAGAACATACAAAACAAAATTTAAACACCAGAAAGGACAAGCCATATTCTGGTAGTATTTTTGAAAGGGCCTGTCAAACTATGTTCCCTCTAAGCTGAGTACTTGAAATTGCTTATACATTTTAGGAGTGTTGCTCACAAAAATACTTGCAAATCTGGAAAATTGTTGGTTTGTAGAACTTGTTGATCACACGACAAAACCTTTTTAGAACTTGTTGCTCACATGAAAAAAATTTGCATGCACCTGGCCAATCCTTAGGGAGTATTGCATCCAATGTAAATGTAGAATACATGAATGGATGTGACTATGTGCAGTGGAGGCAACATACATATACAGTACATCTTTAATGTTGGCACTTGCATATGAATATTTAATATTTTCAGAACATGCACATGAGCGTGCTGTAGCTTAGACATCTATGTCTTACATTTTTGACTCTATCAATTACCGTAAGTACAGATCCCGCAGTCATGCAGTCCTATCAGTTTCATGAGGAGAAGGGGAACAGGTGGATTAAGGGGGCATCCTTCTCTATTTTCCTATTGTTTTATGTTTGTGAAATATTGTTTAGCTGGTACTTATTTGTCCATTGTTTTCCCCTTTTTAATACAAATTTTAAAACGCTTAGAAGTCTTGATTTGCGTTTTATCAAAATTTTAATAAACTTGAAACTTTCTCCTGTAGAACTCTGCCCAAAACCTAGATATGCCTGAGAGCAGGTTTAAATTCCTACATTGATCTGGTTGCTCAGAGATATGCATTCCCCTTCTGACATGGGGAATACATGTGTATTATTTTGTTTGCCCAAATTATGCTTCCTTGTCTTTTGCATGTTTTATGATTTGCTGTTAAAACCTGGCTTTCTAAAATCAGTTTTTCTATATTTATTTGATATGCATATGTAAATGCCAGTATTTATATGTGCAGACCACAAATAGGGCTTCTGAAATAACCACCATTATCATGTTTGTGAAAAGAAAAACAAAGCATAGTAGTGGGTCATGGGCACAATTGCCTAGGGCAGTGGTTCTTAAACTTGTCCTGGAGGACCCCTAACCAGTCGGGTTTTCAAGATATCCCTAATGAATATGCATGAGAAAAATTTGCATGCAAACTACCTATTTTATAGGCAAATCTCACTTAGTGCAGATTTTTTGGTGCCTAGTTTTGAGCACCTATTATAGAATTCCCCCTCCCCCTGGGAGAACTCATGGCTCAAAGAAAAACTATGGAAGCACTAAAATTCCCACCAGTTTGCCTTCTCTTTCTTTTTACAGCCTCTGTCATTTTCATTCCAACATGGCTTGTCCATACTAGTGCTTCCCGATTTCTGATTCGAATCGATTCACCGATTCATTTCGAGTGAATCGATTCCTTTTTTTTTTTTTTTTTTTTTTTTTAAATCGGCCTCCCTGTTCTGTGACCAATCCCTCTTCCTGTGCCTCCAGGTCTCCTAAAGTAGGTGGTTTCCCCTGAGGAGATTTGGAGGGCAGCGACTTGGTCCACTCTACATACATTTTCCAAGGTATATATAGTGGATTTAGCAGCAAGGGAGGATTATACCTTTGGGTCCTGCGCTGGTGCAGTGGTCCTTCTCAGTATTTCTGGGACTGCTTTTGTGCATCCCATCTGCCCAGAATAACACACCTATTGCACTAGAAAAAGAGATTGGGTTCTTACCTTGCTAATATTTTTCTAATAGATAGGTGTCATTCTGGACCACCACCCTGTCATTTCTTGTGTCTGCCTACTGACTCGCTCAGAATGTTCACATCCAAACCTGTCAGTTGGATGCCAGTCAGACATTAAGAACATGAAGAAGAGTCCATTGCAAGGACACTCTGCCCACCAACTCAGCCAGCAGATTAAATGTTCCCCTTAACAGTATCCATGACTTCCTTAGCAACAGCAGCAGATGAATCCAGAGACTAGTTGGATAGTACACATCTACCAGAAGGTGGAGATAGAGAAACTGATTAACAGGTGGTCCTATTGGCTGGCACACCTCCTTAATCTTCAGTATGATGTATCTCCAGCAGGTGGACGGTCCCTTTTCAACTAGCTCCTGAATTCTGGCTGTGACTGAGCAATGCTATTTCTCCTGTTGAGGTTTCTCTTCAATGAGACGACAATTTTATTCTCCTGTTGAGGTTTCTCTTCAGTGAGACAGGGGTGTCCGGCTGAATGGTGTCAGATTTAGGGGTTACACCTGCCCCCCCCTCTCCCTGGTCCCTGCCTGACCCTCCCTCCAGTGTTAGAGGCTCTGACTTGGTTTCCATTTTTTTCTAAGCTTTACCGGTTAGATGTAGCAGTGCGTGCGGAGTCTGTTTTTGGTACTTCGGTTATTGCGGAGCCGGCGTTAGCTTCCCACCCAGATTGAGGATTGCTTTGCTACATCCCACTAGTCTCTGGATTTATCTGATGCTGTTGCTAAAGAATTATGTTCTTACCTGTTAATTTTCTTTCATTAGACGCAGCAGATGAATCCAGAGCCCTGCCCTTGCTGGATATTGGTTCTTGGATTATGTTTTCGGGAGTTCTAGAAGTTTTGTTATAGTTGGTAGTGGTATTCTATGTTATTACCTTTGAAATTTATTATGGTAAAGACATTTTTTACATGCTAAGCATATTTCTGGTTCCTGATGAACATAACATAAGATTTGCCGCTGCTTGTGCAAGGAGCAATGCTGAAGATAAAAGCAGCATTCCAGCCAATAGGACCACCTGTTAATCAGTTTCTCTATCTCTACCTGCTGGTAGATGTGTGCTATCCCACTAGTCTCTGGATTCATCTGCTGCATCTAAAGGAAAGAAAATTAACAGGTAAGAACATAATTTTTCTATCCTATTTGTCTGTCTTGTCTGTTTAGATTGTAAGTTCTCAAGCAGTGACTTTGCACAGTGCTGTGTACGTCTGGTGGTGCTATAGAAATAATTAATAGTAGTAGTAGTAGTTGAGCTCCATTAATGTTTTCTGTTTGACATGATTGTTTCAACCATTGTTTAACATGTTTGTTATAATTTCGGAGCAGAACAGACTTGTTCTCCGGGAAATTTCCTCGTACCCTTCCTTCACATGTGTTTCTAGAAGTGGCTATCACCTGCTTTGGAACAAAGCTGAAGGGGGCAGCAGAGCCTTCTGGTGAAGTAGGAAGGATTAAACAAACCTGAGTGGATTCTTTCTGTATGGCTCGCGAGGGATTTCACCCTTTCAGGCTTCCTTATTTCATATTCTCTCTTTTGCAAGAAGGGGTTTCCAAAGGGTTAGCATGCAATTTCCTTTGAGTTTAGGTGGCGCTTATCGCCTGTTAGAGAGGTAAGGTGTCAAATACTTCTTTAGGGTCTCAGCCAGATGTGGTAAGGTTCTTTAAGGGGGTAAACAGAATTAGGCCTTCGCTGCGGAAACCATGTCCAGATTGGAGTTTGAAGGTGGTTCCACATGAACGACTACTTCGGAAAATTGCGAGCCATGGAATCGAGGGTGAAATACTTACGTGGATTAAAAACTGGCTGGAGCATAGGAAACAGAGAGTGGGGGTAAATGGACAATACTCGGACTGGAATAGGGTGCCGCAGGGCTTGGTGCTTGGACCCGTGCTCTTCAACATCTTTATAAACGATCTGGACATTGGAACGATGAGTGAGGTGATTAAATTTGCAGACAATACAAAGTTATTCAGAGTAGTGAAGACGCAGGGGGATTGCGAAGATCTGCAATGTGACATAATCAGGCTCGAGGAATGGGCATCAACATGGCAGATGAGGTTCAACGTGGATAAGTGTAAAGTGATCCATGTCGGTAACAAAAATCTCATGCATGAATACAGGATGTCCGGGGTGGTACTTGGAGAGAACTCCCAGGAAAAGAGACTTGGGAGTTCTTATCGACAAGTCGATGAAGCCGTCCACGCAATGTGCGGCGGCGGCAAAAAGGGCGAACAGAATGCTAGGAATGATAAAGAAGGGAGATCACGAACAGATCGGAGATGGTTATCATGCCGCTGTACCGAGCCATGGTGCACCCTCACCTGGAATATTGCATCCAGCACAGGTCGCCGTACATGAAGAAGCCAGGGAAGAGTGACTAAGATGTTTAAGGGGCTGGAGGAGTTGCTGTACAGCGAAAGATTAGAGAAACTGGGCCTCTTCTCCCTCAAACAGAGGAGATTAAGAGAGGACATGATCAAAATATTCAAGATACTGAAGGGGATAGACTTAGTAAATAAGAACAGGTTGTTCACTCTCTCCAAGGCAGGGAGAACGAGAGGGCACTCTCTAAAACTGAAAGGGTATAGATTCCGTACAAACATAAGGACGTTCTTCTTCACCCAGAGAGTGGTAGAAAACTGGAACGCTTTTCCGGAGTCTGTCATAGGGGAAAACACCCTCCAGGGATTAAAGAGTTAGACAAGTTCCTGCTGTACCGGAACGTACTCAGGTAGGGCTAGTCTCAGGGCGCTGGTCTTTGACCAGAGGGCTGCCGTGTGAGCGGACTGATAGGCACAATGGACCACAGGTTTGACCCAGCAGTGGCAATTCTTATGTTCTTATGATAGAGGCTCCTTTCGAACTTTTGAGTACCGTGACGATCAATGATGGAACCTTGAAGGTAATTTTTCTTGTGGCTATGGCCTCGGCGAAGCGTGTGTCAGTTGCAAGCCCTGTCTTGGCAGAGATCCATTCTTATGTTTTTTGGACTCGGGGGGGGGGGGGGGGGGGTGGTGTGTCTTGATTTCGGACGGTTTCCTTCATTTCTGTCTAAGGTGGTTTTGCCTTTTCACGTCAATGAGGCTCTCTTCCTTCCGGCATTTAGGGAAGAGGAGTGGGGGTCGCGGTTTCCGTCTTTACATTTATTGGATGTGCGTAGAGTTCTTTTGCACTATCTTCAGGTTACTAATGACTTTCGAAAGTCGGATCATCTCTTTGTTCTGTTTTCAGGACCTAGGAAGTGCCTGGCAACCTCAAAAGTTTCAGTAGCTTGGTGGGTCCGAGAGGCTATTGTTTGCACTTATTTGGTAGCAGGTAAACGGCTGCCGGAAGCCCTCCATGCTCATTCGACCAGGGCAATGGCTACATCTTGGGCAGAATCCTGGGGTTTTTCTCTGGAAGAAATTTGCAGAGCGGCCACATGGTCATCCTCAAACACTTTCTCTAGGTATTTGGCTGAGCCAGCAGAGGCGTCTTTCGGGGCTTCAGTCATTGCAGAGGCCGCACTTTAGTCCCACCCAGTATGAGTTGGCTTTGCTATATCCCACTGGTCTCTGGATTCATCTGCTGCCGGCACTAAGGAAGGAAAAATTTTGCCCTACTTGTTAATTTTCTTTCCTTTAGACACAGCAGATGAATCCAGAGCCCCACCCGGGCTAGATTCGGTGATGACTCCAGTGGCGGCGGGGGAGGGGGGAAAGAGTGCTAGGGTTGGTATAGATTGGCTATTGTTCTTGTTCTCTTATGGGAAAGTTTTTGAGCTGCATTGCTTGGGCAAGATCAGTACTAATTGGCAAGAGGGAGTTCCATCCAGATATACTCCTGAAAATCAGGGCTCTATCTCCACCTGCTGGTAGGTATGTGCTGTCCCACTGGTCTCTGGAGTCATCTGATGCGTCTAAAGGAAATAAAATTAACAGGTAAGAACATAATTTTTCTATTTCTTTATCAGAGACAACAGAAGGTGAGATGACTTGCATAAAGGCACAAGGAACAATCCTCAGGACGTCAGCCCTGCCTTCCCTAGGTTTCAGTCTGCTGCTCTAACCAGAGAAAACTGAGTTTAGTGCAGGAATATTGAGACCCCCCTCCCCCGCCCCTGAAAAAAACATTATTTTTAGTTAAATGTATAAGATGGCATTATCTTTCAGAGAAAGGAAGGCATATAGGGGAAAGCATCTGACTGCATTGTTTGTGCTTGAAGTAAATGAAAGGGTTAGTGTGGATAGTGGTAAGCATGGACAAGTAATTTAATTTTTTACACTCTGTTGCCAATTTTTAGTCAATTTAGTCATGATACTGTGTTTCAACTGGAAGTGCTATAATGCCATCTGTTTCGGGAACTGTTTCAGTTTTACTCTGGGAAATAGATTGGAGAATTATTTATACAGATAACAGAAAAAAATCCCTTAATAATTTCATTTTGCATCAGTAAATGACAGAATGGTCAAAATGACCATCTAAGAAACTGAGAGAAATTAGGTTTGGGTTGTTTTTGGGTTTTTTTTAAGAAGTGACAGAGCTAGGAAAACAAAAGCAGGTGATAGTGATTTCCTGTGGCTATAGTTGATTTTAAGTGAAAATAAAAAAAAGGAGAGCCAGATGAATGACTAACTACAGTCGGTTAGGACTGGCACTGGTTCCATAAGCAAAACTCATGCTGTTGTTCAGTTCTTAACAAGATAGTAGGTTTCTTCTTCTTCTTGTCCTGGCGAGTCTGTACTATTCTTCTTAATATTAGAATGGAATTTTTGTATATTTTTTTGTGTGGTTGATGAATTTTGAGATGAACATTGAAAAGAAACATTAATAATAGTAGCCTGTTTCATGTGGGCGTATGCACAATCAAGTCATTTTATTATGACCGCCACCTACCTCTGACATCAGGAACGCACAGCCAGTGAATGAATGCACATGTTGCACGCAGACTTTGTGGGTATATAAAGTGGGATGTTCGCAAAATGCCAATATAGCAACCATGGTTATGATGGGGGAAAAATCACAATTTATTAGATATTGAAAAAGGCATGATTATTGACTACAGGGCCAAGGGCAGCAGCATTTCAGAAATGGCAGATTTTGAGAACTGTTCACTGGTTGCTGTGGTTAAAGTGTACTGTGAGTGGCCGAATGTAACTGTGGTAACTGTGGGGCAGCAAGTCATTGGTACGCTACTATGGATCAACTCGCCATCCAAACGAACCAGGAGGCTTCCAGAAGTGCGTCCAAAACAACTGTGCAGCGAACCCTATTGCAAATGGGGCTGCAGAGCAGACGGCTGGTGAATGCACCCATGCTTATGAGGGTTCATTGCAAAAAATGGCTGCAATTTGCACAGTAGTACCAACATTGAATTTGTACCGACTAGCAGAGGGTTGCTCACGTTTTGAGCTCCATCGAACGGATGGACATTGGCGTGTAAGGCGTAAAACTACCGAGAACAAAAACCCAGCAATCGTTGATTGTACATTAGCTGGTGGCGGCTGCGTTATGATCTGGGGAATGTTTTCTTGGTATGATCTGGGTCCCTTGATACCTCTGGAAGACACTCTCAACCGATATGGGTATCTCTCCATCCTTGCCGATCAAGTACACTCATATAGAAACAGAAACATGATGGCAAATAAAGGCCAAATGGCCCATCCAGTCTGCCCATCCGCAGTAACCATTATCTCTTTCTCTCTCTAAGACAGGGGTGTCATAGTCCCTCCTCGAGGGCCGGAATCCAGTCGGGTTTTCTGGATTTCCCCAATGAATATGCATTGAAAGCAGTGCATGCAAATAGATCTCATGCAGATTCATTGGGGAAATCCTGAAAACCCGACTGGATTCTGGCCTTCGAGGACCGACTTTGACACCTGTGCTCTAAGAGATCCCACTTGCCTATCTCAGGCTTTCTTGAATTCAGATGCAGTCTCTGTCTCCACCACCTCTTCCGGGAGACTGTTCCTCTCATCTACCACCCTTTTTGTAAAAAAGTATTTCCTTAGATTACTCCTGAGCCTATCACCTCTTAACTTCATCGTATGCCCTCTCATTCCAGAGCTTCCTTTCAAATGAAAGAGACTCAACTCATGTAGGTATTTAAACAGCTCTATCCCACCTTTTCTCTAAAGTATACAGATTGAGATCTTTAAGTCTGTCCCGATACGCCTTATGATGAAGATTACACAGCATTTTAGTAGCCTTCCTCTGGACTGACTCCATCCTTTTTCTTTTTGAAGGTGCGGCCTCCAGAATTGTACATAATATTGTAAAGGGTGGGTGTTGGGATAGCTATTGCTAAGGGGATCCAGGTAGATTGCAAAAAGGTGATTCAGGATCCTGCTGGGAGATTTCTTATCCTATTGGCCAAAATAAGGGGCCATTGCGTTACTCTGGTTAATGTCTATGTGCTCAACAAAAACCAGGGGGAGTTCCTCAAAAAACTGGAACTTAGTATTCAGAGGAATTTGGAAGGAACTTTATTAATGGGTTGGGACTTCAATCTAACGCTCAAACCTAAATTAGATGACTCTACCCCTAAGGTTCAATATGGGAAGGTGGATAGAAACAGTTTTTTGTCTCTGCTGCGCCACTGGTATCTTTCTGATCTGTGGAGGAAGTTTTATCCTGCTGAGAGGATTTACACTTATTGCTCTCAGGTTCACGCCTCCTCTTTGCGCATTGACCTGTGGTTTGGAGAAAGGTCCTTGCTTCACAAAACATGTTCTTGTCAAATTTCGAGCAGTACGCTATCTGATCATTCTTCTGTGCTACTGTTTTCTTTCTGATGAGCATGCTGGCAGAGAAACCTTGTTGACCAGAATTTGCTATGTGGTTGGATAAATTATCTGTCAAAGCCATAGAAGCTGTAAATTACATTTCTTTGTGTTCACATCAACTAACTTACTCTTTCAAAACAATGTCTGACTTATTAAAACAAGTGCAATTTTGTTGAGTGGTTTATAGTATCCACAATGCTCTGCTCTGCCTTCATATTTCTTTTTCAAATAAAACACAGCTGCCTTAAAGGTGACCTGGGCTATGACTCCTACAGAATTGATATACTCAGAGTTTCATGCTCATCAAAGGTTATGCAGTAGTGCTTAGATGGTGACACCAGCTGTAAAGAACTATGGCCGGTGCTAGGCAGACATCTTTTGTCTGTATCCTGTATATTGTAAGATAGTTGAGGATGCCTCAAGCTGCGGCCACCGCGTTTAATGTGCTGCGGCTTGGCAAAGTTTGTGAGACACTGGATTAGACAGTCTATCCTTTACCTTTTTCCAGTTACTAGGAGGTCTGTACATTAATAATATTCCTAAGTCTTTTTCTCCTTCCTGATTTTCCATACTGCAGATCACTTTTCATTATTGCTATTTAATAACATTAATGAAAGAAATGATTTATATAATATGAGCAGACTTCCGCCTCTCTTTGTCTTTCTGGGGCAATGAATCACTTTGTATCTTGGAAGGAATGGGTTAATTAGTACTGGGGAGTTATCTTCCGCAATCCATGTTTCTGTCTTGCATGCTAAAAACCAACTTGGTATTTAGCTATCAGATCGCTCAGGATCAAGGTTTTATTACAGGCTGATGTTGTGTTCACATATATATATATATATTCTATATATTCTATTTGTATGTAATCATCTTCCTTTTTGTTGGGGGAAGGGTTTTCTATTTCTATTGCCCATAATCACTTTTGAGACTTCTGGTATAATGGTATCCAAAAGATAAGAAGCTACTTCACCCAACTACTCTATGCCTTCATCCTCTCATGCCTGGACTACTGCAATGCATTATTCAACGGACTAACAGCAAAAAACATCCAATAATGCCAGCGAGTTCAAAATGCAGCAATCGGGCTACTGAAAAACCTATAAGCCCATGATCCCCTCTCCTCAGCACTGACCTTGACCCATTGGTTGTCCATAACCAAACACTGCATCTTCAAAGGCCTAGTGCTAGCATACAAATCCTTCCACAACATGGTACCCAGAACTTCTCACACAAACTTCCTCTCTACACTCCAAGGAGAGCGCTTTGCTCCTAGGGTAAAATATGCGTACATATACCCTCAGGATACACCCTTCAGCTCCGAACAGCTTATTATTAATAAATCTAAAGCTAACAAAAATGCAATACAATATCTAAACAAATAATGGTAATCATATATGCACTTATAATCAATCAGAATCCATACAACATTAACTCCCTCAACCACCATTTTCATAAGAGAATAGAACCATACAAAAGAAATACCTCCCTCCCACTCTGAACAGCTTGAAAACTATCTTACTCTCATTTCCTACCAAACCTTTGGAATAACCTACTTCCACACATCAGATCCCTTGAGGGACTTCTAAACTTTAAAAACCTTCATCTTTGCCTATCCCTATCCATTCAACCTTAACCCCTACCCTATCTTTCCATACTTGCTTCTGTTAAATATTCCATGGACCGCAACTAAAGTATTTGATACTAGAAGATGTTAATCATTTATGTATAAATGATGCCCTTACACTGAACAACAGGGTAGCCAAATTGTGTTTCACATACATGCTAGGCTCGATAATCTCCAGCAGAACTTATGTGTTTAGACTGTATTATTAGACAGACTTCTCATACTAGGCACCTTAACTGTATCATTCACTTGATTCTAAAGTCATACCCCATGCAGGATAAACTGTAATCCTATGCAATGTTCAAAAAATATCCTTATGTAATTTTGTAATTTCGTAAAGTTGTAACTCCATGCAAGATAAGCTGTAACCATAGGCAATATTCATAGAATAACCTTATGTAATGGTACATTGTAACACTATGAATGTAAAATTGTAATCCGTTCTGAGCTCTTTGGAGAAGATAGGATATAAAACCTAATAAATTAATTAATAAGTGGTGTTCATTGCTGGTGCTAAAGCCTCCCTGGGATCTAAGTTTGTGTGTTTTACTAAGAGACATTAGTTATTGATAGAGGCCATATTTCTTTGAATAATGTTATTGTAGTGTGCCCCATCTATTAAACTTGCTTTAAATAAGAGCAGCCCTATCTGTGATCTGTTTCCGACGAAAAGTGTTGTTAGATCTTATAGTTGCGGATTAAGTGATCTGCCGGATGATAGACTACTACTGCCTTACCTTATCGGTAGCAGAAGGACCATATAGGTTGTGAACTGGAGCGGATGGTAGAGGGGATGAATAGAAGTGGCATTTGCTAGATGGTAGTCATAAGAACATAAGAATTGCCGCTGCTGGGTCAGACCAGTGGTCCATCGTGTCCAGCAGTCCGCTCACGCAGCAGCCCTCTGGTGAAAAGCCAGCGCCCTAACTGAGACTAGCTCTACCTGCATATGATCCAGTTCAGCAGGAACTTGTCTAACTTTGTCTTGAATCCCTGGAGGGTGTTTTCTCCTATGACTGACTCCGGACTTCTGGTTTTGATGAATCTTGTTCTTATCTGGGCAGTTGGGAACCGTGCAAAGAAGTCACTAAGAAACTAAGAATGGTTACCAGCAATCTGTACCCTTTTTCCACCTTTGTGATTACTCACCTTGATTACCGTAACTCCCTATATATTGGTTTGCCACTTTACTTTTTAAAATGCCTTCAACTTGTTCAGTCTATTGCCATCTATCTGCCTACTACATAAAACTAAACCTTTGAACCACATTACTCTGCTTTTCCAAACTGAGCACTTGTTAGCACTGCTTGTATTAAATTTAAAGTCCACACTAGAGCTGCCTGATTCAGTAATGCGGCAGAGTGAAATCCCCGATGGACAAGGCCAAGCAGCCTGTTTAGAGTGCTGCCGGCCTGGCGCTGCTTCGGTTGAAGGTAGAGTTCGCTCGCGGTCGTCTGGGAGTGAAGGATGGAGGGTCATCAGGGGTTCGGCTGCACGATGGGGGAGGGGTGCTCAAGGGTTCGGCTGCGCAAGGGATGGGATGGAGGGAGGGAAGGATGGATAGAAGCTGGGCAAGGGTTCTGCTGCATAAGGGATGGGAGGGAGGGAAGGATAGAAGCTGGGCAAAGATTATGCTCCACGAGGGATGGGAGGGAGGATAGGATAGAAGGTAAGCAAACTTCTGCTGCATAGGGGGATGGGAAGGAGGGAGGAGAGGAAAGATGCTGCAGGGGCAGGGCAGGCAGGAGCAAGTTGCGAGGCAGGCGAAGAGGAGCTGAGAGAGGGGAGAAAGAAGGAAGGAATCGGAGAAGCAGGGTAGGCAAGAGTGAGGGGCAGAGGCGAGAGATAGCTCCACCCACCCCTCTGATGTCAGCCAAGCACCAATCCGAAGCTCCCCCTTAAAAGGGGAGGAGCCAAGGCACGATAACATCAGAGCCCAGTGAGCAGAGCAGGCAGGAGCAAGACGCGAGGCAGGCGAAGAGGAGCTGAGAGAGGAGAGAAAGAAGGAAGGAATCGGAGAAGCAGGGCAGGCAGGAGTGAGGGGCAGAGACGAGAGATAGCCAACCCCTCTGACATCAGCCAAGCACCGATCCGAAGCTCCCTCTTAAAAGGGGAGGAGCTAACAGCGCTCAGCCGTTCGGCGCGCGTCAAAGGCGAGCATCAAAGGCGCTCCCCTTAGCGAGAGCGCCTTTGCGAAGGGCCTTCAGAAGGGGCGAGTCACTACACGAGTAGCAGGCAGAGAGAGAGTGAGGACACCACCAGCAGCAGGCAGAGAGAGAGAGTGAGGACACCAGCAGCAGGCAGAGAGAGAGAGAGAGTGAGGACACCAGCAGCAGGCAGAGAGAGAGAGGACACCAGCAGCAGGCAGAGAGAGAGAGGACACCAGCAGCAGGCAGAGAGAGAGAGGACACCAGCAGCAGGCAGAGAGAGATAGAGAGGACATCAGCAGCAAGCAGAGAGAGAGAGAGAGGACGCCAGCAGCAGGCAGAGAGAGAGAGAGAGGACACCAGCAGCAGGCAGAGAGAGAGAGAGAGAGAGGACACCAGCAGCAGGCAGAGAGAAAGAGAGAGGCCACCAGCAGAAGACAGAGAGAGAGGACACAAAGCAGACACAGAGGGCACTTACATACGTAACATCAGCAGGTCACCCGTAAACTGTTAACTGTTATCTTAAAGTAGGAATGACAATGGAAGCAGAGAGAAACCAGAAGATGAGCTATCTAGTGTTCTGCACAGACTGTCATATGTATGACTACCTCCCCTCGGGGAGGCATATGTATGTGGTCGGTGTCAGGAGCTGAAAAGCTTGAAGAAGGAAGTTAAGCGACTAGAGGACAAGATAAAGGAGCTAGAAGGACTTTACACTAAGGAGAACCCAATCAGCACAGCTGGAGACACATTGAGGAGGAGGTCAGGGAATTTGAGAAATTCATTGAGGAAGCCTACAGGAGGAGGGTGGAAGAGAATGAACTCCAGATGGAAGATGAAATTACACCAACACCAACATGGAAGGGAGAACAAGAAGCAGATGACCTCAAAGAAGACGCCCACAGAGGAACACCGTATGAGGGGGAGAAAATGGCAAGTCGATGCCAAGAAAAAGAAACAGCGAAGCACACCGAGGACATAGAAGAAGAAGCAGCAAAGCACTCCAAGGACATTGACCTGAGACCGAAGTGAAAATTAAAGAAAGGAAAGTCAGCGATCCTAGTGGGAGACTCAGTCCTGAGGCATGTGGACAGCCACATAGCAGGAGGGAGAGAGGATCAACTAGTCTCCCAGGAGCAAGAACCAAGGACATCGTGGACAAAATTGGAAAGATCCTGGAAGGAGCAGAGACGGAAGAGATCACAGTAATGATCCACATCGGGACGAATGATGTCTGCAGGAGAGACTACAGAAGAAGCACGCTGATAGAACAGTTCAAGATTCTGGGAAAGAAGCTGAAGATGAGGACTCGGACGATAGCGTTCTCGGAGATCCTACTGGTACCGAGGGCAGATGTGAAAAGACAGGAGGAACTACAGTCAATAAATGCGTGGATGAGGAGATGGTGCGAGGAAGAAGGATTCCACTTTGTGAGAAACTGGACAACGTTCTAGGGCAAGAGCAAGCTCTACAGGAGAGATAGACTGCACCTGAGCGCGGCGGGAACTAGACTTCTAGCAAACAACATCAGGAGAGGAATAGAACAGGCTTTAAACTAAGAAGAAGGGGAAAGCCGACAGTCGACCAAGTGTCGACGATTCGGAAGAAGGTATCCCGTGAAGATACTAAGGGGAAAAAAGGCAAAAGGCTGGGAAGAAACAATGGGCAAATTACAGGAGTTGACTAACCCAGAAGGAAGAGGAGGTTAGAAGGATTATAGCACAAGAGAAGAAGCTAAAGACTGAAGCGCAGGGAAAGGAAATGAAGACAAGAAAACACCAGGATCTAAATTGCATATATACCAATGCAAGGAGCCTAAGAAACAAAATAGGGGAATTAGAAGCCATGGCCAATGCAGAGGACATAGACATCATTGGAGTCTCTGAAACATGGTGGAATGAAGAAAACAAATGGGATACAGCACTGCCGGGGTACAAATTCTATCGCCAGGACAGGTCAGGACAGAAAGGAGGTGGAATAGCCCTATACATAAAAGAAAGCATACAATCGATAAGAATGGACACAGCAGAGACGACCAACAAGCTGGAATCGCTATGGGTTAAAATACCAGGAAGGAAAGGGCCTGAAATAAAGATGGGCCTTTACTATCGTCCACCCGGGCAAATCGGGGATATCGTTGAAGAAATGGAAGCCGAGATGAAGCGAGAATGCAAAAGCGGTAAAACAGTTATTATGGGAGACTTCAACTATCCCGGGATAGACTGGAGTCTTGGAAGCTCAAAATGCGCTAGGGAGATAGAATTCCTGGAGGCTACACAAGATTGCTTTATGGAGCAGCTTGTTAGAGAACCAACGAGAGGAAATGCCATTCTGGATCTAATCCTAAATGGGTTAAGGGGACCTGCAAAGGAAGTGGAAGTAGTGGGACCGTTGGGAAACAGCAATCATAATATAATCAAGTTCAAGGTTGAAGTAGGAATACCGAAAAGAAAGAGAACCATAGCGACAACTTTCAGCTTCAGGAAAGGAAACTACGAAGCAATGATGGAAATGGTAAGGAAGAAACTTGGGAACACTTCCAAGAAATGGCAAACAGTAGAACATGCCCGGTCTTTTTTCAAGGACACGGTGAGCAAGGCACAAAATCTGTATTTCCCCAGATTCAGAAAGGGGTGCAAAAAGAGTCGAACAAAAGACCCGGCGTGGATAACTAAAATAATGAAGGAAGCGATAGGAAATAAGAAAAATTCATTCAAGAAATGGAAAAAGGACAAAACTGAGGGGAACTGAAAAGAGCACAGGAAGTATCAAAAAGAATGTCACTGTGTGGTTCGAAAAGCCAAAAGAGTATGAAGAGAGGCTAGCCAGGGAAGCACAAAATTTCAAACCGTTCTTTAGATATGTTAAAGGGAAGCAGCCGGTTAGGGAGGAGGTGGGACCGCTGGACGACAGAGACAGGAAGGGAGTGGTGAAGGAGGAGAAAGAAGTAGCAGAAAGACTTAACGTGTTCTTTCCGTCTGTATTTACAAATGAAGACACATCCAACATACCGGAACCCGAGCAAATCTTCAATGGAGATCAAGCAGAAAAATTAACAACCATGGAAGTGAGCCTTGAAGACGTACGCAGGCAGCTAGAAAAATCCAAGGGTTCTGAAGGAACTAAAGGAGGAGATAGCAGAACTACTGCAGCAAATTTGCAAATCTATCACTGAAAACAGATGTGATCCCGGAGGATTGGAGGATAGCCAACGATACGCCCATCTTTAAAAAGGGATCAAGAGGTGACCCGGGAAACTACAGACCAGTGAGTCTGATGTCCGTTCCGGGGAAAATGGTGTAAGCACTGATAAAAGACAACATTGATGAACATTTTGAAAGAAACAAACTTCTGATAACCAGCCAACATGGTTTCTGCAAGGGGAGATTGTGCCTAACGAAGGAATTAACAAACAGATAGACAGAGGAGACCCCATAGACATCATATATCTAGATTTCCAAAAAGCCTTTGACAAGGTGCCCCATGAACGCCTACTCCGGAAACTGAAGAATCATGGGGTGGAAGGAGACATACATAGATGGATCGGAAACTGGTTGGCGGGTAGGAAACGGAGGGTAGGAGTGAAGGGTCACTACTCGGACTGGAGGAGGGTCACGAGTGGTGTCCCACAGGGCTCGGTGCTTGGACTGCTGCTATTTAATATATTTATAAATGACCTAGAAACAGGGACTAAGTGTGAGATAATAAAATTTGCGAACGACACCAAACTATTTAGTGGAGCTCGGACTAAAGAGGACTGCGAAGAATTGCAAAGGGACTTGAACAAGCTAGGGGAATGGATGACGAGATGGCAGTTGAAGTTCAACGTTGAGAAATGTAAAGTACTACATGTGGGAAGCAGAAACCCGAGGTACAGATATACGATGGGAGGGATGTTATTGAAGGAGAGTACCCAAGAAAGGGACTTGGGGGTAATGGTGGACATGACAATGAAGCCGACGGCACAGTGCTCAGCGGCCGCAAAGAGAGCGAATAGAATGCTAGGTATAATCAAGAAGGGTATCACTACCAGAACGAAAGAAGTTATCCTGCCGTTGTATCGGGCGATGGTGCGTCCGCATCTGGAGTACTGCGTCCAATATTGGTCGCCGTACCTTAAGAAAGATATGGCGTTACTCGAGAGGGTTCAGAGGAGAACGACACGTCTGATAAAAGGTATGGAAAACCTTTCATATGCTGAGAGATTGGAGAAACTGGGACTCTTTTCCCTGGAGAAGAGGAGACTTACAGGGGATATGATAGAGACTTACAAGATCATGAAGGGCATAGAGAGAGTAGAGAGGGACAGATTCTTCAAACTTTCAAAAAATAGGAGAACAAGAGGGCATTCGGAAAAGTTGAAAGGGGACAGATTCAAAACGAATGCTAAGAAATTTTTCTTTACCCAACGTGTGGTGGACACCTGGAATGCGCTTCCAGAGGGCGTAATAGGGCAGAGTACGGTACTGGGGTTCAAGAAAAAATTGGACAATTTCCTGCTGGTAAAAGGGATAGAGGGGTATAGATAGAGGATTACTGCACAGTTCCTGGACCTGTTGGGCTGCCGCATGAGCGGGCTGCTGGGCACGATGGACCTCAGGTCTGACCCAGTGGAGGCATTGCTTATGTTCTTATGAAAGAGGAAGAATTAGGGTGAGGGAGAGATGATCATGTGCATACCCCGAAAATAAGACCTAATGCCTTTTTTGGGCTCCAAATGAATATAAGACACTAATTTATTTTCAGGGAAACACAGTATTTAGTGACTCAAGTCTCATCTATGCCTTCTGGTGGAAACACTCTGCCATTTGATTGCTTTCCTCTAGAGTCTATTGCCTCTTTATATCCTTACTGGCCTTCTAAAACAGAACACAGTATTCAAGCTGTGGCTTTGCCAATTATCTATACAGAGACATTTCATCTTTTTTTTCTGCCGATTATCCTCGAAGTATTGGCCATTGCCCTGGCAGATATTTATAGGGTGGCAACATCGTCATTGTCACATTCTTTTAGTAAACGCTGCAGGGTTGCCATCTGGGCAAAAGAGGATGGGGCTTTTGGTAAAGTGGTATTGTAGAGAACCTTCTCTTCCTCCTGTCTACAGTTCTGCAGCTTGGTTGCATCCCTCAGTCTGGAGTCTAGCAGGATGAAACGGAAGGATAAATTTTTTCTTACCTGCTATGTTTCTGTTTTCTTTCTTTGATTCCTGCTAAACTAAGCCTGTAACCCATCTGGAAAGATGGTGAGCATATGTTCTCATTTTTGATGCTTGGTCTCAGCTACTTCAGCATAGTACTTTCTCATTTTAGCAGAGATATCCCTTAATGGTTTGTTTTAACAGATGGTATGTTTCTTTTCTAAATTCTCTTTCATCTTGAGCTTTGATTTTGGCAGTAGTTCACTGGCTGATTCAAAGCTGGACCTTATATTGGTGATGTTACTGGAAAGCTCAGGTCTCTGCCTCCATCTTCTGGTAGGCTGGCATATTGTAGCATAATTTGTCAATCTGGACTGGTCTAGCAGGAATTAAGGAAAGAAAATTATCAGGTATGAATGAACAAATTTCTCCTTGTCATAAATGCTGAACTGACCAGCAGATGGCAGTGCAGTAGTAGCTGCTGGCTGACAACTGAAGGAGATTAACTCATTCTGTGGCAGTAGCATCAACTAGCTGACTGAGAAAAGCCATTAAAAATCAGTTGGTTCTACCTAGCAAGAAACCAAGCTGAATAGGAATTCACTGTTTTCAGTTGAGAAAGCAGCTAATAGCTGTGAGGAAGGTTTTAACAGAAGGTTTTAACAGTGATTTGAGTTTGCACTCAACCTAGTGACAGAGGACTGGGAGATTGTCACAAAGACAAATTCTAGAAATAGGCTAATGTACAGTGCTACCGTAATTGTTTCTGAGTGAAATACTTTTTTTTTACGTGCCTGCTGTTGTAGTTTTAATCTTTCATATTAATTGTCCATGCTGTTTAATAACAGTTTATTAGTCCTCTGCTTGAGACTGATTAAATAAGTGAAACACTATTGAATCTCAGTTAAAGTGAAAAGTATATTAATATTTTCTTCTTTCTGGGAATTCCAGAAAGCAGGTGAAAGACTAGCTTTTCTCCTAAGCCTTTAATACATGTGGTAACTGACTATACTTTCACTTTGCACCTGGAGTAGTTTGCTGCAACCTTGTAACTTGGATTAGTTCCTCATATCTTGTTTAACGGTACGCTTCTCCTTCTATATTTGCGGGGATTAGGGGCAAAGCCAAGCCACGAATATGGAAAAATCACAAATAATTTTTAGGGCCGTCTTTGACCCACTTCCTCCTGCCTCCCAGAACTCTCCACACCTTACCTGGTGGTCTAGTGCTGAAGCAGGGCAGGAGCTATTTTCCTATGCTTCTGCCGAGCCATGAACAAAAATTACTGTATTCTTGTGAGCTCTGGAAGCTACTGCAGATGCAGTCTTCAAAGGCTTTAAAGACATCCATGCCTTCCTCAACCCAGCTCAAGGATATATTAAGACATCGACTGTGGACAAGATCACGTACCCCCACTCGATGTGAATCATCGGGGTTAGCACGGACCTATTCCTCGACTCTCGTCGATACACAGTTGATGCTCTTCTGTCTGCCTTCTTCCTGATTCACCTAGGAGAGAGTTTTTGAGGATTCTGATTTAGATATTCCAACCATTCAGATGAGGAACTACTAAACTAGTCGGCATAAGAATTTATGGCATATCTTCTGACCCTTCTCTACCATCTCAAAGGTGTAAGTCTTTTCCAGAAAGCATATCTTTTACTGGCTTTATGAGACAAATGGGTCAGGCTTTACCCATTTAAATTAAGATAGAGGAAGAACCTTGCTCAGAACATTTTGAGCTCCTTTGATACAATCATTTGGAAGGTATTAGTAAAGTACCTATACAGTATATTAGGTCATGAGAGATGCTTTATTTAAGAACTGGTAAGACCCCCCTTGTCTGTCAGTCCCAAGAAAATTGACACCAGCACTGAATATCTGGGTAAAAGTCTGCAGTGGCTGGCGTTTTAAGAATTCTGACCATCATGAGCTCAATATCACCCATATATTTCTTGCAAAATTACATGTATCTATTTGTAAGCAAGCTCCTGGGGACTGGAGAAGAGCGGATGTGGTCCCTAATCACAAAAGTGGTCACGGGGATGAAGCGGGAAACTACAGGCCGGTAAGCCTCACTTCAGTTGTTGGGAAAAATAATAGAAGTGTTGCTGAAAGAAAGAATAGTGAACTTCCTAGAATCTAATGGGTTACAGGATCCGAGGCAACATGGTTTTACTAAAGGTAAATCGTGCCAAATGAATCTGATTGAATTTTTTGATTGTGTGAACAGAGAAATGGATCGAGGACATATGCTAAATGTAATTAACTTAGATTTCAGCAAAGCCTTTGACACAGTTCCTCATAGGAGGCTCTTAAACAAACTTGAAGGGCTCAAGTTAGGACCCCAAGTGGAAAACTGGATTAGAAACTGGTTGACGGACAGACACCAGAGGGTGGTGGTTAATGGAAGTCACTCGGAGGAAGGAAAGGTGAATAGTGGGGTCCCTCAGGGTTTGGTGCTGGGGCCGATCCTGTTCAATATGTTTGTGAGTCACATTGCTGAAAGGTTAGAAGGAAAAGTTTGCCTTTTTGCGGATGATACCACGATTTGTAACAGAGTAGACACCGAAGAGGGAGTGGAAAATATGAAAAAGGATCTGCAAAAGTTAGAGGAACGGTCTAAAGCCTGGCAACTAAAATTCAATGCAAAGAAATGCAGAGTAATGCATTTGGGGATTAATAATCAGAAGGAACTGTATATGCTGGGAGGTGAGAAGCTGATATGCATGGATGGGGAGAAGGACCTTGGGGTGATAGTGTCCAAAGATCTAAAGGCGAAAAAACATTGTGACAAGGTGGTGGCTGTTGCCAGTAGTATGGTGGGCTGTATAAAGAGAGGCGTAACCAGTAGAAGAACGAAGGTGTTGATGCCCCTGTACAGGTCGTTGGTGAGGCCCCACTTGGAGTATTGTGTTCAGTTTTGGAGACCGTATCTGGCGAAGGACACAAAAAAGGCTTGAAGTGGTCCAGAAGAGGGCGACAAAAATGATAGGAGGTTTGCGACAAAAGACGTATGAGGAGAGACTGGAAGCCCTGAATATGTATACCTTAGAGGAAAGGAGGGACAGGAGAGATATGATTCAGATGTTCAAATACTTGAAAGGTATTAAAGTAGAACAAAATCTTTTCCAGAGAAAGGAAAATGGTAAAAACCAGAGGACATAATTTGAGGTTGAGGGGTGGGAGACTCAAGAGCAATGTAAGGAAATTCTTCTTTACGGAGAGGGTGGTGGATGCCTGGAATGCGCTCCCGAGAGAGGTGGTGGAGAGGAAAACAGTGACGGAGTTCAAAAAAGTATGGGATGAACACAGAGGATCTAGAATCAGAAAATAATAATAAATATAGTAGAACTAAGGCCAGTACTGGGCAGACTGTTCCTAAAACATCTTGACAACTGATCCACTTATCTCTTTCCTCTCAATAGCAACCTACTGTCCTTTTGATCACTTTTCTCCTCAACAATGAATTTCCTGTCTAATTACTTTACTTCTCTTTCTTCTTCCCCTCTTGAAGTCAGTCAATTTGTACCTTTGCTTAATCTTTTGTAAACCGCATAGAACTTCACGGTATTGCGGTATAAAAGCTGTTATTATTATTATTATTATTATATGGCCATTTGGGAGAGGATGGGCTGGGGAGGACTTCAACGGCTGGGAAGGTGTAGATGGACTGGAGTGAGCTTTGATGGAGACTTCAGTAGTTGGAACCTAAGAACAGTAACGGGCAGAGCTTAAGATTCTTGCCCAGGCAGGAGTGTGAAAGCTCACTTATGCTCGGTACACTGAGCCGTGAGAACTCAAGATGGCCATTCAAGGAGGGGCTCAGCACGGGGCAGGAGTGCAGAAAGCTCACTCCTGCCCAGTACACCACTGGACCATCAGGGATTCAAAAAGGTATGCTGGGAGAGGCAGGAGGGAGGTAAAGAAAATTGATAGTCAGCAGGTACAGGAGACGGGAGGGATCCCTCCTGTCTTGGCCCAACCCACCAGGCCCAGCAGAGGCCTGCAACAAGTCCAGGAGGGGTGGTAGGGGTGGGGGGGGGGACGACAATGACCCAAATATAGATGATAGAGATGAGACCCATTTTGGGGCCATTTCTTTGGCCCGAAAATCTGTTGCTATCAAGTTGTGATTTGTAAGAGCTCTTTAGAGGAGGTAAACCAAAAATAATATAAATTTTGTTTTCTAGCCTTTTGACAGTCTTTCTTTGATGAATATCTTAATTTGTTGGTTGATACTGCTTTGCTGTTACTCTGTGATATAAATACATTTTATTAAAAATGTGAAAAATTAATTTTGAAAATCTCACACTTTGTAGACATGAACTATTATGAAAAATGAGTGTGGTGTTTTTCTCTTTTTGCAGAATGTTATATTGAGTTTTTAAGAGAAGACTTTGATGTAAAGGCATACACTTCTCAATCAATTCATCAGGCAGTAATAGCGGAACAGTTAGCAAAACTTGCTCAAGGGATTAGCCAGCTGGACAAAGAACTTCACTTACAGGTAAATACATATGTACTATTATGAAATGTTTCATTTTCAACAGAATTTGATCAGTTTAAACTAAATCACATTGGTGAAAACAGAATGAACTATTAAAATATTAAAAAGTTAGATAGTCCTAGAAATTTGTGAACAGCGCAACAGATAAAGTGACTTCCTTCTGGTTGAGGACTCTTGCTGGAAAGGCTATTCTAGATGAGAGCAAATTTCAAGCATTATTTTCATTTTTCATCCATACAGCATCTTCATTTAAACAAAAGTTATGGAGATGGAGGCATTACTTTTCATTTAAACCTTGTAAAATTGTTTCAGAGGCTCTATTCCCTCAGTTCAAATAATTAAAGGGTTTAGTTTGATATGTATTAAAAAAAAATCTCTTCTGGTTTTTAAATGGAAAGGTTGGCATATTGTGTCATCTTGGTGCCCATTGCAGTACCCATTATTTGTAGATGCATAAATGTTATTATCAAAATGGAAGTAGCTGTGTGTTAGGATAAATTTGATTCATTTGTTTCTCGTTTATATTGATTAATCTAAGGTAGATGCCATCTATATGGGGAATGTTGCTTTATAGTGATTCTGGATCCATTGGGACCAGGAGAGTGCCAAGTGTTACCTGCTTGATGATTTTTAATTTTGTTCAGAAAGTCTGTGTTGCTTGTATTAAGCTTTTTGTCTTGGGTACTAGAGGCATATAATGAGTTTAAGGATTCCCTGCATAAGTCTACTTTGTGAGTATGCCAGTACCAGAAATGAGGGGTGTGGGGGAAGGTATGTAATATAGTCATAGCATGTTAATATATTCAGTACTAATAAAAAAAAGTGGTACATGTGTGATAAAAAGTGGTATGCTACTGAATTGGGAAATCTTCAGATTAAGTTGAGAGGAATCTGGGGCAATAGCATACTGAATGGATTTCCTGCTGCACCAGCTTTTATCAGAAAGATTCAATGAATGACCCTTATAAGGTGAGGCATAATTGTACTCCAAGTCTCTTTATAAAATTACCCCATTCAGCTGATAAGAGGGCTTCAGCAGATAAATTAAATAATATATTTTAGAATAGAGATTGTAGAAAATGACCATTTATTTTATCACTTTTCAGGTAGTTGCAAGACATGAAGATTTGCTGGCTCAAGCAACTGGGATTGAGTCTTTGGAAGGTAAATTATGGGTATGATCATTATTAAACAGAGAACCTTGGGAGTCCAAGAAAGTAGTCACACGAGGGCTAATTTCATTAGGATGCCTATGTGAAATGTCCAAAAACCCTATTTTATGCAAAATACCAAAACGTAAGTTCTCATCCTAAAATGATATTTATACCTGGCATAGAACAGAAAGGTTCTCCTATTGAGTAGCTGTCTATTGGAGGGATTAAGGCAAATAACCAAGCCACTGGAATCAACTGCCCCCACAGATCAGATCCCTTAAAGGACTCCTCAACTCCTAACTCCCCTGCCCAAGGCCGATAGATTACAAAATCGTTGGTACCTTTACCAATCCACGAGCAACGAGGTACAACAAGCACTTAGGCATAACAAGCTTCAACAATCAGTTGTAGTTGACTCTGCTCTTAAAAGTTCTAAGAACTCCTACTCTTACTTCAGTTCTCTAGAAAAGGATCACAGACTCTTTGACACAGTTGGTAAATAGTCTTTCCAAAAGGCAAACTATAATTTCAGCTCATCAGTTTCTCATATCCCAAAATCTTTTTCACACGGTGGGAAAATTGACCCATCAAGTTCATCCAAGCAACTGCTCAGGATTTACATGCACTTACTAAATACTTGATTTTTTTTTTTATTTTTTTGACGTATGAGATACAACTTCCATAACTCCTCCTGTTGCCATAGTAGCACATAGATTTGCTTGGCTCAGTGCTTCTGGGATTAGACAGATGTCCATGCCAATTTGTCTAATGCACCCTGTGTTATTAATGAACTCATTGGAGAGAAGCTTAATATCTCTTCTTAAAAATTAAACAGAATGACACAAATTTACAAATCTTAGACATTGATAATAGAGAGCAACCTCAGACCACTTTTACTAGATGTTATGCATATCATCTCAGAATCAAATACCATGGCATTCATATATATATATATATATATGAATATATATATGAATATATGAATATATATATATGAATATATGAATATATATATATGAATATATGAATGAATATATATATGAATATATGAATATATATATATATTCATATATTCATATATATATATATTCATATATATATATTCATATATATATATATGTATATATATATGAATGCCATGGTATTTGATTCTGAGATGATATGCATAACATCTAGTAAAAGTGGTCTGAGGTTGCTCTCTATTATCAATGTCTAAGATTTGTAAATTTGTGTCATTCTGTTTAATTTTTAAGAAGAGATATTAAGCTTCTCTCCAATGAGTTCATTAATAACACAGGGTGCATTAGACAAATTGGCATGACATGTGCTTGTGTGTGTGAATATATATATATATATGAATATATATATATGAATATATATATATTCACGCACAATTAATTTCATTCTCCTTTAGGACATTTTCCTTTCAAACCCTGTCCTAGGGGATACCTCAGCCAGTCAGGTTTTCAGGATATCCCTAATGAATATGCATGAGAGAGATTTGCATACCTGTCATTTCCATTATATTCAAATCTCTCTCATGCATATTTATTAGGGATATCTTGAAAACCCGACTGGCTGGGGGGTCCCCTAGGATAGGGTTGAGAGCCACTGTCTTAGAGAGAGTAAATCTCAAAAGTCAATTTTGCAAATAAAACAAAAGCCTTCTCTTAATTTTTGACTGCATCTCCACTGCTCCCACTTCATTTCAGGCATCCAGTGGGAGGGAAGTTGTCTCACCTTTAATATCAATCTACAAAGTTTACCTCACACTCATGACTCCTGTTCTTCATACACAACAATTACAGACTCCATCAGTCTACCAGCACCTCGACTTCCATGTTTTGTCCACCTCTCAGCAACATTTGCTGATTCTTCAAAATGATGTTGAAACTCTCCTCCAAACTTATAGCACAGGGAAACATCCTCCTAGTTGCAGTAGCCTAGCAGTCTATTCAAATTGCTTCCATATTCCCAGTCACGAAGGCAGACTTCAAAATAAACCCACTCTCCACTATTCTTTCTCTACTCTGGCAAAACATCTACTTGGTCTCTATAGACTTTACAGATGTTCATGTGCATATTACCATTCATGCCTCATTCAGAAAATTCCTCTGTTTTCAATGTTTTTCTGGCCATTATCAGTATAAAGCACTTCCCTTCGAACTTTCCTATGCTCCACATATCTTCACAAAAGGCATATTAGTAGTTACTTCTCAACTTTGGATGCAGGCCATGTTTGTGGTTTTGACAATGCATCTTCACTCCCTCCCATTAGCAAGTTTAAGCATTCTTGTGGTATACAATTCAATTCATCCAGTCCTTTAGATTTCTACTAAACTACAAACAAATTGGTTTGGCAACCTCTCAGTCTCTAGAGTTCATAGATGCACACCTATTTACTCCTATAACTACAGCATTCCTGCTTCTTCATAGAGTGGAAAATTCTCGCATTATTTCAAATCATAATGACTATATTGCAAGCTTCTGTGAAGCATTTTCCTTAGACTGCTATATCTATCCACACCATGTCATTTCCTGTCTCAACATGAGGCCCTTGCAATAGGCCTTATGTACAAGATTGAACCAACATCCCAATCATCTGGCAAAGTGTCTTCAAGTCATACCAGTTACATGTCATACTCTTAACATGGTGGACACATACAGATTACCTCACAGGAAAATATTTCCACTCACTTCACATTCCAATCACACTTATCACCGATGCCCCTTAATGCAGCAGGTGACACTATATATCTCATCTGCAGCCTTGAGGGACATAGTTCTACAACCAACATTCCACATAAATTGTTTACAAATGACAGTGATCTACAGCACACTTCAGCTATCTAATTCCATTTTCCAAGTCCAGAAGGTCAATTAAATTACGTTCTTTTACATCAATAATAAGGGAGAGACCAGATCCTCTCCACTTTGCCAGGAGGCACTGTAAATTTGGTGTTTTGCACAGTCGCATGGCATCTTTCTAATAGTTCTTTACCTCCCTGAAGATCAAAATTTAGTCCTATGTTCTTAGACCTGTTAGCCTTGGCAACCAAAAAAAAATACAAGATGTTCTGTTCTTGCCATCCCTGCCATCCCACCAATCTCACCATACCTGAAGATGTATTCCTTTCTTCCTGATCAACAAATCTACTATATCCGCCTTGAACCTCAAGGTAATGGCGGAATAGAAATCACTAATGTAATGTATATACCTTCCCACTTATACCATTCATACCAAAAACACAGAATTTGTCAAGACAGAGCTCATCTCATCCTAACCGCTCTGTATTGACACGCCTTGGTTTTTCCCCTTTTCAACGATTTACACATTAATCTCTGATTCTTTTGTCCTTGATGCAGCATCTCATCACAGAACATATCTTTACAGTTTCCTTTCTCCTTTCTTACTGCATTATTGACCTTGAGTGGCGACTGTTCACTTCTTTGAGGTTCAGTCTGTTTCTCCTACATTCCAGAAGGCTGGCAACTAGAAAGGCTTATATTTTCAAATGTATAAGTTTTTTTTTTTCAGATTTGTATTTTTACTATTGCGAATGTAAAAGGTTGTGTGAGTGAGTAACACAACCCTTTACATTCACAATAGTAAAAATATTGCAATTTTTTCAAGATCTACTACTACTACTACTACTAATCATTTCTGTAGTGCTACCAGACGCATGCAGCGCTGTACATAAACATGCAAGAAACAGTCCCTCCTCAAAAAGCTTACAATCTAATTATGCCAGTTATGCTCAAACTAAATTACATCAAAACTAATTGTTCATAAAATTATAGCAGTCCAACACACTATCACATTTACATTCTGTATTTCAGTTCTTTAGCCAAACAGTCTGATCCTGTCCACATTCATATCCTACTCGTTACTATATACATTAGCTTTCACCTGCTGATGTTTCTTATACTAATGATTTAGGAAATTCTGTTATTGTTTGAGAACTTCAACTCACTTCCTTCTCCTTATATTACCGAGTTACTTATTTAAATTTTATCTGCTACAATCTTCAGCTTGGGAATCTCCACATGTGTGGTGGCTGTTCATCCTGCTTGTCCATGGAGAAAGTGATGTTGCACAACTGTAACATGTTTTCTGTGGATAGCAGAATGCAAGAGCCACATAATTGCACCCTACCCTATCCTCAGTTGAAGTTAGCTCTGTATTATAACTGAAGAGATTCAAATGGGTACCATGAGCCAGGAACTACCATGCATTCTTAGAAGTAAAAGTCTTCTGAGCTTTGTGACAAGTGCCAATTGGTGCATTCAGCTGTAGTATCAACCACAAATATGGCTGTTGTATCTTGCTGTCCACAGAGAATACCTATTACAGGTGTGCAACGTTGCTATTTCAGCTCTGATGTCTGGGTAGTGCTAGAAAGAATATTGGGGGTGCCCTAGAACCTACAGAGCTGGTGCTTTTGCTCTTGCTGACTATGTCAAAGACTGAATCTACTAGAAAATCTACACATCTGTTTGTCTTCTAACATAACTTTATTCTTCTTTACCGCCATTATCAAACAATTTCTAGGCGGTTTACAACAGAAGAAGACTGGACAATCAGCGAAATACAATTAATTGAAATACAGCCATTTTCCTAAAATATTCAGTATAAAATTTTAGTTAACAGTAATGTCCTCATTTAGGTAATAAACTTGTCAAACAACTTTGACTTGATTACTTTTCGAAATGCATCATAAAACAACACAACTCCTCTAATACAATTACCCCACCAGGACTGCTGCTTACTTGCTTGAAATACAAGAGTCCTGTCCAGAAAGGTCTTATATCTGCAGCCAGTAATTTTTGGATGGGCAAATAAATTGGAATTCCTAGTTATCCTTGTTGGACTATATAACACAACATGAGATAAAAGGTAATTTGGTAACCAGCCTAAAACAAATGCACGAAAGTTTGAACAACACTCGTGCTTCCACCGGGAGCCAATGCAGCAGTCGATAGTAAGGACTAACAAGGTTAGCTTTCCAGTAGCCTGTTTATTTCTCTGGTTTACACTTCTCCCTCCCTATTCATGGGGGTTAGGGGCAGAGGCGGCCCGCGAATAGGGAAAATTTGCAAATAACTTTTGGGCCGGCTCTGACCCACCCCCAGACCTTGGACCTTACCTGGTGGTCTAGCAGTGACGCAGGACAAGAACGATCTTCCGCCACTCCTGCCCCGTGCAGAGCCGTGCTGTGAGTTCCCGTGTTCTCAAGAAACTACAACAGGAACTCCCTGTTGTAGTCTCGTGATTGCGAATAATCGAAACTGCGAATGTCGAAACTGCAAATAGGGAGGGGGAAGTGTACTGTCTGCCTTGTTTTGTGAAAAGGAAAATTGATCATTCTCAAAGTCTGATGCAGAACTGATCTACGATTAGACTTCCTTATTTAACCCAAAATTTGGAGAAAGAGGGTCTTGATTATGCAAACTCTGCTATATTAATTGTAACCATTGTCCTAGAACTGGATAGGAATGGGCCTTCCAGTTATTTTTGTCATCATCAGAATACCTTGTCTATAAACTGTAAGATACTTGTATTCTCTGAGATTGCTAGGGTAATGCCCCCCCCCCTAAAAAAAGGAGATAATTTTTGTTACTTAGCTCAAGGATCCTACAGCTTCGTGGACTGTTCTGGTTAAACATTCCATGAAAGTGTGTAGTTACAGTTCAGTGGGTATATATTTTACAAGTCTTCCCACATAAATACATTTTTGAATTCTGGACCTGTGTCTGGCACACCTCCCGATTCTCAGTTGCTGTGGTAACTTCTACTCCTTGAAACTCTTTATATGTATTCTGCTTGTATAGTCCCTAGGCACCCATTATAGCCTTCATGTGTATTGTTATATAACATTTCTTGGAATTGTGTTTTTATTTTTTCTCTCCAAATTGTTGGCTGTGATGCTAGAAATTTGTTGTTTATCATTAGTTCTTTTTTCCCCATATAACTGCCTTTATGTCACTGTGTACAGGTTACCTTAGTGCCTTCATTCACTTCATTTTGCTGGTAGTAATCCTGCTTAGAAAAAGCAGAACTATAGATACATTAGGATAAGAATTTTAAATAAAAATTTTCATCGCAACATAGATTACCTGAAGTAATTGGAGAGCTATGAGTAAAACACTACAGTTAATAATTTTATATCTATATTTATCCCAGGACAAGCAGGCAGGTATTCTCACATGTGGGTGACGTCATCAACGGAGCCCGGATGCGAACGCCTCACAAGCAGACTTGCTTGAAGAAACTCGAAGTTTCGAGTCGCCCGCACCGCGCAGGGCGCGTCTCCTCAGTTCTCAGTTTTCTGCGGAGCCGAGAAGTCTGTCTTTGACTCTCTGTGTTTAATTTTATTACTTGTGCTTTCTCTGAACTGCGGTTTGTATTTTTTTCCTCTCGAATTGCTGTTCTTATTTTATTTCTTTTATTTTCAGTAAAAAAAAAAATTTTTTTCCTCTTCTGTCCGTTTTTCGGGCCAGGCCGCAGCCCGAGGGCTTCGAGCTTGCGGCGGCTATTTTTCCTTCTATGTCCCGGCCTGCTACGGGCTTCAAGAAGTGTAGCAAGTGTCAGCGCACGATCTCTCTTACGGAACCACACTATCGCTGCCTTAAGTCATCATCCCAGGTCGTGCCTGCCTTGCCAAACGCTTCAGCCTCGTGCTTTCAATCGTCGTTGTATTTTGGTGGACAAGCTCTTCGAGATGGAATCTTCTACTGATCCCTCGACTTCGAAGGTGTTCTCGGCCTCAACTCCTACCGAGGTTCCTCCTGCTCCTATTGCTTCCACCTCGAGCCTCATCAGACCTTCGTCGTTTGCAGCGGCTCTTTCTTAGATGACATCTGCTGTATCTTCCCCTGTTTCCTCAGGTCAGATAGCTCAGCAGTCGGTTCCACCGGTAGTGATTAAAGTGCCTAAGACTCCCAGGTCGAAGCACACTCACATTACCTTGAAGGAATCTCCAGCCAAAGCAGGTGGTCTGGTTTCAGACACGGATCCATCCTTGCCGGCTTCTTTCCAGACCATGTTAGAGAAGCAGTTTATTCAGTTCCTTACAAATATGGGACCCAAGCCGCTTCCTCTTATCCAGCCTGGGCATTCAGCAGACTCCCGCTAGGTCAAGTCACTTCCTTTGCCTCAGTCTGATCTTCCACACTTTGCAGGGAGCAGAGTCTCTGCGAGTGTCTGGTCGGGTATCCAAGCATGTGAAGCAAGGAGCAGATTCTTTGCGAGTGCCTCGGCAGGAATCCTCACACTCTATACAAGGAGCAGATTCTTTGCGAGTGCCTCGGCAGGAATCCTCACACTCTATACAAGGAGCAGAGTCTTTGGGAGTGCATTGAGGTTCCTCCATCAAGCCTCTGGAGCTTAGATCTACAGCCTCCAGTCCTATCCATTCTTTGATAGCATTGGCTGCTTCAGTCTCAGAGACGAAGTCTCCTCGATCTTCGAGATCTGCTTCCAGGCACAGTTCTCACCGACGATCGAGGCCTTTATCGAGGCATCCTTCCAGGCATAGTTCTTCTTCTAAAGAACAACCTTTTTCAACTAAGCCTCGATCTACCCCAACTTCGACTAAACCACTGACTCCTCGTTCGAGGTCTCCAATGCCGGACCTCGAAGATATCCCGGTTTTGATTGCCTCGTCCAAGTCACCATGTTTCTTTGATACCTTTTTTCCTGCCGAAGCTTCATCTTCGATTCAAGCTGCCTCGATGTCCTCTAGTCCTTCTTGAGGCAAAGCATTGGCGGATCAGCTACCTTTCTCATCTTTCCTTCGTCAGATGGCTGTGGACTTGGATCTTCAATTAGACACTGGCTCTAAATACTCTCAGGAGTATCTCGAAGTCATGCATCTCCCTCAACCTCCGGAAGAGTCACTTAAGCTTCCTCTTCATAAGCTTTTGAATCAGACTTTTGGTCGATGCCTGGAAACACCTTATACCATACCAGCTGTTCCAGGAAAGTTGGACTCTAGGTATAAAACTGTACATCGCAAAGGCTTTGACAACTCGCAGTTATCTCATCAATTCCTGCTTGTCGAGTCTTCATTAAAGAGGTCACATCCTTCCAAGGTTTATGCCACCCTTCCTCCTGGCAGGGAGGGTAAAACTATGGAGAAGTTTAGACGTCGCATCTATCAGAATGCTATTATGTCCTCTAAAGTCCTCAATTATAATTTCCATTTTATTACTTATTTTGAGTTCCTCATTTCTCTACTACTAAAGTTTTTGAATTATTTGGATACTCAAATGCACTTTGAATTCAAGAAGTCCTTGCTTCTTTGTCTCAACTCTGTTTGCATCTCCTCCAGTCAAATTATGATGCCTTCGAGTTGTCTGCCCGAGCATCTGGAGCCTTGAGCAAGGATCGCCTATATGTCTTTTCTCCTTGGCCCAAGGTGGACTAGGTCTTTCACAGGATTGCGATTTATCCACAGCTGGTGATTCAAGTTGCCCCAGACTGACCTTGCTGTCTATGGTATGTGGACCTATTATGTCTTCTAAAGCAGTGGAGGTCCACCAGGCCAATCAGGTTTTCAGGCTAGCCCTAATGAATATGCATGGGAGAGATTTGCATATAATGGAAAAGACAAGCATGCAAATCTGCTCCATGCATATTCATTAGGCCTAGCCTGAAAACCCTATTGGCCTGGTGGACCTGCAGGACAATGTTGGGAGCCATTGTTGTAAAGGCTTCAAGCTCCCTGTTCTTCTGGGGCTTCTCTGTCGGGGATTGGTTCCCATGGAGCATCCAGAACACTTTGGTTTTACAGCATGGCTCTTGAGTGCACAGCCCTAGTTTGCAAAGGCTATTCGGATGTAGTTATTGCTACTCTATTCTGGGCTCTTACCTCTCACAGAATTCATATTTTAAGATTAAAAAGATTAACTGGATTTATAAAATATGAATTCTGTGATAGAGGTATGAGCAGATATTTTTTTCCATATATGTGAAAAGTGAAACGAAATAGTCTATTCTGGGCTAAAAAACCTCCAATGATGGTGGCCTATGCCAAGGCTTGAAAGGCTTTACAACATTGGTGTGAAAGGGATCAGGTGGAGCTACTATTGGCTCCCATTCTGGTTATCCTTCCCTTTTTGCAGGCCAGTCAGGAAAAAGGACTTGTAGGAGCATCTCTCAGAGTTCACGTGTCAGTCCTCTCATACTTCCAAGCACAAGGAGGTAATGTTTCGCTGGTAGTTCATCCAGATGTGACCACATTCATAAGAGGTGTGATCCAGTTGCAGCCTCCACTACATCACCCTTTTCCATCCTAGCATCTTGGTAAGGCTCCATATGAGCAACTGCAGGAGACATCCATCTTGGATCTCATTATGAAGAAGGATGTTCCTAGTGGTGATCATCTCAGCAATTGAAATTCCAAGCTTTCTCCTGCAGAGAGTCCTTCTTCAAGATCACGGAGGCTGGGATAGCTCTCCATATTGTTCCTTCTTTCCGAAGGTTGTATCAGATTTCCTCATCAACCAAGAGGTTCATCTGCCTGCTTTTTAACTCATGGGCTTGGGTAAGCAGGATAATATTTTACAGAAATTGGATGTGTGAAGAGTTTTACTTCACTACCTGGAAAAGACCAATCAATTTCATTTTTCAGACCATCTGTTTGTGCTAGCCAGCCAGTTCAGATGGGGCAAACTGGCGTTCAAGGCCTCTATAGCCTGTTGGATTTGCATGGCCATTTTGTTGGCATGCATCACCTGTGGCAAGCAGCTGCTGCTTTCTTTTAAAATGCACTTGACCAGGAGTGTTGCATCTTCATGGGCAGAGTCTCAGGCTGTTCCTCTTGCAGAGATTTGTAGAGCAGCTACTTGGTCTACACTCCACACCTTTACAAGGTTTTACAGAGTGGGCATGGCAGCTTCGGAGGCCATTGCTTTTGGGTCCTCGATCTTGTGAGCAGGCTTCTCTGTCTCTCCCTAGACATAAGCCATTGCTTTGTTACATCACCTAATGTATGGACTCCTATGTATATGTAACAGAATGAAAGATTAGGTTCTTACCTGGATAATATTCTCTCTGCTAATCTTCACAGGAATCTGTATGGACAGCCCTCATTATTCCTGATTCGCCTGCTTTCTGCCTCAGATATTTCTGTATTCAGAACTGGAATTCTTCTCCTGCTAGACAGATGGCTAAACATTAAGAAATCCTGTATAAGTTACTTGTTCAGCTTCTGACTCCTTTGCTGTTAGTGCTTGTTGCTGCTATGTTATAAATACTCGTTAATTGTTTGTTTTGGTTTTTTTTTAATAAGTTGCAGAACAGATATGTATGATATTTGCGAGGAAGTTCCTCATACCCTTCCTTCTTTGTATTCTATTCCACTGGAGATCGATTGCTTTGAATCTAACTGAAGGGGGCACTCCACTCCACTGGGAATGAGGGAGGTATGGAAATCTATAAGTGACACTCTTCTGTAAAGTCGGTTCACGGTTTGGGATTGATCAACTAACATATGAATATTATCGGAAAATAGATTATCCAAGCAAGAACCTATTTCATTGAGTTTATCATCACTTTGTTCTACATTTGTTCTAGTATCAAGGAGGAACTCTGTAAACTAAAGCAGGAATTTGATGTAATTAAAGCATCTTTCATCACTCCACAGGATCATACCAATTTACCACCACTGTCTCAAAGAATAAACAACCTAAGAATAAATGGGTCACAGTAGGCTCAGGTAGGCCGCGACATGTGACACAGAAACATCCACCCTCACAATTGTTTCCCCTACAGAATTCTTTTGCTCCATTAGTGTATTGTGATGATCAAGAAAAAAGAATTGAGATGGAACTAGAACCAGTGAAGGTAACTTGAGAAGAAAAGCACCCCCAAAGGAAAAATAAAAGGCTCAAACCAGAAAATTATTGCTGTTAGAGGATTTCAAGGAGCCTAAAATAGTGAAATGCCTTCCAGATCCTCAGCTACTAGGAGTACCACACAAATGCTGACTATAATTAGGGAAGAAACTAAGAATTCTAAAGCTGATGTTATCCACTTGGGAACAAATAACCTACCCAGCAAAGCCCCACTTGCAGCACAGAAAGCTTTTCAGGAGCTGGGGGAGGGGTTAAAACCTTTTGTAAAGACTAGCTTTTTCAGAAGTGCTGCCTACTTACGGAAAAGGAGAGGAAAGAGTACTAAATTCTGAGAACTTCAATAGGTGGCTCAAAGCCTGATGTCATCAAGAAAGCTTTAGGCACATAGGAGGATAGGGAAATAAATGAAAAACGAGAGACTATATTTTAATGATGGGCTGCATCTTACTATGGCAGGATAAAGAATTCTTGCTGAGAAGTTCAGGCAATATGTTTCTAGGTATTTAAACTAGAAGGTGGAGGTGGTGTATATATGTAGGACACTAATGGTGGCCACCCCCAGCAATAGACAAGATGTGACAGTAGTAAAAATAGCAATGTAAACACAATACAGTATTAGAATATGGTTGTTATAAATTGAAGTATTAAGGGTGGTACTGGGCAGACTTGCCGCATTTAGCAATTTGGTTTTGGATAGGTTTGGGAGGGCTTTAGGAGCCCCAGCAATTTGGAACATGAGGAAAGTGCTGGGTAGACTTTAATCGTCTGAATCTCACAAAAGTTTGAGATGGTTTGGATAGGCTGGAGTGAGCTTTGGCAACTCCAGTAGTTGGACGCCAAGGACAGTACCAGGTGGGCTTCTAAGGTCTAAGGCCCAGAAATAACTAAGAAAAAAAGACTAATTTTTCTTTTCGCATTTTTAATTTAAAAGGTCAAATGTCTTTGTCTCCCTCCCTATTGTTTTTCCCCTGAATTAAATATTTTAAAATTGAACTAATAATTTTAATACTGAATGTAACCATTAAATAATTTTCCTTTTGTTTCATTTTAATTTGTTGAAATACCCTTTAAGTGTAATGTTATATTTGTATTTTAGTTAATCGTCTGTTTTATTTAATAATTGTAAGTGTGTTACCAAAATTTTTTTATTTCTCTGTACATCGCCTTGAATTTTGAATTGGCGATAAATCAAAAATACTTAATAAACTTAAACTTGGAAAACTTCAATTTAATCATGAAATTGTAATGCATGTAATTAAAGGGTAGACTGGATGGACTGTTCAGGTCTTTATCTGCTGGCAAAGATTTTATTTTTATATTATAGCTAGTATAGTTATGATGTTTAAACATGTGGAGGCAAATCTGGTGGTTCTAAATATCATATATTCATTTCAGGTGTTCTTCAAATGATGCAGACAAGAATTGGAGCTTTACAAAGTGCTGTTGACAGGTATTTTATTTTTCTCTCTTTTACTTGCTTGTTAATTTCTTATCTAAGGACTTTTCCTAAAACATGTGTAAATGCATAAACTAAGTCTTTTTTAAAATTTAAGATTAGTTTATTTAAACAAACTTGGCTTTGTATTGCATAACAATTGGATAAAATCAAATAGCAACATAATTGGTAAATATATTTCTCTCTTTTTTCATTCCAGTAGGAGTTAGCTTTTAGGAATGGGGATTAGTTTCCATAATATGTGAGGAAACTAGTATGCTGGTACTTTTTGTCCAGGACCACCTTTGCAGAAGATACACAGTTTTTAGACTTGATGCATGCTGCCTCACTAAACAGTATCTACATTTTAAATTACATATGGGGGGGGGGCTTGATTATTACTCATCTTTTCACAATATAGTTTTTAGAATGAGGTACAAGCTGAAATTGCAAAAGTTCACAACTTCATTTGAATAAAACCACATGAGATTTGGAACAACAAAATGGAGTGAAAATTAGCAGGGTCCATCCCATATTCAAAGTCCTCAGAATTATCTCATAGTGTGAGCTTAATGGTCTTCTTGCTGAGTACTTATCAAACCTTCTGCAGCCATGACTATTATTGAGGCCACAGAATAAATTTGCCCCCTGGAGGTATAGGCTAGTTGTGAATTTATTTATAGCTCACTCAGTTCACACACCCTGGCTTAGATTTTTGATTTAAGGTAGTTAAAAGAGAAATGTTATGAATCAGTTGAAGTTTCAAGTTTATTTAAAATTTCTTATGCCGCTCAATCAGACTATTACTTACTAGCTTGGAATTTATTAGTCTGTTCCCCAGAGGCTTTTACCAGCTTGTTAGCATGAAGGAGCAGCCAAGTGAGGATCATTACATGGCATTCATGGATATGTTGAAAGTTTGACTTTTGATTGGATTTTTAGCTAATGGGATGATTGGGTAGTTGTTAGATGCGCTTAGGATAGAGGAAATTTCAGTGGGTGGGTTTTTGGAAGTGATTAGAATGGAGGGTTTTTATGTGTTTTGATATTTGTAACAGGCTTCAAATGTTTTTGATGGGGTGTGTCATCACATTCAGGCAAGCAAGCAAGCAGTGAGTCAGTGAGAGTCGGTCAGTCATCTTACTGATTAGCTCACTATTTGAATGACTCACTCATTCACTGACTCATTTGACTATGTCAGTCAGTTGAGTCAAACTGACTGATGGACTCACTGATTGACAGACTCATTGACTGGGTAACTTACTGACTCACTGATTCTAATGTATATGTCCTCTTGTAGACCTTGTCTTGACCCTAATGTAGGCTCATTGAGCTGAAACACGGACCGTGTCAGGTCGAACAACATATACATATTTTTTCAACAATAAAGGTTGCTCAAAAGATACCATCCCTGGTTGGCTTTCCTTTGGGCTTTTGGGCTTTATCTTCATGAAAGTTTGGTTCCTTTTTATTTTTTTTATTCGCTGATTCTGTCAGTCAGTCTGTTTGTATGTCAGTTTATCAGTCAGTGAGTCAGAGGGCAGGACTAGAATGTAGGCCATGGTTACAGGAAATGTGGACCATTGCAGTGCACTCCCTCATTTTGAAATACACCTAGAAATGCCTGGTTACCAACAGGAGTCTTTGAAAAGGATGCTTCTCTCCCATCTTTGGAGCTCTGTGTTGGATGTGTATAAGGCATTGTGTGTAGTATAAGATGACAATCCACCAGAAAATAGGAAATGTCAACTTCTACATGCACATAATAGACAATCCAAAAAGAGCAGAGCAGTCCAAGTCTTCAAACCAATGGGAATTTAATAGCAATTATGCAAGACAATATCATGACTTGACTTGGCAGGGGCCTTGATTCGACTGAAAAGCTTGCCTCTGAGTCTGTGATAAAAATTATAATCAATCATTAAACATAAAATACATAAAAGGTAAGTATTAAAAAAACCCCCAACTAAAAACACTTCATAAGCTGAGCCAATTCACATGTAGAAATAAAACACTGAAATAATATAACAACTCCATACACAGTTGAGAGGTAAAAAAAAAACCTGTAGCATCTAAAAATAATATTGCCAGTAAAGGAAGATTAATGTAACAACAAATAGATCAGTGCACTTGTAGATCGTATTAGAATGCTTAACAATTGATTATAATTTTTATCACAGACTCTAAGACTTCAAAAGCAAAGGCTTTTCAGCCGAAACATGGCCTGTGTTGAGTCATGATATTGTCTTGCATGATTGCTATTAAATTAAATTGGATTGGATTGGATTGGATTTATCGCATTTGATATACTGCTTGAACATAGGTATTAACCTTTTCCTATCGTGTGTCCTGGCTGACAGAACATTCCAAAAATGTCGTTGCCATCGTATGTCCCACAGTACACGACAGGAACACAAAATATTTGAATTTACAGATTTATGACTTATTTACATTATGTTTACAATAGTCGTAAATGATAACGGTGAATAATACAAAACTTTGCTAAAATAATTACGATTGGAACCAGTGTAACGTAAAATTTATTACGATAGGAAAAGGGTAAGCAGGTTACAATACTAAATATAGGCATTGAGTTACTCTGTACTGAACGGGTTCACAATCTAATTAAGCATACAAGAGAAGACATCACTAACATTATGGAGATATATAATAAGAGGGAGGAAAAGAAAGTACCATATTTTCACGCATATAACGCGCGCGTTATACGTGTTTTTACAAACCGTGCATAACCTTGCGCGGTATATGCGTGAGCGCGTTGTACAAATTTTTTTTTACATAGTTCCCCCCCCCCGACGTCCGATTCACCCTCACCGCAGGACCGCTCGCACCCCCACCCCGAAGGACCGCTCGCACGCACCCGCACCCCCACCCCGAAGGACCGCTCGCACGCACTCCCACCTGCACCCGCACCCCCACCCTGAAGGACCGCTCGCACCCCCACAGCCTCCCGACCCCCCTCCCATCATGTAAAAGCTCCTACCGGTGTCCTGCTGCTTCCTCTTGGCGGTCCCGACACCCGACACGATCGGGGCAAGAGGGAGCTCAAGCCCTCTTGCCCCCCGACTCCCCGACACGATCGGGGCAAAAGGGAGCTCAAGCCCTCTTGCCCCGCCGACTCCCCACCTCCCCGACAATATCGGGCCAGGAGGGAGCCCAAGTCCTCCTGGCCCTGGCGACCCCCCCCCATTAGTTGTTCGGGCCAGGAGGGAGCCCAAACCCTCCTGGCCAAGGCGACCCCCTACCCCCACCCCGCACTACATTACGGGCAGGAGGGATCCCAGGCCCTCCTGCCCTTGATGCAAACCCCCCTCCCCCCAACGACCGCCCCCCCCAAGAACCTCCGACCGCCCCCCCAGCCGACCCGTGACCCTCCTGGCCGACCCCCACGACACCCCCACCCCCCTTCCCCGTACCTTTGTGTAGTTGGCCGGACAGACGGGAGTCAAACTCGCCTGTCCGGCAGGCAGCCAACGACGGAATGAGGCCGGATTGGCCCATCCGTCACAAAGCTCCGCCTACTGGTGGGGCCTAAGGCGCTTGGGCCTATCAGAATAGGCCCGGAAGCCTTAAGTCCCACCTGGGGGCGGGGCCTGAGGCACATGGGCCCAACCCGACCATGTGCCCAAGGCCCCGCCCCCAGGAGGGACCTAAGGCTCCCGGGCCTATTCTGATTGGCCTAGGCGCCTTAGGCCCCACCAGTAGGCGGAGCTTTGGGACGGATGGGCCAATCCGGCCAGGGGGGTCGCGGGTCGGCTGGGGGGGCGGTCGGAGGTTATTGGGGGGGCGGTCGTTGGGGGGAGGGGGGTTTGCGTCGAGGGCAGGAGGGCCTGGGATCCCTCCTGCCCATAATGTAGTGCGGGGTGGGGGTAGGGGGTCGCCGTGGCCAGGAGGGTTTGGGCTCCCTCCTGGCCCGAACAACTAGCGGGGGGGGGGTCGCCAGGGCCAGGAGGACTTGGCCTCCCTCCTGGCCCGATATTGTCGAGGAGTTGGGGAGTCGGCGGGGCAAGAGGGCTTGGGCTCCCTTTTGCCCCGATCGTGTCGGAGAGTCGGGGGGCAAGAGGGCTTGAGCTCCCTCTTGCACTGATCGCATCGGGGGTGCCGCGGTTGGCTGGGGCAAGAGGGCTTGAGCTCCCTCTTACCCCGATCGTGTCGGGGAGTCGGGACCGCCAAGAGGAAGCAGCAGGACACCGGTAGGAGCTTCTACATGATGGGGGGGGTGTCGGGAGGCTGTGGGGGTGCGAGCGGTCCTTCAGGGTAGGGGTGTGGGTGGGAGTACGTGCGAGCGGTCCTTCGGGGTGGGGGTGCAGGTGCGTGCGAGCGGTCCTTCGGGGTGGGGGTGCGATCGGTCCTGTGGCGGGGGTGGAGTGAATCGGACGTCGGGGGGGGCATCAGGCTTTCAGGGTGTGGACAGGACTTCAAAGGGGAGAGGAGAGTCGGGGCGGGCGAAAGGAGAGTCGAGGTGGCCAGAGGAGAGTCGGGGCGGGCGAAAGGAGAGTCGGGCGGCGACGAGAGAGTCAGGCAGCATGCGCGGTATACGGGTGTGCGCGGTATATAAAAATTTCTGTACATAAATTTGTGTTTTTTGCGCGCTATACCCATGTGCGCGTTTTACACGGGTGCGCGTTATCTACGTGAAAATACGGTACCCCATGGAATGTAAAGAACATTGAAAGCAAAGAGAACCCTCCCCAAGATCCAAGAAAATGAATATTATAGTTACATTATAAGAAAAGATACAATAGTTAAACTAAGAATCTAAATTTATAAATATCAATAACAAGAAAATGAGAAAGATTAAAAATTAAACTAAAATAAACTCTAGACAGTTTATAGTTCTGAGTTTCATTCCGGCCCAATAGACAGAACAAATGCCTCAATTTATCATCCAAGGAAGGCTAGTGCTAGATACAGTATTTAGCTAGAGACGTTCATTAATGGACTTTGGATGGATCCTTAGTGAAGATGAAAGAGAATAGGTTTCAATAGTTTCCAGAAGGGAGGAATAAGATATTCCCTTGAAGAAGTCATAAAGCATGTAATTCCAAAGGCAGGGACCCGCATATGAGAAGGCTTTTTCCTTGTTGCTTGAAGTTTAATTACTCTACGACCTGGGATTTCAAATTGGTCATGGAAAGATGATCTTAAGAGTTCTACTGGGTTGATATTTGATTAGTTTTTTATGTAGATAATCGGGAAGTAAAAGATGCCAGGCTTTGAAAACTGAGCAAAGTAGCTTGAATTCAATCCACTTAATTATAGGCAGCCAGTGCAGCTTAAACAGAATTGGAGTAACATGGTCACCTATTAGTGCACCTATTAGGAATCTAGCTGCAGTGTTTAGAATTAGCTGTAGGTGTGATAGATTGGCTATGCTTGACTCTAGAAATAACATGTTACAGTAATCTAAGCGACTAGTAATAAAAGCATGAGCATGGGTTTGTCAGATTATTTACAGAGAGCACAGGTTTTAGTTGCTGCAATAATCTTAGATGGTAGAAGCACATTTTTACTACAGGGCTTATTTGCGGAGTGAAGCGTTTGTGCTTGAGTTGGGTGGGTTTGTTGGCTAGTTCAGGAAATTTACGTAGTGCAGAATGGCTGAATGATAGCCACATGGTGGATGATTTTTCTGCTTTAGCAATTAAGCTATTGTCTGCAAGCCAGATGTTAAGATCAGTCAGTTTGCTATTAAAGTCAGAGAGCACTTCTTCTTGGTTGTTACCCACAGATGTAATTTGATGTTCCATGACTCTGGTAATTTCACTAAAGGAACCAGATACAAGTTAAAGAGAGTTGATGATAATAAAGATCCTTGCAGAACACCTGACAACAGATTTGCTGGTAGATCATTGTTCCAATAAACCAAACAGGATCGGTTAGTGAAGTAAGAAGTGTGCAGAACTGTGGAATTCAAACCAAACTCTCTAAGGGCTCCTTTTACTAAGCTGCGTTAGGGCATTAACGCGCGGAATAGTGCGCACTACAATGCCGCGCATGCTAGACGCTAACGCCAGCATTGAGCTGGCGTTAGTTCTAACCGCGGGGTTAGCGTGCGCTAATCTGCTGTGTGCGCTAAAAACGCTAGCGCACCTTATTAAAAGGAGCCCTAAGTCTCTGGAGAAGTTTCAGGTGAGAGATTTTATCAAAAGCTGCGGTTAAATCTAGCTGGTCCATAAAGTATTAAAACGCAATTCAGCTCTGTTCATTTTGGATCGTCTGTAGTATAATATGTGCATTTTAATTGTTAAAATCTTACATGTTGAAAGTCATACATAGCTAAAGAACAAACTTTGAGCTGTGCCCTTTAGGGAAGAGCTTATAAGTTATCCTGTTACTTAAACATGCATAATTCCACTCCACTCAGTCAGCTGTCTATTGCTGAATCTACATTTATGATCCATTTTCCCTGAAATTTGATTTTGGAATTTCAGGTTTAAATAATTGCCTTTTCTCATCTGAGCTCAAGAAGAGATACAATCAGGTTCATGTGTTATTTCTCTTGCAGTTGTGTTTAGGATCTAAGTTGTACCAGAGGCAATGGATGGTGAAGTCACTTGCCCAAGGTCACAAAGAGAGTCAGGAAAAGCAGAATTAGAGCCTTGACTTCCACTAGGCAACTTCTCCTCTATGCTGTGCTCAATTGACCTTGGTCTGACTCAGCATAGCTTGTCTTAGTTTTTATGTTCTTATTTGAGCAGTGCTATTAGAGAGATTTCATATTCTTTGTCCTGTTCTTTTTTTGTTCCCTTCACTAGAATTAGAGCAAAGATTGTTGATCCGTATAATAAAATAGTGTCTCGTACTGCACAGCTAGCAAGACTACAGGTATGTCATGTATTCATTTGTTTCTTTCTTTTATAGACTGTCTGTCAGTTAAATTATGTTATCCCATAGATCACTTATACTGGAAGAAATATGGATATTTCTTGGAAAACAGAGCTGGATTAACATTATTGGGCCTTGAGCAAACCTTCACTTGTTGGATCCCCATCATAGATTTAGGGCCTGATATTCAGCTGGTGGGGATCAGTGTTTTGCTGACCACTGTCAGCATTAAATCTGAAAATTAAACACTGGACCATATCTAGGCACCAGCATTGTATGTCTGGATTTACTGAGCTGATTAACACACAGCTAGTAAAGTACAATATTCAGAACACACACACACACACACACGAAGACACACACACACACACACACGAAGACACACACACACACGAAGACACACACACACACGAAGACACACACACACACGAAGACACACACACACACGAAGACACACACACACACACACGAAGACACACACACACACACACGAAGACACACACACACACACACGAAGACACACACACACACACACGAAGACATACACACACACACACGAAGACATACACACACACACACGAAGACACACACACACACACGAAGACACACACACACACACACGAAGACACACACACACACACACGAAGACACACACACACGAAGACACGAAGACAAACACACACACACACGAAGACACACACACACACGAAGACACACACACATGAAGACACACACACACGAAGACACACACACATGAAGACACACACACATGAAGACACACACACACGAAGACACACACACACACGAAGACACACACACACACGAAGACACACACACACACGAAGACACACACACACACACGAAGACACACACACACGAAGACACACACACGAAGACACACACACACACACGAAGACACATACACGCACACACAAAGACACACGCACACACAAAGACACACACGCACACACGAAGACACACACGCACGAAGACACACACGCACGAAGACACACACGCACGAAGACACACACGCACGAAGACACACGCACGAAGACACACACACACACGAAGACACAAACACACGAAGACACACACACACGCACACACACACACACGAAGACACGCACACACACACACGAAGACACACACACACGAAGACACACACACACGAAGACACACACACACACGAAGACACACACACACACGAAGACACACACACACGAAGACACACACACACACGAAGACACACACACACACACGAAGACACACACACACACACACGAAGACACACACACACACACGAAGACACACACACACACACAATGAGACACACACACACACACGAAGACACACACACACACACAATGAGACACACACACACACACGGAGACACACACACACACACACACGAAGACACAGACACACACACACACACACACGAAGACACAGACACACACACACGAAGACACAGACACACACACACACACACACGAAGACACACACACACACACAATGAGACACACACACACACACGGAGACACACACACACACACACACGGAGACACACACACACACACACACGAAGACACAGACACACACACACACACACGAAGACACAGACACACACGCACGAAGACACACACGCACGAAGACACACACGCACGAAGACACACGCACGAAGACACACACACACACGAAGACACACACACACACGAAGACACACACACACACGAAGACACACACACACGCACACACACACACACGAAGACACGCACACACACACACGAAGACACACACACACGAAGACACACACACACGAAGACACACACACACGAAGACACACACACACGAAGACACACACACACACGAAGACACACACACACACGAAGACACACACACACGAAGACACACACACACACGAAGACACACACACACACACACGAAGACACACACACACACACACGAAGACACACACACACACACGAAGACACACACACACACACAATGAGACACACACACACGGAGACACACACACACACACACACGAAGACACAGACACACACACACACACACACGAAGACACAGACACACACACACGAAGACACAGACACACACATACACACAAGGAGACACACACACACACACAAGGAGACACACACACACACACGGAGACACACACACACACACACACTGAGACACACACACGAAGACACAGACACACACACACACACGAAGACACAGACACACACACACACACGAAGACACAGACACACACACACACACACGAAGACACAGACACACACACACACACACGAAGACACAGACACACACACACACACGAAGACACAGACACACACACACACACACGAAGACACAGACACACACACACACACACGAAGACACAGACACACACACACACACGAAGACACAGACACACACACACACGGAGACACACACACACACACTGAGACACACACACACGAAGACACAGACACACACACACACACGAAGACATAGACACACACACACACACACGAAGACACAGACACACACACACACGGAGACACACACACACACACACGGAGACACACACACACACACACACACGGAGACACACACACACACACACGGAGACACACACACACACACACACACGGAGACACACACACACACACACGGAGACACACATACACACACACGAAGACACAGACAGACACACACACACACACGAAGACACAGACACACACACACACACACACACACGAAGACACAGACACACACACACACACGAAGACACAGACACACACACACACACGAAGACACAGACACACACACACACGAAGACACAGACACACACACACACGAAGACACAGACACACACACACACACGAAGACACAGACACACACACACGAAGACACAGACACACACACACGAAGACACAGACACACACACACGAAGACACAGACACACACACGAAGACACAGACACACACACACACTAAGACACACACACACACACGAAGATACACACACACGAAGACACACACACACGAAGACACACACACAGACACACACACATACGCAGACACACACACACACACGCACACACACGGAGACACACGCACACACACACGGAGACACACACAAAGACACACACACACACACGAAGACACACACACACGAAGACACACACACACACGAAGACACAGACACACACACACACACGAAGACACAGACACACACACGAAGACACAAACACACGAAGACACACACACACGCACACACACGAAGACACACACGCACACACACGAAGACACACACGCACACACACGAAGACACACACACACACACGAAGACACACACACACACGAAGACACACACACACACACACACACACACGAAGACACACACACACACACACGAAGACACAGACACACACACACACGAAGACACAGACACACACACACGAAGACACAGACACACACACACACGAAGACACACACACACGAAGACACACACACACACACGAAGACATACACACACGAAGACACACACACACACACGAAGACACACACGCACTCACGAAGACACACACACACACGAAGACACACACACACACACACACGAAGACACACACACACACACGAAGACACACACACACACACGAAGACAGACGAACACACACACGAAGACAGACGAACACACACACGAAGACACACACACACGAAGACACACAAACACGAAGACACACACACACGAAGACACACACACACACACGAAGACACACACACACACATGAAGACACACACACACACACGAAGACACACACACACGAAGACACACACACACACATGAAGACACACACACACACACGAAGACACACACACACGAAGACACACACACACACACACACGAAGACACACACACACACATGAAGACACACACACACACACGAAGACACACACACACACGAAGACACACACACACACGAAGACACACACACACACATGAAGACACACACACACACACGAAGACACACACACACACGAAGACACACACACACACGAAGACACACACACACACATGAAGACACACACACACACGAAGACACACACACACACACGAAGACACACACACACACGAAGACACACACACACACGAAGACACACACACACACACGAAGACACACACACACACGAAGACAGACGAACACTCACACAAAGACGCACTCACACACTCACACGAAGACACACACACACACGAAGACAGACACGAAGACACACAAAGACTCACGAACACACACACGAAGACACACACCACACACGCTTTTATTCTTTGAATTATAGGATTGCTGCTACTGTTGTATGACGTTTGCTACGTGTGTGTGTGTGTATATATATATATATATATTTTCCAGGTTTTGTATTATTCCATCATGTACCTGGTATTGGAAAGATTTGTTACTATTGCTCAGATGACATGAAATCAGTGAATAGCTTTTGTTCGATGAGTTCCATGAAGAAAGTTCCTAGTTCTGTATCTGTTGTTAAGGGGAGGCTGGAGTTTTGTGGATGCAGAGCGTGTTTACATTTGGCTCATAAAATCTGATATAGTATACTGTCAGACCAAATGTCTCCGAGGTTCCCAAATGAACAAAATTTGAAAACCATTGTTCTAGAGCCTCGGCAGTATTTAGAAAACAAAACAAGAAGCAAATCTTATCAAATTTATACAGCAAATATACTGCTAAAATGATTTAATGACTTTGTATATACATGAGGTTTTAGTCTAGAATGAGTTTAGAAATATTGCAACAGATACAAAACCAGTAATTTCTGTTGGATGGGATATGAGGGGGAGGGGCATGACCCTTATTGCCTGGGGGCCCAGATCTCTGTCAGTCCACTCGTGATCATTCTTTTTCATTTTATTATTCCGTCCAAGCCAGCAGAATACGAAGTGCTTCATTCAAACCACCCTACCTCTGCTCTCTTCAGATCAGAGAGACAGATTTACAGGCAATACAGATACAAGTATGTGTGTATATCCATGCACTTGCAGGTGCATATGTACAATACATGCACTAAAAGAGTTGGAAAGAATTCCATAATCCATGCTTCATTCACATTCTTTTCCCTCTTTGTTTAGATAAATGCATTCATTATTGGGTTGAGAGTTCACATTTTATTCAAAATAGGAGGTTTCTAAAATTCTGTATTTTATTGAAAGTACACATTCAAAAATGAATTTGAAGATATTTAAATTGTATCAGAGGCAGAGTGCACAGAATCATTTTAAGTTTTCTAACTAGCTAATAATTATCTCATGTATCTTTCATTCAACATCAGTTTACTTTATATTCAAGAATTAATTCTGATTTAGTGCTTAGCTTTTTTATGCTTAATGTCCTTGCCTCCTCCAAGTCTCTGAGGAGGCAAGGAAGAAAAGCAAAGCATAATTTTTTAGGTCACCTTTAGTTACTCTAATCTCACCATCTTTTCAGCATAGTCTTGGTAAGTGACCTTGAAATTTATCTGCAAACCAGCTCAGCATGGCTTATGTATACTAACGTAGAAATCTATGTAAGAAGAAATGTATTTTCAGCTGAGTCTGTTCTTCAAAAAGTTATTGTTATTATGAAGCACTTTTTTGACTTAATCTCCTTATTTTTAATCAGTGTGGTAGGTCTTTGTTAATGGAGCTAGATATATGTAGCAGAGAAAAAAAATAGGCCATTCACCCATAACCCTTGGTTTTCACCCTCTGTAGTACCCCTCCATGTCTCTGAGCTAATCCTATGTAAAGCTTACCTATAAGTCTATAATATTGGCTAATGAGAGAAGTGTTCTTTGCTACATAGTACAAACGTGCAGCAGCTTGCCTCGAAAAGGATGACCTCAACGAGGATGCACACCTCAAAAGATGACACAAGCTGCAATGGTGGGTGTCGCTGCTTGGTCTGCATAAAGGGACTCGATGCTTCAATGACCTGTGACACTGATTGGGAAGCTGCACATATATTCCTGTATAACACCTTCAGGAATTTCACAATAACTTTCGCACTCTTTCCTAAGCATGAAAGTATTTGGCCACATCGGCTTATGACTTTTTTGAGTTATCATCTAGAGCAGGGGTTTCAAAGTCCCTCCTTGAGGGCCGCAGTCCAGTCAGGTTTCAGAATTTCCCCAATGAACATGCATGAGATCTATGTGCATGCACTGCTTTCAATGCATATTAATTGGGGAAATCCTGAAAACCCGACTGGATTGCGGTCCTCAAGGAGGGACTTTGAGATCCCTGATCTAGAGCTTCAGCATGTCAGTGGCAATGAGATGTCTTGCATGGCTCAGAATCTCAAATATGGATATTAAACTTCAAGACAGATTAGCTAATATTCTCTGCTTAGGGGAAGAGCTTTTTGGTGATTCCATTGAGGTAGCCACACAAAAACTCACTGACCATGAAAAGAATTCAAGTCTAAACCTCCTTCATTTTCTCAGTAATTTAAACCCTCGTCATATCAGAGACGTTTTTCTGCCAAACCTGAGATCTCTCATCCGACTCAGCAGAAAAAACAAAAGCAACAGCGTCCTCAGAAGGCTCAACCAGCAGCTCCTCAAAAGCCAGCACAGTGTATTTGACGGACTCATGAAGAGCATAGCTGCTGTTTCCCTCTCTCAGCCTCTTCCTTAGCCATTCGGAGGTCTGCTCCAATTTTACCATTCAATGTTGGCAGTTGATTACTCCAGATCTCTGGGTTCTAAAGGTCATTCGAGAGGGTTAATCACTTCATTTCATCACTATACCACCCTCCAAGAGAGTCTTCTTTCAACCCTCATCAGTCATCCCTTCTGCTTTGGGAAATAGAATCTCTATTTCTTCTAAATGCAATAGAGACCATCCCTCCTGCTCAAAAGAACCGGGGGTTTTACTCTCGGTATTTTCTTATCCCAAAGAAGACGGGAGGTCTACGTCCAATTTTGTATCTCAGAGGCCTGAACAAGTTCTTAGAAAAGGAAAAGTTTTGCATGTTGTCCTTGGCAAATTTAAGTCTACTCTTGAATTGGAACGATTGGCTATGCTCTCTGGATCTAAAAGAGGCTTATACACATATCCCTAGTCATCCAGCTCACAGGAAATTGCTCAGATTTCAAGTTGCCCAACAATATTTTCAATACAAGGTAATCTTGTGGAGCACTTAAAAATTGGTGCCACATTTAAGTGCCATGGCACTGAAAACAGTTTGTGGAAAGCTACATGAGCGCAGATATTTTGGTACAAATCTTTCTTGAAGGAGTATAAGCACAAAGGTTGGATGCAAAAGCTCCATGCCAACAATTTGTTTTTGAAGGTTCCAGCACTGATACTCCATGCTGAAGGTTAGAAACAAATGTTGAATACTGTGCTTTCTGCACAAATTTCAAACAGAATAGTCGACCAGATGCTTGCAATGCATGTGGCTTCAGTGACAGTAGTACAGACAAGCTTGGAAGGATTAGGATGCTTTTGTAATAGAGAAACCTTCTCTTTTCAAAGATTTAAGATATTTAGCATCTAAATTGCACTCAGTTACCAGCAAAGAAGCAGAGGAAGACATCACCAAAGATTCTACAGTAGTAACTGAAACAAATGAATCATCTCTTCCTACTCATAACATAGCATCTGCTCAAACTAGCATGATTTCTGTTTTCAAAAATTATTTTGTCATTCTGCCAAGCACAAGCTAAGGATGCTTCACAGAAGTCTCTTCTTACTTCACCCCAGATTGCTCTTGCTCAAACACTGAGAACTTCTCTGAATCAAATGGAGTCTGTTAGTTATTCTGAAACTAGACACCTGATATATATATATATTTTTTTTTTTTCAGATTGACTCTGTGAAATTTTTACCAACCAGAGGATTCTGTAGATCATATCTCTGAGATTCTTCAAGACAAACAGAGAAGGAATTATCTACTGGTTTTATCATCTTGATGCTTTATCTGCACAGTTAAGAAATATTTTTCTAGCAGAGATTATCATTTGGGTCATTCCATGTCAAGTGGTCCAATATTAAAATTCATCCCCACTCATCCTCCTCCAAATTGAATAAAATTTTGTTTGGATGTTTCCTATAGCCTCAAATGAAGCCATGTAAATTTTTTCAGCTGGATCTCTGTTGGTTTCAGACCTAGAGGCTGTTGAATATAGGTTGTTGTCAGTATACTGTACATTGCGTAACTCAAAATGGCAACTTTTTCTAGCCACTACAGCCTAACAAAGCCTCCAAGAGAATTGAAATTTTGGGGATGAATACAACTCCTACTACTAACTTACCCCTCCCCCATTTTACTAAACCGTGATAGCAGTTATTAGCGCAGGGAGCCATGCAGAATGCTCTGCACTGCTCCTGATGCTCTTAGGAACTCTAAGAGCCTCAGAAGCAGCGCATAGTGTTCATGGCTTGCTGCGCTAATAACTGGTATCGCGGTTTATTAAAAGGAGGGGAATGTGCAAAGTTTAGAATGTAATATTAATTTACCTCGCCTGTTATGAGCCAGCAAAATAGGCAAAAAATGTTAGAAAATAAATTTAATGCCCACTTTGACTCCTTCATTGCTCTTGACCTGTATTTCAATTCAAGTCATAACTGTTCTAGCAGTCATGGCACATGACATTCATATAGGATTTGCATTATGAAGCTTTGAAGCCAATTGGAAGCAAAGATATAATTTGTGACCAGCCAGGTATTCTCCCTGCCAAGGTCCCAGTTAGGGCAGGGGAAAATGTAAAAAGGAAAGCCCGGGGTGGAATCAGGAAGGGGCATATGGTTCCTGAGAATGCTAATTTACCCTGTGACCACCAGAGGGAGCCTGAGGTGTTTGAGGAAGAGGTAGGTGATCTATCCCCGAGTCACCACCCGGGGAGCCCAAGAGGTCCCAGGAACACTGCTGACTCGATTAAAGTAGGGCGTGGCCCCAGAGTACTTAAACCAGCAGTGGAGAACAGACAGGGAGGCCAGCTAGGGAGAAGGTTTAAACCTTTTCTCCCTAGGGAGTCCCCTGGGCCAAGCAGGAGCAACCAACCTACACCCATGGAGCTGTTAGAGGCTGGACAAGCTGAGGAGCTACTGATTCCAGAAGAACAACCCATGGAATGTGAAGAAAGTCTGACCGAGGGTGCTCCTGATTTTCCTGAAGCCATGCAGGTGGACTGGGCCTCAGCCTGCAAACATTTGGAATCCGGTCCTGCAGGGTGGCTCCATTTCGGGTCACACGTCAGAGTGCTTTATTGTGGTTACCACTGTGAGTGATATTGAGCCCTCTCCTGGGCTACAGTGGTGGTGACAAATTACACAAAGAAATTATATTAGTGCTTTATTCAAATTTTGGCTATGTTTTGGGTGCAAATATCTCAACTGTACATTGTCCAATTTTTTAAAAAAATTTTTGTATTACTTGAAAGAACACCTTTTTTTTTTGCTGCAGAAGCCATTCTGTTTCATATTTGACCTGACCTTGCTTTGGTCAGAAGTTGGGTCTTAAATGCATGCATTATTCACATGTGTATACATGCAGTGGTAAAAAAGGGCATATTTGGCATCATATTTATGTAATATGCAAATGAGCTAGAGGTATGAAAGTGCATGGTGCAGTTAAGCTTGTTGGGCTTGCCCTGCTAACTCAGGTTACTACATCCACTGCTTGCACAAACTTGTAAATGGCCCATCAAAATGGACATTTAGGCCCTGATTCTGCAAAGCGCGTCTAAAGTTAGGCGCAGTTTGGACGTCCAAGATAGGTGTCCTTTGTAGAATTGCGCTCAGCAACGCTCAGCACTGTTTAAACATCCAAATTTTGAGACATCCTTTAGAGAATCGGGTTTTAGATGAGAGTTAGACTTCCAAACAATGTCCTTAATGTTATAATATTTAATTATTATGACATTATTAGAATGGCAATTTTTGTGGTGTTTATCATTATAATTGTGATACTGGGAGTTGGATCTGTTTAATGCTTTTATTGAGAGAGTGACTGGGATTCAAACCAGCAACATTAGGGTAGAAGGCTATAGGTTTAAGCAGTGTGCTACACAATGAGCTAGCAAGTTGCATAGCAATTGTAAAACTAGGTCCTATAGGCATTGTAAAGGAGGTCCACTTTTGAGCATAGTCTGGGCTTCAGATAGACGTGAGTTCTATGGAACTTAGGCACAGTTTGGACATCCTTAATGCGATCTACTGAATAGTTTTCTGGGGCTTTATTTTTGCTTTATTAAGCTCAAAATATATTTAATAAGGCACCACATAAACAGGGCACATCACAACAGATATATTATATGCAAAACCTTCTATTTTTGTGGACAAACAGCAATGTTATTTGCTAATTAGAGAAAAACATCCATTAACTGAAGCAGAGCATGTGAAAAAAACACAGCTTTAAAGTTTCTTACTAAAAAGCTACCCTTTTTTCTGACTAAACAGTGCTCCAATCAGCTCATTACTTAAAGCAAGGAAAGCACATGAAAAAAAATATATAAATTGCATACATAACAACTTTATTTGCAAAAGCTTAAAAACTGAAGAAAACAAATACAGACCTTAGCATGGCTTCTACTTATTTGCAAATGGAGGTGTACAGCTGCGCAATGCTGACCTCATTGTGAGATCATCAAGGTGCACCTGCAAGGTAGAATGTCACAATTAAAATATGTGCTATGATTTGAACCCATGACCTCTGGAAGATGAGCACAGGGCTTTTACCCATTGAGCCACAGCTGCTTCCTTTCAGTCATGGGGGTTTCTACCATGAGAGTTTAGTGATCCTAGCCATGTGAAGGTGAAAATACCTGAGAAGATCATAGCTTAGCAGATCCCTAAGCTATCATATCAGATGTGAGGAAGAAAGACATTAGTGGAAGCTGCTGTGGCTCAATGGGTAAAAGCCCTGTTCCCATCTTCCGGAGGTCATAGGTTCAAATCCCAGCACATATTTTAATTGTGGCATTCTACCTTGCAGGTGCACCTTGATGATCACACATTGAGGTCAGCATTGTGCAGCTTCACACCTCCAGGTGACAGCTTGCAACGGCCTCTGGAAAATCAGATCTCAACTCCAAACGATTTGTTTAGCTTTTGTGAAGAAACTATTACCGAGGTCAAATTCTATTTATCTCAAAGGAAGACATTGAGAAATTAAGACTTATTTAGGAATCTATGTTTGAGAATGGCCATACAGTAACTGGAACTCGGGAAAATCAGTAGTTTAAGCCAATTGATGAAATCAAAATTTGTTCCGGCAGAATATCAGGAGATAAAACATTTTTCATTGGTGATGTCACTAAAGCTGATAATTCTCTTTCATTTATTCAACTTGTCAACCTACAGCTTGGCCAATATGTTGCTTGCATGTATGACAATTATTGGTGGATTGGAAATATCTCTAAATTCTCAAAAACACAATGATGCCTTTATTAACTTTTTGCATCCACAAGGCCCTCTGCTTGATCTTTCATTGGCCCATTGAAAAAGATACTGTGGGTTTCAGAGGAATATATTGTTATGGTTCTTGAAGCTCCAATAACAACCTCAACAGGAAAGCAATATACAGTAGTACCTCGGTTTACGAGTGCACCAGTTTGCGAGTGTTTTGCAAGACGAGCAAAACATTTGCAAACTTGGTGCCTCGTAAACCGAGCTTGCCTCGCAGTACGAGTGCCCACCCCCCGTGATCCGTCACCTCCCCCAGTGATCCGGCATCCCCCCCCCCCGCTCGCGTTGCCCGCCTACACCGCGATCCTACTTCCCCCCCCCCCGAGCAGTCAATGACACCCTTTACCTGACTTGGCACCAGTGCCGGTGCCCGAAGATCCTCCCTCTTCTGGCGCAGCGTCGGAGATCCTCCTTCTTCTGGTCTGGGCTGGGCTGGACTGGCTTTGAGCATTTGAGCATGCTCAAAGCCTTCTGGTCTCGCTCTTGATCTCGGAGAGAGCGAGACCAGAAGGCTTTGAGCATGCGCAAATGCTCAAAGTCAGTCCAGCCCAGCCCAGACCAGAAGAAGGAGGATCTCCGACGCTGCGCCAGAAGAGGGAGGATCTTCGTGCACCTGCACTGGTGCCAAGTCGGGTAAAGGGTGTCATTGACAGCTCGGGAGGGGGGAAAGTAGGATCGCGGTGGAGGGGGGGCAACGCGAGCGGGGGGGAAGGATGCCGGTTCGCAGGGGGGGGGAGCTGGATCGTGGGGAGGGGTTTGGAACAGCGTCGGATTCCTCAAGAGGGGGGAGAATGGAGCAGCGCTGGTAGCCTCGTTGGGGGGGGGGGAGGAGGTGGAACCAATCAAAGCAGTTTCCCTTACTTCCTATGGGGAAACTTGCTTTGATATACAAGCAATTTGGTTTACGAGCATGCTTCTGGAACGAATTATGCTCGTAAACCAAGGTTCCACTGTAGCTTTTCACGAACTATGTTCAGTATTGTTCATTATTGACAAACAAATCCAAGGACTAGTACTCAGACTAGCTGCACGATGAGCAGCATTTGAAGTGATTGTGAAGCATGATTTGTCTTTGAAATTGTTACAATTACCCAAACCATACTGTTCTTTGATCACATTAATTTTTCATCCTAATAAAAATTTTACAGTTATTAGAAAGCCACAAATTTCCATTTCAAAGTTTCTCTCATTATTCCAGTGTCTTGTCTACATCTCTCACACGTTTTAATATTAAATGCAGGTTGAAACCTTGATGTACTTTCAGGCCTATTGTAAGCTATTAGAAGTGGGTCAAAAATGTGGTTTGGTGAGTTAATTGTTCTTTCAGATGGTGCAAAGGGTGAACTTAGCTATGTTGGTAGAGTTTTGCAAAACATAAGATTACCAGGTTGTGTTTACCTTTCCCTCCTTTTCTATAAAATTTTGTAGTTCTATTTATCCATTTTATGTGTATGTGAAAGTGACATTGTTCGTTTTATCATTTGTTTTACTGATTTTTAGATTGTAAGCCACCCAGGATTGTCCATGACGTTGGATAATAAGATTTTAATAAATTTGGAAACTTAGGATGAGTGTTCTGTTAGGATAAAACTTTGTGCTTTGTGTAAGGTGAATAAGCTACTAGAACCTGCAACTCTCAGACTCTGTGAGCTGAAGTGACCACCACCTAAAACAAAATCATCTAGCCAAGTACTTTAGATCACAGTTCTTCAACCGCCGGTCCGCGGACCGGTGATGGTCCGCAGAAAATTTCTGCCGGTCCGCACAGGGCCGGCGAGATCAAGTCGGCAGTTAAATTTCCTGCCGACTGCGGTTCCTGCTCACTAATGTTCCTCCCAGCCTCAGGCGATTAAGACAGTCTGCCGACGTCGGGGCCTTCCCTCTCTGAGTCTCGCCTGTTCGGAAACAGGAAGTTGAAACAAAATAGGCGGGACTCAGAGAGGGAAGGTCCCGACGTCAGCAGACTGTCTTGATCGCCGCCCCTGCCGAGTTGCTGAAGAGGGCCGTGGGGAAGTTACAAGTAGAATGGAGAGAGCTGCAGCTACTTGTGCAGGAGGAGGGAGATGGTCAGCGTGTGCGAGCAAGATCCTGGGGAGCCTTCACAGTGACTTCCTCCCCTCCCACCAGCTCTCCTACTTGCCAGGGCAGTGATTTACCGGCAACTTCCTGCAGGCAAGTACTGAGAGCTGCTGGAAGGGGAGACAGCCACTGTAGGAGGCAGGGAAGCTGCTGGATAAAGGGAGAGCTGTTACTGGAGTTGGAGAGAGTTAGAAGGAGAGATGCTGCTGGGAGGGGAGGAGGGAAAGGGATGGGAAGAAAAGAGAGTTAATGTTGGATAGAGGGAAGAGGGAAGGGAGAAGAAGGAGAGATGCTGCTGGAAGGGGAGGAGGGAAAGGGATGGGAAGAGAGTTAATGTTGAATAGAGGGAGGAGGGAAGGGAGAAGAAGGAGAGATGCTGCTGGGAGGGGAGGAGGGAAAGGGATGGGAAGAGAGTTAATGTTGGATAGAGGGAAGAGGGAAGGGAGAAGGAAAAAAAGGAAGGAGGGAAGGGAGAAAGAAAAAAGGAAGGAAACAGCTGGCAGGGAGATTACAGGAGGGGAAGGGGTCAGGGTGGAATGGAGAGATCAGATGAGGGAAAGGGAAGAGAGAGGAATGTGAAAGTAGAGAGACATTGATGCTGGAAAGGGGGTCAGCAGCGAAATGAGAGAGGGATAAATATGCTAGATCTGGTGTAGGAGAGATAAAAATGAAGAAGGCAGTGAAGCTGGAATGAATGATGTAAAAAGGAGAGAGGAGGAACAAGCTGGATGGACAGGGAAGAGGAGCATAGAAAGAAGTCAGATACATATGGAAGGGGGAGAGGGCAGACATTGGATGGAATGGGCAGATGCTGGAAGGAAAAGAGTGAAAAGAAGATGAAAGCAGAAACCAGAGACAACAAAAGGTAGAAAAAATAATTTTATTTCTGTTTTGTCATTAGAATATATCAGATTTGAAATATATATCCTGCTAGAGACATAATTGGGGACTGCAGTATTCTGTTAGCATGATATTTCTATGTAGCATTCTATAATAACTTGGCTTGTTCAGTTTTCTTGATAGTAGAGGGGATATATGTGAAGGGGAGGGGAGACAGGGGTTTTGCTGGTCCATGCTCTGTATATTTGTATTTATAAAATCACAATTGTTCAGAATATTGTTTCTTTTTATACTTTAATAAAATACGTTCAATATAAAATCATAATTGCGTCTTGTGCAGATGGGATCAGATGGTTTGCGGGGACCGAGCTCGCGGAGATGGGGCATAAACGGGGTTTTTAAATTTTAGTCCTAGTCGATTTTCCGATTTGATTCGATTTTCCTGCCCAAAAAAATTTTTTTTCTTCAAAACATCCTGGTGGGTTTATTTTATAGCCTCTTCACCCACTTTGCCTTCTCCTAACCATACTGGTGCTGTGATGTAAACAAAATAAACAAAAAAGACTTTTCCTCTCTCTGTTAAATCCTAGCTCACATTTGCAGTCCAACACCAGCTCTGGAAGGTTACACATTTCAAATCTGACATATTGTAATCACAAAACAGAAAATATAATTATTGTTTCTACCTTAGAAAATAAAATTATTGTTTCTACCTTTTGTTTGGTCATTATTCAAATCATGTTGGTCCCAGGCTCTGGTTGTTTTCTGATAACTCGCTTGCCAGGGTCTTCTTTCTTCATAGGGATGAGCCAACATGATGTTTCTAGCTCCAACCTGATTGGGCTCCCTAAGCAGCTGCTCTTCTTACCCACCCCTTATCAGAATTAAAGCATGCACAGGACATTTCTGCAGATCAAGTACTGAGAGAGCAAGGTAGAAAGATTACCCGACATCTAAAGGAGGGGGCTTGTTGGGATGGGAGACAATTTTGGGATTTTTATGCCACTTTTCTAGGGAACTGGGTTTGAATCCTATGGCAGCTGCTTGTGACTCTGGGCCTTCATTGCTCCAGGCACATTTACTTAAATTATCAATCCACTGGGGACAGAGAACGTGCCTCCATATAATTAGTCAACAACGAAAGGCAGTATATCAAAAACCATTATCCTTACTCTTTCTACATAAAACTCCATGGTATGACGGGAGGAACTCATTTACTAACAAACTACCATAATAATCTATGCACACAATAAATAAATTTTGCTGCTGCCTTAGCTCGTTGTAAACAAACCCTTAGCTACTTCTCTTGCTCCTGCTGGACTAACTGCAGACTGCCATGCCCTTCTCCCGGCTTTTGTTAGCTCACTTCCATTCAGTCCTTTCGGAGTCCCACCCCCCTCTCAAGCATGCTGGGGAAGCATGGACTCCTTCAATTTGTTCCGTAAATTGGGAGCTGGCACAAAGTTGGACGGGAAGCGCTTCAATGCTGATGCCGAGAGGTTTCAGGTAAGGGATTCAATAGGTGGCCGTCTCTTCTATGCTGCTTGGGGAGAGGACATAGGCTTGACACCTCTGTACTCTCGATTGAACAGGCTGCATGCATGCTAGATGTTGTAGTTCTGCTGTTTTCAGATGCAGTACTGTGCTGGCTACTGCTACTATTGCAACAAGTACTGACAGGGGAGCCGGAGGACACTGTAGCACTTCCAGACAGACCCTCGCCCCTTAAAGCAGGAACGGCAGTGGATGGCCAGCAAGAGGTAGCGCTGCCGCTCCTGCTTTAGGAGACATGGGGAGGAGGGTTGGTCACTGAATCGACCACAGGCCAATTTTTTTACAAAATGAACCGATTCAAATCGATTCACCCAATTCGAATCGGTGAATCGATTCGAATCGGAAATCGGGCTGCACTAGTACACAGTAATGGTGAGAACTAATTGCACTAAAGTGATCCCTTATAGAGTTGGTTTTGAGATCAAACTCGTATAGGTGTAGGAGGTATTCAAGCAGGTATTTTGTAGGGCAAGAGAGAGGATCTAGGGCCTTGCCCTGACTCTAAATGGTAAACCTCTTCCACATAAAAGAATAGCACCTGGAAGCCAGCGGAATCTTTCCTGGAAGCCAGCAGAATCTTAGAAACACCCTCAGGCAGTGAAAGGGAAGTAAATTCTACATTCTCAACATCCAAGCCCTGAGGACCAGGGACTGGAAGTTGGGATGCAGAAGAGATCCCTCATTCTGTGTTTTGAGGGTCGGAAAACAGTCCAATCTCCACCTTCCTCGGAAGATAGCTCCAGAAGCATAGGGAACCATTTCTGCCACAGCTAGGAAGGTGTGGTTTGGATCATGGTTCCTTGATCTTGCTTTGAGTTTCATCAGAGTTTTCCCTATCAGATATATTGGAGAATATGCATACAGAAGGCCCTCCTCCCCTAATCAAGGAGGAAGGCATCTGACAATAACGTGTCATGTGACCTGAGCCTGGTGTACTGAGAGACCTTGTTTCTGAGGTGAGTGGCAAAAAGATCCACTTTTGGAAGCTCTTGCAGGCAATTCCCATGTTGAGAGACCACTCATGCAGTTACATGGTCTAATAAGGATGTATGAGAAGCAATAATGATATATAAATGATACTCTATTTTTCCTATTGTTTTCCTTTTATTTTGGGCATATCAAGAGGCGTCTGTAGTATTTTGAGTCAGCAGTGAAGGGCCTGGAGCCCACTGCCCCTAATTACATTACACAGTGCTTCTAAAATCATTGTTGACAACTTCAGCAGTCCAATCAATGGACTCATACTGGCAACAAAACATATACTGAGTGGAGAAGAGTGTCCTAGTAGTTAAAGCACCAGACACAACTAGGGAAGCTTGGTTCAGATATCACTGTTGCTCCTTATGATCACAGGCAAGTCACTTAAGGGCAAATTCTATAAGAAGCACCCAAAAGTTAGGCACCTATATAGGTACTGTTCAGCACGATTTAAGTAAAATTAGGTGCTGTTTAGTGAATCACGCTGAGCGGCAAATATTTTGGAGGCACCCATTAAATAGGCCAGCTCTAGGCACAACTAAAAGTTAGGCGCCCAGGCGAGTACTTAAGCATGCTTAAGAGCAGTGATTCTGTAAGAAGGCGCCTAACACGTAGCCATGCCCACGTCTAACATGCATAGCGTCTATTTTTTTTGAAGGCTGCCTAAATTTAGAGGCACCTTGTTACAGAATCGCGCTTTCTTGATAGGTACTTAGGTTTCAATCAGTGCTGATTAAAAAGCTTAATTGAGCTTGTTATTCAATCTAGATAGGCACCGGTCTAGTTGGGCGCCTCCGAAATAGGTGCCTAACTTTAGGCGCTAGTTACAGAATTTGGGCCTTAGTTCTCCATTGCCTCACCTGCCTGGAGGTACAAAATTAGATTGTAAACCTTCTGGGGACAGAAAATAGAGTGTTCCTGAATGTAACATACTATGAGCCCTATATGCTCCTCCTCTGTATTTTAAAGAATCTTTGTATTATCCAAATAGATCATTGCAATCTGAGAATGCTATGTTGTTGCTGCAGGATAGGATGTCAAAAGTTCACTATGCTGATACTAGAGCATCTACTGTTGCTATTGCAGGAGCAAAGTTGTGGAATAGACTTTCTGGCTAGGGTTACCATATGGCTCCAGAAAAAGGAGGCCAGATTGAGATATCCGGGTTTTACTTCTATTGAAAGCAATGGAACTAAAACCTGGATGTCTCAATTCATCCTCCTTTTTCTGGAACTATATGATAACCCTGTAGTTTGGTCATTTGCAGTTGAAGACCCATCTTTTTGCAACCGCATTTTTGTTATTGGTATAATCTGGAGACTATTATGCTGGATTGTTTGTGGCATTGCAGAGATTTTTGTTGTGTTTGTATTTTGTGACCTATGATATGTATGGTTATTTGTAAACTGCCTGGTTATAAGCAGTGTATAAATTTTTAAAATAAATACTGAAAAAGGTGTGAACTAAACCCAAATAAATATAAGTAAGTAAAAAATATATATAAATAAATATACTGGAACCTTTCCAATGTAGCAGGCCTTTCAAAATGGATTTTTATTTAGAAGCTTATTTGTCTACTCTAGTTGTAATAAGGATGGCTTCTACCGAATTTTAAATGTTCATAGCAACAAATACCATAGTAAATTTCTTTGATTTAGGGTACTGGGCGATCAGAGGTGATGCTCAGACTCATTCGAGAGGAACTTGTTTTCAGCTTTTATTGTCATCAGTCCAATTCCTTTTCTTTTTCTTTGCTCCTTTTTCAATCTTTTATAATTATTTCAACTTCTCTACATCTCAGTACTTCATTGCTCTATTTCAGGGGTGCCCACACTTTCTTGGCTTGCGAGCTACTTTTAAAATGACCAAACTATTTAGTGGAGCTCGGACTAAAGAGGACTGCGAAGAATTGCAAAGGGACTTGAACAAACTAGGGGAATGGGCGACGAGATGGCAGATGAAGTTCAACGTTGAGAAATGTAAAGTATTACATGTGGGAAACAGAAACCCGAGGTACAACTATACGATGGGAGGGATAATATTAAATGAGAGTACCCAAGAAAGGGACTTGGGGGTAATGGACAAATAAATAGACAAATATACCCCCTCTCCTTTTACTATACCACAGTAGTGGTTTTTAGTGCAGGGAGCTGCACTGAATGTCGACTCTCATAGGCTCCCTGCGCTAAAATCTGCTACTGCGGTTTAGTAAAAGGGCACCATAGTGCAAAATATAGACAGCAGATATAAATTCTCAAAACGGACACATTTTCATCACTAAATTGAAAATAAAATCATTTTTCCTACCTTTGTTGTCTGGTGATTTCATGAGTCTCTGGTTGTACTTCCTTCTTCTGACTGTAAATCCAATATTTTTTTCATTCTGCCTCCTCCAGACCTCATTCCATTCCTCAACTAACATCTCTCTGTCCCTCCATGAGTCCAACTTTTTCTTCCTCTCTCCCTGCCCCCTTTCTTTCTTCATTTTCCTTTATTCTCTCTCTTTCTCTCTTTCTTTTTCTTTCTTTCTTTCTTTCTCTCTCTCTTTCTTTGGCTGGCCCGGAACTTCCTCTCTGACATCGGGGGGAAGGCTGTGGGCCTAGCGCTTGTACGTGCCTAGCCTGGCGTCGGGGAAGCAGGAAGAACAGAACGCAAAGGCAATGTGGTTCTCTGCGATCAACTCGTGTTGCCTTTGCAATCTACTGGTCGAACGCGATCGACCTTTTGGGCACCACTGCTCTATTTATTCAAATAAGTAAAAACTTCAATTTCATAAATTACTCAGCTTTTTTGTCATGGAGAAAATATGTGCCAACATAAATTTGTGTTTCACCTCAAGCTGTTTCAAGGCTATCCCCTTCCATTGTCGAGGAAAAAAAAAGAATTTGGACTGATGAAGATAAGACAAAATCAAGTTCCTCTCAAATGAACTGGAGCATCACCTTTGAGGGTCGGGTCCAGTACATTTTTTAATCAAAGAGATTTGCTATGCTAATTGGTAAACACACACACATATATATATAGATATATAGATATATAGATATATATGTGTATAGCATTGGTATAAGTGCCTCTACATTATGGTGTATATATAGCATTGGTATAAGTGCCTCTACATTATTTTATAAAACAGAAATATAGCCATTTGATATCATAGCAACAAATACTATATGTTGACAAACTTAATATATTGACTGCATGTTGACAGGCAGCTTGTGATTTGCTTCGACGAATAATCCGCATCCTGTATCTCAGCAAGAGACTTCAAGGACAGCTTCAGGGAGGAAGCAGAGAGATAACCAAAGCTGCTCAGAGTCTCAATGAACTTGGTAAGTCATTTTTTTGCCTTTATTTGTTGACATATGTATTGATATTTAACTTGAGTGACTGCTATAATTGGAATATCTAATCAGGTGATATGAAAGAGGAGGGCTGAAAAGATGGGTTAAAAAACCCAAAAAACTTTAGCCTCCCCCCCAATAAATAAAAAATTGTGATGTTTATAGGATGGAATTTGGCATCAAGTAAGTTAAAAAAATTATGCCATCTGTAATTTGCTTTCTCCTTCTGTTTAAATGGAATACAAAGACTGGCCAGTGGCAATATTCTGTATTTGTTTAATAAACATAGTGGGTACAGTGTCATGGGGTTGTAATGGAGTGCCTTAGATGTTGTGTCAGAGTTTTACATTGATACTAAGGACTTACTCTGCTTTGGCTCATAGTTTTTTAGTTAGTTAGAAATCACATTTCATCCCCAAAACACAGGAATCTGGAAAAACATGATAAAAATTGTAAGACTAGAATATAAAAGAATGAGAAAATAGATAAAACTACTAAGCAAACACGTGCGCAAAAATTGCACTCTAAGGAGCATGATTTGCTTTTTTAAGTGCATTCCTTTAGTATACACCCATGCTGAATGTGCTGAAATTATCTCGTTACATCACCTCTGGGGTAGGCATGGAGACAGAGCTAATCAGCCTGCAACTCATAGACCTGGTAAGGTTGTGTCTTGGGCTGCAGATAGAACAGAAAGATATTAGGTATCACACATATAAACATGAGCAGACTAAAACACTGTGATTGCATCAAAGAAATTAGTCAAGAGCAGTGATATCATTTCTATGGGCAGGCATGGCACAATCTAGGAGTCCTTGCAAAATAGTATCTTGGGTTCCAGGGACAGTCACAGGGGCAGGGCTAGTTGGCAGAAATGGGAGACCTTGAAGGTAATGCATTGGGCTCCAGTAAGACAGCAGAATGTAAAAAATGTACAACGGTATGAAGACTTGTAAAGTACTGAATATTTGATGTATTGTCCAGAGATTCCATCACAGCAATAGCAGCATGTTAGGTGACATCATTGCATACTGAACTCTGAGGACTTTCTTAAGAGATCAGATTCCACAGGTGATCCTTGAGGGGAGGAATGCTGGCCTAGTGCCTCACCTTCAGTATACCTGCTTCTAAGAGAGAGGTTGTATAGGCTCAGAATTATCAGTTAACTTAGCAAAATCAGTTAGGCAATAGTGCAGCCTTTAGAGTCTGTTAGGGTTTAATACAAAACAGTGTTTTAGCCTAGATTAGTGTTTTAGGTTGCATTTCAGGGCATAATATCAGATTAGGGCACAAATAGCTGTTGGAGAAAGGCTCTGGTGTTAATTTAATTCTCTCTCACTCACTCACTCACTCCAAGGCAGAGCTTTTGAATTATAGGCTCTTCAGCCAACCAGGAACAGGACATTACTTTGGTAGGATTTTTTTGCCCTTTCCTTATTCTTCCAAGTGTAAGTACTTCTTCACCACAGTATGGCTGGGAAACATTGTATGATTAAAGCTACTGCTCAGGTTACAGAGGGAGTGGTTCCATGTGCAAGCTGTCTTCAGCTTGAATCTCTCATGCAGCAAGTAAAGGAACTGAGAGAGGAGGTGGCAAGACTGAGAAGCATTCGTGAGAGTGAGAGGTACAGTGGGGAAGAAGAGGCTGTGTTGAGGGAAGACAGCTGGACTCAGATTATGGAACACTGCAAGATTGGCACTGTGACTACCCCCGCCCTTGAACTGAAGAACCGGTATGCTGTCCTGGAAGTGGAGGAGATGAGAGCATCCCAAGAAGAGGAAGGACCAAAACTTGAAATCCCCCAAATTACTGGATCCATGACCACTAGGAGGTGTAAGGTAGTGGTGGTTGGCGATTCCCTTCTGAGGGGTACAGAAGCATTAATCTGCAGACCACACGTGATGTCATGAGAGGTATGCTGTCTGCCTGGTGTCAAAATTCAAGATGTTACGGAGAGCTTGCCGAGACCCATAAAGCCTGATGCCTATGCTGCTCATCCACGTTGGCACTAACGATATTGCCAGGTACCCCAGTGAACGTATCAAAAGCGACTTACCGAGCAGCAGACCCTGAGCAGCTCAGAGAGTCCGTTTTTAAGAGGGAGGTCAAGCAATGCAGAGGTCCTTTCAGGGGTCATGACAGAGGTTTAGCGGGGACAAAAGGCAGTAAGCCTATGGCTCATGCCCCTCTCCAGCCTCCAAGAAAGCTCAATGATACCAGGTCAGTGGCCACACACCCCTGATAGGGGGCAGGCTGCTGGCTTACTGGATGGTATGGGCACAGATAGGCACAGATCACTGGGTCCTGGAGGTTGTTTTGAGAAAGTTACAAGATCGAATTTTGTGCCCCCCCCCCTTCCAGATCTTTTTGTAGATTCCACAACCGGCTGGAGAGAGCCCTTATTGTCTAGGCAATGGTGGAAAGGTTCCTGGATCTTCACTCCATAGAGCCAGTTCCAGATGAAGACTCGGGCTCGAGCAGATACTCCATATACTTCATGGAGCCAAAGAAAGGCTCAGACGACTGGAAGCCAATTCTGGCCCTCAAGTCAGTCAATGCTGCACTTCTGCATGGAGACTATTCATTCAGTCGTTGTAGCGGTGGTGCCTAGGGAATTTCTTGCCTCCTTCAATTTGATGGAGGCCTACCTCCACATTCCCATTTTTCCAGCTCACCGGAGGTATTTGCGGTCCCATGTCCTGGAGCAGTATTTCCAATTCTTCATTTTCCCTTCTGGCCTTGCCACGGCACCTCGTACCTTTTCCAAAGTGATGGTGTGGTAGCAGCACACCTACGCAAGGCAGGGATCCAAGTATACATGTATTTGGACAATTGGCTAATCAGGGCCTCATCCAAGGAAGAGGGTGAACTGGCAGTGTAAAGAGTGGTCCAATTCCTATAGGACTTGGGATGGATAGTCAGCTTCAAGAAGAGTTACTTGGAATTAACCCAGTGCTTGGCGTACCTGAGAGTTCTGTTTGACATAGTTGTAGGCCAGGTTTTTCTTCCAGAGCCATGCAGACAGAGGCTCCAGAAGCAGATATCGAACCTGTTACTAAGTCTGGCTCCAACAGCGTGGCATTATATACAGGTCCTGGGGTCAATGGTGGCAGCATTAGAGATGGTCTCTTGGGCCAGGGCACATGTGAGGACCCTTTCAAGACTCTCTTCTATCCTGCTGGTTTCCTCAGACAATGAGGAACAGCATATGGTAGTGGCTGCAAATTGCCTCCCTCTGAAAGGTCATGCAACTCCATATATTCTCCTGTGAGACCCTAACAACGATGCCAGCTCTTATGGGAGGGGGGGGGGGGTCATTGCAGCAGTTACCCAGTTCAGGGTCATTAGGCCCCGACCCAGCAAAAGTGGTCCATAAATCGCCTGGAACTCAGAGCCCTGGAGAAGTCCCTGGAAGGCAAGGCAAGGCAGTCAGGGACAATGTGACAGTAGTGGCCTATGTCGATTGACAAGAAGACATGAGGAGTTCCCCATTATATCTAGAGACTCAGCTTCTCTTTTGGTGGGCAAAAGCTCATCTGCAGACTTTCTCAGCCATACACATTGTGGGAGTGGAGAATGTTCAGACAGACTATCTCAGCTGGTAAAAGCTCGACCCAGTGGAGTGGTCGCTTTCTCCACTAGCATTCAACGCCATTGTTTGGCAGTGGGGGTGCCCACTGATGAATCTCACGGCCTCAGCAGCAAACACAAAGGTGGTTTGCTTTTACAGCCAAAGATACAATGGATGTGTTGGTCCAGCATTGGCCGGAGAAGGGTCTCTTGTACATGTTTTCCCCATGGCCCTTGCTAGTTTGAGTCATTCTCAGGCTTGCAAGTCTTCTGGGGTTGTTTGTCCAAGTGGCGTCCGATTGGCCTTGCAGACCGTGGTATGTAGACCTAGTTCCTCTACAGAGAGATGAAGGTCTTAGGTTGTTAGTTCAGATGGATCTCCTGACTCAGGGCCCAATCCCCATAGAGAATCAGGAACATTTAGGGCTTACAACATGGCTTTTGAACAGGCTACCCTAGTAAGGAAGGGATACTCGGAGGTGGTTGTTTCCACTGTACTTAGAGCCAAGAAACCCTCGACAGTGGCAGCCTATGCCAAGGCCTGGAAGACTTTCCGACAGTGGTGTGCTAAGATCAGTGTGGAGTCCTTACAAATCCCGATCTTGTTAGTTTTAAAATTTTTGCAAGAGGGACTTGAAAAGGGCCTGTTGGTCGGATCGCTGAAGTGCAGATAATGGGCATTTCATGTTTCCGAGCTCCAGGAGAGAGATGTAGCAAGATTATTTAAAGGGGCTTTCAAATGGTGCCCTCTGGTGTGTCTAACGTCTCCATCCTGGAACCTTAATACCATTTTGCAAGGTTTCATTAGGGCTCCATATGAGCCCTTATAGGAGATTTCCCTCATAGCTCTGACAGTCAAGACGGTGTGCTTGGTAGTGATTACATCAGCGAGATGAGTCTCTGAGTTACAGGCTCTCTCTTGCAGGGAGCTGTTTCTTAAGATTACTGAAGCAGGACTTAACTTGCGCATGGTTCCATCCTTTCTACCGAAAGTAGTCTCTGCTTTCTATGTCACTATGTCCTTTTGCCTACCTTTCAGCCTACGGGGTTGAAGGAAAAGGACAAAATATTGCATTTGCTAGACATCAGGAGAGTGCTTCTTTTTGACTGTTGCCCATTTTCACAGCATTTGGCTCTTCAAACCATATATCCAGTCTTACCTGGAGGGTGGGGCATGATAGTAGCCAGAAAACCTTTTTGATTGGAAATCCATAGATTCCTGAGCTCTCAGCATAGTGAGAGCAGGTTACCAGTTGAAGTTCCTCACCATTTAACCCCAGACCCACGCTTTCCTGATTCAGGAAAAAGCCAGTCTTCTCTTTCTTTCAATAGACAATCTTGCCCCTGGATAGAACCTAACGTTTCTACTTTAGGTACTTCCTGATTTCTCAAAAGCAGGCTTGTACTCTATACTGGACATTGAAGACCTCAGTCTCTTTATTTGCAAAAAGATATTTAGGATGAGATCTTTCCTCTCTTCTGTCAGTCCACAAGAAAAATAAACCTGTTGAGTATAGTGGATATCAAAAATGCCTATACACATATTCTGATCCATCCTTACAGAAAATATCTGTGTTTCCTCCTGTATGGGGACCACCATCAGTACAAGGTTCTTGCTTTTCTTTGGGCCTAGGGTTTCTTCCAAATACCTAGGGATGGTAGCCACCCATCTCCATAAATAAGATTATCTATATTTTCTGTATTTCAACCACTGTCTTAATAGACTTTTGGTTCTTTATCATAAACCAGGGGTAGGGAACTCTGGTCCTCGAGAGCTGTATTCCAGTTGAGTTTTCAGGATTTCCCCAATGAATATGCATGAGATCTATTTGCATGCACTGCTTTCAATGCATATTCATTGGGGAAATTCTGAAAACCCAACTGGAATACGGCTCTCGAGGACCGGAGTTCCCTACCCTTGCCATAAACAAAGCATATATATTGTGGTACTTGGAAAGGAACTGTTAGCCTTAGAACGATGAGGCTGCCTATGGTTTTGGATAATAAAATTAGCAATGTAATTTATGTTAATAGAAAGCATAGTTTCCTTTTGGATCATAACATCTTGTTTGACAGGACTGACAATTTGAAAGGAATGATGAGAGGGCTTCTGATGCTACGTTCCAGATGTCATTACTTAGTTTATGAAAATTACATGCGATGAGGCAGTGCAGAAAATGACGGAGCTATTCTTATCTGTATAGCAGGTGTTATTTCTAAGAAAATAAAGCATTTTCAGAAGTAAGAACAAATGAGCACATTTTGGGGAAAAATGCAAATGGTATCAAAACCATCCTCTCAAAATTAGATTCTTACAGCATAAAGGGCATAAAAATCTGATTGCTGATTGCCTGTGTAACAAACAAGCTAATTCAGCCATTTTTTTTCAATGTACTGCCATATGCCCTGTGTGTGCTGCATAACTTTTTGTATAATTACAGCATAAAAAAGTAAGGGCCAAATTTATTTGTGTACTGTAATCCAGAGTACACTAAGTTTCCAAAGGAAAGGGTGTGTGTGTGTGTGTGTGCTTTTACTCAACCAGAGAAAGACAACAGCAAAGTTCCATAACAGAAAGCACAGAAGCAAAAACGGTAGACCTTAGAAAGAGACCATATCCAAAGCAAATCTTTAGACATATTGACCGCTTTTGGCCAATCAGGGACTTCTCAGAGTCCTCCCTAAGGAAGTCCCTGATTGGCTGAGGTGCCCCAGACCCCTCCAAAGGGAGGAGTCCGAGGCGCTTCAGCCAATCAGGGCTTTAGGCCTCTCCCCGTGCATCAGATGATGCACAGGGGTGGGGCCTAAGGCTGCTATTGGGCAGCGGCTGGCCGAAGAGTAGGAGCAGGAGGACTTTCCTCCTACTCCTGAAGATTTTGGCGGTGTGTAGGAGTAGGAGGAGGGTCCGGGCACCCCTCCTCCCGAAGATGTTGGGAAGCCTTGTCCAAGGAGCAGGAGGGACCAGGTGGGTGGGCTTGACCCGACCGCCTGGGCCGACCAAGGGTGGGCCGGGGGGTGGTTGGCCTAGGAGCAGGAGGGACTGAGCACCCCTCCTGCTCCCAACTTTTTGGTGCCAGGAGGAGGGAGAGGGCCGTGCCGGTTGTGGAGAGGTAGGGTGAGGGTCATGCCGGTCGGGAGTGGGGGGAGAGTTTATGTGTGGGGGTACTTTTGACAGGCCTGCCTGTCTTTTTTATTCATTTTTTTAATGGAGCGTGTAACATGCAAAATATCTGTGCCATGGAAAAAAATGAATAAAAAAGACAGGCAGGCCTGTCAAAAAGCCTGCAGACCTGACGGTAACTCAGCTACCAACAGGTCTGCAGCAGTCGGGTTTGTCAGTAGTAAAACCCGACTCAAAATAGCAAGCAATTGTTAGTGAATCAATCGCTTGGCTATTTTGCATGGGGTTTTACTAATTTGCCTGGGATGATAGGGATCGGATCGCTACAGGCGTTAGTGAATAGTGCAGGAGGGAAATCTGGTCGTAAAGGGCTCACAAACCAGTCAGTACATGATCAGTTTGCTAGAACATGCAGCTGGGCTTACTGTATATCTTAAGCTGTCCATCTTAAGCACCAGACATTACCACATCTTGGCTGTCTTTAGCACCTCTTAGTTGTACCAAGGTCCTTTGTTACCTTTAAGCATTGATATAATTTAGGCTTTCTGGGTCAAGCTAAGGCTGTTTGCACTGACATGCTCTAAGGTCAGATATGAATGATATGATCTCCCATAGACCTTTGCTGACATTGGTAAGGCCAGCAAGTTAAGGCTGGGCTGACATAGATCTGTTTCTCGTAGCTCATTTCCAGTATGAGCAGCATATCTCCCAAGTTTGCTGGGCAAGTAATTTTGAATGAGAAATAAAGGATCCATATACTATGACTGATGTAAAAAAAAAAATAAATTAAAATAAAATAAAAATTTGAAAAGAATTTATAGGGAAATGCCTTTCAAAATCTTCTTGCAGGTTCAGGAATTGGCAAGCTAAGTAAAAGGCTGAAAATGATCCTCCTGATGCATCGGCATATGTTTGGTCTAAGAGCAAGGCTAATTTGCATAGCCTTGGATATTAGATCAGATCAGTTGTGGTCTCTGAAGAAGAGAATTGTGAACTCCCCAGAATTCTGAGAGAGCGAAAACATGAAATTGCTAACTTGTTACTAGTAATCTGTTATTTAGTACCTATAGGAATGTTTGGCCTGCTTAATGAGTTGTCGGTTAACACGTCTCTAGGCTTAGAAGAGATGTCTGCTGGATTGTAAGGTCCCTCAATAGCTTATTTAATGCTTTATTAAGATAACTAGTCATTGAGCCCGTTACATTAACGGGTGCTAGAATATGTCTATCTGTCTTTCTTTCTTTCTGTGTCTCTCCCTGCCCCTGTCTCTTTCTTCCTTTCTTTGTCTCTCTCCCTCCCACTGTCTGTCTTTCTTTCTGTCTGTTTCTCTTCCTGGCCCCCTTTGCCTGTCTGTGTTTCTTTCTGTCTGTTTCTCTTCCTGGCCCCCTTTGCCAGTCTGTGTTTCTTTCTTTCTGTTTCTCTCCCTGCCTGCTGTCTTTCTGTGTGTCTGTTTTTCATTCTCGTGCGCTGCCTGCCTATCTTTCTGTCTCGCTCCATAGCCCCCTTTTGTCTCTCCCCAAAGCAAACCAAGATTGCTCCCTGGACCCCTTTCCCTTTCCCCCCTCCCCCACTTCCCTGTGCAGCAACAGCAGCATTCCCCCTTCTGTGTAGCAGCAGCAGCATTCCCTCCTTCCCTGTGCAGCAGCATTCCCCCTTTCCCTGTGTAGCAGCAGCATTCCCCCTCTTCCCTGTGCACCCACCCCTTGCCTGCTCCCCCTTTTCCCTTCCTTTTCCCTCCCCCGTCCAGCAGCATTCATTTTCTTCTCCCCCTGTGCATATGCCCCACAGAAATTTACTTGCCTCACAGAAAAGCGCTGCACCGCGCTGTTGCTGGCCTCGGTGTCTTCTTGTGAGAGGGCGGGCTGCAGTGGAGAAGAGATGGTGAGGCCAGTGGCAGCATAGCGCAGCGCTTTTCATTTAAACGCTGTGAGCATGCGAGAGGGAGGAGGAGGAAAAATAGATGCCGGCAGGGGGGTTTGGAGGTCAGGGCGTGTGCGGCAAGCTGCCACTCGCACCTGAAGATTTTAAAAGGGCGCTTGGCGTTGGGAAGTTGGGGCGCGTGCGGCAAGCCGTCGCTGGTGCCTGAAGATTTTAAAAGCGAGTATTTTTTTTTTTTAGTTGAAAGACGCGGCGGTGGCTCCTCTCATGATCCCCACCTGCGTCGGAAGTCTGACGCAGGCGGGGATCGTGAGAGTAGCCACCGCTGCGTCTTTGAAAGAACTGTAAGCCGCGCATGCGCACTTCCTATGTGTGCTGCAGCTCACGGAAAACGGACGCACGCATAGGAAGTGCGCATGTGCGGCTTACCGTTTTATTATATTAGATTTGCAATTTCTGTGAGAGTGGCTGTTGGGATTTTGGTAAGCCATAAGGGAAGAAAGGATAGGATAAGCTATGGGGTTTATAGACCAGTTTCACTAGTGAATGTTGATGTTAAAATCTTTGCAAAACTTTTAGCTAGTCATGTAGAGATAGCCTTGTCACTGATGGTAAATATGGACCAAGAAGTATTTATCATGAAAAGAACTGAATGGGCTTCAGTGCATTTACCGCAGCAGCACCGCTACCACGGCTTTGTAAAAGGGCCCCAGAATGTTAAGCTTTAATTGAAAAGGAATGAAGAAAAAACAGATAAATGATGTGGTCACATCTTGAGCATTGCTATGCAGTTCTGCTCAACCCATCTCAGGAAGGATATGGTGGAAATAGAAAAAGTTTCAGAGAAGAGAAACAAAATGGTAAGGAGGATGGAAAACGTCCCTTGTGAAGAAAGGCTGAAAAGGTTAGGGCTCTTCAGCTTGGAGGAAAACAACCAGCAGACTGAAAACAAATTGTAGAATATTTTTTTCAAGTGGAGTAGCATAATAAAAAAATAAAGCCTAAGTCCATTTTGGGCCCAAGTCTCTAGTCACCCAAAGTCAGAAACATTCGAAGTCCATTCTTGAAAAATACATCCAAAATATATATTTTTTTGAGAATAGTGTACTTATACGTTTAGCCGTTTGATCATCCAGACCGCTAAGTTGTCTATCTTTATACCCCATTCTCATCCAAAAAATTGTCCAAGTCAAAAATGCCTAGAGCAAGACCTTTTGGATGTGTGAGTGATCAGCAAAGTGACGGACTGAACACCCAGACATGGCAACAGAGTAGTGGGGCACCTTACAGGGTACTGCTGTGAACTTCACAAAAAGGGTGCCACATAAACATCTTACCACAATTCCTTATAGGTCATGGTGAGCCCCCCCAAAACACCCCCAAAACCCACTATACCCACCTATCTACCACCCCAATAGCCCTTATGGCTGCAGATGACATCTATATGGCAGTACAGTAGGGTTTGGAGGGGTTTTGGTGGGTACACATTTTTTCACCATGAATGAAGTAGTTAGAGTGACTTATGGGCCTGGGTCCTCCTCTCTATGGTTCACTAGCCCACCCCCAGACTACATAAGACACCTTTGTGCAGCTCTACTAGGCTTTCCTATCCTAGGTGCTGATGTTCCGGAGGCAGGTATGTATTTTTTATTTCAATTTTTATGGTGGTGGGAGGGGGGGTCAGTGAACACTGGGGCAGTGTGTGGGGGTCTGTACTTTGTGTTTGCAGTGGTTATCTGGTCACTTTGGATACCTTCTGGGCACTTAGACATGTTTAATCGCCCAAGTCACAACCTATTAGTTCCATCTCGTTGAACTTTCGATTATCGCTGCAGGATGACTAAGTCTAGGTTGATACACAAAAGGTTAAATCAACCAGGAGATTAAATTAATTAAATGAAGGAAAGAATCTCAGAATTGCCACTCCAAGGATCATAATTTTATTATCCATATAAGCTTTAATAATGCTATTTGCACAAGTAAAAGCTATTTTTGGACAATTCATTTATCTCAACTAATAAATGTTAGTAAAAAAGATAATTTATTTAAATAAATACAATACAAACATAAGACAATAAAAAAGAAAAAAGTAATTTAAAAAAAAAAAGATTTTTTGAGTAGTAACTATTACATTTTGAAGAAAAGTGTTACACACAGTTATTGTTAATATATGAAGGTTTTGGATCGATGAAAGATAACCATGCCACAATTCCTTATATGGATAATAACATTATGATCCTTGGAGTGGCAATTCTGAGATTCTTTCCTTCATTTAATTAATTTAATCTCCTGGTTGATTAACCTTTTGTGTATCTGATTATTTTTGGATAATCTTTTTCATTTTTGTATTATTTTGATAAGTCTAGGTTGACCCATATCCCACCTACTTCCCGCCCTAACCACTCCTTCAAAAATGCCCCTTTTCACTCTGGATGTACAGCAGCACTGAAAGGGCCTAAGCTGCTTTTAGATGCATCTAAAACTCGTCTCTATTATCAGCACTTGGATGACCTGTCTTTTTGATCATCCAAGTGCTGATTTAGGCGGGTTTTTAGATGTATTTTCATTTTGATTATGTACCTCATAGTTTCTGGGAATGCAGTCCAATATGATTAACATAGCAGGCTACAAAAGAGGTTTGGACAAATTCTTGAAGGAAAACCCTTATCTAAAACATTATTAGGTAAACTTGGGAAAGCTGTGACTTAACCATGGAAGTTTTTGTGCTTTTTGGGATATGCTAGCCATTTGTGATTTGGAGTGGCCACTTTTGGAGACAGGATACTAAACTTGATGGGCCTTGGTCTGAATCAGATTGTTTTTTATCCCAGGACAAGCAGGCAGCATATTCTTGACTGATGGGTGACGGCACCGACGGAGCCCCGGTACGGACAATTTTAGAGTGATTGCACTCTAAGAACTTGGAAAGTTCTAGCAGGCCGCACCGCGCACGCGCGAGTGCCTTCCCGCCCGACGGAGGCGCGCGGTCCCCAGTTTCTTAGTTTCCGCGGAGCTAAGAAGACGCACTTTTCAACGGCTGTTGAAAATTTTTTCCTGTTCCGCCTTCCCGCTCGCGTAAACTCATTGGGAAATATTGTTTCCCTCATTTTATTTTCTTTTCTTTGTAAAAAAAAAAAAAAAAAAGAAACTTACTTCATTTTTTCTTTCATTTTTTCGGTTTCGCCCCAGCGGGGCCTGTTGCCACCATCGAGGCCTCGGCCTTCGATTTGGCTGAAGCCGTTTTTACATTCATGCCCCCTCAACCCGGGTTTAAAAAGTGCCAGCGGTGCGCTCGACCAATTTCACTTACAGACCCGCACAACTGGTGTCTACAGTGTCTTGGTCCTGACCATCGAGCGTCCACCTGCACCAGCTGTGCCACTCTTAAAAAGAGAACTTTAAAAAATCGCCACATCCAACAGCGATTATTGTTTGGTACTGAGATGTCGGATTCGGCGGCACCGGTCCCCTCTTCGACCCCGACGCAGTCGGCACCTGCCTCGTCGACACCGCGCAACACCGCGCCGGCGTCGCACCCATCAGGTAAGCCGGCTAAGAAGCCTTCCCCGCTGGAGCGCCCTCCGGTCTCGGTGGCAGCGAGCCCAATCCTGCCAACCGCGAGGCGCCGCGGAAGCGCTCCGCTCCGATTGAGGTAAGCCCCTCGACATCGGGTTCCTCTTCGGAGTGTAGAGCGGCACCCAAGGTACCGCAGAAGAAAAAAGCGGTACCGGTGCCTTCACTGGACGAGCGCATTGCCGCCGTCCTGCAAGTACATCTTAAAGAACAACTACAGCAGCTGTTACCTGCTCTCCTGACACCGAGCCTTCCAGCCCCGGTCCAGTCTGAGCCGGTACCGACAGTGGAGCAGCCTCCTTTGTCGGCATCCACCTTGTCGGTACCGATGCATACTACTTCCTCGGTATCTATGCCGGTCTTAGCGCCGGAACCGAGATCCTTACACCAGGCTGTTCAAACCTCGGCGCCGACACAGCCTATAACATCTCCCGGTACCGTTTCACAGAGGTCTGGGAAGTCGATGCATAAAACTCGACACCTAGAATCCTCCACACCGGAATCCCGGGACCGCAGTTTTCAAGTAAGGGACCCTGATCTGTGGGGCGATTCGGAGGACCCTCTTCTCTCAGAGGGAGAGTGTTCATCAGCGGAAGAGGATCCTTCTGTTTTAGATCCGTCCTCTAAACCTGATGCAACTTCTTTTACTTCTTTTCTCAAAGAAATGTGTGAATCTCTCTCTATTCCCTTGGAGGCTGAATCCAAAAAATCCAAGGCATTTCTCGATGCTCTGGATTTTGACCAGCCTCCAAGGGAATTTCTCAAACTACCTCTCCATGACATATTAAGAGAGACTTTTTACAAAAATCTAGAGACACCCTTGACCATCCCAGGAGCTCCCCGCAAACTGGACTCCTTATATAAGGTCATACCTATTCCAGGCTTTGACAAGCCGCAACTCCCCCATGAGTCTTTACTGGTGGAATCTACTTTAAAGAAATCCACGGGGGCTAGTGTATATGCTTCTGTCCCTCCTGGCAGAGAAGGTAAGGCCATGGATAAGTTTGGCAAGAGGTTGTATCAAAAGGCGATGCTAGCAAATAGATCAGGGAACTATGCTTTTCATTTTTCTTTTTACCTTAAGCATCTCATTCAGTCTTTGTCATCTTTTGAGAAATATCTCCCTGACCGTAAAAGACCCGCCTTTCGCCAAACTTCTTCATCGCTCTTACAACTCCGCAAGTTCATGGTCAGATCAATCTATGACACCTTTGAGCTGACCTCTAGGGCCACGGCTATGTCGGTGGCTATGCGGCGACTGGCCTGGCTCAGAGTTTCAGAACTCGATGTTAATCATCAAGATCGACTGGCCAATGCACCTTGTTTGGGGGATGAGCTGTTTGGAGAATCCATGGACTCCACTACTCAGAAACTCTCAGCTAATGAGACTCGATGGGACACTCTCCTTAAGACAAAGAAGAAGACCCCACCTGCTAGGCCTTTTCGCCAACAATCGGCCTATCAACGTAGATTTGTGGCTCGTCCTTTACCTCAGGCCTGGCAACAACAGAGGCAAGCTGCTAGACTAGCACAGCAGCAACAGCAGGTGAAACCTCCCCCTTCGCAGAAATCAACTCAACCCTTTTGACTTGGTTCTCCAGGACATAGCCAGTCTCCCTCCTTCTGCCCATCTTCTGCAGCCCATAGGAGGACACCTTATTCATTTCATAAGCCGTTGGGAAATCATCACCTCGGATCAGTGGGTCCTCAACATCATCCGCCACGGCTACTCTCTCAATTTCCAGACCCTTCCTGCCCAAAGTCTGCCAAGAGAGTCTGCTTTGAACACTCCTCAGTCCTCCCTCCTTCTTCAAGAGGTTCAATCCCTCCTTCTTCTGAACGCCATAGAGGAAGTTCCTCTAGATCAAAAGGGGCAAGGATTTTACTCCCGTTACTTTCTAGTTCCCAAAAAGACAGGAGATCTCAGACCCATTTTAGATCTTCGCGATCTCAATAAATGCTTGGTAAAAGAGAAATTCAAGATGCTTTCTCTGGCTACTCTTTATCCTCTTCTCAATCAAGGCGACTGGCTATGTTCCCTAGATCTCAAAGAAGCATACACTCACATACCGGTCAATCTGGCCTCCAGACAGTGCCTCCGCTTCATGATCAACCATTGTCATTACCAATACAAGGTACTACCCTTCGGTCTTGCCTCCTCTCCAAGAGTGTTCACCAAATGTCTGATTGTGGTGGCCGCCTTTCTACGTTCCCACCACCTTCAGGTGTTTCCTTACCTGGACGATTGGTTGATAAAGGCCAATTCTTCTCAGATAGTACTCCAGGCCACCAACCAGACCATCCTGTTTCTACAACTTCTGGGGTTCGAGATCAATCTACCCAAATCTCATATTATCCCCACTCAGAGACTTCAATTCATTGGAGCGGTGCTGGACACAGTCCTCATGAGAGCATTTCTACCGTCCAACCATCTTCACACTCTCCTATCTCTGTGTCAGCAGGTGCTTCATCAGCACTCTATCTCTGCCAAGCAAATGATGATACTTCTGGGTCACATGGCCTCCACAGTTCATGTCACACCCTTCGCACGTCTCCACCTGCGCACTCCTCAATGGACCCTAGCGACCCAGTGGTCCCAAGCGACGGATCCTTGCTCACGACACATATCTGTGACATCCTCTCTTCGTCAGTCTCTACAATGGTGGTTGATATCCTCAAATCTCTCCAGAGGTCTTTTGTTCCATCTACCTCCTCATCAACTTATCATCACCACCGACGCCTCCCCTTATGCCTGGGGAGCTCATTTGAACGAGTTCCAAACTCAAGGTCTTTGGACAGCCCAGGAAATGAAACATCACATCAACTTCCTGGAACTCAGAGCGATGTTTTATGCCCTCAAGGCCTTCCAACATCTCCTCTTTCCTCAGGTCCTTCTACTGTGCACAGACAATCAAGTTGCGATGTACTACATCAACAAGCAGGGTGGGACGGGCTCTCGCCTCTTGTGCCAGAAAGCCCAGAAGATTTGGGCTTGGGCCACAGATCACCATCTATTCCTGAAAGCTATCTACATTCAGGGAGAACAGAATTCCTTAGCGGACAAGCTCAGCAGAATTCTCCAGCCTCACGAGTGGACACTCGATCCTTTCACTCTGCAGTCCATCTTCGCTCAGTGGGGCACTCCTCAGATAGACCTCTTTGCAGCTCCTCACAATCATCAGCTGCCCCACTTCTGCTCCAGACTCTCCTCTCCTCACCGTCTGGCAGCGGATGCATTTCTCCTGGATTGGTCCAATCTCTTCCTGTATGCTTTCCCTCCTCTGCCTCTCATGCTCCAGACCTTGTTCAAGCTCAAGAGGGAACAGGCCACCATGATTCTGATTGCGCCACGGTGGCCCAGGCAACATTGGTTCTCCCTTCTACTTCAACTCAGCTCCAGGGAACCTATTCTACTTCCACAATTTCCTTCTCTGCTTACACAACGTCAGGAGACCCTTCTGCATCCCAACCTCCAGTCTCTGCACCTGACAGCCTGGTATCTCTCGGGCTGACTTCGAATGATACTCTTTTGTCTCAGCCCATTCATTCTGTTCTGGATGCCTCCAGGAAACCTGCCACTCTGCAATGTTACCATCAGAAGTGGACACGGTTTTCTTCCTGGTGTCTTCTTCATCATCATAATCCTACCTCCCTTGCTGTGGAGACCGTGTTGGATTACCTTCTTTCTTTGTCTGACTCTGGTCTCAAGTCTACTTCCATCAGAGTCCACCTCAGTGCTATTGCTGCTTTTCATGAGCCAGTCCATGGGAAACTCCTTTCAGCTCACCCCTTGGTCTCCAGATTCATGCGAGGACTTTTCAATGTGAAACCTCCTCTTAAACCACCTCCTGTGATCTGGGATCTTAATGTGGTTCTTTCAGCCTTAATGAAGCCTCCGTTTGAACCCTTGGCCACGGCTTCTTTCAAATTTCTCACTTGGAAGGTTCTTTTCCTGATTGCTCTCACCTCTGCCAGGAGGGTCAGTGAGCTCCATGCACTAGTAGCAGACCCGCCTTTTACCGTCTTTCATCATGACAAGGTGGTTCTGCGTACACATCCAAAGTTTCTCCCTAAGGTTGTCTCTGAATTCCATTTCAACCAATCCATTGTTCTGCCTGTCTTCTTTCCGAAACCTCACTCGCACTCTGGAGAACAGGCTCTGCATACTTTGGACTGTAAGCGGGCTTTAGCTTATTATTTAGACCGTACTAAGCCCCACAGATCATTCTCTCAACTCTTTCTGTCCTTTGATCCGAATAAATTGGGGCGTCCTGTTTCTAAACGTACGCTGTCCAATTGGCTCGCAGCGTGCATTTCTTTCTGTTATGCTCAGACCGGTCTGGCACTGGAAGGTTCTGTCACAGCCCATAGAGTTCGAGCCATGGCAGCTTCTGTGGCTTTCCTCCGTTCCACACCTATTGAGGAAATCTGCAAGGCTGCTACTTGGTCGTCAGTTCATACTTTCACATCTCACTATTGTCTGGACGCATTCTCCAGACGGGATGGTCACTTCGGCCAATCTGTTTTGCAAAATTTATTTTCCTAATGGCCAACCTTCCCACCATCGCTCTTTTTGTTAGCTTGGAGGTCACCCATCAGTCAAGAATATGCTGCCTGCTTGTCCTGGGATAAAGCACAGTTACTTACCGTAACAGGTGTTATCCAGGGACAGCAGGCAGATATTCTTGCGTCCCACCCACCTCCCCGGGTTGGCTTCTTAGCTGGCTTATCCTAACTGGGGACCGTGCGCCTCCGTCGGGCGGGAAGGCACTCGCGCGTGCGCGGTGCGGCCTGCTAGAACTTTCCAAGTTCTTAGAGTGCAATCACTCTAAAATTGTCCGTACCGGGACTCCGTCAGTGCCGTCACCCATCAGTCAAGAATATCTGCCTGCTGTCCCTGGATAACACCTGTTACGGTAAGTAACTGTGCTTTTCTTATATTCATATAATTTAGAAAAGGGATACACAAGTTCAGTCTACGAGGGCAGCAAGCAGGTCAGGTTTGCAGGATATACAGTATCTAATGAATATAGATGGGATATTCATATATGTACTGTCTCCATTGAATGCAAATTATAACACATGCATATTAGTTAAGGGTTTGCTGAAAATCTGAATTGTTTGTGGCTCTCAAACACTGAATGTGTTCAGCCCTGAGTTGGAAGTTTGCTTTCAGCAAATCTTAATAGGTAATGTTATCTAAAAACAGCATGAAAACCAAAATTTTCTCGTCTGCTATTTTAATATTATACTACATTCACTGGAGTTCTGACAGCTCTTTTTTTAAATGATAAATACCTTCTGTTCATATTATATGTAGTTCATGACAATGACAATATAACCACATCATTTAATTTATACATTTTTTTTATTTTCAAAATGTTCAATTTAATTTTAGTATCCAGCTTTGCTGCCATGAGAAAAGCCATTTTGTTGAACGTTGATAGCATTGATGACGTATGTGATGTCTGACTTCTCTATAGGCCTATTAATAACTGTGCATTATTTTCAAAATTATACATGTTGGATAAAAATGAAAATATTGATGATTATTGGTGAATATGTACATGTGTATATGTGCACAAACTCTCACTAGAAGCCCTATTATGTGGCAATCATGGGCATAGATGGTGCTGGTTAATCAGATGCTCTAGTTTTGCGAAAACCTACTGCTTCTTGCTCTAGCAGCAGCAGGGATTAGGAGAATGGGAGATGCTGGAGTAGACAAAGCAGACCAGAGACGATTCAGATAAGTTTATTAGTTTGGTAGTTTTTACCTGTGCTGCCAAAGGAGACAGTTTATACCTGTGCTGCCAAAGAAATGAAGTGGTTAAAATAAAATGGGAATAAAATTTACAGAATGGACTTTGATTTTCTTTGTCAGTTTTGAGAAATTTTGCACAGTACAAAAGCTGTACTTCACCCAAAATAACCCCTTCCCTTCTGTCATTCCCATCCATGAAAGTTCTGCCTTGGCCAAATGCTGGTTAGGTAAATATTCTGGATGGTCACATACACCAGGTATCTCTCAAACACTGCTAGGTAATGAACATTGGGCTAGATTCATTAACCCTCTGATCCGTGTGAGATCCGTTTCCGTTTGCATGCAGGCCAACGAATTCACTAAAAGCCTGCATGCAAATGGAGATGATCGTTGGCACTCCCCCAGCCAACTGTATGGATCGCTAAAGCCCTGACAGTAGTGACAGGAGAAACAGCCTCCTGCCACTGTTGTCAGGGCTTCTGGTGGCTTTAAAAAAATTTTTTTTAATCGAGCAGATATTTTGCGTGTTTCACACATGCAAAATATATGCCCGATTAAAAAAAAAAATTAAACCCCCATCCCAATAAGTGCCCTGAACCCCATCCCTTCCCGAACCCCACAAAAAATTTGCCCCGCAGCCCTGCTGCCCCGAATCTGCCTGCCCCGACTCTCCCGCAATCACCCTGAATCTCTCCTGCCACTCCGCTCTCGCCCTGAATCTCTCCTGCCCTTCCCCACACTGGGAGCCTGTGGTTTTAACCCGCAGGTTAAAACCACAAGCTATCTGGCCTACAAAAATGGGGAAAAAAAGGGAAAAGTTTAAGAAAAAAAAGAAGTCACGGCTCAGACGCATCCCCCGCCCCCCCACATCAATGCTCCACAAAAGGCAGGAGGGATGCAACTCACTCCTGCCATGTTAAACCCCTCCTGACCTGGCCCGACCCACCTCCCTCCCTGTTGCAAAATCTAGTCCGGCTAGCCAGGCCCACACACCAAAAAATAAACTGCAGGAGGGATGCCAACTCCCTCCTGCCACACCACTCCCTGGACACCCCATCCCCATTCCAGGCCCCCTTTCCACCCCCTCTCCCCGTACCTTTAACAGAGCAGGAGGGGTGCTCAACCACTCCTGCTCCAATGCCTCCTGCGACGACTCTGAGGCCTTAGGTCCTGCCGTGATGCACGGGGAGGAGCCTAAGGCCTTGATTAGCTTAGTCTCCTACCTTGGGAGGGACCTGGGGCACCTGAGCCAATCGGGGATTTCCTTAGGGTTGAGCCTAAGGAAGTCCCTGATTGGTCAAACCAATAGTCCCGGGGTGGGTTGGGGGGGAGGGTGGCAGGAGGGAGTAGGCATCCTATCTGCTGTTTGTATTTTGGTGGGTAGGCCGGACTAGATTTTGCTCAAACAAGTAATCTCCCAAAGCCCCAAAAGAAGGAACTAGATGAGAGGGAGAGGCTGCCTATAGAGTGAGAAATGCTACTAACACTAGAAAAAATGAACTATTAAATTTTTAAGATTTTTAGAGAGCCCTCAGTCACACAGCCTCCCTCCGGGAACCCCCAGAAGTAACGGCTGCCACTGGCTTACACCCAATAAGGTGTTAACTGTGAAACATCCCAGGGCTCTCTGTGAGAATTAGTGATAAATAACACAAACGTGCTGATAAGTGCTAACAAAATCAAAAACACACTCTATAGGTAGTCTCTACCCCTGATCCAGGAGGCCCGAACAAAACGTTCGAATGTCCAAATTCAACCATGCAAAGCCAATAGGAAGTACTTAGCTTCTCTGAAAAAATACAGCCAGCAGATAACCAATCCGTCCTACGGGACTCTGTTTCGGGGGTGAAGACCCCCTTCCTCAGGAACGGCTGAGCTGAGCTGCAGTCTCCAAATCTTCAGGCTGCAGCGGTTTGGCAAAGTGGAAAATGGAGATTTTGCAACAGGGAGGGAGGTGGGTCGGGCCAGGTCAGGAGGGGTTTAACATGGCAGGAAGGAGTTGGCATCCCTCCTGCCTTTTGTGGGGCATCGGCGCGTGGGGGGGCATCAACACGAGGTGGGGGCATGTGTCTGAGCCATGACTTTTTCTTTTTCCTTTTTTGTTGGGCAGAGAGGCCGTGGTTTTAACCTGCAGGGAAGGGCAGGAGAGATTCGGGGCAGCAGAGAGCAGGGCTTTTAATGGAGCTGGAGAGTTTTCAATTGGTCCCCAGCAGTCGCTTTTTGAGTTGATCAGCCAGCCCAGACGGATAGGGAAATTTGTTTAGTGAATCACGTTCCTACCTACTTTGCATGCAGTTCCCCTCATTTGCATGCACGGATTGGAAGTGGATCACAGGAGAGGTTAGTGAATCGGGCCGGGGTCACTAAGGGGTCGCAAACCGATTGGTACACGATCAGTTTGCTTAGTGAATCTAGCCCATTATCATGTGAATTGTTGCTGCATGGCAGCTAGTTGCTTATTGTAGTGTTGCTAGAGATCTAAATATGCATATTCTTTCATTTTTTTCATTGCCAGAATTATGTTACTTTGTCTTTTAGAAAGTGAAGGATTTTAACCTGAGCAACAAACAGTTTTCTGTTAATAATTTTCTTGTAAAATAGTTATGCAACCTGTTCATTCATAATTGAATGATAAGCCTTAATGTTTTTAGATATACCTAATATATATAGAGAGAACATTAGTTCTGGGTGTGAGGCATTAGTTAATGCAGTGTCAAATTCAGACTTGTGAAGACTTTCTAATAATAGAATGTGCTTCTTTTCCAAGCAATCAATTCATGCTGTTGTAAAGGCTGTAAAATCCACATAGGTGATACTGTTCCATGTGAACTGAATCAAGAAATTATTTTACTTTCCTAATCTCTAATCTAATCTAATCTTCAATTTATATACCAGGTCATCTCCCGAGGGAGCTCGACTCGGTTCACAATTGATTAAATTAGAATGACATAAGAATAAGCCTATGAAAAAAAAAGCCTAAGAGTGGAGTAATTATAAGTGCATCATTTCAAGGACAGCACTAAAGCAAAGTTAAAAATAAAATTGATTAAAAACTAAAAAGATTAGGTTATACTGTTGCTACAGCACTTCAGCAGCACTGTTCATGTTTTAGATGTGTATGAACCGGCACTTAAACATTTATCTTCCATAAATGTCATAAGTTCAAATTTGCTCCCCCCCAAAAAAAAAACAACAAACATATTTGTGGCAGGAGGGAGTGGGCTTCCCTTTTGCCTTTTTTTTTGGGGGGGAAGAGGTAGGGTAGGGGATTGTTTTGGGGGTCACTGGCTCAGGAATGGGCATCCCTCCTGCCTGCTGCTGTAGGGAGAGGAGGTCGGCATGGCAGAAGGGAGTGGGGCTTCTCTTCTGCCATTTTTTCTTGCACGGGGGGGGGTTGCCATGGCAGGAGGGAGTGGGCATCTCTCCTGCCATTTTTGCTACAGCGGGGGAAAGAGGTTGAGTGATAGTTCATTGGAGGGGATGACGGGGAGGGCTGTCATCGGCTGTGGGGTGGTTTTTTTGTTGTTGTTTTTTTTTTAATGGGGCAGATATTGTGTATGTGTAACATGAACAGCATCTGTGCCCATTAAAAAAAAAAGGCTAAAGTATGGTTAAACAGGTAAGCAACTGGTCTTTACCAGTCACTTTTTATGGATTGCTAAAATTATCACTTTTTTTTTTTTGTGCATCTGAAAGCCCTGTTAGAGTATCAGTCACTCTGCTAGTTTACATGATATTTCAATATTAATGAGCTTATTTACATGGTCGGATCAGAGAATGAGCAATTGTGCAGAAAACCACATGGTGAGCCGTTTTCTGCATCGGATCAGCAAATGCGATCGTTGCTAAAGTTGTCAAAACAAGTTTAATAATAATAATAACTTTATTCTTGTATACCGCATTACTATGGAAGTTCTATGCGGTTTACAGATGAAGAGACTGTACATTTACAGCGAAGTTACATTTTCGGCGATGCTACGTTTACATTTTTGGCGATGTTACATTTACGGTGAAGTTAATTTACAGCTAGGTTACATTTGCAGAGAAGTTACATTTGCTGTGAGTTACATAGAGCGGTGTTACATACAGCAGAGTTACCTACGGCGTAGATACATACTGCGGTGTTCGATAAGGCAGAGCAGAGGCATTTAGTATGGGGAGTAACGAAGACAGGGTAATTAGTTGGATAGAGTGATCCATTTTGTTAAGCCATTTAGCAACTATCGCTGGCATTAGTGTATCTGGGCCTAAGCGACTTGCCCAAGGTCACAAGGAACAGCACTGGGATTTGATCTCACAACCTCTGGTTGCATAGGCAGCAGCTCTACCAGTGAGCCACACCGTCCACAGATTCCACCTTTACCAAGGCAGATTGCAGAAACAACGTACGTAACTGTAAAACAATGCAATACAAAATAAATATATTAAGCACCAAATAAAATAGATGGAATGTCACATAATGATCTGGGTTATCCAGCAGATATCGTGTTTGTTTTCTTTTTTTTTTTAATTCTTCATTCATTTTAAAACTTATAACAAGTGCACAAGATTACAACATTGAAAACTTTTACACAGCACTTAAAATTATTTCTATTATCAACATAAATAAATAGAGTTTATTCCCTTCCCACCACCCTTCCTCAATTATTTCAAACAAACATATCATGTATATATTGTAATCTTAATTATCTGATAAAATTTCCTACCAATCCCCTTCCCTCTATGTATAAATACACTATCAATGGAAAATGATGTCTACTCATTACAATAATTTGCCATTGGCCCCCAGATCTTTATAAAGTTATTATAATTCCCTTTTTGCAAAGCAATTACTCTTTCCATCTTATAAATGTGACACAATGAATTCCACCGGAATGAATAACTAAGATTAGTATAATTTTTCCAATTATTGGTAATATGTTGCATGGCGACTCCTGTCATAATCAATAAAAGTTTGTTATTATATGGTGAAATTTGACTTTTTGTTCTCATAGACATACCAAACAGAATAGTATCATATGACAATGCTACATGGTTTTCTAATAGACAATTTATTTGAGACCAAATTGATTTCCAAAAGGTCATAATACAGGGACAGTAAAAAATTAAGTGATCCAATGTCCCCGCTTCCATATTACAATGCCAGCATCTATTAGACTTAGAGCTATCTAACTTCTGTAAACGAACTGGGGTCCAAAAAGCTCTATGTAACAAAAAGAGCCAAGTTTGTCTCATAGATGCAGACACTGTACATCTCATTCTCCAAGACCAAATTCGTTGCCATTGAGATGCAGAAATTTGATGCTTGATCTCAATGCTCCAAATGTCTCTAAGACCAGTCTTTGGTTTTTTATTCATATATCCAGATATTAATTTATACCACTGTGCGACCTGATGTCCCAGGAAGTCCGCCTGAAAGCATAGGAACTCCAGAGTATACTGATTATTAAGATTTTTCCATTCAGGGAACCCCACCTGAATAGCCTGCTTAAATTGCAACCATTTAAAACTTTGTGATTTATTAAGACCAAATATATGTTGCAACTGTGAAAAATCAAGCAGTTTACCATTTGAAATAACATCATTTAGTGTTCGTATACCTGCAATAATCCAATGCTTCCATAGGATTTGAAATCCGCCAATTTGAATCTTGGAGTTTATCCATAAAGATTGATTTGTTGATTTATTTATTGGAATAGGTGTTAAATTACTAATGTAACGTAATGTTTTCCATGTATCAATCAATATTCTGTTTTCTTTATATTTTCTAGGCATTTTGATACTGAGAACATGAGATAAATTTAAAGGAAGCAAGAGACACCACTCCAAATATAACCAATCCGGGGCATTTTCCATGAGTTCTGGGAGGACCCAAAACATACCCTGGCGTAAAATATAGGCTTGATGATACCTAGAAAATTTGGAAAATTTACCCCACCCTCCTCAATTGGCTTTTGTAAAGATACTAAAGCAATTCTAGGCATTTTACCCAGCCAAACAAATTTTGTAAGAATACCGTTTAACTTTTTATAAAAGGACCCTTGAAAAAAAACTTGTATCATACTCATTTGATAACAAACCACAGGCAATATCATCATTTTTATAGTTTGGACTCTCCCCCACCAAGAAAGATGTAAAGGATTCCATTGCTCACACATTTCCGTTAGTTTTTTTAATAAAAATTTTTCATTCTCTTTCACTGTGTCTTCCAGAGTTTTTTTATCTTAATACCTAAATATTTTAATCCATCTTCTTTCCATATGAATGGGAAAGAATCAAATAATCCTTTAGTGCAGTGCACATTAAGAGGAAGAATTTCTGACTCCAATTTATTTTATAACCTGAAAATTTTCAAAATGTATCAATCAACTCTAACAAGCATGGAATGACAGTTTCAGGATTTCTCAAATAAAGCAAAATATCATCTGCGTAAGCTGAAACTTTATATTCCCAGTCTGAACTGGGAATACCCAGTATCCCCTTTGCTTGTTGAATAGCTAATAATAAGGGTTCTAGTACAATGTCAAAAAGCAAAGGAGATAATGGACAGCCTTGTCTAACCCCCCTCCGCAACATAAAGCACTCAGATAAATTATTATTAATATACAATCTTGCAGAAGGGGAGCTATACAATGTTTGAATCATCTGTATAAATCCTGAACCTATGCCAAATCAATCTAATGCTTGATACATAAAAGTCCATTCAACTCGGTCAAAAACTTTTTCCGCATCTAAAGATACAGAAAAAGCCGGATCATTCATGCTTTTAGTTAAATTTAACATATGAAAAGCCAATCTAGAATTATTAGAGGAATGCCTCTTAGCAACAAATCATGTTTGGTGCATATCAATAATAAAAGGGAGAGCCCTAGCTAAGCGTAAAGCTAAAACCTTAGCCAATAAGTTTCCATCAATATTTATTAACGAAATAGGCCTGTAGTTTGAAACCAAAGTGGGATCTCTGTTTGGCTTTGGCAAAACGATTGTTAATGATTTACCATAGTACCTGAAATACAACCTTTAGTTAGTTGGGACTGATACAAATTTAGCAAATGAGGTAAAAGAGTATTTTGAAATGATTTGTAAAATTCTACTGTGAAACCATCGCCACCTGGAGCGGATCCAACTCTTAAAAGACTTCAACGCTGTTTCTAATTCTTTTAGTGACATAGGCTCATCCAAGCTCCTTTTTATATGTTCAGGAACCTTCGGTCCAATAATTAAATTTAGAAATTCTACACCATCTTTTTCCCTGTCTTCATAAGGCTCAGAAGAATATAGGTCATTATAAAAATTTAGAAATTGATTTAAGATATTTCCAATTTGGTTATGGGTAATTCCTTTCTCATGCTTTATTGCAATAATTTTTGTCCTTTTCTTTGCTTTAAGGTAATTTGCCAATAATCTTCCCGCCTTATTCGAGTTCCCATAATACAGAGTTTGTTGCGAGAACAAATCTTTCTTTATTAATTTTGAAGATAATTCGTTATATTTACCTTTTGCTTTTAAAAGAGCCTGTAAAGTATCATGCTCCCATTTATCAATCAATTTAGATTCTAAATATTTAATTTCTTTTTCCAGATTAGAATATTACATTTTAATTTGTTTTCTAATATGAGCAGAGTATGAAATAATATTACCTCTCATGGTAGCCTTAAAGGCATCCCATAAATTCTCCATGAAGATATCATCTGATAAATTAAATTGAAAAAATTCATTAATTTTTACTTGGAAATCTTCAAGGATTTTGTCTACAAGCAATGTATTATCAAATCTCCAAACAGATCTACTGTACTCATGTTGATCTAAATGAAGTTCAATCCATACACCCGCATGATCCGATAAAATAATTGGGTCTATGGAAGCTTTAGTCACCTGCTGAACTATTTGAGTTGAGACAAAAGTATAATCAATTCTTGAAAAAGACTTATGAACATGTGAACAAAAGGAAAATTCTTGATTGTGAAAATGAAGTATACGCCAAATATCTTTTAAATCACATGAATGAACCAAATTATCTAACCCTAATGATTTTATATTTTTACATGGTTTTTTTTTATCCATTAATGGATCCATAACAGTGTTAAAATCTCCAGCTACAACTATTTTAGAAGCAGCCAGTGGGAGTAACAATTGTTGCAATGTTTTAAAAAATTCATTTTGATTCGAATTGGGAGCATACACATTGAACAAAGCCAGGGTATTATTTCCCATACTCATATCCACATGCACCCATCTACCTAAAGGATCTGAACCTACTAGTTGAAAATTGGCTGTACATTTCTTATTAATAAGAATAGCTACCCCTGCTTTTTTTTCCAACAGCTAGGGCGAAAAAACATTGTTTCACCCAACCCCCTTCCAGATTTTTTGATTCTGCAATAGGCAGATGAGTCTCTTGTATATAGTAAATATCAGCATTCTGTTTTTTCAAGTAAGCAATTGATTTTTTCCTTTTAATCTGATGATTGAGGCCATTGACATTCAGTGAGAAAATTTTAAATGCCATCATAAGCTTTATAATCAAAATACTTAATCAAAATCAAATAACTAAACAAATTCCTAATCTCATGAACAGATACCATTTTCCTTAATTTAAGTCCTTGAGCCTGGACCTTACCCCTTTCAAACCCACCCAAACCCCCCCTTTCCACCCACCCTAAGCCCCCATACTAGTGAGAAAAGTGAAAACTTGAAAACACATAAATTAGATCAGGTAAAGAGAATTCCCCCGATAGAGAAATCATTGACATTTGTCCTATAAATAATAAGTTACATTAATAAAAAAATATATAAATAAATTAATCCCTTAGGAATATAACCCCAGTAAACAAATCAAATCCCCCTATAAATAAATTATGATAATTAATTATGTCTCATATTTATAAATAATCCTCAAAAACTTTTCATCATCATATTATATTATAACAGAATGAACCCTCATATTGCATAAATACTGAACATATAATAAATGAGTAAAGAAATTAATATCATACTCAAATATTAGCTTGTAAGACAGTAATAAAATTGATCAGGAATATTACTGAAAAAAAATAAACTTCCTAACCAAAAAGATTCTAATCTTAAATGTTAAATCACTTTTATATAATGTTATATTAACATAAGTTATAGTAATTATGCATCTTGAAAAGTTATAATTAATATAAAAATAAAACCCAAGTTAATGTGGAAAGATATATAATTGACCATATCCTTCAGAAGTGATAAAAATAGGACACTCAATTCAAAGCAGAAAATGACATGAACCTTAACTGTACTTCAATTAATCATGTATTAAAAGACTATAACTCATATTAATTATCAGATACATTGGTAAAACATACCTTGTTATATAATTAATTCCACATTTATACTAAGAGAATAATATAATCAAACGTGAATAAATTCATAACAACATTTCATTGCGTTTGTTAATAAATCTGTTGTCATGGTAACAATTCCTAACACCCATAGAAGCAAACGCTCTATTCTCCCCCATGAGCCGTTAAGCTTTTAAAATTAAATGCTTTAAACTTCAAATCAAATTTATATTATTAACTCCATAAATAAGATTATATGATTTAACTCTTCTCCTGAATAAAAATATATCAAACAAAAAAAAAGAGTATTTATGAATTCATAGGTTCTTCCAATTGCTGTAAGAATTCATGCAGATCACCCAGTTCCGTAAAATTAGTAGTTTTATTTCTGTAGGTCACCTTCATAATCGCTGGGTAAATCAAACCACATTTTGCTCCGATGCTTCTCAGCTGCGATCTTAAATCAAGAAAGCTCTTCCTTTTAGCTGCTTTGGCCAGGTGACATAACTCCAATACTTGCTGATGCCTTAAGAGTTTAAAGATTACTGGACGCGGTCCCTTTTGATTTTCAATCCTCCTTGAAGGTATCCTGTGGGCTCTTTCAATTTAAAGAGGATACTTTGATTTAATTGGCAGGATTTTAGGAAGGAGGTTCTCTAAGGAGGAAGTCATATTGTTTTTCTCTGCCCCTTCTGGAAGCCCTAATAAACTCAAGTTACTCCTTCTCTCCCTATTACAGCAATCCTCCAGCATCTGAGTAAGTACTTCAATCTTCTTATGATCAGGCTTCATTTGAATTACCTCTGTTTCAACTGTCACCATTCTATGTTCCAGGTTCAGCATTTTGTTTTCAGCTATTTCCATTTTCTCATTAAGAATAGCGATCTCTCCTTTCACCTCCTGGATCTTTTTAGAGTTATCAGATACAATTTCTCTAATAGCTCACAGCTCTAGAAGGATTCCATTATTATCCAGGTTATCCTTCGATGTTAAGTTTTTTGAGGGGGTCGCTGGCTCAGGTTTCGCTCTTTTTGCACTTCCCATTGCAATAAAAGCTGAATTAGCCTTAATTTGCTTAACGGACACCATAGGTTAACAGATCCTCCCTTTTAAGTCGGAAAAAATCAGTTTTTGTAACCTATTAAATCTTTAAAAAGATCTATCGGGACAGAGCTCATCGTTTACCCAACCGTGCTCATGCGCTTCCAAGCCACGCCCCATCGTGTTTGTTTTATATAATGCAGACAGTAATGATGAGGAGAACTAGTGAATATTTTAACTGTAAATATATCTAAGAGTATTAACTGCTGGAATGGTTCTTGGCAGCAGTATGAAAAAGTCTAGATTGGTCTTGTTTCTATGGTTTCTGACTCAGAAGTATGTGTGAATTTTTTTTATATTTGCTAAAGAGTGGGTGTAACCATAGTACATATTACTGATATTATGCATCTTGTTAATATTAACAGTTCAAGTTGCTTTGAAGTGAAATAAGATAAGAAAAGGCTTGGTATGTGGTCACTAAGAACCAAATGTGCCGAGCATTTTTGTATAGACAAAAAAATGAGGAATAATCTCTCGGGTACATTTTGGTTCTCCGTTTAGTACAGTATGCTGACATTGTTTTAGATTTGACCAGGTTTATGTTGAGAAGATCACTGAACTGAGATGTCGTGTGAAAACTTCCACATGAAGGTTCTATAATTTGCTTATACAACCAGAAAACTTTATTATTTGCTTTTCTTAATGAATTCTTCATATATATATGGAAACTAAATGGAACAGATTGATGATAACTGATGATTATCTTGATAACTAGCATAAGTCCATTGAAACTGCGCAGAGATATGTCAAATTTAAGGCAGATTACTGTATATGCTAGAATATGAACCTATAATTTTTGGGCCCAAAAATGGGTGTCTTGGTTTATATTTGAGTCTACTACTTTAAAAAAATATTCAAATTTAAGCCTACCGGGCTGTGGGGAAAGGAGTCGTGGGTCAGGAGCAGGCTTGACATGTGAGGCAGGCAGTTGATTCCTCCTGCCACCGGCCGTAATGATCCTCCTTGCTGTTTGCCGGCCGCCTCTCCCCTCTTTCCTCCAATACCTCATCCCTCTCTCAATCTCTCTTCCCCTCCACCTACATCCAAGATCTCTCCCCATCACCTTTTACCCTTTGCTTCTTCCAACAGAGTTGCAGGTCGGGGGCAGGCCCAACATGTGAGGCAAGTAGCTGATTCCTCCCGCCACCAGCCGTGACGGTCCTCCATGCTGTTTGCTAGTTGCCGGGAAGAGGGGTGTGTGAAGAGTCAGCAGCGCATCCGGATTGTGAGCAGCCCTGCCTTCGGTCTTGTCCTGGTCCCGCTAAACTGGCTGGCAATTATAAAGCCAGATGCAACGGGGGCCTTCCCTTTTGCCAAATAACTAAAGAACATAAGAACATAAGAAGTTGCCTCCACTGGGTCAGACCAGAGGTCCATCCCGCCCAGCAGTCCGCTCCCGCGGTGGCCCACCAGGTCCTTTGACCTGTGAAGTGATTTGACCATTTTTATATCCTACCTCTGCTTCTATCTGTACCCCTCAATCCCTTTATCCTTTAGGAACCTATCCAAACCTTCCTTGAACCCCTGTACTGTGGTCTGGCCTCTGGAAGAGTGTTCCATGCGTCTACCACCCTCTGGGTAAAAAAGAACTTCCTAGCATTTGTTCTGAACCTGTCCCCTTTCAATTTCTCCGAGTGACCCCTAGTGCTTGTGGTTCCCCACAGTTTGAAGAATCTGTCCTTGTCCACTTTCTCTATGCCCTTCAGGATTTTGAAGGTTTCTATCATGTCCCCTCTAAGGTCTGCTGTTCTAGATCCCACCCCCTTCAGAAATTACTTCCTGATTTTGAGAGGCGGGATTGAGACTGGCAGAGCCCATAGTGATTTAGCAAGAGGAAAGGCCCCCGTGGTATCTGGCTTCATTATTTTCAGCCAGTTTAGCGGGACCAGGACAAGACTGAAGGCAGGACTCCTCACTATCTGGATGCGCCACCGACTCCTCACACACCCCTCTTCCCGGCAACTAGCAAACAGCATGGAGGACCGTCACGGCTGGTGGCGGGAGGAATCAGCTACTTGCCTCACATGTTGGGCCTGCCCCCGACCTGCAACTCTGTTGGAAGAAGCAAAGGGTAAAAGGTGATGGGGAGAGATCTTGGATGTAGGTGGAGGGGAAGAGAGATTGAGAGAGGGATGAGGTATTGGAGGAAAGAGGGGAGAGGATATGCTGGATGGAGGGGGCAAGACAGTATATACTGGTTAGAAGAGTGAAAATAAAGGGGGAAAGAGAAGATGCTGGAAGGAGGGAGAAAGTGAAGAGTTAGCAAAAGAAACCCCAAAACTGGAGAAACAGAAGCAGATAGAGATGCAGAAAAATAAATGGAAGAAAACTGAAAGGAAAAGGTTAACGTCAGAGACGGATGTAGGAGAGGAAAGAAAATTAAGAAGAGACAGAAAAAAGCAGAAACTGGGATAAACATGAATAAAATGGCTAGATAACAAAGGAAAAAATATTTTTATTTTTAATTTCATGAAAAGAAAATGTAGTTTTATTGTAAATTTGTATTGCTTTCTTTTTATAGTCCGAAGTATAAAGTGCTGTTTTTAATTTGTATGGTGTTGAACTGCATATGGATTCTTGAGGTTTAAGTTTGATTTTTGCCTACATTTATTTAAGGTTGTGGTTGCTTGTAGTTGCGTTTTCTTATGTAGGGGCCTTGTGAATATGTTAGCGAACGACAAAGAGCTGGAAGCAGAATTGAGGCGGGAATGCAAAAGTGGAAGGGTGATGGTGATGGGGGATTTCAACTACCCCGGGATAGACTGGAGCCTTGGAAACTCAAACTGCGAGGGAAACAGAATTCCTGGAGGCTGTGAGAGACTGCTTCATGGAACAGCTTGTCAAGGAATCAACACGAGGGGATGCCACTCTCGACCTAATCCTCAACGGGCTAGGAGGACCTGCAAAGGAAGTGGTGGTAGGAGGACCACTAGGAAACAGCGACCATGACATGATCCGGTACAAATTAGAGGTAGGAACATCCAAAGTGAAGAGAACCACAGCAGCGGCGCTCAATTTCAAGAAAGGGAACTACGATGCTATGAGAGCAATGGTGAGAAAGAAACTCAAAAACAGCTCAATACGGATGGAGACCGTAGAGAAAGCCTGGTCCCTATTCAAGGACATGGTGCAAGAAGCACAAAACCTGTACATCCCCAGGTTTAGGAAAGGATGCAAAAAAAATCGAACAAAAGACCTGGTATGGATAACAAATGAAGTGAAGAAGGCGATAGGTGACAAGAAGAAATCTTTCCGAAAATGGAAAAAGGACCCAACCGAGGAAAACCGGAAGGAACATAAAACACACCAGAAAAACTGTCACCGAGTGGTTAGGAAAGCAAAAAGAGAATATGAAGAGAGGCTGGCTGGGGAAGCAAAAAACTTCAAATCGTTTTTCAGATACGTTAAAGGGAGGCAACCAGCGAGGGAGGAAGTAGGACCGTTGGATGATGGAGGCAGAAAGGGAGTGGTAAAGGAGGAAAAAGAGGTAGCTGACAGGTTGAACAAATTCTTCTCGTCGGTCTTCACAAGCGAGGACACATCCTGTGTACCAGAACCCGAAGAGATCATAAGTGGAGATCGAGAAGAAAAACTGGCGCATATAGAGATAAGCCATGAGGATGTCCTCCAGAAGATAGATAGACTGAAAAGCGACAAATCGCCGGGCCCGGATGGAATCCACCCAAGAGTTAAGAAATGAAATAGCGGAAACACTCCGACAGATTTGTGACCTATCCTTGAAAACTGGGGAGATCCCAGAGACTGGAAAATAGCTAATGTCACACCTATTTTTAAAAAGGGATCAAGGGGTGACCCCGGGAACTACAGGCCGATAAGTTTGACTTCAGTTCCGGGCAAGATGACAGAAGCACTGATAAAGGACAGCATCTGTGAGCACATAGAAACAAACGGACAACTGAAAGCGAGCCAACATGGCTTCTGCAAGGGAAGGTCGTGCCAAACAAACTTACTGCACTTCTTTGAAGGAATAAACAGCCAGATGGACAAAGGGGAACCCATAGACATCATTTACCTCGACTTCCAAAAAGCCTTTGACAAGGTACCCCATGAGCGACTACTTAGGAAACTGCGTAACCACGGGGTGGAAGGGGACATATACAGATGGATTAAACACTGGTTGGCAGGCAGAAAACAAAGGGTTGGGGCGGAGGGTCACGAGCTGTGTTCCACAGGGGTCGGTGCTCGGACCACTGCTGTTCAATGTATTTATAAACGACCTGGAAACAGGGACGAAGTGTGAAGTTATAAAATTTGCGGATGACACCAAACTCTGCAGCAGGGTTAGAACCGCGGAGGACCTACAAAGGGACCTAAACAAACTGGAAGAGTGGGCAAATAAATGGCAAATGCGATTTAATATAGAGAAATGCAAGGTCATGCATATAGGGAAAAAGAACCCGATGTTCAGCTACAAAATGGGGGCATCGGTGCTAGGGGAAAGCAACCTTGAAAAGGTCTTGGGTGTGCTAGTGGATACAACAATGAAATCAACGGCACAATGTGCAGCAGCCTCAAAGAAAGCAAATAGAATGTTGGGTATTATTAAGAAGGGTATCACAACCAGGACGAAGGAAGTCATCATGCCGCTGTATCGGGCGCCCGCACCTGGAGTACTGTGTCCAGTATTGGTCGCCGTACCTCAAGAAGGACATGGCGATGCTTGAGAGAGTCCAGAGAAGAGCGACAAAAATGATAAAAGGTATGGAAAACCTTCCATACGAAGACAGGTTAGAAAGGCTGAGGCTCTTCTCCCTGGAAAAGCAGAGACTCTGAGGAGACATGATAGTGACTTTCAAAATCATGAAAGGCATCGAGAAGGTAGACAGGGACAGATTCTTCAGACTATTGGGGACCACAAGTACAAGGGGGCATCGGAGATGCTGAAAGGGGACAGGTTTAGAACCAATGCTAGGAAATTCTTTTCACTCAGAGGGTGGTGGACACCTGGGACACGCTGCCGGAGGTTGTGATAGGACAGAGTACACTACGGGGTTTTAAAGAAGGATTGGATAAATTCCTGAAAGATAGGGGGATTGAGGGATACAGATAGAGGTAGAGATGGGATATAGAGAGAGTATAGATAGAGACCAAGGGGGATTTAAGGGTTCAGACAAATATCACCGTACAGGTCATGGGCCTGATGGGCCGCCGCGGGTGCGGACTGCTGGGCGCGATGGACCTCTGGTCTGACCCAGCAGAGGCAACTTCTTATGTTCTTATGACTGGTTATGCTCTCTGGATCTCAAGGAGGCCTACACTAATATTCCCATTCATCCAGCCTCCTGTCAATACCTCAGATTTCAGGTGGGGAATCTGCATTTTCAATACAGAGAGCTGCCTGGCTTCATCTCTCAGGGTGTTCAAGTGCCCGGTAGTGGTAGCAGCAGCTCTACGGAACCATGGTCTTCAGGTATTTCCCTACCGTGACGACTGGCTCATCAAAGATTCAACATCTCAGAGGGTTATTGTAGCGACCCAACAGACTACCTGGTTCCTACAAAGTTTTGGATTCAAAATCAACTTTCCCAAATTCCAACTTCAGCCCTCACAGCATCTACAATTCATCGGCGCTGTTTTGGATACTATCCAACTCAGAGCATTCCTTCCACAACAACGTCTGGAAGCTCTACTTCAATTCTGTCAGGCAGTGTCTTCCTGCTGTTCCATCTCGGCGAGACACATGATGGTGCTTCTAGGTCACATGGCCTCCACAGTATACATGACTCCTTTTGCCAAACTTCACCTCAGAATTCCTCAGTGGACTCTGGTATCTCAATGGACGCAAGTTTCTCAACCCACTGACCCACTTTCTCAACACATCACAGTCACTCCTTCTTTGAAGCAGTCCCTCCGTTGGTGGATGCTCTCTTCCAATCTCTCCAGAGGCTTGCTTTTTCAAACGCCCCTCATCAGAAGGTCCTCACGACAGATTCTTCAACTCGATGGACTCTGTACACAAGGCCACTGGAGCAGTACGGATTGTCAATGTCACATAAATCTGTTGGAACTCAGAGCGATTTTCAAGGCTCTCAACGCTTTTCAACATCTTCTTCATGACCAGGTAGTCCTCATTCGGACAGACAACCAAGTCGCCATGTATTATGTCAACAAACAGGGAGGGACGGGATCTGCCACCCTTTGTCAAGAAGCTCTGAAGGTTTGGGACTTGGCAGTCCACCACAACACCTTCCTCAAAGCTATCTACATCCAAGGGGCGAAAAATTGCTTGGCGGACAATTTGAGTCATCTTCTGCAACCTCATGAATGGACACTCCATTCCTCGCCTCTTTATCACATTTTTTCACAGTGGGGAACGCCTCAGATAGACCTCTTTGCAGCTCCCCACAACTACAAACTGCCTCAGTTCTGCTCCAGGATATACTCTCCTCATCACCTCGAGGCAGATAACTTTTCTTCCTATATGCATTCCCTCCATTCCCTCTAATTCTCAAGACTCTTGTCAAGTTGAAGAACGATCATACCACCATGATTCTGATTGCTCCTCGCTGGCCGAGACAACCGTGGTACTCCATTCTACTTCAACTCAACAATAGGGAGCCATACCCTCTACCAGTTTTTCCATCTCTGCTTACACAGAGTCAGGAATCTCTGTGTTATCCCAACCTGCAGTATCTATACCTGACAGCTTGGTACCTCTCAACATGACTCCTCTTCAATTTTCTCAATCTTTAAGAGATGTTTTAGAGGCTTGTAGAAAGCCTACTACTAGACAATGCTATCACCAAAAATGGACTAGATTTTCTACGTGGTGTTTTTCTCATGATAAGGAGCCTCAACATTCTCCTTATCTTCTGTTTTGGATTACCTTTTGCACTTATCCACTTCTGGCCTCAAGTCTACATCGATCTGAGTCCATCTTAGTGCAATTGTGGCTTTCCATCAGCCTATTGAAGGGAAACCCCTCTCTGCTCATCCGGTGGTTTCCAGATTCATGAAAGGACTTTTCAATGTCAAAACCTCCTCTCAGACCGTCTCCTATGGTTTGGGACCTCAATGTTGTCCTTGCTCAACTAATGAAGCCTCCATTTGAACCAATTGACAAGGCTCATCTGAAGTATCTCACTTGGAAAGTGGTGTTTCTCATTTCCCTCACTTCTGCTTGAAGAGTCAGTGAGCTGCAAGCTTTAGTTGATGATCCACCTTTCACTGTCTTCCATCATGACAAAGTGGTCCTTCAAACTCATCCTAAATTTCTCCCTAAAGTGGTTTCGGGATTTCATCTCAACCAATCCATTGTTCTTCCAGTGTTCTTTCCAAAGCCTCATTCTCATCCTGGAGAAATAGCTCTTCATACTCTAGACTGTAAACATGCATTGGCCTTCTATTTGGAACGCACCAAACCACACAGAACTGCTCCTTAACTTTTTTTATCCTTTGATCCAAATAAGTTGGGACATCCTATCTCTAAGCGTATCATCTCCAACTGGATGGCTGCTTGTGTATCATTCTGCTATGCCCAGGCTGGATTACCCATAGAGTCACAGCCCATAAAGTTCGAGCAATGGCAGCTTCAGTAGCTTTCCTCAGATCTACACCTATTGAGGAAATTTGCAAGGCTGCTACTTGGTCCTCGATTCATACTTTCATTTCTCACTATTGTCTGGATACTTTCTCCAGACGGGATGGACAGTTTGGTCAAACAGTATTACAAAATTTATTCTCCTAAATTGCCAACACTCCCACCATCCCATTCAGGTTAGCTTGAAGGTCACCCCTTATGTGAGAATAGGCTGCCTGCTTGTCCTGGGATAAAGCACAGTTACTTACCGTAACAGGTGTTATCCAGGGACAGCAGGCAGCTATTCTCACAATCCACCCATCCCCCCTGATTGGCTTCTCTGCTAGTTATCTGAACTGAGGAGATGCGCCCTATGCTGGGCGGGAAGGCACTCGCGCATACGCGGTGCGGTCGACTCAACTTCTAGTTTCTTCAAGCAAGTCTGCTTGCGAGCTTCCGCATCCGGGCTCCGCTGATGACGTCACCCATATATGAGAATAGCTGCCTTCTGTCCCTGGATAACACCTGTTACAGTAAGTAACTATGCTTTGTGGGCACCCAATCGGACATTAGAGATATGTTCCCCATTAGGGAACACCAGATCCAATATTGCTTTTTCTCTCCTCGGTTCCATCACTATTTAAAAAAAAAAAAAAAAAAATTTATAGCGGCACATTGTTTTTCATTGAAATGAATCAGCATTCCAAAGATTGCTTAATACAGTTTCATTGGTCCATTTACTGTATGAATTACACAGTGAATTAATTGTCCTTCCCTGAATTCAGCTGGCTCTATGTAAGCTTTTAACTCAGTGGTTCTCAACCCTGTCCTGGGGACCCCAAGCCAGTCGAGTTTTCAAGATATCCCTAATGAATATGCATGAGAGAGATTTGCATATAATGGAAGTGACAGGTATGCAAATCTCTCTCATGCATATTCATTAGGGATATCTTGAAAACCCGACTGGCTGGGGGGTCTCCAGAACAGGGTTGAGAACCACTGCTTTAACTAAAGAAAGTAAAGCCAGTCTTGTTGATTTTTAGTAAAATATATTTTTTCCAGTAAAATGAACAACTCCATGGCTATACCTAAGTGCGGCTGATTTCATCTGCTGGATATGGCGACATTGAATGGAAATGGAGCTAAGGTCAGACCAGACCTTCCCTTTAATGATGGTTTATTGGTTTCAGCAGACAAACGGAAGGTGAAAGTCGGCAGGAGATTCACAAACATAAAAAATACTTCCATTTTGGTCAACTGTTTGCCCAAACAAACACAATGACCTATCCTGAAACGAATAAATGCTTCTTTTTTGAGGACCTGTCCAACTGCATCCACAATCTCTTAATTCCTTTCTGAATCTGCATATGGAAATTTCCAGACCACATCTGAAATCATCCAACAACAACACCTCACCTACCATGGCCTGTCTGGTATTCCAGCTCTCCTCGGCATGATGGATCCAGCCATTGAGACCCTCCTGCCTCTTCTACCTCACCTTTGTATCGGCCATTGTGTCCTGCCTTTGCCTTGCATAGGACTGAGCCTTATTTTAAAATTTGATGTTTCTGAAGAAGGGTATTTCCAGAAGAAGGTTTTGGCTCGAGCATAGTGAGTGTGCTGATATGTGGTGATGTAGTCTGTCCGCTAGATATTAAGAACATAAGAATTGCCAATGCTGGGTCAGACCAGTGGTCCATCGTGCCCAGCAGTCTGCTCACGCGGCAGCCCTTAGGTCAAAGACCAGTGCCCTAACTGAGACTAGACTTAACCTGCGTACGTTCTGCTTCAGCAGTAACTTGTCTAACTTTGAATCCCTGGAGGGTGTTTTCCCCTATAACAGTCTCCGGAAGAGCGTTCCAGTTTTCTACCCCTCTCTGGGTGAAGAAGAACTTCCTTACATTTGTACAGAATCTATCCCCTGAGAGATGAACGAATTTGTATGTCAGCAACAAGATCTTGAATGTTACCCTTCTTTCGATCAGGAGCCAGTATAGTTCTCTCAGTAGCGGGGTGGCACTCGTCAGCCTCTATTTTTCCAGCAGAAATCTTGCTGCTGCATTTTGTACCATTTGAATCTGCTTTATCGTGTACTTTGAAATGCCTATAAGGATCTTGTTACCAGGGTTGCCGTTCAAAGTTAGTTGATATCTTGGGCTATTTCCTCCCCATTTGTTAATTAGCAATAATTCTGTTTTCTCCTTGTTGGCTACTAGTTCGTTTGTTTGGAACCATGCAACGAATTTTTCTAGGCCTGCCTTGATCTTCTTTTTAGTTTTCACATTTTGTTTCTTTAGTGGGATGATCATAGGAACATAAGAATTGCCGCTGCTGGGTCAGACCAGTGGTCAATAGTGCCCAGCAGCCCTAACTGAGTCTAGCCTTACCTGCGTACGTTCTGGTCTAACAGGAACTTGTTTAACTTTGTCTGGAATCCCTAGAGGGTGTTTTCCCCTATGATAGCCTCCGGAAGAGCGTTCCAGTTTTCCACCACTCTCTGGGTGAAAAAGAACTTCCTTACGTTTGTATGGAATCTATCCCCTTTTAACTTTAGAGAGTGCCCTCTCGTTCTCTCTACCTTGGCGAGGGTGAACAACCTGTCTTTATCTACTAAGTCTATTTCCTTCATTATCTTGAACGTTTCAATCATGTCCCCTCTTTCAAGGGAGAAGAGGCCCAGTTTCTCTAATCTCTCTTTGCCTTTACGACAACTTCTCCAGCCTCTTAACCATTTTATTCGCTCTTCTCTGGACTCTTTCGAGTAGTACTGTGTCCTTCTTCAAGTATGGCGACCAGTGCTTGACGCAGTATTCTAGGTGGGGTCGCACCATGGCCCGGTACAGCAGCATGATAACCTTCTCTGATCTGTTCGTGATCCTCTTCTTAATCATTCCAAGCATTCTGTTCGCCCTTTTCACTGTCGCTGCCGCACATTGCGCGGACGGCTTCATCGACTTGTCGACCAGTACTCCCAAGTTTCTTTCTTGGGGAGTCTCTCCGAGTACTGTACCAGACATCCTGTATTCGTGTACAAGATCTTTGTTACTGACATGCATCACTTTACACTCCACATTAAACTTTATTTGCCATGTCGCAGCCCATTTCTCGAGCGTGTTTATGTCCTGTTGCAGGTCATCGCAGTCCTCCTGTGTCTTCACTACTCTTAATAACTTCGTATCGTCTGCAAATTTAATCACCTTGCTCGTCGTTCCAATTTCCAGGTCATTTATAAATATGTTGAAGAGCACGGGCCCAAGCACCGAACCCTGCGGCACTCCACTGGTGATGCTTAGATGTAACATTCCATCCGAGTTTTCTGATAAAGTTCCCTAGCGGTTGGAGGAAGATATTGAAAAGCATGGGTGACATAGCTGATTCCTGTGATACTCCTGTGTCTGTTTCTTTCCAGTTGCTTATATTCCCTGCTATTCTACCCTCAGTGCTCTTTAACATCTTAATAAATGATCTGGACATAGGTACGACGAGTGAGGTGATTAAATTTGCGGCCATTACGAAGTTATTCAGAGTAGTGAAGATGCAGGGGAATTGCGAAGATCTGCAACATGACATAATCAGGCTCAAAGAATGGGCATCGACATGACAGATGAGGTTCAACGTGGTTAAGTGTAAAGTGATGCATGTCGGTAACAATAATCTCATGCACGAATACAGGCTGTCCAGAGTGGTACGGGAGCGACCTCCCAGGAAAGGGACTTGGGAGTTCTGATCGACAAGTTGATGAAGCCATCCATGCAATGTGTGGCGGCAGCAAAAAGGGCAAACAGAATGCTAGGAATGATAAAGAAGGGGATCACAAACAGATCAGAGAAGGTTAACATGCCGCTGTACCAGCCCATGGTGTACCCTCACCTGGAGTACTGCGTCCAACACTTGTCGACGTACATGAAGAAGGACACGGTACTACTCAAAAGGTTCCAGAGAAGAGCGACTAAGATGTTTAAGGGGTTGGAGGAGCTGCCATACAGCGAAAGATTAGAGAAACTGGGCTTCTTCTCCCTCGAACAGAGGAGATTGAGAGGGGACATGATTGAAACATTCAAGGTACTGAAGGGGATAGACTTAGTAGATAAGGCCAGGTTGTTTACCCTCTCCAAGGTAGGGAGAACGAGAGGGCACTCTCTAAAGTTGAAAGGGGGTAGATTCCGTACAAACGTAAGAAAGTTCATCTTCACCCAGAGAGTGGTAGAATGCTGGAACGCTCTTCTGGAGGCTGTTATAGGGGAAAACACCCTCCAGGGATTCAAGACAAAGTTAGACAAGTTCCTGCTGAACAAGAACGTGCGCTGTTAGGGCTAGTCTTGGTTAGGGTGCTGGGCTTTGACCAGAGGGTCGCCGCATGAGTGGACTGCTGGGCATGATGGACCACTGGTCTGACCCAACAGCAGCAATTCTTATGATTCAATCCATGCTATGACATTTCCTTTGAGACCCAAGGTCATGCATCTTGATTTTAGCAGTGTGTGATGGACTAGGTTGAAGGCTGATGAAAGGTCCAGGAACCCTAATAGCATATCTTTGCCTTTTGCATTGTGTTTCAGGACCAAGTCCTGTACTGCTACTAGTACGGTTTCCATTGTCAGGTGTCGTGTGAAACTTGAACGGGCCTGAACTAGAGAAGGAGATGTTCAGCTGGCAGTGCTTTGTTTATAAATTTTTATCAACACAACTAATATACTACTTTATCCTAAAGCAAAAAAAATAATAATAATAAATATAAATTTTTTTCTACCTTTTGTTGTCTGGTTTCTGCTTTCCTTATTTTCTCCTCATTCATTTCCTTCCATCCACTGTCTGCCTTCTCTGTCTCTTCCATATGCTCTGTTACTGTGCCTCTCCCATCCATCTCTCCCTCCACCCTCACCCCAATTGGTCTGCCACTCATCTTCTTCTCTCCGCTCCCTCCATAGTCTGGAATCTCTTTCTTCCCCAGTTCCCTTCAGCGTCTGTCCCTCTCCATCCCACATTCCCCAGTTCCCTTCAGCGTCTGTTCCTCTCCACCCCACCTTCCCCAGTTCCCTTCAGCATCTGTTCCTCCCCACCCCACATTCCCCAGTTCCCTTCAGCGTCTGTTCTTCTCCACCTCACCTTCCCCAGTTCCCTTCAGTGTCTGTTCCTCTCCACCCCACCTTCCCCAGTTCCATTCAATGTCTGTTCCTCCGCACAGCACCTTCCCCAGTTCCCTTCAGCGTCTGTTCCTCTGTAACCCACCTTCCCCAGTACCCTTCAGCGTCTGTTCCTCTCCACCCCACCTTCCCCAGATCCCTTCAGCGTCTGTTCTTGCCCATCCCACCTTTCCTCCCTTTCTAAATTTGCTTCCTACGAGCAGCCAGGGCATTGAAGTTGCATGTGGCTGCAGGAAAGGTCGTCTCTGATACAACTTCCTGTTGCGTCAGCGATGACCTTTACAGCAGCTACAAGCGATCTCAACGCTCCGGATGCTCGTAGGAAGCAAATTTAGAGAAATTGCCTGCCGCAAAGTTAGTAGCAGGAAGGGAGATGCTCAGGCTATGGCGATCGGGCTCAGGCGGCGGTGGCAATCAGGCAGCAGCGATCAGGAGGGATGGAGGGAGGGAGATGCTTGGGCGGCAGCAGTGATCGGACGGCGGCTATCAGTATGGAGGGAGGGAGCACAATTGGTGACCACGCGCGTTCCTTTCCTTAACTGTGGAGACAAGGCCATTCACCACTCCACAAGGTGATGATTGGCCTTGTCCCTGTAGCCGCGGCGAACACTGTTCCCCCCCCCCCAGTTTCGGCTGGTTAGCCGCGGCTGACCGCGGTTAATAGCCACCGTGTCATTCTCTAGGCAGGATGTTATGGATCTGGCCAGCTGTGCACCCCCCTAGGGAGTGCACCCGGGGCTGTCCGCCCCACCCTACCCTTGGTACACCACTGGTTGAAAGAAAGATTCTTAATTAACGAGCAAAATCTATTTGGGAAATCTAAATTTGATTTCTTCATTGATCTTTAAATGGATTCATTGTACTGCAAGCTACTCCTTGAGCATGAATTTTGATTAATAAGCACTGAACATTTTTTTTCTTTTTTAAAAATTCTGTAGGAGAAGGCAGGGTTACCCCTCCTTTTCCTTGATGTTGTGTTGCCTTTGGAACTCTGGCCATCTGAAACTTTTCTGAAAATAAATGTACAGTATATGGAAAAGAGCTGAAACACAGTTTCTTTGCTGACTAACCCCTTCTTTTACTAAGGCGCGCTAGTCGATTTAGCTCGTGCTAATGCATCCATAGAATATAATGGATGCGTTAGCATTTAGTGTGTGCTAAATCGGCTAGCGTGCCTTAGTAAAAGGACCCCTGTGTGCTTTTTTTCATGGCTGATATCATGTAGATATAAATAAATTTTAGGGCTGCAAAGAGATAAAAATTTTCAAGTCTGTAGCCTTTCTTCTAAATGCTTTCTTTCCTAGTAACTAAGGATAGAATTTCTGCTCTTGTGTGGGCTTTTTAGTTACCTTGGAATCATGGTCTCAAGAAATATTACTCGAATGTATAAATTAAATATTCTCAGGGTGCTAGAGAGAAGTAAAATGTATTAAATAAATAGAAAAATTTCATCCTTGACTGTGCCATATATAGAATCTGGGCCTTATTGCTAGATGCCAGTTTATGCAAGTTATTGCCCCTTATTGCCAAGTAATGGTCAATGATTCTATAAAATGCCTCTGAAGTTAGGCATAATTTATAGAATCATGCATAGTGACTGTGTGCATGACTAACATTTAAACACAATCATTTATGTAAGTGAAAATCAATCTGAATATTGTACGCGGACTGAGTATATTCTATAACGGTGCGCCTAACATTTAGGAGTACACCCACGACCCACCCATACTCCCCTGGTCATACCCCCCCTTTGAGTGCTGCACACTAGAATTTATGCACCCCACTTTATAGAATTTGCTTAGAAAGTGGTGTGCATAAATTCTAATCAGTGCCAATTATCGGCAATGATTGGCTTTTTAAACAATTAAGTTGCACACACAAGTTGACAAGTGTGCACAGATTTGTTTGTGCAACTTTGATTGCATTATACAGTTTATGGCTAGGTTTTATTTTTTGCTGGGTTTTTTTCCTTCTAAAATAGTTAACCCTTTAATTGGGAGATGGTGAAATGGCTGCTTTACGTAACTTGATGTTGAACAAGAGCAATAGTGCCAAGTAACAGGCATTTGGAGATGCAGATTCCCCAAAAGAGCCATAGAAAATACATATTGCTTCTGAGCAACAATGCCAAATAAAGAGTATAGAGAGAGTATTGATATGTGGACAATAATGTTTTATATAAAAAAGGATTATCCTAAAAGCCCAAACTATTTCTTTTTGTTTTGTTAATCTTACAATAACGAGAGTTTTCACACTTAGGTATATTTATTTCAAACTCCCGCTGCATTTAAAGCTGCAGCCCACCACACAGAAACAGTTTTTAAATTATGATTTCTTTTTTATTGTCAGCATTGCAATCATTATAATAATTGCAATGTTGACTATAAAAAAGAAACTCATGATAATGATTTATGTTATTTTAAGCACCAAAATAATGATTTTCTTAAAACTTTTCCTGTGAATCAACCATAATTCTCATCAGCTGTGTATTTCTCACACTGCATGGGCAACAAGTTTGGTAATTTGATTTCAGACCCCAAGAATGTGGCAAAACAAAAAATATCAATATTTTTTCCCCTTAGCACAACCCGCAGGAAAGGCACTGCAAAAACTGGAACTTTATGTAATGGATGTGCCCATCTGTAATAAAAAAGTTTTTAACAAGAAAAAATGTTATCCCAGGACATATTCTCATATGTAGGTGATATCATCAACATAACCTGTAACACTTTAACAAATCAAAAGACTGCCTGTACTGCGCATTTATGGTGCCTTCCTGCCTGCTGCCAGCTTGTGGGACCTTCAGTTCTTTGTTTTCCGTGGAACAGAGAAGCTTATCTTTTTTGATTTTCTTTTCACACACCTTTTGGCATGTATCGTATGCATTTTTTACATTCGGATATTATACACATTTATTTTGTACATGTATTAACTGCATATATTTTATACCTTCCTGTATTACGTTTACTTTCCATTTATTTTATTGGCCAGTATAACTGAAAAGAGTGCTTTTAGACCTCAACCTACTAGCCTCCTTCTCCTCTCTGAGAAACGTTGTGGTGGTGTTTTTTACTTGGGGTCGTTCCCCTCCTGATTATTTATAGACTTTCGCGTTGGTTTTGAAGCGGCATCCAGGATAGCCAACTCTGATGCTGAGGCTTCTCTTTGCAGCCCTACTCCAGGGCTGTCGACTTCAACATCCAGCTCTACCTCAGCTACTTTGGGGCCGCTGCCATCAGGGGAACCACCTAAGCAAGCTAAGAAGCACAAGCACTGTTTCCCCCTCCAATGCTGCTACTGCAAAACGAGCATCTCCTCCAGCAAAGAAACAACAACCTCTGCACAGGCACATTCTGTGCCAACTACTGCACAGGCACAAGTTTCAATATCTGTGCAGCAACAAGCGCTATCTTCAAAGCAGCAAGCACATTTTGTGCCACCTACTGCAAAAGCGCTATCTTCACAGCAGCCAGCACGTTTTGTGCCACCTATTGCTCAAGCGCTCCATTTCCAGCAACCGGCGCCATATGTACTGACTACTATACAGGCCCCTGCTTTTCAAGATCATCTGAATATGCTGCTGTGGAATGGGCTAACCTAGCTACTGCAGTCATACACTGTGCTAAATTCTTTACTTAGGAATGACCAAGATTAGATATAAGGCATTGCAGCAATTGATAAACTCTACTGCGAGGTTGATTCTGGGAATCTCATGCACAGAACACATAGCCCCTGTGCTAAAACAGCTGCACTGGCTTCCAGTGTCACAAAGGGTTTGTTATAACATGTTGTCAGTGATACATCAGAGTTTGTATGGATCTGTTCCTTTGAACCTTCAATCTCTCTGGGAGGTGTAGCAGCCGAGGAGGAATTTAAGGTCTGAAGGTACTACGAGATTAACTTCCATGATTGAGAAAACTGTCCGGTTTGCTAAATCCAGAGTGGCAGTGTTGTCCATAACAGGGGTAAAATTTTGGAATTCCCTCCCTGGTATCCTGAGGACCTGTTTTGACTGTTTACAATTTAGAAAGATGTTGAAGACACAATTGTTTGTGGAGGCTTTTTTTTTTTTTTTTTAAGCTATTTGGGAGCCATATTTGATAAGAATTTTAAGCTATGACTATTGCACTTTATTTAATGGGATGGCTACTGTGTAAATTTATTGTGCTTTTGTCATTATTTTAGGAGGATGAAATTACTATGTAATTTGAATGCATTTTGTAAATGTATTGTTTATGAATTATTATGAATGCTTTCAATTGTTAACCACTTAGTTTTAGGTGTTCTAGAAAATTTAGAAATAAATTACCATGTCCCTAGCCTTGACTAAGTCCGAGCAAGGTAAGCAAGAAACCGCAGACTGCTGCTCTCAGAGTCCTGCTTGTGTGTTATGTGTGCTTATCACCTGTGTCTATAGCCACATCGTCACTGCGGGGGAAGGAGTGTATCTTTGACTCGACACTTATCTCAATAGCCTTCATAGCATCCATGTTGATGCTCCCCCCAACCCTGCCCCCCTCCCCGCCAATGTTGCCACTCTACTCCTAGATATCATAATGCAACCAGATGTCCTGCCAGAAGCTCCTCTCATTGCTCCCGCCATCTTTCCAGGTCTATGGGACATTATGGTGAGGAGTAAGATTCTGACTTGTCTCTCCTTGTTTCTAGCAGGTCTGACTAGAATGTTGAATTCGCTGATGGCAGTCTTTCAGATTCAGCTTCACTGCCTGACCAGACTCTACTCCCTGTCAGCCTGTCCTTTACCAAGTTTATTAGGCAAATAGGGCAGGATCTTCCAATTAGGATGGTGTATGATACCAAATCCAGTGCAGAATTCAGAGGCACTCGACTACAAGGAGTTGCCTAAACATTGAAGTTTCCTCTACACGACCTTATGAAAGAGGCCTTGCTCAAAAACTGGGAATCCCCCTTTATATGCTAGTTGTTTCAAAGAATTTGGATTCCCTTTACAAACTTCAGTCTGCCCCTAGGTTCGACAAACCACAGCTATCACACCAGTCATTAGTGGAGTGCTTCTTAAAGAAAGCATAGAACTCTAGAACCTATGCTAGTACTTCCTCTGGCAGAGGGCAGTAGGCTAGATAAGTTTGGTCGCAGGGTATTCAAGGGTTCTATGCTCATGAGCAAAATCCTGAATTACACTTCTACATGAAGTCTCTTGTCCTGAAGATGTCCAGTTATGACAAGTACATCCCCTCTAAGCATCTCTCAACAAATCGACACCTCAGGCATGTTCTCCTGGAAACCAGGAAATACTTGGCTTGCTCTACATGCCTTTGATGTAGCTTGGCTTAGAGTCTCAGATCTCGATGCCAATATTCAAGATCATCTTTCCAACATACCCTGTATAGGAGATGACTTGTTTGGTGACCAAATAGAGGAGGCCACTCAAAAGATAAAAAGACATACTGACTGTATGACCACTCTTTCCTCCTCAAATGTGCAACAGTGTCAGCAACCTAAGCACTTTTCAAACTCCTACAGGCATTCTTCATACTATTCCAGAAATAGATGCCGTCAGCCTCCTGCGTCTTTGCGAACATCTACTCAAAGACGTCCAAGACAACACAGGCAACAGAAAACGTTTGTGCCTACTCAACCTAAGCAGCAGCAGTCATTTTGATTCCCTCCTAGAGAGCTTTGCCAGTATTTCTCAGCCCATGCCTCAGACTCTCCCAAAAGGAGGCAGGGCTTATCTATTATCAACAATGCTGGACCTTCATCAGATCAGTGGGTCCTCTAAGTGGTGAGCCAAAGATATTCCCTTCATTTATAGAAGAGACCACTGAACCATCTTCCAAGAGAGTTTTGTTTCAACTTCCATCAGAGAGCCCTCTTTCACCAAGAAATTTCAGCCCTCCTCCAGTTCAACACAATAGAAAAGGTTCTACTGCAAGAGAAGGGCAAGAGGTTCTATTCTAGGGACTTCCTTATCACAAAGAAGTCCAGAGGTATTCATCTGATCCTAGCTCTCGGAGCATTCAACAAGTACCTGGTGAAGGAAAAGTTTTGGATGCTCTCTATGGGAATCCTATTACCTCTTTTAGAAAAGAATGACTGGCTATGCTCTCTAGATCTCAAAGAAGCATACACATATACTTACGTTTTTGTCTGGGAACATGCCACTTCCATTACGAAGTGCTTCTGTTTGGACTGGCATCAGCACCCAGAGTGTTCACCAAGTGCTTGGTGATAGCGGCAGTTTCCACATTTTTCCTTACTTGGACGACTGGTTGATCAAAGCCTCCACACTCCATCATGCTCAGCAGGCTTTGTATACAACAATTCAACTTCTTGAGCTCCTAGGATTTGCAATTATCCCAAATCTCACCTGGAGCCCACTCAGACTTTGGAGTTTATTGGAGTTCTTCTGGGTACAAACCAGCCACGTGCTTTCCTCCCTCAGCAGAGACTCACCCCACTACTTCAACTCTGACAGAAAGTCTCTTTGCGTTGCCACCTTACGGCGCAACGTTATGACTTCTAGGTCAATGGCCTCCACAGTATATTTGTCCCCATTTGCCCATCTTCACCTCAGACATCCTCTGTGGGCATTATCCTCCCAGTGATCTTAAGCAACTGGTCTTCTGTACCAGTGCTTGCCTGTGACCTCGAAGCTCAGAGGCTCACTTCTGTGGTGGATGTCTCCAACCAATCTCGCCAGAGGTCTCCTGTTTCAAGTACATTTCATCAAAATATTTTGATGACCGATGCTTCCATATTAGGATTGGGAGCTCACTTAGATAGTCTCCACACCCAGGGATCTTGGAGTTCTGTGAAGACACATTTCCATCTCATCCTCAACCTCATAGAAATGCAAGCAATTCACAAGCCCTCTTCACGTTCAAGATCATCTCAATCAAGTAGTACTGATTCGAACAGACAACCAAGTAGCCATGTACTATGTGAACAAGCAAGGTGGAACAGGATTTCACCACCTTTGCCAAGAGGCCATCTAAATGTTGTTTTGGGGCATTGCTTACAACATTTTCCTGAACATAGTCTACCTAGCAGGAAAGCAGAATGTATTGGCCAACAAATTGAGCAGGATTCTGCAACCACACCAGTGGTCGCGTAACATTTTCATCTAGCAACAGATATTTGCAGCTTCAGGGACTCCAGAAGTGAACCTATTTGTTTCCGCTGACAATCACAAGCTCCCTCTTTTCTGCTCCAGGTTCCACGCTCCCAATCACCTGGAAATGGAAGCTTTTCTCCTCAACTGGTGCAGAAGTTTTCTCTATGCATTTCCTCCAGTCCCTCTAATCAGGAAAACACTGATCAGGCTTTGCCAGGAGCTAGCCACCATGATACTCATTGCACCTCAGTGGCAATGTTAACCTTGGTTTCCTCTCCTCCTGCAAATGAACAATCAAGAATCAATCACTCTGCAAATCTTTCCAACACTGCTAACACAGAACGAGAGCTCTCTACTGCATCCCAATCTACATCCTTTAGCTCTCACAGCATGGTATCTCTCTCCCAACCAGTAGATACTCTTTCACTGTTTGCACCAGTTTTAGCTATTATTGAAGCTTCCAGGAAACCTTCTACACAGTGCTGCTTTACATGGACTCACTTTTCTTTGTGGTATAGTGGCAAATCTCTGGACCCAGTTACCTGTCCTGTTTCATCTGTACTGGATTATCTCCTATACCTCTAATTCTGGTCTAAAGACAAATTCAGTGAGGGTTCATCTCAGTGCTATAAGTGTTTTCCACACACCACTGCACAAGTCCTTAGCAGTACATCCTCTGATTTCTAGATTCATGAAAGGCCTTTATAATACCAAGCCACCTCTGACACCTCTTCCAATGGATTGGAACCTTAATGTGATGCTTTCAGCCCTCATGAAGCCTCCATTTGAATCATTGTCCACTTCATCTTTCAAGCACATCACTTGGAAAGTGGTCTTTCTCATTGCTCTCATATTAGCATGCCGAGTCAGTGAACTCCAGGTTCTAGTAACAAATCCATCTTATACTACATTTTATCCTGAGGTTCTTCAAACTTATCCAAAATTCCTCCCAAAAATTATTTTAGAGTTTCATCTCAACCAGTCCATCAATCTTCCGGTGTTTTTTTCCAGAGCCACATGCTCACCCTAATGAGGTAGCGCTTCACACATTGGACTGCAAATGTGCTCTAGCCTCCTACTTGGACAGAACCAGGCCACACAGAACTTCTACTCGGCTATTTCTGTCATTTGACCCAAACAAGCTGGAAACACTTGAAGCCAAGAGAACAATCTCCACATGTATTGCGGACTGTATCTCATTCTGCTATACTCGGATTGGTCTGCTGCTAGGGTTCGTGTAACTGCACATAAAGTGTGAGCCACATAAAGTGTGAGCCATGGCAACTTGAGTAGCCCATCTACACTCCATTCCTGTTGAGGACATAACGTAAGAATTGCTATACTGGGACAGACTGAAAGTCTGTTAAGCCCAATATCCTATTTCCAACAGTGGCCAACCCAGGACCAGAGTACCTAGCTAGACCCTAAGTAGTAAAACAGGTTTTATGCTGCTTATCCTAAGAATATGCAGTGTATTTCCCCAAGCCATCTCAATAATGGCCTATGGATTTCTCTTTTAAAAGATTATCCAAACCTTTTTTAAACCCCGCTAAGCAAACTGATTTCACCACAGTCTCCATCAATGAATTCCAGAGTTTAATTACACGTTGTGTGAGGAAATATTATCTCCAGTTTGTTTTAAATCTACTTCTTAGTAGCTTCATCGCAAACCCCTTAGTCCTAGTATTTTTGGAAAGAGCAAACAAACGATTCATATGTACCCTTTCCACTCAGTATTTTATAGACCTCTATCATATCACCCCTAAGCTATCTCTTCTCCAAGTTGAAGAGCCCTAGCCACTTTAGCCTTTCCTCATCAGGAAATTGTCCCATTCCTATTATTTTCATCACTCTTCTCTGTACCTTTTCTAATTCTGCTATATCTTTATCCATGTGTTCATTCACCCCTTCAAAGAAATGCAGTAGATTGGTGAGGCAAGATTTCCCTTGCCTAAATCCATGTTGGCTTTCTCTCATTAATCCATACTTATGTATATGTTCTGTCATTTTGTTCTTTATAATAGTTTGTATCATTTTGCCCGGCACCGATGACAGATTTAACGGTCTATAATTTCTCGGATCGCCCCTAGAACCTTTTTTAAAAAATCGGCGTCATGTTGGCCACCCTCCAGTCTTCTGACACTATGCTGGATTTTAAAGAAAAATTACAAATTGTTAACAATATCTCTGCAAGTTAATTTTTTAATTCTATCAGCACTCTGGGATATATACCATCAGGTCCAAATGATTTGCTACTGTTCAATTTGTCAAACTGATCCATTATATCATCCTGTGTTACAGAGATTTGTTTGAATTTCTCTGATTCACAAGAATTGAATACCATTTCTGTCACCTGATCCTCAGTTCATACATTCATGACTCACTACTGTTTGGAAAATCTTACCAGGCTGGATAGTCAGTTCGGCCACAAAGTTATACAAAGTTTAATAAGAACATAAGAATAGCCTTACTGGGTCAGACCAATGGTCCATCAAGCCCGGTAGCCTGTTCTCACGGTGGCCAATCCAGGTCACCAGTACCTGGCCAAAACCCAAAGAGTAGCAACATTCCATCAAACAGAGGCTTCCCCCATATCTTAATAACAGACTATGGACATTTCCTCCAGGAATTTGTCCAAACCATTCTTAAAACCAGCTACGCTATCTGCTTTTATCACAATCTCTGGCAACGTGTTCCAGAGCTTAACTATTCTCTTAGTGAAAAAATACTTCTTCCTATTGGTTTTAAAAGTGTTTCCCTGCAGTTTCATCGAGTGTCCCCTAGTCTTTGTAATTTTTAATGGAGTGAAAAATCGAACCACTTGTACCTGTTCTACTCCACTCAGGATTTTGTAGACTTCAATTATATCTTCCCTCAGCCTTCTCTTTTCCAAGCTGAAAAGCTGTAATCTTTTTAGTATTTCCTCATACGAGAGGAGTTCCATCCCCTTTATCATCTTGGTTGCTCTTTGAATCTTTTCTAATGCCGCTATATCTTTCTTGAGATAAGGAGACCAGAATTGAATGCAATACTCTAGGTGAGGTCACACCATGGAGCGATACAGAAGCATTATAATATCTTTAGTCTTGGTTAATCATCCCTTTTAAAATAATTCCTAGCGTCTTGTTTGATTTTTTGGCCGCTGCCACACATTGGGCAGAAGGTTTCCATCATAATATCTACAATGACACCCAGATTCCTTTCTTGGCCGCTAACCCCCAAGGAGGACTCTAGCATCTGGCAACTGTGATTTGGGTTATTCTTACCAATATACATCACTTTGCATTTGACCACATTAAATTTCATCAGCCATTTAGATGCCTAAGGTCTGCCTGCAATGTTTCACAATCCATATGCATTTTAATAACTTTGAACAGTTTAGTGTCATCTACAAATTTAATCACCTCACTCATTCCAATTTCCAGATCGTTTTATAAATAAGTTAAATAGCACCAGTCCCAGAATAGATCCCTGCGGCACTCCATTATTTACTCTTCTCCATTGAGAAAAATTTCTATCCGATAACCAGTTCCTAATCCACAACTGAACTTTGCCTCCTATCCCATGACTCTCTAATTTTCTCAGGAGCCTCTCATGAGGAACTTTGTCAAAAGCTTTCTGAAAATCTAGACACACTATAGCGCACCTTTATCCACATGTGTATTCATATCTTCAATGAAGTCAAGCAAATTGGTGAGGCAAGATCTCCCTCGTCTGAACCCATGCTGACTATTTAGAAGCCAATTTCCCTCAAACCCTATTTGTTAGCTGGGGAGTCCTCCTGTATGAGAATATGCTATCTACTTGTCCTGTGATAAAGCACAGTTACTTACCTTTAACAGGTGTTGTCCAAGGACAGAAGGCAGATAGTCTCACAGCTCGCCAACATCCTCTTCTTGGCTTTTTAACTTTGTTACTGAACTGATAGTCCCTCAAGCTGGCCACGGGTGGGATGGCACCCGTGCATACACGTTACGGGAAGTCTTTTGACTTCTGAAAGTGACAGTTCAGTTTGGACAGTCCGTGCCAGGTTCCGTGGATGATATCGCCCATAGGTGAGAATATCTGTCTGCTGTCCTTGGATCATCAAAAAATAGGCTGATGTATGAGCCAGAAAAACATATACATATTGAAGCACTAGTATAGCAAAATATACATACTGAAGCACTAGTATAGCAAAATATATTGAAAAGAAAAAAAGGAAATGTTAAAATAGGAGATTAAAGGACAGGTGATAGTTCGCAAGCCAGTTATATGCCGTGACTTGTTCAAATTGGCAAGATAACAGCGAACACTTGAGATCCTAACAATAATCTCTTTATTTAATTTCTTTATATGTATATGTTTTTCTGGCTCATACATCAGCCTATTTTTTGATGATTTAAGTGTGTTCCACAAGAGTGAAGAAGGGATTATTAGTGCTGTCCTTGGATAACACCTGTTACAGGTAAGTAAGTGTGCTAAACTGACAGCAACAATTTTAAGAAGATCTGTATTATCAAAGGATAATCTTTTCTCCCTTTTTTTCCATCATTCTGTACCTAAGAAAGAAATCTTCAGTGAAAAGACCCTATGTCGTTGATACAATCGCTTTAAAATTTATTTCCTTAGTATGCTGGAATCTGTCATGATATTGTTTTTCTTAATTCCGCATAAAAAAATAGTGGACATAAAATCATGTTAGTTCCTCCTTTTACTTCCAGTATAATCAGAACAATAGCGGTACTATGTTATGTGCCTCTGTTTGCAAATACCAAATAATTGTTTCCCTCTTTTTGGAGCATCCTATTTGTCCTACTCATCATTGCAGCAGTGGACCTGAGACTGACAGCCAGGCACCGGGTCTCCTGGAACCCTATATCATAGACTTTAAATTAGTCACCTAAAACAATAACTTTTTGACTCCTTCTCTAGCAGAGACTGGGAGTGCTGCCTCCATAGCATCCCAAGCCATCCTGTGTAAATGATATTAAATCTGGGAGTTGAACTGAGAGACCCACTGCAAGGTGCAGAGCATTTCCACTGAACTACCAGACCAGCTCAAATCATAGATTTAATTTTTATTTCAGGAAAAATGAGTGCGTACACAGTGCTTACAAGAAATCTTGTTTTTGTATAGCAAGTATCTGAGAAATCCTGATATAGGAAGTCTGTAAACAATAAGAGCTGTGTACTAGATAAGATAGTGTTTTGTAATGATGTCTAGATTAGCATTCTTTAAAAATATGTACAGATGGCAATTGCAGGTTTTTAAAATCAGCTCAGTAGTGAACTCCATTCCACAATATAATATTGGATTGTTACAATCAAGCTGACCACCTTAAATATAGCTCACTAGAACTATGGCAATAGTTTAAGTAGTCCTTATTCCAGTATAAGTCCAGAACTATTATAAAAAGTGTATACTGGATAAGAATCTTAACCTTGCAGACTCATGAGTGGATAAATGAAAAAGCCTCAGCCCCACCACTCCACCGCTGTAATATCTTGTTACTGCGGGAAGAAATTACGTGGTGCAATCATCACTGGCTTATAAATGAATGAAATAGCCAGTGATGATTGCACCACGTAATTTCTTCCCGCAGTAACAAGATATTACAGTGGTGGAGTGGTGGGGCTGAGGCTTTTTCATTTATCCACTCATGAGTCTGCAAGGTTAAGATTCTTATCCAGTATACACTTTTTATAATACACCTTAAATATAGAGCATTTATCAAAATGCATAGCTTAAATGCTATTAAGTATAGCACACTTGTCTAAAAACACTATCATTTTAAAAGTGAAAATTGCATATTATTTAATATGATTTATAGAGATTGCTACCCTTATGCATTCAAACTTTTATTAGCTTAAGTTTTTTTTTTCTTTTAAAAAAAGGATGTGAGTTTGTAAAGCATGAAATCAGCTATTTTGGTTGATGTATCTGCCTTGGGTGCTTACTATAGAAAAATAAGGAGCTGACTTTAATTTGGGGAAATAATTGGAGGAGGGAGAAGTTTAATGAGTGTTATGGAGTTGATTACTTTGAGGAGGAATATATTCCCTGCATGAGAGATTTGAATGATGGGCAGGCACATTATCTAAGCTAACTATGTACAGGGAATTGCAGAACTATAAACCTGATGTCAGTACCATCGAGTAAAACAGTGGAAGCTATTAAGAGCAAAGTTACTGATCATATGGATAAACATGACTTAATCTGGCAATGCGAGCATGTGGTTAGCAAAGGGAAATGTGTACCTTATTTATTTATTAGAATTCTTTGAAGATGTACATAGGAATATGGGTGAACTGGTTTGGCGGTGCAGTGGCTCTCACCATGCATGAGAGAGGTTTTTCTTATACTGATTGCATGTAAGGTTGTCTCATGCATGTTTATTTTGGATATCCTGAAAACCTTGCTAGCTGATGATCCCCAAGGCAGGAATGTGAATCACTGATGAAGCATATCTGTTTTTTTCCCCCCAGAAGGCAGTCGATAAACATCCTTATGAGAGATACTGCGCAAAAACTGAAACTCGTATATTAGAAGGCTGGGTACTATTCTGGATATGTAACTAGTTTAAAAATAGGAAAGAATAGCACTGATGGGCAATTTTACCAACAGATAGAGGGAAAAAGTGGCATGCCACAGGAATCTGTCCTAAAAACAGCATTTAACACATTCATTAATATGGAAAAGCAAGCAATAAATAAGGTGATCAAATTTGTAGATGACACAAAATTATTCAAAATATTGTAGTTTTAGAAAACATACTTATGAGGAATTAAAGGAGGATCTTACTAGACTAGAGAACTGGGCATCTAACTGAAAGATGAGATTTAATATGAACAAATGGAAAGCGATGCACATGGGGGAAAAAAAAGCCTAACTATGAATTTTGTTTTATAACTGTGCGCATGTGTAAAAAGTATGTATGTACGTATATACCATCAAATGAATACTACCTGGAGTGGCAGCTCTAGGAGGGCTGGTTGCAAAGATGCCAGCAAATGCCAGTATGACAAACGGTAAAATTTTACACCATAACCCAATGCAGTCATGTTTCAGCATTGGCCTGCATCAGGGGTAATGAATCTTACTGAGCAAGAGCAAAATGCACCACTGACTGCTTAGGACTTATCAGCTGAAACTCTTCTAGCCCTAATTAATGCTGCACAAATTCACAAAATGTTTGGTGAATTGGAGCCACACACTTGGGACTATAAGAGTTTCAGTTGCCAAGTCCTAAGCAGTCAAAGGTGCACTTTGTTGTTGTGTAGTAAGATTTATTACCCCAAAGTATGCCAATGCCAAAATATGACAATGTTGGGTGGTGGTGTAAAATAAATTTTATCCTGTGTGCCATTCTGATTTTTGCTAATATCTTTGCAGTTAGCCTCCATTCCAGGTGATATTCCCTTTTTTCTTTCACTGCTGCTTCAAAACTTTCCTCTATGTATGCACCTAAATACTTTTTTCCCCCCTAAGAACTTTGCTGGATTGTCAAACGAAAAGTATTTGTATATTTCTAGTTTAAAATTCCCCAGGACAATTATGTGCATACATTTGTATTTGGAATGTGGCAGCTCAGTTTTTCAGGGTTAAAGTATTTGCATATCTGTGAATTTTCAACCCCATCCTTGGGAATACCTCAAATAATGGGTAAACCTATGTATATAGGCTGTAGTTACGAAACTTTACCAGCTGATTAGAGGGCAGCTGAAACAGACCAAGTCTGACAATAAAATGCTATTTTAATTAAATTTACTTAAGGAAATATTTACAAAATACCCTTTATGAGAGTAACTTTATAGAAAGGCCACATTATGCATCAGATGTGCATACAAGTTGCACCTATTTTATTTAGCCAACTTATGTGCTTAAGCAGTGGTCTCAAACTCAAACCCTTTGCAGGGCCACATTTTGGATTTGTAGGTACTTGGAGGGCCTCGGAAAAAAATAGTTAATGTCTTATTAAAGAAATGACAGTTTTGCATGAGGTAAAACTCTTTATAGTTTATAAATCTTTCCTTTTGGCTAAGTCTTAATAATAATATTGTCATTTATAGCTGAAGAGACATATGATCAAGAAACTGTTTGATTTTACTTTTGTGATTATGATAAACATACCGAAGGCCTCAAAATAGTACCTGACGGGCCGCATGTGGTCCCCGGGCTGCCCCTGCCTGAACCTTTCCTCTAGGAATGCCTGTACTTACTCCAGGTAAAAGATGTGCTGGCAGGCTAGGCAATTTTATAAGTGCTTCTTTTCTATGTGTAAAATACTGTTTTGCATATAGAAAGAGGCTTTTGACATTAATCCCAGTATGGCCATCACGTTGGACTCTATACTAGAAGTTAAACCCCAGGAAAAAAAATTTTGGAGTCATTGCGAATAATACAGTGAAATGCTTAGTGAAGAAAACATAGATGGAAGGAACAGAGAGTAAAATTAGAATATCACTATCCCTCTGCATAGATCTGAGGTACTAAGTCAAAAACGAAAACGTGAAAGGTCGATCCAATAATAATAAGTAACACGCTTACTAAGAACACTTAAATAAACTCACACAAAAATATCAAAAGAATTTACACTTCAAATTCTCATGTGGAAAGATTGTGTTCAGAGATATGGAGGAAAAAGCATCAAATGTTGAACCAACAGTACTTATCTTGTGTGTAAAGTTCTTTGGCCTCAACGTGCCATGTTTCAGTATTTCTTTAGGAAGCCAAACGAAGCCTTTAAAAGACAACAGTCTTCTATACTGGGTGTCAGTCTCTCCTAAAGCTCATTAGTTGAAATTTAAACAAGTTCCACTCCTCTGCTCACGGCTCACTCTTTTGATATTTTTGTGGGAATGTATTTAAGCGTTCTAAGTAAGCGTGTTACTTATTATTATTGGATCTGAAGTACAACATTTTGAGTATTCTGTGCACTTTTGGTCACCCCGTCTTAATAATACAGCAGCAAATATAAACGGAAATGGCTCCCTTATAAAAGAAAGATAAACTTTCTAGGGTTCTTCAGTTTTGAGAGGAGACAACTAAGAGGAGATGATATGAAGGTTTATAAAATCATAAGGATAGTCTTGAAGTTATAGGGAACATTTACCAGTAGCAGATTTAAAACAAATTAAGGAAGTATAATTTTTTCAGTCCATTCACAATTAAGCTATGAGAATGTAATAATTAAGCTGGAGAATGTAGTTAAGGTTCTTATAGCTGGGTTTATAAAAGATGTGAGGTTTGATAAAGTATATTAGTTATTAGACACAGAGTATATTAGTTATTAGACACAGAGGTGTGGAGGGGCATTTTCAATAGGACGTCTTAAGTCTGAGTTTGGATGTTTTGGAAAAGATGTCCAGAAATCTAGTAGAGAAAATGTCCATTTTTGAAAGAGCAATATGTCATTTTGGCCCTTGGTGAATCCTTTTTTTGGCCATTTTTTAATACAAAGATGTCCAAATGAAAAAATACACAAAAAAAGCTATTGGGATGTACAAGTAGCTAGCATTCTTAACAAACTAGCCATAGACAGCTGAGCACAGCAGAGCAGAGAGGCACTCTAGGGGGTACTGCAGTGAATGTCACATTAAAAAGTCCCAGGTACACATGTCACTATAACCTGTTTATACTGTATGGTTAGCCCTCCAAAATCCACCCAAAATTTACAATACCCACCTGTACAGTAGCCCTTATACCTGCAGGTGTCATCTTTATGTAGACACAGTAGTTTTGGGTGGATTTTGAAGGGCTCACCATACAATATAAGCAGGTTACAGTGAGATGTGGACCTGGGACATTTTAATGGGACATTCACTGTAGTACCTCCTAGACTGCCCTTCTGCTCTGCTGAGCTGTGTTTGTGTGACCATCTGAAGCTGTAATACAGGCTGGTATGTACTGTTTCTTTCACATCTTTGGGTGGTGGGAGGGGGTGGGTGACCACTGAGGGAGTAAGGTTCATACCTTCATCCCTCCGGTGGTCATCCGGTCATTTTGGGTACCTTCTTGATCCTTATTCGTTTTTAAAATAGGTCTAGCCGCAAACATCTAAATAGTATCCTGGACGTTTTGTTAAAAGTTTGATTATCTCTGCAGAACGTCCAAGTCCTAAGCCTGCCCAAAACACGTCTCTAGCACGCCCCCTTACGATTTAGACGCACTGGAAGCTAAACACCAGAAAGACGTTTAGAAAGTCAGTTTCGAAAATTACCATTTCGACATTTTGATTAGTAAGACGTCCAAATGCCAGTTAATGCTGTCTTTTGGATGTCTGTCTTTTTTTGAAAATGAGCCCCATAGGTTTCTCTATCTCTTGCTTCTGGTAGTGCACAACAGGAACAGATTTTCCCATTTGGAAACTCTGGAGTTCTAAGTAACCCAGATTGGCTACTGTTGGAAACAGAATTCTGGCCTCAGTGGATCATTAGTCTGACTCAGCATGTCACTACTTACTTGGGAATGGGATAATTAATCATAGGACATTTCAGAGTGGCTGCGATGAAACGGCCGCACTGAATCGTCCCCTTCCATCGTCGCTGCGGTTACAGGAGTAGGGAGAGGTGACATCCCCTTCCAGCACTGCCACAAACACAGGAACAGGGAGAGGTGCCGGTGGATCGCAGACAGAGAGAAGACCACACTGAATTGTACCCTTCAAAGAGCAGGGAGAGGTGCCAGTGGATCGCAGGGAGGAGAGGGGAAGGGAATAATTTTTTTTTTGGGGGGGGCATCATCCAAGAGGTGCCAGATCACGAATTATTCCCTTCCATCGCTACAGACAGAGAAATAGGGAGAGGTGTCTGTGGATCGCGGACAGGGAAGAGGAGGGGGAGGGAAGAAATTTGTGTGGGGGGTGAGGGGTAACACCAAAATTCAAAGGTGCCCAGCTGTGGCTCCCAGACTCAATGAATCTTTGCAGCAATTTCATCGTGGGATGATGATTTAACGTTGAAACGGTTACGCTGAACTGAGTGTGATGAAACAGATGCAATGAATCGTTCTAGACCCTTACTTACTTTGGGACTCTTTTACTAAAGCTTAGTGCATGCTAAATGCTAAGAAGCCGATAGGTGTTGGGCTTCTTAGCATTTAGCACGTAATAATTTCATTAGCACATAATAAAAAGACAGAGGATCAGGATGGTCCTATGAGGTCATGACTATACTAGTATTTTGTCCAACTAGAGAGCTTGAAGATGAGGCTGGAAATGGTTCCATCAAAACGGTGGTGCTCTACCTCTGCTTTGCCTTCTTATGTCTTAATATTGAAATATCCCTCTTCTTAAAGGAAATTTCAAAGAGTGACCCAATGAAACAGACCCATTCTTTTTTTCAATTTCTAATTTTTTTTTTTAATTTAGTACAATTCACCTATCCTGTCGTACTAGTAGCAAAAAATATTGATGGTGAAACAGTTAGACCCATGGAATTTGGGTTGCATTTCCTTATTTGCTGCAGGGTCTGATGTTTTGACCATCTATAGTTTCTGTGATTTTAAAGTAACCTTTAATAGCTTTGACTTATAATGAATATAGATGAAAGATCTGTGTGCTTTAAAATATGGAAAAGATCTCCAGGTCAACCACAGCTTACAAATGGGGCCCTTTTACTAAAGTGGATTAAGCTCTGAATGCATAGTTAATATGTGGAAATGAACTCCCACACGACTGCGTTAAGGGGTTTTTACCATTTGCTAACTGGCTAATGCACAGTTAACACAGGACCACTTAACTGCCTCCTAAATAGGTTTTAACTGCTTCTGCATTAATGCATTGGTCCTATGCATGAACAGCAACATTAACATATGATCTTTTTGATGCAGTGTTAGTTGGGGCTTGCCACTCGTTAAAATCCTACATTACAGCACATTAAGCCCATAAATTTAGTAAAAGGGTCCTATAATTTACTTGGCTCTTTTAATCATTCTTGGAAGCTGTATATATTTTTTAGTTCTGTTAAAAGCCCCTTAGTTTTTATCATTTAATATTTAAAAAATATATAAAATAATTCCCTACATTTCTGAAGTATGTAATATTTTAGGGCTATTTATTACTAATTATTTTTTTTTTTTTAGAAAATGAGACACATGAATTTCTGTTAGAGAGAATATTGACAAAAATATCCATATGAGGTTACTTAAACTGCCATGCAACATCTACAGTAATTAATGAAGAAATATACAAGGCTTAATGTAGTCAATACACGTATTGCAGTTTACAGCGCAATCAGTACTAAAATAAAAAAAGATGGTGGTCTTATTTGGCAGTAGTTTTCTGTAACCTGTTTTTTCTCACCCTCAGAAATTTGGTGAAAACTTAACTGCAACCTAATCAGTGACAACCTGAGATGCTAAATGCTTCTCCCTTACTTCATTTTCAGCAAAACTTATCTTTTTGTTTCTTTTGGGTTCTATCCATGAGTTATGTATCACAGCATTATTGGGCATCGGATCAGCTTCCACAATTGACACCACTCTTTTTTTCATTTTACTTTTCAGGACTTTTTGGAATTTTTGTCTGGTGAATGCATATAGTAGAGGGTGAAATATAGTTGTTCCATATGCCATGACTAGAAAGCACAATCTCAATTTTACCAAAAGGTCACTTGGGCCCAAACATAAAATTGTAGTATTTAAAACAGAAATTGGCGTCCAGCAGATAAGAAATGTTGAAATAATCAAAAGGGACATTCGAAAGACCCTTTTCTGCCTTTCTCGTCGTTCCCGATGTCTCTTTACAGCCCGTCGTAGGGCAATAATTACAGAAACTGAAGTCCTTACACCAAGCACTACATTTCTTCCTCCACTGCTCTGTGAAACATCAGTTGTCTCATGCTGTGTAGTCAAAGAAATAGTCTTTTTCTTTCTAGCTTTCTTCTTCTGCCCCGTTGTAAATCTTGTGCCTATTCGTATATTAAGAGCTTGAAGTATTTTGCTGTAGGTGATCAACATTACTAAAACAGTCAAGAAAAAGATTGGAATCTGTACAAGAAGGTGATAATACATTCCAAGTTCTGTGTGGTACTCATTTGAACTAACACACAAAAGTGTCTTGTTTTCCCAAGTATTCTCTGTTTGAAAACTAAAAAAGCTGACCTCAATGAAGGGAATAAGAAATGAAAGAAAAGAGATAATCCACGTTGATGTCATTAATATCACAGCTCGTCCCATCGTTAGAATTCTGTTTGCAGGTTTTACGGAGATGTCATAGCGGTCCAGAGTGATAGCAAAAACATTGACAGCTGTTGAGACACTGGTAAAGGAGACACAGGCCTCATGGAAGCAACATATTAGAGCAGTGTTGCTCTTCAGAGAAAGTAGCAGAATAACTATAGTTAGAGGAATACATCCCACACAAATTATTACATCAAGTACATGAAGATTCATTGTGATAATGTTACTGACAGAATTGATTAAGTTGGATTTCATGCAGTAAAGTACCAACACAGTGAGGTTGCTGCCAAGTCCTAAAACAATTTCTAACATGAGAAATCCAGTGAGGGTTACTTGAAAACTTAATGGATATGAGAGTGGTCGGTACATGTTGGTGTTGGTGTTGTCTGTGTCATCTCTGACTGTAATGTTCGATTCAGACTGCATGATGACATCCAACATGAAAGAGAAACACATCCTCTTGGAACAGTTGGGGTGCGTCCTAGAAGGTGAAAGAGAATGTATAACCATTAAATACTGACTCTTACAAACTTTATAAATTCTTGTTCTGAAAAATTGGTGTTTCTTTTTATTGAGCCCGTTTTACATTGATGTGTACCACAATTAAACTTGGGAACCTGAGCTGTCAGAACTATAATGTATCCTGCTTTTGAAGAGCAATTTGATGACAACCCATAGAAAAAGATACCATGCCTAGGCCCTTGTGAAGGGTTTTTATGTAAATAACAGCAGGAGACATTGTATGAAATCCCTTCTATTTTTCATGATTCTTAAATAATGAGAGAGAGTCTCAGATCTAATACTCCCTGGTATGGAGCCAATTTATATTCTATATAAAATAATTTTTTAGACCTATGTCATGGATATCAGCAGGCCTTCGTATGAAAGTAACTTTGAAGATGGGAAGTTTTTTGTGGTGGTAAAATTTTTTTGGGGAAAATAAATGGAGATACATATGCATTTGAACAATAATTATAGTTACTGTAAATTATTCAGTAATGGGGCTTAGCTACTAATGTGGTCTACAGTTAAGGCATGCCATTTTACTACTAAATCATGCTGTTTTAGCAGTGACGAGTCAAAGCTGCGCCAGACAATCGCGTGTGGACATTGCCGGGCAGACAATCGTGTGCAGGACGTCGACATGCTGGATTAAAACACAATTTTAAAGTGCTCTGAGGGTGTGTGTAGGGGGGAACCCCCCACTTTACTTAGAACTGTTTGCGCTCCCGTTGGGGGTGGGTGGGGAGGGGGAACCCCCATTACCAAGGAAACTAATTTTTCCCTAAAAAAGAGGGGAAAAGACTATTTCCTCTATAATGGGGGGTTACCCCCCACAACGGGAGCACCAATAGTTCTAAGTAAGGTGGGGAGGTTCCCCCCCTCAGAGTGCTTTAAAATTGTGTTTTAATCCAGCGTACTGATGTCCTGCGCGTGATTGTCTGCTTGGCAATGTCTGCGCATAATTGTCTCGCTCGGTTTAGTCTATGTACTGTTTTAGCAGAGGTCCCATTTTATGTAATGAGAACTAGTTAATAGTAACTGGGGTTAACAGTAAAATAACGCTCCTTAACAGAAACCAAATCTTTATTTCTTATATTCTTGATATACTACATTTCTGTGGTTGATAATTTCCCCCTATAATTGCTATAGTATTACTGTTTTATTTGTTCAGATGACTTGGGTTTTTGGTTTGTTTGGTTTTTTTTCGTAACTGCACTCCGGTCTTTATAATGTGCATACCAAAATGTTTGAATAGAGGATGTGGTCTCAGTGAAATATGTATAGGTCACTGGTCCATGGGCCCTTGAGGGTCTGCAGTATAATTATCAGGGGTCTAGAGGTCACAAAAAAGTATTTTTATGCTGTTATATGAAGAGAATACAAGATAAACAGTGGCTGTGGAGATGGCAGTAAGAGCATCAATAGCCTTGGGGGACAGAAGAAACAGCATCTGTTGGGGTGAGATCAGAGGCAGTTGGCAGGAGGGGAAGAGAGAGAGAGAGAGCCTGGTGGAGACAGGAAGGAGACAGAAGATAGAGAACTAGTGGGAACAGGCTTGGTACTGAGGGATTGAGGATCCAGGAAGAGAGGAGGGGAACTGGGGATCTCAAGTTTTTTGAGGTAAATTAGGAGATCATACAATGAAAAGGGTTGGGAACATCTGGTATAGATCTAGCTGTAAAACACAGGGACAGGCTGTTTTTATTCTTCAAACATTTTTATTATTTGATCTACATTTTTGAAAAATTGAGCAAAGAATTAGTGGTGGATCTAATCATGTCAATTTTATTTCATGGGGATTTTGAAGGCATAAGTCATGTCCTGCGGATATCTGAGTTTGCATCTCATGAGCACACCTTTTGGAACTGCCTGCTATTGCTTTGATTTGTACTGATATTTGTATTTAGTATATGTGTACTGTATGTACCAGTGGTTCCCAAATCTGTCCTGGAGGCTGCTCGACTAGTCAGGTTTTCAGAATTTCTGCAATGAATAAATTTGCATGCAAAGGAGGCATTGCATGCAAATCTATTTCACAAATAGTTTTGGTGGATATTCTGAAAACCTGACTAGTTGGGGAGCCTCCAGGACAGGTTTGGGAACCAATGGTATATACTATATATAAATGCATTTTGATGTCCAGAAACAATGGTAAGAGCTTTGCATGCCTATATACTGTAAATCCATAGATTTGTATTCATTGTTTTATTTAAGGCCATCAAGCTGATTCAATGAAAATGAATCTATCATTTAAACAACAAATAGCTGAATTAAAATGTGAAGCCAAGATGATAATTAAGGCATGAGAATATGGAGAAAGAGGGACTCTGAAAAATGTATGCACATTTGGTAGCGTTTGCTGTAGTAAGTTAAAATAATATTGGTAGTAAGTGCTACTGAGGAACAGAAAACCTTTGTTAGGCATGCTTTCCTCATTGGTGATCACCTGTAAATAAAATTACAGTACTTGGGTTCTTTGGCTACCTTGAGATGCAGCATTTTATTTTCCAACATATACACCTGGTAAGCAAGTATTCTATTTAATAAGATCACCAGTATTTTTAAGACCAGCATTTGTAACCCAGAAGTCTTAATTGAGATATTTCACCATAATTAACTACCTATGTGTAGTGTGTGGTAGTTACTGTGGGATCTGTTATCTGAGGGTTTCTAATGTCTTAATTACATTATAAGGGGTGTTGTCTGGTACATACAACATAATTGTAAATGACAAGGTAACAGCCTTCTGTGAAAGAAGACAAATTTAATGGCCTTCCTAATATTAGATAGGGACTTAATGCAGCGTCTGGTAGGCTTGTACATTGCCTCAAGATATTATGATTTACTCTGTGTACATGAATTATTTGGGTGTCTGTATTTCTAGAACTGTTCCAAATGTATTGCATGATAAATTGAATTCTTTTGAATTGGTTGAAGCCAGAAGGAGATTAGAAGCAGATCTGTAAAGACAAATTACGGTACTACCTGTAAGAATAATCTAACTGAAATCTTGTGAAAATGGAAAATTTGAAATGTGCCAAATTTTATGCAGGACAGACCAATTACACATCAGGTCTTTGTCATATCTGTTAGACTTACAGTTACATGAAAACAAATGTCAAAGAGAGAAAAGCAATTTAAAAAAGTGTCTTCTCCAGAGCAGAACTCTGTTCTTTTGTGAATGTTAAGCAGAAATTGGTTGTATGTGACTTATGGCCTACCTACCTGCTTTCCCTGGCCTCAGGGGTCTTTTAAGCACACTCCAGTTGATTTTCATAGATCAATACACGGTTGACAGATTTTTTGACATGCATTTTCACTTTTCTTCTGGCAACAGTTATGTCATATTACAGATCTAGTATCAATTTTGTATATCCTTTTGTTAAAACACTTCAGCAAAAAGGACTTTTAAGGAAGACTACATTGCTAGTACATTTCTGAGATTATTGCTTTCCAGTTTATTTTATTTGGAAAAATTCAAACTATATGAATATAACCAAAGCAAAAAGCCTTCTTATTTGATGTGTTTATGCGTTTTGTATTGTACTGTGGCATGTTTTTGTTTTTCTTGAATATGTAGAAATGAAAAATAAAGGCAATGGATTTCTGACTTTAGAAGTGTGTTTAGGTATCCTTCTGTTATAATTGTACATTTGTTCCTATAGCATGTGTGCTCATTAGATCAGAGTGATGGCTTTGTCACAGAAAATGATACACATTGTAAAATCCAGTTCATGTGCTGTGAGAGAAACCATCTGTGTGTTAATTTGGCTTATTTTCATTAGCACAAGGTACATAACTGACTAATATTTTCAGAGGAATATAGCACTATTAGTCATTCTGACAACTGATATGAATAATTTAATGTATAGCGCCAAGGAAATATAATAATTCAGTTGCTGATGAAGTACATTTTCTCTCCTTTTTTTGAAAGTCATGATTTACTTTCTGAATTAATGGTTTCTACAATTCAAAGATTAAACTATACATTCCATTTAAATTATGCTCACTATTTTGTTTTCAGGCAGTAATCACTTTTTGTTGTGAAAATGTGGTCCATTGTGTTTATCTTCTGTATGTATTGATGAAGAGTTATTTACACAGCACCAGTGCAGACCTTCTCCATATTTCTTTGTTCCACTTCCTGTCTGTCTTTAGAGCATAAATTTAAGAGGAATACATCTTACAGTTTGTAGACCAGAAAGCTAAAAAGAAGCCAAGCAGTAGCTACCTTCATGTAGATAATGCAAAAAAAAAAAAAGTGGGTGCTCAGTCATTAGATAATATTATTATTGTTATTATTATTTATTAATAGTTAAATGTAAGGGTGCTGATTGCAATAGTTTAATGAAATTATTCCACATGGTGCCACATCTGCAATAATCGTCTGCCAAACGGAATTTGAGTATTTTGGATCTGGGAGTAACAACATGTATGTAGTATGTGATTAGGTTGAAAAAATGAGAAACTTTATCCAGCCATATATATTAAAAGTAACAAGCCATATTATCCATATAGTTTGTTGTTACTATAGTCTGTCAAATAAATTTTGCTTCCCATTTGCTATGTTTCCATGCCTGCTGATCTGAATTCAGATTCTGTTTACAAGGTTTGTAAGCAGGCACTTTACACTCTGTGTACTATGGTATATTTCCTATAAGCTTTGTGTTGAATTCTACTGAAAATCAGCCATACATTTTTCTGAACATAAATACGGTTTGCAAATATACATATTGCATTGACTATGTATAGCTTAGACTAGATTGCAGTCAAAATAAATACTTTCTGATACATTTTGAACTGGTGAATTGCATTACTCAATGTTTCAAATGTCTGATGTATAATTTTTCAAATGCCTGATGTATAATGTAATAAAGTGTCCTTTTTTATAGAAATATAATTCACCCTAAATAAAACAATAGGCGTGTAGGAGATTGCAAATAGTCATTAAATTCATTTGTAATACATATGACAACATGAAAAAAAATATTGCTTTTAGCAGTACTGTGCATAGTGTACAATAATGATTCCCAGTTTTTTTTACCATGACAGAAATTCTAGATTTTGTAGTCTCAAATTATCCATTTCTATACATTTTAATGTTAACTATAAAAATGTTTTATTGATGAATAATTCTGTACAAATCACATGTTGAAATAAAAATGCTTACAAAATACATATGAATCTTACATTGGCTCCAAATTATTCTGCCTGTGTTTGGAAAACAGTTGCACGTCATAATAAGTAGCATCTTACCTCTGCTAAACATCTGATATATTTTTGATGCAATTGAAGCATTTCCAGTTTTGATTGGTTCATTTTGTTCACTTGTTGGCAGCGTATAAGGGAAAGAGGGTCCTGGACATCTCTTCAGAAAATGACCTTAATGAAAAGATGTGATTATGCTGTGCCATTGTTTCAGCATACTCCAAATGTATAGGACATGTAATTCTCCTTTAGAGGCTGCTGCAGTCTCTCACACTCTTCCAACTGTGGAATCAATAAGCATCTGAAAATACATGATGAAAGTAATTTAGCATACTGAAGGCTTCTTGTCTCCAGAGACAACATTTAGATTCAGCTTTTCTAAAAAGGATCAGCAGTGCTTCTTGGAAGAAAGCTAGCTTATGGGCTGCTTTTGCAGAATGACAGCCTACCTCGTTGCATCTCTTCACTGCAGAGAGATGCAGTGAATTCACTAATTTTGATTGGTCAGATATGTTGGGCTTAAACCATGCTTGCTATGTATATGGGAGTGATCTATCCCCTTCATTTTATATAGAGATGCTTTTAAAAAAGGTTTAATTTACAAATGAATGTGGCTGTAGAGTAGCTTTTAAAACCATTATGCATATTTCAGCATTTCTTCTATTTCACTGAGTATTCCAGTTTGTCCTACAAAATCTCTGCATGACAAAATACTGGTGAAAATGATATAAAATGTATGCTACTTTTTAAAGCCACTAGCAATTAGGCAACATGTCTTTAAGATTTATTGAAAATATAGTAAAGCCTCTCTGTGGAGTTCTGTGTGTTAAATCTGCTCAGATACAAAAGTACTGCATTTTCATTCAAGTGTAGTGAATTTCAGCCAGTATATTTATATGCAGGTCAGCTTTCTGATCTGGCTCCAAATACATAAGTCATAATAGAGTAGTTCACATTATCAAGTACAGATAAGTTATAATATTCAGAATGTAAATTATAGTACTCTTAGATCATTTCCATACTGTAGAGGTGGCATTCTAGTTTGCTTCCTTAAAATGATAAAATATATTTTGCCTTAATTAAATCCATTGCCCGAACAGATTGTTATGGCAAGAGTTCTTCGCTAAATCCCATTAAGGCATGTCTAGTCATTTGGCCAGTAATTTATTTATTTAAAAATGTGTGGTCCGCATATCCAACAATTCTGTGCATCACAGCAATACATACATAATAAAATATGACAAATGCATACCTAAACACTTAAGAAAAAACTGACCACAAACTTGTCTCTAATTACAACAATAAAAATGGTTAAAACACATACCAGTCGCAATACAACTTACTAATTCACTCAAAAAAAAAACCCCAACAAAAAAACAACCCCTAAACATCAGCTTCTCTGCAAAAACTAATCAGACTGCCAACATACAATAATTCAAATTGCAAAAGTGCATGTAAACAATACCGTTTTAAGCCCCTTTCTAAATTGTAACACAGTGGAAGCCTGCCTTAAATCCAGGGGTAATTTATTCCAACAGGCGAGCCCTGTACTGATATCATATTACAATAACCAGACAAGCTCACTGCTCTCAATGAGGCACCATGGGGGAATTGTTTCCATATAAGAACATAGGAATAGCCTTACTGGGCCAGACCAATGGTTCATCTAGCTCAGTATCGTGTCTTCACAGGGGCTAATCCAAGTCACAAGTACCTAGCAAAAATCCAGATAGTAGCAGCATTCCATACCACTGATCCAGGGCAAGCAGTGGCATACCCAATGTCTGTCTCAACTGCAAACTCTGGACTTTTCCTCCAGGAATTGTCCAAACCTTTTTTAAAACTAGCTAGGTTAACAGCTCTTACACTATGCTATGGTAATGCATTCCAGAACTTAACTATTCTCTGAGTGAGAAAAAAAATTCCTTCTATTGATTTTAAAAGTATTATACTCTGAAACTTCGAGCGTCCCCTAATTTTTGTAAATCTTGATGCAGTAAAAGATCAGTCTACTTGTACCCATTCTATACCACTCAGGTTTTTCTAGACTTTAATCATATATTCCCTCAGCCATCTCTTTTCCATGCTGAAAAGCCCTAATCTCTTTAGTCTTTCCTCATATGAGAGGAGTTCCATCCCCTTTATCATTTTGGTCACTCTTCTTTGAACCTTTTCTAGTGCCACTATATCTTTTTTTGAAATAAGGAGACCAGAACTGAATGCAGTACTCAAGATCAGGTTGCACCATTGTGCAATACAGAGGCATTATAACATTCTTAATGTTGTTTACCATCCCTTTTCTAATAATTCCTCACATCTTGTTTGCTTTCTTGGCTGCCGCCACACATTGGGTGGAAGGTTTCAGCGCATTATTCATTATGGCACCAAGATCTTTTTCTTGAGCGTTGACCCCCAAGGTAACCATGATTTGGATTATTCTTCTCAATGTTCATCACTTTACATTTGTCTACATTAAATTTCATCTGCCATTTGGATGCCCATTTTTCCAATTTTCTAAGGTCTTCCTGCAGTTTTTCACAGAATGCATGCATATTAACAACTTTGAACAGTTTAGTGTCATCTGCAAATTTAATCACCTCACTTGGAGTTCCAATTTCTAGATAATTTATAAATAAGTAAAATTGGACCATCCCAGTACAGATCCCTGTGGCGCACACCACTATTTACCTTCCTCTATTGAGAAAAATAGCCATTTAACCCTACCCTTTGTTTTCTGTCTGATAACCAATTCTTAATCTACTTAAGCCATTTGGTCTTTATCTGCCATCATGTTTCTATGTTTCCACTATTTTGCCTGGCACTGAGTTCTGTAATTCCCCGGATCTTCCCTGGAACCCATTTTAAAAAATTGGCATAACATTGGCCACCCTCCAATTTTCAGGTACTGTATATACTTGAATATAAACCTAGATTTTTGAGCCCCCAAAAATGGGGTTCTCGGTTTATATTCAAATCTTCACCCTCTCAGATCCATTGCAAGCCTCTCCCTGGGCCTATCTTAAGCCCTGCTAGTACACTGGTGAGCCAGGGCAAAAGCGATATTCTTACGCTCCCGTTCCATGCAATCTCACTACTCAAAATAATTGACATGAGTTCCCACAGTGGATGCTATGTTTATTTACTGTCTATTTTCCCTATCTGTCCCTGCAGGCTCACAATCTAACTGTGGTACCAGGGGCATTGGAAGGATTAAGTTACTTGCCCAGAGTCACAAGAAGCAGGTTGAGATTGAACTGACAACCTTAGGGTGCTGAGGCAGTAGTTCTAACCACTAGACCAGGGGTGCCCAAATGGTCGATCGCAATCGACCAGTAGATCACAAAGGCAACAAGAGTCGATTGCGTTGCCTTTGCAATCTTTTTCTCTCTGCTGCTTCCCCAAGCCAGGCCTGGCACGTACAAGCGCCAGATTTACAAAACTTCACCTCAGAGAGGAAGTTCTGGGCCAGCCTGGAACTTCCTCCCCGACATTAGAATTGACGTTGGAAGTGAAGTCTTGTAGGCCCGGCACTTGTACGTGCCATGCCTGGCTCGGGGAAGCAGCAGGGAGAAATCGCATTGGTGGCTTGGGGGTGGGGGTACGGAAAGAATCGGGGAAGTGGAAAAATAGGCATGATGGCTTGGGGGTAGGGGGAGAGAGAAAGAAATGCAGAAATAAAGAGGGGGCCAGGGGAAGGGAGAGAAAAAGAGGAAGAAAGGCAGAAAGAAAGGGGGGCCAGGGGGAGGGAGAGAGAAAGAGAAAGAAAGGCAGAAAGAAAGGGGGGGCCATGGGGAGAGAGAAAGAAAGGCAGAAAGAAGGGGGGGCCAGGGGGAGAGAGAAGGAAAGAGGGGGGGGGCCAGAGGGAGAGGGAGAGAGAAAGAAAAGAGGAAAGAAAGAAATATTGGCTTTACAGAAGAAGGAAGTGCAACCAAAGACTCATGAAATCACCAGACAAAAAGGTATGAAAAATGATTTTTTCAATTTAGTGATCAAAATGTGTCCATTTTGAGAATTTATATCTGCTGTCTATAAGACCCCCTTTTACTAAACCGCAATAGCGCAGGGAGCCTATGAGCATCAAGAGCAGCGCAGGGCATTCAGCGCAGCTTCCTGTGCTAAAAACTGCTATCGTGGTTTAGTAAAAGGGGAGGGGTATATTTGTCTATTTTTGTGTGGTTGTTACTGAGGTGACATTGCATAGAGTCATCTGCCTTGACCTCTGTGAAAAACCCCGGAATATGAATGATAATGAACATTTTCTCTGCCTTTCAGTGTGCTTTGTGTTTTTTAAAAATTTTATTGTTGGTAGATAATTTTGACTTGGTCATTTTAAAAGTAGCTCGCAAGCCCAAAAAGTGTTGGCATCCCTGCACTAGACCGCTCACTATCTGGTTTTTAAACTGGCAATTTGAATAAACAATATTTCCTGGACATCCAGAGACTTGTGTTCCACTTTGTTGTTTCATATCTCAATTTTGTCTGTGGAATACCGGTCCTTCGTCTCTGCTTGGTGAGTTCTTTCAGTACCCTGGTATGTATACCATCTGGTCCTGGTTATTTATCACTCTTTAACTTGTCAATTTGGCTTAGTATGTCTTCCAGTCTCACCAAGATTTCTTTCAATTCCTCTGCGTCATCACCCTTGAAAGCCATTTCTGGTTCAGGAAGATTTCTTACATCTTCTTCTGTAAAGACTGAAGCAAAGAATTCATTTAGTCTCTCCCTATGGCCTTAATCTCCGAGTGCACCTTTTACTCTTTGATCATCCAGCGGTCCCACAGATACCCTCATAGGTTTTATGCTTTTGATGTACTGAAAAAAAAAAATTGTTACTATGAGTTTTTGCCTCTTTGGCAAGTTGTTCTTCATACTCTTGTTTAGCTTTCTTTATCAATGCTTTGCATCTGACTTGCCAGTGCTTACGTCTTTTCATTGGGATCCTTTTTCCATTCTTTAAAGGATATTTTCTTGGATGTAATAGCCTCTTTCACTTTGTCTTTTATCCACGCCAGCTCTCATTTTCTCTTCTTTCCACCTTTTTTAATACGTGGAATGCATCTGGTCTGGGCTTCCACGATGGTATTTTTAAACAGCATCCATGCCTGGTTTACACTTCTGACCTTTGCTACAGACACTTTTAGTTTCTTTTTAACCATTTGCCTCATTTTATTGTAGTCACCCTTGCAAAAATTAAATGCCACTACAGTAGATTTCTTTAGTGACATCACTCCAGTTATCAGCTGAAATTTGATCGTTATGATCACTCTTTCCTAGCAGACCCCACACAGTTACGTCCTATACCATATCCTGCATTCCACTAAGAACCAAATCTAAAATAGCTCCCCTTCTTGTAGCTTCCTGGAATAGTTGCTCCAAGAAGCAGTCATTTATGACGTCAAGGAATTTTACTCCCTAGCACTCCCTGATGTAATATTTATCTAGTCAATGTTGGGGATAGTTGAAATCAGACAACATACACACTTATTTATTTCTGGGTTCTGAACCTCAAGCTTCTCCCAATAGCCAGCAATATCAAACAATAGATCAAACTTATTTCAACTAAGTCCAAAAGAAAATAGAAAAAAGAAAGGAAGTGATGAAAAAGATCTCAGGCTTCATGGGTCTAAAAAAACCTGACAGAAAGTGCAAAAATGTACTGTTATTTTAAAGCTTTTGAAGGTTTCAAGACTGCCTGTACCTTGCATGAATTGGTACTTTCCTGACAGCTCACAGGACCATCAGTTATCAGTTTTCCACGGAGCTGAAGAGCTGTGTTAGTTTAGAGTCAGTCTAAACCAGGAGTAGGCAACTCCAATCCTCGAGGGCCGGAATCCAGTCGGGTTTTCAGGATTTCCCCAATGAATATGCAATAAAAGCAGTGCATGCAAATAGATTTCATGCATATTCATTGGGAAAATCCTGAAAACCCAACTGGATTCTGGCCCTCGAGGACCTGAGTTGCCCACCTCTAGTCTAAACTCACAAAAACCTTGATTTTTCAGTGATGTCCTGACTTTTTTCCTCAGTTTTGTATTTTATTTTACTTTTCTTTCATTTTCTTAAACGTTTTAATTTTTTCTCTCTACTACTACTATTAATTATTTCTATAGCATTACCAGATGCATGCAGCGCTGTACAGAGTCACAAAGAGTAATAAAACAGTCCCTGCTCAAAAGAGCTTACAATCTAAACAGGCAAGACAGACAAACAAGATGTCATGGATACAGTTAAGGGGAACGGTTAGTCAGCTGGCTGGGTTGGAGGGCAGAGGAGCCTGTTTTCAGGCCGGGAGTGCCAACTGTTTTTCAGGTTCCAAGTCACTCAACCTCCCTGGAACATTGAGTCCTTTGATTTAGCATTGGTGGTCTTTCTCTCCATGTCAGAACCTTCCAGTGGCTTTAAGCAGTGCACTCAGTGCAACAGGACCATTTCAGTCACTGATCCAAATAGCTGGTGCCTTCAGTGTCTTGGTCCTGAGCACTGGGTAGACTCATAGTCTCTGCTGCTCCCAGCTTCGGAAGAGGTCACTGAAGGCAAGGCAGCTCCAGATCGAAAAATTATTTGGAGCTGGAACATCGAGGATGTTGGCTGCATCTGATCCTGAAACATTTGCTACACAAGACAACCATTGGTATTGATGCCTCGATCAACGTTTGCATCATTATTGGTGCCACCATCAGGATCCACTAAAAAAAGCTAAGAAGCATAGGCATTCTTCCTCATCTCAGCATGTACTGGCGCAGCATGCCTATGCATTGTTTCAGCTGTCCCCATCATCAAAGCAATGTAAACACTGATGTATTGAAGCTCAATCGCCTTTTCTTAAAATGATGATTTCTCTAGGGCGTGCCTCATTATCGAGGTCACTAACACCTCAACATCCTACAGCATCATCTGTAAAGATAACTTCCATGTTACTGGTACCCTCACTTAAGGACCAAATACGAGACATCTTACAGAAGGAGTTGGCTGCCATGATGAACACACAGGTGCCTCAAGCCCTAGCTATGGCACAACTGGTACCAGCCCAGCCTGAGCAGCACTTTAAGTGATACTCGAGGGCAAGGCCTTGTACTCCCCACCACCGATGTTCAAGGTCTAGGTCGGAGAACAGCATCATCTCAACATCGAAGCTCCTCACACTCTATATCGTATTGAAATTGTAGATGATCAGGAGTATTTCTCAACATCAAAGTAGATACTCCACCCTGCTTCAACCACCTCAACATAAGATGCCACGTAGATCTTGATTCCAGGGCATGATATTGAAGATTATGATTCGGACCTATCCTATCATTCTTCTGAATGCCCTGAACTCTCAGCTACAGAATCATAGGGGCTCTCTTCAGATCCATCTCATCCTCTACCTTGCAGGAGATTTCTACCAGAGAGCCTCTCATTTACATATTACATCAGACAAATGGCTCAAGCCCCCACAATTAAACCGGAGTCGGAGCCTGATCCAAGAGCTGAACTCTTTGATGTTCTAGACTATAAGCAGATACCAAAGGACGGTCTCAAACTCCCTTTCCATAACCTTTTAAAGGATACTATGTTAAAGAATTGGGAGACACTACTATTGATCTGTCATCCCATGGAAGTTAGATGTTCTCTACAGAGTTTAGTCTTGCCCAGGTTTTGACAAGTCTCAACTGCAGCACCAGTCACTTTTGGTGGAATCTGCTTTGAAGAAAGCTAGCAGTGCACTAGTAGTATACTAGCTAGCAGTACACTAGTAGTACCTCTCCGGGCAGAGAGGGAAGGACATTGGATAAATTTGGCCATTGTTTATTTCAGAACTCAATGCTGACCAGACGCATTTTGAGCTATAATTTCTATATGACTTTCTATATCAGTGATGGCTAACCTTTTTGAGCCCGAGTGCCCAAACTGCCGCACAAAACCAAAGAATTTCCTCAAAGTGCCAGCACGTCAATTAAACCTTAATAACAAGATTTTAGTATCTAAAAACTCTTTATAAAGTTGCCTGAACTATGTAACATCATTTTTAAAGGTTGGAATCTTTGTATTGTCAGAGAATCAATTTGATTCACAATCCTTTGGTTTTCATTTCAATTTATTGGCAATTTATAATGTTTTAATGATTTCATTCATGGGCCGAATACACACATACTTTTCTCTGTCGTCGCACTCTTTGACCAAAAGATTTGTAAGCCTGCAACCACGTCAAGGTAGACTCTTTCAGCAGCTCCCCTCTCTCCCCCTTACCTTTGTGGCCAAGTCAAAATGATCTACCAACAATAAAATTTTAAAAACACAAAGCACGCTGTACGCAGAGAAAATGTTAATTATCATTTATATTCCGCGGGTTTTCAAAGAGGTCAAGGCAGATGACTTTATGCAATGTCACCTCAGTAACAACTATACAAAAATAGATAAATATTCCCCCTCCCTTTTTACTAAACCGCGATAGCGGTTTTTAGCGCAGGGACCTGCGCTGAATGCCCCACGCTGCTCTTGAAGCTCATAGGCTCCCTGCGCTAAAAAACGCTATTGCGGTTTAGTAAAAGGGGGCCATAATGCAAAATATAGACAGCATATATAAATTCTCAAAATGGACACATTTTGATCACTAAATTGAAAATAAAATCATTTTCCTACCTTTGGTAATTTCATCAGTCTCTGGTTGCACTTTATTCTTCTGACTGTGCATCCAATATTTCTTCCCTTTTTTCAGCCTCCTGTATGCTTCCTCTCCTCCAGACCTCATTCCCTCCCCAAACTTTTTCTTTGTTTCACCCTGCCCCCTTCTTTCTTTTTTTCTCTCTCCATACCCCCTTTCATTCTGTATGTCTGTCTTTCTCTCTCTCTCCGTGCCCCATTTTTCTTTGTTTCACCCAGCCCTCTTTCTTTTTTTTTTTTTTTTCTGGCTCCCTGTCCCCCCCTTTCTTTCTTTCTCCTTGCCCTCCCCTAAGCCACCACCATTGGGAAAATGCTGCCACCGCCACTGGGGAATAGGCTGCCACTGCCGCTATCGGGAACAGGCCGGCGCCGAGTTCGCCCTGCTTCTCTTCCCCGCGGGGCCGACCAACTCTCGCCACTCAACGTCAATTCTAACATCGGAGAGGACGTTCTGGACCAGCCAGGCAGCGATTGGCTGGCCCAGAACGTCCTCTCCGACATCAGAATTGACGCGGGTGGCGAGAGTTGGTCAGCCCCACAGGGAAAAGCAGGGAGAATTTGGCACCGGCCTGTTCCCAATGGCGGCGGTGGCACTCAAGTGGCTAAAGAGACGCAGTTTGCCAGCCTAGGGAGAACACTGGAGGGTGGCCAGCTGTGCACCCCCTTGGGACGTAAAACCTGGGCAGACCGCCCCCACCTCCACCTTGGTATGCCACTGTCTGTACCTCACTCCCTCCCTATAACCAAAAATTCTCCTTTTTTCTATTCCCCGTGTACACAACCATCTCTTTCCCTCCCTTCCTCTCTCCCAAGTCCTTGCCTTCTGTGTCCAAAAACACATTCCCTCCCCCACCTCAGCATCTCTTTCCCTCCCTTCCTCTCTCCCAAGTCCATGCCTTCTGTGTCCAAAAACCCATTCCCTCCCCCACCTCAGCATCTATTTCCCTCCCTTCCTCTCTCCCAAGTCCATGCCTTCTGTGTCCAAAAACACATTCCCTCCCCCACCTCAGCATCTCTTTCCCTCCCTTCCTCTCTCCCAAGTCCATGCCTTCTGTGTCCAAAAACCCATTCCCTCCCCCACCTCAGCATCTCTTTCCCTCCCTTCCTCTCTCCCAAGTCCATGCCTTCTGTGTCCAAAAACCCATTCCCTCCCCCACCTCAGCATCTATTTCCCTCCCTTCCTCTCTCCCAAGTCCATGCCTTCTGTGTCCAAAAAACCCATTCCCTCCCCCACCTCATCATCTCTTTCCCTCCTTTCCTCTCTCCCAAGTTCATGCCTTCTGTGTGCAAAAACCCATTCCCTCCCCCGCCTCAGCATCTCTTTCCCTCCTTTCCTCTCTCCCAAGTTCATGCCTTCTGTGTGCAAAAACCCATTCCCTCCCCCCCCTCAGCATCTCTTTCCCTCCTTTCCTCTCTCCCAAGTTCATGCCTTCTGTGTGCAAAAACCCATTCCCTCCCCCGCCTCAGCATCTCTTTCCCTCCTTTCCTCTCTCCCAAGTTCATGCCTTCTGTGTGCAAAAACCCATTCCCTCCCCCGCCTCAGCATCTCTTTCCCTCCCTTCCTTTCTCCCAAGTTCATGCCTTGTGTCCAAAACGCACTCCCTCCCCCTTTTGTGTTCCCCGTTTGTCTCCCAACCCATCTTAGCAACTTTCTCAGCAAAATGTAGCTTGAGCCGCGTAGGCTTGTCTTCTATTTCCTGCCTGTCCCGCCGCGCACACATAGCCGATCGTAAATCTTCCCCGACTTCAGCGCTGACGTTGGAGGGCGGGCTTTGCATAAGCCCTCCCTCCGACGTCAGCGCTGACGTCGGGGAAGATTTCCGATCGGCTGTGTGAGCGCAGGGCAGTCGGAGTAGAAGACGAGCCTCGCGGCTCGAGTTATATTTAACCCCGCGGGCCCCCCATCGTCCCCGTTCAGCTCTCTCTCCTGGTAGTACTGCCCTGATGGCGGCCCTGCGCGTGCCAGCTGCAAGGCCTTCGCGTGTCACAGTTGGCACGCGTGCCATAGGTTCGCCATCGCTGTTCTATATGAAGCCATTAGTTCAAAGTTTGTCACACTATTAACAATACATCCCAGACAACCAATTACTCAATTTCCAGCATAATACCAATGACCTCGGAACCCATACGTACGTGACCAGATCTGTTTTTGATGCCTTTGATGTCACCTCCAGAGTGTCAGCTTTATCAATTGCCATGAGAAGACAGGCATGGCTGAGGCTTTCAGATCTAGATGCCAATGTGCAGAAACGTCTAGCCAATATTCTCTGCTTTGAGGAAAAGATTGAGGAAGCCACTCAGAGGATCACTAGACATAGAAACAGAGAAGCATGACAGCAGATAAAGGCCAAATGGCCCATCCAGCCTGCCCATCTATAACATCTTCTATCTCCTCCTCTCCCTAAGCAAACCCACATACCTGTCCCATGCTATCTTGAATTCAGATACAGTTTTCATCTCCACCACCTCCATTGGGAGACTGTTTTATGCATCTACTACCCTTTCTGTAAAGAAGCATTTTCTTACATTACTCCTTAGCCTATCACCTCTTAACTTCATCCTATGCTCTCTCTTTCTGGAGATTTCCTTCATTTGAAAAAGACTCACCTCGAGTACATTAACACCACGGAGATATTTATATGTGTCTCTTCCATCTTTCCATTTAAGGTATCTAAGTCTGTCCCCATATGATTTATGACAAAAGCCACTAACCAATTTTGTAGCAGCCTCAGGTCCGACTCCATTCTATTTATATCTTTTTGAAGGTGTGGTCTCCAAAATTGCACACAATATTCCAAGTGGAGCCTCACCAGAGACTTATACAATGTGTCGCCTCCCGAGGTCCGCAAGGCCTGTAGCGGTAACCCTCCACCAGGTGGCACTATGAACAACCAGACGCGCTTCTCAACAGTAGGTGCTGGCCCAAATAGTGGCCACACCGCTTTCCCAGACAAACCCAGAACACAGTAGGCAAATCACAGAAACAGCTTTGCTTAGAGTAAGGCTTTTATTGCACAAGCCCACAATGGTAAGTAGCAGTTCAAAAAAACCCCAACAAATAAATGTCTTGAGCAAAATAAACAATATATAGTAGAACAAATAATAAAGCACAGAAAAAGAATAATCTGGCTTGGCTTGAGAATCCAGCAGTAATGAACTGGTCTGTAATGGCTGCTATAGCTCTCCTCAGTGAAGCTGTAGTCCCAGTTTTACTAGCACCTTCTTTCAAAAGGAAAAACAAAACTCAATCAAGAGGGGTTCAAAAAGAAAAGGACCATATCACAAAGTTCCTATGATTAGTTCTGTAGTTAAGCAGGTTATAGCACTCAGATACCCCAGAAAACAAACAAAAAAAAAAGGCAAACACTTCTGAATCAAACATTCACCTTTAAACAGTCCTTTTAACCACAGCCTTATGGGTTCTCCACTACTTATGAAAACAGTTTTAAATCAGCTCTGTCTCAAAAAAGAAAAAAGGCTCATAAATCAAACAGGACAAAAACTCTGATGCTTTCAGTTTGGAGCAATATTGAGGCACAGTCTTTTTAATTCACGAAAATGTCTTTTGTAAATGCAGATTTCTGCCACAAGCCAGCACAAAATAGCCTTCTTTCACTTAACTGGTTTCCTTCAAACAGCTCACCTTTAGGAATCAGCTCATCTGGCAACTTCCATTAAATCCTCTGGGCTTGTGAGCTCTGATTGAGGCAACTGGCCAGGTTAATCCAGTTCTAACATCTCTATGTCTGGCTTTGGCTGGGCTTTGCTCCATGGCAGGTCCTTCTACTCTCCTTAGGTGTGAAACCCAACTGGGGATAAAACTGTTCAGCTATGCAGATGACTTTACAATCATCATCCCATTCACTAACTCTATCTCTGAAACCATTCCCAAGGTATCCGATGCCATAAATGAGATGGAACAATGGATGACAGATTTCAAGCTCAAACTTAACACAGAAAAAACAAAATTCTTTGTTGCCTCCCCTCACCCACTTGACAATAAAACCCCACTATGCATCAATAAACTCAACTACCCTATCCAGCCCAACATAAAGATATTAGGTGTTACTCTAGAGTCTAGACCAATGCCTAACTATGAAGGAACAAGTGGACTCCCTATTCAGAAAGGGTTTTCTTACACTCTGGAAACTCAGATCCATTAAATCATACTTCGATACATCTACTTTCAGAATCCTTGTGCAATCCCTCGTACTGAGTCAACTCGACTACTGCAACATCGCCTATCTAGCAATCTCCCAAAAGAATATGAGACGACTTCAAATAATGCAAAACGCTGCGGTTAGGCTTATCTTCGGGCTGAAGAAATTCGACCTCGTGACACCTTACTATCGGCAGTTGCACTGGCTGCCAACGGAAGCACGAGTAAGGTTTAAATTTGCCTGCATCTGCTTCAAAGTACTTTATGGACTTGCCCCCAAGTACATAACAGACCTTTTCTCATTTTCCAACAACAAACGCAAGAGAAACTCACACTCAAAATTCATTTCTCCTCCAGTTAGAGGTTGCAAACTAAAAAAAAAACACCATGAACACCTTCTCTCTCACCAAGCAGCCCTATGGGGTAAAGACCTAGATCAACTGCTTTTGCCCACTACCTACGGGGAATTTAGGAAGCGCCTAAAAACATACCTGTTCCTGAAATACCTAAACAATTGACCCGCTCTCCCCAAGAACAGTCTCCCCTACCCCTACCTTTACCCCCCCCTTACCTCTTCCCACCACCCCCTACCTTTATCCCCCCCCCTTAGTTCACCTGAATCTCACGGAACTGTGATACATATAAACTATTATCTTTATAATATCGTTATTTTTCATTGTTATTTTCTAAAACATGCGGCTTATTCCAAACAGGTCCTCTCGGACATTACCTACCAAAATGTACATCTTATACTCTTGCTAAGCAAATTGTATTTCTATATTCTTGCTTTCTTAAAGTCTATGCTATCTGTATTTCCTATGTATATCTGCATATTGTGTTTCACTGAATGTCCAGCTATCTTGATTGTAAACCGCCTAGAAGTCGCAAGATTGTGGCGGTATAGAAGAATAAAGTTATTATTATTATTATTATTATTATTATCTGCACACCGGGCCAGTGAACCTCAAGCACTCATATCTGATCTACCTTATACAACTTTCTACCATGACAAGGGTGGTTCTCTGGTTGCCTTCCTAAGGTTGGCTCAGAATAGCCTCTCAACCAGTCCATAGTACTTCCTGTCTTTTTTCAAAGTCTGTATTCTCACCCGGGTGAAACCACACTCCATACAAACTGTAAATGTGCACTAGCTTATTACTTACATCACACCAACATAGGTGTGTTCTATGTTTGCAGAACCAAATGAAGTCTACTGACTATGTATCTTAGTAAGATTATATAAGTAAATTATGCCCTTGAGGGAGGGTAAATGAGGGGTAGCTAGAGTGGGGGTTCAAGTGCTTAAAGCTCGCAGACTATCTGAATTGAGGACAATCCGAAATCTCTCTTATAAAAGTCATACATGAGTTTGCTAAGAGTCTGTAATGTCAAAAAGCCAGATAAAAATGAAAGTAGCAGGGGGGGGGGTTGTTAGAGAAAAAAGTTGTGTTTTTTTTTAAATTGAGTGTTTTCAATTATTACACTTGTAATATACACAGTAAGAAAAAAAAAAAAACAGTATTACTTAATGTGTCTAGCCATATCTAGGGAAAACAGAATGACATTAACAAAAAAGAAATTGAAAAGAAAATAATCTAAGAATATTACAGCACTAATACAATTTTATTTATCTCTAATAAACCTGATAATTAAAACTACTCCTCAATTAAATTGTCTTGATCTCCTTATTAGACAAAAAAATTTTCAAGATGAATAGGTTGCATCTAAAAGGTGCCACTTCCATGGTATGTGGCCCCGGAAAAAAAATTTTATTTTTCTTTTTTTTTTAAATCTGATGTATATCCAACCACAAAAAAAAACAAATAAAGCCATATATGCCAGAGCAATACAGATAAATAGCAGAAACACTCAAAGCAAAACTGCAGCCTAATGGTGAAATTATTAAGTTTATTTATTTTAATTTTTTTATACACCTGGAGATTCTCTATGGTGCATTGCTCAGGTCCACACATATGTAGGATTTCAGAAGACTGTTCCTATTATTTATACGTATCTCTGAGACCTCTTCCCCTATAGAGAGGCTTATTTATGATGTTCCATATGATCTGTATAGCAGAAAATGTAAAACTGATTTGAAAGGATTGCAGAAAATGGAATCGAATAATCTAGTAAATTTAAAAGGATTAAATTCAAAGAATTAACAGTAACAATTGTCAAAGTTTTTAATATATGTACACAAAATCAACACAATCTGTTCCCCCTTCCAGTTTTTTGAGCTTTTTAAACCATACATGAATAATTAACATTTTATCCTCTGTTAAGCTTTTAAAGCAGGAAAGTCAATCCTACATTGAATGATGTCATTGGTGTCACTGGGAAATGTGCCTAATGATGAAAAAAGAAAAACACAACTTTGAAAGCTTTTCTGATAATGCATGGTCGTCACTGCCCTAGGTGCATATGCACTGAGAGTCCACCTTTGTCTGCCTTTATCCTGCAGTGTTCTTAACTTTTACTTTGATTGCATGGCTCTTTCAATTATCAAGTTGTATTTCTGAAATTGCTTGGTTTCCTCTCCTGAAAATTAATGGATTTTTGGAAATTTTTTATGAATTTAAGATTCTGTTGATATGGCAGACATCATTATCTGAAGCTTCACCCTTTCTTGATAGCACAAAATCCTTTTACTAAGCTGCAGTAAGCACAAACATGTGCTTAAAAAAGGTTACCGTGAGGTGTGCTGAGGCGTCCCATAGTAAATTTGACCGTTTGCATGTGCACACTGCACTAAAAAAAATAATTTTTATTTTCTGGGTAGAGAGTGGGTGTGAGTGCAAATCAGCAAATGTGGTATTGCTGCACACTGATTAACATGGGGTTAATGAATGCACTTTTACCATGTACAAAATGGGTGGTGTTAAGGGCTCACACAGTAATACCTTTTAATGGCTGCACACTAAAGCCCTGATTCTATAAACAACACCTAAAAAATAGGTGGCAAGGAATGTGGTACATAGAGTATGTCAAGAGTTAGCCACTGTTTATAGAATTGGTTGCTGATAGGTATCAAAAATTTAGGAATTCCCTATTTATGCTAGAGTTTTCTTGGCCTAAATACTGGCGCCAAAGTTCAATATAGGTGCCTACATGCAAAACATGACCAAGATCCACCCATAGTCTGCCCATTAACCATGCCCACTTTCTAGTAGGCAGCATGCAATATTAGCACAGTATTATTGTGTGTGAACAGGGCCGCCATCAGAAATTTCTGGGCCCCTTACTGAGCAATCCTATTGGGCCCCCCCACACACCCTTCCCCCCCACTTTTGTCCGGGGGGGGTGCTATCAGGAAATCGGCAGGGGACAAAAAAAAGTATGACAGCAGTGTTTATTGTTTATTATTGTGCACAGCAGAAGCATAATACAGGAATTTGGTGCTATGGTGGCCTAGGACCAATGTTCCCTCTAAGGATTGATGAGGTGTGTGCAAAAAAAAATATGCATGAGCGACAAGTTACATACTCCACAAATTTATGAGCAGGCACGGAGGACGCATTTTTAAACAAATGTAGTTTATCCTTGTACTCCTTATGTAATTTTAATCATCTATGGATATGTTTGTAATGTTTATTGTTCAAATGGTTTTATTTATTTCCCCAAATATTATTTTTGTTATACGCATTGAAAATATTTGATATTGTGTTTAAATCAAAATCTCAATAAACTTGAAACTTGTGCCCGTGAGATTGTGGGAGGGTTAAATACTCAAAGCTTAGAAGAATAACAATTTACTTAAAGTTTTTGCTACGCCAGCTTTCTGGTATCTTTACATACAGTGGCATACCTAGCATATGTAACACCCGGAGCCCATCATTTTATGGCATTTTTTGCTCAGGGCTTTTGCTTGGGTGTTGGGAGATATGGGCACTTGGAATGGGCATTTGAGAGGGATTCCTAGATTTTAAATAGAGCATGCGATCTTGTGATTAGGTGATTTCAGTTACCCCCAACATTGACTGGATAAATGTTACTTCAGGGAGTGCTAGGGAGGTAAAATTCTTAGATGTAACCGTATTTTTCGCTTCATAAGACACACCAGACCATAAGATGCACCCTAGATTTAGGGTAGGAAAACCAAATTGTGTACTAATATATACCAGGCTCTGCACCCTGTCTCCCCTTCCCTCCCAGGCTGTTCATTTCATTTTTCATATACACACAATACACACAGCAGATATAAATTATCAAAACTGACACATTTTGATCACTAAATTGCAAATAAAATAATTTTTCCTACTTTTGTTGTCTTGTAATTTCATGAGTCTCCTTCCTTCCTTTCTTCCTCAGGCCCAATAATTGTCCCTTTCTATTCCCTCCCCTCCCATGTCCCAAGTTTGTGCCCCCTCCCACTCACTGCCTTCCAGCCTTTGTCCTTCATCTTCCCTGCTGCGCCGGAAACTGCCTTCCTCCTCCCCCCCCCTGTACGCTGAAAACCTGCTTACCCTCCGCCGATTCCTCTGGCCCCGGTCCGCCACCTCTGCGCCGCAACTCAAAGAAGGTGTAAGGTAAGGGCCAGCATGCAGCGATTGCACGTCACGGGCTCACAAACCTTCGCCTGACGTCAGAACTGACGTCAGTTCTGACATCGGGAGAAGGCTTGTGAGCCGGCGACGTGCAATCGCTGCACGCTGGCCTTCCCTTACTTTCTTTGAGTTGCGGTGAGCAGCGGCAGCAGTCAGCCCACGTACCCCCAACGAGTGGGTCATTTTAAAAAGGTACACTGGGGTGAGTAGAGGGTGTTTAAAAAAAGTTACCTTCGCTTCACAAGACACACTGAAATTGCCACCCAATTTTGGTGGAAAAAAAAGTGCGTCTTATGAAGCAAAAAATACAGTAATAAATGACTGCTGCTTGAAGCAACTGATACAGGAATCGACGAGGGGGGAGCTATTTTAGATTTAGTCCTTACTGGAATGCATGGCTTAGTACGACAGGTAACTGTGTTGTGTCTGATGGGAAACAGTGACCATAGCAGGATTAAATTTCAGATGATATCTGGAGTGACATCACTAAGGAAATCTACTATAGAGCATTTGATTTTCAAAAGGGTGACTAGGAAAATGTTTAAAAATAATCTAAAAGGATCAGCAATAAATGTTAGGTCTTCAGATGAGGCATGGATGTTATTTAAAAATACCACATGTTGTGCTTACTGCAGCCTAGTAAAATGATTTGTGCTATCAAGAATGGGTGAAGCTTCAGATAACGGTGTCTGCCATATCAACAGAATCTTAAATTCATCAAAAATGCTAGGGTCCACTTAGGAGTCAACACCTAAGAAAAGATCTGGGTGTCATTGTAGATTCTACGCTGAAATCTTTTGTCCAGTATGCTACTGCAGCAAAAAAAGCAAACAAGATGTTAGGAATTATTAGGAGAGGTATGGTATCATAGTTTTGGCCGCTGTATCTCAAAAAAAGATATAGCGGAATTAGAAAAAGTTCAAAGAAGAGCATCCAAAATGATAAAAGAGGATGGAATTCCTCTTGTATGAGGAAAGACTAAAGAGGTTGGGGGCTCTTCAGCTTAGAAAAGTGACACTTGAGAAGGGGGTATAGAACGAGTAAAAGTGGATCGATTTTTCACCCTTTCAAAAAGTATAAAAGGCAGGGATCATGCAATGAAAATTACATGGGAATACTTTTAAAACAAATAGAAGTAACTCATTTTATTTTATTTATTGTTTTTTTACTGAAAAATGGTTATTCTCTGGAACTCGTTGCAAAAGGATGTGCTTACAGTGGTTAATGAAGCTGGGTTTAAGTTCCTGGAGGAAACGTCTATAGTGTGCTAGTGAGACAGAAGTGGGGGTGAGCCACTGCTTGCCGTGAATTGGTAGCATGGAATGTTGCTACTATTTGGGTTTCTGCCAGTTACTGTGTCCTAGATTGGCCAGGTTGAAAATAAGAAACTAGTCTAGATGAACCATTGGTCAGACCCAGTATGGCTGTTCTTATGTTCTTAAAAGCAATACACTGCAAATGGTTGAATGAGTTGATAGATTGGGGCTGAATGCAAAATCTGATTGATAATTTTAATTACTTCTGACTTTCTTACTAGTAGAAATCTTAGTTGTATGATATCTTTTATGTTGTAGCTTTAAGCCATAGAAGACATTGACAAAAATATATAGAAATTGTCCAGCTTACTGTGTTTGGTCATTAAGGCTTGGCTGTAGTCTATAGTTTGCTGGTAAGCCTGCTGTGGAAGCAGAAACATAAAAGACCAACAAAGGCATATTTAGAGTCCTCTCAGTAGAAATTATTGTGGTCCTAATGCAAAAAAAAATATACTTAAATCTCAGCTGTGCAATGAGAACCAGGGATGGATTAATATTTCTTTTGTCTGGAAAGGCTATGGAGATGTGATTAAAACTTTCCCACTTGTCTGGTGGTCTGTGTTAGTTTGTACCATATAGTCCATTGATTAGGTGTGGGGGGGGGGTTTCCCCTTGGACAATCCTGAAAAACATTGTTTATTACCTAGCATCCAAGAGCTGATTTATTTTTAAGAAACTAGGAGTAGGTCTGAATTGCCTTTTATTAAAATATTTTAATGTTACTTTGAAAAACTAAAAGCTTAAATTGTATAGTACATTTGTATAAAATGAAAGTATATGTTTGATGTATTTAAGGGTAAAACTTGTAAAGCTTTTTCTACATGCATAAAAAGACTTATAAAATTGCATGTCCACATATGCACATATGAATGTGCTCAGAAAGTGTGTACTTACTAGTTTCTGTAGTCTATGCTTAGGCATTCCCAGGGGGCACAATTTTAGGCAAAGCAGAGGCAGAATTATGATATTACCTTAAAATAAGAACTTTTGAACTTCTCACATAGACATCCTGTTATAAAATCATAAGAAATGTATTACTGGCCCACTCCTGAGTTTCATCAAGCCCAGTATCTGATTCCAGCACTGGGCCAGGTGAGCAATACTTGACCTCAAAATGTAGATAAATTTGCATGGTTCTTATCCCAGGGATAAGCAGTGGATTTCCCCAGGTCCCTTAATAATGGTTTGTAGTCTTTATCATTCAGGAACTTGTCCAGACTTATTTTTTTAAGCCCAGCTATGCCAACTGCTTTTAACATGTACTCCGATGGATTCCAGTGTTATATACTGAGTGAAAAAAAATATTCTTTCAGATTTATTTTAATGTACTGCATAGTAACTTTGTGGCGTGTCCCCTAGGCATTGTACTGTTTGAAAGAGTAAACAACAATTTGTGTTTACCCATTCCATTCTTTTCCGCTCGACTCATATCTCCTCTCGACCTTCTCTTCGTCATCTATTTTGTCATTTTGACTGCCTTTATCTGTACCTTTTCTAATTAAATTTGAGCCCTTATTACTTGTCATTGCAGGAAATGTAGAGTTGTAAAAGCCTAGTTAATTATGCCATAAACCTTTTCTTAGGAGAGGGGGAGGATGTTATCAATTTGGGCTACTGTTAAGACTTAGGTTATTAGTAACTAGGTCTCATTGCATCATATGGGGCCTGTGCTAAAATAGCATGAGCTAGTGGTAAATAACCTAACTTAATTGTAGCCCATTGATAACTCCCCTCCCCCCTTTTACAAAACCACAAAAGCGGTTTTTAGAGCAGGCTGGCATGCTGAATGCTCTGCGCTGCTCCCGATGCTCATAGGAACTCTGAGTGCAGAGCATCCAGCGCACCAGCCGATGCTAAAATATGCTTTCACAGTTTTATAAAAGGGGGGTTGGGGGCTGTCTGTTAAAGCGTTTTAGTCTTTGTTTATTAACAGTTACAGCAAATTCATATTTGTACCGTCATTTCCTTTATAAAGTCTATTTGCTCTTCTTTACTGTTGATTCTTTTCCTTAGTCCATAAGGTACACTTCTGAGGCACACCTCTCTATCATTCTCAACATATTATCCCATACACACCAAACTAGAACCTTAAGATCCTCCCAATCCAATCTATTACATATACCATCCCTCCACCAGATCTGCCATGATTCCATTAGAACAAAAACCTTCAGTGTTATAGGCCCTACATTATGGAACTCTTTGCTTCCGGAACATAGATCCCTTTTCCTCTTATCCAGATTTTTGTGGCTCTCTTTTTTTATTCCGAGATGCTTTTCCCCGACCAACCTTTATTCCCATCTCTTTCACTCTACTACAGTCAGAATAGTGGCAATAGGCCTGCACCTCGGCACACTGGCACTGGTGCCTTTGGCTAATCTTACTGGATCTTTACTTTCCTGTAAGCAATGGAGTTCATTTTCTTTTATTCTCATATTCCTTCCCTTCCCCATAATTCGCCATCTCTTCTTTTAACTATAATGTACCTGTTATGGGCTGCTATTTTATTATGCAAAACCGCTCTGGCGGCTTTTGCCCCGAGTGGTTTATCAAATCTCTAATAAAACATGAAAACATTTTTGTTGTTGTTAATTTGGCAATTTCCTGCTTTGTATTTTAGTTAACTCAGAACCTGAGGTATGATTTGGAACCAGGGAGCCCGTTTCGCAGATATTTTTGGATTTTTTCCCTATGTTCTATCAACCCTGCCAACATATGTATTCCAGTCACCACACCAAACAATCCTTGGATATGAGCCATGCATGAGGGCTCATTCCAGAATACCCTCAATCATGGCCAATACATTTTACCTTTAATCAATGACCCAAGATGACTGATGTGGCTGCTGAAAATGAGGTTTATTTGGTAACTTGCCTCCTTTGTGTGAAGGTAGCAAACCTCATGTATTGCCTAGATAGGATTTTAAAGAGTGCATGAAAGGAGCCAATAATATGCGAAGACTAGGAAAGGAATATCTAGAAGCCAAATTTAGAATTTTGCTAGGAAATTGAAATTCATAACCTCAAGGGAGCATTCTGCAGAAATGGTTCCCGTCCTACCTCCCAGGAGGCAGGCTGAGCTTCACAATCTCAGTACATGGATGAGATCTGGGAAGACTGTTTTACTTTTTCTTAGGAAATGGTCCATGTTTTGACAGTGGGGCGCCTATTCCAAACAGATGGTTCAACCTTAATCAACAAAACAACAAAAAGATTGTGGAACAGAAGATCGGCTGTACCAGTTTGTAGTTTAATAAGCGTCCAAATAACTTTAAAACAGTAATCTAAATACAATCCACAAAGTGTGTATGCAGTCATAAGTGACCCACAGAATAGAAACCAAGTAACGTATACAATAAAAATGACCTACATTATAGTCTTGTGAGCAGTGCTTCTTGTTTGTAGCCTCCTTAGTAATTGATTTTTTTTGTGACTTTTATGTTTTAATATTTAAGACAACCAAGGACCCTATAATACCCCCGAGGAAGGCATTTTTATTGTGCCAAAACATAGCCCGTGTTGGGCCATTTTTATTGTATACATTATTTGATTTCTATTCTATGGGTCACTTGTGACTGTAAACACCCTTTGTGGATTGTTTTTAGATTATTGGTTTTAAATTATTTGGACGCTTATTAAACTACAAACTGATACATCCGATCTTTTTGTTATTTTGTTGCTTCATTTTCTTTGTGGAACCTTTTGGTGCTATTTGTATTTTCTTGTTTTGTCAAAGCCAGGCCAGATTAAAGGGTAGGCCCAGTAGGCATGTGCCTCGGGCCCGAAAACATCAGGGGGGCCCCTCTGATGTTAGGGGAAGGCAAATAGGCTGACTGGGCATCTTTTCCCCCTTCCAGGGCCGGTGTTAGGGGGCAGCAAACAGGGGTGGGGCCTCTGACTGCGTGGTGAGATGATGTAAGATTTCTTCCCTTCGACTCCCTCGTTGCCCTCTCTCCCACTGCCACCACAGCGTGTAAGTGAATTGAACCGATGCCACGGGCTGCTCTAATACTGTGCGTGCCAGTTTCCCTTCTCCGAAACAGGAAGTTATGTCATGAGGGGGAAGAAGGAGAAGGTAAATAGACCCGCACAGTATTAGAGCAGCTCCGGGCATGTGTTCAATTTGCTTACATGCTGCGGCAGCAACAGGAGAGACCAGCAGTGAGAGAGTTGAAGGGAGGGAAGCTTACATCACATTACCATGCAGTCAGGGGGTCCCCTTGCCCTGTTTGCTGCCCCCTAACACCAGCCCTGGAAGGCGAAGGCAAAGAGATGCCCAGACATCCTGTCTGTCTTCCCTTACCACCAGTGGGCTCCCTTGATGTTTTCAGGCAGGCAGTCAGGGGCCCAGGAGGAAGAAAAGAATTTGTGTGCTCCCGACGGGTGTGTAAGACAGAGAGAGAGAGGGGAGAGGAGATGGGAGAGGGGAGAAAAATGCTGCTGCACCCAATTGGGGAGAGAGAGAAGAGGGAGAAGGAAGACCAGGAAAGGAGGAGAGGAGGGGAAAGAGAGATGCCAAGACCATAAAGGAGGGAAAGGAAGGAAGGAAATGAGATATCAGACCATGAGGGGGAGGGATTAGATGCCAGACCAGGGGAAAGGAAGAAGGGAGAGAGAGAAAGGAAGGAGAGGAGAAGCCAGATAATGGAGGGAGAGATGGAAGAGAAGAAGAGCAGAGAGATGCCAGGTCATGGGGGAGGGAAGGGAGGAACTAAGGAGACAGATGCCATACCACAGGAAAAAGAAGGAGAGGAGTTGCCAGAACATGGAGGGGGAGGGAGAGATAGAAGAGAATGAGAGGAGAGAGATGCTAGGGCATGGGGGAAGGAAAGGAGATAGAGATGCCAGACCAGATAATGGAAGAGGGGGGTAAAGCTTGAGATGATTCATAGTACAAAGGAGAGAAGGGCACAGGACAGACAATTTATTGAAGGGAAATAGAAAGGGAAGGTGCCTTATGGAAGAGAGAGGGCGGACACTGAATGAGAGGGCAGACTGGATAGAAGTAAGAGAATGATGAGAAGATGAGGAAAACAGAAAACCAGACAACAAAGGTAGAAATAATTTTCTATTTTGTTTTATTTATTTATTTTTGCTTTAGGATAAAGTATTATTGTAGCTGTGTTGATAATCTTTTATTAATAGAAAATGGAAATAAGATGATACTGTTTATTGGACTAATTTTAATACATTTTTTACTAATTCAGAGACCATAACTCCATTTCCTCAGGTCAGGACATGGATACTGTAACAGTATAGTTTACTGACTTGAAGAAAGAGGTTTTAAACCTCTGAAAGCTAATTGAGAAATGTATTAGTCCATTAAAATGGCGGGCACTAAATTTTCTTCCTGCCATGCCCCATGCCTCCTACCCAAATACAAAATATAAATTGGTAGGCTTCCCAAAGCCCTGCAGGCTGAAGATCTCTTCTTCTAGGAAGGAATGGGGGATTAGTCAGAGATGTTTGGAGGTTGCATAGGAGAAAAACTGCACTGGCACTGTATGGTAATCTTGTTGTTTGTTTTGAATTCTAAAATAAAAGAAATAAAGTGGAAAGAAGTAAATAAGAAAATGAGTAAATAAATGGGGTGGGGAAGGGTGTGTGGAAGGAGTAGGGCAGGAGGCCAGTGCACTTGTGTGCCTAGGGGCCTTCGATGAATTAATCCTGCCCTGGGGAAAATCAACAGTTGCCTAGGAGAGCAGGTTGAGGTGTCTTAGAAGACTACTGGTAAAATGCTGATGTTAAAATAGCCCAATTGATTGTGATATAAGCATGAAGTAATTCATGTACATTTAAATTAAGAACAGTTTTATAAATGAATCCAAATTACTTTTGTCACCTGTTAGGCAGGTTGTGAATAGAAAATGAAATGAAAAAAATAATCCTTTGAATTGTTTGTATGCAAATGCAAGTTCTAGTTCAATAAGAATATCAGGCTTGAACCAATGGATTTATTCACCTTCACCCTCGGGGGGGGTGGGTAGAGAGCCTCATTTGCATTTTTTTCACTCCACCTTCCTTCTCTCTGGCTGTCCTGTACTCTTCAGTTATTCTCTCTACACATGAGGTGATAGGAGCCTGTCTGTTTCTGCTCGTGTTTATTTCTTTCTCTTTTTTGGGTTTTTTTAAATCATCCGGTCGAGAGGCTTTTTACTGCTGCAAAAGACTCCCAATCACGGGACATCTCTGGCTGCAGGAGAACACAGATTTTTAGGTCAGAAATTTGTAGTCAAGGGGCCACCTGTGTTGCAGGGCACCCACTTGGCCAGCTTGCACTAATAGTTTGGAAACTTGGGGTCCAGTTACCTTGGAAGCAAGGCTTGCCCCAGGTTCTGTCCGCAGTGGGCTTGCATGCAGGCTGAATAGCTCTGAGGTGGTTCTCCAGGATCAGGGCTGACTGCATTCCTCCACCAGTGCATGCAATGAGGGTATGAAGTCTCAGTCCCACTGGAGGTCATTCAATACAATCCTAATGAGAAATAAAAATAAAAAGCAGCTGGTCAAATGAAACCAGGATAAAGGCTTAGTGTTGCTGAAAATTAAAGTTGGTTAACTAGAGATAATAATGTATGCCATATCTCTACAGGAGCAGAGCCATGTAACATTTTTCTTATATCTAGGGCCTAGTTTCCTTTCTCTCGTCACATGTGGCTTTGCTTTGTCCCAGCTCATTCACTTTTACAGTCTCATACATTCTTGAATTCAGAATGTTCATTGTTTTTACCTTATCTACTGGGAAGCTATTTTATGTATCCATCACCTGTTCTGTAAAGAAATATTTCCTTAGATTTCTCCTGAATCTCCACTCTCACCCTCATCTAATGACTGTCCCCTCATTCCAGAGCCTTTATTTTCTGTTTAAAGATGCCTACCTGTGCAATTTTTATTTGGTCATTCTTAAATATTTGCATCATATCACCCCTATTCCTGCCTTTCATCTAGGCAGGGTATACCTGTCTCCCATAGGGTCTTAAGATGAAGACTTGGCCATTTTAGTAACCACCTTTTGGACTTAACTTCTCTGGGTTCTAATTCTAATATCCCATCCAGCCTCATCACTTTGGTTGCTTTAATTTAGCTAGCTCCTTATGAACTCAAACTTTTGGAAAATCATTTGAAGTCTTTCTCACTTCTGTTACTATTTATGTCCATTTTTAGTTGGAAGAAGCATAAATGGCCAACATATATGCAGGTAACTTAAAGAACACTGCTAGTTGTGTGCTATAGAAGGACATTAAGACGCTAACATTTACATAAGCCATATACAGCCTACTGCATTCTGGTGTAAGTGGGTGTGTCTAAAGTATAGAAAATGTAGCATACCTAGTTCAACTAAATTGGGAAAAAGATTCAAGTATTTAAATATTGTCATGAGGTTTAATTCAAATTGATCAAATCCACATTTATGATTAAAAGCAGATCAGTATTCCTGTGGCTCCACTGTAACTTGGTTCAGTGCACCTGCCTGAAAATGGCTTCCCGAAGTTGACTTGAGCCTAATAAATAGGTCAGCAAACTTCCATGTCTTTTCTAATTAACAGAATATTCAGTGATGACAGTTTGTAATATTTACAGTTTACTTGCTGCTTCTACATTTCATTAATCGTCCCATTCATTTTTGTAGAAGCACAGCTATCAGCTTTAAGTCTCTAAACCTTTAAGCAACGTGTTTGCTTCAATGCCAATTTATTTATATGTTAAAGCAGTGCAGCAAAAATTAATATTGGTTAACTCAAGACAAAAGAATAAAACATTGTGGCCCTAGCAGTGGTGCTGAAAGTACTGCAAAGACAGCATTCAAAAATCTTGGGGGAGGGTATCTAACTATTACACAATTTTAAGATCATAAGAAAAGCCTTGCTAAGTCAGACCAAGGTTCATGAATAGTGTGACCATATGGCTCCAGAAAAAAGGGGACGGATTGAGACATCCGGGTTTTACTTCCATTGAAAGCAACCAAGACGTCTCAATCTGTTCTCCTTACTATCCATTGCTTTCAATGGTAGTAAAACCCGGAAGTCTCAATCCATCCCCTTTTTTCTGGAGCCATATGGTCACACTATTCATGAACCTAGCATCCTTTCACCAACAGTGGCCAGTCTGCATCACAAGTACCTGATAGATCTAAACAAAAATATAAAAAATCAAACTTTACATTTCCAGGGATAAGTAATGGCTTAACCCAAAGTCAACATGGATAATAATTTTTTTATGGGCTTTTCCTTTAGGAGCATGTCCAAATCTTTTTTGAATCACACTAGGTTAGTGCATTGACCACATCTTCCAAAAACAGATTCCACAGGTTAATAGTGTACAAAAGCTTTCTACAATTGGAGAATTTTCTTCTTGTAGATTTTGAAAGGTTGAACAACTGTTCCTTATTTAAATCATTCCCATCCCACTCAGGATTTTTAATTTTTTTAAATTATATATCCTATTTGTCTTTAATTAAATAACTTGAACCTATTTATCATTTATTCATAAGGAACTATTTAATTCCCATCATTATTGTCACCCTTTTAAAAATATTTGCTAGTTCTGCTAAGAATGAGATTCAGGGTGCACACCTACTGCATTCTGAAGATAGCCATCATTTGTGGCTTGCTGCTAAGGACTGCCAGTACAAAGACTAGGGTATAGGTGAAAATTACATAGTAAATAGTTGGCTGATAAATATGGCTCCATCCAGTCTGCCAACAAGGTGTTCAGAGTTGAATCTTGCACTGTGAACAAGTTCCACTTCTTCATGATTAAATGCTGGTATACTTAATCTTTATCTATCCCTGCCAATTTTGGGGCACAGACTGTAGAAGTCTGCCCAGTACTGGTTCTATTTCCCAGTGACTGGAATTGTCATTGAAGTCCACTGGACCTGGAGTTGCCACTGAAGTCCAGTGACTAGAGTTTCCATTGAAGTCCAGCCTTGTCCTGATCTGTTTTTGCTATTTACAGGATCCAGACCATAGAAATCTGCCCTGTATTGGTCTTACTTCTCAATCTCTGAAGCTGTCATCAAACCTCACCTCATGTAACTTTTCCTTTAATTGGATTCCATCTTTTTTCTACATAGTGTTTATTCCATGCATTCTTGAATTCTGACACTGTTTTTGTCTTCAAAGCCTTCTACAGGAGGACATTTCAGGCATCTACCACTCTTTATGTGAAAAAGTATTTCCTGGTGTTGCTAGGTCTACCAACCTACAACCTGAACTTATGACCTCTAGTTCTAACTGTTTTCTAGTCTTTGAATAAGATTATTTTGCATATTAATTCATTTTAAGTATTTAAACATCTGTATCATATTCTCCCATCCCTCCTTTCCTCTAGGGTTATACATAATGAAGTCTTTAAGTCTCTTCTCATACATCTTTTGACACAAGTCTTGTATCTGGAGGAAAGATGGGAGAGAGAGGATATGATAGAGATGTTTAAATATCCCTGTGACTTTAATGTACAGAAGGTGAATCTTTTTCAAATGAAGGAAAACTCTGGAAGGAGAGGACATAGGATGAAGTTAAGAGGTGATAGAAGCATAGAAACATGACGGCAGATAAAGGCCAAATGGCCCATCTAGTCTGCCCATCCACAGTAACCATTATCTCTTTCTCTCTCTGAGAGATCCTACGTGCCTATCCCAGGCCCTCTTGAATTCAGACTCAGGAGTAATGTAGATGCGTGGAAATAGTCTCCTGATGGAGTTGATAGAAATGAAGATTGTGTGTAATTCAAGATAGCATGGGACAGGTTTGTAGGATCTTTTAGGAAAGGAGGAGATAGCAGATATTGTGGATGGGCAGACTAGATGGGCCATTTGGCCTTTATCTGCCGTCATGTTTCTATGTTTCTTTCATTTTTGACACATTCCTCTGAACTGCTTCAGGTCGTTTGATGTCCTTAGTGAGATATGGCCTCCAAAATTTGAACACAGTATTTCAGTTGGAGCACTATCAACGACTTGTACAGAGCCATTAACATCTCCTTTCTTCTACTGGTTATGCTTTGTTTATGCAATCTAGCATCCTACTGGCTGTGTCCACCACCTTGTCACATTGGTTTCATAAGAACATAAGAAATGCCCTAACTGGATCAGACCTTAGGCCCATCTATTCCGGCTACCCAGCACACGCGGAGGCCAATGCCAGGTGTTCCCTGAGGAAGACCTTGTTTACCCATATCCCTCAATGTGATTTGCAAGAAGGTGAGCATCCAACTTGCATTTGAATCCTAGAATGGTGGTCTCTGTCACAACCTCCTCCGGGAGAGCATTCCAAGCATCCACCACAGAACTTCCTGACATTTGTCCTAAAGCTGAGGGGCAACAGGCCCAGGACAAATGTCAGGAAGTTCTGTTTCGCACAGCGAGTGGTGGATGCTTGGAATGCTCTCCCGGAGGAGGTTGTGACAGAGACCACCATTCTGGGATTCAAGGGCAGGTTGGATGCTACACCTTCTTGCAAATCACATTGAGGGATACGGGTAAACAAGGTTCTTATGTGGATCAGTACTAGATCCAATCTTCTTTAAAAATGACTGTCTTTATTAGTCAATTTGCCACCTAAACTGAAAAGTTCAACACACAGGTTCCATCAGAATGCCACCACTGAATGTTCGTGTGGTAGCCGTCCTCATAGGAACATTTAAGTGTGTGAATTTTTGTTATTTTGTAGCGTTTCATAAAGTGCAAGTGCTTCAATAAATAATTATCATTTTTGTTATAATTTTTAAATCGTTATCATTTTATGTTATATTTTTAAAGGAATACTGCAAAAGCAATACTTAGCTTTACAAAACTGGGTCTGCCTCAATCCCCACCGACGCGTTTCATAATTTCATCAGGGTCGGGGATAGGGAGAGCTATAAAGAATAGAAAATAAAGATGTTGTTAATAATAAAAAAAAACCCAGTAAACTGAAAATTTAAGACTAAGCAATTTGCTACATATCTTACCAGAGCAGTTTGAAATCTGAGCATATTGCTAGATCCCTGTTGAGAGTGCCCGGGTTTGTTAAATGGCCACGGCATAGAGGTGGGCTTAATAAACCTGGTAAAATAGACTCGGCTAGATCTAGGACCAACTGTAAATCGGATCATGTTATTTACATGATCATGTGCCCCCTGTCCAAAGATATATATTGGGCGCACCACTAGACCTATGAATATCAGACTTAATGAACACAAGTCTCGTGTCAACACTGGGGTAGAAACTGCTCCCCTGGTTCGCCATTGGTCTCTTTGAAACATAAAATTAATGACCTCAAATGGCATATCATTGATAGTGTTCATGTCGGGTGGGAGGGAGGTAATCTTGAACATAATTTAAACATCAAAGAGCTTCGTTGGATGTATCAGCTCAATACAATGTATCCCCATGGTTTAAATCTAACCAGTGATTGGTTAACAACAGCCTTATGACTCTCCCTGTTTTGTTCCTTGGTTTAGTCCTATCCATTTAGCTTAAAATGTCTTGTCAGCTGTTCATTGGTCACCATGGGGTCCACATGATCCGGGGATTTGGTTTATTAGCCCACCTCTATGCGCGGCCATTTAACAAACCCGCACTCTCAACAGGGATCTAGCAATATGCTAGGATTTCAAACTGCTCTGGTAAGATATGTAGCAATTGCTTAGTCTTAAATTTTCAGTTTACTGGGGTTTTTTTTATTATTAACAACATCTTTATTTTCTATTCTTTATAGCTCTCCCTGTTTAAAAATTATAACAAAATGATAATTATTTATTGAAGCACTTGCACTTTATGAAACGCTACAAAATAACAAAATAACAAAAATTCACACACTTAAATGTTCCTATGAGGACGGCTACCACACGAACATTCAGTGTGGCATTCTGAGGAACCTGTGTGTTGAACTTTCAGTTTAGGTGGCAAATTGATTTTTAGCATTGTTACTTTGGTGCACACTTTGATTTTGTCTTTATTAGTGACACTGGGGAAAGGTTATAAAGGAAAGTATGTTTGCTAATGATTTGAAATTTTGCAATAGAATAGATTTTTTTTTTGTTTATTTATATTCTGCCTTTATCAAGGTGGAACAAATTCAAAATCCAGCTCTATCTTTGCTCTGTTTTCAAGACTCCACTTCAGAACACCACACTAAATCACATTAGAGTCTTATTAAACTTAATATTTATACTTATAGACCTCAGCAGTACCGCCTGTATGCCAATAAACAGTATTCAGGCACCCAGAGTCGTCATCAGTCTCATTAATTCATACTTTGAATAATTTAAATACTTTAAATACTTTATTTTAAATACAGATACTCATCTTCATCTACGGGGGTGGGGGTAGGCACTCCGACATAGGCAGAGCACAAGAACAACATACACAATAAAATTACATACAAACATCTAAAATAATATAAAAAATATTACAATACAAAAACCCAAATCCTTCACATCCACGAAATTGGATAATTACATATTCTTTTCCACACTCTACATCAGTATACCAGAAACTTGAGCTAAGTGCATTATTTTTGTTTTCTGTACATATGAGCATCAGTTTATTAACACACATCCAATGTTTGATGCGCGTCATAAGACAATCCAACCTGACATTACATTACATTACATTACATTACAGATTTCTATTCCGCTTGTGCCTTGCGGTTCTAAGCGGATTACAAATTAGGAGACTGTATAATTTCAGAATATTACAGTACATAGAATCAGGAATATATCAAGTTACAATTGATTAGTCTGGAAGTATCCAGGAGAAATTAAGAGTACATAGTAGATAGATAGTAGGTTGTTGAAGTATCCAGGAGAAATTTAGAGTACATAGTAGATAGATAGTAGGTTGTTGAAGTGGGTTGTACCATGTTTAGGTATAGTTATGGTGGTGGTGTTCTTGTGTGTATTTTCTAGTGCTATGATGAGGTTAAGATGATGGAAAGTATTTTTTGAAGAGATGAGTCTTTGATTTCTTTTCGGAATTCTTTTATGTCTATTGAATTGATCAGTAGATTGGAAATGGTGGTGTCAATTTTTGCTGCCTGTGTAGCTAAAAGGCTGTCGTATAGTTTCTTGCGTCGTATACCTTTGAGAGGAGGTAAGCGAATAGTTTTTGAGGTTCTCCTTAATCTGTGAGAGAGATTACGGTGTATTCTTTTGTTTAGGTAGCTGGGTGCTGTACCGTGTGTTACTTTGTATAGTATACAGTAGAATTTGAACTGGGATCTTGCTTTTATTGGTAGCCAGTGTGAGTCAAGGTAAGCATTGGTGATGTGGTCAAATTTGCTGAGGAGTATATGAGTCTGAGGGCCGTGTTTTTGAACCGTTTGTAGTTGTTTTATCATGTAGTTTGGGCATGATAGGTATAGGCTGTTGCAGTAATCTACTATGCTGAGTACTAGGGATTGTACTACTATCTTGTATTGATCTTTGATGAGGAATTTTTCTTATTTTTCTTAGATTACGCATTGTGAAAAATGCTCTTTGGATGACTTTGTGGATTTGGGTCTGCATTGTGCAATTTCTGTCTAGTTGAATTCCTAGGATCTTGAGTGTGCTTTGCATTGGGTACTTGATTGTGTTTAATTCCAGTTCTGTGCATGATGGGTTTTTTTTTCCTTCTCTAATAGTAGGAATTTAGTTTTTTTCCGAGTTCAGTTTCAGTTTATGACTTGACATCCATTTTTCTACCGTTTCCATTATTATGTTCAGGTGGTTTGTGGATAGGGGGTCTTGTATGTTGAAGGGGATGAGGATTGTTATATCATCCGCATAGCTGAATGATATTGTGTTTAGGGCGTCTAGGGTATTGCCGAGTGATGCTATGAAGAGGTTGAATAATATAGGAGATAATGGTGATCCTTGTGGTACTCCGCAAGGGTTTGACCATGGGTCGGATAGATGCTCTTTTGACTTGACTCTGTATGTTCGAGTTTTGAGGAAGCCTTGGAACCAATTGTGAACGTTACCAGAGATTCCAATTGCATCTAATGTCTGGAGTAGTGTGGGGTGGTCAACTAGGTCAAATGCAGCAGAGAGATCTAGTTGAATGAGAAGTAGTTTGTTCCTTGCCTAAGGTGTTGTCGGGGGGCTGTGTCTAATAGTGATATCAGTAGAGTTTTCTGTGCTAGACAATTGCCCACTCCATGACTCTCCTTTGGGGGAAAAAGAATAGGTCATCAGCATATATATCCTGTAAGATACTTTAAGGGTTATGCAATAATGGCAAAGCGGTATGATGATACATTAAACAGCACTGCTGAGAGCGACAAACCCTGTGGTACACCTGTTTCTACATCTATTGAGATGATCATTCTTCCTTGCACATAAACCTCCTTGTTTCCGCCCTTGAAGAAATGACCTGAACACGACAAAACTGTTCTACTAACCCACAAGCTGAAATACGTTCCAGTCAAATACCTTGGTCCAGGTATCAAATACGGTAGAAATATCCAGCAACCACCATGATATATTCCTCTCCATGGTCAAATCTACATCTGACCTCATCAATAAAGTGATGCTATCAGTTGTTTCCTCATACTATGATTGGACCGAAAAGCATATTGATGGACATCCAAGATATCTTTCCCCTGTAAGTTGGCGATCTAACTGCAGATACACCAACTTTTCAAGGATCTTCGACAATACTGTTAGTGACGCAACTGGCTTATAATTGTTAGCTCACCCATTCCTAACTCATGTCTTTCACCAGGGACTTAATAGTCGAAATCTTTAATATCTGCAGGACCCAGTCCCTGCAAAGCTCAAGTTCATCATTCGTGGTGATTTACAGGAACCACCTCTACCTGCAAAGCTGCAACATTTTTGAAATCTTAAGAGTTCAATGGTATGACACTACGTTTTAAATTCCCTATGAAAGCAAAATTGCATATTTAGGATGCAGAAATCCAAAGGGGTCAAATTCAGTGCTACTTTTTGAAGGTAAAGAACCTTAGCGGTCCCTAGAAAAAGAAAGACACCTGTAGGTCGCAATTTAAGCAGGAACGCTGTAAATCAGGGCATTAAATTTAGGACTTCCTTTTACTAAGCTGCGTTGGGGCATTAATGTGTGGAATAGCGCACGCTACTATGCCCCACGCGCAAGACGCTAACGCCAGCATTGAGCTGGTGTTAGTTCTAGCTGCGTAGTGCAGGGTTAGCGCACACTAATCTGCGTGCACTAAAAACGCTAACGCACTTTAGTTAAAGGAGCCCTAAATTTAGTTATTGATTGTGATGACCATGAATCTCTCTTTTCCAGGGACTATGAGCAGTTTCTAAAATACTCCACTCTCAGCTCTTGATGACTCAGGAAGTAGAAGAATCGAGTAGGGATTCAAATTCATGTCCTGTACAGGGTAGCTCATGCACTGCCACTGAGCCAACAGGCAAGGCATCATCTTTTTAATAGCGTACCGCAGTGGTCTCAAACTCAAACCCTTTGCAGGGCCACATTTTGGATTTGTAGGTACTTGGAGGGCTGCAGAAAAAATAGATTAATGTCTTAATAAAGAAATGACAATTTTTGCATGAGGTAAAACTCTTTATAGTTTATAAAACTTTCCTTTAACAGTTAAAAGGAAAGATATATAGACTATAAAGAGTTTTACCTCATGCAAAATTGTCATTTCTTTAATAAGACATCAACTATTTTTTCTGTGGCCCTCCAAGTACTCTATTTTTTCTGCAGCCCTCACATTTAAAGTTTAATATCTTTTCCTTTCTCAAAACTGGCACATTTCAATCTATAATTGGCACTATATTGAAAATAAAATCATTTTCCCTACCTTTGTTGTCTGGTGACTTTATTTATTCTATGCTTTCAACTATGTTTCCAGGGCCTTCTTGTCCTTTGACTGTTTTTCTCTCCGTCTTCACTTTCTGCCTTGCATCCATCTTTGGCATTAACTTAATGTTCAATTTATCCTGCTTTCTTTCAAAATACTACAATTCCATGTCTTCCCTTCCCTTCCTATCTCTCTCTTCTTCCGTCCTATTTCCATGGTCTGGCATCTCTTTCCTTCCTTTCTCTCCCTCCCTCCTTCCTTCCTTTCCCCTGGTCTGGCATCTGTCTCCTTCCCTTCCCCCATGCCCTGGCATCTCTCCCTCCCCCTCCATGGTCTGATATCTCCTTTCTTTCCCTCCCTCCCATGAACTTGGCTTCTTCTCTTGTTCCTCTCCTCCCCCTTCTCCTTCCTTCCCTCTCTTTTCCCAATTGGGTGCAGCAGCAACAGAAGCAGAATTTTCCTTCCCCCTTTCCTGTGCAGGAGAGGCATTTCTCTTCCCCTTTCTCTCCCTCTCCCTTTCCCTGTACAGCAGCATTTCCCTAAGGTCCCCCTTTCCTATGTAGCAGAAGCATTTCTCTTTCCCCTTCCCTTCCCTTCCATTCTCTTCCTTGTGGAGCAGCAGCGTGTCTGGCCGGCTCATTCCGTTCAAAGCCGCGGGTGGCGGCTCCTTGCGAGATCCGCGCCTGCGTCTGAAGCCTCTCTGATGTTGTGGATAGCGCGAGAAGCCGCCAACCCGCGGCTTTGAACGGAACAAGCCGGCCAGATACGCTGCTGCTCCAAAAGGAAGGGAAAGAGGGAAGAGAAATGCTGTTGATCGCGTCCAGACCGCGGGCCGCAAATAAAACCTGGAGAGCCACATGTGGCCCGCGGGCTGCGTATTTGAGACCCGCTGGCGTACCGGTATCTGCTTTTTCTTCCTTCCTTTCATACTCTGCACATACTTTGATGGCATTTATAAATAAGAAACAGTATTCTGTCTATATGAGTGTATGGTAAATGTTAAAGGAGCAGTAATGATATTAAAAGATGTAAACTATATCATAATGTTATAAAATGTGGAAATTGTCTGCTATGAAGAATCTGCTTTTCTCAATTCACCACTTCAGTGTTAAAATGTGTATATCTAAGTCCTGTAATGCTATTCTTGGCAACTTGTGCACTAATGGATGCGATGGATGAGCTATTAGCAGTTTTCAAGAAGAGAGAAAGATGATTCTTCAGGATGAGTCACATATTTTTATTTATTTTTAGTGGCAGCAACATAATTCTGCAATCTCAGTGTGTGTATTCTCCTTGCTCTACTGTTGTTCAGGGTGACAGTTTACAGCAGATCATAACTGTGATCTGTTGTAATCTATTAGTGGCAATTGTTGAGGTGGCTTGATGTTTAAAGTCATTATCAGTGTCTACCCAGACTACTAAAATCATAGGGAACGATTATATTGGGGAAGAGATTAACCAAATGTTAAATTATTGAAATTATGTTTGGGCTGATTTAAGCTTCCATACTCTGCTGCCATGTGGTATGGTGTGGGAAGACTGCAGTAAGAAATTAATGCTGCCTGCTGTCCTCACATTAGGTCTATGCTGCTGATCACAACTATCTGTAAGTATAGAGAGAGTCACGGCCATAAGGACTTATGAGCATAAGTATTTATAGCCCTGACCCTCATGTGCTGCATTTTTGAAAGAAGGTATTTCTTGGAGGACAGAGGGAAAAACTGAGAAATCAGAGTACTCATTCTCGTTCTGTCTCTCTGTTGATGGCTTTCTGATGGTCCATGTTTTGTGAGTGGGAAAGCCAGCAGAATCTGGATGACTAGATGGGGATGGATGGGGAGATAGAGGGTGAAAATGGTGGAAGAGAAAGATGAGATGATATGAAAAAGAGGGAACTGGAGGGGAGACATGGGAGAAAAGAGGTAGAAGAGATAAGATAAAAAGAAGGGAGAGATCTTGAAGGGGGATATTAGTCATTTACTTTTATTCCAACTCTTTTGCAATATCTTGTCTGTCTTCTAGGGGCATAGCCAGACACTCAATTTTGGATTGCCCTGAGCCCAAAATGGGTTAGCACAACCTTGCCCCCTGCCTGGCATCTCTTCTTCCCTAAGGTGATTGGGGGGCACTTAACTCCATTCCTCTGACCAATGTTCCCTCTAAGGATTGATGAGGTGTGTGCAAAAAAAAATATGCATGAGCGACAAGTTGCATACTCCACAAATTTATGAGCAGGCGCGGAGGACGTGTGGCCATGAATTATTTAAAAATAATGAATTCATTGATATTTAAAGTAACTTAATCCTATATAATAAAACGCTAGCCGCGCATGCGCAATCCTATCTGCATGTTCTGTGAGGTGTAGGTCAGTGGCCGCAGGAGTGCGCATGCGCGAGTCCCCAGCCTTATTGGTATTTTCATGCTGTTCTTCGGTCTGCCCTGCTCCTTTCCCTATTCCCTATTTTCTTTCCTCTTCTGAATTATTTAAGAAGTATGTTAAGGAAAATCTTCTTTTGGATTATGAGAAGTTAGAGTGAAAAGTGTGTATTATCCCAGGACAAGCAGGCAGCGTATTCTCACATATGGGTGACGTCACCGATGGAGCCCCGGTACGGACCACTTTAAAGTGCATCGCCACTTTTAAGTCTTTAGAAAATTTGTGATAGCCTGAACTGCGTATGCACGAGTGCCTTCCCACCCAACGTAGGGCGTGCGGTCCCTCAGTTTCTTAGTTTCTGCGGAGCTAAGAAGTTGCTAGTCAATGACCGTTGATATTTTTTCGCTGCCTTCCCGCTCATGCGGCTTATTTTCTGACTTTTCAGTCAGTATTTGTTTTTCTTTTCTTTCTTTTTTTTTTCCTAATCAAGATCGGTTGGCTAATGCCCTTGTTTAGGGACAAACTTTTTTGGGCTTCTTTGGACATAACCACCCAAAAGTTATCGGCCCATGAAACCAGGTGGGACACTGATAAAGCCTAAGAAGAAGCCTCCACCTTCTCATCCTTTCAGGAAATCTTCTTATCAGAGGCGGTTTACTTTTAAACCTATGGTCCCAGCTCCTTCTCAACCCAGGAGACAGAGACAGCAGCAGCAACAACCGCGTCAGCAACAGCTGCACCTCAAAAAAAACTACACAGCCTTTTTGATCTGTTTCTTCAAAGCATAGTCAATGTCACCATTTTACAGCCTTTACCTCAGCCCATCGGAGGACATCTTCAGTTTTTCATAGGTTGTTGGGAACTCATAACATCAGACCTCTGGTCCTCAACATCATTCGTCAGGGTTACTCTCTCAATTTTCAAATCCTATCACCAAACCATCCACCAAGAGAGTCTGTTTTGGACCCTGCATAGTCCTCCCATCTTCTGCAGGAGGTTCAATCCCTTCTGCTGAATGTCATCGAGGAAGTTCCCCTCAGCAGGATCAGGGATTCTACCCCCGTTACTTCTTAGTTCCCAAGAAGACTGGAGGACTGAGACCCATCCTGGATCTCAGAGCTCTCAACAAATTTCTAATCAAGGAGAAATTCAGGATGCTATCCCTCGCCCTGCTTTATCCTCTCCTCAATCAGAATGATTGTCTATGCTCCCTGGATATCAAGGAAGCCTACACACATATCCCAATTCATCCGGCTTCCTGAAAGTATCTCCATTTTCAATTCAATTGGTGTCATTACCAGTACAAGGTTCTTCCCTTTGGTCTGGCATCTTCTCCCAGAGTCTTCACGAAGTGCCTGATTGTGGTGGCTGCATCTCTCCGATCATACGGCCTTCAAGTCTTTCCTTATCTGGATGACTGGGTGATCAAGGCTACCTCATCTCAGGAAGTGGTCCAATCAACATCTCAGCCCATTTCTTTTCTCCAGGGTCTAGGATTTAAAATCAACTTCCCCAAATCACATCTCATTCCGACTCAACATCTTCAGGTCATTGGGGCAACCCTAGACACCACTCTCATGAGAGTGTTTCTTCCTCCAGATCGTCTTCAGGCTCTCATCCATCTTTGTCAGCTACTTCTTCCTCTTCAATCCATCTCTGCCAGACACATGATGGTTCTTTTAGGCCACATGGCCTCAACTGTCCATGTAACACCATTGGCAAAGCTACATCTTCACACTCCTCAGTGGACCCTTGCTTCTCAGTGGTCTCAAGCGACCGATCGTCTCTCACAACATATATCTGTGACATCATCTTTTCTGCAGTCGCTTCAATGGTGGATGACCTCCAATCTCTCCAGAGGTCTCCTTTTTCACTTACCCCCTCAATACAAGGTCATTACGATGGACGCATCCCCTTATGCCTGGGGGGCTCATATGAACGATCTTCAGACTCAGGGTTTCTGGACCGCCAGGGAGCGGAAATTTTACATCAATTTCCTGGAACTCAGAGCAATGTTTTATGCCCTCAAGGCCTTCCATCATCTTCTCTGTCCCCAAGTCCTCCTCCTTCACACGGACAATCAAGGAATTTGAGATCTCAGAAGAGTGAAGGCAAAAAGGATGTACTAAATTCTCCTGATAGTTTAGTTCAGGAGTGTTCAGCCCACGGGCCGCATGCAGCCTGGCAAGATGTTTTGTGTGGCCTGGCTTGATGACGATGTGGCATTTTGCTCATTGCTGCCCCCGGATGTTTACCTTCTGGATGGCTCCCTCCTCCTTCCTGCCGCTGAGGTTTCTTTACAATAAAAAAAAATAATGGGAATGTCCTTTCCTAATGTAGCATGTTTATGTTTTGCTGCATGTTAAACTTCTGTTTTATAGTGTGTAAAGTTCAAAACTTAATGCATTTTAGTAAAAAGACTCCAGAAATGGATGCATATTTTTTTTAAAATATAGTAAGGCTTTGTCAGATCACAGCTTTTAACATGTAAAATTAATTAAAGAAAAACAAAAAGGAAAGGAACTCCAAAGTACATGACAGGAAAGACCTAATACATCCATACCAGAAGCATACATACTTATATAGTAACATCATATACATTGCATTATATGATTCAGCTTCATCAATAGATTCTCCCCTCTCTCTATCTCTAACTGGATATCAAAGACCTAGTTAAAGAAAAAAGGTTTTAAAATAACCTTTAATGTTATAAATTTGCCTCAGCTCAAATAGATCTTGGAAGTCCATTCCACACCATAGGGGCCAACCACAAAAATGCCTTCTCGCTGTTGTTTCGCAATGTGCTCTAGATACAAAGGACACTACCATCCTATAATCCTGTTAAAAATATTAATGCTCTAAAGTGAGAGGAAAAATATAAATTTGAATGTTTACCAATAGACGTGTCTAACATAATATATATATTCTTTTAGAAATGCCTCTTGTGCTGCCTTATGTAAATGATCTGTCTTTGGCAAGCAGGATAGTAGTATCTTTATATCTGGATGATGTCATCCAGATGAAGCCTGGTGCAAATACTACTCGGCATTCTATAACTTTAAGAGGCTGTTGTCAGTGTCTTAACAATTCTTGCAGAACAATTTCTACAGATCTAGCATCAAGAGATTGGGCCTATTCCTGAGTGCTAGGAGCTCTTTGCACTGAACACACACATAAGACCTCTCACCAACTGGGAGATAATCAAACATGAGACACTCAGTGCAAAAGTTTGGATGGGCCCCCATCTTGCTTCTGGACTGCTGCCTGCATCTTAATATTGGTGATTTCTTTGTTAAGTTGCTAAGGGAGTTGGAATATGTACACTAAAGATTGCTAGTTAGGGTAGTGATGTCCAAAGCACAGCCCTGAAGTCCTCCATTGCAGCCCTCAGACATTTAGCTGAAATGATCTTCAAATCTTTTAAATGTCTTAATTTCAATCTTCCTTGCTTGATATACAATAAAATCTCAGTTAACCAGTACTCAGCTAACCGGCACTCACCCAACCAACAAAAAAAATCACTGGTGAAAAAAAAGTCCTCCAAAGCACTAGCGGCAGCAGTCCTCAGCCATAAACCCCCTCCCTCCCTCAAGGCCTTGAAGTAGTAGAAGCGGCAGCAGTCCAGAGCCATGAATCCCACCTCCCTCCTGACCTGAAGCACTAGCGCAGCAGCAGTCCTAAACTGCAAATCCCTCTTTTCCCTCAAGCCCCAAAGTATGTAGAAGCAGCAGCAGTCCTGAACCACAAACCCCCACCCTCCTGCCCTGAAGCACTGTGCAGCAGCAGTCCTGAGCCGCAAAGCCCCCCTTCCTCAAAACCCGAAGCAGCAGAAGCAGGCAGCAGTCAGCCACAAACCCCCTTTCTCCCCTCCCTCCCTTACCCAAAGCAGCAGCCGGTCAAGAGGAGGCAGCGCTCAGAACAGGTTGCTTGTGGCCAGTCCTGGCAAAGCCTTTCCTCTGACGTGTTCCTCCCAGGGTCTACAGGCTGTTTCTTGTGGGGGTCTTCTGGCAGCTCCTGGTATCATTACCGGTCTCTACGCCAGTTGCCGCTAGTTCCCCATCAGTCTAGGACCTTGAACTCTTCTTACTGCTTGTGGGGCCTCCACTGGTCCTCTGGTCCCTGGCCTTTTGAGTCCTCACAAGTCCTGAACACTTCATTTGTCCCTCTGCCGGTCGTCAAGCTTGAGCCCCCCCTGGACTCCAAGCTCTACTAGGCCCTCTGGCTACTCCTTCTTCCAGACCCAATCCCAGTCACTCAATTGTCTTTTCCCAGACTCATGCCCTGAGGACTCTCCCTGAGACTCCTTCCAGTCCTTCAGACTTCACTCCCTGTGGACTCTTTCAGTCCCTCAGACTTCTCTACTCCTTGAGGACACTTCTGGTCACTCTCCCAGTCACTCACACAGCTCCATTTTGCTCTCTGCTGGTCATTAAGCTTAAGCCCCCCTTGGTCTTCAAGCTTTACCGGGCAGGGCAGTCTATCAGACTTACCAAGGGTTAGGCCAAAGTCAGCTTTCCTCCCCTTGAGGGTCTCCTGGCTTCTGAAAGGGCTCTTGCTCTGGAACTGTCCTTTTCAGTACCCTACTTCACTCAGGGTAATTGGACAGCTCCCAGGGTCTTTGCTGGATCTTATGCAGATTAGCTCCTACGGTCTTCTGCTAAGGCTTCCCCTTTCTGGCCCATGTCAGGAAATTCACCCTGTTACAACTACTCAAAAGTTCAGGAATGTTGTACCTATTTACTAGAAATAAGATTACTGAGGTAAATACTTAATTTTCCCTTATCTCTTATACAGTTTCAAGTTTAATAAAATTTTGTTAAAACGCATTATCATAAGTTCAATGCAATGTACAAATTTTTTAAAAAGGGAGTGACAGAGTATTTGGGGGGATTAAAAGACTCGAACACAGACAAATAAGCAGTGACAGGAACAAAAGGGGAGTGGGAGGAATTCAATGCGTAAAAGAAAAGGAGAACATAAAAGGGAATAACAGTAGGTTGAAACATACCTAATTTAGTGGCCTTGTAGTTTTTAAGGTTTGAATGCATCTTTAAAAAGAAGGCATTTAAGATTTCCTTTAAATCTATCTAGATTAGTTTATTCTCTCAAATATGTAGGCAACGAGTTTCATATATGGGGGGCCGTCACAAAAGATCGTATCCTGTCAAATGTTAATAATTCTTAAGGAGGGCACTGAGAGTAAATGTTTATCCTCTGATCTTAATGATCTAGGTCAGGGGTGTCAAAGTCCCTCCTCGAAGGCCGCAATCCAGTCGGGTTTTCAGGATTTCCCCAATGAATATGCATGAGATCTATTTGTATGCACTGCTTTCATTGTATGCTTATAGATCTCATGGATATTCATTGGGGAAATCCTGAAAACCCGACTGGATTGTGGCCCTCAAGGAGAGATTTTGACACCCCTGATTTCTTTCCAAAAATGAAGACGCTTTTGACATTTGAACTTTGAAGGTTAGTAGGGCTATTTTGTATGTTATTCTGTGGTTTATGGGCAGCCAGTGTGTGCTCTTTTAAGAGTGGTGTGACATGATCGAATTTCCTCTTTTTGGTGATAATTTTTATTGCGGTATGTTGAATGATCTGAAGGCGTCTTAATTCTCTTTGTGTGATTCCCTTATATAATGAATTACAATAATAGAGTTTTGATATTATCAGAGAGTGGATTAGAGTATTTAGAGAAGATGTGTCAAGAAGATGTGGCCAGTGATCTGATCATCCGCAGTCTACAGAAACAGCTTTTGTCTACGGCACTAATTTGATTATGGTAATTTAATTTGTGATTAATGATCATACCTAGGCTTCCTTTTACAAAATTGCAATAGCAGTTTCTTACATGGGAAGCTGCGCTGAATGGCCCGTGCTGCTGCCGATGCACATTGAGTTCCTATTAGCGTCGGGAGCAGCGCGGACCATTCAGCGTGGCTCCCTGCACTAGAAACTGCTATTGCAGTTTTGTAAAAGAGGGGGCTAGGATTTTAATTTTATCAGCTTCTTGAAGTGTATTATCTTTGATTCTAATAGGTACTGCAATTTTTATACCGTCTCTCCAATGATAATATATTTTCGCTTAGCCATTGACAAATGTTGATTAGTTTCTGATTAATATTGGAAATCTCTTCTGCTGTATTTGAGTGTAGTGGATGGATGAGCTGTAAATCATTCGCATAAGCGAAAAACGTAAATCTAATTGATTGGCAGTGTTAATAAAGGGGCCAAGAAGATGTTGAATAATAGTGGTGACAGTATGGAACCTTAGGGGATGCCGTAGTAATTTGGATAAGATTTGGATGATGAGTTATTAAAAAGGGTATTACGACCAGAACGAGAGAAGTCATCCTGCCGTTATATTGGGCAATGGTGCGCCCGCACCTGGAGTACTGTGTTCAGTATTGGTCACCGTATCTTAAGAAGGATATGGCAATACTTGAGAGGGTCAAGAGGAGAGCGACACGAATGATTAAGGGCATGGAAAACCTTTCATACACTGAAAGATTGGAGAGACTGGGGCTCTTCTCCCTGGAAAAGCGGAGACTCAGAGGAGACATGATAGAGACCTACAAGATCATGAAGGGCATAGAGAGAGTAGAGAGGGACAGATTTTTCAAACTTTCAAAACATAAAAGAACAAGAGGGCATTCGGAAAAAGTTGGAAGGAGACAGATTCAGAACGAATGCTAGGAAGTTTTTCTTTACCCAGCGTGTGGTGGACACCTGGAATGCGCTTCCAGAGGACGTAATAGGACAGAGTATGGTACTGGAGTTCAAGAAAGGATTGGACAATTTCCTGCTGGAAAAAAGGGATAGAGGGGTATAGATAGAGGGCTACTGCACAGGTCCTGGACCTGTTGGGCCGCCGCGTGAGCGGACTGCTGGGCACGATGGACCTCGGGTCTGACCCAGTGGAGGCATTGCTTATATTCTTAAATAAGATTGAAACCATAATAGGACTTGATTGTTAAGTCCAATGGATGAGAGTCTGTTTAATAAGAGGTGTTATCAATGGTATCAAATGCGGCAGAGAGGTCTATGGATATGAGAAGGACAGATTGATGATGATCTAGAAAATAGATGATTGAAGATGTCAGGCACTTCCATCCTGTGTATTCACAGACTTACTCAAAAGAGTGGTTTGGTACCTAGATTGTTGCCTTCACTTACCTGTTCTGTCAGCACTGCCTTTCCCTAACAGCTAACCTAATTCAAGTTCTTTTAGTAAATGAGGGCTGGAGGCTCTATTGTTCCTCCTATGAGAAGCCGGTTTAGAGATGATTTAGTTTTCAGGCATCAGAGTTAGATCTGGCTCTTTTCAGCAAGCATTTGTTAGATAGTTGACTGATATGCATTTAGTACTTGCTCTAGTTTTGCTGTAATCTTTTGGAAAGCATTGTTTTAATATATTTTTTTAATCTTTTCAGTTCTAATTGGATGCTTTGATTATTGCAACCTGCTTGTCTTCTTTTAGAAGAAAGGCACCCCATACATTTAAAAAAATAAAAGATGTTAACACCATTCTTATGTCAACAGGAGTTGCTCTTTTAGCTGTGGATGTTTTTCTTCTGTGCTAGAGCTTGACTGTATCACTGGTTATTGTACTTTAAAGTGGGATATGAATAGTATATCACACCAAATGAAGATTTCTTGTATAACCATTACATTAAAACCAGTGTATGAAAAATCACAGACCCCCTGGCCTGGGGCTACTTGGGCATTTGATATGAGTTGAATGCTTGTTTCCTGGCACAATGAAGGAGTATCAGTGTTGTTAATTTAATAATAAATGCCACCATGCTGTACAGTTTATATAAACAGAAGAGGCAGAAAAAAATGGCACAGTTCAGAGCATGTAGTACTTGGCGGATGAAAGGTTTTCAGTAGTGGCTAGGAAGCAATGCTGCTGTGAGTAGATTGGGAACTGTGTGTATGGCAGAATTTCTTTCATCTTCATGTGCCTAATGAATGAGAAGAGGAGGGCGATGAAAATGATAGGAGGTTTGCGACAAAAGACGTATGACGAGAGACTGGAAGCCCTGAATATGTATACCTTAGAGGAAAGGAGGGACAGGGGAGATATGATTCAGACGTTCAAATACTTGTAAGGTATTAACGTAGAACAAAATCTTTTCCAGAGAAAGGAAAATGGTAAAACCAGATGACATAATTTGAGGTTGAGGGGTGAGAGACTCAAGAGCAATGTAAGGAAATTTTTTGCGGAGAGGGTGGTGGATGCCTGGAATGTGCTCCCAAGAGAGGTGGTGGAGGTGAAAACGGTGACGAGTTCAAAAAAGTGTGGGATGAACACAGAGGATCTAGAATCAGAAAATAATAGTAAATATTGAAGAACTAAGGACAGTACTGGGCAGACTTGCACGGTCTGTGTCTGTATATGGCTGTTTGGTGGCGGATGGGCTGGGGAGGGCTTCAATGGTTGGGAGGGTGTAGATGGACTGGAGTAAGCTTTGACGGAGACTTCAGTAGTTGGAACCTAAAAACAGTACCGGGCAGAGTTTTGGGTTTTTGCCCAGAAATAGATAAGAAGAAGAAGAAAAAAAACCCTAACAAATTTTTAGATTGAATCAGGTTGGGCAGACTAGAAGGACCATTCGGGTCTTTATCTGCCATCATCTACTATGGTACTATATAAATAAACTCCCTAGATTTTTTGAAAATGTGGGATGGTGGGCAGATTAACAAAATTATAAATTGATCCCAGTGTTATATAATAACAAAGTAAAAGTAACTCAAGGTAGGTCTTAAAGTTTCAGCTAAGAAATTCAAAACTGTTGTAAACTTCACTGGAAATGTCCAGTTAGCTCTTTTGTAATTCGCCTTGAACTGCAAGGTATAGGCGGAATAGAAGTCCCTAAAGTAATGTAATGTAATTGAAAGATCATGGATCTGTTTAAGAAATTTTTAGCTGATAACTGAATGTTGGCATTAGATGAATTTCTCCTGCCCTATTACTGTTTTTTAATGTTTCCTTGAGTTAACTTTTGTTAATCGGTTTGAATCCCTCAGGAGAATGACCCGGTATATAAGACTAAGGTGCGCTAACGTTTTTAGCGCACGCAGGAAATTACTGTGCACTACGCTTCTAGAACTAACGCCAGCTTAATGCTGGCGTTAAGGTCTAGCGCGTGCAGCAATGTAGCGTGTGCTATTCCGCACGTTAAAGCCCTAACGCGGCTTAGTAAAAGGAGCCCTATGGATTGGATTGTATTTTCTTGTAACAGCGCTAGAAAATGTTACTTTAGTTGTAACTACTGGTAAGTAATATTTTAACCATCTTTTAGTACTTTCACTTTCTTACATAATGGTCCTTGCACAGAAAGTACAAGTAAAATTGCACAAGAGAATTTTTCAAACCTAATTTCAAATAATGCGCTATACACTCTTTTATCTAGGGATGTTGTTTTAAAAAAAATCTACCCTTTAAATCTATACTTTGTTTAAAAAAATCTTTTTTTTATCATTTTTATTCATTTGGGGCCAATGCTCAGAACTTAACTGCAGTGTTAGAGCCAGTTTGCATAGAACTAGGCATTAATCTCTGCAGAATGCTCAGAGTTTTAGTACTGGGGAAACAACATGGGCATCAGAAATCGCAACAAATTGTACTTAAATGTAATCAAACCAGTGTTAATGAGGTCATTTTCTATGTCTTCCCAGTGGTCAGAGAATAGTGCTTAAACAAACTGAAAACCTGCTGCCAGCTTTGGGGAGGGGAGGGGAGGGGGTTTGAAAACAGGATTTCTTTATATTTTCAGTTTAAAATCTACCAGTTTTTATTTATTTGGAAGTGGAAGAAAGCTCATAGCGCTAGTACTGAGAGAGAAAAATGTGCGCAAATCCAAACAAACCCGAAAGTGAAAGTACACATTGGTGCTTGTTTCTGTGCTTTATTTTTGATATACCGTCTATCAAAACAAGTAGAGGCACGAGTAATATTCAAATTTTCTTGTATTTGTTTTAAGTTGATTTGGGGACTGGCCCCTACCTATCTTTTGTCTTACATTGTGCTATATAACCCCACGAGGAGAACCAGAAATTGTAATTTATTTGCCTATCCAAAGATACAGGTCATTTTTGGATAGTACTTTTATGTTTCAAGCAAGTAAACAGCAGTCGTGGTTTGGTAATTACATTAGTGTAGCTAAGATGACCTACGGTGCTTTTCGGAAAGAAATTAAAACTGTACTATTGATAGATACATTCCCTAAATAGAAATTACATTAATTGTAATGATTCTTTAATAATTGCAATAATTCTATTCTGAATATCCTTTAGAAATATACTGTACTGGTACTAATTGCATTTTGTACTTCACTGATTGTCCAGTCTCTCTTTGATGTAAACCGCTGAGAAGTCGTCAGATTGTGGCGGTATAGAAGAATAAAGTTATTATTATTATTATTTCCCTGAAGAGGCCACTAGGGATGTTAAGGTAGGGATCGGGGCGCAGGGAGGGATAGATGGATGCTAGAGCAGACATGGAGGGTGGGATGGATGCCAGAGCAAAGAGAGAGGAAGAGAGGTCAGAGCAGACAGGGAGGTATGGATGCCAGCCAGCACATGGAGGATAAGAGGAGAGAGATGTCAGGGGGTTAGAAGGAAAGGAATACAGTGATGCCAGGGGGAGAGGGCAGGGAAGGAATACAAAGATGCTAGGGGGGAAGGATGGGAAGGACATGTAGATCGAGAGGGAAGAGAAGGAGACAGAGATGTGGGGGGGGGGGGGGGGGGGAGTGACGGAGACAGATGCCAGTGAAGGGGGGAAGGAAATAAAAGAAGAGAGAGAATGCAGAGAATAGGGAAGGGGATGAACACAGAAAGGAGAGAGAAAATGGTGAGAAGGGAAACCTAAAATGAATTCTGTTTGAAGGGGGAAAGGGTATGGAAGGGGTATTAAAAGAGAGAAGATGTCATATGGGAGAGAGAAGGCAGGTGCTGGATGGAAAGAAGAGAGTGAAGAAAAGATGAGGAAAGCAGAAACTAGTGGAGACAAAAGGTAGAAAAAAGATATATTTTTTTTAAATTGCTTTAGAATAAAGTAGTATTGTAGCTGTATTGATAAATATTTATAAATAGAAAATGGAAATAAGGTAATCTTATAATGGACTAATTTTTAAACATTTTTTTACTAACTTTTGGAGACCAAAACCCCCTTCCTCAGGTCATGACAGGATACCATAACAGCAGTATACTATACTGACCTGAGGAAAGAGGTTTTGGCTTCTGAAAGCTTATTGAAATATGTATTAGTACAATGAAATGGCATTATCTTATTTTTCATGTTTTTATTTATTTCTATTTGTTAGTTTGTAAAGTGGTGATTATTTGCCAGTTTTTTTTAAATTTACATCTGCTATCTTTATTTTTTGCACAATATTAGAGGATATGTGTCATTGTTTCTGTGGTGCTGCATTGTATGCAGAGTGGCTTCTTGGTGTTTCAATTTAACTTTTGTCTACATATTTATATTATGCAGTTTCATTGGCTAAACCATGCTGTCATGTTGTGCCTTTCTGTATACTGGCCTTCTGACACCAGCACATAACAGCCAACAGTGATATGTGTAATTCCTTTACCATTTTTTCTGTTTGCTGTGAATTGTCTTTTACTGCAACTATTAATCTCTTATCCTTGTTATTTGATCACCTTTTTAAATCATTTCTGAGTTGGGTTTTCTGTTTCTGAAATAAAAATGTGTTTCCCAGTGTATTTAAGCATTAGATGCTTGTTTTTCCTTGTTTGCTGAATTGTTGGTTTTTGGGGGTTGTTTTGCAAAAAGAGAGAAAATTTGTTTAATTAATTTGCTTCCTTCCCTGGGTGAATTCTTACTCATTCCTTTATTCATTGGAATTCTTGTCTATATTTAAGAATGGGAGGCAGATTCTGGATGTTTACCTTCATACTTCAACACTTTTTGCTTATTTGGTTCTGTTGATGCTATTAAGTATTCCTGGAGGCCTATGATAGTAGCTTTCTATATATAATCTATTTCTGGTAATTCTGGAGAGCGTGTGCTCACTGTTCTTGAAAGAGAGAACCTTACCCATTGCACAATAGCAGCATCCACTAATTGGTTCATTTTTCACAGCTAGGAGACTGGGTAATGGGAAGAGGGAAAAGAATAAAAATAGGGGACCTCCAGCTCTTCCTTTTCCTTTTATTCTGTGACAGGGACAAATGAAAGCAGTGGGTTATGCTTAGATGAAATAACAGGAGAAAAAATGGTCAGGCAAATAGAATACATTTTTGATATAAAATAAAATAAAACTGGTGAAACTAATTTTCTAACATTTTTGATAAGCTTTTTAAATGCATTTATAAATTCAGGAGCTCTTATTTTCAGGCTCTCTTTCTTCATATGCATGCATCTATTTATTTTATTTCTTCAGTCCATGGACCGCCTATCCCTACTAAGGCTACAGATTGGTTTACACTTTACAGCATATAATTTAAAATATTTTCAGTAATAAAGACAGTAGATACTTAAAAAGAATACTTGAGCAACAAAGCAATCAAGGCTTTGTTACCGTTTGGATCTTCTTATCTTTGCGAACTTTGATTTTCAGCTCTGACAAAAATTAAATCGAAAAAAAAGAGAACGACCACAGATGGTGGATGATGAAATGCGTATTTTCTTGTCAACTATCGAGCCGTGTTGTGAGTTAATTTGGACTCAAAAACAAGCACATCCATCCATTGATTCTGTTCTATCTAATTTAGTTTCACCTTTTTACAATTACCCATATATAGCTTAAAGAACTTTAAATAAATAACTCTCAAAGTTAATTTTTTGTTGGTTTAACAATTTTATAATTTCAATTATAATGTGCCGCAAAAAACATTTGCTCCATATTCCGGGAGACTGTTCCATTAATCTACCACCCTTTCTGTAAAAAATGTATTTCCTTAGATTACTCCTGAGTCTGTCTCCTTTTAACTTCATCCTATTCCCTCTCATTCCAGATATTTGTTCGCTATCATATTTCCCCTCTTCTGCCTTTCCTCTAAAGTATACATAGTAACATAGTAAATGACAGCAGATAAAGACCTGTACGGTTCATCCAGTCTGCTCATTAAAAATACATGATTAAATTAACTTGTCTCTTCTTTGATATTTCTGTAAAAACTGGTATTGTCCTAGGTTCCAAATGCTGAAATTGCCATCCAAGCTCATTCCAGCCTATCCAACCATCCCGTTATTTGCAGGATATCTACCGTAAAGTCTAGCCAGTAACATCCTCATGTTCCAAGTTAGTGGAGTTCCATTGATGCCCACCCCAGCCCATCCTACACCAAATCACCATATATGGGACACAGACCGTGCAAGTCTGTCTAGTACCGGCCTTAGTTCTTTAATTTACATCCTTCATTTTCTAATTAGAGATCCTCTATGTTTATCCCATGCCTTTTTGAATTCCATCACCGGTTTCCTCTCCAACACTTCCCTCGGGAGGGCATTCCAGGTATCTACCACCTTCTCCGTGAAAAACAATTTCCTAACATTGCTCCCGAGTCTTCCTCCCTGCAACCTCAAATTATGCCCTCTAGTTTTACTATTTTCTCTTCTCTGGAAAAGATTTGGTTCTATATTAATATCTTTCAAGTATTTAAACTTCTGTATCATATTTCCCCTGTCCCTCCTGTCCTCCAGAGTATACATATTTAAGTTTCTTCTCATACTTCTTTTTGTGACAAAAACCATACTATTTTAGTAGCCTTCCTCTGGACCTACTCCATCCTTTTTAAAGGTGTAATCTCCAAAATTGTACACAATATTCTAAATGAGGTCTCACCAGAGACTTGTACAGGGGCATCAGTACCTTCTTTTTCCTACTGGCCATACCTCTTCTATGCATCCTAGCAGCCTTTTAGCTTTTGCTGTCACCTTTTCAACTTATTTGTCCACCTTAGGATCATCAAAACACTTACAAAAAATAAGAAAATAATTAACCACTCAAAATATAAGGTACGCAAAAAGGTTAACAATGCTATACTTGTGCCTAAGTGAAGGAAAAGATCTCAGAACACCACACCAAGAATCATTAATTTCTCCTACGGTTAATTGTGGTTGAGGGTATCTTTCCTCGATCAAAAACCTTTACCATTTATTTAACTGTGAGTGTCTTTAATCTATAATTTAATTCTTCTTCATCTATTTAATACATTCCAACTTTTTTTGTTTCTCAAAAAAAATTTTTAAATATTAAAATTATTGATGAAAAAATCTATTGCACCTTTCCCAACTGTGAATCTTATAATAAGTTGAATAATCCAAATGGTGTCAAAAATCACTTAGGGCTCCTTTTACAAAGGTGTGCTAGCATTTTTAGCGCACGCACCGGATTAGTGTGCGCTATCCGAAAAACTACTGCTTGCTCAAGAGGAGGCAGTAGCGGCTAGCGCGCGTGGCAATTTAGTGCGCGCTATTCTGCGTGTTAAGGCCCTAACGCACCTTTGTAAAAGGAGCCCTTAATCTGATTCTTCTTTTATATTTACCATAAAGAGGCTAACTTGATTTACACATTTACATCCAACATGGACGCAAGAAAGGAGCAAATAAAATTTAAGAAGAGCTCGGAATCCTTCTACTTATCTTATGCAGTTTAGCTCTTCATTACTGTCATTTCTTGTTGAAAACTACAGAGTAAGAAGCTCCCAAAAATCCGAGGGTCATATATTAGATCCAAGGATCTGAAAATCCATTGTCCATTTGAATTGTTCAACTTATACGATTCACAGTAAGGCTGTTACAGCTTATGAGGGAAATCGGGAGGGAGGGGGGCTGTAAATCTTATTTTTAAAGGTTTCTACCTGTTCCTTTAAGTTCCTCCATCTCTAAAATCTTAAAATTTCTGGTTTTTTTCTTTAAGTGTTTTGTAGTCATTTTTTGGCACCAAAATGCTGCCATTGCAGCCATCTTGGAATTCCCAATTTTTTAAAAGTTATATAGAGACTTCAAATCACCTCATTTTGCCTCAACACTGGCAAGGTTGGGGTCCTCAGGCTCTTTGAACTCTCTTTCATGCCAGGTTTGCAATGATATCTATTTTCTATTCAGATCTTAGATTGTGTACATTACATAAGAACATAAGAGTTGCCATACTGGGACAGACTAAAGGTCCATCAAGCTCGGTATCTTGCTTCCAACAGAGGCCAACCCAGGTCATAAGCATCTGGCAAGATCCCAAAAGAAAACCAGATTTTATTCTGCTTATCCTAGGAATAAGGTGTAGATGTCCCCAAGCCCATCTTAATAATGTTTTATGAACTTTTAGGAAATTATCCAAATCTTTTTTAAACTCTTCTAAACTAACTGATTTCTGGCAACAAATTCCAGAGTTTAATTACATGCTGAGTGGAGAAATATTTTCTCCAATTTGTTTTAAATCTTATTACTCAGTAGCTTCATTGAATGCCTCCTAGTCCTAGTATTTTTGAAAAGAGTAAACAAGCAATTCACATCTACCCTTTGTACTCTACTCAGTATTTTATAGAGCTCTAGCTGCTTTAGCCTTTCCACATAGGGAAGTCGTCCCATCCCTTTTATCATTTTTGTCACCTTTCGCTGTACCTTTTCTAATTCCACTATATCTTTTTTGAGATGCGGTGACCAGAATTGCACACAGTATTTGAGGTGTGACCACACAGGGGCATTATAACATTCTCATCTTCGTTTTCCATTCCTCTCCTGATAATGCCTAAGATTCTATTTGCTTTCTTACCCACTGCTACACACAACTCCCTCTCCTTGGTTTCCTGTCAAAAAGAATATCTACCTTGTGCTATCTGATAAACATATCTTCTGAAGAATGTCATGGCTCTCACACACAACACATATCAGGCTCTATATCTGCTAAAAGTCAGACAGAATTTCAGCTTTGTTTCTAATAGAGCATGCATTCAGATATAGGAACTTCAGACCATCTTTATATCTATTATCTTTTCCCAAGCATCCCTTCATGAGGGACTGCATTTTATAGGAACAAGTAGCAAAAACCTCTATACTTACCTTACCCTATCCACATAAATCTAACTCCACATGTCATCCCTGTCCAGTAATAACAGGATTATTACCTTCTTCCCATCTCAAGTATTCCAAACCTGGTAGCTGAAAGCTTTAAAAAACTACAAAATATTGAAAATAAGTCAAGACTAGCATTTGCATGTAGACTATATAAATACCTCCAAGTTCTTTCCAGGTGCCATACTTTCACGGAGCTAAGGGGCATGAACAGTTACCACTCTAAACTGCACGAGCTGATGCCTAGCATCCTACAGAATGGGAAGGTCAGCAAGATGGAAATACTTTAGCACCTTATTGATTACATCCTGGACCTGCAGATCACATTAGATTTGCACCAAAACATTGTCAGTCTGCACCATCCCTGGTCCCCGCAGCCACACTCCTACAAGACTCTGCTGATGGCAATCAACATGGACATGAGCATCTTTAGGTATCAGACTTCTTTTCTGAGTTAATGATGAGTGACAGCAAAATTCTCTGTCTCAGAATGGTGGTCACAGGCTTTCATCCCCTTAATTCTTTTTTGTTTCATTTCTTCATATTATCTTTGAGTGGACTAACATGTCTGCCACACCATTTATCACACAACATCAATATGAAAAATAACTTTTGGGTGTCAGTATCAGCTTCAATTGGAAACATACTTTTTTTTTTTTTTTTAATGCAAAGAGGAAATCACAGCACCCATGGTTGCTTCTTGGTTCTTCTCATCCAATTTTGACCGATCATATTTATGGAGACATGCCATTTTGGATTACGTCACTGACCCAGGCAACAGCAAACGAGTATTGCTGCTGCCTGATCCCCAGATAAGTTTCAGAAGGAGGATCAAAGAATGGAAGAGGGTAGGACTTTAAGGGGGTGAGTTTTCTGATGAGGTGGGACTTCTTTGCAAGGGGAGAGGTATTTGGCTTTGGATTGGGACTCTAAGCAGGGGTTTTCAGATTGATCATCAGGGGTTGGTGCTTTAAGGGGGGGGGTGTCAGTTGATCTTTGTGAATTCAGGCTGTTCATTGGAGTATTAGGGCTCTGAGCAGGGGTATCAGATTGATCGTTGACTGCTCAGATCAGTAATCTGGGGGGTTTGGGATAGTGCCGCTGTAAGACCAGCGATAATATACTGTGCTACCAGGCAGCGAATAGCAAAGTTGTACTTACTGACTTCTCTTGAGGTGGTGATAAGTCCAGTTGAACTATCAATAGTTGTAACAGCTCAGTGTTGACCCCTGAGCTAGCTGTCATAGCTGACCAAACTTTACCTGCCCATATCGTGCCCACTCCATTAGGCACCGAATGCAGGTTTGTTTGGGCTTTTTTTTGGCCACAAAACCTACCTTTTTAATGCAGAAGGCTGTGTGTCCCATGCTGCTGTTTATCATGCAGTAAACTCCATGTTAGCTGCTTTAACACAGCTTAACGAAAGGGCCTGATAGTTTTTCTAAGTGATTCTGCCAATTAGTGTGAAAATTGGCATATTCATAGAAAAGGTTATCTAAACTTGTCCTTAAGCATAAAGTTTTCTTTCTTTATTTCATGTTTTGCAGTTGCAGTCACGTGTGCTTAGATGCACACCTGTCAAACTCATAGCCCATTTATTTGCATGAAAAAGTGAGTTCCTAATTTTCTGCAACCAGAGTTATGTAGCTTAAGAAAATTAATCCAATAGCTCACCTAATTGCATATATTTGTAGCTAATCAAACAGCTCAATTAAATGCATAATGTTCTGTCAGTCAGAGCGCTCATTAAAGCAAGTTTGACTATAAATATCTTCAATTTTAGTTTGAGTAGAGCTAGCCAGTACTCACGCTTTTTGTTTTACAGTTATACTTTGTAGTTTGTTCACCGTTCACAGGGTGAGTCTGCCAGCCTGGAATGTGAAATAACAGACTGATTTTTTTTTTCAGTTTATAGATTAATTAAATAAACTAGGATAGACAGCAAAGAACCCAACATAGATGTCATCAAAAACAGGGACAGTGCAAGGGTATGAAGCACTAGAGCAGGGGTAGGGAACTCCGGTCCTCGAGAGCCATATTCCAGTCGGGTTTTCAGGATTTCCCCAATGAATATGCATGAGATCTATTTGCATGCACTGCTTTCAATGCATATTCATTGGGGAAATCCTGAAAACCCGACTGGAATACTGCTCTCGAGGACCGGAGTTCCCTACCCCTCACTAGAGAATGATACGGGGACTAATTTTTCCCCATCCCTGCAGGAACTCATTTTCCCATCCCGGAGAGTTCTTTTCCTGTCCCTGCCCCATTCCTGCAAGCCCTATCCTCATCTGCACAAGCCCCAAACACTTTTATTTATTTAATTACTTATATACCACTTATATCCTCTATATACCTGCAGTCCAGGCCCCTTATTTCCCTCTCCACCAACTTGGACTTTTTCTTCTCATTTCTCTGAAGCCCTTTACATTATACCTTATTTTATGTCATTAGACCTTCCTTTCTCCCACCCACTCTTCTAGTTGTATACAATGAATAAAAAAGCAAGGTTATTTTTAAATTTTGGAAATACTACTGTCTTGTTTATTTTTTTAATTGATGAGAGTTCCACCATTCTTTACATCACAGCAGGTGATGAAAGAGAAAAATTAAGACTCTGGTAAGCACACAAACGGCCTCTTTTACAAAGCCAAGCTAGCGGCTGCGCTGCGCTAACGGCCCTGAAGCCCATAGAGATTTAAAGGGCTTCGGGGCTGTTGCCGCACGGCTTCGTAAAAGAGGCCAAAAGTGTAGACAAAGAGAAGTTCACTCAAGAATTGATAAATGCTATAATGTTTATGCTTATTAATTATTTGTTATACTGCCTTACAGTAAAGTCAATCAAAGCAGTTAACAATCAGGAAAATAATCAGGAAAAAGATTGGTAAGAAGTGTCATGGACAACAACAACTTCCGATTTAGTCAATGGCGACCTCGCTGACCAGTCTGATGAACAGCTCTTCATATCTTGATCTAGCACAATGACTTCAAGAGCTGAGGATGGGTAGCTTGGGGTGATGCATGTGGAATGAAGCTCTGCAACACTCTATGACCTGGAAGTCACATTGAGCAGCAATTTGACAGGAACAACTGCTACATAGCCCACAGAAAGCTCAAACTACTACTGTCCATGAACAAAGGGAAGTAGTTGTAGGAGCGAAATTGCACAATTTGCTGTTATAGGCAGGGGAAGCAAAGATAAATGAACATCAAGTACAGTCCTCACAGCTTTGAGAAACAATTAGACCAGCAATTGGACTCATGGAATCTTCTCCAAAGGAATTAGCTGCATCATTATCTTTGGCAAAGACTTCCCCTGCTGTTTCTTTGGTAAGGCCTAGAGTTTTTAATTGAGTGGTTAATCAAATAAATTGAACCTTGAAGCACTTTGGGAAGGTCTGGTTTGTCTGGAATAGCCTCTAGTAAAATAGATTTGTTTAGGGGGAGTTAGAGAAAGTAACACAACAACTTTTGAAACTGCAGGATGAAATTATGGAATTAGAAAAAAATCAAGTTCAAAAGAATAAGAATGCTATTAAGGAATCTCAAAGAAAGAATCTGTTATGACAACTGACTTAAATATAATGCATCGAAAAATTGAATCCTTAGAAAATGCTAACGGGAGGGGTAATTTAAGGCTATTGAATCTTCCTTGTGTGCCTACTGTTTCAGTCTTGGAGATTTATAAAAGTTTTGCCATTAATACATCTGAATCTTTCCTTCACTTGCTAGTGCTTGCTATCTCTTCCAGACAAAAAAAATGAGCCCTTTGGATATGGATAATTTGGAAATGATTGAATTTCCGCAGAGATCAGTCTCTGAGCCAGTGATAGCCACCATGTTAATAACTTATGTGTAGGATCCAGATAGAGATTGGCTTTTAAAGATTTTGTGTGTGTGTATTCCAAAGACACAATATTTATGACTGCAAAGTTTGTATGTTTCTGGTTGTTGCCAAAGATACGCAGAGAAGAAGGAAATGCTTCCTTCTCATAAAACCAGGTATTCTGAACTTGGGAGGATTATTTGTCTTAAGATTCCCTTGCAAATGTTTAGTTAAATATCAGTTAACTTGTTATATTTTTTAAGATCCGTAGCAATTGGCAACTTCTGTTAATACTAAAACTCTTGAGCTGATAGTACCAAGACAGAACAGCTCTCCCAGAGCTCAGAACTAGAGTAAAGCCTTAACCACATTCAGGAGTCCTCTTGGGTTCCTATGTACATCATTAATCATACACTGTACAGATGATGCTTGTTGCAGTTTTTTAAAAACACACACATTTTAGAGGCTAACCGAATTTCATTTTCCGATTTGGCACCAAAACTGGCCCCAAATCCAAGTTGAGGTTTTGGCAGTAACGTCAATACATTTTCAGCTGAAACTGAACCTTTCTTCCCCCCCCCCCCCAGCTTTCAACCTCTCACTTTGGGTTGTCTAACCACCAATAGTCACTCCTCAGGCCTACCTTAAGAAGCCCTAGTGGTCTAGTAGCCTCTTTGGGGGACAGAATGAAGCCCATACCAGTTAGCCCCTATTAACTAGAAAAGTTCCTTGTTTAGAATTTGAGGAAAGCATGATATCAAGTTCTTCCAGAATTAGGAAAGATTTAATTCAGTATTATTCGGAAAAAAAAAGTTATCTTGGTGAAAAGGAACATGTGCGGATTGAAAAGATCATCAGGGTTGTGAGGCATTAAAAATAAACTTTCAAATACTGTACTGCATAATCAGATCACTTCAAACCTCCTTTTCCTTGAACAAATATATAAGCAAAAAGATCAGTGAGATTAATGAAGATGAAGCTTAAACTTGTTCATAAGAAAGGTTCTTAATGTAAAAAAAAAAGTAATCGACAAAGATAGCTCCAGCCACATTATTAACATGTTCAAAACTAAACTGAAAAATTAACAGTAATTGACATTAAGGTTTGTTAGGATCAAATGAAAGATAGCTATGATCCATTGTAAAAATGCAAATAGGATGAATATTTTTCCTACAAAAGCGATGATTTTTGCAGATTTCAAGCATAAATATATTACTGTCAGGTTTTGGATCCGTTGTTTGGAGAAGAGACCCAACCAGTTTGTACTGTAACCAGGCACATTGCCACCCAAACAGATGGGCATGTGTATAAGCAGCCAAGGCACTCTCTGTGTAAATTAGTTATCACTACTGAGGGCACATTCCTCAAATGAGAATGTTGAAATGGCTACTTCTCTTGAGCTGGCTAAAAAGAACATTCACTTTACTATCAGTACTGTTATGTACATGTTATTCAACCAAGCCTTCCCACCACAACAGACAATTTTATGGGGAGATTTTATTTGTAAAAGTTATTCCTTTTGGTTAACATGATTGCAGTTTTATTATGCTTCTGTCTATCTCACATACAGTAAGAACATAAGAGTTACCATACTGGGACCAACCAAAGGTCCGTCAAGCCCAATATCCTCTTTCCAACAGTGTCCGACCTAGGTCACAAGTATCTAGCAAGATCTCAAAATAGTCAAAACAGATTTTATGCTGCTTATCCTAAGAATAAGCAGTGAATTTCCCCAAGTTCATCTTAATAATGGCTTATGGACTTTTGTTTTAGGAAATTATCCAAGCCTTTTTAAAACCCTGCTAAGCTAACTGCTTTCACCACATTCTCTGGAAATAAAGTCCAGAATTTAATTACATTTTCATTGAAGAAATATTTTTCCAGTTTGTTTTAAATCAACTGCTTAATAGCTTCATCGCATTACTCTAATCCTAGTATTTTTGGAACGAGTAAACAAGCGATTCACATTTACTCGTTCTACCCCACTTATCATATCTTCCTTGAGCTGTCTCTATTATATCTCCACTGAACCACCTCTTTTCTGAGCTGAAGAACCATAGCCATTTTAGCCTTTCCTTATAGGGAACTCATCCCATCCTTTTTATCATTTTGTTGCCCTTTGCACCTGTTTCTAATTCAGCTATATTTTTTGAGATGCGGTGGCCAGAATACACACAATATTCAAGGTGTGGCTGCACCATGGAGTGATAGAAAGGCATTATAACATTCTCATCTTTGCTTTCCATTTCTTTTCTAATAATTCTTGACATTTTATTTGCTTTCTTAGCTGCCACTGCACACTTGAGGGTTTCAACATATCATCAACAATTACACCTAGATCCTTTCTTGGTCTGTGACTCCTAATGTGGAACCTTGTATCACGTAACTATAGTTCAGGTTCCTTTTTCCTACATGCACCAATTTGCATTTGTCCACATTAAATGTCATCTGCTATTTTTATACCCTGTCTCCCAAGGTCCTCTTGCGATTTTTCACAATCCTCTTGTGATTTAACATCTTTGAACAACTTTGGGTCATCAAATTTATCTCACTAAGTATTCCCATCTCTATAACATTAACAAATATGTTAAAAAGCAGTGGTCTCAACACAATACCCTAGGGAACTCCACTATCTACCCTTCTCCATTGAGAATATTGCCATTTAACCCTACTCTCTGTTTTCTATCTTTTAACCAGTTCTTAATCCTTAATAGGATCTTGCCTCCTATCCCATGACTTTCTAACAAATATAGAACATTCAATGGAGTATCCACTGTAACAAAGCCTCCTATTTTACTTAAAAGTCAACTTAAAAAGCCACACTTTAAAACTTTTGTAAACATGATATAAGGTTGAAATTGGTATAAAGTTCTACAATTTCAGTCCCATTACATCAAAGACTTACATAATACTCGATTTTAATTTGATACCATTTGGCATATACAATATAAAATAAACCTTTTTGAAGGAGGAACAAAGGCTTTCTTTTTCATTCATATCCAGTGTAGTTCCATCAACAAAGGGGTAACACAATTAAAAGCGTTCTTGTTTACGAGAAGTCATGCCACTTTGTTCATATCAGCTGAAGCCTCCTAATCTGATTATCTCAGATCATCACAATGTAACACATTATTGAAATCTGATCTCGAAAGAGCAAATGCATGCAACAAAACTACTAAGTATTTTTAGTCTAAAAGTGATCATACAGGGAAGAGTAATTTTAAACTAAAAAAAAGAGGCACTAACTACTGAAGTTTCCAAGTTTTTTTATTCTTTGATACGCCGTTTATCAAACAGGTACCTGAACAGTTTACAATAAAAAATATTTTCTCAGTTAAGACATCCTCCATTTATAGATGGAATCTCAGTCAAAATCATTTGCTGTCTAGTGAACCACATATAGGGAGAAATTCTATAAATAGCATCAAAATTTATGTGCTGGAAAGATTGGCACTCACCAATATTCTATAAAAGGATGCCCTCTTTTATAGAATACTGACAGTACACAGATTGTGGCTAACTTTGGGCATCAGACTTATGCATGATAGGAGCAGGTGTAAGTCTGGTGACCAAAGTTAGGTTCAGATTGGTCAAATTCTATAACTTGGCGCCTAACCCTTGGGATTGTTTATGACTCGCCCATGCCCTTCTCATGGTCATGCCCCCTTTTTCACTGTTGACAAGAAAAGTTAGATGTCAAATTATGGAAATAGCATGCAGGGGAGATCTGCATGCAACTTCAGTTAGGCACCAGTTAGCTTGTTTCCTGTTGAAGAGAGCTTGATGACAGCAAGACTTGGTAGCTAATGAAGATACTTTTGTGACGAGTGCACTGCTCTCAAATGAGAATATTTAGTCAATTTTCTAGAAAGATACACTGGTCAACCCTTTTATTGCTTTGTAAACAAGGCACAATAATAGTTTGAAGTCAATATGTTTTACAACAGACAACCAGTGTAGCTGGTATAGAATTGATGTAATATATTCGCGGGGGGGGGGGGGGGGGGGGTTGGGGGGGGGGGAGGGTTAGTTTCTGTAATAAGATGTCCTGCTATATTTTTTACTAACTACAATCTTTGAAAATTGACTTTACTGGAGCCAATCAAAAGAAAATTAACAATAATCCAATCTGCTGGTGAAAAAAGCTTGTACCAATTTATTAAATTATCTTTAGTCAATATTGGCTTCAGTTGTCGCAACTGCTGTGAAGCCTTGACATAGGCCATTTAGTGTATATCAAATGACAAAATAAATATGCAAATAATAGAAATACATTTTCTTTTCTTTTTTTTTAATATCTTTATTCATTTTGAAGCCAAAAATAAGTGCAATACAATCATATTACACTATAATAGCACCTAAATTCAATCAAATTATAATCTGACAAATATATATATCACCCCCATCTTCAAATTCAAAAATTGCACTCAAAGATTAAAAATATATTCCAACCTCCCCCCCCCCCCATCCCCCCACCCTGGACATGCATGATCAAGGGGCAAAATCGACAACAATCACTCTTTGCAATATTTTGTCAATGGCTCCCAAATATCCAGAAACTTCTTATAATGTCCCTGTTGTATAGCTATAATATGTTCCATTTTAAAGACGTGACACAGAAACTCCCACCAAAGGTATAGTTTCATAATTTTCATAATATAACTGATTTGAAATTCAAGGCATTATCACACCGAACACCAAGAGTGACTATATTCTAAAATGAAGTGGCACAGCGACATTGTAGTGCTTGTATAGTTTCCCGTGTATGAAATGTCTTATTCTATTGTTTCTTTCTGGATAGAAGCCTCCTACATCAGTAGTTCATACCCAGTGACAAAATGTGGGACTGTTTCCAGTTAAATGCTACAAAATCCGCATTTGTTTGTTCTATCAGTTATTTCTGTATTGGGTGTGAATCCGCCTTGAACTGCAAGGTAATGGCGGAATAGAAATCTCTAATGTAATGTAACTATCTTGTCTGTAGTCCACTGTGCTGTGCTATAGTTATCAATCTCTTATTTCCTTCATTTTTAGAATTAAATTCCCACTCCTTAACCTTTCATGTGTAGGGTTTTGATCTACTTGTGATTTCTGAAGTAATCCTCTGTACTTCCCATTGTATTTGTGCTTTTTAGCCAGGTGTGTTTTCCTTGTTTGCTAGTCTACAGAACACTGTACAAAAGATTTTTTTTTATAAAACATACAAAAAAAAAATATTTATAAACCTGTTCAATTAACTAGGTTTAACAGTTCATTTATTTTTAGTGATTAGTTACATATGGGTTCTTTTACTAAGGCGTGCTAGCTGATTTAGCGCGTTAAATCATCTTGTGCGCCTTAGTAAAAGGACCCCATAGTTCTGCATTTACAGTAAGTCCCTTTTTAATTCTTCATTTTGTTACCTAGTCCTGCTGACCTGTTACTGCACAGCTTATTAATTTGCTGTAAGATTGCTTCTATTGCTAATTCAGTTTGAGACTGTTCTTCTGATTTGTCCCTTGACAAGAATAATTCTGATTTTGAAATCTCCACAGCAAACTGTATAGCAGACTGATGTTGCTAGTTTGTTCAGCTTCTTTGCTCTAGTTTTATTTTCCAAGCAGAGTTTTTACTCACTAATTATCTGATGATCCCATTGATTCTTTGCAAAGCTTTCTGATGAATTAAAAATAAAAAAAAAGATATTTTAGCTTTTATTTCTTTTTTCAAGATGCTCAAATTCTTTTTATAACTTGTTTTATTGTTTAAAATTTAACTTGGCAGAGTTTATTTCCTTTTCTGCTCTCCTCCTTTGAGGAATTATTTCTGTCTTTGAAATTATGTCATTTTGCCTCTTAATAGCCTTACTTATTCTGGGATTTTTGTGACTGTTTAATGTCTTTTTGTGATTGATCAAATTCATCTATTCTTAGTTTCTAGTATGATATTTTGTAATCAGATTTCATGAGCCTTGAAGGGACTTAGTATTCTAGACCAGTGTTCTTCAACTGCTGGTCTGTGGACCGGTGCCGGTCCGCAATAATTTCTTGCCGGTTCATGAAACTGCACACTAGGCAGGAAGAGAGGCTCCGGTGCCAGCATCGGCTGACTTGCAACTTCCTATTGCCGTCGCGTATGCCGGGACTCCTGCCTCCTGCTACGTATGCCTCCTGCCTTTGCTGTGTATGCCGGGCCTCCTGCTGTGTATGCTTCCTGCCTTCATCTTGTCTCCGCACCCCCAGACCAGCAGCAGCAGTTCTGTGTGCTTTTAACTTCAGCACACAGTTACCCCTAATTTAGCCACGGTTTCATGAGGCAGCCTCGGGGCATTTGGTAGGCCGGCCCGCTTCCATGATGCGATATGGACCGGCCTACCAAAGGCCCCAAGGCTGCCTTATGAAACCGCGGCTAAACTGCTTAGGGGGCAGCTGTGTGCCGAAGTTAAAAACACACAGAGCTGCCGCTAGGCTAAAGAGAGGAAACATTTGCTGGAGAGGGAAGGAAGGAAGGGAGAAGGGGTACTCCTGGACAGGGGAGGAGGGTGGGGAACGGGGAAGGGGTAGTGCTGGACAGTTCTGGACAGGGGAAGGGAAGAGAGTTACTGTTGGATAAGGGGAGGAGGAAAGGGAAAAGAGGTAATGCTGGACAGGGGAGGAAGGAAAATAGGAAGGAAACAGCTGGCAGGGAGATTAGAGGAGGGGAAGGAGTTAGGCTGGAATAGAGAGATCAGATGAGGGAAAGGGGAGCGACAGAGGGATGAGAAAGTAGAGAGAGATTGATGTTGGGAAGGGGGTCAGATGAGAAATAAGGAGAGAGGGACAAAGATGCTAGATCTGGTGTAGGAGAGATAAAAATGAAGAGAGCAGAATGAATCATGTAACAAGGAGAGAGGGGGCACAGGCTGGATGGAAAGGTGCATAGAAAGAAGGCAGATACCATATGGAAGGGGGAGAGGGCAGACAGTGGATGGAAGGGACAGATGCTGGATTGAAGAGACAGAGGGCAGACACTGGATGGAAGAGAGTGAAAAGACGATGAAAGCAGAAACCAGAGATGACAAAAAGGTAGAAAAAAATAATTGTATTTCTATCTTGTGATTAGAATATATCAGATTTGAAATATGTATCCTGCTAGAGCTGGTGTTTGACATAACTGGGGACTGCAAAGCCCAGGCAGTGCTTCTTTAGCTTCCAGCTGGCTTAGGCTGTCTCTGACCAAGGGGCAGTTGCCCTAGTTGCACTCCCCTAATATTATTCCTGTCATGTGTGACTGCGATATTCTGTTTGCATGATATTTCTGTGTACCATTCTGTAATAATTTGGCTTATTCAGTTTTCTTGATAGTAGAGGGGATATATGTGAAGGGGAGGGGAGACAGGGGTTTTGATGATACTTGCCTTATTATTTGTATTTATAAAATGACAATTGTACAGAATATTGTTTCTTTTTATATTTTAATAAAATATGTTCAATATAAAATCATAACTGTTTGAGGCTTGTGCGAATGGGTTCAGATGGTTTACGGGACTGAGTTTGCGGGCAGAGATGGGGCTTTTTATTTCAGTCTTAGTAGTTTGCCGGTCCACGAAATAATTATTTTATTTCCGCCGGTCCATAAGTGTAAAAAGGTTGAAGAATACTGCTCTAGACTATATTATTGTATAGTTGCTTTTATTAGATGCATTTATATGCATGTAGCCTATCTGGTCCACCCAGATTGCTTTTTATTGTAAAACCTGCACACTATTTTTGATATTGAATTTTCTTTTTATGCTTTCCAACCAAGGATCTTCTGTGGCTTTTGTTAAATTCAGGTATTATTTTTGTCCCTAGTACCTCTACTGAGAGGCTGTTCCATGTATCCACTGTTTTCAGTAAGACTAGTTTCTGTTATCTTCGAGCCATAGCTCATTTGAGTCTCTCACAAAATGCTTTGTAGTAATGGCAGCAGCCCTTTGCTCATGGAGGTTTCACATATTTCCCTACTTGGATTACTGGTTGATCAAATTGTCCTCACAAGTAGCTCAGCATGCCACGACTTCAACAGTTTGTTGTCTGGTTCTCAGGTTTACCATCAACTACCTAAAGTCACATCTAAGCCCATCTCAGACGCTGTAGTTCATAGGAGCACTCTTAGATGCTACACAAGGTCAAGCTTTTCTACTGAGGCAGAGTTTTGACAATCCAATTCACCTGTGTCAAAAAATCTCTTCTCTTCTATTCATCACTGCACATCAGATGCTACAGTTTCTTGGAAAAACAAAAGACTATTGTTATGATGGTCTACATCGTTCTGTCAGGAAAAGGATTATTAGGGAGAAATGCAGTCAATATATTTAAACTAGAAGGTGGCTATGCTGAACGGAAGTGAATGAACTCCGGAAGTCACCCCCCACCAAAATCAACAGCAAGAGAGTGACAGCAGTGGAGAAAGAATCAACATAAACCATCTTAGGAAATTACTTATCATCAAAAAGAATTGATGGGAAGATTAGGCAGAAAGAAAAACAGATGGTGAGTGTTAAAATGGTGCTGTGGACCTGATATCCAAGAGAGCCAAAAATTTGTGTTTGGCCTGGAGAGTCCAATTATGGCAAGGTACTATAGACTTATGTGAGCGAATTTCAGGAGGACTCCCCCTACACACTGTAAGAAACAGCATTGAAGAACATTTATGAGAGTACACGTACCAAGGAACCTAGCTAGAGATAGCTACAGCACTGTGACAGCAACGTGGTAACTAAAATTAATGACCGGATGTGTCACATTTGAAGACTTACAGACATTTTCACGGAATAGTACCCAGCAAAGACAAAGAGAGAAAAAAAATTATTTAAGGAATGAGAGAACGGAATTTTTCTTTGAGCAAACACAGATTGTTACATGTTTTTTTCAAGTCTGTTGAACTGCTTTGCTCCCTCAGTTTCTTTGTTTTCAATTTGCTTTAAGAAGCATTTATGTATGCCTATATTAGTTTGTATTTACTCTGATTTTTGAAATATTATTGTATACTCAACAAAGAAGCAGATAAAATAAAATTATTTTTATTGGTGAAACTCTGAATCTTCTAAATTCTTGACAGTGAGAAGCCCCTTAGACCTTCGCAGCTGGTCAATGATGAGAGGGACAACAAGTAACATAGTAGATGACGGCAGATAAAGACCCGAATGGTCCATCCAGTCTGCCCAACCTGATTCAATCCCCCCCCAAATTTTTTTTCCCCTTCTTAGCTATTCTGGGCAAGAATCCAAAGCTTTGCCCGGCACTGTACTTAGGTTCCAACTACTGAAGTCTCCATCAAAGCTCAATCCAGCCCTTCTACACCATCCCAGCCATTGAAGCCCTTCCCAGCCCATCCTTAACCAAACGGCTATATACAGACATAGACTGTGCAAGTCTGCCCAGTAACTGGAACTGTATGTGCTCACAGTCTATGTAACAAAGTTCATGATTTACAAGCCCTGATGTGTATATCACAGGTTCAATGACTCCCATGAATAGGAAGCAAACATACTGGGCTATACCTTATTTAGGAAAGATAGAGCTGGTTGGAAAGGTGGAGAAATAGCTTTATATGTGAAAAGCAATGTTAAAGCATCTAAGATGCAGGGGTCCTAGGGAGAGGAAGAAATTATATGGATTGTCTTAAAAAGAGAAGATGGAACATCCATCCATATGGGTGTTGTTGACAGACCTCTGACACATACAGAGAAGTTAGACACAGATTGATCATAGATATCCAAAAGCTGGGAATGAAGGGGGAGGTGCTGTTGCTGGGAGATTTCAATCTACCAGATGCAGATTGGAAGGTCCCATCTGCGGAATCAGAAGGAAGCAGGAAAATTATAGATGCTTTTCAAAGTGCACTGCAGAGACAAATGGGTGATGGAACCCACAAGGGGAGACTCACAAATTGAGACAGTGTGTCCATCAGAGTAGGAGCCCACCTGGCCAATGTTTAAATAAACTGTAACAGTGATCATCACACTATATGGTTTGACGTAAGGGCTAAAGTGGAATGTGACCGCAGAGAACTGAAAATCCTGGACTTTAAGCATGCTGCCTTTGTTAAAATGGAGGAGTACCTGAAAAAAGAGCTGAAGAGTTGGGAGGATCTGTGGTTTAAACTGAAGAGAGCTATAAAATCAGCCAGGGGCATAGCCACAGGTGGGCCAAGGCCCATCCAGCAGCGGTGCACCTTGACAACACTGGCTCCTGTACTGGGACTCATGGGATAAGAGGCAGTGTTCAATTATGGATTAAGAATTGGTTATCAGAGAGAATTTAAAGGGTAGGGTTAAATGGCCATTTTTCTCAATGGAGGAGGGTAAATAGTGGTGTGCTGCAGGGATCTGTACTGGGACCAGTGCTTTTTAACTTATTTATAAATGATCTGGAAATTGGAACTCCGAGTGAGGTGATCAAATTTGCAGATGACACTAAACTGTTCAAAGTTGTTAAAACACATGCGGACTGTGAAAAATTTCAGGAAGACCTTAGGAAATTGGAAGACTCGGAATCCAAATGGCAGATAAAATTTAATGTGGACAAATGCAATGTGATGCACATTGGAAGAAAAAACCAGATCATAGATACAGGATGCTATGTTCCACCTTGGGGGTCAGCGCTCAAGAAAAAAATCTGGGTGTCATCATGCACAATATGCTGAAACCTTCCGCCCAATGTTCGGTGGCAAGAAAGCAAGCAAGATGCTAGGAATCATTAGAAAAGGGATGGTAAACAAGACTAAGGGCTCCTTTTACTAAGTCGCGTTAGGGCATTAGCGCATGCTAAATTGCCACGCGTGCTAGACGCTAACGCCAGCACTGAGCTGGCATTAGTTCTAGCTGCGTAGCAAGGGTTTAGCGTGCGCTAAAAATGCTAACGCAGCTTAATAAAAGAAGCCCTAAGAATATTATAATGCCTCTGTATCGCTCAATGGTGCGACCTCACCTTGAGTATTGTGTTCAGTTCTGGTCTCCTTATCTCATAAGAGATATAGTGGCACTAGAAAAGGTTCAAAGAAGAGTGACCAAGATGATAAAAGAATGGAACTCCTCTCATATGAGGAAAGCCTAAAGAGGTTAGGGCTTTTCCAAGAGGGCTGAGGGGAGATATGATCGAAGTCTACAAAATTCTGAGTGGTGTAAAACGGGTACAAGTTGAACAATTTTTTTACTGCATTAAGATTTACAAAGACTAGGGGGATACTCAATGAAGTTACAGAGTAATACTTTTAAAACCAATAGGAGAAAATATATTTTCACTCAGAGAATAGTTAAGCTCTGGAATGTGTTGCCAGAGGATGTGGAAAGAGCAGTTAAAGTAGCTGGTTTTAAAGGTTTGGACAAGTTCCTGAAGGAAAAGTCCATGAACTGTTGTTGAGACAGACAGGGGAGAAGCCACTGCTTGCCCTGGATAGGTGGCATAGAATGCTACTATCATTTGGGTTTTTGCCAGGTACTTGTGACCTGGATTGGCCTCTGTGAAGACAGGATACTGGGCTGGATGGACCATTGTTCTGACGCTGTAAAGCTATTCTTATGTTTTTGTGTTCATTAGGTCATTGGAAAAACAGTGCAGTTAGACTGGGTTTAAATAGTACATATTAAATATTATAATGAAAACTCCCAAATTTCTCATGGGAAGGGGTTCTGGTTATAATTGGAAATTAGAAGTTGTAATTATATTTAATATCATAACAGATATAAAATTAACAGCACAGTCCTGTAAATACCTTACTTGGATTGAAGAACATTATATATTGATAAAATGCTTGAGGATAATTTTGCAAGGTTTCATTTTCATGAAATGCTTCTATCCATGTGCACTTTAATGAACAGCATCTTTACCAACAAAAGAAGATTAAATTGAAATTCAATGTATAGTTATGTTTAGCACATATTTTCTTTTTTTGTATGTGTTCTGGTTTTCAATTGTATGCAATTAGCAGCTTAAATAAGCATGACTGTTTAAGCAAACATTTTTAGTGTTTTTAGCTTAAAAATGCAAATGTTTGCCCATTGTTGAATAATATCAGTGATCTACGATTAATGCAGTGTTGGACTTTGCTTTCATCCTGTGACTTGAAACTTTATAAGTTTGTTACAAGAATCATTTTCAACTTGTTCAGGATTATCCCACATATAAACTGAGTTAAGTCCTTTGCTACGTTCAACTTTGATTATTCTTTACCCCTCACCAAGATATATACCAAGCTCAGTATATATCTCAAACTCCTCACCTCCAATATATAATCCCCAGCTCCTCAGAAGTACCGCCTGGGCTCAAAAGTTTTCACTGCCCTAGGCTTTATGTCCTCACTGGAGCCACTATCAATTTTTACTAACAAACTTTACTTTTAAATTTTAAATTTTTATTTAACAACCCTTCCAGCATATTTCAAGGGTACTTAGCTTTTAATTGTGGTCTTCTTTTCAGGGAAATAGGAGCCAACATATTTCACCTACAGAAGGTTTTTTCAAGGCTTATCATCCCTTAGCAAGCTTTATACTGACATATCGGACCACTGAATGTTGATTAAAAAAAAAAAAATTGATAGCGGCTACATAAAGCCTAGGGCAGTGAAAACGTTTGAGCCCAGGCGGTACTTTTGAGGAGCTGTGGATTATATATTGGAGGTGAGGAATTTGAGATTTATACTGAGCTTGGTATATATCTTGGTGAGAGTTTGATTGGTGATCCTTATATATAAAAATTGAGTGCCGTTTGGATAAACAACTTTGATTTGTGTCATTAACTCTGAAAGAATATCAATCACCTCTTACTTAAAGCATATGTGCTGGCTGACAGAATTACGAAGTAAAGTGATCTTTTAGGAAAGAAAAAAGAATATAAATATGTAAGCCAACACCTAGAGCTCCTTTTATTAAGCCGCATTGGGGCTTTAACGCGCGGATTAGCGCACGCTAAATTGCCACCCGCGCTAGACCTTAACGCCAGCATTGAGCTGGCGTTAGTTTATGTAGCGCGGGTTTAGCGCGCACTAAAATGCTGCGTGCGCTAAAACCACTAACGGAGCCCCTAGTGCATGCAGTTGAGGAAAGAGAATATTTGTTAAAAAATTAATATTACCTTGCAGCTGTCATGATGAACAAGAGCAATTTGGCAGTAGCTTTATTTATAGATAGGAATTATAAGTAATTGGCGTTGAAGTTTATTGTGAAATAATGAGGAATGAATTTGCTTTTCACCACTTTTATAATTGCACGAGTAAGGAGTTTGAAAATGCTTTGAGATGAAAACAAGCAAATATTTTCTCATGTTTTGTAATTAAGTTGAGATGAATTCTCGGTTGACAAAACGGGATGAAATCAGCCCACTTGTGGGTGCATCACTACCACACACTGCTAGGCTGCACCTCTGCAACACAGCAGAATCCCAAGTAAGAGTGATGGTCTCTTAAGCTGTCAATCTTTGGTTAGTGTTAGTGAAGGAAATCTGCCGTCAGGTTGTGATTTTGCAACCCATTGCTGGCTGAGTAATAGGTGCTTAAAAGATAGCAGAGTTGGACTGCTACTCTGTTTAAGGGGTTCTTTCACTAAGCTGGTGAATTTTAAACCCTTAATAAAATGGCTGAAAAACAGGAACTTATCTGCAAACCGCTGTTTATTATATCATGCAGGTTGCCAGCTGATTCAGCCATTTTATTAAGGGTTTAAAATTCACCAGGCTTTATATTTCTCAGGGGCTTTTTCACCAATGTCATTTAAAAGCACTGTTGAATTGTTGATTTATTTATTTCAACCCTATTTAAATTTAATTCTCCACACTATATAGACACCAGGGTTTTTGGGCGATTGATAACAATTTTTGCATTTATTTATAGTCTAAAGAAAAAAAGCAGTTTAAAAACTTTTGCGCTATGAATTATAGATTTTTAGATTAGCCCACATAGTGTTTTAAAATGATGAGAGTGGGTAATATCTGCCAAGCTCGTTGGTGCATTTGGTGGTGTTGAACCCTGGTGAACTCGGATAAAACCTTCCACATGAATTCCCACTTACTGATGTAACACTCTATTTATAATTTCCAACCAAACATTTGGTACAAGGGGCTCAGTTAGCCCAAAACCCTTCAGGTGTCTGGAGAATAGAGAGCAGGTCTGGTTTTTGGAGTTTCTTGTTAATGGCAACATTAGTGCATGGCTATTAATTAAAAAAATATTTAAAAATAGGCCATTTCATGACTGCAATGAAAATGACCTTAGCACACAGGAAAGAAGAGTGGGCTAAGCCTATTTTTGCTAAAGCTTTTTAAAAGGACCCCTTAGTCACTTCCCCCTTCTTCTTACTCCCAGATTGCCCAATCAGGACTGATCCTCCTAAGTAGGAATGGATCCAAATAAACTTGTGGAATCTCCACAAGCTTTAGCTATGGGAGGTTCCACATGCGTGATCGATTTCACCCTGGCTGCTAATGAAGAACGCTTTGTTGCTTACCTGGCATGAGGATTCTCTGCAGAATAAATTGGAGACATAATTCCACATGTCATCTTGAAGAGTTGACTCCCAGGTTTTGCAAGAGAACTGTGGAGTTAACCTTGCATGCAGAAACAAGAGCACGTGTTCAAATTACTTTTTTGTTCCATTTGGGCCTAAGGAAGATTGATCCATGTTCATGCCATTGCTTGATGTCACCCACAAGTGAATCTGATATATTCTGATATCTTTGGAGGGGCCTCCATTAGAAAGAGAGAGAAAAAAGACCTACACTTGTGTTTGTTTTAATCTGCTGTTGAACAGAGAACTTCAGACAGAGCAAATTTCTGAAAAGTTAAACATTGTTCTAATCCTACAATTCAATTTTATAAGTGTGTTATTTGGGTGATGCTCTATCCTGCTTTGGAATCATAATTTGTTGAATCTTGATTCCTAATAATTATTTACTCTGTGGACAAACAACAGGAATTTTACTTATCTGAAATCTACTTAGTTCAACCAAGAATAAAATATAGCTAGAAAAATGCAAACTTATAAGTATAAAAACAGAAAATGGAAGCAAAATGTTTGTTGCAAAACATACATGGCCTGTTTTTGATCCAGCATTGTCCATGTTAGTAAAAGCATTGCATATGTGGATTCACATGTTAACCACACCATTCTATCCATTTAGACTCAGGTCTTCTTAGCAGGCCTAAATTAAACAGGTAAGTTATCAGTTAGTGGCTGAATACTGCCCCTAAATGGATATTTTCTGGCACTACCTCTGCTCTTTCCCTAATCAAACTCCTTTTTTAAAAGGCCTAGTTTTATACATCATTTTTTTTAAATCAAGCTAGTTATGCACCCACCACCTGTCAGCAAATGCATAATTTGTTTTGAATATCAGGACAATGGTAGAATAGACTTTTTAGTGGTTAAAAAAATACAATAAATTATTTCATTCCAGGTTATAGTTGTTCTGAGCCTTTGATAATGACTAGCAAAAGTATCATACTATACCTTCTGGTTAATATGCAGCAAACAAAAAACTTGGGGTGTTTTGCAGATAACAGTTTATGGTTTTCCATCTTAAAAAATTGTGAGCATTTAAATCCCCTTACTTATCATTTATTGCCCCAATTGGCTATTGCGTTGATCCTGGCTTTTTATAATAAAGATATGAGATATGAGGCATATAAAAATGTAAATAAATTAGACTAGGGTTGTCTAAGTCCCTCCTCGAGGGCCACAATCCAGTTGGGTTTTCAGGATTTCCTCAATGAATATGCAAGCGGGGGGCGGTTGGGTCATGGTGGGGTGGCCGCAGCGAGGATTTTAGTGTAGCAGGAGAGAGTGGGCATCTCTCCTGCTGCAAGGGGGATGTCACCACCGTTCCTGGGGTGGTGGGTTGTGTTTGCTGCTGCTGCTGCTGCAGGGAAGGGGTGTTGTGATACAGCAGAGAGAATGGGCATCTCTCCTGCTGTATCACAACACAGGGGCTTTTTAGCAGTCTCTGACACTGACCAGCACCCCTGGATCAGTCACTTATTTTTGTCGCCAGAAGCTGACACCGCTTTTTGAAAATGGCTCAGCATTTTTTAAGAGTCCACTGGAGGGCTCATTTCAATGATGAAGAGCGCATTTGCATGTCAGTGACGGAGACTGCTAGAAACCTCGCCAAAGACAGAGATAATCCCTTTTGATAATCCGCCGCTAAACTGCATATAGGCTAAACCTCCAGAACACAGTTTAGCGACGGTGTTAAAGTTTTGAGAATCTGGGCCTTAGTGTAAATCATTTGAAATTGGGGGGAGGGGAGGCTTAGGTATGTAGGATGGGCCAGGGCCAAGTACAAAACTTTGAGGGCTGAACATATCACATTATTTATTTTAAATTGTTGTAATCCACTTGGTCCTTGTTTTGCTTGAAACATGCAGAATGTAAATGCATGGATTATAATTAAATTCTTCCCATCATTCTTTCCTATATTCCTAAAGCATCTAAAAAAAGATAATTCTTTTCTTCAATGCAATATCTTCTTTCCTATGACCAGGAATTGTGCATAAGGGGGAGGCAGTAGATAATGAGGAGAATTTTCCAAGAGTTGCAGTTAGTAATGATCATTCTTTTATCATTTCCATGTATGATGCTTCAGCACAGAAAAGCAGTAATTGGAAAACTGTTTTATAGATCACAGTTGCTTACATTCTTTGTTGACAAAATTGTTTTCAAATATTAACCTACATATTTCATGAAAACACATATATTTTCAGAATGCTTCAGCATTTGAAATGTTAAAGCTAATTTGGTTATTTTATTTATTATTGTTACAGATTATCTTTCTCAGGGCATTGATCTCTCTGGAATAGATGTGATAGAAAATGATTTGCTTTTTATCTCACGAGCTCGGCTTGAGATAGAAAATCAGGCTAAGCGTTTGCTTGAGCAGGGTGTTGAGACACAGGTAAAATACTATTTATGAATTATTTTTAAAAATGTAGAAATGTTAAAAGTGGCATAAAGAATAACTGTCTGTGGATTGGAATAAAACTATGAGCGAAGTTATCAACATACGTAATTAAGACAGATTATTTTACCACAAGTTGTGTTATTTCAGCACAGGGTCCCAGTTTATGCAATGAGATCCTGTGCTAAAATAGCCCAATGTGTGTAAACTAACTGGTCTTTATGGTAGTTCACATTGATGACTTTCCTCTTAGGTATAAGAATATTTGGGCCTGTTGACGAGAGTGCATTGAGCACTTAACATGTGGTAAAACATGTGATAACTGCCCGTGGAAAACCACAGTAAAGAGTTTTATGTTGTTACTAGTCTTTAAGCCCATCACATTAACGGGTGCTAGAATAGATGTGTGTGTCTGTCTTTTTCTCTCCTTGGCCGCTGTCTGTCTGTCTTTCTTTCTTTCTGTCTGTCTGTCTCTCTCTTTCCTCGGCTCTCCACCACCACCCCTTGCCTGCTCCCCCCTGTCCAGCAGTAGCCCTTCTCCCTTCCTTTTACCTCCCCCCGTGTCCAGCAGCACCCCTTCCCTGCTCCCCCTGTCCAGCAGTAGCCCTTCTCCCTTCATTTTATCTTTTACCCAATTTTCGTGGTGGTCTGCAGTGGTTTCAGGGTCGCAGCGTCGTGGAAGAAAGGCAATGTTTAAACCACCGTAGGCTCCTACTGATGGGGAAACTGCTGCACACTCTACTGCATATGCGGAAACCACCGAATGAAACAGTCGCACTCTCATTCTTCTGCCTCCTTGCGCCGCAAGCCGCCCCACGGGCCTCAAATTGAATTCGGCACCGAGGCACACATCACGGCAGCAGGGATCACGGCCTCCTAAGTACACATGCATGCGTAGGGTTTTATTATAGAGGATAGCAATTCCCACACTAAGCAGCCCTTTTATCAAGTGGCAGTAAATGCTAATGCATGCTTACCGCCAACTTAAAATCCATGGCCGTGGGGTATGCTCAGGCACCACATGCTGACTTCAGGTTTAGCAAGCGCCAATCACATGCTAAAAAGCACTTAGCATTTTTTTAGTACTGGGAGTGTGTTTGGGGGTAGAGAGTAGGCATACCTTTCTCTAATTGGTTAGCGGATGGCACTAGCGCATGGTACTGGCACATGATGACTCAGTGCAGTATTAGCATGGGAGCCCTTACTGCTAATAGCCACATGTTAATTTCCAAATTAGCACATGGCCATTAATGGGAAAACCCAAATTGTGACCAATTTAGGGCTAGATTCACTAAGCGACCCGATTTTCCTCCAACCCGATTCCGATCCATGCATGCAAATGAGGGGAAACGGCATGCAAAGTAGGAAGGCCACAATTCACTAAACATTTTTCAGGCACACCGACTGGCTGGCCGATGCAAAAACAAGCGACTGGTGAGGATCAGTCGCTTGTGCAAAACCCTGCTCAGACCGCCCTGCTCTCTGCCCCGACTTTCCCGCCCCTGAGTTTCAGAAGCCATGCAGGCAGGCACAAATTCAGAAGCTGCCAAGCTTAAATTCTCTGGGTGTTTTCATTTTACAAACTTCCAACTTCCACCAGCCCTGCTCTCTGCCCCGAGTAAAGCATCTCCTGCTCTGCCGCGATTCTCCTGCTCTGCCAACATTAAAAAAAGCTCTCTGCCGCAATTCTCCTGCTTGCCACCATGCGTGCTCTGCCCCGACTCTAGCTGGCTGCCCTGACTCTCTCTCTCCTGCCTCGACTCTCTTCCCTGCAGCACGAGCCCGCTTTAAACCTGTGGGTTAAAACCATGGGCGCATGAAAAGTAAAAAGCAGTCACAGCCCTATCCGCCTCCTGCTTGTTCTTATGCCTTTTCTCCTTCCCCCCAAACCCGACATTTTGCAGATGTCAGTTTCCAGCACGGAGAGCATGCGCAGACCATCTACAGGAAAAGCAGATGGTTTGCGCATGCGTCAGGATCGCTCACTAGCGATCCATGTGGTCGGTGGGAGGCGTTCCTCCGATCGCCCCCATTTGCATGCTGGCTCTTTGTGAATTCTTCGGCCTGCCACAGATTGGGCTAAGAATAACACTGCCCACTTTTAAATGTGACTTTGTAAAAGGGCTCTTAAGTGCTTTCCAGATTAGGGGTCATGGCATGGATGGAGAATGGGCATGGAAGTTTTAGCCAGCTTTCATAGTACACTTACCACACGCTAACTGGCTAATGTACAGTTAGCGTGAGAGTACTTACCATCTTCTAAATAAGAAGCACCTAAATTGAAGCCAGGTACAAGTTAGATTGTAAGCTCTTCTGAACAGGGACCATTTATAAATGTCAAAATGTGCAGTGCTGCGTACACCTTTCAGCACTATATAACTGATTAGTAGTAGGAGTATTTGCATCAACATTCATAATGCAAAGTATGCCATCTGAATCACTCTAGTTACTTGAGCCTCCAATGTTAATTTTGAATGTTTCCAAGACTGAATATTTCATTGGATTCTTTTGATGGATTTCCTATGGAGATTATTCTATTAGGTGCTCCAATTTCAGTCTCTTGTGAAAACCTGAGGGTAATACTAGATACTGAATTGGCTTTTAGATTCCAGCTTTGTTCTTTCTTTAAACTGCGATTACTGAATAAGGTACATCCACTAATTCCCCAGAGGGATTTTCAGATTGTGTTACAATGTTTGGTTCTAAATGGCCTTATTACTGTAGTATTGGGTATATGGGGTTTCCATTAACGCATATTCAATCTCTGCAAGTGGTTTAAAATTCTACAATTCGTCTGATATAATCTTGTCACTGACGGTCTCAGGGCAATGGGTCCAGGACCGCCGGGACAAGGAATGGCTCTTGTGTGCCGCTGCGGTCGACACAGGGAAAAAGAAAATAAGGTTTAGCGAAAGGAACCACAAACAAACCAGGTAAGTAAAAATCAAAACCAGGACTGGATTTATTCCTCAGAACAAAATAAACAGGTTGCTTCATTCGTTTGTTCTTATACCAGTCCTCAATTAAGCAAAAATAAACTTTGTCAGGATTCTGAAATAAACAATAAAGTCTCAAAAACATTAGGGTTGAAATGACTAAATAGTCTCAAAGTTGTAAAATGTCATCAGGTTTTGAACCCATAAACAAGGAACCTTATCTCTAAGCAAAAACGGGCTCTTCATGTAATCAAGAGTTCCAGCTTGTAAAGTTCCATCCAAACAAAATAATTCAAGAAGAAACAGTCTGGAAGACTTTGGCTTGTATCAGTGCAACGGCACTGATCACTCCAGCAGCAGAAATGCTGGGACAGGTGGTGTGCTCCACGTGGTGATATACTGTCAACAATTAGGCCCTCAATCCCACCTAATAAACATGGGGCATACCCCACCACCTTGGCTTGCAAACAGTCACCCTTCCAAAAGGAAGAAAAAGAAAACTTTAAACCAAGACAGCATAAGTCCAGCACAGCTCTTGACAAAAATCCTATCTTGCTTCAGGCACAGCAGAATTAATAAAGAGCAACTTCAAAAATAGTCCCAATAGCAAACAACGCAATCAGGATGTTCAAGTTTGGTCAGCACTGAATTGAGTACAGTCCTCTGCTTCTGGACTTTAACAAGGTAAGTAACACAGTCCTCTTCACCAGAGCAGTTATACTTTGACTTTGCAAGCTTTACACACAATTCATACCAAAACAAGGTCAGCAGTACTTTGTTTCTCAATGAATTGAAAAAAAACAAACTTATAGCAGATTGCGCAGTGCAGCAGGTAGAAATTTCACATGGTTTTACTGTGCTATACCATGCATACTTTCTCTTGGAAATGTTGCTGCAGTTACTATGCAGAGCTGAGAGGGAAGGCAGCGTAATTACTCAGCTTGATAACAATCCAGGAAACCATTCACATGTTTGCTAGTAACCCACAGTTCACTGCTTTAAAGAAAGCCTCCAAGTTTGGCTTTCAAGGAGAGATCCTAAACTTACTTCAGTGAACTATAGTTTAGCTGGCAGCTCAGAGATATAAATAGCAAACCCATCTCTTATGCTCACTGTGTTTCCATGGCTATTGGCTGGGTCTCAGTTCCTATCTGGCGTTCCTGCACCTCCATGGCTTCCTCCTCCGGCTGCTCCCAAGGATTCCAGGTAGGAGACAACTCCTCTGCCGCTACCATAGGCCAGTCTGTAATATCAGACTCCTCCGGGTGGAGTGAAAGTGACTGACTCTTCCTAGGTTTCCTCTCTCCTGTTTGCCTCCCTCCTCTTCCTGAGGAGCCAAGTTATATCCTGTGGAGAGCCACTCCCCCTCTGAGTAGGTGGGGGAAGGGTTTCCCACACACCAGCCTGCTCCCTATTACTATAGGCAGGATTCTTGCTAGTCCTAATTCTCCTAGGCACAGGTTGCTCAAAAGGTATCAAACTTCTGACAGTGGCAGGGACAGATTTGCACTGGGTGCAGCTTTCAAACCTAACCTTTTCCTGCCCTGCCTCTTCTGACTCTATATCATTGTCTGAGCAAAAGTCAGCTAGCTCTGTTAAGTGGCAGGCCACCTGGTCAGCTCTCCTACACCTAGGCTCAGTGTGATTTCTCCTAATCCTTGGGGCAAAACCCATGACGGATTCAGGTTTGTTATGGGCAAAACCCAAAATGGATTTGGGTTTGTCACAATACCCTGGAGTACTCTTCACTCAGATGCATGTATACTCAAGAAGCACCCATTTATAGAGAGTCATTTGGAACGAACATGAAACATGGATTAATAGAATGGAACAAATTGCCATAAATGTCTGTTATGTCAGTTTTTGCTGTCACAGACAGATGCAGGACTTTGAGAATCTTTTTGATATGTGTTTGGTTCTAAAACAGAAGTATTCAAACAACAAAAAGCACCCCTGTACTTTCACTGATCTCTTATTGATTGAGATGTGCTCAGAACCGTTGTCAGGTAGAAAGACCACAAACGGGAGTCAAGCCCCTAAATACGGCTTCCTCAGTCTATCATTGCACATCCAACAGTCTTTAGAGATACCATGTCAATAAACCATTACTGTTTGTTTCTTTGAAAAATATAAACGTTCTTAAATTCCTTTACTGGGTACTTAGCTGAGGTTGCTGAAATGATCTTCAAAAGCAAGCAGTATTGGGTTCTGATGCGTTTCGCCAGACCAGCTTCCTTAGAGAACCCATAATTAACTTTTAGTTGTAACAAGTAGTCATCTTCTTCCTACAAACCAAAACACAGAAGAGTGTAAAAAAGCAGCTTCAAACCTGAGCTTTCTGCTCTGTCACCGCCACTGGTGGATACCTCATACTCTGCTGATCTCACTTTCTTTTCCTGTTGGATGACATAACCACCTCAACCTGCTTCCCTATACTGTATGTAGAATCTAACAGCTATCATTCATTTATGTAAAAACGCCCACCATTCGACCTCCCAATTCAGCCCACTAGGGGTCACTGTCTGTCAGTGGTATATCCAGGATTGCTCATATTTCCACAAAAGTGCTTGGAAGCTGCCACCTCGCTTTAATCGTGGCATTTCTAAAAAGTAAATTGCAAATCCACCAGTGTGGGGGATTTTTCTTGCCAGTGTTGGGTTAAAGGTGCGGCGGGTTCTCCCCGTCGCAACTTGCTCAGTGACTCGAACACAAATGGATCTGGTAGTGTGGCCAATATAAAAAAGTTGACAAGGGGAGCTGATTAAATACACCACCCCTTCTGAGCCACACTCAGTGTAGTGTCTGAGGTAATGTGTCTTGTTCAAGCGTGGGTGACTGATCATTTGAGTTTTAATGGCGTGCAGACGTACACTGCATCGCCCGCACTGTTAATGACTTGCCGCAGCCCCTGTGCTTAATTCCAGCTGACTCCAAGCAGGTTCTAAGACAGTACATATGTCTTTATGTTTAGGTGACTGTATGGGACTCATTGATATGAAAGCATTTGATTTTCTTTGTTATGTGTTATAATGTTTTTATGATTATATATGTTATTTTGTAGTCTGCCTTGGATAAAGGCAGATTATAATAAATAGAAATAAGTCTAAATCTAAACATATTTTGACTTTTATTTTATGGAATGATTTCATAGAAGGACTGGAGTCAGTCGCCGCTTCTGTTTTGCTCACTTTTGCTAGTCTGTTATCCATAATGTTACAAATTACATCAAGATCACATTAATAACACACACACTTAGTACTTTTCAAAAATTATACTCTGCAAAACATTTTCAATTTCATCTCTCATCTAGGAACATTTATAGCTTGGTTTCCTTTTCTCCTGCTCACAGATTTAAAAAGTGAAGTAATTCAAATGCTTTCATATATATTCGCTCCCACATAATAGTAGATAAACGCTTCACCACAATAAAATCCTAGGACTGAAAAACTTGAGGCTACCTGTACTTCTTTCTTGAGCTACCACAAAACCTTATTTTGGGTACCCCCCAACTGTCACTGAACCGTTTCAAATCGTACCCCTACCGTATCTTACTGATACTTCTTTGAGTCTACCACTCAACTGGGACATCTGCAGATTTCAATTTTAAACCTTTTTCTTATTTGTGCTAATGTTGCTCTCACTTTTGAGTTTGGTTCCAGGAAAAGAAATGTCTTTGTTAAAACTACTATCAGCCATAGACTGCTATGCTCACAGGATTCTTCTCTTATAGACTTGCAAGACACTTCATCCCTTACAGCTTGCCTCTCTGTTTAACAAAGAGCCCTCTATCAGTGTGTCTGTTTCTATTGAATTGCAAGCCTTAAGAAGCAGGTACTCTGTAAAGTTCAATATATACCTCATAGTGATATTCAAATAATAAAACATAAGATCATTTCTCTGAAGATGCAATTCATTGAGTTACAAGTACAAATCACAAAACCATACTCAGTGCTGCACAGATTCCTCCTGGGCTTTCTGGAAAGGTCAAAAGCTCTTCGTGGTCCATTGGAGTTTCTGTTCCCTTCAGCTTTTATTTGCCTTCTGAAACATTTGGACACATTCATTTCTTACAGGCTCTACAGATACCAAGAAGTTGATCTTCTTTTTAGGTGTGTTTTGCTGAAGTGACTTGTCTTTCTGTCGTTTCGCCTGTGTGCATAGGTTTGCTTGTCTGCACAAATAAACCTATGTGTTTGGCAGCCTAGAGAAGTTGGTTGCCATAGGGACTTTATGTATGTATTTATTTAACAACTTACCCCCTCTTCTATTAAACTGCGCTAGCAGTTTCTAGTGCGGGGAGCCGCACAGAATGGCCCACGCTGCTCCCGACGCTCATAGAGTTCCCTTCATTATCTTGAATGTTTTTATCATGTGTCCTCTCAGTCTCTTCTTTTCAAGGGAGAATGAGAAGGGAGGAGAGAAAGAGAGCGCGAGAGTCCTGTACAGGTGACAGGTGAAGAGCCTTCCCTGAAAATCCCCTAACATATTAGGCCAATAAACACAACTAAAGGCCTAAGATGGCTGAGAATGCTCTGACTAAAACTGTCAAGCCTTTGCACAATCTATGCTTGTTGAAATCAGCAAGCCAAGCGAAAAATGAACGAGTGAAATGAAACTTATTCTTTTACATGGCAACTGGTGTCACATCTGCTGTAATGCCAGGGAAGTGGATCTAAGAAGGATGAGAACATGTCTTAACCAAGAATATAAAAATACATTATTTTGCAAGAATATCCTGTGATGGGCAGGCTTTTACTGGCCGATGGCTTGAAATTGCTGACATGATAAATTAAAACGGCATATGCGGGAAAAGATAGATTTTCTGGTAAACAGGACATGCGTATGGTATGACACAGATATTATGAACCAATTAATAAACTGATAAATGTAATGACGTTTGTAAGTGACCAATAAAAACTAACAATATGATATGTGCCAACGTGGCCTCAAGCTGTCAAGAATTGTATAAGAGACAGCCTTTGTGAATATGAAAACTGGACAGACATCCAGGTATACTCAAGCGCTTGAGGCATATTATCTGTCAGCTCCATATGCTGTAAAGATTTGTTCTTGTAACCTGTTATTGATTGTTAATAAAATAAATATATATTAATTATAACAGCATATTGAGTTTCCATGAAGCCAGTGGTATTGAAAGGCCGTAAACAGGCGGCTTTTCAAGAAGAGACCAAGTTTCTCTAATCTCTCACTGTACGGCAACGCCTCCAGCCCCTTTACCATTTTAGTCGCTCTTCTCTGGACCCGAGTAGTACCGTGTCTGTCTTCATGTACGGTGACCAGTGCTGGACGCAGTATTCCAGGTGAGGGCGTACCATGGCCCGGTACAGCGGCATGATAACCTTCTCCGATCAATTCGTGATCCCCTTCTTAATCATTCCTAGCATTCTGTTCGCCCTTTTCGCCGTCGCTGCTATTGTAGCCATGAAGCCTGAGGTGTGCAATACAAAGTTCAGTCCCCACTGACGGGAAAGAAAGAAGCCGTCTCAGTTATGGCCATGAGGCTTGTGGCATGCCAGTGTGGAGCCTTCTCTTGCTGGCAGAACAAAGAAAGAAGGCCACTGCTACTTAAGTCTGGATATGATAAATTGAAGTTGCAAAGGGAGGGATAAGGGGAAGAAAGGGAAAAAAACCCTGAAAGAGAGAAGCAAATGCAAGTAGGAAGGGATGCTTAAGTGTTATGGTTTTTGTAGTTTTATGCCTTTATTAACATTCACATACTGCCTTTTCTTACCAGATAATAAGGCAGTTTACAAATCAAAATAATATATATAATTACAGTAGTAAGGCCAGTACTGGGCAGATTTCTACAGTCTGTCCCAAATATAGCAAAACAAGGCTGACTCTTCTGTGTCTTGATTATGAAAGGCCAGGATTGGGCCTTGATAGCAACTCCAGCATTTGGGAAGTGGGACCAGTGTTGGGCAGACTTCTACAGTCTGTAACCTGAAGGTAGCAAGGTCAGATTAAGACCAGCCTCACTAGTGTTGATTCTTTACATTGTGTGGAGGAATTCCTCTTCTTTTCTCTTGTGGTTGCCTAGTTTGTAAGTAGATCCCAAGCCTTGGATTACTAGCCCCAGTGTACATTTCGGTTTGGCCTAGAAACCATATGTGACTTTATCTGGAAAGAATAAGAAAGGTATGGACATTGGATTCTTAGGAATTGGAGCCTTTGTAATCAGACTAATGCTTTGCTTGCTTCTTTATATTTTGATTATTTCCTATTAAAACTCTTAAAGCTCTTTCCCCATTTTAATGGACTAGTGGATGATTTGAATTCTTGCTTTGGATCATTTGTTCTTATTAGAATTACTGAATTTCATATTATTTTCTATGCAGATATTAATGCTTAGTTATTATTTTGTGTACTGTTAAAGAAAAATAAAGGATGATATGTACAGTTACTGATTTGAGGAATAGATGGGCGTTTAGAGAAGTTGCATTTGGTTTTTAAATTCTAATTTGTACCAACACCATTTAATCCTATAGAACTTAATTTATGGCCTTGTTTTCTACTACTTGCTTGTCTCCCATATGATGTTTTGGGAGGAGAGGAGTGGACGTACAGACCCATGAGAATGTGATTACTTATATACAGTAAAACGTTGGTTTGCGAGCATAATTCGTTCCTGAAGCATGCTTGTAATCCAAAGCACTCGTATATCAAAGCGAATTTCCCCATAGGAAATAAGGGAAACTCGGATGATTCGTTCCACAACCCAAAAACTTTAATACAAAATACTGTACTGTTGTGTGTGCTTGTGTTGTGCTTTTACACTTCTCCCTCGTTATTCGCGGGAAATACGGGCAGAGCCGGACTGCGAATGGCGAAAAACTGCGATTATCTAGCTCTGACCCAACCCACCTCCCTGCCGCCTTCCCGGCCTTACCTGGTGGTCTAGAGGGCTTTCGGGGCAGAAGCGACTATGACGGGAACTCCCTTCAGCCATTTCCTCATGGCGATTTGCACAGGGCAGGAGCGTAGGAAGATCGCTCCTGCCCTGAAATCCCTCTAGAACACCAGGTAAGGCCAGGAAGGCGGCAGAGAGGTAAAAAATATGTTTTTTAAAATTTTCCCTCTCCCCAGAAAAAAATCGCAATTATGTGAAATCGCGAGTGCAGAAACCGCGAATGGGGAGGGGGAAATGTATTGTTCTCAGTTATGATGCTTGTGCTACATTCAGCTGTGCTCAGCGATGCGACGTGCATATGTCGTGTGTGGTTGTGTCGCGCTTATATTGTGCTCAATTGTGATGCTTGTGCTTCGTTCAACTGCGCTCAGTGAGGTGATGCGTGTATGTTGTGCCGCGCTTCGACATGCTCGTATTGCAAGACAACGCTCGATCAAGTTAAAATTTTATAAAACGTTTTGCTCATCTTACAAAACACTTGCACATCAAGTTACTCGCAACCCAAGGTTTTACTGTATATTTGCTGAAAAGTATATTGACCATTTTTAACAGCAGTCTTTGAAAATAAGAGACCATTCTTAGATTAAAAAAAAAAAAAAGTTAGAGACGTGAACAAGTAGTGGAAATAAGATTGATGTTGTGGATCGTTTTAAAAGCTAAAGTGTGTGAACAAATGTGTCACGCTGAAGGATCTATACCAGTGTTCTTCAACCACCGGTCCATGGACCAGTGCCGATCCACAGAAATTTCCTGCCGGTCCACAAGGCCAGCACATGCATCAGGCCCAAAACAGTGTTCTTCAACCGCTGGTCCACGGTGCGATCGATGCGGCGTTATCTTCGAGCCAGCTCCCTCTTCCTAACTGATTCAGTGCACAAAGCCACGGGCAGTGGCTCCTACGGGCATCCTGCGCCTGAACCAGAACTCTTCGCTCTGACGTTGCAACGTCAGAGGGAAGGCTTTCCGATGAGGCACGGGACGTGCAAGGTGCAATTAGTACTATTATGGGGGCGGGGGCGGGTGGAGATTGGGTAAAGATGGGCGGGGTCTGGCCCACGACTTAGCCCAGTGTTCTTCAACCGCCGGTCCACGGACCGATGCCGGTCCACAGAATAATTCTTTTATTTCTGCCGGTCCATAGGCATAAAAAGGTTGAAAAACACTGATCTACACCACTCAAAATTCCACAGATTTGATATTCACCTTTTTTAAGTAGGAAAATTGTAACTAACTTTAAGAACAAGTAATCAATTCAACAAATATGAATCCTTAAAATGAGTATTTACATCTTCCATTTAATGTCCTTGAATTATCAGATTTCACCTTGCTGGAACAGTTTTCTAGTCATATTAAATTCTAAACTAGTAATATCTCACCCCTCCCCCCCCAAAAAAAAATAAAATAATAATAAATAAAAAAATAAAATTATATTCAAATGAATCTCACTTGATATGAAGAACTGACAGCTTTATTAGAGGTTTCAGACTGGATCATGATAATCAAGAGATTATTAAAGTAGATGCCTGTTTGGCTATATCTGATGACTTGTTTCCAATCAGTTGAAGAATTGTTTAAAAGAGCTATATTATTACTTAATTGTATCAGCAGCTAAACAAGAATGAAAGTGTTATGCTGAAGTGTTTCTGGGCTTGCTTCACTGATTGCTGATGAAGAAAATAATGTGCTGTAAAGATGACTCTTGATATTGTCCAGGGCGAGATGCGGAGGAATACAGAATTAGTGGTAGCAGATGGATTAGCTATGGCAAGATGTGTTTGCATTTACAAAGTTACTGTTCAGATTTTGATCTTTGGTTTAATAGAGTTTTGCCATCTTTAGCTTACGTGCATGTACAGCTGAAGTAATATGAAAAGCATTATTCATTATAATATTGTTGCACAATAATACTTTGTACTAAGTTAATTGTAGTTAATAAGTGTTTTGAACAGCAAATCCCTAGGGTGGGGGAATATGGAGAATTTCAGAAATCTCAAACATTTAAGGAAGGCAGTAATACCCAATGACTCTTTCAATCTCGTATGTAATCGTGAGTCCTTTCATTCTCCCCTAACCCCCTAATCTCTGTTCTACCAAATCTCTTAAGTCCTTATTTGCCACCTCAACTTGAGCAAGTTGTTAAATTTTCCATCCCCAGCACTCACCATATTCCTGAGCCCCTCTCCCCAAGACCTCACCAGATTTATGAGCCCCCTCCTTAAAAAAATCAAACTGGCCTCCTAAACACTTACACATTTTCTGAGCCCCAAAGCATTCACCCAATCCCCTGAACCCCATCCTCATCTAATTCCACATAGAAGAAAGCTTGCCTGAAAACCCTCTAAGTCAGTGTTTTTCAACCTTTTTACACCTATGAACTGGCAGAAATAAAAAAAATTATTCTGTGGACTAGCATTGGTCTGTGGAAGAACACTGTGTTGAAGAACACTGGGCTAAGTCGTGGGCCAGACCCCGCCCATCTCTACCCAATGTCCACTCCAGACCCTGCCCCCATAATAGTACTAATTGCATCTTGCACGTCCCTTGCCTCATCTGATATCGCAACGTCGGCGAGAAGGCTTCCGGTTCAGGCGCAGGATGCCCATAGGAGCCACTGCCCGTGGCTTTGTGCACTGAATCAGTTAGGAAGAGGGAGCTGGCTCAAAGATAACGCCGCATCGATCGCACCGTGGACGGGCGGTTGAAGAACACTGTTTTGGGCCTGATGCACGTGCTGGCCCTGTGGACCAGCAGGAAATTTCTGTGGACCGGCACTGGTCCGTGGACCGGTGGTTGAAGAACACTGCTCTAAGTTATTAACCCTTGAGGCCAGATAGTAGAGCCCTGTGTGTGTTTAATGTGGAAATTGTCAGGGACAGGACTGTAATAATAACTTTATTTTTCTATACTGCCAACACCCAAAAAGTTCTAGGCGGTTCACAGAATAAAGAGGACTGGACATTCCAGTGATGATACAAAGCACACAGAAAAGCAGTACAATATTTCAATAGTGAAAAATACAATAAGAAACTATGATATAGGGCTCCTTTTATCAAGGTGCGGTAGGCGGTTAACGCGCAGAATACTGCGCGTTCAACCACCTGCCGTGCTAGTCGCTAACGCCTCCATTGACGAGGCATTAGTTTTTTGGCATGCCGCGGGGGTTAGTGCGTGATGAAATGTCCGACGCGCTAACCCCCGTAGCGCACCTTGATAAAAGGAGCCCATAGTCATCAATCAAGTAACAAATTTTTTGAACAAAAAGGTCTTAACCAATTTTCTAAAGGTGCAGTAAGATACAGATTGTTGAATCAGGTCATCTAACCATACTTGAACTTTACCTGCTTGATAAGCCAAAGATCGATCAAAATATTTTTCATATCGGCAATTTTTGGGATTAGGAAAAGTAAATAAACCAGAACGTAGAGGAGGCCTAGTTGAACGGTACCATTCAAAATGAGAGAGTAGATATAACGGAGCTAATCCAAATAACATCTTAGAGCAAATACAAGCAAATTTGAAAATTACTCTTGCTTCCATTGGCAACCAGTGCAGCTGACGGTAGTAAGGGATGACATGTTCCTATTTTTTTAATCCAAAAATTAAACGGACCACTGTATTTTGGATTAGCCTTAATCTTCCTAAGATGGTTTTATAAGCTCCCAAATAGATTATATTGCAATAGTCAAGAATAGATAAAATTAATGCTTGAACTAGTAATCTGAAAGAAGTAGGGTCATTTTTTAATGGAACGCAACTTCCATAATGCAAAGAAACATTTCTTTACAAGCATATCAGTATTTTCCCCAGGGTTAAATGGTGGTCGAGTATGACTCCTAAAATTTTAAGAGACGAGGCTACTGATATTCTTGTCCTCTTAAACAGAGGTTTTTTTATCTGTAATTTTATCGTTGGGACTAGCCAAAAAGAATCTGTTTTTGTCAGTGTTTAATTTCAATTTAAATTCAATGGTCCATTGTTCAATCTGATTTAGGATAAAAGTAATCTGATTTTTTATTTCAGTGGTAAAAGAAATGACTGGTATCAGTATTGCGACGTCATCAGCTTTGTAAAAGATTGGCCAAGGAAGCAACATAGATGTTGAACAACGTGGGTGATAATGGTGAACCTTGAAGTACCCCACAAGGGTTACTCCAATTATTGGAGTACTGACCATTGCTAAAGACTTGATACGATCTTTTTTCCAAGAAACCCTGAAACCAGTCCCGAACTTTTCCTGAAATTCCCATAGCATCCAAACAACCCAATAGAATCTCGTGGTCCACCAAGTCAAAGGCACTACTAAGATCAAATTGAACTTGGTACAACTATTAGTCAGAGTTGCATTGCGGTCCTGAAAATTTTGAAGGAATGATTGAGAAGAGTTTGGCAGCGCAAGTAGGAAATTTTGTTGCAACATGGCAATGCTAAGCCTCACACAGCACAAAATACTACAGAGACAATTGCAAAGATGGGTCTCACAGTCTTACTCTATCAGCCATACAGCCCAGATTTTACATCATGTAATTTCCATCTTTTTCCAAAATTGAAGGAATACATTCGGAGGCATCTGTTCAACTCAAATGCAAAGGTGGAAAGGACAGTGAATAACTGGTTGAGGAGAGGAGACAAGATGTGCAGTTCTTTCATAACATCTTTCAAAAACTTGTCTGTTGTTGACAGAAATATGGCAACTATGTAGAAAAATATATACTGTACATGTAATAAGAAGCATTTCTTTTCATTCCACCCTCTTGGATCACAATAACACTTGTATCTTATACTTCATTGAGAGGGCTGGACCACTTTTTGAGTACAAATCAATTTCCATATTACTCTTTTCTTTATGGTGCTGCGAAGGACATTATCTTTCCCTTGGTTGTAGAATTTGCTTCAGCATCATCTGCTGAACTCCTGGGGTTGTAATATCTTGTCCAAAATCTGGTCATCGTGTCTGATGCTTATCTGTTTTGCCATATATTTTGACAACTTCTCAAGCAGAGAAAAGGAAGAAGAAATACTGTCATTATTATTGTTATTAAGAATGTTATTCTTATCCCATTATAGCTAGGTAAAGAAATTTAGGATGAAATAACAAATTGCCAAAGTTCACTTCGAGGGCAGGAATTCTGTTTGAGTCTCATTGCTGTTGAGTCATAATTCATTGATAGTGTAGCAGTATTTTCATGTGTGTTCCTTCCATTTGATTATCTTGATTAAGATCTTATATCAAAAGTGTTTTATGCTGAAAAGTAATATATCAAAACTGAAGTATTAACCATGTGCAGGCATTTTATGCTCATTAATTATAGACACTGGTTCATTGCCTTTCTATCTTAAGAGTTGGAGATTCAGATGAAGTATTAATCTGACTGCAGTGTAGCCCACTTATGTTGATTGGAGCAACAGTAACTTTCTAGTTTCCATAGGAACTATTGATAGAATATTTGAATTTTAGGATGGCTTATGTTTGGTTTCTAACATTTTATTTTAAGGCTTCTTGATTATGAAATTTCAGAATAGCCTATTCATAGAAATGGTCTATATTTAGAGAATGCTTTTTCCAGATAGAAAATATTTTGTTGAAAAATGTTTATAATAGATACTATTATTTATTTTATACCTTTTGTTTTATTTTTATTGTAGAAAGGAAAGTACAATGTTGTTTTTTAATAGAGTGTGGAGAGTTGGACAAAGCAGGTGAGAAGGAGGGAAAGGATAAACGGAAGGTAAGAGAAAGGACAAGAAGGGAGAAACTAATTAGAAAAGTGAAAAGGTGAATTGAGTGGCAAATCTGAGAAAAAAAACAACAGGATTAACTTGAAAGATAGTTTTTTAAAAGCCAAGTTTATAGGTGCATTCTGAAGTCTTAAATGATGGCTCACTGTGGATCTAAGGACAAACAAAACAGAGACAGCAAAGAACACAGACATGATCACAGGTCCAAATGGCAAAGACTTTATTGACTGACCCGACATGGCCATGTTTCGGCACTATGCCTGTGTCGAGAATCATAAGCCAGAGGGGAAAGTCATCAGTCTGAAAAGGTCTTTTCATAACACTCACATAAAAGTAAGTGATTGAGTGCTTTAAAATAAGTAGAGTCAGTGGCTGCCGTTGCTTATAGGAATAAAAATGAAACCATTTTTGTTCCTGTGAGCAACGGTATCAGTAACTCATTTTAATAATAATAATAACTTTATTCTTTTATACCGGCATAACCAACAGTTCTAGGCGATTTACACTAAAAAGAGCTGGACAATCAGCAAAATATAATAATACAGTAAAAAATACAAATATTTAGTTAGTTAGTTAGTTAATTAGTTAGATTTTTATCCCGTCCTCCCAGTAGCTCAGAACGGCCTACAAGCAAACATTCACAGTGGAGTACATTTGGACAATACAAAGACAATACAGTAGTTTAAATACAAGGACTATACAGCAATTTGAGTACAGGTTAAGAATGGACTATATAGCAATTTAAGTAGAAGTTTAGAATGGAGAAGAGAGGGTGGGGGGGGGTGAGGCGTAGACTGTGGTTGAATTTTAGGGGTCCTTTTATCAAGCTGCGGTAGGGGTTTAACGCACATTAAACTGCCTGCCGCGCTAGCCGCTAACGCCTGCATTGAGCAGGTGTTAGTTGTTTAGGCGGCCACGGGGGTTAGCACGTAATGAAATGTCCGACGCGCTAACCCCGCTAGCGTGGCTTGATAAAAGGACCCCTTAGTTGAAGAGGAGGGTCTTTACCGCTTTTCATCAGGTCATCATTGAGTTCTGTAATCTGTTTGTGGGGGGAGTTGGTTCCAGAGTTGGGGGATGAAGATAAAACTCACTAAGTAATAAACTTATCGAACAAAGTGGTCTTAATTAATTTCCAAAAACTGCAATGCTGAATACATTTACCTAACCAAGATTGTTGCCTACCAGCTTCAAATGCTAGGGGCCTATCTAAGAAGGTCTTATATCTACACCCTTTAATTTTTGGATAAGCAAATAAGTAGAAGTTTCTAGTGTCTCTTGATGGTCTATGCAGTGGCGTACCAAGGGGGGGGCGGGGGGGGGCGGTCCGCCCCGGGTACCAAGCCCTGAGGGGGTGCTCCCGGTCCGGTCCAGTTACCCCCCCCTGCGCCGGGTGTCGCGTCTGGAAACAGCCTGCAGCAAGATCGCGATGCCAGAGATCTTTGCCTGCTTCGACTGTTTCCTCCGCCACGGTCCTGCCCCTCCTCTGATGTCAGAGGAGGGGCGGGACCGCGGCGGAGGAAACAGCCGAAGCAGGCAAAGATCTCTGGCATCGCGCGATCTTGTTGCAGGCTGTTTCCCCAGGGCAGTAGCGTACCAAGGGGGGCGAGGGGGAGGTCCATCCCGGGTGCCGCCTTAGGGGGGGGTGCACAGCTGGCCCGGTCCCTATCGCGCTCCTACCCTCCCAGCGAAAGCAGCATCGGCGCCATTATCGAAAAATGTAATGGCGCCAGGCCTTGGAGCACCAAGGCAGACCGCTTCTCCCCCCTCCCAGCCGAAACCCCGCTGACCATCCTATCTCTCTCCCCCCCCAAGTGAACCTTTCTGACCCTCCCAGCGAAAGCAGCAAACCTCCCTCCAGTAGCGTCGGCTTTATCCTCCCTCTGCCGCATCACTGATGACGTCATCAGTAACGCGGCAGAGGGAGGAGAAAGCCGCGAAGGAGGTTTGCTGCTCTCGCTGGGAAAGTCGGAAAGGTTCACGGGGGGGGGGGGAGATAGGAGGGTCAGCGGGGGTTCGGCTGGGAGGGGGGAGAAGCGGACTGCCTCGGTGCTCCATTACCTTCTTCGGGCAGCAGCAGCGTTTACAATTCGCTGCTGTTGCCGGCTTCAGGCCTTGTTCTCTGCCGGGTCCTGCCTACTTCCAGTTTTCATGAAGACAGGACCCGACAGAGAGGAAGGCCTGAAGCGGGCAACAGCAGTGAATTGTGAATGCTGCTGCTGCCCGATGAAGTTCAGGACATCAGGACATCGGGGAAGGAGCAGGGAGAAATCGGCTGCTGGCTTGGGGGTGAGGGTAGGGAAAGAATCGTGGAAGTGGAGAAATCGGCACGATGGCTTTGTGCAGGCTAGGGGGAGAGAGAAAGAAAGGAAAAAATAAAGAGGGGGGGCCAGGGGGAGAGAGAAAGAAAGGCAGAAAGAAAGAGGGGGACCAAGGGGAGAGAAAGAAAGGCAGAAATAAAGAGGGGGACCAAGGGGAGAGAAAGAAAGGCAGAAATAAAGAGGGGGTCAAGGGGGAGAGAAAGAAAGGCAGAAAGAAAGAGGGGGGCCAGGAGGAGAGAGAAAGAAAGGCAGAAAGAAAGAGGGGGACCAAGGGGAGAGAAAGAAGAAGGATCAGAAGAAGGACCAGAGACTCATGAAATCACCAGACAAAAAAGTAGGAAAAATGATTTTATTTTCAACTTAGTGATCAAAATGTGTCCGTTTTGAAAATTTATATCTGCTGTCTATATTTTGCACTATGGCCCCCTTTTACTAAACCGCAATAGAGTTTTTTAGCGCAGGGAGCCTATGAGCGTCGAGAGCAGCGTGGGGCATTCAGCGCAGCTCCCTACGCTAAAAACCGCTATCGCAGTTTAGTAAAAAGGGAGGGGGAATATTTGTCTATTTTTGTATAGTTGTTACTGAGGTGACATTGCATAAAGTCATCTGCCTTGACCTCTTTGAAAACCCGCGGAATATAAATGATAATTAACATTTTCTCTGCGTACAGCGTGCTTTGTGTTTTAAAAATTTTATTGTTGGTAGATCATTTTGACTTGGCCACAAAGGTAAGGGGGAGGGAGGGAGGGGAACTGCTGAAAGACATCTAATAATCCTTGCAGGCTTGACTGCAGGGAATTATTTTTGTAAAATCATGTTTTGTTATGTGACTGGCATTATCTAGACTTTAATTTCTATGAATGAATAGAATGAAAATGATATAAAATTACTTGCTTGTTTTTATGTGCGTGCGCTGAAGGAAAGTGGAGAGAGAGTGGGCTGAGGATGCTGAAGGGAAATGGGGAAGAGAGTGGGGAGAAGACGCTGATTTATAAATTGACAATTGTACAGAATATTGTTTCTTTTTATACTTTAATATAAACAATTCAAGGCTTGTGTGGATGGAATCAGGTGGTTTGCGGGGATGGGGACCGAGCTTATGGGGATTAGTCCAATAAAATTGTATTTTTTTATATCTCATTATTTGTTTTATTTTTATTTGTTAATTTATAAAGTGGTGATTGTTATGTATCAGTTTTTTCAAATTTACATCTACTGTCTTTATATTTTGCACTGTATTAGAGGACATGTGTTACTGTTTTTTGTGGTGTTGCATTGTATCCAGGGTCTGGTTTCTTGGCGGATCAGTTTAACTTTTGTCTACATATTTCTATTTTTAGTTTGTGATTATTCCATTTTGGGCGAGGGTGTATCTCTGTTCTGTGTGTTCTGAAAAAGACATAGTTTTCAGTTGGCATTGACTACAGGATCAATTGACTGTGCGGGATCTGGCTTGTTTAGTTTTACAATGTATGTGTTGGTGTTCTAGTGCTCACTGCAGTGTTTAAGATGCAGCCTTTTCCTAGGTACACTCTTGTGGTGCGATATGTAGATTGGTACTAAAAATCATATTTTTCATATAGATGGGGGGGGTGTCAAAAAATGATGGGCCCTGGGTGCCACATACCCTAAGTACGCCACTGCCTGCAACTACTCCATATGTACTTCTAATGTCATGACAATTTAGACATAATTTACGGTATGTTTTGTTATGTTTGGAATAATGGTTACATATATGAGGTTCAATAAAAGAAAATTTTCACTGCCTGTTTCTATTCTGACCATTTATTCCATTTCATGGTTAATTGCAAAAAAAAAAAAAAAAAATTTTACATGGGGGGGGGGTGTCAAAAAATGATGGGCCCCGGGTGCCACATACCCTAGGTACGCCACTGGGTCTATGCAACATAAAATGAGGAAAAAGGTAAGCTGAAGACAATCCTAATATCAGCTTAAAGCAGATACAGGAAAATCTGAATAATATTCTTGCCTCCAAAGGCAGCCAATGAAGTGTTATGCAAAGACTTTTTCAGACTGATGACTTTCCCCTCTGACTTATAACCCTTGACACAAGCCATGTTGGGTCAGTCAATAAAGTCTTGGCAATTTGGACCTGTGATCATGTCTGTGTTCTTTGCCATCTTTGCTTTTCCTTGTCCTTGGAGGTTTCTGCAGAGTTCTTTATTCTTTGTTTACTGCTCATTGTGATTTAATCAGGAATGGAGTTCTATAAATGGGGACCCAGGAAGCTAAAGGCAGTAGCACAGGTGTTGTCAAGGCAAGCCAGAGTTAGGAGGGCAAAGGAATAGTCAAGTGAGATGCTTGAGAAGAACATAAAGAGCAGTTAAGAATATACGGAATAATGTGGAATGACAAAGAAGATGACTCTTGGAAACCAGGGATAGAATTTTAATCTTTATTCTTTCTGAATCATTGGCCTTTATTCAATGATAAGCAGAGGGGAGACACAGTCAGATATACTGTATGAGCATTATAAGGTAGCGTTATCATGCCGCTGTACCGGGCTATGGTGCGCCCTCACCTAGAGTACTGCATCCAGCACTGGTCGCCGTACATGAAGAAGGACACGATACTACTCGAAAGGGTCCAGAGAAGAGCGACTAAGATGGTTAAAGGGCTGGAGGAATTGCCATACAGTAAAAGATTAGAGAAACTGGAACTCTTCCCCCTCGAACAGAGGAGATTGAGAGGGGACATGATCGAAACATTCAAGATACTGAAGGGAATAGACTTGGTAGATAAGGACAGGTTGTTCACCCTCTCCAAGGTAGGAAGAACGAGAGGGCACTCTAAAACTGAAAGGGGATAGATTCCTTACAAACATAAGGAAGTTCTTCACCCAGAGAGTGGTACAAAACTGGAACGCTCTTCTGGAGTCTGTCATAGGGGAAAACACCCTCCAGGGATTCAAGACAATGTTAGACAAGTTCCTGCTGAACCGGAACGTGCTCAGGTAGGGCTAGTCTCAGTTAGGGCACTGATCTTTGATCAGAGGGCCGCCGCGTGAGCGGACTGCTGGGCACGATGGACCACTGATGTGACCCAGCAGCGGCATTTCTTTTTTTTTTTTAATTTTTTATTTATGCAATTTTATAAAATTCCAAGCATAAACATCTTGTACAGAAAAGTATGATCAAGACATCTCTGTTAAAATTAGTTTTCAAATCTGAAAAATAATTCACTCAAATTATAATAGGAAAAGAAAATACAGCTTCCCTGATCACACACAAGTCCTCTAAATTAAACTAGATCCAAAATTTAAAGAGTATCTTAATTAAATGCAAACAAATATAAAGAAGCACTTTAACTAACTACTAATAACGAGAACTAATTTCCAATAGGAGCTGTTGTTACTTCATTCTCAAGGCGTTTCATTGAGATAAATCTTATCAAATGAGAAGGATCTACAAATACATATTTCAATGAACCATATCTAATAACACATTTACATGGGTATCTTAAAAAGAAAAACCCCCCAATTTGAGTCACTCCAGGCTTCAAATTTAGGAATTCTCTTCTTCTTTTTTGAGTCTCTCTTGAGACATCTGGAAAAATTTGAATATGGAGACCCAGGAAATCCTTGGATCTATTCTTGAAGTAAAGATTCAGGATCCAGTCCTTGTCTGGAGCCAAAGCCACAGTCAGCAGAAAAGTGGCTGGCGTAGCCACTTCTCTGTCCGATTGTTCCAATATAGCGGAAATATCCAATGGATGTTCCTGAGGTCCTTCATCTTTTTCTTTTTGAACAGTTTGTGCTTTAACAGGAAGATAATAAGCCCTTGTAAGGGGAGGTAGAGAATTTTCAGGTATCTTGAGAATCTCTATAAAATATCGCTTTATCATATCTCGAGGGGAAACTGATAAAATCTTAGGAAAATTTACAATCCGCAGGTTATTAGCCCGAGTATTGTTCTCCAAAGCTTCTAATTTCCTCCTCATGATTATATTATCTTTAACCAATAGGTCTTGATTTTGTTTAACAGTTATTAGTTCTTTATTGGTTTCCTGCTTTAATAAAGATACATCTTGTTTTAAGATATTAATTTCTTCTTTCTGAACTTTTATTTCTGTGTCCAAGTTTTTTATTTGAGGATTTAAAGTGTTCCCCAAATTAACTACCAAGTCCCAAAGAGCTTCTAATGTGACTTGTGGGGGTTTTACCACTGAAAATGATTGTAGTTGTGTAATTAGAGTCTGTTCTTGGATCTGATTTACCTCCGTGAAGCCTTGTCCTCCTCCAGCACTTGGTGTCCCGGTTACAGGCAAAGATGTCCCATTCAACGAGCCCTCCTGCATGCTTGCCTCTCGAGAGGAGTGAACTTCCTGACCGGATACACTCGACTCTCTCGGTGAGCTGGCTGCCTGTGGTTGTGGCTGGTGGGGTGGCGTCCGTTCGTCAGGGCTCAAAGAGATGTCGGGCCCTAGGGAACTCGTCGCTGCGATACTCTCCAGCGGCGTTCCCAGCGGTGATGTCCCTGGCGATCCTGGTTCCCGTTGCAATCGCCGTAGAAATTCATCAATTGTAGCCGACGGGGGTACTGAGCGTCGGGAGGCAGCACCAGCACTTTTCCCCCTCCTTTTCGGCATTTCTTATCGCAGGTAAGAGCAAGATTCCAGGCGTCTGAGCAGCAGTTAATAAGTTGCGGCCATCTTGGATCCAATTTGAATATCTTATTATGCCCCCAGCAGCGGCATTTCTTATGTTCTTATGTTATTCAAATCTTCTTGATACTTTTTAAGAGTAGACCATTGTAAAGAGAGTTGTACTAGTCAATTCTATTCATTTCTAAAGGTAAAAGAAGAATGTGAAGTAGACCAATAGGAACGAAAGGCTTGACAGCACAAATGAGATACATAACCAGAAAAGGGTGTTTGGACTAAAATATTGATTTGAGGAACAAAACTAAGATAGGGAGAGGAAAATCAGCAGCAAGAAGTGAATGGCTTCACATTAAAATTAAAAAAGAGATGACATTTATTTTCAGTGGGCCTGCTCATATTACCTGCAGTGCTTGATAGCACAGGTGCTAAGTATCCATTGGGTTAACTCAGAGAGGGATTAAGAATAGCACTGAGGCATTACATGACAGAATATATGGCTATTTATTTCTTTCCTCTCAATAGTAAAAAGCTATAATGTGTTTCAGGAGTGCCCAACTCTACACTGGACACTTCAAAAGGGTCATGCTTTTTAGGGTAGCCTAACTGTGTAGTTTTATCTGCTTATTAAATCAGATATGAGCAAATATCTCATGAATATTGACTGTGATTAACCTTGATATCTAGGGTCCATTTGTGATCATTGATGTTAGTTTATTTGGGATTTCTAGCCTGTCTTTGCAAAATAGCTCAAATCTACTAAAATAAGTTCAGTTCATAAGTAGTTCTTCAAGTGTCTTGACAAATGGTACAAAGTTGACAAGAGTTATAACTTAATAAAATATTAATATTCCTAAATAAGTCAAACAAAATAATTAACTGTAGCAGGTTACTCAGACAGTCAAGAATTCTAAACATTCTAAAGTCTATAGATGGGAAAAGAAAAACTGTTGTGGGTTCTAAGAGGCAAAGAGAAGACTTAATTCAGGGCCCTACGTTTGTGGATACTTCATAGTAACATAGTAGATGACGGCAGATAAAGACCCGAATGGTCCATCCAGACTGCCCAACCTGATTCAATTTAAATTTTTTCTTCTTAGCTATTTCTGGGCAAGAATCCAAAACTCTACCCGGTACTGTGCTTGGATTCCAACTGCCGAAATCTCCGTTAAAACCTACTCCAGCCCATCTACACCCTCCCAGCCATTGAAGCACTCCCCAGTCCATCCTCCACCAAATGGCCATATACAGACACAGACCGTGCAAGTCTGCCCAGTACTGGCCTTAGTTCAATTTTTAATATTATTTTCTGATTCTAGATCCTCTGTGTTCATCCCACGCTTCTTTGAACTCAATCACAGTTTTACTCGGTAGCGCATTCCAGGCATCCACCACCCTCTCCATAAAGTAGAATTTCCTAACATTGCCTTTGAATCTACCACCCCTCAACCTCAAATTATGTCCTCTGGTTTTACCATTTTCCTTTCTCTGGAAAAGATTATGTTCTACGTTAATACCCTTCAAGTATACATATTCAGGGCTTCCAGTCTCTCCTCATATGTCTTCTAGCGCAAGCCTCCTATCATTTTCGTCGCCCTCCTCTGGACCGCTTCAAGTCTTCTTACGTCCTTCGCCAGATACGGTCTCCAAAACTGAACACAATACTCCAAGTGGGGCCTTACCAATGACCTGTACAGGGGCATCAACACCTTCTTCCTTCTACTGGCTACGCCTCTCTTTATACAGCCCAGCATCCTTCTGGCAGCAGCCACTGCCTTGTCACACTGTTTTTTCGCCTTTAGATCTTCGGACACTATCACCCCAAGGTTCCTCTCCCCGTCCGTGCATATCAGCTTCTCTCCTCCCAGCATATATGGTTCCTTCCGATTATTAATCCCCAAATGCATTACTCTGCGCTGAAAACATGCCATCTTTTCCACCAAATGCTTGCTGTCAGAAGAAGAATGACCAGTGGAACTGAGATTGATCTCCTACAGCACATAATGATCAGTGCCAAAGAGTGGCTCTACATGGAAGAGATAGCACCCCTGATTAGTTTCAACACCATTTGGCACCAATGTGAAGTGCCAACTTTAATTCAAAAAAGCCACACATACTGAACTTCAGTGAAAAAGAAAATCCAAGAATAGGAACAAAAACAGAGAATCAATAAATTGATCTGTATTTTAAGCAATCTAACAGGTAATACTGATTTCACTGGTGTACACAGATTATGTTTTAAAATCCTTCTAGTTTCTCATGTTCTATAGGTTAGAAAATTGTGTTCAATCATGTGATACAGCAATGCACTCAAAACACAAGTAAACTGAAGGAGCTTCAGCACCTGCTGTAACAATGGTGGCAGCGAGTCAACAGATCTTAACAAAGTAATCTTGTCATTTTTGGTTTGTGCACATTTATTTCTGGGGCAGCTGGCAGAAGACTGGCAAAGAGCTGTGCTTGCAGTTCATAAGATTCTCTTTGTCTGCTCATTCTATTCCATTACAGCTATAGCTGTTTAAGTAAGTGAGCAAAATGTTTTACCATTGTTGCCTGTCTAGCAAACCACCAGTTATAATGATAGCTGTCTTAGGGCTCCTTTTACTAAGCCGCGTTAGGGCTTTAACGTGCGGAATAGCGCACGCTAGACCTTAACGCCAGCATTGAGCTGGCGTTAGTTCTAAAAGCGTAGCATGCGGTGTAGCGCATGGTAATTTCCTGCGTGAGCTAAAAACGCTGGCGCACCTTAGTAAAAGGAGTCCTTAGTGTTCCAAAAAGCAAGTATCTCTTTGAACCAGCTGCCTAGTAACCAGACAACCATGCTGCCAACCACCTTAATTATTAACTTTCCCTCATAGAATGGCTTTTAGTTACTAATGTTTCTTTCACCTATTTAATGATAGCTCAGAGCGAGTTACATTTAAGTAAAATGATAAAATGAGCACCTAGCCTGGAGGCTAAAGTGTGCTGCCATGTTAGAGTACATGCTAATGCTGTTAATACACATTGAGGCCCTTTTTCTAAGCCGTGGTAAGTGCTAGTATGTGCTTACTACAGCTGAAGACTTTCAGGCATCCTGTGGAAAATTCCAAATCTTCACACGCTAACTGCAAGTTAAAAATTATTTTAAAAATTTTGTTGGGGGGAGGCATGTCTGGGGGTGGAGAGTGGGCATTCCTGTGCTACTCAACGAATTTGCATTATCGGGCAGTATTTCTTTTTAATGGCCACACACTAATGGCAACATTAGCATATACAAAATATGAAACTATTGAAAACCATTTGCACAATATCAAAAATGGACACTACTTCTATATTCCAACTTTTTTTTTTTTTTTAATTTATGCTTTTGAATACATTTACAATATCCAATAATTCAAGAAAAAAAAGAAAACATCTCTCAAAATAATTTCATAATCATTCATTCTTACAAAATTCTTTTTAAGCCCACATTATGGGGAAACATGTTACAATTTCTAAACAAACAAGTTTAAAGGAAAAGATTAAGGACAAAAATGTTCAGTTCGTCCTAACAAACCTTGAATCATTCCTTACTAATAGGGATTCTAATTTCTCCTCTTATTCTCTACAGATGAAACAAAATCATTTCTGTTCTCTTGCTACTAAAAATTGTTGTAATTGTATGGGATCCCAAAAAACATACTCAATATCTTGTAACTTAACTAAACATTTACAAGGAAATTTCAGGTAGAAAGATGCCTCTAGAGCCAAAACTCTAGTTTTTAACTTCAAAAATTCTTTTCTTCTCAATTGAGTTGTTCTAGAGACATCCGGAAAAATCTTAACTAAATCTCCACAAAATTTCATTAACCTGTTTTTAAAGTAAAGTTTCATTAGTAACATCTTGTCTATTTCACTCATGCATGTTATCACCAGGGTGGACCGACTCTGAATCACATCCTGAGTATCTTCCAAAAACTCAGTCAAATTTACTTCACTAGTGACCAGATGATCCACCTCCTGGGCAGATTCTATTTTTTTTAGAGGAATATAATAAAAATTATTTATTGGAAAATTCTCAGCATTAGCCAATCCCAATACTTCTTTAAAAAACTTCCTTAGTAGAATTTCAGGTGACAATAAATGAGTTATTGGGAAATTGACTAAGTGTAGATTTTTCCCTCTATTCATATTTTCCATAGATTCTATTTTTGTATGTATCACCGTAGAATCTTTAACAGCAGATACCGAAACAGCTTGAAGTGTATTACATTGAGTCTCCATAACATTTAATCGTTTATCCAAAGAACTTAAATTGGAATCCACATTTTCTAATTTATGAGACACTGACTGAGAAAAGTCCCCCATTTGTCTCATCATAGTCCTGAAAAACCCTTCAACTCTAGAAATTCCTAACCATAAACATTTGAGGGTAATATCTTGTGTCTCCTCCGTTAGTGGATTGTCCTCCACTCCAGCTGAAAAAATCAGTGGTTTAGATATTTCAGTATAAACTAGTTTATTAATATGGGTGGAGGATACCACTTGTCCGTTGGAATTAGTAGGGTTTATATTCCTACTATCACTAGATACTGGGTGAAGGGGAGTAGTCCGTTCGAGGGGGCTCATTGAAGCTCCCGACACAGAGGCATCAATATTTATTGGTACTATTGGGGGATTTTCAGATAATAATAGCAAATGCCTGTCCATGGGGCCAGATACAGTAGGTGTTGAACTTTTTGGTTTAATTTTTCTTTTCCCCATATCCAGATCAAAAAAAAAAAATCTAAAGTACAATAATTACAAGAAGAACACATTAAAATGACCAACTTGAATTCTAGCTCCCCGGCTCCTCGTGGCTCCCAAGGGGCCTGGCGTGCCCCTTAGGGCACGCCCCTTTGGCCACACCCTGCGGCTGCAACCACGGCAGCGGCTACACTTTAAAGTAGTTAGAAACGGATCCAATGACGTCAGGGGTCCTTCTCTGTCGATGCCTGCGGGCGGGTAGAAGAAAACACCAAACCGCTGCTGCAGGAGTCCAGGGAACGCCAACAGCCTCCTCTGACTATCCCTCTGGGTCAGTAACAGCTCCCCAGATAGCCGCGGCAGTGGCTACACTTTAAAGTAGTTAGAGACGGACCCAATGATGTCAGGGGTCCGTCTCTGTCGATGCCTGCGGGCGGGTAGAAGAAAACACCAAACCGCTGCTGCAGGAGTCCAGGGAACACCAACAGCCTCCTCTGACTATCCCTCCGGGTCAGTAACAGCTCCCCCATTCCAACTTTTTAATTAGATTCACTACTTAAATAATTGGATTTAATAGTATAACTGTTGACTTTTAATCACATTACATTAATTAACTTCTAATGGGGACAAGCCTTAGACTTAGGAGAACATGTTTCCCAAAATGGGTTTACTTAAAGAGAGAAACACATTGCTCTCTTATCTCCTTATAACATCACCGGCTATTACCCCACCTCCCTACCAATAGAGATAAATCAAATGTTTAATTCTCTATTAAAAAAAAAAATACATTACATTAATTTTTATAAATAAATAATTCTAAACACTATGCCTCCTCTTTTATTAATATGAATCCTTAAAAACTTATTAAATTTAAACTACAAAAACTATTTTGGTATGGGATATATATTACTTGAAATAGATCAGCATACCATTTTTGAAATTCAGGACCAACTCATATCAGACCATATATATTCACCTAATCAAATTCAATCAAGATATCTCATCTAAAATTCTTATTCAATTTCATTGCAATTCAACTTTTTAATTAGATTCACTACTTAAATAATTGGATTTAATAGTATAACTGTTGACTTTTAATCACATTACGTTACATTAGCATATAGTCATGATTAGGAAAAATTGAAAATCGGCCATTTTCCTGCTGAGGTAAAAATGGCCATAGCACAGCTTAATACAAGAACCCCATTATTAGCAATAGGACCCACTGCATAAGATGAGACCTGTAGTAAGAACATAAGAATTGCCATACTGGGACAGAATGAATGTCCATCAAGCCCAGTATTCAACAGTGGTTAATCCAGGTCACAAGTACCCGCCGAGATCCCAAAACAGTAAAACAGGTTTTATGCTGCTTATCCTAGAAATAAGTTGTGGCTTTTCCCAAGTCCATCGTAACAATGTGTTATGGACATTTTTTTTTTTGTAGGAAGTTGTCCAAACCATTTATAAACCTTTCTAAGCTAACTGTTTTTACCACATTCTCTGGCCATGAATTCCAGAGTTTAATTACACATTGAGTGAAGACATATTTTCTCTGGTTTATTTTAAATTTACTACTTGGTAGTTTAATTGCATGCTGCCTAGTCCTTGTATTTTTGGAAAGAGTAAATAAGCGATTCGTCTTTCTGTTCCACTCCACTCAGTATTTTATGGGCCTCTGTCATATCTCCCCTTAGCTGTCTCTTCTCAAGCTGAACAGCCCTAGCCTTTTTAGTCTTTCCTCATAAGGAAGTCATAAATAATTCTAATATTGTCGCCCTTCTTTTTACGTTTTCTAATCCACAATATCTTTTTTAAGATGTGGTAACCAGAATTGCACACAATATTCAAAGTGCGGTCACATTTTTTTTCTCTCCTTTCCTTTTCAAATAATTTCTAACATTCTACTTGCTTTCTTAGCCACTGCTACACACTAAGCAGAGTGTTTCAGTGTATCATCAATGATGTACCTTTTCCGAGGCGGTAACTTTAATGTGAAACCTTGCTTCATCTGAGCTTCTTGAAGCATCACTAAAGCTGCCAATACATAGGTGTGGTTTATAAAGATATATTGTATATATTTAATTATATACTATTTTTAAAACTGTGATCCACTCCAGTCTTGTCATTGTTTCTTTACATATTCATAACATTTCTATATTCCTAAGGACATTCTATTTTTTTTCTTTGTCCTCTCCAGTATCTTCATATCTTCACAGCTCCTCTTCACACCATCTGCTAACTTCTTTTTACATGACTCATTATTGAAATCTGTGTGCATTGAAAACTATTTTCTTCCTCATTCCTTTCATTCTAGAAGAATAGTAGTCATGCATAAAATGCATTTCTGTGAATACAGGTTGCATATGATCTGCATTAAGAGACCCTTTTACATATGCCCTGGTGACTCACTTCTTTTTTATTTCATAGTTCCACGCATTCTGTCTCCAGATGTATTCTTGAAATACAGGCTTAGAACTGTCATAGGATTATATACTTCATCTAGAGTAGAAAATTAAATACTAAAATTATAAATGTCAGGTACCTACTATACACTGGCTTAGGTAAATCTCTTCGTAAAGGCAGTCAAAAAAATCTCAATAAATAACCCTCAACAGATGTTGGCACAGGAATTTGCAAGCACTTCTCAAGATAAAACATAAAAGATGCTATATAGTCTAGCATCAGTGGGAACTGATCCTAATTACTCTACCCTAGAAAACATGGGGGGCATCTAAGGGATTCCATTTCATCATTGTTGTATTTCTTTCTTACAGATCATTAAAGAAATTGTAGGTAAGGTAAATTTGCCAAGGTTAATTGCTAATTGGATCCAAGTGCAGCAGAATTGTTGAAAAATATTTGCCATCCCAGTTGCTGTCGTGGTTCACAAAGTTATTTTATTTTTTCAGCTGAAAGACTTTTGGAGGAGGAAATGGGAAATGTCATTCCAAACCCTTTACTTAAAGGATAAAATTTAGATGCCACTATAATAATTACAGTATCCCCAGTCATAATTCTTCCTACCTTGACCAAAATTATTAAAATTGTATTGATGACTGAATTTCAAGAATATTTAAATGAAAATGTTATTCTTGATTTAGAACACTATATTGTACTTAGACAATTCATGCTGCTTTTCTATTGAAAGTAAGATGTTATTTGCTGAAGGAAATCTAGGTCTTAGTGACGCAACTTGACTTATCGGCAGCATTTGTTTTGGTAAGTCATCATGGTATATTAGTGGAAATACTTGGGTTCCATTTACTAAGCTATGACAAAAAGTGGCCTTAGTGGGCCCTTATGTGGATCTTTTCCTCATACTAAGGCTACCTTTTGCAGCAGCTAGACAAAGACCAATTTTCTGCTTTACTACTATTACTATTAATTATTTCTATAGCGCTACCAGATGTACGCAGCACTGTACAGAGTCACAAAGAAGAAGACATTCCTTGTTCAAAGGAGCTTACAATCTAAACAGACAAACAGGATGTCATGGATACAGTTAAGGGGAACGGTTAATCTGCTGGATGGGTTCGTGGGCAGTGGGGAGTAGAGTTAAGGATTGAAGGCTATATCAAAAAGGTGGGTTTCCAGTCTGCTTTTAAACAAGGTAAGGAAAGGGGCTTGACAGACAAACTCAAGTAATTTATTCCAGGCATAGAGGGCAGCTAGATAAAAGGAACGAAGTCTGGAATTGGTATGTGCTAGTGTTCAAAGAAGAAAAGAACTAAAGTACACTCCCATACAATCCAAGTGAACACAAAAAGTCAGTGCCCAGCTATTAATATGAACCCTTATCGTCACCTGTTATTTCAAAAATTGATTATTGCAATGCCCTACTCAAGGGAATAGCCCAAAATGAAATCAGACGTTTACAGATTATTCAAAATGCTTCAATTAAACTTATAATGAAAGCTAAGAAATTTGATCACGTCACTCCCCTTCTTAAGAAAGCATACTGGCTCCCAGTCGCGCATCGTATACAGTATAAATTAAGTCTGCTTACCTTCAAATCAAACTCCGGCTTTCATTTACAAATCATTGATTCCCTATACCCCATCCAGATCACTGAGGTCTATTGATCAACATTTATTCGTTATTCCCTCATTTAAAATTTTTAATACACGGCGGCACTTTATTTTTTCTGTTACAGCTCCTCAAATATGGAACTCCCTCCCCTTTTACTTAAGAGAAGAAAACAATTTAGATAAATGTAACAGCAAACTAAAAAGCTTTCTTTTCAAGGATGCTTTTGATACTTAAAAAAAGCTTGATTAGGAGTTTCATTTCATTTCCATAACCTCTTTAAGGTTCATTGTTTATCCCCTCCCTATTGTTTTTACCATAATTGTCTTCTTTTTTATCAGCAATTTGTATTTCTCTACCCATCCTTTCCTCTCATTTTTATGTGTTTGTAATGTTAGTCTTTAACAAGCTACGTATGTTTAGTTTTTGCTGTTTTGTTGTCCCCTTAATTTTATGTAATTTTAATGATAGTTCATTGCTTAGAAATTTTAATTTTTACATGTGGAATGGGGGGAGGGTTGGATTTCTATTAATAATATATATGAATGATAAGATATTACGGTATATTCATGTGGTATATTTTTTTGTTGTTGTATATGGAACTGGGAGGGGGTGGGGGATATATCTTTTTGTTGTATGATGTGGTAGATTTTCAAGTGATATTGTATTCTAATTGTTTTATATTTACTGTACACTTGTTTGTGAATTATAAAATGAATAAAGAAATATATATTAAAAAAAAAAAGAAATTTGAGTAAGCGATTAATCAAATATACAATAAATTTGAAACTTGAAGGCAAGAAAGACTCAAATATTAATCCTGTGGAAGTCAGGTCCCAATCTATAAAGTGTACCTAAATCCATGCTGACTAGTGCTGTGCTAAGCGTGATTCTATAAAAGTTAGGCGTACTTTATAGAATCAAGCTTAACATCACCTAAGTGTCCAAACTGTAGATGCATCTTATTTACACCAGGGTTTCCTTCACCCAAATATCTGTACCTAAGTTAGATGCCTAACAGTGCCTAACTCAAAAACAGTTCATAGTCAGTTGCATGAGAGACTCCATCACACTGACAATTCGGCGCAAGAAAGAAGCGCGCCACGGGAAAACTTAGTTTTAAAGAGCTCCGAAGTGGGCTGTGAGTGGAGAATCCCCCCCCCCACACACACACACACACTGTATAGTGTTTGCGCTGCTGTTGGGGGAGGTTTGGGGGGTTGGAACTCTCCATTATAGAGAAAACGGAACTTTTTCTGATTTTTTTTCAGGAAAAGTTCTGTTTTCTCTATAATGTGGAGGGTTGCACCCCCACACACCCCCAACGGCAGCGCGAACACTATGCAGTAAAGTGGGGGCCCTCTCGGAGCTCTTTAAAACTAAGTTTTCCCGCGGCGCACTTCTTTCTTGCGCCGAATTGTCAGCGCTCGATTGTTGGCGCACTGGTGTCTGGCACGCGATTATCCCGTCACCTCAAAAACACATCTGTGATACATCCCTTAACCACACCCACTTGTAGGTAGGCACTTTGGTAGGCGCCTACTATCTGTGTTTTCGACTTGTGCCTAACTTTCGATTAAGCCCAATTAGAGCCAATTATGAGGTGTTAAGTGGCAATTATCAGTACTGGTGAAGCATATTAATTAAGTTAGCCGCCTACATCCGCTAGGCTCACCAATGTAGGCGTCTAACCTTAGGTGGACTGTATAGAATTTGCCAAGTAGTATGTGGTCATGCAAAAAAAATGTAATTTTGCATATCATTTGTTACTTCTTAATTTCTTTAGAACCCTACTCAAGTTGGAACAGCACTTCAAGTTTTCTATAATCTTGGGATTCTAAAAGCCATGATTACAAATGTAGTAGAAGGATATTGTGCATCTCTACAAGAAAATATCAACAATGCATTGGACATCAAAATTTTGACTCAGCCTTTACAGGCAGTGATAAGAGGTACAGATGGGGTTTTTCTTCCATATTTATTAGACCAACTCAATGAATTTTCAACCACATATTGTGATATCATTTGAGAGGTTTAGGTTAAATTATACTATTACTTGTAACTCTTCTTTTATTCATCTTACAGACTTATTCAAGTCACTGAAAAAGAAAGTTTGATAGATGCTAAACAATGTTTCACCTAGAATTAGATAGTTGTTTTTTTTAAACAAGTCAACAGTATTGCACAGATTTTTAAACTAATAATTTGCTTCTTTATTGGTTCTGGTCCATGCTTTCTATCTACTGTTGATGGCTCATTTTACCATTCTGTATTTAAGGGGGAAAAGCAATAGTCCATTACTTGAATTTAAATTTTAGGATTTAGCATTGCTAGCTTGATCTAATTTAAGTTTAGCTTGTTAAAAAAATATGCTGTTACACCTTTCTTGGAATAACATCAAAGTGTGCTTAATAACTGACCAAATCTACCATTGTATCAGAAGACAATGTCTAAACATACATGGAAAATAAATGGGTGGATGAAAGTCCATGCATATTGTATGAACTAATTACTAAGACAACATCCCTCAGTCAGAGGCTTCAGCTTAAGAATCGGCTAAAGATGGGACTGAGTGAGCTGCTGAGGGTTGGGTTGTCGAGAGAGCTATGTCACAGTAGAGGAGACTCAGGGAACTGGGTTAGCTGTATTAAATCTTTATTAGTAAGCTTCTAACCTCACAATTCAGTATTTTAAGAAATCTAAACTCATTAAGTATGCCCCTGTAATAACTGCAAGCAGTGTAGTAGATAAAGAGATTACTGTGAAACTAACAACCAAGAGAAAGAAGAAAAATCATAGAAAATATTTTATCACAAAGCAGCACAATTAACTATGAAATCTGTTGTCAGAAGTCAAAACATCCTCTACCTGCTCCAGGTCTACTATTCTAGCCTCCAGAGACTGTACTCATCCTATGAAATCTAGGAAATTTTTGCACTGGGTATACACCTATGACTTCCCTCCAGTAGTCATAAAATCATGCGATAACTCCTATCTTGCTGCAGGACTGATGTCTGCATACTTATGTCTTTATGTATAAAGTAACACTACATGAACAGACTAGAGCAACTTTAAAGAGAGAGAAGGATACTGCACAATTTAGACAACCTTTTTCCTGGAGACATCTAGTCCTTAGAAGATCCATCTAAGAAGTCTCATAGGGACATATTCTAAATGGGATGCCCGGTCTGAGCAGTCACCTTAAGCAGCTTTTGAGAATCATACATGGGCATCCTATACAGAATCGGGCCTGATTCTATATAAGATGCCCGGTCTCAGCAGCAACCTAAGTGGCTTTTGAAAATAGCACACAGGCGTCTTATACAGAATCACCACCCCAATTCTCTAACCAGTGTCCATGTCACAGATGTCATTTAGAGAATCAATTTGTCGCTGAGCAGCAGTGGAAGGGAACCCCCAAATTCCATCACAAGTCGGCCGGCAGGAGGCATGCTCACTCACTCCCACCTCCACCCCCAAGCCCCCCCCCCCCCAACTGTCTGTTTCCTATTGTGGCCCTAGGGAGATGCCTAGGGCCGGTTAGGGAAGTTGCAGCTCTACTCACTCGAGGAGCGTAGAGAAAGGGGAGATATGATCGAGACATTCAAGTACCTCACAGGTCGCATCGAGGTGGAAGAGGATATCTTCTTTTTCAAGGGTCCCGCGGCAACAAGGGGGCATCAGTGGAAAATCAGGGGCGGGAAACTGCATGGTGACACCAGGAAGTTCTTCTTCACCGAAAGGGTGGTTGATCGCTGGAATGGTCTTCCACTACAGGTTATTGAGGCCAGCAGCGTGCCAGATTTTAAGGCCAGATGGGACAGACATGTGGGATCTATCCGCAAAGATAGATAGGGAGGGACATTGAGGTGGGCAGACTTGATGGGCCGTGGCCCTTATCTGCCGTCTATTTCTATGTTTCTATATGTTTCTATGGTTAAGCTCCCCTAAGGCCACTTCCTGGCAAAACCACGCCCATGGCCAGCCTTGGGCGAGCTTAAGCGTTGAAAATAGCTGCCAAGACTTCCAGGGGCAGTCTTGCGAGGCTTTGAGCAGCCTCATGAGACTGCTGCAGCAGGTACGTTAGATAAATTGTGAGCCCACCGGGACAGATAGGGAAAATGCTTGAGTACCTGATTGTAAAACCGCTTAGATAACCTTGAAAGGCGGTATATAAAATCCTAATAAACTTGAAACTATTTTCATCGCTGAAAGAGCATGGTCAGGAGCGAGTAGGAATTGCTCCTGCCCCAGCGCGCTGATAGACCACCAGGGAAACAAGATAGGCCTGGGGTCTTTCCTCTGAGTCCTTGAGGGGTGGGGTTGATGGTTTCTGTCTGGGGAGGGAGGGGAATGCTCTCTTTTCTTGTAGGGGGCATGCTGATTGTGGAGGAAAGTTTCCTAGTTCGGGGGGAGGGCTGGGCTGGGCTGATGGCAGCAACGGCAAAAGAGGAGAAGGAATACTAGTGGGAGGGAGAGTGATAGGAATGGTACTTCAGGGGGAACTCAAATATAAACTGAGATACACCCACCCCACTCAAAGCAATCCAAATAACTGGACATCCGGATAATCAGTGTTCTACTGTACACTTGTATTTTGAAAGTCTCCGCTGTTTGCTTGTTCGTTCATGGCATGCTATACATCAGAAAAGTTCATATTGTTATATCCTTTATTCCAGGACAAGCAGGCAGCATATTCTCACACATGGGTGATGTCACCGACACAGCCCCCCGATACGGGCACTTTAAAAGTGCATTGCCACTTTAAGATTTTAGAAAGTTCACGATAGCCCGCACCACGCATGCACGAGTGCCTTCTCGCCCAATGTAAGACGCGCGTCTCCTCAGTTGTTTTTTTTTGTTTTTCTGGTGCTAAGAAGACACGGTTTAACTGTCGTTAAACTTTTTCTTGCCTTCCCACTCTCGCGGCTTTCTGACTTTTTAGTCAGTTCCTCTTTTTCTTTAGTGTTGCTTTCTTGTCTAAAAAAAAAAAAAAGGAAAGCAATGTTAGATTAGTTTAGTTGGCTCATCTTCAGGTTTGACTCGGCGGGGCATATTTGTTCTTCTCAGCCTCCGACTTCAATTTCGCTGGGGTGCTTTTCCCATCCACGTCAGGCTGCTGACTGAGTTTCTTCAAGTGACACTGTTCGAGCTTCTTCGGATTTTTTGAGGCTCATACGCCGTCTTGAATTTTGTTGCTAAAAAAAAAATAATAAGGAAGAAGAGGGATGTTTACACTTTTCTTTTCTTCAGCAATGGACTTCATGTCGTCCTGGAGTCGATACCGTCTTTGAAGTTCCCCGCACTGGATGTGTGGTGCCGAAGTTTCGGATCCGAGACACTGTAGGATCCAGCGATGTCGACTCCGGTGTCATAATTGTCGTGAAATTTTTTCAACAAGGACTAATAGATGTCACTACCGACTCCAGCGCTGATTCAGGCGACACCGCATATATCGACAATGGCAGTAACATCTGACCTGCCTCCAGTGTTGCACATGCTGTTTCTGAGTAAGTGGACTAGGAAGCCTTCTCTTTCTCTGTTTGGGACTCAGGTCAAACTGGTATTGAGTCATGTCATGCTGACCTCAAAGAAGTCCCATAAGCACCCAGTCCCGATCTTGAGGAGTGGTTCGACATCCTTATGGGACTGGAGCGTGACACCGTTGGTACTGGCGAAAAAACCATCGGTACCAGTGCTTGAAGAAGTTCCATAAGCGCCCGGTTCCGACCCTGAGGAGTGGCTCCAAATCGGCCTCATTCTCATGGGACCAGAGCCCAACACCAATAGTATCGGCAAAACAGCCAACAGTACTGGTGCTTTTCCTTAAGTGCAAACCACTGGGACTCAGCTCAAAGTTCACATCATGCTGACTTTAATGAAGTCCCGTAAGCACCCGGTCCTGGTCTTGACGGGTGGCTCGACATTGGCCTCATCCTCATGGGACTGGAGCACGACACCGATGGTACCGGTGGGGGAAAAAAAAAGCTAACAGTATCGGTGCTCTCCCTTAAGCTAAATATTGACAATTTGCTACAGGAGGAACTGGGTGAATGTTTTTCACATATTAGTACTGACATTCTGTATTTGTGTCAACACCACTTCTCTCGGTGCCGGTCCAGTCTGAGTCAGTCACGGCATCGACCACAATCTCAAGTCTTCGACACTGATTCTCCAGCACTGTCCTCATTCCATCCGGAATTCTGACCCGGTTGGAGATTCTGAGCAAGAACCATTCTCTACTGCAGATGATGGTGATGCTTTAGCTTCACCAGAGCATTCTTTTTCTGCTGCAACTTGTTCATCTGAACAGTTGTTGTTGTCTATAGCATTGTCTTCCACTGCATGATTCTGCCCCTTCAGACTTTAAATGCAATATAGAGTTTTTAGAGGTTTTGGAGGAGACTTTCTACATGGATTTAGAGACTCTGTTTTTTCCACTTAAGTCCTTCTACAGAGTGGTTCCTATTTCTGCATTTGTTACGCCTCAACTTCTTCATGAGTCTCTAGTGGTAGAATCGACCTTGAAGAAATCTTCAGGCACAAGTATCCATCTGTATCTGCTCCTTCTGCTCCTTCTCATTCTAAGAGGTAAAGCCAACATTCACGTCAGTGCATCAGGCTGCTTAATTAAAGTCTTCTCAGTCTTTTTGACGTGGTCCTCAGGAGCATAGCCTCAGTTTGGTTTTGGGGTTTTTTCCCACTTAAAACTAAGACTTTCTTTTCGGTGTTGATATGGAAGGAGAGCCTACATTGCTACTGTACACCGAATTAATATTGTCCACAGCATCGTCTTCCACTGCTTGACTCCACCTAATAAGTTAAAAGAAGAAACAATGAACATTGACTTTTTCTGGGTGGCGGGAACTAAAATGGGTGGAGAGCCTATCAGTTAGTCTTTCTGTCACTACAGCTACTCCTTTGTTTTGCTGCAATACAGGATCATCCAGGTGTATTTGTTCTTCTCTGGCCTTCCACTGTTCCACTAATGTTAAAGGGTGTCTACTTGAGAGCATCCAGACTATGCCAGAGTCTCCTACATTCCTTTGTACTTCATGCCGGAGGTTTGGGAGTGGCTGTAGGGGTGGAGGAGGCCGCTCAATCCTTTTTAGGATATTTTTTCTTCTCCTGGTTTTGATCGCAGCATTTCCTTATTTTTGCTCGATTGGGGAGTATTTGTTCGTATAATGTACTTTTTGTGTTTTTTCCTCACATTGCCCTCTTTTTATTTCTGGGGCCCCTTTGGCCTTTAGGACCTTTGACTTTTTGGTCACTGTTCAGCTGTTAATATCCCTGAGTTTTCAGGATCTGGAGTTTTTCTTCTTCCCAATCGATTAGTTTTCAACACCTTTTGGTTACACTCTTGCTTTAGCACCCAGGTGCATTCTTTTTAACCTTCCCGCGTCTCAGCTCTCTAGATTTCAAGGAAGCCAGTACTTCTATGTTATTCCTTCTGGCTTCCCGCATGTGTTAGGCTTTTAGTCACTCAGCGCAGTTTACACTACCAGGCCTTATTATGACCTATCATATTTTTCAATATCTGGTGGGACTACTTGCGTTTTGTAGCACCGACACTCCGTTTTTATGGTCCAGGTTTTTCTTTTCCTTTACGACTACTATTCAGTTTAGCCAATGGCCCTACAAAGTTTTTCAGTCTTTGGCCTCTACTCTACTGAGAGCATTTCTTCTGGTTTGTCTGCTTGCTCTCATTTGCCTCTGTATACACATGTTTCAAAGTTAAATATTTTTTACAAGGTACTTGAAGGTTTTCTGAGGCCACATGGTTTCCATATCACATGGACCACTACGAGCAAGACTCTCTCTTCGTACTTCTCAGTGGACCCTTGCTCCTTTGCAGCAGCATATTTTTCTACCATCCACTATTCAACAGTTGCTTCAGTGCTGTATGACTTTTGTACTCTTCAGAGGTTTCTTTTTGCACTTTTCCAAAACACTGCACTCAGACTGATCTACTCGCTAAGAAAATTTGACCACGTCACCACTGCCTACCTAGACTCACACTGGTTACCAATACAAGCGCGAATCCAATTCAAATTATACTGTCTATTATTCAAAGCAATAAATGGCTCAGCCCCCAATTACCTAAACAACCGCCTGAACCAAAATCTCGCCGCTAGACAAAGAAGATCTAAGACTCCATTTACCTACACCCCACTCAAAGGCACTCAGTGTAAGAAGATGTTTGACATTTTACTAGCGACGCAAGCAGCGAAATTGGACCATGCCATCTCCAACCTGCTGATGACAACAAGCGATTTCAAATCTTTTCGTAAAGAAATCAAAACCCATCTATTCAAAAAAATTTATACAGATGTCATAACTCCCTGGATTCCCCTCAGTTTGACTCCCCCATCCTCCCTTCTTCACCCTCCCCTCAAAGCCCAAGCTTGTCAACTGCTTCCCTAATTGCATATATACTGAAACTGCACTATATCCTATCTGTACAGCATCCCGAATTGTATATCCACTGGAATAGCCCAATCCTCCTTGCCATATCCCATTCCCTAAACTATACTACACCATTCTTCTTGTAACTCCTCTGGAAATGTTCTTCTTCTTGTAACTCTTTTGGAAAAGTCCAGAAGTCTCTTTGTAATTATCCTGGAAATGTCCAGATGTCTCTTTTGTAATCCGCCCAGAACTGCAAGGTTGAGGCAGAATCGAAATCAGTAATGTAATGTAATGTAATTTTCTCCTCTTCAAGGGATTGATGTTGACAACCCATCTCCTTATACCTGGGAAGCACAATTGGATGTCATTTTAAACCAAGGTTTTTTAGTCCATCGAGGAGCACATCTTTTCATATCAACTTACTATGTTCTGAGTGATGTATTATGCTCTTAATGTTTTTTCAACATTTTTTGAGCCCTGGAGTCCTCCTTTGCACGGACAATCTTCTACTCATGTTCTCTGTAAACACATGGAGCCACAGGGTCTCTCCAGTTATGTCAAGAAGCTCAGAAAATCTGGCTTTGGGCAATTGCTTGCCTCTTTATCTTGACGATTATCTGTTTTCTAGGGAAGCAAAATTCCCTATCAGACAAATTCAGCGAAATTATTCAGCTTAACCAATGGACTCCCAGCTCTGCAGCTCTCCATTCTTTTAAGTTCAATGGTGCGCTCCACAGGCAGACTTGTTGGTGACTCGCACCAATTACAAGCCACCCCATTTTTGTTTCAGACTATACTTATTGCATTGTCTGGGAAACAAGCATCTCTTCTGGATTGGGCGAGCATGTTTTATTCTATGCGTTTCCGTCCTCTTATTTTATGTTGATGTCATGTTAGCCACCCTGCTTCTCATAGCTTCTGGATGGCTCAGATAGCATTGGTTCTCCCTTCTACTTCACTTCAGCACAAGGGAGCAAATGCTTCTGCCATTTTTGTCTACTCTGCTTTCTCACTGGTAAGGATATTTTCTATATTCCAACCTGCAATCATTCCACCTGGCAGCTTGGTTTCTTTTGGGCTAAACCCTTCTGTATTACATCTCTCTCAGCCTGTCCGCAAGTTTATTGACGCCTACAGGAAACCAGCCTCCCTATATTGGTATCATAAACAAAAGTGGGTTAGGTTTTCTTCCTGGAGTCTTCTTCATCAAGATCCCACTTCCTTGTCAGTTGAAATGGTGTGGATTTTTTACTTTGGCTATTAGAGTCTATCTCAGTGCTATTCTAGCTTTTCACTTGCTAGTAAAGGGAAAGCTTTTTTCGGCTTATCTGCTCATCCTTTGGTCTCCAGATTCATGAAAGGACGTTTCAAGGTGAAACCATCTCTCAAACCTTCACCTGTAGTCTTGGACCTTGATTGGGGTTTTCCAGGTTCGTGATGCCTCCATTTGAGCCAATGGCCATAGCTTATCTCAGATTTTTCGCCTGGAAAGTTGTTTTTCTTATCTTGATCACTTCTGCCAGGAGGGTCAGTGAATTACAAGTGTTTGTGGCAGATTCATCCTTCACAGTTTTTCTCTATGATACAGTGTTTCTATGTACACAACCACAGTTTCTACCGAAAGTGGTGTCAAAGTTTCATCTCAATCAATTGATTGTTCTTCCAGGTTTTGTTTTGTTTTCCTAAGCCTCATTCTTTTGTAGGAAAAATGCATCTTTGCTTTCTGGACTATAAGTGTGCTTTGGCTTTTTACCTTACCAGGACAAAGACTTATAGGACTTCTCCCTATAACTGTTCCTCTCTTTTGATCATAACAAGTTGGGGCATCCGGTTTACAAGAGAACGATTTTTAACTGTTTGGCTACCTGTATTTCGTACTACTTTGCTCAACCTGACCTGAACCTCGTGAGTCAGGTCTCAGCCCATAAAGTCTGAGCTCTGGCAGTTTCTGTAGTTTTCCTTAGATCTACTCCTATTGCGGAATTCTTTAAAGCTGCCACCTGGTCCGCAGTTCACACATTCACCTCTCATTATTGTCTGGAGTCTTTCTCCAGATGGGATGGGCACGTCGGCCAGTTTGTATTATAAAATTTATTTATTTATTTATTTTTTAAAATTCTTTATTGATTTTTAATCAAAAACAGTGTCATACAAATGAAAGAACAAAAGATATTCCACATATTACACTATTATCTATACAGGTAACATAAATATCATTCAATAATTTCATTTTCCTGTATATAATAATATAATATATCCTAATATACAATACAAATAAAGAATAAAGTTACCCAAATATCAAATTTATTTTCTTAAAGACCAACTCTCCCACCATCCCATTCTGGTTAGCTTGAAGGTCACCCATGTGTGAGAATATGCTGCCTGCTTGTCCTGGGGATAAAGCACAGTTATTTACCGTAACAGGTGTTATCTAGGGACAGAAGGCAGATATTCTCACAACCCACCCACCTCCCCTGGTTAGCTTCTTAGCTGGCTTATCTTAACTGAGGAGACGTGCACCCTGCGTAGGGCGGGAAGGCACTCACGCATGCGCGGTGTGGGCTATCGCGAACTTTCTAAAGTCTTAAAGTGGCGATACACTTTTAAAGTATCCATACCGGGGGCTCTGTCGGTGACGTCACCCATGTGTGAGAATATCTGCCTGCTGTCCCTGGATAACACCTGTTACGGTAAGTAACTGTGCTTTCAGTATTGAAGGTACAGTTATTTTATATCTGTAGTATATTTTACCTTCTAGTTTCCAGGACTAAAATTGTTGTATCAATTATGCTTTTCTCAAAATATTTCTAGGTGGTCCTGGACGAGCTACAATGCCTACGCCAGGAAATACTGCTGCTTTCCGTGCAGCTCTTTGGACAAATATGGAGAAACTCATGGATCAAGTCTGTGCATCTTGTGTGCAGGTACAATTATTCTTCCTCTCCAGATGTACATGAACATTGAGAAAGTTAGTAATAGAAAATCATATTAAAGAGATAATCTTTCTTTTAGGTGCAACACCTTCAGAAAGTATTGACAAAAAAGCGGGACCCTGTTTCACATGTTTGCTTCATTGATGAAATAGCAAAGGTAAGAAATACACTTACTATGTTAGAAAAGTTCACAGTATACCATATTTGAAACACTTGAACCCTGTATAGCTGTGTGATTCAAACTGACAGAATCCAGATGGTATAAGAGAATATGGCGAAAACCAAAGAGAATTGACCCCAAAGTATCCACAGAGAAGAAAATCCAGAAGAAATCAAAAGAAACTGTGCAGTGACGATGTTCCTTAAATGGACTTTATTTGAAAATGTCAAAGTTCCAAAGGTAAAATAAAATCATCCACATAAAATAAAATCATCCACACAAAAATAAAGTAATCCACATAAAAACTTTAAAGGACTTAGTCAGCTAGGGACGCAGGATGCATTTTGGATGCAAGCAGCGTCTCACTTACGACTCACCACATATTAGCTTCTCCACGTATTCACCATTATAGGACCCTCAGGGACCCCTGAAGAACACTTTTTGTTGAAATGCAGACCGTGTTGGGTCCTGCGTCCCTAGCGGACTAGGTCCTTTAAAGTGGATTACTTTATTTTTATGTGGATGATTTTATTGTACCTTTGGAACTTTGACATTTTCAAATAAAGTCCATTTAAGGAACATCGTCACTCCAAAGAGTTTATTTTGGTTTCTTCCATAGGAGAATATGGCGTAATATATAGAACTCTCTTCCTCTTGTAGATATTAGGATGGGAGGGAAGGAGTAGAAAGCTGCATTTCGGTGTACCTGAGGGGATGGAGAGAGATTATACATAGATAGTCAAATGCAGATATCTATATACTTAGCTAATATTTGACACTTTTTAGTAATTATATGAAGTTTATTTATAGACTGTTTTACTGCCACTAATATTAAATTCTATTATATTTATAAATGTTATATAAAATCAATAATATAAGTACTTCTTGACTTCAGCAAGAGAAAACAAATTGTACAGTAAATCTGAATATGATTGTAGATTACACCTTATGCACCTGTGCCCAAAGTTGAAATAAAATAAATGTTATAGAGAGCGAGAGTGGAAGCAAATAGGATTTTATCTGTTTTAAAAGAGTAAAGAATAGACAGCAAAACACTATTCCTCAAAGTTAAAACAACAATAATTTCCTTTCCCTCAGCTCATTTTTGTTGTTTTAACTTTGAGGAATAGTGTTTTGCTGTCCATTAACATACCTGGTAGGTGCCTTGGTGTAGATACCTACCAAATCTAATTAATTTTTTAAAAATTGTTTCTTAATTGGTTTTTTAATGGTGCTTTCAATTATCAGCGTCAATTTAAAAAATTAAGGTAGGCACCCAGATTGGTTAGGTGTGCTGGTCTAGTCACCTAATTGTAGTATTTTATAGAATCAGGGCATAATGTATGCTAACCATCATTTCAGCAGTTAGCAAGGGCCCACGTAGCGCCTCACTAAGGGGCCCTTTTACTAAACTGTGGGAAGCACTAGTACTTGCTTACCGCAGATTAAAAAAGCTTACTATGGGAGGTGCTCTGGCATCCTGTGGTAAAATCACATGCAAAAATTTAAATCATTTTTCTGAAAATGGGCACTTCTGTAGGGGGGAGTAGGTGTAACAGCATGAATCAGCATGTGGGGCATTGCCGAGCGCTAATTGATTAGCACGGGGCCCTTACAGACTACAGTATAGGAGGCGGTAAGGCCTCACACCCTAATTTTTTAAATGGCCACGTACTAATGGTGAAATTAATATGTGGCTATTTTTCAGCTGAGTGAGAAGTGGCTTTAGCTTCTGGAAAAGACCTGTGTAAGTGATGCGTTAAGGCCACTTTCTGCCATAGTTTAGTCAAAGGTCTACTAAGTGCTTCCACACTAACTGCATCCAGAATACCGCATGTTAATGGAAATGTTAATATGGGACAGTACATGCAAAATCTAATAGACTGTAGTTTAAAAAAAATATATATTTTTTTTAAAGCCCTTTAGTACATTTGTACATTTCTTAGGAAATGTTTAAAAGGAACCCAGTTTAAGGACTAGAATCCGTTGCCTCAACAAAAGATATTCTCTTCTAAAATTGATGTTTGTTAAATCTGGGAACATATTAATTTTATAATCATGAAACAGTACATGCTAATATTTAAAATATAAAGAGAAAATCTTAACTGTCTGTTGAATGCAGGAAAGTATAACTCGGTATTTCTTACTGTATTGTATAAAATTGATCTTTGAAATTTTAGCTCAAACATATGCTTCATGCGCTTCTAATATACTATGTTTAAAATGAATTCAATTTGAAGAACATTTATTTCCAGTATGCTATCCTCTCCTGTGCTTTTTACCCAGGAAGGCCATTCAGATATTCTTTATATGTTTTGGATTGACGTCACGCAGATCATGTCTTCTCACTTTCAGAAAGCCACAAACTGTAAGTGCTATGTTATCTATGTCAACTAGGTTCTTTATGTATCTTTATGTACTTATACTTACTTTGGAATGAGGAGTGTAAACATTTTGTGCTCCTATTGCAAAGCTGTGGTATTGTATAACACAGGGACAAACTTGTCCCTGTACCCGCACAAACTCAGTTTCCCCATCGCTGTCCCTGTCCCATTCCTGTAAGCTTTGCCTTAACTGCACAAGCCTTAGACAATAATGATTTTAGATTCAAACAGTTTTATTGATGCAAATATCATCAAATACAATAATACAACATCAAAAGACATTAATAATGCATCAATTATTAATATGCATAATAAAAGACAAATTCCAATATCAATAAACCCCCCACTTATGGACAGAGCTTGCAGGAATGGGGCAGGGACAGGAAAAGAACTTGCCGGGACGGGATGGGAAAATGGGTTCCCATGGGGATGGGAAAAAATTTGTTCTCGTGTCATAAGAACATAAGAATAGCCTTACTGGGTCAGACCAATGGTCCATCAAGCCTAGTAGCCCGTTCTCACGGTGGCCAATCCAGTTTCCTATGAGCGTTGGTAGCAGCACGGCTCCCCGCACTAGAAACTGCTATCGCAGTTTCATAAAAGGAGGCCTTTATGTTCATTGTTCACTTCTGTCATTGCAATTACTGAATAGGATTCTGATGAGCATCAGCATTTCTACTTTTGATTTACTTTGAGTATACTTATGAGTATTGCATTAAATACAAAGAAAATATCAAAAGAAAAATTAAGTTGTCTATCTACATGCTTCATTCTTAGATTTGTAAAATTGGCTTTTTTTTTTAGCTGTCTACTACAGGTAGACTGACCTTATGCGTGGTACTTTGTCAAGTGAGTCTGTAAAATGCTGCATATACTTGATAGCACTATACAAATGATCATTATCATATTTGTGTATTTGTCGGTCTGTCTCCTCATTCCCCTAACTTTTTAATTATTAACCTAATTTCATTAAAATTTCTTCTATGGATAAAAGAACTATGACCCATTCTTATGCTTTTCATATGCTCTGAGTGGAAGAGTATGAACCAGAGATCTCGTCCAGTGTTTAAATCTCACTGCATCGCCTTGTGATCTTGAGCAAGTTACTTAACTCTCTATTGCTTCGGATACAGATTTAGATTGTAAGCCTCTGGCAAAGGAAATACCTACTGCACCTGAATTTAACTCACCTTGACCTACTGCTAGAAAGGTGTTAGCTAATTACTGAATCATTTTAAAAATCCCTAGAAGCAATAATTAGTTACCTGGCTAAATCTAAATCTAAACCTTAGGTTTGTATACCGCATCATCTCTACATTCGTAAAGCTCGACACGGTTAACAAGAGTTAGGGTAGAAAGGAACTCCAGTGGAGGGAAGAGGCAAAATGAAGAGAAAATTTAGAAGACTAGAATAACCAGAGAGGGAGGAGGAGTTACATTTTTGAGAATAACCAGGTTTTCAGATGTTTACGGAAGAGTTGGAGGGAGCTCAGATTCCTAAGAGGGGAGGTAAGGTTGTTCCAGAGCTGAGTGATTCTGAAAGAGAGGGAAGAACCTAGTTTTCCTACAAGTGAAACGCCTTTTAGAGAGGGAAAGGAAAGTTTCAGTTTTTGGGTGGATCTGGCAGAATTGGGATTAGAGGAGTTCCAAGAAAGAGGAATGAAGGGAGGGAGGATACCGTTTAGGATCTTGAAAGTGAGGCAGGCACATTTGAAGTGGACTCTGGAGATAATCGGAAGCCAGTGGAGCTTGGATAAAAGCGGTGCGACGTGGTCAAATTTGCTTTTTGCGAAAATAAGCTTACTACATAAGCTACTACATAAGATAAGTGGATGATCTATCCACTTAGTGATATTCAGCAGCTCTGAACATTTAAGTAGGAATACTGAATTTTTGGTTTTCATATATAATCTAGCTGTGATTTTTGTATCACTCTATGCCTAATCAGGTTCAAGGAAACTTACAACGCAAGAAAATCACATTATGAATAGAGCAGTGGTCTCAAACTCAAACCCTTTGCAGGGCCACATTTTGGATTTATAGGTACTTGTAGGGCCGCAGGAAAAATAGTTAATGTCAGTTCTCGTGGGACTCTTGAGTCTTGCGAGTCCCGATGGCAAAGGCATGCAGGAAGCAGCGCGGGGCCGGGCTGAAGATTTAAAAGATCTCTCCTGTCTTGCACCGCTAGCCGTGATTTGAGGAGCAGCGATTCCAGTTCGTCCAGCGAGGGAGTTAAAAACTGTATAGCCCCCCCCAGTTACTGGTAGATAAGCCGCGGTTAATACAATGGGGTGGCTTATCTACCAGTTTTAAAACTTGTATAGGCATTTTTTGTGGCTTATACACTGGGGCGGCCTATATATGTGGAAATATGGTACAAGTTTTTTTAGCCTATGAATCGGAAGGGGGGGGGGGGGTCTCAAAACCAATATTTTGGTGGATTCTGGGGCTTTGAGAGCACATTCCACAAGAAGAAAGGCTTCTTCATGGGTGGAGGCCCAGGCAATCCCGCCCAAGGAGATTTGTAGGACGGCTTCATGGTCCATACTTCATACATTTACAAGGTTTTATAGAGTGGATGTAGCAGCTCAAAAGGACACTGCTTTTTGTGTCCTCGGTATTAAGGGCAGGTTCATCTGTCTCGCCCTAGATTCAAGATACTTCCCACTCATCAGGACTCGTATGCCCTGTACATCAGTAGGGAAGATTAGGTTCTTACCTCAATAATCTTTCTGGTAACGGCTTACAGATCCTGACACCCCTCCCTGTCAATGTAATTACTCACCTTAGTGTCTTAGACAAGAATGTCTGTTCAGAACTTGAAATCTTTTCATACCAATCAGGACTAGTATAATTGGACAAGGGGAACTTGATAAATGAATCTACACTTCACCATACTCAATAACTCAGTCCAGGACAGAAATGGGGTTCTGAACTAAAAGACTACTTTTTTTAAAAAAAAAGTTGTCTTGAGACTCAAAATAACTATTATCAGAGAGCAAAAAATAACTAAGACACATGAAGGGCAATTCTATAACTGGGCACCTGATTGGAATCTATTCTGTAAAGGAAGGTAGACACCTACTCTTTTTTTTTTTACAGAATACTAGTGTAACAGCTTAAATACGTGCTTAAATGTTAGGCGTTAGACACAGAGCCAGTGTTTTAGCACCTACATACCACAGATACATATGTAATTTATAGCATGTAAGTATGTCTAAGTCTGTTACACATGCAAGTTACACGCGTAAGTTACACATGCAAGTTACACGCGTAAGTTACACGTGTAACTTATAGAAGGTTATAAATTACACATGTATCTTTAGATGCTAACACACTGGCTCTGTGTCTGACGCCTAACATTTAAGCATGTATTTAAGTTGTTACACTGGTATCCTGTAATAAAAAGTAGGTGCCTACCTTCCTTTACAGAATAGATTCCAATCAGGCGCCCAGTTATAGAATTGCCCTTCATGTGTCTTAGTTATGTTTTGCTCTCTGATAATAGTTATTTTGAGTCTCGACAACTTTTTAAAAAAAGTAATCTACTAGATCAGAACCCCATTTCTGTCCTGGACTGAGTTGATTACTAGTGAAGTGTGGATTCATTTATCGAGTTCCCACTGTCCAATTATACTAATCCTGACTGGCATGAAAAGATTTCAAGTTCTGAACAGACATACTTGTCTGAGACAGTAAGGTGAGTAATTACATTGAGCCACAGGCAGGTTGGTGCTCCTCCTGTCTAGGGAACACTGGCTGCAGATGGGGAGGTGGACAGGGACGTCGTGTTTAATATAGTAACATAGTAAATGATGGCAAATAAAGACCTGAAAGGTCCATCCAGTCTGCCCATAAGTTATACCCATTAAAAAATACATGATTAGATTAACTTGTCTCTTCCTTGGGGGCGGGGCAGGGGGCATGGGCGGGGCAGGGCTATGGGCCCAGTGTACTTGTGTGCCTAGGGGCCCTCGAAGAATTAATCCTGCCCTGCCTCTTCCTTGTCCTGCAGATCCTGTAATTGTGTGGCTTTAATAGGATCTTTAACTTTTAACACTACACCCCCCTCCTTCCTACCGTGTCTTTCCTGAACAGATTTTAGCCCAGTATAACTACATCCCAGTCATGGTTCTCCGTGCAGTCATGGTTATACGGGATTGTCCTCTCCACTCCACCTCACAATCGCATAGAGACACAGGAAGGCGCTTACATGAGGTTACAGCAGTGAGGCGAGCAGTGTTCCAGAACGTAAGGTAACCATTGGAGGCAGTGCAGCTTGTGCATGTGCATGTAATCTCGTGCTGGAGGTGAGAGCTGAAGGCGGTTGCGGATACTGGTATTTTCTTTGCTAAGGGTTGGTTAATTCTGGAACAAGTATTAATTTAGTTCAAGGGATAGTGGCTGTTTTATAGTTCTCATCAGGAAATTGTTCTAAATCATCTTATAAAGTTAGGGTTTGTACATATTTCTTATATTTACTTTAGTATTTCAGAAATATATTTGTGAATAATCATTAGAAGAATTTGTAACTATTTGTATACTTTCATACCAGAAGTCTTGATATCTGATAAAATAATTTATAATTACACTGTGCCAACCTTCTTTTAAATAAAGCAGCAATTATATAGAATCATAGGGACATTAGGTGCAGTTAGTCCTATTTGAAATGAGTCCAGAAAGTTACTTTCTAAGTGATTTTTCTGTTATCTCTGCACGCTACAGTTGCTATTGAGTAATTCTTTAAAGTGAGTGCTAACATTTAAGCACCAATTATGCACATAAATATTTAGAATAATAGCTTATTCATGTATATGTGTCCACAGACACATAAATGCCAAAATTCTACCTAAGTGCTATTCTGGGAGGTACTTAGGGAAGCATACATTGGGGTGGAATATAGACTACTTTAAGTTACACGTGTCCCTGTTATATAGGCGTGATCATTTACACCAACTGTAAGATGTGTAAATTCTCAGCCTAACTTTTGTGCATGTATCTAACTTATTACATTAGTGTTCTATAAAGGAAAGTAGGTGCCCTCTATGCCTCTAGGTATAGGAGCACAGTTATGGAATTACTCCCCATGTGTCCAATATTCCACATGCATGTAAATTTTTCTTGCACAAATTTTAAGTGGTACATATAATTTTCTGTAACTTATGAACAACATTCCCTCTAAGCAGCAGCTTCTACACAGGAGTCCTGCCAGTGGAGAGTGGTGCTACTATATAGTGCATTCAATTGAGAGAGACAGGTGATAGAATGTATGAGATTATAGCAGCACTGGCAGGAATGCCAACAGAGGACTCCTACAAAACATAATACTGCTTAAAGGAAATGTTGCTTATGAAATGAAAAATGTCTAAGAAAATATGCATATATTAATTTCAGAAATAAAATATATTAGGATTTCTGCTTTAAAGCACCAAAGGGCACTTTGACTAAAGTGTGGCCAGTTTTTGCATTTATTACGTGCTGTAAATGCAAAGATTGTATAGTAATTTTTGGAGATATCTTTTGTAGTTACCACTGTTAATACTGTTTATACATGGTCACGTCACATTATTATGACCACTGCCTACCTCTGATGTCAGGGACGCACAACCAATGAACGAATGCACATGTCACGTGCAAACTTTGTGGGTATATAAGGTAGGATGTCAACAAGTTGTCAATATAGCAACCGTGGCTGTCATGGGGATAAAGTGTGATTTATCAGACATTGAAAAGGGCATGATCATTGGCTACCGGGCCAAAGGTGGAAGCATTTCGGAAATAGTGGAGTTTGTGAACTGTTCATGGGTTGTTGTGGTTAAAGTGTACCATGAGTTTACAAATGGAACCTTTTTGATGACCCAACTTAGTAACTGTGGGAGCAACACAAGCTATCGATATGAGAGATGAAAGCTGCTCAGACTGGTGCAGATTGATCGGCACACTACCATGGAGCAACTCATTGTCCAAAAGAAACATGGGGCTTCCAGATGTGTGTCCAAAATGATTGTGCAGCGAACTCTGTTGCAAATGGGGCTCTGGAGCAGACGGCTGGTGACTGCGCCCATGCTCACAAGGGTTCATCTAAAAATTGACTGCAAGTTGCACAGGAGTACCGACATTGAACTTGCACCAACTGGCAGAGGATTGCCTTCTCTGATGTCATGGATGGACTTTGACATGTCAGGCATGAAACCACCGAGAGCAAACACCCAGCAACCATTGTTGGATGTACATAAGCTGGTGGTGGTAGCATTATGGTATGGGGAATTTTTTTGGGGTGTGGTCTGGGTCCCTTGATAACTCTGGAAGGCACTCTGAACCAGTATGGGTATCTCTCCTTCCTTGCCAATCAAGTAAACCCGTGGCCTATATATGGGTTTTGCTAGCCTGCCCATTGGGTGTGGCTTGCATAACTGGGGCAGCCTATACTGTTTTTTAAAAATCATCCCCCTCCCCCTTACCTCCCTTGCTGAATGGCGGAGGGCTGCCTCCTCGAATCTCGCCGCCAACAGTGCTTGGCAGGAGCGATCTTTTCAATCTCCAGCCCGGCCCTCTCACTGCTTCCTGCATGGCTTTTGCCATCAGTTCTCACGGGACCGGTTCTTGTGGGACTTACAGTCCAGCAAGAACTGATGGCAAAGCCATGCAGGAAGCAGTGCGGGGCCAGGCTGGAGATCGAAAAGATCGCTCCTGCCCTGCACCACTGGCCGCGAGATTCAAGGAGGCAGCCGTCTGCCCTCAAGCGAGGGAGGTAAGGTGGGGGGAAGATTTTAAAAAACAGTGTAGGCCACCCCAGTTACTGGTAGATAAGCCGTGGCTAATACAATGGGACAGCTTATCTACCAGTTTTAAATCTTGCATAGGCATTTTCTGCTGCCTATACATGGGGCGGCCTATATGTGGGGAAATACGGTAGCATAGATGCACATTTGCGCTTTCAGTGTACACAGTTTACATCCATTCTCCATAACCCCCAGTTTCCACCCTTTAACAAAGCACACAGTTAATGGTATGTATTAGCATGTGCTGTCATGCCACCATGGTAATAGCACATGCTAATCTGCACATTAACTGTGTAACCTTACTAAAAGGGCCCCTTAATCTAAGGTTTTGCTTCTACCAATTTTATTTTAAATTGCTTTTGTTTTTAAAGTTGTGGAAAATCAATGCATAGTTTCAAAATTGTCCAAGTAAATCAACCTACAAGCTTATTGTACTTCTTTGCTCAAGGCTTAAATATAGACTTATATATTTGTCTTTAAAACTCATTATTCATGTTTTGGTTCACAGCGTCTACGTTTTTGAAGCAGGCTTTTGAAGGAGAGTACCCTAAATTACTGAGACTTTATAATGATTTGTGGAAACGTCTTCAGCAATACAGTCAGAATATCCAAGGGAATTTTATGACAAATGGAAGCATAGATCTCCTTACTGATCTACAACAAATGGAAGATGACATGCAGGATATCTTCATGCAAAAGAAACAGGATTATGAGTGTGTATTCAATTACTGACTAGCCATCATTTATAAAGATAGAGTACATTTAGCATATTAGTTGATTGATGATTATTATTCCTGCTTTCAAAAAATCTGTTGAAAAATTGTGAAAATACAAATCTGTTTTCTATTATATGATATTTTAGGGGATAATTTAATTATCTTGTTCTATTGTATATTTGTGCTACATGATTGTGAAAATAGTTTTATTGTTATGTTGGATTTAACTCTGGTCACCCTTAGGCATAAACAACTGGCCATCCACTCCAAAATTGTGCTCGTGGAGGTCACCTTGCAGAATTGCCATCTGACCTAATATAGTGAGCCCTCTCCACAAGAGCCACTAGAATTGCCCTCAATGGTGGGGTGAACTATTGCAGTCAAGGTGGCTATCCTTAAGCAGTGGAATACTCTACTTCCTGGGCATTTACTTCTTGTTTATAGCATTTGAAATTGTAGAATGAAGAAGTGGTTTTGTTGAAGAGCAGCAAGCTGAGAACCAGAAAAACCCAGTTCAAATCCCACTTGTTAACTTAAAGAAGTCAATTAATCATCTGTTACTACAGGTAGAAACTATGGGGCCCTTTTAATAAAACTTAGCATGTGCTAAGTGCTTTATAGCCCATAGGCATAAAATAGGGCCAAAGCATTTTGCGTGCACTAATCGTTAGTGAAAGGGCTCCTTAGACTGTAAGCCCTCCAGGGACAAGAAAGTACCTACTGTATCTGAATATAACTAGCCTTATGCTACAAGGGAAAAAGAATTGTGAGCTAAAAATCTATATATATTGATGCTGGAAACATAGGGCTCCTTTTACTAAGCTGCGATAGTGGTTTTAGTGCGTGTTTAGCGCACGCTGAATTGCCGTGCACGCTAGACCTTAACGCCAGCATGAGCTGGCATTAGTTCTAGCGTGTGCTAAAAACGCTATCGCAGCTTAGTAAAAGGAGCTCGTAATGAACAAAAGCAAATTAAAAACAAAATTGTGGTTAATCCAGTATGCCCTGTGAAGTAGTTGGGGTTGAAGTGCCACTGTGCAAGTTACCCCCATGCCTTTGTATGAGGATGTAATTGCAGCTCCATACAAGTAACTTCATTGAGAGTCCCCTAGTCTTTGTAGTTTTTGAAAGAGTAAAAAATTGTAAAAAATGTTAACCCATGCTGTACTACTCGGGATTTTGTAGACTTTAATCATATCCCCCCCTCAGCCATCTGTTTTCCAAGTTGAGGAGCCCTAACCTCTTTAGCCTTTCCTCTTATGAGAAGAGTTCCCTCCCATTCACCATTTTGTTTGCTCTTCTTTGAACCTTTTCTAATTCTGCTTTATCTTTTCTGAGATAAGGAGACCAGAATTGAATGCAATATTCAAGGTGAGGTCACACCATGGAACAATACAGAGGCATTATAATATTCTTAGTCTGATTTATGAGAGGGTGCTAAAAAGTTTTCAACCCAACCAACTTCCTAAATTCCGAGTGTTATTTTGCCACTGTAGCTGAAAAGAGTGTTATTTTATTTTACAAAATGCTAATTTGCAGAATCATACTATGTTTTTGACATTGTTTCAGATCATTGATTGAGCCATGTCAGTGAAAAGTGTGGAATTTTCAAGTGTGGAACTCCGAGCCATCTTGAAGTTCCTATTCCTGCAGAATAACTCCAAAGGAAATCCATGAATGTATGATGCAAACATTGAGTAACAAATGCTCATCATACTCCACGGTGAAGAAGTGGTATGCAAACTTTCAGCATGGAGATTTCGAGACCAAAGATGCAGCAAGGTTGGGGAGGCCTCAAACAGTGTCAATTCCTAAAATTGTTGACCATGTCCATGACCTGATTTTGACAGATGGGCGAATATCAGCTAAAACAATTGCTAAGACACTAAGGATATCCAGGGAATATGTTGGATGTATAATCCACAAACAGCTGGATATGCAGAAGCTGTCAGCCCAGTGGGTGCCCAAATATTGGAATGCTGATGAGAAACAACATTGAGTGGATACTTCAAAGTTGATTTTGCAGCATTTTCAGCAAGCTGGTGCCAATGTTTTGGCACGACTAGTTACTGTTGATGAAACATGATGAGTAATAGTAGTAGTAGTATGATCCTAAGACAAAACAGCAGTCCATTGAATAGTGGCACTCAGGTTCTCCAAGGCCAAAAAAAAATTCAAGACCCAAAAGTTAGCAGAAAAGGTCCCACTGTTCCCTCTAAGCTGAGCAGGAGTCCTCCACCCACAGTCTCACCAATAGAGGGTGCTGTTTTACTGTCACATTTTTCAATTGTGAGGGACAGGCAAGTTCTGCAGGACTCCAGGGAACATACCTGTCCTTAGCGACTGAAAATATTCCACCCCCTAGTGGTAGCAATGCAGCTGGAGGACACCTGCTCAGCTTAGAGGGAACACATGACCACAGAGTTTTGGGAACAGAAAGATGTTATAATGACTGACCATCTTCCAAGGGGCCAAACAGTTAATACAGAATACTATGTAACTTGCTGTGTTGATTAAAGGAGGCATTGAAAGAAAAAAAGGGGAGGAAAGCTGTGGAAAGGAGAGCTGTTTTTTGCAAGACAATGCACCTGCGCACAAGGCTGGCAAAACAATGGGTTTCAGTGCATAGACAATCCATCCTACTTACCAGATCTTGCTCCATCTGACTATTTTCTGTTTCCAAATCTTAAAAAGAGATTGAAAGGGCAACAATTTTCGAGTGATTCAGAGGTGATTGCAGCAGTGGAGCAGTATTTCAGCGACCAGACATCAGAGTATTTTTTGGAAGGGTTACAGAAATTTCAAACCAAGTATGTTGAACTTAGGGGTGAATACGTGGAATAACTTGTAAGTTTCATAGCTCCTCGTCATTCATTTCTTGGTTGGGCTGAGAGCTTTTCAGCACTCCCCTTGTATGATTCCTTTCCTAATAATTCCTAGCGTTCTGTTTGCTTTTCTGGTTGCCTCCGCACACTGGACAAAAGGTTATAGTGATGGATATGACAGTGCCTGAAATAATAATAACACATATTTAAATTTTCTCATGGTCGTCATCCAAGTTTCACTTTTGAATAACTTTTGCTAACTCTTTGGTTGGCATGTTTAGACCTTTGCTTCAAAATCACTTTATAGAAGAGAAACAACCTGATTCTTCAGTCAGGTGTACTCAGCTCAGCTGCTGTCATTGAACAGAGGTGGGCTCTATTTAACTTATTAATTTAGAGCTGTACCAAATAGCATGTTTTACTATTTGGCCGAATACTAATAATGAAAAATATTATTCCATTGAATATAAATACCAAATATGAATAATGGCCATTAAGCTTTAACATAAGTAAAGAAACAATGTGAAATCAGAGATCGAGTGTTCATTTTAGTAGTGTTTAGCACAGTAGAGCCCCAGAGTATTTATATTTGAATTTAAATCACTATTCAGCCAAATTTGAATAATATATTTGGGACTAAATTAATCAAATACAAATATTCAGTATAGCCCTACTTATGGGCCTTGTTATGGCAGTTTTTAGAATCAAGGCTCATTTTGGTTTACTGTGACAAAAGATACTAGAACATATGCAATCGGGACTTTTTGATTTCTTAGTCTTATGAGATGTCATTTATTTTATAATGTTCACTGCTTTAGAGCCTTTGGGAAAAGGCAGTATATAAAAATAAGAAAAAAAATTTAAAAAATTTGTAAAGTTCTTTAACGGTTCTTTCACAATAAAAACATTTAGAGTTTGTTGTCTAGATTAGTGAAACAAATTCTTGCTTTAATGCATTTTGAATTGTATGTATTAAACATAAAAGTATGAAGTAATATGCAAGGATATGAATTCATGTACAGTTCACTGTAGAAGTCAACCAGTGTCTCAAACATAGAATTCTCCCCTCCCATTCAACCACCAGTTAAATGCTAGTCAAAGGACTTTAGCCTTTACATTACCACCCTCTCAGTAAGCAAATATTTTCTCATGTTTCCTCAGAATTTGTTATTATAGCACCCCCAGTCCTTCTTTACCCGCAAAAACATTTTTTATGATTTTCAAATATAAAAAAATAGTTTAAAAACTCTCAATACAGAATTAACATTAAGAAAATAAAGGGAACCCTTGTAATCATTATAAATATTTATTACAGCTACTCATCAATAAAATTGGGGGAAGAATCATAAGAAAAAGTAATTTAAAAAGAGAAAGTACATTCAGACATGACTTTTATTGCTTCATCACAGGGTATAGCTTCCATTGAGTACTCTCAACAAAATGCCAAGGGCCACCCAATAGTGGGAGCCACTTGAACTAAGGCTTACCAAGTCACAACTCTTCTTTACTCTCCATCATCCAGAGCCTGGACTAGACAGGTACAGGTAGGAGCTAGTTTCAGATTTTCCTAGTGCTGTCCTTAGCGAGGTAACAGAGAAGGCAGTTGTTATCCAACTTTGGAACATTATTGAAGATTTTTTGGTTTTAGAAGACATTGCGCTTCTGCAAAGGTCAACTTTTTCAGCCTCAACATTGTATTCCAACGGTGTGTTCTGTTTGGGTGTACATTGTAGGCTTTATGCTGACTATGTACAATTATTTTTGCCCATCGATTCTTTCCCTGAATTACTTTGACTTATTGTTAGTGCATGATAGCTGTTGATCATAGCTGATATAAAATAAATTGGTCCTAAACCTCAGTATGATGGAAATATTTTAGATTGAACACCTCTCTTCCCTATGTCTAGGATTGTCTGTGATCGACTTGCGTTGCCTTCCCGATCTACCAATCGATCGCGATCGACATAATGGGCACCCCTGGTCTAAGTGGTTCACAGTTAGGTACTGAAGCAATTTTTCCCTGTCCTGGTGGGCTCATAATCTATCTAATATAGCTGGGGCAATGGGAATATTGAGTGATTTGCCCAGAGTCACAAGGAGCAGTGTGGGTTTGAACCCACAACCTCAGTGGTCTGAGACTGTAACTCTAACCACTGCACCACACAGGTGTAAGCAGAGGTGGCACTTATAGACAGATAAAATAGAGTAACAGGAGTTACAACAAAAGTAAGAGTGGATAAGAAAGCCTTGCTATAATTGGTACAGCTGGTGTTAGTCCTTGTGTATTTGACATTAATTAGATCAGTGGTTCCCAACCCTGTCCTGGAGGACCACCAGGCCAATCGGGTTTTCAAGCTAGCCCTAATGAATATGCATGAGAGAGATTTGCATATAATGGAAGTGTCAGGCATGCAAATCTGCTCCATGCATATTCATTAGGGCTAGCTTGAAAACCCGATTGGCCTGGTGGTCCTCCAGGACAGGGTTGGGAACCACTGAATTAGATGATGCTTCCATTAAAGGCTTAGAAGAGGCAAGCTTTCACCTGCTTCCTGAAGTGGAGATAGTTTTATGTTAAATGAAATCTTTCTAGGGGTGTATTCCAGAGTGTGTGTGGTGTGTGTGTGTGGGGGGAACTTCTCCAGAGAAGGCTTGTTGATGGATATCACATTGCTTGTTTCCTTTGAAGACTGGTAAGGGATATTCTATGGGAGGACCTTATCAACCTCAGAGGTGTTTACAAGGAGATTCTTTTCTCAAATGCTGTTGCCCATTTCATTTAAGGGCCTTGTGTTGTACTGATAGATAATGAAGCTTTTTGCAGAAATGGTATGAAGTAATCGCATTTCTTGCAGTCTTCTATCAGCAGCAGCTCCCAACGCTCATTGAGTTCCTATGAGCGTCGGGAGAAGCACGGGCCATTCATCATGGCTCTCTGCGCTAAAAACCGCTAGCGTGGTTTCGTAGAGGAGGGGGATAGTTTATGAAGCTGGAGATTTCACCAGGGTTTATGGTTCTGTTAGAAACAAGTTGACCTAGCATTGGAAAATGTAGAGAAAAACAATTATATTGCGTTCCCCTATTATTTACCTGAAAACTGTTATATTCCCTACTTCTACCCAATTTCAGGAGGCATATTTGGGAGACAAAACAGATAAGATCAATTATATTAAAACTGTAAACCCAACATTATAAAATGGTTGAGGGAGCTCTACTTCAGTTTGTATACACAAGAATCTTTTAAAGTTCAGTGTGTTATTCAGTGTTGCTTGTTTTATTTTTTAAATATATATCGCTGTTCTCTGCAGATTACAACTGTCATGTAATGAGCTCAACTATTATGATTAGTATTTTTAAAATAATTTTCTTTTTTAACATTTGCTTTCTTATATTTACAGTCCAGAAAAGGCATTGAAAAATTCATTGCAACCTTATGAAGCTGCTTATCTTTCCAAATCTTTATCCCGACTTTTTGATCCTATCAATCTTGTCTTTCCTCCTGGGGGTCACAATCCTCCTTCCAGTGATGAGCTTGAAAGCATCATTAAAACCATTGCAAGGTATGTGTGACTAACATTTTACAAATTAAAAATATGAAGAAGTGATCCCTTTTTTGTCAAAAATTTAGGATTGGAAATTTTTCATTAGATATAATAAAGTACTCTTTCATCTGACTCTGCCTTTATTTCAGGGGTCTCAAAGTCCCTCCTTGAGGGCAGAATCCAGTCAGGTTTTCAGGATTTCCCCAATGAATATGCATGAGATCTATGTGCATGCACTGCTTTCAATGCATATTCATTGGGAAAATCCTGAAAACCCGACTGGATTGCGGCCCTCAAGGAGGGACTTTGAGATCCCTGCTTTATTTAAAACTGCAGAAAATAGTTATTTTAACTTCAGTCTTTAACCAGTATATTTCCTCTCATATCTAGAATTGTATTTAATATTAATTTTGTGCATAAGCATAGATTATGAAAAAAATAATTTTTGAATGAGGCCCTATATCTGTGACTTTATAATAGATTTATAATCAGGTAATAGAAATGTTCAAATTCCAACTAAGCAAAGACAGTGAAAACACAGTGGGAATGACCAAACAGGTTTCCCATGCTTAATGATTGCCCCCTGCCTTTTCATGACACTATTAAAATTTTGGTGTGTTCTTTGACTCTAATCTGTCCTTTAAGCCTCGGATTGATGCTGTTGTCCACTTGGCTTTTTTCACCCTTTATCATATTCATTCCTGCCCATTCTTGACTCTTCCCTTGTATGAGCCCTCCTTCTCTCCATCGTTATTTTTCGTATTGACTACTGTAATTCTCTCTCTATGCCTGTCTTCCCCTCCATTCTCTTAAATGTCTTGAACTGGTTCAGTCCACTGCAGTAAAGATCCTTCAATCAGCTCACTGTTTTGCCCGTGTCACTCTTCTTCTCCATTCAGAACACTGGCTTTCAGTGTCGGCCCGCATTAAATTCAAACTTCTCTGTCTCGTTTTCAAGTCATGTTATCAGTTGGCTCCAAGTTACCTTAGTTTCCTCTTTATCCCTTATACTCCCTCTCATAGAAACATAGAAGATGACCCTTTACTCTTCCTGCTCTAATCTCCTTGCAGTTCCTTCTCTTCCATCTTTCTTCTCAATCTAAGCTACCTTGGCCCCTCCCTATGGAATGCCCTCCAAATTTCAAGTTTATTTGTATTTGATATACTGCCCATCAGCATAGCCTTCCACCCTTCCACCCTCTCATTCATTCTGAATCCTTCTTCCCTAAATTCAAGTCACTACTAAAGACTCATCTGTTTACTGAATCCTTTGAACTGTCTTCTTAATTTTTGTCATCCCTTTCCTACTGTCTTCTTCCCTAACTGGTTTTTATTATAAACTGCATCTGCCTTGGATTTTTGGCAGTAGATTAAGTGCCTCAAATAAAATAAATAAATAAATTAGCATATGTTCTTTGTAGACAGGCAACAGGACTGAACATAGGCCATGTTTCATCATTTAAAGGCTTCATTAGGAGTCCTAGTTGGATTGTCTTATATATATATTTGCACAGATATGATTTACCGAGAGAGTTGTTGCTACAGAAGCACTATCTGAGCCATCATGAGCACAAAAGCACCTCTTTCCTAGATGTTGTTACTCTGGAAAGTGAAACCAAACCATCCTGATAATTATGGCTCCTTAAATGTAAAGGTCACAAGCAAGGTGATGCTGCTGCTATCTCATCACAGAAATACCACTTTCCAGGGCAATAACATTTAGAAAAGTGAAAACAGCTAAGCAAAGTAATTACAGTTTGAAAGCTTGTAGAGATTTGCAATTAAAACAAAATAACTACTTTTTTAAAAAACTGTACAGAAGTTGTAAGCGAACCATCGCCATGTGGATTTCATGTTGCATCAAATTCTGCTACAACAACAACAAAGAAGCATATTAACTGCTTCCTAGCTGAATTGGCGCACAGTTTGCATGCTACAGTTTCTTCGGTGGCAAACCTCCGATTGAGTCTGATACAGGACATTTGCAAAGCAGCAACCTGGTCCTCTGTTCACACTTTTACTAAGCATTAGACTGAATACAACACAGGACATTTGCTAGGGTAGTGTGTCTTATGCAACTTTTTTTGCTCCTTATCTTCACCCTATACACTATAGCTTAGGACTCACCAACAAGTGAGCCTCGCCTGCTTGTCTCCAGAGAAAGTGAAGTTGCTTACCTGTAATGTGGGTTCTCTGTAGACAGCAGGGGAATATAGCCACACTTACATAACATAACATAAATCTTTATTTATATACCGTGAAAGCCTTTCGGTTCGAGGCAGTTACAGGAAAAATGGCTGAGGAGAATCAGTGAGCTACAGCAATGGAGAAAGCACTGAAAATTGTATAGATTGCATAGAGGGAGTTTAAGCAGGGTTTTATAAAGAGGGAGATAAATAAATAGGTAGGAATGTTCTTAGTCATAGAGCAACGTGGAATAGAGAGTCAGTGGGTCGGAAGTCTTCATGGAAAATTTAAGGTGGGTCGTCCTGTTTGGGGAAGAGGAGTATTTTTAGGAGCTTTCTGAAGAGCATGTAAGAGGTTGGCTCCATTCAGGATCTTTGAAGGCTGCTTGGTAGAGTAGGAGTCTGTTGATGAATCTCTTATGGGTGTATCTTTTAATTGAGCGGAAGACAAAGAATGATTGAGGTTGAGTAGATCATCCGGGTCTGGTGAATATGATCTGATTGGTGAGGTAGTTGGGCAGTAGACCGTACAGAGCTTTGTAGAAGAGACATCCAAATTTGAAAAATACTCAGCTCTCAATTTTCAGCCAGTGAAGTTTTTGGTAGAAAGGTGTGATGTGATTTAATTTTTTCAGGTTAAATATAAGCCTCACTGCGGTGTTTTGGATGATGCTTAATTTCCGGAAGTGTTTGCGTAGTCCTGCTAGCTAGATGATGTTACAGTAATCTAGGATGCTTAAGACTAGTGTTTGGACTAGAAGTGTGAAAGGCGCCTGGTCAAAGCATTTTCTGATGGATCTGTGTTTCCAAAAGTCCCTGCACATGCCCAGTAAGCCAAAAAGCTTACTGTAGCTAGGGCATACAAGATCAGTCTGGGACTTCAACAAATGTGGCTGTATTCCCCTTCTATTTATGGAGAATCCACGTTACAGGTAAGCAACTAGGCTTTCCTGAATGGGCTGTAGAGGTCTATAGTGTATACTAGTGCTGCCCAATTCAGGAAACAAAATTTCGATTCGATTCAGCCTATTGAATTGGTTTTTCGATTCAATTTGATTTTCCTGCCCAATTGGGTGTTTTGTTTTTTGTTTTTTTGTTTTTCAAACATCCTGGTGGGTCTATTTTATAGCCTCTTCACCTTCTTTTCCTTCTCCTAACCACACTGGCGCTGTGGTGTAAACAGAATAAACAAACAAAAAAAAGATTTTTCCTCTCTCTGTTAAATCCTAGCTGACGTTTGCGGTCTAACACCAGCTCTGGCAGGACACACATTTCAAATCTGACATATTGTAATCACAAAACAGAAAATAAAATTATTTTTTCTACCTTTTGTTGTCTGGTCATTATTCAAATCTTGTTGGTCCCAGGCTCTGGTTGTCTTCTGATAACTTGCTTGCCAGGGTCTCCTTCTTTCTCTGTGCTAACCATCCATCTGCCATCTCTGTCCTCCCCTTCCGTTTCCCTTCCCTCCCCAGGAGGTCTGGCATCTCCCTCCCCAGGAGGTCTGGCATCTCCCTCCACAGATCCACCTTTTCTTAACTACCCTTTCATCCAGCATCTCTCCCTCCTTCCCCACTACCTCAGGGTCCACCATCTCATCGTTTCTTTTCCCAACTACCCTCCTATCCAGTATCTCTATCCCCCCTCCTCCACACCATCCCTTGTGTTCAACTTCTCTCCCTTTCTGTTCCTTCCCTCCCTAAATCCCATTGTCCATCATCCCTCTTCCTCTCCTCTATTTTCAGACTCATTATTTCTTCCCCCCCTCAAAGTCCGGCATATGCAAGTATCTTTGAACCCCCCTTCCCTCCCTCCCTCCGTGTACTTCTACACCAGGGCCCTCCTCCCCTGGTCTTTCCCCTCCCTGAAGGCCTGCACCTCACCTCTAAAGGCCTGCCTGTCCCCCCTGAAGGCCTGTGCCACCATCCCTGAAGGCCTGTTTCCCCCTTGTAGGCCTGCAATCCCCCCGAAGGCCTGCCTGCCTGTCCCCCCCTTGAAGGCCTGCATGTCCCCCTGAAGGCCTACAACCCATCCCTGAAGGCCTACACTCCACCCCTGAAGGCCTGCCTGTCTCCTCTGAAGGCCTGTACCGTCCCCCCAGAAGGCCACACACACTCCCGCTGAAAGACTGCAACCCCCCCCCCCCCCCCCCCCGGAAGGCCTGCGTGTTCCCCCTGGCCTCCAGGAATCAATTTTCCTAATTTCAGAAGCCTGCAATAAGATTGCTGACGCTAGCGATCTTTGCAAGCTGCCGTATGGCTTCGGAGTGTCTTCTCTCTGCTTTGGTCCCACCCCTCCTCTGACATCAGAGAAGGGGCGGAACCCAGCAGATAGAAGAGAGCTCCAAAGCTGTACGGCAGCTTGCAAAGATCGCTAGCGCCAGCGATCTTATTGCAGTCTGCTGAAATTAGGAAAATTGACTCCGGGAGGCCAGTGGGGAAGACGGACAGCACAGCAATGGGAGGCCAGCAGGTAAGTCACTTCCCGAGTGACCCTCCCCACTCGCCCTCTAAAGCAGGAGTAGCAGGCCAGAAAGAAGCAGCGCTGCTGCTCCTGATTTAGGGGGGAGGGTCAGTCAATGAATCTGGAGGCCGATTTTTTGTCCTGATAAATCGATTAGAATCGATTCACCCCATGTGAATCGGTGAATTGGGCAGCACTAGTGTATACCCAACTATTCAACGGTCTGTCTTATGTCCTTTTTCCTGACCTCTCCAGTTTTGATGAATGGCTAGCTGGCCGGGTCACAAAACTATTAGTTGTGTCATTTGATAAACATAGTCCAGTTTTTCAGAACTTTATTCACTGAAGGTACTGTTGCTTACCTCCAAGCTATGGCTAAGATCATCTTGCTGGTTGTAAATAGACTATTGGCCAACTTGTGAATCTCTAGTTTTACACCTGTAGGCTTAATAATGTAGTAGACAGTTGTCAGCCCGTCTGGGATAAACATTTGTTATATGTTGAACAGTCCTCAGTACTTCTCAGAAAGATTGCACCTTTGAACATGTCCACTAGATATGGTACATATCACTTAAAGTTCCACATTCCCTCCAGGATTTACCTGTACCACTTTTAAACATTTTTAATAAACTCATAGTCATATAATAGCATTATATAATATTTTACAACCATTTCTTACTAAATTATTAGCAATTATCACTTTTAGTAGATATTTAAAATCTTTCTCCTAGGTCATTTTCTTCTATGAGGTGCCCGAATCAGTTTCCCATCTATCTTTATATGTCTCAGTCAGAGTTTTTTGTACTAGGAGTGCAGTGTAGAGGTGAGAAATGTGTCCCCTCATTAAAAAATTATTTAAAAAATTTAAATAGCAAGAATGATTGGTAAAACATTTAGATTTTCCTAAGTCATAAATGGAATACTTTTGCTCATTTATCAGTGTTTAGGGCACTTGCATGGAAAGCTGGGATTTACACATGAATAAAACTGATTTATTTCTTTAATTTTCCCACTCTTCTTTTTGCTTTTTTTAATATAAGTATTTCCTTAATAACACTTGAGGCTGCTAATAATAACACCCACCAAATTACTCCACACATCTTCTGTGAGTCAAACACATAGATTAATTAGCAGCTTTTGTAGCAGTTTGTTATGTGGATACAGTTTGTGCCTAGTACCCGCCTGCTTTAACTGAACTCTGATGGATAATTTTTTTTACTTCTCTCAATTTATTTTACTTAATATTCTCTGAATATTTACCTTTTCTAATTGAAATGGTAACACTGTTGCACTGTATGATTCTTTTCCACATCTCATAACTGATTGTGCCCACCTCTGCTCCATGCCTGTTGACCTTATGTACTATATACATTCTACGAATGGGCATCTTAATGAGCGTACATTTTCGCAAAATACCTGATTGGAATCTTTTAAGTTGTGATACCTTTAATTGAGCAAACAAAAAGAGAAATGATAGTTCATGAGTCATTGAGGCTCCAGATTTGACAAAGGGACCTGTGTGGTATTGATAGCTCACGGATTATAATGACTTTTTTCTTGATCCAATATATAAAGTATTGCATCCTACAGATACTATAGTGTGCTGTAGAACCACTATGGGTAGTAGAACTTTACAATTTAAACCTCGTGTTGAGAACTTAAAAAAATGTTTTTACATTTACCCTTAGTAATGCTTAAAACTCATTTGCAGAAAGCTCTTGCATGATTAGCCAGTTCCTGATAACACAATTGTAAGCTCATCATAGTTATTGAAACAGTGGATGATGTATGCAGAGATTTTAATCCTAGTTTTTGTAATTTGTTTTTGTTTACAGTGAAATGAATGTGGCTTCTGTGGATCTAGTCCTTAGTTTAGCTGTTTCCAGAAATGTGGCTAAAACCATCCAGCTATACGGTGTAAAATCAGAGCAACTTGTAAGAACTTTTGAATTATTTTTTTATACTAAAATGAAATGCAGATTTCTGTAACCAATGCGTCTTAACTAGATCAGTGCTCCCTAACATGGTCCATAAGGCCATCATTGTGGATCTACAAGACACAAGGAAAGGACAAAAATAATATCCATTCATCTGACAAGGCTTCCTGGTTGATGTTCCTTCTTAGTGGTGTCTTCTAGGATCACAGCTATGCAACATTGCTGAGCTGTGTTCCCTGCTACTTACTCCTCATATTTAATTGATCAAAAGATATGTCAGAATCAGCAGCTAATAATTGCTGTTTCCTTCTTTTTTGAAAAGGGAGCATAGTATATTCTTCCAACAAGTTAATAAGATTGCTCTGGGATACATATTTAAGATTTCAGACATATTAACCCTTGAAAGTCATCAAAGCAGCTACTAAATGATTTATATACTCTAATCCATGCTTTCTTTACATCCAAAGTCGACTATTCTTTAGTGAAGACATGGGATTCTGTATGTTAGCTGTTACTTCCCACTAATCATGAATCTGCAGCAGGGTATCACTTTAATCTCTGAACTCCTCCCCTTCTACAGCGGACAGGAGCTCCCTCTTCAGTTTTTCCTTCTGCAAGTGAACTCATAAGGTGTGTTCTGATATGCTTTGCTTCTTTTTGTTATTTTGGGTCTTTTGTTATTTTTGCACTGGTGGCTCCCTAAAGTTCCCCCATGCCCCCACATTCGCATGGAGATGGTCCATTCCATTAAGTGGTGATGGCTTTGGTAGAGTTCCTTGCCTCTTTGGATTTAATGGAGGCATATCGTCACATCCCCATCTTTCCAAATCACAGGAAACATCTAAAATTCCATGTTCTGCAGTTACATTTCCAGTTTGTGACACTTCCTTTCGGATTGGCCATGGCTCCCCGCACCTTTACCAAAGTGTTGGTGGTTGTAGCAGCCCACCTGCACAAGATGGACATCAAGATGCATCTTTACCTAGATGATTGGCTGATCCGGGTCCCCTTACAAAAAGAAGGCGATTAAGTAGCACAGCAGATAGTGAACCTTTTCCAGAGCCTGGGTTGGATAGTCAACTTCTGAAAGAGTCATCTTCAGCTGACTCAGTGCTTGAAATATTTGGGAGTCCATTTTGACATAGCACAGGGCCATGCTTTTCTTCCCGAGCCATGCAAACATAAGCTCAGGAAGCAGATAATAATAATAATAACTTTATTTTTATATACCGCAATACCAAAAACAGTTCAAAGCAGTTTACAGAGGAAAAGACTGTGTACAGACAGTGATATTGTATAAAACTTTTGAAATTATATTTGCATGTTAAGGTTAGACAAATTTATCTGGAAGTGTTTTGGAGATACATCAAGGTTGAAGTGGGGTCAGTGAATTTGTCAAAGAGATAGGTTTTGATTGACTTCCTAAAAGTTTGATAAGAAAGTGCATATGAGATGAAGTTGGTTAAACATTTGTTCCATTTGCCTGCTTGGAATAATGTTCTAACTGGAAATCTCTTGTAGGTACAACCCTTTAAGGATGGGTATGTGAACAAGTAGACACTACATGTATTAGTTGTGCCTGAGAGTTCGAAATGATGAGACAGATAGGTTGGGGATAAACCTGTCATGGTTTTGAAGCAAAGGCCTGGCATTACCTTCTGGTGCAGGGCTCAATAGCAGCCTCCTTGGAATTTGCTCCCTGGGCATTGCAATCCTTTCTGAGAGGGAATGCAGTCAGGGTGTTTTCAGACAATTCCGCCACAGAGGCTTATGTGAACAGACAAGGAGGCACCAGAAGTTCTCCCCTATGCCTGGAGGCACAGATGTTATTCCAATGGGCAGAAGATCACTTGCAGGCTCTCTCAGCTGCCCATGTGGCAGGGATAGAGAATGTCCAGGCTGACTTTCTCAGTATATGAAGTTCTACAGAGTGGATGTAATGGAATAAGCTGATGCCGCTTTGGGGTCTTTGGTTCTGCGGGCAGGCTTATCTGTCCCTCTGTAGATGTCTGGCACTGCTTTGGTATGGCAGCTAATACATGGAGTCCCATGTCTTCACTAAAGAATGATAGATTTGGTTCTTACCTTGCTAATCTTCTTTCTTTTAGAAGACATGGGATTCCATACGGCCCACCCTGTACGAACTTCGATTCTTCTGATTTCTGCCTCGGACATTGCCAGTGACTGTCTCAAGACCTCTTCTCCTGTGTATAAGATTAAGCAGACACATTACTACAGGAACAAGGGGATTCCTTTTTACTTTCTCCTTTGAAGGATTTTATTGCCCCTACTAGTTGCGCTTAGGTTGGTTCCAAGCTACTCATGTGTGTATTGTTATTCAGTGTTAAATTGTTATATGTCACATGTTATTTAATCATTGTTTCCTTTATCATAAGTCACAGAGCAGAGCAGAATGTGGTTTGTGCTGGGTAAGCTCCCTGAGTCCCTCCTCTTTTCTTCCGTTTCAGTGGAGTTTGATTATTTTGGCACTAACTGAAGAGGGGGCTGTTCTCCACTACAGAAGGGGAGATATTCAGAGATTTAAAGTGATACCCTCCTGCAGGTTCACGATTAGTAGGAAGTAACAGCTAAAGTACAGAATCCCATGTCTTCTAAAAGAAAGAAGAATAGCAAGGTGGGAACATAATCTATCATTGTAATATCATATACGCCTTAATCTATCATTGTAATATCATATGAAAGCCAATTCTAGACGATTGCAAATGGTACAACTTACACCATTGAAGTTATAAGAACATAAGCAGTGCCTCTACTGGGTCAGACCCGAGGTCCATCGTGCCCAGCAGTCCGCTCACGCGGCGGCCCAACAGGTCCAGGACCTGTGCAGTAGCCCTCTATCTATACCCCTCTATCCCTTTTTCCAGCAGGAAATTGTCCAATCCTTTCTTGAACTCCAGTACCGTATTCTGTCCTATTACGTCTTATAAGGGCACAAAAAGAAATTTGATCATGTTATACTGCTTTTTCTATAATACCACTAGCTTCACATTTCATGCAGAATTCAATTCAAAATATTATCACTAACACATAAAGCACTATATTCTCAAGAGCCTAATTACTTACATGTTTTGACAATCCCATATACTCCCTTTTGCACTCAGATCTTTGTGAGACAACAGGCTAGTTATATGATTGGTTAAGAAAACAAAATAGGAGGCCACAAGAGCTAAATTGTTTTCTATAATGCTTCTTGCATTTGTAATCAGTTTCCCAATTATCTGTGGATTGAACCAAATTTTAAAGCATTTTTAAAAACTTCTCAAATCGTTCTTTTTTTCAACAAGCGTTTAGTGAGGATATGCCTCAAAATGATTACATTACATTACATTAGGGACTTATATTCCGCCTATACGTTGCACTTCAAGGCAGATTACAAAAGAGCTAACTGGGCATTTCCAGTGAAGTTACAACAGTTTTGTTTTTTTTACCTCCCATAGGCAGTAGAGACACTCCCTTCCTCCCCCCCCCCCGGTAGGCAGCAGAGGCACCCCCCTCATAGGCAGCACAGGCACCCCCGGTACCTTTTTTTTAAGTTCCCTTTCCACGCTCCTGTCTGTCTCCCTCGCTGGACGGCTCTTCTTCAGTTCAGGCAGAGCGACACAGAAGGCAGGCGCACGCTGTTTGCATTCTTGCCTGGTCCGCTACTGCTCCCAGATTGGCTGCAGTCAGTTCTCGCGAGAAATGACTGTAGCCAATCGGGGAGTGGCGCCAAACCAGGCAGGAACGCGAACAGCACGTGCCTGCCTTCTGTGCCGCTCTGCCCGAACTGAAGAAGAGCTGTCCAGAGAGGGAGACAGACAGGAGCTTGGAAAGGGAACTTTAAAAAAAGGTACCGGGGTGCCTGTGCTGCCTATGAGGGGGATGCCTCTGCTGCCTACCGGTGGGTGTCTCTGCTGCCTATGGGGGGTTGTGCCTGTGCTGCCTATGGGGGGTGCCTCTGCTGCCTACGGGGGGGTGCCTGTGCTGCCTACAGTGGGGGGGGGGGGGTGCCAGTGTGCCTATGGATTTTTCGCTCTATAAGACCCTGTCCCAACCTACCACTAGACCACCAGAGGGGGTACAGGGCAGGGCGGTGGGTATTTTTTTTTCCTGGGCTTTCCTCCTCTACAGATGGGTGCATCTTATGGTCCGGTGCGTCTTATAGAGTGAAAAATATAGTAGGTATCCTTCTATAGAATCAGACCTTTAATAATGATTTTTGTGTATTCCTCAGGTTCATTTTAAAGGAAAAGATGAAACACAATGAACGGTAGTTTTGATTTGCGTACATTTATGAATCCAACTCAGTTCTTTGCTCACCTATTTTAGCTTTCTACACAAGGAGATGCAAGCCAAGTGATCGGTCCACTAACAGAAGGACAGAGAAGAAATGTGGCTGTAGTAAATTCACTCTACAGACTATATCAGTCTGTTTTAAAGGTAAGTACTAGCTGCAAAACAATATAGTCCTCCTTTTTCTCAGGTTTAATTAATCTTGGATTAGAACTGTTGCAATGTTATAAATGTGTGTACCAGATTTATTAGTAGGTTCTCGCTGTTTTGCACAAAATGCAGAATAAAGTTCAGTACCCGATTTGACTTTACTGCAGAGAAAATCAAGGGTGTAATTTTAAAAAATAATTTTAAAATAAAAAAAAAATTAAGAGTTTCATCAAAGACAATATTCATAAACTATCCTCTCTTGTACAAAGGAATAGAATGGGTGACTGGGCATTTAACTTGTGTTGCTAGGCAGTGTGGCTTTGTAAAAGGTGGGATATATCTATAAAATATGTAAAATGTAAAAATATATAAACTATTGCTGGCTTTTACTAAGCCCCGGTAGAGGTTTCTGCCGCAGCCCAGTGAAGAAATATTTTTTTACGGAAAGGGTGTTAGATGCGTGGAACAGTCTCCCAGCAGAGGTGGTGGTGACAGAGACACTGTCTGAATTCAAAAGGGCCTGGGATAGGCACGTGGGATCTCTCAGAGAGAGAAAGAGATAATGGTTACTGTGGATGGGCAGTTCTATGACCTCACAATGCAGGTGCAAAGAGCCTTAGCCTATAGGAAGAGGGGATGCAAATGTTAAGAGCGTTAGCCAATAGGGAGAGGAGGAGATAGTGGATGCTGCAGATGGATAAACTGGATGGGCCATTTGGCCTTTATTTGCCATCATGTTTCTATGTTTCATAGAATTCTTGAGTGTTGGAGCAGTTACCTCTAACTCTAAGGAGCCCTATATGTATTAATAGGCATAGTATTAATCCTTTGATCAAAACGTGAGCTGCATATATATCAGCAAAGAGTTCATTGGGTCTCTATGCTATATATACTATATTCTCCACAGATTGCAGCATAAAGATATGCTGTCAAAAAAGTGGCTTTAAATTTGCTCTCTTTGTATTAAAAAAGCCATAGAGCCTCTGTGTTAAAAACTTCATGCCCTTAATACTATTATAACCTTTTACACACAATTTTATGCTTAGCACACAAAACTTATACAATAGTGTCAATTGCACGTATAATTTAATATTATACTTAGCTGCTAATTGGCATTAACTACCAACTGGGTATATTGGTAATGCTTATGGTCACTAATTAACAGTTGCTAATTATAATAACAGTTTATATACCACAGGACCGTGAAATTCTATGCGGTTTACAATGATTAAAAGATGCTACAAATTGAGTGGAATTAACAAAGTTAAAAGCTCTAGGGATCAGTTATTGTGGAATAAGATTTTACAGGTCAGTTGCCTAAATACTTCAGGAACAGATATGTTTTTAGGCGTTTCCTAAATTTCCCATAAGTAGTAGGCGTAAGCAATTGTTCCAGATCTTTACCCCATAATGCTGCCTGATGCGAGATTGCACATACAGAATCCAATGTGCGTAACTGCTAGGGGGCATAGATTTGCGCAGGTCAGGGTTATAGAATATCAGCAGTTACCTGCCTAACTGCCTTCAGTTAGGCACAAATAATTACACCAATCTTTGAGCTAGCATAGGTACTCATACCTAAATTAGGCATGAAACTGTGGACTTACATTAGTATTTTATAAAAGCAATTATGTGCATTTCGAGCGTATAATCATGATATCTAACTTATGGCAACCTATGGAGAATTACCTCCTATGTGCATAATTTTTCTTATTTCAAGTAAAACATTACTGTTAGCTAGTTAGCTGTTAGAATTAGCCTAGGCAACATAAATTTATGCATACCCTTTAAAATTCAGAGGCTGTTTCAAACAGACCATTTTGATTCATGAAAATCAGGAGACCTAAGCTATTATGAAAGCCAACAGAGAGAAATATGTGTTATAGTTCATTGAGAATAGTGTTGAAAATGAAAAACTGTTTTGCACAATGAATAGGCCATTAGAACAATTATGCTTTACACATTTTAACCAAGTCTTTATAATCCTAATCTCATTATCCCTGTAATACAGTATTAATCTTTGGTTTTCTGATCCTAATTTTAGTTTTGCTTTATAAAATACTGGGCATGGACTGAATTCCCTGCCACAGTGATTAATGATGAATACTGTTTTCAGGAGGAAAGTCAGGCCAAGATTTGAAAAAAATATTAAGAGCCTTTTCAATAGATTTTTGCCATATGAATGGGTCCGTGCCCTAAATCGTTTTTTAAATTTAGACCCAGATTCTAAAAACGGCACTATTAGGAAGGCACTGGTAGGCATTCTATAGGTGCCTAAGTTAATTGTTTTGATTGGCTATTAACAGCATGGTAATTGCGCTGTTAAAAACCAAGAAAAAAACAAATTAAGAGAAAAAAGTAACATAGTCTTGACAGCTCATTAAGGGCTAGATTCACTAACCTGACTCTCCATGCCTATCAAACAATTCAGAAAGCAATAAAATTAAAATGAGGTCGATCAGAGGAACACCCCCCTCCAACTGCACGGATCACTAGTGTGCGATCCTGATGCATGCGCAGACCATCTGCTTTCCCTGTAGATAGTCTGCGCATGCCTTTCTAGTTCCCATATGATCTGGTTCACCTGAGAGGCCCCTTCACAGTGCGGGATTGCTATGCATCTCTTCAGAAACGTTTGCGTTTAATGCGGCTCTTCCATCCTATAAACTGTGGTTTTTGGGTGGTTTTATCTGCTCCCCACCATATTTCCCAGTCCTGTGACCTCCACACCTTTCTCGGTGAAGGATATTTTGAAGCTCGAGCAGTGGCCTGGCCACGGAAGACCTCGCCTCCTCTTGCCTGCTGTCAACCTTTAAGCAGGAGACGTACCCAGGGACCCCAATATTCTCGGACATTAGCGAGGATCTGACCCAATGTGAGTCCCCCAGATTCTCCCCAGCCACCTTCAACAGCTTTTTGTGTGTGTCCTATAATAGGAATTAGAAAGCTTGTAAGCACACACTAATTTGTGTCCGTTTTTGCTGGGTTGTTGTTGTTTTTTTTTTTTACTGGTAATTTATTGACCCTCCTGCTTTCTGCCACCTTTCCCCGCAGTGCAGCCCCACTTTAAAACCACGGGCTCGCACTGCGGTGAAGGGCGGCATAGTACAGGAGAGTCGGGGCAGCAAGAGCAGGGCTCGGCTGGAAGAGGCAGAGAGCAGAGCGGCAGAGATGGGCTTCAGGGCTGGGATTTCAGGCCGAGGGCAGTCAGAAAGGACGTTTGCGACTGGCCCCCAACAGTCGCTTCTTGTGTTGATTGGCCAACCCAGTCGGTTTGCAAGATTTCTTTTGTGAATCGCGTCCCTGCCTACTTTGCATGCCGCTCCCCTCATTTGCATGCATGGATCGGAATCGGAGCAGCACAGAGGTATGTGAATCAGGCCAGAGTAAAATCGGGTCGCAAAGAGGTCGCAAACCGATTGGTACACGATCGGTTTGCTTAGTGAATCTAGCCCTAAGTTTCTAACATGCAGAGACTCAGCATGTGTGATGAGATTAGATATGATGCGGAATAGCTCCTTGGATTGGCTCAGGGAGGAGTCAATAAGTCTGTTGAAGTAATCTCTTTTTGAGGAGAGGACAAGAGATCTATAATTTTGTAATGACAGGTTGTGGCATTCCAGGATCGTTCATGACGTCTCATTGCACGTTTGAAAGAGATGAGATCGGCATTAAACCAAGTGACTATGCCCTATGTTTGATCAGAAAACCTCCAAATCTCCTACCAAAAGTGTCTCTTCAGCTCCTTCCAGAAGACCCTTCTTCACCAGGAACTCTTGGCCCTTTTTCATCTAAACATAGTAGAATCCCAAAAAAGAGTAGGGTTCCATACAACCTACCCCACATATAAGCAGGGCTTTCCTTGGGTTTCCCTTAATATTAGTTTCTAAACTTTGCTTCTAGAAATTTGTCTAAACCTTTCTTAAACCTAGCCATGCTAATTTCTTTTACCACATCCTCTGGCAACAAGTAGCTATCCATGACCTTTGTTGTTTTTGTACTTTTTAAAGTAAAAGAATAAACAATCAAGTCACATTTACCTATTCCACTTCACTCAGTTTTGTAGATCTCCATCATACTCCCACCCCCAGCAGTTTATTCTCCAAGCTGATAAGTCCTAACCTCTTCTGCCTCTCCTCATATGAGAGGAATTCCATCCCCTTAATCATTCTGATCACCCTTCTTTGTACCTTGTCTAATTCTGCTATATGTTGCAGTGATCAGAATTGCATATGATACTCAAAAGTGCAGTTGCACTATGAAGCAATACAAAGCCATTATAATATTCTTTGTTTTACTCTCTTATGCCAGTGTTTCTCAACTCGGTCCTGGAGCACCCCCTTGCCAGTCAGGTTTTCAGGATATCCACCGTGAATATGCTTAAACTTGAACTTGCATTCAATGCCTCCATTATGGTTCATAGACAACCCCGCGAAAGACAAAGGCGCGCGCCGACAACTGAGCGCAAGACGGAGGCGCGTGCCAAAGAAAATTACAGTTTTTAGGGGCTCCGACGGGGGTTTTTGGTGGGGAGCCCCCCCAGTTTAATTAATAGAGATCGCGCCGGCGTTGTGGGGGGTTTGGGGGGTTGTAACCCTCCACATTTTACTGTAAACTTAACTTTTTCCCTAAAAACAGGGAAAAAAGTGAAGTTTTCAGTAAAATGTGGGGGGTTACAACCCCCCAAACCCCCCACAACGCGGAGCGATCTCTATTAAGTAAAGTTTCCCTCATACCCCCCCCCCCCCGTCGGAGCCCTAAAAACAGTAATTTTCTGCGGCGCGTGCCTCCACACTGCGCTCAATTGTCTGCGCGCGCCTTTGTCCCGGCGCGCTTTTGATCTGACATCCTCCATTATATCCACATTGTTTTCACGCATATTCATTGTGGATATCCCGAAAACACTTTGAGCAGAAGAGTTCAACAATGACATTTAGATCTTTTTTTCTGAGTGGTAACTCCTAATGTGGAACCTAGTATCAAGTAGCTATAATTTGGGTCATTCTTTCAAATGTGCATTACTTTGCACTTGTCCACATTAAATTTCATCCGACATTTGGATGACCATTTTTGATCTCTACAGTTTCTCACAGTCTGCTTGTGATTTTACTCTAAATAATTTTGTGTCATCAGCAAATGTGATTATCTCACTCATTGTTTCCATTTACAGATCAATTATAAGTATGTTGAATAATACTGATCCCAGTACAGATCCCTGTGACCCTCCTCCATTGTGACAATTGCCCATTTAGTATTGCAATGAATGGCGTGGAAAGAAACTGGGGTAGAGTAACAGAAAAACTACTTAATAAGCTATGAATAACTGCTTGCAATGCCCAGCTTTGGGTTCCTAAATGATGAATGGGATTTAAAATGGTCCTTTGAGACTCGAGGACAGCAATTGGTTGTTTTGTGAGCCACAAAAGAAAGGAGCAAGAAAGAATTATCTTAAATGGCAGCAGAGAAGATTTACTTTGTTAAATCGAATATGAAGCCAGTTAGCCAAAGCTCTGTTATTGGAAGTTAGACACATTTGTTGGAATAATATTGGTATAACGGGGCGTGGCTAGGGGGTATAGCATGAATGAAATGACAGTTTGAGGTCCTTTTTGGTCTTATTTTTTTATGATTCGTTGAGTCAAAGGAGATTTAATAGATGGAATGATGACTGTAATGGTAGTTTTGAGTGAATCATTTGGACCTTAGAATAAAGTTCCTGACTGCTTTTCTGTTCTTGAGCACCCATAGTTTTAGAGCGCTCTCATCTTTCTCCCATGTCACTTCTTCAGTCTCACACCTTATCACATCCAGGAAATTGATGAGAGAATGTGTGTGTGTTTGGGGGGGGGGTCAAACTTGATAATGGGTTGGCCATGCAGCCACAGAGTTTGCACCTACATATTAGATTAAAAGAATGCATTTTTCTTAAAACAGGCCTGTCACAGGTAAAACAATGTACCGAGGAAAAGCAATGTAATGTATTTAAAAAAGAGAATAATAGATAAAATAATATATCTTAATAATAAATAAATATCCAGTATCAAGAAATTTGAAAGTTTCTCCCAGGCAAGGACAATAGGTGTGTTTTATATTTCTTGGTTAAATGAGCCTCATAGGTTCATCACTAGGACTGTAACATACTATAAAATATGTGAACTTTCACTTATTCAATTTTCCCAGCAAAATGAAAACAAATCTGTTTTAGTCTGTGTGATATACTGTCTATCTTTCTCTTTTAGGTTGTTTCCAATCAGAGCTCATTCTCTGCAGCTGCTGAGCAGACCATTGCAACAGCCTTAAAAGTAAGTGAATTTATCTGATATATTATGTTAAAAAGATATTTATTTACATGATAATCAGAAATATGGAGGTGGGTTTTGCCCTGGTGTGAATGGGAAGGCAATTTTTAGAAGTCATTTACAAATAAAAATGGTTATCTGAGTAAATTTGCTGTCTGAAAATTTCCTATTCTCTCCTCCAAATACGAGTATTCATGAGTATCAACAATGCATCTGCTTTTACCTGTAGAAAAAGTAGGTAGGGTTAAAGGCAGTGGTAGGAACAGCACATGCGGTTTTGCATTTTCTAAAAGAAAAGTACCCATTTAATACTATCTATATCCCAACCCTGTCCTGGTGGACCCCCAGGCCAGTCGGGTTTTCAGGCTAGCCCTAATGAATATGCATGAGAGAGATTTGCATATATCTGCTCCTTGCATTTTCATTAGGGCTATCCTGAAAACCCGATTGGCCTGGGAGTCCTCCAGGACAGGGTTGGGAACCACTGATCTTTATCACCAACATCACACATGGAACAAAAAAATCCAGACAGGGTTGCGTGTATTCTGATTTGTCATACTGTTCTGAACAAGACCACTCAAAGGGGTTTAGAAAAATTCCAGTGGGGCAGCTTTAAAAGTTCATCACCAGCAGCTCAGCATAAGAGATGGCAAACTCAGTCTGACCAGAATTCAATCTAACCTAGCACCTTGATTCTGGGTACATACTTATCATATGGATTTTGAAAAATTATATGAGACTGATAGAGAAGAAACTACACTGGAACCTTGGTTTATGAGTATAATTCGTTCCAGAAGCATGCTCGTAAACCAATTTACTCGTATATCAAAGCGAGTTTCCCCATAGAAAGTAAGGGAAACTCACTTGATTCGTTCCACCTCCCATTCCCTCCCCCCCGTCCACCGGCGCTGCTCCACCCCACCCCACCACATCCCCAAAAGACCCCCCCACCCCCGAGGCCACTGGTGCGCTTCCATATATCCCCCCCCCCCACGAACCGGCATCACCCCCCCTCACGAACGCCTGACCACCAAAACTGAAAGCTTACCCCCCCAATGTGGCACCGGCACGCAGCACCAACCCACAGGAGGTGCCGGTGCCCAAAGATCGTGCCTCTCCTCCGACTGGGCCTTGAGCATCTGCTCATGCTCAAGGCCTTCTGGCTCCCCCCTTTCTCCGAGATTCTCGGAGAGAACGAGAGCCAGAAGGCCTTGTGCATGCGCAGATGCTCAAGGCCCAGTCGAAGGAGATGCACAATCTTCGGGCACCGGCACCTCCTGTGGGTTAATTAAGGAGAAATTTGTGGAATTTCAAGTGATGTATTAATTTAATTGTTGATATTTTCTGTGCACGTGATGTAAAATATAAAATGAATAAAGAATTAAAAAAATAAATAAATAAATAATTTATGTTTCAGTGAAGACACTATAGAGTGGTCTAATCTTCTGCTATATGATTTTCTTTAACACTATGATAGTAGCTGTATTTCCATAACGCTACAGCCTCAGCACCCTGAGGTTGTGGGTTCAAACTCACGCTGCTCCTTGTGACCCTGGGCAAGTCACTTAATCCTCCCATTGCCCCAGGTACATTAGATAGATTATGAGCCCACTGGGATAGACAAGGAAAAATGCTTGAGTACCTGTATAAATTCATGTAAACTGTTCTGAGCTCCCCTAGAAGAATGGTATAGAAAATTGAATAAATAAATTTATTAGACGCCTGTGTGGAACACTGTCAAAGGCTTTGCTAAACTCTAAATACACCACATGTAGCACACTCCCTCTATCCAATTCTCTGGACACCCAGTCAAAGAAATTGATCAGATTTGTCTGACAAGACCTGCATCCATGTTGCCTTCGGTCCTGTTTACTGGATTCCAGAAACATCACTATTCTCTGTTTTTAAAACATTTTCATTAATTTACTTACCAGGGAAGTCAGATTTACCAGCCTGTAGTTCCCTACATTTTTGCATTCACTAATCAAATTTTACTTGCATTTATTTCTGAAATAAATTAAAAAATAGAAATTAACTATTTCGCAAAGAAATCAAAACCCACCTATTCAAAAAATTTATACAGATGGCTTAACCCCAAACAGACCCCCCTCAACGCAACTCCTCCCTCCTCCCCCCTTCACCAGTTCCCTTCTCTTTAGCCTCAAGCAAGTCAACTGCTTCCCTAACGGTATATATACTGGATCTGCACTATTTCCTATTTGTACAGCATCTTGTAGCTCTTGAAATATACAGCTCCATTATTCTTGTAACTTCTCCTGGAAATGACCAGAATTCTCTCTGTAATTATCCTGGAAATGTCCAGTTGTTTCTTTTGGACCTGCCCAGAACTGCAAGGTTGAGGCGGAATAGAAATCAGTAATGTAATGTAATGTAATCATGTTTGTTAGCATTCTTCTGCATTCGGATCTGCCTGTCTCCAACTGACAGCAACAGAGATCCCCCAAACATGGAGTCGCTTGTATTAGCACAAGGCATAATTTAGCACAGTTCATCGCCCATCTTGCCATTAGATTGAGCGTCATTTTCCATAAAATACATAAGTAAATCCCAGTTCAAGAAACAACTTACAGAAATATACATTTTTTTTTAACACAGCTTAAAACCTTTAGTGCAAAATTTACTTAGGGACTCGTTTTCCAAAAGAGAAGAACGTCCAAAAAATGGCATAAAGTGGAATTTGGACATTTTGGGATCCTTTTGCAAAGGTGCGCTAGCGTTTTTAGCGCACGCACCGGATTAGTGTGCGCTAGCTGAAAAACTACTATTCCACACGTTAAGGCCCTAACGCACCTTTGTAAAAGGAGCCCTTTATTTGCTAAAACATCCAAATTGCCATTTTTGAAACACATATTTTTAGACAATTTTCTATCCTGTTTGTCTGGTGTGTCTAAATCTCAAGGGGATATATTGGGGATATAATTTGGGTGGGATTAGGGTGCCCTTATGATTTGGACATTTTTCTACAATAAAGGAACATTGCAGAAAACATCCAGGGCAAAACTGGATGTTTAAGGCTAGACCCGTTTCAATAACAAATAAGAGGCAAAAATATGGCCAAACTGACCATATGACCGCTGAAGGCATAGATCCCTTCACTCCCCCCTCCCTCAAAGATGGGAATGAAACAGTACAAACCAGCCTGTAGGGCAACTTCAGATGTTCTGGGCAGTCCTATTATAGCAGCAAGCAGATCTTTATAGGTTGGTGGTTGGTTCAGTGGTTGCAGAGAAGGGGACACAGGCTCACATCCAACTCTAACTAGTACATTTGTGGTTGAAAGTGTAAGCTCACCAAAAACCTACTGTTCTGACATATAAGTGGCACCTGCAGGCATAATGGCTATTGGGGAGATACAAAGTTGGGTACAGTAGAGTTGTGGATGAGTTTTAGAGGACTCTCCATACATGTAAGGGGGTTATGGTGAGATGTGTACCTGGGATCTTTTATGTGAAATTCACTGCAGTGTCCCCTAGGATGCCCCACTGCTGTGCTGGGATGTCTGTGTGGCCAGTCAGCTAAGAATGCTGGCTCCTTCCATGTCGTGATGGTTGTTTTTTTGTGTTTTTTATTTGGACTTTTTTTTTTTTTTTTTTTTTTTTGCAAATGGTTTAAAAAGATGACACTCTGAGGACAAACACATTTACAAAATGATCATTTTGGGAAAAAAAAAGATACACTTTTTCTGGTTTGAGAAAGGTCATTTTCTCTACTGGATTTTTGGACATTTTTCCCAAAACATCCAAAATCGGATTTAGATTTCATATTTAAAAAGCCCCTATTAATGTTTGAATTAATGTATAAAATCCATTTGTAGTGGTTAATATATTTTTCTAACATGAATATTTTAAACAAATAAAAAATTTGGAGAAAAGGCTTGTGTACATATCTTATATACTGTCCTAGAGTATTCTTTAACTCTTTCTTGTGAAAGAAAGCTCCAAAAGAACAAGGAAGCATAAAATAATCAGCAGGCCTACTTTCAACTATATTGCATTATTATTTTGGAATTATTTTGAAATCTTTTTTTTGTAATATCTTTATTCATTTGGAAGCATAATAAGTGCAACATATAATACAATCATATTACACTATAAAAGCACTTAAATACAAATAAATACGTAATCTACGACAAATAGATATATCACCTCTCCCCATAATTACATTCTAAAAGTACACTCAAATTAAGAAATTAAAAATATGTTCCAACCCACCCACCCTGGACATGTATGACCAAAGAGCAAAAACAACAATCACTCTTTGCAAAATTTTGTCAATGGCTCCCAAATTTTCAAAAACTTTTTGTAATGTCCCTGTTGTATTGCCATAATACATTCCATTTTTAAAACGTGACAGAGAGGCTCCCACCAAGATTTTGAAATCTTTGGGAGGGTAATCTACAAAGTTTTTTAAATATCATTTTCATTTTCTCTTTGCTTTCATTTCTACTTTTAGGTTATTCATGATCTGATGGGAAGTGCAGTGCAGCCTCTGCTGGATTCTGTAGGGGACTCGGTGGAGGCAATTATTATTACTATGCATCAGGAAGATTTTTCAGGGTAAATAGCATGTGTGCACACCTGTGCTTGTGTATAGTATTCTTGTTATTACCTCAACCTGGTATTTTATTAATCTGATGCTGTGGTTCTAAACTCAGTTCTTAGGACACACCCAATGAGTCCAGTTTTAGGGATTCCCACAATGAATATGTATGAGATAAATTTGCATGCACTGGAGGTAGACTTCTGAAAACCTGGATGACTAGATGTGTCCCAAGGACTGGGTTAAGAACCCCTGGTTTAGAGCAGTGTTCTTCAACATTTCTACACCGGCGGGGACCGGCGGAAATAAAATAATTATTTTGTGGACCAGCAAACTACTAAGACTGAAATAAAAAACCCCATCTCCGCCCCATCCCTGTGAGCTTGGTCCCCGCAAACCATCTGATCCCATCTGCACAAGCCTCAAATAGTTATGATTTTATATTGAACGTATTTTATTAAAGTATAAAAAGAAACATTATTCTGTACAGTTGTCATTTTATAAATACAAATAATACAGAGCACTCTCTAAAATTGAAAGGGGATAGATTCCGTACAAACATAAGGAAGTTTTCTTCACCCAGAGAGTGGTAGAAAATTGGAACGCTCTTCCGGAATCTGTCATAGGGAAAAACATCCTCCAGGGATTCAAGACAAATTTAGACAAGTTCCTGCAGAACCAGAACGCACGCAGGTAGGTCTAATCTCAGTTAGGGCGCTAGTCTTTGACCAGAGGGCCACCGCGTGAGCGGACTGCTGGGCACGATGGACCACTGGTCTGACCCGGCAGTGGCAATTTTTATGTTCTTATCAACAAAACACCTGTCTTCCCCACCCCTTATATATCCCCTCTACTATTAAGAAAACTAAATAAGCCAAATTATTACAGAATGCTTCACAGAAATATCATTCTAACAGAATACCGCAGTCACACATGACAGGAATAGTGTTAGGGGAGTGCAACTAGGGCAACTGCCCCCTGGTCAGAGAGAACCCTAAGCCAGCTGGAAGCTAAAGAAGCACTGCCTGGGCTTTGTAGTCCCAGTTATGTCTAACACCAGCTCTAGCAGGATACATATTTCAAATCTGATATATTAACATAAGAACATAAGCAGTGCCTCTGCCGGGTCAGACCACAGGTCCATCCCGCCCAGCAGTCCGCCCCCGCGGCAGCCCAACAGGTCATGGCCTGCCTTAATCACCAGAAGGGGGCCTCCTTTGCCCCCTAGGTTTGTCATCGAAGTCCTATCTTCCCATCAAAGTCCTAACCCTCAGGCCTTGCACCTGCACGACCTGGTGAGCTGTCTATTCTTATGCAACACCCCAGCACCTCCCTCAGTACCCCTCTATCCCCTTTTCCCTCAGGAATCCGTCCAATCACAAAATAGAGATAAAATTATTTGTTTCTACCTTTTGTTGTCTCTGGTTTCTGCTTTCATCTTCTTTTCACTCTCTTCCTTCCAGCGTCTGCCCTGTCTGTCTCTTCAATCCAGCATCTGCCCCTTCCATCCACTGTCTGCCCTCTCCCCTTTCCAAGTGGCATCTGCCTTCTTTCCATCCAGCCTGCGCCCCCCCTTTCCTTTTTACTTGATTCATTCCAGCTTCACTGCTCTCTTTATTTTTATCTCTCCTACACCAGAACTAGCATCTTTGTCCCTCTCTCCTTATTTCTCTGCTGACCCCCTTCCCAGCATCAATCTCTCTCTACTTTCTCATTTCTCTGTCTCTCCCCTTTCCCTCATCTGATCTCTCCATTCCACCCTGACCCCTTCCCTTCCTCTAATCTCCCTGCCAGCTTTTTCCTTCCTTTTTTCCTCCTCCCCTGTCCAGCAGTACCCCTTCTCCCTTTCCTCCTTCCCTCTCCAGCAATACCTTTCCTCTAGCCTTGTGGCAGCTCACTGTGTGCTTTTAACTTCACCACACAGCTGCGACTATCATTAGTTTAGTTGCGGTTTCATCAGGCAGCCTCAGGGCCTTTGCTAGGCTGGCCTGCCTCGCATCATCGAAGCGGGCCGGGCCTAGCAAAGGCCCCAAGGCTACCTCATGAAACCGCGTCTAAACTATTGCTAGCAGCAGCTGTGTGGCGAAGTTAAAAGCACACAGAGCTGCAGAGAGAAGACAAGAAAGGCAGGAGTCCCGGCATATATGATGGTAAGAGTCCCAGCATAAGTGACAATAGGAGCAAGTCAGTTGATGTAGGCGCTGGAGCTTCTCTTCCTCCACTGTACACAGTTTGCGATACACTGAAGGTAACTGCCTGGAGGGATCCTGAATCCTTCACGGACCAGCAGGAAATTTTTGTGGACTGATACTAGTCCACAGACCGGTGGTTGAAGAACACTGGTCTAGATCACAGCACTAGACATTAGATCTATTCAGATTATAGTCCTCTGATGGACTGTCATTTTTGCTGAGGGTAAGGACAACCAAACTATTTCTTCTCTCTTATGAAGGCCAGTAGCCTCCCATTATTTTCTTCAGCAGTTTGATTTCAAATAATGACAAGCAGCGTGGTGGCTATGCTGTTCTAGGAAAGGAGGGGAAGAGAGGTATAGATCCAGAGGTAACTGCTGTTGCCATTTTCCAGAGGAGATAGAGTAGGTTCTGGGGTCAGTGATATTGCAGTATTGTTAAGGAAGTAAATCTGGAGTCCGTGGCTACCCTAGTCAGTGGCTTATAACTAAATACACTTCTCCCTCTGAATCCACGGTTTAAGTATCCACGGATTAGGTTATTCGCGGTTTTTTGTGTTTTTTTTTTTTTTTAATGAAACACTGCATCCCGGACCTCCCCGGAGCTTACTTGGTGGTCTAACGGGCTTTCGGGGCAAGAGCGATCTTCCTACGCTCCTACCCCGTGCAGATCACTCATACAAAATGGCTGCCATGAGTTCCCGTAGTCTCTCGAGACTATGATGGGAACTCCCCGCAGACATTTTGTATGAGTGATCTGCACGGGGCAGGAGCATAGGAAGATCGCTTCTGCCCCGAAAGCCTGCTAGACCACCAGATAAGCTCCGGGGATGTCCGGGATGCAGCATTTCATTTAAAAAAGGTCCGGGATTCCAGGGGGAAGGCGGGGGGTGAGTCAGAGCCAGCCCAAAAGTTATTTGCAAATTTTCAATATTCGCAGGCCAGCTCTGCCCCTAACCCCTGTGAATATTGAGGGAGAAGTGTCTGCGATTGCTCCTCAGCTTCTCTCAAGCTCTTCATTCAGTAATGCTCTATCCATTTCCAAGGAGGGAAGCTGATCTTTCCCTTCTGTTGCAGTGTTCAAATCTCTGTTCTGTGCAAGGATTTTTCTTGTCTGATCATCTTTCTTTAATGGAAATGTCTTATTATGATTTTATGTTGGACAGAGATATGTTAAAAAAAAAAATCAAAGCATAAAAACCAAAGCCTTTCCTTAAAATACATTTTAGAATATCTGATTGAATAGTGTTCCACAGACTAGAAATAGCTACAAAGAAAGCATGAGCTCGTATTGGGTGTTAGATCTTGAGTGGCATCTATTGCATGGGTTACAAGATGCTTTTGTGTTGTAAGTGGGCTGTATGATCTGGCACACATGTAGAACTTTGAACATATAAAGAAGATCTTTTTCTTCACCTGATATTGTTATTACGAATACACACCCTGCTATATTATTCTCTGCACAATGAATTCCTTTCCCAAGGTTCATCTTTATTTTAGGTTGTACTTCTGCCTCTTTGGTGTTTAGTGTATATTGCTTCATTCTTGTACTTAATGTATTTCTAATACTCGTGATCATTCTACCCTGCTTTTGCTTCATTCCTGTAGTTACTGAAGTCAGCTAGGAGAGGCTCCTGGCCATTTAAATCACTTATGCAGGATTATCTGGGGATATTTGTTAACCAGATAGTGCTGTTGGATATCCCCTCAACCATCTTTGCCAAAACCAGCTAGTTTGGGGGGGACTATGGGAGAGCTGAAACTTGGGCAATTAGTAGCAATTTTCAGTCTACTAACTTGGCTAAGTAACTACATAAAGGTAGGACAGCAAAGCAGCTGTTCCTAACTTTACTTGACAAATTAACTGGGTACTGATCTGAATATCGTCAAAATATATTTGACTTCCAGGTTGTCAGTCATACCTGGATATTCAGTACCGAGAGCCGTGCATGTCCTAGCATTGACTATCTGGGGTGAGTTTAGTCAATGATTGGAAACATCTTGGCAACTGCTTACCTCACAGGCTGAATATCGGGCTGCTACTATTTGGGTTTTTGCCAGGTACTTGTGACTTGGATTCGCCTCCTTGAAGACGGGATACTGGGCTAGATGGACCATTGTTCTGACCCAGTAAAGTTATTATGTTCTGAAGAGCCGGCTGTTACGGCCTCCGCTGATAGACCACTCGACTCTCTTTATGCTGGTTCAAATAATATGAATTTAATAATCAAACAGCAATAGCTTACAAGAACAAATCATATAACATACAGAGTAATAGAGCATACAGATCATACTGCATACAGAGTAATACAGCATACAGAGTAATAGAGCATACACCAGGCTGGCCAGACTGATGGAGAACTTCGGATCAGTTCTGAAACCTTGGTTCAAGGAGCTTTCTTTTATATGAGTTTGACAGCTCTGGCCCACGTTGGTGCATGTTACATTTCACATATTCATTATCTCACTTATTAATCTATTGATTGGTTAACATTTCTGAGTGATACTGTGTGTCACGCCCTTTCTATCTACATCTAATCTATTTCCCAGTAAATGTCCTGTTAATATACCAAGTTCCCCCTCTTGAATACCTGGGCCTAACTGCTTTCAACTCTGTGGTTAACTTCTCTTAAGTTTTCACATCGTTATTCTTGCGAAGCATCCCGTCAGCATCTTAGTGAAGCTTTCCATCAGCATCCTTATTCTTGTGAAACTTCTGGTAGCTGCTGGCCCTGCTAACTGGGGGGGTGGGGGGGGCAGGATTCCTTTTTCACTAGAATTGTTTTTCTTTCCAGCTGTGCCTTCTGTTTGACCTTGCTCTTTTCATAAAAGCAGAAGTGTGCCGTACAGAGCTGACAGCTTTTAGTCAGTGTGTGTTTTCAGCCATTTTGCTCTTCCAGCAACCATTTTAGGTTTTAGTTGTATTGGCCTGTTTCTGCTATATTGGGGAATTCTCAGGGGTCTTCACCTGGGCTTTTCCTACACAGGACTTCGCTTCCCTTCCTCAGTTCTTATTCTTTTGCATAGTGCATGTCATATCTTGTATGTAATCTGCATTGTACTTTACCTGGGATCAGGTGAAATATTATATCAAATGAATATAAACCCAGCATGTCAAATGACTGATCTTATGGGGGTTTTTTTCCAGACAGTTATCAAACTCTGGGAAACCAGATGTCCCTTGCTCTCTCTATATGAAAGAACTACAAGGCTTCATAGCTCGAGTTATGAGTGACTACTTTAAACACTTTGAGTGTGTGGACTTAGTTTATGACAACACAGAAACCATCGCACAACGAGCAATTGAAGTTTTTATTCGCAATGCCAGTCTGTTGAGACCTCTTGGAGAAGGTGGAAAAATGCGACTTGCTGCAGATTTTGCTCAGGTAATGCTAATGAAGATTAATCTATGCTTTCCTGATAGATACTACTGTATTTCTATATAGAACAGTGACCTCCAGTACCTTTCTGGCTTCTGCACAACTTAGTGGTGGTGTGTTGTAACAAACTTGGCATTCTTTAGTTCAGAGTTCAAGGGACACAATATGTCAGGTCTTGAGCGTGCATGTGTGTTTTGACACTTCTTTAATGCCTCTACTGGTGGTGCAATAGTAACACCAGGGGTGTTGGCCCTAGCAGGGAGAAGAGAGGAGATGTTAGATACATTGGAGGAAGGGGTATAGAGAGAAGGTGATATAAGATATTTGGGGTGATAGGAAAAAGAAGTTGTTGGACACTGGGAGGAGGAAGGAAAGAGAAAGGGAGAATACCTGGGAAGGATAAGGAAGATATGAGAAGATGCAGGATGATGGGGAAGGAGAGGTAGAAAAAGGGAGCTGGGGATGAGTTTGCCCCTCCAACCAAGCATTCTATTTAATCTTTCTTATAATTCTATCTTTTTTTCTTGTTTCCTCCAGCAAGTACACTTTCAATATTTTACCTCTGTAGGGTTTGTGTTACATCTAATTGGTATCAGAAATTGTAGCCAGAAAATTGTCCCTGTATTCGGTCATCTTCCAGGTATTCTAGGATATAGTTACAAATGTAGTAAGGATGTTTCCCATTTTATATATTTAAGGAAAATGCTTAGTTATATGGTTCATCAGATCTTGTTATTGATGTGAATAGTAAAACAAAACCCACAAATATAGATTGGAAAGAAAAGAGAGGCAACACGGTCCTGAATACAGTAGAATAGTTTCAAGTTTGTTTATTTTTGATATACCGTCTATCAAAACAAATGTCTAAACGGTGTACGATATAAAAAATTGTTGAGAACTGTTAAATGAGTAAATAAAAATAATATTGTCATATATTAAAATACTAGGCAAATTCACATTAACATACATGAGACAAAAGGGAAGTTGGGAAAGAAGTTGGTTAAAATACATAAAAAAGGGGAGGTAAAAGTGAATGAAAGGCAAAGGGAGAACACAAGATAATATTTTTAATAAAAGATGAAGTACAACATAGCAGCAACCAGGAAACCACTGAAGGGATAAATGGAAAAATTTGGGGAGGGGGGGTTTTGTTGTTTTTTTACATAATCATGTGACTCCCCTATTAAAAGAAGCACATTGGTTACCCGTAAATTATAGAATTACATACAAAATAGCTTTACTTACACACAAAACATTAATGAATAAAGCCCCTGTATTTTTAGAAAGACTCCTAATCCCTTACACTCCAACAAGATCTTTAAGATCTGAGGAGAAATCTCTCCTCTCATTCCCCTCAGGAGAGACACGATCTTCTCTCTCAGACTTGGAACTCGCTTCCTGTTTATATAAGGGAAGAAAAATCACTCAGTAAATTTTAAGGTCTCCTGAAAAGCTGTCTTTTTAAGAATGCTTTTTAGTGTGCTACTTGAATTCTTTTTTTTTTTTTTAATATTTAGATTTTTATTAGTTTTTCAGAAGATATAAAATGCACCAGGCAAAAAAACAAAAGGAATTGACCCCAAAATATCCACAAAGAAGAAAATGCAGAGAAAACCAAAAAAACTCTGTGGAGTGACGATGTTCCTAAATGGACTTTATTTGAAAGTGTCAGAGTTCCAAAGATACACTGAAATCATCAACATAAAATAAATTAATCCATATAAAAATAGGTTATCCACATAAAAGCCTTAAAGGACCTAGTCCACTAAGGATACAGGACCCAACACGGTCCGCGTTTCGACAAAAAGTCTTCTTCAGGGGTCCCTGGAGGTCCTATAAAGGTGAATACGTGGGAAACAATTGTGTGGTGAGCCGGAAGTGAGACACTGCTTGCGTTTGCAATAGAAACCAAATTACCCTTCCCATCTATGATATTTTTCTTAACTTTTAATTGATTCACTAAGGGCTTTAACAAGCAGAATAGCGCGCGCTAGATCTTAATGCCAGCATTGAGCAGGCGTTAGTTCTAGAAGCGTAGTGCAGGTAATTTCCTGCGTGCGCCCATAGTGTCAGGTATCCTAGTGAACTAGTACTACCTTTTGCAAAAGGTGATCAAAATGACAGGACTTGCTATGCAGCTTATCACAAAAAATTAGAAAACTTGGGATAACTTAAATTATACTTTTTGGTGGGAAACTTTATGCCAAATATATATGTTTGAACATATGAATTCGTTACAATTGGGACACTATAGTAAATTCAAGGAGATTTGGGGGCCCATTAACAAAATTTTGTAAGAATTAATTTTTATTAATTTCCCTTTGATTCATGAAAGAATGTTGAAAGCATCCAGGAGGGGAGGGTCGGGGAGGGGGCTGTTATGTACTTCTATATTATTTGTTCTGAGTGCTGTTTATTATATTATTTGCTTGTTAACCTGTTGCACTATATATTGGATTTTAAAAAATGAATAAAGATTTTATTTAAAAAAAGATGATCAAAATAAAATTTAAATGGGCAATTGCCAACATGATAGACTAAAAATAATTAATTTTCCTTTGGTCATCAACTGACTAAAAGGTTTTTGAGCTTTAAAAATAAGGTCTTTTAGTATTTAAACAAAAAAAATTTAGGAAAATAAAAGCTGGAGACTGATTCATGGATGGCAAGGTTGCATTACACTTTCCAGATATCCATAAGGGAATAGGGAAAAGGAATGGAGCTTGTATACCTCTTTTATGTAGTTACACATTCAACACAGTTTACATAAATACAGATATTTCTTTTGCATGCAGGGCAATGGAAGATTAAGTGATTTGCCCAGGGTCACAAGGAACAGCACTGGGATTCAATCCCAAAACCTCAGGGTATCAAAGCAACAGCTCTACCATTAGGCCACTCCTGTTAAACTATGCATGTAATAGTCCTTAAGATTTCTAGCTATCAGTTACTGGAAATTGGTATATCTTGAAAATTTTGCCATTGACTGGAAAATTTAGTTCTGAAGCTTTTCTATTCATTACTTAATTAGGACAGGGAAAGATACCATTAAAAATTTTCATTCATAGATAATTTTATCACTTAACCATGATTAAATCCAGGGTGCTTTACAACAGACTAAATACATATACAAAGAGTTCCTTCCTAAAAAAAAGCTTACAGGCTAAGGTAATGAGTGGGAAAGTAACTTGCAAAAGGTCATAGTGAGTGTCAATGGACAAAGGCAGGATCGTCACCCAGGTCTCCTGCTTTCAGTCCATTTTGTCAACCTTGGTAACCTCAGAATATCATATGTTAAATTGTCCTCAAAAAGACCTTGTAAGTTGTAGAAATCTTTCATCACATTCACTGGAGTTCTCTGACAAAAAACAAAATAGTATCAAAACCTTTATCAGAGGAAGAGGAAACATTTTGAAGGCAGAGATGCATGCTATAGTGGATGTAAATCAGGTTTTCAAAGGAAACTTAAAGTGGACAGACAGATACAACATCCATAAGAATTAGAACAAATGATAAATATCAGACATGAGAACAGAAAATGAGAGCAATGTCCTAATCTGTTTTCTAGTGCAATGTGTCTAGTGGTCTTGAATGCTAGGATCTTGTATCCCAACCAGCTAATTGTTTATGTATTTATTCAGTTTTCTATACCGTTTTCCCAGAGGAGCTCAGAACAGTTTACATTAAATTATTCAGGTACTCAAGCAGTTTCCCCTGTCTGTCCCAGCGGGCTCACAATCTATCTAATGTACCTGGGGCAATGGGGGGATTAAGTGACTTGCCCAGGGTTATAAGGAGAAGCTTGGGTTTGAACCCACAATCTCAGGGTGCTGAGGCTGTAGCTTTAACCACTGTGCCACACTCTGCTTGCAGAAAACTGTAGATCATGTTTTCCAACTCCTCCTCCTTCCCAGGGAGCTGCCCCTGCTTCCCTCAGTTTGTTATCTGCAAGCAAGTTGCTCAGAAGTGGGGGTTTTTAACTGCTCTGCCATTTTATTATTTTTTTAGTATTTTTGCTCTCTGAACTTTATTTTTTTAGTATTTTTGCTCTCTGAACTTTAGAGGCTTGGTGCCCAGAGGTTCCCACTTGATGGGACCTCTGCCTAGGAGAAGACACAGACTTGCATGGCGGAAGTCTGCTGCTAGCAGGATCAGCCTCTCAGGGATGGCTAGCTAGCCAGCCTTCTGGTATTTTTTAGAGCTCGAGGGTCATCCCCTGCGTAGCTGCTCACATCCCTGATTCAGTCAGTAGCTTGAGCACAGAGACTTACAGTGGGCCAGCTGCGTGGTCCTCTCCTCTTTTGTGACATAGTTTTCCGGGGGTTAAGGTTCAGTTCAACCTTGGTTCAACTGGCAGCCAGAAGACTATGTTTGTCCAGTGAATCTGTGAGGCAGATGTCTTCTCCCTTTGATTCCAGCTGAAATCCTATGCTGAAGCAGTGGCTCCTGCACTTGGCTGACCTGGAAGCCTTCCCTCTGATGTTAGAGATAAGGCTTCCAGGTCAGCCGCTTGTAGGAACTATGCCATGGCTTTGTGAAGAGAAGTGTGGCTGGTAGGAGCAGACCAGAGGAGGTAAACACCCGTGGGAGGGAGAGAGGCACAAATTTGAGATGCAGAACAGAGGGAAGGACAATGAGGGTCACATTGGAGGGGGTGTTGGCACAGGAAGGGAGAAGCAGGGTCGCGTTGCGACACAGAACGAAGGGAGGGAGCACAAACTTCAGACAAGGGATGAAAGGAAGGAAAAAAGGAGAGGGAGAGCATGAACTTGGGACATATGATGGAACAATGGAGGGAGTGAGGGAAAGAGATGCTGAGGTGGGGAGGGAATAGAAAGAGAGAATTGTTGGGAAAGTGAGATGATGCACATGGGGAAATGAAGAAAGAGGTGAATTGGGCTTAGGGAGGGAGAGATAAATATTGGGCATGGTGGTGGGAGAGGCATGAGGTATAGATGCATGGGGAAGAGAGAGATGAGAGGGAGAAATGTTGGACATGGTGGTGGAGAAGGAATAATGGGATAGATGAAACATAGAAACATAGAACATGATGGCAGAAAAGGGCCAGCGGCCCAACAAGTCTGCCCACTCTAAGGACCCTCCCCCCTAAGCACTTATCCCATTTTTTTCTTAAAATCGAGCATGTTGCTTGCCTCAATTACCTGAAGTGGAAGCTCATTCCAACGATCAACCACCCTTTCGGTGAAGAAATACTTCCTAGTGTCGCTATGAAATCTCCCACCCTTGATTTTCAACAGATGCCCTCTTGTTGCCGTAGGTCCTTTAAGGAAAAAGATATCTTCTTCTACCTCAATACGGCCAGTAACATATTTGAACGTCTCTATCATGTCTCCCCTCTCTCTGCGTTCCGAGAGAGAGTATAGCTGCAACTTATCTAGACATTCCTCTTACGGGAGATCCTTGAGTCCTGAGACCATCCTGGTGGCCATTTGCTGAACCAACTCCACTCTCAGCACATCCTTTTGATAAGTGTAAACCTCCTATCTTTTCTTTCTATTTAAACCACAATACTTATTTTGAGGTCTGTTTCGTTAATGTTCAATGTTTTTATAGACTGTATACTGTACAGGATCTGAGTTACATATAAATTCAACTTAAGAATGGTTTGAAAAGTGGAACTTGTTCTTAACCCGGGGACTGCCTGTACATAAAGGAACTTAGTCCATACATTTTTGAATAATCCAAGAAACAATAATTCCCATAATCCTTTCCCTTTCCTGATGCACCCTTCTGAAAGTTATAAATACAAGCTATAATTATTGATTCAAAATCTGACTACATGCAACTCCCAGTGTTGCTGAAAGAGGAGGCCTGACCGGGATGACATATCCTGTATACCATTCTACCTTCATCAAACTGATCATTTGGGATCTCCAAATGTGTTGAGATGGTGCATTAGGTAAGATCCATTCACGAAGAATAATTTTCTTTGTCACTGGAGATGCGGTATTCTGGGGGAAAAAAACAAAAATCTTTTCTCTGTTTAACATATTCCCTAATCACTGCAATGATCATACTTACAGAACTGATCAGTATTCTCAGTGTGTGTTGCCAGAATCTGCAGCCCATATTTTATTTCAAAATATTAAAAACCCTATTTTGCATAGAATGTTTCGTTAGAAAGTGGTGTGTCCACATTGGGACATTCACAATTTCCCAAGTATTTTACAAAAAGCTCTGTTGAATGCTAGCAGATACATGTTCATTTGACCACATGTACAAAGGATGCACTGATTTCATAAACCCAAAAAAGGAGGCATGCCCTAAAAAAGGAGGCATCTATATATGATCTTACAACATATGTGTATTTACTGCCACTTATATGATGAGTAAGTGCTGAACTTCATAAAATTACAAATACACCAATTAAGGAGTAGAGTAAATTAATTGAGGTGGTGTTAGAAACTACAGAGGTAAGCAATATTTCCCACTCTAACACTGTTGAGACTCCAGTTCCAAATAAGATAGCTGACAATTACAATTGTTCACAATAATTTCCCCTTTTCCCATCTACATGCTAGGGCATACCCCTGTGAAATCTAGACTGCCAGTTTTAGCAACATTTTCTTTCAACCGCTAAGCTGTGCTGCTATCCTGAATTTTCAGTTATTTATTTAACTTTTTTGTTTTTCTTTTAATCATATGGCATTCCAGGACATGTATCACGTGCTGTGCATTAGCCAGTATCAAACTTTGGTCTCCGAAAATGTTTTTTTTTTCTTGAGCTTTGTTAGGACTTGGGCCAAACCCAGATGAGGTTGAGCCAAGTTGACTCCGGATCTTGGAAAATACGTTAGCAAATTTGACGGCCTTCAAGTTCCTGGATTCACCCTTCAAATGACTCAGAGCAGCTGTTCACTGCTTACAGTCCTAAGAAGAAACATGAAAGCAATATTCAATTTATTTTTACTTATTAAATTGAAGATAAAATAAAAATAGCCTGCGGGTAAGATTTGCCTCTTTGCGGATGATACGAAAATCTGGTGTGACTAACATGAAGAAGGACCTGGCTTGAAGAATGGTCTGAAATTTGGCAGCTAAATTTTAATGCTAAGAAATGCAAGGTCATGAATTTGGACTGCAAAAACCCAAGGGAATGGTACAGATTAGGAAGTAAAGAACTTATGTGCATGACAGAAGAGTGGGATTTGGGTGTGATTGCATGTGATGACGTTAAGGTGGCCAAACAGGTTGAAAAGATGATGGTGAAAGCTAGAAGGATGCTAGGTTGCATAGGGAAAGGTATGGCTAGTAGGAAAAAGGAGGTATTGATGCCCCTGTATAAGACTTTGGTGAGACCTCATTTAGAATATTATATACAATTCTGGAGGCCGCACCTTCAAAAAGATATAAAAAGGATGGAGTCGGTCCAGAGGAGGCTACTAAAATGGTATGTGGTCTTCATCATAAGGCGTATGAGGACAGACTTAAAGATCTCAATCTTTATACTTTGAAGGAAAGGCGGGAGAGGGGAGATATGATAGAGACGTTTAAATACCTACATAATGTAAATGCGCTTGAGTCGAGTCTCTTTAATTTGAAAGGAAACTCTGCAATGAGAGGGCTTAGGATGATGTTAAGAGGTGATAGGCTCCAGAGTAATCTAAGGAAAGGTTGGTAGATGCTTGGAACAGTCACCCAGAAGAGGTGGTAGTGTCAGAGACTGTGTCTGAATTCAAAAGGGCCTGGGATAGGCACGTGGGATCTTCTCGGAGAGGGAAAGAGATAATGGTTACTGCGAATGGGCAGACTAGATGGGCCATTTGGCCTTTATCTGCCACCATGTTTCTGTGTTTCACCTTTGCTTTCTGGGGATCTCTGCCTCCTCATGCTTTTCAAAGACAATATAGCTTGCAGAAATGATGGTTCTGGAATATCAACAGTGACATTACACTACTGTTTCATATCTTTCTTTGAAAGCAGAGAGTTTAAAATTGTATAAGTTGGGTCATCTCTTCTTCATATGTAGGGGAGGAATAAAACCAAAATTGTAAGCATTATATCAGAAAACTTTTGGATCTTTCCCAACTTTGGGGGTCAAAAAGTATAATAGTCTGCAATTTGCATACATAAAAGGGCAAAATTTGTGCATGTCGATTCAACAAGCAGCTTACTGCATGGGGGTATGTTAAGTGCATGGGGGTATGGCAACATGAAAGGTGATCCATGATACATTACTGCTCAATACCATCAAAGTACCACAGGATATTTGTCCCCTGCGTATATAACATATTGTTGTAGCTTGTTCTATATAAGAACAGCTGTTTCAAGTAACCACATCTGTACTGTGAGGGGAGAGAGACAAGTGAGCCCCAGGAATGGTGAACATCTTTGTAGTTGACTGTAACTGAATTTTGCAGTTGAGAGTGGTTTGTGTAACATTTCTTTGTATTAGAGGCTTATCGAGTTTCAGTTTCTGCATCAAAATCCGAAGTCTGGATTTGGGATTCTGCTGACAATGCTTGTGCATTTTTGACTGAAACCAAAAATGTCCACCCTCCATCAGCCATTTGACCCCCAACTCCTCTGCCCTGCCACCACTCAAAGACCCTTACTAGGCATACCTTTAAATGACCTTGTGGTCTAGTGGCATCTTTTGTGCAAAAGCAATAGCCAGCCACTCTTGCCCCTGTAGGTTCCTCAGCAAAATAGTTCCCAAAACTTCCCATGGCTTCCTTCTGAGTCTGCTGCAGGAGATTCTAGCAGTCATGTTGGGATTGGAAGCAGCTTATTTTATAGAATACATGTGTACACACATAGAGGTGTAGTTTGAAAGCACTTAGGCTTACAAAGTTCCATAGTAACCCATGGACCTTTGTAAGTCACCTAAGTGCTTTGAAAATGAGCCCCACAGTGTATGCTTGCACATTTACATCTTCTTTGGAGCAGATGTAAATTTGTTTATTGGTAATTGTACACTGTTGGGGCTAGATTTAAGAGCCCATTTCATAAAGACACACAGATGTCTATTGCCTTTATAAAACATATCTTTATGGACTTTACCTATATGCCTGCCTTGAAATTATTTGTCTATAATCATTTTGCATTGTTAGTTGTTTTGTAGAAGTTAACATTTTTTTACACAGAATTCATTTGCAGGATTTTCATTATTTGCTACTTTGCATACGCAGTCTCAAGAAAGCATATTAGAAATGGATAAATAAATCCTGTAAGATCAAGAAGTAATAATTATAATTATAGAGTATCCAGGCTTATCCATGAAATAATACTAAAGAAGGCCACACCAGTATTCTTGCAAGATGATAATATCTTTACGTTTTTGTCATTGGATATTCACTTTTGGAGGGACAGAAATGGCAGCTCACTTTATTTATTTATTTATTTATTCTTTTCTTCTAGTAATAGATGAAAAACTAGCCTCAGAGGTTAAATATCTCAGGTGATTAAAAAAAAGGCCAAAACAAGGAAGAGAAAAATATGACTATACTAATTATGATATAAATTCACTGCCAGACTCTGGTCTGGCATTTTCTCATTTGTAAAAATACTGTTTTTTGAGTTAATTTCATTGTATTGACCTGGTATTTTGAAATAATTTATAAATTTTAATAACTTTCATAAAAAATTGAACAGTAAAGATCACTGTATTTTGATGTTCAAAAAGATTGTGCTACTCCAGTAAAACAATATTCTCGTAAAGGGAAGAAACTTCCCTATACTCATATCACATTAATTCTACATTTGCTTTCATATAATTAAACAATGTAATCATCTATGAGAATTTGCTTTACTTTAGAGATTGGTGTTTTGTCATGAAGTGTGTCTCTGCTTTACAACTACGTTTTTGTAGCGTTAGTAGAGCAGATGGCAGCAAAAGTAATAAAAATAAACAGAATTACAGTGTGCTGAACAAAATTTTATAACTAAACAAGTTAATCTAAAATATTCCAGATCTCTCAACAGGCAAGTATTTTACCTGAATCAAAATTTTCCAGGGGAGACTATTATAGTAATCTTTCAACTATAGCTTTTGCAGGTTACTAAAAATGAATTATAGTTAAGAACAGCATGGATCTTTCCTATCTGAGTGAATTGTTAAAGTATGTCTGTACACAAGATGAAATGCAAGCAAGCTGTCAGCTTTAGCTAGTGTGTCTGGATTGCAGAAATTTGGCAAGTAATATTAGCAGATGGCTCTTTTTATTATAATTGTTATATGCAGTGCAATAAGAATTGTATGCTGAACCTTAGGGTACTGTGTCCATTCTCACGAGCATACTGCAGAAAGATGTCAATCACAGCTTTTGAGACCTCCTCCATCTCCCAGGAGCTTTCCTCTTCAGTTTTTCTTTCTGCAGGTGAGCATGAAGGTGTCTTCTGATCTGCTCGGTTTATTTATTTATTTATTTTTATTTTGCGATAGTTTTGCATTTTTTCGCTCTAGTTGATCACTTGATAAGGATCTACTCAGCCTGCATGGAGAGGAGCAGATTTGGGGATCTGTTTCAGCTGGACTGCTAAAGATTAGTGAAGCTCAGGGTCCGTTCCTTTGGTGTTGCTCGCGCATGGGGCTGGAGTATAAGCTATTTAGGTGCTAATAGCGTTCCTTCAGGGCACTCATGGTGCCGGCTGCATTTCTTCTTCGTGATAGGTCTGGGGGGTTGAGGGTCAGTCCGTGGAGGTCCGACCAGCAGCCCGAAGATCCCAGCAAAGTGGCTGAGTGACTGGAAGCAGAAGGCCTCTCCTAGAGCATGAGAGGAGCTGAAGTAGGCAGCAGCAAGCACCATTTCCCAGGCATATGGTCTGTGAGTATGGCTGTGACAGCCTGCAGGAAAGATTTGGGGGGGGGTTGTCATCAAAAGCTGTTTTAAACTTTTTCTACATCTAGGGCCCTGGTCCCCCTCCCCTAAAATCCTGTTTTTTGCAGTTTTTGGTCAGCCCTAAGATGATTTTAAGCTGCTTTTTAGCACTAAAATTCATCAGCAGTGGCCATCTTGGATTTTCCCGATTTTTTTCCTAAGTTTCAAACTTCTCCAAAACAGCTCATTTTGCTTCCAAAGTGTTAGGGTGGAGTTCTCTGACTCTAATACCCCTGTATCATGTCTTGCTTGCAAAGGATGGGTGGCGGAAGATCGCCTTTCCACTATGTGCCATGTTGAGCAAATTGGGGAGGCAGGAACTTCAAGTTTAGCTCCCACGTGGCCTCTGAGGCATGGCACAAAGCTTTTAAGCCTGTTAGAGGAGTAAAAATTTCCCAGGAGCCCCAGAGCAGCAGCATAGCGCACCAAACTGGTGCAGAAGCTCCACAGCCAAAGAAGAGGCATCTCCCTTCTAAAGTGGAAGGAGAGTTGCCTACTAAGGCCTTTACCCCAGAGTTCAATAATCTGCTCTGGAAGACGCATGTACAAGGCCAGAATTCACAATTTAGGTCTGCTGAAGAGCAACCCTTGGCGCATGCATCTAAGAATACTCAGAGTGCTTCTTTTATGAGAGCAGAACTCCTCCCTCTGATTATCAGTCAGACAGGTATTCAGGGGGCAACAATTCAGTCTTGATCCCCTTACTGTCTCAAAGTGAGGCCTCCCTGATGGGAGATTCGGCCTCTTATGTAATCTAATCTAATCTTTGGTTTATATACCAGGTCATCTCACAATGGAGCTTGACTCGGTTCACATATAATTAACACTAGAGTACATAGCAGAAAACATAGGAGAAGTAAGAACTAATTTTAAAAAGTACATAAGAAAAGCATAAGAAAAATAACTATAATATTGTCATTTCGTTGAGACTGTAGTTAAACCATTTAAAAATTGCGAGAACAACAAAGTTTTCAGGAATTTATGTAGAGGATAAGGATGGAGTCCCGGCTGCGGACCCGGGAGAGGATCCCTCCTTACGGTGACTGTTCAAGTCTTCGGCTGTGCCAGATATTATTACTGAGTCTCTTCATAAACTCAAGATTGATCCACCTCGGCCCCAGTCATCTCAGTGTTCTCTTTTGAGCGGGGTCTGATCTCAGCCCATGTCCTTTCTGTGATACCCAGACATGAAACTCCTGGTTACAGATCCCTGGGAGGTCTCGGAAGGCTCCCTCAAAGGGGCAAAAGCCATGAGTAGGCTATATCCTCTGGATCAAGACTTTCAGAAAATGTTTGCTATGCTAAAGGTAAACTCCCTGGTGGCATAGGTGACTAAACTCACATCCTTATCCAGTGAAGGAGGAGTCATGCTGAAGGATACACAGGACCGCAGAGTGGATATGGTCCTCAGGAGGCAGTTTGAGGCCCTGGCCCTAGGAGTTAAGGCAGCATCAGCTGCTTCTTTCGTAGCACACACCTGCCATTCACACCTGCAAACCCTGAACATGACAGTGGATGAGCCATTACCTCAGATCGTTCTGGCAGGGGTTGGCTTTGTTGCTGACACACTTTATGATGTAATTAGAGTCATGGCGAGAGTCTCTGCATACTCCATCTCTGTCCAACACATGATGTGGATCAGACAGTGAGTGGGTGATTCAACCTTCAAGGCTATGCTTAGCAGGCCTCCCCTTAAGGAACAAATGCCTTTTGGCAAAGGCTTGGATGATCTTATGGCCAGTGTGCAAGATCTTCGTCCCAAGTCCTTACCGAACAGCAGACCTCAAGCATCTAGAAGCCAGAACCGGAATGCCTTTTAGGATCCCAATATTTTCACCAGTACGCCTCAGAAGGCTCACCTCAGAGAACCTATCAAGGTTCTGGAGAGAGATATTCTGGAAGCCGGAAAATCCAAAATACAGATTCCTGGACCACAACTGAAGCCAAGAAGCTACATTGAAGCCAGGCCTCCAGCCACCCTTCAGAAAATTGGAGGTCGGCTCTTGGATTTTCTGGAGGCCTGGGAAAGCATAATAACAGATCTTTGGGTCTTGGATATTGTCATAGAAGGTTACAAGATAGAGTTTGCATACCCTCTGTTTGACTGGTTCGTGAATTCTCCAGCAGGCTGATCGGATCGGGAGGACCAAATCTGGGCAATGGTAAACAGATTGCTGGATATTCAAGCCATATAACCAGTTCTGGAAAAACACTCTGGCTCTGGCAGATACTCAATATGCTTTTTTGTTCCAAGAAAGATTCTGACATCTGGAGGCCTATTCTGGATCTCAGACATGTCAATGCGGCCCTGAGGATTCCGTGTTTCCAGATGGAGATGGTGAGATCTGTCATTGCAGCATTACAACCAGGGAAATTTTTGGCCACCCTGGATTAGATGGAGGTTTATCTCCACATTCCAGTTTTCCCAGCACACAGAAAGTTCCTGAGATTTCGCATGTTGGAGAATCACTATCAATTTTTAGTGCTACCATTTGGGTTGGCAACGGCAACCTGGATGTTCACCAAGGTGATGGTGGTGATAACAGCTCCTCTCCACAGAGCGGGCTGGCTGGCTGGTTCATCCTTATCTAGACGACTGGCTCATTAGAGCCGCCTCTCGAGAAGAGGGAGTTAGAGCAATGACAGCAGTTGTGCATAATTTGCAGAGTCTGGGCTGAATTGCAAACTTTCAAAAGAGTCCAAAACTTTCAATAGAGCCAGTCTTTGAAATACCTGGGAGTTCTCTTCATGGCGGAAGGCCAAGTTTTTCTACCAGAAGCACACAGAAAGAAGCTTTGGGAGCAAATTATGAACCTCCTATAGCGTGGCACTACACTACAAGTGCTGGGCTTGATGGTGGCTGCCATAAAAGTAGTGCCCTACACAACGGCACATATGCGTCCACTTCAGGATATGCTGTAGTCTTGTTAGTCTCCCTAGAGAGACTTCCTCTATCCTGAATGGAGGCAGCCTGAAACAGCATGAGCTGGTGGCTCCACTCCCAGTCTCGAGCAAAGAGGATTCCACTTCAAAAGGGATTCATTGGTCAGATTGACAATGGATGCCAGACTGTTCGGCTGGGTGGTGCACTGCAGTGGCCGCCTGGTGCAAGGGAAATGAACACCATCCCAGTGGAAGTGGTCGATAAACAGGCTAGAACTGAAAGCTGCCCGCCTGGCTCTGGTAAACCTACAGTCGGTGCTGGAAGGCAGAGCCGTAAGAGTATTCCTAGAAAATACCACAACAGTGGCCTATGTCAACAGGCAGGAAGGCACCAGAAGCACATCGCTCCAACAAGAGGTGAAGCTACTGTTCACTTGGGCAGAAAAGCACCTGCTGGCTATCACGGCAGCACATGTAGCTGGAGTGGACAATGTGCAAGCAGCTGCCTCAGCAGACGGACATTGGGTCCGGGACAGTGGTCGTTGGCCCTGTGGGCGTTCCTAGACATTGTAGGACATTGGGGTGTTCATCGTTCGATCTGATGGCAACAGCACGCTACAAGAAAGCACCTTGGTTTTTCAGCCGAAGATACGAGACTGGATAAGAACATAAGAATTGCCATATTGGGACAGACCAAAGGTCCATCGAGCCCAGTATCCTGTTTCCAATAGTGGCCAACCCAGGTCCCAAGCACCTAGCTAGATTCCAAGAAGCAAAACAGGTACTATGCTGCTTATCCTAGGAATAAGCAGTGGAGTTCCCTAAGCCATCTCAATAATACCCTATGGACTTCTCTTTTAGGAAATTATCCAAACTTATTTTAAACCCCGCTAAGCTAACTGATTTCAGCACATTGTCTGTCAATGAATTCCAGAGTTTAATTACACATTGTGTAAAGAAATATTTTCTCCAGTTTATTTTAAATCTACTAGTTAGTAGCTTCATCGCTTGTCCTAGTTTACTTCACCTGCCAGGTCTTTGGCGCCAGCATTTAGTGGCATAAATGCTTGTGCCTAAAATTAAGTTCGAGAGTGCAGAATTAAGCTAATATTTTATAAAGACAGTTTTGCATGGAGCTGCCATTATAGAATTTGCACCTGGCTTGCAACTTCTCAGTGCCTAACTTTGAGGACCTTTTCTGTATTCCCCCTGAATGTATTTTGCATATTACTTTGTGACATTATTAGGAAAAGATGGAATATCAAGTGATAATAAATAAATAAATAATGCTGCTGCTGCTTGGAAATCCTGTTCTTGGTGCATAAAGTGACCGTCTCCAGTCATATATATATTTGCATTATAATTATCAACTTTGCTGAAGTCTGTCAATTCAGATGGATGCTTTACTCTGTAAAGATAGGCCAAACTTCAGCCAATGCACTAATTGTTTTTCTTTTATTTACAGATGGAATTAGCAATTGCCCCACTCTGCAGACGTGTGTCCGATCTAGGAAAGTCCTATAGATTGTTGAGATCATTCAGGTGCGTAAAAATTACACTGTGTTACAAAGATGAAAATCAATATTATGTTTCACTTTTATTTATTTACTAGTCTTTAAGCCTTTTACATTAACAGGTGCTAGAATATATGTCTGTCTGTCTGCCTTTCTGTCTCTCTCCCTACCCCTGTCTCTTTCTTTCTGTCTCTCTCCCTCCCGCTGTCTTTCTTTCTGCAGCCCCCCCTCCACCCCCACCCCACTTCCCTGTGCAGCAGCCGCTGCAGCATTCCCTCCCCCCCACTTCCCTGTGCAGCAGCCACCGCAGCATTCCCTCCCCTTCCATTTCCCTGTGCAGCAGCAGCAGCATTTCCCTCCCCCCACCCCACTTCCCTGCACAGCAGATGCAGCAGCATTCCCTCCCCCTCCATTTCCCTGTGCAGCAGCAGCATTTTCCTCCCCCCACACTTCCCTGTGCAGAAGCCGCAGCAGCATTCCCTCCCCCTCTACTTCTCTGTGCTGCTGCAGCAGGGGTATTTCCCTCCCCCCTCCATGTCCTTGTGCAGCAGCAGCAGCATTTCCCCCTCCCCCTTCCCTTCCTGCAGTCTGGCCGGCTCGCTTAGTCCCTTGCCGGAGTTATTTTTAAGTTTAAAGGTGCCACGGCGGCTCCTCTCATGATCCCCACCTGCATCAGAAGCCTTCTCCGATGCAGGTGCGGCTCGTGAGAGGAGCCGCCACCGCAGATTTGAACTTAAAAATAAACTTCGGGCGTGGAGTGTAAGGGAGCCGGCCAGACCACACAACATTACCTTGGGGTCCGCAAGTGTGGGGCCGTTGTAAGCGCGCATGCGCACTCCTGCCGGCCACGGACCTACAGATCATGCAGGTAGGAGTGCGCATGTGCGCTTAGCATTTTATTATTATAGATTCTTTACTACATATATGTTACTGTCTGTGGGGAAAAAGTGATTTAAAGCCAGCAGAAAAAAAAATGAGGTTTCATTGAATTCTGTTAGAGCAAATACTTTATAATACAATAGTCCATATCCCATCCTTTTATGTGAAAATTAAGTTACAGAAGTTCAAACATGTAACATTTTGGATCCGCTACTTTAGTCACCTTTTCCCAGAGACAGTCACATATTTTATTGATATTAAGAACATAAAAAGTGCCTCTGCTGGGTCAGACCAGGGGTCCATCATGTCCAGCAGTCTACTCATGCGGGGGCCCACCAGGTCCAGGACCTGTATAGTAACCCTCTATCTATACCCTTCTATCCCCTTTTTCTTCAGAAAAATGTCCAAACCCTTCTTGAACTCCAATACCATACCTTGTCCTATCACGCCCTCTGGAAACGCATTCCAGGTGTCCACCACCCGTTGTGTGAAGAAGAACTTCCTAGCATTGGTTCTGATTCTGTCCACTCTTAATTTTTCCGAATGGCCTCTCGTTCTTGTAGTTTTCGAAAGTTTGAAGAATCTGTCCCTCTCCACTTTCTCTATGCCCTTCAAGATCTTGTAAGTCTGTATCATGTCCCCTCTAAGTCTCCGCTTCTCCAGGGAAAAGAGCCCCAGCTTCTCCAATTTTTCGCCATATGAAAGGTTTTCCATGATATTGTTATTCTGGCAAAATCCATTAAGTGCATTGGCAGCATATTCTCTTTTTTCTACTTTACAGTAATTTGAACTTATAGATTTTTATATTACTTATGTCTTCCAAATGAGTGTGTACTTTGGTTCTGATAATAATCACTATTGTAAGAGTCTAAAAGAGTTCTTTACAAGTGTAATTTTATAAGCAGTAGGTGCCTGTAAGTGTAGTTTATAAAAATACAAAAACGCCTATGTCTTTATAAAAAGCCTTCACAAAAGCTGTCAGAATTGTGGCTAAAATGTGACTAAATAAGTTTACACCACCATCTTTATAAAATTACCTTTTTCAAGTGTAGTGGTTATAAGTAGTCTTTTAGCGCACTCTTCTTATAAAATGTTTTTTTTTTATGTTTATTACAGCAGTGGCATTAGAGGGATCTGAGGAAGATTTTTATACCACCTTCCCAATCCAAAAAAGTCCAAAGCAGTGTGCAAGCAATAAAAAGAAAAAGTACAATTGCAAAGAAAATATTTTTTAAAGTAATATCTCATACACTTTAAAATAATGAGAGTACTAACTCATCTTTTTTGACTCATATGCATGATATAATGTATATACTTGTGTATTAGTTGAAAAAATGTTAACCTTAAATTGCCCCCAGTAAACCAGGGTTTTCCTATCTATGTGGTACAGCTCCATAGTGGCTAATAAAATTACCTAGAAATCACCCACCCCCTCTCAGTGGCGTAATTTGACATCTCTCCCTCCATTTCTCTCCATATTCCAGCCCACAGTTCGGCATCTTCTCCTCTATTTCAATGTGTTCTGAATAGTGGCAATGCAGCGATATACCGAGGCTGCCTGCTGTTTGTTCTGGAACGCTCCAATTTGACCTGTCCCATCCTTGCAGAAAGAGGAAGTTGAGTCAAAGGGAGCACTCTGGATCAGGTTGCAGGTAGCCTGGAGTATCGCTGCACTGCTCTTAACTGGTGTGCTGCTGGAAATTCTTTGGTTCTACATGAGCTCTGCCCCTGCCTCCACAATCATCCCCCCTCCCTTGATTCACGTACAGCAGTGCCTTCACAGTTAATATGGGAACCCTGTGTGTAAATACAGACTCTGCTGCAGAGCTGTGCTATGGCGTTTTCTCTGTGATACAAAGCAGCTTCTTCATAACAGTCCCCAGAACAAAAAGAATTAATGAAGAAGAAACCCCTACCCCCAAAATTCACACTGGTCCTCTTTGTCTTTCATCTTTGAGAAATTTTTGATTTTCTGACATTGTCACATAAGGACCTCTTATATTTCCTCTCTTGCATCCCTGGTTAGGCACGTCAGTCATTTGCAGCATCCCAGGTTAGACATTTCAGTCATTTGCAGCATTTTTTTTTTTTTTTGCTTGCTTCCCCCTCCTCCCCATTTTTGAGTTGCTTAGTATCCTGAATGGTCGTCTTACTCAAAATTGATTTTTTGTTTGTTTTCAATAACTGCAGCATATCCCAAAAAAGATCCCCAGAGACTTAAAAAAAAAATGTGAGTGGTGTGATAAGGCTACATCCAATGTGGTTACCCACAATTGGTCTTATAGTGCCTTGCGGTCTGACAAAGTGAGGGATATAAAACTGTAAAGGGAATCATGGAAAAATATTTGGCATATCAAAGTACTGTCTAATCCATCTATTTCTGCATTAGAACCATTGATCTCAAAGCTGCTGCTGGAGATGCTTTGGCTTTGACAAGTGTTTTGATAACCTATTATTTTGAGCATTAATAAAGGCCATTAAGAATGGACATTGACCAATTCCCAACAGATGAAAAGGAAGAATTCAGATTTATTTATTTCAAGCATGTGATGAAGACAGAAACATCAGCAATGAACCCTGTCAGGATACAATATCATTAGAGAACCAAGATATTGATAGTTGCTGTATCCTCAAAGTACCTCTGAAGAGAGGTTCATTCAGCCTTCTTGATGCTGGAACATAAGAACATAAGCAGTGCCTCCGCCGGGTCAGACCATAGGTCCATCCTGCCCAGCAGTCCACTCCCGCGGCGGCCCAAACAGGTCACGACCTGTCTGAATCACCAGAAGGGGCCCCCTTGCCACCTTGGTTTCCCATTGAGTCCTATCTTCCCATCGAAGTCCTAACCCTCCGGTCTTGCACATGCACTACCTGGTTGGGTTTCTATACTTATTACCTGGTTAGCTTTCTATACCTGTGTTACATCCCAGCACCTCTCTCAGTATCCCACGATCCCTTTATCCCTCAGGAATCCGTCCAATCCCTGTTTGAATTCCTGTACCGTACTCTGCCTGATCACTTCCTCCGGTAGCGCATTCCAGGTGTCCATGACCCTTTGGGTGAAAAAAAACTTCCTTGCATTTGTTTTGAACCTATCTCCCTTCAGTTTCTCCGAATGCCCCCTCGTACCTGTTGTCCCCTTCAGCCTGAAGAATCTGTCCCTATCCACCCTCTCTATGCCCCTCATGATCCTGAAGGTCTCTATCATATCTCCCCTGAGCCTCCTTTTTTCCAGAGAGAAGAGCCCCAGCCTATCCAACCTCTCGGCGTATGGGCAGTGTTCCAGCCCTCTTACCAGTTTCGTTGCTCTCCTTTGGACTCTCTCAAGTACTGCCATGTCCTTCTTGAGGTACGGCGACCAATATTGAACGCAGTATTCCAGATGTGGACGCACCATCGCTCGATACAATGGCATGATGACTTCCCGCGTCCTGGTTGTTATGCCCCTCTTTATGATGCCCAGCATCCTGTTGGCTTTTTTCGAGGCTGCTGCGCACTGCGCAGATGGCTTCAGTGATGCATCCACCAGCACACCCAAGTCTCTCTCTAGACTGCTGTCTCCTAGCAATGCCCCCCCCAATTTGTAGTTGAACAACGGGTTCTTTTTCCCTATATACATGACCTTGCATTTTTCCACGTTAAAGCGCATTTGCCATTTGTTTGCCCAGTCTTCCAGCTTGTCCAGGTCCCTTTGCAGGTCCTCACCCTCCTCCCTGGATCTAACTCTGCCGCACAGTTTGGTATCGTCTGCAAATTTTATAACCTCGCACTTTGCTCCTTTTCCAGGTCATTGATAAATATGTTGAAGAGTAACGGCCCCAGCACCGATCCCTGTGGCACACCGCTCGTGACTCCCCGCCAGTCAGAATATTGTCCCTTTACTCCGACCCTCTGCAGTCTACCCGACAACCAGTGCTTGATCCATCTGTGCACATCCCCTCCCACCCCGTGGTTCCACAGCTTCCTAAGCAGCCTTTCATGTGGCACCTTGTCGAAAGCCTTTTGAAAATCGAGGTAAATGATGTCTATGGGTTCCCCATTGTCCACCTGACTGCTTATTCCCTCAAAGAAGTACAAAAGGTTCGTTAAGCATGACCTTCCCTTACAGAATCCGTGCTGGATTGTTCTCAGTAGGCCATTTCTCTCGATGTGCTCGCAAATACCATCCTTGATCATAGCTTCCACCATCTTCCCTATAATTGAAGTCAGGCTCACCGGCCTGTAGTTCCCGGGGTCACCCCTCGATCCCTTCTTGAAGATAGGTGTGACATTCGCCAGTTTCCAGTCCTCTGGTACCTCTCCAGTTTTCAAGGATAGGTTGCAAACATGCTGGATTGTGCCCGCTATTTCTTGTCTTAGTTCCTTCAGAACCCTTGGGTGGATCCCGTCTGGGCCCGGCGATTTGCCGCATTTTAACCTGTCTATCTGTTTGAGGACATCCTCCTTACTTACCTCTATGTGTTCCAATTTTTCAGCCTGTTCCCCACTTATGAGCTCCTCTGAATCCGGTATGTTAGATGTGTCTTCACTCGTGAAAACCGACGAGAAGAACGTGTTCAACCTCTCAGCTACCTCTTTATCCTCCTTAATCACTCCCTTCCTATCCCCATCGTCCAACGGCCCCACCTCCTCTCTCGCTGGTCGCTTCCCCTTTACGTAACTGAAGAATGCCTTGAAGTTCTTCGCCTCCCTGGCCAGCCCCTCTTCGTAGTTCCCTTTTGCTTTTCTAACCTCCCGGTGGCATTCCTTTTGGCATTTCCTGTGCGCCTGGTGATTTTCCTCCGTTGGGTCCTTTTTCCATCTCCGGAAGGATACTTTTTTGTCATTTATTGCCCTCTTTGCTTCTGTTGAGATCCAAACCGGGTCCTTTGATCGCTTGTTCTTGCCGCCTTTGGGCGGGTTGTATCAACTTCCAAGGACCTGAGACCAGGCCAGCAATATACCTCAAGTGGCTCAGAAGCATGTAGCTTCACTTGCTGCTTCCTCTTTGAGGGGGAGCCTCAACTTTGATGCTATTGAGATCAGAGTGTAGGATTCAGTAGTTTATTCTCATGATCCTTGCTTTTCCTGAAAGTGATTCAATAACACCAAGGTTTCATAAGGTATTGGAGTCAGTATCAACTAAACTGAGGTCCATCTTCAATTCAGTGGAGAAGGAAATTTATCCTGGCAAAGCTATACGCTAGTACCTATACCCCTTCTGTCAAGTGATGCCCCTAATGAAGCACTGAGATCTGGCTAGGTTCAGAATGGCAGCATTCCTGAGATTCTGAATATGACACTATGACTCCACTGGCCTTATGAAAGGAGAATGTCTCCGCAGAGGACCTCTTCTTCATTGATTCTATAGAAAAAGTGGATGAGACCATTTTTGTAAATTAGAGATGAAAGAGGTACCCAGGGCAGAAACATTGGATGTCCTTTAATTCCTCAATCTTTCCCCCACCTCTACCCGACAGAGGCTGTTATATTGTCCATTCATAAAATTCTCAGAGATGAACAGTGTACAGATGAGAATGTGAAATACCTCTCCTCCCACACTATCTTTACACTCATAAGAACATAAGACTAGCCTTACTGGGTCAAACCAATGGTCCATCAAGCCCAGTAGCCTGTTCTCACGGTGGCCAATCCAGGTCACTAGTACTTGGCCAAAGCCCAAAGAGTAGCAACATTCTATGCTACTGATCCAGGTCACACAAAAAAATAAGGTCACCACATACATCAATATGCTTAGTAAGCTTATTTCTTACTTAGAACTCTGCTCAGAGACATGAAGGCTGATTACTCGGCCTCACCTACCAATCATTGCAGTGTTCAAAAAGAAAGCTTTTATCTTCAATAATCTTTTAATGCGCTAGCTTGACCACTATGCTAAAGATGTTAATATTTTTCATAAGTTCTTGTGAACTATACAAAATTACTTATCTTTAAACAGTGACTGGTTCCGACGTGCACGTTTCGTTTGCTGCGTCAGGGAACCGACAATAACAGCTGAGTTTTAAAGCTGGTAGTGAAGTCACATTAGATTACAAAACTGGATATCTCAAAAAAGTGTTTCTTCACTACCAGCTTTAAAACTCAGCTGTTATTGTCGGTTCCCTGACGCAGCAAACGAAACGTGCACGTCGGAACCAGTCACTGTTTAAAGATAAGTAATTTTGTATAGTTCACAAGAACTTATGAAAAATATTAACATCTTTAGCATAGCGGTCAAGCTAGCGCATTAAAAGATTATTGAAGATAAAAGCTTTCTTTTTGAACACTGCAATGATTGGTAGGTGAGGCCGAGTAATCAGCCTTCATGTCTCTGAGCAGAGTTCTAAGTAAGAAATAAGCTTACTAAGCATATTGATGTATGTGGTGACCTTATTTTTTTGTGCTACCGATTTCTTTAGTCACTCAATAGTAACCTTATTGTGTAAGAGTTACCCCTGCACATTTTGTTTTGACTGATCCAGGTCAAGCAGTGGCTTCCCCCATGTCTTTCTTAATAACAGACTATGGAATTTTCCTCCACTCAGTCAGCAAGAACGTGGATATTATGTATATAGTTCAGAAATAGTAAGGATTCTAGAAGCAGCAACTTCCACACCATTCTGTGGCAGTTGAATCCACTCTCAAGAAAGCTGTGGGCTCCAGATCACTATCCTATTGATCCCCTGGGGAGGAAAGCATAGTTACTTGCCTATAACAGGGGTTCTCCATGGATAACTGGATATGCAGACACACGTGGTTATTCATCTTCTGTAGCCTTTAATGTAGAACATCCCTTTCTAGTGATAGAAAATTGTAGGCCAATTAGCAGTCTGTCTTCCTCCCGCCTTGGTGACATCATTTCCACTGAGAAATAGTCCATAGCAAGCTAGCAGGGTTAGTAGCAAAAACTAATATGTCCTTGAATTTACTCAAGAATGTAGTAGAATAATACTGAAATATGAAGAACACTGTATGACTTCATGGAAAAGTATTTATCTTGTTTTTGAGGAGACGGAGGGTGGGAGGTGTGTCTGCATTATCCAGTTATCCACGGAGAACTCCCATTACAGGTAAGCAACTACACTTTCTCCATGGATAGACTGAATAATGCAGCCACTTTCTCCATGGATAGACTGAATAATGCAGCCACATATGGTATCTCCCAAGTTGAGGGTTGTCATATTTGAATGACAACTTGATGTCTAAAAGGGGTAGAGAATAAAAGTCAAGCAAAAAGAGCCTGGAGCATAACTTGCCCAAATCTACTGTCAGATCGTGTAGCATTATCTAAGCAGTAATGTTTTGTTAATGTGTAAGGTGTTGACCAAGTTGCTGCTTTGCATATTTCTAGGAGAGAGATTCCGTAATGTGAATAGGTGGTTGAAGGTTAGCTTTAGCTTGATAGCAAAAGTCTATACTGTCCGCAATCCAGTTGGACAAGCTATTGCTTGCAAAAGGGAACAAATAATTGAGTGCTTCATCAGAATGTTTTAACTCTTTTGCAATCTCAAATATGCAAAGACTGTTCCACTGATATAGTATGAGGTGTTTGTTTATTTTTGGGGTGGGAAACAGGTATCACAATATCTTGATTGGCATGAAAAGATGTAACAACTTTTGTTAAACACTTAGAATTCATTCGGATAACCACTTTGGTGGGGGGGAAAAACTTTAAAAATGAATGGTAATGTACTAAAGCCTGCAGTTCACTAACTCTCCTTGCTAAAGTAATAGCAACCAAAAATAATGTTTTAAAGGTGAGAAATTTTAATGAAGTAGTATTTAGAAGTTCAAAAGGCATAGTCATCAGTAGGGTGAGGACTATGTTGAGATCCCATTGAAGTAAAGGAGGTTGAATTGGGCGTCGAATATTGAAAAGACCGTTAATTAAACATACAATATTGGCTTCTTGTCTAATAAGGAATGGAAAGCTGATATTTCTGCTAGATGGGCTCGTGCTGAAGATGTCTTGAGACAAAATCAGAGAGGTGTAGAAGATATTGTAGGATGAAAGAAATTGAAAAGGAGTACACATTTTGATGAATAGAGTCACACCATAAGGCAAAATGTTTCCATTTTAGTGAATAAGACTTTCAAGTTGAAGGTTTTCTGGATGCTATAAGAATGTCATGAATTGCAGTTGGAAGAGAGTGGATGTCTATTCCTTGATCCTCAATACTGTTAAGGCAAGGGATTGTAGGTTGGGATGTATTACTTGTCTCCATGTTATGTGAGAAGAGATGGATGTGGTGAAGAGATGGTTTGCTAACATCCATACAATGAGCTTTGCATAGAATAAGTGAGCCCATCCCCCCCCCCTTGTTTGTTGAGGTAGTGCAAGGCTATCTGATTGTCTGTTTTGATTAACAGTTTTGTGACAAGGTATTATTGAAGAGATTGAATTGCATATTAGATTGCATGAAGCTCTAGGACATTTATGTGATGTTTGTTCTGCAGTTGTCCAAAATCCTTGCATGCAGAGATGCTGAAGGTGAGCTCCCCATCCTGTATGATAAGCATCTGTTGTGAGAATTAGATTTTGGATTGTTCTACCAGTGAAGCCCATGCTTTATTCGTGGAGTAATGTGTATTGTGTGACAAAGAATGAAGACTCTGGGACCATTGAAACTTTAATTCCCATTGAATTGGTCTCATATGAAGTTTTGTGGTAGGAATCACTACAGTCGAGGCTACCATGGGACCCAAAAGTCAGAAAAATTTTTGCTGTGTAGGTCTGAGAGGCAAGACTGTGTTGTACAAGATGTTGAACTGTGGAGAGACAATTTGGAGGGAGAAATGCTTTATGTTGGACTGTGTGCAGTAATGCTCCTATGAATTGAATGGTTTGAGTGGAGAATAATTTGAATTTTTCTTTGTTGATGATGTAACCGAGAGCTGAAAGACTGTTGATTGTGCTGTGTAAGGTCATTAGGAGTTTGTGTTTAAAGGATGCAGAAATCATCCAGTCACCTAAGTACGAAAATACAGAGTCCAGATGTCTTGAGGTGTGCTGCAACTAACGAAAGACATTTGGTGAAGTCTGGACGCAGAAGTGAGGGCAAAGGAAAGAACCTTTTATTGGTAGTGCGTGTTTCCCATGCAAAAACAAAGGAATTTTCAATGATCTGGGTAGATAGGTATGTGGAGGTAGGTGTCCTTTAGATCTATAGACACGAGCTAGCTGTTGCTTGGTATAAGTGAAAGGATGGTCTGTTGGGCATGGGTGTCTGAATGAGAGGGAGAGATGGTGCTCATGAGGAAAAGAAGAAAGAAGAGAATTGTTGGGCATAGAGAGGGAGAGAATTATTGGACATGGTGGTGGGAGAAGAGTGAGATAAAGATGCATAGGGAAGAGAGAAATGTTGGATGTGGTGGTGGAGAAGAAACAGTGGGACAGATGGAAAGAGAGATGCAAGAGGGAGGGAATGGAGGGAGAGATGCTGCATGGTGCTGGAGAGCAGTGATAGAAGGAAAAATGTTGGGCAGGGGAAAAAGCTGCTGCACAGGGTCCGAGGGATATGGGAGAGATGCTCTTTCCCCACTCCTTTTGCAGCAAGGAAGGAAATGAGAGAAAGAGGAGACATGTTGCAAATAGGGGTGAAGGAGAAAGTGGAAGAAATGCTGTGCAGGGGTGGAAAGGGAAAAAAGAGGGAGATTGATCCAGGACAGAAAGGAGTGAGGATGCTGTACAATGGGAGGGAGGGAAGAAATGCTAGACCATGGTAGGAGAACCAATGGACAGCAACCAAAGAATAATTTGCAGAAGATAGGAAAGCAGAAAAAAAGAGAAAATGGAACCAAATTGATGGAAAAATAAATCTCCAGACAGCAAAGGTAGAAAAAGGAACTTATTAACTGAAATACATTAGCTTTAGGAAATGTATATTACAGATGTCTTTGTATTGTGTTCAACAGAAAAAAAAAATGCATTTCTGGTTTTATTTTTCCAGTGTTGAAGTACTTGCTGACCGTAGCTGGTGGGAATCCCCAAACACCACCTGTTGAGGACCTCCTCCAAAGGTGGGCAGAACTCCCTTCTACCAAGCGTAGCAGTCACTGGCAGCATCCTTGGGCCACTGAGGTGCCAGCATCTGTGGCTTAGGATGTTGCTACTGCCTGCCAAGCTTGGTAAAAGGGATTTTTGGCCACCTTCAGCTGACATAACTTGAGGTTCATATTTTATATTTATATTAGAGGCTCTGGTAGAGACCCAGTTACAAAGTATGTGTTTTCCAAATTAATAAAGTGTTTTTGCTTATTTGTAAATGGATCTCTAACAGTGCCTCTAATTCAGTAGCATAATTAAATCAAATAGCTGCTTCTGAATTTTATGGGGACGGGTGGGACAGATTTTATTCCAGTGGAGAGAGACATGGACGGATTTGATTCCAGCGAGAACAGACAGAGACGGGTTTGATTTCTGTCCCCATGCAACTCTCTAGTCCAAGCCACTGTTACCCCCCAATCATAAACTGGAAGATTCCTGTGCCAAGAAACTGCAAGACAGCAGCTTCACCAGCCCAGGTGCTGCATGGCACCAAGCTGTCAGTGGATCAACATCAGCTCTGATCTCATATAGATCTAAAATTGCTGTCTCAGTTAAGTGGTAATCATTCTTCACATTTTGGTCTGACATTTCTTGCAAGGCTACCTGTTCACGATATACATGGACCCAAAGACGGGCATCTAGAGAGGCCTGTTTGGTTCCTGTAGCTCCCTCCTTTCCTCATCCTGCAGAAAGCGGGGATCAAAAGCTCCATCCATAATATCTTCTGTTGCAGCACAAAATACCTGTGGAATACAAATGCAATTCCTGTGTATGTGGAATACAAATGGGTATGATGCAGGAGCTTATTTTATTTATAGCAAGAAAACAATCCCAGCATCCTTTGAGGTATGTTCTTGCCTTAAAGCAAATCTGTGTACACTATACAGATGTACATCATATGCATACATCCACTGATGTCATTGTTCTGTGGGGGGAGCCACAAAACAACCCAAATGTGAAAATGCAAGCAAGCAGTTGCATCCTGCATGTGAGATACGTTGAGGGGGCAGCTCAAAATATACATAAAATATGCTTTTACTTTCTTCAGGGTTTCCCACTTCTGTGGGATACATGTACACTACTTTTTACTTTTTTGGGGTGGGGGCACTTCTCTGGGACACACTTTATGCCATTTTTCTTTACAGAAGTATGCTACATGCAAACAGACATCTCCACTGATGAGTTGCACCTCCAGACCTGCCAGAAATTTTGGAGCATTAAAAGTGTGCACTTCTTTCTGTGCATAACATGGAAATATCTGTGCATCATCTAGAGTGCTCATTTTAATACTAATAAGCTCATTGTAATGCATTTGCATAGGATTCTGGCAGGCTGCTACTGCAAATGGAAAATGCCACATAGAATCCTTTTGCATATCGGAAACTGAAATGCTTGTAAGCTAGACTGGCTCCAATGTTTAAATCAAACCTTACGGACATGGCTTAGTTCAGCCATTACAGCAGCAATCCTCAACCAGACACTGCACACCAGGTCTCCTTTCAGAACCCTGCAATCATGAACCCTAAAACCAGCCACTAGGTATCTCTGGGGCTATTCTAGGAGCTGTGGATATTGCCTCTCTGGTTTATCCAGCTCTGGCTGACAGGATGAATGAAAGACCTTTCTTAGGAACTAAACAAAGGTTCTCTGTATAGCAATGTGTTATTGAACCATCAGACTGTTGAAATAAGTCTTTAAAAATTGTGACTCACTGGCAAATGATGCCTGTTGCTAAGCAGGAGGCCTGGCTTTGATTTTTGTATATTCTTGACTTAGAGTCTGGACTCCTGGAGTGGGTCTGAAAAAGTAATTCTTGTTTAATAGGGTAAGGCTCAGCAAAATCCGAGTGTGATAGTGACACAGTGCTTGCCGATTTGTTTGACTTTGTTTCCTTTCAACACTTCTCCTCTATGAGACCTCTATACAGGAAATGTATGGTTATTGCAGAGGGCTGAATGTATCCTCTGTCAACTGCAATTTTTTCCATCCTAAAGAAATTTACATTTTCTATTGTGTCTTGAATTTTCATGTCTATTTATAGTAGTCTGTAGAAATATTAGAAATACTATAGCATAGTTTGGGGGAACATTTTACCAAAGCCAAACCCATTTACATCAAGAGAGTTAAACGTCTGTGTTTAATTATTCTAGGCCACTCCTGTTCCAGACAAGTGAGCATATTGCCAACAGCCCAGCCGTTGGAGACATTATTCCATTCAGTACAATTCTTCAGTTCTTCTTCACAAGAGCACCACCTGAACTGCAATCTCCAAACCAGGTAAAAATAAATCTTTCTCTGCATTATTTATTTTTTTTTTGCTGTTCCCTCTGAATGCTACTGCATGTTACGAATATAGTTGTAGATGTTAACTGTCGACAGAGCAGGCTTGAAGGAAAATCTCAGAACTGCAAAGTATACAAAAGCTCTTTACTCTTTTGGGTTCTGTGATATTTTAATACTAATCTAAGTGCAGCATTAATATACATTACATATGGTTTAGCATGCATATTAGCACTGATTTAGGCTTCACACATTTATATTACTCTACAAGAATGTTAACTTTGACTAAATATAGTTGTACTGTATGCAGATGCACACAAAGAAGCTGCTTAATATTAAAATAGAGTTAAGGCAAATAATGTACAGTTTACATTTATCTGCTGCTAATGCAAACATGTAACATCTTGAGATATAGTTAAGCTTTTACATTAGCCTTTGGGAGCCAACTCAAGACCTGATATGGATATTAGTTCCAGCCTTTCTTCCCCCCCCCCCCCCCAAGGAGCAGAATCAGGACCCCTTGCCTGCTAATCACCTTTCTATTTTTATTTAGGATAAAGCACTGTATTCCAACCATACAGAGGGCTCTGTTATCTCTACAGAGCTCTCTCAATAGTAATAATAATATAATAATAACTTTATTCTTGCGACTTCTAGGCGGTTTACAATCAAGGAAGCTGAACGTTCAGCGAGTTACAATATGCAGATGATCACAGGAAATACAGAGTGCAGAAATTTTAAGAAAGTATAAATATACAGTTTGCTGAGTGAGAATATAGGTTATACAGATTGCTAAGAAATTTCTGAGAGGACCCATTAGGAAAAGGTAATGCATTTAAAAAAAATACAGCGAAAAATTACAATATGATAATAACAGTTTATATAAATCGCTGAACCGTGAAGTTCTATGCGGACTTATGAAGGGAGAAGGAATGGAAAAGAGATCGGGAAGACCTTTATTGTGGAGAGAGAGAAGAGCAGGTCAGTTGTCTAGGTATTTCAGGAACAGGTATGTTTTTAGGCACTTCCTGAATTCCTCATAAGTGGTGGGTGAAAGCAATTGATCTAGGTCTTTACCCCATATGGCTGCTTGGTGTGAGAGAAGGTATTCATGGTGTTTTTTCAGTTTGCAACTTCTAACTGGAGGGGAAACGAAATTTGAATGTGTGCTTCTTTTGCGTCTGTTGGTGGAAAAGGAGAAAAGGTCCATTATGTATTTGGGGGCTAGTCCATATAGTACTTTGAAGCAGAGGCAGGCAAATTTAAACTTTACGCGTGCTTCTGTCATCGTCTGTCATCGTTCTGTCATCGTCATACTGAACTTGTTTAACAAAAGTTCTAATTCAACTGTAATCACCTCCCTAACCTCCAGGTGGAGGAGGATTCCCCTGGGACATCTGGCTATGGAGTTTCCTTTCCCCACATATTCCATAGACCGCTGTGAGTGGGAAAATGATGATGTTGGTAGAAGAGATCCTCTCTGCCCCCATCAACTGGTATGCTAGCTGATTGGATAAGTGTGCATGGGCCTGGCCTGAGGGTGCTGAAGAGAGGCTAGGAGAGTTTTGTGCAGCCTAGCAAGGCAAGCTTCTGCCTTGGGAGAGGAAGATTGGCACATGGAGATTTTGGCTTCTGCAAACAGGGAAATAATGTTCTGTTGCATCTCTTCCTTATTCCATGCTCTAGGTGTTCAATCCCTTCCCACAATCCGAGAGTGGCAGAAATCTAAACACTTTTCTGAGCATATGCTGCTCCTACCTTAGAGAGCGAGTTAGAGCCCCCTGCAGTTTCAATTTCTGCAAACAGTCCATGCAGAAGTCTTTTGATCTGCTCTGTATCTTTTTCTTATTTTTTTCGCTTAAAATTTGGGGGGTTTTCGGTGGCTTCAGTGCCATGAAACCCCATACGGTGTCCTCTGTTGGAGGAAAGGACACAGTCCTGCGGGGCTGGACTGCTGCTTCACAGAGAAACTTCGGTGGATCTGTGGAGCCAGCCTTCTTGTGTCCTGAGTAAAATATCCCTCCAGGTTTCAGGGCACAGGCTGCGTTTCCCGCCCCTGGTCGCGTGGGTAGTTTCCGTGGGGGTAGAGGTTACAGTCAGTGTCCGTCTAACTAGCAGTCTGAAGATCTTCAAGTTTGATCATTTAGAACAGTTTTCTATCAAAGGTGGTTTCCAATTTCCATGTCACCCAGCAGGTTCGTTTGTCTGTGTTTCACTTCATAGGATCGGTGCGATAGGATCAGATCTTCCGCAAATTGGACGTCAGGAGAGTCTTGCTCCACTATTTGGAGAAGACTAATGGCTTTTGGCTGTCTAATCATCTTTGTCCTGACTATTCCGTCTCGGCCAGGTGGGCCAGCTTCTAAGTCCTCGATCGCCCGTTGGATTTGTTTGGCCATTTCTGCGACTTACATCGCCCAAAGTAGGCAGCTGCCAGTTTTTCTTAAGGCCCACTTGACTAGAAATTTTGCTGCCTTGAGGGGGAGTCTCGAGCGATTCATCCAGATGAAATTTTCAGGGCGGCTACTTGGTCCTCTCTTCATACCATTCCCAGTTTTATCGAGTGGATGTGATGGCGCACACTGATGCCACTTTTGGGACCTCAGTGTTGTGAGCAAGCTCTTATGTCCCTCCCTAGATGCTGCTATTGCTTTGGTATGTCGCCTAGAGCAGTGGTTCCCAACCCTGTCCTGGAGGACCACCAGGCCAGTCGGGTTTTCAGGATCGCCCTAATGAATATGCACGAGAGAGATCAGCATATAATGAAGGTGCCAGGCATGCAAATCTGCTCAATGCATATTAATTAGGGCTATCCTGAAAACCCGACTGACCTGGTGGTCCTCCAGGACAGGGTTGGGAACCACTGACCTAGAGCAGTGTTCTTCAACCTTTTTACACCTATGGACCGGCAGAAAATAAAAATATATTTTGTGGACCGGCAAACTGCTAGAACTGAAATTTAAAAACCCCGTTTCCGCCCCGTCTCCGCGAGCTCAGTCCTCGCAAACCATCTAATCCCATCCGCACAAGCCTCAGTTATGATTTTATATTGAATGTATTTTATTAAAGTATAAAAAGAAACAATATTCTGTACAATTCACATATATCCCCTCTACTATCAAGAAAACTGAATAAGCCAAATTATTACAGAATGCTACACAGAAATATACTAACAGAATACTGCTGTCACACATAGCAGGAATAGGTTTAGGGGAGTGCAACTAGGGCAACTGCCCCCCTGGTCAGAGAGAGCCCTAAGCCACTGCCTGGATTTTGCGGTCCCCAGTTATGTCTAACACCAGCTCTAGCAGGATATATATTTCAAATCTGATATATTCTAATCACAAAATAGAAATACAATTATTTGTTTCTACCTTTTGTTGTCTCTGGGTTCTGCTTTCATCTTCTTTTCACTCTCTTACTTCTAGCGTCTGCCCTCTGTCTCTTCAATCCAGCATCTGACCTCTCCCCCTTCCATATGGTATTTATCTTCTTTCTATGCCCCTCTCCCCTTTCCATCCAGCCTTTGCCCCCTCTCTCCTTTTTACATGATTCATTCCAGCTTCACTGCTCTCTTCATTTTTATCTCTCCTACACCAGATCTAGCATCTTTGTCCCTCTCTATTTCTCTGCTGACCCCCCTTCCCATCTCATTCCTGTCTCTCCCCTTCCCCTCCTCTAAACTCCCTGCCAGCTGTTTCCTTCCTGTTTCCTGTTTCCTTCTCCCTTCCCCCCTCCCCCTGTCCAGCAGTAACTCTCTTCCCTTTCCCTCCTCCCCTCTCAGCAGCACCAGAAGCTTCCCAGACTCCTTTCCCTCCTCCCCTCCCAGCAGCATCTCTCCTTATCCTTCCCTCCATGTCCAGTAGCAGCTGTCCCTTTTTTTTTTTTATCATGCCCAGCAGCTTCCCAGCCTCTAACAGTGGCTTTCTCCCCTCCCAGCAGCTCTCCTTACTTGCCAGTGCAGCGATTCAGGAAGGCAGCCTCAGGTCCTTTGATGGGTCGTGCCGCCTCTGAAGAAAGAGGAAGTTGCATCATCGGAGGCGGCCATGACTCAGCAAAAGCCCCAAGGCTGCCTTCCTGAATTGCTGCGCTGGTAAGTAACGAGAGCTGCTGGGAGAGGAGAAAGCTACTGTCAGAGGCTCCCCATGATCTCTCCGGCCCTGCGCAGACTTCAGCTCGTCGATCTTGCCGGCCCTGTGTGGACCGGCAAGAAATTGCAGATGTCGATCTCGCCAGTACTGCACGGACCGGCAGGAATTTTCTGTGGACCGGTGGTTGAAGAACAGTGACCTAGAGTATGGAATCCAGAAGGGCCATAACAGAATGGAAGATTAGGTTTTTACTTTCGATAATCTTCTTTCTGTTAGTTCCTGTAGGATTCCATACAACCCGCCCTCTCTGTGCAAGCTCTGTTGTTTTGAAATCGCCTGCATTTCTTTCTGCCTCAGTTATTCTCCTTACAGACTTCAGGATCTTCCAGCAAGTCAACAGATCCTGGGGGCAGTTCGCTCTTCTGTGAGTATGCATCTTGCTGATGGTTGTTTCATGTGGGTGCTCATTGTACACAGCAAGTTAGTTCTACATTGTTCCTCAATGTCTTTTCTGTATTGCATTTTTATTACTTGTTTTTATATTTTTTAGAGCTGATCTTAACAGAAATTGTTTGTTGTTGTTGGGGGGTGTTCCCCTGTGCTCCCTTATTTGTCATGGATTAGTTCGGGCATGGTTGCTTGGCTTTGGGACTGAACTGTAGGGGGCTCGAACTCACTCTCTAAGGTAGGAGGAGCATATGCTCAGAAAAGTGTTTGGATTTCTGCAACTCTCGGATTGTGGGAATTGATTGAGCACCTAGGATATGGAATCCTACAGGGACTAACAGAAATTAGATTATCAAAGGTAAAAACCTAATCTTCCATTGCAAAATGCATCCTCCCTTGCATTAGTGATGGTAGTAACACACTGGTGTTATTATAGCCATGATACGAGTAAACGCCACTATTAACATATGGTGAGGGCTATTTTTATTTATGTGGGATCAGGTCATTGCTCTCATTGTTTGGAAAAAAAAAATTACACTAATTTAAAGAGTAAAGAAAAGGGCAAAAATTGTATATCTAGACTGTTTCCAAAAGCCTCAAATGTTTATGAATTATTACAAATGTTATTCATATTGTGATATTTTAAAGACCCTCATTAGTGACTGGTAAAAACAGTTTTTGCACTCCTTCTGTTCTGCTTCATCATAAAAATTATGAAATTACCATTAATTAGGATGCCCTTTTAACTAAAAGATGTTAAGCTGTAAAATTAACACTAACATATGCATTTCTATTCTGCTTTACCTTTCAGTTCAAAGCGGATCACATAATAAAAATGTAAAAATTTAAATCATGGACAAAGTCAGATAATTCTGTACATTCAATTACATTTCCTCTAAAAACATCATGAATGATAATATTCACATTTCTCTAGGGCCTGTTTTACAAAGCCGCACGGCAACAGCCCCAAAGCCCATAGAGATTTAAAGGGCTTTGGGGCTGTTGCCCTGCGGCTTTGTAAAACAGGCCCTTAGTCTAACCCTAGATATTTCTCTCCAGTTCCAGTGGTGGCGGATGGTGCTGTCTAGCATGTGATACTATGTAGACAACCAAGAAGATTCAGTTGGCAACCCAGCATGACCAAATACAAAATCATCACTGTCTGTAATTTTAAGTGTTTGACATTTATCTTTGTGAAATTTATTAGAGAGCAGAATGGTCCATCGCTCGATATTCCCAATGGCTTGATGATCATCCATCTGAAAAAGATCGATTAATTCTTATAAGGTAAAATGTTTTGGTTTTGTTTAATTATATTTTTGTTAAATGGAAATATAAAAGTGATATATATGCTATAGTGTTAGGGCAAAGCTGCATTCTCAGTTGGAAACTAAAATGTAAGAAAATAACCAGGTTGTGAGATTAGAAACATAGAAAATTATGGCAGAAAAGGGCCACGGCCCATCTAATCTGCCCACACTAATGACCCATCCCCTGTGTTTTAATTATGATACTTTGATTGCTGCACGCTCATTCTACTAAAGAAAAGTCTATTTCAGAAGAATGAAGTTATGTAAACTGTATTTCAGGGAAAAATATCCCGTCATCTCTTCTTTTTTCTTTCAGTATTGATCACTGTACAGAATTGTTCTGGTATGTGATTAATATCCAGGACTGCTTATTCTTTCATTACACACCCTGATCTTCTAATACTAATACTTCAGTGAGAAACTTACTACTACTTATCATTTCTATAGTGCTGCTAGATGTACGCAGCGCTGTACATTAAAAACATTCAAGAGACAGTTCCTGCTCAGTAGAGCTTACAGAAAATTAGAGTTATCAACATGGGCTTCTGTAAGACTGGTTATTTTACCATTAACCCAGGTTATTAGTAACTAGGGGCTCCTTTTACTAAGCTACGGTAGCATTTTTAGCGCACGGAAAAACTAATGCCAGCTCTATGGAGGCGTTAGCGTTTAGCGCGCGCTAAAACCGCTAGTGCAGCTTAGTAAAAGGAGTCCTAGATCTCATTGCACAAAATGGTACAAATGCTAAAATAGTACAAATTTATGGTCAAATAAGTTATCTTAACAATAGATCACATTGATAATTTCTCCCTTTAGTATAAACCAAATACAATGGTACCTTGGATTACGAGCATAATCCATTCCAGGAGCATGCTCGTAATCCAAAATGCTCGTTTATCAAAGCGAGTTTCCCCATAGGAAATAATGGAAACTCGCTTTGATACGTTTCCCCCCCCCCACACGAGAACCGGCATTGCTCCCCCCCGAAGGCCCCCCCTGAGATCCGGCCCCCCCCCCACCCCTCCTGCGATTCACCCCCCCCTGACGCAAGATAGAACGTGAACACGCAGGACTTGAGCATGCGCAGATGCTCAAGGCCCAGCAGAAGAGGAGGCCGATCTTCGGGCACCGGCACCAACGCACAGGACATGCCGGTGCCGGTGCCCAGATGACGGTAAGAAGCAGCAGGGGGGTGCCCGATCACGGTGGGGGGGTGCCCAATCGCGTTGGGGGAGTGCCGGATCACGTCGGGAGGATGCCGGATGGCGGGGGGGGGGGGGCGCTCGTAAATCGAGCCACGCTCGGTTTCCAAGGCGCCAGTTTTGCTCATCTTGCAAAACACTCGCAAACTGGAGCACTCGGAAACCGAGGTACCACTGTAATGCCATTATGAGGGCCAAAAGATGCCATAGGAAAAAGAATAAAATGAAACGTGCATGGGGTTTCCCTTTGAGAATAAGCTTGCAATCCTATAGATGCAAGATGCTAGCCTTGCAATTCCTTAAAAAATTGCCCCACGAATGAGATGTGCAATTAACAAACGATATGTGCTCTAAACACTGAGGGATATGCAGACAATTAGATGTAACATCTTTAAGCCTTAGTGTCATTAGTTAGTATTAGCTGAGTCATTTTTCTCCCATATCATTTATTAACTTATAATCTATGCATGTCATATGAATTTGTGTCATAAAAGTCAGCATTAAACAAAACAGACAAGGGCTGCCGGAAGAATGTTTGATGAATCTGTTCACTGTCAACAAGCAAAGCGAAACCATCACCTAAGTAGGTGATGTCATCTCACATAGCTCAGATGTAGCTTCAACTTTTAAGTATGCACCGATATTCTTTCATTTTTTTCGCCCCTGCACTAGTACCTACGTTTCTTTCTGCTCGGCAAATCACTCCTATGATGTTTTTACAATACGTCATTGCTGCTTCACACATTTCTTCAGAATAAATTAGTTTCACAAAAAAAAGAAAAGAAACAGAAAGAACAAGAACACATATTTAAATTTGATTTGACCACAATACCAGCAGAAAAAACCCGATTCAATTTTTGCAAATCCAAATTGAGAGTATCCAACAGACACAAAGTATGTGTCCTCTGCCAAGCCCTTCCTATGATGGGGAGAACTTCTGCAGTTCTCACAGAATTTCATGTCATTTATTTGTCACCAAAGGCTCAAAGGAGCCAAAGCCATAAAGTTGCAGAGTCATTGGCATCAAGCATAGAGAAAAAGGGAAGAAAACCCTTCTCCAAAAAAAAACCAATATCAAAATGTCAATGCTGAATCCAATGGTTTTTAAATCCTAAGAGTCTGTACAGTGTATGGACAAAGCAAGGACCAAATGATTATTTATTTATACACCACTTATATCCTTCTGTCTCACATCAGTGGAGACCATGTTTACATATGCAGATGATGTCTTTATTCTGCTGGAGGTTGACCCTGATCTTAATGATCTGGTTTCAAATATAGATTGCTGTGTTTCTAAGCTTCAGTCATGGGCAATGTCCATTCAAATGAAATTGAACACCGCTAAAACAAAACTATTATGGTCCTGTCCAAAGTTGGAAGTTCTGGGCATTATCCTGGACTCATCACTTACATTCTGTGAACAGATAAACTCATTAGTGAAAAAGTGCTTTTTCAGTATGCGCATGTTGAAAAAAGTTAGATCACTACTCCATCAGGAATATTTTTTATTGTTGGTACAGTCCACTGTGCTTGCTCAATTAGACTATTGCAATTCTGTGTATCTGGGTATCAAGCAAGGCAACTTGCAACGTCTTCAGTTATTACAAAGCAGGGCGGCAAAACTTATCTTAGGGAAACGAAAGTTTGATCATGTCTCTCCTTTGCTTAGAAAGCTTCATTGGCTTCCTGTTTGCTTCAGGATCCAATTTAAATGTGCAAGTACTATTTTCAAACTTCTTTATGGAATATTCGATCCTCTGATTCCCTTACATTGGAATGCCCATAGACCCTGCTATTTGAGGAACACACAGAAGTACAAATTATTGTTTCCTTCTTTCAAGGGAATTAAATCAGCTGGGAAACTTTGGGGTCCTTTAACAAAGCCGCACTAGCGGTTTTATCGCATGCACCGGATTAGCGCGCGCTAGCCGGAAATCAAAAGGAGGCGGTAGCACATGCGGCAATCTAGCTATTCCGCACGTTAAGGCCCTAGCGCTGCTTTGTAAAAGGAGCCCTTTGCCATTCATGTTTTCAAGTTGGTAGAGATTTGAAATGGACTTCATGGTGTTATAAGAATGATAGACCAATTGCAATTATTTTGGAAAACTTTAAAAACCCTGCTATTCTCACAATATCTAATTAGCTTATCTGCAGAACCTACTAATTGTTAACATTGCAAGATTTCCTTCTACGATAGACTAAACTAATTTTTATTATCTTTTATTTCTCCTTATTTTATGTATATTCTAGTCTCTTGACTTCTTGTAAATTGAGTCGAGCTCTGACAAGAGATGATCCGGTATATAAACTGAAGACTAGATTAGATTACATAGACTGATGAATCAAAATGGGTTATTAAACCAAAAAAAAAAAATTTTCTTGGTACTTTGAGTTTTTTTACCTGTTCCTGGGGATATTTGGGGTGCTGATGGATAAAATTGCATTGGATAGACTGCATGAGCTCTAGTTTCTTAGATATGGTTGAATTTATTAATTTTTTTAATGTTTTGTTTTATAATTTTTTATATCCAGATACAAAACAAACTACATCACAATTAGTGAACAAATCCCCCACTGCAAGGGGAGGGGTGAAACAGGCTAAATTTCTTAATTTTTTTTACCACTGTTTAAAAGATCTCTTCTGCAGAATCGGGATGTCATAACAATCTTTCTTTTTTGAAAGGGAAATTTATATATTTAAATTACCCACTTTTTTGTGTATATAATGATCTTTGTTTCACAACTATTTGTTTACTTCCTTTTCTACAAAGTATTCTTGCTTTGGAATAGATGAGCCAAACATGAACATTGGGCAAAAAAAGATTGGCCTCCGAGGGATTATTTGGTAGCTGGAGGATAAAATGTAATCAATGAACCTTTGGTAACATGAGATAGAATCATGCTGCCACTACTACATATAAAGCTAGGCCTGATGAAACAATTTGTAAAGGCTTTGAATAAAGACGGTTCGTGCATTGAATACATGAACGCATGCGTTACCTGGACTTACCATGGAAAAACTTTGCAGGAATTTCCGATGGTCCACAGATCAGACAACTTATAAATGACCCACATTTCATAGCATCAATGAGTGAAATCAAATCATGTGTCTGGTCTTCATTTGTTCTTGTTGTGAAAAACTTTCTTGGCAACACGAAGGCAGACAATTACACACAATTAGTAGAGGATATGCTCTTTCACTTTAACAGGCTTGGCTGTAACATGTGTGTTAAAGTCCATTATCTGCACAGTCATTTAGATCGCTTTCCAGAGAACCTTGATGACTTAAGCGAAGAGCAAAGTGAAAGATTTCACCAAAACATAAAAACAATGAAAGCCAGATACCAAGGAAGGTGGGATGCACACATGATGGCAGACTTTTGTTGGAATCTTATGCGGGATTGTCCAGGCAGATCCCACTCTTGGAAGTGTTACAAAAGGAGCTTCTTGTGTGTCAGATGACTGGAAAGTTTGTATCATAAACTTGTGCTTTTGGTATGAAATAAGTAGATTTTCATGTTGTACACTTTTTTTATTTTTTAATATGTTTCCTTCATACTTAAAAGATATTAATTTAAACACTACATTAAAATATCCTGTTTTTTTAATGGGCAAGCAGAGTGAAGAGTGGTATATGGCACACGTTCTGTATCTCAAGAACTAGAGCTGATTGGAGAAAACTGGTGCCATTTTTGGAATCAGCAAGTCAAATATACCCAGAAACAGGTCTAACATTTGAAGCACCAAAATGAGCATTGGCCAGTATTATACATGATTTTAAAGGCAACAGTCTTCCTTGCCACAATGAAACGGCGGTGGTAAAAGTTCAGAGATGAAACATCCCATGATGAACCGGCCGCACTAAACTGCCCAAGATGAACTGGTGGCAATGAAACGGCCGTGCTTAACTGGCTGCGCTGAATTGTCCCATTCCAAAAGTTAAAAATCCTCTCCCAGCCTGCTCAGCATGGTTTAACTTGACATGAGCCTCTCCTCTCTGATGGAGCCCTTTTGAATATTGAACCCAAAGTTTCTCTTTGTAGTATTTTCTCATCCTGATAAAATATGGATGCCTAAGGCCCATTCTAGATCTCAGGGACCTGAACAAGTTCCTTCTGAAAGAGAAATTGAGATGCATTCTTTTGAATATATTCTCCCCTCTCTGAAAAAAGGGAAATGACTACTTTGGTGGATCACTGGTGTTCTGACAAAGTTGAATGGTACATCAAGTTTTAATAAATGTAGCTACTTTGATCTGTTGTAAATTGCAGGATACCAAATTTTAATAAACATAAACATGCCACTCTTGTTTGATAGGCCTTTATTTTGTATTCAAAGGCCACCTTTTTGGTAGCAAAACTGAATACATGCCATTAACCAATAGAAAAAAAATTATAACATAATGATTGTCTTCAAACTACGGGGGACCACAAACACAAGAGGGCACTCGGAGAAACTGGAAGGGGACAAGTTTAGAACCAATGCCAGGAGGTTCTTCTTCACACAGAGGGTTGTGGACACATGGAACGCGCTCCCGGAGGAAGTGGTCGGGCAAAGTACGCTATGGGGATTCAAAGAAGGATTGGATGGATTCCTGAAGGATAGGAGGATTGAGGGTTACAGATAGGGGTAGATATCAGCATGGAAAGAGTATAGATAAAAGCCAAGGGGGTTATAGGGCTAAATCATAACAACCTGACAGGTCATGGACCTGATGGGCCACCGCGGGTGCGGACTGCTGGGCGCGATGGACCTTTGGTCTGACCCAGCGGAGGCAAATTCTTATGTTCTTGTGTTCTTCAGACTTTATTTCCTGCTGGACTGCATCTTCTAATTCATAAATCTACTGCTCTGTTTTTTAAGAATTCAATTTTATTGAGGTGTTCAGTAAATACAATGCAAGAAGAGCCATCAAAATAAACATCTCCATCACCTATCTTATGCATATAATTTTGTCTTAAGAAAATTCAGTCATTAGCTCTCTGAAATTTTGCTTTGTTTTGTCATTATTTACAGGTAGTGGAAATGTCTTTTTGGGCCACCTATAAAAAGTGATTTGCCCATTCAAAATACAGAGATTTGCAGGGCTCTTCTTGAAGGACAATTGTTGCCTTCTAATATTTCCAGCTTGCTTGACTTATAGTTCATCTTCAAAAACTAACTCCAGGTGCCTTTAGGATGCAGTCTTTTTAATTATTCATGTTCAGAGAAAAACCTTAATGCTTTGCAGGAACATTTTGGCACAGTTCTAGCTGACTTTAATTTAATCAGCTGCAGAACTGTCAAATAGTTGATATTTATGATCCAGCAAGGAAAGTAAATTAGCAAGCCCTTTAAAATCCTATTCTGTTTCCTTGTTGATAATGATGTTGGTTTTGGTAAAATAATAGATTCAGAGCTTTTGACCAACATTCATTTGTGCTCTTTGGTTTATATTTTATTTGAAATGTATATCAAATTGCTTTTCATTTCCTTTAAATAGAATTGCTAAAGAAATTTTCATTTGGGTTAAGATTTTGAGATTATTTAATATTTGTACATTTATCTTATAAAAATAATAAAAGTCGCTTTAAAAAGAAAATAAAAAGATTTTGAGATGCTATGTATAGGATACAGTTGAGTTTGATCCTGCACACATCAGATACTAAGGGCCTCTTCTATCAAACTGCACTAGCAGTTTGTAGCGCGGTGAGCCACGCTGAATGGCCTGCGCTGCTCCCGACGCTCATAGAGTTCCTATGAGCGTCGGGAGCAGTGTGGGCCATTCAGCGCAGCTCTCTGCACTAAAAACTGCTAGCGTAGTTTAATAGAAGAGGGGGTAAGTCTAGAATTCTCCTTCCTATTGCAGGCAATATAATGGATAGCTAAAGCGATCATGAAATCGAAAAAAAAATTATATAATAATGGTATTGACATATCTGGGTTAGAGGAGCGCCAGTATGATAGACTTATAAGATATGGGCACCTCATTATTATTCGGTTTCTTAAGCATCTTTTCAACACAGGTCCTGTTTGGATGATATGGCACCCATAAAGTCATGTTAGAAAAATCTATAAATGTCAGCAGTCTACTTATATAAATGTCTGTTTCTGAAAGCCATAGCTTATACATGTATCTGCTCCAAAACACAGAGATTTCAAGAGGATGTGGTTTGGATTGGCCAAAAACATTGTACATGTAGTTTTTCCAATCAAAAATAAATGCACATATATTTTTCAAAACTTAGTGTCAGCTTTTGTATCTGTAGGTACTCACAAAAATGCCAGTTATCCGCTCATTTGAATATGAGGTCTCAATCAGTGATGAGTGCAGCGGTCTCTGGTAGGGGAGAAGCAAAAAACATGACATTTGAAATCATCATTTTATTATGTCATAAGAACATAAGAATTGCCGCTGCTGGGTCAGAACAGTGGTCCATCATGCCCAGCAGTCCGCTCACGCAGCGGCCCTCTGATCAAAGCCCAGCACCATAACTGAGACTAGCCATACCAGTGCACGTTCTTGTTCAGCAGGAACTTGTCTAACTTTGTCTTGAATCCCTGGAGGGTGTTTTCCCCTATGACAGACCCCGGAAGACCATTCCAGTTTTCTACCACTCTCTGGATGAAAAGAACTTCCTTACGTTTGTACGGAATCTATCCCCTTTCAACTTTAAAGAGTGCCCTCTCGTTCTCCCTACCTTGGAGAGGGTGAACAACATGTCCTTATCTACTAAGTCTATTCCCTTCAGTACCTTGAATGTTTCAATCATATCCCCTCTCAATCTCCTCTGTTCGAGGGAGAAGAGGCCCAGTTTCTCTAATCTTACGCTGTATGGCAGCTCCTCCAACCCCTTAACCATCTTAGTCACTCTTCTCTGGACCCTTTTGAGTAGTACCATGTCCTTCTTCATGTACGGCGACCAGTGCTATATGCAGTACTCCAGATGAGGGCGCACCATGGCCCGGTACAGCAGCATGATAACCTTCTCCGATCTGTTTGTGATCCCCTTCTTTATCATTCCTAGCATTCTGTTCGCCCTTTTCGCAGCCGCCACACATTGCTTGGAAGGCTTCATCGACTTGTCGATCAGAACTCCCAAGTCCCTTTCCTGAGAGGTCTCTCCAAGTACCACCCTGAACATCCTGTATTCGTGCAAAGTACAAGTACAAACTGTTTAACTGTTAACATCCTTCAAAGTAGTCTCCCAGGTTGTCTTATGTGTCATCCAGTTCATAAGGGACACATTGTGAATGCACAGTATTACAAGTCATTTCTGCAGTACCATCTACAACGTGCAGTACTGGAGAAATGTCCACAACTGTTGCACAACACCATAATCCTACATGACAATGCTTTGAAGGATGTTTACAATTAAACATACTCTCAAGCTGATTGTGTGCTTGGTGTAGAGGAACAGCTAATATTTATTACTTGTTTGTTAGTACAGTAAAATGATAATGTCAAATGTAATGTTTTTTTGCTTCTCCCCTACCTGAGAACGCTACACTCATCTATCATCTGGTGGCAACATTAAGAAGTACGTCACGCACTTTCAAATGTATATATTAGATTTCCAATGTTGGCACATTTTTGAAAAGAAAAATAGTTGCCATGACTAGTTAATCAATTTATGTAATAATTCCCTCCCCCCTTTTAGCGCCTGCTGGTTTTTAGCGCCTGCTGGTGCGCTCATTGCTCTGACGCTCATAGGAACTCTATGAGCGTCGGAGCCGCGCAGAACATTCAGTGCTACAAACATCTTGAACAGTTTTGTAAAAGGGGGCATTAAAGTTTAAACGCTGAGGCTGGTGTTTAAATTTGTACTGCCACTGCTAAAAATGTACCCCTTTATGTTTATATATTTGGTTCAAATGCCATGCATCAAACTGGTAGCCTGTTTTCTATTCCTGCTGGTACCTGGATGGAAGATTTCCAAGTAGTGATCTATGCTGAGGAGAAAAAAAAGGCACAGTAAATTTGAGTAGTCGGTTTATTTTAAGCATGTTTCACTCCAGGCTCAGATGAAAGTTGTCAATCACTTGGAGAGCTGAGACTCTCTATCTAATTGGGGTACAGTCACTAAATTCCAAACATGGGCAAAACAGAAGGAAACTGTTAGCATTCAGTACATTAAAAAACTTTTCTCTAGATCAGTGTTTCTCAACTTCTTCAAGCCAAGTACCTCCTAAGTCTAACAAATATCAACTGAGTACCTCCCTGGACAAGTCACTTATTCCCCCATTGCCCCAGGTATATTAGATAGATTGTGAGCCTGCCGGGTACCTGAGTAAACTCATGTAAACCGTTCTGAGCTCTCCTGGGAGAACGGTATAGAAAATGTAATAAATAAATAATACTCGAATTATGGGAAACAGGATTCTGGATCTAGAAGCTGTGATGGAAGAAGATGAGTTGGATATAGTGGCATTCACGGAGATGTGGTTCACGACTGGGTTCCATGACTGGGATGTAGTTATACAGGGCTATAATCTGTTCAGGAAAGATAAGGTAGGAAGAAAAGGAGGGGAAGTAGCATTATGTTAAAGATCATATTAAAGCCACACAATTGCAGGATCTGCAGGTCAAGGATCCCTTGGACGGATCATTCCTTAATCACTCTAAATTATAAACCCAAGACATTTAAACCTACCTATCTGCCAAAAACTATCGAATACAGGGACTACAGTAATTTAGATCTAGCACACCTTTCCAACACATTCTTATTGAAAGCTGAGGAACTAGACAACAAACCTATTGATAGTCAACTCAAACTCTGGGAATCCTCAATACAAAAACTCTTAGATCAGCTAGTGCCACTTAAATCATGAACTATCAACCCCAAGACGATCAAAACTCCGTGGTATATGGCAGAACTATTTAATTAACTTCTTTTAAATTGTGTCAATACAAGAAGTTTTTTGACAGAATTTTATTATTCCAGGCCGCCAAACTGAATACATGGCTTGGAAAATTAATACTCGAGGCTATTTCTTACTTTGATTTTAGAAAGTCACTAAAGACACGCTTGTTTGACATGTTTTCTTCTTAGTCATGTTACTCCCTAACCTATCATGAATTCTAAACAGTTCTTTTATCTTAATTGTGCTACTATTTTAACTTTTATTGATTTTATGAGATGTATTCTAGTATTGATCATTTTATCTTATATTTAGACATTGATTGTTTATTCTGTATTTCAGATATTAACTGTATGTATTTTTTGTTGTGAACCGCTTCGAACTTCTAGTATAGCGGTATACAAGAAATAAATTATTATTATTAAAAAAGAACTGTCACTGGAGTGCAAATGGTGCTCCAATAAGTTATCCTCCGATCTAAATAGATTCAAAGAGCGAACAGCCCATTCACCGTCTGTCCTTGTGGGACAAATTCCTTGTGGATAGCCCTTTGATATCAAAAAACCAGATCAACATTGTTTTTATGTTGCTCTGGATTTGATGTGCTTTTTTCTGTCTTGGTGAATTTGGTGACTTCCACTAAGACGATTGCTGTTTCATATACGCATGTTTCATCTCCATCAGTGATCTGAGAAATAAAGTTTGGGTCATTTTCACATCGTTGTTTAGAGCTCCATGCACACCTGAACTCGATGTTCCTTTTGTTCACTTGTCAGGAAACGAGACACAAATTTTGCTGCAATGCGATGCAAACATAGTTCATCAGTTAAAATTTGCTGGCAAGCCCCAAATGACAAACCAATGGTTTTACAAAGGTCGTTAATTGTTAAACAGCGATCTTCATGGATTTTTTTCATGAACTCTTGCCATATTTGCTTCGGTGATCCCAGTTGAAGGTCATCCAGAGCATTCATCTACTCGTAGGTTTGCGTGTGACTCATAGCTTCATCCCGAAATGTTCGTTTTAACATTTGATGGGTCTCCACTGCTGTCTTTCCCAGTTTGAAACAAAATTTCACACAAATTCTTTGTTTCTTGAAGTCAGTCATAATGCTGATTGCAAAACAGCTTCAACACAACTTCACAAAAGTACACAGTGTAGCAAACACTTATTTCCATGGCAATGGTAACTTGTAGACTAGTTCCTTAGTGATACCGGAGGTAACACCTAGTGGTATTGCACGCTCCTTTGTGGCGGGAGAGCATCTTTCTGGGAACTTTGGCTCACACCTTGTATTTTAGAAGGTACAGTGGAACCTTCGTTTACGAGCATAATTCGTTCCAGAAGCATGCTCGTAAACCAAATTGCTTGTATATCAAAGCAAGTTTCCCCATAGTAGTAAGGGAAACTGCTTTGATTGGTTCCACCTCCCCCCCTCCCCCCCCCCGAGGCTACCGGCGCTGCTCCATTCTCCCCCCCCCCTTGAGGAATCTGACGCTGTTCCAAACCCCTCCCCGTGATCCGGCTTCCCCCCCTTGCGAACCGGCATCCTCCCCTCACTCGCGTTGCCCCCCTCCACCACAATCCTACTTTCCCCCCCCCCCCGAGCACGTCAATGACACTTCCTTTACCCGACTTGGCACCAGTGCCAGTGCCCAAAGATCCTCCCTCTTCTGACGCGGCTTGGGCTGGGCGGTGCGTCGGAGATCCTCCCTCTTCTGGTCTGGGCTGGGCTGGACTGGCTTTGAGCATTTGCGCATGCTCAAAGCCTTCTGGTCTCGCTCTCTCCGAGATTGAGAGCGAGACCAGAAGGCTTTGAGCATGCGCAAATGCTCAAAGCCAGTCCAGCCCAGACCAGACGAGGGAGGATCTCCGACGCACCGCCCAGCCCAGGTCGCGCCAGAAGAGGGAGGATCTTCGGGCACCGGCACTGGTGCCATGAAGGGGTAAAGTTAGTGTCATTGACGTGCTCGGGGGGGGGGAGTAGGATCGCAGTGGAGGGGGGGCAACGCGAGCGGGGGGGAGGCCAGATCACTGGGGGGGATGCCGGATTGCGGGAAGGGGGCGCTCGTACAGTGAGGCAAGCTCGGTTTACGAGGCACCAAGTTTGCAAATGTTTTGCTCGTCTTGCAAAACACTCGCAAACCGGTGCACTTGTAAACCGAGGTACTACTGTACTTATTTTGTACCTGGGTTGATGAAGCATTAAGTGGCTTGCCCAGAGTCACAAAGAGCTGAACTCACAACCTCAGGGTGCTGAGGCAGCTGCTTTTATTACTAAGCCACTCCTCCACTCTACCCCCATAAGTGACTTTTTCCCTCTTTTACATTTCCAAATACTTATATTTGGAGGAACCACAGGTTCATAGTAGTGTATTCCATTATTTTGTTTTTCAGGCTATTTTTTCCCCAAATAACTCACACATATCTTTTTACAATGGCTGCTATTTGAGGGATTTCTACATTTCAATTCTGAAGAGTAAAAATCAAAGGTGGATTAAGCCCAAAACATCTAAATACTTCTTTTTACGAGCAAAGATCATAGGCAGAATGAATTATTCAATCATCTAGCAATTCACCTTGTAATTAAAGGCTTCTTTTACAAAGCCACTGTAGAGGTTTCTACTGCAGGCCGGTGAGGTAAATGCTCTGATGCTCATAAGAATTCTATGAAAGTGGGAGCATTTACTTCACCAGCTGATAGTAGAAACCTTTACTGCAGCTTTGGAAAAAAATTTCATCCATATTGCAAATATACAAAAATCCTGTTTTCAGTGGATTTTGTGTTACAAGGGTATTTTTATTTCTAGGCCTAAAATAATGGCTAAATGCATAGATACAGTAAGTCACAACTGATTGTTCATTGTTTTAGGTTGAAGATTTTTTTTTTAAGTCTTTATTTATTCAAAATATATTAGAATTTTCTTTAAATTGTTAAACTAAACTTTACCTAGACCTTAGTAACACCACTCAAAAGACTTTCATAGCGGTTAGCGTAACGTGTTCAATTTTCACTGGTCCACGGATTGAACACGGACCAGTAAAGATTGAACATGTTAAGCTAAGCGCTATGAAAGTCTTTTGAGTGGTGAGTGGGGTTACTAAGGTCCAGGTAAATTTTAGTTTAATAATTTAAAGAAAATTCTATGGTATTTTAATACTTGGGACTAGAGGGATTATATGGACTAATGATTGCTAAGCCCGAGTTTATTTAGAGTGAAAGTTTACATCACAGTTGGACTTTTTCGTTTTATTTATTGCCATTTTTAACAAAATAGAAATCAGAATGTCTGAACTAATACAATCACAAATATTAAACAAGAAAAATATACATGAGTATTGCAAGCTTAGGTTGAAAATTTCTTTTTATCCCCATTCTTTAATCATTTAAAAAAAACTTACAATAAGTGTAATATCATTTACATCATTTCAAACTCCAATATAACACTTAATATTCTATTAAATTTCATATCAGAATTTATCCTCCTCCCCTTAATTAATTACATTCTTTAAATTCAATATAACCTATCATAAATCTCATTCTAATTTACCTTATTTAATATTCAAACCATAGAACACCCTCCCCCATCTTGGATGTGCATTTTTAAGGGGAAATATAATATTCATTAAAATCTCTTAACAAACTCAGGCTTTTTTTCCCTTTTTTTAATAAAGTGCAGGTGAAGGGACACCTTCGAAACCTAGGCTTAAGGATCTAGACATAATTGAATTGTTTATATTTTTCTACCTTTTAATTCCTGATAATCTTTTTCTTATAGCCACACTTCTATTTTTACTCTTACTCCTCCCTATTGCCCTAACCCTACATGTTCTCTTGTTCTATAACCACTGTAGTTCTTTCCCTTTCCTTAGCTTGTACCAGTCTAGTATTGTGCGTCTGTTTCGAACTTGTCCTGTGTGTATTATTGTTCCCCCATTTTAGTATTGTAATTTGCTTAGTATGTGCATCAAATTTTAAATGAAACTTGAAGAGGGGCTTAATTACAAAATTATACAAGATTCTCAGTTCTAGTGAGACCAAAAGTGCAGCTATGTTCCAAAGGAAATGGAAACAGGATATGCAGCAAATATGAACATTTGATATACAATACAAAATATATCAGGTATATATCGCACCAGTACAGGGACACAAAATGTAGAGGGATATTCCAGATACCTGTTGGAGGGGGATATATTATTTAAAAACATCTGATGAGATTGCCTAAAAATAAAATCCTATTCGAAGTAAAGTTGCTTTCAAGATAAGACATGTTCACATACCACTTGAGTATCCTTTGATGCTCTTTATGCATGATCAGACCTCAGGTCAAGCACGAGAAGATTCTGATAAATTATTTCTCTTAGCTGCAAGATTAATAGTAGCCTTTAAAGGGAAATGTCAGTTTCCTCCCACAATTTTGGAATGGAATAGAAAAAGCATTGAAGTGGAACATCTTTCTGCCCTGATGATGGGAAGACTCAAGGCTTTTAAAAGCATACTGTATGTGCTCTTTCCCTAAGGAATACAGAACATACAATTTTATAAAGATGAGACTTGAAGGATAATGTAGTTTAAGGTCTATGTATGTATGTGACTGGTGATGCACATTTTGTACGACAACTATAGTTATACTCTGTGCACCTGAAGTTATGGGTTTTTAATAAAGAGAAAATTTTTTAAAATGTTATTGCTGTTCAGTATTTTGTATGGCAAATAAAGAGTCTACTGTGTTAACAAAAAGAGCCATTAACAAAACCATGATCTATCCATAAAATTCTTTGTAAATTTGAATAATTGAGTGAAATGGTGTGGTGGTCGTGTTAGTCTACGTTTCAAGGTAATATATAGAAATAAAACAAAAACAAAGGAAATAAGTTATTGGACTAACTTATTGCTTAAAGCTAATCATAAAATGCATGGGTAGTCCAATAAAAAAGGTATCACCTTTTTCTTTTGAATTAATAAATGTATGCACTTTTCACTGTGTTAGAAGGCAGTATGTTTTATTTTGCATTTTCTTCTTTTTTTCTTTAGGGGGGCATTGGAAGCCTACGTTCAGTCGGTTAGAGCAAGAGAAGGCAAGGAATTTGCACCAGTGTACCCCATAATGGTTCAGCTGCTTCAAAAGGCAATGACATCTCTTCAATGAGCATATCTAGGATACACCTCCTCTTGTTGCTTTTTAGATTGGTAACTGGGTCCATGTTACACAAGTGCAGCTGTTTCTACAGTACTTCCTATAGAAAAATTGTTTCTTATTGATAGTTTGAGATAAATTGTTAACTTTGAAAAACCCTGAGCAGGTTTCATGGCTTATTGGCTGTGCTATGCTCTGGAGTCAGCGTCTCCTAATAGGTTAGTTTTGCACATACCTGCTATTTCAGAGATATGAGTTTGATTCTTGAGCTGAAACTGCTGGAGTGAGCAGTCTTCGTAGCCCAGGCTATTGCCCCATACCAGCATTTAGAGGCCAGATTCAGGATCATGTGTACCAAGTTCAGGGTCAAGTCATGGTCTGAATTGAAACTCTTAATCTCTGCCTTATAAGTTATAACTTTTTTTTTTTTAATTTATAGAAAATTGTCAGATAGCTACCTTGTTATCTGAGATGTGGGCTTTCTGGGAAATTTTCTTAGAATGCTTCTGGGAAATTTTGTCATGCAGATGTTTTATCATATGTATGAACATTTTTCTTAAGATTCTGCCCTGTATATTTTCCTACTCGTTAATAAAGACTCCAAATCCAATAATGGTTTTAGCTTGGTCTTGGCTTGGCCTTAGCCCCACCACTCCACTGCTCTCAGCGGGAAGCATTACGTGGGCCCTCATCATTGGCCAGCAAATATTCATTTCCTACATCAGCATATTAATTATAAAATTATTACATAGATCTTTACTTGCATATATCTGCTTAACTTTAAGCTACTTATCTTATTTAGCTGAAATGACCCGACATGTATCACACACCGTGCTTTATCAAGGGTCTCCCGCAGCAGCTTCTGTCATTTGACTCACTATCAATTCAAGGAGCAAAGAGATATTGACAGAAGCGGCTGCGGGAAGCCCTCGATAAAGCACAGTGTGCGAAACATGTCGGGTCATCTTCTCCCGGGTCATTTCAGCTAAATAAGATAAGTAGCTTAAAGTTAAGCAGATATATGCAAGTAAAGATCTATTTAATAATTTTATAATTACTATGCTGATGTAGGAAATGAATATTTGCTGGCCAATGATGAGGGTTCACGTAATGCTTCCCGCTGAGAGCAGTGGAGTGGTGGGGCTAAGGCCAAGCCAAGACCAAGCTAAAACCATTATTGGATTTGGAGTCTATATTAACGAGTATGATTATAACTATTCCGGATTAAGAATCTTATAAAATTATAATCGTTGTTTATGAGCTGTATATTTTCCTACCATTATCTGTTTAGGAGGGAATTCTTCAACAGGCGCTAATCAATTTAGCGTGCATTAAACACTAAGACACCCATAGAAATACTGTATAACATTTAGAACATACTAAATCATTAGTGCCCATTGATGAATTCCTTTACACAAACTAGAGTCGGATGACACGCGCGACCTCGGGAGACCCTTGATACAGCACTAGTCGGTGCGAAACATGTCATGTCATAAGCTAAGTACACATATCACCTTTTTATATAAAGGAAGAAATTAAAAAAGACAAAAGATTAATAATTCATTTATGAACATGAGAACATATATGGGCAGCCAATGATGAAGTGCCACATAATTCTCCCCACATAATTCTGTTATCCAAATTTGGGCACCACTTACTGATCAGGTAAGCGGTGGAGTGGGTGGGGCTGAGGCTTACTCATAAACAACATGAGTCTTTAATATCCAGTCCAACAGTACAAGTTTGTTATATGAATATTTAGGTCTGGTAGGAGATAGCTATTAAGTAGATTGCCATATAATTTGGAGGGGTAAAGAATAGGCATGGAAGTACTATTCAACTAACGTGCTGACATCACTGGCATGTTAACTAATTAGCATTCATAACACCAGAACCTTTAGCATCTCCTAAATAGGAGGCAGTAAGTACGCCCGTGTTAATTTTTTTAAATAGCCCAGGCCAGATATTCATCAAATGGATAAAAGCCTTTTTTATGGTGACGCTGGAAGTGGGCTTTGCACATGTAAACCCTGAGTATTAAATGCCACACTAACAAATTCAAAGCTTAAAATGACCAAACTGGCTTAATATTGAATTGGCATCCATTCATTGTTGCTTATAAATTTTATGAAATGGAAAATTTTTCTTAAAAAAAATAATGCATGGGAGAATTTTCCACCAAAGTTCTGTAAATTGCTATGATATATTACAATTTTGAAGAAAATGTTGCACCAAGGAAACCATTTTGAAATGTATTATCTAAATAGAGAAATGGAAACAGGCAATGAAGATTGTAAAGGGCGCTCAAATTTATTCACCCAAATTTGGTTGTGATCCTGAGATGCACACAACTAAATTGGGTAATGAACCAATTAACATCAATAACTTGGCACTGATCCATTATTGATGTCAATTAGCATCTTGCTATGAACTATTTTATGAAATTGTTCCCCCAAATCTAATGGCATACAACCCCAAAGGGGGCATGGCTATGGGAGGGGCATGGGCAGGTCAAGGGTGTTCAAAACATTACAAAATAGCACAGATGCATGCCCAGATTGGGAACCAAGAATTACACTGGTTTCAGCAGGTATAAGTCCTGGTACCCAAATCTGAGTATAGAATTCATCACTCAACCTGACATGCCCTTTATAGAATAGCATAGAATAGAATAGATGACTTTTCTGTCATCCAAATTTGGGCACCACTTACTGATCAGGTCCTAAATGTTTAATCAGTTTAAAGCTTTACTAAAAATTCTAATAAAATTTCAATTAAAAATACTCAATATTTCATTGTGTGTGTGTGTGTGGGTTTCCTGGTGTATTTAGGAAAATAAATGTTATTTCTTATACACTCCCCTCTCCATATTTGCGGGGGTTAGGGGCAGAGCCAGCCCTTGAATAAGGAAAATTTGCGAATAACTTTTGGGCCAACTCTGACCTACCCCCGGACCTTACCTGGTCTAGCGGTGACGCATGGCAGGAGCGATCTTCCTACACTCCTGCCCCGAGCAGAGCCGTGCTGAGTTCCTCTTGTCTCACGAGACTACAATGGGAGTTCCCGTTGTAGTCTCGTGAGACCACGGGAACTCACAGCACGGCTCTGCACAGGCAGGAGTGTAGGAAGATCGCTCCTGCCATACGTCACTGCTAGACCACCAGGTAAAGTTCGTGCATGAAGTTGCTACCGGAGCTGCGTCCACAGCTGAGGGCTGTGCTCCTGTGGTGGCTGCTCGCCTCCGATCACCCCCTCCTCCTCCTCCTCACTCTGATCCAAGCCCTGGGGCCAGTTCAGGTCGATACGGGTAGCTCAGCGATTCTCTAGGCGGGGGGGGGGGGGGTGAAGAGAAAAAAATTGCGAATAGTCGAAACCACGAACACCAAAACCGCGAATAGGGAGGGGGAAGTGTACTAGATTTTATGACACTGCACAGATCTCAAAAACATAAATACAGAGTATTGCATTCTTTATTAAAACAGAAACTCTTGCAAAATATACAACCAAATGGCAACACTGCCCTGAAGCAAAGTTGGCGGATTTTGGAATTCTGGTTTAATTCCCAGGCTCTGGCTTTTGGAAGTGCTGTGGAAGCAGTATTATAGATCCTGCAAAAGAAAGTCCCAGGAGCCATTTTTTAGCAGTAACATCTGTACTGTAGATTAGGTCCAAATTATGCACATAGCAGGTTGCAAATGGACCTCAGGTATGGTTTCTATCTGATTGAACTTGATAGGAAAGAATTAAAATGGTAGGGGAAGGGAGATACAGGAGGAATTTGTCAGGCAAATGAAAGAAGCTTTTTAATTTACCTGTTAATTTCTTTCCCTTTAGTCTTGCCAAATAGAGAAGTGGGTTGTCCTTCTGCTAGCAGATGAAAATGGAGAAAAAAGCTCACAGGCAATTTCATACCTCATTGTGACCCTGGGCAAGTCACTTAGGGCTCCTTTTACTAAACTACGTTAGGGCATTAACGCGCGGAATAGTGCGTGCTACAAGCTAACGCCAGCATTGAGCTGGTGTTAGTTCTAACTGCGTAGCGTGGGGTTAGCGCACGCTAATCTGCTGCATGCGCTAAAAACGCTAGCGCACCTTAGTAAAAGGAGCTCTTAATCTTCCACTGCCCTAGGTACATTATTAGATAGATTGTGAGCCCACCAGGACAAATAGGGAAAATGCTTGAGTACCTGATTTGTAATCCTTTCTGAGCTCCTTTGAGAGGACGGGCTAAAAAAAAAAAAATTAAATAAATATATGAGTCTGATGCAGACGTCAACTCTTCAGTAGCCAACCCATGTCAAAGTCAAGACAGCCAAAAGCAATTGCTTCCAAAATAAGAGCAAAATCAAGCCAGATGCAGCCAAAAACACTCACTCCATGATTACTAACCCAAAGAAAAGCCCCCCAAGGGGCAAGGCAACCCCTATTTCCCTAAAATCAAGAGTAAGGGTAGTGTAACTACCTTTAGAATGGGTAGCAATCCATCCACTACTAATCTTCTGAACGCAACAATCTTGAGAATCCTTGATCATAACAGCTTCCCTAGATGGGTTCTGAACTGCTCTAGCAGGACCAAAGTAAAACAGGTAAATTTAAATTTCATATCTTTTATTGTTCATCCAGATCAATCCAGATAATTGGGATATACCAAAGCTCTACCCAGAACAGGCAGAAAGAAGCCACGATAGCCTGCACATCCACACTGTCCTGATAAATTCTGTACTTAGACACTATGTTCAATAGACTTCCTGTGCCTACACTTACTGTATTTATTTATTTATTTTTAACATTTCTATTCAACTTAGACCTAAGTGGATTACAAGTTAAGTAAAATTGCATTGTCATAAGGTATATTGAAAAATTTCCCCCTCTGTCCAAGCAGGCTCACATTCTAAAATAAAGGAAATAAAGAAGCTGAGAAATATTATAAATATGTACATATCCAGCAAAAAATAAAAATATAAATAAAGGAAATAAAAAAGAATAAAAAAGAATAAAAAAACTTAAAATAAAACAAATAAAAATAAAATATCCCAGTCATTTTCATTGTCCAAAATCAACTCCAGTTCCATGTCCCCAGACCAGCACCACAACTTGCAAAGAGGAAGCCCTCAAATAGCATTGTCACCGCAAGTGTCAGAAACAAATCCTTTGCTTCATAATTTTCTGCTTCTGCAAGGCAGGGAACACATATCACAGCTTTGCTGGCCAACTTCAAGACCATTCATCCTCCCCCAAAGAACCGCAGGATGAAAGTCAGATACAAACAGAGGCCCCAGGTCAGAAGGTACACACAAAAGGCATTCCCTTGCCATCAGGGCAACACTGCAGCAATTCCAATCTCTCCAGCCAGGCCTAATGTAAGCAGCAGTTAGAGAATGACACGGGGAGCGATCCCCGCAGCGAACCGCTGCGTGGCTGCGGGTTATGGTGACCTCATTAGCAAATCGCCGCAGACGCGGGGACAAATCCTTTCACCGACTGCAAAAACGGTGAATAGATTTGTCCCCGCAGGCCAATGTCCCCCCCCCTCTAGGAACCGCAATTTACCTGTGTTTTCACCGTGCTCATTTGTCAATAGAACCCGCCCCCCCCCCCCGACGATCGCCCTCACTGGTAGGAGGGTGCCCAACCCCTCCTGCCGGCACCCCCAACGGCCCCCTATATCGCCAATAGGAGGGTGCCCAACCCCTCCTGCCGGTCCCTCCCCCAACAAACCCCGCCATCCCGAAACACCACCCTTAGTCTTACTTTCCAAGTTGGACCGGACAGCTCCTCGCTCGTCTGGCCAGCAGGCCTGCCTCCGTCCAAATGAGGCGGGCCCGCCCCTCCCCTCCCCTCCCCTGCCTAACCCACAGGATCCTAGGGCCTGATTGGCCCAAGCACCTAAGGCCCCTCCTATAGTGGGAGTGGCTTTAGGTGCCTAGACCAATCAGGCCCTAGGATCCTGTGGGTTGGGCAGGGTAGGGGCGGGCCCGCCTCATTTGGACAGAGGCAAGCCTGCTGGCCATACGTGTGAGGAGCCGTCCGGTCCAACTTGGAAAGTAAGACTAAGGGGGTTCCGGGGTGGGAGGGTTCGTTGGGGGGGGGTCCAGCAGGAGGGGTTGGGTACCCTCCTGCCGGCGATCTTAGGGGAGGCCATTGGGAGGACCGGCAGGAGGGGTTGGGTACCCTTCTGCTGCGATTGTCGGGAGGGCCGTTGGGGGGGTCTACAGGAGGGGTTGGGTGCCCTCCTGCCGTGATCGCTGGGGGGAGGGGAGACTTGCAGCCGTAGCCGCGGTCACTATGCTAATCACGGCAGCATTTAAAGTACATGTCGTGTTTGTTTTTGCATTGCTAGCCTCAGGGGTGGTGGAAGATTAGTGATTGAAAAACTGTATAAAAAATAACTATTTTAAATTTAGTGATCAAAATGTGTCAGTTTTGAGAATTTTTATTAATTAATTTTTTCTCTGCGTGTTTTGTTTTTGTATAGTTATTAACTAATATTTAACTAAGTTTTAAAGTTTTAAAGAATGTTTCCTTTATACGTAAATAAAGAAAAGTGAATGGGATTGCAGTGGCGGTGACGGGGCGGTGAATGGGGTGGCAGTGGCGGTGACGGGGCGGTGAAGAGGATGGTGAGACGGGGACGGGGCGGTGACGGGGATGGTGAGACGGGGACGGGGCGGTGACGGGGACCAATTTTTTCACCGTGTCATTCTCTAGTTCCAGAGTCCATCTAGTGATCTAACAGATGGTGTGCCAAAGTCCACTTCTACTAGTCTTTACACTTAGGGCTCCTTTTACTAAGGTGTGCTAGCGTTTTTAGCATGCGCAGGATTTTAGCACGTGCTAAACCCACACTGCGTTTCTAGAACTAACGCCAGATCAATGCTGGCGTCTATTCTGCGCGTTAAAGCCCTAACACACCTTTGTAAAAGGTGCCCTTAGTGTTCCAAGAATATTGGCTCAAAATTTGTCTGCAGGATGACTGTTGGCTGTTTGGGCTGCTGACAAGTTTTGCAGGACAGCACCATCCCAGACCAAAGCTGGGCCACCAACCAGGCTACCTGAGTGCTACTTAGTATCCCTCAGTTCAGCTAATATTACAACATTGACTGTTGCCACACCAACTACATTCTATCAAACTAAAGGCCAGGATTACTGGAACATTAGGACTTAAAACTGTTTGGTCCTCTACTGGGACCATCATCCGCATGTCATCTGTCCTATATCATGACTCCCCTCACAATCTAAAATTCTGCTGTATAAAATAATCACAAAGATAATTCTGGATCCTTTGAGCAAGTGGCAGCTGTGAAAAATCATATGTTCTTGCTTCATCCAGGCTTTCCAAAGAAAGGAAAAGTAATGTGATTCTGGGCAAACAGCGATCACTTTGACAAGAATAGAGTAGATCTGGAAGTAGGCAAACTGAATACTGAGGAAGAGGCCTTGAGCCCATGGCCTCACAAACCAGAAGACATTTCCTTCTTTAGAGATTAAAGGGGTCCTATATACTTCAGAGACTGGGAATGACTAAATTTCTCACAACAATAGAGAGTTCTTGCCTTAATTTCTAACACACAGAAAAAGAAAAGCAAGTGAGATGTCTAGATCAACTAACAGTCCCTTTATTAGTGTGTCAAACAACGATTCCAACTAGGATCCCAGTTTTGGCAGTATGAAATGCCTTCTTCAAGGGATATACAGTCAACTAAAAATATATTAAAAAAAATAATAATCAATATAGACAATGTACTGTAGTTACATGTTTATATTGATTAAAGGGACTGTTAGTTGATCTAGACATCTCATTTGCCTTTCTTTTTCTGTAAATTGATCTAAAGACATTCATCAAACAACCTAGGGGATTCTATAGATATCCTTTTCATCCTGAACAGCTAGACATCTGAAGAAAAGAACTAATTTCCCTCACTAACTAGGATTGGGTCCCAGGGCAATAGTCGGCAGCAGATGAGAGCATGAAGTTATCAATAAGGGACCTTATTGCACTACACCTGGGAGAAAGGAACCTTGACTGACTGGGTGAAGGACTCAGTGTGCTGCTACCTAAGGCACTGGAATATCTGGCTACCTCTGAATGACTACTGTGTTGCTCAAATGCTTAAGCAGAGTTTAAAAAAAACCAACACAAAATGCAAGGCATTGTTATTACATAGAACCTCCAAGCATCCTACTGCAGATCCCAAGACCAGGCATGCAGTCTGGAAAATAGGTGTCTGTCAAGCATGTTCAGAGCTGATCCCTGAGCAGAGAGAAGAAAACAGTTACTTATCTGTACCAGGTGTTCTTTGAGGATAGCTCTGGATTGAGGGGCATAGGGTGAAAGTAAAATGAGACGGACTCGGGAGTATCCTGAGGAAATACTTCTTCATGGAAAGGGTGGTGAACTCATGAAACAGCCTCCTAGTGGAGGTGGGGGAAACAAAGACTGTATCTGAATTCAAAAAAGCTTGGGGCAAGTACATAGTATCTCTGAGAGTAACATAAGAATAGCCTTACTGGATCAGACAAATGATCCATCGAGCCCAGTAGCCCGTTCTCACAGTGGCCAATCCGGGTCTCTAGTACCGTGTCAAAACCCAAGGAGTAGCAACATTCTTAGCTACCGATCCAGGGCAAGCAGTGACTTTCCCCATGTCTTTCTCAATAACAAACTATGGACTTTTCCTCCAGGAAATTGTCCAAACCTATTTTAAAACCATAGAAGGGATAGTAGATGGCATGGTAGATGAGAATATGTGCATCCTCCAATAAGTGCATATTCATTATGGATAACCTGAAAAGCTACCTGGGCTGAAGGAGTTCCAAGGACATTTTTAGGAAGCTCCACAAAGTGGACTTTTTTTGGGGGGAGGAATATAAGACAATAGACATTTTACATTTCTTAAGACAAGTGGATAATAAAATATTTCAACAAACTGGTAATATCAGTATACAGACCACTTCACTATATAAAGCACTCTCTTGCTCACAGCCAGTCTTTATGACCAATAATGTCTACCATTAAACTAAGGAACTATTAAATAATGCTCAACAGACATATATTTTCCAAAGAAAAACACCAGAATTCACATTTTCAAATTTTATTTGAAATATACAAGAATATAATGTGCAAAAATCTGAGGGGTAACATCATGTAGACATGAGTCATGAACTGAAATTAATTTACAGCTGTGATTCTTGAGCATAAACACCACTTGTTTAGTAAAACAAAAAGCCATAATTGTAGAAGTTCATAATGAAGCAGCTGTAATACTAGTGCATCTGTTCTAATTTTTATTGACAGTTGCAAGGAATAAAGTAAAGTGCAAGTGTTGCACCCAGAGTTAAGTGCAAAGTATGCCCCATCATAAAGCTGTCTCCTATGGCAAAATAAAATGTCACCTTTAGAGTATGTGGCAGAATAGATACAACACTAAAGGTTAAAAGTAGGCGAGCCCCTTGTTTTCTCTATTATGCACCTGCCCCTTGGTGGCAGGCAGCTGCTGGGGAAATCCCAATTTCCAGCATTAGAGTAAATCAGGGTTGTATAACATATATATTAATAAGCTGTAAAGGTCAATGTATAAACAGCAGTTATGTATTTTTAAAATTTAACTTTTCATACTTTTTTTTTTTTAATTCATGTATAGTCTTCCTAATTAGCACCACAGGATATCGGTTTTCAAGCCAACATTTCCTGATACATAAATGTTTGGAAGGAAACATAAGGCAATTTGGTTTAAAATATTGATAGCTTTAACGTAATGCTCTATTGTAGAAAGCAAACCCTCACTCAGATTGACAATGCTTCCATCTTATGGTCAGACACGTTCCAGATGTATGGGGGTATCTTGAGAACCATGTTTTCTTAAGTCTTCTTGCCATTAATGTTGACAGCAGTTTTGAAAGTATGAACTTAAGAAAAGTTAAAGTTCTGGTTTAATGCTGTTGGGAGCCCTGTGAAAGCAAGCCCAAGTAGAAAAACGGGTAAGCATTTGCAAATCAAACATGAAAAATATATTTAAAAAGATATGAGGATGAATTGCATCAGTTACATTATAGAACCCTGTTCACGGCACATAAGAAATCTCGGCTATTCATGGTTTTCATCACTGTGCATAATAATGTAATCAGTGGACAAAATGCAAAAAAATACTTTGCCCTTGAAAGAGACTAGAGCCAAGAATATACAGTAGAAATACGGAAAAGCTATAGCTAGGAAGAGTTTCTGCTTCTGTTAGAAGGGAGAGGACCAATTAAGCCTTTCTTTTGTGTAGCCCCTTTTTGGCTATCAGCTTTGAAGTTGGATATAGCTTTGCCTCTCCCCTTAATGCTCATTATAATCATAATCACACTGTGTTTACAGGCACATAGCATTCATTAATACTGTACCCCATCTCTATTAAAACAGGACCTAGGCTCACAATTTCTTTTTAAGTGTTTTTCTTTAATGAGACAAACTGCAGTACTGTCTCCAGATCCTGAAAACATAAATTCACCACCCCACAAACTGTCTTCCACAGCAGGAATCCTCGCTTTAACAGAAATAAGCTTTTGCTATTCTTGTTGCAATATACCCTTTGCCTTTGGGCAGGAGGGAAATGAGGTCCCAGGGTGAATTTTCAAAGTTCCCTGCTATTAAAGAATGATGTATCATCTTTTTTTAGGTGCATTTTGCCCAAGCAATACTCCATTGAGGAGACTGCATCCATCCATCCATCTATAAACAAAGACACATACGCTTCATACAATCCTTGTTATACAGCAAACATTAGCAGTATATCTGAGAGACTGGGGAGAGTGTGGTGCAGTGGTTAAAGCTACAGCCTCAGCACCCTGAGGTTGTGGGTTCAAACCCACGCTGTGCCTTGTGGCTCTGGGCAAGTTGCTTAATCCCCCCATTGCCCCCAGGTACTTTAGATCGATTGTGAGCCCACCAGGGAAAAATGCTTGAGTACCTGAATAAACTCATGTAAACCGTTCTGAGCTCCCCTGGGAGAACGGTATAGAAAACTGAATAAGTAAATAAAGTTATGGACATGGGGGATTGCTGGGGCCATTTTATCTTTAAGATGATCGTGCAATCACAGCCAAAGAGATCGCATGGGATATTTAAAATTCCTCAGTGTTATTTAAGTATTTTTTGGTCGTTGTAAAACGTACTGAATTTGTTCTTTTCCTTTTCCAACAGTCAGGATTTAAACGTTTTTGTTCTTCAGCTAGTGCTTTAGCTTCTACAGTATACATCCTCCTCTCTTCATTCTTCATTTTCTTCCATCTGTCACCAAGTATCACACTTATGGCTCTGCAGAATAAATATTTACAGAGACGTTAAAGACAGGAAATTTTCTTTCACAAGCCTTCGGATTTCTTGATGTGTACTTTCTAAACGACAATCATAATAGAAAAGGGAAAGGAAGAAACTGCTTGATGGGCACTGCTACCGATAAAGTCCTTGCTCCCGTTGTATAGGACAGACTGCAGGACTAAGCTAACGCTACAAAAACATTTCTGGCACATTCAAGATGTTGTATTAACTGTCTGGTTTGATCAATGTGGTTTTCTTTTTTACCCAATTTTATCGTTATTTGTAAATCGCATTGGATTATGATTTTGCGATCAAATCAGATTTTTAAATAAACTTGAAGGTCACAGTTATGCTTATAAATTTGGACCTGCAATTCATATCTGAGAAATCAGGAAGTTCAACCCTGTGCTCTTTAGCTCTTTGGCACAGAAACAAATGATTAAGTGGACAATGCAGTAACCAAATAGAATGTATATAGGCTGAGCCTAAGAAATGTTTCACTAGCAACAGCTCTATACTACGCGCACATCTAATCACAAAAAAATTATACTGCACATACTGTACATCTTCTCGTGCTACCAGGGCTGGCTCTACCACTGGACCAGATGAGATACCAGGTCAGGATAGCAGCGATAAAGGGTGCCAAGATTCCCAGCCTCTGTCAGCACTGCCAGTGCTTCACCTGGTCCAAAGGTTAAGCTTTCTCTCCCCTCCCCCTCCCTGCTTCCCACATGCCTGGCATTTCTCCCCTTCTCTCTCAAATCCCAGGTCCAACATCTCTCTTTCTGTGGGACACAGCAGAGGGAAGGGCCTGGGGTGGCCGAAAACATCCACTTATTGGCAAGCTGGATGAGGAGGAAGGGAGGAATCTGGGGAGGAAGGCAGCTGAAAAGAAAGAGAGACCAGCCTGAGGTTTGGGGAAAAAAGTTGGGCAGGGTGTGTGTGCTGTGCCACCAAAGTTGGATCAGGGCACCAGAATCCCTTGAGCCAAATCCCCCCATTGCCCCAGGTACATTAGATAGATTATGAGCCTGCCAGGATAGACAGAGGAAATTGCTTTGAGTACCTGAATGAAATTCATGTAAACCATTCTAAGCTCCCCTGGGAGAACTGTATAGAAAATTGAATAAATAAATAAAATATCTTATACAAGAAGACAACAACTGAGAGGTTGAGGCTTAGACAAAGTTGTCATGATGTCTGTATGAGGGCTTGGTTTTTTTTCTTGTCTCCAAACACATTACCACCTTTGTAAGGAACATCTGAAAGGCACTCCTGGACTGAAGTTTCCAGATCAGTCTGAGGCCAAGATAAACGGTACATAGCAATTGCTATTGCTAATGTTCTAGAATAGTGGTATTCGACCCAGTCCTCAGGGACCACCTGGCCAGTCAAGTTTTCAAAATCTCTGTCATCCGTATTCATTGTGGTATCCTGAAAATCCGACTAGTCAGGTGGTACCTGAGGAGTGGGTTGAATACCACTGTTCTAGAGCAATGTTCTAAGCTCGTCAATGGCTCTAGATTCTAAACGTCTATATTTTTTTTGAAAGTTATAATTTTTATTCATTTTTATAATTTACATCAAGTGTAACAGGAAATAACATTTGAATTGTAAAACATCACTTGATTTGCTAAAATATCTGAAAATCGTGAAATTTAACTACCCTTTCCATCCCTATCACATAAAAAATATTCATACATTATATTATACATTATATGATTTAATAAAATATCAAAAAATACCATCCATCCCACCCACCCATTCCCATCCCCTCATTTCAATTATCTTATTATGGGAAAATGTTTATTGCTCATTACAAAAGTCTGTTATATATATTTTTTTTTTTAAATGAGCCCCAATACCATTCTACTCTTTTTAGGTATTTAAAAAAAAAAAATCACAGAGAACATTTACAAAAAATAAAAGCATTTTTAATAATAATTTGTTCTGAATGCTGTTTGGTCCCACTTTATTTTTGTTTCCAAGGCAAAAGGGGCTCCATGTAAGAATAAGAAATATTTTGTCCTGCTTAAGTGTGCTGCTTAAGTGTCATGATGGTCATACCAACAGTCCATCATGCCAAGCATCATATTTCTGACAGTTTCAATTGGAAGGTCCATTCCCTGTTAATCAGCCTCACCATAAGGAATAGTGATCCCTTTTTGTATGGCAATTACTCTTTCCATTTTGTAAATGTGGCATAACGAATTCCACCAGAAGGTATAATTTAGTCTACTGTACTTTTTCCAATTACAAAAAGGGAGTTCTAATAATTTTAAAAAGATTTGGGGGCCATTGACAAGTTATTGCAATGATTAGACACCATTATTCATTGAAAGTACACTTGCACATAGGGGGGAGGGAAGAAAGTTTAAAGTTATATTAAGGTTTGATCAATTGATAATATTTATATGAAATTTTTGATTGAAATGTTTGTGGGAGGGTATAAATGTGTTTTTAAGAAAATGTTAAAAGAAATACAAGAGATGTTTACAGGGTTTTAATGATGTAATATTGTGTTCTTGATGTTAGATGGAAAAATGAATAAAGAATTTGAAAAAAAAAAGAAAGAAATAGTGATCCCTAAATCTAACTTACTAATGACGGTTAATGGGCCTGTTCGCCAGGAAAGTAGTCTTTTTTATTTGCATACTCCTTAAAGAAGCACAAATAAAAAGATAGGGGAAAAACCCATTACATATTTTTTGAGTCCCCAATTACAGGTGAACAAGAAAGTAAAAAGGAGCCAGATATACAAAAATATATTCATTTCAAATCACTCACCATTCCAATATCATTCCTAAAGTCAGGGAACTGAGAGGGTCTATAAATACATGCCTTTCATCGCCACACTTAAATAAACATTTAAGTAGAAAACAAAGAAATACATATGTGCCTGCAAAACCAGGGACTTCTCCTCTATCTATCTCATGCATATTTATTGTGCGCTACCGGAGGAAGTGATCAGGCAGAGTACGGTACAGGGATTCAAACAGGGATTGGACGGATTCCTGAGGGATAAAGGGATCGTGGGATACTGAGGGAGGAGCTGGGCTGTAACACAAGTATAGAAAGCTAACCAGGTAATAAGTATAGAAACCCAACAGGTCGTGCATGTGCAAGACCGGAGGGTTAGGACTTCGATGGGAAGATAGGACTTCAATGAGAAACCAAGGTGGCAAGGGAGCCCCTTCTGGTGATTCAGACAGGTCGTGACCTGTTTGGGCCGCCGCGGGAGCGGACTGCCGGGCAGGATGAACCTATGGTCTGACCCGGCGGAGGCACTGCTTATGTTCTTATGTTCTTTCTTAGGTATCCCTATTCAGGGCTGGAAAATCTTGTACATAATATCAATTAAAGTGTGTCTGCTGATGAAATAACAGATGTAAAATAGCAAAAGGTTCTCCATGGACAGCAGGATAAATCAGACACAAATAGGTGATGTCATGTAGTAATGTGACACAGCTTTCCGAGAGCTCAGATGCAGCTGAAAAGCTTTTGAGCATCTGTTTTAGATTCCCACACACTGCCCTTGCAATGCGCATGTAGCTTAGAATCAGCTCTCAAGGAGGTAGATGTCTGAATTATCCTGCTACAAAGAGAGAAACTCAATTATAGGTAAGCAATTTTGCTTTCTCCATGGACAAGCAGGATAATTAGGTGTGCAAGTGGATCTCCTCCATTAAGGATTGCTCTAGATCAGGGGTAGGCAATTCCGGTCCTCGAGAGCCAGAGCCAGGTCAGGTTTTCAGGATCTCCACAATGAATATGTATGAGATGGATTTGCATGCACTGCCTCCTTGAGATGCAAATCTATCTCATGCATATTTATTGTGGATATCCTGAAAACCTGACCTGGCTCCGGCTCTCAAGGACCGGAATTGCCTACCCCTGCTCTAGATAATATAAAATTATTTTTTTTGAAGACACTGAACTACCTTTTAGAGAACTGTTTCAAATATGTGATCCATAGGGGTTAGCAATACTGACTAAAACCTTCCTTACAACTACATACATATACACCTCTTTTTGTGAGAATTTGGACAATTAATACTGTTTGATGAAAAGCAGTCTTTCCTGGATCCTGATCCAGGTAATACAACATTGTCACAATGTTTAAAGGACAGCGATGCTTACCTTATAGATGTTGACAAGTGATGTTAATTTTAAATGTTTTATTGTTTAGATTTAGGTCACACATTTGCAATAGTACAGTAATAGCTCAAGGAATTATGTTCAGGTATACTAGGTATTTTCCCTGTTCCTGGAGGGTTTACAATCTAAGGGACCCCTAACAGAATTAGTGTGTGTTAAATTCTGTGTACCCTATTTTATACCTATGGGTCGCAGAATCTTTGTAAAAGGGCCCCTAAGGTTTGGTTAAGTGATTTAGCCAAGATCATAAAGAGCAGCAGTGGGATTTTAACTGGGTTTCCGTTGTTATCAGGTTGGTGCTCTAACCACTACCAGGGCTAGGCAATTCCGGTCCTCGAGAGCCGGAGCCAGGTCAAGGTTTCAGGATATCCACAATAAATATGCAAGAGATAGATTTGCATCTCAAGGAAGCAGTGCATGCAAATCCATCTCACACATATTCATTGTGGATATCCTGAAAACTGACCTAGCTCCGGCTCTCGAGGACCGGAATTGCCTACCTTTGCACTAACCTACTCCTCTACTGCTTTCACTACTTAGACCAGGGGTGTCGGGTTTTCAGGATTTCCTCAATGAATATGCATGAGATCTATTAGCATACAATGAAAGCAGTGCATGCAAATAGATCTCATGCATACTCATTGGGGAAATCCTGAAAACCTGATTGGATTGTGGCCCTCATGGAGGGACTTTCACCCCTGACTTAGACCTTCATTTTATCTTGCTGACAGAAAAACTGATTACACTTCCCCCCCTCAATATTCGCAGGGGTTAGGAGCAGAGCCGGCCCATGAATAATTGAGAAAATATGAATAACTTTTAGGGCCGGCTCTGACCCACCCCTGCCTCCCTCCTGACTCCTGGATCTCTATACAGCTTGCCTGATGGTCTTGCGGGAGAAGCGGGGCAGCATCGAAAAGACAACGGACTTCCCCTCCCCTTACAAGGATGATGCATATTGGCTGGCTCAGTGGCAGGTTGGCATGACAGCAGCGGAGACACTTCTCGCCATTGGTTGCACCCATCTAGTGCCGTGGAACAGCCGAGACCAAGGCAGCCGGTGATTGGCTGGGTGCCAGTGCTCAGAAGCCCGGCTGGGAGCTTGAGACTGGCAGGTGGGTGAGTGCTGTGGCTGTCTGGGGGGCTTTGTGAGAGGTGAGGCGTAAGGCCTTTAGAGTGACGAAGGCCTGGGGCAGTGGTCTCAAACTCAAACCCTTTGAAGGGCCACATTTTGGATTTGTAGGTACTTGGAGGGCCTCAGAAAAAAAATAGTTAATGTCTTATTAAAGAAATGATAATTTTGCATGAGATAAAACTCTTTATAGTTTATAAATCTTTCCTTTTGGCTAAGGGCTCCTTTTACAAAGGTACGTTAGGGCCTTAACAAGCGGAATAGTGCACGCTAAATTGCCGTGCGCGCTAGCTGCTACCGCCTCCTTTTAAGCAGGCGGTAATTTTTCAGCTAGTGCGTGCTAAAAACGCTAGCACACCTTTGTAAAAGGAGCACTAAGTCTTAATAATAATATTGAAATTTATAGCTAAATAGACACATGATCAAGAAACTGTTTTATTTTACTTTTGTGATTATGATAAACATACCGAGGGCCTCAAAATAGTACCTGGCGGACCGCATGTGGCCCCCAGGCCACGAGCTTTGAGACCACTGGCCTGGGGGGACCATGGCCGTACGTTGTGACGGTCCTGGGAGAGGTGAGGCTGTTAAAGCGGGGCTTTGTGGTTGTGGGCAGGGAGAAGCCGACCGAGACACTTGTTGCCTGCGGTGGTTGCACTGGTTTTGAGTCACGGTAGCACAGTGAGGCCGGGTTTGGGCATTTTATGAGGCGTTCGGGAGGCAGGGGTGGGGCTGGGTTTAGAAACTCACGAATAACCAAATTCACGAGTCCTAAACTCATGAATCGGGAGGGAGAAGTGTATATTAACCAATGGTTTATTGTTCTCTTCAATATGGCTACTTCTAGACATTATGGGTCATATTTACTTTTATCTTTCATTATAGGTAAAATATATGTATCCTTTTATAATCTAATGTATGGAAAGCCTTTTCTACAAGAAAAAAATAAAGCTTAGAATAGAATACTGGCATGGTGGACTAGTTAATGTGAAAGCTGAAATCACTTTTGGTAAAAACATAGGATGCCTTCTAAGAACTGGGTACATGAAGGATATCATAGCAGTGCTTATAGTTCATGGACTCTTCTAGCAGAGGTTACTGCTATTAGGAAAACAAAGCTTAAGTGTTGACTATTTCACAGGTTCAAGTGGCAATTTCATCAAATATGTCAGAACTGCATTTAGGTCTCATGGCACTGGTATTTTCTGTGTCACTAGTTTCCTGTGAAAAGTCATTTTAAAAACCTGGAGACTGCAGGGTAATGATATCCTTATTTCCTTCTAATCATATCATGACATGCTTTGGGGACAAAGGAAGATAAGTGCTTGTGTTTTCTGCTCCATGCTTGAAATGGTTAGTTCGCCATTGCATTACGCCCATGATATAATACTTATATTTAAATTGTTTTTCAATGATAAATTGACTTTGAAAGTTGAGCTTTTGGAGGTTTTTTGCCACTGAAAGAAAATAGTTCTAAGTAGTGTCAGCATTTTGAGTACTATAGCTGTACACAATAGGACATCTGAGGCTTTTTCCTCCATCTTTTGTTAATTTTGATTATTTTATGTGTGTTTAGATTCCACTGGGTTTTTTTTTTTTATTTTTTCAGTAATGAGTTTGAACCATTAGTGGCATTTCACCTATATGCATAATTTATTCTTATATTCTAACATATTTGGGACTCATCCACAGCTTGGTCAACCTTACCACCAAAACAAAACCGATGATTGCTTACAATAAGCCATACATATTTTTTTTCTTGAATAAAAATATTTGATGCTACTTGAGTGTGAAACTGTTCTTTATTTACTATTGCAAGGGTTTGCACAAGTACCTGCTCATATATTTTCAAATGTCTAACTGTAATATATCTTGAGCAATGACCTTCCTCATCCTTTCCAAATACAAGATCATTTCTCCCATTAAAAGTCCTTGCTGTTTCTCAAAATAAAACTGGTTCACTTTGTCCCAAACTGTTACAACAAAAGTCTACCCATTTTCCAAAAAGGCCTTAAACCCAAGATCATATACAAGTACTACGGAAACATCTACTAATGCCCCTGAATTGGCACATTCCTCTCTGCAATCTCATAAGATACGTGCATGTAATCTCTCTCCAATGGGTGCAACAGATGCTGTGCATCCAAAAGATCCAGACTCCAATAGTAAGAGAGTTCTTTAGTCCCCGACCTAGCCCCCCCCAACCCTTCTTGTTAATTGGATGTCAACACATGGATATACATAGTAACATAGTAAATGACAGCAGATAAAGATCTGAATGGTCCATCCAGTCTGCCCATTACTAGGTTAAAATCTAGCAAAAAATGCATGATTATAGACATTCATGGCACATATAGGCCACCTAAATCCCGCCTAATGCTGAGCGGAACTTAGGCATCCAAACCAAATGGTTAATGAGCCATTTAAGGGTCTTAACGAGTGATAGTTGGCACATGGACGTCCAAAGGAAGTGGACGTCACTTTGTAGGCGCATCCACAATTTCATGGATAACCATTGGGGAAAACTCACGCCTAACGGAATAGGTGTGGGCGTGGTCTGGGCGAGGCTTCAACATGGGCGTCCTTCGATTCATTTGCATAATGCTGAGCAACCTAGGGTGTCCATCTCATGCCTACATTGAAGACAAATGAAAACCAGGTCTACTTTTGAGCATAGTTTGGGCTTCAGATAGACCCAAGTTCTATGGACAGAACTTAGGCACAGTTTGGACTTCCTTAATGCGATTGCTAAATAGTTCTCTGGGTTTTTATTTTGGCTTTATTAAGCTCAAAATACATTTAATAAGGCACCACATAAACAGGGCACATCAAAACAGATATATTGCATGCAAAACCTATTTTTGTAGACAAACAGCAATGCTATTTGCTAATTAGAGGAAAACATCCATTAACTGAAGCAGAGCATATGAAAAAAACACCACTTTAGGTTTCTTGCTAAAAAGCTACCCTTTTTTTCTGACTAAACAGTACTCCAATCAGCTCATTACTGAAAGCAAGGAAAGCACATGAAAAAATATATAGAATGCATACATACTTCATTTGCAAAAGCTTAAAAATGGGAAAAAAAAACCAGATACAGACCTTAGCATGGCTTCTACTTCATTGCAAATGGAGGTGTGCTGCTGCACAATGCTGACCTCATTGCGAGATCATCAACGTGCACATGCAAGGTAGAATGCCAAAATTAAAATGTGCTGGGATTTGAACCCACAATCTCTGGAAGATGTGAACAGGGCTTTTACTCATTGAGCCACAGCAGCTTCCACTAATGTCCTTCTTCCTCACATCTAATAAGATAGCTTAGGGATCTGCTGAGCTATGATCTTCTCAGGTATTTTCACCTTCACATGGCTAGGATCACTATGCTCTCATGGTAGAAACCCCCACAACTGAAAGGAAGCGGCTGTGGCTCAATGGGTAAAAGCCCTGTGCTCATCTTCCAGAGGTTGTGGGTTCAAATCCCAGCACATACTTTAATTGTGACATTCTACCTTTTAGGTGTGTCTTGATGATCTCACAAAGAAGTCAGCATTGTGCTAATTGGCTCATTATGCAATTAAATTGCATATGAAATTTTGAGCACTATATATAGAATGAGGGATTTTGTGTATACTGTTCAAAAAATGAACTGGAAATCTAGAGTGCTTGGCAAGAAGTCTCAGATGTTTTATTGTTACCTTATCTAGTAAAGAAAGACAAATGAAAGACAGTTTAACTTTACTAGATTTTAAAAAAAGAGCAAATGAAACATTACACACTCATTTTCTGACATGCACCTGTATTAGGAAGTTAAATTTGTTACCTGTTATCTTTTCCTGGGTACATCTGAGTATATTCGACTCTGTATTTTTTGGCAAAAAGCATGAATGCATTCATTGGTCTTTTGCACTTGTTGGGAGATGTGGCACTTACAGTATTGGCAGTCCCTGAGCTGTGACTTTTGACAGCTTTGCTACACAAAGATGAGCTCACAGATACACAGTCTTTATTGTATTCTGTTTTCTCCAACTCAGGACTGCTTGCTCCTCCACCTGATAAGGAGGCACGCCGCTGACGTGCCATACTACTTAACACATATACTGCAGAAGAATCCATCGGTGTAAAATCATAGCTACGACGACAAAAAGGAATTTTATGAATTAGAATTTCGAGAAAATTATCCATAATAAAATCCAAATATGCCCCCTTGAATTCTACATTACAATTTGGCGACTTACTGATTCAAAAATAATGTACACATACATATTGCTATCCAGGAATTCTAAATGCCTCCAAAACTCACCAAGTATGAAATGTTTACTACGACTCACCTTCTGTCCTTCTCTAATCATTTTTATATAGTGGGAACATAAATGTATGTCTCTCTGGGGGGTTCTTTTATTGAGGAGCGTCGACTGATTTGCACGCGCTAAAGATTAACGTGCGTTAAATGTTAAGATGTTCATAGGATATAATGGATGCCTTAGCATTTAGTGCACCTTAATAAAAGGACCCCTTGGTGAGTAACATAACATAAAACTTTATTCAAGATATTATAGAATATAAATATGTAATGAAATTTTGTATTTAATGTGTTACATGAAAGTTAATCAAGTGTGTATTTATAAGTTCCTAAGATTTTATCTAATACACTTGTTGTAATATGCGAAAATGAATAAAGAATTTAAAAAAACAAACAAACTTTATTTATGAATTGCAGATACCTTGCGGTCCTATGCAATTTACAAAAGATAAAGCCAGCACATTAACTGTTGAATTTATAATCAATTAAAACCAAACAATAATCATTTTCCAAATTTACTAAACAAATAAGCTTTTATTAATCTTCTAAAATGCATATAAAAGAATGATAGTGAAATTATTGTTCAAATAATAGACTCCCATTTGGCCACTTAGTAAGAAAGTAGATTGGTTGCATATACTTGCATTCCTTTACTGATGGAAAAGCAAAATAAGTACAGTAAAACCTTGGATTGCAAGTAACTTGGTTTGCAAGTGTTTTGCAAGACAAGCAAAACATTTGATTAAATTTTAACTTGATATACAAGCAATGTCTTGCAATACAAGTACATACAGTATACACACATCACAACTGAGCCGATGGTTCTTTTCTCTCTGACGCTGCAAGAGTGTAGTGACTGTTCTAAACAAACAAAGTCTTGCAATACGAGTACATATAATATTTTGTATTAAAGTTTATGGGTTATGGAACGAATCATCTGAGTTTCCATTATTTCCTATGGGGAAATTCGCTTTGATATACGAGTGCTTTGGATTACAAGCATTACATTACATTAGTGACTTCTATTCCGCCTGTACCTTGCAGTTCTAAGCAGATTACAGTATAAGATAGCTGGACATTTCCAGGAAGTTACAATTTGGGGGATGCTTACACAGTAGATGCAGGGGAGTTACAATTTTAGGGGACGTTTACAAAGTTACAATTTTAGGTGATGCTTACACGGTAGATGCAGAGGGATTACAATTTGGGGGACATTAAATAGAGGAGGCAGAGGGAAGAAATTGAGGATGGGAGTAGAAATGAGGATTACTAGTGGGGAAGATGAAGATTAGGGTTGGTTACTTGTTCTGTAACGAATTATGCACGCAAATCAAGGTTTTACTGTAATTCACAAAGATCGTTTTGGTAAAGAAAATGAAAGATGAGCATATAAGTAAGAAGAAACTAAACCAAACTTGATCTTATAACAAACACATTCTAATTTGAATAACTCCCTGGCCTGTATTGGGAGCCAAAGTCATTTCTGATAATAAAAAAAGGAAAGATTATCAAATTTCTTCAGATTAAATATCAGACACACTGCAGAATTTTGGATAATTTGTAACTTGGAAATTTTTATACGAACCCGCTCAGTATATATTGCAATAAGTAGGATACTTAATCGTTCTAAGCTCTTTGGGAAGAACGGGATAGAAAAATTATATATATGAATAAATAATAAAAGAATGCAGCCCTCACATTTTTCTCCTCCACACCTTCCTTCTTTCACCCCAAGAGAAAAAGCAGTCTTTGTTCTCCTGCTCTTGTTCCATGACTTAACCCTTTTCCTCTTTCTCCTTCTCTCTCCCAACTCCAATTCACATCTCCTATTGCTATCTCACATTCTTTTGTCCTCTGTGCTCCCCTCTTACTTTCCCCATCGACTTCTAATTTTCATGCTCCCCCATGCCTCTCGTTTTCCTTACAAGTCTTGGCACTATCACCTCCCTCCACAAGGGCCTCAATAGGGCTGAAAGGTATCTCCTCCTCCCAAGACACTTCTGCCATCGCCCCCAACTCCTGACTTGGTTGGCACCTATCAGCTGAAAAAATATACCTGCCCCTGGGAAGTGAGTGAAGCATATTTACAAAACCATTCTAATCTTTTTCGAATGAATGAATTTATCTACTTATTGGGATTTATTAGCCACCTTAATGAAGAGATTCATTCAAGGTGGCAATTTAGTAATGATGCACCTTTTTTTGGTATATATAAACATACTGTCATCAGGAAACTATCAGTTTCTCTGCACTATGAACATGTTTAAAATTTTTTAAATGTAGTACAGTAGAGACAGTTTTATGCCATCTAGTGGCTGTTAATAGATAATTTCACTTTATCAACTTCCTGGAGTACAAACTGTTTACAAATGACTGAAAATAACAGAAAACAGCATAAAGAAAGGCAATGCAAACGCAAGGTAAAGAAAGACCTTCAAAACTAGACTGCGCTGGTGGCAAAAAACAAATAGTAAAAACTCTTTTAGAAGCAAGAAGCGGGGAAAAGAATTGGTTGGACCGCTAGATGACTGAGAAGTAAAAGAGGCACTCAAAGAAAACAAAGCCATAGCGGAGAGATCAAATGAATTCTTTGCTTCGGTCTTCACCAAGGAAGGTGTGGGGGAGATATCAGTTCCAGAAATGGTATTCAAAGCTGATGAGTCAGAGAAACTGAATCAAATCTCTGTAACGTTGGAAGATGTAATGGGGCAATTTGACAAACTGAAGATTGGCAAGTCTCCTGCACTGGAAATAAGACTTGCATAATTGTGTTCTTAAGACACCGTTTATGAGGCTGAAGGTGGTAACTTAGTTTGCCCGCCAGGTTGTACTGGGATCCTGGAAGGTTATGTTGCCAACAGAAAGACTCCCCTCTGTAATTCAATGTCCCAAATGTGCATGGCCTCCTGGCAAAGAAATCGGTTCCAGTTCTTCCTGTTTGCTGATATAAAACAAAACAATTGCCACTTGGTCGTCTGACTGCACTAAGGTGACGTTGCCTTCCAGGATGTGCTCAAAGGTTTGTAGGGCATATTGCACTGCTCTCAGCTCTAATAGATTTATGTGGTAGGGCTGTTCCCTGAATGACCAAGGGGCTGAAATTCCTGTATATGGGCTCCTCAGGCTGTCTTTGATGCATCCGTCATGAGAACTCCGGAGGGCGTAGGTGAATGAAAAAAATTTCTTCTTGTTAGAATATCAATATTGGTCCACAAGTGGACAGAGTTTGACAGCCTGAGACAACTGGATGTTAGCAGTAGGAAGCCGAGTGTATTGATTCCAACGATCTTTTAGGAACCATTTCAAATGCCTCATGTGGAGTCTGGCCATTGGTACAACTTGTACTGCTGCAGCCATGTGTCTCAAATGAAGAATTAACTATTTGGGGGCCATTGATTACATATTCTAATGATCAGACACCTTAAACACCTTGTTATTATATAAGATACTAGTCTTTAAGCCCGTTAAATTAACGGGTGCTAGAATAGATGTCTGTCTGTCTTTCTTTCTGTCTGTCTCTCTGGCCCCCTGTCTGTCATTCTTTCTCTCTCTCTATCCTTGGCTAGTGTTTGTCTGGGGAGGGGGAGGTTTCTTTCTCTCTTTCTCTGCTGTCTGTCTGTGTTTATTCTATCTGTCTCCCTGGCCCCCTGTCTTTCTTTCTGTATGTCTCTCTGTCTTTCTCCCTGGCCCTCCTGCCTACCTGTATTTATCTGTTGTATCTCTGGCCCCCTGTCTGTTTGTCTTTCTTTATGTCTGTCTCTCTCCCTGGCCCCCTGTCTTTCTTTCTGTATGTCTCTCTGTCTTTCTCCCTGGCCCCCTGCCTACCTGTATTTATCTGTATTACCTTCTGACTCCCTACCCCCTCCCGAAAGCAAGCCCGTTACATTAATGGGTGCACTGTGCAGCAGCATTAGCGTTTTCTCTACCCCCTTTCCCTTCCCGCGGTCCTGACTACAAAGCTGGTGATTCCAGCAGCGTGTGCAGCAGTCTTCACACGCTGCTTCGGGCCCTTCTACTGCCCTGATTTACTCTGGCACGTCCCTGATGACATCATCAGAGACGCGGCAGAGCAAATCAGGGCAGTAGAAGGGCCCGAAGCAGCGTGTGAAGAGTGCTGCACACGCTGGAATCGCAAGGTTCATAGTCAGGTCCGTGGGAAGGGAAGGGTGGGGTGGCAAAGGACTCGGGTCCCGGGTGGCGGGGTCAGTTTTTCGGTTCGTCCCGGGGGGGGGGGGGGAGGAGGCGCTCCTTGTACCTCAGTGCCGGCTTGTGGAGGCGATCGTCGGCTGGCTGGGAGCAGGCTTGTGGAGGCGATCGTCAGCGTGTAAATAAATTTCCGTGTTGTGAGGTAGAGAGCAGGGAAGCTTGTCTGGCACGCATGCGCACTCGTGCCGTCGCGACGGATCAGGGAACACGACTTTTGAGTGCGCATGCGCGGCCTAGCATTTTATTATATTAGATAGGTGGGGTGGGATTTGGAAATATGATATTTGCTAATTGATTTATTGTTAACGGGGGGAAGGGTTTCTTTTATACTTTAAGGATTATAAGTAAGATTGTCAAGTGATTTGTTAAAACTTTTTTGTGATAATAATTTTACACTTGATGTAAGATATGAAAATGAATAAAGATTTAATTTAAAAAAAGAAGAAATAACCATCTGGCTGTGGTTGATGAGTGAGTCATGAGTGAAGAAGAGATTCTTGGAGCCCCAGACAATTCTTGAGGAGAGGGGGCAATGACTACCCAATTGTTGAGATTAGGGGCTATGAAAATCTCCTGCTTCCTCAAATGTGCTGCCACTGTGTTGCCAGCGGGTAAAAGGGTTTAAAGTGGGAAGAATAGGTGTAACCGACAAAGGTCCCTCTGGTTGCCCATCAACACTGCGAACACAAGAGCACATTGACAGGATGGTTGCCTTGATTAGAGAAGTCTGACGGATAACGGTGTCTCAAATTTGGATATCAGCTATGGATCTGCATTTGCTTTAATGCATGATGACTTGGGATACAGGAGTCTGGGTTCCCAAACAGCTTACTGATCTGCATAAGCAATAGCGTGTGGAGGTTGTGACCCAATTCTTGAGACGGTATGAAGAAGATCCGAGTATTCTGGAGAGAACTCTCACCAATGATGAGACATGGGTGCATCACTGCAACCAGGACAGCAAAAGACAAAGCACTTTGAAGTAAAGGAAACAGTGCTCACCTGGCTTCAGGAGCAGCTGAAAAACTTCTTCTCTACCATCAATGCAGAAGCTAGCTGAATGATACAACAAATGTGTCATCTTCCATGGGGTCTGTGTAGGAAAGTGCTATGTTCAATTGCTCACAGTTACTTCTATTAAAGTCATTAAATGTATTTTGCCTTCACTTTTTGATTTACCCTCGAATAACACTACTTCCTCTCTTTTTCTTCCTACCCTGCCTTACCTGAACAGATTATAGCCCAGTATAACTATTGTATATCCCAGTCAAGGTTCTCTTTGAACGATGTCTCTGTGATCACCACTAAATCCAACTCAGCCTCTAGATCCAGAATCTTGTTTCCCATACTTTGAGCATTAGTGTAAATTGCTTTCCAGTCATTGCCCCCTTTTCCCATTTTTGAAGAGCTATCATGTCGGCAGCATCTTGATTGCCCACTACATATGTGTTTTGCCACTTAAAAATCAGAAAACTGAGAAGGTTAAAAAAAAAAAGACATTTTATATTGGTTCCTAACCATATAATTAAACGGATATCTAAGAAAGAAAGCAACATCAAGCTGAAGTACTTCTGATTTCATCAAGAAAAATCTGAATTCTAAGACTTACTAAGTCTTCTCTCTATTAAGAACATAAGAAGTTGCCTCCACTGGGTCAGACCAGAGGTCCATCCCGCCCAGCGGTCCACTCCCGCGGTGGCCCACCAGGTCCTTTGACCTGTGAAGTGATTTGACCATTTTTATATCCTACCTCTGCTTCTATCTGTACCCCTCAATCCCTTTATCCTTTAGGAACCTATCCAAACCTTCCTTGAACCCCTATACTGTGGTTCAATAAGCAATTCTTATATGACATTGGCTATCTTTGTATCCAAATTCCAGATTGGTAAAAGCATCAAAAGGGGCTCCACCTAGCTCTGTCTCTCCAGAGACCTCGCTGGCAAATAATTAACGAGAAAAAAAGTGGTATACTCTCTTTGAGGATCCCCAGGACTTCCTTGAGCTATCTTGAGTATAACTCTGGGTGTGACAGCAAACAGACATGGAAAGTTCAAGAAGCACAGTTTATCCATATATGAATTTCAAAAACCTCACATTTGCTTCTTAAACTTGTAAAGTCTTTAATAATTGAGTCTCGGTCAAATCTTTCTTCATTTTTTCCACTCAAGTTAACAAAGTTTCTGTTCTTATCTACTTTTATTTCAATCTCTAGATACTTTTTGTTCCAATAGCAGAACTTGGCGGCATAATATCTTCAGCACCAAAAAATGATGGGAAAAAGAAGCCAAAAGCACAACCTGCTCAACCAGCAAAGAGTCGGTGTTTAGCAAGGTGTTACCTGTTTGTTGCAACGGCGGTGTTGCCGTGCCACTAATGTCATTATGATTTTTTTTTTTTAATTCTCGACACATCATAGTCATTCCTTCTTTGAAGCAGTCTCTCCGTTGGTGGATGCTCTCTTCCCTGTTGCTCATTCCTGCGTGCTGTAGGATTTTCAGGATCTGACGGATAATATCCTCCTGCATTTGAGGAGTAAAAGTGGAGGTGGATCCCATCTTAAAACCAGTCTTCCCATTTATGAAGCAGACAAGCCCTGCTTTATAGAAGAAACAAGTGAACGGAAGGCGACAGGAAGGGGAAGAGATTTTGATGATCTCTACTGTGAAATTTTCTGAAAGGTTTTTGATTTTCCACCTTCCTTTTTTCCCCATTTGCCATTATGAATCGCCCAGCTTCTGTTCGTTTTCCGGGACGGGCCGCTCGGCCGCAGCTCGAGAGCTTCGACTTTGCGGCAGCTATTTTTCTGTCTATGTCCTGGCCTGCTACAGGCTTTAAGAGGTGTAGCAAGTGTCAGTGCGCAATCTCTCTCACGGACCCTCACGGACACTGCCTCAAAAAAAAAAAAAAAAAAAAAAGTCATTATGATTTAATGGCCCCAGAGAAGCCTTCATCAGGCAAAACAGGTCCTGTTGGGATGGTTTACGCAACATTTCAGAGATAAGTGTTGCAGTTAAGGAAGGTTATACGCTGTATTGATAGTCTTAGCATCTACAGCAAGTGTTTGTGTGCGACAAGAACCCACACTGGCTGGCTTTACTATGGCGTTTTGATATATACTGTGTTTAAATGTATAATACAATATTAAGGGAACATAAACTTCATAGGTCCCTAGTTAATAGTACCCCAAAGTGGTCTATGTATCTGGCGACTTAAATCAGAGGGACTTCACCTTGAAAAAGCTTATTAGCGAAACATGTCGGTGAATGTTATGTCCCCGATTTAGACCACACGAATGAAAAGCTAAATACTAATTATTCAAGATACATTGTATGAGAATATATGAAAGAAAAATTATTCTATTTATTTAACTATTTAAAATTGACTATTTAAAACTATTTAACATTTAAAATGAAATTAATATATTAAATGATAATCTAAGAGAAGAAAAACTATTGAATAAATTTAAAAGTCTTCTAAAGAGCTGGCTTTTTAAAGACGCTTTTTACTAGATCAGTCTTACTATATTTTAGGATAGGACAAGGAGGTTCTCTGTAATATGAGACTATTTGTCTCCCATCCTGTGTGTTCTAAACCTATACCCGATTTTATTTTTAGTTTTATTTTTTTAATATTGTAATTTAAGATCCCCTCTTCCCTAATGTTTTAATGTTAATTAGCAATATATGTGATATTTGTGGATTTTATTATTTTATATTTTTATCTGATGTAAATCGCATTGAAATAAGATTTTGCGATCTAATCAAAGAATTTATTAAACTTGAAACTAACAGGTAAAGCTTAGAGTAATAAAATGTATTGAAGTCTAAGGGCTCCTTTTACAAAGCCGCGCTAGCGGGTTTAACGCGCGCGACTTTTCATCATGCGCTAACCCCCGCGCTGGCCGAAAAACTACCACCTGCTCAAGAGGAGGCGGTAGCGGCTAGCGCAGCCGGCGGTTTAGCGCGCGCGCTATTACGCGTGTTAAACCACTAGCGTGACTTTGTAAAAGGAACCCTAAGTGCTGTTGCTGTGGATCATATAGACTACTTTGGGGTACTATCAACTAAGGATCTATGAAGTTTATGTTCCCTTAATATTGTATTATTCAGTTGTGAGATACCCTAATATGATCACAATTATTGAATAGAGTGCCCAAATTTGGATGTGTTTAAATGTATAGCACAGCATATCCTTTATGTTTTGTTTTTTTTTAATTCTTTATTCATTTTCAATCTTACATCAAGTGCACAAACAATAAAACAATACAATTAAACACATCACTTGACAATCTTTCTAATTTATCTTACAATACATAAAATTACCACCCTCCCCTCCCATCATTCCTATAATAGAGGAATCATATTCTTTATGTTTAAGCTACAGGTAATTTGTGTGGTTTGCATTACAGTGCATTTAATTATAAAACCAAAAAAAGATTTTAAAAAACATTAAGTACAAAACACATTCACATATTTGTATTTTATACCGATTAGTCTTTAGGAGGCACTGTACAATTTTGAGAGGTATTTTCAGGATCCATGATAGAAAGCTGGAACCGACAAGTCTCAGACTATTCCAGTTCCATGCTGCTCTGAGCAGGTTTCCGAGATCCTTTTTCCTCTCTCAATAAACAGTGGCTTGCTGTAATATATTAAGAAGTTTGTGGATCGATTTTTCATTCCGTCAAAAATTACAAAGACTAGGGGACATTCGATGAAGTTATAGGGAAATACTTTTAAAACCAATAGCAGGAAATTTTTTTCCACTCAGAGAATAGTTAAGCTTTGAAACGCATTGCCAGAGGATATGGTAAGAGAGGATAACGTAGCTGGTTTTAAGGAAGGTTTGGACTATGGACTTTTCCTGGAGGAAAAGTCCATAGTCTGTTATTGAGAAAGATATGGGGGAGGCCACTGCTTGCTGTTTCTAACCTTGACTCTACTAATACTTCACAGCAGTCAACTAGTCCTGAAAGCAAGACCCTCCTTCTAACCATATCAATCATTTCCAAAGACAGCCATCAAAAATGTCATGAGAATCTCAGTCCTTAGTGCTTCTACAGGTTGAGGACAATATTGGCAGACCAAGCAGTGGTACAATGAGAAGTTCATCCTTTGCAAGGTAGGCATATCCAGTGCTGCCAACAAGACTGATTTTATTTCGGTACAGAAGCAGAGACAGAGGAAACAAAAAGACAAGTTACCTCTTAAATGTATCAAAAACACCTGAATCATCAAAATTAATGGCATCAGGGTGTCCAGGAGGTAGACAGATATCTCCAAGGTGCATTTCATAGCAGGGAATGCCATGCTGAACCACAGTCAAACTTGGATAAAATGATGACCAACCTGAACCAATAAAAGGACAAAATTCAGCCTTTTAGCACTTTACCTATTTTAAGCAACCAAAACTTTTCAAATTACTATTTAAGATGTTTCTAAAACGCCAATCAAATTGCTGGGGCAACTCACAAAATAATATACATAAAATAAGAAACATAATATGTTGACAGATCAGGATCATTTGATCCACCCAGTCTGCCAATATGTGACTACCTACAGTGCTGTCATGCATATTACCTTCCTCTTTGCATATGCTTTTGCCCCAAGACAAGTGCTACATGTGGTTATTAGGGTTCATAGTCATTCGCGCACGGGACAAAGCCGTGCCAACATTTTTTTTTTTTTTAATTCTTTATTCATTTTTAATCTTTCAACAAGTGTACAATATAGAACCATACATAGTCTTGAAAACATCACTTGAAATCCATCAAGAAAAACAACAATTGTATATATATAAACCCATAACCCACCCCCTTCCCCATTATTATTGTTAATATATACAATATAATAAAACCCCTTCCCCCTCTCTATATTTCAATAGAAAAAAATGGTGTTTAATCATCACAAAAAGATGTCATTGGCCCCCATATTTTAGTAAAGGTCTTATAATTTCCATTTTGTACAGCTAATGATCTTTCCATTTTGAACACGTGACATAAAGCACAGTTACTTACCGTAACAGGTGTTATCCAGGGACAGCAGGCAGATATTCTTGACTGATGGGTGACGGCACCGACGGAGCCCCGGTACGGACAATTTTAGAGTGATTGCACTCTAAGAACTTGGAAAGTTCTAGCAGGCCGCACCGCGCACGCGCGAGTGCCCTCCCGCACGATGGAGGCGCGCGGTCCCCAGTTAGGATAAGCCAGCTAAGAAGCCAACCCAGGGAGGTGGGTGGGACGCAAGAATATCTGCCTGCTGTCCCTGGATAACACCTGTTACGGTAAGTAACTGTGCTTTATCCCAGGACAAGCAGGCAGCATATTCTTGACTGATGGGTGACCTCCAAGCTAACAAAAAGAGGGATGGTGGGAAGGTTGGCCATTAGGAAAACAAATTTTGCAAAACAGATTGGCCGAAGTGACCATCCTGTCTGGAGAATGCGTCCAGACAATAGTGAGATGTAAAAGTATGAACTGAGGACCAAGTAGTAGCCTTTCAGATTTCCTCAATAGGTGTGGAACGGAGGAAAGCCACAGATGCTGCCATGGCTCGAACTCTATGGGCTGTGACAGAACCTTCCAGTGTCAGTCCGGTCTGAGCATAACAGAAAGAAATGCACGCTGCGAGCCAATTGGACAGCGTACGTTTAGAAACAGGATGTCCCAATTTATTCGGATCAAAGGACAGAAAGAGTTGAGGGAATGATCTGTGGGGCTTAGTACGGTCTAAATAGTAAGCTAAAGCCCGCTTACAGTCCAAAGTATGCAGAGCCTGTTCTCCAGAATGAGAGTGAGGTTTCGGAAAGAAGACAGGCAGAACAATGGATTGGTTGAGATTGAATTCAGAGACAACCTTAGGGAGAAACTTTGGATGTGCAGAACTACCTTGTCATGATGAAAGACGGTAAAAGGTGGGTCTGCTACTAGTGCATGGAGCTCACTGACCCTCCTGGCAGAGGTGAGAGCAATTAGGAAGAGAACCTTCCAAGTGAGAAATTTGAAAGAAGCCGTGGCCAAAGGTTCAAACGGAGGCTTCATTAAGGCTGAGAGAACCACATTAAGATCCCAGATCACAGGAGGTGCTTTAAGAGGTGGTTTCACATTGAAAAGACCTCGCATGAATCTGGAGACCAAGGGATGAGCTGAAAGGAGTTTCCCATGGACTGGCTCATGAAATGCAGCAATAGCACTGAGGTGGACTCTGATGGAAGTAGATTTGAGACCAGAGTCAGATAAAGAAAGAAGGTAATCCAACAAGGTCTCCACAGCAAGGGACGTATGATTATGATGATGAAGAAGACACCAGGAAGAAAACCGTGTCCACTTCTGATGGTAACATTGCAGAGTAGCAGGTTTCCTGGAGGCATCCAGAACAGAACGAACGGACAGAGACAAAAGAGTATCATTCGAAGTCAGCCCGAGAGATACCAGGCTGTCAGGTGCAGAGACTGGAGGTTGGGATGCAGAAGGGTCTCCTGATGCTGTGTAAGCAGAGAAGGAAATTGTGGAAGTAGAATAGGTTCCCTGGAACTGAGTTGAAGTAGAAGGGAGAACCAATGTTGCCTGGGCCACCGTGGCGCAATCAGAATCATGGTGGCCTGTTCCCTCTTGAGCTTGAACAAGGTCCGGAGCATGAGAGGCAGAGGAGGGAAAGCATACAGGAAGAGATTGGACCAATCCAGGAGAAATGCATCCGCTGCCAGACGGTGAGGAGAGTAGAGTCTGGAGCAGAAGTGGGGCAGCTGATGATTGTGAGGAGCTGCAAAGAGGTCTATCTGAGGAGTGCCCCACTGAGCGAAGATGGACTGTAGAGTGAAAGGATCGAGTGTCCACTCGTGAGGCTGGAGAATTCTGCTGAGCTTGTCCGCTAAGGAATTCTGTTCTCCCTGAATGTAGATAGCTTTCAGGAATAGATGGTGATCTGTGGCCCAAGCCCAAATCTTCTGGGCTTCCTGGCACAAGAGGCGAGAGCCTGTCCCACCCTGCTTGTTGATGTAGTACATCGCAACTTGATTGTCTGTGCACAGCAGGAGGACCTGAGAAAAGAGAAGATGTTGGAAGGCCTTGAGGGCATAAAACATCGCTCTGAGTTCCAGGAAGTTGATGTGATGTTTCATTTCCTGGGCTGTCCAAAGTCCTTGAGTTTGGAATTCGTTCAAATGAGCTCCCCAGGCATAAGGGGAGGCGTCGGTGGTGATGACAAGTTGATGAGGAGGTAGATGGAACAAAAGACCTCTGGAGAGATTTGAGGATATCAACCACCATTGTAGAGACTGACGAAGAGATGATGTCACAGATATGTGTCGTGAGCAAGGATCCGTCGCTTGGGACCACTGGGTCGCTAGGGTCCATTGAGGAGTGCGCAGGTGGAGACGTGCGAAGGGTGTGACATGAACTGTGGAGGCCATGTGACCCAAGAGTATCATCATTTGCTTGGCAGAGATGGAGCGTTGATGAAGCACCTGCTGACACAGAGATTGGAGAGTGTGAAGACGGTTGGATGGCAGAAATGCTCTCATGAGGACTGTGTCTAGCACCGCTCCAATGAATTGAAGTCTCTGAGTGGGGATGAGATGAGATTTGGGTAGATTGATCTCGAACCCCAGAAGTTGTAGAAACAGGATGGTCTGGTTGGTGGCCTGGAGTACTGTCTGAGAAGAATTGGCCTTTATCAACCAATCGTCCAGGTAAGGAAACACCTGAAGGTGGTGGGAATGTAGAAAGGCAGCCACCACAATCAGACATTTGGTGAACACTCTTGGAGAGGAGGCAAGACCGAAGGGTAGCACCTTGTATTGGTAATGACAATGGTTGATCATGAAGCGGAGGTACTGTCTGGAGGCCAGATTGACCGGTATGTGAGTGTATGTTTCTTTGAGATCTAGGGAACATAGCCAGTCGCCTTGATTGAGAAGAGGATAAAGAGTAGCCAGAGAAAGCATCTTGAATTTCTCTTTTACCAATCATTTGCTGAGATCGCGAAGATCTAAAATGGGTCTGAAATCTCCTGTTTTTTTGTGAACTAGAAAGTAACGGGAGTAGAATCCCTGCCCCTTTTGATCTAGAGGAACTTCCTCTATGGCGTTCAGAAGAAGGAGGGATTGAACCTCTTGAAGAAGGAGGGAAGACTGAGGAGTGTTCAAAGCAGACTCTCTTGGCAGACTTTGGGCAGGAAGAGTCTGGAAATTGAGAGAGTAGCCGTGGCAGATGATGTTGAGGACCCACTGATCCGAGGTGATGATTTCCCAACGGCTTATGAAATGAGTAAGGCGTCCTATGGGCTGCAGAAGATGGGCAGAAGGAGGGAGACTGGCTATGTCCTGGAGAACCAAGTCAAAAGGGTTGAGTTGATTTCTGTGAAGGGGGAGGTTTCACCTGCTGTTGCTGCTGTGCTGGTCTAGCAGCTTGCCTCTGTTGTTGCCTCTGACGCCTGGGTTGTTGCTGGGCCTGAGGTAAAGGACGAGCCACAAATCTACGTTGATAGGCCGATTGCTGGCGAAAAGGCCTGGTAGGTGGGGTCTTCTTCTTTGTCTTAAGGAGAGTGTCCCATCGAGTCTCATGAGCTGAGAGTTTCTGAGTAGTGGAGTCCATGGATTCTCCAAACAGCTCATCCCCCAAACAAGGTGCATTGGCCAGTCGATCTTGATGATTGACATCGAGTTCTGAAACTCTGAGCCAGGCCAGTCGCCGCATAGCCACCGACATAGCCGTGGCCCTAGAGGTCAGCTCAAAGGTGTCATAGATTGATCTGACCATGAACTTGCGCAGTTGTAAGAGCGATGAAGAAGTTTGGCGAAAGGCGGATCTTTTACGGTCAGGGAGGTATTTCTCAAAAGATGACAAAGTCTGAATGAGATGCTTAAGGTAAAAAGAAAAATGGAAAGCATAGTTCCCTGATCTATTTGCTAGCATCGCATTTTGATACAACCTCTTGCCAAACTTATCCATGGCCTTACCTTCTCTGCCAGGAGGGACAGAAGCGTATACACTAGCCCCCGTGGATTTCTTTAAAGTAGATTCCACCAGTAAAGACTCATGGGGGAGTTGCGGCTTGTCAAAGCCTGGAATAGGTATGACCTTATATAAGGAGTCCAGTTTGCGGGGAGCTCCTGGGATGGTCAAGGGTGTCTCTAGATTTTTGTAAAATGTCTCTCTTAATATGTCATGGAGAGGCAGTTTGAGAAATTCCCTTGGAGGCTGGTCAAAGTCCAGAGCATCTAGAAATGCCTTGGATTTTTTGGATTCAGCCTCCAAGTGAATAGAGAGAGAGTCACACATCTCTTTGAGAAAAGAGGTAAAAGAGGTTGAATCAGGTTTAGAGGAGGGATCTAAACCAGAAGGATCCTCTTCCCCTGATGAACACTCTCCCTCCGAGAGGAGAGGGTCCTCCGAATCACCCCACAGATCAGGGTCCCTCACCTGAAAACTGCGGTCCAGGGAGTCCGGTGTGGAGGGTTCTAGGTGTCGAGTTTTATGCATCGACTTACCAGACCTCTGTGAAACGGTACCGGGAGATGTTATAGGCTGTGTCGGCGCCGAGGTTTGAACAGCCTGGTGTAAGGATCTCGGTTCCGGCGCTAAGACCGGCATTGATACCGAGGAAGTGGTATGCATCGGTACCGACAAGGTGGATGCCGATAAAGGAGGCTGCTCCACTGCCGGTACCGGCGGCTCAGACCGGACCGGGACTGGAAGGCTCGGTGTCAAAAGAGCAGGGAGCAGCTGTTGGAGTTGTTCTTTGAGCTGGACCTGCAGGACGGCGGCAATGCGCTCATCCAGTGAAGGCACCGGTACCACTTTTTTCTTCTGCGGTACCTTGGGTGCTGCTCTATACTCCGAAGAGGAACCCGATGTCGAGGGGCTAACCTCAATCGGAGCGGAGCGCTTCCGTGGGCGCCTCGAGGTCGGCAGGATTGGGCTTGCTGCCACTGAGACCGGAGGGCGCTCCAGCAGGGAAGGCTTCTTAGCCGGCTTACCTGAGGGATGCGACGCCGGCGCGGTATCGCGCGGTGTTGATGAAGTAGGTGCCGACTGTGTCGGGGCCGAAGCCGGAACCGGTGCCGCTGAATCCGATATCTCGGTACCAAATAATAATCGCTGTTGGATTTGGCAATTTTTTAAAGTTCTCTTTTTAAGAGTGGCACAGCGGGTGCAGGTGGACGCTCGATGGTCAGGACCAAGACACTGTAGACACCAGTTGTGCGGGTCTGTGAGTGAAATTGGTCGAGCGCACCGCTGGCACTTCTTAAACCCGGGTTGAGGGGGCATGAAGGTAAAAACGGCTTCAGCCAAATCGAAGGCCGGGGCCTCGATGGTGGCAACAGGCCCCGCTGGGGCGAAACCGAAAAAATGAAAGAAAAACAAATTAAGTTTTTTTTGTTTTTTTTTTACAAAGAAAAGAAAATAAAATGAGGGAAACAATATTTCCCAATGAGTTTACGAGAGCGGGAAGGCGAAAGAGAAAAAAGTTTTCAACAGCCGTTGAAAAGTGCGTCTTCTTAGCTCCGCGGAAACTAAGAAACTGGGGACCGCGCGCCTCCGTCGGGCGGGAGGGCACTCGCGCGTGCGCGGTGCGACCTGCTAGAACTTTCCAAGTTCTTAGAGTGCAATCACTCTAAAATTGTCCGTACCGGGGCTCCGTCGGTGCCGTCATCCATCAGTCAAGAATATGCTGCCTGCTTGTCCTGGGATAACGATTTCCACCAAAAGTTGAAATTAAGTCTACTGCAATCCTTCCAATTGTTGGTGATATGTTGAAAAGCGACTCCAGTCATGATTAATAAAAAATTATTGTTAAATGATGATATCTGACTCTTTTTTCTCATAGCTTGTTCCAAATAATACTGTATCATAAGAAAGTGCTACATGATTTTCCAGTAAACAATTTACTTGATCCCAGATGGAATTCCAAAAGGCTAAGATATAGGGACAATAAAACAAAAGATGATCTAAAGTCCCTACTTCAAGATTACAATGCCAGCATCTATTAGACTTTGAACTATTCAACATTTGAGCCCAGACAATTGGGTGCAAGACTGCAGCGCGCTGCCGGAAAAGTTAATTTTAAAGAGCTCCGACAGGAGTGTGTGAAGGGGAACTCCCCCAGTTTACTTAATAGTATTCACGCTGCTGTTGGGGGGGGTTGGGGGTTTGGAACCCCCCATTATAAAGGAAACTTAACTTTTTCCTGATTTTTTAGGAAAAAGTTAAGTTTTCTGTATAATGTGGGGTGTTGCACAACGGCAGAGCAAACAGTATTAAGTAAAGTGTGGGGGTTTCCCCCACACCCCCCATCAGAGCTCTTTAAAATGAACTTTTCCAGCGGCGCGCTGGAGTCTTGCGCCCAATTTTCTGTGACAAAATGTCAGCGCGGCTTTGCCTGGCACACTTTTGTCCCGTCACCGGTTATTAGAGATCATTATGAAGGAAACAACCTGAACTTTGAAGCTAAAGTTTCCACTGGTCTGGGAAGTAGTAATATTCAATGTATATAGAGAAAAAAACAGAAATAAGACCACAAATTGAAACAACTGCTCCCTCGATCACTACAAATATTAGTGACATAATACAGTTTGTAAATTTCCCCCTCCATTGTGAAGTCTCTCAAATATAACAATTCAGGCCACAGCTGCTTCAGACCTGGACCTCAGAAATGCTGAGGTCTAATACATCTGGGCTTGCCCTCAGATTTCGGTCCACCACACTACAGAGGACAGCAACAAATTATGCAATCAAACCACAAAGCCACCAGTTTCTTCAGTTATAAGCATTTCATTAGAACTTACCCATTTATTTTGATATAACATCTCTGCACAACTCTTTCTAGCCCAATAAATTCTACCTCAATCTGCAATAATCCCCATTTCATATACAATTTCCTTAGTAATTACCATTACTACACTAAGGGCTCCTTTTATCAAGCCGCGCTAGCGGAGTTAGCACGTCGGACATTTCATCACGCGCTAACCCCCGCGGCCAGCTAAAAAACTAACGTCTGCTCAATGCAGGTGTTAGCAGCTAGTGCGGCAGGCAGTTTAACGCGCGGTATTATATATATATATATATATATATATAAAACCCCTACCGCAGCTTGATAAAAGGACCCCTAAATCTGCTTTAGCACTTAGAGGATATTTCACTAAGCTTTTTTCCCAATTTTGTGAACATGGGATAATACTACTAATGAATCAGGCCATTAAGTACACCCTCTATCCAGGAGTTTTCAGTAAAGTAGATATTACTTTTTTTACTGTCAGCTTCAGATCATTGTAAATTATAGAAACTTGTTGGACAGAGCAAGGCCATTCTACATGGTTGTTATGTAATATTTTTTGCTTCTGGAGCTAAGAATAGATATCAAATATCAGACTGCTCCTTTTCTGTCAAGCAACCTGTAAAGCACATGCATAGTGGTTTCTTACCTTTATTTTTCACATAGAATGGATGGTCTAATCTGCACTCTGCTGTCAGCAAACCATCAGCCAGTGTACCAGGATCAAATGTCAATTTCAACACCGACTGTCCAAAGGAAACACTCTCCTCATGTGATATCAGTTTTAGACCATCAGATCCATACCCCTGGGGAAGCACATATAAATTTAAATCTAAAAAAAATTGCCTGAAAAATTAGAGGAATATAACAGGAAAGGCAATTCTGTAACATAGTAAATGACAGCAGATAAAGATCTGAACAGTCCATCCAGTCTGCCCATTAGTTATGCCCATTAAAAATACATGATTAAATTAACTTGTCTCTTCTTTGATATTTCTGTAAAATCTGGTATTGTCCTAGGTTCCAAATGCTGAAATTGCCGTCCAAGCTCATTCCAGCCTATCCAAACATCCCGTTAATTGCAGGATATCTACCGTAAAGTCCGGTCAGGAATATCCTCATGTTCCAAGTTAGTGGAGTTCCATTGATGCCCACCCCAGCCCATCCTACACCAAATCACCATATATGGGACACAGACCGTGCAAGTCTGTCCAATACCGGCCTTAGTTCTTTAATTTACATCCTTTATTTTCTAATTAGAGATCCTCTATTTTTATCCCACACTTTTGAATTCCATCACCGTTTTCCTCTCCACCACTTCCCTCGGGATGGCATTCCCGGCATCTACCACCCTCTCCGTGAAAAAGAATTTCCTAACATTGCTCCTGAGTCTTCCTCCCTGCAACCTCAAATTATGCCCTCTAGTTTTACAATTTTCTCTTCTCTGTAATCTAGGTAACTGCATTTATGTGTCCTTCGTGCCCATAAAGTCTAGAATACTTACACACCCACGTGTACACTTACCTGCAGAAGTGTCAGCAGGAGGCCTAGGCGCCATTAACGGGCATGCCTTACTTACACAGAACATAAATGTAAAAGGGTATACACACACTTACAGCATGCTAGTTCTAGTGCTGGTGTAATTGCTGGTGCTCCAGTGTCAGACATGTTGATAATTAGTTAACAGAACCTGGATGCCCAGTTGTAGAACTGCCCCCTAAAGGCTAACTTATCTAAAACATGAGACTGACAATGTTAATTTACAGTAATTAAAACTGATCTGGTATGCATGAAAATTGTTTTATAATTCTTCTATGAACCTTTTTTTTTATTCATTCAGAAAATACTGGAGTACAGACACAGCAAAGTTACTCAACTGTAGTATGTGTTCTTCGAAGACAGCAGGTATATATTCTCACATCTGGGAGATGTCATCCACGGAACTCGGCACAGACAGTCTTAAGTGTATTGTCACTTTAAAGCCGCCTATACCATGCGTGTGCTGGTGCCTTCCCGCCCAAAGTCAGCTCGCAGGACCTGCAGTTCAGTAAGATAGCTAAGAAGCCAACCAGGGGAAGTGGGAGGGCTGTGAGGATATATGCCTGCTATTCTCAGAGAACACCTACTACAGGTTAGTAACTTTGCTTTCTCCGAGGACAAGTAGGCATGATATTCTCACATCTGGGACTCCCAGAGAACACATTTTGAAGAACTACTTGGCCGAACTGGCTTTATTGTTTGGAATGATTCTCCAAACAGTAATGGGATATGAAGTATGAATTGAGAACCAGGTGGCTGCTTTACAGAATACTAAATGTAGATAGGGTACTGAAGTCACCATTGCTCGAACTTTATGTGCAGTGACACGACCTTCAAGCTTCAGCCCAAGCACAGCCATGTGGTGATGGTTTTCTTGGTGTTAGGATTGAACAAGTCTATTAGGATCTAATGAGAGGAAAAGTTGAGTGGTAGTTTGAGGTTTGGTCTGATCTAAGTAGTAAGCAAGAGCACATTTACAGTCCAATGTGTGGAGTGCTGTTTCACCAGGGTGAGAATGTGGTCTTGGAAAGAGGACAAGTAGAACTATGAAGTGGTTCAGATGAAATTTTGAGATGATCTTTAGGAGGAACTTGGGATTCATATGAAGAACCACCCTGTCATGGTAGAATGTTATATAGGGTGGATCTAACACAAGCGCTTGAAGTTCACTGACTTGGCGTGCAGAAGTAAGATCTATGAGGAAGACCACTTTCTAAGTGAGATGCGTGAGGGATGAAATTAAGGGTCATTCAAAGAGAGACTTCATCAGAGTAGAAAGCTCTATATTAAGGTTGGCAACAGCACGAGGTCTGAAAGAAGGCTTGGTATGGAAAATGTCTTTCATGAATCTGGAAACCAAAGAATGAACAGGTAATGGCTTCTTGTCCAGTGGTGAATGAAAAGCACTAATTACATTGAAATAAGCTCCGACTAAAATAGTCTTGATATCAAAACTGGAAAGGTGTAGGAGATAGTTTAGGATTGATGGAAGAAGACAAATGATTTGATCTAGCAAGTAGAGATTACACTAGACTTTGAAGTGAGTCCGCCTGAAACAATAACAGCATAATGTGGAAGGTTTTCTAGAAGCTTCAATGATGGCTGACACTGGAGAAGATAGTGCGAAAGCATCTACTTGCTGAGAAAGAGATGCCATGCTGTGAGTGCTAATAAACATTGGGATGAAGGAGAAAACCTTCTTTCTCTGGAAAGACTTGAAGAGTGATGGGCTCCCATACACTGAGTTGTAGGAGAGGGAACCATGGTTGATGTAGCCACCAAGGTGCAAGGAGATACATGGCGGCTTGTTCCTGGTGAAGTCTGAGTAGCATTTTCTTGACTAGAGGAATTGGAGGGTAAGCATATAAAAACTTGCTCCACCAGTCGAGAAGAAAAGCATCTGACTCCAGATGATTTGGAGTGTAGAGTCTAGAACAGAAGAGTGGAAATTTGTGGTTGTGGGAGGAAGCAAAGAGGTCTACTTCGAGGGTCCCCCAATCTACGATTATCTGTTGCAAGATGGTTGTGTTGAGCAGCCATTCGTGAGGTTGAAGAGATCTGCTCAGCTTATCTGCTAAGACATTTTGTTTTCCTGCCAGATATGCTGCGAGGAATCGCCCATCCAGATTTAGATTGCTTCTTGGCAGAGTGGGCAAAGCCCTATTCCCCCTTGCTTGTTCAAGTAGAGCATGTCAACTTGATTGTCTTTGTGGATAAAGACTACTTGATTCTGGAGGCAATCTTGGAAAGTGCAAAGGGCATTGTGGATTGCTTGGAGTGCTAGAAGATTGATCTGAAGAGTTTTCTGGTGAGGAATCCAGATGCCTTGGGTATGCAGGCCATCGAAGTGGGCTCCCCAGTCAAGCATGGAGGCATCCATTGTAAGTAGCTTCTGGTGTAGTGCAAATTCGAAGAGAAGGCCTGTGGTAAGATTGGTGGGAAACATCCACCACTGAAGGGATTGACAAAGATGGTTGGGAAAGAGCCCCGGTGGCTTGAGTCCACTGGGTAGAGAGGGAGCCCTAAGGCACTCTGAGAGGCAGACATGCAAATAGAGTAGCGTGAACTGTAGATGCAATGTGACCTAGGAGACTTAACATCTGATGTGCAGTATTGCGTTGAAGGGAGGAGACTTTCTGATATGTGGATAAGATTGTTGAGTCTCTGTTGAGGTACAAAAGCTCCAGCTTGTGTTTTGTCTAAGAGAGCTCCAATGAATTCTAAAGTGTGAGTTAGTTGAAGATGCAATTTCTGGTAGTTGACTGCAAATCCTAGTAGTTCAAGTAGACGAACTCTGGAACTGATGGCTTGCTGAGTTTGTTGTGATGATAAGGTCTTGATCAACCAGCCGTTTAGGTAAGGAAATGCATGAAATCTGCATGAGTAGGGAATTGCTGTCATTACCACCTAGCATTTCGTAAACACTCTCGGTGCTGATGTCAAACCAAATGGTAGTACTTTATATTGAGAATGGCATGGCCCCACTCAAAAACGAAGATATTTCCTGTGGGAAGGTAAGATGGAAATGTGGGTATACGCTTCTTTGAGGTCCAGAGTCGGTTATTCTTTTTCAACAGTGGTAACAGGGTTCCCAGAGAGACCATGTGAAACTTCTCCTTCACTAAGTATTTGTTGAGAGCACAAAGGTCTAGAATTGGACAGAGACCTCCAGTCTTTTTCAGCACCAGGAAATACTTGGAGTAGAACCCTCAGCCTCTCTCCTGCAAGAGAACTTGTTCTATTGCTTTGAGCTGGAGAAGGGCTGAGAGCTTTTGGTGAAGCAAGGTGTTCTGAAAGGAATTGAAAAGAAAGACTTTTGGAGGATGGTTTGGAGGCTTTTGTAGTAAGCAAAGCGCATCGCCACTTGTAGGACCCACTGGCCTGTTGTTATGAGGGTGCATCGATGGTAAAAGTGGTGGAGTCTGCCTTCTATGGGAAGATAGAGAAAGAGATACACTGGCAATGATCTCTAGGAGTCAAAAATACTGTTATTTGGATTGAGGTTAAAACTGACTCTTCTGCCTTTGATTTGTTGTCCATGCATAGCAGATCTATTTAGAGAATGCATTGAGGATGCTACGCAAAAAATTAAGACTCACAGTGACTTAATTATTGGTCAGATGTTGGAAGGACTTAAGGTGCTCTGAGAGAATGTACTGTTCAAAAGATGACAACTGCTGAATGAGAAATTTCATAATAGAATGTCATATAAAAGTTGTAATTTAGTATTCTGTTAGGGAGCATGGTACCTTGGAATACTCATCCACCAAATTTGTCCCAGGACCGCCCTCTCTGCCTGGTGAAGTACTTGCATAAGTATGAGAACTATTTGCTTGCTTTAAAGCAGACTCTATTACCAAAGATTGGTGCTGTAGTTGTGGCCTGTTAAAACAAGGATAAGATTGGATCCTATAAATTGCGTCCAATATACATGAAGCCACTGGGATAGAATGGTGTTTCCCAGTTCTTAAATAGGGCTTCCTTCATGAGATTATGAAGTGGTACTTTGAAAGTCTTTAGGCTACTTCTTATAATCTAAAGCCTCCTTGAGTTCTGCATGAGACTCTACTTCTGACTCTATGTTTACAGGAAGCACTTCCTCCATTTGTCTGATCAAGTTGGTAAATGACAGACTTTCAGGAGATGATGTCAAGGAGGTGGTGGGGAAGGATCCGACAGTATCCCATAAGACTCATCATCAGAGAAGTCTGGATAGTCACCAGGAAAGCTTGGTAACAGATCTGAATTTTATTCCTCGATGTCAGCTCTTCAGGAAGTGGAATATCAAGGAAAGTGGCGAGAAGAGCATTGAGGTGTGTTCTGTTCCCGACAATACATGTGATGTGTGTCTCTTCGATGCAGATCCTCAGAGTACAGGAGTTCAAGAACAATTCCTCAATGTACTGCTTGGTCGATACTTGAACTGAGCTGAGGCTGGGAGAGTTGATGCAGGAGTTTGCATAGGGTATGACTGCAGTATCCCAGCCAGCTCTTGCTGCCAACAATGCTCGAAGCTGTTATTGCAGCGATGGTGTCGGTACTGATGTTGACAAGGATACATTAGGCACTGGTTGAATTGGGTGTCAAGACATTGAGGACCTCAATGTCTCAGAAGAGACATCAATGTCTCAGACCTCAATGTCTCAGAAGAGACATCAACTGCAGTGATGGCATTCAGGCATCTGTGTATGAACACTTGGAGTGTATCAATGTGGATGACGCTTGAGATGATGCCGATGCACGATTCGAGGGGCGGGGAACATGTTTGTGCTTCTTAGCCCGCTTATAAGGCTCCCCCAATTATGGTAGCAGCAACCATGAAGTGGAACGAATCATAGACAAGGTCTATGCTGGATCAGTGCGTAGATGTATGTTGGGGTTGGAGTCTCCAGCCCTACTTGATGTTCCTGAAGTTGTACCAAAAGGTTTCTTAAATTGCAACTTCCTGGCTTTATGCGACCTCTTCTGCATGCAAGAACAGTGCATGTATGAAATATCTCCATGTTCAGGATCCAGGCACTGAACACACCAGTTATGTGGGTTTGTACCTGATAAGGTCCATTGACAAGAGTGCACTGCTTAAAGCCACTAGGAGCCTTAGACATCAATGGAAAAACTGCCAACATGAAGTCAAAGGGCTCAATGGCCCAGGGAGGTTGAGTACATGGTATACCAAAAAAGAGTTGAGGCTCCTAGCATGGGAAAGGGCTGAAAAGAGCCCAAAGGCCCGAAAAATTCAAAGTTGGAAAAAAATGAAAATATTTGATAAAAAGGGGAAGAAAACAAAATATAATGACAAAAAGTTGCAAAAAAAAAAGAACAGGAAGGCAAGAAAAAAAGTATAAGTTTGATGTGCTTAAAGAGACTCTAAAACACAGCTTCTCAGCTCCGCAGAAAACTAAGAACTGCAGATCTTGCAAGTCGATGTCAGGTGGCAATGCATCAGCATGTGCGCACTTAAAAGTGACAGTCCACTTTTTGATTGTCCATGCCAGGTTTCGTGAATGACACCACCCAGATGTGAGAACAACATGCCTTCTTGTCCTCGGAGAACAGGGATTATGAGGTGTACAAAATTTTCAATCGCTTAGTGTCACAGTTGGTCAAAATAAAATAAATTTACCCTGTAACTGTCCATGATGATATCCTCATTTTCACAGTCTTTTGGACTAGCAAAGACTTCAACATTTTGCCATTCTTTATTGCGTCCTTTATGAAAGCGTAAACGGGTGCCTGACATTTAAAAAGTATGTAAGTATTAAAAAGAAAGACATAAGTCTGAAAGATAATCCATCAGGTAACAAGTATTCGCTTACCTTTTAAAAAGCAATGCCATTGAGTTGAAGGCCAAGAATGGCACCAGCCTAAATCGTCATCATCTGACAAGGATGACACACAGAAGATTCCAGACTCTGATTCACTGCTCGCTTGCTAAAATAAAACCAACAAAAAAAAGAGCATAAGGAATCTGGCACGAGAGTATTAATATTAAGAATTAATATATAGTAACTTAGCAAAGGGTTCTCTTCCCTAAATTAATACTGCACAGAATGCTACTGCATTATTGTGATGCTGAAAAACGTGATCCATAGATCATTCAAGTGATCTCTACTGAGGTCTGATTTAAAAGCACAGTATATATTATTTGTTTGTTGGAGCAGACTACTTATTTTAGACATAATCTTCTTATACTAGATTATTTCTAAAATGTTTAAAGAAAGGTACATGTACTTTCTTGATTGCTTAAAAAAAAGTTTTCCAAAGGTAAAATTTAATTTTACCTACTAATTTCCTTTCCTTTAGTACTGCTAGACCTGTCCAAACCAGTGTGCTTTATCTCCTGACCAACAGATGTGGTGGACAGTTTTCAGTGAAATCACCAGGATAAGAGATAGTGAAGCTTGGAGCTAGTCAGTATATAACAAATCACACAATTAATCGCGTGAAACAGAACTAAAGCCCTTAGGTCAGGGGTGTCCAATGTCGGTCCTCGAGGGCCGCAATCCAATCGGGTTTTCAGGATTTCCCCAATGAATATGCATTGAAAGCAGTGCATGCAAATAGATCTCATGCATATTCATTGGGGAAATCCTGAAAACCCGACTGGATTGCGGCCCTCGAGGACTGACATTGGACACCCCTGCCTTAGGTAAACCATGGAATTTAGAACAAAACAATAATGCTAGGAGAATGGGAAGTGGCACAGGCCTTCCAAACTAATAACAGCTACAGAGAGGATTCCAAACCACTGTTTTCTGGCCAGAATGCTGAACTAGTCTAATGGGACTCAAAGAAAGGAAATTAACAGGTAAGATTACATTTCACCATCCTTATTGCCCAGTTAGGTCAATTCAAACCAATAGGATGTACCAGAGTACTAGACATCTAGACAGGAGAAGACAAACCTTCCTACAGGAATGCCTCACAACAAATATCCTCTGGTCAGACTGTCTGAGCCTCCACCCAAGAAGTTGCCTGAGCCAAAATGAATGCCACCTCTATTGTTGCTTTAATCCAATGAACAATCACTGCATTTGAGGCCACCTCCCTTTTATGCGACCCCCTGAAACTGAATGAAAAGATAGACTGACTTTCTAAATTCGTTGATGACAGCAAGGTACTTCAGCAAGACTCTACACACATTCAGCTTGTGAACTATACAAAAAAAAAAAAAACAACCAACCAATTTATCTCTGAATCCTGAAAAAAAGCAGGCAAGGAAACAATCTGATTCATATGGCAAGAAGGAAAAGATCATCCAGAGCACAACAGTACCTCCAATGAAGGACAAATAAAGATCCGTACAAAAGAGTCTAGAGCTCAGAAACCCACTGAGTTGATCAGATCACTACAAGAAAGGCCACAGGCCATCTTCAATGAGATATCCTTTAAGGAAGAATGGTCAAGTGACTTATAGGGTGGCCCTGCCAAGTTCTTAGAAGCAAGCTGAGGTTCCATTGAGGTAGGATCCCATGCAGGAACCTGACTACATTTGCAGAACTGCCAAATGTAGTCTCTAAGACCCACCTTAGCACCTTAGTCTCTAAGACCCACCTTTAATGGCCCAGGAAACACACAAGGGTGGCTACTTGAACCTTCAGGGAGTTCAGGCTATGCCCTAAACAAAATCTTGAAGAAAGGAGAGAATTGAGACCAGGTCAGACTTCCAGAGTGAAAGACTCCCTGACACATCAAGCCTCCAAGGCCTGCCACACCCTGACATATGCCAGGAAGAGACGTCTTGCAAGCTATTGACAATGTTTCCACCACTTTTGCTGGATGCCCCCAGTATTTCAAGCATTACTCTCAAAAGCCATGCCATAAGCCAAAAGGGATGGCATTTGAGCCTTCCCAATTTCCAAAGCCCCGATTCCTTAGCAGGCACAAAGAGACTGTAAGCAGCCGGATTAGATCCATGTATAGAGGCACATGGGCCAGTCTATCATGATGACAAGGAATGGGTTAGATACAATCCTGTACAGTATTTTGCTAATCAGAGACCAGAAAGGAAACACCTAGATTGGCAGACAATGTTATGCCCAATCGACAACCACTCACTTCTGCTACCACCCAGCTTGACATACACCATTGCTGTCACATTGTCTAAGATTATTTGCATCACCTTTCCATAAAGCAGGTAAAGGAACTTTTTTTAGCTCCAGTCATATCGCCCTTGCTCCCAGCTGATTGATGAGCCAGGATATCTCTTCTGCCAACCACATCCCCTGAACAAAGCGGTACTGGTAGTGGGCTCTTCAGCCTCTCGGCTCACATTAGTGTTCAACGTTGTCTTGTCTGGAGTAGATAGAGGAATCCTCCTCATCCAAGGAGGTGAGCTGGGAGGTCCCATCAGTCAAACTGCTTCTTGAGTGATGTCAACAGGGGCAATTGAAATTCAAAGTCCAGCATGACAGAAAGGCCTTCTGAAGTGGCAGCAAGCATGTTCCGCACTCATGTAATCACCTCCAAAAGGGCAGACATCGAGCCCAGGAGCTGAGGACACCTGACTGCAGAGCACCCTTTGGTATCCTCTCCAGAGTCAGGTATATATATCCTGATAGGAGTATCTGGAAGTCCATTTCCTAACCTAACTCCACAGTAGGAAGGAGATGACCCTTTACATAATTGATCACTCAGTCCAAGCACTCCAGCAGCTGAATGACTCTCTTTGTGGCAGCCTGCACATCTTCCATTGAATTGGGCTGAATCAGCCAGCTTTCCAAGCAGGGTTGCACCCACACCTCCTCCTTGAAAAGTAAGGCCACCAGTATGACCATAGCTAGCTGACTTTTTTATGGAATGAAACTGCCCCACTTCATGGGCATGGCCTCTGCTTCCCTACAATCTTGCCATGCTCCCGTATCTTATTCCTAGCTTTTCCAACTCCTCATCAAACAGACTGTCCTTGAAAGACTTGCTAAGGTGGGTCTTAGAAACTACATTTGCAGCCCAGTGCTGAAGCCAAAGCCAACGGTGAGTCACCAAAGTTGAGACCAACAGGTTTGAGCATATACAGACCAAACCATAAAGCATATTGGTTAAAAACACTATCCCTGACTCCAACGGTCATCTCAGAGGGGAGTTGGGAGCTGCTGAATCCAGCAAAGTACTGCACTGGCCACATAACCCCCACATATGGCTAGCTACACCAGTGACCAGTGCATCGACCTTAGGGACTAGAAAATAATTGTCCTAGTTCTCCTTGAGAAGCTTAGACCAATGCAGGACAATGTCTAGTGCTTCCCACTCCTTGTGGACCATCTCCAACAGCACCCAGTGGAAAGAAAAGGTCTTGGTGAGTTTACAATAGCCTTCAAGGATGTGGTCCCTACACAAGTTCCTCCTGGGGGAAGGATGGGTCACTGAAAGCTAAAGGGTTCTTACCACCTAATTAATTTAGGCAGGAAGTTCTTCCATCCAAACAGATCAACCACCAGGGATTCACTTCCTCACCTAGGGAAATCTCTCTGATTTCTATGGAGTTGAAGTAGCCCAGGGTCATTGGCTCTAGACCCTCATTCTCTGACTCAGGGTCCCTAAGGGGAGTCAGGGGTGGTAACAGAGACCAATCCTTATTTGACCCCACCCCCTCCAGGTCAGAACTTCCATATGGCTCCAGAAAAAGGAAAATCATAAAACTGTAGATGGTAAGACTGGAAAAATATGTCAATTATCTCTTGTGGAAGAAGGAAAGCCTCAGATCATGTGTCCATTTTCACACACCAGCCCACTGGCCATTCAGCTAATGTGGACAACAATTTCAATCACTGACCATACTCCACCACTCTTAATTAATGTGCAAAAATCATGCTGTGCAAACTTGCATTGATAATATATAAATAATATCAAAAGTGTAAAAACCACTTATCTTGATAATGTCAGGCAACTTGTTTTAGACTCATTCCGATTCTGATGATATCTACCTCAGAGAATCAAATGAACTCATCAGAATCAGAATGAGTCTAAAACAAGTTGCCCGACATTATCCGGAACAGGAAGAATGAGTCTAAAACAAGTTGCCCGACATTATCCGGCACAGGAAGTTGATGTCCCTTTTTCTACTGGTTGCACCACTTCTTATGAACAAGCTCCAAAATTCATTATAGTAGGGTAGACATTTTTGGCTACAATTAACTTCTTATTTAAGTTTCCCAGCATTCTTTCAAATTAGTTTTACTACTGTATTATAAATCACACATACGCTATAGTTTACACTTCTTTGGTGTTTTTAGTATCTTAGAGTATGTCAATTGTTTTGGCCTTGTCTTGTATTATCATACAAGAAACAGAGGCTTAGATTTGGATTTTAGTGCGATTCTTGGGTCATGCATTGTTAGTAGCAAAATCAGACCCTGAACCAGATTGCTACTCTTATCTCACCCTTTGACTATGCCTCCTACTATGGGTACAGCCTGAAGTAAACCATCTTAATACAAACGCACCCGCTCATGTCTGGCAGATGTCATCTCTTTCCAGTGATGCCTGGAGAAGGTAGGTTCATGCTCACTCCTTGATGAAACTGGAGGAGGACGGGCATAGGAATGTAAACTTTTACTGGTAGCTATTATATGCACAGGAGATGATCTGCAATAACAAATATGTTTCATGAAAATACATGTCCTAGGAATAGAAAGTTATTGTAATAAATAAAACTATATTTCTAATTATTTTATATATATTTAAGAACTAACCTCTTTATTAAAAGCTGAAATGTCTTATCAAGTTTCAAGTTTATTAGGTTTTTATATACCGCCTATCAAGGTTATCTAAGCGGTTTTTACAATCAGGTACTCAAGCATTTTTCCTTATCTGTTCTGGTGGGCTCACAATCTATCTAACGTACCTGGGGCTATGGAGGACTGAGTGACCTGCCCAGGGTCACAAGGAGCAGCACGGGGTTTGAACCCACAACCTCAGGGTGCTGAGGCTGCAGCTCAACCACTGCGCCACACACTCCTCAGATATGCTTGAATTATATTATTGGTGGAAGGGAAGGGTGGGGGAGGGACTTAAATTTATGTATTTACAATGATAATAGAAATGATTTTCAAGTGATTTGTATGAACCAATTGTTGTATTATTGTTCACTTGTTGTGAGATATAAAATGAATAAAGATTTGGAAAAAAAAAAAGCTGAAATGTCTTAAGATCTTTCTGTGAACATAAATACACTTGTAATTCCTGAGGGTGTCTCTCTATACCCCATTTGGATTTATGAAACAGGCTGTTTTATCACTGCTCCGAGTATAGTTCCTTCTTGTTATAATCAGAACAAAATATTTCTAATAGCAATGCTGTCACATTCTTAACTTTAATTTTAAAAGAAACAGTATTTGCTACCTGTTATAAAATGAGCACTGCATAAGAGGACTCTGGGGGCTAGTGGCTATGTTGGCCAGCTCAGTCAACCAGTTTACACCACTGTCGCATGCATAGGCACTTTCAGATATATTTGAGGTATGTTGGCTCCAGGAAGGCCTTGAATATTCTTGGTGTGAAACATCTGTACTAAGGTGGAAGACTGCAGGTGGGGTGGAATCAGTCTGAACAGCTTGCAATTCAGGCAGATCATCTAGAAAAATAAAAAATAAAAATAAGACAGCAATTCAGAAAAAAAAATCAGTAATTAGAATTAACTGCTACACAACAAAGCATTTTTTTTTGTAAATCTTTATTCATTTTCATTTCTTACATCAAGTGAAAATACATACTAAAAGACAATTATTTCATAACACTTGAATTACATTCAAATATTCTTATAATATAAAATAAATATCCCCCCTTTTTTCCAATATTCCTATTTCCAAATAAAATAAATTACCCTCCCTAACCCCCTATATATTCTATCCATGTGCTAAGATATGGTCCCCATACTTTTTTAAAATTATGAATATTCCCTTGTTGTTTTCTGCAAATAAGAAGTTATTATTAATATTGACAGGGGTTGCCATGCAACAAATTACTCAAAATTGGAAAGACTATACTAAATTAAATTATACATTTTGGTGGAATTCAGTTTGCCATATATATAAGATGGAAAAGATGATAGCGTCATAACAAAGCATTTAAGAAAAAAAGAGAGAATCAACTCAGAACTTTCACATGGTTGTGTGCCAGCCCCTTAACTATTTAGTCTTTTCTAATCATTAATCTGATTTAGGGTTAATATGCAGCCAACAGGCATCCACATAATTGTATTTTTAATGGGTATAACTAATGGGCAGACTGGATGGACCGTTCAGGTCTTTATCTGCCGTCATTTACTATGTTAACTGGGCCCAGGTGAATAGAAAATTCTGCAATAACAAATACACCCCCCTCCTTTACAAAGCCATGCTAGCAACTCTGACGCTCATAGTATTCCTATGAGCGTCTGAGCTGTTACCGCCGTGGCTGGCGCTAAAAACGCAGGCGCAGCTTTATAAAGGAGGGAGACAGGAAACTAAAATCTCCCGATGTTGGAACTTACACAATTTTACAGCTCTAGAGACATCTTAACACATTAAATTGCTCCATCTATGCTAAGAACTAATTTCATATAGCATAGTAAATTTTTACAATAGTTATTTAGAGCGAGGACCATTTTGTGCATAAATGTCTAATTTCATTTAGATTCTCTTTTCATTATTAGTTGTTATATTCAATATGTTGTTATATAGATGATTCCTAAGTATTTTAAGTCCATTTAAATGGATAATCCTTCAATATACCTTCTTGACTATGCATGTTTAGTGGTAAAATTTCTAATGTGGACCAATTTATTTTGTATCCAGAGAATATGCTCAAGTCCTCTGCAAGTTTTAACAGTGAAGGTACTGAACTTTCTGGCTAGGTTATTTATAGCAGAATGTTATCAGCATAATCTGATAGTTTGTAAATGAGATTCCTATTACATTTTATTACTTCTTATTGCTATTAACAAGCATTCAAAGTGCAATATCAAATAATAAAGGCAACAGGGGACGTCCCTGTCATGTGCTTCTGTATAAAAAAGGTTGAAGACAAATTGTTATTAATATACGTCCCTCCCCCACTTTTACTAAGCTGCGGTAGAGGTTTCTACCATGGCCTGGAGCGCTAAATGCTCCGATGCTGCTTAAAGGGGAGAATATAGTTTTATTGTGGCTAATGGGGTTTTTTTGTTGTTGTTTCTCACCAAGTAGTTGGGCGATTTATTTTTTGAATATATATTTCCTTTTTTTGCCTAAGAATGACATTGTTTAATGTGATCATATAACTGAAATCTTGAAAACATTTTTTAATTAATATATAGTTATATAGTGGGGGAATCATACATGGGCCTTTACTATTGATATCAACCTCTCACCAAATCCAAACTATTTCAGAGATTTCAACATATATTGCCACTCTACTCTATCAAAAGCATTCTCGGTATCTAATACAGAGAAGGTAGGTTGATCTAATCATTGGCAATTTGTATTAAATGTAAACCCAGGATTCCTTTGTGTTTGTCCCATGCATTTTTGAATTCTTGTTACCATTTTCATCTCCTCCACCACCCGCAGGAGGACATTCCAAGCACCTACCACACTCTCCGGAAAAAAGTACTTCCTGTCGTTATGCCCAAGTTGGTCTTTCTGCAATCTAATTTCATGTCCTCTACTGTAGTTCTACCACCTTCTCTTCTTTAAAAAAGGTTTGTTTGTATATTTATACCTTTCTTTTTTTTTATAATTCTTTATTCATTTTTTCATCTTTCAACAAGTGTACAATACACATTATCAACAATTAACAAATCACTTGAAAATCTTATCAGCAATGTCTTTATATAAATAATAATCCCTCCTCCCCCCTTCCCTCCCTGATATTAATTTCCAAATAACTCTCTAATACCCTCCCACCCCCCTTTTTATACCTTTCAAATATATGAATGTTGTTATTATACAGGAATATAAGATGGCTGTGTTGAGAAAGGTTTGTTTCTATCAGAAACGTTTTACTACAATGCCGCGCGTGTTAGACGCTAACGCCTCCATAGAACTGGCGTTAGTTTTTCCGCATAGCACGGGGGTTAGCGTGCGCTAATCTGCAGCGCACGCTAAAAATGCTACCGCAGCTTAGTAAAAGGAGCCCTGGGAGTCAGGTTGTGACTGTGCAGCATGTCAGGGTTGGAGATGTAAGAAATGGCAATTGAGTAATTCTCCAGAGAAGCTGTTTTGGGGGTTAACTTCCTCAGGCAATATGCAAGAAATTTACTGCAAAATTTAGGGCTCCTTTTACAAAGATACGCTAGCGTTTTTAACGCCCGCACCGGATTAGCAAAAGGAGGCGGTAGCAGCTAGCGCACGTGGCAATTTAGCGCACGTTAAGGCCCTAGCGTGGCTTTGTAAAAGGAGCCCTTAGCTATAGAATTTTAATGAACCAAGAGCTCATGTGCATCTCATTACTAAATTTCACAAAATTCCATCCACTGCTTGATTTTACACAATTGCAACATAAATTTGGGCTTAATAAATCACAATATTTTCGATGGTTGCAATTGAAGCAGGCCATTCAGGTTGGGTTCCCTGAATGGCAAAGTCTTAATACTCAATTTAGTTTGGAATTCTCATGCTTTCAGGTAGATTTTCTGGGTCACCAGGCTGCGCAGTGGTATAAAACTATTACTGATTTGGTAAAAAAAAAAAAATACCTAAAAATGGTCTTAGGGATATTTGAAGTATTGAGATTAAGCATCAGATTTCAGCTTCTCAATGGCCACAAATTTGGTCATGGAGGATAAGATGTACAAGGTCTGCATCTATGAGACAAACATGTTTGTTTTTTTTTTGTTGCATAGAGCATTTGGACCCCAGTTAGGTTACAGAAGTTGAATAGTTCAAAGTCAAATAGATGCTGGCATTGTAATCTTAACATAGGGACTTTAGATCATCTTTTATTTTATTGTCCCTATATTTTAGCCTTTTGGAATTCTATCTGGGATCAAGTAAACTGTATACTGGAAAATCATGTAGCACTATCTTATGATATGATTCTATTTGGAACAGCTATGAGAAAAAAAGAGTCAGATATCATCAGTTAACAATAAACTTTTATTAATCATGACTGGAGTCGCTATTCAACATATCACCAATAACTGGAAGGATTGCAGTAGGCTTAATTTCAACTTTTGGTGGAACTCATTATGTCATATGTTCAAAATGGAAAGATCATTAGCTGTACAGAATGGTAGTTATAAGACATTTATTAAAATATGGGGGCCAATGACATCTTTTTGTGATGATTAGACACCATTTACTCTATTTTATTGGAATATACACCATAAATAATAAAGAGGGGGATGGGGGTTATTTTATTGTGTATAATATAATAATGGAGATGGGGTGGGGTATGGGGTTATATATATACCTTTTGTTGTTATTCTTATCAGGTATACAAGTGATGTTTTTATGTATATGTATGGTTTAATTTGTACACTTGTTGAGAGATTAAAAATGAATAAAGAGGAGAAAAAAAAAATTTCACAAAATTGTCTGCTAAACCATCATTTTTTTTCACAGTTTAGTATATTAGTCTCTGACTTATTTGGAAGGTAATGTGTGCTAAATGTCCTATTTTATATCTATAGACCATGTTACACTTAGGGGTCCTTTTATCAAGCCGCGCTAGCGGGGTTAGCACGTTGGACATTTCATCACATGCTAACCCCCGCGGCCGGCTAAAAAATTAATGCCTGCTCAATGCAGGCGTTAGCGGCTAGCGCGGCAAGCGGTTTAATGCGCGGTATTACGCACGTTAAACCCCCTACCGCAGCTTGATAAAAGGACTCCTTAGTGCACACTAAGCCCATTAGCGTGTACTAATTTTTAGGAAAAGGACCCCAAACAGTTTTATTTTGAACAAAAATGTAATTCTTATATGCCTCCCTGAGAACTTCATTCCTCAGATAAGCTGCTTTTATCTGTAGCCTTCTCCTCCACTGCCAAATGCCAGACTTTGTTCCTTTCATCTAGCTGCCCCGTATGCCTGGAATAAACTACCTGAGTTCGTGTGTCATGCCTCCCTTACCTCGTTTAAAAGCAGACTGAAAATCAACCCTTTTGATTTAACCTTCAATCCATAACCCTACTCCCCTCTGCCCACTGCTCACCACCCTAGCCAGCAGATTAACCGTCACCTTAAATGTATCCCCACCCTGGCATCCTGTTTGTCTGTCTTGTCTGTTTAGGTTGTAAGCTCTTTTGAGCAGGGACTGTCTTCTTTGTGACTCTGTACAGTGCTGCGTACGTCTGGTAGCGCTCTAAAATAATTAGTAGTAGTAATAGTAGTTTGCATATTTTGGGATGTAGCAAGATCAGGACTTTGTATTCAAATTCACAATAACTACATAAAAGTACTTGAAGAACAAAATAAAATCTGCTTTCTTAACAAAAGAAAGATTTTCTTTACCAAGTTCCATATGTTCATCACAAGATAAATATCCAGGTGACGATGGAAGGTTCTCATTACACTTCAGCATCTCTAGTGACTCATTCATCCCTGAAGTCCTTTTGTCCATCACCAACTGAACTTTCTGCATTACACTGGGCATTTCATTCCTCTTCACTTCCCACACCATATTATAGCTCTCCAATTGACCTGACTTAAAAAAAAGAACAAAAACTGTTTCACTGAAGTGCTTGTATGAAGATTTCTTTAAAGACCCAATTGTACTGATACTGTTAAAAACTAGTTGTATCTTACAGTATATGTTATTTTGGGATCCACCATAAACAATCATTGATTGATCAGTAGACATTTTATTTATTCATTTTAAGTATTTATAAACCACTTATAGCCTAAGCGGTTCATATTCAGGTATTCAAGTATTTCTCCCTATCTGTCCCAGTAAAATAAATAAAATGTAACCCAAGTTTTTAAAAACAGATTTTATTCAGCCAAATACATTTATATGTAAAATAAATCTCAAACATACAGGACAGATAAAATGTATTTCCCTCTAAAGAGGAATTCGTTAAGCCGCGTTATGGCTTTAATGCGCTTTAAAGGAATTAGCACGTGTTAAATGCTAAAAGCTCATAGGTACAGAATGGGCTTTTACCAATTAACATGCATTAAGGCCTTAACACCACAAGCTCCTTATTTGTGAAATACATACTGAAGCATATGCATAAAATCCAATTCTATAAAACATAATGTGGTTTAATACAATGAAACCTCACCCCCTTTTTTACAAAACTGCGAGCACAGGCTGGTGCACTGAATGCTCTGCACTGCTCTCGACACTCACTATGAGCGTTGGGAGCAGAGCATTTAGCGTGCTGGCCTGCGCTAAAAACCACTATCGCAGTTTTGTAAAAGGGGAGGGATAATCTAATATAATAAAACGCTAGGCCACGCATGCGCACTCCCATCGCATGGGTCCATTTTCCGTGAGCTGTAGCGACCCATAGGAAGTGCGCATGCACGGCTTACGGTTCTTTGAAAGACTTTCGACGCAGGTGGGGATCATGAGAGGAGCCACCGCTGCGTCTTTCAAATTTAAAAAAAAAATACGGCAAGGCGGATGTTGGCCGCGGCGGCTGTCGGCGGCTGCAGGCCGCGGCAGCTGTAGCCCGTCGCGGCCGAGCACGGAGACGAGCCGAAGTTTTTTTCAACTTCTCAAAGACGCTGCAGCGGCTCCTCTCACGAGCCGCTCCTGTGTCGGAGTAGGCGGCGATCGTGAGAAGAGCCGCCGGGAAGTTACACTGCTAGGGGCTCAGGCTGTTAGGTCCGTGCAAGCTCCTCTCGCGGTAAATAGAGGGAGAGGGAATGCTGCGGCTGCTGGACAGGGAAGGAGGGAAGGAGATAGGAAGAAAGACACAGGGACAGGGGCAGGGAGAGAGACAGAAAGACAGACAGACAAAGGGGGCCAGGGAGGAAGAGAGACAGAAAGAAAGACAGCGGGAGGAAGAGAGACAGAAAGAAAAAGACAGGGGTATGGAGAGAAACAGAAAGAAAGACAGACATATATTCTACCTCCAAGGGGAGGAAGGGAGACAGAAAGAAAAGAAGAAAGACACAGGGACAGGGAGAGACACAGAAAGACAGACAGACAAAGGGGGCCAGGGACAGAGACAGACAGAAAGAAAGACAGCAGGACAGAGAGAGAGAGAGAGACGGAAATAAAGACAGACAGAGAGACATATATTCTAGCACCCGTTAATGTAATGGGCTAAAATACTAGTTATATATACCAAATATATGAAATATGGTGGGATATTGTACCCAGATATGAAAAGCTATATATATGGCTAATCATGACAGTTAAAAGAAATAATAATAAAAATCTGCAAAATATAACACTAGAATTACCTTGAAGATCCAATTATTATAGAACTGATTTTAGAAGGTAGAGAACCTCAAGAGAAAATAACCTCTTTAAAACCACCAGCATTTTTTATCTTATTTGTTCATTATATCTTCATTACCCTATGTCAAGTCTATGTCAATTGCACAACAATTCTGAAAGATGTACCGTATGATCTGCTTCACGGCTTTCTTAATTGCACGATATGGATTCAGCAAGCAATCAAAAAGAATCAGAGGAATATAGTACAACCCAATAGCCTTAGGCCCTCTATTACAAAGGAGTGCTAAGCGTTTTAGCGCGGATTTAGCTCACGCTAAATCAACGAGTGCGCTAACCTCTAACGCGTCCACAGGATAACATGCACGCGTTAGCATTTAGCGTGTGTTTAGCGTTAGCGCACCTTTGTATAAGAGGAGGTTAGTCAAGAGCTACAGCAAAAGCATCTGGTTGATTGTTCTGGCAGCCTGAAACAACAAGCAGGAAATATTTCTAGGACTTTCCACAGATAAAACTGTTTTACTTGCAGAAATTCAAACTATACTATGCACATATAAATTTAACTAATCTAAGGAGACACTTTTTTGGGGAGGGGGAATGGAGAGAGGTTAGCATTTATATATACTGTATATGCATTATATATTATTACTAGTCTTTAAGCCCGTTACATTAACGGATGCTAGAATATGTGTGGGTGTGTCTGTATTTCTTTCTTTCTCTCTCTCTCTCCTTAGCCTATTTCTGTATTTCTTTCTTTGTCTTTCTTTTTTCTCGGCTGTCTACCACCACCCCTTGCCTGCCCCCCCTGTCCATTCTCCCTTCCTTTTTCTGTCTTTTTCCTTTTTTTTCTGCCCTCCCCCCTGTCCAGCAGCACCTCTTTCCTGCTCCCCTTGTCCAACAGTAGGCCTCCCTTCCTTTTTCTGCCGCCCCTGTCCATCAGCACCTCTTTTCTACTCCCCCTGTCCAGCAATAGGCCTCCCTTCCTTTATTTGCCCCTCCCCCCGTCCATCAGCACCTCTTCCCCTTTCCAGCAGTACCTCTTTTCTGTTCTCCCTGTCCAGCAGTAGGCATCCCTTCCTTTTTCTGCTCCCCCCCCTCCGTCCATCAGCACCTCTTCCCCTGTCCAGCAGTACCTCTTTTCTGTTCCTCCTGTCCAGCAGTAGGCCTCCCTTCCTTTTTTTGCCTCCCCCCGTCCATCAGCACCTCTTCCCATGTCCAGCAGCAACCCTTACCTCCACCGACATCCGCCTGAAGCCGACACCGACAACTCTGCCCTCCACCGACATCCGCCTGAAGCCGCTGCGGCCTGCAGGCACCAAAAGCCTCTGCGGCCTGCTCCAACTCCCTCCTCGCCACCGCTTGCCGTTCCTCCCTCCCCCCCCCCCCCCCCCGGGGAAGCTTGGTGCGTTTCGGCAGCCTCCTGTCTGCGAGTGGTGGGCGGGTGAGCAGGCAAGAGGGAAGATGCTGGCAGGTGCGCCTGTGCCACCCCTCCGAATCAGCGGCAGCAGTGAGGCGGCACTCTGGCAGTGAGTGATGGCGAGGGGGGAGTTGCTCCGTGTTCTGGCCTGTCTCCGTGTTCGAAAATCGAATTCGGCACGGAGGCACACCTCACGGCGCCAGGAATCACGAAGTTTCAAGAGTGCATGCGCGCTCTAGGGTTTTATTATTATAGATTTGAATGTATTTTTTATGCAATATGTACTGTGGTTTTTCAACATATTGCTTCTCTGTAACCAAATATTGTTGCATCGGTTGCAATTGTTGAATAACATCCCCCACACATTCCCCCCTTTGTCTCAGTACATTTCACCATTGCCACCACTACCACCATAAACCCCCTCTCCTCCTCCTACATTTCAGCCAAGGATCTAATTCATGCTGATGTACGAACATAAGAACGTAAGAATACTGGGTCAGAACAATGGTCCATCTAGCAGAGTATCCCATCTTCACGGAGGCCAATCCAAGTCACAAGTACCTGGCAAAAACCCAAATAGCAGCAGCATTCCATGCCACTGATCCAGGGCAAGAAGTGGCTTCTCCCATGACTGTCTCAACAGAAGACTATGAACTTTTCCTCCAGGAACTTGTCCAAACCTTTTTTTTTAAACCAACTACATTAACTGCTCTTACCATATCCTCTGGCAACGCGTTCCAGAGCTTAACTATTCTCTGAGTGAAAAAATATTTCCTCTTATTGGTTTTAAATGTGTTTTTTTTTTTAATTGTTTTTTACCCATTTGTTTTATTTCTTTATTTAAATTTCCTTAGAATTCCATTGTTTAACAGTTTCTCCTTCTATTCATATTCCCTCTCTATACCTTTTTCCATACTTCCAAAGTTCATTTATTTCTTTTTACATTTCCATATTTTATTTCAATTCAAAAAAAAATTTTAATTTAATTTTTAATTTGTCCAATATATAATTGTTGGAATGAACATTTTGCTTTAAAAGTGCGGCCTTAGAGAGATCAATGTATTTTTGTTAGGATGTTTCAAATCTTATTTTTACCTCTGTCTTTATTTTTACTTCTTTACTATTTACTAATTGTTTTTCCCAGGTACTTTAGCTAGATTGTGAGCCTTCCGGACAGTAAGGGAATTTCTAAGTACCTATCTTTAATTATCTTATTTTTATTGTATCCTTAATGTATATTTTCTGTAAACCGCTTCAAACCTAATGGATTAGCGGTATATACGAAATAAAATTACATTACATTACTCTGTAACTTCATCGAGTGTCCCCTAGTCTTTGTAAATCCTGATGCAGTAAAACATCGATCCACTTGTACCCGTTCTATACCACTCAAGATTTTGTTAACCAATCATCTCTCCTCAGCCGTCTCTTTTCCAAGCTGAAAAGCCCTAACCTCTTTAGTCCTTCCTCATATGAAAGGAGTTTAATCCCCTTTATTAGGGTTGCCAGATTTTCCTTTCTGAAAATCCAGACCCCCCCCTCTAGCTCCGCTCCCAGGCCCGCCTAGTTACACCCACCTTGCCCTAATCCCGCCCCCCACTGCCTGCTTTTGTCGGGCAGGAAGTTTGCAGATGTTACATGGTGACATCACACGTACGCGTGAGGTCATCATTGCGACGGCCACGCATGCGCAGACTTCCTCCCTGCTTGACACAGCTTTTCAAAACTTGGATAAAGTGCAGGGTTTTGAAAAGATGTCTGGAGAAATCTAGACGTCTGGTAACCCTACCCTTTATCATCTTAGTTCCCTAAACATCTTATGTGACAGATCTCATTGCTTCCAGGGTACAATTCAGTCCTGCATTTATGCATCTCCATTTCCCATAAGGTTCCTGAAAAACAGTCAAGTAGCTATCTTATTACAGCATGCTAATGTCAATTTAGTCATTAACCCTTGGATTCTATAAGGACACCCCAATCCTGAAATGAGCATGCAGCTAAGGCCCATATGCTCAAAACTCACCATGCCTTTAACCGAACAGCAGATTTTTAATTTTTTAATGGGCACATGCACAATATCTGTCCCCATTAAAAATAATTTTAAAAAAGTTATGCCGGGTCACCCTCCTCCCCTGACAGCTCACACTCCCCAAACTTAAAAAAAAATCAGCAGAAGGAAAGCCCACTCCCTCCTGCCTTGGCCACTCGGACCCCCCCACCCCACCCCAAAAAAAGAAAATTTAAGATCATCAGGAGTGCCTAATCCTTCGTGCCTCCAGTACCTCACTATAAACCCCCGAACCCCCCATACCTCTAAACTGAAGATCTTCAAAATGGCAGGCCTTCCCCTTCCCAGTGCATCCTCGAGGGGCCTTAGACACCTGGGTCAATCAGGGCCTGAGATGCACTTGGTTCATGTACCTAAGGCCCCTCCCATAGGTATCTGAATCAGAGACTTAGGTCCCTCCTAGTGCATCCCGGGATGCATTTTGCTATTTTAATTGTATGCTATGCTAATATTTGACTATTTAATTATAAATTGCCTTTGGTTGATTACTTTAACTGCACATGATGTTATGTGAATTTCTTTAAAACAGTAATTCACATATCTTAATAAACTAAATCAATACTAACAAAATCTTGGGCAAACCTCTCTTATCTGTGCCCTACTCATCCACTGCTAACTCTAGACTACATCCCTTCTCTCTTGCTGTGCCTTATGTCTGGAACAGACTGCCTGAGCTGGTACACCAAGCCTGTCCTTGGCAGTATTCAAGTCCAGATTAAAAGCTCCCTTTTTCGAAGTTGCTTTTAATTGTTATCCCCCTCATCCTAAAGCACCCACTGTACCTCCTTGTGACCCCGGACAAGTCACTTGGCATTGCCCCAACTACAAAACTTAGATTGTGAGCCCGCTATGGACAGAGATAGAACCTGCATGTGTGTACAGCACTGCATAGGCCTAGAAGCTATAGAAATGATTACTAGTAGTAGTAGTTGTAGTATGATCAGCTGCATTCTGTTATTCAGCCTCTTAAGTGTAGCTTTGGCACTTATAGCCAAGCCATTATGGGCTAAATTAACTAAAGTAGAATATGAGGTTTGGATCTGAGGGGGTCTGGAACATTTCTGAATTACACTCAGAAGAGTTAGGCCCTCTGTTACTACGCCACAGTAGAGGTTTCTACTGCATCCTAGAAGTGCTAATGCTCCAATGCTGCTCGATACTCATAGGAATTCTATAAGCATCAGAGCATTTAATTCTCCAGGACGAAGGTTAGATTATATTAGCTAAAAATATATTTTTATGTTCAAGGTGGTTTAGAACAGAGGTTCTCAACATGCGTACCTTTGGCAGGGGATACACAGTATTGCAAATCTCCCACCCTCCTTCCGCCACCGCCATCATGTCTCCCGCCCTCCTTCCACCGCCACTGTGGTTTTCCCTTCCCTACCCCCCTGACTAGCAGCAGATCACTGTGCATCTACTTCACTACACAGCTGCCAGTAGCATTAGAGATTCCGTCAGGCAACCTCGAGGCCTTTGTTAAGACAGGCCCACCTCTGATGATGTAACTTCCCCTTTCTTCAGAGGCACATCCGGCTTAGCAAATGCCCTGAGGCTGCTTAATGGAATCACTAAGGCTGTTAGCAGCTGTGCAGGGAATTAAACACATACAGTGAGCTGCTGCTGCTGGACCTTAAGAGGAGAGAAAGGGGAGAGGTGCTTCTGGACCTGGGGGAGAAGCGAGAGGTGCTGCTGCTGGACCTGGGTGGTGGGGGTGGTGTGAGAAAGAGGTGCTGCTGGACCCGTGGAGAAAGTGAGGAGAGGTGTTACTGCACTGGGGGCAGAGGAGGGAGAAGGAGAGGTGTTTTGGGACTGTGGAAGGGCAGTGGAGAAAGAGAGAGAGACAGAGACTGGATTAAGGGAGGGAAGGAGAGAGATGTCAGACCACTGGGAGGGAGGAAAGGAGAGAGATATGTCAGACTATGGGAGAGGAGAGAAATAGGAAAGTAAGACATGGAAATGTAGATTTAGAGAAGAGAGCAAAATGGAAAAAAGTTGAATGTTAAAAGGTAATTCCAAAGATGGATGTAGGGCAGAAAGTGAAGAAGAGAAAAAGAGCCAATGGATAAGAAGGCCCTGGAAACACAATTAAGAGCACAAACAGAAGGAAGTGCAACTAGAGACTGGGAAAGGATGATTAGAAAAATAAAAATCACCAGACAACAAAGGTAGGGAAAATGATTTTATTTTCAGTTTAGTGATCAAAATGTGTTAGTTATGAGAATTTTTATCTGCTGTCTATATTTTTGTACCAGTGTTCTCCCTAGCGTGTTTTAGCTGGGCGCTCCGCCCAGCTAATTTAGGTGAGCGCCCGGCTGTCATCTTGCATCCGCACCACCAGCATCAAAGCCGCGCTCCAATCCTCTTCCCTGTCCCTACTCTAGGGGTGTCCAATCCGCGGCCCGACAAGGAGTTTTGTGCGGCCCAGCTTCTCCCTCCCTCCGGCAGGTAGTTTTCTGGCCGGCTCCCTTCTGCAGTCGGCTGCGGGTGGCGTCGGCTCCTCGCGCACGATCTGTGGCTGTGTCAGAAGCGTTCCCTCTGACGTCACGACGTCAGAGAGAAGGCTTCCGAATCAGCCATGAATCGCACGCGCGAGGAGCCGATGCCACCCGCAGCTGACTGCAGAAGGGAGCAGGCCAGAAAACTACTACCGGAGGGAGAGAGAAGCTGGGCCGCACAAAACTCCTTGTCGGGCCGAGGTTGGACACCCCTGGAGTAGAGACAGGGAAGAGGATTGGTGCGCGGCTTGCAAAAAAAAAATGTGTCCCAAGAACCAAAGTGACTGTAGGAGTCCTGAGACTCTGATTGGAGTTTCTGAATTATTAATTGGTGAAATTGGTGAGTATTTTGGGGTATTTCATATATTTGTTCTTGAATAAACTCAGAACTTTGTATAAGGGATTGAAACCTTCATATACAGTACAAAATGGGAACAGACCAAAATAACTTGATCCATTTCTTTAAATTTATTTCTAATTTCTGCACTGGCAGCTATGACTGATTGAATGACAATCACTCTATCCAAAAGGAAGAAGACTAAAAATTATTCCCAGAGGATAGTTCCTCATGTAGAGGGATAAAAGTTCACTGCACACAGCTGGTGGAAATGCCCAAAACCAGGTGCTCTAGAGCAGTGTTTTTCAACCACCAATCCATGGACCGGTGCCAGTCTGCAGCAATTTTCTGCCGGTTCACAGGACCGGCACATCCATCGGGCACAAGACAGCGTTCTTCAGCCGCCAGTCCATAGTGCGATCAACGCGGCGTCTTCGGGCCAGCTTCCTGAGTGCTGCAGTGCACAAAGCCATGGGAAAAGGCTTCTCCATGCGACCTGCGCTTAAACCGGAAGCCTTCTCTCTGACATCGCAACGTCAGAGGGAAGGCTTCCAGATGAAGCGCGGGATGCATGCGAGGAGCTGATGCCCACAGCTTTGTGCAATGCAGCACTCAGGGAGCTGGCCCGAAGATGCTGCATTGATCGCAAAGTGGACTGGCCCAAAGATAACACCGGGGGGCAGGCCAGAAGGCAAGGCACATGGAGGGAGAGAGACAACAACGGTAGGAGAAATGCTTTTATTTTTTTTATTTAGTGATTGATTTATCTGTTTTTTTTTATTTAATTATTGATTTGTCTGTTCAGGAAGAAATGCATTTGTTTCTTTTCGTCTGGGGTTGTACTGCTTGCAGAGTCTTGCATCTTAGGGTTTGTTTGTAAATATTAGTACTTTTAGTTTTTGGTCCTGCATTTGCATGGGGTTATATCTGTTTTAGGAATGAATATTAAAAAGCATACAGTGTGCTTTGTGTATTTTAATTTTGTGGTTAAGCATTATGTGGTGTTAATACAATTATATTATGTGTTTATTTGAAAAATGAATGGAACAAATGGTGTTACAATTAGTACTATTATGGGGGCGGGGTTTGGGGCAGAGATTGAGTGGAGATGGGCATGACTTAGCCCAGTGTTCTTCAACTGCCAGTCCACAAATAATTATTTTATTTCTGCCGGTCCTTAGGTGTCAAAAGGTTGAGGAACACTGCTCTAGAGATCCAGATCAATTGTAGATACATTTGACAACTCTTCAAAAGCATTCTAGAAATGGTCTAGTTCATCTTACCTGCATAATCCTGATACCCTGCACAGAATTTATAGCATTGGTGTGGAGGAAGAGGGAAAAAGATATTTGAAGGGAGAACTTTTGGGAAGAGAAAGGAAGAAATGGTAGACCTGGGGAAGGGAGGCAGGCAGGCAGGGGGAGAGATGGGATGGGGTCAGTTGGGAAGAGAAAGGGAGAGAAGTTGGATCTTGGGATGGGAAGGAGGGAGAAATGTTAGGTCTGTGGATGGAAGGCAGAGATGCAGCATCTCTCTTTTTTCCCCTCCATTTCATTGTTCAGCATCAAAGGGGGAGGGAAGAAGAAAACAGAAAAGAGAGGGAGCAAAATGTTGGACCATGGAGATAGAGGAGGAGAGATGGACCCATGGGAGGGCAGGAGGGAAGAGAGCTGGGATAAGAAGATGCTAGGCAGGTGATGGAAAGAAAGAGACAGGGAGTTACAGCCTGACCAGTGGAGAGAGGGAGGGGGATTCTGAAAGTGGTGAGCCATGTGGATGAGGTCAAAAGGGAAATGACAAGATGAGTGAGAGAGCAGTGAGTACAGTGGTAGAAATGTGGTAATGGGGGGAAGATAGAAGGAAATAGGAGGCTGGGAAAGGAGTGAGATGGGAAATGGGAGAGCTAAGGACTGAGAGAAGATGGAGAATTGAGAGGTAGCTAAACATTTATAAAGAAGAAGGGTGAGAAAGAAGGCAAGATTTGAGTGGACAGAGGCAAAAAAGAGAAAAAGTTAAGAAGGCTGAAAGGGAAAAATCAATACGTTGGAGACAGGCATAAGGAAAGAATGGAACAGTATTGAGAAGAGGAGAAAAACTGGACAGCAGACATTGGAAAGAGAATTGGTAGAAGATAGACATAAAGCAGAAAGAGAAACTGGGACCAAGATGATGGAAAAACAAAACATCCAGACAATAAGGTAGAAAAAATTGTTTTATTATGAATTTATTAACTGGAATATGTTAGCTTTGGGATATGTGCATCACAATTATTTTTGTATTCAGTGGCGTAGTCATATACAGCTGATTTGGGGGAGGGACTGGAGCCCAAAATTAGTGGAGGGGCACCAAAGTTTCTCCCTGCCTGAGTGCAATTTATAAATACTTGAGCTAGTGGAGATTCCCAAGCCTTCCTCCAGTCTGGCAACTCAAAATTTCCAAGCTTTGCAGCCAAAGGCAATATCCTTAAGCTGCCCCTGCTTTCATGCATACATGAAAACCAAGGGGGGGGGGGCAGGGAGGAGGCCCAAAAAAGCAGTAATATTTACCCTGATTAAACGATCCTCCACGTGCGCTGCTGACAGCTGATTCAGCATCCCCACTCTGATGAAGCTCACCTCTGAAGAGGCTCACCATAGCTGTAATAGAAGTGAATGGGAGAACCAGGAACACGCATCCCTGCTCATCAGAGTGGGGATGCGGAAGCCTGTGGCTGCTCCCACTGTCAGCGGTGTACGTGGAGGATCACTCAGTCAGGGTAAGAATTACTGCTTTTTTGGGTTCCTCTCCACAGTGTCCCTTTAATGAAGGTTTATTATTAGATACGTACATCTTCTATATTAGTGATTGCAAATTTGGGACCTGCTCAGCCTTTTTTTTTGCTCATCAGCTAGTGTTGGTGTTTGTGCGGCCCCAGAAAACTTTTTTGTCCAGTGTGGCCCAGGGAAGCCAAAAGGTTGGACACCCCTATCCTACTCCTTCACCGTGAGCAGGGAGGGGTAACTTTCATAGCGTTCCAGGTCGTGGGCCAACCCTCTTCCCCACTCCTACTCCTTCACTGTAAGCAGGGAGGGTTAATTTGCATAGCATCAAATTTGCACCAACATATTTCCCTGTCCCATCCCACCCGGCTATTTTTTCGTGCCACCCGGCAAGAAAAAATTTCTGGGGAGAACACTGTTGTACTATAGTTGTCTAATTTTTTGTAGCTGTTACTGAGGTGACATTGCATATTTTAAAGTCATCTGCCTTGACCTCTTTGGAAAAAAACCCATAAAATGATAATTAAAATTTTCTCTGCATACAGTGTGATTTGTTTAGTTTAATTCTGTAGTTACCATTATGTATTGTTAATAAGATTCTATTGTGTATATGTGAAAAATAAATGGAAGAAATTGCATTCCAATTAGTACTATTATTATGGGGGCAAGTTCAGAAGCGGAGCTTGGATGGTTGATGGTCGGGGATACTTGGCTAGAAGAAGTTGAGAAACACTGGTGTAAAAGTACAATAATTAACTAAACTACCGTTATGAAAAATCTTTCCCTTACTCTACTAATTACATAGCAATAAGCAGCAGACAGAAAGCAACTGGAAGATGGTTATATCCTGTGACTCTGGACAAGGCACTTAACCTTCCATAGCACCAGGTACCACAGTTAGATTGTGAGCCTGCCAGGTATAATGGATAATTTATACAATGCTTGCTTTAAATATTACTTTGCATATCAGTGTCTGTTTTCTTTTGTAATTTATGTATCACTTCTACTGACCCATTATTAACATTCAAATGATATCCCCCAGTGAATTGAACAAGAGGTTGAAGTATCATAAAGAATGCACCATTCTCAGTAAAGAGACCTCTTATAACATGGATGTTATTTCTAGTCTTCAATCTGAATGCATGCATATAATCATTTACTTCAAAACCTCCTTCCTACCCTTAATTTTGCTTGTTTATTTATTTAATTAATATTTATTTAATATAGAAGCTAAAAACTGAGGGTTCAACTCTGTTATTGATTTTTGAATATTGCTTTTTTAATTTAATCTAATTGTAATATCAAAACCTATAATCAATTCATCAAATATATTATTCAAATGTATGCTTCAAATATATACTCTAAAGGAGAACAGCAACACTTATCTTAGTGGCTTTCCAGCCAGAGCAAACATTGGAGGGCCATGAACTACATATTGCAAACACACACACACCCTTTTTTTTTTTTTTTACTAAGCCAGAGCGCTAAATGCTCTGATGCTGCTCCAAGCAGTGGTAGAAACCTCTACTGAGGCTTAGTAAAAAGGGGCCATAGGGAAAATACTTAACAGTACCTATTTACTGTTCATTAAAAGGTGGTTAATAAATCCCAATAAATAAAAGCAGAGTCCCCCCCCCCCCCCCATATACACAAGGCACATAACAGTATCATTTTGTAACTTCCTAGTGTAGTTAAGAAGTAATGAGCAACTACTACAGAATATGTATCACCTTCTTTGTTGTATTGGGTACATATGTTTGTTCAATATGCTTATTTCATTTTATACCATATCATTCACTGGTTCATGTTTAACTATATCATATATGCAATTCACATGCAACTGCACATCAAAATGTATTCATGATCACCATTGACTTTCCATGAATACATGTCCTCTTTGTGGAATATGATTATGTTATTTATCATACCTATCACTGTTATGTATATCTTTTATTGTTATTGTGTTTTCTCTAAAACCAATAAAAATATTGAACAAAAAAAAAAGTAATGAGCAGCTCACTTTTACAATTAAATATCAAAATAAAAGTGGATATTGACCTTTATTCTATTTCTCAGCTTGTTCTCAAAATGTGAATGCAAAGTATATATATAAAAAAAATTTATGCAGAGTAATTGTATTCACAAATGATTTTGAAATTAATCAATCACTTGGAGTTGCTGTTTATTTTTCCAACAACAAACACAGAGAAAAAGCTCAACCAAAAACATCACAATTTAGTCCTTACTCCTTGGCTCCCAGAAGAAACGTTAAATTAAGACTAAAATGCGTATTAGCACAAGATACCCTTAACAAAATATTTCTTCAGAGCTTTAGGATTAAAGATCCTCCTCCAGTTCAGTCTGCAGAAAGGCTTCCTCTACGATTTGCCAGTTTCCGCTCCCAGCACTGGAACTTTACATATTCGATTATGCAATACCCAGTAAACTAATAATATCTGAGAACTGTCTTTCTCCAAGCCGAGAAGTAAACAGATTTCTACTAAAGTTTCTGTTTCGAGATTCTTAATACTAGAACGTTAAAGACCCCTTCTGGCCACTAGAGGCAGGGAAAAATCACAAGGAAGAGAAGAAAAAAAAAAAGCTTTAACTAGTCAAAAGCCATATTTCAACCTAACAACAGCTGACAAGTCGCTCAGCGACTACAGCCTCCACCAGCGGCCATTTAAAGCTCTGTCACGTGACACCATGTTTATAAACTTTAAGTTGGAGGACCTGACGCATGCGCGCACAGCTCCATTCATTCACCGCTGCGTAAGAAATCCCAACAAAGCGGATTCGGAAAAGAGACCTAAACTCCGCGGCTGAAGGGAGGGGGGAGGTGGAGGCACTTGCAATTATATTGCACCCCCGCCAGCGCCCGAAGTGCGCGCGCATACACATATCACCCCCCCCCCCAAACTGCTGACACCGCGTCTCCGGTTTCCCCTGGCGGTTCCCAGCGGGCTCCGCTCCTTCTTGTTCCCCGGCGCGACGCTTCTCGTTCACTCCAAAAAGGTATTTTCTCCGTCCCGCTCCTCTTTTTTTCCCTCCCCCTCCCTTGGCGAGCGAAACGGCGCGAGCTAGGCCACGGCTTCCCCGCGCGGCGAATCGCTCCGTCCACTTCGGAAAAGGTCCAGAAACGGGATGACAAACGTGTCCTGTCAGTCAGACATTTTCAAGGCGCTCATTCATTCGGGGCGAGCGGGTTCGCCCGGCGCCCACACGCTCCCGCGGCGGCCAGCTGCTACGTCCTCGCCAGTTTTCTTTCCGCGCACTGTGTTTACCAAAGTTGCGCGCGTTCGCCCGTTTCGCCTCCCTCGAGCGTTAGCATCTGTCAACCGACGGGTCCCCGTCTGTCGCGGCGTCTTTTTCTTTGCGCTTCGTTCCCTTCAATGGGAAGTCGGTCGACCCAACGGAATGAATGGAAACGGAAAGAGCCGAAGGGCTGCGCTCCACTTCCCAAGGCAACGAACTACAAAGCCTGCAGCTGGAGGATAAAAACAGTGAACGTCACGGCGCTGAACTCCCCTCGGTGGCCGCTTGTCAGCGGCCCCGCTACCGAGCCCCGTGCTCTCCGGACGCCGACGGGGCTCCTGGCGTTCTTCCCTCGCTTCGCGGCTCATGGGTCGCTTATGCCCCGCGCGACAGCTAAAAGTTTAGTTCTTACTCACCAGACCCGTCGCCATTACCAAATTTTTCTTTTCTTAAAAAATCTTCAGGGGGCACTGTGTTACGAGTGATTTCCTGCTCTCATTGGCTAAATTGGACGTCAGTCAAGGAGCGACCGTTTCCCATAGGATCGAAGTACTAGGTGCTAAGGCGGAGATGAACGAAGTTTCTTGTCAATTGACGGTGGAAGCCGCCTATCAAATCAAAACTACGTTACCTCTTGGGCGGCTTCTTAAGCACTTTTTGATCATGCAGGCTGAATTCTAATTGGCTTTCACACTGGGGATTGTAGTTCTTTAAACGTCTTTTCCCAACGGACAAGAACCTAGAACGCCCAAGGGAGCGACCCAGCAGAAATACTACACTTCCCGGTGTGCTTAGCGGTCGAGATGCATATAATAAACAAGAGTCATAGGGACACGTGTATCAAATGTTTTGTTTTGGTATGTGGTTTTTTTTCTTAAGAAAGAGAGGGGGCAGTGCACAAGGGACGTTTTTAAATCGGAGTTTACAGTAGGTGCTTTGTTTAGCGATCCCTTACGGTCGTAGAATATGCAATTATTCTAACTGTTATTGTTTCCTCACGCAAAAGATATCGCATTTGTATACATCTTATTATTTTGGAGAGTACAGTTAACAACTAGTAATACAGTGGCAATTATATTGCTACATAAATTGTTTCGTCTGGTTTTCTGGAGTTCCTGGAAATAATTATAGCCCCTAAACATTTATCCTGCATGATATTAAAATGAGATTTGTAAAGATGCTACCGGAAAGTACATTCATACAGTAGGGTAAAACCAATGCTGTTTAATCTTCTTATAACAAAGAGCTAAGTGGTCTAATTGATGATGTGCATTGCCAGCATATTTTTAACATGCATGCTGAAAGTTTATTGGTGCATCCTAATTATATTGGTGATGATACGAGTTGTGCACCATACTAGTTAAATTTAGTCTGGGGGCCAGTGCAAGAAAGTGCACTAGACTATGCTCAGTTTAGGCACACAGTTTTATTTTTATAATAATAATAATAATTTATTCTTGTATACTGCCAAAGCCATAATAGTTTAAGGTGGTTTACATTGAGAAGTACTGGACAATCAGCAAAAAAAATACAATACAAATCATCAGAAATACATACAAGATTAAAGATTAAAAACTGTGAATCAGGTTACAAATTGATCAAACAACTGTGATTTTACTAATTTCTAAAAGTAAAATAAGATGGAGCACGCATAATAATATTACCTAACCAGTCATTCAATTTACCTGCCCAAAATGCAAGAGTTCTCTCCATAAATCTTTTAAAGCGGCAAGCATTTACTGTTGGGTAAGCAAACATATGGATTCTGCATGTAGGCCTGTTAAAACGGTCTAGAAAAAACTGAGAGACCAAGTACTCAAGAGCCGTACCAAATATTGATTATAAACAGATACAGGAAAATTTAAACAAAACTCTTACCTCCATCGGTAACCAATGTAGTTTTTGATAATAGGGAATAATATGTTCCCATTTTTTCAAACCTAAAATCAGCCGAAGTGCTAAATTTTTAATAACTTGAAGCCTTTTCAGTGTTTTCTTATATGTGCCCAAATAAATAATATTGCAATAGTCGAGCCTACCTAAGATAGAAGACTGAACTAGCAGACAAAATGATGCTACATCAAAATATTTTTTAATGGTTCTGAGATTCCATAAGACCGAGAAACATTTTCTGACTAGCAAATCCGTATGTTCTTCTAAAGTGAGATGACGGTCCAATGTCACTCCCAAAATTTTTATAAAATCGTCTATAGGAAAATCCTGACCATTTAAAGATATTGACCTATCTTTAATTTTGTCATTAGGGCTCGCCAGAAAGAATTTGTTTTTTTCAGAGTTAAGTTTCAATTTAAATTCAGTCATCCACAGTTCAATCTGGTTTAAGATAAAGGATAAGTGATTTTTTATCTCAGGAGTCAGGTTAGTAAGGGGAACAACTGTAGTGATGTCATCCGCATAGATATAGAATTTCACTTTTAAACTTTGCAATAAATTCCCCAATGATGCAAGATAAATGTTGAACAATGTCGGAGATAGTGGAGAACCCTGAGGAACTCCACAGGAATTTACCCAACGACAGGATTGTTTATCATCACTATAAACTTGATAAGATCTTTTGCACAGAAATCCCTGAAACCATTTTAATACATTACCAGAAATTCCAATTGACTCCAAACAATCAGTCAGGATAGCATGATCAACTAGAACTTTATTAACCACCTGTTCAGAAAGTACAGCTTAACATAGCACCTTTAACAGCATAGCATTAGAAATAGAAACATAACAACTGATAGTCTGTCCTAGTACTGCCTGGTTTACCGATTCGAATCAATTCAACAATTCACTTTTTTAAAAATTGGACTCGCTGATTTAGTGAGTCTTGAGTCTCTGCCTGTCCACATCAGGCCCGAGGGGGCATTCGGAGAAACTGAAGGGAGATAGGTTCAAAACAAATGCAAGGAAGTTTTTTTTCACCCAAAGGGTCGTGGACACTTGGAATGCGCTACCGGAGGAAGTGATCAGGCAGAGTACGGTACAAGGATTCAAACAGGGACTGGACGGATTCCTGAGGGATAAAGGGATCGTGGGATACTGAGAAAGCTAACCAGGTAATAAGTATAGAAACCCAACCAGGTCGTGCATGTGCAAGACCGGAGGGTTAGGACTTCGATGGGAAGATAGGACTCAATAGGAAACCAAGGTGGCAAGGGGGCCCCTTCTGGTGATTCAGACAGGTCGTGACCTGTTTAGGCCGCTGCAGGAGCAGACTGCTGGGCAGGATGGACCTATGGTCTGACCCAGCGGAGGCACTGCTTATGTTCTTATTTCCTTCTCTCCCTAAGAGATTCCATGCTTTCTTGAATTCAGACAATCTTTGTCTCCACCGCCTCTTCCAGGAGATAATCCATGCATCTACCACCCTTTCTGTTAAAAAAATTCCTTAGATTACTTCATCCTATGCCATCTCATTCCAGAGTTTTACTTCATTTGGATTGAATGGTTTTATTATATTTGATATACCATTTGTACATGAGTATTAAGCAGTTTACAATACTAATACATTAGAAATGAGGGTTGCATTTTCATTCATTAGATAATTTCTCTCTGTTCCAGTGGGCTCAAAATCTATTATAGTATCTATGTAAGAAGTATTTAAATACGTGCTAAAGAAATATGAAGAGAAGAAAGAGGTGTACTGTGAATATGATAGGCATACAAAAAGGCAACATAAGACTATGCAGACATATGCTGACTATGGTGAGTAATCGCATAGGGTTCCAAAGTGTTGGTGGAACAGAGTTGATTTCAATTATTTCCAGAAGGAAAGGTGGAGGATTTCGTGAATGAATCCTTGAAGTATGGACTTCCGTAGATTAGGATCCACATATGAAAAGGCTCTCTTTCTTGTTCATTGCAGTTTTATATCTCAGGCCTGGGATTTCAAATCGGTCATGTTGAAATGATCTTAGAGCTCTGTTAGATTGATATCTGGCCAGTTTCTTGTACAGATACTCTGGAAGATGAAGATGTCAGGCCATGAAGACTAGACAAAGCAGCTTAAATTCAATTACCGTATTTTCACGCATATAACGCGCGCGTTATACGCGTTTTTACCTACCGCGCATACCCCTCGCGCGTTATATGCATGAGCGCGGTATACAAAAGTTTTAAAACATAGTTCCCACCCCGCCCGACGCCCGATTCACCCCCCCAGCAGGACCGCTCGCACCCCCATCCCGAACGACCGCTCGCACGCGCTCCCACCCGCACCCGCATCCACGATCGGAGCAAGAGGGAGCCCAAGCCCTCTTGCCCGGCCGACTCCCCGACGTCCGATACATCCCCCCCCCCGGCAGGACCACTCGCACCCCCACCCCGAAGGACCGCCGACTTCCCGACAATATCGGGCCAGAAGGGAGCCCAAACCCTCCTGGCCACGGCGACCCCCTAACCCCACCCCGCACTACATTACGGGCAGGAGGGATCCCAGGCCCTCCTGCCCTCGACGCAAACCCCCCTCCCTCCAACGATCACCCCCCCCAAGAACCTCCGACCGCCCCCCCCCAGCCGACCCGCGACCCCCCTGGCGACCCCCACGACCCCCCACCCCCCTTCCCCGTACCTTTGGTAGTTGGGCCAGAAGGGAGTCCAAACCCTCCTGGCCACGGCGACCCCCTAACCCCACCCCGCACTACATTACGGGCAGGAGGGATCCCAGGCCCTCCTGCCCTCGACGCAAACCCCCCTCCCCCCCAACGACCGCCCCCCCCAAGAACCTCCGACCGCCCCCCAGCCGACCCGCGATCCCCCTGGCGACCCCCACGACCCCCCCACCCCCCTTCCCCGTACCTTTGGTAGTTGGCCGGACAGACGGGAGCCAAACCCGCCTGTCCGGCAGGCAGCCAACGAAGGAATGAGGCCGGATTGGCCCATCCATCCTAAAGCTCCGCCTACTGGTGGGACCTAAGGCGCGTGGGCCAATCAGAATAGGCCCTGGAGCCTTAGGTCCCACCTGGGGGCGCGGCCTGAGGCACATGGGCCCAACCCGACCATGTGCCTCAGGCCGCGCCCCCAGGTGGGACCTAAGGCTCCAGGGCCTATTCTGATTGGCCCACGCGCCTTAGGCCCCACCAGTAGGCGGAGCTTTAGGATGGATGGGCCAATCCGGCCTCATTCCTTCGTTGGCTGCCTGCCGGACAGGCGGGTTTGGCTCCCGTCTGTCCGGCCAACTACCAAAGGTACGGGGAAGGGGGGTGGGGGGGTCGTGGGGGTCGCCAGGGGGGTCGCAGGTCGGCTGGGGGGGGCGGTCGGAGGTTCTTGGGGGGGGGGCGGTCGTTGGGGGGAGGGGGGTTTGCGTCGAGGGCAGGAGGGCCTGGGATCCCTCCTGCCCGTAATGTAGTGCGGGGTGGGGTTAGGGGGTCGCCGTGGCCAGGAGGGTTTGGGCTCCCTTCTGGCCCAACTACCAAAGGTAGGGGGGTGGGGGGGTCGTGGGGGTCGCCAGGGGGGTCGCGGGTCGGCTGGGGGGGGCGGTCGGAGGTTCTTGGGGGGGGGCGGTCGTTGGGGGGAGGGGGGTTTGCGTCGAGGGCAGGAGGGCCTGGGATCCCTCCTGCCCGTAATGTAGTGCGGGGTGGGGTTAGGGGGTCGCCGTGGCCAGGAGGATTTGGGCTCCCTCCTGGCCCGATATTGTTGGGGAGTCGGCGGTCCTTCGGGGGGAGGGATGTATCGGACGTCGGGGGGGGGGGCATCAGGCTTTCAGGATGGGGACAGACCTTCAAGGGGGGACAGTGCACGGAAGTCAGGGGGGGTGAACGGAGAGTCGGGACAGCGCACGGAAAGTCAGGGCGGGCGAAAGGAGCGTCGGGCAGCATGCGCGGTATACCCGTGAGCGCGGTATACCAAAGTTTTTGTACATATCATCGTGATTTCTGCGCGCTATACCCGTGTGCGCGTTTTATACGGGTGCGCGTTATTTGCGTGAAAATACGGTAGTTTGGTTTTCGGCAGCCAGTGTAGTTCGAATAGGAGAGAGTAGACATGATCGAGACGTTTAAGTATATTACCGGCCGTATCGAGATGGAAGAAGAGATTCTCTTTCTCAAAGGACCCTCAGCCACAAGAGGGCATTCGCTCAAACTCAGGGGCGGGAAATTTCATGGCGACACCAGGAAATATTTCTTCACCGAGAGAGTGGTTGATCCTTGGAACGAGCTCCCGGTGCAGGCGATCGAGGCAAACGGCGTGCAAGAATTTAAGAGCAAATGGGATGCCCATGTGGGATCCCTTAGAGGGTTAAGCCAAGGGAACCTGTCACCAGGAGTGGGACCCCTAGGATAGTAGACTTGGGGGTGGGTCAGTAGAGTGGGCAGACCTGATGGGCTATGGCCCTTATCTGCCGTCATCTATGTTTCTATGGCGTAATGTGGTCAGAACTGCATGTGCCCGTTAGAAGCTTGGCCGCAGTGTTTGGATTAGCTGTAGGCGGGAGAGGTTGGATATGCTTGACCCTAAAAATAATGTGTTACAGTAATCTAGCTGACTAGTAATGAAAGCATGAATTAGTTTTGTTAGATTATCTGCAGTCAGCACAGATTTTAGTTGCCGCAGTAGTTTTAGGTGGTAGACGCACATTTTTACTACGTGGCTTATTTGAGGTCTGAAGCTTAACTCAGAGTTGCAGCGTACTCCCAGTGTCGGGATTTTGGATGGGACTTCGAGTTCTGGAAGTTCTGGAAGTATAAGTAGGGCGGATTGGCTATGTGATAGCCACATAGCTGTGGATTTGTCTGCATTTACAATAAGCATAAATACAATGAGGGTACCCTGGAGATTACAAATTGAATCCTCGTAATAGGAATAATAAGGTACAGTATTGAATACTGTATATAAACATTAAATAACACAGTAGAATAACAGTATAACAAAAATATGATGTCAGTAGAGTACAAATAATACCATAATAGGCAGCATGAATAATACAAATATTTTGTGTGCAGCCATAGGTTACCTTTGCATATAAGCTGACTGCATAAAAACAGGTAGATGTCAGTGCATAGCTTTTTGATAACAGGGATTAAAACTCTTTATTACAGATGTAGAGAAGTTCACAAATGACTGGAAGGCTTGAGTGCAGGGTTTTCTAATGGGCTTTAACACAGGGTCTGAGGAGTAAAAGATTGGCTTATTCTTCTGTGGTCAGTGTTAGGATTTCATGCTTGTTGCTTCTCTTAGCTGCAAGCATAGAGGGCCCACAGTTTTTTCTGGCTTCCTTAGAAGATGGATGTTAAAAAAAAAAAAAGACAGGGATACGTAAGTAGCTCAGGGGGAAGTGTGCTGGAACAAAGAGTAAAGAGATTGTTTGTTAGTAGGTGCTGGAAAACTGTAAGCATAGAATAAGCAGTATGCACAGAATAGCATTCCAGTACATGCAATTCTAGGTGTTAAAACAAGTTTTTAGTTTTAGCCACTGCTAGTCAAGACCCTGTGTGCATGATTCTGGCATACTGTTCTATATTCATGCACAGTTCATTTGCATACTGTTTGACTATTGGACTGGGCAAAATGTTTTCTCTGAGGACAAACAGGATAATAAGTCCTCACAGCATGGATGACATCCATGATGGAGCTTGTGTGAAAAACTTTTCCAGTATAGAACACACTCAAAGCTTTTAAGTTGTTCTACTTTGCATGCATGCCACTTCCTGCCTGCTACTGTCATGTGAAACTAGCTCCACAGAGCCAGTAGGACATGCATCACTGGTGCTTGCCTCAAGACTGTATTTCTTAACTAATTTATGCATGTTGTATGTATTTTCCTTGTGCCTTGTCATTACAGTATCGTGTGATACTTTTTCTCTGTAGTGTCTTAGGTTTTTTTGTCATTTTCAAGTTTCCTTTATTTTCTCACATTGCCCTTTGTAAGCCTTAATGAGGACCTTGGGATCCCAGTTAGGGCATTAATTTTCAAAATAGAGTTGTTTGATTTTATAGCAGCTATTTTTCCTGAAAAGAAGTCCCAGAAAAAATCCCAGCAGCTTTACAAAATGTACTTACTGCAACAAGATTCCATGTCCATTATGTAAACTAGAAGTAGTGCCTGAAATTTTGGAACCTGATCATGATACCTCTCAATGTAAATTATATGCACAGATACCCAAGAGGGGTCTTCAGTGTCCAGAGAAGCCTCACAAATATTTGGTGCTGAGCAGTCCAGTTCATTGACAGTGATATCAGTTTTCTTGGGACCCAGATCTGCATTGGTTACTAGTGATGTGTGGGCATCGAATACACTATTCACATTTGATGTTGAGCATTAATAGAAGCAATTGGGACCGATTAACTGTGTCCTACCCACAGAAAAGGAAAGATATGTCCTCAACTTTAACAATGCTAAGGGCTCATGATGCCAAATGTCAGGAAGAAGCTGGGGTGATTGACATTGCATCTTATTGGAACACGGTATCAAGAGCACTGAGGTCTCTATTGTCCTCAAAGCACCCCCGACATGTACTTATCTAATTCCAAGGAGAATGAACAGTACTCAACAGCCTCCAAAGACATGACACCTACTTTCTAGTACTCCCTAAGTGACTGAGGAAATCATGGCCACTCTTAATGGTTTCCCCATGCCTTTGTCAATATCAGCCTTCAAAGAGCAGCTCGTGAGAAGATTCATTGAATGAATGGAGCATTTCTTTGACATGCACTACTTTCAGGAGGGGCATTGACCTGGAAGGGCTTTGGAGTCGAGGATGGCTTGGTGCCCAAGGCCTGATTCCAGGCAAAGACTGAGACTTCTCTGGTGTATTATTCTGGGTTTGACTGAGCACTCCTGGGACTCTGATTATTTGTTATGTTTTCACTGAAGACGTTCAACTGGCCCTTCCATCAAACCCATCTTCCTCATATGAGAGAAGAAAATTCCCACCAGAAGAGCTCTCATTCATTGATTTTGCAAGGGGAATGGCTAATGTTGTTCCATTTAAGTTAAAGAAGGAGCCCAAGGAAAAAAACACTGGTCATCCTATAGTTCCTTGATTCCACTCTCCCCCCCCCCCCCCCCCCCCTCTCTCTCTGGAGTCTCTAACAATGTTCATTCACAGAATCATGAAGGATATGTAGAAAAAAGTGTTGACTCAATAAAGTGTCGAAGGCTCCTAGGTTTGAGAAGCAGCAGCTTTCTCACTATTCTTTTGAATGCGCCCTCAAACGAGAGCCATAAGTACCAAGACTCATTCCTTGGTGCCCCTGGGGAAAGAAATTCAGACATTGGAGTCAATTTGGGAGAAACATTTTTCAGAATGCTGTGCTCACTTCTCGGAGAAGTGGGCTTTTACAAAGCTGTGCGCTGAGAAACACGTGCTAAATGACGGGCCACCCACAGGAACAGACTGGGCGGCTCAGCATTTAGCGTGCACTGCTCAGGATTTAAACATATTGTGTAAGTCACAAATTACTCTTAAAAATGGAAAGGAATCTTTTAGTAAGTTTGTGAATTAACTCACTATTTAAACAAATACCAATTTTAATTCTGAAAAAGTTGATTTTAAAAATAATTTGAAAAATTATGAAATACTGATAAAAATTAATAAAGCAGCTTATGCCCATCTAGAAGCACTAAGATTTGATCAAAAATTCAGCTTCAAGTGCTAAAAAGTTCCATGCGTTTCACTAATGCATTGATAATGTCATCAGCACTAGGGCAGTTAAAAATGATAAAAAGTAGTAAATAATAGCTGTCCACTTATAATTGCTAAAGTTTAATTAAAGATGCTACTTCAAACAACGTAAAACATCAAAAATGCTCAAAACATCTGTGCTTCACAGCAATCATTTTATGCCTTCCAGTGACACAATGATATCATCAACACTGGAGCCATCTAAAAATATAGGAAATAATTCCTAAACCAAGAAGTGTGTAAAATTATTAATTTGGGTAACGAACACATAACGAAGCTAAAAAGATGTAGTAGATTTAAAATCACAATATGCAGTCTAAGTACATGTGAATCAAATCTTGAAATTTGGATAGTATGCAACTAAGATATATATTAAAAATGTAAAACTCAGTATAATATGTCAAAATTATAAAAGCTTACCCCCTCATTTACAAAGGTGCACTAAGCTTTTTAGCGCATGCTAAACACTAATGTGTGCTTGTTATCCTATGGATGTGTTTGCGGGTAGCGCACACATTGATTTAAAGCACGCCAAATCTGCGCTAAAACGTGTGGAGGGGCATAATCAAAAAAAACATCTAAGTCCTTAAATGTTCAAAGTGTCCATAACCAAAACAAACGTCCTTGTTTTGATTATGGCTTGCCTCTACTAAACGCCCAGATCACCACTACGTCTAAAAGTACACCCCCAGGACGTCTACACTTTTTGGCCATAATGAACCAAAAAAATGCCTAAGCCCCAAATGTCCAACAGAAGGGCTTTTAGGCGAAGGAGGAGCCAGTCCTTCGCCTAAAAGCTGGATTCTGTAACCGGTATCTGTCAAAAACAACACCGGTTACAGAACCCTCCCCCACACACAACGATCCAGGCAGGAGGGTGCCCAAACCCTCCTGCCATGTCAAACCGCGACCCCCCCTCCCCGACAACATCAGGGCAAGAGGGAGCTCAAGCCCTCTTGCCCCGCTGACTCCCCGACAACATTGGGGCAAGAGGGAGCCAAAGCCCTCTTGCCCCGCCGACTCCCCAATGATATCGGGGCAAGAGGGAGCCCAAGCCCTCTTGCCCCGGCGATCATGCCCCCCGACTCGATCTGGCCAGAAGGGAGCCCAAGCCCTCCTGGCCCCGGCGACCCCCCCTCCGATTTAACGGGCCAGGAGAGAGCCCAAGCTCTCCTGGCCCCGGTGACCCTTCCCCCTCTGATTTAACGGGCCAGGAGAGAGCTCAAGCGACCCCTACCCCCACCCCCTACTACATTACGGGCAGGAGGGATCCCAGGCCCTCCTGCCATCGACGCAACCCCCTCCCCCAGCGACCGCCCCCCCAGAACCCCCGATCGCCCCCCCCCGTTGACCCGCGACCCCCCTTCCCCGTACCTCTTAAAGTTGGCCGGACGGACGGGTGCCAAGCCCGTCTGGCAGGCAGCTGATTCCAGAATGGGCCCGGATTGGCTCAGCCGTACCAAAGCCCCGCCCACAGGTGGGGCCTAAGGCGCCTGGGCCAATCAGAATAGGCTGCCGCACAGTCGAACCCCCAGCTCTCCCCTTCCATCTCTCCCTCCCCATCATCAGCAAATCAGCAGAGGAACGTCCCAACATGAGAAGGCCTGAAGCAGCCCATTTAGATTGCTGCTGCAACGCTGCCTTTTGGAAAAAGGTAATGGTATGTCAGTCTCGCGGTCGGCGTGGGGAGGAAAAGATGGAAAGGTCTTCTGTGGCATTTAGGAAGATCCCAGTACCAGCAGTGGACTTTTATTTTGCTTTCCCCTGCCCCAAAAATAAGCACTTCAACTAGGACTTATTTTGGGGATAGAGCTTATATTAAGACCTACCCTGAAAATCATGCTAGGGCTTATTTTCGGGGTAGCTCTTAATTTCAGGGAAACACAGTAGAATACTGTGATTTATTAGATAAGTCGAAATCCAAAATGGCTATGTTTCGCGCTCAGGCTGTGTCAAGGAGAAATTTGCTCGAAGTGGATAAAAGCACACTTCCTCTTTACAAGCAAAAACTCTTTCACATTCACAAAATCAAGCAGGTTTCAAAATGCCAGGGCGGCATCTCTCCTCTCTCTCTCTCTCTCTCTCTCTAATCTACACAAAGAGAAGACAGGTGCTACCCAAGTATTCAAAGGTAGCCTTAAACCTATTCCGCCGAACTACCAAGAATTATCAAGGCTCAAAGTGAACAAAGCCATAGGACCAGATAAATTGCACCCCAGAGTGCTTAGGGAATTGAGAGATGTCCTGGCAGAACTGTTAGCCGCGCTCATCAATCTTTCCCTGAGCACAGGAAAAGTTCCATTAGACTGGAAAACAGCTAACGTCATTCCGCTTCACAAAAAGGGATGCAGGTCAAAGACTGCAAATTACAGGCCGGTAAGTCTTACATCAATAGTGTGTAAACTTATGGAAACGTTGATTAAACACAATTAGATATGGTTCTGGACGATGAGAGGCTGAGGAATCCCCACCAGCATAGATTTACAAAGGGAAGGTCCTGCCAATCCAATCTAATCAGCTTCTTTGACTGGGTAACAAAAAACCTAGATAAGGGAAAGTCCCTGGATGTAGTGGATCTGGACTTCAGTAAGGCTTTTGATAGTGTCTCACACCATAGATTATTGAACAAGATGAGCTCGCTGGGATTAGGAGAAACATTAACTGCATGGGTTAAAGACTGGCTCAGTGGCAGACTTCAAAGGGTGGTGGTAAACGGTACTCCCTCCGAAACGTCGGAGGTGTTCAGTGGAGTACCGCAGGGCTCAGTCCTGGGTCCAATCTTATTTAATATCTTCATATGGGATCTGCCTCAGGGACTTCAGGGTAAAATTGCATTATTTGCCGATGACGCTAAATTATGCAATGTAGTGGGCGGAGGTACCGTACCCGACACTATGACACAGGACCTACTTTTACTGGAGCAATGGTCTACTATTTGGCAGCTGAGCTTTAATGCCAAGAAGTGTAATGTTATGCACCTTGGTAGCGGAAACCCTTGCAGAACCTACACTCTGAACGGTGAGACCTTAACTAGAACTGTTACAGAACAGGACCTGGGAGTAATCATTAGTAAAGATATGAAGGCTGCCAATCAAGTGGAGAAAGCTTCATCCAAGGCTAGACAAATGCTGGGTTGCATCCGGAGAAGTTTTGTCAGCCGAAAGCCCGAAGTAATGCCGCTTTTCAGGTCATGGTGAGACCACATCTGGAATACTGTGTTCAATTTTGGAGGCCACATTATCAAAAGGATGTGCTGAGAATAGAGTCGGTTCAGAGATTGGCCAATAGGATGGTCTCAGGACTCAAGGATCTCCCATATGAAGAACATCTAGGTAAGTTGCATCTATACTCTCTTGAGGAACGCAGAGAGAGGGGAGACATGATAAGATGTTCAAATATGTTACTGGCCATATGGAGGTGGAAAAAGACATATTTTTCCTTACAGGACCTATGACGACAAGAGGGCATCCGCTAAAAATCAGGGGTTGAAGATTTCATGGTGACATTAGGAAGTATTTCTTCACCAAAAGGGTGGTTGATCGTTGGAATGATCTTCCACTTCAGGTAGTAGAGACCAACAACATACTCGATTTTAAGAATAAATGGGATAAACATGTGGATTCATTTTGAGGAAGTGCTTAGGGGGGTGGGTTATTCGAGTGGGCAGACTTGTTGAGCCAACAGCCCTTTTCTGCCTTCATACTCTATGTTTCTATGATAGTTTGAAGTGTTGTGATACTTGTGAATTAAAGAAGGAGTATGGAATTTTAATATCAGACGTTAGTCCATCTGAGTTTTCTCCATAGATCTCCTTGTGAACCATGCAAACTATCTTGAAATGGATCACTCCTTCTACTCCGCCCTTATTTGCCTGTTTAATCATTCTTGAGTGAATTCAATGCTAGTCTTTCATTTTTAGTTTTGTGTCATATATGTGTATGAGAGGATTGGTGGCATCTGGTGCTATTATTTCTCACAATGGACATTTTGTTAGAAAAGTAAATGATTTTGAGTTTTCTGGTAAAGTTCTGCTCTTGAATAAATGCATTTTTTGAAGGAGCTGGAACAAATGAAACCTCTTCCTTTTTCAATTTTCTGCTGAACACATTTACAACCTTTTCTACCTTTTTATTTATTGATTGATTTGCTTTGATTTCTATCCCGTCCTCCCAGGAGCTCAGAACGGGGTACAAAAGGACATTCACAATATATTACATTACAGACATTTTCAAGATCATCATAAGCACATGGAAGATGCAGAAGGAAAACCACATTAGAATAAAGGAAATTGTGGTAGATTAAGAGAAGGCAGGTTGTAGAGCAAGTGTTCACAGGAAGAAGGGGATGAGGAGGGGACTGTTTGTTGGTGGTCCCAACACTTTCTATCTTATTTCATGTTTCCTTCTGTAAAGAAATGTCGATATAAAAAAATTTTCGATAGACTATTCTTGTACCAGGCTGCGAACAGAGACAAGGAATTTAATCGGCTAATAGCTAACGCTATATCGAACACACATTTCAGGAAACTCTTGAAAACCTACTTATTCAATAAATTTCTGTAATACATAACCATGACATTAATTTGTTTTCTTTGGTAGTTCCTGACATTATCTCAGATTCTTAAAGTTGTGAACCGCATTGAGGTATATTAGGTTATGCGGTATATAAATGGTAATGTAAGATGAGGGTCTTCACTGCCTTTCAGAAGGTCATCAACGAGTCCTGAGATCTTATTTGTGCAGGCAGTTGGTTCCAAAGCCAAGGGTACGAGCGCTTACCTGCAGTTTCCATTTGGAGAGATCTTCCTGGGGGAGATACATACACTTCCCCCTCCATATTCGAGGTTTCCGTATCTACAGTTTCGATTATTTGCGATTTTCTGCCAAAAAAATCATTTTCATTTTTTGGGCTATTTTAAGCCCTGTGAACCCCGCCCCCGCCCCCTTAAGTCTTACCTGATGGTCTAGCGGGTTTTCGAGCAGGAGTGATCTTCCCACGCTCCTGCCCCGTGCCATTTCCTGTGAGCGATCTGCACCAGGCAGGAGCGTGGGAAGATCGCTTCTGCCCGAAAATCCGCTAGACCACCAGGTAAGGCTTACAGGGCTTAAAATAGCCAGGGGAAATGGGGGTTAAGGGCAGAACCGGCCTGAATATTATTCGCGTTTTTTAAAGTATTCATGGGCCGGCTCTGCCCTTACCACCGTGGATACGGAGGGAGAAGTGTAGTTGCCTTTCTGCTTCAGAGAGGAGGGGGCGAGTAGGGGTGTACTGGTGTAACTTGGATGTGATGTAAGCAGGGGTGATGACGCAGAATCTTTTGTACCCTATTACCAGGGCTTTGAACATGCAGCTTCTGATTTTGGTTTGGGTATTTGTTCCATTTCTTATTTTAATACTTATGCCTTTCCCTCTTTCCCTGTATAAAAGAGGATTTCTCCATATTTTTCCTAACTGAAACACCTGCTGGATAAAATTATGTTTAGGTGGGGGGGGGGGGGGTGATATAAAGAGAGGATGAGGGTCAAAGACCTCATCAGAGTCACTTCAAATTATTTTGGTTTTCCTTTCCGGTAAAGGGCTTTCTGTCATTTCATCTCTCTTGGGTTTGACTTGGTATTGCGCTCTAGGGTTATTAAAAGTCACCTGTCTATTGTTCCTAAATGTTCTATCTCTATTATGACAAGGGCAACATTGTAACATAGTAAATGTCAGAAGACCTACATATCCATCTAGTCTGCCCAATAAGATGACCAGATTTGCATTCTGCAGTGATTCCACTTCTTTAGGATTAAACACCCTATTTTATGAAGCTGCATTAGGATTATTTATTCCCGGTCACGGCGGTAAAAGCTCCAACGCTCATAAGAATTCCTGTGAGCGTTAGAGCTTTTACCACCATGGCCTGTAATGAAAAACCCTAACGTGGCTTCATAAAAAGGGGGGGGGGGGGTTAATCTCTGTCTCACCCTATTAATTCTGGAGTACAGACTAGAAATCAGTCCTGTACCAGTCCTATTTCTTAACTGCAGTATCTCTAAAGTCCATTCTCCTGGTTCCTACTACTAAGGTAGCGTATAGCAAACACAATCCCTAAGCTATTTTGTGTGTATAGAGTCCATGTTATTGTGTTTCACGTTTTGAATGTAATCCTTTTTCTCACTTCTTTTCTGAACCTGTATATTGTAAGCTTCTGAAAGGATATTGAAACAAGTGTCCTGTTCTTTAAGACATTGTAACGCTCTGTCTAATTCCTCTTTGATTTTATTTCTGCTTTTTTGTTAGAGGTTTGAATCAATGAATCATAAGATCTAACCTAACTCCTTAAGATCCACAAAGAGCAGTGCACTTACACCCGCCCCTCTCTTCTCTGGGAATCAATTGCCATAACTGCAAAAGACCAAGCACTGTTTAGAGATACAAATTATTTTGGGCATATTTTTGGGAAATGGACTTTTGACACTGCCAACTTTGGGTGACTAGTGACTTAGGCGCAAAATGGACTTAATGTGTTTTTTGATTATGCCCCTCCACGTGCACACTTACAATTAATTGCACACTTACATTTTATAACCTGCCCCATACTATAACTTTGCAATAAAATGCAAGCAGTTATTAAATACATTTAATGGAATATCCTTCTTAAGACTTTTTCCCAGTGAGTACGATAGCACTGCTTTTATTACAAAAACAAAACAAACCCATGCACATTCAAAATACATGATAATATTAGATCTAACATGCACTAACTGGAATGCAAGTCAATGCGTATAGTTAAACAGCTCTATATTAAGTTGACAAGTGTGGATTAACAGATGAAGCTTGTTGGCAGATGGTGAACCCTCACAGCTGGAATACACTGCAGTGTACTCTAGTTCATTTAACAAAGCAAAAAGAACCAAAATCTCTGGTTTTAAAGGTCAAGAAAATCACCAGGCTCCCCTTTCATGCCAGAGGTTATTTAAAGTGTGATGAACAGCCTGTTATTGGAATGGGACATATAATTTATTTCACTTTCTATCCCACTCTCTCAGAAGCTCAGAACGGGTTACAATTTGACATTCACAAATCCATTTTAAACATAGAATATGACGGCAGAAAAGGGCCACAGCCCATCAGCCCACCACGCTAATGACCCACCCTCAGAACTTCAACCCCGCTAGAGATCCCACATGCATATCCCATTTCTTTTTAAAATCTAGCATGCTGCCGGCCTTAATCACCTGTAGTGGAAGTTCATTCCAATGATCGATCACCCTTTCGGTGAAGAAATACTTCCTGGTGTCGCCATGAAATTGCCCGCCCTTGATTTTCAGCGGATGTCCTCTTGTGGTTGAAGGTCCTTTAAGAAAGAAGATATCGTCTTCCACCTCGATGCGGCCCGTGATATATTTAAACGTCTCAATTATGTCCCCCCTCTCTCTTCGTTCCTCGAGCGAGTATAGCTGCAATTTATTCAGTCTCTCCTCATATGGGAGGTTCTTGAGTCCCGAGACCATCCTGGTGGCCATTCGTTGAACTGACTCAATTCTCCGCACATCTTTTTGATAATGTGGTCTCCAGAATTGAACACAATATTCCATTCTGGAGACCACATTATCAAAAAATGTGCGGAGAATTGAGACAAGACTGGTCACAAACACAGAACACCTAGACAGAAGTATATTGAGGAGTCTGGTCGCTGATGTTAGGATCAGCGGAAGGTCTTCACTGCTCTTCGGAAGATCGTTAGTGAGTCCGGTGACCTTATCTGTGTGGGTAGCTGGTTCCCAGCCAAGGGAGAAAATGACTGAAAGAGCGTTTGCGTGCAGTTTCCATCTGGAGGGATCTCCTTGAGGAGATGCTGAGTTGCTTCTCTGTTTCAGAGCAGAGGGGGGCGGTTGGGGGTGTATGGGTGCAGCTTGGATGCTATGTAGGTGGGGGTGGGGTTGTGGTGGAATCTTTTGTGATAAGGTAACACAGGAGAGTTCAATCCACGAACACAACACTCAGACACAAAGGAATGGAAAAGTCCAAAAAAGACTGGTGAGCCCAAAATATTGCACACAATCCTTTATTTCTTCAATACACCATACATCGACTCGACATGTACATGTTTCGGCCTGAAAAGGCCTGCCTCAGGAATCTCACAGGTCTGTAGTAGGGTCAAAAAACGCTTCCAATAACCAATATAGCATCACATGAATGCACACTGCAGTTCGCAAATAGTGGTGTTTTTTCACAGCGTGCATTCATGTGATGCTATATTGATTATTGGAAGCGTTTTTTGACCCTAATACAGACCTGTGAGACTCCTGACAAACAGACGCCTAACCCCCTCCTCCCCCCCCCCCGATTCACTAACCAGCATCTATGTCACAGGCGCCAATTAGAGAATCGTGTTGCCGCTGAGCTGATCGCAGCAAGGGTATCTCCCTGCCGTGATCAGCTCAGCGGCAACTGCAGCGGCAGGGAACCACTGAACTCCCACACATACAAAGTCAGGTGGCAGAAGGGATGCTCACTCCCTCCTGCCTCCCCCCCTCCCCCCACTGAAGCATCCCCCGGCAGAAGTACCCAATTCCTCCAGGACGTCATGTTGTGTAGGGACTTGTACACTAGCATCAGGCCCTTAAAGATACAGCATTTGGCTATGTGTAGCCAGTGGACTGATGAGATAATGCCTGGGAGACAGGGTCATGGATGTGCAGGCTTTTTAGAAGTCTGATTGCTGAATTTTGTACATGTTGAAGGTGCTGTGTATTTTTTGCTGTCAATCTGATGACTAGTGTGTTACAGTCGACCATGCAGGAAAGTACATGGGCATAGAGAAGTTGGGTAAGATAAGGTTCTACAAAGTAGTCCTTTATTTTTCGGAGTTGTTGGAGATAGTAAAATGAGGAAGAGACCACTTGGGAGATACAGTTGGCAAGTGATAGGTTTGAGTCGAGGAGTTATCTCTAAACTGTGCTTGGTCTTTTGCAGTTATGGTAGTTGATTCCCAGAGAAGAGAGGGGCGGGTGTAAGTGCAGTGCTCTTTGTGGATCTAAAGGAGTTCTGTTTTAGAGGTATCTCTATCATATTTCCCCTCTCCGACCTATGTTTTATGTTTTAATGATAGTAACTTGCTTTGGGAATGGTGTAAAAAGCAGGAAATCAAGGCAAGAAAGTATACCATACAGGCAGAGTTAACTATCCTACAATTCAGCTTGGAACCATTAATTTATTTCCCCACTTGCTTTGTGAAATTTTCAATTATTTTTTTTCCAGTTTCTTCAGCATTTTGTTGATTGCTTCTAAATGCAATTCCAAAGGATAGTGTGCATTCTAGTGGTTAGAAGTCAGTCAATTATTGGGAAGAAGACTGTTACTTAAAGTACATTTTCAAGATACAGCTTTTTCTAAGGAATCAGATTTTTTCTTTTTTCATTTTGCAATTTAACATTACATCCAAGAAAACTTTGAATAGGAAAGAAAATAGAATCAAGAATAAGTCTTAAAGTCCCAATTATCAATCCACATTCACCGTGGAAGAAATACATGTGATTAATTATTGAAGACAACATTGGAAGTGGAAGTTGGCGACTTGCCTTACTGATCATCCAAGGCCGGTTTTTAGACGTATTTCTGGTTCGATTATGAGCCCCTAAGGGGCTCATAATCAAAAACTTAAAATGTTAAAAAAAAACTGCCTAAGTCGGTACTTGGATATCCTAATCACCAGTCCCAGTCCTAGTCCTAGACATCGAGCAAGACGTTTCTCATGCTGTGTGTCCAGAGTTTCAGGAGGCATGCTGGAAGGCATGTAGTGGGCAAGTTTTGGGCATGCTTAACATGGACATCTTGCAGCGATAATCAAACCATTTCTAAGATGTCCTGGCTGGAACTTAGATGTTTGGAGCTAGACCTGTTTTAAAAGCATCTAAGTTGCACAAAAGGACCCAAACTGACCAGGTGACCACTACATACAGTAAGGTATGACCCCCCCCCCCCAACCCTTATCCAGTGGTCACTAACTCCTTCCCATTCCCCAAAAATCTGAATGAAAGAGTACATAACCTGTCTCTAGAACAGCAGTACCTGCCTAGCAGAGCATCACACAGGTGTCTTAAGTAACCTGGTGGATGGGCTAATGAACCTTAGAGAGGAGGACCCAGGCCCAAAAGCCACTCTAACCACTTCATTTATGGTAGAAGTGTGAGCCCACTAAACCCCAACAAGACCCTACATTATTGCCATATGGGTGTCACCTGTAGCCATGAGGGCTATCGGGGTGGTAGACAGGTGGGTCTAATAGGGTTTGGGGGAGTTTTGAAGGGCTCAGCATAAATTATAAGGGGTATATGGTGAGATGTACTTCTGTCACTCTTTATGTGAAATTCACAGCAGTACCTTCTAAGATGTCCAACTGCTCTTGTTTCTGTAGTCAGTTCATTATAATGGCCACTCCCATGTCCAAATAGTCTGGATTTGGACATTTCTTTGGTCAAAAATGGGGTATAAAGTTAGGCATCCTAAGTGTTGGGCATCCTATTGGCCTAGACATCCAAGTAGACAATTAAAAGTTGTTGTTTTTTTTGGGGGGGGGATGTCTAGCAGTTCGGCTTTTGAAAATGGATGTTTCTGTGCTTCTGACTTTGGGCGTTTAGCGGGAAATGTCCAAATTGGACTTGAGACGCCATTTTGAAAATGGCTTTCTAACTTAAACTGTAGAACAAGAGGGCAAATGTTCATTTTCATTGGTCTATGTCTTAAACAATACAAAGTCAAGATACTTAATTTCTGGAAGTCAATTTGTCCTTCAATTATATTCTGGAATTAGCAATTCCCTTAACCTATGAAGCCATAATTTGTGGTACGCTTTTACACATTAAGCCTTCTTTGGATAAATATAAAAGCCGTCTTTTTTTGATCATGACGGGAATAGCTATTCAAATGATTACACATAATTGAAAGAGCTACGACAGACTGAATTTTGGTGGGCAAATGTTTGTACCACTTATAAGTATGAGAGAATGAATGCGGAATATTTAGGGGTGTCCAACCTTTTGGCTTCCCTGGGCCGCATTGGCCGAAAAAATTTTTCTGGGGCTGCACAAATGCTGCAGCAAGACACAGGAGGGAGCTGGCAAGATGGTAAACACCCGGGGGGCAGCAGAGGAAAACACTGCATCGCCCTCGACCGGGGCCGCACAAAATACTTCATGGGGCCGCAGGTTGGACACCCCTGGTTTAGGGTTTAGTAATGCTTTTAAGAGGGTGTGGAGCCCATTGACTGCATTTGTTGCATCATAATAATTATCATGGATCTCTCTTTTTATCAGATTTCCTTACACATCCGGGGGTGGGAAATGTATTTTGATTATTAAAATTACTTAATTATAATATTGTAATGACATAATATGTCTTCTTGTATTAATAATTGGGAGGAGGGGGAAAAATGATTGTTTTATGTATTAATTGTGTATTTAATAGTGCTTTTTATGCGTATTTATGTTCAATTAATTATATTGCACTGTCAAAGTTTGAAAATCAATAAAGAAAGTCAAGATTTCTCTTTATATATATAAAAGTGTTTATTGTAAGGAAACTTTAAATATAACCAACAATATTGAAAATATTGTGACTGGCACTCACTGCCACAAATTTCATTCTCTCAGTCATCCAAGTATTCATTTGTAACTTGCTTGAATAATTAACATGAAGCCAGTGTGATAACAAATGTTTCTTTTACAGAGTAAGCAGACAGAAAGATGCATTGTACCTTTTGGTTACCCAGCATTCCCTTCCTGAATAAGACCCAAGCAGCCCATTTCAGTAACTCAGGGTCCAATTTTCAGTCGGCAGCGTTCGACGATTCTTAAGGTGCTGGCAGCTGCAGGCTCAATCTGACACTGATACTCAGGACCGGGTCTTCTCCAGCCCCCAGCGCTATCTGGATCTTGCCTGGCTGCCTGAAATTATCCAGGCGCCACTTCATATTCAGTGCTGACAAAGGCCATCTAAAACCAGGCGTTTTGGTTTCAATTGAAATTGAACCTGCAAATGAAATTTGCTGCTTGGCTTTGGCCAAAACCAACCAGGCGCTGCCCTGAACACCACCCACACCAACTTCCTGCTGCCGCCAGCAGAGCCTTCTTCTCCCACCCCCCACAACCAAATCGAGCCCGTATCCCAAACCCACATTGAACCCTGGTGGTCTAGTGGCCTGAGGCAGAAGTGATTCGCAGTTGCTCCTGCCCCTGCCTCTTCTCCATTAAAATGACTTGCAAGACTGATGCCGACAGTCATAGCAGCCATTTTAAGATTGGAGCTAGTGACTGTGAATTGTTCCTGCCTATGCCTCCAATCTCAAAATGGCTGCAATGAGCTTTAGTAGTAGGCTTGCGAGACTGTCACTAAAAATCTCAGAGGCAATTTTGAGGGCAGGGACAGCAGGGCCAGGATTGACTGTGGATCACTCCTGTCCTATTCATGTCTCTGGATCACTAAGGCTTCTAAGGTAGGCCCAGGGAGTGCCTAGGGGTTGCGGAAGAGTGATGGTAGTGTTGGCTAGGGGAAGTGTTTTGGTTCCAGCTGAAAATGCACCAGCAGTTTTAGCCAAAGCCAAAACATGGTTGAATCAGAATTTTGGGGTGGTTTTGGCACTGAAGCCAAAACTGAAATTAATGTCAGTCTTTAAGTGCTAATAACCGGATAACTGTCTGGGCAAGTCAGAACAACTATTTCGGTAGCCATACTTGCCTGGCTAATTGTCTGTGCATTCACACTGAATATTGGAGGTTCCCAGATAACCTCCGGGTGCTTCCTGACTCTTCTTCTAGACCACCCTGGCATTAACAAGATAGTCTTGAATGTAACAAGATCACCCATATGCCTATGGCAATGTATCTATGTCTATAAATGCTCAGAACCAATTAAAGTAGAGAAATCAAAACCAGGGACTAGCCCCTAAATGTGCTCTTGGTCAATCACAGCATTTAAAGATTACGTTTTCATTTGAGCTGCTGGTGTGCTCAACTGTGGGAAATACTGAACAAAACTAGTTAGTGATTGTTTGAACACTTAACTGAAGGAGTCCTGAAGCGTTTCTCCAGACCGGCTTCCTAAAAGAACCCACTTCTGCATGACTGCAATGACCAAACTGGTCATATAATATGAAGAACGTGAGATGAACTAGTGGACCGGTTTGGTCATTCCAGCCATACAGAAGTGGGTTCTTTTTAGGAAGCCGGTCTGGCGAAATGCCTCAGCACCTGCAAACCTTCAAGACTCCTTCAGTTAAGTGTTCAAAAAATCACTAACTAGTCTTGTGCAATTAATTTTTTTCCTTTCATATATCCCAAAAACTCCAATCAATGGTGAATATAAAAGAGATTTAAGTGCAATACTACTATTTAAGATAGGTCCATTCAGTTAATTACTGCAAACTATCCTTTGTACCAACCTCCCTTTAAAAAGTCAGATTAATATATGTGCAAAAATCACAAAAACAAAGATAATTAAATACAAAAAAAAAGAGAACTTATCTGGATAATCTGTGAATCAAAGTGACTGCCCAACAGAGCTCTGTTTCATTCCTTCTTCAGAGGCAGAAATGGTTTCACAACTTGTATGCGATTAATGATGGCATTTGTACAGTAAAACATGCTCAAATTATTTTTTTGTGTGATTTTTGCACATATATTAATCCGACTTTTTAAAGGGAGGTTGGCACAAGGGATAGTTTGCAGTAACTAACTGAATGGACCAATCTTAAATAATAGTATTGCACTTAAAATCTCTTTTATATTCACCATTGATTGGAGGGGTTTTTTTTTGGATATATGAAAGGAAAAAATTAATTCCACAAGAGAAATCATGATGTGTGGAGCGGACTCACTTACCCCCAACTTTACAAAGCTGCGCTAGCAATTCTTAGCGCCAGACACTGTGATAACAGCTCCGATGCTCTCAGAATTCCTGGGAGCTGTTACCGTGGTGGCCGGCACTAAAAAACGCTAACGCAGTTTTGTAAAGCAGGGGATTAGGTACTAATTTTAAATGTTCCACATTTGAGATACCATCTCGGGTTAAACTGCTATTCTTTATTCTCAGTAGTCTCCCAGTATAGAATTCTCTTAAAAAAATCAATTAACATAACTCTGGGATTGGTGCTTTGACAGTTTGTTTAAGAATGACCCATAAAAGCAATCTCTTTTGAGATATTCTGCCTGTTTTTTTTTTTTTCTGTTATTGTACTTGTCTTACTGGCAGCAACTTCAGATTTTTATAATTCCAGAAAAAGGAAGACAGACTGAGGCATCCGGGTTTTACTTTCATTGCTTTCAATGGAAGTAAAACCCAGATGTCTCAATTTGTCCTACTTACTTCCATTGCTTTCAGTGGAAATAAAACCAGGATGTCTCCAGCCATTCTCCTTTTTCTGGAGTCATATAACCCAAGCCACAATGCTCTGTCCTGATTTTCAGCAATACTATCCAAGTATGTGTCACTGAGAATTTGGGTTGAACCCAGTCACTGGAGTTATTCAGTTAGGAGCTGCTTCTACCCGGTTAATTCACTTTGAAAATTTGACTCTCTTCATTTCAGCCAGATTCTAGGCAATGGAATTTGCAGAGCACTTGGAACAAGAAGTCTGTATTCTGCTTTCAAAAAAATGGCCTTAGTATGATAGCACATGGGAAAAATCTATGCAAGGGCACGCAAAGGTCACTTTTTGCTACAGCTTAGTAAAAGGACCCCTATATACCCCTAAACCATCTATTAGAAAGGTTGCATCATTATGTTCCTGTTCAAGCCCTCAGATCTTCTTTTAACTCCCCCCCCTATAAAACCATAGTATAGTTTTTTACAACGGCCGCAGTGGTAACAGTTCCGATGCTCAGCTATAAACTGCACTATGATTTTGTAAAAGGGGAGGTTAATAATTTGTTTAAGATCCTATCTTTGCTGTATTGTCTAAGAGTTAGATGGAGGAAAAGGTCTTTGGTATCATTGGCCTAGAACATCAGAATAAATTGCCTGGTAATTGTGGGTATTGGGATTCTGCAGTATTTTAGAAACTGTTTGAAAAAAATTTCTTTCATCTCTATTGAGTGCTGTGATTATCTAAATCCATATTCGATTTTTTTTTTTAATCTTGCTTTTTATTCTGGCTTTTCCTTTTCTTTTTTTTTTTTCTTGCTTTATTAGGTATTTTTGTTCCTTTGTAAACCAAAGGGGTAGTTATCAATTTGGACTACCATTACAGCTGGGCATTTTACCACAAGTTATGCTATTTTATGCAATTTTTGTGCTAAAATAACCCATCTTAACGACTGACCACATTGCTGTTTTCCCTCTTTAAAGGTAACCGACTTTGATAATAACTTCCCCCCTAAATGGTGTAAAAATTAAAGAAGATGATGATCTTTACCTGGCTAAGTTCCATTGAAAACGGAGCCCTCTATTTAAATACAGGCTTGAAGATCAGTAAAAAAAACTGACAGAAATTTGAACACTGAGCTCAATGAAAAACTACTTCATAATCTAGTGACCAACCTACACCCCCACCCCCCACCCCCGGCACCTTTTATCAAGCCACACTGCCTAGCAGTGCAAGCTAAATGTTGTGCTGCCCATTCTATTCCTATGGTCATATGGCTTGGTAGTGTGGCTTCATAAAAAAAGGGGTGGGGGAAAGGTATGGAAGAAAGCAGGAAAACATAAAACAGTCACAGAGAAGACAAACTATACAATAATATATATAAAAAAAGAGCATCTACAATGCATGGCCTATGGTCTCTGACAAAAGCCCTTGCTGGTTCATATAAATCACACTCTTTTTCCCCTCATCTATCCTTAACTTCCTCACTCTGATATCCTTGATATGTTTAGGATACTGTATAGTTCACAAAGCAGAATAATGCACTTTTAATTTATTGCAATAAGCATATGAATGTTCCCAGTTGCATATGGTGGGGTGGGGGAAGAGGATAATTCTATAAAAGTGTTCCTAAATATAGGTGTCTGATAGACACTGACTCCTATGCTCTGCATGTGGCCCTGGGATTTCTGTGCCAAAACTTATGGGCAGGTCTTAGCTTGCAGTTAAAACTGAAATTTGCATACACATCTCCTTGTGCACTTTACTGTAACCCCGCATACCTAAATGCTCTAGCGAGCAGCTCAAAAAAGGGTACTGCCAGAGGAGTGGAGAGGCATTCCTAAAAGTTGGGCCTAGGGTTATACAACAGCCCCATTTCTGTGCCAAAATGCTCAGTAGGGCACCAGCAATGACATAAGAACATAAGAATAGCCTTACTGGGTCAGACCAATGGTCCATCAAGCCCAGTAGCTCATTCTCACAGTGGCCAATCCAGATCACTAGTACCTGGCCAAAACTCAAGGTGTCGCAATATTCCATGCTACCGATGCAGGGCAAGCAGCGACTTCCCCTGTGACATAAGGTTTCAGCTAGTATAAATATCGGCGCACAACTTTTGGCATAGAAATGGGCTCTAAGCACTGTTCTATAAACAGTGCTCAACCCGAAGTACCATATATAGAATGCCATTCCATGCTGATTTTTTCCAGGGCTGATGAAACCTTGGTGCCATTTATAGAATTCCATCCACATTCTATAAAAGAAAGTAAGCTCCTATTTTTCTTTATAGAATACTAGCTTAACTAGGAAGATAGGCTCGTTTGCACTTTGGCAAAAGCTCTTACGACAGCCAAAGAGATGTATCATTCTTATGGTGTTCTATAAGTTATGCATATATCTCATCCAGCTGTTATAGAATACTAGTGTAAGTCAGCATTTATGACCCATATTATCTAGTCTAAACGGTGCCTAAGTTAAGTGAAAAAACGCCATTTAAAATGCAACTTTAAAAAAATTTCAAGGCACCTAATGGCGCCTAAAAAAAACAGCACTGGAATTACGCCTTTGGAGCACCTACCAGCGCCTAATGCCACCGTAGGCATGGCTAATGCCAGAAGTGGCAGTAGGCATCAGTAGGTGCCTCCAGAGGCATGATTCAGGTCAAAAGTAGGTACCGGGAATGTAGGCCTTGAAAACCCTGGCCTACAATTCTTGCATCTACCTTTTGCCGGAGGCGTGCTTCTCTAAATGTCACAATGATTGACACTGACACAATGATTGACACGCGATCGGTGGCCACTTTTAAGGCAGCCACCAACAACGCCGCTGTTTAGAGAATCCGGGCCTACATGCCCACATTTAGGTTTGCCTGCTTATGCCATACCAATGATGACTGTAAATGTCTGTGACTGAACGTTGCAGTTGACATGACATGATTTTAGAAGCTTAGTGCACAAATGTTTGGCCCGCCCCAGTTCACCTATGCCCCTCCCATGTGCACGGTCTCTTGCAGTTATCTGCTATATAGATTTCAAGCACTAAGGGCTCATTTCTGTATACATTGCCTAAAAAATTAGCGCCACTTAGTGAAGCGCTAAGCGCAATTCTATAAAAGTAAAGCACACTGTATAGAACCATACTTCACACCGGCGTCAGGTCAAAAGTGCGCCGGGACAAAGGCGTGCCCAGACAATTGAGCGCAGTGCGGAGGCGCGCGCCGCTCAAAATTACTGTTTCTAGGGCTCCGACGGGGGGAAGGGGGGCGTGGGGGGGAATCCCCCCACTTTACTTAATAGACATTGCACGGTGTTGTGGGGTTGTAACCAGTGTTCCCGCTAAGCTGCGCTGGCCTGCGCTCGCGCACAAAATATTACATCGCAGCGCACAAGTTTCTCTTCACAGCGCACACACGCGTCGCAAAGGTAAGGGGAGGTAAGGTAAGGGGACGCATTGGGGGGATTGCACTTCCCCACAATTGCCATGCTTCGGTTCCTCTTCTTCCTTCCTTCCTCCCCCCCCCGCGGGACCCTGCGGCACCATCAACTCTTACTCCCTCTAATGTCGGCCCTGCAGCTCCAGACTTCCTCGCACCTTCTCCCCTCCCCCTTTGGATCGCTATTATTTTAAATGTTATAGCCGCGGAGCTGTATCCATCAGTGGAGATGTCTAACCTCGGCCTGCCCCGGAACTCTTACTGCAACAGTGACTTCCTGTTCCTGCCTAGACGGGCGGCTGCTGCAGTAAGAGTTCCGGGGCAGGCCGAGGTTAGACATCTCCACTGATGGATACAGCTCCGCGGCTATAACAGCTCCTGCAGCTCTGCACTTCCCCACAATTGCCATGCTTCGGTTCCTCTTCTTCCTTCCTTCCTCCCCCCCCCCCCCCCCCGCGGGACCCTGCGGCACCATCAACTCTTATTCCCTCTAATGTCGGCCCTGCAGCTCCAGACTTCCTCGCACCTTCTCCCCTCCCCCTTTGGATCGCTATTATTTTAAATGTTATAGCCGCGGAGCTGTATCCATCAGTGGAGATGTCTAACCTCGGCCTGCCCCGGAACTCTTACTGCAGCAGCCGCCCGTCTAGGCAGGAACAGGAAGTCACTGTTGCAGTAAGAGTTCCGGGGCAGGCCGAGGTTAGACATCTCCACTGATGGATACAGCTCCGCGGCTATAACATTTAAAATAATAGCGATCCAAAGGGGGAGGGGAGAAGGTGCGAGGAAGTCTGGAGCTGCAGGGCCGACATTAGAGGGAGTAAGAGTTGATGGTGCCGCAGGGTCCCGCGGGGGGGGGGGGGGAGGAAGGAAGGAAGAAGAGGAACCGAAGCATGGCAATTGTGGGGAAGTGCAGAGCTGCAGGGAAGAGTGTTGCGGTACCCAGCTGGAGGGAGAAGGAAGATGAGGGAGGGAATTAAAGGAGATGCCAGGGCTTGGAGCGTAGGAGGAAGGTATGCCAGTCTAAGGGAAAAGGAAGGGGGAGATGTGAGAGCATGGAGGGGGAGCGAAAGATGGAAGAAAAGGAAAGGAGAGAGATGCCAGAGAATCAGGGAAGGGGAGATACCAGACTATGAGGAGAGGTGTGGGAGAGGGAAGGCGAGGAGAGAGATGCCAGACCAATGGGGTGAAAGGAGAGATGGAAGGGGGAGGCATACAGTTTCTGGAAGGGGCATAGAAGGAGAGAAGATGCCATATAGGGGAAGAGAGACGGCAGACAGTGGATGGAAGGAAGAGAGTTACAAGAAGATGAGGAAAGGAGAAACCACAGAAGACAAAGGTAGAAAAAAATTTCTATTTATTTATTGCTTTAGGAGACATGTGTCACTGTTTCTGTGAAGCATTGTATGCAGAGTCCAGCTTCTTGCTGGTTCAATTTAACCTTTGTCTATGTATTTTTATTTTATCCCCCCTTTTACAAAACTGTGAAGCGTTTTTAGCACCAGCCTTGGTGGTAGCAGCTCTGATGCTCAGAATTTTATGAGCATCAGAGCTGTTACCTCCGTAGCTAAAATCCACACTACAGTTTTGTAAAAGAGGGAGGGGTTAGTTTGTGATTACATATTCCTTACTAGGCGAAGGTGTTTTCTGTGTTCTGTGTGTTTTCTGTTAGGATTGACGGTGTAGGATTGATCTGTGCTGGTCTGGCTTGTTTAGTTTTACAATGGGTGTATTGATGTACTGCTCACTGCAATATGTAAGATGCTGCCTTTTCCTAGGTACTCATGTGTGACGTGTGGTTTGTTACTAAAAATCATGTTTTTCTTACAGATGGGGGGGGTGCCAAAAAATGATGGGCCCCGGATGTTACATATGCTAGGTACGCCACTGTATGTAAAGATACCAGAAAGCTGGCGTAGCAAAAACTTCTAAGTTTTGAGTATTTAACCCTCCCACAATCTCACGGGCACTCGTTTCAAGTTTATTGAGATTTTGATTTAAACGCAATATCAAATATTTTCAATGCGTATAACAAAAATAAATTTGGGGAAATAAATAAAACCATTTGAACCAGTGTTCCCGCTAAGCTGCGCTGGCGCACAAAATATTACATCGCAGCGCACACGTTTCTCGTCACAGCGCACAATCGGAAGAGGCGTACGGCAGATGGCAGGGCGGCGAGAGGAGAATCGGGCGAGTTGGCTCATAACTTGCTGGCGCCCGATATTTTTGGCTCACGGTGAAAAAAGTTTGCTCACAACACCCGCCCGCTTAGAGGGAACACTGGTTGTAACCCCCCACATTTTACTGAAAACTTCACTTTTTCCCTGTTTTTAGGGAAAAAGTTAAGTTTACAGTAAAATGTGGAGGGTTACAACCCCCCAAACCCCACATAACGCCGGCGCGATGTCTATTAAGTAAAGTGGGGGGGTTCCCCAACAAAACCCCCCGTCGGAGCCCCTAAAAACTGTAATTTTGAGCGGCGCGCACCACCACGCTGCGCTCAATTGTCCGGGCGCGCCTTTGTCTTTCGCACCGTTGTCTATGAACCCTTCACACCACCTAAGCAGCGTTAGGTGTCACCATATATACTAGCTTTTAGGTGTACCCTACCAGGTTTTCCTTGGCCTAAATGTGTACACAATGACTCCTAAATCAAAATCAGGTGCCTAATCCAAAAACACATCCACGATCTACCCCTATCCACACCTAATTTTCAGGTAGGCGCTTTGGACTAGGTACGCACCTAAATTTCAATTAAGTCTAATTAACATTAATTATAAGTTAATTGCCAATTATCAACGCTGATTAAGCCTATAATTAAGTTAGCCACCTACATCAGCTAGGTGCGCTGAGTTGAGTGCTATGGAATTTGGGCACCAAGCTTTAGTATGCAGTCAAATACACATACAAATGCTAATTGGTGCTAATTAATATGAATAATTGGTTTTTAGCAGCCAATTATTGCTTGTTAATGGCTTATTAGCCAATTAAGTTGTGTGTGCATCTTGAGATTGCACCATAATTAGAATCTGGGGCTAATAAGAGAAACTCCATCCTCCTACCATGACTAATTTGAAATGTGCATCTGTGGACAGGTCTCAAAATCCGGTTATAACATATTGAAATTAAACTTTCACATAATGAATTCTACATGCAAGAGAGATGTGACAACCCAAGGGCGCAAAACCAGAGAGAAAGTGGGGAGGTAACTGTACACATCGACCTATGAAAAGTGTTGAGTTTCAAATCATTTATTCAATACAACACATTTATAAATAACTATCTATCAGTCCATTTAACATATTCTGTTGTGGGTCCTTTCAGACTCTTGTACCTGACACGGTCCGTGTTTCGGCTGTAACACTGAAGCCTGCATCAGGGGTATAGGTAAACAATCCACTAGATGGAGTCTGAACACTTGCCATCTATGGAAAAAATACTTTGCAATCACAAAGCCAAGAGCAGAGTGGTCGGGCCTTTCGCTGTTTGCTTTTTGAGCGATACGTTGGATTTGTGATTGCAAAGTATTTTTCCCATAGATGCCAAGTGTTCCGACCCCATCTAGTGAATTGTTTACCTATACCCCTGATGCCGGCTTCAGTGTTATAGCCGAAACACGGACCGTGTCGGGTACAAGAGAGTCTGAAAGGACCACAACAGGATATGTTATATGAACTGATAGATATTTATTTATATGTGTTGTATTGAATAAATGATTTGAAACTCAACACTGTCATAGGATATGTAGTTACCTCCTCACTTTCTCTCTGGTTGTGGTTCTTACCGTGGGGGGGTGTTGACTCTGTTTTTTGTGTTTACAACTCAAGGGCGCATCATATTATCATGCACACAATGTCGTCGCTACTGACTGAATGCAGAATTCTATGACACCTGCATTGAATGAGTGTGGGTCCTTGGGTTGTTACATATTTCCACAAGTTTTGGGATTAATGTGTATGTATCTCCTGTTTTTGCTTGTAATAATTTCTATACAGAAATGTAATGGCGTGCTTTACAGATCGTGCCAGTATTTGTACTTTTGGGCGATTCCCTTATTGATATCTGTAATATAGCTAACGGCCAACTCACACTAATCTGAACAGACTGAAAATACTGTATCTCCCATGTTATCTATATTGATGAACACATAGACAGATTGATTCTCTTAAGCATGTCATGTTCACTTAATAGGTCTCTCCTGAAATGTTTTAACCATTTCATAAAGCAGAGAAGCTGAAGGAACAAGTTTATCAATATACAGAATTGCTAAAATCTACACTCACATTTAAGAAGTCTTGTAGATAAAGCCGTATTCATCTATCAAATCACTACTTTGCTTATGCATTTGGTAAGAATATGTAAAAAAGCAAAAAAAAAAAATATCCTAAAATCTGATAAGTTGCCTGGCATCTACACAAAGATAAGACACATTGTCAGCAGGGCAAGACTAGGCGGTCACCTACAGCAATTGATTCTCGTGGTGGCAAAGAGTAGTTAAAATTAACAGAATGCAATAGGTCTTGATGGTCCCAAGCATCAGTACATGCATTTACTTTCAGGAAAGGTGACAGTTTTCAAATAGTCATTTTCCCCGTCATCTGTGTGCAGGTGCACATGTGTGTCTGGGTTTTTTTTTGGTTTTTTTTAAACCTACACAAAAGCTTGTTTTCTGCATAACTTTGTCAAATCTTGACCGATTTCGATAATGTTTGGGTTATACCAGGGGTCTCAAAGTCCCTCCTTGAGGGCCGCAATCCAGTCAGGTTTTCAGGATTTCCCCAATGAATATGCATGAGATCTATGTGCATGCACTGCTTTCAATGCATATTCATTGGGGAAATCCTGAAAACCCGACTGGATTGCGGCCCTCAAGGAGGGACTTTGAGATCCCTGGGTTATACCTTCCTGAATAAATTTGCAATAAGTCTACACTCATCACCACCACCTAGCAATGATTAGGGTTACGATTTCCCTGGACATGTCCTATTTGTTGAGGACATATCCGGGGGTCCAGATGGCTTTTCAAAACCCAGCATTTTGTCCGGGTTTTGAAAAGCTTCCTGTCAAAATTGCATCGGGAAGGGGCATCTACGCATGCACAGACACGCACATGCATGGATGTCATCTGGGGGCAGGGCTGAGGGTAGAACGGGACGGAACTGGGCGGGCCTGGGGGGCGTGGCCATGGGTTCGGATTTTTCTTTGGGAAAATCTGGTAACCCTAGCGATGATTGTCAAGACAGGTGTAGCCGCCTTTTCATTTTCAGCATAAACAGTTACCATGGCTTCTATCTGGATTATCTGATCCTTATTTTTAAAAAAATGTGTATCTGGAGCTATGTTAGAGTTCTCATAGACTGCTACAAGAGTTTCCAGAAACAAGGTGAAAGAAGGTAAGCATAGAATATGTTTTGAATAAATTGCAAGAAACTCGTTCAACTGGTCACCAGTCAGGAAGTGGCAGGGCCTAATCAGTGTACTCTGAAGAAAACATTGTGACAGTTGAAGAATCATGTAGTGAAGTGAGGTTGCCAGTGTGAGTATAGGCTTATTGCATAACTATTTAAGATGATATATCTCAAATTTTATTGAAATTGGTCAGGTTTTTGACAGAGTTTTGCAAAAAAAAAAAAAAAAAAAACAACAACCCTTATATATGGTGACCCATCAAATGTGTGCACAATAGTGTGCCGACAAATGTGCCCCGACAACTGTGCGAAAGACAAATGCGCACACTGAATGTGAGAGACCTGTCAAATGCGCCCCGGTGGATACTATTTTGTCTTTTTGAGGGTTATAAAGTAACCCTCTTCTTTTTAAGGGGGTGGAGGTTACTCCCCCCCCCTACACTAGTGTTAGGATAAGGTTTACTTCATGATTATGGGAACCATTTACATAACTGGATATCCGGAAGGCCCTGATTTGCTCACACTCCTCAGGCCCCCAGGAGTCTGTGAAAATCAGGGCCTTCCAGATATCCACTTATGACACATTCAGTCCTTAAACTGTTTGCTTCCATGTCACCGCGATTCCCAGCCCAACTCTGCCGCATATAAACAAGCTCCTTTCCAACAGCATCAGCTGTTCGGCTGGACCCGCCCCAATTCATTTCCGGGTACTAACAGAGCAGCCAATCAGATGTGAACATCTATGCCCAAGGCCTTGACATCTTACAAGTCGTGTGCGCACTTGTCCGTGCGTGCATTTGTCGGAGCGGATTTGTCAGTGTACCTTGTGTACATACACACACATTAAAATATACAATTATACATTTTAGAGGATTATTCTGGGAGGTAGTGTTGTGGCAATCACAGTTATTTCATTTTTTTTTCCAATCAAAATACCGTGTTTGGGGGCGCTGATGCAACAAGGCTGAACGTTAATGAGGGGGCAGGGTGTAATGCTGAAGTTTTGCCTTGGGTGCTTAATACCCTGCACTGGCCCTGGTTGTGCTGTTCTCCCGTAGCATGTCATGCTGTTCCTTGTTCTTTGTTCATGCACTGGGATCGGTAATGTCTATGTTTGTTCCAAACAAGGCCACCAGCTGCTCCTCATAATTTGCAATGTTCCGTTTCATGATTTCCATACAAGGTCCCAAAAGCCTTTCAAATGCTTGCACATCCATAACTAAAATAAAGAGAGAAAAACAAAGCAAAAACATAAATGTATGTAGGTTAACTTTAAGTCAAATGATGACACAATACATATGCGTTTTTAATTATTAGGCAGAATCTTCATTTAGCAGAATAGCTTCCTATGACTGTCCAGGAGAATGTACAATAATGGAGTACAAAGATGAAGGAAGAACTAATTTTAGGGTGAGAACATTCCCTCTCCTCCTCCCCAACCCACATGATTATACTCCCTTCCCCCCTGCTACCCACTACACTCTCAAACTATCAACTCTTTTCCCTTTCCTCCCTCCTGAGCCCCTGGCATCATCATCTTCACAGCCCCCCTCTATGCCAGGCATTGTTACCTTGCTTTCTCCTTCACTCTCTGATATCAACATTTTTTCTTCTATTACTCTCTTGTTATTACCACTCCCCCTTCCCTTCCCTCCCACTATCCTCAGTCTCATGACACCCATTTCTCTCCCCTTCCCTCCCTTCGTATCATGATGTCCCGTCTTGCACTATTTCTTGACATCACCTTTCCTTCCCTGCTCAGGATTGGCAAGAAGAATCAAAAGAGCTTCTTGCGGTTGCCTCCTTCTTTCCCAGCTTTCCTCTAAAATTAGAACCTCAAGGGTCCCATGGTCTCATGAGATCCACTGACCTGCATAATTTAGCATCAGAGGGAAATCAGCAGAGGAAGGTTCAGAAGCAGATACTGCTGCTCAATAACACCTCTGCTGGCTAGAGAAAACAGTGCGAGGATGGGTAAAGAGAAGGAAATCAGCACCATTGCCCTGATTCTCGTAGGAATGCTGAAAGTCAGGCGGCAGTAGGCATCCTATCACCGCCTAACTTATTTACCGCGTTATTTAAAACTAATTTTAAAAAATATAGGCACCTACTGGTGCCTACAGAACAGGCCACCAATGTCCTGTCCACAGAGGTTCCTAATAGTGTCTGATCAAAGTGGATACGGTTTGCACCTGAAGTGACCAGAGATACCGGTAGGAGCCTCTGTGGGCATGATTCTTGTGTATAGTAGGTGCCGGAAGTGTAGGCCAGTAAAACCCTGGTCTATATTTCCAGCATCTACTGTACACGTAGCCACGATTCTGTAACCGGCACCGGTACATGATTGGCATGTGACTGGCGCCAGTTTTGGAGGTACCAGCTGATTCCAGCACTGGTTGCAGAATCAGGCTCCATGCGCCTAACATAGATTAAAATAGTGTCCTGTGGGACACGCTTTGGCATCCTACTGTCAAATGTGCACATACTAACTGCATGCTACAAGATTTTTTTTTTTTTGAGGGGATGTATCAAGGGGAAGAGAGTGGGCATTCATGTGCTAATCAATTATTGCAGCTATATTTCTACATGTTAACTGGTTAGCTCACTGAATGTAAGTACCCAAGTGCTAATTTTTCAAAATGGCTACTTGCTAATGTTCAAACAACAAAAACAAAGATCTCTATTTATAAGTGTAAAATAGTGTAATTTAGGGCCTGTTTTACAAAGCCGCACTAGTGACTGCAGCGTGGTGACGGCCCCGAAGCCCATAGAGATTTAAAGGGCTTCGGGGCTGTTGTTGCGCGGCTTTGTAAAACAGGCCCTTAGTTAGATTAATTTCATACACTCAGAATTGGGTAATCTTGCCAAGCGCCAGGGTCTGATTCTCAAAACCACGCTTAAAATTAGGCCTCAGTAGGCGCCCTACTGCTGCCTAACTCAATTGGTTTAATTGGTGATGAATGGCGCAGTAATTAACTGTGTCATTTAAAACCAATTAAAAACTAATTTTTTTTAAAAGTAGATGCCTACAAAGGACACTGTCCAAGTATCACCTACTGGCGTCTACATTCAAAGTAGGAGTGGTTTGCACCGGAAGTGGACGTAGGCACCATTAGACACCTGAGATGGCTGAGGGGAGATATGATTGAAGTCTACAAAATCCTGAGTGGAGTACAACGGGTACAAGTAGATCGATTTTTCACTCCATCATAAATGACAAAGACTAGGGGACACTCGATGAAGTTACAATAGGAGAAAATTTTTTTTCACTCAGAGAATAGTTAAGCTCTGGAACGCATTGCCAGAGGATGTGGTAAGAGCAGATAGCGTAGCTGGTTTTAAGAAAGGTTTGGACAAGTTCCTAGAGGCAAAGTCCATAGTCTGTTATTGCGAAAGACAGGGGGAGGGGGAACACTGCTTGACCTGGATCGGTAGCATGAAACATTGCTATTCCTTGGGTTTTGGCAAGGTACTAGTGACCTGGATTGGCCACCGTGAGAATGGGTTACAGGGCTTGATGGACCATTGGTCTGACCCAGTAAGGCTATTCTTATGTTCTCTATAGACGCGATTCTTGTTATAGGTAGGCGCCGTAAATGAAGGCCTGTAAAAACCTGGACTACATTTCCAGCGCCTACACTGGATGTGGCCATGATTCTGTAAACAGTACTGTTGTGTAATTGACACGCAAACAGTGCCAATTTTGTAGGTGTTTGCAGAATCCAGTCCTTATTGGCTTACTCCTTTCATTCTGACGCTCTATGGCTATGGCACATTTTTTTTATATTTCTCTACTGTAAATAATTCTTTTACAGTTGTAGGTAATGTGTTAGCTCCGTGATGCTGGTGATGATGTCACTGCTAATAATGAGAGCATACAATCGGAGTTTCTCAATTACTGTATGTAGGAGGAGGAGATGAAGGCCCAAAGAAATTCACAATGGCAGATCAAAGAGAGAAAGAAAAGACAGAGAAGAAAGAGACAGAATAGTTCTAAAATCAATGTCAAAAAGTCAGACATATACCTAAACACTTGACATTCCCAACAGCAAACGCTGACGCCGCTCTGGGCTTATTTGTTACCAAGGCGAGTTCTCCAAAATACTGTCCTCTGGAATATCGGGCAATTTCCACCGCTTCATTGTCTTCCCCATCTGGTTTACTCTGAAAAGTCCAGTTTAAAAAAAATTACTTCCTGTAAAGTAAAAGAATAATGATTTTGGATGGACTGCCCAATAAAGCAAAGTATTCTACAGGGGTTTGCTTGTCTACTTGCCAGAACTGCAGTTTTTTTTTCCTTTCTTGGTGGCAATGTACATAACCAGCCTCCACAGGCTCTATCTGAAGTTCATTATTATCTTTCTTGAGAAAATGTGTATCTTTAGCAAGTTGTTTGGAATACTTTAAGCTACATTTACCTTTTACTGCAAAGTAAAGCCAAGTTATTAACTTTCAGTATGTGTTCTCCATGGACAACAGGATACAAATTCTTACAGATGGGTGACATCATCTGACAGAACCTGCACAGTGAAGCTTCATCAGCTTAGATTACTCTAGAAGCTTTTTGGAAACCAGACTATCCATGCTTGCAATTTTCTGCTCATCACTGTCACACAGGACTCCCTCCATCTCTGACAGAGCTCAGAGTAGAAGACAACTTCAAGAGTAGGTGGGTAGGTATATGAAGACTTGTATCCTGTTGTCCATGGAGAACAAGCAGGATAGCTAGTCCATACAGATGGAACGCCCTAGCCATTCTCTGATGAGGTATTATTTTGATGTGTCTTGGCCTCCACCAGACATTCAACTTCATGAGCTTCTTCCTCAGGTGTGATTTCATTATCCCAGTGGGCTCTAGTGATGATTGCACTGAGGGTGATGGATGTAGTCCCAACGCTGATGCATTCTCAGCATCTGGTGCCATTCCTGGACTTCTGGAAATAAACTGCATTTGAGGCTAACTTTAGCAGACCAGATCTAGAAGCACTGACAATCCTCTCTATGGCCATGAGGCTCCCTGTGTCCTCTGAGAGCACAAATGTCAATGAGAGGGTTCATGACTGGCTCACAGCACTGCAAAAACCAATTATGGGTAGCTGCTCCATATACAATATGATCTTGCTGCACTGCCCTCATTTTTTTAAAGCTACTGGGGGGGCTTTCTTCTGGGACATGTTGCTGAAAAAAATAGCCACAGTATAATAAAAAAAACTCATTCATACCAACATTTCAAAATGACTGGGGATACTAAAATCAGTACAAAGTACTCCTCTCTGGACAAAAATGAAAATTTGCTCTATATTAAGTGTACTCAGCACCCACTGCATCCTATAAAAGTATAGCAAGAGACATTTAGCTCCACTGAAAAAGAAACATTGTGGGGAGTTTGTGGCGCAGTGGTTAAAGCTACATCTTCAGCACCCTGAGGTTGGGGGTTCAAACCCACGCTGCTCCTTGTGACCCTGGGTAAGTCACTTAATCCCCCCATTGCCCCAGGTACATTAGATAGATTGTGAGCCTGCCGGGACAGATAGGGAAAAATGCTTGAGTAACTGAATAAATTAATGTAAACCGTTCTTAGCTCCCTTGGGAGAACAGTATAGAAAATTAAATAAATAAAATAAATAATAACATAGTAGATGACGGCAGATAAAGACCTGAATGGTCCATCCAGTCTGCCCAACCTGATTCAATTTAAATTTTTTTTAAATTTTTTCTTCTTAGCTATTTCTGGGCAACAATCCAAAGATCTACCCGGTACTGTGCTTGGGTTCCTACTGCTGAAATCTCCGTTAAATCTACTCCAGCCCATCTACACCCTCCCAGCCATTGAAGCCCTCCCCAGCCCATCCTCCACCAAATGGCCAAATACAGACACAGACCATGCAAGTCTGCCCAGTACTGGCCTTAGTTCAATATTTAATATTATTTTCTAATTCTAGATCCTCTGTGTTCATCCCACGCTTCTTTGAACTCGGTCACAGTTTTACTCTCCACCACCTCTCTCGGGAGCGCATTCCAGGCATCCACCACCCTCTCCGTAAAGTAGAATTTCCTAACATTCAGCATCTATGAGACAAACATGGTTGTTTTTATTACATAGAATTTTTTGGACTCCAGTTAGGTTGAATAAAGTAGATAGTTCTAAATCTAATAGATGTTGGCATTGTCATATTGATATTGGGACTTTGGATCATCTTTTATTTTTTTGTCCATTGATACTTGGCTTTTGGAAGTCGATTTGGGGGCAAATTAATAATATTCTTCAATCCTCTATTCCTTTGACATATGAAGCAATAATTTTTGGAACGATTCTGCATGATAAACCCACTTTGGATAGAAATAATAGTCGCCTTTTCATGATCTTATCAGGAATAGGGGTTCAAATGATCACATCTAATTGGAAAAATCATGATAGGATTAATTTTAGTTTTTGGTGGGCAACTGTATGTGCAACATATAAATATGAAAAGATTATGGCAGAGCGTTTAGGGTTTGTTAAATCCTTTAAGGGGATTTGGGGTCCATTAACTAATTTTGTCACATTATAATTAAAGTGATTCCTTTTTCTTTATGTTAGATTCCTTTGCACATCCAGGGTGGGTGGGGGTGGGTGGGGGGGTGTAATATTTATTTAGAGGTATAAATTTTATAATATTCTATAATATTGATGTGTATAATATAATATCATTACTGTTATAGGTTAAGAAGGGATTAAAAATTTTTATTGTAATATTTCTGATGTTAATAGTGTATTTTCATATAGTTGTTTTTTTGTGTTTTTTTTCCGATTTTTCAAATGTATACATTGTCAAGTTCAAAATATCAATAAAGAAATTAAAAAAAAAAGAATTTCCTAACATTGCCTTTGAATCTACCATCCCTCAACCTCAAATTATGTCTTCTGGTTTACCATTTTCCTTTCTCTGGAAAAGATTTTGTTCTACGTTAATACCCTTCAAGTACATGAACATCTGAATCATATCTCCCCTGTCTCTCCTTTCCTCTAGGGTATACATATTCAGGGCTTCCAGTCTCTCCTCATACGTCTTCTGGCGCAAGCCTCCTATCATTTTCATCGCCCTCCTCTGGACCACCTCAAGACTTCTTACGTCCTTTGCCAGATACGGTCTCCAAAACTGAACACAATACTCCAAGTGGGGCCTTACCAATGACCTGTACAAGGGCATCAACATCTTCTTCCTTCTACTGGCTACGCCTCTCTTTATGACAGCCCAGCATCCTTCTGGCAGCAGCCACTTCCTTGTCACATTGTTTTTTCGCCTTTAGATCTTCGGACACTATCACCTCTCCCCGTCCGTGCATATCAGCTTCTCTCCTCCCAGCATATACAGTTCCTTCTGATTATTAATTCCCAATTGCATTACTCTGCATTTCTTTGCATTGAATTTTAGTTGCCAGGCATTAGACCATTCCTCTAACTTTTGCAGATCCTTTTTCATATTTTCCACTCCCTCTTCAGTGTCTACTCTGTTACAAATCTTGGTATCACCTGCAAAAAGGCACACTTTTCCTTCTAACCCTTCAGCAATGTCACTCACAAACATATTGAACAGGATTGGCCCCAGCACCGAACCCTGAGGGACTCCACTACTCACCTTTCCTTCCTCCGAGCGACTTCCATTAACCACCACCCTCTGGCGTCTGTCCGACAGCCAGTTTCTAACCCAGTTCACCACTTTGGGTCCTAACTTCAGCCCTTCAAGTTTGTTCAACAGCCTCCTATGAGGAACTGTATCAAAGGCTTTGCTGAAATCTAAATAAATTACATCTAGCATATGTCCTCGATCCAGCTCTCTGGTCATCCAACCAAAAAATTCAATCAGGTTCATTTGGCATGATTTACCTTTTGTGAAAGCCATGTTGCCTCGGATCCTGTAAACCAGGGGTGTCCAATGTCGGCCCTCGAGGGCCGCAATCCAGTCGGGTTTTCAGGATTTCCCCAATGAATATGCATGAGATCTATTAGCATACAATGAAAGCAGTGTATGCAAATAGATCTCATGTATATTCATTGGGGAAATCCTGAAAACCCAACTGGACTGCGGCCCTCGAGGACTGACATTGGACACCCCTGCTGTAACCCATTAGATTCAAGGAAGTACACTATCCTTTCTTTCAGCAACACTTCCATTATTTTTCCAACAACTGAACTGAGGCTCACCGGCCTGTAGTTTTCTGTTTCATCCCTGTGACCACTTTTATGAATAGGGACCACATCCGCTCTCCTCCAATCCCCAGGAACCACTCCCGTCTCCAGAGATTTGTTGAACAAGTCTTTAATAGGACTTGCCAGAGCCTCTCTGAGCTCCCTTAGTATCTTGGGATGGATCGCGTCTGGTCCCATCGCTTTGTCCACCTTCAGTTTTCAAAGTGCTCATAAACACTCTCCTCCGTGAACGGCGCAGAGTCTACTCCATTTTCTCGTGTAACTTTGCCAGACAGGATTTTTTCTGTGAACACAGAGCAGAAGTATTTGTTTAGCACATTTGCTTTTTCCTCATCACTCTCTACATATCGGTTCCCAGCATCTTTTAGTTTAGCAATTCCATTTTTCGTCTTCCTCCTTTCACTAATATATCTGAAAAAATTTTTGTCTCCCTTTTTCACATTTTTAGCCATTTGTTCTTCTGCCTATGCTTTCGCCAGACGTAGCTCTCTCTTGGCTTCTTTCAGTTTCACCCTGTAGTCCTTTCTGCACTCCTCTTCTTGGGATTTTTTTATATTTCACGAACGCCAACTCTTTCGCCTTTATTTTCTCCGCCACTAGTTTGGAGAACCATATCGGCTTCCTTTTTCTCTTGTTTTTATTGATTTTCTTCACATAAAGGTCCGTAGCCATTTTTATCGCTCCTTTCAGCTTAGACCACTGTCTTTCCACTTCTGTTATGTCGTCCCATCCTAACAGCTATTTCTTCAGGTACTCTCCCATTGCATTAAAGTCCGTACGTTTGAAATCTAGGACTTTAAGTAACGTGCAGCCTCTATCCACTTTAGCCATTATATCAAACCAAACCGTTTGATGATCGCTACTTCCCAGGTGAGCACCCACTCGAACATTAGAAATACTCTTTCCATTTGTGAGGCCCAGATCCAATATCGCTTTTTCCCTTGTGGGTTCCGTCACCATTTGTCTGAAAGACAGGAGATGGTCCTATATGAGAGCAACGAGTGAGAGACTGCACACATGTGCCGTCTGGCTTCTCAAAAGCTTCTAGACTATTTGAAGCTGTTCTCCATAATGTGGGCTCCGTGGAATGAAATCACGCATCTGTGAGGACTTTCTATCCTGCTTGTTCTCAGGGAACATTAATATTTTTGAAAATGTTTTCAGCAACTTTGAACAAAGTGTTCATTTTTTATTTATTTTTTTTAATTTTAGTATGTAAGACAACTTGTTTGCCATTCCAATTATGCAAATAAGACTGATCATCAAGCTATGATTTGATTTGAAATTTTGCAAGCCTTTACATTTAGTTACAGGTCCTCCAATGTCTTTCTAAAATTAGAAACTTACAGCTGTAAATATATTGTGACGGTAGCTCGCACCTTTCATGGCAGTGTACATTAAAGGCTTTTATGCAATATGAAAGGCCAAATTGGAGCTGGGCTGGTGTCTCTGATCAGTTCCAAACTCAGGGCTTCCGCTCCCCTGACTGGGAAGAAGAGTGAAGGGGAAAGGGGAGTCCCAGAAATTGAACAATGGTGGCATCTAGTGCCTGGATTTAGATCTAAGAAAGCTACGGGGAATAATAAAACAGAGGGAAATCTTCAGATAGTTGTAGGCTAAAGATTTTCTTTTTGTTTAGTTTCCCATGCCGATTATGGGACACTTCATTTGCCATTCCCCCCCCCCCCCCACGCCCCTTTTACTTAGCCACGATAGAGGTTTCTACCGCGGCCTGTAGCGCTAAATGCTCTGAGGCTCATAGAACTTCCTATGAATGTCAGAGCAATGTCGGAGCATTCTACCACGGCTTAGTAAAAGAGGACCTTTATTTGTTCTTTTTAAAAAAATTTTGGGGTAATATAAATAATGTGTGCCATTTCCCGAGAGTGCACGCTTTTGCTCACTAGGCTTCACTAGTTGAGCAACATTGTGCATTTTTGCAAAATAGTGGACACTATTTACAAAAAGGCCCTCTTTTACTAAGGTGCGTTGACCTATTAGCACACGCTAATCAATTTAGTGCGTGCTAAATGCTAACGCATGCATGTTAGTCTATGGACACGTTAGCGGTTAGCGCGCGCTAATTCGATTAGCGCACCTTAGTAAAAGAGGGGGGTAAATATTCAGCCATCTGTGGTCAGCGATTTTTCCTACTGCCGCTGGCTTTATGCCCAGATGGTCAATGCTGGGCCATGGCCTAGCGCCGGCATTGAATATCTGGGTATTGCTATTATCTTAGATTTATTAACCGCCTTTTTCAGGAGAGGAATCAGGTGCTCTTTAAGGGCTCCTTTTACGAAGGTGCGCTAGCGTTTTTAGCGCACGCACAAGATTAGCGTGCACTAAAAACGCTAGCGCACCTTTGTAAAAGGAGCCTTAAGTATTTTCCGTACAACTGCCATGACAGGCTTACAATCGAAGTGTGGTACCTGGGGCAATGGAGTTCTTAGGTGGCTGGCATTTAAGTTTCAAGTTTTCATTAAAATTTGATACTATCGCTTATACAACTTCTAAGCGATTTACAGATAAAATCATCAGGAATACAAAATAAAATTTTAAAAAAACCCCAGCAACAATACAATTAAAAAAGATTAAAACAACTAAGTAAATGGCGTATCGCTAATAAGACAAAAATGAATGAAACTAACATGATACAGAAGGAAGATGGGGTAGAAATACAATTGATATAGGATAGAAAACAGTTACGGAATGGACAAAAGGAAGGGGAATACTGTTATCTGATTTGTTTAGAAGAAGAGCATGAGTAACCTAGGGAAGATTTAATTATTAAAGGCATCTTTGAATACATGGGTCTTAAGAAGGCCTTTAAAACGGTCTAAGTTATTTTCTTCTCTTGCTGGGGCTGGAAGAGTGTTCCAAAGTTAGGAGGGCCACTACTGAAACCTATTTAACTGGTTAAGTTAAACCATCCAAAGATAGGACTGCTGTTTATATGGTCCTATTTGACCTTGTGCCTTAACAGGTTAAGGGCTGAATTGGCACTTGACAGGTTACATGCCAACTCCTTCTCGACTCTTCCCTTGGACCACTGACTAAATAGCCAGTTTTGGCTTAGGTAGTTACACCCTAATTCTACATATGTTGCTCAAAAGTGCATGCACAAATATGGTTATGCACCCAATTTACATGTGAAATTTAACAGAGAAGCGAGCCAATCAGCAGTGATAATTTGGTGTTAATAATTATTGGTGCTAATTGGCCTTAATTAAAATTTGCATGCACACAAGAGCTTCCACCAGCGCTTATCGGTTGTAACAAACCCAGGATCATTTTTTTTCAGCACTGGTGAAGGTTCTTGTGGGTCACCAGTTGGTTGTATGCCCTTGACAGAGCTTTGTTGGCAAAACACAGTCATGTCGGGCACTATCTCCTAGGAGCATTGAAAACCACTTTTCTTCATATGGTCTGCTTCTTGTCTTCTGTTCCATGTTGGATCTAGTAGACTGGCTGCTTTTTTTGTTTCCTTACTGGTGCACCCATTTAAGCCAGTGAATACCCATGCCTGTGTGCGGAGTGGGCATATTCTATAACAGTGTGCATAACTTTTAGGAATGTATTCAAAACCAGCCAACTGTTCTCTTTTATGCTGCATTAGATAATGGCAAGTAGGAGCATAACCTTACTAACTATAATGTATTATATATTAGATAAAAGAACTTATGCGATAATTGAAAACATAAGACATTTTCTGCATCATTTGTCTGTTTTGAAATTATAGGGGGCTGATCTTGAAAAAGCCTAGTGGCGAGACATGCCAGCCAGCCCCTTCCCGACACTGAGAAGAACTTGTGCATTGAAGCACAAATTAAAGATATGGCATCAAGCTAAGTGATTTTGGCTTCTTATATATGGATTTCTATCAATTATTGACACTAACCAAGGCGGCAGTGTTTTAGAGGAGAATCAAATTAAAACAAAAAGATGAAAATATTTTTAAAGTCATTAAAAATATTTATATATTAAATTAAATAAAAACAAAAGCAGTCCGGATGATGAATATATGCCAGTAGCGATATACACAGCCGTTCCAAATCGCATAAGGCATGTCTGACGAGTCTGCTTAAAATCGAATGAACACATATATATATATATATATATGTAAAAAGTTTGAGCTGCTGCGTTTGGGACACTTAGGGCTCCTTTTACAAAGGCGCGCTAGCCGCTCCCACCTCCTCTTGAGCAGGCGGTAATTTTTGGCCAGCGCGGGAGTTAGCATGTGATGAAAAGTCACGCGCGTTAACCCTGCTAGCGCGCCTTTGTAAAAGGAGCCTTTAACTTTTAGGAATGCCATTGATCCACCCATGTTCCTCCCCAGATCACTAGAAATGATGTGCATCACTTTATAGAATACACGTAGAAAGTTATATGTATAACTTCTAATTAGTACCAATTAATGTCCCATATCAGATGTCAATTGCCAATTATCGGTGCTGATTAGCCTGTTAAACAATTACGTTGCATGTGCAAATTTGGTTACACTATACAGAATCCGGGCCTTAGTGCCAGTTTTCAGCCCTTGTGAATGAATTGGAAGTGTGAAGACGAAAGAGGAAACTGCCAGGTTGAAAAAAAAAAAAAAAGGTCATATCAACCAACTGGGTTGGACAGGTTGGATTTTCCCGCTTTGATTTATCCAAGTCTTTTCCTTAGATGCACAATGACAGAAAAAGTCATTTGTGAATTAGACCTTATGTGGGAAATTCTCAGATGGCCAATAGGAGGATGTGGTAAGAGCAGTTAATGTATCTGGTTTTAAAAAAGGTTTGGACAAATTCCTGGAAGAAAAGTCCCTAGTCTACTGTTGAGAAAGGCATGGGACGTTAGCATGGAATGCTGCTGCTATTTGAGTTTTTGTCAGGTACTTGTGACCTGGATTGGCCTCCACGAAGATGGGATACTGGGCTTGATAGACCATTGGTCTGGCCCTGTAAGGCTATTCTTATGTTCTTGGTTTTCTAGATATATCGCGATCTTGACGTTGTTTCTTATGAGCTGTAGCCAACTTCCAAATGGAGTTCTCTGTTGGCAATAAGGGCCTGATTCTATATATAGCACCCCCCAAAAAAAATTAGTGCTGACAAGAATGGCACTTAATGTGATTCTACAAGGTGCACATACCTTTTATAGGATCACGTTAAACGCTTGTGCATGGCCTAACTTTTCGGTGCACCCATTTAGGCCAGCTAAAACCAGGCCTAAACGATTATGCCCAAGTCAGATTTTGTGCATGGACCAGGCACTTAAGTTGTGCATGGATTCTATAACAATGAGCAGAATTTTTAGGAATGTACACAATCTGCCCACAATCCACCCCTAATCATGCCCCCTTTTGAAATTCATACAGTGCAACTGGCGCATACTTTTTATACAATCATTCTTTCCACATTGGGCTTGTAACTTTTAATTAGTGACAATTAGCATCAATTATGAAATGTTAATTATTAGCACCAATTGGGCCAATCACTCAATGAAGATGTGCATGCAAATCGGCTGTACACATCAATTTGCATGCACTACTAAAGGCACCGTATACTGAATTGGGGGGGGGGAATATACATTGGTACCTTGGAATCCAAACTTAATCCGTTCCAGAACCCCATTCGAGTTTCAAAACATTTGAGTTCCAAGGCAATTTTTCCCACTGAAAATAATAGAAACTGGATTAATCCGTTCCTTGGTCCCACAAACTCAGACAGCAAGATCGGGACCCCCCCCCACTGGCAGAGAGAGCAAGATCGAGACCCCCACCAGCATAAGCAGCAAGATTAGGACCACCACCGTCATAGGCAGCAAGATCGGGACCCCCACCGGCAAAGACAGAAAGATCGGCAGCTGCAAGTGGTGCTCAGCCCAAAGCTTCTCTTCCAGGCGGAAACAGGAAGCTGCGTCAGAGGGGAAGCTTTGGGCTGAACACCGTTTACAGTTTGGATTCCAAAGCAGCATTCGGATTCCCGGGCAAAAATTAAGAAAAAAAAAAAAAGTTTGGATTCCAAGTCGTTCGAGTTCTGGGGCGTTCGGATTCCGAGGTACCACTGTATTAGACATAACTACGAATTCAAAGTTTTGTAGTGTCTTGAGAGGTTGGCTTCTGCACACTGTTAAGTGGTGGGAAGACATTTGGAGACTCATTTTCATGCACATAGTTATATATGTTACTATGCAACTTTTTAAGTCCAGGTGCTTTGAAAACAGCATGATGGCCTCCCAGAAGTCAGAACTTAAATGATTTTTTTTTACCTTACTTTTCATGGTAATTCTCACTTCTCCGGATTCTACGATAAAAAAACTTTCAGCTCCATCACCCTGAAATTTATTAAAAAAAAAAAAAAAAAAAAATCAAGCTGGTGGTTATAGAATTATTCTCGTAAATTTGTATTAAAAAAACTTGTGCTGTAACTATGGAAAATTGTAACCTGTTAACTGTATATTATGTATGTTAACCTGTAACCCGTTCTGAGCTCGTTGGGAATAACGGAATAGAAAACAAATTAAATACTTAAATAAATATATATCTAGCCTCAGTGGGTTGTCACAGAAACAGAAAGCAGTATCCACTTCATTAGTGACCTTCAAGCATATACATTTTGTTGAACCTATGTAAAAAAGAGAGCAATTTGAAAAGAGCAGTGGCATAGTAAGGGTGAGCCAGTCCCTCCCCCACCCTCTTTCCCGCCCTCCCCGCCGCGCGTGTCCCCTTCCCTTCCCCCATACCTTTTTAACTTCTCCGGCGTGATTAGCAAGCCCACGTCGGTGTCGGCTCGCCCTTTGACGTCACGTCCTAGGCATGGGTCCCGGAAGTGACATCAGAGGGAGCACTGATGCCGACGTGGGCAGCAGCCCTCGTGCCGGGGGAGTAAAAATGGTACGGGGGAAGGCAAGAGCGCATGGCAAGAAGAGGAGGAGGAATGCCCCTGTCCATTGGAAGACCACGCCTTGGGCGTACCGCCCCCCCTCCTGCACTCCCCTTACTATGCCAATGGAAAAGAAGAGATATTATCCATTTCTAATGAGGTCATGCCCTTCATCCCTAAGGTATGTAAAGTAAATATTACATATAGAAAAGGCCTTTTAGAAAATATATCTGTTTATGTACATATATGTTTTTACACACCCACTGAGAGTAATTCTATAAAGGGGGGGGCTATGCTTAAGTGCCTGGAATGCACCTACTTGGAGCCTTTTTACAAAGGAAACACCTGCCTTCCTTTATAGAATATTAGTGTAACAGGTAGGTTTGCCAGATTTCCTCTTTAAAAAAAGGACAGCTGGCCAGGTCCCATTCTGCCCCATTCCACCTTCAGCTCCACCCCCGCCCCCACACAAACCTCCCTGAGCTCGGGGCCGCATCTGGAGGGCCTCTGCGCATACACAGACATTGATGCAATGACGTCATGCACATGTGCACGTGACATCATCATGTGATTTGGCCGAACGCAGACTGGCTTATGCTAACTGGTATAGGCTGTGCTGGTAACTATGGTGAGCTAGACTAGAACCCAGCAGGATATGCTGCTTTGTTGAGAGACAATCGTGTATGCCATGGCCCTACAGAGTTAGCTTAGCAGGATTTAAAGAAGGGTTTGGATAATTTCCCTAAAAGAAGTCCATAGGCCATAATTGAGATTGTTTGGGGAAATTCACTGCTTATTTCTAGGATAAGCGAAGAATGATGAAACTTGAAGAAATTGGCAACACCTTAAACCATAAATAAAATGTGGATTTATTGTAGAAACAATTTTTGCTCCAAATAAAAGGGGAAAAAACTTCACCTGAGAAATGATTTGTTCTCCATCCCGGTATATTCTGGTGCCTATGACATCGACTACCTTCATGCGCTCTGAAAGCTAATGGAAGAAAAGACAGAAATGATTACATATTTGAAGGAATTAGCTGGTTACTAGATCAGAATAACTTGATAAATGACTTACTTCTAAAGATTTAAGGAATGGCAATGACTCTATAAAATTTTCATACATTCTTCTCTTTTTGGCATTGTTTTTTACAATGATTCTTCTGAAGGTTACCCTATCCTGTGATAAAAAAACAAAGATTAAAAAAAGAAAACCAAAACACAATAGCAGTACATCTTATTTTAAGATCTTCCAAATGTGCAAACCATGATAGTGTGAGGCAGATGCTGAGCTGCTGAGAATCTGAAGATATTATATAACATAATAGCTAATGTCCTGTCAGCTGGGTCTCAAAGTGGTTCATAGGAGGATGAAGGTAAATCACAAACAAGAACAAAGGCCAGACTTGAGACTAACTTAAAAATTAAAAAAGGAACTTCTTCCCTGCAAATTTTGGTGCAGTCAGCGATGAACACGGCGAAAGGTTTCACCAGGACATTGCCACTATGGAAAAAAGATATCAGGACAACTGGAATCCATCAATGCTGGCTGACTATGGTTCCGTAACAGTTGTGCGCAGGACAAAAGCGCTCTCACAAAGGCACGCTGACAATTGCATGTAGGACGTATACGTGCCGCCACTTTAAAGCCTTACCGGTAGCACTGTGAGAGGGTATGGGGGGGGAGCCTCCCAGTACATGTAGAAGTCCTCGTGCTCCCATTGGGGGGGGGGGGCGGATTGGGGGAGGACCCCCCCAAGTACACTAAAAACTCCCGTTTTCCTTTCAGTTTTCAGTGGTCGGGAATTTTTCAGTGTAGTGGGGGGATCGCTCCCCCCCAAGGGAGCGCGAGGACTTGTACATATACTGGGGGGGTTCCCCCCACACACCCCTCACAGTGCTAACAGTACAGCTTGAAAGCGGCGGGAGCGGCAGCGCGTATACATCCTGCACGCAATTGTCAGCGTGCCAAAGTCCAGCGCGCTTTTGACGGGTCACCGCCGACTATTGTTGGACACTGCAACGAGATGCACCAGACACCGAATAAAAAACAAAAATCTGCAGGAAACCACTTTTAGCTACGGCGAACTATTGCAGCATATCAGAAACTTTGTGCATTAAAACATATTATAGTCAATTAAAGATACCATCGTGTTTCTCAAAATTCCTACATGATAGAGTCAGTGGGAAGTTATATTTGTGTTTATTTTGAAGGGCTCTATCATAATCACCAGTTTGTTTTAAGGAAGCAAAATTTTTGGAAAAATATGTTGTCCAGCGTATTCAAACAAAAAAGCTGAGCTCCTAATGCCTGTACAGAAAAACCTTGGTTTGCCAGCATAATTTGTTCTGGAAACACGCTTGTAATCCAAAGCCCTCGTATATAAAAGCAAATTTCCCCATAAGAAATAATGGAAACTCAGACGATTGTACAACCCAAAAACTTTAATAGAAAATACTGTACTGTAGAATGCACTTGCAGGGTAAACTAGATGCACATCTCCTTAAGAGTGGCATAGAGTGATACGGGTAAGGGTAAATTAGAGACTTGGGAGTGATCATCAGCGCAGACATGAAAACTGCTGATCATGTGGAGAAGGCTTCATCTAAGGCAAGACAGTTGTTAGGTTGCATCCGCAGGAGTTTCGTCAGCCGGAAGTCATAATGCCATTATACAGAACCATGGTGAGGCCTCATTTGGAATACTGTGTGCAATTCTGGAGGCCACACTACCGAAAAGATGTGCTGAGAGTAGAGTCGGTGCAACGGATGGCCACCAGGATGGTCTCGGGGCTCAAGGATCTATCGTACGAGGAAAGGCTGAAAAATTTGCGGCTGTACTCACTCGAGGAACGTAGGGAGAGAGGAGACATGATCGAGACGTTTAAGTATATTACCGGCCGTATCGAGATGGAAGAAGAGATTCTCTTTCTCAAAGGACCCTCAGCCACAAGAGGGCATCTGCTCAAACTCAGGGGTGGTAAATTTCATGGCGACACCAAGAAATATTTCTTCACCGAGAGAGTGGTTGATCCTTGGAACGAGCTCCCGGTGCAAGTGATCGAGGCAAACAGCGTGCAAGAATTTAAGAGCAAATGGGATGCCCATGTGGGATCCCTTAGAGGGTTAAGCCAAGGGAACCTGTCACCAGGAGTGGGATCCCTAGACTTGGGGGTGGGTCAGTAGAGTGGGCAGACCTGATGGGCTATGGCCCTTATCTGCCGTCATCTTCTATGTTTCTATCTCCCTTGAGAAGCATACAGTGATATGGGGACTAAAACTATGCCAGGGTACACCTGGCAGGGCCTCCGCGTGTGCGGATCACCGGACTTGATGGACCCAGGGTCTGATCCGGAGATGGCAATTCTTATGTTCTTATGTTCATTGCAAGACCTCGCAGCGTCAAAGAGTGAAGAACCATCAGCTCAGTTTTGACGCGCGCACACAGTGCGTACTTGTATTGCAAGACCTCACAGCGCCTTCAGCTCAGTTGTGCTGACGTGCCGCGCGTGTACGTGCTCGTATTGCAAGACATCGCTTGTTTATCAAGTTAAAATTTAATAAAACATTTTGCTCGTCTTCCAAAACACTCACCCACCAAGGTTTACTGTACTTGGTTTCAAGTAGGAGTGATATTTTCATTTTGATAGTGTTTTCCTACTGGCTTGTGTCTTCAATAAGGTTTTCATTATTGACATAATTAAGCCATAATCAATGCATAATCAGTTCTGGAGACTGGCTCCATATCTTATGTTTGTAAACCGCTGTGATCTAAGTAATAGTATTGAAGGTATATAAAGATTGTATTGTATGTATGAAGCCTGTGTTAGGAATACACTATGGCCCTCTTTTACAAAGGTGCGCTAAGCGTTTTTAGTGTGCGTTTAGCATGCGCTAAATCAACACGTGCGGTAACAGCTAACACATCCATAGGATAACATGCATGCATTAGTGTCTAGCACGTGATTAGTGCGCACTGATATTTACCGCGCACTAAAAAGCATATCGCACCTTAGTAAAAGAGGGGGTATAAGTTATAGGTCTCAGATTTTTAAAAAAGGCTTTTCATTTTTGGCTTTCTTTCTTGGCATAAAAATTTAAAACATGTTTTCATTCTCAAGCTCTGGCAATATTTATTTATTTATTTTTTTTAAAATTTTTTATACCGTTTAAACCTAAACGGTTTGCATATCGTTACATAAATAATTCAATCAAACAAACATTAACGTATCAGCATCAGAAAATCACGTGAATTGTCCATCAAAAGAACAACTGCAAAGATCAGTTCCTAGAAAAATGCATTAACAAATAACTGCGTTTTTAATAGTTTTCTGAAATTACCCCCGTCATGACATTTTCGTAATTGACCAACAAGTGAATTCCACAATTTGACCCCCGCACAGCAAAAGGCCATTTTTCTGCTCTCAGCATATTTTAGATCAACATTTGTTTATAATAGCGTTGAGTTCTCAGAACGCAGAGACCTGGGATGGTAAATAATTTGACATCTTACTTTTAAACAATTCAGGTTTGGTTACGTACAAGAATTGATGGCAAATCATTATTGCTTTATATTGAGATCTAAAAACAACAGGCAGCCAGTGCAATTGTTGGAGATAGGGCGAGATAGGATCGTATTTAGAAGTCAATAAAATGCAAAATATTACAATAGCCAGATTGTATCACAAGGGGGAGCTGATAAGCTTTATTTCTAGAAGTACAGTAATTAAAATATGAAAACACTCCCAACACCTTCAGTCAAAAGTAACATGTTGATTCATTATAGATACGATTTTTGTTCTGAACAAAAAGGATTACCAGTCTCTATGGTGCCTCTGACTAAGGCATACTACAGGATTTAGGGCCCCTATTATCAAGCTGCGCTAGAGGTTTTAAGCGCAAGCCGGCGTGGTAAATGCTCTGACACTCATAGAATTCCAAAGAGCGTCAGAGCACTTACCTCGACTGCCCGCGCTAAAAAATCTCAAGGGGGGGGCAGTTGGTGCCTGACTGTGTATACTGTACTAAATGTCATGTAATCCATAGGAATATAATGGGCTGCATGTCATTTAGTGCATGCTAATTGGTTGCACACCTTAGTAAAAGGACCCTTTAAAATGTGTGTAAAAAATTTCTCTACAAAAAAACATACATGTATGGAAAACCACACACATAACATATGAAAAATGTGAAATCTTCATTTAAAACTAATCAAACCTTTATTGGGCTGTGAAATGAATGATGTCTTCAAATCTTTAAATGCTTATTTGGAAATCTGCACCGCCCCCCCCCCCGCCCCCTCTTTTTCTATCAAGCTGCGCTATATGGGGCTCATAATCGAAACAGAAAAACATCTTTAAAAAACAGCCTAAATCTGCACTTGGACAATCTAAAAGACAAGTCGTCCAAGTGCCGATAATCGAACCGGGTTTTAGATGTATTTAAAAACAACCTAGGCCTTCACAGTGCTGCTGAACGACCAGAGCTAAAAGGGGCGTGTCTGGAGGAGTGTCGAGGGCGGGATTTGGGTGGGACGTGGGCTGTCCTAGACTTAGGGCTCCTTTTACAAAGGCGCGCTAGTGGTTTTAGCATACACCTGGCACGTGCTAAAATGCCACGCACTAGCCGCTACCGCCTCCTCTTGAGCAGGCAATAGTTTTTTGGGTAGTGCGTGCAATAGCGCGCACTGATCTGGTGCGTGCGCTAAAAACACTAGCGCACCTTTGTAAAAGGAGCCCTTAGTCGTACTGCATGTATAACCGAAAGTTTTACACTGCCTAGACCAGGGGTGTCCAACCTTTTGGCTTCCCTGGGCCGCATTGGCCGAAAAAAATGTTTCTGGGGCGACACAAACGTGCAAACGCTGCAGCAATACAGAGGAGGGAGCCGGCAAGACAGTAAACACCCGGGGGCAGCAGAGGAAAACACTGCATCGTCCTCAACCGAGGCCGCACAAAATGCTTCACGGGGCCGCATACGACCCTCGCGCCACAGGTTGGACACCCCTGGCCTAGACAGAACCTGGACGTTGTGACTAAAACCAGGTCTAAGTCACAAGAAGGTATCCAAAGTGACCAGATAAGCACTGCAGACCCAAAGTACAGACCTTCACACACTGTCCCAGTGATCACTGACCCCCCCACCATAAAAACTGTAATAACAACTTTACATATCTGCCTCCAGAACATCAGCACCTGGCAGCCTGGCATAGGAAAGCCTAGTAGAGCTGCACGGAGGTGGCTTAAGTGGTCTTGGGGGTGGGTTAGTGAACCATGGAGAGGAGGACCCAGGCCCTTAAGCCATTCTAATCACTGCATTCATGGTGAAAAATGTGCACCCCCAAAAAACCCCTAATCCTTTTGTACTGCCATATAAGTGGCTCCTGAAGCCATAAGGGCTATTGGGGTGGTAGATAGATGGGTCTAGCAGATTCTGGGGGTGTTTGGGGGGGGTGCAAGAGGGCCTTCAAAAGCCATTTATATCGATGCACAAAATATGTGTAAGTGTCCAGCTTTGGCTCGTCAAATTGCCTCCTTTTTAAATGTAGCTTGTTTGCTTACCGCTGTGCGTCTTTCTATTATTATCTTAAATAATAAAATGCTCGCGCATGCGCACTTGCCTCGCGTGTTCCCTGATCCCTTTTCTGTCGGAATGTGGCAAGACAAGTGCGCATGCGCGCCCTTCCCTGCTCTCCACCTCACAATACGGCCCTACCGGCCAAAGCCGCAGCAAGGCAGTACGGAGCGGCGGCTGCCGGGAGGAGGCCGCGGCGGCTTGAGGCGAAATGCGGTGCAGAGCGGTGGCTGCCGGCCGCTAGCACCCCCTGCCCTCTCCGTTGCGACCCAAGAAAGATGTGGCAGTGCGAGGCCTGGACGTCACCGCCGCGCGATGCGATGCTGCGCGCTGCACAAAAAAGAAAACGCTGCATTTCGCCTGGGCAGACATGTTGGTGGTGGCGGCTGTGGAAGAGGGAATGGGAGCAGACACCAGCTCCCCACGACCCGACAGAGGCCCCACACACTCCCCCAACTCTGCTGACCCTTGCCCCTGCCTGTTCTACAGGGCACCCCTAGCAATCCTGGCCCACAATAGTCGGCCCAGACCCAAGGAAGAGGAGACACTGGAACACCAACAATGCAACAGGTACTCTGGATGGGGTGAAAAAGGTGGAAATAGGAAAGGTAAAAGGGGAAATGGGAATATTGGTAGGTAAAAAGAAGGGAGAAGGGCTACTGATGGACAGGGGGAGCAGGGAAGGGGTACTGCTGGACAGAGGGGAGGTAAAAGGAAGGGAGAAGGGCTACTGCTGGACAGGGGGGAGAGACAGAAAGAAAAGACAGAAAGAAAGGGGGGCAGGGAGAAAGAAAGAAAGACACACATACAGAAAGAGAGAAATAAATGCCTAAGTCTACACATCTATTCTAGCACCCGTTAATGTAATGGGCTAAAAAACTAGTTCAAGAATAAAGACCAAACAACAGCACAGGTTTCATTTTTTCTTATCCTTTTAATGCAGTGTCTCTAGTATGCCCTGATGGGACCCGTTTCGCCCAGAAGGGCCCTTTCAAGGGTTCATAAAGGAGCTCTTTTTCAGCGTCCTTCCTCTGCAGAGTAACTCTAGCCCCAAATGAGGAAGGACGCTGAAAAAGAGCTCCTTTATGAACCCTGGAAAAAGCCCTCTTGGAGAAAAGCTAGCAGACTGCAATACTGAGAATCAGCATTTTAAGAAGGCAAACCCCCTCTTTTACTAAGCTGCGCTATGCTTTTTAGCACGCAATAAATATCATGCGCTAAACACTAATGCGTGCATGTTATCCTATGGACGCGTTAGCGGTTAGCGCATGTGTTGATTTATCACGCACGCTAAAATGATTAGCGCACCTTTGTAAAAGGAGCCCAAAGTATCTCATTGAATGGTATATTCAAGGTTCCCTCTTTTCTGCCACAGACCAATACGAGGTTTGAGATTCTGTGACGCCTTGCCTGAGATTCTGCAACTATTCACAATTCACCTTTATTTGAAATGCTGCAAATAATTAAAAAATATATATATATACAGTGGTACCTTGGTTTACGAGCATAATTCGTTCCAGAAGCATGCTCTTAAACCAAAACACTCGTATATCAAAGCAACTTTTCCCATAAGAATTAGTGTAAACTTGAACAATTCGTTCCACATCCCCAAAAACTTAATTACCATTAGAAACGCCTCCACCGCTGCCTCTGCCATAGACCCATCTACGCGGCTCCTCCAATTCTCCTCCTCTGCTGCTGTTCGCTGCCTCTCACTGCGGGTGGTGCTGGCTAAGCAAACGCCGCTGCCACAGAGCCTGACTGGACACTGTTGGCTCTGCTGCTCCCGGATGCTGCCCCCCCCCCCCCGGATGCCACTACCCCTTCTGCTGGGACTCTCAGGTGCTGGCTCACTCCTGCCGGACGCACCCCGACTCCCATGCCCCACCCGAAGCCACTGGTGCTGCTATCGCCTCTTCCCCCCACCTCCCCGACTGGCCCTGTCCTTACCCCTGCACCGCCGGTGATAGAAAGTGCCTGCCGCCGATCTGCTGCTGAGCCTTGAGCATCTGCGCATGCTCAGGCCTTCTGGATCTCACCCTCTCCGAGATTCTCATGAGATCTCGAGTCTCATGAGAATCTCGGTGAGGATGAGATCAAGAAGGCCTAGAGCATACGCAGATGCTCAAGGCAAAGCAGCAGACTGGCGGCAGGCCCTTTCTAACTCCGGTGGCACACGGGTAAGGACAGGGCCGGTCGGCAGATGGGGAGATGATCATGAAGGTAGGGAGCAGCGCCGGTGGCCTCGGGGGGAGCAATACTGTTGGTTCCCGCAGTCGGGTCGGGTGGGGGCTCGCAAATCGAGTCAATGCTCGGTTTACGAGTCAAAAGTTTGCTGAGTGTTTTGCTCGTCTTGCAAAACACTCGCAAACCGGGTTACTCGTAAACCAAGGTTTGACTGTATACCTCAAGAGTTTACAAAAACAAACAAGGAAAGGAGGGGCAAAAGGGAAGACACAAAAGGTCACCTAGGTCAGTGGTATTCAACCCAGTCCTCAGGGACCACCTGGACAGTCGGGTTTTCAGGATATCCACAATGAATATGAATGACAGAGACTTTGAAAACCCGACTGGCCAGGTGGTCCCTGAGGACTGGGTTGAATACCACTGACCTAGATTACAACTAAACATAATTAAATATTTATTTTAAAAAAAAATGGAAATAATAAACTGAGAAAGGTTAAAACAACAAAATGAAAAATAATTAACATTAATTGCAATTAAGGGGCCCTTTTACTAACTCCCTCTTTTACTAAGGTGCGCTAATCGATTAGCACGCGCTAAACGCTAACATGTCCATAGACTAACATGCACGCGCTAGCGTTTAGCGTGCACTAAATCAATTAGCGAGCTAATCGGTTAGCACCCCTTAGTAAAAGAGGGCCTAAGGTGCACTAAGTAATAAAGGAATGCCACAGGATGTGCTACATGTCCTTTGGTAGTTTTGTGCGTTTAATCAAGATTACGGATTTTAATGTAAAAAATGCAGCCTTAAAAAAAAAAATTACACACACCCCCTTTTGCAAAACCGTGCAAGAAGTTTTTCGCGCCAGCCAGCGCGATGAATGTTCTGCGCTGCTCAGAAGGTGATAAGAGTTCCTATGAGCATCGGAGCAGCGCAGAGCATTCAGCACGTGGCTGGCGCGAAAAACCTCTTGTATAGTTTTGTAAAAAAGCAATGAAAAGATAAGAAATACAACATGCAAAAGGAAAAATGACAAATTAAAGCATCTAAAACGGCATGCAGACTAGCTATAAATAGGCTTACAGTTTCACAGCCTACTTCAGAAAAGAAAGCCTAAATCAAATAGGCAGTTTGGAGTAGAGAGTTGCGCGGGGACAGAAATCCCACCCATCCCCACCCGTCCCCACCCGTCCCCGTGAGAATCCCACCCGTCCCCGTGAGGAATCCCTCCGTCCCCACCCGTCCCCGCGAGGATTCCCCTCCGTCCCCACCCGTCCCCGCGAGGAATCCCCTCCGTCCCCGCCCGTCCATATAAACTTCAGAAATTGTTATTTCATTTAATTATGCTACTGAATTAAAGGCTCTGGTAGAAACCCATTTACAAATAAGCAAAAAGACTTTATTAATTTGAAAATATTAATTGGGAAGAATACATACTTTGCAAATGGGTTTCTACCAGAGCCTCTAATGTTTATAAATTTTTATCAACACAACTAATATACTACTTTATCCTGAAGCAAAATAAAAAAATAAAATATAATTATTTTCCTACCTTTGTTGCCTAGTTTCTGCTTTCCTCATGTTCTCATTCAATTCCTTCCATCCACTGTCTCTCTTCCTTCTGCATCTTCCATTTGCTCTGTTACTGTGCCTCTCCCTTTCTTCCCCCTTCCAAATTGGTCTGGCACCCATCTTCTTCTCTCCGCTCCCCCATAGTCTGGCATCTGTCTTCTTCCCTGCCAGTGTCTTCTCCCTACTCTCTCTTCCCCATTTCCTTTCAGCGTCCTTCTCCCCGCCATCTTCCCCATGTCCTGTCAGCGTCCTTCTCCCCCCTCTGTCTTCCACATGTGCTTTCAGTGTCCTTCTCCCCCCTCTGCTTCCCCATGTCCTTTCAGCGTCCTTCTCCCTCTCTGTCTTCCCCATGGCCTTTCAGCATCCTTCTCCACCCCACCCCCCGTCTTCCCCATGTCCTTTCAGCGTCCTTCTCCACCCCTTTGTCTTCCCCATGTGCTTTCAGCATCCTTCTCCACCCCTTTGTCTTCCCCATGTGCTTTCAGCATCCTTCTCCCCCCTCTGTCTTCCACAAGTGCTTTCAGAGTCCTTCCCATGGCCTTTCAGCGTCCTTCTCCACCCCTTTGTATTCCCCATGTGCTTTCAGCGTCCTTCTCCCTCCTCTGTCTTCAAGTGCTTTCAGAGTCCTTCCCCCCCTCCTCCCGTCTTCCCCATGGCCTTTCAGCGTCCTTCTCCCCACTCCTTCTCTACCGTCCCGGTTGCAGCACAGCCGGCCAGGTCCCCTTACTTTTGTGGCACTTCCCCGACCGACTGACAACAGCCCCGGTCCGACAAACCTCCCTGCCCTTAACTGCGAATCTAAATTACCTTATTACAGCTGCTGTAAGAAGATAATTTAGATTCGCGGCTACAGGGCAGGGAGGATTGTCGGACCGGGGCTGTTGTCGGTCGGTCGGGGAAGTGCCACAAAAGTAAGGGGACCTGGCCGGCTGTGCTGCAACCGGGGCGGGGTGTGGCGGGGCGGACCGCCCCCTCCCTTGGTAGCCACTCGAACCGCGAGGCTACTTTCCTCCTTACCTGCACTGCCTGCAGCACAGAGCCAAACGGAAGTCTTCCCGACGTCAGCGCTGACGTCGGAGGGAGGGAGGGCTTTGTTTAAGCCCTCCCTCCCCTCCGACGTCAGCGCTGACGTCGGGAAGACTTCCGTTCGGCTCTGTGCTGCAAGCAGAGAAGGTAGGGAGAAGAGCCGCGCGACTGAGTACATCCAGCTTTGTTTAAGCCCTCCCTCCCCTCCGACGTCAGCGCTGACGTCGGGAAGACTTCCGTTCGGCTCTGTGCTGCAAGCAGAGAAGGTAGGGAGAAGAGCCGCGCGACTGAGTACATCCAGCCCCGCAGGAACCCCGCGACCCTCGGAGGCATCCCCACGGGATCCCCGCGACCCTAGGGGGCGTCCCCACGGGATCCCCGCGACCCTAGGGGGCGTCCCCACGGGATCCCCGTGACCCAAAGGGGGAACCCGCGGGATGCCCGCGGGTCCCGCGGGATTCCCGTCGTCCCCGTTCCCGTGCAGCTCTCTAGTTTGGAGAGATATTCATATGTATTAAGGACATTTAAGTAAAATAGTTGTTATCTACAGTGGGTCTTTGCTAGTTTGTGTTGGATTTTCTACCATTGTCCTCAATTTTAGACGCAAGTAGATGCCACAAGATTAAACAGCTCTCGCACCGATTGACCTAATAAGTTCAGATGCATTTTAGTAACCCAACTTGTTTGCTTATTTGATGTTGAATTTTGTCTAGTATTGTAATAGAGAATAATAAATTAGAGCTATCTTCGTCAAAGATTGGAGAGAGTCCATTTGCTTTGGACGATGTTACTTACCAAACCCCAATCACAATTAACACATTCACTTGAATATTGCAGTTAGGAAATCAAAAACTAAAGCATAAGCTAGATGAAACCCAAACCAGCAGGAAAAAGCCTCAGACAGGGGCCCTCCCACCGCCACAAAAGTGACTCAGGCAAGGAACCTCATAGGCCTAAAAAACCTCCCGTGGGCATCTCAAAGCTCTTTGCAGTGATATTGGATTTTTCACATCTGAGGGTTTTTTGTTTTTTTTTAATTCTTTATTCATTTTCAAAATTACATTAAGTGTTAAATATATTCATTCACATTAACAATAAATACATCACTTACAAACAATCATTGATACATTTCATAAATTCTTATCCCTTCCCCTTTTCCATCCCTCCCACCCATATATTCCATTATCATATAAAACATATAATAATAAAATTCCCCCCTCCCTACACCTTAAGTTGATAAATATAAGGGAAACAATTTCAAATTAATCTTTACAATACTTTGTTAATGGTTTCCACACATCCTGAAACTTCTTAAAATATCCCCGTTGTAATGCAATAAACCTCTCCATTCCATCTGAGTTTTTTGTACTACTTACCAATCCCCATACAGCACCAGGAGAGGTAGCAATTATAGTAGCTGCTCTTGATGTGTTGTACATCAAAGCCAGCTCACCAAAGCTTCCACGGTTATCATAAGAACCAACACACTTTCCAGCACCATCACATTTGACATAAATGTCATAGGTTCCCCTGTGAATAAAATACAGTTTGAGATGCAACCTACAGTAATGGCAAAAGTGAGAAAGCTCCGACTTGAGACCAGCATGAATTAAAGCCAAAATTTTAAAACATGGGTCTTGCTCTGTTGTACTAAAGCAGAGACAATGAAAACTTAAGCCTCTGGGGGAGGGGGGATAACTCTGAATTTCATGGAGTTTTCCTACACCAAACGGAACATCTGAGAACTCATAAGTGGGAGAATATTTGCACCTTCTTCACCTCTTTGGTCGAGCAACATAAAAAGGTGAGAAGCCCATTATCTTTACAAAAGAGGAAAGGTATGAAGGGCAGTTGCTCGTATGAAGATAAACAGAGAAGATGAGAAAGGAAGGCATGACGAAGGATCCTATTCATTTATTTAAAATATTCATGTTGCTTTTCAAAAATATCAAAGTGTCTTGCAAAACTAAAGAGAAGAAATAAACATGTACTTTGATGTTCACAGTCTACACCAGGGGTGTCAAAGTCCCTCCTCGAGGGCCGCAATCCAGTCGGGTTTTCAGGATTTCCCCAATGAATATGCATGAGATCTATTAGCATACAATGAGAGCAGTGCATGCAAATAGATCTCATGCATATTCATTGGGAAAATGCTGAAAACCCAACTGGATTGCGGCCCTCTAGGAGGGACTTTGACCCCCCTGGTCTACACAAAGGCCTTAATAGCTTCTTTCATGCAGGTATGCTATAATGAAGAGGCAGGGATGGGAGGATGTTTTGACATTGTTTCAGATCATTCATTGAACCATATCCATGTCATTTTCTTGGTTGGGCTGAGAACCTTTCAGCATTCCCTTGTATTTTGTACCTGGGGTGATAGAAAATTAACCCCCTCATTTACAAAACTGCACTAGCGTTGTTAGCGCCAGCCACGCTAAATCTGTACTCTGTTTAGTCATTCAATCTGTAACTTTGTTTATTCACTCAATCTGTAACATTTCTAATCATTGTAAACCGCATAGAACTTCATGATCCTGCGGTATATAAACTGTTATTATTATTATTATTATTAACAGCTCCGACGCTCTTAGGAATTCTATGAGCATCGGAGCTGTTACCAACCATGTCCGGTGCTAAAAATGCTAGTGCGGTTTTGTAAAGGGGGAAGGGGGCAAGTGGCTTGCCCAGAGTCACATGGAGCAGTGCTGGAATTGATCCCACAACCTCAGGGTGCTGAGGCACTCCTCACCTCCTTACTGCTAATGATTGCTTTTATGTTTACATCACGCCAAGGGAAAGCTTCCTTCTAGCGTTCATAGGATTTAATGTGTATAGGCAAATAATCATGCTGTAGTTTTAATCAGACCTATGATATCCGGCACAATTGGAAATATTTCTATATATTTCATGCCACATTTTCTTGGTCTATGACTACATTTCTCGATATCTGATCAACTTTTGGTCTACACAGCATTAGCAACTAGGAAAGTTGGAGGACTGGGGAAAAAGACTGGTTTATTTGCTATCCCGCTTCCCCTGATTTGACAGACACATTTTCTCACCTCAATGAGCTGAACATCACACTGCAAGATCAATAGAAGTTGGGTTTTTTTTTTTCTCTCAGCCACAGATAGACTAAATAATTGTGAGTCTTTACTAACTCACTGCCATGAAACAGTAGCACAAAACTCAACAGAAATGACAAAAGGCAGATTTTGCTGGCAGCACTTTAGTTAATATTAACACTGACCAATTGAAATGTTCAAGAAAAAATCTGGGTCCTTTTAAACTCAGACAGAAATGAAGCTAAGATCCTTCCAGTTCCTCCACAATGGAAAGTGGAATTTTCTAATCATGGTTCCATAACAATTCATCAAACTAAGGAGCACCTGTATTTTGAAAATAAGACATACTGTATCCTGGATGATGTAGAGAAGTAAATATTTAACAATCTCAGACATTTTCAACAATATACTACTTCTGCAAGTGTCTAAGGGTGCTAGCTCACCCCGGTCTATTTGAATTATATTATATGCATGGAAGAGTAGTCCTGGTTTCCCTGGGAAAAGCAGAAATACAAATCCAGGCATGCGATGCGGCAAAACCCAAGCTTGGATCAGCCTTTCCAAGTTGTCCTGAGATTGGTGGAGCAAAAGCTGATAGTAATTCTTTCAGCATTTCTAGCCCACACCAAAGGACCTTGCACATTAAGGAAGGTCATATATGTCATCAAAAATATATAGTGAAGACCTAGGCACTCACTTCACCTTTTTTTTTGAATGAAGAATATTATCATAAATCAGTCCGTACCTGCAAGACGTTGCCTCACAAGTTTGCCCAACTTCATTCAATGATCATCGATTTATTTAAATTTTTTATGGGTCCTCAGAGGGCCACCACGCACTCAAATACATCTCATAGTGCGGGGCTTTATGCACCCTTTCGTCACTGGACCTATGTTTTGTATTTATCATACATAATGTTTAAATTACTTAATTTATTTAAGTATAAATATGCTAAAAGTACTTAGCTTTTGTATGACGCTAGTCGGGAGGGTAGAAACATCAGTTATCCAACATGTTTCGCCCATGTATCTCACCGGGCTTTATCAAGGCTCCCTCTCCCATTCACAGCCACATTCTCCCACCAATGCGTCGAGACGAAAAACCTGGAGAATTGGTGGGAGAATGTGGCTGTGAATGGGAGAGGGAGCCTTGATAAAGCCCGGTGAGATACATGGGCGAAACATGTTGGATAACTGATGTTTCTACCCTCCCGACTAGCATCATACAAAAGCTAAGTACTTTTAGCATATTTATACTTAAATAAATTAAATAATTTAAACATTATGTATGATAAATACAAAACATAGGTCCAGTGACGAAAGGGTGCATAAAGCCCCGCACTATGAGATGTATTTGAGTGCGTGGTGGCCCTCTGAGGACCCATAAAAAATTTAAATAAATCGATGATCATTGAATGAAGTTGGGCAAACTTGTGAGGTAACGTCTTGCAGGTACGGACTGATCAAAAATATATAGTACATAAGAGGGTTAACCATGTCTGTCTGTCTGTCAGGAGCAAAATAATTTTCTAAAAACTTAATGGAATGAGACTGAATTTGGTGTGGAGGAAAACCCAGAGAAAAGACACATCTAGTGTGAAAATCAGCCAAATTTTATATACTGTTCTCCCAGGGGGAATTTAGAATGATTTACATGAATTTATTCAGGTACGCAAGCATATTTCCGTCTGTCCCAGTGGGCTCACAATCTATCTAATGTATGTGGGGCGATGGGGGGGATTAAGCGACTTGCGTAGTGTCACAAGAAGCAGCATAGATTTGAACCTACAACCTCAGGGAATTAGGGAATCATTCTGCGATGACAGAGAATTGCCCGGACTGCGCCTTTTAATATTAAAGAGCACATTTTACTACCATTTTAATATTAATGATCTCATTGTACTACATTTGCATGGCAGAGTCAGAGACTGCTAGAGAGCTCAGAAAAGTCCACGGTGAGCCGTTCTGATAATAACCAGCCGGTAAAATACTGCTTCGCTAAACCAGCATTAAAGGCACGGTAAGTTTTGAGAATATCCTGCCTAGTATTTATTAATTTTTTTTATATCCTAAGTGGTTTTACATTCAGGTACTTTATCATATTTCCCTATCTGCCCCGGTGGGCTCAAACTCTCTCTAGTGTACCTGGGGCAATGTGGGGATTAAGTGACTTGCCCAGGGTCACAAGGAGCAGCGAGGGATTTGAACCCACCACCTCAGGGTGCTGAGGCTGTAGCACTAACCACTGTGCCACACACTCCTACATTAACCAAAATGTGTGGTTTCTACTTGTTGCTATGTCTCATAAAGAAGCATGGCAATATCCATAGCCTTGCTATAGCGGCACCCTGTGGTTTTTTGACAGTAATATCTAATGGTTAGATATGTTATCACATTTAGGCCCCCTTTTACTAAGGTGCGGTAGCTGATTTACTGCTTGCTACATGCTAATGTGCGACGACGCGTCCATAGGATATAATGGACGCGTTCGAACGCTTTAGCGTTCAGTAAGCACTAATTTTTAGCGCGTGCTAAAATGGCTAGCGCATCTTAGTACAAGAGAAGGTTAGTTTCATTTTGTTATTATTTCCACCCCTCACCTCTCCAGGTAAGAGAGCAACACAGACAAGAAGATACATGAACATACTTATTGATTCAATTTTCTATACTGTTCTCCCAGGGGAGCTCAGAATGGTTTACATGAATTTATTCAGGTACTCAAGCATTATTTTTCCCTCTCTGTCTCGGTGGGCTCACAATCTGTCTAATGTACCTGGGGCAATGGGGGGATTAAGTGACTTGCCCCGGGTCACAAGGAGCAGTGTGGGTTTGAACTCACAACCTCAGGGTGCTGAGGCTGTAGCTTTAACCACTGCACCACTCTAGAAATCAAAATGTAGTAAAAGTGAGCCAAGTAAAGGACAATGAAGCCATTGTGACATCACTGATGAGATTGGCTCTTAGGCATTGGTGGAATGAGGCATTATGACATCACAATACCTGGTTATCAGAGGCTGAAATTTTACACACTATTTATTTATTCAATTTTCTATACTGGTCTCCCAGGGGAGCTCAGAATGGTTTACAGTAATTTATTTGGGTACTCAAGCATTTTTCCCTGTCCTGGTGAATTCACAGTCTAATGTACCTGGGGCAATGGGGGATTAAGTGACTTGCCCAGGGTCACAAGGAGCAGTGTGGGTTTGAACTCACAACCTCTGGGTGCTGAGGCTGTAGCTTTAACCACTGCGCCACACTCTCCCCCCATATGAGGGCATGCACAAGCATCCATACACACACGCAGAGGGACTGGAAAGAATTTGATGAACTATGCTCCACATGCTTTTCCCGCTTGTTTAAAAATGTTTTTACTACTCCAGGAAATGGGTATTTTACCATAAATCTCAGTTCATCTAGGTGTACATGGAGCTGAAAAGATTGTATAGAATGGAATAAACAGTAACATGAGTTCCCAGGAAAGTAGGAAAAACATGTACTATTTCTTTGTGAAAATGTCTACGGTAATGTAAGACACTGAACAGACCTGTCAGCACATCCTGATATACGGATGGCTTCTGTTGTTCTGGCAGCTGTCCTCGCTTTCAATGGCTTAAGTCCAAACAGGAAACCTGATTGATTTAAGCACTTCAATATTTTCTGAATATCTGCTTTTCCATTTGCCCCCAGATGAGTGAAAAAAGGCCTGGGAGAAACTTCTACATACAAATAGAACAGAGCTTCAGATTTCACAGTGGTTTAATCAATAATGAAATCCCACTTCTTGGCTTTTTTCTGTATTCCCTTGATTCCCTCTTGCATACAAATCAGACAGATTTCAATTTTAATGCAGGGAATTTCATACTGAATATTATAATATATATGAATTTGATACAGTACAATTAATTTATAAAAAACCTTTCCGTATGGACCCAAAATGGTAAGAAGTCCTTTAGCAAACAGTCATTATGCCCCTTTTTAAAAAATATATATATAACAGCAGAGGATATTCATTCAGCCAGTCATGTCACCATGGTATCAGTTCAATATTCATTTTTAAAGATGAAACAATCAAGGAGTTGTGTGAACATTTCATGAAACCTAGTTTCCATCTTTGAATCAGAGATAAGGGTACGCGATACACCGTCAATAGCGCACAGGACATTGGCATGCTGACAATTTCGAACCGTCAAATGCGCACCCGGAGGGGAAGTGTCGAGGCAGAAATTTAAGTATGGGGGGGGGGGTTTGCGGGAAAGATCACATCGGCATTGAACACCCCCCTCTAAGCCACAGCACAAGTGTTGGGGGTTCCCCCCACAACCCCCCTCAGAGCGCAAAATGCCTTTTAAGTTTAGATCGCGTGCGAGTTGAAAGTTTATTAGGGGGGGTTCCCCCCCACCCCCTACCTCAACCAAAGCGTGAGTGTAGTGGGGGGTTCCCCCCCCCTCACATACACTCACCCGAGACTGCAAAAAAAAAAAAAAAAAAGGAATAGGGCGGCGCGTACTTTTCCTGCACGCAAATGTCGGGGCGTAAACGTCGGCACGCCAATGTCCGGCGTGCTTTTGACGGGTCACCGGGTTCACTGGACACAGGGCTGACGCAGCCACTAGGCAGTTGTTTTTGGCCAGCAAAGTATGGGGTGATAAAGAGAAGATACAGGCAAAACAAAACAATAGATTTTGAGAACCACACAGGCTGAAATTCACACATACTTAACTTCTAGGCGTCGGACATTTCATCACACGCTAACCTCCGCGGCAACCTAAATTCCTAACGCCTCGTCAATGGAGGCGTTAGGTATTCGCGCGGCAGGCGGTTTAACGCGCGGTATTCTGTGCGTTAAACCGCTACTGCGCCTTTGTAAAAGGACCCCTTAGAGAAAGCTATTCAAAAGTGGATAGAGATTAAGGACTCCTTTTATCAAACTGCAGTAGAGCTTTCTACTGCAGGCCAGCGAGGTAAACGCTCTGATGCTCATGGAAATTGAATGAGCGTCAGTGCATTTACTTTGCTGGCCCATGGTAAAAAGCTCTACCACGGTTTGATAAAAGGGGCCCTTAGAAACTTAGGACTTGGGTGATCATCTTAGGATAGTGTTGTGCAATCAGGCAAAATGCAGTTTGAGATTCAATATTTTATTTATTAAATTTATAGCATGTTATATCTAGAATGTACACAATAAAAATACATAATACATCAAAGTCAAACTAAAATACAATAAAATGAAAGAAAAATACTCAAAATAAAATCTAAGGGCTCCTTTTACTAAGCCGTGTTAGGGCATTAACGCACGGAATATCGCACGCTAAATTGCCGCGCATGCTAGACACTAACGCCAGCGGTTTGTGTTTGGTGCACATTACCTATGCACTAAAAAAATAGAACATTTTTTTACTGCTGGGGGCATGTTTGGGGGTGGAGAGTCCACATGCCCTGTGCTAATCAGTTAGTGCAGCTGCATCACCGTGCACTAACCAATTAGTGTGTGGTTAGCGCGGGAGCCCTCACCGCCTACTAAAGGGCTCACATGGTAATAGCTATGTGCTAATTGGGAAATCAGTGCATGGACATTAATGGGGGAAATAGGAAATACAGCCATTTTACAACCACGCAAAAAGTGGCCTTAGCTCGCAGGAAAGCCCTACGCTACTGATACCACATACCACGTTTTAGTAAAAGGGCCCCATAGAATGTGCAGTGGTACCTTGGTTTACGAGCATAATCCGTTCCAGGATCATGCTCATAATCCAAAACGCTCGTTTATCAAAGCAAAATGCCCCATAGGCCTTAATGCAAACTCAGAAGATTCGTTCCACAACCAAAGTTTGCAATGGTGGCCCAGGGCTGAGTACCTGCCTGCCGGTGCTGCAGCGCTTCCAAAGTGGTGGCTTCCTTCCCTCGGGGTCCCCGTGCGGCTGCCCTCCTGCTTCGGCCGATGCCCTCCTGAACGAGATTGCACGCGGCCTCACCTCTCCTCTCCTCTGTCAGCCGCTGCCCCGACAACACGCTCACCGCGTACAGGCACGCAGGGAAGGAAGCCACCACTTTGAAAGCGCTGCAGTACCCGCAGGCAGGTACTCACCCCTGGGCCACCTTTGCTGAGTGCTCGTTTATCGGGGCAGTGCTCGGTTTACGAGACAAAAGTTTGCTGAGTGTTTTGCTCGTCTTGCAAAACACTCGTAAACAGTGCACTCGTAAACCGAGGTACTACTGTATATGTATCCAGTATGGGCATGAAAAGCTAAAGGGATTAAAACTAAAGATTATGGGGTCTTTTTACTAAGGCGCGCTAACCAATTTAGTGCGCTGATTTTGCACGTGCTATGTCCTATCATGTCATGATCTAAAAAGTACTGTCAAGCTCTGCATTACTATACTGTATACTCTGTTATGTCTTATTATACAGTACGTAAACTTGTAACTCGTTCTGAGCTACGAAGCTAGTAAAAGGTATCGAGAATTTGAGCTACACAGAACGCCTCGGAAAACTGGGATTGTTCACCCTCGAGAAGAGAAGACTGCGAGGAGACATGATAGAGACTTTTAAAATACTAAAAGGATTTGACAAAATAGAGCAAGAAACATCGTTATTCACATTGTCAAATGTGACTCGGACAAGAGGTCATGGACTGAAACTGAGGGGCACCAGGCCCAGGACAAATATTAGGAAGTTCTGTTTCGCACAACGAGTGGTGGACGCTTGGAACGCTCTCCCTGAGGAGGTCGTGATGGAGACCAGCATTCTGGGTTTCAAGAGCAAGTTGGATGCACACCTTCTTGCAAATCACATTGGGGGATACGAGTAAACAAGGTTTCTCATCAGGGAACACCTGGCTTGGCCTCCGCGGGTGTGGGTCGCCGGACTGGATGGACCTAGAGTCTGATCCGGCGAAGCCATTTCTTATGTTCTTATGTTATGTTCTTCTGATATAAATCCAAATAAACAAATCTCACACGTAAACGCTCTCCCTGGGATTCTATATAAGGTGACCCCAATATGTTTAAGAATGATTTTTTTAAAACTGCATTACTTTACATGGATAACTTCCCTATTTAAAATACTGTAGTACAAATGTGGTGGAAAAATTACCTCATGACATCTTTGGAACTCAAAGCTTTAGGCCTTTTTTTTTACTAAGGTGCGCTAACCGATTAGCGCGCGCTAAATGCTAACGTGTGCATGTTAGTCTATGAACACGTTAGCATTTAGCGCACGCTAATTCAATTAGCATGCTCTAATCGGTTAGTGCACCTTAGTAAAAGAGGGGGGTTAATGTTATAAGTGAAGAAAGCACCGAGTGTGCTAATATTTATGCCAGCTGTAAAACTAGTGTTTACATTGGTACCTGATGTAAGCTAGCAGTATAGAATAGTGCTACAGTCACATAAAGTGTGCTTAAATTGTGGTACCCGGTAACAGAATTGCCCCCATAGTATAGAAACCATCAACAGGGTTAGCAGAAGCAATATCCAGATAGGGCCTATGAAAATCTTGGTCAGCAGCACTTATCCAGGTAGCAGATGCTCTTATCTGGTAAGTGCTTTAGAATATTGATCCTTTAATTTTCAATAGGTAGTAGCAGAAGGATGGCTTTATTTAGAAAGCTAAGCAGGTATCATTTGATGGTCACACAGCACAAAACACATAGGGCTCCTTTTACAAAGGTGCGTTAGAGCCTTAACACGCGGAATAGCGTGCGCTAAAATGCCATGCGCGCTAGCCGCTACCGCCTCCTCTTGAGCAGGCGGTAGTTTTTCGGGTAGCGCGCGCTAATCCAGTGCGTGCGCTAAAAACGCTAGCGCACCTTTGTAAAAGGAGCCCAAAGGATTTCAGTTTCAAAAAAGTGACTTTTAGCAATATCAAGATGCTTTAAGAGTTTACCTGTCGATGACATAAAAATTGTCTCCATCGTCCCCTTGATCGATAACATGTTCCTCACATTTGACTAATTTTTCAAACATGGCATCTAACACCTGAGACATCTGTTCCTACAAGGAGATGGAAATGTTAGCAAGCAGGCCCATGTAAGAGCACCAGTGTTTCCTGATTTCTGAAGAGGGTAAAATGCATTGGTGCGTATCATCATCTTCACTGCTGTCTGCTCTGAGGTACCACCAGACTCAGCTGCTAGAAAATCTAATGAACATATCACCAAACTGTCTGGGATCTAATTGTTCTCTTCTTCCTTCCCTTCCACCCCACTCTTTCGACCCATCTCTCTCCTTCTTGTTTTCTTTGACCTGAAGGCCTGGTGGGCATAACCTATTGCTTCACAGCTTTCGTTTACTAATTAGAATTTTCTTTTGATGTTCACATGTTTTATTTAGCTGTTCTCTTTTTCTAGATTTTGCACAACAGTGAGCAGCCTAAATAATGTATTCAGTGTTATTATAAAATTAAAATAATGGCCTTCAGTAGCCATCAATACAAATTTTGGCATTGGGCAGCTTTTATCAGAAGTTGTAATAGAACCCCAAATCCAAAGTAATACCTTATTCACCTGCATTTCAATGTTGTACTCTGTTAAAATGTTTACTGTCACCTAGCAAATATTTCTTGACATGCGTTTGGACTGGAGCAGTGGCGTAGCAAGGATAGGAGGCATCTGGGGCAGTGGCGCCCCCCCCCCATTCCACCTCCCCACCGAGCATGCACACCCCTTCTCTTCCCCATACCTCTTTAACTCCCATAGCACGAGGAGCAGCACCAACTTGCTGCTCACATCAGCATCGGCTCTCCCTCTAACATTGCTTCCTAGGTACAGGAACAGGAAGTGACATCAGAGGGAGAGCCGACGCTGGCGTGAGCAGCAAGTTGGAATTGTGTCTTCGCTATAGATAGGTGCCAGAAATGTAGGCCAGGGTTTTCTAGGCCTACATTTCCGGCATCTATTTTTGTCATGAATCACACCTATGAAGGCCCTTTAGGCTGCCTAACGAGATTTCAGGCATTAGCCACACCCAAAGTGGTGTTCGGCGGCCTAAAGCGCCTAGATAGGCACAATTCCAGTGCGTATTATTATAAACGGTGTGAGTGTTTGCCATTTTAAAAGGCATTTGTGGTGCAGTGGTTGGAGCTATGGCTTCCTGAGGTTGTGGGTTCAAATCCTGCACTGCTCCTTGTGACCCTGGGCATGTCACTTAATCCCCATTGCACATAAACACATAAGCATTGCCTCTGCCGGGTCAGACCAGGGGTCCATCGCGCCCAGCAGTCCGCTCCCGCGGCGGCCCCCCAGGTCCGTGACCTGTAATTGGTCCTTACCTAAATTATTTGTCTCCTATTCATTTAGTACCTGTACCTATACCCTTCAATCCCCTTCTCCTTCAGGAAGTCATCCAATTCTTTTTTGAAGCCCAATATTGTACTCTGCCCTATCACCTCCTCTGGGAGCGCATTCCAGGTGTCCATTACCCTCTGAGTGAAGAAGAACTTCCTAGCGTTCGTTTTGAATCTGTCTCAAGTATGTTAGATAGAGTGGGAGCCCACCAGAACAGTTAGGGAATAATGCTTGAGTACCTGAATAATTTGTAATCCGCATAGAATTGTAGGATATGGAGAATATACATTAAAAAAAAAAATAAACAGCTTGCTTATTCTTTAAGTAATATGGCCTATTTTATCTAAGGACCTTAAAAAAAAAAAAAAAAATCAAACAAGGAGTTTTAAATTTGGCCCTGTAAGGTACTAGTAGCCAGTCTAGTTTTTTCCAGGAAGGGTTTAATGTGGTCACGTCGCTTGCAGCCTTCTGTCAATTGTGCTGCAGCATTCTAAATTAGTTGGAACAGATGCAAAATAGAGAATGACACGGTGGATGTTACCCATGGCTAGCCATGAGTAGCCGCGGGTAACCCACCAAAACTGTGGAGGGGGGAAAGGTGCTCACCACAGGTGGAGCGGTGAATGGCCTTGTTCCCGCAGTTAAGAGAGGGAACGTGCGCAGTCACTGATCGTGGCGGCCCCCTCCCTCTCTCCTTCCTACCTACCCAAATCTATCTCCCTCCCTCCTCCTTACCTTCGCAGCGCGTTTTAAGGTTTGAGACTTGTTGCATCAGAGGAGAAGCTTCCGCCCACACACGCACATGACTGCACGAACACTCCGGCGGCTTTCAACAAGCTACTCAAACCTTAAAATGCACTACGAAGGTAAGGGGGAGGGAGGGAGATGCACGGACCGGGCGAGGGCTGTCGAAGGGCAGTGAGGTGGCAAGAGAGAAGGGTGGATGCTACAGGGACGGGGTGGTGAAGGGGACAGCAGGGACGGGGACAGGACGGCGAAGAGGTTGGCAGAGACGGGGCGGTGGTCCGGTGACGGGGCAGTGCCGGGGACAGATTTTTTCCCCATGTCATTCTCTAATGCAAATCTCTTTGTTAGGCCAGTGTACAAGGCATTACAGTAGCCTAGTAGTGATATTATTGTGGGTGGACCACTTGTTTTTTCAATATATGGAGAGAGATTTTGTAGCTGCTATAGATGATAGAGACAATTTGTAAAGGTTGTTTGCATTTCTGGGATCAGAGTGAGTAATGAGTCTAGCAGTATCCTCAGATTTCTGACCTGTGATTTTAGAGGGGGTTCATACGTCCCAAAAGATACTTTGAGGTCAGCTATTTGTGCCAATCAGTGCTCGTTAAGACCTCCACTTTACATACTTTTGAGGCCTCTGAGGTCCTCTTAAGTAACATCACTATTTGTACCTTCGTCAAAAGAAATTGTATGATGTGACTGATTGATTGATGTGTTCATTTTTATAGCCCGTCCTCCCCAGAAGCTCAGAACAGGTTAAAATAAAATAAAATTAGGTACTTGGAAATTCCCTACTACTATTTATCATTTCTATAGTGCTGAAAGGCGTGCACAGCGCTGTACATTCAACATATAAAAGACGGTCCATGCTCAGAAGAGCTTACAATCTAATTTGGACAGACAGACAGGACATAAAGGGGTTGGGGAGTTTCTAGCAGAGAGAATGATTGGATGGACACAGGTATCTTACGGTACGTGGGAATTAGGAGTTGAAAGCAGCCTTGAAAAAGTGGATTAACTTGGATTTGAATACTGCTAGAGACGGAACCTGACGTAACGACTCAGGAAGTCTGTTCCAGGCATACGGTGCAGCAAGATTGAATGGACAGAGCCTGGAACTGGAAGTGGAGGAGAAGAGTATAGATAGGAGGGATTTACCGGATGAACAGAGTTTACTGGGATGAGGAAGAGCATAGGTGGAGATACGTCTATAAGAGGAGTTTGAACTGTATTCAGGAATGGATGAGGAACCAATGAAGTGATTTGAAGAGAGGGGCAATGTGAGTATGATGCTTTTCATGGAATATGAGTCATGCAGCAGAATTCTAAATGGATTGAAGGGGAGAAAGGTGGTTGAGCAGAAGACCTGAAAGAAGCAAGTTGCAGTGATCTAAGCGAGAGGTGATGAGTGTGGATAAGAGTTTTGATAGTGTGCTTGGAAAGGAGAGGTTGGATTTTGGTAAAATTATAGGGGAAGAAGTGACAGGCTTTAGCAGTTTGTTTGATCTGAGCAGAGGAGGAGAGAGAGGATTCAAAGATGACCCCAACGTTGCGAGCTGACAAGACAGGAAGGAAGAGAGTGTTGGCTACAGAAACAGAGAATGGGGGAGGGGGAGATGGGTTTAGGCGGGAAGATAAGAAGTTTTAGATGATGGTGAGACACCCAGGTGGCTATGTCAGATAGGCAGGCTGAGATTGAGCCTTCTCAGGATAAAGCCCCACACTCTGGAATTTACTCCCAGAGGAGTTCTACGTCAGGAAGCAAATGAAAACCTCATTTCTCTCCCAAGCCTTCAAAACATAGGGTGACTGACTATATATACTCACTCTGAACCTGGACTAGTTTGCTACACACACTGTTAGGAACTGACCTATCTTGTTTAACTGTATAAAAAACTTGCCTTGAGTTTAGCCACCCATCTGTTTATCCAAATGGACTCTGTACCACCCATCTTGTCCCCATCTGATACCTACACTTGGTCCCTTGGCTGTATGATAAGCTGTATTGTGTCATATCTATATTACTTGAATGTTCTAATGTGTGCTTATTAGGTGTTCCATAAGTAATATGCTGACATCTCTGCTATTTGAATTTCAGTGCTGTTAATAAGTAGATTTTTGAAATGGTTTCATGGTAGCCCTATTATTAAATTTCAATCTGCTGATTTTGAGTTTACCTTGTTCATTGTATTTATCCAGAAGTCCGGATTTCCCCGGATATGTGCTCCTTTGTCCAGGTTTTGAAAAGAAATCGTGTCGGGAGGGGGCATCTGCGGATGTCTTTCTGCCCGACGAACAGGCAGTGAGGGCAGGTCTGGGAGCGGAGCTGGGGCGTAACGGAGCAGGGATGGGTGGAAATGGATGAGTCTAGGGCAGGGGTGCCAAAGTCCCTCCTCGAGGGCCGCAATTCAGTCGAGTTTTCAGGATTTCCCCAATGAATATGCATGAGATCTATTTGCATGCACTGCTTTCAATACATATTCATTAGGGAAATCCTGAAAACCCAACTGGATTGCAGCCCTCGAAGAGGGACTTTGACACCTGTGGTCTAGGGGGTCCGGATTTAGGCTTGGTTTTATACAATAGTTGCATTTATGTACCTAAATGCCAGTATGTACGTACAAGGATGCGTACTTAAGCTAATATTCTATTACAGCAGTTCCATGCAGACTTGCTTTTAATTCTTTAGGTACCATTTACTGAATCCACCCCTAAAATCATGTAGTGTTGTTGCAGAATTAATTAAACAGCATACGCAAGCTAATATTTTTCTCATGAGGCTGACGTGGTTAGCATGAGCTTTCTTACTGGATCAAGGTTCTTGAAGAGAAGAATATCTTTACAAGCCTCTTGCAACCTGTTTCTCTGATCATCTGTTTTGGGATGGATAATCTAGAAGAGATCATGGAAAATTTTGCTTTAGTATTTCTTTATATTTATGCACAGTTCTTTCTAGTGGCATGCGGTGAGGGCTTTCAGGGGATTTAGTGAATCCTCAGCTCGGCAGCCCTGCTTTTTTATTGTTGTTGTTTACTTTTTACTTGATGCAGTTTGATTTGCTGAGTAGGCAGCCTGCTCAACCAGTCAAACTGCATCAAACAAAAAGAAAACCAAAAGAAAAAGCAGGGCTCTTCGGCTGGGGATTCTCCAAACCTCCTGAAGGCCCTGACAGTACTGGTCTGAATTTGATTGGCTGAGCAGCTTCTGCCTGTTGCCTGCTCAACCAATCAAATTCAGAGCAATGCCCTCATGGCCTTTAGGGGGTGGAGTGAATCCCCTGAAGGCTCAACCTGCATGCTACTGCTCCTTTTCTTAGGAGTCTTTTATTAACGATCAGCCCATGTTATCCTGTGGTAGATAACATGCACTAGTTTTAGTTAAAGACCCCGTTAGTCTTGCAATTGAATCTGAAGACATAACCTACAGAAATAACCTGCCTAGTTGCTCGGTTCCAGGGTGGTTATTCTAGGCCAGTTCTGGATTTCTGACAACCCTCTATCTTGATACCTTATGCAACCTGCAGCACTGATTTCAATGGGCAGTATCGGGGACTACAAATCCCACACTGCACTGGTCAATATGTCACCCTCATGAAACTGGGTAACTGTGCAGCTCGGAATCTAGCCGGTCTCCAATGGCTAGGTACTACATTCAACACAATAATCATATTTCAGAAGCATCTTAAACATACATCTTTAAAGAATTCAGCTGGTAGTATTAGCAAATTGTTTTATTTATGGGAGCAGTAGAGGAACCTAAGGTTAGGGCAGTGGACTGAGAAGAACCAGGGTGAACATGGTTCATTTCACTCATTAACATTTATATCCCACATTAGTCAAAAAAACATTTTTTGGTTCAAAATGGCTCAGAATACATTTACTATGGAATAAGATAAAATCCACATTAAAAAAATATAGGGATCCTTTTACTAAGGTGCGCTGGCCTATTTAGCGCAAAATGCTAACATGTCCATTATATTCTATGGACGCGTTAGCTAATATTTAGCGCGCAATAAATCGGCCAGCGCGCCTTAGTAAAAGAGGGGTATAATGTTCTGAAGAACATTAACTTGTAAATACTGTATACCTAAAACCGACATGGGCAACTCCGGTCCTTGAGGGCCGGAATCCAGTCGGGTTTTCAGGATTTCCCCAATGAATATGCATGAGATCTATTTGCATGCACTGCTTTCAATGCATAGCCATTGGGGAAATCCTGAAAACCTGATTGGATTCCGGCCCTCGAGGACCGGAGTTGCCCATGTCTGATCTAAAAGAACTACAAATCTACCACAAGTATTCATTTCCTATTTCCTAACAGAGATTTCTGAAAGGAATAAGGTTTTAGTTGTCTACAGAAAATCGAATAGTTATCTTGACTCCTGATACCAGAAGGAAGAGCGTTCCAGCAATCTACTAATACATTTTTTGCTGTAACTTTTTAGAATGATAGTTGCAGCTACCTCTTGGGGTGGAGTATTAGTACAACTAGCTCAGGGATCTCAAAGTCCCTCCTTGAGGGCCGCAATCCAGTCAGGTTTTCAAGATTTTCCCAATGAATATGCATTGAAAGCAGTGCATGCACACAGATCTCATGCATATACATTGGGGAAATCCTGAAAACCCGACTGGATTGAGACCCTCAAGGAGGGACTTTGAGACCCCTGAACTAGCTAGAAAGAAGCAATAATGTTCCTTATCTTGTAATGGAGACAAAAAACCAGTGGAACTGATGATCTTGATAACACCTTTATTTGAACAGGGTACAAAAATAGTAACAAATTATGACACAGACTCAACACGGGCCGTGTTTCGGTAGTTGAAACAACCTTCTTCTGGGGTCCTAAGCAATAAACAAATATGAGAAATGCGAAACAGCACCAGTAGTCTAAGGTCTGATTGGCCAATCAGGCCTTAGATTAAGTGGGGATGGGCGGACCCGCTATGCCTAAGGCCTGATTGGTCCAGGCTTCTAGAGCCTGGGCCAATCAGGCCTTAGGCTTCGGCGGGATGGGCCGGGAAGGGGCGAGTCCGCCTCATTGCGACGAGGCGGGCTTACCGGCTGGACGGGCAAGAACCGTCTGGCCTGAAGAACAGGTTAGTTTGGAGGTTTGGGGGTTGTTAGCGCCGGGGGGGGAGGTGCGTCTTCGGGCAGGAGGGATTGGACACCCTCCTGCCAGCGATCGGTAGTGTCGGGGTGGGAGGGAGATCGGTAATGTCGGGGGGGGGGGGGGCGGTCGGTAGTGTCGGAGGGGGGGGCATCCGATCGGACAGGCCGCGGCCCGCTATACTTATAGCGGCAGAGAGATCCCTTGCCGCGATAAGTGTAGCGGGCCGTGTCTAATCTAACCCGATTCTCTAACCAGCGTCTGTAACATGGACGCCGGTTACAGAATCGGGGTTTTAGTGTAGGCCGATTCTGAATAGGACGCCTCTCCCGGGCGTCCTATACAGAATCAGGGCCTAGGTGTCTTGCGGGCCTCGCCTTCAATATAGGCGGCCTGCCTGGGGAGCATTTTTTTTAAAAAACGTGCATCCCGATTGGCTGATTAGACAACTGTAGGACGCCTACAGCTGCCTAAAATCGGGACGCACTTTGGAGAATCAGGGCCTAAGTGTCTATAAATGATGGAAATATTTCTTGATGCCAGCAACGGTTGATGAATCTGTTGCAATAACAGTAAGATGCTTGAGCAACTGGACAAATGATGGAAGGGCATTGCAGATGGTAGGAGTCTGATCAGCAGACGAGACTCTTGTTGCCACATCAAAGGCAGACAAGACATAAATGATGTCATTTAACAGTAGCTCATTTAAATTCAAAAGCAGTTAAAAAAAAAAGCATTGAATTCAGTTGCCAATTGTCTAAGATGTGTCAAGTTTTTACATAATGATACTAGTCTCAATTTTTAGAGAATGACACAGGGACAGAGTTGATCCCTTTCCCCATGGGCTCTGTCCTTTTCCCATCCCTGCCCCTTGGGCTCTATCCCTATACTCGCCCCCTTGGGCTCTCTCCCTGTCCACGTCCCTCAGTTAACCACGGATACTGGTCCCCATGTCATTCTCTACACTGAATATCTTGGTTTTCAGTAGCTCCAGTAAGTTATCCAGGTACCGCTGTTCCCAAATAGCTACCTGGGCTTTTTATACAGTTCTACTTGCTCAGATAGTTATCCAGGGCATTGTGATATCTGGATTACCTCGAGGACTAACCTGACTCCACCCCCAGACTCCACTGAATCCCACTGAATATTGATTGGTCAATTTTTTAAAAAAAATTTAAGGCCTGCAAGTTGCACCTAAGGTACAATTCACATATTCTCTCCAAGTCTCATTTTAATTTTTGGGTGGGAGATAAACAATGCAACTCTTTCATAGAAGGCATGAGTTGAGTGCCCGCTGATTAATGCTGGAGTTTCTGAATATTGTATGTTCTTATAGCTGCAAAGACCATCAAAGAAATAAGCCCCAAATACTTTTCTGGTTTGTTTTCTTGTATATAAGAATGCACGCCTGGTACATAGCTCAGTTCTTTTGACACTAGTCTTCAAAGAGGCGATCTAACATGGACACTTTAAAGAGACTTGAGTCTTGAGAGGGTATGAAAGCCCTTAGGTTGCCCCACTGCATTTCAACATATTAATGGAGCCAGAAGGCAAAGTAGGATAAAAACAGCTCTAAACCACAAAATAACTCAAGTGTCAGTTTGCTACCAGCATAATAGCATTTCAGATTTCAACGGCGTACCAAGAGTGCCTTGGCACCAGTGCTCATAAGACAGTGTATCCATCTGTCTGCTTGTTCAGTGGGAAAATAATGGATTGAATATCTGTTCTGCAGCTACAACAAATGGACCATAATCAAACACAGTAGCAGTGTAAAAAGAGAGGAAGTGACCTTATGTTTAGAGCAACAGATTGAGAACCAGAGAAGCCAGGTTCTAAATCCTGCTTCTGCTACTAACACTCTTTAGGGCTAATTCTATAGCAGAAAGACACCTACAGTATTTTGGCATTATTTTATGAAGACACACAGGCGCTTATATGACTTTATAAAATGCTAGCACAAAGCCAGTGGCAATAGCACCAACATTCAAGGCATGGACATTACCCCCAAAGTCTATAAATGGCACGCACATTTCTACATGCAAATGTAATTAGTGCCAAAAAGTGAGTACTAACGATCAATTATTGCTGTTAATTGGCATGTTGGTGGTGGCGGCTGTGGAAGAGGGAATGGGAGGATGCTCAAAGCTGTCTTTGTAGGAAGTGCTTCTGTCCAAGGGTTGAAGGCGATTGGACAAAAGAGATGACGGGAAGCGTAGCGGAGTGAGACAGAAGATCTGTAGGGACTCTAGAGAGATTGGAGGAAGTGGCTAGAAGTGCAGACACCAGCTCCCCGCGGCCCGGCAGAGGCCCTGCACCAGAGTGAACTCACGCTGCCACCCAGAACTCCCCCATCTCTGCTGACCCTTACCCCTGCCTGTCCCACAGGGCACCCCTGGCAATCCTGGCCCACAATAGTTGGCCCAGACCCAAGGCAGAGGAAACACTGGAACACCAACAATGGAACAGGTACTCTAATGATGCTGGATGGGGTGAAAAAGGTGGAAATAGGAAAGGTAAAAGGGGAAATGGGAATATTGGTAGGTAAAAAGAAGGGAGAAGGGCTACTGATGGACAGGGGGAGCAGGGAAGGGGTACTGCTGGACAGGGGGAGGTAAAAGAAGAGAAAAGGGCTACTGCTGGACAGGGAGAGCAGGAAAGGGGTGCTGCTGGACAGGGGGGAGAGACAGAAAGAAAGGGGGGCAGGGAGAAAGAAAGAAAGACACACATATAGAAAGAGAGAAAGAAATGCCTAAGTCTACACATCTATTCTAGCACCCGTTAATATAACGGGCTAAAAAACTAGTGAACATATAATACAGAGGATAATGAACATAATACAGAGACGCCAGAATCTTATGCAAACGATATTCTTCAAAAGATTTACATGTATCGAAAAAATGGTGGTGCTCTAGTGCTTACTGTGCATCAGACTGATGCTATGAAGACTATGTACGAACTTACCCTTGATTCTGTTTCATCCTCTTCTTCATCAGGGTTATACGCTTCTGCACACACTAAAGCAAGGAACATACATCAGTGTGAGGAAATGCATGGAAAATATATGACACTTTAATAAGAAACAAGGGAATAATTCTATTAGGTGTGCACTAACATTTATGTGCTGACTGCATGCGTAAATGTTTAGAATAATGGCATATGTGTGCATGTAAGCACATAAATACCAGAATTCTGCCTGTTCTATTCTATATGCAAATACCTTACACAGTGAATACTATAAACTATCCCCCAAATTCCATAAATGGTGCTCAGAATTACGCACACACATTTGGGCATGTGCCCAGGTTGTGCACATAATTTAATTTAGTAATGAGCCCTTAGGCAGTGGAACGCTGATTTGTTTGGGGGGGAACCAGGAGCTCCGCCCTAGCGCACGACCTCTCAGCAGCTCCCGAGACTTCTATCCAACTCCTCCCGGTGCAATAGTTTTAAATCTCTGGGCAGCCGCTGCACAGCGTCTACGAGCAGGCCTGCCCCCAGAAGTAAAATGAAGGGGGCTCTTCTCTAACATGTAATTTCTTTTTTTCCCTTACTTTTCCACTCAACTTATAAACTTATGTAAACCTTTTCCTACCCTTTCTCATTTTTAAGTTCTTGTAAACTGTGCCGAGCTCTACTTCCGTGGAGATGATGCGGTATATAAACTTAAGAACATAAGGTTTAGTTTAGTTTAGTTTAGGGTTCCTGGGCAGATGGGAAGGAGGGCAGGAAACAAACGGTGACTGAAATTTTTGGGGAGGCAATGGCCCCTCTGGCTTTCCCCCTTCCAACACTTATGAATGAGTCAATTAGTGCCAATCATAATTTGGCCCTATCAATTATTGCCATTATGTTCTCTTAGGCTTCTGCAACTGGCATCATGATTGTTGCTGTTGTCTGGGTCTCACCACTTCTGGGTAGGTACAACCGATATTTCAGTCATCATGCTGTGGCTTTCTTGAGGATATACTGTGAGGTCTGTAGTTTGTCTTTATATATAGTGGGTCCACTGACCTGATTGAGAACAGGGAAGACGGTTGTTCATGAATTTTGGCGGGAAAGTTTGTTGGTCACAAATTTGTAATGTGCTGGGAAAATTTTGTTGGTCTCAGATTTGAATTATGGAGGTTTGAAAGTTCATTGGTAACACAAATTTGAATTTTGGCAGGAATGTCCATTGGACACAATTTTTAATTCTGGTGGGGGGAAGTCTGTGGTCACATTTAAAAAAAAAAAAAAAAATTCTGTCAGAAAAAAGGAGGTAGTGGAAACTTTTAGATGGAGAGAGAAGGCGTTTATCCTTGGCCCCAGTCATTTTTGCGCTAAATTTCTTTTGGATGAGTGGTTGCCATGTTTTGTTTTTGGATAGGCCTTATCTCAGTTGAAGTTATTGGGGGTGTCCTGCTATCTCTAGTTCCTCTTCGATTTTTCTCAGCCACCAACAGTTTCCTTTCTCCAGGACTCTTATGTCCTCAAATCTAATCGTATGACCAGTTTCTCTGCCATGGAGGGCTGCAGCAAATTTCAATGGGTCTGGAGGTAGGTTTGTAAAGGTTGGGTGGATAAGGACCCCATAGTGCTGTTAAGGTAATGCAGAATTTCCCATAGGCATGTTCAGTATGACGTTATGATTTGGGACAATAAAAGTCTCACTACGGGGATGAATCTTTTGGATGATGCAGGGAAAGTTTATAGCAGCTATTTGTTAAAAATTACTTTGCATTCATACAGGCCCAATAATATATATGTTTGATTTCATCACAGGTTATACAGGAGGACATTAAATAAATAACTGAAGAGAGTTTTAATAATGTGTAGAGCCAGAGCACTGTGCATACCACTGCCAGCTCTACTTACCTCTCTCTCCTCCTTCCTCCCAAGACAAACAGAGCTATCAGTGCTCTGGCCCTGCACACGATTTAATTTTCTTTGCAACCTCAGGGAAGGGAAGAGAAGATCACCCATCCTATTCATTCTTTCTGCTGTGGACTCGGGCAGGCAGTGGCCCATCAGAGATATCAGTGATGGGAGGGTGGAGGGAGAGAAAGAGATGGGGCAATTATGGGGTAAGAGGATGAAATGGGATGATGGTGAGGGATGGGACTTATGGGAAGAAAGAGAGAGAAGGACTATTGTGGGGGGGGGGGGGGAGAGACAGAGGGGCAATGCACCCCAAGGATTTTAACTTAGACCTCACCATCCCATATTGTCTGCCTTACTCCCTCTTTTACAAAGGTGCGCTAAGCTTTTTATCGCACACTAAATTTCAGCACGCACTAAACACGTGCTAAACTCTAATGCGTGCATGTTATCCTAAGGACGAGTTAGCAGTTAGCGCACGCATTAATTTAGTGCACACTAAATCCGCGCTAAAACACTTAGGGCTCCTTTTACAAAGCCGCGCTAGGGCCTTAACACACGGAATAATGCACGCTAAATTGCCACGCGCGCTAGCCGCTACCGCCTCCTTTTGAGCAGGCGGTAGATTTTCAGCTAGCGTGCGCTAATCCGTTGCGTGCGTTAAAAACGCTAGTGCACCTTTGTAAAAGGAGCCTTTAGTGCGCCTTAGTCCCAAACTCCCAACCCAGCCCAGCCCTGCTCTGACCCACTTTAGCTTCCAAACCCCGTTTTTTTCTTGATAGACTCCTATCAAACTCTCCTTCAAAGACTTTAAGACCAAATGAACATCACTTGTTACAGCCCCCCAACTTTGCAATTCCTTATCCATCTATATCAGAGAAGAGACTAAATTAGACAGATTTAAAGGTTCCCTTAAAAGTTTTCTCTTCATGGATGCTTTTAATATTTATGATTAGAGCAAAGCCTATACTCTTAGAACATTTCTTTCGATCAGCGATACATTTTAGTACTATTTTATTTCCACCCCCCCCCCCCACCCTTCATTCAAACCTCGATGTCTCTCTTTGCTCACATATATTGTAGTCTTACTTTATGTCTTTGAGTTAGTCTATTTACGCCTTTGAGTTGGTCTATTTATGTTCTATGAGTCTATTGTACGTTTATAATTGTGTCCCCCATTTTTAGTAATGCACAACGCTTAGAAAAACCGATAAGCGTTTTAATCATATTTTAAATAAAACTTGAAACTTGAGTCACCATCTATGTTCAACACACAGTAGACATAACACTAAGGTCCATATCAGCGATAGACATTCTGGTCCTTATGAAAAGGTTGTCTTCATACATCAGACAAGTTTCATGACTCAGTCATTTTTTACTGTAATCAGTGAAATATCCACAACATATTCAGCAGAAACATCGGGGGAAACAATAAGAATTAGGTGTTACTGAAGTAAAATATGGAGGTATGGCGCTAGAAAAGGTTCAAAGAAGAGCGACCAAGATGGTAAAGGGGATGGAACACCTCTCGTATGAGGAAACACTAAAACGATTAAGGCTCTTCAGCTTGAAAAAGAGATGGCTGAGGGGAGATATGATTGAAGTCTACAAAATCCTGAGTGGAGTAAAACGGGTACAAGTGGATTGATTTTTCACTCTGTCAAAAATGACAAAGACTAGGGGACACTCAATGAAGTTACAGGGAAATACTTTTAAAACCAATTCTTTTGCTTTGTGGCATACAGTACTTGTTTTCCTTTTGACTATTTGACACCTTGTGGCATGATGCACAGTTCAGTTTTTTTGCCGTAGGTTGTTCTGATATGCAGGTACTGGCAGGAAGGAAAAGAGCACAATGAAAAATGAGAAGGAAATAAGAAAAGGATGAAAAACTAGGAGAAAGAGGATTATGAAACGATTGTAAATATTCAGCTCAGCTAATTAGTCCCTGAAAACTTGGCATACAAAGAATATTTGAAGCTGAGGTTTAACACAAAAAAAGTGATTTATTTTCTCTTTAATATGAAAAAAACAAGCTTTGTTTATCTGAAAAGTTGGTTAAGTTTTATATAAATAGAGTGTAAGTAATTTTGTGTAAAATATAATAAATAAAAAAAGTCTAGTTCAAAAAAAAAAAAAAAAAAAAAACCAATAGGAGGAAATTTTTTTTCACTCAGAGAATAGTTAAGCTCTGGAACGAATTGCCAGAGGATGTGGTAAGAGCGGATAGGGTAGCTTGTTTTAAGAAAGGTTTGTTCAAGTTTCTGGAGGAAAAATCCATACTCTGTTCTTGAGAAAGACATGGAGGAAGCCACTGCTTGCCCTGTATTGGTAATATGGAATATTGCTACTCCTTGGGTTTTGGCCAGGTACTAGTGACCTGGATTGGCTACCGTGAGAACGGGCTACTGGGCTTAATGGACAACTGGTCTGACCCAGCAAGGTTATTCTTATGTTCTTATGTGTGAAGATCTTTACTGTAGATTTCAGAATCATATCACTAGCCCTGCCACCCATAAGCACATTAAATTTTCAGCATGAAAATCCCAGGGTGATTAGAGGCTGGCATTTCACCTTTATATTCACTCTACTTGAAAAAGCAAACTGTGGCAACACATTAGGAAATTCACAGTAGGCAAGAAGAGACAGACAGCTAAATAAATCATGTTTTTAACTGGTGTCAGCAGGTGCTTCACTAATTAACCTCTAACTGTGCAATGCTTAGCACCTCTTAAAGCAGAAAGGCAAATCATATTTGAGAAACACACTTAGAAATGGATAATTCCAAAGGGGCAGAAATCTGACAAATATTAAGGTTTATGGTATAGTGTTGATGGTAAAAAGAAGCAAGGCCTCAGGTGACTGTAGGAGGGGGTGCTGAAACGATCTCAGACCCACCAACAAGAGAATGACGTGTATATGGTTCAATCAGTGACCCGAAACAACGTCAAAAACAGAATTTCGTTTCTGCAAATTGGCACTTCATGAATTACGAGAACACTCTTTTCAGCTACAGTAGCGTCATAACGCTCAGAATTTAGGAAGTTGGTTGGTTGGGCTGAGAACTTTTCAGCACTCCCTCATATGTAATAAAAGTGAACCAAATATAGGACAATCAAACCATTGTAACATCACTGATGAGGTTGACCCTTATTGGTGGAATGAGGCATTATGACATCACAATCTCAGCTCTGGTTACCAGAGACTCTTCACACTTCGAGGGGGTGCTGGAAAGTTCTCAGAGAATGACATGGATATGGTTCAATCAATGATCTGAAACAATGTCAAAACACAGAATTTTGTTTCTTCAAATTGGCACTTAATAAAATAAGACAACACACTTTTCAGCCACGGTGGCAAAATAATGCTCACAATTTAGGAAGTTGGTTTGGACTGAGAACTTTTCAGCACCCCCTCGTAGCTTGTTTCAATGACCTAAGCAACACTCTGCAGTCCTTTGGAAAGGAAGACTGTTTTATAATTTATAGATGTATAAATTATAAATAAAATTGGATTCAATTGAACAAGACAATTTGGCTTCACAAAAAGCATGAAACTCCAAAGTAATCTAAAAGGAAGTCTGATGATATTAGACAATGTAGAATAACTGGAGATGCTGAAAGAAGAAGACTGAGAGAATTTAGTTTCCAATGCCAAGCTGATGGTGTTCGTAATACAGGCAGTCTAGGCTAAATAATCACTTTAATATCCATCTCTCTTAGAGCAGGGCAGACAGTTGTTGTTGAAAAGAAGCTCTGAGCCTTTAGGCTAAAATCAAGAATAGTGTCCAACATGGATTTCTGAACAATGGGTTAAAGCTGGGCATTTCAGAAAACGTCTAAAAACTCAACTGTTCCTAAAGTATCTAGACAACCGACCCACTCATCTTCTTTCTCCTCCATAGTGATTTCTCTGTCCTATTAATCTCTTTCTCCTCAACAACGCATTTCCGGTCCTATTAACTCTCCTCTTCCCCCCTCTTAAATTCAATCAATTTGTACCTCGCTTAATCTATTGTAAACTGCATATTGTGGCATATAAACTGTTATTATTATTATTAATTCTGTAAATGGCATCTGAAGAGATAGGTGTCTATAATATAGGCACCAATCTCTTGTCAGTCACACTTAGGCACCTATTACAGAATCACAACTAATTTAAAGTTTGGCCCTGTAATGTAGGCCAGAGTTTTAAAGACCTACATTATAGGCACCTAAGTCCTTTAGAGCAGGGTTTCTCAACCTGCAGTATCTGTACCCTAGGAGGTATGCGGACCGCCTGTTGGGGGTACGCAGGCTGACCGCCACCTGCCCACCACCGCTACTTGCCACCCGCCCGCTCGTTGCTGCCACTGCCTGCCCACTCCATTTAATTTTGCCCGAGTCTACACAAGTTTCAAGTTTATTAATTGGCTTGTTGAATCGCTTAATCGAATTTCTAAGCGATGTACAGTAAAATATACATTTTTAAGGAAACCAAAACATAACATACACTTAATTAATTATAATATAAACAAAAGGTATGAGGGGGTGAAATACATTTTTTCTAGTAAAGAGAGAACATACAAGGAAAATACAAAAGGAAGTAGGAAGACAAGTAAAAGCAAAATAATTCACTAAAATAACTCAGTAAAATAGAATTGATAATTAATTTGCAAATGCATCTTTAAACAAAAAGGTTTTTAACTCGCTTTTAAATTTCCCAAACACCTTCTCTTCCCGTAAAAACATGGGAAGCGCATTCCAAGTCTGAGGAGCTGTACATGAGAAGATAAATTGTCTTCTTGTACTAATAATTTCTTCCTCACTGCCTCTCTCGTCTGACACCAATAGTAGTCTTTCTTCTGGTTGCATGGTAGGCCAATAGGAGGGCGGATTGTTGGTGCGCGGCTTCTGCAAGCTGCACCCTGGTGGTTGTTGTGGATGGAGGGGGGGCAGGGAAGGTAGCAGTGTTTGAGGGGAGGGGAGCTTGAAGGGTGGCATGCAGAATGGGAACCACTAGAGCTGGAGAGTGCGTGGCTTCTACCTTTCGCCTCCCTGACGGTAAGAGGCGGCCATTTGGGATTCTTGTGGAGCTGAAGTAGCGCTGCAGGTGTATGACTTGCTGGGCTTGGTAATGGGCAAGAGGTGTGCCAGGCTGGAAGGACCTGAGAGGAAGTGCAAGAATTGTTATTATGGCTGCTAGGTGTTATGGGCCTGATTTTAACTTAGCTTTCTGTTCTCTCTCTCTATGGGGGTGTGAGGGAATAAAAGGCCCGATTCACTGTGCTCCAGGGTTGACTGCTCCAGCTTGGCTCCCTGTGCGGAGGGTCAGCTTCAGAATTGTGGGATGTGTGTGCATACTGTGTGTACCATGTGTAAAGTATGGGAGTAGCAAATAATTTATTTTAATATTAATACTATGTTGTAAATTCTTCTGGTTTTAACAAGCTCATAATTGAAGCCAATTTATTAATTAAAGGCCCCTTTTATCAAGCTGCGCTAGAGGTTTTTAGTGCGAGCTGGCGTGGTAAACCCTCTGACACTCATAGAATTCCTATGAGCATTGGAGCACTTACCTCACCGGCCCGCGCTAAAAACCTCTAGTGTAGTTTGATAAAAGGAGGGGCAAATTAGGCACCTATTTATTTTGGTGCCTATCTTTGGACGCATCTTATAGAATTTCTCCTTTATTTATTTATTCCATTTTCTATACCGTTCTCCCAGGGGAACTCAGAACTGTTTACATGCATTTATTCAGGTACTCAAGTAGTTTTCCCTCTCTGTCCCGGTGGGCTCACAATCTATCTAACGTACCTGGGGCAATGGGGGGGATTAAGTGACTTGCCCAGGGTCACAAGGAGCAGCGTGGGTTTGAACCCACAACCTCAGGGTGCTGAGGCTGTAGCTTTAACCACTGCGCCACACTCTCCCCCTATAGCCTATAAGTACATAAGCATTGCCATATTGGGACAGACCAAAGGTAAATCAAGCCCAGTATCCTGTTTCAAACAGTGGCTAATCCAGGTTTCAAGTACCTGCAAGATCCCAAAAAGAGAAAAACAGATTTTACGCTGCTTATTTCAGAAATAAGCAGCAAATTCTTCCAAATTATAAGACTTTTATTATAGGAAATTATCCAAACCTTTTTTTTTAACCTTGCTAAGCTAACTGCTTTCACCACATTCTCCCTGGCAATGAATTCCAGAGTTTAAGTTGTCATCCTTTAGGGCAGGCTAAGAGTGAATGCTGCTATGAAGGGCTAATGCATTGCCATTTGACCTCATTGAGGATACTGTATATTGATGTAAAAACTGTAGGGCTGTTTCTCTATTAAATTTTTTAATCGCAATTACTCATGCAATTAGAAATTTTAATTGTACAATTGACTATGCAATTAAAAGCAGGAGCACGGGGTGGATGGGGAGCCATGTATTTCCTCTTCCCTCCCCACCACATTAGGTATCATACCTTTGTTGGCAGGCATGCCAAAACCCTGCAAGTAGAAGAAATCCACTGCCAAAACCGCCTCCTTCCTTCTTATACTACCTCAGGAGTGAGGAAGTCATCTGGATGCCTCCAGCTGTCGATGCCAGCACTCTCCGAGCATACTCAGTTCATTTAACTCCTTTAGTCCTCTAGGATAGTTTTCTGAAAAGATTCTCAGTGTTAACCCTACACAAGCAAGTCTGCTTTCAACTTTTGGAATGTATTCTCTCCAGAGTTCTCTTTCTGGGATAAAGGAATGTATGCTTTGGAAAAAGGGTAGGAAGGGAAGATAGGATAGAGGCATTTAAATACCTTCATGGTTTAAATGCACAGGAGATTACATTAGTGATTTCTATTCTGCCATTACCTTACGGTTCAAGGCAGATTACATAATTTGTCATGATGTTACGAAATATATAAGGCAGATTACATAAGAATTGTCGCAAAATTAGGTAATACATAATGGGTAATTTGAACATTTTAGATTTGATAAGGAGTAGATAGTATAGTAGGTGAAGCTTGGGACGGATCTGGTTGTGTTAAATAGGTTTTATGTATTTTTTTGAAGAGTAGGGTTTGTAATCTGTGGACGAAGACAGCAGATTGGTGAGTTGGGCCTCTTTCAATGAAAAGGAAACACTGGAATGAGGGATCATAAGATCTGGGTTAAAGGGAGTAGGCCCCAAAGTAATCTAAGGTAATATTCTCTTATGGAAAGGATGGTAGATGTGTAAAATGGCCTCCTGGTGGAAGTGGTGGAGTTCAGGACAGTATCTGAGTTCATGAAAACTTGGGACAAGCACAGAGGATCCCTGAGGGAAAGGATGAAGCTGTAGAACTTAAAAGTTCATGTGAATGGGCAGACTGGATAGGTGGTATGGTTTCTACCTGCTGTCATATTTCTAGTTTTCTTTCTTCTCCCATTACCCATTCCCAATTTAATATCTAGCTATTCTACAGTGCAAGGAATACCTGTTTCATAGCCTCCTCCCATTGTCTATTTGTGTGGTTGAATGATTCTAGTCACTAAAATATATTTTTGAGGCCTTTATCGCGGCTTTGTAAAAGGGGGCCTATAATGTAAGTTTAATCACCATTCAGAACTGTCTGTTATATGATATGACCCAAGTTGTGAGAGAATATTACTACTGAACTAAATGTTTTTATTTCAGGATTCAGCATGTTTTTTTTGATTCCTTGTTGAAGCCTAGGGTGAAACAGGATCATTCTTTTTTTTTTTTTTTTAATAAATGCTGTCCTTCCTTCTGAAGATTTATTTATACTATATTTGTTTGCACTCAAAATAAAAAATATATATTTGAAATTGCACTTGTATCTAAAACATAGAAGTTTTTTGACCTATGATTGAAGTTTGTCTGTGATAGCAACAAAATAATAGCCTTCGGGCATGGTAGTTGACTTTGTTCACAGACTTCACAGGTCTTTATCCTCTAATTAGAAAATAAAAAAATGGTATTATTGCATGACAGTCTAATGCAGTGGTCTCAAACTCGCGGTCCGGGAACCACATGCGGCCCGCCAGGTACTATTTTGTTTATCATAATCACAAAACAGTTTCTTGATCATATGTCTTTTTAGCTATAAATTATAATATTATTATTAAGACTTAGCCAAAAGGAAAGATTTATAAACTATAAAGAGTTTTTACCTCATGCCAAATTGTCATTTCTTTAATAAGACATTAACTATTTTTTCTGATGCCCTCCAAGTACCTACAAATCCAAAATGTGGCCCTGCAAATGGTTTGAGTTTGAGACCACTGGTCTAATGCATCTGAGTAGGTATTTTATTGATGTATTCGGCTTTGGCTTGAATTGGCCCATTGAACTTTGACATTTCTCTTTCAGGTGAAATTAAAATAAAAAATCAAATATAACAGCTTGTATAGAAAAATAATTCTTCCATTTTATGAGATTTTTGTGTTGCATTATTCACAGTAAATCAAACTTCTGTTATATCTGGCCTCATGGATGTCACAAAGAGCCTGCTGGAGCCACTTCCATTAATTCTGAAGTTCCGTTTATTCTTAGCTGCTGGAAGTCTGACACTAGTTGATTTCCAACTGTTCAATCAGATAATGGTGTCTGAAGAGTTTAAGAACAGAAAGGTTAAAGCCTATCAATAAAGGTTGAAGTAGCAAGAATCATCAACGTTATGTGTGATACCATTAACTGTGAACTTAGTGCACTTGGCTCCTTCCCTTGGATTAATTTAAAATACTGTAGAATATCTGTATAAAGACAATTTTAAAATCATGAAAATTGGGATTATTTAAAATATGCTGAGTCAACAGAGCTGCTTCAGGAAATTGGACTTCTGCCAGACTTATTTGATTTTGGTTTTCAATTTTTTCTTCCAGTTTATGAAATATTTTAAATGTCATTCCATTGTTTTTACCCCTATTCTTTTTATTTTATTAACTGAATTCTATTGTTTTAACGGTTCCTTTTTACATATTACTTTAATTCATTTAGATATCATTTACACAGATGGTGCTCCTATCTGTAAAGTTAGGAATTTCTATGAAATATTCTACATACTTCTCTCCTCTCCACTCCTCCCTACCTTCTTCTAACCCCTTCCTCTGTAATATCTTTACTTTTTAATAATTGTTTTCTCAGGTACTTTAGCTAGATAGTGAGCCTTTGGGACAGTTAGAGAAATTCCACGTACCTAATTTTATTTTTATTTTATTGTAACCCGTTCTGGGCTCCTGGGGAGGACGGGCTATAAAAATGAACAAATAAATAAATAAATATAAAAGACCTGGTTTTCAGGGTGGGGGGAGATGGCTATTGCTTGAAGATAACCACAAGACCCAGTCCTTAGGTCAGTTCAATGCCTTTCTGTGTGATCTTTTTTTTTTTTTAGAGTTTACGGGCTCCTTTTACTAAGGTGCGCTAGCGTTTTTAGCGCATGCACAAAATTACTGCATGATAAATCACGCAGTATGCTTCCAGAATAACGCCAGCTCAATGTTGGCATTAAGGTCTAGCGTGTATGGCAATTTAGCACGCTTTAAGGCCCTAACGCACCTTAGTAAAAGGAGCCCTATGTCAACTCTTTCTTCTGTACTAAACAAGAACTATGCACTGGAGTTTCACAGGGTTCTCTCTTCTTGTACCAGAATTGTTCAATTTGTTTCTGTGGGGTCCTTTTACTAACCTGCAATAAAAATCATGCCCATGAAAAGGTTTTTCCCAAATGCTGAGGCCATTTTTACCACAGCCAGAAAATGGGGGAATTTCCATTTTCTGTTTAAACGTCCATTAGTGCATAGACATTACAAAAATGAGCATATTTTTTAGGTTGTAATGGCTCAAATGCTAATCCTGTCATAACCAGTTAGTGCAGCTGCGGTAGAGGTTTCCACTGCAGGCCGGCAAGGAAAATGCTCCAACGCTCATAGGAATTCCATGAGCGTCGGAGCATTTACCTCACCAGCCAGTGGTAGAAAACTCCACCGTGGCTTTGTAAAAGCCAGTGTAAGTAATGCAGGAATGCTCACTCTTCACTCACAGAGCCCCCCGCTAGCAAAAAATATTAAAATATGTTTTAGTGCATGGTTAGCACACACCCATTTGGCACTTACCACAGGATGCTTGAGCGCCTCATGAAATAAATCATTTTAAGCTGTGATAAACACACTCTAGCACTAACCGCAGCTTCATTAAAGGGCCCTTAATTCCTTTAGAGAGGCATTTTCAACACGACATCTAATTCCAAGTTTAGATGTTTTGTGGAACAAGTACAAAGATCCAGTACCAAACATGCCTATTTTCAAAACTGCAAAGCGTCTATCTTGTTTCCGAAAATGCGCTTTGTGCGCCTATCTTTTTGAACCATTAACAAAACAACAAACCCCAGTCCAAAACCAAAACATAGAAAACAAGCCATTGGGATGTAGGAGGAGCCAGCAGTCTTAGTAGGCTGGGCACACAGACATCCCAGTTGAACAGTGAGACTCCCTAGGGGGCACTGCAGTGAACTTCACCAAAAAAGGCCAAGGTACACATCTCACCACAACCCCTTGTATGGTGGGCCCTCCCAAACCCGGAATTACCTAACTATACACCACACCAACAGCCCTTATACCTGCAAGTGACGCCTGTACAGGAATTAGGATAGGGTTAGGAAGGCAACTAAAATTTGTGTATAACATAGCTGCACATCCTGTTTAATCTCTGTTCATCTGATCATGTTACCCCCCTCCCTTAAAAAAGCTGGTAGCCTACAGAAACAAGTTTAAAGCTCCTGGGTTCAAGGTCATGAAAACTGGATACTCTTTAGATGTCCTTATTCTCCATACATCTGTTCACTCGCTTCTATCTCATAATGACGGCCTCCATGCCGAGCCCATCACAAAATTACTCATTATTCTGCTTTCTACGTCTTGGTCCCCTTGCGTTGCAACTCCTTTCCAAAGTATCTTCATCCTGATGATTCTACACCATAGTTTAAGTCAGGATAAAATACTTATTGCTTTACCCTTGTTTTGGGGGATGGTTGAGTCGTGGATGATCTTTATTGACTGGTGCATGGGTGCCTCAGATTATGCCAGGACAGAAGCTGGAAGAGTATCAGAGATGATAAATGAGAAAGTTGTTGGAAGAAAACTGTCTTTTTTTCCTGGTTTCCCGACACGATGACAATAAGAAAGCAGATTTCTAATTGTCAGTATTTCAGTGCTGACCAAGGCCCTCACCAAAGGAAAGAGGAGTTTGGGTGCTATGCAAGTACTACAGCCTGAAGGAGAACATAAGAACATAAGCAGTGCCTCCGCCGGGTCAGACCATAGGTCCATCATGCCCAGCAGTCCGCTCCCGCGGCGGCCCAAACAGGTCACCTGTCTGAATCACCAGAAGGGGCCCCCTTGCCACCCTGGTTTCCCATTGAAGTCCTATCTTCCCATCGAAGTCCTAACCCTCCGGTTTTGCACATGCACGACCTGGTCGGGTTTCTATACTTATTTCCTGGATACTTCTCTCAGTATCCCACGATCCCTTTGTCCCTCAGGAATCCGTCCAATCCCTGTTTGAATCCCTGTACCGTACTCTGCCCGACCACTTCCTCCGGCAGCGCATTCCAAGTGTCCACGACCCTCTGGGTGAAAAAAACTTCCTTGCATTTGTTTTGAAGAGTTATCTAAAGTGAGCTGTAAGCATAAGATAAGAGAATTAGAGATGGGATGGTACGGACCAGAAAAATGTTCCTACATCCCAGAGAACCAAGCTGAAGCTGAAAGAGGACAAGCCAAGAATGCTGAAAGGGGACAGAAGAATCTGAAGTTGTTATGCTCATGGGAGAGCAATATGTGAGAGTGCAAGCATCGGCGGATAAAGCTAATGATCTGAAATAAAAATAAAAAAAGATTTAAAAATGATCTATAAAGTACAACGTTGAATCTGAGCTTAACAAGAGTAGAATGACATTCTACAGGCAAAACCAATTTATAAAATTATTCCCCTGGGTTATTTATCACGGATATAAGCTATTCCTCCTACTACACAGGAGAGAACAGCAAAGCTAGGCTGAGCACTTATATTATCCTAGGAGAAAATGCAATAATACACACTAATGACTCATATTTGTATGCATAAGAGTAATGGTCATTCTGAGTCATGCTGAAGTGGCATCCATCTCTTTGTGGTATCAGCTCACGTGCCTCTGCTTGCAGTCTTTCAAACTTGCTAGAGAAGTCAGAACTAGTGAAAAGATATGTGCAGTACCATTCTCAAGCTTCCAGTGGGGTCACGCCTAGAATTAAATTGCCTCCATTTCAGCAAGGGCTTAAACACATGCTTTTTTGAACATTAAGTATTCTTAATAAGCATTTCTGATAATTCTATTCTAGAACTCCTCTGAGAGTTCTATTAAACCCTCTATCCTTACAAAAGGAAAAAATAAAACCCAGTGAGCTATTTGTTAGTAATTACTATACTAATATTTAAGATCTGAATAATGATGTTGATTAAAGAAGAAAATTCTAGAAATCAAACAGACTAACCCGGAAATATTTTGCATGTTGTTGTAGACCAGGGGTGTCCAACCTTTTGGCTTCCCTGGGCCACATTGGCCAAAAAAAATGTTTCTGGGGCTGTGCAAATGCTGCAGCAAAACAGAGGAGGGAGCCGGCAAGACAGTAAACTACCCAGGAGCAGCAGAGGAAAACACTGCATCGCCCTTGACCGGGGCGGCACAAAATACTTCACGGGGCCTATTTCTTAATGGGATCCTCTGCTATTTATAAATAATCATTTTTTAAAACTCTTTTTCAAAATATAGCACTCGATAAATGTCCTTAATCATCAAGTTACTGACTTCAAATGATTACACAATGAACAAATAGCTTATGGAATAGGGCGGGCATTTTTTTTTTTTTTTATTGACGGGGAAGGGAGAATTGTATTGTACTATTTCTAGGGTATATATGTGTAACACAAAAATTAAAAAAGACAAAAAAAAAAACCCCCACTGAAAAATCAAAAATGATAAACAATAAAAATGTGGGGTGAAATAACTATTGCCAAAGATCATAAATAATTCATTAATCAATACTGAAAAGAGTGGTAAGGCTGAGCTTTCATTCAAAATATAAAACTCATTTGTGGTGGGACCTCGGAAATTCATTCTCCAACTCACTATAGGGCAGCCTAAGCTGATCCATTTGGGGGATTAATTTATCAATCACCGGTCAATCACCACTCACCAACCTTAATGCAAAATCTTATCGTGTTAAAACAATAAATATTACAAATATCATAAATATTCTGTAAACATTATAAGTGTAGAACTTAGCTTCCAACAGCAATGAAACTTCATAATCGTGATCTCAACGGGGCCCGTTTTGCACGTGGCTTCGTCAGGAGATCAAGAGAAATGACTATAACTGAACATGTCCCAACCACATCTAACATCCAGTGACCAACTGGCAGAAAGCTTCATGTGACCCATGTCACTATGCAATCATCCTCACTAGGACTTGTACTCCATAACTTTTGCCCTGTAATGGCGTCAGCCTGAAAAAACGTCGTGGCATAGGTGGCACTTTGTTCTTATTCAGTGCTGGTGTCTGGCTAGCTATTTGGACAAATAAAAATAGCTATTCAAGTACCAATGCTGAATATCGGAGAGTTTCTGGTATCCAGGCAAGATTTGAATAGTCAGTGTCAGTGCTCGGATCAAGCCTGGCATTGAATATGTGGGTCAAATTCAGCCTGCAGCAGGCAATACCTTAAAAATCGTTAGCCACCGCTAGTTGAATATTGTTCAGAATGAGATATTTCAGGATGGCTATCTGGTGATTCAAATCCAATACATTTATGACTGTTAATCCTAGCACATATTTAATGTGTTTTGTTGAAATTTTGTGTTTATTTATCCCCCTTTTACATAACTGTAGTGTGGTTTTAGTGCCGAACGCAGTGGTAACAGCTCAGACGGTCACAGGAACTCTATGGCCGGCGCTAAAAACTGCACTATGGTTTTGTAAAAGGGATTGTTAATTACTATTATGATTTAATTTTTTTTTATTTATTATTACTTGTCAAACTATTATATGGCTATTTTTGTTATTATTTTTTTTTATTTATTGTATACTTTCTTTTTTCTGGAACTATTATCCACTCCAAGTAATGTTGCTTTTTTTTTTTGGTTGCATTGTACATCATAAAAAAAAAAAGAAAGAAATGTGACTTGAAGCCAAGAGTTTTTGATAGTCCAAAGCAACAAATGTTTTACATTGAGTTATACAAGTCTGAATGAAAATTTAACACATGGGAGAGGGAGCAAATAGATATTACTACATGATATTACTACATGATATATGTGTTTAGCATGGGGAAAATGAAGCTCATTCTAGCTCAGAGAAAGGCTGAACTGGTGCTCAGGAAAAAAAATGCAGAGAGAAAATCTGTGGAGAGTGCATGTTAATAGCCCTCTTTTCTGTAGAATGAAGTTGTTCACAGAGGAAGAGAAACAGCAAGATCTCCATCTAAATTGGCTAAGAGAGCAAAATGTCCTAAATTAGGCATTTTAGATTTTACATTAATGGGCTGGTAATAGTGAATCCATAATGCCTTTGTGTGGATAGAACCCATTTTTTTTTTTTTTTTTGTACATGTGTCATAAAAATTATTTTTCATTATGAAAGGAAACGTTACTGTATTGTTGTTTTACTGCAAACCAGAAAAGCAAAAGTCATCATGGTGATCGTTTCTGTATGTAAAGCTGCAGATACTGAACCAACAACCTACAGAGTGAGCACTTTACAACATTAAAAATAATCGTTACATGCTTACCTGAGGCCCGTCTGGTGAATCTGTTTATTACTGGAGCTTTACAAAAAAAAAAAAAGAGGGGGAGGGAGGAAGAGAGAGATCTTATTTAGAAAATTTACACATAGTGGCAGCAAAAATTCATACTTCCTGCATACAGGGCCAGATTAATACTATATTTGTGGGTCACTTTACCAGTGACCTCTAATTTATTTTTATTCATTTTCCCTGCCACCCCTTCCCCCCCAAAAAAATCTTAATTTGTGCACTCTCCTCTCCTCTCTCCACACATTTCACCCCTCCAGAAGTAGCAGAGAAAAGTGGATCACCTAGCTGTGGGCATGGCAGCAGTAATAGTAACTTGTGAGTAAGCCATGGGGATTAGGCAAGCACATGCTTTGAATGGGGTGGCTTAATGGTCAGAGGTGGAGAGCTGCCCACTTAACCAGCCCAGGCAGAAGATTTTAGGCCAGCCCTGGATTTCTGATTCTGACAACCCTACTCTGGTGCTATAAGGGACCTATCAGCTAGTTCAACACAGCTTTCCCTGTCCGGGCTCTTGTCCAGCAGCAGAAGGGAGAAGCCATTGGCGCGATGCAGCACAGCCCCGACGTGGTCACCAGCGGTGGATTGATGCCGGCGTCAGAGGATCTCCTGCGGCCTTGGCCTCTGTTCCCCCTCTCTTCGGTGGACTTGGCACTCCTACAGCTGGGCTGATGGACACATCGAAGCCCATGAAACTGGACTTCACTTCAGGGGTCTGCTGAAGGCGGCGCCTGACCTTGCCTGTTTGGTGACTGGTGTCTTGGTGGTCTTCATTGGCATGGTTCCTGCTTCTTTGATGGCGGCCGGTTGACCTGGTTCTGCAGACTGAACTTACTATCAAGCCGCCTCAGAGACTTTTCTATCTCTTAAAGTTGTTTTATTTTATCTAAAAAATTTTTTATATATTATTTTTACTACCAATAGATAATAACAATAATCAACATATAAGGCTCCTTTTATGAAGGCGTGTTAGGGTCTTAACGCGCGGAATAGCGCCCGCTAAAATGCCACGCATGCTAGCCGCTACCGCCTCCTCTTGAGCAGGCAGTAGTTTTTCAGCTAGCGCACGCTAATCTGGTGTAAACACTACAAACGCTAGTGTACCTTCGTGAAAGGAGCCCATAATTAACAGCATGGATGTGCATTAATAAATTTCAACAAAATAAATCTGCTACGTCACTATATTTTATGAGAGGTTTCCATATTTTACGATATGTATGCAAACGTACCTCTTTTTTCAGCAAAAGCCCTTTCAAATTTAGTTATGAGACATACAGAATTCCACCAAGTAATATACTCTATCCTTGTAAAATCTTTCCAATGGCTAAGAATTGTTTTTATTGTTAAATTTAGTAATATTCGCAATAATTTAGCCAGCTCATCTGTGATTGGGGCCTTTAGACTCAACAGAATAACATTTACTTTATTTGTGCTTAATTGTGTTAATTAATACTTTTTTTCTCTGATGTGTTATATGGCTGCTATTGTATAGGACGATTGTTGGTTCCTATGTATAATATAAATCTGTTATGACTTGGTTGTATCTATAAGTATTATATAATAAAATTTATTGAACTTAAAAAAAAAAATTTTATCATCTTCTTTCATTATTTCTATTTCTTTGATTTTTGATCTTGGAAATGAATTACATATTTTTATTTTAATCAGGAACTTTAGCTAGATTGTGAGCCTTCGGGACAGATAGGGTCGTTTTTCTCAAGTACCTAATTTCATTTTAGCCTGATACATTGTAAACCACTTAGGTCAGTAAAATTCAAGAGCGGTAGATCAAATCTTAAATAAACCTACAGCAATGAAGTCACTGAATTAGGATTTAAGTTCAAAAACAGGGCTGGCCAAAAAGTCTCCCTCTTGGAATTGGTTAAGTTGGCAGTTCCAAAACAGTGGGATACAGTGGAGTAGTAAGGGGGGGCAGGAGGGGGGCATGATCTTGGTAAGGGCGCCAGCACCCGTCCTCCTCTCCGCACCCCCCCAGCCATGCACCCCTTCCCTTCACTCATACCTTTTTAATATTCCATGCACGAACAGCATTACGAACTTGCTGCCCACATTGGTGTCGCCTCTCTCTGACATCACTTCCGGGTCCCGCACCTAGGAAGTGATGTCACAGGAATAGCTGTCATGATGCAGGCAGCAAGTTCGCGATGCTACTCGCGCCTGGAAAATTAAAAAGCTACGCGGGAAGGGGGCACGTGTGCGGCACCACTGCCCCCAAGCACAACTCACCTCACTACGCCAGGAAAGTCAATTTCACCTTTCAGTGCCTCTGAGACAAAGATACCAAAGGTGGACTTGTGAAAAAAAAAAAGTTTCACATAGAGAAGCAGCAAAAGAAAACACCCTGTTTCCCTGAAAATAAGACCTATCCTGAAAATAAGCCCTAGCATGATTTTTAAAAATGCTTCTAATATAAACAGTATCCTCAAAATAAGCCCTAGTTAAGATCGACCCCTGAAGCCCCCCCCAAATGACCCTGACACTCCCTGACTCCATCCTTGACACTAGTGCTGCCTGATTTGCTGAAAAAAAAATCAGACTCGTCGATTCAGCAACTCCCACCCCTGCTGCTTTAGGAAGCCTCGGAGCGGAGGTATGTCAGTCTCACGTTGGGAAGGTCGGTGGGGTTCTGCTGCACAGGGGGGAGGGAGGGAGGAATAGAAAGATGCTGCACAAGGGGATGGGTGAGAGGGGAGGAAAGATGCTGCACATTGGGGGGGGGAGGGAAGAAAGGAAAGAAGAAGAATTGGGGTAGAGGAGAGGAAGGGGGAGATGATTATTGTACATGAACAAAATAAGACATCACCGAAAGTAAGCTCGAGTGCATTTTTTGGACCCAAAATTAATATCACACACTGTCTTATTTTCAGGGAAACACGGTATGTAGCTTTCGCAGGTGCTTCTGAAAGGATAGAGACAGAGTGGAAGCAACTGTGAAAAAAAAAAATTTGCCCAGGAAACTTAACAATTAGCTGGGTATATTCCCCAAGCTTACCTTTCCATTACTTAGCATGCGCATAGGTACATTGGACTTATCTACTCTAGCCCAAATTTTCAAAAGAAACTATTAATATGATATTGCTCCCACCAGTGACCCAGAAACACAAACACAATGCATGGATTCTCATTCTTCAGTCACACATATATACTTGTACATAGAATTTCTTCAGACACATTTGGGTACATACATTCTTCAGGCATGCGCATAGTCACATATACTCTTGCTCTTTAGATACACATATGCATGCACTCTCACTCTTCATGTATATACATGCACATATGTACATAGATAGGGCTACTAGTTGACCTCTTTTTAGAGGACTGTCCGGGTGCCCAGATGAACTTTCCAAAACCCAGAAGTCTATCTGCGTTTTGGAAAGTCTCGAGCTCCAACGGCATCTGGAAAGCCTCTGAGCGCAGAGCACCCGGAGGTCAGTAAAGAAAAAATGAGGCTTTCAGCTGGTGGGGCTGGGGGTGGAACAGGACGGGGATTGAGGAAGATTGGGGCGGGGTTATAGGTGGATCAAGGTGGGTCTGAGGTAGAATGGGCAGGGCCATGTGTCTGGGTTTGTACGTCATTAAATATGGTACATACATACATACATGCTGTCACTCCTCAAACTCTTAGACCCTTGCTCTCTTCTGATGTTATGTTGTCTGCTGAATAGCTATAGAGAGATAAACTTTACACTTACCCCCTCTTTTACAAAGGTGCGCTAAGCTTTTTAGCGCGCTAAACGCTAACACGTGCATGTTATTCTATGGATGCGTTAGCGGTTAGCGGACGCACACTTAGCGTGCCTTTGTAAAAGAGGGCCTTAACCATCCTTTTGACTTTCAGACAGCTAATTTCAAAATCTGTAGAATCATGAAAAAATCCAGACAGACAGTTGTTCATCCTAGCCCATGGGTCACCAACACATAGAGTTATCAAACGTCCGGGAAAACCTCTTATTAGAGGACTATCCGGGTTCCCGGAAGGACTTTCCAAAACCCGACAGTTTGTCCGGGTTTTGGAAAGCACCGATGAGCTCCGGCCGCGTCTGGAGGGCCTCCGAGCATGCGCAGCAACATCGCGCACATCCGCGCTTGCTCGAGGCCCTCCAGACCCGGCCGGAGCTCGTTGGGGAAGAAGACAAGGCTTTGAGGGGGCAGGGTTGGGCGCAGAGTAGGGCGGGACTTGAGGTGGAACTAGTTGTGAGGCTCCAAATATGGTAACCCTACCAACACAGCCCCAACAGTCCTTCATTGTGGCCATTAAGCACCCTGTACTCACAGTTAGCACCCGCTCCACCCGCCCAACTCAGCCCTCCAAAATCTTCCTTTTCGTGATGCTGCTGCCCTGCCACGGAATGATCCTCTCTTACTGCCTGAAGCCTCTCTGCATAGCATCCTACTTCTTCCGACAGATCTTCCTGTTTCTGGGCAGGATGCTATGGAGAGAGGCTTCAGGCAGTGAGAGAGGCAGAATGTGTTTGACAGGGGCGCAGCAGCATTGAGGAAAGGAAGGTTTGGAGGGTTGGGTCAGGTAAGAGTGGGAGGGTGCCAACGGCAAAGAAAATGTCCTTTATAAATAAGGTAAGGTTAGCAAGATTAGGGTTACCAGATTTTACTTGCGTAAATTCTGGACCCATACACCTGGCCCCAGGCTCACCCAGTTCCACTTATCCTCACCCCGTTAAGCCCATGCCATGCCCCAGCCTTGCCCCTAGCCCCGTGGTCGGTTGGGAGCATCCGCACATGTGCGGATGCCCCCTCCCGACGCGGTCTGAAGAGGAAGCTTTGCAAACCCGGACAAAGTGACGGGTTTTGAAAAGCCGTCTGGACGCCCGGACATGTCCGGGTAAATCCGGACGTCTCCTAGCAAGAAATACAGCATAAGAAAAGCCACCCATTCTTCAAAGTGATGTTAATTCAGTCCACAAATAGAAAGGGCAAACACCTGTATCAAGAAATGTTAATTAACATATCCAAGAAATCAGCAGTCTTTTAATGGAGCTAGTATTTGCCTTACTATAGAGTTATTTTTGCTTAAAGACTTGACATTGAACCCCAAAATAAATTATGCCCTGGGATGGAAGGGATCGTAGAAGCCATTTTGCTCCTGGATCAAGTTCAGAACTGCAAGTTACCTTGTAAATAACACTGAGTTTTCAAACAGCAGCCCCCCCCCAAAACATGCCTAGCAATTTCGGGGGGGGGGGGGAAGAGATTGCTCTAAAGTGTGCCTCTGTGCTTCATTTCAACTCATACTTTAGTTCTAGTTGCATTCTTTTTCATTTTATTTCCATCTGTCTTGCTGTTTGCTGCATTATGGTACCACTTACTATCTGGTCTTTATCCCACAAGCTAGTCAAATTAAGCATAAAATCGCCTCCAACGTGCACATCTAAATAATGACTCCCACAGGCTGATGATAAGAAAATGTGAATCAGGAAGCTTAGATAACAAGATAGAAGTACAAGAACATCAGACCAGTTTTGACAATATTGCTTTTGCATAAGCAAAGTTTTAAAGGAACACAAAAGCTACAGCTCTTTATTAGCGACATCCATAAATGTCCACTGTCAAATGACTTATGTTGTTCCTCTTTGCATTGCAAAGTTGCTCTCAATGCTCTTTTACTAATGGCTTTCACAAGAAACACAGCATCTGTTTCTCTGTACTTCCACTACATTTCTCTCTCCTCCGTTCCCTCCATAAATCATAATGATATTCTACCTGAAACTTTGGCATTACATATGAAACTTTAGGAGAAGTAGGGGGTGGACCAAATAATTTCCAGCCACCAGGTGTGATCAATAAAAAGTTTATTTCTAAAATATCCAAAATGCAAAGACCCAACATGGAGCTGTGTTTTGGCGGTAAACCGCCCGCTTCAGGGGTCAAAATGCTAAAAAAACAAACAAACATAAAAATAATAATATATAATAATTGTATATACACACACAACAATAAAAAATGACATCTAAATACATGAATATAACATATCTAATAAAATAACACATAGAGTAAATTAAGGTAGACACCAGATATATTTGGCTCCCAAATACATCCTAAATAAAGTAATATTGAGACAGTAAAACTGTAAAACAGTTGAGACCCTAACAACCTTTGAGACCCTAACAACCAGGCTTTAACATTATGCAACTAAAACTGCTCACTAAAGGGTCCTTTTACAAAGGCGCATTAGCTGTTTTACTGCACGCTAAATCTACACATGCTCTAAACGCTAACGTGCCCATTATAAGTCTATGGAGGCTAAAAACGTGCTAAAATGGCTAACGCGCCTTTGTAAAAGGACCCCTAAGACACATTGCCAATGACAGGACACTGTTTTCTATGGGTACCTTCCCAACACCTCAAGGTCCCTCTAGCCCCATGCCTCCAGTTCGGGCAAGTTTATACCACTGACAACCTATTCCTTGACTCGAATATATGGAGAAAACCTCCAGTTCACCAAGATTGCATCTCTATATGCCTAATTTGAGTACATAGAAACATAGAACATGACGGCAGAAAAGGGCCACCGGCCCAACAAGTCTGCCCACTCTAAGGACCCTCCCCCCTAAGCACTTCCTCGAAGTGAACCCACATGCTTATCCCATTTTTTCTTAAAATCTAGCACGTTGCTGGCCTCAATTGCCTGCAGTGGAAGATCATTCCAACGATCAACCACCCTTTCGGTGAAGAAATACTTCCTAGTGTTGCTATGAAATCTCCCACCCTTGATTTTCAACGGATGCCCTCTTGTTGCCGTAGGTCCTTTAAGGAAAAAGATATCTTCTTCTACCTCAATATGGCCCGTAACATATTTGAACGTCTCTATCATGTCTCCCCTCTCTCTGCGTTCCTCGAGAGAGTATAGCTGCAACTAACCTAGACGTTCCTCATACAGGAGATCCTTGAGTCCTGAGACCATCCTGGTGGCCATTTGCTGAACCGACTCCACTCTAAGCACTTTTGATAATGTGGCCTCCAAAATTGAACACAATATTCCAGATGAGGTCTCACCATAGACCTGTACAACGGCATTACAACTTCGGGTTTCCGGCTGACGAAACTTCTTCGGATACAACCCAGCATTTGTCTAGCCTTGGATGAAGCTTTCTCCACTTGAATGGCAGTCTTCATATCTTCACTAATGATCACTCCTAAGTACGATATGCCACAAATATATTATTAATAAGCCGCTATATCCCTTAAATCTCTAGTTAAATGTGAATATACCCTTAGTCCTATGCCAATATAATGTGAATGTACCCTTATTCGTATGCCTCAAAAACATTGTGAGTGTATCGCTGTAACCCGTTCTAGGCTTCTTTGGAGAATGGGCTATAAAACTAACTAACTAGCTAAATATGAGGTCCTTTTTCTAAGGCGCACTAGCCATTTTAATGCGTGCCAACACTAACGCATCCATTATAGTCTAAGGATGCGTTAGCATTTAGCACGTGCTAAAATGGCTAGCCCGCCTTAGTTAACTATATGAATAACTATACAGTATAAGTAAATTTACCCCCTGTTTTACTAAGGTGTGCTATGCGTTTTAGCGCACGCTAAATATACATGCACGTTAATGCGACCATAGACTAACATGCACACTTTAGCGTTTAGTGCAGGGGTGGGGAACTCCGGTCCTCGAGGGCCGTAATCCAGTCGGGTTTTCAGGATTTCCCCAATGACTATGCACTGAAAGCAGTGCATGGAAATAGATCTCAAGCACAGTCATTGGGGAAATCCCGAAAACCAGACTGGATTACGGCCCTCGAGGACCAGAGTTCCCCACCCCTGGTTTAGTGCATGGTTAGCACGTGCTAATATTTAGTGCACACTAAAACGCATATCGCACCTTTGTAAAAGGAGCCCTAAGTGCCGTCAAAAATGTATTGAGTTAGAGAAAGGGAACAAGTCAAAATGGTCCGAAATTGCAATATGTCCCCAGCTGACCATCTCAGAATTCCATGAAATTTCATATATGAGTAGCCTCAGGTCTTAAACTAAAGGGTCCTTTTATCAAGCTGTGGTAGGAGTTTAACGCGCGTAATACCGTGTGTTAAACCGCCTGCCGCGCTAGCAGCTAACACCTGCAGTGCGCAGGCGTTAGTTTTTGTAGCCGGCCGGGGGGGTTAGCGCGTGATGAAATGTCTGACGCACTAACCCCGCTAGCGCGGCTTGATAAAAGGACCCCTAAGCTGTGCATAATATTAGACTCAGATATGTATTTGTTCCTGAACTAGAACGTCCGATGTGAGGGCTACTCTTGTCTGCGCGTGATCGGAACCAAAGTGGCTACTTTCACTATCTATAGCACATAAACAAAAACGGGTAGAAAAGTTCAAATTTGGCTTATCTATACAGTTTTTGATGCTGCATTCTGATATACTGACTGAATTACTCAAATTAGGTTATTTCATTATTATTGCCCAGCAAAGTGGGCCAAAAAATTTACTGCACAAAATGAGGCTCAGACTTTGATCATCAATAACTTTGAAAATATTTTATCAAATGCCTCATAACAAGAGGTCAATGTTTTATTCCCTTCCTTTTGTTAAATTCATTTTTAATTTTAACTTTAGCTATTTTGACTTTTATTATACATTTAGGCCCTCTTTTAATAAGGGGCGCTAAGCGTTTTAGCGCACGCTAAATCAACGCATGCACTAACCACTAACGTGTCCATAGGATAACATGCACGTGTTAGCATTTAGCGTGTGTTTCGCACACGCTAATATATACCGTGCGCTAAAAAGCATAGCGCACCTCAGTAAAAGAGGGGGATTAATTGTTAATCCTAATATAACTAGTTTTATACAGAGGTTTACAGACTATTTTGTAATCCTTACTGTATATATTTGTTTTGCCTTGCTTTGTTATAATGCTCCTTTCCTTAATTAATTTTCTTTTTGAATCCACTATGATTTATAGTAGAATATGCAGTTTATCAAATAAAATTGAACTTTGAACTTTGGTTTTCAAAAGGTCATAGAGCAGAAGCACAAAGCAGATTTCAAATTCCAAGAACTGTCCTGCCAAAACATAGGGATACCTCAGGTTCACTAACTAACCCTCACTTAAACTAACTCCCTCTTTTACAAAGCTGTGCTAAGCTTTTTAGCCCACGCTAAACACGCGCCAAACGCTAACACGTGCATGTTATCCTATGGACGCGTTAGTGGTTAGTGCATGTGTTGATTTAGCGCACACTAAATCCAAAGTTACCTCAACATCAGGAAAAGATTCACCCACAAGAAAACCCAAAGGTTCTCCATCAGAAAATAGGACTTCAGTAGGTTGAACATTGACAATCAACACATGGAAAGAAGAGTTAGGTACAAGGTAAAACACCTAGAGAGAGGCCCTGCTCGAGAAAAGAAGAATTGGGGTTGAAAAAGCCAATATCATCGAGCAAGCGTTGACCATAGGCCAAACAAAGAGACAGAGCAAAATCCTGCACAAGACCAGGAATCTTGATGTCAGCAGCACAGACTACTTCACAAACTTGAGGAAGAGGTTGCCCAGCCTTCAGATCATCTATCAGGTCCACGCCTTCTACTGGGGTGCCTTGCAATCTGCTCCAAAGCACACCATTCACCAAATCAACGTAGACTCCTAGGTGAACAAGACAATCTGATCCCAAACACAAGGATGTGTGCAGGCCTCTCACCACAAAAAAGTGATGAGCGAAAGTCTTAGAACCCAGAGTCAGCGGAAGGCTACAAACCCCAACAAGAGGCTTGACACCCTGACCTGGTATAGGTAGGTAAGTAGAGTGGCGCCTAATAAACGGAACGCGCCTTTGTAAAAGTGGGTCTAAGCCATGGTAGAGGTTTCTACTGTGGTTCGGAGTGCTAAATGCTCGATACTGCTCCAAGTATTTAACACCCTGGGCTGCGGTAGAAACTTCTACTGTGGCACTTGAATAAAACCCTGAATGCCATCAAATACATCCAGTTGATTAGGATGCTGGAATCACTATTCAAGTGCTACATCAAAGAATCGCTATAGCAAAAAAAAAAAAAAATCAGAACATGCTCAGCAAATTTTTTTTATCTACAAAACATTAAAAATGTTATTAGATGTCATATCACACTATAATATTTACACAGCTTACTATAAATGTGCACCAGGTGTGGAACAACAAATTAAAAATATGAACAGGACTTCACTGTATTATGGTTTTTTTCCTGAGTGCTGTCAACAAACTCAAGTTGTGAAAATGGTATTTATTTCTTGAGGAACCATACGCAGTGTCAGAAAATTATGTAATGGCAGCCCAAACAAGAAGATAAATGCACACAACAACATATGATCAGCTATGTGGTCTTCCGTAATAATAACATATCCTAAGTCTGATATGAAGCATGAGGCCAAGCTTACGTATATTTCCACAGATGCTTATTTTTCCATGACTGTGCTAAAATACAATGATATTCTTTGATGCCATCAGTTTTCTCATTTAGACAGTACAGTTGCAATTATGAGAACTTAGTACAGAAGAACTTATGAACCTATCCTAGATCTCATACCGCCTAATGGAGCCCAGTATTTCTTCCCTTCTGAAAAAACAAAGAAAAGTCCAACAAGTCTGCAGTGAAAGGCCAGCACCAAAAACAAAAAGAGACTGCAGAGAGGAATGTACAAGGTACAGGAACTTTTATTAAAAGTCAAATAAAATATTGTAATCCAGAAAATGGCTCTCATTTGCATGGAGAACGGACCCAACGCGGTCCGTGTTTCAGAGAAACACTCCTTCTTCAGAGGTCCAAATTGTCCTATGCTTCACTACTAGAGAACCGTATGGAATACAACGGCGTTGTATAAAGCTCTTAAAATTTGAAAATTGAAGGCAAAACTTCTGATGGGCTGACGCTCACAATTCACGAAATTTTAAGGACTTTATACAACACCGTTGTATTCCATACGGTTCTCTATTTGTGAAGTATAGGAAAATTTGGACCCCTGAAGGAATGTTTCTCTAAAACACAGACCGCGTTGGGTTCGTTCTCCATGCAAATGAGAACCATTTTCTGGATTACAATATTTTAATTGACTTTTAATAAAAGTTCCTGCACCTTGTACATTCCTCTCCGCAGTCTCTTTTCCTTTCTGAAAAAGACACAGGTTCCCAGCCAGTGGCATAGTACTGGGGGTGCGGTCCGCCCTGGGCAGGGTCTTCCTAAGGGTGTGGCGACACGCCTTCTCCTCTACGACCCCCCGCTCCTCTCCTTGCTGTGCGGACCCCCTTGCCTTCCCCTGTACCTTTCTGGCGCTCTCTCTGATGTCACTTCCGGGACCTGCGCCTAAGAAGTGACGTCAAAGGCGAGCCGACACCGACTTGGGCAGCATGCTGCTCACGCCAAAGAAGTTTAAAAGGGCTGGGGAAAGTGAAGGAGGTGCGCGCGACAGGGGAGGTGGGGAAGAGGGCGGGGGAGAGGCGCCACTGCCCCAGCCGCCACTCACCCTAACTATGCCACTGTTCCCAGCTGTAACAAATTACCTTCTCCATCCATTAAGCCATCCTATGACAGCATAGATTAATATCTTGGTGTGGACTTAATTGCAGAATCCAGCCATTACAATAATTACTATTTTTGTCATGCGTGGTACATTGTGATTCGATTCGAGATGTCGCCATACCCTGACTTAACTAATACTACTTTATTTTGCTTACACCAAGAACCTGCTTATTAGTCGCACAATAAATTCATATTAAATAATAATGTATTTCTTTAAACATAAGAGGTAACTTTATAATGATTTTAGCGTGGGTGGCCAGAAAATCCTAAAGATGGAAAAACTGTGCAAATTGAAGTTCTTCCCATGATTTTGATTATGCTTGATCAGAAAATAATTTTTAAATAATGGGTCCCTCAAAGCCACTGATTACATAAAGCTCCGTTTTTCTTAAACACTCCCCCCCCCCCCTTTTACGAAGCTTTTTATTATCACCGGCTGTGGCGGTATTAGCTCTGACACTCATAGACCCCCCCCCCTTTACAAAAGCGTTCAGCAGTTTTTAGCGACGACTGTGGTAATAGCTCCGACATTCATAGGAATTCCGTCGCAGCCGGCACTGAAAATGCTAGCACACTTTTGTAAAAAGGGAGGGGGAGGGGAGAGAATTCCTATGAGCATCGGAGCTAATACCACTAGGGCTGGTGATAAAAAAAAGTCCCTTTTTTTTTTTTTTTGCTTAACGGAGCAAATTTCTTGGGATTATAGCTATAATTTATGTTTTCACAATCAGCAATGATAGATACATTGATAAAAAGACAATTTATGTCAAGTCTGCTTTATTGAAAAAGTACAATAAATCAGTACAGAAATAACACTAGAGTCTCCAATATGCTTATTATAACACATGGGATCGGATTCCTTAGAACCCCACTAAGACAGTGTTATAACCACATAAGAATAGGAAAGCATTCTCATGTCATCAGAAAATGATTAAAAACATTTCCCCCTCTTTTACAAAGGTGTGCTAAGCTTTCTAGCGCACGCTAAATGCTAACGCATGCATGTTATCCTATGGACACGCTAGCGGTTAGCGCACGCATTGATTTAGCATGCGCTAAATCCATGCTAAAACACCTTTGTAAAACAGGGCCTTTATGCAAAATATCTAGTAGCATTTTATTAAATGAACCTTTAATATCTGCATTTATCCCGCCCCCCCCTTTACTAAACCGCGATAGCAGTTATTAACGCAGGGAGCTGTTGAATGCTCTGCACTGCTCCCAGCACTCAAGCTGAATGCTCCGCACTGCTCCCGATGCAGGTAACTGCGTTGAATGCTCCGTGCTGCTCCTGACGCTCAAGCTGACTGCTCTGCGCTGCTCCCCGATGCTCAAGCTGAATGCTCCGTGCTGCTTCCGATGCATGGAACTGCACTGAATTCTCTGCGCTGCTCCCGACGCTCAAGCTGAATGCTCCGCCCTGCTCCCGATGCAGGGAGCTGCGCTGAATGCTCCATGCTGCTCCCGCCGCTCAAGCTGAATGCTCCGCGCTGCTCCCGATGCAGGGAACTGCGCTGAATTCTCTGCGCTGCTCCCGACGCTCAATCTGAATGCTCCGCGCTGCTCTCGACGCTCATAGGGTCCCTGCGCTAATAACCGCTATCGCATTTTAACTGAATTGTATTTTTTTATTGATGTGTATTTAAATTATTAACATGTTTTTTGAATTGTATTTCTTCACTGAAATGTCTCAGTTTCTTTTGTTGTGAACCGCCCAGAACTACTGGCAGGGTGGTATACAAGAATATAAATTATTATTAAAAGGTGGGGGTTATTGTGGGAAATAACAGAAATTTAACATACTTCACAAATAGCTAAACATGTACTCTTTGGTGTAGTCATCTACGAATGGCATTCCAAACACTCAAGCATTCTACAAATAGCGTCGGTATCGGAGGACGCCTAAAAAACAGCCACCGATTACGTGTCAATCGCGCATCAGTGCCGTTTGTAGAATCATGGCTTTGTGAACGGTAGGTGCCGGAAACGGAGGCCAGGATTTTCAAGGCCTACTTTTCCGGCGCCTATCTTTCACTAGTAAACTGGTGTTAGCCGCGCATACAGTGGCATTAGGCGCTATAAATCGCCTCCGTAGCCATGATGCAGGCACCTTTTTTATAGAGACCAATAGTCGTCTATATTTTTTTTTAACTCCTTTTATTTTATTTTTAATGGTGTTTTGCACTTAGGTTAGGCACCAGTAGGGCCTAACCTAAGGAGCCGTTTATAGAATACTGACCTCAATGTCTTCTAAAAATAGTCAGGATAAAGCCTGCAATGCTGTTCAACTCTGACACACACTGCGCTGAATTTTCTTTTTGGTTTTGGTTAATTTAGATAGTGAGGTTCTCCAGGGGTCTGTGCTGGGACCGCTGCTATTGAACATATTTATAAATGATCTCCCTTACAAAGCCATGCTAGCGTTTTTAGGGCAGGCCATGGTGGCAACATCTCTGACGCTCATAGGAATTCATTCTCTCACTACACCTATATCTGATATACTCATCATTCCCTTTTAGTTTTTTACTCCTTTCTCTTCTTTCTTCCGTTTGTTTGAAATCTATTACTGTATAGCTACATCGCATGCCCCCTAGTCCTAGTATTTTTGGAAAGAGTAAACTAGCAATTCATATCTACCCTTTCCATTCCGCTCAGTATTTTATAGGCCTTTATCATATCCTTGAGCCGTCTCTTCTCCAGGCTGAAGAGCCCTAGCCGCTTTAGCCTTTCCTGTGATCAGCACTGCTTCCCTGTGTCCCTATTTCCCCATTCAGTGTTGGCCCACTGTGTCCCGGGGAGAAGGGTAGACAGTTAGTGGGGCTTGGGCAGATTCTCACTTTTAATTGGCTGAAGGGGCCAGAAGTGAACATGGTCGCCTTTCAAAATATGCAAATTTAGTTTGACAAAAGCTATGTAACCTTACTCCTGACCTTGCGGTATCATGTTTTCTAGTTGCTGAACCTACGTTCTATTTCTTTTTATATTCTATTTTCAATTCTGATGTTTTCAGCAATTTTTTCTTTATGAACTTGAATTAAACATGGATTCTTTGCTTTTTTTGTAGTTAATCAGGCCATGTTTTTCTTCCACAGTTTGTTCCTTTGATTCTTGGTATATTGATCTATCAATATCACTTCATGGGTGTAGGGCATGATTTGCTGTCATCAATTTTCTGGTTCTTCAATCAAGTTTATATAAATTAGTTTATGTGCAAGTCTACAATTCTAGAAGCATATCTGTTGACCGGAACTGCCCAGGTGTCAACAGTTATAATTGAACTATCTCCATTTAACTTTATCTTTAGAAATTACCAAAACACATTTGATATAGTATAAGATCATTTTTATTTTGCTTTGGTCATTAGCAAGTTTAAAGTTTCGTATATCCTTCTTCTGTGGCTAATTATTTCATGAAACTTCCATTTATTATCTGTAAATCATTTTTCTTCTATGATTTTATCGCCTTTAATTGTGAACATCGCACATTGGTCTAAACCAAACTGCATCGCACATTGGTCTAAACCAAAATTTCATTCCCATGTCTTCACTAAGGATATGAACTGTGTTGAGCAAAGATACAGTACTGTTTTTGGTGGTTCATAGTCTAAAGCGTGCAAGGACAAAGGTGCGCAGACAACTGAGCGCAGAACTTAATCGCGCCGAAGAAAAACCGTATTTTAAAGGGCTCCAACAGGGGGTGTTGGTGGGGTACCCCCACTTTACTTAATAGAGATCGCGCTGGCGTTGGGGGAGTTGGGGGGGTTGAAACCCCCCTCATTATACTGGAAATTTAACTTTTTCCCTGTTTTTTAGGGAAAAAGTTATGTTTTCAGTATAATGTGGGGGGTTACACCCCCCCACACCCCCCCCCAACATGGCAGCGTGAGGCAGCGCGATCCCTATTAAGTAGAGTGGTAGTGGTGGTGGGGTGGGGGGGGTTTTACCCCCTCCAAACCCCCGTCAAAGCCCTTTAAAATACGGTTTTTCTTTGGCGCGATTAAGCCCTGCACTCAGTTGTCTGCGCTCGGTTGTCAGCGCGCCTTTGTCCTCGCGCGCTTTTGACCCGTCACCGTTTTTGGTATACCATACAGTATTTAGGTTGTAGGTTTATATACTTTGTTTTCAAAGTTGGTCTACATACCCCCTCTTTTACAAAGGTGCGCTAAGCTTTTTATCGCTAATAGGATATAATGGACGCGTTAGTGTTTAGCGCACGTTAAATCAGCTAGTGCGTTTTAGTAAAAGGACCCCTTTGTGATCCAACTATGGGGAAGTGAATTAAGGGGTCCTTTTACTAAGGTGCGATTTAGTGCATGCTAATTGATTTAGCGCGTGCTAACGATTAGCACGCATTGAATGCTAATATAATGGGCACCTTAGCATTTAGCGCATGCTAAATCGATTAGCACGCCTTAGTAAAAGGACCCCTAAATGCCTTTTTGTTGTCAATCCAAGCCATGATAAGAGTTTGTCTACCTTCTTTTTTGAATTTTTCACGATCATCTTGTCAGTAAGGAATTAGTCTTTTGTTCCCCTGGACTTGAAATTCTCATCTGTTCTGTTGAGAAAAAGAGTTTTTCTTCAAATAGGCATGTATGAAGTTACCGTAGCTATAGTTCCAGCGAACAGTCTGAAAGTAGTGGGTAGGCGAGTTTTACATTGAAATTATCGTGACCAGTGCTTTTTTCTTTATTTTTTCTGAATTAAAAATGATTTACTTTCACCAAAAACATTCCACCATCCTCTCCAAACTCGACTACTGTAATGCCATTTTTATGCCTTACAAAAAAAAGTCTCCACAGACTCCAGCTTATCCAAAATACTGCAGCCAAGTTGATTTTTGCAAAACGAAAATTCGAACACGTCTCCCCACTACTTGCCAATCTTCACTGGCTCCCAGTGCTTTCCAGAATTCACTTCAAATGCTCCTGTCTGGCTTTCAAGATCATTCACTGCATCCTTCCGCCCCTAATCCCACTATCTTTTAACGCCTCAAGGCCTGCTACCACCAGATCCGCCCACAGACATAAACTATCCCTCCCCTCTCTGCACGGTATTCTCTACGCGGGCAAACTGGGAAAGTCCCTCGTCTCCAAAATCACAGGCCTTTGGAACGATCTCACTATCCCGCTGCGGAACCTGGGCTCCCTCCAATTATTCCGCAAACAATTGAAAACCTGGCTCTTTTCTAACATAGAATCATTTCTTCTAACATAAGATCATCTCTTCTCCTGTTTATTACCTTCTGCTCATATACTCTTGTAAATATTTCTCCTCTCTTCTTATATATTTAAGCTTTGTAAATCGTGCCGAGCTCCACTTCCGTGGAGAAGATGCGGTATATAAACCTAAGGCTTAGTTTAGTTTAGTTTAGTTTAGTTTATTTGCAGAATGCTGTTAAACTGTAGGATGTAGCTTGTCAGATGTTTTAGACAGAATCCACGGACTTCGTCCTTTCCAGGATGGAGTGTTTTTACCCTACTGGCTAGCTTTAGGAACTTTCAGTTCTTATCAGTTAAGTCTCATTCTTCTTTTTATTATCATTAATAAATTTCAAACATAGAAACGAAACCTAAAGTGAAAAAACTAACCCCCTCTTTTACTAAGGTGTGCTAAGTGAATTAGCGCACGCTAAATGCTAAACACGTGCATGTTAGTCTATGGACGCGTTAGGGTTTAGAACGCGCTAATTGGTTAGTGCACCTTAGTAAAAGAGGGGGGTAAGGTGCGCTAATCAATTTAGCGTGCTAAACTCTAACGTGTCCATTAAATTCTATGGACGCATCAGCATTTAGCACACGCTAAATCGATTAGCATGCGCTAATCAGTTAGTGCATCTTAGTAAAAGAGGGGGGTAAGGTGCACTAATCAATTTAACGTGCTAATCGCTAACATGTCCATTAAATTCTATAGACGCATCAGCATTTAGCATGCGCTAATCGGTTAGCGCATCTTAGTAAAAGAGGGGGTAAGGTGCACTAATCAATTTAGCGTGCTAAACGCTAACGTGTCCATTAAATTCTATGGATGCATCAGCATTTAGCGCACACTAAATCGATTAGCATGCGCTAATCGGTTAGCGCATCTTAGTAAAAGAGGGGGTAAGGTGCGCTAACCGATTAGCGCGTGCTAAACGCTAACATGTGCATGTTAGTCTATGGACGCGTTAGTGTGCACTAATTCGATTAGCGCACCTTAGTAAAAGAGGGGGTTTAACTTGTTTCAAGTGTAATTTCCCCCTATTGCTTTCTTCCTTTATTATATATTTTGCTCAGTTCCTAGGACATAGTCTCCTGGTACAACGTGTGTTTGTTTTTTTATATTTACCAGATCACAACAATCTGCCTTCTACATCCATAAGGAAAGTAAAATATTACTGCAGTCTTACTGAACTAGCAGAAATAAGCATCTGTCTGCTGTTGGCGATTGTGTTTGTCAATATGGTGTCTCTCTATCTAATCTAATCTAATCCAATCTAGTCTTCGGTTTATATACCAGGTCATCTCTCATCGGAGCTTGACTCGGTTTACAGTAGTCAGGAGACCAGAATATACATAAAATGAGAAGTAAGAATGGTAGAAATTAATTTAGCCCATCGCGAAGAGAAGATCTTGCAATGTTATCGATTAGTAGATCCTGCAGGTAAACTGTTTAGATATTGTGAGAGTAGCAGGGTTTTTAAGGTTTTCCAAAACAGTTGCAGTTGTCCTATCGTTCTAATAGAGCCAGGAAGACCATTCCAAATCTCTACCAACTTGAAGGCATACGACTGACAAAGTATCCCAGCTGATTTAATTCCCTTAAAAGGGAAACGATAATTTCTACTTCTGTCTACTATCCAACATCTACAGAATCTCTTGAGACCTATCCCGGAATGAATATAAAAGCATTTACATGTTAGCCACAACCCTGGCCATCCAATGAAGATAATATCCATCTGAGCAGAAAATAATTCTGCACCACCACAAGAATGAGGAAATCAATAGTCCACTTTTGCTTACCAGAGACTACAGCAAATACTGAAGAAAAGTGGAATCTAAATGGGCTGCCGATATCATTTAAAGGGCCAGAAAAAAAAAAGGACCGAAAAAGAAGCTGCATCAGCTGAGTTTTCAAAACCGAATGCTGAGCTCCATGGACCTATGATATGATTCAGCTAGGAAACTCTAGCCTGCTATATCTTATGACCACAAAGGTTGCTTACTTATCTAGACAAAAATAACCCATACCATTCTGGCATGTCTTTACAGCCAGGGCCACAGCTAGAGGGTGCAGACTATTTATTTATTTATTAGTATTTTAGCCCGTTACATTAACGGGTGCTAGAATATATGTCTGTCTGTCTTTATTTCTGTCTCTCTCTCTGTCCCGCTGTCTTTCTTTCTGTCTGTCTCTCTCCCTGGCCCCCTTTGTCTGTCTGTCTTTCTGTGTCTCTCCCTGTCCCTGTGTCTTTCTTCTTTTCTTTCTGTCTCCCTTCCTCCCGCTGGCGCTAGAATATATGTCTGTCTTTCTTTCTGTTTCTCTCCCTACCCGTCTTTTTCTTTCTGTCTCTCTTCCTCCCGCTGTCTGTCTTTCTGTCCCTCTCCCTGCCCCTGTGTCTTTCTTCCTATCTCATCTCCTTCCCTACTTCCCTGTGCAGCAGCCGCAGCATCCCCTCTACCTCCATTTCCCTGTGCATCATCATTTTTTCCCTCAGTCTAGCTTCTCCTGCACCTCCTACATTCACTACTTTAAACTTTGGCCCGGCCTTTAGGTCAGGGGTTTCTCGGGCTGACCGCCACCCACTGCTGGTGGCTCCGTTAGAGGTCTGCAAGGGAACGGGGATCGCGGAATCCCGCGGGTTCCGCGGGAGTCCCGCAGGAATTCCCTCCCTAACCCACGGGACTCCCACGGGGACCCCCCTCTGGCCCACGGGACTCCCACGGGGACCCCCCTATAGCCAACGGGACTCCCACGGGGATGGAAGGCTTTGGAAGCAGGGTTCGTCCATATAATATAATGGACACATCAGCCTTAGTACAAGAGGGGGTTTATAAGTTAATTACCTGAACAGAAAACAAAAAAAAGTGTTCCACCAAAGAGATTCCACAAGGAAAACAGCAGTGCAAACACAAAAGAAATTGTGGAATTGATGATCCTGTCAGAAGAAATTGCTGCTTTTTATGGGGACGGGAGGGGATGGAGGTAATTCCTTGCGGGGACGGGTGGGAACGGAGAGGATCCTGACGGGGACGGGTGGGGATGGAGAGGATCCTGGCGGGGACGGGTGGAGATGGAGAGGATCCTGGCGCCGCGGTCTGCAGCTGCCGACAGCCGCCGCGGCCGACATCTGCCTCGAGGGAAGAGAGAAAGAGAGAGAGATTCGCGCGCATGCGCACTCCTACCTGCAGTGCCCTACAGCGCACGGAAAACGGGAGCACGCAGGTGGGAGTGCGCATGCGCAGCTTAGGGTTTTATTATATTAGATTCAGTTTTCTATACTGTTCTTCTGGAGAGCTCAGAACAGTTTACATGAATTTATTCAGGTATTCAAGCATTTTTCCCTGTCTGTTCCGGTGGGCTCACACTCTGGTCTCCTTTTACTAAGCTGCGCTAGCGGCATTAGCGCACGCTACAATACGATGCGCGCTAGACGCTAATGCCTCCATTGAGCTGGCGTTAGTGTTTCCGTGTAGCGCGGGAGTTAGCTCACGTTAACAACACTACCGCAGCTTAGCGAATGAAGCCCTCTGTCTAGTGCAGGGGTCCCCAAAGTCCCTCCTCGAGGGCCGCAATCCAGTCGGGTTTTCAGGATTTTCCCAACGAATATGCATGAGATCTATGTGCATGCACTGCTTTCAATGCATATTCATTGGGGAAATCCTGAAAACCCGACTGGATTCAGCCCTCAAGGAGGGACTTTGGGGACCCCTGGTCTAGTGTTATGGAACCAGGTGGATCTCTGAGAGGAGCAGCGACTAATATGACTTGGTGGTTGGGCTGATGGGAAGGGGTTATGTTAGTGGCAGTGGAAAACCGTCCTCTAACTGAACGCAAGACACTAGTACCCACTTTTATGAAGCTGCTTTAGCGGTTTTTTTTTTTGGGGGGGGTTATCACCAGCTGCGGCGGTAAAAGTTTTAATGCTCATAAGAATTCTACGAGATTCGGAGCCTTTATCGCTGTAGTCGGTAATAAAAAATGCTAACGCGGCTTTACAAAATGGGGGGGTTAAGTTGATGTTCAGTTAAACATACCTCCTCTTTTACTAAGGTGCGCTAACCGATTAGCAGGCGATAAATGCTAACGCATTAGCATTTAGTGCGTGCTAGTCGGTTAGCGCACCTTAGTAAAAGAGGGCCATAGTTAATAGACTTTCCTGCTTAAATAGAAGTATGAGTGATAAACATAATTTGAAAAAATGTATTATGAGGAAGGAATTATATAAATTGCACCGTGGCCTTGTAGTTTTTTCCCCATTGTTTTCGTCATTTTGAGGTCTGTGTATAGTTGTTAGTTTACATGTTAGATTTGCCATATATCTGTGGATCAAATTAGGATAAAACTTGTACTGAAAACTTTGCACTGTAATGATAACCATGGCAAATAGTAACCGGTAAACTGTATATTATGTACAGTCAAACCTCGGTTTGCGAGTGTTTTGCAAGACGAGCAAAACATTTGTAAAATCTGTGACTCGTAAACCGAGCTTGACTCGCTATAGGAGCGTATCCCAAAGTAAAACATCCCGCATCCCCCTCTCCATACCTTGCAATTCACGCACACCGACTGCAGATTTTCTTTCCGATTCTCTTCCACTTCAGTTTTGCCTTTTAGGGTGTCCAACCTGCAGTGCCGGGCGGCCCGCTCGAGGGCAATGCTTTTGTTCCCTCTGCGCCCCTGGAGGATTGCCTTCTGGCTGGCTCCCTCCTCCTTGCTGTGTTTGCTCGGGGCCGCAGGCGGCAGCTCCTGCATGCCTCCTGTGGCTGGCACGGAAACGTTCCCTCTGACGTTGCGACGTCAGAGAGAGGGCTTCCGGGTTGGCCGCAGGGGGCACGTGGGAACCGCTGTCCATGGCTTTGAACGAGCACCGCGGCAAGAAGGAGGAGAAAGCCAGCATGAAGGTAGGCACCGCGGCACAGGGAGGTCTTCCGGGTCGGCCTCAGGGTGCACGTAGGAACCGCTGCCCGCTGCTTTGAACGAGCACCGCGGCAAGGAGAAGAAAGCCGGCATGAATGTAGGCACCCACGGCACAAAATGAACGAAAAAGAAGTTAAAGCTGCAAGGCCCCAGCGAGGTTGGTTCGGCTGCGGAAGGAGCCCCAGCGCCCCAGTTCTGTTATGTTTATGTCGGCCGCCGGCAGCAGCAGCAACGAATTGCCCGAGCCTCCATTATATCCTATGGGGAACTTTGCTTTGATATACGAGCGTTTTGGATTATGAGCATGGTCCTGGAACGGATCATGCTCGTAAACCAAGGTACCACTGTATATTAATATTAGTGTCAGGTTAGGATGTGTCAGGTTAGGATAAAAATTTGTACTGTAAACTTGTTCTGAAATTTTGTATATTTAATCTGTAACCTGATCTGATCTTTTTGTAACGGGATCGAAAATGAATTAATTAAATAAATAAATCTGAATTTCACTATCATAAAACTAACTTTCTCAACACATTGGAAACACTGTAAGGCTGCATGGTGAGGTATGATTGGACATTCCCCCTCCCCCCCTACAAAACTGCGTTAGGAGTTTGTGGCGCAGAAAGCCGCGCTGAATGGCCCGCGCTGCTCCCGATGCTCACAGGAACTCTACGAGCGTCGGGAGCAGCGCGGGGGCCATTCAGCGCGGCTCCCCCGCTAAAAACCGCTAGCGCGGTTTAATAGAAGTCCTAAGTCAATTTGTCATGGCTGCCTTTAGCCTTCCTGATATCTACCCCTTCTTTTACTAAGGTGTGCTAACCGATTTGCACGCGCTAATTGAATTAGCATGCGCTAAACGCTAATGCGTCCATAGACTAACATGAACGCATTAGTATTTAGAGTGCGCTAAATAGTTTAGCGCATGCTAATTTGGTTAGTGCACCTTAGTAAAAGAGGGCTTTAGGGGATAACTAAAATGTTTTCAAGACTCCTTGATATCTATTCTTAAACCAACCTGGTGGAGAATTTAATTACAGTATACTGTCGTATTATTCAGTATATTATAAGGAGGCTCTTAAAGACACAGCAGACAGCTGGGGGAACGTGTGGTGCAGTGGTTAAAGATACAGCCTCAGCACTCTGAGGCTGTAGGTTCATACCCACACAGCTCTTTGTGACCCTGGACAAGTCACTTAATTCCCCATTGCCCCAGGTACATTAGACTGTGAATTCACCAAGACAGGGAAAAATGCTTGAGTACCCAAATAAATTACTGTAAACCATTCTGAGCACCCCTGGGAGACCAGTATAGAAAATTGAAGAAATAAATAGTTTGTAAAGTTTCTTTTTTTTTTTTTTTTTTTTTTAATTCTTTATTCATTTTTTAATCTTACAAGTGTACAAATAATAAAACATTTAAAATTAAATACATAACTTGAATTTCTTTCTAGTATAACATTAAATAAATAAATTTATTCCCTTCCCACCCACCCTTTCCTTTAGCATTCAATCAAAAATATACAAATATAAATATTCTTTACTATTGATTAAACCTATAGTAAAACTTTAATTCACCCTCCTCCCCATTTGCAAATATACTTTCAATAGAAAATGGTGTCAACTCATTACAGTAAGTTGTCAATGGCCCCACTGGGACAGAGAGGGAAAAATACTTGAGCACCTGAACCATTCTGAGCTCCCCTGGTAGAACAGTATAGAAAGTTCAATAAATAAGTAGTGTGAAAAGTTTCAGCCTCTGCTTACCAGAGCTGGTATTGTGATGTCATAATGCCTCATTCCACCAATGCCTAAGAGCCAACCTCATCAGTGATGTCACAATGGCTTCACTGTCCTATACTTGGCTGACTTTTATTACATTTTGATTTCTAGAGTGGCGCAGTGGTTAAAGCTACAGCTTCAGCACCCTGAGGTCGTGGGTTCAAACCCACGCTGCTCCTTGTGACCCGGGGCAAGTCACTAACCCCCTCTTTTACTAAGGTGCGCTAACCGATTTGCATGCGCTAAACGCTAATGCATCCATAGACTAACATGCACGCATTAGCATTTAGCACACACTAATCAGCTAACGCACCTTAGTAAAAGAGGGACTTACTTAATTTCTCCATTGCCCCAGGTACACCAGGACTGGAAAAAATGCTTAAGTATCTGAATAAATTAATGCAAACCATTCTGAACTCCTCTGGGAGAAGAGTATAGAAAATGGAATAAATAAGTTTATGCTGAGCATCCCCAATATTAAGAAAGTTCGTTCTTTGTGACCAGAGAGAGGTGATTTGTTTTGTCTGGCAAGTGCAACCCCAGTCATTTTTTTTAAATATTGGTGCCTATGAGCAGTATCTTTGAACATCCTCTTGGGAAGAAGATAGCCTAATGCAAACACAAATCTCAGAGTCCAGCAGAGCACAAGGCTGTTATTTTTATTTTTTTTATTTTTTAAATACCTGCTGGTTTAAAATGAACAGGATAGTAATGTTTTTAAAGTTGTTCAATTGCAATTAGAGAGCAATATTTAATTAGAAGTCAGAAAAAAATATATATATGATCACGGCAAACTTCAGCTAGAGCAATTTTATTAAGCAGCCACTACTTTGAAACCCCTCATTTTCAAAACAAAAATAGAATCGGTTCTTTTTATTATTATTATTAATATATAAGCATTGTATTAAAATGCAGAGATCCCAATCAGAACATTGAACCACTGCAAGGTGCAACCAGATTACTGGTCCTTTACTGTATGTGATTCAGGGCCAGTGCCCTTTCCTTCTCAGATTATCTTTGCATTGCTGAAAAATCATGGTTTTTACGCATCTCCACTGCAGAAGATTCCCACAGAAACATTTCTTTTTTTTATATAAAGGACTTCAAATATCCTGCTTCAAGATTATCAGAAGTATTTCTAATAGGAAAACATGTCATAGCATTCGCCGTGCCCTTTCATCTGCAACGATTTGGGGGTGAATGGGGGGGGGGGCAATTACTGCGAAAACAAGTTTAAGACCTAGAGAGACAAGAGCCACCCATCACAAGACCCACATCCGCAACGTAAAGAGTAAGGAAAGAGCGCCCAGGCTCCCACTTACCGCTGTTCAAATGCACCGTCTTTTTGACATTGTACGACCCAAACGTGACAGACATTTTCTCCAAAAGCTGAATGCGCCGTTTAATTCTCCCGCAGCACCATCCTAGCTCTGCTTTAAATAACAGCTTCGGGCTTTTTTTTTTTTTTTCACACACACACACCTCCTCCCCCCCCCCCCCCCCAGCCTCGCGGATGACGTAATCAATTACAGCAGGGTTCAAAAACTGGCAGGGGAAATGCGCTGCAACCAATCCGGAATTAGCGATCTCCCTTCCACGCCTCCCGGCCCTGCCCCCTCGTCCTCCGCACCTCGAGTGACAGCCTGCGAAGATGCGCGACCGAGAACAACTTTGTGCAAAGAGATTGCCTAGTAATTCATGGTAAAGCCTAGTGAAACATCAGTACTACTACTGCTACTATTATTTCTATAGCGCCACCAGACGTACGCAGCGCTGTACAGAGTCTCAAAGAAAGGGCTTACAATCTAAAACAGCCTAGCCAGACAAACAGGACGTCATGGATACAGTTAAAGGGAACAAATCGGCTGGCTGAGTTGGAGGGCAGGGGGGGAGTACAGGACAATCAAGCCATTGTGACATCACTGATGAGGTTGGCTCTTATTGGTGGAGTGAGGCATTATGACATCACAATCTCAGTTCTGCTTCCCACTATATGAACGGCAAAAACAGATTTTGCAAGGTGACTTTGTATATTGACAAGCCTCACAGAGGCCCTGCCCAACCTTTTGCACGGTTTACACGGTTTAGCCTTGTACAAGAAAGGTGCCTATGAGGAACGAGGTAAAACCAGGATCCTGGGGGTAGGGGTAAAACACGGACCTGACGGACCTCGCGGATCTAAACCCGCACGTCCTTAAAAATCTCAGGTCCGTGCCGCTTGTAGTTAGTTTCTGGCTCTGACAGACCTCGGTGACAATTTAGCGCTGTATAGGGAAGGAAAAGTATTAGGATCCGTCAGCGTTACAATGTCATTGAGGTCTGTCAGAGCCGCGGACCTCGGATTTTTAAATTTACTGGGGCTGCAGGAAACCAGTTTAAAGGATTTGTTTTACAGCCGCTCCAGCACTAGTCTCTGGCTCTGACAGACCTCGGTGACATTTTAGCGCTAATACTTTTCCTTCCCTATGTAGCGCTAAATTGTCACCGAGGTCTGTCAGAGCCAGAAACTAACTACAAGCGGCACGGACCTGAGATTTTTAAGGACGTGCGGGTTTAGATCCGCGAGGTCCGTCAGGTCCGTGAGGCCCACGTTGTCCGTGAGGTCCGCGTTTTACCCCTTCCTGGATCCTGGTGTAAACAAAAAAAGAGGCAGTTCAATCACGCCCCTAACAAGGCAAAAGAGAAACATTACAGTACAATTAATGAAAAGCCAAAATGCATCCATGGGACATGACAGCTTCCAACGCATTGCAAAGGTCAGAGAATGATAAAGAGGCTCGTTGAAATACGAAATAACCAGGCAAAGCTATTACTGTCAGCCTGTACAAAGCCCTCCAGGGGCTAGCAACAGATTTAATGCCTTTTCTAGTGTACACACATGCATGTACTTCACTAAGATGTAGCAGGCTAAAGAGCTTCCAAGCGAATTAGAATAATTACTAGGTTGTTTTCTCCCTCAGATCTGGGGTTTGACTCCCGCTCCCTCCCAAACGTTTTCTGACCTCATTCTTGACACAGAAGCATTAAAAACAAACCAACAAACAAAAAGTGTGGCCTTCTGTATCTGCACAATAAAATAAATATTTGGGGGTTCTTTTATTAAAGGTCAGTGCATGTTGTCTGCCACAGGACCTGCTTTACTCCCATGGGCCCTGCTGCAGTTAACATGAGCTGATCTTTAATAAAAGATCCCTTTAATGAGCGAGGTCATATCTGTCAATGTGACTACAAAAGGGGGGTGGGGGGGAAGAAAATACTAAAATGGATCAAAATCAGCATCCGTTGAAATGAGCAACAACCCTGTTACTAAAGAGCAGTAGAAAATGTCACACACTTTCTAAACATATTTCTGTATTTAAAGCCAGCACCTTTAAGCAAGACTAGGCAGTGGTTTCTTAGGGGGGGGGGGACAGCAGAGATCAGCTGCAGGCAAAGCAAAACAGTAGGTCCTGAGGGGAAGGGGGTATAAGGCTGCCTAGTACCCAGCTCTGAACCAAGCTGTTCCAGAATAGATATCCTGCAATGCCCCCATGGGCATTTGGCATTGCCCGTCTGCACACTTCTGTTTGAAAAATTACATTCAACCTTGCAAATGAAGTTTCTCCAACCAGCTCCACCCCTCTGCCTTGTAAAGGCTGCCCAGCTGATTTTCTAACCCCCCAAACACTACAACTGGGGGTGCTGCTCTCTCCATTCATTCTATTTTAGCTTTTGAAGAGGAGCAGATATCCTTCCCCCCCCCTCCTATTCTCACACCAACAGACTAGAACAGGAGTAAGCAATTCCGGTCCTCGAGAGCCGGAGCCAGGTCAGGTTTTCAGGATATCCACAATGAATATGTACGAGATGGATTTGCACGCACTGCCTCTTTGAGATGCAAATCTATCTCATGCAGAATCCTGAAAACCTAACCTGGCTCCGGCTCTCACAGACGGAATTGCCTACCTCCTGGACTAGAACATCCCTGCCCTCCTTCAGAAGAGTGTAAAGCAGGGGTGTCAAAATCCCTCCTCGAGGGCCACAATCTAGTTGGGTTTTCAGGATTTCCCCAATGAATATGCATGAGATCTATTAGCCTGTGGTGTAAAGAATCTGCATGAGGGAGGCTGGCCTTCAGCAGATTAAAGAAAAAGAAGATCTCAATATAAGTCAATGAGGATCCTGGTTTTACCATATTCTGTGAATATCAATCTGGAAGAGTTAGAGATGCAAGCAAGCTAGTAAAAGGCTTCCATTAATCCAGGGGTGTCAAAGACACTCCTCGGCCGCAATCCAGTCGGGTTTTCAGGATTTCCCCAATGAATATGCATGAGATCTATTAGCAAACAATGAAAGCAGTGCATGCAAATAGATCTCACGCATATTCATTGTGGAAATCCTGAAAACCTGACTGGATTGCAGCCCTGGAGGAGTGACTTTGACACCTGTGGTGTAAAGAATCTGCATGAGGGAGGCTGGCCTTCAGCAGATTAAAGAAAAAGAAGATCTCAATATAAGTCAATGACGATCCTGGTTTTACCATATCAATCTGGAAGAGTTAGAGACGCAAGCAAGCTAGTAAAAGGCTTCTATTAATCCAGGGGTGTCAAAGTCCCTCCTCGAGGGCCGCAATCCAGTCGGGTTTTCAGGATTTCCCCAATGAATATGCATGAGATCTATTAGCAAACAATGAAAGCAGTGCATGCAAATAGATTTCATGCATATTCATTGTGGAAATCCTGAAAACCCGACTGGATTGCGGCCCTCGAGGAGGGACTTGGACACCCCTGCATTAATCTCTGAAGGCTGCAAACAAGGGACGCCCCAGAAGTCTCCCACGAAAAAGAGTGCGGAAGTAAATGACTCGTTTTCGCTCGTAAAAACGGGGCGACTTCTGCTGCTAATCCGCTCTCAGTTCTGAGGGCAAAGAACTGTTGGACTTCTATGCAAAAGGGAGGGGGGGGACATAAATGTGCACGCGCAGCAGACCTCAGAACCCCCCCCCCCCTCCCTTACCGATGAATTCCTCGTCCTCCGAGTCGCTCTGCACGGGCTCGTCCGCGAAGTTGACTCCTTTGGAAGCCCTGAAGGGCAGCTTGCCGTCGCGGCCGGCCCCTTGCTCGCCCCGCGTCTCCTTCAGCTGGCCGAAGTACTGCAGGGCGAACTCGAGCAGGTCCCCGGGCTGGCTCCGCAGCACCTCCACCGTAAAGCTCTGCAGCAGCTCCGTCAGCCCTGCGGGGATTTCGATACTCATTGCCCAGAGCAGTCGCCGGCGCAGCAGTCCCCTGTACGGAAATTGGACCGCACCGGACCCGAGGGGGGGTTCCCTGCTGCGGTCCGCCGAGCCTCCCCGCGGCGCGCTCTGACAAATGGCACTGGGGAGGGGCCAGGAAGCGGCAGCAGCTGCTGCATCTCGCGCACACCTTCGCCTCGCAGCCAGGGGGAAGCCTCAGCACGCATGTGACCCCGGCAACCATGGCAACCACCCAGCCTGGGGATTGCGTCTGAGGCTGAGCCCGGAGTGGAGGGGAGGGGAGGGAGAGGGGCAGAGGGAAAGGGATGAGTGAGAGCCCCACTGCCTCCATCCCCAAGACCTGAGGCTAAGGCAGCCTGTCTGCTTCTGCTTCCTGGGGACACGATAGGCACTGTGGGCAACTTACTTACCACTATCTCCCAGGAAGCCCTGATAATGTGGCTGCCAATATATCCAGGCTACACTAGTTTCCAAGTTTATTCAGATTTACTCTCCCGCTCCCAGGGATAAAGACCTTCTGGGTGGCTTACAATCTAAACTGCAGTCAGGAGTTGCTGATAATAGAGAATGACACGGTGACAAAATTCATCACCGTTCCCGTCCCCGCGGATAACCGCGGGAAATAATCCCATGTCATTTTCTAGTGTCTAATTTCAACCTCGGTCCTTCTACACCAGCATCCTTCAAAGCAAAGCTTGCGGGTCAGTGGTTGTGGCCATTCATTCTCTGATTCTTCCCTCTCTCCTTAAAGAACGACATGAAGATGGTTTCCCGCGGTTATCCGCGGGGACAGGAACGGTGATGAATTTTGTCACCGTGTCATTCTCTAGCTGATAACCCTTCTGATACTATGCTAAATTGTTAGCACAGCTCCAGAAGCTGTGGATAACTCGCCTACCACTCTATCCTGGGTACACTTTACAGACTCAAAGCAAACAACAAAAGGAAAATCCAAGGACGACTGCACTACAGGAACAAGAAAAAACTGCAGACAATATATACAAAATGCAGGCTGTGTTTATTATATCAAATATTAAATGCGGTCAATAATACCACCTTTTTTACAAACCAAGGGACCCGACATGGTCTGTGTTTTGGTAAACACGCCTTCCTCAGTAGCCCATGCTTGATAAGGTTTTAAGACAAACCGGTATCCATTTTGCGCTGGAACCGTCGACTCGCGTTAATTGTTTGCATAGGCTTTTGTTAATTTAAATTGTGGTTTGTCTTAAAACCTTATCAACCTTGGACCCCGGAGGAAGGTGTGTTTACCGAAACACAGACCGTGTCGGGTCCCTTGGTTTGTAAAAAGGTGGTATTATTGACCGCATTTAATATTTGATATAATAAACACAGCCTGCATTTTGTACATATTGTCTGCAGTTTTTTCTAGTTTCTTGTTCACACTTTACAGACTCGCCAGGCATTAGTTTTATCTATTTTAGACTTTTGTAACATCATCTATTTAGGAGCACCCAAAAAAATTCGAAGGAAATTAAGGATAATTCAGAATACAGCTGTTCGATTGATTTTTGGTTTAAAAAAGAACAACCATATTAGTCCATATTATCGTTTACTTCGTTGGCTGCCTTTGGAGGCAAGAGTATTATTCAAATTTTCCTGCGTCTGCTTTAATCTGATATTGGGATTGTCTCCAGCTTACCTTTTTCCTCATTTTATGTTGCAGAGACCATCAACAGAAACTACTTATTTGCTTATCCCAAAATTAATAATTGTAGATATAAGACCTTAGATAGGACCCTAGCATTTCAAGCTGGTAGGCAACAATCTTGGTTAGGCACATGTATTCAGCAAGCTATGTTATTCTATTGCAGTTTTCAGAAATTAATTAAGACCACTTTGTTCAATAAGTTTATTACTTAGTGAGTTTTATTATTGAAATTCTATTTTACAAATATTTGCAATTTTTACTGTATTATTGTATTTCATTGGTTGTCCAGCTCTTTTTAGTGTAAACCCCCTAGAACATTTGGTTATGGCGGTATAAAAGAATAAAGTTATTATTATTATTATCATCTCCTCAGTAGAGAATGGCACAAGGACAAATTTTTCCTCTTCCCCACGGGAACTCATTTTGCCGTCCTGTCTCAGCGAATTCTTTTCCTGTCCCTGCCCCATTCCTGCATCCTCTATCCTCATCTGTACAAGCCTCAAACACTTTAAAATCATAGGTGTTCAAGGCTTGTGCGGTTAAGGCAGAGCTTACAGGAATGGGTCAGGAACAGTGACAAAACTCACGGGGATGGGATGGGGAAATTGAATTTCTCTGTCATTCTCTACTCCTCAGTACTGAACAGTCCCAGGAGCTGCTAACATCTTGCCTGCTATTATCTTCAAGGTCATAAGGGCCCTGGAAGCTATAACCTGCCTGCTACTATCTCCAGGTTAAGGGCAAGCCAAATGAAATTAGGTAAGAACGTAAGAATTATCATACTGGATCAGACCGAATAACCCTCTAGCCCAGTATCCTACTTCTAATAGCAGTCAATCCAGGTCACAAGTACCTGGTAGAATCTCATAGATTAGCAAGATTCCATGTTACCAATCCCAGGAATAAGTAGTGGACTTCCCCATATCTACTTTAACAACAGTTAATAGTCTTTTCCTCCAGGAACTTCTTCACAAAAGAAATATGATCATGCAATTCCTCTTTTCATTAGTGAACACTGGCTTCTGTCTCTTATAGGATTCCTTATAAACTACAAACCTCATGTCAATCATCTGGAATGCCCATTCCTGGCTAGCCTTCTCACCCCTTACTCTTCAGCCAACCTCGGGTTACCATATGGCTCCAGGAAAAGGAAGACGGATTGAGACATCCAGGTTTTACTTCCATTGCTTTCAATGGAAATAAAAGCCCAGATGTCTCAATCCGTCCTCCTTTTTCTGGAGCCATATGGTAACCCATCGTGGGTTCAGTCCCAGCAACACTCCTCATGACCTTCCATCCTCAGGTATCATAGTTATCTTATGTTTTATTAAAACGTGTTAAACCGCTTTTACAAATATATAAAATTTAGAAAAAGAACTCCATTTAAAACAGGACAGTCCTACATAATTCTAAAAGCATACACACAAGAACTTACATATCAAGATTTAATTTATAGCATATCTCTTGTACTAATGTTAAATTACAGGGAGTCTACTAACAGTCCTGATTCCTCTAATATATATGAATTGAATTGGATAAAACTGAATTTACTCCAAATGCTTCCTGAAACAAGAGTTTTTAGCAAAGTTTTAAAAGCCTTAATATTTTCTTCCAGCCTTATATCCCATGGTAAAGATTCCATTAAAATGGAGCAATAGAATAAAAAGCTTTCTTTCTAGTAGATTCCCATTTTGCTCTATTTGTGATTCCACTAAGACATATAAGGAAAATGCTTAGAGTCCCTGACCACTATTCAGTATAAAGTAAACCGCCTTGGGTGAATCTCTTCATATAGGTGGTTAATAATTCCCAAATAAATACAAATTTTGGGTATTGGATATAGCTCATTCATTGGTGTCTAGATCTTCATTTCTACAAGACCCTCTGCAGGAAGCAGAGATTTCAACTGAGGAAGGTTATGATCCTAAAACCATAGGTTATTTCAGAAAGATTAACATCTACTTGTGCTAAAAACAAAAAAAAAACCCCGAAGCTCTCAATATTTCAATGTCTCCAGTGCAGACTTTTTCCCTTCATGGGAACCCCATTAAGAGGAGGCTTAAGGGCACTCCTAAAACTTTTCTGATTTGAAAGGAAACTGCAATGAGAGAGCATAGGATGAAGTTAAGAGGTGATAGGATCCGGTGCAATCTGAGGAGATATTTTTTTACAAAAAGGGTGGTAGATGCGTGGAACAGTATCCCGGAAGAGGTGGTGCAAACAGAGGCTGTGTCTGAATTCAAGAAAGCCTGGGACAGGCACGTGAGATCTCAGAGAGAGTAGTTACTGTGGATGGGGCAGACTGGATGGGCCATTTGGGTAGAAGTGAATCGCTTGTTCACTCTTTCCAAAAATACTAGGACTAGGGGACATGCGATGAAGCTACTAAGTAGTAGATTTTCAACAAACTGGAGAAAATATTTCTTCACACAACATGTAATTAAACTCTTGAATTCGTTGCTGGAGATTGTGGTGAAATCAGTTAGCTCAGTGGGGTTTAAAAAAGGTTTGCATAATTTCCTAAAAGAGAAGTCCATAAGCAATTATTGAGATGGCCTGGGGAAATCCACTGCTTATTCCTGGATAAGCATCATAAAATCTGTTTTACTACTTTGGATTTAGCTAGGTACTTGGGACCTGGGTTGGCCACTATTGGAAACAGGATACTGAGCTTGATGGACCTTCGGTCTGTCCCAGTATGGCAATTCTTATGTGAGCCAAGTATAGGACAATCAAGCCATTGTGACATCACTGATGAGTCTGACTCTTAGGTATTGGTGGAATGAGGCTTTATGACATCACAGTCTCAGCTCTGGCATGTTGCTACTATTTGGGTTCTGCCAGGGTCTTGGGACCTGGGTTGGCCACTGTTGGAAACAGGATCATAGGCTTGATGGACTTTGGTCTGTCCCAGGATGGCAATTCTTATGTGAGCCAATATAGGACAATCAAGCCATTGAGACACCACTGATGAGTTTGACTCTTAGGCATTGGTGGAATGAGGCTTTATGACATCATAATCTCAGCTCTGGAATGTTGCTACTATTTGGGTTCTGCCAGGGACTTGGGATCTAGGTTGGCCACTGTTGGAAACAGGATACTGGGCTTGATGGACCTTCGGTCTGCATTTTATGCAAATCTCTTTCATGCATATTTATCGTGGATATCCTAAAAACCTGACTGGCAAGGGGGTACTCCAGGTCTGACTTGGAGAACACTGTTATATAACTCCAGCGTTTCTGTTTGAAATAAACCACCGGTCATTCTGATTCCAGCAGAGAGAGGAGGAAGGGAGTCAGCTGATTGTCCCTCCTCTCTCCATCTGAGGATACTCAGCTGAACTGAGGCCCCACCTACTACCTCATGGGCCTGATTAAGCAGCCCTTTAAAGGGTTGCATGTCAGGCGAGCCTGCACTGGAGGCGGGCCCCACCAAAAGGCTCTTTGTGCGGGCCTGCATGTGGACCAAGTAGGACCAAGCTAAAACCTCTTCCTAACTTCACCCATAAGTAACAACAGTCCACAAAGGAACACACAACCCCACTTATAGCAATGTGAAACAGAAAGAGCGGGGAAGGGACACCGCACATCAGCCTCAAGGACAATAAGTTTATTAAGAACATATAAATAGCTAAGACATATACAAGCAATACAGCCCCTTCAGAACAAATTACTATGGAGAAGTCTACCCTTTTCGCTCTTGGGTCGGGTACATCTTTATAACATACTTATTGTCCCCTTTTGGCTCTATGTCTTTCAGGTCCTTCCTCTTTATTTGTCTTCTCGAGATGAGAGACGACTGGTATGATTGGTTCAGAGATTTCTTTGGTCTGGGAAGCGGCCTCGTCTGCCTTATCAGAGGGCCGTGGTTCCGTGGTACAGGGGTGGATTGGGTTTATTGAACCTTCGTTATTTAACTGTTGGTTGTGGCATGCGGCACATTAATGACCTTTTTAGGGGTACTTCGGTGTTCACTAACATTTCTTTGGAACTTTTTTGCCTTTTGCTCTACTCACTTTAGTGCTTATTTACATTCTCTTCCTTCTCTTGCGCCTGAACCTCTCTCTGCAAAAGTGCTCCTGTCCCTTGAGGAAGGTTTGACGCTGGGTCTGTAAATTCCATGCTCTTTCTGCTTCTGTATCTCCCTTTCTGCCTATCCGCTTCAATAGTTCCTTCCTGCCGGGGATAGATGGGCCGAGTTTTGCTCGGTGGGAAACCATGGGGATTCACTATGTTTTTCAATTGGTTGATGATGATGGCAAAATCAAGCCTTTTGCAAGAGGAATTTGATCTCCCCCCCCCCACTGATTATTTTGCTTATATGCAACTTCATCATTATGTTTCTTCTTTACCCTCCAGTTCTTTGACTGCCTCCTGTCACGAGTTGCTCTCCACGGCTTTCACCATTGGTTCTCAATTTCCAGTCCCCCTTAAATTCCATCATCGCCATTTGAAGGATGAATCCCCCTTGTTTGACCATTCCAATTTAAGGGAGGCCTGGGCTCGTGACCTTGCTGTAGATTTACCGGATGATGTGCTCTCACAGGCTGTTCGTAGGTTGTCAGCCTTTCGAAAATATACCACTTTTTGGGAACAACACTATAAGTTAGTTTTCCGCTTGTACATCTCTCCAAAGAGGGCATATTTATCCCGCCTTCGTGAAAATGCAGCTTGTCTTCGCTGCCAAGCTCCTGAGGCAGGCTTGGGACACATGTTTTGGACTTGCCCGGATATTTAAGCCTTTTGGAATGCTGTTTTTGTCTTTGTGGAGCGCATCTGGAAAATTACCGTTCGCCGCTCCCCTTTGATATTGTTTGGAACTGTTCCTCACTATTTCCCTCGTGTGCGGGGCGCTACAGCTTTCCTAAAATGGACTGTTTTGGTGGCCCTGAAATGTATTTTGCTTCACTGGCTTGAAGATACTGCTCCCAATTACTCTCTTTGGCGATGTCGGATGATTACCCTCTTGATGTGGGAATGGAGAGATGTGTTGGACCTTTCTTCTCTCCCAGGCCGGGTCTTTCAACGCACTTGGGAACCCTTCTGGACAACTATGACCCCGCTGGCCCGAAGCCGCTTGCTGAATTGTTGAATCTTTATATTCTGTATTCCTTTGTTACACCTGGTTTACTAGTTCTTTGGATACTTTTCTTTGGCTGTGTTATACTTGGAAGGAGGACCCTGGGGGGGGGGGGTTATTTATTTTGGGGTGGGTTGTGTTGGGATGGAGGGCTTTCTTATCTGTAGGGATGGGTTTTGTTATCAAAAATGCTGAGCTTGCTTGTATTTGATTGGTTTCTTTTTTGATGGTTTTGTTGAGCTCAATAAAATATATTTGAAAATACAAGCAATACAGCAAGCCTGATAGAGTCCCTGATCCTTTTTGTATAGGACCAATGCATTGTAGGAAATCACTCTTTGAATCCACCTTTGAGTTTCAAGGCCCCAAAATTTGGAACTGCCTCCCGACCTGCTTATGTCAAACCTCCTCCTATCTTTAGTTTAGGAGGATGCTAAAATGCATCTGTTTTCATGATAGTCTTGCTATGATTCATAATGTCTATGTTGCTAACCTTATTAATCTTATGTAAACCGCAATGATTCCCAGGAGCTCATTCTATTCTGTCTTTACTTCTGATACAACCAAAACAAGGTTCTGAGGGTGCAAAATCTTAAACAAAATTTCTGATTAGCACTTTTTAAAAAATGAAATGCATAATCAGCTGGTGATATAATTTTATCCTCTAGAATAGAAGATATCTACTCTTCGGATGCAATTTTCCAGATAAGTGTGTAATTTAGGGTGGCCTTTGTCCAGCCACATTTCAGAGCTGTGCAAATTAGCAGAATACATGGCAATATTTGACCTACAGCTCTTTATTTGTCATGCTGTGAAAAAAAAAAAACCCAAAGAAAACAAAAAGGAAAAAAAAAAGTTATTCAAGTCAGCATGGGCAATATTCCTCTCCATCCCACATAGACTTTTAAGCAGTAACTCAAGCAGCCAAACTAGACAACCAAATCGCCAATCTACTGACGGCATCCCTCGACTACAAGACTTTTAGAAAAGAAATAAAGACCATACTCTTCAAGAAAGCCCTGAAAAAAGAAATAAAACCGCAAGTTTCAAACACCAAAGCCAACTACCCCAAACAAATAACCATACTCATTTCTTACTCTCTTTGAGAATGACCAATTTTCTTTTTTCTTTTGGTAAGTTCTTGTTGTAATACATCCTTGATAATTATTTTGTAATCCACCTTGAACTGCAAGGTAATGGCGGAATAGAAATCCCTAACGTAATGTAATGAATAGTATGATTGCATACTGGTTTGTAGACTAGAAGCCAAAAGAGAACGTCTTTTGTCCCAGAAGAAGAAATTACTCAAATTTCAGCTTTAATAAGTTCAAATGGAAAAAAACAGACAAACATTAAATTATCCAAAATAAGAGCCCCTTTTGCAAAGCTGCAGTAGCGAGTCTCAGGTGGAAAATGCGATACAGCCCATTCAATTCCTATAGCCTGCATTGCATTTGCCGATCTGGGACTCGCTATCATGGCTTTGTAGAAGGGTCCTAAGATATAAAAGAGAACACATTCTGCACTCCAGTAAATACTGAAACCTCGTTCTTCTCTGTGGGCTGGAAGCATCATAAAATTAGCCAAAAGAAAATCAACACATTAACCCCACCCCCATTTTATGAAGCAACATTAGGCTTTTCTATCGCCAGCAGCGGCAGTAAAAGCTCCGGTAAAAGCTTATAGAATTCCTATGTGCGTCGGAGCTCTTATCGCAGCGGCCAGTGATAAGCCTAATGTGGCTTCATAAAAGGGGGGCCTCATTGGGGAAGAAGGTAGGGCAAATGAAAGTTCAAAGATGCAAGACTCAAGAAGAATACTAAGGTCTCATCCTCAGACCTTGTCTGCTTCTGAATTGTTCTACTTGAAACAGAGTGGACAAGCTTTTAGTTGTTTTAGCCAAAAACTGTTGCAAGTTTTCTTAATTTTGGCACAAACTAGTCCTCAAAAATCCAAAAGTGTATCCAAGAAAAAACAGGAAAATTTACACTGTAAGTGATATGTAATCACACAGCCTGGACCTCTTCTGGCTTAGGGAACAGTATTAAGCAGAATGTTTTTCTACTCCTTGTTTGATTCCGAGCACGAGATGCAGAAACCAGTTAAACTGCACCGTCCAGCCTTTATCTCTGCAGATCTCAATCTGGTCAAGAAAATGCCTCTTGGCATCATCCTCGCTTCTGCCAACAGTTAGCGCATCCCGGATGTATTCAATGTCCTCCTTGCTGGTCAGCTGAGGCATTCCCGTCATGAGCATCATGGAGAACAGAATGATGAGAAGATTTGTGTGGTGTCGTAGGGCCAAGTAGGCTTTCACACACACATCCTATGGCGAGAAAGGAGAGGCTTTTTTAAAGTATAGAATTCCATGAGGTGCATAAGTAATCTAACAAAGTAAGATATCTAAGGGGAAGGGGAAGTTATCAAGCTGCATGAGGGCACTAACATGCATTATTTTCCCATTATTGCCTGTTGAAGGGTATTAACACTGGATGTGGAGCCCTAACCCTATGATAATTAAGCCACCCTGTGTTACATAGTAATGAGATGAAAAACATTATTATGTACCACAAGACTACCACTAGGGGCGCTGGTACTATTCTGGAACCTGTCACTGATTAGGGCAAGACCAACTGGGATTCATTCCCGCCCACCCACTAGACATCAGGAATATATAAGGTACACATGAGAGGGGGACCTTGAGGGCAGGAGCCCTGCAGCTTGCTGGTAAGTTTGTATAAGGGACAATATTGAGGAGGGCCTTTCAATAGGGTGGCCGCAAGAGGACTCTTCTGTTGGTGGGGATGCTCTGTAGCCAAGAGCCAAGATTCATTACAGCTGCAAGTGAGCTGGAGAAAATTCTACTATTTTAGCACATAGGTGATACCTATGTTTTATACCTATTGGATAGATTATCTCAATTGTGTTTTGCTTGATGTTTTGAAGATAGGACTCCTGAGGAAGGCATAAACTGCCAAAACTTTACATCAATCACCACCATACACGTTTGAGATTTGGTTTGGTTCTACAATAAATCTGTATGCAATCATCTTGGTACTGCGGTGCTTCATCCCACTTTGTTTTGTGTTGCCAAGAGATTTCTAACATTGCTGACCCCTTAAGAGTCAGCCTAGAAGCAACTGGGCCGCAGCTTGTCAGCCCAATGCTCTCAGGCCAATAGAATAACACTATTACATATGTAAATAGAAGACATGCTCCTCCCCCTGTGAACGCCCCTTTGTATTCTATAACTTAGGCATGCAATTTGTGTCTAACTTTAAGTGACCTGTTACAGAATGAAAGGGTACAAATCAATCGATAGATACTCCAGGGAAGAAAGGTCCTTGAGCAGGCAGACTAGTTGGAGGGAGGGTTCTCGAGTGGGCAGACTTGTTGGGCCATCGGCCCTTTTCTGCAGTCATATTCTATGTTTCTAAAGATAATTCTATAAAGGGGTTTAGCTTTTAAGAAGGCACCTATTTGTAGCCTATGCTATAAATAAAAGTAGGCACCTGCTTTCCTCTATAGAATACCAGCATAACAGTCCAAATAGGCACCTACATTTTAGGCATTTCCACTCAGGCAGATAACTACTGATGCCTAGATTGTGTAAGTCACAGTGGGGTCCTTTTATTAAGGTGCGCTAATCGATTTAGCGCGCACTAAAGATTAGCACGTGCTAAATGCTAAGGCACCCATAGAATATAATGGAAGCCTTAGCATTTAGCACATGCTAATCTTTAGCATGCGATAAATCAGTTAGTGCGCCTTAATAAAAGGACCCCGGTATTTATTAATTTACATGCATAATTGGGTGCCCTGCCTGTGTGACCACCCTCCTGTAAAGAGCGTGCCATTGAAAATTGGCACACAGCGGGAATATTGTGATTTATGCATTCGTACGTTGCCACCTAACACATGCAAAGGACCTCAGTGCCAGCACTTACATGTGTTTTTTGCCACCTAAATCTGGATGTATTCTAATAGAAGCAGCCCCTCAGAATACAAGTATTTTGTTTATGGTTTCTTTTAGATGTCCTTCTCATAAACTTCAAAAACTGGAAAACCAAAAGTAGTCCATTATGCAATTAATAGGATTTGTTTTTATACTTTACCTCAAATTTATGGAAATGTTGACTTGTCTTCTTTCCAGAAGTTCCCATCACAAAAAGGAAGTCAGGCGTTAACACAAATGGGACCCTTTCCTTATTAATTCCAAGGAAGCTTTTGTAATTGCCAAGAATATGACCAAAGTCAATATGAAAGAGATTCCCTTGAAAGAAGAATTAAAAGTTAAAAGACAGCCAGGAAAATGATAAAATGGGGTGGTCTTTTCATTGCTATTTGAAATAGTCTGGCTGTCATAACAACATAAGCAATGCCTCTGCTGGGTCAGACCTGAGGTCCATCGTGCCCAGCAGTCCGCTCACGCGGCGGCCCAACAGGTCCAGGACCTGTGCAGTAATCCTCTATCTATACCCCTCTATCCCCTTTTCCAGCAGGAAATTGTCCAATCCTTTCTTGAACCCCAGTACCATACTCTGCCCTATTACGCTCTCTGGAAGCGCATTCCAGGTGTCCACCACACGTTGGGTAAAGAAGAACTTCCTAGCATTCGTTTTGAATCAGTCCCCTTTCAACTTTTCCGAATGCCCTCTTGCTTTCCAATTTTGGTTATTGTGTTACATTTTAACTCTTCCTAATGGGTGTTCAAAATCCCGTCTCAGAGAGCCATGGCTACATCTGCTTATCAAAGTAACTAATGTAAAGGGAAAGGGACTTGATATACTCCTTTTTCTGTGTGGTTACAATCAAAGTAGTTTACATATTTTAGACAGGTACTTACCCCCTCTTTTACTAAGGTGCGCTAATCGAATTAGCGCGCACTAAACGCCAACACGTCCATAGACTAACATGCACGCGTTAGCGTTTGGCGCGTGCTAATCCGATTAGCGCACGCTAATCGGATAGCGCCCCTTAGTAAAAGAGGGCCTTATTTTGTATCTGGGGCAATGAAGCGTTGAGTGAGTTGCCCAGAGTCACAAGGTGCTGCAGTGGGAATTGAACTCACAATCCCCAAGGTTCTAAGGCAGCTGCTCTAACAACAAGGCCACGCCTCCACCCATAAATTAAGATAACTGTTGGACCAAATATATCTAATATTCATAGTGGATATCCTGAAAACCAAACTGATTTGCAGCTTTTGAGGACCAGATTTCCTAATCCCTGACTGTAGCATGCTGATTCTCAACCTTTAACCACCCCATATGCTTTGTTTTAAACATTTTAATAACATCATTATGTCAAGCATTCTAATCGGTCTTACACAATAAAAAGAATAAAGAAGAAATACATGTAGAAAGTATCTGGCTCTCCCCTTCTTCAGTACTGGTGAGACTGGCTGCTTCCCGCTCTGCTGGGGGAGTCATTTTAGCTTCTCGCTCTTTCTGTGGTAGGGGTAGCTGTCTTCATTCTCTAGAACTTCTTTCTCTTGGCAGTGATGCAGCAGGTAGGTTCCCTCCAGTGGCGTAGTAAAGGGGGATGGGGTGCCAGCTGCCCCAGGTACCATCTTGGTGGGGGCGCTGGCAGCTCTCCGCCCTCCCATGACACGCTTCCGCCCTCCCTTCCCCCACCTCTTTAAATCTTTGCCAGCATGAGCAGCTTTTCCGGTCTGCTGCTCGCGTCAGCCTGGCTCCCCTCTGAAATCACTTCTGGGTCGCAGGGCCAGGAAGTGATGTCAGAGGGAAAGCCAATGCCAGCGTGAGCAGCAGCCCAGAGAAGCTGCTCACGCTGGTGAAGATATAAAGGGGTACAGAGGGGGGAAGGAGCAAGGAGCAGAAAGGCGGGGGGGGGGGGGGCGCTGCCTCCCCAGGCACCTCCCACCTTCGCAATGTGACTGATTCCCTCCATGTTGGTTCTTCTACAGAGGTGGAGCAATGGCTTACCTCACTGGCTTCTCTCTCCTTTGGATCTATCTCTAATTCAGGGGTGAGGGTAGATACAGATGGCCTCATTTTTCCTGACTACTCACTGCTTTGGCGGGCGGGGTGAATGCAGATAATCCAAATTTTCTCAAATTTTTCTTCTTCATTGAGCACCGTTTTTAGAATAGCGCAGAGAGTATTTTTTTGGGGTGCTGATTTTTGTGGGTTTTTTAGGTGCCCTTTATAGAACCTAACCCTATAAGCCACTAGGCACCTAGGCCCAAATTCTGTAACCAGCACCTATTTTGGAGGCGTCCAACTAGATAGGTGCCTATCTAAAAGGAATAACAAGCTCAATTAAGCTTTTTAATCAGCACTAATTGAAACTTAGGCGCCTATTAAGAAAGAGTGATTCTGTAACGAGGCACCTCTCAAAATTTAGGCGTCCCTCAAAAGAATAAGCGCTATGCAAGTTAGGCATGGGCGTGGCTTCGTGTTAGACGCCTTGTTACAAAATCGCTGCTCTTAAGCATGCTTCGGCGCTCACATGGGCGCCTGTTTTAGTTGCACCTAGAGTTGGCCTATTTCATGGGCACCTCCAAAATAGGTGCCGCTCACCGTGATTTACTAAACAGCACCCAATTTTGCTTGAATCGCGCTGAACGGTGCCTAATTCGGTGCCTAACTTTTGGGCGCTTCTTATAGAATTTGTCCCCTAATCTTCCTTATAGAGTAAATGTGAAGTAGGCATCCTGCTATAAAAATGACAAGGGGTATAAATAAATAATAATTAAAAAAAATTAAAAAAAATAAAAAAATAAATAATAATAATTAAAAAAAAAATGACAAGGGGTATAAATAAATAATAATAATTAAAAAAATAAAAATAAATAAATAATAATAATTAAAAAAAAAAATGACAAGGGGTATAAATAAATAATAATTAAAAAAAATAAATAATAATAATTAAAAAAAAAAATGACAAGGGGCTGCTGAAAAGTTCTCAGCTCAATCAAGGACAGTCTCCATCAAAGGCTATATACTTAGGCCCTCTTTTACTAAGGTGCGCTAACGCGTACATGTTAGTCTATGGACGCAGTAGTGTTTAGCGCACGCCAATTCGATTAGCACGCGCTAGATTTCAATGCCAAAAAAGATTTTCTTCTTAATTGTGTTGTTTGGGCCACATCTGGAAAAATCAATACATTATCCCCACAAAATTTAATTTGCTTATTTTGAAAATAAGCTTTCATAATTAAGGGATTTATCTATCTCTCTTGTACAAGTTATAAGGAGTGTAGACCTAGTTGGAATTGTATCCTGTGAATCTTCCAGGAAACCAGTTAAATCAAATTCAATTTGTTCCAACTGGTCTATACCCGGTTCTATGGGAACTTTTTTCCTCTGAGGAATATAATATAAATTTGTTAAAGGCAAATTTTCTACGTCCGCCATCCCCAAAACTTCTTTTTTGGCATTGAAATCTAGGGTGTTGGCTTTGGGAGCTACATTTTATTTAAAATTTCCTTGTAAATGCTTGATTAAATTTAAGGATAATGATTATGTTTACTGGGACTCTATTCAGTTAGAGCAATTTTTGCAACATCATGAAACTAGTTCTTCTGTCACTACATAATTAATATTTGGAGTTTTGAAATAATTAACACTAATATGGTTGATCTCTGGATCATGTTTATTTTTTGAATGTTTCTTGTAATATATTAATCTGTTTGCTCTCTCTCAGTTATGTGGATTTGAGGAATCTTGTGATAATCTTTGGTTTTATAATTTTTTCCTTATTTTCTTTATGTAATTTCCTTTTCTTATTATTACGTATAAATAATAATGTTTAAAATTTGAATTTAAAAAAAAAAAAAAAAAACACGCGCTAATCGGTTAGCGCACCTTAGTAAAAGAGGGGGTTAGTCCAGTGATTTTCCACTTTTTTCGTTCCATCAGAAAAATATGGAATGAAAAAAGTGGAAAATCACTGGACTTAAGGGGGAAGTTCTAAAAATGGCGCCCTACCGGCACCTAAGTTAATTAACAAACTCCATTTAAAACGGCAAAAAAAAAAAAATTTTGCACTGTTAAAACGCCTACTGGCACCTAAATAATACGCCTCTGAATCATGCCTACGTAGGTGTTTTAGGCAGCCGAACACCACTAAGGGCTTGGCTAACGCCATAAGTGGCGCTAGGTGGCATAAAGCGCCTACGCAGGCACAATTCACCACAAAAATAGGTACCGGAAATGTAGACCCGGAAAACCCTGGCCTACATTTCCAGCGCCTTTCTTTTGTGGAGGCGCAATTCTCGGTTGGGCGCCGTCACGTGATCAACGGCTACTTTTCAGGCAGCTCCGATATCGGAGCCCTACCAAAAATAGCCCTCGATGGAGACTGCCTCAGCTTTGTTGAGAACTTTTCAGCGGCCCCTCATACCGTTCATGGGCTCAATTTATTGCGATTATGTTTATTTTATGTATTTATTTAAAAGATTTCTTAACCGCCTATAACTAGATGGTTTTACAAAAGACAATCATGTAAAATAAAAAACATACAACACATATCATACAAATAACAACAGGTCCTTCATATCAGCCATATTTTACAGCACTGGACAGCGTATCCATACAGAAACATTCATAATCCTGGCAAAAAGCATTTATTGAAATGCTTCTATAAATAATGTCGCTTTCAGAAGTTTCGTAAACTTCTGAAAATCTACAAGAGCTCTTTAATGGTCCAGTCAACTTATTCCAGTGTTTTATGCTCTTCTGCATCAGTGGGGAAACCTATAGCAAACTAGGTTTCAAAATCGGAGCAACTTACCAGACTCTGTTATCATAATGTTGTCATTATGTCTGTCTCCTATTCCTAATACATAGGTAGCCACACAGTAACCAGCACAAGAATAAACAAATCTTTCCACTGATGCGAGGAACTGAAAAAGAAAATAATTTAAATGTATGGTATCTGTATAGACTTTAAAATTTTACATGGACTATTTCTTCCTTTGATGTCTTTATCTCTAAACACCATGAGATCTTCGGGCACGAGAATAACTAGTATGTACAAGCTCTCTTTTCCATTATTAAGAGGAATCAAAAGTCCATTAGGCTGGCTGCCTGAAACTTCTCCTCTAACGCAACCGGAAACAGGAAGTTGTGTCAGAGTAGAGGAGAAGTTTCAGGCAGCCAGCCAGCCGCACGCGACTTCAGGAAATGCTCCAGCTGCTGGTTAAGAGAAAAATTGCCAGTGAAGGTAAGGCCAAGGGAGGGAGGGAGATGCACAGACCGCGGAGGGCGAGAGGGAGGGAGGAGGCTGCTGCTGGGGACAGAGGACCCATCTAAAATGAACCTTTTAAAAAATATATATATTAGTTTCCCATAGAGCTTGGGGGGGAAAAAAGGACACCAAAGCAAACCTGGCCGAGGAGTAGGAAACAGAAAGGGGAGAAGGACAGGCCTATGACTGTCACTTTATTCTCTGGATTTTCAGCAGTTTGTTATACACTTACGCTTGCGGTTTTATTTCCTTTCAATAGTATAAGTCGTTTAGTGTTATAATTGTTACCCTGTTGAAACCCTTATTTTTGTGGTTTTACATGCACTAACTTCTTCATTAGCACATGAGCACTTACCGATACCTATTCTATTTTTTTAGCATATAAGCAAAATGACTGCGGGATGCCTGTGTGTGCCCTGCAGTAGCGCATTTCAACCTGCAGGTGTTAGTGCTTACTGCAGCTTAATAAAAGGGACCCTTAGGGCTCCTTTTACTAAGGTGCGCTAGCGTTTTTAGCACGCGCAAACCACACGCTAAATGAAAAATACTGATGCAAGCTCTATGGAGATGTTAGCGTTTAGCAGGCACTAAAACCGCTAGCGCACCTTAGTAAAAGGAGCCCTTAGTTTACAGATGTTATGCAGATGGCTTTATGTTATTTATGCTGCTGTTTTCATGTATGTTTTTTATTGCAAGTAGGGTATAAATTTGTAAAAATAAATAAATAAACAAAAATATACTGTGCCTTAACAGACATGCATATATTCAGTGCCACTTACTATATATAAGGCAGTGCTGAATATATATTAATATCTTTAAGCTCCACAGCCAGCATCCTCTATAATAAAAACCTAAGCGCACATGCGCACTTAGGAGGCCATGATCCCTGCCGCCGAGATGTGTGCCTCTGTGGCCGCATTCCATTTGTGGCACTTGGGGCAGCTTGTGGCGGTTTGTCTCAGCAACGGCTACGAAGTGTCCCATGCTGGTAAGAAGTGGAGGGGGAGAGGGAAAGGGGGCTGCTTTAGGGGAGGGGTGTGCTGGGGGCTGCCCAGGCTAGCTGATGCTGGACAGGGGGAGCAGGGAAGGGGTGCTGCTGGACAGGTATTGATGGACAGGGGGAGCAGGGAAGAGGTGCTGCTGGACAGGGGGGGAAGTAAAACGAAGGGAGAAGGGCTACTGCTGGACAGGGGGAGCAGGGAAGGGGTGGTGGACAGCCGAGGAAAGAGAGAGACAGAAAGAAAGAAAGAAAGAAAGACAGCGGCCAATGAGAGAGAGAAAGAAAGACAGACAGACAGACAGACAGCGGCCAAGGAGAGAGAGAGAGAAAGAAAGACACACACATCTATTCTAGCACCCGTTAATGTAACGGGCTTAAAGACTAGTTAAAAATAAAAAAATAAATCACTGACTTAGGGTTTTAATCCTTTAATTGGCAGATGGTGAAATGGCTGCTTTACGTGACTTGATGCTGAACGAGAGCAACAGTGCCAAGTAAAAGGCATTTGGAGATGCAGATTTCCCATAAGAAAACACATGGTGCTTCTCAACAACAATGCCAAATAAAGGGTTAAATATTGACTCCATGTTCTTTCCCTCCATCTTTGCTTCTTTCCAGGCAGCATGGCTAGATGGATCAGAATACCCCTAATCAGCCCGAGGGGTATTTTCTACAAGGTGCACCCTCAATGCTGCTCATTGGCTGGTAGAAGGGTCTGCTGCTTCCGTACATCTCCAAGCCTGCATGCCAAGCCTCCATGGGGCGACCAGGTCACACAGACTTGGACAGGCAGGGGATCAAAATATGGATACCCCACAACACTCTGCTTCATTTATGGTCTGAGCCAGGAGGGCAGCCCAGGATTATGGTTTGTATACATTCTGGAAAGCAGGAAATTCCTGCCAAACCATGGAAACCTCTGTAACAACAGGCATCAAGTAATTTTTTCTATCAATGAAAAAGAAATGAATTATTAAAAAAAAGGCCACCTTTTCTTCAACTGGACACTTTTCCTTTAGCCACTGATTCAGCACTTCATCCTTAAAGGCCCCAGTGTTGCCAACTGTGCTTTGCTGAATTTTAGCAATGGTGGTAGCATCCTTCACTATTTCAATCATTCCTGCACGAAGACAAGAAGAGAGATACCACGCTCATTCCCATCACCATTCACTTCTGAAGAGGAAATTCAGCCTAATTCATGCAAAGTCACATACAATGAAATGCTTGCCAAGGTGGTGGTAATTGGGGGGGGGGGAGAGGGGGAGAGGCTCAGAGGAACAATAAAATATAGTACAGTGTGCTCTATGCAACAGCTCCTTGGTGAAAATGCTATGGAAAAAAGCCCTGAAACGGCAAACCAAGTGGACTGGTTCCAAGGGCATCTGGAAAAATTCAAAAAGGGTTACTCCTTGTCAAGGAATGCAAAGCCAACTGGTACCATGAAATAGGATAAAAATGGCAAAACCGTTGTATATAGTCTTGCATTACTGTACTATATATGATACTGATATGCAATAATTTTTGAGTGGCAAATGCTGTATACTGTACATTCTGTAGGATTCGTAATGCAGAACGGAGGTGCTTCTAAAACTGCGCACCTATAAATTAGCCGCCTATTCTATCAGGCCCGGATTCTATAAACGGCGCTGTGATCGTCAGCTGCCCCCCAAAGTGGCGCTGATCACATGTCCATCACGCGAAGCCATTTACAGAATCACAGCTACGTCACAGATAGACACCGGAGATGTAAGGCCGGGTATTCAATACCTACATTTCCGGCGCCTATCTGTGACAAGAATCACAACTATGGAGGCACCTACCGACACCTACTTCTGGTGTTCACCACGCCTATTTTACCCTTAGGCCTCCAAGGTCATGATTTTGGCACTGTATGTGGAGGTGCCTTTTTTTAAATGAGTTTTTAATTGTTTTTAAACAACACAATCAATTATCGCGTTGATTGAAGACAATTAAATCAATTAGAAGTGGCAACTTCAGGGCGCCTAACTAGTAGCACCATGTATAGCATTTGGGCCTCAAAGAATATAGTTGCCTACTTTCCTTTATAGAATGCTAGATTAATAGCATACATATGCGCGTATACACTACGGTGTGAGCATTTGCATTAGCCATAGAGCTGGCATTAACCCCCAAATTCTATAAATGGTGGTAACTAAGCTCTGGAATTTATTGCCAAAGAATGTGATGAAATCAGCTTAGCGGGGTTTAAAAAAGGCTTGGATAATTTCCTTAAAGAGAAGTCCTCAGGTCTTGGGTGAGTCAACCCCTTACAGCTCTATCGCACCACTGACATCATTGGCATAAAAATCTTTTGTCAAACGGGTATGGTTAATTTCAAAAAGGCGAAAAAAAAGTTTTAACATCAAGCAACCAAAAAACAAAACAATGCCACTGGTCCTTCGGTATACAGTCAACGTTTCGTGGGAGAACCACTTCTTCAGGATTGCTGGACTTTAGTGATTATTAATTGTTGTACGCGTTTGACTCTTCTCCCGGCTCAGAACTGGGACCAGTGGTATTGTTTTGTTTTTTGGTTGCTTCATGTTAAAACTTTTTTTTTTCTCCTTTTGAAATTAATCATAATCGTTTGACAAAAGTTTTTTTATGCCAATGATGTCAGTGGTGGGGAAGAGCTGTAAGAAGTTGGCTCACCCAAGACCTGAGGCTTTTTCTTTTGTCTGTGAGGGCTGCTTGGCGTTCAGAATATTGATTAATATGAACAGAACATAAGAAGACCTTCGGTCCAACAAGTCCGGCGATCTGCACATGCGGAGGCCCTGCCAGGTGTAGACTAAATTTTTAATCACCCATATCTCTCTATGCCTCTCGTAAAGAGATGTGAATCTAGTTTGCTTTTAAATCCTAGGACGGTTGATTCCACAATAACCTCCTCTGGGAGAGCATTCCAGGTGTCGATCACTCTCTGTGTGAAGCAGAACTTCCTGATATTTGTCCTGGACTTGACCCCCCCTTAGCTTCAATCTGTGTCCTCTTGTCCGTGTCAAATTGGACAATGTAATTTTTTTTTTTTTCTGATCTATTTTGTCAATTCCTTTCAGTATTTTGAAGGTCTCGATCATATCCCCTTGCAGTCTCCTTTTCTCAAGGGAGAACAATCTCAGTCTCTTACGTCGTTCCTCGTATTCCAGTTTCTCCATGCCTTTTACTAGCTTCGTTGCTCGTCTCTGCACCCTATCTAGCAGTTTTATATCCTTCTTTAGGTTGGGAGACCAATGTTGGACGCAGTATTCCAAGTGTGGTCTGACCATTGCTCTATAGAGCAGTATTATAACCCTCTCCAATCTACTCGTGATTCCCTTCTTTATCATGCCTAACATAAAATTAGTCCCAAAAGATAATTTATGTTACGTGCAATCTTATATCTCACTGAATCCTCCCAAATCAGAGTTATCCATTTCTGGATTATCTCTAAAAATGATTTCCCTTCAGGACCGTTTTCGGAGTGGGAGAGTGGAAAAAAGGTGGAATTTGAAAACAAATACTCGTATTTGGCCAGGGGACTTCCAAAGTTGTCCATTTGCTGGGTTCCAACTTCAGATCTGAATTTCAAGAAACCAAGAATAATGTACCTATTTTGTTTCCTGTGGAAATGCAGCCATAGGGCAACAGACAAAGGTCCAGGGATTCTGCTTCCCAAATCGATTCCATAATACGAAGAATCTGGTAATAAAACATTAACATTTGTTTAAGAAACTTTGGGCCCAACGTTCCAAAGCATTTATGCAGTCAGCAGCAAGTACTCATTGCTTAAGTGCTTTACTTTAAAAGCTGCCAGCACTTATTAACTTTTGGTTATACATATAATTAGCTATACAGTGATGACTTGGAATCCGAACTTAATCCATTCCAGAACCCTGTTCAAGTTCCAAAGCGTTCGAGTTCCAAGACAATTTTTCCCATTTAAAATAATAGAAACTGGATTAATCCGTTCCTGGGTCCCACAAATTCAAATTTTAAGGTAAAATATTAACAAATTTTAAGGTATTACCACATTTTAAGGTAAAATATTAACAAATACAGTGTTCCCCCGGTTGTTCACGGTCAGCGGTTCGCGGTCCCAATCATTCGCGGTATTTTCCGACCACGAACCACCGACAAGAAGAGGGCAGTGGCAGAGGCAGGAGAGAGCAGCCGGAGCGCCGGTACGCTCCGACCGCTTCTTCCTTCACAAAGTCGGACCATATCCAATCAGGAGCTGCTTTGACATGCAGCTCCTGATTGGATAAGGCCCGACTTCGTGCAGGAAGAGGCGATTGGAGTGTAACGCGAGTGATTTCCTGCACTCGCGGTGCTCCGGCTGTTCTCCTGCTGCCCTCTCCCGCTGCCCTCTTCAGGCTCCCCCATGAAAAACCGTATTCGTGGTTTTTCACGATTCGCGGGGGTTCCTGGAACAGAACCCCCGCGAATCTCAGGGGAGCACTGTATTCCAAAGCAGCATTCAGATTCTGGGGCAGAAATATTCACAAACAATGTGCAGGACATATTACTGTTCTCCTCCTCTTTATCACTCTATTATCATGAGGGATGGGGAACTCATTCAGGTAGGATGTATTAAGCAGGAACAGGCTGAGAACGCCCACCTGTTCCCCAGCATAGCATGGACACCCAAGTCTTCAGTTCCTTAGACACTTGTCAATTCTGCAGCAAGGCTTGGATTCTATAGCCTTCCCATGCAGCATTGCAAGAGACCAGGAGCACTAGTTTTTTTTTTCACGGGACCAGGAAGTAACATAAGAGGGAAAGCCAAGGCTGGAGCGGGCAGCAGGTTGGAGATGCTGCTCGTGCTGGCAGAGAGTTAAGAGGTATGGGGGAAGGGAAGGGAAGGCACGTGTGTGGCAGGGGGGCAGGGAGCAAAGAAGAAGGCGGGGGGTGCCACTGCCCACCTCGTTACACCACTGTCCTCAGCCATAAGCAGCGATGAATGAGAAACAGAGTTCTTTAATGATACGTAAGTGTATGAAATAACAATTGAGAAGCTACCTGCAAAATGAGCATGTCTTGCCGCAAATCGTCTCCGTGTTTGAAAATAATTCCTATGGTTTCATTTGACAAGGCTGTGGGATCTGCACATTTAAATTCTAACCAAAGGGGTTTTTTCTTTGATGCCATTACTTTGCATTTTTCAACCTGTAAAAAAAAAAAAAAAAAAGCAACCCGTATGTTTTTCATAAAAGTCACTAGCACGTAACTTTGTACACTTCTCCCTCCATATTTGCAGTTTCAGCATTCGCGGTTTCGATTATTCACAGTTTTTAGCTTGCTGGCACCTCCTCCCAAATTACTTCAGCTTGCATAGAGAAATCGCTGATTCCAAGCGTTTACAGAGAAAATCGCCGATTCCCGGCACTTTCTTCACCGTGTTTTGCCTCTCCTTCAGGAACAGGCCAGGTCTCCCACCATGTTATTCGTGGTTTCACCATATTCACGATGGTTTTTCATAGAAAACAGCGAATAACTTATGAAAAAGTTATTCGCGGTTTTTCTGTATTTGCGGTTCTGTTAATCCCCTATCACAGCGAATACGGAGGGAGAAGTGTATTTTTCCCATCATATCGCAAGGGGGTGAGTATGTCTGTCTGTGGGCAAAATAACTTCCTAAAAATTTAGAACTGGACCCATTTGTTGTGGAGGAGTATCTGAGGAAAAGACACGCTGAGTTTGGAAAACAGGCCTCGTCGGACCAAGTATTCCAGAGAAATAAACTCCGCCCCCCTCCCCCAAAATGGACCAATGCGTTTTTTGGGGAGAAGCAGTTCCAGTTTCTACAGCATAGAAACTATGGTCCACTGAAACATAGCAGTTATAGAACTGCTCCTTTCAAAATGCATCTCCTTCTCTACTCCTGGGCACAGACATACAGGGGCAAGACAGACAGACAGACTATATAGGGATTGAAACTAGCTCCATGAGGGATGCATCACAAGGAGATGCTCCCCAGATGCTGCCATATTTCTATCACTGCTGGTATGACTCTGTGATTCACAGGTGTTATTTCACATTCTTTATTGTTTCTACTGGAAATTTAGTCCTTTGGCTGTTTTTATGGTCCAGTCACCTTATTACCGTATTTTCACCCATATAACGCGCATACGTGTATAACACGCATACGCGTATAGCGCGCAGGTCCAAAGTATTTCAGTAAAAATTTTTTTATATAGCACGCACACGCATATACCGCGCATGCTGCTATAACCTCCTCCCACTCCCGCTTACTCTTCTGGCCTGCGAACCGGAGAGAGCGAGACCAGAAGGCTTTGAGCATGTGCAAATGCTCAAAGCCCAGTCCAGCCTGGCACGAGGAAGAAGGAGGATCTCCCTCGCACCGCCCAGCACAGCCCAGCCCTGCAACAACGAGGGAGGATCTTCGGGCACTGGCACGTCCTGTGCATTGGTGCTGGTGCCAAATCGGGTAAGAGATGTTTTGCGGTGCTGGGGGGATGTAGGATCGCGGGGGAGGGGGGGTGACGCGAGTGGGGGGAAGGATACCGGATCGGAATGAAAAAAATAAATTGTACAACGCGCTCACGCGTATAATACGCAAGGTTATGCACGGTTTGTAAAAATCATGTATAACGCGCACGTTATATGCGTGAAAATACGGTACTCAAAACGTAACGAAAATGTATATAAACCAAAAACAAATCCAGATACTCACACAAAGTTTATAGTATGACAAATAGTACTTAAACGAAGGAAAAAGGACCACCGAAAATCATTACAATCTCAATTGGCTTAAACGTGGATGGAAGTTTCGTTCATCATCCTTGAAAAACCTTCGCATTAACTTGATTGCGTGCACAAACTAACAATCTTTTTCTTTTATTTTACTAATACAGTAAACCCCTGCGAATTCGCGGTTCGCAAATCGCAGACTCAATAATTTGCGGTATTTTCCCACTGCCTCTTCCTGGTACTAAAGTCATGGTTAAACCAATCAGGAGCTGCTTTGACATGTGCCAGTGAAACAGGTCCTGTTGGGATACAAGTGCTGGTTTATTTAAATTACATTACGTTAGAGATTTCTATTCCGCCATTACCTTGTGGTTCAAGGCAGATTACAAAAGAGTTAAAGAAGGTGGGTCATTTCTAGTGAAAGTAAAGAGTAGACCAGGTAGTATCGGGGAGACAGGAAAGAGATGGGAAGAAGGAAGGTACTCGTGGTGTTAAGACTTTTTCAGGGATTTCTTGAAGAGTATAGTCTTTATTTCTTTTCTGAACATCTTGTAGTCTGGGGTGGTTATCAGTAGACTGGAGATTTGGTTATCTAGTTTTGCTGCTTGAGTGGCTAGGAGGCCATCATATAGTTTTTTACATTTTTCTTTGATTGGAGGGTGTGTCAATGGGATGTGGGATTTTCTATGTCTGGTTGTATAATATATGGAGGTTTGGGGGTTTTTTGCCAATGAAAGATATTCATCCTAAAAAGAGGCGGTAATATATATAATGCTTCATGCCATTAACTCTTCTAGACTTTTTTCCTCCATTATTATTGGGTAGTTTGAGATCTGTTTTGTTGGTTGTGTTGCTTGGCAATTGTTAGCTCTCTGTTTGTTGTGTTTGAAAATTTCCTTTAGACATCTAAATTCTTTATTTTTAGGCTCAAAAGTTTGAGTATTTCCTGATCTCGCAAGAGATACACAGATGAGACAAAGGGCTTTCCTGGCTCTTAGGTGCTAATTTTGTTTTTAAAATTCCTTGTGTATTCTTTATAATTTTTGAGGGTAAACAATTTCAGTTTTTTGAGCCTAAGCAATTGGAAGAGTTTCTGAAAGCTAAGGAAGATGTGAATATTACTGAATAGCCCTTATGTTTGCTGCTTAAGTCTGGCCAGATAAAAGGATGGAGTTGCATCCTCAAAATGATTATTTTTTTCCTTTTTTCTCTCCTTTTTCTGATTCTTGGATCCATATTTCATATTCATTGTATTATTTTCCTTTTCATATTTTTGTTAATATTTCTATTATATCCCAGGTGGATGGTGATATGTTATGTATTTAAAAATTCTGAATAAAAACATGAATGAGTTGTCTGTGTGCATCTCTCACTTACATAAACATGCTCGACAAGCAACCAAGTAGAGATCAATAATCTGATACTTACCACCAATGTCCCAGCTCGTAGCCCAGGATCATACGGAACTCTAAAGCTTTCGGGAAATTTTGAATTCTGCATTTTGTCGAGTTTTTGCCTGAGCTGTGTGATAACTGGAAAAGGCATTAAAAAAAAAAACAGAAGAAAAAGGTATGCATGGTAGCTTAATAAGTTTTACACAATAAGGGATCTTTTTACTAAGGCTTGCTAAAAAGTGACCTGAACTTTGATTAGCGAGTGGGTTTCCCTATGCGCTGAAGCCACTTTTAACATAGCTGTAAATTGGCCATATTTTTCCATTTGCGCAATAATGGCCATGTGCTAATCTTTCTATTAGTGCATGGCCATTAGCCGTGAGCCCTTAACTACACCTAATTTTGTATGCGTTAAAGGTTCATTTGCTAACCACACGCTTATCAGTTAGCATGCAATGATGTAGCTGCACTAACAATTACTTCTCTCCATCCCCAAACATCCCCCCAGTGCTAAAACATAAAAATATTTTTTACTGCACATTAGTGCAGTGAAAGGACCATTGTTGGGAGACAGCAGACTTGAGAGAGACTTGGGTGTGCTGGTGGATGCATCACTGAAGCCATCTGCACAGTGCGCAGCAGCCTCGAAAAAAGCCAACAGGATGCTGGGCATCATAAAGAGGGGCATAACAACCAGGACGCGGGAAGTCATCATGCCATTGTATCGAGCGATGGTGCGTCCACATCTGGAATACTGCGTTCAGTATTGGTCGCCGCACCTCAAGAAGGACATGGCGGTACTTGAGAGAGTCCAAAGGAGAGCAACGAAACTGGTAAAAGGGCTGGAACACTGCCCATACACCGAGAGGTTGGATAGGCTGGGGCTCTTCTCTCTGGAAAAAAGGAGGCTCAGGGGAGATATGATAGAGACCTTCAAGATCATGAGGGGCATGGAGAGGGTGGATAGGGACAGATTCTTCAGACTGAAGGGGACAACAGGTACGAGGGGGCATTCGGAGAAACTGAAGGGAGATAGGTTCAAAACAAATGCAAGGAAGTTTTTTTTTCACCCAAAGGGTCGTGGACACTTGGAATGCGCTACTGGAGGAAGTGATCAGGCAGAGTACGGTACAGGGATTCAAACAGGGATTGGACGGATTCCTGAGGGATAAAGGGATCGTGGGATATTGAGAGAGGTGCTGGGATGTAACACAAGTATAGAAAGCTAACCAGGTAATAAGTATAGAAACCCAACCAGGTCGTGCATGTGCAAGACCGGAGGGTTAGGACTTCGATGGGAAGATAGGACTTAAATGGGAAACCAAGGTGGCAAGGGAGCCCCTTCTGGTGATTCAGACAGGTCGTGACCTGTTTGGGCCGCCGCGGGAGCGGACTGCCGGGCAGGATGGACCCGGCGGAGGCACTGCTTATGTTCTTATGACCACTAAGAGTAAAAACAATTAGAGTCCATGGAACACAGACAACATGAAGAAGAGTTAGTAATTATAGTTTAATTATCTTATAGGGGGGAAAAAACTTTCCAGAACTGCACAAGAATGTCAAGTAATTATTTGTTAATTTAAAAAAAAGTCCATGAATGAACCTTATTAAACATGTGGAGGATGTGCATGAAGATCAAGAGAAGTGATTGAAAAATTTGCTCCCATGAATATGGAAGGTAGTGCGGAACTTTTTCCCCTCATAGACACATGACGGCAGATAAAAGTCATTAATGGCCCTTCCAGTCTGCCCATCTGCAGCATCCACTAGCTCCTCCTCTCCCTATTGGCTAAGGCTCTTAACATTTGCATCTCCTCTTCCTATAGGCTAAGGCTCTTTGCACTTGCATTGTGAGGTCATAGAGCTGCCCCTCCTCAGTAACCATTATCTCTTTCCCTCTCCGAGAGATCCCATGTGCCTATCCTAGGCCCTCTTGAATTCAGACACAGTCTCTGTTTCCACCACCTCTTCCGGGAGACTGTTCCACGCATCTACCACCCTTTCTATAAAAAAGTATTTGCTCAGATTACTCCGGAGCCTATCACCTCTTAACTTAATCCTATGCCCTCTCATTTCAGAGTTTCCTTTCAATTGACAGAGACTCGACTCATCCGCATTTTCACCATATAGGTATTTAAACATCTCTATCATATCTCCCCTCTCCCGTCTTTCCTCTGCTGGACATGGGGGGGGGGGATCATGATGTCCTTACATGTATTTTATAAGACACTGCATTTGGAAGAGCCTCTACATCCCAACCTGGACATTTTAATGCCCTTCTCCTCATCCTATCTAAAATAGGCTTTTATAAATACTAATACAAGCTATATAAATCATGCTTACCTTGCAAGTGTAAATGAGTCTAGATTTTTCAAGTGCTCACACAGATTAGTATATTTACCCCCCCCCTCTCCTCTTTTAGAATACCGCAATAGTGGTTTTTAGCGCAGGCTGGAACTCTATGTGTGTCAGGAGCAGCGCAGAGCATTCAGCACACCGTTATGCACTAAAAATCGCTATCGTGGTTTTGGAAAAGCGGAGGGGTTATAATTAATGTATGTACTTGTGAACTCTGCCCATACTATATTCAAACTACACGCCTGTACATGTCCATTACAGATTAATCACATGCATGGGAAGTTAAGGTTTGGTAATAACTACCCCTTTAAATCATTAAACATACCTTGAGACGTGATGTCATACTTTTCAGCAGAAATGGATTTTATTTCCATAGTGACTTTATGTAGCATCTCAGTAACTTGTACCTGCTTCATAAAATCATGCAACTTAGCTTTCCCACAGCCTCTCAAATAGGCTTCTAAAAGTACTGCAAACCTCTGCTGATAATGCATAGACTGAGCAATCTCACTCCTCAGGAACCAAAACAAGAAGTGGCCAATTCTTTTACTCTATAAAGAGAAATGAAAAAGGTAAAAAGAGGCGCTTACAGCCCCTGGTATCTGCAACTATTTATAACTATGTTGCCTGAGGTTTTAGAAGTTCTGTCAAGCCGTATGGGTGAGTCAGCAGAATGTCCATCCTTAGAAACCTTTCTTAGGGCCAGATCCTCAAAACTTTAATGAGGCCGCTAAACTGGTTCCAGATGGTTTAGCCTGTGTGCATTTGAGCAGTGGATTGTCAAAATGGTTTATCACAGTCTTTTAGCTAGCTTTCTAGCAGTCTACGAAACTGTCATGCAAATGGGCTCTTGAATACTGAAACAAGCACTCCGGTGGATTCTTAAAAATCACCGAATCATTTTCTGAGAGTGGTGTCGGCTTTTGGCGACAAAATTCAGCGACTAGTACAGGGGTGCCTGTATAATGACAGCACTGTTAAAAGTGCATCTTGTGGTGTGTGTTTTGACTGTGGCTAATAAAAAATTACATGAAGAATCATAAACTGTCGTCTATTTTTTTTTTAGTGCAAGTAGTAAAAGCACGCTTCTTGAGCATTTGTATTATAGCCCCCCTCGGCAGCAGGACAGATGCCCAATCTCTCCCGCCACCAAGAAACACACCCCCAGCACCCCCTCAGCAGCAGGAGAGTTACCTATGCTCTCCTGCTGCCAACCGACCCCCCCCCCCCCCAGTAGCGAAAGAGATGCCCAATCTCTCCCGCCACCAACCAACACCCCTCCCAACCCCCTTCAGCAGCGGGAGAGATGCCCCCACCGTGCCTCAAACAACCCCGCCCTATCCCCCTTACCTTACTTTCAGATGGCTGGCTGGTAGGATGCCTACTCCCTCTGGCCAGCTGGCCAGACACTTAAGGCCGCTCCCATAGGAGGGGCCTTAAACAACCTGGGCCAATCAGAGCCTCAGACTCCTCCCTGGTGCATCCCAGGATGCACCAAGGAGAGGAAGACCTAACATTTTGAAGAGGCGGACCAGCTGGTTGAAGGGAGTAGGCATCCCTCTGGCTAGCCATCTAAAAGTAAGGTAAGGGGAGAGGGCACGGGGCAGGATGTTGCGTGGTGTCGGAAGAGCGTGGGCATCTCTCCCGCTGCCGGAGAAGGGGGGAGGGTGTTGGGTGAGTGTTGCTTGGCAGCGGGAGAAATTGGGCATCTCTCCCGCTGTTGGATGGAGGGCTACTTGCGGCTCGATATTTTGTTGTTGGGGGTTCTTTTGCCTTTATTCTGCGCACGTGCCCATTGCTATCACCAGCGATGGGCACATGCAAATTTGGCGAATCTTCGCTGCTCTCCACCAACCGCATTTGCATGAGCATTTTTGGGAGAATGACTCGTTTTTTTCTAAAATCACTACTGTAACAGCTGCGACAGTGGCCCATCAGTTTTTAACGCGACTTTTAGAGAATCTAGGCCTTAGTGTCTTCACTCTGCTACATCAGGGCTTTCCTAAACCTGTGCTTTTGACCCAACAGACAATCAAATTTTCTGGATATCTTCCATGAATATGTATGACATAAATATGCATTTACTGGGAAAGTCAGACATCTGAACCAAGCTCCACTCCACCCCACCCAATCCATTCAATCAGTGGTGTTTGGGGCGGCCCCCACCCCCTTATTATGCCATTGACTTTAATTACATTTTCTTAAAGGCTTCAGATTCTGTTTAAGGTGCAAGTAGATTACAGATATCTGTGTATCTATCTATCAAAGGATTACCTTATTTTCTCCTGGAAACCCTGGACACATGACCCTGTCCCGTTCTACTTCCAGTCCCACCCTATTCTGCCCAAGCCCCGCCTGGTTCCACTTCCAGTCCTGCGCCATTTCACCCCAAGTCCCACCCCAACAAAGCCTCCTCTCTACTTCCGGATGAGCTCCAGCCATGTCTGGAGGGCCTGGAGCATGGACATCTTCTGCGCATGCTCAGAGGCCCTCCAGATGTGGCCAGAGCTTGTTGGGGCTTTCCAAAACCCAGACAAATGCTGGATTTTGGAAAGTCTGTCCGGGAGCCTGGACAGTCCTCTAAAAAGAGGACATGTCAAGGTTTCCCCGGACTTCTGGTAATCCTAATCTATCATAACATCCAAAGTTGATCTTAATACTCACAACATATATCAACTTGGGTGTAGGGAGCATTCTAGAGATGGGTCACCATGGTTAAAATGCAGGTAAAAGCTTCACAGAGCATACTACTTTTGAAATGAGGGGAAAAGAATATAGACCATTTAAGAGATCACCTCAGTAAATATAAGGAGCAAACGAGTTCGCTTTCCCCTTAGAAATGCAAGTAGGCCCCAGAATGCCTTTACTTTTCATTGAAAAAGCCCTTAATATGGCAACTGTTTGGCTGATGTATATAATTTGACCTTTTGGGCCTGTCCTGGTGGCTTAGTGGTGTTCAGAAGGAACTCTGCTGTGATCCTTGCCCTCTATTCTCCTGATCAGTTGAGACTATGGCTGGCGATGCTGTGAAGGCAGTTCATAGCGCCTGGAGGGGAGGGTGTGATTGGGCAATGGTGACACCTAGTGGCTAGATTTAAGATCAATTAATGCAGGGGATACAAAAGAAAAATAAAATATGACTACTTACTCTCAGAGCTCGTTTCAGCAGAAACCTGGCTAATGCGCTGTCATGATATGGTTCAAACTTTACAGCCTAAAGAGCACATAAAGAAAGCAAGAAACTCTTTTGTTAGACATTTTTCTAAACAGTTATTAAATCTGTAGTATCTGAGTGGTAAACAGCTGCGACTACGATACTGGTTTTCCACATGCCTTGGCCTCATCTTTAACACTACATCCCAACAATTCCTGCTCTGGAGAGTGTTAAACACATTTCTACAATTTATCAGAAAGGCTTTGACGTGGCTCTACAAATGGAAGTTCCAAGGATATTTGAATGACAATAGATTTTAACTAGCGTGTTGTTTGTGGAAATGGTATTATAAAAATTTACATTTCCCTTCTCATTGCCAGAATCATCTTCTCTGTTCAGTTAACAATATAAAATTTGGTTCCCAGTTATAGGCGCGCCAGACAAAGGCACGCCGACATTACAGAGCAGACAACTGAGCTCAAGACTCCAGCGCGCCGCCGTAAAAATTTATTTTAAAGAGCTCCGAAGGGGTGTGTGTGAGTGTAATGGGAGAATCCCCCCAGTTTACTTAATAGTGTTCACACTGCCGTTGGGGGAGTTTTGGGGGGTTGGAACCCCCCATTATAGAGGAAACAACTTTTTCCCTATTTTTTAGGAGCCGAGCATTTAGCGATCCAGGCCACGGTATAAACATCTACCACAGCGTAGTCAAAGAGGGCCAAAGCTTGGCATGCAAATCTCTTTTTTTTCACAGGATAAACCCAGCCAGTAGGCACAGATGTGCATTCATTTTAAAACAAAATGAAAAACGCAGCGAAGGGGCATTTCATTTCAAAATGAACTACAAAAATGATCAACAACATTATTTTGTTTGCTTTACTTTAGATATACAGCCTGTTTTACAAAGCTGTGCTAGCGGTCGCCACACAGCAATAGCCCCAAAGCCCTTTAAATCTCTATGGGCGTCAGGGCCGTTACCGCGGCTTTGTAAAACAGGCCCATAGAGGTCCTTTCACTAAGGTGTGATAATGGATTTAGCACACACTAACGATTAGCACAATCTTACATGCATTAATCTTTAGTGCACCTTAGAAAAAGGACCTCTTAGAGTAGGTCATTTGCAAATAACATCTATTTGTAAATAACGTGTGTGCTAAAATCAACATGAAATGATTAAATAATCCCAAAATGAAAAAAAAAAGAAAAAGTAAATTCCTAGAATGGGCTGAGTTTCTATTGCAGGAATCGATATCTTGGTATATCTTTACGTTCTGCTTGGGTTGAGAAACAGGGAAATTTGTGAGACACGTGGAGGGGCATTTTCGATAGGATGTCTAAGTCTAACATTGGACGTTTCCCGCAAGATGTCCAAAGCTGGAGGTGGAGAAATGGTCATTTTCGAAACAAGCAACACTGCAAAACATCCAATTTTTTTTTTTAATCGCCTAGTTAGGCATCTTGGCTGCCAGGACGTCCAACCTTAGGATGTCTATTTTTGTTCACCATTTTTGACCGCAAAAAAGCGTCAAAGTTCAAAACGTCTTAATTCAGACCATTTGGCTATGGGAGGATTAGCATTGTAATGGACTGGTCACATAGATCAGTGGTTCCCAACCCTGTCCTGGAGGAACACCAGGCCAATTGGGTTTTCAGGCTAGCCCTAATGAATATGCATGAAGCAAATTTGCATGCCTATCACTTCCATCATATGCAAATCTCTCTCATGCATATTCATTAGGGCTAGCCTGAAAACTCGATTGGCCTGGTGTTCCTCCAGGACAGGGTTGGGAATCACTGACATAGACATGCCAATAGAGCAGTCAGACACCTTAGAAGAGACACTGCTGTGAACTTCACGTAAAGGGTGCCAGAAGTACTACTGCAACATACTATACCTCCCTTGCCCAGAGACCATGATAAAGCAATTACAAAAAATACAGCCTTAAGACTCATCTACTCATTGAAAAAATATGACCATATCACAGAAGCATACCACGACTCACACTGGCTCCCAATACAAGCAAGAATACACTTCAAATTCTACTGCCTACTTTTCAAAGCTATTAATGGAGAAAGCCCATCCTACTGGAACAACCGACTAACTCAATCCACCTCAACTAGACACAGGAGAACCCATTCACTATTCACACACCCACCAACCAAAAATGTCAAACGAATAAAACTATATAACAATCTAATGGCCTCCAAAGCAGCAAAACTAGACAGACAAATCACCAATCTGCTGTCCTCGACCACAGACTACAAAACCTTCAAAAAAAGAACATAAAGAACATAAGCAATGCCTCCACTGGGTCAGATCCGAGGTCCATCCTGCCCAGCAGTCCGCTCACGTGGCGGTCCAACAGGTCCAGGACCTGCGCAGTAGCCCCCAGAACATAAGCAATGCCTCCACTGGGTCAGAAACTAAAACCCTACTCTTCCAAAAATGCATAAAACCTATTTAACACAACCAGTTCCTTCCCAGTCTCTACCTACCACACCCACTACCCCTTTCAAATCTAAAATGTTTCTAATTTACCCAATATGTATCGCCTCAAGTTCCTAACAATTCTTATATAACTCCTATGTAATTCCTAAGACAATTATTATGTAAAGTTACAATTCTTGTAACTCCTGATAAATCTTATGTAATCCGCCTTGAACCGCAAGGTATTGACGGAATAGAAATCACTAATGTAACCAGAACCCGCTTATAATGTATGATGAGCCCTCCAAAACTTCCCCAAAATCTATAATATAATCACCTATCTAGCACCTCAATAGCCCTTATGGCTGCAGGCGACACCTATATGGCAGTATAGTAGGTTTTTGGTAGGGTTTGCTGGGCTCATACTTTCCACCATAAATGTAGTGGTTAGAGTGGCTTATGGGCCTGGATTCTCCTCTCTATGGTTCACTAGCCCACTCAACAGGCTACTTAAGACACCTTTGTGATACTCTCCTATGTTTTCCCATACCAGGTGCTGCTGTTCTAGAGACAGGTATGTACTGTTTCATTCAGATTTTTGGAGGGTGGGAGGGGGTTCAGTAACCACTGGGGAAGTGTGGGAGGTCATTAATTAATCCCTCTAGTGGTCATGTGGTCAGTTTGAGTTCCTTTATTGCACTTAGACTAGCTCAGAACGTCAAAGTTCCGTCCAAGGCGTCTTGGGAAAGGTTCAATTATTACCGAAAGACATCCGAGTCTAACTCTGCCCAAAGGTCATCCAAATCCCGCCCAGAACATGCCTACAACATACCCCCCTTTTATTTCTGAACGCAGAGCGGCTAGGACGCCTCGCAAGACATCCAGAAAGACGATTTTGAAAATTGGCACTTGGATGTTCTGACAAGAAATACATCCAAGTGCAGACTTATGCTTTTTTTTTGGACATCCTTACCCTCCCCCTTTTACAAAACCACAAAAGCGGTTTTTAGTGCAGGCCGGAGTGCTGAATGCTCTGCGCAGCTCCCGACGCTCATAGGAACTCTATGAGTGTCAGGAGCAGTACAGAGCATTCAGCGAGCCGGCCTGCGCTAAAAACCGCTTTCACGGTTTTGTAAAAGAGGTGGGGGAGGGGGTTAGTGTTTTGAAAATGCTCCTAATTCCCTCACAGGGGAAAATGTACACTGTAGTACATAACTTAATTCAAAGAAAAGAAAAAATGAATCTGAGAAAATTCACCAAATGTGGTTCGAGGCTAAGGGCATGTTTGTTTTTCCTAACATCAGGACCTAGAAAACAAGCTATACATGTTAAGATTAAAAAAAATTCTAGCCCCCTCCCCAAATAAAATAAAAACAAGAGAAGTACATAAAGGAAAGTATCTTTGCTTATTTTAATAGTGTTATTATGTTTGATACTAGAGTAGAAACGGACTTTGTTCGCTTAAATAGATCCTGAATGCTTATTCACAGAAAGCATCCAGGAAGACGGTTTCAAGAGTGTTCAAGCAAGAGTTCATTTTACCATGAGAACGAGCTTTCATGTTAATGCAAATGCACATAACAGAGGGACTGGATCGTAAGTTGGTGAATGCAAATACATCCTACCTGTACAAGCTGCAAGAGATAATGCAGAACGTCATCGTCTTGTAAACTCTCCAGTTTCTGAACTGCCATGGCGCGTACATTTTCATCAGGAAAGTTACAGTCTAGTAGTTGCATAGTTAGTCCCACGTCCAGTGAGCTACGATCCCATGCTTCCTTTTTAGCCAGTAACTGGTACGTTTTGGCCACTGTTTCCTGATGTCCCCATTTCACTGATGCAAGTAGCTTAGGATATGCCTTTGGGTGCTTTATGCTTTCATATCTAAAATGCCACAATAATTCTTTGTCCTCTGGTGTTAGTGGATTGAGCGGATCTGTGGCAATGATCTCTTCAAGCTGCTTGCGAAGCTGATTAGGCATTTCAGTTCTTGTCCTGTCCGCTTCCAGATCAGACACTGTCCTGTGCTTAGGTAAAGCAATTGGGTGGCAATATCTGTCTAGAACAATGGATATGGCCATTGATGTTTCTTTGTCGGGATTAGTTGCGGATGTAAGCTTGTCAGCATTAATACTTCCTTGCTCTTCTCCTTTACCTGGAATTTTCCACATATGAAGAACATAGTCCCCTTGCCTTAGTAGGAAACGATGATCTATTAATAAAAGATTTACATAATAGAGAAGCTGGTTTTTACATTTAGAATCTGATGACAAAGTATCGTGGGGTTGCACATTTGTCTTTGTGGTTAACGATGGTGATTTCCCACAATATATCTGAAGATTCAACAAAGCTCCTTTGGGCAAGTCTTTGATTTTAATATCAAAATCGAGCCATGTGTTCCACAGAACCTCTTCAGTAAAAGGCTTACATGTAGTCCTCTTCTGAGCAAGAAGTTGTTGTCCATGCTGAATATTGGCCTCAACGAAAACCATGAGTTCAGTGTTTCTCGGCAGCACTGGGATATCAATGCCAATGACCTTTACTCTAAATTTTCTGTTACAATCCCACAAAGATATTGTGAACACCTTCTCATGATCTTTTCCTTCTATTGTTAATTGCTCATGGTACCCTGTAACTCCTGTGCAGTCATCCACCAGGGGCCACTCTTCTTTCTGAACCTCATCTAGAGCTGGATCAGGTGGGATGTCCAGGACAAGATGGATTTCTTCCCCATTTTTATGGCATTCTCTTATCCAGTGAAAGTCTCTGATTGGGGTGTCTCCTATAATGTATTCATCCCTGCCACAAACTCTGAGAACAAAATCGAGTTCACTATGATCTTCTGGTATGTCCAGCAATGATTTTTTCTTTGCTATTTTTGTAAAAAAGGTTTGAAGGATCATGTTTGGTGTATCATCAATTGATACTTTGATCGTCTGACTAGTTGTCCCTCTGTGTATAACTATAAAAATATTACTACTAGCTATCTTTTTAAACAAGTATTCTGGAAGTGGCTTGGATGTAATCCATGGATCCATTGAATACAATCTTGGGTCTCTGCTGGCTAGTTCAATCACACGAGGAGTTACTAATCGTCGACGAGTAAATTCAAGCTCATCATCATGCACGTTGCTTACATCTGTAACATCGTAGCCAATCAAATAATTAAGCTGCTTCTGAAATTCAACGACCTCGTCTGTCATTTTTTGCTTCTCAACAATGTGGATTTTGCCCACACTCTTCTGCAAAACTTTCCAATATAGTATGCAGTCCAAAGTTTGTATGACCTGATGCTTGTCATAAATTTCATACCATTGTCCTTTCTTCTGATAATGAAGGAGAAAGTGGTCAGGAGTAAGCTTATGGTAAAAATCCGAATTCAGGTTTGTCTCTATAGCACGCATCCAAACCTGGGCTTTCATCTGTTCGACAGTACAGTTTCCAGCTATCTCCAGCACGAGAGTGTCTTGTGTTTTCGTAAGCTTGCTAAATGTAGGCAGGAAAAACTCTATGGAAATGAGTTCCATGGAAGACAGGTTGTGGGCTGCAGAATGAGGCCTCATCCTTCTCCTCCTGCGTTTGTTCTCCTCTCTCAAAACGACAGGCTGTTCGTAAGTCTCCAGCTCCATTCCAGAAGAAAGCTAACAAATGACAAAAGAGTCGTTAAAAAGTGAACTCGCTAAACATTCACACATATGAGCTCCTATATTTCAAATTTGCCCATAGAGTCTACCGAAGGTGCAATACTTTTATTGAAGTTACTCAAGTTATTATATCGGTTTCATGCAGGTAATTAACAATGTATGGAATTATTATGCAATACTGGGGGAAAAAAAGAACAATTTCAAGACCAAAAAATTATTTTACCCATATGTGCTGAGCTAAAATTTCTTCTCCGAAACCTTTGTCCATAACCTCAGTCCTAGAACCTACTTCTATTCAAATGTTAATTCATTCGCTGATCATCTCACTATTACAACTCACACTATCATGGAATAACGCAAAAAGAAATCTGTCGACTGCAATTAATTCAAAATACCGAAATCAAACTCATCTATAAAGCCAAAAAATATGACCACGTTACCCCACTACTTCGAGAGTCACACTGGTTACCAATCTCTCACAGAACAACGTATAAGATTCTCCTAGTTTTCAAAATTAGGATCTCCCATCTCCCCACCTTTCTAGACAAATATCTAACCTCTCATACATACCCCTGCTATGGCCCTTAGATCTACTAATTAGAACTTACTGACAGTTCCCTCAATTAAGGACTTATACTATACTAGAAATACTATATTTTCCACTGTCGCACCCTTGCTTCGAAATACAATGCCACCTCACCTCCATGCTGAAAACTCCCTAAACAAGTTTAAAACACACCTTAAAACATTTCTATTCAAAGACGCCTATCTAAACTCCAACTGAGAACCCGAAAAAAGACAAACAAAAACTAATAAACAGAGAAACGCTTTTAAGAAGCGACATTCCCCTCTCCCTTTTGTTTTACCCTTCCCTTTCTTCCCTTCCTTTTTATTCATTTACATAATGTAATTAACAACCTCCCTTTCCCCCTCCCTCCTCTTGTCACCCACTTGTCTCAATTATGTCTTTGTCTTGTCATTAACTTTCCCCATTTTTTTTTCTTAGCTATTTACGCAATTTTAAATATCTTACTTTTTTTTAAATTTTTATTATTGTAAACCGACCAGATACTTGTGATGGTTGGTATATCAAATTACAAATAAATTTGAAACTCAGTTATTTAAGAGGATAGCTCGAAAGTGCATATTATGGAAGTACATCAAAATTGAAAAGATATGCTACTTTCCATATTTGCTCAATAATTAAAAATATATATACAGCGGAACGCCGATTATCCAAACTCCAATTATTCGTATTGCTTCAGGGGGGAGGGGTTCTCAGTTTATATTTGAGTTACCCCCAAAGTACTATTCCAAAGTACTATTATTTTGTTTTTAATTTTAAAAAAAAACAACCTTCTGGACAGTCCCTTCAAGCCCCCCCATTCCCGACCAAAAAAAAGGCAGCACTCCCTTTCACTCCCTGAACAGGCACCACCAACCCCCGCCCAGACTCACAGGAAAGACCCCAGGCCTACCTCATTTCCCTACTCGCTCCTGCCCATGCTCTGTCAGTGGCAAAATTAGCTGCCGAGACTTCCAGGGGCAGTCTCGCGAGGCACCCTCTACACCAGGGCTGCCCAAGTCCGATCCTCGAGATCTACTGGCAGGCCAGGTTTTCAGGATATGCACAATGAATATGCATGAGAGAGATTTGCTTGCACTACCTTCTTGTTATGCAAATCTCTCTCATGCATGTTCATTGTGGATATCCTGAAAACCTGGCTTGCCAGTAGATCTCGAGGACCGGACTTGGGCAGCCCTGCTCTACAGAATACTAGCTTAGTAGGGATCATTCTGGTGCCTAACTTTGGATGCTATTTATTGAATCTACCCCTTTGTACACAGTCTCCTTTTAAAACCGATCGTCAATAAATACATGACAATAGACATTCAGATTAGAAATTTTTGATTAACAAAGCAAGGGAGAACAGGGTTTTCTTTCAAAGCAACATAGAGCCAAATTCTCCAGTCAAATCTTAAGTCATCCACTTTTCCAACTTTTCCACAGCTCAATAAATGCCCACTGTACCTGAAATGTAACTGCTCTTGAGCTAGCAATGAAAAGATGTTAGCTAAAGTCTAGGATAATGAAGCTATTGTGACATCACTAATGAGGCTGGCTCATAGGCATTGGTGGAATGTGGAATGAGGCATTATTGCATCACAATCTCAACTCTGGAATGTTGTTACTATTTGGGCTTCTACCAGATACTTGGGACCTAGGTTGGCCTCTGCTGGAAACAAGATACCGGGATTGATGGACCTTTGGTCTGTCCCAGTACGACAACGCTTATGGTCTATGTTCTAACCATCCTATATCATTCTTTAGTACCGAGTCTAGCAGGTTGCTCCAGGCTATTTATTTCTTCTTTAACACAAGTCTCTCTCCTGACAGCATGCTGAGGCAGTCAAGGGAGCTCTTCTCCTTTGAGCATTACCCTCAAGAACACTCCTTTGGCTGGCAAGGGATGCCACAGCAGCTACAATCATCTTCACTCCTTCCTCAGGATAGAGCACATCGTCTCCGTGGTGCCCCAGCCTTATTTGTAGGAGAAGAAACTCATAGGTTGTACCCCACCCCCTCCGTGCTGTACTCATAGTGTCAAAGACAACTCCTGTTTCTTTTCCCTCTATTTTTACACTTCCCTTTACAGTCCACTCAGCTGCTTCTGTCATCTGGATTCATCATTTTTCATGCCGAGTGATGACCAGAATCAGCACAAACAAAAAAACTTTACAGGAATTAGCGAATCCCACTAGAGAATGAGCTAAATTCTCACAAGACACCAATGTTGCAAGCAGTGCCACGAGTTTTAATGGATTTGGACTTGGAGGATGAGATCTACAGCATCAGTATCTATGAAACAAACCGGTAATCACTGCATTGATATTGAAACATGTGCACTCCCCTATACACCCCCAAAACCCTTTTTTACTAGCATATAAGTAGCTCCTGCAGCCATAAGGGCTATTAGGGTGGTAGATAAGTGGGTCTAGGGGATTCTGGAAGTGGTTTAGGGGCTCACCATGACCTATAAGAGAGCTGTAGTGAGATGATGACATGGCACTCTTTTTGTGAAGTTCACGGCAGTGCCCTGTAAGGTACCCCACTATTTAGGAGCCATGTCTGGTTGTTCAGTCCATCACTTTGCAGACCCCTCCCACGTCCAACAGGGCTTGTTCTAGGCGTTTTTGACTTGGACGAAAAGTTGGACGAAAATGTGGTATAAAGATGGACGATTTAGCAGCTTGGACGATCAGATCGGCAGGACGTATAGTTAGACGATTTTCGAAATGAAAAAAAATCTGAACATATTTTTCGAAAATGTGTCCTACGCTGGTTTTACTTTGGACGACTTGCTACTTAAACGAAAACGCACTTAGACGTTCCTTTCAATTATGCCCCTCAAAATGTTTAAATTAGTTTATGCAGTGACCATGAAAGTTGGTTTACAAGTGGTTTGAGTGATTTCATAATGGTTGTGAATTGGTTGAAGACGAGGAGAGATCGGGACATCCTTCAATATCAAAAACCCAAGAGAATGTTGAAAGAGTAAACAAAATGATGCAATCAAAGAGGTGATTGACTACTAGGGAAGTTTCTGAGGATCTGAACATCTCTTATGGTTCCGTTCAAAACATTTTAACAACAGATTTGAACATGAAAACGACATGAGAAATGGGCAAACGGTTTCTTCCTCCATCATGACAATGCTCCGTGTCACACGTTACTTCTGGTACAGCAATTTCTGTCAAATAAAAGCATTACAGTGTGTCCTCATCCAAGTTATTCGCTGGATCTGGCACCGTGCGACTTCTGGCTCGTCCCCAAAGCCAAAATGACCATGAAAGGTAAACAGATTTGGATGTCATATCGAAAATGCCCCTCTTTATACACTAAAATATGCCTTGGGGCATATTAGACGGGCTGACTCCTATGGTTGGTGTGAAACCTACCAGGAAAAAACAAGCCAAAACTGCAGATATGTACAACGATGTAGGCAAAATTTATTGTGACAACCAAACTATATATTAAAACCTTTTTACCAAACAGGGGACCCAACACGGTCCGTGTTTCGGACAACCTTCATCAGGGGTCCATGGTAGAAAAAGGAAAAAACATATGTCACAACAAATGTATATAATAAAGCCAAACTGATGTTATGCAACGCCGAGAGTCACTGTGAATAGTAAAAATCACTAGAGTTTTTTTTTTGTTTTTTTTTTACACTAGCGTTACATAACATCAGTTTGGCTTTATTATATACATTTGTTGTGACATATGTTTTTTCCTTTTTCTACCATGGACCCCTGATGAAGGTTGTCCGAAACACGGACCGTGTTGAGTCCCCTGTTTGGTAAAAAGGTTTTAATATATAGTTTGGTTGTCACAATAAATTTTGCCTACATAGTTGTACATATCTGCAGTTTTGGCTTGTTTTTTCCTGGTTGGTTTTTTCACTGCAGACAAGGTTGGACTCCCCTCTTTTTGTTTCTGTTGGTGTGAAACCTAAAAATTCAATGCTGGGCTGTATCTGGCATCTGGCATTGAATATTTGTTCTATTTTTAGCCACTTCAGCCAATATTCATTGGCTGGCTGGCCATGTTATAGTGGCCAAAGATAGGCCTGCTGTTTGGGTGGGTCTACCTTAGGATTACCAGATTTCCTCTTATTTATTTATTCAATTTACTATACTGTTCTCCCAGGGGAGCTCAGAACGGTTTACATGAATTTATTCAGGTACTCAAAGCATTTTCCCTTGTCTGATCCAATGGGCTCACAATCCATCTAATGTACCTGGTGCAGTGGGGGATTAATGGCTTGCTTAGGGTCACAAGGAGCAGTGTGGATTTGAACCCACAACCTCAGGGTGCTGAGGCTGTAGCTTTAATCACTGCGCCACTCTCCCCCCTTTAAAAGAAAGAGGACACCTGGCCCGGCCCGGCCCGGCCCCACCCCATTCCGCCACCAGCCCTACCCTACAAAAACCTTGCATCTCCTTCCCTAAGCTTGGGGCCGCATCTGGAGGTCTATTAGGCCAGGGTTTTCTTGGCCTAAAATACAGGCACTTAACTCATTCCACACCCAAATTCCGCCACATTTTGGGTGGGCGCAGGTAGGTGTCTTGGTGTAGATGTCTACTTCGTGCCTACTGAGTTAGGAGCGCACCTGAAAATTAAATTAATTTTTTCAAACGACGCTTTCAATTATCAGTCCCATTTAACCAATTTTTTAAAAAAAAATTAAGATAAACGCCGAACTCAGTAGGCACCTACTGGTAGGTGCCATTTATAGAATCAGGCCCAAAATGCCCCATATCTAGATGGACCAAAAGCCACTTGGTCCACACTAGGGTGTGGGATCCTAGAAGGGGGTATTTGGGAAAGTCCAGTGTTTGGATGGAGGGGTAACCCAGTGTTTCTCAATCCTCTCCTGAAGGCATACCTAGACAGACAGTCAGATTTACCACAATGAATATGCATGAAATAAATTTACATATAACATACGCCTCTTTTATTCAAATCTCTCTTATGCATATTCACTGTGGATATCCTGAAAACCTGACTGGCTAGGCCTCCCCCAGGAGAGGGAAACATTGAGGTAGTCTCATGGTTAGAGCAACAGGCTGAGAACCAGGGTTTAAATCACACTGATGTGCTTTGTGACCTTGGGAAATAATTTAACAATACAAGGGGATGCTGAAAAGTTCTCAGCCCAACCAAGAAGAGAATGGCGTGGATATGGTTCAATCAATGATCTGAAACAATGTCAAAACATTAGAATTTCATTTCTGCAAATTGGCACTTAAAAAAATAAGATAACACTCTTTTCAGCTGCAGTGGCAGACCCACACTCAGAATTTAGGAAGTTGGTTGGTTCAGCTGAGAACTTTTCAGCACCCCCTTGTATGTAATAAAAGTGAGCCAAGTATAGGACAATCAAGCTCTTGTGACATCACTGATGAGGTTTGCTCTTATTGGTGGAATGAGGCATTATGACATCACAATCTCAGTTCTGGTTACCAGAGACTAAAACTTGTTCCATTACCAAGGGGGTGCTGAAAAGTTCTCAGCCCAACCCAGAAGAGAATGACATGGTTCGATCAATGTCAAAAAAACATAAGAATTTCATTTCTGCAAATTGGAACTTAAGATAACACTCTTTTCAGCTACAGTGACAAAACAAGGCTCAGAATTTAGGAAGCTGGTTGGTTCGGCTGAGAACTTTTCAGCACCTCCTCGTACCTACTGTATCTGAATACAACTCACCTTGATTTACTAGTGAAAAGGCACAAGCCAAATGTAAAAGAAAAAAATTGTGGGCGTTGATAGAGCCCCTATGGCATTTGCCATTTATGTCGAAATTATTTCTTCTTTCCTAGATAAAAAGCAGAACACCAGACTGTGACTCTGGCTGATCTTATATATACATTCTACCTAAGCAGAAATCGTGCACGTTTGTAATTTCATATAAAGCCCTGCTCAGGGAAACGGGGCGGGGAGGGTTAACTCCAGATATCCACGTCCTTTCCATCAATCAGTTAACAGCAATGCTCTCTCTCTATTTGAAGCTTTCCTTCACAGGACATTTTCAACTTTTGCACCACCTACCTTAATCCACTTCCAAAAAAGCCTGCTTCCTCTCTCTTTTTGTAAACATTCAAAAACAAGGTAATGCAGAACCAAAAAAGAACCCCCCCCCCCCCCCATGCCTGCTGCCTTTAGTACTCAGTTTTCAGAATGAACCTTGTCTGAGGAATACAGTGCATGGCTACCTGTTTGAACAGGAAACGTTATGGTGCCGAAGACTCATTTGCTCGGGCCTCAGGTCTCTGCTTTTAAATTCAGGGGTGCTCAGGGATCAGTCTCACACCCTCACTGCTCTGCTTTCTTCTGCTCTCTTTCACATCCAGATGCAGAGGAAGTGCAGGTTTTTTAACCAGGAAGGAAGTTTTAACCAAACTTGATTATACATTTGGTTGCTGATTTAGAAATTCAAAGTACACATCCTGTTGCTACAACAAGGAATATATTTACTGTTTAGCACAAAAAGCTGAACTACTGTTTTGTTTTTATAGGAAGAACAATGTTTTTCGTCCCAGATTACACAGGGTAATTTGCATTCACTCAGCAATGCTCCTTGGGCCTGACAACTAGTGACTACACTTCTCCCTCCGTATTCGCTGTGATAGGGGATTAACAGACCCACGAAGACAGAAAAAACTCAAATAATTTTTTTATATGTTATTTGCTGTTTTCTATTAAAAACCATCGTGAATATGGTGAAACCCGAACAACATGGTAGGAGACCTGGCCTGTTCCTGAAGGAGAGGCAAAACATGGTGAAGAAAGTGCTGGGAATCAGCAATTTTCTCTGTAAATGCTTGGAATCAGCGATTTCTCTATGCTAGTGTTTTTCAACCTTTTTACACCTATGGACCGGCAGAAATAAAGGAACTATTCTGTGGATCGGCATCGGTCCGTGTACCGGCGTTTGAAGAACACTGGGCTAAGTCGTAGGCCAGAGCCCGCCCATCTCTACCCAATCTCTACCCCAGACCTCGCCCCCATAATAGTACTAATTGCACCTTGCACGTCCCATGCCTCATCTGGAAGCCTTCCCTCTGACGTTGCAAGGTCAGAGCGAAGGCTTCCGGTTCAGGCGCAGGACGCCAGTAGGAGCCGCTGCCCGTGGCTTTGTGCACTGAATCAGTGAGGAAGAAGGAGCTGGCTCGAAGATAACGCCGCATCGATCGCACCTTGGACCGGCAGTTGAAGAACACTGTTTTGGGGCTGATGCACGTGCTGGCCCTGTGGACCGGCAGGAAATTTCTGTGGACCGGCACTGGTCCACGGACTGGCACTGGTCCACAGACCGGTGGTTGAAGAACACAGCTCTATGCAAGCTGATGTAATTTGGGGGGAGGAGCCAGCAAGCTAAAAACCACGGATAATCAAAACTGCGAACACGGAGGGAGAAGTGTATTACTTTCTTTGATATCAAAAAGAAATGAAGGAGGAGAAACAGATTATTTTATTATAATTTTATTATAAGTATGAGCTAGGTCATATCGCATACCACTAACTCATATAGCATGAGTTAGTGGTAGGGTTACCAGACTTTGGGGTCCTTTTACTAAGGCGCACTAACCGATTTAGCGCATGCTAATTGATGTAGCATGTGCTAAATGCTAAGGCACCCGTAGAATATAATGGGTGCCTTAACATTTTGCACGCGCTAAATTGGTTAGCGCACCTTAGTAAAAGGACTCCTTTGTTAGCTGAAATCCCGGATACATGGCCACACCCCGTTCCGCCTTCAACTGTGCCATGTTCCACCCCCCCCCCAGCCACGCCCCCACACAAACTTCTGGCTTCAGGGCAGCGTGTGGAGGACCTCACTTGTGCGGATGTCGATGTGATGACAACATGCGCATGTGCGTATGCATACGATGTCATTGCGCCGACGTCTGTACAGGTGTGGAGGTCCTCCACATGCTGCCCCAACATCGGGGACTTCCATAATCCAGACAAACTGCCTGGTTTTGGAAGTCCCTCCGGGCACCCAGACATGTTCTCTAAAAAGAGGACCTGTCCGGGTTTTCCCGGACATCTGGTAACCCTAGTGAGCGGTAAAATAACACGTCTTAACGGTAGCCCATGTTGATAATTTCCCCCTAAGAGGTACTCATATCAACTGTTTACAAATGTTGCTGAAAGATTAATTGCAGAGCAGCAAAACATACAGTGATGCCTTGGAATCCGAACTTAATCCGTTCCAGAACCCCGTTCGAGTTCCAAGACAATTTTTCCCATTGAAAATAATGGAAACTGAATTAATCCGTTCCTGGGTCTCACAAACTAAAATTTTAACAGTAAATACACTGGATTTTAGGGGCAGAAACACACACATAAAGGCCCAGATTCTGTATAGGATGCCTGTCCCAGGAGTCCTATATAGAATCGGGCCTACACAGCCCCCCTGAAGATCGCCAGCAAGAAGGTGCTCAACCCTACCTGCCGACAGAACCCCCCCCCCCGAAGATCACCGGCAGGAGGATGCATAACTCCTCCTGCCGGACCCCCCAATGGCCCCCCTAAGATCGTCGGCAGGAGGGTACCCAATCTTTCCTGCCGGACCTCCCAATGGCCCCCCTTCTGATGATCACCGGCAGGAGGGTGCCCAACTCCTCCTGCCAGACCCCCCTAATGGCCCCCCTAAAATCGCCAGCAGGAGGGTACCCAACCCCTCCTGCCGGACCCCCCAACAAAAGCCCCCACCCTGGAACCCCTCCTTGGGCTTACCTCCAATTTGGCCGGATGGCAACTCGCACCGTCCAGCCAGCAGGCCTGCCTCCGTCCAAATGAAGCGGGCCCACCCCTCCACTGCCCAACCCACAGGATCCTAGGGCCTGATTGGCCCAGGTGCCTAAGGCCCCTCCTGCTATAGGCGGGGGGAGGGGGGTGTTGGGGAGGGGAGACTGGCGACCGTAGCCGCGTCCATTATGCCTGGGGAGCATTTTTTTTTTTTTTTAGAAAAAGTGCCTCCTGATTGGCTGATTAGATAGCTGTAGGATGCCTACAGCTACCTACAATTGGGAGTACTTTGCAGAATCAGGGCCACAATGTGCAGGGTGTTCGGATTCCAAAGCAGAGTTCGGATTCTGGGGCAAAATTAACTACAAAAAAAAGTTCAGATTCCAAAACGTTCGAGTTCTGGGGCGTTCGGATTCCGAGGTACCACTGTATTTTGGTTAAATCTGAGTGAAGTACATAAGGTTTCTCGGACATTAATACAGCAATTATTCTATGCCTATATTCCTCTGAATTTATTGACTTTTTTTTAATTGTTGGGAATAGACCAGGGGTCTCCAAACTTTTTGCCACGAGGGCCACATTGGGTACTTCAGCACTTTTCAGCGGGCCGTAGAAAAAAAAAAGATAACTAACTCTAGATATGAGTTTTATTGAAAGCAGAAAATTTTATAAACTAATTACAGAGTATGTGAGATTAAATTATCATATATTAATGACAATGAACACTACCAGCAAATTCTCATATTTTCATCACAAATTATAATAAAACCATTAACGTGAATGATGGAACTGTCTTTTCTTTTTCCCATCCATGTTAAAACTGTAAAAGAGAATAAATTTATAAATAATTGTGAAATTATTAAAATCATGAGAACTCCGTACAAGCAAATATGTGAATAATGGAATACGCACCTTTAAATATAAATTTATGCAGTTAATAATTGAGTATTACACTACACCACTGCAAGTATTCTTATGGACAATTAGCTGTAATGACTAGTAATGAATTTCCAGATTCCATTTAAAGATTAGTCTCAGCGCCAGAGCTACCTAAAACGCTGCAAACTGACACTGTCGATTGAGGCCGAACAAGTACGAAGAAATACCGCGAAGTATACAATTACAATTCAGTATTAAACAAAGTTGTGAATTATATTAACACAATATGGAATATCAATATATTCTGAACAGGGAATAGACAAAAGTTCAATAACGTTGCCCACCCGTTCTTGTCTCCCCACTTTGTCTGGCCCCTCAACACACTTCTGGTGTTGCCATCTGGGTCCCCTTGCTTCCTCTCTTCCTTCCCTGGATCAGTCCACATCCTGGTGACTCTGTGTCTATCACACCATGTTCGTATGTAACGGCAGCAGTAACACATCTGCTGCCTGATCTGGCCTCTGCAGGCTTTCCTCTGCCACATCCTGCCAGAAGAAACAGGAGGTGACATCACTGACAGCAGAACACAGCAGGGGGAAGCCTGCAGAGACCAGTGCAGGCAGCAGATGTACATGTCTGCTGCCAACGCTTGCGAACATGGTGAGGTATGTCAGGAAAGAGGAATTGCTGGGTCACAGGCAGGGGCAAATACTGGATCTGGGGACAGAGGATAGGGAAAGAGATACAGGACAAAGGGGAGTGGTTTTGAAGGACCACCCAAAATAACAAGTGTAGCTGCACCACTGGCCCCTAAAGTTTATATTGTACTTCTAAACAGAGCAGAAGTTGCCAATTGTAGCCCACTGGTAGTGGGTACCAAAGCACAGAAGCACAGGAGCCAGCTGGGTGGGTAATATGGATGCTTGCGTACCCCCAGTATTGAACAAACTACTTGACTGTGTCCAAGGCAAGGCAATGTCTGTTGGGTTTGACATCCCAATAATTTTGAAAAGTTGGCTCCTATGTATAGATGCCTGATGCATTCTACAAACTTCTGTGTTCGGAACTTTAAACCACACTTCCTCATGATAAAGAAAGCTCCTAATATAGACAGCAGACTTGCAAATTGTGCAACAAACCCTGACAGTGCAATAATTGCTTTGCATGACAGCCTTTAAGAGGAAATGTTTATTGGGGGAAAACTTTAAATCATGTTATTTGCATTTACTTCAGATGTTTTTTTTAAAGACCTCGGTCACGTTTGTAGGGCTACCATATTTTTTTCTACAAAAAAAAAAAAGAGGACGCGTGGCCCCGCACCATTCTGCCCACAGCCCACACCCATGTGATAAAAACCCTTCCAGATGCCTAGACAGTCCTCTAAAAAGAGGACATGTCTGGGTAGATCTGGACATATGGTAACCTTAACTACAATTCAACTGAAAGGAATGACTTTCCCCCTCGAACATATCATAAAAATTCTGGGAGTCACCTTGGACAAAAATTTATCCTTAGAAAATCACACTGACCTCATAGTCAGGAAATGCTTCTCGGTACTTTGGAAACTCTGCACCATAAAAAAAATACTTCAATGACACCGCTTTCCGCCTACTAGTGCAATCCTCCATTCTCAGCATTCTAGACTACTGCAATATTATCTACCTGAACTCCACGAAGAAAACTACCAGGAGACTAAAAATGTTCCAAAACACCGCCGTTCGCCTCATCTATGGCCTAAAGAAATGGGAACATATCACCCCGTTCTACCACCAACTCCACTGGCTGCCATTCGAATCCAGAGTGTTTTTCAAGTTCGCATGCTTATGCTACAAATCGGTAAATGGCTTTTCGACAAGATACATCATTCCCCACTTTAACCTTTACTGCACCAACAAGAAATCCCACAGAATTCAGCTGTTCGCCTTCCCTTCGCTAAAGCTTTGTCACCTCAAAAGATTCCTAGACAGAACCTTCGCCTTCCAAGCAGCCAAGCTGAACCCATGGCTAGCCCAAATGATACTCGAGGCCCCCACTTACCTCGGCTTCAGAAAATTACTCAAAATTTACCTATTCAGCAAACAAGACCCCTAACCGTCCCCCCTCCAGCAATCGCCTGGCCCTTCGCTCGGCTCAGCTCCTCCTTCACGATAGCTTCTCTCTCCCCTTTCTTCCACCCTCTTCCTTTTTCATCTGCCAAGTTCGGCCAAATTTGTTATAAATCTGATAAATTGTTGTAAATCTGCATGTCAATGCGGATCCTAATCTAATTTATGTGAACCGCCTAGAACTTGCTGGGTATGGCGGTATATAAGAATAAAATTATTATTATTATTATTATTATTATTGCTTACTTCTTTCCTGTTTCATTCTCTTCCTTGTCAGCTATAATTTCTCCTACCTATTCTTTCCAACCTATTAGATGCTGTACAAAATTTATACTTAAAGGAGTTGATAATACAGTATCTGTCTCTGTATAACTCTCCAAACATTTAACAGAGAGAAAAGCTAGTGAAAAGTCACTTCCAGTTTTGAAAATGTGCGGGATCAAACTGGGAATTCTTGCATTACAGTACAGATACCTAACTTAAGTACAACTCATACTTAAGAACGCAGTTGCGGCTTCATTTAATTTTACTGACCAGTATTTCCAGCGTCATAACCTTCTACACTTCTCCTGCAGCAGATTCAGGAATGATAAAGGACCACATTAAGAACAATTTCTGCTGTATCTTAGAGGGAACACTGAGGAAAGTTGGCCCTTTTGTCAGCTGGGAGCAGATGTAAACAGCAAGAATCTTAAAATCTACAAATTCTGAGTTACATATAAATCCGACTTAAGAATGGCTTTAAAATCGTAACTTGTTCTTAACCCGGGGACTGCCTGTACTAATCTAGATTATCTCTATGCACCTGGGACACCAGAAAAATAATGGTTTTATAGAGAAGAGTGCTCCCCAAAAAAGCCAGATGCATTTCTATGCCAGAAGCAGTTTCAGTTTTGTTCTCATTATTTGCGTATTTCAGTCCATTCTCATTATTTGTGTATTCCCGATGCGCGATTTCCCATATCCAGGGTTGCATCAATTGAGATCAATATTTCCATTTTCGTTGCTGTGTTCGTGCATTCGTGGACTGTCTGTTAACTCCCCACCCCCCCCAGCTTTCTTTGCTTTCACTTTCACCTCATTGTCTGGCTTTTGCTTCGAGATATGGCCCCCAAGTGTCCAGAGAGTGAATTACAAGCATCTACAGGTACTCCAAGTACTGTGAAAACAAAACATGTGAGCAAAGAACACCGTAGATAAGCTGAAGTAGCAAAAAAAAAAAAAAATATGTGTTCTTTGCTCACATATTTAAAGACAATAGACTGTTTTCAGTCCTATTCTTTATATGTGAGTTTGCAAACCATTGAACCCCTGAGGAAGGCGTGTTCGCCGAAACACGGACAGTGTATGGTCCGGTTGTATTTTTATCACAGTATTTTTTATCATTGTACTTTTTTAGTTGAATTTTCATGGTTTTATATGTCAGTGTTTAATAAATTATCTCCAGAACATCTGTATCCACAGTTTTCACGGTGGATCATTGGGTCTCCCCATTTTCCTTTGGAGTGCTGCACTCCAAGTACTGTCCCATGCAGGAGCCTAACCCTGTTTTCCCTGTTTGTTTGTTTGTTTGTCTGATTAGATTGTAAACTCTATCAAGCTGGGCTTGTCTCTTACATTGTTAATGTAATGGACAGCGCTACATGCGTCTGGCACCACTATTGAAATGATCAACAGCAGTAGTTGTATACTTGGCTCATTTTTATTACATTATACTTTAAATATTTTACTGTTAATCCACTTATTAGTGTTTATTTATTTAAGAACATAAGAAGTTGCCTCCACTGGGTCAGACCAGAGGTCCATCGCGCCCAGCAGTCCGCACCTGCGGCGGACCATCAGGCCAATGACCTGTCAGGTTTTCTTGATTTAGCCCTATGTCCCCTTATTTTTCTATCTATATTCCTTCTATACCTTATCTACCCCTATCTGTACCCCTCAAATAGGGATTTAATTCATTTTATATCCTGTCTTCCCCCAGAAAGCTCAGAACTAGGTCAAATTGCACAAAATGGACCCTGTACTAAAATAGCATGAGTTGATAATAAAATAACCCTTCTTGATGGTAGCCCATATTAATAACTTCCCTTCTTTGTTAGCGGCAAATGAGGTGGAAGCAGGTACAAGGATTCCAAAATAAAACCCAAACGTGTATTTCCAGTAGCCTGCTCCAGTCTCCTTCCCTGTGGGGAAAGGTTTGTGTGCTGTCTGCAGACTGTTACTAGGGTTACCATAGGGCTCCAGAAAAAGGAGGATGGATTGAAACATCTGGGTTTTACTTCTATTGAAAGCAATAGAAATAAGGAGGACAGGCTGCGGGGAAGGCGATCGGGGCAGACTGCTGGAAAGTTGGGGGGAGCGAGCAGGAGAGTCGGGGGCTGAGAGCAGGGCGGCGATCGGGGCAGACAGAGCTGAAAAGTTGAGAGCTGAGAGCAGAGAAGCAGGGCAGAGAGCAGGGGGGGCAGAAGGAAGGGCAGTCGGAAAGGATCTGAGCGACTGATCCTCAGCAGTCGCTTATTTTTGGATCGGTCAGCCCAGTCGATGTCCCTCATTTTTTTTTTTTTTTTTTAGTGAATTGCTGCCTGCCTACATTTGAATCCTATTCCCCCTCATTTGCATGCGCGGATGATTGGGATAGAGGTCAGTGAATTGGGTCGGAGGGAAATCGGATTGCAAAGGGGTCACACACGATCGGTTTGCTTAGTGAATCTAGCCTTAGATCCCTCTTTTACAAAACTGAGATAGCAGTTTCTAGCTTGGGGAGCCGCGCTGAATGGCCCGCGCTGCTCCTAACGCTCACAGGAACTCATTCAGCGCAGCTCCCCGCGCTAGAAACTGCTATCGCAGTTTTGTAAAAGGAGCTTTATAACTTTCTAGTTCATCTGTTTTGCATTTTTATTTCTGTGTTCTTAGAATCAAATGCTGGATAAGGAGATATTGAAACTACCTATCTTATGGTGACATCTGCTGGGCAGGGATGCATTAAAAAAAATTTTTTTTTTAGTTTTTTCTCCCACTTACCTCAATCTCAATAAATACACAAGGGTTTTTATAAAAGTATAGGGTACCACGACCACTTATTACTTCTATAGTGCTGCCAGACGTATGCAGCACTCAACATTACATTTGAAAGACAATCTCTGCTCAACAGAGCTTACAATCTAATCAGACAGAAAATAGGACAATTGGGGTAAGGAATTACAGAGGGAGTGACAAAAGAGAAATGAATTGCAATGAAATTGAATAAGAATTTTAGATGAGATATCTTGATTGAATTTGATTAGATGAATATATATGGTCTGATATGAGTTGGTCCTGAGTTTCAAAAATGGCATGCTGATCTATTTCAAGTAATATATATCCCATACCAAAATAGTTTTTGTAGTTTAAATTTAATAAGCTTTTAAGGATTCAAATTAATAAAAGAGGAGGCGTGTAGGGGCATAATCAAAAAAAACATATAAGTCCCCTTTTGGCCTAAGGCCTTAAGCGTTGAAAGTAGAAGCAGGGAAAATGTCCAGAATCAAAAAAAAAAACGTCCAAATGGAGGGTTTTTTTAATATAATGGCCTGCCTCTATATTCAGTTGTTTAAACGCCCAGACCACCACTACGTCTATACTTATACCCCCACGACATCTACACTTATACCCCATAATGAACCAAAAAATGCCTAAGCCCCAAACGTCCAACACAAGGGCTTTTAGGCGAAGGAGGAGCCAGTCCTTCGCCTAAAAGCTGGATTCTGTAACCAGTGTCTGTCAAAAACAACACCGGTTACATAATCCACACCAACCCCCCCCCCACGACATCGGGGCAGGAGGTAACCCAAGCCCTCCTGCCCCGTGGCACCGACTCCCCCCCCCACGATTACATTTGAGGCAAGAGGGAGCCCAAGCCCTCTTGCCCCGTGGCACCCCGACATTCCCCGATGACATCGGGGCAAGAGGGAGCCCAAACCCTCTTGCCCCGGGCACCTGCAGCACCCCCCGATTACGATCAGGCCAGGAGGGAGTCCAAGCCCTCCTGGCCTCTCTCCCCCCACCCCCCTACACAATCGGGCAGGAGGGAGCCTAACCCCTCCTGCCCAGGCAGACCCTCTACCCCCCACCCCCACTACAATACGGGCAGGAGGGATCCCAGGCCCTCCTGCCCTCGACACAACCCCCCCCCCCCACAGGAGGGGCCTAAGACTCCCGGGCCGACAGCAATGATCGCATAGGGCATCTCTCCTGTCGTGGGTCGCAGCAGTTCGGGTAGAGGAGTGATAGCATCGCGGTAGGGGAGATGAGGCATCTCTCCTGCTGTGATCATTGCTGTAGGGGGTAGGCAGGTTGCTGGGGCCGCTGAGCTGATCGCAGCAGCCACGATCAGCTCAGCGGCCCCTTTTTTGGCACTTAGACCTGTTTTGACTTCGTCTAAGTCAAAACGTATAAGTGCCGACTAAGCAACCTGCCTAAGGTTTTGGTTATACCTGCTGCACGCCTAGGTGTAGGTCGGCCCACCTCCCGCCCACCACCCGCCCTTTCCCCTCCTCTAAACACGCCTCTTTTCTCTCTGTGCGTTTAGTGGCAGGGGAAAGGCCTAAGCTGGTTTTAGATACATCTAAAACCAGCTTTGATTATGGGTACTTGGACGATCAGGCTTTTTGATCGTCCAAGTAGCCATTTAGGCTACTTTTTAGATTTTTATTTTTTTTTTTATTATGAACCCCATACTGTTTAGAATTATTTATTTATAAAAATTAATGTAATGTATTTTTTTAAAAAATAGAGAATTAAACATTTGATTTATCTATATTGGTAGGGAGGTGGGGTAATAGCCGATGATGTTATAAGGAGATAAGAGAGCAATGTGTTTCAGTAATCCCATTTTGGGAAACATGTTCTCCTAAGTCTGAGGTTTGTCCCCACTAGAAGTTAATTAATGTAATGTGATTAAAAGTCAACAGTTATACTATTAAATCCAATTATTTAAGTAGTGAATCTAATTAAAAAGTTGGGATATAGAAGTAGTGTCCATTTTTTATATTGTGCAAATGGTTTTCAATAGTTTCATACTTTACAGGTGGGCCAGAGTTAGGAGTTTAAAGCAGCTTCAAAAAGTGGGAGTTCAATCTGGATTTGAACACTGCCAGAGATGGAGCTTGACAAACCAACTCAGGTAGTCTGTTCCAGGCATATGGCACAGCGAGACAGAAAGGACGGAGTCTGGAGTTGGCAATAAAGGAGAAGAGTACAGTTAAGAGAGACTTACCCTATGAATGGAGATACTGGGGAAGAGTATAAAGAGAGATAAGAGAGGAGAGATACTGAGGAGATGCAGAGTGAATGCACTTGTAGGTCAGTAAGAGGAATTTGAACTGTAAGTGGAAGCAGATAGGGAGCCATTCTCTATTCTTGTGGATAACACTACCTTCATGACTTTCTAATTTCCTCAGAAGTCTTTCATGAGGTATTTTGTCAAATGCCTTTTGAAAATCCAAATACACGATATCAACACTCTGAATATTGGCCAGAGTGTTGATATTGTGTATTTGGATTTTCAAAAGGCATTTGACAAAATACCTCATGAAAGACTTCTGAGGAAATTAGAAAGTCATGGAGATAGTGTCCTATTATGGATTAAGAGCTAGTTGAAAACCAGAAAACAGAGAGTAGATTTAATTGGTCAATATGCTCAGTGGAGAAGAGTAAATAGTGGGGTTTCCCAGGGGTCTGTGCTGGGACTACTGCTTTTAAACATATTTATCAATGATCTAGAGATGGGAATAACTAGTGAGATAATTAAATTTGCTGATTACACAAAATTGATAAATCGCAACAGGACCTTGTGAGACTGGAAGACTGGGTGTCAAATGGCAGATGATGTTTAATGTGATCAAGTGCAAAGTGATGCATGTGGGAAAGAGGAACCCGAACTATAGCTATGTGATGCTGGGTTCTATGTTAGGAGTCAGTACCCAGGAAAAGGATCTAGGTGTCATTGTTGAGGATACGTTGAAATCCTTCCTCAGCTCAATGTGTGATGACGGCTAAGAAAGCAAATAGAATGTTAGGAATTATCAGAAAAGGAATAGAAAACAAAGATGAAAATGTTATAATTCCCTTATAATGCTCTATGGTATGGCCGCAACTTGAATGTTGTGTGCAGTTCTGGTCGCCATATCTCAAAAAAGATATAGCAGAATTAGAAAAGGTACAGAGAAGGGCAACAAAAATGATAAAAGGTTTGGGACGACTTCCCTATGAGGAGAGGCTAAAGCAACTAGGGCTCTTTAACTTGGAGAAGAGACAGCTCAGGGGTGATATGATAGAGGTCTATAAAATACTGAATGGAAAAGGTAGATGTGAGTCGCTTGTTCACTCTTTTCAAAAATTCTAGGACTAGGGGGTCATGCAATGAAGCTACTAAGTAGCCAGAAATTGATATAACTGGAACAGTGCTAAAATGGTTCTCTGACTTCTTACAAAACAGAGAATACATAGTCAAAATGAATGAAGAGATCTCCAGCCCCTGGAAAGCCTTCTGTGGGGTGCCTCAAGGCTCTCCACTTTCCCCCCATCCTGTTTAACCTCTTCATGAGCTCCCTTGGAAACATCAAATTTGATGATGAATGCATAATGTTCTCCGCAGATGACATTCTGCTCCTCATCCCCACAACCAACAACCAATCAGATGTCGCCAACAAAGTCTCAATCAATATTGAAAGAATCCAAAATTAGGCAACAATCAACAAGCTAAAACTAAATCAAACCAAAATCTTATACTTCCACATAGCCCAACAGACAGCACCGACAAGCATCACTCTCTGATCAGGCCATACCCTTGCTGTCGATAAAATCTCCAAAATCCTAGGCTGCATTCTTGATTCTACACTAACCATGAAAACTCAAATCTCTAATATCTGGAAAAAGTCCCTCTTCACCATGAGGCAACTAAGACTCATCAGACCATACTTTGCTCTGATTGTACAGTCGATGATCCTACCATAGCTGGACTACTGTAACTCTGCCTACATGGGAATCAACAGCGCACTGATCCATAAAATGCAACTCATACAAAACACAGCTGTAAGACTAATTTTCAACCTGAAAAAATACGACTCGATATCAGCCTTCATCAAGCTGGTTACCCATCCCATCACAAATAAAATTTAAAACTTCATGCATCTTATGCCAAATAATTCACAGAAACTCAGAAACTCCACTCATCCAACTCTTCTCAAAGGCATGGTCCACATCCCAGAGAACCCTTAAAAGGATACTACTAAACCGTCCTTTAACAAAGAATCTCCAATACAAGCAAATTTTTCACTCCATGCTTACCTTCCTAGGAGTGAAAACCTGGAATGACCTCACTGAAATGACCAGAACAGAACCCAACTACACCACATTCCGGAAAAAAATAAAAACCTACCTCTTTGACACTTGAACATCTCAAATCTTCCCCTGCCCAAATGTTCCCCCCTTTTCTCCTTCCCTTCTCTCCCCGCCTCTCTCCACTCCTCTCACTTCTCTTTGTAAGTCACCTTGAGCCTGCTTAGGTATGTGCAACGCAGAAATAGAAGATTAGATTAGATTAGATTTAAAACAAACTGGAGAAAATATTTCTTCACACAACGTGTAATTAAACTCTGGAATTCGTTACCAGAGAATGTGGTGAAATCAATTAGCTTAATGCAAGCAGTGTCTCACTTCCGGTTCACCACACAATTGTTTCCCACATATTCACCTTTATAGGACCCCCAAGGGACGCCTGAAGAAGACTTTTTGTCAAAACACGGACCGTGTTGGGTCCTGTATCCCTAGCGGACTAGGTCCTTTAAGGCTTTTATGTGGATAACTTATTTTTATGTGGATGAATTCAGTGTACCTTGGAACTTTGACACTTTCAAATAAAGTCCATTTAGGAACATCGTCACTCCACAGTTTTTTTTCCTGTGAAATCAGTTAGCTTAGTAGGGTTTTAAAAAGGCTTGACTAATTTCCTACATGAGAAGTCCATAGGCCATTATTGAGATTATCCACTGCTTATTCTTAGGATAAGCAGCATAAAATTAATTTTACTACTTGGGATCTAGCTAGGTACTTGTGACCTGGGTTGGCCACTGTTGGATGGGTTTGATGGACCTTCAGTCTGTCCCAGTATGGCAATTATGTTCTTAATAATTTACCTACATTTGGATTGCACAATGTTAAAAGCCAGACTTCCGTGGATAGAAAGTGTTTTTACCTGAGGAGAGGAAAGGACTTTGAAGATTGGCCTTTGCGCCTACCCTCTTTATGATTGGCAGAACATAGGCTGACGCAACCCAGCACCAGTTATATTTTTAGAGTGTCTTTTAACATCCCCTTTGAAATAATAGCCTGCTTTTGATTGACAAGATGGTTACAAAGCACAGCTCTATCCCACTGTGGCAAATACTTCTCTTATTCACTGCTGCTTTTGGTAAAAGTTTAAGTGGCGAGTCCTTATCACTCTCTGATTTAATGAAACAGAATTCAGGCAGAACAAAATAAAAGCCCTGTGCTAGAAATTTTATGAAAAAAAAAAAAAATCTCTTGTCAGATTAATTAACATAATATAACGAAAACAATAGAAAGTGGTAACGAGTTATTTTAAACCTTTCTCAAAGAAGAAAGCTGAGGACAATTTAATGAAGCATGATAGAATTACAAATAGCTGCTTATAAACTTCTTGGAGGTATACATGTATAGAAGTGCATACTATTAATGCATGCAACACCATTTTAAAGAGGTTGTAGAAGTAAAAATTGAGATAAGAACATAAGAATTGCCACTGCTGGGTCAGACCAGTAGTCTATCATGCCCAGCAGTCCGCTCTCGCGGCAGCCCTTAGGTCAAAGACCAGTGCCCTAATTGAGTCTAGCCTTATCTGTGTACGTTCTGAATCAGCAGGAACTTGTCTAACCTTGTCTTGAATCCCTGGAGGGTGTTTTCCCCTATAACAGCCTCTGGAAGAGCATTCTAGATTTCTACCTTCCTTACATTTGTACAGAATCTATTCACCTGTATATAGAGCCTGTTCTAAAATATAGGGAAATGGATATTTGTACAGTGGGGGCCCAATTAAAAAAAAATGGCACCCTAAATCAGGCGGTGGTAGGTGCCCTACCACTGCCTAACTTAATTGGTTTGACTTGGTCTAATTGGCGCACTATTTGGCTGTGCTGATTAAAAACTAATTAAAATGCTATTAAAAAAAAAAAATAGAGATGCCTAAGGGCGCCTCCAGAAAAAAGTGCTGTTATCATACTTATGGAAGCACCTTGCAATGCTTACTGCCACTGTAGGCGTGATTAATGCCAGAAGTGGCATTAGGCGTTGTAAGGTGCCTCCATGGACATGAAAGGTAGGTGCCGGAAATGTGGGACTTGAAAACCCTGGCCTGCATTTCCAGCATCTACCTTTCATGTAGCCGCGATTCTGTAAATGGCACCGCTGAGTGATTGACAAATGATCAGTGGCTGTTTTTAATGTGGTCGTCGATAACGGCACCATTTACAGAATCCGGGCCTGGGAGCATACATTGTAAACATCTATTTAAAATGTACAGTACATATGCAGGAAAATTAGGGACATCCCTCTTCTTCAGGATCACTGAACTCTGGAACAGCTTCACTATCCCGCTTCGGAGTCTGACCTCCCTCCAACTCTTCCGAAAACATTTAAAAACATGGCTTTTCTCTAAAATGTAATGACCTCTCCCTCTTCGATATACTAAGTCTCTCTAAACTTCTCTGTACCAAGTTCTTCTACTTTTCTTTTGGAGTTCCTTTCTATATCAATTCCTGTAAACCGTGCCGAGCTCTACTTCTGTGGAGATGATGCGGTATACAAACTTAAGATTTAATTTAGTTTAGTTTAGTTTAGAATACAGATGTTTAAAAAGCTGGCATGTAAACAGTTATCTTTGCGATCTTTGAATCATAACCAGTTATGTTCCCAATGCTGTCACAGTGACCAGTTTGCTAGTTTGGCATTTTGAGGGACACAAACCACCAAAGGATTAAGGGGAGCATTTCCTCTAATCCCGGGGTCTCAAAGTCCCTCCTTGAGGACCGCAATCCAGTTGGGTTTTCAGGATTTCCCCAATGAATATGCATGAGATCTATGTGCATGCACTGCTTTCAATGCATATTCATTGGGGAAATCCTGAAAACCCGACTGGATTGCGGCCCTCAAGGAGGGACTTTGAGATCCCTGCTCTAATCCCTCCAGTTGAGTGCTGCTGAATAGCAGTTGCTTTTGGGAGCAGATGTAACTCCTGCAATCAATCTTTAAGGACACATATATTTGGTCTTCTTCTAAAATGGGGAATAGATGTCTGTGAACTTGCCATGCCCTTGACCTACCCAAAACACACCCATTCCATGCTCCTTTGCAATTTGCATGCACCGTAATCTAATACAAACGAGAGTACTTCAAAGTAGGGATGAATCACAGACTTTCCATAAATAAAGAGGCCATTCAATGTTCCAATAGAAGGACTTTATGTGATGACATCAAATCCAGACAATTCCACAAGAGTCTGCCAGAGGGTAGCAAAGTTGAATCCCAAGAGCTGACACAAGATCAATGTTTCGGCATAAGGTCTGCTTCAGGTGTCACAATATCTAAACATAACAAGTATAAAAATATATAAAAATAATAAATTTCAAAGCTTAAAACTTCACATACAAAAATCATATAAAATACAAGATCATTGCACATGCAAATAGATCTCATGCATATCCATTGGGGAAATCCTGAAAACCCAACTGGATTGTGGCTCTCAAGGATGGACTTTGAGACAGACCCCTGTCCTATGCCCTCTCATTCCAGATTTTTCCTTAATTTGAAAAAGGCTCGCCCCTTGTACATTGACACAGATTTTAAAATGTTGCAATCATATCCCTTATCTCCTGCCTTGATAATGGGTGTGGCAGATAGCTGGGGGAAGGGGGGGGGAACTCTGGAGTGCTCCCCTTCTCTTGGTGTCCTAAACACATGCTTATTTTGCTTAATAGTTAACCCAGAGCTGACTATGCAGCACCATATGCAAATATGGAAGAGGCTCCCTTTTTAAGCAGCAAATGGATATGGCCTAAAAATATTTGTATCTTCAAAATCTGGCATCCTAGACAATTACCAGTATTGTCTAGGACTGAATTCAGGCATGAGAATTAGAGGAATCAAGAGCTACTCTTCTGTTTACTGTTGTATTACAGCAAGATTCAGGATGAACCCTTAGATATGATTTTCGTAATAGCCTGAAATTATTTTTGAGTCACAGGGTGTGGGCTCTTCATGACAAATGCTGCATTACACAGAATAAGAGGAAAGAATCTATGTCCATTTGCCAGGAGATTTTTTTTCCTTTGCTTTTCATGTAAATACTGTATTTTACTAAGTTTGCAAATAACTGTTACATCTTTTATAACTACAGGTAAGACATGTCCTTCATAGTAGATTGTTCTCTAATGTGATCTTAGAAACATAATGGCAGATAAAGGTCAAATGATCCATCCAATCTGCCCATCCGCAGTAAACAAAAGATTCCAGAACCCCAAACAGTAGCAATATTCCATTCTACCAATCCATGGCAAGTAGTGGCTTCCCCTATGTCTTTCTCAATAACAGACTATGGGCTCTTCAATGTTGGCGTTATATGGGGCCCTTTCAGAATTTTCTGACCCCCAAGGATGTGTCTCAAATACAAGGGAGCTGGGGTCGTGATCTTCATATGGACCGTAGCCATTGGAATATTCTACGGGCCCTGCAGGGATTTCCTAGTTTGATCACGGGAGCATTGTTTCGAGAGTGTTATGTGCGAGTGCTATATAGGGCCTATTTTACTCAGGTGCAATTACATAAAATTGGGGGTATCGACTCACCTATCTGTCTGAAATATGACCGGGATCCCAATACATTTGTTCATTCCTTTTGGGATTGTTGGACTGTCCAAGTCTTTTGGCAGTCTAGAGTCTCCTTCTTACGAGGCTTATTTTTTTAGTCCAATTGCGGGTACTGTAGTACAATTGGTTCAGGACCTGCCTGGGACTTTCCGGGGCCTTCCTAAGGGGGGATCCCCTTTGGAGTCGTAAGGTGTGTCTTCTTGCTTGCAAATGCATTTTGAACTGCTGGACTGCTTCTGAGCTTCCCTCTTTTTGGACCTGGAGATCTATTGTGCATAATCTGGCCATGTGGGAGGCCCGTGGGGTGGTTGTTCGGCCTCGTCATAGGCGGAATTTTCTGCAGGTTGTAGCCACACTGCAGCCCGGGACCGGGACTCTATAGCACTCCTAGTGGCTAGACATAAAACAAACAACCACGTGTGACCCGGCTTGAAGTCACCCTGCAGGACTGGAGAGACAAGAGGAACTCAATCAAAAAGCACAACCACAGTTGTGTAATATAACATAAATTTACTTTCAAAAATAAAGGTCAGGGTGGTTCAAGCAAAATAGATAGTGCTTCTGGAAAAAGGTTCATAAAGCAAAACAAAACACCAAGCACAATCAGTCAATAACAGTTCAGGATTCTCCCTTTTCAAACAATAGTCCTTTAATCTCCTGAGATCTTGCTCTCCTCAGAGCTTCTTCTCTCAGGGCGGTCGCAGCCTGCTCCCAAGCAGGTTGAAATGTAACAATCTAGTTCTCTGCTCTGGTATGTGTAAAGTTCACAGTTCCCAAAACGGAAGCCTCCAGCAGTGTTTGGAGCACTGCTGGGAAATAAAAAGTGCCCTAGGTTTGCCTTTCCAAACAGCCTTACAAAACAGCTATCAAAATTCCTTCCCTGGGTGTTTGCAAACCTCACCCAAAAAGGCACACTCACAGCTTCAAAGATTCAAACAAAAATGCAGAGTTCCAAAAGAGTTGAAACAAAAACTCACAGTCAAAAGGTCATTCTTGGCACCTGGTAATCAATCCAACTTCCATGGATTCAGGATATTCCCCAAGCTCCTCAGGCAGACTTCCTTGTAACTCCATAGCGGTTTCTTCCTCCAGCATTTGTAGATTCAGTGAGTCACCAGCCTCAATTACCTCCATGGGTGTACAGCTCTCACCTCTACTTGGACCAGGGGGTTCATTGTGGGAGAGAAACCTTATCCTTCTCCCTAGCCTGCCTAACTGTTTGTCCCAAACTGCTGTCTTTTCTAGAGCAGGGGCACACCCTGATCTAGCTGAGTCAGCTTGGACCTGCACAGCTCTTGGGCTCCCCCGGTGGTGACCTGGATATCGGATACCTGGTGAGTTCTTAGTTCTACCAGCTCCCCCTAGTGGATAACCAAGAAATCACTGTGATCAGAGCAGGACCAGTCCTGCCTGGTCATAAGTTTTGGGGAGCCTAGTTGGATTCCTTATTGCCTAGAGCAGTGGTTCCCAACCCTGTCCTGGAGGAACACCAGGCCAATTGGGTTTTCAGGCTAGCCCTAATGAATATGCATGAAGCAAATTTGCATGCCTATCACTTCCATCATATGCAAATCTCTCTCATGCATATTCATTAGGGCTAGCCTGAAAACCCGATTGGCCTGGTGTTCCTCCAGGACAGGGTTGGGAATCACTGGCCTAGAGGATGCAGTCTCCTCTTGAACCCTCTGGCTTAGCTTTGTTGTGGTACCAAGCGCTCGCCGCTGGGATCGGTCACTGCAGGCACTTCTCTTTATTTTTTTTATTTTTCTTCTTCCTTTTGGGGACTTTTCTTTACCCAGGGCCACAGGAGTACGGGCCTTTGGGATGTTAGCGACCATCATCTTTTGTGTGTTTATCTAGGAGGGGGATTATTGAGGAAGCGAGGGGGGTTGTGGGTTGGGGAGATGGGGTAGGGGATTTCTGATTCTGTTTTCTTACCACAAAACCACAAATGGGATGTTGCTTCTTTGGCCTTTGTTTCTTGTTCTTGGCATTCACAATAAAAAAAAAGATTTGAACATAACAGACTATGGACTTTTTCTCCAGGAAATTGTCCAAACCTTTCTTAAAACCAGCTACGTTAGCCACTCTTACCACAACCTCTGGTTACGCGTTCCAGAGCTTAACAACAATAAAAGATTAAAGCCTAATAACGCACCTGGTATGATGGTTTTACAGATGAATTTTACAAAACCAATTCCATATTGTTAGCACCTAAATTGCTTCAGTTATATCAGTCATTTATAGATAGTCATTATAGCGTGGGCTCCTTCACAGAGGCCACTATAATTGTTTTGCCAAAACCGGGAAGGGACCCATTACTTTCTAAGAGTTACTGGCCAATTTCATTACTTACCCTCCTCCCCACCTCTTTTACAAAACCATAGTGCGGTAACAGCTCCGAAACTCATAGAATTCCCATTAGAGTCGGAACTGTTATCGCCGCAGCCAGCATTAAAAACCACGCTATGGTTGTGTAAAAGTGGGGATTAATTACGATTGTAAGATTTATGCTAAAATTTTAGCCAACCGATTAGCACAATGTATGCCCATTTTTATCCATCCGCATTGCTGTAGATCATTGTCCTACAAACTTTGTTGAGCTATGGCACACTAAACGTAGTGGCCGTAGCTCGAGGCATCCGGAAATGCGCAGATGTCACTGTGATGACATCACGTGCATGCATGACATCATCACATCAATGTCTGCGCATGTGAGAAGGCCGTGCAGCCATGCCCTGAGCCACCAGTGGAGGAGGCCAGCAAGGAAGAGGGGCCAGAGGGAAGGAAAGGCGCTGGCACCGGCTGATTGCCTCTCGCCGGCACTTCTCCTCCCCCCAGTGTCTCAGGAGGCACACTAGTGTGCCATGGGACACAGTTTGCGATACACTGCTCCAGATAATACTCAGATCTTCTGTCATGTACAACACTTAGCAGGCAAACTTCGGCATCCTGTTTGTGCTATGGCCCTTGGAGTTTTTGATTATGTGGAGTGGCACTACCTTTTTGAAACTATACAATTAATATGGAGTCCGTTGACTAATTTATCAATAATAACTGAATTATAACTTACACATCCAAGGGGTGGGAGGAAGGGAGGGGAGTTTCTTTGACTTTTACAGAAATTAACATAGGAGAGGTTATTGATGGAATCTATAGTTGTTATTTGGGTGGGAGGAAGGAAGGGGTGAAAATGATTGCTTATAATAATAGTAATAATAATAGCAGCTTATATACCGCAATACCGTGAAGTTCTATGCGGTTTACAAAGATTAAGCAAAGGTACAAATTGATTGACTTTAAGAGGGGAGGAAGAAAGAGGGTTAATAGGACAGGAAATCCATTTTTGAGGAGAGAGTGATCAATAGAACAAGTTAATCGCTATAGAGGAGAGAGAGAAGAGAGGATCAGTTGTCTAGATACTTTAGGAACAGGTGTGTTTTCAGACGTTTCCTAAATTCCTCATAAGTAGTGGGCGAAAGCAATTGTTCTAGGTCTTTACCCCACGATGCTGCTTGGTGCGAGAGAAGATGCTCATGGTGTTTTTTCAGTTTACAACCTCTCACTGGGGGGGAAACGAAGTTGGAATGTGAGCTTCTCATGTGTCTGTTGGCTGAGAAGACGAAAAGGTCAGTTATATATTTAGGGGCAAGTCCGTATAGTGCTTTGAAGCAGAAGCAGGCAAATTTAAACTTTACGCGCGCCTCCATTGGCAGCCAATGCAGCTGCCGGTAGTAGGGTGTCACGTGGTCAAACTTCCTCAGCCCAAAGATCAGTTTGGTCGCTGCATTTTGCATCAATTGTAAACGCTGCATGTTCTTTTGGGAAATTGCTAAATAGGCGATGTTACAGTAGTCAAGTAGACTCAGTACGAGGGATTGGACTAGGGTTCTGAATGCCGCTGTATCGAAATAAGCTTTAATGGATCTGAGTTTCCAGAGAGTGAAAAATCCCTTTCTGATCAAGGAGTCCACCTGGTCTCTCAGGGTTAGGCACTGATCCAAAGTTACACCTAGTATCTTTATGGTTTGTTGAAAGTTGTAAGTGTTTAATCTGAATTTATTATATGTCTGTGTAATTGTAAATGCACTGTTGATAGTTTGGAAAAGCAATAAAGATATATATAGATATAGATATATATAGAATATATAGATATAGATAGATAGATATAGAAATCCCTTAATAAAGCTTAATACCATGAATACCAGGATAAAGCTTAACCCCCCTTTTACCATCCCCTCCCTAACCCCAGATCCTACTTTTCCCTCTCTTGGAGACCTTCTCTGATCTAACGTTGTAACCCTCATCCATAACTCTTTTTGTAATCCGCTTTGAACCGAAAGGTAATGGCGGAATAGAAATCTGTAATGTAATATATAAAGAAACTATGTGCTGGTTTCAGTTAGATGACGATTATATTCAAATGGTGAAATTTCTCTTTTTCCTCCCTTTGTAGAGGATTACCGTACTATACTGAATCATTTGTTTTATCTAGGGGTACTTATCAAAGCTGTCCTCTCTCACCATTTCTGTTCAACCTTGCTTGAGAACCATTACTTAAGAGCATACGAATTTCCGCTGCTGGGTCAGACCAGTGGTCCATCGTGCCAAGCAGTCTGCTCACGCGGCGGCCCTCTGGTCAAACACCAGCGCCCTGAGGACTAGCCCTACCTGCGTACGTTCTGGTTCAGCAGTAACTTGTCTAACCCTGTCTTGAATCCCTGGAGGGCGCTTTCCCCTATAACAGCCTCCGGAAGTTTGTTTTTTTTGAATGTGCAAATAAAATTTTTAAATTACAAAAAAGAAGTATAGGAACTGGCAAATGCTACCTACATAGGACCAACTCCTAAGAGTAACATATCTCTGCTGATCCACAGCTTGCACCTAAAGGAGTGACCTAATATTTAGCACAATAGCATAAGAATGAGGAAAACTGTTCCCCTCCCCCGTGACATTCCCTGTGATTCTAACCAAGTTACTTTAGCCTTCCAGGTTCCCACCTAGCCAGAAAGCCCTCTGGGGGCAGAGGAATGTCTTTTCTACTTGAACTGACAGATGCCCTGAGCATAGGCTTCGAAAGGCAAGGACAGTAAAGTTTCATTAACATGTGGAATTGCTTAACAAACGGAAGACACATGGCATTCATTAGCACGTGGGGCCAATATGCCTTGTTCTCCTTGCATTAGAATAATTCTGATATGATAGAGATGTTTAAATATCTACATGGCATAAATGCACGTGAGTCGAGTCTCTTTCATTTGAAAGGAAGCTCTGGAATGAGAGGGCATAGGATGAAGTTAAGAGGTGATAGGCTCCGGAGTAATCTAAAGAAATACTTTTGTACAGAAAGGGTGGTAGATACTTGGAACAGTTTCATAAGAACATAAGAATTACCGCTACTATGATCTCTTCACTCTAGTCCTACGATACACAGGGTACCCTATGGTAATAAAGAAGTGAAGGTTATCGCTTTTGCAGATGATGTCATTTTGTATTTAACCCATTCCTTGACATCTGTTCCAGCTGTGTCGTCTACCCTTCAGTCTTTTTTGCACGGCTACACAATTCATTGGGATACAACTGAAGTGATGCTCTTAAATGCACATTGCATCAAGGACACGTTAGCATCTTTTCTACTTCATAGAAACATAGAAATAGACGGCAAATAAGGGCCACGGCCCATCAAGTCTGCCCACTCCAATGACCCTCCCTATCTATCTTTGCGGATAGATCCCACATGTCTGTCCCATCTGGCCTTAAAATCTGGCACGCTGCTGGCCTCAATAACCTGAAGTGGAAGACTATTCCAGCTATTAACCACCCTTTCGGTGAAGAAGAATTTCCTAGTGTCACCGTGCAGTTTCCCGCCCCTGATTTTCCACTGATGCCCCCTTGTTGCCGCGGGACCCTTGAAAAAGAAGATATCCTCTTCCACCTCGATGCGACCTGTGAGGTACTTGAATGTCTCGATCATATCTCCCCTCTCTCTACGTTCCTCGAGTGAGTAGAGCTGCAACTTCCCTAACCGCTCTTCGTATGGGAGCTCCTTGAGTCCCGAGACCATCCTGGTGGCCATTCTCTGGACTGATTCCAGTCTCAGCACATCCTTGCGGTAATGTGGCCTCCAAAATTGCACACAGATTTAAAATATTTAGGTATAAAATTTCATCCTTCATGGGAAGACACATGACATCTTAACATTCCTAATGTTATCAATAAAATTAAGGAGCTCTGCAACCTGTGGTCACCCCTCTGGATAACCTGATGGGGATGTCTGGAAGCCATTTGTATAACTAAATTTTTAATATACTTTGTATGACTCCATTTTGTATATTTTTTCAACGTAGTGATGTCAGACAAGCAGGCTGAAACTTTGGGCTGAATGTCTGTCGAGATTTCAGGCGTTGAGAGATAGATCTGCAAGTTGTTGGCACAGAGGTGATACTTAAAAGCCATAGGAGGAGATTAGAGCACCTCTCACTCTATCTTGGTCACTGCCCCTCCCCTGCAGGCTGGGCACACCCTTCCCTCATACTTCCTAAGTAGATTCATTGTACATTTTTAAGACTGATCTAATACACAAGTCTTCCTAGATTCAATTAACCTTTACTTCAATTAAATACTTGGACATAAAGATATATCTTCAATAATTTCCAGAAACTAAGCACATTCTCACAGAAATGCAAGTTTCCAGGAATACCATTCCATTCCAAAATCGGACCAGCAATAGAGAAAGAAAATTTTGCTGTATTCACAACATGTGCATTACCCCTTATTCTAACATCCAACAGCATACACACAAATCCGCACACAACAAAGGCGCCCCCGACAATTGCGCGTACGGACAAGTGCGTGCAGGACATTGCCACCCCGTCAATTGTGCCTCGTTAAATGCGCACACCAAAGAGAGAACGTTTGAAAGGTATACATACATTGAAGGCCCTGATTTGCTCAGACTCCTCAGGCCCCGTCCCTTGGGAGGGGCTTGAGGTGCCTCAAGCCCCTCCCAATGGACGGGGCCTGAGGAGTCTGAGCAAATCAGGGCCTTCCAGATATCGACTTATATAAAGGGTTCCCATAATCATCATGTAAAGCTTACCCTAACACTAGATAGAAAGTGAATCTTTTAAGTGTAGTAGTATCCAATTGTCGGAGCGCATTTGACGTGTCACCTCTCCCATTCATTTGTCATGTGCGCAATTGTCGTGCGCGCATTTGACGGGTCCCCCATTTCTCAGCTCTCTATGTACGCTCTAGCTTGTACATCTGTAAAATTTCACTAAAATAACTGGGAAGTTTACCATAAATACCCTGCTGAACTAATTTCAAAATCTTATAACGAATACAAAATTGCATATATTGAACCAAAAAACCCTGCAAAAGCTGTTTCATAAAATGGAAGACTTAGAGGACAGAATGACCAGGCTGTCAGGATTTTCAATCTTGCATCCAGAACTGATGCACTTGAAACTGACTGTGGAATACGGTACATAAATTAAAAAAAAAATCAGCATATAAATCCGAGGCCCTCCAGATGCGGCCCCGAGCTCAGGGAAGGAGATGTGAAGTTTGTGTGGCGGAAGTGGGGGGCAGAACGGAGCTGGGCTAGGGGTGGAAATCTGACAAACCTACTGCCTCTATTTGGTGCTGACTAGCAAAATGAACCAATTAGCATCTTCTAGAGGTTAAAAAAAAACAACACTTTTTTTTTTTGTATATCTTTATTAAATTTTCAAACTACAATTTTCTATAGTTCCTAGAGTGACAAATGAGTAGGGGGCCCAGAAAAAAAGAGTGCAAGGTTAGATGGGCCAAGCAAGAGGAAACAGAGAACAGAACAAAACAAAAGGTTGAGTATTCTGGGGGGGGAGGGGGGTGCGGAGGAGGGAAGGAAGAGAAGAAGAGAAGTGCTCCTTAGTAGAGAAAGTGGGACTGTCTCTTTAAGAGTCAGACTTTCCTGTTTCAGCTTCCTCCAACAAGTGAGTCACCTTCTGCTTATGACACTTCTTTAATCCTGCCTTTTGGCAGTTATAAATCCAGTCAGTCCAGTTTAACCGAGATCAGTGAATTTAGAATGTTTTGGCTAAAACCACAGCCCAAAGCCAACATTCTGATTCTAGAAACATAGAAACATAGAAGATGACGGCAGATAAGGGCCATAGCCCATCAGGTCTGCCCACTTTACTGACCCACCCCCAAGTCTACTATCCTAGGGATCCCATTCCTGGTGACATGTTCCCTTGGCTTAACCCTCTAAGGGATCCCACATGGGCATCCCATTTGCTCTTAAATTCTTGCACGCTGTTTGCCTCGATCACCTGCACCGGGAGCTTGTTCCAAGGATCAACCACTCTCTCGGTGAAGAAATATTTCCTGGTGTCGCCATGAAATTTCCCGGACCTGAATTTGAGTGGATGCCCTCTTGTGGCTGAGGGTCCTTTGAGAAAGAGAATCTCTTCTTCCATCTTGATACAGCCAGTAATATACTTAAACGTCTCGATCATGTCTCCTCTCTCCCTACGTTCCTCGAGTGAGTACAGCCGCAAATTTTTCAGCCTTTCCTCGTACGATAGATCCTTGAGCCCCGAGACCATCCTGGTGGCCATCCATTACACCGACTCTACTCTCAGCACATCTTTTCGGTAGTGTGGCCTCCAGAATTGCACACAGTATTCCAAATGAGGCCTCACCATGGTTCTGTATAATGGCATTATGACTTCATACTTCAGGCTTCAGGCTGACGAAACTCCTGCGGATGCAACCTAACAACTGTCTTGCCTTAGATGAAGCCTTCTGAACATAATCAGCAGTTTTCATGTCTGTGCTGATGATCACTCCCAAGTCTCCTTCTCAAGACTTTCTATTTCTTTCTAGTGGGAATTTAAACTCCAGTGGCTGGTATAACATCTCAATCAACACACATGTCAGTCTTGGATATTTTTGTGTGGAGGAGACAGGTTTGATTTTTGCATCTGTGTTCTGCTAATTAGACTGGAAGAGGCTGGGGTCACTAAGGGGTCCTTATGCTTTACTAAGTTGCTCTAAGAAATAGGCATGGAGGGGCATAATCAAACAAAATATCTAAGTCCGTTTTTGGCCTAAGTCGCTAGTCGCCCATAGTCAACTAAGTAAAATGTCCATTCCCGAAAAATACGTCCAAAATATATATATATATATTTTCGAAAAAAGTCTAGTTAGACTGAAGGAGTCTGGGACTGGTTTTCCTAAGTGTTGAACTAAGTTTTCTCTTTAATAAAATGTTGAATTATGTTTAGAGCTATTGGGTGGTTGCGTCGCATGGAAAAGACTTTAGTTGAGGGATTGTGGCCCTGAGGAAACCCCCTAAGGGTGAAACATGTTGGCATATTTATCCCTTACCATTGCCACCTAAGTTAAGTACTAATGTAGTGGGTATGAAAGTTAAATCTATTCTATCCTACTTAAGTTAAGAAAATTATTGTTATAAGTGACCCGGTGAAGATTGAATGCATAAAGCCAGGTGTTATGAAACGTTGAACATCTGGTGGCATTTCTGAGGGCCTGAAGAGTAATATTTAATAGAAGGTACTTAAGAGATGACTGAAGGGGTTCACCTTTTAACATTGGAATTATGTTTAGCTGCAGACCTAACTTATCTCATGTTCTAGCCTGCCTGCACTGGCTGTTTTAGCTTGGGCATTCTAGCTTCTTATGGCTATCTCAGTATACAATATTGTATTCCGCCCTCCTGAACATGTAACATAAAGACTGCAGGGCTTAGATAAGTGACCTGCTAGTGACCTGCTAGTGTGAGCTTAGGACCAATGATTGTTAAGAAAAGTAACACGTAAAAAGTTTTTTCTAGAATTCAGTTGTATAGCCAGAAGAATGTATAAATATCTCTGTAACTTCCTGGTTTCTGGACTTCTGAAGCCAGCTTGGGGCTCAGGGGTCCGCATATGCTGAATAAACATCTGTACTTTCTTCAAGTCTCTACGTTTTGTGGCTGCCCAAAGTGACCTTTCAGGACGACCAGCCATTTGATCATCCAGACCACTATGTCGTCTATCGTTATACCCCATTCTCGTCCAAAAATTCATCCAAGTCATAAAAACCCAGAACAAGACCTTTTGGACGTGGGCGGGGTCAGCAAAGTGATGGACTGGCCACCCAAACATTGCACCTGAGTAGTGAGGTACCTTACAGAGCACTGCTGTGAGCTTCACAAAAAGGGTGCCACATAAACATCTCACCACAACTCCGTTATAGGTCATTGTGAGCCCCCCCAAAACACCCCACAGAACCTACTACACCCACCTGTCTACCACCCCAAGAGCCCTTATGGCTGCAGGTGCCACTTATATGGCAGTACAAAAGGGGTTTTGGGGGGGTGCACATGTTTCACCATGAATGCTCATGATTAGAGTGGCTTATGGGCCTGGTTCCTCCTCTCCAAGGTTCATTAACCCACCCCAAGACCACAAGCCACTTCTGTGCAGCTCTACTAGGCTTTCCCATGCCAGGCTGCCAGGTGCTGATGTTCTGGAGGCAGATGTCTATGTTTTTATTACGATTTTTATGGTGTTTGGGGGGGGGAGGTCAGTGATCACTGGGGGTCTGTACTTTGTCCCTGCAGTGGTTATCTGGTCACTTTGGATGCATTTTTGCCACTTAGACCTGATTTTACATGGCCACAACGTACAACTTCCATCCAGGAAGCCTCATTAAACTTTCGGTTATACTTGCAGTACGACTAGAGCAGCCCACGTCCCACCCTCACCACTTCTCCTAAAACGCCCCTTTTAGCTCTGGTCGTATAGCAGCACTGACAAGGCCTAAGTCGTTTTTAGGTATGTCTAAAACCCATTTTGATTATCGGTACTTGGACGACTTGTCTTTTAGATCGTCCAAGTACCGATTTAGGTGGGTTATTTTTTTGATTATGAGCCCCTTTGCGTACCCTTATGCAGACTTTTCCCACGTGTTAAGCCCATTTCTAGTGCAGCCATTCAAAGAGGGTGTTTTTCTATTTGCTTCATTTTTAGCTGTGCACTGGCATGTAGCCATTATAAAAAAAATTACTGTGGACACACCGCCTCTTTTTGAGGAGGCACCAAGGTAGGGTTACCATATGGCTACAGATAAAGGAGGACGGATTTAGACATCTGGGTTTTACTTCTATTGCTTTCCAGCTCTAGTGGGTGCCACTTTTTTGGGTGCTATATATAGAATCAGGCCTTAAATGTATAGCGCTACATACATTTAGTAGCACTATAGAAATGATAAGTAGTAGTGGTAGTCATCTATAAGGTGGAGAGGCAACCAACTAGGCAATTGGGCTGATACTAGAATAACATAACAAATTCATTTATATACCGCAGTAAACTCTCATTTCAATGTGGTTAGCAACAATCAAGAGACTGTACAAGCACAGTGTATTATAATCACATTCAGAAGAATATGTCAAATAAATAGGTCTTTAGCATTTTTCTAAAAATTCTATGGAAAAATCTTTTGTATACACAATCTTTTACAGTAAGAAATATAAATAATCTAAAATGCCGAGAAAAATGTTTTCTGTCAGTAAATTTAAAGTGATCAATAATATAGGGCTCCTTTTACGAAGCTGCATTAGCAGCTTTATCGCACACACATTTTTGCGTGCGCTAACCCCTGCGCTAGCTGAAAAACTACCGCCTGCTCAAGAGGAGGCGGTAGCAGCTAGCGCAGACAGCAAATTAGCGCGCGCTATTACGCGCGTTAAACCATTAACGCGGCTTCGTAAAAGGAGCCCATAATCAGGTATAAGGCTAAACAATGTCTTGTAACAGGTACAACCTAACTTGAATAATATTGTTGCCTCAACTGGGAGCCAATGTAGCTTCTGATAGAATTTAGTCACATGATCAAATTTTTTCAAGTTGAAAATCAACTGAACAAAAACTCCAAACTCACAAACTGTACAGCAAACATACCTTCAGAAGATAAACAGGAGAAGCTGCCTTCACAACAGTGAGGGGCACAAAAACAACAACAAAGGACACCAAATGGTGCTCAATCCTTTTATTATAAAACTGACTCGACACGATCTTGTTTCGGCCCAACAGGGCCTGCCTCAGGAATCTTTTTTTCTACAAAAAATTTATTTATAATTTTTTAATTAATCAAACAAGTATCATTTACACACTTGAATACAGATTCACCAAATGAAATAGGGAAATTAATCCCTAACATTATAAAAAATAAAAATAGAAAACTATCATTATTTAGGGCTCCTTTTACAAAGGCACGCTAGGGCCTTAACGCACGGAATGGCGCGTGCTAAATTGCCGCGTGCACTAGCCGCTACCACCTCCTTTTGAGCAGGTGGTAGATATTTGGCTAGCACGCACTAATCAAGTGCATGCATTAAAAACACTAGCGCACCTTTGTAAAAGGAGCCCATAGTCCATAAATATTTTTGGAGTCAAGAACTAGAAATAAAAAAGAAGAAATAAAGATAGAAAGAGAACACAATCTCATTACATGGGAGCATTACAAAGAGGGCACTGTCAGCAGCCAGTTCACATTACTCTTTTGGAATGGGAACAGAGTCAATTATGATCTCCCCCACCTTCTCTAGCCATAATAAATTCTAACAATTGTTTGGGCTCAAAGAAAAGAAAATTTTTACCCAAATAAGTAATACAACATTTTGAAGGATATTTAAGTACAAACATAGCACTTAATGAAGTGACTCTTGGTCGATAAACCAGAAAATCCCTTCTTCTACGTTGTGATATTTGTGAGAGATCAGGAAATGTATGTATTTTTGAGCCCATAAATTGATCATTAATATGCCGGAAATAAGTCTTAAGTATTAAAGTTTCTATCAAACTCAAGTGCAAAAGTCACCACAAGAGTGGGTCCTTTCCATTATAACTTCCAAAGAATTTTCCCAAAAGTTTGTTAATTTCAGCTTCAGGCATCTCAGTTTCTGTTGGTGTAGAGCTAGCTGGCTTAGCTTTAATGGTCAAATATTGTGCTCTCACTATTGGTGGTAGGTTTTCTCCAGGTAGAAATAAAATTTCACGCATATATTTATGGACCATTTCAATAGCTGAGATTACTGGTGACCTTGGAAAATTTAAAATTCTCAAATAATTTTTTCTTTGATAATTTTCAATATACTCTAATTTTTTTTGAATGACAGATCTCTCTAACTATGTCTACTTGATCATTCATCTGAGAAATCTGCCTCTCATGCTTCTGAATAATCTCACCATATTCCTTCAGGATTTCCCCATGATGTTCCACTTCATCACTGATACTACCACAATCCTTCATTAAAACTTCAACTGCTTTTTTAAGGTTGGAGTCCATTACCTCTATTGCCCTCCAAATATCTTCTAATTTGACGACAGCTGGTTTTTCCAACCTTCCAAAATATGATAGTATTTCTTCCCTGGATTTTCCTTCTCCAACTTCTGTGCTGGAGATCGTTGTTAAATCTCCGGCTTGCACTTCGACCCGACAGGGTCTCCCAGACGCTCCTCCAAGGCTCCACACTTCTGTTGCCACTTCCAGGGACATCAGTGTTGACTGCAGCACAGGGCTGGAACTTCCGGGCTGGGTGGGTGGCTGTCCACTTTGGGGCTAAACGAAGCCCCTTCGATGCTAAGAACCTCCGTTGAAAATGGAACTTCTCCTGAAGCTGGCTGTGCCATCTGGGTTGCACGTCAAGCCAAGCCCTCAAAAGTCATCTGTACTAACCAACTTGGAGTCGCGGTCACTGGAGGTACTGACCGCAAGGATCCTTTCCTCTTTCCCATTGCGAGAGAAGCAACGCGAATGAGTTTGGAGTTTGGTCAGTTCTAGAAGAGCTTAGTGGCATAGCTCAGCGCGCACGTCTGCTCCCAACATCATCTTGACTCAAAAGTCTCCTGCCTCAGGAGTCTTTATATTAAGGGCTCCTTTTACGAAAGTGCGCTAGCGTTTTTAGCGCACGCACTGGATTAGCTCATGCTATAGTGCACGCTAGCTGAAAAACTACCGCCTGCTCAAGAGGAGGCAGTAGCGGCTAGCGCGTGCGGCATTTTAGCGTGCGCTATTCCGCGCGGTTAAGGCCCTAACGCACCTTCGTAAAAGGAGCCCTAAATGATAAAACCATGGATGTGTAAATCCGGTTTTCGCTGTATTCACTGTCAGCCATTATTTTGGTGGTTTTTTTAAGAGGTTTTATTGCAATACTTGGACATATAGATTTACACATCTATGGTTTTGTCATTTAATATCAAGACTCCTGAGGCAGGCCCTCTTGGGCCAAAACACAATCTTGTCGAGTCAGTTTTATAATAAAAGGCTTGAGCACCATCTGGTCTCCTTCGTTATTGTTTTCGTAGCAAACATGCCATGAACCGCACCTGAACTTTAGAAAAAAAACTCAGACTAGACTGGAAGAGTCTCCCGGAAGAGGTGGTGGAGACTGTGTCTTAATTCAAGAAAGCCTGGGATAGGCATGTGGGATCTCTTAGAGAGAGGAAGAGATAAGGGTACTCTGGGACTCCGGAATCTTGCTATTCTTTAGGATTCTGAATGGAATGTTGCTACTCTTTGGGTTTTGGGCAGGTACTAGGGACCTGGATTGGCCACCATGATAACGGGCTACTGGGTTTGATGGACCATTGGTCTGACCCAGTAAGGCTATTTTTATGTTCTTATGTTATGTTAAAATGTCTGAAATTGCTAAAGGGACATTAAGCATACAAAAGTGAGAAGAATCTATTAGAGGGGGGAGTTAGTTAGGTGCCATCGACCCGTGTTTGAGTCTTAGCAACTTGATGAATTACAGATCTAAAAAGAAATCGGTTTTGTGCTAGTCTGATAAGATCCTCCAACACCATCCCCTTCATAATCCATCTCCCCCCCCCCCCATATTACATTCTGAGCCACCCAGAAGGCTAGTACATTGAGTGGAATAGAAAAATATGAATAAACTTGAAACCAATTTCTTTTTCCACCAGATACAGTGGTGTAGTAACGGAGGTGCGGGGGAGGGGTGGTCCACCCCGGGCGCAGTCTTCCTAAGAGCACGACAGCACCCCTCCTCCTCCCCGCCTTCCCCCTGCCCGTTCACCTTCTCCTTGCTCTTCCCCTTGCCTTCCCCTTGCCTTCCCCTGTACCTTTCCCCGGCGCTCTCTCTGATGTCACTTCCAGGACCCACGTCTAGAAAGTGATGTCAAAATGCGAGCCGACACTAACATGAGCAGCATGCTGTTCATGTCAGAGAAGCTAAAAAGGTATGGGGAACGGGAAGGGAGTGAACATGCGGCCGGGGGAGGGGAGAGGGGAGAGAAGCATCGGTGCCCCAGGCACGGCTCACCCTTACTATGCCACTGGCCAGATAGATAAGTAAGAGGAGGCAGATGGCCATGGTTATTGCTGATACTTTGCTTTTGTGACCTGACCAGGCCATGATTCGCCCTCACCTGTAGTACTGCATCCAGCACTGGTCACCGTATATGAAGAAGGACACGAGAAGAGCGACTAAAATGGTAAAGGAGCTGGAGGAGTTGCCATACAGTGAGAGATTAGAGAAACTGGGCCTCTTCTCCCTTGAAAAGAGGAGACTGATAGGGGACATGATTGAAACATTCAAAATACTGAAGGGAATAGACCGAGTAGATAAAGACAGGTTGTTCACCCTCTCCAAGGAAGGGAGAACAAGAGGGCACTCTCTAAAGTTGAAAGGGGATAGATGCCGTACAAACATAAGAAAGTTCTTCTTCACCCAGAGAGTGGTAGAAAACTGGAACGCTCTTCTGGAGGCTGTTATTGGGGAAAACACCCTCCAGGGATTCAAGACAAAGTTGGACGGGTTTCTGTTGAACCAAAACGTAAGCAGGTAGGGCTGGTCTCAGGGCTCTGGTCTTGACCTGGGGGCCACTGCGGGAGCGGACTGCTGGGCACGATGGACCACTGGTCTGACCCAGCAGCGGCAAATTCTTATGTTCTTAAGGCAGCAAACAGCAGGCTGTTTCTCATAGTGCTGGCTGCCTCCCATACATTCCTTTCCCAATGATGTGTCTGTGTCCTCTGGGAATTTAGCCTCGCTAGTTGAGAATACTGGCACCAAAAAACGGATCCATCATCCAGGTAACTGTTTTTGTTTATTCAGCATGACAGCGTGTGTGTTATCTTTCCAATGACACATTACTAACACTGTCAGAACATGTTTTTTCAAATTGCGTATGATCCGCTCAATTGCCAAATTTTTAGAGCCAAAATCACTAAACATATTGATTCATTCATTAATTATTTCAAAGCTTGATTACTGTAACTCTTTATTAATAAATGTCACCCAAAAAGAGAAAAAACGTCTTCAAATAGTTCAAAATACTGCTATCAAATTAATACACAACTGCAAAAAATTTGACCATGTTACACCGCTCTTGATTGAGTCACATTGGCTTCCTATTGCCCATCGCATTACTTTTAAAATCTTACTTTTAGTTTTTAAAACATTGACTACAAATGAACCCCAATTTATTAATAGATTACTTATTCCACATAGTACGTCACGCTCTTTAAGATCCACCAATCAAAAACTCTTAACAGTTCCATCACTAAAAGTCATCGGAACTCATCGCCCTGACATTTTTTCTGTAATGGCCCCACAATTATGGAACAGCTTGCCCCAGTATCTTAGAGTAGAAAATGATCTGAAACAGTTTAAAAGCAGCTTAAAGAGTTTCCTTTTTAAAGATGCGTTTAATTTATAAGCTTAACTAAGGATTATTATCAAATTTTTCCTTTTTTATCTTTTTATTTCCCCGTTATCTCCCCTACCTGTTGTTTTTTACCATTCTTGTTTCTTTTATATATACGATTGTAGTTCAACCCTTTCTTTCCCCATGTATCTGTTAGTTTGTATGACTTTATTTATTATTTTGTATGATAATGTGTCAAATTTATGTATCCTTTTATAATTAATCTGATGTATCTATTTTTTATCTGTAAATCGCTTAGCAAATTAAATTAAGCGATTCAATAAGTCAAAAATAAACTTGAAACTTGTGTTTTTGGGTTTGGGTTTTTTTTTAAAGTTAATTCAAAGTTAAATTAAAGAAAAGCAATAAAATCAAATACAGGCAGTCCCTGAGTTACAGACACTTGACTTAAGTACAACTCATACTTAAGAACGAGGTCGCAGCTTCATTTGATGTCACTGAGCAGTCTTTCCAGTGATATAGACTCCTACACAGATTCAGGAACAATGCATGGCCACATTAAGAACAGTGTGTGGTTGTGTATGCTGCATCTTAGAAGGAACACTGGTAGGGACAGTTGGCCTTTTTGTCAGATGGGAACAGAGGCGAGTAGCAAGAATCTTAAAATCTACAAGTTCTGAGTTACATACAAATCCGACTTAAGAAAATATTTTAAAATGTAATTCGTTCTTAACCCGGGGACTGCCTGTATAGGAATAATCAAGCCATTGTGACATCACTGATGAGGTTTGCTCTTAAGCATTGGTGGAATGAGGCATTATGACATCACAATATCAGCTCTAGAATGTTGCTACTCCTTGGGATCTTGCCAGGCACTTGTGACCTGAGTTGCCCACTGTTGAAAAGAGGATACTGGGCTTGAGGGACCTTTGGTCTGTCCCAGTATAGCAACTCTTATGTTTTTATGCGAGTCAAGTACAGGCACGCCCCGTGTTACAGACTTAAGCACGACTTGTACTTAAGAACACGGTCACAGCTTCATTTGATTTCACTACACTTCTCCTTCAGCAGATTCAGGAATGATGCATGGCCACATTAAGAACAGTGTGTGGTTGTGCATGCTGTATCTTAGAGGGAACACTGGGACAGTTGGCCCTTTTGTCAGCTGGGAGCAGAGGTGAGTAGCAAGAATCTTAAAATCTACAAGTTCCGAGTTACATACAAATCCAACTTAAGAACAGCTTTAAAAACGTAACTCGTTCTTAACCTGGGGACTGCCTGTATGCTTATTCTGATTTTTCTATTTCATTTCTGTAGTAGTGACATTTCTATTACACTTTGAAAACTTCTCTTACTCCTACTCCTACTTATCACTTATATAGCGCTTAAAGGCGTACGCAGCGCTGTTCATTTTGACAGTTATAGATGGTCCCTGCTCGGAAGAGCTTACAATCTAACGGACAGACAGACATGACATAGAAGGTAGAGGATGCAAAACCCAAGGTGAAAGGAGTTAGGATTCAAAAGCGCTCTCGAGGAGGTGAGCTTTTAACTGGGCCTTGAACACTGCCAGAGACTGCCAAAGACTCCAGCGGATTCAGAATACCGCTGCTAAGCTTATCTTCGCAAAAAGCAAATTCGACCACGTCTCACCGCTTTCATCCAAGCTCCACTGGCTTCCGATTATCTCCAGAGTCCACTTCAAATGTGCCTGCCTCACTTTCAAGATCCTAAACGGTATCCTCCCTCCCTTCATTCCTCTTTCTTGGAACTCCTCTAATCCCAATTCTGCCAGATCCACCCAAAAACTGAAACTTTCCTTTCCCTCTCTAAAAGGCGTTTCACTTGTAGGAAAACTAGGTTCTTCCCTCCCTTTCAGAATCACTCAGCTCTGGAACAACCTTACCTCCCCTTTTAGGAATCTGAGCTCCCTCCAACTCTTCCGTAAACATCTGAAAACCTGGTTATTCTTAAAAATGTAACTCCTCCTCCCTCTCTGGTTATTCTAGTCTTCTAAATTTTCTCTTCATTTTGCCTCTTCCCTCCACTGGAGTTCCTTTCTACCCTAACTCTTGTTAACCGTGTCGAGCTTTACGAATGTAGAGATGATGCGGTATACAAACCTAAGGTTTAGATTAGATTAGACTGAGCCCACCGTAGGGATTCAGGCAGCTTGTTCCAAGCGTATGGTGCAGCAAGACCGAAGGGACAGAGTCTGGAGTTGGTAGTTGAACAGAACACAGATAGAAGGGACTTACCAGGTGAGCAGAGCTCATGTAAGGGGTGGGGGGGGGGATTATAGGGGGAGATAAGCGAAGTGAAATAGTGAGGGACTATTGAGTGAGTACATTTGTAGATTGTACTTAAACGGTCTGATCATTACAAAAATCTAATGATCAAATATGCATGCCACAAAAACTGCATTAACCGTATGCTCAGAAAAGGGACATTTTTAAATGGATGACTAGACTGTTAAAAACACATGAAAATATACAAAGGGCCCCTTTTACAAAGTCGCAGTAGCGATTCTCCTGCAGCAAATGCACCAAAGCCCACAGGAATTGAATGAAATTTGGCGCATTTGCCATGGGAGAATCACTACCATGGCTTTGTAAAAGGGGCCCTAAAATAGGACAGAGAATAAGAGCTATAAAATAAACCCAAGTGTGCTGCAAAGGACTGCTCTAAATAGATAAGCTGATTTTGTAGAGCAAATGCCTTTGTGGCTGCCTACAAAAGTACAGATTTATCTTTGCTCATGTAAATTAATGCCATTGTACCTTCCAACAATAGTATTTGACATGATAATCTGATTTACTGTTTGTCTTTCACCATTGTTTTCACACTTCTTATTTGCAGATTGTTCTTGTACGTGTGAAAGTCTTGTGTCTACCACATTGCATCACAGATTGGATTGGCCCTAGGGCTAGATTCGCTATGCAACCCGATCGGTTTGTGAGCCCTTTGCCATGCGATTGCCTTCCAACCTCATTCACTAACGCCTGTAGCGATCCGATCCCGATCATCCCATGCAAATTAGTAAAACCCCATGCAAAATAGCCAAGCGATGGATTCACTAACAATTGCTTGGCTATTTTGAATCGGGTTTTACTATTGACAAACCCAACTGCTGCAGACCTGTCAGTAACTGAGTTACCGACAGGCCTGCAGGTTTTTTGACAGGCTTGCCTGTCTTTTTTATACATTTTTTTTCCATGGCACTGATATTTTGTGTGTGTTACACACGCAAAATATCTGCCCCATAAAAAAAAAATGAAAAGACAGGCAGACCTGTCAAAAAATGGCTAAAATGAAATAAAAAAAAAAAGCCTCCCCTACAAAGTGCCCCTGACACTCCAGCCGCTCCACCCGACGTTGCCCGTGCGAATATAACAGGAGGAATGCCAACTCCCTCCTTCCACCAAATGAATGCGCCCAGCCTGGGCCGGCCCACCGCACCCCCAGACCGGCCCACTCCACCACCCCTCTGACCGAATTGGCCCACCCCTGGTCGGGCCTGGCCTGACCTGACACCTCCCCTGTACCTAAAAGTTGGGAGCAGGAGGGGTGCTCAGTTCCTCCTGCTCCTTAGGCCTCCAGCGATGTGTTCGGGGAGCAGGAGGAACCGCACAATTCTCCTGCTCCTGCTCCTGCCCCTCCTCCATGACGCACTGCTAATGTGGGCCTTAGGCCCCGCCCTGTTGCATCATGTGATGCATGGGGAGGAGCCTAAGGCCATGGTTGGCTCAGGCTCCTCCCTTGGGAGGGGCCTTGGGCACCTGAGCCAATCAGGGACTTCCTTAGGGCTGAGCCTAAGGAAGTCCCTGATTGGTCAAAGCAATAGCCAATCAGGGACTTCCTAAGGCAGATGGGGGCATTCCTCCGATGGCCTTCATCTGCATATTCAACTTTGAAGAATTCATCGGACCTGCCTGGATCGGGCCCGATTGGTGAATCTAGCCCCTAGTTTTTAAATTTATGCTTAGTAAATTCAATTAACTACCTTTCAATAAGAATAGCAAAGTGGCTTACATATCATAGTTTCTCTGTTTGTTTGTTTTTTTGTTGGGGTGGAAAAAGATAACAAGAGCCTCTGGTTCCTGTTTTGTTTTAAATTTCCCTTTAAATGGTGGTCTTGAAGGAGTCTGGGACTGATTTTCCTAAATGTTGAACTAAGTTTTCTCTTTAATAAAATGCTGAATTATGTTTAGCTGCAGACCTAACTTATCTCATGTTCTATAGCCTGCCTGCACTGGGTATTTTAGCTTGGGCTTTCTAGCTTCTTATGGCTATCTCAGCATACATGATATTGTATTCCGCCCTCCTGGACATGTAACAGAAAGACTGCAGGGCTTAAATAAGTGACCTGCTAGTGTGAGCTTAGGACCAATGATTGTTAAGAAAAGTAACATGTGAAAAGGTTTTTTTTCTAGAATTCAGTTGTATAGCCAGAAGAATGTATAAATAGCTCTGAAACTTCCTGGTTTCGGGATTTCTGAAGCCAGCTTGGGGCTCAGGGGTCTGCATATGCTGAATAAACATCTGGGCTTTCTTCAAGTCTCTTAATTTTTGTGGCTGCCCAAAGTGACCTTTCAGTCTGATCCCCAAAATATGCTCACCATTTACTGCCTTAATTGTAATTGGATGTTTCCATTTTTGTAGGCTAGCAACTTAGGCCCAGATTCACTAAACTCACTGATGTGGGCGATCTGTGACCGAGTCTTGTCGGGTGACTGATTCACAAAAGAATCCCCATGCAAATGATCTGATAGGACACATGCTCACAAGCGATCCCACAGATCGCTGCAGAGCGATCCAGACGCATGCGCAGACCATCCTTTCTTCCTGTGCATGTGCTTGCAAAGCTTGAGGTCAAAACAAAAGGGGGGTGGTGGCTGCACTCGCTGGCCCCACGAGAATCATTTAAATCAGACTGGAACAACGCCATAGTGCAGTCCCGCTTTTAACCCGTGGGTTAAAACTGAGGGTTAAAAACACGGGCTTGCAGAGAGGCAGGGTGGCAGGGAGCAAGGACATGTTTTATTTTGATAGTTTCAGAGCTGCAGGGCTGGGATTTCAGGGCGGCAGAGAGCAGGACAGTCGGCAAGGACGTGAGCGACCGGTCCTCAGCAATTGCTTCAGTTTGAATCAGCCAGCCCAATCGGTGTTCCTTCTTCTCTTCCTTCCTACTTTGCATGCCATTTCCCCTCATTTGCATGGATGGATCGGATCGGGAAGGTTAGTGAATCGGGTCGGGGTCAGGGAACGTTCGCAAACTGATCGGAACACGATTGGTGTGTTTAGTGAATCTGGCCCTTAGTAGAGAGGGAAATTCTATATAGGATGTAGTGGTTAGAGTGGAATGTGGGCTTGGTTCCCCCTCTCGGATTCACTACACCACCCATCAGGTGACTCCATACACCTACTTGCTGCTCTACTAGGCTTTCTTATACCAGATGTTGCTGTTCTAGAGACAGGTATGTACTGTCTTATTCAGATCTTTGGGGGGTTGGAGGGGGGGGTCAGTGACCACTGGGGGAGTGTGGGAGGGACATACCTTCATGCATCTAGTGGTCATCTGGTCAGATTGGATACCTTTGTGTCACCTAGATGCTTCTATAACAGGTCTAGCTCCGAACATCTAAGTTCCATCCTGAACGTCTTGGAGAAGGTTTATCACCGCAAGACATCCAAGTGTAAGCACACCGATGACACGCTTTCCAACACACCGCACCCCCCTCCCTGAATTTTGGATGCACAACAGCTGGGACGCCTCGCAAGACATCCAGAAAGACGATTTTGAAAATCGGCCCTTGGATGTTTTGGTGAGAAGAATGTCTAAGTGCCGATTTATGCCATTTTTTGGATGTCTTCATGTTTTGAATATGCCCCCAATAGGCACCTATGAATCTCTATAAAATGCTAGAATAAGTATTTTAGAAATTGTAACTATGCTGGGCCTGTGTATATTTATATCAGCATAAGAAACTGGTGTAGGTGGATGTCCATATTTTATAAAAATCGTGACTCCATCTATGCTATGCCCAAACTTTGCCCCAAACACACCTACATCAGATCAGCACAAGCCTGGGAGTCTTGATCATGGGAATGGGGAGGTCAAGCAACAGGATTTAAGTTTAGTTCAGGCAATAATTATTCTTTTGTCAGAATCGCAGTTAGTATCACATAAGAATGCATAACTTGGCCTCAAGCTCTAGAAGTAGTGGGTCTCCTACAAACAAGAGAACAAATAGCCACCAGCACCTTTTATTTTGCCATTAATAAATTCTTCCCCATGAGATGGAATTTTCACTACACCACGTAAGAAATGAATGATATGTCTAGGGTTACCAGATTTTATGTTAGTAAAATCCAGACCCCTAGACCCACCTCCCAGGCCTGCACAGTTTCACCCATCCCTTGCCCTCTTATGCCCCAGCTCCACTGTCATCTCTGCCCCCAGTCCCTCTCCCATTGCCTGTTTGTTGGGCAGGAAGGCATCCACACCTGCGCGGATGCAAGGTGATGACATCACCGTGGTGCATCCACGCACCCGCGGATACCCCCTCCCGAACCCGAACAAAGTGCCGGGTTTTGAAAAGCCGTCCGGACATGTCCAGGGAAATCCAAACATCTGGGTATGTCCAATTTTATAAAAAGAGTTTTCAGAACTAAGATCCATCTCACATTTACCTTCTTGGGGAAAATTAATAGAAAGGATAATGGCAACTTGATTCTGAAAGAGATCAAACCGGCTATGTCACTCGAAGCCCATATGATGAAGTTACGACTGTCTTATTTTGGTCACACCATCAGAAGAGAGAGATCACTGGAGAAGGACATCATGTTTGAGAAGATTGAAGGAACTGGCAAGGAGGGCGACCTGCAATCAGATGGCTGGACACGTTGAAAACAACCTTGGGGATGGCACTGGAGGACCTTTCCGGACTAGCACAAAACCGATTTCTGTTTAGATCTGTAATTCAACAAGTCGCTAGGTCTTGAGCACGAGTCGATGGCACCTAACAATAGAAGATCATGGCATCCAGGCTACAGAGCAATGAGGCTTCCATACAGGGCACAGTCTATACTCTTAGCTCTGACAATTGAGCTATGAAGGAGCTGACTCAGTGCATCTCCTTTTAGATCTTTCAGCTGTCTTAGACTTCACAGATACTGATATCTTTTTTATTTATCACAATTATGTTTGCATCATTTCTATGGAGACATGAAGTTTCTATGGAGAACTGAGTTTAGTGTTCCTCAAGGCTCGCTGCTGTTACCCATTTTATTCTATGTGCATTTGCAATCTTTGGCCTGCTTGATTTGCACTAATGGTATTAAATGTACTTTGTATGCGGAGGAGATTCATCTGTCTTGCGATCTGGGGGAGGAGCATCTTAATAAGATTAATCACACAGCTGTCTGATGGAGGTACAAAAGGTGCTTAGTGTAAAACAAGTTAACTGTTTAAAAATATTTTTTGTTAGAAGGTCCAAATTTTGTTCTAATTCTGCAGTCTTCACATTGGCTCCCAGTTAATAGAATTTAGCTTTAAGAGCATAAAAATAGCTTTATTGGGTCAGACCAATGGTCCATCTAGCTCAGTATCCCGTCTTCATGGAGGCCAATCCAAGTCACAAGTACCTGGCAAAAACCCAAATAGTAGCAGCATTCCATGCCAGGGATCCAGGGCAAAAAGTGGCTGGAAGAACTGCACAAGGAACCATTTTCCTTTAAATGCTGGCACCCAAGGTTTATTAACATTTATTAACATTTGATTTATCGCTAAATCTGTTTACAAAGCGATGTACATAAGTAAAACATAAAATATGGAGATACAAAATTAAAACTCAGTAACATAAGTTTAAGACAAGACAAACTTGAGATGGAGGGAAAGAAAGGGCAAAGATTACATCTGTTTTAGTTAGGAAAACAAATACGGGAAAAAACATAAGGGAAAGGGTTTGATTAAAAAATTAAAATGCTAAGAAAAGATTATATAATATTAAGTATTAAAAGCATCTTTAAAAAGGTATACTTCCATTGCTTTCAGTGGAAGTAAAACCCGGATGTCTCAAACTGTCCTCCTTTTTTCTGGAACGCGCTCCTGTGCAGCTTAGTCTTTCCAGTCCTTCGAGTCAGAAGGTGCCGAGAGCAGTGACCCCCTCCTGAGGAAGAGTGCAAAACTCGAGTCGGAGGGCCATTGCACTCTACGGCTTTCAGTTTCATTCATATTTTAGTAGCAAGAGCACTTTTAAAATGACTTTCAGTCGGTGGCTACAACGCCTGTAAAGATCGAACCTCCCGCCGGATTCATGAGATAAGTTTTCATTTTTCTTTTATCATTTTTATCATCAATGTCAGATATGTAGGGCGGATTGGGACAGTAAAGGCAGTGATGGTCCCAGTGGCAGCCATAGTTTAGTGACACCACTAAACAGTTTGGTTGCAGGGTCTGAGCACTTTACTTTTATTACAATGAATAGTATTTATTATATCTATGATCAAGTGGTTTACTTATATATATCATCACAGAGACATATATTACCTCTATGGTAACTCTAAACACCCTGGCCTGGATTCTGTATAGGACGCCTGGAGGGACCTTAGGCGCCTGGACCAATCAGGCCCTAGGATCCTGTGGGCTGAGCAATTGAAGGGTGGGCCCACCTCATTTGGATGAAAGGTGGGCCTGCTGGCCAGATGTGTGAGGAGCCGTCTGGTTCAACTTGCTGGTAAGGCCAAGAGGGGGTTCCGGGGTGGGGGTGGGGGGTTCGTTGGGGGGAGTCTGGCAAGAGAAGTTGGGCATCCTCCTGTCGGCGATCTTAGGGGGGCCGTTGGGGGGGTCGGCAGGAGGGGAAGGGTACCCTCCTGCTGTGATCTTTGGGAGGGCCGTTGGGGGGGTCGACAGGAGAGGTTGAGCACCTTCCTGCCGGCGATCGTCAGGGGGTTTCTGTCGACAGGAGGGGTTGGGCACCCTCCTGCCGCAATCACTGGGGGGAGGGGAGACTTGCGTCCATTGCCGCGATTAGGTACAGCGGCCACGTCTACTTACCATGTATGCCAGCATTTTGCTAGCCTACATTGTAAGCGTCTCCCGTTCTGCTAGGGAGACGCATAGGGCCGCCTAGGTTCGCTTAAGGCTACCGCCTAGCCTTAGGCGAGCTTAAGCGGGCTTGCAGGCCTCTCTAGGCTCCCTGGAGGTTCCTTCAATATAGGCGGCCTGCCTGGGAAGCATTTTTTTTTTTATTTTTAGAAAAAGTGCCTCCCGATTAGCTGATTAGACAGCTGTAGGATGCCTACAGCTGCCTACAATTGGGAGCACTTTGCAGAATCAGGGCCCCTGTGTACGAGAGAGAATAATTTACCCAGTGCAGACATTTCCTAGTTCTTTTTCCCTGGATTCAGGCTGGAGATTTTGCTTTTGCTGAAAGATCAAATAAAACAGGAGGAGGAGGAGCTGACTCCAAGTTCAAGATAAATTATGTTCTCATCTCTCTCTGCAGATCTGGGGCTGGGCCTTGCAGGGATTTCCAGACTCTTGAAACAGAAAGTTTTGTACTATGCTCCACTTCAAGAACTGCAATCTTCACAGCCTGCCATAATACAGCTACCAGACTTCCCTAAGCTGATGGCTATAAGAAGAGGCTTTCTCCCCTCTAGGTCCTTTTCCACAGAATGTACTTCTGGATTTGAAAGTAGTGAGCAATCTTTTTTCCTTCAGCAAACTGCGGGCCTCTTTTATCAAGCCCGATAACGCAAGCTGCTGTGGTAAATGCCCCGAAGCCCGTAGGAATTTAAAGTGCTTCAGGGCTTTTTGCCACGCGGCACTCGCTAGCGTGGCTTCATAAAAAAGACCTTGTGTAAAGTCTGGCTTTTTGAGAAAGCTTTTGGATGAGTAATTTTATTGCTTAGGCTGTCATATCTTGTGTTATTTATACTGTTGATATTTTAAGAACATAAGAAAAGCCTTACTGTGTCAGACCAATGGTCCATCAAGCCCAGTAGCCCATTCTCATGGCGGCCAATCCAGGTCACTAGTACCTGGCCAAAACCCTAGGAGTAGCATTATTCCATGCTACCGATCCAGGGCAAGCAGTGGCTTCCCCCATGTCTTTCTCAATAACAGACTATGGACTTTTCTAAACCTTTCTTAAAACCAATTATGCTATCTGCTCTTACCACAACCTCTGGCAATGCGTTCCAGAGCTTAACTATTTTCTGAGTGAACAAATATTTCCTCCAATTGGTTTTAAAAGTATTTCCCTATAACTTCATTGAGTCCCCTAGTCTTTGTAATTTTTGACAAAGTGAAAAATTGATCCACTTGTACCCATTCTACTCCACTCAGGATTTTGTCGACTTCAATCATATCTCCCCTCAGCTGTCTCTTTTCCAAGCTGAAGAGCCCTAACCTTTTCAGTCTTTCCTCATACGAGAGGAGTTCAATCCCCTTTATCATCTGGGCGCTCTTCTTTGAACCTTTTCTAGAGCCACTATATCTTTCTTAAGATAAGGAGACCAGAATTGAATGAAATACTCCAGATGAGGTCGCACCATGGAGCGATAGAGGGGCATTATAACAGTCTTAGTCTTATTAACCATCCTTTTTTTTTTTAAATAATTCATAGCATCAAGTCCTAGGCCAGGGGTGTCAAACTCAATCACATGGGCTAGATTCACTAAGCTTACCGATCATGTACCGATCGATTTGCGACCTGACCCGATTCACTAACCTCGTGGCCGATCAACCTCTGATCCGATTCTGATCCGTGCAAGCAAATGAGGGGAAATGGCATGCAAAGTGATTCACTAAACTTTTTCAAGAACACTGACTGGGCTGGCCGATCATAAAAGAAGCGACTGCTGGAGACCAGCCGCTCACAATCTTTCCTGCTCTCTGCTGACTTCTCTTGCCTTGCCACCCGGACCTCTCCTGCCTTGCCGTCTCAAATTCTCCTGCCTTGCCGCCCGTGGTTTTAACCCGCAGTGCAGCTCCGCTTTAAACCAGTGGGTTAAAACCACGGGCTCGCACTAAAGCATGTTTGCTTGGAGGTAGTACTGCTCAAATAATAATAATAATTATAATAAAAAAAGTTCTCCCATACAAAGGCTTGAAAAGTGAGGTTATTAAAAGAAAAAAAAAAGTTGGATTCTGGCTGAGTGGAGAAAAATTGTCGCGGCTCACTTAGGTGCATGTGCAGACCATCTACCAGGTACATTAGATAGATTGTGAGCCTGCCGGGACAGAGAGGGAAAACTGCTTGAGAACCTGAATAAATGCATGTAAACCATTCTGAGCTCCCCTGGGAGGACGGTAAAGAAAATTGAATAAAAATAAAAAAATAAAATCTACAGGCAACGAAGTTGGTCTGCGCATGCGACAGGATCGCTCTTCAGCGACCTGTGCAGTCGGTTGGGGGCGTGCCTCCGATCGGTCTGCTTTGCATGCAAGCGCGTTCAGAATTAGTCGCCCGGCCTCGGATCACCGACGGATTGGATCGGATCCTTGGGCTTAGTGAATCTAGCCCATAAAGAGCCAAAATCTATAACACGGGCTAAGTCACGGGCCAAATTTTTTATTAAGTTACTTACCCCTCTTCTACTAAACTGCGCTAGCGGTTTTAGCATGGGGAGCTGCGCTGAATGGCCCACACTGCTCCCCGCGCTAAAACCACTAGCGTGGTTTAGTAGAAGAGGGGGTTAATCTTAGTAGAAGTATAGGATTACAATCTCTCCAAACCCACACCGGCTCTGTGGTGTAAACAAAATAAATGAAAAAGACTTTTCCTCTCTTTTAGGTCCTAGTTCACACTTGCTATCTAACACCAGCTCTGACAGGGTACACATTTCAAATCTGACATATTGTAATCACAAAATAGAAAATAAAATTATTTTTTCTACCTTTTGTTGTCTGGTCATTATTCAAATCATGTTGGTCCCAGGCTCTGGTTTATCTTTGTTTTCTGATAACTCGCTTGCCAGGGTCTCCTGCCCATTTCTCGTTTTTTTCTTTCTCGGTGCTAACCATCCATCTTCCATCTCTGTCCTCCCTTTCCGTTTCCCCTCCCTCCCCTGGAGGTCTGGCATCTTTCCTTTTTTTTTGTCTCCATCCCCGCAGCTGAGGCGATGGACCCCATCATCCCCAGATCCATCATCTCTCCTTTTCTCATCCAGCATCTCTCCCTCCTTCCCCACCACCCTAGGGTCCATCAGCTCTCCCTTTCTTTTCCCAACTACTCTCCTATCCAGTATCTCTAGCCCCCCTCCACACCATCCCTTGTGTCCAACTTCTCTCCCTTTCTGTCCTTCCATCCCTCCAACCCATTGTCCACTATCTCTTTCCCTCTCCTCTGTTTATAGACCCATTATTTCTTCCCCCCCCCCTCAGGCCTACATGTTTTCCCCCTTCTTTCTAGCGTCTTCCAGCTTCCCGGTCTCACCTTCAAAGCAGCCTGCAGAGGATCACCAGTCGGCTGCAGCGATCCTAGCAGGCTGCTGTCAGCCTCTGCAGCACATTCCCTCTAACAAGGTCCCGTCCCTCCTCTGACATACGGGACCGCGGCAGAGGGAACGTGCTGCGGAAGCCGATGGCAGCCTGCTAGGATTGCTACAGCTGACCGGCAATCCGGGAGAGAGATTGTGGACAATGGGATGGAGGGAGGGAAGGAACAGAAAGGGTATTTTCTCGCGGGCCAAATCTAATTATACTGCAGGCCAGATTTGGCCCACGGGCCTGAGTTTGACACCCCTGTCCTAGGCTGAAGATTTTGAAACAGTCCTGGATTTCTGACCAACCTATCCTGATACATTATGGAACTTGCAGAATTGATTTCAATGGGTAGAATCAGGAATTACAAATCACACTTTGCTTTGGGGTGTAAGTTCAAAACCAGATATGGCCAAAAAGTCTCCAGCCTGGAACTGGATAACTTAGCATCTCTGTATTTTATAAATTATTTGTATCTGCCTTGTAACCTAAAGGAATGGCAGAATATGCACCTTTTTAGAAAATAATTGCCCTTGGGTCACTTGGAGATGTCAAGTAGCAATCAGTTTAAATTCAAGCATACTTAGAAAACAGGATGATACTTTGATACTTAAATCTGGAAATATATTTTTCAAAGCAGATGAAAGGTGGGCGGCAACAGAGCTAAAAAATGCATATGTGATGACTGAGGTGATAACTTAAGGCCCATATTCTTGTCTATAGTTTATATATTGTAACTCATATTCTATACCATCATTTCTGAAATTAATGTTACGCCCATCAAAGCTGGTCATGTAAACCGCTCTGAATTAAATTCATCATTAGTTAGCAGTATAAAAGCTTTAGATAAACAATAAATGTAGGCGCCTAAGTTAAGTGAAAAATTCAGTTTATAAAATGTTTTTAAATGATTTTCCAGGCGCCTACTGGCGCCTAAAGGAGGTGTGATTCAGAGCAAAGGTAGGCCTTGAAAACCCTGGCCTACATTTCTGGCACCTACCTTTGCCAGAGGCATGATTCTCTAAAGGTGGCCACCGATAATGGCCTAATTGTATAAGCATAATCAATCAAATTGCTAACATTATTATTGAAGGGTAAGTGTACATTGTGTAATACCAAAATACAACAAAAATAAATTATAAAATAAACCCTCCATATATTACTTAAATTTACTTAAGGTCTCATAACATTGTGGAGATCAGAAAGCTAGAGCTAAAAGCTAATTAAAGTCACCTTTTCCATCCCACAGAAAGAAAGCAAAATCACTATCTTAAAAAAAAAATAAAAAAAAAATTGGTTGGAGCAATTAAGCTAAGCATGGCCACAGAATGGTAGAGCCTTGTTATTAAATCTGCCCAGTGCCCAGCAATCTGAAATTTTTACTTTTTTTAAGAAGGCTTTTTACGCATTTACAGAACTTAAAAGAGTAACAGGAATTAGTAGGCACTTGCACATTTTTAAGCAGTTGACGAGCCAGATGGTTTGCTAAATACCTGATACTTTCTGCAATTGTCATGTAAATTCTGGGTCACAGCCTTTCAGTTCTCAAATTTGTGTTTACAATTGCTGATTAGTAACTGAAGAACTGCAAATCTGTCTAAATTAGTTTAATAATAAAACTGTTCATTTTTATATACAAGTGTGAGAAGATAGCCTCAACATCTGCAGTCTTTCTGAATTATTAATGAGTAATTGTATGCAAAATTTTGGGAACCCAAGAGTGGTGATATTCAGCTCTTCCAGGTATTTATGCAGATAGTTTTGCCTCCATGTGCCACAATTTATTCAGAAAAGGATAATGGAGTAAATTTACCTGGTAATCTCCACTGCACAGCAGGCCTCTTTCTTTTGAGTTCAAATAGTGATAAGTAACATTAACCAAATATCAAATAAAAAAAGAGAGGTCAGTAGCACATTGCGTGATATAAAACTGTCCAATACCATGATAACCTGCAGAATTTTCACTGTGTTTGAAAACTAAGGAATGGAGTTCAAAGTCCACTTTCCTCACTGACATTTCTTTTTACCTAGGGCAACTTGACTTTCTCTCTCATTGCCTCAGGTAAGGCCCAACTTCTATAAACGGTGCCTTAAGTTAGGCACCCTATTTGTTGATAGTGCCACGCCATTGGTGCTTGCATTGTCAAGAGGTCTGCAATTTGTCTCCATTTCTTCTGTTTGCATGGCTCTGAAAAGAAAACATGACCTTCTGCCACATTCAACCAAATTCACAAATACTCTAGGGATTGGGATGGTACTAAGTTGACAATCCAGTTGAGGCTCTGCAGCAGTTGGACCACTTTTACCACTGCCTTTTCTCCCTCCGACTTGGACGGGGCTCTGGTCAACCAATCAACCAAGTACAGGTGTACCTGTGTGTGTGGCTTAGTGGTTGGAGTTACAGCCTCAGCACCCTGGGGTTGTGGGTTCAAATCCTGCTCTGCTCCTTGTGACCTTGGGAAAATCATTTAATTCCCCATTGCCCCAGATACATTAGATAGAGTGTGAGCCCATCGGGACAGATAGGGAAAAATGCTTGAGCATCTGAATGTAAACCACTTAGGTTATAAGTGGTATATAAATACTAAAAAAAAGAAAAAAGTTCCTGCCTTGAGTAGATGCGCTACAATCTCCACCATCACCTTGGCGAATGTGCATGGCGCTGCAGTTAGATCAAAGGGGAGCATGGAGAACTGGAAATGCCTCCCCAACACATGGAACCTCAGATACTTTCTGTGCTCCAGAAAAATGGGAATATGCAGATAGACCTTCATTAAATCCAGTGAGGCTAAGAATTCCCTTGTGGAACCTCTGAACTTTTAGTGCTGCATTGACGGACGTCAGATCCAGCATTGGTCTCCAGTCATCTGAAAATTTTTGGGGTACTATAAAGTATATAGAGTATCTGCCTAAGCCTGATTCTTCAGGAGGTACTGGCTCTATGGCTTGAATGTCTAAGGCCTTGCCTGATTCTTCAGGAGATACTGGCTCTATGGCTTGAATGTCTAAGGGCCTTGTCACTGTCACCTGGATTTAATTGCCTTGAAAATTAGCTCAACCTGACCTTCTAGGGGCTCGTGGTCTGCTCTCAGGCAAAGCTTTAGGGTGATGATCTGCCACACTGACCATAAGGTTATCTAATCCCTTATAAAACAGTATTTCCCCTTTAAAAGGGAGTCTGCTCAGCGTTGCTTTAGAAGCTGAATCTCCCACCCATTACTTGATCCACCACATTCTACAAGCAGAGAAGGCATAATTGGAAACCTTGCTCAGATTCTAATTATACAGATTGTCTACTACATAGTCAACCCCCACCATCACCAGTTGGGGATAAATGTCATCTATTGAGCGAGTCTAACGCATTCTGGTATGGCAAGCGCATCTAATCTAATCTAATCTAATCTAAACCTTAGGTTTGTATACCGCATCATCTCTACATTCGTAAAGCTCGACACGGTTAACAAGAGTTAGGGTAGAAAGGAACTCCAGTGGAGGGAAGAGGCAAAATGAAGAGAAAATTTAGAGGACTAGAATAATCAGAGAGGGAGGAGGAGTTACATTTTTGAGAATAACCAGGTTTTCAGATGTTTACGGAAGAGTTGGAGGGAGCTCAGATTCCTAAGAGGGGAGGTAAGGTTGTTCCAGAGCTGAGTGATTCTGAAAGGGAGGGAAGAACCTAGTTTTCCTACAAGTGAAATGCCTTTTAGAGAGAGAAAGGAAAGTTTAAGTTTTTGGGTGGATCTGGCAGAATTGGGGTTAGAGGAGTTCCAAAAAAGAGGAATGAAGGAAGGGAGGATACTGTGTAGGATCTTGAAAGTGAGGCAGGCACATTTGAAGTGGACTCTGGAGATAATCGGAAGCCAGTGGAGCTTGGATAAAAGCGGTGAGACGTGGTCAAATTTGTTTTTTGTGAAGATAAGCTTAGCAGCGGTATTCTGAATTCGCTGGAGTCTTTGAAGGTTTTTCTTTGTTAGGCTAAGGTAGATAGAGTTGCAGTAGTCCAGTCTGGAAAGGATGGTGGATTGGACAAGGACGGCAAAGTGTTTTTGATAGAAACAGGATCTCACTTTTCTCAGAATGTGAAGGCTGAAGAAACATTTTTTTACTAGGGAGTTGAGGTGGTCATTGAAGGAAAGTATAGAGTCAATGATGACTCCCAGAACTTTACTAGAATATTCAAGATGCAGAGTGGGGCCAGAGGACAGTGGGATGGAGGTGGACAGTTGGTCCAATTTTGGGCCGAGCCAGAGAAGTTTTGTTTTAGATTCGTTCAGTTTCATCTGCACAGTGTGGCCCAGGATTGAAGGTTCGATATACATGAGGATATGTTCGCCGAGAGGTTGGTGAGGTTCCGGTCGGTCTCAAGGAGGACAAAGATGTCGTCTGCGTAAGTGTAGAGTGTTTCAAGGGGGGAGAGATGGAGGAGTTTAAGGGAAGACATATAAATGTTGAAGAGGACAGGAGAGAGAGGTGAGCCTTGCGGGACTCCACAGATCAGGTTCCAGGGGGAGGAAGAAGTGCCCTTCATGTTGACTATGTAGGAGCGGGAGTGTAAGAACTTCGAGAACCAGTCAAGGACTGTGGAGTTTATGCCTATTTCGGTGAGCTGGTAAATTAGAATATCATGATGGACGACATCAAAAGCTACAGAGAGTTCGAATTGAAGAAGGACGGCGAACTTGTTGCGAGAATGGAGATATTGAACTTTTGAGATTAAGGAGGTCAGAAGGGATTTGGTGCTGAAATTGGGATGGAAGCCGTATTGGTAGGGTTGAAGAATGGTGAATTTCTAAAGGTAGGAAGATAGTTGAGTGGATATGATGGACTCTAGCATCTTGGTAAGAAGGGGAATGTTAGCTATTGGATGGTAGCTGGATGGTGTAGAGGGGTCAAGCTCAGGTTTTTTCAGTAGTGGGGTTAAGGAAATATGGCCCATTTCTGGGGAGAAGAGACCCAAATGGAGGGCGGAGTTTATGAGAATGGTAAGAGATGAGATGGCCTGAGGGGGAGTGTTCTCGTAGAAGTAAGAGGGGAAAGGATCCAAGGTACAGTTGCAGGATTTCAATTTGAGGAAGAGATTATAGACCAGGGATTCGGAAACAAGTTCGAAGGAAGACCAGGATCTGTCTGCTGGGATAGGGTAGGCGTCTGTTGGGATAGGGTTGGGGTCAATTGGAATCAGAGATTTGTAGGAGATTTCAGGTGGGAAGAAGCGACTTATCATTGAAGAACTTTGCTAGAAAATCGGCTGAGGGGGAGGAGGGAAGTATGGAGTCATTTTTGGAGGTTAAGGAACGCCAGATGTTAAATAATGTGCTACCCTGATTGTTGGATTTGGAGATTTTGTCACCGTAGAAGTTTTTCCTTGCTTTTTTTAGAACAGTATTATAGATTTTAATGTTGACCCTCCAGGAGAGTCTGTCTGTAGGGGATTTAGATTTTTTTCCATTTTCGTTCCAGAGCATGACATTTCTGTTTCAGTTCTCTGTGGTATGGGAGGTACCAAGGGGCCTTACGGGAGTAGGAAATGGTTTTAGTGGAGAGAGGGGCGAGGGAATGGAAAGTGGACTTGGACCAGTTAGATTCTGGTTCTGCAGGTTTAGGGATGGGGGAAAATTTGTTGAGAAAATTGATCCAGAACAGATTGCTCGAGATTTTTTTACGGAAGGTAATAGAATTTGAGGTGCGGGATGGGGGCCCGAGATGTGACATGAAAATGAGGAGACAGAAGGCCCCTAGGTAGTGGTCAGACCATGCCATAAACAAGGGCAACGCAGCAATCTTGATTCCCAAAGCCAAGGCTTCGGAACTGTCTTTTGAGGACAACCTCTACCCTGTCCTGTGCATCCTTTAAAATCACACCTCCCTCACTAGGGAGGGAAGTATGCTTGACGGAAGGAATCCACTTTAGGCTGAATAAACAGCTGCTGAAATTTGGGAGCCATGGGATACAGATTGGACATCATCATCCGTCCACATGTCTGTATTTCAACGATTCGCTCTCTGAGGGCTCCGAGAGGGATTTTCTCCCTGAAGAATGAGCCCTCTGCAATTCTCCAGGCCTAGAGGTACTAGAGGGGGCTAAGCTCAGGGCCTCCCCTCACATGTGTCAAGGCACATATTACATGGACACTTTTCAAGGACCCTAGCATCCGGCAACTGTAATTCAGGTTATTCTTCCCAATGTGCATCACTTTGCCTTTGTCCACTTTAAATTTCAGTTGGCACTTGGATACCCAGTCTTCCAGTTTCCTAACATCTGCCTGCAATTTTTCACAATCTGCATGCATTCTGAGAACTTTGAACAGTTTAGTGTCATCTGCAAATTTAATCACCTCACTCATCGTTCCAATGTCCATATAATTTATAAATAAGTTAAATAGCAAAGGTCCCAGTAAAGATCTCTACGGGACTCTACTGTTTACGTGCCTCCATTGAGAAAAATGGCCATTTAATCCTACCCTCTGTTTTCTATCCGATTTCTATCTGTTTTCTATTCCTAATTCACAACTGAACTTTGCCACCTATCTCATGACTCTTTAATTTTCTCAGGAGGCTCTCATGAGGAACTTTATCAAAAGCTTTCTGAAAATCTAGATACACTACATCAACTGGCTCCCCTTTATCCACATGTTTATTCACACCTTCAAAGAAGCCAAGAAATTGGTGAGGCAAGATCTTCCTCGGCTGAACACATACTGACTCTGTCTCATTAAATCATGTTTGTCTATGTGTTCCACAATTTTATTTTTTATAATTGTTTCCACCATTTTCCCCGGTACTGAAGTCAGGCTTACTGATCTGTAATTTCTTGGATCTCCCCTGGAACCCTTTTTAAAATTCGGCACAACATTGGCCACCCTCTAATCATCAGGTACTACAGACGATTTTAGCAACAGGTTACAGATCACTAACAGCAGGTCAGCAATTTCATGTTTGAGTTCTTTTAGTACCCTAGGATGTATACCATCCGGTCCAGGTGATTTATTACTTTTTTACTTGTCAATTTGGCTTAGTACATCTTCCAGATTCACCAAGATTTCTTTCAGTTCCTCTGCATCATCACCCATGAAAACCATTTCCGATTCAGGTAGATCTCATACATCTTCTGTACAGACTGAAGCAAAGTTTCAAGTTTATTTAACATTTGATGAATCGCCTATTAAAATTGCTAGGCGATGTACATAATCCAAGTAAAGAAACAGAGAAACTAATATATTAACAATAAAATTACATAAAGTACATACTTGAGGTGGGAGGAAAGAAATTAAAAAGTTACAATCTTGGGTTCGGAAAGTAAGGTAAAAACAAAAGGTAAGGGGTTATAAAACCAAAGCGCTATTTAAGAGGTGTCCCTAAAACAAATAAATTTCAAGTGTTAAAAGCATCATTAAATAAATAAGTTTTTAAAAGTTTTTAAAATGTTACAATGTTGTGTTCAATTCTAATATATTGAGGAAGGGCATTCCACCATTGTGGTCCCATCACTGTAAACATGTCTGATCTCCTTGTCCCTATAATTTTCAAAGAGGGTACGGAAAGTAGATTTTGATCTGATGATCGGAGTGGGCGTTGGGTTTTGTATGGGATTAGTGATCTAGAAATAAATTGTGGTTTGTTAGATGCTAAAGTTTTGAAAATGAGAAGCATTATTTTGAACATTATCCTATGGCCGATTGGCAGCCAGTGAGCGTCTTTTAGTAGTGGGGAAACATGGCCATATTTTTTCGCGTTATAAATTAATTCATTCAGGCTCTCTGCTATGGCCTTATCCTCCCTGAGCGCCCCTTTTGCTCCTTGATCATCCAGGTCCCACAGATTCCCTCACTGGTTTTCTACTTTTGATGTACCTAAAAAAATTGTTATGAGTTTTTGCCTCTTGCAAGTTTTTCTTCATATTTTTCTTAGCTTTCTTTATCAATGCTTTGACTCTAACTTGCCAGTGCTTGTGTTTCTTCTTATTTTCTTCATTCGAATCCTTTTTCCATTCTTTAAAGGATGTTTATTTGATTCTAATAGCCTCTTTTACTTCACCTTTTAACCATGCCAGCTCTTTGCCACACCTGTAGTTCTCATTGTCTTTTTTTTCTGGTGGGTTTGGGCTTCCGTCAGCAGACTGCAGAATTTTTCACAGTGTTTGCCCATCCTCTTCTGCTGGCATGTTGAAAAGGCTTCTCTTATTCTGTGCACTAGTTTCCTTCTTTCCGTATACTACTCAGTCCTTTTCTGGTACTGACTTCCTCTAGCACCTTGCTGACTTTTGATGCACAATCCTCTTGCCTCCACTGGTATACCTAAGCTTGTTTGTGTAAGCGCAACCATAAACCAAAGTTTGCAGACAGATGGATAGACCCTCTTCAACAAGTTCTATCACGTTCAAACTCAAGGGAATGGAATGATAATAGAAATGACAATAAGGCTCCCCATAAAATTTTGTTACAATTTCTCGTTTGTTAATATTGTGCATTATTAGTGAAAAATGCACACTATTAGTGACATCGCCCCAAAGCAAAATGAAAAATCTTGCAAACGACATAGGAAAATAAACAGAACCAAAAGTTTTGCCCTCCATATCCTTAGTTTCTTCATGTAGTTTCAAAACAAATGCTTGTTTCTACAAATAGAGGAGTTGAGGTTTGGGGGGAATGTACTAATGGGCTGAAATTATGATAGGAGGCAGGGGTGGGGGTAGGGTTACCATATGGCTCCAGAAAAGGAGAATGGATTGAGATATCTAGGTTTTACTTCCATTGCTTTCAGTGGAAGTTAAACCCCAGATATCTCGATCTGTCCTCCTTACTTCCATTGCTTTCAATGGAAGTAAAACCTGGGTATCTTAATGCATCCTTTTTTTCTGGAGCCATATGGTAATCCTAGGGTGTGGGTGATGCTCTGAGAAAGAAACTGTGGCTTGTAAAGGGGGTATGTTTACCCAGATAAGGAAATAGGCCATTGAGGGGGGAAACTTAAATTGGGGTGAGGCAAAATTAAGACTGATGGGTATTGCTTGTGAGGGAATGATTGAAACTTGGTGGTGGGGACAAGAAGCCACTCAAAGAGTGGATCAAGCTTGAGAGAAAGTACTGAGGATTAACTGGGAAGAAGAATGAAAGAAAAAGACTTGATTTAAACAGACATTTTGGAATTTTCAAATACCTGTCATTTATGAAAAGCATTCTTCTATTTGTACCTTAAATAATAACTATCTATCTAAACCCCTAAACTGGATGGGGGAGTCAATTCCTAAAATCTCAAAGGTTCTACAAGGTTACTTACCTTTCCCCACTGACTCCCCAAGTCTCCACCAATCACACCAGATACATATCTACTCTGGTTGCTTAACACAGAGGCATGACCTCATCTTTCTCCAACTCAGGCTTAGTCAACCCTGATTAAACCCTTCACACCCGAACCCCTGCCCACGCCCTCTGAAAACCAATCCAAGAGCCCCCACCAGGAACTCTTCAGACGAATCAGCATGCTGGCTCTGGAGTAGGTGGGCGGGACAAGGATGTGACGTATTTCAAATTGACCAACATATAGTCAGCGGCAAGGCCTTTAAGGGAGAGCCATTTTGTTTCCGGTGGTAGGGTAACAGAGCGGAGGGAGGAGGGCGCTATCCCGCTGTGAAGGCGCAAGAGAAAATAATCCCTTCGACGGCCCAAGTTTTGCACTAGGAGGCGCCGGTTTTCGCTTGTGTGATCGGCGGCGGCGCCTCCTCCTCACCACCGGAAGAAAGGCGGACGGCCCCTAGGGGCAGCAGCACAGAAAGCCCCGAATTCGACGGGCAGCCATGGAGGATGAAAAAGTTGTCTACTCCCGGTCTCAGATCCTGTTCGCGGGGACCAAGCTGCTGGAGGACGCCTTCGAGATGTTCATGCCCGCCTCCAAGGACTTCATGAGCTCGGACACGGAGCTCTGGAACTTCCTGTGCAGCCTCAAGCACGAGTTCTCGCCGGTCATCCTCCGCAGCAAAGACGTCTACGGCTACTCGTCGTGCCGCGCGGAGGTGCCGGACCCCAGCGACCTGCACAGTGGCGCCGGCAGGACCCGGCGGACCCGAGCGGCGACGGCAGCCGCCGCCGCCGCCGTGGCGCAGAGGAAGGCGCTCGTGAAGAGGAAAAAGAGCGGCGGCGGTGGCGGCGGCGGCGATGACGCTGGCGGCGGCACTAGAAAGCGTGGCCGTGCCGACCGCGGCGGGAGCGCGGTCTCCGCCCCGGCTCCCGCCGAGCCCCTGTCCCCGTTCCTGCACCTGGGCAAGACCCTGGAGGAGATCTGGCGCGCGGCCACCCCCACCCTCACCAGCTTCCCCACCATCCGCGTGAAGGACGTCTCGTCGGAGCAGAGCGTGGCGGCCGCGAGACGGGAGGCGCAGCGCATCCTGCGCGTGAACCTGCAGCCCGTGGTGCTGATGCGGCGCTTCCCGCTGGCCGCCTGCTGAGGGAGCCGGGGGCTCGGGAGGGAGCCGGACTGAGCTTCCCGGACCCTCCCCCCCCCCCTTTCTGCCCGTCTCTTCGTTTACACTTCCGCCGGGGTGAGGCGCCCGTTGTTGCACTTTAGGGGCAGACGAAAGTCGGCGAAAAGGGCGCTGCCTCTGGCGGACTGAAGGCTTGACTGGTACCGGTCCTCGGCTCGCGCAGCTTCAGCGCCGCGCCTCTGCTCCCACAGCCCCACCTGGGGACTACCTCACGTGTCGTCCGCGAGTCCGCGACGACCCAAAGAAAACCGGCCTGCGGTGGCTGAAGTGTACAGGTTGACTTTGGTTTGCTTTTGATGGTGTCCTTCCTTTTGAGTTTTTTGCACTAGTATGTGCTCCGAATGTGGCGACTCTTGGCGAGTTGGCAATGAAGGCAAAGCGGTTCAGAGCGTCTTCCCTGGTGCAAGGGTTAGAAACCTTAAAAAGGGCTCAGCAATACCCAGAATACATATGTTAAAAAAAAAAAACAACTGTGCAAACGCAAATCTGTCGCCATAATTCTTTTGAGATTTTTTTTTTTTTAGTTATGTCAATGTCATCTTAAACTTTTTTTTTAATGTTTCTAGAATATTTATATAAAAAAGACTAATGCATAAATGTTGAGCCGTACTGTTTTCTGAAAGTTGGAAGGTGGTTGCTTTGTGGCTGCTTAGCTGTATAATGCAACGTGGGTATAATTGTGGTTGGGAGTTTTGGGCATAGTTTATTCCTGATGCCTACTTGAGAGTGAAAATGTGTAAAATAGGCATGCTCCTAGTACTCTGTGAAGCAGTTTCTGACCTTACTGTACAGCAAATTTCTCCCCATAGCAAAGGAGAGGTGGTGCAAGTGCCTTGAGCTCTGGGGGCACCAACAGACTAGTAGGCATTGGTGTCGAAAGGGAGACATGTAGCATATGTGTCTACTTAAATTTGTGGTGCTAAAGTTTTTTTTTTTTTGTTTTTTTTATATCTGTTCATAGGTTTTAATATATTCTACTGTAGTTGAATGTGGTGTGGTTCCTTTTGTAAAATTTAAATGGTGCTGTATTTTTCTGTAGGTGGAAAATGGAACACAGACCACAAATAAGTTGTGCTTTTCAGTAACTGGAAAGCACAATAATCATCTACATTCTAGAGCAGAAAAGCTAATGTGAAATCTGTTTACTCCCTCCCCACTATTCTACGTTTTTTTTGTTGTAGGTTATGAAGTACAGTATCTATCTCCCTGTTTAAACTTGCTGTGACTTTTCATGGTTGCTCCTGCTTTAGCTTAACTGTTGTTTACTTTGATGCTTTAAGTTGGTTGAGTTTTGTTACAGCACAAAGTAGTACAGGGTTTAGTTCTAGAAGAGATTAGGACATGGAAGGAGCTAACCTCTGCAATTTTTCGCACAGTTTCTGGGACTTGGATGGGCAGAGGATGTTCAGGCCTGGAAGAGTTGGGAGCCTGTTGAGCCAGCCAACAAGGATTTCTTTGAGCCTCTATACAGCGTATGTGACTAAGGCTTAGCTGGGGCAGTGTTTCAATTATGCTGAAAGTCCATGTTGGATAAAACTACTGCGCAAACAGTACTTGCCAAGGAAAAAGGGGTGCAATAAATAAGTTTTGTTTAAATACACAAGAATATTCTAAGGAAGAAACAGGAGTGCATCTAAAAGTATAGTTTTGACACTTTTCTACTCTTTAAAGCCTATAGTGCCTAATTGGATTGAATAATTTTGATAAGCAGTTGTGAACCCTGTTTTTATAAGTGCTTTTGCCCATGTGGTACTAAAGGGGAAAATCCTTAGTTCTGTAATTAGTGTGTGTATATATATTTATGCATATGTATATTTTTGTGGTGAATAAAACTGTTCTTATGTTACGTCTTTAGCTCAGCTGATATTTATATATAAAGAGCTTTAAAATGCTGTGAGGTATTTAATTATGACATATTTATCAGCAAAACTTTCAATTAGTACACACAAGTCCTTGTAGTCCCTGGGAAGATATATTGAAGAGTAATTTATTAATGGACAGGAGCTATTCTGCAGGTTGTCTAGAAAATGGAATTGCACAGCATGAGAATTTGTACTATAACATTTACTGTAAATAAACTTAGTTAAGATAACCAGTGTCTGATCTCTGTCTAGATGACATGCTTGTGTTGTCTGCTATATATATATAAAAAAGTTTAATATAATGTTGTCATTACTTAGATACCTTGTTTAAACTCTCTGGAATCACATTTGTTAAATTAGAGGGTTTAGAGTTATCTTTTGTGCATGAAAGAGGAGTGGGACTTAAATATGATAGTATGTGATGATCTTAGGTGGCTAAACAGGTTGAAAAGATGGTAACGAAAGCTAGAAGGCAGGTAGGATGCAAAGAGAGGAATGGCTAATACGAAACAGGAAGTATGGATGCCCCTGTATAAGACTCACGAGATCTCATTTAGAATATTTTGTACAAAAAAAAAATAGGGAGGCAGTTGTTCCAGAGGAAATCGGCTAAAATGGTTGGTGGCCTTCATAAGGCGTCTGAAGAAAGACTTAAGCTCTCTATATACAGCCATGCAAAAGTTTTGCATCATCTCCGAGTAATACATTATTCCGTCTTTCTTGCTTGAGATCACAGCAATATTTCAGATGTCTACTGCTGCATATTATATACTGATGTGTTCAGAATTTTAAGCTCTCAAAATATATATATTTACTAGCTTTATAGCCCGTTACATTAACGGATGCTAGAATATGTGTGTGTATGTCTGTCTGTCTTTATTTCTTTCTTTCTCTCTCTTCTTAGCCGCTTTTTTTCCTTGGCTGTCCACAACCACCCCTTGCGTTCTCCCCCTGTCCATTCTTCCTTCCTTTTACCACCCCTTCACTGCTCCCCTTATCCAGCAGCAGCCCTTCTCCCTTTGTTTTACCTCCCCCCCTGTGCATCAGCACCTCTTCCTGCTCCCCCTATCCAGCAGTAGACCTCCCTTCATTTCCCCCCCCCCCTGTCCATCAGCACTTCTTCCTGGTCCCCCTGTCCAGCAGTAGGCCTCCCTTCTCCCCCCCTGTCCATCAGCACCTCTTCCTGCTCCCCCTGTCCAGCAGTAGGGAGCTACTTCAAAGTGCTCAGTTATTTAATAACTGCCTTTAATTTTGAAGCTAACTGCAATTGTCTACTCCTTTATGCCTTCTCTTTTTCTCAGTCTCTGTTCTTGTCTGCTCATCTTTTCATATCACTAATCCTATTGAATGTTGTGCTGCTCAGCCTGCTTTGTATGGAACCTAGGGAGGAAGGCCGCCGCAGCTTCGCGCGACTGGTTCAGTGGAAGTTTGGTCGGTGTCAAGCGTGGTACTCGGTTTCCCACACAGCACCGGGCTGTGCTTAGAACGTCTTTGGCGGAGAGGGGAGAGGCCTGTGCAGGAGGAGAAGCCCCGGAGCCGCCGCTATTCAGCGCCTGTACACCGCGCTCCTCAGCACATGAGCGGCAGCAGCCTGCAAAGGACCAGCTCGTTAGCCGACTTAAGCTTGGGGTCTTCCGGTGTTGGAGGAGCGGAGCGGACTTCTGGAGGCGATCGGGTGGGAGGCTCAACGGGGATTGGGGGGAGAGGGGCGAAGACGAAGAAAGAACCGTAGGTGCGCATGCACACTCCTGCAATGCCACGGACTTGCATCTCACAGATCAGGGATTACAGATCACGCAGGTCTTAGTGCGCATGAGCGTCTAGCGTTTTATTATATAGGATATATATACACACACTGTATATATACTTTGAGGGAATGAAGAGACATGATAAAGAGATGTTTTAAATACTGACATGGCATGAAAGTTCTTGAGGTTGAATCTCTCATTTTGAAAGGAAGCTCTGGCATGAGAGGGCATAAGATGAAGTTAAGAGATGATAGGCTCAGGAATAATCTAAGGCAGCGGTCTCAAACACGCGGCCCGTGGGCCGCATGTGGCTCTCCAGGTTTTATTTGCGGCCCGCGGTCTGGAGGCCATCATTCTCTTCCTTTTGGAGCAGCAGCCGGCTCGTTCGCTCAGAGCCGCCACCCGCCAAACACGCTGCTGCTCCAGTGGCGTACCGGGGGGGGGGGGGGTCCACTGTTCTCTTCCCTGCAGGGTCGACCAACTCTGGCGGCCCGACATAAATTCTGACGGCGAGAGGATGTTCTGGCTAGCCAATCGCTGCCTGGCTGCCCGGAATGTCCTTTCCGACGTTAGAATTGACATCGGGCAATGAGAGTTGGTCGGCCCCATGCAGAAGAGAAGCAGGGAGATGGCCTGTTCCCGATAGCAGCAGCAGCCTATTCCGCAGCGGCGGTGGCATGGGGGAGGGCAGGAAGGAAGAAAGAAGGTGGGGTGGGGACAGGGAGCCAGAAAAAAAAGCAAAAAATGGGGCATGGAGGAAGGAAGAAAGAAGGAGGAGGGACAGGGAACCAGAAACAAAGCAAAAAATGGGGCACGGAATCAGATAAAGACAGACAGAGAAAGAAAGAAAAAAGTTGGGGGAGGGAATGAGGTCTGGAGGAGAGGAAGCATGCAGGAGGCTGAAAGAAGGGAAGAAGTATTGGATGCACAGTCAGAAGAATAAAGTGCAACCATAGACTGATGAAATTACCAAACAAAGGTAGGAAAATGATTTTATTTTCAATTTAGTGATTGAAATGTGCCAGTGTTGAGAAAGAAAAGATATTGAACTTTAAATGTGAGTGCTGCAGAAAAAAATAGAGTACTTGGAGGGCCGCAGAAAAAATAGTTAATGTCTTATTAAAGAAATGACAATTTTGCATGAGGTAAAACTCTTTATAGTTTATATATCTTTCCTTTTAACTGTTAAAGGAAAGTTTTATAAACTATAAAGAGTTTTACCTCATGCAAAATTGTCATTTCTTTAATAAGGCATTAACTATTTTTTCTGCAGCCCTCCAAGTGCCTACAAATCCAAAATGTGGCCCCGCAAAGGGTTTGAGTTTGAGACCACTGATCTAAGGAAATATTTTGTACAGCAAGGGTGGTAGATGTGTGGAATAATCTCCTGGTAGAGGTGGTGGAGACAGTCTGTGTCTGAATTCAAGAAAGCGTGGGACAGGCTTAGGGAGAGGAGCAGATAGTGGATGGGCTATTTGGCCTTTATCTGCCACTATGCTTTTGTAAAAAAATAACCCCCCCCAAAAAACAAACAAACAGTATTTCCTTGGATTTCTCCTGGGCCTATCACCTCTTAACTTTATCCTATGCCCTCTTATGCTGGAGTTTCCTTTTCTTTCATTGGAAAGAGTTGCCTTATGGATACTTATACCATGTAGGTATTTAATTATCTATATCTCCCCTCTTTTGCCTTTCCTCCAGAGTATATTGCTATCTGTCCCATACACCTTGTGACGTCGACCACTGCCTAATTTAGTAGCCTTCCTCTGGACCAACTGTTTATATCTGTTTGAAGGTATAGTCTCCAGCATTGTATACAATATTCTAAATGAGGTGGCAGGAGAGTCTTATACAGAGGCATTGATCTCTCCTTTTTCCTAGAGGCCATTCCTCTCCCTATGCATCTGAGCATCCTCCTTTTGCTGTTGCTTTTTCAACCTGTTTAGTCACCTTAAGATCATCAGATACTATCCTAGATGGGGGAGGTGTGGATTATTGTTGGTGGTGGGGGGAGAAGATGACAGGAGAAAGATCCTGGAATGTACTTGGGGCCAGATGTGATATGAGCTATAAGCCTACTTTTCTATCGAACAGTGAAAATGTTTGGTGGTGAATTGGGGGGACTTCCGTGAAAAAGCCATGAGGTGAAATGTGGTGGAAGCACCGGTCCCCACCAACATTGAACTATGAGCTAAGTTTTCCATTACCTTCATAAATTTATTGGATTATGTCAACAGAAAAATTGTAATGTTAAGTATACGCATTAAAAAAAAAATGCAAGATTGCATGACAAAGTTAGTGCTGTATATCTTCTGGAAAGAAAAACAAAATCCATAAGGAGCGCCTCTGAAAATCTAAGTGGAAGGCTGACTATTGCAATAATGATATACTGCATTGATTTAAAGTTAATGCATATTAAATCAATTCTATGTACTCTAACCCCCTCTTTTACAAATTTGCGCTATGCTTTTTAGCGCATGTGTGCTCTAATCACGCGCTAAATGCTAATGCATGCATGTTATCCTACAGATGTGTTAGTGGTTAGCGCATGTGTTGATTTAGCACACTCTAAAACGCTTAGCGCACCTTTGTAAAAGAGGGCCTCAATATTTTAAGTACACATCCCTGCTAGGTCAGGGGTGTCAAAGTCCCTCCTCAAGGGCCGCAATCCAGTTGGGTGTTCAGGATTTCCCCAATGAATATGCATGAGATCTATTAGCATACAATGAAAGCAGTGCATGCACATAGAGCTCTTGCATATTCATTGGGGAAATCCTGAAAATCCAACTGGATTGTGGCCCTTGAGAAGGGACTTTGACACCCCTGCGCTAGGTAGTGTGACTGAGCTCTCTGGTTTTCTTCCGCTTCTGGTTGATTTCCTCTAGTGAAGTTTGTTTCCAGCCCTTTTATACAGCAAACAAATAAAGCACTGGGGGAGGGGACAAGAAGAGCTACATACAGCATACTGGTAGGCTCCAAGTCTTCAGTCGCGTCAATCAAGATACAACTTTTCAGGCTTGCTTTCTTATGTTCTCCAGTACAAAGTCTATTTCCCTCCTTACGGTGCTTTCATGCACGGGACTGCAGTCATGTACAATCTGCTTCCAGAGCTTCAGATTCACAGAATATTGTGGCCGGGCCAGATCCCGAGTAGGTGGGAAACCCTGGCTCAGACCACAAGTAAGATTTTAGGAATGCCTTTTGTATGGTTGGTTAAAGGAAAACCCGGACACTGGACTTTTCACAAAATTTCACCGGGTTTATTAAAGTAACAAAAAAAACTTCACTGAACTGAATACTTGTCTCAGGCTTAGTCATTAATTTTGCCGTATATTATACACAAGTCCAGGGCACGCTGGGTGCGCCTCTGCCCAAGACTGACAAGCTTTGTCAACACATTGGCATCATAAAAACAAACCAAAAAAAATGCTTCTGCAGTTTCTTCACTGCTTCTGAATTGTCCCCTCTTAGGACTAAGGGCTTCTGCTAGCCAGAGTTGGCTTGTTACTTTACAGCTGAGCACAACAGGTGTCAGCAAGTTTTCCACTATACTTTCAGTAGAAAAAAAACCGTTTTTGGCTTTTACTATTTTCTTTCTCACTCTGTCCCTCCCCTTGGAAGGACGTTCACAACCTGGACACAGGCTGTGCGGGCAAACCTCCCTTGCTAAGGTCTTCAGCCTACCCGAACAGGCCCTTAACGTCCTGAACTTTATTTCAAAGGGCTACTGGGAGAAATGAGGTTCCAGGAAATACTTTTTTTCTTTCTTAATTGGACACTGCTGCCCTGCCTTTTCCAGGGAGCTTTCCTCCTGCTCAGGTCTCAATGTCCATGTCTTCTCCCCACATATATTCTTCAGTGTCTCCCTCACTGAGCATTTCCCAGGCTGGCTCCAGGGAACTAGGGCTCTCCACGAAGTCCTCCACTTCTGTCCGTTCCTCCCATCCCCCTCTTTGAATACCTGTCAGCCTTCTCAAATCATTTTCCCCTTCAGGAACACCCTCTAGCTCCTCACCCCAAAACGTGCTAGGAAAGTTATGGTACTTCCCTGGAGGTAATCTCTCTCCCCTGGTGGGCTGGTGTCCTGAAAGCTTTCTTGGCTGGCCCATGGAAGAAGGGAGATAGCAGCTACCTTGGTGTGCTGCTGGGCTCCTACAATCAGGAGCAGCTGAGTCTCCTCCTCCTCCCTGATTACTCTGCCTATTTGAGGTTTGCAGGGTTTGATGACCAGCTCCACCCCCTTCTGCCTTGATTTCCCTAACCTTGGGAAAGGAATAATAGGGACTGGCTTGTGGTTTCAATGCCCTCCCTTCCTGAATTCTGGGCTGGCTCCACCTTGGCTTTTCCTCCATGCTATTTGGTTGTACTACCCTACTGCTTTTCCCAGGGTAAACAGGCTTTATTTTAGAGCTTACAGCCTTAAGGGCTGTATTCCTGACTGGACCCACAGTCTTTTTACCTGTGACAGGAGCTTCCCTGTCACACAATACATACAGTGACCCAGAACAGTTGTTTTCATGCTGGACCGAGGACAGAGTTACTCACCATTCTGGATTGTAAAACTGAATGCACAATAGGGTGCTCAGGACTTGAATATTTGGTACATGTTAATTTCCAGCAATAGGCAAAATTTGAGGTATCAGACCAATGCCCACAGCTTATGAAACTCCTAAACATGGTCATTGCTAAAGCCATGGTATATCTCCTGTTAAACATTATAAAACCTTTTTTTCAGCAATGAGAGGCAATGTCCTGCTAGATTGGCTAGCCGAAAAAAAAGGAACCTTCTTGACCATATTTTGTATGGAATAGATCTTTATAACCCATGTAAACATATGTGTATCACAGCACCAAGCCCATGCGGTTCTGTTTAGTAGTATGCCTGCATTAAGGAACGTTGCACACAAGCTGCACAGCACTAGTAAAGTCTATACAGTAAACCCCTGCGAATTTGCGGTTCATAAATCGTGGACTCAGTAATTTGTGGTATTTTCTGACTGCCTCTTCCTAGTACTAAAGTAATGGTTACACCAATCAGGAGTTTGATATGCCAGATAGCGTGTCAAAGTAGCTCCTGATTGGTGTAACCTTGACTTTAGTACCAGAAAGAGGCGGTTGGAAAATGTGCCCGACTTCGTAAGTACAATTTAAGCGCCCCAGCTGCCCTCTCCTGCCTTCGATCAGCTGAAAAACCGTATTCTCCATTTCAGAATAGAGGAGGCGGGTGGGGGTGTACAGGGTTAGCTTGGATCCTATGTATGATGGGGTGGTGGCGTAGATTCTTTTATGTGCTATCACCAGGGCCTTGAAAGCACAGCGTTGGTTGATCGGGAGTCAGTGCTCTGCGTGGAGGGCTGGGGAGATAGGGTCATGGTAGTTTAGGTTGTGTAGGAGGCGGATTGCTGCACTTTGTACATGCTGGAGGTGTTTGAGATCTTTTTTGGCCATTCCATTAAATAGGGAGTTACAGTAATCCATCTTGGAGAGAACATAGGTGTAGAGGAGTTGGGCTAGGTCAGGTTTGGAGATGTAAGGTTTGATTCTTCTCATTTGGGGGAGGTAGTAGAAGGAGGTGGAGGCTATTTGAGACATGTGGGTGGGCAAGGACAGTTGGCCATCTAATGTTATTCCTAGGTTGCGTATCTGATCTGCTGCTGTTAGTGAGGTGGAGTCCCATAATAAAGTTGGGCGTGTGTGTTTGGTACCTTTTTTCCTAATCCATAAAAGTTTGGTTTTAGAGGCATTCAGCTGTAATTTGTTGTTTGACATCCAGGTTTTCATGCCAGAGAGGCAGAGTTGGAGGTTATCAATTTGGGATGATCAGTTTTCGCCTAGTGGGAGGAACAGCTGGATGTCATTGGCGTAAGAGTGAATTTTGATGTACTTCTGGGCTATATCTAGGACAGGTCTGATGTGGGGATAGAAGGGCGCCTTGGGGAACACTGTATTTGATAGGTTTTGGGGTCAGATTTGTTTGGCCCTAGTAGGACTGTTTGGGTTCTTTGGTGAAGAAAGGAGGTGAACTACTGGAGGACTGAGTCCTTGATTCCGAGGTCACAGAGTCTGGATAAGAGGAGGTGATGGTTGACAGTGTCAAAGGCAGCACTGAGGTCAAGTAGGACCAGTATAGCATCGCTGCCTTTGTCGAGTATTGACCAACTCATCTATGATATCCAGGAGTACTGACTCAGTGCTGTGGCCTTTTGAGAAGCCAGATTGTGCGGGAGACAGGGCCGCTTGTTCTTCTATGAAAGGATGTAAGCGGCAGAGCACTATTCGTTCTAGGAGTTTGGAGACAAATGGGAGGTTGTAGACTGGTCGTTAGTTGCCGGGTTCGTTGGGGGGAGTCGAGGGTGGGTTTCTTGAGTGTGGGTTTGATAATAGCCGACTTCCAGCTGAGTGGTACTGTCCCCGCCAAGAGGGAGGAGTTAATGATGGGGAGGATAGATTCTGCCATGGTTTCTTCTGTGGATAGTAGGAGGTTGGATGGGCAGGGGTTGAGGATGGTGCCGGAGGGCTTGGGTTCTCTCAGGGTTTCGAGAACTTCAGCATGGGTGGCCATGTGAAATTGGGATAGGGTGGTAGAAGACGGAGTATTGGGGGGTAGGCTGGTATGGGGTTTGTGCTGGTGATGGAGCCTAGGAAGTGACACTAGAGAGAGCGCGACACTAGAGAGAGCGCTGAAACTGATGCAGGCTATAAGTTGGTGGCTGCTGGCACCGAAGTTAAAAAGGTATGAGGAAGCGGTGCGTGTGGCAGGGGGGCAGGGGAGGGGCATCACTGCGCCAGGCGCCGCTCGCCCTCACTACGTTACTGAGTCAATGTCTGAAGAACGAGACCAATGAATACATAAGCATGTGTAATAAAAGTGTGAGAGAGTACATACATGTGTAGAATTACCAGATGTCCAGGAAAACCCGGAAATGTCCTATTTTTAGAGGTCTGTCTAGCTGCCCGGACGAACTTTCTGAGTTTGGAAAGCCCTGACAAGCTCCGGCCACATCTGGAAGGCCAATGAGCATGCGCAAATGGCAAATGATGTCACACACATTGCCAAATGCTCCAGGCCCTCAAGATGCTGCCAGAGCTTGTCAGGGAAGATGAGGTTTGTGGGAGCGGGCTTGGGAGATGGAATGAGGCAGTGCTAGGGCCCAAAATATGACAAGGTGGTAGCAGCTAAGGCCTGAAAGATGCATAGCTGAACTGAGAACTATGAAATAGTGGCTATGCAAACAACTGGAAACATCAACCGTATCATATGAAGAAAAAATTGTTCCAGTTTGATATTAATCTCCAAAAATCATCAGAAGAGGGTTAGATACTCGATCCTCAGAGGGTGAAATTACCCACAGGTTCAAGTGAGCAATACTCACCGAACCCCGATCTTCACTGGATCAAAACCGTATCTATTTTTCTTTTTAACTATATATACTTTTTAAATGATTTTTCTTTTTTATCCATCAATTGTTAATTTAAATAATTTCACTTAACTTGCTAGTTTATACAGGGGAGCGCCTCCACCAACATGTCCATGTTTCACACGCTTTCCTCAGGGTCGAGGCTCGTTCAGCATGATATCTTTTCGAATGGAGCGATTTCTACTATGTGCATGAAAACGATAGGGAGCCTCGACCCCGAGGAAAGCGTGTGAAACATGGACATGTTGGTGGAGGTGCTCCCCTGTATAAACTAGCAAGTTAAGTGAAATTATTTAAATTAACAATTGATGGATAAAAAAGAAAAATCATTTAAAAAGTATATATAGTTAAAAAGAAAAATAGATACGGTTTTGATCCAGTGAAGATCGGGGTTCGGTGAGTGTTGCTCACTTGAACCTGTGGGTAATTTCACCCTCTGAGGATCGAGTATCTAACCCTCTACTGATGATTTTTGGAGATTAATATCAAACTGGAACAATTTTTTCTTAGCTGAACTGAGAGGCATAAACAGGAAGAAGAAAGAAAAAAAAAGAGAAAGAATGTCCCTGTAAGTTGTTAAGAGTTCTATCTCCATCTCCATCCCTGCAAGTTCTGTCCTCATCTGGACAAGCCTCAAACACTTAAGGCTTGTGCAGATGAGGACAGAGCTTGCAGGGATGGGGCACGGACAGAGCTCAGGGGGACAAGGACAAATTAGACCACGTTTAGAATACAGTACTCTCCTGAAATTCACAGGGGTTCTGTTCCAGGAACACCTGCGAAATTCAAAAAACCACAAAAGCGGGTTTGCGTCTGTCAAAAGGCAGAAGAGGGCAGCTGGGGCGCCAGCAAGTGCAGAAAATCATTTGCAGTATTATTTGCTGCTTTGACAGGCAGCTCCTGATTGGTGTAGCCTGATTTTAGTACAGGAAGAGGCAGTCAGAGCATTCTGCAAATTACTGATAACACTTGTTATGGTAAGTAACTGCTATTTGGCGAGCTCAATACTACATACAGCCAGAAGAAGTTATGAGTTCAGATAACCTTCCCCCAAATTACCCACCTTAACACCTTCCAATTAAACAAATACCATAAATAGATTGTAACCTACCCTCTCTAACTGCATTCCATATGTATTTTTCATACAGTTCTTCACTGTCAGTTTAATTTCCATCCTATAAGTTCACATAGAATTTTTCTTTTTTCAACCATCTTTATTTTCTCTTTATTAATTTCCAGGTACTTTAGTTAGATTGTGAGCCTTCGGGACAGTAAGGGAATTTTTTTAAGTACCTTCTTACTTCTCATTTATAATCTTAATGTATATTTTCTTCAAACCGCTTAGAACCTAACGGATGTAGTGGTATATAAGAAATAAATTACATTACATCTGCTGGCATCACCAGTTTAGCAACCATTGTTAAAGGCAATGTAAGTTTTGAGAATCCTCTGAGTTTCCAGGTTTAATGAGAATAGTGGGCCTCTTGAGACTAACCAATTTACTGAAGCTTGAGCTTTGAAGGACAATTGTCCACTTCATCAGAGGCATGAAGTGTGCTTTGGGAGCTGGGTAAATATCCATGAAAAAGGATCCAAGGGGGGAGGGCAAAGATACACAATACATAGAAAACATTTAGAAGTACTGAGTGAGGTGTGGGAAGAGAGTGATAATAGCAGTACAATTCAGCTACTTGACAACTGAGTGAGAGAAACCAAAGAGATAATACTTACACCCATTCACAGTTGTAGTGGGTCATTTAACTATTCACACATAAGGAAGGGTTTGATACAAAACCTTTTGATGGGTTCTGTTTCAGCTTCTATTTTCTCACCCTTCTCTTACAAAGGCCTAGATTTACTAAAACTCACCAAGGTGGGCGATCCGTGGACCGAGTCTTGCTGGGCAACCGATTCACTACAAAGTCCTCATGCAAATGAAGTGATCGAATGCATGCCCCTTAGTGATCCCACGGATCGCTGCAGAGCGATCCAGACGCATGCGCAGACCATCCTCTTTGCCTGTAGATGAGATCCGTGCATGCGCTTGCTCTCCACATAAGCTTGAGGTCAAAACGAAAGGGGGAGGGGTGGATGCACTCGCTGGCCTCATGAGTGGACTTCAGGAATCATTTCAATGGAACAGAACATGCTTTGCAGCCAGACTGGAACAACATGGAACAGAGAGTGTGGCGCAGTGGTTAAAGCTACAGCCTCAGCACCCTGAGGTTGTGGGTTCAAACCCACGCTGCTCCTTGTGACCCTGGGCAAGTCACTTAATCCCCCCATTGCCCCAGGTACGTTAGATAGATTGTGAGTCCGCTGGGACAGAGAGAGAGAAAACTGCTTGAGTACCTGAATAAATGCATGTAAACCATTCTGAGCTCCCCTGGGAGAACAGTATAGAAAATTGAATAAATAAACAGTGCAGCCCTGCTTTAAAACCACAGGGGAGCAGGGAGATTTCAGGGATTTCAACAGTGCGGCAGAGAGTGGGATTCAGCAAGGACATGAGCGACTGGTCCTCAGCAGTCGCTTCGTTTTGGATTGGCAAACCCAATCAGTGTTCCATCTTCTGTTTAGTGAATCGCTGCCTTCCTAGTTATGCATGCCATTTCCCCTCATTTGCATGTGCGGATTGGATCGGGCAGAAAGTTAGTGAATTGGGTCGGGGTCGGAAAAGGCTCGCAAACTGGTCGGGACATGATCGGTGAGCTTAGTGAATCTAGCCCAAAGGGACAAATACAATAAGTAAAAGAATAATGGACACAGATCTATTATCAGAAATGACAACATCTGAAAACCAGTAGCGGAACATTCAAGCTTCCAGGACACTCTAACCTTAACATTGCCATAATCCTAAAACTCCAAATAATTCATCAAAAAGCATAACACCATCACCTTGAGTACAAAAGAGGACAATGGCTTCATGGGGCACTACAGTCTTGAACGGTCTTAACTTTTAATCAGTTCATCCTGTGATTGGCCTCTCACAATTAGCGGAAGTATGCTATTATCACTCCCTTTCCACTACTTGCTCTGCATTTCTCAATGTCTTCTCTGTATCCTTCAGTCCCTGGATATCCACCCCCATCTTCGTGTTTTATATGTTATGCATTCAATGAAGTGGACTCTGGTCCTTCAAAGCTCATTGCACAATAAACTGGTTAGTCTATAAGGTGCCTTCAGTCCTTGTCATGTATGTGTATCACTTTATCCAAACTAAGTGGAGAGGCTCCTGAGAGCAAGTTTGGGGAGAGACATGTATATATTTCACTTTGAAAATTGGTGTAACTTATGTATATACCTAATGCACCAGTTAGGCAAACTGTTATAAAGTTACCTTTTAACCCCCCAATTCAGTGCACACAGCTGATTTGCGCACACAGTTTGTTTAACAAACTTAATTAGTGCTGATAATTAGCAATTAATACCTCATAATTGATGCTAATTGGGACTAATTAGAAATTGCATGCGCAACTTGGTCGTCACATTCTATAAAGTGCTGAGATTTCAATTTAGTCTGCAAATCTGAAAAGGGAGCATCGTTAGGAGAGGAGCATGGGCATTCCTAAAATTCATGTGCAGTGTTAAAGAATATACCTGATACTAGTGTTTAAGCCCGTTAGATTAACGGGCACCCTTCTCCCCTATTTCTGCTCTCGAAGAACTGCTAACTGTTATAAGCAACCTGTCTGAAAACCATAAACAAATCATAGTCCTAAGTGACCTAAACTTCGCAGACTACCCAGAAGTCATGAAAAATGAATTTAAAAATGGTGTTATAATTAGTATTATTATGGGGGCAGGGTCTGGGGTGTAGATTGGGCGGTGACTGGCCCGCGACTTAGCCTGTGTTTTGGATTTTGGCCCCTTAATGGATTGAGTTTGACACCCCTGATTTAAACCAACAATAAAATACAATATAAACAAATATAAGTGAACAGAAATAAGAGAGGCATACATCACCGGAAAGAATTAGAATAGACAGGTCATGTGACTATGACACACGCTAGTGCGTCGTGCGATTCTATAAGGTGCATATACTTTTTATAGAATCATGCTAAGTGTCGTTCTGTACCAATTTTGTGGCTGCCATATATAGAATATGGCCCTAAGAGGGCAATTCTACAACTGGGCGCCTCCTTTAGGTGCCCTGCTTGTGTGCAATGAGCACCTTTTTTATACAGACATCTGTGCACCAAGATGTCATTATAGAATACTGTACTTGCATAGGCTGCCATTGACACACCTAACATTTACGTGTCAGCATAACTGGGAGCCCTGGTTGTGCTTCACCCATAGTGCACCCTCTTGTACACATGTCCGAATAGACTAGTGCTTAGGGCAGGGAGCACAGAGCAGTTCTTCCACTGGCCCTGTAGCCTTCCTTCTGATTCAACTTCCTGTTTTCAAATTGGTGGAACACAGCAGAAGGAAGACTGTGGAGCCAATGTGAGCAGTGTGAATCAGTCATACCGCTCGCTGCTGGCAAAGAGCTGTCATTTAAGGATATGCGGGAGTGAGAGGTTTCAGAAACTTTTAGCTGGCAGGGCTTGGGGATCCTCACCAGCTATTTTATACATATGCTGCTACTGGGTGAGTCTGAGGCCAGAGTGGGTGGGCCTGTGCCCACCTAGCCTGTGCCTACCTGTGGCTATGGCACTGATGGGAATTATACTGCCTCCTGGTGAAATGTCATTTTGATTTAAAATGTATTCAGATTCACTGGGCTTTAAGGGGCTCATAATCAAAAGAAAAAAACGTCCAAAAACTGGCCTAAGTCGGCACTTGGACGAACATTGTCCAAATACGTCCAAGTGCCGATAATAAAAACGGGTTTTGAATGTATTTCTAAACGACCTAGGCCTTCATAGTGCCGCTGAATGACCAAAGCTAAATGGGGCGTTTCAGGAGGAGTGTCGACGGCGGGAGTTGGGCAGGACGTGGACCAGCTTAGACTTAGTCGTACAGCTTGTATAACTGAAAGTTATACAGCTCAGGATCGACGGAACTTGGACGTTGTGACTTAGACCATTTAAAACATGGTCTAAGTCACAAAAACCCACCTAAAGTCACCAGAAAAGCACTGCAAACACAAAAAACAGACTCCCACACACTACCCCAGTAATCACCGACCCCACCAACCCCATAAAAATCATAATCACACCTTTAAAATTCAGCCTCCACACCATCATCACCTGGCACACTGGCATAGGAAAGCCTAGTCGTCCAGCACAGAGGCGGCTTAAGTCATCTTAGGGGTGGGTTAGGGACCCATAGAGAGGAGGATCCATGCCCATAAGCCTCTGTAATCACTGCATTGATATTGAAACATGTGCACTGCCCTATACACCCCCACAACTCTTTTTTACTGGCATATAAGTGGCTCCTGCAGCCATAAGGGCTATTGGGGTGGTAGATAAGTGGGTCTAGGGGATTCTGGAGGTGGTTTGGGGGGATCACCATGACCTATAAGTGAGCAGCAGTGAGGAGAAGACATGGCACCCTTTTTGTGAAGTTCACAGCAGTGCCCTGTAAGGTACCCCGCTATTTAGATGACATGTCTGGGTGTTCAGTCCCACTTTGCAGACCCCTCCCATGTCCAACAGGGCTTGTTCTAGGCGCTTTTGACTTGGACGAAAAGTTGGATGAAAGTGTGGTATAAAGATGGACGATTTTGTGACTTGGATGATCAGATCGGCAGGACGTATAATTAGACGATTTTTGAAAGAAAAAAAAATTTTGGATGTATTTTTCAAAAATGTGTCCTAGGCTATTTTTTTACTTTGGACGACTTGCAGCTTAGACGAAAATGGACTTAGACGTTCCTTTCAATTATGCTCCTCCACATGTTCACATGCCTAGGCATTTGGTGGATGTATTTCAGAGTTTTGATTCTGCTTATACTTCAATAACTGCTGAGTCTTCTGATAATTATCCCTCTGGTATCCTATGAGCAGCTCACCATGACTTGGAATAAGGCACTATCTGTGATAGGTCCCTGCCTGTGGAATGCTTTGCCCCCTGCCTACACTACAAAAACAGCATAATTGCTTATATTTTCACTTTGGAGCCATTTTACTAAGGTGTGCTAAGTCGGATGCGTTAAAAGCATCCTGCAGTAATTATCCCTTTTGTGTGTACTAACGGTGTGGTATTAATTTTTTTCTATTTTTGTTTTTGGAGGAACTGTGGTATGGGCAGAGAGTGGGTGTGGAAATGTTAACCAGCTAGTGCATTCCCTGCCCACCCCACCCTTCTCTAGCCTCCCCAAATGTCTGAGTCACTGACTGCCTATAATTGGAGCATTTCTTAAGATCATGGATTTTCTGGGCCGGCAGAGACCTGAGCCCCCAAAGAATGTGAGTGTGTAAGGGTTTATGGAAGCACCCACAGAAGTCAGGGAATCTAGACAGCGAGCAGAGAGACCTCAGTGACCTTAAAACTGGTAAATTCTAAAGTTATTTCCTCTTCCTTTAACATATAAAACTCAGATGCCACTTCACAATATCCTCCTCAAATATATATATTTTTTATGACTTGGCTGCAACAGATTCTTCAAAATGGCCAAAACAATAATATATATATTTTGTTTGACTAGTGTTTATTTCATCTGGGTGTTTAAAGGTGTAAAACAAGCTGATCTTCAATATCATAAGAATAGCCGTACTGGGTCAGACCAAAGGTCCATCAAGCCCAGTAGCCCGTTCTCACGGTTGCCAATCCAGGTCACTAGTACCTGGCCAAAACCCAAAGAGTAGCAACATTCCATTCAAAATCCTAAAGAACAGCAAGATTCTAGAATCCCAAAGAGTAACAAAAGATTCCGGAATCCCAAAGAGTAGCAACATTCCATGCTACTGATCCAGGGCATGCAGTGGCTTCCCCCATGTCTTTCTCAATAACAGACTATGGACTTTTCCTCCAGGAAATTGTCCAAATCCTTCTTAAATCCAGCTATCCGCTCTTACCACAACCTCTGGCAACGCGTTTCAGAGCTTAACTATTCTCTGAGTGAAAAAAAATATTTCCTCCTATTGGTTTTAAAAGTATTTCCCTGTAACTTCATTGAGTGCCCCCTAGTCTTTCTAATTTTTGATGGTGTGAAAAATCGACCCATCTGTACCTGTTCTACTCCACTCAGGATTTTGTAGACTTCAATCATATCTCCCCTCAGTCGTCTCTTTTCTAAGCTGAAGAGCCCTAACCTTTTTAGTCTTTCTTCATTTCATATGTTTTTCTAACTTGCTCCAGTGGAACCTTCTGCTATCTCTAGTGAGTTTGTCCCTCCTGACATATCCCCGTCTCTTCTTAGACAAAATTCTCCAAAATGTTATGCAGTGGTTCTGTTTCTCTAATTTTACCTGTGTGCAGATGACCCTAAATATTTTCCTATACCATAAATATTTTTTTTCTGTATGCCTTGCTTGTTTGGCTTGTTTATCACTCATTTTGAAGGTAGAAGTGCAGTGATTAGATCTATACCTGGGATTCAAACCCCACACTGCTCCTTGTGACCGTGGGTAAGTCCCTTAATCTTCCACTCCCTCAGGTACATTAGACAAATTGTGAGCCGACCAGGCAGATAGGGAGAATGCTTGATTAGCAGTACATAAATTGCTTTGAATGTGGTTGTGTAATTACACAAAGGCAACATACAAGTCCCTATCCCTTAATGTGTTTCCCTTATTGGCATTATATAAAACATTTTAAGGTTCAGTCTGGTCAAAGCAAAAAAGCATAATTTTTCTTCCTGCAATCTCTCTGGTTTTTGGTTGACTTGCAAGACTATGGGCTCCTTTTACTAAGGTGCGCTAGCGTTTTTAGCGCACACAGGATTTTAGCGCATGCTAAACCCACCTACGCAGACGAACAACATAGAAAACTGTGTACAAAGTGGGTTTTGAAAACAACGACTGGGAAGGTTTGGCAAGGGTGTTTTGTTGGCATAATACCCAGTATTCAATTAACTGGAGGTCAAATTTATGTTATGATTTTTCCTTCAGTTTTTTCAACAGACTGTATAAAAAGTAGATTATGTATTTCAGAATGCATATTAGAATTTCAGTGGGAGACTTTCTAACTTCAAATGCGTTGGCAGAAATATTTATTCCAATAGCCTAATGTGACCTACCAACAATGACAGTATTCTTCATTTGAATACCTCCAGTCTTCTTTCACCCTAGAAAGGTAATTTTTTTTAAAACAGAATATCCAGGCTTTCAAAGTGCTTAGGGGTCCTGCCGTATGCGTGCCTACGTGCCTCTTTAAATCTTCACTGGCAGCGAGCAGCATCTTGTACCTTCTGCTTGTGCTGGCCTCAGCTCTTCCTCTGCCTTCACTTCCTGGTCCCATGACCAGGAAGTGATGTCAGAAGTAGAGCAGCAGGTAGGAGGGTGGACAGGAGGAAACAACACCTGGGGCAGTCCACCACCCCTCTTGCTAAGCCCCTCAGCAGCTGTTATAGAACTAGTGTTAAACGCACCCCACCGTGGCACCTTCATTTTGGTACCAAGTTCTAGAGTTCCCCATTAGACTTTCTTCAGAGCAATTGTAATTTTGTGTGAGAGAATTTGTGCGCAATGAGGACTAGTTGTACAGTAATAGTTTATCTCAGTATATTAGCAAAAAGCTTAGCCTCAAAAGTATATAAGGAGATTGGATGATAAGAGTCAGGCTTACTTTTTTTAGCAGATTGTATGCTAGTAGTCCTTTACCTAAGGCTGAGGTATCAAAGTCCCTCCTCGAGGGCTGCAATCCAGTCGGGTTTTCAGGATTTCCCCAATGAATATGCATGAGATCTATTAGCATACAACGAAAGCAGTGCATGCAAATAGATCTCATGCATATTCATTGGGGAAATCCTGAAAATCCGACTGGATTGCGGCCCTCGAGGAGGGACTCTGACACCCCTGACTTAAGGTAAGACCTAACACATACATCACTTTTGGGTGTTATCTGGATTTTTACATTTTATTTTCTTTCATGCCACCGTTTCTCAGTACCTGTAGCACACTGTTTTAAAGTACTGGCACATAATAAGCGAATTTCCTGTTATGATGTTTTTCCTTTAGCTCTTTTTGCATTTTTATTTTATGACATTATGTTTAACCAATGTGTTTTTTTAGATGACAGTACTTTCTTAAGTTATACTTACGCTATCTTTCTTCATTTCACTTAGCTTGTTGTTTTTATCTGCTTGCGTTTTTCCAGTTATGTAATATGTTTCAGTGTAATCCAAAAATATCACTCCAAGACAAAAGCACCACACAAGCCAAGAAAGCTAGCTTATTACTTAAGCGAAAGAAAAGCCTCAGACAAATGGAGAGGTGTACCCACACTCTTCCACCCAAGCATCATAGGCAAAAAACTTTCGCTCAAGTGTAAAGTTAGCAGGTAGGAGAAAAAAAAATAAAAAATAGCCGAGAATGATTAATGGCCTGTTTGTGTTCAGTGGTATTTACCATTAATCATTCTCGGCTATTTTTTTGCTCCCACCTGCTAACATAAGAAGTTGCCTCCGCTGAGGCAGACCAGAGGTTCATCTTGCCCAGCGGTCCGCTCCCGCGGCGGCCCATCAGGCCTAATTGCCTGAACAGTGTCCCTGACTAATTTTGTAACTGCCTCTAATCCTATCCCTATAACCTACCTCTACTCCTATCTGTACCCCTCAATCCCTTTGTCTTCCAGGTACCTATCCAAACCTTCTTTGAAGCCTGTAGCCCTTGTGCAAAAGTTTTTTGCCTATGATGCTTGGGTAGAAGAGTGTGGGTACACCTCTCTGTTTGTCTGAGGCTTTTCTTTCGCTTAAGTAATAAGCTAGCTTTCTTGACTTATATGGTGCTTTTGTTTTGGATTACACTTCCCTCCAGGTACATTAGATAGATTGTGAGCCTGCTGGGACAGACAGGGAAAAATGCTTGAGTACCTGAATAAAATCATGTAAACCGTTCTGAGCTCACCTGGTAGAATGGTATAGAAAATTGAATAAATAAATAAATAAATTCCTCCCTTTTTTGTGGTTATATGTTTCAGTGTGTCACTGGGTTTTACTTGGATTTACAGTATATATGTTTGATAGCGATGCTTTATGTTTTATATGGTTTCATTTTAATAAGTATTTTTATGGCTTCTGTATTTATTATTACTTTATATGTTTTGTCCTACCATTCAATTTAGTGACTTGTCCCCTGAGGAAGGCAACGTTGCTGCTGAAACTTGGATCCTAGTCAGGACTTTCCTGGGATTCTTTAACAAGCACTTTGGGACTTTGACTAAGGACTTATGTTTGACTATTGTTGCTTATTTCAATAAATGTAACTGTTGGTTGGAACCAGACATCTCACTTGTCTCTTCTGTTGCCCAAAGGCCCCGCCCAATCAGAGCCATAGGTCCCTCCCCGGTGCATCCCAGAATGCACAGGGGAGGGAAAAGCCTGCCATTTTGAAGAGGCCAACCATCATAAACAAGATAAGGGGGAGAGAGCGGGGGGGTTTCCAGAAGCACGGTGAGGTATCAGGGCGGGGATGGGGGGTTGTGTGGCAGAGGGAGTGGGCATCTCTCCCGCTGCTGGGGGGAGTTGTTAGCAGTGTCAGGTGATTATGCAACATGGTAGGAATGAGTGGAGATCTCTCCTGCTGCCGGGGAGGGGAGGTTGTTGCTTGGCGACAGGAGGGAGTGGTTATCTCTCTCTCTGTGGTGGAGGGATGTTGGGGGAGGGGGGTTTGCTTGACTTCGGTGGCTCAGTGTGTTGTTGGGTTTTTTTGGGGGGGGGGGTTGGCATTTTTTCTGTGCATGTATGCATCACTATCACCAGCGATGGGCACATGCAAATTTAGCGAATCTTTGCTACTCTCCGCTAGCCTCATTTTCATGAGCATTTTTTGGAAGAATGGCTCACTTTTCAAAAAAATCACTACAATAACGGCTGCGACAGTGGCCCATTGGTTTTTAATACAAATTTTTGACCACTGGGGGGATGGAGGACTTGGGGAAGGGGGCGGGGTTGTTATGAAAGGTTCCGGCTCTTAGTCACTGGGATAGGTGGGGGAAGGGGATGGTGTGGCCTCTTCAGGGCTCATACGAGTCCAGGGCCTCGGAGTGCCTTTCTGTCACCTCTGGTCTCGCTTGCCCTGAGTGGATTAGGAGGGGGGGGGGGTTGTTGCTGTTACTCTTTTCTATACCTGCTTGATTTACTGTTGTATATGATGCATCATTATTTGTACTGTACACCATTTGTGTGCTTTAGCATTGCTTTTGCTGTTGTTTGCATCAATAAAAATTGTTTGAACCTGACACAAATTTTTGAGAATCTAACCCAGGTATGGGCAACTCCGGTCCTCGAAGGCCGGAATCCAATCGGGTTTTCAGGATTTTCCCAGTGAATATGCATTGAAAGCAGTACATGCAAATAGATCTCATGCATATTCATTGGGGAAATCCTGAAAACCTTATTGGATTCCGGCCCTCGAGGACCGGAGTTGCCCATGCCTGATCTAACTCTAGAACTGCATGGATAGTGTGGTTTAGTAAATTTTTTTAATAAAAAAGTCAGCCTTCTCCACTCATAATTCTAACTCCTTCAATAATAAATGTCTTGTCCCTTCTACCAGAAGACCTAGTTGTAATAAGAATAAATTCTATCATTACAAGAAAAAAACAAACTCACTGCTCCATAAACTCTTGGATTGCAAGAAACTTGGTTTGCAAGTGTTTTGCAAGACAAGCAAAACATTTTATTAAATTTTAACTTGATATACAAGCAATGTCTTGCAATACAAGTACTTACAGTATACACACATCACAACTGAGCCGATTGTTCTTCTCTCTCTGAATCTGCAAGAGTGTCGTGACTGTTCTAAACAAGCAAGGTCTTGCAATACAAGTACATACAGCATACACGCGTCACATCATCACAACCGAGCCGATGGTTCTTCTCTGACGCTGCAGGAGTTTAGTGACTTTTCTAAATGAGTGAGGTCTTGAAATACAAGTACGTATAGTATTATGTATTAAAGTTTTTGGGTTGTGGAACAAATCGTCTGAGTTTCCATTATTTCCTAAGGGGAAATTCACTTTGATATACCAATGCTTTGGATTACAAGCATGCTTTTGGAACAAATTATGCTCACAAACCAAGGTTTTACTGTATTTCCAAAATCATCCAGAAGGGTTGTATTGGCCAAGTAGATAATGCTGTTAGCTGAGAACAAAAACACTCACTTCCACTAGGAGGAGCTCATTCTACATTCCTCTTTTACACATATTTATATGCATATATATATATATAAATTATTGGTGTTTACTGAAGCACAAATGGAGAACAGAGTGTTCAAATTCCATCAATTAACTTAAACATACTAAATACTTTACTGTTTACCTGTTCAAATGATCAAGGAAACATAGCTTTCAAAAGCTTTTCTGCAAATGTATTAAGTTGAATAAAAAGGTTTTAACATGTATTTGCTGCTGACCTCTGTTCCTGCTGTTGCAGAGCGAAATTCTTTATAATTACAGGTCGAGCCTCCCTTTCTCCCTCACCATAGGATAATTTACCATCTTTGATCATGTCATTGCACATGAGATTCTGGTTGTTTTACAGCAGAGAGAGGATGTGTCCTAGTTTAGGATAAGTCAAACACAAAATTCCCAGCACAGTTAAATCTGTGCATAATTGTCATGAGAAATACACATTGGTGGAGCAGAGATGGGCCATGAGCGTGCCACCAATAGATGTGCACAACTTATAGAATAATATCAGTTATGCGTTACATAAAGCATGCACTCAGACCACCCATGTACTTTGCAACTACATAGGCCAACCAAAAGAGTAGACCCGTTTCTCCCACAGTTAAAACACAAAACAAAGCAAAAGCCAAGGAGACGGATGTTGCTGATTGAGACTTTTATTTAAAAATAAAAAGGTCAGTAAATTTAATCCACAACCTGGAAATAGGGTCATCAAGGAACTGAAAGGGACTATAGCTGAACTGCTTCAACTTTATTTTAAGAAAATGTTGAAAACACAGGGCTCCTTTTACTAAAGTGCGCTAGCGTTTTTAGCGCATGCAGCAGATTAGCGTGTGCTATCCCCGCGCTACTCAGCTAGAACTAACATCAGCTCAATGCTGGTGTTAGCGTCTAGCGCGCGCAGCATTGTAGCGTGTGCTATTTCGCGCGTTGATGCCCTCACGCAGCTTAGTAAAAGGAGTCCACAATTGTTTGTTAATGCCTTCATGTGCTAATGCTATTTGCTGCTGAAGCCTTACCGTCCTGTAAATGTTTTTGTGGGAATTTGTCTTTCCATCTTGTTGGATGAATTTGAAAGAAGGTTTTAATAATGATACTGTTGGTTAATGTTTCTATTGTGTTTGTTCTGTCGAAACATGTTTTAGTATTTTTCATACGTATGCATGTAATTTTGTAAACCGCATAATTTTTATGCGGTATATACATTTTTAAATAAATTAATTAATTAAACTAACTAAAGTCCGAAGCGTCGGAGATAATATCCTCTGGCATAACTGCTAACTACATATACGGCATCTATGAATATTGCTGCCAGTTACCAGGTGTAAGGCAGAACGTTATCGGGAAAATTTATAATTAGAGCAGAACTGACTCTTGCTTGTTTTAGTCTGGTTGCAAATAGAGGCGTAGCCAGGTTTTGGCATCAGGGCCAGCAGACAGTGAAAATAAGTAGGTGCCAGCATGAAAACTGCATAGGCACTAGAGGTCTGCACGGGAACGGGGATTGCGGGAATGCAGCGGGTCCCACGGGAATCTCTCCCTAACCCACGGGACTCCCACAGGAACCCCCCTCTGGCCCAAGGGACTCCCACGGGGACCCCCCCTCTAGCCAACGGGACTCCCACGGGGATGGAAGGCTTTGGAAGCAGGGTTCGTCCATATAATATAATGGACACGTCAGCCTTAGTAAAAGAGAGGGTTTATAAGTTAATTACCTGAACATAAAACAAAAATAGGGTTCCACCAAAGAGATTCCACAAGGAAAACAGCAGCGCAAACACAAAAGAAACTGTGGAATTGATGATCCTGTCAGAAGTAATTGCTGCTTTTTATGGGGATGGGCGGGGATGGAGGTAATTCCTTGTGGGGATGGGTGGGGACGGAGAGGATCCTGACGGGGACGGGTGGGGATGGAGAGGATCCTGGCGGAGATGGGTGGGGACGGAGAGGATCCTGGCGGGGTTGGGTGGGGACGGAGAGGTTCCTGGCGGGACGGGCGGGGATGGGTGGGATTTCTGTCCCCGTGCAACTCTCTAATAGGCACCATTTTCTTTTGAAGTCCATTGGGGGCGTGGCCGCTCCTCTCACACTCCACTTAGCTACACTTCTGGTTGCAAGGGCAATTTTAGAGTGGGTATTAATCACTTTTGGTGCTGTGAATGTGGGAATTGTTGGTAAAACTCATCACTTCTGTAGCATTTTGTGAGTGCAACAGGGTACCTGAGAAGAAAGTGAAGGAAAAAGATTAGCTTTTTGCTGACATTTAACTGGATGGGCCATTTGACCTTTATCTGCCATCATGTGTCTTTTTTCTATACCTTCCCCCCTTTTACAAAGCCACATAGCAATGGGCTTTGGTGTGATTACTCTGGGCTGCTTCAAGTTTCAAGTTTATTATATTTTGATTTTACGCAATATCCAATAGTTCAATGCGTATTATATAATTGTAATGTACAATAAAAGCCAGGGATGACAAATACAAATGAGACAAAATTATACAGACTAATCATTATGTTCTATTAATACAAACTGGAACAAGTAGGTAAAGGGGAGAAATACAATTTATACAATTTATAAAAGAAAAGAAAAAAAAAAACATTTAAGGTTTATACACAAGGATAGGGTCAATTGAGAAAAAATATAAAGAAAATAAATTGATAGAAAAAGCTTTAATTGTTTTAAAATGTTTCAAGGAAAAAGGTAATGTTAAGAATGATTAATCAGTTTAAAAGTAAATGGGTTTTAACTAATTGGCTAATTGGCTTAGAAAAAGTGTGTGTGTGTGGGGGGTATTATTTATTTTTAAAATTTATAAACTACTTACGTCAAAGCGGTGTGCATCTTTCTATATTTGGAATACTGCATTCAATTCTGGTCTCATTATCTCAAGAAAAATATATTGGCGCTAGAAAAGGTTCAAAGAAGAGCGACCAAAGATGGTAAAGGGGATGAAACTCCTCTCGTATGAGGAAAGACTAAAAAAGTTAGGACGCTTCAGCTTGGAAAAGAAATGGCTTAGGGGAGATATGATTGAAGTCTACAAAATCCTGAGTGGAGTAGAATGGGTATAGTGGATTGATTTTTCACGCCATCAAAAATTACAAAGACTAGGGGATACTCGATGAAGTTACAGGGAAATACTTTTAGAACCAATATGATAGAAAGAATTTTTTTTCACTCAGAGAATAGTTAAGCTCTGGAACGCATTGTCAGAGGTTGTGGTAAGAGCGGATAGCGTAGCTGGTTTTAAGAAGGGTTTGGACAATTTCCTGGAGGAAAAGTCCATAGTCTGTTATTGAGAGAGACATGGGGGAAGCCACTGCTTGCCCTGGATCGGTAGCATGGAATATTGCTACTCCTTGGTTTTTGGCCAGGTGCTAGTGACCTGGATTGGCCACCATGAGTACAGGCTACTGGGCTTGATGGACCTTTGGTCTGACCCAGTAAGGATATTCTTATGTTCTTATATTTTGTTGTAATAATAATAATAATAACTTTATTCTTCTATACCGCCATAATCGTGAGACTTCTAGGCGGTTTACATTGAAGAGAGCTGGACAGTCAGCGAGTTACAATATGCTGATAGAAAGCTGGGCCTCTGTTCCTTTAAGTAAATCTCTGATTTCCTTACATTTTTAGGCAAAAATTGCAGTCTTTCATCTTATACGATGGAATCAAAGTTCAATCCATCAAGTCTACACCCTATCATCAGGAATGCCAGCTGCTTTATCTTCCTTTGTAGGAAGGAACCTTGGAAGGAAATCAGCTGCTTCTCAAAAGCTTTGGCCCTTCTTCAAATACAATCATTTTTTTTAACCACGCAGAGGCAGCAACAGAAACATCTTTGCATGCTTACAGAGGCTACAGACAGACTTTATCTCTTTATTAAAGAATCAAGGCTTCCGAGTAGAAGCAAGGGAGAGCTCGGGCACACCCTTTTCCAAGAACATCACACCATGACCACTCTTAGAGCATAGGGAAGTCATTTTTAAATTAAATGTGGGGCTTGGACACACTGTCTAAGGAAAACTTTATGTAGGGCTTCCTTTTAAAAGTCCAGCTAGCTTGAGAGCAACTGGTATTTAACACTTGTAGAAAACACTGCCTACGCCTTTCAGCGCTTTAGAAATAATATAAATTAGTAGTTGTAACTATGCATGGGTCTTGATCAACACTGGTAAAAGTACCCACAATATAAACAATGCAATTTCTTTAATCCATAGTATAGGGGGACAGTTTTCAGCTGGGCATGGGTAAAAAGCTGTAAAAATTACCCTCCTACTGATTAGTTCATGCACTCTCCATCACTACAGATGTTTTCTCCAGCTGGGCTTCCTACTCCACCTAAATCCCCGATGCCTCAATGTCAACCTGAGCCCACTGTACCTTTGACTACATTGGTACCATCACCTTCCCTGCAGGACCAGATTAAAGTCCTATTGCAGCAGGAATTGGCATCCTTGCTACAGTCCCAGGCACTGCTTTCCTTGATGCAGCATGCCTCAGACTCAGTCTCGGCCCAGCCTGATATACTACAGCCAGATGCTGCTTTGCAGCCTTCACGTCCTCGAGGCTGATCTTCATCACATCATGATTGAACACCTTAACATCGATCTACATCCAAGCGTTGAGCTTCTACGTCTCGACATTGAGTCTCTCCCCATCATTCATCTCATGCCTCCTGATCCAGACATACTTCCTGGCCCTCCTTTTAATGCTCTTCATCTCCATCAAGGCACTCTCAGTGCACCTCTCCTTCACAATCTCGATGCTCTTCTCAACATTCCACATTCCATTCTACTAGACATCATGTTGAGGACATTGATTTAGATCTCTCTATCCACTCCAACAGTATCGATGTTTCTGCTGAAGAAACTTAGGGATTTCCATTGAACCCTTCATCTCCTCTCCCTAGGATAGGATCCCTGCCTGAAAGTCTCTACTGACTCTTTCATCCTAGTCTACGCTCATTGGCACTAATAGTCTGGTATCTATCTTCCCAGACGTAGATGCCTCTCCCCTGTCGCCTTCAGTCTTGAACATTTTTGAAGCATCTAGAAAACCATCTACTACTAGATGCTGTTACCAATTTAAATGGAAATGATTTATTCTTTGGTGTGATCTCCACTCTTTAGATCCAGTCATATGTCCTTTACCATCTCTGCTTGACTACCTCCTTCATCTTTCCAATTCTGTACTTCAAACATCTTCTGTCCATGTCCATCTCAGTGCAATCAGAGTTTTTCATACTCAGCTGAATAATAAACCCATATCGATGCATCCATTGGTCTGCAGATTCATGAAGGGCCTTCACCACACCAACCTCCCCTCAGACCCTCAGCTAGTAATATGGGATTTAAATGTGGTTCTTCTATAATCACAAAGCCTCCATTTGAGCTGCTCTTGTCTACTACACTGAAACACCTCATCTGGAAAGTGTCTTTCCTGATTACACTTCTGCATGTCGAGTCAATGAATTACAATCACTGGTCTCAAATCCACCCTATACCAGATTTTAATCACAACAGGGATATTCTCCATACTCATTCAAAGTTCTTACCAAAGGTGGTTTCTGAATTTCATCTCAACCAGTTCATTGTTTCATCCATTTTCTTTCCAAAACCACATGCACATTCTAAAGAATCAGTTCTTCATACCCTGGACTGTAAAAGAGCACTTGCCTACTACTTGGATCGAACCAAATCACATAGGACTACAACTCAACTGTTTATCTCATTTGATCCTAACTGGGAGTTCCAGTTACCATGAGGACTATTTCATGCTAACTAGCAGACTGCATCTCTTTTGCATATTCTCAGGCTAGGCTGATGCTAGATGACCGTGTCACTGCTCATAGAGTATGAGCTATGCCAACTTCTATCGCCCATTTACTCTCCACTCCCATTCAGGACATCTGCAAAGTGACTACTTGATCCTCAATCCACAGAACTTCTCATGACAGTCAGTTTGGTCAGGCGGTTCTCAAAAATGTATTCTCTCTCTAAAAGCCATCTTCCCTAGAGAATGACATGGGGACAAATTTTTCCTTGTCTCTGAAGGAACTCAATTTCCCCATCTCGTCCCTGCAGGTTTTGTTGCTGCCCCTGTCCCATTTGTGTAAGCTTTGCCTTAACTGCACAAGCCTCGAACACTTATGATTTTAAAGTGTTTGAGGCTTATGCAGATGAGGACAGAGCTTAGGCATTGGTGGAATGAGGCATTATGACATCACAATCTGAGCTCTAGAATGTTGCTACTTATGATTTTAAAGTGTTTGAGGCTTCAGCAGATGAGGACAGAGCTTGCAGGAATGGGGCAGGGACAGGAAAAGAACTCGCTTGGACGGGACGGGAAAATGAGTTCCTGTGGGGACGGGGAAAAATTTGACCCCGTGTCATTCTCTAATCTTCCCTCCATCCTCAGGGATTTCACCAGCCATATGACAATTATATTTAATTCTCTTCCTAAAGGCATGAGCCTGGCAGCTTGGAAGTTCCATATGTGAGAATATACTGCTTGCTTGTCCTTGGAGAAAGCATAGTTACTCACTTGTAGCAGGTGTTCTCTGAGGACAGCAGGCAGATATTCTTAAAAACCCACCCACCTCCCCTAGCTGGCTTCTTAGCTTTTGGATGGTGCTGAAGGTTCTATTATTTGACATCAGACAGGAAGGCACATGCGCATGCACAGTATGGACAATGTTAAAGTTTTATATATATATATATTTTTTGTAATTATTTATTTACTGATTTTTAATAATTGACAATAATTACAAGTCAATAAGCAAACATACAATGTATATTGAAATTAAATCAAACTTCCAAACAATTTTGAAAAGGTATAGACCTATACAAGGCATTATTAGTCCACTATATCGGAGACGGTTAAAGAGAAAAAAGCTGAAATAAGGTAATCAGGAAACTAAATATTAGGCAAATTAAGAGGCGATCTGACCGCTCTTGAACAATCTTCTTAGAGCTAACTTGAGAACACAGAGGCTCATGATAACTATCAGAAATAAACTTAGATAACTGTTGTGGTTCATAGAATACATATCTATTCCCTCCAAATATTATAACACACTTACAGGGATATCTTAGAACAAAGGTTGCCCCTAGTTGTACAGCCTGAGGTCTTAATACTAGAAATTGTTTTCTTCTTCTCTGGGTTGGACGAGATACATCAGGGTACATCCTAATTATATTTGTCATAAATGGAACATTCCGAGGATTTCCAAAGATCGGAGAACTAAAGGCAAAAGAGAACCGGCATGGCTTACCATACAGGTGAAGGAAGCCATAAAGGTAAAGAAGGACTCTTTCAAAAAATGGAAATGCACGAAGACAACCGAAGCCTGGAACAAACATAAAGATGAACAGAAGAAATGTCACAAGGCGGTGAGGGAAGCAAAACAGGACTATGAGGAAAAAATAGCCCGGGAGGCCAAAAACTTCAAGCCCTTCTTTAGATACGTGAAAGGGAAAAAACCTGCAAAAGAGGCAGTGGGACCCCTGGACGACAAGGGAAGAAAAGGGTACATCAAGGAAGATAAACAAATCGCAGACAAACTAAATTCCTTCTTTGCGTCCGTTTTTACGAAGGAGGACACCTCAACAATACCTGAAGCGGAGAAAGTGTTTGCAGGAGAAATAGAAGACAGCCTCACCACAGTTGAAGTGGACTTAGCCCAGATATACTATCAGATCGACAAACTTAAAAGTGACAAATCACCTGGACCGGATGAAATTCACCCGAGAGTCTTGAAGGAATTGAAGATTGAAATTGGAGAGTTATTGCAAAAACTTGCAAACCTGTCAATCAGAACTGGTCAGATACCAGACGACTGGAGGAAAGCGAACGTCACGCCAATTTTCAAAAAAGGATCGAGAGGAGAACCGGGCAACTATAGACCTGTGAGTCTTACGTCTGTCCCCGGCAAGATGATTGAATCACTGATCAAGGATAGCATAGTTCAGCACTTGGACACACACGACTTGATGAAACCCAGTCAACATGGATTCAGGAAAGGGAAATCGTGTCTGACGAATTTACTCCAATTCTTTGAGACCGTGAACGAGCAAATTGATAGTGGAAAGCCGGTGGACATAATATACTTGGACTTCCAGAAAGCATTTGACAAAGTTCCACACGAAAGACTTCTCAGGAAGCTACAAAGCCATGGCATAGAGGGAGATATACAAAGATGGATAGGCAAATGGCTGGAAAACCGAAAGCAGAGAGTGGGCATAAATGGGAAGTTCTCCGACTGGGAGAGAGTGACTAGTGGTGTGCCCCAGGGCTCGGTACTTGGGCCGATCCTTTTTAATATTTATATCAATGACCTGGAAAACGGAACATCCAGTGAGATCATCAAGTTTGCAGACGACACAAAACTCTGCCGGGCAATCAGATCGCAGGAGGACAGTGAGGAACTCCAGAGCGATTTGTGTCGGTTAGAAAAATGGGCGGAGAAATGGCAGATGAAGTTCAACGTGGAGAAATGCAAGGTAATGCATTTAGGCAGTAAAAATAAGGAATACGAGTACAGAATGTCAGGTGCAACTCTGGGGAAAAGTGAACAAGAAAGAGATCTGGGTGTACTGATAGATAGGACCCTGAAGCCGTCGGCACAATGCGTGGCAGCGGCAAATAAGGCAAATAGAATGTTGGGCATGATAAAGAAAGGAATCTCGAGTAGATCGGAGAAAGTTATAATGCCGCTTTATAGGGCAATGGTCAGACCCCACTTGGAATACTGCGTCCAACATTGGTCTCCCTACCTAAAGAAGGATATAAAACTGCTGGAGAGGGTGCAGAGACGAGCAACTAAACTAGTGAAGGGTATGGAGAAACTGGAATATGAGGATCGACTTAAAACACTGGGATTGTTCTCCCTTGAGAAAAGGAGACTGCGTGGGGATATGATCGAGACCTTCAAAATACTGAAAGGAATTGACAAAATAGAGCAGAGAAGATTATTTACAATGTCCAATTTGACACGGACAAGAGGACATGAAATGAAGCTAAGGGGGGGCAAGTTCAGGACTAATGTCAGGAAGTTCTGCTTCACACAGAGAGTGGTTGACATCTGGAATACTCTCCCAGGGGAGATTATTGCGGAATCGACAGTCCTAGGTTTCAAAAGCAAACTAGATGCATATCTCCTTGAGATAGGCATATAAAGATATGGTTGGCTATAAAATAAGCCAGGTGAATACCTAGCAGGGCCTCCGCGTGTGCGGATCGCCGGACTTGATGGACCGAAGGTCTGATCCGGAGATGGCGCTTCTTATGTTCTTATGTTCTTATGTTCTTAAAAAACATCTTAATGAATTAGTATATAGGCTTATAGATGGAAAATATTTATAGAAGAATGCGTACTGTTGCAACCTAAGGGGTGGGATACACTATAGCCCTCCCCACAATATCTTCTATATTACAACTTGAACAAGATCTTAAAGTCAAGGTGGTGGAGATCCAGCAAGAACTTCAGGGTAAATATCCAGTGGAGGAATATGACAAGAAGAGGAAGGAGATGGAGGAAGCCCTTAACAAGGCACGGGAAGCGTTAAAATTGACTAAGATCAAGAAACTAAGAAGGGATGAGCGAGACTATTAGATGGGGCGAGTATACACCTGGAATAAAAAACCAACCATACCGACAGTTACTAAGCGCAGGGTGGCATCCTATGCCACATCAGAAGAATCTGATGTAACTAGTGGCGAATCCACTGATAGCTCCCATCCGAAGCCATCAAGGGAAGCAGACCCAGGCTCAAAAAACCTGCGGTCCAGGACCAGGAGCAGGGGCCCCCACAGGATGGGGGGAGCTCAGAAACCCAAATGACATCATCATTGGTGGTTAATATATCTTCCTCAGATCTTACCACCATACAGAAAGAAGTTCTACAACTTGGGTTGGGCTTTGTAGTGCAGGCGAAGCCAGACTTTTGATTGCTTTTCATAAATTCATTAAGAATGTTCAGATTAAGGTCTTTTTCCAGAATGTTGAGGAGAAAGGGGATATTCCCAGGGAAATTGATGATTCCATCTGTAAGGTGAAGTCGACATGGACTCCTCCCCCTCCTATGGATACCGCAGTGGCCACGTTTCGGGATTTGGTGATCAAAGATATTGAACGCTTACAGAAAAATTACAGCTTTAGACACCAGAAATACAATATATCCCATGCTCAACATTAGGCTATTGCAGAATTGGCGAACAGAGATGATATAACCATCAGACAGGCGGATAAGGGGGGAGCCATAGTCATCCAGGATTCCACCAAATACAGTGAGGAAGCTGCCAAACAGTTAGGTGATGTGGCCGCCTATGAATTGATCCCCTGTGACCCAGGGGAGACATTGGCTAAAGACATTTTCAATTATATCACTGCCACGTACGAAGATGGGCACATCACCAAGAATGTATACAAGTTCCTTCTGGAGAAATTCCCTGTTACCCCCAAAATTCGATTCGTGCCCAAGATCCACAAGAATCTCCATTGTCCACCAGGGAGACCTATAGTTAATACCAGGGCAAGTCTGTTGGAGCCATTGTCCAGGTTTCTTGACATATTTTTGAAAGAGGCAGCGTTTAAAGTCCCATCCTATTTGAAAGACTCATCCCATTTTCTTAGGGAATTAGGGCTTATACAACATGTTCCCACACAATGCTATATGGCCACCTTGGACATAGTATCCCTCTACACTAAAATCCCCCAATCTGGGGCTTTGGAAGTTATTAGGGACACCTTGGAGGCTAGGCAGGGTCCCCAGCAAATACCTACGGACTTCCTTACAACACTAGCTAAGTGGGTAATTCAAGAAAACTATTTCAAATTTGATGATATGTACTACAAACAAATCCAGGGGGGTGGCCATGGGGGCGATGTTTGCTCCCTCTGTGGCTACCCTCTATGTAGGCAAACTTGAAGCGCAGGCCATATATCCTTCTAAAATATACCAAGAGAATGTCATCTTATGGAAATGTTTTTTTGATGATGTATTCTTGTTATGGACAGGGACGGATATAGAACTCCAAAAATTTGTACATTGGATTAATACCATTGACTTGAACATTCAGTTCACCTTATCTTATAGTTTGACTAAAATTGAGTTTCTGGACATTCTCATTCTTAAGGAGGGTGACGCGTTTTCCACTACCTTATACAGGAAAGCAGTAGCTAGGAATACCCTACTTCACTTCTCTAGCTTCCATCCCTACAAACTCAAGTACAATCTCCCGGTTAGTCAGTTTCTTAGGGCTAGGAGGCTGTGTTCAGATTTATCCCACTTCCAGGGGGTTGCCACGGACATCACCCAGAGATTCCGGGCTCGGGGATACCCGGATAAGGCCATTCACAAGGCATATGTAAGGGCCCGCTATGCCAATCGGGAATTGTTGCTACAGGACAACCCCAAAAGCAGGGATCAGGAGTTGGGAACCACCCGGATGGTGTGTGTGCTTCCTTTTTCCAATGCAGTTAGGAGTGTGGTTGGTTCCATTAGAGCACATTGGCCCATACTTAGAACTCTTAGGGGTCTGGAGGAATTTCCTCTAATAGCGTATACTAAGGGTACCACCATAGGACAATTGCTAAATCGTAGAAGGGATCTTACCACTGATCAAGCTGTTCATTCTCAGTGTTCCCATTGCCAGTGGTGTGACAAAACCCTGGCAGGGAGTGTTTGGCAGGACCCACACACCGGACATTCCATCCGTGCCAGAGTCCACACCACATGTAAATCTAACTGGGTGGTCTATGTAATTGTCTGTCTGTGTCCCCTGGTATATGTGGGATGCACCAAACGGCCGGTTCATTTAAGATTAAATGAACATAAATCCCGGATATCCACTGGGACGTTAACAGCTCCACTAGTTCCACACTGGCTGGATAAACAACACACTACAGATCAAATCAAATGGCGAATCATTGATGTGATTGACAGCCAGGAAGAGGAGGGGAATTTGGAAGCTAAGCTTAACTTTCTTGAACAGAGATGGATCTATCAACTAGATTCAGTGATACCCCACGGGCTCAATCTGGAGCTCGAGTGGCAATCCCTCTGGTGAGGTCTCACTGGGTCCCCACATCCCCAGCACGTTTTCAGTGTGTCTTAAGTATTGTAAGAGCAGGAGTGTTTATTTGTGTTCAAGTATGCCTAGCCTGGGACCATCGGTTTTGTGGTTACCACTGCATTCCCGAGCTGATTGGATGACATCAGCCCCAGCTGTGCATGTAGAGTATTTAATGACACAATACAAGCCGCAGCCATCTTAGATCATTCATTCGGGTGGCCAAGTCGTATAGAGCACACACAGTTCTGAGGTAAGCCATTAGTTTAGTTGTTTTTGGTTGATGCAATAAATTTTAGTAAGCATTGAGCACTTAAGTTATGTTTTATTGTAGGGATTGTGCCCTGAGGAAACCCGAATAGGGTGAAACATGTTGGCAGTATTCTATCCCTCTTGGCTGAACCACCCAAGATAAGTTCTAACTTTTATCAACTATTTATTGAATTAACACGAAAATATAGCATTGCACAAAAAAAACTTAAAAAAACTAAAGAGACCCGATGATGATAGGGGGCATAAAGCCAGTTGCTATGAGACATAATTGAGCATCTGGTGGCACCTCTGAGGGCCTGAAGACTTTTGTTAATAAACAGTTGTAATATAGAAGATATTGTGGGGAGGGCTATAGTGTATCCCACCCCTTAGGTTGCAACAGTAAAAAACATCTTAAGCATCCAATCCCTGTCCGAGTCAATTGCAAACTGTACTATTAATGTAGCTGGAACCTGAATCTCAGTATCCGACCTCTCTAGAATCTGAGTCAGATCCAAACTATCAACAGATAAATTCTGCTGATTTAAGTTTGGATTTTGAGGTTTAACTTTCTTTAAAAGATAATATATTTTTGAGAGAGGTGGATACAAGATTTCTGGTATCTTCAAAATTTCTGACAAATATCTTTTAAACATAGCAAGGGCAGGTGTAGATTGTACTTTCGGAAAATTGATAATCTGAAGATTATTCCTCCTAATAGAGTTTTCAAGCATTTCTTGTTTAAAGTGCAAACTAGCACTGTCCTTAACCCAAGTCAGGGCTTGTACTTCCAAAGATTTCACTTTAGTCTCAGTGTCGCTCATTTTATTTTCCAGACTTGATACCTTATTTTTAAGTTCCAAGTTTTCTGAAAGTACAGTAGTACAATGTGAGGATAATTGTTGAATTTGGGTCCCCAGTGAAGTTTGCATATTCGATATGGCCACCCATATGGATTCCATAGTGATTACCTTAGGCCTTTGCAAGGGAACAATCTCAGTTCTAATATTCCCTGCTGTGGCCAAAGAGCCAGTAACCGCTTCAGAAATCAAAGAAAATTCATGGGCTCCCGAAGTACCTGAAGCCTCTTGAGTGCTCGGAAAGTCTCTTTGAGCTTGCTGGGTTCTCTTCGCCGCTTGCTGTGATCCTGAAGGCTCCTCCTTCCCCCTAACAGGGTTAGTCCTCCCATTCCGAGATGACAGCAAGAGGGCATCCCGAGCCGGTAACATAGAAACATAGAAATCGACGGCAGATAAGGGCCAAGGCCCATCCAGTCTGCCCACCCTAATGACCCTCCCCTGCCTTTACTTTGCGAATAGAACCCACGTGTCGATCCCATTTGGCCTTAAAATCAGGCACGCTGTTGGCCTCAATCACCTGAAGTGGAAGACCATTCCAGCGATCCACCACCCTTTCGGTGAAAAAGAATTTCCTGGTATCACCGTGCAGTTTCCCGCCTCTGATTTCCCACGGGTGTCCTCTTGTTGCCGTGGGACCCCTGAAAAAGAAGATATCTTCTTCTACCTCGATGCGGCCCGTGAGATACTTGAACGTCTCGATCATGTCTCCCCTCTCCCTGCGCTCCTCGAGCGAGTATAGCTGTAATTTATCTAACCGTTCTTCGTACGGGAGATCCTTTAGTCCCGAGACCATCCGAGTGGCCATTCTCTGGACCGATTCCAGCCTCAGCACATCCTTACGGTAATGTGGCCTCCAGAATTGCACACAGTATTCCAGGTGCGGTCTCACCATGGATCTATACAAAGGCATAATGACTTCAGGCTTACGGCTGACGAAACCCCTGCGTATGCAACCTATGATTTGTCTTGCCTTGGAAGAAGCTTGCTCCACTTGATTGGCAGCCTTCATGTCCTCACTGACGATCACCCCTAAGTCTCGTTCTGCAACTGTTCTTGTTAGGATCTCGCCATTAAGGGTATAAGTCCTGCATGGATTCTGGGTACCCAGGTGCATAACTTTGCATTTTTTGGCATTGAAGCTGAGCTGCCATGTCTTAGACCAGCTCTCTAGTAAGAGTAGATCATGCATCATATTGTCGGGCACTGAATTTTTATCTATTGTGCTTTTGCCCACTACATTGCTTAGTTTGGCGTCATCGGCAAATAATGTTATCCTACCTCGGAGCCCTTCTGCCAAGAGGTAAGATAACATTATTTGCCGATGATGCCAAACTAAGCAATGTAGTGGGCAAAAGCATAATAGATAAAAATTCAGTGCCCGACAATATGATGCATGATCTACTCTTACTAGAGAGCTGGTCTAAGACATGGCAGCTCAGCTTCAATGCCAAAAAATGCAAAGTTATGCACCTGGGTACCCAGAATCCATGCAGGACTTATACCCTTAATGGCGAGATCCTAACAAGAACGGTACGTCGACAAACGACTCCTCCGTTGCAACGGGGCAGCTAGGCGGTCTTCGCTCATCCGGAGAGAGAATGACTTCCTCGAAGGAGAGATCTGACACCTCAGCTTGTGCGGTCTCTCCAGTGGTAGATGGCCCTAACCAAGGAAAACTATTACCTAACTCAAACAGAATCTTTACAAGGAATATTGTCTATAAGGACATTTTATAGATATACAACATTTAAAAAAAATAAAAAATTATCTTCATGCTATTAATAAAACCCTTAACTACACATGCACACTTTTACACTACATGCCTGCACATGCACAATATAATAGAACCACCAAACAGAGAAGCATCTGAGTACCAAGCATTCCTTTACACCCTTGAGTTACACAAAGTTTCCTATGTTGACTGGGAAGTATGAGTATTATATTCAGTTGACGGAGGTTTTAGGTAATTGAGATTGTTTGTATGCATAGTTAAGAAGGGGACATCGTTTTACAATAAAATAATGTCATTTACAATGTTTAAGAATAATTTCAAAAAATAATATATTTTTCAGTCACTTCGGGTTTTTAAATTGCAAACAAATCTGCTGGACAAATGGGAAATGTAAAAATTTCTTAAGCCCACTACATGCAAGAAAAAATAGGAAAAATAGAAAAACTTATAATAAATCAACCATACAATGGATATTAAACTTCTCATGGTAAGTTTTTAGTAAATTGTTTTCACTCTTAAGTCTGCACATATATTCTAGCACCCGTTAATCTAACGGGCTTAAACACTAGTTTTTAAATAAAGCCTATATCTTGAACATCCCCACCTCCATAGAGTTTTCATTTTCACTGGATTTGCATTATCTGCGGGATTAAGGGTCAACCTTTTGCTTGGTTTTCTTTGCTGCAAAAGCACAGTCTCAGATCAGAACTGGTTCCCTGGCAAGAAAAGCAAGCTCTTAAATCAAACAACGTTGCCTTTGCAAAGAAAATCTCCGAAAACCTGTTTGTTCGATCTAATTACTTAATAGACAGGGTTTCTTTTTCTTCTGAACAACTGCTGTAGAATTTCCCACGTTCAGAGGTCCTCTTGATATCCACGCTGAACCTGTTCAGAAAGCTGTAGAATATAAGAACTTGACTTGATCAGAATTGAATTAATGCTCACTTTCTTTACCTTCATCCAGTGCTCAGCGTCTCAGATCAAGAACGGTTCTTTCGCTGAAAAAGTGGGGTCCACTCCCAAAAATTGCTACACACATAATAATGTGGAGTGGTTAGTACGGCAGCCTAAGAACCAGGAGAACTGGGTTTGATTCCCACTGCAGCTCCTTGTGACTCTGGGCAAGTCAGGGCAGGTCACTTAACCCTTCATTGCCCAGGTACAAAATAAGTACCTGTATATAATATGTGAACCACTTTGATTGTAACCACTGAAATGTGGTATTTAAATATCAAGTCCCATTTCCTTTCCCTTGTTGGAAAACAGGAAGAGAAGTTGTGTGCTTCTTAAAGGCAATGAGAGGTTCATGAAGGAGCAGTGGTGAAGTAAGGGGGGGACACCCCGGGCGCCATGTTGGTTGGGGCGCCGGCACCCCACCTCTTCTCTGCCCTTGCCCCTTCCCCCCCTCTAGTTGTTCACCGAAACAACTTTAACGTGCTCCTCGTGGCTGGGTGTCAGCGGGAGAGATGACTGGGTCGCAAGGAGCATGTTGAAGATCTTGTTGCTCGTGGGGGTGAACTAGAGGTACGGGGAAGGGAATGGAAGGGGGGCATAAGTGTGGCAGGGGGGGATCGGGGAAGGATCATGGAGGCAGAGCAGAGATGAGGACAGGGGAGGGGCACTTCTCACCCTCACTACGCCATCATGAAGGAGTATTAGCAGAGAAGCATGGTCTCGGAGCATAAGCAGGGACCCAGGCCCCCCCCCAAAAAAATTGCTGCCCGTACTGGAAACGTCTGGTCTCAGCTCAAAAGCATGACTTCCTTACAGCATGTGATGCCAGAAAACAGAAAAAGAATCTGCATTCTTCCTAATGGCAATGTGATGATGTCACCAGGGGGGAGGAGGGGTCTGCCAGAATTGCCTGGTCAGATAATTCAGACTGTACTGTAGTTAGAAAGCTGTAAGTGTATGCAGTGAAAAAAGGGGAAATGAAAACTGGATCGTAGGAATGAATGAAATCTAGACATAGAGGCAGAAGAATAAATGAAAGCTGAAAAGAAAAAAATTGAGGTCGGATGTGGTGGAAGAATGAAGGGAAGGGGATGGGCTTTGATATACCTCCTTTCTGTGGTTATAATCAAAGGGGTTTACATATTATATATGGGCACTTACTTTGTACCCGGGGCAGTGGAGAGTTAAGACAGGAGGATAGAGAAGACAAAGACGGGGACCGCACAATTAGAAAAATTAAATGGGCAGACTATAAAATAAAAACAAAGTGTATTTTTAATTTAGGACAAAGTAGCGTGATAGCTGTGTTAGTCTGCTCTAAAGATTAATAATATAACAACAATTTATTCTATAGCACGGGGGAGGGGGATGTCATATGTTACAGTTTCTCTGGTTGCTGCATTGTTTGGTTTCATGGGATTTTAAACACTGACCACCGTAGGCAGAATTAGCCCCAGATATTCAATGCAGGGCCACGTCCAGGAACTGGCATTCTATATCCAGGGCTAATTCCTGATATGCCAGCCGCCAGAACTTATGCAAGTACAGTTCCCGGCCGATATTCACTTGAGATTCATAAGCATTTCTAACCAGGTTCTGTCCCCTTCCCCCTCCCCAATTCTAATCTCCCTCTCACTCCCCATAACATCTCAAATCCCCCACCTTATGACCCTCCTGGAAGAACATTAAGAAACCCCCTCCTTCAGATCTCTTCTCCCTTCCTCCCTCCCGCACTCCCAAAACATTAAGAGCCCCCAAGATCTGCCCTCCCTCCCACTCCCTGAAACATCAACCATTCTCCCAAGATACCCTTCAATCCTTCTCACCCCCAGGACATCAAGACTACCCCCAGACTGCAGTGGGCCTACCTGCCCACTCCCTGGTGGTCTAGTAGGAAATGGGCAATGCCTTTTCCAAATGGCTGTTGCAACCTCTAGCAGCAGCCTTGCAGTAGTACTGAAATAACATGGTAATACTTTTAAAACAGGTAAGAGAAACTCCCCCCGCCCCAATCGTTTCACTCAACTAATAGTTAAACTCTGGAATTTGTTGCCGGAGGATGTGGTTAAAGCAGTTAGTACATCTCAGTTTAAAAAAGGTTAGGACAAATTCCTGGAGGGAAAAATCCATAAACTGCTATAAAGGTAGTGCTGCATATCGGAACACAAATACGGCTGGGAGGTGTTACCTCATCCTCCCTACAGTCCAGACATGCGTCCACCAGACTTCGACCTTTTTCCAAAGTTGAAACAACCTATGCGTGGACATTTTTTTTCATCTCTGAAAGAGCTTTCTTCCACCGGTACCTGAGCCATTTGGCAACTGAACAAAATGGTGTCTTGGATGGAATAATGAAGCTTCCCAGACGTTGGGACTTGGTCATTGCAAAGCAGGGAAACTATATTGAAGGATTGTAAAGAAATACTTAAAAAAAACAACATGTAAATTAAAAAAAAAAAAAAGTGTGCATTATTTATGAAATAATCCTCGTATTTCATTTATCCTTTCTTATTTGTGCTTAATTTTTTCTTATATAAATATATGCCTTATTAATTTCATTAATACACTCCAATTTATAGATCATGTACATAGCTTGCTTAGCAGCAACACCTCTCCGGTGAGATATCCGTTTCGACACTTTCCTCAGGGAGTAGGTGAGCTTTTGGAACAGAATGCTGCGAAGCCAAAATGAAAATAACATTAATGACCCAGATACTAACACTCATCGAAAATACCAAAAAAATATAAAAAGCATGTATTAACATTCCATATCAATCCCTGTAAATTAAATTCTTGGAACTGAACCACTCACCTAAATTTATACATGCGATAACTTTAAGTTCTTAAATTAGTTTCCAAGGGCTCCTTTTACAAAGGTATGCTAGCGTTTTTAGCATGCACTAGCTGAAAAACTACCGCCTGCTTAAAAGGAGGCAGTAGTGGCTAGCGCGTGCGGCATTTTAGCGCGTGTTATAACCGCTAGCGCACCTTTGTAAAAGGAGCCCCAAGTTTTTATTATTGCTTGATAACCCACAAATCACACAGCAACTAAGCGGCTTACAAATAAATGTAAATTAACGTACAATAAAAATACAATTTAACAAAAATAATAATTTAAAAAAAATGACTTACAATACAAAAAGGGACAGGGGAAGAACACCAATTCCGATTTGTAGCTAAAAACTGGGAGCTCAGCTTTTGTTTTGAATATTGGGCCCAGAGAGTACAGTTTGACTGGGAGAAACTTGAGCTGTGTAATTAAAGGGTTTATAGTATAAAGCGCGCAAGGACAAAGGCGCGCCGACAACCTAGCGCGGGACTTAATCGCGCCGATGAAAAACCGTATTTTAAAGGGCTAACTTTTTCCCTGTTTTTTAGGGAAAAAGTTAAGTTTTCAGTATAATGTGGGGGGTTACACCCCCCCCCAACATGGCAGCGTGAGGCAGCGCGATCCCTATTAAGTAGAGTGTGAGGGTTCCCCCCCCCACACCACCCATCAGAGCCTTTTAAAATATGGGTTTTCTTCGGCGCGATCAAGCCCTGCGCTCAGTTGTCTGCGCTCGGTTGTCGGCGCGCCTTTGTTCTTGCGTGCTTTTGACCTGTCACCAATTAAAGAGTATGAGAGGGGAAACATGGGATGAATCCATCCGATCCTGACCCAGAAACTACCAGTCAAAAGCGCGCCGGGACAAAGGCGTGCCCAGACAATTGAGTGTAGCGCGCGCCGCCGCTCTGCTCTAAATTACTGTTTTTAGTGCTCCGACGGGGGGGCGTGGGGGGGGAACCCCCCACTTTACTTAATAGACATCGCGCCGCGTTGTGGGGGCATTGTGGAGGTGTGGGGGGTTGTAACCTCCCACATTTTACTGAAAACTTAACTTTTTCCCTGTTTTTAGGGAAAAAGTGAAGTTTACAGTAAAATGTGGAGGGTTACAACCAGTGTTCCCTCTAAGCGGGCGGGTGTTGTGAGCAAACTTTTTTCACCGTGAGCCAAAAATATCGGGCGCCAGCAAGTTATGAGCCAACTCGCCCGATTCTCCTCTCGCCGCCCTGCCATCTGCCGTACGCCTCTTCCGATCGTGCGCTGTGACGAGAAACGTGTGCGCTGCGATGTAATATTTTGTGCGCCAGCGCACGCCAGCGCAGCTTAGCGGGAACACTGGTTCAAATGGTTTTATTTATTTCCCCAAATTTATTTTTGTTATACGCATTGAAAATATTTGATATTGCGTTTAAATCAAAATCTCAATAAACTTGAAACGAGTGCCCGTGAGATTGTGGGAGGGTTAAATACTCAAAACTTAGAAGTTTTTGCTACGCCAGCTTTCTGGTATCTTTACATACAGTGGCGTACCTAGCATATGTAACATCCGGGGCCCATCATTTTTTGGCACCCCCCCCCATCTGTAAGAAAAACATGATTTTTAGTAACAAACCACACGTCACACATGAGTACCTAGGAAAAGGCAGCATCTTACATATTGCAGTGAGCAGTACATCAATACACCCATTGTAAAACTAAACAAGCCAGACCAGCACAGATCAATCCTACACCGTCAATCCTAACAGAAAACCATGTCTTTCGAACACACAGAACACAGAAAACACCTTCGCCTAGTAAGGAATATGTAATCACAAACTAACCCCTCCCTCTTTTACAAAACTGTAGTGTGGATTTTAGCTACGGAGGTAACAGCTCTGATGCTCATAAAATTCTGAGCATCAGAGCTGCTACCACCAAGGCTGGTGCTAAAAACGCTTCACAGTTTTGTAAAAGGGGGGATAAAATAAAAATACATAGACAAAGGTTAAATTGAACCAGCAAGAAGCTGGACTCTGCATACAATGCTTCACAGAAACAGTGACACATGTCTCCTAAAGCAATAAATAAATAGAAATTTTTTTCTACCTTTGTCTTCTGTGGTTTCTCCTTTCCTCATCTTCTTGTAACTCTCTTCCTTCCATCCACTGTCTGCCGTCTCTCTTCCCCTATATGGCATCTTCTCTCCTTCTATGCCCCTTCCAGAAACTGTATGCCTCCCCCTTCCATCTCTCCTTTCACCCCATTGGTCTGGCATCTCTCTCCTCGCCTTCCCTCTCCCACACCTCTCCTCATAGTCTGGTATCTCCCCTTCCCTGATTCTCTGGCATCTCTCTCCTTTCCTTTTCTTCCATCTTTCGCTCCCCCTCCATGCTCTCACATCTCCCCCTTCCTTTTCCCTTAGACTGGCATACCTTCCTCCTACGCTCCAAGCCCTGGCATCTCCTTTAATTCCCTCCCTCCTCTTCCTTCTCCCTCCAGCTGGGTACCGCAACACTCTTCCCTGCAGCTCTGCACTTCCCCACAATTGCCATGCTTCGGTTCCTCTTCTTCCTTCCTTCCTCCCCCCCCCCCCGCGGGACCCTGCGGCACCATCAACTCTTACTCCCTCTAATGTCGGCCCTGCAGCTCCAGACTTCCTCGCACCTTCTCCCCTCCCCCTTTGGATCGCTATTATTTTAAATGTTATAGCCGCGGAGCTGTATCCATCAGTGGAGATGTCTAACCTCGGCCTGCCCCGGAACTCTTACTGCAACAGTGACTTCCTGTTCCTGCCTAGACGGGCGGCTGCTGCAGTAAGAGTTCCGGGGCAGGCCGAGGTTAGACATCTCCACTGATGGATACAGCTCCGCGGCTATAACATTTAAAATAATAGCGATCCAAAGGGGGAGGGGAGAAGGTGCGAGGAAGTCTGGAGCTGCAGGGCCGACATTAGAGGGAGTAAGAGTTGATGGTGCCGCAGGGTCCCGCGGGGGGGGGGGGTAGGAAGGAAGGAAGAAGAGGAACCGAAGCATGGCAATTGTGGGGAAGTGCAATCCCCCCAATGCGTCCCCTTACCTTACCGACGCGTGTGTGCGCTGTGAAGAGAAACTTTGCGCTGCGATGTAATATTTTGTGCGTGAGCGCAGGCCAACGCAGCTTAGCGGGAACACTGGTTACAACCCCCCATAACGCCGGTGTGATGTCTATTAAGTAAACTGGGGGGGTTCCCCAACAAAACCCCCCGTCGGAGCACCTAAAAACTGTAATTTAGAGCGGCGCGGCGGCGCGCGCTGCGCTCAATTGTCAGCGCGCGCTTTTGTCTTTCGCGCTGTTGTCTATGAACCAACTACCAGCATGGGCCCTAATGTACTGAAGCTGCAATCTCCCATGAGTTGCACATAGAATTGAGAAACACAGAGGGTTATACAATTATTAGAATATTTACAGGAAGCAGAGCTCTGACGCTTCAACTTGCGAGGGCCCAGATTGGGAAAGACATTCAACCTGCTTATCTTGACTGGGAACGAGAGATAAGCAGATCTATGTGTCAAGTTTCGGGTTTAATGCTGTTGCCCTTAAATTGCTCTTCAGAGTGGTTTACGTGATACAAATAATATACGATGAAAAGAGGAGTGGGCGAGGGGCAGACTGCCTTGGGTACTGGCACCTCTCCTCCTCTCTGCTCACCCACCTGGGAGGGAGTCAGTAAGGGGGGTGGGGTCATGACTTACTCCCTCCAGTGGTCATCTGGTCAGTTTGGGCACTTTTTTTTGGCACTTAACAGTATTCTTTATTGAAACAGGTCTGGCCTCAAACGTCCAATTTTTGCTCTGTTTTTTTTTTTTTTTTACAATATTCCATTATTACAGAAAAACTTTCATATCATAAGCCCAACCTAACCCCACCCAAAACACGCCTTCAAGACACCCCCTTGTGATTTAGATGCACTGCATAGAAAAATGTCTAAATAATGGGTTTCAAAAATAGCAATGGGGGGGGGAGGGAGGGGAGTGATCTAGTGGTTAGAGCTGCTGCCTCAGCACCCTGAGGTTGTGAGTAGAGAATGACACGGTGACAAAATTCATCACCGTTCCCGTCCCCGTGGATAACCGCGGAAAACCATCTTCATGTCATTCTTTAAGGAGAGAGGGATGAATCGGAGTATGAATGGCCACAACCACTGACCCGCAAGCTTTGCTTTGAAGAATGCTGGTGTAGAAGGACCGAGATTGAGATAGATACTATAGAATGACAGTCTCTGGTATCCAGAGTAGATATTGTGATGTCATAATGCCTCATTCCACCAGTGCCTAAGAGCCAATCACATCAGTGATGTCACAATGGCTTCATTATCCTTGGCTCACATAAGAATCAGAGTATGAATGGCCACAACCACTGACCCACAAGCTTTGCTTTGAAGAATGCTGGTGTAGAAGGACTGAGGTTGAGATAGACACTACAGAATGACAGTCTCTGGTATCCAGAGCAGATATTGTGATGTCATAATGCCTCATTCCACCAGTGCCTAAGAGCCAATCACATCAGTGATGTCACAATGGCTTCATTATCCTTGGCTCACATAAGAATCAGAGTATGAATGGCCACAAGCTTTGCTTTGAAGAATGCTGGTGTAGAAGGACTGAGGTTGAGATAGACACTACAGAATGACAGTCTCTGGTATCCAGAGCAGATATTGTGATGTCATAATGTCTCATTCCACCAGTGATGTCACAATGGCTTCATTATCCTTGGCTAACATAAGAATCAGAGTATGAATGGCCACAATCACTGACCCGCAAGCTTTGCTTTGAAGAATGCTGGTGTAGAAGGACTGAGGTTGAAATAGACACTAGAAAATGACATGGGATTATTTCCCGCGGTTATCCACGGGGACGGGGACGGTGATGAATTTTGTCACCGTGTCATTCTCTAGTTGTGAGCTCAATCCCAGCCCACTCCCTCTGACTCCAGGCAAGTCACTTAACCCTCCATTGAACTCACAACCTCACGGTGCTAAGGCAGCAGGCTCCAACTACTAGGCCATTCCTCCCCTCCCCAACTTGAAGCCTCCAATGTTCAATTTTTTAGTAGCCACACACTAATGGTAACATTAATGCATGGCCATATATGGAAGAAATACAAGAAATGATTTTTTTATGGCTGCACAAGAAATGTGCTTAGGGCCTGATTCTATGTATAGCGCCAAAAAAATCGGCACTGACTAGAACAGTGCTTAGCACAATGCTATATAATGTATGCACCATATATAGTCTCGCTTAGCAGCCCATGCATCACTAACAGTTAGGCCCAGCCATTCAGGCCAAGGAAAACCAGGCCTCAATACCTGAACTTAAGTTGTGCACAGATTGGGTGCATTGTATATCAGTGCGCTTAACTTTGAGGAACGCCCACGAACCACCCATGCTCCTCCTCTGGCCACACACCCCTTTTCAGATCCATATACTAGAACTGATGCGAACCGCTTTATAGAATGTGCCCTCCATGTTGTCCACACAACTTCTAATTAGTGCCAATTAGCATCAATTATGAGGTAATTGCCAATTAATGGTGCCAATTGGTCTTGTCAAGTAATTAAGTGGTACATGCAAATCAGCTATGCTCACCAATTTGCATGCACAACTTATGGCGCCATACACAAATTTGGGGTTTAGTACATGGAAAGAATTTACATAGGGGTACGCTAAGCCCATTTCATAACACAGTGTAGTAAAAAAGCCCCTTAATTCTTTCTTTTTTTTTTTTTACATTTATTACAAACATGATAACTGAATACTATAGGCAAGTTTTATTATTACAACACAATAATAACACACAGAAGAGTTAATGTAATCAAATAATAAAATGTGCAAAAGCAAAAATACAGAAAAAATGATTTGAAAAAAAACGAAACAGAGCCCACATTACAATTTAACAAATCTCCCATTCAACCTATCACAGCTTAAAATGGCGTAACACAGGAAGAATTCAGACTAGAGAGTTGCGCGGGGACAGAAATCCCACCCATTCCTGGCCGTCCCCACGCGTCCCCGCCAGGATCCTCTCCGTCCCCACCCATCCCCACAAGGAATTACCTCCATCCCCGCCCGTCCCCATAAAAAGCAGCAATTACTTCTGACAGGATCATCAATTCCACAATTTCTTTTGCTGTTTTCCTTGTGGAATCTCTTTGGTGGAACCCTTTTTTTGTTTTCTGTTCAGGTAATTAACTTATAAATCCCCTCTTTTACTAAGGCTGATGTGTCCATTATATTATATGGACAAACCCTTCTTCCATAGCCTTCCATCCCCATGGGAGTCCCATTGGCTAGAGGGGGGTCCCCGTGGGAGTCTGGTGGGCCAGAAGGGGGTCCCCGTGGGAGTCCCGTGGATATGGGGGTTTCCCGCGGGACCCGCGGGATTCCTGCGATCCCCGTTCCCGTGCAGACCTCTAATTCAGACTTCCTGCAGCAACATACTAACTTGTTAAGACAGGATACCGTGTGAGCCCTTACCATGTACAATACAAGTGGCAGTAAGTGCTCAAGCGGTAAAAGTTTTTAATGGTCACGCACAAATGCAACATAAGTGCATGGCCATTTATAAATTTTTTTTTTTTTTAAAAAGAGTTTTAGGACTGTGCTAAAAATAATCTTGGTGTATTTGATAAAGCTGAATAAGAGTGCACTAAGGCTACTTTTTGCTACAATTTAGTAAAAGGAACCCTAAGGTTCCCTAAACCCTAAGAATAGCCTTACTGGGTCAGACCAATGGTCCATCAAGCCCAGTAGCCCGTTCTCACGGTGGTCAATCCAGGTCACGGTGGCCAAAACCCAAGGAGTAGCAATATTTCATGCTACCGATCCAGAGCAAGCAGTCTTTCTCAATAACAGACTATGGACTTTTACTCCAGGAAATTGTCCAAACCTTTCTTAAAATCTGCTACGCTATCTGCTCTTACCACAACCTCTGGCAATGCGTTCCAGAACTTAACTATTCACTGAGTGAAAAAAAATTTCCTCCTATTGGTTTTAAAAGTATTTCCCTGTAACTTCATCGAGTGTCCCCTAGTCTTTGTAATTTTTGACATAACATAACTTTATTTTTCTATACCGCCTCAATCAAAAGAATTCTAGGCGGTTTACACAAAACAGAAAAACTGGAAAATCAGTGAAATACAAAATATTAATAGTAAGAATATAGCATGTTTACTAAAAAGACAATAAAAATTTAAGTTAATGCAATAAAATGATTATGTTGAGAATAAAACATCAAATTAAGAGATAAATTTATCAAATTGTACTGTCTTAATTTCTTTTTGGAAGGCACCGTAAGACAACGGCTCCACTAATATAGTTGCCCAACCAGGACTGTTGCTTACTTGCTTGAAATGCAAGCATCCTGTCTAAAAATGATCTAACTTTATAGCCTAAAATCTTTGGGTATGCAAATAGATTACAATTCCTGGTTACCCTCACGGGATTATATAGCACGAAATGAGGTAATAAGTAGGTAGGGGCCAATCCCCAGACCAACTTGAAACAAAGGCATGAAAATTTAAACATTACTCGTGCTTCCACTGGCAACGGAGTGAAAAATCGATCCACTTGTATCCGTTCTACTCCACTCAGGATTTTGTAGACATCAATCATATCTCCCCTCAGCCGTCTCTTTTCCAAGGTAGACACTGCCACAGAAAAGGAATGTCTTAACTTGTCGCTGAAGTCTCAGATAAGTTTCTGAAAGCCTGATATCTAATGGAACAGGATTCTATAATCAAACCTGCCTTAGGGGTCCAGAGGCCAGTCGGGTTTTCAAGTTTATTATGACTTGATATACCGCTTTAAGTACCAAAGCGGTTTACATCTTACAGAAATATAAAAATTAATTAAAAGTCAGGGAATGGACAAACAAACTAACAGCTACTATTAAACAACACATTGAAACAAAAGGAAAAAGGGTAAGGATACAGTATTAAAATAAAAGGAAAAGGTACAGGAAAAAACGTCAGGGAACTGGGGTTATCTAGAATAAACCTTTTTTTTTCTAAATCTCAAAAGCTTCTTTAATGATTTAGACTAGTTTCCTGTCATAGGGTTATGGGGAGGGCATTACATAATATTGGAACAACTACCGAATAAATGGTTTTATGTGTTGTGTCGTAGAACAACTCGAACAGCTGTTGTGATGATTGCAGTGACCTTGAGGATGGCCTCGGGACTCAAGGATCTCCCATACGAAGAACGGCTAGATAAACTACAGCTATTCTTGCTCGAGGAGCGCAGAGAGAGGGGAGACATGATCGAGACGTTCAAGTATCTCACGGGCCGCATCGAAGCGGAGGAAGATATCTTCTTTTTCAAGGGTCCCGCGGCAACAAGAGGGCATCCGTGGAAAATCAGAAGCGGGAAACTGCGCGGCGACACCAGGAAATTCTTTTTCACTGAAAGGGTGGCTAATTGCTGGAATAGTCTTCCACTTCAGGTGATTGAGGCCAGCAGCGTGCCTGATTTTAAGGCCAAATGAGATCCACACGTGGGATCTATTCACAGGGTAAAGGTAGGGGAGGGTAACTAGGATGGGCAGACTGGATGGGCCGTGGCCCTTATCTGCCGTCTATTTCTATGTTTCTATGTTTAAAAGTCTGTCGATAAACATGGGGGGGGGAAGGGGAGCGATTGGCTTTAACTTTAAGGGCTCCTTTTACAAAGGTGCGTTATGGCTTTGACGCGTGGAATAGTGTGCGCTAAATTGCCGCACACGCTAGCCACTGCCGCCTCCTTTTAAGCAGGCGGTAATTTTTCAGCTAGTGTGTGCTAAAAATGCTAGCGCACCTATGTAAAAGGAGCCCTAAATGCAAGAAAAAGAGTTTTAAAGGAAATTCTGAGTGATGCGCAACCATTGAGCGTTTTTAAGGAGAGGGGATACATGGTCAAATTTTTTATGCGTTAAAGATAATTTTGATGGCTGTGTTTTGAATTATCTGTAATCTCCTGATCTGTTTTTGGGTGATTCCCTGATAAAGAGAATTGCAGGATATCTCTAATATCAGGATATCGCTATGCAGTGGCGTACCTAGTATATTGGACACCCGGGGCCAATTATTTTTAACACCCCTCTCCTCTATATGGAAAAAATATTTTTAATAATAATCCACTTGTCACACAAAGGTGTTACAAAGAAAAGGCAGCATCTTAAACACTACAGTGAGCACTAGAAAGAGAGATTGTTCACCCTCTCCAAGGTGAAGAGAACGAGAGGGCACGCGTTAAAATTAAAAGGGGATAGACTCCATACAAACTTAAGGAAGTTCTTCTTCACCCAGAGAGTGGTAGAAATCTGGAAGGCTCTTCCAGAGGCTGTTATAGGGGAAAGCACCCTCCAGGGATTCAAGAAAAGATTAGATAAGTTTCTGCTGAACCAAAACTTACGCAGGTAAGGCTAGACTCAAATAGGGCACTGGTCTTTGACCTAAGGGCCGCTGCGTGAGTGGACTGCTGGGCATGATCGACTGCTGGGCATGATGGACCACTGGTCTGACCCAGCAGCGGCAACCCTACTATTTTCCCTCTACAAACTTGGATCCCAGTGCCCCAAGGGCTTATCCTTCTTCCTAAAGTCTCACGGCTCGAAGAGGCTTCCTCTCTCTGTCCTACGCCAGGACCCTCGGTACCAAAGCTTCAAGATGTGGTAAAAGAGCCACACAAATCAACCCTTCCCTTTATACCACTACCCAGGTATTAACAAAAACAAAACCATCATTCCCTCAGTCCTAAAGGCCCAGAAAAAAAGAGCATTCCTGTTATAGACACCCAGGGCTAGATTCTCAAAACTTTGCGGTAAAAAGAGTTGGGCCACTGTCGCAGCCATTATTGCAGTGATTTCAAAAAGGCGAGTCATTCTCCAAAAAACGCACATGCAAATGAGGTTGACGGAGAGTAGCGAAGGTTTGTTAAATTTGCATGTGCCCATTGTTGATGATAGTGATTGGCACATGTGCAGAATAAATGTACAAACCCCCCTCCCCAATCAAAGATTGGCAGGAGGGATGCCCATTCCCTCCCACTGCCAAACAATGCCTCCTGCCACCCCTTGGCAATGGGAGAGATGCCCACTCCTTCCCACCACCAAGCAACGCTCCCCTGACATCCCCCACAGCAGCAGGAGAGATGCCCACTCCCTCCTGCCAGCAAGCAATGCCCCCCAACACCCCCTGGCAGCGGGAGATACCCATTCCTTCCCACAGCCAAACAATGACCCCCCACGACACCCCCTGGCAGGGGGAGAGATGCCCACTCCCTCCTGCCAGCAAGCAATGCCCCCCAACACCCCCTGGCAGCGGGAGATACCCATTCCTTCCCACAGCCAAACAATGACCCCCCACGACACCCCCTGGCAGGGGGAGAGATGCCCACTCCCTCCTGCATCCAAGCAAAATTCCCCCAATACCCCCTCCACCAGTGGGAAAGATGCCCACTTCCTCCCACCACCATGCAACCCCCCGACACCTCCTATGCCTCCGACGACCCCCCTCCCCCTTACCTTGTTTACCATGGCTAGCCGGAGGGATGCCTACGCCCTCTGGCCAGCAGGCCTGCCTCTTCAAAATAGTAGGGATGCGCCGGGGAGGGGCCTAAGTCTCTGATTGGCCCGGGTTGCTTAAGGGAGGGCAGCAACAACAGCCACCTCTTAATTAACAAAATTGCTCTGAAACAAAAACTTATTAAAAAACCAAAATGAAACAACACAAAAGTTTACAAAAAACAAAATTTTCAAAATTTTCAAATAACATACAAAACTAAACCAAACAAAATGATTTTGCCTTTTACACTTCTAGTGTATAAATGTCTCGGGTGAGCAACTAGCCTCAGCCATCATAGAAACATAGAAATAGACGGCAGATAAGGGCCACTGCCCATCAAGTCTGCCCACCCTACTGTCCCTCCCCTCCCTTTGCCCTTTGAATAGATCCCATGTGTCGATCCCATTTGGCTTTAAAATCAGGCACGCTACTAGCCTCAATCACCTGCAGTAGAAGACTATTCCAGCGATCAACCACCCTTTCAGTGAAAAAGAATTTCCTGGTGTCACCTCGTAGTTTTCTGTCTCTGATTTTCCACGGATGCCCTCTTGTTGTCGCGGGACCCCTGAAAAAGAAGATATCTTCCTCAGGCTCGATGCGGCCCGTGAGATACTTGAACGTCTCGATCATGTCCCCCCTCTCTCTGCGCTCCTCGAGTGAGTACAGCTGCAATTTGTCTAGCCGTTCCTCGTACGGGAGATCCTTGAGTCCCGAGACCATCCGGGTGGCCATTCTCTGAACCGACTCCAGTCTCAGCACATCCTTGCGATAATGCGGCCTCCAGAATTGCACACAGTATTACAGGTGGGGTCTCACCATGGATCTGTACAATGGCATAATGACTTCCGGCTTGCGGCTGACGAAACCCCTGCGTATGCAACTTATGATTTGTCTTGCCTTGGATGAAGCTTGCAGCCTTCATGTCCTCACCGACGATCACCCCCAAGTCTCGTTCTGCTACCGTTCTTGCTAGGATCTCGCCATTAAGGGTATAGATCTTGCATGGATTTTGGCTGCCCAGGTGCATAACTTTGCATTTTTTGGCATTGAAGCTGAGCTGCCAGGTCCTAGACCAGCGCTCCAGTAGGAGTAGGTCGTGTATCATGTGAGGCAGCACTAAAGGTGCGCATGACCAGGCCTCAGAGGGAGGCATGGTCTGTAGCCCTGGGTGAACACCGTTATCCCAATGACTAAGCTACTGTGAGGGAACAGAATGACAGGAGAAACGAAACAATAAAAAATTCAGACAACTGCATGAGAAGGTTTGGGGTGCTATAGCTCAATGGAGGCTGACATTTCAAAGCACAGGTAGAGACTGCCGTGCAGAAGAAATAATAGAGATGGTGAAGAAAAGATGAAAGAATTAAAAAAATAATAAAAAAATAAATATATATATATCAACTGAAACCAGAGAAACATGTTAGAAAATGAGCTTATTTCCTAAAAGCAATCCTGTTTACAGCTAAATGATTTCTGTGAAGTGTCCTCTAGATTGAAGGAAATGTCACATTCCCACACCACATTCATGTTGCAAATGCAACCTCAGGTTTCCCAGAGCTTCCTGCTTGCTTTCCTTCCTGGAAACGTACATCATGTGGCTCTGGATATCACTTTTAACACTAACCTTCTTCAGATTTTTCCATGCTATTTAATATCAGTTTTCATTTGTCGTCCTGAGTTTAGATTGCTCATAGATCTTTTTTTTTCATGTCAGCTCTGGTTTACACTGTACAGCCAGGAATAAAACATTACTGACTCTGCTCTTACAATAAACAGATTTAAAAAAATGAAATGAGTCCAGCTGCAACCCTGGTGCTGCACCCATCAGAGATGCCAAGAGCAATCAACACTAGCTAGTTACACTTTCTGTTTCATTTCTTTGGAATACTCATAGTGTTGATTTACAGTCTGATGAGTGGAACAAATCTTATCCAGAGAAACAAATCTTTTCCAGAGAAAGAAAATGGTAAAACTAGAGGGCATGAACTGAGGTTGGGGGTGGCAGACTTAGGAGTAATGGCCAGGATTCATTAACCTGTCAGATTGGGCCCGATTCGGGCCCGATCCTGACAGGTCCGACCAATTCAGAAACCAAAAATATGCAGATGGGGGCGATCGGAGGAACGCCCCCCATCTGCCTGCATGGATCGCGCATGCACAGACCATAGGAGCAGCGATCTTTTTGTTTTTATACTTTTTTATACTTTGGGCGGCAGGACTTCGGGGAGACTGAACCAAATGTAGCCACCCCCACTGACCCCCAACTTGTGTGGCTCCCAGAAAGCTGGTCTTGCTCTTGCCAGCTGCTGCCCTCACTAATAATAAAAAGATAAATGGAGCCCGTGGTTTTAACCCGCTTAGAACCCGCATGTTAAAACCACGGGCTTGCACTTCGGGGAAGGGTGGGAGAGTCCAGGCAGGCAGGAAATCATGGCAATTTGGGGCAGGCAGCAGTTTGGGCAGGCAGGAGAAGAGCATCGGAAAGACAAGCAGCAGGAGATAAGAAGCAGGGCAGCATTCGGGGCGAGCAGGCAGGAGAGATTGCAGGGCTTCCAGTCGGAAAGATGTTTTCAACTGGTCCCCAGCAGTCGCTTCTTCAGGTGATCGGCCAGCCCAGTTGGATCAGAAATTTGGTGTAGTAAATCAGGTCCCTGTTCAATTTGCATGCATTTCACCTCATTTGCATGCACGGATTCAAAGCGGATTGCAGGAGAGGTAAGTGAATCAGGCCGGATAGAAATTTGATAGTAAAGGGGTCGCAAACTGATCGGTACATGATCGGTTTGCTTTGAGAATCTAGCCCAATGTTAGGAAATTCTTATACAGGGAGAGGGTGTTGGATGTCTGGAATGCCCTCCTGAGGGAGGTGGTGGAGATGACAACGGTGACCGAATTAAAAAAAAGCGTGGGATGAACACAGAGGATCTCTAATTTAAAAATGAATGGTATAAAACAGTGTTTCTCAACTCATTCCTTTGCCAGTCAAGTTTTCAGGATATCCACAATGAATATGCATAAATTTGATTTGCATACACTGCCTCCATTAAATGCAAATTTCTTTAATGCATATTCATTGTGGATGTCCTGAAAACCTGACCTGCAAAGGGGTACTCCAGGACCGAGTTGAGAAACACTGGTATAAAACAAAGGATGCTACTTGGCAATCCTGCAGGGTCTGTGTCCCATATATGGTGATTTGGTTTAGGATGAACTTTGGAGGGTTTGGACAGAAGCTCCAGTGGCAGGATGGTTAGGATATGCTGGAGTGGGCTTCAATGGCAACTCCATAGTATGAACCTAAATAGGGGACAGAAATCAAACCCATTCCTGCTTGTCCATGTTGGAAATCAAATCCGACCCGCCCACCCCACTGGAATTGAGTCTATTACATTACATTACATTAGTGATTTTTATTCCGCTTGTACCTTGCGGTTCAAAGCGGATTACATAAGAAGAGAGCTGGACATTTCCAGGAGGGTACATGACATTGGAGAATACAGATTGAGGGTATAGACATAATAACATTGGAAGATAAATCAGGTTACATTACTATATCTATCCCAGCCCGTCCCCATAAACTTCAAAAGTAGATATTTTATTTAATTATGCTACTGAATTAAAGGATCTGGTAGAGACCCATTTACAAATAAACAAAGACACTTTATTAATTTGGAAATCTAAATGGAGAAGAATACATACTTTGTGAATGGGACTCTGCCAGAGCCTCTAATGTAAATATAAAATATAAATACTCCAGTTGATGAGGACCTTCAAACTAGGTCAACTGAGGACTTCCTCTGAAGGTGGCCGAGGGTCCCCTTTGCCAAGCTTAGTTTCTGAGTCAGTAGCTCAGGGATGCTGCAATGTCAATTACTACTTGGTGGAGAGGCCTTCTGGCCATCTTTGGAGAAGGCCCTCAGCAGGCAGTGCTTGGGGATCCCTACCAGCCACAGCAAGTACTTCAACACTGGAGAAATAAAGCCAGAAATGCATTTCCTTTTCTGTTGAATACAATACAAAGACATCTATATACATTTCCCAAAGCTACCATATTTCAGTCAATAAATTCTATTTTTTACCTTTGGAGATTTATTTTTCCATCAAGGTGGTTCTAGTTTCTCTTTTTTTCTGCTTGCCTGTCTTCTGAAAATTCTTCTTCAAGTGATTGCTGTCCATTGGTTTCTCTACCATGTTCCAGCATTTCTCTCTTCCCTCCCTCCTACTGAATAGCATTCTCACTCCCTTCTTTCCTGGATCATTCTCCCTCTTTACCCCTCCCCCTTCCTGCACAGCATTTCTTCCTCTTTCCTCCACCCCCATGTGCAAAAAATCTCCCTCTCTCTCACACCATCTCTCTTTTTCTAATTCCCTCCCTTATTGCAAAGGGAGTGGGAGGGGGGAGAGAGAGATACCACTCCATCTACTGCCACATCCAACATTTCTCCCTCTCTCATTCCCCAGACCATGTGCAGCATCTTTCATCCCTGCCCACCAGCCCCATGCCCAACATTTCTTTCTATCACCCCTTTCCAACACCATGCCACATCTCTCTCTCCATCACCATGTCCAACATTCCTCCCTCTTGCATCCCTTTCAATCTGTTCCACTGTTCCCTCTCTACTACATATCCAAAATTTCTCCCTCTAATCTTTCTTTTCTCCAGGCATCTTTCCCTCCCTATGCCAAACAATTCTCCTTTTTCTTTTCCCTCATGTGCACCATCTCTCTTTCCCTCTCACTCATACACCCATGCCCAACAATTCTCCCTTTCTATTCCCTCTCCCATTATAGCATTTCCCTCCCTCCATACTATATCCTAAGCTCATCCCCCTTCTTCTCTTCCTTTTGTCTCAATTTCATGCCCCTCCCTTCCTTCTGTGTCCAAACATGATCTCTACCTAACTTCTATGCCCCAAGTTCATGTCTCTCTCCTTCCTTCCAGTCTTTGTCCAAAGTTCGTGCGTCTCTCATCTCCCAATGTGCTCCCTCCTTTGTCTCAAGTTCATGCCCCCTCTCTCTCCTTTCCTTGTTCCAATGCGCTTGCTAGCTTCCTCCCATATGTGTACTAGACAGACCCTCCAAGTGGGCTGCTTCCTTCTTGCCTTACTTGCTTCTTCGCAGGGCTGCAGGCAGTAGTTCCTGCATGCTACATGTGACTGACCTGGAAGCCTTCCTGTTGATGTCAGCTCTGACATCAGAGGGAAGACTTATGAGTCAACTGTATTGATCAGCTAAAATGGAATAACTCAGTGTTTTTGAATATTAGTTTCTTATTGTTTTGTATTGTGTTATTGTTTTACTGTTTATACAGTTTATTTATTTCTTGTATAAATAAAATCGAATGTATCTGTGTGTGTGTATGTATGTTCCAGCATAACTCTGAAACGCATGGAGAGATTTCAACCAAACTTGGTATACATATAACTTACTATCTTGGAAAAAATACTGTGGGGTGGGAAGGGGGTGACATGTAAAAATTATCAAAAACAACAGATATTAGTGTCTATTCCATAGTTTTCGGCCTTGCTGAGATGATGTTCCAGCATAACTCTGGAACGCACGGAGAGATTTCAACCAAACTTGGTATACATATGACTTACTATCTTGGAAAAAATATTGTGGCGGTGGGAAGGGGGTGACATGTAAAAATTATTGAAAACATCAGATATTTGGGATAAATAAATTTCCGCGCAATTCCAGGTAATCAGCTAGTAGCTATTATAGTTATTCTGAATATAGCCAAGCTAGAATTCTGCTGCCTTGTGGCTTGCAATAGACTGTGGTAATATCTTTTGGAGCTTGGCAAGGTTGTCCTATTGAACTTTGAGGTATTTTACCTTTTTAAAGAGAGCTTCTGATGTGGCATAAAAGAACACATTTCTGCTATTTCCCCAATTCCAGATAATTATTCCATGACAGCTGATTTTTATTTAGCTTTGTTTGTCAATTTTGAGACACCACCTTACGTAAGGCTAGCAATATACAAAAACTAATTTATAAAGGCCCTCTTTTACCAAGCCGCAGAAGATGTTTCTACCATGGCCTGGGGCGCAAAATGCTCTGATGATACTCAAACGGTACCTAATGATAGGCACCTATTTTGGAGGCGGCCATCTAGATAGGTGCCTATCTAAATTGATAAACAAACTCAATTAAACTTTTTAATCAGCACTAATTGAAACTTAGCCGCCTGTCAAGATAAAGTGATTCTGCAATCAGGAGCCTCTAAAAATTTAGGCGGCCTTCAAAAAATTAGGCGCTTTGCACGTTAGGCCTGGGCGTGGCTACATGTTAGGCGCCTTGTTGCAGAATCACTGCTCTTAAGCGTGCTTAAGTGCTCACATAGGAGCCTAACTTTGAGTTGAGCTTTATTGAGCTGGCCTATTTATTGAGTGCCGCTCAGCGTGATTCATTAAACAGCACCCAATTTTACTTGAATCGTGCTGAACAGTGTCTAATTTGGCACCTAACTTTTGGGCGCTTCTTATAGAAGTTGCCCTTCAATGCTCTAGGCCAAGGATGGTGGGTGATGTAATTAAGCAAAACACATAAAACAATAAATAAAGAAAAACCAATACGCTCTAATCAAAAGTAAAATGTTAAAACATCCTTAGAATGAACAGCAACATAGTAACAAACAAGTCATTAATCCATATAATAACCATCTGGTCTTTTGTGGGTTAGTCACAGATTTATCCAATTTGTCTAATTTATTTCCCTGCTCTTTTATTTGATTATCATGTTCATTCATTAACTGTTACATCTGAAGAAAAATGACACAATTTCAAAACTGTTTTTTGCAAGGAAGACTCAATTCTGTTAACGGTTAGCCAAATATCATTTAAAGTGATAACTTTATCCTTAGGGAGAACATCAAGGGTTGGCTCCATAACTATCTGGATAGGAATCAATCCTTTAGTCTTCCCCTCGCTTATTTGCTCCACCTGTTAAGTCCAGTTATATTAGAAATTTGTAAGGAAGAGGCTACCTCCTCAACATTGGAGGATGTCTCTACTCTTCCAACAGGAGTTAACGGCTGGGGAGGTGGTGAAGGACCTCCTAAGGAAAGAAAAGCTGACTGCATGCTTAAAGTTACCTGCTCTTCTAACCTTGGTAAAGATGAAGCTGATAAGAAACGATCCATTGGTCCTGAAGTTGGAGTTAAGAAATGAAGTTTAGCTTTCCTCTGACCCATTTTAGAAGGATAAAGCCTCAGTCCTCTCCCAGATCCTCATGGACTCCGAAGGGGCTGAAAAGGGGCGTGTCCTGCCCCTTTGGCCATGCTCCTTCGGACTCACGACCACGGGCCGCATACCGCAGCTCCCACTGTTCTTTATTGGGCCTCCAAGGACCTCTCCGTCGGTGCGGGCTGTTGTGTGGCTGCGGGGGCTGCCTGCTGAGCTAGTTGAAGTTGGTGCTGCTTGCGGCACAGGCGGCTCCCTATCCGCGGCTTCCACTGTTCTTTATTGGGCCTACAAGGACCCCTCTGTCGGCGTGGGCTGCTGGGTGGCTGCGGGGGATGCCTGCTGAGCTGGTTCAAATTGGTGCTGTTAGCGGTACTGGCGGGTCCTTATCCGCGGCTCCCAATGTTCTTTGTTGGGCCTCCAAGGACCCCTCTGTTGGCGCGGGCTGCTGGGTGGCTGCGGGGGCTGCCTGCTGAGCTGGTTGAAGTTGTTCATTAATCCATAGAATAACCATCTGGTCAATATAATTCTTACTGTGTAGTCATTCTCCTCATCTCCTCCCAATCTCAGTTCTGCTGGAAGTTGGGTTACCGTATGACTCCAGAAAATGGAGGATGGATTGAGACATCCAGGTTTTACTTCCACTGAAAACAATGGAAGTAAGGAGGACAGATTGAGACATCCGGGTTTTACTTCCATTGATTTCAATGGAAGTAAAACCCAGATATCTCAGTCCGTCCTCCTTTTTCTGGTCAATATGGTAACTCTAGCTGGAAGTGAGAGAGTGTACCCTGTTTATGGAGTACTGGTGATATTCAAATGGACTCTCAATAAGTGGGAAACATAGAAACATGATGGCAGATAAAGGCCAAATGGCCCATCCAGTCTGCCCATCTGCAGCATCCACTATCTCCTCCTCTCCCTATTGGCTAAGGCTCTTAACATTTGCATCTCCTCTTCCCATAGGCTAAGGCTCTTTGCAACTGCATTGTGAGGTCATAGAGCTGCCCATCCGCAGTAACCATTATCTTTTTCTCTCTCTGAGAGATCCCACGTGCCTATCCCAGGCCCTCTTGAATTCAGACACAGTCTCTGTCTGAGTTGTTGTAAAAAGGTATAACACATACTGAGCTTGTAATGCTATTCCTTCTGAACCAATATCTCCTATTTCCAAACTCTCCAAAATGAAGGCATTTTCATTTAGTGAAAGCTTTGAACTGAACCTTGAAGGTGGCTGGGAAAATATTTTGGTAGGACAGAAAAATATCACCTGTGCCCAGTACATATGGATAGATCTCTTAGGGATAGGGTTACCATTTTTTGGGCTACAAAAATCCGGCCCAGCCCCAGCTCTGCCCCATCCTACCCAAGCCCCTCCCAGTTCAGCCTCCAGCCCTGCCCCCACAAACCTCCTCTCTTCTTCCCTGACAAGCTCCAGGCGCATCTGGAGGGCCTGGAGCATGCATGGATGTGTGTGACATCATCTGTGTACACTCAGATGCCCTCCAGATGTGACCGGAGCTTGTTGGAGCTTTCCAAAACCCGAACAAACTGACGGGTTTTAGAAAGTCCCTCTGGGACCCCGGACAGTCCTCTAAAAAAGGACATGTCTGGGTTTTCCCAGACATCTGGTAACACTAAGTTACTCTCTGGTCACCATGCTAAAGCCTGTCCCATCCTCTCAGCAAGGGGTTGAACAAAACCATGCAATTTTCTGTACTAAGGAATGAATATCTAAGACAGAGGACTTACACTGGCCCAATTATCCAGAGATCTACAATTACAGAGCCCACCATCCAGATCTTTCAAAGGCGCATGTATTCTATCTGCACTGCATAAAGTGCTTTTGGAGTTGCAAAATAAGTGCTGTGGAAATTCAAGATTTCTAAGAAAAGGGAACTTTGTGGTTTTGAATGGTGATGTAAGCCAACATTTCTGAATAATTCTTAGGCTAATCCAAGGTAATCAGTTATCTTCAGTGTCAGCGTAGTTACTTCAATTTTGCAAACACCCTCTGTGACCACTTCATGCACCCTCTACTGACTGGAGGAGGGGGCGTGTGCTCTGCCTCAGGTGCAAGCAAACCAGGTACATCACTGAACACTTCCATGTCCACTCTCTGAGACACTTTAATATGAATTGTAATTGTCTGTAATACTAACAGAAAATGTAAATTCAGATGAAAATGTTTATATATATATATATATATATATATTTACCCTTTTTACAAAAGCTTAGCGCCATTTTTAGCGCTGACTGTGGCAGTAACAGCTCCAATGCTCATAGGAGCTGTTACCGCCATGGCTGGCTCTAAAAACCGCGCTAAAAGCCCAGCCGATGTGCATGTCCCTTGGACAGTTATATACAGAACAACGCTTAGACAGTGTATAAGCATGCCATGGCCCAGATTCTGTAAGCAGCGCCTGGAAAAACGACACCGGCCACATATCAATCACGCTCAGGCACTTTTAACAGCATTGCAGCTCTCGAACTCCTAAGAAAATCTTAGGTGCCAGTGATATAGGCCCCGTCGCCTATATCACGCCTTGGAAGAATCACGCGTAGCAGTGCCGACAGTCATCTCTGCCCCTAACCATGTCCCCTTTGACCTTAGGCACAATCATGGTGCTCACCCCTTCAGGCACCTACTTTTCTTTAACAAGCTTTTAATTGGTTTTAAATGACGTGGTCAATTAAAGCAATTAAGTTAGGTGCTTTTAGCCAGTGCGGTTTACAGAATACGACCCTGAGTGCTCATTTATGCTTGCAGATGTATGATTCTAAACATCCAATCCAGTAAACCAGTGTTTCTCAACTTCTTCAAGCCAAGTACCCCCTAAGCCAGGGGTGTTCAATGTCGGTCCTCGAGGGCCGCAATCCAGTCGGGTTTTCAGGATTTCCCCAATGAATATGCATGAGATCTATTTACATGCACTGCTTTCAATGCATATTCATTGGGGAAATCCTGAAAACCCGACTGGATTGCGGCCCTCGAGGACCGACATTGGACACCCCTGCCCTAAGCCTAACAAATACCAACTGAGTACCCCCACCTAAGCTCCGCCCCAGACCCGCCCAAGCTCCGCCTCTGACCCCACCCCATAATAATAGTACTAATTGTAATGCAATTTCTTCCATCCATTTTTCATGTACACACAATATAATCTTATTAATATATAATGGTAACCACTAAATTAAAAAAACACAAAGCTTAGAAAATGTTAATTATCATTTATGTTCAGGGTTTTTTTCAAAGAGGTCAAAGCAGATGACTTTAAAATATGCAATCAGTAGCAACTATAGAAAATAAGACAAATATAGAGCAAAATATAGACAGCAGATATAATTTCACAAAATTGACACATTTTGATCACTAAATTGCAAATAAAATTATTTTTCCTACTTTTGCTGTCTGGTGATCTCATGAGTCTCTGGTTGAATTTCCTTCTGACTGTGTATTCAATACTTCTTTTTTTTTCTGCCTCCTGCACGCTTCCTCTCCTCCTGACCCCATTCCCTTCCCCAACCAACATCTCTCTCTGTCCCTCCATGAGTTCAACTTTTCTTTCTCTTTCCTCCACCCCTATTGGCAATATGTCTCCCTCTCTCTCACTGTCCATCTGTCTTGAGAGATCCAGGCATCTCTCCCACCCCCTTTACTGCCACATCCAACATTGGCTGGCCCGGAACCTTCTCTCCAATGTCAGAATTGACGTTGGGGGGAAGGTTTGTGGGCAAGCTGCGAGCAGCGTGTGAATTGCTGCACGCACTGTGGCCCATCCCTGTGTGGAGTTGCTTTTGTGGGGGGATGGAGCGTGTCTGGCTCCAGCGAAGTGGCAGGGTCAGCTTCGGGGGCATGGGGTGGTGCAGCGGGTGGGCTGACAGGGAGACAAAGAGGGATCCCCAGCAGCAGCGGCTTCAGCAGGGGGCAGGCAGGGATCCTTGGCAGCAGCAGAATTGAACGCAATACTCCAGATGAGGTCGTACCATGAGCGATACAGGGGCATTGTAACATTCTTAGTCTTGTTAACCATCCCTATTTTAATAATTCCTAGCATCCTGTTTGCTTTTTTGGCCACTGTCACACATTAGGCAGAAGGTTTCATCATATTGTCTACAATGACACTCAGATCCTTTTCTCGGACGCTGATCCCCAAGGTGGACCCTAGCATCCAATAACTGTGATTCAGGTTATTCTTCCCAATGTGCATCACTTCGCATTTGTCCGCATTAAATTTCATCTGCTACTCGGACACCCAGTCCTACAATTTCCTAAGGTCTGCCTGCAATTTTTCATAATCCGCATGCGTTTTAACAACTTTGAGCAGTTTAGTGTCATCTGCAAATTTAATCATCTCACTCGTCGTTCCAGTTTCCAGATCATTTATAAATAAGTTAAATAGCACCGGTCCTAGTACAGACCCATGTGGCACTCCACTGTTTACTCTCCTCCATTGAGAAAAATGACCATTTAACCCTACCTTCTGTTTTCTATCCGATAACCAAGTCCTAATCCATAACCGAACTTTGCCACCTATCCCATGACTCTTTCATTTTTTCAGGAGCCTCTCGTGATGAACTTTATCAAAAGCTTTCTGAAAATCTCGATACACTACACCCCTAATTACTGCCAATTAAGTGCTTGTTAGATCCAATTATTGATTGTTAGCAACTAATTGACTAATCAGTTTACACACGGATCTGGGATCCATGCCCAAATTTAAGCAACTTATACAGAATCCATGGGGAAATGCCTTAATGAATCAGGCATTAATCATGCTTAGAATTGCACAACAAGAAAAGAGGAAAAGAAACTGAAACAATGAAGTTTTCTGCAGACTTTACCGGAACCCTTTGCTTTGTTTTATAGAGTTTAGTCCTCTCTACCCTCCACATACATTTCCCATCATCGTTAAAAAAAATTTGGTGCTCTGATCATTTATTCAGAACACACACCCCCCCACCAGCTTTTTTAAAACTGCTTATTTTGTGTGTAATATAAAAGAATTTCAATATCTCTTGGGGCAGTGGTAAAAACATCAAACGTACACAAAACCCACTGTAAACCATAGACCTCCACTGAAAACTAAATTTAAAGGGGCACTGAAATGTTTTCTCTTTAAAGACGCCTTCAAATACTGATCTTCCCCTTTTTCTGCCTTAAAGGTACACAGTGGTAATGAAGCTGTTCTCCCTTCGGGTAGGGTTACCTGATGTCCAGATTTCCCCGGACATGTACTCCTTTGTCCGGGTTTTGAAAAGCCTCCCTCAAAATCGCCGTCGGAAGATATTCGCTTTTATTTGGTACCATAAGACTCCAAGAGTTTCTAAAGCTAACAAAAATGCAATACAGTATCTATACCAATAATATTAATCATATATGTACTTATAATCAATCAAAATCCATACAATATTAAAAAAAAACCCCACCCAACCAACATTTTCATAAGGGAATAGAACCATACAAAAGAAATACCCCCCTCCCGCCCTCCCTCCCCCTGGGTGTGTGTGTATTATACCAACAGAAATAAAGGAAAAGACAACTATAATAAACCATAAAAGACGTCAATGGGCCCCAAATTAACTTGAATCTCTTAGTATGCCCCATAATTTGATATGATTTAATAAAATTGGAGCACGTTTTATGGCTTAAAGTGGGATTTGGATCCGCTTGATGTATGTAAAAGCACACATGTCCTATAATATGTACAGTTTTACTTACATTTTGCAAAGGCAGGAGCTATGTCAAGCTGGTGGAGGCAAAACAAGGCTCCTTTTACGAAGGTGCGCTAGCGTTTTTAGCGCACACACCAGATTAGCGTGCGCTAGCTGAAAAACTACCGCCTGCTCAAGAGGAGGCGGTAGCGGCTAGCGCACGCGGCATTTTAGCGCGCGCTATTCCGCGTGTTATGGCCCTAACATACCTTCGTAAAAGGAGCCCATAGTTTTGCAATTTAATAATTACGTGTGTTGGTTTTTGGGAAAAAAAAAAAAAAAAATTACAGTACCTGCCAAACTTGGCAGGTACTTTTTCCACTGGCAGTTTTCAAAGGGAAAATACATGCCTAATTTCCCCTTGAGACCTGGCACAAAATTATATGGGGAAAGCACCCATGGATTTCACACCAGTGTGGTCAGTTTTGATAACTGTCTTCGTATTCGTTAAATGCTTTTGCCATTCCAGTCACAGAAGTAGAACACAGGGCTGGCTCCAATGCTCAAACTGAACTCTGAGGTTCTGACTCTGTGCTGGGAAAATGAAATGGCTGATTCCGGGGTGGGAGGGAAGATGTTTGCCATTCCTATTATAATCCACTGAGTAATACTGATTTTATATCTTGGAGGAAACCTCTCTGGCATGAGTACCCAGGCATGCTGTCTACAGTGAGAGAAATATGGGAGAGAACAAATAGGCCAAAGAGGAGTGTACAGACGATCACACACAAAATAAAGTTTAACAGTATTAAGAATGAAATTTAGCAAGTCAAGTCAACTCTCTAGCACCAGTAAGGTGGTTTCTTAGTTGGTAGGGCAGTCCCACAGCGAGTCTCTGAGCAGCTTCAGTAAAATCATCAATGCAGAAATAGGAGCTGTGTTGCTTCAGCATCGATTTGCCTGTACCGCATAGGCGACAAAACACTTTTTAGTTTGGGGGGGGGGGGCAAGCTCAGCCAGTCAAAGAAGCTGCTGAGCGCCGAGCAGGCAGCGCCAAAGCGCGCTCCTGCTGGTTGCTGCTCAGCGGCAGAAGAAATCAGCTGCCACCGACCGGGTTAGCAGCGGGTAGGAGTGTGGAAAGCTCGCTCCTGCCCATTGCTCCCCTGGACCACCAGGGATCACATTTTTGGCGAGGCCAGGCCCCTAGAAACATAGAAAAGAAACATAGAAAAATGATGACAGAAAAGGGCCATAGCCCATCAAGTCTGCCCACTCTATTGACCCTCCCCCCTAACTACCTTCTGAGAGATCGCACTCTGATGACCCATCCCCTTAACTCTACCCTCTTAGAGATCCAACATGGGCATCCCATTTATTCTTAAAATCTGGCACGCTGCTGGCCTCGATAACTTGCACTGGAAGCTCATTCCAATGATTAATGACTCTTTCGGTGAAGAAATACTTCCAGGTGTCGCCATGAAATTTTCTGCCCCTGATTTTCAGCGGATGCCCTCTTGTGGTCGAGGGTCCTTTAAGAAAGAAAATATCATCTTCCACCTTGAGACGGCCAGTGATATACTTAAATGTCTCAATCATGTCTACCTCTCCCTACGTTCTTCGAGAGAGTATAGCCGCAATTTGTTCAGCCTTTCCTCGTACGAGAGATCCTTGAGCCCCGAGACCATCCTGGTGGCCATTCGCTGAACCGATTCAACTCTCAGCACATCTTTATGGTAATGTGGTCTCCAGAATTGTACACAGTACTCCAGATGAGGTCTCACCATGGTTCTGTACAATGGCATTATGACCTCGGGCTTCCGACTAACAAAACTTCTACGGATACAACCCAGCATTTGTCTAGCCTTGGATGAAGCCTTCTCCACTTGATTGGCAGTTTTCATGTCTTCACTAATGATCACCCCTAAATCTCATTCTGCTGCAGTTCTAGCCAATGTCTCACCATTCAATGTGTACGTTCTGCACGGGTTATTGTTGCCAAGGTGCATGACTTTGCATTTTTTAGCATTGAAGCTCAGCTGCCAGGTCGAAGACCAATGTTCCAATAAAAGCAGGTCCTGCGTCATACTGTCGGACAAATTTCTGTTACTTACAATGTTACATAGTTTGGCGTCATTGGCGAATAACGTTATTTTACCTTGAAGCCCCTGGGTCAGATCTTCTATGAATATGTTGAAAAGGATCGGGCCCAAGACCAAGCCCTGCGGCACTCCACTGGTCACCTCTGACGTTTTAGAGAGGGTACCGTTAACCACCTCCCTCTGAAGTCTACCACTTAGCCAATCATTGACCCATGCGATTAGTGTTGCACCTATTCCCATCGATTTCATCTTGCTCAATAACCAGCGGTGGGGGACGCTATCAAAAGCTTTACTGAAGTCCAAGTACACGAAGTCCAGGGACTCTCCCAAATCCAGCTTTCTAGTTACCCAGTCAAAGAAGCTGATAAGATTGGATTGGCAGGACCTACCCTTGGTGAATCCATGTTGGTGGGGATCGCGTAAATTCTCCTCGTCCAGGATCGTGTCTAATTTGCGTTTGATTAGTTTTCCATGAGTTTACTCACTATCGATGTGAGACTCACCGGTCTGTAATTCGCAGCCTCTGCCCTGCACCCCTTTTTGTGCAGAAGAACGTTAGCCGTTTTCCAGTCCAAGGGGACTCTTCCCGTACTCAGGGAGAGATTGAAGAGTACGGATAACGGTTCTGCTGGGACGACACACAGCTCCCTGAGCACTCTGGGGTGTACATTGTCCGGTCCCATGGCTTTGTTCACCTTGAGTCTTGATAGTTCGCCGTAGACGTCTCTGGGAGTAAACTCGAAATTTCGAAACGGGTCTTCCAAGCTTTGCTTTGCCTTACCTGCAACTGTGGACCGGACCCCGGAGCCTCGCAGGTGAAGACTGAGCAGAAGTATTCATTTAGTAGTTCGGCTTTATCTGAATCTGATTCTACGTAATTCCCGTCTGGTTTTCTGAGGCGTACAATACCGCCTGTGTTTCTTTTTCTGTCACTAATATACCTGAAGAAGGATTTGTCCCCTTTCTTAATGTGCTTTGCTAGGTCTTCTTCAACTCGAAGCTTGGCTTCTCTGACTGCCGCTTTGACAGCTGTAGACTTGGCCATATATTCTATTAAAGCCTTCCTTTTCTCTGAATGTTTGTAGGAAATGAATGCTCTTTTCTTTTCTTTAACGAGGTCTGAGATCTCTGCGGTGAACCATTGGGGTCTATTGTTTCTTCGCCCTTTACTTACTGATTTTATGTAGCTGTTTGTTGCTACGTGTAGGGTAGATTTCAGGGTTAAACACATAACCTCCACATTATCGGTCACAGCTTGGTTTTGCAGTGCCCGATGGACGAAATCTCCCATGCGACTAAAGTCAGTGCCTCAAAAGTTGAGTACTTTTGTTGTCGTGCTTGATCTAGTGAAACCTTTCCTGAGGTTGAACCATACCATGTTGTGATCGCTGGAGGCTAGCTTATCTCCTACCGATACCTCCGAGACGCTTTCTCCGTTAGTGAGTACCAGGTCCAGTATCGCCTGGGCCCTAGTGGGCTCCCAGACCAATTGTTTGAGTCATGCTCCCTTCATGGAGGTTAATAGCCTTCTGCTGCCGCTGGTTGTCGCTGAGAGTGAGTTCCAATCTGCATCTGGCATATTGAAGTCCCCTAGCAGTACAGTGTCCCCCCCGTAAGGTGATATTCTCTATGTCTTTGATTAATTCTATTTCTTTGTCTTCCAGCTGTCTTGGAGGTCTGTATATTACACCAAGATACAGGCATTTTTCGTTGCCTCTGGCCAGGTTTATTTATTTATTCAATTTTTCTATACCGTTCTCCCAGGGGAGTTCAGAACGGTTTACATGAATTTATTCAGGTACTCAAGCATTTTTCCCTGTCTGTCCCGGCGGGCTCACAATCTACCTAATGTACCTGGGGCAATGGGGGGATTAAGTGACTTGCCCAGGGTCACAAGGAGCAGCGTGGGTTTGAACCCACAACCCCAGGGTGCTGAGGCTGTAGCTTTAACCACTGCGCCACACACTCCCCAGAGGGATTCCCCGGTGTACTTGACATCTGTGATTCTCGTAGTTTTGATGTCTTCTTTAGTGTATAGTGCTACCCCTCCTCCTAACTTGCCCTCTCTGTCTTGACGAAGTAAGTTGTAACCCGGTATAGCCATATCCCACTCATGAGAGTCTGTGAACCAAGTCTCGGAAATCGCCACCACATCTAGGTCAGCATTCATTATTTCGGTCTCCAATTCCAGAATTTTGTTGCCTAAACTGTGTGCATTAACATACATAGCCCTCCATACCTTGTGCCCCTCCCTCTCTGTTCCGGCACCTATGCCTGTACCAGATCTTTCTTGGAGTAGTTTTTATAACCATCCAGCCAGGTGGCTGACATCATTGAAGTAACCGTCTTGGTAGTGACGATGCCTCCATTCTGCAGCTATGGACAAAACCAGGGGAGGCATAATTGTGAGACCGCTGGAACTGAACTCAGCTGTGTCAGTACTACTACAAAAAATCCTTGAGAGCAAACTACAGTAAGAACAAAGAATAAAAAGCATAAAAAAACTGTGGCATGCAGTGACATTTATAGCAGGGGATTCAGTAGATGAGCTAAACCAGGGGTGACCAACCTTGGCTGTCAGGATTTCCACATTGAACATGCATGAGATTTACAGTATTTGCATACAATGGAAGCAGTGCATGCAAATAATCTCATGCATATTCATTGGAGAAATCCTGAAAACCCAACTAGATAGAGGCTTCTGAGGACTGAGGTTGGACACGCCTGTGCTACACATTAGTGTAATATATTCCCTTAAACAAGGTTAATGCAGTGGCGTTGTAAGGGGGACGATCCGCCCCAGGCGCCGTCTTGGTGAGGGCGCAAGCACCCATCCTCCTCTCCCCCCCAATACCTGTGCGCACGCACACCGCTTCCGTTCCCCTGTACCTCTGCAATGTTTCGGGTGTGAGCAGAAACCCCCAAGCTGCTGTCATGCTAACGTCGGCTCTTCCTCTGATGTCACTTCAGGGACCTGCAGAGGCAGAATAAGAACATAACATAAGACTTGCCATACTGGGACAGGCCGAAGGACCATCAAGCCCAGTATCCTGTCCAACAGTGGCCAATCCAGGTCCCAAGTACCTAACAAAATAGCAACATTCCAGAGCTGAGATTGTGATGTCATAAAGCCTCATTCCACCAATGCCTAAGAGTCAAACTCATCAGTGATGTCACAATGGCTTGATTGTCCTATGTTTGGCTCACATAAGAACATAAGAATTGGCATACTGGGACAGGCCGAAGGTCCATCAAGCCCAGTATCCTGTCCAACAGTGGCCAATCCAGGTCCCAAGAACCTAGCTAGATCTCAAGTAGTAAAACAGATTTTATGCTGCTTGAAATTCAGAGTTCTGTACTTCATTCCTAGCGTTCTATTTGGTTTTTTTCAGCAGCCATAGCACACTGGACTGAAAATACCAACATATGTGACTCCAACATCTTTTTCTTAGGTGCTGACTCCTAACCCAGCAATTTGTACTTATAATTGGGATTTTTTTTTTCTTATGCTCATCACTTTTCTGGGACACTCTCTCCTTACATAAGAACATAAGAATTGCCGCTGCTGTGTCAGACCAGTGGTCCCTCGTGCCCAGCAGTCCGCTCATGCGGCAGCCCCCAGGTCAAAAACCTGTGCCCTAACCGAGATCAGCCCTATCTGCATTTGTTCTGGTTCATCAGGAATTTATCCAACCTTGTCTTGAATCCCTGGAGGGTGTTTTCCCTTATAACAGACTCCAGAAGAGCATTCCAGTTCTCTACCACTCTCTGGGTGAAGAACTTCCTTACGTTTGTACGGAATCTATCCCCTTTTAACTTTAGAGAGTGCCCTCTCGTTCTCTCTACCTTGGAGAGGGTGAACAACCTGTCTTTATCTACTAAGTCTATTCCCTTCATTATCTTGAATGTTTCGATCATGTCTCCTCTCAGTCTCCTCTTTTCAAGTGAGAATAGGCCCAGCTTCCCTAATTTCTCACTGTACTGCAACTCCTCCAACCCCTTAACCATTTTAGTCACTGTTCTCTGGACCCTTTCGAGTAGTACCGTGTCCTTCTTCATGTATGGCGACCAGTGCTGGATGCAGTATTCCAGGTGAGGGCGTACCATGGCCCGGTACAGCAGCATGATAACCTTCTCCGATCTGTTCGTGATCCCCTTCTTAATCATTCCTAGTATTCTGTTCGCCCTTAATCATTCCTAGCATTCTGTTTGCCCTTTTGCTGCAGTTCCTCTGTCTCTTCCTCCACCTCCTCCTGCTTCTCGGCCCCTCTCTCCTACCATATCATTTTCTCCTGCTGCAGCTCCCCCGTTTCTTCTCCCACCATGACCTTCTAACTACAGTTACTCTGTCTTTTCCAGCAGAAGTGGTCCAATGCATATGCCACGTCTAGGTTCTGTTGTCGTGCAGATCCTATCTACTCAACTGCAAAAGAGAATCCCGAGGCTACAGACCCTGAAGGACAGCATTTATAGGCCGACAAAAGCAATAGATTGTTTATGGGTCAATATGAGGGGCACTGGTCAGTGCCATAGTAAGGGTGGTGGGGGTAGAGCACCCTGAGTACCATCTTGGTGGGGTGCCAGCATCTCTCCTCCCCTGGCAATGGGGGAGTCTCTTAAATGCAACCCCCAACCCATACCTCTTATAGTTTTTGCCAGCAATAAGCAGGAACTCCTTCCCACTGCTCACACCGGTCACAGCCCTCCCTCTGACATCACTTCTTGTTTGCGGGACCAGGAAGTGATGCCAGAGGGCAGGCTCAGCTGGCATGAGCAGTGGATAGGAGACCCTGCCAGTGAAGAAAAGAAGATTTGAGAAGTATGGAGGGACAGTAAATCTAAGAGCTCTCCCACCGTGGGGAGGGTTGCCGGGCACCCCTGTCCCTGGTGCAAGCTTCCCTCACTATGCCACTGATACTGAAGAGCACAGAACCCAGGACCCCCCAAATCTGAATCTGCAATTATTTTACGTGAAGGGTTTGGGGGTTCTATTTTATCTTAATTTTCTCAAATATTTTGTATAAAAGTACTTTATAGTTTGGGATTATTATTATTTTTTGTTGTTGTTATTAAAAAGACTGCTACGTTTTCACCATCTATGCTGTATTTATTGTCATATTAACTTTGGTGAGGGGTCCTATGTACTAGGGGTAGGCATCCCAAAACTGTTTTGTTTTTTGTTTTGTAAATCTTTATTCATTTTCATATCTTACAAGTGTATAATAATCAATCAGAAAATTTTTTAAACAAATCACTTGACAATCTTACTTATAATCATTAAAGTATAAAAGAATCCCTTCCCACCCACCCCATCTATTAATAATACTTAGAATTTTTGTTTTCTTTCTTTCTTTATCATTTTTCAATAATATATCAAGTATCCACTTGTACAGAAAGATAAAGTTAGATAGGAAATAAATTTACAAATCAGATTTTAATCTAATAACCCAAATTATCATAACTTTAACTCAAGCCCTCAAAATGGGTCCAAAATATAGAATCAGAGAAAATAACAAAGAAATAAAAATAAAAAGTTAAGAATTATATTGGCTGAGATAGGAAGTCAAACAATCAATTTTAAGAGTGCTTCATATTCCTCCCCCTATTTCAGTCGAGCCGCTAACAAGAAGGTTGTCAGCTGGCTAGGATCAAAGAATACTCAAAACAGAAAAAGGCACCAAAGTCTAGTTTCGAAACAATAAATACCAGTGCACCACTATTCATGTGTTCAAATCACGTGTTCCTCAGAATGCCACACGATAGAATTGTGTGGTAGCCGTCCTCATTGGAACTTTTTATAATGTGATATTTTTGAACTCGTGTGCAATTATTTGCATAATATAATTTATTACATTACATTACATTTGTGATTTCTATTCCGCCTGTGCCTTGCGGTTCTAAGCGGATTACAGTTAAAAGAGATCAGGACATTACCGAGAGAATTACATTACAACGATTTAAGTAAATTACATGTTGTGGTATAGAAATACAAGTATAAGATATCTGGATTTATCGATAGAATAACTTGACAGGGTTCAAGTAGTTACAAGGTTCAGTGGGGAAAACAATATAGGCAACTGAAGAAAGATACCTAACTTTGAAGGAATCAGTTAAGTGGATACCTAAGGGAGATGCTTATTTAGGAGAAGGTTAAATGGATACCTAAGGAAGATGCTTATTTAGGAGTTTGGATATTTTTCGTAAATGAGGTTCAAGGGGATGACTAGTGTGTTATTTGTTGGGGAGAGTGCATGTGCGATTGGGGAGGGGAATATTAAGTAAGGATGTGTTTTTTGAAAAGAAATGTTTTGATTTCTTTCCAAAACACTTTGATGTCTGTTGTTTTGATCATGAGTTTGGTGATGGTGGGGTCAATTTTCGCTGCCTGAGTTGCTAGAAGGCTGTCGTAAAGTTTTTTACATCGGGTACCATTATGAGGGGGGAAGTTTAAAAGATTCTGAGTTCTTCTTGATCTGGGTAGTCGGTAGCGGCAAAGACGGTTGTTCAGGTAATTGGGGGCCATACCATGGGTTACTTTGAAAAGTAAGCAGTAGAGTTTGAATTGAGTTCTTGCTTTTATCGGAAGCCAGTGAGAGTCTACATAGGCGGGTGTGACGTGGTCGAATTTGCTGAGCGAGTAGATGAGTCTGATGGCTGTGTTCTGAACGGTCTGTAGTTGTTTTATCATAGTATTTGGGCAAGGTAGGTAGAGGCTGTTGCAGTAATCTAAGGAGCTGAGTATGAGGGATTGTACAATGATCTTGAAGTGTTCTTTGGAAAAGAATTTTCTTATTTTTCTTAGGCTTCGCATGGTGAAGAATGCTTTTTTATGGTTTTGTGTATTTGTGTTTGCATTGTGCAGCCTCTGTCTAGGTGTGTTCCCAGAATTTTGAGAGTATTCTGTATTGGATATTTGATTGTGTTTACATCTAGTTCTGTTAGGGATGGTTTTTGTTCCTTCTCTAGTAGTAGGAATTTGGTTTTCTCCGCATTCAGTTTTAACTTGTGGTTCGTCATCCATTTTTCTACAGTTTCCAATGTTGTTTTCAGGCGTCCGTTGGAGGTGGGGTCTTGGATGTCGAAGGGGAGGAGGATGGTTATATCATCCGCGTAGCTGAAGGATGTAATGTTTAGGGCGTCTAGGGCCGTGCCTAGGGATGCTATGAAGAGGTTGAAAAGTATGGGCGATAGAGGGGATCCTTGTTGAACTCCGCAGGGGTTTGACCATGAGTCGGATAGAAGATCATTTGACTTGACTCTGTATGATCTTGTTTTGAGGAATCCTTGGAACCAGTTGAGAACATTACCTGATATTCCTATGGCATCTAGTATCTGGAGTAGTATGGAATGGTCAACTAAGTCGAATGCTGCTGAAAGATCGAGTTGGATGATTAGTAACTTATTTCCTTTGCTGAGGTGCTGACGGTATGTCTAGTAGGGAAACCAGAAGTGTTTCAGTACTGTGATTGGTTCTGAATCTGGATTGAGTAGGGTGTAGGATGTGGTGGTCTTCTAGGTAATTGGCGAGATATTGTGCTACTAGACCCTCTATGAGTTTGACGTATAGAGGTATAGAAGCGATTGGTCTATAATTTGTTGGGCTGTCTATTGGGCCTTTGGGGTCTTTTAGTATGGGAGTAATTATGATTTCGCCAAGTTCCGGGGGGAACTGACCTTCCCTTAGGGTGGTTTGCAGCCATAGCGTGAGACCAGCTGTGAATTTAGTGGACGCTGTAGCTAGTAGATAAGGAGGACAATTGTTCAAATCACATGAAGATTTGCTGTATTTTTTATTCAGCCGGTCTAGGTCTGACCATTGTGTCGTTGGGAAGTCGGTCCAGGTCCTATCTGCTGAGGTGGCTTCGTCTTTTGTGGGTTTTGTTAGTATCTCTTCTAAGATATTTCGAGAGTTGTTGAATGTGGATCTGATTGTGATGATTTTGTGTTTGAAATGGTCCGCTAGTTGGGAGGCTGTTGGAGTTTGGTTTCCTAGGGTGGCGAGGTGGGGTTTGGTATCAGTGAGATTTCTGACAAGGTTGAAAAGTTTTTTTGTGTCCGGTTTATCGGTGCCAATGAGTTTGGAGTAGTAGTCTGTTCTTTTTTCCTTCAGTTTGATTTTGTATTGTTTATAAAGTGTCGGTGCTATCTAAAACCAAACGTTTTAAGATATTCTATATGTGAAGTTAACTTAGCTTTAGAACCGGGTCTGCTTCATTCCCCATCAATGCGTTTCAAGTTTTTCTTCAGGGTCGGGGACATGAAGAGCAGAGTTATCCGGGATTTGTAGTATAACGCTAATCCATAGTGATACTATCCGGAGCTATTGTAGTATCACTATGGATTAGCGTTATACTACAAATCCCGGATAACTCTGCTCTTCATGTCTCCGACCCTGAAGAAAAACTTTGAAACGCGTCGGTGGGGAATGAAGCAGACCCGGTTCTAAAGCTAAGTTAACTTCACATATAGAATATCTTAAAATGTTTGGTTTTAGATAGCACCTACACTTTATAAATTATATTATGCAAATAACTACACACGAGTTCAAAAATATCACATTATAAAAAGTTCCAATGAGGACGGCTACCACACAATTCTATCGTGTGGCATTCTGAGGAACACGTGATTTGAACACATGAATAGTGGTGCACTGGTATTTATTGTTTAGGATCAAAGAAAACATATTTTTGGTTTTGATACACTATCACACATTTTTGTTTTCTGAAGAGTATGCACTTTTTCTGACAAAGGAAAAAAATGAATTTGTTCCTGTTATTTTGGCCTAAAAACATCATTTCAAATTAATGCACATCCCTATGTACATACTGACATTGTGCGAGATAAAACCATATAGCAGTGTACAGAGTAACAACATTCCATCATAGCTATAGTCAACGCAATAGAGAAGACTTCCATGAAAGTCACCAAAGTGTTCTCAGTTATAGTAGCAATGATGTACATGTACTGTATACTGAGAAAGACCAATGTGCCTATGAGCAAAATAACAATACATGAACACACAAAAATAATGTAAATGCCACTTTAAAACTATTTACTGATCCACATATATCCCTTCACACCATCATCAACTACTCCCAGCTGAATGGGCAAGAGATTCAATAACTCTACCACAGCTGCATGAATCTGACTTGGCAGAATATTATGAGCCTGTGGGCGAAGGAGAGAGGCTCTCAGATACTGTGATAAAGATTCCTGGACCTTCATGATAAGGCAGACAATTCCCCTAGATTGTATAAAGGGCGCCAAAATAGCCATGCCCAAATTTGCATGCCACAGACTTGAAGGGATCTTTGTAACTATACTGTAGAGTTCTTATCAAGCTTTAAAAACACTTCATGCAGTGATAAGGACCTTAGCCACTGAAACAAACCCTGAGAGTGGTTGCCTCACACATGAAGATTGGCTAATTCCTTATTGCTCTAGTACAGTCCTAGAGGACTACACCCTAACCTATGGGAAGGCAAACTTTATGACTTGTGGGCCACAATGGGTTCTTAAATTTGACACAGGGGCCAGACCAAGAGCATCTTTCTATCTCTCCCATCCCCCTGTGAAGCAGAACCCTTGCCCAGCTTTAATCCTTTCCTCCCTACCATCCCTCTTGCAGCATAACCCTTGCCCAGCTTCAATCCTTCCCTCCCTCCTATCCTCGTGCAGAACCTTTGCCCAACTTCCATTCATCCTTCCCTCCCTCCCATCCCTTCTGCAGCAGAACCCTTGCCCAGCTTCTATTCTCCCCTCCTTCGTGCAGAACCTTTGCCCAGCTTCCATTCATCCTTCTCTTCCTCCCATCCTTTCTGCAGCAGAACCCTTGCCCAGCTTCTATCCTTCCCTCCCTCCCTCCAATCCCTCTTGCAGCAGAACCCTTGCCCAGCTTCTATTCTCCCCTCCTTCGTGCAGAACCTTTGCCCAGCTTCCATTCATCCTTCCCTCCCTCCCTCCCATCCCTCGTGCAGCAGAACCTTTGCTCAGCTTCCATTCATCCTTCCCTCCCTCCCATCCCTTCTGCAACAGAACCCTTGCCCAGCTTCTATCCTTCCTTCCCTCTCCAATCCCTCTTGCAGCAGAACCCTTCCCCAGCTTCTATCCTTCCCTCCCTCCCATCCCTCATGCAGAACCTTTGCCCAGTTTCCATTCATCCTTCCCTCCCTCCCATCCCTTCTGCAGCAGAACCCTTGAGCACCCGCCCCGCCACGCAGCTGAACCCCCGCTGACCCTCCATCCTTCCCTCCCATCCGAGAGCCCTACATACCTCCCTTCAGAGCAGTGTCGGGCTGGCAGCACTCTAAACAGGCTGCTTCGTGGCCTTCTCATGTCGGAGCCTTCCGTGTGCCGTGTTACTGATGACATTCAAGAACATTTAAGTGGAATCTGGAAAGAAATCTTTTAGGCTCCCCTGGTGCAACACTGGAAGGATTTTTCTCAAACTCTATTGAATCATAAATATTTGGTCTTGGAAACCATCTTGTTACCCCAAGGTGGTGATGTATCAAGAGCCCTCTGGAGGAAGGAACAACGGTTTAAATTGTGAGGTGGGATGTTGCACATTTTTATGTCTCTGATCAGTTTTATGTTCGTTTTGGGGAAGGTTTTTTCACCTGTGGGGTAATTTAGTAGATCCTTGCGCACTCTTTATGACGTCACTGCGGCCAGCACTTTTAACCTCATTGTGCTGGTTTTACGTGGCATCTTTTCATTCATTCAAGGTACTGTCTGAAGGGCCTATTTTGTTTTTTTAGCTTTTCAAAATACAAATGAGAATTTAATGTTATAGGTCATGTATGAATTCATTAATTTATTTTTATTTTGTTATGTTTGTTCACAGACAATTTTTGAAAAATAAAATTATGCTTGGCTTCCTGAAGTAGCAGTTGTGAAACACGGCTCCTGTCAAGGCCAAGGTCTACATTTTTTGTCCATGTCGAGGCTGGGGTCTACATTTTTGGTCATCTGCAGCAAGATAAGAGTGTGGAATTATACATCTTAAATTCAGAGTATATAGATATAAGACCATCTCTGTGCTATCACCAAGCAAGATGTCTGAATCCTATGTGCTGTGATTAGAACAAAAAATGCACCACTGGTAAAAAATTATTTACCATATGATTGCCCTGTGAACAACTGATCTATGAGCAATTGAAGATAAACAATTAAATAGTATTACAATTTATATTAAGATTTTTCTGAATGTTGATCATATCTGTGGGGATTTTTGATTTGAAGATCTTTATACGAAAGGCAAACATATCAGAAACCACTAAAGAAATATAGATATATGTTCAGTGTGATGACATAGAGCATAGGCTTTAGCAATCTGACATTACAGGAACTCAGAATCTTACACTGACCACCAGAGTTCATTCGCAGATGTATTCACTTGTATAGAAGAAAGCAACAAGTAGCCTGGAAATATATGCCTATATAATAGTCACCAGAGGCAAGTAAAAATGTGCTGGTGGTTACCAAGGCCACAGTGTTTGACAAAGATACTGCAGCCAGAGTGCTTTGTACAGTATGTTAGCTGACTAGGACATAGTGAACAAAAGACAAGGAGCACAGCTTTGAAGTGACCACTGTCAACATACCATGTATACTTGAATATAAGTCAATCTGAATAAGTCGAGACCCTCATTTCCCCCCAAAAAGGAGGAAAAATGGGTGACTCGAATATAAGACGGGGGCATTAATATTCAAATGCCCTGCCAGGATCTGTATCCAGTGCCCCTCCCTCACCTACCAGGCTCTGCACTCAGTCCCCCTCCCTGCCAGGCTCTGCACCCAGGCCCCTTTCCCTCCCTGCTCTGCCAGACTCTGGATCCAGCCCCACTCACTCCCTTCCCGGCTCTGCACCTAGCCCCCCTCACTGTCCTGTACCATCTCCCTCCCTCCTGATGCCCTGCAGGCCTCCACCGGGTCTGCCGCAGGACAAGATGATCCAGCAGTGGGCTGGTATATGAATGATCCCCCGTCTCCCATCTCAGCTGAATTTAAAAAACAACAACTATGCACCCCTGTCTCCCTGCGCACACCCGACTCCTCGGCGGCCTCATGGTGGGTGAGACAGGCAGAATCCCTTTTGCCTCCTGTGCCTTCTGAAATTGATAACCAGACCTCCCTCCCACCTCCCCACATACCTTTCAGGTCCCTGGTAGTCAGTCAGTGCACAGAGCAGGCGTGATCTTCCTGCCCTCCTACTCTGTTCAAGGCCACTGGCTGATTGGCTGCTGTGAGTTCTCAAGGAGGCAGAAGGGATTCCTCCTGTCCCATCTACCACGAGGCCACCAAGGAGTCCACAGGTGCGTGATGGAGGCAGGTGGTGGTTTGGATTTGGCTGGGATGGAAGTTTGGGGGGGGGGGCACCTCATGTCCCAGTCCACCACCAGATCTTGCGGCAGGCCCTATAGAGGCCTGCAATAGATCTGGGAGGGAGGCGGGTAGGCGATGGTCCGAACATACAGGTAACTTTCTACCCACTTACCTTGGAGCCAGGGGCACTATTCATCTTGATTCTATTTTTTATCTTTGTTTCATACAATACATCAAAGAATAAAGAGCCATTAAGAAACAATTCAACCAACAAAAACTGAAAATTGACAAACATTTGTCTCTATATAATCCACTAATGAAGGAGGAAAGAACCTCATTATCCCTGAGGAAGAACTATTTAGCATAAGAAAGGAAAACAAAGAAAATTTGCAAGTTGAGTGTCAGTTATTATTATTATTACAATGGCACTGCATTAAAGAGGCAGCTCATTTTTTTTCTGTTAATGCAGAACCTTTACCTTCTAAGAACTGCTATTGAAAAGAATCATAACAAATATGTGTGATTATCAAACAGAATAACACATTTGCAGAAATAAGAACATAAGAGTTGCCATATTGGGACAGACCAACAGTGGCAAACCCAGGTCATAAGTACCTGGAAAGATCCCAAAAGAGTATAACAGATTTTATGCTGCATATCCTAGAAATAAGCAGTGAATTTTCCCTGTTCATCTTAATGGTGTGAAATAGAGTAAGGGGTTATTTTCCATTAATGCTACCATTCCACCTCCATACAGCAGGGGCTACTAGCCCAAGGCGAGCGGACTACATACCCCAGATCACACTGGGCTTTACAGCTCAGTGCTGAGCCACCTTAACCAGGTAATCCTGCTGAGTCAGGGGGCGGGGTTCAGCAGGGAAGTGTTTATTTGCCACAGAGGTGAATCACCGGGGAGAGGTCCCCACGAGAGAGAAAAATCTCTGAGGAAAGAAGGCGTTCCGGGGAGAGAGAAATTTCCCCTTTCCTAGTGGTAGGCTGAGGAAAGATTTGGGACATGTGCAAGAACCTCCAGAGGTAACTGGTCTCTACTGAAACAGGGTAAGCCAAGGCCATAAGGAGAATAGTTGTGGAAATGACTTAAGGCTATGAAAACTAAGCAATTATTTGTGCCTTTCCTGAGTCTGTGAAGAATCAGATTCAGGTATCTAGAAAAATAAAAGCTTTCTTCTTGTTGCACCTTTGTACAGTGGTTGTTTGTGCTGTTTTGAATACATGTGTGCAAGGCTCCAGGAAGGTCTGGACTGGACTCTGCCACAAATGGCTTATGGACTTTTCTTATAGGAAATTATCAAACCTTTTTTTTTAAACCCTGCTAAGCTAAATGCTTTCACCACATTCTCTGGCAATGACTTCCAGAATTTAATTACATGATGAGTGAATAAATAATTTCTTTGATTTGTTTTAAATTTACTACTTAGTAGGTTCATTGCATGTCCTCTACTCCTAGTATTTTTGGAAAGAGTAAACAAGCGATTTACATCTACTTAGTATTTTACAAACCTCTATCATATCTCCCCTGAGCTCAGTGGCGTACCTAGGGGGGGGCGGGCCGCCCCGGGTACCAGCCCTAAGGGGGTGTTCCCGGCCTTGCCGTTCAGTCCCCCGCCACCCCCGAAGGACCGCTCGCCCCACTGACCTTCCTGCACCACCTGTGAAGCAGCCCGCAGCAGGATCGCGAAGTCAGTGTCAGCATCCCTGCGCTGCTTCCTGCGCCGCGATCCCGCCCCTCCTCTGACGTCAGAGGAGGGGCGGGACCGTGGCGCAGGAAGCAGCGCAGGGATCGCTGACGCTGACTTCGCGATCCTGCTGCGGCTGCTTCATAGGTGGTGCGGGGAGGCCAGGGGGGCGAGCGGTCCTTCGGGGTGGGTCGGGGCATCAGGCCTTCAGGGTGGGGCGGGAGGGCAGGCAAGCAGGCTTTCAAGGGGGAGGGGGTGACAGGCAGGCAGGCAGGCCTTCAAGGGGGGACAGGCCTTCGGGGGGGGGGGTGCAGACCTTCAAGGGGTGCAGGCCTTCAAGGGGGGCAGGCAGGCCTTCAGGGGGGTGCAGGCCTTCAGGGGGGGTGTAGGCCTTTGGGGGGGTGCAGACCTTCAAGGGGGTGCAGGCCTTCAAGGGGGGGAACAGGCCTTCAAGGGGGGAAAGGCAGGCAGGCCTTCAAGGGGGGGACAGGCCTACAAGGGGGGGGGACAGGCCTACAAGGGGGGGGGACAGGCCTTCAAAGGGGGGTGCAGGCCTTCAAGGGGGGGAACAGGCCTTCAAGGGGGGAAAGGCAGGCAGGCCTTCAAGGGGGGGACAGGCCTACAAGGGGGGGGGGACAGGCCTACAAGGGGGGGGGACAGGCCTACAAGGGGGGGGGGGGGACAGGCCTTCAAGGGGGGGTGCAGGCCTTCAAGGGGGGTGCAGGCCTTCAAGGGGGAGACAGGCCTTCAAGGGGGGGAAAGGCAGGCAGGCAGGCCTTAAAGGGGGGGACAGGCCTACAAGGGGGGGAGAAGCTACAAGGGGGTGGTACAAGCCTTCAAGTGGGGGACAGGCCTTCGGGGGGGGTGCAGACCTTCAAGGTGGGACAGGCAGACCTTTAAGGGGGGACAGGCCTTTGGGGGGGGACCATGATTTAGAAGTACACGGAGGGAAGGGGGTGTTCAAAGAGACATGCATATGCCAAACTTTGGGGGGGGGGGGAAGAAATAATGGGTCTGAAAATAGAGGAGAGGGAGAGAGATGATGGACCATGGGATTTAGGGAGGGAAGGAACAGAAAGGGAGAGAAATTGGACACAAGGGATGGTGTGGAGGAGGGATAGAGATACTGGATAGGAGGGTAATTAGGAAAAGAAACGGAGAGATGGTGGACTCTGGGATGGTGGGGAAGGAGGGAGAGATGCCGGATGAAAGGGTATTTAAGAAAAGGTGGATCTGTGGAGGGAGATGAAAAAAAGGAAAGATACCAGACTTCCTGGGAAGGGAAGGGAAATGGAAAGGGAGGACAGAGTTGGCAGATGGATGGTTAGCATGCAGAAAGAAGGAGACCCTGGCAAGCAAGTTATCAGAAGAAAACCAGAGCCTTGGACCAACAAGATTTGAAATATAACCAGACAACAAAAGGTAGAAAAATTAATTTTATTTTCTGTTTTGTGATTATAATATGTCAGATTTGAAATGTGTATCCTGCCAGAGCTGGTGTTGGACTGCAAACGTGAGCTAGGATTTAACAGAGAGAGGAAAAGTCCTTTTTGTTTCTTTATTTTATTTACACCACAGCGCCAGTGTGGTTAGGAGAAGCCAAAGGGGGTGAAAAAGCTATAAAACCCACCAGGAGTTTTGAAAAAAATCACCCAACTGGGCAGGAAAATCGAATTGAAAAACCAATTCAATAGGGCTGAATCGAATCAAAAATTTTTTTTCCTGTATCTGGCAGCATTAGTTTGCGCTACTGTCTTAGACTTTAGGACCTGGGATTGGGGAGAGATGGCATCCTCAGTACTTTATAATGCAAGTGAAACGAGGATTTGGTCAGACTTTTGAAGGGTCTGCAGAAAAAAAATATTGTATAGGCCGGGGACATGAGACAGCAGGAAATGGGAACTTTTCTTCCTTCTATTTTTGTGAATGGAAAGGCTGAGGATGTCAGAGAGGTCAGTTAAAATATGTGCTTTATAAGAAAATATAATAATGTGTTTTATAAAGTTTATAGCATAGCTGGCCTACCCAGTGAGGTGTTCCTAGTGGTGATGGTGGCAGCGTGTCAATGTGTTGAGAGGAAGAGGTGGTCTGGGAAATTCTGCTGAGCAAACTCCGGGCCCATTTCCACCCCCCAGTTAGTCCACTCCACTCAACTGATTCACACACTGAGTGGGTCTTTGGGTGTTGTTTTGGGATCTCTTCCAGTGGTTTATCTCCTTCTGGTCCAAGGAAGGAAACTTTGTTATCCTTAGCATTGACCTACAGAATATGTTTGTAACAGCGCTGCTTGTGTGGCATTAGGCTATGTAGTGATCGAAAGAAAAAAAAAGACCTTTGCACATTTTTGCACTATATGGTGGGTGTATGAGGAGATTCACATTTCCTGCACAGCTAAGTCCATGTGAAGTTACCTTGTGCTGTATTTGACATCTAGCAAGGTCTCTGTTTGAAAGGAAAGATCTAAACTTAAAAATGAAGTGGCCAGAAGTTATGGTAAAAGCAGATAGTGTAGCTGGTTTTAAGAAAGATTTGGACAAATTCCTGGAGGAAAAGTCCATAATCTGTTATTAAGACATGGGGGAAGTGTCTGCTTGCCCTGGATCGGTAGCATGGAATGTTGCTACTCTTTGGGTTTTGTCCAGGTATTAGTGTCCTGGATTGGCTACCATGAGAATGGGCTACTGGGCATGATGGACCATTGGTCTGACCCAGTTAGGCTATTCTTATGTTATGTTCTCAGCTGTAGGGGCCTTTGTTTTCACTTCTTATTTTAATGTATTTTTTTTCTGGGAACTTATCAGTGTTTTTTATAATGGGAACAAAAATGGAAGAGAATTAATGTGTGTGGAATGGGGGGTAACTAATTTCTTCAGCTAAATAATTCAATCCACTTCAAACAGACATAGGAGAACTTGTGCACCATTCACACACCCTCCAACCAAAAACGTCAAAAGAAAAAAACTGTTCGACAACCTCCTAGCCATTCGAGCTGCAACACTCGACCCCCAACCCTACAACCAATTGACATCAACCACAGACTGCAAAACCTTCAAAAAGAAATAAAAACCCTTCCATTCAAAAAACACATAAAACCGAACTAACACAATCAGAACTGTCCCAAGCATCACCTGCAACTACTCCATATGTACTTCTAATGTCATGACAATTTAGACATAATTTATGTTATGTTATGTTTGGAATAATGGTTACATATATGAGGTTCAATAAAAGAAAATTTTCACTGCCTGTTTCTATTCTGACCATTTATTCCATTTCATGGTTATTGCAAAAAAAAAAAAAAAAAATTTTTTTACATGGGGGGGGGGGGGGGGTGTCAAAAAATGATGGGCCCCGGGTGCCACATACCCTAGGTACGCCACTGCCTGAGCTATCTCTTCTCTAGGCTGAAGAGCACTAGCTGCTTTAGCCTTTCTGCATAGGGAAGTTTCCTCATCCCTTTTATCATTTTTGTTGCCCTTCTCTGTACCTTTTCTAATTTTGCTATATCTTTTTTGAAATGTGGCAACCAGAATTGACACAGTTCTGAGGTGCGGCTGCACCATAGAGCAACATAAAGGCATTTTAACATTCTCATCTTTGTATTCTGCTCCTTTCTTGATAATCCCTAACATTCTATTTGCTCTCTTAGCCGCCGCTGCACACCGAGCCCCATACATCAATAGCTTGCTGAGGAAGATTTGGGAATTACTTTCATCTGCATCGAGTAAATCTAACCACATCAGGAAAAATCTAAACTTTTCCTCCAAGAATATTTAAGTCTTTAGTCCTAAGTATATAAAGTTGCATTAAAGCATCCTTATGTATGAAAGACATAAATCAATGAAGGAATATTGGACTCCTAACTTCATATACAAATAGGTGCCTTAACCCTGAGAGCTCTCTCTCTCTCGGCTGTCTCCATCCAGCTCACTGCATCCCTGTTCTTCCATTTCTTCCTATGCCCATAACATTTTAGGTTATTACAAACCCACATCTGGTCTAGGGTGATTTCATTGCTCTCTATTGTTTTCTATTTCTCACCTCAGACTTGGACTCATTAACTGATGGTACTTAGAGAATGACAGCGGTAAACCATGGTTATCGCAGTAAATCCACAGGAACGGTAAAACTAGCAGCTGGTTTACCGCAGGAACAGGAACTGCCCTGTGGGAGCAGTAAAAAGTCTTGCTCCTGTGGTACAAAAAAATTGTGCCTGGATTGCACTCGCCATCTCCTCCCTAGCTCCTCTCATACCTATTTTACCTTTAGGAGCCAGCCTTGCCACGATGAAGACAGAAGGAAACCAACACCAGAGCCTGAGACCAATGTGATTTGAAGAATAAATTTAGCAGACAACAGGTAGAAAAAAATAATTTTATTTTTTATTTTGTGATTAGAATATATCAGATTTGAAATATGTATCGTACTAGAGCTGGTGTTAGATATAACTGGGGACCACAAAGCCCAGGCCATGCTTCTTCAGCTTCTAGCTAGCTTTGACCAGGGGGCAGTTGCCGTAGTTGCAATCCCCTAACGCTTTTCCTGCCATGTGTGACTGAAGTATTCTGTTAGCTTGATTTTCTTATGTAGCATTCTGTAGTAATTTGGCTTATTCAGTATTCTGGATAGTAGAGGGGATATTTGTGAAGGGGAGGGGAGACAGGGGTTTTGTTGATCCTTGCTCTGTATTATTTGTGTTTATAAAATGACAATTGTATAGAATATTGTTTCTTTTTATGCTTTAATAAAATAAGTTCAATATAAAAACTATTTGAGGCTTATGCGGATGGGATCAAAGAGTTCGCGGGGACAGAGATCGAGCTCGCAGGGACGGGGCTTAGCGCGCAGAGACGGAGACAAATGTTTTCCCCATGTCACTCTAATGGTAACCTCATACCACTTGTGATCACATTTACTTCATTAACTGTAGCATGACAATGCAACCTCTGATTGATCACAATTTGCTTGCAAAACATGCTCACCTGAAGAAGCCATTCACTCTATAATCACACCTGGAATCTTTGCTGCAAAGGTTATCAAGAACAATAAGCAACATAGAAACAGAACCAATATATAAAGCAACAAAATCCCCCCTCCCACCCCAACTCAAAGAAGAAAAATGTATCTCACGCTACAATCAAAAATGTTGTAGTTAATCATTCAACAGTCTGCTGCGTGCAAAAGGCGTTAGGGTTTGCCAAAAGGGCTCCCACACAAGCTGATATCACCTTCCCTGAGGGGAATCTATGTCCACAAAATCACAGTGACTTTAAACTATTAGGTACTTTGGCACCCTTTTATCTAGTTGCATTAGGGGTTTTTTTTAATCGCCGGTCACTGTGGTAAAAGCTCCCACATTCATAGGAATTCTAAGAGCGTCAGGCCTTTTACCACAGCGGCTGGCAATAAAAAACCTTAACGCGGATTGATAAAAGGGGGGGGGGCCTATATTTTGAAGTCAATAAGCCAGGTAAATAGCCAAATACCTAAATAGCCAGGTAAAAGGGTATGGTTATTAGTATGAAAACTATTATTTGTGTAGCTGAATTATCTGTTATCAAGTGTGTATAAAGCTTTGAAATGTTAATGGATAGTGGTACTTCTAAATAGTGGTGCTTATCCATGTCCGCTAACCACTTCTATATGTTGGTGATATTTAAAAAGAATAATGGTTACTAGGGTCCCGATTCTATAAATGGTGTATAGGTTGGGTGCCGCTAGGCACCCTAATCACGGACGCCTAGCGATAAGAACATAAGAATTGCCGCTGCTGTGTCAGACCAGTGATCCATCATGCCCAGCAGTCCACTCAATCGGTGGCCCTCTGGTCAAAGACCAGCACCCTAACCGAGACTAGCCCTAACAGCGCACGTTCTTGTTCAGCAGGAACTTGTCTAACTTTGTCTTGAATCCCTGGAGGGTGTTTTCCCCTATAACAGCCTCCGGAAGAGTGTTCCAGATTTCTACCACTCTCTAGATGAAGAAGAACTTCTTTACATTTGTACGGAATCTATCCCCTTTCAACTTTAGAGAGTGCCCTCTCGCGTTCTCCCTACCTTGGAGAAGGTGAACAACCTGTCCTTATCTACTAAGTCTATCCCCTTCAGTACCTTGAATGTTTCGATCATGTCCCCTCTCAATCTCCTCTGTTCGAGGGAGAAGAGGTCCAGTTTCTCTAATCTTTCGCTGTACGGCAGCTCCTCCAACCCCTTAACCATCTTAATTGCTCTTCTCTGAACCCTTTTGAGTAGTACCGTGTCCTTCTTCATGTACAGTGACCAGTGCTGGACGCAGTACTCCAGGTGAGGGCACACCATGGCCCGGTACAGCGGCATGATAACCTTCTCTGATCTGTTCGTGATCCCCTTCTTTATCATTCCTAGCATTCTGTTTGCCCTTTTTGCCGCCACCGCACATTGCGTGGACGGCTTCGTTGACTTGTCGATCAGAACTCCCAAGTCCCTTTCCTGGGAGGTCTCTCCAAGTACCGCCCCGGACATCCTGTATTCATGAATGAGATTTTTGTTACCGACATGCATCACTTTACACTTATCCTAAAATAATTTCGCACAGACCTACATTGTTTCTAATTGGCTTAAATGGTACAGTAATTGACCATGCCATTAAAAAAATGTAAAAAATTATTTTAATAATTAATTTAGGTTTTGCGCCGAATACCACGCAATGCCTAAGTCGAGGCACCCTGTAACACCTAAGGATATCTACCTGAAAAGTAGGCGAGGTTGACTTAGGCGTCCTAGTTAGGTGCCAGTAAATTAGGCCAGAAAAAACCTGGCTTAATATACCAGCACCTACCACAGGGATGCCTAGCGACAACTAAGCATACCTAAGTGCCACTTAGCATGATTCTATAAACAGCGTCTAGTGGTTAATTGACAACTGCATTGACTGCTGCCTAGAAGGTAGGTACCATTAGGCGCCTTTATAGAATCAGGGCCTATATGGATAACAAACACTACTTTGGCCAGTCAGTGCCTCATTAGCAAACGGCCATACAGTCAACAATCCATCCAACTTGTTAGGCTACTGTAAAGCAAATTTTTGTTAGAGGTGGGGAAGAACTACTGACCTGCTTTTGAAGCACTTTTTTAAGATCTGGTGATTCTTGGCTTAATACTGCCAGGAAGGTGAATGTTGCTTATTTCCAAAATTGCAATGTGTAGAATCTCAAAAAGAAGTGGTAGACGCTGAAAAAAAACACCAAGAAAAAACAGGCAGCCAACCGCCAACTCCTCCAACCACCTCTGGAGTTTCAGGGCACTGTCACGGGAACATCACAATTTTGCATGTACCTGTGTGGCTAAGGCAGACATGGGCAAACTATGGCCTGCGGGCCAAATCTCGCTCGTTTAGTATTTTAATCCAGCCTGCTGACCATCCGAACCCTGCCAACCGTGAGCCCTACATACCTCCCTCCAGAGCAGCATCGGGTTGGCAGCACTCTAAACAGGCTGCTTCGCGGCCTTCTCTCTTTGGGGAATTCCCTCTGCTGCATCACTGATGGCACACGGAAGGAAGGAGGGAAGGGTGGAAGCTGAGCAAGGGTTCTGCTGCACAGGGGGATGGGAGGGATGGAGGGATAGAAAGATGCTGCAGAGGGAAGGCACAAGGGGATGGATAAGAGGGGAGGAAAGATGCTGCACATGTGGGGGAGAGAAAGGAAAGAGGAAGAATTGGGGTGAAGGCGAGGAAGGGAGAGATGATCATGTACATTCGTTTTCATGCTTTGCTACCTTTTAAAGACCAAAACCTTTTATGTTATGACGTTTACATATTATATTAATTCACACAAAGACTCCATCCATCTGCTCTTGGTCCGGCCCCTCTGTCAAATTTAAGAACCCGTTGTGGCCTACGAGTTAAAAAGTTTGCCCACCCTTGGGCTAGGGTGTAGTCCTCTGGACTGTGGTGGAGCAATAAGGAATTAGCCAATGTACATGTGTGAAGCAACCATTCTAAGGTTTTTTTTTTTAAGTGGCTAAGGTTCTTATCGCTACATAAAGTGTTTGTAAAGAGTGATAAGAAGAACTCTATAGTAACAGAGAACCCTTCAAGTCTATGACATGCAAATTACAGGCCCAGGTCAAAGAGTCAAGTAATATCACAATTACTACTATTGTATTATTAATTGTTTCTAAGGCCTTCCCATCCATATGAAAGTACAGTAAGCACTACTGCACATGTCTTTTATTGGCTTATATTGTTCTCTGAGTATTGGTCTGACAGGTGATGTATGACTAGGAATTTGGAAGTGCTGAGGGAAAGTCGTTGTCCTATACTTCTATGTGTTATCTGAGAAACTATGCCATACATGGGTGACACTGCAGAGACAGGGTGTTACAATATAGACTAAAAAAAAAATAACCAACAAATATTCAAAGTAAAGCTGCTAATAGTGGAAGGTAGCAGGCTGAAAGGCAAGTGACTAACATGGAGAAAAAGACCTCAGTGTTTCAAGGAAACAACCAAGAAACTATATGACCAGTTATAAACTGTCATACAAAACACATCCCAGGTCATAAAACTCCATGTAAAAGATTTAAAAAGTTACAGTTTAAAATACACAAGTTAAACTGCAAATAACAGCAAAAAACTGTAAGAAACTTGCACTTATCTTCCATTCATCTCCCACAGTGCCTGTTTCTTACAGTTTTTTGCTGTTATTTGCAGTTTAACTTGTGTATTTTAAACTGTAACTTTATAAATCTTTTCCATGGAGTTTTCTGACCTGGGAATGTGTTTTGTATGACCGTTTATAACTGGTCATATAGTTTCTTGGTTGTTTCCTTGAAACACTGAGGTTTTTTTCTCCATGTTAGTCACTTGCCTTTCAGCCTGCTACCTTCCACTATTAGCAGCTTTACTTTGAATATTTGTTGGTTATTTTTTTGGATATTCAGCTTGTATATTTTTTGATACAATATAGACTAAGCCATACCTGCCTGGTACAATTTGTTCACTCAAAAACAAACCCCCAAATAGTGAGAACAAAACTAACTGAAAAAAAATTCTCACAAAACCCCCCAAACATATATGCATAATAAAAACTCATAAAGTAAAACTGGGATGTGTCAGTTAAAGAGCTACAGAAAAATTATTACATGCAGGTTCAGAGAGTTTCAATGACTAGTCAAGCACACAACAATAATTGGGAATACTGTCAGGCACTTATAACATCATCAACATCCCTGATTAGTGAATATATTCCCACTACATAGTCCAAACAATAATAATGTAATGCCATGTGTTATTGAGGTAGCATCTATCATGCTGAACGATGGGGGTGCAATTTTGGATTTAGTTCATGCCTTTTTTTCAGTTGCAGCTCAAGGCAAAATTACATTCAGCCTTAGAGAAAAATGTAACTCTGCAATTATTCAGCCTACTGAAGACTACCTAGAAACTACAGCCATCATTCATAACCAGTATAAGATGACTCTAGGCCTCCCAATTTTCTAAAATGAGTCTTTGAGATAAAAAGGACACAATAGTCAGGCCATTTTGAAAAATGTGCAAAAGCAAGACTTGTGTCATTCTCCTGTTTGCTTTAGCTATAGCGGAAGAACAGGCTGGCACATTAAGACAGCAGGATTCAGCAGGTAAAAGCAGACAGTCACATGAGAAGGAACCACAGGAAGAGGGTGAACCACTGACCAGACAACAGGGGGCTGATATTCAGACCATGGCATTAAATATCCTTTTTTCTTTTTTGGCCAGTGCTAACCTTTTTTATAATTATTAACTCTTGCTTCAGAAATACAATAGAAAATTAGAAAAAATTTAAGTAACTTCTTGTCTCCTTAGACCGCTTTAAGTTCAAATTCAATGAGAGATCAGTAAATTAGTGAAGAGGCCTAATTAAGAGTCAAAGAAAAATAACAAAGCAAATAGGAATTGGCTTAATAGATAATTCCCATAATTTAACCATGCTGTTCAAAACATTAGTTAAGTTCCCCCAGCCGACAACTTCTTCATATCCAGGAAGACCTGCAATTGTTCAGGCAGAAAGAATACATATTTAACCCCTAAATATTTAATCGTACAAGGGATGAGCTAGGAGAAAACTTGCACCCATAGTTACAGTTTCAACTCTCATAGCTAGAAACCGTTTTCTACGTTCCTGTTTCTCTGGTAACATCTTGGTAGATTCTCACTTTTTTCCCCCAGAAACAAAGCTTGAGAATTTTGAAAATATTGTTTTAAAAAGCTGCCACGTCTTGCTCAAAGACAAAGGAAACCAGTAGTGTGGCTCATTCTGAAGTTTCAGATATTGAAGTTTCAAGCGAGTCAGTAAAGTTCAAAGGTTCTCCAGCAATTACATTTTGTAAACCTCTTTCTGGGGTAGCTCCTAATTCCTTTTTCATAGGTATATAATATACGCGATTGACTGGCGGAATATTTTCTGGGGAATATTTTAAAATTTCAATCAAAAATTTTCTCAACATTTCCATAGAAGACACACCTAAAGATTTTGGAAAATTCAGGAGACATGCTTAGAGCCTACGATTATAGTTTTCTAATTGTTCCACTTTTCTAGTAAGCATTATTTTATCTCTAACTATTCCAGTGGATAAAGAATGCAGATCTTAAACCTTTTCTTTAACTTGTTGAACCTCAAATGCGAATTGTTCATTAGTTCCTTCAAGTTTCCCTGCCAAAGTATTTGCTGTTGTTACAAGTGTTGTGATCTCCTGGGAATACTTGTCGACGGATGTATTTAGCTTTGAGAGCATTCCATATGCTCTCTAGAGTTACCAATGGAGATGATATTGTAGGAAGGGGAGTAATCATTCCCCCTTCTAAATCTCGTTGTTCCCCAGTGGCTCCGACTGCTTCCGCCTCTGCAATGGGGTTTCCCTCACGAGAAAAGTTTTGTGGGACTCCTCCAATACTGAAACAGGAAACTCTAGGCGTGGTGGAGGAACAGCCACCGGGGGGAGGGGGGAGAGAGAGAGAGAAATCTCCCAGTCTAAGTCTTTGGTTTCTTTTTGCTTTGTCATGCCAGACACCGCTCCGGTTCCAGTCAGGGAACTTCCAGGTACGGCCACATACTCAAGAATTGTGCATTGTACAGGGATTGATGTCCCAATTGTAGGGGAGTCAATTCAGATTGTCCCCTTGCGCTTAGAGTGAGGCATAATGGTATGTAAAGCAAATTTGAGGTTCTCCGTAGATCACAGTTGTGGATGCCGTCCCGGGGCTGCCGCTCGCCAGTGCTAACCTAACCAGCTAAGTCAATGTTCAGCACTGAGCAATTAAGTTACCAGCAGCCAAAGATAGACCTGCTATTTACATGGTCAGATTTGGCTGCTAAACTTAGCTAGACAGCACTGCATTCATGGTGGAAAATGTGAGTCCACCAAAACCCTACTGTACAATTGGGTAAACTAGGCTGTCATGGGGCTTCTTTCTCTTATATAAGAGCATAAGAATAGCCTTACTGGGTCAGACCAATGGTCCATCAAGCCCAGTAGCCTATATAAGTGATAAGTAGTAGTACCGGTAGTAGTAGTAGAGAAAAAAAAATTAAATCTTTAGGGATTGGAAAGTATCAGCTTTGGGAAATGTGCATCTTTTCTGTTCTTATGTTTGGTAGAGTACAAAAAGAAATGTGTTTGTTTCTCTTTGTAGTACTGAACTACTTATACAGTCTGGCTTTCTTGGGGATTTCCATCTCTGCTTTTGTCTGCAAGTTTCTGTTTTGGGGTTCTGTATTCTGTGAGTCTGTTTATGTTCTGCTCGTGCGATGAAGGATTCTGCTAGCATGTAGAGTCTATGTAGGAATCTAGCTTGTTCTAATTTACCTATAGTAGGTGTATGGGTGCTCTAAGGCCTGGTGTGTTGTCTTTTTCACAGGAAGCAGTTTAAGGGCTGTAATGATGTAGTAAGTTTACTTCAGGGGCAATTTCTCCAAGTGGGTTAGTTTTGAGCATACTACAGCAGGAATGAACCTCACTCCAAAGCCATGGCATGTGGAGCATGCATGATCTAAGTCTGCTAAATAGGTTCTGAGAGTCTATAGCAGGGTTTTCTGTTATTTTGCAAAGTGCAAAGAGTGTGGGCTGTCTCTTGATCTAACATCCGGATACTTTCAAGTGAACATGGACAAGGCTGACAAAGAGAAAATGATAGTGACCACAGCATTCGGATTATCTCAATAAACCAGGATGCCATTTGGGTTAACAAATGCACATGCACCAGTATTATTACAATACATTATGCAGGGTGTGATCAATGATTATGTCTTTTGATATCCTTCTGCTACATCACAATTCAAATACTTGCTGTAAAGGGTGCATAAGCACAGAACTGGTTTCTATGGGCAACTAAAACATATCAATAATAATAATAATAATAATAACAGTTTATATACCGCAGGACTGTGAAGTTCTATGCGGTTTACAAAGATTAAAAGATGGTACAAATTGACTGAACTTAACAGGATGGAAGCTAGTGATTAACAGCTCAAGGGATCAGTTATTGAGGAGAAAGAGTTGTACGGGTCAGCTGCCTAGATACTTCAGGAACAGATATGTTTTTAGGCGTTTCCTGAATTCCCCATAAGTAGTAGGCCGTAAGCAATTGTTCTAGATCTTTACCCCATAATGCTGCCTAATGTGAGAAAAGGTATTGATGGTGTGTGCAAACCATTTGTATGCACATGTACAATTGATATGTGCATGCAAAAGATTTTAGCTCAGATACAAGGTGCACATTTACAATAAATGAATGAGCGATTGCACTGAACCTCTCGATAAGAACATATGGGGACAAGGCAAAGAGTGAATCCTATGGATTTCCATTAGAAAGCATGGAAATCTGTGGGATCGACAACGTATTTACAGGGTCTCATGGATTCCAGACCATCTTAAATGTCACTCTCTTCTTTTTTTTTTTTTTTTTTTTTTTACTGTCGTTGCTGTTGTAGTCCTAAAATTCCGGTAAACAAGATCCGGGTAGTCCGGAATCCAAGGATACCCCGGATCTTTCAGAATTTCCCGGCTTTTTGCGGCAGTCAAAAGAGGACGCAGTGTTCTTTAGCTATTTATAAATATATGAAAGCTGATCCAGTGTATTAAGTGGGCTTACTCAAAGCAGGAACGATCCCAAGAAAAGCAGAGTGCTTCCCTTCCCCTCCCTGAACCCGGGGTTAGGCACAACCCAAGATTAAAGCGCCCGATCCTCTTTACCGTCATCGAAGCTCCCCTCCTTTTCCCAAAAATCGAAACTGCTGAACCTTCATTTCCATGGAAACCGTGACGGGCCACGACGCACGCGCACATCTCAAGCTCTCTCTCTCTCTCCCCCCCCAACCCCGCAGCCTCGTACGTAGAAACCTCTACTCACCCGCCTTTCGAGGTGACGTCACAAACCAGGGCCTCGCCTTCGCCGAGCACGCCTTCGCTCCTTGGCTCGCCGATCGTCGCTGCCCCCGCTGACGTCAGAAGCGCCGCCCCTCCCCCCCATCGTCCGTCTCTGGCACTGTGGACGGCGGCGGCGAGACTGGAGCCTTTTAAGCCGCGAGCGAGCGCCGAGGAGCTCATTTACCGAATGCCAAGATGGAGTGCGGCGAAGTCGAATTTAATATCTTGCTGGCTACCGATTCGTACAAGGTGAGGTGGGGGTTGGGGGGGCACGGTGCTGCCGAGGAACCGAGCTGTCCGCCGCTGCCGTGACAGGAGCTGATACCAGGAGGGTTTCCCCCCTCCCCCCACTCCGGTGCGGAGCTCGACGTTACCAGGCCAGAGGGGTCCCGGGGACGGGAAGAGGGCCGGAGCTCCTGCTGAATGTCATTGTCGCCTGCCCTCCTCCACCTGAGCCATAAGAGGGGTGGGTAGGGTGGTGGCAGCCCTGTGCTCTGTCACTTACTGAAGGTCAGTCTGTGAGAGGCCGGGGCAGGCGACCCCCCAGGGTATCTAAGGTGGTGGTGGGGGGGGGGGTTATTTATGTTTTTTTATTTTTTGGGGGGGGGGTCTAGGATTTTCAACTGTACTTCAACGTATGCTAAAATAGCAGTAGTCACCTTTTATTCTCTTTTAAGATTTACGCCGCTCCCACGTCCCAAGCGGTTTAGGGCATTTCCGAGACAGCAGGCAGGTGGAGTCCTGAGGAGCCTCGTGTCGAAACCCCACGCCGGCCGCTTTCGTGTCTCTTCGATCTGTAGGTTGGATTCTGCTATATTTAGTCCTCTCGCTGGGGTTTGTTGGGTGTTTTTTTTTCTTTTTTTCTTCTTTCTCTGCGCTTGCTGCAAAACTTTGCACTTAATAAGGTCACAGGACAGAGCAACAAGGGTGGGTTGGGGGGGGGGGAAGTTCTTGCCCAGTAGTCTGCTTGCATTACCGCCCGCAGCCCACAGTTTCTACTGGAAGCGAAGTGGAATAGAAAGTGAAACTGGAGGCGGCGAAAGGGAATGGAAAGTGGAGCCTGGGATCTTCTTGCAACATATGCAAAATCGGATGCCATTCCTACAAAAAAAAAAAAAAGGAAAGCCTCTGTAGTCTCAGAAGTGCAGAAAGCATATACAAGTCTGTATTACAATGTGAGTATTAACACCCAACTAGGCCCTGGAGACAACTAGATTCTGTGTAGGTTGCATAATGGCAATTTGACGAGCATAGGGGCTCTGCATTTTTTTTTTTTTTAACAGCTTATTTCTTCAGTGGTCTAAGTTGAAGAAGCCACCTATGTTTTTTGGTTAAAGGTCTTAAATTTACTCAACAACAAGGTATTGAAAATGTAAAAGTAATCACTGCAAGCAAACCAACTTCCTAAAGAAGGGATGGAAAGTCACAAAAGAGAGGATGCAGAAAAGAAAGGGAGAATGTGTCGGATGACTTCATTCCATGGTGCTAGAGAATGTGTAGCCATGATATCTGAGATCATTCTGAAGGGAGTGACAAGCACAAGCTGCTATTAGGTACAAAAAGTGATTTGTGTATATGAAAATGACCCCAATGAACTATTAAAGTGAAAGGGGCAGGCAGAGTCTCTGGGAACCAAGTGTTTACTATTCAAGTTACTGATCTAAAAGGAAAATGCTGCTTTATTTTGTCATTAAATAAAAATGTAATAGTGAAGGTGCTACCTAAGATCTTAGTGTTTGAGGTCTTTTTTCCTTACTTGCCTTTTTTTATATACTAGATTGATCTAATATATAATACTTAAGTAAATGTGGCTTGTTTTTGAGGTGAATTTGATTTCATTTATAAACGACTCTCTAAAATATTCTTAGACGCCAATTTGAAGAAAATAAATCCCTCTTATCTAGCAACACCCTTGAAGTGGATCATAGAAAAGCTAAAGGAGTACCAGAAGAAGCTCTCTACCTGTGCTTCATGACTGTGTTGAGCATGTCAAGCTTTGGGAAGTACTGAGTGAGGTAGTAGTGCCAGTGCACCTGATCAGGTTAATCGGATCACTCTAGAAACATAGAAAGATGACGGCAGAAAAGGGCTATAGCCCATCAAGTCTGCCCACTCTACTGACCCACCCCATTAAGTCTGAGTACTAATGACCTAGTTCGACCTACTACGACCTACCTAGATCGACCTACTACGATCAAGAAGCTACAGTGCAAACCCTGCTGACCGAGAGTGAGAGAGACCTCAAGAAGTTGATTCTGAAGCTGAAAGAAGAAAGCAAGAAGATGAGTCTTTACCTGAATATCACATAAAGATCAACAATGAAGAAATAGAAGTGGTTGGTAGCTTCATTTTCCTTGGGTCCCTCATTGATCACAGTGGCAGTTTTGACAGCCGAGATCAAGCGTTGATTAGCACCGGGGCATGCAGCCATTGTGAGCATGGACCAAATATGGAAGTGCGAGGATGTCTCTGTCACCATCAAAGACTGATCACTGCCATTGTGTTCCCAATCGCAACATATGGCTGCAAGAAATGGACACTTATGAAAGCAGATAGAAGAAAACTCGATGCCTACGGGCTGTGGTGCTGAAGAAGACTTCTACGAATCTCATGGACAGCTAGGATCACCAAAAAAGATGTTCTTGATCATATAAACCCAGAGTTGTCCCTGGAAGGCAAGATTACCAAAGAGAAACTGACCTATTTTGGACATATGATGAGAGCGAATTCAATAGAAAAGGAGGTGCAACTCAGAACAGTCGGTGGTAAAAAGCAAGTGCATATATTGGAAACTATATGGTACATTTGCTAGTATGTCTCTGGCTGGGGGCATTTTCTTTACAGGGACAAACAATTCTTGCACCTCTAATTTCTAAACCTGTCTTCATTTTCTTTCCAAATACCTCGGAAAGAAAAATAGACATTATCAAAAGTAGAAAATATTTGTATTTAATAGATATTTAGACTACCTTTTTTGTATGTACAGTATTTCTATTTTATAAACCACTCTGGGTTAACTTTTTTTTATGGAGAGTGGCATAGAAGTATAAAACACTTCCTTCATTAATAGTTGCTGTTTCTACTGCCAGGAACTTACATGTGGGGTTAAACTGTAAAAAAAATATATCATCTTAAATCTGACAGTGGCATCTAATGGTCTGGTTATATCATCACAATTGGTACGCAAACAAATATTGTTTGTTTGAAAAAAAGAAACCATTCTATTCAAGTCTCCTACCCCTCCCTGCTCTTTCAGCTCCAGGTCACAGACTAACAGAGATATATATACAGGTTGGAATGAATTCCATGAATAATGCTCTTTATTTTTTAGGTATTAGTGGCAGGAGGAGTGAACGTCTTCTCATCTCTCCTATTCCCTTTTTTCACTGTATTACCTACTTCTTCTATTTCTTCTTTGTTTTCCTGACTGCTTTTCTAGCATTTTTACTGTTCCAAATAGTATTGCCTATCTTTCTCATTTAGGATCCCTTTTACTAAGCTGCATTAGGTGCTAATGCATGCCTAACACAGCTTAAAATGTCCCTTAGTAACTGCCAAATGTACATGCTGTATGTGATGGGGGGAGGGGTGGAGAGAAGGCTTGTGGGCCGGCCACTGCATGTGCCATGGCCCGTCTCCTGTGTGGAGTTGCTGCTGGGGGGAGGTGCAGCAGGTGTTCAGACGGAGACTGGGAGGCATCATTGGCGGCAGCTGCTTCAGCAGGAGGCAGGCAAAGATGTCTGGGAGGCAGGGTGGGAGGCAGGGAGGGAACCCTGGTGGCAGCCAGGCTGTGTACCCCCAACAGGTAGCCCATGTATCCCCAAATGTACATGTACTGCATGTTGAGAAATACTGCACTACACTCCCTCTTTCAGTCAAAAAGAAATGCTAGAGCAACATGTGCATCCAGAAGCTGGGTTTACTAGAACCTGTAATCCAAGACAAAACAAGAACTGTTCCATATGCAACTATATACATGAAATGTGATCTTTGAAAGTATTACCTCTTTACTCTGATAGACAGTGTTTCTAGCACTCCTTCCTTTCTCTTCTGGTCACTCGCTGAATATACTGTAAGTACTATTTGTATTTGCTAGTATGGTTTTTATGTTTCAAAGTGGCCTAGAACAGTGTTCTTCAACCTTTTACACCTATAGAATGGCAGAAATAAAATAATTATTTTGTGGACCGGCAAACTACTAGGACTGAAATAAAAAACAAACAAACAACGTTTCCGCCCTGTCTTTGCAAGCTTGGTCCCCGCAAACCATCTGATCCCATCCACATAAGCCTCAGTTATGATTTTATATTGAATGTATTTTATTAAAGTATAAAAAGAAACAATATTCTGTACAATTGTCATTTTATAAATACAAATAATACAGAGCAAGGATCAACAAAACCCCTGTCTCCCCTCCCCTTCACATATATCCCCTCTACTATCAAGAAAACTGAATAAGCCAAATTATTACAGAATGCTACACAGAAATATCATGCTAACAGAATATCGCAGTCACACATGACAGGAATAGGGTTAGGGGAGTGCAACAAGGGCAACTGCCCCCTGGTCAGAGAGAGCCCTAAGCCACTGCAGGGGCTTTGCAGTCCCCAGTTATGTCTAACACCAGCTGTAGCAGGGTATATATTTTAAATTTGATATATTCTAATCACAAAATAGAAATAAAATTATTTTTTTCTACCTTTTGTTGTCTCTAGTTTCTGCTTTCATCTTCTTTTCACTCTCTTGCTTCTAGCGCCTGCCCTGTCTCTTCAATCCCCTGCCCATTCTCTTCAATTTCCTGTTCGTTGGAGCAGCATGGATGCCCGTCAGGTTTAGAAAGTTGTTCAACTATAAATTTTTTGCAACGCCCTGAAGCAGCATTAATGCACAAAACATGCATGTTGGCGTTGGCGGCTTGCTGCTCCTGGTGTTAGCTTGTTCAGAACCAGGATTGCAAAAAAGATAAGTCTAATCCAGTGGTCTTGAACTCAAGCCCTTTGCAGGGCCACATTTTGGATTTGTAGGTACTTGGAGGGCCTCAGAAATAAATAGTTAATGTCTTATTAAAGAAATGACAATTTTGCATGAGGTAAAACTCTTTATAGTTTAAAAATCTTTCTTTTAGGTTAAGTCTTAATAATAATATTGTCATTTATAGCTAAAGAGACAGATGATCGAGAAACTGTTTTATTTTACTTTTGTGATTATGATAAAACATACCGAGGGCCTCAAAATAGTACCTGGCGTGGGCCACGTGTTTTGAGACCACTGGTCTAATCCAATGTTCAAGTATTTATCAAATACAGGTTCTAAAAACTATAAAATTATAAAAATCATATAAATGATTATAGTGGTACAGGAGTCTATGAGGAAGCATTAGCGGTAAACTAGCCCCTTGACCCAATACTTGATGTATTCGGGGTGCTGCTTCTGATGACTCATAATGCACCACTAGATAAATTGTTGTGAAGGATCTCTGCAACACATTTGTGAGTGATTTGCATTAGTTGACGATTTTTGGCTTAATTGCAAATCTATAGTAATAATTTTCAGCTGGTTTAATTGGCTGTCTCTTCAATCCAGCATCTGCCTCTTCATCCACTGTCTGCCATCTCCCCCTTTCATATGGTATCTGCCTTCTTTCTATGCCCCCTATCTCCTTTCCATCCAGCCTGTGCCCCCCTCTCTCCTTTTTACATGATTCATTCCAATTTCACTGCTCTCTTCAATTTTATATTTCCTACACCAGATCTAGCATCTTTGTCCTTCTCTGCTTATTTCTCTGCAGACCCCCTTCCCAGCATCAATCTCTCTACTTTCTCATTCCTGTTTCTCCCCTTTCCCTCATCTGATCTCTCCTTTCCACCCTGGCCTCTTCCCCTCCTCTAATCTCCCTGCCAGTTGTTTCCTTCCTTTTTTCCTTCTCTCTTCCCTCCTCCTCCTGTCCAGCAGTAACTCTCCTCTTCCCTTTCCCTCCTCCCCTCACAGCAGCATCTCTCCTTCTCCCTCCCTCCAGGTCCGGTAGCAGCTGTCCCTTTATTTTCCCTTGTCCAGTAGCTTCCCTCCTCCCCTCCCAGCAGCATCTCTCCTTCTCCCTCCCTCCAGGTCCAATAGCATCTGTTCCTTTAATTTCCGTTGTCCAGCAGCTCTCAGTACTTGCCAGTGCAGCAATTCACTAAAGCAGCCTTGGGTCCTTTGATGGGTCACGCCGCCTCTGATGAAAGAGGAAGTTGCATCATCAGAGGCAGGCCATGACTCAGCAAAAGCCCCAAGGCTGCCAAAGTGAATCGCTGCGCTGGCAAGTACCGAGAGCTGCTGGGAGGGAAGAAAGCTACTGTCGGAGGCAGAAAATTACAGACCGGCAGAAATTGCGGACCGGCAGGAAATGGCAGCTCGTAGATCTTGCTGGCCCTGTGCGGACCGGAAGGAATTTTCTGTGGACCGGCGGTTGAAAAACACTGCCCTAGAACACAGCTTGATCTTGATGTCTTGCATTCCACTTGTGGGGTGGGAAGCCGATTCCCTGGTCTAAACTTCTTCTTCAAAAAGTGCAGGACTTATTTATACTTTGGTGCTTGTTTGCCCTGTGTTCCCTTTTTCAGGTACTATGGCCTGCGTGGCCAGGGTTCTCTTCCCTCTTTAAAGTACACAGACTGGGGGGGTAAAAGCTAAACCGGTTCCTCCAGTGGTATCTTGGTACAATGGCTAGGGACTGTAAGCCAAGATCTCTCCTGGACAGGGTATTTATAGGAGTCCTGTTTTCCCTCCAAAGAATGGATTGTCCCATGCTGTTGAACAAGCGAGGAAGGTGAATTGAAAGGTCAGAGCGGTTTCTCTTTTAGGTAGAGGGTTGAAAGTTCTGAGATTGCTTTTAAAGTGGTTTTAATGGTATTGACCCAGGGTTATGTAACAATAAGCCAGTCTGCCTTTTTTTTTTCCTATTCTCTTTCCTGTGCATTAAGGTATGAATTTTCTGTATTGTGTCAACATGAGCGTTATATTGGAGTACGGTATAGCTTTTGACATAGCTCTGGAAATTTGAAGGGGTGGGGAATGTATTCAAGGGTGGGCAAGCATTATGGAGTTTCCAAAAATTAAATAAAATGTCATGTGTTCAGCTTGACTGACATATCATTGCCAAACTGGGACATTTTTCTAGGATTAAAACTCTATATAAGAGGACTCTTGTTCATGTACATCTTCACTATTTATTTGCAAGCTTTTTGGAATTTTTGCAAGGTCTTACTGAAGTTTTTTTTTTGCTGCAGGTTACACATTATAAGCAGTATCCACCCAATACCAGCAAAGTTTATTCCTACTTTGAATGCAGAGAGAAAAAGACAGAAAACTCCAAATTCAAGAAAGTGAAATATGAAGAAACCGTCTTTTATGGTTTGCAGTACATACTTAATAAGTACTTAAAAGGTATTGTTTTGTGATTAGTTTTTCCAGTATTAGATACTACTATAACAGTGTTTTTATTTATGCAGTTAATACTTTATTTTAAATTGATCTGATGTGCTGCAAATAGTTCATAATATAAATGCTTTTTTTTAATGGCTGGTTTATGGTCAGTTTAAATGTCTACTGTAAAAGTAGTACAGTAGAATATAAAACCTAAGAGGTAAATTTTGAGACTTGAAGAGTCTGTTTCAAGACAAGTTGCTAGATTCACTAACCCCCCCAATTCTGCATCCGATCCATGCCCGATTGCATGCAGGCCGACAAATTCACAAAAGGCCTGCATGCAAATGGGGACGATCATTGACATGCCCCCAACTGACTGAACGGATCGCTAGAGCCCTGACAGTGGCAGAAGAAGCAGCCTCCTGTCACTGCTGTCAGAGCTTCTGTCAGCTCAAAATTTTTTTTTTTTAAATCGGGCTGATATTTTGCATGTTTTACACAAGCAAAATATCTGCCCGAATAAAAAAAACCTCCCTCCCCCCCCATTAATTTCCTGCAGTGTTCTGTAAAATTCCAGTTTTAGGCTAGCATAGATAAAAATAAAGAATTAAAAGCTGTTTCAGACATAATAAACAAAATCCAATTAAAAAAAAAAAAATTAACCCCACCCCCCTCTCCCGACAAGTGCCCCATCCCCACTCCCCGAACCCTCCCAAAAATGTGCCCCGCCACATAAAATTATGGAAGGAGGGTTCTCACTCCCTCCTGCCATCGATCCCACTTTGGCTTCCCTTAACCCAATAAAAAACCAAACGTCAGTAGGGAGGCCAACACCCTCCTGCCATCCACCGGATTCCCCTCCCCATTCCCGTTCCCTTCCCCACCCACTTACCTTGAACGGAGTAGGAGGGGTGCTCAATTCCTCCTGCTCCAGTGCCTCCTGCAATGAGTCTGAGGCCATATGATGCACGGGGCCTATGGCCCTGATTGGCTGAGGCGCCTGGGGCTCCTCCCTTGAGAGGGGGGAGGTGAGGCACCTCAGCCAATCAGGGACTTCCTTAGTGAGTACTCACTAAGGAAGCCCCCTGATTGGTCAATCAGGGACTTTCTTGAGGTACTCACTAAGGAAGTCTCTGATTGGCTCAGGTGCCTCAGGCTCCTCCCAAGGGAGGAGCCTGAGGTGCTTCAGCCAATCAGGGCCTTATGCTCCGCCCCGTGCATCATATGATCAAGGATCTTAAATCTGCCCAAGAGTGACATTGTTTCACAATTAGCGCCCCCCCCCCAAACTGGTAGGGAAGAGTTGATCCAAGAAAATACTCAAGCCTCCTTGCATAGCAGCACACCAGCCTAGTATTTCACTAATGTATAAGTACAGGATTGGTAGTAATAAGAGAAATACATAAAGAATGAAACATCACTAGATATTGTATAGTACTTTGCAGTTTTCACAAGTAGGCTCAAAGATTAAAAAAAAATCATCTGTATGTACAAAACTACTATTTGTTAACATCTCAGTGCTACAGGTAAAAAAACCCCAAATAAAACGGGCGGTTTTTTGTTTTTGTTTTTTTTAATCCTCTGCTACATTTGAAGAATTTAGTGGTAGTGAAATACATTGCCAGGACTTGCATAATACTTTATTTGGGTCAACTTTGAAATTTTACATATTCTTTTGTATTTTTATAGGACGAATTTACAATATGACAAACTTTTAAGAGTTGGTTGGTTGGTTTTGTTTTTTACCAACATGTTGAAAAGAATTTGGAGCATTGAGATTAAGCATCAGATTAATGCATCTCAATGGCCACGACTTTGGTCTTGGAGGTTAAAATGCACATTGTCAGCTTCTATGAGACAAACTTGGTTTTTTATTTTACATAGAGCTTTATGGACCCCTACACGTTTACATAGAATAGATAGCTCTAAGTCTAATAGATGCTGGCATTGTCATCTTGAAGCAGGGACATTAGATCATCTTTTATTCTATTGTCCATTCATATTAATATTTTGGAAATCAATTTGGCCTCAAATTAATAGGATGTTAGAAAATCCGATAGCCTTGACATATGATACGATTTTGTTTGGTACTGCAATGAGAGCTCGAAGTCAAATTTAATCAAATATCAATAAACTTTTATTTATATTGACTGGAGTAGCAGTACAACAAATTACACATAATTGGAAAAATTATGACAGATTGAATTATAATTTTTGGTGGAACTCAGTTTGCCATATATATAAGATGGAGCGTACATTTGCAACACAAAAAGGATATATGGATAAGTTCAAGAAGATTTGGGGACCATTAACAGATTTTTGCAATGACTGATTTTAATTTTTTCCCATAATAAGATAATGGTTAAAGAAGGGAGGGAGGGAAGGGGTAAAGAATTTATTCTCTTTATTATACATTATAAAAAATATATCATAATGAATGATAGTCTTATGAGAAATTTACGTGATAAAGGGAGGGAAAAGGGTTCATAATTAAATAATAATTGATAAAATCATTACAATATATATGTTATATAAATTCATAAGAAAAATAATATAAAATATGGTTTATATAAAATACATTATAAAGATATCAAGTGTATTGTTAAGATAAATGTATGGAAAATTTATAACACTTGTTGATATGTGAAAAAATCAATAAAAAACTTATAAAAAAAAAAAGAAAAGAATTGATGCATTACTACAGCTTTTGTTGACCCTTATTAATTCCACCTATCCAAGTGGATTAATAAGGCAACTGGATGAAAGATTTATCAAAGGAAAAATCCAGTGTTGGTCCAGAAACGAAGTCATCTTTGTTGCTGATTGGGCAGTGGGATTCGAATGGAGTGGGATTTGAATGGGAGATCTGAAAAGCGTGGAGGGGCATAATAAATAAAAAACGTCTAAGTCCCCTAAACGCTAAAAGTAGAAGCAGGGAAAATGTCCATTCTCAAAAAAAAAGTCCAAAATGAGGTTGTTTGTTTATTTATTTATTTTTTAAAGAATGGCCTACCTCTATGTTCAACTGTTTAAACATATATATATAATCCGAGTGGTATAGAATACAATATCAAATATAGGTAGCAAATTCCACTCAATAGGAGAAGTGCACTTAAATGTTTTAAATAATAAGTAATAAACATAGGTTCACTAAAGTAATAAAATACAGGTTTTTAGGCCGATGATTGGAGCTAGGAGCTGATAAGCTACGCTGAATTTCCCAGTCTGATTGTGCGTAGTAGGCTCCATCTCTGAGGCTTTTTCCTGTTTAAGTGCACAGCTGTTTAAACACCCAGACCACTACGTCTACACTTACAACACATTACCAACCAAAAAAACAGCCTAAGTCCCAAACGCCCAAAACCAGACATTTTAGGTGAAGGAGGGGCCAGTCCATTGCCTAAAAGAACACCGGTTACAGAATCCACCCCCCCCCCCAGCAACGATTGCAGCAGGAGAGATGGCTCATCTCCCCTGCTGCGATGACGATTGCCTGAACTACCACCAATCGCGGCACTTCAGAGTGAGGATCGCGGTATGAGAGATGAGGCATCTCCCCTGCTGCGATTCCACCCCCTGAAGTGCCGCGGTTGGCAGCAGTTTGAGGGATCGCTATCATGGCAGGAGAATGAGCCAATCTCCCCTGCTGAGATGTGACCCTCTCCCCCCACACTAAAATACAGGCAGGAGGGAGCCGAACCCCTCCTGCCCCGGCGACCTCCCACCCCCACCCCTCCTGAACCGATCTGGGCAGGAGGGAGCCCAACCCAGCCCATGTGCCTAAGGCCCTGCCCACAGGAGCCCTGCTTTGGCCGGGGCCTGAGGCAACTGGCCCAATCAGGCAATAAGGCCTGCCATTTAGTGGATGGCAGGCCTACCGGGTGGACGGGCTTAGGACCCGTCTGTCAGTCCAACAGATTTAAGGTAAGGGGGGTGGGGGAGTATTGCGGTGTTCTTGGTGGGGGGGGTTCAACATGGGCAGGAGGGGTTGGGCTCCCTCCTGCCCATATCGCATGGAGGGGGGTTCATCGGGGCAGGAGGGGTTGGGCTCCCTCCTGCCCGTATCGGTACGGTGGGAGGGGGTGGATCGCGGCAGGAGAGATTGGCCATCTCTCCTACAGTGATGCCTCATCTCTCCTGCCGCGATCCTCACCCCAAAGTGCCGCGGTTCGGGAGGGATTGCCATCGCGGCAGGGGAGATGAGCCATCTCTCCGGCCGCGATCATTGCGGTGGGGGGTGGGCAGGTTGCCGGGGCCACTGAGTTGATCGTGGCAGCTGTGATCAGCTCAGCAGCCCCTTTTCGGCATTTATACCTGTTTTGACTAGATCTAAGTCAAAACGTATAACTGCTGATTAGGCAACCTGTTACACCTTTTGGTTATACCTGCTGTACGACTCATCTTACACCTTTTCCTCGCCTCTAAATACGCCTCTTTTCGCTCTTTGCGTTTAGAGGCAGGGGAAAAGCCTAAGCTGGTTTTAGATATGTGACCAGTTAATGCTACTATAAAAAAAAGAACAATAGAGATCAGCATCTGCATATCCTGAAAGCCAAATTGATTAAGTGTACTCCAGGGCATAGCTAAAAAGCACTGACCAGAATATAATATTTATTCTGCTTTGGAGTATAATTGTTTCTTTGTAGTTTGTTTTTTTTTGGGTTTTTTTAAGATAAAGAAGTCCCCATAGTGTGTTAATTGTATATCTAGGTTCACCGGAAAAGTGTTTATAGAAGATTGGGCCAGTCTCAACTTGCATGTGCATAAAGTTCATGTGAGATGAAAGCTTCAACAATTTATTCATTGCACAGTATATTCAAACTCAAATATTTTGAAATAAAATGGAAAATGAACCCCCCCTTCCAACTTATTTTGAAAGAAACTTTAAAGCTGTGTCATCCCAAGATGTAGCAACTTCTGGAACAAGAGTTACTGAGTTTGGGTCCTAACATGATCCATATTAGCCAGCATTTAAAGCAGAAAATGTAAATGAAGGTTCTAGAAACTGCATATGTAATTTTCGGAAGAAAAGGAAAGTGCTTACTGTCTTCAACATGTACAGGACATTTCTTGAAAAAATTATGTAGTTTATTTTGCTTTTTGTAATATTTGCGTAAAGATAAACTTAATTTTACCTTTTTTTTAGGTCAAGTGGTGACGAAAGTGAAAATTCAAGAAGCCAAAGAAGTCTACAGGGAGCATTTTCAGGATGATGTTTTTAATGAAAAAGGTTGGAACTATATTCTTGAGGTATGAGGGTCAGTCTTCTTAATAGTTTCATTCTGAGTCACATAAAGTGTGAACTGTGGGGGGGGGGAGGAGTTGCTTTTTAAAGTTTACAATAAAAGCACACTTCGGAAATATATTTTACAAAGAAGAAAACAAGTAAACTTTACCCCAACTTTGTGCTTCTTGGTCCCCAAATGAGGAAAGAAACCAAGACTAAGGAAAATAAATACCATTGAAGCACAGGGCATGTAATTACTAGTGCTGTCTGATTCACTTTCCCCCCAAATCGGACTCTCTGATTCAGTGAATAGCCCTCCCCCTCTCCGGTGAGGCCCAACATATCTCCAGGGCCTGCTAAAGCAGCAGCAGCGGTAGACAGCTAGCAGATATAGGCTCTGAACAGGCTTATTCATAGCCTGCCCCGCTGGGGGCCTTCCCTCTGCCATGTCACTGATAATGCAGCAAAGGGAAGCCGTGGTGGGGCAGTCCATCATTCAGAGCCACTGCATCCATCATTCAGAGCACTGCCGCTGCATTAGGAGACCCGAAGGTATGTCATATCTCGGGAGGGGGGGAGTTCAGTCGATTGGGAAGTGCTGCACAGGGGGATGGGGGAAATGGAAATCTACTGCACAGGGGGAAGAAAGGAAGAATTGTTTTGATATGGGTTGGAGGAGAGGAAGGAAGTGCAAGAAAGGGGTGAGGGAGGAATCTTGCATATGGTGGAGGGGAGGGAGACATGCATGGAGAAGAGAGAGGGAAAAATGTTGGACATAGGGCTGGAGGGCAGGGAGAAAGAGAGATATTTCATAATGATAATGGAGGGGAATAGAGAGGTTTGACCCAGGGCAGAAGGCAGGGAGAGAGAGAGATGATAGATAGTGGGAAAGAAATGTTGGATATGGCAATGAAGGAAAAGTACAGAGATGGAAGATGACTGGTTAGCACAGAGTAAAAAGAAAGCGTCAAATAGACAGGAGACCCTGGTGAGCGAGTTATCAGAAGACAAACAGAAACCAGAGCCTGGGACCAACATGATTTGAATAATAAAATGACCAGACAACAAAATGTAGAAAAAAAATAATTTTATTTTCTATTTTGTGATTACAATATGTCAGATTTGAAACGTGTATCCTGCCAGAGCTGGTGTTAGACAGTGAGCATGAGCTAGGACCTAACAGAGAGAGGAAAAGACTGTTTATTTTGTGTTCACTACATCACTGGCATGGGGTTGGAGAGAGCAAAAGGTGGGTGTAGAGGCTAAAAAAATAAGCCCACCAGGATTTTGAAAAAAACACCCAACTGGAAAGGAAAATCAAATGGAAAAATCTATTCAATAGGCTGAATCGAATCAAATTTTTTTTCCCCTGAATCGGGCAGCACTAATAATTAACCATGAATATAAAGTGAAGTAAAAATTAGGAGAAGATAGGGACCTATTAACAGATGATCACCCCAGATATGTTTCCATGATGACTAATTATAGAAAAATCTCAATCAAATTAACTTTCAATTTAGATTTGCTTCAAGGAGAAAAAATAACTATTGCACATTTGCATGGTTACCTCAGCTGAAATGTTCCTTTTATTGATTGTACATGCTGTCTCAACCCAGACATTGATGTCCTATATATTCAACATCTTAAAATCCTAAAAAAAAGTTTGAAGACATGATCTTGATCCCATGGAAATATACATGTTTCGATAAGGGTTGCCTGACTGATAAATCTGTTTTTGAACTTTCCAACTATCCCATTAGATCCAAACTATCCCTTCAGCCCTACAGTCACTTCAATTTTCTTGAGGTATTTTATTTTTAGAGGAAAAAATGTAATAAGTTTTGTATGTTAATAGTTTCTGTGTAGAACCTATACATAAAAGATGCTTCATAACATTGCATTCATATTTTATATGCTAACAAGTACTGGCTGGTAGAAGAATATACCTTTTAAAAAAAAAAATAAATCCTATCCCTTCATTGAATCGCACTTCATTCCTTGCCCTGTCTCCATCCCTCCCTCACATGTCTTTGATATACAGTTCATCTCAAACCCCATCTTAGCTAAATGTTAATGTTACGTTAGCCCCAGCAAATTGTGGAAGGGGCCCCAATGTCCTCATATACCGTATATACTTGAATATAGGATGAAATTTTTGGGCCAAAAATAATGGCCCCAAAATGGGGGTTTCATCCTATATTCAGATCATCAACCTGAACCCCTCCGGTCGATACGGCATGGAGGGATGCTCCCTGTCTCCCATCCTGGCTGACTATTTTTTTTTTTTTTTTAACCACCTCCTGTGCTTACCTTTTGCGCCATTTTTAATCCCTAGTGGTCTAGTGGTGTACGGGGCAGAAGCGATCTTTCTGCGCCCTGACCCATGCTGAGCCTCTGTCCCCGGTTCCCATTTCAAGTCCAGCGGTGCACCTGACAGGGCCGAGGTCTTTGTGCTTGCTGCTTGGCCCCTCTTTGCTCTCTGAATGGCCGCCACCAGCCTGGCAAGAAAGGGAAGAGGGCTGGGTGCAGAGCCTGGCAGGTAGAGGGGCTGGGTATAAAGCTGGGGAGGGTAAGAGGGAGGGGACACTGGGTGCAGATCCTGGCAGGGCATAGCATGGCCCCCATCTTGTATTTGAGTCAACCATTTTTCCTCCTTTTTTGGGGGAAAATGGGGGTGGTCTTGGACTGGTATTCGGATCGACTTATATTTGAGTATATATGGTACTCATCTGTGACCTTTTGTGCTGGCCACTTTTCATCTAACCCTTCAATTGCGTTGTTTGCATCATCCTTTCTTAGTGGATGCTTCTTCATCTAATGCAGCTGTACATATTTTCTCAGTCCTCGAGGACAGTGATATCAAAGCCTTCAAACAGCACCTCCCCCCCTCCATACAGCCCTTTTTTTATTTTTTTACTAACACAGACCAAGCATAAAGTTTCATCTCACAATGTCTACTCGTGCCACTTTCCAAAATCTTTGCAGCTGCAGACAGCAAACAGTTATGTACAAAAGATCCTTTCTCCATTAGTTTGCTATTTCTGCGAGGTCCATTATTTGATATTTGAGAGTCCACATAGCAGTGGTGGATTGATCTGCATCTTCCAAAAGTTGCCCCTACTGTTAACAATGTGCATTCAGAATGTAACCCTGAGTATCCTTTGTGGGTTTTACCCAGTTCCTATTGCCAGTATAAGGTCATAGCTTCCAGCTGCTATATCTGCTTCTTCTGCCACCTATACATCATACCACTGCAAAACCAATTCTTTTCTTCCCTTCACTTACCTGTTGAATTTTCTCAACTAATTCTCATTCACCTTGAATGACTTCTATATCCCATTTGGCTTGCAAACAGCCATCTTAAAAAGTATGTCTAGAAATGGGACCAAGAAATGTCAAAATATTCCTGTAACTGCAAATGAGTGCATGTACCTTCATTATACAGATTTTCTAATTGTGCTTGTTCTTTTGAATATATTTGTATTGCACCCCCACTACTTTCTAAAAAAAAAGAACACCTTCCAGGTGGTACAGTTGGCAGGTACCAGAAAGCTTTTATATAAGTTTTAATAACTTATAGTGGGCAGTTCACTGTCTCCTTGTCATCCCAGTCTTTTTTTTTTTTGTACTCCTTCCCATATAAACTGCATCTGCCATACAAAGGTGTTCAGTCTGGCCACTCAATTTTTAAGAGCCATAGATTTGTATGTAAACATGTTTTTACATATGAAAAATGCTTTATAAGACCTTTTTAAAGCTAGATTTATTAAAAGCATGCTACCATGTTACTATGTAGGTCCAATTTCATACATAATTTTATATTAATGTACGTTAGTATGCACCAGCACTGCAGCACACTTCACTGAATATAATTATCTAATTGGATAAATGGCTAATATTGTGGTTCATCTGTTTTGATCAGAAATATGATGGACATCTTCCCATAGAAGTGAAGGCTGTTCCTGAGGGCAGTGTCATTCCGAGAGGAAATGTTCTCTTTACAGTGGAAAACACAGATCCTGAATGCTACTGGCTCACAAATTGGATTGAGGTCTGTCTAAGACTCCCATTATTTTTGTATTTGGTTTTGAAACAAGTTATGGTATTTTTATTTTTTTTATTGTTTTCTGGGGCAGTTGTGACTGTTAATTGAGAATTTTTCTACAGTCTTAATCTAAATTTACACTGAAAATAAAATTGTGTTTTGTTATGTGGCTAATCGTAGTACTTCCGAATACTGCGATCTCTAGTATTTGTATAGCCCTGCTAATGATTGTTTTTTTTTGTGTTTTTAAATAGACTATCCTTGTTCAAACTTGGTATCCAATCACAGTCGCTACAAATTCCAGAGAGCAGAAGAAAATTTTGGCTAAGTATTTGATGGAGACATCTGGGAATTTGGATGGATTGGACTATAAACTACATGACTTTGGATACAGAGGAGTTTCTTCTCAAGAGGTAAAAAAACAGATGCATGACAAGTGCTCTTGATCATTCATTTATGTACTTTTTGTTATAGTAGCCCTTTTGCAGTTGGCAAAAGTGACTTTCGGTAGCCTGTTTTGGTATTTTAGTCCTTCAAATGTCTTTATAGTAAGTGGTTTTAATTTTAAAGCATGGCTAGGTAGTGCTATAGTACATCTTAATTCTAAATTCAGAAGGAATCTGTTAATCACACTGTCTCCAGGATTCCCTGCTTTGTCACAGGTTTTGTGGAATTTACGTTATGTACATATTTTACAGTCCTTTCAGGTATGTTTTCCTATGGTTTAAAGGTTTCCTAGAGAGTTTTACCTATCAGGTTTGTAAAGATGAAAACTATTAATTTAAATGGAAAAATACATGTGGAGGAGTGCTGCCCGATTCAGGAAAAAATATTTCAATTCGATTCATACTACCGTGTTTCCCCGATGATAAGGCAGGGCCATCAAATAAGACAGCCCCCCCTTTTTAGAAAAAATTGTAAAATAAGGCACCCCCCCCGCAAATAAGCCACCCACCGATACCTGCGCTTACCCGAATCGGGTGGTACGGTGGGTGACTCCGTGTGGTCCCTCTGTCTACCGCGGGGATCGGCAACCCGCGGCTCCAGAGCCGCATGCGGCTCTTTTCCACCTTTGCCGTGGCTCCGGTAGTGTGTCACGCAGGCATGCAACTTACAAGTCCGGCGTCGCGGCGGGAAATAGCCATGCTGAGCAGTGAGCTCAGCACGTACACAGATGAAAGCCTTGCTTGCTGATTGGTCCGGCGGCCGTGCCGCCGGACCAATCAGCAAGCAAGGCTTTCATCTGTGTAGTGCTGAGCTCACTGCTCAGCATGGCTATTTCCCGCTGCGACGCCGGACTTGTAAGTTGCACGCCTGAAAAAGAAATCATCCTGGCCGGGGTCGGTGTCATGCTCCGGAGATCTACAGCCTTCCTATCTCCCTCTCCCTTCTACCTGCTTCCGGCCACATCCCCTGCTCCGCGGCTCTCTTCGGCAACTCAGCAGCAGCGATCGACACAAGCTTCTGACGTCGGGGCCTACCCTCTGCGAGTCCCGCTTGTTTCAACTTCCTTTTTCCACAAAGGCGGGACTCGTAGAGGGAAGGCCTCGATGTCGGTAGCTTGTCTTGATCACCGCTGCTGACAAGTTGCTGAAGAGAGCCGCGGAGCAGGGGGGTGTTGCCAGGTGCAGGTAGAAGGGAGAGGGCCAGATGCAGGACTCGTGGGTGAGGGAGCAGAAGAGAGAGAGAAAGAGAGAGGGGAGGGAAACAAAAGGAAATATTTCATACTGGGCTGGGCCGGAGTGGAGGGAGGGTGGAAAGATTCTAGCTACAGGGTGCAGTAACAAAGGAAAAGGGGGGGAAAGCTGAAAATGGAAATAGTGACACAAAGAAGAGAAAGGGTAAGCAGGACCTACTGAATAAGGATAGAGATACAGAGGGGACATGAAAGGGTAAATAAGGCATCCCCCCGAAAATAAGCCCTAGAGCATATTTTGGCCTTCCAAAAAAAATAAGACAGTGTCTTACCATCGGGGAAACACGGTATTGAATCGATTTTTCAAAACTCCTACCTGTATGTGCTGCGATTCAGTGGCAGTCTTAACATGTGTTATGCTTTACCAGGTTGTGTCCCACATCATGTGATATGACAGATCAGGATAGCATATAGAAAGGTCAAACTAAAAGAGGGATTAAAAGTGGGTGAGAGGGAAGTGTCAGAAAGAAGATGTCGCCATAGGAAAGAGGCACAAGAGTGCAATGATGCATGATAAGTGAACAGTGTCGCAGTGAATGTTTAGTTGGTTTCTTTACATTGTGTATGATGGAAGAACTCTGTTCTCTCATTCTTTGTTTGAGTTGTTCAGCTCTTATAAGCCAAGTGAGGCTCAAGTAATTGTTTCTGTACTTTGCTAAATGTGAAGGGCTGCATTTTGATTAAAATTTTTAATCATGACTAATTGCAATCTATGGGGAAAGGGTAGGCTGGGGACCACACTTTTCCTCTCCCTTCTCCCCACATTAGATATCCTACCTTTGCTGATGGGGATGCTGAAGCCCTGCCAGTTAAAGAAACCCATTGCCAAAGCTGCCGCCTTTCTCCTTTTTGCTGCCTCAAGAGCAAGGAAGTCAGCAGGGTACCTCCAGCCGCTGATACCAGCACTCCCAGAGCATGCTCATTTCATGCATGAGCTGAGCATGTTTGGGGAGTGCAGGCATTGGTGGCTGGAGGCATGACATGACTTTTGCTCCTGAGGCAATATGAGAGGGAAGGAGGTGATTCTGGCAGTAGATTTTGTCAGTTGATGGGGCTTCAGCTACCCCACCAGCCATTAAACAAATACTGCAGCTTTTGGATGGGACCCTTCCCCAAAGGAGGGGGGTCTAAGTCACCAAGGGCTCCTCCCCAATATCTTCCTTTCTCCTACCCCAGGTCCAACTCTCCCTACCCTCTCCCTCACCCGCCAGTCCAATACTTTTTTTTTTTCCCTTCCTTAACAAAGGCCCATTCTCTCTCTCCCAGCCCTGTCTGTGGTTCTCTTAATTCACTCTCCCTCTACCCACCCTGGCCCTCGCTTATCTTTTGAAGCCAGTCTTCAACCCTGCTGCATGAACAGCAATTGTACTGAAAGGCTAACTGCAGTCTGCACTGGGCCTTTCTGTCTTGCCCGGCCCAGTGCAGACTGACACAACTTTCTTTTTTTGAAGGGCGGGTTGGGTCAGAGGCTGCAGGACCAAAGACTGGCTTTAGATGGGGGGGGGGGGGGGGGGGAAGGGAAGACAAGAGGTGGGCTGCATGTCATTAATAATCACAATGTATTTTAATGTGCAGCCCTAGTAAATATAGTAGATCAAAATACCAGGGCACTTCAATATTCTAAAAATATGCCCCTGTGCTTTTTAAAATTATTTAATATTATGCTAGTAGACATAAGGGATGATTAGAGGAAAGAGTCAATATGAGCTCTAAGATTTGGATGATTTCAAAAGTTAAGGACATTTTTGTTCATGTGAATGTATTGGTACCCGATCATTTGTATTATGTAGTGTAATAAAGTGATTACAGTATACTGGCTTGATATACTTCTTTTTGTAGTAGTGTTGGATGTAATGTCTTGGTGCCTTTTTTTCTATGCATGTATTTACTGTAAAGCATTGGATCTATTTTCTGCCCTCTGACTGCTGGGCAGGAGGCTGCTCATATTTCTTCTCAGCTGTTCATTAATTCCTTTTAAATGGATGGGCTTCCAGCTAGGTGCAGAGATGTTATGACTTGCAGCCCAGTATAACACTATAGCACTATTAGTAATACAGGATGATTTAAAGAATTGCAGAAAAGAATTTGTTCATTTCCTGCACCCTCCTACTTTAACTTGCCACTGTCTTCAGGTATGTTAATTTTGCATAAAGTCGTGGCATAATAGGTTGAAGCAGAAGACTTACCCCCTCTTCTAGGAAACTGCGCTGAATGTCCCGTGCTGCTCCCGACGCTCATAGGAACTCTATGAGCGTCAGGAGCAGTGCGGGCCATTCAGCACGGCTCTCTGCACTAAAAACCGCTAACGCGGTTTCGTAGAAGAGGAGGATAGTCTGCATGACCACTTTAGTGGCAGTACCGTGCATTGCCAAGCAGAATAGAGCTGTCCAATTCAGGCAAAAGTTATTCAATTTTTTTAAAATTTAGCTGACGGGTTTTATTTTGCAGCCTCTTCACTAATAGTGCTACCAGACACACACAGCGTTGCATCCTCACCCACCCCACCCCCTTTTGCCCTTTCCAACCCCATGCTGGTGCTGCCAAATGTAAACAGAACACACTTGTTGGGTCCTAGCTCTTGCTCACTGTGTAACACTGGCTCAGGCAGGATACACACTTGAAATATGATGTATTGTAATCTAAAGAATAGAAAATTAAATTTATTTTTCTACCTTTTTGATGTTGGTCCCAGGATCTTTTTTGTTTGTCTTCTGTTAGTTCGCTCGCCAGGGTCCTGGATTGCCACCGTGAAAACGGGATACTGGGCTAGGTGACCATTGGTCTGACCCAGTAAGATTATTCTTATGTTCTAATGTAATATTGTCCAGAACCATAATTAAAGTTCAAGAATAGGCAGAGAGATACTATTTCAAACTAAACACCGAAAATAACAAACTCTAAACCCATGTAATATTAGTCTGACAAAAGGAACCAACAATGAGAGAACCTCCAAAGTACTGGGAGTCACCCTTGATAGATCATGTTAACAGCTTAGTCTGAAAATCCTTTCTTATGCTACAAAAACTAAGAAGCACTACAGAATACTAGTGCAGTCAGTGATACTTTCACTATTGGATTACTGCAATGCTCTACTGTCCGGTATCTCCATCAAATTACTGGTAATGAAAAACTTCAACCAATACAAAACTCATATACAGTGGTGCCTCGCATAACGGACGCCTCGCACAGCGAACGCTGCGCACAACGAACTTCAGGTCTTGCTTCCCACAACGAACTTCGTTTCACACAACGAAGTCGCCCGAGCTGCATCCTTAACTGCCCTCTCTCGGCGCTACATATTTTAAACCCCCCTGCCGCCGCCACCGCATATTTTTAAACCTCCCCCCGCCGCCACCGCATATTTTTAAACCTCCCCCCGCCGCCACATATTTTTTTAAAAAAGCCACCACTGCTGCAACTTTCTCACCCGCTCACTCGAACTGGTGGTCTAGCAAATTTCCCAGCCAGAAGCGCAGACAGAGATCAAGAGCAAGCCTTCTGTGCTACTGCCTGGGCCTGCGCTGATCTCTGAATGGCTGCAGTCAGCTCTCGCGGGACTCACAAGAACTAACTGCAGCCAGCTCTCGCGGGACTCACAAGAACTAACTGCAGCCATTCGGAGATCGGCATGGGCCCACACAGGCGTGCAGAGGAATTGCTCCTGATCTCTGCGCTTCTGGCCTGTACGCCACTGGCTGGGAAAGATGGGAGGAATTAAAAAAGGTACTGGGGAGTATGTGGGGGGTGATTATAATACACAGCAAGGATCAACAAAACCCCTGTCTCCCCTCCCCTTCACATAGATCCCCTCTATATCATTCTAACAGCTCTAACAAGATAAATTTATCTTTTTTTATGTCATCTTAGCATATTTTATGCTACAGAACGAATTATTTTTTTTAACATGTATTGTTATGGGAAAACGCGTTTCACATAACGAACTTTTCGCATAACAAACTTGCTCCTGGAACGAATTAAGTTCGTTGTGTGAGGCACCACTGTACTACAAATCAAGATTTGACCATTTTGTACCATTACGTTTATACTGTCGAACTACATTGGTTACCATTAGAAAATAGAATAGAATTCAAACTATGCCTCTTGGCATTTAAAACGCTATATGGTGATGTCCCTAATAGCTTCCCCAGATTTACTGATCTATTATGTAGATCTGCTGACCAACATAACTCTCTAATAACCTGACCAGCTTTAAAAGATATAAAATACAAGACATCTCAAAGGAAATCCTTTTCAACTACCAAATTGCAAAAGGGTGGAACTCCCCATCAAAATTCGCACAACTACAATATGCACACTGCTTCTCTCTTAAAGAAATCCCTACCATGTGTCCAGAGAGACTCAGGTTGTTAATACAAGTCACCCAGAACAAAGACGGTGTTAATGTTCAGCTGCTGATTTTGATATATGACCTCCATTTGTATGTACAGTATGTGTTAACAATTTGATAACTTATGTAGCATGTATAACAATTTGTAACATGTTTATACAAGTTCAAGTTCAGGTTTATTTTGATTAATCGCCTATATAAAACTTTCTATGTAACAAGAAGCTGCTTGTAACTCACCTAAAACTGAAGATTCGGCAGGATACAAGATCGCACATAACATATACATAGTACAGTTAATCTTTTATTTTTCTCCTAAGACTGCAGGGATTGGAGCTTCTGCTCACTTGGTGAACTTTAAAGGAACTGATACAGTAGCCGGAATAGGTTTAATTAAAAGATATTATGGGACAAAAGACCCAGTTCCAGGATTTTCTGTTCCAGCTGCTGAGCACAGGTACTGGTTCTGCTTTTATACCAACCTTGTGAGTTAAAATGTTTGCATTTTAGTTTTTCAGAGAAGTTAACCTTGATCACAGTTCCATAGTCCTGTTTAATCTCTTGTCCTGCATTATGGTCTCAAATTTCCACTTGGTGGCCAAAAGAGGGTGCTCTCAATTGAGATAACTGGCAAGCATGGAACTGTATTGGATCTTTTACAGATTTGGGAATTTGTCTATTCTGATCAACATAAATATGTAGTTTTTAATGATGCAGTTGTAAAACAAATACAGTGGAACCTTGGTTTACGAGCATAATTCGTTCCAGAAGTATGCTCGTAAACCAAATTGCTCATATATCAAAGCAAGTTTCCCCATAGGAAGTAAGGGAAACTGCTTTGATTGGTTCCACCTCCTCCGCCCCACCTCCACGAGGCTACCGGCTCCATTCTCCCCCCCCCCTCTTGAGGAATCCAACGCTAGTCCAAACCCCTCCCTGCGATCCAGCTTCCCCCCCCCCGCTCGCGTTGCCCCCCCTCCACCGCGATCCTACTTTCCCCCCTCCCGAGCAATCAATGACACCCTTTACCCGACTTGGCACCAGTGCCGGGTGCCCGAAGATCCTCCTTCTTCTGGGCTGGGCTGGGCTGGACTGGCTTTGAGCATTTGCGCATGCTCAAAGCCTTCTGGTCTTCGCTCTCTCCGAGATTGAGAGCGAGACCAGAAGGCTTTGAGCATGCGCAAATGCTCAAAGCCAGTCCAGCCCAGCCCAGACCAGAAGGAGGATCTCCAACGCACCGCCCAGCCGCGCCAGAAGAGGGAGGATCTTCGGGCACAGGCACTGGTGCCAAGTCGGGTAAAGGGTGTCATTGACTGCTCAGGGGGGGGGGAGTAGGATCACGGTGGAGGGGGGCAATGCGAGCGGGGGGGGATGCCGGTTCGCCGGGGGGGGGGGGGCGCTCGTACAGCGAGGCAAGCTCGGTTTACGAGGCACCATAGTAACATAGTAACATAGTAGATGACGGCAGATAAAGACCCGAATGGTCCATCCAGTCTGCCCAACCTGATTCAATTTAAATTTTTTTTATTTTTTTTTTATTTTTCTTCTTAGCTATTTCTGGGCAAGAATCCAAAGCTTTACCTGGTACTGTGCTTGGGTTCCAACTGCCAAAATCTCTTAAGACTTACTCCAGCCCATCTACACCCTCCCAGCCATTGAAGCCCTAATTTTTCTTCTTAGCTATTTCTGGGCAAGAATCCAAAGCTTTACCCGGTACTGTGCTTGGGTTCCAACTGCCAAAATCTCTGTTAAGACTTACTCCATCCAGCCCAACTACACCCTCCCAGCCATTGAAGCCCTCCCCTGCCCATCCTCCACCAAACGGCCATACACAGACACAGACCGTGCAAGTCTGCCCAGTAACTGGCCTAGTTCAATATTTAATATTATTTTCTGATTCTAAATCTTCTGTGTTCATCCCACGCTTCTTTAAACTCAGTCACAGTTTTACTCTCCACCACCTCTCGGGAGCGCATTCCATGCATCCACTACCCTCTCCGTAAACTAGAATTTCCTAACATTGCCCCTGAATCTACCACCCCTCAACCTCAAATTATGTCCTCTGGTTTTACCATTTTCCTTTCTCTGGAAAAGATTTTGTTCTACGTTAATACCCTTCAAGTATTTGAACGTCTGAATCATATCTCCCCTCTCTCTCCTTTCCTCTAGGGTATACATATTCAGGGCTTCCAGTCTCTCCTCATACGTCTTCTGGCGCAAGCCTCCTATCATTTTCGTCGCCCTCCTCTGGACCGCCTCAAGTCTTCTTACGTCTTTCGCCAGATACGGTCTCCAAAACTGAACACAATACTCCAAGTTTGCGAATGTTTTGCTCGTCTTGCAAAACACTCGCAAACTGGTGCATTCGTAAACCGAGGTACCACTGTACTAGTGTAGTAGTATAGGCTGTCTTACCATCTTGCGTTTTCTTCTGAATTTTCCTTTATTATAAGAACAATAGTAACTTCCTGGATTTATTTTTTTTGTCTGGCTTCTTTTTGCTTAAAATCCTAATCTAGTGAGGATGTATATCATGTGGTAAAGTAGTATTTGTTGATGGCATACAAGGATTCCTTTGGTTTATTCAATCTGAGTGATGGTGCTGTTGGTATTAAGTGGTTTAGAGACTAAGGCCTAGATTCTTTAAAAAACGCACTAAAAAACAACGGGCTGTTCTGGTAGTGAATTAAAATGCAAGTTATTCTCCCAAAAAACGCTCATGCAAATGAGGTGGTGGAGAGTAGCGAAGACTCGCTAAATTTGCATTTCCTATGGGAGGGGCCTTAGAGAACCTGAACTAATCAGAGCCTCAGGCCCCTTGCCGGTGCATCCCAGGATGCACCGGGGAGGGGCAGGCCCATTTTGAAGAGGCAGGCCAGATTGCTGCAGGGAGTAGGCATGCCTCCAGTCAGCCAACTAATTCAAGATAAAGGGAAGAGGGGTTGGAATTAGTGGGAGGGGGAGGATGTTTGGCAGTGGAAGAGAATAGGCATCTCTCCCGTCCCACTGCTAGGGGGTCACTTACAGTGGGAGAGAGTGGGCAGCCGCTCCAGGGAGGGGGTGTTTGTGGCGGAAGAGAGTGGGCATCTCTCCCGCTCCTAGGGGGGGGGGGTGTCAGTTGGCTTTCTAGCAGTCTCCGACACTGCCACATTGGGTTTTTAAAACAGTGCTGTCACTGTACCGGCACCTCTGGACCAGTCGCTGATTTATGTTGCCAAAAGCCAACTCCGTTCTTGGAGACTGGCTCGGCAATTTTAAAGAATCCACCGTAGTGCTCATTTTAATGTTGAAGAGCCCATTTTAGTGTTGGAGACTGCTAGAAACCTTGCTAAAGACGGAGATAAGCCGTTTTGATAATTCGCTGCTAAAATGCGTGCAGGCTAAACCATCTGAAAACAGTTTAGTGTTGACGTTAAAGTGTTGAGAATGTGGGCCTAAAACTGATCAAACAAATGAAAGGAATTCCAAATGTTCTTAAGGACAAATTATCACACATTCAAGAACAGTCACACATTCAGAAATTATAAAACTTTAAAACCAAACTGTCATCTTCAGGTCTACCCTTCCTTCCAGCCCACGACCCATTAGATGAAAAAGCTAAAGAACCTTAGTAATGTTTTCAGAAGACCCTTGAAAAGAGGAAAGGCTGCTCTGAGCGCATATGTGGAAGAGTTCCAGAGTTGTCCTCGTGTTACATCAGACCCTTTTGTGTTACTAGGCTTTTTATATCTGCTTGTATGAAGTAATCCGTATTTGTTTCCTTGCTAGTGTCATGTGCTGTTCTCCAATTTGTGTTTTTGGCCACGAGTAGAATCTTGTACAGACATGGTTTTGTTTTTTAACTGTGTGTCATGTTTTTCTCATCTCCACATTGAGTTTTGAGCAGTGGGTCTCAGAAGCCAGCTCTGTAGTGTAGAACATCCCCAGTATTGAGTGAGCTCTTTCATTTGTGCCCAGGGAGTGCTAACTTGTTTTGTGTTTTGCACTCCCAGTCATTTTGAAATGTGGGCGCCTGTAGTGGCTCAGACCCATAACAGCTCTGATTTGTTTAGAGAAATCCATGAAAGTTATGTTTTGGTTGTGGTGGTACCCCTGCGAAATGTGTCAAAAGTGACTGTGGCTCTGGGAGAGAAGGTGAAGCAGTCAGGTGCGCAGGTGGTATTCTCGTCCTTCCTCCCTGTCGAGGGTAAAGGCCAGGGCAGAGAAGCTCACTTCCTGGAGATGAATGCATGGCTACGTGGATGGTGTCATCAAGAGCGTTTTGGCTTCCTGGACCATGGGATGATTTTTCCAAAGGCTGCTGAGCAGGGATTGTGTGCATTATCAAAGAAGGGAAGAAGTGTCTTTGCTGGCAGGCTGGCTAATCTACTGAAGAGGGCTTTAAACTAGAAGTGATGAGGCAGGGTGATCAAAGTTCCCAGGTGAGTATAAGTCCTCAGGTAAGTAAATCACTGAAAACACCTACACTGATGGAAAAAGGGGTCAATGTCTGGAAAGCAGTATATACTAATGCTTGAAGTATGAGAAACAAGATTCTGGTTCTAGAAGCTGTGATGGAAGAAGAGGAGTTGGATATAGTGGCAATCACGGAGATGTGGTTCACGGAGAACCATTACTTAAATGTGTTGCTGGAGAGGAAAGAGGGAAAAATTACACTTTCTGCTGTAATGGGGGGGGGGTTCCCCTCAACGGCAGCGGCAACACTTCTAAGTAAAGTGTGGGGGTGGGGGTTCCTCCCCCCCAAAAAAAACCTTCAAAGCATTTTAAAGTTAAGTTTTAATCCAGTGTGCTGACGTCTTGCACGCATTTGTCCAAGCGGCTTTGTTGGTGCGCTGTTGTCCCACGTACTTTAAATTTATGTACCGTTCCAATAGTTGATAATGGAACCGATGCGGGATGGGGTCATACTGGACTTACAAATGGTGAACGTGTTGCTGATGTTACAGTGGGTGATCATCTGGCATCCAGTGATCACTGCATGGTACGATTTAATATTAAGATGAGTATAGAGAGGGCTCATTAAAAAGCAAAGATTCTAGACTTTAAAAAAAACTTGGCGTCCTCTCAGGAGCGAGAGGCGGTTTGGCGTCCTGTTCTGAAAGAAACCTGATCGGTCGGGATACACCCTGAGGCAGCAGGAATTTGTGAAACGCTGGCCACCGTTGGTGTACCGATCAGTGAAGATAAGTGGAATAATTCCTCTATTATTTAATTTTCGTTGGCACATTACAGCACAGCATAAGACTTCATCACATAATGAAGGTTTTTTTGCTACTGAGGTGAACGCGCGACCACCTCTTTGAGCCGTTTTGGTGAGGTGGGAGGGCCCTTTCTGAGGCTTTTTCGAGTTAGGTCTATGCTGTTCCTGTCTTACATTTTTGACATCTTCACATATGCTAGGTATGCCACTGTCTAGGATTGTTCTCATCCAGTATATCTGACTGTATTCTATGGTTTCTTAGGTAAATAATACTACTTTTACTGCTCTCACTGGGCTATAAAATTACTATGGTTTATATATAAACATTTTTTTATTGCTGTAGAGTTCTTTTATTGTTAAGGGGAAATATTACATGTGTGAGTAAGCAGGTTCAAATAAATTAGGTTGATGTTTTACTCAGAATAAATGAACCGTATAACTTAGAGCTTTGATTCTTAACTTTTTGCTTCTAAATTTTACATAATTTAGACGTGTCGGGATTTTTATTCATTAGTAGCATTGTAGGAAGTTTAATTATGAGCTCTACGAACGTGGAGATGATGCGGTATACAAACCTAAAGATTAGATTAGTGTACAAGTGCACCTCTGTAATGCATCCCTGTGGTACAACACCTTGTCGCACAGAGCATCTAGATAAATGGCATTTAATTCAGTTTTCATTGTTTTGATGCATGCTGATTAGACATTTGCTCCTAAATTATAGTGTTTAATGTGTGTAGTTTGACCTAAAGGCAACAAAACAATAACCTTAAAATCAACAGCTTAGTAACATCCTGTTAACATTTGTCTATTTTTCCAGTACCATTACTGCCTGGGGCAAAGAACATGAGCGAGATGCTTTTGAGCACATTGTGACACAGTTCTCCTCTGTGCCCGTGTCCGTGGTCAGTGATAGCTATGATATTTATAATGCCTGTGAAAAAATTTGGGGTGAAGATTTAAGAAATATCATTGAGTCCAGAAGTCCAGAGGCACCCCTTATAGTAAGACCAGATTCTGGAAATCCTCTTGATACTGTATTGAAGGTAAGACTAGTCTATGATCAAAACATAAGTCTTATTTCTCTGTTTTCTTTTTAAGATGATGGGTTTTAAAAAGTAACATTTCAGTGGGGATTTGAGGGTGGAGTTGGATGGAATTTAGAATTTACTTACACTTTGCAAAACGCAAAGTTTTTGGCCCTGATTCTCAAAAAGTGCGTCCCGATTTTAGGCAGCTGTAGGCGTCTTACAGCTGTCTAATCAGCCAATCGGGATGCACGTTTAAAAAAAAAAAAATACTCCCCAGGCAGGCCTGAAGGCACCTCCGGGAGCCTAGGGAGACCCGCAAGACGCCTAAGCTCGCCTAAGGGCCTTAGGCGAACCTAGGTGGCCCTACGCATCTCCCTAGTAGAGGAAGAAACCTTAAAAATGTAGGCCAGCAAAATGCTGGTCTACATTGTAAGTAGACGCAGCTGCTATACTTATCGCGGCAAGGGATCTCTCTGCCGCTATAAGTATAGCGGGCCGCGGCCTGTCCGATCGGATGCCCCCCCCCCACGACATTACCGATCTCCCTCCCACCCCGACACTACCGATGCTGGCAGGAGAGTGCCCAATCCCTCCTGCCCGAAGACAGCGCACCCCCCTCCTGCCCGAAGACGGCGCACCCCCCCCCTCCTGCCCGAAGACTGCACACCACCCCCCGGCGCTAACAACCCCCAAACTAACCTGTTCTTCGGGCCAGACGGTTCTTTCCCGTCTAGCCGGTAAGCCCGCCTCGTCGAAATGAGGCGGGCTCGCCCCTTCCCGTCCCATCCCGCCGAAGCCTAAGGCCTGATTGGCCCAGGCTCTAGAAGCCTGGACCAATCAGGCCTTAGGCATAGCGGGTCCGCCCATCCCCACTTGGCCAATCAGACCTTAGACTTAGTGGGGATGGGCGGACCCGCTATGCCTAAGGCCTGATTGGTCCAGGCTTCTAGAGCCTGGGCCAATCAGGCCTTAGGCTTCGGTGGGATGGGCTGGGAAGGGGCGAGCCCGCCTCATTTAGACGAGGCGGGCTTACCGGCTAGACGGGAAAGAACCGTCTGGCCCGAAGAACAGGTTAGTTTGGGGGTTGTTAGCGCCGGGGGGTGGTGTGCAGTCTTCAGGCAGGAGGGGGGGGATGTGCCGTCTTCGGGCAGGAGGGGGGGGTGCCGTCTTCGGGCAGGAGGGATTGGACACTCTCCTGCCAGCATCAGTAGTGTCGGGGTGGGAGGGAGATCGGTAATGTCGGGGGGGGGGGGCGGTTGGTAGTGTCGGGGGGGGGGGGCGGTCGGTCAGTATTGTCGGGGGGGGGGGGTGGCATCCGATCGGACAGGCCGCGGCCCGCTATACTTATAGCGGCAGAGAGATCCCTACAGCTGCCTAAAATCCCTACGCCTACAGCTGCCTAAAATCGGGACGCACTTTTAGAGAATCTGGGCCTTTTTGTGTAATTCCTGGCAGAGATGCATGTAAACATACATGCATGCCAACACTACATATAAGTGATGTGTCAGAATCTTTTATTTTCCTTTGAGAAAAAAAATGCCACTACTTTTGGTTTGGAAATTTTAAGTAAAGTGTCCTAAAATAACTGATACTGTTCCTCCTTCAGGTACAGTACATATTTTCCTGTCCTTAGAGGGTGTACAGTCTCTCTCTTTCTTTTTCTCTTTTCTTTCTCTCTCTCTCTTTCTTTCTCTTTTTCTCTTTCTCTCTCTCTCTTTCTTTTTCTCTCTTTCTCTCTCTCTCTTTTTCTTTTTCTCTCTTTCTTTCTCTTTTTCTCTTTCTCTCTCTCTTTTTTCTCTTTCTTTTTCTCTCTCTTTTTTCTCTTTCTTTTTCTCTCTCTTTTTTCTCTTTCTCTCTTTTTCTCTTTCTCTTTCTCTCTCTTTTTCTTTCTCTTTTTCTCTCTTTTTTTCTTTTTCTCCTTTCTCTTTTTTCTCTTTCTCCTTCTTTCTCTTTTTCTCTCTCTTTTTTTCTCTTTCTTTCTCTCTCTTTTTCTTTTTCTTTTTCTCTTTTTTCTTTTTACCTGAAGCAGTGGAGGGTTAAGCGATTTTGCCCAAGATCATAAGGAGTGGCAGTGGAATTTGAGCCCGAGCTTCCCTGGTCTCAACCAGCTACTCCTCTACATCAACTATATTAACAAACAATAGTCATGAGTCGCTCCTTGCGATCTTAGTCCCTAGGCAAAAAGAATAGATTGTGCACCCTCTGCATATCTACTGTACCTGAAGAAGGAACAGTCTATTTTGCAAAGTATAGGTATAAATCCTAAATTCCACTCAACTCCACCTTCAAATGCCCACCAAAACATGTAGTATTTCTGCTGACACTTAACCTCCTAGATGTATCTAATGTGTTACTTTAGAACGGCTTTCCCTGTGTAAAAACCAGTTTTCTCAGTATTGATTTCATTTCCTGTAAAGTTTGGCTGCAGGTGTGTAGTTCTGTTGGTATTTGTTTTCACCTCTTTTGACAGCTCATTCAATACCAGTTACTATTAATCTCCAGCACCATGAACCTTTATTAAGTTAACTGGGTGCTTTTTCTCTAGCATTTGATGGTCCTATGCGCCCCCCCACCTCAATGTATCTCTAAACTTTGCAGCTGCTGTTCTTAGGTCACAGAATGCAGCAAGTTGCAGAACCTAGAACAGATGTCCCCCAGTATGGTGGTGATGTGCTATGCTAGAGTTCTGCTTCAGAGCTGTCTGTGTTGCCTCTGTAGTGTGTTCCAAAAGGATGGGCTCTACCCTAACCAGTCAAGTTTGTATGATGGTTCTAATATTTTAACAAAGAAATAAAGCAGCTTTTAAACTAGAAAATGGATGGGAAGCTTAGCGATGCATGATTCGAATGAAGTGTCTTTGCAGAATAGTAATTAAAATGGGGCGGTTAGGGAAACCTGATAGAAAAGTTCATCTGGGCTCCCTTTTGCCTGTGTTTTAAAAAAAAAAAAAGCTTTCTTACTTTGTAAACCGCTTTGAACTGAAAGGTACAGTGGTAAAAAAGTATTTTTATATTATGTCTTATCCGCTGGCTGATATTAAGGCCTGACCCAAACTATAGCCTCGCAAAGCTAAGTTCCACATTAGAATCGCCACCCAAGTAAAGAACCTAGGTGTCATGGATATGTTGAAATTCACAGCTCAATGTGCAGCAGCAAAGTACGTAATGGAGAATCTCATCCTGCCACTTTATCACTACATTATATAACTTCACCTTGCATTTTGTGCATGATTCTGGTCACTGCATCGCAAATGATTTAGCAGAACTGAAAAAAGGTACAGAGAAGGGCAGCCCAAAACAACAAGAGGGGGGAGAACTGCTCCTTGTGAATCAAAGGCTAAAGAGATTAGAGGAGACAACTGAAGAGATGACAGACATCTTTAAAATCATGAGCAGAGTGCATAGGGCAAATATGAATTGCTTGACTTCTAAGTACAGAAATAGGACAATCCATGAAGTTATAAGTAGCCCGTTTAAAACACATCTGAATATTTTTAAATTCAGTAATCTGGACTTCATTGCTGTAGAATGTAGTAAAAACAATTTATTTTTAACTGGTCTTAAAGATCTGGACAAGTTTATTGAAGGAAAATGTCTGGGTAGACTTGGGAAAAGCCATTGCCTATTCCTGGGATAAGCAGCATGGAATTCTGTCTACCTTTTGGGATCCTGCCAGGTACATGCGATCTGGATTGGCCTCTGTTGGAAATGACATATTGTCCTTGATGGGACTTAGGACCGATCCAGAATGATTTGGATAGGGGATAAAAATATAGGCAGTAAGAAGATATTGAGAATTAAACCTAAATATAGCAGTGCTGAATAAGGCCAGCTTGTAATATATACAAATTTGTAATTGCCACTAGAGCCTCTAGTGCAGGGGTGTCAAACTCAGTCCCGAGGGGTAATTAAATTTGACCCATGATTTGGCCCTCTGTTCCTTCCATCCCGGCTTCCCGGTCTCACCTTCAATGCAGTCTGGCTGTAGCGAGCCTAGCAGGCTGCTGTCGACCTCCGCAGCATGTTTCTTCTAGCGTGGTCCCGTATGTCAGAGGATGGGGGGACCCGGCAGAGGGAATGTGCTGCGGAGGCTGACGACAGCCTACTAGGTTCGCTACAGCCGACAGGTGATTCTCTGCAGGCTGCTTTGAAGATGAGGAAAACATGCAGGCTTTTGATGGGGGGGAGAGGGGGGCTGGCGGCAGTAGGCCCTGGTGTAGAAGTACACGGAGGGAGGGAAGGAGGGGTCCGAACAGACATGCATATGCCGGACTGAGGGTGGGGCAGGGGAGGGGAAGAAATAATGGGTCTAAAAACAGGAGAGGGCGAGAGATGGTGGACAATGGGATGGAGGGAAGGAACAGAAAGGGAGAGGGGTTGGACACAAGGGATGGTTGTGGAGGGGGGCTAGAAATACTGGATAGGAGGTTAGTTGGGAAGAGAAATGGAGAGATGGTGGATCTGGGGATGATGGGGTCCATCGCTGCAGCTGCGGAGATGGAGACAAAAAAAAAAAGGAAAGATGCCAGACCTCTGGGGAGGGAAGGGAAACATAAGGGGAGGACAGAGATGGAACATGGATGATTAGCATGAAGAAAGAAGAAAACAACAAATGGGCAGGAGACCTTGGCAAGTGAGTTATCAGAAGACAGCCAGAGTCTGGGTCTAACATGATTTGAATAATGACCAGGCAACAAAAGGTAGAAAAAAATAATTTTATTTTCTTTTTTGTGATTACAGTATGCCAGATTTGAAATATGTACCCTGTCAGAGCTGGTGTTTTAAGACAGCAAGCATGAACTAGGACCTAAAAGAGAGAGGAAAAGTATTTTATTTATTTTGTTTACATCACAGAGCCGGTGTGGGGTTGGAGAGGTTGTAACCCTATACTTCTACTAAGACTAAGGGGTCCTTTTATTAAGGTGCAAAGTTAGCATGCATTAAATAGGTTAGCGTACTTTAATAAAAGGACCCCAAAGTATCTTAATTTAAAATTCAGCCCACGACTTAGCCTATGTTTTAGATTTCGGCCCCTTATGTGATTGAGTTTGTTCTAGTGTGTTGAGTGTGTCCGTAGTATGCTCTTCTGTCCATTAAATGACTTTTAAATGAGGGAAATATCACTGCACATGGAAATCAAATATTGCACACTAACCAGATATTGAAAAGCAGGTTCTTTTTAAGTCTGCTTAATACAATCAGTGGTTCTTAAATCTCATTACCTTCCTTTACCCCTACTGTCTTATCAAAACTGGGATAACGTTTTAATACAAATTGAGATACATCTAGCTTGTCCCTTTCATGTGCATTCAAGTTTAATGTGCTTACTAAATGATTTTTATATTATTTTCTTAAGTATACTGACACATTAAGTTACTAGTTTTTCCATAAGATGACAAAGATCGTATCTTAAGATCATGACTCTTATTTGGCCAGTACATGCTATGTGAGCTGAGGAGTCTAAAAGTGCTGATCTTGATTATGGAGAAGACAGCAGATAATTCTTGAACTACTCTGTTTATCTCTGATTGACAGATGTTGAAGATTGTCATTTTAATATGAGAATATTACTTTATAGTAGTTGGGCTCCTTAATAATGTTCTTTTATTGTTGAAATAAACAGCAGGAGGGCTGAAAGACTCACATGCCCGGTCACCCAAGTGCCTAAAGTTTGTCTGGCAGTACCCTCGGTTGCCATCTATAAAGGTTGAAAGAAGGTAGAGAAGGAGGCTAAAAGAAAGGAAATGATCCAAAATGAGCAACCAACTAAAAGTGGGCATAGGGTAAACAAGCAGAAATGGGAAAAGATAAGATATGTTAAGGATTTTAGCTACCAAAAATTCACCCTTTACATTTTTTTTTTTTTTTTTTTTTCAAGGTATTTTTCCAGCAATGTTCAATCAGTTCTTGTAAGAGGGCATTTTTGTTTTTCCTTTTCTTTAGGGGATCAGGAATAAGTACTTTTTCTTTGCCTGTTTTTGTTTACAGGTATTGGATATATTAGGAAAGAAGTTTCTTCCAACTGAAAACTCAAAAGGCTATAAGGTGCTTCCACCATATATCCGTATTATTCAGGGAGATGGTGTTGACATCAATACGCTCCAAGAGGTATGGATTATCTGAGAACAATATCTCCAGCAATTCCATGTTTTAAGTTAAGGATCTAATCTTAATGCTTTACTAAGGGATCTTTTTACTAAGCTGCTTTAGGCACTAACACGCACCTAATGCATCTTAAAATGGCCAATGCAGGATGTACTCGGGTGTCCTGCAGAAAGTGCCAAATGTGTGTGCACTAACTGTATGCTAAAATATAATTTTTTTTTGTTTGGGGGGGGGAGTGGGCCGCCTTGCAATTACTACAGGAATTAGTAATTAGCACAGGAATAGCATATGAGCTCTTATTGCCTACAAAATAAATGTGTGCAGTAAATATGTGCACTTATAATGTTTTTAAATGGCCACATTAGTACATTTTTATAACAGTAAAAATGGCCTTGGTGCACAGGGAGAACCTATGTAAGGGCATTCTAAGGCCACTTTTTACTGCAGCTTGGTAGAAGGACCTCTTAAGTTAGGGAGACAAACTGCTGGTTTTATGCCTGGCCAGAATTATGTATTTAAGCCATAAGCGTTAACTGCGTTGATAGGAAAATGATAAAATCCAGTGTTTACCTTCTGTGGTAATCTTTGAAGCTTTCTTGCATTTCTCTACACTGGAAACTGGCAATCCCTTGATAATCAAATGAAAGCAAAGTTTTTTTTATGTGGGATACTTAGCTGCATCTTTCAAGGTTCAATGCTGCAGAGTGTGTGAGATTTTCTTATTTTGAACAGAATAAATGCACAAAGTGGTTAATATTTGTGTGATGGGATACTCTCTGTCACCAGGATTCTTGGACCTGAATAAGGAATCTGTTGTAGGAAGTTGCTATCAGAATACAGCATGGGTTTAAACCTGGGAAGAGACAACACTGAAGGAGCTCATTTGCACATAGACACTGCAAAAGATACATGGGAGCTCATTACTCACCCTGAGAGGCAAAGGGGTTAGAAAACGAGACTCCCAGGGCTAGCAACCTGGAAAGGGAAAGCTTGTCAGGAGCGGGCCCAAGGATACTCAGGGTGACTGGTATTGACCAGGCTGACCAAAAAAGGTGGATCATCACAATTTGACTTTGCTGAGAAACAATAATTGAGCTTACATGGTCATTTCCATGTAATTGTCTACCATTTCTTCTGTTCTAATTTGGAGATAAATTCATGTTTATTCAGAGTGCTTCCAGCAACAATGCCCAAGTTTCGCCAAACAAGGCTGCTCAGGGGCGAGTAACTGTGACAATAAATCACAATGCAAATGCCAATTTAATGACAATATAAGAACTTTTAACTGAGAAACAAATCCATACAAATTAAAAGCCAAAGAAAGATGGCTTACCTTGCTGGTATCATAAACAGCTTCTGCCAGCAATAAAAATCAGCTGGTGTGAATGCACAGCTCACTCCAATATTGAAAATCTATCAAAAATACTCATTAACGGGTGCGCCATTAAGGTTATCAAGCAATTTAGAAGTTTACTTGGTAAAAGCAAAAACCTCAAACACTATGGATAAAATAAAACCACATGGATTAAAGTAGAGAAGGTACTCGCAGTATCCTGTTCACATAGTCGCTGACATACAGGTAAACTTGTGTGTGCAACCAGGCTTATATAGTGGAAGCCTGATGTGATGAATAATAAGGATTTAAAAACTTAAAACAATAAAAATTGGTGCAGCACTTAAACAGGGTAGAAACCCAATTAAACAAGCAAAGGGGATCAAACAATAAGAACAAATCCTCTAGGGCAGTGTTCTTCAACCTTTTGACATCTATGGATCGGCGGAAATAAAATAATTATTTTGTGGACCGGCAGTTGAAGACTGGGCTAAGTCATGGGCCAGACCCCACCTAGCTCCATTCAATCTCTGCCCAAGACCCTGCCCCCATACACTAATTGAAACACCATTTTTCCATTCATTTTTCATATATATATACACACACACAATATAATCGTATTAACAACACATAATGATAACCACAAAATTAAGCTACACAAAGCACACTGTATGCTTCTCGATATTCATTCCTACCAGAACACAGATAACCCCATTCAAATATGGGACCAAAAACTAAAAGTACTAATATATACAAACAAAAACCCTAAGGTGCAAGACTTTGCATGCAGTACAACCCCAGAAGAAAAGAAACAGATGCAGTTCTTCGTGAACAGACAGCAGAGGTAAATCAATCACTAAATTAAAAAATAAAATCATTCCCCCTACCGTTGTTATCTCCCTCCCTCCTTCTGGCCTGCCCCTGGTGTTATCTTTGGGCTGGCTCCCTCTTCCTCCCTCTTTCTGGCCTGCCCCCCGGTGTTATCTTCAGGCCGGCTCCCTCTTCCTCAGTGCTGTAGTGCACAAAGCTGTGGGCAGCGGCTCCTCATGCATCCCATACCTCATAAGAACATAAGAATTGCCATTGCTGGGTCAGACCAGTGGTCCATTGTGCTCCCATGGTGGCCCTTAGGTCAAAGACCAGTGCCCAAATTGAGTCTAGCCTTACCTGCGTACATTCTGGTTCAGCAGGAACTTGTCTAACTTTGTCTTGAATCCCTGGAGGGTGGTTTCCCCTATAACAGCCTCTGGAAGAGCGTTCCTGTTTTCCGCCACTCTCTGGGTGAAGAAGAACTTCCTTACATTTGTACAAAATCTATCCCCTTTTAACTTTCGAGAGTGCCCTCTCATTCTCTCTACTAAGTCTATTCCCTTCATTATCTTGAATGTTTTGATCATGTCCCCTCTGTCTCCTCTTTTCAAGGGAGAAGAGGTTCAGTTTCTCTAATCTCTCGATGTACAGCAACTCCTCCAGCCCCTTAACCATTTTAGTCGCTCTTCTCTGGACCCTTTTGAGTAGTACAATGTCCTTCAGGTATAGTGACCAGTGCCTGGTGGGGGCGTACCATGGCTTGGTACAGCGGCATGATCCCCTTCTTAATCATTCCTAGCATTCTGTTCACCCTTTTCGCTGCTGTGCATTGCACGGACGGCTTCATTGACTTGTCTACCAGTACTCCCCAAGTCTCTTTCTTGCGATGTCGGAGAGAAGGCTTCTGGTTCAGGCGCAGGATGCGTGTAGGAGCCTCTGCCCATGGCTTTGTGCATTGCAGCACTGAGGAAGAGGGAGCCGGCCCGAAGACAACGCCACATCGATTGCACTGTGGACCGGCAGCTGAAGAGCACAGTCTGGGGCCCGATGCACATGCCAGCCTTTGGTCCAGCAAGAAATGTCTGCGGACCGACACCAGTCCACGGACCAGCGGTTGAAGAACACTGCTCTAGGGAGTGAGAAGATAAGATGTAAATGTTAACTACACAAAATACATCCATTTAAAAGATCAAAAAAATCATTAAAATGGATCCTGAGATGTTCAGTAATCCATAACCACCTAAAACGCTACAAAAATGACCTTTAAAAAATTGAAGAAAAGCTTCAAAAATAAAAAGCGGTGGAACACATAGAGCTTAAAAAAATGTGTTCCAGTGATGTCACTGGTGCATTCCAACCACAGAAGAAATCTCAAAATCCAAAAATGTCTCTAAAATCATTGAATAACATTATATATCTCAAACCATTAAAACATCTGAAAACACTAAAATTCAAAGTGCATGGAGTCTACATACTCGAAGAACTTAAAAATCTCAATGTAAAAAAGCACGTAAGCCATCTAGATGAATAAAAAAAAGTTAATATTTAACATACCGTATATCAGGGGTGTCCAATGTCGGTCCTCGAGGGCCGCAGTCCAGTTGGATTTTCAGGATTTCCCCAATGAATATACATGAGGTCTATTTGCATGCACTGCTTTCATTGTATGCTAATAGATCTCATGCATATTCATTGGGGAAATCCTGAAAACCCGACTGGATTGCGGCCCTCGAGGACCGACATTGGACACCCCTGCCATATATAATCGAATATAAACCGAGGTATCTGGTTTTTCCCCCTCCAAAAGGGGGAAATAAGGTTGGATTACCATGATAACCCAAATTTCTAACCTCAGTTTATATTCAAGTCAATCTATAAAGACTGTTCACCCTCCCTCCTCATCAGCTATCTCGTAGGTCACTAAACATAATACAAATATCTGTGATGCATATATCCCAAAGCTAACAAATTCACAACAAGGCCCCCACATAGGAAAACCACAACTACAAGCAACCACAAACTTAAATAAATGTAGACAAAAATCAAACTTAAACCTCAAGAAGCCATATGCAGTTCAACACCAGAGAAAGAGAAGCAGCACTCCACACTTTTGAATATAAAAAGAAAGCAGTGCAAGTTTATAGTAAAACTGCTTTTTCTGTTCATGAAATTAAAAATAAAATGATTTTTTTTCTACCTTTCTTGTCAGGCCATTTTATTCATGTTTATTCCAGTTTCTGCTTTCTTCTGTCTTAGACTGCAGACCCTGGAAAGAAAATTATCTTCCTCTTCTCTCATTCCATTCTTTACTTCCTCTCCTACATCCATCTCTGACTTTAACCTTTTCCTTTCAGTTTTCTGCCATTTATTTTTCTGCATCTCCATCTGCTTCTATTTCTCCAGGTTTTTTTTTTTTTTTTTGCTAACTCTTCCTTCCCTCTCTCCTCCTTTCCAGTCTCTTCTATTTCTCTACACCCCTTTATTTTCACTCTTCTAATCAGTATCTGCTGTCTTGCCCCCTTCATTAGCATATCCTTTCCCCTCTTTCCTCCAACAGCTCATCTATCTCTCTCTCCCTCCCTCCACCTACATCTAAGATCTCTCTCCATCACCTTTTACCCTTTGATGCTTCCAACAGAGTTGTGGGTAAAAGGCAGGCCCGACATACGAGGCAGGCAGCTGATTCCTCCTGGCGATGGCTTCAGCAGTCCTTCATGCTGTGTACTGGCTGCTGGAAGGAGGGGGAAGTGAAGAGTCGGCGGCGCATCCAGATTGTGAGCAGTCCTGTCCCAGTCCCGCTAAACCAGCTGGCAAAAGCGAAGTCAGACGCTGCGTGGACCTTTCTTCTTGCTAAATCGCTATAGGCTCTGCCAGTCTGGATTCCGCCCCTCTCTGAAGTTACTTCCTCATTTTGAGGGGTGGGATCAAGACTAGCAGAGCCTATAACGATTTAGCAAGAGGGAAGGCCCACGTGCCATCTGGCTTCGTTAGTGCCAGTTGGTTTAGCGGGACTGGGACAGGACAGAAGGTAGGGCTGCTCACAATCCAGAAGCATCACTGACTCCTCCCGGCGGCCAGAAACAGCATGGAGGATTGCCGCGGTTGCTGCCTGGAGGAATCGGTTGCCTGCCTTGCATGTCAGGCCTGCCTCTTAACTGCGACTCCATTCCCCCCAGCCCAGTAGGCTTAAATTTGGATATTTTTTAAAAATTATGATAGTAAACTCAAATGTAAACCGAGACCCCCATTTTGAGGCCATTTTTTTTTTGGCCCAAAAATCTCTGTTTGTAGTCGAGTATATACAGTATTCAAATCTTTAAAATTTAACATAAATGGTAATTTTTTTTTCCATACTACTCTGGTACTAAGTACTGATACCCCCTACTATTCTGATGCTTCAAAATCAAATACTCTTATCTTTATTATCTTTACAGATATTAAAATTAAGTATATCAATAAATACTGTGAGTACCTTCTCTACTTTTTTAATCTATATGGTTTTAGTTTATCCATTGTAATTTATTTACAGATTGTCTACTGTTTCTTCTGTTCCACGTTGGATTCTTCTATTTCATCAGTGCTTTTATAGTATTCTTTGTTTTTGTAGTTCATCTACTTACTGTAGATTAGTGTCTTCAATAGAGAAATTTTCTTTGGGGGGGGTGTGGAGGGGAAAAATTAGCAATTTTTAATTCTAAAATAATTTTGATTCTGTATGTGCAGAATTCAGTAGGTCGAAGAGACCTGTTGCATTCAAAAGATGCCTACATTATGGATAGAAAAAGTAGATTTTGACGGACTTTAAAAGTACTCTTGAGTTCAGTGGATTGGTCTGTCTCTTAGTCTCTCTCTAGTTATGCAGTGTGTGCACATTGTCTAGGGCCTAAAGGGGGCGAGGAACATAACATTCTGGGAATTCATGAGAGCCTCTCAATCTACAAGTTGTCCTCTCAGAAGTGTAGTACACTTCTCGCTCCATATTCGCTGTGATAAGGGAGGGGATTAACAGAAACGCAAATAACTTTTTCATATGTTATTCGCTGTTTTCTATTAAAAACCATCGTGAATATAGTGAAACCGCGAATAACATGGTGGGAGACCTTGTCTGTTCTTGAAGGAGAGGCAAAACACGGTGAAGAAAGTGCTGGGAATCGGCGGTGATTTCTCTGTGCAAGCTGATGTAATTTGGGGGGAGGAGCCAGCAAGCTAAAAACCATGAATAATCAAAACTGCAAATGCTGAAACCGTGAATACGGAGGGAGAAGTGTATCTTCACAGGACACATCTTCAGGGTAATGAATTAAAAGACCCTCTTTATGCCAAGGTAATAAGATGGAATGTTTCCCTTTCCCAGAGGTATACACTAACTTCTGGCACTGAATACAAGGCAAGTGGGTACTGTTTTTCTGCTTAAAAAAGGCGGATAGGTCTATTTTGCCAGTATAACGTATATACTGAATTGAATAAAAGCTTTAAATGGGCACCAACCTGAAGTATTTGGTACAGAATACAAAATCAGTAGAGACCCTATTTTGTTAAGGTTGTCATATTAGGTTTGCCATAGCAGTCAGCTTTGGTGCAAATTGATCTTCAGACTGTACCAAAGGAAAAAAGATAAAGAGTATTTGATTTTGAAGCATCAGAATAGCAGGGGTATCAGTACTTAGTTCCAGAGTAGTATGAAAAAAAATTATACATACCACCTTTCAAAACGAGTTACACCAATCTGTATGTATAATAGGTCCATGTCAACACATTTATTTTATCACCAGCCTTTTAGAGTTTTAGGGACTAAGGATTAATCCTATCACCAGTCTGAGCTGAGGAATTTTATAAACAAACTAGAGAAAATCTTTGAATGTACTTTGTTTACTGTAGTACTAGTCAGGGTGAACCCCAAATGACATTACAGCCAGTGGCATAGTTAGGGGGGGCATCTTGGTGGGGACCCTGGCACCTTTCCAGCCCTCCCATGCCATGCTTGCACCCTCCCTTCCACACCCCCACTCTTAAAAATATTTGTCAGTGTGAGCAACTTCTCCAGCCTGCTGCTCATGCCAGCCTGGCTCCCCTCTGAAATCCCTTCTGGGTCACGGGGCCAGGAAGTGATGTCGCGGGGAAAACAAATGTTGGAACAAGCAGCAGGCCGTAGCAAAGCTGACAAAGCTTTTAAAGAGGTTTGTGTGATGCGGGGGAGGGCATGGGGGTGCCACTGCCCTGGGCACCTAGTATCTTCACTACCCCACTGATTACATTTCTCTTTCCTAAAATTGCACATCACTTCCTCGGTGAATATTACTAATGGTTTTAGTCTTTACAACTTCTTTCTGAGGAAGAACAAAGTAAGAATTAATAAAAAAGTATCAAATCTAGCAAATAGGTAAACTAAGGGCTCCTTTTACGAAGGTGCGCTAGGGGCTTAATGCGTGGAATAGCGGGCAGGTGGTAAATTTTCGGCTAGCGCATGCTAATCCGGTGCATGGGCTAAAACCGCTAGCGCATCTTCGTAAAAGGAGCCCTAAGTCCCAGTTCAGGCTTGAGCATTTTAAGGCTCATACAAATGTAGGGGCTTCTCTCTTTAATATTCCTTTGAAAAATAAGGTTGGCTTCCAGTCTTCACTAGGTACAAAATGCACAGCCTAACAGCCACCTCTCTTTAAGATAATATCACACTTCAAACACCTCATAAGAATCTTCCACCTCGCGCTTCCTGGCTGTTAAGGACTTGGGAGGGGGGAGGTGTCTTGTTTTTGTTTTGCCCCTTTAAATTCCTTCCCGTTTGTACAAAAATATGTTGTTCCTTTTCTTTACTCTATAACAGTGGTTCCCAAACCTGTCCTGGGGGACCCCCAGCCAGTCAGGTTTTCAAGATATCCCTAATGAATATGCATGAGAGAGATTTGCATATAATGGAAGTGACAGGTATGCAAATCTCTCTCATGCATATTCCTTAGGGATATCCTGAAAACCTGACTGGCTGGGAGTCCCCCAGGACAGGTTTGGGAACCACTGCTCTATAACCTTCTGTCAAAGGTTGATATACTTCTCCCTCCGTATTTGCGGTTTCAGCAATCGCGGTTTCGATTATTCATGTTTTTTTAGCTTGCTGACTCCTCCCCCCCCCCCCCCCCCCAATTACGTCAGTTTCCATAGAGAAATCACCGATTCCAAGCGTTTACAGAGAAAATTGCTGTTTCCCAGCACTTTCTTCATCGTGTTTTGCCTCGCCTTCAGGAACAGGCCAGGTCTCCCACCATGTTATTCATGGTTTCACCATATTCACGATGGTTTTTAATAGAAAACAGCGAATAGCATATGGAAAAAGTTATTTGAGGTGTTTCTGTATTTGCCGGTCTGTTAATCCCCTATCACAGCAAATACGGAGGGAGAAGTGTACTTCTTTGTTGAGCTTTCTAGTTCAGAGCTTCATAGATAGGGCCCACAGGTTTCTTTTTAGGTCCCGGAGCTCTGGGTTCTTCTTTCATCTCTCAACAGGGCACAGTTGCCGACCTGTCAGTGTGTACTGTATATGCATTTTATTTTATTTTTTTTTAATATCATAACCACTTCATCTTATTACCTATGTTCTCCTTTTTCTGTAACAAGTAAAAATATAATGCAGAAAGCTATAAATGTCTTCAGTAAAAGGAAAGGATTTATTGCATTATGCAAAAGAAATATTCTGTACAAGAAAATAGTGATGCCTGTTTGAATTTAAACCACATGAATTCAGCTTCTAAGATAAGGAGGGACTAGCTTCAGCAATTTGAACAGCTGCAGATGGCATTTTAATGTTCAGTAATATCTTGTCATTCCTTCTGTAATTCCCCTACCTGCTAAGCACCAATATCTGTCTTATCATTTCCTCTGTAATTCCTCCACCTGAGTGCTGTGTATTGATGCACTTTAGATTGTAAGCTCTTTCGAGCAGGGACAATCTCTTCTATGTTTTGCTGTACAGCGCTGCGTATGTCTAGTAGCTCTATAGAAATGATTAGTAGCTAATGAAACATGAAAAAAAGGGAAATTTTTGTTTGGGAGGGTCAAGGAAAAATATATCCAACTCCCATATGTTTTGACTATGCATTTACATGGAAATCTTAAAAGAACAGCCCCCACCCCCAAACTGTAGAACACCTAGCCTCAACATTAAGAACTGCTTCTGTCTCTTCTGAGACAAAGCATTATTTTGGCAATCTAAAAATATACACGAAACAACTATGATAAAATGCATTGCCAAAAACAATTAAAACCTAACTACCGTTAATATTAAAAAGCCACATTTTCACTCCCTTGCTAAATGTAGCATAAATGAGTTCCCTACAAACTCCCAAGGAGATGGATTCCAGAGTAAGTGAGCAGTTCATGTACAAGCTCTTGTTCTAATCTTTGCATTCTATTTTATTAATCTTTTATATACTGCTCAAGCTAATTAAAACTATCCAAGCAGTGTACAATAACATCTACCTGTCCCATTACTACTTTCCAAAACCCTCTAATCTTAAAAATACCAAAACCTATAATCTTACTTAACAACCCATCACTAAACACATTAACATGTTCAACCACCCCATCTTCAATATATTCTACTGAAATCTCCATTAGACCCCCCCCCCTCTCCATTTGTGGGAAATAACCACATTTTTTTAGGCTTTCTTAAATGCAGGTCATCTCCTGCTGAATGTTGGGGCCTCTCCCTCCCTTCATTCGCATGCACTTTTTTATGAACACTTAAACCTGCTTCTGAGCAATTATAAACCTCTGCAGCTTTATTTTATCTGCGACTTCTGTGGCTTTATTGGGACATGTGTACAAAGATACAAAGGTACCTTTTATAAAATAGGCTGTGTCATGTAGGTGTCGTCTTGCCCTTTCAGCCTAGACAACCTATATAAGATTACCCTCCAAACGTATACTATGGGGTTCTTTTACAAAGCATTGCTAAAAAGTGGCCTTAGCATGCCCACTGTATGTTCCTCATGTGCTAAAGCCAGTTTTAGCACTACAGTAAAATGGCCCATTTTCAGATTTTTATTAGGTGCCCTGTGCATTTTTAAAATGGCTGCTTCTGTTACATATGTAGACACGTGTGCTCTCTGCATGTATTTAGAAAAGGCTGTCTCTGTTCTGATATTTGTTTTATATTTAAAATTGGCCTTTTTAATAGTTTTTTTGAGTAGGGCTTACTGGATAAGTTACTTAATAATCTCTACATATGGTGATTCCATCGGGCTTTCTTTCAGCTTATCATATATTGGCATTCAGCATGCAGAGTCCTCTGTACGCAGAGAACATTCCAAAGCTGAATTCATTTGTCTTAAATCAATCGGATGTTTCCACATTGTGGTGACATTATGCTTTTGTCATATTTCCACCATCAATGCCTGAACTCAGTGGTTGAACTCTAAGACAGATTTGATTAAAAAAGAAAAAAAAGAGCCTTATTTTACCCACCAATAATTCCAACTATATGTTTTAATTTGATGGATCCCTTGATTATGCCTTTTGTGGAATGTCCCTGATGATAATTCTTTTGGCTTTATTAAATTACTTAATGCCACTTTTCTTCTTATCAGATTGTGGAAGGAATGAAGAAGCATAAATGGAGCATTGAAAACATTACCTTTGGATCTGGTGGAGCTTTGCTGCAGAAATTAACCAGAGATCTCTTGAATTGCTCCTTTAAATGTAGTTATGTGGTGACCAATGGACTTGGGGTATGTTCTGCAGAACATAGTTCAGTAAATGGAAGAGAGCAGTCTATAGGCAATCCCACCTGCATTAGAGTACAGAAAAGACCACATTTGGTCTGCTGACAAATTGAAGGGCTAACCCTTTTTTATTTTTTCCAATTTGATGCAAGTTAGAAAGAATTATACAAAAGGGGTCCAGTGTATGGGGGCAAGAGAAGCATGTGGGGGAAAATGGCCCCCTTTGCTACGCCCTTAGTTTGTAAAAAAAAAAATATTGGTTTTCAAATTTGAAATAATTGTGATGCACCACTAATTCAGTAAGTTTATAAAAAAATTGTTGTTTAGAAGGAGATATATGGGTTTTCTTCAATTGCTGTTGAACTAATCAGGGCATCTGAATTTAAAACCTTAATCTGCATTTCCTTAGCAACAGCAGCAGATGAATCCAGAGACCAATGGGATAGCCCACATCTACCAGCAAGCGGAGATAGAGAAACTGATTAACAGGTGGTCCTATTGGCTGGCACTCCTCCTGTATTGTCAGTATGCTCTATCTCCCAGCAGGGGTTGATCGCTATTCAACTAGCTCCTGGATTCTGGCTGTGGCTGGAAACTCATTTTCTCCTGTTGAGATTTTCTCTTCAGTGAGCTTGCAATTCTATTTCTCCTGTTGAGATTTTTCTCTCCAATGAGACAGGAGTGTCCGGCCTCACCCTCCCTCCTATGATAGAGGGTCTAGCTGGGTCTCTATTTTTTTCTTCTTTCCCTACAAAAAAAAAAAAGAGACTAAACTAAACTAAACCTTGGGTTTATATATCGCACCATCTCCACGAATGCGGAGCTCGGCACGGTTTACAGGAAGAAAGATGAGAGAGGAACTACAGTGGAGAGATTAAAGAGTTAGGTGTAAAGGGGGAAGGTGAGAGGCCTAAGAGGGGGGAAGTGTTACAGTTTTGAGAATAGCCAGGTTTTTAGGTGTTTGCGGAAGAGTTGGAGGGAGCTTGAGGTTCGGAGAGGGGAGGTGAGGTTATTCCAGATCTCAGTGATTCTAAAGGGGAGGATGACCCAAGTTTGCCTACATGGGAAATACCTTTTATGGAAGGGAAGGATAGTTTAAAAATTTGGGAGGATCTGGAGGAAGTAGGGGTTGGGGAGTTCCAGGATAGAGGGATAACGGCAGGAAGGATGCCATGTAGGATCTTGTAGGCCAGACACGCACATTTGAAGTGGATCCTGGGGATTACTGGGAGCCAATGGAGCTTAGACAGGAGTGGTGAGACATGATCAAATTTGCTTTTCGCGAAAACAAGCTTAGCTGCGGCGTTCTGAATCCGCTGAAGTCTGTGGAGGCTTTTCTTGGTTAGGCTGAGGTAGATAGAATTGCAATAATCCAATCTGGAGAGGATGATGGATTGTACTAGGACTGCAAAGTGTTTTTGGTGAAAATAGAGTCTGACTTTCCTTAGCATGTGAGACCACATTTACTTTCCATGATTGAGTACTCTGTGATGCTCAACCAGTTCTTGCCGGCGTCTAACAGCCCTGTAAGCCGGGTTGTGAGTATGCCTTTTTTTACATTGCAATTGCAAGTTCTATTTTCTTGTTGTTGGTGTTATGTTTTATGCTTCGGAGGATGCGGTGGCTGTGCGGTTGCGTGGTTCACCTGATGTTATTTCTCAACCGCTATGCTTTGTTGGGGCGGTACATATTTTGCTGTTTGTGGAGACTATATTTTTTTGGGGGGGATATGTTTCAGTGGAGAGCCCCTGAGTTATAGTTTGGGCTCGGTTGGATGGACCGGTGCCTTCCCGCGTGCGGGAGACACAAGCTTGTTTTCAAGTGGGGGCGGGGGGAGTCCTCGCATTTGCAGCCTGTTTCGCTGAAGCTGTCCTTCGCGCAGCATGTGCCACGGCTGTGGTCGGGGTGCTACTGGATGGACGCTGTTTGGTGGAGCCCGTGCCTTTTTGCGAGCTGGTGGATTGCGCTTGTGCTCCGAGGCTGGCAGACGCGCTGCGGCGTTCTTGCGGTTTGTTTCGGCGGCTTATTTCTCTCTACACCTCCCGCGGTCTCCCTGTTTTTACCTCACAGTTGCAGGGGGCCGGCGAAACAGGCACATGCTTGTTCTCTTGCTCTGCTGAGCGTGTCTGCTGAGTTTCCCACTTGCCGCGGCTGGTATGTTGTTTTTCCCGTAGGCTGGGAGCCGCTGTCTTACAGTGAGGAAGAAGCTCGCGCTTCTGCGCTGGTGGGGCCGCCACAACGTTCGGTGCATTTCTCTGGTAGCTGGCTTATATTGGCATCTGCTGCGGCTTCTATGCCTTTGAAGTCAGATGTGTCGGAAGTTGCTAGCAGTTTTTTCTGCTTTCATATGGCATTGGGGCTCAGTGTGTGGAAGTCTCCCGAGTTGCGTGATTTGCCGCGATGGCGTTATCTCCTGTGGGGGTCTCTGCAGGCCCGTTAGAGAGAGGTTTGGCTCTATCCTTCACCACCCATTTTCGGCTTACCTCTGTACTGGGTTGGTAGAAGAAGTGACTCAAGGTGCAACTTAGGTCAGCCGCAGGAGACTTCCCGGTTTTTCATTCGGGTGTCTCTTCATCTCTCTCGGGGTCTCCAAAGGATAAGACTATGTAGGTTTGGTGCCATTTCTGCAGCGCTGGATGTGTCTGGTGGCGCTATTGAAATGCTTCCTGCACATTTGGAGCAATTTTAGGGACGTATTGGCTATTTCCGATGTCTGTTGGGCATGACTATCTTTTTCTGTTATAGCGTTACAGGGTCTATGGCCGGGGTGTCCCATCATTTTCCTTCCCTGGGTCATATTGAACTGCAAACTCGCACACAAAAAAAAAAAAAAAAAATTCTCCAATGAGAGGTTACCCTTTCAGGGCCGTTGTATTTGGAGTAGCTTGCATGCTGTCTTCCGCTTGCGCAGGCTGCCGCAGATTACTCGTAATCATGCTTACGTTGCAGGCCTAGTCTGTTTTAGGAGAGTTCCTTTCTTCTATTCAGAACTTCCGTCGCTCCTCCAGCTCGTTCTCTGTGGAAAGGGAGATATGGTAGTCTCAGGTTCCGGGCCTTTGAATTTTTCTCCCATTTCAGATTCTTTCTGGGTGTCCCTATGTATTGTGTATCCCAAGGTGCCGTTGGTGCGAGTTCCCTTCCTGGGTGGCTGTAACTTGGGACAATATTTTCTGCTCTTCCGGAACTAGGAGTGGTTTTTCCATTTGCTTCATGGTACCCAAGAAGGGGAAATTGGTCAGCCTGGCAATGGATTTCATATGGGTCACTTAGTTCTCAGAGTTTGGCATTTCATAAGAACCCATGAGATTCTTTGTATGTATTCTCATGTGAACACCTCTCAGCAGTTTCTCCGCTTGGTTGTTCTCAAGCGACGCTTTCTGTTTAAGCAGCCATCATTTGGCCTAGCTGCGGTTCCTCTAACATTTTAGTAGTTGTTGATGGTAGTGCTCGCGTTTGGGCGTATAGAGATGCTTTATTCCTTGCTGGTTGATTCGGCCATCTTCCAGCTAGGTCATTTGACAAACGCACTTGGGTGATTTATTTTCTCCATTCTTTGGATATGCAGGTTCAAACTTCCGCGGTGTTCTCTTGTTCTATGCCACATTTTGGACTATCTGGGAATGTTGTTAGTCCCGTACGAGAAGAGTGTGTTTCTTCCCAGGGATGGGGGTGACCTGTTACACTCTCAGGTTCCCCTCCTTCTTCTTCTTCAGTCACCAAAGGCATGTGTATGGGCTTCTATACAGGTTCTAGGATATATGGTGGTGATTCCACTGGGAACTTCAGTTTGCTTTCACGTGATCACACGGCAGCAGTCACCTTTGTTCCGGGGGTGCATGGTATCTCACAGGCTCATCGGGATGTCTAGGCGGCCCCTCAAGCCTCGCTCATTGTGATTTGTCACCTCGACAAGATTAATCCTTTCAAGGCATGCCTTGGTCTTTGCTGGACTGGCACGTTGTCACCCACCATCCCAGGCTGGCGGGTTGGGGGGCTCAGTGCCTTCGATCCTCAGTGCAAGGAGTCTGGTGTTACCAGGTGACTCAGTACTCGTTCATTCTTCTAGGCTGCAACGTAGTCTGGCAGCCGTTTCCTGAGTTTCAGGGGTTCGGGAGTTTCGGACCATTCTTCCGGCATGGCGATACATGTCTTTGGGAAGTGTTCTTGCGGTACTGTTTCCCCACGGACGGGACGGTATGTGATGTGCTCGGTTGGGCGAGCATAGTTCTGGTCTCCTTCCATGGGTGGAATCTCGTCTTCCTCTTCTGTCTACGCGTCATTTTATAGGACGGGAAAAGGATTTGGATAGCCTTTCTCACCACTCAATCTGAGCATTGCCCGTCTTTTGTACGTTAAACTATACAGCGTAGAGCTCGTCTTTTGGTGCAGGTTCGTATGGTAGTAGGCCTAAAATCTTCTTCATCCTGGAATTTGGGAGCTAATCACTCAAGTGTTCCTGCTCTTTGTTGAAGGGTGAGTTCTCCTTGAGTTGGACCTCATGGCCTCGTATCGAACTTCCCAGTTTTCTAGTTCCTTCTGCGGATGCGGGAAGTGGCAATCAGAGGGGGTAGCAGCTTGCTTCTTTCTCACCTCTGGTTTCTCTTTTTTGGGGTGTTTTCCCCTGGCAATTGCTTGGACGGGTTTGGTTTCGCAAGCTCGCTTTTGGGGCACTGTAATCAGGGAATCTCCGGATTGGCTGCACCCTCCTTGCTGTGCGGATCTGATGTGTCTTTCAGCCGGCCACTCTGTTGTGATTCCTGGTACTTCCGGATTTGCTCACCAGGGGTACGTTCAACATGGTTATTCGTACTCCTTTGGTGTTCGGCCTGGGCTTTTGATATGTCATAGATGCCGTCTATGGGTTGTACAACGCAGGTCCTTTCTTCTCTGCTCCAGGCGTTACAGACATCTCCTTCGCCTGTGACTTAGACTTCAGTTTGGAGGCGCTTCCTTTCTCGGGTGTTTCTCTGCCTTGGCACTCTGCCTGGCTTTTAGGTGTTCTGTCCTTTCCTTTTTGGCAGAGTTCTTTTTTGGCACAAGTGTCTTGCCAAGGGTTTAGCGTTTAATTCCCTTCAGCTTCCAGTGCCTTTTTTAGCTTGTTACAAGGGCTAGGTATCTTGCTCTTCACTTGCTTCTCAGCTTCATGTAGTTCTTTTCCTAAATAGAGTAAAGTTTAATTGTACATTTCTTAGACAGCCCTGTCCGCAGTACTGTCTTGAGGTACTTCTTCGCAGTTTCCCGAAGGCTTCCTTTCATCCTTGTCTTTTGAGACTCTAATAGGCTGTGCCGTTGAACATGGGGTTGCTTGTGGCCATGGCTTCAGCTCGGTTTTCTGAGTTGCAGGCCTTGTTCGGTGGGGATTCCTCTTTCTTATTTCCGAGATCCGGGGGGGGGGGGGGTTCAATTCGGTCGGTACCACATTTTCTTTCTAAGGAGGTGTCTTCCTTTCTTTTATGCCACTCTCACTTTGCCTTCCTTCTTCCTAAGAGGAGTAAGGGGGGGGCTGTGCATTTATTTGCTGCATTTTTTTGGAAGTGAGTTGTGTTCTCCGCGAGCTAGGTTTCTAACGACTTTTCGTTGTTTCGATTCCTTTTTCTTCATGGGGGCCTTGAACGTATGGCGGCGTCCAGTGCCTCCGTTGCTCGATGGGTCCGGGAGGACGTTCCTTACGCTTGCTTGATGGCAGGGTCGCGGTTGGCGGAAGCCCTTCATGTCCATTCCGCCTGAGCGATGGCTTCTTCTTGGTCAAGCCCAGAGCTTTTTTCTTTGGAGGAGTTTTGTCTCACGGCTTCTTGGTCTTCTGAGAGTGCTTTCTCTCCGCTTTGATGGTTGGATGTGGGGGCGCATGCGGTGGTTGCGCTTCGTGCTTCGGTTGTTGCGGAGGCGGCGTTTGCTTCCCACCCAGATTGCAGATTGTTTTGCTATATCCCATTGGTCTCTGGATTCATCTGCTGCTGTTGCTAAGGAAGGAAAAATTATGTTCTTACCTGTTAATTTTCTTTCCTTTAGACGCAGCAGATGAATTCAGAGCCCCACCCTTTCTGGATATTGTTGTTTTTTTTCTTTTGCAACTTTCGCAGTTTGTTGTTATTGATGGTTATGTTCTGTATTATTGTCTTTTGAGATTTGTTATGGGAAAGAAGTTTTTTGCATGATATGCCTATTGATGGTTACGGATGCTTGGGCAAGGAGCTATACTGACAATACAGGTAGAGTGCCAGCCAATAGGACCACCTGTTAATCAGTTTCTCTGTCTCCGCCTGCTGGTAGATGTGGTCTATCCCATTGGTCTCTGGATTCATCTGCTGCATCTAAAGGAAAGAAAATTAACAGGTAAGAACATAATTTTTCCATCTCCAATTTTGCCTTGCCTGCTTCCACGGTAACTAGTAGCACAGACTGATAGTATAAAGCCAGTGGGAAAACTGTAGGAAGAGAGCATTAAAGCAGTAATTGCAGCAAGAGAGCAATTGCACCTTTGTGATGTAGAACAGTGTTTCCCAAGTCAGTCCAGGGAGTACCCCCTTACCAGTCAGGTTTTCAGGATATCCACAGTGAATATACATGAGTTTGATTTGCATTATATGCAAATCTTTCATGCATATTTATTTAACAAATTTCTATTCCACATTATCGCTGCAAGTTCTAAGTGGAATACAAATAATTGTATCCATAATAAAATCATGTTCGCATGCTACTAATACAATGTACACTACATAGACAAAGGCAGAATAGAAATAATCTGTTCCGTCATGCAAACATTTTAAATAAACACTAGACTTTCATTTAGCTTGCACGCCAGATCCTCATTCATTTGTGGATATCCTGAAAACCTGACTGGCAAAAAGGTATTCCAGGAACAAGTTGGGAAATACTGTTGTAGAGGATCTGTATTGGTAGGGGGATAGAAGAGAAATGAAGCCCCACCTCCTCCAATGCGAAAAGTAGTTTGAACAGCAGTAGCAAACACTGATTTAACAATTATTTAGCAATTACTGATCTACACCATTCCTCCTATTTTCAGCTCTCTTGATCAGACACAGAGACCCAACATTGATATAAAATACACACCACCACCCCCATGCAAGCAAAATATACATGCACTGACACATGCATATTTATGAATATGCAGACATACTAGCTCTCAGACACACACACAAGGATGGAAAGAATTTCATGAGCCATACTTTCCCCATGTGTTAGGACACAAATAAATGCAGTGGGTTCCCAAGCAGTCCTTGGTGGTATTGCTTGAGAATCCATGATATACTGCATTTAACTTGTTCACTGGGAACCCAACTCTTTAATTTACTGACTTTGAATATGGAAGTTCATATGGTGGTTTCTTGATTTGGTAGCTAAAGGCATACCTATTCTCTTTATAGTCACCTTCTTATCCTTCACCCCTACCTTCTAAAACCAACTCTCCTAACAATGTAACTCAAAAACTTGATCTAAATCTTGTAAACTGCATAGATTCCTTGCAGAAATTGTGGTATATAAGACACTGTATTGTATTTTATCTACTTTACCTGTTAAGACCCCCTTTTTAACTTGGTGATTTTGTAGCTCTGAATTTCTATAGCATATTTCTAGTGGGAAGGCTCTATTTACTTCTCTTGGGAAGGTATTAACTTTTAAGTGTTGTAACACGTTGAACTTTTTCTGAACATTTCCCCCATATTTTCCAATAAATTCTAGGTGAATGTCTTTAAAGATCCCGTTGCCGATCCTAACAAAAGATCAAAGAAGGGTCGTCTGTCTTTGCATAGGACAGCTTCTGGTGATTATGTCACCCTTGAAGAAGGAAAAGGAGATCTTGAGGAATATGGACCTGTATGTATTTTACATAGTTTAGATATTGAAATAAACATTTCTTTGACAGCAATAGGAGCACTTGCTTAACTCTGTTTTAAATCAAACTGAATAAACTGAGATTTTTTTAAAGCTAGACAGACTCAGCAATAAATAAAATTGTCAGCATATTTCTTCTAAAAGTTGTAATTTGTCCTTAGGCCACCCTTCCTTCTGTCCTGTAAAGTATGGTGCGACATTTTAGAAATTGAAATTAAGTCATCAGGTCAGGATGTGTCAAGTTCTATTAGTGCAGGGGTGGGCAGCCTTTTTCTTTGAGGACTGCAACCCAGTCAGAACTATCTTGTAAATTCTTTGGGTTGTATTTGCAATGTTTAAATAAAGAATTACAAAAAAAAAAAAAATTTCCACAGTGAATATTTATTTAAATATTTATAACCCGCAAATCCACAATTCTAAGCAGGTAACAAAATCATTATATATAACAAAACATATTAAAAACACAAAAATACACATTCATGATATGTTTGCATGAACTGCCTTCATTGTATGCAAACAGATCTTATGCATATTCATTGTGAAAATCTGGAAAACCTAGCTGGGTTGCAGCCCGCACCTGCACTAGAGTTTAGAATCTGCCAGCAGAGTCTGTGTTAAAATACATTCAGGAATGGGTATTGATCCCTAGTTGTCTGTGGCAGGAACACTCATTTTAGAACCACATAAATATAAATATGTTGCCATGTTGGCTCTATTGATAAACATTTGTGCCGGCACATAAGTGTGTTCTGAATTACATGAGGTGGAACATGTGGCTGACAAAACTTTATAAACATACATGTTATATTGTCCTAGACTGCCAGTTTGTATTGAGGGTGGGGTTGAGTAGTATCAACCACTGGGTGGATAAGGGAGTGACCTCCTAATCCCTGTAGTGGAGCTCTGTTCAATACGAGCACTTTTTTTTTAAAACCTAGACATCCTGGGTATCGGGTGTAAATCCCAATGCTAATCTATTTGGACACAGATACGCATTTCCCTTCTGAAAAGGAGAATACAAATTTATTTTTAGACCTGCCCTAGTCTGGTCCAAAATATGCCCAGACTACACCTCCTTGCCATATGGATGTTTTTTTAACATATATATATATATATATATATATATGTATCTCTGCTATTTAGAACTGGGATATAGACATTCAGGCCCTGATTCTGTATAGGACGCCCGGGAGGGGTGTCCTATACAGAATCGGGCCTACACTAACCCCGATTCTGTAACCGGCATCCATGTTACAGACGCCGGTTAGAGTAGACGTGGCCGCTACACTTAGCGCGGTAAGGAATCTCCCTGCCTCGATAAGTATAGCGGCCGCCTGTCTGATCGCCGGCAGAAGGATGCTGAACCCCTCCTGCCGGAACGCCGCCCCCCCCTAGATACTCCTGATCGCCGGCAGGAAGGTGCCCAACCCCTCCTGCCAGAAAGTCGCACCCCCTCCGGACCCCCCACGCTAATGACACCCCCATGCTACTATCTCTTTCATGACCACCCTAACCTCCCCCCAACAAACCTCTAAAGTGTTGGCCGGCCTAAAGGGTCTTGCTGCCGTCCAGCCAGCAGGCCCGCCTCGTTAAAATGAGGCGGGCTCGCCCCCTTCCTTTCTCCGTTAAGTCTAAGGCCTGATTGGCCCAGATTCTAGAAGCCTGGACCAATCAGGCCTTAGGCCTAGCGGGTCCACCCATCTCCACTAACCCTAAGGCAAGCCTGGGCCAATCAGGCCTTAGGGTTAGTGGGGATGGGCGGACTCGCTATGCCTAAGGCCTGATTGGTCCAGGCTTCTAGAACCTGGGCCAATCAGGCCTTAGACTTAGTGGGGATGGGCCGGGAAGGGGCGGGCCCGCCTCATTTCGATGAGATGGGCCTGTTGGCTGGACGGCAGAAAGACCATCCGGCCGGCCAACACTTCAGATGTTAGTTGGGGGGAGGTCATGGGGGGGGTGGTAGCGCGGAGGGGGTGTGGCTTTCCGGCAGGAGGGGTTGGGCACCCTCCTGCCGGCAATCGGACAGGCATCTGCTATACTTATTGCGGCAGGGAGTTTAGGCAGTCTTGCGGGCCTCCCTAGGCTCCCAGAGGCGCCTTCAATATAGGCAGCCCACCTGGGGAGCATTTAAAAAAAAACCCCAAAAAAAACGTGCATCCCAATTGGCTGATTAGACAGCTGTAGGATGCCTACAGCTGCCTAAAATCAGGACGCACTTTACAGAATCAGGGCCTCAGTATAAACATTAAAATGCTGGTTTATGCATGTCTAAATGCAAATAGCACTTCCAAAATAAGTACTGTGAGTGTTCAGCGCTCCTGTTAAAATTTTAACAAGATGGGAGTGTGGAAGACTGCAAAGAATATCTTCGGACCTATGGGTGGAGGTGGAAGATAATCCTGTGCGATATGGCTGCCTCTGTTGGCATGAAGCAGTTTGGCCATCTTACCCTGCAACCTTCTGCCAGTTATGTTTTAACATAAGCACTTTTTATGACTTGTGAAGGGCAAGGAGAAAATAACAAATTTCCATGGTTGTGATTTTGCTACTGACCCACCATAAAATGATGTACAGGGATCTTCAAATACCCTTAATTAGATCAACATTCTTAACAGTACCTCACAAGCTACAAAGCGCACTTTTCCTCTAGGATGACCTGTATACAGGGCTGATTCTGGATGGATGTGAGATTTGAAGAGCTAAGAGAAGGATTTGATACAATGGGCAAAACGTACTTTGAATTCATGTCTAATGCTTCTTTATATATTCGTTGCAGGATCTCCTCCATACGGTTTTCAAGAATGGCAAAGTTATGAAGTGTTACTCATTTGATGAAGTACGATTCAATGCTGGACTGAAGAGCCATGAACTTGAAGTAGTGTGTCACTGATTTTCATTCCATTGTGGTATATCATGTGTATGTAATGCAGAGAGATGGTTTTATTGTACAGATCTGTATAACTTCAATGTTTGAGACACTGTAGCCATTTTTTTTTTAATTTGTTGATTTTTATGGGCCTACCACACTGCCATTTTATTTTTTGGTAGTATTTAGCAAAGCTGTAATCAGGAAATTTAAACTTGCAACCTAAAGCTGTATTTACGGATTAGGTTTGGAGGGGTCTTCTGAGGCATACATTCATGTACAGCATATCACCTTAATTGCATTTCCTTATGGTTGTTAAAATTTTAAGTTTAAACTTGTATTTTTGTACCAAAAAGTGTAAAAATATATTTAAAATTTTAAATGATGGCTCTCTCCAACTTGGTTATTTTTATGAGCAGTAGGTAGATCTTGTCCATTGATCATCAGATAAAATTTGGCCCCTCAGAAGTTTGTTAGAAGTTGGGTTATAGCAATTATTGTATATTTAAACTCTGAAACTGAGGACTCTGTTATGCAGTATTTGTATTAATACTTTTACCCTGAAAATACTTTTTTCTTTTGTTGTGAAAGGTCAGGTCACAGTATAGATATATGCAAATGAAATGCCAGATCTAAAACGGAGACTTTAATTTTATACTTTAGTATAAGCTCAGTTGGTCATTGCACTATAAAGCTTAAAAACTAGTTCTCTTCTGATAATTGTGGAAGTAGCCTGCTTTAGTATACTTATGCATTTATTTTGCATATTCTTTAAGTGACATTTTATTTTGAAGCAACATACTAGAGTGGCTAGTTATACTTCTTTTTTTATTTTTATAATGTGTTTTTTTTTTCATTTGTGTGCCTTCAGACTGGTTACAAAAATTGTAAAAAGACATTTTCCGTATACTTTATTGTTGACAAAACCATTGAATAATAGGAAAATAAGTAACTATTGTGTCCATTTTCTCCCCTTTGGTATATGGGGCACTCCTGTATCAAAAAATGAAGGTGAATGTTTTGATAGCAGTAAACTTTACATTTTGCATCGTAATGATGGAAGATATATGCTGCCAAAATATCAAACTAGCAACCAGTTTACCTATTTGGTTATAGCAGAAGTCAAATTTATCAAATCAATCGTGAGTTCTTCCTTTTTTTTTTTAAAGAAAAGAAATGACTGAGCAGAAGAAAAATAGGGTACTGTATTTAAGATTAAATCCTCTTGGGGAAAATGCGCTGACTTGTATGCCAAAGTATCAGCCTTTACTTCCTATATGGCAGGAGTGTCAGAGTCCCTCCTCGAAGGCCACAATCCAGTCAGGTTTTCAGGATTTCTCCAATGAATATGCATGAGATCTATTAGCATACAACGAAAGCAGTGCATGCAAGTAGATCTCATGCATATTCATTGGGGAAATCCTGAAAACCCGACTGGGTTGCGGCCCTCGAGGAGGGACTTTGACACCCCTGCTATATGGGATCTAATTTTCACCATGATGTGTTCCATCTTGATGGAAGCTTACTTCTGTTGTGTGTTGTAGTTGGAATAAGAAAACTGGTATGCTCTAACATCACAATAAAAATTCAAAGGGAAAAGAGATTTATTAACAGCTCTACAATGTGTATTCTGCTAATCTTGACCATAAGTTTGCAAGTCTACCTTGGCTTATTTAGATTTGTATCCCAGTGAGCCTGTGAATAATTTTTGTTTCATCTTCCTATTAGATATGTCTATTATTCTTATACTGTATTTCCAAATTTATGCAGTTTAAAGAGGCATTGCACTTCTCTTAAGCATAAGTTTTCCTTTTTTTTTTTTTTTTTTTCAGAAACTGTCTTTTTGCGATATGCTATTCTAGGGCTCCTTTTACAAAGCTGCAGTAGCAATGCACCAAAGACTATAGGAATTGAATGGGCTTCGGTGCATTTATCGCGGCATTGTAAAAGGGGCTCTTAACGAAGGAGTATTGATACTGATTTTTATACTTTATACCTGCCTTTCTCTGGCATTTTAACTCCTTGACATTTAATTACAAGTTTTAAATTGTGTATATAAAATTGTTTGCCAAGTCTTCACTAATACAGAGAAAATGTATATATACGTATTTCATGCTGCCTTCTAGAAATGTATATTTGGAAACTTTGTGCTAGATGGGAGGGCAATAAAATGGCATTTATTCTGAACCAAACAATTGTGCCCTTGACTAAAACAAATTTGGAGAATGTTGTGGATACATGGTTTTGTTTTTGAGATCTTGTGCACCATCGAATGTTTTTATGTTCATATGTTTGGAGATCTTTGCTAGTAATTTAGGTTATGTTGCTGCATGTATTCAATTTCAAAAAGTCCAATTGCATTCTCATTTTTCTGTGTTAGGAGCCCTTTAACTTAATTGTGTTAAAACAGTTAACATGCTAGAGCAGTAACTGTCATGCCACCACAATAAATCGATGCTATTCACATTACCTTTGCATGTGACCTGCATGCTGTATTAAGGGGTTAGAGTTGAGCAGGTTATAGAAACAAAGAAAGAATTAGAATGGATTACACACTGTATTTAGCACATAATAATAATAATAATAACTTTATTTTTGTATACCGCCATACCCAGGGAGTTCTAGGCGGTTCACATCAATTAAACAAAACTTAATAAGAAATTACAATAAACTATCTTTACAAGTAAAGAAGGTATTGGAACAAAATTAACAAGAAATTACAATTGATCATGGTTACAGTTGATCATAATTACCGGCAATGAGGTGATAAAGATGGGCATGCGAGGGGGGGGAATGAGTAGGTCATTGGAGTTAGTGAGATGGGGGAGATCTAAAAGAGGGGGGAGGGGACCGGGCGAGTTGGGTCGTTTGAGGGAGGGGAGAGAGAAATGGAAGAGATGGGATTAGGGATATTGAGCGTGGAATAAATGCGTTTTGAGTGTTTTTCGGAAATCAAGGTAGGAGTGGGCCTTGAGCAGAATTTGGGCTAGCCAAGTGTTCTGTTTGGCTGCCTGGAAGGCGAAGGTTTTGTCGAAGAACCTTTTGAGGTGACAAAAGTTTTAGGGAGGGGAAGGGCCCAGATTCACTAAAAATAGGGAGTCAATTGTTGTTGGCCGATTTTAAAACAGTGATTGATTCACTATCTTTTTTGCATGCAAATGATTTGCACAGAGGTGCAAGTCATTTGCGTTCAAACTCCCGACTCAATGCGATTTGAGTCGGGGCAGAGGCCAGACAGTAGTGACAGGAGAAGCAGCCTCCTGTCGCTGCTGTCAGGGCTTCTGCTGTTTTTTTTCTTTTTCTTTAAATGGCATTGATATTTTGCATGTATAACATACGCAAAATATCAGCCCGATTTAAAAAAAAAAACAAAAACCAACAAAAAACGCCCCCCCCCTCCCTGAACCCCAAAAAATGTCCCCCTATGCTGATGCCTACCGCCATCGCTGTCCAAATTATGGCAGGGGGGATTCCCTCTCCCTCTTGCCATCGGGCCAAAAACAAACGGCAGGAGGAGTAAATGTTTTAAGAATTTTTGTGGTAAGCCTTATTTTGGGCGCTGTGTGTTAGAGCTTAACCCCCATTAGTAAAAGGGTCCTAGAGATGGTAGAGGGGGTGAGAGAAAAGCTATTTAACTGTAGCAGGCTATAGTAGAGCCACTCCCCAATTTCCGGGAATTCTGCATGCAATCATGCCACAGCGAGGTGGTCTTGCACAAGAAAGCCTGTCAGTGCATTGTACCACTCCTCACATTGTGCAAGGCACAGAGGCTTCAAGTGGCGTGTAAACAGTTTCTAGGACATGACTGGGATGAACCTTGTTGCCCCTTGGGATTGGTCAATTCAGGATAAATTACAGATGTTGAAGGCTTCAACATGTACAACATATTTGGTGAGAGGAGGGCATTCTAGCTTTACCCAATGACTTGTTTCTAATAACTTGCTTCCCACCAGAAGCATGCGACCAAATAGAGAGGGCCCCTTCCCTGCATTATATTCCCCCCCTTATGTGTTTTCACAGAGGAGAGATGGAAGTAAGGGAAACCTATAGTACACATGTTGAGCACTTGAGTAATAAAATCCACCTGTGTCACAAATCATGGGCAGTTTGCCAGACTGTATATCCTGTTAAGATTCTAATCTAGTTTAGGAATAAGATGATCCCATTACAGCTATCTTAAATGAAGTAAACCACTTAGGGATTAGTTATATAAGGTGAAACAGCAAATTTGAGCATAGACAAGTTTAAGCAACACTGGGGAAGCTACTGAATTTCCATGTTGCTGTTTTAATTTTATATAAACATCTATGCATATTCTTGATGTGTGCATTAATAGCTGCTGTCTTATGCCCAGATTCAAAGGAAGGCCCAAAGGAGGCTTGGGTCATAGGTTGATGAATGGCCCGCAGGAAAGGAAGAGATGAAGCCTCTGTATAAGTCTCTCGTAGGATCCCATTGATCCATTGTACTGTGTGCAATTCTGGAGACCACACCTTTTGAAAAGATAAAAGCAGAATGAAATCGGTCAAGAGTGTGGCAACTAAAAGGGTCAGCGGTCTTTGACCTAACATGTATTGGAACAGTCTTCAAGATCTCAAAATGTGATCTTTGGAAGAAATGCAGGTGATGGGAGATATGATAAGAGACATTAAATGCACAGGAGGCAAATCTCAGTTGAAAGGAAGTTCTGGAATGAGGAGTCATAGGATGAAGGTGAAAGGGGATAAACTCAGGAGTAACGAAGAAAAGGCGGCGAATTTGTGGAATAGTCTCCCAGGAGAGGTGTTGGAGACAGATTGTATCCAAATTTAAGCAAGAGATAAGTACATAGGATCTCATAAGGGAGTGGATGATATGGATGGGCAGACTGGATAGCCCCTATGGCTTTTATCTGCTGACATTTTCTATATTTACTTCTCTCTAGGGTACACTGGAGCTATTTTATTTATGTATTCAATTTTCTGTACTGTTCTCCCAGGGGAGCTCAAAATGGTTTATATGAATTTATTCAGATACTCAAGCGTTTTTTTTCACTGTCTGTCCCAATGGGCTCCCAGAGGCGAGCGATGAAGCTAATAAAAGGTATGGAAAATCTGAGCTACAACGATCGCCTCAGAAAACTGGGACTTTTCACCCTCGAGAAGAGGAGACTGCGAGGGGATCTGATCGAGACTTTTAAAATACTGAAAGGATTCGATAAAATAGAACAGGAAACACCTTTATTCACATTATCGAAGGTGACTCGGACAAGAGGTCATGGACTGAAGCTGTGGGGAGACAGGGCCAGGACAAATGTCAGAAAGTTCTGCTTCACACAGCGAGTGGTTGAATGCCTGGAACGCTCTCCCGGCAGAGGTTGTGGAGGAAACCACCATTCCAGGATTTATGGGCATATCTTCTTGAAAAACACATTGAGTAACTAAGGTATTCGCCAAGGTAGACCTGGCTGGGCCTCCGCGTGTGCGGATCGCCGGACAAGATGGACCCATGGTCTGATCTGTTGCTGGCATTTCTTATGTTCTTATGTGTTTTTTTAAATGTTTTCACAATCCTGGAGCAATGGGGGGGGGGATTAAGTTTCAAGTTTGTTAGGTATTTATATACTGCCTATCAAGGTTTATCTAAGTGGTTTTTACAATCAAGTATTTTCCCTATCTGTCCCGGTGGGCTCGCAATCTAGCATGCCTAGGGCTACGGAGGACTGAGTGACTTGCCCAGAGTCACAAGGAGCAGCGTGGGTTTAAACCCACAACCCCAGGGTGCTGAGGCTGTAGCTTTAACCACTGCACCACTCTAGAAATCAAAATGTAGTAAAAGTGAGTTAAGTATAGGACAACGAAGCCATTGTGACATCACTGATGAGGTTGGCTCTTAGGCATTGGTGGAATGAGGCATTATGATGTCACAAAACCAGCTCTGGTTCTTAGAGGCTGAAACTTTTCACACTATTTATTCAATTTTCTATACTGTTCTCCCAGGGGAGCTCAGAACGGTTTACATGACTTTATTAAGGTACTCAAGCATTTTTCCTTGTCTGTCCCAGTGGGCTGACAATCTAATATACCTAGGATAATGGAGGGATTAAGTGACTTGCCCAGGGTCACAAGGAACAGTGTGGGTTTGAACCCACAACTTCAGGGTGCTGAGGCTGTAACTTTAATCACTTTGCCACACTTTCTGTCTGATGCTACTTGTTTTGCTGGTTGTCATTATGTTGGTAACTGTTGTGATTTTACCGACAATATCTAGTTTCTGTACCTTGTGGTGTTCTTTCATTCACAGCAGTTTGGAGGAAAAGGTCAAAGATTTCACTGCATTTATAACACACCTGAAATAACAAACTGGTTCCAATTCCTGATATACAGACTTTTTTTTTAGACAAAAAAATGATGGAAGCAATGCATTATTGCATGAATATGAAAACTGGAGTCTTAGGTTCACTTTCAGAAACAAGGCATTTTTGAATATGGATATCTGATATTTTTACTTTAAATGGAATCGAACACTTGAGCAGCCAAAGAGGCCAACCTCACTACACAAAAAAGTGGATGAAACAACAGCAAAGGTATGAAAAATAATAAATACATAATAAAAGTGACTAGGATTTTAAAAAAAATATACAAGGGTTCAAAAAGCTTATGCGCTTTCATATTTTCACAGGAAATGGGGTAGAAGTGGTAAGAAGGGGTGTTAGTAGGATGCTGGAAAAAATGTATCGCAAAAAAGGATGATTGTGTGGAAAAGTGATGGAATTTGCTTTTGCGATATTTAGGCCCTCTTTTACTAAGCTGTGGTTGAGGTTGTGGTTGAGCGCTAAATCCTACGACACTCAGGAATTCTATGAGCATTGGAGTATTTAGCGCTCCGGCCCGTCGTAGCAACCTCTACTATGGCTTAGTAACAGGAGCGGTTAATAGATAGTGTCTAAAAAAAAAAATAAAAGTGTGGAAACGTTTTGAAGTTCCCTCGTATATATTTACTCTACAAAGCAAATTCAAACATACATTTGTAAGAACTGAGTGGTTGTTTTTGGAGGGAGGGGGCAGTTAGTTTTTGTAACATTTTAAAAGATATACACAATTAACAATTCCTATTATTTAATTTACAATCTATTCCAGTGTTTCTCAAATCGGTCCTGGAATACCCCCTTGCCAGTCAGGTTTTCTGGATATCCACATTGAATTTGCATAAACTCAATTTGCATACACTGCCTCCATTATATGCAAATGTCTTTCATGTATATTCATTGTGGATATCTTGAAAACCTGACTGGCAAGGGGGTACTCCAGGATCGAGTTGAGAAAAACTGCTCTATTCAATGCAGATGGATATGACCAGTGGTTCCCAAACCTGTCCTGGGGGACCCCCAGCCAGTCAGGTTTTCAAGATATTCCTAATGAATATGCATGAGAGAGATTTGCATATAATGGAAGTGACAGGTATGCAAATCTCTCTCATGCATATTCATTAAGGATATCTTGAAAACCTGACTGGCTGGGGGTCCCCCAGGACAGGTTTGGGAACCACTGGAATACGACACACACAAGAAACATGAGGGTTTGATTTCAGCGCTCATGTGGCATCAAACTTATCTTAGTTTAGGCTGGGTGAAGAGCTTGCTCCAACAACCACGCAGACGTACAATGTATTACCCAAAATCAGACAATATTTTATTTAATCAGAAAATGAAAATGTGACAACACAAAATGTATTTAGCAAAAGATATTGTCTCAGTTGGTATGCTTTGGAGGGATTGGTACAGGTAGATGTTAAGGCAAAAAATATCTAGCTTTAAGTGATCAGCCCTAGCTTACACAAAGACATGCATCGATTTTTATAACCTTCTCTCATGGTTGCACCTTGTACTCTTATGCCAATCAAAACTTATCTTGTCATATTGCAAATTTGCTCCTATGTACCATATTCTATCATTTCCCGGTAACCATAGTTGCACTTATCTACAAATGACCAATCAGTACACAATTCCACAGTTTTTTCCTATAGTTCTGTCTTTTCCTTATTTGGCAAATTAAAGTTGTTTTTTGTGTTAGCTAGTGTCAGGTAGGGCCTAGGTTCAGTGCATTCCTAAGACCTGACACCTATATCTTTACATACAGGCTTGTTTTGCTGTGCTTCTCTGTACTAGGAACCATATATCTTCTTGCTCACGTGATCCAAGTTCAAATACATGACAGGCCTGTGTTCTTGCAGCAAAAGCTTGGTATCCTGCAGGGCCTCAGCCTGCTTCTTTAATAAATTAAACTTAAGCCGGTTGAAAATGAAATGCAGGGCAGGCCTGCATATAGAGCTTTGACATCAGTTAGTTAATGAGAGTTCCACTTCATGTGGGACTGAGGGCCCTTGGGGAACAGAGGGCCCTTCCTCACCGGGTTACAAGATTTTATCTTTAAAGATAAAGGCCCCATTCCACTTCATCCCTGCCCTCGCACGAATCTCATGTCTCCGAGCTCGGGGCTGCGTCTAGAGGACCTCTGCACAAGCACAGACATCGAGGTGATGACATCATGCACATGCGTGTGATGTCATCACATTGATATCCGTACATGCGCAAAGGCCCTCCAGATGCGACCCTAAGTTTGGGGCCTTCCAAAACCCGGGTGCACTACTGGGTTTTGGAAATCCTTCCAGGCACCCAGACTGTCCTCTAAAAAGAGGACATATCCGGGTTTTTCAGGACATCTGGTAACCCTATCTTAGTTGATATCTTCTTGGTGACATGCAAATAAAATGAACGCTATCCAATGAGGATCCCCATTTCTCTATCTTCTTCAGGGACCTGTATGTATATGTGCTCATGCTGTTTGCTGCATTGTTACAATTGCTCACGGTCCCTGAAGAAGAAAGTGAAATGGGGCACCTCGGACCCTGTTCATTTTACCCGCATGTCACCAAGAAAATAAGAACGAAGAAGTTTGGAACCTTATGTATGGAGGACTGCTCACATTATTGATATTAGATTTGTGACTTTTGGATTGTTGGGTGTGTATATACTTATTTTCAATATACACCATATGAAATAGTTACAAATTGAGGAACTCTGTGATGCGTATTAAGAAGGCTATGGTAACAAACTGTTACATCTTTTAATGTTTCTTATTGCACTGTTTCCTTTTCTCAAAAAATAAAAAATTGAGGAGTATATACAGTATTTAAAAAGCTTGTTGGCTTATTATGAAGTTTCGTGGTATAGTAACAGGTTGTGGTGTTAAGTGTTCTATTCAATAGGGGAATCCAACCGAACAAATATCTGGAAACCCAGCAAAATAACTTGACATAAGCCCTACAGGAATGAGTTGGCCAATATGCAGTATGGCAACATTCACTCCAGTGGAGGAAAAATAGCAGCTGTATAACGGTGTAAATGTCAATTTGTCAAGGCTACTTAAGTCATAGGCATACAAAAAACTCCACTCAAACAAAATTCATCTTACAATCTACATAGGCTACTCATAACCTGTGTAGACCATAGGAGATGTGATGTGTTCATTCCCCTGAGGAAGCCAGATATACTGGTGAAACAGGAATTTCTGTTGGGTTCTGGGTTCTTTAATTGGACTGGTTCCATGGATATATGACAACTTTGTGGTTTAGAAGGAATGCAGAGTTTGAATACTGTGGTGAAGATTTGCTGGAGTGGTTCAGATAAGTCCCTTACTGTGTTTTTTCACTATAGCTTATGACTAGTCTATGTAGATTGTAAGATGAATTTTGTTTGAGTGGAGTTCTTTTCTGCCTATGACTTGATTAAGCAGCCTTGAAGAATCAACATTTATGTCGTTATACAGCTGCTCTTTTTTCTGAGGCTTTTTTTTCTCCACTGGAGTGAATGTTGCAATACTACATATTGGCTAACTCATTCCTGATCGTGTCTGAAGATCTAAAGGCAAAGAAACAGTGTGACAAGGCGGTGGCTGTTACCAGAAGGATGCTAGGCTTTATAGAGAGAGATGTGGCCAGTAGAAGAAAGAAGGTGTTGATGCCCCTGTACAGGTCGTTGGTGTGGCCCCACTTGGAGTACAGTATTGTGTTCAATTTTGGAGACCGTATTTGGCAAAGGACAAGACTTGAAGCTGTCCAGAGAAAGGTGACAAAAATGGTAGGATGTTTGCTACAAAAGACGTATGAGGAGAGACTGCAAGCCCTGAATGTGTATACCCTAGAGCAGGGGTAGGGAACTCCGGTCCTCGAGAGCAGTATTCCAGTCGGGTTTTCAGGATTTCCCCAATGAATATACATGAGATGTATTTGCATGCACTGCTTTCAATGCATATTCATTGGGGAAATCCTGAAAACCCGACTGAAATACGGCTCTCGAGGACCGGAGTTCCTTACACCTGCCCTAGAGGAAAGGAGGGACAGGGGGGAGATATGATTCAGACATTCAAATACTTGAAAGGTATTAACGTAGAACAAATTTTTTTTTCCAGAGAAAGGAAAATGGTAAAACCAGAGGGTATAATCTGAGGTTGAGGGGTGGCAGACTCAAGAGTAATATTAGGAAATTCTTCTTTACGGATAGGGTGGTTAATGCTTGGAATGCGCTACCGAGGGAGGTGGTGGAGAGGAAACCAGTGACAGAATTAAAAAAAGCATGGGATGAACACAGAGGATCTCTGATCAGAAAATAATGGTATATGTTGAACTAAGGCCAGAACTGGGCGTACTTGCACGGTCTGTGTCCCATATATGGCCATTCAGTTGAGGAAGGGTTGGGGAGGACTTCAACGGCTGGGATGATTTAGATGGGCTGAAGTGAGCTTTGATAGAAACTAGTAGATGGAGCCTATGCATAATACTGGGCAGAGCTTTGGGTTTCTGGCCCAGAAATATCTATGAAAAATAACAAATTAAATCATTAAATTATAGAGTGTATGTTTGGGCAGACTGGATGGACCATTTGGGTCTTTATCTGCCGTCATTTACTATGTTACTGTAGGACTTATTTCAACAGTTATTTTGCTGGGTTTCTAGATATTCTGTTGGATTCCCTTATTGAATAGAATACTTAATGAACACCACAACCTGTTGTTATGAAGTTTCATTATATAGTTTATTAAGTGTTACCGTCTATATTGTGGATATTAGAGAGTCTTTATGGTGGAATTAGTTTAATTGTTTGTTGGGCTTTTTCCTTATTTACTTTCTGTCACTTCTATTTTTGAGTTTTATTAGTTATGGGTGGCTACTGCCTCCTGTTTCTGTTCTGTAGAATAATACCTGCTGGACCTTACCACTGATTAGAAATGGGACCTTTTCTTATAAACCAGTTTACGCTAAGAAGCTGCAGAACAAATCCCTTGATACCAACTCTTCTCCAATATTTGATTGCCTGTAGTACTGTAACACCCTGAAGGTTATAAAAATATTGTGCAAGTACACTCTACACATGATACACTGGGAATTCTTCCCCTCCCCCTCTTCGTGTACTGAAAGGTCAATGTGGCCTGGAGGATTAAGCTTGGTGATTTATATATAGGAACAAGACATGTCCAGTCACTCATTACGGAGATGTGTAACAAAACCAGCTTTAGTTCTGAACTGAAAACACCTCATACTCTCGAAGGACAGTGTTTGAAAAATCAACCAGAACAAACTATATACAGTAAATGTTAACGTTTAAGAGCCTTTTGAAACCAGTTAGCTACTTCAGTTCATAGACAACGGCGCGAAAGACAAAAGGCGCGCCCGGACAATTGAACGCAGCGCGGAGGTGCGCGCCGCTCTAAATTACTGTTTTTAGGGCTCTGACGGGGGGGGGGCTTGGGGGGGAACCCCCCCACTTTACTTAATAGACATCGCACCGGCGTTATGGGGGGGGTTGGGGGAAAAAGTGAAGTTTTCAGTAAAATGTGGGGGGTTACAACCCCCCAAACCCCCCACAACGCCCCCACAACGCGGCGCGATGTCTATTAAGTAAAGTGGGGGGTTCCCCCCCACTCCCCCCCGTCGGAGCCCTAAAAACAGTAATTTAGAGCGGCGCGCGCCTCCGCGCTGCGCTCAATTGTCTGGGCGCGCCTTTGTCCCGGCGCGCTTTCAGTTCCTCTGTTAAGCATTGTAAATAAAGTCAGCCCAATAGGAAGCATTTGATCAGATACATAACTATGGTTTTGGCTCTTGCTCGTGATAAGACATCACAGCCCTAAAAGCTATTATTCTTGACTGGAATTATTGAAAATACATATGTTCTAGGCTTCTGCGGCTGGCATTATGATTTGAATTTTGGTGGAAAAGTCCATTGGTCCATTGGTCACAATTAATTTTACAGCCTCTTTCCTGCCAGAATTTAAAGGACTTTCCTATTAAAATTCAAAGTTGTGACCAATGGCTTCAAACTCCTGGCCAATGGACTTTCCTGCCTTAATCACCTCAAGCCAGCCAGGTTTGAAAACCCATTACATATAAAGACAAATTGCAGACCTCACAGCTCACCCTGAAGAGAGCCAGAGCATGATGGCTGAAATGGTGGTTCTATCTACCCAGATACAGTGAGACCCAGATAACTGCAACAATCATATAGAAAATATGTCAGCTAAGATCCTATATCATATGGTTAGAGTGCTGGTAATTTTGTGAAGAGGGTACCAATACTCCTCAAACTGAGACATGTTTGTGCGGAATTCCATATCTCTGTTCTGCCTTGGATCTGGTAGATTCTTGGCGGTTGTTTAATCCTAACGTGCGGGACTTCACTCATAGGTCTCGTGCGCATGGTACTCTTTCTAGGATTGATTACATGCTTTCCTCTCAAAATGATATTTTCTCGTGTGGATGCTGCAGACATTGGCCCCTCTGTAATTTCTGACTATTTATTGATATGGGTGGATGTCAATGTAGGCTTTAATGTGCGAGGCTCTACATGTTGGCGATTTCCCAGTTATCTATTTACTGACAATCATTTTAACGAGTATCTCCAGACAAAATGGGAGGATTATTACCGTTTTAATCAACAACATTTGAATGACCCAGAATTATTTTGTAGCACTTCCAAGGTGGTGATCCGGGTTCACTGCATAGCGTATGGAATTGTGCGCAATCGTCATATATCCCAGGGTATTATTTGCCTAGAACGTGTTTTACGTGATGCGAAACAGGCCTATATTGCTCACCCATCTTTATTAATGAAAGAATCTTTGGTGTCCACGGAGATGGCATTAAATTCTCTTATTTATAATTGCACAAAGAAATTATTATTTTATTCTAAATATAAATATTATTGCTATGGTAATCGATCGGGGAAGTTATTGGCACAACTTACCAAAAGGGTGCAGGGCAATCGGTTCATTTTGGATCTTTTTGGTTTGTTGGGTACTCTTCATCATAAATCTGGTACGATAGCGCAGAATTTCTTTTCTCATTTTCAACATTGGGTACAGGCCCGTCGGTCCTGGACTATTTGGAGGATTATGGCATCCCCAAATTAACTGACCTTGAGAGGGATTCCCTTAATACGCCATTGGCACTTAGGAAATACATCAAGCGATTACATCACAGTGTAATCACTTGGCACCGGGACCTGATGGTTTTACCCTAGAGTTCTATATGTTACCCTCCCCTTCTTTGGGTGTTCAATTATGGGAGTATTATGCCCAGGTGATTGATGAGGGGGAATTGTCGGCAGGCACTAATGAGGCTCTTATTGCTCTTATTTTGAAGCCTGGGAAGGATGGTTCCTCCCCGGACTCATATTGACCTATATCATTATTGAATATGGATCTTAAAATACTGGCAAAGATTCTGGCTGAGAAGTTATCGGTCTGTCTACCGCATTTGATAGGTCCAGAGCAGGTGGCCGTCAGTCTGTGGTCAACGTCCGCAAGGTATTGCTTACTATGGCTCACGCTCGTCATTATCAGATTACAACTTTGATTGTTAGCTTGGACGCGGCCCGTGCTTTTGATCAGGTAGATTGGGTATATCTTTTTGCACTGTTGGAATATCTTGGTATGGATGGTTGGTATTTTGGGGATATTAAGACTCTTTATTCTTCCCCAGTAGCGAGACTATTAGTGAATGATATTTGCACAGAACCATTCTCTATTGGTCGAGGTACCCGTCAGGGGAGTCCTTTGTCCCCATTATTGTTTTTGCTTTATTTAAAACCATTTTTATGGATGATTCAGGGAGACCCTGATATTTCTGGAGTTCGTATTTCTTCGACTACTATGAAAGTTTTTGCATTTGTAGATGATTTATTATTCACATTGGGAAACCCACAGTCCTCTTTGACTTATTTACTCCAAGCTTTGGAAGAATTTTATTTTTATTCTGGTTTTTCTTTAAATCATCAAAAATCCCTAGCCTTAGCCCTTCCTTCTACATTACAAGATTCATGGGTAGGAGAGTTCCCGTTTTCGTGGGCCCGTGACTCTCTTAAATATTTAGGGATTATTCTGTCAAGGGACCTCTCCATGCTTTATGCAAATAATTTTGATTCTCTCCTTTTGGACACTTTGACCGCTTTGAAAGTCTGGGCATCTTTTCCTTTATCTATATCGGGGAGGGTGGTACTATATACTATGGTTCTTTTTCCTCGATGGCTATACCGTTTTCAGGTGTTGCCATTATTACTCTCATGATAACATGAGTTAAGATTAATTAAGCTCTTGAACGGTATTTATGGTGTGGAAAGAGGTCACAGCTCACCTATGCCAGGGCTTGTATGCCAAAGGAGAAGGGCAGATATGGCTTGTTAAACATTCGGTGGTATGCCATGGCTTGCAAAATGCACCATATTAATGATTTGTTCCATGGTACTTCTGTATTTTCTGCCACACAGTTGGAAATTTCTCTCCCGTTTCCATATCACTTTAGTTATATGCTCTATGTCACAGGTGTCAAAGTCGGTCCTCGAGGGCCAGAATCCAGTCGGGTTTTCAGGATTTCCCCAATGAATATGCATGAGATCTATTTGCATGCACTGCTTTCAATGCATATTCATTGGGGAAATCCAGAAAACCCGACTGGATTCCGGCCCTCGAGGAGGGACTTTGACACCCCTGCTCTATGTGATGCCCCTCCTATAGGTTTGGGAGTATCTACCTATCCTATTTTTGCTCTGGCCCACAGGGTCTGGCATTGGGTGTGCCGCAGCCTCAAGGTTTCTTTGACTGTCTCTCCATATTTGCCAATTCATGGTAATAATGACTTTCTGCTGGGTTTGCAATGTAAAGTTTTTAGACAATCAAAACTTAAAGGGTTACAATATGTTTTTCAATTATTTACAGAAGAAGGAACCTTTTGCTCCTTCCGACTGTTGCAGCGTACTTTTGCTTTATCAGGGTCAGATATTGAAACATAGAAACATGACGGCAAGTAAAGGCCAAATGGCCCATCTAGTCTGCCCATCTGCAGTAACCATTATCTCTTTCTCTCTCCGAGAGATCCCACTTGCCTATTCCAGGCCCTCTTGAATTCAGGCACAGTCTCTGTTTCCACCACCTCTTCCAAGAGACTGTTCCACGCATCTACCAACCTTTCCTTAGATTATGCCGGAGCTTATCACCTCTTAACTTCATCCTATGCCCTCTCATTGCAGAGTTTCCTTTCAAATGAAAGAGACTTGACTCGTGCACATGTATATTACGTAGCTAATTTGGGGGCACAAAAACTAATCCTTGATCTATCAAAGGAAATGTCCCAATATGCTTCCTAGATAGTTCATAAGAAGTTCAGTACCAAAGGTGACATACCTTCGTCTTCCCAAGCATTTGGGTTAATATTTATACATCATGGTCATAATTTGTTTCAATACTGGCTGCGGCATTTAGTTAGGGATATCTAGTACCACTCTCCAGATAGTGAGAGGGGAGAGTGGCTCAGTGGTTAAAGCTACAGCCTCAGCACCCTGAGGTGGTGGGTTCAAACCCACACTGCTCCTTGTGCTCCTGGGCAAGTCACTTAATCCCCCCATTGCCCCAGGTACATTAGATAGACTATGAGACCCCCAGGGAAAAATGCTCAAGTACCTGAAAATCCATGTAAACCATTCTGAGCTCCCCTGGGAGAACAGTATAGAAAATTAAAAACCATTCATCAAACCATTCTTAATCCATTTAGATCATATTATTCTTAAATTCTCGACAATTCTTATGTAATGTTACAACTCTTGTAATCTCCTGATATCTCTTTTGTAATCCGCCTTGAACCGCAAGGTAATGGCGGAATAGAAATCACTAATGTAATGTAATCGTGTCAAAACGTTTAATCAAAACTTCAGCGGTGTCACTTTAGCTTCAGCTATCCTCTCATTGCCAAGAGATCTACACACCAGCCTCCTCTTGAGTTTTGAAAAAAAAACCCTGTTTTTAATGCTAATTTTAATCTTAATTTTACTTCTCTTAAATATAGTCTGGGGCAAGGAATTATCCTAAAATATTTAAACTTTCATCGTTTTTACTATATTTAAGAGAAGTAATTTTTTTTAAAAAAATTAATCTTTATTCATTTTTAAAACTCACAATGAGTGTAACAAATAATATAATCATTTTATACTTTTACATCACTTGGGGCTCCTTTTATGATGTCACATTAGCGGTTTAACGCACATAATAGCACGCGCTAATGTGCCGGCCGCGCTAGCTGCTACCGCCTCCTCTTGAGCAGGCGGTAGTTTTTTGGCTAGCATGGGGGTTTAACACTTGATAAAAAGTCACGTGCGATGAAGCAGCTAATGCGGCTTCGTAAAAGGAGCCCTTAATATATCATCAAATTCTAACTCGCATCAAATATCCCCCCTCCCTTATAAAATTAAGATGAAAAGTAGCATTAAAAACAATTTTTTTCAAAACTCATGAGGAGGCTGGTGTGTAAATCTCTTGGTAATGAGAAGATAACTGAAGCTAAAGTGACAACCGCTGAAGTTTTGATATGATCTAAATGGATTAAGAATGGTTTCTAAAAACTGCTTTTCAAAGATTGGGGTGTGTTTCCTGAGAATAATATATACACTGAATATAATATAGCATAACATAAAAATGTATTTATATACCGCAGTACCTTAGGAATTCGATGTGGTTTTCAAAAGAAATTTGAAACAGTGACAATAAAAACAAATGACCTAGAAATGACAAAATCTTCTTAAATAAGAATATCCATGGATAGCAGCAGTTGTTACCTGGCTATTTCCCTGTTCAATGTCAATTTAAGTTTCTTTTTAATTGTACCAACGTAGGGTTACCAGATTTATGCAAGGCAAAAAAATGATGTGCAGGCCCACCTCATTCCAACCCCAGCACCGCCAGTTCCGCCCACAGCCCCTTCCTATCCCACAGCCCCTACCCATCCCACCTGCCTCGTTCTGTCCCCTAACCCCGACCCCACACAAACCTCATCGCTTTGGGCCATGTCTGGAGGATATCTGCGCATGCACAGATGCATTCAAGGTGATGTCACACGCATGCATGCATGTGACATCACCACATTAGATTCGCGCATGCGCAGATACTCTCCGGATGCCGCCCTAAGCTCAAAGCTTTTCAAAACCTGGACAAAGTGTTGGGTTTCAAAAATCCATCTGGATGCCTAAAAAGAGGACATGTCTGGATAAATCCGGATGTCTGGTAACCCTGTACCAATGTCATAGAAGCTATACCTCTAGGCTCAGTCCTGGACATAATAATATTATCTTTTCCCAATGTGTCGAGGGACCCAAATTTCCCTCTTTTGTTAATGATCCAGTTCCAGTTCTCATCTCCTGCCTTTCTCTTCTGTTTCTTTCCATCTGTCTTCCTGTCTGTTGTTCACTGGCTAACCCTAGATGTATGCTCTTGTGATCCCTCTAGTGGCCATTAGTAATATATCTCTTTTTGTTCAACTGATGGTAAATATGACACATTAAAAAACAAAAGGAATTGACCCCAAAATATCCACAAAGAAGAAAATCCAGAGAAAACCAAAAGAACTCTGTGGAGTGACGATGTTCCCAAATGGACTTTATTTGAAAGTATCAAAGTTCCAAAGGTACACTAAAATCATCCACATAAAATAATTCCATCCACATAAAAGTAAATCATCCACATAAGAGCCTTAAAGGACCTAGTCCGCTAGGGATATAGGACCCAACACGGTCTGCGTTTCGACAAAAAGTCTTCTTCAGGGGTCCCTGGGGGTCCTATAAAGGTGAGTACGTGGGAAACAATTGTGTGGTGAACTGGAAGTGAGATACTGCTTGCATTTGCAATGGAAATATGACACATTAGCCAAACAGTTGTTCCCTGAATGTGATACCCTACTAAGTTGGAAGCATACAAAAGAACACATAAACATTTTTGGCTTTGTTTATATTATGTAACTTCACTCAAAAAGAACCATTCATTCGATAAATAAAGCCCCCCTCCCTTACTATGCTACTTCTTCCAGTTGAAATTCACAATCACATGTAGGTTGTTTATGGCGATGACTGTGTTGATGTGAGTGCCGTGTTGCTGAGCCAGAAATTGTAAAGAGGGGCTGATTTGCATGATCAAAAACAAAGTGGATGACTGGTGATAGCAACGGATGAGTCTAACATGAGAAAGGTTGACATACTTGTAAAGGACATTGGCATGCAATTGTAAATTACAGTTGGAAGGACATTTTCAATAGTCAGGGACAGAAAAACACTATTGCACCTGAGCACTTTGATAGTTTTTGGACCTGCAGGCAGTATATAAGAAAATAAATAAAAATGAAATTATAGCAGTTCTCAGGCTGAATCTCTTTGAGCTGGAAGAAGAGGGAGCAGGAGAGAACTGCCAGCTCAAATAAAAAAATAGAAGCCACTGGCTAGAGTTAAGATGTATGACTTCCAGGCTGGTATACTTGCTACTAACCAGCAGAAGCTCATATGTATATGCACAGAAGGGGGAGGGGATCTGTACCCTATCAAGTGGATAAGGCCCATTGCAGAGTATCTTTATAGAGCATAGTCAGGAAACAGGGAGAAAGATTCTCCAGAGCAGTAGATTTTATAAGGACTGTTTCTACGTTCTTTACATTTTTATTTCTGTATGGATTCAACTAGAAGAAAATGTACTACCTGTCAGATTATGTGCATTCATCAAGTGCTTCAGTAAAGTTTTTAATGCTGAACAGCACCACCTGGTGACAGAGAAACATGATGGCAGATAAATTCAGTCTGCTCATCTGCAGCATTCACTATCTCCTCCTCTCCCTAAGAGATCCCACATTTTCTTGAATTCAGACACAGCTGTACTGGGAGACTATTTCATATATCTTCAACCTTTTCTGTTAAAAAAAAGTATTTCCTTAGATTACTCCTGAGCCTATCACATCTTAACTTCATCCTATGCCCTCTCATTCAGGAGCTTTCTTTCAAATGAAAGAGACTCGCCTCATTAACATTTATGCCACATAGGTATTTAAACCTATGTGGGGGATTCCCCCATTCTATCTTTGTATGCTCTCTATCATATCACCCCAATAGCTATATATTAAATATTGAACTAAGGCCAGTACTGGGCAGACTTGCATGGTCTGTGTCTGTATATGGCCATTTGGGGGAGGATGGGCTGGAAAGGGCATCAATGGCTGGGAAGATGTAGATGGGCTGGAGTAGGTTTGGATGGAGATTCTGGCAGTTGGAACCCAAGCATAGTACTGGGTAGAGCTTTGGATTCTTGCCCAGAAATAGCTAAGAAGAAAAAAAGTAAAAAATTTAAATTGAATCAGGTTGGGCAGACAGGGTGGACCAGTCAGGTTGTTATCTGCCATCATCTACTATGTTACTATGTTATATTAAGATTTTTAAGTCTGTACCCATATGCCTTATGACAAAGACCACTGACTATTTTAGTAGCCTTCCTATGGACCGACTCAATCCTGTTTATATCTTTTTGAAGGTGTGGCCTGCAGAATTGTACACAATATTCTAAATGAGGTCTCACCAGAGTCTTATAGAGGTGCAACAATTAGGGCTACCAGATGTCTAGGAAAACCCAGATATGTCTTCTTTTTAGAGGACTGTCTAGGTTCACTGACGGACTTTCCAAAACCCAGCAGTTTGTCTGGGTTTTGGAAAGCCCTGAGCTCTGGCCATGTCTGGAGGGCTTCTAACAAGCATGCATGGATGACGTCATACACATTAGAGTATGCTGTAAGCCCTCCAAATGTGGCCTGGAGATCAAGAGAAAAAGAGATGTTTTGGGGGGTTCAAAGACAATTGCGCGCAAGACAATCGCGCGCGGACAAAGAGGCGCAGACAACTGAGCGCAAGACAAGTGAGCACTAGTCAATTGAGCGCGAAGACAACCTAACACAAGACAATTGAGTGCAAATTATTTTCTGTAATGTGCACGAGCGGGACAATTGAGCGCGAGACAATTGAGCGCAAGACAACTGAGCGCCGGCAGGTGAGCGCGAGACACTTGAGCGCAAGACAACTGAGTGAGAGACAACTGAGGCCGGCAGGTGAGCGCAAGACAATTGAGCACAAGACAACTGAGCGCCGGCATGTGAGCGTAAGACAATTGAAGTATTCTGTATGAGCGCAAGACAACTGGTTCATAGTCAAAGCGCGCGCCGAGACAACTGAGCGCAACCCCCCACACACACTTTACGGAATATATATATATATTTGGGGGAACTGTGAGACCGGTTACCAGAACCAGATGTCATAGTGCCTCATTCCACCAATGCCTAAGCTCCTCATCTGCACAAGCCTCAAACACTTTAAAGTCATAAGTGTTTGAGGCTTGTGTAGTTAAAGCAGAGCTGGACAGCGACATAACTCGCAGGGACAGGATGGGGAAATTTAGTTCCTGTGTCCCTGTCTCATTCTCTATTTGGAAAAAGAGTTTAATAAATCAAAGTAACGGGGTGGCCAGGTTACCCAGTTCCAGGCTGGAGATTTTGGGATAGTTCTCAATTTTCACCCAGGTGCTTTTGTCCCGTTACCAGACATATTCATTGGGGACTGTGAGACCTGTTATAGTAGAAGGTAAATGGGCATAGTGGGTGTTTGCAATGGAGTCATAATAAAATGCCCATAGTCTGATGCCTGCAGTGTCTATTCATCTGATCCATCTGTCAAATGCTAAGTTTCATTATTTCTAAGTAATCATTCATTTGTGTTTGTCTTGCAGGATATGTTTGTTGTATGAATTCTCAAAATTTTGTAAGGCTGAATTTGCTTAATGATCTTTACATGACAGAATATATGTTTTAAGTGTTTATGAAGGTCATTATCTCTTTTTCTTTGTTTGTTTAAATCGTTATTCATTTTCAAACTTACAATAAGTATCTTCACGCTCTGTTGTCTTCACGCTCAGTTGTCTTCAGGCCCAACAGATTCCAAAGATTATTTGTATTGAACGTTTTGTCTTTCTGTTTTGTAAAAAAATTCAATAAAAACTTCTTGAACTGAAAAAAAAAAACAAGCTTCACTGAACCCCCCCATCCTCCCCCCGAATAAAAACCAAACAAAACTGTCCACAATTTGTTTGCAGCCTTCTAGTTATTAATTTTATGAGGTGTCTTAATATGTTAAAAGAGAATAATAACTAATTTGTTGAATGGCAACCTCAGTTATAATCTCATTGGAGTTTGTCAGGTTAAAATAAAATAAATTCTGGACTCAGTAATTATATTATAATGTTTTTATTTCTGGTTAACTGTGTTATTTAACAAAGCATAATACAGTGAACATATAGAATGGACAACATAGGTCCCCCAGGGCAAAGTTTAATGCAAAGTAAGTATTATTGAACACAAGTAAACATGACGTGAACAGCGAATAATAACATTGAATGATAAAGAGCATTATAAGGAGTTTGAAATTGAAAAGACAATTACATGGTCAAAAAATAGGATGCTGATGAGGGCGAAAGCCTAAATTCACAGAAAGAGAAGTATTCTGTATGCTTGAGCTTCAGTGTTTGAACTGGAGGATGTAAAAGATTATATACATACATACATACATAAATATAGTACATATACACATATAGAGTACTTCTCTGTCAATGAGAAAGTATTGTTCCTCATCAAGGGCAAGCACAGGAACATTGGAGAAATGGACATTAAAAGCAGTTGTAAATTGAAAAGACAATTATTGTTCCCCATCCTCACTCTCATCTGAAGAAATAAATGCATGTTGTGTCAGAAGTATATGTAGAACTGTTAATGCCTAAAAAATTATTAGTCAACAGAGATATTACGACTGCACAGGAACATTGTAGAAATTCACAGGGAGTGGATGAAACTCCAGTGCGAAAGCCTAAATTCACAGAAAGAGAAGTATTCTGTATGCTTTAGGTATAAAATAGTTAAGCCTTGAGCTTCAGTGTTTGAACTGGAGGATGTAAAAGACTATGAACCGTAAAAGATTATATACAGAGATACATACATAAATCTAGTCCATATATACATATTGAGTACTTCTTGTTCAATGCTAAAGAATTATTCCCCATCAAGCACAGGAACATTGGAGAAATGGACAGAGTGTGGAGAAAACTGACTCTTTGGCTCTCATTCAAGTCAGTGTGTGTGTACAGCGGGAGCCACAGTGTGAGCCACAATAGCGGTCGCTGAAACAGGGGTGGTTGGTGGTGAGGTACTTAGATGAACTGAGTACTTTGCAAAAACGTCATAGATTCACAGAGAAGATGGCTTCCTATCATGGATTTTGTGTGCACAAGCCCAAATTCTCCGAGCGTGAAGTACTCAAATTAAGTGAGTACTTCTCGCTCAATGCAAAGCTGCTGTTCCCCATCAAGGGGAAACGTAGAAATATCGGCGAAATGGGCAGGGCGTGGAGCAAACTCGTGCACCTGTTCAATGCTAGTGCCTTGAAACTGCGCTCAGGAAGTACGTTTTAAATATATGCGCGGTTTATATATATATATATATATATATATATATATATATATGTTTGTTGTGCGGAAGTATTTTGTTTAACAGAGTACTTCTCGTTCAATGAGAAAGTATGGTTCCCAAACCTCACTGTCATCTGAAGAAAGAAAAGGATAAAGGCATGCAGTGTCTGAAATATATGTATTGAATGAAGAACTGTTAATGCTAAAAAAAAGTTATTAGTCAACAGAGATATTATGACTGCAAGGGCAAGCACAGGAATATTGTAGAAATGGACAGGGAAATTGAAATGTTCACCGCCAATGCTTTGACCCCTTGCTCACTAAGTACCTATTACATTTACCTAGTAAAAAATATAGAAACATAGAAAGATGACGGCAGATAAGGGCCATAGCCCATCAAGTCTGCCCACACTATTTACCCACCCTCCTAAGTCTACTGACCCCCTAAAGAATAATTGTAATTATACTGTCACTCTACTGACCCGCTCATTCAGTCCTAGTGACCCTATCCCTTGGCATGACCTCGTAGGGATCCCACATAGGTATCCCATTTGTTCTTGAAGTCTGAGATGCTGCGTGCCTCGACCACCTGCACTGGAAGCTCGTTCCAATGCTCAATCACTCTCTCCGTGAAGAAGTATTTCCTGGTGTCTCCACGAAACTTCCCTCCCCTGAGCTTGAGCGGATGTCCTCTTGTGGTCGAGGGTCCCCTGAGAAGAAAGATATCTTCCACCTCTACCCGTCCCGTGACTTATAGGAGTGGGAACACATACCACGCTCCACTGTGAGGTCTTTGAATCTCTTCATTATTGGTGATATTGGAGTGCATTTGGGGAGTGGGATTTTATACCTCCTGAAGAAGATTATTCTCATGCTATTACTTCAGGAGACCAGTTTCCCTGTTTTATTAATGGTAAGTAGTTCTGGGATTTAAACTAGATGCGCATCTCCTTACAAGAGGCATACAGGGCTATGGGTGACTAAAATTACGCCAGGTGTACACTCTATACACCAATCACATTGTGTGTGCACGAAAGGAAAGATATTAACATATCACCTCTATAAATTTCATCTAATTTATACTTAAATGATTAAGAACGATAAGTGTTCTACTCCAGTGTTCTTCAACCACCGGTCCATGGATCAGTGCCGGTCCGCAGAAATTTCCTGACGGTCCACAGGGCCAGCATGTGCATTAGGCCCAAAACAGTGTTCTTCAACCGCCGGTCCACAGTGCAATCGATGTGGCGTTATCTTTGAGCCAGCTCCCTCTTCCTAACTGATTCAGTGCACAAAGCCACGGGCAGTGGCTCCTACGGGCATCCTGCACCTGAACCGGAAGCCTTCTCTCTGATGTTGCAAAGTCAGAGGGAAGGCTTCCAGATGAGGCACGGGATGTGCAAGGTGCAATTAGTACTATTATGGGGGTGGGGTCTGGGGTGCAGATTGGGTAGAGATGAGCAGGGTCTGGCCCACGACTTAGCCCAGTGTTCTTCAACCGCCGGTCCACAGACCGATGCCGGTCCACAGAATAATTCTTTTATTTCTGCCGGTCCATAGGTGTAAAAAGGTTGAAAAACACTGTTCTACTCTATTAAAAAGCTCTCTAAACAAGATAAGCTGTCAATCTTATAGCTTTACAAATTCTACCTAGTTCTGTGCTGCTGTCTGTGGGCATGACACAGCCATGTAAATTAACACTTATGTTTGATAAGGTTTTGCATTTATCCTGTACGCAGTTGTCTCTTATTTTCAATAAACTGTATATTAAAATGTCTTTTTAAAAGTATCATAGATATGATGCCACATTTTTCTGATCATCGAAGGAGAGCTGGCAAGCCAAGTCCAGACATGGGAGCTGAGACGGTGGGATGCAGGCGAGTTCTCATGCTGGAGACTTGATTGTTCATGGAACTAGTTCGTGGCGGCATCAATGCTGCAGCAACACAGGAGGCTGGAGGGGAAAGAAAACACTGTTGTGAGGGATAGGAAGCAACAGTCTGGGACCGGGAGGGAGAGAGAGAGAGGGAGAGGGAGAGAGAGCCACTCACAGGAGGATAGCAGATCCCACGAGATGGTAGGAGGCAGGTGAGTCATGATGCTGGAGACCAGATTGTTCAGGTAGTAATCATTGCAGCAGCAACACAAGAAGCTGGAGGGGAAAGAAAACACATTGTCAGGGATAGGAAGCAACAGTCTGGGACCGGGAGAGAGAGACAGAGAGAGGGAGGGAGGGAGAGAGAGAGAAAGGGAGGGAGAGAGAGAGAGAGAGAGACACACACACACACTCACAGGAGGATAGCAGATCCCACAAGACGGTAGGAGGCAGGCGAGTCATGATGCTGGAGACCTGAAATGTGAAGTTGTAGTCACAGCTGCTGCAACACAGGAGGCTGGAGGGGAAAGAAAACACTCTTGTGAGGGATAGGAAGCAACAGTCTGGGACTGGGAGGGAGAGAGAGAGGGAGGGAGGGAGAGAGAGAGAAATTCACAGGAGGATAGCAGATCCTACGAGACGGTAGGAGGTAGGTGAGTCATAATGCTGGAGACCAGATTGTTCAGGTAGTAGTCATTGCAGCAGCAACACAAGAGGCTGGAGGGGAAAGAAAACACAGTTGTCAGGGATAGGAAGCAACAGTCTGGGACCGGGAGAGAGAGACAGAGAGAGGGAGGGAGGGAGAGAGAGAGAAAGGGAGGGAGAGAGAGAGAGACACACACACACACACTCACAGGAGGATAGCAGATCCCACAAGACGGTAGGAGGCAGGCGAGTCATGATGCTGGAGACCAGATTGTTCAGGTAGTAATCATTGCAGCAGCAACACAAGAGGCTGGAGGGGAAAGAAAACACAGTTGTCAGGGATAGGAAGCAACAGTCTGGGAACCAAAAATATAAACATACCGAAAATATAAACGGTTCATGGTCAATTGCGCTGTTTTATTATTATATCCTCGCTTTTCTTGCGATTGTGCAGCGCGCACCTTGTATAGCTTGCAAATAGAGCAACATTAAAATATACAGTCTGCGCGCGCGTGAACCGAAAATATAAACATACCGAAAATATAAACATACCTGCAAATGAAGAAATGTGGAGGTATGTTTGCTCTTGCCGGAGGCGAGAAAAATCCGCGCAAGACAAATATTCGTTATAGATCAAGTTCTAGCAAAACCAGATCTTTACCTATAACGGACACGGTCAGGCAGCGAAAGGAAGGCAGGCTGTTCGGAGGACATATATAATGAGGACACGTAACCATAGTAACAAAAATGCATTCACGTGACTTATATTGAAAACACAAAGAGAGGACATATATAATGAGGACACGTAACCATAGTAACGAAAATGCATTCACGTGACTTATATTGAAAATGCAATACTGAAAATGTGGTGACATGATCACGTGTTAACGTGCTGAACGTGCGCTTGACCTTCATTCGCCAGGCGCCATCTAGGGGCGCACTGAATTGTCATTGTGCTGAGTTATCGTTGCGCTCAATTGTCTCGCACTCAGTTATCGTTGCGCTCAATTGTCTTGTGCTGAGTTATCCTTGCGCTCAATTGTCTTGCGCGCTATTGCTTTTGCGCGGTATTGTCTTTGCGCTGAGTTGTCTTCGCGTTTTTGTCCGCACGCGATTGTCTTGCATGCAGTTGACCTGTCACCGTTTTTGGAAGGGGCGGGACTGGAGGCGGAATGGGGCAGGGCCATGTGTTTGGGTTTTCCCACAGGAAATCTGGTAACCCTAAGAATATAAGAACATAAGAAATGCCTTCACCGGATCAGACCATAGGTCCATCCAGTCCGGTGACCCGCACACGCGGAGGCCAAGCTAGGTGCTCCCTGATGGAGACCTTGATTACCGGTATCCCTCAATGTGATTTGCAAGAAGGTGTGCATCCAACTTGCCCTTGAATCCTAGAATGGTAGTCTCCATCACAACCTCCTCCGGGAGAGCATTCCAAGCGTCCACCACTCGCTGTGTGAAACAGAACTTCCTGACATTTGTCCTGGGCCTGTTGCCCCTCAGTTTCAGTCCATGACCTCTTGTATGAGTCACATTTGACAGTGTGAATAACGATGTTTCTTGCCCTATTTTGTCAAATTCTTTAAGTATTTTAAAAGTCTCTATCATATCCCCTCACAGTCTTCTCTTCTCGAGGGTGAACAATCCCAGTTTTCCGAGGCGTTCTTTGTAGCTCAAATTCTCCATACCCTTTACCAGCTTCGTCGCTCGCCTCTACACCCTCTCCAGCAGTGTTATATCCTTCTTTAGGTAGGGAGACCAGTGTTGGATACAGTATTCCAAGTGTGGTCTGACCATTGCTCTGTAAAGTGGCATTATGACGTCCGCCAATCTCATGATTCCCTTCTTTATCATGCCCAACATCCTGTTTGCTTTCTTTGTCGCTGCTGCGCACTGAGCCGACGACCTCAGGGTCCTGTCTATCAGTACTCCTAGGTCCTTTTCTTGTTCACTCTTGCCCAATGTTACACTTAACATTTTATATTCATGTTCCTTGTTTTTCCTGCCCAGGTGCATCCCTTTGCATTTATCTATATTAAACTTCATCTGCCACTTTTCTACCCATTTCTCCAGCTGGTTCAAATCTCTCTGAAGTTCTTCCCTCTCCTTTTGTGACCCAACTGCCCGACATAGTTTTGTGTCATCTGCAAACTTCATTATATCACTTGTTGTTTTTTCTTCCTTTATGAAGATATTGAATAAAATGGGCCCAAGAACCGAGCCCTGGGGCACACCGCTTGTCACCTTCTACTAGTCCGAGAATTTCCCATTTATGCCCACCCTCTGCATTCTGTTTTCCAGCTATTTGCCTATCCATCTTAGTATATCCCCTTCTATTCCATGGCTTTGTAGCTTCCTCGGAAGCCTTGCGTGTGGAACCTTGTCGAACGCTTTCTGGAAGTCCAAGCATATTATATCCACCGGTTCTCCGCTATCGATTTGTTTATTTACCTCAACAAATTGAAGTAAATTTGTCAAACATGACTTTCCCTTCCTGAAGCCATGTTGACTAGCTCTCATCAGGTCGTGATTATCCAGGTGTTGCACTATGCTATCCTTAATTAGTGCTTCAACCATCTTCCCAGGAACCGACGTAAGACTCACAGGTCTATGGTTGCCTGGTTCTCCTCTCAATCCTTTTTTGAAGATTGGGATGACATTCGCTATCTTCCAGTCGTCTGGTATTCGCCCGGTTCTAATTGACATGTTTGCTAGGGATTGTAATAGTTCTCCGATTTCTACCTTAAGCTCCTTTAACACTCTCGGGTGAATTCCATCTGGTCCAGGGGATTTGTCACTTCTTAGTTTGTCAATCTGATAGTATATCATGTCCAAATCCACATTTACTGTGGTGAGGCTTTCCTCAATTCCTTCCTTAAATACTCTCCCTGTTTTGGGCATTGATGCAGTGTCCTCCTTGGTAAAGACAGATGCAAAGAAAGAATTTTGCCTATCTGCAATCTGTTTGTCTTCCTTGATGCACCCTTTTCTTCCTTGATCGTCGAGAGGGCCTACTGCCTCCTTTGCTGTTTTTTTCCCTTTTATGTATCTAAAAAAGGGCTTGAAGTTTTTGGCTTCTTGCGCTATCTTTTCCTCAAAGACCTTTTTGGCGTCTCTTACCGCCTTGTGACACTTCTTCTGGTCCACCTTGTGACTGTTCCAGGCCTCTGTTGTTTTTTCATGTTTCCATTTTTTAAACGAGGTCCTCTTTTCCCTTACTGCATCCTTCACCTTTTTAGTTAGCCAAGCTGGTTCTCCTTTGTTCTTATTGTTCCTTCTTTTGGATATCTGCGGAATGCAGAGATTCTGTGCTTCAGTGATGGTATTTTTTAGTAGGGACCATGCTTGATCGACCGTTTTGAGTTTGACTGTCCTATTCTTGAGCCGTTTTTTAACCATGGCTCTCATGTTATCATATTTTCCTTTCCTGAAGTTAGGTTGTGGTTAGGGTCCTGGTTCGTTTCCCCTTCCCGATGTCAATTTTAAAATTGATCATGCTGTGATCGCTTGTCCTCAGCGGGACCGTGACTTCTACATCTGTTGTCCTTCCAGTTATGCCATTTAGGACCAAGTCCCAGGTTGCGGTCTCTCTTGTCGGTTCTCCCACCATTTGTTCTAGGAAGCAGTCCCCTAACATTTCCAGGAACTTTGCTTCCCTGCCGCAGTTTGAGGTTCCCAGGTTCCAGTTTATCCTTGGAAAGTTGAAGTCTCCCATGATCGTTACATTTCCTGTTCTACATTCATGGTTGATTTCCTCTATCATTTCTGTGTCTGTTTCTTCCATCTGTCCTAGAGGCCAATTTTTGTGTCTGCTTCGTTTTGTCTAGGAATCTTTATCCAGAGGGACTCTAGCTTTTCTTTTCCTTCAGTCTTCCCTTCTTTGATAGACTCTACTCCTTCTTGGACATACAGGGCAATACCTTCCCCTTTTTGCCCTATTCTATCTCTTCTGTATAGTTTGTATCCCTGCAGTACTGTGTCCCATTCATTTTCCTCGTTCCACCATGTTTCTGTTATTCCAATGATATCCAGTTCTTCTCATCTTGCTAGTGCTTCCAGTTCCCGCATTTTGTTTCTCAAGCTTCTGGCATTTGTGTACATACATTTGAGCTCCCTTTGTGCATTCGTATACATACTTTCAAACTGCCTTTGTGCTACCTTTTTGGGCTTTTTAGTCTTCACATCCCTTATTGTATCTATTTGCGCTCTTTCTCTGTGTCTTTTGATTTCAACATGCTCTTCCTCTTTATCTGAGCAGTTGCTTGTAGTTCTTTCTTTGGGGTCTCCCGATGCCCGGGCCATCGACTGGTTGTCGACTGTCGGCTCTCCCCTGATCCTTAGTTTAAAGCCTTCTCAATGGTCTTCTTCATGTTTTCAGCCAAGACTCTCGCTCCTTGCTTGGTGAGGTGTAGGCCGTCCTTTCTATAGTATCTGCTTCTTCCCCAGAATGCCGTCCAGTTGCGCAGAAAGTCGAAACCCTCCTCTTCACACCATCGTCTCATCCAGGCGTTGATTGCTCGCAGTTCATCCTGTCTCTTTCTATCCGCTCTCGGTACCGGGAGGATCTCGGAGAAGGCCACTTTCACCTCCCTGACCTTCAGTTTTCTTCCAAGTGAGCGGAGTTGGCCCTTCAATTCCTCCCTGTCGTACTTCCGTCCGCTCACATCGTTGGTTCCCACGTGGATAAGCACAGCACCAATACCTTCTTTTTCTACTGGCCTTATCTCTTTCTAGGCACCCTAGCATCCTTCTATCTTTTGCTTTTACTCTTTCAACCTGTTTGGCCACCTTAAGATCATCACACACTATCACACCCAAGTCCCACTCCTCTTTCATGCACAGAAGTTCTTCACCCCCTAAACTGCACTGTTCCCTCAGCTTTTGCAGCCCAAATGCATGACCTTGCATTTCTTGTTTTCCTATGAATCACTAGTGGATATGTCTATAAGCCTAAATGGGCAAGAAAAGATGTCCTTTCTTTAGTGTCAAGAAAGGACCCCTTGGCTCATGGGGCATTTCCTGGCTCCCAGAAGTGCTTCTGAGTATGACCAGAAAGTGGCGTAAGGTGCTGAATTAAAACTTGGACTAACTCAGTGTATCCTTTTTCACTTGGATGCCTTAATGTTTTAATCACTTTACAGTATGCTGCCAAAAGGAAAAAAAAAGAAAACCTTTAATTAAAATGATTTTGTTTTGCTCTGTGCTGTGGGACTTGGCGCATGCCAAGAGAGCTATGGTGCGTTCCAGGACTGGTGGAAGCTATGAGAGAAATGATTGCTCCATCTGCCACTCCCTGGACATTCCAAGATAGGCCCCCATTCATAAACATTATTATTCCAGTTATATGAATTGATTTATTGGTTTGTTATTTTAATCTTAGTAAAGTTTAGTACTGATTTTATGTGGAATTGATTTTCTTTTGCTCCTGGTGTACTTTATTTGTCTCATTTGGATTTTTACCAGTCATTACTCTTGCTTTTCTGGCTGGCGATAGCTGTTTGTCTTTATAACGTGGGATGTCTTTCTCTCTCTCTTTATTTTTTTAATGTGTGTTTGTCAATTATTTATGTCTTATTTAAAAAAAAAAAAAAAAAAAGATGAAAGTCTTGAGTTGAAAAAATAAAAAAGGTTTCCACCGAGGCCTGTGATCAAAGTGTGGAGAGACAATGTTTCAAGCCTGGGTGCATAAGAAAACTAACCCAAACATTCCACTCTTGGCACGATCATAGGGTCACAGCCATGTACATCTTGATATGCTCTGCCATAGGCCACTCTAGCCCTCAGGACCCTCTCCTGGATAAAGGGAATGGAACCATAGAATCCAGCTTTTCAAAATGATTAGCAGTGCTAAACCCAATGGGAATTACCCCTCCTTAGACACAATCAAGAGGTTTGCTCAATAGTGGGGGGTGCTCAAGCATCCACAGAGCTGATTCCTATGGCTGGAACTCCTCTCATATGAGGAAAGGCTAAAGAGGTTAGGACTCTTTAGCTTGGAAAAGAGATAGCTGTGTGTGTGTGTGGGGGGGGGGGGAGGTGTTATGACTGAGGTCTACAAAATCCTGATTGGCGTACAATGGGTAAAAGATAATTAATTTTTATTCTTTCAAAAAGTACAATGACTAGGGGACACTCATTGAAGTTACATGGAATTACTTTTAAAACAAGTAGAAGGAAATATTTTTTTCACCCAGCAAATAGTTAAGTTCTGGAGCTCGTTGCCAGAAGATGTGGTAACAGCATTCCTGGACTGCTTTTGAGATAAACATGGTGGAAGCCACTGCTTACTTTGGGATTGATAGCTTGGAATGTTGCTACTATTTGGGTTTCTGCCAGGTACTTGTGACTGGATTGGCCACTGTTGAAGCAAGTTATTGGGCTAGAACAGGGGTAGGCAATTCTGGTCTTTGAGAGCCAGAGCCAGGTCAGGTTTTCAGGATATCCACAATGGATATGTATGAGATAGATTTGCATGCACTGCCTCCTTGAGATGCAGATTTATTTATTGTGGATATCCTGAAAACCTGACCTGGCTCTGGCTCTCGAGGACTAGAATTGCCTACCCCTGGGCTAGAAGGACCATTGGTCTGACTCAATAAGAAAAAGGTTCTTAACTCAGTAATCTTTCTTGTAGTTGTGTCTAGCGGTCCTGAACACTAGGGTCTTGTATCCCAATCAGCAAGTTGCTTGTAAAAAAATTGTCAATTGTGTTTAACTACTCCTCATCATTCTCAAAGAGCTGCTCCTGCCCTCTCAGTTTGTACAAAAGCAATCAAGTATCACTGTAATATAAGACATAACAGAAAGGAGGAAAATGGGGAAAGATCCCCGACATCACAATTTTGGTTTGCTCTGTAACAATCATAGGAAAAAACATTATAACAGCCGCAACTAGCACCAATTATGTATAGAGTTTGTAGCTACTCACATGTCCTGCTGAAAAGCAGAGCCTTAATCCAGAATGTATGATCATGAGGAAATGCTTAAATATCTTCTTCTTTTATTTTTTTCAGGTCCTCTGAGGGATAGAAATTCTTCAAATTCAGATTGATCCTAAGACAGAAGGCAGGCAAAGCCCATAGACAGGGCGGGGCTTCAGGACCACGAGACACATCTACAAGAAAGATTACTGAGGTAAGAACCTAATCTTTTTTTCTAGTGCAATGTGTCTTGTGGTCCTAAGTGCTAGGGATGTACCAAAGCTGTCCCCAGAGGCTAGGGTGAGCCCGCTGTGCCTGACTTTAAGACGGAGGCCCCAAAAATGGTGTCCTTCCCAGCTGCTACGTCCACCCTATAGAACCTGGAGAAGGTATGAAGGGTAGGCCATGTAGCTGCTCTACATCTCTGAGCAACTTGCTTGTAGAAAACGAACATAGGGGACAGAAGCAGCTCCCTGGGAAGGAGGAGGGGGTTGGAAAACATAAGCACATAAGCACATAAGCAATGCCTCTGCCGGGTCAGACCTGAGGTCCATCGTGCCCAGCAGTCCGCTCACGCGGCGGCCCAACAGGTCCAGAACCTGCGTAATAATCCTCTATCTATACCCCTCTATCCCCTTTTCCAACAGGAAATTGTCCAATCCTTTCTTAAACCCCAGTACCGTACTCTGCCCTATTACATCCTCTGGAAGCGCATTCCAGGTGTCCACCACCCGCTGAGTAAAGAAAAACTTCCTAGCATTTGTTTTGAATCTATCCCCTTCTAATTTTTCCGAGTGCCCTCTTGTTCTTTTATGTTTTGAAAGTTTGAAGAATCTGTCTCTCTCCACTTTCTCTATGCCCTTCATGATCTTGTAGGTCTCTATCATGTCTCCTCTGAGTCTCCGCTAGTTGGGATACAAGACCCTAGCGTTCAGGACCACTTGGAAACTAGGAGCAGGTCTATTTTCATTGTGAGTGTACTGTTTCATTCACATCTTGGGGGTTGGGAGGGAGTCGGCAACCACTGTGGGGATGTGTGTGTGTGTGGGGTCATACTTTCATCCCTCCAATAGTCATCAGGTCAGTTTGGGCACCTTTTTGGCACTTATTCGTTGTTAAAACAGGTCTAGCCCCAGATGTTCAAATTGCACCTTCAACATTTTCTAAAATGTTTAATTATTGCAGAAAAACGTCCAAATCATAAGCCTGCCCTAGTCCCGCCCAAACCACGCCTCCAACATGCCCCCTTCAGATTTTGACACAGAGCACACAACCGCCATAGAAATCCATCTAGAAAATGGGTTTGGAAAATAGCAAATTGGAAGGGTTTGGTGAGAAACACATCCATCTGCCCCCCATGTCACTTTTGGACATTTTTCCTTTTTGAAAATACAACTACTACTTATCATTTCTATAGAGCTGCTAGACGTACACACCAATGTACATTAAAACATTCAAGAGGCAGTCCCTGCTCAGTAGAGCTTACAACCTAATCAATCAGACATACAGGACACGTAGGGGGGTTAGGGAGCTTCTCAGGCATGGGTGCTTTACGAGTGAGTGAGGGTTAGGAGTTAAAAGCAACGGTATTACTCCCAGTGCTTTCAGGTTCTAAGTCACAAAGGCAGTGGCGAAGCTAGGGAGGTTGGCACCCGGGGCGGTAGCACTTGGCATTGCCTCACTGTGCGCTCCCTTGCTCTTCCTGCTGCTTGAGCGCCCACCCTCCCGTCCCCGCATATCTCTTGAAACGTTCACTGGCACAAGCAGCATCTTCCACCTGCTGCTTGTGCTGGCTTTGACTCCCTTCTGTCATGTCCTACTCTCATGCCAGTGAACATTTAAAGAGATACACAGGGGGGGAGGGGGGAGGCACCGGCGCCCCTGCAAAGATGGTCCACTCTCCCACTAAACCACTGCATGGAGGATAGTGGAGAAAGTCATAAGAACATCAGAATAGCCATACTGGATCAGACCAATGGTCTATATACAGACATGGAGGAAGCCACTGCTTGCCCTGGATTGGTAACATGAAATGTTGCTACTCCTTGGGTTTTGGCCAGGTATTAGGGAGCTGGATTGGCCACCGTGAGAACGGGCTTCTGGGCTTGATGGACCATTGGTCTGACCCAGGAAGGCTATTATCTTCTTACGTGAACCAAATATAGGCCAATTAAGCCATTGTAACCACTGATGAGGTTGGCTTTGGGGCACTGTGAAATGAGGCATTATGACATCACAATGTCATCTCTGGAATGTTGCTCTCATTGGGGTTCCTGAATCTTACTATTCTTTGAGATCCTGGAATGTTGCTACTCTTTGGGTTTTGGCCAGGTACTAGGGAGCTGGATTGGCCACCGTGAGAATGGACTGCTGGGCTTGATGGACCATTAAGGCTATTATGATCTTATGTTGTTATCCTGTTTCCACAGTGGCCAATCCAGGTTACATGTACAGAAACCCAAATAGTAGTGACATTCTATGCTACCGATTATACAGGTCATTGGTGAGGCCCCACTTGGAGTATTGTGTTCAGTTTTGGAGACCGTATCTGGCGAAAGACGTAAGAAGACTTGAGGCGGTCCAGAGGAGGGCGACGAAAATGATAGGAGGCTTGCGCCAGAAGACGTATGAGGAGAGACTGGAAGCCCTGAACATGTATACCCTAGAGGAAAGGAGAGACAGGGGAGATATGATTCAGACGTTCAAATACTTGAAGGGTAATAACGTAGAACAAAATATTTTCCAGAGAAAGGAAAATGGTAAAACCAGAGGACATAATTTGAGGTTGAGGGGTGGTAGATTCAGGGGCAATGTTAGGAAATTCTACTTTACGGAGAGGGTGGTGGATGCCTGGAATGCGCTCCCGAGAGAGGTGGTGGAGAGGAAAACTGTGACTGAGTTCAAAGAAGCGTGGGATGAACACAGAAGATTTAGAATCAGAAAATAATATTAAATATTGAACTAGGCCAGTACTGGGCAGACTTGCAGGTCTGTGTCTGTGTATGGCCGTTTGGTGGAGGATGGGCAGGGGAGGGCTTCAATGGCTGGGAGGTTGTAGATGGGCTGGAGTAAGTCTTAACAGAGATTTTGGCAGTTGGAACCCAAGCACAGTACCGGGTAAAGCTTTGGATTCTTGCCCAGAAATAGCTAAGAAGAAAAAAAAAAAAAAATTTAAATTTAAATTGAATCAGGTTGGGCAGACTGGATGGACCATTCGGGTCTTTATCTGCCGTCATCTACTATGTTACTATGCAAAAGCAGTTGAGCCTCATAGGCCCTTAAAAATGTTTTATAAAATAGGTGCCATTATAAAATTACTCTCCCCATGCTCAATATAGTGTGCAATTATTTTCCTTAGTCCTCAATGCTGCCAGTGCTTTTCTCTATACACTGCCCCCTCACCTTTCTCCCAGCTAGTGGATTTCTGTACAAACTATCACTGGAGCTGATATGTAAGAGATCTTAGCTGGGTGGGTTGGAGGGATGCTGCATCCAACTACTGGAGGGTCAGCTTTGTTACACAAGCCAGCAGAATATAAATAAATCCCCAGTTGGAACAGGAGGCAGGGCAGATGCTGAAAAATATAAACTTGCTTTTTACACTTGCACGGCTTAGCTAACTGCTGTGGATTCCTTATTTGGCCATTCTGAGAGCTTCTCGGTTTATTGCTCATTGCAAAGTTCTTAAATCCTTGGTCACTGACTAGGCAGCTGCAGGCTGTGAACAATTCTCCATCAATAAGTAAATCAAGCGATTATGGGTACACTGAAATTGCCACTGTCTGTGAAGCCAGGGGCCATCACTTTTTCATTTTTTTTCAATTTTATTTTCGTTACTTCATGGCTGTTTTAAAAACTTGTCTGTGCATTCATGAATGTGGAAAGAACTGAAGGTCGCAAGATTGTGGCGGTATAGAAGAATAAAGTTGTTATTATTATTATTATTTAAATGCCCACTCATAGTAGAGGCATAGTAAGGCGAAGGGGGGGGGGGGGCAGACCTCCACAAGCGCTGTCCTCACGGAGGTGCTGGCATCTCTCCTTCTCTCCACCCCCCTGCATACCTCTTGATATGTTCACTGGTGCAAGATGTGTCTTCCACCTGCTGCTGGCGCTGGCCTTGGCTCCCTTTTCACCAGAGGCATAGTAAGGGGCTGCTGGGGCTGCGGACTGCCCTGGGCGCTGAGTTTGCATGTTGCTTGCGCCAGCCTGGTTCCCCTCTGAATCACTTCTGGGTCATGGGGCCAGGAAGTGACATCAGAGGGAAATCCAATACTGGTGAAGATTTAGAGGTATGTGGGGGGGGGGGGAGCAAAGTGTGGAATGGGGGGCAGGAATGAGCAGGGGGGGTGAGGAAGGAGTGGGAGTGTGGGGAGTTGGGGGTACCTCCTACCCTTATTATGCCACTGCTTCTGATGTAATTTCTGGTTGCAGGACCAGGACATGAAGTCAGAATGAAGCCGAGGCTGGCACGAGCAGCAGGTGGAAGATGCTGCTTGCACCGGTGAACATTTCAAGAAGTATGCGGGGGCGCACGGTGCGGTGGGGAAGAGTAAGGAGGCACACGGCACTGTGCCCACACTTGTATCAGAGTCCCCCTGAAATGAAAAGGGTAATCGATAGAATGTCAACCTCAGTCAACTTTATCTACAGCTAAGTCTGGCTCAAGGGCCTGTGGCGCCTTGAGCCAACCATTGCATCAGTGCCCCTGCTCATCGACGGTTTAATACTTTTCCCTCCACTCCCCCTTCACCCAGGATCTGGTATCTCCCCCTTCTCTGTCAATCTCCCCTTCCTTCACTGGTCTTTCTTCAAAATTGTAAGTTTTATGTTGAATTGTACATGCTGTACCTTAGGTGAATCTCTTCAAAAAGGCAATTATTAGTTAATTAATTAATGAATATACACTTCTCCCTCCGGATTTGCGAGGGATAGGGGCAGAGCCGGACCGTGAATGGTGAAATACTGTGAATATCTTCTGGTCCGGCTCTGACCCACCCCCGCCTCCCCCCCAGCATCCTGGCCTTACCTGGTGGTCTAGCAGGCTTTCGGGGCAGGAGCGATCTTCCTACGCTCCTGCCCCACGCAGATCGCCAATAGGAAAAGGCTGCCGTGACTTCCCGTAGTCTCGAGAGACTACGACGGGAACTCCCCAAAGCCATTTCCTATTGGCGATCTACACGGGGCAGGAGCGTAAGAAGATCGCTCCTGCCCCGAAAGCCCACTAGACCACCAGGTAAGGCCGGGACGCCGGGGGGAAGGCTAAACTATGTTTTTTGTTTTTTTTTTCCCCTCCCCAAAAAATCACAAATATGTGAAATTGCGATTGCCAAAACCGCGAATGGGGAGGGGGAAGTGTACTGCTTATGGTTGGCACCAGATTATTCCATCTGTTCAGCCCTACCAGAAACAGAAAGTTGTGTCAGAGGGACAGGATGTGGTAGAGAAAAGGCTCTGGGCCAGCTGCAGGCAGCATGTGTGAATAGCTGCTTCTGTCAGTGACAGACACGTTTACAGGTACACTGGGGGATGCCAGACTAAGGGCAGGGTGAGGGGAGGAAGGGAAGAGAGAGGGAGAGATGCTGGATTGTGGGGAGCCTAGAGAAAACAGTGATTTGGGTGCTCTTTTCCGGCCCTGTCTACAGAAAACATGCACATCTACCAAGCTCCCCAGTTCTAGAAGGCAAACTCTTTGGCAAGTACTGGTTCTGAATTTTCATGCCAAACTGTGCAGCACTGAAATCTGTATTGCAAGTCATGCACCTTGATAGGATTATTGGAAACGCAGGACTGGTGTGGAACGTCCCTCCCAGAATTGGGCAATTTGGCAGTTTAGAATATGGCTCTTTGGTATGTATTTTACCATAAGAACATAAGAACTGCCATCTCCGGATCAGACCTTTGGTCCATCAAGTCCGGCGATCCGCACACGTGAAGGCCCAGCCAGGTGTACACCTGGCATAATTTTAGTCACCCATATCCCTCTATGCCTCTCGTAAGGAGATGTGCATCTAGTTTGCTTTTAAATCCAGAGCACAGTACAGGGGTTCAAGGAAGGTTTAGATAGGTTCCAAAAGGATAAGGGGATTGAGGGGTACAGATAGAAGCAGAGGTAGGTTATAGAAATGGTCAGGAACCACTTCACAGGTCATAGACCTGATGGGCCGCCGTGGGAGCGGACCGCTGGGCGCGATGGACCTCTGGTCTGACCCAGTGGAGGCAACTTCTTATGTTTTTAACCTCCTCTGGGAGAGCATTCCAGGTGTCCACCACTCGTTGCGTGAAGCAGAACTTCCTGATATTTGTCCTGCACTAAAGTTAGGCCTCACCAATCAGGAGCTGCTTTGACACGCAGCTCCTGATTGGTGAGGCCTGACTTTAGTGCAGGAAGAGGCGGTTGGAGCATACTGCGAGTGATTTCCTTCACTCGCCGGCGCTCCGGCTGCTCTCTCCTGCCTCTCCGCCTGCCTTCTCCTGCCCGGTCATTCACGGTCGGAAAATACCACAAATGACTGGGACCGCGAATGACCGGGGGAGCACTGTATTCCAAATAGGCACACAAGTACACAAGAACGGAGACATGGCATATGTGTTCAACTTGGAAACAAACAGGAGCAGTAAACACAACAACAAAAGTGACCAATTGGTGTTCAGTCTCAGGAAGAAATGTTCATCATAAATACCTGAAAACAAACAACGGAGACCAGATGTCGCTCAATCCTTTTATTTATTAACATAAGAATAGCCTTACTGGGTCAGCCCAATGGTCCATCAAGCCCAGTAGCCCGTTCTCAAGGTGGCCAATCCAGGTCACTAGTACCAAAACCCAAGGTGTAGCAATATTTCATACAGGGCAAACAGTGGCTTCCCCTCATGTCTTTCTCAATAACTTGGACTTTTCCTCCAGGAACTTGTCCAAACCTTTCTTAAAACCAGCTATGCTATCCACTCTTATTACATGCTCTGGCAACATATCCCAGAGCTTAATTATTCTCTTTGAGTGGAAAAAATATTTCATCCTATTGGTTTTAACTTCAAGAGTGTCCTCTAGTCTTTGTAATTTTTTTGACGGAGTGAAAAATCGATCCACTCAGGATTTTGTAGACTTCAATCACATCTTCCCCTCAGACTCGACACGATCGTGTTTCGGCCTACGAAGGCCTGCCTCAGGAGTCTTACCGTAAACTGATAACCCCATGAATGTATTAATCCATGTGTCCAAATATCCTTAAAAAACCAAGATAATGGCTAACAGCAAGATCAGCCAAACCGCATAGAACTGAAAGTTAAATAAATACCTTCCACATATCAGTTCTGCATTGCTAAGAAGTTTTCTATCGGGCAAAATAATTTAACAAATGGTTGGGGAACAAGAATTAAAAAGTCAACGCTGGCATCTGTAAGGATTCTAAATATGCTTTTCGTGTGACTGGCTTGGATCTACGATTGCATGTGTATTTTAGCATTTTAAACGTTTTGAGAAAAGCCCTAAATTTACTCTCTCAGGGGGGAGGGGGGGGCTCATGTGCACCTCGGCTGAAGATCGCCGGAGCCCCTCTAAGCGATGGCTCCTCCCCAACACCGCCCCCTTCCGGCAGAGTCTCAGAACGTTGGGGAGGAGTCACCCGAGGTATGACAGTTCAGCCCTCGAGCGGAGGGAGGAGCTAATCGTGGGTCACCGGAGACGTCTCCGGAGGGGCAGGAACTTCCAGAATTAGAGGCGGGGCTTTCCCAGAGGGAGACAGCCCCAGTCCGAGGAAGAGGGGGGGGGAGGAGGAGCTGCGGACCCGGGGGCGGGGTTTTCCCGAGCGACACAGCCTATCCTCGGCGCCGTGGGCGGAGTTTCCCGTGTTTCGCCCTGTTCGCGCAGGTACGGTGGGGAGGGGCTCGTGGAGCGTCGCCACCGCCGCGTTCTGTCAGCCCGCCTCGGCCTTTCGTCGTCGTGTCTCCCTTCAGTGCAGAGAATGACGGGCCTGCAGCTGAACTTCACCCCGCTCAAGGAGCCGCTGGCCTTCATCAAAGTGCTGCAGTGGGTGAGTGAGAGAGAGAGGCGCGCGCTGTCGCCGGGTTTGGTGGCAGGAGGAGGACGAGGGGGCGAGTAGACCTGTGGGAAGGCACCGACGCTCGGGGTGGGGGAGGGGAGGGTGTGAAGACTTTGGTGGGGGGAGGGGGGTAGAGGGCCGCGAGATGCAGCGGGAGGTTTGGTTCCGAGACTGGGGCCTACTCGGAGTGGCTGGGCTGGTGGATCACGAGCTCCGGCGGGCGGAAGGTGGGAGCGGCTCTTGCTGCCGTCGTCACCTCGAGGCCGACCCAGAACGATCCCGGGTGGGAGAGGCTAGTCCGGTCTTCTATTCCTGTCACTGCCGTATCCCTGCTTAGGTGTCGGTAGTCTCGGTTCTGGCTCTTTCGTGGATGAGTTGGAAAGGGGCGTTACTACTCAAGAAGTTTTGTTAATTCAAATATTTATATATATTTTTTAAACTTCTTTTAAGCTGCTGTTTACATGGCTCTCGCTTGCAAGCATATATATATATTTTTAATTCTTTATTGATTTTCCAAACTGCAATAGTGCAACATATAGCTATATAAGGTACAATTAATCAACAAAAGCATATTCAACTTACAAATACTGTATACATAACCAAATCATTTTCTCCCACCCACCCACCGATTACTCAATAAAACACAGAAACATAGATTTTCCCAATAGCCTTACCCTACACAAATTAATAATGCCCTTCCATCCACCCCAAATGTAAATACTCGAAGGTCAAAATTAGGACAAAAATAAACAAAAACTGACTCATAATCAAAGACCTACTATAGTGAAGTAATATATAGAAACATAAAGTATGACGGCAGAAAAGGGCCGTCGGCCCAACAAGTCTGCCCACTCAAATAACCCACCTCCATAAGCACTTCCTCGAAGTGAACCCACATGTTTATCCCATTTATTGTTAAAATCGAGCATGTTGTTGGCCTCTACTACCTGAAGTGGAAGATCATTCCAATGATCGACCACCCTTTCGGTGAAGAAATACTTCCTAGTGTCACCATGAAATATTTTTAGCGAATGCCCTCTTGTCACCGTAGGTCCTGTAAGGAAAAAGATGTTTTCTTCCACCTCCATACGGCCAGCAACATATTTGAACGTCTCTATCATGTCTCCCCTCTCTCTGCGTTCCTCGAGAGAGTATAGCTGTAACTTACCTAGACGTTCTTCATATGGGAGATCCTTGAGTCCTGAGACCATCCTAGTGGTCAATCTCTGAACTGACTATTCTCAGCACATCCTTTTGATAATGTGGTCTCCAAAATTGAACACAGTATTCCAGATGTGGTCTCGCCAAGGACTTGTAAAGCGGCATTACCACTTAGGGCTTTCGGCTGACGAAACTTCTCCGGATGCAACCCAGCATTTGACTAGTCTTTGATGAAGCTTTCTCCACTTGATTGGCAGCCTTCATATCTTCACTAGTGATTACTCCCAGGTCCCGTTCTGTAACAGTTCTAGTTAAGGTCTCACCGTTCAGAGTATAGGATCTGCAAGGGTTTCCGCTACCAAGGTGCATAACTTTACACTTCTTGGCATTAAAGCTCAGCTGCCAAATAGTAGACCATTGCTCCAGTCAACAGGCCCCCAAACCAATTTAAATAAATTACTGTGCCCCAAACTATTGGCATTCATTTTTTCATATCTATAGCTGGAGCACAAATTTGCCCACCAGAATACTCGGTGTGTTATCTGCTTATTCTGTGTTTTCGTTACACGCCCAACAAAGGAATTGTAGAACATCTCATGTTCATGTTTTGTTATTTAGATTTTCTCGGGCAAAATTGAATCGCACTTTTTAAACTCAGAGGTGGGAGAAAACATTGTAAGCTTCTATACCGCTACTGATGACAATTCAGTGCGGTTCACATGTGCTTCTGTAAAGGTGTTGGGTGTTAAAATATAGAGTTAGGGTGTTGCTGTGATGGTTTCCTCACATGATCTTACTTCTAGTTATCTGTACTATATTTATTATATCCTTAACATTTTAACATAAGTTAAAATGTTTAGTAAATGATTCAAAATCTTGATCAACAATGATTCTTCTGCACTAGAAGGATCTATCTTTTATACAACTTGATGATTGTAATCAAGAACCCTAGTTTCTAATAGCATTTTCCTTATTGTTTTCATCAGACCAGTCCAGAACTTGTGGGTATTGTTGTCTCCTTTGCTGGTGGACAGACAAAAAAAATCAACTAGTTCCATGTGGTTTACATTCGGGTACTCAAGCATTTTGCCCTTTCTGGCCCAGTGGGCTCACACTCTGTCTTATGTACTTGGGGCAGTGGAGGATTAAGTGACTTGCCCAGGATCACAGTTTGCCCATTAAGGGCACTCTAGTCAAGAGATTCAGTGGTTTTCTGTCCCCATTAGATGGTGACTGCACTTTGCAGGTACTGGTGTGATTAGACCTTTCAGGCTTCTAAACCAGTTTGCTGCTGTCAAGTTGAGCTAATCTTCCTCTCAGCATTTTCAAAGTAGAAAATGACACAGGAACAAAATTTGTCTCTGCCCCATGCCCCGTCCCCCACATGCTCTGTAAAACTGTTTGTAAATCACAAATAGAGCCTTCCATTTTGATCTGTATTTCTCAAAAAAGTCACTACTTATAAAAAAATATAATAAGCATAGATTTCAACTCAATATTAATCATTTTGCATATCCAAATGGAACTCTGCTCAGAGAGCCATTTTGATCTGGCTTTTGTATAACCTTCCCAAAGATTTGGTTGCCTGTGTTTTTAAATAATTTGGGAAGATAATTGGATTGTCTTTCAGATTTGGGTGTAGAAGAGAACCAATGTTATGTAGTGGAGGAACAGAAAAATAAGTGTCTATTAAATGATGGAAATGCTCTTTGATGCCAGCAATGATGGATGAAGCTGTTGCAGTAACATTAAGATGCTTGAGCAGCTGGGCATGTGATGGAAGGATGTTGCAAGTGGTAAGAGTCTGACCAGATCCTTGTTGCCATATCAAAGGCAGACAAGTCAAAAATAATGTCTTTTAAATCCAAAAGTAGCTTCTGCAGTTTTTCAGCTGCCAGTTCTCTAAGATGTGTTAAGTTTTTACATATTGATACTAGCATTTTATAGATGCTGTTCCATCTAGTTGGAACAGCCTGTTTAAGGCTAGTTTCAAGCTAATGACACGGGGTCACAGTGTGTTCCCGTTCCCATCCTGCGGTTATCCATGGGTACCCATTCCCGTGTCGTTCTCTGTTTCAAAGGCTGAAGCAGAATAATAGTCTGGGAAATGCTTGGATGGAGCCAAAGCCCCTTTTTCATTCTCCCTTTTCCTGTGAGGGGCTACCTGAGGTTGATGTGCATCTTAAGGATGGACATTGGATTATCTGAAGCTGGCTCTTGGTCATTTGTGAAATGGGTCCAGTTAAGCACGGGGGAGTTCTAGCTGAGAAACTTATTAACAGGAATACAGAGCAGTTTGATTTCCTTGCACTTTGAAGCTTCTATAAAATTTACCCACTGCAAAAAATAAATATATCTATGTAAGATTTATTTTCTGCATATAACCTGTGTGGTATAGTTACAAGGGAGACCTTCTCTTCAGACAGCTTCCCCTATGGAGCTCAAAACAATTGCTTCCTGAGTGCCAGAAGAGGCATGCTAGTTTCTTTAGTGGCTACTACTGTTGTTATCCCAGGACAAGCAGGCATGATATTCTCACATGTGGGTGACGTCATCTACGGAGCCCCAGCGCGGACAGCTTTTCAAGCAAACTTGATTGAAGTTTCAAGTTTGCTATGATGCACCACGCATGTGCATGCCTTCTTGCCCACTAGAGGGCGCATCCCCACCTCGTGGTCCTCAGTTCAGTCTTTTCCGCGGAGCCAGAAGCCCTGTGGAATTTGTGCTCTTCTATTTTAGCCTTCTGACACCGCGGCTGAGTGTTTCTTTCTCGGTTGCTGTGCTTACTTTGCTTTTTTCTTTGTTTTTGTTTAAGTTTTCGTCGGGGAAAAAAAAAAAAGGATTTTTTGTTCGGCTCCGGGGGCTCCTGGTAGCCGCGGCCGCGGGACCTCGTTCGTTCCCGGCCGGTTTTTGTGTCCATGTCCCGTCCCTTGACGGGCTTTAAAAAGTGCACCCGGTGCGATCGACTTCTTTCGATCACCGATCCTCACCGGTGGTGCTTACTTTGTCTGGGTCCTGAGCACCCGACCGACTCCTGCGCTCGGTGCTCTACTTTTCAGAAAAGGGCCCTCCGCCGACGTCGCGCTCGTATGGCGGAGCTCTTTGCTGTGGACCCCGTGGCCGGGAAGGCCTCGACGTCGGCCTCGGCTTCGGCCACGGCCTTGACCTCGGCCTTGTCTCCCTCGACCTCGCCCCGACAGCCCGCTTCGTTGAAGCCTGTGTCCTCGACCCCGAAGTCGACGAAGGGTAAGTCCTCACTTCCTTCTTCTGTTCCAGCCTCGAAGAAGCCATCCTCGGGCTCATCGACGGAGGCGGGTGGGTCGTCCTTGGCCCCGCCCCGAGCGTCGAAGTCGGGTGCCCCGCGGGAATACTCGAGACTGAGGTCGCCCTTGAGGGAGCACCCGCCGGCCCCGGATTTACCTGCCATGATGGGGGTGCCGGCCTTTCAGGACTTGCTCCGTGCGCTCATTACCTCGGAGCTGTCCAGTGCCCTCGAGCACCTCCTGCCGCCCTCGGCTGCCCTGACGTCGGCTGCCTCGGTCTCGGTACCCTCGACTTTGGCCCCCGGGGGGGCTTCGGCCTCGGCCCCGACCATGCTCTCGACCTTGGTCGACCAGCCTGAGTGGAGCGTGCGGCCTCGGGACAAGGTGCGGAGGGTTCGGAGGATCTCTTCGTCCTCGTCGAGGTCCTCCCGGGGTTACTCGCCCTCGGGTCGGCCTCGGGCGAAGCGTCGGTCGAGGAAGCCCAAACGTCAACGGGTCTCTCCTCGACGACGCGGTCGCTCCTCGCCGACTGGGGCAGAGACCCTACGGGTCTCCGAGCTCCGCCTCGATAATCCGAGGCTACTCCGTTCCTCCGAGGTTGAGTACTCGAGGGACTCCTCGCCGAGACGGAGGGGGCGTGCCTCGGTGCCCCATACCCCGGGAACTTCCCGCAAGGGTTCCTCGGGGCATGGGCGGTCCCCGACCCCGTCGAGGTCGCTTGGTGCGGCTTCTTGGGGCTCGGGGTCTGGCACGGGTAAGGAACCTCGTTACTCCCGTGAGGCCTCCCCTTCTTTCTTGGCGACGAGGGCTTCTCGGTCTCCCTCTCCACCTTCGAAGCCCTCCTCCTTTTCGAGATTTGTGCTTGATATGGGGAGGGCTTTGGACCTTGATCTGGCGTCTGGGTCGCAATACACGAAAGAATTTTTGGAGGAGCAGGATTTGCCCTCTCCCCCCAGTTAGTCTCCTCGGCTGCCTCTCAACAAGGTTCTCCACCAGACCTTCCTGAAGAACTTGGACTCCCCTCTTACAGTCACAGCGGTTCCATCAAAGATGGAGTCGAAGTACCGCACAGTCCCTTGCAAGGGCTTCGATAAAGCGCAGCTGTCCCACCAGTCATTGCTGGTGGAGTCGGCGTTGAAGAAGTCCCAACCTTCTAGGGTCTTGGCGGCGGTCCCCCCCGGGCGGGAGGGACGGACCCTGGACAAGTTTGGTCGTCGCCTCTATTCAAACTCCATGATGGCGGCCAGGGTCCTTAATTACGCATTCACCTTCTCATCCTATTTAAGGCAGATGGTGAAGGCGTTGCCCAGGTATTATGGGGTCATGCCGGATTCCCATAAGGGGGATTTTGGTACCTTTATGGCCAACTTGTCTCAGCTGCGTCTCTATCTTTTTCACGCAGTTTACGATGCGTTTGAGTTGGCCTCGCGTGTTTCCGCCTTTGCGGTGGCGATGCGCCGTCTTGCATGGCTTCGGACCCTGGATATGGACCCGAACTTGCAAGAACGTCTGGCCAATCTTCCATGTGGCGTCTAAACCGGCTCCGTCTTTTTGACGTGATGCGCGGTTGGGGGCGGGCCCCCTCCGCACTGTCAAAGGACCCCCTTCCTATCGGGGGCCGATTGCAAGCCTTTCTTCCAGCCTGGACCGAGATCACGTCGGACGCTTGGGTGCTCCGGATCATCTCCGAGGGTTACTCATTAAACTTCTTAGCCATGCCGCCAGAACATCCGCTGGGGGCTTCTCTTGGCTGTCGAGCCCAGCTTCCTCTTCTCCTGTCGGAAGCCAGGTCCTTGTTGAGCCTTCAGGCGGTGGAGCCTGTGCCCCCGAACCAAAGGGGACGGGGGTTTTACTCCCGTTACTTTTTGGTCCCGAAGAAGACAGGGGACTTACGCCCCATTCTGGACCTCCGGGGGCTCAACAAGTTCCTTGTCCGGGAGAAGTTTCGTATGTTGTCCCTTCCAGTCCTGTACCCTCTGTTAGACTCGGGGGACTGGATGTGCTCCCTGGACCTGAAGGAAGCATATACTCATGTTCCGGTGCATCCCGCCTTCCGCAAGTTCCTCAGGTTCCAGGTGGGGGAGTTGCACCTCCAGTATCGGGTCCTCCCCTTTGGACTGGCTTCGTCCCCTCGAGTCTTCACGAAGTGTATGGTGGTGGTTGCGGCAGCCCTGAGATCTCAGGGGCTGCAGGTGTTTCCCTACCTGGACGATTGGCTGATCAAGGCGTCCTCCAAGGAAGGGGTTATTTCAGCGACCCGACAGACTATCATCTTCCTTTAACGTCTGGGGTTCGAAGTAAACTTCCCCAAGTCTCAGTTGTGCCCGACTCAATCCCTTCAGTTTATCGGGGCCGTGCTGGACACGGTTCACCTCCGTTCGTTCCTCCCCCACCACGGTTGGAGGTCCTGCTTCGCTTGAGTCGCCAGGTTTCGTTGCTGCCCTCAGTTTCGGCGCAGCACATGATGGTTCTGCTGGGCCACATGGCGTCGACAGTCCATATCACTCCGTTCGCCCGTTTGCATCTGAGGCTTCCTCAGTGGACCTTGGCCTCCCAGTGGCGTCAGGATCGGGACCCTGTCTCCTCCCCTATCACTGTGACTCCTTCTTTGAGACGCTCGCTCCTTTGGTGGACCAACTCGTCCAATCTTTCCGGGGGTTTGCTCTTTCTCATTCCTCCGCATCGCAAGGTCCTGACCACGGACTCTTCGGAGTACGCGTGGGGAGCTCATCTGGACGGTCTGCGGACTCGGGGTATATGGTCGGCAGAGGACCGGAGTTGTCACATCAATGTTTTAGAACTTCGTGCCATTTTTCTGGCGGCTCGAGCGTTCTGCCACCTGCTGTACGATTAGGTGGTCCTTGTGCAGACGGACAACCAGGTGGCCATGTATTATGTGAACAAGCAAGGAGGAATGGGCTCTTGGTCCCTGTGCCGGGAAGCCCTGCGCCTTTGGGAATGGGCGGTCTCCCAGAACATCTTCCTGCGGGCGGTTTACATTCAGGGAGAGAAGAATTGTTTGGCCGACAAACTCAGTCGTCTTCTCCAGCCGCACGAGTGGGCGCTAAACTCCCGAGTTCTCCGCGAGGTCTTCGACCGCTGGGGGACTCCTCAGGTGGATCTGTTTGCCTCCCCGGAGACTCGCAAACTGCCCCTCTATTGTTCTCGGATGTACTCCCCGGACCGTCTTGAGGCCGACGCCTTTCTTCTCGACTGGGGAGGGAGGTTCCTTTATGCGTTTCCTCCTTTCCCTCTGATCTTGAGAACGTTGGTTCATCTCAAGGCGTCCAGAGCCACTATGATTCTCATTGCGCCTCGTTGGCCTCGTCAGCACTGGTTCTCCCTGCTCCTTCAACTCAGTGCCAGGGAGCCTCTACTTCTGCCTGTTTTTCCCTCTCTGCTGTCTCAGAGTCGGGGTTTGCTGTTGCATCCCAATCTTCAGTCATTACATCTGACGGCTTGGTTTCTTTCCCCCTGACTTCGGTTTCTGTTTCTCAGTCGGTCAGGGAGGTGTTGGAAGCCTCGCGCAAGGTCTCGACTCGGCTTTGTTATTCCCAGAAGTGGACCAGATTTTCATCCTGGTGTTCCTCGCACCATCTGGATCCGAGTTCGGTTCCGGTGTCCTCGGTGCTGGAATATTTGTTGCATTTGTCCAAGTCTGGGCTAAAGACGACTTCCATTCGGGTGCATCTCAGTGCTATTGCTGCTTTCCATCGGCATCTCGAGGGATGTTCTCTCTCTCTTCATCCTCTGGTGGTTCGTTTCATGAGGGGTTTAGTGAATGTTAATCCTCCTGTGGTTTGGGATCTTAATGTGGTCTTGGCTCAGCTGATGAAACCTCCTTTTGAGCCTATTGACAAGTCTCTTCTTAAGTTTCTCACTTGGAAGGTGATCTTTTTACTTGCGCTCACGTCTGCTCGTCGGATTAGTGAGCTGCAGGCTTTGGTTGCGGACCCGCCCTTTACTGTGTTCCATCATGACAAGGTGGTTCTTCGCACCCATCCTAAATTTTTGCCAATTGTTCTTCTGGTGTTTTTTCCGAAGCCCCACGCTCATCCTGGGGAGGCGGCGCTTCACACGCTTGACTGTAAGAGGGCGTTGGCTTTTTATCTTCAACGCACCAAGTCTCATCGGAAGGTTCCTCAATTGTTTTTGTCCTTTGATCCTAATCGGTTGGGACGTCCTGTTTCCAAGCGCACCTTGTCCAACTGGTTGGCTGCTTGTATTTCTTTTTGCTACGCTCAGGCTGGTCTCGCGCTTCATGGTCGGGTCACGGGACATAAGGTCCGAGCGATGGCAGCTTCTGTGGCGTTCCTCCGGTCTACTCCGGTGGAGGATATCTGCAAGGCTGCCACTTGGTCTTCGGTTCATACTTTCACCTCCCACTACTGTCTGGATACGTTATCCAGGAGTGACGGCCGGTTTGGCCAGTCAGTTTTGCGAAATCTGTTTTCCTAAATTGCCATCCTCCTACCTGCCCTTTTTTGGTTGGCTTGGAGGTCACCCACATGTGAGAATATCATGCCTGCTTGTCCTGGGATAAAGCACAGTTACTTACCGTAACAGGTGTTATCCAGGGACAGCAGGCATATATTCTCACAACCCGCCCTCCTCCCCGGGGATGGCTTCTTTGCTGGCTATGGAACTGAGGACCACGAGGTGGGGATGCGCCCTCTAGTGGGCAAGAAGGCATGCACATGCGTGGTGCAGCATAGCAAACTTGAAACTTCAATCAAGTTTGCTTGAAAAGCTGTCCGCGCTGGGGCTCCGTAGATGACGTCACCCACATGTGAGAATATATGCCTGCTGTCCCTGGATAACACCTGTTACGGTAAGTAACTGTGCTTTACAGACTGGGCCATTTTTGATAATTTTCTTTCAGAGGAGTTTTGAGAGAAGTGCTCAAACTTTCAGATAAGTTCTCAAGTCAGCACCCAAGAAAAAGATCTGGGTGTCATTGTAGACGCTTAATGAAATTACATGAAAATACTTTTAAAACAAATGGGATGAAATATTTTTTTGCTCATAGAATAGTTAAGCTCTGGAATTCGTTGCCAGTGGATATTGTTACAGCGGTTAGCATAGCTGGGTTTAAGAAAGGTTTGGACAAGTTCCTGGAGGAAAAGTCCATAGTTTGCTATTGAGACAGATATAGGAGAAGCCATTGCTTGCCCTGAATTGGTAGAATGGAAAGTTGCCACTCTGTGTTTCTGCCAGGTACTGTGGCCTGGATTGGCCACTGTTGAAAACAGAAAACTAGGCTAGATGGACCATTGGTCTGACCCAGTATGGCTGTTCTTATATTCTTAGACTATGCAACCTGTTTGACTACAGTGGAAGAGCAGCAGCGCATGCTAATATAATCTTTGGGGGCAGTAGCTCTACCTGTGAAATAAAATACAGTAGAGCCTCAGTTAACCAGGACTCTCACACAACCGGCAAAAAAAAATCACCGGTGTAAAAAAAAAATGTCCCCCAAAGCATCAGCAGCAGCATCCTGAGCCATAAATCCCCCCTCCCTTAAGCCACCAAGCAGCTACAAACCCCCCTCCCTCCTGCCCCGAAGCACCAGCGTGGCAGTGGTCCTGAGCTGCAAAGCCCTCCTTCTTCAAGCCCCGGTGGCAGAAGCACATAGTGGGCCTGAGCCGTGAACTTATGTCTTTCTCTTTGTGTTGAAGGCTGTATGTCTTAGCTATCCCTCAGAAGGGTGGATCAGATGCTTAGTGTTTTTCTGAAAAACCCCCCCATGATTCTTCTGTTATTTTCTGCTATTTCAGTTCTTGGAGCAATAAATTTCTGTCAATCATTTCATGGTTCCTCCCTTGTTCTAAAGTGCTTTGCTATATCTCACAAATTCTGTACTGGTCTAGTAAAGATAAGTTAGGAAAAATAATCTTTACCTACTAATTTTCTTCCCTTTTAGTTTCATCAAATTAGTTCAGAAACCTAACCTTGGCACATCTCCAGATTGTCAACTATTTTAACCTTCTAGCCTTTACCTCTTTCTTTCTTTCTACTGATCTGTTCTTATTCTTTTGGCTAGATACAAATTTGATCTGCCAGGTTGTTCTTCATTCATTTGTTTGTAGAATATTGATTTTTCTACAACAGGGTGACCATTCATTCATTTCACTGTTGTATTCTAGCTTTGCTACATATTTTTAGTCAACAAGTGCACTTCTCCCTCCGTATTCGCGGTTTCAGCAATTGCGGTTTCGATTATTCACGGTTTTTAGCTTGCTGGTTCCCCCCCTCCCCCCCAAATGACGTCAGCTTGCATAGAGAAATTGCTGATCGAAGCGTTTACAGAGAAAATCGCTGATTCCCAGCACTTTCTTCACCGTGGTTTGCCTCTCCTTCAGGAACAGGCCAGGTCTCCCACCATGTTGTTCGCGGTTTCACCATATTCATGATGGTTTGTAATAAAAAACAGCGAATAACATATAAAAAAATTATTTGCGGGTCTATCACAGTGAATACAGAGGGAGAAGTGTATGCCTTAGCCTCCTCTTACTTCACTGTAATATACCAACTTCCTACCTGGCCTTTGGCCAACACTTTAACATTTTTATAATCTTTTTGTCTTAATAGATTAGTTTTGTTAATTTTTTTCAGCTGTTATCTTCTTCAATCCTTTGCTACATTAGACAACAAATGGTCTTTCTGCAGTTTCTTTTACTATATTTAACAACTCAACCAAAAGTAATGATGTACTTTAACAGCTGATATACAATTATCTCTACATGTACAGTGCCCTTAAGGGATGAATTACGTGGAACTATTGTGATTTCTGTCTCCATCAGCAGTGGGTGGACACAACACCCACAAGTTCTAGACCAATCTGGTGAGACTAAAATTAGCAAGAAGGATACACCTTTTCCTTCATAGGTTCTGTAGTAATACAGCAAACTTAAACTGACTGGAGTAACTGAAGAAGAGATTTTGTATATAGGATGAGCCAGAACTAAGTTCCAATCTAAACCACATTGCAATCTTGATGCAAGACTTAAGGTGAGCTATTTATTCAAAAGATGCCCTCAAATGTTGAAGTTGAAATGTGATAGAATAGGTCAAAATTTCTGATGGGCATATTTGACTGAAAAGAAATTATAAGAAATTTGAAGTTGGAAATTTATGGTTGCTCCATTAGGAGGCTACTTGCTTCTGAATAAAGAATTTACATTTTTACATCTCTCTAGCAGTGGGGCCTGTGAGACAGTGAACATTCAGGGTAAATTTCCTATTAAACTAGAAATCAGTACTAAGGTCTATGAGTTCACACTAACTTATTGACTGCTCCCTCTGTAACTGCCATCACCTTTCTGCTTTGAGTAAGGGAGAAGGAAGTAGATTGAGAGAGGGGGCGATGAACTATTTTGTTTTAATCATCTGGGGGCCCTCTGAATTATAGTTACTGAAATGTTAAAGGGTGCTTGTATTCTGGCAACTCTCTAATAAAAGGTTCAAAGCAGATCACAAAAAAAGAAAAAAGGATCACTGTTGAAAATATTATATTAACTTAGATGTTTTCTAAACAAGTACTTCTTAAAAGATTTACAGAAGAATTCAAAGCTCTCAAATAGGTAAAGAGTTCCAAAACTGGATTGACTTATAGTTAGGGAAAGGGAATGGGGATTTGTAAACTGCCTTTTTGTCACTTTGGCATTTCAAAGTAGTGGGCACTGGAGGATTAAGTGACTTGCCCAGGGTCACAAGGAGCAGCACCGAGATTTGATCTCACAGTGAGAATGTGTTGGTATATTCTTACAGCGAACACCATGTACTGAATGGTAATATAAATTATATAATAAATGAGAAATCAAGGTGTGTGAAGACCTACAAACTCCTGGAAATGAGAATTAAACTAATCAGATATTTGGGACAAGAACCATCAAATATTTTAAAAATAATGGAAGCTAATTTAAACAGAATTCAAGAATGAATTGGAAGCTAGTGTAAACGAATCGGAGGTGTGGCATGGTTATACAAAGAGGTTTGAGAAGCTGATGGAAAAGATGCCATGTTTCTGAAAATCTGGTTCACAACATCTGGGTAATCCAGATTGAATGAAAATTTTAGAAACTGGCTTACATTAAATCCCTGATGTAATAGGTGCTACTCAATGCTAAACTTTAGCATAGTTTTGTGTGGAATTTATGTACATCAGAGGAATCATAGTGCTGCTGATTCGTGCGCTAAACCAGATGTAAACATCTGTTAGTCTTAACATAAGAACTACCATACTAGGTTGGACATAACATAAAAATTTATTTGTATACCACAGGACCTCGCAATTCGATGCGGTTAACAAGTTAAAAGAAACTGTACAGGCACAGTAGAATAGAGAGTTGCACGGGGACAGAAATCCCACCCATCCCCGCCCGTCCCCGCCAGGATCCTCTCTGTCCCCACCCGTCCCCGCCAGGATCCTCTCTGTCCCCACCCGTCCCCGCCAGGATCCTCTCTGTCCCCACCCGTCCCCGCCAGGATCCTCTCTGTCCCCACCCGTCCCCGCCAGGATCCTCTCTGTCCCCACCCGTCCCCGCCAGGATCCTCTCTGTCCCCACCCGTCCCCGCCAGGATCCTCTCTGTCCCCACCCGTCCCCGCCAGGATCCTCTCTGTCCCCACCCGTCCCCGCCAGGATCCTCTCTGTCCCCACCCGTCCCCGCCAGGATCCTCTCCATCCCCACCCATCCCCGCAAGGAATCACCTCCATCCCTGCCCGTCCCCATAAAAAGCAGCAATTACTTCTGACAGGATCATCAATTCCACAGTTTCTTTTGTGTTTGCGCTGCTGTTTTCCTTGTGGAATCTTTGGTGGAACCCTTTTTTTGTTTTCTGTTCAGGTAATTAACTTATAAACCCCCCTCTTTTACTAAGGCTGACGTGTCCATTATATTATATGGACGAACCCTGCTTCCAAAGCCTTCCATCCCCATGGGAGTCCTGTTGGCTAGAGGGGGGTCCCTGTGGGAGTCCCGTGGGCCAGACAGGGGTCCCTTTGGGAGTCCCGTGGGTTAGGGGGGATTTCTGCGGGGACTCGCGGGATTCCCGCGATCCTCGTTCCCGTGCAGACCTCTACAGTAGAATGATAAATTCTTGTAAACTTAATTTTGTAAATAAGTTTTTAATAGTTTTCAAAATTTCTGAAATTCTTATCCCATACTCCGGCCTGGAAGGATAGCAACCCATTCAAATATCTTTTATATACACAACCTTTTACTGAAGGGAAGGCAAAAAAGTTAAATTTCTTAATGATCGCCAAGTTTCTGCAAATATAAAATGGTCAACAAGATAGCTAGGTGAAAGACTGTGTGCATTGCTTTATAGCATACACTTCCAAATTTAAATACTGTATCACTCTTGCTTCCAGTAGAAGCTAATGTAATTTCCAGTAATATGGTGACACGTGATCAGCCTTTTTAAAATTGAAAATTAATTGAGCAGCTGTATTTTGAATAATATGCATCGTACTGAGATTCTTTCGAAGACCAGCTAAGTAAATTATATTACAGTAATCTAAAAGAAGTAAAATCAAAGTAAGATTTGATCACAATTTCCACAACATGGAAAAACGTTTAACTAGCCCATTAGTGACAAATTTTGGTCTAAATTTACTCCTAAGATTTTAATAGTTGAATTAATTAGATATAGAATTCCATTCAATGTTAAAGACTCTTTGATCTTCTTGGAAGGAGTAGCTAAGAAGAATTTTGTTTTGTCTGGATTGAGCTTCATCTTAAATTCTGTCATCCATTGCTCTACAGTGGAAATTGCTGAAGATATAAAATGTATAGATTATGATAGTAAAGAAGAAATAGGAATTATAATGGTTGTGTCATCCGCATATCTATAAAGTTTAATTTCCAAGGTAGCTAGGCTGGATCATAAAGATGCTAGGTAGATATTAAACAACAAAAGGGAAAGAGGGGAACCCTGTGGACCACCAAATGGATTATTCCATTTACTTGAATATTTATCTTCAAATCGAATCTGATAAGTACAGTTTTGTAAACCATTGAAATACTGGACCTGATATTCCAATTGCATCCAGACAGCTAAGTAATATTTTGTGGTCTTCAAGATCAAATGCACTGTTTAGATCAAATTGAAGTACTAAGGCCTATATTAAACAGGTTGTACAAATCATCTAGCAATAAGGCAAGTACTGTTTCAGTGCTATAAATTGGACAAAATCCTGATTGAGATGTATGATCCAAATGGTCCATTAACTTTAAATGAACTAAACCTTCCATCAGCTTAACAAAAAAGGAATTGCTGCTATTGGTCTATAGTTGGAGACAACCGATATAGTTAGAATGAAAACAAATTCAGAATACCAGGACTGAGGTTAAGAGTAGGTTTTCTACAGAGGAAGAGCATCTGACATACACACTGGGGAAGGGGGGGGGGGAGGGAAGAGAGATTTGGATCTCTGCTGGCCACTTGCTAACGTCCAGACTCGGAAACAACCTGCAGTCTTAACTTAAGAGATATGGCAACGAGGGCTGAAGCCTGAAACACAAGCAATGGCTGCTGGCAGATGGATTGAGGTGGTTGTGTGCATGTCCAGTGAGGCAGATTGTGACTTTAGGAAGGCTGGGTGCCCAGCAGTCTCTCGATGGCTGTATTGATGTCTCTACCGGTGGCTATCAGGGCCTGCAGGTAGCCTCCTGGTTGATAAAGCCCATGGCGTTCAGATGCTCCAGCTGCTGTTGGAAGCACACTTCTGGATTTTGCACCTGAGAATCACTATTAGCCAGCATCCAAATTATCTGCTGCATGAGTTGCTGCTGCTGCCCCCGAGGTGGAAGATGATGGACTCTCAGGGTTTGTGCTTCCTCCGGTGGAGGGGGCATTCTAGGCAACCCAAATGAACTGAGGCTGGGAACCAGCCCTGGCGCCTCTGTTTGCAGTATCTGAAGTCCCTGCTGTAAAAATTTTCAGTTTTTCAGATTCAAAATATTTTTTGGATGGTTATATCTTCAGCTTCACTTGACTGTAAAAGCTCATATTACAAATCTTGGAAGTTCCTCAAGGTATATGTCTGCTGGTAAAGTTGTACCATTAGCTGACTTGCCAACCAGTAGCAGTATGGAGCCAGACTGTGCCAAAAATTTTAATTTGTGAATTTTTTTGCCTACTTTACTGACCTGTAGAAATGGAAGCACGTTTGCAAAAGATTTCAAACTTGGCACAGAAACTTGCCCCAAGGTGTTGTACCAAACTGCAAAATTTCAGACTCCTAGGTAGTTTCCTTCTGCCGTAGTGCTTAAGCAAAGTTGGCGTTTTAGGTCACACGAGGCATGCAAGTGGATTGATTGCTTTTGTTCAACCACACCTAGCTCCTGACCAAAAATTATGCAGAGTTTCATTTGAGACCCTAGACAACACCCCTGTAAAATTTGGTTGTATTTCAAGGGGGTTGAGTGTGGGCTCCTGGTCCACTTGACATGGAATGACCCATAGACATGTCTAAACAACATCATTAATCATCCCTGTTATAAACGGAGATAGAGCACAAATTCAATCAATTCAGAAATACAAGCAAGCTTTAAATCATACATTGTTGTCAGAAAAATTCTAAAAGGCGATTATCAATTGAAATATACCTTAACATAAGAAGGCATTGGCAAATAATTGAGTTTTTAGCATTTTCTTAAAATTCATCCTCCCCATACAAAACCGCAGGATACCAGGCAAGGCATTCCATAGTTCTATGCCAGCCACGGATATCATTGATGCTCTGATCCTAGCCTGCATAATCGACATTCTACCTGCTAAACTTAATTTCATCCCATTTATATCTCTAAGCTCTCTTCTCGGTTTATAGATCTCAAAGAATTCTTGTAAGATCTTTGGGGAAGCAAGATATAATGTCTGATGTATAATCGCATCAATCTTAAAACTGCATTCTTTGTTGCATAGGTAACCAGTGTGGTTTCTACAGTCAAGATTTGCTGCTATGTATATGTTCATCCTGATACTGTAGTGTCTCATCCAACTTTTGTAGCTCTTTGATTTTTTATGTATTATGGTTCCCATTTTCTTTTGTTGAAAAGGAAATAATTAATTATAATTAGAGGAAAGGGGATGTATGCCTGTAGCTTGGCAATTTAAATTCATTGACAGATCTAAGTTCTACATATTATAAAATGTGTGGTTTTTTTTTTTTTTTTACACTGTATATCTGTGTTGTCTTTTAATAGATTTTTTCCATATTTGCATTTGCCACCTGTGGAGGTTATAGTGGCCACACTACGATATATATTGGATGCCAAAATAGAACAGTGATGAGTAGCAATGTTACTCTTACAGCAACCTTTGGATACCCATTTAGGTGAGTGTTCTCTGCTTTTTATAATGTAAGTATGTGAGTTTCTAGAGGCAGACTAAACCCGAATCTATGGCCAAAATTTTCCATTCAGTTTCAGCTGGGAGCTAAGCTGAAACCAAAATCGTCCTGTCTGCCTGCAGAAAACAGATCTGCTGCTGCTTCTGCCACAGCATCCCCCTCCCTTGGGCTGCCTGACTATCCGTAGGCCTTCCCCAGGCTCACCTTAACATGCATTGATGGTCTGGTGGCCTCTTCAAGGGGCAAGATCGAAGCCCACTCTTTCAGCCACCATTTCCACTGAGCAGAGACACCGGGGCATGGGCTTCATTCCTGCCCCCTGAAGAGACCACTAAACCACCAGGGCTGCTTAAGGTAAGCTTGGGGGGGGGGGGGAGGTGTCTACTTCTGTGGGCAACCTGAGGGGGTTATGGGGGATGTTTTTAGATTGCAAGCTGCCCTGAAGGCAACCCCCTAGGTACGGGATAATAAACTTTTAATAAACTTGGAAACTTAGTTTTCAGCAGAAACCCAAATCGGGGCTGGTCTTGGTGCCAAAACTGAAATTCGGTTGGCCTCTAGTTTCTAGAGTTTATATGATGCCTAAATTGAGAGGTGCCAATTTTGACGCTGTCTTACAAAGACATCTAGGTGCCAATACTAGTCTGATAGAAATCAAGCTTGAATACAGGAGCTGATATTTATGCCTACTTGAGTGGGTGTAAATGTTTGTGTGTAAAGTTGGTAAGTACATGTGCACATCAGTTTATAATAGTCTCCAAATTCATGGAGAAGTATAGGCAAAGTTGGTCTAGGCTGCTGGATATAGCTTTGCAGATAATAATTTATTCTATTTTATGTTCAACCACCCCTATCTGTATTCCCCTCACATGTGGATTAGTGGATAGGCTCCAAACAGGGGAGAGAGGCAACATCTGTCTTGTCCTCGCCCAATCCAAAAAGGGGGCTGTGTAGGACCCTTTTACGTGGATACTAGCCTCAGGGTGCCTCATACATAGCTTTTATACCAGTACAGAACTTCTCCCCCAAGCTGACTGGCTCCAACATCTGCCACAGGAAGACCCAGCACACCCTATTAAAAGCTTTTTCCATGTCTATAGAAAGTAAAATAGTATTCAGCTGGGTGTCCTGAACCTCCCAAAGCAAATGGAAGGTGTTGACGGATGTTATCCCCCACCTGTCTCCTATGTATAAATCCCGATTGATCAGCATGAACAAGTCCTGGTAATACTGTGGACAATCTGTCTGCCAAAATTTTAGCAAAAATGTTAGTCTACATTTAGCAGTGAAATGGGATGATAGGAGCTACAGACTGGAGTCCTTTACTGATTTTGTTAATACTGAAATACTCGCTTCCTGCATAGACAGGGAGAGGGTGCACCCTTCCAAAAATCTATTGCGTACCCGCTGCAATAATTCCCCAGTTCCCCTATAAATTTCTTATGAAAGGACCTGAAAAGCTATCCAAGCTAAGGGCTTTCATAATTTTAAATTCTTAATGGTGTTAGTAATATCCACCAAAGTGATAAGCTCATGTAGCCTCTCTCTATCAGCTTCAGAAAACCGCTGAAGCTATACTGAAGCCAAAAATGCAGGAATATCTTCTGATGTGCTTGTTTGTTCCTGCCTGTACAAAGTAGCATTATACTAAAAAAAAAAAAAAAAAAGCGCTGAACACGGTGTCATCAGTATATAACATCTTATCCCCCACCTCTTTTTAAATTTCTGTATGTGGGAAGTATTACTGCGTGCTTTCAAATAATAGCCTACATAGGGCATGGCTTGTTTTTAAATTCAAAAAAATTTCTGCTGCCACCTTTGCCATGCAGAATCCACCTCCTCTATTTGCAAATGACTTAAAGCCTTCCTTATTTTGTTAAAGCTCCTGTAGTATGTGGGGATCTGGGCTTGTTTTATGGTTTTTTGGGTTGTTGTTTTTTTTTTCCCCTAAACGGATTAGGTGTGCTTGAAGTTGCAAAGAAGCCTGATTCTTCCTTTTCTTTCTGCAGGACCCCACTTAATTAAGGTGCTTCTAACTACCACCTTAAGGGCATCCCAAAGGATACCCTCCCCAGTATGATTAGTTTCTAGATATTGTGGGATCATGAAGCAAATATCATCATAAATTTCCATATCTAAGAGATTCATCGAGACACCAGAATCCCATCTCCTTGGGCCTTCCCAAACTAGAGTAAGCTACCCATACTTGGATATGGTCCGATATGCAAATGGATTATATCTCTGCATCTGCCACCTGTCCCCACAAGTTACGGCGGGACCTGACAGTCTATATGAGTGTAGATCTCATTAGCATGTGAGTAAAAAGTGTGATTTTCTGCGTTCCATGTAGAAGTCTCCAGCTGTCAACCAATTCCAATTGGTGCATAAAGTCTAATAAAGGCCTTTTCTTTTAGTTTTATTATATTCATCATTCCCCTTGAAATGGTCCAACTGATCATCTGGGCTCAAATTAAGTTTACCACCCAAAATACCCCCCTTCTCAAAATTTAGCAGCTGAGCTTACACTGCCCAAAATAACTTATCTTGCCTAGTATTGGGTAAATAGAGATTAACCAATGTCAACTCTTTACCATGTTAAAGACCATATAGAGCCAAGCATCAGCCTTCTGGGTCTATAAATTGAGCTTTGACATCAAACTGCAACCCTCCCTGTATTGGATTTCTTTTTATGGTGATGGGTGAATACCCTTTCAAACATGTTGTATCTCAAGATCTGAGTTCTGAGCTTAGAGATGGATTTCTTATAACAAAATATCATCCCTCTTGAGACTCCTAAGTTCCCAAAATACCCTACTCCGCTTCCCTGCATTAATAAGCCCATTGATATTCTGGGAACCAATAACTAGCTTATAGACATTTTTAGCATTCCCTCTACTACTACTGCTTACTTATATAGTGCTGAAAGGCGTACGCAGCACTATATGTTTTGACATTTATAGACGGTCCCTTCTCAGAAGAGCTTACAATCTAACTTGGATAGACAGACATGACATAAAGGGTTGGGGATGCAGAACCTAAGGTGAGAAGAGTTAGGAATCAAAAGCACTTTCAAAGAGGTGGGCTTTTAACTGAGCCTTGAACACTTCCAGAGACAGAGCCCACTGTAAGGATTCGGGTAGCTTGGGGATCATAGGGGGAGATAAGTGAAGAGAGATTGAGGGGCAGCTGAGTGAGTGCATTTGTAGGTAAGTAAAAGGAATTTGAATTGTATTTGGAAATGGATGGGAAGCCAATGAAGTGACTTTAGGAGAGGGGTAATGTGAGTAAAGTGGCTCTCCTGGAAGATGAGTTGTGCAGCCGAATTCTGGAAGGATTGGAGGGGAGCGAGATGGCTAAGCAGAAGGCCTGAGAGTAATGAGTTGCAGTAGTCTAAGCGTAAAATGATTAGGGCATGGATAAGTGTTTTGGCAGTGTGTTCAGAGAGGAAGGTTCGGATTTTGGTGGTAATATAGAGGAAGAAGTGACAGGTTTTAGCAATATGTTGTATCTGGGCGGTGAAGGAGAGAGAGGGGAGTCAAAGATGACCCTGAGATTACAAGCAGACAAAACAGGAAGGATGAGAGTATTGTCCACAGAGATGGAGAATGAGGGAAGTGGAGAGGTGGGTTTAGGCGGGAAGATGAGCAGCTCTGTTTTAGCTATATTCAATTTTAGATGACAGTGAGACATCCAGGCAGCAATATCGGACAGGTAGGCTGAGACTCTGGACTGGGTTTCAGTAGAGATGTTTAGTGCAGAGAGATAGATCTGGGAGTAGTCAGCATAGAGGTGATACCGAAAGCCGTGGGAGATCAGCACTTCAAGTGAGCAAATGTAGATTGAGAAAAGGAGTGGTCCCAGGACAGAGCCTTGAGGCACACCAATCAATAGCGGGAAGGCTATGGAGGAGGAACTACCATTGCATACACTAAAGGTGCGATGGGATAGGAAGAAAACCAGGAAGGGCAGAACCCTGGAATCTCAACAAGGACAGTGTGTCAAGGAGTAGGCGATGATCAACAGTATCAAAGGCGGCAGACAGATTGAGAAGGATGAGGATAGAGTAGAAGCCCTTACCAATACCCAACCCACCAAAATTGGGAGGAACAGATAAACTGAATGCTCACATCCCTCCCCTCCCCCCAAATCCCATGCATTGAAAAATGCTGATCACCTATCTCCTGGATCAGCAACTCCTGGAGGAGAAAGACATCCTGTCAAAATGGCAGTCAGAAGATATAAAACGAACACACATCCATTACAAACATTCATACCATCCTGAATCATTCTCACATCACACAATACACAAAGATTATCTTATAAAAAGGCCAGCTGATAAAACCAGCATATTATCCCAAAAACGTTTTGCCATACAGAGTCTCTCACTTGTGCAATATGTGGTGAAGGTGACAGGTAAATTATTGCAGCCAAGATCTTTAAGTGCTATCCAATCCTTATCCGCATTCTTGACTTTGGGTGATTTCCCTGCCACCGTGATCATAATGCAGAGGGAAAAAGCCATTTATACTTGTAGCCACCAGCATGCAAAAGTTAAATAACCTCTTGTAGGGGAGTGCCTTTTGAGTAAAGTGGACCATGCTAAGACATAAGAACATAAGAATATCCTTACTGGGTCAGACCAATAGTCCATCAAGCCCAGTAGCCTGTTCTCACAGTGGCCAAAACCCTAATAAACTGCAAATTCAAACTCCTTCTATTGAAGTTCCTTTAACTGACAGTCCCTTCTCAAAACCTGTTCTTTAGTAAGAGTAGTCTGCAAAGCAAACTACTGTGTCTCTTGGGAATCCTTCACACAGTTGGCCAAGATCTCGATGGGCCCGCAAGATAGTAAAATCAGAGTGCAAGTTTAGGTTCTTCCTTCATAATCTCAGCATAAATACCTTTGATGACTGACTCAGTCTTTATATATAACCAATTCTGGGATTCTTTTGAAACGCAGATTGTTTCCGTGAGATCTATGTTCAAAGTCCTCTCTTTGATCTTGCATATAACTTGCAGAAGTCACAGATTCTTTTCCCAAGTCCACTCTAATCCCCTGCAGATCTCTGGTGAGGAGCCGATTTTCTTTTCTGCCTGATCCGCGCAGGTGTGGTGTTCTGCTTTGTCAGATTTAATTTTGGCAAGCACAGTTTGAACATCATGGTGCATCCCCAAAATATCCTGTTAACTTCTGGAACCATTGAAGGATCTTGTGCTTACAAATGTCTTGATCTGCAACCTCCAGGGGTGCTTGTTCCTCTTCATCAGACACAATGTGGTTTGCTTCCATTTTTTTCTGGTTCCTTACACTTGCTGGCAGTTCGGCCTTCATCCAGTCTCCATTGTCCACCACAAACTTAAATTTTTCCGGTTTCTTACTAGTTGATATCTTGGTGGATCAGCCTTCATCAAAATGGGAAGCACAACTAATTAATGTTGGGCTTGTGTAATTTATCACTGGGCCCCGACAGAGCTCCGTCTTCAAGCTGCCATCTCAAGGCATGACATCACTTCTTCCTCTATTTGCATATTTTTTATATATACCTTTTCAACAAGTATCTTATGCATGTCCATTTATTACACATATGTAATTGATTTATTATTTTTGTCAATCTTTTCTTTTATTATCTATTTGATTGTTGTTTGTGCATACTTTATAATTTGCATAGTTCTCGTATAACTTATACAATATCAGCGTTTATACTTCAGCTTGAATCCCTGATACATGCATTCTTAAGGCAAAATAGCCAGATTGGGTGCTGGATTTAAATAAACCTTATACATACCATTCTTCTGCTTTGTGTTTTGCTAATTAGGACAAATAAACCACAATTACTACACTGAGTGAAAGCCATGGAGATAAGTTGAAGTGAGAGTTAGCAGGTGTCCTATGATGAATTTAATCAGCAAAATCACATATTGCTATTGATGGGTAACCTATATAAGAACAGCAAATCTGGGGTTGGGTGAGTGTAGGGGGGAGGGAGGGAAGAAAGGAGGAATACAAGTGTAGGAATCTGAATTTCTAAAACTATAAGCCAGTACTTATAAACATATCAAGAGACTATAATATAGAATGACAGCTATTTCTGAAAAAAACACAATGTTATCGGTTTCTGTATTTAGAGGGAGAACTGAGCGTTGTTTTTTTACACCTGAATTTGAATGACAATTACATCATTGAAAATTTTAAAGGAAAAACATTTTCATAATTGTAATTAAATATCGATGCTTGTCTGGGACCACAATAATGAGAAGCAAAATGGTGGAAAAGAAAAGATAGCCTTCCTTATTTGTTTTTTCTTTTATTTCCTTATAGGAAAAGACTAACTAGTATTCATATAAAGTGAATGTATATTAACCAAAAATGAATTAATCTAAGGGAGAAGAAATAGATATTGGAATTGGAGCAGTTCTAGTTAAAATTTTTAAATGTGATGTTCTGAAAAAACATAAGTAGGCCTTTGAAATTTAACAATACATTTACAAGGAAATTGAAGAAAACGTATCACCCAAAGACCCAACTTGCTGGCGCAGACCCAAAAGTCTTACACCTGCTCTGTGTTGCCTTGGACAAATCAGGAAAATCCAACACATTTGAACCACAAAATTTAACATCCTTATGTTGAAAATACAGTCTCAAAATCCAATTTCTATTGGGTTCTAAGGCGAGAGTCACTAGCAATATTAATTTAGCAGCTATAATCAGAGGCTTAGAGTTTTCTAAAAAAAACAAAAAAAAACCCCAAAACCCTTTCTGATCTAAGCTATATGTCTCATTCTTCATCTTTTTCCTTCTCCAACACACCAGAGGTTAAATAAATACACTTTATCCCAGGACAAGCAGGCAGGTATTCTCACTAGTGGGTGATGTCATCCGACAGAGCCCCGATACGGACATCTTGCAAGCATGTCTTGCTTGAAGAAACTCAGAAGTTTCGAGATGCCCGCACCGCGCATGCGCCAGTGCCTTCCCGCCCGATGGTCCGGGCGTGTCTCCTCGGTTCTTTTTCTTCCGTGGAGCTGAGAAGTCTATCTTCAATTTGCGCCCATTGAATCTCTTTTTTTTTGCCTTCTATTTTGCCGCGGGTTGAGTTCTTTTGGCTCTCCTGTGCATTTATTTCTTTCTTTGATTTCTTTAAAAAAAAAAAAAAAAATTTTTCCTTCCGATACCGGGTCGGCCGTGTGGCTGGGGCCCCGCGCCTTCGACCTTGCGGCGGAGCTTTTCAGGCCTATGTCCCGGCCGATTACCGGTTTCAAAAAGTGTAGCAAGTGCCAGCGCGCGATTTCGCTCACGGACCCTCATCGACGCTGCTTACAGTGTCTGGGACCGGATCACTTCCCGAAATCGTGCCGGCCTTGCTCCACTCTGAGGGCGAGAGCGTTTAAGCGCCGCTGTCTACTGTGGGAGTCCATGTTCAAGATGGAAGCTTCATCGGACCCTGCAGCTTCGACATCGACGGGTGCTTCGACTCCTTCAGCGAAGCCCCCTGCCTCCCCGGCTGCTGCGGGCCTCCTGAAACCGGCATCGTTCACACCGGTTTCGGCCCCGGCTTCGGTGCCGGTGCCTTCCTCCGTCTCCTCGGAGCAGGTATCGACCCCTACAGTTCCACCGGTGGTACTCAAGGTGCCGAAGACTGGCAAGCAGAAGCACGCAGCACCGAAGGAGCGCGGAGACCGTGCAGAAGGGCCCCCTTTTGGTGCGGATCCCTCCATATCGGCTTCGTTGCGGTCCCTTCTGGAGGCTCAGTTCGTGGAGCTCATGCAGACCATGGGGCCTCGACTGATTGCCACCATCCAGGGTGACCTCCCAGCTTCGGCTTCAAGGGGCGGACCGCCCCCTCCTCCTCCTCGCCGCACGACCTCGTTGCTCGGTGAGGAGGAGCGGCGAGCGGTGTCCGGGTCCTCGAGGAGGTCCTCCGTTAGTGCTGTGCCTCCTTTGCAACCGATTCCCTCGAGGAGGGCCTCCCTTAGTGATATGCCTCCCTTGGAGCCCATCCCCTCGAGGAAAGCCTCGTTTAGTGACCTGCCTCCCTTGGAACCGATTACTCCGCCCCATGACTCAGTGTGGCGTCCACCTTCGGGACCACCCAGTCCTGGGCATAGCAGGAAGCAGGACGAGTTCTTCCGAACCCCCTATCAAGCCTGGGCGGCGTCAGGGGAGGCACCGACTCTTCCGCCTCTGCGATCGACGGCATCGAGTCCGATCTGCTCCTTGGAGGCGTCTGACCCAGTTTCTCACAGACGGGCTCGATCCCCTTCCAGGCATCAATCCAGACATTCTTCGAAGCATTCCTCTCGGCACTCGACCGTCTCGCCTCAGAAGAAATTGCCTCAGTTGGGGTATGCTGCTTCGACTGGGTCTCCTCCGGGCCCGGAGTTCGAGGACCCCGAGGTTTTCTACTCGTCCTGTTGCTTGCAGGCCTCTCTGGAGCCTGAAGCCTCTTCTTCTTCTAGTCCATCTCGCAGACCGGCGACGGCGGACCAACTGTCCTTTTCATCGTTCCTCAGGCAGATGGCAGATGACATGGACATTACTCTCGATGCTGGGTCTCGATATTCCAAGGAGTACCTCGATACCATGCACTTGCCTCGTCCTCCGGCAGAGTCCTTGCGGCTTCCCCTGCACAAGCTCCTCGACCAGACCTTCATGCGATGCTTCGAGTCTCCTTACTCTATCCCTGCAGTCCCTGGCAAATTGGATGTGCGGTACCGCACGGTGCATCATAAAGGCTTCGAGGGTCCTCAGCTTTCTCACCAGTCCCTCCTGGTCGAATCCTCGCTCAAGCGGTCTCATCCTGGCCAGGTCTATGCTTCAGTGCCTCCGGGCCGCGAGGGCAGAACCATGGATAAGTTTGGTCGACGCATCTATCAGAATTCGATGATGGCGTCTCGAGTCCTGAATTACAATTTCCACTTTGCAGCCTACTTGGAATTTTTTCTACCTGTGCTTCGGAAGTTCACACCATACATCGAGTCCCAGGCTAGGTTTGAGTTTGAGGAAGTGGTTGCTTCGCTGTCCCAACTTCGGCTTCAGTTAATGCAATCTGCCTATGATGCGTTCGAGCTCTCAGCCCGAGCGGCGGCCTGCTCAGTGGCGATGCGCCGGTTGGCCTGGTTGCGGACCATTGATATGGACCCGAATCTTCAGGACCGCCTGGCGAACGTCCCGTGTGCTGGGGCAGATCTTTTTGATGAATCCATCGAGACTGTCACGAAGAAGTTGTCTGACCACGAAAAGTCCTTCCAATCTATCCTTCGGCTGAAGCCTAAGCCTCAGCAGTCTCGACCTTCTCGTCCGCCGTTGATTTATCAGAGGCGTTATCAGCCGAGGCAAACTCCACCTGCGAGGCAACCGGCGAAGCGTCAGCCTCCCCAGAAGGGTCAGCCTAAGTCTCAGTCGCCTGCTGTCCCTAAGACCACTCAGCCTTTTTGACTGTCTCGTCGAGGGCATAACCAACCTCGTTCTGCCTCCCCCTGTTTTTCCCATCGGAGGGCGCCTCCATCATTTTTATCATCGCTGGGAGGCCATAACAACCGACCTCTGGGTCCTTACTATCATCAAGGAAGGATACTCTCTTCATTTCCATCGGGTCCCTCCGGACCACCCTCCAAGAGAGTATCCTTCCAACTTGACTCAGACTGCCCTTCTTCAGGAAGCTCAGGCTTTGCTCCGGCTTCGTGCCGTGGAGCCGGTTCCGACGGACCAATTGAACCAGGGGTTTTACTCCCGGTACTTCCTTGTTCCGAAGAAGACGGGCGACCTGCGACCCATTTTGGACCTCAGGGTCCTCAACAAATTCCTAGTCAAAGAGAGGTTTCGCATGCTGACTCTTGCTTCTCTCTACCCCCTCCTCGAGCAGAACGACTGGTTATGCTCTCTGGATCTCGCCTACACTCATATTCCCATTCATCCGGCCTCTCGCAAGTTCCTCAGATTTCGGATGGGACATCTCCATCTGCAGTATCGAGTGCTTCCATTTGGCCTGTCTTCGTCCCCCAGAGTCTTCACCAAATGTCTGGTGGTGGTGGCCGCGGCCCTCCGGAACCAAGGTCTTCAGGTATTCCCCTACCTCGACGACTGGCTGATCAAGGCTCCCTCGGCCTCGGGGGTCCTCTCAGCGACCCTGTCAACGATTCTGTTCCTGCAGAGTTTGGGATTCGAGATCAACTTTCCCGAGTCTCATCTGCAGCCGACCCAGTCTCTTCCCTTCATCGAGGCTGTCCTGGATACCGTACGTCTCAGAGCATTCCTTCCTTCTCAGCGCATGGATGCTCTTCTTCATCTCTGCCAGTCTGTGTCTTCTCGCCAGACCATCTCAGCGAGACACATGATGGTCCTCCTGGGCTACATGGCCTCTACAGTTCATGTGACGCCGTTTGCCAGACTCCACCTCAGAATTCCTCAGTGGACCCTGGCATCTCAGTGGACTCAGGTGTCGGATCCGTTGACTCGACACATCACAGTCACTCCTGCTCTTCGGCAGTCTCTGCTCTGGTGGATTACCTCTTCGAATCTATCCAGAGGTTTGCTGTTTCATTCTCCTCCCCACCAGAAGGTTCTCACAACCGATTCCTCGACCTATGCCTGGGGAGCGCATCTGGATGGGCTTCGCACTCAGGGATTCTGGACCTGTGCGGACCGACTCCATCAAATCAATCTTCTGGAGCTCAGAGCCATCTTCAATGCTCTTCAAGCTTTTCAACATCTGCTTCATGACATGGTGGTCCTCATTCGCACCGACAATCAGGTCGCCATGTATTATGTCAACAAGCAAGGGGGCACGGGCTCGGCCTCCCTCTGCCAGGAAGCTCTCAGAGTCTGGGATTGGGCGGTTCGCCACAACACCTTCCTCAAAGCTGTCTACATTCAGGGGAGGGACAATGTCTTGGCGGACAAACTGAGTCGTCTTCTCCAGCCTCACGAATGGACACTCCACTCCAAGCCCCTTCATCAGATCTTTGCTCAGTGGGGAACGCCTCAGATAGACCTCTTTGCGGCTCCCCACAATTTCAAGCTGCCTCAGTTTTGCTCTAGGATCTACGCTCCTCATCACCTCGAGGCAGATGCTTTTCTGCTGGATTGGGGGAATCGCTTTCTGTATGCGTTTCCACCATTCCCTCTCATTCAAAAGACTCTAGTCAAACTGAAGTCCGAACATGTCACCATGATTCTGATAGCTCCTCGGTGGCCCAGGCAGCCTTGGTTCTCCCTTCTACTTCAACTCAGCAGCAGGGAACCGTACCTACTTCCAGTGTTTCCTTCACTGCTTACTCAGCATCAGGGGTCTCTGCTTCATCCCAACCTGCAGTCTCTCCACCTGACAGCTTGGTTCCTCTCAACGTAACTCCGCACCAGTTTTCCCAGGCGGTGAGGGATGTCTTGGAGGCTTCCAGGAAGCCTGCTACTCGTCAATGCTACTCCCAAAAATGGACTAGATTTTCTTCATGGTGTATTTCCAATTCTAAGGAGCCTCAGCGAGCCTCCCTATCCTCTGTTTTGGACTATCTTTTACATCTGTCTCAGTCTGGTCTCAAGTCGACATCTATACGAGTCCACCTGAGTGCTATTGCGGCTTTCCATCAGCCTCTACAAGGGAAACCTCTCTCTTCTCATCCTGTGGTTTCCAGATTTATGAAAGGACTTTTTCATGTCAATCCTCCTCTCAAACCGCCTCCAGTGGTTTGGGATCTAAATGTTGTCCTTTCTCAGCTTATGAAACCTCCTTTTGAGCCTCTGAGCGAGGCTCCACTAAAGTTTCTCACTTGGAAAGTGGTTTTTCTGGTGGCCCTCACATCTGCTCACAGGGTCAGTGAGCTTCAGGCCTTGGTGGCGGACCCACCTTTCACAGTATTCCATCATGACAAGGTGGTCCTCCGCACTCACCCGAAATTCCTGCCTAAAGTGGTCTCTGAATTTCACCTCAACCAATCCATTGTGCTTCCAGTGTTCTTTCCAAAGCCTCATTCTCATCCTGGAGAATCAGCTCTTCACACTCTGGACTGTAAACGTGCTTTGGCTTTCTACTTGGATCGCACCAAACCACACAGAACTGCTCCTCAACTTTTCGTCTCCTTTGATCCAAACAAGTTGGGACGACCTGTATCGAAGCGCACCATCTCCAACTGGATGGCGGCTTGTATCTCTTTCTGCTATGCCCAGGCTGGATTACCCCTTCCCTGTAAGGTCACAGCACATAGGGTCAGAGCAATGGCAGCCTCTGTAGCCTTCCTTAGATCGACACCGATTGAGGAGATTTGTAGGGCTGCCACTTGGTCCTCGGTTCATACGTTCACCTCTCATTATTGTCTGGATACTTTCTCCAGACGGGATGGGCAGTTTGGCCAAACTGTGTTACAAAATTTGTTCTCCTAAGTTGCCAACTCTCCCTCCATCCCATTGAGGTTAGCTTGGAGGTCACCCACTAGTGAGAATACCTGCCTGCTTGTCCTGGGATAAAGCAATGTTACTTACCGTAACAGTTGTTATCCAGGAACAGCAGGCAGCTATTCTCACGTCCCACCCATCTCCCCTGGGTTGGCTTCTCTGCTAGCTACCTGAACTGAGGAGACACGCCCGGACCATCGGGCGGGAAGGCACTGGCGCATGCGCGGTGCGGGCATCTCAAAACTTCTGAGTTTCTTCAAGCAAGACATGCTTACAAGATGTCCGTATCGGGGCTCTGTCGGATGACATCACCCACTAGTGAGAATAGCTGCCTGCTGTCCCTGGATAACAACTGTTACGGTAAGTAACATTGCTTTTTGGAAAGTTTACAAATCTCAAGTTCAACCTTCTATTAAAATTATCTTGTGTCCAACTTTTTTGATGTATCCATAATTTATCTTTAATTCTGGCTGACAATCCAAAATTTTTGCCTGGTCTTTTTCTAATTTCTGTAGACTCCCAGTATGTTTATCCAGTTGCGCTTGATATTTCCCTATCTGGTTTTGGAAAGTGAGCAACCCTTCACCATTTTTATCCAAACATTGAATCACTGAACGCTCCAGTTTTTCAATAGCTCTACAAACTTCCCCTAAAGAGATAGGTTTGAGCAGGATACTATTAGGAATACTAGTTGTTCCATCTGAAACCATATGCTCTGTTATAATACCTTCTCCGATCGGTTCATAGACATAATCGTGGAAGATAAATGCGCGCGCTGACAATTGAGCGCAAGACGGAGGCGGGCGCTGAAGAAAATTACTGTTTTTAGGGGCTCCGACGGGGGTTTTTGTTGGGGAGCCCCCCCCACTTTACTTAATACAGATCGCGGCGGCATTGTGGGGGGTTGTAACCCCCCACATTTTACTGGAAACTTAACTTTTTCCCTAAAAACAGGGAAAAAGTGAAGTTTTCAGTAAAATGTGGGGGGTTACAACCCCCCACAAAGCCCCCACAACACGGCACGATCTGTATTAAGTAAATACAAACCCCCGGCGGAACCCCTAAAAACAGTAATTTTCTTCGGCGTGCGCCTCCGCGCTGTCTCAATTGTCTGCGCGCGCCTTTGTCCCGGCGCGCTTTTGACCTGACACCCCTCCGATCATCTCCATCCGTTACCTCCTCATTGAATGCCAAAGGAGACCTCCATGGCATTGGAGCACTCAGCGGCGATGGGATCCTACCACTACCAACAGCCACTTCACTCATTTCCGTGTCAGGAGTCTGATTATTCGTTCAGCGTGACCGGGAAAGTCGGTCTAAGAGGGATCTCGCATTGTTCTGAACTCTGTGAAATTTCCAACAATGCCAGAATGGCCTCTCCAAGTGCTGCTGTAGAGTCTTCTGAAGTCTCCACACCAGCAACAGATGACAAAAAGCCTTGGCTAGAAGACTGGACCAAGGCTGGACCAGCACTAGTCCTGGGTGGGTGAGTGGTCGCTTTAACCTGGCCCTTCATTTTCTTGCCCATCCTCACAGACCAGAGAGCTCAGTTAACATCTGACCTTTCTGACGCCATCTTCTGGATCACTCTTTTTATTTTATTTTTTTAAAGCAGAGATATACCAGCTATCACAGAAGCAATTGGAACAAATTACACCACAGCTATGCAAATATAAGACAAGAGAAATATTAAATATTAGCCAGCCAAGCAATGAAACCTGTAGAATAAAAAACAGTGAACGCAACCTGAGCCCTCTTCTCTGCTCCTCATTGGAATATTGATCTTCACATATTTTGAGACATTCCACTGTTGGGGGGGGGGGAGAAGAGTCATCACTTCAGAGTTGTTAATCTTTCAGTTGGAGTTGCACAAACTGCAAGATAAAAATGTTAACATTTGTCTAGAGAACAAATGTTAATAATTCCAGCTGAGAGATTCCCATTTGTTTTTAAGGACAGCATCATCAATACTTTTCCAACAGACTCAGCCTTAAATGAATCCAGTACTCATCTAAGATTGCAGCATTTAGTTACCCTGATAACTGGACTTGTTTGGCACATATGCTTGGATTTCAGAACCACTGTATGAATTGCAAGTTCAGACATAAGCATGCATTGATAATATGTCTGCATGCAGTTTAAAGTTCAGTATAGTAAATAACCTTGCAGTTCTAATTTATAGAAAAGCAATTTAAGTAGGAGTTGTGTACTGAAAAACATTTTTTTTTCTCTTCCTCACTTTTCAGGTTAAATGAAGTGACTTTTACCGGAGTTGATAAAGTTTGTGAACAAGAGTGGGGGCCATGGCATTTAATTGGGGATTTCTCTCCTGCATCCCAATTCTTTGTCTGTGTTGCAGTCTTTGCATTTCTTTACTGCATTGGGGCACTTGTGATGTATGTTGGTTACATGCACATGTATCGGGAGTCTCGGAAGCTACCAATGATTGTAAGTTCTGTTAAGGCAATGTTTCCTTTCTAAACTTTTTTTTTTTTTTTTTTTACACTTGGTTTGTTAACCTAGATATATTTTCCAGAAAGTGATGAATATAGAAGAACACTGATTCAATATATATATATTTTTTTTAAATAAGGTTGCCATGTGCTAATCCATCTCAAGTTAACTAAAGTTTTATATCACAAAATAGCTGCAATATATAGGATGTGTTTTCCCCATCACTAACACTAGAAGACACAGGAAGTAGACTTTTGACCAAGAAAGCAGAACTGACTGATCTAGAATTGGCTGGGTCTCCTGGGACTTTCTGGTAGCATCTGGAAGAAGAAACAGGAAGAAGTTCAATGGTTGCTCAAAAGAGCATTGTTCAAAGCAAAAGGTCTCTTTTAAAAGATAGGGCACCCTGATAGCAAGGTTGAAATAGAGACCACAGTAGACCAGGTGTCCTTAAAGACAGAGCAGACTGATTTTTAAAGATTGCAAATTATACCTCATACATATTTACTGCTGAGCAAGTTATAAATAGGAATGACAAACATTGATTAAAATGTCTATGCAAATATCAGAAGCCTAAGAAACAAGCTGGGAGAGTTAGAATATATTGCACTAAATGAAAAGATAGCTATAAAAGGAAGATAACCAATGGGACACTGAGATACAGGGTACAAATTATATTACGGTGATAGGGTGGATCAAATTGGTGGAGGGCCTTGAATCAATTAGACCAGTATGTCTCAAACTAAACTAAACCTTAAGTTTATATACCGCATCATCTCCACGGATGTTGTGGAGCTTGGCACGGTTTACAAGAACTTAAAATATAGGAAGAGAAGGAAATAAAAAAAGGTTTACATGAACTGTATGGTATACCTCCAAGAGATTCCAGAATTTTACTTTATTTTAAAAAAATTCCCTTCATAAGTATACACTAGAATAGAGAGTAGATAACATGTACGTCGCGTATGCAAGAATCTGTCAATGTTAACGTCTGTGTGCATAAGGATATAACCTCCCTGAAGAGCATCATTCTTTGACATGATTGGACCTTGAAAACTAATGGCAAGTATTATTTTTATTGAGCAAAAAAGCAATCAAGGGTTTATTACTGTTTGGATCTTCTTATCTTTGCGAACTTGAATTTTCAGCTCTGATAGAAATTAAATTGAAAGCAAATACAATGTTAGGAATTATCAGGAAATGAATGGAAAACAGATGAGATTATTATAATGCCCTTGTTTCATTCCATGGTGTGGCCATACCATATTAACTGTGCAATTCTGGTTGTTGCATCTCAAAAAAAAAAAGATAACAGAATTTAGAAAAAATACCAAGAAGGGTGATGAAAATGATAAAAGGGAATGAGGGAACTTCTCTGAGAAGAAAGACTAAAAGCAGTTAGGGCTCAGGACATATGATATCTGTAAAATACTGAGTGGAGTGAAATGGGAAGATGTATGAATCATTTGTTCTTTCCAAAAATACTAGAACTAGGGGGCATGCGATGAAGCTACTAAGTAGTAGATTTTTAATTTTATTTTTTTTAATAAATTCTTTATTCATTTTTAAAACTTTCCATAAGCGCAATACAAGATTAAAAAAAGAAACATTTTATGCTTTAAGAACACTTAACAGCTATCAGGAACTAATTCAAATCAAATACCCCACCCCCCCAAACCCCCATCAATTATCTTTGATTATAAAAAACAAAAATTATCCCCACCCCCATCCTGGACATGTATGATTAATAGGGGTTCCCAAACATCCTTAAATTTAAAAAAAAAACTGCCCCTGCTGAATAGCTACAGCACACTCCATTTTAAAAATGTGACATAAAGAATTTCACCAGAAACTATAGCTCAGCTGATCCCAATTTTTCCTTGAGAGACATTCAAAGCTGATCCTAGTATTAATTTTATATTTAATATACAAATATATGATAAACAGGGGCTGCAGGAAGTGAAGCCCCTGTAATGTAGGGTAAGACTTCAAAAGAACTATGTGATTTAGAAAAAGTGATTGTTTGCAAAGGGCATTTATAATAAAAAGGATATGCAAACTTTTGAACAGCTTGTTTTTTTTCTTTAACTGGCTGCGTGGATTTTAAGCAAGTAAATTGTAGAGGTAAGTGTGAAGCAGCTACTTTATTTTGATATGCATGGTAAAAAATATGCTATTATGTAATTTTAATTACTTATTGCTAGTATGTGAGAGAACATGTATTTCCAGATCACTTTATGTACTAGAGCTACTGTATAATGTAAGTAGCGTGCCTGGCCCACATGGGAAGCAACAGTTAATGTATTGGAGGGCAAATACTTACTAGCTTGCAAAACTGGATTTATATGTGTAGTTCTAAGCCTGATATCCAAAACGTCAAGCACTACATAAATGTATGAGTATCAGGCTGATATCTGGATAAAATATAAGCAGAGAGCTTTTTCATTGGCTTGGTCAATAATGTAACAAGTGAGTAGATTTTGGATGGGCCTAAGGTGAAAATAAGTAGGCACTAAGGGCCAGATTCTGTAAAGGACGTCTAAAATTTAGGAGTTGTTTAGACAACCAGCAGCAGAATGAGCGCCATTCTATAATGCATAGATGCACTATAGAGAATTGCGCTCAGCGAATCTAAGCCTACTTACACATTCCTATTCGGGCCTCCCATCATCACTTCCTGCGCTTTGCGATCTTGGGGCAACATTATCAGTTCTGTGCTCTTCCGTTTGGTCTGGCCACAGCTCTGCGGACGTTCACCAAGGTGAAGGTCTTCATGGCAGCGTTCTGCAAAGAGGTCATTCTTCATCCTTTTCTGGATGACTGGTTGATTCGAGCCTAGTCATTCCAGGAGAGCACGCGAGTCCCGACTTGGGTGGTGGAGTTTCTGCAGTTGCTGGGATGGGTAGTCAAACTTGCCAAAAGCCAGTTGTCTCCATCTCAGGACCTGAAATATCTTGGGGTCCTGTTCAATACCTCCTTGGGGAAGGTCTTCCTTCTGGAGGCCCGGGTAAGCAAATTGCAATCTCAAATTCGCCTGCTTATGTTGTCCTGGTGTCCTTGGGCGCAGGATTTCCTCCAAGTCTTAGGGTCGATGGCAGCCTCCCTCAATGTAGTGAAGTGGTCGCGGGTCCACATGCATCCTTTTCAGTATACTCTTCTTCGGAGGTGGTCGCCTCGGAGGCACAATCTGGATCACCCTGTTCCGCTTCCTGGCTTAACTCGGGGCAGTCTTCCCTGGTGGCTTCAGACCCCCACATCTTGTAGAAGGGGCGAGTCTGGATCAGCTGCAGTGGATGGTGCTGCTCAAGGATGCCAGTCTTCTCGGTTGGGGGGCTCAGTGTCTAGGTCACTCAGCTCAGGGCACCTAGTACACGGAGGAGCTTCTTGGTCGATCAATATTTTGGAGACCAGAACCATCCGTCTGGCGTTGATAATCTTCCAGTCCTTTCTGATGGGCAAGTCAGTAGAGGTTCTGTCAGACAATGCCACAGCGGTGGCCTATGTCAATCATCAGGGAGGCACCAGGAGCACTTTGGCGCAGGAAGCGACTCTGCTCATGGTCTGGGCGGAGTTGCACTTCAAGAGATCTTAGCATCCCACATAGCTGGAGTGGAGAATGTTCAGGCGGACTTCTAAGTCATTGCGTGCTAAATCCCGGAGAGTGGTGTCTAAGCCCCGTGGCCTTTCAGTTGATAGTGCATTCTTGGGGTCAGCCCCTCATGGACCTGATGGCCACAAGTGTCAATGCCAAAATGCCCCGCTTCTTCAGTTGTCGCAGAGACGATCAGGCTGAGGGCCTGGATGCTCTTGTTCAACCATGGCCGAGGGGCTGTTGTATGTGTTCCCTCCGTGGCCATTAGTTCTTCTCCGCATAATTCGCCACCTGGGCCTCGTGGTTCTGGTGGCTCCAGATTGGCCTCGACGACCGTGGTACGCGGATCTAGTGAGGCATCTGGTGGCGGATCCTCTTCCTCTGCCTCTCTTGGATGACCATCTAACTCAGGGTCCCATTCCAATGTTCGATCCGGGTCCTTTTTGTCTTATGGCTTGGCTCTTGAAGCGGTCGCCTAGGTAAGAAGGGGTATTCAGATAAAGTGATCGCAAAGCTCTTGGGGTCCCGGAGGCTTTCCACCTCTCGGGCTTATGTGAGGGTTTGGCATCTATTTGAGGAGTGGTGTGATGCGCATTAGGTGGTCTCTTTTCATGCTTCCCTGCCTAACATCTTAGAGTTCTTGCAGGATGGCCTGGATAGGGGACTGGCTTGGTCTTCTCTCTGGGTTTAGCTTGCGGCCTTGTCAGCCTTTCGGGGGTTCTTGAAAGGTCTGACTGCCATTCCTGATGTGATTCGCTTCTTGCGGGCGGCCAAGTTGCTCAGGCTTCCCGTATGACCCTCTGTTCCATCTTGGGATCTGAATCTGGTTCTGTCCGTTCTGGTGCGCCCTCCTTTTGAATCGTTGGGCGACTACTCTTTGAAGGACCTTAACTCTTACGGCGGTCTTCTTGGTGGCCACTACTTCAGCTAGATGTGTTTCTGAGCTGCAGGCTCTCTTCTTGGAGTTTTCTAGGGAGCGGGTTGTCGAGGCCTATTCTTTCCTTTCTGCCAAAAGCGGTTTCTCCTTTTCATGTCAATCAATCTGTAGTCCTACCCGGTATTGGGTTGGGAGGAATCTTCTGAGCAGAGACAGCTGCGCAAGTTGAATGTCAGTCAGGTCCTTTGTTCTTATTTGCAGAGGACCCAGGAAATCAGATCATCTCTTTGTCCTTCTAGCGAGTCCTTGTAAGGGGGACGGTGCTTCTAAGGCTACTATTGCGCACTGGATCAAAGACTATTGCTTCAGCTTATCTTCTGAAGAAGAAGCCTGTTCCAGACTTTCTCAAGGCTCATTCTATTAGGGAGTCAGGCAGCTTCTTGGGCTGAGTCTTCTCCAGTGCTTCCAGTGGATATTTGCAAGGCTGAAGTTTAGTCCTTTCTGCATTCCTATACCAGTCTACCAAGCGATACAGAAGGAGATATTAGGTTCTTACCTGCTAATTTTCTTTCTGTTAGCTTGTAGACTAGTATAGTCCCCCATCCTGTCTGTCTTTGTGCGGTGTTTGTGGGTTTTTACTCATGTGCAGATTTTGAATTTTTCTGTGGGTTCTAGTATTTTTCTAGGGCCAGGGAGAATTAAGAACAGCGGTGATGTCTCAGCTAGCTTAGCTGGTGAGCTGTGGGGATGTTTTACTTCCAAGATCAAGTTCTGTACATGTTCCAACAGTTGTTTACAGATGTTTGTTGTTTTCTTGCACTCCCGTTTGGAGTGTCATTTACTTTTTCAGTTAAGAAATTTCCTAGGTTCTGCTTGGCTATTCGGCAAACTGGAGTAGCAAGAGGGGATCCTATACTGATATACAAGTTTGATCTCAGTCTCCACCTGCTGGTAGCAGTGAGGCATATTACCCATTCGTAAGGACTACAGTATAATCTCGTTATAAAGGACTTCAAGGGACCTGGAAAAACAGTCTGTTATATTCAGAGTTGCATTTTTAAAAAACTTTATTTTGGTCAACTTGAAATAACATTCAATCAGTGAACAACAGTCAGTGCACAACCATATCAGCAACATCAAGAACAAAACTCAGCAAAACATTGGTATGGCACGAAATGATTGCAAAACCAGAACACTAAAAGATGTACTGTGCTGGAAAGAAAAATAATCTGTCATTTTCTTCTGGGCTGCATTTTGATACTATATCACCGGCATGCCACGTGCCTTGTAGGCGGAGCCTGCATTTCCATTATAGCTGAAGAAAATTACAGCTAAAAGTAGCTCTCGGGACCAAAATAGTTTTCTGTTATATCCGAAAGTCCGTTATATGTGAGTTCGCTATATCCAATGATTTTCTGTATGTTTATAATAGCGCTCAGCTGGGACCAGCGGACCTCATCCACTATAGGCGAGGTTCCATTATAAGCGAGTCCGTTATAACGAGATTATACTGTATACCAGTCTACAAGCTAACAGAAAGAAAATTAGGAGGTAAGAACCTAATTTCTCCTTCTCTGGAGACCTGCTTAGAATAAAATTGTCATGATTTTAATTGCTGTCATTTTTTAATGATATTCCTGAAATTATAGTTCTAGAATATACTCTAGGATTCAGTATTGAAAAGCCAGCTGCTATGCAAATTGATATTCCCAGCACTCCTGGTAACCTAGACTCTCAAATGTGCTCAAAGCTGCATACTTAATTTTTGATCAGGTATACTAGCCGTCAGATATTCAGCCACACGATTAGCCAGTTAAGTTGGCTATTATCTGTCCAAAGACAACTGGTTACATTTTGAATAGCAAGAAAGATAAAAGGCAAGGGTTGTGGGGGTTTTTGTTGTTGGTTTTTTTTTTTTTTCCTTTTTTCAAATGGACACCAAAGAAAACAAGATTAGCCAATATGTTTTTTTTTTTTAACTGAACTTCACCCAGAGAGTGGTAGAGAACTGGAACGCTCTTCTGGAGTCTGTCATAGGGGAAAACACCCTCCAGGGATTCAAGACAAAGTTAGACAAGTTCCTGCTGAACCAGAACGTACGCAGGTAGGGCTAGTCTTAGATAGGGCGCTGGTCTTTGACCAGAGGGCCGCCGCTTGAGTGGACTGCTGGGCACGATGGACCAGGGGTATGATCCAGCAGCGGCAATTCTTATGTTCTTAATATATTTTAGGAAGTATACTAGTAGGTATTCATTTTATTAGAAGCGTGCAAGATGATGCCTATTGAAAGTCCAGTTAAACTGTAGGGCAGAGTACAAAATCATTCCAGTGAAAACAATTCTCATTCTTTTCCCTTGACAATTCCTTAGAACTTGAAAAGTAAATGTCTGTGTATAATCACAGAAGTAGACATATGATATGTAGAAAAATGGCTGAAACAGGGTGTTTGACATTTCTTAGAAGTTTCAGTCATGAATGCTTAAGCTTTCGCTACTGACCATTGCCTGTCTTCATAAACATTAAAAATTCAGTTACCTGTAGCAAGAAATACATGAACTAGTTTTCCACATACTTCCAACCTTTCATTCCCTTGATCCTATTGGTAAACTCCATTTCCATATTAATATTTCAATCCCCCTATACCCATGTAGGGAAAATGAGTGAATTACAGGATCTAATTTCAAACTTGAGCCAAATATGCCATTATCTGTATATATTCTCTTAGCATGTCTTTTAAACTGTTGAATTTTACATTGTCATTACTTGTTACATATGTTGTTTTAGGACTTCATTATTACAGTCATTTTTGCCTTTCTATGGTTGGTCAGCGCCTCAGCGTGGGCTAAAGGACTTATGGATGTGAAAACTTCTGTAAACCCAGATTACTATACTGAACTTTGTAAATTGAATACTGCTTTTGTTTGCTCAGCTGGTGAGTTAACCAGCATGGGTAAGCTGAATGTTTCTGTGGTAAGTAGTTCACTTAATTGATTATCTGATGTACAGTATTGTATGTGTATGCCTACTGTGTAATCACACTTTCACTTCAATATCACTTGTGAAACACACTATTCCCTTTCAAAAGAGACTGATAAGCCTAAAAAAGTTATTTCTTCATACACTTCATAAAATTCAAATTGAATATATTATGTGAAATAGGATCTCAAGCGCTCGCAGTCACCTGCTAACAGAACAAGTCTTGGTGGGTGACTATTTCGTGAGCTATCATCGGTCCTAATATCTTATTTATTCAATTTATAGTGTATGACTTATTTAATATCCTTGATATCCGGTGAAATTAGTCCGGAAATGACATCAGACGCCATGAAATGTGCTTCGGCAGAATTCCTCGATGTGTTTGTGAGAAATAGAAATTATAACATTTCACAAAGACTAAAGAGGACAGTGCTAATTTATCTACCACTCTGGTCCTAATGAAGCTCTTGTAATACAAATTGAGAGCGAAACGGAGATCTTCCGTCATCATTGTGATTGTGGTCAGAGGGCCAGGTCTGAATGTTCACACCCGAGCTAAGTATTACACTATTCATATTATAAAATTGAAATAAGGAAGAATTAACCTTTATCAAGGATATTAAATAAGTCATACACTATAAATTGAATAAATAAGATATTAGGACCGATGATAGCTCGTGAAATAGTCACCCGCCAAGACTTGTTCTGTTAGCAGGTGACTGCGAGTGCTTGAGATCCTATTTCACATAATATATTCAATTTAAATTTTATGAAGTGTATGAAGAAATAACTTTTTTAGGCTTAACATCAGTCTCTTTTGAAAGAGAATAGTATGCCTACTGTGTGACATTTTTGCGAGCACTTTAATATAAAGCTGTGTATGTTACTTAGAAGTTCTTTTACTAAGGTGTACTAACAGACTTAGCATGCGCTAAATGCTGCACAGCCCATTGTATTCTTATGGCCTGTGCAGTACTTAACTGTATACTAATTTGTAAGTGTGCGCTAAATCTGTTAACACACTTTGGTAAAGTATGTTAACAGTGAAGAACTGCATTTCTATAATATTTTGTTTAAATGACCCTTTATCACCAAAATATGAAAAGAAAGAGGCCTTCAAGGTGCTGGTGACTTTGATAATGTTTCTTAAATAAAATATAGCATGCATCTTGAGGGAAAAGTTATGAATCCTAAAATCGATCATAGTAACAGTGTTCTCCCCAGACATTTTTTCCAGCCGGGTGGCATGAAAAAGTAGCCGGGTGGGGTGCGATGGGAAAATTTGGTGGTGGGGAAAATTAACCCCCTCTTTTACTAAGGTGCGCTAACATTTTTAGCACGCGCAAACTCCTGCGCTACACGGGAAAACTAACTCCAGCTCAATGCTGGCATTAGCGTCTAGCGCGTGTGGTAATTCTGTGTGCACTAAGCACACGCTAAAACCATTTTCGCAACTTAGTAAAAGAAGCCCTAAATGTGTACTATTTTTATTAGTTAATTATTATTATTTTTCAATGCTCAATATGACTTCCTTTTTTAAGGTTTGACACTTGTGCCAGAATATTTTTACTTAATTTAAGAAGCATCCAATGCTAGAAGGGAATAATTAGATATTTGCCCTCTTTCAAATGGTATAGAGCAGGGATCTCAAAGTCCCTCCTTGAGGGCCGCAATCCAGTTGGGTTTTCAGGATTTCCCCAATGAATATGCATTGAAAGCAGTGCATGCACATAGATCTCATGCATATTCATTGGGGGAAATCCTGAAAACCCGACTGGATTGCAGCCCTCAAGGAGGGACTTTGAGACCCCTGGTATAGAGGTTTAAAAAAGGGAAAGGCGTTAATGAAATCATTAGGTTCAGTTTAGCCATTTATTTCTGCATGAATTTAAACAACTAAAAAAAAAAGTTAAATATAGCTCATCCAGTCATACAAGAATGACTCTACAGCAGGAGTGCCCACACTTTTTGGGCTTGCGAGCTACTTTTAAAATAACCAAGTCAAAATGATCTACCAACAATAAAATTTTAAAAAAACAAAGCACACTGTACGCAGAGAAAATGTTAATTATCATTTATATTCCGCGAGTTTTCAAAGAGGTCAAGGCAGATGACTTTATGCAATGTCACCTCAGGAACAACTGTACAAAAATAAACAAATATACCCCCTGCCCCTCCCTTTTTACTAAACCACAATAGCGGTTTTTAGCGCAGGGAGATGTGTTGAATGCCCTGCACTGCTTTCGATGCTCATAGGCTCCCTGCGCTAAAAACCGCTATTGCGGTTTAGAATAAGTGGGCCATAGTGCAAAATATAGACAGCAGATATAAATTCTCAAAATGGACACATTTTGATCACTAAATTGAAAATAAAATCATTTTTCCTACCTTTTTGTCTGGTGATTTCATGAGTCTCTGGTTGCACTTCCTTCTTCTGACTGTAAATCCAATATTTCTTTCTTTCTGCCACTTCCCTTTTCTTTCTGTCTCTCTTTCTTTCTCTCTCCCCCCTGACTGTCTGTTTCTCTCTCCCCCTGCCCCCTCTTTATTTCTGCCTTTCTTTCTCTCTCCCCCTGTCCCCCCAAGCCATCACACCGATTTATCCACTTCCCCCATTCTTTCCCTACCCCCTAAGCCACCACGCCGATTTCTCCCTGCTGCTTCCCTGAGCTAGGCCAAGCATGTACAAGCGCCGGACTCACAAGACTTTACCTCTGACGTCAATTCTAACATCGGAGAGGAAGTTCCAGGCCAGCCAGGCAGCGATTGGCTGGCCCAGAACTACCTCACTGACGTCAGAGGTAAAGTCTTGTGAGTCTGGCGCCTGGCCTGGCTCGGGGAGGCATGAAGAAAAAGATTGCAAAGGCAAAGCAATCGACTCGCATTGTCTTTGTGATCTACTGGTTGATCACGATCGACCATTTGGGCACCCCTGCTGTTATGGTATCCTGTCTTGACCTGAGGAAAGGGGTTTAGTCCCAAAAAAACTGCCTTATTTCAATTTCCTATTTATAAACTTTAATTAATACAGTTACAATACTACTTGATTCTACGTAAAGCAACAAAAAAAAATTTTTTTCTACCTTTTGTCGTTTCTGCTTTAATTATCTTCTCTTCAGCGTTTATCCTCGCTCCCTTCCATGCAACATCTGTCCTCTCTTTGCCCCTTCCACCCAGCCTCTACCCTCTCTCTCTCTACCTCTTCCATCTACTGTCCACCCTCTTTCTGCCCCTTGCATTCTCTGTCCACCCTCTCTGCCCTTTCCATCCAGTGTCCGCCCTTTTTCTGTTCTATATGGCATCTTCCCTCTTTCTATGTCCCTTCAATAAACTGTATATCCTGTGCCCTTTCTCTCCTTTGTACACGATTCATTTCAGTTTCACCCCTCCCCTATGCTCTGGCATCTCTCTCTTCTCCTTTCCTTCCTTTCTTCCCACTCCACCCCATGCCCTGGCATCTCTATCTCCTTCCCTTCTCTTCCCCATGCCCTAGCATCTCCCTCCTCCCCCATATGCGCTGACATCTCTTCCCCCCCCCCCATGGTCTGGTAGCTCCTTTCCTTTCCCTCCCTCCCATGGTCTTGGCATCTCTTGCCTCTCCTCTCCCTTCTCTAATCTTCCTTCTCCCCAATTAGGTGCTGCTGCAGCAGCACTTCTCAACCCCTCCCCCTCCTCAATTGGGTGCTGCTGCAGCACTTCTCTTCCCCTCCCCCTCCCCAATTGGGTGCTGCTGCTGCACTTTTCTTCCCCTCCCCAATTGGGTGCTGCTGCTGCACTTTTCTTCCCCTCCCCAATTGAGTGCAGCAGCAGCTTTTCTCTTCCCCCCCCCCCCAAATTGGGTGCACCAGCTTTTCTCTTCCCCTCCCCTATTCGGTGCAGCAACAGCATTTCTTTTCCCATCCTTCCCAGCTCACAAACCTGGTAGACGCTAGGCAAGTTGTAAGCTTCCCTCCGGGGCTCTGTGTGCGTGCCGGCTTCCCTTCTCTCCGAAACCGGAAGTTGCATCCCGTGGGGGGGAGGGAAGCCGGCATGCACACAGAGCCCCAGAGGGAAGCTTACAACTTACTGCTTTTACTTGTTTCGGGCCTTCCTCGCTGCCGGGTCCTGCCTTCACAGAAACAGAAATTAGGCAGGACCCGGCAACAGGAAGGCCCGAAGCAAGTAAAAGCATGCTGGCAAAAAAAAAATAAAAAGGCAGGCGTCAAACAAAATTTTCGGCGGCGAGTCAGCCTGGAAAAGAGCATTGGCGGTAGCAGCAGCAGGATTAGCTGGGCGGTCATCTAAATCAGCCGGGCGCAGCGCCCGGCTGTAAGGCCCTGGGGAGAACACTGTAGTAAGCAAACTGTATGGGCTATATCCAGCTTATGGGAGACTTTCCTGTAGCCCAGGGGGGTGAGAAGGCAATATCCAACCGACATGCAGTAGTTTTCAACTGGAATTCCATCAGGGCTCCTTAGCACAGCCAGTTGGATTTTCAGAATATCCAAATGAATATGCATGAGAGAAGTTTGCATGAAATGGAGACTCAGCATATGCTAATTTATCCAAATGACTAAGCATGAGATCCTGAAAAACCACGGCTGCAGAGTCTATAGGACAGATTTAGAAAGCCCTGCATTAGAAGCAGAAATCAGCCCCGGTGGTATAGGCATGTTTTAGCTATGTAGTCACATATTAAGAACTGCATGCAAAGCTTAGCCTGTAAAAATCCCAAACTATGGGGATTATTATGCACTAAAATGGGGGTTCAACTTGCTTCAAGTGTTCTGTTAGTTGTTGGAGCAAGTAGCTAGTTTATCAACTTCATATTTTAATTTTCTGAGGATGTAGACATGATTAAGTTGATGCAAGGGGTCTATTCTCCTTTTAATATAAAGATTTTAACAAATTACAAAAAATAATAATGTCACCAATCTAGTCTCAAATAGCTAGTCAAGCTATTCCTGTGCCCAACATCGGTCAATTGGATAATTCCATTGTCAACTAGATATGCAAGATAATTCTAGAGCTAAACTACTTAAACAAACAAACAAAAAACTTTACAAGAATAAAGTTTTACTCTCTCTGTATGAATGAATTTCTTCTATGGTCATTTTATAAAATTGGATGTTTCTGGTATCGGTTAAAGGGGTACAGACTTGATGGGTTTTTGGATGTAGTGGCTTGTCTTGATAGTTCCGGGATTTTGCAGCCTTTCTGGAGGTGTTTGATGTGATGTCCACTAGAGCTACACTATAGTTTCTCCCTTGATTCAGACAAAAATTTACCAGTATTGAAGGGGAAGAGGTTATACAGTGTGGTTTGTGAGCATAATTTGTTCTAGAAGCATGCTCGTATATCAAAGCAAGATTCCCCATAGGAAATAAGGGAAACTCGCTTAATTGGTTCCCCCCCTCGAGGCCAATGGTGTGCTTCTACCACCCCCCACCCAAGAACTGGCATCGCCCCCCCCTTCCTGGTGAATCGGCATCGCCCACGAAAGCCCCCCGCGAGAACCAGCATCTTGGAGAGAGCGAGAGCCAGAAGGCCTTGAGCATGTGCAGATGCTCAAGGCCCAGCCCAACGGCAAGAGGCAGGATCTTCGGGCACCGGCACATCCTGTGGGTTGGTGCTGCATGCTGGTGCCAGATCGAGGTGCGGGCGGGCAATGCCGGTTCTCACGGGCATGGGGGGGGTCTCACAAATTGAATCAATGCTCGGTTTGCGAGGCACAATTTGCTTGAGTGTTTTGCTCGTCTTGCAGAACACTCGCAAACCGCGTTACTCACAAACCGAGATAAAATAACCTTTTATGGAGCCAACTCAGCATTTTCTGTAGGGGAAAGAGTGCTTATGTTTAATGGTTTGTTTTGCCTTATCTGAATTTTTATATTGCTTTATGACTCCCATTTTGTATATCATTCTCTAACTTGACTCATGTTAGTAATAGTCTCTTGATAAACAGTTGAAATAGTTGACATGTGTTAGTTTTGTTAGTGTTACCAGTTGGACACTGAAGATGGAAATATTTGGTCTAAATCAGACTGGATATATGGTGAAATAACCTGGGTATTTGACAGTTAATTATTAGTTCTACTTTCTGAAGATCCATTGAAAAAAATAAGAGATGAACTATTTGTTTTTGAGACTTTGAGGTTTTCCTCCTACATTGGAATATTTTATGCCCCTCCTTTTAGTGTGTGATATTTATATTTGAATGCATACATTTATTGAATTCTTATAAAACCAATTTGTGTTTTTTATGAAATTTAGGTTTTTGGATTCCTTAATTTGATTCTGTGGGGAGGAAATGCTTGGTTTGCATACAAAGAAACCACTTTACATACACCACCTCCGGGGGCATCTGATCAAGGCCCAAATCCAACAGGAACGGCATAGTGAAATATGTATGAAACGCGTCTGGGTGCAGCTTATTGCCAACTGATTATCATCACTTTGGTTTATATATATTTAATAAAAGTATCCATGACTTGTCAAAGGGTTGGTCTCACATTTTGTGTTTGTATTTTATTTTACATTCAGTGGAATCTGAAATTCATATCTCTTCCCCCAAAATCCCAGGTACGGCTGCTTTTTGCAGTTTGGTATAGATTTATCTCCTAAATTGTTCTTGACTTCAATATTAGTACAACTCATGCTAATCTGTGTGAGGATGGTAATTTAATCTGCTTGATGCTGCATTCAGATTAGACAGGTGATTTTTTTTTTTCCCCCCCAAATGTCTACCAAGCCATTCATTCCTATCTCTGCTAGAAAGTAGAAAAAAAAATCTTCTGCATTGCAGCTTTTCTCATAGTTGCAAAGTTTTTTTTATCAAACACCTGTTATCAAAGATTTCAGCCTTTCTAGCGCAACCTAAGCACATGACAGCACACCCCCTTTTTTCTGCCTGGCATTTGGTTTTGTCTGCCAGCAGTGTATATGATTTGGTGAAACCAAGATGGCCATCGTCTTCTCTATTGTATTTTTTTTTTTTTTTAATTAAAATGTCAATCTATCAGAAACTATAGTATTTGAGACCTAAACTGAACAAAGCAAAATATTAAGCAATTTGTGAGGCCTTTCCTTTAGTGATGAATAAAACAATGTTCTGCCTTTGTAAGAATGTATCTTAAATTTAAGAATGTGAGTATTCCAACTGTTAATTTGATCAAAAAATAGTGTAAAATATACTTTCAAGTGAAAATACTATTTTTTGTAACTATTGAGGCAAATGAATTTTTTTACAGCCTTTTGCATATAAAGCACTTTTGTTTTAAAGGGTTGTATTTCTGGGTTACCATACTACTGTCACTTTTACTATTTGAATCTTGCGTGTATATCTTTTAAATAAGAGCTTTGTTTAAATTACAGTATGCAGCACCACTTGTGCCTTTCAGTGTTTAGTGCTTTAGACTATTGCAAACCACAGCTTAGCAAAAATAAAAATAATGCTTGAAATTCAAAATTTTGACATCTCTAGGATTTAACATTTTTTCTTTTTTTAAAAATGAAAACATAGCTTTTCTTTATTATAATGTTCAATAGTGATAGTTGTGTAAAAATATTTCTGAAAGGGGAATTAAGGATTCCTGGTGCAGTTTAATACTTCCATGGTATAAAAACCTGGGGGCTTTATTCACTGAAAGCTTTTTCCAAGGTCTGTATTGGGTATTGCATCCTTGCTGAATAGTTGCCCATGTTCTGTGATTGTATCAAAAAAAAAAAATTTAAGACGCTGTTAATTTTTATGTTCAATAGCATTGCTTTTCAATTAGTTCTAAAGTGCCTGTAGAACACTATTAAAATATATTGTTTTTTTATTGGTTCTTCATATGTATGTTTTTCTGTGCAGTTAAAGGCATGTGTAACGTAGAGTTCCTTTTACTAAGCTGCGGTAAGTGCGCGTTGAAGATTAGCGTGTGCTAACCTCCGTGCTACGCGGAAAAACTAGCGCCAGCTGTATGGAGGCATCGGCGTCTAGCGTGCGTGGCATTGTACCGCACGCTAAGCGTGGGCTAAAACTGCTAGCGCAGCTTAGTAAAAGGAACCTATAGTAAATGATGGCAGATAAAAGACCTGTGCAGTTCATCCAGTCTGTCCAGCAGTCTCGCACTTGTCTAGTAATTATTAACTTTACTTGCTAAGTTCCTATATATATGATGTCCCCCCTCCCCCCCAACAATAAGCAAGAACTGCACATGGATGATATGAATGTGGTATAAAATACATATACTGTGCGGTCAAACCTCGGTTTGTGAGTAACACGGTTTGTGAGTGTTTTGCAAGACGAGCAAAACATTCTCGCAAATCGTGACTCGCAAACCGAGTGTTGACTCGATTTGCGAGCACCCCCCCTGCAAACAACCCCCTGCTCGAACCGGCATCACTCCCGCCTGCACAAGCCCCTTATCCCATCTGGCACCGGCACGCAGCACCAACCCACAGGACGTGCTGGTGCCAGTAAACGAAGATCCCGCCTCTTGCCTGGGCTGGGCCTTGAGCATCTGCGCATGCACAAGGCTTTCTGGCTCTCGTTCTCTCTGAGATTCTTAAGGCCCAGCCCAGGCAAGAGGCGGGATCTTCGTTCACTGGCACCTGCACGTCCTGTGGGTTAGTGCTGTGTTCCGGTGCCAGATGGGGTAAGGGGTTTGTTTGAGCGGGTGGGGGATGCCGGTTCTCAGGGGGGTGTTCGCGGACAGGAGCGATGCCAGTTCGGGTGGGGGGAGGTAGATCAAGGCCGGTGGCCTCAAAGGGGGGGGAGGAGGTGGAACCAATCAAGTGAGTTTCCCTTACTTCCTATGGGGAAACACGCTTTGATATATGAGCAATTTGGTTTACGAGCATGCTTCTGGAACAAATTATGCTCGTAAACCAAGGTTCCACTATACTTTATTCTGTATATGTCAAGATGGATCAGGAGCCAGACTAGAAATCTGTCTGGCATCAGCCACATTGCCCCAGTGCCGAAGTCGCTGTCAAAGCTAACTCTAGTCTGTCATGTGTGTTCATATACAGGACAAAGACCATAAAAGTTGGTCCGGCATCAGCTTCATTTTCCTACTGCTGGGGCTGCATTTAAACATCTTGAACAAAATTTGTAATTAATCTGATGATCTCTTGAGTTTTGTGTCAATTCTATCCCCTTTCTATTTAGGGATCTTTTGAGTCTATCCCATGCATTTTTGAACTGTCAGTTTTTGCCTTCACCACCTTCGCATAGAGGGCATTCCAGGCATCCGCCACCTTCTTCATGAAAAAATATTTCCTGGCATTACTCCTAAGTCTACCACCCCGCAACCTCATATTATGTCATCTTGTTTTACTTCTTCTTGTCTGTCTCTGGAAAAGATTTGTTTGTAGACTAATACCATTCAAGTATTTAAATGTCTGTATAATAAGAACATAAGAATTTCTGCTGCTGGGTCAGACTAGTGGTCCATTGTGCCTAGCAGTCCACTCATGCGGTGGCCCCTAGGTCAAAGACCAGTGCTCTAAATGAGTCCAGCCTCACCTGTGTGCGTTCCGGTTCAGCAAGAACTTGTCTAACTTTGTCTTGAATCCCTTCTAACCTTCTAGGATATACATATTCAGGCATTTGAGACTCTTCTCATACATCTCTGCTACGATCCCAATATCATTTTCGTCACCTTCCTCCAGACTGCTTCAAGATACAGTCTCTAGAACTGAACACAATATTCCAAGTGGGGCCTTACCAATGACTTGTTCAAGGACACTAGAACCTCCTTTTTTCTGCTGGCAAATCCTCTCTATGCAGCCTTGCATCCTTCTGGCTATGGCCACTGTTTTTGTCGCATTGTTTCACAGCCTTGAAGTCTTCAGACACTATCATGCCAATCAGTTTCTCACCCCTTAACATATATAGCTCCTTTGGATTTTTACTTCCCAAGTGCATCAGTCTGCACTTTTTTGCATTAAATTTTTAACTGCCAAACCTTAGACCATTTTTCTAGCTTTTGCAGATCTCATGTTCTCTATTTCCTCTTGGGTGTCGGCTTTAGAACATAAGCAATGCCTCTGCTAGGTCAGACCTGAGGTTCATCGTGCCCAGCAGTCCGCTCACGCAGCTGCCCAACAGGTCCAAGACCTGTGTAGTAATCCGCTATCTATACCCCTCTATCCCCTTTTCCAGCAGAATATTGTCCAATCCTTTCTTGAACCCCAGTACCATACTCTGCCCTATTACGCCCTCTCATATTAAGACTCATATTAAGACAAAACAGGCACCAGGACCAATCGCTGAGACACCACTACTACTTGCTTTTCTTTCCTTCAAGCAAATTCCATTCACTCCTACTCGGTCATCTGTCAGTCAACCAGTTTCTCATTCAGATTACCATCTCGGGTCCTAACTTCAATCCACTAAGTTTGTTGATGAACCTCCTATATGAAACTGTGCCAAAGGCTTTGCTGAAATACATGTAGACTATATCTAGCTCACATCCTCTATCCAAATCTCTGGTCATTCAGTCAAAAAAATCAATCTGATTCATTTGGCACAATTTCCCCTTGGAAGAAACCATGTTGTCTCATCTTGTAACCCATTTTGATTTCTGATAGTCCACTATTCTTTCAGCAGAGCTTCCATTAGCTTTCCAACCACTGGAGTGTAATTATAAATCACTGTGCACAGAAGTGCAGCTTTTCTATGTAGAGCAACATCCAATTTAATGTAGCAAAATCATCTTTAAAGATATTTATTTAGAGTGATTTCAGTATACATTTCTGAATCCCTTTTTGACACAGGATTAATTCTAGTGGTTTAAATATTCCTATTTACTAAAGCAGATTTTTTTTTAAAACTGAGATGTCATGATTTTAACAAATCACAATCAAAGGCAACTCCACTAATTGCCAAAAGTAGTGTACAACATTACTAAAGAAAATAGGTGTCGGCCCACATCTAGGAGTACATATGAACAATACTCTGAACAATTATCAAAGAACAGTTTTAAGGATGAACCTCAGGTAGAGATATTCAGGTCCTGGAGTTTGATTCGCTGCCCGGAGCTGCAGTGATAGTTCCACTGCCCAAGATTATCCGGGATGCACAGATGAAGAATTGGGAGACCCCTCTTTGTGCAAGTTGCACTGAAGAAGGTAGATTCTGTGAATCCGAGCCAGAAGATCCAGTTACCACACCACTCTTTGGTGGTTGAATCTGCTTTCAAAAGGGCTGGGAGTTCTAGCGCTTATGCTTTAAGACCCCCCAGCTAGAGAGGCCTAGAGAAAATATGGATTCTTTGGGGAGAAATGTTTATCAGGCTTTTATTTGAAAGGTTTATTGGGCTCCTTCATTCAGAACTACAGTTCTACATGAGCATTTATTTGCAATCTTTGGTTCATAATGTGCTGGACTTTGCAGACACTCTCCCACAGGCGCAGGTTGCTGAGCTTTTCCAGTTGACCAAAAGGCAGAAGGAGTCAGAAGTATTTGGCCATGGGTGCATGCAACACTTACGACATTGTGACCACGCTTTCATGTAGACTCTCATGTCTGTATGTCTTTGATTTTGAATCTGTGACTCTGGAGAGGTTAGCAGATTCTCCTTGCTGGAGTGACTATCTTTTCGGGGACAAGGGGCTACCTTCATTTTTAAAAAAACACACACAAAAAAAGATACCAGTGGCCTAGAAGATTTTGTGGTGATAAGTTCCTACCACTGAAAGGTATAAGTTTACTACTGGACCTCCCCAGCAGAAATTTTAGGCCTACCAGACCCACCCATAGAAATCACAACCTGCTACTCTGGCAAAAGCAGGGGTCAGCTTTTGACTGGCTCCAGGTGTGTATTTGTTCTAGATGACCTGCTGGTACGGGGGAGGCTGAAGTTTTACCAGGAAAGGTGGTCCTTTATAACCTCTAACTAGTAGGTACTTCAGCCAGACCGGTATGCTCTCAATTGGCAAACACCATCTCCAAATTCCCTGCTGTGAGCATCTCCTCTCAATGCTTGGCCCATGTGGTAAAGCCTACCCTATTAGGGCAGGGATTCTATTCCAAGTACTTCATCACCAAGAAAGTGGGGTTGGAGGAGGAGGTGGGGGGGAATTTCACATCCTAGAGCTGTGTGCTTTCATATAATATTTGGTCATAGAAAAGTTCAGTATGGTTTCCCTGGGCATCCTTCTCTTCCTCCCCCCCCCTCGATTCAGGAAAATGATTGGCTATGCTCTCAGGACTTGAAAGATGCATATACAGTACCCATATGCAGATGCTTCCCAGTCAGCGGTGGTCTCTCAGATTTCTAGTAGGGAAGTACCACTTTCAGTGCTGCATTATGCCATTTAGTGTTGCGGCCATGCCTAGGATATTTACCATATATCTTAAAGTAGTCTCTGTGTTGTGTAGACTGGGAGTGCATGTGTTTCCCTATCTGGATGATTGACTGGTCAAGAGTACATCATAGAAGGGTGCTAAAGAATCAATGTAGAGAACTACCCAAGTGTTGGAATGGGTAGTGCAGGTAATCAACTACTCAAAAGTCCCATCTCCAATCAGTACAACAATTAGGGTACATAGGAACTCTGCTAGATACCGCAAGCTTGAGCCTTCCTCTCTGGCTCAAGTGACTGCTTTGATGCACATTACTGACCAGGTTTGCAGCAGGTATCAGCTTAGCAAATGTTGAGAGTACTTGACCACCTGGTTTTCAGTGTGTGTCACACCCTTGGCATGTCTCTATTTCAGGAGAGCTCAATGGACTCTAGCTTCTCAGTGGCTTCAGGCTACTGGGAATCTAGCAGATGTCATCCAGGTTAGGCTGCAGCTCAGGCAAGCACTCTGCTGGTGGCAAATTTGATCTAAGTTGACCCTGGGACTTTGATTCTAAATTCTACCACCCAAAAAGATCTTGACCATGGATGCATCTTACCTGGCCCGAGGGGGTAGGGGATATACCCTGTGCACCTTATTCTATGAAATGCATTCCTAAATTTTATCTTTAATACCACTGGCTATTCATAGACCGGTCTCTAATCACAACATCAATATAAACACTCCAGTCTTCTTATTTTATTTTGTCTTTTTATCTGATCCTCAGAGGGCTAAAGAACCCTTATTGGTTTATGTGAAACAGATCACAATAACCCGATTGTCATGGGATCATTATTTTATCTTTTTTTAAAATATATATATATAAATATTTAACAACTTTTTTCATGTTTTATAGATATTATAAGTACTTAACTTAGTATATAGTTGATTTTTGGGAGCGCCATGGGAGGGGCATGAGTGGGTCAAGGATGGTCCTAGAATTTAGACAAATTGCTATAGAATAGAGTTGTGCCCCGTATTTATACCAGGTTTCTGCAGGTGTAAAGCACTCATGCCCAAAGTGAGGTACAAGAGCCATACTAAGTGTTTTGCAAAGGGTGCTTTGCGCAGTGTGCTCTTTGCAGGATACTAGTTTAGTGTTGATCTTCCTGGTGCCTAACTTAGGGGGCAATTGAATAAATGGTGCCCAACGTGTGCTGAGAGATGTGCGAGTCAATTAAAAATACAAGCATATCTCAGCCACAGCTAAGATTAGTTCCCGAGACAGGCTGTAGGCGTCCAGTACTCCAGCATTCCAGTTGCATTGCTGAACTAGCCTTACAAGACACCAGAGCCTGAGACATGCTGTACAAATGAAGTAGATACGGCTGCTCAGGAGCCAGCTATGAGTCATCGACATGTATTCCAGGAGACCTGCCAAACAGAGAGCCAAGGAACCATCCATGTGCATCCCATAAGTCAAGTGAGGGTAGTGGTTTCTTTCTTACGCTCCAGGATCAGAGAGAAAGTTATTGCTAAGTTTCCAAGTGTGATTCAAGACCTTTGCGTTACTGTTGTTAGGAAATCCTAATGTACTAGGAACAAATTGTACTTGTGCTGCTCATTGATATTTCTCACTGACTGTGATTAGTACTGTGTATTAATCTTTGCTGTTACAAATTGTCAGGTTGTTTGGTTTGGCTTTTTTTTTTTGCCATACCATGTACATTTATTTTTATACCATCAATAAATTGTTACATATAAACTAGTGGTCAAAACTGTTGGAAACACTTTGGGGCAAATTGTATAAAGGACAACTAAAGTTAGATGTTCACAATGTGGACGTCCAGCAACTTAGGCATCCAAATTGATTGATTAATAAGCACAATTAATGACTTTACCAAACCATAATTGAAAGTTAGACATCCAATTGTAGGCGAAATTGTAGGCATGATTCACAGAATAGGCGCCTACAATTTCATAGATGCACATCGGAAAAAGCGGCACCTAACAATTGAAAGCAAGAACATAAACACTACCATACTCAGAACTGTGGATGTAGCGGGCTATAAAATAAAAAAAAATAAAAAATTCTGTGATAGACCAAAGATCCAACAAGCCCCTGCCCCAATATCGCTCCAGGCCGCGACCTCATCTGGAGTATTGTGTTCAATTCTGGTCTCCTTATCTTAAGAAAGATATAGTGGCGCTAGAAAAGGTTCAAAAAAGAGCGACCAACATGATAAAGGGGATGGAACTCCTCTCGTATGAGGAAAGACTAAAAAGGTCAGGGCTCTTCAGCTCAGAAAAGAGACGGCTGAGGGGAGTAGAACGGGAACAAATGGATCGAGTTTTCACTGTCAAAAATTACAAAGACTAGAGGACACTCGATGAAGTTACAGGGAAATACTTTTAAAAGCAATTGGAGGAAATTTTTTTTTCACTCGAAAAATAGTTAAGCTCTGGAACGCGTTGCCAGAGGATGTGGTAAGAGCGGATAGCGTAGCTGGTTTTAAGAAAGGTTTGGACAAGTTCCTGGAGGAAAAGTCCATAGTCTGTTATTGAGAAAGACATGGGGAAAGCCACTGCTTGCCCTGGATCGGTAGCATGGAATATTGCTACACCTTGGGTTTTGGTCAGGTACTAGTGACCTGGATTGGCCACCGTGAGAATGGGCTACTGGGCTGACCCAGTAAGGCTATTATGTTCTTATCCTGTTTACAACAGTGGTCAATCAAGGTCATAAGAAAAGATGTCAACAGAGAATGGGACAGGCAGAGAGGATCCCTATGTGAGAGGAACAGATAGTAGAGATTAATATTTGGTATGGATAGGCAGACAGCATAGACCATATTGTTAATGATAAAATTACCATTGTCCCAGTAACTCTATACCTTAAGATGTATGTGTGTGTGTTCTTTCACTATGTTTTACACCAGAGGTCAAGTTTTTTGCAGAGCTAATATCAGGAAGCTCACCCAAACATGACAGTGGAAACCAGAAATGAGCTTAAATAATCAACTTGGTTTATTAAGGAACTAGTCTTTAAGCCCGTTACATTAACGGGTGCTAGAATAGATGTGTCTGTCTGTCTTTCTTTACCTCTCTCTCCTTGGCCGCTGTCTGTATCCTTCTGTCTCCCACTCCCCCCCCCCAAGCAAAGCTGTCTGTCCCCAGCACACCTCCCCCCAAAGCAGCCCCCTTTCCTTATCTCTCCATGGCCCCTTCTGTCTCCCCCAACACACCCCTCCCCCCAAAACAGCCCCCTTTCCCTCTCCCTGTCTCTCCATGGCCCCTTCTGTCTTCCCCCCCAGAGCATAGTTGTTTGCCCCAAGCACACCCCTCCCCCCAAAGCAGCCCCCTTTCCCTCTCCCACTGACTCTCTGGCCCCCTTTCTCTGTCTGTCTGTCCTTCTCCCTGCCCCTGTGTCTTTCTTTCTTTCTGTCTCCCTCCCTCCCGCTGTCTGTCTGTCATTTTTCCCCATTTCCCTGTGCAGCAGCATTTCCATCCCACTTCCCTAAGCAGCAGCAACAGCATTTCCCTCCTATCCCCCCCCCTTTCCTGTGCAGAAGCAGTAGCAGCATTTTCCCCCACCCCCTTTCCCTTCTCTTACCTTTTCTTCCCTGCTCCGTTCGGCCGCTCCCCCTTCTTTTACTGCCGTCCTGCTTGATCTGGCCTGCTCCTGACCCACCGCTGACAAACCTCGGGGCTCCAGCCGCGTAGGCAGCACTTTAAACACGCTACTTCACGGCCTTCTACTGCCGATTTCCTCTGCTGCGTCTGTCTCCGATGATGTCATCAGAGATGCGGCAGAGGAACTCGGCAGAGAAGGGCACGAAGCAGCGTGTTTATTGTGCTGCCTACGCCGCTGGAGCCGGGAGGTTTGTGGAGGGTCAACGGCCGGAGCGGGGTTGCTGTCCACCACTCGTTTGCTGCTACTGGTGCTGCCTACTCCGCTGGAGCCGGGAGGTTTGTAGAGAGCACAGTCGCGCATATGCGCCTCCAGCCCCTGCAAGCGCTGTGAGGTGTCAATTAGAATGTTGCCACAGAAGCACACCTCACGGCTCCAGGACTCACAAATTTTTGAGAACGCATGCGCGCTCTAGCGTTTTATTATTATTGATTAATGTGATAATTACAGGAAAAATTGAATACAATGAATCTGTATACAACCGGGGGCTTCACAAGTAAGTCACAGCTTGTGATTACAGTGAAACTCTTCTAAGATAACTACCTCTTATTCTATGTATATCTAATCTACAAATAAACTAGTTTCTTTCTATAAATGTAACCAAAACCATTAAATCAAAGAAAACCCATACATTACCCAATTCTCTTTCTATGAAACAGCTCCGGATCCCTGTCGAAGAAGGGGATCAAAGCAGGAACTGGCCCCTTTTGAGCAGCCTCCTCCCTTCTCTGCATAGTCTTACATACATCCATTTCAGACCATGTGATGAGTGGAAAATCCCAAAATCTTGCATATGAGGCTTCTTGGGCACATGTCCTTTCTGTACAACCTCTCCAAGGGTGGGGAATAGAATACATAACACCAACCAGACTCCACTAGCCAGCATGTGTAACACCCCTACACCTCAACTTGCTGGGTTAACCCATGCGGAGTCCCGCAGGGCTCCCCTTATCCCCCACTCTGTTTAACATTTACCTAGCCCCTTTGGGAAATCTGCTGCAAAGCTTAAAAGTCAAATTCTATATCTATGCTGACGATATCACCATAGTTATTCCCCTAACAAGCCTGACTGAGACCAAGAATCACCTGGCATCAACTTTAAAGCAAATTGAATCTTGGATGGCTGAATTCAAACTCAAACTCAACTCAGAAAAAGCCAAATTCTTCCCTGCGAGTCCGAATGACAAAATAAAAGACACCTCAATTTCCTTGAACGGTCAGATCTTTCCTATTGCTGACACCATAAAAATTCTGGGAGTGACGCTGGACCGCAACCTCACTCTAGATGTTCACACTGAGTTACTGGTCAGAAAAGGCTTCTCGACATTGTGGAAACTAAGAACCATCAGAAAGTGCTTTGATGCAGCATCATTCCGCTTACTGGTGCAATCTTCCATTTTAAGCCTGCTTGACTATTGCAACATTTATCTAGGGTCCTTCAAGAAAACCATCCAAAGAATCCGAATCATACAAAATTTGGCAGTTCGACTGATTTTTTGTATAAAAAAAATGGGAACATATAACTCCCTACTACCAAAAACTTCACTGGCTGCCCCTGGAAGCAAGAGTACTGTTCAAATTTGCCTGTCTATGTTTCAAATCCATTCAAGGTTTGGTCCCCATTTATCTGGCTTCCCACTTCAACTTGGACTGTTCCACCAGGCCTACTCGCAGGGTACACATGTTTAGCCACCCAACACTAAAGACCTGCCGATTCAAGAGATATCTGGGCAGAACTCTTGCCTTCCAGGCAGGCCAACAGAACGGTTACTGGGTAACATCATTAAGCATGCCTTATCCTACCTTAACTTTAGAAAACTAGTTAAAACAAACCTGTTCAACCGATTTGTAACCAAGAACTCTTAATGCCTTATCATGTACGCTTCCTACATTTACGCGACACCTCTACTCTGTGTCTGTCACTCTGACTTACTCCCACTCAACTTGTATCTGCCCTCTCCCCTTGTACTTGACGATGTCACTGTAATTATTTTTGCTGATTGTCCAGCTCTTCTTGATGTAAACCGCCTCGAACTACCATGGCTTTGGCGGTATATAAGAATAAAATTATTATTATTATTATTATTATTATACGATATCATGTCAACTCCTCTGTCCCTAGAACTCGCAGTTCCAGGTAGAGAATGACACGGGGACAAATTTTTCCCCATCCCCACGAGTTCTTTTTCTGCCCCTGGCCCATTCCTGCAACTTCTGTCCTCATCTGCACAAGCCTCAAACACTTTAAAATCATAAGTGTTCAAGGCTTGTGCAGATTACAGGAATGAGGCAGGGACAGGAATAGAGACAAAATTCGCGGGGATGGGGAAACTGAGTTCCTGAGGGGACAGGGACAAATTTGTCCCCGGGTCATTCACTAGTTCCAGGTCATCTTGCCCCAACATCTGGGGGTTGGGGGGTGGGATATGGATATGACACAGATAATCTTCAGCCCACTAAATATTCTGTATGACGCCATATTCAAGTCCGAACCAAACATATGGTTATATTGCCAAATTATCAGATAGCTGGTCTGACAAATCTAATTATCAGGGTCCAGCCGTTTTACAGAGAGAGGAAGAAAATAATCTGTCTGTCCTCCATTTTAAGTCGGCCATCCCCACTAAATCTGTCGTCCTGCTATCCCCAGCCATGTTAATAAAATAATATGCTTAGTTCCTTACAATATAGTCTTTATCTGCCACCATTTGTATGCATCTGTTTCTTCAAATGAATGGCAGATAAAGACTATATACCAAATATTAATCTCTACTATCTGTTCCTCTCACGTAGGGATCCTCTTTGACTGTCTCATTCTCTATTGAATTTAGATCTAGTCATCGTCTCCATCACCTTGGCTGGGAGGCCATTTCCTATATCCACCTTCTTTCCATTAAAAAGTATTTCCTTAAGTTATTCCCGAGTCTGTCCTCTTTCACCTTCATTCCAGAGCATAGGTATAAAGTTAAGAGTCCTTTTACTAAGCTATATTAGGTGATAACGTGCTCCTAAAGCAGCCAACCCCCCCCCCCCCACCAAAACCTGAATATGTATTCATTTTGGACAACCGGTTAGTGCATGGGCATTTTGGACAACCATAGAAACATAGAAATAGACGGCAGATAAGGGCCCACGGCCCATCTAGTCTGCCCACCTTAATGTCCCTCCCCTACCTTTGCCCTGTGAATAGATCCCATGTGCCGATCCCATTTGGCCTTAAAATCAGGCACGCTGCTGGCCTCAATCACCTGTAGTGGAAGACTATTCCAGCGATCAACCACTCTTTCAGTGAAAAAGAATTTCCTGGTGTCACCTCGTAGTTTCCCGCCCCTGATTTTCAACGGATGCCCTCTTGTTGTCGTGGGACCCTTGAAAAAGAAGATATCTTCCTCCGCCTCGATGCGGCCCGTAAGATACTTGAACGTCTCGATCATGTCTCCCCTCTCTCTGCGCTCCTCGAGCGAGTATAGCTGTAATTTGTCAAGCCGTTTTTCGTATGGTAGATCCTTGAGTCCCGAGACCATCCGGGTGGCCATTCTTTGCACCGACTCCAGTCTCAGCACATCCTTGCGATAATGCGGCCTCCAGAATTGCACACAGTATTCCAGGTGGGGCCTCACCATGGATCTATACAATGGCATAATGACTTCCGCCTTACGACTGACGAAACCCCTTCGTATGCAGCCCATGATTTGTCTTGCCTTGGACGAAGCCTGCTCCACTTGATTGGCAGACTTCATGTCCTCACTGACGATTACCCCCAAGTCTCGTTCTGCTACCGTTTTTGCTAGGATCTCACCATTAAGGGTATAAGACTTGCATGGATTCTGGCTGCCCAGGTGAATAACTTTGCATTTTTTGGCATTGAAGTTGAGTTGCCATGTCCTAGACCATCGCTCCAGTAGGAGCATCTACATTATTGCATGGCAGCTAGTTAGAGCACAGAAAATGTGGGAGCCCTTATAGCCTACAAAATAGGTGGCAGAAAGTGCTACTGTGCAGTGGTGTAACGAAGGTGAGAGGTGGGTAAGGGAGGGTGGCGGCTTTTCCCGCAATCATCTCCATCCCAGCTCCACACATGCCCCTCGCTGCTTCCCCATTCCTGCCTGGCATGCGCTTCCCCCATTCCCTTCTCTTTCCCCGCAGCTCTAGTTGAAGTTGTTGCTCATGGCAGTCAACAGCATGCTCCTCGTGACCCTGTCGGCTCTCCCTCTGACATCACTTCCTGTGCATAGCACCTGGAAGTGTCATCAACGGGAGAGCCGAAAAGCACGTTGTTGATTGCTGTGAACAACTTCAACTAGAGGTAGGGGGAAGGGGAGGAATGGGAAGAGGTTGGGGGGGGGGATGGAGGGCAGAGAGGAAGAGGTGTGCTGGCATCCCCACTAACATGGCGCCCAGGGCGGACCCCCCTTCCTACTTCACTGCTTCCGCGATGTTTTTAAAAATGGCAACATGCTAATGGATGTATAATCACTCAAAAAAGTGAAGGCAATATTGTGCTCAAAAAAGTTATACAATAAACATGAACACAAAAAATGGAAATAGATATCAACTATGGAAGGGAAAGGCCTCAAATATCCCCATGCCCAAAGCTCATGGCTTGGTTCAAGGGCACTTATGCCTTTTTAGAGCACAGCAATTTTGAATTATATATCTGTTAGGCTAATGCAAGGGTGGGCAACTCCGGTCCTCGAGGGCCAGAATCCAGTCAGGTTTTCAGGATTTCCCCAATGAATATGCATTGAAAGCAGTGCATGCAAATACATCTCATGCATATTCATTGCGGAAATCTTGAAAACCTGACTGGATGCTGGCCCTCGAGGACCGGAGTTGTCCACCCCTGGGCTAATACCTTTGTGCATTGGGTGAATATTTGCTGATTGATTTCAATTATAAAAATATATTTGTCACTTTTTGCACATTTTGATATTTAAAAAAGGAAGGTTTTTTGACCCATGATAATACCCTTACCCCCATCAGTGCCCTTGAACCAAGCCGTGAGCTTTGGGCATGGGGTATTTGAGGTCTTTCCCCTCCATAATTGATATCTATGCACATGCTAATGGAAACATTAGTGCATCCCCATTAATAAAATAAATAGAAAATTGAGGTTTTTTATAACTGTGCAAAAATGACCTTGGTGTATGGGAGAACATATGTAAGTGTGCACTAAGGCCATTTGTTATTGTAGCTTAGTCAAATGACCCCTTCGATTGTAAGCCTTCTGGGGGACAGGAAAATACCCACATTTGAATATAACTTGCATTGAGCTATTACTGAATAGGCCCGAGTTCAATTTAAATGAATGAAAGCCAGGGCCATTGCTTTAAATTTCACTCTTTGAACAATGGACAGATAATGAAGCTTTACAAGAGTTGATAAATGTTCCCCAAATGGTAACTGTACCAAAACCCTGGCAGCAGTTATTCTGTATGAATACAGATGCTGGCTACTTTTCAGAAGCAGCCCTAAATACAGCAAATTACAATAATCTATGCACAATGATATAATAGTGTAACGAGTCTGGGGAAAACCCTTCTATGGAAAATATTCTCAAAGCCTCTGTAACTGGCAAAAGGTAATTGAAACATGATTTGATTATTGCTGACATCTGCAAGTTTATTGTAAGGGCAACATCAAATCCAACCCCTGAGTTATGTGCATGATCTCGGCCAGAGTTTCCAACTTAATCCACACGATGGATGGCCTTGATGTCCATAATTCTGCTTCACATATTGCTGCGTGATCCATGTCCAATATTGTTCGCCCAGAGATCAAGAACATGTGACAGAAAGATACATAAATGCTTGCAGTTATATTGGGTGCCACAGGCCTGGTGAAAAGCAATTTCCAAGCAGACCTTGATGGATTGTCTATATACGAGGGTAAATCAAAAAGTACAGGCAAAATACATTTAACGGCTTTAATAGAAGTAACTGTGAGCAATTGAACATAGTCCCCATGCAAGACGACGCATTTGTTGTATTGTTCAACTAGCCTTTGCATTCCTGCAGAGAAGTGTTTTTTTTCGGCTGCTCCTGAAGCCAGGCGAGCACCGCTTCCCTTACTTCATCATGCTTTGTCTTTTGCTCTCCTGGTCGCAGTAATGCACCCATGTCATGTCACCGGTGATGATTCTCTCCAGAATACTCAGATCTTCTTAATATCGTCTCAGGAACTGGGTCTCAACCTCCACATGCTATTGCTTGTGCAGACCAGTAAGCTGTCTGGGAACCCATCGTGCGTAGAGTTTCCTGTATCCCAAGTCATCATTATGCATTATGGCAAATGCAGATCCATAGCTGATATCCAAATCTACAGCCAGTTGAGACACTGTTATCCAGCGGTCTTCTCTAATCAAAGCATCTGCCCTGTCAATGGGCTCTTGTGTGCGTGATGTCGATGGGCGACACAAACGACCTTCGTCGGTTACACCTGTCCTTCCCACTTTAAACCTTTTTTTACCCACTCATAAACCTTTTGTTGATTCCTGGTGCTATGTCCATACAGGGTCAATATCTGACGGTGAATTTCCTCAGGTTTCACCCCCTCTGCCTAAAGAAAGCGCATTACTGCACATGGTTCTTCGACGTTGCCATCTTTCACTGGAGTGTCCGTGTTTTTGACCTCATGGCTGCCACACGACTGAAGATCAAGTGCTGCACTGTGTGTGGATGAACTCTCTAACAAGCAATGTACGAGATGCCAGTGGGGAGGTGCTGAAAAAGAAAAGGCGTGAAGAGGAGGAGCTATGCCAGGGAGGAGGAGAGGCGCCGACATCAGCTGACTGCCTACAGGATGTGCCTCTCACTTTAACTTTCATCGCATGTCCGGTGCCATATTTGAGATGAGATGGCTGGGAGGGTGTAGATGGGCTGGAGTAAGTCTTAACAGAGATTTCGGCAGTTGGAACCCAAGCATAGTACCGGGTAAAGCTTTGGATTCTTGCCCAGAAATAGCTAAGAAGAAAAAAAAAAAAAAAAAAAATTTAAATTCAATGGACCATTCGGGTCTTTATCTGCCGTCATCTACTATGTTACTATGTTACTATGTATGAAAGTTAAAGCTTAATGCATACTTAATCTAGACCCCCTGAAAAAGTCAAGTCAATTGGTGAAACGGGTTCCGTCCGGCCGAATAAGATCATATTAATATTATCATCATATAAGATCTAAAGTTAAAAAATCTATACAATCACTTTTGTTTTTTGATCAGCTCGAGAGGTTTTTTGAGCTTTGAAAGAGAACCTGTTCCTGCATATGCTATTTGTGAATTTAAATTCTTTGATAGCGCAGGCATCTGAGGTCTTTTTCCTTTTGTTTCCACACTAGTTATGTTTAAGAAACCTGTTTTGCATTGTCTTATAAAATAAGAGCCATTTAGATTTTAACAACAATTGTTATACAGTATATTTCATTTGTTATCAAACTTTAAATGGTATAATACCTTAGATGTGTGTGTGTGGGTGGGGTGGGGTCAGTCATTGGCTGGACATGTGCAGAGGAAGAAGGGGGGTTGGGTCAGGAGCAGGATGGCAGGGAGATGCCTGGGTGAGGGCGGTCAGAGAGAGAGAGAGAGAGGGCAGACCCACAGAAGGGGGGAGGGGGAGATGAGTGGTGCACTGCAATTGAGGGTAGGAGAGGAGGGGACATGGATGATGGACTAAAAGGGTGTGTGTGGATGCTGGACAAACAGGGTGGAGGGGAGGGGAGATAGATGCTGAACCCATAAAGGGGGAAAGCAACCCAGACCAGAAAGGAGAGTAGGAAGGGAGGAAGAGATGCAAACAAGAGAGGTGGTGGGGTGATGGGACATGGATGCTGGACCTACAAGTGGGGGTGGGGGGAATGCTAGAGAGAGGAAGAGAGAGTGATTCAGATCACAAAGGGGTGGTGGGAAGGGATGAAGAGATCCTTGCCTGTGGAGAGAGGGAGACAAGGGTGTGGAGGGATGGTAGAGAGAAGAAGAGTGTGACCCAGACCAGAAATGGGGAAAGAGATCCTTAGCCAGTGATGAGAGGGAGAGAGAGAGATGCTGCACCATGGGATTCAGGGTGCAAGTGTGAGAAGTGGGATTTAGAGGGATACAAACTGCAGTTGGAGTGAGAGAGAGAACAGAGGAGATTGGTACCTCAGAAAGAAAAAGGTAGTTAGGAGTTTACACTACAAATAAACTGCAGAATTTCAAAATATTGTGCACACAATTTTCAATTTTTTTGCACAGAATTCCGCCAGAAATAGTAGATGTGAATAACTTGTGTACTCTTTCCAAAAATACTACGTAGGACTAGGGGGCATGTGATGAAGCTACTAAGTAGTAGATTTAAAACAAACAGAGCAAATATTTCTTCACACAACGTGAATTAAACACTGGAATTTGTTGCTGGAGAATGTGGTGAAATCAGTTAGCTTAGCAGGGTTTAAAAAAGGTTTGGCTAAATTCCTAAAAGGAAGTCCATAGGTCCATGGTGCCTACATCACAAGCATACTTAACCAGATAGAACTCTGGATGCTAGCCTACAGATTAAAACTAAACCCGGGCAAAACAAAATTCTTCCTAGCCTCCCCCAATGAAAAAATCAAAGACTCCACAATCCAGGTGAAAGGTCTGGTCTTCCCCCTCGAACAAACATTAAAAATACTGGGAGTCACTCTAGACAAACATCTATCGCTAGAAAATCACACCGATCTTACTGTCAAGAAATGCTTCTCGGTCCTCTGGAAACTGCGCACCATAAAAAAATACTTTGATGACTCCTCTTTCCGCCTTTTGGTACAGTCCTCCATTCTCAGTGTACTAGACTATTGCAATGTCATTTATTTGAGCTCCACGAAGAAAACCAGGAGGAGACTAAAATTGATCCAGAACACTGCCGTCCGCCTCATATTCGGCCTGAACAAATGGGACCACATCACGCCTTTCTACCACCAACTGCATTGGCTCCCTTTCGAATCCAGAGTCCTATTCAAATTCGCCTGCTTCTGCTACAAAACAGTTTTTGGCCTACTACCTAGTTACCTAAATCATCATTTCACTCTGAATCTCACCAACAAGAAATCTCGCAGAATCCAGCTGTTCATCTTCCCATCACTAAAATTATGTCACTTCAATAGATTTCTCGACAAAACCTTTGCGTACCAGGCGGCTAAGCTGAACCCTTGGCTTGCCCAAATGATACTCGAGGCCCCCTCTTACCTTAGTTTTAGAAAACTTCTCAAAACACACCTCTTCCGCGAACAGGGCTTTTAATCCCCCTTGCCCCCTGCTTCTTCCACTCCCCCCCGTTCCCTCTACTCCCCCTCTTCCCCCCCTCTCCCCACTAGGTCTCTCTCACGTTATCGCTTACCTTCCAACCCTACCTCTGTCTTACCGTTACTTCTGCTAATTCCCAGTTAAAGTGTTCCCCACGGCCCCCTCTTCATTGCCTGTAATTTTGTTAAAATTTTGTAAATCCATGTGTCACCATGGATCTTAATTAATGGATGTGAACCGCCTAGAACTTCTTTGGGTATGGCAGTATACAAGAATAAAAATTATTATTATTGAGATGGCTTGGGGAAATCCACTGCTTTTTCCTAGGATAAGCAGCATCAAATCTGTTTTACTACTTGGGATCTAGCTAGGAACTTGGGACCTAGGTTGGCCACTGTTGGAAACAGTATACTGGACTTGATGGACCTTCAGTCTGTCCCAGTATGGCAATTCTTATGTTCCTTTAAATATTCATCAGCTCATGTGTGATGTCTTTTTATCTGGAGACAGGAATGACTGGGAGTCACTCTTGCCTCCTAAGGTATGATCATGATGAGGATTTGAGGGTACCTGGGGGAAAGTCTGGTGGTTGATGGGTGCCACTAGACATCAGTGATGAGTTTTTTTCAGTTGGGGGAAGAGAGAAGGAGAAGGTGTCACTAGACATAAGGGAGTATTGTTGTTTTTTAAGTCAGGGTGGGGAAGGAGGTCATGTTAACTTGTTATTTATAAGTATTGATAAGAATGGTTTTAGTTATTGTATTACTTCCGGGTTTTGTTGCTGGTTTCTTTGTTTTGTGATCCATCTTAGACCCAGCAGGAAGTGGGCAGGGTACAAGTAAGAAGATTAGATTTGATAAATTTACAGTCATGTGACTCTCAAGAAGAGGTCTGTGAGTTCCCATAAGCTACTGTTCCATGATATCTTTATTTGCTGGCTCTTTAAATCACCTCAAAACCTATAAAGATGCCTTGGTATGGTTTCCAGATGCTAAAGAAGCCAAGTATATAGCTGCATTACATCGTCACTGAAGACACATAGTTGCTATAATCATGGACTGCCCTGATGGAAAGAGTAGAACTTTTCATGGTCTCAAATATTAGTTCAGTAAAAAGGTATCATTTGGACTTTGCTGAGATATTTCTGTGCCACATTGCTAAGTTTGATATTCCAGAAAATGCCACCAGATGGCGACATCACTCCATCTAATCTGACTGAGAGCCCATCACAGGGCAATTTAGTTTGTTTTCATTTTGTATTAAGGTATCTCCAGATACTGTACACTGTGCACCTGCCAAAAGTAGAATAAGGACCTTCCCCTGCTATCCCCCTGGATCTCCTATGCTCCCTGACAAATTCCCTTCTCTTCCATCCTTACAGTTGACATAGTCTATGGGTGATTTTGATTTCCTGAAGTAATACAAGGTGAAATGAATGAGCACAGGCCATCTTCTTCAGCTTATAAAACTGCAGAGAATTTATTGTCTCTGATGTAATGGCAGCAATCACTTTCAGATGTTAATAGGGTGAAAACAGTAATAGTGAGGGTAGCAGGCCTTCATGAGGAATACTTAAACAGTTTCCTTGTTTTTCTTCTGTGAAGCAAGCACAGTTGAACATATTTTTTTTTCTTGAGGTCTGCAGCAAAAGAGACATCTGACTAGATATAATTGCTCATTTATTCTAAGTTTAGAATTTAATCCTTGTTTCATCATTCCCCATTGTGCCTTAAAGCTTGGTTAGTGGGCCTTATTTATAGGCGCAAACTTTTTCATCTTTCTTCTTCTCTACTTTCTTATCTTCCCTCTTTGCTACCCTCCTGATGTGCTCCCCATAAATGTCTCTTTATTTTCTTTAATGATTGTAGTTCATCCCCCTCTCCTTTTGTATTGGTAATTAAATTTGTACGTATATATTTTATTTGTAATTAATTGTCTTATAATTTGCATTGAAATACTTGATATTGCATGCACAACAAATTTTAATAAACTTGAAACTTAAAACAGCCCCTTGGACCTTGAGAAAAGAAATGATGCTTTTACACCAAAAGCATGATTCTCCATTCGAATTAATGGTTTTATTTGTGATGAAAATATGAGAATTTGTTTGTCGTCATTAATATACAATAATTTAATCTCACATACTCTGCAATTAGTTTTAAAAAATTTCTGCTTTCAATAAAACTCATATATCTAGAGTTATTTATCTTTCTTTTTTTAAACTATGGCCCTTTGAAAAGTGCTGAAGTACCCAATGTGGCCCTCTTGGCGAAAGGTTTGGAGACCCCTGCTCTAAGAGATCCCACGTGCCTATCCCATGCTTTCTTGAATTCAGACACAGTCTCTGTCTCCACCACCTCTTCTGGGAGACTGTTCCATGCATCTACCACCCTTTCGGTAAAAAAGTATTTCCTTAGATTTCTCCGGAGCCTATCATCTCTTAACTTTATCCTATCACCTCTCATTCCAGACTTCTTCAAATGAAAGAGACTCGACTCAGGAGCATTTACGCCACATAATAATAATAATAATAATAATAATAACTTTATTCTTTTATACCGCCATAACCAAAAGCTGGACAATCAGTGAAATACAATAATACAGTAAAAATTACAAATACAGTGGTACCTCGGTTTGTGAGTAACCCGGTTTGCGAGTGTTTTGCAAGACGAGCAAAACACTCAGCAAACTTTTGACTCGCAAATCGAGCACTGCCCCAATCAACGAGCACTTACAGTCCAGGAAGCGCTGCTTCGGGGGATTCCTCTTCCGTCTTCCAGCCAGCCTTCTACATCAGGTGTCTTCCGCAGGTTGGAGGACCTCTGTCTGGGCCTGCGCGGCTGGGTGCTGTCCCGCCTGCGCGTTGCGTGTGACACGCACAGCGTCAATCATCGGCGTTGTGTGTGTCGTGCGGCGTGTGGGTGGGGTAGCGCTTGGCTGCGTGGGCTCGGGTGGGGGCTCTCCTGCATGTGAGGGGCATCCGACGTGGAGGGCTGGCCGGCGGATGGAGGAGGCATCCCTCTAAAGACACTGCGAGGTTCTCCGGTGGCTGGCATCCCCCCCGAAGCGACACTGTGGGGTTCTCCAGTGGCTGGCATCCCCCCCAAAGCGGCACTGTGGGGTTCTCCGGCGGCTGGCATCTCCCCGAAAGCGGCACTGTGGGGTTCTTCTTCAAATGACCGACGGAGGAGATGGCAGTGCAGCACCCGTCACCCGACAGGTATAGACCCCGGGTTCTAGAACGAATCATCTGAGTGTCCATTATCCCTAATGGGGAACTTTGTTTTGATAAACAAGCATTTTGGATTACGAGCATGCTCCTGGAACGGATTATGCTCGTATTCCAAGGCACCATTGTATTTGTAAAATAGAATTTCAATAATAAAACTCACTAAGTAATAAACTTATCAAACAAAGTGGTCTTAATTTCTGAAAACTGCAATAGGATAACTTAGCTTGCTGAATACATTTACCTAACCAAGATTGTTGCCTACCAGTTTGAAACGCTAGGGTCCTATCTAAGAAGGTCTTATATCTACACCCATTAATTTTTGGATAAGCAAATATGTAGAAGTTTCAAGTTTCTTTTGATGGTCTATGCAACACAAAATGAAGAAAAAGGTAAGCTGGAGACAATCCCGATATCAGCTTAAAGCAGACGCAGGAAAATTTGAATAATACTCTTACCTCCTAAAGGTAGCCAATGAAGTAAACGATAATATGGACTAATATGGTCGTTCTTATTTAAACCAAAAACCAATCGAACAGCTGTATTCTGAATTATCCTTAATTTCCTTAGAATTTTTTAGGGTGCTCCTAAATAGATGATGTTACAATAGTCTAAAATAGATAAAACTAATGCCTGGTGAGTCTGTAAAGTGTACCCTGGATAGAGTGGTAGGTGAGTTATCCACAGCTGGTACTGGAATTTGATAGTGATTTAATTCTTCAGACTTATTTTAGACATATGAATGATAAATTTTTCAGTTCCACAGTATGTCTTTTCCCCTACATTTCTCAAGTAACACATAAGAGAAGAAAGGACTTTTTGATTTATTGGTCAAGGGTTTAAGATTTGGGATTATGATAAACATACAGAGGGCCTCAAAATAGTACCTGGAGGGCTGCATGTGGTCCCCGGGCCGTGATTTTGAGACCACTGGCTTATTCTCACCCGGGCGCTGTGATCACCTTGCCCCATCACTTCTAGCATAAAGCCCTCTTCAGTAGATTAGCCAGCCTGCCGCTAAAGACATTTCTTCCCTTCTTTGATAGAAGGATACCATCCCTGCTCAGCAGCCCTTGGAAAATCATCCCATGGGCATTTACTCAGTTTCTTGTATAAGAACAAGTCTAAGTGTTTATGTTAAGATGTATAAGTAAGGTGTGCTCTATGGACTTAAATCCCCAGAGGGCTTTGCTTCTCCCAGAGAGCTAGGCCACATTCACAGAGCTTAAACCCTATTTCTTCTTCAGATTGAGATAGAACAGTTGCCATATTTGTAGACCACTTGGCTGCATGAGTATCTGAGTCTAGCATTATTCTCCCACCAGGTTTTTACCCTTTATTTCTAACAATCTAATACAGCTTAATTTTGTAACTAAGTCTGGAGAACAGTGTTATTTCCACAAGGTGTGGACACACTCCCAGCTCCTTTTTTGAATAGGAGGGGCTGGTAGAATAAGAAGATTCTGTGACAAAGTTGAACTGCCGTGAAGTCATCAATTGTAAGTGTTTATTCTTTACTTCATGTTATTAAAGAAAGCTGATCAAGAACTACAGAGTCTGGCTGATAACACTAAGATTACCGAAGTAAGGGTTAACTGAAGAGGAGCTTCATACAATTGCCAATATAACTCAGAGTGAGGAAATCTACAAAGACTGTTCAGGGAAGCTGTAAACTGTCCAGTAAAGCTATAATCAGCACACTTGGCCTCCCTCAGAGATGGAGGAAAGGGCTGAGTAGGGCTATTGATGTAGATATTCAGAGAAAACATCGCTATTAAAAAAAATGCTGTCCAGGGGGGTTTAAATACTGATCTGCATATATCTCTAATGACAGCAATTTCCAAAAATGACTTGGGTAAATGAGCTATACGAAATTGCTCACCCTTCCTCTGGGTTAAACCATGTACTGATGGTTCATTGTGTGAGTTTCAAAATCTTGTTTTGCTTTGACTACAGCTGTTCTTTGTCACCCCCAGAAGGTTCCTCTCTAGGTGATCAGCTGTCTTGCTTAATGGTTGAACCAGCCCTGCTGTCAGCATGGAGTGTGCAAGGATTAGGGGACACTCAATGAAATTACATGGAAATACTTTCATAAAAAAAAAAAAAAATAGGAGGAAATATTTTTTCACTCACAGAATAGTTATGCTCTTGAACTCGTTGCCAGAGGATGTGGTGACAGCGGTTAGTGCAGTTGGATTTAAAAAAAGGTTTGGGCAAGTTCCTGGAGGAAAAGTCCATGATCTAGTATTGAGACAGACATGGGGGAAGTCACCGTTTGCCCTGGATCGGCAGCCTGGAATGTTGCTACTATTTGGGTTTCTTAGCTTCTGTGGAAACAGGATATGGGGCTAGATGGACCATTAATCTGTGTGCTATACTTATGTTCTTATGACAAAAGATCCGTGGACAAATCATCCCTGTATAATGCAGTAAGATAAGCCTGTCATAAGTGTCTTGAGATTCCACCGACAAAATTAGCATAAACCAGTTTTTAGTGTCCTAAAACAAGTAATATGGAGCACACTCTGAATAACATAAGAGCTAATGCTCTGGTATGAGGGCAGTAAAAACCCTTCAAGTGTGAAAATGGTGACCTTGTTCAGAGCAAGCATTAGAGTCGGCTGCAAGTATACTATGAATTGTTTTGCCATTAACAGGGAACCGTCCCTACTGATTCTGATGCAGATAACAAGCCTATGAAAAATACTAATGCAGATAGTCTGCTACCTAAAGCAGGTGGAGGCAAGGTAAATGATTGGACCTGATTTACTAAGCTTTTATTTCATGGACACGGGATCCAGCCCATGCAAGTGGTTTTGAATAGATGTGCATATTAAGGACTGGTTGCCAGATTTCCTCTAGAAAAAAAGAGGACACCCGGTCCCGCCTCTTTCTGACCCTAGCCCCGCCTCCAGCCCTGCCTTGTTCCGCCTCTAGCCCTGCCCTGTTCTGTCCCCAGCCCAGCCCCCACACAAACCTCCCTGAGCTCGGGAACGCGTATGACATCGACGTGATGACATCAGGCACATGCACGCCTATATGTGATGTCATCACGCCGACGTCCACGCCTGCGCAGATGCCCTACAGGCGCAGCCCTGAGGCCGGGGACTTCCAAAACTCAGACAAACTGCCGGGTTTTGGAAATCTCTCTGGGCACCCAGACAGTCCTCTAAAAAGAGGACAGTCCGGGTTTTCCTGGATGTCTGGTTACCCTCGGTTTCTCCCACTCCATGTCTATAGAAAAAATGTTTTATTAAATCAGGCCATGGATTGTTGTTGTTTTTTTTTTTTTTTTACTGTTGCTATTAACTACATCATTTACCTCACAATAATCCTCATTTACCTTGGAAACCACAGCAGCAGTTTGTAAGCATCAAGATTATTTGGCATAATTGTATTGTATTTGGTGTGGGGAGATATGATGCAGACATTTAAATAATCAAAAGGTATTACTATATAAACAGCTCTTTTTCACAGATGGGAAGCAAGTGGAGCTAGAGAAAAGGAGGGTGAAGACCAAAGGATATGCAGATGACATCCTTTCTCCCTCCTCCCCCAACATTATATTGTAAATCCCACTTCCTGTTTCCTCTTAGTCCATCCTATTTCCCTCCCCATATATATTTACTGTCATAAACTGCCTCAATGGTAATGCCAGTTGGTGGCTTATCAAGATAGAAATAAATTTGAAAATAAACTTAGGAAGTGAATTGCAGTTGCAGGATGGTAGAAAGGAAATGACATCAGGAATCTACTATTTCACAGGGACGAAAAGACGGGGACCAATATAGTGACGGAATTGCATGTGGCCAAAAACCCACACTGACCGCTGCTGGCTGAATACTGCCCCTTTAGAATATAAGCCTTCCAGGGACAGGAATACACCTAGTGTAGCTGAATATAACTCATCTTGAGTTACTACTGAAAAAGGTGGGAGCTAACCCCTCCCCCCCCCCCTTCCCAGGTCTATAGTAGCAGCAATTCCAGCAAGAACAATAAAAACTCAGGCAGCCAAAAACACTTACCCCTCTTTTACAAAGGTTTTCTTTTAATGTTATGCTCATGTGTGTTTTTTGTAATCTGTCAAAAATTATAGACTAGGGGACACTAGATGAAGTTTCATGGAAATGTTTTTAAAACCAATAGGAGGAAAAAAAATTTCACTCGGAGAATAGTTAAGCTCTGGAACACGTTGCCAGAGGATGTGGTAAGAGCGGATAGCGTAGCTAGTTTTAAGAAAGTTTTGGACAATTTCCTGGTGGAAAGGTCCATTGTCTGTTATTGAGAAAGACATGGGGGAAGCCACTGCTTGCCCTGGATCGGTAGCATGGAATATTGCTACTTCTTGGGTTTTGACCAGGTACTAGTGACCTGGATTGGCCACCGTGAGAACGGGCTACTGGGCTTGATGGACCATTGGCTGATCCAGTAAGGCTGTTCTTATGTTCTTATAGATTGTTGGATATAAATGTTTTTCCACTTTCCAAACCTTGTGAAACACACTAAAATCTTATATTGGTAGGCTGTCACACAAAATATAATCTTCAAGGTAAGTATTACAGAGAGAAACCAGGGGTCTCAAGTGCTCCCAGCCAGAAGCCCAATGCGAATGGCCAATGCGGTGAGCTATCATCGTTCCCGTTTATTTTCTCTGTAAAATTTTTAGCTATTTTTTTGCTCTTTAATTTTTCAACTTTTTTTGTTGTTTAACTTATTTTATGTTGTATATGCTTTTTACTACATTTAGCATTTAACACGACTGTGTTGCTGATCTGTTACTCTTCCACTTTATGCATGAGTAGCTAAAGTTTGTTTAATAGTTACTCATGCATAAAGTGGAAGAGTAACAGATCAGCAACACAGTCGTGTTAAATGCTAAATGTAGTAAAAAGCATATACAACATAAAATAAGTTAAACAACAAAAAAAGTTGAAAAATTAAAGAGCAAAAAAATAGCTAAAAATTTTACAGAGAAAATAAACGGGAACGATGATAGCTCACCGCATTGGCCATTCGCATTGGGCTTCTGGCTGGGAGCACTTGAGACCCCTGGTTTCTCTCTGTAATACTTACCTTGAAGATTATATTTTGTGTGACAGCCTACCAATATAAGGATATAAATGTTTTACATTTTAAAAAAAATATATTCTAAAAAAAAATAAAAATAAAAATGATGTTGGACTACTTCTCCACTAGAAGGATAATATTTTGTAGTTTTGAAGCCTTGAAGTGGTAGGCCTTAAACTCTTCTGTCTTTTGAGTGTGGATGGTCCCTCGCATCTGTTTGTAAATTCTGAATGAGGTAATGGTTGGGTCATGGTGTTATTGGCTTTTCAAGGAGTGTTTGTACTAGGCTGAAGAGAAGCCTTTCTTAGAAAGCCACAGCCCAGGAAGGAAATTACTATACAGTAAGTCACAACAGATAATTGTTACCCTTCAGGATTCTACAGAATAGAGCAATGTAGAAAAATTTCCCAGCACTAACCAAGGCAAATAAAGGTGGCCAAGTAGTTACTATTAGAGCTCAGTTACTCAGGACAACTGACAAGCCACAGCAAGAGACACAACAGATTTCAAGGGAGCATGAAATCTCTGCTTTTCTTCTTTCTCATCGAGGACTCCACCGGACAACAAGACAGGACTCATTTTCTCTGTTTAGTTTCATCCCAGCCATTTTGTGGAAAGCTCTCAGTAAATGAAGGAGTGGAGTATCGGGTCAACCCTGCTTTTATCAAATGGAAAAGCAAAACAGCCACTTGTGTACTATTCCCTCAGACAGGAGCCTAATCCTGATGGAGGAGTAGCATAATGGTAAGAAAAGTGGCCTGAGAACCAGCTCAAATCTCACCGTGGCTCCTTGCGATCTTGGTCAAATTACTTACCTCCACTGCATCAGGTACAAACTTAGAAGCCAATATTCAAAGCAATTTAAACAGCTAGGAGAGGCTTCTGGCCATTTAAATTGCATGTCCAGACAGGGCAGGATTAACCAATAGACCAAGTAGGCACGTGCCTAGGGCTGAAATTGTCAGGGGGGCCTGATGAAGGAGGGCATCAACATTGTTTTTTCCAAGCGGCGATGGGCCCCTCCAGCATCGATCGGCAACGCGGGCCCCCCCGATTGGCAATGCAGGCCCCACCCTAATCAGCAACGCAGCCCCCCCCCCCCATCGATGGAAAGTAAGACAAGCAAGCAACGCGGGTAAGAAAGGCAACGGGAGCTGTAATTATGCAAGCAGTACTGCTTGCCCAAAGCTTCCCTCTGACGCAGCTTCCTGTTTCCGTCTGGGCGCATGATGGGGTGGGGTGGGGCAGGGGACCCAGTGTACTTGGGTGCCTAGGGGCCCTCAACGAATTAATCCTGCCCTGTGTCCAGGGCTAGTGCCGTATAGTGCCACTGAATATACCCAATTAGCATCGAAGCCAAAACTGGCTATTATGTGGGTAGAGCTGACACATATTTCGTTAAATGCCAATATTCAGCAGAAGTTCAAAGAGCCCTATCTCTATCTGGTTTAACTTATCCAATTAAATGCTGAATATCACGTAGCTGGATAAGTGTTAAGGGCCAGATTCTATAAATTGGCGCCTACATTGTAGGTGCCACTCCACACGGTTGTCAATCAATCGCTATGTATCACTTATAGAATCACGCTTGGCGGTGAACTTACGTGTTGATAGGCTCTGTAGAGATAGGTGCTGGTACATTAGGCCCTGTTTTACTGGGCCTAATTTACCGGGGCCTAACTTGGATGCCTAGTAATGCCTAAGTCAACCATGCCTATTCTCCACCCCTAACCATGCCTACTTTGCAGGCATCATTAGGCGTCAGAGGGTACCTTGACTTAGGTGTCACTAGGGTCCGCTCTAAGTTCCACATGGAACTCTTAATGGGCTATTATTATTATTATTTTTTAATTATCAATTAGCTTCAGTGGTGCGGTCAATTACCATATCATTTAAGCTAACTGAAACAATTTGGGTTGTGAGTGGATTTTAGTTAGGTGTCGCTAGGCGTCCGCAATTAGGGGTGCCTAGCAACGCATTACTAGGGCGCCATTTATAGAATCTGGCCCTATGTGGCTAGGTATAACCTGATATTCAATGATGGTACCTGGACATGGCCCAGGATTGAATATCTTGGGTTAACTTCTGGCAGCGGCCAAAAAATCCCACTGACCGCTGCTGGCTGAATACTGCCCCTTTAGAATATAAGCCTTCCAGGGACAGGAATACACCTAGTATAGCTGAATATAACTCATCTTGAGTTACTACTGAAAAAGGTGGGAGCTAACCCCTCCCCCCCCCTTCCCAGGTCTATAGTAGCAGCAATTCCAGCAAGAACAATAAAAACTCAGGCAGCCAAAAACACTTACCCCTCTTTTACAAAGGTGCGCTAAGCTTTTTAACGTGCGCTAAATATTAGCGCACGATAAACACGTGCTAAAGGCTAACGCATGCATGCTATCCTATGGACGCGTTAGCGGTTAGTGCACGCGTTGATTCCGTGCTAAAACGCATAGCGCGCCTTTGTAAAAGAGGGCCTTAGGCCCTTTTTTACTAAGGTGCGCTAACCGATTAGCGAGCGTTAAATGCTAATGCGTGCATGTCAGTCTATGGATGCGTTAGTGTTTAGCACACGCTAATTCAATTAGCGCGTGCTAATTGGTTAGCACACCTTAGTAAAAGAGGCGGTTAGATTTGGGGTGAAGTCTTTGTGGATTTTCCTTTTGAAAACCGGTGTAAAGCTCACAGATAAAATGTACCCACAGACATTTCCATCTGCTTTTTTGGGGGGGTATAATTTTGCTTTATAGTAGGCTCATAATTTGAAAATGTGGAGGGGCATAATCGAAAGGGACGTCTAAGTCCGTTTACGTCCATCTCGCAAGTCGTCCAAAGTTAAAAAGAGCCTAAGACACATTTTCGAAAGAGACGTCCAACTTTTTTGTACTTTCGAAAATCGTCTAATTATACGTCCTGCCGATCTGATCGTCCAAGCCGCTAAATCGTCCATCTTTATACCACATTTCCGTCCAACTTTCCGTCCAAGTCTAAAACACCTAGAACAAGCCCTGTTGGACGTGGGAGGGGGTCTGCAAAGTGATGGATTGAACACCCAGACATGCCACCTAAATAGTGGGGTACCTTACAGGGCACTGCTGTGAACTTCACAAAAAGGGTGCCATGGCTTCTCCTCACTACAGCTCCCTTGTAGGTCCCCCCATACCACCTCCAGAATCCCCTAGACCCACTTATCTACCACCCCAATAGCCCTTATGGCTTCAGGAGCCACTTATATGCCAGTCAAAAAAGGTTTTGGGGTGTATAGGGGAGTGCACATGTTTCAGTATCAATGAAGTGATTACAGGGGCTTATGGGCATGGGTCCTCCTCTCCATGGGTCCCTAACCCACCCCCAAGACGCCTCTGTGCAGCACGACTAGGCTTTCCTATGCCAGGCGGCCAGGCGATGATGGTCTGGAGGCTGAAATTTAAAGTTGTGAATAAAATTTTTATGGGGGCGGGGGGGGGGGGGTTGGTGATCACTGGGGTAGTGTGTGGGGGTCTGTGTTATATGTTTTCAGTGCTTATCTGGTGAGTTTAGGTGGGTTTTTGTGACTTAGACCATGTTTCACATGGTCTAAGTCACAACGTCCAAGTTCCGTCTAGGCTCTGTTGTTAAACTTTTGGTTATACATGCTGTATGACTAAGTCTAAGCCGGGGATTATGAGTTGGAAGCCTTTGGTGAAAATCTCCTTTTTCCAGATGAGTGTATTTTGTCCACATTGTTTTTGATTGTGTGCTTCACATCTCCAAGAGTTCTTGCACTAATTTAATCAAGCTGTAGCCCTTGCTAACTAATTGAGTTAAGTTTGGGATTCTGGCCTGTATTGCTATATACTGACGCTTATACATAAAAAAGATTTTGAAAAAAAGTGACCAAAACATGATTTTGTATGTATGAAAACGAATGAAATAGTGACTCATATATATGTTCACGGAGTTTTTTTATAAACCCGTGATGATGAGTGGAGGGCTGGGTACTTGTGTAGTCCCAACCTCCCTCAATTGAGGTTTATTTTTTCTCCGTTTCAATTTTTGGTTTACTTGCTGTCAGCTTTGTTTCTGGTATACATGGCCTGTATGTTTCCCTGCTAATAACTGGATTTTACAAACACGTATTTTTAATATATTTATTAATTATTTGGACGTTTTGACCTTAATAAATTGCTAAGTCTAAGCCGGCCCACGTCCCGCCCAACTCCCGCCCTCGACACGCCTCCTGAAACGCCCCGTGTACCTTTGGACGTTGAGCGGCACTATGAAGGCCTAAGTCATTTAGAAATACGTCCAAAATCCGGTTTTATTATCAGCGCTTGGACGTTTTTGAGAAATGTTCGTCCAAGTGCCGACTTAGGCCAGGTTTTTGGACATTTTCCTCTTTCGATTATAAGCCCCACAATCTCTGCCCCACCCCCTTATTCTATAAAGTTGTGTGCCCAAATTTATGATGGTAACTCTCACCTGTCCTAGGGCTCCTTTTACTAAGCTGTGGTAGCGTTTATAGCACGCGCTAACCCTCGCACTATGCGGACAAACTAATGCCAGCTCTATGGAGGCGTTAAAACCACTAGTGCAGCTTAGTAAAAGGAGCCCTTAGTTTTGTCCCCAACTGCTCAGAAATAATTGTAAGAAAAAACTGCTGAAAAATATTTGTGTGCAAAAAACTATATTCACCAGCCTATATAAATATATATTAAGTGATTGATTTATTATTTCAAAACTTGTTTAGTGCTGTGATTTCTTGAACCGTGATTCGTATGTGAAACCAGAGACCGACGTGCGGAAATGAAAACGTTCCTTCGGTTAAGAATTCATTACAGCTCTCATGAGGGTCCTCTGAAGTAGCAACTTGCGAAATGCGTCAGAACCCTGAAGCCTAAAGCTAAGTAAAATTTATCATTAAATAGTATGCAATTTTCTGAAAAAAGTTGAGATGTGTCCCAAGTGAGAAATGTGTTATGATTGAGAAAAGAGACATTCAGTGGTGGATGTATAATCCATGCAATGGTCTCAAATTCAAGAAATCTCCGAGTACTGAAGAAGTTTTGAAATAATAAATCAATCACTTAATATATATTTAAATAGTTTTGTCCCCACCTTTTTTCCCATGGAAGATACTGGAAGACTCGCACATACTCATCTATGCCGGAGCAAAATTATGACAAATGTGGTCTTCCTGCTTTTGACCTTTGCACTCAAGTTTTATTTCAGTTTTATTAGTAATATAAACTCACTTTGACTTGTCAGCTAGCCTGGCTCTTTATCATTTTTACTATCTTTTAAGGCTTTTTCATTTTCTATTTATTAACACATTTTTCCTTTAATTGACTGATGTCCCATAAGTTTTGAGAGAATTTGTTTTTGATGGGTGTTCTCACTGTGCCATGTATGTTATGCAACCATGCACAACTCTTTGCTAACAGATGTGATCCCCTTTCCCTACCCAGTCTGTCCAGCAGTCTGTGGCAAAGATGCCAATGTACCCATTGTATCATTTCCTCTACCAGAATCTCCCCAACCCTGAGATGTCCTGTCTCTCCAAATTAGATTGCAAGCTCTTCTGAGCAGGGACCATCTATTGAATGTTAAATGTACAGTACAGTGCTGCATATGTCTTTCAGTGCTATAGAAATGATAATTAGGAATAGTATGAAGATCTTAACTCTGCTTGCTCCCTAGTGGTCGATCTGTAATATGGTATATAGGCGGTTTAACAAATGATATTAAACATAACATAAACATAGCACTATAAACAAATTCCATGCATTTGGTTCAAGAAAAATCCCTGTATTAACAATATATCTTTATTATTTAATAATTTGTTTTCTTAGGTACTTTAGCTAGATTGTGAGCCTTCGGGACAGTTAGGGAATTTCCAAGTACCTAATTTTTACTTTTATTTTTGTTTTATTGTAACCCGTTCTGGGCTTCTTGGGAGGACGGGCTATAAAAATGTACAAATAAATAAATAAATATGCACAGTCCCAGGCTGGGGATTTTAGGCCAGTCCTGGATTTTTGATCACCCCCCATCTTGGTGCATCTTAGGACTTGCAGTACTGATGTCAATGGGCAGAATCAGACATCATGTTATTTTATGCTATATATCGCCAAATCCTTGCAGCATATCGCTATATAGAATTATACATAGGCTACGTAGAGTTCTACAGGTTACATAAAATTATACCTGTAATGGCTATATCACTTGAAGCCCAAATGATGAAGCAATACTTTTCCATGGATCAGAAATGAGCAAAAGATCACAAATATCAGTGATCAGAGAGTGATAAAACAGTGATAAAACAGTCGTAAGAAGACTCGAAGCGATCCAGAGGAGGGTGCCGAAAATGATAGGAGGTTTGCGCCAGAAGATGTATGAGGAGAAACTGGAAGCCCTGAATTTGTATACCCTAGAGCAAGGGTGTCCAACCTTTTGGCTTCCCTGAGCCGCATTGGCCGAAAAAATGTTTCTGGGGCCGCGCAAACGCTGCAGCAAGACAGAGGAGGTAGCTAGCAAGACAGTAAACACCCAGGGGCAGCAGAGGAAAACACTGCTTCACCCTTGACCAGGGCCGCACAAAATACTTCACAGGGCCGCATGCGGCCCTTGGGCCACAGGTTGGACACCCCTGCCCTAGAGAAAAGGAGGGACAGGGGAGATATGATTCAGACGTTCAAATACTTGAAGGGTATTAACGTAGAACAAAATGTTTTCCAGAGAAAGGAAAATGGTAAAACCAGAGGACATAATTTGAAGTTGAGGGGTGGTAGATTCGAGAGCAATGTTAGGAAATTCTACTTTACGGAGAGGGTGGTGGATGCCTGGAATGCGCTCCCGAGAGAGGTGGTGGAGAGGAAAACGGTGACTGAGTTCAAAGAAGCGTGGGATGAACACAGAAGATTTAGAATCAGAAAATAATATTAAATATTGAACTAAGGCCAGTACTGGGCAGACTTGCACGGTCTGTATATGGCTGTTTGGTGGAGGATGGGCTGGAGAGGGTTTCAATGGCTGGGAGGGTTTAGATGGGCTGGAGTAGGTTTTGACAGAGATTTCGGCAGTTGGAACCCAAGCACAGTACCGGGTAGAGCTTTGGATTCTTGCCCAGAAGTAGCTAAGAAGAAAAAAAATTTAAAAAATTTAAATTGAATCAGGTTGGGCAGACTGGATGGACCATTCGGGTCTTTATCTGCCGTCATCTACTATGTTACTATGTTACTATAGTATAATTTTATGGTTTATAATGTGATTTTTTTCTATGTCCTGTCTGGTAAGTATAAAAATAGTTCATCGTTTTGGCTTTAAAGGTCTAAAAAACAGAAAAGACGGTACCAAGCCTCGGAGTAAGACAAACCACCAAAGCCAACCTTCAGTTACATATACTTTATTAGTAGTTAGTCCAAAGTTCAAAAATGAGTCCTTGACCATATTTATACAAGGACTTGTTTTTGAACTTTGGGCCACCTACCAATAAAGTATATGTAACTGAAGGTTGCCTTTGACATCTCCTGTGCCTCTTCTTTTGGTGGTTTGACTTTAAAGGTCTTACATTCTTGGATTGTTTTTAAAATTTCCTTGTAGTACTCTCACCATAGAGCAGGGGTCTCAAAGTCCCTCCTTGAGGGCCGCAATCCAGTCGGGTTTTTCAGGATTTCCCCAATGGATATGCATGAGATCTATGTGCATGCACTGCTTTCAATGCATATTCATTGGGGAAATCCTGAAAACCCGACTGGATTGCGGCCCTCAAGGAGGGACTTTGAGATCCCTGCCATAGAGTCATAGGTACAATGCTCTGGTCTCGGAAGTGCTCGCCCAAGGAAGTGTCACCTGATTAGCTTTGTGGTAGAGAGTGAGAATGACACAGGGACAAATTTATCCCCGTGAGATCCCTGACCTATCTCTGTAAGCTCTGTCCTCATCTGCACAAGCCTCAAACACTTAAAGGACAGAGTTTGCAGGGATGGGGCAGGGATAGAACTTGTGGGGACAGGATGAGGATGGAGATAGATCCCGCGGGGATGGGGACAAATTTGTCCCTGCGTCGTTTTCTACTTTGTGGTGTTTAATGTGATGCCTGTGTGTATTTAGGGTAGCCAGATTTCCTCTTTAAAAAAAGAGGACCCCTGCCCCATTCCACCCCAAGCCCACCCCATTCTGCCTACAGCTCTGCCCCCGCTCCCAGCCGGATCTCTTGTCTCCTTCCACGAGGTCTGGAGGGCCTCTGCGTATGCATGGTCGTCAATGCGATGACATCATGCGCATGTGCACGTGTATGATGTCATTGCGTTGACATCCACGCATGCGCAGAGAGTCTCTAGACGTGGCTCCGATCTCAGAACTTCCAAAACCTAGACAAACTTCAGGGTTTTGGAAATCCTTTCGGGCACCCGGACAGTCGTCTAAAAGGAGGACATTTTGGGTTTTCTTGGACGTCTGATAACCCTATGTGAGTTGATACCTGTCTTCCCAGCATAGCGTCCTTCTCCCCATTTTTTGCACTGAATAATATACAGTAATACTACATTTGAAAACAAGCGTGTGTAGGATCCCATTTGAGTGAAACAAGAAACTTGTGGAGAGTTGATGTCCAAGATGAAAGCTTTATTTGAACAAATAAATAATCCGCACAAAAATGTCTAGAGCCTGAACCACTGGAAACAAATGGACCCAACACGGTTACACTGGAAACATATGGACCCAACAAGTTACTTTCATTATCGAGTACATTTCGACTGGTGCAGAGGTTTAGGGCCTGCATATAGGACCTATAGGGACCCCTGAGGAAGACATAGTGTCGAAACACGGACCGTGTTGGGTCCATATGTTTCCAGTGGTTCAGGCCCTAGAGATTTTTATGTGGATTATTTATTTGTTTAAATAAAGCTTTCATCTTGGACATCAACTCTCCACAGGTTTCTTGGTTCGCTTGTGCTCCTTTTTGTGGAGGGATCAGGGTCAACTCTCTTGTTTTGGGATCCCATTTGAGTGACTCTGGGATCCTATGATATTTTTTTAAATTTACAACTGAACTACAAAACGAATCTTAACCAATAAGAAATAAACAACAGTAATAAGAACAAGCGGCTGCATTCTTAGTTGTTACATGGCTCAAATTATGATAGAAATTAATATCAAAGTAAATTCTATAGAATATGAAGTAAGTTCACAAATGTTATAAAAGGGGGAAGCATTGTCTGATAGGCTGATCTAGATTGGGAATAATATGTATCTACAATACTCCAACCTCTAAGAAATGACGATACGTGATTGTGCTTTAACGCAATGATTTTTTCATATTATCTATAGGCACATAATGTATTCCACCATTCATGGTAGGAAACTCTTAAGTTGTTTTTCCAATAAGTGACAATAATATGCAAGGCTAAAGCAATCATAAAATCAAATAATCTAGAGAAGGCTGGCTTTAAATCAAGATTGGGGTCAGACGATTGAAGTATAAGAGTTCTATAAGTTATAGTAAACACATTAGAAATGGTATCCCAAATTTGAGACCAATATTGTGATATTTTAATATGTGTCATCTTTAGCTTATTTCTTACCTGAAAATGAAGGCATTGCCTCTGAAAGCTAGGCAAAAAGGCCCTGATGGCCCTGATTCTATAAATGACTCTTAAAATTAAGCACCTAGATCAGTGCACCTGGCCCATCTAGGCACCTCACTTAATTTAACGGCTAAATCGGCACTGATAATTAACAATTAGCACTTTGTAATTGCCTAACTTGATAGGTACTTTGAGGTAGGCGCCTAATTCAAGACACCTATCAGAAAGTAGGCATGGTTAGGGGGGGGGTAGTTCATGGGCATGTTTTTCATGTAGGTGCCTGTTTTGGTTCTAGGCACACTCATTAGGCCAAGAAGGCCCTGGAATAAGGGTGCGCCTAAGGTTGGGACACCTGCCTATAAGAGGCGCCTAGCTTATATAGAATTGTGCGACTTACATCTATGCCCTGACCATCAGACATTGCTCAGTCTCTAGTCATCCCTCTCCGTTTTCCATAATAGGGAAAGAGGATGGGTCTGCCTTTCTGTGGTTTGCATATCATATACAGGTGCTTATTTTGTACCTGGGGCAACAGAGGGTTAAGTGACTTGCCCAGAGTCACAAGGCACTCTTGGGAATCATAGTAACATAGTAAATGATGGCAGATAAAGACCTGAACGGTCCATCCAGTCTGCCCGTAAGTTATATTCATTAAAAAAATACATGATTAGATTAACTTGTCTCTTCTTTAATATTTCTGGGCCTTAGACTGCAAAGTCTGGTATTGTCCTAGGTTCCAAATGCTGAAGTTACCATCTAATCAAGCCATTGTGACATCACTGATAAGTTTGGCTCTTAAGCATTGGTGGAATGAGGTATTATGACATCACAATCTCAGCTCTGGAATGTTGCTACTCATTTGGTTTCTGCCAGGTAACATAGTAAATGACGGCAGATAAAGACCTGAACGGTCCATCCAGTCTGCCCGTAAGTTATATTCATTAAAAAAATACATGATTAGATTAACTTGTCTCTTCTTTAATATTTCTGGGCCTTAGACTGCAAAGTCTGGTATTGTCCTAGATTCCAAATGCTGAAGTTGCCGTCCAAGCTCACTCCAGCCTATCCAACCTTGTTTGCAGGCCATCTACCGTAAAATCTGGCCACTAACATCCTCCTGTTCCATATCAGTGGAGTTCCCATTGATGCTCACCCTACACCGAATCACCATATATGGAACACAGACCGTGCAGGTGTGTCCAATACCGGCATTAGTTCTTTATTTTACATCCTTCATTTTCTAATTAGAGATCCTCTATTTTTATCCCACACTTTTTTGAATTCCACCTCCTCAGGTTCTCAGGTCATCTGAAAACTTGTCTATTCTCTAAAATGTAACTTTTCTTTCCCTCTCTGGTACACTAAGCCCTCTAACCTCTCTTCATACTTATTTCTATAATTCCATTGGAGTTCCGTTCTTTCCCAATTCCTGTAAACCGTGCCAAGCTCCACGTTGTGGAGAAGATGCGGTATACAAACCCAAGGTTTAGTTTAGTTTAGGTCACTGGACTAACCAACAGGCTACTCCTCAACGCCACACTTTATCAGACCCAAGCAGGCTTGACTTTTATCACTGCTTCTGCCACCACCACCTCTACTTTTAGCCTCTCGGTCAAGAAGTGTTCCCTTAGTTTTCCTCCTTCCAACTTTGTCTTCAGTAGTAGTTTTTATTAGGTATAAATAATTCATCTGGATAACCAGGGAAGACACAGCAAGACAAATACCTTGTTTTCAACTGAGTCTTATTGGCGCGGGAAGATGAAAGAACTGATTCCCTGAGCTTGAAGCTAAAGCTTTTTCAGGGTGACAGTGCTAAATTATTTTTACCATGGGGAGCACAGTTGCATTTAAGTTCTCATCCACTAAGGTAAATGATTCTCAGAGCACGTAATCATTCAGAAAGAAAACGGACACTTTTTTAATATGCATGCTAAACTTAATGTTTGCTCAGGTACACAATTAGGGGGGGTAATTCTATAACTGGGTGCGCTGATGATGCACAATGAAAGCCTGTTCTATTACTGCATCCAGGTGCTCAGATTCCATCAAGTTTCATTTAAAATTTGATGTAAACGCTTATAGCAGTGTGTTGCAAACTTTTAAAGCTGCGGCACACTAAGCTCGGGGCTGCGACTGGAGGGCACCAGGAAATGCGCGGACGTCGAAAAGATGCCTGTGATGTTATCACATCGACGTCCGCAGCCAGTGGGCGGGGGGGGGAGGGATGTACTGTAGAAGGAGCCGGCGAGGAAGAGAGGAGCAGGCGCCGGCTGACCGGCTACAGGATGCGCCTCTCGCCGCGAGAGGCATGTCCTGTAAGCAGTCAGCCGGCACCTCTCCTCCTCGCTGGCATCTCGTGGCACACCTGGAATCTGCTGCGGCACATAATTTGTGATACACTGCATTATAGAATACTAGCGTAACCTGGTATAGGCGCATCTTAAAATTTAGGCCCCTCACTTTCACCAGGTACAGAACTGGTTGGGCACTTGAATGTGGCAAGGTGGTGCATAACTTACTGTTTCTGTAAGTTGTAAGTGGCAGCCCTTCCGTGCCCCTTCCATGGCCCTCCCAAGCTCCACCCATGTGACTGTCCCTTTGCCCTTTGGTGTTATCCCCTGGATTCTAGAAATGGTGCCCAAAGTTGTGTGCCAAAATTTGGGCACATGCCCAACTTGCGTGTGTGCAACTTCATTGGTTATTGAGCTCTTAACTAGCAATTGGGCACTACCAACCAATTATTGTGGTCAATTGGTATCAATTAGAATTTGCATGTGCAACATGCTGTGCGCTATTCTGTAATGCTTGGCGCCTAACTCTCATAGCACGTATCTGAAAAGGGGGTGTGGCCAAAAGCATTCTGAAAAGTTGCGAGCAGATATACAGAATTTAGCCTAAGTCTGCCTAACTGGTTTCAGAAGCCCAGTGCCCAAAAGTTAGGCGCTGGATCCGTGCCTAAGCTCTATTTTATATAACGCATGCATCCTTTATAGAACAGCATGTAGTGACAAATTTTGGGGCGCCGTTTTCCTCTAAGGGGTTAATTCTGAAAAGGTTGCCTAAAGTTAGGCACCAGGATGCCGAACACTAAGGGCCTGATTCTCTCCACACGGGTCCCGATAGCAGATTATAGGCTTTGTCCTCCAGGAATTTTACCAAACCTTTTTTTAAACCCAGCTATGCTAACTACAGTTACTATGCAACGAGTTCCAGAGCTTAACTATTCTTTGAGTGAAAAATATTTCCTCCTATTTGTTTTAAATGTATTTCTATGTAACTTCATCAAGAATCCCTTAGTCTTCGTAATATTCGAAAGAATAAAAAAATCAATTCACTTTTACCCCTTCTACACCACTCATGATTTTGTAGACCTCAGCCATCTCTTTTTCCAAGATGAAGAGACCTAACCTCCGTAGCCTTTCCCCATATGAGAGGAGTTCCATCCCCTTTATCATCTTGGTTGCTCTTCTTTGAACCTTTTCTATATCTTTTTTTGGAGATATGGCGACCAGACTTGAATGCAAAACTCGAGGTGAGGTCACACCGTGAAGCAATACAGAGACATTATAATATTCTCGGTCTTATTTACCATCCCTTTCTTAATCATTACTAGCATCCTGCCGGATATATTGGTGGGCACCATTGAATCTGAACATAGCTGTCATGGTAACCAGCTCACTTCTACTGCACAGATCCTGCCCATCAAACACGAGAATGCATCCTTCAGTCTAAAGCTGACGAACCAGCATGCCTCTCCACAGGGGATTGAAACAAAGGATTTCTGGCTGTTTAAGACCAATTAAAGCAGTCCAGACAGAGAAGCAATAAGGCATCATTTTCACAGATGAACACAGGAGCAATGTTCTTAGGAGAGAATCTTTATTTAAAATACAAATAAATATTTAGATGTGATCAGATGTGTTCATCATCCATGATAAAGGAATTGATTCACTAAAGCAGTGTTTCTCAAACTGTGGTACCCGTACCCCAGGGGGTACGCGGGCTGGCCACCGCCCGGGATCTCTCCCTGCCTGCCTCCCCTCACTGAAGCCACCACTGCCATTGCTGCAGATTTTTCCTTGCCTCCCCACCCCACCCCAAAGCTGCCGTGCTCCATTCCCCCGCCGCCGCCAATGCAGCAACAGAGATGGGCCAGGCGTGTGCAGTTACTGCACAAGCGGCCGGCCCACAAGCCTTCCCCCCGACGTCAATTCTGACATTGGAGAGGAAGTTCTGGGCCAGCCAGGCAGCGATTGGCTAGCCCAGAACTTCCTCTCCGATGTCAGAATTGACGTCGGGGGTCTGGGGCGGTTTGTTAGACTTAGGGGTTACTTGGCTTGAAAAGGCTGAGAAACACTGCACTAAGGGACCTTTTTTTCCCCTTATAATATGGTAAAGGTAAACCTCTGAGTTAATTTCTGGGGGCATTCAGTTATCAGAAAGGAAATGTTTAGTTATCAGAAAGGAAATGTTTCAGTTGTGCGCTAACTGTATCACGGATAATGGGATAGTTTATAGTTTATAGTTTATTCAATTTTTGATTAAACGCTTTTTCGTTTCTTCAAAGCGTTGTACAGAATAAAAATAACTTTACAGAAAAAAGTAAATAAAACATTTAATACAAACTTTTAAGATCAACATGACTGACGTATTAGGTAATTATAGACAGGCATGCAATAGACACGATTGGTAAAGGGGGTAAGAAATACAATTGATAAAATAAAAATAAGAAACATTTAAGGTAAACACAAAAGGAATTAGGGGGAAGGGTATAAATTAAAAACAAGTATTAATTATTTGATCTCTGAAATGTGCCTCTTTTTTTTTTTTTTTTCAGTTAAAAGTTTCGTTAAAAAGGAAACATTTTAAGTTACTTTTAAATTTTTTTAAGTTTTTTTCCATTTTTAAATATAGTGGAAGAGTGTTCCAGATTGTAGGGGCTGTAACTGAAAAAATTGCAGTTAGCTACATTTATTTGGGCAGACTTAGCTGCACAGTTTTATCTACCATTTTAATAAGTAATAGGTAGTAACAAACTGTTAAGATACAGCCTTCACCGTGCTTAACCCCCATTCCCTGTTACTTGTTAATGTGGAAATAAGCGCATGCTAACTGCAAGGGGGAAGTTTCGGGATATTTAATTGCACAATTTAGGGTTTTTAAAAAAAAATATAAATCATTCTTTACGGAGTGCATCCATTTTCACCTTTCCACCGGTAAAAAGTTGTACTCATAAGAGGTTTTGACCTAGGCTGATTTCTTTTCAGGCTGCTAGTTGGGATGACGAATTTCGAAAGCTGTTCACGCTAGAGAGTTGCGCGGGGACATAAATCCCACCCATCCCTGCCCGTCCCTGCCAGAATCCTCTCCTTCCCCACCCGTCCCCACCAGGATCCTCTCCGTCCCCGCCAGGATCCTCTCCGTCCCCGTCAGGATCCTCTCCGTCCCCACCCATCCCCGCAAGGAATTACCTCCATCCCCGCCCGTCCCCATAAAAAGCAGCAATTACTTCTGACAGGATCATCAATTCCACAATTTCTTTTGCTGTTTTCCTTGTGGAATCTCTTTGGTGGAACCCTTTTTTTGTTTTCTGTTCAGGTAATTAACTTATAAGCCCCCTCTTTTACTAAGGCTGACGTGTCCATTATATTATATGGACGAACCCTGCTTCCAAAGCCTTCCATCCCCATGGGAGTCCCGTTGGCTAGACGGGGGTCCCCGTGGGAGTCCCGTGGGCCAGAGGGGGGTCCCCGTGGGAGTCCCGTGGGTTAGGGGGGATTCCCGCGGGACCTGCGGGATTCCTGCGATCCCCGTTCCCGTGCAGGCCTCTAGTTCACGCTGTCCTCCTCATATTTGCAATTTAGAAACTTACTGAAATCATTTATTTTTGTTAAATTTATGAGTAACTGAAAATCTGGTCATTTTCTATTACTAAATTTTGGAAATCACCGTTATTGTACGGCCTCTGTACTCTTTTGTACACCGCAACGAACTGAAAGGTATTTGCGGTTTAGCAATAGAAACGGAAACATTAATAGAGTCACAGTGGCATAGCTGTGGAGGGAGGGGGGCTTTGGGGGACTAGACCCCACCAGTTTGGGTTCAGGCCATCCCTCATGCCTCCACCCGTACACTATGCTCAAATTATCAAGAAAAATTAAGTTGTGTGCGGATTTCGGCTAGATTTCCCTGATTAGGGTGCCTAGCGGCACCTTAGCTAACCACCATTTATAGAATTCCCCCAGTGTGCCCCAGCAGGTATTAATATGTGAGGAACATGGGTATGTCGGGGGCATTCTGATTATTCTTGTGGACATTTTATAGAACACTAGCATGTACATGCCCAGCTACTGCATTTGGGCACCATCGTGTATGCCAGACATAGACATGGCGTAAATCAGGAGTCCCCAAAGTCCCTCCTTGAGGGCCAAATCCAGTCGGGTTTTCAGGATTTCCCAGATGAATATGCATTGAAAGCAGTGCATGCACATAGATCTCATGCATATTCATTGGGGAAATCCTGAAAACCCGACTGGATTCGGCCCTCAAGGAGGGACTTTGGGGACCCCTGGCGTAAATGGTCATGCCTAAAGGTTGGTGCTTAACTATAGACTTATACTGGTATTCTATAATGGATTTGCTGCACAACTCTGCCGTAATAGTGTAGCGGGAAGTTCTATAAAAGGTGGTTAAAGTTAGGCGCTTAACTTACCCCCCTTTTTAACAAAACCGCGCAAGAAGTTTATAGCACTGGCTGGCGCTGCTCCGACGCTCATAAGAACTCTATGACCGTCGGAGCAGCGCAGAGCATTTAGCGGGCCAGCCAGTACTAAAAACCTCTTGTACGGTTTTATAAAAGGGGGGGGGAGGGGAGTTAATTAGTTTTATAAAGGGGAGGGTGTTAATTAGTAAATGCCTTCAATTCTGAGCTTTAACAAGCTCATCATTGAAAAAAAAAAAAATTAATTGGGAGGCAGACGCCTATCTTCTTAGGTGCGATTCTACAAAAGATAGGTGCCTGTCGGCTCCTAATACCAAAGTAGGCATGTTTGGGGGTGGAGCAGGACTTACCCCCCCTTCTACGACACTGCGATAGCAGTTTTTAGTGCAGTGAGCCGCGCTGAATGGCCTGCGCTGCTCACGACGCTCATACAGTTCCCATGAGTGTTGGGAGCAGCACGGGCCATTCAGCGCGGCTCTCTGCGCTACGAAACTGCTAGCGTAGTTTCGTAGAAGAGGGGGTTAGGCACCGCTAGGCGCGATTCTCTAAAGAACTTAGGTGCCTCTAATGTAGGCAGGGCAGAATTAACCAATAGGCAAAGTAGGCACGAGCCTAGGGCCCGAAATGGTCAGGGTGGCCCGATGAAGGCCCTCCCGATCGGCAACACGGGCCCCACTCCGATTGGCAACGTGGCCCACCCCCCCCCATCGACGGAAAGTAAGACAAGCAACGCGGGTAAGAAAGGCAACGGGAACTGTAATTGTGCAAGCGGTGCTGCTTGCCCAAAGCTTCCCTCTGGCGCAGCTTCCTGTTTCCGCCTGGTCGCATGGTGGGATGGGGTGGGGCACGGGGCCCAGTGTACTTGTGTGCCTAGGGGCCCTCGATGAATTAATCCTGCCCTGAATGTAGGCCTTGAAAATCCTGGCCTACATCACAAACACCTAAGTTTTATATTAGGCGCTGCTCAGTGTGATTGTGTAATGAGCGCCTAAGTGTGATTGACATACAATGGGAACCTAACTTTAGGCGCTTATCTTTTTAGTCACCCAGTTATAGAATCTGGCCCTTAGATCCCAGTTTTTTGGAGTCTTTTGGTGACCTATATAGAATTTACCCTACTTGATAATGGGCAGAAATTCAGGGTTCATAGACAACCCCGCGAAAGACAAAGGCGCGCGCCGACAACTGAGCGCAAGACGGAGGCGCACGCCGAAGAAAATTAAAGTTTTTAGGGGCTCCGACGGGGGGTTTTGTTGGGGAGCCCCCCCAGTTTACTTAATAGAAATCGCGCCGGCGTTGTGGGGGGTTTGGGGGGTTGTAACCCTCCCCATTTTACTGTAAACTTAACTTTTTCCCTAAAAACAGGGAAAAAGTGAAGTTTTCAGTAAAATGTGGGGGTTACAACCCCCCCACACCCCCCACAACGCCCCCACAATGCGGCGCGATCTGTATTAAGTAAAGTGGGGGGGGTTCCCCCATGCCCCCCTCGTCGGAGCCATAAAACAGTAATTTTCTGCGGCGCGCGCCTCCGCGCTGCGCTCAATTGTCTGCGCGCGCCTTTGTCCCGGCGCGCTTTTGACCTGACTCCGAAATTCAGTCCTTTAGTCTCTTTTGGAAAAACCTTTTGGTAAATGGAATCCTAATAGTTTCAATGCAAAGGAAATAAAAATGGTAGAAATAAATTAGCCTAGTTCACTGCTGAGAACAAAGTACGAGATCTGAGGCATCTTGGAGTGTGCTTCTACTTCTCTACCATCGATGACAGTGTCTTTGCGAAAGGTGTGTATTATTTCAGAAGAAAAGTTAACTCATATTCTCCGGTGAAATAACATCACCAATATGATTCAACTGGCACCAGGACCCGATAAGCTGCAAAAGCTATAATCCACCATACAGACAATACAAACAAGAATAATATGGAGAAAATGAGTACCGGTAGTCATCCAGTACAGAGTCCACGTTGGGTAAAGTAGGAAAAAAAAATAAAAATCAAGAGACCTCCCCCACAAATTCTAGTTGCTTCCTAAGTTCACATCCCCAGCCGCATTGTCTTTATTCACGTTGGGTTGTGGTGGGGTTTTGGGTGTCACTTTGGCTGACGGGTTTGGCTTGCCCTCTCTTGACTTTTGCAGCCTAGGGGTGGCTTGTTTCGCTGTCTCCGGATCCCCCTCTAAAGGCTTTGGCGCTTCCTCGGGGCCTGCAGCCTTCATCGCTTTATCAGCCGAGCTCTTTTCTTTCTTGCTTGGTGTCCCTACTTGGCTTTTCCTTTCCGTAACGTTGGCTGGGAGACTTGATAATTCTTGTGCAGTTGGGTCTACTGTTGCTAGATCCGTAGGTAGCTTTGTATCTTTCCATCTTCTGGCTCCAGATTTTGAATTATATTCATAAATTTTGCCAGTGACTAGGGAAAAAATTGCAGACACGGGCTTATGAGTTAATTTTAATACACAGTTTCCCCCACATTCTATAAATGGTGTTCAAAGTTAGGTGGTAATTCAATGTGCAGTGAAAGAATAGGCACCGTTAAATGTACAATATAAATAATTGCCACTAAATTGGCAAATTATTAGTGATAAATACCAATCGTTGGTGTTAAAAAGGTACTAATTAGCATTAATTTGCAGTTGTTTACATGACAGACTGATGCTCCTCCTCCTGCTAATTTCTATTGTGCTGCTAGATGTATGCAGCGTTGTACATTAAAACATTCAAAAGACAGTCACTGCTTAGTAGAGCTTACAATCTAACCAATCAGACCAACAGGACAAGTAGGGGGTTAGAGAGTTTCTCGGGCATGGGTAATACACCAGCGAGTGGGGGTTAGGAGTTAAAAACAACTGCAAAAAAGTGGACTTTAAACCTGGAGCTTGACCTAGTGACTCTATTCTATGAACTGTGCACTAGAGAATGACACGGTGGCTGTTATCCGCGGCTAGTTACCGGTAGCTGCGGGTAACCCACCAAAATTTTGGGAGGGGGGGATAAATGCTCCCGGTGGGTTTGGGGACAAGGCCATCCACTGCCCCATGGAACGGTGAATGGCCTTGTCTCCGCAGTTAAGGGAGGGAATGCGCGTGGTCACCGATCGCGCATGGCCCCCCTCCCTACCTACCGGCCACATCTATCTCCCCCCCCTCCCCCTTACCTTTGTGGCACGTTTTACTTTACAGTGTAATTTGTTCAAGCCGCCGGAGCCTGCCTGAAGTCGCGTGCATCTGTGGGTGGAAGCTTCTCTGATGCAACCGTCCTCCACCACCCCTTACTACGCCACTGTGCATGACTTATACTATTTACCAAGTTTATTTAAGATTTACTACCCCGCCCTAGGGAGAACCTTCAGCGTGGCTTACAATCTACAACAGTGGTTCCCAAACTTATCCTGGGGGACCCCCAGCCAGTCAGGTTTTCCATATATCCCTAATGAATATGCATGAGAGAGATTTGCATATAATGGAAGTGACAGGTATGCAAATCTCTCTCATGCATATTCATTAGGGATATCTGGAAAACCTGACTGGCTGGGGGTCCCCCAGGACAGGTTTGGGAACCACTGATCTACAAGAAACTGTAATAACAATAAAATCTACATAAAATACATGAAATTAAGGTTTGGGAAAAGAACTACAAAATGCGATAGAGAAAGTAAGGGGAGGAAAACACAGGGAAATTTTTTTCTGTTTTTCGTGATACCAACAGCACTATCCATTAGGGATGGGAATGTGCATCAGAGAAAAGGTAGGCTTTCAGGCTTTCCTGAAACTTATCGATAGAAGTTATTGATTTAAGCGGTAATGGCAGGGAGTTCCAGTATTTTGGGCCATTAACAGAGAAAATTGCGTCTCTGACATGTTCATGAACGATTTCCTTGTGGGACGGAATTACAAGAAGTTGTTTGTTTGCGGATTTTAGATTTCTTACAGATGTATATGGACTCAGCAAACGTGCTAGATACTGTGGCTCATCTCTCTTCAGTACCTTGTGTGTAACTGAGTAATTTATATACAATGCAATATTTCACAGGGAGTCAGTGAACGTTTTTCAAGAATGGAGTGATGTGGTCAAATTTACGAAGACCATGAATTGGTCTGATACCTGTATTCTGTATTATCTCTAATCTAGGTATATCCTTTTGACAGAGTCTGGCATAAAGAGAATTGCAATAATCAATTTGATGAATGACAAGAGATTCAGCCACTCTTTCATTTTCAAACTAACTGAGCACTGGAACATAAGAACATAAGAATTGCCACTGCTGGGTCAGACCAGTCGTCCATCGTGCCCAGCAGTCCGCCCGGCGGCCCCCAGGTCAAAGACCAGTGCTCTAAATGAGTCCAGCCTCACCTGCGTACGTTCCAGTTGAGCAGGAACTTGTCTAACTTTGTCTTGAATCTCTGGAGGGTGTTTTCCCCTATAACAGACTCCGGGAGAGCGTTCCAGTTTTCTATCACTCTCTGGGTGAAGAAGAACTTCCTTACGTTTGTACGGAATCTATCCCCTTTCAACTTTAGAGAGTGCCCTCTCGTTCTCCCTATCTTGGAGAGGGTGAACAGTCTGTCTTTATCTGCTAAGTCTATTCCCTTCAGTATTTTGAATGTTTTGATCATGTCTCCTCTCAGTCTCCTCTTTTCAAGGGAGAAGAGGCCCAGTTTCTCCAATCTCTCACTGTACGGCAACTCCTCCAGCCCCTTTACCATTTTAGTTGCTCTTTTCTGGACCCTTTCGAGTAGTACCATGTCCTTCTTAGAAGTCTAGGCCCCTTCGTTTTATTTCGGAAAGCTCTGAAAACTTTCTTATTTACTAAACACTTTGGAAACTAAACCATTCTGGTTTACATTCTTCTTCCATATTTATGTACTATACTTACATTATTGTAAACCGAGTCGAGCACCTTTTGGTTGAAGACCCAGTCTATAAAATTAAGTTTTAGTTAGTTAGAATGGACTAGAATGTTCAGGGCTTCAGGGAAAAATAATGAGCGAATTGATCTTATCAAACATAATCTGAGAAAAACGAGTTTTTCACTACTTTAGAAATTTGTAGATGATAGGTTAGTTTTGAGTCTAGAATTACTCCTAAAATTATCTGTGATGGTAAGATTACTGGATCGCGTGGGGGTAAATATTATCGTTGTTGATTTTTCTGGGTTGAGTTTTAATTTCTGGTTGTGCAATCAGTTTGTAATATCCTTTTATATGTTTCTATTAGTGTCTTTTTACTTGAGCTCCTATTTCCTCAATATGTTCCATTACATTAACCATACATACAGTAGTATGGATGTCCTGTGAGATTGGTTTCAGAAGGATGCATTTGACTAGGGTTACCAGATTTTACTCCTATAAAATCTGGACCCATGGCCCTGCCCCCAGTCATTGCCCAGTTTCACCCAGCCCCCCCCCCCATTCTACCCAAGTCATGCTCCATTCCACCCCAGCCTCAACCCCCAGCCCCGCCCACCTGTTCTCATCCTCGGGACTGTGTCGGGAGGGCATCTGTGCGTGTGTGGATATGTAATGACATCATGAACATGCATGCATGATGTCACTGCGTTGCATCTGCACTTGTGTAGATGCCCTCCGGACGCAGTCCCGAGGTGGAAGCTTTTCAAAACCTGGACAATGTGCCGGGATTTGAAAAGCTGTCCAGATGCCCAGATATGTCCTCTAACATGAGGACATATCCATGGAAATCCGTACATATGGTAACCCTACATTTGGCCAGTTGTAGCAACCATTCTTCTGTGGTGCCTGTTGCTATGATGACCTTGCCTCAGAATGGGAGTTTGATAATAATAATAATCAGTTTATATACTGCAAGGCCGTAAAGTTCTATGTGGTTTACAATAGTTTAAAAAAAAAAAAAAAATCAATAAAAGAAGTTGAATAGAACTAAAAAAGTTAAAAGCCAATAATTAGAGACACTAAAATGATCAAAATAGTGCATAATAAAATTTTTACGAATTAGCTGCCTAAATACTTCAAAAAAAGATATGTGCATGACACAACATAGAAAAATGAGAGGAATGGAGGGAGATAATCAAAGAAAAAATACTAATTACTCCAATATTATAACAACACACACCAAAAAGCTAGAAAAAAATGTACTGTTTAAAGCGAAAGAAAAGCCTCAGCCAAATGGAGAGGTGTACCCACACTCTTCCAACCTAGCATCATAGGCTGAAAAACTTTCACAAAACAATAATTACTGGTAGGTGGGAGCATATGAATAGCCAAAGAAACTCAATACTGCGGAAAAAACCTACTAGTAGGAAAAGACGATCATTTTGTGGCAAAAAAAGCTTCAGGGCCTTGACGCCAACAAACCAGGCTATCGATTCACAGAAACCAACTGCCGCTTACTACCAGCATAGAAACACGATGGCAGATAAAGGCCAAAATGGCCCATCCAGTCTGCCCATCCGCAGTAACCATTATCTCTTCCTCTCTCTAAGAGATCCCACATGCCTATCCCAGGCCCTTTTGAATTCAGACAAGTCTCTGTCTCCAACACTTCTTCCGGGAGACTGTTCCACGCATCTACCACCCTTTCCGGAAAAAAAAAAAGTATTTCCTTAGATTACTCCTGAGCCTATATCACCTCTTAACTTCATCTTATGCCCTCTCATACCAGAGCTTCCTTTCACATGAAAGAGACTTGACTCATGCGCATTTACGCCACGTAGGTATTTGAACGTCTCCATTATATCTCCCCTCTCCTGCCTTACCTCCAAAGTATACAGTGTGTTTCCTTTTCTCACAGCATGTGGAGCTGGTGGGGGTGGGATGGTGGTCAACAGTGGAAGATATCCAGCAATTGAAATGCTGCATTGATTTGAACCAAATGTGCTATTCTGTGACTTTAGGTCTTTATCCTCTCTTTAACTGGTGGAAGAAAGCTTTTGAAGAATGTGGTACTTTTGATCATAATAAATTCTCCAGTTTCTCCATTTAATGTCAGATTGGAGCTGTCAGGCAGCAACTCGGGAAGTTGATTTCCATCATAAACAACACTTGAGTTTCTGATTAAGAAAAAGGTTTTGAATAATTTATCCCCAACCAGGGCTGATGTAATGGTATTAGGTACCCTAATACCAGCCTCCCCCCTCCCCCCCCCCGGGTAAATGGCTTTGAAAACTGTCCTAGTTTCCTTGAGAAATTCATTTTGCTGTATGAAGAAGTCTAGAATTCTGATTTATGGCTTTCGGTTTTTGTTGTTTTATGCCTTTGAAAGATATTAATTGTGATGTGCTTTGGGATAATATTATTTGGCTTGTTTACCACAGAATATAGTTCTGATCTTTTTCCCCTCGAATCTGTGAGTGGGTGTATTTATGCGACTGTAAATGCTGAAGCTGATTATACATTAATTATATCATAAACTCTCTGTTTTTCTTATTGAAAATGAGACCTTTTTTGGTATTCATTTATTTCATGGAGGAAAATAAGGAAACAGCGAAGGGAGTGTAAGCTCAATGCAAAGACCTCACTGCAGCCTCTTTGAAGATCTCCATTCCTTTGTATTAACTGAGCTAACACAGGAAGGTAATTTTCTAGATCAGCCACCTATTTCAAACAGAAAAATTGGTGCTTACTTTTCTTTGTAAAATACTAGTGTATATGGTCAAAATAGTGCCTTCATTTGAGGCTCAAACCACCATCTTATCTACCTTAGACTATTGTAATATCATATATCTAGGGTCAACCAAGAAAACATTGTTAAGACTTTACTTGGTTCAAAATGCAGCCGTACGTTTGATCTTCGGATTAAGAAAGTTTGACCATGTAAGCCCTTTTTATGCGCAACTTCATTGGCTCCCTTTTGAAGCTAGAGTAATTTTTAAATTTGGCTGTATTTGCTATAAAGCACTCTTTGGGCACCATCATACTTGTCTTCCCAATTAAAATTATTTATATCAAGTAAGAATACAAGAAATTTGGGTATGTTTATGTACCCTACTCTAAAAGCCTGCCGTTTTAAAAGTTTTTTTAGACAAAACACTGGCTTTTCAAGCAGGAAAAATGAATTCCTGGATGTGTTCTCTGACTGACCACTTTCAATCGTATTATGTGTTTAGAAAATCGATGAAAACCTATTTGTTTGGTACATTTATGCAACGATTTTGTATTGTGTTTTACTGAATTTGTGCCTTCACTGATATATCTCAGTTCGCTTGTTGTGAACCGCCCGGATCTACTGGTTGGGTGGTATATAAGAAATAAAATTATTATTACAGTGGTACCTCGGTTTACGAGTGCACCGGTTTGCGAGTGTTTTGCAAGACGAGCAAAACATTTGCAAAATCAGAAACCGAGTGTGGCTCGATTTACAAGCGCCCCCCCCCCCCCCCCCGCGATCACGCACCCTCCCCCCGGGATCCAGAACCCCCCCGCCGCAATCCGGCAACTCCCTGCTGCGACTGGGCACCCCCCCGCCGCTTCTTACCGTCTTCTGGGCACCGGCACTGGCATGTCCTGTGCGTTGGTGCCGGTGCCCGAAGATCGGCCTCCTCTTCTGCTGGGCCTTGAGCATCTGCACATGCTCAAGGCCTGCGAGTTCACTTTCTGTCTCGTAGAGAACGTGAACGTGGGGGGGGGGGGGTGCCGGATCTCGGGGGGAGGGTGCCGGATCACAGGGGGGGCCTTCGGGGGGAGCAATGCTGGTTCTCGTGGGGGGGGGGGGGGAACTTATCAAAGCGAGTTTCCATTATTTCCTATAGGGAAACTCGCTTTGATAAATGAGCATTTTGGATTACGAGCATGCTCCTGGAACGGATTATGCTTGTAATCCAAGGTACCACTGTATTATTATTCTTATTATATGCAGCCCCGCGGCTGATGCAAAAGACTTTGCCTACATTTACCATAAACATGTGCAAATTATAGCATTCTATATTTTATGTGTCCACTAGCTCGTATTGCCCACAGTCTGTTCCAGAGGTTGAGCGAATTTTGGTTTGAGTTTTGCTTTCAGATCTCAGCACTGAATCTGACCAGAAATCTGGATTCAGGTTTTAGCCAAAAATTCCTGTGCATTTTTGGCTGAAACCAAAACTCACGCCCCCCCCCCCCCATGATCACTAGCAGACTCCCTGCAATCACTCCTGGTTAGGGTTATCAGATTTTCTGCTTGGAAAATCTGGACCCCCTAGACCCTCCCCCAGGCCCACCGAGTTCTACCTATCACTGCCCTGTTACAGAAGCACAGAGGAAGGGATGGAGAATGAGTGTGTGAAATTGGGGGGAGGGGTCAGAGAAGAGGGAAGGGGAGGAGCACCCTGCCTCAGGTTCTTCTCTCACCCTCGCTATGCCACTGCCAACCAGATAAGGATTTTCAAACATAGACCTCAGCGGTGATACCCAGGATTGCCAGCTTTACGCATAACCTTGGGAAGGAGTGTTTCTCCGAAACACGGACTGTGTAGGGTCCGTATTCCATGTACATGAGAGCCATTTTTAATGGATTACAAATTTATATTTATTTTTATATATATTTATATTTATTTTTATATTATATTAATATTTATATTTAATAAAGATTCCTGTCCTTGTACATTTCCATCTGCAGTTTCTTTTTTGGTTGGTTTTTTTTATTTTTTTAAATTTGTGCCATTGTTTGGAGAGTGAGCATGCCTAAATATAGTCACATTTCCCAGGCAAAAGCACTATTCTATAAACTGTGCCTAACTTTAAGCAAGGTTTATAGAATAATGCTTTTTTGAGTGCCACATATAGAATTTAGCCCTTTGTGCTGTAAAGCCATCGCTGTTTTTGCTCTCCACGCAGGAGACTTGGCAGGTTTCCCAGTTTTATGGATTAGCCACTGCAAAAAATTTGTACTTGTAATACCAGTGTTCTTCAACCACCGGTCCATGGACCAGTGCCGGTCCACAGAAATTTCCTGCCGGTCCTTAATGGCGAGATCCTAACAAGAACTGAAGCAGAACGAGACTTAGGGGTGATCGTCAGTGAGAACATGAAGACTGCCAATCAAGAGGAGCAAGCTTCATCCAAGGCTAGGCAAATCATAGGTTGCATACGCAGGAGTTTCGTCAGCCGTAAGCCTGAAGTCATTACGCCATTGTATAGATCTATGGTGAGGCCCCACCTGGAATACTGTGTGCAATTCTGGAGGCTGCATTACCGTAAGGATGTGCCGAGACTGGAGTCGGTCCAAAGAATGGCCACCCGGATGGTCTCGGGACTCAAGGATCTCCCGTACGAGGAATGGCTGGATAAGTTGCAGCTGTACTCACTCGAGGAACGCAGAGAGAGGGGTGACATGATCGAGACATTCAAGTATCTCACGGGCCGCATCGAGGTGGAAGAAGATATCTTCTTTTTCAAGGGTCCCACGACAACAAGAGGGCATCTGTGGAAAATCAGGGGCGGGAAACTGCACGGGGACACCAGGAAATTCTTTTTCACTGAAAGGGTGGTTGATCGCTGGAATAGTCTTCCACTTCAGGTGATTGAGGCCAGCAGCGTGCCTGATTTTAAGGCCAAATGGGATAGGCACGTGGGATCTATTTACAGAGAAAGGTAGGGGAGGGTTATTGGGGTGGGCAGACTAGATGGGCCGTGGCCCTTATCTGCCATCTATTTCTATGTTTCTATGTCCACAGGGCCAGCACATGCATCAGGCCCAAAACAGTGTTCTTCAGCCGCTGGTCCACGGTGTGATCGATGTGGCGTTATTTTCGAGCCAACTCCCTCTTCCTAACTGATTCAGTGCACAAAGCCATGGGCAGTGGCTTCTACGGGCATCCTGCAATGTCAGAGGGAAGGCTTCCAGATGAGGCACGGGACGTGCAAGGTGCAATTAGTACTATTAGGGGGGGGGGGGGGGGGGGCGGGGTCTTAGGAGGAGATTGGGTAGAGATGGGCGGGGTCTGGCCCACAACTTATCCCAGTGTTCTTTAACCGCCAGTCCACGGACCGATGCCGGTCCACAGAATAATTCTTTTATTTCTGCCGGTCCATAGGTGTAAAAAGGTTTAAAAACACTGTTATACAGATACTTTCAGGCCTTTTAAATCGCTGAAAAGTCTGACATGATCTGTATAAATGTGGCCTGGGACAAGGTGGAAGCGGTCCGAAAAAATGATTCCAAAAACAAAAATAGGGCAGTGGAAAGGATGTTCTTAATGTCAAAGTTGATTTGTTGAAACAAAATTATATCCGATAAACGTTACAAACTTGTCCAATCCATGCAGAAAACATAAAATCAATAAAGCACAGGCACGATGGAATGAGACCCGACACGGTTGCATTGTTTATTACACGCGTGAATCACGAGGTTCGCATTTTCTACTACAATATAAACACAGCGCTGGTATATGCCATTGTTATGACCACAAATTTGGATTCAATTCATGTCCATTTAATTTGTGGCTTTTTTTTAGCTGGACCCCCGAGGAAGGCGCTAATAGCCGAAACATGGACCTTGTTGGGTTCGCATTACATTGTGCCTGTGCTTTATTGATTTTATGTTTCCTGCATGGATTGGACAAACTTTTAACATTTATTGGATATAATCTTTCCCCCCCCCCATTTTTACAAAACCACGAAAGCAGTTTTTTTAGCGCAGGCTGGCACGCTGAATGCTCCTGATGCTCATAGAACTCTATGAGCGTCGGGAGCAGCGCACCAGCTGGTGCTATAAACCGCTTTTGTGGTTTTGTAAAAGGGGGGGGGATAATTTGTTATAACAAATAAACTTTTACATCAAGAATATCATTTTCACAGAGCTATTTTTGTGTTTGGTTTGACTTTTCCTGTCTGCCCTCTGGAACTTGCTGGGTTTCTTTTTTGTTTTTTTTTACTTCCCAAAAATTTATTTGCATACTGCTCGCACATTCACTGGTCAATCTACATTTCATATGAATTAAGTTAACCAGAGGGGTCAGCATTTAAGTTTATCTTTATTACAAATTTCGACTCCGCTTATACTGACACAACTTAAGGTGGTGACTGGGCCAGCTCATTATTGGCCTGCTTGATCCTTGACATGGACTCTGCTTCCCCATGTATAGGGTTGCCAGATTTTACGCTTGTAAAATCCGGACATCCTAGACCTGCCTATCTCTGCCCCAGTCCCATTGCCTGCTTTGGTCGGGCAGGAGGCAATCCGTGCATGCACGGATACCACACAATGACATCATGCACGTGCGTGTGATGTCATTGCGTGGCATCCACGCATGTGTGGTTTGCCTCCTGCCCGACACGATTGAGAGAAGGTTTTTCAACACCCAGACAAAGTACCGGGCTTTAAAAAGCTTTCCGGACCCTCGGTCATGTCCTCAAAAGGAGGGCATTTCTGGGGAAATCCGGAAGTCTGGTAACCCTACCCATATATAATGATAATTCCAGCTCATTTGTATAGGAAACATTACTTAAACTCTTACTTGGATCTACAGCTTCTCCATCAAATACAGTGTTCAGCCTGGTCAGTTCCTGTCAAGAGACACAGAAAGCGGCATGACGTGACGTGTCAGAACTGTAACAATAAGTCATTTGCAGTGGATCCAGCATTCACATTCCTGAACCCAACCCAGGTGTTATCTCCCTCTTCTCTTGGCACACTCTGTCTCTCCCACCTCTTTCTTATCTCCCAAGACATTCTCTCTCTTTCTCTGTCCCTTTTCAGTTCCCCTCCCCAAGACTCTCTTGCACTCTCTCTTCCTTCCCTCCCTTTCACTGTTCCCTGTTTGCAAAGCATGAATCCTGCCAATGGAGGGGGGGGGGGGTGCTGTTTCATTATCACATTTTCAGTGGCCGAACAGGTAGAAAAGGCGACAGTGAAAGCTAGAAGGCTGCTAGAAGGTGCATAGAAAAAAGAATGGCCATTAGGAAAAAGGAGGTAGTGATGCCCCTGTATATGACTCTGGTGAGACCTCATTTAGAATATTGGGTACAAGTCTGAAGACCGTAACTTCAAAAAGATATAAATAGGATGGAGGAAAGGCGGGAGAGGTGAAATATGACAGAGATGTTTAAGCACCTATGTGGCATAAATGTGCATGTGAGGCGAGTCCTTTCTTTTGAAAGGAAGTTCTGGAACGAGAGGGCATTGTGTGAAGTTAAGAGGTGATAGGCTCAGGAGTAATCTAAGGAAATACTTTTTTTACAGATGGTGGTAGATGCGTGGAACAGTCTCCTGGAAGTGGGGTGGAGACAAAGACTGTATCTGAATTCAAGAAAGCGTGGGACAGGCACGTGGGATCTCTTAGGGAAAGCAGGAGATCGTGGATACTACGGATGGGCCATTTAGCCTTTATCTGCCATTAGTTTCTAATTTTATCTGCAGGACTCCAGGGAACCTGCCTGTTACTAGTGATTGAAAGCACAATATTGAAGCAGCACCCCCTGGTGGTAGCAATGCAGTTGGAGGACTCCCGCTCAGCTTAGATGGAACAGTGCTCCCTTCTTCTACTCCTATGGCACTGGGGCTCTTGAACTCTCATAGTGCCACTCCAGCAGGTTCGATCCTCCATTTATATGTCGTTTACCAGTGGGGCGCACATGCCTGCAAACAGTGGCGTAGCAAGGGTGAGAGGCACCTGGGGCTGTGGTGTCCCTCCCCCGTCCTCTTCTCTGCCCCCACCCACTTTCGCACGTGCGCCGTTTCCCTTGTACATTTGTAACGTTCCTGGCACAAGCAGCAACCCTCAAGCTGCTGTTGCGCCAGTGTCGGCTCTTCCTCTGACATCACTTCCTAGGCCCGGGTCCAGGAAGTGACATCAGAGGAAGAGCTGCCACCAGCACAACAGCAGGTGGGGGGGAGGGGAGAGAGTGGTGGGGGAGGAGCAGGAGGCGGAGAGGAGAATGGGTGCCTATACCCTCACTAAGACGGTGCCCGAGGTGGACTGCGCCCCCCAACACCACCTTACTAAGCCACTGCCTGCTGATGAACGCATGTGCATTCCTGCCAAATAGCTAGATATTGGGGGCCCATATTGGTGTCTATCTATCTGTAAATGACAACAACGAATACTTGTCTTGACAATAATATCTGTCATACTTACTATTTGCTTCAAAAGTACCCAAAGTACCTGCTCGAACTAAGCACTAATCATGATGTCTCCCTATCTTTCACTTATCCACTAACAATCCATTTTGATTGCATAGGGAATCAAGTTCCACTCCTATAGCTCTGCCCTTGCCTCCACGCTCTTGCTTCCCGTTCCCTTCAGCTCAAAAATGCCTTTTCTTTCCTTCATGGCCTTCAGCCCCACCCATGTCCCTTTTACCAGCCCCCTCTTGTCCTACACAGACCACCCCTTAATCAGTCTACTCCGAGTATCTTCACAAATATCCTCAACAGCTGGAACCTCCTCAAACATGTAGTATACTAGGCCGATATCCTCCTAGGCTCTAACATTTATGCATGGGTTACACCCATACCTATTTTGGAAACTAGCATATATATATATATATATATATATATATATATATATATATATATATATGCGTATATGTTTAGAATAGTATCATACAAAACCAAAAGTGGATCTTATTAATTGCCAAAAGGTCATAAAAATAAAAATATTTTCTAGTAAATCAGTTTTTGGAGGAAAGATCTCAGATAGGTTGCTGATATATTCAAGTCAGCTAGAATAGCTGTTCAGCCAAGGCAACCATATTCTAATCATTGATCTTCCACCACCTCCTTAAAGCTTATGAATGTGCAAACTGCAACTATATCATTTGGGTGTGCAAAATTGCAAATCTACCACTATGCAAAAATTAATTATATAATTCATTTTTTAAAAGTTTTTGTTTGTATGCTTCTTAACATTTCATCCATATAAAAAGCATTATAATCATTGTCAGCTATCAAGGCCACGTTTCTTATATAGGTGATTCTGACAGGCCCGTTTCGCCACGCTTCCTCAGAGAATCACTTGAAAGAACAAATCTCAGAGGGTAAGTGCACATTGAGCATGTACATGTGTAAATGCCAAAATTCCACCTAAGCACTATGTAAATATGCATGTATTTTGCGTAGGACATGTATTTGCAAGGGAGCATACAAAGAGTGGGACTCACACTTATACATGTACCTTATACCATACTATATAGTACACATGTAAAGTTGGCATTTAAGTGCCCGCAGTTACATCACGTCTATGTCTGAAATAAACGTCTGTGCCTATATCCCAGTTAGGCTAGTGTTCTATAAGGGAATGTACAAATCTATGCTTCAGTATAACAGTGATTCCCAAACCTGTCCTTGGGGAGCCCCAACTAATCAGGGTTTCAGGATATCCACAATGAATATGTGTGAGATAAATCTGAATGCGTTGCCTCCTTAGTATGCAAATCTATCTCACATATATATATATATATATATATATATATACTAGTATTTAAGCCCGTTACATTAACGGGTGCTAGAATAGATGTGTAGACTTTTAGCACAATGGGTCACTGAGGCGTTTCTTTCTTTCTTACTTTATGTTTTTTATCTCTCTCCCTGCCTCCCTTTCTTTCTGTCTCTGTCCCCCTGTCTGTCTCTGTCTCTTCCCTGGCCCCCTGTCTTACTGTCTCTCTCCCTGGCTAGCTGTCAGTCTTTCTTTGTTTCTGTATTTTCTCCCTTCGCGAGTGTGGGGCAGTCTTAGGCGCGCATGCGCACTCCTTCCGGCCACGGACAAACGGAACACGCAGGTAGGAGTGCGCATGCGCCACTTAGGGTTTTATTATCTAGTCATTAAGCCCGTTACATTAACGGGTGCTGGCATATATGTCTGTCTGTCTCCCTCCCGCTGACTCTCTCTCTCTCCCTGGCCCCCTTTCTCTGTCTGTCTTTCTGTCCCTCTCCCTGCCCCTATGTCTTTATTTCTTTCTGTCTCCCTCCCTCCCGCTGTCTGTCTGTCATTTTTCCCCATTTCCCTGTGCAGTAGCATTTCCATCCCACTTCCCTATGCAGCAGCAACAGCATTTCCTTCCTATCCCCCCCCTTTCCTGTGCAGAAGCAGCAGCAGTATTTCCCTTCCCCTCCAAGTCCCTGTATAGCAGTAGCAGCATTTTCCCCCACCCCCCTTTCCCTTCTCTTACCACGATCTGGCCTGCTCTGTTCGGCCCCTCCCCCTTCTTTTACTGACGTTGTTCTGCTGATCTGGCCTGCTCCTGACCCTCCCACCGCCGACAAACCTCCGGGCTCCAGTCGCGTAGGCAGCACTTTAAACACGCTGCTTCGCGGCCTTCTATTGCCGATTTCCTCTCCCGCGTCTGTCTCCGATGATGTCATCAGAGACGCAGCAGAGGAAATCGGCAGTAGAAGGGCGCGAAGCAGTGCGTTTATAGTGCTGCCTACGCCGCTGGAGCCGGGAGGTTTGTGGAGGGTCAACGGGCGGAGCGGGGCTGCTCTCCACCACTCAGTTGCTGCCACTGCCCCACAGGGCCGCGAGTGTGGGGCAGTTGTAGTCGCGCTTGCGCACTTCTTCAGGCCACAGACATACGGAACACGCAAGTGGAAGTGTGCATGCGCGGCTTAGGGTTTTATTATAGAGATAAATATATATTGTTTTAGTTCAATCTTTATTAAAATTTCAACATCTTACAGAATAATGCAATTCACAAATAGATCATAACATATGTATACATACATTAAGAAAATCTTAGCAAAAACACATCAATATCTATCCACCCTCCCTCCCTCCCTCACCCAAACCCCCCACCCTCCCAATTGTCTGGCACTGCTTAACAAAGCCCTCTAAAGGGCCCCACACCTCTTTAAATGAGGCCATTTTCCCAGATTTTTCAGCTAAATTAGCTTCATATCGATAATCGAGGCACACAGTTTCCCACCAAAAATGGAAGTTCACGCATATTAATTGTGGATACCCAGAAACCTTGACGGGCGGGGGATCCTCCAGGACAGATTTAGGAACCACTGCTTTATAGAACAGCCATTTTAGTTTTCAAGTCCTAAATGAAGCCATGCTTCCATGAATGCATTCCACTAATGTCTACGGTACGCTACTCCCACTATTTTCTCCCGCATCTTATATCATTTCCTCTCTCTACGCTTTGTTTAAATGCTAAGAACATCGTTCCTCCTTCACTCTCTTGATTTCTTTTATGCATTGGAAACATGCCAGCAGACAAGCTCTAGCAAGTCTTACATGTACATTTTGGAAGTATACAGCTGAAAAATGAATTTGGAACCTGTTTGGGTAAAAAAGCTCTAGAGAAAGCTACTCATTACTGTTCCCATACCTTTATACTGACTTGTCTACTTTATATTTTCCTTGTATATAATTAGGTAGTCCTTCAGTGCAATGCAAACATGAAATAATAATAACAATAAAAACCAAATAAAGTTACCCTGGACACCTCGCTTGCAGGGTGCAGTCAATTACATTTTAAGTAAACACATAAATCCTTGTATTCAAATTCTTGGAATTCAGCCTAACCATACAGTTCAAGCTGGAAAGAAAGAACGCTTTTTGGAAGTAAGTTACTTTTGTCTTTTCATGTTTAGAAATTTTTTGGCAATAAACAAACTGAGTTTAATTAGATCCTCAGTACAGGACTACACAGTGCTGTGCATCAGGAATCGCATATTAATTAGAGAAGCAACAGACATATGGACTTAAATGGTACGAAAAACGCTGTAATGCTTTACATGAAAGAAGAGAAGGGGTGTGAAGAGGGTAACGTTCTTCCCATCAGTACTGCTGCTGAATAGCAGTTTGGATAATATCGAATGAGGATTACGAGGACACGCATCACAGCCCCCATCGCAGAAAGTGCAGAAATCTCAGATGCTCTGTAAAGAAACCATATTCCCTGCCTCTCAATATTTAACTTAAAAACATGTCAATAAAAAGTACTGGCTTAGAAATTCTAATACACCAGAGAAGAAAAAGAAAAAAATGGAATCTCCACAGATCAAGGTGAAACAAAAAAGGGCGGAGGTGGTCAACAAAAGGAGACATGAATCCCAGAGGGCTGACCCAACACGGCCGTGTTTCAAATTCCTCTTACTGACCTACATATGCATTCACTCAGCTGCACCTCACTATCTCTCTTCACTTAGCTCCCCCTTATGATTCCCCCCCCCTCCCCCCATGAGCTCTGATCAGCTGGTAAGTTCCTCCTTTCTGTGCCCTTCTCTTCGGCTGCCAACTCCAGACTCCAGACACTGCGTTGCTGTGCTGTATGCTTGGAACAAGCTACCCGAATCCCTACGGCGGGCTCCGTCTCTTGCAGAGTTCAAGGCCCAGTTAAAAGCCCACCTCTTTGAGAGTACTTTCAACTCCTAACTCCTCTCGCCTTGGGTTCTGCATCCCCAACCTTATATGTCGTGTCTGTCTGCCAAGTTAGATTGTAAGCTCTTCTGAGCAGGGACTGTCCATAAATGTCAAAATGTACAGAGCTGTGTATGCCTTTCAGCGCTATATAAGTGATAAGTAGCAGTAGTAGTTTCAGCACAATGCCTGCGTTAGGGGTCATTGCATGTGTAAGAGAGCTGATTTGGACAGTATTCACAATTCCCAAAAGTCATATATAACATCAAAAGCATCTTAGAACGTAAGAATAGCCTTTCTGGGTCAGGCCAATGGTCCATCAAGCCCAGTAGCCCGTTCTCAGGGTGGCCAATCCAGGTCACTAGTACCTGGCAAAAGCCCAAAGAATAGCATCATTCTATGCTACCGATCCAGGGCAAGCAGTAGTTTCCCCCATGTCTTTCTCAATAACAGACTATGGACTTTTCCTCCAGGAACTTGTCCAAACCTTTCTTAAAACCAGCTACGCTATCCGCTCTTACCACAAACTCTGGCTATGCGTTCCAGAGCTTAACTATTCTCTGATTGAAAAATTATTTCCTCCTATTGGTTTTAAAAGAATTTCCCTGTAACTTCATCGGGTGTCCTCTAGTCTTTGTAATTTCTGACGAAGTGAAAAATTGATCCACTTGTAGCCGTTCTACACCACTCAGGATTTTGTAGACTTCAATCATGTCACCACTCAGCCGTCTCTTTTCCAAGCTGAAGAGCCCTGACCTTTTTAGTCTTGCCTCATACGAGAGGAGTTCCATCCCTTTTACCATCTTGGTCGCTCTTCTTTGAACCTTTTCTAGTGTTTCCAAGTTCCAAGTTTATTATATAGTTTGATTAATCGCCTAATCTACATTCTAGGCGATATACAAAATAGTAAAAGTATTTAAAAACATAGGTAAATTATTACATAGACAAACAATGAATTAAAAACAAAAAAAAAATAATTAAGTACAATATAGAAACAATAGGAAAATTCTTTAAAGGTTACAATCTGTATCAAATTCAAAATATAAAGGTAAAAACATTAGGAGGGAAGAGCAACATAAAAAAAAAAAAAGAAGGAAATAAAAAATAAAGAGGAATTGAAGAATCATTTAATCACTAAAAGCATCATTAAAAAGGAAACTTTTAAGCTTAGTCTTGAATTTATCTAAGTTCTTTTCTTCTCTTATATAAAGTGGGAGATCATTCCAAGACTGGGGGGCAGTCACTGAAAAAACAGTAAGACGTCTTGTATTAATGACTCTCAATGAGGGAATGGCCAACAAATGTTGATCCTGGGATCTCAGTGTTCTGGAAGTAGTGTAAGGAATTAAAACTCTAAAAATAAAAGCGGGGGCTTGAAATATTAATGATTTAAAAGTGCCGCTATATTTTTCATGAGATAAGGTGACCACAATTGAACACAATATTCCAGATGAGGTCACACCATGGAGCGAAACAGGGGCATTATAACATACTTAGTCTTGTTAACCATCCCTTTTTAAATAATTCCTAGCATCTTGTTTGCTTTTTTGGCTGCCATCGCACATTGGGTGGTAGGTTTCACCGTATTGTCTATGATGACACTCAAATCCTATTCTTGGGCACTAACCCCCAAGGTGGACACTAGCATCTGGTCTTAGATTACAAACCTCTCTACAACTGTTTAAAGTAGACCTCAAGACATTCCTTTTTACCAATGCTTTTACACAGCATGGAATTCTTGTCTCTCATGATTGATTGCCTCTAATGATTGATTCACATTGGCTTCCAATAAGCCATCGAATCACATTCAAAATACTACTTCTAGTTTTCAAAGCCCTAACTTATAAGGAACCACAGTTCATTACTCGGATGCTTATTCACATACAACGCAGCTAGGACTCTTCGATCATCCTCCAATAATTTATTAACAGTTCCATCTTTGAAAAATAATCGGAACCAGATGACAGGATATGTTTTCGGTCACAGCACCTAGGGAACTCCATTCCTCAATTTATTAGAAACGAAAAAGACCTTGTCTCCTTTAAAAAATCCTTAAAAACTTATCTCTTCAAAGATGCTTTTAATCTATGATTTTCTCAACCAAAATTTCTTTTTAACTTCCTATTCCCCTTATGTTATTTTCCTTTATATGTTCTTCAACTCCTGAAAAGAAATGGTAACTTCTCCCTTTTTTTCCTTCCCTATTCGTGTATTGTCTTTTTTAGTTTGTCTTTTATTTATTACTAGCTGATGCCCCGGCGTTGCACAGGTATTTAATTATAGCAATAACACTGTCAATGGATTCAAATAAAGATACTTTATAGTGGTGAATGAAATTATTGTTTTACAGCTTAATAAAAAGTACAATATTCAAATTATAATGTGAAATATTTGACAAAATGAAGACAATACAACTAACGCAAAACGTGATTATAAACAACATTTTTTGTTTCACATCCAGGAGCAAGAACATATAAATTCTTGGGTGAACCCACCCTTGAGCAAGCAACATAGAGTTGTGGGCCGCGAGACCCCCAGAACATATCACCCCAGGTAGTGAGGGATCTGCATACCAAGTGTCGTTCAAATCGGTCAAGCCGTTTTTGCGTGATCGCGGCACATACACACACACATACCTCCGATTTTATATATATAGATTAGTTGTTATATTTTAATTTGTATTGTACATCGCTTAGGAAATTAAATAGGCGACTTATCAAGCATTAATAAAACTTGAAACTTGTATGTGTCTGGGGGACACAGCTAATCCTAATTTACTTATCTATCCCTCTATCTTATCAACTTCATGGTTCCTCCCCCACTATCCTCTCTCTCTCGTCTAGTCGTATCTATCTTACTTTCCCCCCTCTTAGCTTTGTAAATCACTCAGCTGACTGTGCTTGATGGGCAGGATAGTAAATCTCTCAAAAATTTGGAAACGTGGAACAGTGGCTGAAATGCTGAGAATAATGCGATGCTCGCCACAACACCACTTTCATTGTAGGTACCCTGGGAATTGCGAAAACTGCCTAAATCAGTTCTCTGACACAGGCAAGAACTCCTGAAGCAGACATTGTGCCAAAATAGAGTTATGTTGACTCAGCCCAGTAATAAAGACTTTACACTCACACCTGGGTTTCACGTCTCTGTTTGTTGGGCCATCTCTGCTCTGTGTTTCACCTTAGATATAATAATGATAATAAAAATGAACAAGACATTTATTTGGCACCTTTTACTTACCCAAACAGTTTCTAATTTCTCTTTTTTTCTCTTTTCTGTGGGATATAAAATGTATATTTCAGTTACAGAAGGCAAATAATAAACTGAATGTAGATGATTCATCCCTTTAATGAGGCACTAGCTGCAGCGGCTGTCAGCCAAAAGAAACAACCAATGGCTTACAAATCTCATAGAGGAGATTTATTAAAAGAGTCCCCAATAAACATGGCAGTTGGCTAACAAGATCCCAGATAACAACAAACTAATAAGAAAACGAAATATTTGATTTATTCACTACTTGCTCTGGGCGGTTAAGAACAGGTGTCTAACTTGGCCGTGTTTCGTCTAGGGCTGCTACGGGGGCACAACGCCTCCAATACGAGTTGCAGTATAGCGAATCTATACTGCAGCTCGGATGAGCCACAGAGGTCCAGATGTACCAAAGGGCTTTTCCCAATTTGTTTCAATGGAAATGCTTAGCCTATCTGTCTCCTGCAGCACGTGAATGATATTATTCAGAATTTACGAGGGTCATTTCATAAATAATACACACTATTTTTTAAATTTGACATGTTAAATTTTTTTTCAAGTATTTCTTTACAATCCTTCAATATAGTCTCTCTGCTTTGTAGTGACCAAGTCCCAACGTCCAAGAAGGTTCATTATTCCATCCAAGACGCCGTTTTTGTTCAGTTGCTGAATGGCTCGGGTATCGGAGGAAAAAAGCTCTTCTAGAGATGCAAAACGATGTCCACGCATAGGTTGTTTCAACTTTGGAAAAAGGTCGAAGTCTGGTGGACTCATGTCTGGACTGTAGGGAGGATGGGGCAACACCTCCCAGCCGTATTTACGTAGTTTTTCAATGGCAACATTCCCTATGTGCGGGCGAGCGTTGTCGTGAAGAATGAGTGGCCCAGCCAAGAGCAACTGAGGTTGGGTTTTGTCCATTTTTATGCGCAAAAAAATCATGATAATACACTGCTGTGACACTTCTTCCACATGGAACTTTGGGCAGGATTTACTAACCTGCCAGATCGGGCCCGATTCGGGCCCAATCAGGGCAGGTCCAACTAATTCAGTAAACTTTAACATGCAGATGAGGGCGGTCGGAGGTACGCCCCCATCTGTAGGCACGGATCGCACTATAGCGATCCCCATGCATGCACAGACCATCTGTAGATGGTCTGAGCATGTGTGGGACCTCCGTGCCATCGGAGTTGGGGTTTTTTTTTCTTCTTCTTCTTAGTGCAGCCAGGCCCACAAGAAAGCCTACAAAAATGCTATTGCCGGACCTCAGGGCTGGCAATAGATTTTTTGGGGGGCGATTGAGGAACTTTTGGGAGCCTGTGGTTTTAACCCGCTTAAGCCTGCGGATTAAAACCACGGGCTTGCAGTGCAGGGAAGGGTGGGAAAATTGGGGCAGGCAGGCAAGTGTGTTTGGGTTCTGGGCTGGAAGGCAGGTGTGTTCGGGGCAGGCAGGCAGGCACGTTCGAGGCTGCAGGAGGCATTCGGGGCAGCAAGAGATCGGGACTAACAGGGCAGTCGCAAAGGGCTTCAGCGACTGGTCCTGAGCAGTCGCTTTTTGGGAGCACAGTCGGATAGGAATAAAGTTTAGTGAATCGCGTCCCTGCCTACATTTGCATGTGCGGATCAGAGGATGGTCGGAAGACAGGTAAGTGAATCGGGCCGGGGTCGCTAAGGGTCACAAACCGATCGGTACGCTTTGTGAATCTAGCCCTATGTCTGTAATGATGATGCCTTCATGATCATAAGCAAAAATCATCATTTGTTTGACTTTTGATTGAGCTCATTGAAATTTTTTTGGCCATGGGGAAGATGGAGCTTTAAACTCGTCATTGAAAAACTACACAAATACGGCTGGGAGGTGTTACCTCATGCTCCCTACAGTCCAGACATGAGTCCACCAGACTTTGACCTTTTTCCAAAGTTGAAACAACCTATGCGTGGACATCATTTTGCATCTCTGGAAGAGCTTTTTTTTCGCCAGTACCCGAGCCATTCAGCAACTGAACAAAAACGGTGTCTTGGATGGAATAATGAAGCTTCCCGAAAGTTGGGACTCGGTCATTGCAAAGCAGGGAGACCACATTGAAAGATTGTAAAGAAATACTTGAAAAACAAACAAACATGTAAATTAAAAAAAATAGTGTGCGAACAGCCACCAGGATGGTCTTGGGGCTCGAGGATCTCACGTATGAAGAAAGACTAGAGAAATTGCGGATGTACTCACTTGAGGAAAGAAGGGAACGGGGAGATATGATTGAAACGTATAAGTATATCACGGGGCACATCGAGTCAGAAGATGATATATTCCGGCTCATGGGACCCTCAACCACCAGAGGGCATCCGCTAAAAATCAGGGGAGGGAAGTTTCATGGCGACTTCAGGAAGTATTTCTTCACCGAGAGAGTTGTGGATCATTGGAACAGACTCCCACTCCAGGTGATAAAGGCCAGCAGCGTGACGGATTTTAAGAGAAAATGGTATACTCACGTGGGATCTTTAAGGGAGTAAACTCAGGGGGGGAGGATACTTGGAATGGGCAGACTTGGTGGGCTATAGCCCTTTTCTGCCGCTTTTTTCTATGTTTCTATGTATGAAATGACCCTCGTATATAGCATTCCACGTCAGGGAAAAGGGACTGGACTTGAGATATCACCTTTCTATAGTTGCAATCAAAGTGGCTGACAAATTATATACAGGTACGTATTTTGTCCCTTGGGCAATGGAGGGTTCCGTGACCTGGCCAGAATCAAAAGGAGCTGCAGGAGGAATTGAACACAGTTCCCCAGGTTCACAGGCCTCTGCACTAACCTCTAGGCTACTCCTCCACTCCCAGGGTGTTTTCCCACAAGCTAGCTGGGGGATGCACAAAACCTACAATCGTCTACCCATCGTCTAGTGATCGATCAGATCGGATCGGATTCCCCGACCCCATGCACCAAAAACTGCTGTCCGAGCGCTTTTCCCCTCGATCGCCTAATTTCTGATCCGATCCCTTCAAATTAGTAAAACCCCCATGCAAAATAGCCAAACGATTGATGCACTAACATGGCTTGGTTATTTAGCAATCGGGTTTTACTGATCGGAAAACCCGATTGCTCTAGATCTGTCGGTAACTGTGTCAACCGCGTCGAGCTTCCTTTGCTTGAAGACCCGGTATATAAAGTTAAGTTTTAGTTTAGTTTAGTTTTCAATGGCACAGATATTCTGCGTGCAAATCGTTTGCTTGCAAACTTGTTAGTGCATCGATGGCTGTTGGGGAATCGGCCGGGGAATTGGCCAACAGCAAATCAGTCGGTAATACCGACTGACTTTTGTGCATTTAGGCCTATGTGTAGGTACCTACTCTAAGTACCTGACAATAATTAGGCACCTCATCCTCGGTAGATAAAGTGAGCTGCTTAAGATCAGGCCTAGCTTACCCATTGGTCAGGACTTGGTGTTTGCCTTCAGCATCTTGCCCTAACGCGCCTTTGTAAAAGGAGCCCTTGGCAAATGATCTTTGTTATAGCAATACATTTATATTTACCTCTATGTACAAAACAGAGTTTTAATATTTAAAAGTTTGATGCCCAATTGTGCATCCTTTCGGGATTGCTCTGGGATGATCATAATTGTTGCGTTTAATTATCAAAATCTTGGAAGGTGTGGGCTAGGGGGCCTGTTAATGATAAGTACTCTGTAATATTAAGTAATCCTTAATATTAAGAAGAAAAACTGTTTAGCATATACTTATTTAGCTGCTTAGAAAAATAGCACAAAAAAAAAAAAAAAAATTACAAAAATGAAGTAGAATCAATGACGATTGCCCCAGCAAAGGTCATATTCCATGGCTGGTACGCTGATGATTCCTGAAGATCGACTGATTGCCTGTCGGTTGCCTTAAGGTTTGCACTTTACCTTGTTGTATGATTATCAATAATGAGAAGACATATCTTAATCTGTGAGGCATGAAAACACATCTTATATTGTATGATGGCTGTTCCATCAAACAGTATGATGCTGGGAGGACTTCAGAATGATAAGGCAAGAAAGGCAGGCTGGAGGAACAATTTAGAACCACCAATAAATGCAGCGCAGAAGAGGGTTTGCCAACCTTAATATTTAATTTCCGAAATGCTATTCTGGTTGTTATAAAGAAAGGTAAGTAAGAAATGGAAAAGTTAAATAAGGTTTATGAAAATACAGGTACATACCTATGGTTTTGCTTTCAATTCTGCAATAATAATAATAAAAAATTGTTAAAATACATTTGTGCTAGATTTTGTGTACGTTGAAACATAGAAACATGATGGCAGATAAAGGCCAAATGGCCCATCCGCAGCATTCACTATTTCCTCCTCTTCCTATTGGCTAAGGCTCTTTACACTTGCATTGTGATGTCATAAAGCCTTATGGTTATAGAAACATGATGGCAGATAAAGGTCAAATGGCCCTTCCAGTCTGCCCATGTGCAGCATCCACTGTCTCCTCTTCTCCCTATTGGCTAAGGCTCTTAACATTTGCATCTCCTCTTCCTATAGGCTAAGGCTCTTGTGCAGTCATAGAGCTGCCCATCCGCAGTAGTCATTATCTCTTTCTCTCTCTGAGAGATCCCATGTGCCTATCCCAGGCCCTCTTGAATTCAGACACAGCCTCTTTTGAATTCAGACACAATCAATTTTGTTTGCTGTGTCCTGTCAACAATTAAAATATCAGATTCTGCTGTGACCCCTCTCAGTCCAAATTAATTTACCGTGCCTAGCAAAAAAATCTTCACAGTCTTGTACATTTTTCACTTTCTGCTATCTATAAATACAATTCAAAATAGAGTTTGTTTCATTGATCTTTACAGTACTTTCAACTTAAAACCAGAGAAAACAATGAAGGGAAGTAAAGGTCATATGGTCTAGCCAGTTTACCCATCCGTGTCTTCTACCAGTGGCATAGCAAGGGAGGTTGGCGCCCTGCATCGCAATGCCATGCACCCCCCCCCTGCTGCTTGAGCACCTCCCTACTCTTTCCGTTGCGGGAGCGCCACCCCCGTGTACTTCTTGAAATATTTATAACAATACCTACGGAACATAAGAACATAAGAAACGCCTTCACCGGATCAGACCCTAGATCCATCTAGTCCGGCGACCCACACACGCGGAGGCCAAGCTAGGTGCTCCCTGATGGAGACCTTGATTACCGGTATCCCTCAATGTGATTTGCAAGAAGGTGTGAATCCAACTTGCGCTTGAATCCTAGAATGGAAGTCTCCGTCACAACCTCCTCCGGGAGAGCATTCCAAGCGTCCACCACTCGCTATTCGAAACAGAACTTCCTGACATTTGTCCTGGGCCTGCTGCCCCTCAGTTTCAGTCCATGACCTCTTGTCCGTGTCTATTTTGTCAAATCCTTTTAATATTTTAAAAGTCTCTGTCATATCCCCTCGCAGCCTCCTCTTTTCGAGGGTGAACAGTCCCAGTTTTCCTAGGCGTTCCTTGTAGCTCAAATTTTCCATACCTTTTACTAGTTTCGTGGCTCGCCTCTGCACCCTCTCCAGCAGGGTTATATCTTTCTTTAGGTATGGAGACCAGTGTTGGACATAGTATTCGCATGAGTCGAGTCTCTTTCATTTGAAAGGAAACTCTACAATGAGAGGGCATAGGTTGAAGTTAAGAGGTGATAGGCTCCGGAATAATCTGAGGAAATACTTTTTTTTACAGAAAGAGTGGTGGGTGCGTGGAATAGTCTCCCGGAAGAGGTGGTGGAGACAGAGACTGTGTCTGAATTCAAAAGGGCCTGGGATAGGCACGTGGGATCTCTCGGAGAGAGAAAGAGATAATGGTTACTGCGGAGGGGCAGACTAGATGGGCCATTTGGCCTTTAACTGCCATCATGTTTCTATGTTTCTAACTGAAATCTGGTATAAATTCTGGCATGTAAGTTAGGCACAATTCCTGGAGCTAATATCCAGTTGAGGCTCACATATGATAGTTATGTGGGCCCTGGCTAATCATCGACTAACACCTGCATAACTTTTAATATGGTCCTTTAGCTACTCCAATCCCCCTTCCACCCACTGAAACAGAACCCTCCTTCTGATTCCCTTCTCCCAGCTCACAACATCAGGACCCCTCTCCCATCTCTCACTAGTCTTAAGAGACCCCCTGCCTGCCTCAGATCCATGGTGCTCCAGTGGGGGCAATGAGGGCAGGATCAAATCCTCCTCGCCATTGCCCCTAGTGGCCGCATCATTAAAATGGTTGCTATGACCTCTCATGGCAGCCTCATGCTAAACATGGCTGATGCTTGAAGAAATATCATCACTATCGCTGCTGAAAACTGAACTGGCTTTTCTCACCTATGTACTCCCTTTAAAAGCAGATGTGACTACAAGAGTGAAGGAAGGTATCATGTACGTGGAGAATGTTGTGAGACTGGAAATTCCGCCGTAGAGATTTCCAGCAGGTGTCAAGTGATGACTAGGTTAGCATCAATTAGTATCAATTAACTGAAGCTTGGCTGCCAGAAATGTTAAAAGTATTATGAACAGGCTGCTAAGAAGCACTTCATTAGGACTGAGAGTGAAAGGAATCAACAACTACCGGGGCATACAGCAAATTTTCTGATCTGCTACTTACGAAGGTGCTTTATGCGCTTTGGTTCTTGGTGGGCAGCGGATACATTTTGCTAAGCGGTACAGAAGATACGCCAATAATCCAGCTAGAAGAATGCTGCCTAGGGTGATGATGAATGGAACATACCAGGTTGATGCAGAATAAGCGTTTTCACGTTTTATCAGATATGTTATGCTGGGCTGTGGGAGATAAAAAATAAAAAGCAAACAGCTTTTACAAAACATAAGATGGGTATGTGCAGAAAATAAGAGTTGTTTCACGCCTGTTAACTGCAGGAGGTATATGTGATAACAGGTTGAATTAAAATATTGCTCCTATTGTATAATACCTATTTATTTAAGTTATTTATATACAGTACTCCTCCGAAATTCACGGGGGTTACATTCACGGAGTGACCGTGAATGTCGAAAAACCGTGAATATCGGAAGAGTACTGCAATCGGCACTTCCCCCCTTCCTCCTCCTCTCTTGCTCCAGCCCGAGCTGCGCCATTTACCTGGTCGTCTTAGTTGGCGGCGTCTCGGGCTTTCCCGTTGCCGGTTCCTGCGCACTCAACCTCCCCCTCCTCCTCCCTGTGCGGGAAGCGCGCTGCAGGTTTTCACGAGAAGAGGCTGACGTCAGGAGTGATGCGATCGCCATGTTGGTGGTGGGAGGAGGGAATTTGTAGTTCTGCTTTCCCCTCTCACTGCGTTGTGGGAGGGTGCACGGGAGGCACATGGCCAGGGAAAACAGAGAGCTTTTCCATTGGTCGGTCATTCGCGTTATTTTCTGACCGGAAGAGGTGGTCAGAAAATACCACGAATGACTGAGTCCGTGAATCGCCGACCACGAATTCGCGGGGGTGTACTGAACCGCCCATTGTCTAAGTGGTTTACATTCAGGTACAAGTCATTTGTCCCTATTTGTCCCGGTGGGCTCACTTTCTGTCTAACGTACCTGGGGCAATGGAGGATTCAGTGACTTGCCCAGAGTCACAAGGAGCAGCATGGGATTTGAACCCACAACCTTAGATTGCTGAAGCTATAGCTCTAACCACTATAAACCAATGGAGAAGAATCTTGTAATGAACAAAAATACGAGTAGTGTGTTCAAACGTTTTCAATAACATCATAAACCACAAGACCAAACAAAATGTGACTTTTTTTTTTTCTGTCAGCAGAATCCTTTACTAATAATGTCTTTGGACAGTGGTTTAGTAAAGCACATATAAATCCAAAGGGGCATAATTTCCATTACTGTAACTAATTAAGTTATTTCCGTAGAAAGAATATCAACAGGTCAGATTACAAAACTTGGGTTTCAAAATAAGCATGACAGCAGCAGGACCTGTATCTCCTGTGCCACGACGAGTGTCTTTGAAGGCCTATGTTTGCATATTTGACTGCGCCCTGGCCAATAGCAGTATAACATGCTAATTAGGACTAGTAGCATCACAATGGGTCATTCAATGCACAAATTATTTTAAGATTAAAATGAATTGTGACATCTGAGCTTAACCTTAGTGCATCGACTCCAGTTGAGCCAGACGAGTTTGAAACTGTCACACGTTTACACAAAGGGCTATTCACCGGTAAACAGACTATATCACGGTTGTCGGTTTGATGTCGAATTTATTCTGAATGCTCACAAACTAAGGGAGGGGAAAGGGAGATGCGACATTTGGATTTAACTGACACCTTTTCAGGAGTTAGGTGGTTCCTGTCCCTGGAGGGTTACAATATAAGAGATTAATTCTATAAGGTGGACAGTAATATTTCCATGCCAGTTATGAATTTAAATGCATAGAATAGTAGCATGTGTGCATATGTACAGTATATGCCTGTATGTTGCCTAGGCGCTACCCTGTAACCACGTGCACATGTGATAGTGTGAGATTAGCAGGTGGTCGCACATATGGGTAGAGCTCACATTGACGTGCGTAACTAACAGAAAACTAAGTTATAAGTGTATCACTGGAACTAAGCTGACCTGGGGGAAAGTGTGGCGCAGTGGTTAAAGCTACAGCCTCAGCACCCTGGGGTTGTGGGCTCAAACCGATGCTGCTCCTTGTGACCCTGGGCAAGTCACTTAATCCCCCCATTGCCCCATGTACATTAGGTAGATTGTGAGCCCACCAGGACAGACAGGGAAAAATGCTTGAGTATCTGAATAAATTAATGTAAACCCTTCTGAGCTCCCGTGGGAGAGCGGTATAGAAAGTTCAATAAATAAGTAGTGTGAAAAGTTTCAGCCTCTGCTAACCAGAGCTGGTATTGTGATGTCATAATGCCTCATTCCACCAATGCCTAAGAGCCAACCTCATCAGTGATGCCACAATGGCTTCATTGTCCTATACTTGGCTCACTTTTACTACATTTTGATTTCTAGAGTAGTGCAGTGGTTAATGCTACAGCCTCAGCACCCTGAGGTTGTGGGTTCAAACCCACCTGCTCCTTGTGACCCGGGGCAAGTCACTTAATCCCCCCATTGCCCAGGTACATTAGATAGATTGTGAGCCCACCAGGACAGGCAGGGAAACATGCTTGAGTACCTGAATAAATTCATGTCAACCGTTCTGAGCTCCCCAGGGAGAATGGTATAGAAAATGGAATAAATAAATAAGTGCTTACATTTAAGCTAGTATTCTATAAAGGAAAATGGGCACCTATTTTTCTTTATAGAATATGCACCAATCAGGTGCCTGTATATAGGTCAACCAGTATAGAATTGTCCTCTAAGATTGCATCTGAAGCAATGGAGGGTTAAGTGCCTTGCCAAGGATCAGAAGAAGCAGCAGCATTGGGATTTGAACCCTGCTCCTCCTATTTTGAAAACCAGCAGCAAAAGTCTGAACAAATAGCAGCCAATGCAATTGTCTCATTAATGAGGCAACACAATACCTCCAAGGGGCACGACAAAGAAATCTAGTTCAAATATTCTGTGGAGGAGTGTGTGGTGCGGTAGTTGAAGCTACAGCCTCAGCAGGGTTCAAACCCCGCGCTGCTCCTTGTGACCTTGGGCAAGTCACTCAGTCCTCCGTAGCCCCAGGTACGTTAGATAGATTGTAAAACTGTTTATATAACCTTGATAGGCAGTATATAAAATCCTGATAAACTACTGTACTTGCAACTTCCTAATCACCCCAACAGGAAGGGTATTACAATAATCTAATCTCGTGGCCACTATCTATTGGACCACAGGAATGAAATGCCTATGCTGATAAAAATGAATGCAATTTGCTAATCTCTTCCTGTTTGTCATTCGTTGTTAATGACGTTGCCATAATCCTCCTTTAGACTAATCACATCTTAATGACACTGCTAGACTGTACTGCTGACACAGGGAAGCAGGTCCAAAAAGCCCCATTTTAAGATCAATTTTCAAAAGTCGTCTGGGTAAATTGCCTGTCTGAAGATTGTCTGTCTGAAGATTGTCTACCCTTTCACTGTGTACAGGTGAGGATCAACACAACACACTTTTCTCTGGACAAAACAATTGCATGTTTGGGCCTGCAGGGTGGGGAGATAGTTCACCAATGTATAGTTTTGCATTTTCAAAACTGTGGATATTGCTTTGCAGAGAAAAGGTACTCACAAGAAGAGCAAGTATTTTTTCTTTAGGTAGTTTTTCAAGGAAATCTCTGTGTATGTTTTCCTTTTAGAGCTGGTAAGAATTTTGCCAGTGAAAGTACCTGTGATCTTTGCATCTAACTCAGGGGTCTCAAAGTCCCTCCTTGAGGGCCGCAATCCAGTCAGGTTTTCAGGATTTCCCCAATGAATATGCATGAGATCTATTTGTATGCACTGCTTTCAATGCATATTCATTGGGGAAATCCTGAAAACCTGACTGGATTGCGGCCCTCAAGGAGGGACTTTGAGATCCCTGATCTAACTTCTATGTACATATGAGGGTGAATCAAAAATTAAAGTAAATTATTAAATTACATGATAACTGGAAGAGAGCTAGTGAAATGCAATATATGTACTTATACATTGCCTGTTGGATAGTTCATCCATGCACAGTACAACGCTCGGCCTTTAGCCGTGTGACAGCCACGAAGTCAAAAGCACGGATGCTCCATTGCGAGATTGCACCATCGAAGAACAATGTGCAGCAGTGCGCTTTCTTTGGCCAGAGTTTTAAAGCGGAATGAACAGGTGTGACCGACAAAGGTCATTCTAGTTGCCCATCAACATCGTGCTCACAAGAGCACATTGACAGGGCGGATGCTTTGATTAGAGAAGGCCAATGGATAATGGTGTCTCAATTGGCTGCAAATTTGGATATCAGCTAAGGATCTGCATTTGCCATAACGCATGATGACCTGGGATACAGGAAAGCCTGCGCACGTTGGTTTTCCAAAAAAGCTAACTGATCGTCACAAGCAACAATGTGTGGCGGTTGTGAGCCCCTTTCTGAGACGGTATGAAGAAGATCCGAGTATTCAGCGACGAGACACGTGTGCGTCACTGCGACCCAGAGAGCAGAAGACAAAGCATGATGAAGTAAAGGAAACGGTGCTCACCTGGCTTCGGGAGCAGCCGAAAAACTTCTCTGCAGTAATGCAGAAGGTAGTCGAACGATACAACAAATACGTCGTCTTGCATGGGGACTGTGTGGAAAAGTGATTTGTCCAGTTGCTCACATTCGCTTCTATTAAATGTATTTTGCCTTTACTTTTTGATTTATCGTCATATAACCAATGCTAAGATTTCTCCAATGGTCGTCTTAAGATCCCAATATTTTCCACATTAGTCACTAGGTGCCTCTGCTGCTCTTTGCTAGCTCAGTTGATGCCACCCCTAAGGATTGCTAGAGGAGTTGAAGGGAATAGAAATGAACTCTGAAGGCACTTTAAGTTCTTTATCTGTTTATACAGGTTGCAAAATCCATACCATATCATACCATACTGATTCTTGTATCCCGCAAATGTCGACTAGGAATCATTGCGGCTTACATAATATTAGAAATGATACAGAGGAAATGATTACGAATGCTGAAATGCTGGGGCATAGTAAAGTATTTAAACCGGTTTGGGGCCCGTTGACATCTTATATTACTTCTTTGTAGTTGTTTTTTGTCTTTAATTCTGTGCCATCTCCTTGCACATCCAGGGTGGGAAGGAGGGAGGGGGGTGAGATTCTGTTATTGTATTATTTTAAATAAGTGTAGATTATTGAAAGAGTATATACGTGGAGGGGCATAATTGAAAGGGACATCTAAGTCCGTTTTCGTCTAAGTCGCAAGTCGTCCAAAGTAAAAAACATCCTAGGACACATTTTCGAAAAATACTTCCAAAATTATTATTTTTTTTTTTTTTCGAAAATCACCTAACTATACGTCCTGCCGATCTGATCGTCCAAGCTGCTAAATCGTCTTTCTTTATATCATATTTTCGTCCAAGTCAAAAACGCCTAGAACAAGCCCTGTTGGACGTGGGAGGGGTCTGAAAAGTGATGGACTGAACACCCAGACATGGCACCTAAATAGTGGGGTACCTTACAGGGCACTGCTGTGAACTTCACAAAAAGGGTGCCATGTCTTCTCCTCACTACAGCTCCCTTATAGGTCATGGTGAGCCCCCCCAAACCACCTCCAGAATACCCTAGATCTACTTATCTACCACCCCAATAGCCCTTATGGCTGCAGGAGTAAAAAAGGGTTTTGGGGGTGTATAGGGGAGTGCACGTTTCATTATCAATGCAGTGATTACAGGGGCTTATGGGCATGGGTCCTCCTCTCCATGGGTCCCTAACCCACCACCAAGATGGCTTAAGCCGCCTATGTGCTGGACGACTAGGCTTTCCTATGCCAGGCTGCCAGGTGATGGTGGTCTGGAGGCTGAATTTTAAAGGTGTGATTACGATTTTTATAAGGTTGGGGGGGGGGGTCGGTGATCACTGGGGTAGTGTCTGGGGGTTTGTTTTATGTGTTTGCAGTGCTTATCTGGTGACTTTAGGTGGGTTTTTGTGACTTAGACCATGTTTTAAATGGTCTAAGTCACAACGTCCCAGTTCCGTCGATCCTGGGATATATAACTTTCGGTCTAAGTCTAAGCCGGCCTTCGACCCGCCCAACTCCCGCCCTCAACACTCCTCCTGAAACGCCCTGTTTAGCTTTGGTCGTTCAGCGGCACTATGAAGGCCTAGGTCATTTAGAAATACGTCCAAAACCCATTTTTATTATTGGCACTTGGACGTATGTGGACAATGTTCGTCCAAGTGCCGACTTAGGCCGGTTTTTGGACGTTTTTCTCTTTTGAATATGAGCCCCATAGTGATTAATCAATGGGTGGGTGGGATAAAATGATTGATTTTGAATATCTGTAAGTTGAATGTGCTTTTCTTGGCTTGTTATATGTTCTTATACCTGTGTATTGCACTGTTAATATTTAAAAATTAATAAAGATTTATTACAAAAAAAAGAAAAGAAATGATACAGAAGTATAGACTTCGTGCACATGAATACGTTATAGCAGGTCAGTGCAGTGCGTTGTCAGTGCCTTTCTGAATTGGAAGTACATGGTAAGTCGTCGTAAGCTGCTTGGGAGTTTGTTCCAGACTTTGGGACCTTGGAATTCAAAGATGGTCTCGAAGAAAGCTTTTCTCCGGACCTGGCGTGGGGAAGGGAGTGGCAGCTTCCAGCATCGAATTGTCCTCGAGTCGTTGAAAGACTGTATAGCAGAAGTGAGTCCAGCTGAGTTTTCATGGACCATACACGCAATTTTGAACTGAACTCTGCATTTCACTGGTAGCCAGTGTAATTCCTTGTGGACTGTTTTAGAAATCCTAGGATTCTGCACATGGAGGGGAAAAAAAAAAACCCCTCACACCTCCCCCTCCCCTTCTTGTAGTGTTGACTCTGCAAAAATGACCAACTGCTTTGACACACTGCATGAGTTATTGATGGCAAGCGTTGTGCACATATCTCGAACTGAATTGATTATTTGCCGCTTATGGTCTCGGGAGAAACTGAACAACACACGTACATCCAGATCGAACATTTCAATTTTCTTCTGGCTACAGTGGAAGTTGTCGTTGTCAGGCTGATTCTGTTACTATAAATGCAATCTTTTGTTTTTTGCAAAGTTCGTCCCGTTCCTGCGCATGTGCTTTTAAGTTTTACTGCCACCAAGTAAAATAAAACCAAACAAAAACTTTGAGGGTCCTTTTACGAAGGCGCGTTAGGGCCTTAACGCGTGGAATAGCGTGTGCTAAAATGCAGCGCGCGCTAGCCGCTACCGCCTCCTCTTGAGCAGGCGGTAGTTTTTTCAGCCAGCGCGCGCTAATCCGGCGCGTGCGCTAAAAACCGCTAGCGCACCTTCGTAAAAGGAGCCCTTAGTTTTATACACCGAGCCATCAACCAAGAGGAGCTCGACTCGGTTAACAATAATGTAAAACATAATACAGTGGTACCTCGGTTTGCGAGTGTTTTGCAAGACGAGCAAAACATTTGCAAACTTGGTGCCTCGTAAACCGAGCTTGCCTCGCTGTACGAGCGCCCCCCCCGGCGATCCGGCATCCCCCCCAGCGATTCGGCATCTCCCCCCACTCGCATCTGCCCCCCCACGATCCTACATCCCCCCCCGAGCACGGCAATGACATCCCTTACCCCAACTGGGCACCAGCGCCGGTGCCCGAAGATCCTCCCTCTTCTGGCGCGGCCTGGGCTGGGCGGTGCGTCGGAGATCCTCCCTCTCGGAGAGAGCGAGACCAGAAGGCTTTGAGCATGCGCAAATGCTCAAAGCCAGTCCAGCCCGGCCCAGCCCAGAAGAGGGAGGATCTCCGACGCACCACCCAGCCCAGGCCGCGCCAGAAGAGGGAGGATCTTCGGGCACCGGCACTGGTGCCCGGTCGGGGTAAGGGATGTCATTGCCGTGCTCAGGGGGGGATGTAAGATCGTGGTGGAGGGGGGCAACGCGAGCGGGGGGGAGGATGCCGGTTCGCAGGGGGGGATGCCGGATCATGGGGAGGGGTACGGAACAGCGTCGGTGGCCTCAAGGGGGGGGGGAATGGAGCAGCGCCGGTAGCCTCGGGGGGGGGGGGGGAGGAGGTGGAACCAATCAAAGCGAGTTTCCCTTACTTCCTATGGGGAAACTTGCTGTGATATACGAGCAATTTGGTTTACGAGCATGCTTCTGGAACGAATTATGCTCGTAAACCAAGATTCCACTGTTCATAAATTTTACAGAGTAGACTGAAATAGTTAATTTCCACAATGTTAAGCAAACAAAAAAGTTTTTCATAACTTTCCGGAATAAAGCAAAAGAACCTAAGCTTCTTAATTTAAGCGGTAAAGCATTCCAGAATTCGGTTAAATTAAAAGCAAAAGAATAACTAAATCTCTTACAGGTTCTGTTTTTACCACTGAGAGAGGGAAATGTAAGTTTTAATTTTTGAGAACTTCTGGCAAGATGAGATCTATGAACATTCCAGTCTAAAGGAATCAAACTACAAGCAGTTCTGACTCAGGAAAACTGAGAAGAACATAATTTTGCAACCATTGGAGAACGCACGTAAGATTTTGTACGCTTCCTGCCTGCTCAGATGAGGAGGAGCCAGGGGTTAGGAAGGGTTACATGCAAAGCATGTCGGTCAAAGAAAGGGAAAGGGAACTAGGATTGGCTCCAGAAAAAGGAGGACGGATTGAGACATCCAGGTTTTACTTCCATTGCTTTCAATGGAAGTACGGTAGATGCTCATTTAACCGGCACCCATGGGGATTGATTGGTACACCGAAAAATCCACACATGACAATTGCGAGCATGGACAAGTGTGCGCTCGACAATGGCGCCCCGTCAATTTTTTTTTTTTTTTTTTTGTAATTTATTTCTTATATACCGCTACATCCGTTAGGTTCTAAGCGGTTTACAGAAAATATACATTAAGATTAGAAATAAGAAAGGTACTTGAAAAATTCCCTTACTGTCCCGAAGGCTCACAATCTAACTAAAGTACCTGGAGGGTAATAGAGAAGTGAAAAGTAGAGTTAGAGGAAAAATAAAAATAAAATAAACATTTTAACAAGACAGCATTGATCTAAATACAATTGTGCCCTGTGACTGAATCTGCCATAAGTGGATACCTGGAAAGGCCTGATTTGGTCACCCTTCTCAGGCCCCGTCCCTTGGGAGGGGCTTGAGGCACCTGAGGAGTGTGACCAAATCAGGCCCTTCCAGGTATCCACTTATGTAAAGGGTTCCCATAATCATATGTAAACCTTACCCTAACACTAGATAGCAAGTGAATGTTTGAAGTGTAGTTTGGGGTGTGTGTGTGTTCCTCCCCCCACCCCATCTCAAAAAAGAGGGTTACTTTGTAACCCTCTTCAAGACAAAATAATATCCACCGTCAGGGCGCATTTGACGGGTCACCTCCCATTCAGTGCGCATGTTTGTTGTGTGCGTAATTGTCGGGGTGCATTTGTCAGGGCGCGATTGTTGTGGGCGCATTTGACGGGTCTCCGGATTGACTAGATGCCAGATAAATGTAGTTTCTGGTTGCTTGAGAGTTACTATTAAAAACAGGCCTATCTAATACTATACCCCATACTATGCCATACCACAAACTGTTCCAGACAAACTACCGGACATATGGTAAGCAAAGGGTGGGTGAACTCAGGTGTGGCGTACCAAGTTTACACTTAAATTTCTGGCAGAAATTGATTCTATGTACATTTTTATTTAAAGTATTACCGTACTGGTTGCTTGAGTTCGGCTTAACAGAGAGTCTACTGCAAAAGCCAGATGTCTCAGTCTGTCATGCTTCCTTACATTGCTTTCAATGGAAGTAAAACCCGGATGTCTCAATCCGTCCTCCTTTTTCTGGAGTCATATGGTAACCCTAAAGGGAAAGGGATTGGGACTTGTATACCACCTTTTTGTAGTTTTACAACCACACTCAAAGTGGTTTACATAAAGGCACTTCAAGCATGTTCCCTGTCTATCTAATGTACCTGAGGTAGTGGAGGATTAAGTGACTTGCCCGGGGCCTCAGGGAGCAGCGAACAATGTACTGCTCCTGCCAAGAACCACTAGTCTTTACTGACATTGCAGAAAATATCTCAAGAAATCCATCAGTAAGGTCTTCATGTTTATTAAAGAAACAGTGGTGCTAAACAGGAGATCATTGCACTCTTTTTTGAAGGAATGTAATCAGGGCAGGATTAATTCATTGAGGGCCCCTAAGCACACAAGTACACTGGGCTCCCTGCCCCGCCCCACTCCACCATGCACTTAGGCGGAAACAGGAAGCTGCGTCAGAGGGAAGTTTTGGGCAAGCAGCACCACTTGCACAATTACAGTTCCCGTTGCCTTTCTTACCCGCATTGCTTGCTTGTCTTACTTTCCGTCGATGGGGGGGAGGAAGGAGCTGCGTTGCCGATCGGGGTGGGGCCCGCGTTGCTGATCGATGCTGGAGGGGCCCATCACCTTTTGGAAAAAACAATGTTGATGCCCTCCTTCACCTCAGGCGCCTCAAACCCCTCCCAAGGGAAGGGGCCTGAGGTGTTTCAGCAAATCAGGGCCTTCCTGATATCTACTTATAGCAGATTTCACAGGGTGTAATTGATGGGGCGGCATTGTCGTGCGCACACTTGTCTGTGCGCTCAATTGTCAGGGTGCATTCGTTGGGGTGCAATTGTCATGCGCGGATTTGTCGGTGTACTGGGGGAAAGTAAGGGGGTGTGCACGGCAAGGAGAGGAGCGGGGCAGAGCGGTGAAGAGGAGGGGTGTCATGCCCTTAGGAAGGCCACGCTGGGGGCAGACCCCCCCACCCTCCCTCCCCCACTCTGGGGGCAGACCTCCCCATCCACCCCCACTGAACAAATATGTTCAGTGAATGTACATAAGCTGGTTATTTTATTTCTCACTCTTTGATAAACTGTACTTCCTAGATAAATGTTCTCTCTCTTAAGATGCAATTTGCCCTGAACATTGTGGCACAGGCGGAATAGAAGAGACGGATAGAATGTAAAACCATAAACATAGTATGTGAAAACTAAATAAAATGAAATTTTTTTGGGCTCTTGCACTCTTACTCATAGGCGTCAGAACAGGGGAAGCCACAGGGGCCATGGCCTCCCCAAAAATTGAGAGTCAGTTATGGCTCTACTCTCCCACTCGCCTCCTCCCAGTCGCTGTAATTTTAAATCTGCCGGCAGCTGCCCGCAGCGTTGCTGCAGAATGAAGACTTCCGGGGCAGGCCTGCTCATTGACGCCGCGCGGCAGCTGCCGGAAGATTTAAAATTACGGTGACTGGGGAGTTGGGAGCTGGAGAGAAAGGTTGTGTTAGGGCGGAGCCTTTGCCCTTCCTAATCATTTCCTAACAGTGACGACCTTACGGGAGTCACCAACTCATTGCATGATTTCTTGGCCAGAGCGTCAGTTTATTTTGTAAGCCATTTTGCTTTGTCTCTTACCCTTTCCAGTTCAATCACAGATCTCCCATTCCATTTGCATTGGGCATATTCCAGCTGTTTGCAACGCAAAGTAAATAAATGTTTTGCAGACTTACTGTGGTTGTAGTGATCTGAGTAGTTAGGCCTGGGACGTAAACATGGATGTTTAACGTCACTGTCCCCGTCTGTGTGTTACGATTGAATTTTGGTTCACTTGTCATTAAATTGTTATCTGTTATGTATACCAGTAACTTGTAGTCCCATATCATTTTAGACCCAGTAAGATAGCCAAAAGGAGATGCAAGAATTAAACTTGTCACATTGGATCCAGCATTTGGTGAGAAGGTGAACTGGTTGTATATGTTGCCTGGAGAAATCAAAGCAAACAGGTGCAGTTTAAGAGTCATCATTTTACACAAGGAGGAGGAGCAAGTCTAATAAGGGAGTGTATGTGGTTCAGTGGTTAGAGCTACAGCCTCAACACTCTGAGGTTGTAGGTTCAAATCCCTCACTGCTCCTTGTGACCTTAGGCAAGTCACTTAATCCCCTCATTGCCCCAGGTACACTAGATAGAGTTTGAGCCCACCGGGACAGATAGGGAAATATGATAAAGTGCCTGAATGTAAAACCACTTAGGATATAAGTGGTATAAAAATAGTTAAATAAAATCTAGGCATTAAGCTAGTATTCTAAAATGGCAAATTTGTGTGCCTATTCTTTTGTAAATAGTAGTGTAAAAGGCAGCAATTAGGCATCTAAATGCCACAGATGTGACCACTTACACTTGCTCCGTGCAGGGTTACTAGAAGTCCAGAGGACATGTCCGGGTGTCTGGATGGTTTTTCAAAACCCGGCACTTTGTCCAGGTTTCGAAAAGTTTCCTCTTCAGATTGTGTCGGGAGGGGGCATCCGCGCATGCACGGATGCCCTCCTGACCAATGAGAACAGGCTGAGGGGGCGGGGCTGGGTAGAAGTGGGAGGGTCTGGGGGCGGGTCTTTGGGTCTGGATTTTACACAAGTAAAATCTGGTAACCCTAACTCTGTGACATTGTAAATGTGCTCTGTATGCAGCATTTAGGTGCCTGACAAAATTCAACAAAGCACACGCCAAAAAACTTGGAACACTCTTGACCTACCCATGCCTCTCCCAGTGGTAGAGCCAGACAGCTAAGTTAGGGTGGGCTCAAGACCCAAAGTGTGTGTGTGTGTGTGTGTGGGGGGGGGGGGCTTTCAAAATTGCATCATTACCCCTGGCATCTCCCAATTAAAAGAAATACCCAAACTTCATTTCCTCTCCCTCCCGTCAACTAAAAGTAATACCTGAGCTGGTGGGGATTCCCAAATCAGACCATCTGAAGCCCTCCTTCCCACTGAATGAAATTAGACCTTGGGAGGTGAGAGGCAGTGTCCCTGAACTGCCATAGTCACTGGCCACAAGTGCACAAACTGAGCGTGTGCAGGAGGGCCGGCAGCCAGCTGCAGCAACTCCGGGACACTGCCACCAGCCGCCCAAAGTTAGGTTCGTTTGATGAGGAGGAAGTCCTTAGCTGGTGGGGTTTGCGATCCCTGTCAGCTGCATCAAAGGAGTACAAATTTTGGGTGGGCCTGAGCCCAAAATGAGTGGGCCCTGACCCACTTGGGCCTAGCCTGTCCTATAAGAACGTGCCCTTTGCAGTTACGCACTAGAACAAGTGGAAGGGCATTTTGGAATGGACATCCAAGTCAGAATGTCCCAAACGGACATCCATCTCACATGTATTCTCAAACAGGAAATATGTTAAGATTTGCTGTTTGGAAATATGTGAGATGTCCAGCATGAACATCCACTGTACAAACTGGAACAACCAAATTGCGAATGGGGAACTGATGTTTGAGTGCTATTTTCCGAATCTAGCCCATATTATAAATACATTAAACAACAACAACAAAAAAAAAGCCGTAACGCTCAGGAAAAATCCACAAAAAGTGTGCCCTAAGGCCACTTTTTGGGGTCTCTTCTATTAAACTGCGCTAGCAGCTTCTAGCGCAGGGAGCCGCGCTGAATGGCCCGCACAACTTCCGACGCTCATAGAGTTCCTAGGAGCATCGGGAGCAGTGCGGGCCATTCAGTGCGACTCTCTGCGCTAAAAACTGCTAGCGCAGTTCAATAGAAGGGGGGGTTTGTCTCAGCTTAAGGGCCCCATTCTGTGCAGTGAGAGCTGTGCTGTGGACTAAGGGCAAGTTTTTAATGAAGTCACAGTGATATGCATTAATGTTTTAATTTTAAGATTTATTGGAGTATCGATTAGGGATATGCAGTACCCTGATAAGATGCTATGACACATATATTTGCTTTTACTTGCTGGTGTATTTATAGTTATTAATTTAGGCCCCCTTTTATCAAGCTGCGTTAGGGGTTTTTTTAAATCCCGAGTCGCTGCAGGAAAAGCTCCAATGCTGAAAGGAATTCTATAAGCATTGGAGCATTTACCGCAGTGGCCTGCGATTTAAAAAAAACCAAACAAACCCTAACATGGCTCGATAAAAGGGGGCCTTAATTTATTTGGGGGCCCTTTTACAAAACTGTGATAAGCCCTAACACGTACTTGCCACATCTTAAAATGGTGTGCTGTGGTAGCTTTTGAATTTGCATGCGCAAATCGCACGCTAAAATATATTTTTTTAATTTTTCTCCAGAAGGGGCCTGTCTGGGGGGGAGGTCAGAGAGTAGGTGTGTCTATGCAAATCAGTTCCCTTTAGGCATCTAAATATAGGCAACTCTTTATAGAATTGCCCTTATATTGACTAACTGGGGATCACTAAACCCCCGGTGTCTTAAGAACATAAGAAGTTGCCTCCACTGGGTCAGACCGAGGTCCATCTCGCCCAGCGGTCCGCTCCCGCGGCGGCCCATCAGGTCTGCGACCTGTGAAGTGGTTTCTGACCACTTTTATAACCTACCTCAAGTTCTATCTGTACCCCTCTATCCCTTTATCCTCCAGGAACCTATCCAAACCCTTCTTGAACCCCTGTACAGAGTTCTGGCCTATCACTTCCTCCGGAAGCGCGTTCCATGTGTCTACCACCCTCTGCGTAAAAAAGAATTTTCTAGCATTTGTTCTAAACCTGTCCCCTTTCAATTTCTCCGAGTGACCCCCTAGTGCTTGTGGCTCCCCTCAGTTTGAAGAATCTGTCCTTATTTACTCTCTCTATGCCCTTAAGGATTTTGAAGGTTTCTATCATGTCCCTTCAAAGTCTTCCTGGTAGTGCGATTTTATTTTAAGAATACAACTGGAAAATGTGGTTCAGCTACAAAACATAGGATAAATGTTCTAATAAAGAAGTACTTCAGCAATACAATATTTAATTACTCCGACACAGCTTTACCTCAAAGATATTGCCTTCTTATTTTATTGGGATATGCTTGCCAGTAAAAGAGCAATAAAGAGAATTTGCACAAATGTAAGTGAATGGTACCAAAGTGGAAGTGAAGAGAAAAGAACAAAATGATAATCTCAAGCTTTGCTCAAAGTGTAGCTTGCAGAATATGTCTCTGGTTTCTCAGGGTCTTGGATGCATTTAACATAAAGTTGCAACAGCTAAACTAAACTAAACTAAAGCTTAACTTTGTATACCGAGTCATCATTCTGAGAAGGCTCGACTCGGTTTACAGCAATTAAATAAACAGGGAATGATTTACAAATGATAAATAGAAGATAATAGCAAAATTTCAAAAGAATTAATTTTCAAAATGTTTGGCAAATAGAGTAGTTTTTAAAGATTTACGGAAAAATTGAAATGAACATGAACTGGAACTCCTTAAAAAAAGGGGAGATCATTCCAGAGTTGAGAGAATTTAAAGACCAAAGATTGACTGAAGATCTTGACTCCTTGAATCCCTTTTTTAGAAGGAAGGGAGAGTTAAAATTGTTGGATCCCTCTTGCAAAGGAGAATCAGTAAACGTTCCAAAATAAAGGAATAAGAGGATTAAAGATACCATGTAGAATTTTAAAAGAAATATAAGCGCATTTAAATTGAATTCCGAAATGATTTAACTCTACTATGAAGTAAGAAAGCATAAATCCTTATGGGTCACGATTGAAATAGCACAGCAGGTATTTTCTTTTTAAATGCTAGCCTTGGCGTTTAAAAATATGCTGTCTGGATTGCTGACACAAGTGTTGATGCCCCTGTACAGGTCGATGGTGAGGCCCCACTTGGAGTATTGTGTTCAGTTTTGGAGACCATATCTGGCAAAGGACATAAAAAGACTTGAAGCGGTCCAGAAGAAGGCAATGAGAATGGTAGGAGGTTTACACCAGAAGATGTGTGAGGAGAGACTGGAAGTCCTGAATATATATACCCTAGAGGAAAGGAGGGATAGGGGAGATATGATTCAGACGTTCAAATACTTCAAAGGTATTAACGTAGAACAAAATCTATTCCAGAGAAAGGAAAATGGTAAAACCAGAGGACAGAGGCTGAGGGGTGGTAGATTCAAGAATAATGTTAGGAAGTTGTTCTTTACGGAGAGGGTGGTTGATGCATGGAATGCGCTCCCGAGGGAGCTGGTGGAGAAGAAAACGGTGACAGAGTTCAAACAAGCGTGGGATGAACACAGAGGATCTCTAATCAGAAAATAATGGGTATACATTGAAGGAACTAAGGCCAGTACTGGGCAGGCTTGCAAGGCCTGTGTCCTGTATATGGACATTCAGTTGAGGACGGGCTGGGGAGGGCTTCGATGTCTGGGATGGTTAGGATGGGCTGGAGTGAGCTTTGATGGAGTCTCTAGTAGATGGAACTAAGCACATTACAGGGCAGGGCTCTGGGTTTCTGGCCCAGAAATATCTAAGAAAAAGGACCATTTAAACTAAATAATTAATTTATAGAGCATGTATGGTTGGACAGATTGGATGGACCATTCGGGTCTTTATCTGCCGTCATTTACTATATTACTAGGACTATATGGAGAAGAGCATCAATATTGGGTGAGATGGAGCATGGTTTACCAACTCGGAAAGTCTCTTCCTGGCACAGCGAGGCTGAAAGATGGAGTCTGGAGTTGGTGGTGGTGGTGAAGAATACAGATAAGAGTGACTTACTTGATAAACAGAATTCCCATGGAAGAGTATAGGGAGAGATACTGAGGAGCTGCAAGATATGGACAGCAAATCCTTCTAGCCAAAAAAGCACAGTTACTTACCATAACAGGTGTTATCCAGGGACAGCAGGCAGATATTCTTGACTGATGGGTGACGGCACCGACGGAGCCCCGGTACGGACAATTTTAGAGTGATTGCACTCTAAGAACTTAGAAAGTTCTAGCTAGGCCGCACCACGCATGCGCGAGTGCCTTCCCGCCCGACGAAGGCGCGCGGTCCCCAGTTAGTATAAGCCAGCTAAGAAGCCAACCCGGGGAGGTGGGAGGGATGCAAGAATATCTGCCTGCTGTCCCTGGATAACACCTGTTATGGTAAGTAACTGTGCTTTATCCCAGGACAAGCAGGCAGCATATTCTTGACTGATGGGTGACCTCCAAACTAACAAAAAGAGGGATGGAGGGAAGGTTGGCCATTAGGAAAATAAATTTTGTAAAACAGATTGGCCGAAGTGTCCATCCCGTCTGGAGAATGCATCCAGATAATATTGAGATGTAAAAGTATGAACTGAGAACCAAGTAGCAGCCTTGCAGATTTCCTCAATGGAAGTGAAGCGGAGGAAAGCTACAGAAGCTGCCATAGCTCTAACTTTGTGGCCTGTGACAGAACCTTCCAGTGTCAGGTCTGACTGAGCATAACAGAATGAAACGCAAGCCGCAAGCCAATTGGATAGAGTGCGTTTAGATATAGGATGACCCATCTTGTTAGGATCAAAGGACAAAAACAGTTGAGGAGATGATCTGTGAGGTTTAGTGCGTTCGAGATAGTAAGCCAAAGCATGTTTACAGTCCAAGGTATGCAAAGCCTGTTCACCTGCATGAGAATGAGGCTTCGGGAAAAAAACAGGTAGGACAATGGACTGATTAAGATGAAAGTCAGACACACCCTTAGGGAGAAACTTTGGGTGTGTACGTAGAACCACCTTATCATGGTGAAAAACAGTGAAAGGTGGATCGGCAACTAGTGCATGCAACTCACTGACCCTCCTGGCAGAAGTGAGAGCTATAAGGAAGACCACTTTCCAAGTGAGAAATTTGAAATGTGCTGTGGCCAAAGGTTCAAAAGGAGGCTTCATTAAAGCGGAAAGAACCACATTGAGATCCCAGACCACAGGAGGGGGCTTGAGAGGTGGTTTCACATTGAAAAGACCCCTCATGAACCTGGAAACCAAAGGATGAGCAGAGAGGAGTTTTCCATGAATTGGCTCATGAAAGGCAGCAATGGCACTGAGATGAACTCTGATAGAAGTAGATTTGAGACCAGAGTCAGACAAGGAAAGAAGATAGTCCAACACCAGTCCCACTGCTAGAGACATGGGATTATGGTGATGTAAGAGGCACCAGGAAGAAAACTGAGACCACTTCTGTTGATAACACTGAAGAGTGGCTGGTTTCCTGAAAGCATCAATAATAGAACGGACAGGCTGAGAGAGGAGTGAATGAGCCGAAGTCAGCCCGAGAGATACCAAGCTGTCAGGTACAGAGACTGTAAGTTGGGTTGCAGCAGGGACTGTTGATGCTGAGTAAGCAGAGAAGGAAGCAGTGGAAGAAGTATGGGTTCCCTAGAACTGAGTTGAAGAAGAAGGGAGAACCAATGTTGCCTGGGCCACCGTAGAGCGATGAGAATTATGGTGGCTTGTTCCCTCCTGAGCTTGAACAATGTCCGCAGCATGAGCGGTAGAGGGGGAAATGCATATAGGAAGAGATTTGTCCAATCCAGGAGAAATGCATCGGGTGCCAGACGGTGAGGGGAGTAGAGTCTGGAGCAAAACAGGGGCAGTTGATGATTATGAGGAGCTGCAAAAAGGTCCACTTGAGGAGTGCCCCATTGAGTGAAAATGGACTGGAGAGTTAAGGAGTTGAGAGTCCATTCGTGAGGTTGGAGAATTCTGCTGAGATTGTCTGCTAAGGAATTCTGTTCCCCTTGAATGTAGACAGCTTTCAGGAATAAATGACGAGCTGTCGCCCAAGACCAAATCCGTTGGGCTTCCTGACATAACAGGCGAGAGCCCGTCCCTCCCTGTTTGTTGATGTAGTACATTGCAACTTGATTGTCTGTGCAAATGAGTAGTACTTGAGGAAAGAGAAGATGTTGAAATGCCTTGAGGGCATAAAACATTGCTCAGAGTTCCAGGAAATTGATGTGGTGTTTCATTTCCTGGGCAGTCCAAAACCCCTGAGTTTGGAATTTGTTCAAGTGAGCTCCCCAGGCATAAGGGGATGCGTCTGTGGTGATCACAAGATGATGAGGAGGTAAATGGAACAGTAGACCTCTGGATAGATTTGAAGATGTCAACCACCAAAGAAGCGACTGTCGAAGAGATGAGGTCACAGATATGTGTTGTGAGCAAGGATCCGTCGCTTGTGACCACTGGGCTGCTAGGGTCCATTGAGGAGTACGCAGGTGGAGACGTGCGAAGGGGGTGACATGCACTGTTGAAGCCATGTGCCCCAAGAGCACCATCATGTGATTCGCAGAGATGGTAAGCTGTTGCAACACCTGCCGACAGAGAGAAAGGATGGTCTGAAGGCGGTTGGATGGAAGAAACGCCCTCATCAGACCAGTGTCCAGAATGGCTCCAATGAATTGAAGTCATTGGGTTGGAATGAAGTGTGACTTGGGTAGATTGATTTCGAAACCCAACAGTTGAAGAAAGTGAATGGTCTGGTTGGTGGCAAGCAGAACCGCTTGAGGAGAATGAGCCTTGATCAGCCAGTCGTCCAGATAAGGGAAGACTTGAAAATTGTGAGAGCGGAGATAGGCCGCTACCACAATCAGACACTTGGTGAATACCCTGGGAGAGGAGGCCAGACCGAAGGGTAGCACCTTGTACTGATAATGATTTTGATTGATGAGAAAGCGTAGATATTGCCTGGACGTCAGATGGATAGGAATATGTGTGTAGGCCTCCTTGAGATCGAGGGAGCATAGCCAGTCGCCCTGAGTGAGAAGAGGGTAGAGGGTGGCAAGAGAGAGCATTTTGAACTTCTCCTTGACCAAACATTTGTTGAGATCTCTGAGATCTAAGATGGGTCTGAGGTCTCCGGTCTTTTTGGGAACTAGATAGTACCTGGAGTAAAATCCCTGACCTCGCTGATCTTGAGGAACTTCTTCGATGGCATTGAGAAGAAGGAGGGATTGAACCTCTTGAGCGAGAAGGAGGGACTGAGACTTGTTGGAAGCAGACTCTTTTGGCAGGCCTAACGGCGGAGGAGTCTGAAAATTGAAGGAGTAGCCGTGGGCTATGATAGAGAGCACCCACTGGTCGGTGGCGATTACTTCCCATCGAGTCAGAAAAATGTGTAGTCGACCTTCTATAGGTTGCAAAAGAGGACACGAGGGAGGAAGACTGGCAATGCCCTGGAGAAGCGAGTCAAAAGGGCTGAGTCGGTTTAGGCTGAGCAACAGGTTTTATGGCAGGCGGCTGTTGTTGGCGAGCCTGTTGTTGTTGCGGCCTTTGCCTCCGAGGCTGAGGAGGATGAGGCTGAATCGGCCGAGCAGAGAAACACCGCTGATACGACGTCTGCTGCCTAAAAGGACGAGTAGGAGGGGGGTTTCTTTTTGTTTTTTCAATAAAGTATCCCACCTCGTCTCATGAGCAGAAAGCTTCTGAGTGGTGGTATCCAGAGATTCACCAAACAGCTCATCACCCAGGCAGGGAGCATTGGCAAGGCGGTCCTGGTGGTTCACATCAAGGTCTGAGACTCGAAGCCATGCTAATCGTCTCATTGCTACAGACATAGCAGTAGCTCGGGAGATCATTTCAAAAGTGTCATAGATGGAACGGACCATAAACTTCCTGAGCTGAAAGAGACTGGCAGTGCATTGCTGAAAAGCAGAAAACTTGCGGTCAGGAATATATTTTTGAAAAGTCGTCATCTGCTGGATAAGATGTTTCAGGTAAAAGGAGAAGTGGAATGCATAGTTACCTGAACGGTTGGCCAACATAGCATTCTGGTAAAGTCGTTTACCAAATTTGTCCATAGCCTTGCCCTCTCTGCCAGGAGGGACTGAGGCATACACACTTGAGCCTGCAGATTTTTTGAGGGTCGATTCCACTAGTAAAGATTCATGTGGAAGCTGAGATTTGTCAAACCCTGGAATAGGGATCACTTTGTAAAGTGATTCCAATTTCCTTGGAGCTCCTGGAATGGTGAGAGGAGTCTCCAGATTTTTGTAAAAAGTTTCCCTTAAGATATCATGAAGGGGTAATTTTAAAAATTATTTGGGAGATTGGTCAAAGTCCAAAGCATCCAGGAATGCTTTTGACTTCTTAGAATCAGACTCCAAGGGGAGAGAAAGGGTGTCTGACATCTCCCTAAGAAATTTGGTGAAGGAAGAGTGCTCTGGCTTACTAGCAGGATCCTGCACCGATAGATCAGCCTCGTCCGATGAAAAATCCTCCTCGGTACCAAGGGGATCCTCGGAGTCATCCCATAAATCAGGGTCACGTACCGATGGAATGTGGCCCTGAGATAGAGGAGTAGAGGATTCAGTATGCCTGGTCTTGCATACCGATTTGCCGGAACGCATTGACACCGTTCCCGGTGACTGTAAAGTGGTATGGGTGTCGGAGAGCGGTACCGGATCAGAGACAGCCTGAGCAGCTCGACGAAGAGACTTTGGCTCTACCGATAAAATAGGCATAGATATAGAAGAGGCAGATTTAAGCGGTGCCGATAACGTTGATGCCGACAAAATAGGCTGATCGACGATTGGCACCGTAGGCTCAGTAGGTACCGACACTGGAAGGTTCGGAGTCAGCAGAGCCGGGAGCAGGTGTTGTAATTGCTCCTTAAGCTGGACCTGAAGGATGGATGCTATATGCTCATCCAGAGACGGTCCCGATGGCACCGGTACCGCTTTTTTCTTGCTCGGTACCTGCGGTGCAGCTCGACGCTCAGGCGAAGTCGATGCCGATGAAGAGGCAGTCACTTCTATGGGAGCGGAGCGTTTGCGGGGCCGGCGCGCAGTCTGCAGGACTTGGCTCACTACATGTTCGACTGGCGGGCCGAGAACTGTAGGGGATGGCTTCTTAGCCGGCTTACCTGTGGGGTGCGACACCGAAGAGGCATCCTGCGGTGTCAAAACCACCGGTGCCGACTTGGAGAAAGTTACCGATGCCAGGGTCGATGTCGGTGGAACTTCCATAGTGGCACCGAAAAGAATCTGCTGTTGAATTTGGCGATTCTTCAAAGTTCTCTTTTGAAGAGAACTACAACGGGTGGGTGCACGTCTCAGCCCTATGGTCCGGACCCAAGCACTGAAGGCACCACTTGTGCGGGTCGGATAAGGAAATAGGGCGGGCACACCGCTGACACTTTTTAAAACCCGGTGAAGGGGGCATGAAGGGAAAAACGGCAGTAGCAAAATCGAAGCCCGAGGCTTCGATGGTGCCAACAGGCCCCGCCGGGGCCGACCGAAAAAAGTCGAAAAAAATAGACTTTTTTTTTTGAATTTTAATCAAGAAAAGAATAAAAAAAGAAAACGTGAAGAGTTTCACGAAGAAAAATACGCGAGCGGGAAGGCGAAAAAAGTAGTATCCAACAGCCATTGGAAACACGCGTCTTCTTAGCTCCACGGAAACTAAGAAACTGGGGAAGGCACGTCGTCGTCGTCGTCGGGCGGGAAGGCACTCGCGCTCGTGCGGTGTGGCCTAGCTAGAACTTTCTAAGTTCTTAGAGTGCAATCACTCTAAAATTGTCCGTACCGGGGCTCCGTCGGTGCCGTCACCCATCAGTCAAGAATATGATGCCTGCTTGTCCTGGGATAATGTAAATTATGTTACAAATGGTAAAATTTTAAAAAATATCAGAATTATCTCTGACATATCTTGTACTCTTGCTCCTCTATAGGTTCTCAGAGTCTTATATAAAAAAAATCTCTGCTGGTGCATCAAAGAACAGTGGGGAAAATACTAGGAGAGATGATCAAGAAACTGCTTTTCTCTAATCCAGTCCCTCCTCGAGGGCCACAATCCAGTCGGGTTTTCAGGATTTCCCCAATGAATATGCATGAGATCTATTACCATACAATGAAAGCAGTGCATGCAAATAGATTTCATGCATATTCATTGGGGAAATCCTAAAAACCTGACTGGATTGCGGCCCTCGAGGAGGGACTTTGACACCCCTGCTCTAATGCATTTTCTTGAGACAGGAAAAATGTCTTGATTTTCACTACCAGTCTTTGAAAGCTTTAAGCAGGCTTCCGACACAGGCGGCGATCGTGAGAGGAGCCGCCGGAAAGTTAAAAAGCTGTGGTATATATCGAGGGGACCGCGGGAAGAGAAGGGAGGGGGGGGGGCCGGAAAGGGACTAAGGGAGCCAAGGCGCTATCCTGTCGGCTCCCAGACACAACCTACTTCTCCCCTGGGCCAGAAGACCTACCCGACAACCCCGGACACCAAGCTCCACAGACGCAGTGTGGGCAAACCAGCTTCCCGCAGCCCAGCAGAGGCCCCACAACAGAGTGCGTCGGCACCTGATGCACAAGTCAGCTGCCCCAGAGCCCAAATCCCACCACCGCCAGACAGAAATAGGGAAGGTAAAAGGGGAAATGGGAGCCTGAATATGGGTAGGTAAAAGGAAGGGAGAAAGGCTACTGATGGACAGGGGGAGCAGGGAAAGGGTACTACTGGACAGGGGGGAGGTAAAAGCAAGGAAGAAGGGCTACTGCTGGACAGGAGGAGCAGGGAAGAGGCGCTGTTGGACAGGGGGGAGAGACAGAAAAAGAGAAAGAAAAGAAAAGCCCAAGTCTACACATCTATTCTAGCACCCATTAATGTAACGGGCTAAAAAACTAGTACTCTATATTTGCATTCAAAAATACATTCCCACAGGATTAATATATATTCTAATCACATCTCACTTCTCTAAGCTATTTGCATATCTGAGTACAGATATCAATTACTACACGTTAAAGATGACTGTGGGTCTGCAGGAGAGAATGTCCCACGTATTAAACTTAAATTACCTTTGTCGAAGAAGTAGAGGAAAGACCTTGGATCAGAATCACGGTCAGTGCATGTCAGCCTGAAATTCTGAATGTTTGTACCAACAGCTAGGCTCACCGGGACAGCTAGTGAATAAGAATTAGGCTTACAGATTGGCTTTTCGTCATTAACTTCTAAAACATCGACAGTTACCTGCAGAAGAAGTGTACTTACTTAATTAATCATTCAACTAAGTTATATTTCAAGGTTTCCAGTTCAAGAAAACGATGCGTGTGCTTGCAATTTTATGATACCTGGATAATGGTCTACTTTTGGCCACCTCTTAATCACCCTCACATATATTATTAATCTTCAGACCCTCAGAAATGCCACTAGACAACAGGGTTTTGGTGGTCGCGTTGCGGGTAACTAGTTTCATATAAGGGATTGTGGCCCTGAAGAAACCCCCCCAGGGTGAAACATGTTGGCGCACTTATCCCTTAGAATTGACCACCCAAGTTAACTATAGACTATAAATTATTCATTAAGTTTTACCAAATAATCATGAATTTCTAAGATGTTCACTACATTCAATTTAGAATATGAAAAATTGATTTGTGACCCAGTGAAGACTAAATCAAGTTCAAGTTTCAAGTTTTATTAGGATTTATATACCACCTATCAAGGTTATCTAAGCGGTTTTACAATCAGATACTCAAGCATTTTCCCTATCTGTCCCGGTGGGCTCACAATCTATTTAACGTACCTAGGGCATAAAGCCAGATACTATGAAATGTACTTGAGTATCTGGTGGCATTTCTGAGGGTCTGAAGATTAATAATATATGTGAGGGTGATTTAGAGGTGGTCAAAGGTAGACCATTCTCCAAGTATTGGTGGATATATACCCTCTTACAAATATTTTGAAACGCAGATTATCAATGCAATTTTATGATGGCATTAAGGAGAAGTCACTATTGTCTTGAAAATGTACCTGGCCAGCGATTATGCCAGTCCCCACCCGAGTCCTGCCCCATTCTGCTTCTGGCTCCGCCCTGTTCTTCCCATAGCTCCGCCCACCACACGAACCTCCCCGAGCTCGAAGGCCGCATTTGGAAGCCTTCGCACCTGCGCGGATGTCAATGCAATGATGTCAAATGCATGCGCGTGTACGTATGTTGTCATCACGGTGACGGCCACGCATACAAAAATGCTTCCAATCGCGACCTCCGAGCTCAGGACTTCCAAAACCCGGACAAACTGCTGGGTTTTGGAAATCCCTCCGAGTGCCTGGACAGTTCTCTAAAATGAGGACATGTCTGGATTTTCCCAGATGTATGGTAATGTTATACATGTACAGTATTTATATATACAGTGGTGCCTCGCACAGCGAACGCCTCGCACAGCGAACGCTGCGCACAACGAACTTTATGTCTTGATTCGTACAACGGACTTTGTTTCACACAACGAAGTTCGAGGTTCCTGCGGGGTTGGATCGCAGCGGGGTTGGTCGAGCCACGAGGGTAGTCTCCTTCTCCTTACCTGCCCTGTCGCAGCACACAGCCGAACGGAAATCTTCCCGATGTCAGCGCTGACGTCGGAGGGAGGGCTTAAGCAAAGCCCTCCCTTCCTCCGACGTCAGCGCTGACATCAGGAAGTCTTCCGTTCGGCTGTGTGCGGCTGCGGCAGGGCAGGTAGGAAGAAGGCAATGGCGAACGAAAGAGGGGGGAGGGGGCGGTCCGCCCCGAAGAATGTGCACAGCTGGTCAGGTCCCCCGATCGACCGACAACAGGCCCAGCCGACAAACCTCCCTGCCCTGTAGCCGCGAATCTAAATTACCTCTTACAGCAGCTTCAATAATCCAGCTGCTGTAAGAAGGTAATTTAGATTCGCGGCTACAGGACAGGGAGATTTGTCCGACCGGGCCTGTTCTGTTGTCGGTCGGGTGCAAAAGCGCCACAAAGGTGGAGGCAGGGAGGGAGGAAAGGTGGAGTGGAGAAGAAAAGACGCTTAAGGGGGGAGAAGGCCGCTGAAAGCACATGTTGGAGCAGGGGATGAGAGGGAGGGAGAGAAGGGGAAATATTGGACAAGGGCAGAAGGGATGCTAAATCATAGGGTGACAGGCAGAGAGAACAACAGGAAAAAGAGTGGAAACAATCTTGAACCCTGAGGGTGAGGGCAGAGAGAGGTGGTGAGATGATTGATCATGGGGAGAGGGACAAAAGGGAATAGAGATGGGATAGGAAGATAGTGGAAGTAAAAGGACAGGGAGATGTATGTTTTTAGATGTATCTAAATAAAAATAATAACAAAAAATTTATCTTTTTTATGTCATCTTAGCATATTTTATGCTGCAGAACGAATTATTTTTTTTTACATGTATTCCTATGGGAAAACGCGTTTCACATAACGAACGTTTCACATAACAAACTTGCTCCTGGAACCAATTAAGTTCGTTGTGTGAGGCACCACTGTATATATATATATATATATATATATATATATATATGTATATATATATATATATATATATATATATATATACAGTGGTACCTCGGAATCCGAACGCCCCAGAACTCGAATGACTTGGAATCTGAACTTTTTTTATAGTAAATTTTGTCTTGGAATCCGAACACCTTGCACATTGTACGTGTGTGTTTGTGCCTCAGAATCTGAACGCTGCTTTGGAATATTTGTTAATATTTTACCTTAAAATCCAGTGTATTTCCTGTTAAAATTTGAGTTTGTGGGACCCAGGAACGGATTAATCCAGTTTCTATTATTTTCAATGGGAAAAACTGTCTTGGAACTCGAACGTTTTGGAACGCGAACGGGGTTCTGGAACGGATTAAGTTCGGATTCCAAGGTATCTCCGTTTCTGTGTTCAACATTTCTACTAGCGTCTTGAAAACATAATGCCACATGACTTACCAACACTGTAGAAACTGCTGAACTTAAGTCGGTGGCCCTAACAGTTAAATTATATTGTTTAGTTGTCTCGTAGTCTAAAGATGTGACAATATGCAAACTCCCTGTATTTGGATCCATCCAAAATAATTTCGAGTAGTCCAAGGTACCATCTCCAGCCTCAATAGAGTATGTAATTCCATTGAATGGCCAGTCTGGATCGCTTGCATAGACTTGTCCAATCACAGCGTAAGCTAAATAGAAAAAAAAAAAGCAGATTAATGTTAGAAGCAAAGGTACGAAAGGAAGAACTCCCAGTATCATGAAATCCAAGAAGACCTAGGTTCCTAGAAACATAGAAACATAGAAACAAGGAAGATGACGGCAGATAAGGGCCATAGCCTATCAGGTCTGCCCACTCTACTGACCCACCCTCAAGTCTACTATCCTAGGGATTCCACTCCTGGTGACAGGTTCCCTTGGCTTAACCCTCTAAGGGATCCCACTGGGCATCCCATTTGCTCTTAAATTCTTGCACGCTGTTTGCCTCGATCACCTGCACTGGGAGCTCGTTCCAAGGATCAACCACTCTCTCGGTGAAGAAATATTTCCTGGTGTCGCCATGAAATTTCCCGCCCCTGAGTTTGAGCGGATGCCCTCTTGTGCCTGAGGGTCCTTTGAGAAAGCTATTTTATAGAGACACATAGACCCATATTCTATAAACAGCGCCCTACCAGTGACTATCTTAAGTGTAAATTGCCGTTAAAAAAATACAGTAAATGCAATAGAAAAAAAAAAAGTAGGCCCTTACTGGCACCTAAAAAAAGTGTGTACATCACAGCTATAGAGGCACTTTAGGACACTTAGGACTCCTTTTAGCGCACGTATGATATTACCACACGCTACACCATGTGCTACGCAGCTAGAACTAACGCCAGCTCAACGCTGGCGTTAAAGTCTAGCGCTCGCGGCAATTCAGCGCACGCTACTCCGCGCGTTAATGCCCTAACGCACCTTCGTAAAAGGAGCCTCTAATGTCACTCCAGGCGTGGCTAATGCCAGAAGTGGCAATAGGCATTATAAAGTGCCTCCGTAGCTGTGATTCACGTGAAAGGCAGGCGCTGGAAATGTGGGCCTTGAAGCCGCGATTCTACAAACGGACCAGTGAATCCGGCCCATAGGGGACCTTTTACTAAGCAGGGCTAAAAAAAATGGCCTGCGCTATCTCCAGCTTGTTAAGGCCACTTTAGTGCTGCTGGGAAATGGCTGATTTTTCTGTTTCAGCCATAATGGCCATACATTCATTTTCCCATTAGCGCATGACCATTAGTGCATGAGCACTTCCTGACACCTGTTTTGCAGGCGATAAGGACTCGTGTGCTAATCTGTTGGCGTGTGGCAACGTACCTGCACTAACCGATTAAGGCAGATCCCACCTACTCTTTGCACCCAGACCTGCCCCCAGCACTAAAAGATAAAAACTATTTTTAGCACATGCATGCAAAAGTTAGCACGGAATGCTTGAGGCGCCCCATGGTAGGGCATTTTAACCTGCGGTAAGCAAGGATGTGGTGAGACTGGAGTCGGTGCAGAGAATGGCCACCCGGATGGTCTCGGGACTCAAGGATCTTCCATACGAAGAACGGCTTGACAAATTACAGCTATACTCGCTCGAGGAGCGCAGAGAGAGGGGAGACATGATCGAGACGTTCAAGTATCTTACGGGCCGCATCGAGGCGGAGGAAGATATCTTCTTTTTCAAGGGTCCCACGACAACAAGAGGGCATCCGTGGAAAATCAGGGGCGGGAAACTGCGAGGTGACACCAGGAAATTCTTTTTCACTGAAAGAGTGGTTGATCGCTGGAATAGTCTTCCACTACAGGTGATTGAGGCCAGCAGCGTGCCTGATTTTAAGGCCAAATGAGATCGGCACATGGGATCTATTCACAGGGCAAAGGTAGGGGAGGGACATTAGGGTGGGCAGACTAGATGGGCCGTGGCCCTTATCTGCCGTCTATTTCTATGTTTCTATGTTTCTAGTAGGGTTTCTAGACATCCGGAAAAACCCTGACATGTCCTCCTGTTAGAGGACTGTCCGGGTTCCCAGACAGACTTTCCAAAACCCAGCAGTTTGTCTGGGCTTTGAAAAGCCCCAATGAGCTCCGGCCGCATCTGCCATTTTCTAACTCTGAAAATGGAGGCTCAAATTTTCTGGGAGCAGCTAAGGGGACCATATTAGCCCTATTTTAATCTGAACCAATTGCAGTTATATCTCTGGGGACCATTCAAAGTGCAGGTTTTAGCTTTTAGAAATTTAGGCTGGTAGTTACTAAGCTGTAATAAAATAATGCATTTTACTGCAACTTAATTTACTGAAGAATCCTTTTACTAATGCATTCCTACCGCTGCTTCAAAACTAGGGTAACCAGATTTTACATAGAGGATGCTGTGGATGGGCAGACTGGATGAGTCATTTGGCCTTTATCTGCCATCATGCTACTATGTCTCTAAAAACATAAAGTTCTATGATATCACAATGCAGGTGTAAAGAACCTTAGCCAATAGGGAGAGGAGGAGATGGTGGATGCTGTGGATGGGCAGATTGGATGGACCATTTGTCCTTTATCTGCCATCATGCTACTATGTCTCTAAAACCATAAAGTTCTATGACATCACAATGCAGGTATAAAGAACCTTAGCCAATAGGAGAGGAGGAGATGGTGGATGCTGTGGATGGGCAGACTGGATGAGTCATTTGGCCTTTATCTGCCATCATGCTACTATGTCTCTAAAACCATAAAGTTCTATGACATCACAATGCAGGTGTAAAGAACCTTAGCCAATAGGGAGAGGAGGAGATGGTGGATGCTGTGGATGGGCAGACTGGATGAGTCATTTGGCCTTTATCTGCCATCATGCTACTATGTCTCTAAAACCATAAAGTTCTATGACATCACAATGCAGGTGTAAAGAACCTTAGCCAATAGGGAGAGGAGGAGATGGTGGATGCTGTGGATGGGCAGACTGGATGAGTCATTTGGCTTTTATCTGCCATCATGTTTCTATGTTAGAGGTCAAGCTGCAAACTAAGGACAGTGCATAATTTTTTACATTACTCACCTGGAACAACTTCCGAAACACTAAACACATAGGATGTTCTCTTGAAGACTGGTGGGAACTCATTCACTTGTGTGGTTTTGACGTAAACATAGATTGTTTCTAGAAGAATATAAAATAAAGTAGCAGAACGCTAGGATTTGTTCTTATTTGCTCTGCTTCAAATAAAATATCGTTAGCACCTTGTGAAACCAAAAGGAGAGGAGTATAATTTATTTATTCTCTGAAGATAATTTTTGTTCTCAAGTCAACAGGGTTAGCAGCACGGTTGAAGTTGTACTCAGTTATACTCAGAGCTTACGAACTGAGCCAAAAACTCCTTCTGTTTTCACACATTCCCCTGTTGACTGAATTTAGGCACCCAGATTTGGGCATGGTTCCCAGATCTGCCTATAAACTAACTAGTCAATTAAGTACTTACAATCAATTATTAGAGTTAACAAGGACTTAAGTGGGCATTAATTAAGAGTTGTGTGCGGATTTGTTCTACACTTTATTTTATAACAAGTGTGCCGAGTGGCATAGAAAGGGGGGCAAAGGGGTGGAGCACCCTGGCAGCCATCTTGGCAGGTGCACTGGCATCCCTCTTCCACCCTCGAGATAGGGGGGTTTCTCTTAAATGCACAACCCCCCTCAGTAACTCTTAAAGTCTTCTATTCTTTGCCGACAGTCAGCAGGAACTGCTTCCTGCTGTTCACATCGGCTCCGAGTCCTCCATCTTGCACAAGGTGGTATAAAGGAGACAATGACTTAATGTAGAGGATGCACAAGAGAAGAAATAGAAGAATGACCCTATGTATATGCATAGGGTTACCAGAGATCCCGATGTCAGAGGACTGTCCAGGTGACCAGAGGGATTTCCAAAACCCGGCAATTTGCCTGGGTTTTGGAAGGCCCTGAGATCTGAAGGGCCTCTGCGCATGCACAGATATTGATATGATGACATCACACGCATGGCCCCAGACGTGGTCCCATCCTCGGGGAAGGAGGCAAGAGGTTTATATGGGGTGGGGCTGGGGGGGGCATAACGGGGCAGGAAATCTTGGAACCCTATATATGCACAAAAGCAAGGCAACCAAGAGAGGATCAAAAAGATGATTTATTTTTTATATATTTCTAAAATTTCTAGACCGCCTAAAACTAAGTGGTTAACAATTAAGAAACATTCATGAACGATACATTTACAAAATGCATTCAAGTTTTATTGCAATTACCTAGTAATTTCATCCTCCTAAAATAATGTTGAGAGCTCAGTAAATTTATACAGTAGCCATCCCATTAAATAAAGTGCAATAACCACAGCTTAAAATTCTTATTAAATATTTCTCACAAATAGTTAAAATAAAAAAGCACCTCCACAACCAGTTGTGTCTTCAACATCATTCTCTTTCTGGGCACCATATCCAAAACCAAGGTTTATTGCCTTATATCAAAATCCAACACCACACCATGTTTCGATGAAAAATACTTTCCTCGGGGGTTAACAAAAATCGTACATTGTGTGCAAGTAATATATAACAACACTCTCAAAATCTTACAGCACAGCAAACATACATACCATGAGAAATGCACAGAGCCCCTTGGACAATGCACTTAAATATTCATGGGGTTATAAGGACTGCCTGGCCTGGATTTGGAGGCCATTAGCAGCTAAGTTATTTTTTCTTGCTTTTGCTATGGATGTTATGAGCTGGACTATACTGCCTTTTGTTACATTCACCCACTGACTTCCATCTGTATTAGGCGTGCCGTTTGATACCACCTGGCAGGCTACTTTAGTTGCCTTGTTTTCTTGGACTATTTTTCAGCATTTACACATAAACAGCTTTTGTAGGAGTGGAGTTTTTTTGACCAGATGAAGCTGAACTGAGGCCTTTTTCTCCACTTCTTTTCTTTTTCTTTTTTCCCTCTCTCTTTGGGGAGTGTGAATGTTGTGGGTTGTAAGTAAGGCCTTGTAGTGTTGCTGGGTGTGTGTATCGTTTGTCCGTGTGGGGCTTGTTTTTGAGTGAATAAGGGATATATTCGGGCACTAATCCTTGAGTAGTTATTCAAAATACCCAGGTCCAGCACATTTACGTCTTTCCCTTGAAATATAATCACCTCGAGGTAGGAAAAAGCCGCAGAGCCCCTCCTCCACAAGCCAAACAACAGGATTAATGAAAAGGTGGAGACTCTCACGGTGTAAAATTAAATCATTGGCATAAAAAAACTCCTCGATTGATATTTTACTAGAAAAAAAGCCTTGTGCAATGCAAACCTTTGGGTATTTGAATAAAGCCACCGTAGAAATGTTATTTTACAAACCAATTTTCTTATAACCACAATAGAGAGATACTCACTTGAAATCAGAAGTGATTTTTTCAAGGGAAAGCCGTAAATGTGCTGGACCTGGGTATTTTGAATAACCCCATGAATTTTTAAGTGCAGTTTGTCCCTGCCGACTCTCCTGCTATCTGCCGCCCTGAAATCCCAATAAATCCCTTATTCCGCAGTGCAAGCCCGTGGTTTTAACCCGCAGGTTAAAAGCCTGTTCTGTTCCACAATCTGGCTGCAAGCGTGTTCTGTTTCATGTAATTTGGCTGCACCTAGGCCAAATTGAAATGATTCCTGACGAATGTCCATTCGTAGGGCCAGCTAAACTGCCGCCACCGCTTCCCCTTTGACCTCGCATGTGCTAAGAGCTAGCACATGCGCAAATCCACAAGGATGATCTGCACATGCGTCTCGATCACTCTACAGCGATCCATGGGATGACTGTGCGTCCGATCACCTCATTTGCATGCTGAAGCTGTTGTGAATCGGTCGCTCGGCAAGACTCGGCTACGGATCGCCCAGCCACGGTGAGTTTAGTGAATCTAGGCCTATGTGTCTGCAACCTGAAGCTTCCCTTGTTTTCTGAAATGGATGGAGGATCTGTGCCACCTGAACAACAAACAGTTTATATCATCTAGACAATGGTAGATAAGAAAGAAATAGAATACTTACGTTTATAATGTGGAGAAGCAATGTTTTGGATCATTACTCTCAATGAGTATTCATTTCCAAGTGCTAGATTATTTGGGTCCTCAAAATTCAGATCTCCGTTTACCTAGGTTAAAATGAAACATGTCTCCACGAGTTAATAGGACTCTCTGTAGCATATAGTATGCAAACTGCTTTGGTTGTACCACAGAGAGCTGATATAGCATGAATAATTAGTGATTTTTATTTCGCCATTACCTTGTGGTTCAAGGTGGATTACAGAAGAGGATTCCTGGACATGTCCAGAGGTGTTACAGTTCTGTGCATAACATGACGAGAAAATCTCATTGGCAAGCTTAAACTTAATTTTGGTGACAGAAAAAAGAAAAACTGAGCCCAATGAAGGCCTGGTCAGAATTTTGAAATATTGTGCTGAACTCTTCTCTAACAGCCTCCTCTACGGGGCCGACATAATCAAAAGTCAGATGGACAGAACTTCTCTTAATGCAGACATTTCAACGTTGGTTTTCATGGACCTTACACAGGTCTGGTTTTCAAAATATCAATATAGATATTGACAACAGACATATCGACAAACAACAATTCTAGTCTGAGAATTTCTAATTTGCACATCTGGCTATCATGAAAATCAGTCCTTTTTTTGTGGCTCTTATAGTTTGGAGCCTGGTCTAAGTTGGAATCAACATGTAATCCTTTTGCAGAGCTCTGACTGAAATCACAGCAGGACCTCCATTTACACCCGATGAGGTAGATCAGATATACCTGAGTAATAGCATTGAATAGAATGCATATGTAAGACTTAGAATGTTTTGTATTATATTAACCAGATCTATATCTGGGATCTGGGATTTTTGTGTTATATTAAAAACAGATTTATATCTGCGATCACAAAGCTATTTCATAATCATTGTTAAAAATGGGGACGGGGTAGAATAAACAAGGGGTTGAAAGGCTGCAAGATGAGAGGGATTAAGAAGAGAGATGACTGTAGAGGAGGGTCACAGAGGGGAGACAGAGAGCTAGAAATGGTGGGGAGATGGAGGAATATCAAAGGCTCTTAATCCGGTCTGAGTGTACAAAGGAGGTGACCCAGTATATCAAACAACCAAAAAACCTCATACGAACATAAGGATTGTCATAGGACAGAACAAAGGGCCATCAAGCCCAGTATCCTGTTTCCAACCCGGTTCATAGACAATTGCGCACAAGACAATTGCGCGCGGACAAAATCACGCAGACAACTGGGCGCGAGACAACTGAGCGCAAGACAAATGAGCGGAAGACAATTGAGCGTTAAGACAAGTGAGCGCAAAGGCAATTGTCTTGCGCTGAGTTGTCGCTGCGCTCAATTGTCTAGCGCGCAAATGTCTTACGCTGAATTGTCTTGGCGCTTAGTTGTCTTGCGCTGAATTGTCTTAGCGCTGATTTGTCTGCGCGATTTTGTCTGCGCGCGATTGTCTTGCGCGTTTTTGACCTGTCACCTTCCAACCCAGGTCTCACATACCTAGCTAGATCCCAAGTAGCAAAACAGATTCTATGCTGCTTATCCTATAAGCAGTGGATTTCCCCAAGCCATCAGAGGAGAAGCTTCTGCCCACACAAACGCAACTTCAGGGCGGCACAGGCAGGCTTCACCGGCTTCAGTTTATTTTTTGAAGTGCCGCGAAGGGAGGGGGGAGGGAAGGAGATAGATTTTGCCGGAAGTAGGGAGGGGGCTGCAGCGCAATCGGTGACCGCGCGCCTTCCCTCCCTTAACTGCGGGGACAAGGCCATTCACCGCTCCACGGGGCAGTGGATGGCCTTGTCCCTGTGCCCGCAGTGAGCAGTTCCCCCCCCCTATTTCGGCGGGGTACCTGCAGCTACTCGTGGCTTGCCGCGGGTAACTACCACCGTGTCATTCTCTAATGTGTATGTTACTTATAATGTAGCATCCTACATATATATATAAAAAAGTAAGCCCCTAATTTTCTTCACAGAATAGGCTCCAAATAGCCACCTTCTTGGTGACTAAAAATAGATTAAAGGGGCATTTATTTTTAGATCTGGAAATGGCATGAGATTATCATTGGAGAGTATGAGTAAAGGTAAGTGTTGGAAACTCTATGTTTTCTGTGGCAGAGGTGAGATTTTGGGAACACTTTGACAGGCCGATTACGCTTAAACTTTTGAAAACCCAACATTCATGTGAATGAAATGAAGATGGTTAGTAATGGAGAAAGTAAGATTAGCATTGTTTAACACGCGACGCATTGTTTTAAATTTATTTTGTACGTTGATTGTAAACTGCTTACGTTTAGAAGCGGTATACACATTTTTAAAATAGATAAATAATTATTTTGGCGTCGGTTAAAACATAAAACAAGCAAACGAACCAACCACTATTCTTCCAGAGCCAGGTGATTCCATTTTAAATCGCTGATTTTCTCCAAGACCGGACAGCCCAGTGAAGTTGAATTCATTGTACCGGTCTTCCACATCGACATCTTTGCATTCCTGTGCCAAATCTATAATGTTGCGACCTTTCACTTCATTTTCGGGCACTGCGACACTATAGAGAAAACATCAATTCCTTAGATTACTCATATTTTCCCTCTCCAGTTACAATTTTTAACCCCAGTGGGCCAATATTTAGAAGGCGTCTATCTGGGTTAGAGAGTTGCGCGGGGACAGAAATCCCACCCGTCCCCGCCAAAGTCCCACCCGTCTCCACCCGTCCCCGCGAGGAATCCCACCCGTCCCCACACGTCCCCGTGAGGGATCCCTCCGTCCCCACCCGTCCCCGCGAGGAATCCCCTCCGTCCCCACCCGTCCCCGCGAGGAATCCCCTCCGTCCCCGCCCGTCCCTATAAACTTCAGAAATAGTTATTTCATTTAATTATGCTACTGAATTAAAGGTTCTGGTAGAAACCCATTTACAAATAAGCAAAAAGACTTTATTAATTTGAAAATATTAATTGGGAAGAATACATACTTTGTAAACGGGTTTCTACCACAGCCTCTAATGTTTATAAATTTTTATCAATACAACTAATATACTACTTTATCCTGAAGCAAAAAAAAAAAAAAAAGAAATAGAATTCTTTTCCTACCTTTGTTGCCTGGTTTCTGCTTTCCTCATGTTCTCATTCAATTCCTTCCATACACTGTCTCTCTTCCTTCTACATCTTCCATTTGCTCTGTTACTGTGCCTCTCCCTTTCTTCCCCCTTCCAAATTGGTCTGGCACCCATCTTCTTCTCTCCGCTCCCCCCATAGTCTGGCATCTGTCTTCTTCCCTGCCAGCATCTTCTCCCTATTCTCTCTTCCTCATTTCCTTTCAATGTCCTTCTCCCCCCCATCTTCCCCATGTCCTTTCAGCGTCCTTCTCCCTCTCTGTCTTCCCCATGGCCTTTCAGCGTCCTTCTCCACCCCTTTGTCTTCCCCATGTGCTTTCAGCATCCTTCTCCCCCCTCTGTCTTCCACAAGTGCTTTCAGAGTCCTTCCCCCCCGCCCTTCCCATGGCCTTTCAGCGTCCTTCTCCACCCCTTTGTATTCCCCCATATGCTTTCAGCGTCCTTCTCCCTCCTCTGTCTTCAAGTGCTTTCAGAGTCCTTCCCCCCCCTCCTGTCTTCACCATGGCCTTTCAGCGTCCTTCTCCCCCCCTCCTTCTCTACCGCCTCGGGTGCAGCACAGCCGGCCAGGTCCCCTTACTTTTGTGGCACTTCCCCGACCGACCGACAACAGCCCCGGTCCGACAAACCTCCCTGCCCTTAACCGCGAATCTAAATTACCTTCTTACAGCTGCTGTAAGAAGGTAATTTAGATTCGCGGCTACAGGGCAGGGAGGATTGTCGGACCCGGGCTGTTATCGGTCGGTCGGGGAAGTGCCACAAAAGTAAGGGGACCTGGCCGGCTGTGCTGCAACTGGGGCGGGGCGGACCGCCCCCTCCCTTGGTAGCCACTCGAACCGCCCCCCTCCCTTGGTAGCCACTCGAACCGCGAGGCTACTCTCTTTCTCCTTACCTGCCCTGCCTGCAGCACAGAGCCGAACGGGAGTCTTCCCAACGTCAGCGCTGACGTCGGAGGGAGGGAGGGCTTTGTTTAAGCCCTCCCTCCCCTCTGACGTCAGCGCTGACGTTGGGAAGACTTCCGTTCGGCTCTGTGCTGCAAGCAGAGAAGGTAGGGAGAAGAAGAGCCGCGCGACTGAGTACATCCAGCCCCGCAGGAGCCCCGCGACCCTCGGAGGCGTCCCCATGGGATCCCTGCGACCCTAGGGGGCGTCTCCACGGGATCCCCGTGACCCTAGGGGCGTCCCCACGGGATCCCCGTGACCCGAAGGGGGAACCCGCGGGATGCCCGCGGGTCCGCGGGATGCCCGCGGGTCCGCGGGATTCCCGTCGTCCCCGTTCCCGTGCAGCTCTCTACTCTGGGTAAAGTCATCTGGATAGATTAAGTACATAGTTTTAACCAGATGTTCAGTGGACTTAACCAGACAGACTCAACCACTAAATGTAATTAAAATTAACTAGATAAACTTATTTGGATAACTTTTAGACCGTTATTTCAGCGGACTGACTTATGTGGTTACATTTAGCAAGACAACATTGACATTTGACATCGGGGAAGGGTGTGTGTGTCAATATTTAAGAAATTTAATTGGCCAGAAGAAGATCCTGGCCACTTAACTCGCTTGCACAAGGTTATCTGTTCATAGTCAGTGGTAATTAACTGGTTAGTGTCACTGAATGTCAACACTGACCACTAAAATGAAAACCAGCTATTTTATGGCTGGTCTGGGGGCAGAGTCGGCACTTATGCAATTAAGTAGCCAAATTGGACTGCATAAAACTTAGGGCTCCTTTTACTAAGGTGCGCTAGCGTTTTTAGCACACGCGGGATATTACTGCACGCTAAACAGCTAGAACTAATGCCAGCTCAATGCTGGCGTTAAGGTCTAACACGTGCGGCAATTCAGCGCATGCTATTCCGCGCGTTAATGCCCTAACGCGCTTTAGTAAAAGGAGCTCTTATGTGGTGTCACTTAGGGCTCCTTTTACAAAGGCGTGCTAGCGGTTTAACACGTGTAATACCGCACGCTAAACCGCCAGCCGCGCTAGCCGCTACCGCCTCCTCTTGAGCAGGCGGTAGTTTTTAGGCCAGCGTGGCGTGATGAAAATTCACGCGCATTATCCCCGCTTAATAAAAGGAGCCCTTAGGTGATTAAGTGCTGAATATCACACGTGGAGGGACATTTTCAATAGGATGTCTAAGTCTGACTTTGGTCGTTTCTCGGAAAACGTCCAAACAGAAGGCGGAGAAAATGACCATTGTCGAACTCTCAAGACATCTGACTTTTTCCCCCCCAAAAAATGACCTACTTAGACGTTTTGGCCCATAGGACATCTAACTTTTTTTAGCCATTAAAAAAAAAAAAAAAAAAAAAAAGTCCAAATTAAAAATGTCCACAACGAAACCATTTGGACATAAGCGGAGCCACTATTTATACTACACTGGCCACACAGACATGCCAGCAGAGCAGTGGGGCACCTTAGGAGGCACTGCTGTGAACTTCACATAAAGGGTGCCAGGTACACATCTCACCATAACCCCCATGCCTTATACAGTGAGCTCTCCAAAGCTCCCCCCCAAACCCACCTACCACCCCAATAGACCTAATAGCTGCAGGTGTCGCCTATATCTAGGCACAGTGGGTTTTGAGTGGGTTTTGGTGGGCTCACACTTTCTTCCACAAGTGTACTAGTTAGGGTGGCATGTGGGCCTGGGTCCTCTACTCTGGAGTCTACCGCACTGCCCCCAGGCTACTCCAGGAAGCTGCTGGCAGCTCTTCTAGGATTAGATATAGTATCTGCAGCTGTCATAGAGACGATATGTACTGTTTCATGCAAATCTTTTTGGGTGGGAGGGGGCCAGTGACCATTGGGGGCATGTGGGTGACATATTTCCATCTCTCCAGCGATCATCTGGTCAGCTTGGGCACCTTTGATCCGTATTGATTTTAAAAGCAGGTCTAACCCCCAAAAATCCAAATTGTGTCCTGGATGTTTTGTAAAATGTTTGATTATCACTGCAAAACATCCAAGTCCTAAGTCTGCCCAAATCCCACCCATAACACGCCTCCAACATGCCTCCTTGAAATTTAGATGCACTGCAGACAAAAAGCCTAGCAAAACTTTAGAATGTCAATTTCAAAAATGGCAGCTTGGATGTTTTGGCAAGAAACACATCCAAGTGCCATATATGCTTTGTTTTGGATGTCTTTCTGTTTGGAAAAATGAGCCCCTTTATCCACATAAGAGAGCCAAATACATAAACCTGGACAGGACCTGGCATTGAACATCCAGGGTTAATGCTGAAAGCAGCTAAAATCACTTACTGTGGCCAGTTGAATATCTACCCCTATCTAGCTAAACTAAAGCCACAGGCCTGGAAAGCCTAGGATGCTGCTTCAAGGTATCTTAAACCAGTGGTTCCCAACCCTCTCCTGGAGGACCACCGGGCCAATCGGGTTTTCAGGTTAGCCCTAATGAATATGCATGAGAGAGATTTGCATATAATGGAAGTGACAGGCACGCAAATCTGCTCCATGCATATTCATTAGGGCTAGCCTGAAAACCCGATTGGCCTGATGGTCCTCCAGGACAGGGTTGGGAACCACTGCCTTAAACGATCTTTCCCCTCATTAAAAGGCGTTATCTATGCTGGAAAACTAGGGAAATATCTTTTCTTCAAAATCACTGAGCTTTGGAATAACCTTCTTGCCCTGCTGCCGAATCAGTGCTCTTTCCAAGTATTCCGAAAGCAGCTGAAAACTTGGCTATTCTCAAAAATGTAAATCTCGCTCCTCTCTTTATAATCACTAATTCTTATTATGTTTTACTGCCTTATATTAAAGGTCCTGTAAACCGTACCGAGCTCTATCTTTATAGAGAGGACGCGGTATAAAAAACGTAGGGCTCCTTTTACTAAGGTGCGCTGGAGTTTTTAGAGATTTCAGATTAGCGCCTGCTAACCCCACGCTACGCGGCTAGAACTAACACCAGCTCGATGCTAGCGTTAGCGTCTAGCGCACGCGGCATTGAAGCGCGCTATTCCACGCGTTAAAGCCCTAGCACAGCGTAGTAAAAGGAGCCCTTAAGGTTTAGTTTAGTATCTGGATTAATTTTATCCATTCGATCAGTTGGCTGGACAAATTTTAACCGTCTGCGAAACTTCTTCCGGGCAAACGCACAGTGAAAGGCAAATTGGTTCATAGTCATAATTGCGCCGCACAAACGCGCGGCGACAAATTGGAGCAGACAATTGAGCGCAAGACTTCAGCGCGCCACACAAAAGCCTTATTTTAAAGGGCTCTGACGGGGATTGTGGGGGGGAACCCCCCACTTTACTGAATACTGTTCGTGCTGCCATGTTGTAGGGAAAAAGTTAAGTTTCCTCTATAATGGGGGGTTACAACCCCCCAAAACCATCCCCAACGACAGCGTGGTTTACATCCAGGTACTCAGGCATTTTCCCCTTTCTGTCCTGGTGAGCTCACACTCTGTCTAATGTACCTGGGCAATGGGGGATTAAGTGACTTGCCCAGGGTCACAAGGAGCAGCATAGGATTTGAACCTATAACCTCAGGGTTCTGAGGCTGTAGCTCTAACTACTGCGCTACTGTCTGTGTTCCAGAAGCTGTCAGACAGCCAGTGTCACGGTTGAGGGTTCACCAACCACTACGGGGATAAAAGAGGTGTCCTCTCCTAATCCCTCCAGTTGAGCACTACTCAATATGAGCACTTTTCTGATGTCTAGATGTCCCAGGTAGCAGGTGAAAATCCTGACAGAGACATCCATTCTCCTTCTGAAATAGGGTATAAATATTCATGTCTTGAGCCTGCTCTAGTCCTGCCTATAACATTCTCCCCTTGCATAAGGATGTTCTTGAGTTTCCAGCTTTGTAAAATTAAGGTTTGGATGCCTGCCCAATATGGACACCTAATGCCAGTTTATGGATGTCTTAAAACATGAATAACACCTTCTAAAATAAGCAGCATCAGGAAACAGGTGACCTTTGGTATCAGATTTTGTCACCACTGGTGTTCTGAAGAAGAACGTGAGTAGGGCCAAGATCGAGGCTTTACAAAAAAAAAAATAAAGCTCTTGAAAAACTCATTTTCTATGGTGGAATTAATTTAACGTTTGTACTAAAATTAAGATTTGTGCAAAAATCCAAATCTCTACACCAGAGCTACTAAATTCTGGTCCTTCAGTTCCATAGACAGGCCAGGTAATCAGGCTATCACAATGAATATGCATAAAAGAGATTTGCATGCACTCACTCCTTGGTATGCATATCTCTCTCATGAATATTCATTGTGGATATCCTAAAAACCTGGCCTGCCTGTGGACCTCAAGGACCGGAATTGAGTAGCCCTGGCCTAAACCATGCTGCAGTAAAACAGATGGTGCAAAAGAAAATCCACAAAAAATGCTGCAAATCATTTTGAAACGACGCCAGAATTCCTTAAAGCGCTAATTTGGTCTAAGTCAATCATTTAGTATAGAAAATTGCACAGGTAAGAAGAAGCAAAAAAAAAAACCCAAAAGAAGGTACCAAGCCTCGGGGAAAACAGACAGCAAAAACGAAGAGGCACAGGAGATGTCAAAGCCAGCCTTCAGTTACGTATACAGTAAATCCGCACGACTTTGCGGTTCGCGAATCAATGACTCAGTAATTCACAGTATTTTCTTACCACCTCTTCCTGGTACCAAAGTCAGGCTACACCAATCAGGAGCTTCTTTGACACGCTATCTGGTATGTTAAAGCAGCTCCTGATTGGTATAGCCTGACTTTAGTACCAGGAAGAGTCGGTCAGAAAATACTGAGAATGATTTTCGGCGCCCCAGGTGCCCTCTCCTGTCTTTGATTAGCTCTTAATGATTTAAATTTGTATGAAATATTATTGTGATTCTTATTGTATTGAATGTATTTTTATATTATCCTATTGTACTGATTATTTGATTCTTTCAAAAAAAATTGTTATACATACAATAAGAATCACAATAATAATATTTCATACAAATTTATATCATTCCTTCAAATTAAATTTCCACATGAACTAATCCAATCTTATCCACACCCCCCTTAATTCCATCCCCTACCTCCCTACCTTTCCCCCCAAATGAAATCCCTCACCCCGGATGAAAGTTGACAAAAATAAAGAAAAAAAAATATAACTGGAATGTAATTAGAAAACCTAATTTTCATGATAAATCATTGAGAACCAATCTTCTTATTCTTGGTGAACGATTATGAATATAAGGATCCCAAACCTCCATAAAAAGACGAGTTTTTCTAGGCGAACGTCGAACTTCCCACTTTAGTTTATATGTGCAACCTTTATTTGTTGATTTTATCCCTCTCACACTCATTCATTCACATGTCACATTTATCCCATCTTGTTCCTTATGTATTTTTTCCATATACATTTTTATATTTAAAGTTTTAGTTTATTTTTATATTCTCTTAATGTTATGTCATTTTATTACAATTTCAGTTTCTGGTTGTCCCCTGAAAAAGGTGACGTAGTCGCCGTTACGTGGATCCTAGTCGGGACCACATCTATATTGTATGTCAAGGACTTGTTTTTGAACTTATGATAAACCATCAATAAAGAATACATAAGTGAAGGTTGGCTTTGACATCTGTGAATCTTCTTTTTTGCTATAGGTAAGAGGAAGGGCATATAACACTTTTGCCTAAGCCTTAAATCCCTCTTCTTGCATTTTAACACATATCAATGTGGTTTAATATAGTCAAAGTGATTAAACATACCTCAAGGCATACGCCTTACAAACTGGTGGGTTATCATTGATATCGTCAATAATGATTTTTAGTTCAAATCTTTCAGACGGATCAAAGTTGATACCATCTTGTACAACAATTTCCAATGTTACTTCAGGGTGTTGTCTGAATGGTTCATTTTCCCGATCGATTATCCTTAGAACCTGAACGACACCTGTGACTAATAGGAAAATAAAGAATAATATTATCTTAGAACATGAGGAATCAACTGGCTACAGGACCTTCAGTGCTTGCTATTGATTATGTAGAGCCATTGGGCTTTTGCTAGAGGGAAGGATAGAGAATGACACGGTGACAAAATTCATCACCGTTCCTGTCCCCGCGGATAACCACGGGAAATAATCCCATGTCATTTTCTAGTGTCTATTTCAACCTCAGTCCTTCTACACCAGCATTCTTCAAAGCAAAGCTTGTGGGTCAGTGGTTGTGGCCATTCATACTCTGATTCTTATCTTAGCCAAGGATAATGAAGCCATTGTGACATCACTGATGTGATTGGCTCTTAGGCACTGGTGGAATGAGGCATTATGACATCACAATATCTGCTCTGGATACCAGAGACTGTCATTCTGTAGTGTCTATCTCAACTTCAATCCTTCTACACCAGCATTCTTCAAAGCAAAGCTTGCGGGTCAGTGGTTGTGGCCATTCATACTCTGATTCTTCCCTCTCTCCTTAAAGAATGACATGAAGATGGTTTCCCGCGGTTATCCGCAGGGACGGGAACGGTGATGAATTTTGTCACCGTGTCATTCTCTAGAAGGTCACTCTGCACCTTTGTATAAAATGGAGAACTTTTGGTAAGGAGAGCTTTCTTGAGGTGTGATGCAATGCTGATTGAAGTAGCAGCCTGTCCCCCGTGGTGAGGGTGAGGGAACAATGGTCAGACTGGAGACTGAAAAGTCAGGAGGGGAGTCAGATCTGGAGAGCAGAAAGGGCTAGATTCACAAAGGGCATGGATCGGATCCGATCCGTGAGGGATCCGATCTGATCTGTGTCCGGGGGGGCTGATTCATGTATCGCTCTCATGCAAATGAGGGTGATCGGAATCACACCCCCATCCGACTGTCAGGATCGCTCTCTAGCGAGCCCAACGCACACGCAGACCATCTGTAGATGGTCTGCACATGCTTAAGAGCAGCGACCTTTTTTTTAAAATTTTTACTCTTCGCGAGCCAATGGTTTTAACCCGCTTTAAACCCACGGGTTACAACCACGGGCTCGTAGTGCGGGGAAGGGAAGGAGAGTCGGGGCGGCAGGAGAGATTCGGGGCAGGCAGGAGAGCAGATTCGAGGGCAGAGAGTCAGGAGCAGGAGAGCAGATTCGGGGCAGAGCAGGGCGGCAGGAGAAAATTGCGGCAGAGAGTCAGGGCAGAGAGAGCAGGAGAATCAGCAGAGAGCTGGAAAGACAGCAGGCAGAGCAGGAGATGGCAGTCTAAAAGCTGTGAATGACTGGTCCCCAGCAGTCGTTTGTTTGTAATCGGCCAACCGAGTCGGTGTTGCAGGGTTTTTGTTTGTGAATTGCTGCCTGCCATCATTTCAATGCCGTTCCCCCTCATTTGCATGCACCGATCGGAGGATGATCGGGACAGAGGTTAGTGAATCGGGTCGGAGGGAAATCGGGTCGCAAAGGGGTCGCAAACCAATCGGTACACGATCGGTTTGCTTAGTGAATCTAGCCCTTAGTGGAGGCAGCAAAGACGCTGCAGCTCCAGGGAGCAATAGACGCATCTATACACTTCTCCCTCCGATTCCGCGATTTCAGAATCCGCGGATTCGGTTATTCATGATTTTTTTTTAACAAAAAAACCTATTTCCATTTTTTGTCTATTTTTAAGCCGTCCAAGCCTCCCCGGAACCTTACCTGGTGGTCTAGCGGTGAAGCGGGGCAGGAGCGATCTTCCTATGCTCCTGCCCCGTGCAGAGCCATCATCAGAATGGCTGCCGCGAGTTCCCATTGTCTCGAGACATTGCTTTGGGATGTAAGTGAAAACCCGGGACTGGCCAAAATGTCACCAGCTCGTAACTGGGTAACTTGGCATCTCTGATGCATACCCTAGAGCAGTGTTTCTTAACTTCTTCAAGCCAAGTAATCTCTAACCCCCCTCTTTTCCAAAGGTGTGCCAAGCTTTTAATCGCGTGCTAAAAATTAGCGCGTGCTAAACGTGCTATACGCTATCGTGTGCATGTTATCCTATGGACGCGTTGGCGGTTAGCGCATGTGTTGATTTAGCGCGTGCTAAATCTGCGCTAAAAGGCTTAGCGCGCCTTTGTAGAAGAGGGCCTAAGGGGCAGAGCTTGGGCGTGTCTGGGGTGAAGCTTGGGTGGCCCTCTTTTACAAAGGCGCGCTGAGCATTTTAGCGTGGATTTAGTGCTCACTAAATCAACGCATGCGCTAACCGCTAACGTGTCCATAGGATAACATGCACGCATTAGCATTTAGCGCGTGTTTAGCGCGTGCAAAAAAGCTTAGCGCACCCTTGTAAAAGAGGGAGTAAGTCTAACAAATATCAACCAAGGACCCCCACCCAAGCTCTGACCCACCAATGCTCCACCCAAGCTCCACCCCAGATACGCCCAAGCTCCACCCCTGACCCCCACCCCCATAATAATAGTATTAATTGTACGGCAATTTCTTCCGTTCATTTTTCATATATATACACAATATAATCTCATTAACAATACATAATGGTAACCAGAAAATTAAAAAACACAGTTCGGGCAACACTAAGCTAACTCCAGTTATGAAGAGCCCTCCGTCTTCTGCTATCCTCCTGCTGCCTGTCAGGGAGTCTGGAGTCTATACAAGGCCTGGCACTGGCGCTAGCTTGACTGATGCAGAGCCTTTAAGTCTATCTGTTTGTGAGGCCCTGTTAGTACCGCCCCTCTGATGTAAACGTGTCTAAGTGGGTGGAGCTGCCAGGACTTTCCTGAGCGCTTGGACATGAAGGCTCTTAGGTGGAGGGGGTCATGCTGCTGGAGGAAGGGGGGATGGAGACCTGTGCCATGTACCTCCCACAAGCAGCTCACATACCCCTAGGACTGGTTTGAGAACCTGTGCTATAGAGCAGTGTTTCTCAACTCGGTTTTGGAGTACCCTCTTGCCAGTCAGGTTTTCAGGATGTCCACAATAAATATGCATGTAAGAAGTTTGCATATAATGGAGGCTGTGTATGCAAATCAAATATATGCATATTCATTGTGGCTATCCTGAAAACCTGATTAGCAAGTGGGTACTCCAGTCCAGGACTGTGTTGAGAAACACTGCCTCAGATACATCCAGCCAATCAGGTTTCAGGATATCTACAATGAATATACATGAGACAGCTCTGAATGCATTACCTCCATTGTGTGCAAATCTACTGTATCTCATATCTATTCACTGTGAAGATTCTGAAAACTGACTGGTTGGGGGTGTCCCGAGGACTGGATTGAGAACAATAATAAGACAGGGCTAATATGAAAAAAAAGAAAAATAGAAAACTCAAAGGAAAATGTCTAACTTCTCTGCATTTGGCACAAAGCCCATGGAAAACATTTTTGCTGTGGGTTTAGTTTAGTCCATTGTTTCAAAGTAAAAATACAAGCATGCCTTCATTTTGAAACTTGTTGCAGATAGTAATAAAAATAACTTTATTTTTCTATACCGCCAACACCCAGAAGAGTTCTGTTCTCTGCCCGACTCTCCTGCTCTTGCTCCAACTCCATGGTTTTAACCCGTGGGTCAAAGCGGGGCTGCACTATGGCGTGTCCTGTTAAGTTCATCCAAGTGCCAATAATAGAACCAGGTTTTAGATGTTTCTAAAAATGACTTAGGCCTTTTCAGTGCTGCTGTATGCCCAGAGCTAAAAGAGGCATTTTAGGAGGAGTGGTGAGGGTGGGATTTGGGTCGGCCGTGGGCCGAGTTAGACTTAGTCGTACTATAAGTATAACCAAAAGTTTAACGAGGCTGCCCAGATGGAACTTATACATAGCAACTTAGGCGATTGAAAACCAGGTCTAAGTGCTCAGAAGTTATCCAAAGTGACCAGATAACCACTGCAAACACAAAGTACAGTCCCCCACACACTCCCCCAGTGATCACTTATACCGCCCCCCCGCCATAAAAATTGTAATAAAAACTTTACATATCTGCCTCCAGACCATCAGCACCTGGCATAGGAAAGCCTTGTAGAGCAGCACAGAGGTGGCTTAAGTAGTCTGGGGCTATTGGGGTTGTAGACAGGTGGGTATAGTAAGTTTTGGGGGGCTCACCATGACCTATAAGGGAGTTGTGGTGAGATGTGTATATGGCACCCTTTTTGTGAAGTTCGCAGCTGTGCCCTGTAAGGTGCCCGTCTACTGTGTTGCCATGTCTGGGTGTCTAGTCCATCGCTTTACTGGTCCCTCCCACGTTGTTCTAGGCGTTTTTGACTTGGACAAATTTTTGGATGAGAATGGGGTATAAAGATAGACGATTTAGCGGTCTGGCCGATCAAAAGGCTGGACGTATACTTAGACGATTTTCAAAAAAGAAAATATTTTGGACGTATTTTTCGGGAATGGACTTTAGACACAGCCGACTTTGGGCGACTAGCGACTTAGGCCCAAAATGGACTTAGACGTTTCTTTTGATTATGCCCCTCCCTCCACTTGTTTGGGGCAGGGGTAACGAAAATCAAATATCTTCTAGGTAGTTGTTCTTAATCTGGCAGAATCTAACCATAATATCAATTTGCTCTCTGGATAGCAGTGCTGTTCACCGTTGAATCCAGATGTTCAGTTCTGAACACTATCCTGACTGTGGCACTGAATATTTGCACTTAATCCAACCACTGCAGCTGGCATTTAAAAAGTGCTGGCCGCCCTAACCGAGTGCCACAAACTCAATACCTTTTACAATAATTTGTCGTGTTAGATATTGCCTTGGTTTATAAGGCAAGGCTCCTCCTCAGTTTTAGACATATTTCAAGCAAGGGCATAAAACCACAAAATAATTGCAGTGATATATTTGCCTTACACTGATTGATTTCGAAGAACATAGTTGGCGTATTGAAACTGTATAACAGGGTGCTTTTAGTACCGTCATCATCTGGATCCACAGCAGTCACATTGGCAATGACGGTCCCTGGCCTTGTTTCCTCATCAATATGGAAAAGCAAGTATTTTGGTCTAGAAAATATAAATTCAAATGAGCAAAAGATACACGGAGCCTAGATTCCTTTCTTACAACACGAGGCCACCCTTGGGGCTCTTGCCATACTCATTCGGTATTTAATAGCACAATCCTTATCTTTTATTGCAGTGGTTCCCAACCCTGTCCTGGAGGACCACCAGGGCCAATCGGGTTTTCAGGCTAGCCCTAATGAATATGCATGGAGCAGATTTGCATGCCTGTCACGTCCATTATATGCAAATCGCTCTCATGCATATTCATTAGGGCTAGCCTGAAAACCCGATTGGCCTGGTGGTCCTCCAGGACAGGGTTGGGAACCACTGTTTTATTGTATGTTCAGAACAGACTGCACAGATGAACGGTAAAGTGTGTATATCTTTCAGCTTTGAAAAAAACACTAATGTTGTTCTAACGTAAACATCTTTTGTGACAGGGGCATTTCCAAAAAATAAAAATGTCCAAAAACTGTCACAAAGGCGGCCTAGACCAGTGGTTCCCAACCCTGTCCTGGAGGAACACCAGGCCAATTGGGTTTTCAGGCTAGCCCTAATGAATATGCATGAAGCAAATTTGCATGCCTATCACTTCCATCATATGCAAATCTCTCTCATGCATATTCATTAGGGCTAGCCTGAAAACCTGATTGGCCTGGTGTTCCTCCAGGACAGGGTTGGGAATCACTGGCCTAGACATCCAAGGAAATATAGAACATGTAACCCAGGGGTGGGCAACTCCGGTCCTCGAGGGCCTGAATCCAGAAGGGTTTTCAGGATTTCCCCAATGAATATGCATGAGATCTATGTGCATGCACTGCTTTCAATGCATATTCATTGGGGAAATCCTGAAAACCCGACTGGATTCCGGCCCTCGAGGATCAGAGTTGCCCTCCCCTGATCTAACCCCCATAATCAAGAATTTTTAAAAAAGACGTCCCTGTCCTCTGGAGCAGCCCTCCTCATCATTCTGGCTGTTTTTCTGCTACTCTTTGCTTCTCTACCTGAGCCCAGGCTCAAAGATGAAAGTGGATGGGAGGAAAAGCTGCACGCTTGAAGACATTTCTCAGTAGATGAAGGTAATATTTAGAAATAAAACAAAGGATGGGGAGGGGGTTCTCTCATTAGATAGGGGGGGCAGATAGGCTGAGGGGGGTGACGGTGGGGGGATAAAATAAAAAATGGCTTTTGTATTGGTGTGGGGGATGGGGGTTCTCTCATTAGGTTGGGGGCAGGTAGACGGGGGGGGGTGGACGGGATGTGGAGGATAAAATAAAAGATGGCTTTTGTATTGGTGTGGGGGATGGGGGTTCTCTCATTAGGTTGGGGGGGCAGGTAGACTGTGGGGAGGGGGTGGATAAAATCAAAAATGGTTTTTGTATTGGTGTGGGAACTGCGCAGATGTCTTGGACTGTCCTTATTGGGGGTGGGGGGCATATTCTGTTCCCTTTTCCTATTTTTCGGTTGTGGTTTCCTCCCCTCCAGAAAGAGTAGACTTGTATAATGATATGTTTTCTCTTGTTTATAGTGTTATACCTGTTGCTTGTTTCCTCACTGATAATGAAACTTAATAAAAATGTATTTAAAACCCCCCAAAACAAAATAAGGTAATACCTTGCTTATTGGACTAATTCAATGCATTTTATGGTAAACCCATCTTCTTCAGATCAGAAATAAGCAAGAAGACGATAAGTCTTATACTCTGGGTGTCAGAGAACTAGTGAAGAGCAGTGAAGAAAGATTTTTCTACCCAAGGTTTTGTTAACTTTTTGAGAGATGACACAGAATATAAGACTTATCGTTTTAACAGCTTTATCGTTTGGCTTCCTGAAGAAGGGTCAAAACGAGGGGAGCCAAAGACATACTAACATAAGATAAGTGCTTGTTACCTATTGTAAGATCCAATATAACTTTAGCATTATTGTATTTTTGGAAGAGATGTGATGATTGGGTGGTGAGGATTTTTTGAGGAATTTTATTCCCCTGGTTCCTCCATGTCTCTGAGCACAAATTCTTCCTATATGAAAAGTTTATTGCAAACAGTGAATTATATATTACATTTTTCTGGCAAGTGTGTTGTTTATTATTTTGAGTTTTTATTTTTCATGCTTCCCATTCCAGAAGCATTTAGCTTTTCCTCCTTTTTTGGGGTTTTATACTAAAAACCTCTAGCGCTGTTTAGTTAAAGCCAAGAAGCCCTTATTTTTTTAAAATTAGCTTAATCAGCGCTAATAATTGAAAGCACCATTATAAGCCAATTAAGAAATGATAAGTAATTTGCCAGCAGGCACCTACCACTTTGAGGAGCCTACACTGAAGAGCCTATCAGCAAGTAGGCGTGGATAGAGACAGATTTGGGATAGATTCAGGGCGGAATATAAGTGTGGATCGACTTAGGCATCTGTAGGTACCTACCTTAGGACCACTCATTTAGAACAAGTTTCAAGTTTATTTATGGCTTGATATCCCGACCATCACATGTATCTGGACGGTTTACAATATTAAAAATTAGAAAAATCTATTAAAATTTAAGATTTAATTGAAAAAATAAAATAAGAGGAGGGTAAAACTAAAACTATGACAAATTAAGACTTATTAGAGACGAAAGGTACTGGGGATAGGGAAGTTTTAATTACAATATGTAAATAAAAAGGAAGGATAGAGGGATAGGGAATAATGAGAGGAAGACAGGGATGGCGCTTCTTAGAAACTTTTTTTTTTTCCACTTATTGATAGGCATCTTTAAAAAGAAATGTTTTAAGATTCGTTTTAAATTTATTTAGGGAATTTTCATTGCGGAGATAAAGTGGCATTGAATTCCAGAGCGAGGGTGCGACTACAGAAAAAATGGAATTTCTAGTGTAGTATAGGTCCCTGATTGAGGGTACTGTCAACATCTACCACTGCCTAAGAAGCATGATTCTATAAGTGACGCCTAGTGGTTGAATGACAGCGGCACTGTCATTCCCAAGGTGGGGAGAACGAGAGGGCACTCTCTAAAGTTGAAAAGGGATAGATTCCATACGAATGTAAGGAAGTTCTTCTTCACCCAGAGAGTGGTGGAAAACTGGAACGCTCTTGGAGTCTGTCATAGGGGAAAACACCCTCCAGGGATTCAAGGCAGTTAGACAAGTTCCTGCTGAACCGGAACGTACGCAGGTAGCGCTAGTCTCAGTTAGGGCGCTGGTCTTTGACCTAAGGGCCGCCGCATGAGAGGACTGTTGGGCAAAATGGACCACTGGTCTGACCCAGCAGCGGCAATTCTTGTGTTCTTGGGAATGGCGCCTAGGAGTTAGACGCTGTTTATAGAATTGGGGCTCTCCTGTCTGGTTAAATCATTTAAATATTGAGCCCAACATTTTCTACTGTTAACCCTCCTTTTACAAAACCACGCAAGCGGCTTTTTGCGCCGTCTGGCGTGCTGAATGCTCTGCGCTGCTCCAACGGTCATAGAGTTTTAGCGCCAGCCGGTGCTAAAAACTGCTTGGATGGTTTTGTAAAGGGAGGGGGTTAGTTCTGTTTTGTCCTCCTGTACTGGGAGGGGTCTGCCATTTTTCAGGGTGCCCATGAGAGACATGACACCATGAAATGTGAAGCCAATTTTTAAAAATCAGTATTCACAAAACATACATTAGAAAATATTTCAGATGATTAATTAACCTGCACAAAACCTTCCAGTACAGGGTTGGGGGTTTATTTTTTCCACTTACCCTATAAATTTAGGAGGTTCATCATTGATGTTGACAATTTGGACTACCAGTGCTCCTTTCACTGACAATCCTTGAGGATCCTCCACTGTGACACTCAGGTAATAACTATTGAAGAAATTGGAACATGGGTGACTATGCTTGGTTCCTTTCACAGCTGCTGATTCTGAATTGATAAAAATGCTATAAAATTCAGTCCTTACGTATGTTCATCTTTCTCATAATCAAAAATCTTGGTAGAAGAAATGGATGCAGGTGGAGACACACTGAACAGAGCAGGTGAAGCAGAGTTTATAGTGTACTAAAATAAAAATATTTATGGTTAGTACATCTGGTTTCTTTTTGCTTCTATTAATGTTACTTGGAATTCAATGAATGATTTGGGATACATTTTCTAAAGCTTAGCCCCCCCCTCCCCAGTTACAAAGTTTCTTAGCATGGGCTGGCATGGTAAAGGCCCCGAAGCCCATAGGGATTTAAAGGGCTTTGGGGCTTTTGCCGAGTGGCACTTGCTAGCTCTGCTTTGTAAAAGGGCACATTAGTCAGGATTTATGCTCTACAGTAGAGAGCTGTAGGTAGGGCTACCAGATTTTACATCAGTAAAATCCGGACCCTTAGACCCGCCCAGTTCTACCCACCCCGCCCAGTTACGCCCAAGGTCCGCCCCCAGCCCCACCCCCACTGCCTGTTCATCAGGCAGAATGGCTTCCGCACATGCGTGAATGTGACGTGATGACATCACACACATGAAACATGATGTCACCATGTAGCATCCGTGCATGCAATTTCTTTGGCAGGTTTGAGAACCCTGAGGTACTACAGGACCTGGGGACCATGATCTCCAAATTGTGAATCCCATTCATAGGTTTATGAACTTGGGGATGCTGTGATGGGTTTTTAACTTCCTACTGATTTCCATTGATGTCAATAAGAACTTTGAACTTTACTTTCCTGGGTCTTCCCTCTGCCACATCCCACCTCCTCTGATGCAATTTCCTGTGAGTAGGACATTCTAGAAGGAAGACCCGGGACATGGGCAAAGACAGTCCATCTTCAATCAGTTCCTGGCAGCAACTCTCACACAGTTTTAGGACCAGAGGAAGAGAGAAAAGAGAAGGAGCAATGCCAGACCCATGGGGAAGGGGCTATGGACGGATGAGAAACAGACCGGGCTGAATGAATGGGGAGAGAAGGGGAGAGATGCTAGATCAGTGGAGGGAGAGAGAAATGCAGGGGAAATTAACATTTATGCATGCAAGTGCCCTAAGCATTATTCTATATTGCAGGGGTGGGCAACTACAGTCCTCACAATCCAGCTGATTTTTCAAGATTTCCACAATGAATATGGATGAGATCAATCTGCATACAATAGAAGCAGTATATGCAAATTGATCTCAAGCATGCTCATCGTGGAAATCACTCGCTGGAGGGAGGCATGTACTTGGGGCACAGAATGGAGGGAGAGAGGGACACGTTAGGACATGGGGGGAGGGGTGTTGTTTGGACTCGGGAGGGAGCACAAACTTTGGACAAAGGAGGGAAGGAAGGAGGGAGGGGGCATGAACTTGGGACACAGAATGGAGAGAGGGAGAGGAGCATGAGCCATAGGATGGAAGAATGGAGGGAGGGAAAGAAATGCTGAGGTGGGGGAGGGAATAGAAAGGGAGAATTTGGTGTCTGAGACTCTGAGTGAGAGGGAAAGAGAGATGGTGCACATGGGGAGATGAAGAATGAAGAGATGGACATGGCAATGGGAGAGGAGTGAGGTAGAGATGCATGGGGAAGAGAGAGACGAGAGGGAGTAATATTGGATGTGGTGAAGAGGGTACAGTGGGATGGGTGGAAAGGGATGCAAGAGGGTCCTCAAGGAGGTGGAGAAGGTGGGAAGAATACGAGGATCTAAGTTGCATACAAATTCAACAGAACCCGTTCTTAACCTGGGGACTGCCTGTAATTAAGTTGGGTGCTCTAGGCACCAACTTCAGGCTCCGTTTAAAGAATCTGGGCCATGGTGTGTGCATTAAAACCCGAATTACAGCTATAATTTTCCCAATACCAACAATATTTATGTACAGAATAGCATCCCATCAGATGCATATAAATGCAGCTCCAAGTGCCAGTCCTCGTGCAACTTTTCTTGGGCACGAAATATAGCACTGACCCATGTGAACATGCTTTGACGTGCTCTCTCATGACAGGGCACATTTTTTTGTGCGCACCATTATTTGGTTACTAACGTTTGGAATCGAAACCTTTTCTTTATGTTTGCATTAGGAAATATCAGAGATTATTGCACCGGCCTTAGTAAGAACCCTGCAACTTCAGTCTGTTTCCTGGATACAAAATGGCAAAGCAAACAAGGCTGGCAACCCAAGGGCGTAGCCAGGATCCGAGCCAGGGAGATGCAAACGATCTCAGACTGAGAGAAACCCCACTGGGATTCGACTCGAGCTTGAATACACGGGTGTAAACTAAGTAAGCAGACTTTTGTTCAAGGCTGAAGGTTGGAGGACATCACAAAATAGGCTATTGAAAAAAATGTTTTAAACTTAGGGCTCCTTTTACGAAGCTGCATTAGGGCATTAATGCGTGGAATAGCGCGCGCTACATTGCCGCTGGCATTAGTTCTAGCCACGTAGCGCGCAGTGTAGTGCACGGTAATATCCTGTGTGCGCTAAAAACGCTAGCACACCTTAGTAAAGGGAGCCCTCAGTCTTCGACATATACTAAAACAAATTTTCTTCTATCAGCCCTAAACTTTTTCAGAACTTCCTTTTCTATTTCTATCCTTCTTTCCAGAACCAACTTTCGATGCGCACTTCACATCCTTTCAAGCGAACCCCTGTCATTGTTGAGCGTAACCAAGTTTTCACTCTGCGCATGGTACTAAACGAGTACGCAACAGTACTCGTAGTACACGGTTGGGACACATGCATGTTTTGTTTGTGGGAAAAAAGGTCATCACTTCTTTCACCAATCCCTCTATTGTCAGCTCCTTCATATTGTCGTTCTTTGCTTTCTTCTCTCTCCAAAACTTGCACCAGAGTTCTACCTTACTATCAAACTTTTCCAAATTGTAAAAATCACAGAAACATTGTACTTTTTTTTTTGCTAAACTCTTCGATCGACATCTCCAACATAACAGCAGGGTGCACTAAAACTAAAGAAAATGTGAGTAAATTGTCTTTGGAAAATCTTTCCTCCAGGGAAGCTAGGGCTAGACGCGCTGAAGTCAGTCGGACAATACCAATTGGATCGCTGTTGGCTAGTTCTCTGGCCGTTTGTGGAACAGCAATCGATGTGCTACCAAGTTTGCTCTTCAATATATTTATCAATGACCTGGAAAAGGAGGCGAAGTGCGAGGTTATAAAATTTGCAGACGATACCAAACTGTGCGGCAGAGTTAGGTCCAGGGAAGAGTGTGAGGACCTGCAAAGGGACCTGGACAAGCTGGAAGACTGGGCAAACAAATGGCAAATGTGCTTTAACGTGGAAAAATGCAAGGTCATGCATATAGGGAAAAAGAACCCGTTATTCAACTACAAATTGGGGGGGGGGCATTGTTGGGAGATAGCAGACTAGAGAGAGACTTGGGTGTGCTGGTGGATGCATCACTGAAGCCATCTGCACAGTGCGCAGCAGCCTCAAAAAAAGCCAACAGGATGCTGGGCATCATAAAGAGGGGCATAACAACCAGGACGCGGGAAGTCATCATGCCATTGTATCGAGCGATGGTGCGTCCACATCTGGAATACTGCGTTCAGTATTGGTCGCCGCACCTCAAGAAAGACATGGCGGTACTTGAGAGAGTCCAAAGGAGAGCAACGAAACTGGTAAAAGGGCTGGAACACTGCCCATACGCTGAGAGGTTGGATAGGCTGGGGCTCTTCTCTCTGGAAAAAAGGAGGCTCAGGGGAGATATGATAGAGACCTTCAAGATCATGAGGGGCATAGAGAGGGTGGATAGGGACAGATTCTTCAGACTGAGGGGGACAACAGGTATGAGGGGGCATTCGGAGAAACTGAAGGGAGATAGGTTCAAAACAAATGCAAGGAAGTTTTTCTTCACCCAAAGGGTCGTGAACACTTGGAATGCGCTACCGGAGGAAGTGATCAGGCAGAGTACGGTACATGGATTCAAACAGGGATTGGATGGATTCCTGAGGGATAAAGGGATTGTGGGATACTGAGAGAGGTGCTGGGATGTAACACAAGTATAGAAAGCTAACCAGGTAATAAGTATAGAAAGCCAACCAGGTCGTGCATGGGCAAAACCAGAGGGTGAGGACTTTGATGGGAAGATAGGACTTTAATGAGAAACCAAGGTGGAAAGGGGCCCCTTCTGGTGATTCAGACAGGTCGTGACCTGTTTGGGCCGCCGCGGGAGCGGACTGCTGGGCAGGATGGACCTATGGTCTGACCCGGCGGAGGCACTGCTTATGTTCTTATGTTCTATGTAAATGATTTGCACGGAGATGCAAATCATTTGCATGCAAACCTGACCGATCAATCGCTCAGCGAGCGAGTGACACATGCGCAGAGCCCTAACAGCAGTGACAGGGGAAGCAGCCTCCTGTCACTGCTGTTAGGTCTTCCTTTTTTTTTTTAATGGCACAGATGTTACATAGGCACAATCTGCCCCATTAAAGAAAACGAAAAAAGCTCCCTGCGCTGATGGCCCTCCCCAATGATCCCTCCCCCCACAAACCCCCTTGGGAGGGGCCTTAGGCGTCTGAGCCAATCAGGGCATTAGGCTTCTCCCTCTGTATCCTATGTGATGCACAGAACGTAACACAGAAACCGACAGGCTTGGACCAGTCGTTTTTTTTTCTGATAGCTAAAACTCCTGGGTTTTTTTGTGTTTTTTTAAAAATTTGCATAGCAAAGCAATGTTAGTGCATCAATCGCTTGGCTACTTTGCATGGGGTTTTAGCTAATTTGCATGACTGGATCAGAAAATTGGCAATCGAGGGGAAAAACACGCCGTAAGATGTTTTGTGCATCCAGTCGGTAAAAGTGATCATCACTAAAGCTATGAAAACAGGTTTAGCAATGATCGCTGAATTGAGTGCATCTAGCTCAGGGGTAGGCAATTCCGGTCCTCGAGAGCCGGAGCCAGATCAGGTATTCAGGATCTCCACAATGAATATGTATGAGATGGATTTGCATGCACTGCCTCCTTGAGATGCAAATCTATCTCATGCATATTTATTGTGGCTATCCTGAAAACCTGACCTGGCTCCGGCTCTTGCGGACCGGAATTGCCTACCCATGATCTAGCCCCAAAATAGGGATTATTAGTGATATTTTCCAAAACTCGTCTGTCACTTTCTTCCTCCCCCACTTATGAGTCCAGCATACGTCTCCATCCCCTCCCCTCCCCTTCACCCTGTGGGTCCACCATCCATGTCCCCTTCTCTCCCCCTTCCCCAATTGCGGTTCGCCATCTGTCCCCTCCCCCTCCCATTTTCCTTCTATGAATCTGCCCTCTCTCATTCTCCAACTCCCCCCTCCCCCCCTACCGGTGACATTTCTCTGCTGTCCTGCTCCTGACCAGATAACCCCCACCCCCGTACAGGTCTGGCCTCCAATCAATCCCCATGTGGAACCGGTATTTCTTACCTGTGGGTCCTCCCACAGCAGCAGCTGCAACTGGCCAGCAGAGGAAATGCTGTAAACAGGCTGCCTGTAGCTAGCCCCGCCAGGGCTTTTCCTCTGCTACATCAGAAGTCGATTATGGGAGTGCAACTGCACCCCGCTAGCTACACCCATGCTGGCAACACTACCTTCAAAGTAAGCATAACTTCTACCAAATTGCAGTAGTTACAAAAGTTATCGTACATGAACATGCATCGGGATACTTTTATTAGCTACAAAGGCTTGAGTTTTGCAGAGAAGACATTGTGTTAGAAAATCTGTAGAGACGTCATTGGAAGAAAAGTAAATCTCAAGTTTGGCAAGCTGCTGCAGCTACCTTGTTCTTAAGAGTCATTATGATTCATTTCACTATTAAACCCACTAAAATGTTAAAGTGAGTATCTCTTGCAAATAGAAAATTGTTACTCTCAGCTCATTACAATGTGTTGAGAATCCTATTTGTTGAAGTGGACCCAGAAGTCTTAAATAGGCCTGGAAATCATTCTTTGGCACAAACAATCAGTTTCTTGACGTTTCTCCTTTTTCAAACCTTGTTTATGAAAACGGCACAGGATTACTTTACGTCTCCTCTCTCTCGTGGTTTGAGTCCACTGAAAACCCAAAGCTCGCTCTTTCGCAAAGCTGCCGCTTATGCGAAGTCATGCCAGACACTTTTTAAAAAATCTTCCTTCTTTACGCTAGTTTTCACAAAGCCGTGCTAGAGGTTTCTACTGTGAGCTGGCGAGGTAAATACTCTGACGCTCGTGGAATTCCTATGATCATCGGAGAATTTTTACCTCATGGATTTGTAAAAGGGGATCTTAAGCTAGGGTTACCCATAGGGCTCCAGAAAAAGGAGGACGGCTTGAGACATCCGGGTTTTACTTCTACCGAAAGCAATGGAAGTAAGGAGGACAGATAGAGACATCTGGGCTTTACTTCTATCGAACCAAATGGAAGTAAAACCCGGATGTCTCAATCTTTCCTCCTTTTTCTGGAAAGAAATAAAAATGGAATTGTCCAGATCAGAATGATGTGCACTGAAAAAGTGTCCTCCAACTCATCTGGTATTGTGAAGATCTTTATTCCTCCAATATCACAATAGTACATCCAACGACTCAATGACTCGACATGTACATGTTTCGGCCAACAGGCCTGCCTCAGGAGTCTTAAGAATCACGAATGATGATATTCGAAAGAAGCTGCCACTCACATCGATTTAACCAAAGTTCAAACAAAGGAACTCGTGTATTTCAGCTGTTACCAACTGGTGCCGTACAGCTCGATACTGATCTGGACAATTCCATTTTTATTTCTTTGTATTTGTGTTTGTGGTTTTGTTTTCTCCTGGTTTGTTCTTCCTCCTTTTTCTGGAGCCCTATGGTAACCCTACCTTACGCATTTGTGTTGCATTGTATAGTATTCAAAGCAAATCCTAGAAGAGATATTTAAGCTGTTTTAGAATAGTTGCACAGGGATGGAGTATTCAAAGAACCAGAATATCAGGTTCAAATCCCACAGCAGCAACTGTGTCCTTGGACAAGTCACTTAATTCTCTACTGCCTTGGGTCTAATGCTGGATGGATTCTGACAGCAATTCCAGTCTAGGCCATTCCTCCCATCTCTTGGGCAGCAGCAACATAATGGCGCTTTACATTGTGTAGGAGAAGGCATTGGCAAACAACTTCTATATCATGGCATGGGGGTTGGGTGGTCCTTCCATTGTATGGTCACCAGGAGTTGTTTTGATTTAAAGGCACATCTGGATTTCGAGAACAGATGCACAACATTCACATATGCAAATAATAGGGTATCATGTTTAACACCATTAATGAGTTAAAATAAATTAATGTTTGTGCACCCCCCCCCCTTCCACACACACACATGGGTCTAGCATCTGTCCTTACGTCTCTCTCTCCAAGGTCCTCCAAGTTTGCTCTCTTCATCAGCAAAGATTAACCAGGCTGCCTCCAACTGGGCCTGGTGTCCTACTCTCTATTATAGCTTTTCTGTTGCTAAATAGGCAGAAGGATTCATTAAGGAGGCCCTTAAGTTGGCCTAAAGCGGTTTTCTTAATTGCTGTCACTGGTAACAAAGATAGCAAGTTTGGAGGACCAGGGAGGGAGATGGAGGTAAGGAGAGATACTGGTAAGGAGAGATGGAGGAAAGGAGAGAGATAAGCAGGACTGGGGAGAGGCAGGAGGAAGAAAGAGTTGGAGAGACATTTGACCCATAGAAGGAAACAAGGAGTGAGAGGTGCCAGACTGTGGGAAGAGAAGGGAAAAGGGAGGAGGAGAGAGAAATGCTGGAAATGAGTGATGGAAGATGCTGTATATGAGCGATTGAAACGTCAGTTTTGTAACTGCATTAATAATCTACGTTTGATAAATTTTCCCAAGATCTCAACAATTCCCCCAAGGGATACGGTACAGCGTTACTTTATGGGAAATTTAAAAATACCGGAATATTCCCTACCTCCCTTGACAAGGGTTTATTATTTGCCTACTAAAGAAACGTGAAAACAAGAGGACGGAAACCTGCAGGAAGGTCGCTATTTTGGAACAATCTGATAGAGAAGTGGCGGTCCCAGCCACTCTCTTGTTGACTGTAGCTTTAAAAATAGGGCTAAAGACTTCCTGGGGCTTCACATTCAGATTTTTCCTGATGTCTCGAAAGAGATACAGAAGAGAAGACGAGAATTTCTAATGTTAAAACCTAGGGTGACTCAACTAGAGGGGGGGGGTTCTTTTTTCTTAGATACCCTTGCAAATGTGTTATTAGATATCGCTCCTTAAAATACGTCTTTGTAGATCCTTCTCACTTAACTAGTTTTATCTCCCTATAACGCCTAGAGATTGAAGGAACACCTGGACCTTTGTAATTACTTAGCTCTCCGACAGCAACAGTTAGATTTTTCTTTATTGCATGATTACGTTAATTTGTAATTACTCTAACTAAAGTCTTGGATCCAATTTTGTGGACTTGAGTGGATCAAGTTTAAAGTTCAAAATAACAATTTTGCTTTTCCATTTTCTATTATATAGGTTTGTTAATTTGAATGAATATTTTCTCTTGATCACAAAGTTACAGCAGAGGTGAAGGCTCTGCCACGCATAGAATTCCTATGAGCATCGAAGCATTTACTTTGCCGGCCTGCAGTAGAAACGTCTCCTGCGGCTTTGTAAAAGGCCGCAAGGGGACGATTTATGTGGTTAGTCTTTCCAGTTAAAAGTTTTAATTCCTTTGACCTTAGATTTCTTGCAGGCTAGAGTTTGTTCTCTTCAAAGTGAGTCTGTATGGGAATTGAAGTCTTATGAACCTTTCACAAAGGTGCACTAGCGTTTTTTAGCGCATGCACCAGATTAGCGCACGCTAGCTGAAAAATTACCGCCTGCTTAAAAGGAGGCAGTAGCGTCTAGTGTGTGCGGCATTTTAGCGTGAGCTAAGCGCACGCTAAAACCGCTAGTGCACCTTCGTAAAAGGAGCCCTTAGTGTTTTACCCCCTCTTTTACGCAACGGCGATAGCAGTTTCTAGCGCAGAGAGCCAATCTGAATGGCCCGCGCTGCTCCCGACGCTTATAGGAACTCAGTGAGCGTCGGGAGCAGCGTGGGTCATTCACTGCGGCTCCCCACGCTAGAAACTTCTATCGCGGTTTCATAAAAGGAGGCCTTACCCCCCCCCCCTTCTACGAAATTGCGATAGCAGTTTTAAGAACGGTGAGCCGCGCCGAATGGCCCGTGTGGCTCCTGACTCTCATATAGTTCCTATGAGCGTCGGAAGCAGCGCGGGCCACTCGGTGTGGCTCACCGCGCTACAAACTGCTATCACAATTTCGTAGAAGAGGGGTTTAGTGTTTTGACTTTTTTTTTTTTTTTGCACGGCGCAATCCCCTGAGTTTTTATTGTACCTGCTTGTATGGACTTTATGCCCTTGAGCAGATAAGAAAATGAAATAAAACTGGAAACTGAACTTGATGCACCTTATGTGACCTCTTCTAAGTTGGCTGCCTTAAAAGTTAAGTGCTAATATATATATTTAATATTTTTGAACTGTGGAGCAGCGTTTAAAATGTGCTGAGTGGCTTGAATTTGAAATGGAGTTTTTCTGACCTGAAATGCTGAATTTTTTATTTTTTTTTTGAGAGCTTAATGTCCCTAATGCATTGTATGATTTACTAAGGTCTTTTTCTACCCAAACAACGCTTTGCTTAGGACATCTGACTATTAAATTTCTTTATTACAGATTGGGTTATAGTATTGGTTATTGCTTTATCTCATCTGTTCCCTTTTTTTTTTTTTATTTGTTTATACCATCCTTTTCGATGTGCTTCCTTGGATAGCTGTCTGAGCTGTTGGAAAGGTTGCATCAGCCCCAAACACAGCATTATGCGTAACTTTGAACTTGATATCTGTTCTGGTTGCGTGCCAAGAGCCATATCTACTCAGATGCACACTGGCATTGCAGAACACAGTTTCAAGAGAATGGGCAGAGCAGGTTTTAGTCATATACTTTAGCACTGAGGAAACTGGGCCCCAAATATGCAAAGTGGGTGATGAGGGAATACATTCCAGCATGAACTATCTGGTTAGCTGAGAAGGGGAATGAGATTCTACGCTTACTGAAGGTTGCTCATCTTGACGGCACATGATCTCACGCTTTTTTTGGAGTCATAGACAATGGCGCGAAAGACAAAGGCGCACCCAGACAATTGAGCGCAGCGCGGAGGCGCGCGCCGCTCAAAATTACTGTTTTTAGGGCTCCGACGGCGGGGTTTTGTTGGGGAACCCTCCCCACTTTACTTAATAGACATCGCACCGGCGTTATGGGGGGGTTTGGGGGTTTGTAACCCTCCACATTTTACTGTAAACTTAACTTTTTCCCTAAAAACAGGGAAAAAGTTAAGTTTTCAGTAAAATGTGGGGGGTTAGAACCCCCCACACCCCCCACAACGCCCCCCACAACGTGGCACGATGTCTATTAAGTAAAGTGGAGGGGTTCCCCCCCCCACGCCCCCCTGTCGGAGCCCTAAAAACAGTAATTTTGAGCGGCGTGCGCCTCCGCGCTGCGCTCAATTGTCTGGGCGAGCCTTTGTCCCGGCGCGCTTTTGACCTGACACCTTTTTTTGTTGATGTTGGTGCTGTTAGATCAATGTCTTGGAGAGAATATTTTGGATTTTAGAAGGAAGTTGGATATGCATGATCAACAGGTTTCATTTGGGGTTCTTCTTTATTTCATGCATATTTTGTGTGCTTCATTTCTGTTCTTCAATTAATATTTCTCGATCTGCTGAGGACTCAGAATCTGCAGCTCAGACTTGCTTTAAAATAAAATATAGGCCCTCTTTTACCAAGGTGCGCCAACCGATTAGCGCACGCTAAACGCTACCGCGTGCATGTTAGTCTATGGACGCATTAGCATTTAGCGCATACTAATTCAATTATCGCGCGCTAATTGATTAGTGCACCTTAGTAAAAGAGGGGGATAGTTTTACATGTATAGAAATAGCATTTATAGGTGCTTACTCATAGAAATTTAGGGGCTCTTTTACCAAACTGCCCCCCCCCCTTTTACAAAACCGTAGCGCGGTTTTTAGCACCGGCCGCGGCAGGAACAACTCCAATGCTCTTAGAATTCTTATGAGCGTAGGAGCTGTTACCGCCGCGGCAGGAGCTTAAAACCGCGCTACGGTTTTGTAAAAAGAGGTGTGCGAAGAAAAGTGACCTTAGTGTATCCTTATGTAGGTCATTCAAGTGCACTAAGGCCATGTTTAATACCGGGGTAAAATGCCCAATTTTTCTCTTTTCTCTATTAATGGCCATGTGCTAGTTTTTCCATTAGTGCATGGCCATTAGTGAGTGAGCTCCTACCGCCACCCGTTATGTAACTGATTAGCACTGAACATGTCCACTCTCCATCCCCGAATTGCCTCCAGGGCTAAAAACTACATTTTATTTTTTAGAATGTAGTTGCACATGCTCATCCCCCAAAAACCATGGGGCGTCTCAGCCCATCCCTTAGTAAGCCTTATTTTGCTGTAGTAAGGGTACACGTATTAGTGCAGTATATTATGAAAACTGTTCTTCTGAGAGCAATGGGGTTAGGTTTGGGAAGAAAAGCGTGCATGGGTTTTTCATTTTGAAACCCTTGCTTCCGCCTTCAAGTGTGCGCTTTGCTGGCACTCAAACGATACAAAGTACGCGGTGCTTTTGTTTGGAAATGATTTTTGTTGAGCTATTCCGAGCCATCTTCGAAACAAAACAAGAACATGAAAACAAGTACCCACAATCCTCCACAGATCTGAATTTTTAGAGGAACTCACCTTTAATAATGATGTTGCTCTCCCAAGGGTGAAGTGTATTAATGGGACACAAGCCCCAGGGACTGCTTAAAATTTGCTCTCTACTCTGACTCCTGTTGTCTATTCCAGTGGTTCCCAACCCTGTCCTGGAGGAACACCAGGCCAATCGGGTTTTCAGGCTAGCCCTAATGAATATGCATGAAGCAAATTTGCATGCCTATCACTTCCATCATATGCAAATCTCTCTCATGCATATTCATTAGGGCTAGCCTGAAAACCCGATTGGCCTGGTGTTCCTCCAGGACAGGGTTGGGAATCACTGGTCTATTCTCTACCGAGTCACACGTCAGCCCCAGTTGCAGGATTATGCACAAGTTTGAATTAGGTGGCAGTTCTGGTTGCATGCCAAAACAGATATTGGCTCAGATACATATTGCTTTTCCATAATGCAATTAGAAAGAGAATGATATGACTAGACTGCTGTGCCTGCAGGACAGCCTTAAGCCTCCCACTCCAACTGTTCACACACAATGTTCTGCTGTAATGCATGCTCCACTAAATTCTTTGCATGAAAACAAATGTAATTGATTGTGTTACCAGTATGTAACTGACTGGCTGTTTTAGTGGCGGCCAATAAAAAAAAAAAAATCTTGCATAAGAGGAAGGAACCATCTGCCAAAAACATAATCAACAATGCGATTAATCTGAAAAATCTTTCTATATAATAGTAGGGGCCGGTTTTCTGTTGCTGGAGGGCAAGTATGCATACACCACTAGGTGGCACTGCTTTTGGGGGGAGCATGGGTAGAATTACAGGATGCAGTCGATCCAGAGAGTGGCTGCTAAGGTGGTCTTCCTGATAAAGCAGGACTGCGGACTTTTGATGTATTCCTTTAATTATTCAGACTTACCTTGAGGTTATCATGTGGATCTTCCCTATCACATATCCGATCTTCTGGGTCACATGCCTGAATCTTGTAAATAACTCCAGCTGCTGCTCTCTCTCTAATATATATCGATACAGCTGCAAACAGTCAAGGATAGAAACTTTTAAATACCGTATTACCTAATGATTAGGAAAGTAACTTCCAAAAGCATTTCCACTTTAGCTGCCTGTTACAACACTGCCTGCAATCTTAAATGCATGCAATATTCCAAAGGAAGGGTAGCAGCAGGAGTTATTACAAATGCTTTAGAAAGTTTGTGTGCATGCATGTAGTTTATCATAGAAAAAGCATGCTCTTGCATAGATTGCCTAGAGCAGGAGTAGACAATGCCGGTCCTCAAGAGCCGCAGGCAGGTCAGATTTTCAGATATCCACAATAAATATGAGATAGATTTGCATTGCAAGGAGGCAGTGCATGCAAATCCATTTCATACATGTTCATTGTGGATATCCTGAAAACCGGACCTGCCTGTGGCTCTCGAGGACCAGAATGGCCTAGAGCAGTGGTTCCCAAGCCTGTCCTAGAGGACCACCAGGCCAATTGGGTTTTCAGGCTAGCCCTAATGAATACGCATGAGAGAGATTTGCATATAATGGACTTGACAGGCATGCAAATCTGCTCTATGCATATTCATTAGGGCTACCCTGAAAACCTGATTGGCCTGGTGGTTCTCCAGGACAGGGTTGGGAACCACTGGCCTAGAGCATAGAACATAAGAATAGTATATTGGGACAGACCGATGGTTCACTTAACCTGGGATTCTGCTTCCAGCAGTGGCCAATCCAGGTCACAAGTATCCTACAGAATCCCAAACAGTAGCAAGATTCCTTGCTACCAATCCCAGGAACAGCAGTGGCTTTCCCCATTTCTATCTCAATAGCAGACTATTGATTTTTCCTCCAGGAGCTTATCCAAATATTTTTAAAAACCAGATACGCTAGCTGCTGTTGCCACAACCTCAGCTAATGAATTCCAGAGCTTAATTACTCTTAAAAAAAAAAATTCCTCCTATTTGTTTGAAAGAGCAGTGGTTCTCATATCTGTCCTGGGGTCTACCAGCCAGTTGGGTTATCAGAATATAAATGAGACAGATTTGCATGTATATCATTTCCATTACATGCAAATCTCTCTCATGCATATTCATTAGGGATATCCTGAAAACCTGACTGGCTGGTGGTTCCCAAGGACAGATTTGGGAAAAAGTGATATCCAAGAGGAAAAGGGATATCCAAGTCTGGATGTTCACAATCAGCAAAATATTTTACAAAATCTAACGTGAAGCTTTTGTAAAATAACTCTGGTGTGAAGAAATAACACGTAAACAGCAGTATATACAGTGGGAACACCGCTTTGTACCTCAGTTCAGGTGTAAATGCCTGCATCTAGATTTTTTTTATTTTTAAGTATACATATATTATCATTGCAAAATCAGAAATGCATGCATATTTTTCAGGCCTGCCCAAACTATACACACATAGCACATCTCCTTCAAAACTGTGTGTGTCTTGGATATACATACGAGGGGCCACTGAAAAGTTCTCAGCCCATCCAAGAAGAGAATAATGTGGAGCCATGAAACTTACAAGTTAGTTATTCCATACTTTTCTTGACACTTTTAGTTTCATTTCATATCATTGACTTGTAAGTTTCATGGCTCCACATCATTCTCTTCTTGGTTGAGCTGAGAACATTTCAGCAGCCCCTCATATCAAAGCATTGGTTTTTATAAAGTCACCACCAATATATGAAGAGCATTTACTACATAGGGCCGGGTGAAGGGGTTGCGGCAGCGGTCTCAAAATCAAACCCTTTGCAGGGCCACATTTTGGATTTCTAGGGCCGCAGAAAAAATAGTTAATGTCTTATTAAAGAAATGACAATTTTGCATGAGGTAAAACTCTTTATAGTTTATAAATCTTCCCCCCTCCCCCCGAAGGTCTGCATGTTACCCCCTTCTTTGCAGCATCCTCCAGCTTCCCCCCCTGGCCTCCCGGTCTTAGTTTCAGCTAATTACTGCAGGGGCAGGATTACGGCAGAGGGAACGTGTTGTTGAGGACGACGGCAGCCTGCAAGGATCGCTACAGCACCGGCGATCCTCTCTGTAGGCTGCGGTAATTATCTGAAGGTAAGAGCGGGAGACATGGGGGGAAGCAGGAGGACGCTGCAAAGAGCGGGCAGCACTAGTAGAGACAGCACTATTTCAGACCATAGGCCGCAAAATAGTACCTGGCGGGCCACATGTGGCCCCTGGGCCGCAAGTTTGAGACCACTGGGTTGCGGTGTTCAGAGCAAAGTTTTGCTTATGTGCCCTCTTCCTGGGACTAGTTTTGTGTTATGAATCATTCAGATTTCAGGGTGAGAATGTTAAGAACATAAGAATTGCCGCTGCTGGGTCAGACCAGTGGTCCATTGTGCCCAGCAGTCCGCTCACACGGTGACCCTTAGGTCAAAGACCAGTGCCCTATTTGAGTATAGCTTTACCTGCGTACATTCTGGTTCAAAAGGAACTTATCTAACCCTTTCTTGAATCCCTGGAGCATGCTTTCCCCTATAACAGCCTCTGGCAGAACGTTCCGGATTTCTACTGCAGAAGGTATCATTATTGTCTATCATTTTATTTTCTAATTGGGTTGGTCCTAGTCTCTCTTTGCTCCTTTGGATTTTTTTTTTTTTTTTTAAGAATGGCACCTTTATAAAAGATGTACGAGTGTCAAGGTGCAAAAACAAGAATGGCCCAGCTGGGTCAAAACAATGGTCAACTTAGCCCAGAATTCGGTCTCCAACAGTGGCCCTATAGAGCTCTTAGTAACACCCAACAGACCTAAACCTGGGTGCTTTTTGAAAATTTGTAAGCAAGTAGGCTCAGCAATGAAAGAATAAAAATAATTCAGATGTTGAGTATAAGGAAATAAGGTTCATGTGAGAAAAATCCAAGAAAAGAAAGAAAAAAAAATGGATCAGGAGACTGAAATGATGAAAGAGCATAGGAAAGGTTTGGATAATTTCCTGGAGGAAAAGTCCATAATCTGTGATTGAGAAAGACATGGGGGAAGCCACTGCTTGTCCTGGATCGGTAGCATGGAATATTGCTACTCCTTGGGTTTTGGCCAGGTACTAGGGACCTGGATTGGCCACCGTGAGAACGGGCTACTGGGCTTGATGGACCAGTAAGGCTATTCTTATGTTCTTAAGGAGGAGAAGCAGAACAGCTTAATTTTGTTAAGAGCAATTTCCTGAAAGAGTGATGCTCTCAAATCGTATCCCTGGCGAGGAAGCCTTACATTGGAATGCCATGTTGTCCACAAAGAAAGGCGGCTCATTGACGTTAATCAACTGCACGGTTAGTGTTTGAAGGTTGGTGGCTCCTGTTGCATATTTTGCAAATATCTGCAAGTCGAAGCTGTTCGGCATAGTTTCATAATCCAGCACAGGATCCCCCGTGTAAACAACCTAAATACCAAGTTACAATGCATTAGCATGCTGAAATTATGCAATGGAATTTGTACCGTCCCAACTCCCAATGGAAGAATTACATTAATGCTGAACTCTCCTCACTTATCTCCCTCTATGCTCCCTCCCCCTGTGAACTCCGTTCATTGGGTAAGTCCCTTTTTTCTGTACCCTTCTCCTCCATTGCCAACTCCAGACTCCGTCCCTTCTTTCTAGCCACGCTGTATGCCTAGAACAGGCTGCCAGAATCAATACGTCGTGCTCCGTCTCTAGCAGTCTTCAAATCCAAGCTAGAAGCCCACTTTCTTGAAACTGCTTTCAACTCATCTCCTATTGACTGCTGTCAGATGCCTATACCCATTGTATCATTTCCTCTACCAGAATCTCCCCAACTCTGAGATGTCCTGTCTGTCTGTACAAATTAGACTGTAGGCTCTTATGAGCAGGGACCATCTATTGAATATTAAATGTACAGCACTGCGTATGCCTTTCAGCGCTATAGAAATGATAAATAGCAGTAGCAGAAGTAACATTAGGGTCTTTTCGCTGGTGTTAGTGCCTCAATGCGCATTAACTGGGGAAGTCTATAAACTGCGCCTATAATAGGCATCGCCAGGTGCCCTAGTGGCAGCCGCCTGGCGATGCCTAAGTTCAGGATCCACACCTAACATTTTTCTTAATTGGCTTAATTGGTGTGGTAATTGACCATGCCATTTTGCAGCCAATCCCCCCCCCAAAAAATTAAACAATTTAAGAGTTTGGTGTCAAACTCTTAGGACTCCTAGTGATGCCTAAGTGGAGGTTCACTCCCATGCCTAAGGATGTCTAAGGATGCCTATCTTAAACTGTAGGCGTGGTTATAGGTGGAGAATAGGTGTGGTCTACTTAGGCATTGTTAGGCCAATTTAGGCACGTGAAAAGCTGGTGTAATGGAGTGGCGCCTGTGTTTAGGACACCTAATGACACCTAAGTCCACTTAGGCACTGCTAGGCGTGATTCTATAAATGGCGCCCTTTTTTGATTGACAACCCCACTGAGTGGGGTTTAGGTGCTACTCGGCACTGTTTATAGAATCTGGTTCTAAGGGAATTAATGTGCGCTAAATGCATAAAAACCCATAACAACCCCATAGGTTTTTTTTTTGTTTGTCCTTTTGTGATCCTTAGCATTTAGTGCATATTAATTCCCTTAACACGCATGAAGGCCCTAACACTGCTTGATGAATTCCCCTTAAATCACTGGTGGTGAATGCTGTGAGAGGACTTCCAGAGACAGAGAGATTTTCACTGGTGAGAATTTGCTGGGAAGTTGCTTATAAACTTGGGGAAAGGTAGACTTAACCCCTCCTTTTACAAAACTGTAACGTGGTTTTAGTGCTGGCGGCGGCGGTAACAGCTCTGACACTCATAGAATTCCTATAATTGGAACTGTTACTGCTGCAGCCCGCCTCCCTGGTGCATCTGGGGAGGGGCCTAAGGCTCTGATTGGCCCAGATGCCTAAGGCTTGACCCATAGGAGGGGCCTTAAACAACCTGGGCCAATCAGAGCTGATAATCAAAACTGCCCTTCTGGACATCTCGCAGTAACCCAGCTATTGTGTGTCCAAAGCAAGAGATGGGCATGGTAGAGGCATGTTATGGGTGAGCTTAGGGGACTTTGAAACTCCTGCTCTAAGCACTACATTTATGGTAGAAAATGTGAGCCCACCCAAACCCTACTATACTGTCATATAGGTGCCACATGCAGCCATAAGTGCTATTGGGGTGGAACATAGGTGGGTTTAGTAAGTTTTGGGGAGGGAGAGGAGGTTGGGGGGCTCACCATAAATTATAAGGGGGTTATGGTGAGATATACATCTGGCACCCTTTATGTGAAGTTCACAGCAGTGTCCTCTAAGGCAGTGTTCTTCAACATTTTGACACCTATGGACCGGCGGATAAAAAATAATTATTTTGTGGACCGGCACCGGTCTGCGGACTGGCAGTTGAAGAACACTGGGCTAAGTCGTGCCCATCTCCACTCAGTCTCCGCTCCAAACCCCGCCCCATAACACAATTTTTTCCATTCATTTTTCATATACAGTGCTCCCCTGAGATTTTCAGTGATTCCATTCCAGGAACCCCCGCTAATCTTGAAAAACCACGAATACGGTTTTTCATGGGGGAGCCGGGAGAGGGCAGCAGGAGAGCAGCCGGAGCGCCGCGAGTGCAGGAAATTACTTGTGGTTCGCCCCGACCGCCTCTTCCTGCACAAAGTCAAGCCTTATCTAATCAGGAGCTGCATATCAAAGCGAACCGGCAGAAAATGTCTGCCGACCGGCACCGGTCCACGGACCGGCAGTTGAAGAACACTGCTCTAAGGTGTTCCATTGCGCTGTCGGGATGTCTGTGTGGCCAGTCCATTACTATGCTGGCCCCTCCCATGTCCAAAATGATCTGCATTTGGACGTTTTCAACAGGAATGCTTTTCTGATTGAAAATAAGGTATAAAATTAGACATCCCAGTGGCCAAAACGTCTAAGTAGATGATTTTCAATAAAACAATTATATTTGGATGTCCAGTAGCTTGCCATTTGAAAATGGACATTTCTGTTCCTCCAACTTTGGACGTCCAGCTGGAAACGTCCAGGTTGGACTTAGACTCTTTTTTTGTTTTTAATGCCCCTCCACATGTGTAAGTATTCTTAAAGACTAGATACACTGGCTGTGCAGATACTTGTATGGCATCAAAAAGTTGGTGCCCTCTTATAGACCTGTTTCTTAGATTGTAAGCCCTATGGGAATAGAATTACGTCTACTTAGGGTTACCAGATTTTCCTTCGGGACAATCCGGGCCCATGGCCACACCCCAGGACCGCCCATGTCCACCCCCAGACGGCATGTCCGCCCATGTCCAGCCCCAGTGGCCGTGATGCAGTGATGTCATGAGCGCATACAGGTGACATCATCGCATTGCGTCCGCGCATGCCTCTTCCCGACACGATTTTGTTGGGAAGCATCAGGAAGTTTTTCAAATCCCAGACAAAGCGCCGGATTTTGAAAAGCCATCCGGACCCCTGGACATGTCCTCAAAAGGAAGACATGTCCGTGGAAATCTGGACTTCTGGTAACCCTATGTCTACTGAACCTGAATATAAATGACTACAGGTATGGTATGAGCTCATGACATCTTTGGCAAATTGTCGTCACTCCCCATGCTGTGAACGCCTCTGCCATTTTGTTTAAGGGTCTAGCGTGCATGCACTTTTGTAAAGTTTACAATCACCTGGTAGTCACCGCTTGGTTCTATAGGATCAACTCTAAAGGCTTTGGTGAGTGGATTTGTGTTTATTATAGAGGGAAGGCCAGATGGCAATGTGCCTGCTGTCTTGAATTTATAGACTGCAGAACCTGCTGGAAGGTTTTCTGAAAATTTCACTGCAGCAGGTAGTCCGGTAAATTTCACAAATGCTCCTTCTGCAAAGAGAAAACCAAACGAAAAAAAAAAAAAAAAAGAAGAAAGATATATAATGATTTCTCTTTTCAATGATAAAGTTTAATCACTTTTCTTCCTCCTCTCCAAGAGCACGCACTTGGGTAACTTGTAATTCTTTTACTTGTAAGCATATAAATAATTCTGCTGTAGAATTAAAGTAATAAATTTAATCTCTTGCTGCTTTATTGAAGTTCAGTCTTTCTATTTAGAATTAAGCTATTGATGTACCATTTTGTGCTAATAAATGTATGATGTCATGCACAGTTTTGTTCTAATTCTCCATTACAAACAATATAATCAGAACTATATTTCACATTTGCTGAACTACGATTCTTACCGTTTCAGAGAGGATTATGGATGAATGGATTAATATTTTTCACGTGCACTTACTTATCTAATTTAGTAACTGGGATTATTTACCCTCCAGAAGAGAAGGCTGCGAGGGGATATGATAGAGACTTTTAAAATACTAAAAGGTTTCGACAAAATGGAGCAAGAATCTTCGTTATTCACATTGTCAACAGTGACTCGAACAAGAGGTCATGGACTAAAACTTAGGGGAGGCAGACTCAGGACTAATATCCGGAAGTTCTGCTTCACACAGCGAGTGGTGGACGCCTGGAATGCTCTCCCGGAGGAGGTTGTGACAGAGACCACCATTCTGGGATTCAAGGGCAAGTTGGATGCACATCTTCGTGCAAATCACATCGAGGGATACGGGTGAACAAGATGTCCATTAGAGAACACCTAGCTTGGCCTCTGCGTGTGCAGGTCGCCGGACTAGATGGACCTAGGGTCTGATCCGGTGAAGGCATTTCTTATGTTCTTATGTTCTTACAGTAGTTGTATCATTGCTAGAAAAACTTAAATCACAAGCAGGAGAATCCTCGGTCCTAGCCTAAATCTGAAAGAGTTAAGTAGGGGTTAGATTTATTTTCTAAGAACATAAGAATGGCCGCTGTTGGGTCAGACCAGTAGTCCATCGTGCCCAGCAGTCCACTCACGGGGCGGCCCTTAGGTCAAAGACCAGTGCCCTATTTGAATCTAACCGTACCTGCGTACGTTCTGGTTCAGCAGGAACTTGTCCAACTTTGTCTTGAATCCCTGAAGGGTGTTTTCCTCTATAACAGCCTCTGGAAGAGCGTTCCAGTTTTCTACCACTCTCTGAGTGAAGAACTTCCTTAAGTTTGTACAGAATCTATCCCCTTTTAACTTTAGAGTGCCCTCTCGTTCTCTCTACCTTGTAGAGGGTGAACAACCTGTCTTTATCTACTATCTACTAAGTCTATTCCCTTCATTATCTTGAATGTTTCGATCATGTCCCCTCGCAGTCTCCTCTTTTCAAGGGAGAAGAGGCCCAATTTCTCTAATCTCTCTCTGGAGGGAGAACACTGGGGGAAAAAAGGGAAAAATTATTTCCCTGGTAGTCCAGTGACCTTCTTGCTCCTCAAACCCCTTCCCAACTAAAACTTTTTATCACTTGATATAGCTGATTAATGTTTAGCCACCAACTGGGAATATTCAGTTAAGATAACCAGTTATTACATTACATTACATTAGGGATTTCTATTCCGCCATTACCTTGCGGTTCAAGGCGGCTTACAAAAGATTTATAAACGGGGGTTACAATGGAAGAACGGTTGATATACTAGAGTGGGTAGTAGATCTTTTGACATTTTCGGGGCAAGGATTAATACAGTTTACAAGAAGTGTGTAAATGGTGGTTATCTCGTGCTTATTTGTATTTAACCAGTTAAGCGCTATTTAGCTGGTCAGCGCTATTTCTAGCTGGTTAAATAGTGCTGAATATTGGTTGGATTCTATGTATCTATTCGTCTGTCTGTCTATCTGCTGCGGATGGGCAAATTGGATGGGTCATTCAGCCTTTATATGCCATCATGTTTTTATATTTAGAGAAAGAGAGATAGAAAGATAGATTAAGGGTTTATTTTTTGCTGTCAAAATATCTGCAATGTTGCACTATGTCTGTGCTTTCTCCTTCAAGAGTGGACAACTTGCAGACTGCTGAATTTTTGTCCCGTTCCCCCCCCCCCCAATTAGTTTGAAAATTGTCTTCTGAGAGACCTAATGCTTAATATCACAATGGCCATATAACATAGTTTGCGCGTTTAGAAAGCATCCCTAATGAAGACAGCTCCCTCCATGTAAACAAACTGAGGCCGTGAGACGGTTAGGGCTTCTTTTACACAGGTGCGTCAGGGTCTTAACGCGCGGAATAGTGCGCGCTAAAATGCCACACGCCCTAGCTGTCGCCGCCTCCTTTTAAGAAGGCAGTAATTTTTCAGCTAGTGGACGCTAATCTTGTACGCACGCTGAAAAAGCTAACGCACCTTCGTACAAAGGAGCTCTTAGTATATCCAATTAATGTTAATTGATTAAAAAGATAAAGGATGAAGTCGTGGGTTTTGGATACATCGGGTTATAATTATCTGAATATTTCTATCGGATTAACTTTGGGAGAAATGTCTTTCCCAGCCAGACTCACCTGGCTATATTTAATTGGATAAATGCTGAATTTATTTATTTAAAAGATTTCTCAACCGCCTATATCTAGGCGGCTTTACAAATAGTAACATACATAAAACAGAACAAGATTTGTACAAACATCAAAGATTACAGATCATTCAATAAAGACAGTTAATTCACAGTGCTCCATAATACATTAATCCAAAAACCAGGATACAGTAAGTCAAAATCATCATTCATTGGAATGCTTCTATAAAAAGTGTAGCCTTGAGCATTTTCTTAAACTTCTGAATATCAGAGAGAGCTGTTTGCGGTCCAGCGGAAATAGCAGATGATCTCGTATTCTCTGGTTAAATGATTACCACACCCCAGCATATCTCTCGCCCCTTTTCCTCTTTAATTGAGTTGGCTAGACAAATATTGTGAAAGGTAGTTTTATAGCCAGGTGCCTCGTTTAAGGCTGCATAAAAGCTCCTACTCATATTTGAAGCCTATTTTATAAATTCAAGTTTATTATTAGGTTTTTCATATACCGCCTATCAAGATTATCTAAGCGGTTTTTACGATCAGGTACTCAAGCACTTTCTCTATCTGTCCCGGTGGGCTCACAATCTATCTAACGTACCTGGGGCTATGGAGGATTAAGTGACTTGCCCAGGGTCACAAGGAGCAGCGTGGGGTTTGAACCCACAACCCCAGGGAGCTGAGGCTGTAGCTCCAACCACTGGTTGATGCTAATCGGAATCTGGAGCTCAACACCCAGTCTAGGTTCCAAACGTGATAAATCACTTTGCTCGTAATAAAGTCAAAGCCAAAAAAACCCCCCTTAAAGTTATTTTTCTTCTTTTTTCTATTGCTAATAAGTCTTTTTTCTTATAAGTAGTGTGATGTGGTATAGTGGGACAACATGTACTTCTATACCTTTAGTGAATCCATACGATTAATCAATATAAAATAGTCATGGATTTTAAACAAGTCCCATATCCCATTAAGATCTATCACAGACTGCAAAACCAGCAGTTCAACAATGGTTCGAAACAGCGGTACCAAAAAGAAGAACTTATCTTAAATCTCCTCGGTCACGTTTCTAGGTTGTCTTCTCCGTTTTTTTTTTTTTCTATTGACTTCTCTCTGAATCCTGTTTATTCGCTGCTGCTTATCACCGACACGTCCAGCGTTTCGCAGGGGATATTTCACTCCTGCTGCATCAGGGCAAATATCCAGCAGCTGTCTTTATTTTTAGTTTTCCGTTCCGAAACTGCTGGGTTTCTCAGACCCAACACCCATAACCAGCCTTGCTGCTGTATTTTGTACTAACCAGACTCAGGAATCTCCGATAGAACTTATACTGTGACTCTGTAATTATGTATCGTCATACCACCATATATAAGATAAGATGCCTCAACATGTTTTTATCTAAGAGTATTCTTAGGTGACAGTGTATTGTAATGATTGTAATGCTACGACAATTAATCTGTAACATGTTCTGAGCTTTTTGTGGAGGATGGGATATAAAACTAAACTAAACTCAGCCTTAAGTTTATATACCGCATCATCTCCACGGAAGTGGAGCTCGGCACGGTTAAGAACATAAGAAGTTGCCTCCGCTGGGGCAGACCACAGGTCCATCCTGCCCAGCGGTCCGCTTCCGCGGCTGCCCATCAGGCCCACTGCCTGAACAGTGGTCTCTGACTAATTTTATAATTTACCTCTAATCCTGTCCCTATAACCTTACCTCTACTCCTATCTGTACCCCTCAATCCCTTTGTCCTCTAGGTACCTGTCCAGACCTTCTTTGAAGCCCTGTAGCGTACTTCTGCCTATCACATCCTCCGGCAGCGCGTTCCATGTATCCACCACCCTCTAGAGAAAGATTTACAAGAGCATATGAAAAGAGGGGAAGTGAACAGGAGAAGAGATGTTATATGTTAGAAAAAAGCCAGGTTTTCAGTTGTTTGCGGAATAATTGGAGGGAGCCCAGGTTCCGCAGCGGGATAGTGAGATACTAACCAACTAACTAATTAACTATAACACCCTGCCCTAATTAACAGGTGTAAGTGCCACTAATGTGCAGAAACCATTAAAATGCTGCCAATTACTCACCTTCTTGGAAGCTAAAGCTAGGTGGCTCCTTAGAAAATTGCCCCCTAAATGGCCTGCGGATCCAAAGCGGGAAAGCGATCATTCGTTAACCATGATCTCCTGCTTGAATACTGGCCCCAAATGAACACTATATGAGCTTGAGCACTAACAAATCCTCTCTATTGATGCTGCACCACTGCAATGTAACTTAGCACTCATTTCATCATGTTTCAAATTCAACAGTGTACTAAAAAGAAATAGCACTTAATATTTTTTTTTAAAAAAGTATTCCTACCAGATTTTAGGACCCACAGAATGAGCACCGATAATATGTTCTTCATCATGCCCAGCATACTGATTATCTAATCAAAGTAACGTTTCCTGTGTAGTTTTCCAGCCTGGGAATTCCTGTGTGTCCTGTGAATTAGCTCTTAACGATCCCTTCTTACTTGAGCCTGCTCTGAAGTATATTCAAACAAAGGTGCTGGCGTCTCCAAGGGAGTTTCTAAACACTTCTAGCCTGTTTGCATTTCAATGGGCTGCTGTGCCTAGAGCAACAGAACCAAAAGAAGGGAGGTCCAACCTTGTCTGCAGTAAAAAAAACCCAGCCAGGAACAAACAAACCAAAACTGCAGATATGTACAACGATGTAGGCGAATTTTATTGTGACAAGCAAACTATATATAAAACCTTTTTACCAAACAGGGGACCCAACATGGTCCGTGTTTCGGACAACCTTCATCAGGGGTCCTATTAGGTACAGATATAACATAAAACACAATATTAAAAATACAATAATATAAACAGTTGTAATAATAATAAAAATAAAAAACTAACAAATAGTAAGAATAAGACAACAAGATGATCAATTTGACCATAGACTATAATACTGGAGAATTAAAAGAATGAGGACAAATATATGTTTTAAAAGGTGATAAGTACGCATGCAATATCAATAAAAATGCGTGCAGAAAAGACAGAATTCAATAATAAGTGACTGCTAGTATTAAATTTGAACGGACTGTGACGGAACATAAGCCATTAAGGTAGTGCAAAGAAAAGAAAGAAAAAGAGAAAAGGAGAACCAGTGTTATGATAATACATAAATAATAGCATCAAATTTAAATAATGAAGGAAAATATGAGCAACAAAATGGAGAAAAGGAAGAAAGAAAAACAAATGAATGTAAAAATACATACCATGGTAAATAAAGGTAAAAACATATGTCACAACAAATATTGAAAGGGATAATATAAAACCAAACTATAATAAGGCAGAGGAAGAGAAAAATGAGAAGGAAAAAAGAAGAAACCAATTAGTGTATAGAGTTAAAATCAGTTGCAACATGCACCAAATGTTAAAAAAATATATAATATAAAAATATAGTTAACATATTGAATCATCACATAAATAACCATCACATATAAAACCCTTACAATAAAACCCCATGGGTTACTATATTACCCACTAATATATGCGCATAAGCAAATATATGTTAAGTCATCACATTTAAAAGACATATCATCAATACATATAGAAGTCTCTTATGTTTCTCATATGCATATAAAACAATCATATTCCAACAACGTATTTAAAGAATATATATATATATATATATATATATATATATATATGTAATCACAATAAGAAATCTATAGGAAGATATCAGAAATTAACCCCATAGCAATATGACCCAATTTGAAATATAATAAAAACATCTTTAATAACCACACTTAAAAATGTAAGCATATTAAAATACCACAATTAAAACAACGTAGCAATATGACCCAATGCCTAGAACACAGCACACATGCATCTTTTCCAGATAAGCCCCGCCACTAATGGAAAAAGTGCACGCGCGAAAACTTAAGCCCTGCCACCTTTTGCCAGCGCACGCAACCTTCACCTATTTACCATAAATGAACTTTCTGACGCTCGCGCACCCAATCTTGATCTATTTACCACAAATGAACTTTCTGACGCTTTAGACTCAAACTTTTGTAACGTTTTTTTGTAACGTAAAACCAGACATGAACTTTCTGACGCTTTCGACTCTCGTTCATGACAAGGAGACGGCAATATGTTTTTTTCAAACCCACGGAGGCAAAGGTACCGAAATACGGACCTTTTCAAACAAATGATTAATGACATGTCCCAATTTCACCCTCTTCAATAAAAACTACAAATACAAATTTCATATCCTCTTTTTTATAATCTTTTCTGGGTGGCGGGGGTTAACTTTTTGGCGGGGCTTATCTGGAAAAGATCCGCACACATGACTTCAGGAGATCTGATAAAGGCACATTGGTTTCATCACAAGCCACATTCACTTTGGAATAAACTTCAAGCACAGGTTGTCAACTCTAGAAGGAAGATTCCACGTGATCTTTGTGTTTGGAGAAGACTAGAAAGGATTTTTTTTTTTTGCTAGAACAATTCTTCTGTAGTTACTTAGGGAAATGGACGCTCTCAAAATTTAAGCCAGAAAGAAATATTTGGTTCTGCTTTGGCTAGGTAAATCCAGACTCTCAAATTGCCCAACATGGCCGACTCAAGCAACGCTTTTGGCCATGCAAAATATACATTGGGGACCTGTATAACTCCGCTACTCAAAACCGAACATATGCTTCCAATAGCATATGGGATCCCATTCAAATTCAATGTCCTTACATTTCAAATCAGATCATCCAGGCTTCCAATGTTTCTGTATAACTATTCGATCCCATATATGCCAAGAAGAGACCTTCAATCCTCTTCTCGGCATCTGTTAACTGTACCATCATTTCATCAAATGTTCCTGGAGGCTAACCGTGATTCAAGCTTTTCTGTTAAGGCCCCCAAGCCTCTGGAATTCGTTACCGCTTTATCTAAGGTCGGAAAAATCCCTTAAAGTTTTCAAGTCACAGCTGAAAGCTTATTACTTCCGAAAGTCATTTGACTACGAATCCCAAGAGACTGCGTATTGCAGGATGAACTTTATACCTTTTCACCTTTTGTTTTTTTCCCTTTGTTTTTATTTCCCTCTCCCCTGCAAATATTGTAATCTATCCCTTCCCTGTAAATCCTCTTGTCTTAGTTTGTCTACTGTATTGGTCTTTTCCCTTGTCTGTTTTTTTGTTTTTAATCCACTGTTTTAAATTTTGTTAACTGCTTTGATTTGATTACATTTGTTAAAAAAAATGCGGTGCAGTATACCCCCGCGAATTCGTGGTTCATGGACTGTCATTCACGGTATTTTCTAACTGCCTCTTCCGGTCAGAAAATACCACGAATGACTGACCAATGGATAAGCTCTCTATGCTCAGCCAGCCTTCCCTTCCCTAACCCGCAGTCTTCCCTGGCCGCGCGCCTCCCGTGCCCCCTCCCACATGTAGAGCAGAAAAATCATCACCACCAATCTACGGAAGACGCCGACTGAGGCAACCAGGGCACCTTTGCTGGGGCTGGTCGCAGGGAAACCTCAAGGGTCAGTACTCAGCACCATGCTCAAGACCAAACTGTGGTGCTTTCTGTGGCCTGATAGAGGCACGTGAGACCGGAGTTAGAAGGCAACTTTTTTGTTTTTTTAAATTGGGGACGAAGCAAGAGAGGAGGAGGAGTGCCGATTACAGTACTCTTCCAATATTCACGGTTTTTCAACATTTGCAGTCACTCCGCGAACGTAACCCCCGCAAATTTTGGGGGACTACTGTATATCAGATAAAAAAAACTGTATCAGTGCAATAAGCAATTACCACATAAATTACTGTGAGGTAGCAGTTATCACACTGTTGTAACAATTACTATGCACCGATTCTTATCAAAATCACTTGCAGCAGCAAGGGACAGGAAAGGGGTGGAGAATGAGTAGGCTATGGGTGTGGACAGTGCGTTGCAGTTAACGCATGCTAAGTTACCGTTCGCTGTCACTGCTACAGATAATGCAGAAGCACTTAGGGCCAGATTCTATAAATGAGGGCTTGCATTGCCAGTAGGTGCAGTTGTCAATCAAACACACGACACCACTTATAAAATCACGCCTAGTGGCGCCTAGGCACGTTTAAGCATCACTAAGGCCCTCTTTTATTAAGGTGAGCTACGCGTTTTAGCACATGTTTAGTGCACACTAAATTAACACGTGCGCTAACCGCTACCGTGTCCATAGGGTAACGTGCACGCATTAGCGTTTAGTGTGTGATTAGCGTGCGCTAATATTTATCGCATTCTAAAAAGCATAGTGCACCTTAGTAAAAGAGGAGGTAAGTGTCCTAGAGGTAGGTACTGGTATATTAGGCCAGATTTTATCTGATGCCTATTCTCTGCCCTTAACCGTGCCTACTTTTCAGGTAGGCATCGTTAGGTGTCAGAGGACACCTTCACTTAGGCATCGCTAGGCGCTGCTCTGAGTTCCGCGCAGAATTCTTAATTGTTACCGCAATTTGTTTTTAAATGAATCAATTAACTTCAATGGCACGGCCAATTATCATGCCATTTAAGCTTATTGAAACAATCTGGGTTGTTGTGTGTGGATTTTAGTTTGCTGTTGCTAGTGACACCTAATTAGGGTGCACTCTATAGAATTTAGCCCTTATTATCTCCTCATGAGGAAGCAGGAAGTACATCTATGTGAACAATGATGCACCTACCAAGGTCCTGGCACCTGAAACCTAACCCTTATGCCTTTGACAGCCCCTCAACTGATAAAAGAACTCCATGCACCTAACAGCCTCCCTCCCAACATCAATGAAAGAATCACCCTCATCCTTCTGGCCCTCCCAGCAGGTTAGAACAAGATTCTCGCCTTGGACCCTCCCTGCAGGCCACAACATCCCTGCCATCCCACTTCCAAAGCTTCTCTGGCTCTTGGAAGCAGATACTTCTGCCCTATTGTTGGCCTGGGCTCAAAATGGCAACTCTGACCCCTATTGGTAGTCTTGCAGTACTACTACTAGGGTCCAAGCTGACAAATAAGCAGCATTCGACCTTACAGGATGGTGGTACCTGACCATCAGCAAGCTGCTGACATTAATCTAGTTGGTTTCTGGTAAGTGGTAGCCGGTTGGTTTTCAACCAGCCACTCCATGGCTAGCATTGAACTCATCCTTCATTTCGTTTCTCTCCATCTCTTCCCTTGCTTCTGCTCTTCAGGGAATAGAGAACCAGCTACTTGCAATACTGCAAACTCCTAAGTTTTTTTTTCCTACCGTTGTCCTCTATATCTGTCCCAAATGTGCTTGATTTCTGTCACATTGCTGGAGTTAAAGGCATCTATTATGCTCTCAATAAAGAGATATTGTCTTATGTTTCCATTCTACCTTCCTCTCTGCAGCTTCAAATTGTGAGCTTTTGTTCTTAAATTTCTTTTTTTTTTCCTACTGGAAATTCTTCCTTATGGTATATTATCAAAGTCTTCAGCCATTTATATAATTCTATGATGAATCCATCATTTCTCCTTTATTCCAAGATCATATTAAGCTTTTCTTGCACAGTTTTTGTTGCTGGCCTTGTATTATTTTCATAGCCCATTCCTGAACTGCTTCCATATAAAGGTCTGGTCTCCAGATCTGAACACAGCATTCAAGGTAATATCTCAGTAATGACCTAATTTAACACATGATATACAATGAGAGGAAGAAAACTAACTACACATGCTCACAATTCATTAATAATTTATTCAAACTCAAACACTTTACCATAAAAATCTTATATAAATATATCACCCCCTGCCATTAATCTTTAACCTTCTACTGAACACAGCTCAGGCATAGCCCTCGCTGTTTAGAAAACCTGGAGATCAGTTCCTCATAGTCTAGTTTTTTTTTTCAAGATTTCTGGGGGCCCCACATATCCAGTTTTATTCTGTATATTTTTCAGCAGCCTTATCATATCAAGCCTTCATTAGCTGCCTTTGGAGGCAAGAGTATTATTCAAATTTTCCTGTATCTGCTTTAAGCTGATATCGGGATTGTCTCCAGCTTACCTTTTTCCTCATTTTGTGTTGCATAGACCATCAAGAGAAACTAGAAACTTCTTATTTGCTTATCCAAAAATTAATGGGTGTAGATATAAGACCTTCTTAGATAGGACCCTAGCAACAATCTTGGTAAGATAAATGTATTCAGCAAGCTATGTTATCCTATTGCGGTTTTCAGAAATTAATTAAGACCACTTTGTTCGATAAGTTTATTACTTAGTGAGTTTTATTACTGAAATTCTATTTGACAAATATTTGTGTTTTTTTACTGTATTATTGTATTTCCCCTGATTGTCCAGCTCTTTTTAGAGTAAACCGCCTAGAACTTTTGGTTATGGCAGTATAAAATAATAAAGTTATAATTATTATTATTACTGATATGTCTTACAGGTTTTCTCCGCTACCAATAGTCTCACTGTATCTCTCCAAACAGTGATCCGTTCCCTCATTGCACTGGTGGATTGCTACCTGCCTAAACACCCACTGAGAGCCCAACGTAAGACACATCAGTGTACATACTTTCACTCAACTTGAGCATTTGCACTAATGTTCGGTGATTTCAGAAAGAACCGAAAGCGCTTTTGCTTGAGAAAACTAGGTTCTTCCCTCCCTTTCAGAATCACTCAGCTCTGGAACAACCTTACCTCTCCTCTTAGGAATCTGAGCTCCCTCCAACTCTTCCATAAACATCTGAAAACCTGGTTATTCTCAAAAATGTAACTCCTCCTCCCTCTCTGGTTATTCTAGTCCTCTAAATTTTCTCTTCATTTTGCCTCTTCCCTCCACTGGAGTTCCTTTCTACCCTAACTCTTGTTAACCGTGTCGAGCTTTATGTAGAGATGATGCGGTATACAAACCTAAGGTTTAGATTAGATTAGATTAGATTGGATTTAATGACTTAATATACCATATTTTTGCTCAGCATCAAAGCGGTTTACAAGTTAACAACACTGAAAATAATAAGCAGAACATTCCACAATATAACAAATCAGAACACATGAAAATGATGTGAAACTAGCCAGGTTGTTAGCAATTTATGAAAACCTAGATGTGAAGTTCTTCAGGTAAGGAATTCCAGAATGAAGGTCCCCCATATGAAAATGTTCTTGTCCTACTGTAGTTGAGAGCCTAATAGCTGTTTGTAGAATCGACCCCAGAAGTCCAGACAAATGCATTACAATATTCTATTGGACTGTTCTGAATCAACCAGATTATAGCAAACCTTCATTCATTTAATGGTACTTTCTAGTTGCTGGTGTTCCCCAAATACTTGCAGAAATGGGCAATACTTTTCCTATATGTTCTCCTGGACTGTTCTTTAATGCAAAGAAGAAAATCTTGTTCCAGACTAGTTTCCCTCATTTTAAACCCTGCCTAATCATTTTAAACATAGAGTAATGACAAAACAATGCAGTTATTTAATCCGTAGTGAAATGTAACCATATTTATCTAGAAATGAAGAAAAATACTCCTCGGGTTGTTTCCTAAAATATTTACTAGGAAATATCTTGTTTGTGAGCAACCTGAGAATAAGTAGCTTATGATAGTATGCGAGGAAAAAGTCCCTGAGCAGACCATGCACTGGCGCTGCTGGCAAAACACATAACAAGTCATTTCAAATTTTTCACATTTGGAATGTGCTGTCATTTTAAAAGTACATGAAAACACCAGCAAATATTTCTCTCTTTTGTGTTGTTTCCCCAACCCCAAAATGCCACAAAATATTATCTGCTATTTTAACTTATGTTAAAGTGTTTCGACGTATGCTATTTCTAAATTTTGCCAAAGCACACACATTGTAAAATAACGATATGTGTGTTTTACAAAGATACATACATTGCATAAACATGTGCCAAAAATGAAATGAATAAAGTGATATTGCTAGGCTCCATAGCCATAATGGCACTCACAGGTAAGAGTTTGGGGTTGAAGCTGGAACAGAGTCCAGGCATGTAGGATCTGGAAATTCCAGCAGGAACGGAAGTCTTGAGCTGGAAGGCAGAGATGGATGACACAAGGACCATATGCGGTGATGTCACAAGCATGCGTGCATGCTTGTGACATCACTGCATTGCATACGTAGAAGCGCTCCCAGACGTGACCCCGAGCTCAAAGCTGTTCAAAACCCGGAAAAAGTGCTGGGTTTTGAAAAGCCGTCCGAACACCTGGACAGTCCTCTAAGAAGAGGACATGTCCGGGCAAATCCGGACATCTAGTAACCCTAGCTGAGCGGTGGCCTATTATATTTAAAAGTTCCAAATCATCAATGCCCACACAAGAATCCATTGAAGGTTTCCCAGATCTATGTATCGTCACAGGGGTTCCCAAGCCAGTCCTTGGGAAACATCTATCCAGTCTGGTTTAAAGAATAACCACAATGAATATGAATGAGATAGATTTGCATAGAATGGAGGTAATGTATGCAAATTTATTTCAACAAAGTAACACATAAAGGAACAATATATGCTTCAAACGTCTTTTATCATACAATGGTGCTCAGATTCCACGATGGAAGGGTAAAGAACTCAATGAAGGCAAAAGCCCTAAAGAGACTTAAATGGTATCAATCATTGCACCGGGTTGTAAAAGATGTTGTGAAGTGCTACTAAATTGGTTTATAAAGTTCATAAGTCCAAAAACGGTAAATCCAATTTGTAAATGACTTTAAATAGTTAAAGCTTCAAAAAAAGTGTGAGCAATTTAGGACCCAGTTACACCTATGCACGCTCTATATTTCAGCTAAGTTGCTCACACTTTTTTTGAAGCTTTAACTATTTAAAGTCATTTACAAATTGGATTTACCGTTTTTGGACTTATGAACTTTATAAACCAATTTAGTAGCACTTCACAACATCTTTTACAACCCGGTGCAATGATTGATACCATTTAAGTCTCTTTAGGGCTTTTGCCTTCATTGAGTTCTTTACCCTTCCATCGTGGAATCTGAGCACCATTGTATGATAAAAGACGTTTGAAGCATATATTGTTCCTTTATGTGTTACTTTGTTGTCAAGGACCTTTAGGAACATTCCTTTTTGAATTATACCCAGTTGTTTATATTGGGATCCTGCAAATTTATTTCATGCATATTCATTGTGGGTATTTTGAAAACCAGAATAGCTTGGTGTGTCCTGAGGACTGGGTTGAAAACACCTGAGCTACAGTGTTTACGGGTAAGAGCTGTGATTATGAGGAAATGAAATTGGAAGTTTAAGATGGAAGCATAAGAGGCGGGCCAGCCTCATTGTGATATCAGTTACAAGAACTGCCAGGCAAAGGAGCTGTTGATTTGGCAGCCATCAAATGCACGAAGAGTTGGCTGCAGTGTTTTCTATTGTAGAAGCCATTTTTCCAAGAGTTGAATTCATTCTCTTTGTATAAACACATAGTAACATAGTAAATGACAGCAGATAAAGACCTGAATGGTCCATCCAGTCTGCCCGATAGGTATATGCATTACAAATCCATGATTAAGTTAAATTTTCTTTGATCTTTGATATTTCTGGGTTATAGACCATAGAAGTCTGCCCAGTAATGTGCTTAGGTTCCAATTACTGGAGTTGCTGTCAACGCTCACTCCAGGCTATTTAGACCAATCCCAAATTACTGGAGTTCCCATCAAAACCCTCCCCAGCCCATCCTGAGCCGAATAGCCATATACAGCACACAAACCAAGTCTGCCCAAAACCGGTCTTGGTTCTTCCAATTATACCCTTCATTTTCTGATTAGAGATCTTCTGTGTTTGTTCCAAGCTCTTTTTAATTTTGCCACCACCTCTCTCAGGAGGGCATTCCAGGCATCTACCACCCTCTCCGTGAAAAAAAACTTCCTAATATTACTCCTAAGTCTACTATCCTCTAGTTTTATCACATAAGCATACATCTGCATACATCAACTATGTTACTATGTTACCTGATATTCAGTGCTATTTAACTGGCCAGGAACAGCTCCTAGCCGGTTAAATCACAGTTAGTGGCTTAAACATAGCCAGCTATATTACATAGCCGCCAATATTGAGCCCTGATTGGCCAAGTTTAGTGTAGGGTTACCAGATTTTCCGTCTGGAAAATCTGGTCCCCCTAGACCAGGGATCTCAAAGTCCCTCCTTGAGGGCCACAATCCAGTTGGGTTTTCAGGATTTCCCCAATGAATATGCATTGAAAGCAGTGCATGCACATAGATCTCATGCATATTCATTGGGGAAATCCTGAAAACCCGACTGGATTGCGGCCCTCAAGGAGGGACTTTGAGACCCCTGCCCTAGACCCACCCCCAGGCCAGTCCTACCCATCCCTGCCCCACCCCAACCCCGCCTCCAATCCCACCCCAGCCCCCCGTCTCCGCTGCCTCCTTTTGTCACAGAGATGCATGAATCATCTCCTAAAGCAATGAAATGCATCGATCTTATCTCCAAGATTTTGTACCAGGTAGAATTTGGTATTAAGCTCCATTATGGTTCATGGTATCAGACCCCCGTGCATTAAAATCTTTCTCTTTTTTTTTTATGAGCTCTTGAACATAATCTATCAGCCTTTATTCATGAAATATCTTATTCAGAGTCGGATGGAGGAAACAGAATGACCTGCTCCCTTTTAGATGTAAAACATTCAGAAGATCTGAAGCTGCTCAAGCGATGGAACATCCTAACCAATGCTTTACACGGGCTGCATTTGATGAGACAAATGATAGAATTCTATAATAAGCGGCACAGTAAAGGCGAGCAATTCCGGCATAAGAAGTGCGGATGGGAGATGGAATGGTAGATGTGTATTTCTAAGCCCTACTTCAATGCCATTTGTGAGGATAAATAAAAAGAAATAATGTATTCTGGCTGTGCCTCTGCTATCTTTTTTAGGTGTGACCCAGACTTTCACTGGCAAAGAGCACACAAGAGTCTAGACAGCAAGGCCTATTATTACAGCACAGGAGGCATGCTGAAGGTGAGGGAGGTGACTGCATACTTGCTTAAATGCCTTATATCTGTGCAGTAATTCTGTTACATTGCTTTTCAAAATAAGTAGTCATTTCAGCATTATTTTATTAAGCTGGAATCCATTAGCTGTAATGCTGGCTTGTGTGTGCTCCAGCATGGAAATGGTGCATTATAGTACCAAGCGCTGACAGTTCGATTACTGCCCCCCATATAATAATGCCATCAAGATACGAGCAGGAGGTGTGTTGCATTCCCAGGTAGGCGGCAGATGTGTGAAGCCGTCAGCTGGAGATATTAACTACTTCATTCACCCAGAACTCATATCGCCTTTACGAATTCCTATTTGCCATGTTGTGAAGAATTTATTTATTTTTTTATTTCTTCCATTTGTGCGTCGCATATACCTATACAAGCTCTAGGCGACATTACAGAGGAAGGGGTTGGAAGAGGGTAGGGAGGACTACGGAGGGCAGGAAGGAGTGGAGAGGAGAGAAACATGTAGAATATTTCATAGAAACTCCTAACTTTACAGATAGGAGCACCATCTATGTAAATGATATGTAAATGAATTAAAGGAATATGTAAAAAAGAATAGAAGGGAGGAACCGTTAAACAATAGAATTCAGTTAACAAAATAAAAAGAATAGGGGTTAAAAACAATGGAATAAAATTTAAAATAATTCATAAACTGGAAGAAAAAATTGAAAAATAAAATCAAATAAGTCGGGCAGAAATCCAATTTCCTGAAGCAGCTCTGTTGCCTCAGCATATTTTAAATAATCCCAACGGCAAAAGTCCAAACGGGGCAGATATCAGCTCGGGCTTTCCAGCTGCTGCAGCCCTGACTCATCGCTTCCAGGCAGAAGAAGCACAGAGATAGAACAATCCAGCGCTGGGCCGCACTGCTCTCGGTGGGCAGCGGAAGCTCATGGGCAGCTCCCGAAGAATAGAGCACTCTGCCTCCATCGGACAACCGGGAGGAGGAGTCCACGGCATGGTCCCATTCCATGGATCCAGAGACCCCACCAGCCCTGCTCCAATGAGAGAGCAGACGCCGCCCCATCCTAGGCAACCACCAGCAGCGACCAACCATGCCTTCGCTGGTCCCGCTTCCAGCAACGATCTCCCCGCAGCGATCTCCAGTCACCACACGCAGATAGGAAGGGCCTCTGCTGAAAATGAACCGTTCCAGGCCTTTAGGTTAGTAGACAGTTAGGCTGTGATTCTATAACTGTCAAACTCCTCCTATCCAAAATGTTTTTTGACTCGCCCGAGTGAAAATTAAAAGAAAAAAGTACAGAACCCTGCAAAAACTATGAATAAGGTAAATGAAAGGAACAAAATAAAGCGGAAACCATCAAAATAAAATTGAAGCCCAGGTCTTACTCAGGCAACATTCTAGAACATTCTAGAATTTATAAGATCTAATACCAAATAATTAAGCAAATAGTCGGTAAAAGGGGAAAAGTAAGGAATAGGATGAAGAGGTACCGGATGATGAGGTCAGTTTTTAAAAAGGCGCTTAGATGTTTGGCGCTGTGCCAGCAAGCTCAGTGCCACTTTGGATGCATTTTCAGCAGAACTGCATGCATAAAACTAGGCGTGCACTCTGGTGCAAGTATAATTTTACAATGCTGATTCATGCAAAGTGTCTCAGTATCTTAGATTCTTAACATCAGTATTTGTACTGTTTAAAGCCAGATATTCAGATATGCCTCCCATATACATTGGAACCTGCACGCACCCGTCATTGATCAGCTTTAAATATTTTTTTTTAACTATGTGAATAATTTTCTTCAATAATATGTCTAATCTGTTATATTTTCCATAAATAGTAACTTAAGGTCACTTATCTGTATTTTAATCATGTCGGCCGGGGATTTATTTCATCTGACATGATTCGTCGAAATGGCTGATTCAAGGATACTTCTAGTTATGCCTCTCTGGTCCATTCGCCTATATCCTGTTCATGCTATACATAGAAAAATGGGTGTGAAAGGGGTGTGGAAGGGGTAAGGCTCACTATCTATCAATGGGTACCTGCGTTTATGCACACCTAGTGCATTAACCCCCAAGTTCTGTATATGGTGCCTTACATTGTGCACGCAAATTGGTCCGCATAGTCAATTTACATGCACAGCTTAATTGTTTAATAAGCCTAATCAGCAGCACTGATAATTTGCAATTAACAGCTCATAGCTGATGCTGACTAGGACTAATTAAAAGTTATGCATACAACTAGAAAAAGCGCGATTTTACAAAAAAGTATGCACCAGTCTAGATTCACTAACCTCCATTGCGCTCCCGATCTGTGGTCGATCCGTGCAGGTCTGACGAATTTACAAAACAAAAAAATTCAAGTGGAGGAATGCCCCCCTCTGACCGCAAGGATAGCCAGTGTGCGATCCCAACACATGTGCAGACCATCTGTAGATGGTCTGCGCATGCCTCTAAGAGCTGTCTAGAGCCGCCACTTTTTTTTTTTTAAATTTTACTAGCCCAGCGAGCCCGTGGTTTAACCCGCATTAAACCCGCAGGTTAAAACCACAAGTTTGCAGTGCAGGGAACGGCAAGAGAATCGGGACGGCAGGACAGATTTGGGGAAAGAGCAAGGCGGCGAGTTGGGGCGGCAGGCAGGAGATATTCGGGGAAAGAACAGGGCGGCAAGTCGGGGTGGCAGGCAGGAGAGATTCGGGGCAGAGCACGAGATCAGGGCAGGCAGGAGATTGGAGCTGAGACAGGGCAGGAGATCGGGGCTGAGACAGGGCAGCTGACTGGGGCAGAGAAGCAGGGCAGAGAGCAGGGCGGCAGAAGGCAGGGCAGTCGGAACGGACCCCAGCAACTGGTCCTCAGCAGTCACTTATTTTGGTGTTGCTTTTTTTTATTTTTGTGAATCGCTTCCTGTCTGCATTTGAATGCCGTTCCCCCTCATTTGCATGCACAGATCGGAGGATGATCGAGACAGAGCTTAGTGAATTGGGTCGGAGGGAAATCAGGTCGCAAAGGGCTCGCAAACCGATCGGTACATGATCCGTTTGCTTAGTGAATCTAGCCCCTAGTGTACAAAGTTGAAAAGAGGCATGAACCACATGCTGGATCGAGATGGAGTGCTGATGGGACGTGGGGGGCATTTGCCCTCCACCACATGCACCACATTCTGGATTGGGGCAGGATCCCCGTGAGCCCCGGCATAGTGGTGCAGAACGGTGGGGGCCATGGAGCAGGAGGAACTCAGAGTGCTTTGCAGCCTGGTGCAGGGACGCCAAGCGGGAGTCTAAGATCGGAGAGGAGCTCTGGATAGGCAAGCAGCTCTACCAGCTGAAAATCCAGCTGTCAGAGAGCAATTCTCACACACTGGAGTTTCGGAGCCTGGAAGACCTGATCATGGAGACATAAGCTGAAATAAGTTTTTTGATTGACTGTGAAGGGCTGCTCCGAATAGTCCCGCAATGAAAGGGCCGTGCTGAACTGGCAGCTCTTACACGGCCGCGATGAATTGCCCTGGACCTGCTAGAGGTGCCAAGTTGTTGAACTGACCCCTTTGTGCCTACTTTATAAATGTTATTGCTAATATTGTAAAACAGTTAACTTAGCACTGATAAGTCTCAATCTACCATAAAACAGTCTTTTGAACACACCGGGGATCCTCAGAATACCACCCGATCAAGTCGATCAGTCAGATCAATTAGATCAGTGTGGCAGCACTCCTCAGCGGTTCATAGACAAAAGCGCACCGACAACCCAGCGCAGACAACTGAGCGCAAGGCGGAAGCGCGCCGATGAAAAACAGTATTTTAAGGGGCTCCGACGGGGGAACCCTCCCACTTTACTTAACAGAGATCACGCTGGTGTTGTGGGGGGGGGGGGTTTGGGGGGTTGTAACCCCCCTCATTTACTGGAAACTTAACTTTTTCCCTCTTTTTTAGGGAAAAAGTGAAGTTTTTAGTATAATGTGGAGGGTTACAACTTGAACAACCGCCTCAACCAGACATAGGAAAACTCACATCCCATTCACACACCCGCCAATCAAAGAAGTTAAATGGGAAAAACTATATGATGGCCTCCTAGCCACTCAAGCAGCAAAAATAGACAACCAAATCGCCAACCTTCTGATAACGACCCCAGATTACAAAACTTTCAGAAAAGAAATAAAGACTATACTTTTCAAAAAATCCCTGGAAAAGTCTTAACCTCTAAAGCTTCCTTCTTTCATCCCTCTAACCCCCGAACCCCAAATCAACCTGCTCTACTCTTTTCTTCCCCAAAAAGGACCAGAAATCTTTTTGTAAAACACCCTCTTTAACTCTTTTGTAATCTGCCTTGAACCGCAAGGTAATGGCGGAATCGAAATCCCTAATGTAATGTAATGTAATATATTAATGAATTCTGATTTTTAAAAACATTGTTGCTCATTAATTTCAGAATGACTAAGTTGACCATATGTCCTGTTTTGAACGGGACCATCCCGTTTATAGATCCCCTGTCCCGTTGTCCCCATACACAGCTTCGGGACGCCAAAATGTCCTGTTTTCGTAGACAGCGTCCCTAAGCTGTGCGCGGGGACAACGGGACAGGCAATCGCTTCCTTTCCCTCCCTGCCTCGCAAAAAAAAGGCCTCCCTCCAGCGCCCGATTCAAACCCTCCCTCCTCCTCCTGTCCGCCACCGCTGTTGCTCTTACCTTCTTCCAGCGCCAATTCAACTACACACCACCCCCTGTTGCTGTTGCTAATTGCTGCCATAAGCCTTCTTCCCGACATCAATTCTGACGTCGGAAAGGACGTTCTGGGCCAGCCAGGCAGCGATTGGCTGGCCTGGAACTTCCTCTCTGATGTCAGAATTGATGTTGAGAAGAAGGCTTCTGGGTGGCAATTAGCAGCAGCAGCGGTGGGTTTGAATCGGTGCTTGAGGGAGGTAAGGAAAGAGGCTGGCAATCAGCAGCAGTGGCAGACCGGGGGGAAGGGGGGTTGAATCGGGTACTGGAGGGAGGGAGGGAGGCTTTTTTTTTTTTGCGTGGCAAGGAGGGAAGGAGGTAGGCAGGCAGGCAAGCTGGCTTCAGGGGAGGGGGTGGGACAAAGTCTTGAAGGCAGTGAGGGGGCCATAGGAAGGAGGCACTGAGGGCACTAAGGACATGGGAAGGAGGCACTGGGGGCACTAAGGACACAGGAAGGAGGCACTGGGGTACTAAGGACACAGGAAGGGGCACTAAGGACATAGGAAGGAGGCACTGGGGGCACTAAGGACATAGGAAGAAAGGAGCACATAGGAAGAAAGGAGGGAGGGAATAGAAAGGGACAACTGTTGGGCCTGAGTGCAGAAAGAAAGAAAGAAAGGATGCACAGTCAGAAGGAAATGCAACCAGAGACTCATGAAATCACCAGACAGCAAAGGTAGAAAAAATGATTTTATTTTCAATTTAGTGATCAAAATGTGTCAGTTTTGAGAATTTATATCTGCTGTCTATTTTTTTCACTATATTTGTCTTTTTTTCTATAGTTACTGAGGTGACGTTGCATATTTTAAAGTCATCTGCCTTGACATCTTTAAAACCCCCCAATATAAATAATTAACATTTTCTCTGCTTTGTGGTTTTTTAAAATTTTATGGTTACTATTATGAATTAATAAGATATTATGTGTACATGAAAAATGAATGGAAGAAATTGGGGGTGAGATTGGGGGCGGGGCTAGGGCAGGATTGGGGCAGGACTGACAATTAATAGATGTCCTGTTTTGAAGAAAAAAAAATGGTCACGTTAAGTATGACCTTCGTATTTTATCTACTAGGTGCACTGTTGGTACCTAAATTAAGGCACCAGCTTATATAAATCCCCCCCCCCCCATTTAAAGTTACTTAGAAATACAGGATTCTGTTTTCAAAATGAGGGAAACTGATTTTTACAGTAAACTAAACTAAACTAAACTAAGCCTTAAGTTTATATACCGCATCATCTCCACGGAAGTGGAGCTCGACACGGTTTACAATGTTTAAAGATATAGGAAGAGAGAGGAGAGAGATTTACAAGACCATGTGAATAGAGGAGGATGTGGACAGGGGAAGAGATGTTAGATGTTAGAGAAAAGCCAGGTTTTCAGTTGTTTTCGGAATAGTTGGAGGGAGCCCAGGTTCTGCAGCGGAATAGTGAGATCATTCCAAAGGCCTGTGATTTTGGAGAGAAGGGATTTTCCCAGTTTGCCAGCGTGGAGGATGCTATGTAGAGAGGGGAAGGATAGTTTATATCTGTGAGCGGATCTGGTGGTAGCAGGCGTCCGGACGAGGAAGGATAGAGGGATTAGGGGCGGAAGGATGCCGTGAATGATCTTGAAGGCCAAGCAGGAGCATTTGAAATGAATTCTGGAAAGTACTGGGAGCCAGTGGAGATTGGTAAGTAGAGGGGAGACATGATCAAATTTGCGTTTAGCAAAAATCAGCTTGGCTGCAGTATTCTGGATAAGTTGGAGTCTGCGAAGACTTTTTTTTGTTAGGCATAAATAAATGGCATTCCAGTAATTGAGTTTGGATAGGATGATGGATTGTACAAGGACGGTGAAATGTTGTTGGTGAAAATAGGATCTTACTTTCCTCAGCATGTGGAGGCTGAAAAAGCATGATTTTGTCAGGGAATTCAGGTGATCGTTGAGGGAGAGGGAGGAATCGATAGTGATGCCGAGGACCTTGCTTGAGAATTCAAGGTGCAGAGCAGGGCCTGTGGGCAGTGTGAAGAGGGTGGGCAGTAAAAACATTAATTTGACCTTGGCCATACTCTGGGCTAGAAAGCACATAATAGACTCTGCCTTTAGGTTTGAGATTTTAAAGTCAGGACTAGAAGACTCTGTCGACCGAAGTCTCTGAAAGGGAAGCAAAGAAACCATTGCTGAAATCCCTAATTAAATACAGCAAACTAGAAAATCTGTGACACTACATTTTAGCATTGCTAAAGGTATTTCATAACCTTAGGACCTAGTTTTAGTCAAGGTCCTAAATTTAGGACATACTGCAATTTTAATAAGCTGAACATTTTGCTGATGGACAAATGACTTGTGATTGGGTCTGAAAGGTTCCTAAGAGAGCAGCACAATTATTTGAGCTATATAAATGGAGTAAAAAAAAAAAAACCACAACCCACCTCAACCCTGTCAAATGTGTGAATGATCAAACCAGCAAAGGGATGTGAAAACAGGAGATTGACAGAAAAGAAGATTTAATTGAAAAGGATACTATTTAGTTACTGGTGATTGGTTCTTTCTGGAAAGTCTACTGACTGAGGCATTGTTGAGAAATAACAAGAAGATGTCACCAGAAATAAATCTCCACCTACCTACTGATATATACTAGCTGAAATTAAAATCCAATAAAACCTATATTGTTATATCAGCAGAAAATATCTACAAGTCCTATTTTCAAAGATGCTATAGAGACGGTCCATAAAACTTTTGTTTGTCTTCTTCCCATGTCATACCATCAAAAATCCAGTACTGAACTTATGGTCTGGTCTGGTAGTAAGGTCTTCTGTGCATTGCTCCTTCAGGAACTGGAGAATACCAGATATTTCGTGGTTAGTGTCCAATGAGGAAACCAGATACTAGGAGGAGCAAAAATCTCTTTCCTTCTCATGCCACCATCTAATCTCTTCGGTGGGTGGGATGCTGTTGGGTGGGGTCTGGGAGTTGGTGAGCATGGTCCGAGGGTGATGTTTATTTTTAATTCCAAATAAGCTACTACTTCACTGCAGCTGATTGGCTGGATTGCACCAGGAGCCAAGGATGATGAGAAGGGTCTGGGGGAGAGCCAACTGATGTTATTGTAGAAAGAAAAAGATGCAGGGATTAAAAGGAGTTACACAAGCTCAATACTGTATAGGCATGGCGCACGGCCATACCAGGAGGAAGAATATCCTAAGTAATAACATGGCTAAGGCCGAGTTTAGGTGTAGCATTCTTTGGCAAATTCTGTCTATTGCAGGCTGGTTGGAGAATCATGCAACTATTAAAATGGCAAATGGTTTCCACCATCTACTATCCTCGATAAAAAAAACCCTAACCGCGCATGCACACTTAGGAGGCCATGATCCCTGCCGCCATGTTGTCTGCTTCCGTGGCTGCATTCCATTTGTGGCGTGTGGGGCGGCACATGCTTGGGGAAGCTTGCGGCACGTGCAGTCGATTGAGCGGCGGTTTGTCTCAGCAACGGCAGGAGTTTGTCATGCAGGTGCTGCGAGATGTCCCATGCTGGTAAGAAGTGGAGGGGGAGAGGGAAAGGGGGAAGGGTGTGCTGGGGGCAAACAGCAATCATGTTTTGCTCTGGGAGGGGGGGGAAACATAAGGGGGCCATGGAGAGAGAGGCAGGCATGGTGCAATAGAGAAATACAGGGACAGGGGGAGGTAAAAAGAAGGGAGAAGGGCTGCTGCTGGACAGGGGGAGCAGGCAAGGAGTGGTGGTGGACAGCCGAGGAAAGAGAGAGACAGAAAGAAAGAAAGACAGACAGCGGCCAAGGAGAGAGAGAGAGAAAGAAAGACAGACACACACATCTATTCTAGCACTCGTTAATGTAACGGGCTTAAAGACTAGTGGTTTTATAATTATATTGCCTCAGCTACCCTTCTATATTCACACATACTAAAGCTATGGCTTACTTGGTAACTAAATGAAATATTTTCTGTGGAGTCATTTGTCAAAATGTTTAGGCTCCTATTGTGTGCCTAATGCAGCAAACATGGACTAATATGGGACATGCTTAAAGTGTCATGTATTATTTTTTGCATGTGTACACACTAGCCACACGCTAAATAACTTATTGCAATTTTTTTTTTGTGAGTCACATCAGGAGTATATAGATATTGATGTGTTTTTGCTAAGATTTTCTTGGTGTATGTATGATCTATTTGTGAATTATATTATTCTGTAAGATTACATTTTTAATAAAGATGATTTGTCATTTTGTTTTTTGCTTTTCTAAAACCAATAAAAATATTTTGAACTGAAAAAAAAAAAGATTGAACTAAGAAAAAAAAGAGAAGAATCACAGGAATGCATATAAGGAGTTAATTATGACCTCTTCTTCCACAAATTGGCAAACTGATAAATATCTTAGTAGCCAGCTTCTTGAATGGAAATTCTTGACCAACTTTTGGGTTCTGTCTTCCTGAAAGTGTCCTTGTATTTTTCCATTTGCTTTTCTGTATTCTTTTGAAACAAAATTCCCAATGTGCTTTGCCCAAGAGTGACATCATTTCCTCTTTCACTTCCAGGGTGACCACTAGAACTCTCTCTAGTGGCCAACTGCCCAAACCTCAAGAAAGGCATATGCATTGTCTCACAGGCTGCTAAAATATTTCAAACACAAATCATTTTTTTCATAAAGAATATTTGGTTGTCTTTGAACCAAATTATTCTGATAGATTGGAACTTGTTGATCTTCCACAGAGGTTCCTACTATGGTGATTTTCTTACTTATAGATACGAGTCATTGAATAGTCAGTGAAAGAGCTAGTGTTTCTGGCATCCCCTGCAACCTATAAATTATCAATCCCCTTCTCTGTCCAGCATCACATCTCTCCTTCCCTCCCCCCAAGCCTACCATCACTGCAGGTAGTGCTTTACTACTTCTGGACATGCAATGCCAAAAAGAGATCCACTGGAAGTCTTCAGACACATGAGCCTTGCAGTGGATTTCCTTCTTGACTACACACCTTAATCTTAAATACCATTCTCCCAGGGGAGCTCAGAATGGTTTACATGAATTTGTTCAGGTACTCAAGCATTTTTTTCTGTCTGTCCCAGTGGGCTCAAAATCTATCTAGTGTACCTGGGGCAATGGGGGGATTAAGTGACTTGCCCAGGGTCACAAGGAGCAGTGTGGGTTTGAACCCATAATCTCAGGGGGCTGAGGCTGTTGCTTTAACCACTGCGCCATTCTAGAAATCAAAATCTTGCAAAATTGAGGCAAAGGACAATGAAGCCATTGTGACATCACTGATGAGGTTGGCTCTTAGGCATTGGTGGAATGAGGCATTATGACATCACAATGCCAGCTCTGGTTATAACCAAGAAGCAGTGTGGGTTTGAACCCATAACCTCAGGGGGCTGAGGCTGTCGCTTTAACCATTGCGCCACACTCTCCCCACGTATGCAGATGTGGTAAAGTAGTGCTCTTGGCAGCTTTTTGTTCCCCCAAACATCAGCGCCCACCCCCCCTGCCATTCTTACACTGAATCAACAGGACTGGTGTATCCCGCTTGAACTCCATCCTGCTGAGGGGTTGACCCATTTGTTTCTCTTCCCTGTTGCACCATTCCTGCTAATAAATATAAACCATTGTGTCATGGCATGAACACTTTCAGAAAATGCATTTATTTAGAAACATTTATCTGCCACTTTTCTAATAAAATACATCTCAAAACCAAATGAAATGTAAAGCAACAAATGAACTGGAATAATGAGATTTATCTTCTAGAGGTTTTCAAATCCCCATTTTATCAAACTTGGTTTTATTTCTTGTAATATTCTTGTAATAAAACCTTTTTCTTATATAATGATATAGACCAGTGTTTCCTGAGTCAGTCCTGGAGTACCCCTTGCCAGTAAGGTTTTTAGGTTATCATAATGAATATGCTTTAGATTGATTTGCATGTGCTGCCACTATTGTATGGAAATCTCATTAATGCATATTAATTGTGGACATCCTGAAAACCTCCAGGTTATTCCAGGACCAACTAGGGAAACACTGATATAGACTTCTGCTGTTTTCTCTAGTTTTAGAGAGGTCTGTGTCTGTATATGGCCGTTTGGTTGAGAATGGGCTGGGATGGTGTAGATGGGCTGGAGTGAGCTTTGACGGAGACTTCAGTAGTTCGAACCTAAGCACAGGATCGGGCAGAGCTTTGGATTCTTGCCCAGAAATAGCTAAGAAGAAGAAGAAAAAAATTAAATTGAATCAGGTTGGGCAGAGTGGATGCCGTCATCTACTATGAAACCGACTTCTTCTTGTATAACTCAACAAGTAATTAAACTCTGGAATTCATTGCCGGAGAACGTGATAAAAGCGGGTAGCTTAGCAAGTTTTAAAAGGGTTGGATAATTTCCTAAAATAAAAGTCCATATGGACTTGGGGAAATTCACTGCTTAATCCTAGGATAAGCAGCATAAAATCTGTTGTACTCTTTGGGATTTTACCAAGTTCTTATAATCTGGGTTGGACACTATTGTAAACAGGATACTTAGCTTTATGGACCTTCAGTCTGTCTCAGTATAGCTGCTCTTATGTTCTAAGCAAATTGCTAGGATGGCGCTGAGGTGACATTTTTTTGTTCTACAGAAATAGATATTGGGCAAGCAATCAGATACTATTAGGATCAGGAAAGTGACCAGATAATTTGCTTGACGTTAGGTCTCTTTGTAATCAAAAAACAGTTCATAAGATGAGCCCAAAGAAGGGCTCAAAATAATGAAATAAAAACAATTAAAATCTTTTATTATACAAAAATATTGAATGTCATATATTTGATATGTAGAGCTCAAATTATATTTGGTTCCACACTGGGAAAACTATTGCCAGTTTAGTGAAAGCAGAAAACACAATAATTGCATTCTAACCATTAAAAATAAACAAGGGAAATTAAGTGCATAACTTAAGGATATTATGAAGATATTGAACAACTTTTATGGGTAACTATGCAAACGGGTTGCAGAAGATGAAAATGCAAGAGACGTTGTCTTCAAGGATTTAATGTTACCAAAGATACAGAGTGAACAATTTCATAGAGTCAATAAACTTACAAGAGGGGAAGAAGTTGACCAAGGTTTGAGAGATCAATGGGTTTAGTCTGGAGCTTTACAAGGTTTTGGGATAGCAGGCCTCTCAGATTTGTGGGGATACCTCAGAGGAGGCCAGAACACACAAAATATATTGGTGCCTATAGCCAAAAAGGCACTCTAGTTCTTCACCGCATACAGATTGTTAAGGGACCCCTGATACTGAGCTGAAAATGTTAACGGTTAATAATAATCAGACACAGAAAATTCGAAAGGCAAAATGTGATTGGGAGACACTACTTAATTAGAATAAAATTTCATTTTAATGGGCTCTCCAGGAACGCACAAGTATACACAAAAGAAAAGATAAAACAATACAGCAAATGGTCCATAAAAACAAATGAAGTAGTTACCAAAAAGAAAAAAAACATCAAGTCGTTTCAATGGATTAGTAACTCTTGGTTTCCTCTAAACAGTATTCCCTAATTCAGACTCAAGCATCTTCCATATTTCTTCATAGACAGAGAGATCTCAATGTGTATACTTTGGAGGAAAGGCAGGAGAGAGGAGATATGAGACATTTGGGTACCTACATGGCATAAATGCGCATGAGGCGAGTCTCTTTCATTTGAGGGGAAGCTCTAGAATGAGAGGGCATACGATGAAGTTAAAATGTGATAGGCTCAGGAGTAATCTAAGGAAGTACTTTTTTTTACAGGAAAGGTGGTAGATGCATGGCGTAGTTTCTTTGTGGAGGCGGTGGAGATGGAGACTGTACAGAGTCACAAAGAGTAAGAAAATAGTCCTTGCTCGAAGGAGCTTACAATCTAAACAGGCAAGGCAGACAAACAAGATGTCATGGATACAGTTAAGGGGAACGGTTAATCAGGTGGCTGGGTTGGAGGGCAGAGGAGTAGGGTTAAGGATTGAAAACTATATCAAAAAGGTGGGTTTTCAGTCTGCTTTTAAACAAGGGAAGGGGCTTGATGGACAAACCTGGGTAATTTATTCCAGGCATAGGGGGCAGCTAGATGAAAGGAACGAAGTCTGGAATTGGCAGTGGAGGAGAAGGGTAACGTTAAGAGTGACATATCTGAGGAACAGAGTTCTGTGGGAGTAAAATATGGGACTAGAAAGAGCACCTCCGATCACGGAAAGTTCTGGGCTGAATTGCTTTGAGCAGGTTTGAGATATTTCCAAAGAAAATGTTCGTCTTGCACCACTCAGTGTCAGAAAAGGGTTTGCAAAGGTTAATGTTGGTTCTATTAGATTTATAGACCCTCTGCTTCCTTTATGGCGGAGAGATAAGTGTATGTTTCTGAAATGGGTTTAACAGTATGAGAATTCATTACGTGTAATGTGATGAAAATAATTAAATGTCTCCATTTAGAAGGCCGAGAAAAAGAGTTTGCAAAATTTGTTGCAGCCAGGAGGCAATTTTGTCAGAATTAAGAGTACAAGTTTTGTTATAATTCCAACCCTTGGGAGCCAAAGGATTAAAAAAAATAAAAATAAAAATCTTAATAACAAACATGTCCCTTCAAGGTCTGAATTTACTAAAGTAGCCAACTCTGACAATGGATGTCAGACGGCAACATAGTTAGGGTTACTAGACGTCCGGATTGGTGTTTGAGGAATGACAGCACACTAGCTGATTAGCCCATCCACGCCCATTTTCTGCTTCCGATGTTCCCCCTTCAAAAAAAAATAAATAAATAAATACCAGCTACTTCCTACAGTCGGTGGCAAACCTGGATATTCAATGCGGGGGCTGCAGCTAAACTTATCTTTGGTAAGAGTAAATTTGATCACGTAACCCCTCTGGCTCAAGGAATTACTTGGCTTCAAGTGTATCTCAGAATTCAATTTAAGTGCATTTGTTTTGTTTAAGATCCTATTTGGCATTTTTGCCACTTTGATTCCTTTAGACTGGAATGTTCTTAGATCTCATCTTGCCAGAAGTTGTCAAAAATTAAAACTTACATTTCCCTCTCTCAGTGGTAAAAACAGAACCTGTAAGAGATTTAGTCATTCTTTTGCTTTTAAAATAACCAAATTCTGGAATGCTTTACCGCTTACATTAAGAAGTTTAGGTTCTTTTGCTTTATTCCGGAAAGTCCTGAAAACTTTTTTGTTTGCTAAACATTTTGGAAATTAACTATTTCAGTCTACTTTTTTCTTGTCAAATTTTTGTATTATATTTTACATTATTGTAAACCAAGTCGAGCTCCTCTTGGTTGATGACTCGGTCTGTAAAACCTATGGCCTCTTTTACAAAGCCGCACTAACGGCCCCGAAGCCCATAGAGATTTAAAGGGCTTCGGGGCTGTTGCTGCATAGCAGCCGCTAGCGCGGCTTTATAAAAGAGGCCGTAAGTTTTAGTTTTTCTTTAGTTTGGCCAGCCACCAGCATTGAATTTCTGGGTTAAAATCAGCCGCTGAAGCGTTGGCCAACCAAGCTGATATTCATCGGCTGACTGGATAAGGCATAGCGGCCACAGACAGACGTGCTCTTTTGACGTGTCTATCTGGCCATTAGCCTTAGTCGGTCAACCAATGAATATTGGCAGTGACTGGCTAAGATGTGTGACATAGCTAATCAATGGCCAATCGCGGACCAGAATGTTCAGTAGGAGACAGATGGATATCTCCTACTGAATATCGACGGTTAGTCATTCCTGGCTGCCTAAATACCACTGAGTATTGGGCGGTGTGTGCTTAGCTTGCTCAGATACAAATTCATTTCCTTCAGAAATTGCAGGAATAATACTTATTGGAAAAAGGGGAGCGTCAGAAAAAGCTTATGTCGAAAAATATAAACTGACCTCACTTGAAAATAATGACCTGTCCAGGACTGCCATCAGAAATTTCTGGGCCCCTTACTGAGCAATCCTATTGGGCCCCCCCACGCACCCCTTCACCCTCCCCTTCCCCCCCTTCTTCCATGGGCTGAATACACACATACTTTTCTCTGTCACCGCACTCTATGACCAAAAGATTTGTAAGCCTGCAACCACGTCAAGGTAGACTCTTTCAGCAGCTCCCCTCCCTCCCCCTTACCTTTGTGGCCAAGTCAAAATGATCTACCAACAATAAAAATTTAAAAACACAAAGCACGCTGTACGCAGAGAAAATGTTAATTATCATTTATATTCCGCGGGTTTTCAAAGAGGTCAAGGCAGATGACTTTATGCAATGTCACCTCAGTAACAACTATACAAAAATAGACAAATATTCCCCCTTCCTTTTTACTAAACCGCAATAGCAGTTTTTAGCGCAGGGACCTGCGCTGAATGCCCCACGCTGCTCTTGAAGCTCATAGGCTCCCTGCGCTAAAAAACGCTATTGCGGTTTAGTAAAAGGGGTCATAGTGCAAAATATAGACAGCATATATAAATTCTCAAAACGGACACATTTTGATCATTAAATTGAAAATAAAATCATTTTCCTACCTTTGGTAATTTCATCAGTCTCTGGTTGCACTTTATTCTTCTGACTGTGCATCCAATATTTCTTCCCTTCTTTCAGCCTCCTGTATGCTTCCTCTCCTCCAGACCTCATTCCCTCCCCAAACTTTTCTTTGTTTCACCCTGCCCCCTTCTTTCTTTTTCTCTCTCTCCATACCCCCTTTCATTCTGTATGTCTGTCTTTCTCTCTCTCTCCGTGCCCCATTTTTCTTTGTTTCACCCAGCCCCCTTTCTTTTTTTTTTTCTGGCTCCCTATCCCCCCTTTCTTTCTTTCTCCTTGCCCTCCCCTATTCCACCACAATTGGGAAAATGCTGCCACCGCCACTGGGGAATAGGCTACCACTGCCGCTATCGGGAACAGGCCGGCGCCGAGTTTGCCCTGCTTCTCTTCCCCGCGGGGCCGACCAACTCTCGCCACTCGACGTCAATTCTAACATCGGAGAGGACGTTCTGGGCCAGCCAGGCAGCGATTGGCTGGCCCAGAACATCCTCTCCGACGTCAGAATTTACGCGGGTGGCGAGAGTTGGTCGGCCCCACAGGGAAAAGCAGGGAGAACTTGGCACCGGCCTGTTCCCAATGGCGGCGGTGGCACTCAAGTGGCTAAAGAGACGCAGTTTGCCAGCCTAGGGAGAACAATGGAGGGTGGCCAGCTGTGCACCCCCTTGGGGCGTAAACCCGGGGCAGACCGCCCCCACCCCCACCCCCACCTTGGTATGCCACTGTCTGTACCTCACTCACTCCCTATGACCAAAAATTCTCCTTTCTTCTATTCCCCGTGTACACAACCATCTCTTTCCCTCCCTTCCTTTCTCCCAAGTCCTTGCCTTCTGTGTCCAAAAACACATTCCCTCCCCCACCTCAGCATCTCTTTTCCTCCCTTCCTCTCTCCCAAGTCCATGCCTTCTGTGTCCAAAAATGCATTCCCTCCCCACCTCAGCATCTCTTTCCCTCCCTTCCTCTCTCCCAAGTCCATGCCTTCTGTGTCCAAAAATGCATTCCCTCCCCACCTCAGCATCTCTTTCCCTCCCTTCCTCCCTCCCAAGTCCATGCCTTCTGTGTCCAAAAACCCATTCCCTCCCCCACCTCAGCATCTCTTTCCCTCCCTTCCTCTCTCCCAAGTCCATGCCTTCTGTGTCCAAAAACCCATTCCATCCCCCACCTCAGCATCTCTTTCCCTCCCTTCCTCTCTCCCAAGTCCATGCCTTCTGTGTCCAAAAACCCATTCCATCCCCCACCTCAGCATCTCTTTCCCTCCCTTCCTCTCTCCCAAGTTCATGCCTTGTGTCCAAAACGCACTCCCTCCCCCTTTTGTGTTCCCCATTTGCCTCCCAGCCCATCTTAGCAACTTTCTCAGCAAAATGTAGCTCGAGCCGCGTAGGCTTGTCTTCTATTTCCTGCCTGTCCCGCCGCGCACACATAGCCGACCAGAAGTCTTCCCCGACGTCAGCGCTGACGTCGGAGGGCGGGCTTTGCTTAAGCCCTCCCTCCAACGTCAGCGCTGACGTCGGGGAAGACTTCCGATCGGCTTTGTGAGCGGCAGGGCAGTCGGAGTAGAAGACGAGCCTCGCGGCTTGAGTTATATTTAACCCCGCAGGTCCCCCATCGTTCCCGTTCAGCTCTCTCTCCTGTGCAACGCCCCTCCTAGGTACGCTACTGGCCCGGGCCCCCTGTCAGCTCCGGGCCCCTGAATGCAGGACTGGTAGTACTGCCCTGATGGTGGCCCTGGACCTGTCTATGGAGAGTGATCAAGAAGTTGTAAGTTGCTCAGAGACGTGAAACTCTACAAGGAAGGTGTACACCCTCCTAGTGTTGATAAAGAGTTTACCTTCCAGTCATTGCAGCTGTTTCAATAATGATCACGCTCCAAGTCAGAGTCAAAAACGAATGAAAAAATAAATAAATAAATATCACAGTCCTTCAAAACACTTATAAGAGTGGTTGGTGTTCTTTCTTCGTATAATTCATAAAGTGAGGTTAGCTTGCACAGATGGCAAAACAAACGCAGAAAGTTTAGTGCTGTGGTGTATCCACAGGTGGGCCCAGGCCCACCCAGTTTTGGAATCAGATCCACCCAATGGCAGTATATCTATGAGGTAGCTAGTAGGTGATCCCAAGCTAAAAGGTCCCGATACTTCGTCTCTGTTTACCTTTAAAAGACCGATTTTTGCCGGTAGCGAGCAGCATGACTGACTCATGCTGCTCACGCCGGCCCCACAACCTTTCTTCTGACACAACTTTCTGTTTCACTGCCACTGAAGATCAGATCTTTGAAAGGTAAGTAGGCAGTGGTGGGGGGTGGTAAAGAAATGGACTGGATCACCTCACCTCACCTGCCTCGGTGGGACAGGGAGAGAAGGGATCTTCTGCCCACCCAACTAGGGTCCAAGCCCACCCATAATTGGGCAACTGGCTGTGTCCCTAGTTTAACACATCCGTTAGGCCATTTGTGCATCATTAGGGCATGTGCTAGCACTTCATACAGTTTAGTAAAAGAACGGTGAATTTAACATAATAAAGTCATGCTGAGTCAGGCCAAGGGTGTCCCTAATGGTTTAACAGTAGCCTGAGATTGTAGTCACTTCTATGGGACAAGGGTTCTTAATCAGTGGTGCTCTCACCCCTCCCAGGTGCTTGAAGCGAGGTTTCTAAGGGGAGAGTGTGACGCAATGGTTACAGCCTCAGCACCCCGAGGTTGTGGGTTCAAACCCACACTACTCCTTGTGACCCTGGGCTAGGGTTGCCAGGTTTTCCAATCGGAAAATCCACACTCCTTAAACCCACCTCCAGGCCCGCCCATCCCCGCCCTGTAATGCCTTAATCCCGCCCCATCCCACCCTAGCCCCGCCCCCGCTGCCTGCTCTTGTCGGGCAGAGAGGAATCCGTGCATGCGTGGACTTCCTTCCTGTCTGACACGTTTTGAGGAGACGTTTCAAAACCCGGACAAATGGAGAACATCCAGACGTCTGGTAAGTCACTCAATCCCTCCATTGCCCCAGGTACATTAGATAGATTGTGAGCCCACCAGGACAGACAGGAAAAAATGCTTGAGTACCTGCATAAATTAATATCAACCGTTCTGAGCTCCCTGGGGAGAATGGTATAGAAAACTGAATAAATAGTATGAAAAGTTTCTGGTAACCAGAGCTGATACTATGATGTCACAATGCCTCATTCCTCCAATAAGAGCCAACCTCATCAGTGATGTCACAATGGCTTGATTGCCCTTTACTTGGCTCACTTCTAATACATTTTGATTTCCAGAGTGGTGCAGTGGTTAAAGCTACAGCCTCAGCACCCTGGGGTTGTGGGTTCAAACCCACGCTGCTCCTTGTGACCCTGGGCAAGTCACTTAATCCCCCCATTGCCCCAGGTACATTAGATAGATTGTGAGCTCACCAGTACAGACAGGGAAAAATACTTGAGTACCTGAATAAATTAATATAAACAGTTCTGAGCTCCCTGGGGAGAACGATATAGAAAACTGAATAAATAAATAAGGTTCATCAAGCCTTGGCTAGTCCAGGTCACAAATGCTACAACAATCCCCCCAAAATATATCCAATTTCTCCTAGCTAAGCATTAAAAATGTATGTTCCACCCCTGTCAGGTCTATACTATGGCCCTCTTTTACAAAGGCGCGCTAAGCATTATAGCGCGGATTTAGCGCACGCTAAATCAACGCATGCGCTAACCGCCAACACGTCCATAGGATAACATGCACGCGTTAGCATGTAGCGTGTGTTTAGCGCACGCTAAAAAGCTTAGCGCACCTCGGTAAAAGAGGGGGGTATAATTCTCTTAAGTGAACGCTGTGTTGTACAGATTACCGAAGGAACTTCAATTGTGTATTCAATTACAAAATTTAAAGCAGAATTTTTTTTTAATATCAGAAGCTCTGCCCTTATTTCAAAAAGAAGCCTTCCACTTCTTTTCCAAATAACTTTAAAGTTTTATTCTATTTATCTAACCACATTTACTGCAGCTTAAAAATCAATATTAAAAGATATCACAGGAAATAATTGCATCTAGGCTGTCCTACAACTCAGCTATTAAACATTAGATGGTTCAATACTTTTGCTTAACTGGGTCCTACATTGCATTCTTCCCTTATGAAATCGGCAGGGCAGAATAATCATCAGTGGAGCAGGTGAAAGGGAATTAATCTTTATAACTGCCGTGGCAGTAACAATAATCACTTGGAAGGTGAAATCTAGGATGCAAACACATAATTGAAGATACATAAATTGTGGAAACATTTGCAGGAAAAAAAAAGAACCCCAAATTGATCAAATAGGCTCCTTCATTTAGCTTGTTTATCTTTATTTTGTACCTCCTATATCGTCGCGTCTGTTTCAAAAGAGGTCGAGGCAGTTTACATAAAAACTAAGGCCCTCTTTTACCGAGGTGCGCTAACTGATCCTGAACGCGCGGAATGGCGCACGCTAAAGTGCCACGCGCGCTAGCCGCCACCGCCACCTCTTGAGCAGGCGGTAGTTTTACGTGTAGCGTGTGCTATAGCACGCGCTAATCCGGTGTGTGCGCTAAATCCGCTAGCGCACCTTTGTAAAAGTAACATAGTAGATGACGGCAGATAAAGACCCGAATGGTCCATCCAGTCTGCCCAACCTGATTCAATTTAAATTAAAAAATTTTTTTTTTCTTAGCTATTTCTGGGCAAGAATCCAAAGCTCTACCCAGTACTGTGCTTGGGTTCCAACTGCCGATATCTCCGTTGAAACCTACTCCAGCCCATCTACACCCTCCCAGCCACTGAAGCCCTCCCCAGCCCATCCCCCACCAAACGGCCATACACAGACACAGACCGTGCAAGTCTGCCCAGTACTGGCCTTAGTTCAATATTTAATATTATTTTCTGATTCTAGATCCTCTGTGTTCATCCCACTCTTCTTTGAACTCAGTCACCGTTTTCCTCTCCACCACCTCTCTCGGGAGCGCATTCCAGGCATCCACCACCCTCTCCGTAAAGAAGAATTTCCTTACATTGCTCTTGAATCTCCCACCCCTCAACCTCAAATTATGTCCTCTGGTTTTTACCATTTTCCTTTCTCTGGAAAAGATTTTGTTCTACATTAATACCCTTCAAGTATTTGAACGTCTGAATCATATCTCCCCTGTCCCTCCTTTCCTCCTTTCCTTAGCGAGCGCTAAATGCTAACACGTGCATGTTAGGGCTCCTTTTACAAAGACGCGCCAGTGGGGTTAAAGCGCGTGACTTTTAATCACGCGCTAACCCCTGCGCCTGCCAAAAACTGCCGCCTGCTCAAGAGGAGGCGGTAGTGGCCAGCGTGTCCGGCGGTTTAGCACGCGCTATTACACGCGTTAAACTGCTAGCGCGCCTTTGTAAAAGGAGCCCTTAGTCTATGGATGCTTTAGCGTTTAGCGTGCTCTAAATCAATTAGCACATGCTAATCAGCGCACCTTAGTAAAAGAGGGGGGTAAATAGTAAGAAAAAGAAAGGAACACTAAGTTGAAAAGGAAAAATAACAATTAACAAGACTAGCATTCATACAATATTTATTTATTAAAAAAAAATTTATATACCGCCTAAAATCTAGGCATTTTACAAAACAACCTACAAAATAAACAGTACACATGATAAAGGTGAGCCGGTTGATATAGGCCATTTTATACTAAGGTGCGCTAACCGATAGCGCGTACTAAATGCTAACGCTTGCATGTTAGTCTATAGATGCATTAACGTTTAGCAAGCGCTAATCAGTTAGCACACCTTAGTAAAAGAGGGGGTTAGTGTATTGAGATTATCAGAAAGCTTTTGATAATGTTCCTTAAGAGAGGCTCCTGAGAAAATTAAAGAGTCTTGGAGGCAAAGTTCAGTTGTGGATTAGGAATTGGTTATTGGATAGAAAACAGAGGGTAAGGTTAAATGGTCATTTTTCTCAATGGAGGAGAGTAAACAGTGGAGTGCCACAGGGGTCTGTACAGGGACCGGTGCTATTTAACTTATTTATAGACGATCTGGAATTTGGGACGACGAGTGAGGTGATTAAATTTGCAGATGACACTAAACTGTTCAAAGTTGTTAAAACACATGCGGATTGTGAAACACTGCAGGAAGACATTAGGAAATTGAAAGACTGGATATCAAAGTGGCAGATGAAATTTAATGTGGCCAAAGGCAAAGTGATGCACATTGGGAAGAATAACCCAGATCACCGTTACCATATGTTAGGGTCCACTTTAGGGGTTAGCACCTAAAAAAGGGATCTGGGTGTCATTGTAGACAATATGATGAAACCTTCTGCAAATGTGCAGCAGTGCCCAAAAAAGATGCTAGGCATTATTAAAAAAGGCATGGTTAACAAGACTAAGAATGTTATAATGTCTTTGTATTGCTCCATGGTGTGACCTCACCTGGAGTATTGCATTCAATTCTGGTCTCCTTATCTCAAGAAACATATAGCGGCACTAGAAAAGGTTCAAAGAAGAGCGACCAAGATGATAAAGGGGTTGGAACTCCTCTCGTATGAGGAAAATCTAAAAAGGTAAGGGCTCAGACGGCTGAGGGGAGTAGAACGGGAACAAGTGGATCGATTTTTCACTCCGTCAAAAATTACAAAGACTAGGGGACACTCGATGAAGTTACAGGGAAATACTTTTAAAACCAATAGGAGGAAATGTTTTTTCACTCAGAGAATAGTTGCCGGAGGTTGTGGTAAGAGTGGATAGCATAGCTGGTTTTAAGAAAGGTTTGGATAAGTTCCTGGAGGAAAAGCCTATAGTCTGTTATTGAGAAAGACACAGGGGAAGTCACTGCTTGCCCTGGATCTGTAGCATGGAATATTGCTACACCTTGGGTTTTGGCCAGGTACTAGTGATCTGGATTGGCCACTGTGAGAATGGGCTACTGGGCTTGATGGACCATTGGTATGACCCAGTATTGCTCTTCTTATGTTCTTACAATCAAGTCATTGTAACATCACTGCTGAGATTGGCTCTGAGGCACTGTGTAATGAGGCATTATGACATCACAATCTCAGCTCTGGAATGTTGCTCTGATTGGGGTTCTGGAATCTTGCTATTCTTTGAGATGCTGGAATGTTGCTACTCCTCGGGTTTTGACCAGGTACTAGTGACCTGGATTGGCCACCGTGAGAACTGACCCAGTAAGGCTATTCTTATGCTCTTATGGTATTTATGTTTGTTCGGTATTTTATTTCAATGTGATATCAGTTCATTTATTATGTTTTTTAAAAAAATCTTTTTATATTTAGCATGCATTTTAAATTTAATTTTGTATGTTTCTATGTGTAGGCCCCTGATGTAGCCATTTGCTGGAAATTTGGCCATGTTCGGCCTTTTAATACGAGAAAATCTGCTTCCTCTGAACTTCTTGTCCTCTACATTGCTATAGCTTCATGTCTTTTTGTGTTGCTGATTCCCTCTGGTCTGCTTGCTCTTATATTCCCCCTCTTTTACAAACACTCCTTTTACTACGGTGCGGTAGCGTTTTTAGCGTGTGCTGCAGATTATCACACGCTACGCGGCGAAACTAACGCCAGCTCAATGGAGCTGTTAGCGTCTGGTGCGCATGGCAATTTAGCGCAAGATAAGCGCGCACTAAAATCGCTAGCCCAGCTTAGTAAAAAGGTGCCCATAGTGCGGGTTTTAGCACTGGCAGCGGCAGTAACTGCTCCGACGCTCATAGGATTCCTACAAGCGTCGGAGCAGTTACCGCCAGCGCTAAAACCCCTGCTATGCGTTCGTAAAAGAGAGGGGGGGCTGTTTCTTAAAGCGTGACGAGCACAAGGATTTTTCGGGTTACAAACCAGGCATAACTCATTAAACAGGGCAACCGCAATGAGCCACCATTTTGCAGCTAAAGAAGTTGATAAATAGTATTAAGATTTTAGGGGTTATCTTTGATAATAAACTAACGTACCATGACCATATAAGTTACGTTGTTAAATCAACTTTTTATAGACTCCGTCAAATTCACTCAGTATCAAAATTCTTATGTGCAAAGTCTCTGACCATACTAATTCATTCTTTGGTTATTTCAAAAATCGACTACTGCAATGCCCTATTTAAGGGAATAGCTCAAAAGGAAATCAGGCGTCTGCAGATCATCCAGAATGCTTCAATTAAACTTATTATGAAAGCCAAGAAATTTGATCATGTGATTCCTTTACTTAAAAAAGCACACTGGCTTCCAGTCGCTCATCGTATAATGTACAAATTAAGTTTACTCACCTTTAAATCTCAGATATTTAAAACCCCAGCTTTCATCTACAAAGTATTGATTCCTTATACTGCATCTAGATTACTGAGGTCAAATGACCAACACTTATTAGTCACTCCCTCCCTTAAAATTATTAGCACAGGTCGACAATCTATCTTTTCCGTTATGGCTCCTCAAACATGGAAATTCCCTTCCATTTTATTTAAGAGAAGAAAAAAATTTGGAAAAATTTAAGAGCCAACTCAAGGGCTTTCTTTTTAAAGATGCATTCAATGACTAAATGAATTGCTTAAGAGTTTCATTGTATCTTTATATTTTTTGAGAGCTCTTCTCCTTCCCCTTCCTACTGTTTTTGACCTTAATTGCTTTTCTTTTTATTAATCAGATTGTATTTCTTCCCTACTCTTTCCCTGTGTTTTATTATGTCTGTAAGCTGGCTTTGATTATGTTTCATTGATTTAGTCTTTTTGTTAGTTATGCTTGTTTTCCCTAACTTTGTAATTTTACTGATTTGTTCATCGCCTACAATTTGGAATAGGCGATCAATCAATTTTATAATAAACTTGAAACTTGATGTGGTGTGTAAGAAGATATTTCAGGCATATAGCAAGCCAAGGCTGAAAATGAATCCAGTAAAGCACCGGAAACCAGTACAGGCCCTTCATCATTGGTTTAAGATGGCCTCCCAGAAGATATTCAGACAGCTGCATCTTTGACTCTGTGAAAATCACAAAGCTACACTGAGTGAACCCAGATACAATCCGCAACGCTGTTCAATGCAGACATCACTGCAGCCTGGATTAATAAGGCCAAAAGTTATTTACTAATGTAAAGTTTTAACTGCTTTATAATACACAGATATAAACCTGAAAAATTTATGATCTGAAATCCAAATTATTATCCACATATAATAAGGCTTTGGGTTTGGTTCATAGCCTCAGTTTTAAACAAAGGAAAGGTGTAAATAAGATAAAGATTTATTTTATAACAGCCCAATCAAAATAGCACGCCACTGCAGACTTGATGATGGACGTGAAAGACATGCAGAGCACGGTCATGAAGAACCGGTATTAATGAGGCTGTCATCATTTTTCAAGGACTGTTTGCACCTATGTTTTCTACACTCATAAAATAGACTTTTATGTACTCAGCCACTTTTTCAACAAAACCCACTGAGCAGGAAAGATAACTGGCCAGTTGTACCTGAATATCTTTAACTGCATTTTCAGTATTCAGCTGGTGATGGTGGGGGTGTTTTAAAAAGCTGACCATTGAATATCTGAGTCTGACTGGAATAGGGTTACCAGACTTCTGGATTTCCCCCGGACATGGCCTCCTTTTGAGGACACGTCCGGGGGTCCGGATGGCTTTTCCAAAACCCAGCACTTGGGCCGGGATTTGAAAAGCTTTCCTCCACATCGCATTGGGCAGGAAGGCATCCGCGCTTGCATGGACGACCTGCCTGACAAGAGCAGGCAGCTGGGGGGAGGGGGGAATTGGAGGAGAGACTAGGGCGGGCTTGGGGGGCGGGCCTAGGGGGGTCCGGATTTTCCAAATGGAAAATCTGGTAACACTTATTGCCGCCCCCGGCTGAATATTAGCTAAGAACTGTATAAGTGCTTGCCAGTTTCTCCCCATTTTCCCCTGCTGATTCATATACACATCCCCTTCCATATTCATGGTTTCAGAACTCGTACCCACGTCCCTCTCCCCTATTGTTATCTCTTGTTGACCCTCTTATCATGCCTTCTAGAACTACACTAGCCAGTTGGAAATGGAATATAAATAGCTAATACAAAGCATATTCGTCTAGCGTCTTCAGATCTGGCACGATGCAGCGAAACGTAAAACCCTTCCATCAATCTTCTCCGGTCCTACTGGAAGTGGGAATACAGCCGTTGTACTGATGCTATTCGACATGAGTAGTCATGCAGTGAATAATAAATTGCAAGTGACAAGAGTTCTCCACTTCGGGACCGCACGTCTTCGTCCATTTTGAGTGCCACTAAACGCAGCAGAAGCCGGGGTCTGATATTAAACTAGTCTCTCACCTCAGCAATACACTAGGATGATAAATAACCCTCAAAAAAAATGACATCAGCCGCAGTAAATTGTTACAGATTGGGATCACATTTGGCTTGGGAGAAGAGATTCTACGCTGAGCTAAAGTCTGAACGCCAGTCAAGAAAAGCCTGCCTGTTTTTCATCAATCAAAGAAAAAGATAGCAATTTTCTTCCTTTCTTGTTCCACTCACTAACCTTCATCATTACACCCTGTTATCATTCTTTTTTTTTTTGCAGGAAATAATAATGATTCACATCCCAATTATCATCATAAAGGGTAAAGGCATTTGGATTTCGCTCATGTTTTTTCTCAGCAAAGGAGGGTTAGTTACATTCGGGTACTGCAAGTATTTCAGTTAAAGGGATTCTCCATTAATTTCCTCCTCAAAACCGTTACAAATGTTGTAACAAGGTCAGGCCCCTATATCAGTGCCTCCAAAATCATTCTGGGGGACTCCCCAGATCATTTTCAGGCTATCCGCAATGGGATAGGTTTGCATCTGATCTCTATTGCAAGCAGATCTGTCTAAAGCCTATTCTTTGTGGATAGCCTGAAAACCAAATGGCTGAAGGGTCCCTCAGGACAGGTTTGGGAACCTGTGACTGAGTTCAAAGAAGCGTGGGATGAACACAGAGGATCTAGAATCGGAAAATAATATTAACAATTGAACTAAGGCCAGGACTGGGCAGACTTGCACGGTCTGTGTCTGTATATGGCTGTTTGGGGGAGGATATGCTGGGGAGGGCTTCAATGGCTGGGAGGGTGTAGATGGGCTGGAGTAGGTTTTTAATGGAGATTTCGGCAGTAGGAACCCAAGCACAGTACCGGGTAGAGCTTTGGATTCTTGCCCAGAAATAGCTAAGAAGAAAAAATTAAAAAATTTAAATTGAATCAGGTTGGGCAGACTGGATGGACCATTCGGGACTTTATCTGCCGTCATCTACTATGTTATGTTACTATGTATTTAAAATAACAAAGCTAGATGAGGGGATAAAAATGGTTGTGTCAATATTCAGTTGGTGGCTGTCAACATTTTAAAAAAAAATGCTGACCATGGCTGGCTAACCTCCCCTTCTCCCCCATTTTATAAAACCGCACAAGAGGTCTTTAGCATCGTCCAGCACGCTGAATGCTCTTTGCTGATCCGATGGTCATAGAGTTTCTATGAGCGTCGGAGCAGCATAAATCATTCAGCATGCCGACCGACGCTATAAACCTCTTGCGTGGTTTTGTAAAAGGAGGGTGGGGGTAAATTAGCCCGAGATATTCAGTGCTGAGCTATACGCAGGTACCGGCACTAAACGCCCAGGGCTAATTGCATTGGCACTGGCCGTTGGAATTTACGTGTGTCCTGGCCAAAATTCAGATGGGGCCTCACATAGGACAGTTATGCAGGACCCGGTTGAATATTGGCTGGGATCTGCATTAAAAAAAAGCAGCCTGTGTTCCTCCCGATCTGCTCGCCGCATACCCTCCTCTTGCAAGGGTTGCCTCCATGCACCCCCCCCCCCCAATGCAGGACTAGCCCTGCAACCTCTGTCTTGATAGGCTCCTGTTGCTGTACCCTGTCATGGCAGCTCTTGGTACTACTGACGTACCAGCTTAGGATTCTGCCACTAGGTTAGGAGAGAGTGGCGTTTTCTCCTGCCCCCATCACCCCCACTGGGCCACCAGGGATCTAAGGTAGATCTGAGAGGTGGAACTATTGAGATTGGGGTGGGAGGAGGGGCTCAAAGGATTAACGAAAGGACTTAAAATATTCTGCAAGTTCCGGCCAATATCCCCCCATAACTGTCTATCGGCCAGGACTGCATAAGCTTCAGCAGCCAGAGTACCTGCTATTAGCTCCAGATACGGAGTGCTAGTTTCCGCAAATTGTCCGGCAGTGAATATCCAGGATTAATTTAGCTGACCACGGTCAGTGTTTAAAAAAAATGTCGTCCCCCCCATTTTTAGAATTCATGAGATTTAATTAGTACCTTTTTGACTGATTTTGTCCCATCTCCTATCTTTTAACTTGTATAATCCCCACTGTTCCCTCTAAGCTGAGTGGGAATCCTCCAGTGGGAGGTGGTGCTTCAGTACTGTGCTTTCAATTGCTAGAGGCTAAGCAGGTTACCTGAAATTCTGCAGAGCTTGCCTGACCCTCACTATGGAAAATGTGACAGTGAAACAGCACCCCCCGCTGGCAGGACTATAAGTGGACGAGTTCCACTCAGCTTAGAGCAGTGGTCTCAAACTTGCGGCCCGCCAGGTCCTATTTTGAGGCCCTCGGTATGTTTATCATAATCATAAAAGTAAACTAAAACAGTTTCTTGATCATATGTCTCTTTAGCTATAAATGACAATATTATTATGAAGACTTAGCCAAAAGGAAAGATTTATAAACTATAAAGAGTCTTACCTCCTGCAAAGTTGTCGTTTCTTTAATAAGACATTAACTGTTTTTTATTCCCAAGGCCCTCCAGTACCTACAAATCCAAAATGTGGCCCTGCAAAGGGTTTGAGTTTGAGACCACTGGCTCAGAGGGACCAGCGATACCCCCTGTTTGGTTGTCTTCCCCATGTTTTTAAAAGCTTTGGTTCTACGATTCTATTAATCATAAGTGGTTCGTCAAACACAACGAACGACGAACCATAGCTACTTGTGTGTACAAAGTAATAAGAGACATTTTTGCAACAATGCCTTTAAAAAATAATCCTCGCTGAGCATTATTTTGAAAAAGAGACCTTCCAGCAGTCAAACAGAAGCCTTACATACAGCAGCCTCCCCCACTCCCTGTGCTGTCTCTTTTAACCTGATGTGGTCTACCATAACTCAATATTTTTCCTTTCTGCGGTACACCATGTACCTGCCTGCCTCATAACAGGGGACTGGCTGCGCCCATGGTGATGAATGTCTCTTTAAAGAATGATTCGTTAATGAGAGTTAAAAGAGGTAGGTTTATCAAGCCAGAAACGCAAGTCCTGTCATTTTTCTGACAAGTGAGATGATGATTCTGTGTGAATGAATAACTGTTCTCCTCGCAAATGTCACAGTAGGATTTATAAATCACTACAGTTTGAAAATCTGCCTCCAAAAGTTCAGCTGTTCAACTTTTAACATTGTTATGGTGACTGAATAGAAAACTCTGTAGAGAGAGAGAAAAAAAAAAAGAGGAAAGTTATATAACACTTGTGTTTTCTGGTTTCAAAGTAAGACTTCTCACTGTGCATTAAGGGAAAATGTAAAGCAGAACTCCAGTTGCTCTGAATGTACGGTAAATACCTATTTTTTCCTCTGTAAATTTATGTCTTAATTAAAAGGGTAAGAACATAAGAATAGCCTTACTGGGTCAGGCCAATGGTCCATCAAGCCCGTCCTCACGGTGGCCAATCCAGGTCACTAGTACCTGGCAAAAGCCCAAAGAGTAGCAACATTCCATTCAGAATCCTAAAGCAGAGGTTCCCAACCCTGTCCTGGAGGACCACCAGGCCAGCCGGGTTTTCAGGATGGTCCTAATGAATATGCATGGCGCAGATTTGCATGTCTGGCACCTCCATTATATGCAGATCTCTCTCATGCATATTCATTAGGGCTATCCTGAAAACCCGACTGGCCTGGTGATCCTCCAGGAGAGGGTTGGGAACCACTGTCCTAAAGAATAGCAAGATTCTAGAATCCCAAAGAGTAACAAAAGATTCCGGAACCCCAAAGAGTAGCAACATTCCATTCAGAAACCTAAAGCAGTGGTTCCCAACCCTGTCCTGGAGGACCACCAGGCCAGCCGGGTTTTCAGGATGGTCCTAATGAATATGCATGGCGCAGATTTGCATGTCTGGCACCTCCATTATATGCAGATCTCTCTCATGCATATTCATTAGGGCTATCCTGAAAACCCGACTGGCCTGGTGATCCTCCAGGAGAGGGTTGGGAACCACTGTCCTAAAGAATAGCAAGATTCTAGAATCCCAAAGAGTAACAAAAGATTCCGGAACCCCAAAGAGTAGCAACATTCCATGCTACTGATCCAGGGCAAGCAGTAGCAATCCCCCCCCCCCCATCTGTCTCAATAACAGACTATGGACTTTTTCTCCAGGAAATTGTCCAAATTTTTCTTAAAACGAGCTGTGCTATCTGCTCTTACCAGAACCTCTGGCAATGCATTCCAGAGCTTAACTATTCTCCGAATAAAAAAATATTTTCTCCTATTGGAAATATTTTTTTTTCACAATTCAGCCAGCAGGTCTAACCTCTTGCTCTGGCCTCTGCCTGATTTCTGTTGCACAATATCACTTTGAATCTGTTCTAGAATGCAGCATCCTCTAATGTAGAGGTAATCCTGGTCGTCAAAGGCCACAGACAAGTTGGTTTTTCATAGTGTTACCAGAGGTCCGGATTTCCCATGTCCTCCTTTTGAAGACATGTTCGGGGGTCCGGACAGCTTTAAATAAACCAGGAACTTTGTCCGGGTTTTGAAAAGCCTCCTCTCAATCACATTGGGCAGGAGGCAATCCGCTGGCATCGGGGGTGGGGGTGGGGCAGAGATGGGCGGGTCTAGGGGGGCGCGTCTAGGGTATCCAGATTTTACAACCATAAAATCTGGCAACCCTAGTTTTTTATACAGTGAACTAGGAGAAGCAATCTTGGCTCGGCAGCTTCCTGGCTAGTAGATCAGCCCCTTTGAGTTGACAAGTGGCACCGATAAGTCCATGTTGAAAAGACTGGAGGAGATTAAATTATAACTTTTGGTGGAATTCTTTATGCCATATCTATAAAATGGAAAGATTTACTGCGTTACAAAAGGGATATTTTAAGAAATTTCAGGATATATGGAAACCATTAACAAAATATTGTCAGGATTAAGTAAAATTATTTCCCTTATGTTTATTAGTTTATGAGGTAGGGAGGGGGGTATTTTATTATTACATATATCATACAATAATGGAGTATATGGTTGGGGGGGATGGGCGAGGGATAGGGAGGGATAGGGATAAGAATATATGTAATATACCAATGATTGTTTATAAGTGATGTATTTATTGTTACTGTGAATGAAAATATTAACACTTAATGTAATTTGTGAAAATGAATAAAGAATTATAAAAAGAAAAGAAAAGACGTGTTAAATTAGATGCAAGAACTAGTGGCAATTCCACTGAGGAACAGAACTGGGCCCTGGTCCTTAAAAAAAGAAATGTGCCTTCTTCAGAGCAGGGGCATAACCAGACACTCAATTTTGGGTGGGCATGACAATCCTACTCTCTACCCAGCAGGTAATCTGATTTCTCAACTCTGCTCGTCCAAACCCCCCAGTACTTTTTAAAGCCTTCAGTTCATCACCGGCAATATTCAGCACCTCATGTCTCCTGCTCATGCCAGTCTGTCTCCCTCTGACCTGGTCCTGCCTAAGCAGAAACAGGAAGTCGCATCAGAGGGAAGGCTCAGGGCTGGTGTGAGCGGTGGGTGTGAGTCACTGCTTGCTGCTGGTGAACAACTCAAGACTTTAAAAGGTGCCAGGGGCCAAGGGGGAGCAGAGTTGACAGACCTGATCACCCGCAGGGGATGTGGGGCTTGGGAATGCCCACAAAACTGCATCACAGGTGTGCCCACCCATGGCTAGGCCATTGGTCCAGAACAACTTAAAAACCACTTGGGTGTGCCAACAGAGCCCACATGAGAAGAAACAGGCTGTGATATAAGTCTGGAATCTAGAAACTCAAACTCAGGAAGGGCATGCATTAGAAGAAAACTTATTTATTTATTCAATTTTCTATACCGTTCTCCCAAGGGAGCTCAGAATGGTTTACATGAATTTATTCAGGTACTCAAGCATTTTTCCTTGGCTATCCTGGTGGGCTCACAATCTATCTAATATTTCTGGGGCAATGGAGAGATTAAGTGACTTGCCCAGGGTCACAAGGAGCAGCATGGGATTTGAACCCACCACCTCAGGGTGCTGAGGCTGTAGCTTTAACCACTGCACCACTCTGGAAACCAAAATGTATTAGAAATGAGCCAAGTAAAGGACAATCAAGCCATTGTGACATCACTGATGAGGTTGGCTCTTATAGGAGGAATGAGGCATTGTGACATCATAGTATCAGCTTTGGTTACCAGAAACTTTTCATACTATTTACTCAGTTTTCTATACCGTTCTTCCAGGAGAGCTCAGAACAGTTTACATGAATTTATTCAGGTACTCAAGCATTTTTTCCCTCTCTGTCCCGGTGGGCTCACAATCTATCTAATATTTCTGGGGCAATGGAGGGATTAAGTGACTTGCCCAGGGTCACAAGGAGCAGCATAGGTTTGAACCCACAACCCCAGGGTGCTGAGGCTGTAGCTTTAACCACTGCACCACTCTGGAAACCAAAATGTATTAGAAATGAGCCAAGTAAAGGACAATCAAGCCATTGTGACATCACTGATGAGGTTAGCTCTTATTGGAGGAATGAGGCATTGTGACATCACAGTATCAGCTCTGGTTACCAAAAACTTTTCATACTATTTACTCAGTTTTCTATACCATTCTCCCAGGGGAGCTCAGAACAGTTTACATGAATTTATTCAGGTACTCAAGCATTTTTTCTCTCTGTGTCCCGGTGGGCTCACCATCTATCTAACATACCTGGGCAATGGGGGGATTAAGTGACTTGCCCAGAGTCACAAGGAGCAACATGGGTTTGAACCCACAACCTCAAGGTGCTGAGGCTGTAGCTTTAACCACTGCGCCACACTCTCCTTTAAAAAAACTGTTTTCCATTGCTTAATTTTGTTAGTTTAATATGTAGTCAAAATAGGGGGGGGGGGGGGGAAGAAATGGTGTTTTTGCCCTTTCAACTTCATCCCTTCCTGAATCTCCTGGATCTTCTGCAATTTATTCATGAGTTTTAATGGAATAGGCGTGATCTCCAATCCCTCCTGCCTCTGCCCCTGCTGTTTTTCTGGTACCAGTCAACCCAGACTGACACTGTGCAGTACAGCATTTTATCCTGCCCTATAACGAAATGGTGCCAGCTGATGGGGATCTGGCATGATGCTGAAAAACAGCAGTGATGAGAAGGAGCAATTCTGAAGGAGAGAAACCGAGGCAGGAATCTTTTTTTTTAAAAATAAAACAAAATGAAAAAACAACTGAAAAAAGAGAGGAAAAAAAAACCAGGAAATATTTCAAACAAATGTGTATTCCTATTTTTCAGATCATTTAAACCTGTTAAGATACCTGTGGAGCAAATCAAGTCTGGATTAATTTAAAAAAAAAACCAGTCAATACAAGAAATAGAGAGCTAAATCTATACAGATCGTACCTAAGCAAAATTGGTTTAATAGTGTCAATAACAATTAAGAACTTAATTCTGAGCAGGACCAATTGACAAAGAAGACTGCGAGTCTTTGTGCATTACAGGAGAGAGAGACAGTATGAAGAAAGAGAGAGAGAGGCAGTAGATGAGAGAGGAGAGAGAGAGAGAGTATGGAAAGGAAAAGGGAGGGAGAGAGATACACACACACATGCGCTCTTCACAAATGCTTATCATGGTAGTCAGGAATGGCTTTTCAGCAAAGTTTGTATGCTTCTTTCATGACCTGAAAGCACACTTCAGACCCATTCATACCCTGTTGCAAGCTGTCAGTTTTTACCTATCTGTTCCTTTGAACTCATTTGGCCTTAGAAATAACTTTTTTTTTTTTTTAACAAATTCAATCTATAGAACTGAAAGGAGTGATTTTTCTTGTTTAGAGCCCATTACCTTTCCAGAGTCTGCATATTACATGTTTGTTTCAATCAAGCACACTGATCCAATCCAGCTTATTTATGTTCTGCATTTCCAAAAAACCTTAGAGCAGATAACAGTCAAATAAAATTAATGCAAAGTATCTAATATAATAAAATGGTAAGCCGCGCATGCGCACTTCCTATGTGTGCGCCAGTTTTCCGTGAGCTGTAGCGACACATAGGAAGTGCGCATGCGCGGCTTACGGTTCTTTGAAAGACGCGGCGGTGGCTCCTCTCACGATCCCCGCCTGCGTCGGACTTCCGACGCAGGCGGGGATCATGAGAGGAGCCACTGCCGCGTCTTTCAACTAAAAAAAAAAAAAAAAAGTCAAGACGGATGTCGCCGCCGCGGCCCGACACGGGCAGAGCAAATCAGGGCAGTAGCAGGCCGCGAAGCAGCGTGTTTAGAGTGCTGCGGCCTCTGCTGGAGTAAGGACGTTTGTTGGGACCGCGGGAAGGGGGCGGCAAGGGACTAAGTTGGCCGCTAGTGCTGTTTTTCCGTGATGGAGGAACACGCGAAAAGAAAACAAAACAAAATAAAGAAAATGTTGGCCCCCCCCGCCGAAGAAGTGGAAGGTGGAGGAGGGGCGTGAGGAGCCGGAGAGCTGTATGTAAGTGTGTGTGCGTGTGTATAGCCGAGGAGGAAGTGCAGCAGGAGCAAGGAGGTGGGGAGAGTGGATTTCCCCTACTTGGATGTCAGGCATCAAGAGGATTGGAGTAAAAGCTTTGGTCCTGCGATCCTCACTCTTTTCCTGGGGCTACTGCTGGACAGGGGGGGGGGGGAGCAGGACATAAAGGAGAAGAGCTACTGCTGGACAGGGGGAGGAGGGAATGGGAGGGGTACTGCTGGACAGGGGGAGACAAAAGGTGAAGGGCTACTGCTATATGGGGGGAGCAGGGAAAGGGGGGGAGGTGTTGCTGGACAGGGAGGAGGTAAACATAAGGGAGAAGGGCTGCTAGCACCCGTTAATGTAACGGGCTAAATTACTAGTAAATAGCATAAATGCTCTAAACATGATTGTTTCTTTTTATCCCTCATTAATCTATGTGTTAATCTGTTTAGTGTGAGTAAAGTATTACAACGAAGGAGGGGTGTATTAGCTGCAGAAGAGGGAAACTGAAGGGGCTGTGGCGCTGTTCCCATAGAACAGTTTCATCTTAAACCAACGATGAAGGGCCTGCACTGGTTTCCGCTGTTTTACTGGATTCATTTTCAGCCTTGGCTTGCTCTACGCCTGAAATATCTTCTTACACATCACATCAACTTCTTTATCTGCAAAACGGTGGCTCGTTGCCGTTGCCCTGTTTAATGAGTTATGCCTGGTTTGTAACCCGAAAAAAACCTTGTGCTCGTCACGCTTTAGGAAACAGTTCCCCCTCTTTTACAAACGCAGAGCGGGGGTTTTGGCGCCGGCAGTAACTGCTCCGACGCTTGTAGGAATTCTATGAGCGTTGGAGCAGTTACTGCCGCTGACGGTGCTAAAACCCGCACTTTGGGCTCCTTTTACACGAGAGGAAAAAGTGCCTGTATTGAAGGTTAAGGCTTTTAATTTGATAGCTGAGATTGACCTGCTGTCTTAGAACTAAGTCATTTTTTTCTGCTATTTTAACTGCATTATTCTATGTGTTCATGTCCTGTTATGGTTTCTTCATGTTTGAATACGATGTCTTTTTTATATAGTTTAAAGACAATAGACTGTTTTCAGTCCAATTCTTTATATGCGAAGTTGCAAACCATTGGTATGTATAATGTCTTCTCGTCATTACATTGTGTCACAAAACTTTCGCCTTCCAAGCAGCTAAGCTGAACCCATGGCTAGCACAAATGATACTCGAGGCCCCCACTTACCTCGGCTTTAGAAAATTACTTAAAACCTACCTATTCAGCAAACAAGACCCGAATTGTCCGTCCCCCCCGACAATAACTCCCCGCCTCCCCACTCCGCCTCCCTCATGAGGCCTTCCCTTTTTCCCTACTTTCCACATCCTCTGTCTAGTTCGATTAAAGCTGTAATTCTGATAAATAATTGTAAATCTGCCTGTCTATGCAGATCCTAATCTAATTTGATGTAAACCGCCTTGAACTCGCTGGGTATGGCGGTATATAAGAATAAACTATTATTATTATTATCACATATCTCTTCATGTTTTCAAAATCAGACATGCACTATGGTTTCTTCATTCTATTAACTTTTCATTCTTATGGCTTCTCTTAGGCACTTTATAAATTTCTGTGTGTATGCTTATACTCTAATACACACCTATGGCACTTTTTCCTCTCATATCTCTTGTCGATGTTTCAAGCCTCTGTATATAGCTTTATCACACTTGGCTCACTTGTTTTATCTTTGCTTCGAGTATAGACACTAATATGCATGCTCCAGATTGTCATCACAGTCACTTCTTATCTTTCTATCTTTTTATCTTTTTCGTTATCATTATTCATCATTACCTCTTCCTTTTAGGACTCCTGAGGAAGGCGTGTTCGCCGAAAATGGACCGTGTAGGGTCCGGTTGGATTTTTATCACAGTATTTTTTATCATTGTACTTTTTAAATTGAATTTTCATGGTTTTATATGTCAGTGTTTAATAAATTATCTCCAGAAATTCTGTATCCACAGTTTTTGTTTTGGAATGGTTATAGCTAGAGCCTCAGCACTGATCCTTGTGACCCTGGGCAAGTCACTTAATCCCCCTATTGCCCCCAGATACATTAGATAGATTGTGAGCCCACCAGGACTGAAAGGGAAAAATGCTTGAGTACCTGAATAAACTCATGTAAACCATTCTGAACTCTCCTGGGAAAACAGTATAGAAAATTGAATAAAAAAATAAAATAAAATACATAATAAAGCTTTCATTTATTATAACAACTTATCATCATTATCTCATTATACATACATTAAAACCATATAACCTCCAAAATTCAGTTCGGAACCCCTCCCATCAAACCCATTACCCCAAAATATAAATGTTCATTGTAAAATCTTGTGTCAACACCCAGCCCAGAACAGTCACAATTACTGTCCTTGTTTCAAAATCCCCTCTGTCGATCTTCTTTATCACATATTTCTCCATATGATCATCAACTGCTGCCAGTGAAATTTTAACAGTCCAGCCCTGGACTGTTAATACTTCACTGGCTGCAGATGCTGATCAAAGACTTGAGGTTGCCCAGCCCTGAAATAGACAAATAGCAATATGTTTATTTAACATTTGATATAGGGGGATTGAGGGATACAGATAAGGGTAGATAAGAGTATGGAAAGAGTATAGATAAAAACAAAGGGGCTATAGGGCTAAATCAAGATAACATGACAGGTCATGGACCTGATGGGCCGCCGCGGGTGCGGACTGATGGGCACGATGGACCTCTGATCTGACCCAGCGGAGGCAAATTCTTATGTTCTTATACCCACTCTTACTGAAAAAGAAAAAAAAAAAAAACCCCACACACCAGGCCAGGGCAGTAAATAGTAACATGTTAATGCAGGTTCGTTAATTTAGCTCAGGGGTGGGCAGCTATAGCATAATTATTCCACATCCAGTTGTTTGCAGATGGAAGATGCACCTTAATTAAGGGTCATGGGTTTCCTAGCCCTGGGATCTCTCCACCTTTTCATAGCTTCAGGTGCAGCTCAGCCAAATGATTTACATCTAAAATATGAATTTCTCCCACTGCTCTCCGAAGCAAGCTAATTTCAGCAAGAGTAGGGATAGAGAGGTAGGAGTGACAAGGTAAAGCAAAACTGACAGAAAGAGAGGGAGAGAGATGAGCTGGAAACAATTGTGCAGGTATACAGAGGCGCTTTCATAGTGCTTTCTATTCTCGGAGCCTCTTCGTGATGCACCTGTGGGAGTTAATCATTGAATCAGAAAGTTGTCAGTACTGTGAAAGCTCAAACTTTAGAAGCAGAAAAATGCATACAATCAGGGATCACTCAGCCCTCCTGTTCATCCCCAGAAATACATCGTCTCATTAAGCAGCACGTGCCCTCTTCCCTTAAAGACGGTCATTGTCTGTCCAGAAGAGTGTTCTAGTATTTATTGGTCCAATACTGAGGAGGTGCCCCCCTGGGTCCTTGATTACAGGCCCCTCTTCTCCCATGGTGAAGCCTGAAAACTTGGGTATATGATCTTTTGCACGGAATCACAACCTACTAAGACATTACATACACTGTAAATTCACTTTCACATATCATAAAAACCTAAACTAAGATGTACCATAGTGACTCTAAGGTTGCCAACTGGATCCAGGTTCACCTGACAGGGCCAATCCATTCCTGGTTTTATCCCATTGCATGCAGGGACTTGTACTTCTGATTTCCCCATTGCATTCCCTAAGAAAAGTGAGACTAAAATTCCCTACATGCAATGGGCTAAACTTAGGACTGGATCAGCCCTATCAGGTGAATCTGGATCCAGCTGGCAACCTTAGCTGGGTGAGCCCAAAGGGGAATCAGGCCCAACACTTTGTCTTTGACAGTGGAGTAGACCAATTCCATGTTATTTACTCTCAAGGATAAGCTGGCTACTAACTGTTTAGTTTTAAGTTTATTTAAAATTTGATTGATCGCATAATCATATATTCAAGGCGATACACAATTCTAAAAGGAGTTTATGACAATATACGGGGAAACTAAAATTCATATACCAAATAGATGACTTTCAGGACAAACAGGACCAATACGGAATGTAGAGATGGAAATATAATAATTGAAGGCAAATGAGACAATCAAGGAAAACTACAAAAGGAAGGTTTTTTGGGGTTGTTTTGATTTTTTAAAAGAAAAATAGTTGAGTCTTCAACAGGGTTTTATGATGTCTAGCAGTCAAAAGCATCTTTACAAAGATAGCATTTCAACTGGCTCTTAAATTTATCAATATTTCTTTCTTCCCTCAAATAAATTGGCAAGGAATTCCACAATTGGGGAGCCACAACTGAAAAAATATATTGTCTCCATGTATTAATAGTTAGCAGATGTTGGTCACTAGACTGAAGTATTCTAGTGGAAGCACAGGGAATTAGAGTCCTATCGATGAAAGCTGGGGACTTATAGAGCTGATCCTTAAGTGATAACAAACATATTTTGTAGATTATTCTGTGCGATACTGGAAGCCAATGAGATTTTTTTTTAAGAAGTGGTGAAACATGATCAAATTTCTTTGCTTTCATGATGATTTTAATAGAAGCATTTTGAATTAGATGTAAACGCTTGATCTCTTTTTGAGCAATACCCTTAAATAGGGCGTTACAATAATCAATTTTAGAAATGATCAATGAATGGATTAATTTGTTTAGAGATTTGGGTTTTAACCATTTGGAAATTGAACGAATTTGCCGTAATCTGAAAAATGTTGATTTAACTATGCTGCTTTTCCAAATTTATTTTATACTTCTCTTGGCTAGCTGTCATGATCATTTCCTTTGGTAAACTTGTGCGGGAGAATGTTTGATGATTGCAAGATAGCAGTTTCTTAACCCAATCCTTGGGACACACCAAGCCAGTCAGGTTTTCAGGATACCCACAATAAGTATGCAGGAGATAAATTTACATACAATGGGCTAGTACATGCAGGGTCGGATTATAGGATAGGCCAAGTAGGCACGTGTCTCGGGCCTGAAAAGAGTTCAGGAGGGCCTGGTGCGCTGCCTGCTCCAATGACATCAGTATACCTGCCTTGGGGCCCAGCTCCAGTCATCCTTCTTCATTTGCCTTCTTCATTATTCAGTGCTGCCAAACTCATATTGTCACAAACCCGCTACTGAGGTCAGGTTTGTGCCTGTGAAAGTACAAAAACCCCTGATCTTTCAAAGGGCTGATCAATGTAGCAGCAGTGCTAGCAAGGGAGAACAGGATTCTAGCCCTGATGAGAGTGCCCAAGAGCAGGAGCCCTGGGGGGAGGGGAAGCAGGATGAGTTTGATAACTTCCCTGAACCTAGAACAGTCCCTGCTAAAAAGCACTCTGGTAGGCAGGCTCTTAATCAAGCTAGCACACAGCTCCTGAGACTAATTGAGCAACACCAGAAGGCTCAGCAAAAGCCAACCCATTCCCCTTTCAGGATAGGGCGTGGCTTTCTCAAGTCTGGTCATAACCAGCAGTCCAAGCTGGGAAGATTCAGTCTGGATCCAACCTTGGAAGGAGACTCATGGCCAGGTGCTGCTCCCGTGGCTCAGCAAGGGAACGAGATTGAGATGAAGGACCTGAGTAATTTCCCTTTGGCAAGCCTACCTGAGGAAGCAATGGATATTACCTGTGAGCTTGGAGAAGACTGCATGGAAGAAAGTTAAGTTGTTTTTTTTTCTATGTTTTTCTTCTCTTACAAAACTGATTGGTGTTTTGAGGCACCTGGGACTTGTGCTGGCTGGGACTGTGTGTGTGTGTGTGAGCATTTTTATTAAGTCTCACCCTAAAGAAACTCTTCTGTTCCTTGAAGGACTGTGAACTCTGTTTTGAGTTTTTGTTTTTCCTTTTTCTTTTGTGATAAGGAGCTACTGATTGTTTTCCAGTGGGAGTTGTGGGGTTTGAATTCACAAAGATCCAAGGTTGGGATAGAGGGGCCATTCTCTGGCAAGTTACTTAAGTGAATTCAGCAACTCCCCACCCCCGCCAGTTTGGCTGGTTTAAAAGGGGAGAAGCCTGTAGAATACTCAGGCTAACACAGTGTGCTTGCTAAAACAAACTGACTTTAAGTTTAAAGAATAAGGACTACCTGATAAAGCTTACCCTGAGGAAAGGGCTGCTCATGTTTAGCTCTGAAATAAGCTGGACTACTGAGCTTTCTTTTGGTTTCTTTTACTTTTTGATTTGGACATGAGCACAGTGACTGTATTAAATAAAGTGTGCTATCTTTAAAAACTCAGATATCCTGAGCATTTTTGTGTCTCCTGACATTATTAACACCAGCAGGGCCTTTCAATTCGCGAAGGCACGTCCAGGAACTGTGTTTGTGCGCAGCACCCGGTAGCCATTCTGACTAGCCAATACCGGGTGTGCGACAAGTGGTATCAGGAGTGGGATATAGTGCCTCCTGCTGGTGACATGTGAGAATTGAAAAAAAAAAAACGTTTTTGTTTGGAATTTTTTTTGAAAAAAAAAAAAAAAAGAAAACCCATTTTGGATTGTGTTTTTTTTGAGCTTGTTGGTTCCAGTTACTGTTCTTTGGACTCTTTTTTGTCGGTGGTTGCAAGGAGGTGCAGCAGGACGAACAGCCAGGAGCAGTGCAGTGGAGGAACCAAGGACCGGATCCAGAGGGACCTGACCGGACCAGACCTGCTGAGAGCTGAGGACTGCGGAGGACACAGTTCCGGAAAGCAGACAGCGGGGACCGGAGGTGGTGTGTTGCAGTGCAGAGCCCAAGCCGTGCGGAGAACGACTGGAGGCCAGGGAGGCCTAACAACCAAAGGCGTAGACTCATCAGTACTGCGGGTAAGGGTACCCAACCTAAGGGGCTGATGAGGATAAAAGTAACCCTAGCTTGAGTGGCTGACATTTCCTTCACCGGAAGGGGTGTCAGGTTATTGGAAGTGCCACACTTGGGTTTCTCTTGTGTTTGTTTGCCTTCCAGATTCAGCAAAGATGGACCAACAACAGTTGATGGCATTCCTCGCTGCGGAGAGGCAGAAGCAGAGTGAAGACCTGCAGGCCGTCCTCAAAGCCAATCAAGACCTTTGGTATAGGTCTCAGGAACACTCGCAGAGACAACATGATGAAATGGTCACAGCTATGGCCGAGCAGACAAAGCTATTTAATCAACTGCTACAACAATCGCCTCCAAGACCAGCCGGGAGTCCAATCCAGAAACTTGAGCCCGGGACAGCGGTAGGAGCTGATTTTTTATCTAGGTTGGACTTAGGCAGGATAACCTCTAGTGGGGCGTCTGATGGAGCCTGGGAGGAGTTTGAAAGGGTAGCACCCTCAGGTGGTCATTCCTTGGAAAAGGTAGCGGGAGACTATCTGGATCTCGCCTGGACTGAGAAAGCCACCCCTGCTCAGAACCCTGAGGGAATTAAGGAGCAGTTAAGGGAAGGGAAGGCTACTCACCCCCAAACCCAGAGGGATAAAACCCAGGGTTATCCCAAACATAGTGAGGGTCGCCGTTGTTTTCATTGTGGAAAAAGGGGACACACCTGGCGGCTTTGTAGAGAAAGAAAAGACTTAGTAGTGATCCAAGGGACAAATATTAATATCCCTAACGATTACCAAGTGTTAGTCTCCGTAGCGGGGAGTGAAGTTTCTGCCCTGGTTGACACAGGGGCGGAGCAGTCGGTAGCCTCATGTCAACTATGGACCCAGTTGGGAAAAACCCAAAGCATGGGGAATAGGGTGGAGAAAGTCCCTATTACATGTATACATGGAGAGTCCAGAGAGTATCCTCTCTGGCCCGTCACAATAGAGCATAAAGGGGAAAGAGCACACATTCGGATAGCTGTGGTGGACTCTACCCCTTACCCTTTGATACTGGGTAGGGACTGGCTAAGCCAGACTCAGGCAAAGAGTCCTGAAGGAATTAAGAACCCACTAAAAAGGGAAAAATGGGTGTTGGGAGATAAGGTAAAAGGGAAAAGTTCTGTTCCCGCAGGGAGGTGGCGTCAATTTAGGGGGCCAAGGCCAAAGGGATGGCGTCCCTCTATTCGTTGGGCCCCTCTTTCTGTTAAAGCCTTAACACCGACCCAAGCTTATGCTAGGGCAGCAGGATATGATCTCTATGCTGCCCAAGCACAAACTATCCCAGCTAGAGGAAGGGCCTTGGTATTGACAGATATCCAAGTGTCACCCCCACCAGGGTCCTATTTAAGAATAGCTCCTCGGTCAGGGTTAGCACTGAAGCACTCTGTGGATGTGGCTGCGGGTGTAATTGACCCTGATTTTAGAGGGAATTTAGCGGTCTTATTGGTCAACCAAGGGGATACTGAATATAATGTCCACCCCGGAGACCGCATTGCCCAAATGGTGTGTGAACGAATTTGGCATGCCAGGTTAGAACAAAGGGGGCGGCTTCCAGACACAAAAAGGGGACAGGAAGGATTTGGGTCATCAGGAGATAGGTCGCAGGCGACCCCGTCAACACCTAAAATATTAGGGGGGGGACAAGGGGATCCTGTGGAGGAGACCCTCGCAGCGCTGCGGGCAGAGATGTTGGCCCTTAGGGAAGAATTAGGAGCAACACAGCGGAAATGGGAATCAGAGCTGAAGGTGCAGGCGGAGGACAATGCCCTCCCCTCAGAGAACCCCCCCGAGAGTTCTGCAGAGAAATTGGGAGCGGAAATGCTGGCACAATGTCAACAGGAGTCGGAAAAATTGAGAAAGCTGTTAGCTCAGATGAACTCACAAATAAGTCAGGTGAAAGTTCAAATGGCAGAAGACCAAGCACAACAGAAGGGAGTGAAACAGAGTGTTGGGGAGGTAAGGCTATTATGTGAGGAGTTAGCCAACAAACATGGTAAGACAGAAGGGTGGGTCAAGCAACAACAGACCCAGAAAGACCAACTGGAACAACATAGTCAACAATTTGGGCAGGTTATAGAAACCTTTAAAGAAGTAGAAAAGGGAATAAGCGAGATGAGACAGCAAGTGGCCCAAATGAAGGAAGAGGAATTGGAAGGAATAGCGAATGTAATGACTGCCCTGGTGAAGCGGGTGGAAGGGTTGGAAAATGCGGAAAATGATGCTACCATAGCCTTGGAAGCTAGGTATGGGACCCCGGTGTTACAGTGGCCCGATGATTTTGGGGACCCTGAGCCACCACCCGGACCACTAGGGAAGAAAAATAACAAAACACGTAGGCGATATTGATAGTTTGTCCAGAATACAGGAGAACCCTGAGTCCCCTTTAAAGCCTGAGGACAGTCATCAACCAAAGGTGGGGGTATGTCACAAACCCGCTACTGAGGTCAGGTTTGTGCCTGTGAAAGTACAAAAACCCCTGATCTTTCAAAGGGCTGATCAATGTAGCAGCAGTGCTAGCAAGGGAGAACAGGATTCTAGCCCTGATGAGAGTGCCCAAGAGCAGGAGCCCTGGGGGGAGGGGAAGCAGGATGAGTTTGATAACTTCCCTGAACCTAGAACAGTCCCTGCTAAAAAGCACTCTGGTAGGCAGGCTCTTAATCAAGCTAGCACACAGCTCCTGAGACTAATTGAGCAACACCAGAAGGCTCAGCAAAAGCCAACCCATTCCCCTTTCAGGATAGGGCGTGGCTTTCTCAAGTCTGGTCATAACCAGCAGTCCAAGCTGGGAAGATTCAGTCTGGATCCAACCTTGGAAGGAGACTCATGGCCAGGTGCTGCTCCCGTGGCTCAGCAAGGGAACGAGATTGAGATGAAGGACCTGAGTAATTTCCCTTTGGCAAGCCTACCTGAGGAAGCAATGGATATTACCTGTGAGCTTGGAGAAGACTGCATGGAAGAAAGTTAAGTTGTTTTTTTTTCTATGTTTTTCTTCTCTTACAAAACTGATTGGTGTTTTGAGGCACCTGGGACTTGTGCTGGCTGGGACTGTGTGTGTGTGTGAGCATTTTTATTAAGTCTCACCCTAAAGAAACTCTTCTGTTCCTTGAAGGACTGTGAACTCTGTTTTGAGTTTTTGTTTTTCCTTTTTCTTTTGTGATAAGGAGTTACTGATTGTTTTCCAGTGGGAGTTGTGGGGTTTGAATTCACAAAGATCCAAGGTTGGGATAGAGGGGCCATTCTCTGGCAAGTTACTTAAGTGAATTCAGCAACTCCCCACCCCCGCCAGTTTGGCTGGTTTAAAAGGGGAGAAGCCTGTAGAATACTCAGGCTAACACAGTGTGCTTGCTAAAACAAACTGACTTTAAGTTTAAAGAATAAGGACTACCTGATAAAGCTTACCCTGAGGAAAGGGCTGCTCATGTTTAGCTCTGAAATAAGCTGGACTACTGAGCTTTCTTTTGGTTTCTTTTACTTTTTGATTTGGACATGAGCACAGTGACTGTATTAAATAAAGTGTGCTATCTTTAAAAACTCAGATATCCTGAGCATTTTTGTGTCTCCTGACATTATTAACACCAGCAGGGCCTTTCAATTCGCGAAGGCACGTCCAGGAACTGTGTTTGTGCGCAGCACCCGGTAGCCATTCTGACTAGCCAATACCGGGTGTGCGACAATATTCTTCAAAAGACCACGGGCAGTGGTTCCTACAAACTGCCTGCATCTGACCCGGAAGCCATTCCTCTGACGCTGGAAGTTAGGCCAGGCCCGGAGGTATAATACAGATAATTCAAAATACTGCTATTAAAATCATCTTCAAGGCTAAAAAATTTGACCACGTCTCTCCCCTTCTTAAAAAAGCCCATTGGTTACTTATCACTCACAGAATTTCATTCAAAACTCTTCCTAGCATTCAAAGTTCAACTGTCACTCCCCCATGTTCATTGACAGGCTTTTTATCCCTTATGAAACCTCAAGGTCACTGAGATCTTCTAAACAACATCTCCCGAGTATTCCTTCAATCAGACAGCTATTTTATGATACAAGCGTGAAAAACCATTTTTTCAGTAGTTGCACCCACACTTTGGAACGCTCTTCCCCTAACACAGTGGTTCCCAAACCTGTCCTGGAGAACCCCCAGGCCAGTCGGGTTTTCAAGATAGCCCTAATGAATATGCATGACAGAGATTTGCATATAATGGAGATGCCAGGAATGCAGATCTGCTCCATGCATATTCATTAGGGCTATCTTGAAAACCCGACTGGCCTGGGGGGTCCTCCAGGCAGGTTTGTGAACCACTGCCCTAACACTATGGCAAGAAATTAATCTAAACAATTTTAAAACCAATCTGGAAACTTTTCTTTTCAAAGACGCTTATGAGATTTACGATCGATAATGGAAAAAACAAAACAAAACCGCAAAACCCCAGATAAAACGCAAAGGCGTCAGTTCCTGACATTTCCTCTCCCTCGTCGTTTTTTCTTGCACCCTTTCCTTTTATTTTCAATATTGCATCCTCATCCTTTTTTCTTTTGCTTCTACCCTACTTTTTTGTCCTCATTGTCAGTATTGGTTTGTTTGTCTTTCTCCCTGGTTTTTAATCCATTTTTAATATTGTAAAGTTGTAAACCGCTTTGATATGTAAAAGCGGTATATCAAGTCAGAATAAACTTGAAACTTGACGGGGCAGGGGGAATTATCCTGCTCCCCCCTGAGCACATGCAAATTTCTCATACATATTCATTGAAGATATCCTGAAAACCTGCCTGGCTGGGTGTGTCCCGATGACCATGTTGAGAACCCTCATTTCAGAGTGATGAAACAGGAAGTTCCAGAGCTAGAGTGATAGCACAAAAAGAGGCATAATCATATAATGAGAGGCTAGAGAAGCTGGGCCTCTTCTCCCTTGAAAAGAGGAGACTGAAAGGGGACATGATTGAAATATTCAAGATAATGAAGGGAATAGACTTAGTAGGTTGTTCACCCTCTCCAAGGTACAGAGAACAAGAGGGCACTCTCTAAAGTTAAAAGAGGATAGATTCCGTACAAACGTAAGGAAGTTCTTCTTCACCCAGAGTGGTAGAAGTTTGGAACGCTCTTCCAGAGGCTGTTATAGGGGAAAGCACCCTCCAGGGATTCATTAGATAAGTTCCTGCTGAACCAGAATGTACGCAGGTAAGGCTAGACTCAAATAGGGCACTGGTCTTTGACCTAAGGGCCGTCGCATGAGCGGACTGCAGGCACAATGGACCACTGGTCTGACCCAGCAGCGGCAATTCTTATGTTCTTTAAGGAGGTGATGATGTAGCTAGAGTATTGTCCAGTTCTGGATTTAGAGGAAATGTCTGAGAAAGGCTGCTATCAACCAAATGCCCTCTATTCACCAAAAGCCTTGTGAGATGAGACTTAAGGACTTAAATGTGCACACCTTAGAGACATTCAAAATATGTCAAAAGAATACAAGCAGACTTTTTCCAGAAAAAAAAACATTCTAAAACAAGAAGTAACAGTCTGGGGCTCCAATAGTGGAGAAAAAACCCAGCAACGGTAGAGAAAGTAGAGATATGAGATTTAAGTCGGGTACGAAAACGAAACTGGCATGGAAGTAAGATCAAGTGAGAGGCTGATTAAACAAACAAAAACTTGGAGACTGGTGGTAGAGCGAGCCCACGCTAGGGAAGATTCAATAATTAGAGGAACCGCAGAGCTAAAAGTTGGGGTACCGCATTCATACGATATTTTTGTTGCAAATAAAGACTTGGCATCAAATACATCTGTTCTGCAGTATTTTTTTGCTTTCTTGGAACATTATTGGAACAGTTCTATAACTGGGGCATCTCCAGCTATGTGCCAAGAGGATGTACAATAGGAAAGTATTCTATAAACGTTCCTAGGATGCCTAGGTCTGTTATAGAATACTAATACAACCAGCTATCAATGAGCCTAAAATTTAGTCACTTGCACGTATGCCAGCTGTAAAATGTGCAGACGCCTAACTACAGCAGGGACACACTGAATTAAACAGTATTCTGTAAGTTACCGGGTATGTGTACAAGTGGGAGCTTCAGTATATCCTGCCCATGTTCCACCTCTGTGTACCCTCCCCTTGCAAATAAGTGCTGTGTAAGTTACATGGATATTTGCAGAATTGTACTTAAAAATTAAAAAAATTAATTCCCTACGTCGTATGTAGACAGCCAACAGAAGTAGGGACTAAAAGATGCATCAAGTTTTCAAGTTTCAAGTTTATTTAAAATTTCTTCTACCGCCTAATAAAACCGTCTAGGCGGTGTACAAAAATGTTAAAACCATCTACTGACTAAAATACAGTTTAAAGAACATACAACAACATTAGGACAAATACTAGATTTTAAGGACTAATAAACTAACAAAAAAAAAAAAATAAATTAACGAACAGAGACAAACAGGAAAGGGGGCTGGAACTACAATATGTGGAGAAAAAGAGAACATGTAAGGGAGAAGAACACTAGGAAGGGGAAGAGGTATTAAGATTCCTTCTCAAAACGGAGTGGTCCTTAAAAGGACAATTAGGAGTCAAATGCATCGAGAAAGAGAAATGTCTTTAGTTTTAACTTAAAGTCGGAGAGTGTAAGTTTTTCACGTAAGTAGTTTGGAATACTGTTCCAAAGAGAAGGGGCGCTAACAGGAAAGATTGAGGACCTTAGTGTGTTTATATGTTTCAATGATGGGATAATAAGAAGGTTTTGAGCTGTAGATCGCAAAGACCTTGTAATATTGTAAGGGATAAGTAGGTTATTAATGAATTCAGACTGATGATTTTCTCTGCAAAAAGTACAAAAGTTTATTGGTAATTTAAACAGTCTCATGCAAGCATCCTAGACTCAAATCACAAAATCAACATTGCCCTAATCAGCACCTTCAGTTTTCCATTTAATTTTTCTTCCTGGGCCTCAACGACGACACCCACATCAATATACTACCTTCATTATCAGCTGGGATTTATTCATCTTATCTTTGTTGGTTCCCATATAAACTTAATGTTAATATCTCTTCAATCTTCCACAACAAACATTTAATATGGACTTAATAATCAATCTTTAGCAGTGATAGGACATTCATTCCATCATCTTCAAAAATAATATTACTTAGTGGTAAAAAAAAAAAAATAGCACTTCTCTCCTTTTCTTCAAGATACGCATCAATATCGAATTGGGAGTTTACCGACTGACATGATTCATGTTTCGCATTCGCCGCGTCAAGGTCTCTCCCCCTAAAGTACAATATTCTCTATTAAACATTTTTTCAACATTTAATTACAGTAGCTTTTCAATGCTTTCAAATATCAGCGACGATACCTGCTGTTACCTTAATAATAATAATAATAATAATAATAAAATAATAAATTTATTCTTTTATACCGCCATTACCAAAAGTTCTAGGCGGTTTACACCATAAGAAACTGAACAGTCAGCGAAATATATTCATACCATAAAAATAAAATCATACAAAAAAGTTAAAAATGTGATTGTGATTGCAGTCAAAGATGGCGGTTGCGTTTTTCCGGGTTAATTTAAATCACAGTGAGCTGCCTCATTCTTAGCCAATCAGAGACTCTTCTTTCATACAAGGGTCAACAATTTAGTTTCTGCGTTCAGCCCCCATAGGCTGACTGTATTTAATTTAAATATCCAACTTTGTTCCTTTCTTTTGCTCTCAGTACTCTTCATGCATATCATACACACTCCCTTTCCTAGCCATCACATTCCTAGAGCATGCATTTAATTAACCCAGCTAATGAGCCTATGGACCTTACAAAGTCATGGGAGGGATGCAGCTCTGTAATTTATTATATCGTAACGTGCCCTTTTTCTACTGTTAGCTCAAGCATCACTAAAAGCATCTAAGATGCTATGAGACAATTTTCCAGTACGTGCGCAGGGAGAATAAAGGATGCATTCTCACGGCAGGCCATGCCATTGACTTGTTAGAATATTTCGCAGTATGACCAGCAGGATCTCATATAAAGATACAATTTCCATATCTGGTTGAAAACACAGTAATGACAAAAGAGCAGCTTTCACAGTGACTAATGCAGTGGCATCATAACAAAACAAGCCTAAACTACACTTACATACCAAGAATTAAATTAAAATGAACTATTGAGCTTGACTGTGGCGTCAGACATTAAATGAAAGATTTTATTACTGGAATGATTGCATAGAAATAAGAAAGAACATGTGCTGGCACAGGGGTTGGGCGGTATCGGGAACCGTGGTTCTCAAGGACTGTGTTAGCCTCCTTTGGTTTAGGCCATTGCTATGAATTCATTTCTTTGCATTTGTATCACTTCCAAATAATTAATGGTACTGCTGAGACAGACATTGGGGAAGCCACTGCTTGCCCTGGGATTGGTAGCATGGAGCATTGCTACTATTTGGGTTTCTGCCAGATACTTGTGTCCTGGATTGGCCACTGTGGAAACAGGATACTGGGCTAGATGAACCATTGGTCTGACCCAATACAGAACTCCCCTGAAATTTGCGGGGGTTCCGTTCCAGGAGCACTGCAAATTTAAAAAAACTGCGAATGCAGTTTAGGAGTGGATTGGCGGTGGGAGAGAGCTGCAGGGGTGGTGGCGGGTGCTAAAAAACCCCAATATTTAGGCTGGCAGGCGGTTTGGCTGTGCAGAAGGCTGACGGGGGGAGGGAGGGGCGGGGGGAAGGGGAGAAGAGGAGGAATCGGCTGTGCAGAAGGCTGATTGGCTGATCAGCGGGGAGAGGAGGGGGAATCGGCTGTGCAGAAGGCTGATTGGCTGACCGGGGGGGAGAGGAGGGGGAAATCGGCTGTGCAGAAGGCTGATTGGCTGATCAGCAGGGAGAGGAGGGGGAATCGGCTGTGCAGAAGGCTGAGTGGAATCGACGGCTGTGCAGAAGGCTGATTCGCACATTCAGTTATTCCCTGTATTTTTTGACCGGAAGAGGCAGTCAGAAAATACCGAGAATAACTGAGTCCGCGATTCACGAACCGCGATTTCACGGGGGTCTACTACATGACTATTCTTATGTTCTTACATAAGTCATGCTTGACAAGTTAATTTTTATAAAGGGTGCCTAAGGATGAGCACCTTTTATAAAATAGCACATAGAACTGGGATCTGCACCTAATTTGGGCACAAGAAGTAGGAAAGCAGTGGGCAAAACTGAAAGGAGCGATTATAAGGGCAACCGACCATTTTATAAGGAAAGTAAGTAAAAGTAAGAGGAAAAGAAGGCCATTTTGATTTTCAGTAGCTGAGAAGGTAAGAAATAAGATGTTAGCTTTCATAGACTACAAAAGATAGCAGAAAGAGGAAGACAGGCAAAAACATCTGAAAAAGTTAAGAGAGGCTGGCTGAGTAGTCAGGAAAGCAAAGATGCAAATGGAAAAACACCCTCCCTTGGAGTGACGCCCCCCCCCAGCAGCAGGAGAGATGCCCACAATCTCCTGCCATAAACAACACTCCCCCTGCAGCGGCAAACCCTCCCACCCGCAGCAGGAGCGATGCCCACTCTCTCACTCCATCAAGCGACTCCCCACCCCAGCAGCGAGATAGATGCACATTCTCTCCTGTGGCTACACAACACCCCCCCTACCGCCGACCCCTCTCCCTCTTATCTTGAATTAGTTGGCTGATCGGAATGATGCCTACTCCCTGCAGCTAGCTGGCCCACCTCTTCAAAATGGACTGAGGCTGTCAATGGGAGGAGCCTTAGACAACCTGGGCCAATCAGAGCCTCAGGCCCCTCCCTTGATGCACTGAGAAGGATCCTAAGGCTCTGATTGGCCTGGACGCCCCATAGGAGAGGCCTTAGGTGTCCTGGCTAATTAGAGCCCTAGGCCCCTCCCCAGTGCATTCGGAGAGGGGCCTGAGGCTCTGATTGGCCCAGGTTGTTTAAGGCCCTTTCTAAGGGAGGGGAAGGCCCATTTTGAAGGGGAGGGCAAACTGGCCCTCCGATCAGCCAACTAATTCAAGGTAAGGGGGAGAGGGGTAAAAGCAGTGGGGGGTATTGTGTGGCAGTAAGATAGAATGGGCATCTCTCCCTCTTCTGGGTGAGGGGGGGTTGCTTGGCAGCGGGAGAGATTGGGCATCTCTCCCGCTGCTGGGCGGGGTGGGGGATGGGGGTGTTGGCTTTCTAGCAGTCTCCGACACTGCCATGCCAGGATTTTAAACAGTGCTGTCACTATACCAGCACCCCTGGACCAGTCGCTGATTTTTGTCGCCAAAAGCCGACGCTTCTCTTAGAAAATGGATTGGCAATTGTTAAGAATCCACCGTTGGCTCATTTCAATGTTGAAGAGGCCATTTGCATGTCAGTGTTGGAGACTGCTAGAAACCTCAGAAAAGACAGATATACGCCATTTTGATAATCCGCTGCTAAAATGCCTGCAGGCTAAACCGTCGGAAAATAGTTTAGCGATGGCGTTAAAGTTTGGAGAATATCGGCCCCAGTTAGGTGGAAAAGGATAAGGACTTGCATACCACCTTTCCATTCAAAGTAATTTACATACAGGTACTCAAGCATTTTCCCTCTCTGTCCCTCACAATCTCACAATCTGTCTAATGCACCTGAGATCATGGAGGATTAAGTGCGTTGCCCAGGGGTCACAAGAAACAGTGCAGGGTTTGAACCCACAACTCAGGGTGCTGAAGCTTTAGCTCTAACCACTCCACCACACTCTGCAGCTACTTAGGAGTTGGTTGATCTATTGTAGATTTGATTTTTATTGATATATTATGTGCACATCCAGGGGGAGGGAGGGAGGGTGGATTTATTTTTAAATGATTCTCTGAATTTTTGTAAAATTAATGTATTGGTTTATTTATTAGTGCTTATTATCTCTTATGGATATGAAATGTATATCATAATGAGCTTTTTGAAGATTTGATTATTAAATTAAAAATTTATAATAGTTATGGGATAGGGTGGGGGGAGGGATATAGATTGATTTGTTTCTTGAAAGAGTATTAACTGATGTCTTAAATATAAAATGTATTTAATTTGTATTTCATTTATTGAAAATATTGAAAATGAACAAAGAATTAAAAAAAAAAAAAGGAGTTGGTTGGTTAGAGCTGATATTCAGTGGTACTAACCAGTTATGTGCCCTTGAATCTTCCCAGATAGTCTGGTCTTTGTGATTTAAATGGCCAAGAGCCTCTCTTTCTGTGTTTATGCTACCGTAGTTATGCCAGGTCTATGGCTGGTGTAACTACAGGTGCGTAAATATAAGGTGCCCCAATCAGTGGCTTAGCGAGGGTTAGTGGCGCCCCTTTCCCCCACTGTGCGCGCATGCGCTCCTTCCCTGTACCTTACTAACATTGGCACGAGCAGCCACCAACTTACTGCCCGCGTCGGCTTCGATGCTCTCTCCTACGCCACTTCCTAGGCGCGGGGCCAAGAAGCGCCATCAGACAGAGCGCCGATGCGGGCGGAAAGTTGGTGGCTGCTCGTGTCAAAGTTAAAAAAGTTTGGGGGAAGGGGCGTGCGCGCGCGGCAGGAGGAGGAGGGGGGGAGAAAAGGAAGGGTGCCGGCACCCTGAGTAAGATGGCACCTGGGATAGACTGCCCCCCCTCACTCCCCCCCTCACTACACCACCTGCCTCAATGCCAGGTTAAGCTAGTCTTCTATAACAAATCCCAGGCCCCAAGATTCAGTGGCGTACTAAGGGAGGGGGGCGGTCCGCCCTGGTTGCATGCCCCAAGGGGGTGCAGAGCCGGCCAACCTCCTTATTCTGTCGCTGCTGCTTTCCTTAACCAGCAGCAACGGCAGTAAACAAAAGTGTTGGTGGGTGCTCAATCCGGCGGTTCTACAGCTTCTGGCCGGCTACGTCAGAAGCGTTCCCTCTGAAGTCACGACGTCAGAGAAAAGGCTTCCGACGCAGCCGCGGGTCGCGTGAGGTGTAGACGCCCGCGGCTTTGAGCAGGGGAGCCGGCCAGAAATGCTGGGACAATTCCCTTCTATTCCTAGATCACACCGATTCCTCTCCCTCCCCCCCGACTTCCAGTTCTGTACTTTGCACGTCCTCTTGCGCCTTTCGCAATCTGGAACGTCACTTAGGCTAGGACAGTCTCGAGTGATTGAGCCACTCTGGGCAAACATTTGCTGCAAATCACAAATGTCCCTATCTTGGAGGATCGTGTGCTGGCAGATTTATTAACTAGATAGGATCAGAGTCAGCAGGGCAATGGTTTCTTCTTACACTAGTTCTGGCACACACCACTCTGTATGGCAGTTGTAAATGGATTCAGATCAGACGGTAGAGATATCAGCCGTGGTGTTCTGGCCTTTTGTTTAGCTGGAGTCCATGATGATTTGGACCTGCTCATACAATCTAAACATTTCCTGAGCTTTCTTCCCTTTCCTCACTGCAGCTGGAGTGGAAGGTACCACTGGTCTGGAGAAATTTTAAACAGTCACAGTGGTCAAGATTATAAACCTTATTTCCCCCGTTTTCTGCTAAGGTACAAATCCCTTATTCAAAGTTAACAAGGAGTTTGCCTTGATGTTTAATTGGTCCTACAAACTGAATCTGAATACATTTCACAGGTCCAGGAGGAGAAAGTGCAACCTCCTTAAGGGAAAAAAAATTACCCTGACTATACCAGATTGTCTGAAATGAGGAAGAAAAAAGTGTGTGGAAGAGAAAAGAGAAAGTAATAGCGGGGAAGACAGAAAGCTAGATTGGAACAGAACTAGTACTTTTGTTATTCCTCTTATGCAGTTGCTTACGAAGGAGGGGAGGGGGAGGAAGGTCCGCCCCGGGTGCATGTCTTAGGGGGGGTGCACAGCCGGCCAGGTCCGGGTCATCCTACTGTGCAACAGTACCTGCACCTCCGCGCGGCTGCTGGTGGATCCCTTCTGACTTACTTGCTCTGAAGCAGAGTCGGCAGCTGTGCAGAGGTGCAGGAAGGTCCCGCGATGACTCGTTTGCTGGCTCTGCTCCAGAAGAAGTAAGTTACGTTGGAGGGGGTGGACCCGGCAGACGCAGTCATCGCTGGACTTTACCACAACTCCCTGTGTCTGCCGGATCCACCCCCTCTGATGTAACTTACTTCTTCTGGAGCAGAGCCGGCGATGAGTCATCGTGGGACCTTCCAGCACGCGGCTGCCAACTCCATTCCAGAGCAAGTACGTTAGAATGGGGTGGACCGGCAGCTATAGTCATCATGGGAAAGGAGAAGGACTGCTGGAATGGAAGAGTGGTGGAGGGAAAGAAAGGGGGCAGATACTGATTGAAGAGGGGTGGATGGAGAGAGAAAGGGCAGACATTGGATGGCAGTGGGGAGGGTAGAGGGGAAGCCTATGCTGGATGGAAGTGCAGATGGGAGAGATAAGGGAGCAAATGCAGGAAGGAAATGGGAGGAGAGAAAGAGGGGAGCACACGCTGGATGGAAGTGGACAGAGAGAAGAGAAGGTACTAGATGGAAGGGGTAGAGAAAGAGGGCACATGATGGAAGGAGGGGATAAATAAAAGGAGGGTACATGATGGGAAAAGGATTGAGTTAGGGAAATACTGGAGGGGGTGAGGGAAAGAGGTGACGAGCTGTAGGTAGACAGTAAAAAAGGAAATTGATGAGAGGTAGTAAGAACGTAATCTAGACGGGTGCAGAAAATAAATTGAAGAGGAAAATGAGGAAAAAAAGGGAAAGGGATTGCAGAGGAGAGGTGTGGGAGAGGGAAGAAGAGGAGAGAGATGCCAGATCAATGGGGTTAAAGGAGAGATGGAAGGGGGAGGCATACAGTTTCTGGAAAGGACATAGAAGGAGAGAAGATGCCATATAGGGGCAGAGAGACGGCAGACAGTGAATGGAAGGAAGAGAGTAACAAGAAGATGAGGAAAACAGAAACCAGAGAAGACAAAGGTAGAACAAAAATTTTCTATTTATTTATTGCTTTAGGAGACATGTGTTACTGTTTCTGTGGTGTTGCATTGTATGCAGAGTCCAGCTTCTTGCTGGTTCAATTTAACCTTTGTCTATGTATTTCTATTTTATCCCCCCTTTTACAAAACTGTGGAGCGTTTTTTAGTGCTAGCCGTGGTGGTAGCAGCTCTGATGCTCAGAATTCTATGAGTGTTAGAGCTATTACCACCGTGGCTAAAATCCACACTACAGTTTTGTAAAAGAGGGAGGGGTTAGTTTGTGATTACATATTCCATACTAGGCGGAGGTGTTTTCTGTGTTCGAAAGACATGTTTTTTTTTTATTAGGATTGACTGCAGGATTGATCTGTACTAGTCTGGCTTGTTTAGTTTTACAATGGGTGTATTGATGTTGTACTGCTCACTGCAGTATGTAAGATGCTGCCTTTTCCTAGGTACTCATGTGTGATGTGTGGATTGTTACTAAAAATCATGTTTTTCATACAGATGGGGGGGGTGTCAAAAAATGATGGGCCCCAGGTGTCACATATGCTAGGTACGCCACTGCCAAGATGCCATTATAGAATAGGTCTTTGGTGGTCAGATAATGCAATGGGAGCTAACTAAGGGATATTAGCCTTGAAAAAACCCTCTGGGTGAAACATGTCGGTATGAATGTCCCTGCAAGTTAGAGTACTTAATTTATAAAGCTAAGCACGATTTAATATTTATAAACCTAAAAAGTTCACGATAAAGTTTGATAGTTAAATAATGTTAACTTATGGTGACTCAGTGAGGATGTGAAGCCAGATACAGTGAAAGCATTTTGAGTATTATGGTGGTACCTCTGAGGGTCGGTTAGCATTGGAAATATCCATAACCTTATAATAATAAAGACATAAGACAAGGGAGAGGACATCTAGTGGACTCCGAAGAAAGAGAAATGGAAGCAGCGAGAACCCGGAGGAGCTTCCCAGTGTACTGCACAGAGTGTCATATGTATGACTACCTTCCCTCGGGAAGGCAGGCATACATATGCAGTCGGTGTCAGGAACTGGAAAGCCTGAAGAAGGAAGTTGGTCGACTGCAGTGCAGGGTTCAAGAGCTGGAGGGACTCCACATCTCAGAAGCACCTTTCGAGACAACTGAAGACCCTGCAGGAGAAAGCCACATCAAGGAGCAAGTAAGGGAGCTCGAAAGATTCATCGAGGAGGCCTACAGGCAGGCAGAAGAGCAGGAGCATCAGCAGCGCTGGAGCGAGGAAGCTACGGCTACACAAGATGGAGGACATGGGCCAACAGATGGAAGACAGGGGCCAACGGACGCCGAGAATGAAGTATCACATGGAAGATTCGTGCAAGCAGAGAGGGCAAAGACTGGCGGGTACCCTGAAAGAGAAGGACTAAACCACGCCGAGGATACAGATTTGAGACCAGTGAGGAAGCTGAAGAAGGAGAAATCTGCAGTCGTCGTGGGAGACTCAATCCTGAGAGAAGTGGACAGTCACGTAGCAGGAGGGAGAGAGGATCGGCTAGTGACCTGTCTCCCAGGAGCAAGAACGAAGGACATCTCCGACAGAATCGAGAGGATCCTGGATGGCGCGGAAACAGAAGAGACAGCAGTGATAATCCACGTGGGAACAAATGATGTCAACAGGAGAAATTACAGCAGGACTACGCTAATTGAACAGTTCAAGATCCTAGGAAAGAAACTGAAGCTGAGGACACAGAAGATAGCATTCTCAGAGATTCTGCCAGTACCGAGGGCAGACGTGAAGAGGCAGACCGAGCTACAAACAATAAACGCTTGGTTGAGGAGATGGTGCGAAGAAGAAGGATTCCTTTTTGTAAGAAACTGGACAACTTTTTGGGGGAAGAACAAGCTCTTCAGGAGGGACGGACTACACCTGAGCAAGGCAGGAACGAGACTGCTAGCAAACAACGTCAAGAGAGGAATTGAGCAGGCTTTAAACTGAGAAGAAGGGGAAAGCCGATAATCGACCTGACGTCGACGGTTCGGACAAGAGTATCCAAAGAAGATACTGAGCGGGAAAAATGCTGGGAACAGGCAAGAGACGAACAACAGAAGCTGTTGACCAACAAAAAGGGCAAACAGATAAAATTAGAGGAACAGGAGAGATCAGGAAATCAGGTTGCAGATAATAAAGATACACCAAAACATGAGGAAGAAAAGATCAGAAAAGATACACCAAAAAATGAGGAAGAAAGGAACAGAAATGAGGGACTGGCAGCCCAACTAGGGGATGGTAAGAGGAGCAAAACACATGTAAAACCAGCAGAGAAAAGAAAAGACCAGGACTTAAATTGCTTGTACGCTAATGCAAGGAGCCTAAAGACCAAAATGGGAGAATTAGAAGCCATAGCCAAAAAAGAAAACCTAGACATCATTGGAATCACGGAAACATGGTGGAATGAAGATAACCAGTGGGACGTAGTGCTGCCAGGGTACAAACTCTATAGAAGAGACAGGACCCACAAGAAGGGTGGAGGAATAGCACTATACATAAAAGACACCATTCCCTCGTCCAGAGTGGATATAGAACCAAAGGCGGAAGGACTGGAGTCATTATGGGTAAAATTACCAGGAAAAAGTGGCCTTGACATAAGATTGGGTCTATACTATCGTCCACCTGGACAAACGGAAGCAAACGACAAAGATCTGGCAGCAGAACTGAGGCGGGAAGGCAACAACAGGAATGTGACAGTAATGGGAGACTTTAACTACCCCGGGATAAACTGGAATATTGGAAACTCAAACTGTGCGAGGGAAACAGAATTCTTAGAGGCTGTGAGGGACTGCTTTATGGAGCAGCTTGTCAAGGAACCAACAAGAGGTTATGCCACTCTTGACCTAATCCTAAACGGAATAGGGGGACCTGCAAAAGAAGTGGAAGTAGTAGGACCACTAGGAAACAGCGATCACAACATGATCCAGTACAAATTAGGAGTAAGTACAGCAAAAGGGAAGAGAACCACAGTGACAACGTTCAACTTCAAGAAAGGAAACTATGATGCTATGAGAGCAATGGTTAAAAAAAAACTTAGAAACAGCTCAAGGAAAACAGAAACTGTAGAGCAAGCCTGGTCTCTATTCAAGGGCACAGTGCAAGAAGCACAACATATGTACATCCCCAGATTTAGAAAAGGGTGCAAAAAAAACCGAACAAAAAACCCCGCATGGATAAACGACGAGGTGAAGAAAGCGATAGGAGACAAGAAAAAATCATTCCGGAAATGGAAAAAGGACCAAACTGGGGAAAACTGGAATGAGCACAGGAAACACCAAAGAGAATGTCATCAAGTGGTTAGGAGAGCGAAAAGAGAATACGAAGAGAAACTGGCCAGGGAGGCAAAAAACTTCAAATCATTCTTCAGATATGTTAAGGGGAAGAAACCAGCGAGGGAGGAAGTAGGACCGTTGGATGATGGAGACGAAAAGGGAGTGATAAAGGAGCAAAAAGAGGTAGCCGACAGGTTAAACAAATTCTTCTCGTCAGTCTTCACAAGCGAGGACACATCCAGTGTACCGGAACCCGACGTGATCTTCCATGGTGACCAAGAAGAAAAACTGTCAGCAATAGAGGTGACCACACAAAAAACGTGAAGGGAACAATATGCAGAAATCTTTCAACACCTTTTTAAACCCGTGTGGTGCTCAGAATCCAGTAATGGATAAGAAAAAAGCTTAACATGGGGACGAACCCCTAAAGCATTTTCACAGCATTGGATGGATCGCAATAAGCGTATTCGTCAACCGAGAAAAATCACGTATGCTCAGTCTTCCAGTAGCTCAGGGGGAGAGGATCCCAGCTCTGATTCCAGTAGTTCTATCAGCACGGGCCCAATTCAAACTCGTTCAACTGCTGTAAATTTTCAAGGGCCGGCCTCCCACAAGGCAGGGAGCACTCGGACCACCAAAGGCAGACGACCCCCCAGGCCCTAACCATTAATAACAACGTGTTCAACTTATCCAGTAAACACTTATCTTCCAATGAACTATCTGTCCTCTCTAAAGGCTTATCTTTTGTCCCATTTACCAACTATAATCCTTTGGACACCAGAATTAGTGTATACAAATTGATTAGAAAATGTAACCTCACTCTTTTTTTCAAAGACAAGGTATCAGATTATGACCCTTCGGGACTACACAGACCCTCCACTTGGAACCCCCCAGGCAATTTGGACCCCCATTTACAAGTTTTTTATAACTTAGTAGAGAAAGATATAGCCATGTTGGAAAGTCAGCAATCTCATACCAGACGCAACATCTCCAGGGATATGATGCAATCTATATGCACTTTATCTAAAGACACTAGTATCGTCATACGCCCCGCTGATAAAGGAGGCGGCATAGTACTTCAAGATACTACAGCTTACATTAAAGAAGCCCGGAGACAACTCAGTGACTCGCAGTATTATCAATTGCTACCTATGGATCCTACGGTAGAGATTGCCGATCTTATCCAACATGTCCTTTTGCAGGCTCTGGAAAAGGGGACCATTACAGACAAAGAATACCGGTTTTTACATCAAACATATCCAGTCATCCCGGTAATTTATTTTGTCCCCAAAATCCACAAAAGTCTTTCATCTCCTCCTGGGCGCCCGATTGTCTCTGGTATAGGTTCCATCTTGGAGCCTTTGTCAGACTTCGTTGACTTTCATCTTAAACAGCAGGTTACTTTAGCTAAGTCCTACATCAAAGACACCACATCTGTGCTCACGTGGCTTCAAGACACTCACTCTGTTCCTCAGGGTTCTTTTTTAGTCACTTTGGACATCACGGCCCTTTATACGAACATCCCGCAGAACAGTGCCATTGAGGTAGTTCGTAGACATCTTGAGACACTCAATTTATCAGCAGACAGAGTGGAATTTCTAGTAACCATTGCCAGCATTGCCTTGCAAAAGAACTATTTTTTGTTTGATACAGAATATTTTTTGCAGATTCAAGGCACTGCTATGGGGGCAACCATGGCCCCTACCCTGGCATGTTTATATGTTACAGATTTTGAGGAGTCTTACATTTACACATCTGCTTACTGCACAGACATTTATGTATGGAAGCGGTACATAGATGACGTTTTTTTGATATGGACCAATACGGAGGAGTCCTTTCACAGTTTTTTGTTGTGGTTAAATGCTTGTAATTTACATCTGCAGTTCACATCTACCATTTCCACGACTCAAATATTCTTTCTTGACATTTGCATTACACTACGACAGGGGCATTTTGACACCACTATATACCGGAAGCAGACAGATAGGAACAATCTATTGCACTATGACAGTTACCATCCACGTCACTTGAGGGACAATCTACCTATGGGCCAATTTTTGCGGCTTAGACGCTTATGCAGTGACACAGAGGAATACAAAGCACGTTCTGTAGAAATGAGACAAAGATTCACCGACAGGGGTTATCCGAGTGGCATCATCAAAAAGGCTTTTAAAAGGGCTTTATATGCTCATCGTCAATATCTTCTACAGCACTCCCCTGTCAGGGAAGAAGCACGCATGGTGTGCACTTTACCTCATTCATATAGAGCCTTTGCCATTAAAAAGATCATTAAAACTCATTGGCATATATTGCAAATACACCCAGAGCTTTCTCAACCTCCTCTGTTCGCGTTTTCGCGAGGCAGAAACTTACGTGACCACATCACGTCCTCTCAATTTGTCAGTGCTCAAGTCAATATTTCAGCTCAGTCCAAAGGTCATTACAAATGTGGCAGCTGCACAACATGCCCATATGCTCTTGAGACTACGCGCATCGATCACCCCCATTCATCGAAATTTCACATTCTTCAGCACCACACTGATTGTAACACCCGGGGTGTAGTTTACATGATCATGTGCCCATGTAAATTATTATATATAGGACATACTACTCGCAGTATCAAGGTACGCATCACTGAGCATCTAAGCAAGATTAGGAGGGGCGACATGGCAGCCCCCTTAGTGCAGCACTGGCACTCATTTTCACATCAGCTTAATGACTTACAATTTCTAGTTTTGGAAGTAGCTCACCTCAAGAGAGGTGGTAACGTTAAAGCCTGGCTGTGGAAACACGAGCAAAGGTGGATCTATCATTGGAGGACAGTGATTCCTACTGGACTGAATCGAGAAGTTGAATGGTGGGCGTTCCTTCACTGATGATGGACAGTGTTGCACATTATAAATACAGGGTGCTCAGCTGAGCACTGACGTCATAGGAACTGAAAGTTTTTTCCTTTGTACCAGGTATCCAGCCTACCGCGTCGAGACACTGTATCATTTTTGTTCTTTTGAATTTCACTACAAATTTCACCTTATGTTTTTGTCTAGGAAGGATTTACAAACTGAATCTTTCACTCAGCGTTACAGGTTCTCTGAAGAAGCCTTTTAAGCCTATTTCGGCGAAACGCGTCAGAACCTGCTAAGATCTTCGCTGTATGGACCTTCAAGCTAAGTCTAACTAATATTTATTAGCTTTTCAAAGTATTTACACATTGAAGTTTTTTCACTTTATGGACATATAACTATTACTACACCAAGTCTTAGAGATTTTTTACTCACCTTTCTACCAAAAATCGGTGGTGCAATGATAGACTCTGTGAAAATGCTTTAGGGGTTCGTCCCCATGTTAAGCTTTTTTCTTATCCATTACTGGATTCTGAGCACCACACGGGTTTAAAAAGGTGTTGAAAGATTTCTGCATATTGTTCCCTTCACGTTTTTTGTGATTTCTCCCTTTGGAACAATTTTTGTTCATTACATACCCAGTTGTTGTACTTTGAGCAATAGAGGTGAGCCATGAGGATGTCCTCCAACAGATAGATAGATTGAAAAGTGACAAATCACCAGGCCCGGACGGAATCCACCCTAGGGTACTAAAAGAACTAAGAAATGAGATAGCGGAAATACTCCAAATAGTTTGCAACCTATCCCTGAAAACTGGAGAGATTCCGGAGGACTGGAAGATAGCAAATGTTACACCTATCTTTAAAAAGGGGTCAAGAGGAGACCCGGGAAACTATAGGCCGGTAAGTTTGACATCGGTTCCAGGCAAGATGGTAGAAGCACTGATAAAGGATAGCATCTGTGAGCACATCGAAAAAAATGGGCTGATGAAAGCGAGCCAACATGGCTTCTGCAAGGGAAGATCGTGCCAAACAAACTTACTGCACTTCTTTGAGGGGGTAAACAGCCAGTTGGACAAAGGGGAACCTGTAGACATCATTTACCTTGACTTCCAAAAGGCCTTTGACAAAGTACCCCATGAGCGGCTGCTTAGGAAGCTATGGAACCACGGGGTGGAAGGGGACGTATACAGATGGATTAAACACTGGTTGGCAGGCAGGAGACAGAGGGTTGGAGTAAAGGGTCACTACTCGGGCTGGAGGAAAGTCACGAGCGGAGTTCCGCAGGGGTCTGTACTTGGACCGCTGCTGTTCAATATATTTATAAATGACCTGGAAACGGGGACGAAATGTGAAGTTATAAAATTTGCGGACGACACTAAACTCTGTAGAAGGGTTAGAACTACGGAAGAGTGTGAGGACCTACAAAGGGACCTAAACAAACTGGAGGAGTGGGCGAATAAATGGCAGATGAAATTCAATGTAGGGAAATGCAAGGTCATGCATATAGGGAGAAAAAACCTGATGTTCAGCTACCAAATGGGGGGATTAGTATTAGAGGGAAGTAACCTTGAAAGAGATTTGGGTGTATTGGTGGATACAACAATGAAGTCAACGGCGCAATGCGCAGCAGCCGCGAAGAAGGCAAACAGAATGTTGGGTATTATTAAAAATGGTATTATGACCAGAACAAAAGAAGTCATCCTGCCGTTGTATCGGGCAATGGTGCGCCCGCACCTGGAGTACTGTGTTCAGTATTGGTCACCGTACCTCAAGAAGGATATGGCAATACTTGAGAGGGTCCAGAGAAGAGCGACACGAATGATTAAGGGCATGGAAAACCTTTCATACACTGAAAGACTGGAGAGGCTAGAGCTCTTCTCCTTGGAAAAGCGGAGACTCAGAGGAGACATGATAGAAACCTACAAGATCATGAAGGGCATAGAGAAAGTAGAGAGAGATAGATTCTTCAAATTTTCAAAACATAAAAGAACAAGAGGGCATTCGGAAAAATTGGAAGGGGATAGATTCAAAACAAATGCTAGGAAGTTTTTCTTTACTCAGCGGGTGGTGGATACCTGGAATGCGCTTCCAGAGGACGTAATAGGGCAGAGTACGGTAATGGGGTTTAAGAAAGGATTGGACAATTTTCTGTTGAAAAAGGGGATAGAGGGGTATAGATAGAGGATTGCTGCACAGGTCCTGGACCTGTTGGGCCGCCGCGTGAGCGGACTGCTGGGCGCGATGGACCTCGGGTCTGACCCGGCAGAGGCATTGCTTATGTTCTTATGTTCTTATGTTCTTATGATAGGTATGAGAATAAGGGAGATGGCTTTTAAGCTATCATCTCTTGTTCATATAGGTATTATAGAATAGGGATCATCACAAGGTAAACTTAATAGATTAATGCCTAACATGAAGGAAAGATCTCAGATAACCACCTCAAGGATCATATTACTATTCTCCTTTGGATATTTGGTGGTAGAGGTTGTCCTTCATGGATCAAAACCTTCACACTCTAATGACCGTATAATTTAAACAGTGTTATTCAAATGAGTCTTTTCTACTCATTCAGTCATTTTTTTTTTTTTTAGAAAAATGGCAGATGAAATTTAATGTGGACAAATGCAAAGTGATGCACATTGGGAAAAATAACCTGAATCATAGTTACCGGATGCTAGGGTCCACCTTGGGGGTTAGCGCCCAAGAAAAGGATCTGGGTATCATTGTAAACAATACGATGAAACCTTCCGTCCAATGTGCGGCGGCGGCCAAAAAAATAAAACAGGATGCTAGGAATTATTAAAAAAGGGATGGTTAACAAGACTAAAAATGTTATAATGCCCCTGTATCGCTCCATGGTATGACCTCATCTGGAGTATTGCATTTAATTCTGGTCTCCTTATCTCAAGAAAGATATAGTGACACTAGAAAAGGTTCAAAGAAGAGTGATCAAGATGATAAAGGGGATAGAACTCTTGTCTTATAAGGAAAGACTAAAACGGTTAGGGCTCTTCAGCTTGGAAAAGAGACGACTGAGGGGAGATATGATTGAAGTCTACAAAATCCTGAGTGGAGTAGAATGGGTACAAGTGGATCGATTTTTCACTCCGTCAAAAATTACAAAGACTAGGGGACACTCGATGAAGTTACAGGGAAATACTTTTAAAACCAATAGAAAGATTTGGACAAGTTCCTGGAGGAAAAGTCCATAGTCTGTTATTGAGAAAGACATGGGGGAAGCCACTGCTTGCTCTGGATTGGTAGTATGGAATATTGCTACTCCTTGGGTTTTGGCCAGGTACTAGTGAGCATTGGTCTGACCTAGTAAGGCTATTCTTATGTTCTTATGTTCTTTTTATAAAATTTCAACACCATATATAATGTGCGCAATCATCCACCCTAATAATTTAAAACACAAAACGAAAGTTGCCTGAATGTTGGAAGTGTAGCCCAACATTAAAGCCTGAGGAAACCAATGAATTTCAGCAAAACGGGTCCCGTCGGATTTTCAGCATGAGTACCAGTTAAGGCTTTTGCCGTTTTTGATTAGATGGTGTATGCAGTTCTGGCTTCATATACTGCAACTTTAAACACAAGATAAGTCAAGTTTTGTGTTTTAAATTATTAGTGTGGATGATTGCGCTCAACCTCTACCACCAAATATCCAAAGGAGAATAGTAATATGATCCTTGGGGTGGTTATCTGAAATTTTTCCTTCAAGTTAGGCATTAAACTATTAAGTTAACCTTATGAGGCTCTGTATTGGTGTGCTTAACACATTTTTTCACATTCTGTGACATTATAGAATAGGCTCTCACCACTGGGCATTGACTGGATTCAAATGTGGTCACAGATGAAGTTCCTTCTGGCTGCCTGGACCTCCTTGCCACAGATACTGTGGTTCAATAGCTTGGTCAGTCAAAGACCTTTTTCCCCTTACTGTATGGTGACTCGGGAACCACAGACAAAATGACACTGGAGTTGGGGGTTTATACAAGAACCAGTTTCCCTCCACCACTGTTTAAATGCCCACATGTAGAAAAGTGATTTAACCTGTATAAACTGGTCATCAGTAGGGCACTCTCTCTCAATGTGGCTAAAAATACATGCATTGGCCTGCACAAAAAGGAGCTGCAGCTGTACGTATTTTAAAGTGAAATTACATGTATGTTTTTATGTTGGAAGATTGATGGAAAATCTGCTGGTAAAATGTCTGTGGACAGTCTCAACTTTGCCCCCCTCCTAAGGTCAGAGTTGATAGCCCATGCTTTAAACCAGGGGTAGGGAACTCCGGTTCTCGAAAGCCGTATTCCAGTCGGGTTTTCAGGATTTCTCCAATGAATATGCATTGAAAGCAGTGCATGCACAAATAGATCTCATGCATATTCATTGAGGAAATCCTGAAAACCCGACTGGAATACGGCTCTCGAGGACTGGAGTTCCCTACCCTTGCTTTAAACAGTGAGCTTAAACACATTATTAGTTTTAGAGGCTGAGCTACCTGCTCTACAGTTTTCGTGCACTTTTATTTTTTAGCTTTGGCCCCATTGAAAATAATGGGGTTGGCAGCAATTAATGCGTGCAGCAAACCATGGTTAACAGTAGCTTTGGTGAATCAGCTCCATAATGCAGTATTTAATGGTTTCCATAAACACAGAGAGCCAGGTCATGAAATCTGTCCTGCGTATCCCTTGCACAGCAGTTTCCAAGGTTCATTTGCTTTTTCCCTTTGATTTTATTGATGGCTAACTCAAAGACATTCAGAGATATGGCCGATATCCAGTTTTTTGTCATTATGCTAAGACTGTTGAGGGATAACAGCGAAAGGCCAGTTCACTCAAGCTGCAAAACTGCATGAAACAGTTTTCAGTGTGGTGCAGAATGGCACGCGACGATAGTGCACCATAAATATGGGATTCGTTAATTTTGCATTAACGAGCGCATGTGATAAAAATCTGTGCTCTATAATGTGAATGTGTTAGCTGCTGTGGGTACATTGAAGTGCCACATCATTTGCTCTGCCTGAGATCTTCTCATAATATAGACCTCTAAGGTTCTAAGGTAGATGGCTAAATATTGGAATTGTCTCCTGTTTGTATTCTTGCATTTTCCAGAACAAGGGAGGGAGAACTCCTGACCAGTAAGGTAATGGTAGGAGGAGGTGCCTTTTGGAGGGAAACTGGGTCATGTATAAAACCCCAACCCCAGTATCATTTTGTCTTTGGTTCCCAAGTCACCATAAAATAAGGGGGAAAAGGTCTTTGACTGACTAAGCTGTGGCAAGGAGGTCCAGGCAGCCAGTAGGAACTTCATCTGAATCCAGTCAAACTCTGAAAGATGTTCAAGAGATAGGAGTGAAAAACAAGACTCCTGAGGATAGGACTCTTGGGAGAATTATGATAATGAATTTTTTTCTCTCTGCCTTTGTTACACCATTGGCTACCAATCACACACAGAATAACTTTTAAAATCATACTCTTAACATTTAAAATTCAACAATCACATGTGCCACTATTTTTGGACCGTTTTTTGATACCATATTCATCATCTAGGACTCTCAGATCAATACAACAACATCTATTAACTATTCCGTCTTTAAAAATAATAGGGACCAGGAGATCTAACATTTTTTCGGTCATAGCACCCCAGCTCTGGAACAATTTACCACTATTTTTACGTAATGAACCTTCTTTAGAAAAATTTAAGCGTTCCCTTAAAAGCTTTTTGTTCAAGGACGCTTTCAATATATAGAAAATATTACCTACAAATATTAAATCCCAGTTTTTAATGAGTGTTATGTGTATGTCGCCAAAATACTCTTTATTTCACTTTATATCTTGGATTTGAGATCCTACCATATATGTTTTCCATGACCCCTCCATATGTGTTTCTTTTTCCTTAAATGTTTCTTTTCTTAAAAAATTTGTAGTTCACCCCTTTTGCCTTTTGTACCAGTTTGTAATAGAATGTCAAAATTTGTCTATATTATCTTGTTTTGTCCTCCCCAATTTGTTAATTGTTATTTTAAAAACAATTGTTATACGCATTGAAATATGATATTGCGTAGATAAATCCCAATAAAACTTGAAACTTGAAACTAAACCAATCTATTAGGAGGCTTTTGATTCAGGTCCTCATATTTGGCCTGGATTGAGTTGTTGAGTGCTGGTGAGGAGAGGAGAAGCTTGATTAAGAAGTTTACCATAAGTCAGTTTATTTAATATACCACAAATATAAAACCAGAAGGCATATCTATGCGGTTTACACCCAGAATTTTGGTTTTAGATGAGATTTCTAAGGGGAAATCTTTTCATAGTGAAACGTGAAGTAATTTCAGGTAAACTCTTTGAAGAGAAAAGCAACACTGCTGTCTTTTGAGAGTTAACATTGAGCTTATTTGCCGTTAGCCAGTCTTCAATAGTGTCCAGCTTTGCAAAAATTCATGAATAGGACATGTGAGAATGTGTATCTAAGGGCAAAATAAGCTGAATGTCATCAGCATAAATGTAAAATATAAAGCCTAGAGATTGCAGAATGAGAGTGAGCGGTGCAAGAAAAATGTTGAAGAATGTTGGACCTAAAATGCAACCCTGCAGTACTCCTGATTTCATTGGGTACGGATTAGAGGTCTGCACGGGAACGGGGATCACGGGAATCCCGCGGGTCCCGTGGGAGTCCTGCAGGAATTCCCCTCTAACCCACGGGACTCCCATGGGGACCCCCCTCTGGCCCACGGGGACCCCCCTCTAGCCAACGGGACTCCCACGGGGATGGAAGGCTTTGGAAGCAGGGTTCGTCCATATAATATAATGGACATGTCAGCCTTAGAAAAAGAGGAGGTTTATAAGTTAATTACCTGAACATTTTTCCATTCTGAAAGAAAGTCACCTGTGGAGGGACTATTGTTGACCACTGATAGTGATGGTTCAAGAAGAGGTTCAAAAGTGATTCAGGCCCAGGATCGGTTGGAGGTGATGCATATTTCAAGCGTGTTATTAATTTCTTCAGAGAGGTATCTGATTGAGGGTTAAAAGAGGTAAGTAGTGCAACTGGCATTGCAGATTGTGAAGTTGTAGAATGAGAGCATTTGAGACCAGCATCGTCAAACTATTATTCAAAGCTACTAAATTCGATCATGTAACACCTGTTATAATCAGAGCACACTAGCTCCCCATTTCCTATAGAAATTCTACTCCTATCTTTTAAAACCCAAATGACACAGCTACCAGGATTCATCCATAGATTTCTTATCCTATACACCCCTGTCCGATTCTTGTGCTAAAGCAACCCAAATTTGTTGGAGATTCCATCTATTCAACATATTATATATGATGCAACCAGGAAAGCAATTTTTTTTCTGTTACTGCACCCACTTTCTGGAACAATCTGCCCTCCTTTCTAAGGGAAGATTCCAACCTCATAAAATTTAAATCAAGCTTTAAAATATTCCTGTTTAAGGACGTCTTTGATTGCTAATTAACTTAGCCATCTGACAGGATTTTAATCCCCTCCCATATGTGCCTTCTTTTGATGTCTCTCTCTTTTAAATATTGTATTTCTCTATCCCTCCCTCCCTTAAATGTATGTTTGTCTTGTGTGATTATCTTTTACTATACAATTTTAATGTTATATTGCTTTTATATGCGGTGTATCCAATTTTAATACACTTGAAACTTGGTGCCAAACTTAATGCCTTTTCCAGAACATAGCACCTGGTGGGTTTGTAGGAGTATTATGAGCAGCAGAACATTAGCAGACTGAATTTGCAGCCAAACTTTGTGTTCCACTTCATCTGGTCAACAGAGCTTATATTGTAACCAAAATAATACCTCTAATGAGTGAAAGCACAATTTTGAAGCATCACCTCCCCCTGGCTGCAATGCATTTGGAGGACTCCTCAGCTTGCCTTAGAGCAGGGGTCTCAAAGTTCCTCCTTGAGGGCCACAATCCAGTCGGGTTTTCAGGATTCCCCAAATGAATATGCATGAAATCTATTAGCAGACAATGAAGGCAGTGCATGCAAATAGATCTCATGCATATTCATTGGGGAGATCCTGAAAACCCGACTGGATTGCGGCCCTCAAGGAGGGACTTTGAGACCCCTGCCTTAGAGGGACCAGTGTCTAAGAGTTTTATATGCCGCTAAAGTGCATATTTCATTGGAATAGTGACATATGTATGTAAATGCTGAAATTTCACCTACATTCTTTTTTTTTTTATATCTTTATTCATTTTGAAGCCAAAAATAAGTGCAACATATTATACAATCACCTACATTCTATTCTGTAAATACATGTTGTACACAGGCAGGATTTCCTGTAGAGAGACTTTGGGAGACCCTTTTTTCAGATTATTTTTAAACAGTAATGACCAAAAAACAAAAGGAATTGACCCCAAAATATCCACAAAGAAGAAAATCCAGAGAAAACCAAAAAAACTCTGTGGAGTGACGATGTTTCCAAATGGACTTTATTTGAAAGTATTAAAGTTCCAAAGGTACACTAAAATCATCCACATAAAATAATTCCATCCACATAAAAATAAAACATCCACATAAGAGCCTTAAAGGACCTAGTCCGCTAGGGATACAGGACCCAACACAGTCCACGTTTCGACAAAAAGTCTTCTTCAGGGGTCCCTGGGGGTCCTATAAAGGTGAGTATGTGGGAAACAATTGTGTGGTGAACCGGAAGTGAGACACTGCTAGCATTTGTAATGAAACCGGCAGCTAGGCCAGGAATTGTATGAGGTAATTTATAGCTTGATTGTACTAATTAATATTTATTATGCATTTGTATTTCATTTGTATTCAATAATATACTTTGAGGGGCATTTTTGATAGGACGTCTAAGTCCAACTTTGGATGGTTTGAGAAAAATGTCCAAAAATCGGGGTGAGGGGAGGGGGTTAAATGTCCATTTTCGAACCCACAAGACATCTATTCTTTTTTTCAAAAATGTCCTAACTGGATGTTTTTGACCAGCTAGATGTCTAATTTTTTTGTAATTATCGAAAAAAGTCCAAATTAAAAATATCCAAAACAAGTCATTTGTATGTAGGAGGGGCCAGCATTTTTAATGGACTGGCCACACAGACCAACAGAGCAGTGGGCACCCTAGGGGGCAAGCTGTGAACTTCACATTATGCGTGCCGGGTGCACATCTCACTGTACATTATATAGTAAGCCTTCCTAAACTCCCCCAAACCTACTGTGCCAACCTGTCTATTACTCCAATAGCCCTTATGCCTGCAGGTGTCACTTATATTACATTACATTACATTACAGATTTCTATTCCGCCATTACCTTTCGGTTCAAAGCGGATTACAAAAAGAGTTGTGGAGGGAGGATTACAAAGTTAGATCAGAGGTCGTTTCCAAGAGAGGGTTAGGGAGAGGGTGGTAAGAGGGAGGTATTCGTGGTCTTAAGCTTTATTCAGGGATTTCTTGAAGAGTACAGTTTCTATTTCCTTTCTGAACATCTTGTAGTCTGGGGTTGATATCAATAGGTTGGAGATTTGGTTATCTAGTTTTGCTGCTTGAGTGGCTTCCTTGATATGGCAGTACAGTGGGTTTTTGGTGGGTTTTGATGGGCTCACACTTTCCACCACAAGTATACAAGGCCAGTCACCATGACCCCATTACTCCAGCGCTCTATGCAGCTCACTGGTTACCAGCCAAAAAGCGATGCATCTTCAAGGCCTTGGTCATGACACACAAGAGATTCTACCAAACAACCCCAGCCTACATAGCATCCAAGCTACGCCTATACACCCCTAACTTCTCCCTCCGCTCCAAAGCAGAACAAAGACTCAGCATTCCCGCAGGGAGATCCCTCTGAATGAGTACGGCGTACAAACGATCCTATAGCCATTTCCTACCTCAGCTATGGAACCGACTACCCAAACAGATCAGGTTGCTAGACTCACTAATGACCTTCCGCAGAGCAGTAAAGACCTTCCTCTTCCGCCAATCGGGCCATTAAAAACTGCCTCCTCAATATACTTCTCCTAGTACTCTTCGCTATGACCAGTCTGTTCTCTAGAAAAAGCTCTGTTATTGTCTACTGTAACCTATTTGTTGTCATGACTAGTCTGTTTTCAAATGATTGTGAATGTCTACTTGTAACCCATTCTGAGCTTCGGGGTGAACGGGATAAAAATCGAAATAAATAAATAAATATATTAGTTAGGGTGGCGTATGGGCCTAGATTATCCTTCTCTGCAGCCCATTGCACTGTCCACCAGGCTACTCCAGAGTCCTGCTTGCAGCTTTACTAGGACTGACCATAGTATCTGCAGCTGTCATAGAGACAACAATATATTGCTTCATGCAGATTTGGGGGGGGGATGGGAAGGGGTCAGTGACCACTGAGGGTGCGTACGTGGGCCATATTTTCATTCCTCCAGTGGTCATCTGTTCAGTTTGGATGCCTTTTTGACCCTTATTAATTTTAAAAACAGGTCTAACCCAAAATATCCAAATTGTGCCCTAATCCTGCATAAATCACACCTCATCCTTCTAGTTGTCACATATGGCATTAACCGCCCTTTAAACTTTCAGGATTTTCTGTTTTCTGGTTGTACAAAATAATCTCACTATCCTTGTTTCATCTCCTGCTCTGTAATCTTCTTGTTTCATCTCTGGTTCATTTATTTACTTTCTTCCAACTTCCACTGATTCCATTTTTTTCCACAATAATTTAATTCATACATGGATTGAGGTTGTAGTTTATGTAAATATCATGATGAACAAAACAGTTCTGGTCTTTTTTTTTTTTAGGGCTTTATGTCACATTGTAATCCAAGACACTTCAATATATGTCTTTTCTTTGGTTCCAGAGACGTGCTTTGTTCAGCGTGTAACCTTTTATGTAATTGTATTTCATTTGATTATTATCGCCCTATAAAAGTGAGCTTATTCTCATATCATGTCGTGGTTGAATTGTTATAAGCAACCTTGTTTTCCGAGTGCTACATGGTTATTTTCTCTTTTCATCTGGTTGGAAAAATTAATTTAATTTGATTTTCTATTATATGGACAGATTCACATACCTTGAGAGGCTTTCCCTCCCCCCCCCCCCGCCCAGCGAATTCACTTTCATCCATTTATGCCTTAAAAGTTTTCTCTAATAGGATTGGGCTATAATATCTGAAGCTGTCACAGAGCCTGAAATGTACTGTCACAATCACATCTATGGGGGAGTGGGAGAAGGTCAGTGGGAGATTAAGGGGGGCATGCCCTTATCTCTCCAGTGGTCAACTGGTCTTTTAGGCACCTTAGTCGTTATTGAAACAGATCTAGGCCAAAATGTCCTATTTTGTATTTTGGATATTTTTACAATATTCCAGTAGCACAGAAACTGTAAGACCACCCTAGTCTCACCCAAAACATGCCTCTAAAACACCCCTTGAGATCTCAGTGAACTGCAGAGAAACACATTGGCATGTTTCCAGTAGTTACTAGCCAGCCTTTGTACACTTGTACCACACCTTATTCTAGTGCAAAAGGCACTTCATTCCTGAACCTTCTAGCCAATCTATTCTCATGAAAATCTGTGTAGAGAGCATCATTAAAATTTTTTGCTCTGCCTCCCAATACTCTGGGTTGTCCTCCAACTCCCCAGTTGTCAGCAGTCTTTTCTACTCACGTTTATTTATCATTTATTTATTTATTTTCTATCCATATGTGAGGCTTTTGGTGCTACAGAGGCTCCCAGTTCTGGGACATCTCTGGCTGTGGAAGAGCTCAGTCTCTGAAGTCAGAAGTCTGTAGCCAAGGGGCCAACTGCTTGGAAATGCACCCACTTGGTTGGCCGGCACTAACTGTTCGAAAGCTCAGGGACCATTCCTTTGAGAGCTAGGTGCCTGATTCTGCCCACAGTGGGCTTGAATGCAGGATGAGGTCCGGTGGAGATTAAGGTCATAGACCAGTTGTGGAGTCTGCGAGGCAGTCCGAAAACATAGACAGTCTGATTTTCAGGCTTGTTTGAGACAAGTTCTCCAAGTAAGCTAACTGCAGTTTTAGAACAGGCAGCTCCCATCACCCGCATGGCACAGTAAGTACAAGGCTGACAGCCTTAAAACTGAAATGGGGGTGGGTTGTGGGGTTGGGGGGGTTATGGGGCAAGAGCCAAGGTCTCCTACCCTTAAAATCACAAAAAATTGGACTCTAAGTGTAACTCCCATGGGTCGTTTTTGGTGCTAAAATCGCTGCCTTGGTGGCCATCTTGGATTTCCCGAATTAAAAGTCTCTATCTGCCTTCAAACACCTTGATTTAGCTTAGAATCAGGTGGGAAGGACTCCTCAGGCCAGGATACTTCAGATTCATGCTAGATTTGCACTGATTGGCGGCCTGAGGATCATACATGTTCCATGTGCCAGCACGGTATGTGAGAGGGTTGGAGCTTAGCCTTCTCTAGTTCCCTTGGGGGTGTAAGGACCCAGAGAACTCAAGTTTCAGGTCAAAAGACCTGGTTGGAGCAGGGAAAAGGCGATAATGCGTCCCTGGCAAAGTGCAGCCACACATCTGCTGCAAAACCCCAGAAAGGTACACGGGAACAATCACAGGGGCCTTCTGGAAATCCTGGACAAGGTTCCCTCCCGAATTCATTAATCTAATGTATGAAGCCTATTTGATCAACAGCAGCCACATGGAACATTTGAGAGTTGTAGTGATGCTAATGACAGGGGTCACTCTCCCTAAGAGTGTAAGTCTACCCCAACAGGGCCATATGCATAAGATGGGGGTCCAGTCAGATGAGGACTAGGAGTTTGGGTTCCCTATAGCAGGAGATTTTGCATCATGGCTGGGGGTGGGGGAGAGGAGGATCCGGATCAGGTGGAGGCTGGATCTTGGAGAGGACCCAATGGTGTGCAGGCTATTTAAGCCCTCAGCGCTTCTGGTGATAATTATGGAGTCTCTCCAAGAATTAAAGCTAGAGATTCTTCAAACCTCAACTACCCAGTGCTCACTCAGCAGCACTGGGGCTCATACAACATGCTTTCCTTCTCACCAGGACATTACTAAAATGTTAACGGACCTTTGGGAAGTCCTAGAAGGGCTCCTTCAGGTGTCCAAGACCATGACTAAACTTTATCCAGTGGATACAGCCTTTAACCAGATATTGATTCCAGGGTGGCGCAGGTGACCAAGCATACCTCTCTCCCCAGTGAAGGTGGAGTAGTAATGAAAGACTACAGGCTGGATTTTATTCTCAAGAGACAATTTGAAGCTGCGGCCTCTGGGATAAAGGCAGCAGCTGCATCTTATGTTGCATGTGCATGCCACTCCAAGTTGCGCCACAATCTGGAGGCAGCTGCCAGATGGGATCATCAATTTCTAATGTCCAGTGTGGACTATGTAGTGGATGTTCTTTATGATCTCTTCAGGATATTGAGCAAGATTTCTGCATATTCTATTTCTGCCCGCAATGGACAGGAGACTCAGCCTCTAAGGTGACACTGAGATTTGGGGAGACAAGCACCCCTAATCTTCAGGTTCCTGCCCTGCAACTGCTCCCAAGAAGCAGTTAAAATGCCAAGACAGAAGCTAGACCTTCAAGAATTGGAGGGAGGTTAACGACTTATTACGAGGCGTGGGCGGGGATTACTTCTAACTGCTGGATACTGGAGAATATTCAGGAGGAGTATAAGCTCAAGTTTTTTCATCCACTTCCAGATCGTTTTGTGGATTCAACTGCATTATGAGCCAGTGAGGTCGCCTGACATTCGATTTTATGGCATCAGTGGCGGCTCAATTCTACAGTTGACAATACAAGCCTGGAAGCGAAGGCTTGGATGCTCTGAAGCAGTCGTGGCAATGGCAGAGCTCCTATATGTGTTCTCTTCATAGGCCATGATAGGTAGGGTCCTAAGGGGAATAATGTCGCACCCAGCGCTGGTAGTTCTTGTCACTCCAGACTGACTGAGATGGTCAAGGTACGTAGATCTCGTCTGTCTACAGAAGCACTGAGGCCTCAGACTTCCGAGTCTCCAGAGATTTCTCACACAGGCCTGATCGCCCTGGAGAATCCGGGACACTTTGGTCTTACAGCATAGCTGTTGAGAACACAGCCTTGAAGTGCAAAGGCTACTCAGATATGGTGATTACCACCCTATTAAGATCCAAGAAACAGTCAACCTTAGCCGCTTATATGAAGGCCTGGAAATGCTTCCAGGTTTGGTGTGCATAGAGGATTTCAGACCTGGTCATGGCCCTAATTTCTGCAGTGCTAGCATTCCTATAAGAAGGGCTAGAAAAAGGCCTAGTGGACAGCTCCTTGAAAGTTCAGGCAGAGGGTATTTTGTATTTCTGACTCTAGGTTAACAACACCTTGACTACTTGCGTCTTCCAGTACGACAACCTTTTCCTAGGTGGAGTCTTAACCTTGTCCTGCGGACGCTCCTCAGAGCTCCGTATAAGCCTCTAGAGCAAGCCTCATTAATAGACCTTATAGTCAAGATAGTGTTATAGTGATTGCTTCTGCTTGATGGGTGTCCGAACTGCAGGGTTGTCATGCAGAGAACCTTTTTCTCAGAATTTCGGAGTTGGAAGTAGTTTTGCATACAGTTCCATCTTTTTTGCCTAAGGTAGTCTCATCTTTTTACATCAAACAGGAAGTCCAGTTGCCTGTCTTCATACCCTCAGAGTCCAAGTAGGTGACAAGGTCCTGAGATTACTGGATGTTTGCAGGGTACTACTGTATTATCTGGAGATAACAAATGAGTTTCGCATGTCCAATCACTTCTTTGTGCTGACAGGTGCTGCCCATAAAGGGTGCCGCCCGGCTTCCAAGGTAACCATTTCCAGATGGATTCATATGGTCAATTCTTCTGCCTATATTGGAAGTGGGAAGTGTTCACCAGTATGACTTTCTTGTGGGCAGAGTCTAAAGTGGTATCACCTGAAGAATTTGCAGAGCAGCAACATGTCTTTCCTTCATACTTTCACAAAGTTTTACAAGGTGGCCGAATTGGATTCCATATTTGGATCATCCATACTTTCAGCAGGCTCATCTGCCCTAGATTCTGGGGACTGCTTTGATACATCCCAAAAGTTCAGGCATGATGTGCCTGTTGTATTAGAAGGGAAGATTAGGTACCTATCTCAATAATTTTCTTTCTAGTAAACAGGCACATCATTCTTGAAGCCCGCCCTGTCAGATGTTCTTCAGCCTTCTTTCTGCCTCAAACATGCTGGAACAACCGGATATCTTGTTTCTTCCCTTTATCTAATAAGCACATGGATGGGGGAACATCACTGCTACTTCAATGAATCCAGGAAGTACTCCCTTTACTCCAAAATGGTTAGTGCAGGTTGCATTCCGGTAGGTGACTTGTTTGTTTTCACCTGGTTATGTGATATAATGCGTTCATTTTTTCTTTTCATTTTCAATTATATATTTTTGTATTATGAGCAGAACAGACAAGTCTCTTAGGGAGTTTCCCTTCACCCCTCCCTCTTATGTTTCCTCTCTAGGGCTGACCATCTGCTTTGATTCAAACTGGGGAGTTGGAGGAAAGCCTAGAGCAGGGGTAGGGAACTCCGGTCCTCGAGAACCGTATTCCAGTCGGGTTTTCAGGATTTCCCCAATGAATATGCATTGAAATCAGTGTATGCAAATAGATCTCATGCATATTCATTGGGGAAATCCTGAAAACCTGACTGGAATATGGCTCTTGAGGACCGGAGTTCCCTACCCCTGGCCTAGAGAAATGGGAGGCAGAGCAAAAAATTATAATGAGGCTCTCTACACGAATTTTTACAGGAATAGATTCGTTACCTGAAGGTTCAGGAATGATGTGCCTGTATATTAAAAAGAAGATTAATAAAGCAGGTACTTAATCTTCCCACATTTGCTGTACGAGTAAAGAATGGTAAGTGTAAAAACCTACCACACTTTAGTGAAAGGTCCCTTGGCCATGGCGGCCTCTGAGTCTTCATTAGATAGATTGATTCTTGGAATGCTATTTTATTAATCACTTTAGATAAACTAGCTCCTCAGAAGATAATTTTTCAGTCTAGCCAGTCTCAGCTCTGGTTTTAATCAGTACTGTGTATCTGCTGAGATGGCATGTAAGATAGGCAGAGAAAATTTGGCAGCATAATAAACTTTCTTCTCCCTATGATATGTTGTGAAAGTCAATTATTTTATTAGAGACAGATTGCCATAGCTAAATGACATTATTTTTTTCAACCTTATTGCTAAATACCACAATTAAAGCTATTTTCCATTTGCTTTTTTTTTTTTTTTCCAGATTTCCTAATGAAGCAGGTCAGTCATATTATGATCCTGCCTGCCAATATTCGGCAGATGCTGTTTTGCAATTTTTTTCATTTCTAAGGAAGCCAAGTTGAGGGAGGGGTTGCGTTTTATTAATACCTGAGGAAAAACACCTGATGATATGTTTTCGTTCTTTGATTTTGTAGGAGACTTTTATTTATGGTTGCCTTTAAATCAGGTCTTAAACAGAAGACAGAGAAAGGGAGCCCAAAAATACAACAAAAAAACACCACCACCCACAAAGGTGAAACTGCCTCCAGAACTGGGATTAAAAAAATGTACTTTATTTCACAATGTGTGATCAAGACGTATGATCCGACATGGACAGTGTTTCAGCTCTTGCCTGCCTCAGGGGTCTTTGCTCTCTTTAAAATAATTCATCTGAATGCAGTAAAAAATTAGATGCAACGTGTACTCTCATCCCTCAGCGTTCTACTATTGAATTTATATATCTGACTCTACTAATATATATACATATATATATTTTTCTAAACGGTTTACATAATTTCCATACATAATTTTAAAACAGAGACATAAAAAATAATCCTCAGAAATCATGACTACAAAATAATGCCATAGCTTGCATACTAAAGAACATGAATAGTTCATCAACTCTTCCAAAGAGGAAAATTATTAGCTAGAAAAAAGCATCTACAAACAGCTGTGTCTTAAGTAAGTTTCGAAACATGCCTTTTTCACGGCAGTTTTGTATCTGACTTTTATTTGTAAACCACTTTGTGGCTAGTTTGTGAAAACGGACAACATATTTTAATAAACTGAACGGTGATGTTTCTATTATATAACAAAATAAATTGTTTGAACTTTATCATTTTATTTCACAATTTTATATTCACATTATATTTAGTTGGTCATGCGCTTTGTTGTGACTTTTCTATTACGCCTTTTGCAGTTTCTGTCACCTTTGATGGCCCTAATCACTTTTTGTTAAAAAGAAAAAGAAACTGGGACCTTATCTATCACTTAATGTGGATGACAAAGAATGCTGACAATATTACAATGAATACAATACGAGGTAAAGGTTGACCACATTCTCCCTGTCCGTGCAAATGCCAGATGATGGATGAGTGGTGATCGTGCCTCCATTGTTACGTGCTACTTAAGTAATTAATAGACCCAGTTTCTCTAGAATAATTACAGTACTCCAATCATCACTGCCAGCACCCTTATGATCAAAATGAACTGACAGCTACACAGAGGTAGTTTCAAAATGGGAAAAAGAGACAAGTATTAGGACTTTGAAAACAGCATCTGACACTGTATACTAGAAGAGGTGAGCATTTGCTTGAAATGTGGGAAATAATTAACTCAGAAGAACATTTTCCTTTAGATAGAAGACAGGGTATATTCACTCATAATTCAGTATTATTCTTTATAGAAGAATAGGATGACAATGATTCGGATGTGTTTTTGGCCATCAAAGACTAGTTGAGTGTGAACCAGACTTTATGTTGTTCTCATTTTTTTTAGTAAAAATACAAAGGATGAGCAATCAGAAAATTTTCATGTCATTCTTTTTTTTGTTGTTTAAATGAATGTAGTTTATGATGCACACCGTAGGGTGGAGTCAAAACAGTGTGCCAAAAATTAGACATGAAAACTACGGGTGCTGTATGTCATTTCTATCACTGCAATTCCATGCAAAGTGTCATCTGCAAATTTAATCACCTCACTCGTCGTTCCAGTTTCCAGATCATTTATAAATAAGTTAAATAGCACCGATCCCAGTAGAGACCCATGTGGCACTCCACTGTTTACTCTCCTCCATTGAGAAAAATGACCATTTAACCCTACCCTCTGTTTTCTATCCGATAACCAATTCATTATCCACAACTGAACTATGACTCCACCTATCCCATGACTCTTTAATTTTCTCAGAAGCCTCTCGTGAGGAACTTTATCAAAAGCTTTCTGAAAATCTAGATACACTATATCAACCAGCTCACCTTTATCCACATGTTTATTCACATCTTCAAAGAAGTGCTGTTTACAAGTGGTGTAGTAATGGGGGGGGGGGGGAGAGGGGGGCGGTCCACCACAGGTGCCTTCTTGGTGAGGGAGCAGGCACCCATCCTGAAAGTATGGGGGTACCAATTCCACAAAAAAAGCACACAAAGAAATGTAAAGGTGTGCCATGCCTTGAATCCCATAATGCATATTCTTAAAGATCAGATATTAAAGATTCTCTCATTTTAGAGTTTCTTCTGATGTATTGTCCATTTTGGTGACTTCTTGGTTTGTTTGATTTTGTCTGCTCAATAAAGATATATTTCAAAAGATTCTCTCATTTTTCAACGAGAATTTATGTAGGCTGTGATGCCTTTCGAAGGACCAACAAAATGATCCATCATAACTTATAGAGTTCTATTCTTTGTCATGGGTGATAAATTACCATGAAGACAGAAAACCTGAATTGTATATGGCAGGGTACATTCTAGAATCAATTAAGGAGGCAGTTTTAGAAAGTTGCATAACTCTTAACTCTGTATGTAAATAGATATTTTACAAAACCACTATTTACACATGTTAGTCTGCAGCATGCATGGTTGCCAGCGAGGGGGGGGGGAAGGGGGGGTTGTTATAAGTATATTTTCAATAAGCCGGAATAAACATATCCCTGTTTGTGCAATGGTGGTAAAAAAAAAATCCTGTCCTTCTGACATTCCACATCCCTCATTAACAGGCTAGAACTAACCATACAAAAATAAATAGATTCAAATTGTGATATCACCACAGCAACAATAACACACTGCTATAAATAAATTTTGTGATTTTTTTTTGGGTGTGCCCCAAAAGAGTTTGCTGCGGTGAAGTTTGAGAAACAGCACTTGTGAGGCGAATTGTTGATTCATCAGCTTTCAGTATGCTTATTCACAGAGCGGATCTCAATAATGGACCCCCGATGGTGATATTTGTGCCAAAACATGGCCTGTGTGTAGGGTCTTTACTTAAAGAGCCTCTATGTTATTCTAACCTTGGTGGCCCTTGGTACTACTCCACCGCTCAGATGAATGCTTATCTGCAAAGTATGCGCTGTCAAAGATACTTGTAGCTTTAGTTTCAGAATAGTGTATGGCTGGATTTTTGTTGTTTATTCACATACAAGGGAGTGCTGAAATGTTCTAAGTCCAACCAAGAAGAGAATGACATGGATACGGTTCAATCAATGATCTGAAACAACGTCAAAACACAGAATTTAATTTCTGCAAGATGGCACTTAACAAATTAAGATAACACTCTTTTCAGCTACAGTAGTAAAATAACACTCAGAATTTAGGAAGCTGGTTGGTTGGGCTGAGAACTTTTCGGCACCCCCTTGTATGTAATAAAAATGAGCCAAGTATAAGACAATCAAGCCATTGTGGCATCACTGATGAGATTGGCTCTTATTGGTGGAATGAGGTATTATAGCATCACAATTTCAGCTCTGGTTACCAGACACTAAGGCCTAGATGCACTAAGAGGATTAGTTAGATCATGTAGGTCTGCACCAAGCCGATGTTTTGGCCGATTCAGAAAGAGCTATTGAAGCACTAAAAAGTTTGCATGCAAATGATTCACGCAGATGTTCACTGTGAGAGCGACTCTCACACATGTGCAGAGCCGGCAGGGGAAGACCGAACAGCTGAGAGGCAGGGGAAGCCCTGAAAGCAGCCTCCTGCCACTCAAATAACTGTTTGGTCAGGAAACTTTTCTTTTTCTTTTTCTTTTTTAAATGGGCACAGATGCAGTGAAAGAAAATTGGAAGGAGGGACCGTGAAAGAAAATTGGCAGGAGAGGCCTTTGACTCCTCCCTCTGTATCCCGGGATACAAGGGGGAGGAGTCTAAGGCATCTGAGTCAACCAGGGCCTTAAGCCCTTCCCCATGCATCACATGATGCACAGGGGAGGGAAAGGCCCGTCATTTTGATCTGGTGGGCCTATGAGCAGGACGGATTGAGCGTTGCTTCTGCTCCAACTTCTCTAAAAAAGTTCAGGAGTGGGGAGTTCAGAAGGTGGGAGTGGGATTTTGGGGTCCTCCGGTGGCAAGAGGGAGTGACACCCCCTGTCTTTTTTCATGGGGGGAAGGGGGAGGGGAGGGGAAGTTTTGGGGGTACCTGGCATGGGAGTAGGCCTTCAGTGGCAGGATGGAATGGGCATCCCTCCTGATGTTTCACTGCCGCGGGGGGGGGGGGGGGGGAGAGGAGGAAGTCACCATGGCAGGAGGGAGTGCGCATCCCTTCTACCATTTTTTCTCAGTGGGGAGGGGTGTGTGCTTTTTTTCTTTCTTTTCCTAATTGGGCAGAAATTGTACAAGTGTAATATGCAGAGCATCTATACCCATTAAAAAAAAAAAAGGTTATACAGGTAAGTGACTGGTCTTGACCAGTTGCTTTTTTTTGAATTGCTAAAAGCGATGATTTTTGTAGTGTATCAGGAAGCCATGTTAGAGCTTTAATTGCTCTACTAGTTTACATGGCATTTTAATATTAATTAGCTTATTTCCATGGAGGATTGGGAATGAGCAATCGTGCAGAAAACCAGGCGGTGAGCAGTTTTCTGCTCTGAGTCGGCAAATGCGATCGTCAGGTTTAGCGGTGATTGCTGGCTTTAGTGCATCGGGGCCTGAAACTCTTTACACTACGAGAAGGTGCTAAAAATTTCTCAGCCCAAACAAGAAAAGAATGACGTGGATATGGTTCAATCAATGATCTAAAACAATGTCAAAATATAGAATTTCGTTTCTGCACAATGGCACTTAATGAAATAAACAGTTTTCAGCTAAAATGGCAAAATAATGCTCAGAATTTAGGAAGTTGGTTGGTTGGGTTGAGAACTTTACAGCATCCCCTTGTATGTTCTCGTATACGCATGTAAATGAGAAGAATACAAGTATTGGCATTTACAATATGCTAACTTTAGACAGCTTTAGGCAGGAGCCAGAGGGAATAAAGACACCGCCCCACCGAAGCGCGGCCTTTTGATTCAGCCGCCGCTCGGAGGGAAGCGGGCCAACTCTTCTTCACCCCTGCACAGCCGGTGAGGAGCGTGGGAGCACTGCTCCGCCCCTCACCCCGAACCAAGCAGGAGCCAGAGGGAATAAAGACACCGCCCCACCGAAGCGCGGCCTTTTGATTCAGCCGCCGCTCGGAGGGAAGCGGGCCAACTCTTCTTCACCCCTGCACAGCCGGTGAGGAGCGTGGGAGCACTGCTCCGCCCCTCACCCCGAACCAAGCAGGAGCCAGAGGGAATAAAGACACCGCCCCACCGAAGCGCGGCCTTTTGATTCAGCCGCCGCTCGGAGGGAAGCGGGCCAACTCTTCTTCACCCCTGCACAGCCGGTGAGGAGCGTGGGAGCACTGCTCCGCCCCTCACCCCGAACCAAGCAGGAGCCAGAGGGAATAAAGACACCGCCCCACCGAAGCGCGGCCTTTTGATTCAGCCGCCGCTCGGAGGGAAGCGGGCCAACTCTTCTTCACCCCTGCACAGCCGGTGAGGAGCGTGGGAGCACTGCTCCGCCCCTCACCCCGAACCAAGCAGGAGCCAGAGGGAATAAAGACACCGCCCCAACGGCGCGCAGCCGTTCGGCGTGCCGTCGAAGGCGCACGTCAAAGGCGCGTGCGCCTTAGCACGCGCCTTTGCGAAGCACCTGTGCGAGGCACTAGCATAGGTGCTCACCGAAAGCAGCTTCCGGAACCCTTACACTCGAAGCCCAGACAACAGAGACGACCTCCGACCTCCACTACAGGCTCTGACACTGCACATACAGACAACCCAACCGGATAAGTACTGCTGCTACTTAATTATTCTGCTGTAAAACTCGCCAGCACTTTACACACTATAGCCAGTTCTCTGCACACTGTAGTTGGTACCTACTTACAGCAGAGCAACACCCTACACATCAACACCCCACAACAGCCGCAAACAAATCCTATTAAGCCGTAATCTGCACTGTATGTTCAGATTATTGTTCTAGACTATACTGGATTATATCAGATTAGTTGTGTATTGGAGCATACTGTTGTGTACCGCATCGTATCAGATTATTCTAATTTAGCAAACTGTATTGTATTATATTGTATTTTACTGGATATATGTTGTATGGTAGTATCCCGCACTGTATTGTATTGTATTATACGGGGTACATGTCATACGATAGTACACTGCACCATATAAGATAATACCAAACTCTACTATAGCCGGACGAGCCCTCCACAATGGCCTGGCTAAACACACACCAATGTGTAGCTCTACTCCTACTCTACCTGCTAACCACCAGGCTCTGTAATGCAGACAACACCAAGGCTTCTCCCATCCCCATCCACTTCACTTTACACCGATCAGTAAAACCCAAAAACCCCACATACACCCACCACACCACACAAGACCACCCCCAAACCCATCCGCCCATAATCCCCCCTCACCCCCACAAACCGACCAAGCTCCACCCAACAAAACCAAGAACCCTAAAAAAACTTGCTTACTCCCACCTCGCCCCAATCAACCATTCCACACATCAGTCCCTACTTGGCTCTTACCTAAACATTAGATCAATGCGAAACAAAGCGTCCCTGATCAAAGACTGGCTGATTGAAACTAACCCTGACTTCGTTCTCCTCACCGAAACCTGGTTACTATCAGACAAAGATATTATCATAAAAGATTGTCTACCACCGGGATTCAAGATTCTCTCTCTAGCCAGAACATGGGGAAGAGGAGGAGGACTTGCAATAATCTTCCGAGACCACCTAAAAGGTACCATTCTCAACACAATATCTTCGCCCAACTCGGAAATCTTGACCATCTCCCTAACTTCAAATTCTCTGCCCTCCTCACTAACCATAACTTTATTCTACATACCTCCAAAAAAATGGACCACGATCAAAGAGAACTTCGCAGAATCCCTCCTAACCAACTCTTTAACAAGCCCCTATAACCTACTATGCGGGGACATCAACCTACACCTTGAAAAAACGGACCAACCAGAAATAGCAGACCTTTGGTCTCTGCTCTCCCAATTAGGATATGACAAACATCCCCCTGTCACAACCCACCAAGGAGGTCATCAGTTAGATCTGGTGACTCTCTCCTCCAAGGAACTATCCAACCCCACATTTTATTGGAAACAAGGAAACTGGTCAGACTCCCTCTGGTCCGACCACCGCCTATGTACCTTCTCCATCGGATGCCAAAACAAACTCCAGAAAAGCGGCAAAACAAGATCCATCAAAACCCACACTACTAGAGGAAAGATCGACCCAACGGAATTCTGGTCCCACTTCGAAATTAACACCAATCCTACCGAACAAACGGAACAACTCATGACATCCTGGATCCAGACCAGTACCAACATACTAAACGAGATTGCCCCCCCAAAAACCCGCAAAATTAGAACCCCCAACCAAGAAGGCTGGTTCGACCATGAATTGCTGCTATACAAGAAAGACCTTAGGAAAGCTGAAAGATTATGGCAAAAAACGGGATCCCCCGAACACAGATCGGCCTGGAGACAAAAAGTAAAAAATTACAAAACCCTCACAAATGAAAAAAGAAAAAACTTCTACTCCCTCAAGATCGGAAACATAAAAACCAACAGCAGTAATCTCTTCAAACTGGTCAATGACCTATATAACTTAGAGACCCACACAAACATACACGAAGAATCCACCTTAACTGCCGACTCCCTCGCTGACTTCTTCAACACCAAGATTCAAAAACTAAGATTAACACTACCACCCAGCCCCAATCCCCTCGAGCTGTTCCCCATTCTCCCAGACATCTACTTATCAAACCCAGACCTAGGAGCCAGAGTTGACCTTTGTTGGAAACAATTCGCAGTAATCGACTGGCAAACCTTCAACTCATACTACAACAAATATACACACTCCCATTGCAAATTGGACACATGCCCACCAAATATCATGAAAACGGCACCCCCCTGCTTCAAAGCAAAAATGATGACATGGGTTAATTTTCTATTATCCTCAGGAAACTTCCCGTCTGAGCAAGGCCATATTATGATCACCCCTATTATAAAAAATGCGAATGAATCACCCAATTCCCCATCTAACTATAGACCGATCGCCAGTATCCCCTTATTCACCAAAATTGCGGAGGGGCTGGTAAAGGCGGAACTCTCTGCATACCTAGATAAATTTAACATACTCAGCGACTTTCAATCAGGCTTTCGCACAGAACACAGCACGGAAACCATCTTAGCTTCCCTTCTCGACCACCTCCACACGCTCTTCAGTCAGGGCTCAAGTGCCTTAATCATACAACTTGACCTGAGCAGCGCTTTTGACCTGGTAGACCACACCATTCTCCTTGAATGCCTGGCTCACATCGGCATCTCAGACCAGGTCCTTAACTGGTTTCAGGGGTTCCTAAGAAATAGATCCTACAAAGTATGCAAGAACAACTCTTTCTCTTACAGCTGGGACAACACCTGCGGGGTCCCGCAGGGCTCCCCCTTATCCCCTACCCTATTCAACATCTACCTGGCCTCCCTAGGCAACCTTCTTCATAACCTCAAGCTCAAATTCTTCATTTATGCAGACGACATCACAATATCCATCCCACTCACCAACTTTTCACATGAAATACTCGACCACACTACAAACATTCTCAACCAGATCGAACTCTGGATGCTAGCATTCAGACTGAAACTAAACCCCGATAAATCTAAATTCTTCCTAGCCACCCCCAATGACAAAATCAAAGATACTACAATTCAACTGAAAGGAATGACCTTCCCCCTCGAACCAACCTTAAAAATCCTGGGAGTCACGCTGGACAAAAATCTTTCCTTAGAAAATCACACCGACCTCGTCATCAGGAAAAGCTTCTCTGCACTTTGGAAACTTCGCACTATAAAAAAATACTTCAATGACACTTCCTTCCGCCTTCTTGTACAATCCTCCATCCTCAGCATTCTAGATTATTGCAACATAATATACCTTAACGCCACGAAGAAAACAACCAGGAGACTAAAAATAATCCAGAATACCGCCGTGCGCCTCATCTTTGGCCTAAAGAAATGGGAACACGTCACCCCATTCTACCACCAACTCCACTGGCTGCCTTTCGAGTCTAGAGTCCTTTACAAATTCGCATGCTTCTGTTACAGGGCTGTAAATGGTTCCTCACCAAGTTACATCAACCCACACTTCAACCTCTACCGCACCAACAAGAAATCCCGTCGTATTCAGCTGTTCGCCTTCCCCTCACCCAAACTTTGTCACTTCAAAAGATTCCTTGACAGAACTTTCGCCTTCCAAGCAGCCAAGCTGAACCCATGGCTAGCACAAATGATACTAGAGGCCCCCACTTACCTCGGGTTCAGAAAATCACTTAAAACTTACCTATTCAGCAAACAAGACCCGAATTGTTCCCCCCCTTGACAATATCTCCCCCCCTCCCCAATCCGGCCCTCTTATGAGGCCTTCCCCCTTTCTTCCCCACTTTCCTCATCCTCTGTCTAGTTCAAATAAAGCTGATAAATAATTGAAATTCTGTTTACTCTGTAATTCTAATAACAAATCTGTAATTCTGACAAATAATTGTAAATCTGCCTGTCTATGCAGACCCTAATGTAACTCGATGTAAACCGCCTTGAACTCGCATGGGTATGGCGGTATATAAGAATAAACTATTATTATTATTATTATTATTATTAATCAACCCATATCGACCCTTCCCAGATCCCGACGCATACCTTGTAATCTCCCTGGGAATGCCCAGGCTAATTTTTTTGTTGTAAACCGCCTAGAACTGAAAGGTATTGGCGGGATAGAAGACACCAATGTAATCAGATAATTTTATAAAAATAATTTCACACCTTTATACCAGCATATGATCATAAAATGTTGTTTATAACATCATCCCCCGGGACAATCAAACATGGTAAGAAGATTGTGTGTACTTGAACGTGACTAAGAGGTAGATTTGTTTAAGGGTGAATTTTGGAAGAGTACATGCTTTACATATACAGATTTACACTAGATCTTGAGCAATTTTATGTAGCTTCATGAAGGTTTTAAAAAAGGAACCTAACATAGTTACATAGTAACATAGTAGATGATGGCAGATAAAGACCTGAATGGTCCATCCAGTCTGCCCAACCTGATTCAATTTAAATTTTTAAATTTTTTCTTCTTAGCTCTTTCTGGGCAAGAATCCAAAGCTTTACCCTGTACTGTGCTTGGGTTCCAACTGCCGAAATCTCTGTTAAGACTTACTCAAGCCCATCTACACCTTCCCAACCATTGAAGCCCTTCCCAGCCCATCCTCCACCAAACGGCCATATACAGACACAGACCGTGCAAGTCTGCCCAGTACTGGCCTTAGTTCAATATTTAATCTTATTTTCTGATTCTAGATCCTCTGTGTTCATCCCACGCTTCTTTGAACTCAGTCACCGTTTTACTCTCCACCACCTCTCTCGGGAGCGCATTCCAGGCATCCACCACCCTCTCCGTAAAGTAGAATTTCCTAACATTGCCTTTGAATCTACCACCCCTCAACCTCAAATTATGTCCTCTGGTTTTACCATTTTCCTTTCTCTGAAAAAGATTTTGTTCTACGTTAATACCCTTCAAGTATTTGAACCTATAGGAGTTGACCTCCTAACTTAGACAACCTGTAATAAAGTGTTCATGGCTGAAGTGTCAGGAGCGTGACAGCGGAAGACAAACACGAATAGGGATGGAGGGGTGGTAGACCCTAATCGATTTTCAGAGGGTTGTGTTCATGAGGAGCTAGTTAAATTAAAGGTAGACAAAGCGATGGGGCTGTGGATTACAGGACCAGAGGCAACATGGATTCACTAGAGGTAGGTCTTGTCAGACAAATCTGATCAATTTCTTTGACTGGGTGACAAGAGGATTGGATAGAGCAGGGGTGCCCAATGCGTCGATCGCGATCAACCAGTAGCTCAGGAAGGCAACGTGAGTTGATCACGGAGCCCATCCCGGGCTCCGTGATAGACTCGTGTTGCCGTCCTGATCTATGGGCCGATCAGCCTTCCTCTCCAGTGTTCTCCCTAGGGCCTTTTAGCTGGGCGGTCCGCCCAGCTGTCATCTGCCGCTGCTGAACATTAAAACCCCCCCCAAAAAACCGGCTTGGAGATTTCAGCCCATAGTGAACTTATGCTCCGGGCACTAACATGTGCGTGCCGCCTTCTCTTCTCTTCCCTCCGAAACCGGAAGTTATGTCCAGAGGGGGGGGAAGGGAAACCGGCACGCACATGTTGAGAGCCCTGAAGCAAGCGTTCGCTACGGGCTAATGCGGGAGACAGGTTAGTGAAGCATTTGTTCTTGTTCCTGCCAGATCCTGCCTACTTTCTGTTTCTGCGAAGGCAGGACCTGGCAGCATTTCCCCCAAAAGGTTGATCACAATCTTGGGCTGATCAGCCTTCCTCTTCCCGACGGCAGAATTGACGTCGGGGAGAGGAATGCTGGTTGGTCGAAGCAGGGAGAGCTTGGGGCCTGTTATTGGTGGTGTTTGGGTCCTGGTCCCCGATGGTAATGGCAGTGGCAGTGGCTTGGGGGAGGGCAGGGAGAAAGAAAGAAAAAGGGCAGGCAGGGAGACAGAAGGAAAGAAGAGAAACAGAAAAAAAAAGAAAGGGAGGCAGAGAGAAAGAAAGGGCAGGGAAGAGGAAGGAAAAGTTGAGGGAAGGAATGAGGTCTGGAGGAGAGGAAGCATACAGGCTAAAAGGGAAGAAAGATTGGAAGCACAGTCAGAAGAAGAAAGTGCAACCAGAGACTCATGAAATCGCCAGACAAGGTAGGAAAAATGATTTTATTTTCAATTTAGTAATCAAAATGTGTCTGAATTTATATCTGCTGTCTATATTTTACACTAAGTTCTCCTTTTACTAAACCGCAATAGTGTTTTTTAGCGCAGGGAGCCTATGAGTGTCGAGAGCAGCGCTGGGCATTCAGCGCAGCTCCCTGCGCTAAAAATTGCTATCGTGGTTTAGTAAAAAGGGAGGGGGGTATATTTGTCTATTTATGTATGGTTGTTACTGAGGTGATAGTGCATAAAGTCATCTGCTTTGACCTCTTTGAAAAACCCTGGAATAGGAATGATAATTAACATTTTCTATGCGTACAGTGTGCTTTGTGTTTTTTTAAAATTTTATTGTTGGTAGATCATTTTGACTTGGTCATTTAAAAAGTAGCTCGCAAGCCCAAAAAGTGTGGGCACCCCTGGGATAGAGGAAGTGCGCTAGATGTGGTGTATTTAGATTTTAGCAAAGCCTTTGATAGTGTTCCACACAGACGTCTAATAAATAAACTGAGGCCCAAATTCTGTAACCAGCGCCTAAAGTTAGGCACCTATTTCGGAGGCGCCCAACTAGATAGGCGCATATCTAAATTGAAAACCACGCCCAGTTAAGCTTTTTAATCAGCACCGATTGAAACATAGGCGCCTATCAAGAAAGCGCGATTCTGCAACAAGGCGCCTCTAAAAATTTAGGCGGCCTTCAAGAAAATAGGCGCTATGCACGTTAGGCGTGGGCATGGCTACATGTTAGGCGCCTTGTTGCAGACTCGCTGCTCTTAAGCGTGCTTAAGCGCTCAACTAGGCGCCTATTTAGTTGTGCCTAGAGCTGGCCTATTTCATGGGCGCCTCCAAAATAGGTGCTGCTCAGTGTGATTCACTAAACAGCACCCAATTTGTTCTTGAATTGCACTGAACAGTGCCTAGATTGGTGTCTAACTTTTGGCCTCTTCTTATAAAATTTGTCCTTGAGTGCCCTCTGGATGAGCTCCAAAGTGACGATCTGGGTTAAGAACTGGTTGAGTGGAAGGTGACAGAGGGTAGTGGTTAATGGAGATCGCCTTTTCTTTTAAATATTTTTATAAGCGATATTGCTGAGGGGCTGTCAGGTAAGATTTGCCTCTTTGCAGATAATACAAAAATCTGCAATAAAGTATACACCCTGGATGGCGTGAATAATATGAAGAAAGACCTAGGAAAGCTTGAAGAATGGTCTGAAATTTGGCAGCTAAAACTTAATGCTAAGAAATGCAAGGTCATGGATTTGAGCTGCAAAAACCTGAAGGAACGGTACAGTTTAGAGGGTGAAGAACTTATGTGCATGACAAAAGAGCGGGACTTGGGTGTGATTGTATGTGATGACCTTAAAGTAGTCAAAGAAGTTGAAAACCTGACGGCGAAAGCTAGAAGGATTTTAGGGTGCATAGGAAGAGGTATGGCCAGTAGGAAAAAGAAGCTATTGATGCCCCTGTATAAGACTCTGGTGTAACCTCATTTAGAATATTGTGTACAATTCTGGAGACCACACCTTCAAAAAGATATAAAAAGAATGGAGTTGGTCCAATGGTAGGCTACTAAAATTGTGCATGGTCTTCATCATATGGGGACAGATTTAAAGATCTCAATATGTATACTTTAGAGCAGGGGTGTCAATGTCCCTCCTTGAGGGCCACAATCCAGTCGGGTTTTCAGGATTTCCCCCAATGAATATGCATGAGATCTATTAGCATACAATGAAAGCAGTGCATGCAAATAGATCTCATGCATATTCATTGGGGAAATCCTGAAAATCAGGCTGGAATGAGGCCCTCGAGGAGGGATTATGACACCCTTGCTTTAGAGGAAAAGCAGAAGAGGGGAGATATGATAGAGATGTTTAAATCAAAAAATTTTGAGGTTTTATTGTCACTACAATAGTTTTATTGGCAGTACGATAGTGTTCTTGAGAGATGTTTAAATACCTACATGACATAAATGGGCATGAGTCAAGTCTCTTTCATTTGAGAGGAAGCTCTGGACTGAGAGGGCATAGGATGAAGTTAAGAGGTGATAGGCTCAGGAGTAATACAGTATAAAGAAATACTTATTTACAGCAAGGGTGGTAGATGCGTGGAATAGTCTCTCGGAAGAAGTGGTGGAGACAGAGACTGTGTCTGAATTCAAGAAAGCGTGGGATAGGCACATAGGATCTCTTAGAGAGAGGAAGATATAATGGTTACTGCGGATGGGCAGACTGGATGGGCCATTTGACCTTTATCTGCCATCATGTTTCTATGAGTCTGTAGAGATGAAATAACTTAAAAACAAACAGGAACCCTCTGCTTTATACTAGTATATTATATATCTGTTGCCAAGGAATAACTGTAAAGATACAGTAGACTCTCTGTTAACTGGAACTCAAGCAACCAGAACTCTCAAGCAACCAGCAAAAAAAAAAATCAAAGAAATACTGTAATACTTTAAATAAAAATGAAAATAAAATCAATTTCTGGCAGAAATTTAAGTGTAAACTTGGCATGCCACACCTGAGTATGCCTATTCTTTGCCTACGATAGCAAGGATAAACAAAACAAGGCCAACAAGATATTTCCACAAAAACAGGAGCAGAGCAGAAGGCAAAAAAATGTGGATGATCTTGTTAAAAACTTTATTTGGAAATGGTGCAGAAGTGTACAAGATGAAATATACAATAACACAAAAACACAGTACATAATTTGTGGCCTAGACCCTACATGGGCCATGTTTCGGTTGTAAAACGACCTTCCGGGGTCTGACCCTGCTATGAATCACAAGCTTAAGAATGCGAAACAACGTAACAAAATACGATGTACACAACGAGCGTCGTCTTCTAGTCCAGTTCCACATTTTTTTGCCTTCCATTCCTTGCCTACCACATGACCAGTAGTTTGTCTGGAACAGTTTATAGCATGGGGTATAGTATCAGTTAGGCCTTTTAATAGTAACGCACAAGCAACCAGAAACTACATTTAACCGGTATCTATCAATCCCCATGGGTGCTGGTTAACTGAGAGTCTACTGTACTGTTTAGCCACTATTAGTATCCTGACGGTGTTGAACAGAGAAGGTAAACATTTTTATTTATTTATTCCATTTTCTATACCGTTCTCCCAAGGAAACTCAGAACGGTTTACATGAATTTATTTAGGTACTCAAGCATTTTTCCCTGTCTGTCCTAGTGGCTCATAATCTATCTAATGCACCTGGGGCAATGGGGGGATTGGGTGACTTGCCCAGGGTCATCAAAGAACAGGGTGGGTTTGAACCCACAACCTCAGGGTGCTGAGGCTGTGGCTTTAACCATTGTGCCACACTCTTCTCCCTATGTAAACATTTTAGTGGACAACACTGAAAAGCTCTATGAATAGCAAATAATATTTATTGAAGAACTAAAAAATATGTTAGCAGTACCCATATATGGCAATGAAAACCAGGCCTTTTCACTTAAGAGAAAGTGTGGACTATCTTATGAAACTCATTTCATTTGGCTTCAAAACTCGTTACTGTGCTTGTTAAAATTTGTGCTAAAAATAAATTTTCTTTCTTGGGTCAGACTGGAGGGCTTCGTAAGGTCTCTGATATATTTTTTTTCCTGATTTGCTATTAATTGGTTGTCATGAAATGCCTTCTAGTGTGCCGTTTTCCTTCGAGGTTCCTCTATGGCATTCAGAATATTTTCTGATAAGATGACATCTCACAGGCAATAAATAGAATGTCAGATCTGGCAAGGAAGCGCTGTGATATCTGATGGAACCCTGTTCGACAATTTTGCCAGCTATGTGTAAAATACATTTAAATAGCTTGCTAAATTGGATTATTACCAGCAGGCTTTTCAATTTCCCTGGCAAAATGAAATCACATTTCTCCATTCTGGAATTTGATGGTCATGTGATTTACTCCAACACCACAGCAGAAGAGGCAATTCCCTTGTGAGAGCAGATCTTCACAAAGGATGATAACACCCCAGCAGATGTGGCATATGGCTATTTTTCAAGCACATGGAGTTTGAAAATAAAATGTTATCTTCATGCTTCACTTCGGCCTTAACGCACGTTTATCACATTGAATAATATTCTATTGTGGAAGGTAATTTTATAACGGATTGCATATGTAGGAAGTGCAAATAGGTGCCTGTTTGGGGCGATTCTAGAAAGCCTTTATTTTAGAAGCATTTATATGTGTAAAAGTGGTATTTACACATTTAGATTGCAGATGTGTGAAAAGGTGAATTCAGAAAGCCACTATTTAAAGTGGAGATATATACCACTCAGAATATTTCAAGGGGGGGGGGGGGTCTGGTCACTGTATGGTCTGGACAGAGCTTGAGTAGGACAAAAACCTAGACATATATTTGGAATACAGGTGCTTGAATGGACCAAAAATCTACAGATGCATGGGGAAAAATATCCTTGTCTGTGTTTCTTTTTTTGTTAACAAAGTTTTATACATATCTTGGAAAAAGTACAGAAATGGAATTTTAAAAAAAGTAATAGAAGCAGGGCCGGATTTAGATGAAAAGAGGCCCTAGGCTATTCCACTTATGAGGCCCTTTCACCTCCCATTTTTAAGTTTGTAAATTACATGAGAGATAATACAATACATCATTACTGTGATATATATCAATATGTTAAATGAAACATGTTGTTATTGGTACTAACCTTTATAAAAAATGTGACACGGATAATAAATAAAAAAAAGTCGAGAACACTTATTTGGACATTTATTCTCAGCACCATATATAGTACTTGTAACAATAACTAATCAAACATAACACACAACATTGCCCCTTCCTATGTCCATAGTGCCCCCAGTGCGTCCTTCCTTACCTCACCCCCCCTCCGATGCCAGCCTGCCTGCCTCCCATCCCCATCCCCCTTCCACTGAACCCCCCCCCCCCCGATGCCAGTCTGGACCGCCCTGTCCTGACGGATCCACGTTTTGCCTCTCTCCCCGCGGGGCTGGGCCTTGCCCAGCTGTTTCCAGACTGACGTCTTTCCCTTCCCGATCCTCCTCCCAGGGCGAGAAAAAGAAAGGGAGAAGCCGAGTCGGCGCCCCGTTGCAGCCGGAGCCTGTTCCGATCTCGAAGCGTAGAATTTCTCCTTATTTTTGGTTCAGTGTTTTAGTATTCACTGTTTTTAGAATAGTGTAATTTTAATTTTGCTAACAATTTGAATGTAGGCCCCTCTTGATCTTGAGGCCCTAGGCTGAAGCCTAGTTAGCCTATAGGAAAATCCGGCCCTGAATAGAAGAAATCAAATAATATGAGGGCTGATTGAAAAGTAATGAGACTGTAATGTAAACTGCCACGCCTATGGATCACTGTGTGGACCTTTTGAGAGGGACACCCACTTTCTCTGTGGACTTGAATATCCAAAACCGTCTAGCAATGTCTTTGTATTTTTTTTTTTTATTTTCTCGCTTCAAATACTTTTCAATTACTAATACTCAATAGTGAAGGCCACCAGATGTCAGTAATAGACTTACTCAAACTTAATGTAATTACATTGTTCAGAAACTTTGAAGAGCGAATTCTTTTCTGTTAGTGAAAGTTGAACCTATAGGAAGTTCTAGCTACATGGTCTGAATATTGAAGGGAAAACTCATGATTGTATCAAGTACTGCAAGAGAAAAAAACCCCCCAAATGGTTATAAAACAAAATCCTATATTTATACAGTAGTTTCCCAAAGGAAAATCTGAAGAAAGAGCCTTGTTGGTGTTCAGAGCTTATTCTACATTGATCCGTTTTAATGTTACTCTTTTAAAAAGTATCATAACTTATTAAGAGTGCAAATGAAAACGAACATTCAAATACTTAAATGACCTAGGAAATAAAGAGGCTGATTAACTAAACTTAGCAGTTTAAACTAAAACTAAACTAAACTAAAACTTTCCCCCTTTTTTACGAAACTGCCATAGCAGTTTCTAGCGCGGGGAGCCGTGCTGAATGGCCCGCGCTGCTTCTGACACACTCAATGAGCATCAGCAGCAGTGCGGGCTATTCAGCGCGGCTCCCCACGCTAGAAACTGCTATTGCAGTTTCGTAAAAGGAGGCCTTAGTTTTATAGATCAGGTCTTCAACCAAAAAGAGCTCGACTTGGTTAACAATAAAGTGAACATAAACATAAAAAAGAATGTAATTTCCAAAATGTTTGGAAAACAAAAAAGTTTTCAGAGCTTTCCGGAATACAACAAAGGGGCCTAAACATATCAGTGTCAGCAATAACTCATTCCAGAACTCAGTTAGTTTGAAGACAACAAAATGACTAAATCTCTTGAAAGTTCTGTTTTTACACCTTAACAGGGCTGCCATCAGAAATTTCTGGGCCCCTTACTGAGCAATCCTATTGGGCCCCCCACGCACCCCTTCCCCCCTCCCAACCCCCCCTTCTTCCATGGGACGAATACACACATACATTTCTCTGTCGCCACACTCTTTGACCAAAAGATTTGTAAGCCTGCAACCACGTCAAGGTAGACTCTTTTAGCAGGGCCCTAACCTAACCTAAACTAAACTAATCTATACCTATCTATTCTAAACTAACATATGTCTAAAACTGAACTAATAACAAACTAACAAACATCTGCATAATAAATAACTAATAAATAATAGTGCTAGTAGCTATAATTCATTTTTGAATGTAAAATCTCAGTTAAGGATTTCTTTTGACCTTTGTAGGCCAGAAGTAGATCACAATTGCACAATATTTTTTGTAACAAGTATTAAATGTGTTTTTATAAATATTGTAAGCTTAATAAATATATCAGAACAAACTACACATCTGAGCGCATATCTAAACATACACATCTGAGCGCATATCTGAACATACACATCTGTATGATCCCATCCTCCTCAGCTTGCCTATAGCTGTATCATGCATGTTAAAAATGTACGATATGTTGATATGTGCACCTTCCTTCCTTCCCATCCATCCTCCTCAGCCTGTCCTTACACATCCACAGCTGCATGTTAATGATGATGTATATGTTATGATGATAAATAAGTGCATATGAGCACATCATTAACATGCAGCTATGGATGAATATATAATGATGTTATGAGTGTGCACCTCTTCCTTCCCATCTTCCTCAGCATGTCACATACAGCATGTTACATTACATAGACTTTATATATTCATGAATCAATCTGATAATCATCACCACCAGGCTGTGTGTGTTATGGGATGGAGGAAGAAAGGTGCATGGGATGGAGGAATAAAGGTGCATGTTTAAATTGCGTGGGGACAGAAATCCCACCCGTCCCCACCCGTCCCCGCCAAAGTCCCACCCGTCCCCACCCGTCCCCGTGAGGACTCCCACCCGGCCCCGCGAGGAATCCCTCCGTCCCCACCCGTCCCCGTGAGGAATCCCTTCCGTCCCCGCCCGTCCCTGCGAGGAATCCTCTCCGTCCCCGCCCGTCCCTATAAACTACAGAAATAGTTATTTCATTTAATTATGCTACTGAATTAAAGGCTCTGGTAGAAACCCATTTAAAAATAAGCAAAAAGACTTTATTAATTTGGAAATATTAATTGGGAAGAATACATACTTTGTAAACGGGTTTCTACCAGAGCCTCTAATGTTTATAAATTTTTATCAACACAACTAATATACTACTTTATCCTGAAGCAAGAAAAAAAAAAAGAAAGAATTTTTTTCCTACCTTTGTTGCCTGGTTTCTGCTTTCCTCATGTTCTCATTTAATTCCTTCCATCCACTGTCTCTCTTCTTTCTGCGTCTTCCATTTGCTCTGTTACTGTGCCTCTCCCTTTCTCCCCCCTCCCAAATTGGTCTGGCACCCATCTTCTTCCCTCCGCCTTCTTTCTCCCCCCTCCCTCCTGGTCTGGCATCTCTGTCTTCTTCCCTGCCAGCGTCTTCTCCCCACTCTCTCTTCCCCATTTCCTTTCAGCGTCCTTCTCCCCCCATCTTCCCCATGTCCTGTCAGCATCCTTCTCCCCCCTCTGTCTTCCACATTTGCTTTCAGTGTCCTTCTCCCCCCCTGTCTTCCCCATGACCTTTCAGCGTCCTTCTCCCCCCTCTGTCTTCCCCATGTGCTTTCAAGCGTCCTTCTCCACCCCTTTGTCTTCCCCATGCCCTTTCAGCGTCCTTCTCCCCCCATCTTCCCATGTCCTTTCAGGGTCCTTCTCCCCCCTCTGTCTTCCTCATGTGCTTTCAGCGTCCTTCTCCCCCCCCTGTCTTCCCCATGCCCTTTCAGCGTCCTTTTCCCCCCATCTTCCCATGTCCTTTCAGCGTCCTTCTCCACCCCTTTGTCTTCCCCATGTCCTTTCAGCGTCCTTCTCCACCCCTTTGTCTTCCCCAGTGCTTTCAGCGGCCTTCTCCCCCCTCAGTTTTACCCATTTCCCTTAAACGTCTTTTCTTCTCCATTCCACCTTTCCTCCCTTTCTCCCTCCCTGCCCCTTATCTTTGTGGCGCTTCCCCACCCGACCGACAACAGAACAGGCCCGGTCGGACAAACCTCCCTGCCCTGTAGCCGCGAATCTAAATTATCTTCTTACAGCAGCTGGAGTATTGAAGCTGCTGTAAGAAGGTAATTTAGATTCACTGATACAGGGCAGGGAGGTTTGTCAGCCGGGCCTGTTGTCGGTCAGTCGGGGGAAGCGCCACAAGGCTAAGGGGACCTGACCGGCTGTGCACACTCCCCCCCATGGCTGCACCCAGGGCGGACCGCCCCCGCCCCCCCTTCGGTACACGACTGCCTTTTCCCTACCTGACCTGCCGTAAGCAGCCGACCGGAAGTCTTCCCGATGTCAGCGCTGACATCGGAGGAAGGGAGGGCTTTGCTTAAGCCCTCCCTCCAACATCAGCGCTGACATCGGGAAGACTTCCGTTCAGCTGTGTGCTGCGGCAGGGCAGGTAAGGAGAAGGAGAGGAGACTATGCTTGCGACCCTGGGGAGCCCTGGCCCCCTGTCAGCTCCAGGCCCCTGAATGCAGGACTGGTAGTACTGCCCTGATGGCGGCCCTGCACCTTAAACAAATAAAAGCATAATAAAAATAATAATAATAATACAGAGCATTAAATTTCAACTCCATCCTCCCATCGTATCCTAAAATCTACTGCAATGAGCCATGCCTTACATCCAAAATACAGAGCATTAAATACCAACCCCAACCTCTTGTCACACCTCATAAACTGTCATTAAAAGCCACAGTTTACATCTAAAATATAGAACATGAAATCCGAAATGTTAACCTCCAGTCACTCTCCGTAAACCCGCAAAATCCACAAATCCCCTGGAGAGGTACGCAGGAAAAAACGCAAACTAAGATCCACGGGAAAGGACCAAAGTTCCACAACCCAAACGGAAGTGTCCAAAGTCACACAAAGTAGAACCAGTCCTTGGAGTCCCAGGAGATGAATTTATAAAATATAATGTCACTGTCATAACAGAGAGAATCTCCATGTCATGCTTTTGAGCCTTGGCGGTGTTTTTTCAGCATTCAAAAAGGATAGGCTACATTACTCTTAGGGCCTGTTTTACAAAGCCGCGCTAGTGGCTGCTGCATGGTAATGGCCCCGAAGCCCATAGAGATTTAAAGGGCTTCGGGGCTGTTGCTGCGCGGCTTTGTAAAACAGGCCCTTGGTTACTTGTGTGGCGATATTGCCTATTTACACAGAAAAAAACCAAAGGATGCCACCCAGGCTGTGTTACTGACATCGATGACCTCTAATGCAGGAATTCCACTGAAACACGGCTCATGTCGGGTCTCGCATTAAAGGCTGGCTGCAAACATATTGTGCTTTTTAAAAAACATAATGTCAGGTGGATGTCCGGAATGCCCTTTTGGAGGAAGTGGTGGAGACAAAAATAGTGAAGGGATTCAAAAAGGTATAGGCGGCTAAACAAAAGAACCCCTATATGGAAAGAGGATAGAATCAATTCAAAACTTGCCTGTGCTGTCAGCCAGGTAGGAAGATACAACCCCTTGTCCTGAAGAGTGTAGGGTTAATAAAAAAAAAATAAAAATAAAAGAATTTATTTACTCTGCTACAGCACTGCTCTAAAGGCTGAACCTGAATGGTCTCTATACTTACATCCAAAATGCAGAGTAGAGTATTACATACTAGCTCCTAACCATAAGCTGCCATAAACAACTGCACCTTGCACCATCTCCAAAATGACAAGATACGATGGGGCTCATTTTCCAAAAAAAAAAAAAATAAATAAAAAAAGTCCAAAAAGTGGAGTAAAGGAGCAAATGCACGATTGGCTTAGTAACGTTTTCACGCTCTCATCATCCTACTTCAATTTTAGAAAACAGGTAAAAACGAGCTTGTTCAATCGATTTGTTAACTAAGAATCTTCTCAGTTCTGCTTAATCAACCAGTATCCCTAATGATCTAAACAGCTTTCATATTCCTTCATTATGTAAGATTGTATTGCTGACTTTGATTGTAACCTCTTCGCTGATTGTCCAGCGCTTCTTGCTGTAAACCGCCTCGAACTTCTATGGCTTTGGCGGTATATAAGAATAAAATTATTATTATTATTTTTTTTTCTCGCCAAACCCTTCCAATGTGCTATTTTTTAAATCTATTTTCTAGATGGATATCGATGCTGTTCATATACAGTTTGTCTAAATCTCAAGGGGGCATGTTAAAGGCATGGTGTGGGCCAGTGGTTCCCAACCCTGTCCCGGAGGACCACTAGCCAGTCAGGTTTTCGGGATAGCTCTAATGATTATGCACATTTGCATGCCTGTCACCTCCATTATGTACAAATCTCTCTCACGCATATTCATTAGGGCTATCCCAAAAACCCGACTTGCTGGTGGTCCTCCAGGACAGGATTGGGGACCACTGGTGTGGGCAGGCTTATGACTTGGACTTTTTTCTCCAACTGAGAGGAATGGGGAAAATGATCAACAATTACCAATGCTCTCACTCCCCATTTAATGAAAAAGCAAGGACTGCTAACCAGGCTCCTCTTATTTTTAAAATCTATTCTCTTTAAATTAAACAAGATTTTGGTGAGGTGAAACCACCCTCTACCAACCCCATATCACTGGCTAAGAAAAATTTTGCCAATATTTTATATTTAGAGAGCGAGAATTAAACAAAATCTACAAGCTAGTCAATTTCAATTTTTGTTGCCAACAATCGTTTCGTGGTAACGATCACCACTTCTTCAAGGCATAGAAAATCAACCAAGCTGTCCTGCAAAAAACCCAAACGCACTGTGTAAAAATAAAAAGCTTATGCACCTGCTGGTCAGAAATCTACAAACTTTAGAATATTTACTCACTACTTGCTGAGCACTTTCTCTGCATCATCAATGTGAAAAACATGGTGCCTGAGCATTCTTCAGAGCAGAGAAGACCAACCAATCAAAGCGAATCAGAAGCATGGTTGCTCTGAATGGTTGGCCTTTCCATTCAAGGCACAATTTGGATGTTTGGGGCTAGACCTGCTTTAATAATGAATAAGTGTTAAAAAGCTGCCCTAACTAACCAGATGATCACTGGAGGGATGTAAGCAGGACTCCCCTCACTCTTCCAGTGGTCACTGACCCCCCTCCCACCCCCAAAGATGTGAACGAAGCAGTACATATTTGATGGTATGGTAGCTTCAGATGTTATGGCCAGTCCTAACAGAGTAGGAAGCAGGTTCCTGGAGTATCCTAGTAGGCAGTGTAGTCAACAATAGAGATGGGGACTCAGGCCCATAATCCACTCTTAACTACTACACTTTTGGTGGAATATATGAGCCTTCCAAAATCCACAAAAATCCCACTATACCTACAGACAAGTGATAACTGCAAGCATATTGGCTTTTGGTATGGTGCACAGTTAGGTCCAGTAGGTTTTGGAGGGCTCTCTATATACTATAAGGAGGTTATGGTGAGATTTGTACCTGGGCCTTTTTATGTGAAGTTCACTGCAGAGCCTACTAAGATGTCCCACTGCTCTGCTGTGATGTATGGTCAGTCTACTATAAATGATGGCCCCTTCCTACATGGAACCCTTTATGAGCCAGTCGTCCAGGTAGGGAAACACCTGAAGCCCATAGTTCCTGAGCGCTGCGGCCACCACAACCAGACACTTGGTGAAGACTCTGGGCGACGAGGCCAGACCGAAAGGGAGCACTCGGTATTGAATATGAAGATGTCCCACCCGAAATCTGAGGTATTGACGGGAGGCCGGATGAATGGGAATGTGAGTGTAGGCCTCCTTGAGATCCAGAGAGCATAACCAGTCGTTCTGCTCGAGGAGGGGATACAGAGATGCCAGGGTCAGCATGCGAAACTTTTCTCTGACCAGATATTTGTTGAGCACTCTGAGATCCAAAATAGGACGCAGATCGCCTGTCTTCTTCGGAACAAGGAAGAACCGGGAGTAAAAACCCTTGTTCTGTTGAGCCAAAGGAACCGGCTCGACAGCCCGGAGCTGCAGCAAAGCCTGAGCTTCCTGAAGAAGAAGGGCGGTCTGGGCAGAGGAGGAAGGATACTCTCTTGGAGGATGTTCCAGATTTCCATGGACATGTCCTCCTTTTGGGTTTTGAAAAGAAATCGCGTTGGGAGGGTGCATCTGCGCATGCATGGATCCAACGCAGTGATGTCACACGCACATGCATGTGATGTTATCGTATCACATCCATGCATTCGTGGATGCCTTCCTGCCCAACGAATAGGCAGCGGGGAGTGGGGCTGAGGGCAGAGCTGGGGTGTAACGGGGCAGGGATGGGTAGAACTGGGTGGGCCTGTGGGCGGGGCTAGGGGGGCGGATTTTACTGCGGTAAAATCTGGAAACCCTACTCCTACACCCCAATGGCTGATGTGTGTGTTTTCTTTTAGCGTGTTTTTTTTTTTTTTTTTTTTTTTCAAAAATGGTTCAAAAAAATAGATATATTGAGGACAAGGGGTTTAGGTCAGTAACCACCTGGATAATTTCCACTGGACAGTTTCCACCCACCAATTCCTACCTGGAAAATTGCCACCTTGGTCGATTCTTACCGGACAGTTCCCACCTACTCATAATGGACAATTTCTTTCTATGACCCAATAACAAAGAGATACCCATTCCCCAAAAATCTTACCCTAACACTTGAAGTATCTTCCTAACCCTAACCCATGGGGGCTGCACATTCTCTGAATCTCTCCCTCACCCTAACCCTCAAGACCTGCACACAGCACAGTAATGTTCAGAGCAGTACCTGGAGTGGGGGGGGGGGGGACTGTCCGAGAGAAAAAATGTTCAAGTGGAAATTGACCTAGATGGAAATTGTCCATGTGGGAATTGGTGGGTGGGAACTGTCTGGGTGGCTAGTGACCTGATACAGAGGATAAGAACATCTGAGAAATAGCCATTTTCAAATAAAAAATGCATTTTTCTGTTTCAGAAATGGTTATGTGCATTACTGGATTTCTGTTCATGTTCCACAAAACATCCATACTCTGATTTAGAAGTTATATCGAAAATACCCTTCCACACATTTCTCAGGAAAGCCAGAATTATGATCTGCTATTTCATCTTGGGCAGGAGGATTCTATCCTTATTGCCAGGGACAGAGTGTTACATAATTTAGGTCCAGTGTCGTTAAACTATGTTTTACAGGTGATGTCTAGTCAAAGGTGAAAGGGTAGGGAGAGCTGCAACAGGACATTTTAGGATTTTCACAGGCATGGGAAGGGAGTGTATGGAACCAGAAGAATGGAGATAGTCAGGAGCAGAAGGTCCTTTATGCTTCAAGGTCAAAGGTTTGAACTGATTATGAGCAGACTCGGGAAGCCAGTGTTCAGAAATTAACAGTAGGGAGACATGGCCAAAATCTTGTGCATTATAAAATAACTTGACAGCCATCGATTGAACTAGCTGTAGGCACTTAAGGGATGACAAAGGTGAACCCGGAATCAATGAATTCCAATAATCCAACTGTGTTTTGACTAGGGAAAGAATCAGCATTCTAATACAAGTCAAGGGTAAATAAGATTTGAGTGGATCCACTGTAGCACAAAGGAAGATGGCTAAACGCATATCAATTTATCCTATAAAGGCCGGTTTATGATCAAAGATAACACCTAAGATCTTCACAGATTTATTAAAAATGAGAGAATGTCCCTGGACTGAGGGTATAGAAGGCACCGATGCAGAGGAGTAATGCATTGGCTGTTATTAAAAACAAAAGCAAAATTTGATTGCAAAATTGAAATGCTAACCTGATAATTGCATATTCTTATTTACCTGTTTACCTTAATTCATCTTCCACAGTGTGTGTTCAAGGTGAAGATGCTGCAAATCGTCTCCTAATCTGGCCAGGAACAGCAAAGTCCTTTCTAATCAGACAGAGAACGTGAAATGCTTTCAGCTCTACAAACATTCATCACGTGTGGCCTCTGTTTATTGCCCACTTTCTCCCCAATTCGGCTGAAATAATAGAGATCTCCCGTATCTAAGATACAAAGGTGCCAGTCCTTTCAGAAAAGAAAGCCAGTGAAGTGAGCTAACTGCTGTGGTTGTGGGGTTTTCCTACTATGTTATGCTCCACTTTCTGCTGCAAGAATTTGAAAACATAATATTCCTTCTCCATGCACGCACTACGTAAGATGGAAAACGTGTAGCACATTTCTGAAAATGAAAAAAAAAAAATCTCTCCGATCATTTTCAAAGACTCGCAGCTTAGCTTTTAAACAGGATTCGCAAGGGAGCATGCATTTATTCCATACATGAGATGGCAATTATGTGTAATGTGCCCTTGAAGCCTGAAGGTGAATTTATTGCTTTTTTTTTTTTTTTTTTGGTCTGCCATTTAAGTAGAAGGTTGCCAAACATGGTTCAGATATGTGCAGATGATATGCAAGACACAGATTAGCAGAGAGAGTTTGGGTTCAGCTGGTGAATGTGGGTGTGCCACGAACAGGATGTTAATTCAGGGGCTGATTCTATAAAGGGTGCCTAGCTTTAGATGCTTCGAAGGCGCTTAACTTAGGCCCCCTTTTACGCCGCCGCATTAGAGTCGGTCCAGAGGAAGGCTACTAAAATGGTGTGTGGTGTTCGTCATAAGATGTATGGGGACAGACTTAAAGATCTCAATCTGTATATATTGTAATTTGGAGGAAATGCGGGAGAGGGGAGATATGATAGTGACATTTAAATACCTACGTGGCATAAATGCGCATGAGTCGAGTCTCTTTCATTTGAAAGGAAACTCTACAATGAGAGGGCATAGGTTGAAGTTACAAGGTGATAGGCTCTGGAATAATCTGAGGAAATACTTTATTTTACAGATGCGTGGAATAGTCTCCTGGAAGAGGTGGTGGAGACACTGTCTGAATTCAAAAGGGCCTGGGATAGGCCCGTGGGTTATCTCGGAGAGAGAAAGAGATAATGGTTACTGCGGATGGGCAGCTCTATGACCTCACAATGCAGGTGCAAAGAGCCTTAGCCTATAGGAAGAGGGGATGCAAATGTTAAGAGCCTTAGCCAATAGGGAGAAGAGGAGATAGTGGATGGTGCAGATGGGCAGACTGGAAGGTCCATTTGGCCTTTATCTACCATCATGTTTCTATGTTTCTAGGCTTTTTTATCGCTGGCTGTGACGGTATTAGCTCAGACGTTCATAGACTTCCTAAGAGCGTCAGAGCTAATACTGCCATGGCTGGCGAGAAAAAAGTCTAATACAATTAGGGAAGGCTAATTGGCAAAATATCCTTAATAAGCTCAATAATTGCTATAAAAAATAATAATAATAATAATTGGGGAAAAGGCACCTATCCGATTCTATAAAAGATAGGCGCCTATTGCATGGCACTTAGTGGCACCTAATGCCTAAGTAGGCATTTCTATGGGCGCAGCATGACTTAAGCGCCATTAAGCATTTTTCTCCAAAAACTTAGAGGCCTGAAATTTAGGCTTTTAAAACCCTGACCTACATTTCAGGGACCTAAGGCCCTCTTTCACAAAGGCGCGCTAAGCGTTATAGCGCAGATTTAGCATGTGCTAACTGCTATCGCGTCCATAAGATAATATGCACGCGTTGGCATTTAGCACGTGTTTAGCACGGACTAATATGTAGCGTATGCTAAAAAGCTTAGTGCGCCTTTGTAAAAGAGGGGGTAAATTTGGACCCAGGCGCCACAAGCCACAATTCTGTAAACGGCACCTAAGTGTGACTGACATGCGGCTGGTGCCATTTTTTTATTTTATTATTTTATTAAATTACAACAGTGTAATACATTTGATTAAAAATAGCAAATTATTACAGAGAATACACCATTTCATATAAATAGTATATAGAAACATAACTGTACCCACCTTCTATCAATTATCGATAATATTAAACAGCTTTATTACTTTAATAAAAAGATTTAATATCCATTTTTCCAGTATCTTTCCCTCCTTTACCCCTCTCCCGCCCCGGATGTGTAATGAAAAGACTCAGAAGGTAATACATTATCCTTTACTGTGAAGCAACAAATAAAGTCAATGTACTCCATATTTTTTTTAAATAAAGCACTAAATCCTAAACATTCCGCGTTCATTCTCTCATATTGATATGTATTACATACATTTGTCAACCAAAATGTATAATTTAATCTTTCGTGGCTTTTCCAATTCTTGGTGATCAATTGAATCGCAATTCCAGTCAAAATCAAGAAAAGACAGCTTTTAAATTTATCAAGGAGAGGTTTAACTTGTAACATAGTACCACAAATTATTACTTCATATGTTAATGCGGCTGGCGCCATTTTTTTTTTTTTTTTAGGTGTTGACTAATTTAGGCACCGTTCCCTCAGTGCCCGAGTAGGTGGTTTAGCTGGACAGTTGATATGGACACCTGCTAAAAATTTCCACTCACTTTTCTATGTTTTTCTTGAGCATACTAAACATTGCAAAACCACTAATAGTTGAGATACTACTGTAAGGTTTTATTATGTAGGAGGTTCAAAAGCCTCCGAATCTGGAGTTATGCACCCAGTTCGGGTTATATTGTGAGTGTTTCCACATACTCCCATTCATGTCACAGGCGTACCCCCCTCACTCCCTAATTTTATTATTATTTTCAATCAATTTATTTTCTTTACTATCTTGTCTTCTTCTTGTCTTTATTCCAGGTTTTTAAAAAAAAAGTTTATTTAAAAGACAGATACAGGGCTGCTTTTACAAAGGTGCGCTAGTGGTTTAACGCACGTAATACCGCGCGCTAAACCACCGGCCACACCAGCCGCTACCACCTGCGCGTTAACCCCGCTGGCGCCGCTTAATAAAAGGAGCCCATAGTATTTCTGCCCGACAAGGATATCACATACCACTGGTTTGCCTCACAGATTATTTCAACATAGGATCGGCAACTGATGCAGATTATACTTCAAAGTACATAATGACCAGTATATTTTATATACAGCAGTAGGTCAATAAATCTGTACTTATCTTGGAAACGCTCTATTATTTCTTTGAGCTCCTTGTTTCACAAGATGACTGTAAAGGTAAAGCCGTTGCTCGTTTAACTGGCTTTGCTCTGACGTGGCCAGCGTTTCGTGGGGGCCGTCTCAGCTCCCGCTGCATCAGGGAAAATCTTAGCAACGGTATCTACAATATAAATGACCATGGGCTCCTTTTACTAATCTGCGCTACATTGCCATGCACGCTAATGCCTCCATAGAGCTGGAGTTAGTATTTTCCGTGTCGCGAGGGAGTTAGCGCGCGCTACAAACGCTAGTGCATCTTAGTAAAAAGAACCCTATAAGTTACCACTCGTCCAGCTGTCTTTTATAACAAGCTATGTATTTTCTTTTTAGAACTTCTTATCTTAATATTTTAAACAACTTCTAGATGCTGATTCTGGTCAACAGGAGAAAACATGGCGCTCACGCATTTAACAAGCGTACTAGCGTTCATACAATATACATTCTATAATCTGATTGGTTTATTCTGACGTCAACTAGATCAGTGTTCTTCAACCACCGGTCCATGGACCAGTGCCGGTCCACAGAAATTTCCTGCTGGTCCACAGGGCCAGCACGTGCATCAGGCCCAAAACAGTGTTCTTCAACCACCGGTCCACGGTGCGATCGATGCGGCGTTATTTTCGAGCCAGTTCCCTCTTCCTAACTGATTCAGTGCAAAAAGCCACGGGCAGTGGCTCCTACGGGCATCCTGCGCCTGAACCGGAAGCCTTCGCTCTGACGTTGCAACGTCAGAGGGAAGGCTTTCCGATGAGGCACGGGGCGTGCAAGGTGCAATTAGTACTATTATGGGGGCGGGGTCTAGGGTGGAGATTGGGTAGAGATGGGCGGGGTCTGGCCCACAACTTAGCCCAGTGTTCTTCAATCGCCGATCCACGGACCGATGCCGGGCACAAAATAATTATTTTATTTCTGCCGGTCCATAGGTGTAAAAAGGTTGAAAAACACTGAACTAGATGATGCGCTGTTAAAGGGCTCGCTCTACAGCGCTCATCCTTGAGCATGCCATATTTGGGATTTGTTTTGCTGAATTGAATGAGCATAAACTCCCCCTCCCCCCCTTCCATTTGGCCAGTTTTGCGCTCTCTTCCATATCTCCTGTTAGAGGTTCCAGAGCAAAGCATTCTTTGGGTTACATTCACAATGCTCGAAGTGCATCATTTTTTTTTTCACATTCTATCTAAGCAGATGGAATTTCAGATGTACGATCTGTGAAATTGCCCATAATACAGGCCATACATATTTACAAAACCACAATGCAGAGGTCGCTTTCCTATCTTCTGGGATCACATTGTTAGCACTGGCAATTACCTAAAAAAATAAATGAACACTACTTTAAATATTGACATTTCCAAATGGAATAATGAAGCAGAGAAAACATTCTTATAATGCAATATTTGTAATTGCTTGATTTATACTTTTTTTGGGGGGGGAGGGGAATTCTTCAGGGGGAGCATAAAATTCCCCCCTTCCTAAGTGCAATGGTAATAAAAGTAAATATCTGGAAAAAATACTCCTCCCCAAATACTGGAGAATTGCAGAAGGATGTCAAATAGATTCTTTATTAACACACAGCTCCCACAGAGGTCCTTACAAATAACTAGTCACTCCAGGTACACCATGGATTCAACTGCGGGGCTCTTCTCCCCCAGCAGAATATTTTTCTTTTGCACCAGGCTGGTGTTGTGAAATCCCATCTCCCGCTATATAGTCTACTAGTCTTTAAGCCCATTACATTAACGGGTGCTAGAATATATGTCTGTCTGTCTTTCTTTCTTTCTGTCTCTTTCTCTCCCGCTGTCTCTCTCTCTCTCTTCTTGGCCCCCTTTCTCTGTCTGTCTTTCTATCCCTCTCCCTGCACCTGTGTCTTTCTTCCTTTCTGTCTGTCTCCCTCCCTCCCTCCTGCTGTCTGTCTGTCATTCTTTCCCAAAGAATCCAAAAATGTCAAGAAAAGGATGTCCAAAAAAAAACAAAAATTAATACAACACCCTCAAGACACAGGTCTACATATCACATTATATTCAAAAAGGAGAAAAGACCTCAATGTCCAATAGGGGCTCTATAGGCTACCCACATAGACAAGCTGGTTTCAAACAAAGTTTGAGACCAGCAGACACATCCTTGGTCAAAAACTCCAAAAGAATAGAAGAAATGGTGTGTACATCATTTTCAAAAAACACACTCTTTAAAATTCTATTTTATCTATTTTTCTTTCTTTTTTCAATACAGAGTCTCTCTCACTCAATATAATTTATAGTTTTTTTCAATTCTTTTCAATAAAAGTCACTTATCTGAATAGAGCTGATTAAATGTAGTCCTGGGGTTAGAAAGCAGGAAAAAACTGTTCCGTGGAGAACAAGCTGAAAGTCATTCAAGCTTAACACACTTCCACATAATCCAACAGGGCTCCCTGTTTCGCTAGTATGCTTCTTCAAGGATTTGCTGTAAAAAACACAAAAAAACTGATTGTAGAAAACTTTAAAAACAATAAAATAAACCAAAAAAGTATAAACTTAACCCACAGCGATCATTCACCCGCTTCCACTCCTGTCATAAAATGGCCCCTCGGCGTTCTGACTGATAAACAACTCTGTACGTCATCATGCACACGTGATGATGTCATATTCATTCATATCCACTATTACCCTAGCAAAAAATATACAGTCACTTGGAAAACAAAAAAATTATTTGCAAAAAAACAATCAAAACCAAGGTTTCCAGTCCACACCACTATTCAAACCCATAGGAGCATAGGTTTGTAAAGAAAAAATCCAACGCTGCTCTCTTTTCAATAACAGTTGTTTGAAGTCACAGTTGTTTGAAATCATTCTTTCCCTCCATTTCCCTGTGCAGCAGCATTTCCACCCCAATTCCCTGTGGAGCAGCAACAGCATTTCCCTCCCCCCCATTTCCCTGTGCAGCAGCAGTATTTGCTTTCCCCTCCAGGTCCCTGTGCATCAGTAGCAGCATTTCCCCCCACTCCCCCTTCCCTTCTCTTACCATGATCTGGCTTGCTCCATTTGGCCCCTCCTCCGCGTTCTGGCCTGCTGCGATCTGGCTGCTCCGTTCGTCTCCTCCCCCTTCCCGCAGTCTAGCCTGCTCCATAGCCCCCCCTTCCCTTATAGCGTTACCCGCAGGCAGGCAGGCACAGCTTCTTGCTTGCGGCTGGAATCCTCTTCTTTCTCGGCCCCCCCTTCCCTTCTCTTCCTGCGGTCTTGTCTGCTCATGCCAAATTTTTTTTTAAGTTTAAAGGTGCCGCGGCGGTTCGCGGCTGGAGACCCCTTCTTTATCGCCCCCCTTCCTTTACCGGATTTCAAAGTTATTTTTTTAAGTTTACAGGTACCGCGGCGGCTCCTCTCACAATCTCCGCCAGCGTGGAACCCTTCTCCGACACTGGTGCGGCTCGTGAGAGGAGGCGACGCCGAGACTTTTAAATCCCTCAATTGGCACAGCACAGGTGCAGAAGACAGTCCTTGAGACTCGTGCATGCACACTCTGCCGACCCCGGATCTACAGATCAGGGATCAGGGAACACACCGGTAAGAGTGCGCATGCACGCTTAGTATTTTATTATAGTAGATAGATAGATGTTTTTGCCATATGCAAATTTTATTTCCCACTTATAGATGTTCTTTACTTGAAAAGTTAAAAAAAAAAGAACACCTTGGGGCCAATATTAAAATGATGGGATAAAACATGGCTACCTCCTGCGGTTGGCGGCTAACTCAGAAATTCAGTGCCAGGGCTGTATCCAGCCACCAGCATTGAATTTCCAGTCTAAGTTTAGCAGTGGTAGACATAGCCAGCCACTGGTTAAGTGACTTGCCCAAGATTACAAGGAGCAGCGGTAGGATTTGGACCCTAGGATTGGCCTTAATGAAAGACAACTACTTATTATTTGCATCCTTGAGCCACCTTAGATCAAGTAATACAAAAAAATTAAGAAAAATTATAAGGAAAATAATTAGAAAGAATACAAGGATACTTATATGCAAAGAGCTTGGTTTCTGTATGCTGTATAAAGCCATAATAAATAGCATCACATAGACAGTAGGAATCAATCAATTACCTCCCCTTTTATGAAGCCACGCTATAATTTTTTGTCGCCAACCATGACGGTATTAACTCCGATGCTCATAGGAATTCTATGAGCGTTGCAGCTAATACTGCCACAGCCAGTGATAAAAAAGCCTAATGCGGCTTTGTAAAATGGGGAGTTATTTATTTATTATATTTATCGGGCTTTACATATTCACCGCCTTTATGAAGAGATTCACCCAAAGTGGTGTACAGCCTAAATAGCTTCTTCCAGGACTCCAACTTGAAATCAGTGGCGTACCAAGGGGGGGGCGGGAGGGGCAGTCCGCCCCGAGTGCCAGCCCTGAGGGGGTGCTCCCGGCCTTGCCGTTCAGTCCCCCCCCACCCCCGAAGGACCGCTCGCCCCACTGACCTTCCTGCACCACCTGTGAAGCAGCCCGCAGCGTCAGCGATCCCTGAACTGCTTGGGCGCTGCTTCCTGCGCTGCGGTCCCGCCCCTCCTCTGACGTCAGAGGAGGGGCGGGACTGCGGCGCAGGAAGCAGCGCCTAAGCAGCGCAGGGATCGCGTCGCGATCCTGCTGCGGCTGCTTCATAGGTGGTGCAGGAAGGTCAGTGGGGTGAACGGTCCTTCGGGGGTGGTGGGGGGGGACTGAACGGCAAGGCCGGGAGCATAGGTAGTGCTGCTTCATAGGTGGTGCGGGGAGGCCAGGGGGGCGAGCGGTCCTTCGAGGTGGAGCGGGCGGGCAGGCAGGCAGGCTTTCAAGGGGGAGGGGGGTGACAGGCAGGCAGGCAGGCCTTCAAGGGGTGACAGGCCTTCAAGGGGGGGGGGACAGGCAGGCCTTCAAGGGGGGAGGCAGGCCTTCAAGGGGGGGACAGACCTTCGGGGGGGGTGCAGACCTTCAAGGGGGAGGGGACAGGCCTTCAAGGGGGGGGCAGGCAGGCCTTCAAGGGGGGGCAGGCAGCCTTCAAGGGGGGGATAGGTCTACAAGGGGGTGGGACAGGCCTACAAGGGGGGGGGACAGGCCTTCAAGGGGGGGGACAGGCCTTCGGGGGGGTGCAGGCCTTCAGGGGGGTGCAGGCCTTCAGGGGGTGCAGAACTTCGGGGGGTGCAGACCTTCAAGGGGGTGCAGGCCTTCAAGGGGAGGACAGGCCTACAAGGGGGTGGAACAGGCCTTCAAATGGGGTGCAGGCCTTCAGGGGGGGTGCAGGCCTTCGGGGGGGTGCAGGCCTTCAAGGGGGTGACAGGCCTTCAAGGGGGGGACAGGCAGGCAGGCCTACAAGGGGGACAGGCCTATAAGGGGGAGACAGGCATGCAGGCCTTCAAGGGGGGGGGACAGGCCTTCAAGAGGGGTGCAGGCCTTTAAGGGGGGACAGGCCTTTGGGGGGGACCCTGGTTTAGAAGTACACGGAGGGAAGGGGGTGTTCAAAGAGACGTGCATATGGCAAACTTTGGGGGGGAGGAAGAAATAATGGGTCTGAAAATAGAGGAGAGGGAGAGAGATGATGGACCATGGGATTTAGGGAGGGAAGGAACAGAAAGGGAGGGAAATTGGACACAAGGGATGGTGTGGAGGAGTGATAGAGATACTGGATAGGAGGGTAATTGGGAAAAGAAAGGGAGAGATGGTGGACTCTGGGGTGGTGGGGAAGGAAGGAGAGATGCCGGATGAAAGGGTAGTTAAGAAAAGGTGGATCTGTGGAGGGAGATGAAAAAAAGGAAAGATACCAGACTTCCTGGGGAGGGAAGGGAAATGGAAAGGAAGGACAGAGTTGGCAGATGGATGGTTAGCATGCAGAAAGAAGAAAGAAGGAGACCCTGGCAAGCAAGTTATCAGAAGAAAGCCAGAGCCTTGGACCAACAAGATTTGAAATATAACCAGACAACAAAAGGTAGAAAAATTAATTTTATTTTCTGTTTTGTGATTATAATATGTCAGATTTGAAATGTGTATCCTGTCAGAGCTGGTGTTGGACTGCAAACGTGAGCTAGGATTTAACAGAGAGAGGAAAAGTCCTTTTTGTTTCTTTATTTTATTTACACCATAGTGCCAGTATGGTTAGGAGAAGCCAAAGGGCGTGAAAAAGCTATAAAACCCACCAGGAGTTTTGAAAAAAATCACCCAACTGGGCAGGAAAATCGAATTGAAAAACAATTCAATAGGCTGAATCGAATCAAAATTTTTTTTCATGAATCTTGCAGCATTAGTTTGCGCTACTGTCTTAGACTTTAGGACCTGGGATTGGGTAGAGATTGTATCCTCAGTACTTTATAATGCAAGTGAAACGAGGATTTGGTCAGACTTTTGAAGGGTCTGCAGAAAAAAAATATTGTATAGGCCGGGGACATGAGACAGCAGGAAATGGGAACTTTTCGTCCTATTTTTGTGAATGGAAAGGCTGAGGATGTCAGAGAGTTCAGTTAAAATATGTGCTTTATAAGAAAATATAATAACGTGTTTTATAAAGTTTATAGCATAGCTGGCCTACCCAGTGAGGTGTTCCTAGTGGTGGTGGTGGCAGTGTGTCAATGTGTTGAGAGGAAGAGGTGGTCTGGGAAATTCTGCTGAGCAAACTCCGGGCCCATTTCCACCCCCCAGTTAGTCCACTCCACTCAACTGGTTCACACACTGAGTGGGTCTTTGGGTGTTGTTTTGGGATCTCTTCCAGTGGTTTATCAGTATCTCCTTCTGGTCCAAGGAAGGAAACTTTGTTATCCTTAGCATTGACCTATAGAATATGTTTGTAACAGCGCTGCTTGTGTGGCATTAGGCTATGTAGTGATCGAAAGAAAAAAACAGACCTTTGTACATTTTTGCACTATATGGTGGGTGTATGAGGAGATTCACATTTCCTGCACAGCTAAGTCCATGTGAAGTTACCTTGTGCTGTATTTGACATCTAGCAAGGTCTCTGTTTGAAAGGAAAGATCTAAACTTAAAAATGAAGTGGCCAGAAGTTATGGTAAAAGCAGATAGTGTAGCTGGTTTTAAGAAAGATTTGGACAAATTCCTGGAGGAAAAGTCCATAATCTGTTATTAAGACATGGGGGAAGTGTCTGCTTGACCTGGATCGGTAGCATGGAATGTTGCTACTCTTTGGGTTTTGACCAGGTATTAGTGTCCTGGATTGGCTACCATGAGAATGGGCTACTGGGCATGATGGACCATTGGTCTGACCCAGTTAGGCTATTCTTATGTTATGTTCTCATCTGTAGGGGCCTTTGTTTTCACTTCTTATTTTAATGTATTTTTTTTTATAATGGGAACAAAAATCGAAGAGAATTAATGTGTGTGGGATGAGGGGGTAAGTAATTTCTTCAGCTAAATAATTCAATCCACTTCAAACAGACATAGTAGAACTCAAGCACCATTCACACACCCTCCAACCAAAAACGTCAAAAGAAAAATACTGTACGATAACCTCCTAGCCATTCGAGCTGCAACACTCGACCCCCAACTCTACAACCAATTGACATCGACCACAGACTGCAAAACCTTCAAAAAGAAATAAAAACCCTTCTATTCAAAAAACACATAAAACCGAACTAACACAATCAGAACTGTCCCAAGCATCACCTGCAACTACTCCATATGTACTTCTGATGTCATGACAATTCAGACATAATTTATATTATGTTATGTTTGGAATATAAGAAAATTTTCACTGCCTGTTTCTATTCTGACCATTTATTCCGTTTCATGGTCATTACAAAAAATATTTTTTTACATGGGGGGGGGGGGGTGTCAAAAAATGATAGCCCCGGGTGCCACATACCCTAGGTACGCCACTGCTTGAAATGCTTTCTTCTGCATTTCTAACTTGTTATAGTCTCTCTTCTCACAATTATGGGACTTTATTGTACCTAAAACAAGGGGGAATCAATGCAGTGGAAGCACAAATCATCCCCCACCCCAAAAAAAGTTCAAGACAGAAAAATCTGCAGACAAAGTCATGGCAACTGTCTTCTGGGATGATGAAGGACTTATGCTTCTGGAGATCATTCCACACAAGACAACCATAACCGGGGATTGTTACGCCAACACAATGATCGCTTTGCAGGAGTCATTCAAGGAGAAAAGAGGAAAACTCACAGCAGGCGTGCTGCTTCTTAACAACAATGCGCCGGTGTACATGTCATGACAATTACAAGCTGCCATCCGAGAATGTGAGTTTCAGCAGCTGAATCATCCTGACCTGGTTCGCTCGGATTATTTCCTGTTCCAAGTTTTGAAGAAATCTCTCCATTGACAGTGGTTTTCAAGTGACGAAGATGTCAAGGAAGTTGTGATGTCCTGGTTTGAAGGTCAAACAGAAGAAGGGGTTAAATTCATTGCAGGAAAAGTGGGTGATGTGTATGGAGCTATCAGGGGTCTATATTGAAATATAAAACAAAGTTTTTTTGAAAATTCTTTTCTTTGCTAATGAGATAAATAAATTATTGAATGCTCCTTGTATCAATTACTATGGCATTGCTTATGACTGAATTTTCTCCTTTCATTTTGCTCTTCATTTTTTTTATTAAACCTTCCCTAAATGGAGCTCAATCATCGGAATAAAAATTTTACTCTGTTGTGCTTGTAGCCCTCACAATTCAACATACACACACTTCTTAATCCACTTTCTTCCATCTGTTCACGTACTGCCATACTTAGAGATCATTTCATATGCATATCATAAATGAGAGTCCACACATTTCAAATGAAGCAGACAGACAGTAGCTAAACATTAACACCAATTTTGTGCTGGGAAGAAGTAACTTGTCTATGAAAATAAGCTAGCGTAAACTGCATGTACCGAGAGGATAATTTTATAACAGGGATGCCTATAAAAATGTCCAAAATTTGGCCATTATACCTATTTTATGAAATATATTCTTCAAGAAGCACTTTCAACAAATATAAGTATTCCCATATCATTACAAAAAAAAAAATTAATTAATGGAGAGGGAAGTATCTTTTGAGTTCTGGGATAATCATGTGGGAAGCAAAAGTCTAGCTCCCAATATACAGACATCAATTATTGCCTTCCAAAATTATAATCATCTACCCAGAAACTCTTCATTTACATCATTACATAGTAACATAGTAGATGACGGCAGATAAAGACCCGAATCCAGTCTGCCCAACCTGATTCAATTTAAATTTTTTATAATTTTTTCTTCTTAGCTATTTCTGGGCAAGAATCCAAAGCTTTACCCTGTACTGTGCTTGGGTTCCAACTGCCGAAATCTCTGTTAAGACTTACTCCAGCCCATCTACACCCTCCCAGCCATTGAAGCCCTCCCCTGCCCATCCTCCACCAAACGGCCATATACAGACACAGGCCGTGCAAGTCTGCCCAGTACTGGCCTTAGTTCAATATTTAATCTTATTTTCTGATTCTAAATCTTCTGTGTTCATCCCACGCTTCTTTGAACTCAGTCACAGTTTTACTCTCTATCACCTCTCTCGGGAGCGCATTCCAGACAACCACTACCCTCTCCGTAAAGTAGAATTTCCTAACATTGCCCCTGAATCTACCACCCCTCAACCTCAAATTATGTCTTCTGGTTTTACCATTTTCCTTTCTCTGGAAAAGATTTTGTTCTACATTAATACCCTTCAAGTATTTGAACGTCTGAATCATATCTCCCCTGTCTCTCCTTTCCTCTAGGGTATACATATTCAGGGCTTCCAGTCTCTCCTCATACGTCTTCTGGCGCAAGCCTCCTATCATTTTCGTCGCCCTCCTCTGGACCGCCTCAAGTCTTCTTATGTCCTTCGCCAGATACGGTCTCCAAAACTGAACACAATACTCCAAGTGGGGCCTCACCAATGACCTGTACAGGGGCATCAACACCTTCTTCCTTCTACTGACTACGCCTCTCTTTATACAGCCCAGCATCCTTCTGGCAGCAGCCACTGCCTTGTCACACTGTTTTATCGCCTTTAGATCTTCGGACACTATCACCCCAAGGTCCCTCTCCCCGTCCGTGCATATCAGCTTCTCTCCTTCCAGCATATACGGTTCCTTCCTATTATTAATCCCCAAATACATTACTCTGCATTAAATACATCATTAAATATAATCACTTAAAAAAAACCCCACCAAAGTTAAAAAAAATGATGTGTAAATAATTCATTGGAAGTGCTTTTTGAAGAATATTGTTTACGAACATTGCTCTCTTTTGGTCATTCAGTAAACTTGGCACCAATGTCCTAGGATAGATGTATAACTCTTTCCAATTCACTCATTGTTTAGATTCTGAAGTGAGGGCTGAGAAAGTTGACAGCAATCTTTGTTGGACATAGAGAGAGAGAGAGAAAGGAATTGTAATGCATTTATATATTTATTTATCTGGTATACTCAAGGCTTCTGGAATACTGCTTGGTCCAAATTCTACCTGATTGATGTCCTTTCCTTAAAGTTACAATACGGAAATGTTTGGTAGTGACAACAGTTTTAATGAAGATTGATGTCGCTTTACTAATTCACTTTTGTCAGCTGATTCAGAGTAGTGTTGAACCAGTGGAAAAATACAAAATTTGTTGATGTACATCTGTGGAAGAATTTGGTTGTTCTGTGTTATAAATATAAAAATATAATGATTGGAAAACAATGATATATAGGCTTCAGATCCAGGAGATGGACACACTGGATAATGGAAAACACTGGATAATTTTATAGCAGACACTATCCCCTTATTCACTAAGGTTTGGCACACAATTTTTCCATTAGTGTGCAAAATTGCACATGCAAGTTATAGAATGGTGCCTAACTTACCCAACCCCTCCCCCCTTTATGAAGCCATGTTAGGGTTTTTTTTTAATCACCGGCCAAAGAATTCCTGTGAGCGTCAGAACTTTTACCACCATGGTCAATGATAAAAAAATGCTAACGTGACTTCATAAAAGGGGGAGAGGGGTTAGAGTACTCCCCCAAAATTCACGGGGGTTCCGTTTCAGGAACCCCCGCGAATTTCAAAAAACCACAAATGCGGTTTTTCACCTGTCAAAAGGCAGGGGAGGCAGGAGAGGGCAGCTGGAGCACCGGCGGGTGAAGAAAATCACTCGCGGTCTGCTCCGACCGTCTCTTCCTGTAGTAAAGTCGGGCTACACCAATCAGGAGCTGCTTTGACACGCAGCTCCTGATTGGTGTAGCTCGACTTTACTACAGGAAGAGTCGGTCGGAGCAGACCGCGAATGAGTGAGTCCGCGATTCGCAAACTGTGAATTCGCAGGGGAAACACTGTAATTGTTTTAGTTAAGTGGTGTCAATTGGTACCAATTTGCAGCATATATCTGCACTTATGAGGAGAGACTGGAAGCCCTGAATATGTGTACCCTAGAGCAGTGGTTCCCAACCCTGTCCTGGAGGAACACCAGGCCAATCGGGTTTTCAGGCTAGCCCTAATGAATATGCATGAAGCAAATTTGCATGCCTATCACTTCCATCATATGCAAATCTCTCTCATGCATATTCATTAGGGCTAGCCTGAAAACCTGATTGGCCTGGTGTTCCTCCAGGACAGGGTTGGGAATCACTGCCCTAGAGGAAAGGAGAGACAGGGGAGATATGATTTAGACGTTCAAATACTTGAAGGGTATTAACGTAGAACAAAATCTTTTCCAGAGAAAGGAAAATGGTAAAACCAGAGGACATAATTTGAGGTTGAGGGGTGGTAGATTCAGGGGCAATGTTAGGAAATTCTACTTTACGGAGAGAGTAGTGGATGCCTGGAATGCGCTCCCGAGAGAGGTGGTGGAGAGTATAACTGTGACTGAGTTCAAAGAAGCGTGGGATGAACACAGATGATTTAGAATCAGAAAATAATATTAAATATTGAACTAAGGCCAGTACTGGCCAGACTTGCACGGCCTGTGTCTGTGTATGGCCGTTTGGTGGGGGATGGGCTGAAGAGGGCTTCAATGGCTGGGTGGGTGTAGATGGGCTGGAGTAAGTCTTAACAGAGATTTCGGCAGTTGGAACCCAAGCACAGTACAGGGTAAAGCTTTGGATTCTTGCCCAGAAATAGCTAAGAAGAAAAAATTAAAAAATTTAAATTGAATCAGGTTGGGCAGACTGGATGGACCATTCGGGTCTTTATCTGCCGTCATCTACTATGTTACTATTCTTTAAAAAGGACCAAATTCTATATACGTTGCCTAAAATAATCAGTGTCTTAAAGGTTGGTGCTTAGCTCAATTTTACAAACCACCTCCAGATCTAGCCGCAGTTATAGAAATGCTTGTCCATGCAACTAACATTTATGCGTAGGCATTTATGCCAATGTAAACCAAGCCTAAATGCCAGCGCCTAAGTTGTGCATAGAACGGGTGTATTCTATAACAAGACGCCTAACTTTTAGGAATGCCCTTGACCCACCCATGCCTCTCCCCGGCCATGCCCCCTTTTGAGATTTGCGCTCTAGAATTTATATGTCCCACTTTATAGAATACGCTTAAAAAATTGTGCCTATAAATTCTAATTATTTTATTATTTTTAAAAATAATTTATATTCCGCATATCCTACAATTCTAAGCGGATTACGAATTATTCAGGTACTCAAGCATTGTGCCAATTAATGCCAATAATAGCTTATTAATTGGGCAATTCTTGCCGCTGATTGGCTTGTTAAGCAATTAAGTTGCATATGCAAATCGGCAATGTGTACAGATTTGCACATGAAACTTTGACCACAGTATATGTAATCTGCTCCTTAGTGCCTAAGTTCTACAGCATGTAACTGCAAAGGGGGTGTTAATATTGGAAGGGCACGAGTAGGTCAGGGGTGTTAACATGTGGGGCATGGGTGTGTCAGGGGCGTGTCAAGCACTTACATGCAAAGTGTATAGAATGCTGTCCGTTACGTGTGCAACTGACTATTTAGGAAGGTTCATAGACAAGGGCGCGAAAGACAAAAGCGCGCGCCGACAATTGAGCGCAGCGCGCGCCGCCGTGCCGCTCTAAATTACAGTTTTTAGGGGCTTCGACAGGGGTTTTTGTTGGGGAACCCCCCCAGTTTACTTAATAGACATCACGCCGGCGTTATGGGGGGTTTGGGGGGTTGTAACCCTCCACATTTTACTGTAAACTGAACTTTTTCCCTAAAAACAAGGAAAAAGTGAAGTTTTCAGTAAAATGTGTGGGGGGGTTACAACCCCCCACACCCCCCACAACGCGGCGCGATGTCTATTAAGTAAAGTGGGGGGTTCCCCCCACACACCCCCGTCGGAGCACTAAAAACAGTAATTTAGAGCGGTGCTGCGGCGCGCGCTGCGCTCAATTGTCTGGGCGCGCCTTTGTCCCAGCGCGCTTTTGACCTGACACCATTTAGGAACATGACAATTTACACCAGCCTTTGACATGCCGTACATGTCCATTCCTAAAGTTTGGTAAGAACATAAGAATAGCCATACTGGGTCAGACCAATGGTCCATCTAGCCCAGTATCAAGTTTCAAGTTCAAGTTTCAAGTTTAATAGTTTTTTTGATTAATCGCTTAATCAGACTTCTAAGCGATGAACAGTTTAAAAATTACATATCCTGTTTCCACAGTGGCCAATACAGATCACAAGTACCTGGCAGAACCCCAAAGAGTAGCAAGATTCCGGAACCCCAAAGAGGGTCAAGATTCCGGAATCCCAAAGAGTGTCACGACTCCATGCTACTGATCCAAGGCAAGCAATGACTTCCCCATGTCTGTCTTAATAGCAGACTATGGACTTTTCCTCCAGGAGCTTAGACAAATCTTTTTTAACACCAGCTACGTTAATCGCTGTTACTACATCCTCTGGCAACATGTTCCAGAGCTTAACTATTCTCTGAACGAAATCATATTTCCTCCTGTTGGTCTTAAAAGTATCTCCCTGTAACTTCATCAAGTGTACTCAAATACTGACTTAAACTAGTATTCTTTAACAGTTGTACTGTTATAAAATGCTTGCTTTGCGCTCAATTTTTTTGCGTCTAACTTTTGGCACTCTTTCATGAATCTACCTCTATGTAATGTCAGTTTATAGGGTTGGATTCAGTAAATGGTGCACAAGCATGGACGCCCCCCCCAAAAAAAAAAAAAAAATGGCAGCCAGCGTTTTTCTATAAAGTGTACCCTGGGATTAAAGCTCTTTACAGAACAGCATTGGGTGCCAAGTTTCACACCCAATGACATTACACCAACTGAAACCCCATTGGGCACGCATCCATGGTATTCTATAATACTGCATGCAATTTTCCAGAATGCCTCTGACCCGCCCATGCCCCTCCCATGGGGACACCCTCTTTGCAGCTGCATGTGGATACGCCTAGGCACTAACCGGGCATCTCTGCATTTCTACTCATTCGAGGAACGCAGAGAGAGGGGAGACATGATCGAGACGTTCAAGTATCTCACGGGTCGCATCGAAGTGGAAGAAGATATCTTCCTTCTCAAGGGTCCCACGGCAACCAGGGGGCACCCGTGGAAAATCAGGGGAAGGAAACTGCACAGTGACACCAGGAAAATCTTTTTCACTGAAAGAGTAGTCTTCTTACGTCCTTTACCAGATACGGTCTCCAAAACTGAACACAATACTCCAAGTGGGGCTTACCAATGACCTATACAGGGGCATCAATACCTTCTTCCTTCTACTGACTATGCCTCTCTTTCTACAGCCCAGCATCCTTCTGGCAGCAGCCACTGCCTTGAACACTGTTTTTTCGCTTTTAGATCTTCGGACACTATCATCCCAAGGTCCCTCTCCCCGTCCGTGCATATCAGCTTCTCTCCTCCCAGCATATACGGTTCCTTCCTATTATTAATCCCCAAATGCATTACTCTGCATTAAATAGTCTTCACTTCAGGTCACTGAGGCCAGCAGCGTGCCTGATTTTAAGGCCAAATGGGATAGACATGTGGGATCTATTCACTGAGTTAGGTGGGGGAGGGTCATTGTGGTGGGCAGACTAGATGGGCCGTGGCCCTTATCTGCCGTCTATTTCTATATTTCTATGTTTCTATGTTTCAGGTCTGTGGTTTTGAAGCTTTGCATCCGTTCGAATGCATTTTTTGTTGCAAAAGTTGGGTGAGGAATTAGCAGCCACGTTTAGGCATGATTTACAGAATTCCCTGGATATTGTGCTGCCGCAGTTTGGTTGCTCTTTGATTCCGCTTTGTTAAGAAATATCAAATGAAAATGTTTGAGCGAAAGTGAGGTGCGTGTTTGCCCCGATCCTTTCTATGCTCTAAATATTGTTCAAAACAAATTTATGAGAGCACTTACTACAGATACTCATGTTTTCTGGGCAACAGACTGAAGATATTATTAACTGCAATGGACCATATTCACATCATAAAATATAGTACCTGCCCTAAGATTAGTTTCACAGGTGCAGTGGTGCAAATACAGGAAAGAATCACAGACAGTATATAGAGAAAAATCAGTACTCTAGGGCAGACCCTACGCAGAATTGACTGTTACAGTACATAAAATTCCTTAAAATAAAGATAAAGCTAATTGGAGGGAAACATGTATGCACTGTATTGTGTTGGAATAAACAGCAGAAAAATTACAATGTTAGTTATAAGAAAATGGAAAATATCTCCTCTTAAATGATACTATTAGGGCTCCGTTTACTAAGCTGCGGTAGCGTTTTTAGCACGCGCTGACCCCCCCGTGCTACATGGAGAAACTAACGTCAGTTCAATGGAGGCGTTAGCGTCTAGCGCGCTAAAATATCTAGCAGTTTAGAAAAAAGGATCCCTTAGTTTAATGGGCCTTCAAATAATGATTCCTGTGTAACTATTCTTAGCATACAAGATGTGCCGTCAGCAGAGTTTAAAAGAAATAGGAATGCTGTCATTGATCCTACATTTATGCCGACCGAAACTGCAAATGCAATAACTTTCCATAATCAACCAGCAACATTGCAACTGACAGCAGAAAAAGACCCATTGGCCCGTCCAGACATCTCGGCTGCTTCTGCACACATTCCAGCTTCTCCATAGACATCACTCCGTATCGAAGGAGCTTGAGGAACTTATGTTCAGAACAGAAAAATGTCCAAAAAATGGCACAAAGTGGCAGATGGGTGATTTTTTTTTGCAAAAAAAAAATGTCTAAATTGTTATTTTTAAAACTCATTTTTAAGTTTGTTTAAATCTCAAGGGGACGTGTTGGAGGCATATTTTAAAAGGGATTAGAGTGGGCTTGTGATCTGGACATTTTTCTGTGATAATGGAACCTTGTAGAAATGTCCAGGACAAAAAAAATAGAATGTTTTTGACTAGGCCTGTTTCAGTAATGATTAAGAGCCATAAAGGTGCCTTAGCTAACCAGATGACTACTGGAGGGATATAGGTATGACACCCCCTCAATCACCGAGTAGTCACTGACCTCCATGCCCCCCCCCCCACACCCCCTAAGAGATAAAAGTAACAGCATATACCAGGCTGTATGACAGCCACAGATATAATGGGCATTACTCCTAGAGCAGCAGGCAGGTCTCTGGAGTACCTAATGGTCAGTGAAGTGGACTGGAGAGAAGGGGAACCAGACCCAGATCCCACTCTAACTGGTACATTTCTGATGTAACATGTGAGCACCCTAAAAACCACAAAATACCTACTGAACCCACATATAGGTGACCCTAATCATGAATTAATAACGAGTAAAACAGTTGGACAGACTGGATGGACCATTTAGGTCTCTATCTGCTGTCATTTATTATGCACCTAAATTAAAGCAAATGAAGAAGAAGATCAAAGAAGGACAAACTCCGCACAAAGTCAGTCAGCTAAAACTGAGATGACCAAGGTATCCAAGCTGGCAAAAACTTTAATAAGTACCGTAGCTCACCTGGAACACACTTCAAATGGGCCGTGTTTCAGCAAATGCCTGCTTCAGGGATTCACAGTCTCCTTAAATTGTAATACTGTATGCGGTCTGTTGTTTAGAATGTGTACCAATGGATAAGCAGAGCTAGCACCTTAGCGTTCTCAAAGTGAAAGTGAAAGTGAATGAGTAAAGGTTAAGGCACCATCAGTTCTATAATAGTGTAAGGGCACACCCAACCTGCTATATAATCCCAGCGCAAATTTGATTTGGTGTGCTCAGTTTTGGCACAACTGCTTATGCAAGGGTAATGGCTGGCATAAGTTGCATATCTATGTGCATCTTCCAGTGTCTGCAGCTGAGAGTATTGTATAAGATGTGTGTGTTTTGCAAGGCGGAATGCCCATGCTCTGCCTACGGGCATGGCCCACTTGCAACATATGCACCGTGTTTATCAAATAGCGCGCCAAGCACTTACGTGCATAACTGTCAATTTATGGTACCAATCATGCGTGCAAGTGCAGCTATTCTATGATTCACAACTTGGCACCTTATAGATTTATCTTTCACATCACCAGACTGCATCTAACTTGTAAAGGTCAAAGGTCTGGCACCTGAGAAAGCTTATCAATAATTGAGCATCATGGGATCATCAGATAATCAGGTGGGAGTGTGTGGTGCAGTGGTTAGAGCTGCAGCCTCGGCACCCTGAGGCTGTGGTTTCAAATCCTGCACTGCTCCTTGTGACCCTGGGCAAGCCACTTAATCCCCCATTGCCCCAGGTACATTAGACAGAGTTGGAGCCTGACAGGACAGTTAGGGAAAAATGCTTGAGTACCTGAATAATTTGTAATCTACATAGAATTGTAGGATATGCCGAATATAAATTATTAATTTTTATTTTTTTTTTTGCACAACCTACTAAAGAAAACAAGAGAAAAATATCAAAGTGATTAAGCAAAATCCTAAAGCTTGGCCTATGGTGGCAATATAATCAGGACTGGATTCTATAAACAGCATCTAAATGTAGACTTCAGTCGGCACATTTGTCAATCAACCACTAGGCACCATTTATAGAATCCCACCTAGCAGCGCCTAGGTGTGCTTAGGAATCGCTAGGCGTCCTGGAGGGAGGCGCTGTTATATTAGGCCAGGTTTTACTTTGCCTAATTTACAAGGGCCTAACTTGGATGCCTAGTCAACCACGCCTAGTCTCCGTCCCTAACCATGCCTACTTTTCAGGTAGGTGTCATTAGACATCGGAGGATGCCGCCACTCATTTTAATTTTTTTTATTGGCTGATATGATCAATTACACCAATTTTTACTAAAAGTTGGACGCATATTCTGAAGTTAGGCATTGCTAGGTGTCCTCGACTAGGGTACCTAGCAGCATCTAACATAGGCGCCCTATACAGAATCTGGCCCTCAGAGCTCTCAATTCGTAGGCAATGCCAGTGAGTCAAGACACTGCAGGAATAATCATTTGAAATCAAATAGACCTCGATAAGATTGACTTGGCAAACCAGAAAATGAATGACTGAATAATGTCCGGCACCCTTACAGTAACATTGATAGACTATATAGTCCTAGAAAAAATGGTGGATGAGGACTTCTGTAGGTAAACCCAACAGTGAAAGAGGAAAAACAATGGCTAAAGAATTATGTGAAAAACAGCACTGAAAAACTACAGAATGAAATTCAAAAGGAATGACGATTTGCCAGATTAGAATCTAAGGGCTCCTTTTATCAAGGCACGCTACGGGGGTCAGCGTGTCGGACATTTCATCCCCTCGTCAAGGGGAGGCGTTAGGTATTAGTGCGGCAGGCGGTTTAACGCACAGTATTCCACGCATTAAACCGGTACTGCGCCTTTCAAGTTTCAAGTTTAATAGATTTTGATTTTTTACGCAATATCATATATTTCAATGCGTATTACATGTTTCAATACATAAAAAGAGAGCAGGGTGGACAAAATAAAATAAGATAAGACATTACATACAAATCATTTGTTCTATTAAAAATTAGTACAAACTGGTACAAATGGGTAATGGGAAGAATTACAATTTATACAAAAAAGAAACATTTAAGGTTTGAACACAAAGGATGGGATTATTTAAGAAAAAGTATAGAATGAATTGATTGAAGATGCTTTAATCATTTGTAATGAATTCAGTCAGAAAATGAGGATATTGTTTAGATTAATTGAACAGTCTATATATTAACAACCTTTTTTAAAGGAAAAAAAAAGGTTTTAAAAAGCGTTTACAGTTTCAATTTGATGACTTGTTCGTTTAATTCATTGGGGTCAAGATATTGTGTTTACTTGAATGTTCTATCTACATATTGAATGCGTCTCTATAAAGAAAGCCTTTTAAGGCACGCTTAAATTTGTCTAATGATGGTTCGCCGTGTAAGTAAACTGGCAAATTACCGTATTTTCACGCATATAACGCGCGCGTTATACACGGTTTTTACAAACCGCGCATAACCTTGCACGTTATACGCGTGAGCGCGTTGTACAAATTTTTTTTTACATAGTTTCCCCCCCCCGACGCCCGATTCATCACCCGGAAGGAGCGCTCGCACCCCCACCCGAAGGACCGCTCGCACCCCCACAGCCTTCCCCCCTCCCCCATGGAGAAGCTGTCTACCTTGTTTCCGGATGCCAGCCCAGCTGCTTCCTCTGCCGGCGGTCCTGCCCCTTCTCAGAGCCCTGTGCTGCGCTGCTTCCTCTTCAGGCGGTCCCGCCCTTTCTCTGACGTCAGAGGAGACTCGGGGCAGGGCTGGAAACGAGCAGGCGGGACCGGAGGAGACTCGGGGCAGGGCTGGAAACGAGCAGGCGGGACCAGAGGAGACTCGGGGCAGGGCTGGAAACGAGCAGGCGGGACCAGAGGAGACTCGGGGCAGGGCTGGAAACTAGTAGGCGGGACCAGAGGAGACTCGGGGCAGGGCTGGAAATGAGCAGTCGGGACCAGAGGAGACTCGGGGGCCAGTCGGGGCGGGCGAAAGGAGAGTCGGGCGGCGACGGGAGAGTCGGGGCGGCATGCGCGGTATACGAGTGTGCGCGGTATATAAAAATTTCTGTACATAAATTTGTGTTTTCCGCACGCTATACCCGTGTGCGCGTTTTACACGGGTGCGTGTTATCTACGTGAAAATACGGTATTCCACTGTTGGGGAGCTAGTACTGAAAAAATGGTTGCTCTTCTGGTCCCAATTATTTTCAAAGAAGGAATAGTTAGGAAGTTTTGTTGTGTTGATCTGAGAGTCCTAAATGGGTGAGTGTCCTTTGTATAAGAAGAACCCCTAAATCTCTCTATAAAAATCAGATATATTTGTATGTGTGTGTATATATGTATGTTCTAGCATAACTCTGAAAAGCATGGACAGATTTCAACTAAACTTGGTATACATATGATTTACTATCTGGGAAAAAATACTGTGGGGGTGGGAAGGGGTGACATAAACATATTAGTGTCTAACCCATAGTTTTCGGGCTTGCTGAGATGAATACCGACACTCCCAATGCCGTTTAAGTCCAAGTTCAGCCCAATACAGAGGGCCATTCTTGCTGCAAAAAATAAAGCTGCCCACGAAATAAACAATCAAATACTTCCCACGATACCGTAGTACATATCGATGAGGTCATCAATTTCCCACCAGAGTTCCTAAACTCACTTGATTCGGCTGGATTACCACCACGTTGTCTTTTACGGGATCTTCAATTATTTTACTACGGAACCTCGACCCGTCAACCCTTTGCAACAGCACGAGGCTTTCTGTTAAGAAGATGGGGCCAATGTAATTGAAGCGACAGGACAGGGAGAGGGTGAAACAGTAAATAAATATCCAGGCAACGCCGGGTGATTTGCTAGCAGGAATATAAGAAGCAATTCTAAATGAGATTAGGAAACTAGAAAATCAAAACCACTCCATAGGCATTTTTTGAAAGATACGGAAAGAAAATTGGAGAACAGCTGAACATGACAATAGCTTAAAAACAGTACATTAAAGAAGAAACAGAAAGATTGATTTTGGCTGACCAGCTCAAGCACGACGCATAAATAATAAAGATAAATAATAAGGCAAAAATAGAAAAAAAAATCCAACAACCCAGTAATGATATGCACAGACCAAAATGAAACAAAATTGATCATATACTAACTGGATGGAGCAAAATTAATTGCAAAACCAGATGTGATTAAGTGGACAAATATTGCATTGATTTTTATGCAAAGAATTTCCTTTAAATAAGGATTTCTGGAATCATTAAATTATGGATAAAGTTAATGAACATAATCAAGCAAATATTTATGGGACTTTAATATCCAGCCTGACACCTAGAACATAACACTTCAGATATTACTGTCATTGAAAAGAGCTATGTTTAGTTTAGTGTGAGGAACGGCATATTAGAAAGAATATCCTTGTATACTTTAATTAAAATAAATAAAAATATTTGAACTAAAGAAAAGAAAATAGATGACAAAAATCAGTACATCACAAATAGATGCCCATCTCACATGTATTATAGAACAGGATACAGCCTGTTCTAAAATACATGTGAGATGGGTGTTCATGTGCTAGAAACGTGAAGCATAAACATCCATTTAACTACATGAAAAATTCAAATTATGAACGAGCAAACTAAGGAACATGGAGAATAGTTAAGCTCTGGAATGCGTTGCCAGAGGATGTGGTAAGAGCAGATAGCATAGCTGGTTTTAAGAAAGGTTTGGACAAGTTCCTGGAGGAAAAGTCCATAGTCTGTTATTGAGAAAGACATGGGGGAAGCCACTGTTTGCCCTATATTGGTAGCATGGAATATTGCTACACCTTGGGTTTTGGCCAGGCATTAGTGACCTGGATTGGCCACCGTGAGAAAGTGCTTCTGGGCTTGATGGATCATTGGTCTGACCCAGTAAGGCTATTCTTATGTTCTTACGTGAGCCAAGTATAGGATAATTAAGCCATTGATGAGGTTGGCTCTGGGGTATGGTGGAATGAGGCATTATGACATCACAATCTCGGCTCTGGAATGTTGCTCTCATTGGGGTTCCGGAATTTTACTATTCTTATGTTCTTATGTACAAGCACGTACTTTACAATCAAATTTAACAAATATAAAATTAGATTCAGAAACAAAGGATTCCAGCATACAAAAAGAAAACAATAGCAGAATCATGTAGAATTCCTCCACCAGCCTGTCCGTAGCAGTGCCACACCAAATCTTTTTCATGTTTTATCTCGTACATACTCACAACGATATAGACCTCAAAGCACATCACAATAACACATACCCACATTCCCACCATGCCGCCCACATCATGCACATCCCATGCACACATTCACATATGCCCTCGCTTGCTATACTTGTCGTGCCAGCACCCCCCCTCGCCCAGCCCCCCAAGCACCCAGACCCTCTCTCATCACCCCTGAGAGTTGTTTCTTAGAAGAGAGGATTGTACCTGAGTTAAAGACAGCAGCTCCCTCCAGAAAGCCACGTAGCACAACCTTTCAACCCTCAGCGCTCCCTTAAAAGTCTGGATTTTGTACCCAGCCACCTCTTGGGCTCTGGTCAGCCACTGAGAAAAAGGTACCACTCTATCCGAAGTCTAATGTAATAATATCAGTTTCTCAATTAACAAGACCGCCAAGTAGATAAACTTCCATGTTCTTATGCTGCCACATCCATGGAGAGCAGAGGAGTAGCCTAATCATTAAACCAGCGGGCTGGTAATCAGGAGTCCCGGGTTCAAATCCCCTGCTAGATGTTTATGATTTATTTTTAAACTGTGATGTAGAGAATGACATGGTGACAGAATTTCTCACCATTCCTGAACCATCCCGTATCATTCTTTAGTGTCTATCTTAATCTCAGTCCTTCTATACCAGCATTCTTCAATGCAAGGCTTGAGGGTCAGTGGCTGAGCCCATTCATACTCTGATTCTTATGTGAGCCAAGTATAGGATAATGAACCCATTGTGAGGTTGGCTCAAAGGCATTGGTGGAATGAGGCATTATGACATCACGATCTCAGCTCTGGAATATTGCTACTCTTTGGGTTCCTGCCAGATACTTGTGACCTATCATCTCTTCCGGGAGGCTGTTCCATGCATCTACCACCCTTTCTGTAAAAAGTATTTCCTTAGATTATTCTGGAGCCTATCACCTGTTAACTCCATCCTATGCTCTCTCATTCCAGAGCTTCCTTTCAAATGAAAGAGGCTCAGCTCATGTGCATTTACGCCATGTAGGTATTTAAATGTCTCTATCATATCTCCCCTCCCCCACATTTCCTCCAAAGTATGCATATTAAGATCTTTAACTCTGTCCCCATATGCCTTATGACAAAAACCACACACCATTTTAGTAGCCTTCCTCTGGACCGACTCCATCCTTTTTCTATCTTTTTGAAGGTGCAGCCTCCAACCAATGGCATGGCCATAGTTCACCTGCACATGCTGTCAGGTCTGCTGGTCCCCTGCCCCCTCTGATGTCAAATTTTTGTTTTGGAGCAGAAAGCTGGTGGAGCTGACAACATGTATAGGAAAAGGCAGACCTAGTCACTTCAAGGTTCATTAAGAGGACGCTCAGGAACACAGGCAGTACAAACCACACAAATCACCTACCATAGTGTGGATGATATAAGAATAAAGGGTGCTCTCAGTGTGAACCACCAGCGATAGGAGTCCAGCTCCAACACTTCACTTCAAGGAAGAGGTAATAAACCCCCACCCGCACACCATCATAGAGCACCCTGAGTGTGCTGAAAATCAAAGTGAAAATTTCCACCAATTAAGCCAATAAATCAACAAATGATTAAACCAATGTGACCTGAGCGACCCCTAAACGAACCCTGCCAGCCAAACCCCCCGAAAAATGCAACAGAAAATCAAACTGCACCATACAAGCAAAAAATCAAAAAACTCAAGTACTTATCTGAAAAATAACAGAACTGAAACACAGGAAAAACATGCCAGGAGAGCAGGTTCAACCGCGCTGGTTTCGGGGAAAAGCCCTTCTTCAGGAACCTATCCCCCGACGAAAAGCAGAACGCTGAGGTTGTCCTCCAGGCTCCTGAAGAAGGGCTTTTCCCCGAAACCAGCGCGGTTGAACCTGCTCTCCTGGCGCGTTTTTCCTGTGTTTCAGTTCTGTTATTTTTCAGATAAGTACTTGAGTTTTTTGATTTTTTGCTTGTATGGTGCAGTTTGATTTTCTGTTGCATTTTTCGGGGGGTTTGGCTGGCAGGGTTCGTTTAGGGGTCGCTCAGGTCACATTGGTTTATTCATTTGTTGATTTATTGGCTTAATTGGTGGAAATTTTCACTTTGATTTTCAGCACACTCAGGGTGCTCTATGATGGTGTGCGGGTGGGGGTTTATTACCTCTACCTTGAAGTGAAGTGTTGGAGCTGGACTCCTATCGCTGGTGGTTCACACTGAGAGCACCCTTTATTCTTATATCATCCACACTATGGTAGGTGGTTTGTGTGGTTTGTACTGCCTGTGTTCCTGAGCGTCCCCTTAACGAACCTTGAAGTGACTAGGTCTGCCTTTTTTGTTTTTGCTAATTTAGGTTTTTGGCAGAGTTGGAGTGTATTGTTGTAGCATGTATAGGAAGACAGCAGCCTGCGGTTGCTGTGTTTTGTTTTGCCGCCGCTAAAGCCGGTCTGAGGAAGCGGCAGCAGTGACCAAGGGGAGCAGAAGGTACAAGGGCAGACATAGGAGGGGACAGAAAACATACTGGATGAAGGGTAGGAGAAGAAAGGAAGACATTGGATGGAAGTGGCACAGAAAGAGGGGAAATACTGGATATCCTGGATTGCCTGGGGGTCTCTGTGAGACTTGGGAATTGCTGACTTACTTTTCAGCCAGCCAACATTTGCCTAGCTAGGATGAGATCTCATTTTGAAGAAGGGGCAACATGTGCCCATTGATAGCCCTAACGAATCTATACTGTTTTCATTAATTCCCGATATATTAAACAGCAAATGAGCTTTAAACTAGGATTTCAAAATGGAGAGCACATTGGTCACCCAAACGAAGAAATGAAGGACATTCCAGGTTTTCAGGAGCAAAGAAAGAAAAAAAAAGTTAAAAGATGAAATATGAAAGGCAGACATTTCAGGCACGATGGAAAGGAAAGAACCATAAGAGAACTAATAATTCACATGGAGGATTCTGAAGACCCGTAGGCCAATTTTATGCTGTATTCTGAAAAAAAGATGGTGCATCAATAAATCTCTATAGCCATGGCAACCGAAATGTACATTGAAGTTATAAACCAAAGTGGTAAATGTGAGATCAGACCCAAGGAAGACAATAAGATAGTTCTTGTTAAGCTCTCCAGATAGGGAAGAGTACATTTCTCATGAAAACACCTACGTCCCGGAAAGTAAGGTAAGGACAGCCATTCACAGACTCAAGGCAGAGTAATAGGAGGACAGAAAAGAGTCGCTGGGGCATTCAGTGTTCAACTGCCATTTACCATGCAAAAGAGATGTTTCAAAAGTGCTCATCTGGTGTGCATGTAAAGCCATGTATGTTGTTCGTTAATGTTTGTGCATAGTTTTATTTGTATTCTGTGGAGGTGTTTCTAAGGACAGAGATTGCTACAATGCATGCACTTTTCTATATCAATATTCTGGAATCCTACTAAGCTGCGGTAAAAAGTGGCCTTAGCATACCCTTATGCGGGTCTTTCCTGGGCACTATGGCCCGGATTCTCTAACCAGCGCAGATTTTTTTGAGGCGCCAGTAGGCATCCAAACTCAGTAAAAAAATGCCGTTGAAATAACATTTTTAACCGAGTTTCAAGGTGACGGACTCACACCTCCGTAGGTGCTTTACGCCGCCTAATGGTGTGGCACGGCTAACGCTGGAAGTGGCATAAGGCAGCCTAAAGCACCTACAGAGACATGATTCACATTATAGGTAGGCACTGGAAATGTAGTTTCCTGGCCTACGTTTCCTGTGTCTACCTTTGCCGGAGGCATGATTCTGTACCCGATGCCGTCACATGATTGACATGTGATTGGGCCTATGTGAAAAAGCATGTGGCAAAGAAGCCGGTATCGGAGCACCTAACATTTGGTGTCAGCACTTATACCAGCCATCGAGTAAGTACAGGCACCTACAAGCAGCAGAAATTGGCATAATGTATAGTATAAATAAAATCTTGAATAACTTTATGGACCGATGATAGTTCACAAGGTTCATGTTCTAGTGGCGCTATGACTGTGAACACTTGAGATCCATTAAGAATGGTATAAGCAAGTTGATTGAATGAATATTTAGATTGGTGACTCTGCAGTAGCCTATATATTTTGTTTGGATAACTTATAGTATTCCATTAGTTAAGCGCATACGTGAGAGCCCCACCTATATTTCACCTGTGCTTCTCCCTGTCTACAGCCCCTTGCAAATATACACTATGGAAGATAGTTATGAATATATAGAATAATGCTTAGGCAGCATCCTGCATGTATCCATCTAAGTGTGCACATATACTCTCTGCCAGTATTCTACACACTTACACAAACAATGGGTGTGGTAATATTTGTGCCTAATGGCTGATATTCAGCATGAGCTAACTGTAACATAGTAACATAGTAGATGACGGCAGATAAAGACCCGAATGGTCCATTCAGTCTGCCCAACCTGATTCAATTTAAATTTTTTTTTTTTTCTTCTTAGCTATTTCTGGGCAAGAATCCAAAGCTTTACCCGGTACTATGCTTGGGTTCCAACTGCTGAAATCTGTTAAGACTTACTCCAGCCCATCTACACCCTCCCAGCCAATGAAGCCCTCCCCTGCCCATCCTCCACCAAATGGCCATACACAGACACAGACCGTGCAAGTCTGCCCAGTAACTGGCCTAGTTCAATCTTTAATATTATTTTCTGATTCTAAATCTTCTGTGTTCATCCCACGCTTCTTTGAACTCAGTCACAGTTTTACTCTCCACCACTTCTCTCGGGAGCGCATTCCAGGCATCCACCACCCTCTCCATAAAGTAGAATTTCCTAACATTGCCCCTGAATCTACCACCCCTCAACCTCAAATTATGTCCTGGCTAGGAACAGCCCCTGACCAGACATTTTCTGCAGCATCCAACCAGTTATCACCACTGAAATGCCAAGTTAGCGCCAAAAAAAGTCAGTTGATATTGGGGGTGTTCTGGAGACATGACCACTTATGTCCCGATATTCCAAACTTAAGTGGCAAGGCTTAGCGGGCATATAAAGTCGCATAGAAAGCAGGACTCTCTTTGCCCTTTAGGCCATGGCCAGCTAAGTCTCAATATCACCTTAACTGGCCATGCATTAGCTGGCATTGAAAAACTCAGATATTCAAGGCTGGTTGCCAGAAACGGCCCGGCATTAAATATCCAGGTTGAACGCCGGCGGTGAGCAGTCAAAACAGTAAAGCAGGCGCTGGGAAAAGTTTGCCCTCGGCATTATTCTATAAATGGCGCTCTGGACTGCATGCTCTTTATAGAACGTGCTATTCAATGGTCTCACAGCAAAGAATATACAGCGTCTCCAAAGTGTACGAAACACAGCAATCAGGCTTCTAAAGAACCTTCACGCCCATGACCCTGTCTCCCAAGCTCTATCACAAGCCTGCTAGCTAATATAACCAAACACTGCATCTTTATGGGCTTGATGCTAGCGTAGAAATCTCTGTACAACATGGCGCCAGACTACGTCAGCTAAGCTTCCTCCATATGTGCCAAACAGACCACTTCACTCCCAGGAGGAAACATGCCTCCAAACACCTCCTGGTCAAGCCCTTCAATTACAGAATTCCAGATGACGATCCTACTCCTACTTCTTACTAATGGAGCCAACTACCCCCACAGATCAGATCCCTCGAAGGGCTCCTGAGCTTTAGGAAAGCAATAAAAACTTATCTCTTTCACCTAATCCCTTAACTATTGCCTAATGGAGCGAGATTCTGCGTATATATCGAGTTAGTATGGCAAATCGTAACCCATTTTGACTGTATATTACGTATGTTATTCTGTAACCCATTCTGGACTCGTTGGGGAGAATGGGATAGAAAATGAATTAAATAAATAAATAAACAAATAGAATAGTGCTTAACACAAACATGGGCAACTCTGGTCCTTGAGGGCCGGAATCCAATTGGGTTTTCAGGATTTCCCCAACGAATATGCATTGAAAGCAGTGCATGCAAATAAATCTCATGCATATTCATTGGGGAAATCCTGAAAACCCAATTGGATTCCGGCCCTCGAGGACCAGAGTTGCCCACGTCTGGCACGTATTCTAGTGCCCAACTAAAACCTGGTGTAAATCCTGGCATGAAACTTGGGTGCCCAGTCCCAAAATTCTGTAACTCTGCATAATTCTTTGGAATGCCTCCGACTGCCCCATGCCCCTCCCATAGCCACTCCCCCTCTTGGTTTGCACACAACAGGATTCGCAAGCAAAAACAAATTAGAGCTAATTGACATGAATAATTAACAGCCAATTATTGATTGCTAACGGCTCGTTAACTAATTTCTTTGCACCTGGATCTCAGGATCGCATGCAATTTGGGGCATCCAAATTTGAGAGCCATTTGTGGAGTCCAGGGGTTAATATGCAAATTAGCATGCACTGTCATGCCAGAACATTTAAAATTACTGCACTGAAATTGCATGCTAATTCATGCACTATCTGCTAAGCACAGTATAGGAAACAGGTTGCAAGGTCCTGCAATTCCATGTAGTTTCAGAGGACACTTGTCCTTTTCATGAGCAGGACCAGGAAAACATAAATCAAATTTCCCTTAATGGAAGGATGGAAAATTAAGATTCAGGATGCACTATTTATAGTATTGCTTGGTTCCAAAAGTAATGTCTACATCTCCGCTGGTGCAATGCTTTCTTTTCGCCCCCCTCAGCTCTTCCCAACGGAACTCAGGCATCTAGAATGAGTGAGGTATAATCAGCAGTAGTAACCATAGTCCTTGGGGGAATGATAATGATTGATACGGGAATTTTGCCTTGCAACTGCTATTTAAGATTATCCAGGTCCCTACAACAAAATTTATCCCTGACCTTGCTAACAGCTTTGGGGGGGGGGGGGAGGGAGGGGGGATTGACCATCCCAGCATACTCAGCCAATATATTTTATTTGACTTATGCATTTTAGAATTATAATCGATAAAACTCTTGATACAGAAATAACAATCCACCAGGTATGCATAACCAGAAATGGAAACATCAAAAAAGGCATTGTACTGTAAGCTATAAGGGGGACAGGCCCAATAATTTAAAGCAGCTGTTATGGAATAAAAGTAAAAAAGGAAACTGAAGGTAACAAAGGATGCAATACTTCTAAACGTGAATTTCCCCACCAAATCCATCTATGTCACTAATCCTTCCCCTTTTACTAAAGCGTGAAAGCGGTTATTAACGCAGGGAGCCACGCTGAATGTTCTGCGCTGCTCCAGACGCTCATAGAGTTTCTATGAGCGTCGGGAGCAGCGCAGAGCTGCCTGCACTAATAACCGCTATCACAGTTTAATAAAGGGGGGGGGGGATAGAGTTCCTCTGAGCATCAAGAGCATCGTGGAGCGTTCAGCGCAGCTCCCTGCGCTAATAACTGCTATCGCGCTTTAGTAAAAAGGGCGGGGGGGGGGAGAGAAAGGGAGACATTGTCAGAGAAACAAAAGAAAAAATTATTATCCAAGAAATCCTGCAGCCGTGAGGGGTCATAGCAAATATACTTAATATTTTGAAATCTCAGCACACATAGTCCAAGGACACCAGATATCCTTAGGCCAGCCCTGCCTTAATGGTAAATGAAAGGCCATAGTGACAGGGAATTTAAACTCAGGAGGGGCCTTCACATCTCTTTAATACCAATGTTAAGAAATCCAATGGCAGAATCACAGGGCTTTTGAAAAATGAATAAATCGTAGATTCAGTCCTTTTGCATAGTTCTCAAATCCTTCCGTCTTCCAATGCACTACAGTGAGATCTTTAATCAGAGCTAAATTACATTGGCTAAAGTCTGACATTTACTGAGTCCGGGAACCTGCATGCATATTCAGATCCATACAGGGCTGGATTCTGCAAACGACACCTACATCGGTGGCCAATCACGCTATGGCGCCATTTGTAGAACGTGTCTACCATTAGACATAGGCACCGTCAATGTAGGCCAGGGTTTTGAAGGCCTACATTCCCGGCGCCTATGTTTGACGTGAATCGCGTCTACAGAGGCACCTCTGTAGATGTGATTACGGCGTCCTTTTTATTAAATGACATTTTAATCAGTTTTATGTGTAAATCTTTTTATTGAGCAATGACAACAGCAGGTATAACCATAGCAGAAAACAAGGTTTACAATAATAACCAACTACCGCGGAGGACTGGACTCTGATGTCCTCCACGATCCAGAGCAATATCCCAACCCCCCCAGACAGAACCCCACCCTCCCCCCTTCCCCCCCACCCCCACCAAGAAAAATATATCCCAACACCCAAACAGAGGGAGGAGATACGTCAAATAGAGATATGCCATTACATCTGGAGTCTATTCAGGATATGGCTACGACTCGCAGGAGACAAAATGTTCAAGTATGGAGTCCAAGTGTTGATAAAGTCTCTGCTCCGGCAACGAGAAGAACATGCCAAATGGGCCTCCCAGCCCATAAGTTCATGAAGTCGATTTAATCAGTTTTAAATGACGCACCGATTAACATAAATTAAAGTGATTGTTAGGCAACGGTAGGGCTCCTACTGCTGCCTATCTTATGGCGCCGTTTAGAGAATATGGGCCACGTTGTTTTGTCAAATTATCCACTCAGACCTGCAGTGGAGCCAAGGGACCTATAATACCATTCATCCTTTTAACAAGGGAGCTTCTCAATCAACCTGGGCATCCTACAAAGACTCTAAATTCATGGTACTTGGTTTAACTGGCAATGCACTCCCACATGCCAGGCTATCCACAGTCACAGAGCTTTCATCCCTCCCTCCCTCCCTTCAATATAGACTCAACTTTCTTATGTACTCTAGTACCTTCCAACAGACTGGGTCAAAGAGGATTAGGAGCCTCCATACACATGGCAAATACCTAGGTGTTCTGTGCCTATTGGCATCTACTTCCTGCTCCATAGTTTCAGGTTGTACTGCCATGAGCAATGATGGACTTATGCTGATCCTAAGTCAGAGAGGAACATCTCAGAGGTCTGGCCTGAATGAAATATTACTCTCACTGTGGAGACAGAGGACTTCACCTCACTCTGTTAATATGGGCCCTGAAGTAGGGTTACCATACGGCTCCAGAGAAAGGAGGATGGATCGAGCCATACGAGTTTTACTTCATCTGTTTTCTGGAGCCATATGGTGACCTTACTCTGAAGCCACCAACACTGATGCCAAGGCACCTGTAAAATGTGTGATAGTAGGCTTCACAAGATGTAGACCAAGCCCAAAGATCTCTTGAACTGGGCCATCAAACAGCCCATCATACAGCAGTATATGAGTGACTGCCCTGGAGATCTTTATCTTTACTGGAAGCTTCTATACCACTGCGAATGCCTGGGGAGTCAATTCAGAGTGGTTTTCAAAGACATCTGTAATGGATTTTAAATACAGATTCCTATGGATTCCACTGTGATTGCTGTCGGCCTCCTAGCTACTTGGCTAGGGTATCATGTTTGCATTATTACACTATTATATTTGTATGCTTGGTTTACACATTCTTGGTTAACCATTCTAAGTATGCTATATTTATACCCTCCTAAATGGGTTAACCATTACAACTAAGTACCGTATTATCTTGTGTATAATGTGCTGCCGTGTATAATGCGCACCCCGACTTTTAAAGAAATAATGTAATACAAAAAATTGTATACCTATGTATAATGTGCAGGCATAATTGTCGATGTCCCTTTAATGTAAATGCGGCACAGCATAAGCTATAGATGTTAAATCTTTGATAAGTGCTACGATTACTGGTTAGGGAATTTAAATTTGGAACTCATTGAACTACCTGTAAGTTTTAGATATGAGTTCTAGACATTATATTCTATAAATTACAAACGTTAAAGTAATACCATAGATAATTCAACACCTTCTGACTGAGCCCAGTTTTCACGGTGTGTATACCTATGCATAATATGCACCCAGAGTTTGACATTTCTTTGGATGGAAAATAAGTGCGCATTATACACAAGATAATACGGTAATCTATATTTACATGCATCCTAAATAGCTCTAGCAATGTGTACGCTTTTGTCCTATTTGTTCTCATCCTCGATAATTCTAGTTACGCTCATCCTAATTTATTTTAGTTCCATTTACTATATTTATCATTTCTTAAACATTTCTGGAAAGATCTACTATGTGCATACATGTCCTGTCCTGTCCTATCATGTTCCTAGTGTGTGTGTATGTGTGTGTGTGTGTGTGTGGGGGGGAGCCTGCTATTTTCTTCTGTTTCTTCCTCCCTCTGTTGCCTCACAGTTCCAGTTGAGGTAGTCTGAGAAAAGGGATAGTCTTTATCCCTTTCTTGAATTTTCCGGTGTCCGGTGATATAATAGAACTGCTTCCATCCAATTAATTTTTTTTTTTTTTTTTTTTAAGTACAGTACTTCAAGAATAATAGTGTTACATTTATAACTGTGCTGACAAGAGAAAAGTACAAAATTTAACATTATCTGTCTTGTTATATTGTTTGCAGCAAAATAATGTGGGTTTTTTTTTTTTTTGTTTTCATATTCAGCTTCAGTGTTGTCTTTTATCACCGAAGTCATGTACGATTCATGGGGGACTCATGTGAAAGAAATGTTAAAACAAATAGGAAACTCATGAGTATCTTGTCAACCTTCTGTGCTCTCAGCAGATTTCAGCGGTCAGCACTGTGCGGAGTCCAATGAAAAGGATATTGAAAATTGTGGCAACCTTCATAGCAAAACTCAACAGTAGAGTTTCAGATGCTAACTAATACCTTTCAAAGATGAACTGATAGGAACATGCAGCTAATGACCAGGAAAGCTTTGAGATTCTCACATTTCAGTGTCTTGGCGCGAAAAAAATGAAGACAGTTGTCATTTTAGTTGGATATACCCCGTGGATAACTTATTATTCATCAGTACGTGACATTGCTCTCTTAGCAGGTTGGTATGTGCAGTTTTGACAGAATTTTTGTTCAGAGGATTTCTCTGTGCTTCTCTTGTGGGGGTTGTTAGCTCACTGTGAAAGAGTCATGATTAAATATTAAAGAAATCAGCTGCCCATCTTCTCTGCATGCACTGGAGCCAAAGCAGCTCTCTGCGTCATATGTTGGAGAAACTTGTGAAGACAGAACCTGCTGAATTATGTAGAGGGGGGAAGAGATAGGAGGAGTGATACTCTGACCTTACTTATATCTGGTTAGAGAATATTTTTTTCTATTTCCTAGTTGAAAATTCATTATCGAAGTGGTTTTCAAATTTCTTGAGTCATACTTATTTTACAGCTTATTTCTGAAAATATTTTTTTTCAGTCTGTAATACATATGTTTTTAAGTTTAAAATTTTTAATGCAGATATAGCAAATTTAATACAGATGTTAATATTCATTTGTGTGTATATGGGAGGGGGAATTGTCATCTTCTTTCCGAGTCATACTAACTTTCCTTGTGATGTATTAGCTAAGGTTCTAGTGTATAGTTGGCAGCTTTTTCTTAGAGAGCAAACAGGGCTCCAGAAGGAATTAGGGCCTGTTTCTCTGAGCCATGAGGGAGGAACAGAGCCTGTAATACAGTGGTCTTCACAAAGTTTTAAACGAGGGCCATTTTGGGTCCAACAGGGCTGAAGGAGAGCTTACAAATATCTTCCTACTTTTGGCCATGATACCAATAATTCTTCTCAATCTTGCCATGGTAGAAGTTTCTACTGCGGCTTGGGGCGCTAAATGCTCCAATGCTCATAGGAAATCTACGAACGTCGGAGCAGCGTCAGAGTTTTTATTGATCTTCTAAAGGCCCGGTAAGAAGAAGAATTTAAGATCAAACCACTAAAACGTTTGTTCCAAAGTCCTGTCTGAAAGGATAGGGTTCTGTTAGAAATCCTTTATATACACAACCTTTTATTGAGGGGAAAAAATAAGGTTGTGTTTCGTGAAGAACATCTGTTTTCTATTAGTTCGAAATGATCTACAAGTTAACTTGGTATAAGACCGTGTAATGTTTTATAGCAAATACAGGCCAATTTAAAAATTATTCTTGCCTCTACCAGAAACCAATGCAACTTTCGATAGTGTGGCGTTACATGTTCTGATGTTTTTAGATTGAAAATTAGATGCACAGCTGTATTTTGGATGATTCACATCCTCCTAATGATTTTTTGATAAGAAAATCTTTTTTGGCTTTGAAATCTAGGGTGTTGGCTTTGGGAGCTACTTTTTATCTGAAATTTCCTTGCAAATGCTTGATTAAATTTAAGGATAACGATTATGTTTATTGGGACTCTATTCAGTTAGAACAATTTTTGCAACATCATGAAACTAGTTCCTCTGTCACCAAGTAATTAATATTTGGAGTTTTGAAATATTGAACACTATTATGATTGATCTTTATGATCATGTTTATTTTTGATGTTTTTGTTATGTCATAATGTATTTGTTCTCTCTCAGTTATGTGGACTAGAGGAATTTTGTGATAACCTTTGGTTTTATAGTTGCTTTCTAAATTTGTTTATGTATTTTCCTTTCTTTATTATTATGTACAAGTAATAATGTTTAAAATTTGAATAAAAAAAAAAAAGAACCTAGATAAATGATGTTGCAATAGTCTAAAGTACTCAGAACCAAGGAATGCAGAATCCATCTAAAAGACAATTTTTATTATTATTATGTACAGCACTTTGACCTGCTTGTCAGTAAAAGTAGTATATAAAGTTTAAATAAACTCCCCTTCCTCTCCCTCTTATCTATCCACCTCCTCTTTCTCTCCCCTCTTACCTCTCTTTACAGTCGCCTTGAGCCTGTATAGGTATGAGCGATGCACAAATAGAAGATTAAATTAGATAAACGTATAGAAGACATATAGGCATTGGTGTAGCAAGGGTGAGAGGCGCCCGGAATGGTGGCACCCCTCCCCTGCCCTCTTGTCCGCCCCCTCCTCCACATGCTCCTTTCCCACCCCCCTCCTGCCACATGTGCACCGCTTCTCTTCCCCCGTTCCTCTGTAACGCTCCTGGTGCGAGCAGCAACCCCCTATGCTGTTGTCATTGGCTCTTCCTCTGATGTCACTTCCTAAGAGCGGGTCCAAGTAGACATCAGAGGAAGAGTCGACCCTGGCGTGACAGCAGGTTGGGGGTTGCTGCTCATAATCAATGCAAAAATAGGATCCCACAAACAGGGCCGGATTTTCCTACAGGCTAACTAGGCTTCAGCCTAGGGCCTCAAGATCCGTGTCACATTTTTTATAAAGGTTAGTACCAATAATAACATGTTTCATTTAACATATATATCACAGTAATGATGTATTTTATTATCTCTCATGTAATTTACAAACTTAAAAATGGGAGGTGAAAGGGCCTCATAAGTGGAATAGCCTAGGGCCTCTTTTCATCTAAATCCGGCCCTGCCCACAAAACAGTCCAAGATAAACTGATATAGTATGAGAGGAAAAGATCTCCGCAACCCCGGAGACAATGTGATTTGGATAAACAAGTCTGCATAAAAAGGGTTCTGATGTGTTTCATTGATCAAAACCCTATTTAGATTTGTATAATGTTATTTTAATCATTTCTTATTCAATTGTATTTTTAATCTTTTGTAAACTGCACAGAACTTCACGATACTGCAGTATATAAGTTGTTGTTGTTATTTTTAGTATTAATCTTAAGATCTTAATCTGATCCTGCTTCAAAATCAATAGTATGCTTAAACATTACAACTTTTTAAAATTTTTTTTACACTTTTTTTCATTTAAGTGTAATAAATGTAATAAACTAAACTAAACTAAAAACTAAACTAAAGCTTAACTTTGTCTACCGAGTCATCATTCTGAGAAGGCTCGACTCGGTTTACAGCAATCGAATAAACAGGGAATGATTTACAAATGATTAATAGAAGATAAGAGCAAAATTTCAAAAGAATTAATTTTCAAAATGTTTGGCAAATCGAGTAGTTTTTCAAGGTTTACGGAAAAATTGAAATGAACTGGAACTCCTTATAAAAAAAAAGGGGAGCATTCCAGAGTTGAGAGAGTTTAAAGACCAAAGATTGACTGAAGATCTTGACTCTTTGAATTCCTTTTTTTGAAGGAAGGGAGGGTTAAAATTGTTGGATCCCTCTTGCAAAGGAGAATCGGTAAACGTTCCAAAATAAAGGAAGAAGAGGATTAAAGATACCATGTAGAATTTTAAAAGAAATGCAAGCGCATTTAAATAGAAGGTAGTGCACTTGTTTTAACATCTGCTTGGAAACAACCAGATCTTCCGGTGTTCCGAGCATTGTTGACCAAAGTCCAATATACTATATACAACAAATGTCAAAATTCACTGCCCTTCGGAGAAATCAGATACATAGTTATAATACCATTTGGGGTACATATGAAGCTTGGATTAGCTTCTTATATTTTTATACCTAATGAATATCCTGCACACATCCTCTCACCGGGGCGGGAAGGGGGAGGAGAGGAAAAAGGGAGGGTTGGGTTATACAAGATATATAGATGATTTGATATTTTTAGTATGTATTAAGGAATGAGACATATACTGAATTAATGTATTGCTATATCTTTGATTATACAAGATACAATTCACCAAATCCCTGATGGGACCTGTTCGCCTTGAACTTAGGCTGTTTCAAGGGTTTAAAAATTCCTTTGCGGAATCCCACCAACACAATACCAGCGGATTGTCTGCGGGGTTGCGGAGATCTTTTCCTCTCTTACTAAATCAGTTTATCACGGACTGTTCTGTGGGATCATATTTTTGTATTGCTCATGATTCCTAGTTAGATCTCTGCAGCCTATTTTTTTTGCTAGTTATAGTGTTATGGTTGCTGTTATGGAAAAACATAACCTACTCCACTCCTCACAATCAGGATTCCAAACTAACCATAGTACAGAAACACTACTTGTCACATTACTAGATACAGCCCGACAACACATCAGTAAAGGAAAAAAAATGATATTAATACAATTAGACCTCTCCGCAGCATTTGACCTAGTTGACCACACCTTATTACTACAAATTCTCGATGCCATAGGAATCTCAGGCAAGGTCTACAAATGGTTTCAGGGGTTCCTCAAATCTAGAACCTACAGGGTAAAATACAATGATATCAAATCAGAACCATGAACAAATCCCTGCGGAATTCCACAAGGATCACCTCTCTCACCTACGCTCTTCAACCTCTTTATCTCCTCCCTAGGAGCCACTCTAGATACCCTAGATGTCACATCTTTCAGCTATGCTGATGACATCACCATAATCCTCCCCTTCGACCCATCAGAGACCACCACCACAACAAAGCTAGAAACAACCTTAGACACAGTAGAAAAATGGATGATGGATCACAAACTAAAACTAAATTCTGAAAAAACAAAATTCCTTTTGCTCGAAAAAGCCCAAACTCCTACCATCACTGAACTGAAAATCAAAAATACCAAATACCCAATACAACCCGAACTAAAACTCCTAGGAGTTACGATAGACAGATGTTGCACAATGCAGCCCCAGATCAACAAAACAACCCAGAAAGCTTTTCTAACCATGAGAAATCTCCGTAAAATCAGAAAATTCTTTGACCAAGCACAATTTAGACTACTCGTCCAATCCCTAGTCTTAGGTCTGTTGGATTATTGCAACTCCCTATATCTTCCTTGTCCAGCCACTATGATAAAACAACTCCAGACCATACAAAACACCGCCCTCAGATTGATCTACTCACTCAAAAAATATGATCACATAACAACTGCCTTCTTAGACTCTCACTGGTTACCCATACAAGCACGAATCCAATTCAAATTCCACTGCCTGATATTCAAAGCATTACACGGCTCTTCCCCCTCCTATCTAAACAACCGCTTAAACCAAATCTCCACCTCAAGACACAGAAGAACCTCGAACCCTTTCGCCTTCCCCCCTCCTCAAAGGCACACAACGCAAAAAAATGTTTGACAACCTTCTGGCAACACAAGCAGCAAAAATCAACCATTCCATCTCCAATCTTATGACAATATCAGACAACTTCAAAACATTCAGAAAAGAAATCAAAACCCTGCTTTTCAAAAAATTCATCCAAATATCTTAACCCCTCCTCTTTTACCTCCAGAAGATTCACCTACCTTCAGATAACCTTCCCCCAAATTACCCACCTTAACACCTTCCAATTAAACAAATACCATAAATAGATTGTAACCTACCCTCTCTAACTGCATTCCATATGTATTTTTCATACAGTTCTTCACTGTCAGTTTAATTTCCATCCTATAAGTTCACATAGAATTTTTCTTTTTTCAACCATCTTTATTTTCTCTTCTTTATTAATTTCCAGGTACAGTGGTGCCTCGCATAACGGACGCCTCGCACAGCGAACGCTGCGCATAACGAACTTTTTGTCTTGCTCCCTATAACGAACTTCGTTTCACACAACGAAGTCGCCCGAGGGGCCCGGGGGGGGGGGGGGGGGCGGAACTACTCTCGCCGCTTCCTAATGTGAGCCGGGAACAGCAGCACCCTCACCTTACCTCGGATGCCGAGTTTTCCGGCTTTCTTTTTCGGCCAGCCACACGCTTTCAGGGAGCAGCACATGCGCGCATGCTCTGTTGTTCAATCTTCTCCTCTGACGCAACCGGAAACCGGAAGTTGCAGGAGAGGAGAACATTGATCAACTCCAGCAGCTGCGCGTGCACAGCTTTTTGAGATCGTGCCGAGAGCCAGACCCGCTGATGCACAGCAGCAGTGAATATTGTGCAGACAAACTAACCTGCTGGTACAGCCGAAGAGGGAGGAAGGAAAACTGTTGAATTTCTTGGGGGAAAGATGAGGAGTTCTGGCCAGCAGGGGAGGGAAAGCTGGACAGTACGGGGGAGGAGCAGTAGGGAAGGCAAGAGATCACTGCCCTCTCCAGCCAAAATTTTCCTTTTCAGAGGGACCCCGACATGGCAGCCATTCTCACAAACTGCCTGCGGCTGCCCCGAAGTTTTCCCTCTGCTGCAACTTCCCGTTTCTGATAGGGCAGATCGCCGCAAAGGGAAAGCTTCGGGGCAGCTACCGGCAGTTTATGAGAACAGCTGCCATGTCGGGGTCCCTCTGAAAAGGAAAATTTAGGTGTTTAATAAAGAAGTTTGGATCGCAGGGCCCCTTAGATCTATGCTCCCCCCTCTTACGCCAGCCCTGGGACCCTTCTGACAGTTTCGGGCCCTAGGCAAGTGCAGAGCTGCACTCAAGTGGCTAAAGAGCCACATGCGGCTCGCGAGCCGCGGTTTTCCGACCACTGACCTAGGACAACTGGAGGGTCAGGTGATTTGCCTAGAGTCACATGGAGCTGCAGTGGGAACTGACCCAGTTCCCGAAGTTCTTAGCCTCCTGCAGATCGTGCGGCTGGGTGAGGGAGAAGGCTGGCAGGCTCTGCATGTGAGGTGAGGTGGAGGGAGGGAAATGTAGGGCTGCAGAACGAATTATTTTGTTTTACAGGTATTCTTATGGGACAACAGGGCTGCAGAACGAATTATTTTGTTTTACATGTATTCTTATGGGAAAACGCGTTTCACACAACGAACGTTTCACATAACAAACTTGCTCCTGGAACGGATTAAGTTCGTTGTGTGAGGCACCACTGTTCTTTAGTTAGATTGTGAGCCTTCGGGACAGTAAGGGAATTTTTTAAGTACCTTCTTACTTCTCATTTATAATCTTAATGTATATTTTCTTCAAACCGCTTAGAACCTAACGGATGTAGCGGTATATAAGAAATAAATTACATTACATTACATGCCAGGAACATTAAAGAGGTAGCGGTGCACATGCACGGCAGCGTGGGGGTGGGGAAGGAGCAAGGGAAAGCGGAGAGGAGGACAGGTGCTTGTGCCCTCACCAAGACGGCGCCCGGGGCGGACTGCCTTCCCCTTACTATGCAACTGCATATAGGTAGCTTACACACATACAGGTCCTTTTACTAAGGTACGGTTGCCATTGTAGCGCACACTAAGGGCCCCTTTTACAAAGGAGTGCTACCGGTTTTAGCGCGCGCTAGCCAAAAATCTACCGCCTACTTAAAAGGAGGCAGTAGTGGCTAGCGCATGTGACAATTTAGCGCACGCTATTCCACGTGTTAAGGCCCTAACGCACCTTCGTAAAAGGAGCCCTAAATGTTAACGCGTCCATTATATCCTATGGATGCGTTGGCGCTTGCTAGCATGTAGCGTGCACTAAAATGACTACCGTAGCTTAGTAAAAGGACTCGATAGGTAGCTTTCAGCTGCCTATCTCTTGGAACATCGGTTCCCCAGCTGCTCCACGGCATTCACCCAACTAGTCTGGTTTTTGGGCTATCCACAAGGAATGAGGTCTATTTGCATGCAGTCGAATACTGCATGCAAATGCAGTTCATTCATATTCACTGCAGATAGTCTGGGAAATCAGAGAGAGGTTGCGTCCAGAACTGCTGTCCTTGATGGTTAAATCTTAGCTACAAACCTCCCTGCTTCTGAGAAGAGGAAAACAGCACTTTTCTGTGAACTTAAAAGATAGCAGCCCTAACACGAAAGGCTCTGAATAGCCTTTTAAAAAGCAGACAAGCAAACATTATATTAGGGAGAATCTTCCAGAAATGCTAATTGCCATTTGTAGACTTATTAGGAATGGGTCTATTACTGCGAGTTACTTTTTATTGGTGTGATGAAAAAGAAAGATTAAAAAAAAAAACAAAACCAAACCCTGATTAATTGTCTATTAAACCAGATTTCTCATTTCGCTAAATATGTGTCTAGGAAGCAGTTTGCTACTGATATCAATTGTCGGTTTCCATGGTAACAAACTTTGACTTTAAAGACAACTGAATCTTCAAAGCTCTTTTTAATTAATTGTAAAATGAATCGGGAGCTTTTCTTCATATAAGAACTACATAAAGGTGCTACATTTTAATTTAATCAAAATAATTATAAGAAGGTAAAATTAATATGGTGCAAATTATGGTATTTGCTTCTACTCCTTAGCATAATGGCTCATTTAACCCTTCCACTAGTTTTTGATTTGGTTTTAGTTTATAGACTTGAGACATTGATTTATGAGTATTTGACTTGAGATAAACCCAAGCAGACAGCCTACAGCCTGGTTGTCCTGAGTAGGCCCACTCTTACCATCAGAAGCTAAGTAGGGCTGGGTCTGGCTAGTACCTGGATGGGAGACCACTTGGGAATACCAGATACTGTAGGTTGAGGCAGCAGTGACATAAGAACATAATAACAGCCTTACTGGGTCAGACAATGGTCTATCAAGCCCAGTAGCCCATTCTCACGGTGGCCAATCCAGGTCACTAGTACCTGGCCAAAACCCAAGGTGTAGAAATATTCCATGCTGCCAATACAGGGCAAGCAGTGGCTTCCCCCATGTCTCTCTCAATAACAGACTATAGACTTTTCCTCCAGGAACTTGTTCAAACCTTTTTTAAAGCCAGCTACGCTATCCGCTCTTACCACTTCCCCTGGCAACTCGTTCCAGAGCTTAACTATTCTCTGAGTTAAATTTTTTTTCCCTCCTATTGGTTTTAAAAGTATTTCCTGTAACTTCATCGAGTGTCTCCTAGTCTTTGTAATTTTTGACAGAGTGAAAAATCGATCCACTTGTACCCGTTCTACTCCACTCAGGATTTTGTAGGCTTCAATCATATCTCCCCTCAGCTGTCTCTTTTCCAAGCTTGAAGAGCCCTAACTGTTTTAGTCTTTCCTCATAGGAGAGGGGTTTCATCCCCTTTCCATTCTGGTCGCTCTTCTTTGAACCTTTTCTAGCGCCACAATATCTTTCTTGAGATAAGGAGACCAGAATTGAACGCAATAGTCCAGGTGAGGTCGCACCTTGGAGCCATACAGGGGCATTATGAAGGCAACTGCAAATCACTCCAGTACTCTGCTGTGAAATATCACGGGGTAGATTCCTCACTGTGCATGTTGGCAGGAGTCAGTGGGTGCCTCAGTGAATTATACTGCTCAATATACAATGCTACTTGGCAAACCAGGAATGGATTCTAGTCAGCCAAATAGCACATAGCTACCTATTCAGCAGGAGATGGCTAGCTATCTTTTTCTCAATTTCCTATTCAGCAAATTAGCTATGTTTCTTGATATAGCCAGTCACCGCCAATATTCATTGGCTCACTAACTAAATTCAGGTGGCCTGTTAGATTTACCTAAAAAGCAGGACTTAGCCAGAGAACCAATGAACATCAGCTTCACCGGCTATATCTTGGCCGGCCAAAAAAAACCTCCAAAAATTCAATGCCACTCACTGGATATGATGCCAGCATTGATTTTCCAGTTTTGCTGCCAACAGCAGAAGATACCTGGCTGTCTCCTGCAATCTGAATATCAGCCTCATGAAATAGCTTAGAAATACCATATTGTGGTACTTCTAGGACAGCAACAATGCAATATATACAGCATTTCCAGTGAATGCCTTTACTCCTAATCCCGGAAGATTGCCAAAAGGTCAGGTTTTCAAGGCACCCCTAAAGAATATGCATTCAGTTTTCCTATGTGATAGTATATGATAGTCTTAAGGTGGCCAAACAGGTTGAAAAGCTGCCAACGAAATCTAGAAGGATGCTTGGGTGCATAGGGAGAGGAATGGTCAGTAGGAATAAGGAGGTATTAATGCCCCTGTATAAGACTCTGGTGATACCTCATTTAGAATATTGTGTACAATTCTGGAAACCACACCTTCAAAAAGATATAAACAGGATGGAGTCGATCCAGAGGAAGGCTATTAAAATGGTGCATGGTCTTTGTCATAAGGCATATGGGGACAGACTTAAAGATCTCAATATGTGGATGGACCATTCGGGTCTTTATCTGCCGTCATCTACTATGTTACTATGTATGTTACTATGTATACTTTGGAGGAAAGGTGGGAGAAGGGAGATGTGAAAGAGACATTTATATAAATACAATCAGCAAAAAATTGTTATTAGGCTAGTGGTGGAGATACCCCATGAAAGTACATTTATAATAGGTGGAGAAAAAGCCTCAACTTATCAACAATGTACGGACGGCAGCCCAATGAGTTCTTAAGCCAGTCCTGCTCTGTATCATAGGCAAAAAAAACTCCACACGTTTCAAAATGGGACCAAAGCCACCACTGTGCACAGGGAGCCAGAAAAAGAACAAAACAGTTCACTTATCTTCTGATGATGGCAACAACAGCAGCGAGTGGATCTTCCTGCTAAAGCTCTTCTCGCGCTGAAAAAAGACAAGGAACTGGATGTCACCAACAAGGCTCTTGTTTCGCCGAACAACGGTTGCGTCAGGACAATCACATTCTCTCCTGCTCCGTCCTGCTTTGGTCCCATTTTGAAAAGTTACATTTTGAAACGTGTGGAGTTTTTTTTGCCTATGATACAGAGCAGGACTGGCTTAAGAACTCATTGGGTTGCCGTCCATACATTGTTGATAAGTTGAGGCTTTTTCTCCACCTATTATAAATGTACTTTCATGGGGTATCTCCACCACTAGGCTAATAACAATTTTTTGCTGATTGTATTTATATTTTGTTTTTATGATTTGTATTCTTGAGAGACATTTATATACCTATATTACATTAATGCACACGAGGTGAGTCTCTTTCAAGTGATAGAAACTCTGGAATGAGGAGACATAGGATGAAGGTGAGAGTAAATAGATTCAAAAGTAACCTCAGAAAATATTTTTCCGTGGAAAGGGGTAGAATACTTGGAATGGCCTCCCGGTGAAGGTGGTTGAGAGTAGAGACGAAGAGTCTATCTTAATTCAGGAAAGGTTAGGACAAGTATATTGGATCTCTAAGAGAGACGAGGGGATAGTTGATAGGGTTACCAGACATACAGATTTACCTGGACACATCCTTTTTTTAGAGGGCATGTCCGGGTGTCCGGACGGTTTTTCAAAACTCAGCACATAAAATCTGGTAACCCTAAAAGTGGATGACATGGTTAGGCAGACTAGGTAAGCCATATGGTCTTTTTCTGCCTTCATTTTTCTGTTTCCCCCTTCCTTGTGTTTTTCCCTTGGTAATACTATTAGTTTTATTTGTCTCTTGGAATTTTTAAATGTATCTCTGTCTCCTCTTATGGCTCGTTTGGGAAGATGTTTCATCAATTATCTTAAATGCTAAAAACCTATATAGTTCATTCTTCCATCAAGATACTTGGTGTGATTTTGAATCAGAACCTAACAATGAAAAATCAGGTTGACTTTATGATACGTAAGGGTTTCTACACATTGTGGAAAATGAGAACCATAAGAGCTTATTTCGATATAAACTCATTTCGATTGTTAGTGCAAGCTCTGGGTTTGAGTCAACTTGACTACTGTAATATCGTGCATCTTGCTGGAGCCCCCCCCCCCCCAAATCTGCAGAGACTGCGCATTATTCAGAATGCAGCGGTTTGCTTGATTTACAATCTGAAGAAGTATGATCACATTACACCTTATTATCGTCAATTGCATTGGCTGCCGATTGAAGCGCGGATTAAGTTCAAGTTTGGTTGCTTCTGCTTTAAGGTATTGGCAGGCTTAATTCCAGAATATCCCTTGGAATCATTTACGTTCAGTAACTCCAAACATTCCAGGAAATCACATGCACCATTCTCTATTATTGTAGGGTGGCTGAACATATGTGTTCCACTAGGCCTACATGTAGAATACATATGTTCAGACACCCTACAATAAAAACCTGCCAATACCAAAGATTCCTTGACAGAACTCTAGCCTTCCAAGCAAGTCAACAGAATGGCTGGCTATGCAACATCAAGCATTCCTCATCCTATCTTAACTTCAGAAAACTAGTTAAAACCAACCTGTTTAACCGATTTGTAACCAAGAACTCTTAAACCTTCCCCTGTACTCTTTCACATGTACTCGATTTCCCCACATTGTGACTTTATGTAACCAATGACTTCATTGTTATATTTTTTCGCTGACTGTCCAGCTCTTCTTGTTGTAAACCGCCTCGAACTACTATGGCTTTGGCGGTATATCAAAATAAAATTATTATTATTATTTTCCATCTGCCAAGGGTTGTAAATTTAAATGATTTCAACAATATCTGCTATCCTTTCAGGCGGCACTATGGGATAAGGATTTAACTTTCTTAATTATGCCGACTGACTCTTATTTACAATTATGCACCTTTTTACTGAATATTTTGATAATTAGGCATGCTCTGCCATTCTTCTAACGTTGGGGGTCCTTTTACTAAAACTTAGTATATGCTAACAGAATAATTTACTGATTGTGATTTATTAACTGCCTTTATGAAGAGATTCTCGCAAGGTGGTGTACAGCAGATATAATTCAACATAGCACTAGTAAAAAGGCCAAATATATGAGTATAAATACAATGAATGAGGTAAAATTAAAATCAGTAAATTGAAACTTAAATAACAGGACTGCGATGAAACATTTTAGCAGCCTTCCTCTGGACTCCATCCTTTTTATATCTTTTTGAAGGTGCGGCCTGCAGAATTGTACACAATATTCTAAACGAGGACTCACCAGTTGTTAGCATTGGGATTTGATAGCTAGTTGGGGGTTTTGGAAAATCACCCATGAATATGCCTGAGATAAATCACTGGTGATCCAGCATATGCAAATTTATTTTATTTTATTTCTTCCATTTGTGCATCGCACATACAAGCTCTAGGCGACATTACAGAGGAAGGGGTTAGAAGAGGGTAGGGAGGACTATGGAGGGCAGGAAGGAGTGGAGAGGAGAGAAACAAGTAGAATATTTCATAGAAATTCCTAATTTTACAGATAGGAGCACCATCTATATAAATGATATCTTTTTATGGAGGCTTGGGATCCTTATATTCAAAATCTTTCACCAAGAATAAGAAGTTTAGTTCTCAATGATTAAGATGAAGCTCAGGTTATCTAATTACATTCCAGATATTTATTTTATTTCTTTACTTTTGTCAACTTTCATCCGGGTTGGGGGGATTTCATTTGGAGGGAAAGGTAGGGAGGTAGGGGATGAAATCAAGGGGGGGGGGGGGGTGTAGAAAAGAATGGATTAGTTCTTATGAAAAGTTAATTTGGAGGAATAATATAAATATGTATGAAATATTATTATTATGATTCTTATTGTAATGAATGTATTTTTGTATTATCTTATTGTATTTCTTACTTGATTTTTTCAATAAAAATTATTATTAAAAAAAAAGAAATAAGTAAAAAGGAATAGAAGGGAGGAACTGTTAAACAACAGAATTCAGGGAAATTCAATTAATAAAATATAAATAATAGGGGTAAAAACAATGGAATAAAATTTTAAATAATTCATAAAATGGAAAAAAAAATCAAATAAGTCCGATGCATAGTCATTCCTGAAACCCTGGCTGTGGATTCTTCAGAACAGGTTTGTGAATCCTTCTGCTAGCTAATTATAGCATTGATGGGTAGGTTGACCTGTAGAAAATGATGAAACTTAAACTCATTTCCCTTTTTTTTTTCCTACCAATATGTAAATATTTGTGAAGGCAAACATATGGTGAAGATGTGCCACAATGAGATGTGCAAATATAGAGCTGAAACTTCTTTCATTTTCCCAAAGCTTCTTTAAGTGCACTTGGGCTGCAAAATCATATGCAAATGAATTACTCGCAGAATGTTTCAACCTTGAACACAAATCTGAGCAGGATTAGTTTGAGAGGCACTAGACAGAATGATATTTCTTTCTTACATAAAATATGCAAACAGCAGCCCCCAAAAAGCAGCATAAGCTGAAAGCTATGCCACATTATAAACAATGTAAGGATAATTGTAGGAGAGGCCTCCTTACCTCTGTGGCAGATATGCACATATGCATGGATGGGGGCTAGCTTTATTGTGAGACACTGTGGTCTGCCCATGAAACAGGGGGTGATCAAATCAGAACAAATAAAGAAGGCTAGACATCTATTTTATAAAGGAAATATATGTACACACTAAAGCAGTGGTGTCCAACCTGCGGCCCAAGGGCCGCAAGTGGCCCAGTGAAGTATTTTGTGTGGCCCCGGTCGAGGGCGATGCAGTGTTTTCCTTTGTTTCCCCTGGGTGTTTACCGTCTTGCCAGCTCCCTCCTGTGTCTTACTGCAGCGTTTGCACATTTGTGCGGCCCCAGAAACATTTTTTTGGGCCAATGCGGCCCAGTGAAGCCAAAAGGTTGGACACCCCTGCACTAAAGCCTTAAAATGAAAATTTGAATGTATGTGCATTAACCAAGGAATGTACACACGTACAATCCATTCACATGGGTCAAAAAGATCTAACATACATAGAAAAGTTATTTAAACAAATATATGAAACAAGCCATAATAACAGTCCAAATTGGGGGGAAAAAATGCCAAGCAAATGAAAATAAAGTGAAAACCTTTTCCCCATGAACATCTCTAAGTGGTAACATTATTTATGGGGATAGTAGTGATTCTAAATGAGGTCTCACCAGAGTCTTATACAGGGGCATCAATACCTCCTTTTTCCTACTGGCCATACCCCACCCTATGTACCCTAGCATCCTTCTAGCTTTCGCCGTCACCTTTTCAGCCTATTTGGCCACCTTAAGAGCATCACATACGATCACACCCAAGTCCCGCTCTTCTGTTGTGCAGATAAGGTTTTCTTTACTGTACCGTTCCTTCGGGTTTTTGCAGCCCAAATGCTTGAGCTTGCATTTCTTAGCACTTCCAGGTCACGGGCTCAGGATGTTTCTGTGGTCAAAATAGAGTAAAAGGATAGGCATCTTAAGAGTTGGACGTCTTGTCTGTCAAGATAATTTTTTAAAAAATATATTTTTGGACATCTAGCGGTTCGTCTTTCGAAAATGGACTTTGGATGTCTTACGGGAAACATCCAAGTCAGACTTAGGGCTCCTTTTACGAAGCTGCATTAGCAGTTTAACGCGCGTAATAGCACGCGCTAAACTGCTGGCCGCACTAGACGCTAACGCTAGCATTGAGCTGGCATTAGTTCTAGCCGCATAGCGCGGGTTTAGCGCACGCTAAAAAGCTGCGTGCGCTAAAACCGCTAACGCGGCTTCGTAAAAGGAGCCCTTAGATATCCTATTTGATTATGGCCCTTCACGCCTCCATTATAATCCCAGTATATTTTATGCATATTCACTGGGGGTGTCCTGAAAATCTGCCTGGCTGGGTGGGCCCAGAGGATTAGTTTGAGAACCCCTGTTTTAGGTTCAAGCACTTATGTCAGCCATGGAACTAGCACCTAAGTGCCAGAGATATGTATGGCACTTATAACAATCTATTGCGACAGACATGGGGGAAACCACTGCTTGCCCTGGATCGATAGCATGGAATGTTGCTACTGTTTGGGGTTCTGGAATCTTTTGTTATTCTTTGGGATTCCGGAATCTTGCTATTCTTTAGGATTTTGAATAGAATGTTGCCCGGTACTGGTGACCTGGCTTGACTACTGTATTACAATAAGAACAAGAATTTTGTTTAAGTTGGTCTTCTATTTTGGATAGTTGATTTTGACTACTGTGAAGACAGGATACTGGGATAGCAGGACCTTGGTCTGACCCAGTACGGCTATTCTTATGTTCTTAAGCTTGCGTGAGCTTGCCCATCTCTCTCCAGATTTTGCCTATGTGTGCGCTACCTGTCACATAATTACTATATAAGATAGGCATGAATCAACAGAATAGCACTTATGCAGATTTTCGGCATTTACACACAAGTTAGCGACCACTTTGTAGAAATTCCCTCAAAATGCCCTTCTGAGGGGAAATATTTTCCCGCTCTCTGTCTTAGTCTTGCTACACAGCCCTTGTCATTCATTTGAATAGGTGAGCTGTTAGATACTGCAAATAGAGCTCCCAGACATTCCAGTTTGGCGAAATGCAAATGTATATTTAGTTCCGTCTGCAAGTAATAGAAGGCTCTTTAGCGAAATTGCTGTTTGCATCACCATAGTGCCGCACGCTTTCTGTACACCTGCACATACATTAGGGTACGCGAGTTTCTGCAACGCTTGCAATTAGCATTCAATCACTTTGTTTTGCAATCACAAATCTGCATGAACTACTGAAACAGCTTTTGTGAGAGCAGAATAGGAAATAACTATTCCTTGATTTCATCCATTCTCCATTGGTGATTGTCAGTTGGACAGGGAACATTTTGATTTGCTGCAGATGCAGCCGGCCAGACTTTAAAACGCGGGCTTGTAACGGGAAGATGCAGGAAAGCCTTGACCAGAGGATGTCTCTAATGAGCTTTGCTGTCAAACTCAAAAGACCAGGATTTTGGCTTTAAAAAAACCAACACGTTTCTATTCATATAATCTGCAGCATACAGATGTTCCTGGGCAGTTTATTTTCCACATCCAGAATATTCTGGTGCTCCGGCAAGTTCCAAATGCTCATGACTTCAAGAAGGGAAACCTGAATAATAAAGGATTATATATACTGCAAAGAAGCTGATAATATATTATTCTATATCCAGTCTTAAAAGCCATGTGAAAAGCTGTTTATTTTCTCAAAAATACTTAGGGTCTCTACACTACAAATTTTTTTTTTTTTAAATCTTTATTCATTTTTAATACTTTCATTAAGTGAATACAAGAAAAAAGATGCATTTTACACTTTATACATCACTTAAAATCCTTAGAATATATAATAAGATCAACATATTTCCCCATTAAAAATTATTATAGATATAGTTATTGATAAAGTATATTTATACCCTTCCAAAAGTGCAAATGTCAAATTTCATCTTTATAAGGAAATAGTAAGCACCTATATAAATATTGAATTATTCAAGACTCAACCCAATCCCTCCCACCCACCCTATCACCCAATCAATAAAAAAAATGAAATTAAAAGAAAATCCCCTCCCCCTCTGATGTGCAATTGATATAACAACAATTTTTAACATAAGATTTTTTTTTACTCTTAAACTGCAACAGTTGTTGAATATATTTTGTCAATATAGGGGTCTTTAACTAAAGTGTGTTAAGATTTTTGCACTTAACACTCTCTTACAGCCGAAACCAGTGGTGGTGTGAATGCGATGCCAGATTAGAAACAGAGAAACATGACAGTAGATAAAGGCCAAATGGTCACTGTTGGGCCATCACCTCGAAACTCAAAGTTCATCTCTGTCTCAGATTAATGTTGATCCAGAATACCAGCCTCCATTTGAATCCTACTCACAGTTTCAATGATGGAGTATAAGGGGCTGTTGAGTTTGCCGCATGATTCCAGCTTTAATAGTTAAGATGGCAGTCAGTGAAAGGCCACTGCCTAGAACAAGAAGATATGGGATCAAGCTGACTTCTCAGGAAAGCTCGAAGAACTCTTTAGATAGTTCGTAGGGTTTGGATTTGTCATCTGCTAGCTGGACACATTTTGTCAGTCTATACCAGGGGTCCCCAAAGTCTCTCCTTGAGGGCCGAATCCAGTCGGGTTTTCAGGATTTCCCCAATGAATATGCATTGAAAGCAGTGTATGCACATAGATCTCATGCATATTCATTGGGGAAATCCTGAAAACCTGACTGGATTCTGCCCTCAAGGAGGGACTTTGGGGACCCCTGGTCTATACATTTAGAAGGTGCATTGGAGTGCATCATTCCCTGTGCATGTGCATGATTATAGATCAAGTAAGGTCATGCATTCTCAATCCAGTCCTTGGGATACATTCTGACGGTTGGGCTTTCAGGATGGTGACCGTGAGTATACAAGAGACAAATTCGCATGCACACTGCCTCATGAATATCCATTCTGGATTTCCTGAAAATCTGACTGCTAGATGCAGCCCAAGGGCTGGGTTAAGAATTACAAAATCAGGCTAAGCGAGCTTGTATGTGCTAGGGCAATGACTATATACAGTATTAGAGTGCTAGATAGGGCTCTGAGTTGGCAGTGTGGGCATCGTACAAATGTTTTTGGATATAGTCCCAGCGTGCCACAATACCCTGGGTATCACCTGTGTTTCTGAAAAGATTGATAGTGGGAAAAGGAGCAGAATGCAACTGTCAGTCTGTAAAAGCACAACTGAATGACTGTGAAAGACCAGGGGAGTGAAGCTGTGAATGGAAAATGTAGCCCCCCCTCCCCCACTTCAGGCACTATTTGAAAACAGGGGATGCTGTGTGCGGAAGGCATGAATGGAGCATCTATAGTGGCGCCTTCTGCTGCATGATCTAAATTCCCTTTTTGGAGCTGTAGGGAATATTTTATTTTATTTTTATGAGTGTCTCGTGAGTCTTTTCGTTTATAGTAATTGCTATTCTGGATGCTTGCTCTATTTATCCTCCAGAATAGCCCCCCCCCCCTCCCAAAAAAAGCCTCTCACTCTATGTACAATGCTATTCTTTTAGTGATGTTTCTCTTTTGTACATTTTTAATGTTTCTCTTTTTATCATTTACGTTGAAGATCTGTATTTCTTCTCTCGCTGCCTTCCCCTCTCCCTGGATGATCGTGCCATGTTGTTACCATGGTTACAGCCCATGGAAGCAAAGCGACAATGATTTTGTAGTGCTGTCAGACTCCCAGCATTATGTCATGAGCACTACTACATCCAATTAAAAAAAAAAAAAAAGATACAACTAGGGGAGGAAAAGAGGGCAGAGATGATTTCTTGTTGTTGGAATGCTGTGTTTCTGCAAGGAAACAAAGCATTTACTAAAAGGCAACTGAGAAACTGAATATTCGCAAGACATAGAGGTCTTAAACATGAGAAAATGGAAACAAAAAAGGACAAACACCCACACTCTTTGGTCTATTCAATAATAGTACAAAAGCATTGGTGTTTCCATGTGTATTTCTGCTCTTTTCCTGAAGGGGGTGCAATGCCAAATGTTTACAAAGATTGGGGGTCTGATTTCCACAAGCTACATTTAACCTGTTATCTTTAGTCAACATTTTGTCAAACCCAACTTGTTCTGTTTTCTGCTGAAAATTCTCTTATATTAAATAGGACAGGCACCCAGAAAGTGTTGGTATTGTGTTTGGTTTTTTTGTTTGTTTGTTTGTTTCTTTAAGTTTCTTGTAAACCGTGCCGAGCTCTATCTTTATAGAGAAGATGCGGTATATATGCGTTAAGGTTTAGTTTAGTTTGGGTTTTTTTTGGGTGTGTGGAAACTAATGTTGTTAAGTGTGCTCATATAGGAGGTCTTTAGCACTTACGCTAAATGCTAATGCACCCATTATATTCTATGGACGTGTTAGCATTTAGCGCACGCTAAATCAGCCAATGCGCCTTAGTAAAAGACCCCTATAGTGTGCTCTTTCCTGAATGTGCATGAACTATGGTTCTGCAAATGACGGTGCTACTTCCACTTCATACCGAGCCACTGGAATCGTCTGTCCCCGCAGATCAGATCCCTTGAAGGACTCCTCAACTTTAGAAAAGGAATAAAAACATATCTCTTCACCTAACCCCCTGCCCTTGACCGATGGCCTACAAAAAAATGTATATTGGTGCCAGAACCATGTGTCATGTAAAATCTTGCATTGTAACCATGGCAAATCTAACCTGTAAACTGTCCATGTGTGTCAAATTAGGATAAGACTTGTACACTCTTTTCTCCGTATTCGTGGTGGTTAGGGGGGGGGGGACATAACCGCAAATACGGAAAAACCGCAAATAACTTTTTATATGTTATTCGTGTTGTTTTTTTTTAACAGCCACGGTTATTGCTATTGAAATCGTGAATAACAAACAATGGTGGAAGACAAGCAATGATTTTCAGCAATTTTCAGGCTGATAGCGAGCAAGCAGCGATTTTGATCAATTTTCAGGCTGATAGCGGGAAGTAGCAATTTTCAGCAATTTTCAGCAATTTTCAGGTTGATAGCAGGCATGCAGCGATTTTCAGCAATTTTCAGACTGATAGCAAGCAAGCAACGATTTTCAGGCTGATAGCAGGCAAGTAGCAATTTTCAGCAATTTTCAGGCTGATAGCAAGCAAGCAATGATTTTCAGGCTGATAGCAGGCAAGTAGCAATTTTCAGCAATTTTCAGGCTGATAGCAAGCAAGCAATGATTTTCAGGCCGATAGCAGGCAAGTAGCAATTTTCAGGCTGATAGTAGGCAAGCAGAGATTTTCAGCAATTTTCAGGCTGATAGTAGGCAAGCAGAGATTTTCAGCAATTTTCAGGCTGATAGCAGGCAAACAGCAATTTTTAGCAATTTTCAGGCTGATAGCAGGCAAGCAGTGATTTATAGCTATTTTTAGGCTGATAGCAGGCAAGTAGCAATTTTCAGCAATTTTCAGGCTGATAGCAGGCAAGCAAAGATTTTCAGCAATTTTCAGGCTGATAGCAAGCAAGCAACGATTTTCAGGCTGATAGCAGGCAAGCAGCGATTTTCAGCAATTTTCAGGCTGATAGTGGGCAAGCAGTGATTTTCAGGCTGATAGCAGGCAAGCAGTGATTTTCAGCAATATTCAGGCTGATAGCAGGCAAGCAGCGATTTTCAGCAATTTTCAGGCTGATAGCAAGCAAGCAACAATTTTAGGCTGATAGCAGGCAAGCAGCGATTTTCAGCAACTTTCAGGCTGATAGCGGGCAAGCAGCGATTTTCAGTAATTTTCAGGCTGATAGCAAGCAAGCAACGATTTTCAGGCTGATAGCAAGCAAGCAACAATTTTCAGGCTGATAGCAAGCAAGCAACGATTTTCAGGCTGATAGCAAGCAAGCAACAATTTTCAGGCTGATAGCAGGCAAGCAACGATTTTCAGCAATTTTCAGGCTGATAGCAGGCAAGCAGCGATTTTTAGCAATTTTCAGGCTGATAGTGGGCAAGCAGCGATTTATAGCTATTTCAGGCTGATAGCAGGCAAGTAACAATTTTCAGCAATTTTCAGGCTGATAGCAAGCAAGGAATGATTTTCAGGCTGATAGATAGCAAGCAATGATTTTCAGGCTGATAGCAGGCAAGCAGCAATTTTTAGCTATTTTCAGGCTGATAGCATGCAAGTAGCGATTTTCTGCAATTTTCAGGCTGATAGCAAGCAAGCAACGATTTTCAGGCTGATAGCAAGCAAGCAACGATTTTCAGGCTGATAGCAGGCAAGCAGCGATTTTCAGCAATTTTCAGGCTGATAGCAAGCAAGCAACAATTTTCAGGCTGATAGCAGGCAAGTAGCAATTTTCTCTCTGCATGCTAGGAAGCAACGTTTTTCTCTGTGAATGCAGGGAAGCAGCGATTTTGAGGGTGAAAGCATGGAAGCAGCAATTTTCTGAGTGAAAGCTGGTAAACTTTTTTATCAGTACAGTACAGGTTCTTTACTCATGATGTAATTTTGGGGAGGAGGAGTCGGCATGTAAAAAATCGTGAATAAGCGAAACCACGAATACGGAGGGAGATGTATACGGCAAACCTTGCACTGTAAGGATAACTATGGCAAATTGGAACTGGTAAACTGTATATTGTGTATATTAATATTAGACCCATGACATTTATTTATTTAATTTTCGATACCGTTTTCCCAGGAGAGCTCAGAATGGTTACAGGAGTTTATTCAGGCACTCAAGCATTTTTCCCTGTCTTTCCCAGCAGGCTCACAATCTAGCTATTGTATCTGGGGCAATGGGGGATTAAGTGACTTGCCCAAGGTTACAAGGAGCAGTGTGGGTTTTAACCCACATCCCCAGGGTGCTGAGGCTGTAGCTTTAACCACTGTGCCACACTCTCCCCTATGTGTCAAGTTAGGATAAAAACTTGTATTGTAAACCTGTGCTGAAATTATGTATGTTTAACCTGTAACCTGTTCCGAGTTCTTTGGGGACAACAGGATAGAAAACAATTTAATTAAATAAATAAATAAATAAATGTCACACATGCTCTGTCCTACTTTATGTGCATGAGTGAACCACAGTATATGCACATTCAGGAAGGAGCATACACTATAACAGCATGCCGTTGAATGGAACTCCACCTCTGAAAGTGTTCTCCTGTGAATGTGATCGTAATAGTAGACAGTTGCGGTGAAGATTTTTTTTTGTGAGGCCATTCAGAATAGTTCTTCACTGTGTTCAGGTCTACAGGTTGTGAGTTGCAAGATAGGCATTAAAAAAAAAACAAAAAACAACTCCACTGTGAAAATCCAGTCTATGATTGTTGTAAGCAGTACAGTGTTCCCCCACGAACTGGCGTTTCGCGATTTGCGGACTCAGTTATTTGCGGTATTTTCTGACTGCCTCGTCCGGTCAGTAAATACAGGGAATGAGTCCACGAATCAGCCTTCTGCACAGCCAATTCCTCCTCCTCTTCCCCCCTGGCCAGCCAATCAGCCTTCTGCACAGACTATTCCTCCTCCTCTTCCCCCCTGGTCAGCCAATCAGCCTTCTGCACAGCCAATTCCTCCTCCTCTTCCCCCCTGGTCAGCCAATCAGCCTTCTGCACAGCCAATTCCTCCTCCTCTTCCCCCCTGGCCAGCCAATCAGCCTTCTGCACAGCCAATTCCTCCTCCTCTCCCCCCCTGGCCAGCCAATCAGCCTTCTGCACAGACTATTCCTCCTCCTCTCCCCCACGAAGCATACCGTGTATGATTTACTGCACCCACCGGCGCCCCAGCTGCCCTCTCCTGCCTTTTTACAGAGTCAAAACCGCATTCGCGAATTTTAACGTGCGCTTTTCCCACATGCTGAGCCCAAATTTAACAGTGTCCTTTTTAGGTCTGTTTCCAATTTATTTTTAATTTGTAGGTCAGCTATTAATGTTCCCATTAGCGCATAAGAACTGCAAAAATTGAGAAGGGAGTGTCTTATTGAGAAGGTGCTAAGAGCTCCAGGTTTGCTCTGCTTTATCTGGTTGCTATGTGCTAATCATAGCATACTAGAACACCCGCTCTCTCTGTGTGGTTAGCTCATGCAGATACTGCAAAACACTAACATATCTGCTCTTTAAACCTCTGCCATATTATTTGTGAGGCTTCTATCATTTTGCAGGTACTTTCAATAAAGGTATTATTTTGCTGTAAGCCATTTAGTTTTTTGTATACAGTATGAAAAGTTTTAAATTAAATAAATAAATATGTCATTCTGTCTGGAGGTAACATTTTCATATGTACTGGACTATAAAAGATTTGTATTTATATTAAATACTGTATAATGGGATGAGGTTCTAGGATCCATCCACCTTGATTGTTTAATGCATGACTTTGGATTGATCTAACATTTTACGAGCAGTACCTGAGTTCAGCATATTTCAGTCAGTTTTGTAGGCAATTCTGTCATTAACGTATTAACGTAGAACAAAATCTTTTCCAGAGAAAGGAAAATGGTAAAACCAGAGGACATAATTTGAGGTTGAGGGGTGGTAGATTCAGGGGCAATGTTAGGAAATTCTACTTTACGGAGAGGGTGGTGGATGCCTGGAATGCGCTCCCGAGGAAAACTGTGACTGAGTTCAAAGAAGCGTGGGATGAACATAGAAGATTTAGAATCACAAAATAAGATTAAATATTGAACTAAGGCCAGTACTGGGCAGACTTGCACAGCCTGTGTCTGTATATGGCCGTTTGGTGGAGGATGGGCAGGGGAGGGCTTTAATGGCTAGGAGGGTGTAGATGGGCTGGAGTAAGCCTTAACAGAGATTTCGGCAGTTGGAACCCAAGCACAGTACCGGGTAAAGCTTTGGATTCTTGCCCAGAAATAGCTAAGAAGAAAAATTAAAAAAAAAAAAAAATTTAAATTGAATCAGGTTGGGCAGACTGGATGGACCATTCAGGTCTTTATCTTCCGTCATCTACTATGTTATCTTTCGTCTGTTCCTCCTGTGATGTGGTGCAGTCGTTAAAGCTACAGCCTCGGCCCCCTGAGGTTGTGGGTTCAAACCCATGCTGCTTCTTGTGACCTTGGCCAAGCCACTTAATCCCCCCATTGGCCCAGGTACATTAGATAGATCGTGAGTCCACCGGGACAGACAGGGAAAATGCTTGAGTACCTGAATTCATGGAAACCATTCTGAGCTCCCTTGGGAGAACAATATAGAAAACTGACGGCCTCTTTTACAAAGCTGCGTGGCAACAGCCCGAAGCCCTTTAAATCTCTATGGGCTTCGGGGCCGTTAGCGCAGCTTTGTAAAAGGGGCCGTGAATGAATGAATTTGCTGTGGATATATGTATTTATTGAGGATGTCCTCAGTTCTGAGCAAGACTTGAGGTCTGTAAGTGGTATCAGATAAATAAATGAGGGTAATTGTCAAAACTATCCAGGGAAGGGGGGGGGGGGGATTATTTCTGTCTTAATTTTGTCCTTTGGGTATTTACACTTGGGGTGGGTGGGTGGATGGGAGGATATCATTAATTGGACTAGGGCAGGGGTGTCCAATGTCGGTCCTTGAGGGCCGCAATCCAGTCGGGTTTTCAGGATTTCCCCAATGAATATGCATGAGATCTATGTGCATGCACTGCTTTCAATGCATATTCATTGGGGAAATCCTGAAAACCTGACTGGATTGCGGCCCTCGAGGACCGACATTGGACACCCCTGGACTAGGGTAATGTTTTTGCGATAATCTATGTTCTTGTGTTTTATTGAATAATCATTGGGTGGGTGGGTGTAAATGGTTGGCTATGAATATGTGTAAGCTGAATGTGCTTTTATTGTATTACTATCGGTGGGGGCGCTGAGTGGCCGCGAACCCTCTCCTCCCAGACCCCCCCTCCCCCCGGAGGAAAGGAGATCGGCGGCTACAGCCGCTGGCTTCGGCGTCTTCTATCCACTGCGGCCAACCCTAGCGGAAGCAGGAAGTAGTCAGAGAGGGCAGGCCGCAGTGGACAGAAGACAGCAAAGCCAGCGTTAGCGCAGTGCAGCGCTTTTCTCTTTATTTTTAAAAGCGGGTGAGCCGGCGAGAAGGAGGAGGTGGTGGTTTTGGCAGTGAGTGAGGGCGGGAGGGGGGGGGAGTCGCCGGCTGTGCTGTGCTTTCCCGATCTGTCCGCCACATACGCACTCTGGCCACGGACCTACGGAATCCGGATCAGGGATTACAGATCACGCAGGTCTGAGTGCGCATGCGCGGCTAGCGTTTTATTATATAGGATTATATGTTACATTTTATGTATTGCACTATTGAAGTTTGGAAAATTAATAACGAATTTAAAGCCCCACCCCCCCAAAAAAAAACTATTTACAAAGATAATTAGCAATTTATCTTGGCAAAAGAGTTTGGCTAAAATGTGCCCTTTTCTCGCCCTCTAAGAATATGCACAGACTTCTCCAGCGAGTGTACTTTTAACCAAAGGAATTAAAGACATTCCCATGAGTGTATTAAGGTTAGCAGAGCAAAACGGTGAGCATGTGTTCAATGCCCATATGGACTCATGCTATTTTGCCTAGCTTGGCCATTCACACAAACAGCAAGTAGAAAGTGCATGACGATTTTATTGTCTGCAATTTGCATTTGCTAATTTTCGAAGAGAAACAAAGCTGGGTTGTTTCTCTTTGAAAGTTCTCCTACAGTACAGTATGTGCAAAGCACCTGCATAGGATACAACCATGCAAAGGAGGAAAAAAAAATTATTTACAATGTCCAATGTGACACGGACAAGAGGACATGGACTGAAGCTAAGGGGGGACAAGTCCAGGACAAATATCAGGAAGTTCTGCTTCACGCAACGAGTGGTGGACACCTGGAATGCTCTCCCAGAGGAGGTTATTGCAAACTAGATGCATATCTCCTTACGAGAGGCATAGAGGGATATGGGTGACTCAAATTACGCCAGGTATACACCTGGCTGGGCCTCCGTGTGTGCGGATCGTCGGACTTGATGGACCGAAGGTCTGATCCGGAGATGGCAGTTCTTATGTTCTTAGAGTATTTGAAAATTGCCACTTATAAGAATGAGCTCTCAAAGGAGCCCATTCATTAAACCATTAGGTTTTAAAGTATCTGAACTGTTAATATAGACCTCAAACAAAATGTAACATACTGCGTTAACAGTTAGGGGGCAATTTTATAAAGCCCTTTCCATACATGTGTGGCCACCAATGCACTTAAATGACTTCCTATAACCGCGTAAAAGCATGCATCTTGACATGATGGCGCCTACTTTGCCAGCAGGTGTGTAAAGGGGTGGAGTTTCAATGGACTGAGGGGCGGAGTTTGCAAGTGCATGCATGAAGGGCGATTCTCTAAAGTGCAATAAATTTCACCAGCAGCCCTTGGATTCTACGTATGGCATCCATAATTGGGCACCGTTCCAAAATGTGTGAGTAACTTAATTGGATAATGACCCATTAATGAGCAATAATTGGACTCTAACAATCAATTAGTGATCAGGGCAGGATTAATTCATCGAGGGTCCCTAGGCGCACAAGTACACTGGGCCCCTTGCCCCACCCCACCCTACCATGCGCCCAGGCGGAAACAGGAAGCTGCGTCAGAGGGAAGCTTTGGGCAAGCAGCACCGCTTGCACAATTACAGTTCCCGTTGTCTTTCTTACTCGCGTTGCTTGCTTGTCTTACTTTCCGTCAATGGGGGGGGGGGGGGGGGGTTGCCAATCGGAGTGGGGCCCGCTTTGCCAATTGGGGGGGCCCGCGTCATTTGGAAAAAACAATGTTGATGCCTTCCTTCATCGAGCCCCCCCTGACCATTTCGGGCCCTAATCACGTGCCTACTTGGCCTGTTGGTTAATCCTGCCCTGTTAGTGATTTGTGCAGACATACTATTCTATAATGCTGTGCGCCCAATTCACATAGGCTGCAACGGAAAAGGGGCATAGCCACGGGAAGGGCATGGACGGATCAGGGGAGTTCCATAAAGTTGGACACAGTGTTATTAAATATGAGGGATCTGTGTCCAAATTCTGCAACAAGATTTATGCCAAGTTTTAGCTCTAGAAATCAACTCTAAGAGCTATGAGTTTCATTTATAGAACACCCCCTTAATTGCATACACTAATTTATATAATATGTGCACTTATACATGTGATTGATGTCACAAATTGGCATTTATGGCACATGTGCTAAGTGTTATTCTATAAAATTAAAGTTATAAAGAGGAATAAACTACTGTATATAATCTTACTAGCAAAGCCAAAAAAATATATAGAGGAATATAATCAAAACACGCGTCTAAGTCCGACTCGGACATATGGTGCTAGATGCCCATTTTGAAAAATATATCTACAACCCCCCATAGCCCTTGTGGCTTCAGATGGCACCTATATGGCAGTAGAGTAGGGTTTTGGGGGGTTCTGGTGGGTGCACATTTCTACCATAAATGTAATGGCTTATGGGCCTGGATCCTCCTCTCTATGGTTCACTAGCCCACCCTACTTGTGTGCAACTTTACTAGGCTTTCCTATACCAGGTGCTGACGTTCTGGAGACAGGTACCATATTTTTCTCACTGTAAGACGCACCTGACTATAAGACGCACCCTAGATTTAGAGGAGGAAAACAGTAAAAAAACCCATTTTGAACCATCCTGGAGGCCGCATTACCGTAAGGATGTGCTGAGGCTGGAGTCGGTCCAGAGAATTGCCACCCGGATGGTCTCGGGACTGAAGGATCTCCCGTATGAAGAACGGTTAGATAAATTACAGCTATACTCGCTCGAGGAGCGCAGAGAGAGGGGAGACATGATCGAGACGTTCAAGTATCTCACGGGCCGCATCGAAGCGGAGGAAGATATCTTCTTTTTCAAGGGTCCCACAACAACAAGAGGACACCCGTGGAAAATCAGAGGCGGGAAACTGCGTGGTGACACCAGGAAATTCTTTTTCACCGAAAGGGTGGTTGATCGCTGGAATGGTCTTCCACGTCAGGTGATTGAGGCCAGCAGCGTGCCTGATTTTAAGGCCAAATGGGATCGACACGTGGGATCTATTCGCAAAGTAAAGGCAGGGGAGGGTCATTAGGGTGGGCAGACTGGATGGGCCGTGGCCCTTATCTGCCGTCAATTTCTATGTTTCTAACCAAATTGTGTACTAATATATACCAGGTTCTGCACTCAGCCCCCCCCCCTCACTCCCTGCCAGGCTCTGCACACAACCCCTGGCTCTTTGCCAGGCTCTGCACCCTGACCTTCCTCCCTACAAGGCTCTGCACCCAGCCCCATTCCCTGCCAGGCTCTGAACCCAGTCCCCTTACCTCCCTGCCCTACCAGGCTATGCAGCCATCCCCTCTCCCTGCCAGGCTCTGCAACCTGTCCCCCAATCTGCCCTGTACCCCCTCTGGTGGTCTAGTGGTAGGCCAGGACAGGGTACAGGGCAGGTCTAAGTGGTAGGTGGTTCCGCCCCCCCCCCTCCGGCACCTTTAAATTCTGGTGGTCCAGCAGTGCATCAGCAGGAGTGAGCATTGCGCGCTCCTGCCCCTCCCTAGCTGGATAGCTGCCTCCTCATTATGTTGGGGCTAGCGGCGCACAATGCAGGAGCGAGCTTTCATAGATCAGCAGGACCCTAGACTGGCTCGAACCACGCAAAAATACATTTTCCTGCCGCAGCTCAAAACGCAGTCTTCCCTTAGCTAAAGTGTTTCCTCAAATTAATTATTATAAATAAAAGACTGTCGGCACAGATCTATGAGGTCAGAAACGGCAACAGATACAGCAGTGGAGTGAGGGGCTAAAACGCGGACCTGCACACATGAAATATGAAACCTCAGCTGTCAGTAAATGAAGATTTTTAAGGACCTGCGGTTGAGGTCCGCGTTTTACCCCTTCCTGGTTTCCCAGTTATAACCAGAAATGGAAAATCCTAAATACACAGAGTATACAAAGTAACCGTAGGATTTTTTCTGTTATGCCAGACTTGAATGACGAAAAGGCCATCTGCCATCTGAAAAGACACAGGCCTCTTTTTACTAAGGCGCGCTAGCATTTTTTAGCGCAAGCATGAAATTATCACGCGCTACACCGCGCACTACACGGAAAAACTAACGCCAGCTCAATGCTGGCGTAAAGGTCTAGCGCGCGGGGCAATGTAGCGCGGGTTAAAGCCCTAACGCAGCTTAGTAAAAGGAGCCCTCAGTGTATCTCAGCTTTGAGGAGTTACCTTCCTCGTCATCGTTTAAGAATGGGGTTGAATCAGGCTATAATTAGGCTGCAAACCAGGCCCTGGAAAAGGCTACTTTCATATTACTTTTATTTCTCTTACTTTCTAATTGTTTGCAAATAAACAATTTATATGGAAAAGAACTAATTTCATGGTGAGTGGGTATTATGCTCCTGCATTATGTTTTGCAAAGTAAAACAAACACATCAGTGATTTTATGTCATACTCTCCAAGACAAAAAAAAAAAAAACAACAACAGAAAAAGAAATGCACAATTAACACCGAAAGCAGAATCAAAACCTTCTTTCTGACAAGAGAACAAGACATAAAACTATGATTCGCGTCTTTTTTTTTTTTTAATTTGATTTGGCTTTTTAGTTTGTCATAGAGCTTCACAAGTAGGATCATGTACATCATAATTGTTATGATTAATGTCTTTTCCTTCTTCAAATTCACTGATATTTTAAATTACACGATACCATTCTTACACAGTTTACAATGCTATATTATTTATTTATTTTAGGTATTTATATACTGTCTATCAAGTTATCTAGGTGGTTTACAATCGGGCACTCAAGCATTTTCCCTGTCTGTCCTGGTGGGCTCACAGTCTATCTAACATACCTGGGCAATGGGGGGATTAAGTGACTTGCCCAGGGTCACAAGGAGCACCTTGGGCTTGAACTCACAACCTCAGTGTGCTGAGGCTGTAGCTTTAACCACTGCACTACTCTAGAAATCAAAATGTAGTAAAAGTCAGCCAAGTATAGGACAATGAAGCCATTGTGACATCACTGATGAGGTTGGCTCTTAGGCATTGGTGGAATGAGGCATTATGACATCACAATACCAGCTCTGGTTAGCAGAGGCTGAAACCTTTCACACTACTTATTTATTGAACTTTCTATACCGTTCTCCCAGGGGAGCTCAGAAGGGTTTACATGAATTTCTTCAGGTACTCAAGCATTTTTCCCTGTCTGTCCTGGTGGGCTCACAATCTATCTAATGTTCCTGGGGCAATGGAGGATTGAAATGACTTTGCCCAGGATCACAAGGAGCAGCATGGGATTTGAACCCACAACCTCAGGGTGCTGAGGCCTTTGCTCTAACCGCTGCGCCATTCCTTCCTCTGGACTACGGGACAAAATATCGCTACGAATACTTTGAATCACAAAGCTGGTCCATGATTCAGATATCTACCCATGAGAATGATGCCTTGAAATAACTATGGGGTCCTTTTACTAAGGGCTCCTTTTACAAAGGTGCGCTAGGGCTTTGACGCGCGGAATAGCGCATGCTACATTGCCGTGTGTGCTAGACCTTAACACCAAAATCAAAATGTGCACCAAAGTAACAATACTAAAGTCCCACTAAGCATCAATTTGGCACCTAAGTTGAGAAATTTCAACACACAAGTTCCTCAGAATGCCACACTAGATATTCGTGTGGTAGCCGTCCTCATAGGAACTTTTAAGTGTGTGAGTTTGTTGTTTTCTAACGTTTCATAAAGTGCAAGTGCTTCAATAAATAATTATCATTTTTGTTGTATTTTTAAATCGTTATCATTTTTGTTATATTTTTAAAGAATTACTGCAAAGCAAATACTTAGCTTTATAAAACTGGGTCTGCCTCAATCCCCACCGACGCGTTTCATAATTTCATCAGGGTCGGGGATAGGGAGAGCTATAAAGAATAGATAATAAAAAAAAGTTGTTAATAATGAAAAACCCTTCAGGGATTCAAGACAAGGTTGGAAAGTTCCTACTGGAACAGAACATATGCAAGTCTCAAATAGGGCACTAGTCTTTAATCTAAGGGCCACCGCGTGAGCGGACTGCTGGGCACGATGGACCACTGGTCTGACCCAGCAGCGGCAAATCTTATGTAATTATGATCAAGAAACTGTTTTATTTTACTTTTGTGATTATGATAAACATACCAAGGGCCTCAAAATAGTACCTGGCGGGCCGCATCTGGCCCCCGGGCCGCGAGTTTGAGACCACTGCTCTAACCCTAACACCTGGGGACTGCACACAGCACAGTGAATTCCAGAGCAGCATGGAGCAGAACATGGGGGGAGGGGGATGTTCAGGTAGGAACTGACTTAATTGGTAATTGTCCAACTACAAATTGCTGGGTTGGAACTGTCTAGGTTTTCTTGTTTTGCTTGCAGCCTAAATTAAAAGAACATTAGTTAGATTTTTGCCCTATATTTAATCTTTATAACCTTAGAATATTTTACACCACAAAAAGTAACCACATTAAAAAAAAAAAAAATAAACACTCCATTAACCACACATCCTAAAAACTTAGATTGTGAAAGTATTGATTGGGACAGATTTATTATAGGAATTTTCCCAGAATGCCTTTAATGCATGGCAAAAGTCCTTAATAAACTAGATCCAGTGAGTTAGAGTCTATCGCCCTTATTCCAATGTTTTAAATCTGAATCGAATTGCAAGATGCTTAATATATCCCCTGACATTTGCAGCTTGACCCTATTGGGAAGATTTGGGCTATATTGCTAGGTAACTTAGCATATATGTTTATTTGTATTTAATCCGTTAAAACTTTGCACCCTGTACATCTACATTTCTAAGCAGCTTACAAAAAGACAGATTAAAAAGGGCCTTTTTCAATTTGACATCTAAGTTTGATTTGAGAAGTTTTATGAGTGGCAAACATGGCAAGTTTTGAACCAGAAAAATGTCTATGCATGAGATCTATTACCATATAATGAAAACAGTGCATTGGAGAAATCCTGAAAACCCGACTGGATTGTGGCCCTCGAAGAACGACATTTGACACCCCTGTTCTATAGTAATAGAACAGATGCTCATCAACTTGTCGACTAGGGTTGCTGTACCACTCTTTCACAAACAGTGATTCTTACAATTCTTTGTAATAAACATGCCTTGAGGGCTTTCCTGAAACTCCTTATCTGATAGATATATTTCTCTGAGCACTGCTTCTATGATAGTCAAGGCCCCTGGCAAGATAAGGGCATGCTTTTTCTGTTCTGTACAAAGTGACTCTGTATATAACACTGATTGTTTTCAGCCTGGGTTTCCCCCAAGTAAAGTTTCCTTATGGACAACCTTCAGTCTGTTACTGATTCATGGTTAGCGCTCTGAAACTGCAACAGGTCACGAACCCAGAGCAATTCTGCTTAGAATAGTTAGAGCAGTTCTAATCCGGAGCAAGTGACCAAAGAGTGGCCTTGTCCATAAGCTAGGATCTCTAAGACGGATGCAGAGAAAATCCGGTGTTCGTGGCAAAGAATCCAAAGAGGTGGCTCTGGTAAGTTTGAGCATATCTCATCAGTTTAAAACAGTGGTCTCAAACTCAAACCCTTTGCAGGGCCACATTTTGGATTTTGGAGGGCCTCAGAAAAAAATAGTTAATGTCTTATTAAAGAAATGACAGTTTTGCATGAGGTAAAACTCTTTATAGTTTATAAATCTTTCCTTTTGGCCAAGTCTTAATAATATTATTATAATTTATAGCTAAAGAGACATATGATTGTGATTATGATAAACAAACTATGGGCCTCAAAATAGTACCTGGTGGGCTGCATGTGGCCCCTGGGCCGCAGGTTTGAGACCACTGGTTTAAAACAATTGCACTGGTTACCGATGAAATACTGGATCCAGTACAAGGTCTTAACTCTGATTCTTCAGATCCTCTTTTGCACTGCTCCTATGCATTATGGTCTCAGCGTGGCTGCACTTTTCAAGGCTGTATTGTTTGTTCACCTGATGACCAAACATTGGTGAAATAAGGTTGCTTGTTGGGAAGATTGGAGAAGACGTGACAGCGTTGGAGCTCAAGTCGTCTTTTGTCAGCTTAGTCCTTGAACGTGCCTCCGGGTGACTTTGCCCTTTTCTAAACCTGAGCTGTTCTGTGAGGAAGTTTTTTTGCCAGTGAAAGTTTCAAAAGCAGTTTTGATTTGTACCTTTTGGTTCTATACTGCTACATTAGTCTGAGGCTTCTTCTCCCTCTGTTGGGGTGTATACTAGGTTTGAAGAGGGGGGTAGCTCGGTGCCATGATCACACATTTTGAATTATTATATGAACATATTATATGTTGTGCGTCCTCGTATAATCTATGAAAAAAATAATGCAATTTTATACTGCTAGGTGATTTGAAAGTGAATAATGAGAGAACAGTCGCGGTACCAGATTTGCGGCAAATGTGCTGCTCTGTGACATCTAACAGTGCTTTCTCTGTAATGGGACCCCAATGGCAGAACACTATCCTTGGACACATATGATTTTGTCCTTCTTTTCCACAATTTAAGAAGACACCGAAAACCCATTTGTTTGTGCATGCCTATATGGCTTTGCGAAGTGGCACTGAAATACGTATTTGCAGATTTTGTTGAGACCTTAAGTTGGCCAGTATATGTGGGTTATAAGGCCGATGTGAAGTTGTTGTTGCTTTTTTTATTGGCCATTTATGATAATACAGTAAAACCTTGGATTGCAAGTAACTTGGTTTGCAAGTGTTTTGCAAGACAAGCAAAACATTTTATTAAATTTTCACTTGATATACAAGCAATGTCTTGCAATACAAGTACAGTATACACACATCACAACGGAGCTGATGGCTCTTCTCTCTCTGACACTACAAGAGAGTAGTGACTGTTCTAAACCAGCAACATCTTGCAATACGAGTACATACAATATACACGCGTCACATCATCACAACTGAGCCGATGGTTCTCTCTCTGACATTGCAGGAGTGTAATGACTGTTCTAAATGAGCGAGGTCTTGCAATACAAGTACGTATAGTATTTTGTATTAAAGTTTTTGGGTTGTGGAACGAATCGTCTGAGTTTCCATTATTTCCTATGAGGAAATTTGCTTGATATATGAGTGCTTTGAATTACAAGCATGCTTCTGGAACGAATTATGCTCGCAAACCAATGCCTGACTGTATACTGTTGTATGTTATCTATTTCATGTATTTTTATGTTTCTGTTTTTATTGTAATCCACTTAGCTTTAATAGGCGGGTTATAAAAAGCAGAGTTAAACTGGGAGATGAAGAATAAGAAAGTTAATTAACCCAATTAATTGTCTGCCAGCACAGATCTCAGGGTCGCTGTAAATAAACAAAAAAGTGCAATGAATTTCCAAACATAGAAGTTCATGATGGAAATGCCACTGAATAATGATAGCATAACAATCTATGGCAACAGTGTATGCTCTTCCAGTCACCGTATGTTCAGTATAATAATCAAATATAGTCGGGGCTGGATAAATTCCTCTTATATCCGCCATCTTTCTCTTACAACTGAAGATAAGTGGAGTCGGATGACGGCAGCAACCTCGGTGAGTCTGAGATATGAGATAATAGAGGTTGAGTTTGCATATAGGGGGGTTAGTTGGACAGAAATGTTTGTGTTTACAACTTTCTTCTCTTTACACTTGTTTATTGTTTAGAGACCCTTGATACAGCTCTTTGTGAGCAAACCATGTCGGGTCAGACTCCCAGGTTTTTGGCTGATATGGAGCTAAGTATTTAAGCACTTTATATTTATATATATATATATATATATATATATAGACAAGATATTTATCCTGTATTTATTTCGTATGGGGTCAAAACTGGCACAACAACACTTTATAAATACTTGAAGGGACAGCCAGTGATGAGGCACCACATAATTCTTCCCGCAGTTATAAGATAATACAGCGGTGGAGTGGTGGGGCTGAGGCTTCCTATAAAATCAAGGAGTATTGAGGATATAAGAGAAATTTATCCAGCCCCGACTATATTTGATTATTATACTGAATAAGGATAGAGCATGGGGAATAATTTGCATGGCCCATTCTATGGTAAATGAGGTCAACAAGATATGTAGGTAAATAATATTGCTTTACTTGTAGAAGACAGTCAACTGATATACATCTGGGCACAGAGAATTGCAAAGGGGATGTATGCATTGCCAAAAAATTTACATGAAATTATATAATTTAAACAATGAACTGTTTCTTCACCACATATCTGGATATCGTTATGCAATTTTCAGACAACCTAAACTTACACAGATTACTTATCTGTACAACATATCTGTGTAGGTTATCCTTATATTAGGACGGCTAATTAGGCAGTCCATTTATGGCGATTACGAGCTATGAGCGTCAGAGCATTTACCTCACCGGCCCGCGATAGAAACCTCTTCTACAGCTTTGTAAAAGGGGGCCTAAACTAGGTGGTTCCTTATAGAATTACCCCCCAGTCTCCTAATTCTAGAAAGTTGCACACCCAAATTTCCAACTAGCACACAAGTCTGTGCACACGACTGCTAGAATAAGATCAGTTTTGCACATAACATACCCCCCCTTTTTTACTACGCTGCAGTAGAGGTTTCTACCATGGCCTGGCGTGATAAATGCTTTGACGCCCATTAAAATTCCTATGAGCGTCAGAGCATTTAACACCCCGGGCTGTGGTAGAACCCTCTATCGTGGCTTAGTAAAAGAGGGCCTAATGAATTAATCACTAATTACCTATAAGAACCAATTAATGCCCATAATTCATATTAATTGATGCTAAATGGCACCAATTAACAGTTATACACATAACTACCCAACTGTAAAGAAAATAGAAATAGACAAGTCATCTAAAATACTGGGTGTCATACTAGACTCAACCCTCTCCCTCGAACCACAGGTCTCAAATTTCTGGAGAAAAATCTTCTTCTCCATGAGACAGCTGAGATTCATAATGCTCTACTTTCATGAGCGACACTGCACCATCATTATATAAATGCTAGTTTTGCTGCAACTAGACTATTGCAACTCCCTCTATAGAGGTATCAACACAGCACTGGCCCACAAACTACAACTAATACAAAACACTGCAATCAGACTCATGTTCAGGCTAAAAAAATAGGATCCAAAATCTACCTACCTCAAAGAGCTATATTGGCTATCTGTTAATACTAGAATAAACTTCAAGATATCATGTATAATCTTTCGCATCCTCTATGGAAATTCCGCAATCCCTTTATTTAACCCCTTATGGCCCACCTTGAACAGAAATCTTAGTAAACTTCAGTTAGAACTATTCCTCAACAAAAGGCCTCAAATACCAACGTGCCTACAACACCATATTTACATACATCGGGGCAAAGCTTTGGAACAACCTCCCCACAACCATCAGATCCGAATCAAACTACCTCACTTTCCAAAAGAAACTTAAGACTCATCTCTTCGACACCATATTCACCCATGAAAACTGATCAGTATGCCCCTAAGTCACCTACCAGAAGCAATCAGGAAAGAGACAAACTACACCACATTCAGAAAAAACCTGAAGACCCACCTCTTTGACAATTAATTGTTTCAGCTTCTGTATAGCACCCCCTACTTCTAGGTCCGTCCTCTTGCTTCTCCATGCCCCCATCCCCTACTACTTCCTCTTTGATCTGTCGCCTTGAGCTTGTATAGGTTTATGCGACTCACAAATGGAAGATTAGATTAGATATAACCTACACTGGTCTAAGTACACAGCTCAATCACCAGACAATGGACTATAGCAATCACTTCCTCATGGCTTCAATGAATATACGTTCTTTAGTATCCTTGGTTAGTGCTAGATTGTGCCTGTTTAGAAATTGCACAGTAGAGATATCTACTCTTAGCATCCATTTCAAACAGTATTAGCTCTCCTAAACTAAACTAAACTAAATCTTGGGTTTATATACCGCATCATCTCCGCAGATGGAGCTCGACACGGTTTACATGGTTAGGGAAGGAACGGAACTCCAATGGAATTATATAAGTAAGAGAGAAGAGAGGTTAGGTGTGAGAATGCCAGGAAGGGGACGGGGTTACGTTTTGGAGAAGAGCCAGGTCTTCAGATGCTTACGGAATGGTATTGTATTACTCCCTTCATATCTATATTGTCATGTACTAATAAGAGATTCTTGTATTACATTTACATTATATCCATTTAAATAGCATTGTAAGTCATCTTGAACCTAGTTAGGCATAGTGCGACTCAGAAATATCAGATTAGATTAAATCAGATTCTATCTTTTGCCATCACCTTTTCATCTTGTTTGGCCACCTCAAGATCAATCACATACTATCACACCCAAGACCTGCTCGCCTTTTGTGCACAAAAGTTCTTCACCCACTAAACTGTACCATTCCAGCGGGTTTTGCAGCCCAAATGCATGACCTTGCATTTCATTAAATCTTAGCTGCCAAATTTTAGACCATTTCTCACACTTTTGTGCACAAAAGACGAGCGGGACTTGGGTCTGATAGTGTGTGATCTAAATCTAATCTAATTCCTAGATTTATATACCGGATCATCCCTAAAGATATAGGGCTCTTTTTACAAAGGCGCGCTAGCGGTTTAATGCGCATAATACTGCACGATAAACCGCCGACCACGCTAGCCGCTACCACCTCCTCTTGAGCAGGCGGTAGTTTTTAGGCCAGCGCGGGGGTTAGCATGTGATGAAAAGTCACGCGCGTTAACTCCGCCAGCGCGGCTTAATAAAAGGAGCCCATAGGGTTCGACTCAGTTTACAACAAAAATATGTTTACAAAGATGTGTTGATTTTAAGATAGATCATTAGGAATTACATTCTAAAAAATGTTGTAACATTGCAGTTTTTAAAATTTTATGGAAAACCTGAAAATAAATACTTGCTCATATCTGAACAGGAAGGTAATCCCATAGTGCAGTCAATAGGAAGGACAAAAATCGAGCAATTTTGCCGGTTGATCGAGAACCATTGACCAAAGGAAAAGATAACTTAGGTATATATTTGAGGAGTTTAAGATTAAGGTTATCAGAGACTTAAACATTTCATGAATAATTTTATAAACAATACAAGCACATTTAAACTAAACTCTGCAACGAAACGGGAGCCAGTGTAAATTCATAAACAACGGAGTAACGTGCTCAAATTTTGACTTTCCAAAAACTAGTCGTGTCCCAAAGTTCTATATTAATTGTAACCTTTTCTGATTCCCTCTACTTAAACCAACATAGATAGACTTGCAATAGCCCAGCTGAGCTAAAATAACTGACTGGACCAATACTGCAAAATGGTGTTGGTAAAATAAAGGGCAGACACCGTTTCTGATGTCAAAATGATGGAATAAGCTCCCACACCCTAGCAAGATGAAGGGCTGCACTTAGCCAGAGGCAGGACCCAGACCCCAGGTGGCCAAACAGGATGAACGGCAAAAGTTAGAAGTATGCTTGGGTACAAAGGAAGAGGAAAGGCCAGTAGGGAAAAGGAGGTATTGATGACTTTGGTGAGACCTCATTTCGAATATTGTGTACAATTCTGGAGACCGCACTTTCAAAAAGATATAAACAGGATGGAGTTGGTCCAGAGAAAGGCTACTAAAACGGTCAATTGTCTATGTCATAAGGCGTATGGGAACAAACTTAAAGATCTCAATATGTATACTCTGGAGGAAAGGCAGAAGGGAGATATGTTAGAGATGTTTAAATACCTATGTGGCATAAATACACATGAGATGAGTCTGTCATACTTTTTTTTGTCCCCTGCTGATTTCCTGATAGCACCCCCCTGGACAAAAGTGTGGGGGGGAAGGGGTGCATGGGGGGGCCCAATAGGATTGCTCAGTAAGGGGCCCAGAAATTTCTGATGGTGGCCCTGCAAAAAGTAATGCTCAATGCTGTTCTATAATGGGCACTCAAAGACGTGTGCAAATTTTAGGAATGCCCTTGACCTGCCCATGCACCTCCCATGGTCAAGCCCCCTTGTGAGTTGCATCCTATGAGATCTGGATGCACATTGATAGTGAATAGTCTGTAGCACGAAGTGCATGCAAATTCAAATTGGTGCTAATTAGTGTGTAAGTGCATCCAGTTATTAACATTAATTAATTATCTACTTGGAATGGCATCCAAATATCAGCATCCAGTTTTAGGTGTCCTATATAGTATTTTGCAGCTGAATGTATAACTGACTTGCAATCATGCCTTTTTGTTGGATAGATATGAGAAAGTGTGATTGTTCTGTGCAGAGAACAGCTAAAGTGATCCATAGAACTACTAGAGATTAAAAAAATACATATTTAACACATTTATTCAGTTAGTTCCACTCTCATCACAAAAATGCTTCTGGATATCAACTCTTTTATGGTTTAGGGCCAGAAAATGTAAGTGCATAATTATTAAGGACAGGAGAGAATACTATGACTCAGCGCAAGTTTGGTTACTTTGATCTGTGTCTTCATTGCTGAGTCATCATTTTTACACACACGTTTCCTGTGTTCTTGCATGGGGAATTAAGTCTACTTGCATTCTACTATAAAGATTTCAAATTACCCTTCTCTTCATGTTCCTTTCTATAACTCACACACACACACACACATTCATTAGTTTTCTATGCGAACCACTACATGTAATTTATTAATGCTTTGCAGAACCCGTGGAATCCACTTTCAACCAATCCATTTAATATCCCGTGTATTTTGAAGCAGTTTGTAAAATATTGCTCGCTAGTCATTTATACTCTTCGGGGGCTAGAACTAGTACAATAAATTGTTTCTGGTTGTGTTAAATAGGATTGTCAGACCACGGAGCACAGTTCATTTTTCCTGGAGCACAAATTCAATTATGGTACACTTGAGTAGGCATTATGATATACAGTACCAAAAAGGCCACAGGGCCTTTTTATACCAGGAAGAAAACCATGAAATTCTTCTTTTTGTCTCCAATAATAAATAGAGCATTGTACTTTTTATTGAAAGTCCATGGCAGGAAATGTCTCTCAAGAATTAATAAGAGAGGATTTTACATACAGCTCTTAGTAAGGGCTACCGCTCATTTGTGGCTCATGGAATTGGCCACTGTACAAACTACATCCAAAGAACCTATAAAAGAATTTTTTTTTTAAAAATGAATGGAAAATATATCTTCTATTTAGCATCCTTGTCTTTAAAATGTAGTTCATAAAGTCAAAATTAGACGGCATCATAATGTATTTAAAAATTAATGTCCTGAGGGAGGGTCATAAGATTCTTTACATTATAATTCAGGGGTGGGTAACCTTTATACATTTAGGGCTGCATGTATCCCCAGTGGGCTGCACAGAGAAGAAATGACTAAATACACCATATAATTCACTGCCAGTTTGGTGAATGAATGAACAGAAATTAATACTGGAATGGTCTGTTATTGTACACTTCTGTCTTTCCAAACAGTTGCTAACACTGTCAAACAAGTCTTGCCCCACTGCGGCATTCTTCAGTGGTTCCCCTGACAGCAAGAGCAGCAAGTTGTAAGCTTCCCTCTGTTGTTGACCTATGGAAGATAGGTCAGTGATGGATGGAAGCTTACAACTTGCCTTAGTCTGTAGCGACTCTGCCGACAGGTGTGTGAGATGGGAAGAGAGATGCTGCTGCTGCACCCTATTGGGGAGGGGGATGGGGAATAGAAGTGCTGCTGCTGCACCCTATTGGGGAGGGGGACGGGAAAGAGAAGTGCTGCTGCTGTACCCAAATGGGGAGGGGGAGGGGCAAGAGAAGTGCTGCTGCTGCACCCAATTGGGGAGGGGGAAGGGCAAGAGAAGTGCTGCTGCTGCACCCAATTGGGGAGAGGGAGGGGCAAGAGAAGTTCTGCTGCTGCACCCGCACCCAATTGGGGAGGGGAGGGGCAAGATGTCTGGTTAATGACATTTGTGACGGCTTTTTTCTGTCTATACTTCCCATGGTCTCATGGATTGCATGAAGTTCAATGGTGGGCTGCAGGTTGCCTATCCCTGATTTAATATATCAGTTTTCCAAAATGTATTGAGCATGTCATAGAAATGAAGGACTTGAGGAGAGGAATTCTGTCTAGTGCCTAACCCTCAGTAAGCCTGGTTCTAAGAGAGAGGCTTTAGAGGCTCAGGATTAAAGATAGTTTTCACAGCAACCTGTGAACTACTGTCTGCCTCTGCCCACCCATCCTCCCCACAGCCCACCCATCCCTAGGCTCAAATTATTCTTATACTACTCTTAAATTACTCTCCACAATTCCCCTGCTGATCTTAACAAGGACAATCTCCACAAACTTGAAACACTTAGGCCCAAATTCTGTAACCAGCGCCTAAAGTTAGGCACCTATTTCGGAAGCGCCCACCTGGATAGGCGCCTATCTAAATTGAAAACCAAGCCCAATTAAGCTTTTTAATCAGCACCGATTGAAACATAGGCGCCTATCAAGAAAGCGCGATCCTGTAACGAGGCGCCTCTAAAAATTTAGGCGGCCTTCAAAAAAATAGGCGCTATGCACATTAGGCGTGGGCGTGGCTACATGTTAGGCGCCTTGTTACAGAATCGCTGCTCTTAAGCGTACTTAAGCGCTCAGCTAGGCGCCTAACATTTAGTTGTGCCTAGAGCTGGCCTATTTCATGGGCGCCTCCAAAATAGGTTCCGCTCAGCGTGATTCATTAAACAGCACCCAAATTTGCTTGAATCGCACTGAACGGTGCCTAATTAGGCGCCTAAATTTTGGGGCGCTTCTTGTAGAATTTGACTTTTAACCCCCAAACCCTCTCACCAGATCTGGAAACTCACCCTTTCCCCACACCTGAAGAGATACTGAGGGAGGATCTGCTCTGCTAAGGACAAGGAACATCTGTTACCGTGCATCAGAGCTGTGGCCGGTGCTATAAAATGCACTATGGTTTTGCAAAAAGGGGGGGTTAATGCGGATTGGGTTTGGAAACCCTGCTTTAGCCCAAAGATGGCTTTGCCTGACATGCTTTTCTCAAGGCTCCAAAGAGAAGTCTGATCGCTTTCTCTGTACCTCCAACTGCAATCAGCAGAGGGGATTGCAATTAAAATCCAAGCATGACTCTCATATTTATTGTTTAATCACAGAGTAAGCCATAACCATATTTAAGTAATTGACAGTTAATAAGATAATAAATGTGCATGTATCGAATTAGCAGTAATTTCCTATTGCACATACGCTGCTGTATTCTGCTGTCAAGATTTATAAGCAAAAGGCTTTGGGTGAAATCATGCATTAAAATGACCCTGACATTCCTGCAAAAATCAAACCGCATTGTGCAATTTTCCAAAATCCTCCTTAATAGATAAGCTTTTCCTTTCCCAGATATGATTATCCTTTCCCACTCAGAGACATGATCAGAACACACTGCTTTGGTAATTGCCCAGTGAGTTGTCACATGCCCATAAGCACTGGTGAGACTGACGCCTCCTTATCTGTTAGAGCAAGAGCAAACCTTCAGATGGTTCTCAATCGCACAGCGTTCTCATCTTCATAGAGATTATTTCTGGGTATAAGTCACTATGAGCTGCTCAGTCAAATTGTTTGATTGGCTGACACGCCCCTTACTCCCATGCTCTGAATACAATCAGTTCATGGAGTGGAATTGAACTACTCCTTTGAAGGACATGGGGGAAATGGCTTCCTGTAGCACAATTTAAACTAAAAATATGTATTATGTGCCACTTAAAGTCTGCAGGCAGAAGTCAACTGAAAAGGACAATAGGGGAAGCTTTCATCTCTGCATAACAAGGGCTGGCTGAGGGAGATAGCCATTCTGGGCTGGATTCTTAAAAAGTCACCCAATGTTAGGCGCTGGTAGGCGATAGATCGCACCTACTGGCGCCTGACTTAAGTGTTTTAACTGGTTTAAAATAGCACGATAGCTGGTCACGCTATTGAAAAACAAAACTTCTTTAAAAAAAATTAGGTGCTGCTCAGCGGTTTATTTATTTATTTAGATTTCTATCCCGTTCTCCCAGGAGCTCAGAACGGGTTACAATTGACATTCACAATAAAATTATAGGGCAAAGTTATAGGCGGTCGTAGAAAGACAGGAGGGGAGACGTAGGGGAGGAGGGGGAGGAGGAGGGGTGAGGAAGTTAGGAAGGGGAGCTAGGAGCAAGGAGAAGGCGGTCCAAGGGGGTTGTTCACTTGAAGAGGTGAGACTTCAGTGTTTTCCGGAAGGTCATCAGTGAGTCTTGTGATCTAATCTGGGTAGGCAATTGGTTCCAAAGATGGGGGACGAAGTGGCTGTATGAGCGTCTGCGCGCTGTTTCCATTTGAAGGGATCTTCCAGCAGGGATGCAAATTCGTTTCTCATCCTCAGAGCAGAGTGGGCGGGCACGTAGTTTTGATGTGATGTAAGCAGGGGTGATGTGGAGGAATCTCTTGTAGGCCATCAAGAAGTCTTTGAAAACATAGCATTTGTTAACTAGTAGCCAATGTTTTGCATGGAGAGCTGGGGAGATGGAGTTGTGATAATCCAGGCCATGTAGTAGGCAGATCACAGAGTTCAGGACATACTGGAGGCGTTTGAGTTCTTTGGCGGTGATTCCATTGAAGATGGAGTTATAATAGTCCATTCTGGAGAGAACACAGACGTAGAGGAGTTGGGCTAGGTCAGGTTTAGTGATATACGGTTTGATCCTTTTTATCTGCCGCAGGTAGTAGAAGGAGACAGAGACTGGCGCCTGAGTCATAAGAACATAAGAATTGCCGCTGATGGGTCAGACCAGTGGTCCATCGTGCCCAGCAATCAGCTCACGCGGCGGCCCTCTGGTCAAAGACCAGCGCCCTAACTGAGACTAGCCCTACCTGCGTACATTCTGGTTCAGCAGGAACTTGTTTAACTTTGTCTTGAATCCCTGGAGGGTGTTTTCCCCTATGACAGTCGATGGTGTCTAGCAGCACCTAGTGATACCAAAGCCCGGAAGTGGGCATTTAGGGGCACCACCATTTACGCAGGAAGTCAGCGTCACTAGGCGCTGCTGGCTGCAATTGTGCAAGGAGCCTAGGCAATGTGGCGCATCGAGGGTGAGTGGCGCCCAAGGTGGTAATGCCCCTCCCCCACCCTCTTCTCTACCCCGCTTCTTCCCAACCCCCCCTTGCTGCACATGTGCCCCTTTCCTGCTCCCCATACCTCTAAATTTTCCCAGCATGAGCATCACGAACTTGCCTGCATTGTGTTGGCTCTCCCTCGGATGCCACTTCCTAGGTACGAGGCCCGGAAGTGATGTCAAAGAGAGATGACACCGATGCGGGCAGCAACTTCATGATGCTGCTGGCGCCGAGAATATTAAAGAGGTTCGAGGGAAGGGAAAGGGAGCATGCTGGCGGCAGAAGGTTTGGGAAGGAGCAGGAGGCAGAGGAGAGGACAGGTGCCATCGCCCCCACCAAGACAGCGCCTGGGGTGAACTGCCCTCTCCCCTCCCGCACTATGCCACTGACCCTAGGCGCTGGAAATATAGGCTTGTAAAACCCTGACCTATAATTCGGCATGTAGGGTTCTTGCTAGACGCGATTCTGTAAGCAGTGCCAAGAGGCAGGTGCCCATGTTCTAGGTGCCACTTACAGAATCAGCCCCTCTGTGTTGCTTCAAACAAAGTATAAAGCGTAAAGGTACATGGACTGAATACCATGTTTCAGTGGGGCAGCCAAAGTGGTTTACATTTATTAATTGCAGGTACATTTTCTGCCCTTAATAGGCCCACAATCTGTTTCTTGCACCTGGGTCAATGGAGAGTCAAGTGACTTGCCAAGGGTCACAGGGATATGCAGTGTGAATCAAAGCCAGTTCCCCAGTTTCTCTGCTAACCATACCAACCATTAGGCCACTCCTAATAGTTGTTTATATTATGGATGTATACGGTTAAGGACACAATAACATAAGAATACTGAGTCAGTCCATTTTCTTTTTTCCACGGTGACCAATCCAGGTCACAAATACCTGGCAGAATCTCAGAGTAGCAACATTCCATGCAATGAAATCCAGGGCAAGCGGTGGCTTTCCCCATGGCTGTCTCAATACCAGACTATGGACTTTTCCTCCAGGAACTTGTACAAATCTGTTTTAAAACCAGCTACACTGTTACTACATCCTCTGGCAATGCGTTCCAGAGTTTCAACATTCTTTGCGTGAAAATAAATAAATAATGATTCCTATTTGTTTTAAAAGTATTCTTTGTTATTCCATTGAATGTCCCTTGGTTTTGTACTTTTTGAAAGGGTGAAATATCGAGTCACTCTTATCAATATGAAGTGCTCATTTGTTGGCTTGGACTTGGTTGGTTAATGACTTTATAATGAGTGGTCAGCAAAAAAATATGACTAGGGTACACAAGCAAGGGAAGTATAGGTTTTTCAACCCAGATATTAAATAGAGTATGTTATAAAGCCAAGGTACATGTTTGTAGAGTAATAGAGACTTAGGAATTGCTGAACATAATGTTGCAAGTAATAATAATAATAACAACTTTATTTTTGTATACTGCAATACCACAAGCAGTTCAGAGCGGTTTACAGAGGAAAAGACTGTACACAGACAGCGATGTTACAGAAAAGACTTTCAAATTACATTAGCAAGCCGAGAACCGGAAGTATTTCAGAGATACAACAAGGCAGGAAGGAGTCAGAGAAATTTATCAAAGAGATAGGTTTTAATTGATTTCCTGAAGGTTTGGTAGGAGGGTGAATTTGAAATGAGGGTGGTTAGACATTTATTCCATTTGCCTGCTTGGAATGACAGTGATCTATCGAGGAATCTCTTGTAGATTCAGCCCTTCAAGGATGGGAAGGCAAACAGATAGGCATTACGTGTGCAAGTGGTGCCTGGAAATTCAAAATGGTGCAACAGGTAAATTGGAGATGAACCTGCTATGGTTTTGAAGCAGAGGCAGGCAAACTTGAAGATGACCCTTGCCTCCATCAGCAGCCGGTGTAGTTTTCTGAAATACGGGCGTACATGATCCGACTTTTTGAGACCATAAATGAGACAGACGGCAGTATTCTGAATGATTCTCAATCGTTTGATGGTTTTCTTAAAGGATCTCAAGTATATGATATTGCAGTAATCTAAGATGCTTAAGATTAGAGATTGAACCAGCAGTCAAAAAGAGAGGAAGTCAAAATAGTGTTTGATGGTACGAAGTTTCCAAAGGGTGCAAAAGCATTTTTTAACCTGAGCATTAGTATGGTCTTCAAAAGTCAGGCATCGGTCCAGGATGACGCCAAGGATTTTGATGGTAGAATTGATTGGGTAATTTAACCCGTTTAATTTTAAAGAGGTATTCTTTAGCTTGTAACTTGTAAATGCTTAGATTATAGTACAAATTTTTAAAAAAGGAAAAAAAAGACAGTTAAAATGAATTAAGCAAGACATTATGGGGAAGAAGCAGATACTATAGAAAGGACAGCCTACACCTCACCAAGCAAGGAGCGAGAGTCTTGGCTGAGAACATGAAGAAGACCATTGAGAAGGCTTTAAACTAAGGATCAGGGGAGAGCCGACAGTCGACAACCAGTTGATGGCCTGGACATCAGGAGACCCCAGAGAGGGAACTACAAGCAACTGCTCAGATAAAAGGGAAGAACACGTTGAAACTACAAGAGGCAATGAAAGAGCGCAAATGGATACAAAAAGAGATGTGAAGACTAAAAAGTCCAGGAAAGTAGCACAAAGGGAGGGAGCTCAAATGTATGTACACGAATGCCAGAAGCTTGAGAAACAAAACGGGAGAACTGGAAGCACTAGCAAGAAGAGAAGAACTGGATATCATTGGAATAACAGAAACATGGTGGAATGAAGAAAATGAATGGGACACAGTACTGCAGGGATACAAACTATACAGAAGAGATAATAATAATAACTTTATTCTTCTATACTGCCACAATCTTGCGACTTCTAGGCAGTTTACAATCAAGAGTGCTGGACATTCAGCGAAATACAATAAGTAGATATTCAGAGGAAATACAGAGATCAGAGACCTCGGGAGGCAATAGTATAGAAATACAATTTGCTGAGCGAAAATGTAATATGTACATTTTCCGACAGGACCTGTTGGGGATAAATAGCAACGTAAAGTTATGATAAGATGAAGATAACAGATTATATTTATAAAAGTGCTGTAAGTTCAGGTGGAATAGGGAGGGGGGAGGGAGAGGGAGAGCGGGTCAATTGTTTAGGTATTTCTGGAACAGGTATGTTTTTAGGCGTTTCCTGAATTCCCCGTATGTAGTGGGCGAAAGCAGTTGGTCTAGGTCTTTGCCCCATAGGACTGCTTGGTGAGAGAGAAGGTGTTCGTGGTGTTTTTTCATTTTGCAGCCTCTATCTGGAGGGGAAATGAGTTTTGGGTGTGTGTTTCTCTTTAGTTTGTTATTAGAAAATGCGAAAAGGTCCGTTATGTACTTGGGGGTCAGGCCGTATAGTACTTTGAAGCAGAGGCAGGCAAATTTAAATCTTACTCGGGCTTCCATTGGTAGCCAGTGCAGCTGCCGATAGTAGGGTGTCACGTGGTCGAATTTCTTCAGCCCGAAGATAAGTCTGACCGCAGCATTTTGCATTATTTGGAGATGTCTCATTTCTTTTGTGAGATTGCTAGATAGGCGATGTTGCAGTAGTCAAGCTGACTCAGTATGAGAAAAGGGGGAGGTATTGCCCTGTATGTCCAAGAAGGAATAGAGTCTATCAGAGAAGGGGAGATGGAAGGAAAAGATAAACTAGAGTCCCTCTAGATAAAGATTCCTAGACAAAACCAAGCAGACACAAAAATTGGCCTATATTATCGACCCCCAGGACTGACGGAGGAAACAGACACAGAAATGATAGAGGAAATCAACCATGGATGTAAAACAGGAAACGTAACAATCATGGAGGACTTCAACTTTCCGGGGATAAACTGGAATCTGGGAACCTCAATCTGCGGCAGGGAAACAAAGTTCCTGGAGATGATAGGGGACTGCTTACTTGAACAAATGGTGGGAGAACCGACAAGAGGGACCGCAACCCTGGACTTGGTCCTAAATGGCATAACTGGAAGGACAGCAGATGCAGAAGTCACGGCCCTGCTGGGGACAAGCGATCACAGCATGATCAATTTTAAAATTGGCATCGGGAAGGGGAAACCAATCAAGACCCAAACCACAACCTTTAACTTCAAAAAAGGGAATTATGACAGTACGAGAGCCAAGGTTAAAAAACGGCTCAAGAAAAGGAAAGCCGAAATCTAAATGGTCGATCAAGCATGGTCCCTACTAAAAAACACCATCACCGAAGCACAGAATCTCTACATTCCACAGATATCCCAAGGAAGGAGAAACAAGAACAAAGGAGAACCAGCTTGGCTATCTAAAGAGGTGAAGGATGCAGTGAGGGAAAAGAGGAACTCGTTTAAAAAATGGAAACGTGAAAAAACAACGGAGGCCTGGAACTGTCACAAGGTCGACCAGAAAAAGTGTCATAAGGCGGTAAGAGACGCCAAAAAGGTCTACGAGGAAAAGATAGCGCAAAAAGCCAAAAACTTCAAGCCCTTTTTTAGATATATAAAAGGGAAAAAAAACAGCAAGAGAGGCAGTAGGCCCTCTCAACGACCAAGGAAGAAAAGGGTGCATCAAAGACAAACAGATTGCAGATAGGCTAAATTCATTCTTTGCCTCTGTCTTTACCAATGAGGACACTATAACAATGCCAGAAACAGGGAGGGTATTCGAGGGAGAAATAGAGTAAAGCCTCACCACAGTGAATGTGGATTTGGACAAGATATACTATCAGATTGACAAACTAAAAAGTGACAAATCCCCTGGACCGGATGGAATTCACCCGAGAGTATTAAAGGAGCTTAAGGTTGAAATTGGAGAACTATTACAAACCCTAGCTAACATGTCAATTAGAACCGGGCAAATACCAGACGACTGGAAGATAGCGAATGTCATCCCAATCTTCAAAAAAGGATCGAGAGGAGAACCGGGCAGCTATAGACCTGTGAGTCTTACGTCGGTTTCTGGGAAGATGGTTGAAGCACTAATCAAGGATAGCATAGTGCAACACCTGGAACATCATGACCTGATGAGAGCAAGTCAACACGGCTTCAGGAAGGGGAAGTCATGTTTGACGAATTTACTTCAATTTTTTGAGAAGGTGAACAAACAAATTGATAGCAGAGACCCGGTGGATATAATTTACTTGGACTTCCAGAAAGCATTTGACAAGGTTCTGAAACGCAAGGCTTATAAGGAAACTACTAAGCCACGAAATAGATGGGAACGTACTCAGATGGATAGGCAAATGGCTAGAGAACAGATTGCAGAGAGTAAGCATAAATGGGAAGTTCTCGGACTGGGAGAAGGTGACAAGTGGTGTGCCCCAGGGCTCGGTTCTTGGGCCCATCTTATTCAATATCTTCATAAATGTCCTGGAAGAGGAAACAACAAGTAATATAATCAAGTTTGCAGATGACACAAAACTATGTCGGGCAGTTGGGTCACAAAAGGATAGCGAGGATCTCCAGAAGGATCTGAACCAGCTGGAGAAATGAGCGGAAAAGTGAAGTTTAACATAGAAAAATGCAAAGTGATGCACCTGGGTAGGAAAAACAAGGAACATGAATATAAAATGTTAGGTGTAACATTGGGCAAGAGCGAACAAGAAAGGGACCAGGGGGTACAGATAGACAGGAACCTGAAGCCGTCGGCTCAATGCACAGCGGCGGCAAAGAAAGCAAACAGGATGTTGGGCATGATAAAGAAGGGGATCACGAGTAGATCAGTGGATGTCATAATGCCGCTTTACAGAGCAATGGTCAGACCACATTTGGAATACTGTATCCAATACTGGTCTCCATACCCTGCTGGAGAGGGTGCAGAGGCGAGCCACGAAATTAGAAAAAGGTATGGAAAATTTGAGCTACAAAGAACGCCTCGGAAAACTGGGACTGTTCACCCTCGAAAAGAGGAGACTGCGAGGGGATATGATAGAGACTTTTAAAATACTAAAAGGATTCGACAAAATAGAGCAAGAAACATCGTTATTCACATTGTCAAATGTGACACGGACAAGAGGTCATGGACTGAAACTGAGGGGCACCAGGCCCAGGATAAATATCAGGAAGTTCTGTTTCGCACAACGAGTGGTGGACGCTTGGAACGCTCTCCCGGAGGAGGTTGTGACGGAGACCACCATTCTGGGATTCGAGCGCAAGTTGGATGCACATCTTCTTGCAAATCACATTGAGGGATACGGGTTAGCAAGATCTCCATCAAGGAACACCTAGCTTGGCCTCCGCGTGTGCGGGTCGCCAGACTAGATGGACCTAAGGTCTGATCCGGTGAAGGTGTTTCTTATGTTCTATCTCATACTCCAGAAGGTAGTTCCCTGCCTGGACGTACCTAACTCCCCCCTTTCACGAAGCCGCATTAGGCTTTTATTATCGCTGGCAATGGCAATATTAGCTCTGATGCTCATAGGAATTCTAGGAGTGTCAGAGCTTATACTGCTGTGACCGGTGATGAAAAAGCCTAACATGGCTTTCTAAAAAGGGGGGGGGGGAGAGGGGTATATAAGGGGAGTGCAACAGAAAACCTTTTGCTCCATATCGGGTTTTTTTTAATGTCATTCACAGAAACTTTTCTGTTTTTAAATTTTTCAATATTGTTGTTGAAGTGAACTTTTTTTTTTTTTTTTTTTTTTAAAGTGCATGCCGTTCACAAGGAGGGCATACTCTTCTGGCAGAGCGGGCCCTTTTTCCCCACTGGAAACCCTGTGGGTGATAGTGGGTGTTGAGCATTCCCAATGCTGAGCAAACTTTCATTGTGTCAAGGAGCAGGTCAGTTGGATTGGGTTTAATGCTCCCAAACATTTTGAAATGTTGGAGCCTGCGAGCCTGAGTCTATAAACTGTGCCCAACTTGGTAGGCACCAGGGAAAATGACATCTACTGCATGTCATTCAAAGTTAGGCAAAACATAGCCTGTTCAATGGTCAGTTTGGCTATAATTTGTATAATTAGTTATTATTGGTGTGTTCCCTTTTTTGATTGATTCAAAGTTAGCCGCCCCAGTAGGATTTTCCTGGCTTAAAATACCAATGCCTAAGGTATGCCCAAACCCCGCCTCTAACCACACCTACTTTTCATGTGGGCGCCAGTAGGCACCTCATTGTAGAAACCTACAACAAAAGTTGTAGGCACCTACCACCAAATTAATATTTTTAATGGCACTTTTCAATTAACAGTGCTACATAACAACTTGCCACTCAATGTCCAAATTAAGGCCATTGGGCTGGAAAGTACCAAGTTGATAAATCCAGCGTTGTTCACTAGTCCACAACGCTTTAGCAATATCTCCTCTCCTCTCCTCTTCAAAATGGCTACTTCCAAAACTGAAAACCACTTAGATCATCCATCCATGCTATGTTTATTGTCTATCCAGTGTTGGACTAGTGGAGCCTCTGTCACAGCTTGGTGCCTAAAAAATCAATACTGAAAAAGCGCTATTCTATAAACCACGCTGTTTATAGAATAGTGCTTACGTTTTGGAACCGCACCTAACTTTAGGTGGGACCATTAGCACCTATGAAAACTTTGTGCAAATGTTGTGCCCAAATTTAAGTGCGGAGGCCCTTATTCTGTAATATGAGGCAGCGTAACTTAAAGGAACACCCCCAATCTGTTGCCTGGGCTGATCCTACAAATAGCGTCCTGATTGTAGGCTGTGGTAGACATCCTACTGCTGTCTCACCAGCCAATCGGGACGCACGATTAAAAAAAAAAAAAATCCATGCTGCAAAGGACGCCTACAATATAGACATCAGATTCACACATGCCTGCTGATGCCCAAGGCCGGTGTGGGTGTGGTTTCCACTGGAAGTGGCCTTGGTCATCAGTGTCCCTCTGCAAATCCTTAGGCACAAGACAGATATCTTGTAGACCTGTAAAACGCTGGCTTACATTTAAGGTGTCTGTTAGGAAAAAAAGAAGCGATTCTCTTAAGTATGCCGATGCGTGATTGACATTTCTTAGGCGGCCGCCGAGATCAGCGTCCTTTAGAGAATCGGGCCCAAAATGTTTATTTGCAAAGCCTTAGGCCCATTAAATTGCATAAAATCAACTTTCTACTTTGAGCAGGGAGAAGCGCGGAAGAAAATTAAGACAGTGAGGGACGTGAGGAAAAGTACGGGGGACGGTTAAAGGATGGGGGATGTGAAATGCACTTCACTGCGGGGATGGTGAGGAGACAGGGATGAAAATGCGGGGATAGAGGGGGGGACATGAATGAATCTTTTGTTCCCGTGTCATTCTCAGCCCCTACTGGCCAAGGCATTTTACAGTGGAAACTCTCTGGGGAGATTCCTTTTGAAACTAAGCGTGATTTCGCAGCTATTAAGCTGGAGCTGTAGTAATCCAAAGCAAAACATCTCACTTGATGCCAACCTGTTCTGCTTTAGTGAAACCATATTTCTTGTTATGTTAATGAAGTGGTTAAGTATAACGACGAACATGAAGAAACATATGCTGCAAACCAGGAAATTAGCTTTTATATTGAAACACTCCCAGCTCGACGTTTTTGTGTATCTCGTGACAGGTCTGGACGCATTTGTATTTTATACCCTAGAAAATTTTTCTGTTTATTTTTAAAGAAAAGTCTTAATAGCCAGTTTTTATCCGGTGCTAAGGCAACTGTGGGAAGTGTTGCCGGCTTTGCGACTTCCTTATCTGAAAGTTCCAACAATGTAGACCTATTAAGCGAATTTTTGTTGTTAAAAGCCAGGTGTTATAGCTCTTGGGGCGACCTATTTTCTTCGTCACCCATGTAAATGTGTGATAGCGTATCAGATGCAAAAATATGTTTTCTTTGATCCTAGCCAAGTGACAACCTTCTTGTCAGCGGCTCGACTGAAAATAGGAGGAGGGAGGTGAAGCACTCTTAGGTTAGATTGTTTGATTTCCTGTCTCAGAAAATACAATTGTTATATTGAAACACTCCCAGTTGCTCAGATTCAGCCAAAGTAAAACCTCCACTGAGACTGAGGCAGTAAAATAAAGATTTTTTTTTAAAATTTCTTGCCCAATAAGGCCAATATGCTATATTGTGCGACCCCCCAGCCAGAATCCATGCAAGTCTTATACCCTTAACGGCGAGATCCTAGCAAAAACGGTAGCAGAACGAGACTTGGGGGTAATCGTCAGTGAGGACATGAAGTCTGCCAATCAAGTGGAGCAGGCTTCGTCCAAGGCAAGACAAATCATGGGCTGCATACGAAGGGGTTTCGTCAGTCGTAAGGCGGAAGTCATTATGCCATTGTATAGATCCATGGTGAGGCCCCACCTGGAATACTGTGTGCAATTCTGGAGGCCGCATTATCGCAAGGATGTGCTGAGACTGGAGTCGGTGCAAAGAATGGCCACCCGGATGGTCTCGGGACTCAAGGATCTACCATACGAAAAACGGCTTGACAAATTACAGCTATACTCGCTCGAGGAGCGCAGAGAGAGGGGGGACATGATCGAGACGTTCAAGTACCTTACGGGCCGCATCGAGGCGGAGGAAGATATCTTCTTTTTCAAGGGTCCCACGACAACAAGAGGGCATCCGTTGAAAATCAGGGGCGGGAAACTACGAGGTGACACCAGGAAATTCTTTTTCACTGAAAGAGTGGTTGATCGCTGGAATAGTCTTCCACTACAGGTGATTGAGGCCAGCAGCGTGCCTGATTTTAAGGCCAAATGGGATCGGCACATGGGATCTATTCACAGGGCAAAGGTAGGGGAGGGACATTAAGGTGGGCAGACTAGATGGGTCGTGGGCCCTTATCTGCCGTCTATTTCTATGTTTCTATGTATGCACAATTGAATTGTTTAGCAAGCTCATCAGTGCTGATAATTGGCAAATAGCACCTAATAATTTCAAAGGGAAACACAAAAAGATACGCCATTTGGCTTTAGCAGAAGCTCACAGCGTTTTCCTATTTCGCACTTGTATCTTTTTGTGTTTCAAATTGTGAAGGACCTAGGTTGAGCAGCAGGCTCTTAACAAGTCACTTAGAGCATTCCGTTTTGGTTTTGTTTCCTGTATCTTGGCACCATCTACTGGGCCATATCTATATACCCCCTGAGGAAGGCTTTTATAGCCGAAACATGGACCGTGTTGGGGTCTACCACCAAAAAAAGGATTGAAAGACTCTTTTGTTAGACCTGCATTTTTTATGCACTTGTTAGAATATAAGAATAGCCTTACTGGGTCAGACCAATGGTTCCATCAAACCCAGTAGCCTGTTCTCACGGTGGCCAATCCAAGTCCCTAGTACCTGACCAAAACCCAAAGAGTAGCAACATTCCATTATCTCAGAGTAAGCAAGACTCCGGAACCCTAAAGAGTAGCAAGATTCTAGAATCCCAAAGAGTAGCAACATTCCATGCTACCGATACAGGGCAAGCAGTGGCTTCCTCCAGGTCTTTCTCAATAACAGAACATGGACTTTTCCTCCAGGAATTGGCAGGAATTTGTCCAAACCTTTCTTAAAACCAGCTGCGCTATCTGCTCTTACCTCATCCTCTGGCAACGTGTTCCATCCAGAGCTTAACTATTCTCTGAGTGAAAAAAAAAATTTCTCCTATTGGTTTTAAAAGTATTTCCCTGTAACTTCATTGAGTGTCCCCTAGTCTTTGTAATTTTTAACGGAGCAAAAAAATCGATCCACTCATACCTGTTCTACTCCACTCAGGATTTTGTAGACTTCAATCATATCTCCCCCTCAGCCGTCTCTTTCCCAAGTTGAAGAGCCCTAACTGTTTTAGTCTTTCCTCATACGAGAGGAGTTCTATCCCCATTACCATCTTGGCCGCTCTTCTTTGAACCTTTTCTAGCACCTCTATATCTTTCTTGAGATAAGGAGACCAGAACTGAACGCAATACTCCAAATGAGGTTGCACCAAGGAGCGATACAGGGGCATTATGACATTTTTAGTCTTGTTAACCATCCCTTTTTTTAATAATTCCCAGCATCCTGTTATATATCTATTAGTTTATATATGTATTTTTAATAAACCGCTTGTCCCTGAAGTTGGTTGACTGTGTCTCTTCCCTCATCCTCTTTTGTTTTATATTTTTACATGTGGGGCTACATTTCCTTTGTGTTGTGGGAAACAATGTGCATGGTCATCTATTCCCCAAATACCAACCATCAGAATCTGAGCAGCGATAACTGAGCATCTTGATTAAGAATACTCAGAATGCTTGCTGATTTTTAAACAAGGTAATCATAATGACCATATATGCCGTTTATTGGCAGGCACTGCCTGTCTACTACCCCGCAATACCAGTAGAGGGCAGTAACAATAGCACACCCACACAATTAACTTCCAAAACACAGATATAAAGATGAATGTTTAAAATCCATCACTATAGATCAAATAAATTGGACAGTGTCAAAATAGTATAACTACTTTGTCATTAGCTCATTTGAAAGGAAACAACTAAAAAGAGTTACTTTTGCCATAAATCATGTAATCCATATGGTTCAGACAGAACATTGGCACAAATATTTCCAGGTCCATCTGGCCAGAGCTTCGTTTTACTGCATCAAACAAAGCTTTTTAAATCTTGCCATCTGCTTCTCAGGGCTTACATACAATTTATATAAAGAATTAGGCAATATCAATATATCACAGCGTGAATCTAGTAACATGAAACAAAATGGATTTAAATAGTTTGATTATTATTTAAAGTTTTAGATATATTTCTTGTTGTTTTTTTTCCTATAACAGGGCCCCAGGTTTCTCATGATTCCATGGCCTGGAAAGGCCTGAAAAATTACAACTGTTCTCACAGAATTGTCCTGTTTCTATGGAATCCCTGTAGGAGTTTAAGCATGAGGTCCATGATGGGTCAGGTAAGCAGCAGTTGCCTTGGCAGTATATGCCTTCAGTACTGATAAAGTGGCAGGAGGAGGGGAAGGAGAATGGTGGTGCTTCAGGTCATATTCTATTCTCTGCTGCTATGGGCGGAATGTTTTGAAACATACAATCAATTCTACAGTAGGGCCCGATGCGGCAAGACGAAGGGCCATTATCTCCCCCTTCCCCTTTGCAATTCCCCGTTTCCTTCAATCAACACCGGAGGGGGAAAGGTGTGTAAAGGCAATTGTTGGACTAAAGACATTGGGCAACTAAAAAGGACTGTATGAGGGGATTTATGCCCTGGGCCAGAGTTGCCTGGGAGCACCTGATAAGGGCCTTGGAAGAAAGACAATCAAGAGAATAGTAATGGTGGAAGAGTAATAGTAAGGGAAAGGAGGAAAGGCAGGAGATTATACGAGAATGTAAAAGGGGAAAACAGAGTGAGTGATGAGAGGAAGGAAAAAGTGAATGGATGGGGAGATTGGAAGGTTGTAGGGTGTGTAGAGAGTACAGTATAAGTGAGGTGATTGGAGGTAGAAACATAAAAATAGACAGCAGATAAGGGCCACGGCCCATCTAGTCTGCCCACCCCAATGACCCTCCCTACCTATCTCTGTGAATAGATCCCACGTGTCTATCCCATTTGGCCTTAAAATCAGGCACGCTGCTGGCCTCAATGACCTGAAGTCGAAGACTATTCCAGCGATCAACCACCCTTTCAGTGAAGAAGATAAGGGAGTGTAGGTAGAGTGAGCAAAGGGATTAGAGGTGAGGGATGGGGATAGAGTGAGGGAATTACATGCGTTATGAGTGAGGGAACTGAAGGGAAGGTGTGGAGGGTAAGTAAAGGGATTGAAGGTCCTTTTGGGTGTGTGAGGATCAATCATTCCTCTTAATCCTAAGTGTCCATCCCTGAAACAGAATTCCCTCTTTCTCTTCCTTGATTTCCACCCCCTTCCCTCTGCTCCCTTAGCCTCATAAGAACATAAGAATAGCCTTACTGGGTCAGACCAATAGTCCATCAAGCCCAGTAGCCCGCTCTCATGGTGACCAATCTAGGTCACTAGTACCTGGCCAAAACCCAAGGAGTAGCAATATTCCATGCTATCAATCCAGGGCAAGCAGTGGCTTCCCCCATGTCTTTCTATTATCACTTGATCTCTCCTCTGCCTTTGATACTGTGGACCACAACCTCCTCCTTCATTGACTTGATGCCATCGGTATCACTGACCAGGTTTTGGCATGGTTTTGCTCTTATTTTTTCAACTGGTCCTCTGTTGTTTCTTTTAATAACACCATTTCAGGAACATTCACTGCAAATTACAGAATCCCTCAAGGTTCTATTCTTTTCTCGCTTTTATTTAACATCTTTCTCGCACCTCTCATGACCCTTTGCCAATCCATCGGGTTTAATGCTTTTGCTTATGCGGACAACATCCAACTATTACATCCTGTAGATTCTGAGAACCCTTGGGAAATTCTTGCTATTACCAAGAAACTTGAACAGATTCATCAATGGCTTGACTCCACTAGGCTAGCTCTTAACATTACCAAGTCAAAGGTAATGTTGTTCCCTAGGAAAGATGGACTTACATGTGACCCTATCATCACTCTTAATTGTATTACTCTTCAGACTGGTTGCATTAAAATTCTTGGGGTGGTATTCAACCAGAAACTGTTGTACCATGAACACATCAGTAGAGTAGTAAAATCAATTTTCTTTAGATTACGGCAAATTTGTTCGGTTTCTACATGGTTAGAACCCAAATCGTTAAACAAATTGATTCATTCACTGGTCATCTCTAAAATAGATTATTGCAATGCTCTATTTCAGGGTATTGCACAAAAGGAGATTAGACACCTCCAAGTAATCCAAAATGCCGCTATTAAAATTATTATGAAAACAAGGAAATTTGATCAGGTCTCCCCACTTCTTAAAAAAATCACACTGGCTTCCAGGATCACATCGAATACATTATAAAATATGTCTGTTAATTCTCAAGTCGCTGCCTTCATTGATAGGGTTCTGATCCCCTACATTCCTACCAGAACACTTCGTTCACACAAACAACATTTACTGATCGTTCCCTCACTTAAATCCATTAATATGCGTAGACAATATATTTTTTCAGTTAGTCCAGTGTTCCCGCTAAGCTGCGCTGGCGTGCGCTGGCGCACAAAATATTACATCGCAGCGCACAAGTTTCTCGTCACAGCGCACGGCGTACGGCAGATGGCAGGGCGGCGAGAGGAGAATCGGGCGAGTTGGCTCATAACTTGCTGGCGCCCGATATTTTTAGCTCACAGCAAAAAAAGTTTGCTCACAACACCCGCCCGCTTAGAGGGAGCACTGGTTACGGCCCCTCAATTATGTAACTGCTTACCTATTTATCTAAGGGAAGAAAGGCAAATAGATTCAAGGGCAAGTTAAAATGCTTTCTTTTAAAAGATGCTTTTGACTGACAGTTCTCTTAGTTAAGAGTGCCCTAATGATTTTTGTCTTGAAGCCCAAATTCAGTTCCCTGACTTCTTTTAAATTCCTTCCTTGTGTTGTTTTCCTTAATTGACTTACTTGCTATTAAGAATTGTATTTCTTTTTTTTTTTTTTTTTTTAAATATTTTTTATTCTTTTTTTAAATTCTTACATCAAGTGAAATACATGCAATACATTCAATTATGAAAAAACACTTGAAATTATTATTAAATGTTCTTACAATGTACTCCCAAGTCTCTTTCCTGAGGGGTCTCTCCGAGTACCAAACCGGACATCCTGTATTCATGTATAAAATTTTTGTTGCCAACATGCATCACCTTACACTTATCCACGTTAAACCTCATTTGCCATGTCGCAGCCCATTTCTCGAGCGTGTTTATGTCATGTTGCAGGTCTTCGCAGTCCTTCTGCATCTTCACTACTCTGAATAACTTTGTATCGTCCGCAAATTTAATCAACTCGCTTGTCGTACCAATTTCCAGGTCATTTATAAATAAATTGAGTGTCCCCTAGTCTTTGTAATTTTTGATGGAGTGAAAAATCGATGCACTTGTATCCGTTCTACTCCACTCAGAATGTTCCTTACCTTTTTCTGTTTCTTGATTCTCCTCCCTTTCCTCTGCCCCCATTCTCTATTCTCTTCTGTCTGCCTCCTGCCTGAAATCCATTCTCCCTCCATTTCCTAGATCGACCAAGCCCATACCTCTCCTAAGAACAGCTCAAAAGACTCAACTATTTTTTCCACACTGAAATGGGCTAATCTGAAATAGGCCTAAATTAAGTAGTCTTGATGTGTCTAGATCACTTTGAAAATTAGCCTCACAATCCTTACCATAGTAGAAGTGAATAGCTATAGGATTAAAAATGCACTACAAAAATTCCTTGCTTCTACTGTAAATATGATGCTTTCAAGAGAAAAACATGCAGTCAACAAGCAAACTGTTCCAATGATGAAATTAACCATCATTTGGGGTCAATATAGTCACATGGACGAACATAAGAACTGACTGAAGGAAAGTTAAATGAACAATTATGGATTCCATTTAAAACAGAGAACAGGAAAGAGCAAGGGAGAGAGGAAGTCATTAAGTGGAATGAATAGAATCTCTCTGCAGGCTCTGAGGAAGAGGAGGTTGTGTTGAGGATGAATGAAGAATGGAATGAGTGGTGTGAAGAAAAAAGATGAACAGAAAAGGCTTGAGCGGGACATTTATCCGTATATCTTAGGAGAGTCACGTCAATAATATGAAACGAGGCTCTATGAAAACCATCCTAAGCTAATTAAATTTTGCTGTTTCTTAAACCCCCATCAAACTGTTCAATAAAGAATAAATACAATTTTTTTTTAAGCATTTACAAACCAGGAAATTTATGTTAAAAAGTAAAATAAATTCCAAAGTAAAGTTCACAAATAACCAGTCCTAAAAAAACATTAGAAAAAAAAAAAAAAAAAAAGCATCAACATTTCAGAGAGACGGCAAAATATGTTCTTTTGAAATATTTGTGTGCATATCTATAAAGTTCTCTAGAACCTATTACAAAATCTGACCCTTTCTGTAAAGCTTTAGAACCCATCAGTCCTTTTAGAGCACTGTCTTGCCACGGAAAGGGTCATAGAATGAATGGGTTAAATTCCAGATGGTCACTAGATAAATCTTAGCACAGCTTTTTCATGCAGCTGCACAAAACCCCCACTCCTTACTGCTTCTGGAATTTGATCAACACTTGCTGTATTAAAACAGACACAGGAAGCAGCCCGTTACATGCTTCAGGCACCTGGAGGTCTGCCTCTCCCATCAATGCATAAGGAACGTTTTCACTGTCTTTGCAGAAAGCGAATGAGATTGCAACAGCTGGGTCCCCACGGATTTCAGGAGCCTCAGCAACCGTTTCCTTATGAAAATTAGCAAGAACTCTGCAGGTACAAAGTACCAGAGTCTTCAGAGCTACATGAGCTGCTTGAAGATTGCTTCCATAGAGGGAAATTTTATAGCAAGACAGTTAGGTAGGAAAGATGCAGAGGTGTATATGCTGTCACCGTTTCATGAATGCTACAAATGAACCTATGTATCCTTGTAAAATAGGCAATCTAAAATCTCCCGCCCGAAATGAGACCTCCTCTGAGGCAAAAGTAACATTTTCCCCGCCAGATTCTATATATGGTGTTTTGAGTTGCATGTGCAAATTTGGGTGCACGACTGATTTGCATGTGTATTTTAATTGATTCGTAAGCCAATCGGTACTGATACACTGGCCACTAACAAGCAATTATTTGCATTAATTGGTACTAATTAGCTCTAATTAGAATTTATGCACGCATCTTTTTAGGTGTATTCCATAAAGTAGCGCACCTAAATTCTAGTGAGCAGTACAGAAAAGAGGTGTGGCCATGGGATGCACATGGGTGGGCCATGGGCATTCTGAAAATTTCCATGCACTATTATAGAATACACCCGATCCACTTCTAAGTTAGGTGCAGGGATATAAGTCAGATTTTTGTTGGTGTAAATTGTCATGCTTAAATTAAGTAACGGGTCCCAGCGTTAAGCGCTATTCCATAAATGGTGCCTAACTTTAGGTGCAGCCGTATAGGATAGCACAAAACATTTTTTTTCTGCGCTGATTTTTGGGGACGCCATATATAGAAATTCCCCTTTAGGGTGCATGTGCCTGTCAGAAGTAGCACATATGCAGGTATTTTATAAAATATCTCTCAATGGTGTGACCTCACCTTGAGTATTGCGTTCAGTTCTGGTCTCCTTATCTCAAAAAAGATGTAGCGGCACTAGAAAAGGAGTGACGGGCCTGCGAGCAGGAGGGACTGGCAATCCCGCCTTCTGTCATCTTCATGTAGAGCAGTGTCTCGCAAACTTTGTTGAACCACGACACCCTAAATGTAGTGGCTGTGGCTCGAGGCATCCAGAAGTGCGCGGATGTCACCATGACGACATCACGGGCATGTGTGACATCATCACGTCAACATCTGCAAATGTGAGAAGGCCCTCCAGACGGGCCCTGAGCTGCCAGTGGGGGGTGCCAGCAGGCAAGAGGACCGGAGAGACGGAGAGGTGATGGAGGTAGAGATGTGGCATGGTGCTAGAGAGGGGTGATAGGAGAAATGGGCATGGGGCTGTTGGGCAGTGGTGAAAAATGCTGCACATGATCCGAGGTGATAAGAGAGGGAGAAATGTTGGATTCATGGAGAGAGATGTTGGTTGGGGAAGGGAATAAGGTCTGGAGGAGAGGAAGTGTGCAGGAGGCAGAAAGAAAGAAAGAAATATTGGATGCACAGTCAGAAGGAAGTGCAACCAGAGACTCATGAAATCACCAGCCAACAAAGGTAGGAAAAATGATTTTATTTCAATTTAGTAATCAAAATGTGTCCGTTTTGAGAATTTATATCTGCTGTCTATATTTTGCACTATATTTTTCTGTTTTTCTATAGTTGTTACTGAGATGACATTGCATATTTTAATGTCATCTGCCTTGACTTCTTTGAACCACCACCCCCGAATATAAATGATAACATTTTCTCTGCATACAGTGTACTTTGTTGTTTTTTTTAATTTTGTGGTTACCATTACGTATTAATAAGATTATATTGTGTGCAGATGAAAAATGGATGGAAGAAATCACATTACAATTAGTACTATTATTATGGGGGTAGAGTCAGGGGTAGAGTCTGGGCAGATCTGGGGCGGAGCCTGGGCGGGGATACTCGGTTGATATTTGTTAGACTTAGGGGCTACTTGGCTTGAATAAGTTGAGAAACACTGCACTGCCTCCATTATATGCAGATCTATCTCATGCATATTCATTTTGAGTATGCTGAAACCTGGACTGACTAGTTGTGTCCCAAGGATTGGATTGAGAATCACTGATCTAGGTGGCTCCTTTTAACAATATTTTTCTTTTCTTTTTTTTGTTTTTCAGTTTCTTTTTTCATGTTTTTCAGCTTGCTTGCATCTGATCTCAGCTTTTTAATCTTACTTTATACTTACTGCAACTAAAGCTCTCACATATAATCATAAGTCTTAGAATATCACAAATGCTTTAAATTCTCAGATGCAGATAAAAAGCTTTCAGTACATTCCCCAAAGTCCAAGAGGTATTTATGTAACAGGAACAAAGCACAATGCAAGTAACTACATATTTTTTTTTTTAATAATGTAGATAAAAAAGCTTTCAGTCAATTTCTCAGTGTCCAAGGGTTGTTTATGTAACAAAAACAATATACAAATCAGAGAGCTGCATATAAATTTTATAATGCAGACCAAAAAATGGATAAGTCCATTCCCAGTTGTCTGAGGTAATAATAATAATAATAACTTTATTTTTGTATACCGCCATACCCAGAAGAGTTCTAGGCGGTTCACATTGGTTAGAACAAATTACAAGAGGTTACATGCCAAATTGATCATAGAGTTGCGAACAGCAAGGAGAAAGAAGTTACAAATGGGTACATACCAAAATTGATCATAGAGTTGCGAATAGCAAGGAGAGAGTAGTTACAAGTGGTTACATTCCAAATTGACCATAGAATTACGAACTACAAGGAGGAAGAAGGGGGGAGAGGAGGGAGACGGGGGGGGGGGGGGGAGAAGTTTCGGTGGGAGGGAGGAGGAGGAGGATTGAAGGAAGGGGCATTATGGGACTTTAAGGGTACAGTGGTACCTTGGTTTACGAGCATAATTCATTCCAGAAGCATGCTCGTAATCCAAAGTACTTGTATATCAAAGCAACTTTCCCCATAGGCCATAATGGCAATGCTGACAATTCGTTGCACAACCCAAAAGGTGCCGAGGAAGTGGCGAGAGGTGGCCCAGGGGTGTGTACCTGTCGGGTGCCGGGCGCTGCAGCGCTGTCTGAAGGAAATGCCTCCTCCGTCCACCAGCCGCTGGAGAACCCCTGAGCCCACACAGTGCCACTTCAGGGGAATTCCTCTTCCGTCTGCCGGTCAGCCTTCCACACATGTTGTAGAGCCTGAGAGCCCACGCAGCCGAGTGCTTGTTTAGAACAGTCACTACACTCCTGCAGCGTCCGAGAGAGAAGAACCATCGGCTCAATTGTGATGATGTGACGTGTGTATACTATATGTACTTGGATTGCAAGACATTGCTTGTTTATCAAGTTAAAATTTAATGAAATGTTTTGCTTGTCTTGCAAAACACTTGCATACAAAGTTATTTGCACTCCAAAGTTTTATTGCATATGGTACCTAAAAATGTTATATATTTTGGAAGTTTTGGAAGAGAAGCAGAACACTTCAGATGGATTTTGTGACGAAGGATTGACTTGGACAATATGCAGATTTTATATTTTTGTTTTTTTCTTTTTGAATTGTTTGGATGAGCACAAAGCACTTTTTGGATTAGCAGCAGAGGCTCGGGACCTTATGACAACTCCAGCAGAGATAAGTAACCCCCTTGCTCGATATTCATTTAGAGCTAGTCTTTTAGAACTTTAGCTGCTTAGTGGTAGGAAGGGAGGAGTGCTATGATGTATATAAGCCTGAACTGACAGAGGCCCGTGTCCTTTGGAGTTCTTATTGGCTATCACTGAGCACTATTTATTATTTATTTGTTACTCTATAGAATATATTTTTTGATAGAAGAATTTCTCTTTTTGAAGAATAATAAATTTTTTTTAGAGGATTCATAGTTATAATATTTATTACTCCAATTAAAATTAGTGTTTATATGTAATTCTTGTACATGTTATCATTGTTGTTATTATCTTTTTCATGGCTTTTGCCTGGCCTGCCAGATGCTCTTGGCTTGATTTGGCGCTCTAAATATTGAGTCCTTCCCAAGACCCCAGGATATTCAGAGGTATCAGGGGCAGCTCCAAACAGTGCAGCCTTCTGTAGTTGACAGATGGTGATTTTGACAATGCCCAGTGTATTCAGATGTTGTTCCAGGTCTTTCAGTATTACTCCAAGGGCACCAGATACTACAGAGAGCACAACTACAGGTTTTTGCCAGAGTCTCTCAACTTCATTCTTGATCCTGTTTTGATTATTATCATTAATTCAACATTTCCAGTGTAACTTAAATCAGAGTTCTGTATCACTATTTCTTAATAGTACAAAGATAACCAAACCAAATGAAAGGGACATTTTTTCAACCCTTCAGCATTGGGTGGGGGGGGGGGGAAAGAAAAATCCTGTGGTACATTTTAATTGCACTAACGTTTCAAGGAGAAAGCAAAAGCATACTTTCACTTTGAAAATTCTCATGGGTGTAAATTCTAGCTGTGATTTGCTCCCGTTTTCTGCAGGAGCGGTTTTTCTTCAGAAAACAACACACCTCGATTTGAAGTGCAATCAGTGTAGGTTACTTTTTGCCCCTGAGAAAGTCTGTCAAGTCAGGGACCCCAACCTTATGCTTTGGCTTACATCAGAAATAAACGAAGTGAAACAAGCTGGAAGAGGGCTAGAACCATAAATGGCACTGCAGTCTGATAAGAATAACTGCAGGCGACATCAGTCAACCTACCGCAGAGCCATCACAGAAGAAAAGAAAGCCTGTTACTCAAAAAAGATTGACCAAGCGAAAACTCACCCAACAGTGATGTGCACAGCATTAAAAAAAAAAAAAATGTTTGTTTCATTTTGAGTTTTTATCCCCAATTTTCACTGATTTGTTTTTATTTGCTTGATTCGGTCCTATTAATAAAAACATTTAAACCCACGTTGGAACTTTTTAATATGTGGGAATTGATTGCAGATTAGTTCATAAATTAAAAGTGCACTAAATTGATCTTGCATTAAATTTTCTTAAGGTGAGAACTCGCGGCAGCCAATCAGCTTGCCTCTACACAGGCAGGAGGAGCAAAGGAAGGTCACTCTTGCAGCGGTTTACCGCTAGACCACTAGGGATTCTAAAGGTATGTGGGAGAGGTGGGAAGGAGGTAAAAATTCTTAGAATTGACTGGGACAGGAGGCGGGAGGGATCCTTTCTGTCCCAGCCCACTGCTGAACCACCAGGTCTCACGGCAGACCTGACAGAGGCCTGCAACAGGTTCGAGAAGGGGGCGGGACAGTGCTGACCCAAATATAAACCAAGACCCTCATTTTTGGGCCATTTTTTTGGCCCAAAAATCTCAGTTTATTTTCAAGTATATATAGTAAACTCTGGAATTCATTGCTGGAGAATGTGATGAAAGCAGTTAGCTTAGCAGGGTTTAAAAAATGGTTTGGATACTTTCCTAAAACAGAAATTCATATGCCCTTAATGAGATGGCTTGGGGAAAATACACTGCTTATTCCTAGGATAAGCAGCATAAAATCTGTTTTGCTCCTTGGGATCTTGCCAGGTACCTGTGACCTGGGTTGGCCACTGTTGAAAATAGGACCCTGTGCTTGATGGACTTTCGATCTGTCCCAGTATGTCAAATTTTATGTTCCTATAGTATAAACGCCAGCACCTAAATTAGGTGTGTTAAGGCTGTATTCTGTAATTTTGTATGTAACTTTTTAGAATGCCTAAATGCTATTCTATAGTGGTGCACCAAAGTGGTATAACATTTAAATGCAAGGGGGCGTATATATGGGTGGGATATTATTGGGTCACCAACTTATGTGCATGGAGGGACATAATCAAAACATACGTCTAAGTCCGATTTGGATGTAGGGCACTAGTCGCCCAAAGCTGGCAGGGCACAAATGTCCATTCTCAAAAAATACATCTATAGAATACCTTTTTCCCAAAAATTGTCCATCTGTACGTCCAGGCGTTTGATCATCCAGACCGCTACTATGTCTATCTTTATACCACCTTCTCGTCCAAATATTTGTCCAAGTCCCAAATTCCCAGAACAAGACCTTTTGGATGTGGGAGGGGACAGAAATGTCATAGACTGACCACCCAGACATGGCAACAGAACAGTGGGGCACCTTACAGGGCATTGCTGTGAACTTCACAAAAAGGGTGCCACATAAACATCTCACCAGAACTCCCATATAAGTAAAGTTGAACCCCCCCCCAAAAAAAAAAACACCCCGAAAACCCACTATACCCACTTGTCTACAACCCCAAGAGTCCTTATGGCTGCAGGTGGCATCTATATGGCAGTACAGTAGAGTTTTGGTGGGCTCACATGTTCCACCATGAATGTAGTGGTTAGAGTGGCTTATGGGCCTGGGTCCTCTCTATGGTTTACTAGCCCACCCACCAGGCTATTTAATAGACCTGTGCTCAGCTCTACTAGGCTTTCCTATACTAGGTGTTGATGTTCCAGAGACGGGTATGTATGTTTTTATTCCAATTTTTATGGCGGTGTGAGAGGGTCAGCGATCACTGGGGAAATGTGTGGGGGTCTGTACTTTGTGTCTGCAGTGGTCATCTGGTCATTTTGGATACCTTCTGGGCACTTAGACCTGGTTTTAGATCACCTAAGTCACAACGTATAAGTTCCGTCCAGGCAACCTCGTATAACTAAGAACATAAGATTAACCCTACAGTAAATTAAATCAGTGGCGCCCAAGATAATTGGAACTATTTCTGGATTGTTTTGCTACAGGTTCTCGGTCTTTGTGCTCTGACAATATAGAATAGCTGTTTGGTTTTATCACTTCTGTTCGTAGTTCCTCTCTTGTGCTTTGCTCCTTTACAACTGTATCTGGCTTTCCAGGATTAAGCTTCTTATGAATTAGAATGGAACGACCCAGATGACCTTTTGCCTGCCTGAGCTCTCCTTGCTTTCTCAAATCCAGCTAGCTACTTTGAAAAGGTAGCTTATATCATGCAACCCAATACTTCTAATCTAATCTAAACATAGTAACATAGTAGATGACGGCAGATAAAGACCTTAATGGTCCATCCAGTCTGCCCAACCTGATTCAATTTAAATTTAAATTTTTAAAAATTTTTTTTTCTTCTTAGCTATTTCTGGGCAAGAATCCAAAGCTTTACCCGGTACTGTGCTTGGGTTCCAACTGCCGAAATCTCTGTTAAGACTTACTCCAGTCCATCTACAACCTCCCAGCCATTGAAGCCCTCCCCTGCCCATCCTTCACCAAACGGCCATACACAGACACAGACCTGCAAGTCTGCCCAGTACTGGCCTAGTTCAATATTTAATATTATTTTCTGATTCTAAATCTTCTGTGTTTATCCCACGCTTCTTTGAACTCAGTCACAGTTTTACTCTCCACCACCTCTCTGGGGAGCGCATTCCAGGCATCCACCACCCTCTCCGTAGAGTAGAATTTCCTAACATTGCCCCTGAATCTACCACCCCTCAACCTCAAATTATATATACCGCATCATCTCCACGGAAGTGGAGCGCGGCACAGTTTACAAGAACTTAAGTATAAGAAGAAAAAGGAAAAGGTTTACATGAGCTCACAGAAATCTTTCACAGTATCTACGGTCTCCACTCCAGTATTGTCAGGATATTAGGAAGCGGGATACGAGTATCTTTGACTCCCAATACAATAAAAAATGATCCTCTCAAATGACAGAAGACGTACTAAAGACCAGCTGCAGATGGAATATCCAAATGGACCATGCTGACCCATTCATAAGTTCCAACCCAAAGCGAATTTAACCAAATAATCCCGGATGTTAGTCTCTCTTAAACACAAAACGAGAAGGGGCATTAAACACAGGATAGTCCAGCATTACAGAATGATGAAAATTATCACTGAAAATACTGTACTAACCTTAAGATAGATATGGAATGTTAAATTCTATTTTACTCTAATTTGGTACATTTTTTTCCTCCATCTTGAGGGGTGTAGCTTTACTCTGTTTACAAATCAGGTGGCAATTGCTTCGAACCAAGCAAAGCTCTGTTTCCAGACCATTTCTTTAATAACTGAACATGACAGACCTGACTGACAGACCTGACAGAACTGACAGACCTGACTGTCCAATTTCTGCACACATCCATACAGACACTACTCCCCTACTAATTCCCTACTGAGCAGCGTGTACAGATTCACCCTTTCTGTCCAGTATGTCTGTCATGGTGTCAGGTCAAAAGCGCGCTGGGACAAAGGTGCGCCCAGACAATTGAGCGCAGCGTGGAGGCGTGCGCCGCAGAAAATTACTGTTTTTAGGGCATCGACGGGGGGGGCATGGGGGGAACCCCCCCACTTTACTTAATAGAGATCGTGCTGCGTTGTGGGGGCGTTGTGGGGGTTTGGGGGGTTGTAACCCCCCACATTTTACTGAAAACTTCACTTTTTCCCTGTTTTTAGGGAAAAAGTTAAGTTTACAGTAAAATGTGGGGGGTTACAACCCCCAAACCCCCCCCCAACACCGGCGCCATCTCTATTAAGTAAACTGGGGGGGCTCCCCAACAAAACCCCCCGTCGGAGCCCCTAAAAACAGTAATTTTCTTCGGCGCGCGCCTCCGTCTTGCGCTCAGTTGTCAGCGCGCGCCTTTGTCTTTCGCGGTGTTGTCTATGAACCGTCTGTCATAATTAGATTGTAAGCTCTATCGAGCAGGGACTGTCTCTTGCGTGTTTAATAGACAGTGCTGTGTGCATCTGGCAGCGCTATAGAAATAATAAATAGTAGAAGTATGTTGAATTTTCCTTCTCGGCTAATGAGAGCTATGTATAGATTTAGACTTACTGAAACAGCTGTGGACACTTTCTGGTTTATTTTGTTTTACTTCTGCAAAGGAGTTAATCATATTTACTGTGATTCATCCTTGCCAGATCTTCCATTAAATTTGCCTGCAGGTTCCATTCCTCAGACATTGAGAGCATTACAGTATGGTATTTCTACATAATGCTGTGCGCATAATAACAATTCTCTTTCCCCTTATCCTGAAAGCAAGTAGAAATCAGGCTTTCGGTAAAACGTTCTTATTTGAGGCAATGAGCATGCGCTGTATGCATATTCCTCTGGTATAAGAATGCTATTTCAATCATTTATGGGAAACTTTCAAAAGCCTGTGAAAACGTGCAAAATTCCTAGAAACGCAGAAACATGAAGGCAGATAAAGGCCAAATGGCCCACCCAGTCTGCCCATCTGCAGCATCCACTGTCTCCTCCTCATCCTAAGAGATTCCACATGCCTCTCTCAAGCTTTCTTGAATTCAGACACAGTCTTTGTCTCTACCACCTCTACCAGGACTATTCCACGCATCTACCACCCTTTCAGTGGTACCTCGGTTTACGAGTGCACCGGTTTGCGAGTGTTTTGCAAGACGAGCAAAACATTTGCAAAATCGGTGTCTCGGAAACCGAGCATGGCTCGATTTACGAGCACCCCCCCCCCCGGCAATCCAGCACCCCCCCCTGCGATCCGGCACCCCCCCCGCCACGATCCGACCCCCCCCCGACACAATTGGGCACCCCCCGCCACGATCCGACCCCCCTGCGCTTCTTACCCTCATCTGGGCACTCTTGAAGATCGGCCTCCTCGTCTGCTGGGCCTTGAGCATCTGAGCAACCAGCAGACGAGGAGGCCGATCTTCAAGAGTGCCCAGATGAGGGTAAGAAGCGGCGGGGGGGGGGGGGTGCCCAATTGTGTCGGGGGGATGTCGGATCGTGTCGGGGGTGCCCAATTGTGGCGGGGGGATCGGATCGTGGCGGGGGGGTGCCCAATCGTGTCGGGGGGGGGGTCGGATCGTGGTGTGGGGAGTGCCGGTTCGAGGCAGGGGGGGTGCCGGATCGCAGGGGGGGTGCCTGATCGCAGGGGGGGCCTTCGAGGGGCTCAATGCCTGTTCTCGGGGGGGGGGGGGAAACGCATCAAAGTGAGTTTCCATTATTTCCTATGGGGAAACTTGCTTTGATAAACGAGCATTTTGGATTACGAGCATGCTCCTGGAACGGATTATACTCATAATCCAAGGTACTACTGTATTTCCTTAGATTACTCCTGAGCCTTTTAACTTCATCATATGCCCTTTCATTCTGGAGCTTCCTTTCAAATGCCTCGTGTGCATTTATGCCATGTAGGTATTAAAACGTCTTCTTCCACCTTTCCTCCAAAATACAAAGGTGGTTTGAAAAGTCTGGCAAAAAAAAACAGGTTAAACAAATATTTTTTAAAAATTGACAAAACCTGTTTCCAACAGGACTGAAAAACTGGACACTCGCTGGACTAAGGGCCTCTTCTATCAAACTACGCTAGCAGTTTGTAGCGCGGTGAGCCGTGCTGAATGACCCGCGCTGCTCCCGACGCTCATAGAGTTCCTATGAGCGTCGGGAGCAGCGCGGGCCATTCAGTGCGGCTCTCTGCGCTAAAAACTGCTAGCGCAGTTTGATAGAAGAGGCCCTATGTGTACAGGCCTTGATGGAGACTATGTTGAGAAATATTACTGTTTAAAGAAAAATATTTAAATTCTTTTTTTTACCGAACTTTCCAAACCACCCTCATATACTTATTGAAATCTTTGGGCTCCTTTTACAAAGCCACGGTAGCGGCTGCTGCTGTGGTAATCACTCCGATGCCCATAAGGATTTACAGGGGGGGGGGGGAGGGGGTTCGGAGCATTTGCAGTATGGCAGCTGCTACTGCAGCTCTGTAAAAAGGGGTGGGTGGGAGGTTAAGTCTGTCCCATACACCTTATGAAGAAGACTAGAGTAACTAGATGCCCAGAAAAACCCAGACATGTCTTCTTTTTAGAGTTAGGCGTCTACTAGCTAATTCATTGTTTTATGCTTTTAAATTGATTTTTAATGGCACTAGCGCTTTCAATTAATGGAATTGAATAAGCCAATTAAGAAAATTAAGTTACGCACTTAGATTTACTAGCCTTGCCAATCTAGGCACGTAACTTCAGGCACCTTAGGGCCTAACTGCTGCCTATCCTCGTTTGGGTGCATGATTTCTGTATGCGTGCATAACACCCCCCCCCCCCTTTCTACAAAACCTTAGCGCTGGCCATGGCAGTAACAGCTCTGATGCTCATAGAATTCCTCGGAAAACTGGGATTGTTCACCCTCGAGAAGAGAAGACTGCGAGGGGATATGATAGAGACTTTTAAAATACTAAAAGAATTTGACAAAATAGAGCAAGAAACATCGTTATTCACATTGTCAAATGTGACTCGGACAAGAGGTCATGGACTGAAACTGAGGGGCAACAGGCCCAGGACAAATGTCAGGAAGTTCTTTTTCACACAGCGAGTGGTGGACGCTTGGAATGCTCTCCCGGAGGAGGTTGTGACGGAGACCACCATTCTAGGATTCAAGGGCAAGTTGGATGCTCACCTTCTTGCAAATCACATTGAGGGATACGGGTAAACAAGGTCTTCATCAGGGAACACCTAGCTTAGCCTCTGCGTGTGCGGGTCGCCGGACTAGATGGACCTAAGGTCTGATCTGGTGAAGGCATTTCTTATGTTCTTATGTCGGAGCTGTTACCGCCACAGCCGATTCTAAAAAAACGCGTTACGGTTTTGTAAAAGGGGGAGGGGGGAAGTTAGGTGCCTAATTGACGCCTACCTTTTGGCACAGTATACTGCGTAGTGTTAGGAGGGGTGGAGAGGAATTTTCAATTGGACGTCTGAGTCTGACTTTGGATGTTTCCTGCAAGACGTCCAAATATCGGGCAGAAGAAATGGCCATTTTCGAAACCACAAGACGTCTTAACTATTTTTTTTCCCCAAAATTGACCTGCTAGACATCTTAGCCTATAGCAAAATAAAGACTGACTCACTCAGTAAAGCCAACATATGAGAAGGACAAGCACTACTGTCTCAAAGCTCAGAGACTTGTAACTCTGAAGAGGGGAAAATAATCCTCTCTTGGGAAAAGAGTTTTGCATCCAATCATAGCTAGAAATGCAGTAAGGGCAAGTCCAACTCAAGAAGGCAACTGTTTGTAATACTTTCAATACTAATATATAAGTTGGTTCGTTTTTTTGAAAAAAGTCCAATAGGAGATTGCATTCAGGTTGTACAGAAGGTGAACTTATCTTGTAAGCATAAAGCTATATTCAGGGTCCCGACGCGGCCCCGTTTCGGCGTCTGCTTCAGGAGACCCCGCCACACACACAAAATGCTTGCATAAGAATCACACTAATAAAGGTGTTCAAACTGCGGTCTGAAATACAAAAACCAAAAACAAAATGAAATGCTACAGATACAGACGCAGACACTCAAAAAGCTACTGAACCTGTGCAGATTTCATAAAAATTAGCAGCTGAAACGCCTGAGAGGCACATAAATCATACATACCGGTCAAACAATAGAAAAATTCTGTGCAACAAGGAACATCTCCTCCCGCTCCGAAATATAAAAGCAGGAGGGGGATGGGTGCCCCGTGCGCACAGGACGTGATGACGTCATCAATTCACAGCTGATGCATAAAAAAACAGCTGTCAAACGTACAGCACGACCAGGTGTTACCAAAGAAAAGCAGCCCATTCAATTTCGCCATTAAGGCCGTGTGGATGCAGAGTGTTCAGGTTAAAGATCCATTTCTGTTCTCTCCTCCACAAATATCGAGCGATGTCACCACCCCTGGGGCATTCTATGCTATCCAAAACTGTGAAAGTCAGATCTTCCAATGCATGGTGTGCTTGTTGCCAGTGTTGAACCAGGGGGGCCTCCTGCACCCCTGTTCGGATGCGACTCATGTGCTCCCCAATCCGTAGTTTTAATTGACGTGTAGTACATCCAACATACACCAGTTGACACGGACATGAAATTGCATACACTACATGATGTGAGTTACAGTTAGTGCTGAGATGAGTGTACTTCAACTGAGGAGGAAGTGACATTTGATGTATAGATACACTGAACAAACATACCTTGCAATGTCCACACGGGGAATGATGTCCCAGAGGAGATAGCTGAGAGGGTTGACTCAAAAATTGAGAGTGGGTCAATCTCTGCTTAAGATTCGTGGCTTTAGAGAACGCAAACATGGGAATCTCATGAAAGGCTTCATGGAACTGCAAAATGGGCCAATGGCTTTTGATGATCTTCTTGATGTGGAACGCATGAATGGAATATGGTAAAACACACACCAAGGGACGTGATGAAGGAGCAGGATGTGGCTGTAACAGTAAAGAGCGATTGGCATACAAGCCTCTCTTGTAGGCCTTCTTAAGGACTGCTGGTGGATAACCCTTCTGTAAAAATCGGTTCCTGACCTCTTCAGCCCTGTACACGTATTCTTCCACTGACGAACATAATCTTCTGAGACGCAAGAACTGTCCAGTGGGAATGTTGTCTCTTAAGTGCTTAGGATGGAAACTATCATACTGGAGTAAATTATTTCTGTCCGTGGGTTTACGATAGATGGATGTATGAAAAGTACCCTGATGTAAAACAACAGTGATATCCAGAAAAGCAACCTGATAACAGTCTCTGGTCATGGTGAACTGAAGATTCGAATCGCACCCATCCCCCTCCTGCTTTTATATTTCGGAGCGGAGGGAGACGTTCCTTGTTGCACAGAATTTTTCTATTGTTTGACCGGTATGTATGATTTATGTGCCTCTCAGGCGTTTCAGCTGCTAATTTTTATGAAATCTGCACAGGTTCAGTAGCTTTTTGAGTGTCTGCGTCTGTATCTGTAGCATTTCATTTTGTTTTTGGTTTTTGTATTTCAGACCGCAGTTTGAACACCTTTATTAGTGTGATTCTTATGCAAGCATTTTGTGTGTGTGGCGGGGTCTCCTGAAGCAGACGCCGAAACGGGGCCGCGTCGGGACCCTGAATATAGCTTTATGCTTACAAGATAAGTTCACCTTCTGTACAACCTGAATGCAATCTCCTATTGGACTTTTTTCAAAAAAACGAACCAACTTATATATTAGTATTGAAAGTATTACAAACAGTTGCCTTCTTGAGTTGGACTTGCCCTTACTGCATTTCTAGCTATGATTGGATGCAAAACTCTTTTCCCAAGAGAGGATTATTTTCCCCTCTTCAGAGTTACAAGTCTCTGAGCTTTGAGACAGTAGTGCTTGTCCTTCTCATATGTTGGCTTTACTGAGTGAGTCAGTCTTTATTTTGCTATTTAACGTTTTTTCTGACTCTGGCTGATACATTGTCCCTGTTGTTGTGGATACACAGACATCTTAGCCTAGCAAAACGTCTATCTCTTTTATGTTTTAATTTTGTATTGAATTTATATAAACAGATGTGAACCAAATTAACATCACACAATATAATATTTACTACAAAGGCAAATGTACCTGTAAATTAAACTGAAGTCTGACAATAGTCATCTAAAAGTCTCCAAACCTTGTTAAAATCTGATAAATTGGGCATTTTAACAGCAGTTGTCTCTTCTTATTTCCTTACTAAGCAAACAGCATTCCATCAAACACATTCAGACAAAACTGAGTTATTTTTCCAGTTTGCGAATATTTGTTGTATCGCTGTTCCTAATAAAATATCTAATAACCTAGTTTCCGATTTTTGCAAAATATATGATAGAGCTAAACATCGTAAAACAATATGGGGCTCATAATCGAAAGAGAAATACGTCCAAAAACCGGCCTAAGTCGACAATTGGACGAACATTTCCCAAATATGTCCAAGTGCCGATAATAAAAACGGGTTTTGGACATATTTCTAAATGACCTAGCATTCATAGTGCCACTGAACGACCAAAGCTAAACGGGGCATTTCAGGAGGAGTGTCGAGGGCGGGAGTTGGGTGGGCCGTGGGCCGTCTTAGACTTAGTCTTACAGCATGTATAACTGAAAGTTATACAGCCCAGGATCAACGGAACTTGGACGTTGTGACTTAGACCATGTAAAACATGGTCTAAGTCACAAAAACCTACCTAAAGTCACCAGATAAGCACTGCAAACACATAAAACAGACCCCCCACACACTACCCCAGTGATCACCGACCCACCCCATAAAAATATTAATTACACCTTTAAAATTCAGTCTCCAGACCATCATCACCTGGCCACCTGGCATAGGAAAGCCTAGTCGTCCAGCCCAGAGACAGCTTAAGTCGTCTTGGGGGTGTGTTAGGGACCCATAGAGAGGAGGACCCATGCCCATAAGCCCCTGTAATCACTGCATTGATATTGAAACATGTGCACTGCCATATACACCCCACAACCCTTTTTTACTGGCATATAAGTGGCTCCTGCAGCCATAAGGGCTATTGAGGTGGTAGATAAGTGGGTCTAGGGGATTCTGGAGGTGCTTTGGGGGGGTTTACCATGACCTATAAGGGAGCTGTAGTGAGGAGAAACCATGGCACCCTTTTTGTGAAGTTCACAGCAGTGACCTGTAAGGTACCCCACTATTTAGGTGGCATGTCTGGGTGTTCAGTCCATCACTTTGCAGACCCCTCCCACGTCCAACAGGGCTTGTTCTAGGCGTTTTGGACTTGGATGAAAAGTTGGACGGAAATGTGGTATAAAGATAGACAATTTAGTGGCTTGGATGATCAGATCGGCAGGACGTATAATTAGATGATTTTCGAAAGAAAAAAAATTTTGGACGTATTTTTTCAAAATGTGTCCTAGGCTGTTTTTTACTTTGGATGACTTGCGGCTTAGATGTAAACGGACTTAGACGTCCCTTTCGAATATGCCCCTCCACGTTTATAAGTCAATGAAAATTGAAAATGAAATATGACTTCGATTTTACCCCATAGGGAGCACCAAATTTGCTTCACATTTGGGCAAGTGTACAACATATGTTGCACAGTCCCTGTCTCCGATTGACAAGACCAGCATGCTGGAAATCCACCCCTCGGCAACCTAGACACTTTGTTTGGCGTCCAGGTTGCTTAGCAACATAAAACAAAGATTGAGGTCCTCTTTTAAAAAGGTGCACTAAGCGTTTTAGCGCGCGATTAGCGCACGCTATATCAACGTGCGCGCTAAATGTTAGCGCGTCCATAGGATAACATGCACACATTAGCGTTTAGCGCACGCTAATATGTAGCGCACACTAAAAAGCATAGCGCAACCTTTGTAAAAGAGGGGATGAGTAATGGAAGTTGATACAAGTGGACAACAGACTCTAGTCCAAAAAGTTGCCCAAATCTAAAACGTCTCCCAATTCATTCTCCCATTTGTGCGACATCATGGCGTTGTATCTGCACATGCGCAGACACATTCGAGACCTGACCCGAAGAGAAGAGGTTTGCGTTGGGCTGGGGATGGGAGGCGGAATGGGGCGGGGGATGGAACAGAGTGGACCTAGGGGGCGGAACAGTGCGGGGCCACGGGTCCTCCTTTACCAGATGCAAAATCTGGTACCCTTACCCTTTAACAAACATGTGAGAGGAGAGACGAAGCGTGAAACGACAAGCCGGTAAGCCTCACTTCGGTTGTTGGAAAAATAATGGAAGTGTTACTGAAAGAAAGGATAGTGAAATTCCTAGAATCTAATGGGTTGCAGGATCCGAGGCAACATGGTTTGACTAAAGGTAAATTGTGCCAAGCTAGCCTGAATTAATTTTTTGATTGGGTGACGAGAGAATTGGATCAAGGACATATGCCAGATGACAGATGACAGGGTGGTGGTTAATGGAAATTGCTTGGAGGAACGAAAGGTGAGTAGTGGAATCTCTCAGTTCGATGCTGGAGCCGATCATGTTCAGTATGTTTGTGAGTGACATTAATGAATGGTTAGAAGGAAAAGTTTGCCTTTTTGTGGATGGTACCAAGATTTGTAAAAGAGTAGACACCGAGGAGGGAGTGGAAAACATAAAAAAGGATCTGCAAAAGTTAGAGGAATGGCCTAATATCTGGCAACTAAAATTCAATGCAGCAGGCTTGCAGGCAGGGAGGGAGGGATCCCCGGCAGCAGCTTCAGCAGGGGGTGGGTGGACAGGGATCCCCGGCGGTGCCTGTGGCTTCTGTGGACAGGTCGGCTTCAGGGGAGGGGGAAGTGCAGGCGGAGCGGGGCAGGCAGGGATCCCCGGCATGCAATTTAATTTTGGGACAAAGCTGGAAGGCAGGGAGGGGGAGGGGCATGAACATGGTACACAGAAGGGAGGGAATAGAAAGGGAGAATTGATGAGCATGAGTGTGTGAGGGAGAGATGGTGCACATGGGGAAAGGAAGAAAGGAAAATTGGGCATAGAGAGAGAGGAGTGAGGTAGAGATGCATGGGGAATAGAAGGATGAGAGGGAGAAATGTTGGATATGGTGGTGGAGAAGACAGATTGAAGGGGATGCAAGGGGGAGGAATGGTGGACATAGTGATGGAGGGAGAAATGTGGCATTGTACTAGAGAGGGGTGCTAGAAGGAGAAATGGGCATGGGGCTGGTGGGCAGTGTTGAAAAATGCTGCACATGATCTGGGGAATGAGAGAGGGAGAAATGTTGGATGTGGCAGGAGAGGGGGTGGGAGAGATGGGCCTGGATCTCTCAAGACAGATGGACAGTGAGAGAGAGAGAGAGAGAGAGAGAGGGATACATATTGCCAATAAGGGTGGAGGAGAGAGGAAGAAGTTGGACTCATGGAGGGGGGGGGAGAGAGAGAGAGAGATTGGTTGGGGAAGGGAATGGGGTCCAGAGGAGAGGAAGCGTGAAGGAGGCAGGAAGAAAGAAATATTGGATGCACAATCAGAAGGAAATGCAACCAGAGACTCATAAAATCACCAGATAACAAAGTAGGAAGAATAATTTTATTTTCAATTTAGTGATCAACATGTGTCAGTTTTGTGAATTTATATCTGTTGTCTATATTTTGCACTATATTTGTCTATTTTTCTATAGTTGTTACTGAGGTGACATTGCATATTTTAAAGTCATCTGCCTTGACCTCTTTGAAAGAAACCAAACAACAAATATAAATGATAATTAACATTTTCCCTGCATACAGTGTGCTTTGTGTTTTTTTTTTTTTTAATTTTGTGGTCACCATTATGTATTAGTAGGATTATATTGTGGATGGAAGAAATTGCGTTACAATTAGTACTATTATTATGGGGGTGAGGTCAAAAATTACAAAGACTAGGGGACACTCGATGAAGTTACAGGGAAATACTTTTATAACCAATAGGAGGAAATTTTTTTTCACTTAGAGAACAGTTAATCTCTGGAACGCATTGCCAGAAGTTGTGGTAAGATCAGATAGCGTAGCTGGTTTTAAGAAAGGTTTGGACAATTTCCTGAAGGAAAAGTCTGTTATTGAGAAAGACATGGGGGAAGCCACTTCTTGCCCTGGATCGGTAGAATGGAATGTTGCTACTTCTTGGGTTTTGGCCAGGTACTAGTGACCTGGATTGGCCACCGTGAGAATGGGCTGCTGGGCTTGATGAGCCATTGGTCTGACCCAGTAGGGCTATTCTTATGTTCTTATGTCAGTGGCAGAGCTCGGGCGGGTCTAGGGTGGAGCTTGGGCAGGTCCGGGGCGGAGCTTGGGTGGGGGTACTCGGTTGGTATTTGTTAGGTTTAGGGGGTACTTGGCTTGAAGAAGTTGAGAAACACTGCCCTAGAGGAAAGGAGGGACAGGGGAGATATGATTCAGACGTTGAAATACATCAAACAAAATCTTTTCCAGAGACAGGAAAATGGTAAAGCCAGCGGGCATGATTTGAGGTTGAGGGGTGGTAGACTCAAAAGCAATGTAAGGAAATTCTTCTTTATGGACAGGTTGGTGGATGCCTGGAATGCTCTCCCAAGAGAGGTGGTAGAGAGGAAAACGATGACGGAGTTCAAAGAAGCATGGGATGAACAAATAGGATCTAGAATCAGAAAATAATAGTAAATATTGAAGAACTAAGGCCAGTACTGGGCAGACTTGCACGGTATGTGTCTATATATGGCCTTTTGGTTGAGGATGGGCTGGGGAGGGTTTCAATGGCAGAGAGAGTGTAGATGGGCTGGAGTGAGCTTTGACGGAGAAATCAGCAGTTGGAGCCCAAGCACAGTACGGAGTAGCACTTTGGATTCTTGCCCAGAAATAGCTAAGAGGAAAAAATGTAAAAAAAAAAAAAAAAAATTTAAATTGAATCAGGTTGGGCAGACTGGATGGACCATTTGAGTCTTTATCTGCCGTCATCTACTATGTTACTATGTCTTTCAAAAGATTTACCTGGCTAGATCACCCAAGGTGAAAATTGTGCCCTTCAAAGCAGATAAATGTTGCTGCTTAGTTTCATTAGATTTTGCTAAAATAGAAATGAGCCACTCAGTGGCATAGATAAATTAGAAGAGGGAAGATCTATGTAACCCAGAGAAATAATAGGTGCAAAATATTTGCTGACGTGTTTAGCGATGTATCTAACAGGTTATTTTTTAAAAGAGCCTAAATTCATAGTTTTCCTTTTAACATTATAGTAATTTTATGGTATAAGCCAAGGTAATAAAGTATCTTTGAACCACACATCTATGTGGGTCACTCTGAAGCACCCCTTTAAATCCCTGTACATAAGATGATATACAATTTAAAATTGTACAAACATGGCTTGCAGACTTCTATTTTTTTTTTTGTAACCTGCATTTGCTAGAACCTTAAATCTAACTCTCAAAGTCTATAGCAAAATGGGTTGCTCAGAATAGATTTCTGTATAGTACTGACGCTGTAAATTTTTCTTTCCCGAGTATGATGATGCATGCTGTTTAGAAGTGGTTCCTTTTTCCGTGAGGAACCTGGGAGTGATATGATTTAGGTCATCAATCAGGAAGACTCGCATGGCTGCAAAAGCCACGAGCGCTTGCTCATGATAGAGAGGGCGGGTTAAAGGATCCCTAAGACCTGACAGCAATAACGTTACCCATCTGTTCATGCTGTGATCTTAGGGGCTTCATCTCTACTAAGGGATCAACCACAATAATGTTTCACTTGGTTTGAGTCGCCTGAGAAATGGATTTGTTCCAAAGAAGATGATTGTTGTGAGGGGTAGTTTTTAGAAGGATTATTTATGGGCAAAACAAGCATCTACCTGAAGATATAAAGATCTTTATGATTCTTAGATTCCTGTTAATTATGCCAATCAATTACAGTTGAGGACTAACCCGGGGTTTGTAGCAGCAGCTGAGAACCAGGGATGCAAAGGTTTTTCTACCTCTTTGACGGATGCTTCTTCTGACTTCAGGCAAGTGACTTCATCCTCTGTTGCCTCAGGTACAACTTTTAAAGTTTAAATCCTCTGAGGCAAGGGCCTAATAACTGTCTCCGAATGTGTTGATACAACTTAAGCACAGTAGGACACATGACTACAATCTAAAATCCAGGTTAGAGGCCCCAGAATAGCTCTCAGGATGGGGAAAGTGAGAATGTTAATTAACCCTTTGCTTGGCATTGTTGCTCAGAAGCAAAATGTGTTTTCTATGGCTCTTTTGGGAGATCTGCATCTCCAAATGCCTGTTACTTGGCACTGTTGCTCTCGTTCAACACCAAGTTACATAAAGCAGCTGTTTCACCATCTGCCAATTAAAGGGTTAAAGGGGCATTTAGTGGCATGTAAAGATTGCTTATGGTGATTCTGTCAAACATTGCAATCCAACAAACTGGATCATTACCAAATGAAGTGGCTACCAAGTTACATGTTTTGGGAATGGTAGTGATGCCATATGTAATGTGGATAGTGGAGAGCACTGATCAACATAAATCCTGAAATGTTCAGGATTTTATCATCTTTAAAGGTGTGTTTATTGAAGCAGGATCACAACCCAAATGAAATGACGTCGGCTTGTGGGCCGGCAACATGCAATCGCTGCATGCCTTCCCTTCCCTTCCCAGAGTACGGCGCGGTGGCGGCAGGCAGGCGGGCAGGGAGCAGCGGCGGGGGTTGGGCTGCAATCAGCCCGTGTACCCCCAATGAGCGGGACAATTAAAAAGGTACGATGGGGTGGGGTGGGGGGTGTTTTAAAAAGTTATCGTCACTGCATAAGACGCACCAACATTTCCACCCACTTTTGGGTGGAAAAAAGTGCGTCTTATGGAGCAAAAAATACGATAAATCCTGAAATGTTCAGGGTTTTATCATCTTTTTAGGTGTGTTTATTGAAGCAGGATCAAAACCCAAATGAGATGACGTCGGGGGAAGGCTTGTGGGCCGGCAACGTGCAATCGCTGCATGCCTTCCCTTCCCTTCCTGGAGTATGGCGTGGCGGCGGCAGGCAGGCAGGCAGGGAGCAACGGCAGGGGGTGGGCTGCAATCAGCCCATGTAACCCCAATGAGCAGGACAATTAAAAAGGTACGACGGGATGGGTGGGGGTGTTTAAACAAGTTATCTTCACTGCATAAGACGCACCAACATTTCTACCCACTTTTGGGTGGAAAAAAGTGCATCTTATGGAGCAAAAAATACGATAAATCCTGAAATGTTCAGGGTTTTATCAACTTTTTAGGTGTGTTTATTGAAGCAGGATCACAACCCAAATGAGATGATGAACTGCTTCACCTTTGACTTGGATCAAATCCTGTTTCCTAAGTTTAAAAAAAAAGGGCAAGGTCCTCTTGACTTAGAAACAAATCTCTACTGATGTTCACTTAAAGCAGCATTGTGCGGAATGGGAGTCCTTTGCTAAGGTTCCAATAATGCAATAATGTAAGAAATGATCAGGAAAGGAATGGAAAACAAAGATGAAAATGTTATAATGCCTTTGTATCGCTCTATGGTACAGCAACACCTTGCATACTGTGTGCAATTCTGGTTGCCGTATCTCAAAAAAGATATACAGTAGCAGAATTAGAAAAGGCACAGAGAAGGGTGACAAAAATGAGGAAAGGGATGAGATGGCTTCCCTATGAAGAAAAGCTAAAGCTACTAGGGCTCTTCAACTTGGAGAAGAGACAGCTCAAGTATGATTTGATAGAAGTCTATAAAATAATGAGTGGAGTAGAAAGGGTAGATGTGAATCACTTGTTCACTCTTTCCAAAAATTAAACTCTAGAATTTGTTGCCTGAAAATGTGGTGAAAAGCAATTAGATTAGCAGGGTTTAAAAAAGGTTTGGATAATTTCCTAAAACAAAAGTCCATAGGCCATTATTAAAACAGACTTGGGAAAATCAACTGCTTATTCCTAGGATAAGAAGTCTAAAATCTATTTAACTCCTTGGGTTCTTGCTAGAAACTTGTGACCGGGGATGGCCACTGATGGAAACAGGATACTGGGCTTGACAGACCTTTGGTCTGTCCCAGTATGGCAACTCTTCTGTTCTTATGTTTTCAATATCATAAGGGATAAGTAAGTCTGGGACCTTTCTTTCCTGTCCCTTGTGTTGAAAGTGTGATGAGAATGACACAGTGACCGAATTTGTCACCGTCCCCATTCCTGCAGGTAACTGCAGGAAACTATCCCATGTCATTCTTTAGTGTCTATCTCAACCTCAGTCCTTCTACACCAGCATTTTTCAATGCAAGTCTTGAGGTTCAGTGGCTGAGCCCATTCATACTCTGATTCTTATGTGAGCCAAGTATAGGATAATGAACCCATTGTGACATCACTGATGAGGTTGGCTCTTAGGCATTGGTGGAATGAGGAATTATGACATCACAAACTCAGCTCTGGAATGTTGCTACTATTTGGGGCTTCTGCCAGGTACTTGGGACCTGGGTTGGCCTCTGTTGGAAACAGGATCCTGGGCTTGATGGACCTTCAGTCTGTCCCAGTATGGCAACGCTTATGGTCTTATGTTCTAACCATCCTGTGTCATTCTTTAGTGTCTATCTCAGCCTCAGTCCTTCTACACCAGCATTCTTCAATGCAAGGCTTGAAGGTCAGTGGCTGAGCCCATTCATACTCTGATTCTTATGTGAGCCAAGTATAGGATAATGAAGTCATTGTGACATCACTGATGAGGTTGGCTCAAAGGCATTGGTGGAATGAGGTATTATGACATCACAATATATGCTCTGGATACCAGAGACTGTCATTCTTTAGTGTCTATCTCAACCTCAGTCCTTCTACACAAGCATTCTTCAGTGCAAGGCTTGAGGGTCAGTGGCTGAGCCCATTCATACTCTGATTCTTATGTGAGCCAAGTATAGGATAATGAAGTCATTGTGACATCACTGATGAGGTTGGCTCAAAGGCATTGGTGGAATGAGGTATTATGACATCACAATATATGCTCTGGATACCAGAGACTGTCATTCTTTAGTGTTTATCTCAACCTCAGTCCTTCTACACAAGCATTCTTCAGTGCAAGGCTTGAGGGTCAGTGGCTGAGCCCATTCATACTCTGATTCTTATGTGAGCCAAGTATAGGATAATGAACCCATTGTGACATCACTGATGAGGTTGGCTCTTAGGCATTGCTAGAATGAGGCATTGTGACATCACAATATCTGCTCTGGATACCAAAGACTGTCATTCTATCTCAACCTCAGTCCTATTACACCAGCAGTCTTCAATGCAAGGCTTGAGGGTCAGTGATTTTGTCCATTCAAACTCTGATGTTTTCCTCTCTCCTTAAAGAATGATGTGGGGATGGTTTCCCATGGTTATGGGGACGGTGACAAATTCTGTCACTGTGCCATTCAGCACAACCTTTTAACAGTAGGAATGCCAGTGGAGGACTTCCTTGTGGCACAATGCTGTTCAGAAAGAATGTTAATCTCTGTTATTGATTAAATAGGCTTCCACGAAAGGCTTCCAATGAATACCGCATAATCATATTTAGTTGATGCATTTTTAGACTACTGTTGTAAGCAGGGCAGGATTAATTCGTCGAGGGCCCCTAGGCACACAAGTACACTGGGCCCCCTGCCCCGCCCTGCCCCACCATGCGCCCAGGCGGAAACAGGAAGCTGCGTCAGAGGGAAGCTTTGGGCAAGCAGCACTGCTTGCACAATTACAGTTCCGTTGCCTTTCTTACCCGCATTGCTTGCTTGTCTTACTTTCCGTCGATTGGGGGGAGCCGCGTTGCCGATCGTGGTGGGGGCCCGCATTGCCGATCAGGGGGTGGGGGGCCCGCATTGCTAATCGATGCAGGAGGGGCCCATCACCGTTTGGAAAAACTAATATTGATGCCCTCCTTCATTGGGCCCCCTGACCATTTCGAGCCCTAGGCACGTGCCTACTTGGCCTATTGGTCAATCCTGCCCTGGTTGTAAGTATTGTAATTCTTTTTTTTCCGTTGGCGTATTTGATTATTTGTAAATGTCTTTGGTTTAAGGAAGGCCATGTATAAGCACAACAACCCAAGTCCAATGACTTATAGTGCAAAGTAAGTACAAGATAGATCACTCTCTGAGTAAGTGGTATCCAAGGCATTCAGAGTTCATGTGCTCCCACTCATTCCATATGACAGCTGACTGATTCTTTTGTGAAATCTGTGCGCATATGTTGCCTTTCCTATAATTGAAAAATAGTGCCAAGGATCCTGGCAGCATTACAAGGTCGCTTGTCAGTATAAAGTTATGGGTTTGAAATGCAGCAGAGGTGCTTGTGCTAAAGGCAAGATTTCAGCTTTTTTTTTTTAAACCAATTGGGTAAGCTGGGTTAAACCCAGCACGAATTACCCCTCGCTGGACGCAGTGCTCAATACTGGGGTACTCAAACACTCATTGCCATAAAAAACTGGCCCTTTTGATTCAGGGGATACAGCAGCATCGTAGGGAAAGGGTCTTAAGTGAAACTATCAGACAAATCGTAAGTCCAGGAAGGGCCACTAATCCCGTCTCCACTACTACACAGCAGCGTGTAAGTGTTTGTCATCACCTTCTTTTGAAATTTTTCTAAATGTACCTCCATAGGTAGCCACAGTATGCACATAAATTGATCAGCTGAATGTGCAGTCCTGAATAACTTATCTAAGTGGACAATTATGAGGGGCCGCGGAAAAGTTCTTAGCCCATCTGGAGCCAAGAAACTTTCAAGTTATTCCACACTTTTCATTTCAAGCTGAGGGAAGCCAAGCCATTGTGACATCATCGATGAGGTTGGATCTTAAGCATTGGTGGAATGAGGCATTATGACATCACAATTCGAGGGGCCGTGGAAAAGTTCTTAGCCCATCTAGAGCCATGAAACTTACAAGTTATTCCACACTTTTCATTTCAAGCAGAGGGAAGCCAAGCCATTGTGACATCATCGATGAGGTTGGATCTTAAAGCATTGGTGGAATGAGGCATTATGACATCACAATTCGAGGGGCCGTGGAAAAGTTCTTAGCCCATCTGGAGCCATGAAACTTACAAGTTATTCCACACTTTTCTTGACACTTTTCGTTTCAATGATATGAAACGAAAAGTGCCAAGAAAAGTGTGGAATAGCTTGTTTGAGGGATCGCTAAAAAATTCTCAGCCCAACCAACAAAGCTAGGTCAGTCTCCATTGAAGGCTGTACACATTAAGTTTTCATTCCATATTTTGCCAGTGGAATGAAAAAAAAAGTAGAATATCACTTGACCAACACTGGGTTTTACTAAACCGCAGAAGAGCTTACCGCAGGCCAGTGAGGTAAATCCTCCGATGCTCATAGGAATTGAATGAGCTTTGGAGCATTTACCTTGCCGGTCCGCAGTAAGAAGCTCTTCCGCGGTTTAGTAAAAGGAACCCTAAAGTGTATAGCCCTCGATGGAGACTACCCCAACTTTATTGGTTGGGCTGAGAACTTTTCAGCAGCCCCTCGTATACTGTAACAGGTTGTCTATGTGTCAACATCAAGTAGACACCTATTTCTAGCCTGTGACAAAGAAGAAAAAGACAGCTGTAGTGAAACATTAGGTATTTCTTCAAACACAATATAAGAACATAAGAATTGCCGCTGCTGGGTCAGACTTGTGGTCCATCGTGCCCAGCAGTCCGCTCACACGGCAGCCCCCAGGTCAAAGACCAGTGCCCTAACTGAGACAAGGCCTACCTGCGTACGATCCAGTTCAGTAGGAACTTGTCTAACTTTGCCTTGAATCCCTGAAGGGTGTTTCCCCCTATAACAGAATAGAAGAGTGTTCCAGTTTTCCACCACTCTATGGGTGAAGAAGAACTTCCTTACGTTTGTGTGGAATCTATCCCCTTTTAACTTTTAATAGAAAAGAGGAAAAGAAAGCTGAATATATTGTACCTAAATAAACAAATCAAAAGGATGTGCTCCCACTGGAGCTTCATAGGTGGGAATGATGCTCCAATAAATATTCTTGAATTGGCAGCAGAATATCTATCAATGTATACAATGCACACAATGTTATCAGCCAGCGGTGGGTTTACCCACAAGAAAAAAGCATTAATCAAAAAGAGGAGAAAAAGCCTCAAGCACTATTTCAGCGACAGCAATCACCAGTGATTTCAAGTTTGTCGCTTTTTATCCTAGGCAAAAAAAAATTCCACACAATAATGCAAATTTCAAAAAGGGACCTGAGCCTACCACTGTGCCAGTGTTGGCTTTTACTCTGACATCACGTCCTAGACCTGCACAAATCTGGGTTCCACGCCCAACTTTGGATGACCTATATAGGGTGTCAAGTCAAAAGCGCGCCGGGACAAAGGCGCGCCCAGAAAATTGAGCGCAGCGCGGAGGCGCTCTCCGCTCTAAATTACTATTTTTAGGACTCCGACGGGGGGGGGCATGGGGGGGAACCCCCCCACTTTACTTAATAGACATTGTGCCACGTTGTGGGGGCATTGTGGGGGATGTGGGGGGTTGTTACCCCCCACATTTTACTGAAAACTTCACTTTTTCCCTGTTTTTAGGGAAAAAGTTAAGTTTACAGTAAAATGTGGAGGGTTACAACCCCCCAAACCCCCCCTAACGCTGGCGCGATGTCTATTAAGTAAAGTGGGGGGGGGTTCCCCCCATGCCCCCCCGTCGGAGCCCTAAAAACAGTAATTTAGAGTGGCGCATGCCTCCGCGCTGCGCTCAATTGTCCGGGTGCGCTTTTGTCTTTCGCGCCGTTGTCTATGAACCCCTATATAGAATCCTATACAGAGGTTTTATACCATGCTCACTTTTAGGTGTGACCTAATTTCATAAGAGCTCTTATACATTCATAAATCAATACTCGACATACAATAATTGATTTATAAAATTACGCTACAAGTCTAAAACTACAATACAACATGCCAGTGATTCAGAAGAGACGCTGCAAATAAAATATTTCATTAAAAGGAGGAAAGGAACCTAAATAAAAAACCACACCTTGGCAGCTTTACAGATAACGGCACAACCATCAGTCCTCAAAAAAACTTCTTTGGTTCTTTATTGGGCATTACCCATAAAACCAAGAAGCTCATTTTCTAGTGGAATATTTTATTTTCAGCTACTGTTCGATTTTGTGGTGTTTGACTTTTAGGGCTCTTTTTACTAAAGTGCACTACCATTTTTAGTGCGCGCTAAAGATTAGCACGTGTAAACCATGCGCTAAATGAAAAATACTAACGCAAGCTCTATGGAGGCATTAGCGTTTAGCGCTTGCAGGATTGTAGCGTGCGTTAAGCACGTGCTAAAACCGCTAGCGCACCTTAGTAAAAGGAGCCCTTAGTGTTACGTGCCAGTTCTTGGAGGTTTTATTATTATTTTTTTTTAATTAAAAAAAAAAATCCTCCATGAGTATTTTTAAAACACTGGATTTGATTTTGGGGAATTTTGAAATTGATTGGGATAGGATATCTGTACTAGAACAAATTCAGAAAAAGCACGGGAAGGAGGTGCTCAAATTGATGAGAAGATTCCAGTAATGGCCCCAAATAATATCTAATGCACGAGGGGGGGCTGCTGAAAAGTTCTCAGCCCAACCAAGAAGAGAATGATATGGAGCCATGAAACTTGCAAGTTATTCCACACTTTTCTTGACACTTTTCATTTCAATGATATGAAACGAAACAAAGTGTCAAGAAAAGTGTAGAATAATTTGTGAGTTTCATGGCTCCACATCGTTCTGCCTGAGAACTTTTAGTGGCCCCTCATATTACTACCATATGTATGAGATTTTTTTTTTTTAATTAAAATATTTATTATTTTTCAAATATTAACAGTGCATTAAAAAGAATTTAAACATAAATGAATCAGGAAAAGCACTTTAAATATACAAACATTTTGAAAACAATTTTTTGAAAACCCCCCCCCTCCCTTTCACCAATAAAAGTAGAAACACATATATACAATGGTACCTCGGTTTACGAGTGCACCGGTTTGCGAGTGTTTTGCAAGACGAGCAAAACATTCGCAAAATCAGCGCCTCGGAAACCGAGCGCGCTTCGATTTGCGAGTGCCCCCCCTGCGAACTGGCACCCTCCCCCCCGTGATCCGGCACCCCCCCCGGCCGCCATCGGGCCCCCCCGCTGCCATCGGGCACCCCCCCGCCGCGACCTGAGGTCCCCCCAACCCACCCGAACCCTCTTCTTACTTTTCTGTAGCCTCCGCAGCGGTACCGGCACCAACATGTTCTGTGCGTGGTGCCAGTGCCTGAAGATCTGCTTCCTGTGCAAGGCCTGAGAGTTCACGTCGAACGTGAACTCTCAAGGCCCAGCACAGGAAGCAGATCTTCAGGCACCAGCACCACGCACAGGACATGCTGGTGCCGGTACCACTGCGGAGGCTATGGAAAAGTAAGAAGAGGGTTCGGATGGGTTGGGGGGGACCTCAGGTCACGGCGGGGGGGGGGGTGCCGGATCGCAGGGGGGAGGGTGCTGGTTCGTGGGGGGGGGCCTTCGGGGGGAGCAATGACGGTTCTCGTGGGGGGAGAGCAGCGCTGCTGGCCTCGGGGGGGGGGGGGAGGAAGGTTGGGGGTGGAAACATATCAAAGCAAGTTTTCCTTACTTCCTATGGGGAAACTTGATTTGATACGAGCATTTTGGATTACGAGCATGCTCCTGGAACGGATTATGCTCGTAATCCAAGGTACCACTGTAATTTCATTAAATAATAATGCTTTCCCCCCATCTCTCCCTCCCACCCTGGATGCGTAGGGAAATCAACTAAAAAGAAAAGGTACATGACAGCTAAAGTGATGTAATAAATGGGCTCCATGCCATTTAAAATGCATTACTATATCCCAAAAATTCAGCGTTCATTCTTTCATTTTTATAACTGGAACATAAGCTCGCCCAACATTAGATGATACCTAGACTAACTGAATAAATCTTTTTTTGGACTAGCTTTCAAAGGCTAGAACCTTCTTCCTTAGGTAGGAGTTAAGTTATGGAACTCCTTTGTTGGTCAGATACGAAATTGCTGTGAAAAGGGTAGGTTCAGAAAAAAACTAAAGATGCAGCTATTCATTAGATGCCTTTTTTATTTTTTTAAAATCTTTATTCATTTTATATCTTAAAATCAAGTACAGTAAATGATGTTTAACAATTGAACATTTAAAAACACTTGAATTCTTACATTTGATCGTATCATCCTAAAATATTGTACCCCCCTCATTATATATATATATAGAGAGAGAGAGAGAGAGAGATATATAGATGCCTTTTTAAAGTTATTTTTGCTCTAGTTGATAAACTTTCCATGATCTTTATTATCCACATTATGGTATTTCCTTGAAGATTGTATGGATGTTTATTTTATTACATGCCTATTTTATCATGTATTTTCTTTTATTATTATTCATTTTAAATATTGTGTATGTAAATTATATAAACTGTTTAATTTTAAACGGTATATAAATTTTTAAAATAAATAATAAATAAATACTGCCCTGGCCTATGAAAGAAAATTCTAGCCTTCAAAAACTAGTAAACGTGTATTTTGTTCATTCAGTGAAAAGGGTACCTTTTTATATTTATTTTCTGTTATTGTTGTTGTTAGGTATATTTATATTGTACTCATGGAGGGGCATAATCGAAAGGGATGTCTAAGTCTGTTTTTGTCTAAGTTGCAAGTTGTCCAAAGTAAAAAACAGCCTAGGACACTTTTTCGAAAAATACGTCCAAAATTTTTTTTGTTTCGAAAATCGTCTAACTATACGTCCTGACGATCTGATCGTCCAAGTCGCTAAATCGTCCATCTTTATACCACATTTTCGTCCAACTTTTCATCCAAGTCCAAAACACCTAGAACAAGCCCTGTTGGACGTGGGAGGGGTCTGCAAAGTGATGGACTGAACACCCAGACATGCCACCTAAATAGTGGGGTACCTTACAGGACACTGCTGTGAACTTCACAAAATGGGTGCCATGTCTTCTCCTCACTAGAGCTCCCTTATAGGTCATGGTGAGCCCCCCAAACCACCTCCAGAATCCCCTAGACCAGGGGTGCCCACACTTTTTGGGCTTGCGAGCTACTTTTAAAATGACCAAGTCAAAATGATCTACCAACAATAAAATTTTAAAAAAACACAACGCACACTGTACGCATAGAATTGTTAATTATCATTCCTATTCCGGGGTTTTTTCAAAGAGGTTAAAGCAGATGACTCTATGCACTGTCACCTCAATAAGAATCATACAAAAATAGACAAATACCCACCCCCTCCCTTTTTACTAAACCACGATAGCAGTTTTTAGTGCAGGGAGCTGCGCTGAATGCCCAGCGCTGCTCTCGACGCTCATAGGCTCCCTGCGCTAAAAACCTCTATTGCGGTTTAGTAAAAGGGGACCATATTGTAAAATATAGAGAGCAGATATAAATTCAGACACATTTTGATCACTAAATTTAAAATATAATAATTTTTCCTACCTTGTCTGGTGATTTCTCTGGTTGTACTTTCTTCTTCTGACTGTGCATCCAATCTTTCTTCCCTTCTTTTAGCCTGTATGCTTCCTCTCTTCCTGACCTCATTCCCCCCCCCCCCAATGTTTTCTTCTTCTCTCCCTGCCCTTTCTTTCTTTCTCTCTTCATGCTCCCTTTCTTTTTTTCTGTTTCTCTTCTTTCCTTCTGTCTCCCTGCCTGCCCTCTTTCTCCCTGCCTGCCCTCCCCCAAGCCACTGCCACTGCCGCTGCCATCGGATAACAGGCCCCCCGCCGCCGGCCAAGCTCTCCTTGCTTCGGGCCCACCAGCATTCCTCTCCCCAACGTCAATTTTGCCGTTGGAGAGGAAGTTCCGCTGGCCAGAACTTCCTCTCCGACGGCAGAATTGACGTCGGGGAGAGGAAGGCTGATCGGCCCAAGATCGAACTATTGGGAGAAATGCTGCCGGGTCCTGCCTTTGAGGAAAGGAGCAAGAAGAGCAAATCGCAAGCTTCACTGATCTGTCTCCCGTTGTAGCCCGCGAACGGGGCTCTATCATGTGCGTGCCGGCTTCCCTTCTCTCCACCCCCCCCCCCCCCCGGACATAACTTCCGGTTTCAGAGGGAGAGAAGGGAAGCCGGTACAAGCACACGTTAGCCCCCGGAGCATAAATTCTCCAAGCCGTTTTTTTTTTAATGTTGAGCAGCGGAGGCAGCAGCAGAATTCAGGAGCAGACCAGTCAGGAGGGGAAAAAAGAGAAGGGAAGAAGGGAACCTGCTCTGTGATCGACTGGGGTCGCCTGAGCGAGCGACCTGTCGTTCGCGATAGACGTGTTGGGCACCCCTGCCCTAGACCCACTTATCTACCACCCCAATAGCTCTTATGGCTGCAGGAGCCACTTATATGCCAGTATAAAAGGATTTTGGGGATGTATAGGGGAGTGCACATGTTTAAGTATCAATGCAGTGATTACAGGGGCTTATGGGCATGGATCCTCTTCTCTATGGGTCCCTAACCCACCCCCAAGACACCTTAAGCCGCCTCTGTGCTTGACGACTAGGCTTTCCTATGCCAGGCTGCCAGGTGATGATGGTCTGGAGGCTGAATTTTAAAGGTGTGATTAATATTTTTATGTGGTTGGGGGGTTGGTGATCACTGGGGTAGTGTGTGGAGGTATGTTTTATGTGTTTGACTGGTGACTGGTGACTTATCTGGTGACTTTAGGTGGTTTTTTGTGACTTAGACCATGTTTTACATGGTCTAAGTCACAACGTCCAAGATCCGTTGATCCTGGGCTGTATTATACATGCTGTACGACTAAGTCTAAGCCGGCCCACGTCCCGCCCAACTCCCATCCTTGACACTCCTCCCAAAATGCCCCATTTAGCTTTGGTCGTTCAGCGGCACAATGAAGGCCTAGGTCGGGGGTCGGCAACCCACGGCTCCAGAGCCGCATGCGGCTCTTTTCCACCTTTGCTGCGGCTCCGGTAGTGTGTCACGCAGGCATGCAGCTTACAAGTCCGGCGTCGCAGCGGGAAATAGCCATGCTGAGCAGTGAGCTCAGCACATACATAGATGAAAGCCTTGCTTGCTGATTGGTCCGGCGGCCCCGCCCCGCCGTGCCGCCGGACCAATCAGCAAGCAAGGCTTTCATCTGTGTAATGCTGAGCTCACTGCACAGCATGGCTATTTCCCGCCGCGACGCTGGACTTGTAAGGTGCACGCCTGAAAAAGAAATTGTCCTGGCCGGGGTCGGTGTCATGCTCCGGAGATCTACAGCCTTCCTATCTCCCTCTCCCTTCTACCTGCTTCCGGCCACATCCCCTGCTCCGCGGCTCTCTTCGGCAACTCAGCAGCAGCGATCGACACAAGCTTCTGATGTCGGGGCCTACCCTCTGCGAGTCCCGCTTGTTTCAACTTCCTTTTTCCACAAAGGCGGGACTCGTAGAGGGAAGGCCTCGATGTCGGCAGCTTGTCTTGATCACTGCTGCTGACGAGTTGCTGAAGAGAGCCGCGGAGCAGGGGGGTTTTGCCAGGTGCAGGTAGAAGGGAGAGGACCAGATGCAGGACTCGTGGGTGAGGGAGGAGAAGAGAGAGAGAAAGAGAGAGGGGAGGGAAACAAAAGGAAATATTTCATACTGGGCTGGGCCGGAGTGGAGGGAGGGTGGAAAGATTCTAGCTACAGGGTGCAGTAACAAAGGAAAAGGGGGGAAAGCTGAAAATGGAGATAGTGACACAAAGAAGAGAAAGAGTAAGCAGGATCTACTGAATAAGGATAGAGATACAGAGGGAACATGAAGAGGAGGTGAAATAGAGACATAGAAGTAATACTGAAAAAGTGTGTGTGTGTGGGGGAGATAAAGACATTGAAAGGGCAAATGGTGAACATGGGGTAAAGACAAGGACAGAGACAAATGAAGATTCTGAAAAAATGGTGAGATAGGGATATAGGTGAGATGGACACAAAGAAGGGTGATGCTGGAAAATAGGTGGAATGGTAATTCTGACAGACACAGAAGGGAAATGCTGGATCAAGGAGAGATGGGGCTCAGGCTGGATGGAATGAGGAGAAATGCCTTGTTGGCCCGGAACTTCCTCTCCTACGTCAGAATTGACGTCAGGGAGCGGAATGCTGGTCAGCGCAACACTTCTGCAGGGAAAGCTTGGGACGGCGGTGGCTTGGGGCCTGTTCCCCGATTGCGGTGGCAGCAAACCGAGTGGCTTGGGGGAGGGCACGGAGACAGAAAGAAGGGGGAACAGGGAGACAGAAAGAAAAAGTTGGGGGAGAGAATGAGGTCTGGAGGAGAGGTAACATACAGGAGGCTGAAAGAAAGGAAGAAAGATTGGATGCACAGTCAGAAGAAGAAAGTGCAACCAGAGACTCATGAAATCACCAAATAGCAAAGGTAGGAAAAATGATTTTATTTTCAATTTAGTGATCCTGTATATAGCATTAAGATAAGAAACAATATATGCAGTGTTAGATTTGTTTTATAATGGTTTTGCGGCTCCAAGTTTTTTTTTCTTTTCGAAAACGGGTCCAAGTGGCTCTTTATGTCTTAAAGGTTGCAGACCCCTGGCCTAGGTCATTTAGAAATACGTCCAAAATCTGTTTTTATTATCGGCACTTGGACGTATTTGGGAAATGTTTGTCCAAGTGCTGACTTAGGCCAGTTTTGGGATGTTTTTCTTTTTCGATTATGAGCCCCATTAACTTTAAAGTGGATTAACAATGAAACAACACCATTTTTTTCCATTGGTACAATCTATATTCCTTTTGCTAATGATATACAGGGAAGTATCCCTATTATTCAAGAAGGACTAAGCTGTGCTAGTGGTTTTAGCATGCTTAGCACGCGCTACATTGCCGTGTGCACTAGGCGCTGATGCCTCCATTGAGCTGGCATTAGTTTTTCTGTGTAGCGCGGGGGTTAGTGCATGGTAATCTCCAGCATGCTCTAAAAACGCTACCGCAGCTTAGTAAAAGATCCCTTAGAATCTTGGGCAACAGCATTTAAATTAAAATTAAAGAGAGAAAAAATGGTTTTGATATTGAGTAGTTCATTCAATCCGCCTTCTATCAAAGATCTGACAGTTAATGGCATTACATATGTATTAGTTTTCCAATTTAAGATTTTAGGAGTAATCCTGGATAACATTTTCACCCTTGAACCTTAAGTACAGGTGATTACTACAAATGTATTTAATATGGAAGCTGTATAAAGAGAGGTGTAGTCAGTAGAAGGAAGAAGGTGTTGATGCCCCTGTACAGGTATTGGTAAGGCTCCACTTGGAGTATTGTGTTCAATTTTGGAGACCATATCTGGCGAAGGACGTAAGAAGACTTGAGGCGGTCCAGAGGAGGGCGATGAAAATGATAGGAGGCTTGCGCCAGAAGACGTATGAGGAGAGACTGGAAGCCCTGAATATGTATAACCTAGAGGAAAGGAGGGACAGGGGAAATATGATTCAGACGTTCAGATACTTGAAGGATATTAATGTAGAACAAAATCTTTTTCATAGAAAGGAAAATGGTAAAACCAGAGGACATAATTTGAGGTTGAGGGGTGGTAGATTCAGGGGCAATGTTAGGAAGTTCTACTTTACGGAGAGGGTGGTGGATGCCTGGAATGCGCTCCTGAGAGAGGTGGTGGAGAGGAAAACGGTGACTGAGCTCAAAGAAGCGTGGGATGAACACAGAGGATCTAGAATCAGGAAATAATATTAAATATTGAACTAAGGCCAGTACTGGGCAGACTTGCACGGTCTGTGTCTGTATATGAGCTTTTGGTTGAAGATGGGCAGGAGAGGGCTTCAATGGCTGGGAGGGTTTAGATGGGATGGAGTAGGTTTTAACAGAGAATTCGGCAGTTGGAACCCAAGCACAGTACAGGGTAAAGCTTTGGATTCTTGCCCAGAAATAGCTAAGAAGAAAAATTTAAAAAATTTAAATTGAATCAGGTTGGGCAGACTGGATGGACCATTCAGGTCTTTATCTGCCGTCATCTACTATGTTACTATGTATGTAAGCCTAGATGAATTAGAGCGTATATTGAACTGGATTTGTTTCAGCTTATTTTGGTCTTGCCTTCTCAGCTATTGCAACCCAAGAAACTACTATGACAATTACTAAGTTGTCATAGGTAACACATCCTCGGTCAAAGAAAAACTCTGTATTAAGTGCAATAAGAGCTCAAAATTCTAAATAAATATGTTTTCTAAAAGTCTCTTTACATAGAAAAAGTATAGGAACCCGCACTTATCTCAATAATATCCTCTGACAGGGAAAAGATCACCGCAGCTCGGTGCATTACACTCTCTCACTTCAATTTTCAGTTTTGGAAGATCACCTCATAATTCCCGAAAGGCCCTGTTTCGCAATCTTGCTGCATCAGGGGAATTAATTTAAGAACGAGCAACTGCTTCAAAAAGCTTCTTCACTTGTTTATATTCCATCTCAGAACTATGAGACATTTCCCAGATTTTATCTATCTCATCATTATGCTATAGAAGACTGTGTTTACCTTAATTGTTCGTGTATTAAATTGGCCAGGTAGTGGAATTCCTTATCTATAACATCGAGACCACTAACCAATTAGAACACATTTCATTAAATGCTAAAAAATTTTCTTAGTTTGAAAATTTGTTACACATTAAATAAATTAATTGCAAACATGTATTTTTGTTAAAATCCTGAGACTGCCCAGTATCTTAATTTTTTTTTTTTGTAATTGTTTATTTAAAATACTTGGGGCTCCTTTTACTAAGGTGCGCTAGCATTTTTAGTGCACGCTACATTGCTGTGCGCGCTAACCCCGTGCTATGCGCCAAAAACTAATGCCAGCTCAATGGAGGCGTTAGCGTCCAGTGCATGAGCTAAAACCGCTAGCGCAGCTTAGTAAAAGGAGTCCGTGAAGAACACAAACATGAAAAACCATGCAGTGCCCACACAGTGGCCATGCAGTGCAAACCACGCAGTGACCATGTAGTGCCCATGCAGGGGCAACCCTCAGCAGCCAACAGCCCAAAAATGCCAATTCAGTGTTAAACAGTTTTATCAACAATCCCAATTCCCCCCAAGAAGAGAGCGGAAAGAGCCAACACCCCGATACCTAACCCCCCCCCCCCCCACGGAGAGGAAAAGAAAAAAACCCAATAGCCAAACCTCAAAGTGCAACCCAGTACAGCACCTCCCATGTCAGAGCCAGAGTCCCCACTAGCCCCACCCTCCACCTCCAAAAAGCGTCCCCACATATCCTCAAATTGATGTCTACGCCTCATACTGAGCTAAAAAGAATTGTGCGGGATATGTGCCGAGTGTAATATAATGGTATTAGAACATCATTCAATGTATACAATGTTACCAGCCAGCAGTGGATTTACCCACAAAGAAAAAATAAACCATTAATCAAAAAGTGGAGGAAAAGCCTCAAGCACTATTTCAGAGACAGCAATCACCAGTGGTTTCAAGCCGCTCACTTTTTATCCTCCCGTGCGTTTGTAATTGTTTGCAAATTTTCCCTGATGCAGCCGTTTATCAGCGAAACCACGGCCTTGTCAGAGGCTTGATTCCAGCAGGGGAGGGTTTCTCCATTAAGGCTTTGCTTCGGAAAGCTGAAGTTTGCTGTTTACGAGTCAAAGCTAACTCCACTAGTAACAAAAAAGCTGCACACGCTACTAAATAGAAGCCACAGACAGCAGCAAAAAAGGTCTAATGGACCTTCAAAGTAACTAACTTCTATTTCAGGCACTGGACTAACAATCATATACAATAAGATATATATAAATAATTAAAGAAGGGGGGAGGGAGTCTCAGTGTGAAGGAACAGCGAAAGGAGAAAAAAATCTCCAACACTCACATACTGAGGTGAAGGTCTAATAACCTCCACCTGCACACCATCATCGAGTCCCTCCTGTGCGCACCCACCCACCAAATCACAAAATAAAGTGAAAACATGAAATTCAACAGGGATAATAATCAATCACATATTCACAGTGCTGAAACAGAGAAAAATACTTTGAGGGTCCCCCCAGCTGACTCCCAGGATCAAAAAGGAAAAACTTAGCTTGCAGGCATGGTCCGAAGATGAAAACAGAGGCAAGGCAACATAGTAAACTGCCAAGTCAGATGAAATTCAGGATAAGGTTCAACCAGCCCGGTTTCGGGGACTCTAGGTCCCTTCCTCAGGAATCTGTAACTTTAAACGGACACCACTCATTCAGCCATGAGCGGCAAGTGAAGCAAACAAGCCAGCATGGAGAGAGGGAGGAGTCAACAAGAGCCTAAACCCAGGGAAGTGAATAAAGGGCATTGTGGGAATTGCGGTTTGGACTAATCGCTGGAGTGTTTTCCTCCGAGTTTAACTGAAGCATATTTTTGTTTGGAACTGAGAGAAAACTCGGGGTGAAGGAGGAACCCTGATGTGCCATGTTAATTGACTAATGTGCATTCTGACAAGAACAGTAATGATAAGAATAAGAATAAAACTTCGATGAACTGTTACCTGACTCTTCTCAAGTTTGTGGAAAATACAGTGGCCTGCTATTGAGCATACATGAGGACACACTGGCAGTAGCCACAGAGCATACATAATATACAGGCTACAATTTGCCATAGTTACAGTGCAAGATTTTCAATACAAGTTTTTATGCTAACATAGTAACATAATGGCAGATAAAGGCCAAATGGCCCATCTAGTCTGCCCATCTGCAGCATCCACTATCTCTTCTCCCTATTGGCTCTTAACATTTGCATCTCCTCTTCCTATAGGCTAAGGCTCTTTGCACCTGCATTGTGAGGTCATAGAGCTGCCCATCCGCAGTAACCATTATCTCTTTCTCCCTCCGAGAGATCCCACGTGCCTATCCCAGGCCCTTTTGAATTCAGACAGTGTCTCTGTCACCACCACCTCTGCTGGGAGACTATTCCAAGCATCTACCAATCTTTCCTTAGATTACTCCGGAGCCTATCACCTCTTAACTTCATCCTATTCCCTCTCATTGCAGGTTCTAGTACCAATATACATTTCTTTGTAATCCATTGGTCGTGGGCAGGGGAGTTAGGTAAAGAGGTATGCTTTTATTCCTTTCCTAAAGTCCAGGAGTCCTTCAAGGGATCTGATTTGTGGGGGGCAGTTGATTCCAGTGGTTTGGTATGAAGTGGGAGCAGGAACATCGATGGCAGTTTGCAGCTGAAAGGCATGACCAGGGGGACATTTTGAGGTGCATTTCATTCTGGGAGCAGAGGGAACCTGTTTGGATTTCAACATTGACTTGTAAGAAAAGAAATAGTTTATTGGGAAGATATCATTCTTCAATCAAATTGATCTCCATGTACAGTTTAGTTATGTTGATTAACCCTGGAAATATAAAGGATAATGAATTACAGCTCAACTGCTGCTATTGGCCTAAATAATTTGATTTGGGGGGGGGGGGGGTGGAATCTCACCATATACAGCCAGTGTATTGGTTGTGAGTGAACCTGGGAACAAGTGTATGCAACATAATTTTTTGGTTTTCTGTTTTCCATTCTCAGCTCTCGCTCCACCATTTTCCCCGTTACAAATGCTACTAATCCTTTATTGTACTATCACACTTTCAGCTGACAGCTCTTCCTTGCTTGGAAAATCATAAATTATTAGCTGAACTTAAAAGTCAATGGCACACTGAAGGGCTGTCTGGTAGGTGATATTTTCTGCGACCTGCAACCTCTGTCTACTGGAATGGGCTCTTATCTCAGTCTTCGTCTAGTTTTTCCCTGGACTGGTAACAATTCATCAAAGTCTGGCTCTCCAAAGTCCTAAGATTCTGAACTCTCTCCAGGATGTCAGTGAACTGTAGAACAAACAAGCTAAAAATCTGCTCACAAAGTTAACTTGGGTTGTTTTTTTTTAATGCATTCTTTATTTTTAGTTTCTTTTTAAACAATAGAAGGCAAGACAAAATTTGTATTGAAAAAGGTGATAATGACAATAGGAGTAATCCTCATAGCACAAATTAAGTAGGAAAACCATAAAGAAAAAAATGATCAAACTCTACTCAAGCTTTAAAGCTAAAGAATAAAACTGAAAAGCAGAGGGAGGCAGTAGAAGAAGAGATACAAAGTCAGATGCATTTACGTTACGCCCTATCACCCCACGTTTTGTCATGTGCGCAGTTGTCTGCGCTGAGTTGTCATGCGCGCGATGGTCTTGCGTGCTATTGTGTTGTGCGGGAGTGTCTTGCGCGTGATTGTGTTGCGTGCATTTGACCGTGCACGCTATTATTCTGCGCACTATTGTGTTGTGCGTGAGTGTCTTATATACAATTGTCTGTGCATATTTGTCTTGCGTGAATTTGACCGGCCACGGAAGAACATCTATTGGAAAATAATTAGTCTGACATTTGGCATATTGCAGTTGATTTGGCTACATTATAACGTAATAATTAGCACATCATCATTTTGTATCTCACCAATACTTGCTGTGTATGTATAAGCCATATCATTAAAATCAGCTAGATTTTCTGAGGACAGGAGGGTGGCCAGTATAATGGCTACCTTAAGAAAGGTCTCTAGAAGTGATACAGGAAACTATAGAGCTGTAAGCTTGAAGTCTATGATGGACAAAATGGTAGGATCTATTTTATTTATTACACTTCTAGCCCGTATATCAGACACCTATGCAGATAACAACAATACGTACATAATTAAAACAAAACATGACATATATCAACAAACAGAACATGGCAGATCATTATAAAATAACAGCATACGAGAGGTCAGATGTAGAAGTTCAGGTCCCCGCAACATTATTAGTTTGCCTTGCTATCGACTCAGACAGAGAGTGGCTGTTGAAATTGTTTTTTTTTAGATACCGAGATCTTCCCTTTATGACTTATAAAGTACAGATGTACCCAGATGCATTTAGAGCCACCCAGAAAAGAAGAAAACAGTTCTTAATTTTGAGGCCACAGGTCCTACAGTTGGGAGCAACTTTCACATTGAGATATCCCTGTAAATGTGTAATGGTTTATAAAGAAAATAGATATGTTTTTTACGAGCCGCAATAGCTATCTACATTTATTTCTGTTAAAGGTCAACCTCCTGATAAGGGTACCCAAGTAGAACAGCTCAATGGGAAATAGGTTTGGGGGGGGGGGGGTCATCAAGCCTCACCTTTATTTCCTTAAGAGTTTTATGGAATAATGTAGTTCAGTTCATCTTTCAGCTCCTTCTCCAAAAATTGTGGACTAATTATACTCTGATTTAATTAATGTGTCCTGGAAAACTATGAATTGAGAACATTAGTTCTTATTGTTTAGATATTTTCTGTTCATTGCATATTTTCTTATTTTTGACGGATTTTATTGTCAAAAGTTTAAAAATGCATAAATAAAGAATTAAAAAAAAAAAAAAATAACAGCATACAATAAACAACCTTAATCCTACACCTTACCTATACCTTAAAATATTCTGAAAAACATGGAACAGCATTTAGACATCTAGGTTGGGAAGTCTCAAGATTCAGCTAGCATTTTAGAAAAAGATCTGCTCTGTTCTAAAATACATGGAGAATTGGATGTGTATGTGGCAGTTACATGATTGAAATGCTGGCCCCTGGCAACTAGTAACATCCTCTACGGGCAAGCGAAGTAAACCCACCTCATTCTCACTCTCTTCTTCTTCTTTTTCTCTTACTCTTCAACAGGATAGCCGTTCATCAATACCACAGCTAACTCTCAGAAATAGATTTCAGATCTTACAGGATGGAACCACCGAGGAAATAGCAGAAGGGACTCATGAGGATACCCAGCTCACAACGTCAAATCCAGAGCACGCAGACCGGCCCCCTCAGAAGGAACGAAGAGTGATAGTCATTGGTGACTCCATGCTAAGGGGCACCGAGGGACCAATTTGCAGGCCTAATTTGCAGTCAAGAGAGGTCTGCTGTCTCCCTGGAGCCAGGATCCAGGATATTACCACTAGCCTAGACAAAATTCTAAAACCTAATGATCATTTTCCCATGTTTCTCATCCACGTAGGCACAAACGACACTGCTAGGAATGCCACAGAGAACATCCCCAGAGATTTTGGAACGCTGGGAAAGAAGTTGAAGCAGATAGGAGCACAGGTGGTCTTTTCATCAATTCTTCCAGTAAGAAACAAAGGCAGAGCTAGAGAAGAGCGTATTCAACGGACTAACGAATGGCTCCGAGAATGGTGCATAGAAATGAACTTTGGATTCCTAAACCACGGCGAGACGCTCCAGGGACTACAAGGACCAGACGGACTCCACCTAACCAGAAGAGGTAGAAACGTATTTGGACATCGATTGGCCCGCCTACTCCATAGGGCTTTAAACTAGGTAAGTTGGGGGAGGGTACATACTTATATCCTAGAGCAGTAAGAAACCACCCTGAGGAGGCAAGTCGCACTCACACTACCAAGTCTAAGATAAGTACCAATGATATCCACAATAATTCAGGGAGAAATATCACTGATAATTTAGGAGCCACACTAGCTCGTAAAGGAATCTCTTCACAGATATGGAGGGCTATGTATGTTAATGCACACAGCTTGGGCAATAAAATTCTAGCATTAGAGACTGAGATAACAAACGCCGATCTTGACATGATAGCGATATCCGAAACCTGGTTCACGGAATCGCATGGGTGGGATATGGTTATACCAGGGTACAACCTACTTCGTTGCGACCGAGAGGGTAAATTGGGAGGAGGAGTAGCGCTATACACTAAGGAAAGCATCAAAACCACCAGAATCACAGATGTTAGATACACCGGGGAATCCCTCTGGGTGAATCTGGCCAGAGGGAATGAAAAATGCCTATACCTTGGGGTGATATATAGACCTCCCAGGCAACAGGAGGACAAAGACATGGAATTAATCGAGGACATAGAGAACATCACACTGCGCGTGGACACAGTAATGCTAGGAGACTTCAACATGCCAGATGCAGATTGGAACACACTCTCCGCGACTACGGGTAGCAGCAAAAGAATATTAACCTCCATAAAGGGTGCACGTCTCAAGCAATTGGTATTGGAGCCCACCAGGGACCAGGCGTTACTAGACCTAGTTCTCACCAATGGAGATAGCGTCATGGAAGTCTCAGTAGGAGACACACTGGCCTCCAGCGACCATAATATGGTATGGCTCAACCTCAAGAAAGGTTTCCCTAAGACAAACACAGCAACAAGGGTTCTCAACTTTAGAGGCACAGACTTCAACCTCATGGGAGATTTTGTCCATCAGGAGCTACATAAACAAGCAATATCTGACAATGTGGAGGATATGTGGTCGTCTCTGAAGTCCATCCTACACGAAGCAACAGACCGATACATAAAGACAGTAAGTAAACGCAGGAGAAACAAAAGACCCCAATGGTTCAGTAAAGAAATTTCAGACCTAGTTAAACAGAAAAAAGATGCATTTATCACCTACAAACATTTAGGCAGAGATGGGGCGAAAGAGGACTATCTAGACAGATCTAAAGCTGTCAAAACAGCAGTCAGAGAAGCCAAACTCCGAATGGAGGAAGAGTTAGCACGGAAAATTAAGAAAGGGGATAAATCTTTCTTCAGCTATATTAGTGACAGGAAAAGAAACAAAGATGGGATAGTACGCCTGAAGCAATCGGACGGTAACTTTGCGGAATCAGATTCTGAGAAGGCAGAACTACTAAACAAATACTTCTGTTCAGTGTTCACCCGCGAAGCGCCGGGAGCTGGTCCACAGCTGCAGACGGGAGATAACCAGAAAGACCCGTTTCAAGATTTTGAATTTACGCCCAGTAGCGTCTATGACGAACTATCAAGACTCAAGGTAAACAAAGCCATGGGACCGGATAACCTACACCCCAGAATGCTCAGGGAGTTAAGGGAAGTCCTGGCAGAACCATTATCTGTTCTTTTCAATCTTTCCCTAAGCACAGGAAGGGTCCCCTTGGACTGGAAAACCGCCAACGTAATCCCACTCCACAAAAAGGGCTGCAGGACAGAGACAGAAAACTACAGACCAGTGAGTCTCATGTCTATAGTGTGTAAACTCATGGAAACACTGATCAAACAGAATCTTGACACAATCCTAGACGAAGAAAAACTGCGTGATCCACACCAACACGGGTTCACCCAGGGCAGATCCTGCCAATCTAATCTGATTAGCTTTTTTGACTGGGTTACTAGACAACTGGACGCCGGAGAGTCACTGGACGTGGTATATTTGGACTTCAGTAAAGCATTTGATAGCGTCCCTCATCGAAGATTACTGAACAAGCTGAAATCGATAGGATTAGGAGACACTCTAACTACATGGGTTGGGGATTGGCTGAGCACTAGACTTCAGAAGGTGGTGGTGAACGGTACCCCATCCGAAGCATCGGACGTGATCAGTGGAGTGCCGCAGGGCTTGGTCCTGGGCCCGATTCTATTTAACTTATTCATAAGAGATATGACGCAAGGACTTAGAGGAAGGGTATCACTGTTCGCCGACGACGCCAAACTTTGCAACATAGTAGGCAAAAGCTTATTACCTGATAATATGACACACGACCTACTGTTGCTGGAACAATGGTCAACTACTTGGCAGCTAGGCTTCAATGCTAAAAAATGCAAGATAATGCATCTGGGTAAGAGAAACCCGCATAGAACTTATGTACTAAATGGTGAGACCTTGGTTAGGACCACGGCGGAACGCGACCTAGGGGTGATCATTAGTGAGGACATGATGGTTGCCAATCAAGTGGAGAAGGCTTCCTCCAGGGCAAGACAAATGATGGGGTGTATCCGCAGAGGTTTCGTCAGCAGGAGACCTGAAGTTATGATGCCGTTGTACAGAGCCATGGTGAGGCCTCACTTGGAGTACTGTGTTCAGTTTTGGAGACCACACTACCGAAAGGACGTGCTGAGGATCGAGTCGGTTCAGCGAACGGCCACCAGGATGGTCTTGGGGCTCAAGGATCTCACGTATGAAGAAAGACTAAAAAAATTGCGGCTGTACTCACTTGAGGAAAGAAGAGAATGGGGAGATATGATTGAAACATATAAGTACATCACGGGACACATCGAGTCAGAAGATGATATCTTCTGGCTCATGGGACCCTCGACCACCAGAGGGCATCCGCTGAAAATCAGGGGAGGGAAGTTTCATGGCGACTCCAGGAAGTACTTCTTCACCGAAAGAGTAGTGGATCATTGGAACAGACTCCCATTCCAGGTGATAAAGGCCAGCAGCGTGACAGATTTTAAGAGAAAATGGGATACTCACGTGGGATCTTTAAGGGAGTAAATTCAGGGGAGGGGATACTTGGAATGGGCAGACTTGGTGGGCTATAGCCCTTTTCTGCTGCTTTTTTCTATGTTTCTATGTGATGGGATAATTCATTTTAGAAACATCTTTCAGCTGATACGAGGTCTGGCAATTAGGTTCGCAAACTTGTCTCCATGCGCTTAAGTTGGCAGCACTGTACAAACACCTCGGTAAGGTTTCATAACCTTGGTATATCAGTGTCTCACAGCTGTGTTCGTGTCGATGTGTGACAGTGTCTTGCCGAGTGGCGTTCATGTTTTTGTGTGCCATCGCAAGAATGTCAGAGCTTGAATTAGAGCAATGAACAAACATTAAATTTCATGTTAAACTTGGTAAGAGTAGAAGTGAAATCGGGGACTTGTTAGTCCAAGTATATGGGGATAATGCCATGAAGAAAATGGATTAAACATTTTTTTGAGGGGAGAGATGAAGAAAGGTCAGGGCGGCCAGTAACGAGCAGAACTGATGAAAACATTGCAAAAATTCATCAAATTGTACGTCATAATTGGCTGACTGTGAGAAGCATAGCAGACCAAGTAAACACTGATAGAGAAACAATGAGGAAAATCTTAACTGAAAATCTTGGTATGAGAAGGTGTATGTAAAAATAGTCCCAAAAGAGCTCACCGATGAACAAAGGCAAAGGAGAGTTGAAGTTTGCCAAGATCTTTTGGAGAGGCAAGATGATGTTTTGGGCCATGTTATCACTGGTGATAAAACACGGGTGTACCAATACAACCCTGAAATAAAGCGTCAAAGTGCGCAATGGAAGTCAGCCAATTCTCCATGATGAAAAATGTTCCGCCAGTCCAAATCAAGAGTCGAAACGACGTTGCTAACCTTTTTTTGATATCAGAGAGATTGTTTATGAATTTATACTAACTGTAAAAACAGTTAACCGAGTTGACTATTTGTGAGTCCTGAAAAGACTGCATGAAAAAGTTAGATGAAAATGACCTGATCTTTTTGCCAACAACTCATGGCTCTTGCATCACGACAATGCACCAGCTCACACGACACTTGTCTGTGAGGGAGTTTTAGCCAGAAAACAAATGACTGTATTAGAACACTCTCCCTACTCATCTGATCTGGCCCCCAATGACTTTGTTTTTACCTGAAGATAAAAAGAAATATTGTAAAGGAAGATATTTTGATGATATTCAGGCCATCAAGGGTAATACGACAACAGCTCTGATAGGCATTCTAGAAAAAAGAGTTCCAAAATTGCTTTGAAGAGTGGACTAGGTGCTGGCATCAGTGCATAGCTTCCCTAGGGGAGTACTTTGAAGGTGACCATTTTGATATTCAGCAATGAGGTTTGTAGCACTTTTTCTAGGATGAGTTTGTGAGCTTAATGGTCAGACCTCGCATACAGGTCAAAATGGGTACATTAACTTTTATGTACTAGATAGAACATAAATGTTTATGGCATGAAATAGAAACTTCTCTCTTTAAGTAATCCCATTTTGGGAAACATGTTCTCCTAAGTCTGAGGCTTGTCCCCATTAGAAGTTAATTAATGTAATGTGATTAAAAGTCAACAGCCATACTATACTATTAAATCCAATTACTTAAGTAGTAAATCTAATTAATAAGTTGGAATATAGAAGTAGTGTCCATTTTTGATATTGTGCAAATGGTTTTCAATAGTTTCATATTTTGGTATGAAATAGAGACATAAATATTTGTTAGCCATTTTAGAAACATAAATATTTTTTCCCCACAGCCTTTTATGCCTTGTTTTACTTTGTTTTAGAGGGAGGGGGGACATAAACCACTAGGGGGCTAAGGGCTGACTAACCCTAATCCCATCAATGGAGTGCTGCTAAATAGGAGCACAAGTTGTTGTGTATTAGTATTGTTTTATTCTTATGTTTTGCAAAATTTTCAATAAAACATACTGAACTTAAAAAAAGAGAAGCAAATCACCTGAACCAGATGGTATACATCCTAGAGTACTGAAAGAACTCAAACATGAAGTTGCTAATCTGTAACCTGTTGTATTGAAATCACCCATGATACTTGAAGATTAGAAGGTGGCCAATGTAATGCCAATTTTTTAAAAAAGGGTTACAAAGGTGATTAAGGAAATTACAGACCAGTAAGCCTGACATCAGTGCCTAGTAAAAGAAAAAAAAAAAAAAAAGACATTTTCTATCCAAAAGAATAAAATTACCGTACACATAGACATAGCTAAACTTGGTTTAATGGGACAGAGCCAATATGGATTCAGTCAAAGGAAATCTTGCCTCACCAATCTGCTTCATTTCTTTGAAGGAGTGAATAAACACCTGGATAAAGGTGAGCTAGTTGATCTAGTGTATCTAGATTGTTAGATTTGATGAAATCCCTCATGAGAGACTCCTGTGAAAATTAAAAAGCTATGGGATAGGAGGCAATATTTTGTTATGGATTGGAAACTAGTTAAAAGATTTAAAAACAGAGGATTTACGTTAATGGCTGTTTCTCTAATTCAGGGGTGTCAAATGTCGGTCTTCGAGAGCCGCAACCCAGTCGGGTTTTCAGGATTTCCCCAATGAATATGCATGAGATCTATTAGCATACAACGAGAGCAGTGCATGCAAATAGATCTCATGCATATTCATTGGGGAAATCCTGAAAACCCGACTGGATTGCGGCCCTCGAGGACTGACATTTGATACCCCTGCTCTAAATAAACAAAGGTACATAGTGGAGTGTCCCAGTGATCTGTACTGAAGTCAGTGCAACCTAACATATTTATAAGTGATCTGGAAATGGAAACAAGCGAGGTGATTAAATTTTAAAGCTATTCAAAGCTGTTAAATCACATGTGGACTCTTGAGAATTTGCAGGATGGTCTTGCGAAATTGGAAGACTGGGCACCTAAATGGCAGATGAAATTTAAATGTTTATGTTCATTTAATATCCCACTTAATGCAAAAGGTCAAAGCGGCTCACAAATAAAATCAGATAGAAAGGAATGCCAATAATAAAAGGAAAGATATTACAATCAATCAAGATAACACTCATACAATCTATAAATAAATAACTAAAGATAAACAAGATAGTACCTGGAATTCTATTCAGTCTGCCCTGAAATATGAAAAGCTTTCTGAAAAAAAATACATTTTCAAAAATGATTTAAACTTTAGAAAGCTCAGCCTGAATACAAGGTGGAAGATTAATCCAGAATAAAGGAGAAATAAAAACGACATAGACAAATGCAAAGTGATGCACATTGGGCAAAAGTAATACAAACCATAATTACTTGGTGCTAAGTTCTACATTAGGAGTTACCTCTGAAGAAAAAGATCAGAACCAAAATATTCTGGTCATTGTGCAACGGTGGCCAAAAAACCGCCCCAAACAGAATATTAGGAATTATTAGGAAAGGGATAGAAAACGAGACAGAGAATAATATAATGCTTCTGCATTGCTTCATGGTGGACCTCATCTTGAGTATTACGTGCAATTATGGTTGCCATATCTAAAAAATGACTTAGGGCTAGATTCACTGAGCAAACCGATTGTGTACCTATCGATTTGCGAGCCCTTTGCGACCTGATTTCCCTCCGACCCGATTCACTAACCTCTCCTCCGATCCAATCCCAATCCGTGCATGCAAATGAGGAGAATTGGCATGCAAAGCAGGAAAGACGCGATTCACTAAACTTATCGACTGGCTGGCCGATCAAAAAACTAGCAACTGGTGAGGACCAGTCGCTTGTGCTAAAATCCCCCATTCTCCTGCCTGCCGCCCTGCTCTCTGCCCCAATTCTCCTGCTCTGGCCACTCTGCTCTTTGCTCCGATTCTTCTGCCTGCCACCCTGCACTCTGCTCTCTGCCCCGATTCTCCTGCCTGCTGCCCTTCTCTCAGCCCTTCCCTGTAGGTTTAAAGCGGGTTAAAACCACGGACTTGCAAAAAAAAAAGCAAAAATAAAAAGTTTCCTACTGAGAGCATGTGCAGACCATATACAGGCAAAGAAGATGGTCCGTGCATGCTCAAGGATCGCTCTCTAGCGATCCGTGCGGTAGGTGGGGGTGGGGTGGGGGGGAGCGTGTCAACAATCATCCCCATTTGCATGCAGGCCTTTAGTCAGCTCGTCAGCCTGCATGTAATTGGGCACGGATTGGACACGGAAAGGAGGTTAGTGAATCTAGCCCCTAATGGAATTAGAAAAGGTTCAAATAAGGTCAATGGAAGGACTCTTATATGAGGAAAAGCTATGAGGTAAGGGTTCTTCATCTTGGAGAAAAGATGGTTGAAGAGAGATATGATAGAAGTCTACAAAACCCTGACTAGAGTAGAGTGGGTAAACGTGAATAGATTGTTGACTCTTTTGGGGATCTATAAATGGCGACTAGTGGCGCCTATCTTCTAGGTTCCGCTCAGCATAGATGTCAATCAGTTGCTAGGTGCTGTTACAAAATTTGGCCTACTGGCACCTAAATCGACTTAGGCATCACTAGGCATTCTAATGGTAGGCGCAGGTATATTAGGCCAGGATTTTTCTGGTCTAATTTACCGGCACCTATCACAGACACCTACGGCCTCTTTTACAAAGCGCTAGAGATGTACAAAGCCATAGAGATGTAAAGGGCTTCAGGGCTGTTGCTCCTCGGCTTTGTAAAAGAGGCCGCTAGTGATGCCTAAGCCATACCATGCCTATTCACCGCCTCCTAACCTTGCCCACTTTGAGGTAGTTGTTAGAACTCCTTGTTTTAAAATTTTTTTTTAATTGAGTTTTAAAAAAAAAATAAAAAAATCTTTATTCATTTTCAAAAATTACAATTGTACAACATTCATTCAGGAATACCTTAATTCATCACTTGACATTCTTATTTGTATTATTCCAAATAAATAATTATATAAGAAACCCACCCCTCCCACCCACATACCAATAAATAACAACTATCAATATATTATCCGTCATAATCCCCCCCCCTTATCTTATCCAATATTTAATTGAGCTTTTAATGACGTGGTCAAGCTCATTGATCAATTCTGAGTTCTGCGCAGATCTCAGCTAGGCATTCCCAATCAGGGTGCCTGATGGCGCTTAAGCTAGGCGCCGTTTGTAGAATTAGACCATGCGCATATTATTGCCAAACAATAAAACATACATGTTCATATTTTTTTCTGCTTACTTTCATTTGATAAAGACGTGCAATGACATGGGACATGCCATTGACATATCCCATATCATTGCAAATGGATGCCCATCTCCAATTGGGAGCATTTAGATATACAGGGTTTAAAAAAAATGGCGCATATCCACATCTCGGTTCTGAAATGCCAACTTACACATCTAAAGTGCCAACACGTAGGGCTCCTTTTATGAAGGTGCGCTAGCGGTTTTAGCGTGCGCTTAGCGCGCGCTACATTGCCGAGCACGCTACACGCTAATGCCTCCATAGAGCTTGCATTAGTATTTTTCGTGTAGCGCAGGGTTAGCGCGCGCTAATCTTCAGTGAGCGCTAAAACCGCTAGCGCACCTTAGTAAAAGGAGCCCTTAAATGTTGTATGTGGCTTTCTCCGCTGATGTTCTCAACATCGACAATTGCAAAATGATTGCTCCTGCCACACAAAAATAATGTATTTACATGTTAATTTCACCCAGGTATTTTTTTTTTTAAGTTCTATGTCAGCAGATCTTTTTCTTGTTTTTTTTTTAAACTTTTTTTCCCCCTTTTACTAAGCCGTGGTAGAGGTTTCTACCTCGACCCAGAGCGCTAAATGCTCTGATGTTCATAGAAGGACATGGAGGTACTTGAGAGAGTCCAAAGAAGAGCAACTAAGCTAATAAAGGGTATGGGGGACCTCTCATATTCTGACAGATTGAAAAAGTTGGGGCTTTTCTCCCTGGAAAAGCGACGACTCAGGGGAGACATGATAGAAACCTTCAAGATCATGAAGGGCATAGAAAAAATAGACAGGGACAGATTTTTCAAATTAAGGGGATCAATAAGTACAAGGGGGCACTCAGAGAAATTGAAAGGGGAGAAGTTTAGAACAAATGCTAGGAAGTTCTTTTTCACCCAGAGGGTGGTGGATACATGGAACGCGCTACTGGAGGATGTGATAAACAGGAGCACGCTACAAGGGTTCAAAGAAGCTTTGGATAGGTACTTGGAAGACAAAGGGATTGAGGGGTACAGATAAGAGTAAAGGTAGATTATAGGGATGGGATTAGAGGTAAGTTACAAAATTAATCAGGGACCACTGTTCAGGCACTAGGCCTGATGGGCCGCCGCGGGAGCGGACCGCTGAGCAGATGGACCTCTGGTTTGACTCAGCGGGGGCAACTTCTTATGTTCTTAATTCCATGAGCGTCAAAGCAGCATCAAATCATTTAGCGCTCCGGGCCACGGTAGAGGACGCTTAGTACAAAAAGGCCCTTATTTTAAATAAATTTTAAAAATAATTACAAAAAATCTCACATTTACAGTAAAGAAATATGTACTATCAATATAGGTTAAAAAAAAAAATACTGCTTCTATTTACCACATTATGGGAAGCAAACCTGAAAGAGCAGAGTGAGACCAATTATCAATTACAACAGGGTGTTATAGTATGTAATAATACTTCCCCAATTACCCATTTGAGTTACCAAGAAAAGGAAAAATACATGTCAAGGAAAACAAATTACTTATTCATGAGAGAGGCTTCCAACTGAGAAGGATCATTATAAATATATTTAACTGCTTGGTAGGTAATAAAGCATCTGCATGGAAAATGCAAAAAGAAAGTAGCTCCAAGGAGTAGCAGATCTTTTTCTAAAATACTATCTTGACCCGGACATCTCAATTTTGATTTCTGCATTTTATCTAAATTGGAGCCCAGTTTCATGATTTGTTTAGTATTTCACGTTTGATCCTAGGCTTTCTCCTGCTTCATAAATAGCCCAGCAGAAGCCCTGGCCCTGGCATTCAAACCTTTTCCCATGCTGGGTAACAAAGAGCTGCATATCGGATGTCCAGCAGTTCTATGTGCTACAGAATAATGACAAGGAGACACATTTTTCCCCGTCCTCGCGGGAAATCCATTTCCCTCCCAGTCCCCGCGAGTTCTTTTCCTGTCCCTGCCCCCTTCCTGCAAGCTCTGTCCTCATCTGCACAAGCCTCAAACACTTTAAAATCCTAAGTAGCAACATTCTAGAGCTCAGATTGTGATGTCATAATGCCTCATTCCACCAATGCCTAAGCTCCGTCCTCATCTGCACAAGCCTCAAACGCTTTAAAATCCTAAGTAGCAACATTCTAGAGCTCAGACTGTGATGTCATAATGCCTCATTCCACCAATGCCTAAGCTCTGTCCTCATCTGCAAAAGCCTCAAACACTTACAGGAATGGGGCAGAGACAGGGACATAACTTGATGGGAAGCTGCACAAAATGGTGGCAATTTTATATATTGGCACCAAGATTTTGGTACCCTAATGCCATGTGCTTAGCACCAATTCTTTACTGGCATCTTGGCACCAACACTTAGATATGTATGTTGCCTCCTCCATTGGTGTTTTCAATGTTGATAGTTGTAACATGGTTGGCTTAAGTCAACATTGGCATGCCTAAACTTAGGCACCAACAGTTAGACCAAGTCAATAACAGTTGCAACTCTTGATGCCTAAGTGTACCCCGAAGTGCACTTAACTTATAGTATTCTATGAATGAATGCCTGTTAAATTGTTTTATGTGCCTTAAAAAGTTGTAATGTGGATTGAAACATTTTTATAATATTGTTTTTATGAAACAAACCTAAGAAACATACAAAAATATGGAAAAATGTCCAAAGGAACCGAAAACAAACCAAAAATATTTACCTAGCGCACATCCCTATTGGGTAACATAAAGGAGAAAGTGGGAGCCCATTTCTCAGCTGCCAAAAAGTCACAGCTGGAAGGAATTTTTGAAAAGACGTTCAAATCCGAGTTTGGCTGTTTTGCGGAACATGCACAAAAATCCAGTAATGAACATGACCATTTTCGAAAGAGAAAATGGCCATTTCTCAGACCTGCTTGTCTTCAGTGCGTCTATCTTTTGGAACCAGTTTTGAAACAAACATGTCCAAAAGAAAAATGCATAAAAGAAGCCAACAGAGCAGTGGGGCACCCTTGGGGGCACTGTAAACTTCACAAAACCCACCCAAAACCTACTATACCCAAATGTACCCTACTAGACCCAACTGTACAACACACCAATAGCCCTTATGCCTGCAGGTGTCGCCTATATGTAGGCACAGTGGAGTTTGGGTGGGTTGTGGAAGGATTACATATTCCGCCATACGAGTAGTAATCAAAGTGGGATATGGGCCTGAGTCTTCAACTCTATAGTCCATTACACTGCTCACTAGGTTATTCTAGGAACCTGCTTGCTGTTTTATTAAGATTGGCCATAACATCTGAAGCTGTTTTACAGACCGGTATGTACAGTTTCATTCATATCTTTAGGGTGGGGGAGTAGAAGGGACTCAGTGACAACTGGGAGAGTGCCTTCGTCCATACAATAGTCATCTGGTCAGTTTGGGCACCTTTTTGGCACTTATTCATTGTTAAAACAGGTCTAACTAAAAGTCCAAACTGTGCCCTGGACATTTTCTAAACTGTTTGATTATTGCGCAAAAACATCCTAAACGCCCTAGTCCCGCCCAAACCATGCCTCCAACATGCAATGCAGAAAACCACCATAGAAATCTGTCTACGAAATACATTTAGAAAATAGCAAAAATTGGCAGGGCTTGGCAAGAAAAGCACCCATCAGCCCCTTTATGCCACTTTTTGGATGTTTTTCTTTTTTGAAAATGAGCCCCGTAGTCTGTGTCATCACAGCATGCCTTTTCAAAACTTCTAAGGCAACATTTCCTGTCTATTGTTTCCGTGTATCACCAGATCAATATGGAGTCCCAGTGCATTTCAGCAGGCAGCACTGAGGATTAAAGCTGAATTGAACACATTAAGGGCAATTTTATAAATTAGTGGTTCATGGTTTATTGACTTATATTCCGCCTTTGTCCAAGGTGGATAACAACGTAACATACTAGCTAAAAAGATAGACAAAACTCAACATAGAAGCCAGCAAAATATAAAGAAGTCCAACTGCTGAAGCCTCTAAGGCAGCTGTCATCAAACCAAATAGATTCCGCTTTAATAGTTTCTTAAATGCATGCAAATTCTTCTGACGTCGAATACAGTGTTCCCCCGGTCGTTCGCAGTCCCGGTCATTCGCGGTATTTTCCGACCGTGAACCGCCGACAAGGAGAGGGCAGCAGGAGAGAGCAGCTGGAGCGCTGTGAGTGCAGGAAATCACTCGCGGTACGCTCCAACCGCCTCTTCCTGCACTAAGTCGGGCCTTATCCAATCAGGAGCTGCTTTGACATGCAGCCCAGAAAAGCTCCTACCGCTTGGGAAGTGCAATGACAGCGCGGATGCACTTACTACTTCAGGTTTAAGGAGTAGTAGATGCATCAAATCTACCTGCGTACAGGAAGTTACCATGCACTAAAGTGCAGACTCTATAAATGGCACGTGAAAGTAGGAGTCAAGATTGGTGTGCTTAGCCGATCTAGGTGCCCATCAGTTTTTATAATTGGCTTAATCAATGCTGTTAATTGAAAGTGTCATTAAAAAAGCATAAAAAATTTAATTAGCTGGAGGTTGTCTAACTTGATAGGTGCCTGCCACTTTGAGGTAGGCGTCTATTCACTAGGTCTTGTCAGCCAAATCTGATCAATTTTTTTGACAGGGTGACCAGGGAATTGGATACAGGGAGTGTGCTGGATGTGGTGTATTTATTATCACAATGATAAGGAAATACTGATATACAATACAATCAGTACTTGCTGATAAGCAAAATTAGCACAAGGTAATATTACATTCAACATAGCCCACAATAGGAGAAGAAGAAAACAAACCCTAGGGGCAGGGATACATTAACCTAAATTGAAATTCTAGGAAAAAGAGCAGTTACAACCTTCCATAGATTAACACCACACAATCCTGATTCAATCCGGATGCATAGAGATACCCTTACCTTCTAAGAAAAAACCTAATTGGGCAGTTTCAAAAAAATACATATTTACTTTCCTGGAGGGAAACCACATATTTACAGGGAAATCTCAGCTGAAAAACTGCCCCTAATGAAATAAGTACATAAGTACATAAGTAGTCGCCTCCGCCGGGGCAGACCAGAGGTCCATCCAGCCCAGCGGTCCGCTCACGCGGCGGCCCATCAGGCATTGCCTGGTCAGCGGTCCCTGACTAATTTTATTGCCTACCTCTACAGTTATCTCTAAACCTTCCACTGGTCTTATCTGTACCCCTCAATCCCTTTGTCTTCCAGGAACCTATCCAGGTCTTCCTTGAAACCCTGTACTGTGCTATTTCCTATCACGGCCTCCGGAAGGGTGTTCCATGTGTCCACCACCCTCTGTGTGAAAAAGTACTTCCTTGCGTTTGTTTTAAACCTGTCCCCCTTCAATTTCATCGAGTGACCCCTTGTTCTTGTGGTTTCTTTCAAATTGAAAAATCTGTCTTTGTCAACCTTTTCGATGCCCCTCAGGATCTTGAAGGTCTCTATCATATCTCCTCTGAGTCTCCGCTTTTCCAGGGAGAACAACCCCAGCTTCTTCAGTCTGTCAGTGTATGTAAGGTTTTCCATACCCTTAATCAGTTTAGTTGCTCTTCTCTGGACTCCCTCAAGCATCGCCATGTCCTTTTTGAGGTACGGTGACCAGTACTGTACACAGTATTCCAGATGCGGGCGCACCATAGCCCGGTACAGTGGCAGGATGACTTCCTTCGTTCTGGTCGAGATACCCTTCTTAATGATACCTAACATTTGGTTTGCTTTCCTCGAGGCTGTGGCGCATTGTGCCGACGCCTTCAATGTCGTGTCTACCATCACTCCCAAGTCTCTTTCCAGATTACTGACCCCTAGCATTGATCCCCCCATTTTGTAAGTGAACATCGGGTTCCTTCTCCCTATATGCATGACCTTGCATTTCCCTACATTGAAGCTCATTTGCCACTTTTTCGCCCATTCTTCCAATGTCGTAAGATCCCTTTGGAGATTCTCGCAGTCAACCGTGGTTTCAACCTTGCTGAATAGTTTGGTGTCATCTGCAAATTTGATGACTTCGCATTTTGTTCCCTCCTCCAGGTCGTCAATGAATATGTTAAACAGGAGCGGTCCCAGCACCGATCCTTGAGGAACCCCGCTCGTGACCCCTTGCCAGTCCGAGTAATGGCCCTTTACACCAACCCTCTGCTTCCTGTCTGCCAGCCAGTTTTTGATCCATCGGTGGACCTCCCCGTGCACCCCATGGTTCCATAGCTTCCTGAGCAACCGCTCATGTGGTACCTTATCGAAGGCTTTCGTTCGGTATGATAGAAATTCTTTTCTTCTGGATTGCGTCCATTTTGAGACATCAGGAAACATATATATTTGTCCTCTCAAATAGGATACTTGTTTCAAATTAAAGTACAATTTCAGCAGCATTTCCTTATCCTGATGAAATACAAGAGAGACTAGTAAAGTAGCCCGACCCTCTATTTCAATATCAGATGATTGTAATATATCAGTTAGATCCATCTGATCTCCACCTCTAACTACCGTATTTTCACGCATATAACGCGCGCGTTATACGCGTTTTTACCTACCGTGCATACCCCTCGCGCGTTATATGCGTGAGCGCGGTATACCAAAGTTTTAAAACATAGTTCCCACCCCGCCCGACGCCCGATTCACCCTCCCAGCAGGACCGCTCGCACCCCCACCCCGAACGACCGCTCGCACGCGCTCCCACCCACACCCGCATCCACGATCGGAGCAAGAGGGAGCCCAAGCCCTCTTGCCCGGCCGACTCCCCGACGTCCGATACATCCCCCCCCCCCGGCAGGACCACTCGCACCCCCACCCCGAACGACCGCTCGCACGCGCTCCCACCCACACCCGCATCCACGATCGGAGCAAGAGGGAGCCCAAGCCCTCTTGCCCGGCCGACTCCCCGACGTCCGATACATCCCCCCCCCCTGGCAGGACCACTCGCACCCCCACCCCGAACGACCGCCGACTTCCCGACAATATCGGGCCAGAAGGGAGCCCAAACCCTCCTGGCCACGGCGACCCCCTAACCCCACCCCGCACTACATTACGGGCAGGAGGGATCCCAGGCCCTCCTGCCCTCGACGCAAACCCCCCTCCCCCCCAAGAACCTCCGACCGCCCCCCAGCCGACCCGCGATCCCCCTGGCGACCCCCCCGACCCCCCCACCCCCCTTCCCCGTACCTTTGGTAGTTGGGCCAGAAGGGAGCCCAAACCCTCCTGGCCACGGCGACCCCCTAACCCCACCCCGCACTACATTACGGGCAGGAGGGATCCCAGGCCCTCCTGCCCTCGACGCAAACCCCCCTCCCCCCCAAGAACCTCCGACCGCCCCCCAGCCGACCCGCGATCCCCCTGGCGACCCCCACGACCCCCCCACCCCCCTTCCCCGTACCTTTAGTAGTTGGCCGGACAGACGGGAGCCAAACCCGCCTGTCCGGCAGGCAGCCAACGAAGGAATGAGGCCGGATTGGCCCATCCATCCTAAAGCTCCGCCTACTGGTGGGGCCTAAGGCGCGTGGGCCAATCAGAATAGGCCCTGGAGCCTTAGGTCCCACCTGGGGGCGCGGCCTGAGGCACATGGGCCCAACCCGACCATGTGCCTCAGGCCGCGCCCCCAGGTGGGACCTAAGGCTCCAGGGCCTATTCTGATTGGCCCACGCGCCTTAGGCCCCACCAGTAGGCGGAGCTTTAGGATGGATGGGCCAATCCGGCCTCATTCCTTCGTTGGCTGCCTGCCGGACAGGCGGGTTTGGCTCCCGTCTGTCCGGCCAACTACTAAAGGTACGGGGAAGGGGGGTGGGGGGGTCGTGGGGGTCGCCAGGGGGATCGCGGGTCGGCTGGGGGGCGGTCGGAGGTTCTTGGGGGGAGGGGGGTTTGCGTCGAGGGCAGGAGGGCCTGGGATCCCTCCTGCCCGTAATGTAGTGCGGGGTGGGGTTAGGGGGTCGCCGTGGCCAGGAGGGTTTGGGCTCCCTTCTGGCCCAACTACCAAAGGTACGGGGAAGGGGGGTGGGGGGGTCGTGGGGGTCGCCAGGGGGATCGCGGGTCGGCTGGGGGGCGGTCGGAGGTTCTTGGGGGGGAGGGGGGTTTGCGTCGAGGTCAGGAGGGCCTGGGATCCCTCCTGCCCGTAATGTAGTGCGGGGTGGGGTTAGGGGGTCGCCGTGGCCAGGAGGATTTGGGCTCCCTCCTGGCCCGATATTGTTGGGGAGTCGGCGGTCCTTCGGGGGGGGGGGAGGGATGTATCGGACGTCGGGGGGGGGCATCAGGCTTTCAGGATGGGGACAGACCTTCAAGGGGGGACAGTGCACGGAAGTCAGGGGGGGTGAACGGAGAGTCGGGACAGCGCACGGAAAGTCAGGGCGGGCGAAAGGAGCGTCGGGCAGCATGCGCGGTATACCCGTGAGCGCGGTATATCAAAGTTTTTGTGCAAATCATCGTGATTTCTGCGCGCTATATTCGTGTGCGCGTTTTATACGGGTGCGTGTTATTTGCGTGAAAATACGGTAATTCTCCTTCTTTAGTTGAAATTTTCTTTAAGTAATACATTTTTTTGAAATGGTGGAAGATCGGATTCTGATATCTTTAATATAGTTGTCATGAAATTCCTAAAAGTTTCCCGGGGTGACATAAACTTGGCTACTGGAAAATTTAAAAGTCTCAAATTCAAGCTTTTCTGTTGATTCTCCAAGTTTTCAATCTTCCTCAGGAATAGTATTTTATCTGAAATTTGTTTGGTCATCAGATTTTTGGTCTCAATTGTCGTTTTCTCTAAGCTCTTTATCTCTAATTGTTGCTGCTGAAGTGATGTCTCCAACAGAGCTATCTTAGAAGTTGAATTTAGTGTAATTAGATGTGGTGTATATAGATTTTAGCAAAGCCTTTGACAGTGTTCCACACAAACATCTAATAAATAGAGTCCCCTCGATATGGGCCCCAAAGTGATAGACTGGGTCAGGAACTGGTTGAGTGGAAGGTAACAGAGGGTAGTGGTCAATGGAGATGTTACCAGTGGCGTGCCTCAAGGTTCAGTTCTTGTGCCCGTTCTTTTTAATATTTTTGTCAGTGATATTGCTGAAGGGCTGTCAGGTAAGATTTGCCTCTTTGCAGTTGATACTAAAATTTTCAATAGACTACACCCCCCCGATGGTGTGAATAACCTGGAAGAATAGTCTGAAATTTGGCGGCTAAGATTTAATGCTAAGAAAAGCAAGGCCATGCATTTGAATTGCAAAAACCTGAGGGAACAGTACAGGAAGTGAACTTTTGTGCATGAAAGAGGAGTGGGCCATGGGTGTGATAAGATTGCCGTGAAACGCTGGCCACATTGATGTTTCCAGATAGTACAGCGTGTGCTAAGTTGGGAAGATATCCTGGATAACTGGGAAATATATATCTCCACGGATAAGATAAGTGTGTTTTTGTATACCGACATGAACTTATGATTCAGACAAGATGATGTTTATTTGGCATTTATTTAGCTTCACGTGACAGTTTTGTTCAGTGAAGTATATGACTTTTGCAGATAAAACATGAGTATTTCTGCATCTGAAGTTTATTGAAATAATCACAAAAAGAGATTGGCTACTGAAAGTGCCTATAAGATTTGTAGTTTTAAGAGTGACATAGTAGATTTAAAAAAAAGATAAAAATAAGAAAAGTATTTATAAGAACTGTATCATTTTTGATTGAATTAAAGTAGAAACATAGAAACATGCCCCTTCTTTTACTAAAGTGTGTTAACCGATTAAAACATGCTAATCGAATTAGCGCGCTCTAAATGCTAACGTGTCCACAGACTAACATGCATGCATGCATGTTTAATGAATATATGTTATGTGTTAAAGGGGTAATTTCATCTGTGTTGCTTTTAGATTGTAATTCTGGATATTGTCTCCAATTCATGTTACGCTAACTGCAGGGAACTCCATTGAGGTATTTGAGGTATATAAATAAAAAGCTGAAAGGGGACAGATTCAAAACAAATGCTAGGAAGTTCTTCTATACCAGTGGTCTCCAACTCAAACCCTTTGCAGGGCCACATTTTGGATTTGTAGGTACTTGGAAGGCCTCAGAAATAAATAGTTAATGTCTTATTAAAGAAATGACAATTGTGCATGAGGTAAAACTCTTTAAAGTTTATAAATCTTTCCTTTTGGTTAAGTCTTAATAATAATATTGTCATTTATAGCTAAAGAGACATATGATCAAGAAACTGTTTTATTTTACTTTTGTGATTATGATAAACATACTGAGGGCCTCAAAATAGGACCTGGCGGGCCTCATGTGGCCCCCGGGCCGCGTGTTTGAGACCACTGTTCTATACCCAGCATGTGGTGGACACCTGGAATGCGCTTCCAGAGGATGTAATAGGGCAGAGTACGGTATTGGGGTTTAAGAAAGGATTGGACAATTTCCTGCTGGAAAGGGGGATAGAAGGGTATAAATAGAGGATCACTGCACAGGTCCTGGACCTGTTGGGCCGCCGCGTGAGCGGGCTGCTGGGCACGATGGACCTCAGGTCTGACCCAGCAGAGGCATTGCTTATGTTCTTAAAAAATGCATTGTATTGTATAGTTGATGCTGAGAATGGGCCATTTGGCCTTTATCTGTCATCATGTTTCTATACACGAATTCTTTTAGATGTTAAGCAAATCATGAAAAGGGCAAGTTTGCTGAAATAAATTGAGTACCTGAATAAATTCATGTAAACCGTTCTGAACTCCCCTGGGAGAACGGTATAGAAAAATTGAATAAATAAAATAAAATAAAAAAAAGAAATGTGTCAAACCCCTATCACTGTTGCTTTGTGAATTTGTACTTTTTGACTGCGTATAACTTACGTTAGGGAACTGCCATGAATCCCTTGCCTTAATATAACTGCCATTATAATGATCTTTTCAGCAAGTACTAAATCTTAAAGATGTTTATCATTATTGTTGCTTTTACTAAATGGAACTAACATTTAAAATGGAATAAAAGATTGGCTTGTTGCTTTCCTTATGGATTGGGTGATCTTATTATCTAACTCAAGGAGAATGTATTTAGGCTATCGGTTTTCTCAGCTTATACCTCATCACGACCTTCTGGAAGTGAATATGTGCAGATTAATAAGGACGTCAAGTAAAGAACACAGAGGAACTCCTAAATGAAGTAAAACAAAACTGGAACAATGTCTAAAGAAATGAAGCTTAAACCTCAAAAATATGGATTTTACAAGGACCAAGATGGATGGGGAAATCCTAACTAATTATAATCTCCCTATGGGTAACCGAAAAGCTGGCTTTGGGGGGGGGGGGGGTGTCACACATAAAAATCAATGTCTTGGAATGTCAAGGCATTTAAGATTGGCATTCAGCAAATTGTGAAAAATTCTTGGAAGTACTCTACTCAAAAGGCAAAAGGTTTTGTTATATAAGGCAGGCAAATTGTGTGTGTGTGCATGTATGTATGTGTGTGTATATATAGTGTATATATATATATATATATGTATATATATATAAATATATATATATTCAAACGCATCGTTTTCATGAAATTAAAACAAAAAATTAAATATCAAATAATATTTCATATTCTAAACTTAACTGTATTCATAACATCCTGTCTTGTCTGTTTAGAGTGTAAGCTCTTTGAGCAGGGACTGTCTTCTTTGTGACTCTGTACAGCTCTCCATAAATCTGGTAGCACTCTAGAAATAATTCATAGTAGTGGTAGTAGTAGTGTGAAGAGTTTCAGTCTTTGGGAAGCAGAGCTGAGATTGTGATGTCATAATGCCTCATTGCACCAATAAGAGCCAACCTCATCAGTGATGTCACAATGGCGTGATTGTTCTGTCCTCCCCTCTGCACTCCAACCCAGCCAGCAGATTAACCGTGCCTCTTAACTGTATCCATGACATCCTGTTTGCCTGTCTTGGCTGTTTAGATTGTAAGCTCTTTCGAGCAGGGACCGTCTTCTTTGTGACTCTGTACAGCGCTGCATACGTCTGGTAGCGCTATAGAAATAATGAATAGTAGTATAGAAAAGAGAGGAGAGAAAGACTGTAAAAGAGAAAAACAGCATAAGCTGAGTACAAGCCCTCCATATTTCTTTAGACAAGAATAGTATGCCAATATGCACGAGACAGGCTTGCGTATAATAGATGTATTGCATGAAGGTATATTTAATGCATTCATTGTAGGTATTCTGAAAACCTGGCTAGGTTTGTCCTGAGGATTGAGTTGAAAAGAACACCAGATTCATCTGGTGTGATATAACATTAGCTGAGCTGATGCCACCTGCTGGTAATATTTATTTGGATGGTGGTGTGAGCGAAATGGGGGAGGGAGGTCAGAGGGTGAGGGGAATATATGAGGTGATGCCAATAAGGATTGACCAGTTTATAAGAGGAGGTAAGAAAGGGTTAATAGCTTGTAAGAAAAAAAAAGGATTGGGGAGGTTTCTGAGGTGATGGGGTGGAGCAGTCACGGGATTGGTTGGATGTTGTGGCAGGTTGGAGGGAGTTCTGTGAGGAAAGGGGAAGGAGTAGAGTAGTCTCTTCAGGAAAAAATTATCCCTCCCTCCCTACCTCCCATGTGTGCTGGTGGTATGTTCTGTGTCAGTGTTGGGGGAGGAATGGGAATTACAGGTTTTAGGTAGACTTGGGTGGGTTTGGTTGAGCTTTTAGGGTTGGGGAAGGTGGTCGCAACTTTGGGTGGGGTGGAAAATGGTGTGTGGCCCAATTGAATTTGGGAGATGAGCGGTTAATAAATAAATCTAAACTAAATTAAACTAAACCTTAGGGTTGTATATCGCATCCTCTCCACAATCGTAGAGCTCAGCACGGTTTACAGGAGTTGGGAGAGAAAGGAACTCCAATGAAGGTTAAAGGATAAAGTGAGAAGAATATTTGGAGGGCTTAGTATGCCAGAGAAGGAGTAAGTATTACATTTTTGAGAATAGCCAGGTTTTCAGATGTTTGCAGAAGAGTTGGAGAGAGCTCAGGTTCCGAAGAGGGGAAGTAAGGTTGTTCCAGAGCTCAGTGATTCTGAAGGGGAGGGAGGTCCCTAGTTTTCCTGCATGGGAAATGCCTTTTAATGAAGGGAAGGATAGAGAGTGGGTCTGGTGGTATTAGGATTTGAGGAGTTCCAAGAAAGTGGGATAAAGGAAGGGAGGATGACGTGTAGGATTTTGAAAGTTAGACAGGCACATTTAAAGTGGACCCTGGCATTTATTGGAAGCCAGTGAAGCTTAGACAGGAGCGGTGAGACATGGTCGAATTTACTATTTGTGAAGATAAGCTTAGCCGCGGCATTCTGAATCCGCTGAAGTCTATGAAGGTTTTTCTTGGTAAGGCTTAGTTAGATAGAGTTGCAATAGTCCAATCTGGAAAGGATGATGGATTGGACAAGGACGGTAAAGTGTTTTTGATAGAAACAGGATCTTACTGTCCTCAGCATGTGGAAATGTAACACTCGTAGATATTGTTAACGTTCCTACTGGATCATTCTCCTGGGGACAGGTTAAAGGAGCTGATAATGTTACAATCATTTCCCCACATTCTCAGGTCCTTTAAAAAAGTGACAATCCTCCCAACCTATTGTCTACTTCCTGATCCCAACAAAATTTTCAGTTCCCCCCCAATTCTTTTTGTAGAAATAGGAGTCCTCTCTTGAAACAACTCTTCAGTATTAATTTGACCCACCAGCATCATTTACCCACCTCTGGCATTTACCACAGGATTCCTGGGATTTAGTGGGATGCAGAAATTATCCCCAGTTGCTCTTTCCCAGTGGTTGTCTTGTTAAAAATGCCATCCTTCAGGACCTTCACAATAGCCTTGTAGTACCACTGCTAGAGGCCTAAAAGATGCCATTTTTGATGAAACTATTGCCAGAGCAAGAATGACCCCTCCTAGGTCCCAAGGATTCTGTTGAAGGAGATGCTTGTTCAGAATAACAAATTTTAGAACTATCGTTTCACATGCCAACAAACAATCATCTTACTTTTAAACAGAAGTAAAGCTCAAACAATTACAATACGTGATATTTATTAGAATTATTTCAAACTCACTTTAGAGCAAAAAAACCAAAAAACAACACACCTCATTTTTTCCACATTTGTCCCCCTACTAAAGATGGGCTCAGCTCAGTACTATAGTTAAGAAATATAGGGGGTCCTAGCCGTTTCAGCATGCACTAAATGCTAATGCGTCCATAGACTATAATGAGCGCGCTAGCATTTAGAGTGCGCTAAAATGACCCCGTAAATAATGAAGTCTAGATTTCACAACTTTAATTAGGAAGATGTAACATCATTTGATATTGGGAAGCCAAGAAAAAAATGAATGAATCACACATTAATTAGAGGTAGCTCATAAATCTAAATTGCCAAGCAATTTGGCTGATTAATTTCTTCATTTGCACTATAGGCCACATTCACGTAACTTTCCAATTTTTCACAGCCTCAACGCTTTTCTCTTTTTTTTTTTTTTAATTCTTTATTGATTTTTCAAACTACAAATGCGCAATAAATGATTCACCTATTTGCACATTACATAATAAGCGCAATAAAACTTACAAATACTACTGCATAATGAAATCTCCCCCACCCTCCCAGCTAATAAACAAATATCATAAAACCTTCACAAAATTATTCATAAAATCCTTGAATCAATTCCAATTCTATTCCCTTCCCTTCCCCCTTCCAAGATGTGTATGTTTACTTGATTATAAAATTAAATTAATTATTCCTTTTTACAGTATTTAGCCAATAGCTCCCAAACATCCATAAAATTCTTAAATCGCCCCTGTTGTATGGTCATGCCGGCAAATTAGCGCACGCTATTACATGCGTTAAATCGCTAACGTGGCTTCATAAAAGGAGCCCTTATAAGGGCAAAGGAGACAAAGGGTTAACCCCCCCCCCACCCCTAAGCCACAGTAGAAATTTTTACCGCGGCCCGGACTGCTAAATGCTCTGACACAGCTTCCATACACATAGAATTCCAATGAGCGTTGGAGCATTTAGCGCCTCGGGTCGCAGTGAAACCCTCTGCCGCAGCTTAGTAAAAGAAGGCCTGAATAGCATGTTTAATTTGTTCTCAAGATTCCCAATTTTATTTAATTGGAGTTACCTGCACATTTGGCCTTTATAACACGTGAAGTACATTACAGAATCGTTTATAGATTTTATAATTTTTACTGACTTTTTGGACTTTTATATCTGTTCTATTTATCTTCGTTTCCACAGAAGCAGAAATAAAAAAATAATTGACTAGCCCCCTCCCCTTCTTTTTACAAAACTGTGATAGTGGTTTTTAGCGCAGGCCAGCGCGGTGAAAACTCTGCGCAGCTCCCAACACTCATAGGAACTTCTACAACAGATTAGTGACTTCCTTATCATATACAGTTGTACCTTGGAATCCTAACTTAATCCGTTCCAGAACCCCGTTCAAGTTCCAAGACAATTTTTCCCATTGAAAAGAATAGAAACTGGATTAATCCATTCCTTGGTCCTACAAACGCTGCAAGATCGGGCCTACCTGGCAGAAACAGTAAGACTGGGATCCCCAGCGGCAAGACAGCAAAATCGGCAATGGCAGCTGCAAATGGTGTTCCGCTCAAAGCTTCCCTCCCAGGCGGAAACAGGAAGCTGTGTCAGAGGGGAAGCTTTGGGCTGAGCACTGCTTGCAGTTCGGATTCCAAAGCAGCATTTGTGAAGAAAAAAAAGTTTGGATTCCAAATCGTTCGAGTTCTGGGGCGTTCGGATTCCGAGGTACCACTGTACATGAATATGCCAATGTTACATATGCATATTTCTTGCCCAGACAGCAGATGGCTTCAGGAAACTTTATTTAACATCTTTAGTTAGATCCCAGTAGACTAATGTTCTTCAGGTAGGAATATACTTAATAATAATAATAAAAAAAACAACCCTCTTAATTTGTCTTTGAGCTCATTGCACAGAATGATTCTTAGTGCTGCAACTAATGATTTTGGACCATTTCCAGTCAGCATGAATGCTTGGAATATTAATTAATTTTTAGAAAGCAGTATGAACAGGAAAACATAAACATTTTTTTTCAGGTGCAAGAAACCCTGCCTCCATTTATTTTGTGCAAGTATCTACAGCGGTTCATAGACAACGGCGCAAAAGACAAAGGCGCGCGCCGACAACTGAGCGCAAGATGGAGGCGCGCGCCGAAGAAAATTACAGTTTTTAGGGGCTCCGTCAGGGGGTTTTGTTGGGGAACCCCCCCACTTTACTTAATAGACATCGCGCCGGCGTTATGGGGGGTTTGGGGGGTTGTAACCCTCCACATTTTACTGTAAACTTAACTTTTTCCCTAAAAACAGGGAAAAAGTTAAGTTTTCAGTAAAATGTGGGGGGTTACAACCCCCCACAACGCCCCCACAATGCGGCGCAATGTCTATTAAGTAAAGTGTGGGGGGGTCCCCCCACGCCCCCCCGTCGGAGCCCTAAAAACAGTAATTTTGAGCGGCGCGCACCTCTGCGCTGCCCTCAATTGTCTGGGCGCGCCTTTGTCCCGGCGCGCTTTTGACCTGACACCATCTACAGCACTTCACAACAGTGAAGTCGCTGGTGATTTCTGAGCACAGTTGTGGCAGACTCATTAGTTTCACTAGGCAGCCAAGGGTGGTTTCATGCCAAATGAAAACTGTAGGTCATTTAAAGGACTAAAGTTTTCTACTTCAGTTGTCAGTCTTGAAGAAATGAAATACTCACCTGCACTTCTTTAATAATGTGTTGTCTTGTTCTTGAGTCATCTATTCCCTTAACTTATGAAGCCATAATTTGTGGTACGTTACTACACGGTAAGCCTACTTTGGATAAATATAAAAGCCGTCTTTTCTTGATCATGACGGGAATAGCCATCCAAATGGTCACACATAACTGGAAGAGCCACGACAGAATAAATTACACATTTTGGTGGGCAAATGTGTGAACCACATATAAATAGGAGAGAATGAATGCGGAATGTATGGGGTTTAGTAGTTCATTTAATAAAGTGTGGAGCCCATTGAATACATTTGTTATCTCGCAATAAGGGTCATGTATCTTTCCTTTTCTTAGATTTCCTTACACATCCAGGGTGGGCGGGTGGTGGGAGGGAAATGTAGTTTGAGGATTTAAATTACTTAATTCTAATATTGTAATCACATCATATGTCTTATTGTATTAATAATTGGGAGGAGGGTGGGAGAAAATGATTATTTTATGTATTACTTGTGTTGTTAATAGTGCGTTTTATGCAGTATGTTATGTTCAATTAATTGTATTGCACTGTCAAAGTTTGAAAATCAATAAAGATTTAAAAAAAAAAAAAAAAAAGTGTTGTCAGGGTGGTTTGGGTTTTTTTTGGCTTACCATTCAACCAATGTGTTTTGCATAACAGTTGTAGTCAAATTAAGTGCTTTGGCTCGGTACTGTTCAGTAAACTCGCACCGAGTGGGGGTTTGAGTCTGCTACAACTTTTTTTTTTGCAGAAAGCGATACCATCCTCACCTACAAAGTAAGAGAATTGATGTTAATTCTAGCTCTTAAGAAGCTCAAAATATGAGCATGTTACTGAAAAGTACTTATGCCAACAACACAGGTTGTTTATTTTAAATTTTCCACTGGTGTACAGTTATATTTGGTCTGCAACCAAAATGTATTCATATTAGTTGAGGAGGAGCCAATAATATTCCGGAAGCATTCTTTTAAGGGTTACAGATATCCAACAACAGGTAGTCGAGGCCAAAAATGCAAAAGCCAAAAGTTAAAGAGAGGTCTAGTTCAGTGTCTTGCAAACTTTGCGAGCCAGCGGCCCCCTAAAATGGGGGCCGCGGCTCGAGGGCATCCAGAAGTGCATGGATGTCGGTGCGATGATCTCATGCACATGCGTGACAACATCACATCAACATCCGGGGCCCTGAGACGCCAGTTTGGGGGGGGGGGGCGGGGGGAGTGCTGAAAAAGAAAAGGCGAGGAGAGATGTCAGGGAGGAGGAGGGTCGCCGGCACCAGCTGACTGCTTTCAGGATGTGCCTCTTGCAGCACGCCTGGAATCTCTGGCGACACACCTGGAATCTCGCGAGGCAAACAGTTTGCGATACACTGGTCTGGTTTAGTGTATAACATGTTATTTGAGTAATAAATATTAGTACTATGCTCATAATAGAGTGCTCACATTGTTTATTGAAAGCTTCTACTGTATACCGCTATTAATGACTGGGAAGTCAATTCAGAGCGGTTTACATGAGCTTCTGTAATGGTGTTACAATACATGCTTGCTCACCACTCTCCCATCAGGGAGCTTTATGGTTCTTGAGAGTCTCCTAATCCTGAATGAAGTCCAAAGGTGTGTCAGGCATCCCATTTGTTTTATAGATCAAAGTACACGATTGTACATACAAGTTGCTTTTGTCAAATTCCAGGTTGTGTGCTATTGCCGCTTCATAAAGCTGCATAGCTTACACTCTGAGGACATGTCAGTATGCCTGCATAGCTAGAAATAGGCAACTGGAAAATTTTGGATTCATGTTGTTTATGGGAATTTTCATTTTATTCCATGTTTATTTGGCCTTTTCTGTTCATTTTTGCTTGCTAATGGCAAGCAATGACATGGTATATGTCTTTATGATATTCCCTGTGTTATTGCAAAAGATAGTCCTTTCCTAGTGTGTACAACGGGAATCAGATCTGAGAGCATCTTGTTAAACCATTACAGAGGTCTGGTTGTCTTCTGAGTTTCTTAATATTTTATCATCTGAGCACTCAGATTCTTCTCACTGGTGCTAGAACAAGTGCAATGACAATTACAATTACGGAGGCCTAATGTTGGACAGGGGGAGAAGGAAGGTGCTGCTGGCAGGGGGGAGGTAAAACAAAGGGAGAAGGGCTGCTGCTGCATAAGGAGAGCTGTGAAGGGGTGGTGGTGGACACAGGGAAGGTAAAAGGAAGGGAGAATGGACAGGGGGAGCAGGCAAGGGATGGTGATGGACAGCCAAGGAAAAAGAAAGACAGAAAGAAAGAAAGCGGCTAAGGAGAGAGAGAGAGAAAGAAATAAAGAGAGACACACACACATATATTCTAGCACCAGTTAATGTAACGGGCTATAAGACTAGTAAACTATAAAGCGGTGTTAAAAAAAATAAATATTTTGAGTGTAAACATGAAAGAATTGTAGCTTAGTGAATGTGAACATGTGAAATTGTTCTATATAGCGATGGTAATGCTGGGCATATGGCTGAATATGTAGTACACCCTTTCTTGAAGAGACATTATACGAGTAGCTATTATTCTTCCATTCAGCAATAGGCGGCATTGCATTAAAAGCATCGCATGGTCATAGACATTGCCTACGTACCATGACAATTCACAAGAGCATCAAGGGATGCCTGGCAGCTTTCTCATAGAGTCCCTTCCTGTGGAGCATTTGTGGGACAGCATCCTTTCATATGGTTGCCTGACAGTTCTGGCCACAGAACTTTTTCAGCAGGCACGTGGTATAGAATTTTGTCAGAAGATTCTCATATAATTTGATTAACATGTTATCAGTGACTTCATCTACATTATGTAGAGTCAGGTCCAGCCGAGCTAGCTAAAGAAGAGTTCAACTTTGAAATGATCCACCAGTTGCTGGATTTCTATTACGGATGGCAGGAGAGAGAGAGAGAGAGTAATGACCAATAAATCAGATGGGGCCAGAGGCTAAATTAAATTAGGGAACAAAGACTCATTATCTCAAGGTGAGTTTCATTAATGACAAAGCCATATACCTGAGTTTTGTAAGAGTCAGACGAAACCTAGGCAACAATTATATGTAGGGCTTCTAATTTTAGGGCTTATTTTCTAGCTAATTAGGGATTCTTTGAGGATATAGAAATTGGTGGCTATCTGTGTTTTCACAACACAGGTACTATTTCTGAGAATTTCTTCTGGTTTAATTGAATCCAAATATTTCTGGAGCTTAGGAGATACCAGTAAAGGCACATTTCCTACCTCAGCTATGAAACCGACTACCCACACAGATCAGGGTCGTTACACTCACTAATGACCTTCCTCTTCCGCCAAACGGGCCATTAAAAACTGCCTCCTCTATATACTTCTCCTAGTACTCTTCGCTATGACCAGTCTGGTCTCTAGAATAAGCTCTGTTATTGTCTACTGTAACCTATTTGTTGTCATGACTAGTCTGTTTTCAAACGATTGTGAATGTCTACTTGTAACCCATTCTGAGCTTCTGGGAGAACGGAATAGAAATCGAAATAAATAAATAAAAATATAATGGAAGATCCTAAGTAGGTCATGTAAAGTTTGCAAACGTACTAAGGAAAGGGTATGAGTTTTTTTCCAGTGCTCTTCAGCTTGGAAAAGAGACAGCCGAGGGGAGATATGATTGAAGTCTACAAAATCCTGAGTGGAGTAGAATGGATACAAAATTATGAGTGCAGTAGAATGGGTATAAGTGGATCGATTTTTCACTCCATCAAAAATTATAAAAGATTAGGGGACACTCGATGAAGGATGAAATATTTTTTCACTCAGAGAATAGTTAAGTTCGGGAACATATTGCCAGGAAAAGTCCAAAGTCTGCTATTGAAAAAGACATGGGGAAAGCCACTGTTTGCCCTGGATCGGTAGCATGGAATGCTGTTACTCCTTGGATTTTGGCCACGTACTAGGGGCCTGGATTGGTCACCATGAGAACGGGCTACTGGGCTTGATGGGCTACTGGGCTTGATGAACAGAGGAGACTGAGAAGGGACATGATTGAAACATTGAAGTTACTGAAGGGAATAGACAGTAGATAAGGACAGGTTGTTCACCCTCTCCAAGGTAGAGACAACGAGAAGGCACTCTGTAAAATTGAAAGGGGATAGATTCCATACGAACGTAAGGAAGTTCTTCTTCACCCAGAGAGTGGTAGAAAACTGGAACGCTCTTCCGGAGTCTATCATAGGGGAAAACACCCTCCAGGGATTCAAGACAAAGTTAGACAAGTTCCTGCTGAACCAGAACGTATGTAGGAAGGGCTAGTCTCAGTTAGGGTGCTGGTCTTTGACCAGAGGGCCGCCACATGAGCGGACTGTTGGGCACGATGGACCACTGGTCTGACCCAGCAGCGGCAATTCTTATGTTCTTATCCCAAGAAATTGCTTCTGTTTATTTTTGAAGAACAGTCTCAATAGCCAATTTTATCTGGTGCCAGGGCCACTGTTAATAGCAAAGTTGCAGGTATCGACCTTTCCTTATTGGATAACTCCAGTAAGGTGGACACATTCATAGTCTCCTGTGTAATTTCTTGCTGTTGTTTCTGTTGATTATTAGGGAGATAATAAACTTGCATAAATGGAGGGATCACCTCCAATATTTCCAAAATTTCTAACATATATTTCTTCAACATTTCCCTAGGAGTTATCATAGTAACCCTAGGAAAATCCACTAATCTTAAATTGTTACTACGAGAAAAATTTTCCAAAGACTCAAGGTTCCTACTTAGATTGGTATTGGCTTTGATCAGTGTTTCATGAACTTGTTTAGTCTTTAATATCTCCTGATTTAATATTTCCAATTGCCTCTTTAGAGACTTTTACTTCCAGTTTAAAATTCTGAATATCAGTTGTATAAGTTTTTATATTCTCTTCTAATTGTGGGAATTGAGGATTTATTGGATTAGGTAGACTGGCTACCAGATTCCAGATAGAGTCAAGTGTTACCTCTTGGGGCTTCTGTACTTGAGGTAACTGAGCTAAATATGCGATTTCCTCACCAGTTGATTTTCTCCCCCGTTGATCACCCTCTTAGGTTCGGCCGTCCCCAGAAGTTGTTGACTCCTCAGTCTCCGTGCCAAGACTCTCCTGACATTGCAATGAGTACGGCTCCAAGTTCCCCTCAGCGTTCTCACCGGCCTCCAGAGCAGAGCGAGTTTCCTCTTCCGAGAGCTCCTCCACTCCTCTATGTTGCCCAAACCAGTGGCTCCAGAGCTCCGCGAGGCCCCAGCTGAGTTCTTTCCTCTCCGTTTGGGAATTGCCATTACTGAGGTAATTTTAACGAAGAAAATCTAGACTATAGCGAGCTCACCGACGTGTGACGCTCAGTCAAACTAGTCGGCAGCCATCTTGGATTGGCACCCATTCTCCCATAGGGATTTAAAGGGCTTCAGGGCTTTTGCCGCGTAGGCAGCCACTAGTGCGGCTTTGTAGAAGAGGGGGTTTATTTCTAAGCAAATTCTTATGGAATAAAGGCCCTGTTTTACTAAGGTGCGCTAACCGATTAGCATGCGGTAAATTCTAATGCATGCATGTTAGTCTATGGACACGTTACCGTTTAGCACACGCATTGATTTAGGGTACACTAGATCTGCGCTAAAATGCATAGTGCCCCTTTGTAAAAGAGGGCCTTAGTGCTGTGAATTCTAGTTAATTTATTGCAAAATAAACATATTAATGGACACACTAGGACAGGGGTGTCAGCATCCCTCCTCGAGGGCCGCAATCCAGTCAGGTTTTCAGGATTTCTCCAATGAATATGCATGAGATCTATTTGCATGCACTGCTTTCATTGTATACTACTAGACCGGAGGGCTAGGACTTCGATAGGAAGGCAGGACTTAAATGGGAAACCAAGGTGGCAAGGGAGCCCCTTCTGATGATTCAGACAGGTCTTGACCTGTTTTGGGCCGCCGCGGGAGCGGACTGCTGGGCGAGATGGACCTGTGGTCTGACCCGGCGGAGGCACTGCTTATGCTTATGTTCTTATGTTCATGCATATTCATTGGGGAAATCCCAAAAACCCGACTGAATTGCGACCCTCGAGGAGGAACTTTGACACCCCTGCACTAGGATAAATATTAGAGATTCTGCAAGTGTAGTTGAGTTTCAAACCATCTACCAAAGAAGCAAACTCTTTATACAAGGTTAACATTCAGATTCAAATGACCTTAGTGGCATAAGAAAGAGTCTAAAATTTATATTCGAAAAATAACCTTCAAACTGCTTTTTTCCCCTTCCGTACACTCACATTGTAAACATCAGCCAGACCATAAATTTCTCTTATCTCTCAGCTCACACTCTTTGCCTCTCCAAGCCAAAGAATTAAAGTTAATATGTGGCTCTCACGTGGGCAATTTTAAAAGGAATTTCTGTGGCTAAGACAGCATTTTACAAGATATGGCCTTTCTGAAATTACCTAGGCCTAGGGCAGGGATCTCAAAGTCCCTCCTTGAGGGCCGCAATCCAGTCGGGTTTTCAGAATTTCCCCAATGAATATGCATTGAAAGCAGTGCATGCACATAGATCTCATGTATATTCATTAGGGAAATCCTGAAAACTCAACTGGATTGCGGCCCTCAAGGACGGACTTTGAGACCCCTGGCCTAGGGTATATGTACTAGAACAGCTGCATGCATTCTTTATTATATCCATAAGTTTCTGAGTCTTAGGTAGAAGCTGTCCAATGGGAGAGGCAGGGGCTGGGCCTATATGTGTGTACATTATAAACTACAAGTGTATGCATGCAGATTTACAAAGAGAAATTTGTGGCTATCAACATGCATGTCCTTTCTCAGGGGTAATTATGAAAGGGAAAGGATCTGCAAACTTTCGTACCTGAGGCTAATTTTGTAACAAATTTGTGCAGGTAAATGACGATTTACCAGCAAAATAAACTTCTTTCAAAAACCGCCCTCTCCAGATGAAATTGGCAGTGCTCGGGGCAATTCATAGATCAGTGAGAAGTTCTGAAGGACATCAAGGCTAGACATGTTAATTTGAACAGGATTGTTTGGACTAAAACTGATTTTTTGCAATATCTATGCTTCCCATATATACACCAAATGCAGCACGATTCATATATAAATTAATAGGAGAGTAAATCAATAGTTCTTCATAATATAAGATAACCCATTCAGATCACCTCTTAATACTCTCACTAAAACTAGTAGTGTAGAAAGGCCCTCAGAGATGCCACCAATATACTCAAGAATTTCATAGTATCTGGCTTTATGCATCAAATCCTCATTGGGTCCAATATTCAATAATTCTTATAATAAGTTAAATCTACCATTTAGATTCTTAAGATGCTTATAATAATAACTAGTCTTTAAACCTGTTACATTAACGGGTACTAGAGTAGATGTCTGTCTGTCTGGGTATTTTTTTCTTTGTCTCTCTCTCCTTGCATGCTGCCTATCTGTCATTTTTTCTGTCTGTGAATCTCCCTGTGCCTCCTTTCTATGTCCTTAGTGCCCCCAGTGCCTCCTTCCTCCCCCCCTCCGATGCCAGCCTGCCTTCCATTGAAAATCCCCCACCCCCTCCGTTGCCTCCCATAACCCTTCCATTGAAACCCCCCCTGCCAGCCTGCCTGCCTCCCATCCCCCTGAGCAGCATATTTCCATGGAAATCCCCCCGATGCCATCCTGCGTGCCTGCCTTCCATTGAACCCCCCACCCCCCTCCAATGCCAGCCTGCCTGTCTCCCATCCCCCTTCCACTGAACCCCCCCATGCCAGTCTGCCTCCCATTCCCTTGAGCAGCATGTTTCTATGAACCCCCCCCCCCCCCCCCGATGCCATCCTGGCTGTCTGCCTTCCATTGAACTCCCCACCCCCCTTCCGATGCCAGCCTGCCTGCTTCCAATTCCCCTTCCACTGAACCCCCCCCCCCCCCATGCCTGCTGCCTGCTTGCTTGCCTCCCATCCCCTTGAGCAGCATGTTTTCATGGAACCTCCCCATGCCATCCTGTCTGCCTTCCATTGAACCCCCCACCCCTCCTCCGATGCCAGCCTGCCTGCCTCCCTCCCATTCCCCTTCCACCTGCCTGACTCCCCCCCCCCCGCCGCCGCCGCTGACCCAGCACAACCGAAACCCCCATTGACCCTCCCACCGCTACAGGGCTGACAAACCCGCGGCAGAGGAAATTAGGCCAGTAGAAGACCCGAAGTAGTGTTTACTGTGCCTGCGACGCTGCTGCTCCTGCCGGGTTTGTCAGCCTTGTAGCGGTGGGAGGGTCAACGGGGGGTCCAGCTCCAGCGCGTCGCTAGCAGCGGCTTGAAAAAAAGGAGACTGTGACGTTAAGCATGCATGCGCACTCGTTCCGTCGCGACGGAACAGGGAACACAACTTTTGAGTGCGCATGCGCGCTTAACATTTTATTATTATTGATAATAACTTTATTTTTCTATACCATCATAATCAAACGACTTCTAGGCGGTTCACATTGAAAGAAGGCTGGGCATTAAGGGGGGAGGGGGTGGGTATTTTTGACTATAATTGAAAAAAAAATCATTTTCATAAATAAATAAGGGAGGGGGGTAATATTTTATATTATGATGATCAATTATAGGATTTCAAGTGTATTTGAATGCTTAATTGATAAATGTCAATATTGTACTTGATTTAAGATTTTAAATGAATAAATATTTAAAAAAAAAAGAAAAAAGAAAGAAAGAAGGCTGGACAATCAGCGAATTACAGAATGCATGCAGAGGAAATGTTACATAAGAGATGGAGTTACATGGGGAAGGAAAATATGAGAGGCTGGAGTTACCTGAGAGATTTCAACAGGGATTGCAGCGGGGAAATAACATAGTGAGAGAAGGTCATCTGTTTAGGTAATAAATTTGTCGAACAGAGTGGTTTTAATTGATTTTCGGAATGCGTTGTAGTGCTTTTGGCTTCATTTATGCAGTTTCCCAGCCAGGATTGCTGTCTGTTTGCTTGGTACATGAAGGTTCTGTCCAGGAAGGATTTGTATTTGCAGCCTGTGATCTTTGGGTATGCAAAGATGTTTTTGTTTCAGGTGGTTCGTGTGGGGTTTAGGTACTTAGCTTAAGATATTCGTGGTCAGGTTCACAGGGACTAACAAGCAAACGTTTAACCCTGGGCAGTTTCTTCAAGGCTATTATCCCTATAAACAGAAAGTTTAAAGCATTAGTTAAATGTCCCCTATTCTATGTTTTATTAGACTTAATAGTTGAAAATAACATCTACAACATGGTATCCACAGAATATGTTAAAGAGTACCGTATTTTCACATAGATAACACGCACCCGTGTAAAACGCGCACACGGGTATAGTGCGCGGAAAACACAAATTTATGTACAGAAATTTTTGTATACCGCGCACACCCGTATACCGCGCATGCTGCCCGACTCTCCAGTCGCCCGCCCCGACTCTCCTCTGGCCACCCCGACTCTTCTTTCGCCCGCCCCGACTCTCCTCTCCCCCTTGAAGTCCAGTCCCCACCCTGAAAGCCTGATGCCCCCCCCGACGTCCGATTCATCCCCCCCCCCGCAGGACTGCTCGCACCCCCACCCCGAAGGACCGCTCGCACACACCCCCACCCTGAAGGACCGCTCGCACCCCCACAGCCTCCCGACCCCCCCATCATGTAGGAGCTCCTACCGGTGTCCTGCTGCTTCCCCTCTTGCCCCGCCGACTCCCCGACACGATCGGGGCAAGAGGGAGCTCAAGCCCTCTTGCCCCAGCCAACCGCGGCACCCCCGATACGATCGGGGCAAGAGGGAGCTCAAGCCCTCTTGCCCCAGCCAACCGCGGCACCCCCGACACGATCGGGGCAAGAGGGAGCTCAAGCCCTCTTACCCCAGCTAACCTTGGCACCCCCGACGCGATCGGGGCAAGAGGGAGCTCAAGCCCTCTTGACCCCCCCCGACTCACCGACACGATCGGGGCAAAAGGGAGCCCAAGCCCTCTTGCCCCGCCGACTCCCCAACTCCCCGACAATATCGGGCCAGGAGGGAGCCCAAGTCCTCCTGGCCCTGGTGACCCCCCCCTAGTTGTTAGGGCCAGGAGGGAGCCCAAATCCTCCTGGCCACGACGACCCCCTACCCCCACCCCGCACTACATTACGGGCAGGAGGGATCCCAGGCCCTCCTGCCCTCGACGCAAACCCCCCTCCCCCCAACGACCGCCCCCCCAAGAACCTCCGACCGCCCACCCCAGCCGACCCGCGACCCCCCTGGCCGACCCCCACGACACCCCCACCCCCTTCCCCATACCTTTCTGTAGTTGGCCGGACAGACTGGAGCCAAACTCGCCTGTCCGGCAGGCAGCCAACGATGGAATGAGGCCGGATTGGCCCATCCGTCCCAAAGCTCCGCCTACTGGTGGGGCCTAAGGCACCTAGGCCAATCAGAATAGGCCCGAGAGCCTTAGGTCCCTCCTGGGGGCGGGGCCTGAGGCACATGGTCGGGTTGGACCCATGTGCCTCAGGCCCTGCCCCCAGGAGGGACCTAAGGCTCCCGGGCCTATTCTGATTGGCCCAGGCGCCTTAGGCCCCACCAGTAGGCGGAGCTTTGGGACGGATGGGCCAATCCGGCCTCATTCCGTCGTTGGCTGCCTGCCGGACAGGCGGGTTTGGCTCCCGTCTGTCCAGCCAACTACAGAAAGGTACGGGGAAGGGGAGTGGGGGTGTCGTGGGGGTCGGCCAGGGGGGTCACGGGTCGGCTGGGGGGGGCGGTCGGAGGTTCTTGGGGGGGCGGTCGTTGGGGGGAGGGGGGGTTTGCGTCGAGGGCAGGAGGGCCTGGGATCCCTCCTGCCCGTAATGTAGTGCGGGGTGGGGTTAGGGGGTCGCCGTGGCCAGGAGGGTTTGGGCTCCCTCCTGGCCCGAACAACTAGCGGGGGTGGGGTCGCCAGGGCCAGGAGGACTTGGGCTCCCTCCTGGCCCGATATTGTCGGGGAGTTGGGGAATCGGCGGGGCAAGAGGGCTTGGGCTCCTTTTTGCCCCGATCGTGTCGGGGAGTCGGGGGGGCAAGAGGGCTTGAGCTCCCTCTTGCCCCGATCGTGTCGGGGGTGCCAAGGTTGGCTGGGGCAAGAGGGCTTGAGCTCCCTCTTGCCCCGATCGTGTCGGGGAGTCGGAGAGTCGGCGGTCCTTCGGGGTGGGGGTGCGGGTGCGTGCGAGCAGTCCTGCGGGGGTGAATCGGACGTCGGGGGGGGGGAACTATGTAAAAAAAAATTTGTACAACGCGCTCACGCGTATACCGCGCAAGGGTATGCACGGTTTGTAAAAACACGTATAACGCGCGCGTTATATGCGTGAAAATACGGTAAATACCTTAGTATAGCTTTTCGCCCATATATTGACCACTGAAGTGCAGGAAGGTCCCGCGATGATTGCTTCTGTTGCCTCTGCTTCGGAAGACGTAAGTGACATCGGAGGGGGTGGGCCAGCAGATGCAGGGAGTTGCGGCAAGTTACCGCGATGACTGCGGCTGCCGGTCCAACCCCCTCCGACGTCACTGACGTCTTCCGGAGCAGAGGCAGCAGAAGCAATCATCACGGGACCTTCCTGCACTTCAGCGCGGCTGCCGACTCTGCTTCGGAAAAAGTACAGCAGCCGCGCTGAGGTGCAATTTAGAGCAGAGCCGGCTGTGCACCCCCGTAGGACTGGCATCCGGGGTGGTCCGCACTCTTGCCCCACCCTTGGTACGCCACTGGGTAGTGCATTTGCACGTGTATGTGCTAATTAAAGTGCCCCTTATGCCTGGTTATAGATTGCCCTGTGTAAGACAACAACAAATGCCCTCTTTTTTATGCACTTCCTTCTGCTATCTACTACTACTACCTAACATTTCTATAGCACTGCTAGACATACGTAGTACTGTACATTAAAACATTCAAGAGACAGTCCCTGCTCAGTAGAGCTTACAATCAAATCAAACAGACAAACAGGCAAGTAGGGGGTTAGGGAGTTTCTCAGGCACAGGTATTTTACAAGCAAGTGGGGGTTAGAAGTTAAAAGTAACCTTGAAAAAACAGTAGGCTTTTAGCCTGGATTTGAATGCTGTCAGGGATGGAGTTTGATGTACTGACTCAGGCAGTCTGTTCCAGGCATACGGTGCAGCAAGATAGAAGGGACGGAGTCTGGAGTTGGCAGTAGAGGAGAAGGGTACAGATAAGAGAGACAAATTCCTTCAGCCCCGCCCAGACTCAACACTGGCTTTCTGTGGCCCACTATAACACTCCAAAAACAACACCGGGCATCTGCAGTCCACTAGAACCACTACCCTCCCCACAAACAAAGCTAGCGCTTAGGAATGTTCACAGGCAAAAGATTTTCTCTTTCTTTTTCATTTGCTTGGCATTTTTTCCACCAACTGTGGACTGTTTTTATGGGATTTATTCTGGATTTGAATACTGCTAGGGACGGAGCTTAACCTATTGACTTAGGCAGTCTGTTCCAGGCATATGGTACAGCAAGGGAGAAGGAATGTAGTCTGGAGTTTGCAGCAGAGGAGAAGAGTACAGACATGAGAGACTTGCCCAATGGATGGAGTTCCCAGGGAGGACTATAGGGATAGATAAGAGAGGAAGAGATACTGCGGAGATGCAGAGTGAATGCACTTATAAGTCACTAAGAGGCCTAGATAGATCTTTGGTCTGACCCACTTTGACAGTTTTTATGTTCTTTGCTTTGTTGGAATGCTAAAATATCACGGCAGTGTTTGGAGCACAGTCATATACCGTGCATATCATGCAATCAAGTTTTGCTTCTGCAAAATGACGATGAAAGAAAAAGCTTGTGTATTGCACACTGCAGTAAATGGCCTTCATCTGAACCACGCTTGTAATTGGACTATTACTTTGCTTTAAAAATCACAGTCATTCAGTGGGCTCTAAAGGTAAGCTCCAGACAGAATATAAAAAAAAGGAATAGCTCAAGATAGCACGTATAATAAGTCCAACTCTTAGATATGGGAGTATTTAAGCTATTATTCCAACCCCCCCCTCCAAACTCATGCATTATAAAAGCACAACGAGAAATATCATTGGCATAAAAATAGACACTGTACATGCTGTTCTTGATTTTTCTTTTACTCTCTGGGCCAATGCATTCTTCTAACTGTTCTTGGTTATAAAACTTGGAGGAAATGTTAAAAGTATGCTGCATGGTTGAAAATAACAAGGAACTATTAACACGCTTGCTTTATTACTCAGGTAGATTCTCTTTGATTATTAGTAACATAGTAAATGACAGCAGATAAAGACCTGCACGGTCCATCCAGTCTTCCCATAAGTTATAGCCATTAAAAAATACACGATTAGATTAACTTTGTCTCTTCTTTGATATTTCTGGGCCGTAGGCTGTAAAGTCTGGTATTGTCCTAGGTTCCAAATGCTGAAGTTACCATCTAATCAAGCCATTGTGACATCACTGATGAGTTTGGCTCTTAAGCATTGGTGGAATGAGGTATTATGACATCACAATCTTAGCTCTGGAATGTTGCTATTGGATTTCTGCCAGGTAACATAGTAACATAGTAAATGATGGCAGATAAAGACCTGAACGGTCCATCCAGTCTGCCCGTAAGTTATACTCATTAAAAAATACATGATTAGATTAACTTGTCTCTTCTTTAATATTTCTGGGCCTTAGACTGTAAAGTCTGGTATTGTCCTAGGTTTCAAATGCTGAAGTTGCCATCTAATCAAGCCATTGTGACATCAATGATGAGTTTGGCTCTTAAGCATTGGTGGAATGAGGTATTATGACATCACAATCTCAGCTCTGGAATGTTGCTACTCATTTGGTTTCTGCCAGGTAACATAGTAAATGACGGCAGATAAAGACCTGAACAGTCCATCCAGTCTGCCCGTAAGTTATACTCATTAAAAAATACATAATTAGATTAACTTGTCTCTTCTTTAATATTTCTGAGCCTTAGACTGTAAAGTCTGGTATTGTCCTAGGTTCCAAATGCTGAAGTTGCCGTCCAAGCTCACTCCAGCCTATTCAACCGTCCCGTTGTTTGAAGGATATCTACCATAAAGTCTGGCCACTAACGTCCTCGTGTTCCATATTAGTGGAGTTCCCATTGATGCCCACCCAGCCCACCCTACACCGAATCACCATAAATGGGACACAGACCATGCAGGCCTGTCCAATACCGGTCTTAGTTCTTTAATTTACATCCTTCTTTTTCTAATTAGAGATCCTCCTTTTTGATCCCACGCTTTTTTGAATTCCATCACCGTTTTTCTCTCCACCGCTTCCCCCATGATAAAACTACCTGTGCTTCCAAATTTGTGCAGGTAGTTGTGAGGGATGAGTGCACATTTTTATTTGTTAACCTCCCCCCCCCCCCGCTTTTACAAGCCCCTGCAGCAACGCCCCAAAGCCCTTTACAGTACTCCCCTGAAATTCACGGGGGTTGCATTTGCGGAGTGACCACAAATGTTGAAAAACCGCAAATATCGGAAGAGTACTGTAATTGGTATAGCAAGTTCTAATAAAACATAAACATAAAACATAACTTTACATATGCAAATTAGTTGTTCATTTCTGATATTTTTACAAATGTCCTGCCTCCGCTAGTATATTTATATTTATTATACCACCTTATCTTGCAAAATGTTAACGTAATAGTTGATGTGACTGGTACATTCATTATATAAGGATAGCATAAGCATTTCTCCTCCATCCTATGTCAAGGCAGATCATCTAGCAGCTGCAGCAAGCAACTTTACATATTACATATTACATATTACATGGATCGCATGCTGCAAAGCAAAGAAGAATCTAAAATCTATAGAACAGAATTTGAGCGTGTTAACCACTATTGCCTGGCATGCTCCATAGTCTTACAGTCATGCACTACACATTGTCAGTTCATAGACAATTGCGCGCAAGACAATAGTGTGCGAACAAAGAGGCACGGACAACTTAGCGCAAGACAAGTGAGCGCTAGTCAAATGAGCGCAAAGACAACTGAGCGCGAAGACAATTGAGTGCAAGACAACCTAGCGCAAGACATTTGAGCGCAAGACAATTCAGTGCAAATTATTTTCTGTAATGTGCACGAGCGGGACAATTGAGCGCAAGACAACTGAGCGCGAGACAACTGAGTGAGAGACAATTGAGCGCCGGCAGGTGAGCGCAAGACAATTGAGCACCGGCAGGTGAGCGCAAGACAATTGAGCGCCGGCAGGTGAGCGCAAGACAATTGAGCGCAAGACAATTGAGCACCGGCAGGTGAGCGCAATACAACTGGTTCATAGTCAAAGCGTGCGCCGAGACAACTGAGTACAAAGCAGAAGCGACGACAAGGAGTGTTGGTGTGGAACCCCCCACTTTAAGAATACAGATCGCGCCGGCGTTGTGGGGGTTTTTGGGGGTTGTAACCCCCCTCATTGTACTGGAAACTGAAGTTTTTCCCTGTAAACTCCCCCCCCATAACGTGTTTGACCCAGGTGCTTTTGTCCCGTTACCAGACATATTCATTGGGGACTGTGAGACCTGTTATAGTAGAAGGCAAATGGGCATAGTGGGTGTTTGCAATGGGGTCATAATAAAACGCCCATAGTCTGATGCCTGCAGTGTCTATTCATCTGATCCATCTGTCAAATGCTGTTTCATTATTTCTAAGTAATCATTAATTTGTGTTTGTCTTGCAGGATATGTTTGTTGTATGAATTCTCAAAATTTTGTAAGGCTGAATTTGCTTAATGATCTGTACATGGCAGAATATATGTTTTAAGTGTTTATGAAGGTCATTATCTCTTTTTCTTTGTTTGTTTAAATCGTTATTCATTTTCAAACTTACAATAAGTATCTTCACGCTTTGTTGTCTTCACGCTCAGTTGTCTTCAGGCCCAACAGATTCCAAAGATTATTTGTATTGAACGTTTTGTCTTTCTGTTTTGTAAAAAAAATTCAATAAAAACTTCTTGAACTGAAAAAAACCCCCAAGCTTCACTGAACCCCCCATCCTCCCCCCGAATAAAAACCAAACAAAACTGTCCACAATTTGTTTGCAGCCTTCTAGTTATTAATTTTATGAGGTGTCTTAATATGTTAAAAGAGAATAATAACTAATTTGTTGAATGGCAACCTCAGTTATAATCTCATTGGAGTTTGTCAGGTTAAAATAAAATAAATTCTGGACTCAGTAATTATATTATAATGTTTTTATTTCTGGTTAACTGTGTTATTTAACAAAGCATAATACAGTGAACATATAGAATGGACAACATAGGTCCCCCAGGGCAAAGTTAAATGCAAAGTAAGTATTATTGAACACAGTTAAACATGACGTGAACAGCGAATAATAACATTGAATGATAAAGAGCATTATAAGGAGTTTGAAATTGAAAAGACAATTACATGGTCAAAAAATAGGATGCTGATGAGGGCGAAAGCCTAAATTCACAGAAAGAGAAGTATTCTGTATGCTTGAGCTTCAGTGTTTGAACTAGAGGATGTAAAAGATTATATACATAGATACATACATAAATAAATATAGTACATATACACATATAGAGTACTTCTGTTTCAATGAGAAAGTATTGTTCCTCATCAAGGGCAAGCACAGGAACATTGGAGAAATGGACATTAAAAGCAGTTGTAAATTGAAAAGACAATTACATAGTCAAAATATAGGCTGCTGAAAGACAAGTCTTTTGTTTCATAGAGTTTAACTGAGTACTTCTCGTTCAATGAGAAAGCATTGTTTCTTATCAAGCACAGGAACATTGGAGAAATGGACAGGGCGTGGATGAAACTGACTCTTTGGCTCTTATTCAGTCAGTGTGTGCGTGCAGTGTGAGCTACAATAGTGGTCATTGCAACAGGGGTGGTTGGTGGTGAGGTACTGAGATTAACTGAGTACTTTGCTCTCAGTTCAAAGCTTCTGTTCCCCATTAAGGGGAAACTGCGGAACATTGGAGAAATGGACAGGGTGTGGAGAAAACTCACGCACCTGTTCAATGCTAGTGCCTTGAAACTGCGCTCAGTAAGTACTTATTAAATACATGCACGGTTTCTATATAGATGCATGTTTGTTGTGCGGAAGAATTTTGGTTAACAGAGTACTTCTCGTTCAATGAGAAAGTATGGTTCCCAAACCTCACTATCATTGGAAGAAAGAAAAAGATAAAAGCATGTAGTGTCTGAAATATATGTATTGAATGAAGAACTGTTATTGCTAAAAAAAAGTCACTAGTCAACAGAGATATTATGACTGCAAGGGCAAGCACAGGAATATTGTAGAAATGGACAGGGAAATGGAAATGGAAATGTTGACCCCTTGCTCACTAAGTACCGATTACATTTACCTAGTAAAAAATATAGGAGTGGGAACACATACCACGCTCCGCCGTGAGGTCTTTGAATCTCTTCATTATTGGTGATATTGGAGTGCATTTGGGGAGAGGGATTTTATACCTCCTGAAGAAGATTATTCTCATGCTATTACTTCAGGAGACTGTTTCCCTGTTTTATTCCCTGTTTCCCTGTTCTGAGATTTAAAGCAAACCAGATGCGCATCTCCATACAAGAGGCATACAGGGCTACGGGTGACTAAAATTACGCCAGGTGAACACCTTATACAGCAATCACGTGTGGCCACGAAAGGAAAGATGTTAACATATCACCTCTATAAATTTCATCTAATTTATTCTTAATTGATTAAGAAAGATAAGTGTTCTACTCTATTAAAAAGGTCTCTAAACAAGATAAGCTGTCAATCTTGCAGCTTTACAAATTCTACCTAGTTTTGTGCTGTGCTGCTGTCTCCAGGCATGACACAGCCATGTAAAATAACACTCATGTTTGATAAGGTTTTCCATTTATCCTGTATGCAGTTGTGGGTCATTTTCAATGAACTGTATATTAAAATGTCTTTTTAAAAGTATCATAGACATGATGTCACAATTTTTCTGATCACCGAAGGAGAGCTGGTAAGCCAAGTACAGACGTGGGAGCTGAGATGGTAAGAGGCAGGCGAGTCATGATGCTGGAGACCAGATGGACAAGGTATTATTCATTGCTGCTGCAACACAGGAGGCTGGAGAGGAAAGAAAACACAGTTGTCAGGGATAGGAAGCAACAGTCTGAGACCGGGAGGGGGGGGGGGAGAGAGAGAGAGAGAAAGAGAGAGAGAGGGAAAGAGAGAGAGAAAGCCACTCACAGGAGGATAGCAGATCCCACGAGATGGTAGGAGGCAGGCGAGTGCTCATGCTGGAGACCAGTGGCTTTAGGTTGAGAAGGGGTTGGTAAGTGGGGAACGGATGTGGAGGAGGTGGGAGTGTGGAGGGGGGTGGATGAAGAGGGGAGGAAGAAGGGGTGGGACTTGTTTTTTTTGCAATTTTTTGTTTTTTTTTTCAAGGAGGGCTAAGGGCAGGAGGGGGAGGGAGTGAGGCAGGGGGAGGAAGAAGGGGTGGGACTTGTTTTTTTACATTTGTTTTTTTTTCAAGGAGGGCTAAAGGCAGGAGGGGGAGGAAGTGAGGCAGGGGGAGGAAGAATGGGTGGGAGGAGTGGTGACAAGATATAAGTAATAGAGAATGACACGGGGAAAAAATCTGTCCCCGTCACCGCCCCGTCCCTGGCCCACCATCCTCTGCTCCGCCCCGTCACCGCTGTTCCCTTCACCGCCCCGTCACCGTCACCGCCATCCCTTTCACCGCCCCGTCACCGCCACTGCCATCCCATTCACCGTCCCGTCACCGTCCCCGCTGCATCCATATAAGCCTTAGTACTGTAATATTTAGCTTATTCCTTTCTTATAAATCAAAGTTCCTGCTGCTGAACTAGAGAAAGAGATGTTCAGCTGGCAGGGCTTTGTTTATAAATTTTTATCAACACAACTAATATACTACTTTATCCTAAAGCAAAAAATAAATAAATATAATTTTTTTTCTACCTTTGTTGTCTGGTTTCTGCTTTCCACATCTTCTCATTCAATTCCTTCCATCCACTGTGTGTCTTCTTTCTGCGTCTTCCATTTTCTGTTACTGTGCCTCTCCCTTCACCCCCCCCCAATTGATCTAGCACCCATCTTCTTCCCTCCGCTCCCCCATAGTCTGTCTTTTTCCCATTCTGTCTTCCACATTTCCCTTCAGGGTCTGTTCCTCTCCACCCTCCTTCAATGTTTGTCCTATTCCTTTCCACCACCACCCTTCCCTCCCTCCTTTACCATTTGTTCCTTTCTACCACCCTTCAGCTCCTCTCGCGTGGCCTATCTATCTACCTTCCTCCCTCTTATTTTCATGGCACGTTACAATGTAATTTGTTCAAGCCACTGGAGCCTGCGAGCTCGGTCCCTGTCCCATCCCCACAAACCATCTTACTTCTGTGCTTCTATTTTCCCCATTTCTAATATCTCCCCTATGTATCTGCCATTGCCCCCCCCCCCCCCGTGTCCATATACCATCCCCATGGCATGTCCCCTTTATGTCTCTGTCCCTATGCCCCATGCACATAATTTCCCCTCTTTCTGTTACCTTCCTGTGTCCAGATTTCCCCTATCTTCCTCTTCCATACCAGTGTGTCTCTTCTTTTCAACCCCATCTAGCTTTTTTCCCTCTTTCTTCCTCCCCTCCCCCTGCTTCTAGCATCTGGCTCACCTGCCTGTCCTTCCCTTTCTTTCCTGCTGTGGGTTTTTCTTTCCATCTTCATCCCCTTGGCCCAGAATCCCTTTCCCTTTCACTCCCTCCTTCCAGTTTGAGCCGGGAACACGGGCGATCGCACGGTCCCCGCAGCCCCCACCCGCCTGCCTAATCGATCCTAGTGTTTAGCCAGCTCTCTCCCTTCTCCTCACCTTAGTTTGCAGGCTTTCTTTTTCAGCGACTTGCAAGCTTTCCCAAAGAGCCGCGCACGCGCGGCTGCTCAGTGTTCAATCTTCTGCTCTGCTGCAACTTCCTGTTTCTGGTTGCGTCAGAGCAGAAGATCGAAACTGAGCAGCAGCGGGTGCGCGGCTCTTTGATAGCGTGCGGGTCGCCGAAAAAGAAAACCTACAAACTAAGGTGAGGAGAAGGGAGAGAGCTGGCTAATCACTAGGATCGATTGGGCAGGCGAGTGTGGACTACGGGGACTGCGCGATCCTTCATGCCTCACTGGGGCGGCTCCATGGGGCGGTGAATGGCCTTGTCCCCATCCCCGCAGCGACTGCTAGTTTTCGTTCCCTGTTTTGGCAGGTTACCCGTGGCTAAACGCGGTGGGCGCGGGTAAACCGCCACCGTGTCATTCTCTAATAAGTACCTCCCTTCCCACCCCACTTCCCCGCTCTTACTTTTCCCAATATGAATGATAATAGTATAATAAAGACCCCCCTCCCAACTATAAGACGGTGTATATTTTAATAGAAAATAGTGTCTATTCATTACAGTAAGATGTTAATGGCTCCCAAATTTTATTAAAATTATTATAACTTCCCTTTTTATAAATGTGACATAATGAATTCCACCAGAAACTATACTTGAGTCTACTATGATCTTTCCAATTATTAGTTATATGTTGAATGGCGACTCCAGTCATGATCAATAAAGGTTTATTATTATGTGCTGATATTTGACTATTTTTTTCTCATGGACATACCAAATAATATTGTATCATTAGATAATGCCACACTCAAATTAAACATATTCAGATCCTAGTCTTGCTGGCATAAGAGTTTTTACCTCATGCAAACATGTTTCTTTACAGCTTTATTACTTTTCAGTTCTATAACTGCATTCAATTATACATCCAATTAATATCAGACATCACATGATACATAATCTTAATATTATAAATCAGCTTTCTCGCTCTTTTACTATGCGGGACAACTAAGCGCAAGATGGGTGCATAAATGACTATTGATGTGCGCATGCGCGCTGAGCGTTCCATGATAACCAACAAAACTTTAATTTGAACAAGTTCACTCAGAGTTTTATTATTATACCCTCGCTTTTCTTGTGATTGTGTAGCGCGTATCTTGTATCGTTTGCAAAGGGAGTGACTTTAAAATATACGGTCTGTGTGCACGTGCGAACCGAAAATAAACATATCCCATATAAACGGTTCATAGTCAATTGCGCCCCGTTTTATTATTATACCCTCGCTTTTCTTGTGATTGTGTAGCGCGCATCTTGTATAGCTTGCAAAGGGAGCAACATTAAAATATACGGTCCGCATGCACGTGCGAACCGAAAATATAAACATACCCAATATAAACGGTTCATAGTCAATTGTGCTCCGTTTTATTATTATACCCTCTCTTGCGATTGTGTAGCGCGCATCTTGTATCGCTTGCAAAGGGAGCAACATTAAAATATACGGTCCGCGTACACGTGAACTGAAAATATAAACATACCGAAAATATAAACATACCTGTAAATGAAGAAATGTGGAAGTACGTTCGCTCTCACCAGAGGCGAGAAAAATCCGCGCAAGACAAATATTCATTATAGATGAAGTACTAGCAAAACCAGATCTTTACCTATTGTTAAATATATTTTATTGAGCAGAATCAAACAAAATACAACAAGATAGATAACGGACACAGTCAGGCAGCGAAAGGAAGGCAGGCTGTTCGGAGCACATATATAAAGAGGAAACGTAACAATAGTAACGAAAATGCATTCATGTGACTTATACTGAAAACGCAAAGAGTCAAGGGAACCATACTAACAACGTGATGACATGATCACGTGTTAACGTGCTGAACGTGTGCGTGGCCTTCATTCGCCAGGCGCCATTTAGAGGCGCGCTGAGTTATTGTTGCGCTCAATTGTCTTGCGTTGAGTTATCGTTGCGCTCAATTGTCTCGTGTGCTATTGTCTTTGCACGCTATTGTCTTTGCGCTGAGTTGTCTTCGCGTTTTTGTCCGCGCGCTATTGTCTTGCGTGCATTTGACCTGTCACCCACATTGCCACAAGCCCAATCCCAATGCCAGCCTTGTGCCAGGGAAGAGCCTTAAAAAACAACCTGTGAAACTGGTCAGGGCTAATCACTTTGTCCCTGTTAGGCAGGAACAGGACCAGGAATTACAGGCTGTGTTGGAACAAGACTTAGAACATAGCCTGGTGAAAACAGTCAGGACCCCTTTAAATCCTCCATTTTCTAAAAGGCTGGCTAAACAGGGCAGAAGGCAGCCTCTGCTGAAGGAAGCCCGGCCCCTGAGTAGGACTGGGCGGGGCACAGCAGCCTTGGAACATTTGGAGAGCTGGCTGTCCAGGAGAGAGGGGGAAGCAAAGGAAGCTCTCAGGTGGAAAGAGCCTCCAATTCCTCCAGAGCCGAGTAATGTGGAAATGCTGAACACAGAACCTGAAGGAACAACCTTGGTAAATCAGGAACATGAGGGAATGGACTGGAGTTCTCTACCAGAGGTGGGACTTACTGAGGAAATGGATATAAGCTGATTTAATTGAGACCCTGTGTTTTGACATTGCTTGCTTTTGAGTGAACTTTTCTTTTTGGATTATTTTGGATGTTTTCCTTACTTCTGGGACAATGAGGGCATTCTCTGAGCATGCTAGTCAAGAGAGGCATGTTAGCAAACTATTTTTGTTTGGTTGGAAGTTTTCTTTTTCTTGCTGCCATGAAGGCTGCTGCAAGCTAGGGTTTGGCTGCAGTGAAGCAACTATAGCAGTGTCCTCCATGGTGTGGGAATACTCTGAAGGCTGGGGCATGATCTGCCCAACATCTTAGTGGAGGGATTGAGGGTTATTTTGCTCTTTGACTTATCAAAGAGCCGATTTGGCAAATCCGCTAACCTTCTGCCATTACACTCGGAAGGGAAGTGCTATACCATTGCAGTGTGCTGTGTTATTTTTTTTGTTTGTTTACACTGAGGACTTTTAGTGACTGATTTGAGTACTATGCCATTACTCTCTGGATGAAATAAGACTTTCCTGGGACATAAGATATGTGTTTTGAGAATATAACCAGACCAGGCTGGTATGTGCAAAGTTATTTTTCCATTATTAGGATTGCTATTGGTCTTTTGGGCTTTATGCATTTTTGATTTTGACCCTCACTGAGGGATGAATAAATTTGATTTCTATATTTTATAACTTACCTGTGTGAAGGATAAGTTATCCACAACAGGGACTTCCTCCCTCTTGGGGAAGCACGCTGAGGCAATATTGCAAGCGTGTGCCGGTTACCACTAGTCCCGAGAGCCGGCCACACTACATCTCCTTGACCTATCGTCATATTGCATATTACATGGATCGCATGCTGCAAAGCAAAGACGCATCTAAAATCTATAGAACAGAATTTCAGCATGTTAACCGCTATTGCCTGGCATGCTCCATAGTCTTACCGTCATGCACTACACATCTCCTTGACTTATCGTCATATTGCATATTACATGGATCGCATGCCGCAAAGCAAAGACGCATCTACAATCTATAGAACAGAATTTGAGCGTGTTAACCGCCATTGCCTGGCATGTTCCATAGTCTTATAATCATGCACTGCACATCTCCTTGACCTATCGTCATATTGCATATTACATGGATCGCATGCCGTAAATCAAAGACGCATCTACAATCTATAGAACAGAATTTGAGCGTGTTAACCGCCATTGCCTGGCATGTTCCATAATCTTATAATCATGCACTGCACATCTCCTTGACCTATCGTCATATTGCATATTACATGGATCGCATGCCGCAAAGCAAAGACGCATCTACAATCAATAGAACAGAATTTGAGCGTGTTAACCGCTATTGCCTGGCATGCTCCATAGTCTTACCGTCATGCACTACACATCTCCTTGACCTATCGTCATATTGCATATTACATGGATCGCATGCTGCAAAGCAAAAACGCATCTAAAATCTATAGAACAGAATTTCAGCGTGTTAACCGCTATTGCCTGGCATGCTCCATAGTCTTACCGTCATGCACTACACATCTCCTTGACCTATCGTCATATTGCATATTACATGGATCGCATGCTGCAAAGCAAAAACGCATCTAAAATCTATAGAACAGAATTTCAGCATGTTAACCGCTATTGCCTGGCATGCTCCATAGTCTTACCGTCATGCACTACACATCTCCTTGACTTATCGTCATATTGCATATTACATGGATCGCATGCTGCAAAGCAAAGACGCATCTACAATCTATAGAACAGAATTTGAGCATGTTAACCGCCATTGCCTGACATGTTCCATAGTCTTATAATCATGCACTGCACATCTCCTTGACCTATCGTCATATTGCATATTACATGGATCGCATGCCGCAAAGCAAAGACGCATCTACAATCTATAGAACAGAATTTGAGCGTGTTAACCGCTATTGCCTGGCATGCTCCATAGTCTTACCGTCATGCACTACACATCTCCTTCACCTATCGTCATATTGCATATTACATGGATCGCATGCCGCAAAGCAAAGACGCATCTAAAATCTATAGAACAGAATTTGAGCGTGTTAACCGCTATTGCCTGGCATGCTCCATAGTCTTACAGCTATGCACTACACATCTCCTTGACCTATTATCCTTCCATTATTACTTGAAGAACACCCTCAAGACAAAGCAGAAAGCAAGAAAGTGCAGGCAAAGTGCACAAAATCTGTTCAGACATAAGTCTCGCTGGTTAATGATACACTATCAAAACACTTTGGTACCCAATACTATAACTATAGGCCTTCTCCAGTGACATACAGTACACACTTGAAAAGGATGCCGGAATTTAGGGTCAGGTGAGCATGCAATACCAATATAAGAGCCAGCACTTCAAAAGCAGATTAAAAGAAAGAGGACAAGGGATCCAAGAATTGATATGGACAAAGGTGAAAGGAATATGAAAGGAAAAAAGTGCTAGGCATGAGCAATTAGAAAAAAGTTGTGCCATTTTTTTTTCTATATACTCCAGTTATGGTATATGGACCGGTGCATGAGGATCATCAAATCACTAGGACGCACACCTATCTCACCTATATCTTTTGTTTTGAAACAAATATTATTAATAATGTACATGGGATGGATTGATTAGGGTAAACACAGTTCCCTTTAAGTGCACTCCCTCAAAGTGTCATTACCCAGATTGCTGAGCCAGGATGGCAGGGTCCAGTTAAGCAGGGATCTCAAAGTCCCTCCTTGAGGGCCGCAATCCAGTTGGGTTTTCAGGATTTCCCCAATGAATATGTATTGAAAGTAGTGCATGCAAATAGATCTCGTGCATATTCATTGGGGAAATCCTGAAAACCCGACTGAATTGCGGCCCTCGAGGGACTTTGAGACCCCTAAGTTAGAGCAAGTTAAAACTCTAGAGAAGAAACAGGACATAGGGGGCCCAGAGCATAATGAAAAAGTCCTCAAGGAATATTTACAAGCCTGGGCTGCAGTGTCTAATAAATAGGCCCAGAGAAGGAGGCATGTGGCTACAGTGTCTGAAGATGGGCTAAAGTCGGAAGAATAGGGTCCCCCAGAAGAGTTTTCTAGCTGTGACTACAGTGTCTGAAGATGGGCTGTGGTAAGAAGTCTGTATTGTGGAAATGGACGTTGGACTTGCTAGAACTTGGTCACTGTTGGGATGTATACAAATGAATTAAACTGAAGTTGGATTTTGGGAAACCTGATAGAGTGCAGCTCCTTTTATGTTGTAAAATTGAATTTCCATTTGATTGCTGCCTATGTCTGAATGCCAGATCCGTGATAAGAACAGAGCTTTGGTATCTCTGCTTTGATAATAAAATAACCTTTACTCTGATTTACCCTGTCTGCTGACTGTGTATGTATAGGCCCCACATCCTGCTGTTGTCATGTTAACACAGCATATTATAAAGGCAATTCTATAACTGGGCACATTCAGTTATGCATGTCTTTCACATGTCACCTTAATTAGCATTTACGCTTGCAGGTATACTTAAGGGAAGTAATCAATGTGGGATACTGTTAAGGTGAGCTGGGTTATTTTAGCACAGGGGTGGTAGACTCAAAGAGCACTACACATCTCCTTGACTGATTATCATATTACATAGACTCAAGAGCAATGTATGGAAATTCTTCTTTACGGAGAGGGTGGTGGATGCCTGGAATGTGCTCCCGAGAGGTGGGGAGGAAAACAGTGACGGAGTTCAAAAAAAGTATGGGATAAGCACAGAGGATCTAGAACAGTGGTCCCCCAAAGTCCCTCCTTGAGGGCAGAATCCAGTCGGAGTTTTCAGGATTTCCCCAATGAATATGCATGAGATCTATGTGCATGCACTGCTTTCAATGCATATTCATTGGGGAAATCCTGAAAACCCGACTGGATTCGGCCCTCAAGGAGGGACTTTGGGGACCCCTGATCTAGATTAAGAAAATAATAGTAAATATTGGAGAACTAAGGCCAGTGCTGGGCAGACTTGCACAGACTGTGTCTGTATATGGCCGTTTGGTGGAGGGTGGGCTGGGGAGGGCTTCAATGGCTGGGAGGGTGTAGATCAGGGGTGCCCAATAGGTCGATCGCAATAGGCTCCGTGATAGACTCACTTTGCCTTGGCGATCTACCGGGCAGATCAGCCTTCCTCTCCCCGACGTCAATTCTGCCATCGGAGAGGAAGTTCAGGCCAGCCAATCACTGCCTGGCTGGGCCGGGACTTCCTCTCCGATGGCAGAACTGATGTCGGGGAGAGGAATGTTGGTCAGCCTGACACAGGGAAGCAGGGAGAGCTTGGGGCGGCGGCGGCTTTGGGGTCTGTTACCCAATGGTGGCGGCGGCGGCTTGGAGGCCTGTTCCCCGATGGTGGCAGCAGTGGCTTGGTGGAGGGCAGGGAGAAAGAAAGAAAGGGGGCAGGCAGGGAGACAGAAGGAAAGAAGGTAAACAGAAAAAAAGAAAGGGGGCATAAAGAGAGAAAAAAGAAAGGTAGGCAGGGAGAAATAAAGAGCAGGGAGAGAGGAAGAAAAAGTTGGGGGAGGGAATGAGGTCTGGAGAAGAGGAAGCATACAGGCTGAAAGAAGGGAAGAAAGATTGGATGCACAGTCAGAAGAAGAAAGTGCAACCAGAGACTTTCATGAATTCACCAGACAACAAAGATAGGAAAAATGATTTTATTTTAAATTTAGTGATCAAAATGTGTCTGAATTTATATCTGCTGTCTATATTTTGCACTTTGGCCCCCCCTTTCACTAAACCACAATAGCGTTTTTTAATGCAGGGAGCCTATGAGCGTCGATAATAGCGCTGGGCATTCAACGCAACTCCCTGCACTAAAAACTGCTATTGAGGTTTAGTAAAAAGGGAGGGGGTATATTTGTCTATTTTTGCATGGTTGTTACTGAGGTGACAGTGCATAGAGTCATCTGCCTTGATCTCTTTGAAAAAACCCCGGAATAGGAACGATAATTAACATTTTCTCAGCATACAGTGTGCTTTGTGTTTTTTTTTTTTATTTTATTGTTGGTAGATCATTTTGACTTGGTTATTTTAAAAATAGCTCGCAAGCCCAAAAAGTGTGGGCACCCCTGGTGTAGATGGACTGGAGTGAGCTCTGACTTCAGTAATTAGAACCTAAGCACAGTACTGGGCAGGGCTTTGGATTCTTGCACAGAAATAGCTAAGAAGAAGGAAAAAAACAAATTAAATTGAATCAGGTTGGGCAGACTGGATGGACCATTCGGGTCTTTATCTGCCGTCATCTACTATGTTACTATGTCTCTGAAATTTAGAGCAGTGGTTCCCAACCCTGTCCTGGAGGACCACCAGGCCAGTCGGGTTTTCAGGATAGCCCTAATGAATATGCATGGCGCAGATTTGCATGCCTTTCACCTCCATTATATGCAGATCTCGCTCATGCATATTCATTAGGGCTAGCCTGAAAACCCGACTGGCCTGGTGGTCCTACAGGATAGGGTTGGGAACCACTGATGTAGAGGACCTGTAATGCCATATGCCACAGCAACTCATGCAGGTAAAGCATGGCTGTGTAGGTGTTATAATTTTATCCAACTATAACCTTTGTATAGATTTTTATCTACCTTCATCATGTCTGCTTCCACAATTTGTTTCCTTTAGGATTTAGCAGGCCGCTTGCTTACTTGATTTTTGGGGACCCTAGTTTATAACTTGCACATGCATGAATGTGTGCTAGTCTGAAATTTAAAATAACACTTCTTTAGCTACAAATCCTTATTTCATACAGAAATTTTCTTACACCGAAAGTCCTCAGAACGCCACACTAAAGCATTTACATAATGTAACTAGTGTGGTAGCCCTCCTCACTGGAACCCTTTTGTAGCGGCGTGTATTGTTTTGAACTTTTCATATGTCTTTTATAGCTTTTGTTTTCTTTTAAAGTGACAGTGCTTACACCTAAAACATTTTGGTCTCCTTTTACAAAGGGCTCCTTTTATCAAGGTGCGGTAGATATCCCCGACCCTGAGGAAGAATGAAACGCGTCTGAGGGGATTGATGCAATAACGTTTTGAAGCTACGTTTCACTTTAAACTAAACTAAAAGGTTTTTGCGGCCTTCCTGAAGTTCCATAGACTGTTGAGTGATCTAGTGGATTTAGGGACGATGTGCCATAAACTGTGAATAGGAGCGTTTTGAGGGCTGTTTCGGTTTTGAGTGAGCGGCCAGATGGTAAGGCGAGCCGTCTCTCTGCTTGGGATCTCAGTGATCGATTTGGGATGTAATTTTGTACTTTTGATGCCATGTAGTTCGGTATCATCGAATGGAAGGTCTTGAAGGCTAGAACCAAGGCTTGTAGGCAGAAGGGCTATTGATGTGGTGTACAGTTTAACAGAAGGAAATGTAAACAAACAAACTCTACGTGTGGACTTATTTGAGTGGTTCAAAGAAAAATGGGAAAGAAGGTAGCCAGGTGAGAAGCCAAAGATTGATTTATAACAAATACATGAAAACTTAAACAAAACTCTGGCCTCAATCGGCAACCAATGAAGTTTCTGATAATATGGCGTAATATGCTCCCATTTTTTCAAACCCAAAATCAATCGAACTGCAGTGTTTTGAACCACTCTCAATTTCCTAAAATGATGAGATATAGGGTTTGAGATTGGCTGAGGGAGGATGAGTGGTGACTGTTGGATGCAGTGTGCTGGTCACTAATGTATTCCATGGTCTGGTCTGTTTTAGAAGGTAACTTAAATGTGATATGAATTTTATATTTTGATGTACTTTACGATTTGGCCAGTTTTTTAGGCTACAATGATGTTTGTCGTTGAAGCGACTTGCATGGTTCATGTATTTTTATATCTTGTATGTGTGTGTGTATTTGCTTTATGTTATGATGTGTTTGTTATGTATTGAATATAAACTGTACTGTTGTATTTTATATGTAAATATGTAACTCGCCAAATTACATCTTTTATATGGGCCCCAATAAAAGGCAGAGGCAAAAGCTGCAAGGATTCGTGTTTGTTTCACAAAATTATGCAATTGCTACTCTGTATTTTAAGAATATTATAAAAGTCAACATTATAAGAGTCAAAACAATGCAAGAAAAATCAGAACCATGGTTCAACCCCTGCGGAGTTCTCCAAGGATCACCCCTATCACCTACACTATTCAATATATACATAGCTTCCCTCAGCTACTACCTGAATAATCTTGGCATAATTTCATACAGCTACGCAGATGACATCACTATTCTCCTACCCTTCGACCAACCAGAATCCATCATGACAAGCACAATACAAAAAACACTCCAATCAGTTGCAATTTGGATGACAGAGCACAAATTAAAACTTAACCCTGACAAAACAAATTTCATCCTACTAGAAAATAACAAAACTCCAACATTAACTAATCTTGTAATAAATTCATTCTCATACCCACTATAACCTACACTAAAATTGCTTGGAATCATAATTGACAGAGGCTGCACTATGCAACCTCAAATTAACAAAATAATAAAGGCATCGTTCATGACCATGAGAAATCTAAGAAAAATCTACACATTCTTCGAAAAGAAGCAATTCCTTCTATTGGTACAATCTCTTATCCTTGGGATGATAGACTACTGCAACATACTATACCTACCATGTCCCGCGACCATGATAAAGCAACTGCAGACAATACAGCCCTAAGACTTGTCTATTCACTAAAAAAATATGACCATATCACAGAGGCATACCATGACTCGCACTGGCTTCCAATAGAAGCGAGAGTGCACTTCAAATTCTACTGCTTACTTTACAAGGCTATCAACAGAGAAAGCCCAGCCTACTGGAATAACCGACTAAATCAATCCTCCTCAACCAGACACAGAAGAACCCACTCACTATTCTCTCATCCATCATCCAAAAATGTCAAACGAAAAAAACTTTATGACAACCTAATAGCCTCCAAAGCAGCTAAACTGGACAGACAAATCATCACCCTGTTATCTTCAACTACAAACTACAACACCTTCAACAGAGATACTAAAACCATACTCTTCAAAAAACACATAAAACCTATCCAGCATGACTAATCCCAACCCAACATCCATCACTCTCTATACCCTTAGTACTCTCTAATATTCTTCTATTTACCTAATCTATATATATAAAATCGGAGGTATGTATGTATGTGTGTGTGTGTGTATGTGCCGCGATCACCCAAAAACGGCTTGACCGATTTGAACGAAACTTGGTATGCAGATCCCTCACTACCTGGGATGATATGTTCTGGGGGTCTCGCGGCCCACCTGCACACGTGGGCGGAGCTACAAACATAAAATCAGATTTCACCCATTCATGTCAATGGAAAAAATGTAAAAAGCTGCCATTCTCACAGTAATTCAAAAACGGCTTGACCGATTTGAACGAAACTTGGTATGCAGATCCCTCACTACCTGGGGTGATATGTTCTGGGGGTCTCGCGGCCCACCTGCACACGTGGGCAGAGCTACAAACAGAAAATCAGATTTCACCCATTCATGTCAATGGAAAAAATGTAAAAAGCTGCCATTCTCACAGTAATTCAAAAACGGCTTGACCGATTTGAACGAAACTTGGTATGCAGATCCCTCACTACCTGGGGTGATATGTTCTGGGGGTCTCGCGGCCCACCTGCACACGTGGGCGGAGCTACAAACAGAAAATCAGATTTCACCCATTCATGTCAATGGGAAAAATGTAAAAAGCTGCCATTCTCACAGTAATTCAAAAACGGCTTGACCGATTTGAACGAAACTTGGTATGCAAATCCCTCACTACCTGGGGTGATATGTTCTGGGGGTCTCGCGGCCCACAACTCTATGTTGCTTGCTCAAGGGTGGGTTCACCCAAGATTTTATATGTTCTTGCTCCTGGAGGTGAAACTAAAAATGTTGTTTATAATCAAGTTTTGCGTTAGTTGTATTGTATTCATTTTGTCAAATATTTCACATTATAATTTGAATATATGTGTATGTATGTATGTTCCAGCATAACTCTTCAATGCATGGACAGATTTCAACCAAACTTGACATACACATTACTTACTATCTGAGGACAAACACTGTGGGGGTGGGAAGGGGGGGATATGTAAAAATGATTGAAAATGACAGATTTTAGTATCTACCCCATAGTGTTTTCGGGCTCACAGATGAATACTCAGCATAACTCTGAAACGCATGGAGAGATTTCAACCAAACTTGGTACACATATGACTTACTATCTGGGGAAAAATATTGTGCAGGTGGGACGGGGTAAAATACTGTGGGGGTGGGAAGAGGGTGATATGTTAAAATTATCAAAAGCGACAGATATTAATGTCCAACCCATAGTTTTCGGGCTCGCAGAGATGAATACCGACACTCCCGATGCCGTTTAAGTCTAAGTTCAGCCCCATAGAGAGGGACATTCCTTTGGGACATGTGGAGGGTAGGGGGTTGGGACATGGGGGTGGGGCATATGGGACATGTGGGGGGGGGTAACGTGGGGGGTGGGACATGTGGGACATAGTGGGGTGGGACATGTAGGGGGTTGGACATTTTGGGATAAATAAATATCCGGGCAACGCCGGGTAATCAGCTAGTGTTATCTAAAACCACATAATTCACCCCATTCTCATCTCCTAAAGACTTCTACTTCCAGTTGGTAACTCTTCACCCAACGTTGTTTTTTTTTATTACCTTAAAAATTTTATATCATCGCTTATTCTATGCTTTCAAATTTTGAATGTAATTCTTGTTTTTAGTTTGAATGTAATCCGCCTTGAACCGCAAGGTAATGGCGGAATAGAAATCACTAATGTAATGTAATGTAATATTGCCTTGCATGACTGTAGCCCTCGTTCCTTATGTAAAGGAATCAGATAAGAGGGTCAGTTAGATTGTGAATTAACATTTAAAAATAAATCCCCATAATGCAACAGAGCTGTACATGTGGAGCACATTAGTATTAAATTTAGACTGCCCTTATTAATTTTGTTCATGTGCACTGTGTGTGTGTTTTTTTTTGCTGTGGATTTACAGCTCTGTAATACTATATTTGATGGATCTCATAGTGCCTTTTCGTCTTGCTTTTCATTAACTCCTCTAGGTTATTAGTCTGCTCAGAGTAGCTGTGTGGAAGTTATAGTCTTACTGCAGCGGCTGCAAAAGTATTTATGATCAGTGCAGGTTATGACAGAGTGGGCCACATAAACTCTGAATTATCAGCATGGAATTGGAAAAAAAGGGTTTGGAGACTGGAGCTCTTAACTTCCTTTCTCCAGACTCCCCCAGCAATGTGTAGGGCTGAATGTTAACGCCAAATGAAAGACCCTGGGAGTCTTAAAATGTAACTTCTATTAAATCTCTCCGCAATGAAGTGAATGAGCACAGGGGCATGCAATTTAGAGGCGTCTTGGCATACCTGTTCATCTTGGAGGTGTGGCCTAATGGTCAGAGAAATGCGGAGGGGGGAGGGGGAATCAGACAGACAGAAGTTTGCTGTTTATAAACCTTATGAAAGTTGTCAGTTGTAATGCTTGCGGAAACATAAAATCTGAATTTTATAGCATACTATTACAACTGAAATGAAAGTATGCCTTACCCTGCTCATGTGTTAATAGGAATAATAAAAAACAATATTTCTGAACATTTCTCCTGTAAACTTTAGTGTTCTCTCAGCCCCACAAGCAGGTTCCTTTCTGCTTCCCTTTCTAAAAAGCTAAAATAATCAGAAATATGTGTTACCAAGATTTCTCTCTTGCAGAGAAAATCTTCAGTCTCTCCTCTTAAGACCATTCCGATTTCCAATCTGCTCCCACTTATTGATCTTCTGTCAGAAAAATTTCAATAGGGGTATACTGTCGCCCAAAGCAATTCTGCAGAGCAGACAATCTTGCCCTTCAAAAGAAATTTCTTTGCTATGTGAACCTCTCAAGCTTAACATTTACTTCTCCTGTAAGCCAGTATGTTTTAGGAACAGGAAACCCACGATCAGAGGGTGAACATCTTTTTTGTTTGAAGGAGGTGCAGTCTCCCTTCCCAATCCTGCTCTCAACCCCACTCCCAGCTCCACCCCAAGATAATACCACACATAGAATACAGAGACCCTCAGCAAAAAAAAAAAAAAAAAAAAAAAAAGGTCTCCCAAATCCATACTCCCATTTGCCATTAGTTCTCTATTTTCTCTCCTCTCTTCCTTCCTCCCCCTTAAGTCCAGTATCTACCCTCTCTCTTCCTCACTAGGTCCAGCATCCCCTCCCTTTCTCCCCCTTTTATCTTTCTAGTCCTCCCTACCTCCACATCCTGTATCTCCTCTATCTGTTCCCTTTTCCTCAAGGTCCAACACCTTCTTCCCTGCTCCCTACCTTTCTCATCAGGCAACGGGTCAAGCCACAGTATGTGATCGTGGGAACAGATGGGGGGAATGTATTCAGCTAGGCCTGATGCATGATTTCATAAAGCCCTGAGTTAGAGAGCCCTCTGATGCAATCCACCTTGTTTACTTCCTTGGAGGCAGGATATATCAGAGGGTTCTACCACTCAAGGTCAGAAAAGGTTTTAAACCACTACTGGTGCAGAATGTGTCTTCTTAGCCTTTTGGCTGATGGTAAAGAGCATGAAAAGCCACATCAGGGAGGGAGGTGCTGGTTCCAGAGGGCGGTGAGCAGCAGGCAATGTTGGATCATGCACTTATAATTTGGGGGTGTCATGGTAAATGTGGTTCTCTCAATTCTGATGGCTATGCCCATGATATTTGGTCACCTGACCTGTCTCTATACTCTAACTGTCATAAATTCAAAGAGCCTGGGTTCCATCACAGGGCAGCATATTAAAATGATTCAAAGTGCACTTAGGACTGGAAAAAGCAGGATTGGCTCGAGAAAATAAACCAACTATTCTAAAAATGCGCAGATAAATCCGGACATCTGGTAGCCCTACATACACAATTCAAACAAAACATTACATACATAATCAGACAAAACATAGCAGATTATTAAAATAATAGCATACAATAAACAACTTAAACATGTACCTTAAAATAAAAAGCTAAGCAATTACAAAGTAACCACATTTGAAAAGGCAAGTTGAAAAAAAAAATAGGCTTTCAAAGTTTTCTGAAATCCCCCAAAATCAGAGCTCAGTCTTATGATAAGTGCTGTGAGATTTTGCACCTAAGACTGGTCCCACGGCAACAGGAGCTGGCATTTTATTAACACATCTCCTGCTGCTAGTTGAGGGGTAGACTGCTAAGTGGAAGATCTTTGCTCCCCAAGGGGAGCGCAGGAGACGACCTGTGACAATGGAAGACTTGGCAGGTCTGCTGGTGTGTTGTGATCATTCCCTACTTTGGAGTCCGGTGTGCCCAACGGATCTTCTGTTGACGCTCGATAGCAATAACGAAAGGACTATAAATGGAGGAGTGACAGTGGCAGGGGCCAATGGGAAGAGGCACCACTGAAACCAATGAGAAGAGGAGGAGGCAGTGCTGGTGTCTACGCCATAGAGGCATGGGTTAGTGAAAGGAAGACTGCAGGAGTTGGGCCGATGCCAAAGGAGTGTCTATGCTATGCCACCAAAAATGAACAAAGAGACGGTAGCCTAGCCAGTGGTGGTAATGTCACCAGAGAGGTCAAAAAGAAGATATTGCATGTTAAGTGAACAGACAGATTAAGAGAGTTTCAAATGAGCGAGATTGTCCTTTCTGACCCTTAACACATCTGTGTCAGAAGTGCACGCTGCAGTCGCCAGCTGTTGACGAGTTCTGTTACTGTGAAAGGCACTTGTCTAATTCTATCAACATCATTACTGGCATTAGTGCAAGACTCACTGAGGTTTCGCATTTGAATGTTTGAGGCGACGCTTGTGAAATTAGCATGTCGCTGTGCGTATGATCACAAAGATGGTCATCTATTATGCAGTTCTCCTGACAACAATACCTTATGGCCATGAGGTCCATATTTTATATTGCCATCACATCCTGGAGGTCATTTCCATCTAGGCTGCTTTTGCAGAATTACTGGTATTAGAAGGGAGGACAGGATTCCTGATACCAAAATACTTTGCCCATGTATTATAATAGCTACTGAGACAATGCTAATTAGCAGTTCAGATTCACTAGGTTAACCATGTGGTGCAGATGGACAATATCCGCATTAAAAAAAAAAAGTTTTCTTTGGACAGCTGGCAAATGGGCAATGAATGTGAGACAGAGCGTTTAAAAGGCATAAAGACGGTCTGAGAAGCCACATGATGAACTATGATCTGGAGAATTCTGACCTCTGCTGAGCTGCAGAACACAGCGATGCCAGATTTGGCATGAGCGTGTGCCAGTAGAAACAGAACTGCATTTCTGAAATGCAATTCTGTAGCACCGCAAAGCAGCTGAGCCTATCAAAGCCTTCATTTGAATTGAAGACTAGGCAGTTTTTTAAAAAATAATAATTTGTTTGTATTCACATAAAACCTATCCTCACTGATGAAATCTGTCAGCCAACAACTCTCGTCCACAGGAGATAGTAAAGGCAATGTTATTGTGTGCAAAAGTATATACTAGCATGCGATATTGAGTCAAACAGAATACATTTGCAAACCATCATTTAGATCAGTGGTCTCAAACTCACGGCCTGAGGGGCCACATATGTTCCGCCAGGTGCTATTTTGAGGCCCTCGGTATGTTTATCATAATCACAAAAGTAAAATAAAACAGTTTCTTGATCACATGTCTCTTTAGCTATAAATGACAATATTATTATTAAGACTTAGCCAAAAGGAAAGATTTATAAACTATAAAAAGTTTTAGCCCTTGCAAAATTGTTATTTCTTTAATAAGACATAAACTTTTTTTTTCTGAGGCCCTCCACGCACCTACAAATCCAAACTGTGGCCCTGCAGAGGGTTTGAGTTTGAGACCACTGATTTAGATGAAATTAGTCTATTGATTAGGGACTGGACTCTACAATCACGCTGTTCAGTCGGCCCAACACAGGGCTGTGTTTTGCTGGATCAGCATCTTCAGGAGCCAAGACTGCTTCAGGTTTTCACAGAGTTATTTCACCTCTTATCATAGTTCATTTTATCATAATTAAAAAAAAAAAAAAAAAAAAAAAATGGGACAATGTGGTATTGAAAGGAACTGAAACTGAAAAGGCTTTGCTCCAGTCCAGGTTTTCTAGCCCAATGGGAAAGTCCTGTTGAGCTATTTTATAAAGAAAACAGTTGCGCAGTGTGATTTGTTTACAGAGAGTGTGGTTTGGTAATACACTTCCACCTCCCCATTTGCGGTTTCTGCACTCACAATTTCACATAATCGCAATTTTTTTCTGGGGAGGGGGAAAATAAGAAAAAAAACATATTTTTTAACCTCCCTACCACCTTCCCAGCCTTACCTGATGGTCTAGCGGGCTTTCGGAGCAGGAGCGATCTTCCTACGCTCCTGCCCCGTGCAGATCGCCATGAGGAAATGGCTGTAGGGAGTTCCCGTCGTAGTCTTGAGAGACTACGGGAACTCACAGCAGCCATTTCCTCATGGCGATCTGCACAGAGCGTAGGAAGATCGCTCCTGCCCCGAAAGCCCTCTAGACCACCAGGTAAGGCCGGAAAGGCGGCAGGGAGGTGGGGATGGGTCAGAGCTGGATAATCGCGGTTTTTCGCCATTCGTGGTCCGGCTCTGCCCATATCCCCCGCGAATAATGAGGGAGAAGTGTATGTTATTTAAATCAGTGTGATATAAATATATTTATTATGTGATAATAAAAACCAAAACAAGATAAGTGCAATAGAAGGCTTCTTAAAGTTAAAAGGTAATTATTGTGTCTCATGGTAACTTACCTCCTCTTTTACAAAGGTGTGCTATGCTTTCTAGGGCAAGCTAACCACACGCAAAACGCTAATACATGCATGTTCCTAGTAGAACTTCCAAGTACCTAATTCCTATGAGTATCGGAGCTAATACCGCTGCGGCCGGATTAAAAAAAAAGCCTAATGCGGCTTCGCAAAATGGGGGGGGGAGTTAATGAATATTATGGTAATATAAAGTGTTTGCTGATCTTTTACATGCGTTAAGGAGCAGATAATGTGCCTTAGGGCTGCAATGGACATAGACAACTACCTCCTTTGTGTTTATCTTTCTAAAAATTTGAATAATGCTTTTGCTTTAAAATAATAGCAAACTGCATTAATCAAGGAAATTGAGGTTTAAAGACCCCCCAAGAGTAAAAAAAATGATCACACCCCTTTGATACTGAATGAAAAGCAGTACCGTATACCTCAGGACGGATACAGTAACAGCATATCAGCATTCCAATATCATATTGACGTCAAGGTGTGTTGATATGGCATGTCAACATAGACATTGTTTTTGTACTAGTTCATAAATATTTCATGGTCTCAGTACCACAAGATTAATTTTAGGGATCAACTCACCAGCTGCTTCTTAGCTTATATTCTGGCTCGCATTGGCATGTCCCAGGTGGGATTTATAATTATTTCAAAATGAAATCTGAATTTGTACCTCTGGCACCTGTTTATCGAATAAGATTCAGTTCAGATCTTTAAGCCTACCATCTCTTGCTTCATTGCAGGCTGACACTCAAAGGGAAGCCAACTCTTGTTTTCGGTTAATGTTTCCTCAGCTGAGTTTAACAGAAAAAGGGATGGTCAGAGAGCTTTCTTGTAAACCAAGTACATTATCTACCCTTCATAAACACTGACAGCAATTATACAACAGTTAGATGTTAATAGAATTTTAAATCATAGTGTTGACTTAGTAAAGCGGAATAAAAACTCAATAATCAGCCTGTGATTGGTTCAAATATTGGCAAGTCAGGTCAAACAATTTCGAATGTCTATTTCTTGTTAGACAAGAATAGAGTTAAATCGAGTTCTACCCGATTTTGAAGAGGTGTTGAAGCAAATTCATACTAAGATTTTCATCCTTATTGTAGTGAGAAGCAATATTTGACTAGGCATGCATTATTAATACGATAATCTCACACTATAGGAGTAGGAGCATGATATAATACAGCCTTACTTGTAGAAAAGCTGCGCCTGGGTCTGCTTTACAAGATATCTGAAATGTTATTTCTCTGATATATTTACTTAGTGCATATTTTTTCTAGGAAAAAGGATGTGGGTACTCAGGCAGGGGTGATCTTAGAGGGGGGGGAGGGGAGTATTCAGGGGGTTTTGTTTTCTGCAGGTATGCTGTATGTAGCTATGCAGCCCAGAATAGCTCTGTCTGTGAGGTGGTTGTCCGAGAGTTCCAGAATAGAGAATGACACGGTGACAAAATTCATCACCGTTCCCGTCCCTGCGGATAACCGCGGGAAATAATCCCATATCATTTTCTAGTGTCTATTTCAACCTCGGTCCTTCTTCATCAGCATTCTTCAAAGCAAAGCTTGCGGGTCAGTGGTTGTGCCCAATTATACTCTGATTCTTTCCTCTCTCCTTAAAGAATGACATGAAGATGGTTTCCTGCGGTTATCCGCGGGGACGGGGACGGTGATGAATTTTGTCACCGTGTCATTCTCTATTCCAGATAGAGGAAGGGAACCAACACAACACAACTGCACATTCTGGTAAATAGACTAAAACGCGCGGGACAATCGCACGCTGACAAAGCCGCTTGGCCAAATGCGTGCAGGACGTCAGCGTGCCAGATTAAAACTTAACTTTAAAGCACTCTGAGGGGGTTTTTTTTGCGGGGAACCCCGCACATACTTTACTTAGAAGTGTTGTCGCTGCCTTTGGGAGGAGGTTGGGGGATTCCCCCCCATTACAGAGGAAAGTGTAATTTTTCCCTCTCTAAGTGGGGGGTTCCCCCCACCCACCCCAACGGCAACACTTCTAAGTAAAGGAGCGCTCTAAAGTTAAGTTTTAATCCGGCGCGCTGACGTCCTGCGCACATATGTCCAAGCGGCTTTGTCGGCGCGCGATTGTCCCGCGCACTTTTGACTCATCACGGTACATCCTTAGTAAACAGGCATATTTACCTATAGATTGTGGGCATTTGCACATACTGATTTCAGAAAGCTATTATTTACACATATAGGACTAAATTGTATCTATGGTGCTGAAAAGCGGCACAAGAATGCATGCCACATACTATTCTATAAATGGGACTTCAAGTTGGGCACTAAAACAGTGTCCTCCAATTCATCTAGTATATGAAGATCTTTATTCCTCCAATATCACAATGGTACATTCAACGTCTCAATGACTCAATGACTCTCAAAGAGTCATTGAGACGTTGAATGTATCATTGTGATATTGTCACGGGCCGTATCGAGGTGGAAGAAGATCTCTTTTTTTCTTAAAGGACCCATGGCGACAAGAGGGCATCCGTGGAAAATCAGGGGTGGGAAATTTCATGGCAATACCAGAAAATATTTCTTCACCAAAAGGGTGGTTGATCGCTGGAATAATCTTCCACAACAGGTAATTGAGGCCAGCAGCGTGCCAGATTTTAAGAAAAGATGGGATTGGCATGTCGGATCTCTTCACGTAGGTAGATAGGGGGTGGGTCTTTGGTGTGGGCAGACTGGATGGGCCGTGGCCCTTTTCTGCCGTCATTTTCTATGTTTCTATGTGTATCGCAAACTGTGTGGCGTGGTACATTAGTGTGCCTTCTAAGATTTCAGAAGGCACACAGGGGAGGAGGAGAGGTGCCAGCGGCGAGGCATGTCCTGTAGGCAATCAGCCAGCGCCAGAGCCTCTCCTTCTCTCCGGCCCTCTTCCCTGCTGGCATCCCCCACTGGCGTCTCAGGTCCCGTCTGGAGGGCCTTTTGCCCATGCACGGACGTCGACGTGATGATGTCACGCATACACACGATATCATCATGGCAACATCTGTGCACTTCTGGATGCCTCAAGAAGCGGCCCCTACGTTTAGAGAAAGCTTGCGGGACGCTGGTTTATAGAAAAAGCTTAGCACTGGGATCCTTGGCAAAATTTTATTGTGGGAATTTATGCTCTCTGACACCTGGTGTGAATCCCCATGCCTAACGTAGGCGCAGATCAGGCGCTCCTCTATAAACTGTGTCTATATTTAGGCAACAACGGAAAAAGAAAGTGGAATTAGTATCTTGTTATGCAGTTTATTTCAAAAATGGTGCAGAGGTAACACAATAAAATAGACAATGACACGAATTACACCAGTGGTCTCAAACACGCGGCCCGGGGGCCACATGCGGCCCACCAGGTACTATTTTGAGGCCCTCAGTATGTCTATCATAATCACAAAAGTAAAATAAAAGTTTCTTGATCATATATGTCTCTTTAGCTATAAATGACAATATTATTATTAAGACTTAGCCAAAAGGAAAGATTTATAAACTATAAAGTTACCTCATGCAAAATTGTCATTTCTTTAATAACACATGAACTATTTTTTCTGCGGCCCTCCAAGTTCCTACAAATCCAAAATGTGGCCCTGCAATGGCTTTGAGTTTGAGACCACTGAGTTACACAGTATAATAGTGGCATAGACCCGACACGGGCCGTGTTTCGGTTGTGACAACTACCTTCTTCCGGGGTCCGGTCTTGCTATGAGCCACAAGCTTAGAAATGCAAAAATTGTGTTCGCAACAAACGTCCGTAAAACGCCAAACAGACTACGTTTGCTGCGAACACAATTTTTGCATTCCAAGGTACTGTATTTTGTATCTATTTTATATGTGATCTGAATTTGGATATTTTTATAACATGTTTGTAGGAAATGATAGATTATTACAGAAAAAAAAAATACCCTGGAATCTCGGTTCATAGACAATGGTGCGAAAGACAAAAGCGCGCACGCCACCGTGCCGCTCTAAATTAGTTTTTAGGGGCTCCGACAGGGGGTTTTGTTGGGGAACCCCCCCAGTTTACTTAATAGACATCGCGCCGGCGTTATGGGGGGTTTGGGGAGTTGTAACCCTCCACATTTTACTGTAAACTGAACAGGGAAAAAGTTAAGTTTTCAGTAAAATGTGGGGGGTTACAACCCCCCACACCCCCCCACAACGCCCCACAACGTGGCACGATGTCTATTAAGTAAAGTGGGGGGGTTCCCCCCCACGCCCCCCCCCGTCGGAGCACTAAAAACAGTAATTTAGAGCGGCACGGAGGCGTGCACTGCGCTCAATTGTCTGGGCGTGCCTTTGTCCCAGCGCGCTTTTGACCTGACACCTCAGTGCTATAATGTCAGAGGCAGGAAAAGGGACAATATCAAAAGCCTTTTGCATTTAAAAAAAAAACAAACCCCAAACAGTTGAACTCAGCTACTTTGTACTGTTGGGTTCTGCAAATTATTGGTATGCAAACTGTATCCTAATGGTGCATAACAATTTCTCATCTACAAAGGCAAGGCTTCAGGAACAGCGTCTTCAGTTCTCGCTTTGTATCCTCATTCCTATGCAGAAGGAGAAATAGTCGATCAGTTAACTGCTTTTGTAAATATTTCAAATGCACCTAAAACACATAACCACAACTGCCGCTTAGGAGGCTTCGCACAGGACCTTTGAAAGCAGTTTAGAAGCCTGTACAATTTCATTGGCCTCCCAAAAGGATTGTTACAGGCTGTAGCTTCCGGTTAGGGCAGGGGGTTCTTAACCTCTGTTGGTTCAAGCATCCCTTTAAGCGATCAATGAAATCCTCACACGTAACTACTGACAGCTCCATGTATCTCTATTGGACTCTAACGGAGTAGTGTACAGTTACACTATCAATAACTGTTCTAATGACTGCATTCACTCCGACTACAAAGAATTCAGTAAATCCCCTCAAATTTCAGGAGCCCTCTCCATGCCACATTTGACCTTTCCATGCTTCCCTCGGGGATGTGGGCATTAAGATCTGACGTCCTTACTATTGTTGTGAAATCTCAGGATATTTTACACAACCCCCTATTTTTTGGGGGGGTGGGGGGAGATTCTGTGCAAATGTGAAATACAGAATTTGCAGAGAATTCCTCCCCTGCACTGCACAGAATTCTGCACTTGCCATGCAGCAAGATCAGCAGCACAGGCAGGGGGGCAGTTGACAATGGCATTGTTCCTTTCCTCTACCCTCCCTTCCCTTCTGCATAAAGCGCCTTCAGTTGCTCTCTCTCTCCCCCCCTCCCTCTCCTCCTCTTATCTGTGCAGGATAAAATACTTAGCAGACACCCCACAGTAATCATTCTCTTTCATGCTTCACACTGCAAGCAAAGCATGGTATAGAGGAGGAGGAGAAAAGCAGTTGCTCACAGAGCTACCTCCTTTTTCTGTGCTGCCTGGTGTCAGTGTGTTAATTTGAGCCACACACACAGATGCACAGTGTCTCATGCAGTTCAAATGAGCAATCGGGCCTGAGACAGTGTAGCACAGTGATCTTCGCTATTTTGAAAGTGGGGGGCCATGCTGGCACGCAGACTTCAGTGTCAGAGCCAGGAACCGTGCTGGATAAAGTGGATGGTACCTAGGTGATAGGGACGGGGAAGGTAGTCCCTCTCCAGCAATGTAGTGAGACCAGTTGCTCAAGCATGCTCAGAGCAAAAAGTATATTTTCAATGGTGGTATGACACTGCAGACTCTTTCTCCCTCAAATATCTCATCTCTCTCAAATCAGATTTCCCCAATACTCTCTTCTCTTAATATACACTCCCTTCCAGGGCAGGATTAACCAATAGGCCAAGTAGGCAAGTGCCTAGGGCCCAAAATGGTCAGGGGTCAACATTGTTTTTTCCAAACGGTGATGGGCCCCTCCAGCATTGATTGGCAATGCGGGCCCCACCCATCGACGGAAAGTAAGACAAGCAAGCAACGCGGGTAAGAAAGGCAACAGGAACTGTAATTGTGCAAGCGGTGCTGCTTGCCCAAAGCTTCCCTCTGACGCAGCTTCCTGTTTCAGCCTGGGCGCATGGTGGGGTGGGGCGGGGCAGGGGGCCCAGTGTACTTGTGTGCCTAGGGGCCCTCGATGAATTAATCCTGCCCTGGTCCCTCCCAATCATTCTCAACTCCCACTTGTCTCTCCTCCCAATCAATTGTTATCATTCTGTCCCCAATCCTTCCAAGCTGGGTCTTCCCTAGTTTCTTACTGCCCCCCCCCCCCTGACTTTTTCAGCATTCTTGCTGCAGGTACTGCCTCTGGGATAGCTGTTCTGTTTCCTTCCACCTTGATCTTTATGGTGTCTAGCTTTCTTCACTGTTCACAACCTTGCAAGAATAGGGTACAAGTTTGTACACTGCATACCTCCAGCTCACTGAGAGCTACCCAGTCCTAAAGGAAAACAGAGCAGTTGTTCTGGAGATAGTACCAGCAGAAAGGCTCTAGACCAGTGTGGTGATCTGCGCAGCCTGTGAAGAATATCATCCCCCCCTCCCCATTATGATCTGGCACGCGTGTTTTCCAACGCTGCAGTCTGAAATCTTCACGCCAGGGACAGTGTGAATGAAATAAACATGTAGCCTTTCATTTCCCTTTGCAACAGCTTCCTGCTGTGGAGACAGGAAGATGTGGCAGAGGGAAAGGTTCCTGGGCTGCTAAAGGCAGTCTGTTTACTTCATTCATGCTGCCCACACCCAAAGAGTACGGGAAACAAAAGTGGCAGAAACAAAAGTGCCAGATCCCGATTGGTGAAGAAAATGCCAGTCCTCTGTGGCAAGAAAGATAGAGAGGGAAGGGCAGAGAGGGAGAGGAGTTGGCGCACACGGATGGAGAGGAGAAGGGCAGAGAGAGGGAGGAGATGGCGCATATGGATGGAGAGGAAGGGAAAGGCAGAGAGAGGGAGGAGATGGTGCATATGGATGGAGAGGAAGGGAAAGGCAGAGAGAGGGAAGAGATGGTGCATATGGATGGAGAGGTATGGAAGGGCAGAGAGAAGGAGGAGATGGCGCATATGGATAGAGAGGAAGTGAAGGACAGAGAGAGGGAGGAGATAGCGCATATGGATAGAGGAAGGGGAGGGAGGAGATGGCGCACATGGATGGAGAGGAAGGGAAGGACAGAGAGAGTTAGGAGATGGCGCATATGGATGGAGAGGAAGGGAAGGGCAGAGAGAGGGAGGAGATGGTGCATATGGATGGAGAGGTATGGAAGGGCAGAGAGAAGGAGGAGATGGCGCATATGGATAGAGAGGAAGTGAAGGACAGAGAGAGGGAGGAGATAGCGCATATGGATAGAGGAAGGGGAGGGAGGAGATGGCGCACATGGATGGAGAGGAAGGGAAGGACAGAGAGAGGTAGGAGATGGCGCATATGGATGGAGAGGAAGGGAAGGGCAGAGAGAGGGAGGAGATGGCGCATATGGATGGAGAGGAGGGTAAGGGCAGAGAGGGAGGAGATGGTGCACATAGATGGAAAGGAGGGGAAGGGTTGACTTGGAAAAGTAGATTGAGAAGAAAGCAGAAAAATGGAAGAAAGTTTAAAGGTTAATGCCAATAGTGAGGGAGAGTCACATGACAACAGCGGCACTGGGGGGATCCTTGAAATAAAGACCGTAAATTAAGGATAAGAAACGAAGTCATAACTGAGATAAGTACTTAGTTACTACTAAATTAATCTGAATTAAGCTCGGAGAGAATGGGAACCCGAAGGCCTTGAGTATGCGCAAATGCTCAAGGCCCTGCGCGAAGGAGGCAGATCTTCGAGCACCGGCACCGGCATGTCCTGTGCGTTGGTGCCGGAACGGGAACCCGAAGGCCTTGAGCATGCACAGATGGTCAAGGCCCAGCACGAAGGAGGCAGATCTTCGGGCACCGGCATTGGCATGTCCTGTGTGTTGGTGTCGGTGCCGGTGCCAAATGGGGGTAAAAAATGTGATCGGGTGGTGGATGGGTGCCTTTTTTATGCCAGATCGCGGTGGAGGAGAGGGTGCAACGTGAGCGGAGGGTGCCGGATCATGGGGGGAGGGTGCCAGATCGCAGAGGGAGCACCATGAGTGGATGGGGGGCGAAACAAGTGGGGGGATTTCGGAACACGCGGGGGGTGGAGCCTTCATGAGCGGGGGCAGCAATGCCGTTTTTTTTGGGGGGTAGAGCAGCGCCGCTGGCCTCGGGGGGATGGGGGTGGGTGGGAACGAATCAAGCGAGTTTCCCTTAGTTCCTATAGGGAAACTTGCTTTGATATACGAGTATTTTGGTTTACGAGTATGCTTCTGAACGAATTATGCTCGTAAACCAAGGTACCACTGTATGTACTTCTTCTTCTATTAATTATGGGGAGGAGGGGGGAGAAAATGATTGTTTTTGCATTATTTGTATATTTAAAGTGCGTTCTGTGTAGTGTTTATGTTTAAATGCATTGTATGGCACTGTTAACATTTGAAAATTAATAAAGATTTAGAAAAAAAAGAAAAAATAAATATGTCAGTTTTGAGAATTCACATCTGCTATTTTGCATTATTCAGAAAGAATGCATTTCTTTGTTTCTCTGGTGGTGTACTGCATGCATCATGGGTTTCAGTTGTGTATATTAGGACTTTGCATAGGATGTTCTAGTAGGAATAAATGTTGAGAAGCATTATTGGCATCATTCCCCAAGTAGGAATACTGCAGCTAAGCTCGTTTTTGGGAAACAAAACTATGATCATGTTTCCCCTTTGTTGATAAAGCTTCATTGGCTCCCAGTTCGCTTTAGGATCCAGTTCAAATATGCATGCATAATCTTCAAGCTTCTCTATGGAATATTTGATCCTTTTGTCCCCTTATGTTGGAATACCCTTAGACTTTGAGAAACACGCATAGATATAAGTTAGCCTGCCCTTCCTTTAAGGGAATTAAATCTGCTGGGAAGCTCAGTCGATCTTTTGTTTTCAAGTTTATAGAGATCTGGAATGAACTTCCTGACTCCATTAGGCTTTTAGGCCAGCTGCAATTATTTCGTAAATTCCTGAAAACGTTGTTGTTCTCGCAATTTTTAAATGGTTTAACTGCAGCCTCAATGAAATGATATTATAATTGCTTTTCTTATATACTTTAGTTTTTCCTTCTCCTATGTTTTCTGCTATGTACTCTAGTCTTAATTACATGTGAACTGAGTCGAGCTCCACTGGGAGATGACCTGGTATATAAACCAAAGATTAGATTAGATTAGGAAGATACTTGTCATCTTTCCTTCAGTCCTTTTGAACGCAAAAATGGCCCTCGCTTAAAAATTAGCAAAGACCACTGAAATAGGGTCTCAACTCAAGGCACTGCAACCCTAAACGGACAAGCCCATTTGTAGAACTGTCTCCCCCCTAACCCCTGGATTCTATAAATGGCACTTTGAGTTACGCATGCAAATTTGGGCATCTACCCAATTTGTACATGCAAGTAAATTGAATAATGTGCCAATTAGCTCTGTTAATTGGCTTCTTAACCAGCAAATTATTTGTGTTAATCGCTTTCAATTTATGCATGTAATTTAGACATGCAATCCACGTCTAAAATTTATGTACGGTGTCAAACGGAGACATGAAAATGGGAGGGTCATGGGAGGATTGGGGGTCATGCCACAAAGTTACATGCATAATTATAGAATAAGAGGCACCTGTGCCTATCTTTTGCCTTGAGGTTTTACACCACTTTTTCTTATGTGCAAATGGTCATACCTAAAGTTAGATGTGGTTCCTGGGCTAACTTTAGGTGCTGTTTTTTGGGCATCAATTTATTAGCCACAGTATATAGAATTTACCACTAAATATGTACTAACAAATGCACATCTTTACTCCCTGTCTTTAGTACTCAGCCCCTTTCTGTCTGGACAGTGGCATGGTAAGTGGGGAGGGCGGGGGGGGGGGGGCAGGCCATCAGAGGCACTGTCTTGGTAGAGGTGCCAACTCTCTGCACCCCCATGCCATGCTTGTGCCCCCCATACCTCTTTAAGTCTTTGTCAGTACAAGCAACTGGCTGGCTCCCTCTGAAATCATTTCCGGGTCGCGGGGCCAGGAAGTGATGTCAGAGGGAAAGCCAATGCTGGCGCAAGCAGCTGGCCGGAGAAGCTGCTCGCACTGGTGAAGATTTAAAGAGGTATGAAGGTGGGAAAGGGAGGGCCCGAGTGTGGCGTGAGGAGCATTGAAGGAGCGGGGGATGGAGAGGAGAGCGCAGGGCATCAACTAATCAGAAATACGTACCGCTGTAACTCATTATTGTTCAAATAAAATCAATGAGCTCAGAGCCTGACATTCTAGAATTCTGAGCATTTTTTGTGTGTTGCATCTGCGTTTTTCCTCTCTCATATCCCAGCCTCATGTTGGATGGCCAGAAGAAAACCCCTGTTGATTTGGGTCCTAGGAATTTCTCGTGTGGATTATTGCACTGTACTTTTAATAAAGCCTGCATCTTGAACAACATCTTCTCCACAGCGTTTTTGTTTTGTTGGATGGCCAGAAGTAAAGCAGATGTTAGGCCAACAAATGCAAATGGAGACAAACGACTAATATTCTGCAAAACCAGCCATGGCTATCAATACATAATTAAGACTAATACATTGCCAGATTGTTTTTATGCAGTCTCTTAAACTGCTCTTTCTTTATTGTAACCAGCTGTGGTAATTATGATATTTCAATGTCTGGGGGACTATAATTATTTGTTGGATTTATCTAGAAAAGGCTTGTTGCTATTTTTTTTTTTCTGAGTATACTGTATGTTTCTAGTGACATACTTATATTTGTGCCAAAAACGATATTAATACTAACTCTGCTCTACCAATCCTTGATGCTCTCAAAAATAGAACAAGCTGCCTCATTTCTGCTTATAGAACTGAGCGTAGGAAAATCAATATACGAAAAAATAAACTAAGATACCATGTGTGATGGTTGACAAACTAAAAACAAGCTCCGAGCCACATAGGGAGGAGTGAAGACAAAACGGCTGAAGCCTTGGGGCCAATCGGCTAGGAGTAAGGGGGGGGGGCAGGCTAGATTAGGGGTGAGCGGAGGGGAGGTCGCCCCTCTCGATCCGGCATCACACGAGGCGGACGCTGCTTCCCTTTCGCCCACCTTCGATTTTCCCCTCACCTTCAGAGCGATCCCGTGGAGCTGGGCGCGCGGCCAGAGCCAGCAGCGGGTAGGTACGCCAGGGCCCACTGAGAGACTCTGCTTCCAGCGTGGCCCGCAGCGTGAGAGCACCGCAGCACCTCGTAGCCAGGGGGGGGGGGGGAGTATGGCTGCTGCACACGCGGCCTGTTGTGCTCTGATAGACGCCGGAGTCCTGGGCCGTCAGTGTCCTCACCAGCGCCCATCCACTGTCCCGACATTCGCAGTGGGCCGCTCACAGAGGCACGCAGCGTCAGCGGAAAGACGTGCGGCTCCCCTTGTGGCCTGTAGGGGTGTTCGGCCGCCACTGCAGCGCACGCAGCCAGTTCATGCGGACAGTCGGGGGCCCAATAGCTGACATGTGGCTGTGGTGGGCGGCCGATTCCGGGCTCCCGCCGATTGGCGGCTCGGGTCGGTGTCGGCAGCAGCGCAGCGTTGTTCCCCCTCCTTGCACTCGGGTGCGGCCAGATCCTAACCCCTTATCTTCGGTTTCAGCGGCACTCAGCCACCAAAGGGGTAAGATCTCTGGGCGCCGCCGCAGATCTTCGCCGCCGGCGGGAGGGAGAGGACAGATCACCCACGTGGCCATGAAAACTTTTCATCGCTGCCGGTAGGGAGAGGGCAGAGCACCCACAGGGCCTCGCGGCCAGGTAGAGTCTCTGGCGCTGACAGTATGCGCCGAGTAGGGCAACCACGTGGTCGGCAAAAACCATGCTTCCCTAGGCCTGCCGTCTTCTGCCGACCCCATAACAGTGTTGAGAGAGTGGGTCAGAGGTAAGGTAGGCCAAGTCAGGGAAGCCGTAGCCGACAAGGGGGGGGGGGGGTTGGACCCACATTACACGTGGCCGAGTAAACTCTACGGTGCTCTGCGCCGATGAGAAATACGAGGGAGGGATATGAGAGGAAAAATACATACAGTATGCATTGATAAGCCACAGCTGTTTACGTAGCATATTATTGTTTGTCTCCATTTGCATTTATTGGCCTAATATTTGCTTTACTTCTAGGCATCCTACGACTGCACTGTTTTGACTCTCGGGAGACGGTTTTCAAAAGCATTGAGGGGTAGATTCAAGAAAGTGCACCCATCATTATGACTGATATCAATGCAAATGATTACCAAGAACTGGAAAAATTGGGACAGACTTAGGGCTCCTTTTACAAAGCTGCGCGGCCCAAAAATCTACCGCCTGCTGAAGAGGAGGCGGTAGCGGCTAGTGCGTGTGGCATTTTAGCACGCGCTATTCCGTGCATTAAGGCCCCTAACGCACGTTTGTAAAAGGAGCCCTTAATTTTTCCTTTTGGTGGGAAACTTTATGTTTGTGTTATAAATAAGAAAAAAATGAATTCAGAAATATCGGGTCATAATAAACTATTTAAATTGACATGGGGTCCACTGACGAATTTTGTAAACTCTGATTAGTAGAATTATGCCTTTATTTCCTATTTGATTTGCACATCCAGGGAGGGTGGGAGGGAGGGGGTTAATATATTTTGTAGTATTCATTGATCGATTGTAAGTGCTGTCTAAAACGTTAATTGTATGTATATATTTAATGCACTGTTCTCAAATTGAAAATTAATAAAGATTTATTAAAAAAAAAAAAAAGTGCACCCAAAAATTGGTGTGACATCATTGGGCGCCAAGCACCAAGGGCCAGATTCTGCAAGCAGCGCCGCAGTCGGTGGCTGCCTGCAAAAACAGCGCCAGTTGCATATCAATCGCGTTACGACATCGTTTGCAGAACCGTGGCTAATGTTAAACGTGGGTACCAGAAATGGAGGCCCAGATTTTGAACGCCTACATCAACGCGTCTACAAATGCATCTAAAGGTGCCCAAGGTCATCGCCAGCGCAAACCATGCCTACTTCGACCTTAGATGCTGCTAGGGACTTCAGTAGACGAGATGCCGGCACTATTCCTATAGACACACCTGCGCGCCTATATTTTTTAATTGAGTTTTTAATTGGCAGTTGCGCAGCTAGTGCCAATTAGCAACCACTTAAGAGATCTACATGAAAAACATGCCCACAATTCACCCTTCAATCACACCTACTTTCTGGTAGGTGCCTTAGACTAGGCACCTACCTTAAAGTGGTCGGCGCCTACCTTCCAATTAAGTGCAATTTACGTCAATTACAAGGTGCTAATTCTTAATTATCAGTGCCAATTAAGCCATTTAATTAATATTGATCCCTAGATTGGTGAGGTGTGCCAATCTAGGCACCTAACTTTAGGCATCATTTACAGAATCAGGGCCTTACTGTCTCCTATTTAGGAAGCATTAAGGGGCAAATTCTATAAGAAGCGCCCAAAAGTTAGGCGCTGATATAGGCACCGTTCAGTGCGATTCATGTACAATTGGGTGCTGTTTAGTGAATCGCGCTGAGCGGCACCTATTTGGGCACCTAGTTTGGAGGCGCCCAATACATAGGCCAGCTCTAGGCACAACTAAAACGTAGGCGCCCATGTGAGCGCTGAAGCACGCTTAAGAGCAGCGATTCTGTAACAAGGCCCCTAACACGAAGCCACGCCCATGCCTAACATGCATAGCGCCTATATTTTTTGAAGGCCACCTAAATTTTTAGAGGTGCCTTGTTACAGAATCGCTCTTTCTTGATAGGCGCCTATGTTTCAATTAGTGCTGATTAAACAGCTTAATTGAGCTTGTTATTCAGTTTAGATAGGAGCCTATTAAGTTGGGCGCTTCCGAAATAGGTGCCTAACTTTAGGCGCTGGTTACAGAATTTGGGCCTTAAGGCCCTGATTCTACAAAGTGCGTCCCGATTTTAGGCAGCTGTAGGCGTCCTACAGCTGTCTAATCAGCCAATCGGGATGCACGTTTTTTAAAAAAATGCTCCCCAGGCAGGCCGCCTATATTGAAGACGCCTCCGGGAGCCTAGAGAGGCCCGCAAGACGCCTAAGCTCGCCTAAGGGCCTTAGGCAGGCCTTAGGCAAACCTAGGCGGCTCTATGCGTCTCCCTAGTAGAGGAAGAGACGCTTACAATGTAGGCCAACAAAATGCTGGTCTACATTGTAAGTAGACGCGGACGCTATACTTATTGCGGCAAGGGATCTCTCTGCCGCTATAAGTATAGCGGGCCAGGGCCGCCTGTCCGATCGCTGGCAGGAGGGTGCCCAAACCCTCCTGCCAGAAGATGCCCCCCCCCCCCGCCACTACCGATCGCTGGCAGGAGGGTGGCCAAACCCAACTGTCAGAAGATGCCCCCCCCCGACAATATCGATCGCTGGCAGGAGGGTGCCCAATCCCTCCTGCTCCTCCCCTCCCCCCCCCCGCGCTAACAGCCCCCAAACCCCCACCCCACCAAACTAACCTTTTCTTTTGGCCAGACGGGTCTTGCCCGTCCAGCCGGCAGGCCCGCCTCGTCGAAATCTAACCCGATTCTCTAACCAGCATCTTTAGTATGGACACCGGTTACAGAATCGGGGTTTAGTGTAGGCCCGATTCTGAATAGGACACCTCTCCCGGGCGTCCTATACAGAATCAGGGCCTAAGTGCTCCCATATTAACTCTGCATTATCCAGTTAGCACACAATAATGCAAATGCACTAGCTCAGGGGTGGGCAACCACAGTCCTTTGGGGGCCACAACCCAGCTGGTTTTCAAGATTTCTACAATAAATGAGATCGATTTGCACGTGCTGCTTTCATTGTACGCGAAATGATCTCTTTTTAGGAAAGGGCATGTCATGGCTGCAGAATAGGCATGGAAGTGTTATCCAGCTGGCATGGGGGTGGGTGGGCAGGCATGGTCCTTCAGGGCCACAAATGAGTCAAGTCTTCAAGATTTCTACAGTACACTTCTCCCTCATTATTTGCGGGAGATAGGGGCAAAGCCGGACCGCGAATGGCGAAAAACCACGAATATCCGGCTCTGACCCACCCCCGCCTCCCTTCCGCCTTCCCCTGGCATCCCGGCCTTACCTGGTGGTCTAGCTGGTTTTTGGGGGCAGGAGCGATCTTCCTACGCTCCTGCCCCGTGCAGATAGCCATTAAGCTAGACCACCAGGTAAGGCCAAGATGCCGGGGGGAAGACAAAAATATGGGGTTTTTTTCTCTCTCCTCCCCCCCCCCAAAAAAAATCACGATTATGTGAAATCGCGAGTAGGGAAACTGCGAATGGGGAGGGGGAAGTGTAAATATGCAAACGGTAAATGGCATTTCTGTGTTACTGTGTAATGCCATAGAATTTTCAACATTTCGTAAACAATGTCAAATCAAACCACAGGCATGAAAGTGATCTAGACTTAACACCAACCCCATCATCCTTCACTGTATGTGAAATTTTGTTTTAACAATTATACGGAGGAAAAAGGCCTCTGTTATAGCCAACAATACACTTTGCTCAATGACGGTGCATAAAGAGATGATATTGGCACAGCAGTGCAAACTTTGAAGAGGCTGGAATAGAAGCTAACGGGTTTTATTTTGGTTTTTTTGACACTTTATTTAGAACACCTATTTATATTGGAGGTTTTCAACCATTGATGTTTTAAAGCCATCATCATTAAACAAAGTGTATTGGCTTTTACTGAGGGTTTGTTTTTGTTTTTTTCTTTTATAGAATCATTAGAAAGATTTTCACATATAGTGAAGGGTTATTGGTTTGTACTGAAAAATTTCTCCAGACAGGCCAATAGCATCTGTTCAATATATCTGTTTTGAGTGATTCATGTAATCACGTCAAGGTGTTGCTTTCAAGAGCTTTATTCACCCTCCCCCCCCCCCCCCATTTAGGGCTGTATTTTAAAATCACCATTTTTTCCATTGTCTAGCAATAATAAAAAAAATCAATACCCCCCCCCCACCTTTTTATAAAACCACGATAGCAGTTTTTAGTGTAGGCCGGCACGCTGAATGCTTTGCGCTGCTCCCGACACTCATAGGGCCTCTTCCGTCAAACTGCGCTAGCAGAGTTCCTGTGAGCGTCAGGATCAGCGCGGGCCATTCTGCGCGACAAACTACTAGTGCATAGAGTTCCTATGAGAGTGGGGAGCAGCGCTGGCCATTCAGCGTGCCAGAGGTAAATAATAAAAAATATGTACATTATAATCCATAATATTTTCCTTTTAAAATGTGCATAAGAACTCTGTTTTAAAAAATTCATATGACAAATTAATAATATCATCCCTCCCTATATAATTAAGATATTTTTAACCAACTGAATAAACCAGAAAATCCCTTTAGGGATATAAGAAGTGTATGCATTATTTAATTTCTTACTGGAGAAAAAAGACCAGACACAAACGCTTTTGCCATGGTTCTAGTCATATCTATCCAGTTCCAGTTTAACCTTAATTGAACAAAGGCCTTCTTTTTTTATTTAGAAAACGTATGAACTGGGTTCGATTTTACTGCCAGATGAAAGCAGGCTTGCAGGCCCAGCTGTCGACATCCACACAGGCTTCCAGAGCTCATTATTTTTGTCTTTGTTTTGGGGCTCGTTTCTCTTTCTCTCCCTCTCCGCTGTATTGCATGACTTTTTCTCTTTTTACTCAGCGTTCACACTTTTGTGTCTCATTCTTCATTCCCTCTATTATATCGCTGCGTTTCGGGTTTTGTTCCACTGCTGCATTGCACAATAGCTCTGCCTCTCAGCTATCAGGGCCAGAAGGCTTTTCTATAGGCAGCAAAGGAAAGTACAAGGGCACAGTATTTGAAACAGTATTTTCTAACACTACATAGGAAAAAATCCTGGCTGAAAGAATTACTATAGTTGGAAATTACTTTGCAAACAGTAGCAGAAAATAGCTAGTATACTTGTATTAATAGGGGTTCATAGTTTCATAGTTTCATAAAATTTGATTAAACACTTCTTCTGGAATTCAAAGCATTATACAATAAAAATTTCAAATATGCAGGACTTACACCCTAAATGGTGAGATCCTAGCAAAGACTGTAGCGAAACGTGACTTGGGGGTGATCATTAGCGAAGACACGAAGACTGCCAATCAAGTGGAGAAAGCTTCATCCAGGGCTAGACAAATCATGGGCTGTATCCATAGAAGTTTCGTCAGCCATAAGCCCGAGGTCATAATGCCGTTGTACAGATCCATGGTGAGACCCCATCTGGAATACTGTGTACAATTCTGGAGGCTGCATTATCAAAAAGATGTGCGGAGAGTTGAGTCGGTTCAGCGAATGGCCACCAGGATGGTCTCAGGACTCAAGGATCTCCCTTATGAGGAACGACTGGATAAGTTGCAGCTGTACTCACTCGAGGAACGCAGAGAGAGGGGGAGACATGATTGAGACGTTCAAATATGTCACAGGCCGTATCGAGGTGGAAGAGGATCTCTTTTTCCTTAAAGGACAACAAGAGGGCAACAAGAGGGCATCCGTTGAAAATCAGGGGTGGGAAATTTCATGGCGACACCAGAAAATATTTCTTCACCGAAAGGGTGGTTGATCGCTGGAATAATCTTTCACAACAGGTAATTGAGGCCAGCAGCGTGCCAGATTTTAAGAAAAGATGGGATTGGCATGTGGGATCTCTTCATGGAGGTAGTTAGGGGGTGGGCTATTAGTGTGGGCAGACTAGATGGGCCGTGGCCCTTTTGTGCCGTCATGTTCTATGTTTCTGTTTCTATGTTATTTGGTCGGGGTGGCGACATAAGAACAATAAGAAAAAAGGGGAGAACTACAATTTGTTGAAAAAAAGAACATAAAAGGAAGAAACAATAGGAAGGATATAACAAGGTAAGTGATAATTAATAAAAATTAGAGGGGAAAAATTTAAAATAAAATAAAATAGGATAAATCAATTGTAGGGAAAGAAAAAGGAATAGGAAGAAGTCAAGAACTTATCTTTAAAATAGAGTTACCAGATTTTCCATTTGGAAAATCCGAACCCCCCTAGAACCGCACCCCAGGCCCACCCAGTTCCACTCATCCCTGCCCCGTTACGCCCCAATCCCGCACTAGCCCTGCCCCCTGCTGCCTGCTCTCGTCGGGCAGGAGCACATCATCGCGTGGCATCTGCGCATGCGCAGATGCGTTCCTGCCTGACAGTGATTTGTTCCAGGGTTTTGAAAAGCCTTCCGGACCCCCGGACATATCCTCAAAAGGAGAACATGTCGGGGGATTTCCAGACGTCTGGTAACCCTAGGTCAGAGCGATTCCAAGAATTTAGGTGCTGGGCTATAGAAAACCTGCAATTCTGTGTCTAACTGTCTTTGATTGGATATAAGCATTTACACCAGCCTAATATTGGATGCCATCAATGGTATAGTAAGGGGGAGGGACAGGGGGGGTGATTCGCCTAGGGCGCCGCCATGATGGGGGCCGGCACCCTTCCTCCTCTCCGCCCCTCCTACCTCAAACACTTTAAAATCATAGGCGTTCGAGGCTTATGTGGTTAAGGCAGAGCTTAGAAGAATAGGGAAGGGACAGGGACAGTGACAAAACTTGTGGGGAAATCGAGTTCCTGCGGGGGGGTGGGGACAAATTTGTCCCCATGCCATTCTTTAGCGTATCTTAAAAAAGACATAGCAGAATTAGAAAAGGTGAGGAGAACGGCGACGAAAATGATAAAAGGGAAAGACAACTTACCTATGAGGAAAGACTAAAGCTAGGACTTTTCAGCTTAGAAAATAAGGACATAAGAAAAGCCGCTGCTGGGTCAGACCAGTGGTCCATCCTGCCCAGTAGTCATACGACGGCCCCCAGGTCAAAGACCAGTGCTCTAAATGAGTCCAGCCTCACCTGTGTATGTTCCAGTTTAGCAGGAACTTGTCCAACTTTGTCTTGAAACCCTGGAGGGTGTTTTCCCCTATAACAGACTCCGGAAGAACGTTCCAGCTTTCCACCACTCTCTGGGTGAAGATAAATTTCCTTACCTTTGTACGGAATCTATCACCTTTCAACTTTAGAGAGTGCCCTACCTGGAGAGGGTGAACAGTCTGTCTTTCTCTACTAAGTCTATTCCCTTCAGTATCTTGAACGTTTCGATCATGTCCCCTCTCAGTCTCCTCTTTTCAAGGGAGAAGAGACTCAATTTCTCCAATCTCTCACTGTACGGCAACTCCTCCAGCCCCTTAACCATTTTAGTCGTTCTTCTCTGGATCCTTTCGAGTAGTACCTTGTCCTTCTTCATGTACGGCGACCAGTGCTGGACACAGTATTCCAGGTGAGGGCATACCATGGCCCGGTACAGCACATGATGACCCTCTCCGATCTGCTCGTGATCCCCTTCTTAATCATTCCTAGCATTCCGTTTGCCCTTTTTGCCACCGCCGCACATTGTGCAGACGGCTTCATCAACTTGTCGATCCGAACTCCAAAATCTCTTTCCTGGGAGGTCTCTCCAAGTACCGCCCCGGACATCCTGTATTCGTGCATGAGATTTTTGTTCCCGACATGCATCACTTCACACTTATCCACGTTGAACCTCATTTGCCATGTCGATGCCCATTTCTCAAGCTTAATTATGTCACGTTGCAGATCTTCACAATCTCCCTGTGTCTTCACTATGCTGAATAACATCGTATCATCCGCAAATTTAATCACCTCACTCATCATACCAATGTCCAGACCATTTATTAAGATGTTGAAGAGCACGGGTCCAATAGATGACTCAGGGGAGATGATAGAGGTCTATAAAATACTGAGTGGAGTGGAAAGGGTAGATGTGAATTGCTTGTTCACTCTTTCCAAAAAATACTAGGATTAGGGGACATGGAATGAAGCTATTAAGTAGTAGATTTAAAACAAACCGGAGAAAATATTTCTTCACATATTGTGTAATTAAAATCAGTTAGCTTAACGGGGTTTAAAAAAGGGCTGGACAATTTCCTAAAAGAGAAGTCCATAGGCCACTATTGAGATGGCTTAGGAAAATCCACTATTTATTCCTAGGATAAGCAGCATAAAATCTGTTTTATTACTTGGAATCTTACTAGGTACTTGTACCTGGGTTGGCCACTCTTGGAAACAGGATACCGGGTTTGATGGACCTATGTTCTGTCCCAGTATGGCAATTCTTATGTTCTTAATATAAGAATAGCAGCACTGGGTCAGACCAATGGTCTATCTAGTCCAGTATTCTGTTTTCACAGTGGCCAATCCAGGTCATAAGTACCCGTCAAAAACCAGGTATATGACAAATTATGTATCAAATGATACTTCCCCTGTTCTGTTTTGGAAACAGTGCCTAGTGGGGAAATCACCAGATCTTCAATTGGGCAGGTCAATGGACTGACGACTCTATCTACTGCAATCTCTTAATTTTATTCCTTACCTCTGTAAGGTGTATCATGATGAATTTTGAATTAAGGGAAATATGGGGGTCTTTTCCTTTTGGTCCTTTGACTGGTATCTGAAAACCATGAAGGAAACCTATCCTAAGTGGTTCTGCCTGCCTACACTTTGGAATATTGGGCTAACCCCTCTTTTACTAAGGCACGCTAGCTAATTTAGCATGCGCTAAATGCTAACGTGCCCATCAATAATAATAAAACCCTAAGTGCGCATACGCACTTAGGGTTTCATGATCCCTGCCGCCATGTTTTCTGTTCCCTGTCTAAATTCTATTATAGAACACGGTGGCAGGGAACACTCCGGAGCTTCCCCCCCTCCCACCATCACTCACCAACCGCTGACGATGCCTTCAAAGGAACCTGGTGAGGATCGTGGCCGGCTGTAGCAAACTTCGCAGGCCGCACATCACCTCGGTAGCATATTTCCTCTGACGTACGCGATTGCGTCAGAGGGAACGTGCTATCGAGATGCAGAGCGGCCTGCGAGGTTCGCAAAAGCCAGCCACGATCCTCACCAGGATGCAAAAGACCACGCTGGACCGGGGGAGCAGGGAAGAGGGACAGGGGAGCAGGGAAGAGGTGCTGCTGGACTGGGGGAGAAGGGAAGCGGTGCTGCTGGACCAGGGGAACAAGGAAGAGGGACAGGGGGAGCAGAACCTGGGGGAGCAGTTAAGGGGTGCTGCTAGACTGGGGGAGCAGTTAAGGGGTGCTGCTGGACTGGGGGAGCAGGGAAGAGGTGCTGCTGGACCAGGGGAAGAGGGACAGGGGGAGCACGGAAGAGGTACTGCTGCACAGGGAAGTGGCGTAGGGGAGGGAAATGCTGCTGCTGTTGCACAGGGAAATGGAGGGGGAGGGTATGCTGCTGCTGCTACTGCACAGGGAAGTGGGGTGGGGAGGGAAATGCTGCTGGTGAGAAAAGGGGGCTGGGGCTGAAAGGGAAAATATGGGAGAAGGGGACTAGGGGGGGTAAAAATGGGTTTGGAGCTGGAGCTAGGGCTGAAAATAGGGGACATGTGAGGGAAGGAGGCTTTACTAGCACCCGTTAATGTAACGGGCTTAAACACTAGTAGAATATAATGGGTGTGTTAGCATTTAGTGCGCGATAAACCGATCAGCACACTTTAGTAAAAGGACCCCTAAGTTAACTGGTGTGGGAGTAAGGGGGATCAAGCAAGCAGGGTTGGCTTGGAGGCTATGGCCGATGGTCTTTTCCTGACCAGAATGTATTTATTTATTTAATTTTTAGTATTTATATACCATTTATAGCCTAAGTGGTTAACATTCAGGTACTCAACCTTTTTTTCCCTATCTATCTACACTCTTTCTAATGTACCTGGGGCAATGGAAGATTGCCCAGGGTCACAAGGAACAGCATGGGATTTGAACCCACAACGTGTGAGATGCTCTGCAGCGGGAGCATAGGTGATGAAATCTGCATGGGTTCCTCGTGCACTGATCGTTGTTAAACTGCCTACAGACTTTTTTTTTTTTTTTTTAACTGGGAATAGGATTTACTCTTTGCGAGTGAATTGGCTGCGATAACTGCAGTTTGTCATCAAAGTTAACAAAGCAAAGATTCTACCTCCTGCTTACCCTCGGGAGTGCCCCACAGAGGCGTGTAGACTGTTCTGCTCTTAACTCACGACCTGGCAATGTACGACTATGAGAACAGTCTGCCGCCGGACCAAGGCAGAACCACCACAGGAGAAGGTGGTGGCTGGAGGCCCCGCCATAGCACCGAGGCACTGGAGCAAAAGTGTAACAAAATTCTTGGCTGATGCGATGACCGCCATTCACCTCTCTCCTGGCGGTGTGTCTGCCAATTCATTCTCTCTCCCTGGTAGTAATCACTGTCATCTTACCGAAATCACTGCTCAGAACTCGCTATTCGCTTGCTTGCTCACCCTCTCCCTTGCGGCCCAAATAATGGCCACCGAGGGGGGAAGCGAGGTTCAAACTCCCGCTGCTCTAGCCTGATCCCGCCTCTGATTCCTGTGGATTGGATCCCTCCCCTTGCCCCGTGCCCTTTCTCTGCTGTCTCTCCTCCTCCCCTTTCTTTGTAGCAGCCCAGCAAGTCCCCACCGCCACCACCACCACTGTGGCCAGTCTCCCTCAGTGCTCTGGCTGGCATCTAAACAGCAGCAAAGGAAGAACTAATTTCTTTAAAAAAGGGACCCGTTTTTCATAAATATCCCAAATCATTAATTACAGTTCAAAAGAAACAGGCCAAAATCTGTTCAGAAGGAGCTAGGCTATGATTCACTAGAAAATTACAGAGCAAAATAGCTTTGCTAATTATGCTTTAGTTTTCCATCAGCAAACTAACAAGAAAAAATGCCATTCTCATAAGCAATAACTTGAACAAAAAATGGTAGCTTTGAAATAGCTGCTAGTTTGGTTTACTGTTGAACGTCCACAAAACTTGGCTAACAATGCATAGCATCACGCGTTAAAACAACCCATTCCTCATTGATTAGTGCCCGAGTTACTCGTCTGCGTTTCTTCTTTTGCAGACTGAAATCCAAGACTGAACAGAGGTGCAGCAGCTGGATCCGCGCTGCCTTTGATCTTCAAAACACACGGATAATTGCTACAGGCGTTCAGAGCTTGACTGGGGTCGGTTGGACGCCGATGGAGAGAAAGACGGGAAAGGATGACTGGACTGCACGTCACTAGGACCCACCTGAAGAAGACGAACACAAATTGGTTACACAAAAGCATCACTTTCCGCAGAGACAAAGGGAAGAGAATTCAGCTTTGGGAAATGTTTCCTCGCTACTTTTTATGTGACTTATAAAATAGAATAGTATAAAGGGTGGGGGAAAAAAAGAAAGAAAATGTATTTATCTTTTACTCACATTAGATACCAGATATGATTATAATGTATGATGATCTTTAACTTCCCAGCTTACTAGATAGCGACTACTTAATATCAGAATGCTCTACAACAGGGCTTCCCAAGTCCGGTCCTCGAGATCTACTGGCAGGCCAGGTTTTCAGGATATCCACAATGAATATGCATGAGAGAGATTTGCCTGCACTGCCTTCTTGGTATGCAAATCTCTCTAATGCATGTTCATTGTGGATATCCTGAAAACCTGGCCTGCCAGTAGATCTCGAGGACCGGACTTGGGAAGCCCTGCTCTACAACTTCAAATCGAACAACAACAAAAAAAAATCCAACACAGTTTGCAGTGAGGAAGACAACACAGAGGAAACAAAGAAAAACCGCAGACACACGTACAAGGATGCAGGCTACACATTTATTGTACCAAATAATTCAAGGCTCCTTTCACTAAGCGGCGTTAGGGCTTTACCGCGCGGAATAGCGCGTGCTGGACCTTAATGCCAGTATTGAGCTGGCGTTAGTTCTAGCTACATAGAGCGCGGTAATTTCCTGCGTGCGCCAAAAACGCCAGCGCACCTTAGTAAAAGGAGCCCTGAGCGCGGTTAAAGTTACCGCCTCCGAACAAACCAAAGGACCCGACACGGTCTGCGTTTCGGTTAACACGCTTTCGTCAGGGGTCCCGGGTTGACAAGGCATCCTATAAAACCGCAAGCAAAAAAAACGTGAGCCTGTATGAGTCGGAGATGATCATAAAAACGATGGTCTCTATGTGAGCTGCTGAAAGGCAAAAAAACCCCAACATAAGAAACAATGTAGCAATATGACAGTATAGCAGTTTTAAGGGCTCCTTTTACAAAGGTGCGCTAGCGTTTTTAGCACACGCACCGGATTAGCGCACGCTACCCAAAAATCTACCGCCAGCTCAAGAGGAGGCGGTAGCGGCTAGCGTGCGGGGCATTTTAGCGCACTCTATTCCGCGCGTTAAGGCCCTAACGCACCTTTGTAAAAGGAGCCCTATGGGGTCTTCAGGCTGCCAATCGGGTAGCCTAACACGACTGGACTGCAATCCTCACGGGACGCGTTGCTATGTTATCTTACGATTCTTGTTCTGTTTCGATTGCGATTTTCTCTCTTCTAAACGAATCCTCCTTATCAAGCAAAAAGATCATGAACTTATCTTGTCTTAAATTACAGCGCCGCCTCTTCCGACGGGCCCTGTTTCGCGGCTTCATTGGGGAAAAGTGAGGTGCGACCAATAGCGTACTGCGCCGACTTAAATTTGTGAGCTTAACACTCTGTGCTGTGACTCCGCTGGAATGGCATTTGGTTTTCTTGTTGCTCCAGCAGCATTCCAGTGCAGTGTTAAACTCATAAATTTAAGTCGGCGCAGTACGCTATTGGTCACACCTCATTTCCCCGATGAAGTGGGGGGAGGGGGGGCAGAGAGGAGGAGGGGTACCGACGCCTGGGATAGACCGCCCCCTCACCCCCCTTACTGCACCACTGCTTACCGCAGCTTAAAAATACTTATTATTGGATGTGCTGAGACATCCTGTGCTAAAAACCCAATGGGGGAAATTCTATATAGTGCCTAGGTTAGGCGTCACTTGGCACCCTTATCACGGACACCTAACTAACCCCATCCTTTTACAAAACCATAGCGTGTTTTTTTTTTAGCACCAGCTGTGGTAACAGCTCCAATGCTCATGAGCTGTTACTACCTCGAGGATGCCTAGCGATACATAAGTCCACTTAGGCACCATTAGGCTTGATTCTATAAATGGCGCTGACCGTTGCCTGCAAGTTAGATGCTCTTAGGCGCCATTTACAGAATCAGGCCCAATGTGCACATGCACACCATGCACTAAATTTTTTTTCTTGGAGGGGTTGCTGCGTCTAGGGTGCAGAACGGGTGTCGCCTCATGAATTAGAACAGCCACGTTACTGCACGCCTACTGATTACCAAAGGTTCAGTGTGCGAGCCTTTACCACCTACAACACAGGTGGTGGTAAGGGCTACGTTTTGGTAATGATCTTGTTGAAAAGACAACGGCAAAAGCTAGAAGGAGGCTTGGCAATATAAAGAGAGGAATGACCAATAGGAAAAAGGAGGTATTGATGCCCCTGTATAAGACTCTGCTGATACCTCATTTAGAATATTGTGTACAATTCTGGTGATCATACCTTCAAAAAGATATAACTAGGATTGAGTCGGTCCAGAGGAAGGCTACTAAAATGGTCAGTGGTCTTCATCATAAGACAGACTTAAAGATCTCAATATGTATACTTTGGAGGAAAGATGGGAGAGGGGAGAAATGATAGACATTTAAATTCCAATTTATATTTATAATGTTATCAGCCAACGGTGGGAATGTCCGTAGAAAAACACATTTAACAATATTGTGGACAAAAAGCCTCAAGCCATTCTAACAGAGTCGGCAATCTACTTAGATTTCTAGCCGCTCATTTCTTATCATGGGCAAAAATCTCCGCTATTCAAAAATGTAAATTTCAAAAGGGAACACTACCCACCCCTGTGCACAGGGAATTAGTACAGAAAAGCAAAAATTTCCACTTGGCTTAAAGCACTGGTGCTTCCCGTGTTTCTTCATTCTGTTAATTAACCTCCTCTTCCAGCTGTAATCACGCCCGTTGTTGTAAGTACCGTTCATTGTTACGTGCTCAGACAAGGCCCTTGTTTCGCCATGTAATGGCTGTGTCAGGGAGAATGTTTTAATCTGAATTCCAGCTCCCATCTCCTTGCATCTTCACTATCCAATGATGTCACTTCCGGAAGATTGAGAGGGAGTCACAAGCCCTGCTTGCTGGAAAGGTCTTCCTGTCTGGTGGCTAGAAACTCTGGTGGCTATGATCGTGGCCCTTTCCATAGGCCACCACTTCACCAGCCCCCATGCACACGCTTGGTTTTCTCACGAGCAAAATCTGAGCAAGTGTAGAAGCTTAAGATAATGTGGCAAATATACAATAATGCACTTAGTGGCAAGACAGGCAGACCAAGAGTTAATAGACATTTTTCATTTTATCATATTTTATTTTCCATTTTTTTAAATATGGTTTAGACACTTGAAAGCGGGTCTGGGGTTGGTAGCACCAAGACAGTTTGGAAAGCCATGCTGAACCTATATAACAGCAAATAATGGATGTTAATTTACCTAATTGGATCTGTAAGACATATTTGAATACAGAAGGCATATTCCAAACAATTTTTCCATAAAAGACTTCTAACAGACAGCAAAAGATGGAATGCATAGCAAATTTAAGGCATCAAATTAATTAGATTAGTGTTGGAGAATACCACTGTACAGTAGTCACATAAACTTAAGACTTTTGTCTACTCATAAAATAAATTACCAATCACATAAAATGTGATTTATGTATAAACAAGGAATGGAACCTAGTGAAAGAATGTAAAATTTACTAGCCAATCAATAAAAATAATGAAAGCTTAATCTATAAAAATAAGATGAATTTCCGTGTCCCTGTGAGTATAGACAAAAGCCAAATCAGATAATTTACAGTGCTCCGGGATCCCTGCCCTAACGAGTTTAGGGTCAGCATCAACTGTTTGGGGGACAAAGTAGGACAACGGAAAAAGGCTGCAAGACGCTTTGCTTGTATGCTCAGTGATGTCATTTCCAGCAATTTCTTGAAAGGGAAAAAAAAAAAAAAAATCACGAGAAAAATCATGCAAACTAAGCATGTAATGGAAACCTCATTTGATTGTTAATTTTAGTATTTTATTTAAATTTTTATTTAGTTTCTTTTTAAACAATATATAGCATAGGAAATAAAAGGATCAAATGCTTTAAACAAATTTAAACAAAGGAAAAAGGTCATACAGATTATATGCATCTGATCAAAAAAAAGGGGGAAACATCGAGCTTCCTTTAAGTCCACAAGTCAAGGAGACCCAAAGGAAAAGAGGCTTATCATTTAAAAAATAAGCAAAAATACAATCATTACAACGTTAATCCTAGTTAGTTATATTCCTACACTTTCATTTTTAAGTCCCATTACTTATAGCCTCCCTCTCTGCCACTAGAAGAGGTACTGGATGTCTGCTATCAAGAAAATCAAAAAAACTCTGTGGAGTGACGATGTTCCCAAATGGACTTTATTTGAAAGTATCAAAGTTCCAAAGGTACACTAAAATCATCCACATAAAATAATTCCATCCACATAAAAGTAAATCATCCACATAAGAGCCTTAAAGGACCTAGTCCGCTAGGGATACAGGACCCAACACGGTCCGCGTTTTGACAAAAAGTCTTCTTCAGGGGTCCCTGGGGGTCCTATAAAGGTAAGTACGTGGGAAACAATTGTGTGGTGAACCGGAAGTGAGACACTGCTTGCATTTGCAATGGAAAAGCCTTAATTTGCTTTGGGTCATTGAGAAGATATCTATTAGAGTCCAAAAGAACCGTTTACAAGGATGTCATAAATATAAATGAGACAAAACCTGTGGGCACATTATCAAAAATTGCATTCTCTTCTCCTCATAGATAACCCAGACCTTCCTTGGCCACCCCATAAACAACTTATCACGATTCCGAAAATAAAGTCTCATCATCCAGTCCTTGTTGGACTCAAAACCAAATCTCACTAAGAGCATAGTTCTATCACACTCTTCTTCTAGTGATCTCTCCAACTGTGTGACATTCAGACTATCAATTGATAGTCCTTCCAGCCTCAATGTTTGTTGTTTCTCTTCTGGCAAAAAATACACTTGCGAGGTAGGAGGGATAGCTTCCTTTGGGATCTCCAAAATTTCCATCAGATATTTATTGAAAAATTTCAATAGGATCTATCACACTTTTAGCTTGAGAAAAGTTAACAAAACAAAGATTCTACCTCCATGTATAAATCTCCAACTTTTCCACTTTATTACTTAAACCATTAAATCCTCTTCCATATGTTAAAGACCTTGATTGAATCTCAAGCGGATCTTGTTGAACAATCTCCATTTTCCTCCCCAATTCAATTTTTTTTTGCCTCCTGGGTGACTAGACGTGTCTTACAATCTTGCAAAGAAATGTCCATAGTTGATTTATTCACTAAAAACGGCTTTTCCAAACATGCCACAGCTTATCAGATGGAATTTAAAGTTACATGGGTAGGTTTAATTAAGGGGGATAGGGAGAGCTCACCAGCCTGTTGTTTCAAAAGTTACATAGTCTGAAGATCTTCCAGCTACCAGACCTCTAGCTTTCCAATGACCCTCTTTGGTTCCAAACCAACTCCTAAACTTCAGATCAAAACTTTAGCTTCTGAGCGATTCAAAACCAAAATAGCATCTATCCCTCCAACAGCCCCCTATTCACTTTGGACACTCCCTTCAATCGATGCTACAGTAGCCATTAGATTTCCTACTTCTAGCAGCTGCATCGATAGTTCCAGCAGTGGCATCATGTCTGGATCAGGAGGTGAAAGTCTCTCCTCCAGGCTAAGAGTTGCATCAAGCTGCCTCTTTGCCAGCACCGGCTCCGGAGGGTAATACTGACTGGACAATAAACTTCTTGATGGAAGAGACAGGAAGTGGTATAGAAACTGAGGGGTAGGTTTTAATCTTCCCTTTCCTCTTCACCATAATATCAGTTAGAAATTTTTTCCCAAAGAAAAAAATAGCAGAAGCAGGAGCCGTAATCAGTGTGACCACCTAGATTGCCATCTTGGATCTCCTCCCCATTAAATTTAGTACTTTAGGATAAAATCTCGCAGTACTCTTTGCAGAATGAAAATGAAAAGTTTGGATGGCCAACCAGGGACTTGGATCAGGGAGCGTGCTAGATGTGCTGCACTCAGATTTCAGTGAGGTTTTTGACTCGGTTCAGCACAAGCAACATATAAACAAGCTGAGCACTTTAGGTACAGGCCCTAAAGAGACTGACTGTGGGGTCACTATTCAAAGCAATTTGGCCAGAAAGGGCTCCTGGCCATTTAAAACGCTTGTTTGGGGCTAACTGGTTATATGTTGAGGGACATTTTCAATATGACATCTAAGTCTGAGTTTGGACGTTTTGTGAAGTGCATCCAAAAATTGTGTAGAAAAAAAATGATAATTTTTGAAACCACAAAAGGCCATATTCTATAAATGCCCTGTAAGTTGGGCAGCCATAAGCACCCTACTGTTGTCTAACTTAATTGGTTTTAATCGGTGTGGTAATTGTCTGTATAATTTTTTTTAACCAATTAAAATGTCATTAAGGCCCCGATTCACTAAAGTCAGCGACGATCGCTGCTACCGTCCCGATTCACTAAATGGCCCACCGCGTATTTTCTGATCCGATCCAACTCATGCAAATGAGTAAAACCCCATGCAGAATGACCAAGCGATTGATTCTCTAACATTTCCTTGGCTATTTTGCATCGAGTTTTATGATCCTACAACCCGACTGCTGTAGACCTGTCGGTAACTCTGCTATAACATCTGCAGTTGTCATCCAGGCAAACATGTAATAATAATAACTTTATTATTTTATAAAGCCATAACCAAAAGTTCTAGGTGGTTTACACTAACGGCCTCTTTTACAAAGCCGCACGGCAACAGCCCTAAAGCCCTTTAAATCTAGCGCGGCTTTGAAAAAGAGGCCGTATAAAGAGCTGCACAATCAGCGAAATACAATAATACAGTACAAAAAACAGATATTTGTAAAATAGAATTTCAATAATAAAACTCACTAAGTAATAAACTTATCAAACAAAGTGGTCTTAATTAATTTCCGAAAACTGCAATAGGATAACATAGCTTGCTGAATACATTTTCCTAACCAAGATTGTTGCCTACCAGCTTGAAATGCTAGGGTCCTATCTAAGAAGGTCTTAGCATGGTTTTAGCAAAGGCAGATCGTGTTTGATGAACTTGCTGCACTTCTTTGAGGGAGTAAACAGACAGATAGACAAGGGCGACCCGGTCGACTTTGTATATCTGGATTCTCAGAAGGCATTTGACAAGGTTCCACATGAACGACTACTTTGGAAAATTGCAGGCCATGGAATCAAGGGTGAAATACTCACGTGGATTAAAAACTGACTTGATCATAGGAAAGAGAGTGGGGTTAAATGGACAATACTCGGACTGGAAGAGCGTCACCAGTGGGTTGCTGCAGGGCTCGGTGCTTGGACCCGTGCTCTTCAACATCTTTATAAATGATCTAGACATTGGTATGACGAGTGAGGTGATTAAATTTGCAGATGATATCAAGTTATTCAGAGTAGTGAAGACACAGGGTGATTGCGAAGATCTGCAACGTGACATGATCAGGCTCGAGGAATGGGCATCAACATGACAGATGAGGTTTAACGTGGATAAGTGTAAAGTGATGCATGTAGGTAACAAAAATCTCATGCACGAATACAGAATGTCTGGGGCGGTACTTGGAGAGACTTCCCAGGAAAGAGACTTGGGAGTTATGATCGACAAGTCGATGAAGCCGTTCATGCAATGTGCGGCGGCAGCAAAAAGAGCGAACAGAATCCTAGGAATGATAAAGAAGGGGATCACAAACAGATCGGAGAAGGTTATCATGCCGCTCTACCGGGCCATGGTGCACCCTCACCTGGAGTACTGCGTCCAGCACTGGTCGCCATACATGAAGAAGGACAAGGTACTACTCAAAAGTGTCCAGAGAAGAGCTAGTAAGATGGTTAAGGGCTGGAGGAGTAGCCGTACAATGAAAGATTAGAGAAACTGGGCCTTTTCTCCTTTAAACAGAGGAGATTGAGAGGGGACATGATCGAAACATTTAAGATACTGAAGGGAATAGACTTAGTAGATAAGGACAGGTTGTTCACCCTCTCCAAGGTAGGGAGAACAAGAGGGCACTCTCTAAAATTGAAAGGGGATAGATTCCGTACGAACGTAAGGAAGTTCTTATTCATTCAGAGAGTGGAAGAAAACTGGAACGCTCTTCCAGAGTCCCTCCAGGGATTCAAGACAAAGTTAGACAAGTTCCTGCTGAACTAGAAAGTACTCAGATAGGGCTAGTCTCAGTTAGGGCGCTGGTCTTTGACCAAGGGCCACCGTGTGAGCGGACTGCTGGGCACGATGGACCACTGGTCTGACCCAACAGCGGCAGTTCTTATGTTCTTATATCTACACCCATTAATTTTTTGATAAGCAAATAAGTAGAAGTTTCTAGTTTCTCTTGATGGTCTATGCAACACAAAATGAGGAAAAAGGTAAGCTGGAGACAATCCCGATATCAGCTTAAAGCAGATACAGGAAAATCTGAATAATATTCTTACCTCCAAAGGCAGCCAATGAAGTAAACGATAATATGTACTGCTTCCTTCACATCTTTGGGGAGTGGGAAGGGGTCAGTGACCACTTGAAGTGTGTGTGTGGGGTGGGGGTGGGGGGGCTCATGCTTACAACCCCCTAATGGTCATCTAGTCAGTTTGGGTTCCTTTTTGACATATATTCAAAATAGGTTTTGAAAATGGCGATTTGAACGTTTTGGCAGTTTAACCTTCCAAGTGTCACTTTATGCTGTCTTGGGATAGCGCTGCTGAAAATCTCCAGTTACCACCCAATGTGAAATCAGCTATTTTGCACTCATTCTGGGGGCAGAGCCAGCACTTAGCCAGTTCAGTGCCAATATTCCGCCCTAGACTGACCAAGGTATACCACATAAATAAGACCACATAGAAGTCAGTCCTATCTTTATGCGTTTCACCGTGACAGGTTAAGTGTTCAATATTGCACTTAACCAGCTATGGTTTCGGTGTCAGGTCAAAAGCGCGCCGGGACAAAGATGCGCACAGACAATTGAGCGCAGCGCGGGGGCGCACGCCGCAGAAAATTTGTTTTTACGGCTCCGACAGGGAGGGCGTGTGGGGGGGAACTCCCCCACTTTACTTAATAGAGATCGCGCTGCGTTGTGGGGGCTTTGTGGGGGGTAGGGGGGTTGTAACCCCCCACATTTTACTGAAAACTTCACTTTTTCCCTGTTTTTAGGGAAAAAGTTAAGTTTACAGTAAAATGTGGAGGGTTACAACCCCCCAAACCCCCCACAACGCCGGCACCATCTCTATTAAGTAAACTGGGGGGGGGCTCCCCAATAAAAACCCCCGTCGGAGCCCCTAAAAACTGTCATTTTCTTCGGCGCGCACCTTTGTCTTTAGCGGGGTTGTCTATGAACCATGGTTTCACTGGCTCCATGTACCCAGAAATTCAGTGCTGGAGCCTGGACATAGCCCACATTGCATTTCTGGGGACAATTCTGGCTGCGATCAGCACAACACTTATTGCAGCCTGCTGTATATCGAGGCTTATGTTTACAGTGTTTGAATAACAGTCACACATTATATTCCCTTTCCTAAATAATATGACATTTCTCACATGCATGAGTCTCCCCTCTCTGTCTCATTCTCCACAATCCATCTTTTTCCAGTTTTCTAGCCTACTTTGCACCATATATTAGCAACCCTATCTCTTACATCTTGTTACATGAGCCGCTGAAATCGTGTCCGAGGCAGATGTTAAATGATAGGCCTTAGTAATCTAGATTCACCTGGCAAGGTCGATCCAGTCTTGGGTTTGCTGCATTGCATAATGTCGTCCTAATATAAACGCATTATAGCTTTTCTTCCTTAGGCCTAATTTACAATTTCATGCAGATTATATTCCTTCAGTGCACACTGCAAGTGGAATTGAAGTAAATTGGCTCTAACACGCTTTGTTCGGCGTTCGCTGTTTGCTAAATTGCTTTGGAATTTATGAACTAAAAATCTGGGAGCCATCGCTGCCTCGTCACCGGTCAGACTGTGCAGCAGCACTTCCTCGCTCTGCCAAGTATGGCTTAAACCAAGCTATGTTATCCCAGGACACACGAGTTTGCCGCAGCACTGATTTGATTTCCTTCCAGATTGCATTAAGGCTGTAAGCAAATAAGTAACAGCCAGAACTTATATTTCACTGACGATATACAAGCCTTTTTTAAGTTTTCCAACAGAGAAGGACCTTTCCTTTCCTGATTTAAAAATCAAAAATTGTAACGAGAGATGCTATTTGCCAATGAAGTAGAGAGAGGAGGGGGATTAGGATCAGGGCAGGATTAATTCATCGAGGGCCCCTAGGCACACAAGTACACTGGGCCCCACCCCACCATGCGCCCAGGCGGAAACAGGAAGCTTCCGCTTGCAAAATTACAGTTCCCGTTGCCTTTCTTACCCGCGTTACTTGCTTGTCTTACTTTCCGTCGATTGGGGAGGGGAGGGGCCCGCATTGCCGATCGATGCTGGAGGGGCCCATCGCCATTTGAAAAAAACAATGTTGATGCCCTCCTTCATTGGGCCCCCCCCTGACCATTTCGGGCCCTAGGCATGTGCCTACTGGGCCTATTGGTTAATCCTGCCCTGATTAGGATGGAGGCCACAGAGGGGTGCCCTTTTGTATCTTTTACTCATCCTTGTAGTTATAATGAGCTCTCCTTTTCTAGTTTGGGCAGTTTCGTCTTAGGGACTGTTCTTTTCAGGAAAACCTTTAAAATCCTGGCATAGGAATCAGCTCTGTGGGTGTAGCGGGTACATAAGTATCCCCATTATAGAGTAAACTTCTGAACTGTGTTGAGGGAGGAATAGTCTATGCTGACTTTAGCATTGGTAAAAATGGCAAAATCTTGGCTCCTATGAATCCTGGAGTGTGGTCTCCAACTCCAGCATTGACAGACAGTGCTGGTGACTCCCCTGAGTGGAGTAGAACGGGTACAAGTGGATCGATTTTTAATTCCATCAAAAATTACAAAGACTAGGGGAACACTCGATGAAATTACAGACCGTAGTTAAGCTCTGGAACACTTTGCCAGAGATTGTGGTAAGCGCGGATAGTGTAGCTGGTTTTAAGAAAGGTTTGGACAAGTTCCTGGAGGAAAAGTCCTTAGTCTGTTATTGAGAAAGACATGGGGGAAGCCACTGCTTGCCCTGGATCGGTAGCATGGAATATTGCTACTCCTTGGGTTTTGGCCAGGTTCTAGTGACCTGGATTGGCCCCCATGAGAATGGACTACTGGGCTTGGTCAGACCCAGTAAGGCTATACTTATGTTCTATTTCTGAACCACCATTGGCTGTTTGACTAGAAGTGGGCAAAGGGAAGGAGGCTTTTATGCCACTTTCATCTACCCCAGAGGTTATTATGGATCCTGGGCTTCACTTTGTCTGACTTGACTCCATGAATCCTTAGAGGGGCATAATCAAAAGATACGTCTAAGTCCGTTTTGGGCCTAAATTGCTAGTCACCCAACGTCGGGAATGTCTAAAGTCCATTCCCGAAAATTATGTCCAAAATATTTTTTTCACGAAAATCGTCTAATTATACGTCCAACCGTTTAATCGGCCAGACCGCTAAGTTGTCTATCTTTATATCCCATTCTCGTCCAAAAATTTGTCCAAGTCAAAAATGCCTAGAACAAGACCTTTTTGGACATGGGAGGGGCCAGCAAAGTGATGGACTGGACACCCAGACATGGCAACACAGTAGTGGGGCACCTTACAGGGCACTGCTGCGAACTTCACAAAAAGGGTGCCATATAAACATCTCACTAGAACTCCCTTATAGGTTATAGTGAGCCCAACAAAACACCCCCAAAACCTACTAGACCCACCTGTCTGCAACCCCAATAGTCCCAGACTACTTAAGCCACCTCTGTGCTGTTCTACTAGGCTTTCCTATGTCAGGTGCTGATGTTCTGAGGCAGGCATGTACCTTTTTATTCCAATTTTTATGGTGTTGTGTGTGTATGGGGAGGAGTGATCACTGGGGGAATGTGTGGGGGTCTGTACTTTGTGTCTGTGGTTATTTGGTCACTTTGGATACCTTCTGGGCACTTAGACCTGCTTTTACATCGCCTAAGTCACAACGTACAAGTTCCGTCCAGGCAGCCTCGTTACACTTTCGGTTATACTTGTAGTACGATTAAGTCTAGGTCAGCCCACATCCTGCTCAGATCCCGTCCTGACCACTCCTCCTAAAATGCCCCTTTCAGCTCTGGGTATACAGCAGCACTGAAAAGGACTACATTTCCCCCTCCCCATTTGCGGTTTCAGCAATCGCGATTTCACATATTTGTGATTTTTTGGGGAGGGGGAAAAAATGAACAGTTTAGACTTCCCCCCGGCGTCCCGGCCTTACCTGGTGGTCTAGCGGGCTTTCGGGGCAGGAGCGATCTTCCTACACTCCTGCCCCTTGTAGATCGCCAATAGGAAATGGCTGTGGGGAGTTCCCGTCGTAGTCTCGAGAGACTACGGGAACTCACGGCAGCTATTTCCTATTGGCGATCTGCACGGGGCAGGAGCGTAGGAAGATTGCTCCTGCCCCGAAAGCCCGCTAGACCACCAGATAAGGTCGGGATGCCGGGAGGCGGGGGGGGGGGGGGAAGACAGGAGAGAGGCTGGGGTGGGTCAGAGCCGGACCAGAAGATATTCGCGGTATTTCACCATTCGCGGTCCGGCTCTGCCCCTATCCCCCGCGAATCCGGAGGGAGAAGTGTAAGTCGTTTTATGATATGTCTAAAACCTGGTTTGGTTATCGGCACTTGGACGACTTGTCTTACTGATCATTCAAGTGCCGATTTAGGCCGGTTTTTAGACGTATTTCCGTTATATGAACCCCATAGCCTCTACAGGAAAATAACAAGTGAAATATTGGTCTTTGCAAAGAGCAAGTGGACTAGTATTTGGATGGAATTTGAATTACTGAAGAAATGCATTTCTGGATACCCTGATGAGTTTGCAATTGCTTCAATAGAATATCAAGTTAAATTGTATTGACTTGTATCAAGTTAAATTGTATTAAAAGTGTATGATTTCATTGCTTTTCAGCTTTTCAGATAAGATCAAATGTTTCTGAAACTGGGATATCTGAGGATAAGACTGTCATTCCTTCTAGAATAATAATAAAAAGTGGTGGTCCTTTTATAGCCTGGAAACATAAGATCTACAGAGGTCTCAGGGCAGCTTTTATGAGCCTCCTGCAAGTGAAGATAGGAAACTACTGAAAAGGTTCAATCTAATTTTTCAGGGAGGTGTACAAGGGGGTGTTGAAAAGTTCTCAGTTCAACCAAGAAGAGAATGACATGAAAATGGTTCAATCTCACCTTTATGATTTGGCCTTCAGTCCATAACCTTACTCCCCTCTGCCCACTGCTCAATACCCTAGCCAACAGATTTATCCATCCCCCCCCCCCCCCCCCCTAACTGTATCTCCACCCTGGCATCCTGTTTGACTGCCTTTTTCGTGAGCCTGTACAACGTTGTATATGTCTGGTAGCACTATAGAAATAGTAGTAGTAGTAGTAGTAGATCTGAAACAATGTCAAAATATATAATTTGGTTTCTGCAAATTGGCACTTAATTAAATAAGATAATTCTTTTTTCAGCTACAGTGGCAAAATAATGCTCAGAATTTAGGAAGTTGGTTGGTTGGGTTGAAAATTTTCAGCACCCTCTCATCTGTAATAAAAGTGAGCCAAATATAGGACAATCAAACCATTGTGACATCACTGATGAGGTTGTCCCTTATTGGTGGAATGAGGCATTATGACATCACAATCTCAGCTCTAGTTACCAGTGACTCTTCACACTTCGAGGGGGTGTTGGAAAGTTCTCAGAGAATGACACGGATATGGTTCAATCAATGATCTGAAACAATGTCAAAACACAGAATTTCATTTCTGCAAATTAGACACTTAAGGAAATAACACTCATTGCAGCTACAGTTGCAAAATAACGCTCAGAATTTAGGAAGTTGGTTGGCTGGGCTGAGAACTTTTCAGCACCCCCTTATATGTAATAAAAGTGAGCCAAATATAGGACAATCAAACCATTGTGACATCACTGTTGAGGTTGTCCCTTATTGGTGGAATGAGGCATTATGACATCACAATCTCAGCTCTGGAATGTTGCTATGAGAGGATGCTGAAAAGTTCTCAGGCCAACCAAGAAGAGAACGATCTGAAAATGTGAAAACAGAATTTTGTTTCTGCAAATTAGTACTTAATGAAATAAGATAATACTTTTCAGCTACAGTGGCAAAATAACGCTCAGAATTTAGGAAGTTGGTTGGCTGAGAATTTTGGCTGGTTGGTTGGCTGAGAATTTTTCAGCATCCCCTCATATGTGTTGCATTGTATTTGGTCAACTAGGGTTTTTACCATGGAGGCATTCATTCTGTTACCAAGGCGCGTTAGCCTTAGAATAAATACATCACATACGGTCCAAGTAGCTGGACCTTCACTATGGAACTCAGTTCCAGATTCCAATTGGTTTGATTTCTGATTTCCTGGCATTTTAAAGAAGCCTGAAAGCCCTTTTTTTTTTTTTTTACTTGCCTTTTCAAATTTGGCCACTTTATAATCTTGTAGTTGCTTGGCTTTAATTGTTTTTAAGGTATAAGTTTAAGGATGTTTACTGTATGTTGTCATTTTATAATGATCTGTCATGTTTTGTTTCAATTTTGTACGCATTGTTATTATCCGCATAAATGTTTGATGTGCGGGCTACAAGTGAATAAATTACATGACTCTCCAAAATTAGCATCCAGGACGTTGACTTCCCAAAGTGTATTAACACTCTTCTATCAAAACCAACACCCAATCAAATTCCCTCTACTATTTAATCTCTACATTAGGTCTGATCTAGACATAGATATGGCAGGATTAACCAATAGGCCAAGTAGGCACGTGCCTAGGGCTCGAAATGGTCAGGGGGGCCCGATGAAGGAGGGCATCAACATTGTTTTTTCCAAACGGCGATGGACCCCTCCAGCATCAATCGGCAATACGCCCCCCCCAATCGGCAACGTGGGCCCCATCCCGATCAGCAACGCGGCCCCCCATCGACGGAAAATAAGCCAAGCAAGCAACGCAGGTAAGAAAGGCAACGGGAACTGTAATTGAGCAAGCGGTGCTGCTTTCCCAAAGCTTCCCTCTGATGCAGCTTCCTGTTTCCGCCTGGGTGCATGGTGGGGTGGGGCGGGGCAGGGGGCCCAGTGTACTTGTGTGCCTAGGGGCCCTCGACAAATTAATCCTGCCCTGGACATAGACCTCAAATTTTAAAGCCAGATTCACTCATTTGCTGATGACATCCAACTGTATCTCCCACTGGGAAAAAAAATGCACCTAAACAGGGCAGGTAAAGTTGGGTAAAGTCAGGTTCCTTTCCTGCATGGACTATTGTAACACATTCTTCATTGAACTGACAGCAAAAAAATATGCACTGTCTCCAATTGGTACAAAATGAAGCAATCAGACTTTTAAAAACCTTCACGCCTATGACGCCCATCTCCCAGGCTCTATCATGGTTACTCATAGCCAAACACTGCAGGACCTCAATGATTTTTTCCCTGTCTGTCCTGGTGGGCTCATACTCTATCTACTGGGGTAGTGGGGGATTAGGTGACTTGCCCAGGGTCACAGGGAGCAGCGTGGGATTTGAACCCACAACCTCAGGGTGCTGAGGCTGTGGCGCTAACCACTGCAAACAAAACAATTGACCCTGGAGAATCCACAGAGAATAAGTCCAAGAAAAACCAAAGAAACAATGTTCCTGATAAGGACTTTATAAACAAACAAACAAAAAAAAAATCAACATAGCAATTCACATAAAAACCTTCAGGACCCAGTCCGCTGGAAGTGTTGGACCCAATGCGGTCCGTGTTTCAACAAAAAATGTCTTCCTCAGGGGTCCCTGCTAGTCCTGGGATAGAAGAGACGTGGAAAAGCTAAACAATCCAAAAGTGCGAATGCGCTAAAGCTCCGTGTGAAGCCGCTCCGATAGCCACACACTCCAAGCAGGTTTGAAGCACATTAGAATGTGTATAGAAACATAGAAACATAGAAATAGACGGCAGATAAGGGCCCACGGCCCATCTAGTCTGCCCACCTTAATGTCCCTCCCCTACCTTTGCCCTGTGAAGAGATCCCATGTGCCGATCCCATTTGGCCTTAAAATCAGGCACGCCGCTGGAAATGAGAAGGGAACTGTCAGTGCTATTTCCTATGCTGTTTCCTATTGGTTTTATCGATAAACCATGAACCATATTCCCTCTAATTCCATATACAAAGTGCCAAAAATTGTGAATTGAATAACAAGCTAATAAGCTCAAATAATTGGCATTTAACAAGCAATTATTGACAGTAATTGGAATCAATTAAGGGTTATTGCATCAATTTAGGCATGGGATCTCTGCTTAAATTTTATGTGCAAGTCAAAAAAGGGGGCATGGAAATGGATGGAGAATGGGCAGATTAAGGGCTTCGTTTAAATTATGTATATGATTACAGAATTAGGGCTTCTGCATCTAAATTTAGGCGCAGGCATTTGTACCACATTTTTTGTTGTGTTTTCCAGTTATAAGTGCTATTCTGTAAACTGCACCTAAATTTAAGCACGGCCTATAGAATAGCGTTTTTTATGGTGCCAGTTAGAGAATGACATGGGAACAAATTTCTCCCTGTCCCTGCAGGAACTCAATTTCCCCACCCCGTCCCTGTGAGATTTGTCGTTATCCTTGTCTCTGCTCCATTCCTGTAAGCTCTGCCTTAACCGCACAAGCCTCGAACACTTGTGATTTTAAAGTGTTTGAGGCTTGTGCAGATGAGGACTGAGCTTAGGCATTGGTGGAATGAGGCATTATGACATCACAATCTGAGCTCTAGAATGTTGATACTTATGATTTTAAAGTGTTTGAGGCTTATGCAGATGAGGACAGAGCTTAGGCATTGGTGGAATGAGGCATTATGACATCACAGTCTGAGCTCTAGAATGTGGCTACTTATGATTTTAAAGTGTTTGAGGCTTGTGCAGATGAGGACGGAGCTTAGGCATTGGTGGAATGAGGCATTATGATGTCACAATCTGAGCTCTAGAATGTTGCTACTTATGATTTTAAAGTGTTTGAGGCTCAAGCAGATGAGGACGAAGCTTAGGCATTGGTGGAATGAGGCATTATGACATCACAATCTGAGCTCTAGAATGTTGCTACTTATGATTTTAAAGTGTTTGAGGCTTGTGCAGATGAGGACAGAACTTGCAGGAATGGGGCAGGGACAGGAAAAGAACTTGCGGGGACAGGAAAATGAGTTTCTGCAGGGACGGGGAAAAATTTGTCCCCATGTCATTCTCTAGTGCCAATGTTTTGGGCACCATATATAGAATTTAGTCCATTGCCTGTAAAACACAAAACAAACAAACTAACATAAAATAAAAAATCAAATGGAATTTCACAGGAGTGACGTGAGAAACTAAACAAAATGATGAAAAAAAATGTGGGCTGCACATCCCTAAATCCCAAGTGGGGAAGTTTTTGCATTTTCCCGCTACCATCTACATCTGTTCTTTTCCGATAAATAAATGACTTTGCTTTCTATTGTTGTCAATCTGGCAGCTTTTATGGGCATTAAATAAATGAAGGAGATGATAGCTGAAAGAAATAAAGAAGGCTTTTATGTTCAGAAAATTGGCATTATATATCATGCAATTCTTGGTAAAGATGGCATTGCAAACAGAACAGTGGACACGGGCATTAGTCATGCAAAATAAAGTTTCAATAAACAAGAGGCAGTTCTGTATATTCTCCTTAAAGGGAGCACTGAGATTTTCTCCCTGTGTTCTATGCTAGAGTATTCAAATGCATAGAGAATAACGGATATCTAATTAAGTTTTGCACAAAGGAAATTAAAACACCTACTTGAGATTAGGTAAATGCACAAAGAAAACATCTGTTGTGGAATGATTTATGATGCACAGTATGCAAGGTGAAAATAATTTGAAAGATAGCTAGTGTGAGCATTGGATTGATTTCGAAAGCAAACAAACTTGATTAAATTACATTGATTTCATATTTGAATTGATTTGAAATATCAGTATTTAATACTACAATATGGTAGGTTTGTTTATTCATTTAAATTACGCCTTTACCCAGGGCGGGTTACAAACTTACATACAGAACTATAAACATTACATCCAAAATACATACACCATCAAGAATGATAGGAGGCTTTCGCCAGAAGACGTATGAGGAGAGACTGGGAGCCCTGAATATGTATACCCTAGAGGAAAGGAGGGACAGGGGAGATATGATTCAGACTAGAGAATGACACGGTGACAAAATTCATCACCGTTCCCGTCCCCGCGGATAACCGCGGGAAACCATCTTCATGTCATTCTTTAAGGAGAGAGGGAAGAATCAGAGTATGAATGGCCACAATCACTGACCCTCAAGCTTTGCTTTGAAGAATGCTGGTGTAGGACTGAGGCTGAAATAGACACAAAAAAATGACATGGGATTATTTCCCGCGGTTATCCGCGGGGACGGGAACAGTGATAAGAACATAAGAACATAAGCAGTGCCTCCGCCGGGTCAGACCATAGGTCCATCCTGCCCGGCAGTCCGCTCCCGCGGCGGCCCAAACAGGTCACGACCTGTCTGCATCACCAGAAGGGGCTCCCTTGCCACCTTGGTTTCTCATTTAAGTCCTATCTTCCCATCGTAGTCCTAACCCTCCGGTCTTGCACATGCACGACCTGTTGGCTTTCTATACCTGTGTTACATCCCAGCACCTCTCTCAGTATCCCACGATCCCTTTATCCCTCAGGAATCCGTCCAATCCCTGTTTGAATCCCTGTACCGTACTCTTCCTGATCACTTCCTCCGGTAGCGCATTCCAAGTGTCCACGACCCTTTGGGTGAAAAAAAACTTTCTTGCATTTGTTTTGAACCTATCTCCCTTCAGTTTCTCCGAATGCCCCCTCGTACTTGTTGTCCCCTTCAGTCTGAAGAATCTGTCCCTATCCACCCTCTCTATGCCCCTCATGATCTTGAAGGTCTCTATCATATCTCCCCTGAGCCTCCTTTTTTCCAGAGAGAAGAATTTTGTCACCGTGTCATTCTCTAATTCAGACGTTCAAATACTTGAAGGGTATTAACATAGAACAAAATCTTTTCCAGAGAAAGGAAAATGGTAAAACCAGAGGACATAATTTGAAGTTGAGGGAGCAATGTTAGGAAATTCTACTTTACGGAGAGGGTGGTGGATGCCTGGAATGCGCTCCCGAGAGAGGTGGTGGAGAGGAAAACGCTGACTGAGTTCAAAGAAGCGTGGGATGAACACAGAGGATCTAGAATCAGAAAATTATAGTAAATATTGAACTAAGGCAGACTTGCACGGTCTGTATATGGCCATTTGGGGGAGGATGGGCTGGAGAGGGCTTCAATGGCTGGGAGGGTGTAGATGGGCTGGAGTAGGTTTTAACAGAGATTTCGGCAGTAGGAACCCAAACACAGTACCGGGTAGAGCTTTGGATTCTTGCCCAGAAATTTTAAAAAAAATCTAAATTGAATCAGGTTGGGCAGACTGGATGGACCATTCGGGTCTTTATCTGCCATGTTACTATGTCTCGAGGGGGGGGGTGAGAGGAAGGGGGAGGGGGGTTTGGGGGCTTTTGGTAGGGTTATAGTGTTAGGGTGGTTCTGGGTGGGATGCTGGGCTGAGGAATGTATTCTTGGTGCATATCAAGTTATATATTCTGTTGGTGTTATTTGGTCGATTGCAATGTTTTGCTCTGAGTGCTCAGTTTGTATTTGAGCATGGTATAAAGAATTATATTTAATTCAACTGCCGTATGCACACAGCACTCAGAAAAAAATGTACTTTTCTGCAAAGGGGAGTATCTGGCGAGGCATAAAATTCAAAATAACATCTCGCTATCCTTTTAACTTAGAAAGCAAATAAACTTGCTTCTGAATTAAAACTGAGGCCCCCTTTTATGAAGCCGTGCTAGGCTTTTTTACTGCCGGCCGTGGCGCTATTAACTCCAACGCTCGTAGGAATTCTATGAGCGTCAGAGATTTTACCACCACCGCTGACGTGTGTGCGTGTGGTTGCAAATATATAAACATCATATATTGTACATTATAGAAGAAACGTGATCCAACCTGTCCCAAACCTTTTATCCATTGTTACTGGTCTTAATTCTGCATGCACAACTGCCAATTACATAGTTAACTGCAATAATTAGTTGTTAGAGCTCAGTGACTGCTAGTTAAGGGCTTATTAATCAATTCAATTGTGCATGCATCTTGGGTATGCACCCAAAAATTCAGCATGCAACTTTTGGCGCAATATATAGAATCCAGGGATAAGTGACTGTTGAATACCACTTAGCAGTCATGTGCATAAGCACGTCTGCTATTATTCTAAAACAGTGGATCATAAACTGTGTGCTGTGGCACACTGGTGTGCCTCCTGAGATTTCAGGTGTGCCGAGAGACGCTGGGGAGGAGGAGAGGCATCAGGACATGCCTCTTGCCGCGAGAGGCACATCCTGTAGGCAATCAACCAGCGCCTCTCCTTCTCTCCATGGGTCTTCCCTGCCGGCACCCCCTGCTGGCGGCTCAGGGCCTGTCTTAAGGGCCTGCGCGGCTGTCAGTGTGATGTCATCACACCAACATCTACACACTTACAGATGCCTCGAGCTGCGGCCTTTACGTTCAGGACTCCTTTTACAAAGCTGCGCTAGTGGTTTTAGCGCGCGCTTAGCGCATGCTAAATTGCCATGCACGCTAGACACCAACGCCAGCATTGATCTGGCATGAGTTCTAGCCGCGTAGCATGGGTTTAGCGTGTGCTACAATTTTGCGTGCGCTAAAAACGCTATCGCAGCTTTGTATAAGGAGCCATTAGTGTGCCGTGGCTCGACAAAGTTTGCGAGACATTGTTCTAAAACATAAGTGTCCACTTACAGCAGGGGTAGGGAACTCCGGTCCTCGAGAGCCGTATTCCAGTCGGATTTTCAGGATTTCCCCAATGAATATGCATGAGATCTATTTGCATGCACTGCTTTCAATGCATATTCATTGGGGAAATCCTGAAAACACGACTGGAATACAGCTCTCGAGGACTGGAGTTCCCTACCCCTGACTTATAGGCTAGATCAGGGGTGTCCAATGTCGGTCCTCAAGGGCCGTAATCCAGTCGGGTTTTCAGGATTTCCCCAATGAATATGCATGAGATCTATTTGCATGCACTGCTTTCAATGCATATTCATTGGGGAAATCCTGAAAACCTGACTGGATTGCGGCCCTCGAGGACCGACATTGGACACCCCTGGGCTAGATGGATCATAGGTCTGACCCAGTTTGACTATTCATAGGTTCTAATTCTATAAAAGGCACTAAAAATTGTGCACACAAATTTGGGCTCGTGCCCAAATTGTGCATAAAATTTGATTGAATAACAAGCCAGTTAGTGCCAATGACTGAAATCTTAACAAGCAATTACTGGTGCTAATTGGAATTGATTAAAATTTACACACGTATACTTAGGTGCAGAATCTGTACATACATTTTACATGCAGTTCCGAAATGGGGGAAATGGTCATGGATGGATCAGGGCGTTCATAGAAACATAGAAACATAGAAATAGACGGCAGATAAGGGCCCACGGCCCATCTAGTCTGCCCACCTTAATGTCCCTCCCCTACCTTTGCCCTGTGAATAGATCCCATGTGCCGATCCCATTTGGCCTTAAAATCAGGCACGCTGCTGGCCTCAATCACCTGTAGTGGAAGACTATTCCAGCGATCAACCACTCTTTCAGTGAAAAAGAATTTCCTGATGTCACCTCGTAGTTTCCCGCCCCTGATTTCCTGCAAGTTACGAGGAATTTAAGCTCAAGAATTTATACCATATTTCAGCTGGTGTAAATTGCTGCACTTAAAAATATGCTTATAAATTAGCAATGAATCTGCAGAAAATAATAGCTTGCTGGCTGACTGGTTCCTTACCTCCCTCTAGACTACACCTGTTCTTTTTGGACACCCTGTTGTCTCGGTGCCTTTGTTTAAATATTTAGGTGTTATTATAGACTCTGCTCTGATATTTCCTCCTCAAATTTCTGCTGTTATGAAAGCAGGTTTCTATGCTCTTCGTACAATATGATCAGTTAGGAGTAATTCTGATAAAGATACCTTATGTATACTCTTATGCACTAATATCCTTGCATTATGACTACTGCAATTCAATCTATGTAGATCTTCCATGCTATAGTTTTAATAGATTGCAACTTCTCCAAAACTGCTGCTCGACTTATCTTTAATGCTAAGTAACACGATCATGTGCATTTTCACTCAGAGAATAGCTAAGCTCTGGAACACTTTGCCAGAGGTTGTGGTAAGAGCAGGTAGCATAGCTAGTTTTAAGAAAGGTTTGGATAATTTCCTGAAGGAAAAGTCCATAGTCTATTATTGAGAAAGACACTAGGGAAGTCACTGCTTGCACTGGATCGGTAGCATGGAATGTTGCTACTCTTTGGCGTTCTGGAATCTTTTGTTACTCTTTGGGATTCCGGAATCTTGCTATCCTTTAGGATTCTGAATGGAATGTTGCTACTCTTTGGGTTTTGGCCAGGTACTAGTGACCTGGATTGGCCACCGTGAGAATGGGCTACTGAGCTTGATAGACCTTTGGTCTGACCCAGTAAGGCTATTCTTATGTTCCTTCTGCTAAAACAAGTAAATTGGCTCCATATCCAGTCAAGAATACAATTTCAAATTGTTGCTCTAACATACAAGGCCCTTCATGACAGCATGCCCTACTATTTGGCCTTCCTCATATTCCCATCCAGTCCTGCACATTGTCTGCAATCATTAAATGATCAATGCCTAAGGATTCCTCCACTCGCAAAACTTCTTTCTTCTACCTTGCTCCTTCATGAAGTAGTTTGATCAGAGTTGAAAATGTTTCTCTTTCAATCTGCTTTTGGTTTGCCTTAATTGTACTAGAAAGCAGCCATAAGAAATGCAGGCAATATTCCATCATATAGAGAGTTTGTATATTGTATGGGTCATCGGTATGCTAGTATTGTATGTATGCTGTACTTTCCTATATTTTATGATATATCAAATTTTAATAAATGATAAACAATGATAACTACTAATTGGTTATTATCACCCAATTGTCTAATTAGTTAATACATGCAAATTTGGGTACCCAACTTTGGCAATCTATATAGAATCCAGGGGTATATGTCAGCTCTATATAAGATAAGTTGTAGTAATATTACTAGCATTATGCACATAATTACTAATATGACACCTAGTCTCTATTCTATAAATATCCACTTAACTTACAAAGGATGTATTTCCAAGAGGGTGTACAAAGGGACAAATCAGGGTGGGACATAGGTGAAGCCCCTACTTAGGTACATAACTTATTGAATACTGCAAGTTGTGTGTCCCTATTGCACTTAGGTCTCTCTAGATTCACATAGCAAACCGTTCGTGTACCGGCTTGCGACCCCCCTTTGCGACCAGATTTCCCTCAGACACAATTCACTAACCTCTCCTGCAATCCGCTTCAATTCCCTGCCTGCAAATGAGGAAAAACGCATTCATCAACCAAATTTTCCAATCCGACTGGGCTAGTCGATCATCCCAAGCAGCGACTGCTGGGGCCCAGTCGAAAACGTCTTTCCGATTCTCCGAAGCCTTGCTGTCTGCAGCCCCCAACTCTCTCCTGGCTGCTCTGCCCCACTGAAAAAAGCAAAAAAAAAAAAAAAAAAAAAGTTGTGGCCCCAAAAGCCTCCTGCAGCCCTCACTCTCCCGCTACCCCGGATCACCTGCCTGCCCCGACTCTCCCACCCTTCCCCGCATTGCAAGCCCGTGGCTTTAAACCGCGGGTTTAAGCAGGTTAAAACCACGGGCTCCTTAAAAAAGAAAAAAAAAAAAAATCTATGCCGGGCCTAGAGGTCTAGCGCATACGCTGACCATCTAGAGATGGTCTGCGCATGCGCTGGGATCGCTATTGAGCGATCCGAGCAGGCAGATGGGGGCATTCCTCCGATCGCCCCCCCATTTGCATATTGGGGTTTCGAGAATTCATCTGACCTGCCCGGATCGGGCTCGATCGGGCAGGTTCGTGAATCTAGCCCTTAGATTCACACACTCATACCAGCTCTATGGATGGCCCTAAATTTTAGGCATGTGGATAACTCTGTAATGAAAAACCTAGGTGTCTATTTTCGTTTATTTAATAGGTTCCTACTGTGCACCCTCTGGGCACGTAATTGGAAATGTCGATTTATAGAAACGCCCCTATAAGTGACCCCATTTAGTGTCAGCTAAATAATAAGTTATTCACTAGCTGCTCAATAGCAATTCATTAGCAGGTCAATAACTACTCGTTATCAAAGAGCTACTCAGTGGCAGCCAAAAGCAAGCAACAACTCAATGCCAACTTATCTGCACCTCAATAAAGGTCGTTAGTGCCTGAGTAACAATTCAAATTCAACACCAGACAAAAAGCAACATGGTTGCAGCCAAATAGCAATTAGCAGCTTCATAGGAACTCAATAGCAATCAAAGTACAACGCATTATAGCAAAAATTACATTAATTGAATTCCATCCCAATAAAAGATCAATGTGAGCTCATTAGCAATCAGAAAACAGCTCATTAGTAGCTCAACAACTCATTAGCAGCTTAGTTTGTAATGAATTGCAATGGCGGCAAAACATCAATGCAGTGACAGCCATATTGGTAGCAACATAGCAAATTGAACAGCTTTTTGACAACACGATATCAACATACCAGAAGCTCAATAACGGCACCTCACCCCTTTTTGCTCCTCCAGAGCCCTCAGATCTTCAGAACAAAACAGTGTCATTGTCCTTTGCTTCAGAGACCACCCCGACTGGCCGCCCTGCTCTCGACCCCGACTCTGCTGCCCTTCCCCGCACTATGAGCCCGTGGTTTTAACCCGCGGGTTTAAAGCAGGCGATTTGTGAATCAGCCCCCCCGGACACGGATTGGATCGGATCCCTCACGGATTGGATCGGATCCATGCCCTTTGTGAATCTAGCCCTAAGAGGGGCTTTTACTAAACTGCAGTGAGAAATGGCCTTAACGTGCCCTTACTTAGGTCTTTCCTGTTCACAAAGGCTATTTTTACTGCAGCTGTACAAATGTCTTTTTTCTATTATTTTTATTTCTGGCCATCCATTTCTTATGACACCCTTTAGGTGAAGACCCAGTGCTATCACAGGTTTCAAAACCCCCACAGAGCCAAAACTCCCTAGAACGGAGAAAACATCTGTGTCTAAAAAAACCTCATACCAATTCAAACCCACAGACTCATGGAGAATATTCTCTTAAACAAAGTTCTTAATTCATGTGTATCTAATTTTAGAAAAAAAAAAAAAATTCATTGTTTAAATCTATTTTATTAAACAACAGGAAGTACAACTACAATAATAACCATGGTATGCATTTTCAGCAAACACCCGCGGAGGACTGGACTCTTATGTCCTCCCCGGACCTACCTGACCCCCACCCCCAACAAAGAAAACCCTACCCCCCACCCACCCCTCCCCATCCCCCCACAGAGACATAAACACTCGTAAGCAGGGAACAGCAGAGACATCTAGAAGCACAGTTTCAGAGGTGGAGTCTATTCAAGACCCGGCTACGACTCTCAGGAGGCAAAATGTTCAAATATGGAGTCCAAGTGTGAACAAAGTCTCTGCTCCGGCGTCGGGAAGAACGTGCCAAACGGGCCTCCCAACCCATAAGTTCATGGAGGCGATTCCTACCTTGTATAATGAAAAACACCATCTTACTTAACTTCTCCATGTAGAATTGGAATACAGTGGTGCCTCGCATAACGAACGCCTCGCACAGCGAACGCTGCGCACAACGAACTTTATGTCTTGCTCCCTACAACGAACTTCGTTTCACACAACGAAGTCGCCCGAGCTGCATCCTTCCGCGCAGGCACTGCGCTTAACTGCCCTCTCTCCGCCTGGCTCCCTCTTGCCCCCCCGACTCCCTGACACGATCGGGGCAAAAAGGAGCCCAAGCCCTCTTGCCCCGCCGATTCCCCAACTCCCCGACAATATCGGGCCAGGAGGGAGCCCAAGTCCTCCTGGCCACGGCGACCCCCTAACCCCACCCTGCACCACATTACGGGCAGGAGGGATCCCAGGCCCTCCTGCCCTCGACGCAACCCCCCCCTCCCCCCAACGACCGCCCCCCCCCCAAGAACCTCCGACCGCCCCCCCAGCCGACCCGCGACCCCCTGGCCGACCCCCACGACACCCCCAACCCCCTTCCCCGTACCTTTCTGTAGTTGGCCGGACAGACGGGAGCCAAACCCGCCTGTCCGGCAGGCAGCCAACGACGGAATGAGGCCGGATTGGCCCATCCGTCCCAAAGCTCCGCCTACTGGTGGGGCCTAAGGCGCCTGGGCCAATCAGAATAGGCCCGGGAGCCTTAGGTCCCTCCTGGGGGCAGGGCCTGAGGCACATGGGCCCAACCCGACCATGTGCCTCAGGCCCTGCCCCCAGGAGGGACCTAAGGCTCCCGGGCCTATTCTGATTGGCCCAGGCGCCTTAGGCCCCACCAGTAGGCGGAGCTTTGGGACGGATGGGCCAATCCGGCCTCATTCCGTCGTTGGCTGCCTGCCGGACAGGCGGGTTTGGCTCCCGTCTGTCCGGCCAACTACAGAAAGGTACGGGGAAGGGGGTTGGGGGTGTCGTGGGGGTCGGCCAGGGGGGTCGCGGGTCGGCTGGGGGGGCGGTCGGAGGTTCTTGGGGGGGGGCTGTCGTTGGGGGGAGGGGGGTTTGCGTCGAGGGCAGGAGGGCCTGGGATCCCTCCTGCCCGTAATGTAGTGCAGGGTGGGGTTAGGGGGTCGCCGTGGCCAGGAGGACTTGGGCTCCCTCCTGGCCCGATATTGTCGGGGAGTTGGGGAATCGGCGGGGCAAGAGGGCTTGGGCTCCCTTTTGCCCCGATCGTGTCGGGGAGTCGGGGGGGCAAGAGGGCTTGAGCTCCCTCTTGCCCCGATCGTGTCGGGGGTGCCAGGGACCACACGGAGTCACCCACCGTACCACCCGATTCGGGTAAGCGCAGGTATCGGTGGGTGGCTTATTTGCGGGGGGGGGTGCCTTATTTTACATTTTTTTCTAAAAAGGGGGGGCTGTCTTATTTGATGGCCCTGCCTTATCATCGGGGAAACACGGTAGAAAAAAAAAAAAAATGAACAGTTAAGTCCCAGTTTTTGCCGCTGAGACTCTGCCCTCTCTCACTGTAAAATTAGACTCTACTTAGTCTGTCTTTAAATTTAAAAAATGTGTGTTGTTTTAAAAAACAATTATGTTTTTAGATGTATCTAAATAAAAATAGTAACCAAAAATTTATCTTTTTTTATGTCACCTTAGCATATTTTATGCTACAGAACGAATTATTTTGTTTTACATGTATTCTTATGGGAAAACGCGTTTCACACAACGAACGTTTCACATAACAAACTTGCTCCTGGAACGGATTAAGTTCGTTGTGTGAGGCACCACTGTACTCTTCTTCAGCGATCCTTACAGCATATCGCCCACAATCCATCCGTATACTTCTACATATATAGTCCATGCTCAGAATGGTGCTTCCAATTGGAACTGTGCTACAAACTATCATCCCAATAGCACTACTGGGTCTCCACCTAAATGGTGGCATAAGAAATGGATAATTTATTTATTCAATTTTCTATAGCGGAGTTATGAGGTTTCATTTATTTATCGGCAATTGAAGTACCTCAGATGTGGTTGTCCTCTTTGAAGTACTCTTCTCCCTCCGTATTCGCAGGGGGATGTGGGCAGAACATAGCTGTGAATACCGAAAAACCGCGAATAACTTTTTGCATGTTATTCGCGGGTTTTCAGTAAAAATAGACCTGAAAAAGATAATAAACCGTGAATAACCCGACCTGCGATTTGCTCCGTACAACGCCGGGAGCAGCGGTTTCCTCCATGAACCGCCGGGAGCAGCGACTTCCAATGTGAATTTTTTTTCCATTAATGCTCCTTTTCTCTGAATCTGTAACTAGTTGTGGGAAAATACAACACTTATCAATTTTAAGGTGAAGCTAAAGACATTCCTTTTCCGCGATGCCTTTGTAACCTAAACTATCCTTTTAAGGACGACTTAGATTTAAGAAATGTTTCTACTTTCAGTTCCCCAACCTTTTGTTCTTCCCCTTAAGTGTTCTCTTTTCTTTTTATTAATTGTAGTTCCAATCCCTTCTTCCCTTTTGTTCCTGTTCATCTTTGTCCTTAAATTGTCTTTTTCCTTGGTTTGTTTTTGATTACATTACATTTTAATTGGTATATTTTTATGGCAATTTTGTACACCGCCTGGAAGGCTTGAATAGGTGGTATAGTAAATTTTAAATAAACTTGAAACGCCGGGTTCAGTGATGAAAATTAGGGGGCGGAGTCAGCAGCCGAAAAATCGCGAATAAGCAAATCCGCAGATACGGAAATCGCGGATACGGAGGAAGAAGTATACATAGTTACAAACCAATTCTAAGAGTATATGAATATATGGTTTGTCCCTATTTAGATATTTGCTTTTGAAAACATTATCTATCACTTGACCAGAAATGAAAATAATGGAAAAAAAGGCATTTGTACAGCTGCGGTAAAAATGGCCTGAGTAAAGATGTGCTAAGGCCATTTCTTTAGTGGTGGTTGTGCACGGTTTACAGATGGAATCGATTGCGAATCCCTGAAGAAACCAACCATTGATTGGTGAAACAAGATCTTGTAGGGGCGTTTGTTTGCTTTGTCGCCGGCTTTGGTAGCTGGGTGCTGTAAGGAAAGTTCAGCACGCCAATGAAAAATAAATGAATGACGCGGGTGTCTGTATTTCAGCAGCAGCAGTAACCTTTTGGCGTCAGAGCTAAGTGATATACTGCATATCTTTTTTCCAGTAGGGAATTTTCCTCTATAGATCTATACATTTTTTGGGTGTGAGTTTTTTATGCCAATGACAAGAACAGCGCCAGCTTGAAATCAGTATTAATTGCTGCGTGATGGTATTTACCTTGAGGCTTTTTCTTCACCCTTTTTCAATTCATGTGGATCTTAGGGGTATAGCCCACTGCTAGTGAGTAACATTTTGGTAATTATTTTGATTTTTTTTTTTGCTTGAAATAAATTTAAATACCTTCATGGTGTAAATGTGCAAGGCACAAATCTTTTTCTATTGATAGGAAGCTCTGGAATGAGGGGGGGGGGGAGGTGACATAGAATGAAGGGGAAGGAGACAGCCTCATAAGTTACCAGAGGAAATATATCTTCATGGAAAAAGTGGTAAATTCATGAAATGGCCTCCCAGTGGAGATGAAAACTGTATCTGAATTCAAAAAGGCTTGGGACAAGAACATAGAATTTCTAGGAGAGAGAAAGGGATGGGTAGATGGCTTGGATGGGCAGACTGGATAAGCAATATACCCTCCAATAATCAGGCAGCGACAGTCAGCATTTTTTTTTTAAACTCTTACCATTGCAGCTGCTGTACCAAAGGCTGCTGTGGGATGTCATCATAGCCATTTTGATAGGCAGCCACATGGAGAAGGAGGGGACTGTGCTCCTGCTCCCAATATCTCACTTTGGACCACCAAGGATAGAGGTAGGCCCAGAGGGGCCATTCTGAATTCCAGGGGGAGGGGGGGGTTGGAGGTAGGGGGGGACTGCTTACTCTGCTGACTTGGGAGGAGGGGGAGGGAAGGAAGGGGCTTTGTTGGGGTGGGTGGGTGGGGAGGGTGTTAAAGGACTGGCCTAATATTCAGTGCCAGCAACCACATCACTAAGGGCTCCTTTTACTAAGCTGCGTTAGGGCTTTAACGCACGAAATAGCGCGCGCTAGACACTAATGCCAGCATTGAGCTGGCATTAGTTCTAGCCGCGTAGCGTGGAGTTAGCGTACGCTAATTTGCTGCGTGCACTAAAAACGCTAGCACACCTTAGTAAAAGGAGCCCTAAGAGGTCTAAGCATTTGAGCTGTCCTAAATTAGACCACATAGCTACTGGCACCTGCGTAATCCTGGGATCCCCCCTAATACTGCCCCGTCCCACCCACATTTTTTGTGAGTGGTCAGAGGTGATTAACTGCACTGCTTGATTTAGTGCTTCTGAATATAGGGGTTAGGTGGTCCCAGGGGATTTAAGGGGCCAAGAGCCTCTCCTGTTCACTTAAATTGCTTTGAATATTGGCCCGACGGTATTTTTCTGCCTTCATTTTTCTAAGTGCTAACATCTGCTTCCGCAGGGTAAAATGCATTACCATGGAGCAATGTCAGACAACCCAAGGTAGTTTTGGGACTGGCACAGGCTTCCCATGTGCTAAAACATAGAATTTATTTTATAGCACTTGGGGCATGTCTGGGCCAGAGAGTAATGTCCAATTCAGCTGAGAGAAATTATCTCACAGCGTTACCAACCTTCATTCACACTTATAATTTATTTTTCAATTATTTTTCAATTATTTTTCACTGTTCCTCAGCGGGCCACCACGCACTCAAACTTTCTCATAGGGCATGGCTTTACGCTCCCACTCCTCATTGGAACCAGCATATGTTTTTCTTATTATACTTCTCGCGTTTTAATTATAAATAAGTTATAAATACTAAAAGTACTTAGCTTTTAGCAAGACGCTGTGCAGGGGAGTTTGTATAAATACACCGACATGTTTCGCCTGTGCAAATTGATGGGCTTTATCAAGGTTCCCACTCCCTTTCATAAACATTCAACCACCATAGCGTCAAAACGCTCATGCGTTAATGGCCATGCGCTAATGGGAAAACTAGTGTGTGGCCGTTAATGGGAATAATGGAAAAGTGGACCATTTTGCTGCTGTGCTATAAGTGGCCTCCGCACGCAGGAGTGACTCACCCTGAGGATAGCGCTGGCCGGCGATTAAAAAAAAAAAAAAAAAAAAAGCCTGATACGTCTTTGTAAAAAAGAGGGGGGGGGGAGCTATATTAAAAGTAAGGAGAATTATGTAATGCTTTGTGGACTGTACTTTGGAGTCAAGCAAAAGAGAGAAGTTTGCAGAAATCAATTTTTTTTTTTCAGGCAGTAGGCGGGATTATAATTTTCAAGAGGCGAGTTACTACTGAGCTGCTAATAAACTTTGTTCCTCCTAATTCTTTACGATCTGCACTGACATACTCCGCGCCAGTGGATACATTTTCCTCTCGTACTTATGATGAATAGATTCCAGTGAAATCAAAGTCTATTTTGTGAGTCAATCATAGTCAAAAGCTTGCGGAAGCAACATGCAATCACAGTTAAACTATCCCAGGCACACGCATTTCTATAGTACATGAAAATGCAAAGTTAATGTCTTCTAGACCTGCCAGGGCTAAGGAAAAGCATTTGTTATTCAGTGCAGGATGTTACAGAAGACTACACAGCTGGGGAAACCATTTTAGAAAATCAGATATGCAGCTGTTTCAGGGCAGTAAGAGGAAAACATATTTAACATATGAAGATTTTAACTCATCAGGATGAACATTTGAGGTAGTACAAAGAAGACACAAGGCAATTTTGGCACGTTGAAATTAGAATACTTGGTTTATGCCTAAAGATGATCAGAGATCACACTTTATCAAATTATACCAATTTCTGTAGGTCTAAACAAACACTTTGGAAAGGCATGTGTTTCCCTTGCAAAAGCTATCAAAAGTAACAGGCAAACAGGGTACCCTCCCTGGGTGCTCAGGAGGGAAAGGCCCCATGCTGCCTTTTGAGTCACTACCTCCTCCTTTACAAAGCCGTGCTAGCATTCTTAGCGCCGTCTACCGCGGTAACAGCTCCGACGCTCATCGAATTCCTATGAGCATCCGAGCTGTTACCGCCGCGGCCGGCGCTAAAAAAGCTAGCACGGCTTTGTAAAGGAGGGGGGAGTATATTGGTCTGCAAGAATGAAAGCCCAAAAAGAGGAGGAGGAGAGGGCAGAAAGGAATCGTTGCACTGGGCACCAGTAACTGCTTGCAGGGTCAGTTTTTTAAGTGGCAGAAAAATGTATATCTTTAAATGTCCAATCTGTAATTGGCTAACACTCTTAATCCCTCGGGGAGGATGTTTGAATTAGAAAAAAATGCACAAAAATTCTTTAAATAATGGACATCAGTATGAGCCCTTAGCGTACAAATGAGGGATTATGGGCTCGGGCAGTAACTCATAGGCGACCAACACCAGACATAAGTCAGAACTGCCCCATACATCATTTAGTCCTTTTTGATGTTATCAATCTAATCAAAATCCCATTTGAATCATAGTCAAACATTCACACCGGGGAGAAAGGGTAAGAAAAATACAAAATCAATAAACTCCCAAGAACTGTCACAATATCTAATAAATGATTAAGTATAAAGTGCAAAAGTGCTCACAAAAAATTCATGGTAGAATTGTTGTTTTCCATTACTTCTTGTTGAAATTTGATCATATCACTTAATAGCAACAAAAAGTATGTAAAAATATTTAATAAAAGTCATGAAATAGTAAAAAGATTAATGCTGAAGCCCTCAAATTGATAAAAAGTTCTACCGAGGTTTAGTAAAAGGAGCCTCAAACATTTTATCAGAAACTGATCCAACCTCTATATGATACAAGGTTGAACATCCATTCTTCGGCACATTTGAATGGATATGTACTATTTAATTGCTGATTTTAACAGATTGAGAATATTAAAAATAAAACAGTAAATAGGGTAGATACAAAAGTTTGGAGAACCCCCCAAAAAGAAGAGACAAAGCCTCGGACTACCATGGAGAAAACAGCAAAAAGAGGCACTGGAGATGTCACAATCAACTGATGATCACCAGCCTTTTATTTGATAATGAACAATTAAAATGTATAAAAACAAAGTCCCGACTAGGATCTAAGTTTTGGCGACAGCGTCGCCTTCCTCAGGGGACAGTATCAAACTGAAAAGTACATGAAAGAATATACATGTGAATTAATATATCATAAACAAATCAATACTTTTGCATAAACTTTATGTATATCGCAAAAAAAAAAAAAAAAAAAAAAAAAAGATAAAGAGATCAATATAAACGGCAAAAGTTTGACATTTTCCAGTTAATGTATTACCACTTTTGTTTAAGGTTGTTAATAAGGTCCACAAAGTTTAGTAACTAGTTAGACCTTCAACAAGTCAGGTGAAGACAATTTCATGGTGAATAGATACTCTGACTATTCTAATCTCTCAGTTTATAATATTTGCTTTGTCTACTTTCAATAAATATAGGCTTCTCTACACAATTGTCTAAACATTTGAAAAGGAAGATGATTCTCTCTTACAATGTATGGGAAGACTACAAAAATATCTTTAAATGCTTCCAGCTAGCAATTTCAACTGTCAAAAACATGGTTAAGTGGGTGGATGACTATTGTTGGGTAGATGAGGTGTGCAATTTAAAGGGTATTTTGACTGATGGAGGTGCTAGATAGATTGTTATAGTATATTTGGGTTTATCAGTACTGTTATTTGTAATTATGAGGTTTTTCTCTTTTACTTTTGACTGTAACTCACTTCAAGCATCCCATAAATAAATGCAAGTTACAGAGAACAGTTGAAATTAAGGCAAGATGTAGAAGACCAAGAAAAATTTCAGAAAGAACTGCCTTAAACCTGGTCATATCTGCAAAACAGAAACCACAGATTACTGCAAATGACCTGCTGTAAAATCTTTGAACAAACTTTATTGGATATTTTCAATGCAACCCAACAAGGGCCGTGGTTCAGCTCTATGGCATGCCTCAGGAGCATAAAAATATTTCAGTCGACAATTGTCCTCATACAATATGTGATATGGGGAGCCAGTGTGCTTCGTGGAGTAAAGGGGGTGACGTGATCATATTTTCTTGCCCTATGTATGAATTTGATGGCCGTATTTTGAATGAGTTGAAGTCGGCGGGTTTCCTTTTGTGCGATGCCGTGATATAGAGAATTACAGTAGTCAATTTGGGAAATGACATGTGAGTGAATCAAGGTTTGAATAGAAGGGGAGTCCAGGAGAGATATAATTGAGCAGCTCAGATTGTGCAATTAGTGGTTAAATAATACAGTGAAAAAAATGTTTTAACTTCACAAAATTGTGACAAAAAGAATAGCACCCACAGGGAATGCAACCCCACTTCAGCCAAACCCACAGATTCGACGGCAAAAAAAAGCTGATCATCAATAATGCACTTAGCTGAATTAGCAGTTTATAGATGTCAAATACATTTCAATATTCGTAAATGATTAGCACATGCAGTTCCTGTATCCAACCATGGTCCAACCTAGCTGGGATCAAGACCAAAGAAGCAAAAAAATTTTCACTGTATTATTTAAGCACTAATTGTACACTGTGAGCTGCCCCATGATGGTGTGTGGCTGGCCCCTGTAGTGGAGCTGGCACTGTGGTATCTAGAGCAGTGGTTCCCATCCCTGTTCTGGAGGACCACCAGGCCAATTGGGGTTTCAGGCTAGCCCTAATGAATATGCATGAGAGAGATTTGCATATAATGGAAGTGACAGATATGCAAATCTGCTCCATGCATATTTATTAGGGCGATCTTGAAAACCCGATTGGCCTAGTGGTCCTCCAGGACAGGGTTGGGAACCACTGATCTAGAGCAGTGTTTTTCAACCTTTTTATACCTATGGACCGGCAGAAATAAAAGAATTATTCTGTGGACCGGCATTGGTCCATGGATCGGCGGTTGAAGAACACTGGGCTAAGTCGTGGGCAGATCCCGCCCCCATAATAATACTAATTGTAACGCTATTTTTTCCATTCATTTTTCACAGATACACAATATAATCTTATTAACAACACATAATGGTTAACCACAAAATTAAACTATATAAAGCACACTGACAGCAGATGTAAATTCTCAAAATTGACCTAATTCAATGTTCCTCACTGATGCAATGCACAAAGCTGCGGGCAGCAGCTCCTTGCACGTCCCGTGCCTCATCTGGAAGCCTTCCTGAGAAGGCTTCCAGTTCAGGCGCAGGATGTGCGTAGGAGCCACTGCCCGTGGCTTTGTGCACTGAATCAGTGAGGGAGAGGGAGCTGGCTCGAAGATAACGCCGCATCGATTGCACCATGGACCGGCAGTTGAAGAACACTGTTTTGGGCCTGATGCACATGCTGGCCCTATGGACCAGCAGAAAATTTCTGTGGACAGGCACCGGTCCATGGACCGGTGGTTGAAGAACACTGATCTAGAGCATAAGAACGGCTCTTCAGAGCTTGTCTTCAGAGCTCACACCCTCACACTGAGGACACTCTTTCACTATATAAATATTATACGTTACATTTAATCATTATTATTGTGAGATTTGAGCCCCACAGGGTATACAATTCCCAAGCAAAGACCTTTCCCATTGTTGATTATAAAAGTTAGACAATTGAACTTTTGCCAACTATAGGGGATAAAGTGCAAAATCCTATCACTTTTGAAATTTACCCTAACGTATTAATATCCTATACCATCTAGCTTACGAATAGTACCCATGTGAAGAGCTTACCTGACACTCTTCTTCTATCTCTAATTAATAAATCTTACAATTCGTTTTCTTGTTGAGTTCCTTGGTTGTGTGCAATTATTTGGGAACCCTACAAGACACCACAACAGTTCCATCAATTTATATTTAGAGGTAATTGCACCACTCCACCACTAGGGGATTCACTCTATAATGCTTTAGGCACAGGAATGTTTATGATTGACACTTGTGCTCGGTGCCTACATATTAAGCACCTTTTATAGAATAAGAACATAAGAATTGCCGCTGTTGGGTCAGACCAGTGGTCCATCATGCCCAGCAGTCCGCTCAAGTGGTGTCCCTTAGGTCAAAGACCAGTGTCCTATTTGAGTCTATCTTTACCTTCTTACGTTCTGATTTAGCAGGAACTTATCTAACCTTTTCTTGAATCCCTGAAAGGTGCTTTCCCCTATAACAGCCTCCAGAAGAGCGTTCCAGATTTCTACCACTCTCTGGGTGAAGAAGTTCCTTATGTTTGTATGGAATCTTTTCCCTTCTAACTTTAGCGAGTGCCCTCTTGTTCTCTTCACCTTGGAGAGGGTGAACAGTCTCTCTTTCTCTACCAAGTCAATTCCCTTCAATATCTTGAATGTTTCAATCATATCCCCTCTCAGTCTTCTCTTCTCAAAGAAGAAGAGGCCCAGTTTCTCTAGCCTCTCATTGTACGGCAACTCCTCCAGTCCCTTAACCATTTTTGTCACTCCTCTCTGGACCCTTTCGAGTAGTACTGTGTCCTTCATGTATGGCGACCAGTGCTGGACACAATATTCCAGGTGGGGGCGTACCATGGCCCAGTATAAAGGCTCATAAAATAGTACTCAGCATTTTGTTTGATGTTATGATAATTTACTGAGTGAGTACAAGAGTAGCATCCCTTAGGTCAGGGGAAGGCAATTCTGGTCCTCAAGAGCCACAGGCAGGTCAGATTTTCAAGATATCCACAATGAATATGTATGAGATGGATTTGCATGCACCGCCTCCTTGAGAGGCAAATCTATCTCATGCATATTTATTGTGGATATCCTGAAAACCTGACTTACCTGTGGCTCTCGAGGACTGGAATTGCCTACCCCTGCCTTAGGTGTTTCTCAGGACTTTCACGGCTGTTGTATTGATTTGGTTAAGGTTCCTCAGGAGTTTCCCATGGCTAGCTGTAGATCAGGAGTGTCAAAGTCCCTCCTCGAAGGCCACAATCCAGTCGGGTTTTCAGGATTTCCCCAATGAATGTGCATGAGATCTATTAGCATACAACGAAAGCAGTGCATACATACAGATCTCATACATATTCATTGTGGAAATCCTGAAAACCCGACTGGATTGCTGCCCTTAAGGAGGGACTTTGACACCCCTGCTGTAGATTAACTCCAGACTTTTTAAATGGACAGTGCTAAATGTGAACTTATGAGAAATAACACTGGCCAATACTCATTTTGGTGCTTCAAATGTTAGACCTGTTTTTGGGTATATTTGACCTGCTGATTCCAAAAATGGCGCCAGTTTTCTCTTATCAGCTCTAGTTTTTGAGATACAGAACATGTGCCATATACCACTTTTCACTCTGCTTGCCCATTAAAAAAACAGAATATTTTAATGTAGTGTTTAAATTAATATCTTTTAAGCATGAAGGAAACATTAAAAATTAAAAGAAAAGTGCACAACATGAAAACTACTTATTTCATTCCAAAAGCACAAGTTTATGATACATACTTTCCAGTCATCTGACACACAAGAAGCTCCTTTTGTAAGACTTCCAAGAGTGGGATCTGCCAGGACAATCTCGCATAAGATTCCATTAGTCTGCTATCATGTGTGCATCCCACCTTCCTTGGTATCTGGCTTCCATTGTTTTTATGTTTTGGTGAAATCTTTCACTTTGCTCTTCGCTTAAGTCACCAAGGTTCTCTGAAAGCGATCTAAATGACTGTGCAGATAATGGACTTTAACACACATGTTACAGCCAAGCCTGTTAAAGTGAAAGAGCATATCCTCTACTAATTGTGTGCAATTGTCTGTCTTTGTGTTGCCAAGAAAGTTTTTCACAACAAGAACAAATGAAGACCAGACACATGATTTGATTTCCCTCATTGATGCTATGAAATGTGGGTCATTTATAAGTTGTCTGATCTGTGGACCATCGGAAATTCCTGCCCAGTTTTTCCATGGTAAGTCCAGGTAACATATGCGTTCATGTATTCAATGCACAAAGCATCTTTATTCAAAGCCTTTACAAATCATTTCATCAGGCCTAGCTTTATATGTAGTGGTGGCAGCATGATTCTATCTCATGCTACCAAAGGTTCATTGATTACATTTTATCCTCCAGCCACCAAATATTCCCTCGGAGGCCAATCTTTTTTCTTTTTTGCCCAATGTTGATGTTTGGCTCGACTATCCCAAAATTAATAAATTCAAAAATTAATAAATTCAACCCTATCTAAGCAACTAGAACTGATGCGGTCTATCCAATGCAATTTTCTGAATCATCACCCCAAATAACCCCTGGAACAGGTCAAAAAACCTAAGGCATCAAGAAAAAAAATATAGTTGGCCTGTGCACTCAACTATTCCGAAACTTTCTTGTACAGTTTTCAGACTTCACGCCACCATTTTCAAGTTTTTCTTTTCTCAAGCAAATAAAAATGTTTTCTAATAGAACACTCACCAATTTGTTTTTTTTGTTTCGTACAAGTGCCAAGTTACAATTTCCATAATAATACATGCTTTTATTTTTTTGGGCGATCTGGTTTGATGTCACCCCATGAGACAGACAGATTCATTTACTGCAGTGTTTGTTCCATTTCCATTATCTGCAGCACCTCAGGCAAATAGTTCACATTATGGATAGTATCCCGGAACCAAGGAAACCTGTCACATCTGGTGATGTTTGACAGTTTACAGAAATTGCTCAGGGAAACGTGTCCCATAGATAATAAGGCCACCTTGTGCTAAGTTTATCAGATGTACAAGTTCTAATGATTTTCCAGGCAGTTTCGGTATCTCTTTTGTAGACTGGAAGCTAATTTGATGAACACCGGCTAAACATGTATGGCATGCATTCAGTTTCTTGACACATGTAGTTTTAAAGCATTTGAGGCTGACAAAATCCTAAAACAACATCTGTTTCCAAGCTTTATATATCAGCCTCCATTCAGGCGTGAAATGAAAAATCTCATACATGAAGCATTCTTTCTCTTGCATTTACATATAGGGATGGGGAAGGGATCGGGACGTATACATATACCGCCTTATTGTAGTTTTTACAACCACACTCAAAGCAGTTTTACATACAGGTACAGTACTCCCCCGAAATTTGCAGGGGTTCTGTTCCAGGAACCCGCGTGAACTGTGGTTTCTCGCCTGTCAAAAGGCAGGAGAGGCAGGAGATGGCAGCTGGAGCGCCGGTGGGTGCAGAAAAATCCCTCGCAATATGTTCCGACCACCTCTTCCTGTTACTAAAGTAAGGCTACACCAATCAAGAGCTGCTTTGACATGCTGCTCCTAATTGGTGTAGCCCGACTTTAGTACAGGAAGAGGCGGTCGGAGCATACTGCGAATTAGTGAGTCTGCGAACCGCAAATTTGCTGGGGAACACTGTACTTCAAGCATTTCCCCTATCTGTCCCAGTGGGTTCCCAATCTATCTAATGTATTTGGGACAGTGGAGGACTGAGGCCCTCTTTTGCTAAGCCACGGAAGAGGTTTGTACTGCGACCCAGAGCTCTGACACTCAAAGAAATTCTATGAGCGTCGGAACTGCATTTAGCACTCAGGGCTGTGGTAGAAACCTCTACTGAGGCTTAGTAAAAGAAAGGGATGGGGGGGGGGTACATGACTTGCCCATGGTTTAGAGCACTGTGCTCTATCCACTACAGCACACTCTCCTCCAGTGATGAAAAGCCCTTAGATTAGCCATGACCCATCTGCTGGGATCTAAGTTTTTTGGGCTTTCAATTAAAACAAAACGAAAGAGAATTGTCACAAATATGTTTCTTTCACCCCGATTTTGTCTGCTTGCTGTAGAAATTTGGAATTTTTCAGATTAATGCTGCAGAGCACCCTTCCTCCCTAGTGACAATGAATCTGTAATGACCTTTCAAATGCCGCACACGTTAAAGAGTGCCCACGTGCGGCAAAGAGTGCCCACGTGCGGTTGTGGGGGGCGGGGAAGGAGCAGGGGGGGAGGACGGGTTTTCCCGTTTTCTGTTCTTTACTATCCAAACACTTTAGTTCCTCCCCGTCTCCTCTCGTTCTAGTATGTCACGTATATTCATTTGTCTTCGTTTAATTGCCTTGTCCTGTATTTTTTTTTTATTTTTAATTTTTGTTAAAACCACTTTGAATTCTGATAAAGCGGCATATCAAAATTTTAATAAACTTGGAAACTTGGAAGATGATCTCTGGGGGGAGGGGGACGGCTCACCCCCCCATTCTTACACCATTGTCTCCAATGGCCATGTCAGTTCTGGCCTGGTATCTTCCACATTGTCAAATGAGGAATTAGTGAAAAGGTAGGGTGAGGCAACCAAGACACTGTTCCAGCATTTCCATCCAAGTTGCACCTTGATAGCCCTACGCGATAATTAGATTTTTTTTTTCTCTAAAACTTCAACTGGATTCTGTAAAAGATCCCAGAGGTCTTGAGCTAAAGTAATCATTTTAGCAGCGCTCTATTACATTTGATCTTTGCCCCTATATTGCTTTTCGCTGCCTTCTAATAGAATGTGTCACTTTCTTGATTCATGCCATACTAATGAATACTTGAATAGATTGTGCCTGAGGTGAAAATATATATAAAAAAAAAAAGTTTTGACTTGACTAACATGAGTCTGTCAGTCTAAAAAACGGCAGGATAATAGACTATCATTTTCTCAGAAATGAATTTTCAAGATCAAGATTTGACCAGCCGCTGCTAAGATGTTTAAAGGTAAAAACATAGCTTCAAAGAAGATCTCCGACTCTGTTTCTTCATTGTTTCTGATAAAAGAAATGAGGCTAATTATCAGAATGAGGGTAAACTTATAATAGGTTGCTTAGGTTGGAAGTCCGACGGTAGACACCCAATGATAGCTGACAGTTCAATGTGAATGATTTCTATGTTGGAAAATAAGGTGTCCAAACTTATTGTGCCGTATTCTTTAAAAAGAGGAAAAAGAATCTCAGAAATCTGCTCAGAACTATTACGTTTTGGCGATTAAAATGTCAAGTGCCGGTTTGTATCCACAAATACTTTCACAGTACGATAGTACAAGATGAACAAACCCTCCTGGCCACGGCGACCCCCTACCCCCACCCCGCACTACATTACGGGCAGGAGGGATCCCAGGCCCTCCTGCCCTCGACGCAAACCCCCCTCCCCCCAACGACCGCCCCCCCAAGAACCTCCGACCGCCCCCCCAGCCGACCCGCGACCCCCCCTGGCCGACCCCCACGACACCCCCACCCCCTTCCCCGTACCTTTGTGTAGTTGGCCAGGCAGACGGGAGTCAAACTCGCCTGTCCGGCAGGCAGCCAACAACGGAATGAGGCCGGATTGGCCCATCCATCCCAAAGCTCCGCCTACTGGTGGGGCCTAAGGCGCCTGGGCCAATCAGAATAGGCCCGGGAGCCTTAGGTCCCTCCTGGGGGTGGGGCCTTGGGCACATGGTCGGGTTGGGCCCATGTGCCTCAGGCTCCGCCCCCAGATGGGACCTAAGGCTCCCGGGCCTATTCTGATTGGCCCAGGCACCTTAGGCCCCACCAGTAGGCGGAGCTTTGGGACGGATGGGCCAATCCGGCCTCATTCCGTCGTTGGCTGCCTGCCGGACAGGCGAGTTTGACTCCCGTCTGTCCGGCCAACTACACAAAGGTACGGAGAAGGGGGGTGGGGGTGTCGTGGGGGTCGGCCAGGGGGGTCGCGGGTCGGCTGGGGGGGCGGTCGGAGGTTCTTGGGGGGGCGGTCGTTGGGGTGAGGGGGGTTTGCGTCGAGGGCAGGAGGGCCTAGAATCCCTCCTGCCCGTAATGTAGTGCGGGGTGGGGGTAGGGGGTCGCCGTGGCCAGGAGGGTTTGGGCTCCCTCCTGGCCCGAACAGCTAGCGGGGGGGGGGGGGAGGGTCGCCAGGGCCAGGAGGACTTGGGCTCCCTCCTGGCCCGATATTGTCGGGGAGTTGGGGAGTCGGCGGGGCAAGAGGGCTTGGGCTCCCTTTTGCCCCGATCGTGTCGGGGAGTCGGGGGGGGCAAGAGGGCTTGAGGTCCCTCTTACCCCGATCGTGTCGGGGGTGCCACGGTTGGCTGGGGCAAGAGGGCTTGAGCTCCCTCTTGCCCCGATCGTGTCGGGTGTCGGGACCGCCAAGAGGAAGCAGCAGGACACCGGTAGGAGCTTCTACATAATGGGGGGGGGTCGGGAGGCCGTGGGGGTGCGAGCGGTCCTTCAGGGTGGGGGTGCGGGTGGGAGTGCGTGCGAGCGGTCCTTCGGGGTGGGGGTGCGGGTGCGTGCGAGCGGTCCTTCGGGGTGGGGGTGCGAGCGGTCCTGCGGGGGGGGGGGGGGGTGACTCGGACGTCGGGGGGGGGAGAACTATGTAAAAAAAATTTTGTACAACGCGCTCACGCGTATAACACGCAAGGGTATGCAAGGTACGTAAAAACCACGTATAACGCGCGCGTTATATGCGAGAAAATACGGTAGATTTAAAACAAATAAGAGAAAATATTTCTTCGCTCAACTTGTAATTAAACTCTGGGATTCATCGCCTGAGAATGTGGTAAAAGCAGTTAGCTTAGCAGGGTTTAAAAAAGGTTTGGATAATTTCCTAAAAGATGTCTATAAGCCATTATCAAGATGGATGTGGGGAAATTCTCTGCCTATTCCTAGGATAAGTAGCATATAATCTGTTTTACCTGTTGGGATCTTGCCAGGTATTTGAGACCTAGGTTGGCTACTGTTGGAAACAGAATACTGGGCTTGATGAACCTGCAATCTGGCCCAGTTATGGTGGATCTTAGGTTCTTATGTAATACTTGTTTAATTTTTCTTGTTGGTTGTGATGGTATATGTTGTGACACACTGTGCTGACAACCAGTAGTAATTGGCAGAATATAAATATATTAAAGAAAGCATTTTCTTGCTTATGTCGCTTAATCCTTCCCCTCTCTACATGGTATCCCCCACGCAGGCAAACTGGGAAGATCCCTCCTCTCCAAAATCACGGGCCTTTGGAACGATCTCACTATCCCGCTGCGGAACCTGGGCTCCCTCCAACTGTTCCGGAAACAACTGAAAACCTGGCTTTTCTCTAATATATAACATCTCCTGCTTACTTCCCCTCTTTCTCATATGCTCTTGTAAACTCTCTCTCCCCTCTCTTCTTGTATTTTTAAGCTTTGTAAACCGTGTCGAGCTCCGCTTCCGTGGAGATGATGCGGTATATAAACTTAAGGCTTAGTTTAGTTTAATAACATTTTAGAACTTTCTTGAGACTGGTATGGAGGTAATACTAACAGCTTTCAAATGTAAACCAGTGAAAATATATTGTAAATTAGAAATGGCCAACAATGCTTTAGGATTTAGAAATACAGTACACAGTTTGTTTTCCAAATTTAGGGCTCCTTTTACAAAGCTGCAGTAAAGGTTTCTACCGCAGGCCAGCAAGGTAAATGCCCCGATGCTCATAGGAATTTCCCTTGCTTGCCTGTGGTAAAAAACCTCTATTGCAGCTTTGTGAAAGCCAGTGTTAGAAAATAAAGAATACGGCCTTACTATAAGTAAAGTGCTTGTAGAGAGATGTACTGAACCACAGTACAAATATTTCCAGTTTCACATTTTGGAAACTAATAAAAATGAAGATAATTATCCTGTCACAGTTTTGATTCATTTAAATTAGTTTGCACATTTCATTCTCAACACAAATTATATTGTATTAAAATGTCTTCATAAGACAAGGAGGCGATATCGCTTTATCAAGGCTTAAACCTGATTTTACACATAAAGTAGATTAAGCAAAATTTGCCACATATAATATATTCAAATATATACAGTATACCCTTATGTAGTAGGAAGTGATCCCACATATTCTTTTGTACATATATGAAGCAGGCATCCTGAGGGTGATTTAAGTTTGTGATTTACACATGTGGAGAGTAATTTTAAAACAGGTCATTTAGATTGGGAGGGTAATCAGCACTGATTTGGGGCTTTTTTTTTTTTTTTTTTTATAAAGCCAAATGAATGGCAAACTATCTTTATAGAATTTCCATATATAGGTTGCAGAAATTGCAAATATGGTTTTACAAAAAATTCAATGAAAAAGTTTTAAAAATGAAAAATGAAATTTACACCTGCTCTGAAGGTCTTTATAGCTTACCCCTCAGTGCTCTGGTGCTCCCCTGTTCATGGCTATATGCCCTACTCAATGTGATGTCATTTCCTGCCAGCATTAATGCCACACTTGCTGTTTTAACTTATGTCACAGGAATATACCTAAGGTGATCCTGCTCGACTGACACTTCCCCCTTACTTGTTTCTGACCTTCATAGTCATTGGGTTCCTATCCTATCCTATTTTTTTTTTTTTTCAAATTTTGATTTACCTCACAATTTCTCCAGTAGTAGCGCAAGGTGTGTTGCATTCAAGTACAGTAGGTATTTCTCTGTCAGGCTCACAGTCAAATTTTGTACCTGAGGCAAAGGAGGACTAAGTGGCATGCCTAAGATCACAAGGAGCAGCAGTGATATTTGATCTGGGCATCTCTGGATGTCACGCCCACTGCCCTGGCCACTCCTTCACTCATCACCGCTGCTATGTTGTCTGGTGATGCCATCAGCATTTCCCACACATCTCCTGTGTAACCTCAACTGCATCTCTGTGCAGCTACACCTAACTGTATCTAAGTTGGTCTCTTGATTTCTTGTTCATTGTGCTCTACAACGCCTTTGTCTGCGATTTCATTGGTTTTCCCTCTCTTTCATATCTGCTGCCTAAACGAAGCTCAGATCGAACCTTCTGAAATTTTCTGCTAGGAATCACTGTGGTTTACAATTTAGTGATAAGGACATACTATTGACATTACAGCAATGTTTTTAGATCCTAGATAGGTGTCAAGGGGTTATATAGAGAAAAGATATGTCTTTAGCATTTTTATGAAACTGTAGTAGGTGAGGCGTTGGCGTAGGCCCAGAGGCGGGCTATTCCAGACTTTGGGTCCTTGATATGTGAAGGAAGACTCAAATAGCTTTTTCCAGTTGAACTAGTTGAGGAGAAGGGAATGCCAGTTTAAGGTGCTGTGTAGTTCCAGAGTTGTGAAAGGATTGCATGAGCTACTCTACATTACCTGTTCTGCTATAATCCTCTGATATCTTATGGACTGCCACTTACCTGACACAGGGACAGAAATATCACCCATTTCACTTAAATGGTGGCTTATCTGACTAGGCTGGAGCTCTCCTTGCTCCAACGAGTTAATTGCAGGAAATGGGTGAAGTGGTTCCTGGAACTCCCAGATTCCCCTTAAAATGGAGATGATAACCCTCCATGTCTCCAAGTCTACTCTCCAAATGCTTAATACCAGATAGAATCTTTCCCGACTGCCACTTGATATGAAGTTTCACACAAGAACCCTTTCAGGGAGAGACACTCCTGATTGATTTTGGACCTTTCAGCTCTTGAGTAATCAACCTCAGGATCCTGATCGAGTAAGCTGGGTTGAAAATAGAGGACAATGGGAGGGGGAATCTGAGATAAGAGCATACGAATTGCCATACTGAGATGGACCGAAGGTCCATCAAGCTCAGTATCTTGTTTCCAACAGAGGCAACCCAGGTTCCCAGCTACGTCCCAAGTAGTAAAACAGATTTTATGCTGCTTATCCTAGGAATAAGCAGTGTATTTCACCAAGTGATCTTAATAATAGCCTATGGACTTCTCTTTTAGGAAATTAACCAAACCTTTTTTAAACACTGCTAAGCTAACTGACTTCACCACATTCTCCGGCAACAAATTCTAGAGTTTAATTACTCATTTTGTTAAAAAATATTTTCTCCAATTTTGTTTTAAATCTACTACTTATTAGCTTCATCAGATCCCCCCTTGTTCTAGTATTTTTGGAAAGAGTGAATAAGCGATTCACATCTACCCTTTCTACTCCACTCTGTATTTTATAGACCTGTATCATATCATCCCTGAGCCATCTCTTCTCCAAGCTAAAGAGTCCTAGCCGCTTTAGCATCTCCTCATAGGGAAATCATTCCAAACCTTTTTTCATTTTGTGTCACCCTTCTCTGTACCTTTTCTAATGCCATATTACAGTCAGAATGACTTTAGCTAGTTCACCTGTTCATTTAAGGCAGAGGTGTCAAATATCGGTCCTCGTGGGCCGCAATCCAGTCGGGTTTTCAGGATTTCTCCAATGAATATGCATGAGATCTATTAGTATACAATGAAAGCAGTGCATGCAAATAGAACTCATGCATATTCATTGAGGAAATCCTGAAAATCCAACTGGATTGCGGCCCTCGAGGACCGACATTTGACACCCATGATTTAAGAAAATGACAAATTTGGCCCAACAATATTTATTATTATTAAGATCCCATTATTTAGAAACCCCCACACATTAAACTATAATCAAAGAGGTTTGTCATCCATATTTTGAACACGGCCTGCGTTATTTATAGCAGTGATTCCCAACCCTGTCCTGGAGGAACACCAGGCCAATCGGGTTTTCAGGCTAGCCCTAATGAATATGCATGAGAGAGATTTGCATATGATGGAAGTGATAGGCATGCAAATTTGCTTCATGCATATTCATTAGGGCTAGCCTGAAAACCCAATTGGCCTGGTGTTCCTCCAGGACAGGGTTGGGAACCACTGATTTATAGTATATTAGTGCATTTAACAAAAATATAGACATAATTAATAGAATAGGTAGTTAATCTCATAATGATACTTTACTTAAGGACTGACAAATGCTTACAGTTTAAGACTATTTGCTCACTCCAGAGGTCAGAGCCTTGTTGTAAACAAGACACTGGATCACAACGAACTAACTCAATAATGTATTCTGCATTCATATATTAAACAAACAGAGATGCAATCGGTTGACAATGCTGAAAGCAAGCTTAATAAATAAGGCAGTTTTCCTTTGAAGCATAAAAGCGGGAGTCTGTGTACAAATCATGACAAAATACTCTGGTTCATTACCTTTTTAAACTTCTTATGGCCTCTGCCAGGCTAGTTATTTAAAGCAAGCATCTGGAGTTCTTCACCCTAAAGAGTCACCAATAAATCATTGTATAGCCACAAATGTAATTGTCACTGCCAATGCTGAAACAAATGATATAAAACAATTAAAAACGCTGACGAGATTTTTCCCTCATGTCAAATGAAGAGAAAACATTAAAAAGGGGGGAAAGGAGAAAAGTGTTATTTTTTATGCCATTAGTGATCATGTAAGTGCCATAAACACATCTACCCCCTATGAGGCTTACTGCATGGCATTTTCATTGACAGTAAATAGCTATATTCTTTCCTTTCTTTTTTTAAATAATTCTTTCTGTTTATAATGTTATATTGTTTGCAAAATGGCAACGTGCCTACATAAAACATAATGGCATTTAGAAATGTGTGGCTTTCCGGGAGCAGCAAAGCCATATGAAGTGATGAAATGCTGCCACATTAAACTTTTAGTGAGGTTTCATTGCTCCCATATATAATTGTTGCTGCGTTTTGGAGTTTGCTTCTATAAGTATTCCTTCATTTTTCAGTAGGGCAAGGTACTTTGTGAATGCCATCAAAATCAATTACAGTTTGGTTACTTTTGGGGACCAATGAGGCAGAGAATTAACCTCCAACTAATTTCCAAAGTCATTTACCAGATGGCAGCCTCATGCATTGACTTACATTGTAGGTAAGATATAAAGCATTAAAAAAAACCTGTGGGCAGTGTGTGCTGGAGGGCAAAAGGATTGGCCTGCTACGGCAAAGACTGTAAAGAAAATTATTATGGGATAATAGTTGACTTATAGGATTGGCCTGCTACGGCAAAGACTGTAAAGAAAATTATTATGGGATAATAGTTGACTTATAGGATTGGCCTGCTACGGCAAAGACTGTAAAGAAAATTATTATGGGATAATAGTTGACTTATAGGATTGGCCTGCTTCGGCAAAGACTGTAAAGAAAATTATTATGGGATAATAGTTGACTTATAGGATTGGCCTGCTACGGCAAAGACTGTAAAGAAAATTATTATGGGATAATTGTTGACTTATAGGATTGGCCTGCTACGGCAAAGACTGTAAAGAAAATTATTATGGGATAATAGTTGACTTATAGGATTGGCCTGCTACGGCAAAGTAAAGAAAATTATTATGGGATAATAGTTGAGGTATAGGATTGGCCTGCTACGACAAAGACTGTAAAGAAAATTATTATAGGATAATAGTTGAGTTATAGGATTGGCCTGCTACGACAAAGACTGTAAAGAAAATTATTATGGGATAATAGTTGACTTATAGGATTGGCCTGCTACAGCAAAGACTGTAAAGAAAATTATTTTGGGATAATAGTTGACTTATAGGATTGGCCTGCTACGGCAAAGACTGTAAAGAAAATTATTATGGGATAATAGTTGACTTATAGGATTGGCCTGCTATGGCAAAGACTGTAAAGAAAATTATTTTGGGATAATTGTTGTGTTATAGTGTTGGCACAAATTTGGTCAGCTAAAAACTGCTACTGTTTGAAATTGTGTGCTTTATAAAGATAATTCTAAATGGAGCTCCATAGTTTTAGGGTGCAGGGAAGCACATAAATCAATGTATTCTAATAATTTATCCCAAAGATTCTATAAAGGTCATTCAAATTTGGACGCCTAGGCCAAATGCGCACAAGTTAATGAGTGAATGAGGGGTCAAGTGACTTGGCTCAGGGTCACAAGGAGCTGCAGTGGGAACTGAACCTGGGAGTGGACAACATGAAGAAGGATCTGCAAAAGTCAGAAGAATGGTCGAATGTTTGGCAATTGAAATTCCATACAAAGAAGTGCAGAGTGATGCACTTGGGGGAGTAGAAATCCAAGGGAGCCTTATGTGCTAGGAGATGAGAGGCTGATATGCACAGCCAGGGAGAGGGACCATGGGGTGATAGCATCTAAGGATCTGAAGGTGACAAAGCAGTGTGACAAGGCAGTGGCTGTAACCAGAAGAGAGAGTGGCATATCCAGCAGAAGAAAGGAGGTATTAATGCCTCTATACAAGTCAAGTTTCAAGTTTATTCAAGTTTATTAATATTTTGATATATCGACCATCACAAGTATCTGGTCGGTTTACAATAATAAAGAGATAAAAATAAAAAATTATAAAAAAGTTATATCTAGAAAGGGGAGAAAATAAAAAAATCTAAATGAAAATGGGGGAATGAGGTGAAAACAAAGACTTGATTACAAGAGTATGAAACAAAAGGGAAGAAAAGGAAGGGGAAAGTTTCTAAATTACATTGTATAAATGAAAATAAAATGAGGGGAGAGGGGGAGGATAAAACAAAAGGAGAAAATGGGGTATTTCTTCCTCAAAGCGTTTTTATTTTCCTGTTTTTGTTTGGGGACTCAATTGGAGTTTTGATAAGCGTCTTTAAAGAGGAATGTCTTAAGGAGTGTTTTAGGCAGGCTGATGAGAAGTCTTGATCTTAAAGGCTAAGAGAAGAATTTTATAGGTTGTTCTATGAGAGACTGGTAACCAATGAGATTCTCAGAGCAAGGGGGTGACATGGTCATATTTTTAGCTTTATAAATGAGTTTAATCGCTGTATTTTGAATTAGTTGTATTCGGTGAGTTTCTTTTTGGGTTATTCCATGATAGAGTGAGTTACAGTAGTCTAAATGTGAAATGATCAAAGAGTGAATTAGGATTTGAATAGAGGTGGGTTCTAAAGCTGAGGTTATGGAACGAATTAAACGTAAAGTCCCATTTGGAGTATTGTTTTCAGTTTGGAGGCCATATATTTGGCTAAAGATGTAAAAAAAAAAAAACTTGATGCAGTCCAGAGGAAGGCAATAAAAAAAACGTACAATAACAGACTGGAAGACCTTACTATGTATGCTCCAGAGGAGAGGAGGGACAGGAGAACTATGAAGCAGACGTTTAAATATTTGAAAGGTATTAATATAGAAACAAATCTTTTCTAGTGAAGAGAAAATGGTAAAACTAGAGGACACAAATTGAGGTTGCGTGGTGGTATGATCACGTAACAGCACTTCTGAAAAATGCTCACTTGATAATGACGGGAATAGCCCTCCAGACGGTTACACGTAACTGGAAAAGTTATGATCGACTGAATTACACTTTCTGGTGGGCAAACCTATGTTCCAGTTACAAGTATGAAAGAATGAACCGCGGACTGTTTGGTGTATAGTAACGCATTCAAAATGGTGTGGAGCCCATTGACTGCATTTATTGAGTCACAATAACTGTCATGTACCTTTCCTTTTATTTGACTTCCTTACACATCCAGGGTGGGTGGGGGAGGGGAATGTATTATTGTTTGCTATACTTAATTATCTATATTACTGAAATTAAATATGTACTTCTATTAATTATGGGGAGGAGGGGGGAGAAAATGATTGGTTTTTGAATTATTTGTGTATTTAAAGTGTGTTCTGTGTAGTGTTTATGTTTAAATTCATTGTATAAGTAAATGTCCCAGTCAATCATAAAACATTGACCAATACTTGTTATACCTTATTTCAAAGGTCAATGCAGCAAACTTTTTATATGTATATATTTTCAGGGCTTCAGACATGCCATTTGGTCTCCCGTTTTTGTTCGGTGACACAAATATCTTGATGGCTATGGCTTCTTCATTTGCCCCCTCTATACATGTTATTTATTTTTATTTATATTATATTTATTGTATGGTTCCCTTAAATATTGTTGAAGAAATATGGGGGTAGGAGTAACATTGCCTTTTCTTACTTGTATAGGGGACTTATTCTTGAAGCAGCCTCACGGCGAAACATGTCGATGTGACAGGTCCCTTACCCGATTCGATTAAGAGACAGAAACGAATGAAATAACATCTTTTAAGATAAGTTCATAAACATTAAGTTAAAATTATTTATGAAAGCACTAAGCACTTTATAATAGCTTACTAATAAGCAATAATATAAGAAAAAGAAGAAAGACAAAGACGTTAGAAACATGTATAGAGGGGGCAAATGAAGAAGCCATAGCCATCAAGATATTTGTGTCACCGAACAAAAACGGGAGACCAAATGGCATGTCTGAAGCCCTGAAAATATATACATATAAAAAGTTTGCTGCATTGACCTTTGAAATAAGGTAAATTCATTGTATGGCACTGTTAACATTTGAAAATTAATAAAGATTTATATAAAAAAAAAGAAAGAAAAATGCTCACTGGTTGCCTATTCCCCACATTTCCTATAAAATTGCCATATAAATCCAACAAACACACTGCCCTACTTTCTTAGACAGACTATCAATACCCCACTGGCCTCCAAGAGCCTTCCCCTCAAGCAAGCAAAATCTACTTTCAGTGCCCTCATTAAAAATCATTAACACTAGACATAACAAAATCTTCTCAACCACTGCTCCCCAGTTACGGAACTCACTTCCAGCCCACCTTAGAGAAGAAACCTCTTTAGACAGATTCAAGTGTTCCTTGAAAACTTTTCCATGTAAGGACGCGTTTGAAATTTAAGAACACTAATCCAATCCTGTCCAAACAGAACAATGCTTATTCTTTTGCCCTACATTACCTTCTCTAAAAGATTTTGATCGTGCTGTGTCCCCAAACCCTTTACTTGTTCCATTATTGCAGGGGTCTCAAAGTCCCTCCTTGAGGGCCGCAATCCAGTCGGGTTTTCAGGATTTCCCCAATGAATATGGATGAGATCTATGTGCACGCACTGCTTTCAATGCATATTCATTGGGGAAATCCTGAAAACCCGACCGGATTGCGGCCTTCAAGGAGGGACTTTGAGATCCCTGCATTATTGTTATGTCTCCTGTAACCATTGTAGTTCTACCCCTTTTTTCCGTCATGTTTCTGTTTGTGAATCGTCCATTATTCGTTAGGTCTGTTTTAACTTTAATTATTTGGTATTCCCCATTTCTATGTACTTCGCTTAGAAATTCTTTTTATAAACTAAACTAAACTAAACTAAACTAAACCTTAGGTTTGTATACCGCGCCATCTCCATGGTCATAGAGCTCGGCACGGTTTACAGGGATTGTAATGAGAAAGGAACTCCAGGGAAAGGGTTAGATGAAGATCACAGGAAAGAAGAGTGTTAGAGAGCTAGGATGTCAGATGAGGAGGGAGTGGTTAAATTTTTGAGAAAAGCCAGGTTTTCAGATGTTTCCGGAAGGGTTGGAGAGCACTTAGGTTTTTATAAGCATTTTTATTAAATTTAACATAAACTTGAAACTTGAGTAACGTCAGGAAATTCTTATTCACAAAAAAGGTGGTTGATTCCTGGAATGCCCTCCTGAGGGAGATGGTGGAGGTAAAAACGTTGACGGAATGCAAAAAGGTGTGGAATGAACACAGAGGATCTCTAATTAGAAACTGAGGGTATAAAAACAAAACTTAAATAGTTGTATATATGTGTCTGATGTGCCAACTGGTGCTTAGATGGTGACTGGCTGTGAAGAACTAAGGGCTAGATTCAGTAAGCCCACGGATCCGATCCGCATGCAAATTATTGCAATCCTCATGCGTCCTCATGCAAATTATTGCAATCGGAGGCACACCCCCAAACCCACCACACGGATCGCTGAAGATTGATCCCGATGCCTGCGCAGACCATCTTCTTTGCCTGTAGATGGTCTGCGCACGCTCTCCGCGCAAGGACAAGCATGGGTGAATCACCTTAGCAGAAAGGAAGCAGCTGAACATTTACTGCAGTGACTTGTTTGTACTTTCTGGGCCATTACGTTTAATCTCACTAGTAAGAAATGTTCTTTTCCCATCGGCAACATATTCTAAAATAGAGCTTGGCATATAGCAGACTTTTGGTGCTGATAATTGCTTCTTCTCCTTTTCGTGAGCTCATGCCGCCCCGACTCTCCTGCTTTCTGCCGCCCTTCTCCGCAGTGAAGCCGCTTTAAACCCGCGGGTTAAAACCACAGGCTCTCGCACTGCGGGGAAGGGCGGCAAGGGCAGGAGAGTCAGGGCACTGATTCCTTTTGGGGCAGAAAGCAGAGAGCAAGGTTTTTGCTGTAGGGCAGGGTTTTAGGGCAGCAGAAAGCAGGAAAAGTCTCAGAACCCATTGTGGAACCTTTTAACTTGTCACAGCCTACATGGATGTATCTTCACCAGCATAAAAACTTCCTATTTATCAGTGTACTCACTCTTTTATTTTCTCTTTAAATCTTCCCTTCCTTTGTTTAAAAGCAGACTGAAAACCCACCTTTTTGATTTAGCCTTCATTCCTTAACCCTACTCCTCTACCCTCCAACCCAGCCAGCTGATTAAGCATTCCCCATAACTGTATCCATGACATCCTGTTTGTACGTCTTGGCTGTTTTGTAAGCTCTTTTAAGCAGGGACTGTCTTCTTTGTGACTCTGTACAGCGCTGCGTAGGTTTGGTAGCACTATAGAAATAATTCATAGTAGTAGTAGTAGTAGTAGTGTGAAGAGTCTTTGGGAAGCAGAACTGAGATTGTGATGTCATAATGCCTCATTCCACCAATAAGAGCCAACCTCATCAGTGATGTCACAATGGCTTGATTGTCCTGTACTCCCCACTGCCCACCAACCGTTCCCCTTAACTGTATCCATTACATCCTGCTTGTCTGCCTGTCATGGCTGTTTAGATTGTAAGCTCTTTCGACCAGGGACTGTTTCTTCTTCTTTGTGACTCTGTGCAGCGCTGCGTGCATCTTGTAGCGCTATAGAAATAATTAATAGTAGTAGTAAATATAGAGTGCATATCATCTTCATAAAATATAAATGAGAATCAAAACCATATCTCCTAAATCTTAAATATGGGGTTCGTATCATCTTCATGAAACACTGAATAAGGGTAAAGGACATCTCCAAAACTTGATCTGAAATCTTTCAAAACACAATTGATAGTGCAGGTTCCCCCCTGAGAACACCCCTGACCCTGCCATGCCCCTGCCATGGCCACACCCCCTTTTGAGTGACAAGCTATGACAATTAGGCACGCATGTTATATAATAGGGAGTAGAGCAGATCCTCACATGTTGTAACTCCTAATTAAACCAATTAAGTGCTTGTTAACTCCAATAATCGATAGCACTTAACTGGCTACGGGGGAAATTCATCAATGAGCGATAACTGCATTAGCGCATGCTGATGTGGTTAGCACATACTAGCAGTGCATGCTATATGTCCATTATATTCCTATGGGTGGCTTTACCATTTAGTGCACGCTAAAAGAGTTAGTGCTTGCTAACACAGTTAATGCCCATTGATGAATCCCCCCCTTAATTAGCTTACACATGGATCTGGGTTCTGCACGCAAATTTGGGTGACCTCTACAGAATCAGAGGTTTTAATCGTTTACTTGCACAAGTAAAAATAGACCCTCCACAATGGCAATAGTTGCACATATCCTAGTGACATTCCAAGGGTGTTGAGGTACCGGTAACATATTTAGCTCTGTGATGATTATTATAAATTTTATACAAGTACAAAGTAATATTTTTGTGGTAGGTGGCCAGCCAAAAGTCAGTGATAAGTAGTAACAGAATTCAATATGTGCAAATTCTTTAATGACATAACATAATAATAACATAATAATCAGTTTATATACCGCAGGGCCGTGAAGTTCTATGAGGTTTACAAAATTAAAAAAAGAAAAAAAATACAATTTAAAGATGTTAGATAAGATTAGAAAAATTAGATAAGCAGGTAATCAAAAGTACTTTGATAATCTAGATGGTCCATTACAGATTTCTTGCCTGTTAACTACCTAAGTACTTTGTGAACAAATATGTCTTTAAATGTCTCCTAAATTCCAGATAGGAGTCAGAAAGCATAAGCACCCATCAAAACTAACTGAAAATGATTTTTACTTACTATATGATCATTGGGATTGTTCTTGTGAATAGCCTGAATCTGCAAATACACAGATGTTATCAAACATTTATAATTGAAAGAAAAAAAAAAATTGAGACCATCGTGCATGCTTTGCAAATTAACATACACATACATATTAAATAATGTAAATGATCTGAATTATCCAAGTGATATAAATTAGCCACGTTTACAAATGTAACTACAGTATGAAACATTTATGGCTAAAATATGAGAACATTATGTTTCATAAATATTAAAGATATTCATGCATATTAATTAAGTAAAACTTTGTGTGAGCACATTAATATATATATATATATATATAAAATTCACAGGGTAAGATTTGTGACTTTTGCCTTTCACGCTGCTAAGCTAAAGCAAGGCGATTTGATAGTCTGTCATGAAGAAAACTTTGGGGTTTTGGTCCACATTGAGTGCTAAGTCACAGATTCTTTCTGCTGCTAGGATTCTGATTTCAAAAGATTTCAGCTGACTTTGCTGGCATTACTGATCAGAAGTACTGATCAATTAACAAGAAGAAAAGATCAGACCAGGGATCTGATTTTACCTTTTTTTGTAAGGTGGTGGGAAGGGAAGAGAGAGGTCAAATACTTACATTCTCAAGACTAGACCTCATTATGATTTCTTCTTTGCTAAATAAATTCTTATTTTTGCACTGAAATAAGGCGTTTACTAGTTTGCTGTTGCTTCTCCTCTTCCTCTCCCCCAGCCTTATTGTTTCCTGTAGGAAAGAATAAAGTTAGTCAATTATTTGGGGAGTTTTCTTAGATTACACTTCTACTAGGTTGAGAACATGAAGTGCTTTTTTAGCCTTCGAATGTTGACAGGTCAGAAACCTTTTCCACCAACAACACTTCTCTGTTCTGGTCCAGTCTATCATATTATCCCGGCTAGATTACAGTAACGCTAACAAAGGCCTGCCTTCAAAGACTCCAACTGATACAAAATACTGCTGCAAAATTAATTTTTGGAAAAAGTAAATTTGACCATGTGTCCTTTGCTTTTAAACCTTCATTGGCTTCCGGTCTATCTCAGGATTCACTTTAAATGTGCAGGTATTACTTTAAAAATTCTATATGGTATCTTCATTCCTCTTGTCCCTTTATTATGGAATGCTTATAGATTCTCCTATGCAAGAGGCACCCAACAATTCAAACTCTCCCTCCCTTCGGTGAAAGGAATCAAAGGAGTCAAGAATTTCAGTCAATCCTTGGTTTTCAAATTTTCTCAACTATGGAACGAACTTCCTCTTATTTTAAGGGGTCCTGGTCCTTTTCAACTTTTTCGTAAATCTTTAAAAACTATTTTATTTGCCAAACACTTTAGAAACTAGTCATATTAATATTTTCTGATTGTTACTTTATAAAGTATTTTTTTAGTTACTGTTAACCGAGTCGAGCTCCTTTCTGGCTGAAGACCCAGCATATAAAGATAAGGGCCTGTTTTACGAAGCCGCGCTAGAGGCTGCGCTGCGGTAACGGCCCCGAAGCCCATAGAGATTTAAAGGGCTTCGGGGCCGTTGCCGCATGACTTCATAAAACAGAGGGGTAAGTTTTTGTTTAGTTTAATTTAACTATTCGTTAATGCCTTCCTATGTTAATGCCCTTCTCTGGTAATCCCTCCTTGTGGTTGTTACTGCTTTTCTGGAATTTTATGATACAATTCACAAGAATATTCTGAAATGAATTTGACTATTAATGTCTTTCTGGTTTAATAGTGTTGAAATTTGACCTGCTAATGTCTGTTCCTGCTTTCCTGGAATTTTGTGATACAGTGTGGGGAGGATGAAGTTTAAGAACTTGTTAAAAATGTGTCTGACTATTTTGCCTTCCTGTGTTAAACTTGTCGTCATTTGGGGTTTTTAAAAAAATTGATCGTAGGGAGCTCAAGATAATGTGTATGTAAACTGCATAGCCAATATGTGGTATATAAATTTTTAAATACATAAATACATTTTTTTCATACAGTTTATTTTTCTCCATTAGTTCCTCTCCCTATGCTTTATTGAACATTGCTATTTTAAAGTAAAAATGACTGGAAGAATAGCCACAATCTGTCCTTTGGAAGAATAGCCACAATCTTTCCTACAATTCTTGGTGAAATAGTATCTGTATGGTTGCTAAGTATGAATAAATCTATGCAGTGAAACGGGCATGTTGGTTCCTATGACAAAATATGGTCACCTTTGCCAACATATTGTACATTTCAGTAATGTTCTACATTTGACATTACTGTGGTTTGCTATAGATATATTGATAGTATGGAGGGCAAGTAGGGAGCTTTCATTTGTTTTGTTCTGCATGATATGAATGCTTTGTACATAAGAACATAAGATTTGCCGCTGTTGGGTCAGACCAGTGGTCCATTGTGCCCAGCAGTCCGCTCACGCGGCGGCCCTTAGGTCAAAGACCAGTGCCCTAACTGAGACTAGCCCTACCTGCATATGTTTTGTTCCAGTAGGAACTTATCCAACCCTGTCTTGAATCCCTGAAGGGTGCTTTCCCCTATAACAGCCTCCAGAAGAGTGTTCCAGATTTCTACCACTCTCTGGGTGAAGAACTTCCTTTCGTTTGTATGGAATCTATTCCCTTCTAACTTTAGCGAGTGACCTCTCGTTCTCTTCACCTCGGAGAGGGTGAACAATCTCTCTTTCTCTACTAAGTCAATTCCCTTCAATATCTTGAATGTTTCAATCATGTCCCCTCTCAGTCTCCTCTTTTCAAGGGAGAAGAGGCCCAGTTTCTCTAGCCTCTCATTGTACGGCAACTCCTCCAGTCCCTTAACCATTTTTGTCACTCTTCTCTGGACCCTTTCGAGTAGTACTATCTCCTTTTTCATGTACGGCGACCAGTGTTGGACACAGTATTCCAGGTGGGGGGCGTACCATAGCCCGGTATAACGGCATGATAAGCTTTTCAGATCTGTTCGTGATCCCTTTCTTAATCATTCCTAACATTCTGTTTGCCCTTTTCGCCACCATCATGCATTGCACGGACAGTTTCATTGGCATGTCTACAAGTGCTCCCAAGTCTCTTTCTTAAGGACTCTCTCTGAGTATAGCATCGGACATCCTGTATTCATGCATATGATATTTGTTACCGACATGCATCACCTTGCACTTATCCACGTTAAACCTCATTTGCCATTTTGCGGCCCATTCCTAGAGTGTATTTATGTCTCTTTGCAGTTCTTCGCAATCCTTCTTTGTCCTCACTACTCTGTATAAGTTTGTATCGTCCACAAATTTAATCACCTCACTTGTGCGAATTTCTAGGTTGTTTATAAATATGTTGAAGAGCACAGGCCTGAGTAATGAATCCTGCAGCACCCCACTCGTGATGCTTTTCCAGTCCAAGTATTGTCCATTCACCCCCACTCAATGTTTCCTATCCGCCAACCAGTTTTTAATCCACGTGAGTATATCACCCTTGATTCCATGGCTCGCAATTTTTCGAAGTAGACGTTCATGCGGGACCTTTTCAAATGCTTTCTGAAAATCTAGATATGTTGACTGGGTCACTCTTGTATATCTGCCCATTTATTCCTTTGAAGAAGTGCAGTAAGTTTGGCAAGCAAGATCTTCTTTTGCTGAAGCCGTGCTGGCTGGTCCTCATCAGTTTGTGTTCGTCAAGGTGATTGACAATGTGGTACTTTATCAGCGCCTATACCATCTTTCCCAGTACCGAAGTCAGACTCACTGGTCTGTAGTTTTCTAGTGTGGGGGGGGGGGGGTCAGGGATCACTGGGGAAGTGTGTGGGGGGTCTGTACTTTATGTCTCCAGTAGTTATCTGGTTACTTTGAATATCTTCTGGACCTGTTTTTAGATCACCTATGTCATAAAATATAAGTTCCATCTAAGCAGTCTCGCCAAACTTTCGATTATCACTGCAGGATGACTAAGTTTGGTTGGCCCACATCCCACCCACCTCCCACCCTAACCACTCCTTGAAAAATGCTCCTTTTTACTCTGGACGCACAGCGGCAGTCAAGAGGCCTAAGATGCCTCTAGATACGTGTAAAAACCAATTTTGATTATCGGCACTTGGACAACCTGTCTTTTAGGTCATCCAAGTGCCGATTTAGGCAGGTTTTTAGATGTATTTTCGTTTTGATTATGTTCCTCACTGTACTTATCTTCATTGAAGTTAACTACCCACAGCATGTATTTCATCTAAATCTTGATTGTTAGATGCTCACTGATGGCTTTCATTTTGCAAAATTCATATTTATGGGTAATTTAGGGGCCATTTTACTGAAATGCTTTAGATACTAATGTGTTTCTAATGCAGTTTAAAATGGTGTACTTATCTATTAACCAATGCTTTTTTAGAAAGAAAAATAGAAAAAGTAAGAAATATAAGAGACAAATTTAAGTATTGCTCATTGAAAATTTAGAAAATGGGTCAATAAAGATATGGGCTGTGAAAGCAGGAGTGTTATGTCCTGACAGCTGTCTGAAGATCCAAGGAAGAAAAAGAAGTTACTGGTGATTATATAGATTGACTGGTTTGATGGTATTAAAGTATGATATGGTGATACCAGTCTATTAGCTAGTTTTGTGGTTGTTGGGTTTAAATATTATTTAAATTGACAACAGGAAGCTCAGAAGAGTCAAAGAAATCAGCTTCTCAACTTAAGGAAGACCAGTTAAGTTCTCAGATAAAGGAAAGCCAGTCTCATTCAGCATTAAGCCCATAAAAACTGATAGAATTAAAAGAGAAGATCCAACACTGTTCTTTGTAGTTAAGTAGGGAATGTATATCTTCACCCTCTATGCCCTTTAAACTTTAGAGAGTGCCCTCTCGTTCTCTCTACCTTGGAGATGGTGAACAACCTGTCTTTATCTACCAAGTCTATTCCCTTCAGTAGCTTAAATGTTTCTATCATGTCCCCTCTCAGTCTCCTCTTTTCAAGGGAGAAGAGGCCCAGTTTCTCTAATCTCTCACTGTATGGCAACTCCTCCAGTCCCTTAACCCTCTTACCGGCCATTTCCTAACTGGGTAGGTTAAGGGTGAGCTGTGGACGGAATGACGGCTTAGCAGTGGCATAGTAAGGGGGCAGAACACCCTGGCTGCCATCTTGGTGGGGGCAGTAGCAACTCTTCTCCTCCCTTCCCCCCTATGCATCTAACTCTTTGCCAGCACAAGCAGCAACTCCATCCTACTGCTCGTGCCAGCTTCGGCTCTCCCTCTGAAGTCACTTCCTGGTTGTGGGACCAGGAAGTGAGATCAGGAGAGCCAAGGCCGGCATGGGCAGCAGGTTGGAGATGCCGCTCGTGCTGGCAAAGTTAAAGAGGTTTGGGGGAAGGAAAGGGGGCAGGGCGGAGAAGGGGGCGGGGAATGCCACTGCCCCGGGTGCCTCCTACCCACGCTATGCCACTGTGGCTTAGCCAGTTAACAGTGATATTCAGTCCACTAAGCAGAGATATCAGTTAACTTCTGTTGGCTGCCTTTTATCTGGTTATTCAGTGCTGGAATCCAAGTAACGTCTAGCGTGGAATAAATGCTACAGTCGGAGCGTGAAATCAACACTAATTGCAATGTTCAAATATCAGAGGATAGATTTTTGAGAAACAATTAGTTCATGTTTTGACTACTACTTTTCTTTTGGCCTCTTGGAAGCTTCTTTCTTATCTATTAAAGAAATTCTTCCATTTGTGTCTATAGCAAAAATCATTAGCCACTAGGCCCCTAATGAAGAGTTTGCCTTTTAAGGTTCTACTAGATACAATTAAACTATTCATTCACTATATAAAATCAATACCTTGCTGAATTTAAGCACTTAAATGAATTACTTATCATAAATCAAGGAGCTGTTGCTCTTAACTGTTGAATGCAATGCCCTTGCAGGGTGTTAGGTAGAAAATGTTTAGGAACAAAAAGCCTATTTCTAAATCTAAGTTTATGAGGCAGAAATTATGCATTGCTCTTTGTCCAAATGCAGATCAATACATGTATTCTGACACACGTACACTGAGCTAAAATTGTTTTGTCTGTTATATTATTAATAAGACCAATATTTTTTTAAAATGTGGAACCCCTGCATTGTTTACGTTTATATAAGTGACGTACGTTTAGGCCCGGAATCTGAAAGCGGTACCCTAATCGGCAGGCACCTGAGAAAAAATGGCACCAGTCGCTTATCATGCCAATAGTCCAATTATGGACATTCCCTCTCCTTCTATAGCCACTGACTTAAACTTATGGACCTGACTGAGTATGTGACATGACGCAAATCCAGTCAGGACTATATACCATAGCTACCACTGCTACTGACTGGATATCCTTGCTCCAAACCTAAAGCCCCCAGCCAAGAGTGAATGCAAGTTTCCGACCCTCCCCCCATGACATTTGATGTATATACCCTGATGCTTTTACTCTCCCCTCCCAGCAGTATACTGCATATGCACTATTAACCGTGTACCTCTAAAATGTTATGATTGTATTGTTTCTACACTACAATATAGAATGTACCATTACTCCTGTACCCCAAACACTGTGAATGTACTCTTGTTACCCGTTCTGAGCTCCTGGATAGGACGGGATATAAAATTGAAACAAATAAATATCACAACGATTACGGTGACATTTTCAGAATCGCAGCTTGCATTAATCAAAAGAAACGTCCAAGTCTGTTTTGGGCCTAAGGTGCTAGTCGCCCAAAGTCGGACACGGAAAAAGTCAATTTTCGAAGAATACGTCCAAAATATATATATATTTTTTAAATTGTCTAACTGGACGTCCAGCCCTCTGATCATGCAGACCGCTAAGTCATCTATCTTTATACCCCATTCTTGTCCAAAAATTTGTCCAAGTCAAAAACGCCTAGAAAAAGACCTTTTGAACGTGGGCAAGATCAGAAAAGTGATGGACTGGACACCCAAACATTGCAACAGAGTAGTGGGGTACGTCACAGAGCACTGCTGTGAATGTCACAAAAAGGGTGCCACATACACATCTCACCACAACTCCCTTATAGGTCATGGTGAGCCCCCCAAAACACCCCCGAACCTATTAGACCCACCTGTCTACCATCCTAATAGCTCTTATGGCTGCAGATGCCACTTATATGGCAGTACATAAGAGTTGGGGGGGCACATGTTTCACCATGCATACAGTGGTTAGAGTGGTTTATGGGCCTAGGTCCACCTCTTCACAGTTCACTAGCCCAGCCCCCAGACCATTTAAGCCACCTCTGTGCAGCTCTACTAGGCTTTCCTATGTCTGGCTGCCAGATGCTGATGTTCTGGAGGCAGATATGTGATGTTTTTATTACGAATTATATGGCGGGGGGGGGGGGGGGTCAGTGATCACGGGGGGGAGTGTGTAGGGGTCTGTACTTTGTCCCTGCTATCTGGTCACTTTGGATACCTTTTTCTGAGTTAGACTTGGTTTTAGATGTCAAAGTTCCGTCGAGGCAGTGTTGTTAAACTTTCGGCTATACATGTAATAAGACTAAGTCTAGGACAGTCCATGTCCCATCCAAATCCCGCCCTCACCACTCCTCCTAAAATGCCCCTTTTAGCTCTGGGCATACAGCAGCACTGTGAAGGCCCAAGTCGTTTTTAGATACATCTAAAACCCAGTTCGATTATCGGCACTTGGACGACTTGTCTCACTGATCGTCTAAGTGCCAATTTAGGCTGGTTTTTAGACGTATTTCCATTTCGATTATGAGCCCCATAGTGTCAAATTTTCACAGATGCGTTATTTGTGTGGCTGGAGTTCCCCAGTTAAACACTGCTTGGTAGTGCTGAAAATGTGAAATAAGTGGTCCATGGGTGATGTTGCTCCCGCCTGGAAAATTTAAAATGTATGGGGGAAGGGAAGGGGGCGCATGCATGGCAGGGGGGAGTTGGAAGGAGCAGGGGACAGAGAAGAGGGCAGCGTAAGGGTGCCACCGCCCCAGGAGCCACTCACCCTCTGGTCCATGGGTAGAGCTTGGCTGGAGCTAGTGCGTAACCAATCAGCAATGAGAAGCCAAGTCGCAATCCTAAACTTTGGGATGCCCCTGGCACTCTGGCACTCCCCTCCTTAATAGGTAAAAAGTAGCACGTCAGTGTTGCATATTATCCGCCATTTTTGCAAAGAGATCAAAGGGGCCAGAAGCCCAAAATATGTGCTGATATTTCATTTTGACATAATCATCAAAATTTTACCATTCATATTTTGTACGGACTGTAAGCCAGGCTCAAATTTATAAGTACTATCGTGCCACTGGTCCCTTCTGGTCCCAAATGTTCAAAGGGAAACAGGGATATAGTGCAGAGATACCAGTTTCTGTGCAGTATCTGAAAATTGGCACCAAAATGTTCTCCCACATATCCCTCTCGGACCTAAAAAACATGTGTTAGAATTTTCTCAGACGCATAAAAATGAATCAGTTCTAATGGGGTTCTGATAATGTTCAAGCAAATTGTCACAGATCCCTTTATGCATCAGTTTGTCTAGTTACACTAGTTTAACGTTCAGGACGGCAGAACAAATGTTCACTGAATTCGTAAAGATAATCGCTAAAGAAACAGCATCATTGGGTAAGACCCTCCTGTTTGTACCCGTCTCCTTCACTGCCAACTCCAAACTGCATCCCTTCTATCTTGCTGCGCTGTATGTATTCTAATCCAAGCTAAGCGCCCACTTTTTCGAGCCTGCTTTCAGATCCTAATTCCCACTTACCGTAAGACATCCATGTCCGTTCTTTCATTCGCTCTGCAAGAAACGCCCCAACCCCTGTATGTCCTGTCTGTCTGTCCACATTAGATTGTAAGCTCTTCTGAGCAGAGACTGTCTATTACATGCTAAATGTACAGCGCTGCATATGCCTTTCGGCGCTACTGAAATGATAAACAGTCGTAGTAGTATATAATGTGTTTAGTTTTTACAGTGAATTAAAATGAGACTGTCTACTGTATGAGATTGGTACCTTATAAAACTCTTCACTAAACATAACTGTGCATGGATAGGAAAGTCAGATCCAAAACAATGCTTATTAAGGATGCCAATCTTTCTGAATTCACTCCTGCTTTCTTGGCTAATCGCCTTATTTGAGCTCTGATGGTAGACACTAATGCAAACTTTTCAGCTTACTCATTTATTTTCATTTCTCTCTGTTTTGAAAGGCAGTGTGATAAGCACAGTTAATTATAAAGATCTAACATTTCTTTTCCTGTATATTGTAAACAACAGAAATTAGTTGATCACACAGACAGAACTAAACACAATGGCAGATAACAGGAACAGGGCTTTGGTGCAGACTGTATGTGCCCATGCAGGGTAGTGCAGCTGTCTCCAATATTGGCCCTCGCCCAGTCAGGTTGTCAGGATTTCTCCAAAGAATATGTATGAGATCCATTGCATGCAAATATGTCTCATGTATGTTCATTGGAGAAATCCTGAAAACCCCGCTTTTTTAATGCCTGCCAAAAGAGCCCTGTGATCCTATAGGTTCAACATGGCACAACAGTAGTAGTATTGCTGACACAGCTATGGGTGTTCCCTAAACACTTCAGTGCTCAAGGCCTGTTATGTTTTGCCTCTATGACAAGATAGGGAGAGGCTGGACCTACGCTGGAAGGGGTGGGATGCAACAGGCCTTGAGCAGGCACATGTGCTCAAGGGACCTGCTCCACATGCAGTGCGACAGCCCAGCAGAATGTGGTGGAGGTGGTGGCAAGGGGAGGAAGGAAGATGGAGGACACGTATAACCCCTTGTTGGAGGAAGAGGCAGATTGGAAAAGGCAAGCGTAACAAGAACATATGAATTGCCGCTGCTGGGTCAGACCAGTGGTCCATCGTGCCCAGCAGTCCGTTCACGCAGCGGCACTCTGGTCAAAGACCAGCGCCCTAACCGAGACTAGCCCTACCTACGTACGTTCCGGTTCAGCAGGAACTTGTCTAACTTTGTCTTGAATCCCTGGAGGGTGTTTTCCCCTATTACAGACTCCGGAAGAGCATTCCAGTTTTCTACCACTCTCTGGGTGAAGAAGAACTTCCCTACGTTCATACGGAATCTATCCCCTTTCAATTTTAGAGAGTGTCCTCTCATTCTCCCTACCTTGGAGAGGGTGAACAACCTATCCTTATCTACCAAGTCTATTCCCTTCAGTACCGTGAATGTTTCGATCATGTCCCCTCTCAATCTCCTCTCTTCAAGGGAGAAAAGGCCCAGTTTCTCTAATCTTTCACTGTACGGCAACTCCTCCAACCCCTTAACCATTTTAGTCGCTCTTCTCTGGACCCTGATCACTTGCAAAGGGATTGTGAAGCAAAGGGGTGATGCTGATCAGCTGTGGAGGAAGCGAAGGGGAGATGCTGATCAGCTGTGGAGGAAGTGAAGGGGAGATGCTAAATGGGAAGAAAGTGAGGAAGAGAAGGGGAAATGCTGGACTATCGGGACACTAGAGAAGAAAAGGCAAGACTATGGAGGAACAGGGAAAGGGGAACTGCTGGACGGTGGTGGAAGAGAGAGAGAGCAAGGGCAGATGCTGGGCATACTGGAACCACATAAACTCGTAAAAGTAAAGTCCCGAGTAAAAAGCTACTATGGGATGTAATTCATTTATCTGCGGACAGTGGTGTAGTGAGGGTGAGTGGTGGTGCCCCTCCGCTGCCCTCTTCTCCACCTCCTGCTCCTTCCCAGTCCCCCCGTCACTTCCCCTGGAAATCCCTCCGATGTCATTTCCTAGGCGCGGAGCCCGGATGTGACGTCAGAGAGAGGCGACACCGTTTGGGCAGCAAATTCATAATGCCGCTTGCGCAGGGAAAATTAAAGAGGTACGAGGGAAGGGAAGGGGCACAAGTGCACAACAGGGGGAAAGGGGAGTATGGGAAGGAGTGGGGGGGCTGAAAGGAAGACGGGTGCCAGCGCCCCTCCCAAGACCGTGCCCGGGGCGGACCGTACCCTCCCCCCCCCTCCGCCACTCACTGTGCCACTGTCTGTGGGAGTGAACCGACACTTGCTTTATCAAGAGATGAGATACTGGGCTCGGTAGACATCCGGCCTGGCCCAGCATAGCTCTTCTAATGGTTCCTTCATTCTTCCAAAGGGATAGAGTTATCAGACGTCCGGATTTCCTCTTTTTCAAGGACATGTCCGGGGGTCCGGACGGATTTTCAAAACCCGGTCGCTTTGTCCGGGTTTTTGAAAAGCTTTCTGTCAAAATCGCGTCGGGAAGTGGCATCCAGGCATGCGCGGATGCCGTCTGGGGCAGGTTTGGGGGGGGGCGGAATGGGGCATGACACAGGCAGAACTGAGCGGGCCTGGGGTAACCCTACATAGGGAGAGCTGTCTAAAACCTACTTTTGTCCCCCCCCTAAAATAATCATTGGACTGCACAATTTAGAAAAGAGTGGGGTTTTTTTTTCTGCTGTGTAGAATTATTTGGACCCCTGTTCGTTTGCAAAAGTTAGATAGTAGAGAATGACACGGTGACAAAATTCATCACTGTTCCCGTCCCCGCGGATAACCGCGGGAAATAATCCCATGTCATTTTCTAGTGTCTATTTAAACCTCAGTCCTTCTACACCAGCATTCTTCAAAGCAAAGCTTGCGGGTCAGTGGTTGTGGCCATTCATACTCTGATTCTTATGTGAGCCAAGGATAATGAAGCCATTGTGACATCACTGATGTGATTGGCTCTTAGGCACTTTTGGAATGAGGCATTATGACATCACAATATCTGCTCTGGATACCAGAGACTGTCATTCTGTAGTGTCTATCTCAACCTCAGTCCTTCTACACCAGCATTCTTCAAAGCAAAGCTTGTGGATCAATGGTTGTGGCCATTCATACTCTGATTCTTATGTAAGCCAAGGATAATGAAGCCATTGTGACATCACTGATGTGATTGGCTCTTAGGCACTTTTGGATTGAGACATTATGACATCACAATATCTGCTCTGGATACCAGAGACTGTCATTCTGTAGTGTCTGTTTCAACCTCAGTCCTTTTACACCAGCATTCTTCAAAGCAAAGCTTGCAGGTCAGTGGTTGTGCCCAATTATACTCTGATTCTTCCCTCTCTCCTTAAAGAATGACATGAAGATGGTTTCCCGTGGTTATCCGCGGGGACGGGAACGGTGATGAATTTTGTCACCGTGTCATTCTCTATTAGATAGTTCAAAATCTAATAGATGCTGGCACTGTCATCTTGAAATAGGGACACTGGATCATCTGTTGTTCTATTGTCCCTTGATACTCAATTTTTGCAAGTCTATACGGGGTAAAATCAACATGATATTGGAAGCTTCAATTCCATTGTCCTATGACATAGTGTTATTTGGGACTTTATTAAAACCTGAGAGTCCAATTAATGCAAGCAAGAATAGATTACTTCTTGTTATGACAGGAGTTGCTATGTAGCTAATTACAAAAAAATAGGAAGGCATGGATTCTGAGTTTATTCTTCAAGAACAAACAGAAAGAATTTCTTGGACATAAAATACAGATGTTTCCCGATCTTTCACGTGAGACGCAGAAGCACAGGCGTGAATTTCTTTTACTAAAGCCTGGAGTGTTAGCTTTAGGGGTTACCTTTTACTTGCGACATCCTTGCAAGTGTATTGTTCATCACCAAATGAATAAGTATGTTTTCTTTGAACCTTTTCAATTACCGTATTTGCCGGCGTATAAGACGACTTTTCAGTACCTTAAAATCCTCCCCAAAGTCGGGGGTCGTCTTATACGCCGGGTACTGTTTAAATGCCCTTACTTTACATTAGAGAGCTGCACGGGGACGCCCCTAGGGTCGCGGGGATCCCGTGGGGACGCCCCCTAGGGTCGCGGGGATCCCATGGGGACGCCTCCGAGGGTCGCGGGGCTGGATGTACTCAGTCTTCTGGATGTACGCGGCTCTTCTTCTCCCTACCTTCTCTGCTTGCAGCACAGAGCCGAACGGAAGTCTTCCCGACGTCAGCGCTGACGTCGGAGGGGAGGGAGGGCTTAAACAAAGCTTAAACAAAGCCCTCCCTCCCTCCGACGTCAGCGCTGACGTCGGGAAGACTTCCGTTCGGCTCTGTGCTGCAGGCAGGGCAGATAAGGAGAAGGAGAGTAGCCTCGCGGTTCGAGTGGCTACCAAAGGAGAGGAGCGGCCCGCCCCGCCCCGGTTGCAGCACAGCCGGCCAGGTTCCCTTACTTTTGTGGCACTTCCCCGACCGACCGATAACAGCCCGGGTCCGACAATCCTCCCTGCCCTGTAGCCGCGAATCTAAATTACCTTCTTACAGCAGCTGTAAGAAGGTAATTTAGATTCGCGGTTAAGGGCAGGGAGGTTTGTCGGACCGGGGCTGTTGTCGGTCGGTCGGGGAAGTGCCACAAAAGTAAGGGGACCTGGCCGGCTGTGCTGCACCCGGGGCGGTAGAGAAGGTGTGCGGAAGAAGGGGTAGTCAGAAGGTAATTTAGATTCGCGGTTAAGGGCAGGGAGGTTTGTCGGACCGGGGCTGTTGTCGGTCGGTCGGGGAAGTGCCACAAAAGTAAGGGGACCTGGCCGGCTGTGCTGCACCCGGGGCGGTAGAGAAGGTGTGCGGAAGAAGGGGTAGTCTTATACAGCGAGTATATAACAAACTCTATATTTTAACTGTAAAAGTTGGGGGGGTCGTCTTATACGCCCAGTCGTCTTATACGCCGGCAAATACGGTAACTACTTTCCTGTCTATATCCCGGTTGGATAAAGGAAAATTGTAAGCTCATGAGAAGTTATGCATTTTGCTCTCAGCTTATAGCAGTGATTCCTTAAGTTTGTATTTACTTTTTATTTTCTCGCTAATTGTGTAAGTCTTGGATCCAATTTGAGGACTTCAGTACAGTTAAGCCATTGTAATTTTTATGTTCTATTATGAATTTATTTGTATAACAATCTATTTCTTTTTTGGATTGTTGTAGAATGTATCAGGCTTGATTTCTTTTCTGTACAAGTTTAATGCTTGATTTTATGCTGAAATCTATAAATAAATAAATATTTAAAAAAATTGCAAAAATTGGAAAAACTGAGACAGACTCAATCATATCTTTTGGTGGAAAACCCTGTACCAATTTTATAGATATGAGCGAATGAACTCGGAATAATTAGGATACTATAAAAAATTTTAATGAGACTTAGGGGTCCTTTTATCAAGCTGCGGTAGGGGTTTAACGCGTGTAATACCGCACGTTAAACCGCCTGCCGCGCTAGCCGCTAATGCCTGCATTGAGCAGGCGTTAGTTTTTTAGCCAGCCGTGGGGGTTAGCGCGTGATGAAATGTCCGACGCGCTAACCCCGCTAACGCGGCTTGATGAAAGGACCCCTTAGGGTCCATTAGCAAAATTTGTAAAAACTGATCAATAGAATAAGCCTTTCATTTCAGAATGAATTTCACACACATCCAGGGAGGGGGGGGGGTGATATGTACTTATATTATTATTTGTTAGATATAAGTGCAGTATATTGTACCAATTGTTTTATATTCTATTGCACTTTCTGTTTGTTTTTAAAATTAATAAAGATTTAAATAAGAAAAGAGTGGACGTCTTGTTTATTCATAGATTTTCTTTTTTTATATATATATAATTCTTTATTGATTTTTAAACAAGAACAGTGTTATATAAATAAAAGAACAGTATATTATTGCATTCAGTCATAACTCTAATATCTATATAGATAACAGAACTATCATTCAATAATTACATTATTTTGCATATAGTAATAACATAAGAACCCAAGTAAATAATATAATATGAAACCAAGTTACCTAAAATATCATTATCAATATTTCCTCCCAACCCCCCAACCCCCCTCCCTCCCTGGATGTGTAAAGATAAATAAACCAAGAAAAAAGTAAGACAAAATACAGTATTATATTTGTACAAATGTAGTCAATGGGCACCAAATTTTGTTGATTCCACTAAGTCCCCTACACTCTGCATTAATTTGTTCATATTTGTATATAGTACACACATTCACCCACCAGAAAGTATAATTTACTCTATCATTCTTCCAATTACTTGTAATCAATTGAATGGCTATACCTGTAAGAATTAAAAATAGATTTTCTAATGCTTTGTAGCTTGGAATCTATAAAAAAATAACCCCTCACTTACCAAATCAGGCATTTTTTTTCCGCAATAGGATTATCAGGACAACGTGCCACCTTCTTCCTTCTAGTTTGAAATTAATCAGAGAAATTTCTTGAACACCATGATTCTTCCAGACAGATGAGCAGCTTGAGTCACTGCTATAGCACTATTAGCTCTGGCTGTAAAGTGCTACAAAAGCACATCCATTAATCTTAAGGTTCAGGAGTACCTCTCCCACACAGTAATCAGGGCCCAGACAGGAAAAGGCAGTAGAGTCATCTAGCCTCACACAGAAAAGGGTCTACGCTTGGAAAAAAGTCTACTATTTTAATCTATTGCACTGATGTTTTAGGGCCTACTACAAAACTTATGATGCTGCGTTTACCTCAGTGGGGTCCTTGTTAATTTGGAAGTTAGTCTTTGCCTGGTTGATTTGCTCTAAGTCCCGTGTGACTTCTTTTTGTAGAGTTTTCGTATTTTTAAAATTTATTTAGGTATTTATATACTGCTTATCAAAGTTAGCTAGGTGGTTTACAATCAAGTATTCAAGCATTTTCCCTGTTTTTCCCAGTGGGCTCACAATCTATCTAAAGCACCTGGTGCAATGGAGGATTGAGTGACTTGCCCAGGCACACAAGGAGCAGTGTAGGGATTGAACCTTCAACCTCAGGGTGCTGAGACTGTAGCTCTAACCACTGCACCACTCTTGCACAGTATTACTGGCACTGAGAGGGTTTCTGTTGTGATGTTATTGAGATGACATTAGAATCAGAAATTTATTTTGTATGGTAAGTTAAATGAAGAAACGTTTTATCTCTGTACAGATTGTTGTGATGGCCTTGGGAGAGAGAGTTTTATGAATACACAATATATACAATATGTTTGGATGTAATACCATACAGAGGAGCAGATCATTATGTTCTGAAAATTTAGCTTTACTGAAGACGAATGTAAACCCAAGGCTTGTTGAGACTGGCAAAATGACTTTTTGCTGTGTAGGAGTCAAAAAAATGGAACTCCCTTGTAGGCCAAATAAGAAAATTTTAAAATAAATAAATAAAACAGATGTGTGTTGTTGGAGGACCGATGGGAGGATTCTGGATCATTAGGGTTTGAAGATCGTTGTTCACCTCACCCACCTTGATGTGATCTGCATTTGCTGAAGCCTTCAGTGTAGGCTCTTATGGCAGTTCATTTTTGGGGAGGGGCAGAGGTAGAACAATGGGAAAGGGAGGAGGCAGGATAGGGTGAGAATGAGGCAGGCTGAAGGTGGAGCAAGAGCATCTGGAGGTGGTGGCTTTCTCTCTTTCAGAAAGCCCACAATTCCACCATGGCCCCCAAGGTACCAAATTCACGCTCAAAGCTTTTTCCCTCTGGTGGCTTCTTTATTGACATAAACAGCATTCTGAGATTTCACAGTTCCCATCCTGCTCGGCTGAAAAAGAAGTCCTCTATTTAGCCAGGCCGTGACATCAAGGACAATACTATAAGAAACAGCTAAGGCTTTTGATGCCTATATTCAACAGAGCTCTACTGGCATCCTGCCCCACAATAGGAAGTAAGTATCATGGGGTGGAACACCAGAAGACTGCTCTCAGGACAGGTGCTGGAAGCTTCTATGAGGTGCTTTTATGTTTCCCTTAGAGCTGTCTTTGCTGCCACAGCTTGTATGGATAAAGAAGTCATTGCAAGGAGGAAGTTTTGAGGGCACCACAGGGGGGAAAGAGTGGTGGAGATGCTGGACTGGAAGGGGAAGTAAAGAGAAAGGTAGACATGCTGGGCTAGCAGCAGGAAGGGGAAGGAGATAAAATGGAAAATGATGGGCCACAGGAAGATGAGAGTGAAAAAGAAAAAAAAACAGCAACCAATAAGAGGAATGGAGAAAATGTGGAAATAAAATGCTGGAGGAAGATAAGAGAGAAAAAACAAAGAACTGGAAGGCGATAAGAAAGGAAAGGAGCAGAAATATATGTATACAGAAAAATATTCAAATATCCACTCTTGAAAGAAAAAGACAAAGAAAGAAGAGACAGAGCTGAAAGAGAAAAGGAAAAGGAGGAAGACCTCAGAGAGAAAAACAAAAGGAAGAGATGAGACTAGAGAGTGAGAAAAGAGAAAGATGCTGAACAATAAAACCAAGGCAGAGACATCAAAAATGGAATATTTTTTACTGTCTGATAACAGCAGATAACTCACTAGTGCAAAATGTCTTGGGACCCAGTTCAAGTTTCAGAATATGAGCATATAACTCACATAATGTTTGCATGGTGAACATCTGGATTCTGTCAGCTGATTTGAAATTTTTATTGTTTAATTCATTAATTCTCTCCTATGTGAGACATACAGCCTCTTTTATAAAGCCGCGCTAGCAGCTGTGCTGCGCTAAGGGCCCCGAAGCCCATAGAGATTTAAAGGGCTTCGGAGCTGTTGCTGCGTGGCTTTGTAAAAGAGGCTGATAATGGTTTGGTATTGGACCCTAAAATATTTTTTGTTAGGCAGCTTAAAAATATGTGTTTCAGGTATAAAGGAATAGAATATTTATTTTTAATGGATTACAGTTTTTATGGTAGAAAATTACCCTGCCCCATTCCACCCGGGTATCCCAGATTTGCTAATCAAACATCTGATAACCTTCCAGCTGATATTCAAAGGGATTTAGCCACCCACTGACCAGTTAAATTGCTTGGCCGGGGCTAGCCACTAATTTTCAATGGTAATTAACTGGCTAAGTGCCAGTGAAATTCATGGTTAGCACCCAAACAAAGGGCCTCTTTTATCACGCTGTGGTAGCGAATGCCGCACAGCAAATGCACCGAAGCCCATTCCGTCTCTGTGGACTTCAGTGCATTTACCACGCCAGCCCATGCTATTCAGCCTGATAAAAAAAGGCCCAAAGCCAGCTAATTTGGGGACAGAGTCAACACTCAGCCACTTAAGGGCAGATATTCAGCCCTTAAATCAGTGCCTCTCAAATTTTTTTAGCTCCAGCCCACTAAACAGAACTAATGTTTTTCATGGAACGCTAAACGGAGCAAACCATTTTTGCGGCACATTATAATTGAAATTATAAAATTGCAAAACCACCCCAAAATTAAGGCCCCCTTTTATCAAGACGCATTAGAAATTTTTAATCGCCGGCTGCTGCGGTAAAAGCTCTGATACTCATGAGTTTTTACCGCAACTGCCAGTGATAAAAAAAAACCCTAATGCAGCTTGAGATAAGGAGGCCTAAATCTGAGAGTTATTTATTAAAAGTTCTTTAAGCTATGTATGTGTAATTGTAACAACACTGAAACTATAGTAAACAAAATAGAATTGCTAATCAATGAAATGCATGTTTCAAATTTATTAGGAATTTATATACCGCCTATCAAGATTATCTAAGCGGTTTTTACAATCAGGTACTCAAGCATTTTTCCCTGTCTGTCCTTGTGGGCTCACAATCTATCTAACGTACCTGGGGTTATGGAGGATTAAGTGACTTTCCCTGGGTCCCAGGGAGCAGCGTGGGGTTTGAACCCACAACCCCAGGGTGCTGAGGCGGTAGCTCCAACCACTGCGCCACACACTCCTCCATGTGCTTGTTTTTGAATGCAAATTAACTCAACACACGGCTCGGTAGTCAACAAGCAAATGTGCATTTCATCATCCACTATATGCAGTGGTTTTCTTTTTTTTGTTAATTTAATTTCTGTCGGAGCTGAAAATCCAACCCCTCCCCCTTTTACTAAACCGCAATAGCGGTTATTAGCGTTGGGAGCAGCGTTGAATGCTTCTCGCGGCTCCTGACACTCAGAGTTCCTATGAGCGTCGGGAGCAGCACGGAGCATTCAGCGTGGCTCCCTGCGCTAATAACCACTATCACTGTTTAGTAAAAAAGTGAGGGGGGGGCAAGTTTGCAAAGATAAGAAGATCCAAACGGTAATAAAGCCTTGATTGCTTTGTTACTCGTTAGGATAACTACTGCATAAAAAAATAAAACTAAAATTATTTGTTGTTAGTTTTCAAGGACCAATCACGTCAAAGAATGATGCTTGTCTGGGAGGTTGTATCCTTACCCATGCAGACGCTCATAACATTAACAGACACTTGTGGTCTCAGCGTGGCTGCACTTTTCAAGGCTGTATTCTTTGTTCCCCTGATGACCAAACATTGGTGAAACAAGGTCGCTTGTTGGGAAGATTGGAGAAGACGTGACAGCGTTGGAGCTCAAGTCGTCTTTTGTCAGCTAAGTCCTTGAACGTGCCTCCGGGTGACTTTGCCCTTTTCTAAACCTGAGCTGTTCTGTGAGGGAGTTTTTTTTTGCCAGTGAAAGTATCAAAAGCAGTTTTGATTTGTACCTTTTGGTTCTATACTGCTACATTAGTCTGAGGCTTTATCTCCCTATTTTTGGGTGCATGCTGGGTTTGAAGAGGGGGGGGTACCTCGGTGCCACGATCACACAACATTTTGAATCATTATATGAACATATTATACGTTGTGCGTCCTCGTATAATTTGTTAATACACAAAGTATGTCTCATCTATTCTAGTGTATACATATGGAGGGAATTTTTTAAAAATAAAGTAGAATTCTGGAATCTCTCATGGCACACCAGGAATCTCATAGGGGTATATCACTGTGCCTTGGCACACAATTTGAGAGACACTGCCTTAAACCACCACATAAAAGTCTGTCCTATTTTTTATACATTATCCCTTGGCCGTTTAAGTGTTGAATATCGACTTAAGTGGCTATTTCTTAGCCAGCTCAAAGATAACCAGATATTCAAAGCTGAAGTCCAGGCAGGGCCCTGCATTGAATATCCAAGAATAACTCTTGTCAGCGGTCAGCAAAACATTCACTGCTGTCAGCTGAATATATCAAGCCTCTTATTTTTTATTTAAAGTAAATGTTAACAGGATGTGAAATGCAGCGATTAGCAAACTTGAGTCCTAATTATTTATGTATTTAGGGCCCCTTTTATCAAGCCGCGGTAGAGCGTTTTAGCAAGGGCGAGGTGAATGCTTCGACGCTCCTTCAGTTCCTATGAGCGTCTGAGCATTTACCTTGCCGGCCCGCGCTAAAAACGCTCTACTGCGGCTTAGTGAAAGGAGGCTTTAGATTGCATAAAAATATCAATTTTCAAAATGATATTATAAACACGAACAGAGACATGTATAGATAGCGGTTTCAGATCCAATAGCGTGGCGAGGTTTTGCTGTGCCCGAGCGTGAGCATTAGTCCTCTGTGAGAAAGGCAAAGGATATAGCAGCGGTCTTCTTACACACGGTCCCCCTACTAAGGCATGCGTGCCGATTTAGCGCATGCCAACGACATACGATGGGCGCGTTAGCATTTAGCGCATGCTAATCATTGGCACACGATAAATCGATTAGCGCGTGCTACATCGGTTAACGCGCCTTAGTAAAAGGACTCCACCGTGTTTGGTGTTCCAGGGCTTGCACAACATTGTTCGGCGAAGAAAAAAAGGAAATGATCTACCGTATTTTCACGCATATAACGCGCGCGTTATACACGGTTTTACAAACCGAGTATAACCATGCACGTTATATGTGTGAGCGCGTTATACTAATTTTTTTTTCAGTGCGATCCGGCATCCCCCCTGCGAACCGGCATCCTCCCCCCCGCTCACGTCACCCCCCCCCCCGCGATCCTACATCCCCCCCCAACACCACAAAGACATCGGTCACTTACCCGATTGGGCACCGGCACCAGCACCAATGTACAGGACGTGCCAGTGCCAGTGCCCGAAGATCCTCCCTCGTTGGGCTGGGCTGGGCTGGGCTGGGCGGTGCGAGGGAGATCCTCCCTCTTCCCTGTGCCGGGCTGGACTGGGCTTTGAGCATTTGCGCATGCTCAAAGCCTTCTGGTCTCGCTCTCTCCGAGATTCTCAGAATCTCGGAGAGAGCGAGACCAGAAGGCTTTGAGCATGTGCAAATGCTCAAAGCCCAGTCCAACCCGGCACAGGGAAGAGGGAGGATCTCCCTCGCACCGCCCAGCCCAGCCCAACGAGGGAAGATCTTCGGGCACTGGCACTGGCACGTCCTGTGCATTTTTGCTGGTGCCGGTGCCCAATCGGATAAGCGACCGATGTCTTTGCGGTGCTGGGGGGGATATAGGATCGCGGGGGACGGGGGGTGACGCGAGTGGGGGGAGGGAGGATGCCGGTTCGCAGGCCAGAAGAGGGAGTAAGCGGGAGTGGCGGGAGGAGGTTATAGCAGCATGCGCGGTATACGCGTGTGCGTGCTATATAAAATTTTTTTTACACAAATGGTTTGGACCCACATGCTATACGCGTATGCGTGTTATACACGTATGCGCGTTATATACGTGAAAATACGGTAATCCTCTCAGGCAAGATTAATTCAGTTATCACATGAATGACTGTCGGCTTAAGCTTCACTTACATGATAACACTGGTTTGCTTCTCTTTGGCACATTCTTCTTTTTTTTTTTGGGGGGGGGAGTAGGTAAAGATGTTTTATTAAAAGGAAAGAAACCTTTTCTTTGATGTGCTACTTTTTACATTTAACAGAGAAACGATTTCATAGCACAGGTGCAAAGAGTGTTTAGGGTACTGAGATCACAGCACAAGAGTCACAGACTCCGTGCCTACATATAGCTTTATTAATAGGCATTACCTCATTAAACACACATTAAAGTGCTTTATGTACCAGAAGTTCCATTTCACGCAGTGGGACCTAGTTACTTAAAAAAAAAAAAAAAAATCAAGGACATTAGTGCACTCAATTAAATCTAGTCCAAAATAAGGTCTGAATGGGAATTTTTTTTTTTATTCCAACTAAACAAATAAACTCAGGACAAAGGTTCAGTTAAACACAACTTCCTACTCTAAATCAAGACCCTATATGGATAAACACATACACTCTGCAACACTAACAGGCCTCAACCACACATACCACCCAGTCAAACACCAAATAGCAACAGGGAGCAACAAAAGAAAAAAACGAAAAACAGAAAAGAAAGGTGGAGAAAAAGCCTCAGTTCAGCCTCGTCTGGCAAAAAAAACTCCACCTTTCAACACAACCCTGCACTCAAAACCAAAAAGGTAGTGGAAAAAAGCACAATGGTAGCCTGCAGAATGATGCCGGGACATATCGCCCATACTAGTTTTGGGTTCAGTGGCTGCAGGGCCCAGGAGGAAGACTGGATTGAGTGAACCCTGGATGTCGAAGCAGCTAAATTGTTTGGTTTTTTTTGTTCTCTACACAAGATCCTGGACTGTAGTGCTCAAATGCTCTTTTACCTTCACTATCACTAGTATGGGCGATATGTCCCGGCGTGCTATTTAACATCATTCTGCAGGCTACCATTGTGCTTTTTTCTACTACCTTTTTGGTTTTGAGTGCAGGGTTGTGTTGAAAGGTAGAGTTTTTTTTGTGTTGAAAGGTGGAGTTTTTTTGCCAGACGAAGCTGAACTGAGGCTTTTTCTCCACTTTTGTTTTCTGGTTTTTGTTTCTTTCTTTTGTTGCTCCCTGTTGCTATATGGTGTTTGACTGGCTGGTATGTGTGGTTGAGGCCTGTTAGTGTTGCAGAGTGTATGTGTTTATCCATATAGGGTCTTGATTTAGAGTAGGAAGTTATAATTTATTTTTATCCCAGACAAATTCATTCCTGCATATGTTTTCAATCCGGTTCAATAAACGCATTGGGAATGGAGAGGACAGTTTTGAAAGCCCTTTACCTTGATAAATAGCGATTTCTCTGAGTAAACTGGGCTTTTTGAATATTGCATTCCGGAGCCTAGCTGTGATGAGCTACAGGAGCCCGTCATACCTCAGATTCTATAAAGACTGTCCAAATTTAGGCATCCCAGATTGGGCGTGGATCCCAGATCTGCTTCAAAATAATTAGCTAATGGGTTCCGAAGATTTAACTTTTGGGGTAATTAGCACTAATTATGATTTGGGCACCGATCTGGGTACTTGCTATTCTGTAACAATGAAGCCTGGATTCTCGATACGGCGCCGTCGTCAGGGCTGCCTTAAAATCGGCTGCTGACTGTGTAGAGAATTGCACCTCTGGCAAAAGTAGGCACCAGAAATGTAGGGGTTTTCAAGGCCTACATTTCCTGCACCTTCCATCGACATTAATCATGCCTACATAGGCGCTTTATGGCACGTAAAACCATTTCTGATGTTAGCTACGTGCCCCATGAGCGGCTTCTTAGGAAGCTGTGGAGCCACGGGGTGGAAGGGGACGTACACAGATGGATCAAACACTGGTTGGCAGACAGAAAGCAACGGGTTGGAGTGAAGGGCCACTACTCGGACTGGCGGAAGGTCACGAGCAGTGTTCCCCAGGGGTCGGTGCTCGGACCGCTGCTGTTCAATGTATTCATAAACGACCTAGAAGCGGGGACAAAGTGTGAAGTTATAAAATTTGCGGATGACACCAAACTCTGCAGCAGGGTTAGAACCACGGAAGAATGTGAAGACCTACAAAGGGACTTAAACAAGCTGGGAGAGTGGGCAAGCAAATGGCAAATGCGCTTTAATATAGAGAAATGCAAGGTCATGAATTTAAGGAAAAAAAACCCGATGTTCAGCTACAAAATGGGGGGGGGGGGGTCAGTGCTAGGGGACAGTAACCTTGATAAAGACTTGGGTGTGCTGGTAGATACTACAATGAGACCAACGGCACAATGTGCAGCAGCCTCCAAGAAAGCAAACAGAATGTTGGGTATTATTAAGAAGGGCATTACAACCAGGACGAATGAAGTCATCATGCCGCTGTATCGTGCGATGGTTCGTCCGCATCTGGAGTACTGTGTCCAGTATTGTTCACGGTACCTCAAGAAGGACATGGCGATACTTGAAAGGGTCCAGAGAAGAGCGACGAAAATGATAAAAGGTATGGAAAACCTTTCATACAAAGACAGGTTGGGAAGGCTGGGGCTCTTCTCCCTTGAGAAGAGGAGACTCAGAGGAGACATGATAGAGACTTTCAAGATCATGAAGGGCATAGAGAGGGTGGAAAGGGACAGATTCTTCAGATTATTGGGAACCACAAGCACAAGGGGGCACTCAGAGAAGCTGAAAGGGGACAATTTTAGAACCAATGCTAGGAAGTTATTTTTTACACAGAGGGTGGTGGACACCTAGAATGCGCTTCCGGAGGTTGTGATAGGACAGAGTACACTATGGGGGTTCAAGGAAGGATTGGATAAATTCCTCAACGATAAGGGGATTGAAGGATACAGATAGAGGTAGAGATAGGTTTTAGACAGAGTATGGATAGAAGGATAAAAGGGATTAGAGAAGGATCACATTACAGGTCATGGGCCTGATGGGCCGCCGCGGGTGCGGACTGCTGGGAACGATGGACCTCGGGTCTGACCCAGTGGAGGCAACTTTTTATGTTCTTACGTCTACAATGGCATTAGGCGCTGTAAAGCGTGTCTGGAGGCACCATTCTGGTGCCATTTTTGTGGCGCCAGTAGACACCTTAGACTTTTCTTTTAAGTCCAGTTTTAAATGGCATTTTGGACTTAACGTAGGGTGCTTACCGGTGCCCTTTATAGAATATGGGCCTGAGTGCCTAGATTAGATCACGTGCAGTTCAAAAGGAGGCATGGCCATAAAGAGAGGCAAGGGTAGGCTTGGGGTGTTCAGTGTTACAGAATAGTGGGATCTGAACCCGATTTGCAATTCAGATTTTACACTAGGTTTCAGTTGGCGCAAGTCTTTGCTGTCAAAGCTGAGTGTCAAATTTGGTGCATCCCCCTTCCCGGCACAATTTTGACAGGACGCTTTTCAAAACCTGGACCGAGTGCCAGGTTTTGAAAAGCCATCCGGAACCCCGGACCTGTCCTCGAAAAGGAGATGTCCGGGGAAATCCGGACGTTTGGAAACCCTAAGTGTCGGTGCAGAATCGGAGCATTTAGCGCTCCGGGCCATGGTAGAAACCTCTAACGTGGCTTAGTAAAAGAGAGGCCTTGGTGTCTTAGCTTCTGAGCACATTTTGTTGTCAGTTCTTCGGCTTATGAGGACATTTTATCTTCGTATTATTCAAGCCACTCATCACAAGTTCAGAGGGAAGAAATCAATATTCTATTACCTTTAAATATGAGAGCGCTAGCATCCCAGAATTGAAAGCACTTTCCAGAAACCATCTTTTCTTCCTAAAACAAAAGACAAGTAAGTTATTCATTTGGATTAATAATGCATGTGATGATTGTTTAGCAAGGCTACTATGTATGGGTAATCTGTACTCTCTGAAGAGAAACAACAATGAATTGAATTTTACCTATATTCTAATTATAGTGCACTGTATGTGTATTTAAATGATCTGTTCTGGGCTCTATAAGTTGTCGCAGTGGCGTAGTAAGGGGGGACGGGAGAGCGGACCACCCCGGGCGCCATCTTGGTAGGGGCGTTGGCACCTCTCTGGCCCCCACGCCACGCTTTCGCCCTCCCTCCACCTCTCCCGTATCTCTTTAAATCTTCGCCAGCACAAGCATCTTCTCCAGCCTGCTGCGTGTGCCAGTTTGGCTCCCCTCTGAAATCACTTCCAGGTTGTGGGGCCAGGAAGTGGCGTCAGAGGAACAGCCAACGCCAGGCATGAGTGTGGCCGGGGATGGAGAGGAAGGCCTGGGGGGCGCCACCTCCTGGGCACCTCCTACCCTCACTACTGTGTTTGTTGCGTCTACATATATCCCAATAAACCGATAAATCTACTCAAACAAATTCAATGTCACTGAAACTCTGTTCTCTGAGACTTTCTACCATACCGTTGATTAAACCATTGGTTTCACCCAAGCACATGGGATTCTTCGGAGAATATACTAACTAGCAACAAAACAGTATGGTTAATTCCATCTTGTTTAATAAATTTTTTTTTTAAAAACCCTCCATGTTAATTCCACTGTTAAAAATGAGTCACAGCAAAATCTGGTGTCCTTATGATGCTACAGGTTGTTGCTGCATATTCTGTCCTTAAGTCAATTGATGTTCTAGCAACGCACGACATGTCTGCGCCACTGGTGCAGAGTGTAGAAATAATACATTAGCTAGCGCTATATATATAGTGCATTGATTTTGTGACTTTTTAGAGGTAGTTTTTTTTAATAAGTCGCTGACCAGCAAAGGCAATTGGGTAATTTATGAAGGCCGAATGGCATGCTTTATTCCCTTTGCTGCTTCTAACAAATTAATTTTCTTTTGGGCTTTTTGTAAATTTGACTATACATACTCTTTTCTGGTTTTAAACAAGAGTGTTGGTGAGGCTGTATGAATTTCCAGAATGTTGCAATTGGCCGGGGCTCTAGATTGTATAGATTTCTTGGAGGGATGCCTAGAGCAGTTGAATTTCAGTGCCACTTTCCTTCCTGAGAATAGTAATGGGATTGTTCTTTTCCTAACTGCAACTCATGAGAAACTTTTATTTAAAACCCAACTACGTTCTCTTTTCCCTGAATTCACAGTGGTTGCTGTTCTGTGAATTGTGGAAAAAAAAAAAAAGAAATCACAGCCAGAAGTAAATCTCTGCGGGACAGTTGACTAGCCCCATTAGATAGAAAGATGGCAGACCGAACATATAAACACAAACAAAAAAAAAAAAATCCAACAGAACTGCAGTACCCGTGCCCTTGAGTAGGGACCAGGCCTTTTCTACAGACTCCATCTTCCTTGCGCTACCGTTGAGTTTCTTTCCCACCAATTTCCTCATGCCATCATAATTCCCTTTTTTGAAGTTGAGTGCTGTCGCTGTGGATCTTTTCACCTTTGATGGTCCAATTTCCAGCTTGCACTGGATCATGTTGTGATCGCTGTTTCCTAGGGGTTCTAGCACCGCCACCTCCTTTGCAGGTCCCCCTAGCCCATTGAGGATTAGGTCGAGAGTTGCATCCCCCCGTGTTGGTTCCGTGACTAGCTGTTCCATGAAACAGTCCCTCGTGGTTTCCAGGAATTTGGTCTCCCTTTTGCAGTTTGAGTGTCCAATACTCCAGTCCAATACTCCAGCAAACAGCAAACCAAACACTAAAACTGCAGAGATGATGTACAAGATACCAAGGGCTCCTTTTATTAAGCTGCGATAGTGTATCTTACGGGGGCCGCATCGAGGCGGAGGAAGATATCTTCTTTTTCAAGGGTCCCACGACAACAAGAGGGCATCCGTGGAAAATCAGGGGCGGGAAACTACGAGGTGACACCAGGAAATTCTTTTTCACTGAAAGGGTGGTTGATCGCTGGAATAGTCTTCCACTACAGGTGATCGAGGCCAGCAGCGTGCCTGATTTTAAGGCCAAATGGGATCGGCACATGGGATCTATTCACAGGGCAAAGGTAGGGGAGGGACATTAAGGTGGGCAGACTAGATGGGCCGTGGCCCTTATCTGCCGTCTATTTCTATGTTTCTAGTGGTTTTATCACACGCAGAATTGCCGCGCACGCTAGATGCTAACGCCAGCATTGTGCCGTTCTACAATAATGGTGAAACGTTCCCAACTGGTCCTTTTCTTTGCATCAAACTCTCTTTTCCCTTACCTTTTGTCACCTCCCATTCAGCCGGCTAGGACCTATTTCAAGGGTATGCAGTTTATTTTAGGTCACCTATGTGGAACTCAATCGAAGACTTTGCTGAAACCCAACTGTAATACATCTAGTGGTTTGCCCTGATCCAACTTTTTGGCCAGCCAATTAGAAAGCAGCAAGCAAACAATGAAGGTGGCTGAACACTTGGTGTTCAATCTAATTTATCGAATACAGTGACTCGACACGATCGTGTTTCAGCCCCAAATGGGCCTGCCTCAGGAGTCTAAATGTGTGAATGAAAAGACAATGAACATGGAGATACACGATCTTCTATTCTTCGTTCTATATTCCAATCCACATATGCTGCCATCGGTATGCATTACTCTCTGTGCCCCAGATGTATTCGTAAATGTTTGATTATGGCAGAAATATCCAAGTCATAACCCCATCGTAGTCTCACCCACACCACGCGTCTAACAAGCCCCTTCAAATTTAAACAAACTGCAAACGAACAGCATAGAATCCATCTAGAAAACAAGTTTCAAAAACAGCATATTGGAAGGGTTTGTGGTACGAGCGGATAGCGTAGTTGGTTTTAAGAAAGGGTTGGACAAGTTCCTGGAGGAAAAGTCCATAGTCGGTTATTGAGAAAGACATGGGGGAAGCCACTGCTTGCTCTGGATCGGTAGCATGGAATGTTGCTACTCTCTGGGATTCTAGAATCTTTCCACTCTTTGGGGATTCTGAATGGAATGTTGCTACTCTTTGGGATTCCGGGACCTTTTGTTACTCTTTGGGATTCTAGAATCTTGTTGTTCTTTAGGATTCTGAATGGAATGTTGCTACTCTTTGGATTTTGGCCAGGTGCTACCTCCTGCTGTACTGCTGCGCATAGGAAGTGGCATCAGAGGGAGAGCCGATGGGGTCGCGAGGAGCACGTTGTTGACCAATGCGAGCAACAACTTCAGCTAGAGGTACGGGGGAAGGGTAGGGGGGGCACGAGTAGCAGGTGGGAATCGGAGAAGGAGTGGAGGGCGCGTACGAGGGCGGGAAAGTGATGTCACTTCTCCGGGTGCCTCTCACCTTCGCTACATCACTGCCTGGACGGCTATTCTATCGACCGCTCAGAACCTTGCAATCTGAAGGTGCAATGTGTTTGTCATTGACGGACTTCTCAAAAGTGCACTATAAGAACACAAGAACTTCTGCTATTTCCATCCTGTGGAAAAAATTAACAGGACCACTGAGGGCTCTATCTTATAGAAGTTTAAAAAAATACTTAGGGGCTCCTTTTACGAAGCCGTGTTAGCGGTTTAATGTGTGTAATAGCGCATACTAATTTGCCGGCCACGCTAGCCGCTACCGCCTCCTCTTGAGCAGGCGGTAGTTTTTCGGCTAGCGCGGGGGTTAGCGCGCGCTAAAAATGTGTGTGAGATAAAGCCGCTAATGCGGCTTCATAAAAGGAGCCCTAAAACTACGTTATTTAACATAGTAACATAGTAGATGACGGCAGATAACGACCCGTATGGTCCATCCAGTATGCCCAACCTGATTCAATTTAAATTTTTTTAAAATTTTTTCTTCTTAGCTATTTCTGGGCAAGAATCCAAAGCTCTACCCGGTACTGTGCTTGGGTTCCTACTGCCGAAATCTCCGTTAAACCTACTCCATCCCATCTACACCCTCCCAGCCATTGAAGCCCTCCCCAGCCCATCCTCCACCAAATGGCCATATACAGACCATGCAAGTCTGCCCAGTATGGGCCTTAGTTCAATATTTAATATTATTTTCTGATTCTAGATCCTCTGTGTTCATCCCACTCTTCTTTGAACTCAGTCACCGTTTTCCTCTCCACCACCTCTCTCGGGAGCGCATTCCAGGCATCCACCACCCTCTCCGTAAAGTAGAATTTCCTAACATTGCCTTTGAATCTACCACCCCTCAACCTCAAATTATGTCCTCTAGTTTTACCATTTTCCTTTCTCTGGAAAAGATTATGTTCTACGTTAATACCCTTCAAGTATTTGAACGTCTGAATCATAGAATTTCTAGAAGCATTTCATTAACGGACATGTTGTTTAATGTTGGTTTTAAGATCAATGGTACTGTGAGGATCTATGAAATCTTGGTTTTAAGAGGTAATCTATTAATTTGTAATTCAAGATATTTGTATAAGTTTTGGATGTTTTATTTTATGTATGTTACTTTTGTAATGTCGCTTAGGAATAGGCGGTTGATAAATTTTTTTTAAATAAATGATGGTCTTATGAAATTCAGGCACAGATGTTCTAGGTGCATGCCAACTTTGGGCAATCTCTAGGATTCTGGAGGCAGATTCCTAATGCCAAGAATGCTGCTATAGATTTCTCTAGCCAGATTTTACAAGATTTAGTGACTCTCGGCGTGACAAATCATCTGTTTGTTTTTATTGTATTTTTCAACTTTTTTTTTTTTTTTGTGACATATGGTCTTTTCCCTTTTCTACCATGGACCCCTGATGAAGGTTGTCCGAAACACGGACCGTGTTGGTCCCTTGTTTGGTAAAAAGGTTTTTAATATACTTTGGTTGTCACAAATAAATTTTGCCTACATCGTTGTACATTTCTGCAGTTTTGGTTTGTTTGTTCCTGGTTGGTTTTTTCACTGCAGACTAGGTTGGACCCCCTTTTTCCTCTTGGTTCTATTGCTATAGATTTTTCTCCTTTATAGAATTACACGAGCTCTTATTTTAGCTCTCGTAAGATGTTAATTTGTTCGGGTTGGCATCAGCATGCCATTTGCATCTCTAAGATGAAGAGAAATCAGAATTGATACCTCTTCTCTTTTAAACTCTATTGATATATATTTTTTAAATTTATTGAAATTTGTTTTTCTTTCTAATGAGTAATTCTCATATCCAACTAAACTAAGAAAAAATTGACACTGTATATCTCTCTCAAACAAATGAAATCTGTAGTTGCCTGAAATTAGATTTATCTAGAAGTGCAGCCTACCTGCTGGTTTACAAAGCAGCTCATTTTTATTATTTAATCCACAGAGCTATGAAAATAATCATAAAAATGTAAATAATGTTGTTTTCCTTTCAGTGGAAACTTGACTGTATTTCACTTATGACCTGCAGGGCTCCTCTCTGTATGGGGCATCAAATCAGGTATGGAGCTTATTGTATAATACAGTCAATGGGGGCCTCATTGATTAAATTATCGAGGCAAGACAATGTCAGTTAGAGGTCCATTTATTAAAATATGTTTACAATTAGCTATTAAACCACATTAAAGGTAGGCGTTATCTTGCAATGTGAAAGCCGGTTTTGGTTCATGGAAACACGATTTATTTTTTTTCCATGAAAGTTTATTAAGATTTTGAAAACTACAAGAGAATATAAAACTGAAACATCAATGAAGTTCACGGTACATCAGTGCATGAATCAATACAAAACAGAGTTACAACATCTGTTTGTATGCCTACATTCAAAACAAATGGAACAGAGAGAACTCATATGAAGTAAGGTTTCAACATTAAACACTGCTGGAAAAATATTGCAAATATGCCTGCAAAGAAGACCAGTGTCTATTGAAAAAGACTGTGGTTCCAAATTTCTTGGCAAGGACCAATTCATATTTATAGTAATGTAAAACTAATTACCACCAGTGTTGTGAGGAAAGAGAGCTAGTTGACTTCCAATTAGAAAGAATGAGCTTAAACGCTATAGAGAGAAGAATATCAAGGTCTTTAGTATGATTTTCACTTAGAACCATTCTGGGAGTGTGAGATTTGAAAATTACTATGGAGAGAGAGATATCGGCTTGAATATAAAAAATTTTTAGTTTAATATTCCAAACTTCTTTCCAATATTGTGATACAGTATAATATCATTATAACGGACTTCAAGGGACTTGGAAAAATGGTCCGTTATATCCAGAGTCCGTTATATCAAGAGTTGCATTTTTTAAAAAATTTTTTAGGTCAACTTGAAACAACATTCAATCAATGAACAACAGTCACTGCACAAGCATATCAGCAACATCAAGAACAAAACTCAGCAAAACATTGGTATGGCATGAAATGATTGCAAAACCAGAACACTAAAAGATGTTCTAAAGCATTATATCTTACTGTACTGGAAAGAAAAATACCCTGTCATATTCTTCTGGGCTGCATTTTGATACTATATCACCGACATGCCATGCGCCTTGTAGGCAGAGCCTGCATGTCCATTATAGCCGAAGAAAACTACAGCTAAAAGCGGCTCTGGGGACCAAATTGGTTGTCCATTATATCTGAAAGTCCGTCATATGTGAGTCCGCTATATGCAATGATTTTCTGTATGTTTATAATGGCACCCGGCCGGGACCAGCGGACCTCATCCACTATAGGTGAGGTTCCGTTATAAGCAAGTCCGTTATTACGAGATTATACTGTACATATGAACAATCATTTATCATATGAAGTAATGAGCCAACAGCTCGTCCACAGTTCCATTAGACGGAAGGAGGCCTGCCAGTGAGAGCTTATGTGAAGTCCATAGAGCTTTATGGTACAGGAAATACATGGATTGGGACATGTTAACTGAAGCCTAAGGCCTTGCCGTTTTTTTCCAAAATCATGACCAGTCCTGTTCCCCCAAGGGAGAACCACAATCTTTTCCCCAGATATGTTGCAGGCATGGAAACAGGAATTGAGGCATCCTTGTTGGGCCATAGAAAATTCTCAGTATGTTTTACAAAGATTCCGCGAAACGCAGAACCTCTTATAAAATACACATAAAGATGTTCTGGCATGCATCTTGATATCTCATGATGTTTAGCGGCAGCAGTGATTTCCCATTGCTCCATATGGAGAAAAGGTGTCCTGTTATCCTCCAAACATGCAAGGGAACAGCTATGTAAAAGCACTTCTTCCAAAGTCCATGCAGCCCTGTATCACATGCCCACAACAGAAATCCACCCCAGGATCAGATTCCTAACTTCATCACTAGCCTGACATCCATACAACTCAACAGATACCCTCTTGACTTCCAAGTTTCAAGATTATTTATATTTTGATATACCACCTATTAAACAGTCTAGGCATGTACATACATGTGCAAAAGCAAAAACATGGTTGTTTAAGGGCCTCATACATCTAAATGTTGGACAAGACTTGGACCAAGAGGAAGGGAGGTGATATTAGTTACAGTAGTTGCCTAATAAAACAACAACAAAAAAAGGGAACGACACGATAGGAAGGGGGTTATGTTTGCGTAGAAAAGGAAGGAGAAAGATGGAAATCCAAGTATACTGCCTTGACTACTTCTTCCAACTTCCAAGCCTCCACCTATTGCCCTCCCAACATCAGTTCCTCCCTGGACACTCCCATAACATCAGGTCACCCACTCAACACCCTTCTGACATCCAGACCCTCTCCCAATTATGGACAACCCCCAAATCTAGTTCCTCTGTGACCCCATTATTTATTTTTTTTATTCAATTTTCTATACTGTTCTCCCAGGGGAGCTCAGAACGGTTTACATTAATTTATTCAGGCACTCAAGCATATTTTTGTCTGTCCCAGTGGGCTCACAATCTATCTAATGTACCTGGGGCAATTGGGGGGATTAAGTGACTTGCCCAGGGTCAAAACCCACAACCTCGGAGTGCTGAAGCTGTAGCTTTAACCACTGCACCACTCTAGAAATCAAAATGAGCAAAAGTGAGCCAAGTGTAGGACAATGAAGCCATTGTGACATCACTGATGAGGTTGGCTCTTAGGCATTGGTGGAATGAGGCATTATGATGTCACAATACCAGCTCTGGTTATCAGAGGCTGATACTTTTCACACTATTTATTTATTCAGTTTTCTATACTGTTCTCCCAAGGGAGCTCAGAACAGTTTACATGAATTTATTCAGGTACTCAAGCATTTTTTCCATATCTTTCCCAGAAGGATCACAATCTATCTAATTTACCAGGGGCAATGGAGGGATTACTTGACTTGCCCAGGGTGCTGAGGCTGTAGCTTTAACCACTGTGCCACCCCTCTATTCCTCACTGGATCTTACTTGGATCTTGGGTAATCTAGTGGGAGCAGGATTCATGCTTCTCATGGCAGAGTCCTGGGCTCTAAATGGTGGTATCCAGGACTAGAGAATGACATGATGGATGTTACCCACGGCTAGCCGCGGGTAACATGCCAAAACGGTGGGGGAAAAAACTGTGTTCTCCATGGCTATGGGAACAAGGTCATTCACTGTCGTGGAGCGGTTAAGGGAGGGAACGTGCGATCACCTATCACGCTCCCTCCCTCCTTACTGCCACCCTCCTTACTACCGCCAAGTCTAAACATCTCCCTACTCCCTCCCTGCCCCTTACCTTCGTGGCCGCGATTTCTAAACTGCTTTCTTACAGCAGCCGGAGCATTGAAACTGCGTGTGGCTGCCGTTAGGTCATCTCTGACGCAACCAGAAGATGCATCAGAGATGACCTTTCCGGCAGCCATATGCAACTTCAATACTCTGGCTGCTGTAAGAAGGCAATTTAGAAATCGCCAGCCACGAAGATAAAGGGCAGGGAGGTTTGTCAGCACAGTTGTGCACTGCAAGCAGGAAACACTCCTTCTGCCAGTCGGACCAGGCTTGTTGTCCAGGGGGGGGAGGGCGTGGGTGCATGGCGGAAGCGGCTAAGAGGTGTTCTCGCTGTAGGGGGGGTGAAAGCGCCACGAAGGTAAGGGGAAGGGAGGGAGAAAGGGAAGCAAGGTGGGGTGGAAAGGAACAGACGCTGAAGGAAAATAGCTAAAACAGAGTGGGGAGAAGGACGCTGAAGGGAAATGGGGAACAGAGAGTGGGGAGAAGGACGCTGAAGGGAAATGGGGAACAGAGAGTGGGGAAAAGGACGCTGAAGGGAAATGGGGAACAGAGAGTGGGGAGAAGGACGCTGAAGGGAAATGGGGAACAGAGAGTGGGGAGAAGGACGTTGAAGGGAAATGGGGAAGAGAGATTGGGAGAAGACGCTGAAGGGAAATGGGGAACAGAGAGTGGGGAGAAGGACGTTGAAGGGAAATGGGGAAGAGAGATTGGGAGAAGACGCTGAAGGGAAATGGGGAACAGAGAGTGGGGAGAAGGACGCTGAAGGGAAATGGGGAACAGAGAGTGGGGAAAAGGACGCTGAAGGGAAATGGGGAACAGAGAGTGGGGAGAAGGACGCTGAAGGGAAATGGGGAACAGAGAGTGGGGAGAAGGACGTTGAAGGGAAATGGGGAAGAGAGATTGGGAGAAGACGCTGAAGGGAAATGGGGAACAGAGAGTGGGGAGAAGGACGTTGAAGGGAAATGGGGAAGAGAGATTGGGAGAAGACGCTGAAGGGAAATGGGGAAGAGAGAGTGGGGAGAAGATGCTGGCACGGAAGAAGACAGAGATGCCAGACTATGGGGGGAGCGGAGGGAAGAAGATGGGTGCCAGACCAATTTGGAGGGGAGGGGGGAGAAAGAAAGAGGCACAGTAACAGAGCAAATGGAAGACGCAGAGAGAAGAGAGATAGTGGATGGAAGGAATTGAATGAGAAGATGAGAAAAGCAGAAACCAGACAACAAAGGTAGGGAAAAAAAAATTCTATTTCTTTTTTGCTTTAGGATAAAGTAGTATATTAGTTGTGTTGATAAAAATTTATAAACAAAACCCTGCCAGCTGAACATCTCTTTCTCCAGTTCAGCAGACAGAACTTTGATTTATAAGGAAGGAATAAGCTAAATATTATAGTGCTGAAGCTTGTATGGATGCTGTGTGGATGGGGATGGGGCGGTGAATGGGATGGTAGTGATAGTGACGGGGCGGTGAAGGGGATGGCGGTGACGGTGACAGGGTGGTGAAGGGGATGGCGGTGACGGGGCGGTGAAGGGGATGGCGATGACGGTGACGGGGCAGTGACGGGGACAGATTTTTTTCCCCATGTCATTCTTTATCCAGGACCCCTTGTGGTGATCTCACTGCACTATTTCTAGTAGTCAATCTGCCAAATAAAAAGGTGTAGCTAAGCTTTCACAATCACAACAGATTGATACAAATTGTGTTTATTAATGCAATCTGCATTAACTGCATATGAATATGAATGAGCTGTCTTAATAAATCAGCTGCACAAGGTGATTATTTTAATTGCACATCTAGGTGACAAACATTTTATTATATGATACGTTCAAAAAGGAAAATAAAAATCATAGCAAACCGTATTACAATGCACAGCAAGGTGACAGGTGGTAATATAATGAGAAGAGAGGACCATGGAGAGAGAAATGAGAATCAGCTTCTCCCAAGTCACATGTGGTGTGACTAAATTGAAAAGTAAGAAGAAAGATGGCCTTAGGAGGCAAGGAATAAGTTTCTAGAAGCTCAGTTATAATATGGTACAGTTTTGATTTATATTCCGCCTTTTTATTATAACTTGCCTCGAGCTGTTTTTTTTTGTTTTCTTTTTTAGTTCACATCCCAAGTTGTAAACAAATAGTAGAGAATAGTACTCAAAAGTGGCCATCATAAAAAAAATTCAACAGTCGCAGTCCAATATAAAATACTTAGAACATGATGGTAGGTAAAGGCCATATGGCCCATCGGATACAGTGCTCGTCTCCAGTACCTTTCCTCGAAACTACGCATTCACCACCCTTTCTGTAAAAAAAAGTATTTCCTTTGATTACTTCCAAGTCTATCCTCTTAACTTCATCTTATGCCATCTCGTTCCAAAGCTTCTTTTTAGTTGAGAGAGACCTGCCTTTTGTGCATTTATGCCCCAGAAATATTTAAATGTCTCTCTCTCTCTTGTTTTTCTTCCATAGAATACATATTGAGGTTTATGAATCTGTCTCTATATGCTTTATGATGAAGACCACTGACCATTTTAGTAGTCACCTTCTGGACTGACTTCATCTTGTTTATATCTTTTTGAAAGTATGGTCTCCAGAATTGTACACAGTATTCTAAATGGAGCCTCACCGAAAACTTTTACAGAGACATTATCACCTCCCTTTTCCTGCTGGCCATTCCTCTTCCTATGCACCCAAGAATCCTTCTGGTTTTGACTATCACCCATTCTACCTCTCTGGCCACCTTAAGATTGTTAGAAATGGTCAACTCCCAAGTCCCACTCTTCTTTCAAGCACAGAAGTACTTTTCTCTGTAAGTGGTGCTTCTCCCTTGGGTTTGTGTAGCCCAAGTGCACAACCCTGTCTGTCTCAATTGCCAATTTCTGGACCATTCTTCTAGCTTTACTAGATCCCTTCTCATGCTACCCTATAACAGAGCTTTGTATCATCCAAGTACGAACAAGTTAAAAAAAAAAAAAAAAGCTAATCATCTAAAATCAAAAGGTTCGTAAAATAAAGAGTAATGGATGAATTTTAAAGGCCTTTTTGTACGATACAACCTGCAAACGTATTTTCACTGTAAGCGCACCCGAGCACTAGAACTCATTACCAGCAAGAGAGGAAGAAAATATCAACAAATTTGAAACAACTTTAAAAACCTTCATGTTCAAGGTCGCATATAACTTATGACTTTCCGTTTGACCCAGATCACTGACTACTGCCCAAAAATAATCATTAAGGAAGAGTATAGTTTCTCAACCCTATTGTGCTATCCTTTTCTCCTATTTATGATTGTAGTTCTACCTTTCTTCCCTTATGTCTCGGTCTGTCATGTATCTACCCAAAGTATTAATAATATTTTCCCAATTTTATATTTTTAATGTAATGTATACCATGTTGACAATTTTTAAGGTGGTATATCAAATTTTAATAAACTTGGAAATTTGGAAACTCTTTTAACATTACGTTTGCATTGTGTTCAGGAATAGATCTTGGGCAGATTCACAGCTTGCTGATCACCCAGCATTGTCCGGATATTTATTTATTCTAATCTTCCATTACTCACGCTTTTGTACTGTCTCTGAAGTTCTAGATGTAGTAACTCTATCTCTCTTATCCTGCAGTCGGCCCTCACACTGTTGTACTGTCTCTGAAGCTCTAGATGTAGTAGCTCTATCTTTCATATCCTGTAGTTGGGCCTCACGCTGCTGGACTGTTTTTAGCCTTTGATTGCACTTGGCAAATTGCCTTACATTTTCTTGGAGACATTGTTACAGCAATGACAGCACAGCAAAGTGTAACATCATTCCCCAAGCTTCATACAATTGGTCAAAGAAGCTCCATCTATTTAAAACACATGTCATACATGTCACCCACTTCCCATCCCCACAGTATTTTTCCCCAGATAATAAGTGATATGTATACCATGTTTGGTTGAAATCTGTCCAAGCATGTCAGACTTATGCTGGAAAATACATACACACACACACACAGATACATCCGATTTTATATATGTAGATGCCCATATTTCACCTGCAAACGTTTATATCTTCTCCAATCAGGCATATGTATTTACACATCTATTTTAGCTGTCAGAATGGACTGCAATGTGTCAATGATTATCTAAGGAAATACTTTTTTATAGAAAGGGTGGTAGATGAATGAAACAGTCTCCCAGAAGAGGTGGTAGAGACAGAGACTGTGTTTGAATTCAAAAGGGCCTGCGATAAGCAAGTGTGGCTCTCAGAGAGAGAAAGAGATAATGGTTACTGCGGATGGGCAGACTAGATGGGCCATTTGGCCTTTATCTGCCATCATGTTTCTATGTTTCTATGATTATAAAAAGTAAGGGCTATGGTGGCTGTGAGGAGTATTGGTCTGGCTTGGCCCTTCTATATCCCAGCTAGAGATAAGGCTACATGGCCCGGTAGAGGTTAATGGTAAAAGGGTCATAGATTTGATATACTGTCTTTCTGTGGGCACAATCAAAGCAGTTTGCATATGCTATATGCAGGTGCTGAATGATCTACTTTACAAAGCAGAGCCTTGAAATGCAGAGTTCACCAATTAAGTCCCAAAACTGGATTCTGGGCCAACAAATTCGCTAATAAGGATACCTCATTCTTGCCCTCCTATGTGGCCTCTGCCTCTTAAATACAAATGCCCACAAAGCCATTTTGTTCAGGTTACTCATGATAAACCCAGGAGCCTACCACCTGACTACTCTGAAGCTTACTCTTTGGGTCATAGTCACATAAAAAAAACAACTAGGTACTTACTGTACAGACCTATGTACCAATATAGAGCTTAGAACTGGCTAAGGAAGGGAAGACAAAGAGGATACAGATAAACAGAGACATAGCCAGCCACCCACATATTCTCAAAAAGATACCAAGACAGGCTTACGGAGTAACAGGCCAACCCAAAGCAGTAATTAGTAGAGGAATGGAGCAAAAGAGAAGAGAGAAAATGAAATATGTGAGAGTAGATGTGAGGGAGAGATGTAAAGGACTAATACTGGCAAATGGAGAGAAAAGAGTTAGAGAATTAAGAAGCATAAGACAAAAGCAAATCCTTTCCAACAAACAGCTCAGCAAGTACCAGGCCCAGAAAGACAACTGCAGTGCTAGTTTAGTGCATGATTTATAGCAAGTGTAAATGCCAACAATCAAAATTGGTGCCTTCAGCGTCAACAAGCCTTGAAAAAAATATGTATTGGGTGTATATTCTGCAGGAGTGCCCAGGACAGACCTACTACATATATCCTACATAGATATCCAAAAGTACGCTGTTGGCGTTTCCAGGCATAAGTAGCCCTGGCTATATATATATATATATATATATTTTAGAAGGACTGTGAATTTATATATATATATATATATATATATATATATATATATATATATATATATATATACACACACACTAGTCTTTAAGCCCGTTACATTAACGGGTGCTAGAATAGATGTGTCTGTCTGTCTGTGTTTCTTTATCTCTCTCTCTCTCCTTGGCCGCTGTCTGTATCCTTCTGTCTCCCCCCCCCCCCTGAGCAAAGCTGTCTGCCCCCAGGACACACCTCCCCCCCAAAGCAGGCCCCTTTCCCTCTCACTAACTGTCTCTCCATGGCCCTCTTCTGTCTCCCCCCCGAGCAAAGCTGTCTGTCCCCAGCACACCTCCCCCCAAAGCAGCCCCCTTTCCCTCTCCCTATCTCTCCATGGCCCCTTCTGTCTTCCCCCCAGCACACCCCTCCCCCCAAAGCAGCCCCCTTTCCCTTTCCCCCGGCTTCCGGTATTGATTCCCTTCTTACCCTCCCAACATTCAGGCGTCTTCTGGCCTGCTCCTCTTCACCAAAGCAGCCTGCAATCGTGGTGGCCGGCATTAGCGAACCTCGCAGGCTGCTCTCCAACTCGGTAGCACGTTCCCTCTGATGCGATCCCGTGCGTCAGAGGGAGCGTGCTACTGAAGCTGGAGAGCGGCCTGCGAGGTTCTTTAAAGCCGGCCACGATCGCAGGCTGCTCTGAAGAGGAGGATCAGCGGCGGCAGCGGCGAGTGAGGACGGGAGGTGACACGGCGACTCCTTCTTCTGCACGGAGGTGGAGAGCGGCTTGCGAGGTTCGCTACAGCGGCTGGTGAACCTCAGCAGGCTGCTTTGAAGAGGAGCAGGAGGGAGGAGTCGCTGGTGTCTTCTGCACAGTCACGCGCAGGCGCCGTGAGGAGTGGCACAGAAGCACACCTCACGGCGCCACCGCTCATGAATTTTCAAGAGCGCATGCGCCTCTAGCATTTTATTATTATTGATATAAATTCACAGTCCTTCTAAAATATATATATATATATATATATATATATATAGCCAGGGCTACTTATGCCTGGAAACGCCAGCAGCGTACTTTTGGACATCTATGTAGGATATATGTAGTAGGCCTGTCCTGGGCACTCCTGCAGAATATACACCCAACACATATTTTTTTCAAGGCCTGTTGACGCTGAAGGCACCAATTTTAATTGTCGGCATTTACACTTGCTATAAATCATGGTTAATTTCGGAGCTAATTTTAGAAGGGCTGTGAATTTATATATATATGATTTATATATATATATATATATATATATATATATATATATATATATATATAAATCATATATATATATATATATATATATATAAATCATATATATATAAATTCACAGCCCTTCTAAAATTAGCTCCGAAATTAACCATATAGCACTGGATATCAGCTCCATCCAGTTAACTTTCAACCCTGTGTCTGGAACATCTCCTGTTCCTCAAGCACATAAATCATTTTGAATATTGACTTCTCTCTTAGTAATTATAAAACAAGTGATAAAATGAAAGTCTGTCTCTGCAGAGTTTCTAAGTTGTCACTGCAGACAATTACTGAAAATAGCTTCAGGCAACTTTCCCTTTTTAGAAAGGAAGTCAAAAATTTCATCCCTTCAATTACGGGAGCATTGGCGGCACTAGACAGATATCTGAACCCACAGTGATTTTGATTAATAATGAAATTAATAATTTAAATACTGAAACAATTAAGGATACCAGTATTATGTTGGAGAATTATACCACAATCTGTGCCATTATTCATGTAATAATTAGGGGAATAAAATTGTGAATTTTTTGGATAATATAATTGGATGTAATTGGAGAGATCCTTATATAGCAGAGTAATACATTATGGGTTCCTTTTACAAAGGTGCGTAGAATAGTGCACGCTAAAATGCCGCACGTGCTAGCCAATACCGCCTCCTCTTGAGCAGGTGGTAGTTTTTCAGCTAGCGTGCGCTAAAAATGCTAGCGCAACCTTTGTAAAAGGAGCCCTATGTTTGCATTTTTAAAATGGAAATGTAAATAATTTTATTGTTTTTATACTTTAAAATCGCCCATCTTCAAAATGTTCTACTATTTATCATTTTAATCTAATAGCACATTTTTCTTTTCTTAATGGCATGTTGGACTTAAAATAGTGAGGAACTGAAAAGTAGCCGCTATTTATTTGGACTCAGTTTATCTTGGCAGAAACTGATCCACCATCCTCAGCAAATAAAATTAATTATATCCCATTTCAGAGAAAATGGAATGAACCCACTTTACACAAATTTGTAGACTAGCCCTGGTTTTGAATCACATAATACACGTTTCTTTAGGATACATGTGACCCAGTTGCTATTAATGAAAGTGGAGAGAGATATAGGGCTCCTTTTACCAAGGTGCGGTAGGCGGTTAACGCACGTTCAACCGCCTGCCGCGCTAGTTGCTAACGCCTCCATTGACGAGGCGTTAGTTTTTAGGCTTGACGCTTGAACTTTGGGAATGTCTAAAAAAAAACATTCTAAGAACAAAATGTGAGGTTATTAAATTTGCGGATGACACCAAACGATATCGCAAGGTCAATAACATGGAGGACTGCGAAGATCTCCAAAAAGATCTGACAACACTGGAAAAATGGGCCAAAAAGTGGCAAATGAGTTTCAACATAGGGAAATGCAAGGTCATGCATATAGAGAAAAAAACCCCGATGTTCACTTACAAAATGGGGGGATCAGCGCTAGGGGTGAGCGACCTTGAAAGAGACCTAGGAGTGATGGTAGACACAACATTGAAGTCGTTGGCGCAGTGTACCACGGCCTCAAGGAAAGCAAACAGAATGTTGGGTATCATTAAGAAGGGTATCACGACCAGGACAAAGGAAGTCATCCTGCCACTGTATCATGCTATGGTGCGCCCGCACCTGGAGTACTGTGTTCAGTTCTGGTCGCCTTACCTCAAGAAGGACATGGAGGTACTTGAGAGGGTCCAGAGAAGAGCAACTAAGCTAATAAAGGGCATGGAGGACCTCTCATATACTGACAGACTGAAAAAGCTAGGGCTTTTCTCCCTGGAAAAGTGGAGACTTAGAGGAGACATGATAGAAACCTTCAAAATCATGAAGGGCATAGAAAAAATAGACAGGGACAGATTTTTCAAATTAAGGGGATCAATAAGTACAAGGGGGCACTCAGAGAAATTGAAAGGGGAGAGGTTTAGAACAAACACCAGGAAGTTCTTTTTCACACAGAGGGTGGTGGATACATGGAACGTGCTACCAGAGGATGTGATAAACAGGAGCACGCTACAGGGGTTCAAAGAAGCTTTGGATAGGTACTTGGAAGACAAAGGGATTGAGGGGTACAGATAAGAGTAAAGGTAGATTATAGGGATGGGATTAGAGGTAAGTTACAAAATTAATCAGGGACCACTGTTCAGGCACTAGGCCTGATGGGCCGCCGCAGGAGCGGACCACTGAGCAAGATGGACCTCTGGTCTGACTCAGCGGGGGCAACTTCTTATGTTCTTATGTTCTTAAGAAACCAGCCTTGGTAGGCTGATAGAGCCATAGTCACTAATAAATTAGTAGAAACAGAACCTCTCTATCTGATTTTCCAATAATTGACACATTACATATATCCATACTTCGGTCTAGCTCTTGCTGAAAGTCTTAAATTATTTTCTTTGCCAAAGCTAGAGATAATAGTTCTTTGTTATAGGTAGTATTGATTCTTGAGGAATTTTCAAAATTTCAATTAAAATTTTTCTAAATATCACTTTCGGTGACCCCGGTGACAGTTTTGGGATACTAATAATTTAATGGTTACAACATGTAGAAATATTGTCCAGCTTTTCCACCATAGCTCTAATTAATCTTATGTTCTTAATCTTCAATCATGAGAACTCTAGTAAAACTGCAGACATTGTACTTTAATTTAATTCTAAATTCATCTTAATTTGTACTCTCTCTTCCTCTCAATTTCCAAATTTAATAGTTTAGATTACTAATCTGAGGGCTCAGTATCATACCCAGAGCCTATATTAATTCCCATATTGTTTCTAAGGAGAAGCTGGGGAGGAGACATAGAAGATAAAAACACAGTCCCACCCTTGTTCCATTAGTCTCCATGAGGTAAATGTTCAGAATCCAAGGTTATTGCACTCATAATGCTGCTCAAAATTCCATTACGTTCCTCCAAAGAGCCTTTCCCCATCAACATGGCTTCCAGCTGTATCTGCTGAACTTTGGTTAACCTGAGGCCAGAGTACGGGCTCAAACCCTCCCATCACTAAAGCATTCATAACTACTTCAGGGGATGCTGCAACTTGAGCACCCAATTGGTCTTCCTTCCACAGTAGGGATAGAGGCTTACGCTGATCATGGCTAAAAGATGTCACCAATGAGGATGCCAAGCCTCTGGACTGCAGCATTATTAATACAGCTGAATAAGGTCCTGAATAACCCTAGGAATTTCAACTGTGTACAGAAGACTCTATTGGACTCAGAGAAGGGAAGCGCTGTTGCCTCTGATTTCTTTTTATCGTCTTCCAGGTAATGAGGAAAGAAGCAACAGCTGTACTGCCATGCTACTGCTGCGGCCATCTTGGATCTCTGATAGCCAAATTTCATTAACAGCAAGAGATTGCTTGAAGCCAATGAAAGAGATTCCTTTAACAATTGATAAATAGATGCTGAATTTGTTTTAAGTGAGAACCTGCATGCCATTGCAATGGTTCCTCTCGTTCTGATGACTTTCTTTATAATTTCATCTCTTGCTCCTCTATTTAATTAGAAAATGAGATATATATGGTAGCTGTATTGATTTTTTTTAGAACATATTTATGTAGTAGTGATATGTGTGCTATGAGTGGGAAGTGTGAGTCCTCCATAACAATACTATATGTCTATTTCTTATTTTTGCAATCCATGGATTTGTAGGAGAACTTGAAAAATGTGTGTGTCAAATGTTTTGCATAGGAGAGCGTGTCAAAGTGAATGGGAAGCATGATGACAATGATGAAGATGGGAAGTGCTCCCAGAGAAAGGAGATGGATAAATGGGAGATGTTTAAGCTTGAGACTGGGGAATAAGATAGATGACAGGATGGCTGATGTGGGGGATAGGTAAGGGAGAAGGTTAGTGTGGACTCGTGGAGTGGAAGGTGATAGAGCGTAAGATTGGGGAAAGTGGGTAGCAAAAACAGAAAGTGAACTGGAGCCATAAGGAGAGGAACAGAGAAAGAAAACAAACATACAAAGGAAGTGTGGTCATAAGAACAGGAAGGCGGCCTCAGGAGGCGTATGAAGGAGCACACAAATGAGCATGTACTCCTTGTTCGTGCTTCTTCATCACATGATCTGTTGCATGTCAGCGGCACTTACCGCCCTGAGGGGGCTTTGCTTAAGTAGGGAGCAGGGCTTGTGAGATCACCTGAGTGATTGGCAGTTAGTGGGTGGAGCTACAGCCAGCCAGAAAGCACCATACAGAGGCAAGGGGCAGAGCTACAGGCAGCGAGAGAAGCGGGGGCAACAGATGTTGATCTGGAAGAAAAGAAAAGGACAGCATACATTTTCTGAGTACAAGCTAGTTAGTAGGACTGTACTCAAGGAATAGAGCAGGCAGGAACAGATAAGCTTGCATGTACTAACCAGAAGCAAGAGGAAAGAGGATGGTACTGTCTACTTCAAAAATGGCTGCTCAGAGCCAGTATTTAGTGGCACTGCCCAGTTAAGGGCCACTGAATATTGGCGGCCAGCCCACAGAGTGCTACTTAAGCAGGTAAGAGCCTCTCCTGACCACTTATATTAGCCAATATAGCTCTTAGATGTGACCTTATAGAATAGTGGCTACTGAAGTTGTCAATTTTAATGCTTTTGACCATATGTAAGTGGTGCATAAGTGAAGGAACCAAGTTAAAGAATTGCTTTTTTAATTTTCTGTTTTTGATTTGTAAACTCATGGTTTGTAAAGTTCACGGTTTAAGGATAATTCAAACCTTCTCAAGCACCTCAGTGCAAAAATAGATTTTATGCCTTAGAAAGGACAAAGCTTTAAGATGGACATAAATTTTGGCAATATAATCAGTTCGTACGTATTTGCATATTTCAGATAATATAATCACTCACGGTGTAAATTTTATGCAGTCCTGCTGGATATGTATTTTGCTACTTTTAGAATCGAGAGCATCTTAAAACTGTCATTCCTACACACATCGAAATAAATATAATTAGTTTACAATGGTATAACTTCTTAGAAAAATGTATAAATGCATGTGTTATGTAATAAGAACAAAGATTCAGGTGCAGTATACAGGAATGAGGCGTGTTTATATCCTCGTACTTGAATTATTTTTCAATCCTTTAACTATATTTATTTTATCAAATTGTTGGGCCTGAGATTTCATTTGATTTTACTACAGTGACAATGAAATATTTCCTTTGTAATGCATGGCTGTAGGCTGAAGGTTATTGTTTCATAAGGCATTTTTGCTATGGGATTATCTGGTAGGAATACTGAATGCTTGCCTCCCTATTGATTGGGCTATTGGCATTCAGAGTCTAGTGGCTGTGGACAACCTGTCCAGCATTTGAAGTGGATAGGTGGACTGTTTATATAATAATGAAGAAATGGAAGAAATGTATCTTTTCACATATGTTTGGTGTAGTGTGGTTTAATCTATCATGATTAATTGCTCAATTAAAATGGTGATTGCAGTTAATCACATTTTTAATCGCAGCCCTAGTAAGTACAGTTAACTAGATATGACAATATTCAACTTGTTATCTGATTAACTAAATGGGTAGCAAGATGAATATCGAGGGGGGGTGGTTAGTTTTGCTGGCTTCTCCTCAAGAAGATCAACTTTCTTATGAAAAAGCCCCCCAAAACATTTCACCTCCTGAGAAAACTTCTTCTAAGAGCAACCATCCCGTTCCTTAAGATTCCCCTTCCCAAAGCTAAGTTGAAGTTGCCCTAGCAGGCAGGACCATGCCAGCTCCAGTGTCAAAATGGCCATGACCTCTAGCTGTAGTTTTGTGGAACTACCACCAGAGGTTGCAGCCACCATTTTGAACCTGGAGCCTGCCCTCCCTAGACCACCAGGACATTCTTAAGGTAGGCCTGGGGGACAGCATTGAGAAGGAATGGCTGCTCTTAGGGGGGATTCTTTGAGGGGGTCTTCAGGAGAAGGGTTCTTCAGGGGCGCTCTCCAGGAGAGGGATGCTTCTATGAAGGGCTTCAGGAGTTGGATGCTTAATTTATTGGTGCTGTTAATCAATCAATCAGTCAATAACTTTAATTACCATGAAAATTTTCAAGTTAATTGCAATAGTTAACTGGGATTAATCAATAGCAGTAGCATAGCTAGGGTGAGAAGCACCTGGGGTGAGAGGCAGCCTCCCTTGCCCTCTTCTTCACTCCCCTGCACCTTCCCCGCATAGGAAGAGGTATGGCCAGGAGGAAAAAAGTGGTATCGATGCCCCTTTAAAAGACTCTGGTGAGACCTCATTTAGAATATTGTGTGCAATTCTGGAGTCCATACCTTTAAAAAGATATAAAAAGGATGAAGTCGGTCCAGAGGAAGGCTACTAAAATGGTGCGCTGTCTTTGTCATATGGGGGACAGACTTAAAGATCTCAATCTGTATACTTTGGAGGAAAGGAGAGGGAGGGGAGATATGATAAAGTTGTTTAAATACCTATGTGGTGTAAATGCGCATAGTCGAGTCTCTTTCATTTGAAAGGAAGCTCTGGAATGAGAGGGCATAAGTTGAAGTTAAGAGGTGATAGGTTCAAGAGTAATCTAAAGGATAGCCTCCCGGTTGAGGTGGTGGAGACAGAGAACATAAGAACATAAGCAATGCCTCTGCTGGGTCAGACCTGAGGTCCATCGTGCCCAGCAGTCCGCTCACGCAGCAGCCCAACAGGTCCAGGACCTGTGCAGTAATCCTCTATCTATACCCCTCTATCCCCTTTTCCAGCAGGAAATTGTCCAATCCTTTCTTGAACCCCAGTACCGTACTCTGCCCTATTACTCCCTCTGGAAGCGCATTCCAGGTGTCCACCACACGTTGGGTAAAGAAGAACTTCCTAGCATTCGTTTTTAATCTGTCCCCTTTCAACTTTTCCGAATGCCCTCTTGTCCTCCTATTTTTCGAAAGTTTGAAGAATCTGTCCCTCTCTACTCTCTCTATGCCCTTCATGATCTTGTAAGTCTTTATCATATCCCCTCTAAGTCTCCTCTTCTCCAGGGAAAAGAGACCCAGTTTCTCCAATCTCTCAGCGTATGAAAGGTTTTCCATCCCCTTTATCAGACGCGTCGCTCTCCTCTGAACCCTCTCAAGTAATGCCATGTTCTTCTTAAGGTACGGCGACCAATACTGGATTAGTTGAGACGTAGTTTCAACAGGTGGATTAGTTGAGACGTGATTTCAACATGTGGATTAGTTGAGACGTGTGGTTTAGTTGAGATGTGATTTCAACATGTGGATTAGTTGAGCCGTGATTTCAACATGATCAGCTGTGGGCCCGATTGCAACAGTCTGTGAGCAAGGAAACCAGCTAGTGAAGATAAGTTAAACAATTTTTCCTGTTCTTCTGTTGTTTTCTTGTGCACCGTGGTGTGGGTTAACCCATTTTTGAAAACAGCATTTCGTACTTGGTGGAGTTTTTTTTGCCTATGAGACAGAATTTGACAGGCTTATAACCCGCTGGGTTGCCATCCGATATTGAAAGCATTTTTTTAATGCTGTTGAGGCTTTTTCTCCACTATTAGTAAATGTGCTTCAGTGGGTATCTTCATCACTGGCTAATAACATTGATATATTTTTTGAGATTAGAAAAGCATTAGCGTCATTTCTGTTATTTGAATGTTCTGTGTGCTTCCTATTCCATGTCAATAGCAGGTAGTCTATAAATGCACACACCTGTAACTGAGGGGCAAGTGCAATGAGGGGCTGTAGATGCTCCAGGAACTAAGGGCAATACTAGATGAAAATGTTGACATTTCCAGATTGCACAAGAGATTGAAGGAAAATATTTACATATCTGAAATCAGACTAGAACCAAAATTCTGCATATGTCACCGATAAAATTTCACGCTAAGTGCTTTTCTATAAATAGTGCTAAGATTTTTGGTTTTTTTAAAAAATATTGTATGTATCATATACTGTGATATTCAAATAAATACATTTTTTTTAAAATGGTGCTAATTGGGTGCCATTTATAGTGTTTGGTGCTGGGATGCATGCTCAATTTTGGGTGTGAGAGTTTACACCCAATAAAACCTGAGTGCAAATTCTCATGCCTAAATTATGTGGAGATACCCCTCACTCTATAAAACAAATTTTCATATCCACAGATAAAATTCACCCATGGTTCCTAGCATTTAAAGATACACATGCAATTTTAAATGAATGCTAATTAGCACAAATAATTGATCATTAGTATCCAATTGTTTGTCCTAATTGGCTGATTTATCAATTAAGTTGCACATGCAAATTGAGTTTGCATCCATATTTGCACATAAAATTTTGAGCACCATATATAGAATTAAGCTGTAACTAACAAAAGGGCAGACCATTGGCTATCATATTTTTACAAGAGGCTAGGAGAATTCCAGAACAATAAATTTAATATTACTATTACTAATCATTTCTATAGCGCTGCTAGATGTATGCAGCACTGTTCATTGAAACATTCAAGAGACAGTCCCTGCTCAGTAGAGCTTACAATTTAATCAAACAGCCAAAAGGACAAGTAGGGGGGTTTGGGAGTTTCTCAGGCATGGGTAATATGTAAGCAAATGGGGGTTAGGAGTTAAAAGCAGTTTTTAAAAAGTGGGCTTTTAGTCTGGATTTGAATACTGCTAGGGATGGAGCTCGATGTACTGACTCAGGTAGCCTGTTCTAGGCGTATGGTGCAGCAAGGGAGAAGGAACATAGTCTGGAGTTCATAGTAGAGGAGAAGGGTACAGATAAGAAAGACTTGCCTGATGAACGGAGTTCCCAGGGAGGAGTATAGGGTGAGATAAGATTGAAGAAATATTGAGGAGCTGCAGAGTGAATACACTTGTATGTCAATATTTGGAGTTTGAACTGTATGCAGAAATGGATAAGGTGCCAATGAAGTGACTTGAGGAAAGGTTTGATGTGGGCATGGCAAGTCTGGCAGAATATAAGCCATGAATGGATTGAAGGGGAGAGAGATGGTTACATGGAAGATTCGCAAGAAGAAGGTTACAGTAATCTAGGTGAGAGGTGATAAGGGTGTGGATAAAGGTTTTGGTAGTATGCTCAGAGAGGACAAGTTGGATTTTGGAGATATTATAGAGAAAGAAACAACAGGCTTTGGTGGTCTGTTGAGTTTGTGCAGAGAAAGAGAGAGGAGTCAAAGAAGTCCCCGAGGATGTGAGCTGGCAAGACCTGGAGGATGCGAGTGTTATCTATTGAGATAGATAGTGGGGGGAAGAGAAGTAGGTTTAGGTGGAAGGATAAGTAGCTCAGTCTTGGTCATGTTGAGTTTTAAGTGTCAGCATGACACTCCAAGCAGCGATGTCGGACAGGCAGACTGAGACTCGGGTCTGGACTCCTGTAGAGATTTCTGGTGTAGAGAGGTACAGTAGATCTGAGAATTGTTAGCATAGAGGTGATATTGAAAATCATGGGAGGCGTTTCAGAGCACCAATTGGACCATTAGTAAAGAAACCCACTGACATGACCATTCCTTTAATTGAGGAGAAAATGGTGAAGATGCTGTGGTCAGAAATAAGAGTGAGGAATATAGGAATAAGTACTATAGATCTGAAGAAAGCTGAGATTCCAAACATTTCTCAGTGACACCAGGGTAGAATTTTAAGAGCTGCTGCTACCATCGTGACAGAAGTATTTCACTGAAGCTTTTAAAAAACTGTTTGATCTTCTGAAAAGTACACATCGACATTATTAAGGAGGGAATTGGGAGAGGAGAGTCAACATACATTTTGTCGTTAAGACATTTATTTGATAAAACTGGGAGATAGTCTATAAAACTATGAAAACAATGTCTTCTACCAATTGCAGACTAAATTCCTTATCAAATACATGGGCAAAATATATCAAGGTACATTTTATTTGTATTACCAGAAGATACCTTTGATAAAATTCAGACCTTTACACTAACAAAACAAATAAAATGAGAGCAGAGGAACACTGAATCAATCTGGATAACGAGATGCTACAAAATGGCTCCCTTTTATCCAATACTAAATCTTGCTTAGGAACGCTGAAGTGGAAGTGTTTCAACAGCCCACAAACAGCATAGTTCTATGAAGGGCACTAAAAATTATACGCTATAGGGCTCATAATCGAAAGAGAAAAACTGGCCTAAGTCGGCACTTTGACGAACATTTCCTAAATACGTCCAAGTGCCAATAATAAAAACGGGTTTTGGATGTATTTTCTAAACGACCTAGGCCTACATAGTGCCGCTGAATGACTAAAGCTAAACGGGGTGTTTCGGGAGGAGTGTCGAGGATGGGAGTTGGGCGGGTCGAGGGCCGGCTTAGACTTAGTCGTACAGCAAGTAGAACCGAAAGTCGACGGAACTTGGACGTTGCGACTTACATGTAAAACATGGTCTAAATCACAAAAACCCACCTAAAGTCACCAGATAAGCACTGCAAACACATAAAACAGACCCCACACACTACCCCAGTGATCAACGACCCTCCCCCCCCACATAAAAATATTAAGCACACCTTTAAAATTCAGCCTCCAGACCATCATCACCTGGCCACCTGGCCTAGGAAAGCCTAGTCGTCCAGCACAGAGACAGCTTAAGTCGTTTTGGGGGTGGGTTAGGGACCCATAGAGAGGAGGACCCATGCCCATAAGCCCCTGTAATCACTGCATTGATAATGAAACGTGTGCACTCCCCTATACACTCCCAAAACCCTTTTTTACTGCCATATAAGTGGCTCCTGCAGCCATAAGGGCTATTGGGGTTGGTAGATAAGTGGGTCTAGGGGATTCTGGAGGTGGTTTGGGGGGCTCACCATGACCTATAAGGGAGCTGTAGTGAGAAGAAGACATGGCACCCTTTTTATGAAGTTCACAGCAGTGCCCTGTAAGGTACCACACTATTTAGGTGGCATGTCTGAGTGTTGAGTCCATCACTTTGCAGACCCCTCCCACGTTCTAGGCGTTTTGGACTTGGATGAAAAGTTGGACGAAAATGTGGTATAAAGATGGACGATTTAGCGACTTGGATGATCAGATCGGCAGGACGTATAGTTAGACGATTTTCGAAACCAAAAAAATTTTGGACGTATTTTTCGAAAATGTGTCCTAGGCTGTTTTTTTGTTTTACTTTGGACAACTTGCGAGTTGGATGCAAACGGACTTAGACGTCCCTTTCGATTATGCCCCTCTATATATCTGAACTATAAACTCCTATACGTTTGCCAAAAGGTGCTTAAAAAGATACAAAAAAGAAGGCAAAAGATGTCAGTAAGGACTCTATGAGTGTGTCTATCAGCTAATCACTACTAACAGACCAAACCACACAAATACCAAATGTCAATTGAGGAGTAGGGACGCTCTCAGTGTGAGGTTATTAGCGACGGGAGAACAAACTCCAGCGCTTCCACTACAAAGACGGAGGTGAATCACCCCGCCTGCACACCATCATCGGGCGTCCCTAGTGTGCAAAATCAACTGTGCAGAATTAATAACAATAAATAAGTCACAAACAGTGAACTAGTGAGAGAGTGAATCACACTGAAAACCCACTCATAGAGTCCTCCCCAGCCTAATCCCCAAGATACAAAATGAAACCACAGCCAACTTAGCTTTTAAAGCGAGCCAAATGAAGTCAATGAGAATTGCAGGAGACCAGAATAGTCATTGGATCAACCGGTTTCGGGTGAAACCCTTCATCAGGATCTTAAGGCTGGAGCAGAACCGGCTGGGAGGGAAGCATGCTTCCCACCCAGCTAATAGCAGGGTGTAAATGTGTATGCCTAAATGTGGCATCTGGTGGGCAACTGACAGCATTCGATAAGTTGTGTATGTCACAGGTGATTTGCCCCTCCCATATGAAAACCTCCCTTGAAGTTTCTCGCTAAACATTTTAGACACTTTTCTATAACTTGGCACCTAAGTGCACCTACTCATCTATCTGCCATCTCACCCCTCATTTTGGCACATGGCTGCCATCATAGCACAGAGATTATATGCCAAATTAGCACCTAACGTTTGGCGCGCTATATGCACAGATCCAGATTCTGTATAGGACACCTACATTAGGTGTCAGTAGCAATGCCTAATTTCGGAATCAACGCTCAACCTTTTTTTTTTTTTTTTTTTTTACAAAATCAGCTTAATTTGTGTGGCCAGTTTTCAACTGATGAAAAATAAAGTAAAATAACCAATTAAGAGTTTGGCACCGAATTCTTAGGATGCCAAACGATGCCTAAGAGGAGATGCCCTCTAACGCCTAGGCCCTCCAACTGAAAAGTAGGCATGGCTAGGGGCGAAGAATAGGCGCGGTTCACTTAAGCATTGCTAGGCATCCAAGTTAGGTGCTGGTAAATTAGGCCAAGTAAAACCTGGCCCAGGAAGTGACATCAGAGGAAGAGGCGACACTGGCACAACAGCAGGTTGAGGGGTTGCTGCTCGTGCCAGAAACATTACAGAGGTACGGGGGAAGGGAAGCGTCGCATGCGCAGCAGGAGGGGATGGGGAGGTGTGGGGTTGGCGACGCCTCTCACCCTCGCTACGCTACGTGTCAGCATCTATTATCTGCACTTGGCCCTTCGGCTATATGATAAGCCAGGGGTCTCAAAGTCCCTCCTTGAGGGCCGCAATCCAGTCGGGTTTTCAGGATTTCCTCAATGAATATGCATGAGATCTATGTGCATACACTGCTTTCAATGCATATTCATTGGGAAAATCCTGAAAACCCAACTGGATTGCAGCCCTCAAGGAGGGACTTTGAGATCCCTGTGATAAGCTGTATGGTAGAAAAGCATTAGCATCATATCTGTTATTTGAATGCTCTGGTTGCCTCCTACTCCATGTCAATGGCAGGTACTATATAGATGCACACACCTGTAATTGATGGGCGTAAGTGCTACTATTCTATATCTATTATATAATGAGGGATATGGGAGCTCCAGGAACTAATAATAATAATAGTTTTAGTTTTAGTTTTTTTTTTTGAAAATGTGTTTATTAAAGGATCAATGCATACGAGAAAATACAAAATGCAACCATCCAAGAAAAACATCATATACAAAAGTCAAAGGTACAGGTAAAAAGAAAATAAACATAGACAAATCCACAACATATCAGCTCCCATGCAGATCCAATTTTAAGTGAAACCCACCCCTTCCAACCCCCCCCCCACCCCCAACACCCAGAAAATAAACTTTTTGTACAGAAATAAATAAGATATAGATTCCAATACCACAGCAATTAAATTATAAAAAGTAAAGTTATCAACTTAATCAATATTTAAAGTCCCATATTTGAGAGATCCAAGACTCAAATGAGTGAATCAACAATGAAAAATGGAAATAACATATCCTATTTAGCAGATAAGCGGTCAACTATTAGGGATTACAGAAAGGTTTTCTTATTAGGTTGCTATCGTTACATTTCCCCCCTCAAGACGTTTCATGGTTAGAAATCCTGACAGCTGGGAGGGTTCAAAGAATATATAATTACAGCACTTATATTTTACTAAACATTTACTCAGATATCGTAAAAGAAAAGTTGCACCCATTGCAGTTACTCCTGGCTTTAACAACAGAAATTGTTTTCTTCGTTTCTTTTGTCACATCCGGAAACACATGAATTTTTTGACCCAGAAATTCCTTATATCTATTCTTGAAGAATAATTTTAATATCCAATTTTTATCAGGTAACAATGCTACTGTGACCAACAAAGTTTCTGGTCTCTCTAATTCTTTCAATGATGTATCCAACATAGTTGTTAAATCCAACTGTTGCTCCTGATCTTGTTGTTGCCGAGGTTGTTGCCTTTCTTGATTTTCCATTGGAAGATAATAGATTTTTGAAAAAGGGGGAAAAATTTCTTCCAAGACATCAAGTATGTCATGAAAGTATTTTTTTCAATACCGATCAATAAAGATAAGTTGAAAGTTTTTCATCTATCAATTGCATAGACAGCCCTGCTTATAGTTTTTCAATAGGGAATGCAATGGAGGTTTTCTGCCAATGAGGTTACCACCCAACCACCTTTATCCACTATTGTGGTGGTGGGAGGGCATTTGTCTGAGGCTTTTTCCTCCATTTTTTGAAATATACACCCCTTCAAACTAAAGCAGTACTGCCTACACTTATCTGGGACCTTATCATCATTTTTTGTGAAAGTGTGGCACATTATATGAAAGTATTTTTTTAACATTTCTTTAGCTGAGATTGAGGATATTTTGGGAAAATTCAAGATTCTAAGATTGTTTAATCGACTATTGTTCTCCAAAATTTCCAACTTCCTTCTCAGGTTCGAATTGTCTCTAATCATGGTAGATTGAATCTTATTAACTTCAAAAAGATCATTTTCAATTTTTTCAATTTTTGTATTTATTACGATATTATCTTGCTTCCAAAAGTTTTATATCCTCCTTTTGTTACTGGAACTTCTGTTCTAAATCTTTAATTTGGGGTGACAAAGTCTGACCCAGAATTACTACTAAATCCCATATAGAGTCCTGGGTAACTTTAGTAGGTTTAGTAATTGTAAAAATACTTGCAAACTTTGATTCCTGCCCAGCTGTTCTGGCTCCTTCCTGAGCGCCTTGTTCCTCTTGCTCCATCGATGGTTTCCCCGCAGACAAACTCTCCTCCAGTGCCAAACTCAAAATAGCCTCCCGGGAGATAGAGTTCACCACTTTGGGCAGACCGTCCTCCAGTGGAGAGCTGGCACTCTGCAGCTTTGGAGGCGGGTCCTAGTGTCTGGGCTCAGCGTGGGCTCAAACCCAGGGAAACACGCAATGACTTCACTTGCTGCCTGTGGCTCCAGTGGGCAACTCCCAGATGCAAAGGGTTCCTGCTGAAGGTGCCTCAGAAAATCCTCAATCTTTGCCTGTGTCAGAGTCTCCAAGCGCCGCAAGGCTCCAGCAGCGCATTTCCCTCTCCTCTTCGGCATCTCTGCGAAGTTAAGCATATAAAAACACACAGTCTTCTGAGAGCGTCTCTCCCACTGACTGTTGTCCGCGTCCATCTTGGATCTCCAATAGTTTATTTCTATATACCGCCAAACCATAAGTTCATGGCAGTTTACAACAATGATATTACACTAGGGAATAAAAATACAAAGACATAAAACAATTATTAAAATAGAAAAAAAACACAATTCAGAATAAAAGCACCTGGCAAAAGATACAACCTTATAAGACTTGTAGAAGATAGTGATTACACAGAACTATTAATTACAATATAGTAAATGGAAATTACACAATACAGTTGATTGTATGAATAATCATAAATTGATTGGAAGCTTAATATCTTAATGAATTTAAGGTAAAAAAATAAAATAAATAATAGAAAAATAATTAAAAAATACTAGTGGCGCTTAGTGGTTGATTGACAACTGTGACAAGCGTTGCAAACAATTCAAAATGTGGCCGCACGTTTGATATATGGTGGAAACACATTTGTACATGCTACACCATGTTTGAGAAAATTCCACTGTTACCTGTCAAATTTCATATTGTTTTTAAGGTTCTGGTATTAACTTTTGAAAGCATTCATTAGACGATCCCTTGGTATCTAACTCAATGGATGAGGCTTTATCAGTCATCTTCATTAGGATCAGAGAGAAAGCTACGACTATCACTGCTTGAATTCACCAAACATTCTTCACATGCCTCCGACAAGAGCCTTGTTTCACCGTTAACCGGCTGCCTCAGGGATTTGATACCAGCTAGCTTTTCTCCATGGCGCACAAAAGGCAAAGACAGCACAGCTGTTTTAAATGGAAGTGAAGAGGGAGGCTTCCGGGGAGACTCAGATATTGGAGGCGTGTGAAGAATGTTTGGTGAATTCAAGCAGTGAGGCTTGTGTTCCTTTTGAACAACTAGAACACTGGTAGACAGCGCAACCATTCTTCAACTTCAGCTAAGTTAAACTTTTCCTTTTTCCATCTGTGCACGGTGGTGGGCGGTTGCCAGTTTTGAGACAAAATATTTAATTGGGTGGAGTTTTTTATGCCAATGACAAGCAGTGTGGCAGCTTGAAGTCCTTTTGGACTACTGTCCGTATATATGATATTTGAGGCTTTTTCTCCACTTTTGAATTAATTGATATCTCTCCAGGCCAGCCCACCTCTGGCTTGTAGCATTTTTGTGAGTTTTTTTTTTTTTTGCTATTACTAAGATTGTTATACTGAGAGATGTTTAAATACCTATCTGGTATAAATGTGCATGAGTCGAGTCTCTTTCATTTGAAAGGAAGATCTGGACTGAGAGGGCATAGGATGACGTTAAGAGGTGATAGGCTCAGGAGTAATCTAAGGAAATACTTTTTTACAGAAAGGGTGGTAAATACGTGAACAGTCTCCCAGAAGAAGTGGTGGAGACAGAGACTGTATCTGAATTCATGAAAATGTAGAATAGGCATGTGGGATCTCTTCCAGAGAGGAAGAGATAATGATTACGGTACAGTGGATAGGCAGACTGGATGGACCATTTGGCCTTTTATCTGCCATCATGTTTCTATGTTTCTGTTATCTTCCTAATTGATGAATGTAGCTATGAATCCCTGAAGATGGAGCATAAGCTACAAATAAGATTCAGACTTGTCTGAGTGCTGTATTAGAAGAGTGTGTGAGATGCCAGTACCTCCTTCACATAAGGAATGGCTACCCCTCCCCTCCGTCTAATTCCCTCTCTCCCTGTAGCAGAAAAGCAGTATTTTTCTGTAGATAAACCGAAAGGGCTGTTTTCCTTTGGAACCTTAGTTACACTAATAATCATGCCCTGAGTACATTCTCATCAGCAGTGAAAGTCAAAACAAACTGAAGGTAGAAAGGGATCGTAGTTTAAATAAAGAACTGCAATCTAGGTTAGTAATATACACTGGATTCCCATTGCCTACTGGGTCCATGATATTGTTTACACAACATGCTGTAGTGAATATTTAATAACTTAAAAACACTAAAGCCTATTTTAGGCTTTCACAGTCAATAAATACATTGCTACTTTTCTTTAGACGATCAGTCTGAGGTTTGTTTGTTTATCAAACCTGGGTGAGCATTAGCCAGTCAGATATTCAGGATGTGCACAATGAATATGCAAGAGATTTGCATGCACTGCCTCCACTGCATACAAATTTACCTCATGCATATTTATGGATTAGGCTAGAGAAGCAAGGCTTTACTATGTTCAAATCAATGGTACCCTGAACCCGATCCTTGAAGAGTTGCTAGCCTGTCTGGTTTGCAGAATATTCGGTCCAGCCAATATTCAGCGCTATTTGGCCAAATAGCACATGGCTGGCTCTCCGCTGAAATTCAACAGGAGATAGGCGCAATATTGCCAGTCACTGTCTATATTCACAATATCAAGATTCAGTAATCTTGCTGAAATGCTGAAAAGCGTGAGTTGCTTATTCTAAACTACTTAAATAATAAAATAATGAAAACTAAAGTATATTACCATATTTTCTCGCATATAACGCGCGCGTTATACGTGGTTTTTACAAACCGCGCATAACCTTGCGCGTTATACGCGTGAGCGCATTGTAAAAAATTTTTTTTACATAGTTCCCCCCCCCCCCCCGACGCCAGATTCATCACCCGGAAGGAGCGCTCGCACTCCCACAGCCTCCCCCCCCCTCCCCCATGGAGAAGCTGTCTACCTTGTTTCCGGATGCCAGCCCAGCTGCTTCCTCTGCCGGCGGTCCTGCCCCTTCTCAGAGCCCTGTGCTGCGCTGCTTCCTCTTCAGGCGGTCCCGCCCTTTCTCTGATGTCAGAGAAAGGGCGGGACCGCCGGAAGAGGAAGCAGTGTAGCAGGGCTCAGAGAAGGGGCGGGACCGCCGGCAGAGGAAACAGCTGGGCTCGTTGGCATCCGGAAACAAGGTAGACAGCTTCTCCATGGGGGAGGGGGGAGGAGGCTGTGGGGGTGCGAGCGGTCCTTCGGGGTGGGGGTGCGAGCGGTCCTGCGGGGGGGTGAATCGGACATCGGGGGGGCATCAGGCTTTCAGGGTAGGGACAGGACTTCAAGGGGGAAAGGAGAGTCGGGGCGGGCGAAAAGAGAGTTAGGGTCTCCAGAGGAGAGTCAGGGCGGGCGAAAGGAGAGTCGGGCAGCATGCGCGGTATACGGGTGTGTGCGGTATATAAAAATTTCTGTACATAAATTTGTGTTTTCCGCACGCTATACCCGTGTGCGCATTTTACACAGGTGCGCGTTATCTACGTGAAAATACGGTACTCATTTATAAGAGAAATTTAAGCTTTTGTTATATTGGGGGGAGGTCTGAAATCCTATAAGCATCAGCACGAATTTGCAATCTTGATATTGGGCTATACTGAATAAAGAAAGTGAATCACCATAGGGAAGACTGTCTATATTTACCAGCTCGCCTGCTAAGGCTAGTGGCTAGATAGACCTGCCTAAAAAGCAGGTCTTAGCTAGCCAGCCGTTGAATATTGTACTTGAGCAGCTAAGTCTGTGGTGATGAACTTTGACCTGGAAAGTCAATGGCAGTGGCCAGATATGGCCCAGCATTGACTATCTGGGATTGCCGTGGACTGCGAGAGGTAGCCGGGCTACCTCTGGTGGTCTCAATAGTGGGCCCAGAATGAATATGCATGAGTTTTCCATTGTATCCTGAAAACAAGACTTGTTAGGGTATCCTGCAGGACTGAGTTTGCTACTACTACTACTACTACTACTATTATTTCTAGAATGCTACCAGACGTATGCAGCGTAGTAGAGTCACAAAGGATCATTGTTAAAACAGCCAGGAATGATCTGGGTATGCTCTAGAGCAGTGTTGCCCAACCCTGGAGGACCACCAACCAGTCAGGTTTTTGGGATAACCCTAATGAATATGCATAAGAGAGATTTGCATATAATGGAGGTGACAGGAATGCAAATCTGGTCCATGCATAATCATTAGGGCGATCCTGAAAACCTGACTGGCTGGTGGTTCTCCAGGGTTGGGAAACACTGCTCTAGAGCACTGGTTCTCAAACTTGTCCTGGGTTTTCAGGATATTCCTATTGAATATGCATAAGACAGATTTGCTTGCCTGTCACCTCCATTATATGCATAACTCTCTCATACATATTAGAGGCTACTTCTTATTCTGACTTTAGAAAATCGCTAAAGACACACCTGTTTGACATGTTTACATCTTAGTTGTGGCACTGTTTACTTCTCTTGCTTTTCAACTTTTAATTGATGCATTTTGACTGTTTTAATGTATTTTATATATATATATATATATATATATATATATATATATATATATATTGATTGTATGTATTTTTTTATTCTGTTGTGAACCGCTTTGAACTTTTGGTATAGCGGTATACAAAAAAATAAATTATTATTAAGGATATCCTGTAAACCTGACTGGCTGGTGGTACCCCAGGATAGGTTTGAGAACCACTGCTCTAGAGGGAGTTGCAACAGTCTGTGTGAAGTTAGGGTTTCCATATGGCTCCAGGAAAAAAGAGGACAAATTGAGATATCTGGGTTTTACTTCCATTGAAAGCAGTGGAAGTAAGGAGGATGGATAGAGACATCCGGGTTTTACTTCTACTGAAAGCAATGGAAGTAAAACCCGGATGTCTCAATCCGTCCTCCTTTAATGGAGTCATATGGTAACCCTATATGAGCTATAATATAATCCTATGAGCTATAATATAATCCAAAACGTATTGTAAATTATATATAGTAGAAGACCTTGTTAAAAGTTTGAATTGGAGTTGTTGCTTTCTCCTATATTTTAGATAGATTGGGCTCTCATTCACCTTTTTTGATATTTGAAGATCAACGGAACATTAAGAATATAAGCTTTGTTGCACATGAATGAAAATATTGCACATGAATGATTGAAAGTAAAATATAATTGTATGGAGTTTTTTCACAAATCTGTGATGATGCAAGCGGCTTAGGGTACTTGTATAGTTCCGGCTGCTTGCAATTGAGGTTTGTTTTTCTCCATTTTTTTGTATTTATCATTTTCACATAAGATTGTGTTATGTCCGTATTTTTTTCTATGTGGTATGAATGAAGCCCTTCTACTATATATAATTTACAATACGTTTTGGATTATATTATTGCTATTATATACGATTGTATCCCTTGGTACATTTAGTTGTTTACAACCCTATATGAGCTATACAGCGGTTTTGTTAGCAGAGTGTCAGACCCTGGAGAGAGAGACAGTAGGAGAGCGGGAACAGGAGAAAATGTGAGATTCCACTGCAAGCCTGCAGAAGGAAGGTTGCCAGATTTTACAGGAGTAAAATCAGGACCCATGGCCACGCCCCTAGGCCCACCTTGTTCCGCCCGGCCCCGTTACACGGAGGAATGTCCTGTTCCGCCTAAGCTCCACCCCCCAGTCGCGCCCCGCAATCCTGTTTGGAGCAGCGTCGAGACGGCATCTGCGCATGCGCAACCCAATGACATCTCACGCATGCATGTGATCAGTGGCGTACCAAGGGGGGGCGTGGGGGGCGGTCCGCCCCGGGTGCCAAGCCCTGAGGGGGTGCTCCCGGTCCGGTCCGGTTGCGTCTGGAAACAGCCTGCAGCAAGATCGCGATGCCAGCGATCTTTGCCTGCTTCGGCTGTTTCCTCCGCCACGGTCCCGCCCCTTCTCTGACGTCAGAGGTCTTTGAGGGGGGTATAGGCCTTCGGGGGGGGTGCAGGCCTTCGGGGGGCTTCAGGCCTTCAAGGGGGGAAAGGCCTTCAGGGGGGGAAGGCCTTCAAGTGGAACAGGCAGGCAAGCCTTCAAGGGGGGGCAGGCCTTCAGGGGGGGCAGGCCTTCGAGGAGGGTGTAGGCCTTTGGGGGGGGTGCAGGGTTTCGGGGGGAAAGGCCTTCAAGGGGGATGGAAAGGCCTTCAGGGGGGGCAGGCCTTCAAGGGGAACAGACAGGCAGGCCTTCAAGGGGGGGGACAGGCCTTTGAGGGGGGTGTAGGCCTTCGGGGGGATGCAGGCCTTCGGGGGGGACAGGCCTTCAGGGGGGCAGGCCTTCAAGGGGAACAGGCAGGCAGGCCTTCAAGGGGGGGACAGGCCTTCGGGGGGGTGCAGGCCTTCAGGGGGGGTGAAGGCCTTCAAAGGGGGGGGGACAGGCCTTCAGGGAGGGCATGCCTTCAAGGGGAGCAGGCAGGCAGGCCTTTAAGGGGGGGACAGGCCTTTAAGGGGGGGACAGGCCTTCAGGGGTGGGATGCAGACCTTTAAGGGGGGGACAGGACTTCAGGGGAGGGGGCCCTGGTGTAGAAGTACACGGAGGGAAGGGGGAGGGGTTCAAAGAGACGTGCATATGCCGGACTTTGGGTGGGAAGAAATAATGGGTCTGAAAATAGAGGAGAGAGAGAGAGGTGATGGACATGGGTTTTAGGGAGGGAAGGAACAGAAAGGGAGAGAAGTTGGACACAAGGGATGGTGTGGAGGGGGGGGATAGAGATACTGGTTAGGAGGGTAGTTGGGAAAAGAAAGGGAGAGATGGTGGACCCTGGGGTGGTGGGGAAGGAGGGAGAGCTGCTGGATGAAAGGGTAGTTAAGAAAAGGTGGATCTGTGGAGGGAGACAAAAAAAGGAAAGATGCCAGACATCCGGGGATGGGAAGGGAAACGGAAGGGGAGGACGGAGATGGCAGATGGATGGTTAGCATGGAGAAAGAAGAAAGAAGGAAACCCTGGCAAGCAAGTTATCAGAAGACAACCAGAGCCTTGGACCAACAAGATTTGAAAAATAACCAGACAACAAAAAGGTAGAAAAACTAATTTTATTTTCTGTTTTGTGATTACAATATGTCAGATTTGAAATGTGTATCCTGCCAGAGCTGGTGTTAGACCGCAAACGTGAGCTAGGATTTAACAGAGAGAGGAAAAGTCCTTTTTGTTTCTTTATTTTATTTACACCACAGCACCAGTGTGGTTAGGAGAAGCCAAAGGGGGGGGGGGGGGTGAAAAAGCTATAAAATAAACCCACCAGGATGTTTGAAAAAAACACCCAATTGGGCAGGAAAATCGAATCGATAAACCAATTCAATAGGTTGAATCGAATCGAAATTTTTTTTCCTGAATCTGGCAGCACTAGTTTGCGCTACTGTCTTAGACTTTAGGACCTGGGATTGGGGAGAGATGGCATCCTCAGTACTTTATAATGCAAGTGAAATGAGGATTTGGTCAGATTTTTGAAGGGTCTGCACTCTGCAGAAGAAAAATATTGTATAGGCCGGGGACATGAGACAGCAGGAAATGGGAACTTTTCTTCCTTCTATTTTTGTGAATGGCAAGGCTGAGGATGTCAGAGAGTTCAGTTAAAATATGTGCTTTATAAGAAAATATAATAATGTGTTTTATAAAGTTTACTAGTCTTTAAGCCCGTTACATTAACGGGTGCTAGAATATGTGTGTGTCTTGTCTGTCTTTCTTTTTCTCTCCTTGGCCACTTTCTGTCTCTCTCTCTTTCCTTGGCTGTACACCACCACCCCTTGCCTGCTCCTCCTGTCCAGCAGTAGCCCATCTCCCTTCCTTTTACCTCCCCCCTGACCAGCAGCACCCCTTCCCTGTTCCCCCTGTGCAGGAGGAGCCCTTCTTCCTTCTTTTTAAGTCTCCCCCTGTCCAGCAGCACCCATTCATTCTCCCCCTGTCCAGCAGTAAGTCTTCTCCCTTCCTTTTACCTCCCTCCCCCTCCCCTCATTTAGCAGCAACTCTTCCCTGCTTCCCCTATCCAGCAGTAGGCCTCCCTTCCTGTTATCTCCTCCCCCGTCTAACAGCACCTCTTCCATGCTCCCCCTGTCCAGCAGTAGGCCTCCCTTCCTGTTACCTCCCCCCCTGTCCAGCAACACCTCTTCCCTGGTCCTCCTATACTGCAGCTCCCCCTTACCTACTCCCCCTGTCCAGTCCAGCAATCTACAGCCATCGGGCTGGCTCCTGCAGGTAGTCTTGTTCCTGCCCTGTCCCTGCCGAGCGTGCGAGTCTGCTCCGCCCCCTCCCGACCTGCCGGGAGTATTTGAATTCGACCCCACGGTTCCTGTTAAGGGAAGCACTCCTCACCGGACTCAGCGGCGAACTGCAGCCGGCTCCTGCAGGGAGTCTCGTTCCTACCCTGTCCCCGCCGGGTGTGCGAGCCTGCTCCGCCCCCTCCCAACCTGCTGAAAGCAGTTGAATTGAACCCGACGCTTCCTGTTGAGGGAACCTCTCATTGCCGTACTCAGCGATGGGAGGGTTGGATGGGAGGGTCAACAGGGGTTCGGTTGCGCCGGGGAGGGGTACGCCGGGGGGAGGGGGGAAGTGACGGCCCGCGAAGAAAGTAGCAGCTGGATTTTTTTTTTTGCGCTTCTCTTTCCGCCCCTTCTCCGACGCTGGTGCGGCTCGTGAGAGGAGCCGACAGGAGAGCAAGATGTCCAGCACTGGGGTCCAGTCCTTCCTGCAAGTGTAGGTAAGTGCTGGGGATTTGCGCATGCACACTCCTGCGGCCACAGACCTACTGATCACGGAAGCACGCCGATAGGAGTGCGCATGCGCGGCTAGCTTTTTATTATATAGGATAACATTGCTGGCCTACCCGGTGAGGTGTTCCTAGTGGTGGTGGTGGCAGCGTGTCAATGTGTTGAGAGGAAGAGGTGATCTGGGAAATTCTGTTGAGCAAACTCCGGGCCCATTTCCACCCCCCAGTTAGTCCACTCCACTCAGCTGGTTTACACACTGAGTGGGTCTTTGGGTGTTGTTCCTGGGTAGTTGTTTTGGGATCTCTTCCAGTGGTTTGTCAGTATCTCCTTCTGGTCCAAGGAAGGAAACTTTGTTAACCTTAGCACTGACCTACAGAATATGTTTGTAACAGCGCTGCTTGTGTGGCATTAGTCTATGTAGTGATCGAAAGAAAAAAACAGACCTTTGCACATTTTTGCACTATATGGTGGGTGCAAGAGGAGATTCACATTTCCTGCACAGCTAAGTCCGTGTGAAGTTACCTTGTGCTGTATTTGACATCTAGCAAAGTCTCTGTTTGGAAGGAAAGATCTCAGCTTAAAAATGAAATGGCCAGAAGTTATGGTAAAAGCAGATAGCGTAGCTGGTTTTAAGAAAGGTTTGGACAAATTCCTGGAGGAAAAGTCCATAGTCTGTTATTAAGACATGAGGGAAACATCTGCTTGCCCTGGGTCGGTAGCATGGAATGTTGCTACTCTTTGGGTTTTGACCAGGTACTAGTGACCTGGATTGGCTTCCATGAGAATGGGTTACTGGGCATGATGGACCATTGGTCTGACCCAGTTAGGCTATTCTTATGTTATGTTCTCATCTGTAGAGGCCTTTGTTTTCACTTCTTATTTTAATGTATTTTTTTTCTGAGAACTTATCAGTGTTTTTTATAATGGGAACAAAAATGGAAGAGAATTAATGTGTGTGGAATGGGGGGGTAACTAATTTCTTCAGCTAAATAATTCAGTCCGCCTCAACCAGACATAGGAGAACTCACGCACCATTCACACACCCTCCAACCAAAAACGTCAAAAGAAAAAAACAGTTCGACAACCTCCTAGCCATTCGAGCTACAACACTCGACCCCCAACTCTACAACCTATTGACCTCGACCACAGACTGCAAAACCTTCAAAAAGAAATAAAAACCCTTCTATTCAAAAAACACATAAAACCGAACTAACACAATCAGAACTGTCCCAAGCATCACCTGCAACTACTCCATATGTACTTCTGATGTCATGACAATTCAGACATAATTTATGTTATGTTATGGTATGTTTGGAATAATGGTTACATATATGAGGTTCAATAAAAGAAAATTTTCACTGCCTGTTTCTATTATGACCATTTATTCAGTTTCATGGTTATTACAAAAAATATTTTTTTACATGGGGGGGGGTGTCAAAAAATTATGGGCCCCGGGTGCCACATACGCTAGGTACGCCACTGCATGTGATGTCACCGTTTTGCATCCGCACATGGGCAGATGCCCTCCCAACGCCACTCCCAAACAAAAGCTTTTCAAAACCTGGACAAAGGGCCGGGTTATGAAAAGCCTTCTGGATACCCGGACATGACCTCTAAAAAGAGGCTCAGTTCCTATGACAACTTTGCTAGATGAACTATCAGCGTATCAAGCTGACTGCTGGCGCTAAATGCAAAAAATATTTAAAAAACCTCTGGAACTGATATTCAGCCAGCAGCAGGCAATGCTTTGACTGCCGGCTGTTAGCGTTCCACCATGGCTAATTAACTGGTTAGGCTAATATTTAGGGCTAAGCAGATAATTGTTAGCAGTTACGGGTAGACCTGCTACTTATGAAGCCTAGTTTAACCGCTAAACATAGTCAGTTTGGCAATGAATATCTGCACTTAATTGCCTATGCCATATAATATAGCAAGTTGTTTCCTGCTGAATATCCACGGTTAGGTGCTAAAATGCCAATAAGAACTTATGAATTGCCGCTGCTGGGTCAGACAAGAGGTCCATCGCGCCCAGCAGTCCGCTCATGCGGCGGCTCCCAGGTCAAAGACCAGCGCCCTAGCCGAGACCAACCTTACCTGCGTTCGTTCTGGTTCAGCAGGAACTTGGCCAACCTTGTCTTGAATCCCTGTTGTGAATATTGGCCGGAAAGTATCCAAATTGTCTTTTCCCTTCCCATGTTTTTGGCAAAATTTTCTTGCAAACGAGGCACTGCTGGCTTTCAAAAAAAAAAAAACCCCAAAAAAAACAAAAGCTCACATTTCACAGCCAGAGGCCCTGAAGTAAAGTTGACCCTGCAAATTCATTGAGACGCCAATCAACTAATCATGTATATACAACAAACGTCTTGTGGATTAATCTACCATTGACTGAGGTGATATAATAAATCAACATATTCCAGTTAGTGAAGGTTTAGTCTTTTTTAAGCATAATTTTTTAGATTACACTATTTCCATTTTCATATTCATGTACTTATTTCATGCTCTTTGATCTAGATGATTAATCTTTTGCACCTCATAGAACGCTGCAGAGCTATTTATATGCCCGGGCTAGAAGCATAAAATCGAGTGACTGAAATATACTGTCCCTGTGATAGAATTGTAAGCAGCATAAAAATTTCTAACATTTATAAAAGATGTTGTACCCAAATTGTACAGTTCATGGTTTGTCTTGTAGGAAATCTAATGCCCATTGTATTTCTAGTAGTTGAGTGAAATGTGCTTCTATGTAGGTTTTGCAGCTGCAGAATTTGGTCTAAGACTAGGGGCTCCTTTTACTAAGCCGCGTTAGGGCTTTAGCGCGCAGAATAGCGTGTACGACCTTAACGCCAGCATTGAGCTGGCATTAGTTCTAGAAGCGTAGCGCACGGTAATTTCCTGCGTGCGCTAAAAACGCTAGCGCACCTTAGTAAAAGGAGCCTCTAGATGTCATTAGGGAGATGCTGTTATATTTAGGGATGGGTACCGTATTTTCTCGCATATAACGCGCGCTTTATACGTGGTTTTTACAAACTGCGCATACCCTTGCGCGTTATACGCGTGAGCGCGTTGTACAAAATTTTTTTTACATAGTTTCCCCCCCGATGCCCGATTTATCACCTGGAAGGAGCGCTCGCACTCCCACCCCGAAGGACCGCTCGCACCCCCACCTGAAGAACCGCTCGCACCCCCACAGCCTCCCCCCCTCCCCCATGGAGAAGCTGTCTACCTTGTTTCCGGATGCCAGCCCAGCTGCTTCCTCTGCCGGCGGTCCTGCCCCTTCTCAGAGCCCTGTGCTGCGCTGCTTCCTCTTCAGGCGGTCCCGCCCTTTCTCTGATGTCAGAGAAAGGGCGGGACCGCCGGAAGAAAAAGCAGCACAGCAGGGCTCAGAGAAGGGGCGGGACCGCCGGCAGAGGAAACAGCTGGGCTCGCTGGCATCCGGAAACAAGGTAGACAGCTTCTCCATGGGGGAGGGGGGTGAGGCTGTGGGGGTGCGAGCGGTTCTTCGGGTGGGGGTGCGAGCGGTCCTTCAGGGTGGGGGTGCGGGTGCGTGCGAGCGGTCCTTCGGGGTGGGGGTGCGAGCGGTCCTGCGGGGGGGGTGAATCGGATGTCGGGGGGGGCATCAGGCTTTCACGGTAGGGACAGGACTTCAAGGAGGAAAGGAGAGTCGGGGTGGGCGAAAACAGAGTCAGGGTCTCCAGAGGAGAGTCGGGGCGGGCGAAAGGAGAGTCGGGCAGCATGCGCGGTATATGGGTGTGCGCGGTATATAAAAATTTATGTACATAAATATGTGTTTTTTGCGCGCTATACCCGTGTGCGCGTTTTACACGGGTGCGCGTTATCTATGTGAAAATACGGTAATCAGAAAATGTTAATGTAATATTTTCAAGGTTTATTTTTTTCCATTATGAAATGAATGTTGTTACAAGTGTGCATTTCCTAACCAAGGCTCAGATGTACTAAAGTCAATCGTCTAACTATCGTCACTAAACCAGTTTCGCCTATTCTCCGACTCAGCCAGCAAATAAGATCTTTAATATTGAAAAACGTCATGCAAACTAGCCGAACGATTAATGCACTTATATCGTTTCGCAATTCAAAATCAGTCACTACATGTCTTACCGCTAGTTCAGCTCTGAAATTAATATATTTATAACATTTACCATACCTTTTTTTAAAAAAAAAAATGGGCACAGATGCTGTGCATGTGTTACACACATACAATATCTGCCCCATTAAAAAAAATGTGAGCTGAGCCGCTCTCCCCCCCGATGACAACCACGAGTTCCTGAACCCCCCCCGACAATGACGGCCTCCCCCATGACAGCGATGCACCCAGAGAGACAGGAGGGATGCCCACTCCCTCCTGTCTCAGCAACCCAGTTGTGCATCCAGGCCACCTAGACCACCTCCCCCCCCCCGACTCTCCCCCTGGCATTCCCCCATGCTCCCCCTGACACCCTCCCCTACACTACATGAAGATCTCCCCCTCCCAGCACCTCACCAACAAGACCCAAAAAAGAGGGGTGTCGGCTCAAAACTCCCCCCAGCCCCTCCCCCATACCTCATTGTAGAAGCCAGCAAGAGGGATGCTGGCCCTCCTTTTCAAAATGATGGGTCTTCCCCTTCCCAGTGCATCCTGAGGTACACCGGGGAGGGGGCCTAAGGTATTGATTGGCCTGGATACCTTAAGCCCCTCCTATGGGAGGGGCCTTAGGTTCCCAGGCCATTCAGAGTCTTGCTTAATTATCACTGGCTTTTACGAAGGTTTCTACCATGGGCCAGTGAGGTAAATGCTCCAACACTCATAGAATTCCTATAAACGCCAGAGCATTTATCTCGCCAGCCCATGGTAGAAACCTCAACTGTGGCTTTGTAAAAGGGGGCCTATGTTATGCATATAACTGACCCTATTCTATAACTGTGTCCAATTACACTCTTTAACTTTGGATGCCAGGCATAGCATTTGAGAGTATGTGCACATAGGGCCTCATTCTCTATAGGCCGCTGATCACATGTCAATCACGCATCAGCATCTTATGTAGAATTGTGTCTAGTTTTCTCACAGATGCCTTAAATGTAGGCCAGAATTTTAGAGGCCTAAATTTAAGGCGTCTGTCTCATGTCTATGGAGATGTGCAGGGATGCTTACTGATGCTCAAGGCCACTTCTGGGGGAAACCATGCCCATGCCACGCCTTAAACATCTGTAAGCTTCTCTACACATCTATGAAGGCGTGCGATATAAGCCTACAATGTAGGTGTCCTTCTCTTTTTTTGTTGTTTTAAACACGTGAACTAATTGGGTGTGAAATGGCGCTAGGACACCTACCGGTCGCCTAACATCGGGACATGCATTTGCAGAATCAGGCCTATAGTGCGCACATATGCAAACCACCACACGTGCACTGGAACTTTGCAAGTGTGCACATGTGTAACCAACCATGGTTGACAAATACCGGCTGTGCGATATCCTCCAGATTCCATTGAAATTTGGACACCAATCGCAAACAGAATGTTAGGAATTATTAGTGGATTGAAATGTATCAGTTTTGAGAATTTATATGTGCTGTCTATATTTTGCACTATTTGTCTATTTTTCTATAGTTGTTACTGAGGCGACACTGCGTATTTTGAAGTCTTCTGCCTTGACCTCTTTGGAAAAAAATGTAAATAATAATTAACATTTTCTGTGCGTACAGTGTGCTTTGTGGAGTTTTTAAAAAATATTTTGTGGTTACCATTATGTATTAATAAGATTATATTGTGTGCATATGAAAAATGGATGGAAGAAATTGCATTACAATTAGTACTATTATTATATTACATTACATTAGTGTTTTCTATCCCGCAAATACCTTTCAGTTCTAGGCGGTTTACAAAAAGAGTTGGCCTGGGCATTCCCAGGGAGATTACAGAGTTGATAGCTAGAGTGAGCTTACACGAATTGAAGACTAGCATGAGCGATGGGATCTGGGGGAGGGTTTATAAAGTTTTTGTTAGCTCTTTTGACAAATTTTTTGAAAAGTATAGTTTTCAGTTCTTTCCTGAATGTTTTGTAGCTGGTGGGGTCAGGGGCGGAGCCTGGGCGAGGGTACTTGGTTGATGTTTGTTAGACTTAGGGGTTGAAGAAGTTGAGAAACACTGCACTAAACCAAAGAAAAGAGTTATGATTGGCCCAGCTAGTAGTGAGGATGTGGGTAGAAGGTATGCAGTTAACATGGACAAGAAAGAGCAGTGTGCTTTTCTGAAAACTGATACTGTGCCAAAGAACTGGTAAAGTTGTACTTCACATGAGAAAAATAATTACCGGCTGGAAGCAACTATAATTGAAAGTCATCAGAATAATCACTTAAAACTCTTACTGAGTAAATATTTGTTTTGGCTGGAAATATTTGCAAAAGATTACTTTGAAAAGAAAAAGCCTACTGATAAATATAATCCAGTAAATTGTCCTGGCCAGTATGCAACGTGAATAGATAGGCATTTAATTTATGTAAGGGGGCTTTATGACTATGGACCCTTCAAGTAAGGTCTATGTTTTCCCAATGGAGGCATGATGCGATTGTCAGTACAGAGAGTGTACTGAACCATTTGCTATGGCACCCCCCTCTACAAATTGTCATAATGGTACAGCTCATTGTGGGTCAGGGAAGCCCAGGAATGTTCTGTGGCTTTGTGAGGCAGAGAAGGGAGATGGAAGGGAAACTGAATAAAATTCAGGTCCCCCCAGATCCAGTATCAGGTTCAAGTTCACGAACCATCTAGATTTTTTTCTTACGCACCATTAAGCATTCATCTTGCACTGTGCTGCCTATCTCTATTTGAATCCTGCGATACCCTGGCCATGTCTTCATCTTGCTTGCTCTGCCCCTGTGGGCCCTTCCCAGGAATGTTGGAATTTTTTTTTTAACTTCTTGGCATTAAAGTTGTATCCAGGCCCTCGATCCAAGATGGCCGACGGGACAGCTAGCTGAGCGTCCCGGTTAGATCCCAGATTGAATATCAGGTTGTTTTTCTTCTTTTTGCGACGTTTGCCCTTACCTGCAATGCCGAAGAGAAGGGACCAAAGTGCCGCTGTAGCCTCGCGGCGCCCTGACCCCGCAAGGCTCAGCAACATCGAAGATCTAATCCGTCGGATGCAGGAAGTGGCGGCGGCGGCGGCTTCCCCGTTGGGGGCTCTCAGTGGTGAGCAGGATGTGGTCTCCCCGGGCTTAGAGATCTCGTTAAGCCCCGATGCCAGAACTCCACCCCCGTTTCCTCAGAACACCAGCTCCCCTCGGGCAGTAGAGCCATCGGAGATCGGTGAGCTCCCGCCCTGTGAGACTTCAGTCATCGGACAGGGGAGACTGGATTTGGATTCCTATGCTGTGAGTCCGGTAATGGCTGAGGCTCAGAACAGCAAGAGGGAATGCAGCTTCCAGGAGAACAGCATTCAGGAAGAAAGGTCAGCTAGAGTTAATTTTCCTATTCAGAATGAACAATTTGTTGAAATAGAGAAACCTAGAGAAATAACTCTTGAGGCGATGTGGGATCTGGTGGCAGATTTGGCAAAATCAATCAAACCCCAAATTTCCCAAATTGAATTAAAGTTAAATACCCACGAAACAAATATTAAAGGTTTACAAACTGATATGCAGGACCTTAAAGATTCAAACGCTGCCATCAAAGAACTTAATGAAACATTAATGAGAGACAATCAGTGTTCCCGCTAAGCTGCGCTGGCGTGCGCTGGCGCACAAAATATTACATCGCAGCGCACAAGTTTCACGTCACAGCGCACACTCGAGCGGAGGTGAGAGGAAGCGGCGGCGGTCTGCCCTGATCGCCTAAGATGCAGCAGCGGCGGCTCCTTTCATGATCCCCGTAAATTACGGGGATGCCGCCGCTGCTGCATCTTAGGCGATCAGGGCAGACCGCCGCCGCTTCCTCTCACCTCCGCTCGAGTGTGCGCTGTGACGTGAAACTTGTGCGCTGCGATGTAATATTTTGTGCGCCAGCGCACGCCAGCGCAGCTTAGCGGGAACACTGGAGACAATATGAATATGAGAAGAAAATTGGAAGCTTTGGATAATCTTTCTCGCAATAATAATCTCAGGCTAATCAATTTTCCTAGAGTGGCAACAATATTTCCGAGAGATATGATAGAAATATTGGATATATCAGAAGAATTGCTTCCACCTGTAACTCAGGTTTATTACCTGCCTATACGAAGGATTGAAGGACAACATCAAGAACCACAATTACCTACAGAGGTCCAACAGAATTTAAATGTTTCATTGATATTGGATCAGTCGGATAAGGAAATTGCGACACCTGCGACTTTACTTCTCACTGTTGCCTTAGCACCAGACAAAAACTGGTTGCTGAGACTTTACTTCAAAAATAAGTTAAAAGAATTTGGGGGATTTAAAATACAAATATTTCCGGATCTGGCTCGAGACACCCAGAAGTGTCGTCGTGAATTTTTGATTTTGAAGCCGGGAGTTATCGCTCTTGGAGCCTCCTTCTTTTTAAGACACCCATGCAAATGTGTGATAATGCATCAAAAGCAAAAATATGTTTTCTTTGACCCTATACAACTGACAACCTTTCTGTCAGCTGCACACCTGAAAGCTGGGACAACAATAGCATGAGTGTTCATTGTTTGATTTGGTCACTTCCCTCAGTTAACAGTGTCCCTGTTTTTCTTTTTTCGTTATATTACTAAAATTTTCTTGTTAGGCTCACTGCTTTACATCTTGGATCCATTAACTGAGGACTTGTTGCCCCAGTCTCAATTGATAACAAGCCACTCAAACTAACTAACAACACTAAAATTCTGGGTGTGCTAATAGACAATAAACTTACGTTTCGTCCACACATCAGTGCGTTGGTCAAAAATTGCTTCTATAAGTTGAGGATGATACGATCACTAGTCCCCCTACTTGATAAAAACTCCCTAAATATACTAGTTCATTCCCTAGTAATATCTAAATTAGATTATTGCAATTCTTTATTAAAAGGGGCATATTTAAAAGACATAAAGCGTCTTCAACTTATACAAAACACAGCAATAAAGATAATTTCAGGCTCAAAAAAATTTGACCATGTCACCCCATTACTGCAAAAAGCTCACTGGTTGCCAGTTACATATAGGATTACATATAAAATAGCTCTTCTAGTCTTCAAGACTATACAAACCAACGCCCCGGCATTTATAGATAGGCTTTTGATTCCACAGAACTCATCGAGAGTTCTTAGATCTACTTCACAGTTTACCCTTAATGTTCCTTCCTTGAAAATTATCGGAACACGCCGTGCTTCTATTTTTTCCGTAACTGCTCCAAAGACTTGGAATTCTCTTCCCTTATATCTAAGACTTGAACGAGATTTGCAGAAATTTAAAAGCAGTTTAAAGAGCCTTCTTTTTAAAGAAGCCTTTAACTGAAAATACAATGTCCAACCAAGATGTAATACTTTATGATTTCAGCCATCTCCAAAATTAAGATTTTCAATAGTTCTCTTATTTGACCCCATCTCCGCCAGCAATCCTCTTCTTCCTACCCTCCTTATGTACTTCCCTTTTATGTATTTTTTCTTTAAAATTGTATTTCCTCCCCTTTTTCCTACTGTTTCCCGTGGCTTTAAAAAGCAAATACCCAAGTAGGTCTGGTAACGAATTATGTATATGTGATTTTTCTAAAATCATATTTTTACCTTTTGTACAACGCTTTGTATTTTGGTAAAGCATTCAATCAAATAATACGAATAAACTTGATAAACTTGACTTGAGGAGGAGATTATGATTACTTTAGCTTTGATTATAATTATTGTTTTACTTGGAATGTGTATTTTTCTTTAATGCCTCTCCTTTCTGTACAGGTGTATACTTGATTGTTTATTTGAAAATCGATAAATAAATAAAAAAAAAAATGTGCATAGAAGACCTCCCAAGGAGAAGAAAGCTTTACTGGTGAGTATCCTACCCGCTGGGAAATTACATTCAAACGTGGAAACAAGTAGATTTGCAGTTAAATAGTTCCTTTCACTGGACCTGATACTCGGACCATGGAAGACAGACTGACTGGAACCTGGAAATTTAATACTAGGCCGTATCCGGCAACAGGCATTGAATTTCTTCTCTTTTGACTGATTTTCATTGGCTGCCCAACGAAGTTATATTGGGCAAAAATACACCTGCTATTTATGCGGATCAATCTGTACACTCAACGTAGCACTAACTGGTGCTAATATTCAGTGGCCATCTCATGCTGAATATTAGAACGTAGCCAGCTAAGTGTTATCTAAGCAGCCAAGAGCCATGCCCTCCTCCCTCCTGATGCTGGACACTGACATTGGCCCTTCCTGCTTGTGGCAGTTGGCCTATGAAGCCACATCCTGTCAGGACCAGGCAGTAGTGTTAGAGCAGGGGTGCCCACATTTTTTGGGCTTGCGAGCTACTTTTTAAATGATCAAGTCAAAATGATCTACCAACAATAAAATTTTAAAAAAAAACACAAAGCACACTGTACGCATAGAAAATGTTAATTATCATTCCTATTCCAGGGTTTTTCAAAGAGGTCAAAGCAGATGACTCTATGCACTATCACCTCAGTAACAACCATACAAAAATAGACAAATATACCCCCCTCCCTTTTTACTAAACCACGATAGCAGTTTTTAGCGCAGGGAGCTGCGCTGAATGCCCAGCGCTGCTCTTGATGCTCATAGGCTCCCTGAGCTAAAAACCTCTATTGCGGTTTAGTAAAAGGGGACCTTAGTGTAAAATATAGACAGCAGATATAAATTCAGACACATTTTGATCACTAAATTTAAAATAAAATCATTTTTCCTACCTTGTCTGGTGATTTCATGAGTCTCTGGTTGCACTTTCTTCTTCTGACTGTGCATCCAATCTTTCTTCCCTTCTTTTAGCCTGTATGCTTCCTCTCCTCCAGACCTCGTTCCCTCCCCCAACTTTTCCTTCCTCTCTCCCTGCCCTTTCTTTCTCTCTGCCTCCCTTTCTTTTTTTTCTGTTTCTCTTCTTTCCTTCTGTCTCCCTGCCTCCCTTTTTCTTTCTTTCTCCCTGCCCTCCCCCAAGCCACTGCCATCGGGGACCAGGACCCAAACGCCACCAATAACAGGCCCCAAGCTCTCCCTGCTTTGGCCAACCAGCATTCCTCTCCCCGACGTCAATTCTGCCGTCGGGAAGAGGAAGGCTGATCAGCCCAAGATCGTGATCAACCTAGTGGGGAAATGCTGCCGGGTCCTGCCTTCGCGGAAACAGAAAGTAGGCAGGACCCGGCAGCAAGAAGAGGAAATGCTTCATTTACTTGTCTCCCGCCTTAGCCCGTAGCGAACGCTTGCTTCAGGGCTCTCAACATGTGCGTGCCGGCTTCCCTTCTCCCCTCCCCTCGGACATAACTTCCGGTTTCGGAGGGAAGAGAAGAGAAGCCGGCACGCACACTTTAGAGCCCGGAGCATAAGTTCGCTACGGGCTGAAATCTCCAAGCCGGTTTTTTGGGGTTTTTTTTAATGTTCAGCAGCGACAGGTGACAGCTGGGCGGACCGCCCAGCTAAAAGGCCCTAGGGAGAACACTGGAGAGGAAGGCTGATCGGCCCGTAGATCAGGACGGCAACACGAATCTGCGATCGACTCACGTTGCCTTCCTGAGCTACTGGTCGATCGCGATCGACGTGTTGGGCACCCCTGTGTTAGAGGATGCTACAACAGAAGTGGGTTCGGGGTGTGGGGCTTTGGGACCTCCTAGACCGCTCCCTGTCCTGCCCAGTTCCACCCATCCCCACCCTGTCATACCCTGGTCCCGCCCCTGCCCCACTGCCTGCTCTCGTCAGGCACATGTGCGGGCACGTGGCATGATGTCATCGCGTTGTATCCACACATGCGTAGATGCTCTACCGCACAAAGGAAAGCTTTTCAAAACCCAAAGTGCTGGGTTTTGAAAACCCATCCAGACCCCCGTCTCCGCAGGAGCTCAATTTCCCTGTCCCTTCCGTTTTGTCACTGTCTCTGCCCCATTCCTGTAAGCTCTGCCTTAACCGCACAAGCCTTGAACACTTATGATTTTAAAGTGTTTGAAGTTTGTGCAGATGAGGACGGAGCTTAGGCATTGGTGGAATGAGGCATTATGACATCACAAGCTGAGCTCTAGAATGTTGCTACTTGTGATTTTAAAGAGTTTGAGGCTTGTGCAGATGAGGATGGAGCTTGCAGGAACGGGGCAGGGACTGGAAAAGAACTCGCGGGGACGGGAAAATGATTAACCGTGGGGACGAGGAAAAATTTGTCCCTGTGTCATTCTCTACTACCCATTACCTAGGACTACCTACTTGAAGATCACATTGTGCTCTGTAGAGAGAGCCCAGGTCCTATTCTCTGCCTTTTACAGCTCCACTATTCCTATATTTTCGATCTAGACAGATATGGGTCTAGTTATATTTCCATAATTTGCTCTCAAAAGATAACTTTTGCCTCTGGGGTGTGCACCACCATTATAGCTTTCGATGTCAGATAAAAGCAATAGGTTTAGACTTTGCTTCCACGGAGGACACTGATAAGCTTCCTTTGTGCATCCATTTTTAAACTGGATGATATCCAGCTGTACATTTCACTCCTTTAAGAAAGTTATGGTACATAATGGAGAAAAATTGAAAATTAAATTAGGATGTAATCATGTGCATTTCAAGAATAGTATACCCTGCATTTTGCAGATCTTGTAGGAGTTTAATTTCTGGGAAATAATGTCTACAACAATCATTCTGGTTTGTTTAAATGGTTCAGAAGCCCAGCATTGGCCACTGTTTGACACAATCCCATCTATAGCCCTTTGCTTCTAGATAACATTTTCTATCTCTATAACACTGAGCTTTTTTTTTTTTTTTAACTTAAAGAACATTAAGACATTTTCTGTAAGTGTTTATGTTTATTATTCATTTGATAGGTCATAGAAGCTTACAATTTATACTCAAGCATTTTTCCCTGTTTGTCCTGGTGGGCTCACAATTTATCTAATGTACCTGGGGCAAGGGGGGGAATTAAGTGACTTGCCCAAGGTCAAAAGGAGCAGCATGGATTTGAACCCACAACCTCAGGGTGCTGAGGCTGTAGCTTTAACCACTGCACCACTCTGAAAATCAAAATGTATTAGAAGTGAGTCAAGTAAAGGACCATCAAGCCATTGTGACATCACTGATGAGGTTGGCTCTTATTGGAGGAATGAGGCATTGTGACATCACAGTACCACTCTAGTTACCAGAAACTTTTCATACTATTTATTCAGTTTTCTATACTGATCTCCCAGGGGAGCTCAGAATGGTTTTCTTGAGTTTATTTGGGTACTTGAAGATTTTTCCCTATCTGTCCTGGCAGGCTCACAATCTATCTAATGTACCGGGGGCAATGGGGGAATTAAGTGACTTGCCTAGGGTCACAAGGAGTAGCGTGGGATTTGAACCCACAACCTCAGGGTGCTGAGGCTGTAGCTCTAACCACTGTGCTGCACACACTCCCTTTAGCAATGCTACATGTCAGTTTAAAATCGAGTGCATTAATTGGAGACATACTTATCTGTAATCAGTGTAGAAAACTTGTGGCCTTTGAAGCAGCAAGTATATCAAACGAGTGCAAGCTACGGTTTTACAATACAATGAATCAATTTCTAGACCACATAAGCAAATAGTTCAGGCGAAGAGAGAGAAAAGAAGAGGAATAAAACCTTTTTAGATAGTAATACTAAAATCTAATTTTAAATCAAGAATTACATGTATGGGGGCCCCAATATTCTGTAACTCATGTTGTTGCAAGGAACACCACACACACAATGGCGATGACGGAGAAGACCAACAGGATGCCGGAAGTTAAAAGGAGTCGGCCTCTCGACGCTATTGCAGTTCCAGTGTGGACCATTTGCGTGTAAGCAAACATAAAGGGCCCAATTCTCTATATGTCGCCTACAAAAAAAAAAAAAATCAGCGCCGACTAGCGCAGTGCTGAGCGCAATTCTATAAAAGAATCATGCTTAGGTGGCGCTAAGCATTCTAAAATCTAGGCCAGACATGGGCAACTCCGGTCCTCGAGGGCCGGAATCCAATCGGGTTTTCAGGATTTCCCCAATGAATATGCATGAGATCTGTTTGCATGCACTGCTTTCAATGCATATTCATTGGGGAAATCCTGAAAACCCGATTGGATTCCGGGCCCTCGAGGACCGGAGTTGCCCATGTTTGATCTAGGCACACCCTATTTGTAATCGAGGTTTTCTTGGCCTAAATGCCTGCGCCTAAGATAGTCACCCAATAGGTCGTAACTCAAAAACATGCCCATGATCCACTCCCTAACCACACCCACGTTTAACTAGGCACTTTGCACTAGACCAGTGATTCCCAACCCTGTCCTGGAGGAACACCAGGCCAATCGGGTTTTCAGGCTAGCCCTAATGAATATGCATGAGAGAGATTTGCATATGATGGAAGTGATAGGCATGCAAATTTGCTTCATGCATATTCATTAGGGCTAGCCTGAAAACCCAATTGGCCTGGTGTTCCTCCAGGACAGGGTTGGGAACCACTGCACTAGACGCCTAACTGTCAACATAAGGACATAAGAAGCGCCATCTCTGGATCAGACCTTCGGTCCATCAAGTCCGGCAATCCGCACACACGGAGGCCCAGCCAGGTGTACACCTGGTGTAATTTTAGTCACCCATATCCCTCTATGCCTCTCGTAAGGAGATTTGCTTTTAAATCCTAGAACGGTGGATTCCGCAATAACCTCCTCCGGGAGAGCATTCCAGGTGTCCACCACTCGTTGCGTGAAGCAGAACTTCCTAATATTTGTCCTGGACTTCTCCCCCCCTTAGCTTCAGTCCATGTCCTCTTGTCCGTGTCATATTGGACATTGTAAATCATTTTTTTGCCTGCTCTATTTGGTCGATTCCTTTCAGTATTTTGAAGGTCTCGATCATATCCCCCTCGCAATCTCCTTTTCTCAAGGGAGAACAATCCCAGTCTCTTGAGTCGTTCCTCGTATTCCAAGTTCTCCATACCTTTTACTAGCCTCATTGCAAAACCATGCCTACCAAGTTAGATGCCTAACTTTCAATTAACTCCAATTAGTGCCAATTAAGAGGTGTTAAAGGCTGGTTATCAGCGCCAATTTAGCCTTTTACTTGATTAGGTTAACCTTTCCCTATCGTAATACATTTTGCGTTACGCAGGTTCCAATCGTAATTATTTTAGTAAAGTTTTGTATTATTCACCGTTATCATTTAAGGCTATTGCAAACATAATGTAAATAAGTCATAAGTCTGTAAATTCAAATATTTTGGGTTCCTGGCTCTTTATTAGCATGGGACATACGATGGCAACGACATTTTTGGAATGCATCTGCTAAGTGCACACTGATTTTAGGTGCACTTTATAGAATTTGGGGATAAGTAGCTAATTTGGTTTTATTTGGATTCACTAGCCTTGAAACAAGATGAAAAATAGGAAGGAACCTTTACCATAGACTTTAACAGTTCATAGATAAATATTTTATTTTGAATTGTATATATTTTCTGAAAGGCGGAAAGATCTCAAATCCAGTCAAAACGGCCAATTAGTGAACTATCATTGGTCTCATATACCTTTCTTGGATTCTATGTTTTGACACTTGTCACAATAAAGTCTTTTTAATTAATAGTTCAGTCTTTTTGTATTTGTTTTGTAGCTTCTTAAAGAAATGAAGCCTCAATAGCAGTACTAACAGCTCTCAGCTATATAGAGTGGCTTAAAAAAAGAACTCGGCTGATATAAAACAGCTCTCAGCACTATATTTGGTGTCAGGTCAAAACCGCGGAAGACAAAGGCGCGTGCGGACAACTGAGTGCAGCATGGAGGCGCGCGCCAAAGAAAATAACTGTTTTTAGGGGCTCCGGTGCCACGTTGTGTGGGCATTGTGGGGGGTTTGGGGGGTTGTAACCCCCCACATTTTACTGAAAACTTCACTTTTTCCGTAAAAACAGGGAAAAAGTTAAGTTTACAGTATAATGAGGGGGGTTACAACCTCCCAAACCACCCACAACGCCGCCGCGATCTCTATTAAGTAAAGTGGGGGGGCTCTCCAACAAAAACCCCCGTTGGAGCCCCTAAAAACTGTCATTTTCTTTGGCGCGCGCCTCCATCTTGCGCTCAGTTGTCGGCGCACGCCTTTGTCTTCCGCGGTTTTGTCTATGAACCCTATATTTTGCTCAATGGAGCGTCCCCGTTTCACTCGAATGCGAGCTTCATCAGGAAAGATTCAGCTATGCAGGCTGATGGTTCAAAGCCATTAAGCCATCACTATTAAGGAAAGAAACCGTCCATTACTAAAGGCAGACCCGGTTTGAGCGATACAGAATTTCTCACATTTTAAGGACAATAAATGTAACAGCAAAATGAATTTAACCCCCCAAAAGTTTTAAATAAATCTAAAATGTATTGCAATAAATACATACTAACAGCTCGCTCCTAAATTGCCAAAGCAAATGTCGTGCTCAAATTATATGTTTAAACTAAAAAGTTTAAGGAGAAAACTTACTTTAACCTCGCGCTCAGCCCAAATCACCTGACTGGGAGGAAACCCCCCACAAAACGCTGTAGAGAAAATGGCGAACGTACATGCAAAGGCAACATGAATTTAAATAGTAACAACGTGCTGAGCGGAATGACGGACTTCAATGGGAGGGAAACTAGGAGTTTAAAAAAAACTTTCCCAAGCCGCGTTGGAGGATAAATTTGTTTATTTGGATTCATCCATTTCAGCTGTTACCTATTCACATAAGCTTCCCTTTTTGATAAGACACCTGATGCAGACCTATGTAGAGGCTGAAACATGGCCGTGTCTAGTCTGGGGGGGGGGGGTCATCTTTACCACCTGTGGTGTCCCTTTAAGTACGGTGGAGGGTTTGTTCTTCTATTGGAAGCTTTCTGTTGGATGCATTCTTTGTAGCTAATTTTCAAAGGGGTAGTTTTCCTTTGAAAATTAGCAACATGTGCATGCATACAAAGCAGGCATGTATATTTAGTCCTGGTTTTTATTTCTGCAGATGGCTGATAGATCAAGGACTCAACGTTTTGAAAATAAAAACCTACATATGCTGTTTCTTTCACAGGGCCTAAACATCTCCTTCCCCTTCACAGTAAAAAAAAAATAAAAAAAAAATCCTGAAATGCCACATTTCTTTTTCAGCTGCTCTGAAGCCACAGTTTTCTGCCAGGGCTGTTTATCCAGGTAAACCCCTTAGAAAATTCTCCATCCCAAGTTAAAATTCCTGCATTAATCAAATGGCAGGCATAGATCTTGATATGAAGTGGCACTATTTCAGTCAGTGGTGAGTTTCTGAAGAAAAAAAAAAAAAAAAGTGCCGAGTCTGGGTCATCGGTGGCCTCCACCTTCTACTCCAGCAGAAGTAGGCAATTTATTGTAGTTCAAATAAGGTTCCAGGTCAGTAACGAAAGGTTCCAGGTCAGCAACCTGGCTTCATATATCACAAAATCACCATTGGTTTCAAGTTATATTACAGGGTTCTGAGCATAAAAGGAGCATGGTATATGAAAGTATAGTCAAGTTTTCTACAAAGTCAATAAATTTCCATCCAGACACATTAACTTTGTTTTCTGTCTGAACAAAAAGTAAGAAAGGTACAAAGTGTTCCAAGTCTTTGAAAGTAAAATACTGCTTTATAGAGACATCAGTCAGCGTGTATATCCCCCAGCTCTCAAATAAATCTAAGTATCAGATTATCCTTTGGATTGCTTGTCTCTAAGAAAGTATTTTCATGTTTAAGTTCACAAACTTTCAGGTGCTGGGGCTGCAGTGTCGATTGCCACTACTGGTTAAAAATTTTAAATAGATTTAACTTATTTGTATAATTGTTACCATATATCTGATCTAAGAATAATTAATCTTAATTTTATAGCATTATTGGATATACTAGTCATTAAGCCCGTTACATTAACGGGTTCTAGAATATATGTATGTCTGTCTTTCTGTCTCTCTCCCTCCCACTGTCTCTCTCTCTCCCTGGCCCCCTTTCTCTGTCTTTCTGTCCCTCTCCCTGCCCCTGTGTCTTTCCTTCAGGTATTTCCCTTCCCCTCCAAGTCCCTGTGCAGCAGTATCAGCATTTCCCCCCACCCCCCTTCCCTACTCTTAGCACGATGTGGCCTGCTCCTTTTGGCCACTTCCCCTTCCCTCCCGTGGTGTAGCCTGCTCTAAGGGCCCCCCCTTCAATTATCATGTTTCCCACAGGTAGGCCCAGCTTCTCCCTGCACGTACCCTTTTTTGTTTCTGTTTCCCTCCCTCGCGTGGCTGGCTGCCTGCCTAGTCCCACTGAGCGGCTCGCAGCTGGAGTCTCTTTCGGCGCTTCCCTGCCCGGCCCGCCTTCTGGCCTGCTCTGGGCGAGTGTCGCAGGGCTCCTCTCAATCCCTGCCAGCGTCGGAAGCCTTGTCCGACGCTGGTGCGGCTCATGAGAGGAGCCGACACCGCGATCTGGAGAGCAGGGAGTCAAACGCTGGTGGCTGGGAAGCAGTAAGGCTGGGGACTCGCGCATGCGCACTCCTGCGGCCACGGACCTACATCTCACAGATCAGAGATCACGAAAGCACGCAGTTGAGTGCGCATGCGCGGATAGGGTTTTATTATATAGGATACGGCAATGACAAATATTTAGGTCCATTAAGTTATTGCCCTGAAAGGTTCATACAAGCTAAGAGCTCCTTTCACAAAGCAATTTAGCAATTCTTCCGCGGAAAATGCACCGAAGCCCATAGGAACCGAACGGCTTTGTAAAAGGAGCTTTACGTGGTTACCTGTGGCAAAGAGAAATAAAGGGCTTCTTTTACTAAAGCGTGTTAAGCATTTGCCTCCAAATTTTAGAAACGGAGCTGAAAGGTGGGCCCCAAATTTGCACATGATCCCGAGAGCCGTGTGCAAATGAATCAGTTAATGAGCCATTAGCAATCAATAATTATTGGCTGCTAACAATTGTGCCTGTTTTATGCACAGCGAAGGGTGTGCCTTATTCAACGAGGGGCTGATTCTATAAATGGCATCTAAATTGGCGCCGGCAGTGTTGTCAGCCACACTGGGGCGCTGTTTACAGAATCGTGGCTAGCGGTGCCTAGGTAAAATCTTAGGTGCCAGAAATGCAGGCAAGGGTTTTAAAGGCCTACATTTCAGGTGCCTAAGGGCTCCTTTGACAACGCCGCGTTAGGGCTTTAAAGCACGGAATAGCACGCGCTAAATTGCCACCCGCGCTAGACCATTAATGCTAGCATTGAGCTGGCGTTAGTTCTAGCCACATAGCGCGGGTTTAGCTAAAATGCTACGTGCGCTAAAAACGCTACGTGCGCTAAAAACGCTAACACGGCTTAGTAAAAAGAGCCCTACGTTTTTGGAGAATCACGCTTAGTGGCGCCAAACTCATGTTCTACCCACAGAAACGCCTACGTAAGCATTAGCTGCCGCTACGCCCATTGCAATAGGTGCTTATATTTTATAGAATCGGATTGGCGCCTATCACCCAATTAAATTTTTTAAATTGATTATTGGGGCTGTTAAGGGTATTTTGCTAATTAACTCCCCCCCTTTTTTTTTTTACAAAACTGTAGCGCAGTTTTTAATGCCAGCCGCGGTGATAACAGCGATACTCATAGGAATTCTATGAGCATCAGAGCAGTTACCGCTGTGGCCAGCGCTAAAAACCACACTACAGTTTTGTAAAAGTGTGTGTGTGTGTGGGGGGGTAAGGTAGGCGCCTAAGAGGAGCCTAACATTTGGCACCCTTTATAGCAGCGTCCCGCAAACTCTCTCAAGCTGCGGCAAACTAAAGGCAGTGTCCGCAGCTCGAGGCACACAGAAAGGCGCAGGCATCGCCACGATGTCATGCTCATGCGTGACATCATCACGTCGATGTACGCACATGCGCGGAGGCCCTTCAGATGGGCACCGAGATGCCGGTGGGGGATGCCAGCAGGGAAGAGAGCCGGAGAGAAGAAGATACGATGGCGTCGGCCGATTGCCTACAGGATGTGCCTCTCATGGTGAGAGGCATGTCCTGTGGGCAGTCAGCCGGCACCTGCGCCTCTCCTGCTCCCCGGTGTGCCGCGGCACACCTGAAATTTCAGGAGGCACACTAAGATGCCGTGGCACACAGTTTGTGATACACTGCTTTATAGAATCAGCCCCTAGTTTTGTCTTATAGGCTCAGAATGATAATGTTAAATAAGGCCTTGTATATCTGACTGCCATTTATTTCACCACTTTTATGCAGCACAACAAATAAAAATGGGGAGACTCGATGATCCAGAGTGAAAACAAAAACTGTGGATACAGATGTTCTGGAGATAATTTATTAAACACTGACATATAAAACCATGAAAATTCAATTAAAAGTACAATGCTAAAAAATATTGTGATAAAAATTCAACCGGACACTACACAGTTCGTGTTTCGGCGAACACGACTTCCTCAGGGTGTCCAATGGTTTGCAAACTCACATATAAAGAATTGGACTGAAAACAGTGTATTGTCTTTAAACATGTGAGCAAAGAACACCGCAGACAAGCTGAAGTAGCAAAAAATGCATGTTTAAAGACAATAGACTGTTTTCAGTCCAATTCTTTATATGTGAGTTTGCAAACCATTGGACCCCCTCAGGAAGGCGTGTTCGCCGAAACACGGACCGTGTAGGGTCCGGTTGGATTTTTCTCACAATATTTTTTAGCATTGTACTTTTTTTAATTGAATTTTCATGGTTTTATATGTCAGTGTTTAATAAATTATCTCCAGAACATCTGTATCCACAGTTTTTGTTTTCACCACTTTTATGCAAGCAGAGTAAATTAGGTTTTAGTTTTTGATATAGTGCAGCATAGAAGCTGTGTGTACGGTTTGTTCAAGCTTTTCTTCTTCTGTAGCTCTGATGCACCAACATTATCTACACAGAGCTGAAAAGGAAATACAAAAAGATCAGACCCCCTAAAAAAACCTCTTGAGAAACCAATTTATTCTTCAGAAAAACCATCCTGAGGCTTAAAAAAAAAAAAAGACTGTTTACTTTTTTCCACATCTGCAACCAAATAATTGAAAACTATTTTAATCTAACAAAAGCAATCCTAGAATTAACCAATTTATATGCAAAATCATAATTATTGCTCAACTGATAGTCCTGACTTTTTTGTGTAAACTGGTATAAGAGGCAAATATGTCCAGCCAGTTACATAGTAACATAGTTGATGACAGCAGATAAAGAGATGAATGGTCCATCCAGTCTGCCCAACCTGATTCAATTCAAATTTTTAAAATTTTTTCTACTTAGCTATTTCTGGGCAAGAATCCAAAGCTCTACCCAGTACTGCGCTTGAGTTCCAACTGCCGAAATCTCTGTCAAAACCTACTCGAGCCCATCTACACCCTCCCAGCCATTGAAGCCCTCCCCAGCCCATCTTCCCCCAAATGGCCATATACAGATACAGACCGTGCAAGTCTGCCCAGTACTGGCCTTAGTTCAATATTTAATATTATTTTCTGATAATTAGAGGGGATATGATAGAGACTTACAAGATCAGGAAGGGCAAAGAGAAAGTGGAGAGGGACAGATTCTTCAAACTTTCAAAAACTACAAGAACGAGAGGGCATTCGGAAAACCAATGCTAGGAAGTTTTTCTTCACCAAGCGGTGAATGAGCTTCCAGAGGGCGTGATAGGACAGAGTACGGTATTAGGATTTAAGAAGGAATTGGATAATTTTCTGAAGGAAAAGGGGATAGATGGGTATAGATAGAGGACTACTACACAAGTCCTGGACCTGTTGGGCCGCCGCATGAGCAGACTTCTAGGCACGATGGACCTCTGGTGTGACCCAGAAGCACTTCTTATGGTCTTATGATTCTAGATCCTCTGTGTTCATCCCATGCTTCTTTGAACTCCGTCACTGTTTTCCTCTCCACCACCTCTCTTGGGAGCGCATTCCAGGCATCCACCACCCTCTCTGTAAAGTAGAATTTCCTAACATTGCTCTTGAATCTACCACCCCTCAACCTCAAATTATGTCCTCTGGTTTTACCATTTTCCTTTCTCTGGAAAATATTTTATTCTGCGTTAATTCTCTTCAAGTATTTGAACGTCTGAATCATATCTCCCCTCTCTCTCCTATCCTCTAGGGCAGTGTTTTTCAACCTTTTTACACCTATGGACCGGCAGAAATAAAAGAATTGTTCTGTGGACCGGCATCGGTCTGTGGACTGGCGGTTGAAGAACACTGGGCTAAGTCGTGGGCCAGACCCCGCCCATCTCTACCCAATCTCCACCCCAGACCCCGCCCCCATAATAGTACTAATTGCACCTTGCACTTCCCGTGCCTCATCTGGAAGCCTTCCCTCTGACATTGCAACGTGGCTTTGTGCACTGAATCAGTTAGGAAGAGGGAGCTGGCTCAAAGATAACGCCGCATCAATCACACTATGGACCGGCGGTTGAAGAACACTGTTTTGGGCCTGATGCACGTGCTGGCCCCATGGACCGGCAGGAAATTTCTGTGGACCGGCACTGGTCCATGGACCGGTGGTTGAAGAACACTGCTCTAGGGTATATATATTCAGGGCTTCCAATCTCTCATACGTCTTCTGGCGCAAACCTCCTATCAGTTTTGTCGCCCTCCTCTGGACCGCTTCAAATCTTCCTACGTCCTTCGCCAGATACGGTCTCCAAATATGAACACAATACTCCAAGTGGGGCCTCACCAACGACCTGTACAGGGGCATCAACACCTTCTTCCTTCTACTGGCTACGCCTCTCTTTATACAGCCCAGCATCCTTCTGGCAGCAGCCACTGCCTTGTCACACTGTTTTTTTTGCCTTTAGATCTTCGGACACTATCACCCCAAGGTCCCTCTCCCCGTCCATGCATATCAGCTTCTCACCTCAGAGTTGTGTATCATGCTATTTGTTATATATTAAGGAAAATAAGAATATGCCAAGTATCCAGGGAAACAAGCAAAGTGGTTGTTTTTCATTTAAAAGAGGAAATTTCACCCAGGCACACTTCAACCAGCATGCAATGGGAAATGATCTACACGACTTCCCTTTGAAAATTGGGAGGGTGGGGGAAAATTTATTTGTGCAGTAATATTTGTAAATTTTGTTGCGCTTATTATATAATGTACAAATATTTGAATCATTTATTGCGCATTTGTAGTTTGAAAATCAATAAAGTTTATAAAAAAAAGAAAATTTCTTTAGCGTAAACCATGTTTGCTAGAAGTATCCATGTTCTTTGTGCCTACTATTTGTGTGGATATCTGAGCATGCTCAAAACAGTATGTAGCTTTTTAAAACTCCGATGAATGTGTACCGTTTCTACTTTCTCCACCGAAACGCACCCCCAAAGAACACTTTTTACTCTACCTAACTAAAAGTATGCGTTATGGAACCATGTATATTTCAGAAAACCCCGAGGACAGTTTTCAGACTGTCCTATTTATCCAGCTAAATGGCTTTGAAAAAAGCTGCCTTCAAAACAAACATAAATCTCCGGCAGGAGCTTACGTTTGCCGAGCACAAAATGACAATTTCTTTCAGCTATGATGAGCAGGTAAATATTGTCATTTTTGTTTCAGAAAAAGAAAATAAAGGCAAATTTTAGACAGAACATAGACATCAGACTTGAGAAGACCAGCTCAGGACGTCTCAAATTCGGTTACAGTTTTAGAAAACGATCTGCTGGTGTCTTTTCTAAAATGTGTGCATATATGAAGTGTATGTCTGCATTTTAGAAATTGATACATCTATGCTTCCCCAACTTGTCACATAGCCTGGTATAATTTGCAGCATTGCTTTCAAGTGGGACAAAACTCACTGAGGGATTAAGGGGGTTGACTTTACCTAATCCCTCCCATAGAGGGCAGCACAAAATAAGCAACTTTAAATAAACTGGATGTCCAAGGAGCCACTCTAAATCCTGACACTGACCTTGGAGAACAAGAACATCCATTTTCTATTTGGAAATGGGAAATGCACTTGTTTATTTTAGGCCTTCTCTAGCCCAGTGTTTCTCAACCTTTTCAAGCCAAGTACCCCCTAAGCCTAACAAATACCAACCAAGTACCCCCCACAAGCTCCATCCCAGACCCGCCCAAACTCTGCCCCAGACCCACCCAAACTCCGCCCCACACTCCATCCCCACAATAATAGTACTAATTGTAATGCAATTTATTCCATCCATTTTTCATATACACAATAAACAATCTCGGTTTATATTTGAGTATATACAGTATTTGCCAAAGGTGTGGCTCACTGGTAGAGCTGCTCTCTGCACCCAGAGGTTGTGAGATCAAATCCTAGTACTGCTCTTTGTGACCCTGAGCAAGTCACTCAGTCCTCCAGTGCCCACTGCTTTGAAAACCAAAGCCTCAAGAAATTGGTATATAAGTCCCCTTTCCCCATCAGTTAGGTGTAACTTAGATTTGACATATGCTTTAAGCTAGTATAAGAACATCCCTTAAAGGATACTACAGTAGCTTAATGTGCATCATTTCAGTGTCTATTTTTGGTGACCCGTCAAATGCGTGCACTACAATTGCGCCCAAATTGCACGCACGACAAATGTGCGCACTGAATGGGAGGTGACCCATCAAATACACCCCGATGGTGGATACTATTTTGTCTTTTTGAGGGTTACAACGCTTCAAACATTCACTTGTTATCTAGTGTTAGGGAAAGGTTTACATATTTATGGGAACCCTTTACATAAGTGGATATCTGGAAGCCCTGATTTGCTGAGACTCCTAAGGCCCCGTCCCTTGGGAGGGGCTTGAGGCGCTTCAGGCACCTCAAGTCCCTCCCAAGGGACAGGACCTGAGGAGTCTCAGCAAATCAGGGCCTTCCAGATATCCACTTATGGCAGATTCAGTCATGGGGCACAATTGGCGGGCCGTGTGCGCAATTGTCAGGGCGCATTTGTCGGGGTGCAATTGACATGCGCAGATTTGTCAATGTACCCTATTTTTGGGCACCCTTTCCAGAATCGAGTTTTATGTTTTCAACTTCTGCTTTTTGCTTCAAAAGGATACTAATGTTTAAAATATTCATAGGAGAAATCAACTTGACTACAGAGCTATAAATTAAGCAAATGAGGAAATACAAGTCCAAAGGAAATAACTGAATCATCGTCCTTTTAAGACGTACTTAGGGACAGGACTCAAAGATATTGTTAAGTGTCCTGCTCCTGTGATATAAAAGATAACCGAGTTAGAATAAAGAGGTTAGCGCTGGAGAGAGGAGACGGAACTCTTGGAATTATATCAGATAGTCTGCTTGATGGGACCGTAAAGCCCATGTCCTCACAAAAAAAAAAAAGTCAGTAATTTACGTGCATTCAATATGCTATCTGAATGAAGGGAGAAATGACACCGAGCCCCTCCAGTCACATTACTGCAGTGTTTGGCAATGTCAGAAATATCTCCCGCAGTCTTCCCTTTATAGCATGAATTTCTCTGGCGAGATTATTGGTTTTCTCCCTGCATTTGTTTCTCTTGATGTTTACAAATTACATTCTAAGAAGCTTTGGCAAATATTAACATGATGCTAAATAAAGGAATATATCAGTCTGGAATATATTGAAAATACGGCTGGAAAACACAGCAATGTCATTTGATTGGATTATGCTGGGGAAAAAGAAAAAGATTTAGACTAGCTTCGGAGCTCTGAAAGCTGTAAACAGGAACAAGGATTTCTGGTGGTTCAATAAATTAGTCCAGTACGAGTGAGAAAGCTGAATGATTTTTCACGTTTCTTCCAAGTGTAAAAACTATATACCTATATTCTTCCAAATATTAAAACTAAAACCTTGTTTAACAAGTAACTTGGTTTGCAAGTGTTTTGCAAGACAAGCAAAACATTTTATTAAATTTTAACTTGCTATACAAGCAATGTCTTGCAATACAAGTACATACAGTATACACACATCACAACTGAGCTGATGGTTCTTCTCTCTCTGACGCTGCAGGAGTGTAGTGACTGTTCTAAATGAGTGAGATCTTGCAATACAAGTACGTACAGTATTTTGTATTCAAGTTTTTGGGTTGTGGAACAAATCTTCTGAGTTTCCCTTATGAGCGCGTTTTACAATTTTTTTTTTACATTCTGATCCGGCATTCCCCCTGCGAACCGGCATCCTCCTCCCCCCGCTCGCGTCACCCCCCCCCCCGCAGGGGAGGGGGAGTGATGCGAGCGGGGGGAAGGATGCCGGTTCGCAGGGGGAATGCCGGATCAGATTATCTCGGATCAGAGGGGGAGGGGGTGACGCGAGCGGGGGGGGGGAGGATGCCGGTTCGGAGTAGGCGGGAGGAGGTTTTAGCATGCGCGGTTTACACGTGTGCGCGCTATATTAACATTTTATTACATAAATTTGTGTTCCCCGCGCAGTATACCCGTGTGCGCATTTTACACGGGTGCGCGGTATATGAGTGAAAATACGGTAGACATAAAAGCCGGCTTTTCTTGATAATGACGGGAATAGTCATCCAGATGGTTACACGAAACTGGAAGAGTTATGATCGACTGAAATACACTTTCTGGTGGGCAAACCTAGGGTCCAGTTACAAGTATGAAAGAATGAACGCGGAATGTTTGGGATATAGTAATGCATTCGAAATGGCGTGGAGCCCATTGACTGCATTTGTTGAGTCGCAATAACTGTCATGTACCTTTCCTTTTATTTGACTTCCTTACACATCCAGGGTGGGTGGGTGGGGGGAGGGGAATGTATTATTGTTTGCTATACTTAATTATCTATATTAAATATGTACTTCTTCTATTGATTATGGGGAGGAGGGGGGAGAAAAGGATTGTTTTTTGAATTATTTGTATATTTAAAGTGCGTTCTGTGTAGTGTTTATGCATAAATTCATTGTATGGCACTGTTAACATTTGAAAAGTAATAAAGATTTATATTTTTTTTAAAAAGTTAATAAGTGCCCAATTCAAACGCAGAGCAAATGATTCATCCAGCCCGCAAACCAAACTCAAGAAACTTACTTTATACTATTCCATAACACTGCTCTCCGAGCAATCTCCAACTAGCGGTCTGCACTGGCTCGATTGAAAAAGTGGAATGCAAGCATTGATATGAAATTAAGCCCAGGCCAGAGATCAATTAAGAACCGCAGTATTGTGTGAGATTACACAGACCAGGAGATCTTCATCTACCATCAACTTTCTATGCTTCAGTTTCCATGGAAATCAAAGCCAGCTGCTCTTTAATATTCCAGTGATTACTCATTACAAAGAAACTTTACATGCGAAAAGCCTCTGTATCGATAATGAATCCCTGAAGACACAACACTGCATGTTGACCTCAATAAACTTGTTTCAACAGATAGGTTTCTATCGGTTTTTATGGGTGGTGTAGAACATTTTTAACATGCATGCACAACCTTAAAGCAATCTAAGCTGCACTGTGAAAACACTAAAGAATAAATGCAATTGGGTTTATCTGTAAGAAATCAAAGGTTGATATTCAAAAGCACTTACCGTATTTTTCGCTCCATAAGATGCACCTTACCATAAGACACACCCCAGATTTAGAGAAGGAAAACAAGAAAAAAACCCATTCTAACCCAAATTGTATACTAATATATACCCGAGATCTTTAAATTCCGTCCCAGCCCCCACAATCAATCAATCATCACTTTTATATACTCCGAGCACCTTTAAATTCTGTCCTAATTGTGCCAGTCGCGAGCTCCAGGTTTTCTTCCACTGTATTGTGGGATAATACAGATTTTAGTAACTGGAAGTGCAATATGGATTCATTTATGTTTAATGTATAATATAGTGTTAAGATTTGTGATATTTAAGAACATAAGAATTGCCGTTGCTGGGTCAGACCCGTGGTCCATCGTGCCCAGCAGTCCGCTCATGCGGCAGCCCTTAGGTCAAAGACCAGCGCCCTATCTGAGACTAGCCCTACCTGCGTACGTTCTGGTTCAGCAGGAACTTGTCTAACTTTGTCTTGAATCTCTGGAGGGTGTTTTCCCCTATGACAGACTTCGGAAGAGCGTTCCAGTTTTCTACCACAGTATATTTAAATTTTAAAAAACCTGTCTAGTTATATTATATGTATTAAATACTTTTTGAGATAGGTAATTTGGTTAATTTTACCCTGCTTTCTAGTGTTGGTATACCAAGTAATATCCAGATAATTTATCTTTTTCAGAGGATAAATGGTAGTTTAACTATTCATTCAAATTTAGGGCTGTATATTTAGCAGTCCTACCTAAACTGTTCATAGACAAAATCGCGCGAGACAACGGCGCGCAGACAACTGAGCGCAAGGTTGACGGCGCGCCGAAGAAAAGCACTATTTTAAAGGGTTCCGACGGGGAGTGTTGGTGGGGAACCCTCCTATTTTACTTAACAGACATCACGCTGGCGTTGTGGGGGGTTTGGGGGGTTGTAACCCCCCTCATTATACTTGAAACTGAACTTTTTGCCTGTTTTTTAGGGAAAAAGTTCAGTTTTAAGTATAATGTGGGGGGTTAAAACCCCCCAAACCCCCCACAATGGCAGCGCAATGTCTGTTAAGTAAAGTGGGGGGTCCCCCCCAGCCCCCACCCCCCGTCGGAGCCCTTTAAAATAGTGTTTTTCTTCAGCGCGCCGTCAACCTTGCGCTCAGTTGTCTGCGTTCAGTTGTCGGCGCGCCGTTGTCTTGCGCGATTTAGTCCCGTCACCACCTAAATGGATAGGACTGCTGAACATAAGAAGAGCCTTACTGGGTCAGACCAATGGTTCATTTAGCCCAGTAGCCCATCTTCAAAGTGGCCAATCTAGGTCCCAAGTACCTGACAAAAAAAACCCCCAGATAGTAGCAACATTACATGCTACCTATCCAGGGCAAGCAGTGGCTTCCCTCATGTCTTGATATAGACTTTTCCTCCAGCAACTTATTCAAACCTTCTTTTTAAAACCAGCAATGTTAACTGCTCTTACCACATCCTCTGGCAATGCGTTTCAGAGCTTAACTATTCTCTGAGTGCAAAAAATATTTCCTTCTATTGGTTTTAAAAGTTATTTCCCTGTAGCTCTGAATATTCTTCCGTCTCATATAATTTTTGCATAAGACTACAAAGAGATGTGTGCCAGAGTATTTTACTAAGGTTCAAATGTTGCTGTTTCTCAAGATAATAGAACAGAAGAAGGGGGAGAGGGGTGTTGGTTCTGCTTCTGTAGGGTCATGAAATGGTTAACTGTTGTTTAAAATATTGCTCTGGCCTACATAGCTGAAAAGAGTGTATAATCTATTGACTGCATCTGCCTAAAATGTATGTCCCTACCTTACCACATTGTAAGCTGAATAGATAAGAGTTTGAGCCATGATGTACCCTGCCCTTCTGTACATTTACCTGCAAGAGTTAGATAAGTGTCCTGCTAGTGACCTGCTAGTGTGAGCTTAGAACCAATGAGTGTTAAGAAAAGTAACACGTGAAAAGCTTTTTCTAGAATTCAGTTGTATAGCCAGAAAAATGAATAAATATCTCTGTAACTTCCTGGTTTCGGCACTTCTGAGCCAGCTTGGAGTTCAGGGGTCCAGTATGCATACTGTGAATAAAACTTGTACTTTCTTCACGCCTCTGACATTGTGTGTCCAAGTGACCTTTCATTTGGCGCCCGAACAGGGACTTGAAGGTCTCTTGACCACTGGTTACTCGATTGGTCACTTGTTTCTGGTCCTACGGCTGATATGTCTGCTTAGCCGGCTGCCTTCCTTTTGGGGGGTTGGCAGACCTCAGGACGTTGGACCGCTTCAACTGACTTATCTAGTCTCAGTTTAAAGTACAAGAATCTGTATCTGTATCTGTACCTGGAGTGGCCACTATCTGGTAAGTGGGGATTGATCATCCCTATCCTGTCTCTCGTCTCCTGCCTAGTAAGCCACGTGATCTGTCGCTGAAAAGTTGTGGGAAAGGGATTCTAGGAACTGTTATTTTCTGGTTGAGTAACTGAACTGAAATCTGTTGTGTTTTGTGTGTTTGAGAGTGTCTGAGACGTCCTTGAGGACGAAGCGAGTGTGGACCTGTTAGTACTGCGTTTCCCTAGTCCAGAGATGGGCGGGGCCAGGAATTCAGGGAAGTGTTTTTGTCCTCCATTGCACAATGGGGGGATGTTTGTCTACCTGTGGGGATCTCTTGATATGTTAGCTAATTTTAAAAAAGGAATTTGTCTTTGATTATACTTAACAAATCAACCCTTATTTGTCTGTGCCAGTTAGAATGGCCGATATTTGGTGTGGGCTGGCCCCCTCTGGCTCCCTGGAAGAGGACATAACCCGTCAGGTTTTTATGCATTCGTTTGCTGTCAGTTCCTCTTCCAGTCAGCCAATTTTTGCATTCCAATGGAAAAACCCTTCCACTGGACAAACCTCCTAAGTAACCTGGATCCGTCTACCCCAGGGCTTTAAAATTAGCCCCTCTCTATTCAGCACTGCCCTTGCTTCAGACCTTGCCAAATTCTTCCCTTCATCTGATTCCCAAGTCCTGCAGTATCCAGGGTTTTTTTATGAGTTCTGTCTGTCCAAATGTATTAGTGAAGTTTAAACTGTCAGTTGTTCACAGCATGAGAGGAGAGTACTTTTCCTTTTGTGCTGATAAGGGCCATGAAATGTGTAGCACTTCCAATGTGGTTTCTCCTGAAACAGATAAGTGGTTTTGCATTTGAAGTTTTTGGCTATGTTATAAAATGTATATGCATATTCAGAAATGCATATAAACGAAAAATATGATTTCTGGAACTTATATTCCATGCTAAAAAGAAGTTCTTTGTCCAAATTTAGTAGTTATTTGTCTAAATTTAAAAGTTCTGAAAAGGACTACATCTGTAATTTGATCTCTTTGATCTTTAAGCAACTCTCTCTCCTTTGTGAAATTCTGTAGGAAGGGGGAGTAAGTCTCTACTGAGACCCATGTTGATTGTAAAAAAAAAAAAAAAAAAAAAAATGAACAATGTTTAAACTTGTGAGTACAGTAAAACCTTGGTTTGGGAGCATAATTTGTTCCAGAAGCATGCTTGTAGTCCAGGGCACTCGTGTACAAAAATATACAAGCCCTTGTTCGTTTGGAACAGTCACTGCATTCCTGCAGCGTCATATAGAGAGGAACCATTGGCTCAGTTGTGAAAATGTGATGCTTCTATACTGTATGTACGTGTATTGCAAGACGTTGCTGGTATAGCAAGTTAAAATTTAATCATTGCTTGTCTTATAGAACACTTGCAAACCAAGTTATTTGCAATCCAAAGTTTTACTGTATATTCCAATCTTTGTTTCTGTATTTCTGTATATAAATCATGTAAGCTTAGTATAAAAATGTAACTTTTAGGAATTAGAATGTAATTTTTAGGAATGCTTTTATATGGAAGTAAATATTTTTGCCAGTCAGCTGATAGTGAAGGGACTGCTGCTTTAGAGAGCGCTTGTGTCAGACTACCCTGCTTAGTGGGTGGATCCAGAACTGCATTTAGCTTAATTTTATAAGTCAGCTCTTTGGGGTAGGAACCTGATATAGAATAGGGATTGAGAACAATTCTTATGTGTTAGTACACATCTTAAGTTCAATTATTTTGTACCTTCTCTAATCTTTTGTAAACCACATAGCTCTTCACGGTATTGCGGTATATAAACTGTTATTATTATTATTTATCTGAGTCTTTCAGATAGTGGGTCTGCCTTTTAAATTTTCCTGTGGCCATATTTACATTGATTTCAAGTATGCCTTCCTCGTGTCACCTACCTTGGCTTTCAAATCTCCAAGGGTACCAGGTCCCTTCCTACACCGAGGTCCAGGCTGTCTGTAGTCTCCCTGTCCCTGATAACTGCAAGGCTCTGAGCACCTTTCTCAGTATTGCAGGATACTGTCCCATCTGGATCCCTGATTTCTCTACTATTGCTCATCCTCTGTATGATTCCACCAAAGGCGCTGACTCAGCCCCTTTTGTCTGGACCCAACTTCAGGAGTGTCTTTTCGCTGCCTCCAAAAACTTCTGACTCAGGCCCCTGCCTTCTGGCCCTTCTGCCAAAGAAGCTGAGCTTTATGCCCTCACTTCTGCCCTGCGCCACTCTGCCTCTCAGTCTTGCAATATATATACTGACTCCAAATATGCTTTCCTTAACTTGCATTCCCATAGGGCCATCTGGAAATATCGAGGTTTCATTACAGCTTCCGGCCGACTGATCCATCATGCTTCCCTCATTCTTGACCTTCTTGAGGCCGTACAACTACCCTCACGTGTTTCTGTTATGCACTGCCATGCTTACAGACGCGTGACGGACCTTGTCTCTCGTGGCAATGCCCTTGCCAACCGCACAGCCTGAGCTGCCAGTCTCTGCCCCCTCTTTCGGCCCCTCTGTATACAATCATTCCTTTTCTGGATTCCCTTACACCCCAGTACGCTTCTCAGGAACAGACTTGGGCATGCATTATTTTGGGCCAGTCTGTCCTGAAAGAGGGGTGGATACAAAATGCGCCAATTCAAGTGCCAATCCAGACCCACACACTGATACTTCAAACGTAAGCACAGCGGGTACCCTCATATTCATTCCTCAACACCTGGCCCTCACGATTGTCAAAAGATGCCATGATCTGGCACACTCTGGAGAACCCGCTATGAAAATTGACTCTCAAGAGACATTTCTTTATCAATCACCTTGATCAGCTAGTCCGGAATATGGTCCGACAGTGTGTTGTCGGTTCTAGAATAAAATTCCCAATCAGATGACTGCCACCTCTTGGATACCAACCTATTGGAACATATCCGATGCAGGTTCTGTCTGTAGATTTTACCCACATGCCCATTTCCGTTCCCTCAGTCACTTCCTAGTCTTCACAGACACCCTGACTAGATGGGTCAAAGCCTTCCTTACTTGCACTGAACGCGCCAGGGAAGTAACCAAGCACCTCCTGAATAATTCCGTGCCTTGATCTCCCTGTTTTTATAGGCAGTGACAATGGCCCTGCTTTCATTGCCGATGTTGTCCAACAAATTGCTCAGGCCCTCCAAATTGAATAGAAATTATATGCTGCTTACTATCCTGAGAGCTCTGGTCAGGTCGAAAGAATAAACAGAACTCTTAAGACCCTTCTCACAAAATGAATTGAAGAAACTAATCTGTCCTGGCCTGTCCTGCTGCCTTCTGTTCTTTTTCAGATTAGATGCATCCCATCTAAGCCCCATTTGAGCTCATGTCCAGCCGGCCACCACCCATTGTGAACCCAGATCCTGGTTCCTTTGCTACTCTGGGATCAGATATCCTCCAGAGTCAGGTCCAGTCTTTAGCTAAAGCCCTTTAAGAGCTCCACAAATGGGTCCTGGAAAGGGCCCCACTATCGATAGCTACACAAGTCCATGGGTAATTCCCTGGAAATACAGTATGGCTAAAACTTGGAAGTCAGACCCCCTGAAACTTAGGTGGATAGGTCCTTTTACTGTAATAATTTCTTCTCTTACAGTTGTCAAGGTGTCCGGACATGAAACTTGGTTCCACTACAACACGGATCTTCAGCTGAAGCTTTCTAAGACCTCAAAAGTTCTGAATATTTACCACTGTACTTATCAGGTGCACTTCTACTGGACTTGCAACTTTAGGGATTAGTCAGAAGTAAGGGAGGGGAAGGAGGAGTGTCCAGCAAGGTCCCAGGACCAGAATCTATTTTCTAAAAGCGCAGGGTTTACTGAGGATCCTGGAATTTTTCCACTTTCAACCCTAGAGTAGGAATGAGGAGGGTGATTTTAGTTGTCCACTTTTCCATCAGTAATTTCAGACCCCTTAGTAGGGTCTATAACAGACATGGGCAACTCTGTAACTCGAGGGCCAGAATCCAATCAGATTTTCAGGATTTCCCCAATGAATATGCATTGGAAGCAGTGCATGCAAATAGATCTCATGCATATTCATTGGGGAAATCCTGAAAATCTGATTGGATTCTGGCCCTCGAGTTACGGAGTTGCCCATGTCTGGTCTATAGCATGTGGCCTGCTGTCATTTTAAACACATGTTGCTACTTCCACTCAACATATTGAACAATTTCTTGTGAAATTTAGCTCCTTGTGAAGATAAGCCATCCATAGCAGTGGTGTAGCCAGACAGCCAATTTTGGACAGGCCCGAGCTCAAAGAAGGCGGGTTTGATCCCAAAGTGGATGGACATCTCTCTCTCTTTCTTTCTCTCCTTTCCCCCCCCACCCCAGCCTGTGCAGCATATTCTCTCTCTCTCTCTCTCCCCCTCCCCCACCCTTAGAGAGAGACCCAGTTTGAGATCGCACCCTGTTAGAGTATCTATGGTCATCATGGACTGACAGCTGTATGTGAGCCGGCGAGCATCTTGCCCGGGACCAATACCTCCGACTGAGAAAGCTGGCTCCTTGCCAGTAGAAGGAAGTATCATGTGGTGAAAGCCTCTACTTATAAATGGTGAGCGGCATATCCTATAGTGCTGGGTAAATATATGTGTAAAATTGAGGAGTAGATGGGAGAACAAGGTTTGAAATTAAACGTGGATAAAACTGAAATAATGCTTGTAGGAAAGCCTGATCTTCAGTGGCCTAAAGAAGTGAAAAGAATTGACGATGCTCTTCCAGTACATGAGTTTATGACCATTTTAGGTGTAAAGCTTGATTCTGGCCTTACAATGAAGTTGCGAGTAACTAAGGCCGTACAAATATGTTTTGCACAAATGCATTTGTTACACCGACTAAAGTCAATGCTATCGCCATATGATTTCCATACCGTAGGCCGGGCTATGGTCTTGTCGAGACTTGATTACTGCAATGCCCTGTACCTTGGAATAACAAAAGCAAGGTGCAAGGCATTGCAGGTTATACAAAACGCAGCAGCAAGATTGATAATGGGATTGTTGAAATATGATCACATTTCGCCCTCTCTCCAACAATTTCATCGGTTACCAGTTGCTTTCAGAATACAATATAAGGCAGTAATGATTTGCCACCAATTAACATAAGAACATAAGAAGCGCCATCTCTGACTTTTTGCTCTCATTGCCATACTAAACAACACAGTATCATATGATAATGCCACAGGGTTATCTAATAAACAGTTAATTTGGTACCAAATTGATTTCCAAAAATTCATAATGAATGGACAATAGAATAATAAATGATCTAAAGTCCCTGCTTTGAGATGACAGTGCCAACATTCATTAGACTTAGAGCTATCCAATTTTTGTAAACGAACAGGGGTCCATAAAGCTCTATGTAACAGAAAAAAACAAGTTTGTCTCATGGATGCCGACAAATAACAACAAATTATTACTTATAATGACTGGGGTTGCCATTCAACTAATTACATATAATTGGAAAAATTGGAATAGATTAAATTATAATTTTTGGTGGAACTCCTTATGTCATATTTATAAAATGGAGAGACTTATTGCAATACAACAGGGTTGTTTCAGGAAATTTCAAGATATTTGGGAGCCATTAACAAAGTATTGTAATGATTAGAAAAATCTTGTTTCCTTTAATTTTACAAGTTCAATTATGGGGTGGGAGGGAGGGTATTTTTATTGTTACATTTTGTATAAGTATTGATTATATGATAGATAAAGGTGGGGAGAGGGGGAGATAAGAGAATATTATATGTATCATTGTTGATTATTAAGTGATATATTTATGGTTATTTGTATGGATATGTTATCACACTTATTATAAGTTTAAAAATGAATAAAGATATATTAAAAAAATAAAAATAAAAAGAAGCGCCATCTCCGGATCAGACCTTCGGTCCATCTAGTCCGGCGATCCGCTCACGCGGAGGCCCTGCCAGGTGTACACCTGGCGTAATTTTTTAGTCATCCATATCCTTCTATGCCTCATAAGAACATAAGACATAAGAAGTTGCCTCCGCTGGGTCAGACCAGAGGTCCATCGCGCCTAGCAGGCCTCACCCGCGGCGGCCCAGCAGGTCTATGACCTGTCAGGTGTTCCTTGACTTAGCCCTATGATCCCCCTTTTTCTTCTATCTATACTCTTCCTAACCTATCTCTACTTTTATCTGTACCCCAGAATTGTTTAAAAAATAATACGCTTGGTTATACACCAAATAGATCATTATGTTCTGAGAATTTAGCTTTACTGAAGACGAATGTTAACCCGAGGCTTGTGGAAACTGGTAAAATGACTTTTTGTTATGCAGGAGTTAAAATATGGAACTCCCTTGTGGGCCAAATACGAAATTGTCGTGAAAAGGGCTTGTTTAGAAAATGACAAAAGACGCAATTGTTTGAAGATGCCTTTTTCTAGCTAATAATTCTCTTTTCTGACATAGTTGATGAACTAGTCATGATTTTCATTATATAAGCCATGGTATTAGTTTGTAGATATGATTTCTGAGGATTGTTTGTGTGTCTGTTTTTATAATATTATGTATATAAATCATATAAACCGTTTAGTTTTAAATGGTATAGAGCAGGGATCTCAAAGTCCCTCCTTGAGGGCTGCAATCCAGTCGGGTTTTCAGGATTTCCCCAATGAATATGCATTGAAAGCAGTGCCTGCACATAGATCTCATGCATATTCATTGGGGAAATCCTGAAAACCTGACTGGATTGTGGCCCTCAAGGAGGGACTTTGAGACCCCTGGTATAGAGATTTTTTAAAAATAAATAAACAGATTCATGGCCATTCTCCGTGTCTTGGGAAGTTCACGTGGCTTGGTGGTAGTTCAGTGGTATCATACTAGCTGTGTTCTCGGCTCTTAGTAACCTAGTTTTTTTGTTATAATAATAATAATAACTTTATTCTTCTATACCGCCACAATCTTCCGACTTCTAGGCGGTTTACAGTCAAGAGAGCTGGACATTCAGCGAGTTACAATATGCAGATAGTCAGAGGAAATACAGAGTAAAGAAACTTTAAGAAAGCGAAAAAATGTTATCTGAGATGTTATCTTCTATGTCTATACGTTTTGATTATATGACATCCACTCACACTTTGTATCACTGGTCCACATTGGCTATATCAAAAGGTAAAGCGATATCTCTCTTTTATAGTATTCTAAGAGATCACTCTTTTACATTTTCCTCTCATTCCATGAAACATTGGGAACCTATGCTGACAACCTCACTTTCTGATGTTGACTGGGAACTCTTTTGGTCCTCAACAAACCGACCTCTTTTATCATCCAGAGTCTCACAATCAATGTTCTTCATTATGTGGAATGCGGTATGGACACCTTTTCGGATGTGGAAAGCTAACCTAAAACAAGACTCTATATGTTGGAACTGTATGAAAGAAGTTGGGACTCTTGATCACATGCTTTTCCATTGTGCTCAAGTTCGTTCCTTTTGGACGTGCATTTGGGACACCATAAAGTCTATTACCAATTGTTCAGAAGAAATTTCCTTTGACACTATAATTCTCCGATCTCAACACCCTTGTTTTACACAGTCTAACTGTCCTCCTAAACTCATTGATGCAATGTTTGTGACTGCCCTTATGCACATCTTGAAAAATTGGAAGTCCTCTTCATTACTAAACTATACCTTCTGGTGGAATTCTTTGAGCATGTATCATAAATTTGAATCATATGCTTATGAAAAGAAAAATATAATTCGACTTTCCAAAAATTTGATACAATGTAAATCACCCTGGAAATTCCTGGACTCATATGTTAAATCTATTTCATAGACACTCCTCTCTTCTTCTTCTTCTTCCTCTTCCTCTTCTTTTTCTTCCTTCAATTTCTCTTTCCTCTTATCTTTCCTTTTACTAATTTTTCATGAACAGTCCTAGTACTTTAGATCTTTTAAAACGATTCAATTCTACATTGCACAATGTAACTGAATATTAGTTATACTAAATGTTTTGTTTTATATTTTGATACCATGTACTTGAACTGTTTCCTATATTTTTCCAAAAAATCAATAAAAAATATTGAACTAAAAAAAAAAAAGAAAGCGAAAAAATAAAATATACAGTTTGCTAAGAAATTTCCGAGAGGACCTGTTTGAGAGAGGTCACGAATTACAAAAAATACAGCGAAAATTACAAAAATACAGCGTAAATTACAATATACAGTTTGTTAAGAATTTTCTGAGGGGACATATTAGGTGAAAGGTCCCGAAATTACGAGATACAGTTTGATTAGGATTTCAGAGAGGGCATATTGGGAAGACGAGAAAAGAAAAAAGTGTTAGGTGAAGATTCTGTTTAGGTGATATATCTATCGAATAAGGCAGTTTTTATGAGTTTTCTAAAAGCGTTGTAGGTCAGTCTAGCTTTATTAATGTAGTTGTCTAGCCAATGTTGTTTGTTTGCTTGGTACGCAAAAGTTCTATCCAGAAATGTTTTGTATTTACAATTAGTAAAGCTTGGGTATGCAAAAAGATAGCAGTTTCTGGTTTGTCTTATAGGGCTGTAGAATACAAAGTGAGATTGCAAGTATGTAGGAGTTAGTCCCCAAACTAGTTTGAAACATATGCAGGAGAACTTGAAAATTATTCGTGCCTCGACTGACAGCCAGTGCAGTAGTTTGTAGTAGGGGGTGACATGGTCGCTCTTTTTTAATCCAAATATCATGCGGACCGCTGTGTTCTGAATAATTCTAAGTTTCCTCACTGTTTTTTTGGGTATACCCATATAAACGATGTTGCAATAGTCCAGAGTAGAAAGCACTAGTGATTGCACTAATAATCTGAACGATAGTGGGTCAAAGTATTTTTTTATGGTCTTTAATTTCCATAATATCAGGAAACATTTTTTTACCACTATGTTCATGTGTTCATCCATTGTCAGGTGTGTGTCCAGTGTGACTCCCAGTATTTTTATTGTATTAGTAATCGGGTAATCGTGGTCTTTTATGTGTAGTGTTGTGTTGGTAATTTTATCCGTTGGGCTTGCAAGGAAGATTTTTGTTTTTTCTGTGTTAAGTTTCAGTTTGAAGTTTATTGTCCAATGTTCTATTTCGGTCATAATATGAGAAATGTATTTTGAGGTTTCGTTTGTAATGCTGTTCACTGGGATTAAAATGGAAATGTCATCTGCATATATGTAGTAGTTCAAGTTTAGTTGTTGCAGTAAATGCCCTAGGGATGATATGTAAATGTTGAACAGTGTGGGTGAGAGTGGTGAACCCTGTGGCACTCCCGAGGGGTTTCTCCAGGAGTTTGAATATATCCCACCACTAACCACTCGATATGATCTCTTTGTTAGGAAGCCCTGTATCCAGTTCCTTGCTTTTTCCATGATTCCTATTGCATCTAGGCAGTGTATCATTATTTTGTGGTCAACTAGAACAAAAGCACTGCTGAAGTCTAGTTGTAGAATTAGAGCACTTGTTCCTTTGCTGAAAAGGCCTTATAGGTGATTTAGGATCGAGGCTAGGACTGTCTCGGTGCTAAAGCCTTTCCTGAATCCTGATTGGTGTTCGTTTAGTATGCTGAATTTGTCTAGTTTCCTAGTTCCACGTTGACCAATCCTTCAAGAATCTTGGTAAATACGGGGATGCTCGCTATGGATCTGTAGTTGGTTTTCAAAGCTAGAGAGATTTTTTGATCTTTTGGGATGGGTATGATTAGTATATGTCCCATTTCCTCGTGAAATGTTCCTTCCGTGAGAGTGGTTGTTATCCAGTTGAATAGGTCCTTCTTGAAATCTGGTGTGGCTGTTTTCAGGGTATTGGAGGGACATACGTCTAGGAGGCAATTTGATTTAGTATATTTATTGAACAGGGTGAGAAATTGGTGCCACTTATGGTGTTCACCTATGAATATCTACCTACGCATGCCTGTAACTAAGCTGTGCCTTTCCTATATTCAAGCAAGTTTGTTTTCTGTAGTAAAGGACCACATAATAAAGACAATTGCTTTCAGGACCGTGTGGTTATTGCCTATAAGCCTAAAAGCGAAGCTGAAAGTTGTTTTGCTGGGACCATTTATGGCAGGGCTAAGAGAATAAAATAAACCCCTAGACCAGTGGTCTCAAACTCAAACCCTTTGCAGGGCCACATTTTGGATATGTAGGTACTTGGAGGGCCGCAAAAAAATAGCTAATGTCTTATTAGAAAAATTACAATTTTGCATGAGGTAAAACTCTTTATAGTTTATAAATCTTTCCTTTTGGCTAAGTCTTAATAATAATAATATAATTTATAACTAAAGAGACATATGATCAAGAAACTGTTTTATTTTACTTTTGTGATTATGATAAACATACCGAGGGCCTCAAAATGGTACCTGGCGGGCCGCATGTGGCCCCCGGGCCGCAAGTTTGAGACCACTGCCCTAGACATACGAGATTTTATTATCAGTAATTGCCTAGCACTGACTAGTCATCCTACAAATAGGGTTAACAGATTTTACTTTAGCTCAGGGAAAACGAGAAGTTTGATCCCTTCTACCCTGCTGTCATGCATACACAGGTCTATAAAATTTACCACTTACACGTATAAGTATGTAGTTCTACATACCTCGTACATGCAAATGTCCCCCTGAAGTTTAAAAAAATTGCCATCTATGTGTTCAAATAGAAGCATAACTTGTGTGGGTTTGTTTAGAGACCACTGCCCCATTCCGCCTGATCAACAATCCACTGAAGATTTGTCAATAGACCTGCAATCCGGTTTTTCAGTATTGGGGGACGTTCTAAACCTTGAGTAATGTCCAATAGATCAAATTGCTCCAAATGTCATCCTAATTATGCAACCGTCACTGCCTCCAACAACTTGGCCGGGAAGGGAATGCCTGTAACAGGCTGATAGCTGCTACAGTGGCTAGAATCCAAAACGTGGCTTTCAAAACAGGGGTGAGCAGTGCATGCCTCATTGAATAGAGAAAGCAGCTGTCTGGCAAAGATCTAGTTATAAAAACAGTGAGCCAGTGAGTTAATTCTAAAGGTAAATTCTCGCACAACAATGTTTGATATAGATCTCACTTCCAATTGCCCTTTTAAGAATTTTGTTTTCAGTATCTTGTGTACAGCTGTGATTGAAACCATAGTAGACTGTCCCCAAATAAGTCGGCTGGAACAAATAAGTCAGCTGGAACAGATTCATTCCAGTTTCCTGACAGAAGTCCACCAGCTCGCTGAGAAGTAGGCAATATCATGGAAAAAAAAAAAAAGGCACGCTATTAGGTTTTGATAGGGCTACAGCATGCAACACTTTAGGGTCTATCAGAGAGCCTCACAGATTCTGTACCTTTAGCTCCAAAAATGTAGGTAAATCATGTGTGATAGATGGCAGAAGACAAACTATCTCCCTCCAAACACTTGCCTAACAAAACTCTGTTCTCGGTGATACCTTAACTAAGATACTGATGAAATAGACTTTCTTTGGATCATTTATTAACTTCTTATACATACTAACCTGATGCCTCTAGCTGTAGCATAGCAAGGAATTATCAGATTACTACCGTGGTCTGTGTCCCGTATATGGACATTCAGTTGAGGACGGGCTGGGAAGGGCTAAGATGGTTTAGATGGGCTGGAGGGAGCTTTGATAGAGACTCCAGTAGATAGAACCTAAGCATGCTACCGGGCAGAGCTCTGGTTTCTGTCCCCAAAATATCTAAGAAAAAGGACTATTTAAATTAAATGATTAATTTATAGAGCGTGTATGCTTGGGTAGACTGGATGGGCCATTCGGGTCTTTATCTGCCATCATTTACTATGTTACTATGTTGTTGCCACTATCTCTTACTGCTGATATCATTTTTTTATCTTGCAATGGTACCTGCCACCTCAAAGACAGGCATATTGACCTAGCCAACACCACAAGAATCAGAGCCCCAATTGGGGGGGGGGGGGGGAGGAAAGCATTAGTCTTTCTAGCCCATCCGTTCTTTACATTGGATTCAGCTATTAGCATACACTTTACACCAAATATTCTGGTTTGACTAGATAGGAAGCAGCTGCCAGGACTTATGTGGGTCCTCACCAATATTCAGCTAGGGACTCATATATGACACTTATGTGGATCCTGGTTGAATATCAGCCCAGACCCACCTAAGGTTGTCTGATCAAATCCCCCCTCCCCTTATTCTGATCCTCCTCCCTCCCAGAACAGCAATAGACCCCCCCCCCCACACACACATTGTAATCCTTCTCAAAGGATCCCCCACCTTGTAGCCCCCCTCCTTCCCCAACCTACTATCTTGATCTCTGGTAGCCTAGAAGTAGACAGACAAGAGATGTCCTAATCATAGAAACATGATGGCAGATAAAGGCCAAATGGCCCATCCACAGTAACCATTATCTCTTCCTCTCTCTTAGAGACCCCATTTGTCTATTCCATGCTTTCTTGAATTCAGACACAGTCTCTGTCTCCACCACCTCTTCCGAGAGACTGTCCCACGCATCTACCACTCTTTCTGTAAAAAGGTATTTCCTTAGATTAGTCCTGAGCCTATCACCTCTTAACGTCATCCTATGCCCTCTCATTCCAGAGCTTCCTTTCAAATGAAAGACTAGACTCGTGCGCCTTTACATCATGTAGGTATTTAAACGTCTCTATCATATCTCCCCCCTCTCCTGTCTTTCCTCCAAAGTATACAGATTGAGATCTTTAAGTCTGTCCCCATATACCTTATGATGAAGACCACGCACCATTTTAGTGGCCTTCCTCTGCACCAACTCCATTCTTTTTATATCTTTTTGAAGGTGCTGCCTCCAGAATTGTACACAATATTCTAAATGAGGTCTTACTAGAGTCTTATATAGGGGCATCAATACCTCATTTTTCCTACTGGCCATACCTCTCCCTATGCATGCTAGCATCCTTCTAGCTTTTGCCGTCACCTTTTCCACCTGTTTGGCCACCTTAAGATCATCACATACAATCACGGCCAAGTCCTGCTGTTCTGTCGTGCACATAAGTTCTTCACCCCCTAAACTGTACCGTTCCCTTGAGTTTTTGCAGCCCAAATCCATGACCTTGCATTTCTTAGCATTAAATTTTAGCTGCCAAATTTCAGACCTTTCTTTTCGGTTTGGCGGTATATATGAATAAATTATTATTATTATTATTTACATAGCACCTAAGATATATGCTTAGACAGAATTTGGTACATGTGTATATAACATTATGCTAATCATTTACACAAGTAATCCGTTTTATACCATTAACTCCTATATTATATGTCTATCATAGTTTGCCCCGGGATCCAATTTATCTATCTCTGTTTTCCTCTCTGTGGATGTCACTATATCTTTTGTTTCTTGCCCCCCAGGCTCCATTACGATTGGACAGGCTTTGTGTACCTCTTTCTGTACAATAATATCTCTCACATTTACAGATGCTGCCAAAAAAGGTTTAGCCACCAGTCAGTCAGAACGCGATCACAGCCAGAAAGAGAGACCAGAAAGTCAAAAACAGGAATTACACCAGAATCGCAAAGCGACAAACTGGGACAAGAAGACTCAGGACTTCCTGAATTATCGAAATTGACTACAGTTTTATACCCTCCCCCTGGATTCAGGCTATATATAAAATTGTCGTAGCTTACAGCTTACTTCACATGCAAATTCAGCTCCATGAAGATTTTGGCTCTTATTCAGCTAATCATGGATGGCGGCAGCCTGATTCAAATCTGACCCATCAGCTTGGCTTTATGTGAATAGTCACAGATTATAATTACTTGAGTCATTTGAATACAATGCAAATCACTGAATACTTCAAATGGAAGAGAAAAATCTGTGAATCTCTACTTCCAAAATGATTTGATGTGATATAAACTGGATGAATATTCAGCAGAGCCTTTTGTGAAGTACAGGGGAAATATGAAAGCCCCTCCATGGACATCTATTTCTTACATGGAGCCCCTATGTGCAATGTAACTTTCAATTTCTACCATTTTCCTTTTTCGAATTCAAACTTAGGGCTCCTTTTACGAAGCCGCGTTAGCGGTTTAACATGAGTAATAGCGCGCGCGAATATGCCGGCCGCGCAAGCCACTACCGCTCCTCATGAGCAGGCGGTAGTTTTTCAGTTAGCGCGGGGGTTAGCGAGCGCTAAAAAGGTACATGAGATAAAGCCGTTAACGCAGCTTCATAAAAGGAGCCCTTAATGAATTGGAACGTCCTTTGTTTGAACACTTTCTACAGTCGGTCATAGGTGGGTTGGGTGGGGTTTTTTTGGGTTTTTTTTTAAATCAATTCCTTTCCTCCAGAATTGTTTTCTCATATTATACATGAAAAGAGTTACACGAGGCAAGTGCCCAAATATTGTAATTTCAGGGTTTTCCAGAAATCAGGTCTGACAGATGTTAAGGTGGATTTAATGTGGAACAAAGACAACATAAAATATTCTTACCTTCCTGGGCTACAGCTGCATTTCATGTCACCTGACACCCCATAATGTAAAGTCACATTTAGGAGGGAATTCATCAGAGGATGCTAACTGATTTAACGCATGCTAATTATTATTGTGCACTATATACTAAAGGCTAGATTCACTAAGGACACCGAGCCTGTCCCGACCACGGCCCGCTTCACTAGCCGTACTTCCGATCCAATCTGCGCATGCAAATGAGGGGGAATGGCATACAAATGTAGGAAGGAAGCAATTCACTAAAAAAAAATCAGAAACACCGACTGGGCTGGCCGATCAAAAAGAAGCGACTGCCGGGGACCAGTCGCTCACGTCCTTTCCAACTGTCCTGCTCTCTGCCTGAAATCCCAGCCCTGCAGCCCTGAAACCATAAAAAAAACACCCTGCTCTCTGCTGCTCTCCTCTCTTCTGCCCTGCCTCTCTGCTCTATTGTGCCATGCCATCCTGCTCTTTGCCGCCCTGCCTCTCCGCCCTATTCCACCATGCCTCTCTGCAAGCCCGTGTTTTTAACCCGCGGGTTAAAAGCGGAGCTGCACTTCTCGCCACCAGCCCCGGCTGATCTCAGCATACGGCGTCACGACACCCTGACCTGGCATTTCCACGTTCCCTAGCATGAGAAGAGTCGCGCGACCATTCTAGGGCAACCATGTGTTCATGGGGCAGGGAGGAAGACAAGGGCTGGCGTGTACTCTTCTGTGCCAGCCCTCCCTTACCGGAGGGCTTCCTTGTGCTCCTCCAAGTGTGCCTGTATTTTAAAAACCTCTGCTCCCAGCATTATCCTCAATAAGGCCTTACAGTAGAAGATGGTACAACTTGATCCCCCCCTCTCCCTCCCATGCTTGTGCTGAGAGCAAGCTCATGCGTGCAAAACATCTACAGGAAAAGAAGATGGCCTGCACATGCTTCGGGATCACTCTGCAGCGATCCGTTCAGTCTCGTGGGATGTGCCTCTGATTGCATTAATTTTCAGGAGGAGGCTTGCTGGATCGATTGCCCAGGAAGACTTGGCCACGGATCGTCCAGCAAGGGTAAGCTTAATGAATCTAGCTCTAAGACACCCATAGGAATTGTCACAGGGAAGCCCCTGTGAGATCAGATTTAAAGCCAGAGATGTCAAACACCGGCTGCATTAAAGCCTGTTCCTAAACCTAGACAATTGTTGGAAATCATTTGGGCTGCAAAAACCCAAAGGAACGGTACAGTTTGTGGGGGGGGAGGGTGAAGAACTTTTGTGCACAACAGAAGAGCGGGACTTGGGTGTGATTGTACGAGATGATCTTAAGGTGGCCAAAACAGGTTGAAAAGGTGACCGCGAAAGCTAGAAGGATACTAGGGTGCACAGAGAGAGATAAGGCCAGTAGGAAAAAGGAGGCATTGACGCCCCTGTATAAGACTCTGGTGAGAGCTCGTTTAGAATATTCTGTACAATTATTCGAAAAGATGTATAAAGAATGGAGTCGGTCCAGAGCAAGGCTACTAAAATGGTGCATGGTTTTTGTCATAAGACGTATGGGGACAGACTTAAACATTTCAATCTGTATACTTTGGAGGAAAGGCAGGAGAGGGGAGATATGACAGAGACGTTTAAGTCTCTTTCATTTGACAGGAAGCTCTGGAATGAAAGAAAGGTGAACAAGTATAAGCCCAATTTATCTTTTTCTGAGAAGCCACCAGAGAGGGTGATTGGGAAACACCCGGGTTTAAATTCAGTCCAGACAAATAAAACAGGGCAGACCCGAATTAAAACGTAGAGTTAGCATTAGGCAAAAAGCTGAAGGCGGCCAAGCTGGCACACTGTTGAGAGCAGCACCAATTAGAAGCCAGCAGCCGCCGGACTCTTGCCTTAATTATCCCAGCAGTGCAGTGCGGAAGGGGGCAGAGCAAAGCAGGAACTCAAAGGAGAAACAGCTTCTATCCAAGCCATAGGGGGGGGGGGGGAACCAGTGCCAGAGATCAAGAATGGAGGGACTCAACAACACAGGTACCTCACTAAACCTGATATTATTTGCCCTGAGTTACCATGCCAGAAAGAGCAAGAGGTGCAGGACTTTGAAATAGAGGACGAGGGTGAACCCATGGAATGTAATGGGGAAGGTGTGGAAGACATTCCTATGGAGACCCGAGTGTAAAGCACAGTGCTTAACTGAAATATTGGGACATTAAGGTGTTTGAACCGTAGAGCACACTAGCCAAGTTTCACTCAGTCCTAAAGAGAATTTCAATCCTGCTTGGAAGGAATGCTAAGACTGTGGAAACTGTTGGGATTGACAGAGAAGCTATGAGAGAAAACCCTAGTAGCTTTTTTTTTTTCCTCTTCTTCTTCTTCTCCTTTTCTTGTAAAGCAGCTGATAAGTCCCTTACTGGAGTCCGGTGGAAAGAGCTGAGCTTGGAAGAAGATGTTCCCATGAGGGGCAGCTAAGGAAATTCTGATTTAGTAAACTAGTAACAGATGTATTGTATAACCTGAAAAAGGGTTGGCTGGGTTCGAGATAACTTAGTATCTATACGAGATCAATCTAGCAACAATTCTGTTCTTGAATTCTTACATGTCCAAATTAATAAGAACTCAAAAACAGATCTTCTCTTACTTTATATCCCTCCCCCTATAGATCTCACAAAGCTTCTTTCTTTGCAAAACTTATTATTTGATTTTTGTTCTGATTCTGTTTGTCCTATTATCTTAGGTGACTTCAATATCCACTTTGATAACCAAAACAATCCTTATACATCTGACTTTACGAATTTTATCAAAACCTTAGATCTGGCTATACACATAAAAGAACCCACTCATTCCTCAAAACATACACTTGACATGATACTTACAACTAAATCTCAATCAATATCTTACTCAGAGCCTGTTATCTCCCCTGTACCATGGTCTGATCATTGTTTTATTTCTTTATATTGCTATTACTCCTACTCGACCGAAACAATATCCTCTTCTGAACCCCTAAAAAGGATTACCTTCAGAGACCTCTCAAAATTAGAAATCTCGGATATTACCCCTTTCTTTAGTCCCACCATAACTATTCCTAACTTTGACTCTGTTGACGATCAACTATTTTCTTGGAATTCCTTACTAGAATCTTGTCTGAACGCAAAAACACCATTAATCTCTAAAACAATTTCTGCCCGAAAAGCTCGTAATCCATGGTACAACAAAGAACTTTCACTTATCAAAACGCAACTTCGCTCGCTCGATAGGAAATGGCGCTCCTCAAAATCTTCCGTGAATTTAGAACATTATAAAGAACAAGCACAATTTTATAAAAACAAAATCAACCAAGCAAAAAAACTTTTTTACTCTAATAAAATTGATAAGGCTAAAAACAGCTCTGAATTATTTTTAATTCTTAAATCCATTACCCCTGAATCAAAAAATAATAAAAAGAACTTTGAATTTACTCCTAAAGCTCAAGATCTGGCTGATTATTTTTGCGAAAAAATCGCTCAAATACGAAAAACCCTTGTAATAAACATAATAGATGACCCATTACACAATAACACTGATCTCACCTTACCAACATCCAAATGCATAAACTTAAAAATTCCATCATTAAAAGAAATAGAAGGAGTCTTTCAAAGAATTAAACTAAACAATTCTCGATCCGAACCAATCCCTCCGATTTACCTGAAAAATTTTTTCTCTTGCTTCGGTCCTTTTATCCATTCACTTATTAAAAATAGTTTTCTTACAGCTACTGTCCCTTTGAACTGGAAAAAAGCGACCGTTACTCCAGTACTGAAAAATTATAATTCTAACCGCAACGATGTTTCCAACTATCGCCCAATTTCAAACTTACCTTTCCTAGCAAAACTAACCGAAAAACTGGTCTTTGAACAACTGTCAGATTTTATCGAGTCATCTAACGCATTGCATCCTAACCAAACAGGCTTCCGAAAACACCATAACACAGAATATTCAATGTTAGGCCTTGTAACCAATATTCATTACTATCTAGACCACCACAAATCGGTTGCTCTTTTTTCCTTAGACCTTTCAGCGGCCTTTGACACTATAGATCACGCTCTCCTACTCAATCGCTTGGAATCTTTTGGAATTGGTGGACAGGTTCTAAAATGGTTTACATCTTTTCTCTCCAACCGATCTTCTACTGTTACAGTTGGAGATGATTACTCTGCCTCTTACTCTTCACCTTTTGGTATACCCCAGGGTTCTATTCTGTCTCCTCTTTTATTCAATATCTTTCTCTCACCATTACTTACTATCTGTCAATCACTGGGCTTTACATCATTTTCCTACGCTGATGATATACAACTCCTTCACCCACTTGATCCCGAAAACATCGAAGAAATTAAAGCTATAAATACTAAATTGGACACAATAAAAAACTGGCTTTGCCATAATAAACTCTCATTAAATACCCAGAAAACACAAACCATGCTATTTACTTGGAGAAAAGATATTACTCTAATATCTCCATTTGTCCTTAACAATAACCCAATTGAATCTGTATCAACCGTGAAAATTTTAGGCATAATTATTGACTCGAACTTATCTTTTCATGACCACATAAATCAAACTGTTAAATCCTGCTTCTATAAACTCCGTTTGATAAGATCCATTTCCTCTTATCTAGAACCAAAATCGGTTAATATCCTTGTTCATTCCATGATTATCTCCAAAATAGATTACTGTAATTCTTTGCTCTATAATATACCGCAAAAAGAAAAGAAAAGGCTACAAATAATCCAAAACACTGCCATAAAACTTATATACAAAGCAAAAAAATACAATCACGTAACACCATTATTCATTAAGTCACACTGGTTACCTATTAATCACCGAATAACCTTCAAAATAGCTCTTTTAGTCTTCAAGGTATTGTTATTTAACACGCCCCAATTCATATCAAGAATGATTACTCCATATCATTCAACTCGACCCCTTCGATCTTCACAACTAGATTTATTATCGATCACCTCTCTAAAAATAGTGGGAACAAGGAGAAACAATATGTTCTCTGTTTTAGCCCCCCAACTCTGGAACACTCTGCCTCTATATATTAGAAAGGACAAAGATCTTATCTCTTTTAAAAAACAATTAAAGACTTTTTTATTCAACGACGCATTTACCAACTAATTAGTTAGTCTCTTGATTTTTCTTTTTCCCATCCTTTTGTTTTTTCCATTACATGTTTTTTCATTTCTATTTGAGTAAAATTTGTAACTTTTCCCTCCTTTCCTCTCAGTCATGTCTGTCACTAATCTAAATGTACAGTGTTATCCCTAAATTGCAGGTTACTATTGTTTTATTTGCTTTTAATGAGATATATGTTTTCATTTAAACTTGTTTCTTTTTTATATAAGCTGTTAACAATTTTGTTCTACGTTTTTTAACTTCTTAATAATTAGACAGTCAGTCTTTCCTTAATTTGTTTTAACTGTACATTGCTTAGAATTTCTTATATAGGCGATTAATCAAATAAACGTGAACTTGAACTTGAACTTGAACATCAGCACAATTCTGGGAGGAAAAACCCTGCCCCTTTGAGCAATGTTTGAAAAGCGCAAAGGACGCATATGCACTATTTCATTCAATAATAATAATAATTTATTTTTGTAGACTGCTATACCAAAAAAGGTTCAAAGCGGTTCACCACAAGATAAAATACATACAATCAGTAAAATTGAAATGACATAATAAAAACAATCAATTAAAATTGGAATACATGAATTAAGAATCCGTTAAAATTGAAATGCATCAGTTAAGAAACAAGAGTTAAACAGTTGTAATACTAGGGGCTCCTTTTACAAAAGTGCGCGTGCAATAGCGCGTGTTAAATTCCCGAGTGTGCTAGCCACTACCGTCTCCTTTTTAGGAGGCGGTAGATTTTCAGCTACCGCATGCTATAGCGCGTGGTAATTTTGTGCGTGCGCTAAAAACCCTAGCGCACCTTCGTAAAAGGAGCCCTAGGTTAAAGACATGTTGTAGTACTAGGATATAGACATGCCGAACAGACAGGTCTTTAATGTTTTCCTAAAATCAAAATAGGAAGTGGCCTCTAAGATAGGTTTTCCTAGCCACATATTCAGTTTGGCGACCTGGAAGGAAAAAATTCTGTCAAAAAACTTTTTATATTGGCAGGATTTTAAAGGGGGAAAATTGAATAGATTTATTCTACGTGGACTCTTTTTGAGATGATTCAAAGAGAAGTGGGAAGCAAGATAGTCTGGTAACATCCCCAAAACTGCTTTGTAACAAATACAGGAAAACTTAAACAGAACTCTGGACTCTATCGGCAACCAGTGAAGTTTTTGATAGAAGGGGTTAATATGCTCCCATTTTTTTAGTCCAAAAATAAAACGAACAGCAGTGTTCTGGATTCAGATCTATAGGGGCTGGGAGGGGTTAGTGACCAGAGGAGGAGCAAGGACTTAGTGATCATTATCAGTCTGCTAACCAGGTGAGAGGGCCCAGATAAGATTAGCTAGCCAGTTTCTTCCTCTTAATTATCCAGGGTCTGGTCTGAATATTGGCCGGCACCCAGAAATTATGGCAGCAGGGAAAATTTTTTCAGTTGCCCAGATTAGGTCCAGCATTGATTATCCGGATGGTTTTCGGCCTGTGTCAATCAGCTCTATGGCGCATGCCGATTGCTGTGGACTAAATATCGACTTTTGTAATTTATATCACTTTACAGATGTTTTAACTTAGCTCAATTGTGTGTTACTGTTTCGTCAGAAAGCAAAAGACCGTTTATGTTGCCCGTAATCATTTTCTTTTTTTCCTAATGTTCCTTCCTGAATGGTATTCTATTATGCAGGTGGATTGTCATATCATGCTTTTTAGAAATCACATTGTACTCCCAAGCACTGCTATTGATTTAGTCCGCTTATGCAGAATAAAAGATCAGGGCAGTTCTAATAGAAAAATAGATCATCTGAAATTCAGGGATGGGGTACAGAATTAATTTCCAATACTACTAGATAAAATACTTGAAACTACTCCAGACCATAATAGACTTACAACAAACATTTAACTCTTTCTCAGACATAAACAGAAGTATATCAAGTTAAAATTTAATCAAATGTTTCGCTTGTCTTGCAAAACACTTGCATTGTGGTTTGAGGCCGAGTGCTTTTGTTTGGGGGGGTTTGTACTTTAAAAAAAATGTCAATTGTGATGGGCATCCAGCCATTGGGCTCCTGTTTTGTGACACATTTCATGATTTTCTAGTGTTGTTTTCTGCTTGTTTTGATCCTGATTGTATGTTGCCTTTGCAATTGCTAATAAAGACAATTAACCCCCCCCCCCCCCGCAGAAAAAAAAAACCCACTTGCAAACCAAGTTACTTGCAATCCAAGGTTTTACTGTACTTATGCTGACATTTTGATGGCAAGGCAAATTGATTGTGGACCTATATACAGTTGTCATTCGTTTGGCTGTTTGTATTACAGTTTAAAATTCTAGATAACCAATGGTTCCTAGACAATCTGCTGCCAACATGCATTGCAATCCAATTTTTAAGAACCAGAACAAATATCTGACCTTGTTGACGTTCTTGATGTAATAAACATTTTACTCAAATAGAGGCAGCCTGTGGTACGTTTGCCTTGTGTACACGCTACCGTTGCGGTAAAAACTTCCAGGGGCTGCACATAGGAAGTGATGGCAGAGGGAGAGCCAACAGGGTCGCAAGAAGCACATTGTTGACCGCTGCGAGCAACAACTTTATTTATTTGAAAATTGATATACCGCATAAATACTATGGGGCTCATAATCAAAAGAGAAAAACGTCCAAAAACCGGCCTAAGTCATTTCCCAAATACGTCCAAGTGCCGATAATAAAAATGGGTTTTGGACGTATTTCTAAATGACCTACGCCTACAAAGTGCCACTGAACGACCAAAGCTAAACGGGGCGTTTCGGGAGGAGTGTCGAGGGTGGGAGTTGGGCGGGACGTGGGCCGGCTTAGACTTAGTTGTACAGCCCACGATTGATGGAACTTGGACGTTGTGACTTAGGACCATGTAAAACATGGTCTAAATCACAATAACCCACCTAAAGTCACCAGATAAGCATTGCAAAACATAAAACAGACCCCCCACACACTACCCCAGTGATCACTGACTCCCCATCACCACCATAAAATTATTAATCACATCTTTAAAATTCCGCCTCCAGACCATCATCACCTGGCCGTCTGACATAGGAAAGCCTAGTCGTCCAGCACAGAGGCAGCTTAAGTCATCTTGGGGGTGAGTTAGGAACCCATAGAGAAGAAGACTCATGCCTATAAGCCCCTGTAATCATTGCATTGATATTTAAACATCTGCACTCCCCTGTACACCCCCAAAACCCTTTTCTACTGGCATATAAATGGCTCCTGCAGCCATAAGGGCTATTAGGGTGGGTCTAGGGGATTCTGGAGGAGGTTTGGGGAGGCTCACCATGACCTATAAGGGAGCTGTAGGGAGAAGAAGACATGGCACCTTTTTTGTGAAGTTCACAGCAGTGCCCTGTAAGGTACCACACTATTTAGGTGGCATGTCTGGGTGTGCAGTCCATCACTTTGCAGACCCCTCCCACATCCAACAGGGCTTGTTCTAGGCGTTTTTGACTTGGACGAAAAGTTGGACGGAAATGTGGTATAAAGATGAACGATTTAGCGGCTTGGACGATCAGATCGGCAGGACGTATAATTAGACGATTTTCGAAACAAAAAAAAATTTTGGACGTATTTTTCAAAAATGTGTCCTATGCTGTTTTTGACTTTGGACGACTTTGAGAGTTGGACGCAAACAGACTTAGACGTCTCTTTCGATTATGCCCCTCCACGCGGTTTACAAAATTACATGCATACGTATGAAAAATACTAAAATATGTTGCGACAGAACAAACACAATAGAAACATTAACTAACAGTATCATTATTAAAACCTTCTTTCAAATTCATCCAACAAGATGGAAAGACAAATTCCCACAGAAACATTTACAGGACAGTAAGGCTTCAGCAGCAAATAGCATTAGCATATGAAAGCATTAACAAATAATTGTGGACTCCTTTTAATAAGCTGCGTGAGGGCATCAACGCGCGGAATAGCGCGCGCTACAATGCTGCGTGCATTAGACGCCAACACCAGCACTGAGCTGGCGTTAGTTCTAGCCGAGTAGCATGGGGATCGCGCACGCTAATCTGCATGCGCTAAAAACGCTAGCGCACCTTAGTAAAAGGAGCCCTGTGTTTTCAACATTTTCTTAAAATTCAGTCTCCCATCCCAAAATTGCAGAATACCAGGCAGCGCATTCCAAAGCTTGGCCCAGCATTTTTGCCCCAATCATAGCATGAGAGACTAACATCTTACCCTCCAAATTCAACTTCATACCATTTTCAGATCTCAAAACATTTTCTGGGTTGATAGATTTCAAAAAAACTCCTTTAGTGCCCTTGGGGAAACGTGACATAAGGTTTGCTGTATGATTGACAGAATCTTAAACTGGATTGGGGAAGGAGCCAGGGAGTGGAGAGGGGGGCACGCATGGCAGGTGAGATCGGGGAAGGAGTAGGGGCGGAGACAAGGGCGGGTGAGGGGCGCCATCGCCTCTCGCCCTCGCTACGCCACTGCCTGTAGGTGTCACCTATACAGTGAGAATAGAGTGGGGTATGGAAGACTCACATATTCCACCATAAGTGTAGCAGGTAGAGCAGGATATGGGCCTGAGTCCCCATCTTCCCCATCCCAAAAGGAGGACATCTGGTAACCCTAGTATGTGGGCTTTTTTCAACAGCAATGGAGAAAAAGCCTCAAAAACACCATGCAGCACATTGCACTAACATTGTGACAAGCTGCCTTAATACTAAGGCCTAATCTCAGGGAAATTATAAACTACATCGTTCCACAAACCTAAAACGTACTTGTATTGCAAGACCTCGCTCATTTAGAGAACAGTCACTACACTCTTGCAGTGTCAGAGAGAGAAGAATCATCGGCTCAGTTGTGATGTGTGTATACTGTATGTACTTGTATTGCAAGACATTGCTTGTATATCAAGTTAAAATTTAATAAAATGTTTTGCTTGTCTTGCAAAACACTTGCATTGTGGTTTGAGGCCGAGTGCATGGGGTTTGTGTGTGTTTGTTTGGGGGGGTTTGTACTTTTAAAAAAATGTCAATTGTGATGGGCATCCAGCCATTGGGCTCAAGTTTTGTGACACATTTGCTGTCATGATTTTCTAGTGTTGTTTTCTGCTTGTTTTGATCCTGATTGTATGTTGCCTTTGCAATTGCTAATAAAGACAATTTAAAAATAACAAAAAAAAAAAACACTTGCAATCCAAGGTTTTACTGTACTTACACTGACATTTTGAGCTGCAAAAGTGAAGTTTGTTAAAAAAAAAAAAAATAATAATCGCTGAGGAGCGTGATGATGTCAGCACCGATCTTCAGGGGACGTTTGAAGAATTCAACCGACAGCTACGTTTTGCTTTTGATTTTTCTAGTGTGCACACCAGTCAGATGTTCTCTTGTGACAATATTAATGGAATAGAAACATAGAAACATAGAAAGATGACGGCAGAAAAGGGCTATAGCCCATCAAGTCTGCCCACTCTACTGACCCACCCCATTAAGTCTGAGTACTAATGACCTAGTTCCTTAACTCGACCCTCGTAAGGATCCTACTAGGGCATCCCATTTATTCTTAAAGTCAATAACGCTGGTGGCCTTGATCACCTGCTCTGGAAGCTTGTTCCAGTGATCTACAACCCTTTCTTTGAAGAAATACTTCCTTATGTCACTATCGAATTTCCCTCCTATGAGTTTGAACAGATGCCCCCTTGTGACCGAGGGTCCCTTGAGAAAGAAGATGTCTTCTTCCACCTCGACACGTCCCGTGATGTATTTAAATGTCTCAATCATGTCCCCCCTCTCCCTGCACTCCTCTAGAGTGTAGAGCTGCAATTTGTTTAGTCTTTCTTCGTACGAGAGACCCTTGAGCCCCGAGATCATCCTAGTGGCCATCCGCTGAACCGACTCAACTCTAAGCACATCTTTACGCTAATGTGGCCTCCAGAATTGCACACAGTACTCCAGATGAGGTCTCACCATGGTTCTGTACAGTGGCATTATGACTTCAGATTTGCGGCTAACGAAGCTTCTATTGATACATCCCATAAGTTGCCTTGCTTTGGATGAGGCCTTCTCTACTTGTTTGGCGGCCTTCATGTCTGCACTGATGATTACTCCCAAGTCTCTTTCTTCTGAAGTCCTAGCTAGTGTTTCTCCATTTAAGGTGTAAGGTTTGCATGGATTTCTGCTACAGAGATGCATAACCTTACATTTCTTAGCGTTGAAGCCCAGCTGCCATGTCAAGGACAAGTTTTCCAACGTAAGCAGATCCTGTGTCATACTATCCTGCAGATTGCTTTCACTTACTATATTACATAGTTTGGCGTCATCAGTGAATAGAGTTACTTTACCCTGAAGCCCTTGGGTCAAGTACCTTTCCCGTGGGTCAAGTCCCATGTTCTGCATGGTGTTTTTGAGGCTTTTTCTCCACTGCTGTTGAAAATACCACACCCTTCTCAGTGTTCTCCCACTCTTGGCATAGTAACTTTCAGAATAATTTTGTAATAGATTCACAGAACTAACCCATCTGAGGAAACTATCCTGAGAAAAATTGTCTGTCCAGCTGCTGCCTCCCTTCAGTTAAATTCAGGGGGTCTCAAAGTCCCTCCTTGAGGCCGCAATCCAGTCGGGTTTTCAGGATATCCCCAATGAATATGCATGAGATCTATGTACATGCACTGCTTCAATGCATATTCATTGAGGAACTCCTGAAAACCCGACTGGATTGCGGCCCTCAAGGAGGGACTTTGAGATCCCTGATTAAACTAGAAAACTTTAGTCCCAGTAAAGGCAATCAAGGTCAATCTCTGTGGTGTTTCAGAAGAACATTCCTCCCAAAAATGTAAATTAAAAGAGATTTATTGAATGACTTCTGTCTCTCAAAAGGAAAAAAAAAAAAAAAGACCTTTATAATTTGTGCTAGCTGCACAATATATACAGCTTATGTTGGCTGTGATATGGGAAAGCTTTCATAGCTCCAGATTAGAGATTCTGAGACTGTTTCTTTATCTAAGATTTATATCTACCATGCTGTATTTGTATTAATTATTGTAACTCTCTCAGAAAAACGTCCTTGGTCATGGAATGGGTGAGTAGCTTTTCCTGGGGGTTACTAGAAGAAACCTGTGATGCAGCTAGAAGGGGCTGGGATTACTGAATATAATGCCACTAGGAAATGGCCCAGATGTTTAAAAGGGGAGGGAGGAGTTGTAATTGACTTCAGTAAATATTGTTATGGTAAGAGATGATGGACATGGGCGTTTATCTGCCATCGTGCTTCTATGTTTCTATTAAATTGGGGATAGGGTCTGGGTAATAAAAAAAGGGTAGCTTGGACCTGCATAGGGTCTTTGATAGCCCAGACACCGCCAAGACCCAAGAAGCCAACATGGATTTAGTCAAAGGAAATCTTGCCTCACCAATTTACTTGCATTTCTTTGACGAGGTAAATCAACACAAGGATAGAGGTGAGACAACTGATATTGTGTATTTAGATTTTCAAAATGCATTTGACAAAGTACCTCAAGAAATACTCCTGAGGAAATTAGAGAGTCATGGGATAGGAGGTAATGTCTTATTATGGATTAAGAACTGGTTGAAAGACAGAAAACAGGGTAAAGTAAACTAAACCTTAAGGGGCTCATAATAATAATTTTTTTAAAAGTCTAAAAACTAGCCTAAATCGGTACTTGGATGATCAAAAAGCCAGATCGTCCAAGTACTGATAATCTAAAACCAGCTTAAACCTATTGTCATTTTACTAGGTACTTTAGTTAGATTGTGAGACTTCGGGACAGTAAGGGAATATCTAAGTACCTATTTTACTTATAATTTTAATGCACCCTATTGTCTATTTTTTCTGTAAACCGCTTAGAATCCTAACGGAGTTTAGCGGTATATAAGAAATAAATTACAAATTCCCCTGCCTCTAAATGCCTAGAGTGAAAAGAGGTGTTTTTAGAGGAGGGAAAAGGGCGGGAGGTAGGTCAACCCAGAATTAGTCGTACAGCAGGTATAACCAAAAGTTTTAACAGGTTGCCTAGTCAGCACTTATACGTTTTAACTTAGACCAAGTCAAAACAGGTATAAATGCCGAAAAGGGGCCGCTGAGATGATCATGGCTGCCGCGATCAGCTCAGCAGCCCGGCAACCTTCCCACCCCCACCGCAACGATCGCGGCAGAAGAGATGCCTCATCTTCCCTGCCGTGATCCTCCCCCCCAAAGTGCCGCGGTTTGGGGTGGGGTGGGGGATCGCCAATCTCTCTTGCCGAGACACAACCCCTCACCTCCCCGATCTGATATGGGCAGGAGGGAGCCCAACCCCTCCTGTCCCGGCCAACCCAGCCCATGTGCCTAAGGCCCCGCCCACAGGTCTGGTTTTGGGTGTTTGGGGCTTAGGCTGTTTTGAAATTGATAATGTGTTGTAAGTGTAGACATAGTGGTGGTATGGCCGTTTACACTGCTGAACGTAGAGGTAGGCTATTCTCAAAAAAAACAAAAACCCTCATTTTGGACGTTTCTTTTGAGAATGGACATTTTCCCTGCTTCTACTTTCAGCGTTTAGGGCCTAGGCCAAAAGGGGACTTAGACTTTTTTTAAAAAATTATACCATTCCACACTTATATACTGCATCTTATATACCAATTAAAGAAGGAAGTACAGTAAGAATTGGTAATAGAGAGAAGCGAAGTTTACATTTTTGAAAATAGCCAAGTTTTCAGGTGTTTTCTAAATAATTGGAAAGAGCTCAGATTAGGCAGCTGGACAGGAAAATTATTCCAAAGTTCAGTCATTAATATGAAATAAAGATATATCCCTAATTTTCCAGTGTAGATACCGTAGGTTTAAATGGTCAACATTCTCACTAGAGGAGGGTAAATAGTGGATTTCTTCCCATAAAAGTTTTTTCACTGTTTAATATATCCCTTTGTCTGCTGTCAGAAGACCAGTTTTCCTGACCAGTGTGTTTATGTAATATTTTTACAATTATTTCAGTCATTCAAACAGTTATTAAAGGAGGGAAAAAGCCTCAGATCCCCGTATGCCATAGTATATTTACTTGCAGGCTATACTAGAAAAAAAAGCCACCTCATTGGCAAAAAAAAAAAAAACCTCCTCCTTGACTATCTTGTTAATGCACATCAGAAAAATATTTCATAAGCTATTCATCAAATGTTTTACAAACGTTCAATTAGTGTCCCACAAATCCAATGCACTTAGTGAACTGCTGAAACTGATATGCATGAGAACTTTAAACAAAACACTTATTTTGTCTGATTTGCTGGAAATGCTGCTTATTGACTTGATCTCTGCTCTTGGTCCACCACAAACTAAGGCTAGCCAGTGTTTCACTGTAGGCTGCGTCAGGTCTAGGACCCGCCTGCGTCATCGGTGCTTAAATTCTGCGCTCATCCTTTTCCTTCCCATCTTTCCATGTGTACCATCTCGTCCCCTATTTCCATTTATCCATAAGAAGCATTTCTTCTTATCTCTTCCATTGATATGCACCATCTTCTCCCTCTGTCTCCCCTCCCCCTCCATTCCTGTGCACCTTCTCATCCCTCTCCCTCCTCTCCCATGGTCAGACATCTCTGACTTCCCCCTTCTCCTATGGTCTGGCATCTTTCTCCTTTACTTCTCATAGCCTGGAATTTCTCTCTTCTGTCATGGTTTGGCATCTCTCTCGTTCCCTCCCTCCTTTTTCCTGTGGTCTAATATCTTTCTTCTTCTCTCCTCTCCTTCCTGTAGTCTGGCATATCTCTCTCCCCCCTCCTTTCCTTCTATTCCGTGTTCTGGCATTTCTCTCTCCTTCCCATTCCAATGATCTGACATTTCTCTCTTCCTCCTTTCATCACCCTTCTTCAGAATCTGACATCTCTCCCTTCTTTGAGTCATCTCTCCTCCCTCCCAGTGTAACATTTCTCCATCCCTCCCCTCCACCATTATCACGTCCAACAATTTTCCCTCTTTCTTTCTGTCCCCATTTATACTATCTCTCTTTCCTTCCCACTCCACATACCTATGTCCAACAATTTTCTCTGTCTCTTCCCTCACCCTCCGGCAGCATCTCTCTTTCCCTCCCTTCCCACCATCCCACCCATGCATCTCTTTCCCAACCCCGAGCCCATGCAGCTTGTCCTTCCCTGCCTTCCCAAACCCCTCCCAGTCCATGCAATATCTGTCCTTCTTGCCCCCCCTCCCCGGCATCCCATGCAACATCTGTCCTTCCCTCATTCCCAATCCCAGGCCCCCACTCCCCTCAGCTGGATCCTGTGGTATGACTTCTTCCCAGTTCCAGACTCCCCCACATACCACCTCCCTGCTGCTGTAATTTAAAATAGTTGGACAGCCTGCGGCCTGCCCCAGAAGTGCTCTTTCTGCAGCTTCCCGCGTAGGCAGGACGCTGCAGAAAGAACACTTCCAGGACAGGCAAATGGTGGGAGTCTCACTTCATTGTGCCACCAGCTGCTCAAAGATTTTCAATTGTAGCAGCAGGGAGGTGGGAGGTGGGGGGAGTCGGGAAAGTCGTACTTCCAATTGCCAGTTTTTGGGGAGGCCATGGCCCCTGTGCTCTCCTCTGTTCTGATGCCTATGGGTTGAATGTAGTTTTCCAAAAACCGGCGTGAATAAAATTCTTGGAGCTGAACTGATGAGAGGCTGTATGGTGGCGGTGAAACCTCCCTGGCCTATCTGGATTAAACCTGGTCTCTGCCCTATCCCAAACTTTCTTCTTTTTTTTGTGACTCCTGCTCTGGGTACCTACCCCAGAGAGCATAGCTGGCATCCTGAACTGTTTTGAGTGGGACCACATTATTATTAAGTTTCATGCATAGTGTTTTTGAGATGAAGTTTGTATCTTTTATATTTTTATGTAATAAAGACCCTATTTATAGAGCCCATACACTTTACTTGAAAATAATTCCTACTTATGTTTTCAATATTTGTGCTTTTTAGTTGAGATGAATTGTGACATACAGATAATAATTTCCTAGAGCTGTACGCAAAAATGTAACATTATTCTGTTTCTCTGTTTTAAACATAGAATTAACTGCAGTATCAAAGAAGCTTTACATCTGAGCTTTATGAAAGGCTCCTCTGTGAAGGGTGATGCAGAGCCAGGGTTCCTGAGATTAGTTTCCAAGACACCGTATTCCAGCACAGCTAAAAATACTGCTAGAATTGCAAAGCAAGAGCATGGCAAAACTACAAAGAGTTCTTAGCACGTGAAACTGAAATATCTACAGTGGAGCGCTTGAAAAAATATATATATATTGGGCCGCATTTTTTTGATGCTGTTGTCGAATTGTCACTCAGCTTCCCATTTTAGGAGCGCGTTTACTTCTCTGCTCACAGGTTGACGCCGAAAATGAAAATGTTGGGCAAAATGATAGCCCGGGAGGTGGCCATGGTGTTTAATGATCCACGGCACCGCCGAGTTGGCGTTAGCACTCCGAGGGGTTTGAGAGTGAAGCGGAGCCACGGTCATGGCGATGCTTCCCAATCCAGGCTATTCTTGCAAGATGAAGCCTGTCTGCACAGCCCTTTTTCCCCCGGGGGGGGGGGACTGTTATATTGGCTGACCGGTAGAATAGTAATCCTGTTAAAACTGCGAGTGGAGAGGCATTCTGGTGAGGGGCTGGGAAGAAGTGCATGGTTTAATTACAGCTTGCTCAAAATCTACAAACTGAAGAAGAGAAACATCGAGGCATTGATTTCTAAGTCATTATTAACTTTGCACCAGCTTTTGTCATTTCTGCAAAGATAAAGCTTCATAAAAAGGGAGCATTTTTTTTTTTAAATAACTTCTATATTATGAGATAATATAATCATGCTATTGAAAAAAACTCACATAAGCCAAAGAATTACAACCAGAAGTAGCAATTATTTATTCCTTTTTCAGCAAACTGATGATAAAAGAACTGGTTCTCTTAGTTAAAAATACACATTAAAACAAAAATATATATTGTTCTGTCATGCCTATAATAGGAAGAATAACCACGATTTTGAATTTCTAGTGTCGCTTGCTCAACACAGCAAAAGGAGAAAGATTCTAATTGAAATAATCCTATTTGCCCCATTTTACTTAGGGCATCGTTTTGAGAATCCAGGCCTTAAAGCCAATGTCCATGCCCCAACTTTGAGCGTGAAGACGTACACCGGCTGAACCCTGGTGCGTAATTTAGGCGTGGATCCCCAGGATTCAGTAATACTGGGTGCCTCTTCAGTGAATGTCAGTGATCCTTCTATGGCAATGCCCCCTTTTGAGTTGTGTGTGAACAGACCTGTATAGAACAGCAAACTGTGCATACAAAACCAAATTGTTTGCTAATCAATGGCAATAATTGATTCTTAGCACCTAATTATTGGCACTAATAATTGGCTTGTTAGCCAATTTAGTTGCATGCGCATCTCAAGATAGCGCGCAATTTGTGCACGCCATTTATAGAGTCCGGGGAATTATGTCCTTGAGAATATGGATGAATCTAGTCCCGACTCCCTAAGCGGGTAATTTTTAACAGGGCAGGAAAGATTCATAGGAGCAAAGGCATCACAAACTGCAAATGGAGAGAGTGTGGCACAGTGGTTAAAGCTACAGCCTCAGCACCCTGAGGTTTTGGGTTCAAAACCCACGCTGCTCCTTGTGACCCTGGGCAAATCACATAATCCCTCCATTGCACCAGGTACATTAGATAGATTGTGAACCGGCCGGGATAGACAGGGAAAAATGCTCGAGTACCTTCTAAGCTACCCTGGGAGAACAGTATAGAAAGTTCAATAAATAAGTAGTGTGAAGTTTCAGCCTCTGATAACCAGAGCTGGTATTGTGATGTCATAATGCCTCATTCCACCAATGCCTAAGAGTCAACCTCATCAGTGATGTCACAATGGCTTCATTGCCCTATACTTGGTTCATTTTTACTACATTTTGATTTCCAGAGTGGTGCAGTGGTTAAAGCTACAGCCTCAGCACCCTGGGGTCAGCTCTGAAATCTACCCTACAGGAAGCAACCAACCTCTTTATAAGAACCGTGAGTAAACGGCGGAGAAATAACAAACCCTTAATGGTTCTCTGCGGAGATCTCGGAACTCGTAAAACAGAAGATAAGAGCATTTGTATCCTACAAACAATCACAACGACCAGAAGCCAAAGAAGCTTATCTAGAGAAATTTAGAACTGTTAAAACAGCGGTCAGAAACGCCAAACTCCGGATGGAAGAAAATTTAGCTAGGAATATTAAAAAAGGGGATAAATCCTTCTTCAGGTATGTTAGTGATAGAAAATGGAATACAGACGGGATAGTGCGCCTGAGGAAACCCTCCGGCAACTTTGCAGAATCGGACTCCGATAAAGCCGAACTACTGAACAAATACTTCTGCTCAGTCTTTACCTGTGAGGCACCGGGATCCGGTCCACAGCTACAAACAAGGGAGAGCTCAGAAGACCCGTTCAGGAATTTTGAATTTTCCACCAGCAGCATCTACCAAGAATTGTCAAGGCTCAAAGTGAATAAAGCCATGGGACCTGATAAATTGCTTAGAGTGCTTAGGGAATTGAGAGGTGTCCTGGCAGAGCCATTAGCCGTGCTCTTCAATCTTTCTCTAAGCACGGGAAAAGTTCCATTAGACTGGAAAACAACCAACGTCATTCCGCTCCACAAAATGGGATGCAGGTTAGAGACTGCAAATTACAGACCGGTAAGTCTCACGTCAATAGTGTGTAAACTTATGGAAACATTGATTAAACACAAATTAGATACAGTTCTGGATGATGAGAGACTGAGCGATCCCCACCAGCATGGATTTACAAGGGGGAGATCCTGCCAATCCAACCTGATCAGCTTCTTTGACTGGGTAACAAAAAAACTAGATAAGGGAGAGTCCCTATATGTAGTGTATCTGGACTTCAGTAAGGCTTTTGATAGCATCCCACACCATAGACTTTTGAACAAGATGAGTTTGTTGGGGCTAGGAGAAATATTAACTGCATGGGTTAAAGACTGGCTCAGTGGCAGACATCAAAGGGTGGAGTAAACGGTACCCCATCTGAAAAGTTGGAAGTGCACAGTGGAGTACCGCAGGGCTCGGTCCTGGGTCCAATTCTATTTAATATCTTCATATGAGATCTGCCTCAGGGACTTTGGGGTAAAATTGTATTATTTGCCGATGATGCTAAATTATGCAACATAGTGGGTGGAGGTACCGTGTCCGTCACTACGACACAGGACATACTTTTACTGGAGCACTGGTCTACTATTTGGCAGCTGAATTTTAATGCCAAGAAGTGTAAAGTTATGCACCTTGGTAGCGGAAACCCATGCAGAACCTACACCCTGAATGGTGAGACCTTAACTAGAACTGTTGCAGAACGGGACCTGGGAGTAATTATTAGTGAAGATATGAAGACAGCCAATCAAGTGGAGAAAGCCTCATCCAAGGTTAGACAAATGCTGGGTTGCATCCGGAGAAGTTTTGTCAGCCGAAAGCCCGAAGTGGTAATGCCGCTATAAACAGGTCCATGGTGAGACCACATCTGGAATACTGTGTACAATTTTGGAGGCCACGTTATCAGAGGGATGTGCTGAGAATAGAATCGGTTCAACGGTTGGCCACCAGGATGGTCTCAGGACTCAAGGATATCCCATATGAAGAATGTCTAGGTAAGTTGCAGCTATACTCTCTCAAGGAAAGCAGAGAGAGGGGTGACATGATAGAGACGTTCAAATACGTTACTGGCCGTATTGAGGTGGAAGAAGACATCTTTTTCCTTAAAGGACCTATGGCGACAAGAGGGCATCCGTTAAAAATCAGGGGCGGGAGATTTCATGGTGACACTAGGAAGTACTTTTTCACCGAAAGGGTGGTTGACCGTTGGAATGATCTTCCGCTTCAGGTAGTTGAGGCCAATAACGTGACTGACTAAGAACATATGGGATCAACATGTGGGTTCACTTCAAAGAAGAACTTAAGGGGGAGGGTTGAGAGGGCAGACTTGTTGGGCCGAAGGCCCTTTTCTGCCGTCATATTCTATGTTTCTATGTTTCTATGAGGTTGTGGGTTCAAACCCAGGCTGCTCCTTGTGACTCTGGGCAAGTCGCTTAATCCCCCCATTGCCCCCAGGTACATTAGATAGATTGTGAGCCCGCCGGGATAGACAGGGAAAAATGCTTGAGTGCCTGAATATATTCATGTAAACCAGGGGTGCCCAAGTCCGGTCCTCGAGATCTACTGGCAGGCCAGGTTTTTAGGATATCCACAATGAATATGCATGAGAGCGATATGCCTGCACTGCCTTCTTGGTATGCAAATCGCTCTCATGCATGTTCATTGTGGATATCCTGAAAACCTGACCTGCCAGTACACCTCGAGGACCGGACTTGGGCAGCCCTGATGTAACACTCAAAATGATAGCAATGTAAACAAGTCTATTAGTCAACAGTATCAACAGAAAAAGACTTGCAGATAGCAAAGTATATAGTAATTAGCAGTACCCTCAGATACCTGAGCTGTTAAACCATCAAAGATTCTTATAACAGCCTGTACAGGTAAAGAGTATCATTCATCGGGTTCTGCTTAAACACCTCAGTCGAATGGAGTTCGTTCTTTTAACAGTGCAGATATAGTTTTAATATTTGTAACATAATTTTCAGTATTAATCACACACATGGCACTTTATATTATATTTTTAGTAACATATTTGAGTACTTTAAACTTTAAATATTAGAGCTGGCACGTCATGAATAATTAATGAGGTGGTCTCTTAAAGCGCATGTGCAGCGTACTAACTCTGCCAGCGCCATTTTCTGCCTTACATTCAGAGAGCAGAGCTGCCTAGTAAGTAACGCCTTTTTAATGCACATTGCAAGTTTGTAGTACAATTTTCAGCAATTTCACTTTTATCTCACTGTGTTCTTTTGATGTGTTTTTAGTTAGCTGTCACGACCCCTGAAGAAGCCGAAAGTTCGGCGAAACGGGTCCCATTGGGCTCAGACAGCGCTTTGAGATAAGTGCTGTTTGTTACTTCTTGCCATTTATTTATACACTAGAGCACTTTACATTATTTAGATGATGTGCGTTAAGTATTGGCATCATAAAAAATAGCAGAACCCGATGAATGATACTTTTTACCTGTACAGGCTGTTATAAGAATCTTTGATGGTTTAACAGCTCAGGTATCTGAGGGTACTGCTAATTACTATATACTTTGCTATCTGCAAGTCTTTTTCAGCTCTGATGTAAACCATTCAGAGCTCCCTTGGGAGAACAGTATAGAAAATTGAATAAATAAAAATGCACTCTGTGCAACATACCACCAAAAGCACCCTATGTGCGCTCACCCTACCCACCTTGAATTACATCAGCAAAGTAAGCCAATGGACAAGGTGTAAGTTTGGGGTACCAACGCCTTTTGTGTCCTGTGTGGCTGCTGAATAGATGACTATGTTACACTTGATTTACAAAAGCAACATACATTCCTAAGCATCAGTGGTGCAGTAAGGAGAGGGGGAGGGGGGTCTGCCCCGGGTGCCATCTTAATAGGAGCACGGCTCCTGTCCTCCTCTCTGCCTCCCTGTCCCCTCCTCCCCCACTGCGTTGCTTCCCTTCCTCGTACCTCTGTAACGTTCCTAGTGGCGAGCAGCACCCCCTAACCTGCTGTTGCGCCTGCATCGGTTCTTCTACTGACATCACTTCCTGGACCTGTATCTAGGAAGTGACATCAGGGGGGGAGAGCTCACACAGGCGCAACAGCAGGTTGGGCATAGCAGCTCATGCCAGGAATGGAAGCGGCGTGCGCTCGCAGCAGTGGGGGAAGGAGCGGGGAGCAGTTTTAGTGGTCTATCTATATTTCAATGTCAACCATTGACCAGACCCCCTTAAAGGTCCATTCTTGAACGATTTCAAATTTCAAACTTTCATAGTTCCAAACTTTCAGTGTAATCCATGATTCACTGTTATTAATTTGCTTAGTCACAAAAACACAAGCAAGTAGGAAACAAACTGTAAATACAACAATCCTACTCAAAAAAGGTTCACCTGAATGTGTCAAAGTGAGGAGGAAAGAAACTCAGAACCCCACCACCTCCCTGTTACATCAGATAAGTGGCTAACAGGGTAGTCAATGGCATGAAAAAAACCTCCTTCACTAAACTCACAAGGGTGGCTTCATGCAACGCAAACAAACTCTAAACTGTTTCCACAAATTCTGAACAATTTGGTGCGTATCCGTTGTAGGGAATTCAGGGCCAGATTCTCAAAACTTAAGATTGCCTTAAATGCGGGCGTGAAACCGGTTCCAGACGGTTTAGCGTGCGTGTATTGTAACGGCAGATTATCAAAACGGCTGACCGTGGTCTTTCCCGAGCTTCCTAGCAGTCTCCAATTCTGACATGCAAATGGGCTCATCAGCATTTAAACGAGCACTCTGGTGGATTCTTCAACATCGCCAAGTGATTCTCCAAGCGCGGCGTCGGCTTATGGTGACTAAAATTCCGACTGGTCCAGGGGTAACGGTACTGTGAAAAGTGAATCTCTGAGGTGTGATTTGACTCTGTCTCATAAAAAAATAAAAATTCCATGATTCAAATAAATTATAGTCTTTTTAAAGAGGGTGGACAAAAGCACGCTTCTTGAGCGCATATATTATAACCGTGTCTTATGTGTTTCTGACTGTGGTTCATGATAAAATTTGAAATTAAAAACGAATTGCAAGATTTACATGAATTATCGCAGTTTTGGGGGGAGAAAACGCATTCCTTATGCGCACTCTTGTTGAAAGCCGACATTGCATCTCCCCTCCCTTCCCGTCCCTTCATCCAGTAGCTCTGGCATACCTATGATTGACACGCCGCTTACGGCGTTGCTTTTCCTTGCACGTGCCCACATTTATGCCTCTTTCGTGGTTTATTCTGCGCTTGCGCCGATCACTATCACCAGCGACTCATCTCATGTGAATTTAGGGAACCTTCGCTACTCTCCGCCAAACTCAGGCGCATGCACATTTCAAAAATGACTCACCTCTTGGAAATCGCTACAATAAAGGCTGCGCCAGCGGCCCATAGGGTTTTACCGCATAGTTTTTGAGAATCTGGCCCTCTGTCACACTGATGGTGGCCAGCATTTCGCAATTCCAGCTGCATTGGGGTGCGAAAACAAAAATCCGCCCTGTCTTTCCAAACATCAAAAATGATGCGACGGGAGCAGATAGTGTTAATTGTCAATTATTGGCGCCGATTGGGTTGTTACGTAAGTTGCATGTACAAATTAACAGTACACACTAAGAGCTCCTTTTATCAAGCCGCGCTAGCGGGGTTAACACGTACGACTTGTCATCACACGTTAACCCCTGTGCTGACCAAAAACTGCCGCCTGCTCAAGAGGAAGCGGCTAGCACAGCCGACGGTTTAGCACGCGCTATTACGCACGATAAATTGCTAGCACGGCTTGATAAAAGGAGCCATAATTTATGCATGCACCTACACAAACAGAATTTGGGCCTGGGTATTTACTTATTTGTGCCCAGTTACACTATAGGTACTGGTTATGACATCTATTTTAAATCTGTTCCTTAAAAAGATTTAGCACCTACTTTTCCTTATAGAATACTTGCAGAACTGGCAGAAAATGCACATATATTAAACCATGATCATCTGCTCCAGCCGTATAGCTTCTGTAAATGTTGCATCAAGATGTTGGCACATACACTTTTAAATGATAGCTATCTATAATTTAAATGTTCACTTGTGAGCTCTGCCCATGCTCCGCCCATGACACACCTACAAGCCGCTGGCAGCTTGTAAGAATGGCTGCCACACCGGGGCCCCTCTGAGAAGGAACATTTGGATATTAAAAAGAAAGCTGGTAATGTGAGGGGAAGCGAGGGAGATGGACAGAAGGGAAGGGATGTCTGGCCTGTGGGGCCCCCTGGAGCTGTGGGACCCAGGGCAGCTGCCCTGTTTGCCCTCCCTTAACGCCAGCCCTGGGAAGGGGACACAAGGAGGCCACACAATTTCTTCTACATAGCAGGAAATCCTCTGTGTCAGATAATATAAATCATCCACACTTTGGTAAATAGACCACAATGTGTTTTAGATTTTGGTTTTCTAGCTCTGAAGATGTTTTCTCTCCTGTTTCTCATCAGAAACCTTGGGGTAGAGCACCTTCTTTCCAGCTCTTCCTGAATATCTAAGCATAGTCTTTTATTTCTCCTAAACATACAAGACATCAACTGAATCTCCCTAGACACCAGACACAGCTTGCTCTACACAAGCATCACAATCAGAGGTGGCATTTGTGGCATCACCACATGCATCACTGGCACGGGGTGGGGTGGGGGGGTGTCTGCACTGCCCTGCCCTGCCCTTCCCTTCCCTTGATGAAATTATGCTTAATCCCTCCACTGCCAAGAGTGGTGTGAACTGTGAGACAAAGTAATTTTGCAGAATTTCACAAAAAATAAAAATATCCAGGTCGATATTCAAAGCAATTTAATCAGACAGAAGTAGCTCCTGGCTGGTTAAATTGCTTGTTCAGAGCTAACCAGTCATTTTCAGAGGCACTTAGCTGAAAAGGTCTGGTTAGTGCCTACCTCAAAAGCAGCTATTTGGGGGGCAGAGTCAAAATCTAACTAGTTAAGTACCAATATTCAGTACTTAAATCCCATTATTCAGTACTTATCTGTACCCTTCTCTTCTACTGCCAACTCCAGACTGCACCCTTTCTCTCTTGCTGTAGCGTACACCTGGAACAAACTGCCCGAGTCAGTATGTCAAGCTCCGTCCCTGTAACTACTCAAATCAAAGTTGCGGTTCAGCGTTCGCCGCCTCAGTCGTTTGCAGATTTTGTTCTTAGAGCCTTAACTAATAATTTTTTTGTGGAAACACTCGCAATTTGGAAGTAGCCAATCGTGAGTTTTGAAAGGTTTGGCGGGAGGTTTGAAAGTAGCCTTCATAGCAGTTTACCGCATTTTGCCGAGTGTTCTCGTGTTTCGTTTTCTTATTCTCAAAGCCCTAAGATGCCGCCCAAACACCCTGCACCTTCTAAAGCTTCTGGCAACGATTTGTTGGTGTGAACGAAGTCTGCCAGCAAAGAGGAGGAGGAAGCGACTGATCCAGAGGAGGAGGAGTGGGGCCTGACATTGGAATGTCTGTCCCAGATTATTAGGACAGCGAAGGAGTTGCGAGGGACGATTGAAGTACGGGATCCCTATATGGTTCGGGCTCTCAAAGTTAATAATGGCATCGATGCTGCCATTCAGACATCTAAAACCCTCCTTTCCACCATGAAGAAACAACGACAGCAAATTCCCATCACAATGTTCCTCAAACCTGTCAAGAAAAGCCAGAACGAAACCCCACCAGAAGAAGATTTGTCAGAAGATATGATTCCTCCCGAAGCGCCTGAAGAGGCGCCACCCGAGGAGCTGCAAATCCTCTGCAATCATTATCTTCAATTCAATATCATTCATTATTGGTAAGTACCCATATATTTTAAAGTGTTTGGGGGACATATTTAGGGTTTAAACTATAAAAATAGGCATTTTTGACGGTTCATAGACAAAACCGCGGAAGACAAAGGCGCGCGCTGATAACTGAGCGCAAGACGGAAGCGTGCGCCGAAGAAAATGACAGTTTTTAGGGGCTCCGACGGGGGTTTTTGTTGGGGAGCCCCTCCACTTTACTTAATACAGATCGCGGCGGCGTTGTGGGTGGTTTGGGGGGGTTGTAACCCCCCTCATTATACTGTAAACTTAACTTTTTCCCTGTTTTTAGGGGAAAAGTGAAGTTTTCAGTAAAATGTGGGGGGTTACAACCCCCCAAACCCCCCACAATGCCCCCACAACGCGGTGCGATCTGTATAAAGTAAAGTGGGGGGATTCCCCCCCACACACCCCCGTCGGAGCCCCTAAAAACAGTTATTTTCTTTGGCGCGCACCTCCGCGCTGCGCTCAGTTGTCGGCGCGCGCCTTTGTTTTCCGCGGTTTTGACCTGACACCATTTTTGACCACCTCCAATATTTGCGGTTTTTCAAAGTTCACGGGTGCTCAAGGAACACAACCCCCATGAATTTCGGGGTTCAACTGTATTCCTGTTTTTCTCCAACACACCACATTTTGTGACTTTCCACCCCTTCCGTGCAGAGGAAATTTTTTTCCAAGGACTGGACCCTTTCAGCGTAATTCTTTCTGACATTCTGTATGTTGTAAAGTGCAAAAAAGGTTGAAATCACCAAATTACGTGTTGACTGGAGTGAGCATGGGGTTGTAAAGTTGCATTAGAAATAATAACAGTTTCAGAAATCCAGAAAGCTTTATTTACTGCGTGAGATGGGAGAAGCTGAAGAACACCAAAGCAGACTTTAAAATAGCAAACAGAAAAAAAAGCGGCAACAGATTGTTTCCCATGTAAGGAGGTCATTCAAGTTAAAAGCTACGCCGCATAAAACCTGGCAAGATCAATTTGCAAGTTCTGATGAAACAAATCACTAGAACTCATCCTAAGAGCAATTAGGGCTTCTAAATGAGAGTCACAATTAGTGATGGGCAGCAAGAAAGTGTAAAATAAATGTCAATTTTTTCTGGGTTAGTTTTTGATCCCCAACACATGTCATTCTGAGTGATCACTGTTCTTAAAAAGTACACAATATCTACCTCATCTCATTCTAAAAATTATGTGCACACACGTGTTATAGACTAGTGTCACGCATGTAAATTAATATATTTTTTTATTTGGTCTTAATTGGCAGTAATTCGCAGTTACGCATGTAACTTCCATTAGTCAGTGTTCTTTAAATTGAAACATAGAAACATAGAAAGATGACGGCAGAAAAGGGCTATAGCCCATCAAGTCTGCCCACTCTACTGTCCCACCCCATTAAGTCAGAGTGCTGCTTGACCCACGTAGAGATCCCACGTGGATGTCCCATTTATTCTTAAAGTCGAGCACGCTAGTGGCCTTGATCACCTGCACTGGTAGTTTGTTCCAGTGATCCACCACCCTTTCTGTAAAGAAGTACTTCCTGGTGTCACCACCAAATCTCCCTCCTCTGAGTTTGAGCGGGTGCCCCCTTGTGACTGAAGGTCCCTTAGGAAAGAATATGTCGTTTTCCACCTCGACACGACCTGTGACGTACTTAAATGTCTCAATCATGTCACCCCTTTCCCTGCGCTCCTCTAGAGAGTAGAGCTGCAACTTGCCCAGTTTTTCCTCGTATGAGAGACCCTTGAGTCCGGAGACCATCCTAGTGGCCATTCGCTGGACTGACTCAGCTCGAAGTACATCTTTACGGTAATGTGGCCTCCAGAATTGCACACAGTACTCCAGATGAGGTCTCACCATGGTTCTGTACAGTGGCATTATGACTTCAGGTTTACGGCTGACGAAGCTTCTATTGATACATCCCATCATCCGCCTTGCCTTGGATGAGGCCTTCTCTACTTGTTTGGCAGCCTTCATGTCTGCACTGATGATTACTCCCAAGTCCCGTTCTTCTGAGGTCGTAGCTAGTGTTTCTCTATTCAAGGTGTATGTTCTGCATGAATTTCTGCTGCCGAGATGCATCACCTTACACTTCTTTGCGTTGAATGTGCTAAATCTATTATCCATAACTGTAAGGGGGGGGGGGGGGTGGAGCTGAGAAGGGCATGAGGAAGTCAGGGCCGGGCCTAGTATTTACGCGTGCAGGTGAGGTGCATCGCTACCGTTAAGATTGTGAGCTCCCTGGGACAAATAGGAAAGACAGAGTACCTGACCACCATATAATGCAAGCAGCTTAGGATTCCTGTGGGGGTATATAGGCGGTATATACTGTAAATACCTAAAATATTAATTAATTAAACAAGCCCAGCAAAATGCCGAGGGGATGCCTGAAGTTGGATTCTGATGTGACCTGCCACTGGTCTGCCATGACCGCAGCAACATGTGACAGAAAGGCAGCACTGAAAGTTGCCTCTTTGGGTGGCAAGGCTTTTCCTCTGTCATGTCCCGTTTATATAATGCAACTTCCTGTGGGAAGGACAGGGCAGAGAAAAGGTCTTGCCGCTCTAAAAGGCAATTTTCAATGCACCTCTGCTATTACTGGGCAACGTGTGGTGGACTGACAGCAGGCAGGGAAATCTGAAGGAGGGTAGACCCACACAGGCACATGGAAGGGGTAGAGGCCAGGTGCAGAGGGAAAGAGTGCCAACTTTGGAGGGGGGCGCGGGCGCTAGCACTTCTCCTCTTTTCCACTCCCCACATACCTCTTCCAAAAAGCCTTCGACAAGGTACCGCACGAACGACTGTTTAAAAAGCTGTGGAAACACGGGGTGCAAGGGGAGGTCCACCGATGGATCAAAAACTGGCTGGCAGGCAGGAAACAGAGGGTTGGAGTAAAGGGCCATTACTCAGACTGGCAATGGGTCATGAGCGGAGTTCCGCAGGGGTCGGTGCTGGGACCGCTCCTGTTCAATATATTTATTAATGACCTGGAGGCGTGAACAAAATGTGAGGTTATTAAATTTGCGGATGACACCAAACTCTACAGCAGGGTTGAAACCATGGAAGACTGCGAAGATCTGCAAAGGGACCTAACGACACTAGAAGAATGGGCCAAAAAGTGGCAAATGAGCTTTAACGTAGGGAAATGCAAGGTCATGCATGTAGGGAAAAAGAACCTGATGTTCAGCTACAAAATGGGGGGATCACTGCTAGGGGTAAGTAACCTTGAAAGAGACCTGGGAGTGATGGTAGACACAACTTTGAAGGCATCGGCACAGTGCGCCACAGCCTCAAGAAAAGCAAACAAAATGTTGGGTATCATTAAGAAGGGTATCACGACCAGGACGAAGGAGGTCATCCTGCCACTGTATCGTGCAATGGTGCGCCCGCATCTGGAATACTGTGTCCAGTACTGGTCGCCGTACCTCAAGAAGGACATGGCGGTACTTGAGGGAGTCCAGAGAAGAGCAACTAAATTGATAAAGGGTATGGAAAACCTCACATATACTGACAGACTGAAAAAGCTGGAGCTGTTCTCCCTGGAAAAGCGGAGACTTAGAGGAGACATGATAGAAACCTTCAAGATCCTGAAGGGTATAGAAAAGGTAGACAGGGACAGATTTTTCAGATTATGGGGAACCACAAGTACAAGGGGGCACTCAATTAAAAGGGGACAGTTTTAGAACAAATGCCAAAAAGTTCTTTTTCACCCAGAGGGTGGTGGATACATGGAACGTGCTTCCGGAGACTGTGATAGGCCGGAGCACGTTACAAGGCTTCAAAGAAGGTTTGGATAGGTTCCTAAAGGATAAAGGAATTGAGGGGTACAGATAGGAGTAGCGGTAGGTTATAGGGATAGTCTGGGACCATTGCTCAGGCAATGGGCCTGATGGGCCGCCGCGGGAGCGCACCGCTGGGCGAGATGGACCTCTGGTTTGCCTCAGCGGAGGCAACTTCTTATGTTCTTAAATGTTCACCGGCGAGAGCAGTATCTTCCACTTTCCATTTGCTTTGGCCTCAGCTGGAATATTGTCCATTTGCTCATGTATGTGCACACATGTATGTATCTAATCTAATCTAATGTAATCCTTAGATTTGTATACCGCATCATCTCCACGTTCGTAGAGCTCGACCCGGTTTACAGTAGGAGAAATAGGAAGGAACTACAACAGAGGGTTAGAGGTAGAAGTGTGAAGAAAATTTAGAGGACTTGGGATGCCAAGATATAAGAGTTTCCTTGATTCCTAAGTTGGAGGGAGACTTACATTTTTCGAGAAAAGCCAGGTTTTCAGATGTTTGCGGAAAACTTGGAGAGAGCTCAAGTTCCGAAGAGGGGAGGTAAAGTTGTTCCAGAGCTCAGTGATTTTGAAGTGGAGGGGGGTCCCTAGTTTTCCTGTGTGGGAAATGCCTTTTAGCGAGGGGAAGGATATGTATGTCAGTACTCTGGCCATTTATACGCAAATTTGGTGCATACATGTTAGCTCCTTCTTTATATAGCTACCCTAGATGCTAACGTGTGATGCATTTTAATAAATATTGCCCTAAGCTTGCTATGAGCAGGTAAGAGAAAGAGGTGATGAATTCGCATACTTGAAAGACACGGAATGAGTTTCCTCACCGCATGATTCCTATCTCTTCAGTCTTTCAGTGCAATCAAATCAAAAATAACTTTTTAGAGAACGAGAGAAAGCCAACAGACTTATTAAAGTTCATTTTCTTTAATACAATATTCTCCCCATGCTACCATCTAATTGTTTTCTTTTAATGTTCTGTTTATTTTTGCCTCGACACCCTTGGCTAGGAGGCTGTTTCTGATTCTTTGTGTGAAAAGCAAACCTAGACATCTGTCTTAAAGTTGTTTTTCTTTCATTTTGTTTTTCATTTCTCTCTCCATCAGCCGCGTTTTCCAAATTCAGCAATTTATTTTAAGAACTAGAAAAAAAAAAGGGAGACTGCCTCAAACGATGAGGGAGACGAAACATTTTTCCCGGACAGATAATTGCTCGGATTATTAGGTCCACGTTAATGCGTAGCAAAATTTTACATCCCAAATTTTAAATGAGGGTGGCAATGAAGATGAAGTTCTGTTTCAAATACACATAGGGCTCCTTTTACTAAGCGGCGCTAGCGGTTTTAGCGTGCGCGCTAGACGCTAACGCCTGGCGTTAGTTTTTCCGTGTAGTGCGGAGGATTAGCACATGCTAAAAACGCTACCGCAGCTTAGTAAAAGGAGCCCTATGTGTATTTGAAAGAGAACTTCATCTTCTTTTACAACCCTCATTTAAAATTTGGGATGTAAAATTTTGCTACCTAATAAGAACATAAGAAGTTGCCTCCGCTGGGGCAGACCAGAGGTCCATCCTGCCCAGCGGTCCGCTCCCGCGGCGGCCCATCAGGCCCACTGCCTGAACAGTGGTCTCTGACTAATTTCATAATTTACCTCTAATCCTGTCCCTATAACCTTACCTATCTGTACCCCTCAATCCCTTTGTCCTCCAGGTACCTGTCCAGACCTTCTTTGAAGCCCTGTAGCGTACTTCTGCCTATCACATCCTCCGGCAGCGCGTTCCGTGTATCCACCACCCTCTGGGTGAAAAAGAACTTCCTGGCGTTTGTTCTAAACCTTTCCCCTTTCAATTTCTCCGAGTGCCCCCTTGTACGTGTGGTTCCCCTTAGTTTGAAAAATCTGTCCCTGTCTACTTTTTCTATGCCCTTCATGATCTTGAAGGTTTCTATCATGTCTCCCCTGAGTCGTCGCTTTTCCAGGGAGAAAAGCCCCAGCTTTTTCAGTCTGTCAGTATATGAGAGGTCCCCCATACCTTTTATTAGCTTAGTTGCAATAGTCCGAGCAATTATCTGTCCAGGAAAAATGTCCAGGATAATTGTTGTTGACATTTCACGTGATGTGTTTTTTGTTTTGTTTTTTAAAACAAAAAATATTTGGCTCAGATATATGTGGATGATATCCCTTTGGTTTGTCCATTTTCTCAAATTTCTCCAAATTTTTCTAAATTGCCACAGCGTTGTAGAGCAGTGACAAATTGGTTTGCACACGACAAACTCATTTTAAACCCCGATAAAACCACTGCTTGCTGGTTGACAGGCTGCTCCCTACGTCCATCAATTAATCCAACCCTTTTCAACTCGCCAGTTAAAATTATTGACTCCTAAGAGCATAACAATAGCCTTACTGGGTCAGACTAATGGTGCATCTAGCCCAGGGGTCTCAAAGTCCCTCCTTGAGGGCCGCAATCAAGTCGGGTTTTCAGGATTTCCCCAATGAATATGCATGAGATCTATGTGCATGCACTGCTTTCAATGCATATTCATTGGGGAAATCCTGAAAACACGACTGGATTGTGGCCCTCAAGGAGGGACTTTGAGATCCTTGATACAGCCCATCATCCCGTCTTCATGAAGTCGCAAATACCTGGCAAAAACCCAAATAGTAGCGGCATTCCATGGTACCGATCCAGGGCAAGCAGTGGTTTCTCCCCTTTAAATACCTGGGAGTGCACATTGACACTTCACTGTCTTTCCACACTCATGTTTCTAATGTTCTGAAGAAATGCTTTCTTGGCTTTGTCGTCTTAGACCTTTATCAAATATACTTGATCGCTCAGCATTCCATATGCTACTGCATGTTTTTGTTCTCTGCCATATTGATTATTGTAACATCATTTGCACTGGTCTCTCACAATGAGAACTTAACCCAGTGTATCTAGTGTGCCTCCTGAGATTTCAGGTGTGCCATGGCACACTGGGGAGCAGAGACGCTGGCGCCAGCTGACTGCCTACAGGACGAGCCTCTCATGGCAAAAGGGACATCCTGTAGGCAATCAGCCAGCGCCAGCACCTCTCCTTCACTCCGGCCCTCTTCCCTGCTGGCATTCCCCACCGGCGTCTCAGGGCCCATCTGGAGGGCCTTCGCACTTGCACAGATGTCGATGCATGTGCATAACATCATCACAGTGACATCCGTGCACTTCTGGATGCCTCAAGCTGCGGCCAGCACATTTAGTGCGCTACGGCTCGAGAAGGTTTGCGGGACACTGACGTAAACGGTTACAAACATTGCAAAATACCACAGCCAGGCTCCTTTGCAATACCAAAAGATATGGCCGTTGTTCACCAGTGGTAAGAGCGGATAGCGTAGCTGGTTTTAAGAAATGTTCGGCCAATTTCCTGGAGGGACAGTCCATAGTCTGTTACTGAGACGGATATGGGGGAAGCCACTGTTTGCCCTGGATCGGTAGCATGGAATGTTGCTACTCTTTGGGACCCTAGAATCTTGCTTAGTCTTTGGGGTTCCGGAATCTTGCTTACTCTGAGGTAATGGAATGTTGCTACTCTTTGGGACTCTAGAATCTTGCTTAGTCTTTGGGGTACCGGAATCTTGCTTACTCCGAGGTAATGGAATGTTGCTACTCTTTGGGACTCTAGAATCTTACTTACTCTTTGGGGTTCCGGAATCTTGCTTACTCTGAGGTAATGGAATGTTGCTACTCTTTGGGACTCTAGAATCTTGCTTACTCTTTGGGGTTCCGGAATCTTGCTTACTCTGAGGTAATGGAATGTTGCTACTCTTTGGGACTCTAGAATCTTACTTACTCTTTGGGGTTCCGGAATCTTGCTTACTCTGAGGTAATGGAATGTTGCTACTCTTTGGGACTCTAGAATCTTGCTTACTCTTTGGGGTTCCGGAATCTTGCTTACTCTGAGGTAATGGAATGTTGCTACTCTTTGGGACTCTAGAATCTTGCTTACTCTTTGGGGTTCCGGAATCTTGCTTACTCTGAGGTAATGGAATGTTGCTACTCTTTGGGACTCTAGAATCTTACTTACTCTTTGGGGTTCCGGAATCTTGCTTACTCTGAGGTAATGGAATGTTGCTACTCTTTGGGACTCTAGAATCTTGCTTAGTCTTTGGGGTTCCGGAATCTTGCTTACTCTGAGGTAATGGAATGTTGCTACTCTTTGGGACTCTAGAATCTTGCTTACTCTTTGGGGTTCCGGAATCTTGCTTACTCTGAGGTAATGGAATGTTGCTACTCTTTGGGACTCTAGAATCTTACTTACTCTTTGGGGTTCCGGAATCTTGCTTACTCTGAGGTAATGAAATGTTGCTACTCTTTGGGTTTTTCCCAGGTACTAGTGACCTGGATTGGTCACCATGAGGACGGGCTACTGGGTTAGATGGACCATTAGTCTGACCCAGTAAGGTTATTCCTGTTCCAAATAATATACATAATCCTTTTAAAATACAATATGCATACATATACTGTATAAAAACAACTCTATCTAATAACTGCCTTGCCTTGCAGCCCCTCATTCCTTTACATAAATATACTTACAAACAGCTGTTCATTTAATAGTTTTAAAAAACTGCTCTTCCGGTACTTAAACGTATTTGCCCCGGCAAGGCATTCTAGAGTTTTAACCCAGCTGTTGATAACATGGACTCACTTATCTATGGACCCTTGCTATTTTATCTTCTGACAATCTCATTCTACCTTCAGATCTTAATGCCCTCCATGGTTGATATACTTCCAACAAATAATGTATAGCAACAGACAGACAGACTGCATCACCTACTAGAGGCCCCTCCCAACTAGAGTAAAACGCTACTAAAGAACTCTTCTATTAGCGGAACGTTTTCTAGTTTCAGCGCCCTCTAAATCAGTGTCTCTCAAACTGTGTGCCATGGCACACTGGTGTGCCCTGAAGAGATTCTGGGTGTGGCATGAGAGATTCCAGACTTTTAGTTTATTTTTAAAAAAATTCCCTTCATAAGTATACACAAGAATAGATGACATGTACGTCGCGTATGCAAATGTCTGTCAATGTTATAAGCATCTGTGTGAGTAAGGATACAACCGCCCAGATGAGTATTATTCTTTGACATGATTTGTTCTTGAAAACTAATGGCAAGTAATTTTATTTTTATTTTCTATGCAGTAGTTATCTTAACGTGAGCAACAAAGCAATCAAGGCTTTGCTACCGTTTGGATCTTATCTTAGTGAACTTGGATTTTCAGCTCCGACAGAAATTAAATTGAAAGAAAAAGAATGACTATAGATGATGGATGATTTTTTTTTTTTAAATAATTTTGAATACTTTACAATATTCAACAATTCTAAAGGAAAATCACATAAAACAATACATAATCAAACCATACATACATAATTCCTTTTAAGCCCACATTAATGGGGAGCACATGTTACTATTTCTCATCAGATAAATTCAAGAAAATAAAGGACAATAATTCTCGGTTCTCACTAGAGAACCTTGAATCATTCCTTAAAATGGGATATTAATTTGAATTAATTCTCCTCATATTCTCAGCTAGATGAAACAAATCTCATTTCTATTCTCTTGCAACTAAAAATTGTTGTAGTTGTATAGGATCCCAAAAAGCATACTCAATATCTTGTAACTTAACCAAACATTTACAAGGAAATTTCAGGTAAAAGGATGCCTCCAGGGCCAAAACTCTATCCTTCAATTTCAGAAATTTTTTCCTCAATTGAGTAGTCCTAGATACATCTGGAAAAATCCTAACCAAATCCTCACAAAATTTCATTAACCTGTTTTTGAAGTAAAGTTTCATTATCAACATCTTGTCCATCTCACTCATGCATGTTATTTACCAGGGTGGACCGACTCTGAATCACATCCTGTGTATCTTCCAGAAATTCAGTCAAATTTACCTCTGGTGTGGTCAGATGGTCCACCTCCTGGGCAGATTCAACTTTTTTTGGAGGAATATAATAATAATTATTTATTAGAAAATTCTCCGCGTTGGCCATTCCCAGTACTTCTTTAAAAAACTTCTTTAATAAGATTTCAGGTGACAATAAATGAGTTACTGGAAAATTGACCAAGCGGAGATGGATGATTAAATGCGTGTTTGCTTGTCGACTATCGAGCCACGCTTTGGTTAAATTTGCACTCAAAAACAAGCTCATCCATCGCATTGATAAGCAATTTCTATTCTATCTACATTACTCCCTCCTTTACAAAGCCTCGCTAGTGTTTCTAACACCAGCCGTAGCGGAAACAGCTCTGAATTCTATGAGTGTTGGAGCTGTTACCCCAAACGCCTGCGCGGCTTTGTAAAGGAGGGAGTTAGTTTCACCGCCGTTACAATTACCCATATATAACTTTAAAGAACTTTAAATAAATAACTCTCAAATTTAATTTTTATCGGTTTTGCAATTTTATATCATTTCAGTTATAATGTGCCGCAAAAAAACATATGATCCATTTAGTGCGCCAGAGCTAAAAAAAAGTTTGAGAGATACTGCTCTGAATCATCAGTTGAATAGAAAAACGATGCACATTGTAAATTCAAGCACATTTATCCTTAACCCCCCCCCCTTTTACAAAACCGCGATAGCGGTTTTTAACGCAGGCCGGTGCGCTGAATACTCTGCACTGCTCCCAACACTCATAGAGTTCCTAGGAGCGTCAGGAGCAGCGCAGGCCTGCACTAAAAAACACTATCACAGTTTTTTGAAAGGTGGGGGCTAGTTATCTAAGGAATACAATTTATGTGCACTAATCCCTTTAAGTTAACAAGAGATGTAAACACAACTAGGAGAGCGAATTAAGCCTTCGTGCAGCTTTTAAAAATCTCTAGTGATTGCGTTTCAGTCCAGGACTGCAAACAGCTTTTGTGTTATTCAATTCCAACACTTTATTACTACTTTTCCCATTTAAATATAAATGTGATTATCCATATTAATCCAATCCCCTTTGAACTGAGGCGGATGGAATTAATGCAATTCTGAAATGGTTTGGCAAGGAAAGATCACTGGAAATGCAAGCCATGTCTCACTGAGCCTGGTTTGGTTCCTGTTTCTGGATTACTGATTAATGAATATTCTCACAGTAAGCCAGACTTTCCACTGTCTGCACCTGTCCTCTCTAATCTCTATCAGAATGTCAGGGCAGCTCTTTGCGCTGAAGTTTGGAACAGGAGACACAGAATTAAAGAATAGGAAGAGAGAGAGAGGGAGGAGCAACAGGATCGTAGAACAATGAACAAAGGAACATGAACATACATACAAATAATGAAAAGAGCAAATGAGTGGAAAAACTTTGAGAGAGATAACGAGAGAAAAGAAAATAAGTTTAATGAAAAAGATGTGATATGCATGGCTGTTTGCAAGAGAGCCAAAAGAAAGAAGCCAGCCTGCCACTGACTGCCCAAAATCTTTGCCTGCAGGGGACACAATCCAACCACCTTTTTGCCGCTTTTCTTATGAAATACTGCTGAGAGGGGCTGTATAGAGGGTGGAGGCATGTTAAAAGCGCGTCGGACATTGATGCGCTGACATCTGCATGCAGGACCAATGCGCGCTGCCGGCTCAACCACTTTCACACCTTACATTTAGCATTCTGAGGGGGGGGGAACCCCCACTACACTTATAACTGCTTGCGCTTCCGCCGGAGGGGTAGTGGGGGGACCCCCCCCCCCAAACTACACTGAAAACTCTCAGATAGCAAGAGAATGGAAGTTTTCAATGTACTGGGGGGGGTTCTCCCTCCTAAACCCCCCTCCCCGATGGGAGCACAACCAGTTCTAAGTGTACTGGGGGGTTCCCTCCACCCCCACCCCCTCAGAACACTAACATTAAGGCGTGAAAGTGGCAGAACCAGTGGTGCGCATCGGTCCTGTGCACAGATGTTGGCGCACTTTCATCCGTGTACCATAGAGGGCACTTGGCATTGTGTGTGAAGCAATAAAAGAAGACTATAGAAATATTAAAACGCTGCGCCACGCCAATGGACCAACCTAGGGTTACCAGATTTTCTGGTAACTACATTCGGGACCCATGGCCCCGCCCCAGACCCATCCAGTTCTGGCCGGCCCAGTCCAGTTCCACCCGAGTCATGCCCCATTCCAAACCCCCAGGCCCACCCCTCAACCTCTTCACTTGTCGGGAGGGCATCTACGGTTACGATGATGTCACATGCGTGTGACATCAGCATGTTGCTTCTGTGCATGCCCAGATGCCGTCCTAGCTGGAAGCTTTTCAAAACCCGGATAAAGTGCTAGATTTTGAAAAGCCATCCGGACGCCCGGATATGTAAACCGTTTTGGGGGAAAAAACAGCATAGAAATTTCAAAAATAAATAAATAAATAAAAAGGCTGGAGCTTTGACGGCGACTCCAGCACTGGGGCAATGTGGCCAATGCTAAACGGACTTCTACAGTCTGTGTCCCTATAAGGGCAAGATAGATCAGGAGGAAGTATGCATATTTCATACCACATTCATATAATCCAAGTACAGGTCTTGCCTATCGCAGTGGGAGGGGAGGATATCTTACAGAGCAGTGGTTCCCAACCCGGTCCTGGATGACCACCAGGCCAGTCGGGTTTTCAGGCTAGCCCTAATGAATATGCATGGAGCAGATTTGCATGCCTATCACTTCCATTATATGCAAATCTCTCTTATGCATATTCATTAGGGCTAGCCTGAAAACTCGATTGGCCTGGTGGTCCTCCAGGACAGGGTTGGGAACCACCGTTATAGAGGAACTTAGCAAGTCAAATGAATAATTACTAGATTGCTGGTTCAATATTGCCTTTTCTTAGATTTCCTTACACATCCAGGATGGGTGGGTGGGGGGGGGGGAGGAGGGAAATGTATTTTGAAGATTAAAATTAGTTAATTATAATATTGTAATCACATCATATGTCTAATTGTATTAATAATTGGGAGGAGGGTGGGAGAAAATGATTGTTTTATGTATTACTTGTGTAGTTAATAGTGCGTTTTATGGCAGTATTTTATGTTCAATTAATTGTATTGCACTGTCAAAGTTTGAAAATCAATAAAGATTAAAAAAAAAAAAAAAATATTGCCTTGTTGATGAGTGTGACTGTTCGGTAGGTCTTTATCTACAATATTTTACTATGTTACTATAATAGTTCATGGTTCTTACAACTAATTTATTTTTGCATAGATCTCAGGATCATGCGCAATTTTGGGTGCCAGTGATGGAACTCGAAGACAGAATCCGAGCACAGGAGAAGATTCCAGTGGAGTACAGCCCAAACGACGAGGTCAAGGATCTAGAAATGTACATAGAGGAAGCCCATCAGCACCATGTAGAGATCCCAGGGCTGGAAATCTGTACTCAGGAAACCCATGTGAGGAGAGAAGACACCCATGCAAACACAGAAGAAAACGAAGACGAGGTTGGAGACAACCGCACACCAGGAGGAACAGTGAGAGCACAGGAAGATGTCCCCCCATCCAAAGAAGTATCATTGGAGGAAGATGACTGGCCCTACTCCAAGGACGTGGACCTACGCCCCCCAAGGAACTCCCGAATAAAGAAGATGGGGATCATCGTAGGCGACTCCATTATACGACACGTGGACAGCCATACCGCAGGAGGAAGAGAGGACAGGGTCGTCACCTGTCTGCCTGGAGCAAGAGTAAAGGATGTGACCAACAGGATCTCCAGGATCATAGATGGCGCACGGGGAGTGGACACCGCTGTGCTTATCCACGTGGGAACAAATGATGTGAGCGGGCGGAAGTATGACAGGGAAGAGATGAAGGGCCAGCTCCGCTCACTCGGAAGACAACTGAAGATCAGGGAGGTGAAGGTGGCCTTCTCTGAAATCCTCCCTGTACCAAGAGCAGATGGAAAGAGACAAGGGGAATTGCAAGTGATCAACGCCTGGATGAGACGATGGTGCGAAGACGAAGGTTTTGACTTCGTGCGCAACTGGACGGCGTTCTGGGGAAAAAGCAAGTACTACAGAAGGGATGGACTACACCTCAACAACGAAGGAGCAAGAGTTTTGGCAGGCAACATGAAGAAAGCAATAGAGAAGGCTTTAAACTGAAGGACAGGGGAAAGCCGACAGTCGACCACCGGTCGATGGCATGGACAACAGGACGCCCCGACGTAGAAACAAAGGACTACTACTCATACACAAGAGAGGTCGACCTCACAGCCAACAAAGGAGAACAAGCAGGAAGGGACAACTCAGACACAGGAGGGGATGACCACACAGCAAACATGAGAGACAACACAGGAGCAGTAAAGGATACCGTAAATGAAACTGTAAGGACAGCCAAGAGTAGAAGGTCCAAAAAGGTAACACAAAGGGAACTTAGATGTATGTATACAAATGCTAGAAGTCTAGGAAACAAAATGGGAGAACTAGAGACGATAGCAAGACATGAGAACATGGATATCATTGGCATAACAGAAACATGGTGGAATGAAGAAAATAAATGGGACACAGTACTACAGGGATACAAACTATATAGAAGGGATCGAGAAGGGCAGAAAGGTGGAGGTATTGCCCTATATGTTAAGGAAGGAATAGATTCTGTTGGAATGATTACAACTGACAGGAAAGAGAAGCTGGAGTCCCTCTGGATCAAAATTCCTGGTCACAATGGTGCAGATACAAAAATTGGCCTTTACTATCGTCCCCCAAGACAGGCGGAGGTCACTGACTCAGAAATGATGGAGGAAATCAAACAAGTATGCAAGACAGGCAATGTAGTTATATTGGGAGACTTCAATTTCCCAGGAATAGACTGGAAACTAGGAGCCTCCAACTGCGGCAAGGAGGCCAAGTTCCTGGAGGTGCTAGGGGATTGCTTCCTGGAGCAAATGGTAAAAGAGCCGACAAGAGGAGACGCCACCTTGGACTTGGTCCTAAATGGTCTCACCGGACCGATAACAGAAGTAGAAGTCATGGTTCCACTGGGAACGAGTGATCACAATGTAATCAACTTTAAACTTGACATCGGGAAAGGGAAACATACCAAAACCTTAACCACCACCTTAAACTTTAAAAAGGGTAAATACGATTGCATGAGAGCCATGGTAACAAAACGACTCGAGAAGATGGTGGACAAACTTGAAACAGTAGATCAGGCATGGTGCCTATTGAAAAATACTATTGCAGAAGCACAAGATCTCTACATTCCGAGGATTTCCAAAGATCGGAGAACTAAAGGCAAAGGAGAACCGGCATGGCTTACCATACAGGTGAAGGAAGCCATAAAAGAAAAGAAGGACTCTTTCAGAAAATGGAAATGCACGAAGACAACCGAAGCCTGGAACAAACATAAAGATGAACAGAAGAAATGTCACAAGGCGGTGAGGGATGCAAAACAGGACTATGAGGAAAAAATAGCCCGGGAGGCTAAAAACTTCAAGCCCTTCTTTAGATACGTGAAAGGGAAAAAACCTGCAAAAGAGGCAGTGGGACCCCTGGACGACAAGGGAAGAAAAGGGTACATCAAGGAAGATAAACAAATCGCAGACAAACTAAATTCCTTCTTTGCGTCCGTCTTTACGAAGGAGGACACCTCAACAATACCTGAAGCGGAGAAACTGTTTACAGGAGAAATAGAGGACAGCCTCACCACAGTTGAAGTGAACTTAGATCAGATATACTATCAGATCGACAAACTTAAAAGTGACAAATCCCCTGGACCGGATGAAATTCACCCAAGAGTCTTGAAGGAATTGAAGGTTGAAATCGGAGAGTTATTGCAAAAACTTGCAAACCTGTCAATCAGAACTGGACAGATACCAGACGACTGGAAGAAAGCAAACGTCACGCCAATTTTCAAAAAAGGATCGAGAGGAGAACCGGGCAACTATAGACCTGTGAGTCTTACGTCTGTCCCCGGCAAGATGATTGAATCACTGATCAAGGATAGCATACTTCAGCACTTGGACACACACGACTTGATGAAACCCAGTCAACATGGATTCAGGAAAGGGAAATCGTGTTTGACGAATTTACTCCAATTCTTTGAGACCGTGAACGAGCAAATTGATAGTGGAAAGCCGGTGGACATAATATACTTGGACTTCCAGAAAGCGTTCGACAAAGTTCCACACGAAAGACTTCTCAGGAAACTACAAAGCCATGGCATAGAGGGAGATATACAAAGATGGATAGGCAAATGGCTGGAAAATAGGAAGCAGAGAGTGGGCATAAATGGGAAGTTCTCCGACTGGGAGAAAGTGACTAGTGGTGTACCCCAGGGCTCGGTACTTGGGCCGATCCTTTTTAATATTTATATCAATGACCTGGAAAACGGAACATCCAGTGAGATCATCAAGTTTGCAGACGACACAAAACTCTGCCGGGAAATCAGATCGCAGGAGGACAGTGAGGAACTCCAGAGCGATTTGTGTCGGTTAGAAAACTGGGCGGAGAAATGGCAGATGAAGTTCAATGTGGAGAAATGCAAGGTAATGCATTTAGGCAGTAAAAATAAGGAATACGAGTACAGAATGTCAGGTGCAACTCTGGGAAAAAGTGAACAAGAAAGGGATCTGGGTGTACTGATAGATAGGACCCTGAAGCCGTCGGCACAATGCGCGGCAGCGGCAAATAAGGCAAATAGAATGTTGGGCATGATAAAGAAAGGAATCTCGAGTAGATCGGAGAAAGTTATAATGCCGCTTTATAGGGCAATGGTCAGACCCCACTTGGAATACTGCGTCCAACATTGGTCTCCCTACCTAAAGAAGGATATAAAACTGCTGGAGAGGGTGCAGAGACGAGCAACTAAACTAGTGAAGGGTATGGAGAAACTGGAATATGAGGATCGACTTAAAACACTGGGATTGTTCTCCCTTGAGAAAAGGAGACTGCGTGGGGATATGATCGAGACCTTCAAAATACTGAAAGGAATCGACAAAATAGAGCAGAGAAGATTATTTACATTGTCCAATTTGACACGGACAAGAGGACATAAAATGAAGCTAAGGGGGGGCAAGTTCAGGACTAATATCAGGAAGTTCTGCTTCACACAGAGAGTGGTTAACATCTGGAATACTCTCCCAGGGGAGATTATTGCAGAATCGACAGTCCTAGGCTTCAAGGGCAAACTAGATGCATATCTCCTTGAGAGAGGCATATAGAGATATGGTTGGCTATAGGGTAAGCCAGGTGTATACCTGGCAGGGCCTCCGCGTGTGCGGATCACCGGACTTGATGGACCGAAGGTCTGATCCGGAGATGGCGCTTCTTATGTTCTTATGAATCTGGGAATTTGGGTGCCAGGAAGGTACATACTTTTACATGACCCAGATGTAGGCATGTTTTGGGCAGCATTGCAATTTACATGTAGTTTATAAAACCAATGTGTATGCAAGTAGTTTTCATGCTCAAAAAGGGGGAAGAAAAATCCAACGTGGTCTGCAGTGAAACAACAGCAAGCACAAAACAACAAACTGCAGATAATAATAACTTTTATAATAATAATAATAACTTTATTTTTGTATACCGCCATACCCAGAAGAGTTCTAGGCGGTTCCCATTGGTTAGAACAAATTACAAGTGGTTACATACCAAATTGATCATAGAGTTGCGAACAGCAAGGAGAAAGTAGTTACAAGTGGTTACATTCCAAATTGATCATAGATTTGCGAAAAGCAAGGAGGAAGAAGGGGGGAGAGGATGTACAAGATGCAGGCATTGTTTATTAATGGATAAGCAGTAACATATACAACTTTATAGCCAACCAAGGGACCCGACACGGTCCGTGTTTCGGATAACACGCCTTCCTCAGGGGTCCTAATGGATGTTGTGAACATTAGAAAGTGGAACAATGTCTCAGTATTTATGCTTACATCTATTAGGACCCCTGAGGAAGGCGTGTTATCTGAAACACGGACCATATCGGGTCCCTTGTTTGGCTATAAGGTTGTATATGTTACTGCTTATCCATTAATAAGGAGTAAGTTGTGAGCCCACTGGGTCCAAATGGGCCCATTTTCAGTGAGCACCTTGCAGTGTGTTGTCCGCCCAACGCTGGTGCTCAACCCAGACATTGAATATCTGGTTGTTGTTGTTTTTTACCAGCTAAGCAAATATCCAACACTGGCTAGTTAAGTTAATAATAAATTTTATTTTATACCACAATACCTCTCACCAGGGCAGGATTAATTTGTCGAAGGCCCCTAGGCACACACTGGGCCCCCTGTCCCGCCCCACCCCACCATGCGCCCAGGCGGAAACAGGAAGCTGCGTCAGAGGGAAGCTTTGGGCAAGCAGCACCGCTTGCACAATTACAGTTCCCGTTGCCTTGCTTGCTTGTCTTACTTTCCGTCGATGGGGGGGGGGGGGGCTGCGTTGCCGATCGGGGGGGGGGGGGTCCACGTTGCCGATCGATGCTGGAGGGGCCCATCGCCGTTTGGAAAAAACAATGTTGATGCCCTCCTTCATCGGGCCCCCCTGACCATTTCAGGCCCTAGGCATGTGCCTACTTGGCCTATTGGTTAATCCTGCCCTGCCTCTCACTTCTATGTGGTTAACAATCATGAAAAGCTGAACAAAACAGCGATAGTACAGCAATGGCATTAAAATTCATAACAGCATCAGACAAACTTATCAAAAATATAAGTGTTAACATTTTTCCTAAAGATTTGGTAGGAGTTAGACACCACAACCAAACCACTTAATGTTTTACTCCATTTACCAGCCTGGAAAGATAACAGTGGGCAAAGATAGGACCGCCGTTTATTCAATCTGATTTGTCTGCTAAATTTAGCTGGCCAATGTTGAATGGTAGCGACATACGCTGGCTTTTACATAGCTGTGGTAGAGGTTTCTACTGCGGGCTGGCAAGGCAAATGCTCAGACACCCGTAGAATTCCTATGAGTGTCGGAGCATTTACCTCACGGGCCTGTGGTAGAAACGTCTACCGCGGCTTTCTAAAAGGAGCCCATAATCGAATATTTGGCAGAAGGAGCCCAGAACCTAATAGTCGGCTAATATTCAGCAGAAGATACCTGGTTAGCAGGCTAAATGCAATTTATCTGACCAGGAGCTGCTCCTAGACAGTTAAATAGGACTGAATATTGGGTGGGGTGGGGGGTTGTACCACAGGCAGGTGGTATATAAATGTAAAAATAAACATAAATTTCTGCAAAGATGCATAAGAGCCTATTAGGACATATTCTATATGCACCAATGCTATTCTATAAGGTAGCACCTATGTGCTACAGAGTAGACCTGCAAGGGACAAACGCATGGACAGGCCAAGGTATGTCACCAATTCTATCAGTTGGGCACATTGATTGGCTCACCTAGGCATGCCAACTTGTACCAGCCATTGACCTGGCATAAGTGATTGCAACTATTGGCATACCACTGCAGGTTTGTGTTAGTATTTTATAATGGCTTAGGCGTACCTAAGTGTTGTTATCAAACTGATGCTAAGTATGCCCCATTGTGCCACCTATTTCATGGCGGCAAATTATTCAATTGCCCCCTACCCCCAGGTGTCCTTTTATAATAGGTGTCTTCCTTCCCCTCTCAACCTAGGCGATCCGAATGATGGATATGCTGGAACCGTCGATCAGGGTGTGCCCCTGGGCCTGATTGGAGGAGTGTGTGGCGCAGTGGTTGAAGCTACAGCCTCAGCACCCTGGGGTTCAAACCCCGCGCTGCTCCTTGTGACCCTGGGCAAGTCACTCAGTCCTCCTTAGCCCCAGGTACGTTAGATAGATTGTTAGCCTGCCGGGACAGATAGGGAAAATGCTTGAGTACCTGATTGTAAAACCGCTTAGATAACCTTGATAGGCGGTATATAAAATCCTAATAAAACTTGAAACTTGAACCATTAATTTACAGGTCACAATCACAGCAACGCTGAATAAACTTTGCTACCTTTTGTTCAACTGAAAGTTGTTAGGTACACCATGAATATTTATGCTGCAAATAGATTTAATGAGAACGATGCCGGTGAGCTCTACCACGGCTTTAGCAGAGATCTCAACTGAGGTTATTCTTGAAATGCTTCTAAGGAGCTAGTTATGGCTTTAAAGGAAATTTGTTGCTAATAGCAACTGTTTTGAGTAATTGTAAAACAAGAAACAAAGCTACCTAGATCTTTTAAAATATATACAGTAACTTCTGTCTTGTACAATACATTTGTTTAAATAACCTAGGGGGCTAGCAATTGCAAGTAAAAGTATACACAGTGACAAAACAGTGTACAATTTCTCATGATGCATATGCAAATGTGTTCTGGGGTAGCATTTCAGTAGATTTGCAAAGCATGTATTTTTTTTTTTTTTTAATAAAATACGCATACAGTATCCATGCAGATTGTATCCACATATATTTATAGATAGAGTATAGATAGATATTTATAGATATTTATAGATAGAGTATAGATATTTATAGATAGTATAGATAGAGGATTACTGCACAGGTCCTGGACCTTTTGGGCCGCCGCAATAGCGGACTGCTGGGCACGATGGACCTCAGGTCTGGCATTGCTTATGTTCTTATGTACAGTGGTTCCTGAACTGGTGTGCATGTCCACAGCTTTAATCTAGTCATGATTTCTGCTGGTTTATCCTTTAGTATATTATTTATTTTATTTAATTAAATTTTCTATACCATTCTCCCAGGGGAGCTCAGAACGGTTTACATGAATTTATTCAGATTATAGAGACATGAAGGGGTATTTCTGAAAAAAAAAAAATAAAATCTTAAGTCCAACTTGAATGTTTCCAGTTCAACGCCCAAAGTTAGAGGAACAAAAACGGCCATTTTCGAATGGCAAATTGCTAGACATCCAAAAATATATATATATATTTATTTATTTATTTTTAATTGTCTACTTAGACATCTTGGCCACCAGGATGTCTAACTTTATACCTCATTTTCAATCAGAAAAAACATCCATGTTGAGAAAGTCCTAATCCTGACCATTTGGACTTGGGTAGGGCCTGCATAGTATTGCACTGGCCATATAGACACCCCAACAGAGCAATGGAACACTGCTGTGAACCTCATAGAAAGGGTGCCAGCTGTATATCTCACCAAAAACCCCTTATAATTTATGGTGAGCCCCACCCTCAAAACCTACTATACCCTCCTGTGTACCACCCCTATAGCATTTATGGCTGCAGGTGGCACCTATATGGTAGCATACCTTGACTAACACTGGCTCCCAATTCAAGCAAGAATACTATTTAAATTCTACTGTCTACTATTTAAATCCATAAATGGTGACAGCCCCAGCCTACTTGAATAACCGCCTAATCCAAACTACCACAACCAGACACAGGAGAACCCAGACACCATTCACATACCCTTCAATCAGACATCAAACGGGAAAAAAATGTACGACGGCCTAGCCACACAGGCAGCAAAACTTGACCACCAATGCTCTAATCTACTAATCGCGACCCCAGACTACAAAACTTTCAGAAAAGAAATAAAATCCATGAAAACTAACACCTTATGAAACATTTCAATCTTCTGAAGCAACCCACTCTACTCTGTAACACCTCTGGACATGTCCAGAAATTCTCATCTGTAATCCGCCTTGAACTGCAAGGTAATGGCAGAATACAAATCACTAATGTAATGTAATGTATAATAGGTTTTGGGCGAGTTCACACGTTCTACCATAAATGTAGTGGTTAGAGTGGCATATGGGCCTGAATCCTCCTCTCTATGATTCACTAGCCCACCCACCAGGCTACTTAAGATGCCTTGAGCAGCTCTACTAGGCTTCTCCATACCAGATGCTGCTGTTTTAGAGACAGGTATGGACCTTTTTGTTCTCATTTTTGTGTGTTGGAAAGGGGGTCAATGAGCACTGGAGAAGTGTAGGGTGGCTTTCCTTGATCCATGCAATAGTTATCTGGTCAGTTTGGGCACCTTTGTGGCACTTAGACCCTTCTAGAATAGGTCTAGTTCCAAACGTTAAAGTTCCATCCAAGATGTCTTCCAAAATGTTTGATTATTGCTGCAAGATATCCATGTTTAACCCACCATTGGGAACACCCACAGCCTGCCTCCAGCACATCCATCTCATGCTCTGCTGGGACACCTTGCTAGATGTCTTAGAAAAATGGTTTCAATTATCCTGGTGATTAGGACATCTAAGTGCCGATTTAGGATGCCTTTTGGATGTCTATGTTTTTTGATTATGAGCCGGAAAGGCACCTATGGGCTCCTTTTACGAAGGTGCGCTAGCATTTTTAACGAACGCACTGGATTAGCGTGCGCTAGCCGAAAAACTACTACCTGCTCAAGAGGAGGCAGTAGAGGCTAGCAAGCACGGCATTTTAGGGCGTGCTATTCCGCGCGTTAAGGCCCTAACGCGCCTTCCTTTGGTTAGGCACCTGAAATGAATTTACCCTCGTCATATGCATAATTAGGATGGATGCCAAAAGTTAGCTGTTGAGAAGTGGTATGATTTGTTCACTTCCTGAAACCAGACTTAAGTTCTGGTTTAGAAATAGCGGAAATTTAATTCTCTCGGATTTCAGTGGACAGATTGAGGTTACATGAAATAGTGAGGGGGAGAGACTGTCCTGTATTTTCCTGGACTGCTATATCAGAACTACAGTGAAAGTCTTCAAAATTTTCAGTTTGATATTTTTTTCTAGAAAAAAAAACCAACCCTGAAAAATTGTGCTGGATTTAAAAAGGTTGGGGGTAGATATTGTAAAGGGATTAACCAGGCATTTATTTATTTAAAAAATTGATATACCGGCTATAAACAAAGCGGTTTCCATAAAATAAACATGCAGAATTATGAACACAAAACAGAAATTTACAATTCCATTCATTCCTCTCTAAAATAATAAATTCCACCTCTCTCCCAGCAAACAATCAGTATCTAGCCTAGAATATCCTCCAAACAATCAATTTATAGCAGAGGCAATTAGTAATCAGTCTACTTGTAGACTCGAACGACCAGAGCCAAAACATAAACTACTTATTCCATGAAACATTACAGTATAGGCTGGAATGGCTCTATAAATAAGTGTCCACAAACAGCTTAGTTTTCAACAGTTTCTTAAAACTAAAGCGGTCAGTGCATAATCTTAGATGTCCCGACAACTTATTCCAAAGGGGCACTCCAGCCAATGAAAACATCTTAGATTTCATAGCTAAATATCTCACACTTTCCTCAGTATTTACTAATGATCTCATGCCACCTTCTGATCGCAAAGCTCTGTTTGGTCTGGAAACCCTTCCACAGAGATTGAAACCAGAAATGGGCCAATTGATACAAAATCTGTTATACCAGAGATAACACTTTGTAATGAACCCGTTGTTCGATAGGTAGCCAATGAAGTTGTTTCAAATTTGGGGTAATGTGTGCTGTTCTAGTGATATGGTATGGAGGTTCTTACCCAGTTAAATCCCACTGGTCAGCCCAGAGCATATATTCAATGGCCCTTAATCGGCTAGGGTCACCGAATATGTTCTCTGATTGCCATAGTACGATCTAGTTACTGTCGAGTCAATCTGAAGGAAGAATCAGGGCAGAGATGGGACTTACCTGGTTAGCAGTGATTTCCCGTCTATTAACCAGGTAACTTTATCTGAGCATCAATCTGAATATTGACCATGACCTGGATAACTTCTAGCATTTTCTCTATGTGTCATTTATTGGGCCTGGCAATGAATATCTAGGCCCATAGGCAGCGGAATGCTGCTTGGTTTGGGTGTGGGGGGGGGGAGGGAACTCCACCCTAGTCCTGCAGAATCTTATGGTGTGGATTCTCCCCCATCTCCCAACTCCCCACCTACCTCCTCCCGGCGCTGTACTTCTAAATCTTCAGGCAGCCGCTACATAGCATCAGCCCTGCCGTTGGAAGTAGAATGAAGTGCTCCGGGGCAGGTTTGCTCGCTGACGTTGCGCAGCAGCTGCCAGAAGATTTAAAAATTAGAACACCAAGACGCGGGTGGGAGGCTGGGCACCAATCTTTGGAGAGGCCACGGCCCCTGTGGCCTTCCCCGTTCCGACGCCTATGTCTAGGCCTGACTGAGCTTGTGGCAGTCGGCACCTTTCATTTCATTGACCACTTTAGGTTCACTTGGGGGGGGAGGAAGCGGAGAGAGAGGTCATTTTTATTATTTTTGTGTGTCATTTACATGTGTTTTGAGGCTGTATATGCTGTTAGAACAGTCCTATTTTCAAAGCAGATTTTATTTTCGTGCCTCAGAACATCTTATTACATAAGTGTCTCCAGTGAAGTCAGGCTACAAGACACTAACTCCTCATATTATATATGTGCTTTGCCTCAGCAAATAGAAAAGGTGACATCCTCAATTCATAGCTCAGACCCTCTGTTTAGAACTGCAGCAGGGGTATCAAACTCAGGCCCGTAGGCCAAATCTTGCCCGCAGTGTAATTAGATTTGGCCCGCAAAATAATACCCTTTCTGTTCCTTCCCCTCTTTCCATCCCATTGTCCACCATCTCTCTCCCAGCGAGAAGTACCCTTTCTATTCCTTCCCTCCCTCGATCCCATTGTCCACCTTCTCTCTCCCGGCTTCCCAGTCTCACCTTCAAAGCAACCTGCAGAGGATCACTAGTTGGCTGTAGCCGCCATCAGCCTCCTCAGCAAGTTCCATCTGCCGTGGTCCCATACATCAGAGTAGGGGGCGGGACCGCAGCAGAGGGAGCATGCTGCGGAGACCAATGGCAGCCTGCTAGGATCGCTACAGCCGACTGGCGATCCTCTGCAGGCTGCTTTGAAGGTGAGAGCGGGAACCTGGAGGATGTTAGAAAGAAGGGGGAAAACATACAGGCCTTCGGGTAGGGGTGGAGGCCCTGGTGTAAAAGTACACGGAGGGAGGGAATGGGGGGGGTCCAAAGAGACGTACATATGCCGGACTGAGGGGGGGGAGGAGAAATAATGGGTCTAAAAATAGAGAAGAGGGAGAGATATGGTGGACAATGGGATGGAGGGAGGGAAGGAACAGAAAGGGAGAGAAGTTAGACACAAGGGATTGTGTGGAGGAAGGATAGAGATACTGGATAGGAGGGTAGTTGGGAAGAGAAAGGGAGAGATTGTGGACCCTGGGGATAGTCGGGTCCATCGCTGCAACTGCGTGGATGGAGATGTAAAAAAGGAAAGATGCGAGACCTCCGGGGGAGGGAAGGGAAGGGGGAGGGAAGGACAGAGATGGAAGATGGATGGTTAGCACCGAAAAAGAAAAAAATGACAAATAGGCAGGAGACCCTGGCAAGCGAGTTATCAGAAGACAAACAGAAACCAGAGCATGGGACCAACATGATTTGAATAATGACCAGACAACAAAAGGTAGAAAAAATAATTTTATTTTCTATTTTGTGATTACAATATGTCAGATTTGAAATGTGTACCCTGCCAGAGCTGGTGTTAGATAGCAAGTATGAACTAGGACCTAAAAGAGAGGAAACGTCTTTATTTATTTTATTTACACCACAGAGCCGGCGTGGGTTTGGAGAGATTGTAACCCTATACTTCTAAGACTAAGCATCTTAATAAAAAAATTTGGCCCGTGACTTACCCTGTGTTTTAGATTTCGGCCCCTTATGTGATTGAGTTTGACTCCCCTGATCTACAGTATATTCCTGGGGGAATTCTGTGCAACTCTTCAGCATGCAATTTCCTAGCCCCATAGAGCATACAGAATTCTGCAAAGCAACTGCCATCAGATCTCTCTCGAGTCTCTCTCCCTCCCCAAAGAGAATATGCAGCAGCAGGAGGAGGAAGTGAATCACTGCGTATTGGGTCATTTCCTCTTCCTCCAAGCCAGAGGAGGAGGAAGTGACCCAATGTGCAGCAGTGCATGTTCTCCTTCTGCCAGTGATCTCTGCAGGGGAGGGGGTATAGCTGGCATTATCTTCTCTGAGTGTACATTGAGGGTGGGGGGTTTAGGCAGACAAAGGTAAGTTTGCTGTGATGAGGGGTGGGCAGACAAAAGTACATATGCCGTTGGAGGGGATGGGGAGGGGCAAACAACGGCAAATGTACTATGGTTATGGTTGGGAGCAAACAAAGGTGAATGTACTGTGGGGAAGGTGGGGCAAAGCAAGGCGAGCGTGCCATGGGGGGAGCACAACAAAATGCGAGTGTACAAAGGGGAAGTGGAATAAGAACAAGGTGAGAGTGTGCCACGGAGGGGGGGGGGGCAAAGCAAAATGGATGTTGCATGGAGAGAGGTGGAAAGAGCAACAGAGCATGGAGAGAGTGAGCTCTGGGGTTTGGGGAACGAGCAGCAAAATATGAGAATGTGCCACTGGGATTATTATTGGGACGGGGCACAGAAAGCTGAGGATGTACCATGGGGATGGGAGAGATGGCAGAAAAAGCAGGAAAAGTGCTACTAGTGTCAAGAGAGATCAAATTTGAGGAGCTGCCATGGGGAGGGTGAGACCTTTAGTTAATAAGGTGAGGCGCACCTTGGTGGCACCCTGGCCTCAGGTCTACTAAATCACTACACTGTGTCGAAGGCCAAATATTTATTTATTTGGATTCTGACATCTATCTGCAAGAATATAAGAATTGCCGCTGCTGGGTCAGACCAGTGGTCCATCGTGCCCAGCAGTCCGTTCATGCCGTGGCCCTCTGGTCAAAGACCAGTGCCCTAACTGAGACTAGCCCTACCTGCAAACATTCCGGTTCAGCAGGAACTTTGTCTAACTTTGTCTTGAATCCCTGGAGGGTGTTTTCCCCTATATCAGACTCCGGAAGAGCGTTCCAGTTTTCTACCACTCTCTGGGTGAAGAAAAAACTTCCTTACGTTCGTACGGAATCTATCCCCTTTCAACTTTAGAGAGTGCCCTCTCGTTCTCCCTACCTTGGAGAGGATGAACAACTAAGTCTATTCCCTTCAGTACCATGAATGTTTCGATCATGTGCCCTCTCAATCTCCTCTGTTTGAGGGAGAAAAAGCCCAGTTTCTCTAATCTTTCGCTGTATGGCAGCTCCTCCAACCCCTTAACCATCTTAGTCGCTCTTCTCTGGACCCTTTCGAGTAGTACCGTGTCCTTCTTCATGTATGACAACTAGTGCTGGATGCAGTACTCCAGGTGAGGGCGCACCATGGCCTGGTACAGTGGCATGATAACCTTCTCTGATCTGTTCGTGATCCCCTTCTTTATCATTCCTAGCATTCTGTTCGCCCTTTTCATCACCGCCGCACATTGCAAGGACGGCTTCATCAACTTGTCGATCAGAACTCCCAAGTCCCTTTCCTGGGAGGTCTCTCCAAGTACCGCCCCGGACATCCTGTATTCGTGCATGAGATTTTTGTTACCGACATGCATTACTTTACACTTATCCGTGTTGAGCCTCATCTGCCATGTCAATGCCCATTCCTTGAGCCCGATTATGTCATGTTGCAGATCTTCGCAATCCCCCTATGTCTTCACTATTCTGAATAACTTTGTACCGTCCGCAAATTTAATCACCTCGCTCATCGTATCTATGTCCAGATCGTTTATAAAGATGTTGAAGAGCACGGGTCCAAGCACCGAGCCCTGCGGCACTCCTCTTTGTGACTGTGTACAGAGCTGCATATGTCTAGGAGTGCTATAGAAATAATTAATAGTAGTGGTAGACTAGGCCACTCAAAAGAAAATAACTCTTCTCACCGAGCCACTCCCAGAGATGGAGTCATTACTTGTACAAGCAATAACAAAGATATTAGAGTGAGTTCATAATTTTTTATCCATCTTTCAATTCCCCAGAATCAAGCCCTACACAAATAGCAATTACATGAAATATATTACTATATATAAATTGTACTACAGAAAGGTGTATGCTCATTTAAAGAATGAGTATAAATTTTAGCATCTGGAAGATAAACTGGCACTCTGAGGAAAAAAAACCCTGTGAGACTGATCTGCATTAATCACAGGAGCTACATGCCTCCCGCCTTGTCTTCGTTTCTATGTAGCTATAATAATTTAAGGTGTAAATTTTCAAACCAGATACACAAAATATGCCTCGTTAGTTTTTTTTCACAGTAGAAGGCTGTCATGCCTTTTCCTAACCTCTAATATGGCACAATAGTCTTCGGGGAAATTATATCAGAAAATTGTTGCTTATTATTTCTCTCTTCAGTGGTTTTCATTACATCTTCTGGTACTTCACCCAGAAAGAAAGGAAAATAGAAATCTTTCTCACATATTTTGGTAGGCAGCCCGAAAGCCATGTGATCTTTGGCAAGAGGAACGTTCTCCCTCTCCCATGGTATTTAGTGCAAGTACTGAAAAAGTACTTACCATCTTGATTCCTGCGTTCAGAGTCTACTCTCAAGCATGTACGAGGGTCATTTCATAAATAATGCATGCTATTTTTTAAAATTTACATGTTTTATTTTTTTTTCAAGAATTTCTTTACAATCCTTCAGTATATCCTCCCTGCTTTGCAATGACCAAGTCCCAACGTCCAGGAAGCTTCATTATTTCATCCAAGACACCATTTTTGTTCAGTTGCCGAATGGCTCAGGTACCGGCGGAAAAAAAGCTCTTCCAGAGATGCAAAACGATGTCCACGCATAGGTTGTTTCAACTTTGGAAAAAGGTTGAAGTCTGGTGGACTCATGTCTGGACTGTAGGGAGCATGAGGTAACACCTCCCAGCCGTTTTTGCGTAGTTTTTCAATGACGACATTCCCTATGTGCGGGCGAGCATTGTCATGAAGAATGAGTGGCCCAGTCAAGAGCAACTGAGGTTGGGTTTTGTGCAGTTTTCTGTGCATTTTTTTGCAAAAAATCATGATATTACACTGCTGTGACACTTCTTCCACATGGAACTTTGTCTATAATGATGATGCCTTCATGATCATAAGCAAAAATCAACATTTGTTTGACTTTTGATTGAGCTTGTCAAAATTTTTTTGGTCGTGGAGAAGATGGAGCTCTGTACTCGTCATTGAAAAGCTGTGCGAATATGGCTGGGAGGTGTTACCTCATGCTCCCTACAGTCCAGAGATGAGTCCACCAGACTTCGACCTTTTTCCAAAGTTGAAACAACCTATGCATGGACATCGTTTTGCATCTTTGGAAGAGCTTTCATCTACCGGTGCCCGAGCCATTCGGCAACTGAACACAAACGGTGTCTTGGATGAAATAATGAAGCTTCCTGGACGTTGGGACTTGGTCATTGCAAAGCAGGGAGGATATACTGAAGGATTGTAAAGAAATTCTTGAAAAACAAAACAAAATATGTAAATTTAAAAAAATAGTGTGCATTATTTATGAAATGATCCTCGTACATGATATATGTTATTTAAAAAAAACCATGGAGGACAGCAATTTCTGTGGCTGGTCCACAACTATGAACGCATCACATGGCACAATAAGCTGTTGTCATGATTTAAGAAACTTAAAAAAATTTAGTTGTGCTATATATTCAGCTGTTTTTTTAATTTAGGATTGCAGATCTGTGAAAATTGCTGTGTCTTTGTTATTATTCCCCTCCTTTACAAAGCCACGCTAGCACTTTCAACACCAGCCGCCGCGGTAACAGCTTCAACGCTCATATAACATAAGAACATAATAATTGCCACTGCTGGGTCAGACCAGTGGTCCATCATGCCCAGCAGTCCGCTCACGCGGCAGCCCTTAGGTCAAAGACCAGTATCCTGTTTGAGTCTAACCTTACTGCGTACGTTCTGGTTCATCAGGAACTTGTCTAACTTTGTCTTGAATCCCTGGAGGTTGTTTTCCCCTATAACGGTCTCCGGAAGAGCGTTCCAGTTTTCTACCACTCTCTGGCTGAAGAAGAACTTCCTTACGTTTGTACGGAATCTATCCCCTTTTAACTTTAGAGAGTGTCCTCTCGCTCTCTCTACTTTGGAGAGGGTGAACAACCTGTCTTTATCTACTAAGTCTATTCCCTTATCTTGAATGTTTCGATCATGTCCCCTCTCAGTCTTCTCTTTTCAAGGGAGAAGAGGCCCATTTTCTCTAATCTCTCACTGTACGGCAACTCCTCCAGTTCCTTAACCATTTTAGTCGTTCTTCTCGTGTCCTTCTTCATGTACAGCGACCAGTGCTGGATGCAGTATTCTAGGTGGGGGCGTACCATGGCCCGGTTCAGCAGCATGATGACTTTCTCCAATCCGTTTGTGATCCCCTTCTTAATCATTCCTAGCATTCTGTTCACCCTTTTTGCCGCCACCACACATTGCGCAGACAACTTCATTGACTTGTCGACCAGTACTCCCAAGTCTCTTTCCTGGGTGGTCTTTCCAGCATCCAAGCTGTTACCGCCGCAGCCGGCACTAAAAACGCTAGCGCGGCTTTATAAAGGAGGGGGATAATGATTTAAATTGTGCATGTAACATACCCCCTCTTTTACAAAGGTGCGCTAAGCTTTTTAGCGCGCTAAATATTAGCATGTGCTAAACGCTAACACGTGCATGTTATCCTATTGATGAGTTAGTAGTTAGCGCATGTGTTAATTTTGTGCATGCTAAATCCATGCTAAAACGCTTAGTGCACCTTTGTAAAAGAGGGCCATAGTAACACAGTAGATGACGGCAGATAAAGACCCAAATGGTCCATCCAGTCTACCCAACCTAATTCAATCTAAAAAAAATTTTTTTTCTTCTTCTTAGCTATTTATGGGCAAGAATCCAAAGCTCTGCCCGGTACTGTTCTTAGGTTCCAACTACTGAAGTCTCCGTCAAAGCTCACTCCAGTCCATCTATACCCTCCCAGCTGTTGAAGCCCTCCCCAGCACATCCTCAACCAAACGGCCATATACAGACACAGACCGTGCAAGTCTCCTCAGTACTGGCCTTAGTTCTTCACTATTTACTATTATTTTCTGATTCTAGATCCTCTGTGTTCATCCCATGCTTTTTTGAACTCCGTCACCATTTTCCTCTCCACCACCTCAGGAGCGCATTCCAGGCATCCACCACCCTCACCGCAAAGAAGAATTTCCTTAAATTCTCTTGAGTCTACCAGCCCTCAACCTCAAATTATGTCCTCTGGTTTTACCATTTTTCTTTCTCTGGAGAAGATTTTGTTCTACGTTAATACCTTTCAAGTATTTGAACTTCTGAATCATATCCGGTAAGGTTCTAAGCAGAATAGAAATTTGTTTTAAATAAATAAATAAACCTTCCCTTAAAAAATTTGAGAGCCACCTTAAAGCACATTTTTTTCCTCATACTTCCCCGCAACCCCGACCCTCCTTCTACGGATTATAGCATTTGGTCTTCAGTTTTTGGCCACCTTGACTTCATTCTTCAAATTCTACTGCTTACTTTACAAGGATCTCAACGGAGAAAGCCCAACCTACTGGAATAATCAACTAAATCAATCCTCCTCAACCAGACACAGAAGATCCCACTCACTATTCACTCACCCATCATCCAAAGATGTCAGACAAAAAAAACTTTATGATAACCTAATAGCCTCCAAAGCAGCTAAACTGGACAGACAAATCACCACTCTGTTATCTTCGACTACAGACTGCAAAGCCTTCAGGAGAGACATTAAAACCATACTCTTCAAAAAACACATAAAACCTATCCAGCACAACCAATCCCAACCCAATATCCAACACTCTATTTACCCTTAGATCTCTCTAATACTCTTATCTACCAAACGTTATCTAAAACCCATAATTTCACCCTATTCTTATCTCCTAAAGACCTCCACTTCCCTTTGGTAACTCTTTACCCAATATATATTACCTTAAAAATTCTATGTCATCGCTTATTCTATTCCTTCAAATTTTGAATGTAATTTTGTTTTAGTTTGGATGTAATCCGCCTTGAACCGCAAGGTAATGGCGGAATAGAAATCACTAATGTAATGTAATGTAATTCTTTGGTACGCAGCATACTTGGATTAAACAAGAAGTAAAAAGCACGGTATAGTATAGTGCGTACCAAAGAATGGGGTCAAGGTAGCCAAAAAATAGAGACCAATTAGGAGATGGATAAAACAAGAGTGTGTGGCGCAGTGGTTGAAGCTACAGCCTCAGCACCCTGGGGTTGTGGGTTCAAACCCTGCGCTGCTCCTTGTGACCCTAGGCAAGTCACTTAATTCTCCTTAGCCCCAGGTACGTTAGATAGATTGTGAGCCCACCGGGACAGATAGGGAAAATGCTTGAGTACCTGATTGTAAACCGCTTAGATAACCTTGATAGGCGGTATATAAAATCCTAATAAACTTAAACTTAAGAGGTTAAAAGCACGAAGGTTGATAAAACAGACCATCGTGTTTCTCGAAATTCCTATGTGATACAGTCAGTGGTAAATTATATTTGTGTTTATTTTGAAGGGGGGACTATCATAATCACCAGTTTGTTTTAAGGAAGCAAAACTTTTGGGAAAAATTTGTTGTCCAGTGATATTAGTGGCACCTGGTAACTTCTAATGTCCCCTCACTACCCCGTTAATATCTGGGTAGTGCAAAGACAGTCTGATGTGCTACTCAGTGGCATTATCCAGATAAGGCTGCTAAAGATGGCCACCAGGCCCACAGGGCACTAGTTATCTACCAGGATAACTAACTTGAATACCAACTCCTCGTATTTTTCCTTATGCTTCTGTGTCAATGATGAGATTCCTCATTTAACTCTCATTACACACCTAATGTCAGGTAGCTTTAATGTAACAGATGGAAAAAAAAATCTACATTTAAATTCAAGCAAGGGACGAAACTACAGCTGTCTGAGGCTTCTTAAAACAAAAAAACCAGGTAGGCTCATGAATCCTGAAGGACACATTTGCAGCAGAACCTGACACATTACTTTTGGCTGCATAAAACAAAATATGAATGGATTTTAAATGACTGGTTTCATTATATTTTCCTCTATAAGAAGGACTGGTAGAAAAATAACAGCACCTGCATCTAATATACTTACAGACTAGCTGCTCTGCAATTTCCTGAAAGACAAGTCAGCATTTTTATGCCGAATTAAACAAAATGAGATGTTGCTGAAGGCGGAAGTGGCTTTTAGAGTCTGCTTTGAGTGTCACTTAAGGCTGCTCACACCTTCATTCAACCATCCCCCCACCCCCATCACACAAACACCGCAGTATATCTATCCTACAAGCAATCTTCAAAGGTTGCAGCAGACCAGGTTTCAAGGAAATCTGTAATAAATATGTGCAAGAGAGACCTGCATACAGTGGAGATAGTGGGTATGCAAATGTTTTCCATGCATATTCATTAGGGAGATCTTGAAAGCTTTACAGCCCTTGAGGACTAAACTAGAGGTTTGCACAAAAATGGGGATTGCGGGAATCCCGCGGATCCCATGAGGACCCCGCAGGGATTCCCCCCCCAGGTCTACGGGATTCCCACAGAGATACCCCTAGGCCCACAGAACTCCCATAGGGTTCCCTCCAGGCCCATGGGACTCCCATGGAGATTGAACCGGGGTTCCCGAGGCCTACCTAATGTTCTGTCAATTCAGTTGCCAATTGCCATACTTCCGCCAGTTAGGGAGATAGAGCTGGACTTGATGCCATTCAGAAGCAGTTCCTTATAGAGGTGCTCCTGATTGGCCATTGGGCTCCAGCTCTTTCTCTCAGATTGGTGGAATGAGCCTTGGCAACGCGCGAGACCTCCCCACCATCAAGGATCATGTGATTAAGCACCAGCGCTCACTGCGGCTGTTCAGCAGAAGAGCGAGGGAAAGGCTGGGCAACAGTGTGCTCTGGAAACGAACTATCCTACAGCAGGTATCACCAACAACCAATTTGAAGTAAAAAGTTCTGAAGTCATGAAAGCCTTTCCAAGAATCTTTTGGTGTGTGTCTGGGAGGAGGGCACCCCTGTGGATTCTATTCTGACCTTCCTCTCTGCCAGTCCCAAGATTCCTCACGGGGATGGGCGGGGATAGAGGGTATTCCTCGCGGGGTTGGGCTGGGATGGAGGAGATTCCTCCTGGAGATAGGCGGGGATGGAGAAGATTCTGGTGGGGATGGGCAGGGACAGGCAAGATACTAATGGGGACGGGTGGGATTTCTGTCACTGTGCAACTCTCTAGACTAAACTTGGAGAAGCCTGCTATACACTGAGAGCTAGCTGCACTAAAGTCAGCAATCATCTCTAAACCAGTTACTAAGCCGAGGTAGAGGTTTCTACCGGTGCTTAATGCTCCAACGCTCACAGAATTCCTATGAGCATTGGAGCAGCATCAGAGCACTTATCGCCCCGGGCCACAGCCTTAGGCTTTTAAGTGCTGAATATTGGCATTTAATTGCATAATTGCTGACTCCACCCCTGGACCGCCCACAAAATAGCCAGTTATCATTTTAGAGGTCTATGGTAATATTCAGTGGTACTAACCAGTTAAGTCTCTGAATATCAGCAGAGAGCCTTGAACAAGCGATTAAACCAGTCTAGAAGAAGTGTTCCTCCTGTGAAGAGCCATTGTAGTATTAAATCAGACCCAGATTCTATATGGGTCACCTAAAAAATTGGCTCTGGCTAGTAGGGCGCTAAGTGTGGCTCTATAAAAGTTAGGTGCACATCTAATTCACAAAGAGACACCTAACTGGAAAACATGCCACGATCCACTCCCTAATCACGCACACTTTTAGGAATGCGCTTTGGAATAGGCACCTTCTTTTTATAGAGCGTTGTTTTTCGAGTGACGCACCTAACTTTCAGTTAAGTCCAATTAAAGCTAATTATGAGGTAAATGTCAATTATAGGTACCAATTAAGTGTATTAATCAATTAAGTTATGCTAGGTGCACCAATATAGGCATCTCACTTTAGTTGAATTATATAGAATTTGCCTGTTACTGCTTCCTATTCAGGAGGCACTGGGGGCTCCCCATAATTTTCAAGTTTCAAGTTTATTTATTTCAAGTTTATTTATATTATTTGATTGAACGCTTTTCCAAATTACAAAGCGTTTTACAAAAGATAAAATAGGATTTCGAGAAATCGCTTATACATAGTATACTAATCAAACATACAAGGGTAACAACTTTAAAAACCACTAGAAACAGTAGGAAAGAGGGGAAGAAATACAATTTTTAAAGAAAAAGTACATAAAAGGGAAGTGCATTAGGGGGGTGTGAGGAAAAGAATTTGGGACAGAAGAAAGGTCAATAGAGAGAGATATTAGTAGTCTGGATTTAAGGAAGGTTGGAAACAATAAGATTTTACCGTGAAAGTAAACTTTCAGTTAAAGGCTTCTTTAAAAAGAAGGCACTTTAAACTTTTCTTAAATTTTTGCAAATCCTGTTCAAGTCTTAAGTATAAAGGAAGAGAGTTCCAAATCGTTGGGGCAGTAACCGAAAAGATAGAAGCACGGCGTGTTCCGATAATTTTTAAAGAGGGAACATTAAGAGTAGACTGAAAGGATGATCTAAGAACTCTTGATGAACTATGTGGAATAAGAAGCCTATCTATAAATGCAGGTGTATTTGTTTTTATTGTCTTGAAGACTAAAAGAGCTATTTTGTATGTAATCCTGTATGATATTGGCAGCCAGTGAGCTTTTTGAAGTAGAGGTGTGACGTGGTCAAATTTTTTGGAACCTGAAATTATCTTTATTGCAGTGTTTTGTATGAGTTGAAGATGCCTTATATCCTTTAGATAAGCCCCTTTTAATAAGGAATTACAATAATCTAATTTTGATATTACTAGGGAGTGAACTAAAGTATTAAGGGAAAATGAATCAAGAAGGGGGACAAGCGAACGAATCATTCTTAGCCTATAGAAACAGTTTTTGACCATTGCACTGATGTGTGCACGGAACGTGAGATTATTGTCTATTAGGACTCCCAAAATTTTTGTATTGGTAGTTTGATTAAGGGGTTTATTGTCGATTATGATTGGGTTAATGAGTTGTGCCCCTTCTTTCCCTGAGAAAAGCACAGTAGTGGTTTTATTGATACTTAGAGATAGCTGATTGACATTCAGCCACTCATGAATTTTGGCCAGCTTTTGGTTAATATTAGATATGTCCTGGGAACTTGTGGGATCAATGGTATGCAAAAGTTGGAAATCATCTGCGTAAGCATATACTGTGAATCCAATGGATTGATAAAGGGTTAAGAGAGGGGCCAAATAGATGTTAAACAGTAATGGAGACAATATAGACCCTTGTGGTACTCCATAGTACATGCTAACCAGTTGTGGTACTCCATGGACGTGCTAACCAGTTAGTGCAGCAGTAATGTCAGCATATTAGCTGAGTAGCACTTCCACACCCATTATTTGCCCCGACATGTTCCTCAAAACAAATAAACTAAAACAAGTACCACACACTCAGGGTCTGATTCTCAAAACGGTGTCCCAATTGTAGGCAGCGGTAGGCATCCTTCTGCAGTCTAACGGACCAATCAGGACACACGTTTTTATAAAAAATCGATGTGGTGAACGACAGCTAGAAAGTAGGCATCTGACTCACGCCTAAGGAAGCGCTTATGCATATCTACGGGTGCCTAAGGACGGTGTAGGCATGGCTTACACCAGAAGGCACCTTAGGTGTTTGTAGGCATGCCTGGGCACTTCCGTAGATGCGAGTCAGACAACTTAATTGTAGGCCTGTAAAATGCTGGCCTACATTTAAAATAGAAACCCACAAAGAGGCAGAGTATTCAGAAGTTCAGAGAGTGGTCGCTCAAAACAACATACCTGAAAGACACAACGCAAATAAGTGCGTAAAAATCAAATAATAGTGTAGTATTAAGGTACCCTCAGTGTGAAAGAACAGCAAAAGGAGACAATGCTCCAGTGCTTCTAAATATCAAGAAGAGGTAATATACCTCCACCTGCACACCATCTTCGGGCGCCTACTGTGTGCAATAAATCAACAGTGAAAAAAATCAAACCAAAACAGTGAAAAACAGGTAAGTCAATCAACGACCACTCTATGAACCCCCCACCAGCCAACTCCCAAAAGCAAAAAAGCAAAAAGCAAAAACTTAGCTGAAAATTGTAAATAGTTCATCCAAGGAATGAAATTGGAACAGATGAAGCACCACTGGATACCAGGTCCAACCAGCCTGGTTTCGGGAACACAATCCCTTCCTCAGGAACCCATGATCACAATCATTGAACAGCTCAAGCCAGCTGAAGGGAGGGCGGAGCTAACAGAGAAGAGCGCAAGCGCGCTAAAAAGGAAACAACAAGCAACGTCACTCATAAATCCGCCAATCAGTACAGGAGGGAGGAGCAAAAGACACTAAACAATAGTATGCCATTCGATGCTGTCATTGAGTCCATTCAGATGCACAGCTTGAAGATGGAAAATCCAAAACTGTTCTCTGAGATTGAGGTGAGCCATCTAAGATGGTAAGCCATCTTCATGCTGTGCATCCAAATGGACTCAATGACAGCATCGAATGGCATACTATTGTTTAGTGTCTTTTGCTCCTCCCTCCTGTACTGATTGGCGGATTTATGAGTGACGTTGCTTGTTGTTTCCTTTTTAGCGCGCTTGCGCTCTTCTCTGTTAGCTCCGCCCTCCCTTCAGCTGGCTTGCGCTGATCAATGATTGTGATCATGGGTTCCTGAGGAAGGGATTGTGTTCCCGAAACCAGGCTGGTTGGACCTGGTATCCGGTGGGGCTTCATCTGTTCCAATTTCATTCCTTGGAGGATGAACTATTTACAACTTTCAGCTAAGTTTTTGCTTTTTGATTTTTTGCTTTTGGGAGTTGGCTGGGGGGGGTTCATAGAGTGGTCGTTGATTGACTTACCTGTTTTTCACTGTTTTGGTTTGTGATTTTTTTCACTGTTGATTTATTGCACACAGTAGGCGCCCGATGATGGTGCGCAGGTGGAGGTATATTACCTCTTCTTGATATTTAGAAGCGCTGGAGCATTGTCTCCTTTCGCTGTTCTTTCACACTGAGGGTACCTTAATACTACACTATTATTTGATTTTTATGCACTTATTTGCGTTGTGTCCTTGAGCGTTGTTTTGAGCGACCACTCTCTGAACTTCTGACTACTCTGCCTCTTTGTGGGTTTCTATTTGAGGTGTTTTGGCAGTTTTTGGAGTTCCTTCCTTTTTTTGTATTGGCCTACATTTAAGGCATCTGTACAAAAAATAGGCGCAGTTTCGGGCACGCCGCCTACTGGTGATTGATAGGCGCCGGTTTCCAGAATCAGGCCCTTAGTGTGTGGAGGTTGCAAAATTAACATTGAACACTTTAGCTTGTCCTAAGTTAGACCATTTTTCCTGCTTTAAGCGAGGGTTAGTCTTAACGCAGCTTCATCAAAGAGACCCTACGTTTTTTTCAGAATGTACCTAATGAATATGCATGAGAGAGATTTGCTTAGAATGGAGATAGCGTTCCTCAAGGATTGACCTTGGACAAGCCTGCCTCACAGGGTCGGTTTGTCTGTCAATCTGGCTCTCTTTCTTTCTCCATTTAGAAAGCATAACGTCATTGTCTATGCTTCACGGTGCCCTTTCTTAGTGCTACAAAGTGATGAACATGCTGCCTCAGTGCTTTACAACTGAAAAATGCTCCGAGACTAATTTATTAAAGATTTGTGCCAGTTTTGCCTCAGAGCAAGGCCTGTGCCAGTATTTTCCCCGTTGACAATAACGGGATGGGAGGAGGAAGGTTTGTTGATAAAATCAGCCCAAGCCTTTCATAAATATCACAGCCTCTCACTCTGTTTCTTCTGGAATGAAGTCCACCAACAGGGGATTGAGCTTGCAATCTGTTATTTACCAGGCCGGTCTCAATCTCTCTCTTCATAAATATGCCACCTTATAATGTTCATGGAAGAAACAGGACTTTATTGATGATTTGGGTCAGGGGTAGGCAATTCCAGTCCTCGAGAGCCACAGGCAGCTCAGGTTTTCAGGATATCCACAATGAATATGTATGAGATGGATTTGCATCTCAAGGAGGCAGTGCATGCAAATCCATCTCATACATATTCATTGTGGATACCCTGAAAACCTGAGCTGCCTGTGGCTCTCGAGAACCAGAATTGCCTACCCCTGTTCTGGGTCTTCACCCCCTTCGCTCCCCATTCCCTCTATCCCCCTAATTCTAGAAACATACACAAAAATTTGTACACATAGTTGTGTGTGTAACAATATAGTAATTATCTGGAAAGTATTAACTACCAATTATTGGCTATGAATGGTGTAAGTTGGTGCTAATGGGCATAGGTTAGCAGTTATGCATGTAACTGCTCTTCGTAGGGATTCTGCAAGTTGTGTGCACAAAATACACTGCGTGCAACTGCTGGGGAGATGAGCGTTGACTTAGGTCAGGGATGTACCTAGCACTTATACACACATTATAGAATATTAACATTTATAATAATAATAAATAATTTTATTCTTGTATACCGCCATACCCGTAAAGTTCTAGGCGGTTCACATTCATTAGTTAAGATCCGTGGTGACACACGGATTTACAAAATTTTAACAAAATTACAGGCAATGAAGAGGGGGGCGTGGGGGAACTCTATAACTGGGATTTAGCAGAGGTAACGGTAAGACAGAAGGTAGGGTTGGAAGGAATGCGATAAAGAGAGTGAGAACAAGTGGGGGGAGAGGGGGTGGGAAAGGGGCGAAGCAGGGGGCAAGGGGGATTAAGGGCCCTGTTCGCGGAAGAGGTGCGTTTTGAGAAGTTTTCTAAAACTAAGGTAAGAGGGGGTCTCGAGTATCATTTGGGCAAGCCAAGGGTTCAGCTTAGCCGCCTGGTAAGCAAAGGTTTTGTCGAGAAATCTATTGAAGTGACATAATTTTAGGGATGGGAAGTCGAACAGCTGGATTCTGTGGGATTTCTTGTTGGTGAGATTCAGAGTGAAATGAGGTAACTAGGTAATAGGCCAAAAACTGTTTTGTAGCAGAAGCAGGTGAATTTGAATAGGACTCTGGATTCGAAAGGGAGCCAATGCAGTTGGTGGTAGAAAGGTGTGATGTGGTCCCATTTGTTCAGGCCAAATATGAGGCGGACGGCAGTGTTCTGGATCAATTTTAGTCTCCTCATGGTTTTCTTCGTGGAGTTCAAATAAATGACATTGCAATAGTCAAGTACACTGAGCACGGAGGACTGTACCAAAAGGCGGAAAGAGGAGTCAACAAAGTATTTTTTTATGGTGCGCAGTTTCCAGAGCATCGAGAAGCATTTATGTGCCTAACTACTTACAGTTAAATGCAAGCATTTCAACCAGTCATTGCCAGTGCATAAATGAGGACTTAAAACCAGTATTCTATAATTGTGATGTCTAACTTTAGGCAATTTATAGCGAATTATCCCCTGCTCCATTATTATTACCAAAATGAGGGCAGTTCTATAAAAGGGTACTTATATTTAGGTGCCAAGGGAGCAATTTTATAACAGAGGTGCTAACAGTTGAGCTCATATTATGCATGTTTAGACTAATGAGAGAGAGGGCAGCTATTGAATGGAAGAGGGCAGACACTAGATGGAAAGGGGGAAAGAAAGAGGACAGATGCTGTATGGAGAGGCAGAAGAAAAAAAAGATCGGGTTAGCGAGAAGACTGGGGTTTAAGGAGAAGTGGTATAGGCAGTGGTGTACCTAGCAGATGTGACACCCGGGGCCCATCATTTTTTGACACCCCTTCATCTACATGAAAAATATGATTTTTAGTAACAATCCACATATCGCACAAGAGTGTATCTAGGAAAAGGCAGCATCTTAAACACTGCAGTGAGCACTAGAACACCAATACATACATTGTAAAACTAAACAAGCCAGATCCTGCACAATCAACGCCAACAGAAAACTATGTCCTTTTCATACACACAGAACAGAGATACACCCTCGCCCAATATGGAATAATTACAAACTAAAAATAGAAATAGGTAGACAAAAGTTAAACTGAACCAGACTCTGCATAAAATGCAACACCACAGAAACACTCTTCACTCTCTTCTTTTTATACAGCATTTGTCCTCTCTCCCTTCCACACAACATCTGCACCCCCCTTTGCCCCTTCCACCCAGCTTCTGCTCTCTCTCTTTCTGCCCCTTCCATCCACTGTCCACTCTCTCTCTCTCTTCCATATAATAATAATAATAATAACTTTATTTTTCTATACCGCCATAGTCAGACGACTTCTAGGCGGTTTACATAGTAAGAAGGCTGGACATTCAGCGAATATTAAAGGTTTTAAAACAATACAAAACAAAACAATAGATCCACATACAATACGATACTATACAATACCGTGAGACTGAATAACAATACTATACATTAAGTCTAAATACAATACTATACATTAAGTCTAAATACAATATCGTACAAAGAGTCTAAATGCAATACAATAGTTTAGATGCGAAAGTTACGTATTAATTGATTGGAGATCTAAGGGTAATGAGTGTCTGAGGGATTTAGAACAACCATGAGTTGGAGTTCTGGGTTCGAGGAGATCAAGGTATGAGGGGTTTGTAGAGAGAGAGAAAAAGCGTTTTGTGGGGAGAGGAGACCTGGTGACGTTGGGGACCGTTTTAGTCAATGTATTTTGCGAATAGGGCAGTTTTGATTGTTTTGCGGAATGCATTATAAGTTACATTGGGTTCGATTATGTGGTTTTTCAGCCAGATTTGCTGTCTGTTCGCTTGGAACTTAAAGGTTCTATCTAGGAAGGCTTTGTATCTGCAGCCTGTAATCTTTGGGTAAGCAAAGATGTTTTTGTTCCTGGTCGTTCTTGTGGGGTTGTGTAGGGTGAAGTGTGTTTGTAGATATGAAGGTGCTGTTCCCCAGGCTTGTTTAAAACAGGTGCAAGCAAATTTGAATATAATTCGCGCTTCTATTGGAAGCCAATGCAGTTTTTTATAGTAGGGGCTGATGTGGTCGTTTTTTCTTAGTCCGAAAATTAGGCGGACGGCGGTGTTTTGTATGAGTCTTAGTTTTTTGATTGTTTTTTGTGGGATGCCCAGATATATGATGTTGCAATAATCAAGAAGGGATAGGGTCAGTGCTTGTACCAGCAACCTGAATGATGTAGGGTCAAAGTATTTTTTTATGGTTCTTAGTTTCCATAACGTGTAAAAGCATTTTTTGACTAGTGCGTTTGTGTGGTCAGTCATAGTTAGATGAGTGTCTAGCGTGATACCTAGTATTTTTATGTTTTTGGAAATTGGGTATTCGTGGTTGTTTATTTTTATCGATGTATTTGAAATTTTGTCATTAGGACTAGCCAGAAAGACTTTTGTTTTCTCTGCGTTAAGTTTTAGTTTGAAGTTGTTGGTCCATTTATTGATTTCGGTCATTGTGTATGAGAGGTTATCTACAATTTCTTTTGTGATGTCGTTTAAGGGTATAAGGATGGATATGTCGTCGGCGTAAATGTAGTGTATTAAATTTAATTTTTGTAGTAGGTGGCCTAAGGAGGCGATATAGATATTGAAAAGTGTGGGTGATAGGGGGGAACCTTGAGGCACGCCTGATGGGTTTTTCCATGGTTTGGAGTAGTTTCCATTGCCAATTACTCTGTAGGATCTGTTTGTTAGGAATTCTTGGAACCATTTCTTTGCCTTTCCTGATATTCCCATTGCTTCAAGGCACAGTAGCATGATTTCATGGTCTACCAAATCGAACGCACTGCTGAGATCTAATTGTAGGATCAGTGCGCTTTTGCCTTTACTGAATATGGCACCTTCCCTCTTACTATGTCCCTTCAATATCCTGTGCCCCTTCTCTCCTTTGTACATGATTCATTTCAGCTTCACCCCCTCTCCATTTTTCTAGCTCCACCCCCTCCCCTATGCTTTGGCATCTCTCTCTCTCTTCTCCTTTCCTTCCTTCCCGCGCCACACCATGGTCTGGCATCTGTCTCCTCTCCTTCCAACTCCCTCTCCATTATCTGGCATCTCCTCTTCTTCCTTTCTCTCCCTCCCTTCTTCCTTCCTTTCCCCTGGTCTTGCATCTGTCCCCTTCCCCCCCATGCCCTTGCATCTCTCCCTCCCCCTCCATCATCTGGTATCTCCTTTCCTTCTTTCCTTTCCCTCCTTCCCATGTACTTGGCATCTCTGGTTCCTCTCCCTGGTCTTCCTTCTCCCTCCTTCCCTCTCTCGCTCTCCAATTGGATGCTGCAGTAGCAGCATTTCTCTCTCCCCCCTTCCTTTCGCAGCAACAGCATTTCTCCCCACCACTTCCCTGTGCAGCAGCAGCATTTCTCTCCCCCACCCCTTGCCTGTGCAGCAGCATTTCTCTCCTCCCTCCCTTCCCTGTGCAACAGCAACATTTCTCTTCACTGCCCTGTGCAGCAACAGCGTTTCTGGCCTGTTTCTTGCTGCAGCCAGTTTTCAATTCAAAGGCGTCGACACCTCGCGTGATCCGCGGCAGCGGCAGAAGCCTTCTCTCTGATGTTGTGATGTCAGAGGGAACGCTTCTGACGCAACCGCAGATTTCGTGAGGAGCCGACGGCTGCAGCTTTAAATGGAAAAACCACTGCTGCAGGGGAGCTGGCCAGAAGCTAAACATCCACCGGAAGAAGCATGTTGGGCCTCAGACGACTCTGAGTTAAAGTTTACTGCAGATGCAGCTGGTTAAGGAAAGCAGCAGCGGTAGAATAGGGAGGGTAGCCAGCTGTGCACCCCCTTGGGGCATGAACCCGGGGTAGGGTGGGGTGGGGTGGACCCCCGCCCCCCCCTAGGAGAGCCAAGGTGAGAGAAAAAAAGATGGAAAACTGCAGATACAGTAAAAGAGATCAAGAGTACATAAAAAGAATGAATTAGATCTGGACAGAGAGGCAGAAAAATAAAGAAATCTGAAAGGAAAAGGAAGAGAAAAACGTCAAATGGACAGGAAATTCTGGCAAGAGAGTTAAGACAAGAGGAGGAAAACAGACAGGGGAGACCAACACAATTAGAAAAAGTAAAGGGTCAATAGTCAAAGTGATTTGACCAGACAGAAACAGCTCCCGGCCAGTTGAATCACTTGTTCGGGACTAATTGCTCATTTTTAGCAACACTTAACCAGGGAGTCTCATTGAAAATGACTGGTTAGTTCCTAAAAGAAAACATGCTGTGGAAAACACAATCATTAACCGATAGCTTATTTACCCAATTTAGTTGCGCACAAATATTGATGTATAAAGTTCAGCAGCAATCTTTCAGGGCCAACTATATAGGGTTACCAGACGTCTGGGAAAACCCAGACATGTTCTCTTTTTAGAGGACTGTCTGGGTTCCTGGACGGACTTTCCAAAACCCAGCAGTTTGTCCGGGTTTTGGAAAGCCCTAAGCTCCAGCAACGTCTGGAGGGCCCTCAACAAGCATGCGCGGATGACATCACCCCCCCCCCCCCCCCCGCGCATGCTGGAGGCCCTCCAGACATGGCCTAGACGTCAGGAAAAAGGAGACGCTCTTTTTGGGGGTGGGGCTGGAGGTGGAATGGGGCAGGACTGAGCTGGAGGCAGAACGGGGCGGGTTGGAGGCAGAACAACAACAATAATAATAATAATAATAATAACTTTATTCTTATTTACCGCAATACCACAAACAGTTCAGAGCAGTTTACAGAGGAAGAGACTGTATACAGACAGCGATATTACAGAAATACATCAAGGCAGAAGTGGGGTCAGAGAAATTTATCAGAGATAAGTTTTGACTGACTTCCTAAAAGTTTGATAAGAAAGTGCGTTTGAAATAAAGTTAGTTAAACATTTATTCCATGTGCCTTCTTGGAATGATAATTTTCTATCAAGGAATCTCTTGTAGATACAGCCCTTCAAGTATGGAAAAGTGAACAAGTAGGCACTACGTGTACAAGTGGTGCCTGAAAATTCAAAATGATAAGACATATAGATTGGAGATAAACCCGATATGGTTTTGAAGCAAAGGCAAGCAAACTTAAAGATGACCCTTGCTTCCACAGGCAGCCAGTGTAGTTTTTTTGTAATACGAGCTTACATGATCCAATTTCTTGAGGCCATAAATGAGGCAGACTTCAGCATTCTAGACAATTCTCAGTCGTTTGATGGTTTTCTTAAAAGAATTCAAGTATATAATATTGCAGTAGTCTAAGGCAGTGGTTCCCAACCCTGTCCTGGAGGAACACCAGGCCAATTGGGTTTTCAGGCTAGCCCTAATGAATATGCATGAAGCAAATTTGCATGTCTATCACTTCCATCATATGCAAATCTCTCTCATGCATATTCATTAGGACTAGCCTGAAAACCCGATTGGCCTGGTGTTCCTCCAGGACAGGGTTGGGAATCACTGGTCTAAGGTACTTACGATCAAAGATTGAACCAGCAGTCGAAAGGAGAAGAGATTGAAATAATGTCAGACAGTACGAAGTTTCCATAAAGTGAAAAAAAATGTTTTAACCTGAGCGTTAGTGTGATCTTTAAAAGTCAGGCTTCGGTCCAGGATGACACCAAGGATTTTGATTGTGGAATCTGACCCATTTAATCTCAAGGAGGTATTCATGATCTTGTTATTAGGACTTGCCCCCCAAAATCTTAGTTTTTACCGAATTCAGTTTCAGTTTAGATTGCGTAGGGGCTTGGGGCAGAACAGGGCGGGGCCATGTGTCCGGGTTTCTCCACCGGCAAATATGGTAACCCTACAAATATAGAATGTCGGAGATTGTGATGTAGCATAAAGCTCTTTCAAAAATACAATCAGAACCTTAGTAGCAAATCTGCCATACCATAATAGTACTAGCATCTAGGATTCGCACAGCAGTAATCTTTCCTATGAAAATGCAAAAACAGGAACAAACCTGACAACACCAGTATGTTTCCTACAGGGAAGAAGAACAAGCTAGTCTGCTACAGATCCATATACACTAACTAAACACCTGCAAAGCTCTTCAGCTCAGTCATGCAAAACACAGACAGCTCTTCACCAAAAACAGAATAAGAGATCACAGATTTGAAAAGAGACATAAAAATTGAAAAGGAAACCGTAAGAAGCTATACTCTGCATGCACTGCATCAGCAAATGTTTTTCCTTCTGTACTGTGCAAAATGCGGAGATCTAAAAGATGAACATTGGCAGAGCTGGCATATTCCATTTACTAAACTGAAAATAGAAAAAATTTTCCCCTACTGTTGCTGTTTGGATATTTTTCTAATCATTTTGTTCCTCATCTCTTTTTTCTTTCTGATATCAGCTTGTCAGTTTCCTAAATCCTTTTTTAGAGTCTCCTCTCCAATTTTGTTTGTTCTTTCACATTCAGTTCATCCTTTAAACCTCTCTTTGGCATTGATCTTTCCGCCCCCCCCCCCCCCCACACACACACACACACATCTTTTTTTTTTTATCTCCACCTCACTAGACACCAGGGCTTAATTTGTAGATAAAAAGTTAAGTGGGAATGTGGAGCCAGAAGAGGCTTGGGTGGGGCAGGAGCAACAGGTTACGGAGGCTGGATTAGAGAGCAGGGACTGTTCTCTATTCTGCTCCAGGTTCACCTCTTCCCCTCCCGTTTCCTGTTTCCTATTTGAAAGGGAAGAAATAGAGCAGGATGCCCCTGCTGCACTGGAGTCTATTTTGTTGGTTTTTTTTTTGTTTAAGTCTTTATTGATATTCGAACTTTGATAGTGCAATACAATTGGTAAATCATAAATACTGCATAGAAAGCACTAATAACTATACAATTACATTAAAACAGTCATTTACTCCCATCCTCATCTTAATTATTAATACAAAAATACATATGAAGTTATAATTAAATAATTTAACTTCTCAAAGTACATTTCCCTCCCTGGATGTGTAAAGAAATCTAATGAAAAAGAAACAAACATGGCCCCTACCATAATGCAACAAAAGTCTGAAAATGAGAGATGGAACTGAGTCCCGGGCCTTTCCCCTACAAATTAACCCTGCTATACATTCATAGCTAGATTTCATTCATCCTTCATTTTTTTTTTCTGCATCATCCCTCCTCAGCTCTCACCTCTGCAGCCCATTCTCAACCTTATGAGCCTGTGACTTAGAAAAGTCACTTTGCTAGCTGAAATCCTGATTCAGCTATCTGGTTCCTTTGTTCTTTACTTGAAAAGTTGCCTTTTCTTGCTCTTTCAAACACCGGTACCTTCCCCTCCCTCAAATTGTCCTTCCGCCTCATCTTTCACTCTTCTCCTCACCTCCCACCCCCTTACCTATTCTCCTACTTCTTATCGCTCTCATCTTTCAAACCTCTCAACCTCCTCCCTCAGATTGACTATTTCCAAACCCCTCTCACCTTCCATTCTCCCTCTTATTATCTTCCAATTCGTCCTTGCAATAACTTCAGCCCTGATCCCTCCCAGATCACATCCACCGCAACCACTATACCTTGTCACCATTCAACTCTTTTCCTCAGGTCGGGCCGACAGATGTGAAGCCAGGAAATTGATACATCTCAGTTCTTCTTGTTGCTGGTTCAGCTCTCTGCTGTACAGAAAGGAGGTTGTGGCAGGAGAAAGCTGAAAGTACTGGACCTCTGGCTTTATTTTCCTGCTGCTCAAACTACAGGCATTGAGGGGAAGTAGCTAATAGTCAGTTCTGCAACCTTCTTTGAAGGGAAGGGGCTGAAGCAGCTCCTCTATCAAGACCAGGAAGTGAGGCGATAAGAACAATTTGGTCCCATAAGCCTTCATGTGGAGAGTGGGCAACAGAAGCAACTTTTTTGCCAATATAGGGAAGAAGCTGTGATGACTCTAGAGCATGCTGCCCTAATCATACACGAGGCAAAAAAAACTGTGGAACTAATGGATCTTGAGAAAAACTTTATTTGAACAAGGTGCAGAGCATAACAAAGGAAAATATACAATAGCAAAGAAACACAGTGTATAATTTGAGCATAGACCCAGCACAGGCTGAGTTTTGGTGGTGAACCGACCTTCTGGGGTCCGATGCTTCTGTGAACTGCAAGCTACTGTGCACAATATTGTGTTGCGTTTTTTCGGAATTCTTTAGCTTGTGGTTCATAGAAGCGCCGGACCCCAGAAGAAGGTCGGTTCACGACCGAAACACGGTCCGTGTTGGGTCTATACTGCAAATTATATATCGTGTTTCTTTTGCTATTGTATATTTTACTTTTTTATGCTCTGTTCCTTGTTCAAATAAAGTTTTTATCAAGATCATCAGTTCCACAGCTTTTTGCCTTTTTTCTCCACTCCTTATTTTGTGGAACTATCTTGGTGGATTTTTTATGTCGTTCCGCCCTAATCACACATAGCACACCCAAAAGATAGCACAATCAGCGTGGTGATGCTTATTGCCAAGGACCATTTTGGCTTTGCAAGGGGGTCTTCTACTTTAGGGAGACATATGGTTCCAGAAGATTCATCTGTGCACCTGGGGAAAGTCACTCGGGCCTTATTACCTCTGTAGAGACTTGGTTAATTCATGTCATTATCTTGGAGTTTTATTTGATTCGTCCCTATCTTATGATAAACAGGTTTCCCAAGTACTTAAAAAAGGGTGTTAAATTGGCTGAGATGGATACAATTAATTCTATTTTAGATTTTCAGTCTTTACGCACCCTTTTACATGCGTTTGTTTTATCTCAGATTGATTACTGTAATTCAATATATCATGGCATTTCTTCTGTTTGTTGGCGTTGTCTTCAAATGTTACAGAATTCCGCTGCCCGATTTCTCTGTAAGGCTAAACTTTATGATTACGTTACTCCATTATTGATTCGTGTACGTTGGCTTCCATTACAGTGTTGGTGCATTTTTTTAAATATTATATCTTACTTTCAAAGCTTCACATACAGGTCAACTGTTGTATTTAGCTTCAATTACTATTTCCTATAGACCATTACGAACAGTACTCTGGAAACTCCGCACCATAAAAAAATACTTCAATGACTCCTCGTTCCGCCTTCTAGTGCAATCCTCCATTTTCAGCATTCTAGACTACTGTAATATTATCTACCTGAACTCCACGAAGAAAACTACCAGGAGACTAAAAGTGATCCAAAACACCGCCATCCGCCTCATCTATGGCCTAAAGAAATGGGAACACATCACCCCTTTCTACCACCAACCTCACTGGCTGCCTTTCGAATCCAGAGTGCTTTTCAAATTCGCATGCTTCTACAAATCGGTAAATGGCCTCTCGCCAAGATACATCAATCCCCTCTTTAACCTTTACTGCACCAACAAGAAATCCCGCAGAATTCAACTGTTTGCCTACCCCTCGCTAAAGCTCTGTCATTTCAAAAGATTCCTAGACAAAACCTTCGCCTTCCAAGCAGCCAAGATGAACCCATGGATCGCCCAAATGATTCTCGAAGCCCCCACTTACCTCGACTTCAGAAAAACACTCAAAACTTACCTATTCAACAAACAAGCCCTGTAACGCCCCCTTTCCGGAATTACCTGGCCACACGTTCGACCCATTCTCCCCCATTATTGATCGCTGTCTTCCTGCTCCCCCACCCGCTTCCTTCTTCATCAGCCAAGTTTGGCTAAGGTTGTTGTAAATCCAATAAATTGTGGTAAATCGGCCCATTCGGCCCTCCCCCCCCTCTATCGATCGCTTTCTTCCTTCTCTCCTTCCCACTTCCGCTTCCTCAGCCATGTTCGGCTGAAGGTGTTGTAAATCCAATATATTGTTTGTAAATCGGCATGTCAATGCGGATCCTAATGTAATTGTTGTGAACCGCCTAGAATTCGATGGGTATGGCGGTATATAAGAATAAAATTATTATTATTATTATTACGTTCTCTAGATCCCAATAGATTAGTACTACCATCACCTAAATTAGCTCCTTATGAAAATACTCATGCATGTGTTTAATTTTTCATTTTCCCGTTCCATTGGAACAATCTTCCGTTGAATATACATGCAGGACTTTCATCCTCAAGATTTAAATAATTATTAAAGTCATTTTATTTTCAAAAATAATTTAATATTACTACAGATTCATATCATTTGTTTTGTGATTGTCTGGAGGGCTGCATTTGTAATTGTAACAGCAGTTGTTAAGAGTAATTGTTTTAAATGGATGATTTTAATTTGGTTGGACTTTTAGAATGTTTTTACTTTTTACTTCGGTGTTCCTTTCTTGTAATTGTTGTAATTATGTAAACTGCTGTGACGTTTATTTTTTTACAATCTGCGGGGTATCAAATGTATAATAAACATAAACATTATTACAGATCTCAGTTTTAGCAGGATCTGTGTTGTTAATAGTAATGAGGACCTTTGTATAATGGTGCAACTGATTAATATTTTCTCATTTTGTGCCGTTTCATGTTGTGTTATTGTCAATACTTGCAAGGGCAATGTCAATATTGCATATTAACATAATTCAATGTATAGTCAATGGATAAATCTGGGATTTCACAGGTATTGCTATGTTACCAGAGCTTAGTAAATAGGATTCTAGGCCCCCTCCCCCTTTTCCAAAACTGCGCAAGAAGTTTTTAGCGCCAGCCGACACGCTGAATGCTCTGCGCTGCTCTGACAGTCCTAGAGTTCCTATGCACGTCAGAGCACCGCGGAGCATTCAGTGTACTGGCTGGCGCTAAAAACTCTTACGCAGTTTTGGAAAAAGGGGGGGGGGGTAAGTTAGGTGCCAAATACTGAAGAAAAGCTCTTAAATTTAGACCCTCAGTCACTATGAGCTCATTTAAGGGGGCTCATTTAAATGTGACTCCCAGTTAGGCACCTAAGTTCTTTGGAAAGTAACTCTTTAAATTATCATTCGGCATCATTATATGATATCCCCTCCATAAAATTACATATACATTTCTGGTAATATTCAATATTAATAGGTAGGGTTACCATATTTTCCGTTAGGAAAATCCGGACCCCTAGATCTGCCCGCTTGGTGTCCTGGCTCCGGTGGGGAGAGGAGAGATGGTCAGTTGGTCCTCTCCCTGCTGGGGCTTGAGTGTCATCATGCTCTTCTCTTTCTATATAACAGGCGAAGTACTTCTGTGTGTGGAAGAGCAGCAGGACTAGGGGGCGATTGTGTCTGATGATCTCAGGATGTCAAAATAGGTAGAAAAGGTGATGGTCAAAGCCAGGAGGTTGCATAAGGAGAGGAATGGCCAGTAGGAAAAGGAAGGTCATAATGGTGAGACCCCATTTGGAATATTGTGCGCAATTTTGGAGACCCCACCTTCAAAAAGATATAAAGAGGATGGAGTCAGACCAGAGGGCTACTAAAAATGGTTCATGGTCTTTGTCATAAATCATATGGTGGTCAGACTTACAGACCTTAATATGTATACTCTGGAGGAAAGACGGAAGAGAGGGGATATGATAGAGATGTTTAAATATCTCCATGGTATTAATGTACAGGAGTTGAGTCTTTTTCAAATAAAGGAGAAATCCGAAAGGAGAGGGCATAAGATGAAGTTAAAAGGTGATCAAGTTTTATTTAAAATTTGATGTACACACATTGTCATTATTTAAAATTGTATTACAGATCTAAAAGCAGGGGAGTAATAATATACATGTACAAAATTTGGAGAAACTTATAAATGACAAACCTGATACAAAAGGAGGAGGGAAGGAACTACAAATGTTATAGTAAAGAAAGAAAAAACAAATAAGGGAAGCACAACAGGACAAGTAAAAAGAAGTAGAAGAACATCTAAGGAGGGGCTTGGTTGGTTGAGGCTAAAAAAATATTATGAGCGGAGAGGTGCTCAAATTTAACGAAATTAAGTCTCAAAAGCATCCCTGTATAAGAAGGTCTTTAGGGAGCCTTTGAATTTATCCAATGCAATTTTGCTACAAAGGTAACCCGGTAGGGTGTTCCAAAGCTAGGGACCTGTCACAGAAAAAATTGCAGAGGGGGGACAGTATGCAGATTCTGTTCTGTTGATCTTAGTGTTCTTGGTAAAGTGTAAAGTATGAAAAGGCGGTCAAGGAAAATCAGAAAGTTTGTAAGTCGGATTTTAAAGATCAGTAGTGCTATTTTGTAGGTAATTCTATAAGATATCGGAAGCCAATGAGCGTTTTTCAGGAGGAGAGTCACGTGGTCAAATTTTTTTGAATTTGTGATGATCTTTGTCACTATATTTTGAATTATTTGTAACCTTTTAAGTTCTTTTTGAGAAATAGCTTTGTCTAGCGAGTTACAATAGTCCAGTCTTGATATTATAAGGGAATGGATCAAAACGTTTAAAGCTGCTGTATCTAATAGTTTTGATAATGATCTGATTAGTCGCAATTTGTAAAAACATGATTTCACTACGGAGATAATTTGATTGTGGTAAGAGAGTTTGTGATCGAGGGTTACTCCTAAAATCTTTGTGGACTTAATAGTTTATAGTGGGATAGGCTCAGGAGGAATATAAGAACAGCCTTACTGGTTCAGACCAATGATCCCATCAAGCCCAGTAGCCCGTTCTCGCGGTGGCCAATCCAGGTCACTAGTACCTGGCCAAAACCCAAGGTGTAGCAATATTTCATGCTACCAATACAGGGCAAGCAGTGGCTTCCCCCTTTACAGAAAGGGTGGTAGATGCATGTAATAGTCTCCTAATGGAGGTAGTGGACCTAAAAACTGTATTTGAATTCAAGATAACATGGGACAGGCATGTGGGATCTCTTAGGAAGAGGAGGAGATAGCGGATGTATGGATGGGCAGACTAGATGGGCCATTTGGTAAAACGCATGCAGATTGTGAAAAATTGCAGACAGACCTTAGGAAGTTGGAAGACTGGGTGTCCAAGTGGCAGATGAAATGTAATGTGGAGAAATGTAAAGTGATGCATATTGGGAAGATTAACCCAAATCAATTTTTACCGGATGCTAGGGTACACCTTGGAGTTAGCGCCCAAGAAAAGTTATGGGTGTCATTGTAGACAACACGATTAAACCTTCCGCCCAATGTGTGGCGGAAGCCAATCAAGCATACAAGATGCTAGGAATTATTTTTAAAAAGGGATGGTTAACACAATTAAGAATGTTATAATGCCTCTGTATTGCTCCATGGTGCAATCTCACCTGGAGTATTGCGTTCAATTCTGGTCTCTTTATCTCAAGAAAGATATAGCGGCACTACAAAAAGGTTCACAGAGTAAAGAGTGACCAAGATGATAAAAGGAATGGAACTTCTCTTGTATGAGGAAAGACTAAAAAGGTCAGGGTTCTTCAGCTTGGAAAAGAGATAGCTGAGGGAAGATATGATTGGAGTCTACAAAATCCTGGGTGTAGAACGGGTACAAGTGGATAGATTTTTCACTCTGTACAAAATTACAAAGACTAGGGAATACTCAATAAAGTTACAGGGAAATACTTTTAAAATCAATAGGAGGAACTATTTTTTCACTCAGAGAATAATCAAGCTCTGGAACAAATCGCCAGAAATTGTGGTAAGAGCAGATAGCGTAGCTGGTTTTAAGAAAGGTTTGGACAATTTCCTGGAGGAAAAGTCCATAGTCTGTTATTAAGAAAGACATGGGGGAAGCCACTGCTTGCCCTGGATCGGTAGCATGGAATGCTGCTACTCTTTGGGTTTTGGCTAGGTACTAGTGACCTGGATTGGCCACTGTGAGAATGGGCTACTGGGCTTGATGAATCGTTGGTCTGACCCAGTAATGCTATTCTTATATTCTTATGTGCAGAATATGGAGTCTTTGTAAAGAGTGCACACTGTTATCAGCAACTGAAAATACACTAAGGGCTGGATTCTGTAAATGGCACTCAAAATTCAGCACCCCAAAAAACCTATAATGGGCGCCAATCCCAGAAAGCCCATTATAAGTTTTTTGGGGTGCTGAATTTTGAGTGCTATTTACAGAATCCAGCCCTTAGTGTATTTTCCGTTGCTGATAACAGTGTGCAGTTGTAAATTTCTGCGCGCAAGATTCACTGTTAACACTGCATGCATTTTAAGGGAATGCCTCTGGCCCACTATCGCCCTCCTTTGCAGGGTGTCAGGTCAAAAGCGTGCTGGGACAAAGGCGCGCCCAGACAATTGAGCGCAGCGCGCGCCGCCGCACCGCTCTAAATTACTGTTTTTAGTGCTCCGAAGGGGGGGCATGGGGGGAACCCCCCCCACACTTTACTTAATAGACATCGCGCTGCATTGTGGGGGCGTTGTGGGGGGGTGGGGAGTTGTAACCCCCCACATTTTACTGAAAACTTCACTTTTTCCCTGTTTTTAGGGAAAAAGTTCAGTTTACAGTAAAATGTGGAGGGTTACAACCCCCCCAAACCCCCCATAACGCCGGCGCGATGTCTATTAAGTAAACTGGAGGGGTTCCCCAACAAAAACCCCCGTCGGAGCACCTAAAAACTGTAATTTAGAGCGGTGCGGCGGCGCGCACTGTGCTCAATTGTAGGCGCGCGCTTTTGTCTTTCGCGCCGTTGTCTATGAACCCCTTTGCAGATCCACGCTGTTCTATAAATGGGCGCCTAAGTGTGTTTTCATGCAGATCTGTCATTTCTGCCTCGTTTCAGCACCTAGCAACCGTTAGAACTCATTTCTGCATCAAAACGTTGGCGCTCCTAATTTTCAGCATCATATATAGAATTTTGCAGAAAATGTCATGCTTTTGTGCTTGTTTTCATTTGTTAAAGGTATGAAATGGCTTGGGATATGTCGTTGACATTTCCAATGTCTTTGCAAACAACCAGCCATCTTTAATGGATAGTGCTGTATGATCCATTCACCTCTACAAATAGTAAGCACTGAATAAACATACTACATGCCAACATTGCACTTAGAATAGTCATCTTGCTAGCTGAAATTCAGATCTTATATTCTCTGAGTTCTGTCTCTTCTTGCTTAGGTTAAGTTTCTATTTGAATAACTTTTTATTTTTTTTTTCTGTTCAAGGACCTGAACTTTGGAATCTTTTACCAACTCATTTAAGACTTCAAAAATCTTTAACTCAGTTCAAGAAAGACCTCAAAACATTTCTTTTTTCTGATGCCTATAAGAGGTTGAGCAATAAATCGCTGGCTAGGTATGACCAGTTGTGCAAAAAGACTATACCTTCTGTGTCGTTCCTTCCTCTCTTTGCTATTTAATATTGTAGCTCTTTTTTATACAGGCAGTCTCCGTTTTACGAATATCTGTCGTACGTCGGACTGGTACTTATGAATGGGTTCCTCGTTCTACCTTTGGTGTTCCAATATGCCCGTCTCCCTCCCTCCCGTATCCCAAAGTGCCCCTTTCTCTCCCTCCCTCCTTCCATTCATTGCCCCAATAATGTGCCTCCCTCCCACGGGTGTTTACCTTCTTCTGGCCGGCTCAGAATGGAGGGAGTGAGGGAAAGAGATGCTGAGGTGGGAGAGGGAATAGACAAGAAGAATTGGGTGTCTGAGTGAAAAGAAAAGAGATGGTGCATATGGGGAGAAGAAGAAAGAGGAGAATTGTTGGGCTTAGGGAGGGAGAAAGAATTATTGGACAAGGTGGTGGAAGAGGAGTGAGGTAGAGATGTATGGGGAAGAGAGAGATGAGAGGGAGTAATGTTGAATGTGGTGTGTAGAGGGAACAGTGGAATAGATGGAAAGGGATGCAAGAGGGGCTTCAAGGAGATGAAGAAGGTGGGAAGAATACTAGGATCCGAGTTACATACAAATTCAACTTAAGAACGGTTTAAAAAACGAAGCCCATTCTTAACCCGGGGACTGCCTGTATTTCCCTCACTGTCATGTTTTGTCTTAACACTGCCCTGCTTGTCTTTTTAATTGTAAGTCACTTAGACATTTTATGATAGGTGGGATATCAAGACTGAAATAAACTTGGAAACTTAGAGAAATGGTCCCATCTTTATAGACTCCGCTATGTTAGCAGTTCCAATCCTACCAGAAGCAATCTATGCAAGATGAGATCCTGTCAGTCCAATTCCAGGAGCCACAGCAGTTGAAATCACATCACAACTTTTGCTAGATTCCTGTGAATGTGTAAATTCTGCTACATACCTCAGTCACTGACTTGGACATAACGAGAGACACATTTAAATACTTCCACAAGTCAGAGATTAGCTGGAAAGCTTCTTGGTCCTGTCTCAACTTGCTAAGCTGGTATGTGGGCATCAGAGACAAGCTGTTTCACATATAGAATATGAATTGCTTCACTTTAAAAATTCTAATGGAATCCCTCCTAGCAAATGCAATTCATCCAGCAAAAATTTATATTCTGATTCAAGCTTGGTTATTGCTGACTTAGGAATCCAGACAAAAGCCTGCCTCAGAATAGACCGTTCTGCACTAGAATTTGAGCTGGCATGGTGCCTTCTCCCCTTATTCCAGCATCATTATTTTCCAGTAGATAGCACGTACTTTTAACCTTTCTGATGCAGATCTTGGCTTACTTTTTCCTTCTGGTTTTTATTACATACCCTATTGCAGGCATGGGCAATTCCGGTCCTCGAGGGCCCGGAATCCAATCGGGTTTTCAGGATTTCCCCAATGAATATGCACGAGATTTATTTGCATGCACTGCTTTCAATGCATATTCATTGGGGGAAATCCTGAAAACCCGATTGGATTCCGGGCCCTCGAGGACCGGAGTGGCCCATGTCTGCCCTATTGCATTTGCAACTCTGCCTGCTCTTGTTAGCTTTCCACATAAAATTAACTAGGTCTGAACTTTATTGTAAAAATTATAGCAGTGGAAAAAAACAACCTGTAGAAAATGATGGATGTATTTTATGAACAAAGTCCTGAATGTTGTTTAGGGTTTCGCTTGTTAAAAATATATATATAATGACCGTTATTGCTTAGGGCTGCTTATAAATTATGAAAGTGCTCTTTGAAGATTTGTGTGATAGTTTGCTATGAGGACTTCTGTTTTAAGGTGGAAACGGGATCATAAATCATGAGCAGTGGAGGCAGCCATGCAGCCAATATTACAAAGGTTTATTACATGCAATGTGACATCTATACTAGAGCAAAATGGCATAGCCTGTTTTATTTAATTCTCCTTCCCCTGTAGCTGCTGATAAGGGCAAGCCTTTATAGCGTACTGCTTTTGTTTAAGGTCCCCTGAACACTTAACAAAGGGGGTGCAGATCTCACAAAGCCCGCACATGCACTGCTGTTCGGCCAATTAAATCAGCAGCTCGACATCTAAAAGGAAGACTCTGTTTTTCCCTGAATTTCCGCTGTTTATTGCAAAATAAGTATGAATAATTTACCTACTGCATGCAGAAGCTGAAACTAAAGAGTCTTTCTGCCTCAGGGCAAGAGTCTTTGAACTGGATATTCGCAGCTGCTGACAGGCTGACGACATTGCAGACAAGTGGACGTAGAATATGTGAAAAATGGGTTAATTTATTGCAGAGGTCGAGCTATGCAGGAAATAAAGTATGGGAAGCTGAGAAACTGAAGATATATGAGTTGGATGAAACATAAAAGAATTGGAGGAGAGGGTCAGACTGGAGATTCTGCCTTGCAGGGTAGCAGGAGGAAGGATCAGTGCCTAAGATTAGGCAATGAGGACATGGTGCATATCACTAATTAACCCCCCCCCCCCCATGCAGTTTTTAGTGCCGGCCACAGCGGTAAACAGCTACGACGCTCATAAGAATTCTATGAGCATCAGAATTGTTACCGCCATGGCCAGCGCTAAAAACCGCGCTTCAGTATTGTAAATGGGGATGGGCGCTAAGATCTCTGAACCAAGCAACTTCAGTGATTGGATGGAGACCCCAGTGCTGGCTTCTCTGGTTCTCAGCTCACTGCTTTGTACCATTAGGCTACACCTACTCAACCCACATGTGGAGCTTCTTCAGCTGGCTGGCAAGGACATAAAGGTACACTGAAATTATCAAAGCAGGAGCCCTAATACTCAGGGCTGGATTCACTAAACAAACCGATCGTGTACCGATCGGTTTGCGACCCCTCTGCGACCCAATTTTCCTCCTACCCAATTCACTAACCTCAGTGCCGATCTGATTCCGATCCATGAAATGGCATGCAAAGAAGGCAGGGACGCAATTCACTAAACAAAAATCTTGAACACCGACTGGGCTGGCCGATCAACAAGAAGCGACTGCTGGGGACCATTTGCACACCTCCTTTCCGACTGTCCTGCCAGCCCTGAAATAAACCTGCTCTCTGCCTCCCCGACTCTCTTTTTCTGCCTCCCCTGGCTCTCCTACTCTCTGCTGCGACCTGCTCTCTGCCTCCCCGACTTTGGAGTTACGAGTTGCCGCACAGCGCTGCCCTGCTTCTGCCCTGGCCTTCCCTCGCAGTGGTTTTAACCCGCAGGTTTAAAGCGGGTTAAAACCTCGGGCTCGCTAGAAAAAGTTAAAAGTAAGATGATCCGTGCACAGGATTAGAACACCACCGGAGGCAAGAAGAGGAAGGCAGGCAGGACTTCGGAGGAGAGTCGGGGCGAGTAAAAAAAACAACAAGCCCACAAAAAAAACCGGATAGCAAACGCATGCGCAGACCATCTACAGGCAAAGTAGATGGTCTGCACATGCATCGGGATCGCTAACCAGCGAACCGTGTAGTCGGATGGGGGTGTGCCTCAGATCACCCCTATTTGCATGAAGATGGTTGGTGAATCGGTCGGCCTGCCTCCAATCGCTCACCGATCAGACATGGATCGCAAGCTTAGTGAATCTAGCCCTTAATGAAGCAACTGGTAATACTTCCCTTTAATCCAATCAAGATCCTCAAGCTTTTGACTCCCAGACTCTGTTTGAAATGTGCGATTGTAACCTTTCCTATTCATTTTTTTGGGGGGGGAGTTCCATTTTTCTATTTTTACTTTGTATTGTACACCATTTTGAACTTTTGCGATCAAAGGCGGTATATCGAGTCCAAAATAAACATACACACGAAGAGACTGCATTAATATTTGGAGAACAAGGGAAAGGGTAATGGCATGACAGCAAACAGAGAGAAAAAAAGAGTTTGGAAACCTCTACCTGCCAGCAAAACCTTTACAAAGGAGATTATTAAAAAGCAAAACCACAAAGATGTTAAGAAAACAGAGAAGGGATGGCCTAGTTACAAGATGACCTGTCATGTGAAAAGCCTTATAAATACTGGTGAATCGGAATATCACATAGAGAGAACCTATTATGTTTAACTGATTGATTAGCCAACACTTAGAGGGGTTTCTACAGTACAAGAGATTGAGATTGATAAAGAAATAGCAGTGTTTAATATGGCTACAGGTAACAATCATTACAGAAAATGCATTAAAGGATTTTCATGCTGTTTACATTAGTGTCTGATTATTGATGGAGAGTTTGTGAAGCAGACTTTAAACTGCAGAGTTTTGAAAAGCGTGTTATACATCAAAATACTCAGCAGTTTGTTTCTATCTACCTAAAATATAATAGGTCGGAGTTATGAAGTGTTTTATTTTCTGTACACTGAAAACGGGAAATATCATTTCCTAAGTCTGGCCCATTGATTTTTCTTCTAAGCATATCAAATTGAAATCCCAATTTTCTATTCTCTGCTGGGGAAAACAATTACAGATATTCATAAATCCCTTACAAACTGCATTGATTTTTACAGAGTGAAAACAAAATACGGTACACGGAAATGGTATTAAAGAAACCTCTGATGGGTTCAGCATGCTGTTAGACCAGGGACTCAGAGTGGCAAGAGAATGAATCCGAGACTATTGTATTACACTCAAAGAAGAGCTCCACTTCTCTCCCAAGAGCAATGTTAGGAAATTCTACTTTACGGGAGAGGGTGGTGCCTGGAATGCGCCCCCGAGAGAGGTGGTGGAGAGGAAAACGGTGACTGAGTTCAAAGAAGCATGGGATGAATAAGAGGATCTAGAATCAGAAAATAATATTAAATATTGAACTAAGGCCAGTACTGGGCAGACTTGCACGGTCTGTATATGGCCGTTTGGATGGGCTGGAGAGGGCTTCAAAGGCTGGGAGGATTTAGATGGGCTGGAGTAGGTTTTGATGGCGATTTCGGCAGTTGGAACCCAAGCACAGTACTGGGTAGAGCTTTGGATTCTTGCCCAGAAATAGCTAAGAAGAAAAAATTTAAATTGAATCAGGTTGGGCAGACTGGATGGACCATTCGGGTCTTTATCTGCTGTCATCTACTATGTTACTATATCAAACAGGCCCGAGTTTAGAGAATTCATGGGATAACTGCCAACGTTATTCCGCGCCACAAAAAGGGATGCAGGGCAGAGGCTGAAAATTACAGACTAGCAAGTCTCACATCAACAGTGTGTAAACTCATGGAAACATTGATAAAAACCAGATTGGACGCGATTCTGGATGACGAAAGATTAAGGGATCCACACCAGCATGGCTTTACGAAGGGAAGGTCTTGTCAATCCAATCTGATAAGCTTCTTTGACTGGGTAACAAAAAAACTGGATGGGGGAGAGTCCCGGGCATTGTGTATTTGGACTTCAATAAGGCTTTTGATAGTGTACCACACCGTAGATTATTGAACAATTTGAGCTCGCTGGGCCTAGGAGAAACACTGACTGCATGGGTGGAAGACTGGTTTAGTGGCAGACTTCAAAGGGTGATGGTAAATGGTATTCCCTCAAAAACATCGGAAGTGACCAGTGGAGTACCACAGGGCTCAGTCTTGGGCCCGATACTATTTAATATCTTTGTAAGGGATCTGCCTCAGGGACTTCGTGGCAAAATTACATTATTTGCCAATGATGCTAAACCATGCAACGTTGTGGACAGCACAGCAGAACCTGACAGCGCAACTACGTCCGACATTATGAATCAGGACTTGCTTTTACTGGAACAATGGTCCAGAACTTGGCAACTGAATTTTAATGCCAAAAAATGTAAGGTGATGCACCTTGGTAACGGAAATCCATGCAGAACATACACCCTAAATGGTGAAAACTTAAGAACTGTAGCAGAATGGGACTTGGGAGTAATCATCCGGGAAGACATGAAAGCTGCCAATCAGATGGAGAAAGCTTCAGCAAAGGCTAGACAAATGCTGGGTTGCATCAGAAGGCAAGCCTGAAGTTATACTATCGTTATACAGATCCATGGTGAGACCTCACTTGGAGTACTGTGTTCAGTTTTGGAGGCCACATTATCTAAAGGACGTGAAGGGAATGGAGTCGATTCAGCGAATGGCCACTAGGATGGTCTCAGAACTTAAAGATCTCCCATATGAAGAACGTCTGAGCAGGCTGCGCTTATATTCTCTCGAAGAGCGCAGAGAAAGGGGGGACATGATAGAAATATTCAAATACATCATGGGCCGCATTGAGGTGGAGGAAGAAATTTTTTTTCTTACCGGTCCCACGGCGACTAGAGGACATCCGCTAAAGCTCAGAGGGGGAAGATTTCATGGGGACACCAGGAAATACTTCGTCACCGAAAGGGTAATTGATCGATGGAATGGTCTTCCAAGTCAGGTAGTCGAGGCCAGCAACACGCTCGACTTCAAGGGACGATGGGACAGACAGGTGGGGTCGCTCCAGAGGAATGCTTAATAGATGAGAGGGAGGGAAGGTTCTTGGGTGGGCAGACTTGTTGGGCCGTTGGCCATTTTCTGCCGTCATACTCTATGTTTCTATGCACGGCAAACAATTTTACTCGATTGAATTTTCCCTTGAGCCCACCCATAGGTTCCAAGTTATTCTGATCATTGAAGCACAGAAAATGAAGCTAAAGAGCGTAACCAAGGGCAGTATATCAGATTTTTTAATATACCTGAAACCGCATAGCCTAACCAGTCTGCCCTTCCATACCATCTACTATCCCTTCCTCCTGGAAGGTGTCGCTACCTCTGCACCCACAGGTTATGATTTGGGTCAAGTCATTTAATCTTAGTGCCCACCACGTTGAATAAAAATAGTAACTTTATTTTTATATACCGCAGTACCACAAACAGTTCAGAGCGGTTTGCAATAGAAAAGAGACTGCATACAGACAGCGAAATTACAGCGAGCATTTCAAGAACACATCAGCCAGGGCATACAATCAAACATTTAAGAGAAGATGTTTTAACTGATTTTCTAAAAGTCTGATAAGAAAATGCATTGAAGATAAACTCACTTAGACATTTGTTCCATTTACCAGCTTGAAATGATAGGGCTCTTTTTACTAAGGTGAGCTAGCGGTTTTAGTACGCGCTACATTGCCGCACGCACTACACGCTAACGTCTCCATAGAGCTTGCGTTAGTATTTTCCGTGTAGCGAGAGGTTAGCGCGCGTGGCATTGTAGCGTGCGCTAAAAACGCTAGCGTACCTTAGTAAAAAGAGCCCATAATGCCCTATCTAAGAACCTCATATCGGTCCAACCCTTCAAAGTTGGAAAGGAGAACAGATGAGCAGCTTTAAAATACCAGAGCCACGAAAAAGCTTAAAGATCCTATGTACTTATCCCAACTTTTGTTGAATTCAGATACAGTCTTCATCATCACCTCCTCCACTGGGAGACTGACCAAGTATTCACCACCCTTTCCACAGGAGGTATTTCCTTAGGCTACTCCCAAGCCTATCCTGTTCACCTTTATCTTATCACTACCCCCCCCCCCTCCCCCAACACCTCTTTTCTTTGTATTGTAATAGGATTTCCCTGCATGTTTTAGGGAAAAAGGCAATCTTGCAGAGAGGCAATCTTGCAGAATCTTGCAGAGTCTTGCAGAAAGGCAATCTTGCAGAGATGCAGAGAGAGAGAGAGAGAGAGAGAGATGCAGAGAGAGAGAGAGAGATATGCAGAGAGAGAGATATGCAGAGAAAGAGAAAGAGAGAGAGAGATGCAGAGAGAGAGAGAGAGAGAGAGAGAGAAAGAGATGCAGAGAGAGAGAGACAGACAGACAGACAGACATTACTGCACTATACCAAGCTGTGACCTAGGACCCCACAGCTGTGCTAGGACCCCACAGTGACCCACAACTGAAAAGCATTCAAATGTAGCACAGTATATATTATTCAATACAAAAAGTGGGAAGCAGGAGACGGGCCAGACACTACTACAGTGTTTCCCTGAAAATAAGATAGTGCCTTATATTAATTTTGGGTCCAAAAAACACACTAGGGCTTATTTTCGGGGATGTCTTATTTTTCTTCATGTACACCAATCATCTCTCCCTTCCTCTCCTCCGCCCCAATTCTTCCTTTTTCCTTTCTTTCCCCTCCCCCCCATGTGTAGCATCTTTCCTCCCCTCTCACCCATCCCCTTGTGCAGCACCTTTCTATCCCTCCCTCCCTGTGCAGCTGAACCCCACCGACCCTCCCACCATCAGACTGATATACCTCCGCTCCGAGGGCTCATAAAGCAGCAGGGGTGGGGGTTGCTGAATCGACGAGTCAGATTTTTTTTCAGCATATCAGGCAACACTAGTGTCAGGGATGGAGTCAGGGAGTGTTGGGGGACATTCGGGGGGCTTTGGGGGGTCAATCTTAACTAGGGCTTATTTTTGTGGTAGGGCTTATACTAGAGGCATCTTTAAAAATCATGCTAGGGCTTATTTTGGGGATAGGTCTTATTTTCGGGGAAACTGTTATTGCTGCTCCAATTTATCATTTGTATAACTCTATGCAGCCCTATACATTAAACATTCAAGAGACAGCAGTAGCGTAGCAAGGGTAGAAGGCGCTCGGGGTGGTGGTGCCTCCCCGTGTCCTCCTCTGCACCCCTGCTCCTTTCCCACCCCCATGTCACACTTGTGCCCTCCCTCCCTCTCGCCTGCCCCCCACCGTACCTCTTTAAATCTTCACCAGCACAAGCAGTTTCTTCGGCCGCGTTGGCACCAGCATTGGCTTTCCCTCTGACATCATTTCCTGGCCCCGTGACCTGGAAGTGATGTCAGAGGGGAGCCAAGCTGGCACGAACAGCAGGCTGGAAAAGTTGTTCACGCCAGCAAAAATTTAAAGAGAGGGGGGAGGAGACGGCACCCCCACTATGTTGGTGCCTAGGGTAGTTCACACCCCTTATTACGCTCCTGAGAGACAGTCCCTTCTCAGCAGAGCTTACAATCTAATCAAGCAGACAAACAGGACAAGCAGGGGATTAGGAAGTTTCTCAGACGGAATGATGAAAACAGGTATGCGAGTGGGAGTTATGAGTTAAAAGCAATCTCGAGAGTGGGTTTTTTAGCCTAGATACTAAAGGCAAGAATCAACTTACATAGGCTTCACATTAAGCACCACAAAGCTAACCAGGGTTACACTTTTGTGGGAAGTTCAGAGCACTGTATCAATGACTTTACGGTGAGGAAATTTTAAAACAATCCAGGAATGAAAGTTTTTGAAGGACTGGGACTTAACGAGGATCACATTATATACCATAAAATTGTTCTGATTTCTTATCCTCTGATCACCCATCCATCTCTCCCTGTTTCTTACCCTTCCCCCCCCCCCCACTACGTTTCCCTTTGAGACTGGCATTGATATGCTTTTATGTTTCTTTTATATATTCTGATATTTATCATTTATTATGTGCGTTTAACTGTTACCTGTATAGATAATATTCAGGCTATAAATGAGGTAAATAAATATTTAAAAAGCTTAATCGGCACTGATAACAAGCAATCAGTACCTCATAATTGATTATAAATGAACATTAATTGATTGCTAAGTGCCTACCACTTTCAGCTAGGAACCTGCTCCAAGGTGCCTATCAGAAAGTGGGTGTGGTTAAGGGCGGATTGTGGGTGACCTGGGACTTCCTCTCCGATGTCAGAATTGACAGAATGGTGGGCCCGTCGCTTGTAAAGTCGCATCCCGTTGTCCCCAAGCACAGCACTTTTATTTTAAAAAATTGTTACAGCGGGTTGCTTTCTTTTTGAAAACGGGACATTTTGGCGCCCCAAAGCTGTGCATGGGGACAGCAGGATAGGCTACCTAAAAACAGGATGGTCCCGTTCAAAACGGGACGTATGGTCCCGTTGTAGGGTCATGAAATGGTTAACTGGTGTTTAAAATATTGCTCTGGCCTACATAGCTGAAGAAAGTGTACAATCTATTGACCTCATCTGCCTAAAATGTATGTCCCTGCCTTACCACATTGTAAGCTGAATAGATAAGAGTTTGAGCCATGATGTACCCTGCCCTTCTGTACATTTAACATTTAAAACTGTAAGAGTTAGATAAGTGACCTGCTAGTGTGAGCTTAGGACCAATAATAATTGTAGAAAAGTTATAGAAGTAACAAATGAAAATTGCAGTTTTTGCATATATTAGTTTGCGAAAAGGGCATAAAAGTCTGTGTATTTCCTGTTTCTGACACTCTAGTAGGCAGGCTATTAACTGCACTAGAGTCCGGCATGCTGTGAATAAACCTCTTGTACTTTCTTCACACCTCTGACTTTGTGTGTCCAAGTGACCTTTCACCGTTAGGCATATCCCATGTTGTTTTCCTGTTGTTGAAAGAAAATGAGCAGAGAAAAACACATGCTGGCGCTGATTCTAACATGTAGGTTGCTGAGGAGCACAAGTGTCAATCATAAGTTAGGCATCATTTATAGAATCGTGCCTAGCAGCGCCTAAAATGGTCATAGGCACCAGTAGGTATTGAAACATTAGGCGTACTCTATGCCAGGTTTTTTTTAAAAAATTTTGCATAAATGAGGGCACCTACCATCTAAGTAATTGCAATTTTTGAATTAACAGCACCGAATAAGGCTTTTTGAATAATTAAGGGACCCATTTACAAAGCAGCGCAAGAGCATTTTTGCCGCGGGCCAGTGAGGTAAATGCTCTAATGCTCATTGAATTCCTAGGAGCGTAGGAGCATTTACTTAGCCGGCCCGCGGCAAAATGCTCTTACGCTGCTTAGTAAAACCCAACGTAAGTTAGGATGCCGATCTAGGCACCTAACTTTAGATGTCTTTTATAGAATCGGGGGCTTTGTGATTTTTTTTCATTTGTCAATATTAGTATTGATGATGCAAGAAGACACCCAGAATGTCAAGATTTTTTCTGTCATTTCAGATGACTGCACATTTCTAAAAGACCATCCCTTGCAAACATTCAGCAGAGTTCAGATAAAAGAAATGATCCTCGGGCCAAAGCAGGCAGATCAATAAAATATTAAAAACAAAAAACTTGAATAATGAGAACTCAAATTACAATACAATTTTCTTTCCACTTGAAAAGTGCTTCAGAAAGCCCAGCCTGAAACAAAGCTGTAATGAAAGGTTGCAGGAAAGCAGCAGGTTGTCATTAGTGGGCAGGGGATAATTCTGTTCCCTATTTCTTTCTGTGATTTGGTTGATTGAATTCTGAGAGGGAGGAAGAGACCGGGCAGCTAGAAATGAGTTGTAGATGCTTCAGAAGATCCCCACTGCCACTTGCTCTGCTGCTATTGCAATAGCCATGCTCCATGCAAATAGCCAGACCAACCATCTGTGTTATTCACTAGCAATCCTCGAAGGCCACAAATGGGTTAGGTGTTCAGGATACATCTAATAAATGATAGATTTGCATGCACACCACCTCTGTGGTATACACTGCCCGATATTCAAAGCGATTGAAGCAGGCAGACAAGGCTCCTCCCCCTGGTTAAATCATGCTCCTCAGATATTCAGTGCTGGCACCTGCATAGTTAAGCAGGCAAATTTAAGACTACCTTTAATTAGTGCTAAATTTGCCCACTTAGCTATGTGGGTGGTGGCACTGAATATTGGTGGCACCTGTATAGCTTCCGGATCGTGGTCTAAGTGTGCCAATTCACCTTCTGATCCTCCCTTCTCTCCCACCCCACCCGAGCCACATCAAGATCTCCCCTGCCTCCCTCCTATCTCCCTGAAGTACATCAAGATCCACCTCCTTCTCCTCCCTCCCACTTCCCCAAAGTACATCAAGACCCCCTTCTCCTACCCCCCCCCCCCAAACAGTAAGCTTCCCTCTCCCAGATTGCAGTGAACTTACATGCCTATTCCTGGTGGTCCAGTGGGGAAAAAGGCAGGCGTGATACCCACTCACTCCTGCCTGGTCTAGTTGCCTCTTTAAAATGGCTATTGTGACCTCTAACTGCAGCCTCACAGTACTTTGCATATTATAAGGAGGTAGACTCACAGGGCAGGAGTGAGTGAGCATCGTTCCTACCTATTTCCCCATTGAACCATCTGGAAATGTGCCTTGATTTGAGTTGAGGGAGGGGCGCTTGCTGTTCTAGGGAAGGGATGGCCTTGATGTGCGATTCTCAAAATCCGCTTAGGCGGTTTCTGAGACCGGGTGTCCTATACAGAATCCGGCCCTCTGTGTATATGCTGTTATTTAGAAGAATGGTCTTTGAATTCATTATCTTTTCTTATTAGTTTAAATAATGGTTGCCATATAATAAATATTTAATAATTTAATTGCCAGTTTAATGGATCTCAATGGCTATTGTTTTAAATTGTGACTATCAAAAATGTGAATATTTTAATTTAGATAAATTAATTAAATGTGGGTTTAATAAGTATTTTCATGCAGCAAATATCTCTAGAAATTAAGTTCCCAAGGGTTTAACTTTAATGTTTAGTACCATTAAGCCCAAAACTATTTTACAAAGAATAATGAGAAGGTATAATGATACAAGACATTACAAATTACCAAACAACAACTCTTAAGTCCAATTCTTAAAGCTGCAGTAATTGGTTCTACAGTGAGATTTATTCTGTAATCATGGAAGGCAATGACATTTACAACTACAATAAATTGAACTAAATGAAGAGGAAAATTGTATTCTGTATAACGTTTAGATCATTATAGGCTTAAAGTACTCTGCCAATCCATGTTCACCAACAGAGGTTATGATGCTTGCAGACATAATTAACAAAAAATGTTATCATGCCTAAACAGCTCATACAATACAGGCTTATATAGCGTTACATTAAAGTGGATTTGCTTTTGTTAAGGGTGTACTGGACAAAGTTCTTTTTGCAAAACCTTTAGGAACTACTGCGGAAAACCCTAAATGCATGCCACCGTGAAGCTTCAGTGCAATGCGAACCCTAATTTGATTCATGTGGCATGCATTTTTTTTTTTTTAATAACTTCTTTAACTGAATTCGATAGTCCTCAAGAAGGACATGGCGGTACTTGAGAGAGTCCAAAGGAGAGCAACGAAACTGGTAAGAGGGCTGGAACACTGCCCATACGCCGAGAGGTTGGATAGGCTGGGGCTCTTCTCTCTGGAAAAAAGGAGGCTCAGGGGAGATATGATAGAGACCTTCAAGATCATGAGGGGCATAGAGAGGGTGGATAGGGACAGATTCTTCAGGCTGAAGGGGTCAACAGGCACGAGGGGGCATTCGGAGAAACTAAAGAGAGATAAGTTCAGAACAAATGCAAGGAAGTTTTTTTTCACCCAAAGGGTCGTGGACAATTGGAATGCGCTACCGGAGGAAGTGATCAGGCAGAGTACGGTACAGGGATTCAAACAGGGATTGGATGGATTCCTGAGGGATAGGGGGATCGTGGGATACTGAGAGAGGTGCTGGGATGTAACTCAGGTATAGAAAGCTAACCAGGTAATAAGTATAGAAATCCAACCAGGTCGTGCATGTGCAAGACCGGAGGGTTAGGACTTCGATGGGAAGATAGGACTCAATGGGAAACCAAGGTGGCAAGGGGGCCCTTTCTGGTGACTCAGACAGGCCGTGACCTGTTCGGGCCACCGCGGGAGCGGACTGCTGGGCGGGATGGACCTATGGTCTGACCCGGCGGAGGCACTGCTTATGTTCTTATGAAAGCGCCAAATTCATCATACTGCACTGGTTGGAGCTACAGCCTTGTCACCCCGAGGTTATGGGTTCAAACCCACACTGCTCGTTGTGACCCTGGGCAAGTCACTTAATCCAACAAACTAAAAACAGAAGCCCAAAGTTTCCACAGTAAAAACTGGAGGAACAAAACCCAAAGGAACACTGGAACACAATGTTCTTGATTGTCAGTTCAAATTAAAAGTTCAAGGTAATTACAGCCACTGGAGAGTGAAGTGGCCCAGTTGGCGGTAACGGGACACGACATGTTTCGGTTCTACTGAACCTTCTTCAGGGGTCCGAAGGGCAGATCACATGTAAAATAATGGTAAGTGGGATGTATACACAACGGTGGAGTTGTGAGGGCAAGATGTCAATAGATTAGCCAAGGGTGTATTGTAAAAAAAAAAAAAAAAAAAAATCACTTTATTGATGAATATATAACAATGGCTTAATAGACTCAACACAGACAGTGTTTCGGTGTCTGTGCCTTTTTCAAGAATCTGGCTTGAATGTTGCACAGTTCATATGTACACTCGGGTCGACGCCATTGTGCTACATTCAAGCCAGACTCTTGAAAAAGGCACAGACACCGAAACACTGTCTGTGTCGAGTCTATTGAGTCATTGCAGCATAATCATCAATACATCCTTGGCTGATCTATTGACATGCTGCCCTCACGACTCCCACATTGTGTATATATCCCACTTAACCTTAACCGCACAAGCCTCAAACATTTGTGATTTTAAAGTGTTTGAGGCTTGTGCAGATGAGGACAGAGCTTAGGCATTGGTGGAATGAGGCATTATATATCATCACAGTCTGAATCTAGAATGTTGCTACTTAGAATTTTAAAGTGTTTGAGGCTTATGCAGATGAGGACAGAGCTTAGGCATTGTTGGAATGAGGCATTATGACATCACAGTTTGAGTCTAGAATGTTGCTATTTATGATTTTAAAGTGTTTGAGGCTTGTGCAGATGAGGACGGAGCTTAGGCATTGTTGGAATGAGGCATTATGACATCACAATCTCAGCTCTAGAATGTTGCTACTTAGGATTTTAAAGTGTTTGAGGCTTGTGCAAATGAGGACGGAGCTTAGTCATTGGTGGAATGAGGCATTATGACATCACAATCTGAGCTCTAGAATGTTGCTACTTATGATTTTAAAGTGTTTGAGGCTTCAGCAGATGAGGACGGAGTTTAGGCATTGGTGGAATGAGGCATTATGACATCACAATCTGAGCTCTAGAATGTTGCTACTTATGATTTTAAAGTGTTTGAGGCTTCAGCAGATGAGGACAGAGCTTGCAGGAATGGAGCAGGGACAGGAAAAGAACTCACAGGAACAGGGAAAAATTTGTCCCTGTGTCATTCTCTAGTCTGACAGTCCCTATTTTATGAATAAAACATTTACATTTGCATTGCCATATCACATAGATAGACCTACTTAAGTGGCAATTTCCATGTTACATGATTCAGCCATTGCATTTTTCCAATACTGAATTTTAACATCTAAACTATGCAAGAGGCTAAAAAAATATATTTTGAAAACAGAAACTAGAGAAATACAAGCCTGCTTGTCAGTAATTTATATAATCAGCAAGTCATATGCACCAGTTCACAAGTAATGCATATATTGTTCCGGTGTCTGTAATAATCATTTCAGATTAGCATTAATAACTGTTTATGTTCAGTTCTTGTGCTGCTGTGTTACATATAAATTCTAATACTGTTTGCATGAAAACGAAATTTGTGTCTAAGGGCATGGATATATTTTATATTCTGTATTTATTATTACTTTTGCATTCCACTCTGAAAATTAGTTCTAGTAACCATATTGGTTCCAGAGGAAAAAAAAACAACTTGAATTTTGACAACTTGTGTACGCTTTATGTCTGGATTTGGCGCTAAGGCCCTGAAGCAGTGGTTACCTGCCACGATCGTCGGCCTTGCCTGTTTGTATTCAGTGGATTTTACCATTAATCATTCTCGGCTATATTTTGCTCCCACCTGCTAACTTTAAACTTGTGTGAAAGTTTTTTGCCTATGATGCTTGGGTGGAAGAGTGTGGGTCCACCTCTCCGTTTGTCTGAGGCTTTTCTTTCGCTTAAGTAAAAAGCTAGCTTTCTTGGCTTGTGTGGTGCTTTTGTTTTGAGTGATATTTTTTGAATCTTTCAACCCTTTATGTTGCACCAGAATTTCCCAAACCCACAAGAAATCAGGTAGTTGGGCTTCATGGGAGTTATACTTTCTCGCTGCAGAGCTACTAAAACAATAAAATAATTTTGTGATGTATTCTTACATCAGTTGTCGTAAGCTTTGGTCTACACTGGCCAATGTTGGAAAGCATTTTATGCAGCCAGCAATGAATGAGTGCTTACGTATTGCCGTGGCACAGCCACAAGGGGGCCTGGACCCCTCACATTTGGCGCAGGCCTCCTCCACAACTGCGACAGATATTGAATGGCTGGTGGGTATGCCCAATGAGATCTGCTCAAGGTCCTTCTTCCTAGCCCCCGATCTCTCTATTCCTCTGAAAGTCAATTTGATATCCAGATTGAAGAAATTTGTAAAAAAATTTAATAGGTATAATTTTGCAATATTTGGTTTTTGGTTTATACGTCTATAATTTAATAAGTTGCTCTGCTTAAATCTTGGCCCCGTCTATGCCTCGTCCATGCTCCTTCACTGTGAACAACCCCCTAACAATTACAGGTTACACCTGTATCATATAATTATCATATAATTGTGGAACAGCACTTAAGAGCGTTACTGTCTTTTCGGAGCATTAGTGAATACTTACCTATGTGAACGCATGCATGAAGTACTTAAACATACGGAAAGCACTTTGAGAATGAGTTGGAATGAGATTAATTATATAAGGAGGTTCCTAGTTTGGGCACCAAGGTCCATATTCTATAAACAGCACCTTAATTTAGATGACGGTAGGCATCCTACCACCAACTAAGTTAATCTAAAATGCTATTTAAAAAGGACTTAAGAGAAATTACAAGGTGCTTACAGGTGCCTAAAAAACAGCACCGGAATTGGACCTCCGGGGGCGCCTTCTGGCACCTAACTCCACTGTAGGTGTTGCTAATGCCGGAGGTGCGATTCACGTCAAAGGTAGACGCCAGAAATGTAGGCCTCAAAGACCCCTGACTACATTTCAGGCACCTACGTTTGCCGGAGGCGCTATTCTCAATACGGGGCCGTCGCTTGATTGACATGCGGTGGGTGGCTGCTGATAACAGTGCTGTTTAGAGAATTTGGACCCAAGATCCTAAATAAATGCTGGAATTGTAATCATTCATGCGTATATGCGGACACTCAGGACAGATTCTGTAACCCGCTCCAAAATCGGAGACTACATTAAAAGCGGCTGCTGATCGCGTTGTCAATCATGCATCGTTGCTGGTTTCCGAATCACACCTCTGGGAAAGATAGGCGCCGGAAATGTAGGCTAGGGTTTCCCGGGCCTATATTTCTGGCACCTACCGTTGCATGAATTGCGCCTGCATGAATTACACCTACATAGGTGCTTTAGGCTGCCTAATGCCACTGCCAGCATTGGCCATGCTTATTTTCGCATTTGGTGACCCAAAGCACCTATGTAAGAGCGATTACAACGCCATTTATTTAGGTGCTGAGGTACTTCAACCTCATCATTTTTTGCCATTTCTAACAGTGTTCTTCAATTAACTTAGGCGCCAGTTTTAGAATTTCCCCCTTGGACCCCGTTTCTATAAGCAGCGCCTAACTCATAGGTACTGTTAATCACAATTGTCAATTATCTGCTAGGTACTGCTTATATAATTGTGCCTAGTACTACCTAAGGGGCTCATAATCGAAAGAGAAATACGTCCAAAAACCGGCCTAAGTCGGCACTTGGACGAACATTTCTCAAAAACGTCCAAGTGCCGATACAAAAAATGGGTTTTGGACGTATGTATTTCTAAACGACCTAGGCCTTCATAGTGCCGCTGAATGACCAAAGCTAAATGGGGCATTTCAGGAGGAGTGTCAAGGGCGGGAGTTGGTCGGGACGTGGGCTGGCTTAGACTTAGTCATACAGCATGTATAACCAAAAGTTATACAGCCCACGATCGAGAGAACTTGGACGTTGTGACTTAGACCATTTAAAACATGGTCTAAGTCACAAAAACCCACCTAAACTCACCAGATAAGCACTTCAAATACATAAAACAGACCCTCCACACACTACCCCAGTGATCACCAACCCCTCCCACCACCATAAAATTATTAATCACATCTTTAAAATTCCGCCTCCAGACCATCATCACTGGCATAGGAAAGCCTAGTCGTCCAGCACAGAGGCAGCTTAAGTCATCTTGGGGGAGGGTTAGGGACCCATAGAGAGGAGGACCCATGCCCATAAGCCCCTGTAATCACTGCATTGATACTTAAACATGTGCACTCCCCTATACATCCCCGAAACCCTTTTGTACTGGCATATAAGTGGCTCCTGCAGCCATAAGGGCTATTGGGGTGGTAAATAAGTGTGTCTAGGGGATTCTGGAGGTGGTTTGGGGGGCTCACCATGACCTATAAGGGAGCTGTAGGGAGGAGAAGACATGGCACCCTTTTTGTGAAGTTCACAGCAGTGCCCTGTAAGGTACCCCACTATTTAGGTGGCATGTCTGGGTGTGCAGTCCATCACTTTGCAGACCCCTCCCACGTCCAACAGGGCTTGTTCTAGGCATTTTGGACTTGGACGAAAAGTTGGACGAAAATGTGGTATAAAGATGGACGATTTAGCAGCTTGGACGATCAGATCGGACGATCAGAAACGAAAAAAAACAGTTGGACTTATTTTTTGAAAATGTGTCTTAAGCTGTTTTTTTACTTTGGACGACTTGCGAGTTGGACGTAAACGGACCGAGACGTTCCTCTCGATTATGCCCCTCCACGTGTTCTTAGGTGGCAATAAGAGTTGGAAGCTTAGGTTCACGCCCATTTATGCCAGGCTTTTCTTGGCCTAAATGAATTCATCTAAGGTAGGCGCCTACCAGCATCTAAGTCAAAACACGTCCAAAATCCACCCCTAACCACGTCTTTTTGGTAGGTGCCTCAGTGTAGAAGCTTACCTCGAAGTGCTAGTTGCCTATCAAGTTAGATGCCTCCCAGCTAATTTTTTTAATCGTTTTTTTAATTGTTTTTTAATAGTGCTTTTCAAATAATGGTGCCAATTAAGCCTAATTGAAAAATTAAGTTAGGGACTTAGATCAATTAGCACACCGATCTAGGCCCCTAACTTCAAGTTCCATTTATAGAATCTGTGCCTTAGGTCTCCTTTAACTAAGCTGCAGTAAGTACTAGCACATGCTTACTGCAGCTTAAAAGGTGGTACGCACTCAGGCATCCCGTGGTAAGTTCTGAATGTGCGCACACAAACAATGCGCTATTTTTCTGGGAGGGTGTGTGTCTGGGGGCGGAGAATGAACATTTATTTATTTTAAAAAAACACATACCCCCCTTAAACCTAAGCAGTTCGCAAAATACACACATGATCATAAATAACAATACAACACAGAATAATTTACATATATCAAAAGTTCTCCAGGATTACTGTCATGAGATAAAAATTCAAGAAAAAGCCTCCATAAATAAAGTTGTTTTCAAAACTCTTAAATTTCCGAATGTCTGATAGCAGCCTAAGTGGTAAAGTCAACTTATTCCATAAGAACACTCCTGCTACTGAGATTATCGAAGTTCTCATTTTCTCATAGTGTACAGTACATTTACGAGTCCTTCACTAGACAATTTTATCATCCCCTCTGATCTCAAGGGTCTACATGGTCAGTACACTTTCAAACCTGAGTCAGATACCAAGGAATCCCATTGTACTGTATATTACACCAGAACTTTGTAAACAGTCCAATATTTTACTGGCAGCCAGTGGAGTTGTTTCTGGTGTTGCATGTTCAAATCTGCTCCCTCCACAGATTAACTATGCTGCTGCATTTTGAACAACCTGCAATGCTCTATGTCTTACAGATGCTATCCATAAATATAGTGCATTACAGTAATCTAATCTCTGAATAACTGAACTTCAATCCGAAAATTGTAGTTTGATAACATTGGCTTTAATCTACTGAGCACCCACATCTGGAAAAACCCAGACTTGACCACTGCTAACACCTGCTCTTTCATACTCAAAGTAGAGTCCATCCATACCCTCAATACCTTGAATCATCTGTGTATCAACATTTTCACATTACCGATTTTGACGTATTGTGGCCATCCTCATCTTTTCCAATCAACATCACATAAGTCTTACTGAGCTTTATCGCCAACTTAAGTGCTAATCAGTTAGCACATCTATATTGCCATGTGCTAACAACTGATTAGTGCAGGATTAGTGCGTGATCCCTTTCCGCCTACAAAATTAGGGGTGGCAAGGACTCGCATACTAATTTTTGGAAATGGCCACAAGCTAATGTCAGATGGTCAAGGCACTCCACTATTAAACTAGCCTTCAGAGAAATCAATCACATCAACTACAATTAGGTAGCTATTATATCTTCAAATAGCAACCATTAAGATTTCTCCGTAACAATCTCTCATAGTCCTCAGCTCGAGATCCCTGTGTTTTGACCACTAAGCTAAGTACTATTTAATAAACACTATTTAAGCTAAGGTTATAAAATAGAATAAAATGATTAAATTGGTCTTGATGAGGAAAGGACACTTTAAGCCAAGGACTGAGAGAGTTTTTCGAGTCGCTGGTGGTATCACTGAGGACTATGAGAGATTATTACTGAGAAATCTTAATGGTTGCTATTTGAAGATATAATAGCTACCTAATTGTAGTAGCACAAGCTAATGTCAACATTAGCCCGTGGCCATTAATTCAGAAAATTCATTAATTCAGAAAATTGGCCATTTTCTGGTTGTTGTAAAAATGGCCTTAGCATGAGGGTAAGTCCTGCATAAGGGCACATTCTACCACAGCTTTGTAGAGAGCAGAAATTTTCCCAGGAGTAGAGTTAAATTAAGGGGGTTTATTTTGTTGTTGATTTGTTTTACTGATGCATATCCTTTTGAGAATTGAGCATATGGATGCAAATTAATCCATTTTATCCACAATAGCTTTCACTAATTGTTGAGTTATTGAGTAGAATAAATCTATATTTACCCATGTGAATGGCTTTGAAGTTGTCATCTTGAGTTTGTCACTAGAGGCTAAGCTGCCTATGTTAACCCACCTAAACAAGCATACCATAGTTCCATGAAGATGATTAAGTGTCCCTTTTACTAAAGTGCAGCAAAGTTTTGCATTTACCACACAGTAAATGCAAAGCCTTTAAGCTAGTTGCTGGGAGTATTTCCAGAATGTTTTTATACTTGCTCCCTAATTCTATAATCTTGTGTACACAATTTTACTCATAGAAACATGATGGAATATGAAGAACAACTTAAGAGACTGGGATTGTTCTCCCTTGAGAAGAGGAGACTGCGAGGGGATATGATCGAGACTTTCAAGATACTGAAAGGAATCGACCAAATAGAGCACGATAAAAAATTATTTACAATGTCTAATGTGACACGGACAAGAGGACATGGACTGAAGCTAAGGTGGGTCAGGTTCAGGACAGATATCAGGAAGTTCTGCTTCACGCAACGAGTGGTGGACACCTGGAATGCTCTCCCGGAGGAGATAATTGCGGAATCCACCATTCCAGGGTTTAAAGGTAAGTTAGATGTACATCTCCTTATGAGTGGCTTAAGGTAACATAGGTAAAGTTAAGCTAGATGCGCATCTCTTATGAGAAGCTTAGAGTATGGAGACTAATACTATGCCAGGGTACACCTGGCGGGGCCTCCGCGTGTGCGGATCGCTGGACTTGATGGATCTAGGGTCTGTTCCGGAGATGGCACTTCTTATGTTCTTATGTTATGTTCTTATGATAGATAAAGGCCAAATGGCTCATCCAGTCTGCCCATCCGCAGTAACCATTATCTCTTCCTCTCTCTAAAAAAAACCCCACATGCCTATCCCATGCGTTCTTGAATTCACAGTCTCTGACTCCACTACCTCTTCCGGGAGACTGTTCCATGCATCTACCACCCTTTCTGTAAAAAAGTATTTCCTTAGATTACTCCTGAGCTGATCACCTCTCAACTTCATCCTATGCCTTTCTCATTCCAGAGCTTCCTTTCAAATGACTCATGCGCATTTATGCCACGTAGGTATTTAAACATCTCTATCATATCTCCCCTCTCCCACTCTTAGTGCACAAAGTTGCTTGCGCACAAATTACAAAATAGTGTCAGTTATGGGTGCAACTTTATTATTAGTTAAGTTTTGAGTTTTGCGAGACATTCTATCCTGCTTGTCAAACAAGCATTCTGGGCAGCTTACAGACTGAAAGAGAAAGTACGGTAAAATAATTGAGCAGACAAGGCTGGAAAGATCATCTTTCTCTAAAGATCATCGGAACCAGACGTCACGACATATTCTCAGTCATGGCTCCCCTTACTTGGAATGCCCTTCCTTTATACATTAGAGAAACCAAAGACCTGAACTTATTTAAATCTAACCTAAAAACTTTCTTTTTTAAAACTTCTTTTAATATTTAAAACCTTCTCACTTACTATTATTTTTAATTTTTTTAATCAGCAATTTTAAATAATTCCTCTTTCTTTTTTTCTCAACTTCTCTCAATATGACTTTCTAAACCCCCAACCCTAATGTTTTTTCCTCTTTCATATTTTCACTTTCTTCTCCTCTGAGAAACGCAATATGTAACTTTAACCTACTTTATCCCTTCCCATTGTTTCTCTAGTTTGTCAGTATTGTCTGTCTGAAGTTTTTATGTACCTCTTTTAAAGCTATGTATAGCATTTCTTTTTTAATTGTTGCTCGCTTAGTACAAAATAGGCGATTTATCAAATTCAATAAAACTTGAAACTAAAACTTGGAAGAAAGGAGAAGCCACAAAATTTGAATAGGATAGCAAAAGGATGGGGTAACACACATAATGAAAACTGTATGACAAAAACTTGCATCTGGTATTGCCAAAGGAAAATCTGGACCCATGGCCCATCTCCCAGGCCCTCCCTGTTCTGCCTGGACATGCCCCGTTCCGCCCCAGCCCCGCCCCATTCCGCCCTGCACCCCTCGATCTGCATGAGCATTGAGCGATGTCGGGACAACATTCGCGCATGCGCTGGTGTGACGCGATGACAACACTGCGTTGCAGGCACGAATGCTGTCCCGACATCGCTCGTTGCCAGCTTTCCAAAAGCCAAATAAAGTGCCGGGTTTTGAAAAAGCCGTCCGGATCCCCGGACATGTCCTCAAAAGGAGGACATCTAACTGAGTGCTGATTTGTTCAGGCGCCCAAATTCAGGTACAATTTGCTGAGTCCAGTTTTAATGTGCACCGATTATCATGCTAACTCCTTACCGCTCTTCATAAGAGTCCCTAAACTACTTTCTATAAACCAAACAAGTATTTCAGTTCTTTGGAATTAACAAGAAGAGAGATTCAAGTGTGTGTCATTATTGGCATGGCACTTGCAGCAGTTTTAGTAATGCACCAATTCATCCACAATGTCAATAGTGGTAACAAATCTATAAATAAATGAGTTCAAAGAAGTACAAGATTGGTTTCTGCTCTGTTGCACATTAAAATGTCATTACTTAAAAGCTAGGATGTTGGATCAGCTTAGCTATCACTAAGAAAGCATGCCTCAGGACACGTCTTGGAGTGTAGCAGCAAGACCTAAGAACATAAGAATAGCCTTAGTGGGTCAGAACAATGGTCCATCAAGCTCAGTAGCCCCTTCTCAAGGTGGCCAATCCAGGTCACTAGTACCTGGCCAAAACCCAAAGAGTAGCAACATTCCATTCAGAATCCTAAAGAATAGCAAGATTCCGGAACCCCAAACAGTAGCAACATTCCATGCCACCGATCCATGGAAAGCAGGGGCTTCCCCCAGATCTTTCTCAATAACAGACTATGGGCTTTTCCTCCAGGAAATTGTCCAAACCTTTATTAAAACCAGCTGCGCTATCCGCTCTTACCACAACCTCTGGCAACGCGTTCCAGACCTAAGAACTATGTCTAATGCCATGGTATATTCCTAGGGTTACCAGATGTCTGGATTTACCCAAACATGTCCTCTTTTTAGAGGCCATGTCCGGGCATCCAGTCGGCTTTTCAAAACCTGGCACTTTGTCCCAAGTTTTTGAAAAGAAGATTATGTCGGGAGGGGCATGCGCGGATGCCCTCCCGACCGAGATGAGCAGGCTGAGGGAACGGGACCAGGGGCAAGGATAGGGGTAAGGCTTAGGCATGGTGTGGGTGTAATGGGGTAGGGATGGGTGGAACTGGAAGGGCCTGGAGGGGGGGGCATATGTAAAATCTGGTAACCCTATATATTCCTCCATTACAGAGATAGGCCCGGATTCTCTAAATGGTGCCGTTGTGAAGGCCTACATTTCTGGCGGCTACCTTTGATGTGAATCATGCCTCCTTAGGTGCTTTATGGTGCCTAATGCCACTTCCAACATTAGCCACGCTTACAGCGGTGTTAGGCACCATTCTGGCGCTGGGTTTTTAGGCACTGGTATACGCCTTGAAAATCAGTTTAAAATGTCATTTAAACAATGTTTTTCACTTAGCTTTGGTCCTTACTGGCACCTAAAAAAACAGCACTATTTATAGAATATAGGCCATAAACATTTTAATTGTCGCGATTAATACCAATCTATGGGGCCCTTTTACTTAAAAATGTTAAGCCCTAAGACGACCTTAGCATGGAAAAACCAGGCTACCACAAACACGTTAAAGTATTTTATGGTACTTTGCCTGTACTTAATGCGTGTTAAGTATTTTTTTTTAATGTTTTTTAAAAGGGAGTATGTCATGGGCTGAGATTCCAAAGTTCTACAAGTCGGGATGGTACGAGGCTGATCTTGATAAAGCCTAAGGGCGAAACATGTTGGCCAGTCCCTTCCCAACACTGAGAAGGGAAACTCACTAAAAGTGCAAGCCGAAAATCAACGGCTTTAAGCCAAGGGCTCCTTTTACAAAGTTGCGCTGCAGCGCGCGCTACCCGAAAAACTACCGCCTGCTCAAGAGGAGGTAGCGGCTAGCGTGTGCAGCATTTTAGCGCGCGTTAAGGCCCTAACGCACCTTTGTAAAAGGAGCCCTATGTGATTCTTTTCCTTATCTATGAAGTAATTGTAGCTAACAGCACAAACATTTTGTTAGTAAAATCTTAAAAATATGACAAAAAATTATTTAAAATTTCTAATATTTATTAAAAATAATAAAAAAAAGCAGATCGGATGATGATTATATGGCGACAATGATACACACAGCTATTTACACGTAAGATATGGCTGGTGCAGGCATTTCTGACTAAGCTGCTTAAAATGAATGAAAGCTGTATTTGCAAATATTAGAAGGGCTGCCGTGGTGATGGGCTGAGACTGGGCATTCCCATATAATCCAGCTAGTGTGTTTTATACCCAGGGCCGGATTTTCCTATAGGCTAACTAGGCTACAGCCTATGGCCTCAAGATCAAAAGGGGCCTACATTCAAATTGTTAGCAAAATTAAAATTACACTATTCTAAAAATAGTGAACACTAAAACACTTACCCGAAAATAAGGAGAAATTCTACACTTCGGGATCGGAACCGGCTCCGGCCGCAACGGGGCACCAACTCGGCTTCTCCCTTTCTTTTTCTCGCCCTGGGAGGAGGCTCGGGGAGGGAAAGACGTCAGTCCGGAAACAGCTGGACAAAGCCCAGCCCCGCGGGGAAAGAGGCAAAACGTGGATCCGTCAGGACAGGGCGGCACAGACTGGCATCGGGGGTGGGGTGGGGTGGGGGGTTTCAGTGGAAGGGGGATGGGAGGCAGGCAGGCTGGCATCGGAGAGGGGGTGGGAGGGTTTAATGGAAGGCAGGCAGGTAGGATTGCATGGGGGGTGTTCAATAGAAGGGGGATGGGAGGCAGGCGGGCATCGGAGGGGGGGGGTGAGGTGAGGAAAGACGCACTGGGGGCACTATAGACATAGGAAGGGGCAATGTTGTGTGTTATGTTTGATTAGTTATTGTTACAAGTACTATATATGGTGCTGAGAATAAATGTCCAAATAAGTGTTCTCGACTTTTTTTTATTTATTATCCATGTCACATTTTTTATAAAGGTTAGTACCAATAATAACATGTTTCATTTAACATATTGATATATATCACAGTAATGATGTATTTTATTATCTCTCTTGTAATTTACAAACTTAAAAATGGGAGGTGAAAGGGCCTCATAAGTGGAATAGCCTAGGGCCTCTTTTCATCTAAATCCGGCCCTGTTTATACCCACTTCCTTTTGTACTGTTTTATACCCGTGGGTTCTCTGACCTGTTGGACTTTTTGGTGTTTACTTGTGTTTGCATTAGCGCAATGCGTACTAACTGGATAATGCAGAATTAAGGCCCCTTTTACAGAGCCGCAGTAGCAATTCTCTTGCAGCAAATGCACTGAAGCCCATAGGAAGAGAAAGGGTTTTGGTGTATTTGCCGCAGGGGAATCGCTACCGCAACTTTGTAAAATGAGCCCTTAAGATGGGAACATTTTGCACCTCCTAAATAGGAGAAAGTTGCGAGGGGTTTCTATAAACAACTCCTACATTAGACGCTGCTAGGCGCAGTACAGTCCATATTCAGCAAATAGCCAACTATGTACTAGTTAGTCGGCCAGGAGCATTCCCTTCTGGCTAAATATCGGAAAGTTGAAGAATTATTATAGAACTCATGAATTATTTTTATAATTACTAGAATGATGTTCCAGATTAGCCACTTTATGAACTATAAAATAAATTATGTTGTGCCTTATTCAATAACAAAATTCAAAATTTTATAACAAGTTTCAAAAATCAAAGCAAAAATATTCTTCAAATGTAAGACTGAATAAATACATCAATTTTCTGGCATAGTCCTGAAAAGGTTAGGTAATCGGTGGCAAAGAGGAAAGGCCTCAGACCATATGTCTGTTTTCACATACCAGCCCAATGGTGGTAGAAATTGTTGTCCATATTGGCTGAACGGCCATTGGGCTGGTATGTGAAAATGGACATATGGTCTGAGGCCTTTCCTCTTTGCCACCGATTACCTAACCTCTTCGGGACTATGCCAGAAAATTGATGTATTTATTCAGTCTTACATTTGAAGAATATTTTTGCTTTGATTTTTGTGCCTTATTCTCTTTTCTTTTTTGCTCTCTCTCATATTTTTTTTTTTAAAGTGAACCATATAAAAAAGGCAGTGGAGGAGAGAATTCTTTGTAACATTTGAGTGATATCAAGAAATGTTTCAGGGAAGAGGGTGTGAAGGTATTTGACAAGTACAAGAAGGACAATTGCAAACGATTAGTGCTGAAGCCATTGAACCTACAATAGAATTTGTGCTTCTGGCAAATAGAATAAAGTCTTGAGCAGGTTATTTATGTCACAAAATCTCAAACCTGGATGAAAGAATTAAAAGTTTGATTATGTTCCATGTTTATGAAACAGAAGATGCAGCTTCTTGTATTTCAAAATTACATGTTTAGAAATTAATCCCGACATGCTTATTGAATTCTGTGACAAATCCTGCATTAAATCACTACCTAGCTCTGCTTTTTACATTTCAGGCAGCAGTCTCTGTTCTTGGAGGTGGGACAAAGTAAATTTTTGTTATGTGTGTTTTATCTCTACCTAGGGTTAACTGATTTTTCAAACAGAAAATCCGGACCCCCCTAGACCCGCCCCCAGACATGCCCAGTTCTACCCATCCCCGCCCCGTTATGCCTCAGTCCCACCCTCAATCCCCCCAGCCCTGCCCCCGCTGCCTGCTCTCGTCGGGCAGGAAGGCATCCGCGCATGTGGCATGATGACATCACTCTCACACGCATCCTGCCCGACGGCGATTTGTTGGAAGCTTTTCAAAACCCGGACCAATTGCTGGGTATTGAAAAGCCGTCCAGACCCCCGCACATTGCAGAACATATGGGGCCAGAGTTTCCGGGTTTCGTTGCATCTACTCAGGTATAAACTGACATTTCAGCTACCCTGCTTTGGCTTTCTTCAGGGTATGCTGCGAGGTCTGCAGTTTGTCTTTGTAAATAGTGGGTCCACTGGCCTGATTGGGAGCAGGGCAGTTCGTTTGTCACCAATTTGAATTTTGGTGGGAAAGTCAGTTGGTCACAAATTTAAATTTTGGAGGGAAAATCAGTTGGTCTCATTTTTCCCCATAGAATGGAAAAGTCTCTGGTGAGTTTAAGATGTTCTCATCGTGAGGCTTTGGTTATATGTTCTCTCAGGGTTTCTGCAGCTGGCATTATGCTCATTGCAGGTTTCTGGGTCTCGCTACATCTTGTCAGGTAGAAATCAACGTTTCTACCTGACAAAACACAACGATGGGGCCAGATTCAGTAAATAGCACTATAATTTACAGTAGGTTCTGGAAAGATCTGCGATAAACTCATACTCTATAAAGGGTGATCTGCAACAAGTACACTTTATAGATAGGATTTAGTGCCAATTCCAACACTCGGCTTTGGGTATGATTTGACAGCTGAAACCTGGTGGTGTGCAAATGACCCTATTCTATAACACTGCACCTAAATTTTGGGAATACCCCTGCCTGCCCATGCTCTTCCCATAACTTTTCAGTTATTCAGGAGATAATTCAGGTGATCTGTATTATGAGGAGAACAGTGTACAGACAAATCCTAATTGGTGCCTATTAATGTCAATAATTGATTCTTAATGGCTTGTTAACTAGTAGTTTGCACACAGATCCAAGATCCACGCCCAAATTTGGTTTCCATTTACAGAATCTGAGGATGATGTCTGTTATTGTACCAACATGAAACTTTTTATCCTAAGATGAGAAGAATGGTCCCCTCGTCAGACATCAACTCTCAAATTCTTTGAGTTGCACACCCTACTTATTGAATAACGAGTCAATCAACGCTGATAACTGGCTTCTTAAGAAGCATTTATCAGTATTAATTGGTTTTCACTGAAATGTGTACATCTAAATTTAGGCATGAGCTCCGCGCCCGAAATTTACATGTGGCGCCAAAAAGGGGGGGATGGAAATGGGAGGGTCATGGGTGGGTCGGGAGCATTCTTCCAAGTTGTGTATGTAATTATAGAATAAGGATCAACCACACCTAACTGTAAGTATGAGGATTTGCACCATATTTCTGGCACAAATAGAGGTGCCTAAAGTTAGACATGGGTCCCGGGTATAAACACTAGGTAACCATGCCTAACTTTAAGCATAGTGGGTTTTTATCAGTGCTGATTTTTTTTTTTTTTTTTTTTTGCATCATATATAGAATTCAGTACCACATGGCACATCCCTACTCTTTAGTACATGCATTTTCAAAAAAACCCAAAAACATCCAAAAAACGGCATAAATCAGCGCTTGAACATCTTAACCGCCAAAACGTTCAAGTGGCGATTTTTGAAGTCAACTATCTGGTAACCCTGTTTATATAGTTACTTACACTGGGTTTTACTGTGGCCCGGTGAGGTAAATGCTCCGACGCTCATAGAATTCCTATGAGCGTCGGAGCATTTACCTCACCGGCCCATGGTAGAAACCTCTATCGCTGTTGAGTGAAAGGAGCCCTTAGCCAGTTAAAGGACTGAAAATCACCACAAAGTGGCTAAGCAGTAGCTCTACCCACACTCCGCTCCTGGCTTGCCCCTAACCTGACTAGTTAATAATAATATTCAGTGGCAGTAACTGGTTAAATGCCATTAAATATTGTGTGCTGGGTCACTCAACAGTGTTTAATTAGTCAGGAGCCTGGTTAAACCCTTTTGAGTGTCAGGCAGTATAAGATACAAGTACGTGCATCCAGGGCAGGATTAATTCATTGAGGGCCCCTAGGCACACTATACTGGGCCCCCTTCCCTGCCCCACCCCACCATGCGCCCAGTGCGGAAACAGGAAGCTATGTCAGATGGAAGCTTTGGGCAAGCAGCACCGCTTGCAAAATTATAGTTCCCGTTGCCTTTCTTACCCGCATTGCTTGCTTGTCTTACTTTCTGTCGATGGGGGGGAGGAGCCGCGTTGCTAATAGGGGGGAGGGGGCCCACATTGCCGATTGATGCTGGAGGGGCCCATCGCCATTTTGAAAAAACAGTGTTGATGCCCTCTTTCATTGGGCCCCCCTGACCATTTCAGGCCCTAGGCACATGCCTACTGGGCCTATTGGTTAATCCTGCCCTGTGTGCATCTACATCCTTGCCCCATTTAGGCAAGCTCAGTTACACCAGCTCTATGGCTGGTCTAATTTCAGGCACCTAAATGTAAGACAAACTGATACCAGGTTACTCTAATATTCTACGTATAATGGAATCTGAGTGCCAAGGCAGCTATGCCAACAACAGCCATCGACTCGGGCTTTGAGACAAGAGAGAAAGTGAAGACTGCACAAATAGCTCTTGCTCACAGGGGCTAAATGAGTTTGTGTTTCGGAAAAATGTCAGGCTCTGCTCTGCAGACCAGATAGAATCTATAGTGACAAGCTTGTAATAAAATAAACTGAAAAGGGACTAGCTGAGATATAGCTGAGGCCCAGGGATAGACAGAGCAGACAGGAACTGAGTTAGTGTGTGTGAGGGTCAATTCGCTTCTAAATTTGGCACACTCTGGGGGTCCACACAGACTGCAAATTGACTGACTCAGTTGCCGTATCCACAGTCTGTATTATATTAACTGTTTTATATGCACTACTAGTCTTTAAGTCCGCTACATTAACCGGTGCTAGAATAGATTCGTCTATCTGTCTTTCTCTCTGTGTCTCTCCTTGGCCGCTGTCTATCTGCCTTTCTTTATCTCTGCGTCTCTCCTTGGCCGTTGTCTATCTGCCTTTCTTTCTCTCTGCGTCTGTGTGTCTGTCTGTCTCTTCTCCTCCCTTCCGTTCCCCACCTGCGCCCCGCTCACCTTCCTTTGGCCGCCCCCCACCCCACTTCCCTCTCTGCAGCAGCGCCACCAGCCTCCAGCGCCATGGCAGCAAATAAACATCATGCTCAAAGGTAAGGGGTGTTGGTTCACCGCCGGGCAGGCAAAGAGCGCGGCTCCTGCGAGCTGCAACGGTGCTCTGACCCAGAGGGGAGAGTGGAGGTAGAGGAGAAGGCCGTGTGACCATGGAACGGCAGTGGTTGTGGCCTTCCCACCCGTAGCTCACTCGGCCGCTGCCGCCTCCTCCTTCTCTCCCCGATGTCAGCTCCGAATGTGCATACGCACTCCGAACGTCCACGTGCACACGCCGCACTCTAACATTCTGTCGGCCACGGAGCTACGGATCATGGAACACGCAGGTAGGAGTGCACATGCACGCTTAGGGTTTTATTATTAGTGATGGTCTGCATTAACAGTAAAATCCCTACACATTAAACAATATACAGAAACTATTTGAATCATGCCAACGTGACCTCCAGCGAGACCCGGGGTTAGCAGCAGCACAAGTGGTGATGATTATAGTCTTGACAGCTTGCAACCTCCGAAGTTTGCTAGCCAAGATAAGAAGAGAATTTTTATGTATAGCATAAAAAAGCCTAATGTGGGAAGAGCGACTGCATTCCAAGTTAGTTTTTGGATGTGTGTGCACAATGTGGCACAGTGGTTAAAGCTACAGCCTCAGCACCCTGAGGTTGTGGGCTCAAAACCCACGCTGCTCCTTGTGACCCTGGGCAAATCACATAATCCCTCCATTGCACCAGGTACATTAGATAGATTGTGAGCCCGCCGAGATAGACAGGGAAAAATGCTCGAGTACCTGAATATATTCATGTAAACTCTTCTAAGCTCCCCTGGGAGAACAGTATAGAAATTTCAATAAATAAATAGTGTGAAGTTTCAGCCTCTGATAACCAGAGCTGGTATTGTGATGTCATAATGCCTCATTCCACCAATGCCTAAGAGCCAACCTCATCAGTGATGTCACAATGGCTTCATTGCCCTATACTTGATTCATTTTTGCTACATTTTGATTTCCAGAGTGGTGCAGTGGTTAAAGCTACAGCCTCAGCACCCTGAGGTTGTGGGTTCAAAACCCACGCTGCTCCTTGTGACCCTGGGCAAGTCACTTAATCCCCCCATTGCCCCAGCTACGTTAGATAGATTGTGAGCCCGCTGGCACAGAGAGGGAAAACTGCTTAAGTACCTGAATAAATGCATGTAAACCGTTCTGAGCTCACCTGGGAGAACGGTATAGAAAATGGAATAAATAAATGTATTTAAAAATTTATATACCTCATAAATACTATAAGCGGTTTACAAAATTACATGCATACATATTAAAAATACTAAAACATGTTTCGACAAAAACAAACACAATAAAACGTTAACAGTCGCATTATTAAAGCCTTTTTTCAAATTCATCCAACAAGATGGAAAGACAAAATCCCTTAATAACATTTACAGGACGGTAAGGCTTCCGCAGCAAATACCACTAGCACGTGAAGGCATTAACAAAGAATTGTGGACTCCTTTTACTAAGCTGCGTGAGGGCATCAACGCGCGGAATAGCACACGCTACAATGCTGCGCGCGCTAGACGCTAACACCAGCATTGAGCTGATGTTAGTTCTAGCTGAGTAGCGCGGGGTTCGCACACGCTAATCTGCTGCATGCGCTAAAAACGCTAGCGCACCTTAGTAAAAGGAGCCCTGTGTTTTCAACATTTTCTTAAAATTCAGTCCTCCCATCACAAAATTGCAGAATACCAGGTAGCTCATTCCAAAGCTTGGCCCAGCATTTTTGCCCCAATCATAGCATGAGAGACTAACATCTTACCCTCCAAATTCAACTTCATACCATTTTCAGATCTCAAACATTTTCTGGGTTGATAGATTAAAAAAAAAAAAAACTCCTGTAGTGCCCTTGGGGAAACGTGACATAAGGTTTGCTGTATGATGAGAGACTCTTAAACTGGACTCTGCTGCATAGGTAACCAGTGCAGTTGTTTCAACCCTGGGGTTATAGGAGTCATTCTTGAAACCCCAGTAATCAATCTTGCTGCAGAGTTAACTGACATCTGCAGTGCCTAATTATTTGGGGGGTATATGTTTTAAGGGATGGAGAGCAGACATACCTGCACTAACCAGCCATTGCGCCTACTTTACTGCATGATAACTGGTTAGCGCACAGTAAACAAATATGAAGAATTCAGGAAACACCTAAAAACCTACCTATTCCTGAAATACCTAGGCAACGAACCGGAACATCAACCCCCCTCGTAACATCACCACATACCTGAACTTGCAAACTGTTAACCCCAACCCCTAATCACTAAATATGAACACTCTATTCAACTTACGGAACATTTCTACTTCTGTGTAAACAACTTAGCACTTCCTGGCCTTGCAACACACAAACTGACGTTAACATTATTAATGTTATCAGATGTACACCGCTATACTCTTTAATTCATTGTACGAGATATTCACTGCTATACTCTTCAATTCGCTGTACGTAAAGTTTCTCTTTATTTTTATTGTATTTACAGTTTCTTTTATTGTAAACAGTTTCTTATATTGTAAACCGCCTAGAAGTCGCAAGATTGTTGGCGGTATATAAAAATAAAGTTATTATTATTATTATTAAACACAGGAGCCCTTTTCGCCTCCTTCATAAGAGGATGTAATGAGATAAATAGAAAAAAAAAAAAAGGGGGTTCACACCACTAATAATGGCCTTAGCACGTGCGAAAGACCCACGTAAAGATGCACTAAAGGCCCGATTCTGTAAACGGCGCCTACGTTAGGCACCGCTTGACGCCTGCCTCAGCGGCGCCTAGATGAATTCAGCGCACAACTCCAAATTTTTTAATTGGCTTTAATTGGTGTTTTCATTGAAAATGCCATTAAAAGTCAATTTAAAAAGAAACGCTGATTTTGACTTTAATTGGCGTTACGCGTGGAATACAGTGTGGCGCCTTATCTTTGCCCAAGTCAAGGCACCTACCAACATTTAAGTCAAGACGCCTAACGATGCCTACCTGAAGAGTGGGCTTGGTTAGGGAGCAGAGTATAGGTGTGGTATGACAGACGTTGGTAGGCATCTGTGTTAGGCGCTGGTAAATTAGGCCAGGAAAACTCTGGCCTAATATTCCGGTGCCTAACATGATGCCTGCCAGTACCTAAGTCGAGTGAGGTGCCGGTAGGTATGATTCTGTAGATGGCACCTAGAGGTTGATCGACAACTGAGCTGAGTAGTGCCTAAGAGCAGTAGCATAATAAGGGGGGCCGGGGGAGAGGGGGGCAGACCGCTGGTATCTCCTCCCCCGTTCCTTCCCACCTTCCCCTGCTGCACACCTACCTTCACTTCCCCCGTACCTCTAGCTCTTTGCCAGCGCAAGCAGTAGCTCCAACCTGCTGCTCGCGCTGGCCTTGGCTCTCCCTCTGACATCACCTCCTGGTCCTGCAACCAGGAAGTGACATCTGAGGGAGAGCCGAGGCCAGCGTGTGCTGCACGTTGGAGATGCTGCTCTCGCCGGGGAAGTTAAAGAGGTAAGGGGAAGGGAATGGGCACATGTGTGCGGCAGGGAGGCAAAGAAGAGGATGGAAGGGGCCTTCACCCTGGGCGCCTCTCACCCTCACTATGCCACTACCTAGGAGAGAGGTGCTGATCAGCCCCTAAGTGTCAATTCTTACCACAGTTTAGTAAAAGGACCCCTTCATCGTTTTAGTTACCTGGTTAGCAGACTGAAAATCATTGCCAACTGGACAACTCCTGGCTCTGACCCTGGACTACCCTGGCACTGCCCAGATAGCGTCAAGATGGTTTACCAGAGAATTTTCAAACAAACAAGACTGTGGGAACTCAATGTTCTTGGACCTTTGGTTGTAATTTATTGAAAATGTTCTTGATAAAAGCAATAAAACAATAAAAACTCTGTCCGCATTTATCAAAAGAAGATCTGACACAGTTCGTATTTCGGCTAAACACGCCTTCCTCAGGGATCCAAGATGTAGTAAAGCAGTCTTTGATAGATGTGGAAAAAAAATCTTGAGAATCCAGAAATAAAGAAGCCAAAATGCTGAGCATGAAATGGCAGTGCTGAATGCAATACTAAGGCAGTCACAACTATTTCATGCTCAGCATTTTGGCTTCTGTACTACATCTTGGATCCCTGAGGAAGGCGTGTTTAGTCGAAACACGGCCCATGTTGGGTCCTCTTCTGAAAATTGTGGAAAGAGATTTTATTGTTTCATTGCTCTTATCAAGAACATTTTCAATAAATTACAACCAAAGGTCCGAGAATATTGAATCTCAAATTCTGTACCCGGTGCCTAATATTAGGCACCTATTTCGGAGGCGCCCATCTAGATAGGCGCCTATCTAAATTGAGTAACAAGCTCAATTAAGCTTTTTTTTATTTATTTATTTATTTGATTATTCATTACAATATCTTAGTAATAAACATGCATGCATGAATACAAAAGAATGCAAATGCAAATTTCATATAAGGAACTACAAAATAACATTGGGAAATCAGTCAACCATATCCTAGTCCACATTATCGCTGATCGCCAGTGTTTTATGTAATGTAATTTATTTCTTATATACCGCTAAACTCCTTTAGGATTCTAAGCGGTTTACAGAAAATAAACAATAGTGTGCATTAAAATTATAAGTAATATAGGTTTACAGAGAAATATACATTAAAGGATACAATAAAAATAAGATAAATAAATAAAGAATAGGTACTTAGAAATTCCCTTACTGTCCCGAAGGCTCACAATCTAACTGAAGTACCTGGAAAAATAACAATTAGTTGAGTAATAAAAGTAAGACATAGAAATGGAAGAAAAAATAAGAAAATAAACATTCTAACAAGACTACATTGATCTAAGGACTTTGAAAGGTAGAAAAGAAGAGAGATAGGAATAGCTGCAGAAAGGGGGAACCGTTGAGCAATAGAATTTTGGAGAAATTTAAATGTTAAAAATAAAACAAAACAAAGGGCAAATCAATGAATGAAATTAACAATAAAACATAAACTGGAAAAAAAAAAAGTGAAATAAAAATCAGAACAGTCGGATTAAAGTTTTAAACTATAAACATCAAATCAAATCTATCTATCCACTTTCTAAGAACAGGCAAATGGCCTTTATATATTTTACATCAACCTCCAAAAGTAAAATCAGTATTTGGAATTAAACTTTCAACAAAGGTTTTCCTTTAATAAAATCTTCCAACTGGACTGGATCAAAAAACACATATTTATCACTTTCATACGAAATCAGGCATTTGCATGGAAATTTCAAAAAGAAAGTAGCTCCAACTGCCAAAACCTTATCAATTAAGCTTTTTAATCAGCAATAATTGAAACTTAGGCGCCTATAAAAATTTAGGCGGCCTTCAAGAAAACAGGCGCTATGCACATTAGGCGTGGGCGTGGCTACATGTTAGGCGCCTTGTTGCAGAATCGCTGCTCTTAAGCGTGCTTAAGCAGTCAGCTAGGCGCCTAACTGAGTTGTGCCTAGAGCTGGCCTATTTCTTGGGCGCCTCCAAAATAGGTCCCGCTCAGCGTTGATTCATTAAACAGCACCCAATTTTACCTGAATCGCGTTGAACAGTGACTAATTAGGCGCCTAACTTTTGGGCGCTTCTTATTGAATTTGCCCTTGAGTTTCCACAGCCTTGTTTGGATTTGCTCGTCTTTTCCTGTGGAAATTTGGGTCTTTTTGTTTTGGGCCTTACCAGAGAATTTAGCAGTACTGTCCATTTAAGTTCTGCTGAATATCTGGGTTTCCTTCAGTCAGCTCAATTTCTACACTGCTTTCATGTATATAGGCTACGCCTAGTCTATTGGACTCACAATCCATTTGGTTTTCATGGAACAGGGGTTCTGCGCATTTTTGCGTATCAAGCGTGGCTACTAAATTGACAGATCACTGGTGGAACTGCCGCAAATGGGGGGAAATCCTAAGTAAAATGGTAAGGCGCTATTCACAGCTGAAACATATGCGGAGAGGCTGGGGCTTTTTTCCATGGAAAAGCGGAGACTTAGAGGGGACATGATAGAAACTGACAAGACCATGAAGGGTATAGACAAGGTAGAGAGGGACAGATTCTTCAGACTTGTGGGGGTAACAATAACAAGAGGGCACTCGAAGAAATTGAAGGGAGACAGATTCAGAACGAATGCTAGGAAGTTCTTCTTCACTCAGAGGGTGGTGGACACCTGGAACGCGCTTCCAGAGGAGGTGGTAGAGCAGAGTACGATTTTGGGGTTCAAAAAGGGATTGGACGAATTCCTGAAGGAAAGGGGAATTGAGAGGTATGGTTAGAGGGATACTATACAAGGCAAAATGTTGTATGTAAAAGATCACTAACAGGTCTTTGACCTGGAGGGCCGCCGCGGGAGCGGGCTGCTGGGCGCGATGGACCTATGGTCTGACTCAGCAGAGGCGATGCTTATGTTTTTATGTTTACATCGCCAGTTGTAGAAAGCCTCCGTTTCATCATGGATGCTACACAGACACAGTAATTGCCCCTCCACACCTCACTGCCTTTTTCCCTTCCTATTCAATATCATTCTCTGGCTGATCACCAATGAAATCTGCATCGGACTGAGTTTAGTAAAGCAATTAACATTTTTTCAAAGTATTTCTCCCAGTGGCTAATATCTCCTCTTTTAATGAACTCACCAAATACAGCAATCTACTAAACAGTGCAGTAATTGCCATTTCCCTGTGTATCACACAGTAGCTAATTTCCTTTCTCCCATTTCTCTAGTCCATAACAATAATCAATCTTTTGATGTGTCTATAAGACAGGAAGTGCTTATGGATTTTAATTTTTTTTTTTTTTTGGCTCACTTCATAGTTGTGCACGGCCTGATAGCAAAATATATGAAATTGATCGGTTTCTTCATTTCTGCATCTCTTGTCAGGAGGCTCAAACAAGGGCGACTGCAGAAAAACAGAGAGGAAACAGCAGAGGAGGAAGAAGCAGTAAATATAGGAGCAAGACTGCACCTTCATTTACCCCAGGAGCCACCGACCTGTGGAATCTCAGTACCAGAGGTGACTGAATACTGCGGTAATTGAATAATGCTGCTTGTGAGCCACTTTGTTAGCAGTGTGATTCCAGCAGCCTGGGAATATTGGGCTTCAAAGCCGTGGCCCAGTGCTCTCCTGACCCACAATCAACCCCCCCCCATCCCCCAGTCCCCCAATCTGCAACCGTAACCTCCGATTCACATCCCTAATCCCCAAACTGTATGATCATCACCCCAACCCCCCCAGTCATAATCCCTACCTCCCAAAAGCCTCCTGGTGGTGTAGTGGGTCCCAGATAAGAGTGATCCTCATTTGCTCACAATACTATCACCACAGGTCATGTTTCCATATAAGGAACCAAATGTATAAGGAAAAATTACCTCTGGTAGTAAGACCTCAGAACAACTGCTATGAGGATTGTTTCTGCCTGGGAATTTCTGGTAGGACTACGAGAGCTGAGTGTTATTTTGGAGGAATAGAGATTCAGATTGAGTGAGTTGGTGTGATTATTAGAGGTGGGGGTTGGAGTGATGATTGGAAGGTTATGGATTCAGATCAGGGGGTTGAGGTGATGATCGGGGGAATGGGAATTCAGCTCAGGGGGTTGGGGATTCAGATCAGGGGTTAGGGTAATGATTATGGTATGGGGAGGGCAGCAACACAGCCCTTGCATCCCATGAACATCGGGCCAAGGCTCTAAGGCTCAATTCTTCCTTCTTTGCCCAACCAAGGAGTCCTTCAACGATATCCTAAAGCACCTCATTAGGACAATCAAGGTCCTGAGTAAATGGACAGAAAAAAAACTTCCTCAAAGTTAATAAACTCAAGACATAGTAACATAGTAGATGACAGCAGATAAAGACCCGAATGGTCCATCCAGTCTGCCCAACCTGATTCAATTAAAATTTTGTTTAAAAAATTTTTTTTCTTCTTAGCTATTTCTGGGCAAGAATCCAAAGCTTTACCCGGTACTGTGCTTGGGTTCCAACTGCCGAAATCTCTGTTAAGACTTACTCCAGCCCATCTACACCCTCCTAGCCATTGAAGCCCTCCCCTGCCCATCCTCCACCAAACGGCCATACACAGACACTAAAGACTAAAGTGTAATGGTTTGGTGACTTCAGTCTGCTACCAAACACAGATCTAGTATTAGCCACAGGTGAGCAGCTCACGATTGTGAGCACCTCAAAAGTCCAAGGTGTCATTCTGGACTCCCAATTAACCAGATCGACAATCTCATTTAAAAAAAAAATCTCCTTCAGGCTTAGACATTTGAGAGCAATACAATTTGCTTTCAGCCAGTCTAGCTTTAGAACAGTTGCACAAGGCATTCTACTGTATTTGGATCACTGTAAATTACTATACAATAACATCACCAAAAAGAAGTATAAAAGGTTGCAGCTGCTTCAGAACACAACTGCCAGACTAATCTTCCAAGTTGGCAAATTTGGTAAGGCCAGTCCACTGCTGAGAGAACTACACTGGCTGCCTGTGAAAAAAACAAAATAACTTTTAAGATCGCTTGCTTGTTCACAAGGTAATCTACAGCAAAAACTCAAGTGGACTTGTATCAACCATTAACGTTACACACATCTTCCTCAACTTGAGAGCAATACAGCACTACAAACTGAATTTCCCTTCTTTCCTACATATACAATATAAAGGAAAAAGATATTTAAGTCTACCTTTGAATTTCAAGGCTCCCAAGTGTGGAATAATCTACCCTTATCACTACGTCAGATCACAGACTACTTCAGCTTCAGAAGAATGCTAAAGACCCACCTCTTCTCTATCTGATTCGCATGTTGCATATACACTCATGTCTCCTAATGTAGACCGTGAACTACTCCTCATCTTAATTGTAAACCACGATGAATCCTAGTTGAAAATCTGCAGAGTATAAGAAACTGTATGGTATGGATAATACCTGGAGTACTGCGTACAGAACTGGTTGCAGTACATGAAGAAGGACACAGTACTACTCGAAAGGGTCAAGAGAAGAGCGACTAAGATGGTTAAGGGGTTGGAGGAGCTGCCGTACAGCGAAAGATTAGAGAAACTGGGCCTCTTCTCCCTCGAACAGAGGAGATTGAGAGGGCATGATTGAAACATTCAAGGTACTGAAGGGAATAGACTTAGTAGATAAGGACATGTTGTTCACCCTCTCCAAGATAGGGCAAACAAGAGGGCACTCTCTAAATTGAAAGGGGATAGATTCCGTACAAACGTAAGGAAGTTCTTCTTCACCCAGAGAGTGGTAGAGAACTGGAATGCTCTTCCGGAGTCTGTCGTAGGGGAAAACACCCTCCAGGGATTCAAGACAAAGTTAGATAAGTTCCTGCTGAACAAGAACGCGCGCTGGTAGGGCTAGTCTCAGTTAGGGCACTGGTCCTTGACCAGAGGGCCGCTGCGTGAGCGAACTGCTGGGCCTGATGGACCACTGGTCTGGCACAGCAGCAGCAATTCTTATGTTCTTATAATAATACCATTTGTGATGTTCACTGTCAGTCGCTGTCCCTGCCCCATTCCTGCAAGCTCCGATTTAAAGTATTTGAGGTTTGTGCAGATGGGGATGGTGCTTGCAGGAATGGGACAGGGACAGGAAAAGAACTCGCGGGGACGGGATGGGAAAATGAGTTCCCGCGGGGACAGGGAAAAATTTGTCCCCGTGTCATTCTCTACTTTTGACCTTTTCAAATGTCAGGTTACATGACAGCCTTCAGCCTTTCCCCAGGTACTGAATTAGATGCTCTAATCTTCTTTTGTCAAAAATTGATTTCTGTGATCTTTTCTTGAGCATTCGCTTGCAGTCTCTATACTTTCTCTTGTATTAGTCTGCAATAAACTGGGGACAACACTAAACAATATTCTAGTCCACTTTTTCCTTTGCCACCATGAAACTTTTGATCGACTCTTTCTCAAAGAGAAGTAACTAGTGCTCCAGGACCTGCTGAAGAAGGCCATTCTCCTCTGAATGTTGCAGATTCACCAGTCGATATTCAGCCTTCAGGGTTCAGCATGTTTTTAAAATGACGACTGCCACTGGCAGAATTAACCTTGGATATTCAGTAATGGACTATATACGGGCAACCAAACTAACTCCCTCTTTTATTAAGGTGCGATAACCGATTAGTGTGCGCTAATCGAATTAGCGTGCACTAAACGATAATGTGTCCATAGACTAACATGCACACGTTGGCGTTTAGCGCACATTAATTAGCGCAACTTAGTAAAAGAGGGCTTAAATATCCAGGGCTAATTCAATAGTGTTAGCTGCCAGAACTTAAGCAGGTCTCAGCTGATATATAGCCGGGACTCGCATTTATTTATTTATACATTTTTTAGCCCACCCATTAACTAGACAAGCTTCAATATACATTCATGTATATCAAACTAGCAAAACAAATCTTCACCCAGAATCATACATATTAGTACACTGAATCACACATCTTAATATACAATGGCAAATTTTACAAAATGCCAGGTCAGGTGGCCTTTCAACCCAATCCCCCATCCCACCCCATGCTCAAAATATCCCGTTTTGATCCCCTCCCATTCTCTCAAAGGAAACAGAAGGCTGCCACAGCCCCCCATTCCTCTGTAAGCTTCCCACCCCTTGGGGCTACCCGGAGAAGTCCCCAGTGGTCTAGGGGAAATTTGAGCAGGAACAATGTCCACTTGCTCTTGCCTGGCACCAGTGGCGTACCTAGGGTATGTGGCACCCGGGGCCCATCATTTTTTGACACCCCCCAATGTAAAAAAATATTTTTTGTAATAACCATGAAACAGAATAAATGGTCAGAATAGAAACAGGCAGTGAAAATTTTCTTATATTCCAAACATAACATAACATAAATTATGTCTGAATTGTCATGACATTAGAAATACATATGGAGTAGTTGCAGGTGATGCTTGGGACATTTCTGATTGAGTTAGTTCGGTTTTATGTGTCTTATGAATAGAAGGGTTTTTATTTCTTTTTTTAAGGTTTTGTAGTCTGTGGTCGAGGTCAATAGGTTGTAGAGTTGGGGGTCGAGTGTTGCAGCTCGAGTGGCTAGGAGGTTATCGTACAGTTTTTTTCTTTTGACGTTTTTGGTTAGAGGGTGTGTGAATGGTGCGTGGGTTCTCCTATGTCTGGTTGAGGTGGATTGAACTAGTCGATTGTTCCAATAGGCTGGGCTGTCTCCGTTTATTGCTTTAAATAGTAGGCGGCACCAACCTTTATTCTGTCATTCTTAACTTCTGCCCTAAATCTATTTAGTCTGTCAATTTTTTTCAACCTTGGATATAGATTACAGACTTTATGCTGATGATTTGCAACGCGTCACTCCTGTGAGAGGGATCATATCCCAACTCTTAAGCATGTGGCTTTAAGCATTAAGGGGCTGATTCTATAAACAGCGCCTAAATTGGCTGGCACCTAACTAAATGGCGCCAACCATATGTCAATCACACTTAGGTGCTATTTAAAGAATCACGGCTAGCGTCGCCTATGTAAAAACTTAGGCGCCTGAAATGTAGGCGAGGGTTATAAAGGCCTGCCCTTTAGGTGCCTAAGGCCCTCTTTTATAAAGGTGCAGTAAGCGTTTTAGCGCACGCTAAAAAATCGACACGCGCTAAACACTAATGCGTCCATAGGATAACATGCATGCGTTAGTGTTTAGCGCGTGCTGAAAAGCATAGCGCACCTTTGTAAAAGAGGGGGAAGATTTTTGGAGAATCACGCTTAGCGGTGCCTAAGCCGCGCTCTGCCCTTAGAAACCCCCATATAGGTGTTAGGCGCCACTAAACTTCGTGCGATAGGTGTCTATATTTTAGGTACCTATCACCCAATTAATTTTTTTTTTAGCAATTATTGCACCCATTGCCAATTAACCCCCTCCCCCCTTTTTACAAAATCGTATAAGAGGTTTTTAGTGCTGGCCAGTACACTGAATCCTCTGCGCTGCTCCGATGCTTATAGGAACTTTATGACTGTCGGAGTAGCACAGAACATTCAGCGCGCTGGCTGGCACAGTTTTTTAAAAATGGGGGGAGAGGTAAGTTAGGTGCCTAAGAGGTGCCCCTTACAGAATCAGCCCCTAAGTGCAGCGTTGTATGGTACATAGCCCTGAACGTTGCAGAACTGAAGTCATGGTTCTCATTCAGGATCAAAGCTATTTTGTGCCTTCCAGGATGAAGGGACCTCAGAGAGAGCTCTGAAGCTGACGTGGGCTGCAAGTTCATCGTGGCTCGCTCTGAAGTTAAAAGTGTATGGTGAAGGGGCGTGGCAGGGGGGCGAGGAAGAGGGCGTGAGAGGGGTGCCACACTACCCCACTGATTGGTCAATACCTGTTGCGGCCTAGTTTAAGAGCGCGAATGTTCTTATTGACACTAGCCTAAAAATGAAATCTCAGATTGAAGCAGTGGTTAAAAAGGGTGTTTTGAAACATCCTACGATTCATCATTTAAAGCTTTTTAATGTAGATAACGTTCATACAGTTTTACTGCCATTAGTGGTTTCTGTTCTTGATTACTGCAATGGACCCTATTTGGGCCTTCCTATATTTTCGTAGAAAGCTCTTTAACTTGTTTAGAACATTGGTGTTTGGGACCCTGAGCAGCGATATCCCCACTTAGTTCAGTGTGGAAAATCTGCCAACCTCCTAATTCTCCGAGATCATCTGGCTGAAATGTGCTAGCCGTTCTTTCTTTCCTGTGCGTGTACCCTATTGAGACGTTCTTGAGTATTTATAATAGCAGGGACACAAGTTTGGAACTCTGTCATTGGATCTAAGGATAATAATTTGTATTGTGACATTTCTTAAGAACTTAAAAGCATACTTGTTTTAAGAGGCCTTCCTGTGCTTTACTGGCGATGGTATTGATGCCACGTTTTTATGCTCAGACTGGAAATTCATTCTAGTAAGGGTTGATATTGATCATTGTATATGCTGTGGTTGACTTTTGTGACTATCTTGGTTTTATTTTGCTTTATGAATTATGCATGCGATGTTGTAAACCACCTAAAATGGTAGATAGAGTGGGTTATAAATGTTTGAAATAGGAACATCAAGCTATAACATTGTGTTCCTCTCTTTTTCATCGACTACAAAGTAATTCAGATATTATAGAACCATCTGGTAAAGAAGATTTAAATCATTGAACATACTTGGGGTGGAGATGAAAAAAAAATAGAACAAAACAAAAATATGGCAATAATTACTGAGTAATTATACAGTATACTATGGTAGATTATTGAGTCAGGATGGAGTTGATATTCAAAAGCCATCAGACAGTCAGCATCAACTGCTAGTCACATAATGGAGTTTTTAATTTTAAAGTGCCAGTACTAACAACAGATCTATCTTGGCTATGCTAGTCGGGAGAGGTTAGGGGAGGTTTGGAGGCAGGACCAGAACATAAGAACATGATAATTGCCATATTGGAACTGACCGAAAGTCCATCAAGCCCATTATCCTGTCTCCAAAAATGGCCAACCCAGGTCCCAAATACAAAGCTAGATCCCGAGTAGTAAAACAGATTTTATGCTGCTTATCCAGGAATAAGCAGTGGATTTCCTCAAGCCATCTCAATAATGTCCCATGAACTTCTCGTTTAGAAAATTATCCAAACCTTTCTTAAATCCTGCTATGCTAACCGATTTCACCACATTCTCCAGCAGCAAATTCCAGAGTTTAATTACATGTTGTGTGAAGAAATGGGGTGGGGCCATGCGTCTGGGTTTTCCCGTCTCATAATATGGTAACTCTACCCAATAGTGCAGCACATTCTTTCTGATTAATATGCACTATTAAGACCTAGGAAAACACTACAAGAAATGTTGGCATATCTCATGTTATTTCAAATGATCGCAATCCGTACAGCTGCCCTACGAATCTTCGCTGGCAAACTATGGAATATCCATGTGAAATGCATAGAAGTACCTGTGTTACTTTTGATTAGACACAGCTAGGTGCAAAATCCATTGGGCCAATGTAGAAGTACTGGAGGTTCCATGAGCAAAGTTGATATACACATGGATTAACCAGGGAACTGCACCATAATTTATTAATTCAGTTCAGAATGGTTTACATGAGTTTATCAGGTACTCAAACATTTTGTCCTGTATGTCCTGGTGGGCTCACAATCTATCTAATGTAACTGGGGACGCGGAGGATTAAGTGACTTGCCCAGGGTCACAAGGGTGCCGAGGCTGTAGCTTTAACCACTACTAGAGTTGCCAGATTTTCCAATCGGAAAATCCGGACCCCCCTAGACCCGCCCCCAAGAACGCCCTGTTCCGTCCATCTCCGCCCTGTAATGCCCTAATCCCACCCCCAGTCCCGCCCTAGCCCTGCCCCCAATTACCTGCTCTTGGCGGGCAGGGAGGAAGTCCGCACGTGCACGGATGCCACGCGATGCTGTCACAGGCACGTGTGACATCATCGCGTGGCATCTGTGCAAGTTGCAGACTTCCTCCCTGCCAGATGCGATTTCAAGAAGCTTTTCAAAACCCAGATAAAGTGCCGAGTTTTGAAAAGCCGTCCAGGGAAATCCAGACATCTGGTAACCCTAACCACACTCTCCTTTAAAATACCAATAGTTTAGTGCATAGTATGGTAATGCTGGGAATATATTTCACTTAACCCCCTTTTATCAAGCTGCATTAGTGTGTTGTTTTTTATCGCAGGTCCAACGCTCATAGGAATTCTATGCCTTAATTTGTATATTTTTCTCATGTTTCTAGACCTGCAGTTCAATATTTCAGGCAAGAAATATCGATCAAATAAAAAATCCATTGCCGTACATAATTTTTATGCTTAGTGTTTTACCTGAATTCAATAGGTGGGTTGCATAGGTATTTGAAATTCTTCACCCTGGCTAGCTGTCAGGTATTGATTTCATTCCCATTAAGAACGTGTCATGCACTAGCCTGAAAGCTTCCTAGGCCTGAGTAAACCATTCTTTACAGTATCTGCAGTTCCAGGCATTAGTTTGACAGTGACCTTGGTTATGTTCTTCTTAGAAATCTAATGCTGGAAAACATTACACAGTCATTGTTAATATGGAAAATCATTACTTAAAATGTTATTCTATTAAGCAGGTCTGAGCCATTGTCCTTTAGAGGCTGTACAGGACGCAATCATGCTGTTTGCTGTGTTGATGAAAATGCTTTATCGCCTCCACTTAATAATCTTCCAGCTGACCACAATACAGTACTGGCATGCCTAATATAAAGCTAGAATAAGATGTTTAAATGTAGCAAGGACATGTGTAACGTACACTGGTCAGAGCTCCACCAATGTCCTGCCCTATCTCTACCTTTGTGTATAGCTGTAGACAGAACTAGCTACAATATAGTATTTTCAGTATGCACTATAAGAGTGAGGTGGTGCACTATAAGAGTGCACTATAAGAGTGAGGTGATTTTCTAAAACTCCATCCCACAAATTATAGGAATCCAAGTTCTATCGCTCCTAGAACCGACAAGCAATTGACACTAAGTTGATTAAAGGCTATTTTTTTACGAGCTAGTAAAACCACCAAAAGTGAAACATGACTAGCTAAGAATAATACTCTGCATGTAATCACAAAGGCCCGGATTCTATAGAATGCCAGTATCGGCGTCCACCTAATAAGCAGCTGCCAACTGCGTGAATAGAGAATCATAGGCCAAGAGTTAGCCATGCCCATAGTGCTGTTAGGTGGCCTAAAGCACATACCTAGGCGCAATTCTGGCATGTATTATTTAGGCATCTGTAGGCGCTTTAATGTTGTGTTTTTTTGCCATTTTAAATGGAATTCGTTAATTAACTTAGGTGCTGGAAGGGTTTACGTGCCATTTCTAGAGTTTCCCCCAAAATGTTGATCACGGTCACTCATGACCAATACTCGTGTCCAATACTTAGGAAAAGGTCATCAGTCATTCTGTTGTTTCAGTTGTATCAAGGTGTCCCCTAAGTCTCAGGACGATCCATCTGTATAAACTTTAAAAAATTCCTAAAGAGTGGAGCTTCCCAATAAATGAAATTATGTCTTCTAGCAATCCTAATCACAATGCCAACAGACAAATAAAACATTTCACCTATGTGGGCGACATAACGATCATGCTACCTGTAATGGCTGCATTAGTCAGTACCCTCACCACGGTCAAAAAATGTGTCCACATCATAGAAAACTGAATCTCAACCCTCTACCTCAAACTCAATAAGAACAAAACTAAATTCCTTTGGCTAGGACCTTCAACTGACCCATGTTACACTCCAACCTCCAAGGATCATAATAGATGACTCAGACTTTCTATTAGAACTACAATTCCGAATCTTAGGAGTAGAAATTGATAACCACCTACCCATGAAAAGCCACGTACACTTCCCCCTCCCCATTCGTGGTTTCCCTACTCGCGATTTCACATAATCGTGATTTTTTTTTGGGGGGGGAGGAGGGAAAAAGAAACCCCATATTTTTGTCTTCCCCCCGGCATCCTGGCCTTACCTGGTGGTCTAGCTGATTTTCGGGGCAGGAGCAATCTTCCTACCCTCCTGCCCCGTGCAGATAGCCATTAGGAAATGGCTGTGGGGAGTTCCCGTAATCTCTCGAGAGACATTTTGCGGCTCTGGAAGAGCTTTCTTCTGCCATTACCCGAGCCATTCGGTAACTGAACAAAAATGATGACTTGGATGGAATAATGAAGCTTCCCGGACTCAGTCATTGCAAAGCAGGAAGACTATATTGAAGGATTGTAAAGAAATACTTGAAAAAAATAATAAAACATGTAAATTAAAAAAAAATAGTGTGCATTATTTATGAAATGAACCTTGAAGAAAACTTGATTAGCATAACATAACTTTAGAAGTATCATAAGCCCTCCATCTCATAAAAATAAGAGTGTAGAAAGATCTAAGGTGGTACAGTATTTTATTTTATTTATAAACATTCTAGCCTTAGTACACAGCAGTGTACAAAAAATGTAACATACATAATATAAACAAAAATAGCTTTTAAACCTTGCTAATATAATCACAAACTTTGATGAACAAAACAGACATCAAATCAGTAACCGATCAGGTTCACAAATGTTCAAAAGAATCATACATTGAGAAAAGAATCATACATTGTAGATTTTCAGATAAACAAAGAAGACCAAGAAAGGGACAATCTGATCTTTATCAAATAGCACTGCTCACCAACGATTCTGCCCCATGATGTCATTACACCCAAATATGGACAAGGATTCCCCAGTGCAGAAGTGACGTGATGGGAGCAATTCCCTTGTCAGCAGCCCTGAGGGGGTAAGACTTGATGCTAATGCTCAATTTCAACCTACATTACACAATGCCTGCAAGATCAAAGTGGCTGAGTACCAAGCAGCACAGACAAGTCTATCAGACATGATTGAGGTTCAGACAAGACAACCCCAGAAGAGATCTTCCTTATGGAAAAAGGACTATCCCCTTGAATAATTGAGATAATAACAAATCCTCCATCTTTTTCATACCCTCCAATTATTACAGAATTCTAGCAGGAATTTCTTAGAGATTTATGGTATGGTGGATTTGTGCATGATGAAAATGACTGGTATTATCCCCTGAAGCAGTCAAGAGTATTGGCGAAACAAGGTTCCTAGTCGCTGGGAGCATTTGGGATGGCAAGTGTGTAGGAGATCTATCGCTGAAAGACGGATATTGCACTGAAGTCCCGTTCTCAAGATAAGTCCCTTTGTGAGCACCTGAATGGCGTATTTTCATTTTAAAACTTTGTTTGATATACGTGGGAAGGGTTTTTTTTAAGCCTATGATATAACTGAAAGCAGCCAGAAGTGATTGGTTCAGAAGTGCTGCTACGTTAGTTTGAGGCTTTTTTTTTTCTCCTCCTTGTTGTTTGCGTAACAGGATCTTAGACAGAATGCCTTTCAGTGACCACAATATACAGGTAATAACGTTTTTTGTATAGTTATTTGTTAACTTGTTCGTTATCGTTTTGAGATTTTTTTTGTAGGACTGAAAAATCAAGACCATTTTCTGCAGAAGAGCAAGGCTCTCTCTGCTTTCATGATCTATTGTCATCTATGGAGCAAGATTCCTCTGCAGATATCTCACTTACATCAGAAACAAAACATAATGACTTTCAACACCGAGTAACTTTCCCACAGAGGAGGAAATCTCGCATTCATTGTTGGCCTCATTTGGAGCAAATTCTTAGTGGCAACAATTAGGATGGCAGATGTGACACGGACAGTGAGTCGTGAGAAGGATAAGAGTCCATCAAAGGGAAGAAGACATAACATCCTGGGACAATCAACCAAGTCTCTTCCATGAAGAAGCCCTTTTTTAAAGACAATGTGTTATTTTATTTTCTTTCCCTACTTGCTTATGAATTATCTTTAATCTTACTTATTGTTATGCCTTTTTTCTACGTTTTATAACATTTCTGTCATTTTAAATTTCGCCAGAATTCTATTGTTTAACGGTCTCCCCTTATGCATTTACTCTTTGATCTTCTCTCTTCTATCTACCAAAGAATTTAATTCAATGCTGTCTTGTTAAAATGTTTATTTCTATTCCCTCTTCTATCTTTATTTTTAATTAATTTATTAATCTCCAGGTACTTTAGTTAGATTGTGAGCCTTCGGGACAGAAAGGGAATTTTTTTTTAAGTACCTTTATTATTTTCTTATTTTTAATTTTAATGTATATTTTCTGTAAACCGCTTGGAACTTAACGGATGTAGCGGTATATAAGAAATAAATTACATTACATTACTCTGTCAGAAGTCCATCAACTCCTCCATGACCAAAGAATTCTCCAGACCTCCTGTGAGATCCATCTGCTCTGCAGCCAATTAATGAATCCCAGCCAGAAGATCTGCCCTACCTACGATTTCTCTAAAAAATATTAAAGAAGTTATCTTTGTTTGCTGAGGACAAATCTCACCCTAGTACAAAGTCCTTAGGAGCCTTAAAATATTTGAATGTTCCTAGAAAAATATTCCCAGAACAGCAGGAGAGAATATGGTAAACACTTTTTTACCTTGTTCTATTTCTAGAAGATTAGAAGCTAATTGATCAATATTCAGCAAGTGGCAGTTAGCATTTTTTTAAACTTTGTTTGCCTTGGGCGGAATTTGGTTCCAAAAAAAAAAAAAAACCAAGCAAATGTTCCACAAAATCTGTAAAATCCAGAACAGTAAAAGATGCGGAACAGACCAAAAGAATAAGAAACATAAACTTTATAATCAGAAAAATAAAACATAACACTCTCTACCAGTCCAACATGGCCATGTTTCACCCACTTAAGGGTTGCATCAGAGACTTACATATGAATAACCATACCGGGTCAGAACAATGGTCCATCTAGCCCACTATCTTGTTTCCATAGAGGCCAATCCAGGTCACAAGTACCTGGCAGAAACCCAAATAGTAAAGGTAGATAAAGGTTGCATAGGGAGAGGTATGGCCAGTAGGAAAAAGGAGGTATCGATGCCCCTGTCTAAGACTTTGGTGAGACCTCATTTAGAATACTGTGTACAATTCTGGAGGCCATACCTTCAAAAAGATATAAAAAGGATGGAGTTGGTCAAGCGGAACGCTATAAAAATGGTGTGTGGTCTTCATCATAAGGCGTATGGGGACAGACTTTAAGATCTCAATCTGTATACTTTGGGGAAAGGTGGGAGAGGGGAGATATGATCGACATTTAAATACCTATGGGATGTCTCTTTAATTTGAAAGGAAACTCTGCAATGAGAAGGGCATAGGATGAAGTTAAGAGGCGATAGGCTCCAGAGTAATCTAAGGAAATACTTTTTTATGGAAAGGGTGGTAGATGCGTGGAACAGTCTCCCAGAAGAGGTGGTCGAGACAGAGACTGTGTCTGATTTCAAAAGGGTCTGGGATAGGCACTTGGGATCTCTCGGAGAGAGAAAGAGATAATGGTTACTGTGGATGGGCAGACTAGATGGGCCATTTGGCCTTTATCTGCCTACATGTTTTTATGTTTCTATCAATCCATGCTACCAGGTAGCTTGAATAAAAACTGTAGAATAAATACATAAAAGCATGTAAATATGGGCAACATCTCTAACAATAGTTCCACCATAAGGATCGATATTATACACCATCTCAGCCCAATATACATACACAATGAGATGAAAGTTATATTTGCATACCCAATCGGCACTGGAGCCGGCACAGACATGTCTTGTAATTGCTATAAGTGAATAAATGTCTCAAATTATAAAACACACTTTCGCTGTTTCATAAGTGTCTCTCTAAAATTCAACACAAACACAATTCAAAAATAGGTTAAAAAAAAAACAAAAAACACACCCCCAAAACATACCTATTCCCACACGGAAGACAAAATACGATTTCAAAAGGGGTTAAATTATAATAAAAATATATACTTCACCAGTACCAGCTACAATTTTTTGTACTTACTGGTCCACACTAAGAAAATATGGAAAGAAAAGTTACCCACCGAATTGGTTCACAAATAGAGCTTCCAAGCATAGCAAGCAGCTGTTGCCAAGGCAGCTTAGATGGCACTGCATGGAAGCTCAGAGGTTATCTACAGAACTTTATCAAGGTTTAAAATACAAAAATATCTCTCTGAACTTATTTAAAAATGTTTTAACACTTATTCCTAGGATAAGCAACATAAAATCTGTTTCAGTACTTGGTTTCTAGCTAGGTACTTGGGACCTGGGTTGGCCACTCTTAGAAACAGGATACTGGGCTTGATGGACCTTTGGTCTATCCCAATATGGCAGTTCTTATGTTCTTATGTGAGCCAAGTATAGGACAATCAAGCCATTGTGACATCACTGATGAGTTTGACTCTTAGGCATTGGTGGAATGAGGATATTATGACATCACAGTCCCAGCTCTGGAATGTTGCTACTATTTGGGTTCTGCCAGGTACTTGGGACCTGGGTTGGCCACTGTTGGAAACAGGATACTGGGCTTGACGGACCTTTGGTCTATCCCAATATGGCAGTTCTTATGTTCTTATGTGAGCCAAGTATAGGACAATCAAGCCATTGTGACATCACTGATGAGTTTGACTCTTAGGCATTGGTGGAATGAGGCTATTATGACATCACAGTCCCAGCTCTGGAATGTTGCTACTATTTGGGTTCTGCCAGGTACTTGGGACCTGGGTTGGCCACTGTTGGAAACAGGATACTGGTCTTGATGGACCTTTGGGCTGTCCCAGTATGGCAAGTCTTGTTGTCTTATGTTCTTAACAATTAAGACCAGTAAAAACAGTACGCATACTAACAACCACATGGGAGACAAAATGCTATTTTATAGAAAACTGAGTCATGGCAGGCAGCTTGTGTTGGATCTGCAGCAGCTCACACTCAAGACTATTTCAATCTATGTATGTGGGACGTGTAAAAATAAATACTTTACCAATACCAGCTAAAATATATATGTACTCCACCAGTTCCAGCTAAAAATAAATGTGTACAAGAGTTACTCAGCAGATTGATTCAAACAAAGCTTCCAAGCATAGCAAGCTGCATACTGTACTCTGAGTCAGCAGCAGTTGTTACCAAGATTGCTACAGAACCAATTGGGCATGTAAACACAGTGGCATAGTAAGGGGGGAGGGGCGGTCCGCCCCGGGCGCCATCATGGTGGGGGCACCAGCAACTCTCTCCCTCTCTGCCATGCGACTCCCTTCCCCTGTTACTCACCATGGCAAGCAACGTCAGCGTGCTCCTCGCGACCGCATTGGCTCCCACTGATGTCACTTCCGTGTGCCGCACACAGGAAGTGGTGTCAGAGGGAGAGGAAGTGGTCACAGGAAGTGATGTCAGAGGGAGGGGAAGTGGTCACGAGGAACATGTTTAAGTTGTTGATCACAGCGATGAACAACTAGAGGTATGGGGGGAATGGAAGGGGTATGCGTGTGACGGGGGGGGGGGGTCAGGCATTCCACCTCAGGCGCCTCTCACCCTCGCTACACCACTGCGTAAAGATTACTTTCACCTCATGTGTATGTTGGGCAGAGATAGTGGGTAATGTATCGATTCTTATGGTGGAACTACTGTTAGAGATGTAGCCCATATGTACATGCTTTTATATATTTATTCAAGCCCCTGAAGCAGCCCCTGAGGGGCGAAACATGGCCATGTTATGTTTTATTCTTCTGATTATAAATGTGATATTTCTCATTAATTTTGCCTGCTCCACATCTTTTTCCATTAAGAGCAGAATTAGGCCTCTATATTAGAACTATCCCAGGCACTGGCATGAAGATCTATTGGTAATAGACAGTTTTTTGTATATTTTTCCCTGCAGTATGGCATCTATTTTAATTGTGATGTTTGTATTCAGAACGCTGGCGTTCAGTTCTGGTCTCCTTATCTCAAGAAAGACATAGTGGCGCTAGACAAGGTTCAAAGAAAAGCGATCAAGATGGTAAAGGGGATGGAACTCCTCTTGTATGAGGAAAGACTAAAATGGTTCGGGCTCTTCAGCTTGGAAAAGAGAAGGCTGAGGGGAGATATGATTGAAGTCTACAAAATCCTGAGTGGAGTAGAACGGGTACAAGTGGATCGATTTTTCACTTCGTCAAAAATTACAAAGACTAGGGGACACTCGATGAAGTTACAGGTAAATACTTTTAAAACCAATAGGAGGAAATTTTTTTTCACTCAGAGAATAGTTAAGCTCTGGAACGCGTTGCCAGAGGTTGTGGTAAAAGTGGATAGTATAGCTGGTTTTAAGAAAGGTTTGGACAAGGTCCTGGAGGAAAAGTCCATAGTCTGTTATTGAGAAAGACATAGGGGAAGCCATTGCTTGCCCTGGATCGGTAGCATGGAATACAGTGTTCCCCACGAATTCATGGTTCGCAAATCGTGGACTCAGTCATTTACGGTCTGCTCTGACCGTCTCTTCCTGTAATAAAGTCAGGCTACACCAATCAGGAGCTGCGTGTCAAAGCAGCTCCTGATTGGTGTAGCCCGACTTTACTACAGGAAGAGGCGGTCAGAGCAGACCTCGAGTGATTTTCTTCACCCGCCAGCGCTCCAGCTGCCCTCTCCTGCCTTTTGACAGATGAAAAAACACATTTGCAGTTTTTTGAAATTCACGGGGGTTCCTGGAATGTAACCCCCCATGAATTTCTGGGGAATACAGTATTGCTACTCCTTGAGTTTTGTCCCGGTACTAGGGATCTGGATTGGCCACCATGAGAACATGCTACTTGGTCTGACCCAGTAAGGTTATTCTTATATTCTTATACATGATCGTGTCGGGAGAGGCGCTCCTTGCATTCAGCCTATTCAGCTAAGTGGCTTTTACTATATATTATATAGTTTGAAATAAAATTAATAGTTTAAAAATATGAAGAAGGAAATAAAGAAATATAAAAAGACATGGATCCATTGACAAATGGAACTTTGGTGGTGATCTGTTTTCATCACAAGCCTCGAAAGAGCCTACTGAGGATCTGAAGAAAAATCATGAAAAATAGTTTTGAATATCTGGGGGTGATTTATATTGCGATTGAATATCCAAGGCCATGTTGGCATGTGATGGTCAATGGATCTTATGTAGTTCCTGGCCAATATTCAGCTGGGACCTGCAAACAGCAGTTTATTTCTATCATGCACTACAGGTCCAGACTTATGTCAGCTGCCCCCCTCCCTCTGCACCCGAGGGGACGTTATCAAGGGTTACCAGACATCCGGATTTCCTCCGACATGTCCTGGGGGTCCGGACGGCTTTTCAAAACCCGGCACTTTGTCCGAGTTTTGAAAAGCTGCGTCGGGCAGGGAGGCCGTCCGCGCATGCACGGCCCTCACGCAATGACATCATGCGCACATGCGTGTGACAACATCATGTAGTGTTCGCGCATGCTCGAACATCCTTCCTGCCCGACCAGAGCAGGCATCGGGGACAGGGCTGGGGCGGGCTATGGGTGGGGGTTGGGCAACCTGAAAGATAACATTCATGCTGCTCACCGATTCCTGTGTTAAATGGTGACCCGTCAAATGAGCGCAGGACAATTGCGCTCTGACAAAAGCGCCCCGACAATTGTACGCAGGGACAAGTGCGCGCAGGACAATTGCAGCAATGGATACTTTTTTTGTCTTTTTGAGGGTTACAAAGTAACCCTCTTTTTTGAGGGGGGGGACTTCCCCCCCACTACACTTTAAAAATTCACTTGCTATCTAGTGTTAGGGTAAGGTTTATATCATGATTATGGGAACCCTAATTATGATATAAAGCTTACCCTAACACGAAGGCCCCGATTTGCTGAGGTACCTCAAGCCCCTCCCTTGGGAGGGGCTTGAGGCACCTCAGGGACGGGACCCGAGGAGTCGTCCTGCTCGCACTTGTCCCTGCACCAAATTGTCGGTGTACGGTGACAAACAAATAACATAGCCTGTGAGCTACCTGACAAGCAGCTTTATTTGTTGGGACTTATTAACTGCCTTTATGAAGAGATTCAGTCAAGGCGGTGTACAGCAAGTACAGTTTAACATAAAACGTACAATTTTGTTAACAGCCTAATCATTGTAAAATGACTAAATATAAACATAAAAACAGGTAAAGTCAAAATCAGCAACTTGAAACTCAATAATTAGGACTACTATGAATATAAACTAATATAAACATTTACCAGCACTGAAATTGAAACAACAGAGATATAATACAATATCAGCATAATACTTATAAAACACCTAATAAGCATGCATTAGAACATCAAGACTAGAGGACTTATATTTATGTATTTATATATGTGTTCCATTTTTAATTCAGTTCACACTAATAAACTTGTTGATCCCAAGGTTGATGTGCGCAGTCCCACTCCCCACTTGATTTTCTTTTTCCATGGGGTTGGTTTACCTAGTTTTTGTGGTTTGTTAGAACATCAGATAAGAACATAAGGATTGCTGCTGCTGGGCATACCAGTGGTCTATCGCGCCCAGCAGTCCACTCCCGTGGCGGCCCTTAGGTCAAAGACCAGTGCCCTAATTGAGTCTAGACTCACCTGCATACATTCTGGTTCAGCAGGAACTTGTCTAACTTTGCCTTGAATCCCTGGAGGGTGTTTTCCCCCATAACAGCCTCTGGAAGAGCGTTCCAGATTTCTACCACTCTCTGGGTGAAGAAGAACTTCCTTACGTTTGTCCGGAATCTATCCCCTTTCAACTTTAGAGAGTGCCCTCTCGTTCTCCCTACCTTGGAGAGGGTGAACAACCTGTCTTTATCTACTAAGTCTATTCCCTCTCAGTCTCCTCTTTTCAAGGGAGAAGAAGCCCAGTTTCTCTAATCTCTCACTATACGGCAACTCCTCCAACCCCAAGCAGAAATACTGTAGAAAAGCATTAGCATCACAGCCTACCATATAACCAAGGGGCCAAGTGCAGATATATTTTAGCAGCCCGATGCTCCTGGGCTACATCTGATGGTGTTTTCAGAGTTTCCCCAAGTTCCACACCGCTCCAAGCCCCCAATCTCCCTGATCCAAGCTCCTCCCACTCAATAAAAAACCCAACCCCCATTCCAAGTCCCGTCCATTCTAAAGTACCTACCAAGAGATTCTGTAGTAGTCCAGTGGGGATCAGTCACTTTTGCCCTGACAAGTGCCATCTCCAAAATGGTCTGTACGTGATTGTCTTCTCCACCTCACAATCGCGTACAGACGCAGGAAAGTGCTTGTATGAGGTTACGACAGTGAGGCGGGCAACATTCCAGAACAATGGTAACATACCGAGGGCCTCAAAATAGTACCTGGCGGGCCGCATGTGGTCCCCGGGCCGCGAGTTTGAGACCACTGCTATAAGTAGTAGGCACGAGGAGTTGTTCCAGATCTTTACCCCATAATGCTGCTTGATGTGAGAAAGATGTTGGTGATGACTTTTAAATTTACAACCTCTAACCGGTGGAGAAACAAAGTTTGGATGTGAGGTTCTCCTGAATCTGTTGGTTGTGAAGGGGCTAAGCCATAAAGTACCTTGAAGCAAAAACAACCAAACTTGAATTTCACACGTGCCTCCATCGGCAGGCCAGTGCAGAAGTCAATAGGAAGGTGTCACGTGATCAAACTTCTCCAGTCCACAAAGTAACCTAACCGCTGCATTTTGTACCAGTTGCAATCGCTGCATGTTCTTCTGTGAGATTGCCAAGTAGGCGATGTTACAATAATCGAGTTGACTCAGTATGAGGGATTGTACCAGAATTCTAAATGATGAGACATCGAAGTAAGCTCTGATGGACCGAAACTTCCAGAGGGTGAGAAAGATCTTTCTAATCAGGGAGTCTACCTGGTCTTTCATGGTCAGGCTCTGGTCCAGTGTTACTCCCAATACCTTCAAAGTGGGTTGAATGGGATAACTAAGGTTATTGATGCACTTATCTTCCATATCAGTTTTTTAGAAATAGACTTGCTCAATGATTTGAAAAGTAAATACATTTAAAACAAAGAGAGAGAGAAAGAACTGATTGGATTAAATATACATTTTAGATAAGTTTGGATTAGCTGTATATGTGCATTGGCTTGGACAACTATAGAATACAGATCACAGTTGATGAATTATCCTGGTAGTTGGCAAATTAGGGCTAGATTCACCCAAAAGCTTTTTGGCCTCAGTGTGATAGTTTGCATCTTGTGTTTGCATCTTGAGGATGAATTGTATAAAAATACTTAATTAGCAGCTGTAGTAAAAGCCGGTATTTGGAAGCAATTCTGCAAACAAACTGAAATATTAATCATGGTCTGAAGAAAGATATATTTCGACATTTCATTAACGCCATCTCTCAGTCCACAAATGTGCCTAAACATCCATTTACCTAAATGCTTACACACTTTTTTTTCACCTTACAGAGCCCTCAGACCTGCCGATACTTAATATTCCATGTAGCTAACATAAATCCAGGCTGAAAGCTATCTCAGTCGTGTGGCTCCCAGTATATCCTATGGGAGTGAATTTAGCACTTTTAGAACATAAGAACATAAGCAGTGCCTCCGCCGGGTCAGACCATAGGTCCATCACGCCCAGCAGTCCGCTCCCGCGGTGGCCCAAACCTGTCTGAATCACCAGAAGGGGCCCCCTTGCCACCTTGGTTTCCCATTTAAGTCCTATCTTCCCATCGAAGTCCTAACCCTCCAGTCTTGCACATGCACGACCTGGTCGGGTTTCTATACTTATTTCCTGGATACTTCTCTCAGTATCCCACGATCCCTTTATCCCTCAGGAATCCGTCCAATCCCTGTTTGAATCCCTGTACCGTACTCTGCCTGACCACTTCCTCCGGTAGCGCATTCCAAGTGTCCACGACCCTTTGGGTGAAAAAAAACTTCCTTGCATTTGTCTTGAACCTATCTCCCTTCAGTTTCTCCGAATGCCCCCTCGTACCTGTTGTCCCCTTCAGTCTGAAGAATCTGTCCCTATCCACCCTCTCTATGCCCCTCTTGATCTTGAAGGTCTCTATCATATCTCCCCTGAGCCTCCTTTTTTCCAGAGAGAAGAGCCCCAGCCTATCCAACCTCTCGGCGTATGGGCAGTGTTCCAGCCCTCTTACCAGTTTCGTTGCTCTCCTTTGGACTCTCTCAAGTACCGCCATGTCCTTCTTGAGGTATGGCGACCAATACTGAACGCAGTATTCCAGATGTGGACGCACAATCGCTCGATACAATGGCATGATGACTTCCCGCGTCCTGGTTGTGATGCCCCTCTTTATGATGCCCAGCATCCTGTTGGCTTTTTTCGAGGCTGCTGCGCACTGTGCAGATGGCTTCAGTGATGCATCCACCAGCACACCCAAGTCTCTCTCAAGTCTGCTGTCTCCCAACAATGCCCCCCCCAATTTGTAGTTGAACAACAGGTTCTTTTTCCCTATATGCATGACCTTGCATTTTTCCACGTTAAAGCACATTTGCCATTTGTTTGCCCAGTCTTCCAGCTTCTCCAGGTCCCTTTGCAGGTCCTCAAACTCCTCCCTGGACCTAACTCTGCCGCACAGTTTGGTATCATCTGCAAATTTTATAACCTCGCACTTTGCCTCCGTTTCCAGGTCATTGATAAATATGTTGAAGAGTAATGGCCCCAGCACCGATCCCTGTGGCACACCGCTTGTGACTCCCCGCCAGTCAGAATATTGGCCCTTTACTCCAACCCTCTGCAGTCTACCCGACAACCAGTGCTTGATCCATCTGTGCACATCCCCTCCCACCCCGTGGTTCCACAGCTTCCTAAGCAGCCTTTCATGTGGCACCTTGTCGAAAGCCTTTTGAAAATCGAGGTAAATGATGTCAATGGGTTCCCCATTGTCCACCCGACTGCTTATTCCCTCAAAGAAGTACAGAAGGTTCGTTAAGCACGACCTTCCCTTACAGAATCCGTGCTGGCTTGTTCTCAGTAGGCCATTTCTCTCGATGTGCTCACAAATGCCGTCCTTGATCATAGCTTCCACCATCTTCCCTATAATTGAAGTCAAGCTCACCGGCCTGTAGTTCCCGGGGTCACCCCTCGATCCCTTCTTGAAGATAGTTGTGACATTCGCCAATTTCCAGTCCTCTGGTACCTCTCCAGTTTTCAAGGATAGGTTGCAAACATGCTGGATTGTGCCCGCTATTTCTTGTCTTAGTTCCTTCAGAACCCTTGGGTGGATCCCATCCGGAAGCACAAAGAATGTACGTCCCCAGTTTCAGGAAAGGCTGCAACTTTTCCTGACATTTAGGAAACAGTCCAAAATAAATGACTCCTTGGGTATTTATGCTGTATAGACAATATAAAAACCAAGGGCTAGATTCACTAAGCAAACCGATTGTGTACCGATCAGTTTGCGAGCCCTTTGCGACCCGATTTACTAACCTGTGTAGCGATCCGATCCCGATCCGCGCATGCAAATGAGGGGGGGATCAGCATGCAAAGCAGGAAGGACGTGATTCACTACACTTTCTGACTGGCTGGCTGATCAAAAAGCAAACGACTAGTGAGGACCAGTCGCTTGTGCTAAAACCCTGCTCTCTGCCCCGATTCTCCTGCCTGCCGCCCTGCTCTCTGTCCTGCTTCTCACTTCCGGTTCACCACACAATTGTTTCCCACGTACACACCTTTATAGGACCCCCAGGGACCCCTGAAGAAGACTTTTTTTTCGAAACGCAGACCGTGTTGGGTCCTGTATCCCTAGCGGACTAGGTCCTTTAAGGCTCTTATGTGGATGATTTACTTTTATGTGGATGGAATTATTTTATGTGGATGATTTTAGTGTACCTTTGGAACTTTGATACTTTCAAATAAAGTCCATTTGGGAACATCATCACTCCACAGAGTTTTTTTGGTTTTCTCTACTCTGATCGCCTGCCTGCCCCAGTCTCCTGCTCTCAGCCCCAACTCTCCTGCCCTTCCCCGTAGTGCAAGCCCGTGGTTTTAACCTGCAGGCTTAAAGCGGGTTAAAACCACGGGCTTGCAAAAAAAAAAAAAAAAAAAAAAAATTTCTACTGCTGAGAGCATGCGCAGACCATCTACAGGCAAGGAAGATGGTCTGCGCATGCTCAAGGATCGCATACTAGCGATCCCTGCGGTCGGAGGGGGCGTTCCTCCAATTGCCCTCATTTTAATTTTGTTGTTTTGTGAATTGGTCGGGCCTGCATGGATCGGGCACAGGGAGTGAGGTTAATAATAATAATAATAACAGTTTATATACCGCAGTACCGTGAAGTTCTATGCGGTTTACTAAAGAATAAAAGAAGGTACAAATTGATTAAGCTTAAAAGAGGTGAATGCAAGTGGTTGATAGGTCAAGAGAACCGTTATTGAGGAGAAAGAGATGTATGGGTCAGTTGTCTAGGTACTTCAGGAACAGATGTTAGTGAATCTAGCCCTAAGAAATACACATAGTAAGAACAGAAAAGAGTGTATCCACAGGAACTGCAACCATGATTGCTCTTAGCACTACAAGGGTTGCCAAAGATGTGTAAATCATCGTACACAGTTAAAAAAAAACCCAAAGCAAAACAAAAAAAAACACTACTATTTCTTTCTTTTTTATTTGCATTTCCAAAATACTTACCAGTTTGAAAAGGAAGGCATAAATAGGCGGTCTGTAAATTTTATTTTAAAAATAGATACGATAACCTCTCCCCCCACTTTTTTTTACAAAAACATAGTGCAGTTCTTAGTGCTGGCCACGGCGGTAACAGCTCTGCTGCTCATAGGAATTCTTTGAGCATCGGCGCTGTTACTAACACGACGGGCGCTAAAAGCCACACTACGGTTTTGTAAAATGGGAGGGGGGGGGGTAAATGATATAGGAAAAACTACTTTATAATATTACCAAGGAAACAAGTTGCAGAAATCTATATAACATATCCCGGAGCCCAAGATTCATATTCAGATAAATAAAAGGTAAAAGGAAGGAGAAGGAGTGCTCTCTACTGACTGCTTCAGCATCCTCTAGGTCGGGGTAGGGAACTCCGGTCCTCGAGAGCCGTATTCCAGTCGGGTTTTCAGGATTTCCCCAATGAATATGCATTGAAAGCAGGGTATGCAAATAGATCTCATGCATATTCTTTGGGGAAATCCTGAAAACCCGCCTGGAATACGGCTCTCGAGGACCGGAGTTCCCTACCCCTGCTAGGTCTTTTCAGTGTGGGAAGCCCAGCTATGCTGCTTGAAGGTACCACTCCTATCAGTGGTCTTAAGGAAGGCCACAATGTCCTTGGGTGAGCAGAAAATCATCAAATACTGCTAATGTGAATAGGAAGTCTTACAGGGTACAGCCGTCTGAAGCAGATGTATTTAGAAAGGAGCTGGGTTAGATGGTGGCTGAAACGTTGGCTTCTACCTGACAAAGACGCAGCAAGACCCGGAAATCTGCAACAAGCACAATGCCAGCTGCAGAAACCCTGAGAGAACATCTAACCCAGCTCCATGGGGAGAACATCTTTAAATGTACCAGAGACTTTTCCATTCTATGGAATTTCACAACAAAATTCAAATCGGTGGACTGCCCTATTCCCAATCAGGTCAGTGAACCCACTATTTCCAAAGTCACACTGCAGACTTCAGAGCATACCCTGAAGAAAGCCACAGCATGAGGACTGATACGTCGGTTTGTACCTGACAACGATGCAGCGAGACCCGGAAACCTGCAACAAGCATAAGCATAGTAATTTGCTTGAAGTTTCTACCTGTAGGTGGCTGATTTTCAAAATTAGATGAGCTCATCATTTTGGTTGTTCAGAGCATGCCATATTGCTGTTAATTACGCTACTATCTAGGCAGAGGGATCTTGACATGGGGGTGACTTTCATGCTCCCATCCCCAGCCTTTCAAACTAGTATCAAATTTGTAGTGGTCCACGGGTCCAGGTACGCAGCATGAGCTATACACATGGTCAGGGCTACCACCAGCCCCAAACAGCTTACCTTATTTCTCATGAATGAATATTATTTGATTTCTTATTCTTCTACTTAGACGATGAATTAGTTCAACAGTTTGGGAACAAAGTAGTGCATTTTTTTTTTTTATCACTAACCTTGTGACTGGAAGCAGTAATAATATAACCACAATAATACACAGATGTCAAGAAATATTATAATAAATAAGAAACTTTGGTAGCTTTTGCACCTATGAAATCTTTTTCTGCTGTCATTCTTTTTCTCTCAATTCCGAGCCCTTGTTGGTCAGAATTTTTCAAAATGCTGGCTGCCAAGGACAAAAAAATCTGGATATTCAGCATCAAAATTTTGGTTAGTGACTGCTGCTGAATATCGGGATAGAGTACGCTTACAATTCCTAATCTTGGAGCCCCTCTCTTCCCCCTTGAATAATATCTAATTCAGGTTTTTCAACACTAAACGCTTCTTTCGAAGCGAATCATCTCCTCATGTTCTACCCATCCTCTTCCATCTTTTTATATTTTATTTTAACCTGATGTATTTATTTTTTACCACCTCTTGTACCTCCCCCCCCGTCCTGTTAGTCTTGTACAGTATCTGTAACTCCCCCCCCTGTCTTCCACAGTTATTTAATTGTCATGTGGTTGCTATTTTGATTTCTGATTTTAAATATTTTTATTGATTGTAAGCCGTCTAGATAAATTTTGATAGACAGTATATCAAAAGAAATAATAAACTTGGAAACTTACCCCTTCTTTTACGAACAGGTAGCGTGGGTTTTAGCGCCGGCAGCGGCGGTAACTGCTCCGACGCTCACAGGGAATCTATGAGCATTGGAGCAGTTGCCGCCGCTGCCTGCGCTAAAACCCTCGCTACCCGTTCGTAAAAGAGGGGGTTAATGAAGTGTCGGCACTATCTGGAGAGCGGTGATATTCGACCAACATTATATTCTTTGTACTCTTTTTTTTTTTTTTTTTTCTTCTCCCGATTTTCTTCTATTGACTGATTCCGCGGCAATGCTTTTTTTGGACTGAACAAAGTTGTTTTCAGCCGATGACATTAGCAATGTAATTTGCATCAGACACCAATGAGAGCTGTATGTTTTTCTGATAATGAAGAATATGACAGCAGGCACCTATATCTTTGCTTTATTATAGCTGAGGAAGCGTGGAGCTGCTCGCGGTGCTGACCCTGGACTCAGACCGTAAAACTTGATGTCAAGTCGAGTTCCGAAGGCAGGTTACAGTGACTTTTAACAGAATAAATTTATTCAGGACAAGTGTTTTATCCATTAATTTTGCACAACGTGCTGCATTTATTTTATATCAATGATAAAAATTTTATTTGCAGTTAAAAAGCCATTAAAATGTTGAGTAAATGGAAACAGCTGAATGAAATACAGAGCGCTTATTTGTTTATTGGCAGCGATGAGAGACATTGATTGGATTGTTGTTCTGGTTTCTAATGATCCACTTCGCTATCTTCATTTGTTAGCTTTAGGTTTGGATAGTAAACATTTTTTAATGAAAGCAACATAGCCTGTATAAAAACAGGCTCCAAGATGACCTTCAGTAACGCACAGATTTTCTGACACAAATGTACAGCTGCTCTGGAGTAAATACGTGCCTGGGCATCTTTTTTAAAAATACCAAAACCTAAAATCCGCCGCAATTATGTTCCGAATGAGTGACTGATCGTTTCGTTTATGACAAGGACTCTTTGATCTTAATTTTAAAAGCAAAAACATGTGGTAGAACAGTGGCGTAGTAAGTGTTGGAGTCGCCCGGGGCAGTGGCGCACCCCCCACTCCTTCCGCCTCCATACCACACGTACGGACCACCCCACCACCAGATCTTTAAATCTTCACCAGTGTGAGCAGGTTCTCCGTCCTGCTGGTCTCACCAGCATTGGCTTTCCCTCTGATGTCACTTCCTGGCCCCGCAACCCAGAAGTGATTTCAGAGGGGGAGCCAGGCTGGGAAAGTTGCTTGCGCTGGCGAAGATTTAAAGAGGTAGAAGTAGAGGTGGGGTGGGGATGGGAGAGTACGAGGGTGACATGGGGGGGGCGGAGAGGTGATGGCGTCCCCACCAACATGGTGCCCGGGATGGTCCATCCCCACCTCCACCAAGCCACTGGGTAGAACAATTAGACATCCCCCTTTTTTCAGGTTTTTAGTTGTTAAATCGTTGGCTAAGAGAGTATGACTCTTTAACAGTGGCTCAGACCAAAGGTGGAATTGTCCCAATCAGAATGGTGCACAAAAAAGTGTCTTTCAACTCATCTGGTTAATCCAAATGGCTTTATTGATCCAAAATTCATGAAATGACTCTACGGCTCGACATGCGCATGTTTCGGCCCAAACGGCCTGCCTCAGGAGTCTTATGAGTCTTCAGCTTTGTAAAAAAGTGCACAACCTCACTAAATGTTGCTTTGGACAGACGTGTCACAGTGACGAACGCTACGACGTTCACTTTCTTTTGCAGGAACTATTACATTACTATCGGCTACCTGAAAAGGAGCGGAGTCCTCTGGTGATGCAGCTTGCCCTGAGAGAATTCAGCGACTTGTTAAACCTCTTCTGTGGTATGTTGTTTTTTGAGGCGGTATTCCCAATAGTCCAATAGTTCTACTTTGAGCGCTGGAGAAAGCATATCCAACACAACATGATTCAAATAACTAATTGAAAGAAGCTAAGTTACTTTTTACTACATAATTCATTTGGAATAGTTGAAAATTGCATTTAAGTATAAAAGTATAAAAAAATGAACGCAAAAAAAGCACAAAAAAATATCACTTTGATAAAGATATAGGGGATGAATGAAAAATTGACAGACCTTTGAGGTATTTTTACTTCAATTGGTCAATCTGACACCCCATATTGGCATATTCTATATCACTGGAATTTTGTTATTTTGTTATTAAAGAAATGAGTTTTGCATGAGGTAAAATTCTTTCTGGTTTATAAATTTTTCCTTTTGGCTAAGTCTTAATAATATTGCGATTTATAGCTAAAGAAACTGTTTTATTTTACTTTTATGATTATGATAAACATACCAAGGGCCTCAAAATAGTACCTGGCGGACCTCATGTGGCCCCCCCAGGCCGCGAGTTTGAGACCACTGGCTTAGAGCAAACATATGCTTTTTTGGCTGTCTGAAAGATTTGTAGTCCATTCTTCCTTCCTCCACCCCCAGAATGACTACTCAATAACTCCAAGCCACATAGCCCCAAGAATAAATGTTGGTTTCTGGAACAATTGAAATTCCAATAGCCCCAAATTGGACTATTGGGAATACCGCCTCAAAAAACAACATACCATAGACGATGTTTAACAAGTCACTGAATCCTCTCAGGGCAAGCTGCATCACCAGAGGATTCCGCTCCTTTTCAGGTAGCCGATAGTAATGGCGGGGAATTGTAGATAATGCCATTATCCCTCCAGACTCTAAAACTGCCAGGCTCACAGCCAGCTGTGATGCACTGCTGACATTTTATGAAGCAATTCTTGTAATGTCCCTGCCCCTCTTGCAAGGTCACAGAGCATTTCTCCCAGCTCAGTTACAGTCTCTTGCATTCGCTAAGCCTAATATTACACAGCATTTTGTTGGCTCAGCATCAACTGTGAGAAGCATCCATACGTAATAGCAAATGTGTTTAAAGCCTTGCCGAATGACCATTTTCCGCAGAGTTCATCCAGCTACAATTGAAGACCCCCGCTTTATGAATCACAGTATTTCTTTGTTCTCTAATAGGTCCATTCGTTTGAAATGTTCACGAGCAGCTACTGTACACATCACGAGGTTCTTTTTCATTCGATGTACTATAAAAGCTGTAAATTGTGTAAATGAATTCAACCAATAGTTTTTTTTAATTCTCCTACTGCATGTATGATAAATCCTTTTATTTTAGAGCGGCAACGTACACACGTGAGATCTAATCCATCTTTCTAGGGCACTGTGTGCAATCACTCTAGAAATCGGAGCATTTCAAATTGTTCTGGGGAAAATTAGCCATTTTCCATAGGGGGTATAAAAACCCTAATGTGAGCAATCAATATAATCTGAGGCTTAACATATATTTTGGCTGAAACTGTGAACTGAAGGGACTTATAAACTATCAGCTACTAAAGTGGTCAGCTGGGGCCTACTTAATGTGAATCTTCTACTTTGGACCTGATTTGCGAAGGCGTTTTCCAATTCTATATCTGTGAGAAATTGGTTACTAAATAGGCCTCCAGGGCTGCATGCTAATGGATTTTAGTATGCACTCCTAATAGTGGTTCAGTCATTAGCAATTTAATGTAGTTGAGGCCTAACATAACATGTCATATGTATACCGCAAAATCATATGGATCCTTGCAGTTTACAATAAGCACGAAAAGCTGAACATCAAACAGTGAATTATAAGTTACCAATTATAAAAATTTATCATATACTGTATTTTTCGCTCCATAAGATGCACTTTTCCCCCCCCCAAAAAGTGGGTGGAAAAAAGGGTGCGTCTTATGAAGTGAATACCCCCCCCCTCCCCACCCCCGGTACCTTTGTTTAAAAAATTCTGTTGGTCCGACGCTGTATCTGCAAGAGTTTTCCGCATTCCTGACCCTCCCTCGCTGGACGGCAGTCCTCTCTTCCGGCAGAGCGGCACACAAGGCAGGCATGAGCTTTTCACGCTCCTGCCTGGTCCCGCGCCGCTCCTGAATGGCTGCCGTCATTTCTCGTGAGTCGTGGTTAGAGTGCCTTATGGGTCTGGGTCCTCCTCTCTATAGTTCACTAGACCACACCCACCAGGCTACTTAAGACTCCTGTGATGTTCTACTAGGCTTCCCCATACCAGTTGCTGCTGTTCTAGAGCCAGGCATGTACCTTTTTGTTCTCATTTTTGTGTGTTGGAAGGGAGCACTGGGGGAGTGTGGGGGTATCATACTTTGATGCATACAGTGGTCATCTGGTCAGTTTGAATACTGTTGTAGCACTTAGATGCTAAAACAAGTTTAGCTCCAAACGTTTAAGTTCCTTCGAAGATGTCTTGGAAAATGTTTGATTGCACGACATCCAAGTCTAACTCACCCTTATCCACATAGTAACATAGTAGATAAAGACCCGAATGGTCCATCCAGTCGGCCCAACCTGATTCAATTTAAATTTTTTTAAAATTTTTCTTCTTAGCTATTTCTGGGCAAGAATCCAAAGCTCTACCCGGTACTGTGCTTGGGTTCCAACTGCCGAAATCTCTGTTAAAACCTACTCCAGCCCATCTACACCCTCCCAGCCATTGAAGCCCTCCCCAGCCCATCCTCCACCAAACGGCCATACACAGACACAGACCGTGCAAGTCTGCCCAGTACTGGCCTTAGTTCAATATTTAATATTATTATCCGCCCATAACACACCTCCAGCATGCCCATCTGGACGCACAGAGGTTGAGACACTTAACTAGATGCCCAGAAAGTCAATTTCAAATATTGGCACTTGGACATCCTAGCGATTAGGACTTCCAAGTGTCGATTTAGGACATTTTTTTGGACATTTATATTTTTTGATTACGAGTCCCATATTCTACACTAATGTGCAGGAAAGTTCTACTTCTGTGTGTTCTTTGCATACTTACAAAATACCACATGGCTGGAAAATGGTCATTTGAGTCTATATATGTCCACATTGCCACTTAAATAATTAAAACACTGGCATTTACACTCATTCTCCTAATAGAATTACCCACTTGCGTGACTTGCCCATTATGGATTCAACAATAAACTTTCATTGATGGCCGTTGGCGCTTTTTACTTGGATTCAATGTACTGTACTTTGACCCTCTCGGTCACTTTATTTATTTTAAGTATTTAAATGCCGCCTATCAAGGTTATCTAAGCGGTTTACAAACAGGTACTCAAGCATTTGTCCCTATCTGTCCTGGTGGGCTCACAATCTACCTAATGTATCTGGGGCAATGGAGGATTGAGTGAGTTACCCAAAGTCACAAGGAGCAGCGCGGGATTTGAACCCACAACCTCAGGGTGCCGAGACTGTAGCTCTAACCACTAGGCCAGAGTAAATGCCAGCATAGAATGTAAAACACTCTTTTATGACAGTAGCAAAGTCCCAACAGTTCTCAAATGCAAGCAAGTGAAACGCAAGCAAGTGCAATTTTGTTGGCCTTAAAACTTAATAAAGATTTATTAAAAAAAAAAAAAAAGAAATGATTTAAACACAGCAAACACACAATCGTGTACACCTACATATAGATAGATATGTGTTCTTCATAGTCATTTTTTATGATTACAAGTGCAGTCAACTGAAATGGGTAAGCCATTACATTTCATATTTATTTGACATTTACTATACCACAAAAAAAAAAAACCATGCAGAAGTAGTTTACAAACTAGAATTAAGTATGGAAAGGAACTCAGAAATCAGTTACGAGTTGTCAGCCCCACTGGTGAATGGATGAGCATCAGGCAACATAGTCTGCTTAGGAAAAGGACTTTAAAGGTTTCAGACGATCTTTCCGTGCGAATGGTAATTGGCAGGTTATTCCAGAGGAAAGGGGCTACGAAAAAGACGGGTAGTTTCTAGTTGTGCAAGTTGGGGTCCAGGTAGGACCATATGGTGGTCATTTAAAGATCTAAGAATACAGGCAGGAGAAAAAGGGTGTTCTGTTTAAAGGCTCTACATGCCAGAATGAGGACTTTGTATTGAACACAATAAGCTACTGGAAGCCAATGAAGCTCTTATAGTAATAGTGTAACATGCTCATTGAATCATGAACGACTAGGAGGTGGATGGCAGTGTTTTGTAACGTCTGTATTTTCTTAACAATTGATTTGTTTGCACCCAAAAGTGACTGCGTTATCAATAAAGCTAGGATGAGTGAATGAAAGGAGGGCTTGTGAAAGCACTGGCATACAGTACTTAACTTTCTCAGTATAAGGAAACGTGTTTTGCAAAGGGCAGATGCATGAGATGCAAATGTCACTTTGGAATCAAGACTCCTAGATAGCGGAAATGGTCAACCGTAGTAATGGTAGTTCCGAGGAGAGAAATAGGATTACTTGAGTGAGGAGCATTACAAGTAAAATGTTATTACCCAAAACAGCCATTAATCACAGCATAATATTTTCCACTGTGACGATAACTCATCGAAGAACACTTTTTTTTTTTTCATTCATCAAAAAGTTAGCACCACCATTGGCTTCCTCTCTGGCCAATCTTTCCAGTCACTTCCATATCTCCTTCTTTACCACCACCACCACAACCAGCACCACCATTTCCACCCACTCTTTGCATTTTTTTTTCCTGCCTTTATCTCTATAATAAGGTATATTTAATGAGACAATTGGGAGAAATAGCTGTGGCACTTTCAATGGTAAACTGAGGTTGATCCCTAAATCTCTTCACTGCCTGGATATGACCTGTTGGACAGCAGATTACACACCGAGAGACAAGTAGCTACAAGTGGAAAGAAGTAGGAAAAGAGCAAAGGAAATGGGTCAGTAGAAAAGGAAAGAGAATATGGAAGAAAGCACAAACTTCGCTTCCTTGTCTCACCTGCCCCTTCAACTCTTTTAAAACTGGATTCTTGGGATAATTCTAATTGGGGCCCTTACCTAATTAGGGAAATTGCCAGTGTTTATTCTTCGTTGGCGTCAACTTATGCTTCAAAATATTTGTCAACAAAATATGAATCAGAATCCACCATCACTTTCCTAAAGAAATTACTGTAGGCTGCTGTAAGTGAGCTCAAACCTGACAGCTGGGTAATTTTAATTTCAGTATAATTGATACCTTGGGGAAGCTAGAAAAGAAATATGGTACAAGATTTCAACCACAAGTAGGTTTACTGGGAATTTACTTTCCTTTAAGCAGTTAATATGTGCTGATTTGAGTACTGAGGTGATGTAGCTAAAGTATAAATTATACAGAAGACAAATAAATTATTCCTTTGGGAGTGAAGTGGAAATAATAGGACGACAACCGAGATAGAATGGATTTCTGAAGAAACCCGCATGAATTAATGGGTCGTCAACACTTCAGAATGAATCCCAATTGAATTATTATTGCCATGGTTGGTAGAGGACATAGCTTGCAAACTTCTCATGTTATTATAAATAATACTTAAAAAGTAGAGCTCTGACCTGAAACAATTTGCATATGGATTCATAATAGTTAATGAGATGGGAAGGATCACATCTGTTAACAATTCCCTGGTATACTTTAACAAAGTTGTCTAACAGGATAAAGTAGATGTCACTTTATTAACAATTGTTCCAGTTTCATTGAAAGATGAATGCGAAACATCAAATATTGAAAAACTACAAAGAAGGTGGCGACATGTTATAAATCAGCCAATTATTGAGGCAAGAGTTTTTGAGAATACTCTGGCTGTGAAAATTTCATGCCTCGATAAACTGGTTAGTCTATAAAAAGGATATCAAACTGCAGTCCTGGAGGGTAGCAAACTAGTCAGGTTTACAGGCTATCCCTAATGAATATTCATGGGTTATATGTGCATATAATGGAATCAGAGCATGCAAATATCTCATGCATGCTCATTAAGCATATCCAGAAAACCTTCCTGGCTTGCGCACCGCTGGCAGTGCAGTTTGACACCATTGATCTATAAATGCCAACAGCCTCTTTGTCATTTTTGCAGATGCAAACTAACATGATCATCTCTTTGAAACTTTTAATCGGGAGTGAAAGACATGATTCATTTAAGAAATGTAAGCATTAAGGAAAAACCTAGCTAAGTAAATAACTTTTTCTGCTTGCTCTGATTGAAATACGTCATGCTGCCTTCCTATCAACACCATGGAATGCATGTTTTGATTGTAATGGCATAATTGGGCATATCTGAATAAATATCTAGCTCAGAGGTTCTCAACCCTGTCCTCGGGACACACCATGTGTGCCATCGCCTCCCTCTTTCTTCTCCCCTATTTCCATCTAACCATAAACAGTATTTCTTTAATCTCGCTTCCCTTCCCCACCCCTCTCATCCCTGTGCATCATCTCTTCCCTTCCCCTCTATTTCTCTCTCCCATGGTCTGACATCTGTCTTTCCCCTTTTCCTTTCCTATCATCTGGGATCTCTCTCCTCTCCTTACCCCAGTCATTTCTCTTCCCTCCTCATCCCTTTGTGGTTTGGCATCTCTATGTGTTTCCATTTCCCCTCCCCCTACCTTAGTCTGGAATCTATCCCTCTTCCTTACCTTTCCTGGTCTGGCATCTCTCCTTCCCTCCCCTTACCCTATTCAGTGGTCTGACATCTCTTTTCTTCCCAATTTCTATGGTCTGATATCTCTCTTCCCTCCTTCCCTTTCATTCCCTTGCCTGGCATCTCTTTCTTTCCCTCCCCCCTCCCACAGTATGGCATCTTTATCTGCCTCTCCATTCCCTTTCTTCACCTGGAAATCTGGCATCTTTCTTTCCCTTTCCTCCCCATCCCCACATTCCAGCATCTCTCTATTACCCTCCTTGTATCTCTCTCTCCTCCTTCCCTTTTATCCCCTTGTCTGGCATCTCTCTCTCTCTCTCTCTCTTTTCTTCCCCTCTCCCATGGTCTGGAATCTCTATTCTTCCCCCTCCCATTCCCTTTCTTCCCCTGGAAGTCTGGCATCTTTCTTTCCTTTTCCTCCTCATCCCTGGAGTCTAGCATCTTTCTATTATTCTCCCCATGTTTTCTCCCTTCTTCTCTTGCATTCCTTGTCTGGCACCTCTCTCTACTTCCCTCCCCCCCTCCTGTAGGCTGGCATCTCTATCTTCCCCTTCCCTTTTTTCCTCTGGGGGTCTGTATCTTTCTTTCCCTTTCTTCTCCATTCCCATGGTCCAGCATTTCTCTATTACCCTCCCCATGTAATTTATCTTCCCTCCCCCCACACACACACACACAGGATCCAGTGCATGCTCACCATTCTCATTCCCAGCAGTGCTACTCTTAGTCTTCAGGCCACCAGAAACGTGAGTGAAGTAAACATGCTGCCTTTGGCAACCCAAAAGCTTTCTCTCTGCTACTGTTTCTTGCCTGGCTTTTAATTAGGAAAATGAGAAAGTATGCCATTTTCCGCCATGGCACATGTAGCTTTAATGTGCAGGAAAGATATGCATAAGCGGCAGATGAGGGGCGGGACTGCGGCAGAGGAGGGGTGGGACTGCGGCAGAGGGACAACTCAGGAGGCCTATGACAACCTGCAAGGATCGCTGAAGTACCCGCGATCCTTTCTGCAGGTTGCTTTGAAGAGAAATCACAAAGGGAGGCGAAAGCCTTGGGGTCAGGCCATGAGAAGGGAAGCTCCCGGGCCATGACTCCAAGGCCGGGAGCACCCCCTCATGGCTTGCACCCGGGGCGGACCTCCCCCCCCCCCTTGGTACGCCACTGCGTCTATCATATCTCCCCTCTCCCGCCTTTCCTCCAAAGTATACAGATTGAGATCTTTAAGTCTGTCCCTATACACCTTATGACGAAGACCATACACCATTTTAGTAGCCTTCCTCTGGACTGACTCCATCCTTTGTATATCTTTTTGAAGGTGCGTCCTCCAGAATTGTACACAATATTCTAAATGAAGTCTCAAAGTCTTATACAGGGGCATCAATGCCTCCTTTTTCCTACTGGCCATACATAAGAACATAAGAAACGCCTTCACCGGATCAGACCAAGGTCCATCTAGTCCGGCGATCCGCACACGCAGAGGCCCATTTAGGTGCTCCTTGTTGGAGACCCGAATTTCCCGTATCCCTCAATATGACCTGCAAGAAGGTGTGCATCCAACTTGCGTTTGAAACCCAGCACAGTATTTTCTGCCACCACCTCCTCCGGGAGAGCATTCCAAGCGCCCACCACTCTCTGTGTGAAACAGAACTTCCTGACATTTGTCCTGAACCTGCTGCCATTCAGTTTCAGGCTATGACCTCTTGTCCGCGTCACTTCTGAAAATGTCAGTAATGCTGCTTCCTGGTTAATTTGATCAAAACCCTTTAATATTTTAAAAGTCTCTATCAGATCACCACGCAGTCTTCTCTTTTCGAGGGTGAACAGTCCCAGTTTTCCGAGGCGTTCCTTGTAGCTTAAATTCTCCATGCCTTTGATTAGTTTCGTGGCTCGCCTCTGCACCCTCTCCAACAGAATTTTATCCTTCTTAAGGTATGGAGACTAGTGTTGGACACAGTATTCTAAGTGTGGTCTAACCATTGTTTTATAAAGTGGCATTATAACATCTTCCGACCTACTCGTGATCCCCTTCTTAATCATGCCTAACATCCTATTTGCTTTCTTCGCCGCCACCGCACATTGAGCCGATGGCTTTAGGTTTCTGTCTATCAGTACCCCCAAATCCCTTTCTTGTTCGCATTTGGCTAATGTCACCCCCGACATCTTGTATTCATGTTCTTTGTTTTTCTTTCCCAGATGCATCACCTTGCATTTGTCAATGTTAAAATTCATCTGCCACTTTATTGCCCACGTTTCCAGCTGATTTAGGTCTTTCTGAAGATCCTCACAGTCCCTTTGAGAGCCAACCGCCTGACATAGTTTTGTATCATCTGCAAACTTGATTATATTGCATGATGTTTCCTCTTCCGGGTCATTTATAAAAATATTAAACAAGATGGGCCCAAGAGCCGAGCCCTGGGGCACGCCGCTGGTCACCTTTTCCCAGTCTGAGAATTTCCCATTTATGGTTACCCTCTGCGTTCGTTCTCTAACCATTTTCTGATCCATCCGTGCACTTCTCCTCCTATTCCATGACTTAGTAGTTTACTCATAAGCCTTGCGTGTGGAACCTTGTCAAACGCTTTTTGGAAGTCCAAGTAAATTATGTCCACTGGATCTCCACTATCTATTTGCTTGTTAACCTTCTCAAAGAATTGAAGTAGATTTGTCAAACATGACCTCCCTTTCCTGAAGCCGTGTTGACTAGCTCTCATTAGATTGTGCTTTTCCAAGTGTTGTACAATGCGGTCTTTAATTAGTGCTTCGATTATCTTCCCAGGAACCGATGTGAGACTCACCAGTCTGTAGTTTCCTGGTTCACCTCTTGATCCTTTTTTGAAAATTGGGATGACATTTGCTATCCTCCAGTCGTCTGGTATTTGCCCGGTTCTAATTGACATGTTAGCTAAGGATTGTAGTAGTTCCCCAATTTCTATCTTAAGTTCTTTTAAAACTCTCGGGTGAATCCCATCCGGTCCAGGGGATTTATCACTTTTTAGTTTGTCAATCTGAAAGTAAATCATGTCCAACTCCACATTTATTGTTGTTAGGCTCTCCTCTATGCCTCCGGTGAATACCCTCCCAGTGTCTGGCATTGTTGCAGTGTCCTCGTTTGTGAAGACAGAGGCAAGGAACGAATTTAACCTATCGGCAACCTGTTTGTCTTCTTTGATAGACCCTATCATTCCTTGGTCGTTGAGAGGGCCCACTGTTTCTCTTGCTGGTTTCTTCCCTTTTATATATCTAAAAAAGGGCTTAAAGTTTTTGTTTTCTTGCGCTATCTTTTCTTCATAGTCTTTTTTGGCTTTTATTACCGCTTTATGACACTTTTTCTGGTCAATTTTGTGACAGTTCCAGGCCTCCGTTGTTTTTTCCAGTTTCCATTTTTTAAACGAGTTCCTCTTTTCCCTTACTGCAACCTTCACCTCTTTGGATAACCAAGCTAGTTCTCCTTTGTTCTTTTTTCGCCTTCCTTTGGATATCTTCGGTATGTAAAGATTCTGTGCTTCAATGATGGTGTTTTTCAGTAGAGACCATACTTGATCAACTGAATGGATTTCTGCTTTGCCCTTCTTGAGCCGTTTTTTAACCATGGTTCTCATGCTGTCGTAATTTCCTTTTTTGAAGTTAAAGGTTGTGGCTTTAGTCTTGATTGGTTTCCCCTTTCTGATGCCAATGGTAAAATTGATCATATTGTGATCACTTGTCCCCAGCGGGGCTGTAACCTCTATATCTGCTGTCCTTCCAGTAATGCCATTTATAACCAAGTCCAGGATTGTGTTTCCTCTTGTCGGTTCTCCTACCATTTGTTCAAGGAAACAATCTCCTATCATCTCCAGGAATTTTGTCTCTCTGCCGCAGATTGATGTTCCCAGTTTCCAGTCTATCCCCGGAAAGTTGAAGTCTCCCATGATCGTTACATTTCCTGATTTACATCCACTGTGAATTTCCTCCATCATTTCTTTATCTGTTTCTTCAGTCTGTCCCGGCGGTCGATAATAGAGGCCAATTTGTATATCTGCTTCTTTTTGTCCAGGAATCTTTATCCAGAGGGACTCTAGTTTACCATTTGCTTCCATCTCCCCCTCTCTAACAGACTCTATTTCCTCCTGGACGTACAGGGCAATGCCTCCCCCTTTTTGCCCAATCCTATCTCTTCTGTATAGTTTATATCCTGGCAATGCCGTGTCCCATACATTTTCTTCATTCCACCATGTTTCTGTTATTCCTATGATATCCAGTTGTTTATTCCTTGCTAGTTCATCCAGTTTGCCCATTTTGTTTCTTAAGCTTCTGGCATTTGTATACATACATTTAAGATCTGTTCGTGATAATTTCCTGGATTTAGTGGTTCTCCCATCCCTTTTTGTATCCTTTTGATCTTTTTCGTTTTCATTGCCTCCCGTAGTTTCATCTTGTTCTTCCCCTATATCTGTGTGGTTTTTTGAAGTTTCTTCTTCAGGATATCCTGGTGTCCGGGCCATCGACTGGTTGTCTTCCTATGTACCCTATCATTCTTCTAGCTTTCACCGTCACCTTTTCAACCTGTTTGGCCATCTTAAGATCATCACATAGAAACATAGAAACATAGAAATAGACGACAGATAAGGGCCAAGGCCCATCTAGTCTGCCCACCCTAATGTCCCTCCCCTACCTTTGCCCTGTGAATAGATCCCATGTGCCGATCCCATTTGGCCTTAAAATCAGGCACGCTGCTGGCCTCAATCACCTGTAGTGGAAGACTATTCCAGCGATCAACCACTCTTTCAGTGAAAAAGAATTTCCTGGTGTCACCTCGTAGTTTCCCGCCCCTGATTTTCCACGGATGCCCTCTTGTTGTCGTGGGACCCTTGAAAAAGAAGATATCTTCCTCCGCCTCGATGCGGCCCATAAGATACTTGAACGTCTCGATCATGTCTCCCCTCTCTCTGCGCTCCTCGAGCGAGTATAGCTGTAATTTGTTAAGCCGTTCTTCGTATGGAAGATCCTTGAGTCCCGAGACCATCCGGGTGGCCATTCTCTGCACCGACTCCAGTCTCAGCACATCCTTGCGATAATGCGGCCTCCAGAATTGCACACAGTATTCCAGGTGGGGCCTCACCATGGATCTATACAATGGCATAATGACTTCCGCCTTACGACTGACGAAACCCCTTCGTATGCAGCCCATGATTTGTCTTGCCTTGGACGAAGCCTGCTCCACTTGACTGGCAGTCACACCCAAGTCCCGCTCTTCTGTCCTGCACATAAGTTCTTCACCCCCTGTATCGTTCCCTTGTGGATACCCTGAACACCTGGCCTGCCTGTGGACGTTGAGGACTAGAATTTGAATAACCCTGCTGTAAAGGAAAGTAGGCATCTACTTTCCTGTATAGTATAGGCACCACATAGGCACTTTCTGAACACAGAATTTGAACTTGCAGATCTACTCACCAAATTAAGACTTCTATAGTAACATAGTATATGACAGCAGATAAAAACCTGAATGGTCCATCCAGTCTGCCCTGTAACCATATGCATTACAATTTTATAATTAAATTGTCTTTTTTTTTCTTTGTTTCTTCTGGGTCACTGACTTTAGAAGTCCACCCGGTCCTGTCTTTAGGTTCTAACTACTAGGGTTGACGTTTAAGCTCACTCCAGCCCATCCAAACCATCTCCTTTGCAGGATTCACACCATGAAAGTTTGCCCATTCATACTACAATGAGAGATCCTCTGTGTTCATCCCACACTTTTTTTTTTTTTTTGCATTCCATCACAGTTTTCCTCTCCACCACCTCACTCGAGAGGGCAATTCCGGCAACCATCACCCTCTCCTTGAAAAATAATGTCCTGACATTACTCCTTATTCTACCATCCCTCCACCTCAAATTATGTCCTCTAGTTCTACCAATTTCCCTTCTCTATAACAAAGAACAAAGCCTATCCATGTGTTCGTGGAAAAAAAATAATTCCGATTGTTTATCATTGTCTGCGCAAAAGCAAGTTGGTGTACCAGGAATATCATTTTCTCTGTAATAATATTCTTGGAACGTGAATAAGTGTTAGTGGAAGGTGAATGGTGCTGAGTATATTACCCAAACTGGGAACTTTAAAGTGCAAATCACGTTTCATGAGCTTAATTAAACAGGTAATTAGACTCTGCAAATACTGTATCCATTCTGTTAAAGCAGCAGCACCAGCCATCTTAATATGATTTACTTGGCATTTAAACAAAATCATTAAGATCCCGCTTTATATTCTGTTTTATACTTCAGGCCTGAGGGATGATTAGTCTTTAAAGTTTTTGAAAGCTTCTCTGGCTTAGCCCCTCCCACCATTAAGCATCTGAACAAAATGGAGATGCTGTTTATATGAACCCCCAAGCAGTCACCATATATGTACATGTAAACATGGTCACAAATAGTTCACGTATGAGCTCAGAAACTGAGATTTTTAATATAAGGCGATTAGAGAGGGGTGCAGTTCATTAAGTAGGTGTACAACTTGCTTATTACAAACCTAAATTGATACGGGAAAGAAAAGAAAATGATATGAATGAAAGTTAAAAAGCCACTATCGGATGCAAAAGCAAGCATACTTTTATTCCGAGGCATTTAGCTGGGGCTGGTCTCCGATAGGGCCTTATGTACTAAAGTGGGAAATATTTTCGCAAAAAAGTTTTGTGTTTTTTTTTTTTACTTTAAACATTAAAAATGTACACCGATAGTGTGACACAGTGGTGTGTTTCCTCTGCCTCCATGTCTGAGTAGGGGGGCTCGGAGGGGAGATATATAATAAAGTGTACCTCAGTAGAGGCTAGTAAATGGAAGGAAATGTGTGGGGCTATGCGTTGTGTATGCCCGTGAAGAAAGTAAAGATATATGTCTGCGGGGATATTGGATAGATGTGTGCTTCTTGAGTGAGATGATGGGACGAATGGGGCGTTTTATGCTGATGAGATGGGATAGTGGTTAAAGCAGGGAAGGGGTGGATAGGGTTGGACAGTGTGTACCCTGGAGCAGATTAAGAAAGGTTTGAAGGGCATAATAGTTGATGTGGAGAAGCTTCTTGACCATTGACCACATTTTCACTTGTGGCGAGTATTGATATGGCTCTTTGGCCAATGGAACATCTGCGGTTAGCACTAGCTCATATTTATAATGGAGCACAGGGGACAACTGATACATGAGTGGTATTGGATGCCCACCATTGGAACGCAGTCCTGAGTTTGACATGGGAGAAGAGAAGGTGACTGGAGGTTGGTTGATGAACCCGAGTCAGTAGCCTGTTTTGACTAGGCTTAGAATCCAAGAATCAGCGATCTTTTCTCAAAGTAACTTCTACAGCTTCTATTTTCTGCTATGTAGCAGACCGGGGGATAAGCTTCCGGAAGGTAACATTGGCTTTACACTCAGGGTTCCAGATTTGGACCAATAAAACTGGAAGGTCAAGGGAACTAAAATACATTCTCTTCATACCTTCACTGTCCCATTAAATAAGCCCAGGCCAGATATTATTCTGAGTCAAGGATTTACTGCCAGAGAATGTGGTGAAATCAGTTAGTTTAGCAGGGTTTAAAAAAAGGTATGGATCATTTCCTAAAAGAGCAGTCCGTAGGCCATTATTGAGATGGCTTGGGGAAATCCACTGTTATTCCTAGGATAAGCAGCATAAAATCTGTTTTACTACTTGGGATCTTGCTGCAGTAGAAAAGATACCACTTTTGCCATCTGCTGTCATACAGAGATTTGTTTCTTGCTGGGGAGAAAAAGAATCAGAAGGGTTCCTGTACAATAGTCTTCCTCATAAAAGCCCAGGTGTACTTCAAGGGGATCCAAGAATTCCTCTAGTAGAGATATGTTTGATCTAGGAGAGGAGGAAAGCAAGGAATATAGATAGGCGGGCCACATATAATTTTAAATAAATAAATACACTTCTCCCTCCGTATTCGCGGTTTCAGCATTTGCAGTTTCGATTATTCATGGTTTTTAGCTTGCTGGCTCCTCCCCCAAATTACATCAGCTTGCATAATGAAAATCACTGATTCCAAGGATTTACAGGAAAAAAAAAAAATTTGCTGATTCCCAGCACTTTCTTCATTGTGTTTTGCCTCGCCTTCGGAACAGGCCAGGTCTCCCACCATGTTGTTCGCGGTTTCACCATATTCACGATGGTTTTAAATAGAAAATAGCGAACAACATATGAAAAAGTTATTCGCGGTTTTTCTGTATTTGCGGTTCGGTTAATCCTCTATCACAGCGAATACGGAGGGAGAAGTGTACAATCACAATGTTTGCATTCACTTTGTATATGATCCACACCCAAAACGATTAAGCAATTGATTTGGGTATCAAACTTCTGGATATTTCTGCCATATTTTGGGCTCAGTTGGAATCCAGATTTCAGTGTCATACCGAACACATTGAAACAAAAACACAGGAAAAGAGAATTAATGTCTGGTGTGAATGCTTACAGTTTTCTGTTAATTGTTATGTATAGTAGTTAATTTCCTTTTCTTCTGTATATATTTTATGTACACCACTTTGATCCATTTGTTGGAAAAAGAGGTTCATCAAGAATAAATAAACCATAAACAATTTAACAGGAAACAGCATCAGAGTAGTTTTAATTTGAAGATAAAAAAAACGTTGTGAGGAGTTTTGTTCAACATCAATTCATCTAAATGGAAAGAAGAAATCCAAAGAGCTAAGAACTTACACCAAGGGCTCCTTTTACGAAACCGTACAAAATACAGCTCTCAGAATGATCTACTTACTAAACAAATATGACCACATCTCTACAGCATACCTGGACTCACACTGGCTCCCAATACAAGCCTGAATATTATTCAGATTCTATTGTCTATTATTCAAATTCCTAAATGGAGCCGCCCCCACCAACCTGAATGAACGCCTCATCTGAAACAACTCAAGACCGAGAAGGACTCAAACTCCATTCATTCACCCCCCCCCCCCCACCCCAATCAAAGGCGCACACAGCGAAAAAAAGATGCACGACAACCTGCTAGCTACCTAGGCAGCAAAACTTGACCAATACCTTTCCAACCTACAGATGAAACACTGGACTTCAAAACCTTACGAAGGGAAATAAAAACTTAGCTATTCAAAAAATTTGTCAAAACAAACTAACGACCAATACCTAACCCTGTATCTCTCCTGGTAATGTCCAGCAACCTTCTTTTGTAATCCACCTAGAACTGCAAGGTATTGGTGGAATATAAGTCACCAATGTAATGGTGTCATCCACTTGTGTGACAGACACAATCCTACTTGTCAACAGAAAATATACATTTTACTCTCATTGACCCAGAAGAAGGTCTACATGAATGCATTTGAAGAATTAAAATTATTACTCTATCACTGTCACATGAATTCTATTAACGCAAATCCATTTTGGCCTTGAAGGGTCAAAGATCAGACACCTCCCCCTCCAAAAAAAAAATAAAAATCTCTGAACTTGAACTGCTGTATGAACACATATGTAGAAACTATTGGATGGAAAAAAATATATATTTATCTTGAAAATGTTAGAATGCTCACAAAAAGAAGCCATCCTAGAAGTTCCATTAATATTCTTCACTTTGCCCACAAATATCCAGTCAGTCAAATACATAAGAGCATTTATGCACCTCTGTGAATTCTCAGTGGTTTTCCTCTGCTTGGAGTGCAGAGAGTGTTCCCTGGGTGTTTTAAGAGAGGATGCAATTTGCCTTCAGATGATTTTATGTTTGTCTTTTTCATGTCTGAAGAATTCAGTCAGCGCTTTGAGGTACTTGTCTCTGTCTTTTGGGTCGGATAATGTGCAATGATACATGTGATTTGGCTGTGTATAATGCAGATTTATCCGTGTGGCAGTCGGAAACTGGAGCTGTGGAAGTAACTATTGCTGTCAGTGGGATTCCTGCACGCAAATGTTTGTATGTGTTTAAGAAGTTAATGTTGCCTATAGAGACACCTGTATTGATCTTGATTGATAGGATGTGTTAAAAAGAGCAACGTAATTGTTTCGAATTCTCTTTCCTCTTCAGTCCACATCAAAAATTGGCACTGACATTAGGGATGTGCTTTCCCTGAAAGCAAATGGGAAATTTTAATGAATGTTCTCATTTTGTTTCTTTAAATGAAAGGAAAGAATAAAAAAGCAGTTCTAATTAAAGCAGCCTTAGCCCGGGCCCTAGCCACTCCTCCCTCTGTCAAAAATAAAACGGGATCAATGCTCTATAATTAACGTGACCATTTATTTTTTTTTCCTCAAAACGTATAAAGTAAATTTTTAATACTTATCTGACTCGGTATTTATAAACTGCATTCATTCCATCGCAACATCGACGATGGCCAGCGATGCGAGTTCTTCAAAAGACTACAAAACAAGTGTGTTGAAAGGCTCCACAACCAAGTATATATGGAGTACACCGGAGGGGTATTTTTATGCCGATGAGGTCCCTGGCTCCGTCTGATCCTCCAGCCAGACTCTGTAGGGTGGGGGACGGAGGGCTGAGCCGCAGTGGTTGGAGCTACAGCTTCAGCACCCTGGGGTTGTGGGTTCAAACCCTGTGCTGCTCCTTGTGACCCTGGGCAAGTCACTCAGTCCTCCGTAGCCCCAGGTACGTTAGATAGATTGTGAGCCCACCGGGACAGATAGGGAAAATGCTTGAGTACCTGATTGTAAAACCACTTAGATAACATTGATAGGTAGTATAAATATATTTTTTAAAACCCTAATAATAATAATAATATTAGGCATGGCTTGTTTATATATAATATAGTTGAACAAATTCACACATTCACAGGATTTATTTTTCAAAGCCTGAGTTTTTATTTGGAAGTGTTTACATTTTTGACATTATAGGCTCCTTTCACTAAGGCACGCTAATCAATTTAGCACACCCTAACAATTAGCGTGCACTAAACGCTAATGTGCCCATTATATTATATGGACACGTTAGTATTTAGCGCGCGCTAAGGGCTAGATTCACTAAGGGCAGAGAGATCCGATCCGTGTCCGGGAGGGCTGATTCACGAATCGCCCTTATGCAAATTAGTGCAATAGGAACCACGCCCCAATCGACCACCGGGATCGCTCTGTAGCGATCCCTACGTATGTGCAGATCATCTGATGATGGTTTGCGCATGCTTAAGAGCAGCAACCTTTAAAAAAAAAAAAAAAAACACAAACTTTGCTTTTGTTTTTACTTGAATTTAGCCCTTTTTTTAAACTCTTTTTCTTCGCGAGCCTGTGGTTTTAACCCGCTTTAAACCCACAGGTTAAAACCACAGGCTCGTAGTGCGGGAAAGGGCAGGAGATTCGGTGCGAGAGCAGAGCGGCGAGTCAAGGCGGCACGAGGAGGGTCAGATCGGTGCCAGATACAGGACAGGAGTTGCACCACTGAGGCTTCCAGCAGCTGTGCTGTGCCCAGCAAGACAGTAACAGACCTTGATGGATCCCAACTCCGAGGAAGCCTGGACTTCTGGGGAAAATTTTACAAGCTACTGGAATTGTCAAGTATACCAGCTGCCTGCATCCCTGTCCCACCCCAGTTTCACCTTGGGTCGCGGCAGAGAGCGGGAGATCCCGGAGTCGAGGAGGCAGAGAGCAGGTCGTGGCAGAGAGAAAAAGTTTATTTCAGGGCTGCAGGGCTGGCAGTACAGAGAGCAGGGCGGCAGAAGGCAAGGCAGTCGGAAAGGACCTGAGCGACTGGTCCTCAGCAGTCGCTTATTTTTGGATCGGTCAGCCCAGTCGGTGTCCCTCATTTTGTATCGTGAATCGCTGCCTGCCTACATTTGAATGCCATTCCCCCTCATTTGCATGGGTGGATTGGAGGACGATCGGGACAGAGATTAGTGAATCGGGTCGCAAAGGGGTCGCAAACCGATCGGTACACAATCTAGCCCTAGATCGGCTATCGCACCTTAGTAAAAGAGGGGAGTATATGTGGTGCCTACTAGTGCTTACACTGAGGGGCCTACTTGAAAAGTGGATGTGGTTAGGGCTGGAGTTTGCGGCGCGGAATGACTTAGCATCTGTGTTAGGCACTGATAAATGAGGCCAGGAAAACCTTGACCTAATATTTATTTTAAAATTTATATACCGCATAAAAACTATGCAGTTTACAAAATTACATGAATACATATTAAAAATACTAAAACAATGTTTCCGACAGTGCAAACACAATAAAACATTAACTAACTACTTGTCAGGGTTTTCCTGGCCTCAATTACCAGCGCCTAACACAGATGCTAAGTCATTCCGCGCCGCAAACTCCATCTTTTATAGAATCAGGCCCAAAATAGACTTAGCATACTACAATGCGCAGATGCTCAAGGCCCAGCCCAGGCAAGAGGCGGAATCTTTCCTTAAATGGCACCGGCACGCAGCAGATGGGGTAAGGAGCTTGTTTGGGAGGGCCGACGAGTGGATGCCGCTTCCAGCACAGGGGTGCGATGCCGGTTCTCGGGGGGGGGGACGTTCGCGGGCGGCGGGGAGGGTGCTCATTTATCGGGACATGCTCGTTATGCGAGTTAAGGTTTGCGGAAGTGTTTTGCTTGTCTTGCAAAACACTCCCAAACCGAGGTCCCACTGTACTTTCCTGAAGCAACCCCCTCCCTATTGCACTCTCCTCTACCTCTCCCCCCCTTTTCTTTTTATCTCAATGTATTTTTATTCTCCCGCCCCCCTGTTTGAGTTAAGTACTTTTCTTTCATCAACTCCTAATCATTTTAAATTTCAAATGCACTTTTTACCATAGGGCTCCTTTTACGAAGGCGCGCTGGCGGTTTAACATGCGTAATACCACGCACTAAACCACTGGCCACGCTAGCCGCTACCACCTCCTCTTGAGCAGGTAGTAGTTTTTAGGCCGGCGCGGAGTTAACACGTGATGAAATGTCGCGTGTGTTAACCCCACTAGCACACCTTCATAAAAGGAGCTCTTAGTGTTGGAAAATGTTTAGGTATTCCTTGATCGACGGTATATCAAGTGTTGAATAAACTTGGAACTTGGAGTGGCATAGCAAGGGTGAGTAGCACCCAGGGCACCCCTCAGACGCCCCCACCCCTCGCTCCTTCCCACCCCTCCCCCCCTTCCCCGTTTAATTTTCCAAGCACAGCAACCTCACAAATTTGCTGCCTGAATCGTGTCGGCTATCCCTTCCTATGTGCGGGGCCCGAAAGTGATGTCAGAGAGAGGCGACACTGACACAGGCAGCAAGTTTGTAATGTTGCTCTCACAGGGAAAATTAAAGAGGTACGAGGGAAGGGAAGGGGGGATCAGAAAGGAGTAGGGGTTGGAGAGGAGGACGGGTGCTTGTACCCCCTACTAAGACCGCAGACCCGTGGCGGACTGCCTCTCTCACACCCCCTCTACTATGCCACTGACTACAATTTACAAGCATTCTTTTTTTTTTTTTAAGCAATCTTGACATGAGCATTTATACCATTTGTATAGACTATGGGGCTCATAATCGAAACAGAAATACATCTAAAAACTGGCCTAAATCGGCACTTAGACAATCAGCGAGACAAGTCGTCCAAGTGCCAATAATCTAAACGGGTTTTAGATGTATCTAAGAATGACTTCACAGTGCTGCAGTACGCCCAGAGCTAAAAGGGGCGTTTTAGGATGAGTAGTGAGGGCGGGATTTGGGCAGGACGTACTGCATGTATAACCAACAGTTTTACAACACTGTCTAGATAGAACTTGGACTTTGTGACTTAGGTCATCTAAAACCAGGTCTAAGTCACAAGAAGGTATCCAAAGTGACCAGATAACCACTGTAGGGACAAAGTACAGGCCCTTACACACTGCCCCAGGGATTACTGACCACCCCCACCCCATACAAATCGTAATAACCTTAAATATCTGCCTCCAGAACATCAGCACCTGGCAGCCTGGCATAGGAAAGCCTAGTAGAGCTGCACAGAGGTGACTTAAGTGGTCTTGGGGGTGGGTAAGTGAACCATGGAGAGGAGGAGCTAGACCCATAAGCCACTCTAATCACTGCATGCATGGTGAAACATGTAAACCCCCCCCCAAAAAAATACCCTTATATACTGCCATATAAGTGGTGCCTGCAGCCATAAGGGCTATTGGGGTGGTAGACAGGTGGATCTAGTCAGTTCTGGGGGATGTTTTAGGGGGCTCACCATGACCTATAAGGGTGTTGTGGTGAGATGTGTATGTGGCATCCTTTTTGTGACGTTCACAGCATGCCCTGTAAGATACCCCACTACTCTGGTGCAATGTTTGGGTGTCCAGTCCATCACTTTGCTGGCCCCGCCCATGTCCAAAGATCTCTTTCTAGGCGTTTTTGACGTGGACAAATTTTTGGATGACAATGGGGTATAAAGATGGACGACTTAATGGTCTGGACGATAAGACGACTGGATGTACAGTTAGACGATTTTCGGGGAAAAAAATATGTTGGATGTATTTTTCGAAAATGGACCTTTTCCCATGTCCGACTTTGGGCAACTTGCAACTTAGGCCCAAAAAGGACTTAGACATCTTTTTTGAATATGCTCCTCCACATATAAATTAATAGGGCGATAAATAACTTGCTTCTGTGATAATACTAGTAAATCATACCATTAAATCACAGTCCCCCTTTTTAGCTAGCCGATTATATTCTATGGACACGTTAGCATTTAGCACGCGCTAATCGTTAAAACGTGCTAAATCGATTAGTGCACGCTAAATCAGTTAGAGCCCCTTGGTAAAAGGTAAATAATTAAATGTGAAGTGCTCAGACCCACAACCAAACTATTCAGTGTACTCGCCAAACTGAGGTTGCCATTGGGACCATCATCGCCTTCACAGCCCCATTCCGCCAGCAAATGATATTCAAGAAAGGAACTTATGTCTTATATGTGACAGGAATCTGGCTAGCCCTACTAGAAACACGGAGAAAGTCCCTGTAAGCCCCATTAAAAACCCTGTTACCAGGTATAGGAAACATCCTGAACAGTGTAGAAATCCTGTGCACAACTTTAGAAAGGAGCCCATCCCTTTAAGAGTGTCCAGAGTTCAGGCTGACATTGAGAATGCAGGGCCCTTGAAGAGTTTGTCTATCCCTACTAGGAGGGGGCGTGGCTGGTTGTCAAGGCTCCCATTTACTGAACTTTCCTCCTCAGATAGAGGGGGAGAAACAGCTGGGACAAGCAGCTAAACGGAAGCTGGGAAGGAAGCTAGTTTTTCCAGCTGACCCAGGGCCAGCATAAGGCAGTTTCTCTGAGGACTGGGAGATGGAGGAACTAGAAGCCAGCTATACCAAACCAGTCTCAGAAGTCCAGCCTGAGGACTATGATATGGAGTGCTTAGAGGACTATGTTTTGCCTGACTGGGAAGAACAGCTAATGGACTGTGAGTAGGCAGTTAAGCCAAGCAGTTTTTCCTCACTGGAGTTTTGCATTTTGGCCTTTTGTTTTAAAACCTGCCAGAGTATTATGCTGGGGCATTGCGGGGTTCTAGCTACCCCAGTAACTGTAGAAACCAGAAGCTGAAAGTTTTGAGTTTTTGTGTTTTATTTTTGGAACAGCTTGTGCACTACTCTGAGATGTGTTTAGGGGTGTAGAAGTAAAACCTGAGCCTGTCTTTTGGGAGGGCGGCAACACCTGTGGTGTTCAGGCCTATCTCCTCCCAGCCTGTTGGGGATTCGGCTCTATCCAACAGAGCCACAGCCAGAGCCAGTGAGAGTGTTTCTTTCAAAGGAGAAGTGTTTGGCTAATGCACTGTTTTGATGGGCCCAAGAGAGAGGCCAGAAGGAAAAGTTCTGGATTTTTGTTTATGGACTGGACTGAGTCTAAAAGCATGGCTTGTGCTAAAGTGGTACTTGTTTCCTAGTCAGAATGAACTGAATTCATAGAAGCCTTTTTTTGTGCTCGTGCCATTTCTGCAAATGTGTTTGAAGTTTGTTGACCATTAAAGTGTGCAATTCTTGGGAGGCACTGAATGCTGTGTTCCACCACCTTTATTCAAATTCTGGGACTGGGATTCAGAGGGGCAACTAGGCCTAGCCAGGATCCTGTCCCACAATATTCCTTGGCGGTCTGTTGACATCTCTGCTCACTCGGCATCCACAGCGAAGAAAGTGCATATGCTCAAAAGTGTTACTACAAACCGTTAATACAATGCTTCCCCCCCCCCCCCCCCGGACTTGAATTTCACACTGCTGGGCATGATGGACCACTGGTCTGACTCAGCAGTGGCAATTCTTATGTTCTTATATTCTTATTAGGCGATGATTGTCCCAACGGCAGCCTCAGTTTGGTGATTACACTGAATAGTTTGGTTGTGGGTCTGAGCACTTCACATTTAATTATTTAAATACATACGATTTAATGGTATGATTTACCATTTCTATCTATCTATATATAAAATCGGAGGTATGTATGTGTGTGTGTGTGTATGTGCCGCGATCACGCAAAAACGGCTTGACCGATTTGAACGAAACTTGGTATGCAGATCCCTCACTACCTGGGGTGATATGTTCTGGGGGTCTCTTCACCCAAGAATTTATATGTTCTTGCTCCTGGAGGTGAAACTAAAAATGTTGTTTATAATCAAGTTTTGCGTTAGTTGTATTGTATTCATTTTGTCAAATATTTCACATTATAATTTGAATATATGTGTATGTATGTATGTTCCAGCATAACTCTTCAATGCATGGACAGATTTCAACCAAACTTGACATACACATTACTTACTATCTGAGGACAAACACTGTGGGGGTGGGAAGGGGGGGATATGTAAAAATGATTGAAAATGACAGATTTTAGTATCTACCCCATAGTGTTTTCGGGCTCACAGATGAATACTCAGCATAACTCTGAAACGCATGGAGAGATTTCAACCAAACTTGGTACACATATGACTTACTATCTGGGGAAAAATATTGTGCAGGTGGGACGGGGTAAAATACTGTGGGGGTGGGAAGGGGGTGATATGTTAAAATTATCAAAAGCGACAGATATTAATGTCCAACCCATAGTTTTCGGGCTCGCAGAGATGAATACCCACACTCCCGATGCCGTTTAAGTCTAAGTTCAGCCCCATAGAGAGGGACATTCCTTTGGGACATGTGGAGGTTAGGGGGTTGGGACATGGGGGTGGGGCATGTGGGACATAGGGGGGTGGGACATGTAGGGGGTTGGACATTTTGGGATAAATAAATATCCGGGCAACGCCGGGTAATCAGCTAGTAGGCAATATAAATGGTTGTGTATAAATTATACATATATATTTGTGCAGCTATGCCAGTATTCTATAAAGCAGGGGTGTCCAACCTGCGTCCCCGTGAAGTATTTTGTGCAGCTTCGGTTGAGGGCGATACAGTGTTTTTCCCTCTGCTGCCCCTGGGTATTTACCATCTTGCCGGCTCCCTCCTCTGTCTTGCTGCAGCGTCTGCGCGTTTGTGTGGCCCTAGAAACATTTTTTTCTGCCAATGCAGCCCAGGGAAGCCAAAAGATTGGACACCCCTGCTATAAAGGAAAGTCGATGCATACTTTCCTTTATATGCCGAATAGGCTCCAGACAGGTGCATTCTTGGTCATACAAACAGAAGCCCTTTATTTACTGCCTTAATCCATTACCAGTAAATTCATTTCTCAAGATATTGCTCGCTCCACTTTATCAAAGAGTATATGCATGACAGATGCATCAGTTTTATTTTTACATTCACCATTAGCTGCTAGAAATCGAGGGCCTGATTCACCAAGAGAGTACCCTCAAATTTTCATCACAACTAATCACACATACTCTCTGCGAGGAACGGTTCATCATAAAATGCAAAATGATACCCCGTTCTATTTTTCTGACTTGAGCAGAGCAGCTGGGAGAGAGGCGACTTTTGAAGATGGAATCCTGATTGAACCATTTGTCTCTAAGGCACTCTTTGTTCTAGCTGGGATTTAGGATGGTATTTCCATGTTTTCAAGCCCAAGTTCTACAATTCAAGCACATTGCTTACAATAACCATTCATAGCATATCTTTTTTCAGCAGATAAGCAATAACATATTCCCTTCACACTACTAAAATACTATTCTCACTCTCTATATGCTACAGCTGGTATACTGTATTATTGTTGATTTTTTTTTTTTTTCCAGTCTTGATTTCAAGGGAAATCAGGACCCATGTTAATTTATTATCCATGCAATAATACTGTTCTCTTTCTATATTTATGCCCATTTTATAAGTCTCAGCTTCTCATTTAAGAGCGTCAAAACGGAGTGCTCTTTCAGAAGAAATTTACTAACAATGTAAGTTCATGCCATTAACGTATGTTACTTGCGAAAGGGATCATTCCACAAAGTAGGATTTTTAACAAATAACATGCAATAACTGTATTAACACACTGTCGGTGAATAAGACTTTTTTTTTTAAAGTCCGTGCTAGAGATATTGTTTAAAAATAAGCTTCAGTCACAAATGCAATAGGCTTGAAAGTTTTAGCTTATAATGTACAGCAGAAGGCGTTTGTTTGTTTTTTTTTATTCTGCTTTTATCAAGGTGGAGCACAAAGCAACATACACAAAAATGACATACAAACAGCTATAAAATATTGAAAATTTTACAATACATAACCAAACCATCAAATCCTGCCAGAACTGAGTTATTACATATTCTTTTCCATGCTAAACACCAATGAAACCAACCACAGCACGAGTCTGGAGACTCATTCTCCACCCTTCATGAGACAAAACAAATGTTGTTTCAATTGTTTTGTTTTTTTAAAATCCCCCACCCTTGTTTCTTAATATAACATGGAAGTACAGTGGTACCTTGGAATCCGAACGCCCCAGAACTCGAACAACTTGGAATCCGAACTAATTTTTAGAACAAATTTTGCCCCGGAATCCGAACGCTGCTTTGGAATCCGAACGTACACCCTGGACAATGAGGAAAAAAAGACTGGGAAATTTAACTTGCCATGCACCCCTCTTCACATGCATTCGGGGTCCGGTCCCGTTCCCTCCCCTGTGATCCCTGCCATCTCTTCCACCCTCCCCAGCCCGGCATTATCTCCCCCCACTTCAGTACCACTCACTCAAACTCCTTCTTCTGTCCTACTTTCATGCTCTTGTCTGAAGTCAGCCACCACCAGCGCCCTACCCCATCCGACACGACTTCTTTCTCAGCTGCGTTCACTTCTGCCGGAACCAGGAAATGCGTTAGGTGCGTGCATATGCAGGAGGAGGCGAGTTGTGGGGGCAGCCACTAGAAAGGGGAGAAGTTGTGTCAGGTGCGATAATACGCAGGAGGAAGCGAGTTTGAGTGAAAGATGCTGGATGGTGGCTGGAGCTTTGGACTCATTCGTTATCAAGTTTCACTTTACCTTACTTTCACTGTACTGTATTTGAGAGTGTTCTGAATTACAAAAAAAATCCAGTGTATTTAGTATTAAAATTATTTGAAAAGCTGAGTTTGTGGGACCAAGGAACGGATTAATCCCATTTCTATTATTTTCTTTTTTTTCATAATCTTTATTCATTTTTACATCTTACAAGTGTATCAATAAATTGACAATTGAAATTAAGTGCATCACTTGAATTTCTTTCATATTTAACAGTAATACATAAAATTTAACCCCTTCCCTCCCACCCTTACCATAACATATGTAATATTTTTTTAAAAAAACATATACAATAAGTGAAATACAGAGTAAATTAATCATTTTACAATATAGACATTACTTAAAATTCTCAAAAATTCATACTTAATACCCTCCCCTCACCCACCAAAACTTTTCCAACCATTTCCCAACCTAATTTACCTCCCATCCCTCCCCCACCCCGGATGTGCATATTATCTTATGACAAACCATAACTATAGAGATTCTACAAAGGACGTCAATGGGCCCCAAATTAATTTAAAATTTTCATTATTCCCTAATATGACAGCATTCATTTTCTCATATTTATATGTTAGACATAAACTTGCCCACCAAAATGTAAAGTTGAGGCAATCCCAATTTTTCCAGTTTCGTGTAATCAGTTGTATAGCTGTACATGTCATAATTAAAAAGAGACGTCTTTTATGTTTATCTAGGGGATCTTTAATATGCAAAATAGTACCGCAAATTATTTCATAAGTTAAAGGAATCTCAGAATTTAAAATATTATTAGTTTTTCCCCAAATTGATTTCCAAAAATTCAGAATTCTAGGGCAGTAAAACAACAGATGGTCTAATGTTCCTATGTCAAGGTGACAGTGCCAGCATCTATTAGATCTAGAATTATCTGATTTATTCAACCTAACTGGGGTCCAAAAAGAACAATGTAACAAAAAGAACCAAGTTTGTTTCATAGATGCTGACGCCGTACACCTCATCCTCCAAGACCAAATACGTGGCCATCGAGATACAGAAATAGAAACATAGAAATAGACGGCAGATAAGGGCCACGGCCCATCAAGTCTGCCCACCCTTTGACAAGGTGCCACATGAAAGGCTGCTTAGGAAGCTGTGGAACCACGGGGTGGGCGGGGATATACACAGATGGATCAAGCACTGGCTGTCAGGTAGACTACAGAGGGTCGGAGTAAAGGGCCAATATTCTGACTGGCGGGGAGTCACGAGCGGTGTGCCGCAGGGATCGGTGCTGGGGCCGCTACTCTTCAACATATTTATCAATGACCTGGAAACGGAGGCAAAGTGTGAGGTTATAAAATTTGCAGACGATACCAAGCTCTGCGCCAGAGTTAGGACTAGTGAGGAGTGTGAGGAACTGCAAAGGGACCTCGATAAGCTGGAGGACTGGGCAAACAAATGGCAAATGCGCTTTAACGTAGATAAATGCAAGGTCATACACATAGGGAAAAAGAACCCGTTGTTCGAGTATAAAATGGGGGGGAGATTGCTGGAAGACACCGGACTTGAGAGAGACTTGGGTGTGCTAGTGGATCCATCCATGAAACCATCCGCACAGTGTGCAGCAGCCTCGAAGAAAGCCAACAGGATGCTGGGCATCATCAAGAGGGGCATATCAACCAGGACGCGGGAAGTCATCATGCCGCTGTATCGAGCGATGGTGCGCCCACATCTGGAATACTGCATTCAATATTGGTCGCCGCACCTCAAGAAGGACATGGCAGTTCTTGAGAGAGTCCAAAGGAGGGCAATGAAACTGGTAAGAGGGCTGGAAAACTGCCCATATGCTGAGAGGCTGGATAAACTGGGGCTCTTCTCTCTGGAAAAGAGGAGGCTCAGGGGGGATATGATAGAGACCTTCAAAATACTTAGGGGTATAGAGAGAGTGGACAGGGACAGGTTCTTCAGACTAAAAGGGACGACAGGTACGAGGGGGCACTCAGAGAAACTGAAGGGAGATAGGTTCAAATCAAATGCAAGGAAGTTTTTCTTCACCCAAAGGGTCGTGGACAAATGGAGGAAGTGATCCGGCAGAGTACAGTACAGGGATTCAAACAGGGATTGGACAGATTCCTGAGGGAAAAGGGGATTGTGGGGTACTGAGGGAGGTGCTGGGGTGTTGCATAAGTATAGACAGCTCACCAGGTCGTGCAGGTGCAAGGCCGGAGGGTTAGGACATTGATGGGAAGATAGGACTTCGATGAGAAACCTAGGGGGCAAGGGGGTCCGTTCTGGTGATTAAGGCAGGTCATGACCTGTTGGGCCGCCGTGGGGGCGGACTGCTGGGCGGGATGGACCTCTGGTCTGACCCGGCAGAGGCACTGCTTATGTTCTTATGTTATGTTCACCCCAAAGACCCTCCCCTACCTTTCTCTGTGAATAGATCCCATGTGTCTATCCCATTTGGCCTTAAAATCAGGCACGCTGCTGGCCTCAATCACCTGAAGTGGAAGACTATTCCAGCGATCAACCACCCTTTCAGTGAAAAAGAATTTCCTGGTGTCCCCGTGCAGTTTCCCGCCCCTGATTTTTCACGGATGCCCCCTTGTTGCCGCGAGACCCTTGAAAAAGAAGATATCTTCTTACACCTCGATGCGGCCCGTGAGATACTTGAATGTCTCGATCATGTCACCCCTGTCTCTGCATTCCTCGAGTGAGTACTGCTTAATCTCAATGCTCCAAATATCCCTAAGAGCATTTTGGGGTTTCTTATTCATAAGTTCAAATATTAATTTATACCACTTGGCAGCTTGATGCCCTAGCATTTCCGCTTGAAAACAGAGGAATTGCAGGCTATAAAAATTTTTTAAATTATGCCATTCAGGGAACCCTTTCTGAATAGCCTGTTTCAGTTGCAACCATTTATAAAATTGAAATTTTGAGATCCCAAAAGATTGTTGCAACCGTGAAAAATCAATCAGTTTTCCATTTGAAATAACATCCTCTAACGTTCTTATGCCTGCTTGCATCTAATCTTTCCATGCAATTTTTGAACCGCCTATTTGTATCTCTATTATTTTCAATGGGAAAAATTGTCTTGGAATTCAAACGTTATGGAACTCGAACGGGGTTCTGGAACGGATTAAGTTCGGATTCCAAGGTATCACTGGATTATATCAGGATGGATATTTGTTTAACAAAAACAACAATAGTGAAAGAAAGCCACACCACTAGTTTTTGTAAAATACAAAAAATGCAAAAATTGTGTAGAAGAAAATAAACTTCAGCCAGACATAGGTAAATACAAAGACCAAGGGGCTCATTTTCAAAAAAAGAAAAAATATCCAAAATGTGGCATAAACATAACATAACATAATACTTATAGACCGCGTTACCAAAAAGTTCTACGCGGTTTACAAAAGATTATAAACATTAAACATAATCGTATATTTGAATGAGTCAGCTAGTCAGGTATTTGGAGAAAAGATAGGATTTTAGCTGTTTTCTAAAATGTTTGTAAGACACAGCTGTGAGCAACAATGATCGAAATTCTTTTTCATGAGAAGCCGCCTGAGATGCTAAAGAGTGATTGAGGAATTTCTTGCTTTTACAACCTTTTATAGGCAGATGGATGGTTTTCTTGCCAAACCCTGCCTATTTGCTGTTTTTGAAATCTATTTTCTAGGTGATTGTCCGTGGGACTAGGGCAGACTTACGATTTGGACGTTTTTCTGCCATAATCCAACATTTAAGAGTACGTCCAGGGCGCAATTTAGATATTTGCAGCTTTGACCTGTTTTAACAATGAATAAGTGCCTAAAAGGTATCCAAACTGACTAGATGACCACTGGAGGAAAGAAGGCATGACCCCCTCTCCCCCCCCCCACACACACAACACTCCTCCAGTGGTCACTGACTCTCTCCCAACCCCCAAAAATGTGAATGAAACAGTACATATTTGCCTATATAACAGCGTCAGATATTATAGCCAGTCCTATCAGAGCAGCAAGCTGGTTCCTGAAGTAGTCTGGTAGGCAGTGTAGTGGATCATAGACTAAGGTGACCATACGTCCCGTTTTCGGACCAATCGTCCCGTTGTCCCGACCCACCGGTTCGGGACACTGAAATGTCCCGTTTTCAGGGACAGCGTCCAGAAGCTGTGCGCAGGGACACAGGACGGGCGATCACTTTCCCTCCCTGCCGTGCCGATTCAAACCCTGGGCCGCCGCCGCTGCTTCTTGCCTTCTTCCCAATGTCAATTTCGAACTTCCTCTCCGACATCAAAATTGATGTCGGAAAGAAGGAAAGAAGGCAAGAAGCAGTGGTGGTGGCCCAGGGTTTGAATTGGCACGGCAGAGAGGCAGACTGGCAGGCAGCGGCGGTACATGGATGGACGGGCGGACGGGAGGTTTGAATCTGCAGGGGGGGGGTGAATCAGGGACTGGAGGGAGGGAAGAAGGTAGGCAGGCAGGCTTTGGGGGGAGGGACAAAGGCAAGGGAAGACATAGGAAGGGGGCACTATGGACATGGGAAGGAAGCACTGGGGGCACTAAGGAGATGAGAAGGAGGCACTGGGGGCACTAAGGACATGGGAAGGAAGGAGGGAGGGAATGGAAAGGGACAATTGTTGGGCCTGAGTGCAGAAAGAAAGAAATGAAAGAAAGGATACACAGTCAGAAGGAAATACAACCAGAGACTCATGAAATCACCAGACAGCAAAGGTAGGAAAAATGATTTTATTTTCAATTTAGTTATCAAAATGTGTCAGTTTTGAGAATTTATATCTGCTGTCTTTATTTTGCACTATATTTGTCTTTTTTTTCTATAGTTACTGAGGTGACATTGCATATTTTAAAGTCATTTGCCTTGACATCTTTGAAAACCCCCCAAATAAAAATGATAATTAACATTTTCTCTGCGTATAGTGTGCTTTGTAGTTTTTTTAATTTTAAGGTTACCATTATGAATTAATATGAAGATATTATGTGTACATTTAAAATGAATGGAAGAAATTGGGGGCGGGATTGGGGGCGGGACTGACAATTAATAGATGTCCCCTTTTGATGAAAAAAATAAATGGACACGTTATCATAGACTCAGGCCTATACTCCATTCTAACCACTACACTTATGTGGAATTTGTGAGCCTTCTAATCCCATTGGATTGCATTTATTATATTTCATATACCGCTAGTATGTGAATAGTAATCTACATAAGAACATAAGCATTGCCTCTGCCGGGTCAGACCAGGGGTCCATCGTGCCCGGCAGTCCGCTCCCGCAGCGGCCCCCCAGGTCCATGACCTGAAAGTGTTCCCTACCTAACCTAAAATATCCATACCCTATTCGCTCAATGTCCTGTAAGGTAAACCTCTATCTGTACCCTGTAATCCCCTTCGCTTCCAGGAAGTCATCCAGTCCCTTTTTGAACCCCAGAATTGTACTCTGTCTTATCACCTCTCCGGGAAACGCTTTCCAGGTGTCCACCACCCTCTGAGTGAAGAAGAACTTCCTTGCATTCGTTATGAATCTGTCTCCTCTCAGTTTTTCTGAATGACCTCTTGTTTTAGTTGTCCCTGCTAGTCTAAAGAATCTGTCCCTCTCCACCTTCTCTATGCCTTTCATGATTTTATAAGTCTCTATCATGTCCCCTCTCAGTCTCCGCTTCTCCAGGGTAAAGAGCCCCAGCCTGTCTAACCGTTCGGCATATGAAAGGTTCTCCATACCCTTTATCATCCTCGTTGCCCTCCTCTGGACCCTCTCGAGTATTGCCATGTCCTTCTTGAGGTATGGCGACCAGTATTGGACGCAGTATTCCAGATGTGGACGCACCATTGCTCGATACAGTGGTAGGATAACTTCCTTCGTTCTGGTAGTGATACCTTTCTTGATAATGCCCAACATTCTGTTCGCTTTTTTTGAGGCCACTGCACATTGCGCCGCCGGCTTCATTGTGTTATCCACCAATACCCCCAGATCTTTTTCTTGGCTGCCTTCCCCGAGTACCCTCCCTCCCATCGCGTAGCTGTACATGGAGTTCCCCTTCCCTATGTGCAAGACCTTACATTTCTCCACATTGAAGCTCATCTGCCATTTTTTTGCCCACTCACTCAGTTTGTTCAGGTCGCTCTGCAGTTCTTTGCATTCCTCAACAGTTCTGACCCTGCTGGAGAGTTTTGTGTCATCCGCGAACTTGATAACTTCGCACTTTGTCCCCGTTTCTAGATCATTAATAAATATATTGAACAGCAGTGGTCCCAGCACTGACCCTTGCGGAACACCACTTGTGACCCCTATCCAGTCAGAGTAGTGCCCCTTTACTCCTACTCTTTGTTTCCTGTCCGCCAGCCAATTTTTGATCCATCTGTGCACGTCCCCTTCCACCCCGTGACTCCACAGTTTCTTCAGTAAGCGCTCATGGGGCACCTTGTCGAAGGCTTTTTGGAAATCTAGATATATAATGTCTACTGGGTCACCTTGGTCCAATTGCTTACTTATCCCCTCAAAGAAATGCAGTAGATTTGTCTGGCATGATCGGCCTTTACAGAAACCATGCTGGCTCAATCTCATCAGATTATTTTTTTCTATATGCTCATTGATACCTTCCCTGATCAGTGATTCGGCCATCTTCCCCGGAACAGAGGTTAAGCTCACCGGTCTGTAGTTTCCCGGGTCGCCTCTCGATCCTTTTTTGAAGATCGGTGTAACATTCGCTATCTTCCAGTCCTCCAGGATTATCCCTGTTCTCAAGGACAATACTAAGACAGAAGCGGTGGTTACAAAAAAAACCCAACCTAAAATACATTAGGGGTAGGAGTTACATGTTTACAAACCATCAGAGGGTAGAAGAAAGGCGAAAGGGTCGATAGCATGAAAGCGCAGGAGATAAGAAAGAGGGTGGGAGTAATGAAAATATGAGAATCAGACACAAAGATCAGTAAGAATTAGAGTCATTGTTGTAAATGCTAAACCCTCCTATGCAGACTATGGCCATTTATCTTGGCATCACTAAGAACTGCCTTCAAAAGACAATTGATTCAGAATACCGCCGCAAAGTTGATCTATGGAAAGAGCAAATTCGACCATGTGACTCCTTTACTTTTCTCTCTCCATTGGCTCCCAGCTTCTTTTAGAATTCAGTTTAAGTGTTTATGTATTGTTTTTAAGATTTTTACATGGTATCTTTGCTCCTCTTGTTCCTCTGCTATGGAATGTTTATAGATTTTCATATGCGAAAGGCATTCATCGATTTTAACTTTCTCTTCCTTCTAGGAAAGGCATTCAAGAAGTTAAGAATTGTAGCAGCTCTCTGGTGTTTAAATTTCCTCAACTATGGAATAAACTTCCCCTAATTTTGCGGTGTCCCAGTTCCTTCAAACTCTTCCGTAAACTTCTAAACTTTTTTATTCGCTAAATATTTTGAAAACTAACCCCCTGTTTTACGAAGCCGTGCAGCAACGGCCCCAAAGCTCTTTAAATCTCTGTGGGCTTCGGGGCCATTACTTTAGCGCAGCCGCTAGCGTGGCTTTGTAAAAGAGGCCCTAACTTTCTTGTATTTCAGTTTACTTTATTTTTTAAAAAATATTGTTAACCGCGTCGAGCTTCCTTTGATTGAAGGCCCGGTATATAAGGTTAAGGGCTCCTTTTATCAAGCCGCTAGCGGTTTAACACACATAATAGCGCGCGTTAAACCACTGGCTGCACTAGCCGCTACCGCCTCCTCTTGAGCAGGCGGTAGTTTTTGGCCACCGCAGGGGTTAACGCATGATGAAGAGTCACGCGCGTTAACCCCGCTAGCACGGCTTAATAAAAAGGAGCCCTAAGGTTTAGTTTAGGGTTCCATAGTGTTGGTACCCATCAAAAGGCTATTGGTGTGGTGTACAGTTTGGTACAGTGAGTTATGGGTGGGAGGGCTCACCATATACTATAAGGGGACTATAGTGAGATGTGTACCTTGGACTTTTTATATGCGATTAATGCAGTGACCACTAGGGTGTCCCACTGCTCTGCAGGGATGTCTGTGTGGGAAGTCTGCTAAGAATGCTAGCCCCCTCCTGGCTTGTTCCTTACGTTTTTATTTTGGATGTGCTGTTTCTCAAAATAGTTCAAAAAGATAGATGCCCTGAGCTCAAACAAAAAAATAAAACAAAACAAAATGGATGTTTTGCAGTTTTGAAAATAGGCATATTTGGTACTGGATCTTTTTGGGTGCTCCGCAAATGTCTAAACTCAGATATAATCAATCGCACTGCACTTTCTTCAAATATCACTTAATAAGCATGTACTCTATAGAATCATTTAGATAAACTCAGATTTAGACATCATCTTGAAAGTGGCCCTTCACAAGTCTCAAAACTCACAGATTTTGAAAAAAAAAAAAAAATATATGACACTCTTATATCAGTGTCAAAAGTACATTCCGTATAATAATAATAATAATTTTATTCTTATATACCGCCAAAGCCATATAAGATCAGACACTAATAACAGGAAGAAACCCCCCCTCCCCCACCACCACCACCACAATTATAGACACACAAAACACAAATAATGAAAAAAATCTTCCACTTATCTGATGCAAAATCCTTCACTCATTTTTTTATTTTTTTTGCAAATCATTTTTATTAAAGTCAACCAGAGGAACAAATGTCTGTGCAAGCCGTGCAGTCAATTGAACTGGCATTCTCATATACCTCCAAGATGGGTTTCCTGTTTCACATAGCTGCATCAGGGGAGACAAAATATCCTGTTGCCCACAGACTTTCAAGATCGCACCAGGTCTCATGAAACATTAAGATTTAAAAACGACATCCTTCAAGGGCTCCATCCTCGGAAGCACTTTGCATCCAATAAAACTCAAAAATACACTGACCATTCAATTCTTGAATTCAAACCAGACGGCTTAACTATATTGATTGAATAGATCCAGATTTATAGATTTTATAGACTTGTAAACGTACACATCTAGGATGGGGGAAGGAAGTTGCATTGGAACTTGATTCAGGGTACATATGGATAGTTTCTTGTGAGTTTTATTCTATTTGAGTATTGGGTGGGAGGGTGGGGAAAAATTTAATTGTATATTAATGTCTGAAAGTTTATTGTGCTTGTCTTGTAATATTTTATGAATAGATGGTGAGTTATTAATTACTTGTTGCATAATTGTTTGAAAATCTAAGATATATATATATATATATATGAATATTAATTACTTGTTGCATAATTGTAGTTTGAAAATCTAATAAAGATATACATATATATATATATAAGATTTTCAAACTACAATTATGCAACAAGTAATTAATATTCATATATACATCCTATATAATAAAACGCTAGCCGCGCATGCGCACTCCTGCCTGCGTGCTTCCGTAATCCGTAGGTCCGTGGCAGGCAGGAGAGCGGATGCGCGGTTAGGGCCCACACTGGAGCTCTGTGGCCGACCCGGGATCGTGGGAGGATGCGCCGCGCAAAGTGCTGCACACGTACTGGAGGGGGAGGGACATACTGGTTCTGCACATACCAGCACAAACCTCCCTCCAGCGTTGGCAGCCACAGCACGCTAAACAGGCTGCTTCGCGCTTTCTCCTGCAGTTGAGTCCCTCTGCCGCGTCACTGATGATGATGTCATCAATGACGCGGCAGAGGGACTCAACGGCAGAAGAAAGCCGCGAAGCAGCCTGTTTATCGTGCTGCGGCTACCAACGCTGGAGGGAGGTTTGATATTAAAGTCATCTCGCTGGGAGGGTCGTAGAGTCAGCGGGGGTTGGGCTGGGAGGGGAGAGAAGCGTCTGCCTCGGGTGCTTCAGGCAGCAGCAGCGTTTACAATTCGCTGCTGTTGTTGGCTTCAGGCCTTCCTCTCTGGCCGGTCCTGCCTACTTCCTGTTTTAATGAAGACAGGACCGGCCAGAGAGAAAGACCTGAAGCCAGCAACAGCAATGAATTGTGAATGCTGCTGCTGCCCAATGAAGTAGTTAAATGAGGAAAGGGAGCAGAAGGGGAGAGAATGGCTTGGAGGGAAGGAGGAAGGTATGCCAGACCAAGGGAAAAGGAAGGAGGAGATGGAGAGAGGCCATATGGAACAGAGAGAGAGAGGGCGGACACTGGATGGAAAGAGAAGAGAGGGGCAAGACAGAGGGTGAACAGTATATGGAAGGGGTAGAGAGAGGGAGACACACCGAATGGAAGTGTGGAGGACAGGGGGAGCAGACGTTGGAAGGAAGTGGGGAGGAGAAATAAAAAAAGGCCACATGCAGGATTGAGGGAAGAGGATAGAGTTAGAAATAAAGATAGACAGACAGGGGGGCCAGGGAAAGACACAGACAGAAAGAATGATAGCGTCCAAGGAGAGAGAGAGACAAATAAAAAAAAAAAAAACAGACAGACATCTACTCTAGCACCCGATAATTTAACGGGCTAAAAAACTAGTGTGTATATGTATATATATATATATATATAGATCTATTTCTGCTGTTGTTGTCTAAACAATTTCTTGAAATCACCATGGTATCGCACAACTTTTTCCAAGACCTTGCTTTTCAGGGTCAAAAGAACATGGTGTTTAGATACGTGGTGTGGAACCATAGCAGCCAACATTTTATTCATGTTCTAACTGGATCTATGTTCAATCGATCACACATATAGGCTCCTATTACAAAGCCATGCTAGCGGTTTTATCGCACGCACCGGATTAGCGCGCTAGCCGGAAATCTACCGCCTGCTCAAAAGGAGGCGGTAGCGGCTAGCGTGTGCAGCAATTTAGCGCGCGCTATTCCGGGCGTTAAGGCCCTAGCGCGGCTTTGTAAAAGGAGCCCATAAAGTTCTAGAGGTCTGACCTATATACAGTACTGTAGATCAGCCTACAATGGCATCTAATCGCATAAATTACACCTATAGTTTGCATTAGACTTTACTAAAATATGTTGTTTACATAGTAACATAGTAGATGATGGCAGATAAAGACCCGAATGGTCCATCCAGTCTGCCCAACCTGATTCAATTTAAATTTTTTTAAAATTTTTTCTTCTTAGCTATTTCTGGGCAAGAATCCAAAGCTCGGTACTGTGCTTGAGTTCCTACTGCCAAAATCTCCGTTAAACCTACTCCAGCCCATCTAAACCCTCCCAGCTATTGAAGCCCTCCCCAGCCCATCCTCCACCAAACGGCCATATACAGACACAGACCGTGCAAGTCTGCCCAGTACTGGCCTTAGTTCAATATTTAATATTATTTTCTGATTCTAGATCTTCTGTGTTCATCCCACGCTTCTTTGAACTCAGTCACCATTTTCCTCTCCACCACCTCTCTCGGGAGCGCATTCCAGGCCTCCACCACCCTCTCCGTAAAGTAGAATTTCCTAACATTGCCTTTGAATCTACCACTCCTCAACCTCAAATTATGTCCTCTGGTTTTACCATTTTCCTTTCTCTGGAAAAGATTTTGTTCTACGTTAATACCCTTCAAGTAATGAGAATCCATACCATAACGAGAATCAAAAACGATCCGTCAGTCTCCAATACAATGGAACATACTGTGCCGTGGCCACACTTCCACTGGTCACTGCTATTTATATGACTCTGAGAAGGGCGTGTGCACCAGACATCAGCTTAGACTGTCCCACAAATTTTGATTCTGTACAAATGAAAGTAAAAATTCTGTATTGGCAAAACATGGGTGTGACTGAAGTATAGCTAAATGAAGACAAATGGCTTTGCTCAATTTCTTGGTTGAAGCAGTATATTTAATTACAAAACACAAAATAATGTCTCTGTGTTCCCACAAAGCCTCTCGTGAATTGAAATAAGCTCGCTTCACTGCTTTTCGCAAAAGAGATGAGATACTCCCAATCAATAAATTTGGAGCTCAGATTTTCTGCTATATTTATTAAGGGCTCCTGCCCCCCGCGCTACGCGTAAAAACTAATGCCAGCTCAATGGTGGCGTTAGCATCTAGCGCACGGCATTCCAGCGTGCGCTAAAACCGCTAGCGCAGCTTAGTAAAAGGAGCCCTAAGAGTTCCTTTTACAAAGCCACGCTAGGGCCTTAACACGCAGAATAGCCGCTACCGCCTCCTTTTGAGCAGGCGGTAGATTTTTGGCTACCGCACGCTATAGCACGCGCTAATCCGGTGCGTGCGCTAAAACCGTTAGCGCGGCTTTGTAAAAGGAGCCCTAATTCTTCAGCGCTGCAACAACTACAGTGATATCTCAAAATCTGAGAGTATGGTATTCTATTTCTCATATGACAAGGATGCATGCCAGTATAATCCAGCAAGAAATTCCTATCTATCGATTTAGAAAACACCATGGTAGCAAACATATTGGATTCCAAACACATCTGTACGTCCAAACAGGTAATGACTCATTGGTCAACCTTCATTTCCAAAATTTTATTAGAAATATGGCGAGTACAAGGGGGCACTCGGAGAAGCTGAAAGGGGACAGGTTTAGAACCAATGCTAGGAAGTTCTTTTTCACTCAGAGGGTGGTGGACACATGGAACGCACTGCCGGAGGTTGTGATAGGACAGAGTACACTACGGGGTTTTAAAGAAGGATTCGATAAATTCCTGAAAGATAGGGGGATTGAGGGATACAGATAGAGGTAGAGATGGAATATAGAACGAGTATAGAAAGAGACCAAGGGGGATTTAAGGGTTCAAACAAAGATCACCGTACAGATCATGGGCCTGATGGGCCGCCGCAGGTGCGGACTGCTGGGCGCGATGGACCTCTGGTCTGACCCAGCAGAGGCAACTTCTTATGTTCTTATTCAAAAAAGTGCAAAAACTGATGGGAAGACTCGATAGGGCCGCTCCAAAGACAAAACATAGGGATCCTTTTACTAAGGTGCGCTAAGCGTTTTAGGGTGCGCTAAATATTAGCTCACGCCAATCACACGCTAAATGCTAATGTGTGCGTGTTAGTCTATGGACACCTTAGCATTTAGCGCGTGCATAGATTTAGCGCAAGCTAAACACACACTAAAACAATTAGCGCACCTTAGGGGGATCGTGTGTATAAAATGGTACCAACATTGCACAAATCTGAAAAAGGATGAAGACTCAGAGGAGATATGATAGAGACCTTCAAGATCCTGAGGGGCATCGAAAAGGTTGACAAGGACAGATTTTTCAAATTGAAAGAAACCACAAGAACAAGGGGTCACTCGATGAAATTGAAGGGGGACAGGTTTAAAACAAACGCAAGGAAATTCTTTTTCACACAGAGGGTGGTGGACACATGGAACACCCTTCCGGAGGCCGTGATAAGAAATAGCACAGTACAGGGTTTCAAGGAAGACCTGGACAGGTTCCTGGAGGACAAAGGGATTGAGGGGTACAGATAAGAACAGTGGAAGATTTAGAGATAAGTGTAGAGGTAGGTATAAAATTAGTCAGGGACCGCTGCTCAGGCAATATGCCTGATGGGCCGCCGCGTGAGCGGACCGCTGGGCTGGATGGACCTCTGGTCTGCCCCGGCGGAGGCGACTACTTATGTACTTATGTACTTAATAAATATATTTCTCCGCAACGGAAGCCATGAACAAATTGGGCACTGTGGATGCAAAAGATACTGCACAAAGGAAAACCAAGAAAAACTGCAGTCAAGATGCAGGCTATGTTTATCATACCAATTATTGAATGCGGTTAATATTACCACCTTTAAACAAACCAAGGGACCCGACACGGTCCGTGTTTCGGTTAACACGCCTTCATCAGGGGTCCTAACAAATGGAAATAGAGATAGCTAAAGATATACATGAACAGATATATGAATACTTAAATACTGGAAAGGTGGTGGGCACGAGGACAAATACAAAACGGTGAAAATCAGGACAAAAGAAAACAAACCCAAGTGATGTAAGGTGACAAGTATATAAGAAAACAAGATAAATTATAGTGCATATATATGTGATATAGATAATAGCCATGATAATGAATGAAAACAGCGAAGTCGGCTTTTCTTGATAATGACTGGAATAGCCATCCAGATGGTTACACATAACTGGAAGAGTTATGATCGACTGAATTACACTTTCTGGTGGGCAAACCTATGTTCCAGTTACAAGTATGAAAGAATGAACGCGGAATGTTTGGGATATAGTAACGCATTCAAAATGGTGTGGAGCCCATTGACTGCATTTATTGAGTCGCAATAACTGTCATGTACCTTTCCTTTTATTTGACTTCCTTACACATCCAGGGTGGGGAATGTATTATTGTTTGCTATACTTAATTATCTATATTATTGAAATTAAATATGTACTTCTTCTATTAATTATGGGGAGGAGGGGGGGAGAAAAGGATTGTTTTTGAATTATTTGTGTATTTAAAGTGCGTTCTGTGTAGTGTTTATGTTTAAATTCATTGTATGGCACTGTTAACATTTGAAAATTAATAAAGATTTATAAAAAAAAACAAAACACCCCAAAACAAAAAACAGCAAAGTGTGATTGAAACTACAGGACAAATTGTGGTACATGTGTATGGTGTTGATATAAATGTAATAATGAATAGGAACCAACAAGGAAATAAACAAAGGACATGCTGTTTGCAGATCGTGAACTAAAAATGAAGAGAATGCGAGACCGGATCATAGAACTTAAGGACCTACCCAGATTGACAAGGTATCAAATTAAACCACACGCAAAAGATACTCCCATAGCTATCCTAGCAAACCAAAAAAAAAAAAAAAGAATTTTTTCACATGGCTATTTCGCTCAATGCCACCAGACACCGAGCTAGAACTAAAATTGATTGGAGGATGCTGTTCTAATGTGCCAAACGAGACTGTCCATGCCTCAGAGGGCTTGAATTGGAGTAGCTTGATGGGGGGTTTAAAGCAGCCCAACAGTCCCGTCAAGACTGGGCCTGAGAGCCTTAGGCCACAGCTTAGAGACCCAAGGTTTTTGGCTGGGGTTATTTTAGAAGCTGCCAGGCTCCTTTTCTTGATTTTTTTTTTTTCAGTGTAGTAGATTGAGAGGGGGGGAGGGATTCCAAAGCTGATCAGGTCACAAAGATCCTGACACCCAACACAACAAAGCAACAGACCAATGAAGATAACATATATGAAGGAGCACGCCTAGTATCAGGGGTGCTCAGTACTCACCGACGTCCACAGAAGTGGTTGCAAAATATAGCATTTTAATTCCTATTACAAATAGCACCAAGTACATTTCTATTTCCTACTAAAATATACTGATGCTTTATGAAAAATTCACCTTGCACAATGATCCAATTAAGTGCAAAACTAGAGTGTGTGATACCTGTTGTTTTACAATAATAGACTATTCAAGACTTCATAACAAGTTCAAAGCCTCCCTTCCTGCCTGCAAAATTTATTAAGACCTCTAATGAACTGGATATATTAGAAATTAGTTTCATGGGCATGCATGAATAATAAATTATGCAGAAGATGTTTGAAATAAAAGAAGTTGTTTTGTTCCACATTATATTTCTTCCACCATGAAATCCCTGATTACATACACACTGATCATGTTTTCTTTATTTATACCCATTGACTCTGAAATTAATTATACTGTAGCCTTAATTCCATCCGAACACTTGGATCTCTTGTTATGTCTTACAGTTTGCAGAAGTCTTTAGCAGTGTAGCAATATTTTGGAATTTCATCCTTACCATGGCATCACAAAGCTGCAAGAAAGGGACCTTGGTGTGCTCTTACATGGGTTGGTAGCCATGCACTATGGCCATTTTTACTGCAGCTGGAAAATGGACAATTTTCCAAAATAATAGCCATGTGCTAACGGGGCTCATAATTTAAAAAACTAAAATGGCCATAAAGCCACCTAAATCCTAATTGCTGGGACATCCAAGTGTCAATAATCCAAACCCTTTTGCTGGACATTTAGTGACGTTTCTGCCGCTGTGTGTCCAGAGTTCCAGGGGGCGTGTTGAGAGGCATGTTATGGGTGGGCTTAACTTGGACATGTTGTGAGGGGGGGGGGGTTAATTTTCCAGACCTAAATCTCTACCATAGGTCGTTTATATTAAGACAAGGCGCAGAATGGCTTCATACAATGGAGCTCCAAGATATTCCAAATTGGTTGCGACTAGAAATCTTGCTTATGCAACCTATCCCATTGCTTAGATTACTAGATTCCTCTTATTTACAATCCCACCCTGGCAACCCCTTATTACATACCACTCACAAAATTCAGATGGAATTGGATAAATTTTTAGAGCATCCCTGGCTTCAGTCTGTCTTTTGCCCTCTCTGGCATAACCGACTATTTCAAATTGGAAAGGAACGTATCTCTAGGCCAGTATGGTAACGCCATTGAATATGGGATATTGCATCCCTATGTCACTCCGATGGCTCATGGCATACCTTTAGTGAACTGCAAACCGAATTCTCCCTCCCTGATTCTCAACTCTATCAATGGCTGCAACTCTGCTCCTCCATTAGGAAATCTGGCCTTAATACACTTACTATTATCCACACTCCCACTCTATACTCTCTCTAAATAATTCTTAATTTTAGGTCACACAGCTTTGAAATTTTATAACCTGCTCAAGCGAATTCCCTCTAGTCCAACCTCCACTTTAAAACATACCTGGGAAGAAGATCTTGGCATCTCCATTTCTGATATTGATTGGGATAATATTCTGAAATCTACTTTTCGTACTTCTAGATCTGCCTCCCTTACTCAAAGTCTTTTTTTTTTCTTCTACACAGAGCGCAACGGACCCCCATTAAATCTCATAGAATTAATCCATCCTTTTCCAGTGCATGTTGGACATGCTCCACTGCTCCTGGATCCTTAAAACATCTCATATTTACATGTCCTGCAATACAAACATACTGGACATCTGTGTGGGACACCATATGTTCTCTATTTCATGTAAATATTGAATTGTCTTACCAAATGTTACTGAAATCTTCTGCATCTTCACATAATCTTTCTATATGTGATGCTTTTCTATTTGATGTCCTCTTAGCTTTGGCTCTCAAGGTCCTTCTCAGTTTCTGGAAGAACCTGGCCTCTCACCCTCAATGTTGGAATTTAGTTTGCCAAACTTACCGATTTGAGGCTTATATAGCTAAAAAATTGAATCACTATCAACATTTTCAAGTTAATTGGAAATATCTAAAGCTCTATCTTCGCCATTCTGATGTCTGACGTCCATTTCTCCTTTTCTCTTTCTTTCCTCTCTCTCTCTCTGCTGACTAATTACTTCTTTCTATTCCCTCTTTCCTTTTTCCTCCTCTTCTCCTTTTTGTTTGACTCCATGATGGAAACTGATTATGCTCAATTTGATTGATGTTTACTAAGACTTGTTGTTCTTATGCCATATACGTTTACAGTTGTACTAATTTTTCTATTTGCAGATTTGGTGGTACACCATCAATCATTTTGCTGTATTATGTCTTGTTCTATTTTTGAAAACATTTCAATAAATATACACTGACTTAAAAAAAAACTTGGACATGTTGTGGCAATAATCAAACCTTTTCCAAGATGTCCTGGATGGAACTTAGTTGTTCAGAGCTAGACCTGTTTAAGAAGCATCTAAGTGCCACAAAGGGACCCAAACTGACCAGATGATCACTGTATATATTAAGGTATGATCTCCCAACATTCCCCTACTGATCACTAAGCCCATCCCATGCCCAACAAATCTGAATGAGAGAGTACATATCCGTCTCTAGAACAGCAGTACTTGGTATGGGAAAGCCTACTAGAGCAGTGTTCTTCAACCTTTTTACACCCGTGGACCGGCAGAAATAAAATAATTATTTTGTGGACCGGCAAACTACTAGAACTAAAATTTAAAAACCCTGTTTACGCCCCATCTCCGTGAGCTCGGTCCCCGCAAACCATCTGATCCCATCTGCACAAGCCGCAATTATGATTTTATATTGAACGTATTTTATTAAAGTATAAAAAGAAACAATATTCTGAACAATTGTGATTTTATAAATACAAATATACAGAGCACGGACCAACAAAACCCCTGTCTCCCCTCCCCTTCACATATATCCCCTCTGCTACCAAGAAAACTGAACAAGCCAAGTTATTATAGAATACTACATAGAAATATCATGCTAACAGAATACTGCAGTCCCCAGTTATGTCTCTAGCAGGATATATTCTAATGACAAAATAGAAATAAAATTATTTTTTTCTACCTTTTGTTGTCTCTGGTTTCTGCTTTCATCTTCTTTTCACTCTTTTCCTTCCAGCATCTGCCCGTTCCATCCAATGTCTGCCCTCTCCCCCTTCCATATGTATCTGACTTCTTTCTATGCCCCTCTTCCTTGTCCATCATCCTCTCTCCTTTTTACATCATTCATTCCAGCTTCACTGCCTTCTTCATTTTTATCTCTTATACCAGATCTAGCATCTTTATCCCTCTCTTATTTCTCTGCTGACCCCCTTTCCAGCATCAATGTCTCTCTACTTTCTCATTCCTCTCTCTCCCCTTTCTCTCATCTGATCTCTCCATTCCACCCTGACCCCCTTCCCCTCCTGTAATCTCCCTGCCAGCCATTTCCTTCCTTTTTTCTTTCTCCCTACCCTCCTTCCTTCTTTTCCTTCTCCCCTCCCTCCTCCCTCTATCCAACATTAACTCTCTTCCCATCCCTTTCCCTCCTCCCTCCCAGCAGCATCTCTCCTTCTTCTCCCTTCCCTCCTCCCTCTATCCAACATTAACTCTCTTCCCATCCCTTTCCCTCCTCCCCTCCCAGCAGCATCTCTCCTTCTTCTCCCTTCCCTCCTCCCTCTATCCAACAGTAACTCTCTTCCCATCCCTTTCCCTCCTCCCCTCCCAGCAGCATCTCTCCTTCTTCTCCCTTCCCTCCTCCCTCTATCCAACATTAACTCTCTTCCCATCCCTTTCCCTCCTCCCCTCCCAGCAGCATCTCTCCTTCTAACTCCCTTCAAGTCCAGTAACAGCTCTCCCTTTTCCAGACCTTCCCAGCCTCCTATAGTGGCTTCCTCCCCTTCCAGCAGCTCTCGGTACTTGCCTGCAGGAAGTTGCCGGTAAATCACTGCTCTGGCAAATTGGAGAGCTGGTGGGAGGGGAGACAGCCACTGTGAAGGCTCCCCAGGATCTTGTTTGCACACGCTGACCATCTCCCTCCACCTGCACCTGAATCTGCAGCTCTCTCCGGTATAATCGCAACTTCCCCGCGGCCCTCTTCAGCAACTCGGCAGGATCAAGACACGCTGCCGACATCGGGACCTTCACTCTCTGAGTCCCGCCTATTTTGTTTCAACTTCCTGTTTCCGAACAGGCGAGACTCACAGAGGGAAGGCCCCGACGTTGGCAGCCTATCTTGATTGCCTGAGGCTGGGAGGAACATTAATCAGCAGGAACCGCAGTCGGCAGGAAATTTAACTGCCGGCTTGATTTCACCGGCCCTGCGCAGACCGGCGGTTGAAGAACTGTGTACTAGAGCATCACTCGGGTGCCTTAAGTAACTTGTTGGATGGGCTAGTGAAACAGAGAGGAGGATCCAGGCCCATAAGCAGCTCTAACCACTACATTTATGATGGAACCTACCAAAATCCTACTATACTGCCATGTAGGTGCCACCTGTAGCCACGAGGGCTATTGGGTTGGTAGGCAGATGGGTCTAATAGGGTTTGGGAGAGTTTTGGAGAGCTCAGCATAAATTAGAAGGGGTATATGATGAGATGTACTTCTGGCACTCTTTATGTAAAGTTCAGAGGTACCCTCTAGGGCAGGGCTGCCCAAGTCCGGTCCTCGACATCTACTGGCAGGCCAGGTTTTCAGGATATCCACTATGAATATGCATGAGAGAGATTTGTCTGCACTGCCTTCTTGATATGGAAATCTCTCTCATGCATGTTCATTGTGGATATCCTGAAAACCTGGCCTGCCAGTGGATCTTGAGGACCGGATTTGGGCAGCCCTGCTCTAGGGTGTCCCACTGCTCTGCTGGCATGTCTGTATGGTGAGCAAGGGTCATTGACGCCTTTGTGAAAGCTTCAGGTTTGAAAATAATTATACATGCAAAATGACACCAGCGCAAGGTTTTAAAAATTATAATCAAGATTTATTGAATTATTGTTTCTATTTTTCCATTATTAGATCAAAAGAATCCAGCATAATTGCTTACCGATTGCGCTAATGGGAGATCGTTATAGTGGCCAAAATGCTGGCCTTCTCCTAACGGTATCGTTTTACTAGCTCCAAATTTCCTATTATATACTGTTGGCTTTTCAGTGACATCATCATCATAACGACCAATAACAATTCTATGGGTGGTCTTAAAGTTTAGACAAAAATTCCTCCACGTTTTCAAGTTAGACAGTTTCAGAAAATTACTTTTGATTTCTGAATTAACATTAACATATTCAAAAAGAATCTACAATTATTAACAGGGTGCTGATAAATGCTCAGCCCTAAAGGAAAAAACTCTTCCTAAGCTGGCAGGTTCAAACTGCATAGCCTTACACAGAAACCTTACTCTGGAGGAGGAGGGGGAGGGGCTGGTCTCCCCCTCTCCTTTTATGCTGACAGTCTCACACACAAAGCGCAGGAGTCTCTGACCTAATTACTCCCAGATGTTGCCTCAGGATTTCTTTTAGGCAAATATATTTTATGTTTTTCAAACCCTATGAGGTTCAACACAGTCACACATATTCATTTATACTTTGCTTGGCCAAGCCTCCATATATTCAATAAATCATAATTTTCATTCAAAACTACATCCAATTCAGTTTGGGGACATGCTATCCTTCTCTACCAGTCTAAAACAAGCACATCTGGTGTTAATTAACACCACGCTGCTGGGAGCGAGAAAAACTCAGAGAGGACAAAGAAGACAGAAAACCAGTCACTGGCCCAAGATGGTGTCTGAAGACAGGACAGATATAGTACACACAGAGAACCCAAACTGGATTCCATGTAATCATGTAATCATGATTTCCACCATGATTTGGCTCAACAGCAAAGTAATACACAGATATTATTATGCTTTCCCTTATATTAATCCTTAGTGTATTTTTCTCTGGCCTTAGCTACATTATTATTCAGACTTTTATTCACCCGTTTTTCGTACGTTTCTACTGGGCGTGTCCCTAACTGACACAGATGTTTGTCTGACTAGAATTACCCAGAATCATACGAAAAACTGGCACTTTTGTAGAAAAACTTCACAAAAAATACTGCACTCATCATGTCCTGACATCCCGTCCCATAAACAGCACCCCCTGCTGGCCACGAGCCACTACTCCTCAATGGCCAGTTCATCACAATGATGGTCACTCCCATTGCCAAATGGTCTGGAGGACTTAGACATCTTCAACTTGGATGTTTCTTTGGTTGAAAATGGGATATAAAGTTAGGCATCCTAAAGGTTGGATGTCCTGTCAGCCTATACATCCAAGTAGACGATTTAAAAAAATATATATATATATACTAGTTGTTTAGCCCGTTACATTAACGGGTGCTAGCAGCCCTTCTCCCTTACTTTTACCTCCTCCCTGTCCAGCAGCACCCCCACCCATTCCCTGCTCCCCCTATATAGCAGTAGCCCTTTTCCTTTTATCTTCCCCTGTTCAGCATCACCCCATTTCCAGCTCCCCATATCCAGCAGTAGCTATTCTCCTTTGCAGGAGCCCTTCTCCCTTCCTTTTATCCCCCCCCTCCCGGTCTAGCAGTACCTCTTCCCTGCTTCCCCTATCCAGCAGTAGGCCTCCCTTCCTGTTACCTCCCCCCCTGTCCAGAATCACCTCTTCCCCGCTCCTCCTGTACTGCAGCACCCCCTTACCTGCTCCCCCTGTCCAGTCCGGTGATCTCCAGCCAACAGGATGGCTCCTGCAGGGAGTCTAGTTCCTGTCCGGTCCGCGCCAGGCGTGCGAGCCTGCTCCGCCCCCTCCCGACCTGCTGGGAGTATTTGAATTAGACCCGACGGTTCCTGTTGAGGGAAGCACTCCTCACCGGACTCAGCGGTGAACTCCAGCCATCGGGCTGACATCCGCCTTGGTTTTTTGTTTTTTTTTAGTTGAAAGATGCGGCGGTGGCTCCTCTCATGATCCCCGCCTGCGTCGGAAGTCCAACGCAGGCGGGGATCGTGAGATTAGCCACCGCCGCGTCTTTCAAAGAATCGTAAGCCGCGCATGCACACTTCCTATGTGTCAAATGCAGGGCTCACGTGACAGTGGATCGCAGGCGCTCCTCTTGCTCTCTGGCTGGTGTTAACGTCTGGGGCATTTTTTATTGTTATGTGTAATCAAGGCAGAGATGAGAAGTGGCTCGAGCCGACGCGCTTCTGCTGGGGACTCGTACAGTCCAGTCCTTCTGGAGAGTGTAGGGCAGTGGGGCCGTAGTAAGAGCGGGGCATGCTGCAGTCTTGGCGGCCACGGACATACGGATCATGGAAGCACGCCGATAAGACTGCGCATGCGCCGCCTACGGTTTTATTATATAGATATTTGGACATCTAGCGGTTTAGCTTTCAAAAATGATGTTTCTATGATTCAGACTTTGGACGTTTAGTGGGGCAACATCTGGATTGGATTTATACGTCCTTTTCAAAAATTGCCCTCCACGCTTCTTTAGTCCATGGCCATTACCAAAAATTTAGCCCATATCACCTCTTTTGTAAGGGTTCAAATGCTAATCCTGCCCTAATCAGTTATCATGCAGTAATGTGGCTGCCCTAACCGATCTGCACTGACACACCTACTCCCTACCCCCCAAACATGCTCTATAAGAGAAATATTAAGTGCATGGTTTGCATGCACACATTGGTTTTATCGCAGGAAGCCTCAGCATGTCCAGTGGTAAGCCTCTTTAAGCTACAGAAAGCGTGCACTACCAAGTAAAAGGAACCCATTGTGTTCAACGCTTGGTAAGGTGTCCCCAATCAATTTCAGCATCTCTAAATGTAAAATTAATTTTGACAGGTTCGTATTTTATGATGTAAATTTTATGCAAATTTTATGCGCTGTCTGTTTTCTAATATATTAAAGAAAAATTCATGAAAATATTGCTTATTGTACATAGTTAAGCCCTGTGCGCCACCTTTCAGGCCTTCCCATTTGCGCTGTGAGTAGGTGTGGAGGGGAACCCCCCACTAAACTTACAAGTCCTCATGCTCTTATCGGGGGGGAGGGGTACTCCCCCACTACACTGAAAATTCCCGAAGAGCAAAAATGGGAAGAACGACATGAGTTTTCAGCGTACTGGGGGGATTCCCACCCCCCTCCCCCTCCAATGGGAGCGCAAGGACTTGTAAGTTTACAGGGGGGTTCCCCACCCACACCCCCACTCACAGCGCAAACGGGAAGGCCTCAAAGTGGTGGAAGCGGCGGAGCGGATTTGTCTTGCACGCAAATGTCACCGCGGGATTGTCGGCGAACCAATGTCCAGATCGCTTTTGACGGTGTACTGTATATTTTTATCAGAAAAATATACAGACTATGGGTTAATTAGGTTAAATGAGGACCCTTAAATATTTCCTTGTGCAATTCTGCAATGGGAGACAGGTGTGTAGGTGTATAGTCTGCGCCAATGGTCTGTAATGATAGCCTTGTGTGCTTGATTATTGTTTTATTTCATTTTCTTTTGTGTTCCTTTTCTAATTAAGGAGCCCTTTTACTAAGCTGCATTAGCGTGCGATGCGCTCAGGCATCCCATGGTACATCTGGGATTGGCGCGTGTTTGCCACATGTTACAAAATAGCTTTCATTTTTTAGTGGTGGGTGTGTTTGAGGGCGGAGAGAGTAGGCGTGCCCTGCACTAATCCATTACCTCATGGGCATGGGTGCACGCTGATTAGCGTAATATTAGCATGGGAGCCCTTACCGCCTTCAAAATAGGTGGCAGTAAGGGCTCATGTGCTAACAGACACAGGGCCGCCATCAGGGCAGTACTAGCAGTCCTGCATTCAAGGGCCTGGAGCTGACAGGGGGACCGGGCCAGTAGCGTACCTAGGGGGTGCGGTGCGCCTCGGGTGCACGCCCCAAGGGGGTGCACAGGAGAGAGAGCTGAATGGGGACGATGGGGGACCCGCGGGGTTAAATATAACTCAAGCACGAGGCTAATCTTCTACTCCGACTGCCCTGCCGCTCACACAGCCGATCGGAAGTCTTCCCCGACTTCAGCGCTGAAGTCGGAGGGCTGGCTTTGCTTAAGCCCTCCCTACGACGACAGCGCTGACGTCGGGGAAGACTTCTGGTCGGCTACATGTACGCGGCGGGACAGGCAGGAAATAGAAGTCAAGCCTACGCGGCTCGAGCTACATTTTGCTGAGAAAGTTGCTAAGATGGGCTGGGAGGCAAACGGGGAACACAAAAGGGGGAGGGAGTGCGTTTTGGACACAAGGCATGAACTTGGGAGAGAGGAAGGGAGGGAAAGAGATGCTGAGGTGGGGGGAGAGAATGGGTTTTTGGACACAGAAGGCAAGGACTTGGGAGACAGGAAGAGTGGGAAAGAGATGGTTGTGTACACGGGGAATAGAAGAAAGGAGAATTTTTGGTCATAGGGAGGGAGTGAGGTACAGACAGTGGCATACCAAGGTGGGGGTGGGGGCGGTCTGCCCCGGGTTTACGCCCCAAGGGGGTGCACAGCTGGCCACCCTCCAGTGTTCTCTCTAGGCTGGCAAACTGCGTCTCTTTAGCCACTTGAGTGCCACTGCCGCCATTGGGAACAGGCCGGTGCCAAGTTCTCCCTGCTTTTCCCTGTGGGGCCGACCAACTCTCGCCACCCGCGTCAATTCTGACATCGGAGAGGACGTTCTGGGCCAGCCAATCGCTGCCTAGCTGGCCCAGAACGTCCTCTCCGATGTTAGAATTGACGTTGAGTGGCGAGAGTTGGTCGTCCCCGTGGGGAAAAGAAGCAGGGCGAACTCGGCGCCGGCCTGTTCCCGATAGCGGCAGTGGCAGCCTATTCCCCAGTGGCGGTGGCAGCATTTTCCCAATGGTGGTGGCATAGGGGAGGGCAAGGAGAAAGAAAGAAAGGGGGGGGCAGGGAGCCAGAAAAAAAAAAAAAGAGGACTGGGTGAAACAAAGAAAAATTGGGCATGGAGAGAGAGAGAAAGACAGACATACAGAATGAAAGGGGGTATGGAGAGAGAAAAAAAGAAAGAAGGGGGCAGGGTGAAACAAAGAAAAAGTTTGGGGAGGGAATGAGGTCTGGAGGAGAGGAAGCATACAAGAGGCTGAAAAAGGGAAGAAATATTGGATGCACAGTCAGAAGAATAAAGTGCAACCAGAGACTGATGAAATTACCAAAGGTAGGAAAATGATTTTATTTTCAATTTAGTGATCAAAATGTGTCCGTTTTGAGAATTTATATATGCCGTCTATATTTTGCACTATGGCCCCCTTTTACTAAACCGCAATAGCATTTTTTAGCGCAGGGAGCCTATGAGCTTCAAGAGCAGCGTGGGGCATTCAGCGCAGGTCCCTGCGCTAAAAACCGCTATCGCGGTTTAGTAAAAAGGGAGGGGGAATATTTGTCTATTTTTGTATAGTTGTTACTGAGGTGACATTGCATAAAGTCATCTGCCTTGACCTCTTTGAAAACCCGCGGAATATAAATGATAATTAACATTTTCTCTGCGTACAGCGTGCTTTGTGTTTTTAAAATTTTATTGTTGGTAGATCATTTTGACTTGGCCACAAAGGTAAGGGGGAGGGAGGGGAGCTGCTGAAAGAGTCTACCTTGACGTGGTTGCAGGCTTACAAATCTTTTGGTCAAAGAGTGCGGCGACAGAGAAAAGTATGTGTGTATTCGGCCCATGGAAGAAGGGGGGGGAAGGGGGGGGAAGGGGTGCGTGGGGGGCCCAATAGGATTGCTCAGTAAGGGGCCCAGAAATTTCTGATGGCGGCCCTGAACAGACATGCACTTATTTTAAAATTAGCGTGTGGCCTTTAATAGGAAAAAGTAAATTGCAACCATTTTAGAGCCATGCTAAAAAGTGGCATCAGCACGAAGGAAACCTTTGTGCTAAAAAAAGGGAGGCCAGTTTTTAGCGCAGCTTTGTAAAAGGAATCCTAAGTTTGTAATTGAGGCAATAGAGAATTGAGTGGCTGGGCTGACATTAGGATTTGATCCTGGATTCTCAACTCAGAGGGGAAGTAACATTGGAGGAGGGAGGGGGCTGAAGAAACAGCATGATGGAGGAAGGAAGGGAGAAACAGCATGGAGAGAGGGCAGGCTGGAGAAGCATTATGGAAAGGAGAGCATACTGGAGAAAAGAGCATGGAGTAAGGTGGTGCTGGATGGGTGGGAGAGACAAAAACAGTAAGAGAAGAGATTAGAAGGAGAGAGAAAGGGGCACCCACCGGGGGAGGGGGTGTTGGAAGGAGAAAGAAAGAAAGAAATAAAGAGAGAGGCACCCACAGGAGAGGGGGGTTAGAAGGAGAGAAAGAGAAAGAGAGAGAAAGAAAGAAAGAGAGAGAGAGAAGCTCTAAAAAAGGTAGGATGGGAAGGGGGAATCAAGGAAATGGGTGGGATGTGAGAGGGGCTGTGGGTGGAGAATGGGTGGGGTCATATGTCCTCTTTTTTGTCCTCGAGAGCCAGAACCAGGTCAGGTTTTCAGGATATCCACAATAAATATGCATCAGATAGATTTGCATCTCAAGGAGGCAGTGCATGCAAATCCATCTCATACATATTCATTGTGGATATCCTGAAACTTGACCTGGCTCCGGCTCTCGAGGACCGGAATTGCCTACCCCTGCCCTAGACTATAGGGATGATGTTGAACAGAAATGTAAAGGAGCCTTGTACATTTCTTGTAAGATTTAAAAAATAAATAAATCATGAGATTTAAGAATTTCAAGAAAAGGCTAGCAAGACAGAGGAAAAGAAGTGTGATCTCACTTCCTCCAGCAATGGGCTATCAAAGTAGGAACCACAATAGATGTGCATATGAAGAAATGAGCTATCTAGCTATTTCCTAATCTCAGTGGTGTACCTAGCATATGTGACACCCAGGGCCCATCATTTTTTGCCCCCCCCCATCTTTATGAAAAATATGATTTTTAATAACAATCTACATATCGCACAACAAGCGTGTACCTAAAAGGCAGCATCTTAAACACTGCAGTGAGCACTAGAACACCAACACATACATTGTAAAACTAAACAAACCAGATCCTGCACAGTCAATTGATCCTGTACAGTCGATGCTATCAGAAAGCCATGTCCCTTTCATACACACAGACAGATAACACCCTCGCCCAATATGGAATAATCACAAACTAAAAATAGAAATATGTACACAAAAGTTAAACTGAACTGCCAAGAAACCAGACTCTGCATACAATGCAATACCACAATACCACAAAAATAGTAATACATGTCCTCTAATACTGTGCAAAATATAAAGACAGTAGATGTAAATTTGAAAAAAACTGATACATGACAATCACCACTTTACATATTAACAAATAAAAATAAAACAAATAATGAGAAATAAGAAAATACCATTTTATTGGACTAATCCCCATAAGCTCGGTCCTCATCCCCACAAACCACCTGATTCCATCCACACAAGCCTTGAATTGTTTTATATTGAACTTATTATATTAAACTAAATTATAAAAAGAAACAATATTCTGTACAATTGTCAATTTATAAATCAGCGTCTTCTCCCCACTCTCTCTTCCCCATTTCCCTTCAGCGTCCTCAGCCCACTCTCTCTCCACTTTCCTTCAGTGCACGCACATAAAAACAAGCAAGTAATTTTATATCATTTTTATTCTATTCATTCATAGAAATTAAAGTCTAAATAATGTCAGTCACATAACAAAACATGATTTTACAAAAATAATTCCCTGCACAGTCAAGCCTGCAAGGATTACTAGATGTCTTTCAGCAGCTCCCCTCCCTCCCTCCCCCTTACCTTCGTGGCAAAGTCAAAATGATCTACCAACAATAAAATTTTAAAAACACAAAGCATACTGTACGCAGAGAAAATGTTAATAGTCATTTATATTCTGTGGGTTTTCAAAGAGGTCAAGGCAGATGACTTTATGCAATGTCACCTCAGTAACAACTATACAAAAATAGACAAATATACCCCCTCCCTTTTTACTAAACCGTGATAGCATTTTTTAGCGCAGGGAGCTGCACTGAATGCCCCACACTGCTCTCGACGCTCATAGGCTCCCTGCGCTAAAAACTGCTATTGCGGTTTAGTAAAGGGGGCCGTAGTGCAAAATATAGACAGCATATATAAATTCTCAAAACGGACACATTTTGATCACTAAATTGAAAATAAAATCATTTTTCCTACCTTTGTTTGGTAATTTCATCAGTCTCTGGTTGCATTTTATTCTTCTGACTGTGCATCCAATATTTCTTCCCTTCTTTCAGCCTCCTGTATGCTTCCTCTCCTCCAGACCTCATTCCCTCCAACTTTTTCATTGTTTCATCCTTTCCCCTTCTTTCTTTCTCTCTCCATGCCTCCTTTCTTTCTGTATATCTGTCTCTCTCTCTCCGTGCCCCATTTCTTTCTTTCACTCTACCCCCTTCTTTCTTTCTCTTTCCATGCCCCCTTTCTTTCTCTGTCTCTTTCTCTCTCTCTCTCTCCATGCCCCATTTCTTTCTTTCACCCTACCCCCTTCTTTCTTTATCTTTCCCCATGCCCTCTTTCTTTCTGTTTGTCTTTCTCTCTCTCTCTTTCTCTGTGCCCCATTTATTTCTTTCACCGTGCCCCCTTCTTTCTTTCTTTCTCTCTCCATGCCCCCTTTCTTTCTTTCTGGATCCCTCTTCCCCCCCTTTCTTTCTTTCTGTCTCCCTGTCTCCCCCCCCCTTTCTTTCTTTCTCCCTGCCCTCCCCCATGCCACCGCCATTGGGGAAAGGCTAGCACTGGCCATCAGAAACAGGCCAGTGCCGAGTTCGCCCTGCTTTTCTTCCCTGCGGGCCAACCAACTCTCGCTGCTCGACGTTAATTCTAACGGAGAGCCAGCGATTGGCTGGCCCAGAACGTCCCCTCAGATGTCAGAATTTACGTCAGACGGCTAGAGTTGGTCGGCTCATGGGGAAGAGAAGCAGGGAGGGAGAACTCGGTGCCTGCTTGTTCCCGATGACGCCAGTGGCAGCCTATCCACGGCGAGTGGCCAGCTGTGCACCCGGGGTGGACCTCCACCCCCCTTGGTACACCACTGCATAATCTCCTTGTCTAAGAGAGAACAAAGAATTATTTTCTTGATGCACACACATAATGCTTTCTCATTACTTACTAATGTTTATGGTATTTTATTCATCTATTTCTAACTTTACTTTGCCAGGTCAAAAAAAAAAGCTCAAGCCCTGTACAACTTAAAATGTCACAGATAGCAAGACCTATTACACAGTTGAATAAAATGTACTATTTTTTAAAAAAATATATATTTTAAAGGGCAGGCAGCTATTCTGTGGCTCGTCTATATTGAACAGTAATTTTAAAAGGCTTATGCTGTACGTAAGACCTGCTGCTTTACCTCTTCAACCCACATTGACTTCGGATGTCGTTCCTGTAGAAATTCTCCCACACCGACGTGGAGAAGGGGGCTGAGGGTAGAAGGTGAGGGGTGCAGGATTTCTGCAACATCAAAGTATTGAGCTGGAAGTGAATTGGAAGATGTGGACATGGGGCCCATTTATAATGTGCGCTATGGAAATCATTAATAACCAGGAATATTTCACATGCACAAAAGTATTACAAATGTGCATAGCTACAGGGCACTGAGTTACTGATCGTTTTATAATAACTAAATGACAAGGTTAAGCAGATATGTGAAAAACTATATGCCCAGGAGTATGACTAGTTAATTAAGCACGATAAACTATAGCATCATGAAAAACTGAGCGGAGGGATTTAAAAAAAAAAAAAAAAAACCCCTGCTAAATGTCAATGTACGAATAGCCATACTGTGTGAGATCAATGGTCCATCTATCCCAGTATCCCATCTTCACAGTAGCCAATTCAGGTCACAGTACCTTGCAAAAACCTAAATAATATCCAACATTCCATGCGACTGATCCCAGAGCAAAGCAAAAATGTTCCAGCCACCCTTAAAGTAGTGATTGGCATGAAGAGGATATTGAGGCTCTGTCTTTGAGTCACTGCATGTACAAGCGATATATCAAATTCAATACAATACCGCATGACTGGCAGGTTGACGCAGAGCAAGCTACAAGAGTTTACATGTGGGTCTGAAACCAAGCGCTACAAGCTCCGACCACCGAGGAATCGGATTTGTCTGAAGGGATTGCAAAACGGAATTGCAAGGAAGAATATTGCTGCCTGGACAACTGAAAGGCAACTGCAGGCTGTTTGGCTAACGTGACCATACGTCCCATTTTGAACCAAGGCCATCCCGTTTTTTTAGGTAGCCCGTCCCGTTGTCCCCCAGTACAGCTTCGGGACGCCGGAATGTCCTGTTTTCAGTAGTGCTACCCGATTTCCGATTCAAATCGATTCGTTTTTAGAAAAAAAAACGGAAAACAAACTCACAAATTCGTCAGCCCTGTTGTAGAGACCCATTTGGGCGTTCCCTCTGCTGGGCCGCCGGAGTCCTTCCATCTAATGCAACTTCCGGTTTTGCAAAACCAGACGTTGCCATCAGAAGAAAGGAGTTTGACAAAGGGAGCTCTGAGTAAAGCAGACCTGTGGGCATGTGCGCCTGTGCGGATCGGCGGTGCAAGCAAGTTCAATTTAATATTTGTTGGCTGGCTCATTCCCGGAAGCATTGCTCCTCTCCTCCCCGCATTTACAGTGTAAGAAAAGGAACTCTGCTGGAATTGGGGGGGGGGAAGCTGAAGCCCTTTCTTTGGGGAAGCTGAGAATCGGGGAGAGGGGTTTGGCGAGGGAGGTAGATGTCTTGTTTTGAGGAAAAAAAATAAATGGTCACTTTGTGTTTGGCCCTACTTAGGATTTCAATGTGGCACCAGAAAAAGGAGGATGGATTGAGACACCTGGGTTTTACTTCTATTCCTTTCAATGGAAGTAAAACCCAAATGTCTCAATCTGTCCTCCTTACATACCAACATTTATGAACAGCGTTAATGCCTCAAAGTAGTTGCTCCTTCTAGAATTACCATTCTAATGATTTCAGTGGGTAAAGGCCTGTTTAAAATGTTCTCTTTTTATCAGTTTCAGTTCTAAGCAAAATATGCATTTAAAATTGTAAATATCTATGATATAACCAGTGTCTTTTTTCTAGCATAAATGGTGCCGATACTCAAATAGCAGGCCATTTTCCAAGATGAGATGATCACTGAGAGACCCACCCCTGCAACCAGCCACAGAATCCATGAAAAGTCAGCACTGAGTGCACAGGACCTGAGCTCTTTTATTAATACTTGAGGACAATGGGTCATTTTTATCAAGCAATGGAAAAAGTGCCAGTACTCAGTACCCCCGAGTACCCCCTCAAAAAAGCTCTTCGAATAACAGTACCACTGTAAGCCAACAGCAGATCATTGCAACATACTTAATTGCTTACGTATTTAAATCAACCCTTATGAAAACGGGATCGGCATAGAAACATGGTGACAGATAAAGACCAAATGGCCCATCTGCAGTAACCATTCTCTCTTTCTCTAAGAGATCCTACACCTTCTTGAATTCAGACACAGTCTCTGTCTCCACCACTTCTTCCAGGAGGCTGTTATACACATCTACCACCCTTTCTGTAAAACAGTATTTCCTTAGATTACTCCTGAGCCTATCACCTGTTAACTTCATGCTACGCCCTCTCATACCAGAGCTTCCTTTCAAATGAAAGAGACATGACTCATGAGCATTTACACCATGTAGGTATTTAAACGTCTCTATTATATCTCCCCTCTCTCACCTTTCCTCTAAAGTATACATATTGAGATCTTTAAATCTGTCCTCAAACGCCTTATGATGAAGACCACGTCCATATTAGTAGCCTTCCTCTGGACCGACTCCATCCTTTTGATATCTTTTTGAATGTGAAGCCTCCAGAATTGTACACAATATTCTAAATGAGGTCTCACCAGAGTCTTATACAGGGGCATCAATACCTCCTTTTTCCTACTGGCCATACCCCTCCCTATGCACCCTAGCATCCTTCTAGCTTTCACCGTCACCTTTTAAACCTGTTTGGCCACCTTAAGATCATCAGATACTGTACAATCACACCCAAGTCCCGCTCTTCTGTCATGCATATAAGTTCTTCATCCCTTAAACTGTAACGTTCATTTGGGTTTTTGCAGCCCAAATACATGACCTTACATTTCTTAGCATTAAATTTTAGCTGCCAAATTTCAGACCATTCTTCAAGCTTCGCTAGCCCTTTCTTCATGTCATTCACACCATCTGAGGTGTCTATTCTATTGCAGTTTGGTATTATCCACAAAGAGGCAAATCTTACCCGACAGCCCTTCAGCAATATCGCTTATAAAAATGTTAAAAAGAAGAGGCCCAAGAACAGAACCTTGAGGCACACCACTGTTAACATCCCTTTCCTCAGAGAAATCTCCCTTGAGCACTACCCTCTGTCATCTTATATACGGCATTCCAAATAAGGACCATGAAAACATTTACAAGAAATCCCCATAGAAAGATAAAAGTTCTCAGGTAAAAATAGATGCGTTCCCATGGAGTGCGTATGATCACTGATTCTTGGCTATTGTGATACAGCACACAATGGAGCATTGACATTTTCCTAATTGCTCCAACATGGACCAAGTACTGGAGTAATAGAACTATAAATCACTTATTCTGAATCGACATCTTGCTCTGTCTGTCTAATAGTGTGCTGTTACACATCATTTGCAGAGCAGGTTCATGGGTCATGATTCGCAAACCATTTTGTGAGTTCTTCTGTGACTAATTGACTGGGCCTTCTAGAGTTATTTAACCTAGATACTTGAAAAACACAAGGTAGACGCCTGAAATATCACTTATTATGGTCTCATGGCGTTCAAATCACGGTGCTTAAAATATTTCCAAATACTAGGATCCTAGTTTTATAAGCTGCTGCCAAGATGGGTTCATAGCTCCAAATTTTTGCAAGCCTATAACATAACTTCCACTAGAAGTGATTATTTTATCTCATGGTTATCCTATATTAGATATTTTTTTCTTACATATCTGGAAGAAGAGCAACTATGGGCATACCCAAACCAACTGAAAAAAGTAAAGAAACCCAAATGAATGACCGTACTGGTCAAAAACATGCATTTTAACCTTCTAATATATATATTTTTTTTGTTTGTTTGTTTTAGAACACCTATTGCCATACTGGGATACACCAAAAGGTCCATCAAGCCTAGTATCGTTTTCCAACAGTGATCAACCCAGGTCCCAAGTACCTAGCTAAATCCTAAGTAGTAAAACAGATTGTATGCTGCATTTCCTAAGAATAAGTGGTGGGTTTTCCAAAGCCATCTCAATAATGGCCTATGGACTTCTCTTTTAGGAAATTATCCAAATCTTTTTTAAACCCCGCTAAGCTAACTGATTTCACCACATTCTCCAACAATGAATTCAAGAGTTTATGCATTGAGTAAATAAATATTTTCTATATATATTTTTTTTAAATCCACTACTTAGGGCTCCTTTTACTAAGGTGCGCTAGCGTTTTTAGCGCACGCACAAGATTAGCGCACGCTAGCCGAAAAATTACCGCCTGCTTAAAAGGCAGCGGTAGCGGCTAGCGCGCTATTCCGTGCGTTAAGGCCCTAACGCACCTTTGTAAAAGGAGCCCTTAGTAGCTTCATCGCCTGCCCCCTAGTCCTAGTATTTTTGGAGAGTGAACAAGCGATTCACGTCTACCCTTTCCACTTCATTCAGTATTGTATAGACCTCTATCATATCACCCCTGAGCTGTCTCTTCTCCAAGCTGAAGAGCCCTAGCTGCTTTAGCCTCTCCTCATAGGGAAGTCATCCCAAACATTTATCATTTTAGTTGTACTTCTCTGTACCTTTTCTAATTACGCTATATCTTTTTTGAGATAGGGCAACCAGAACTGCACATAGTATTCAAGTTGCGGCCGTACCATAGAGCGATACAAGGCATTATAACATTTTCATCTTTGTTTTCCATTCCTTTTCTGATAATTCCTAACACATTCTATTTGCTTTCTTAGCCGCCACCACCACACATTGAGCTGAGGGTTTCAACATATCCTCATCAATGACACCTAGATCCTTTTCCTGGGCAGAGACTTCTAACACAGAACCCAGCATCATGTAGCTATAGTTTGAGTTCCTCTTTCCCACATGCATCACTTTGTAATTGCTCACATTAAACCTCATCTACCATTTTGGCGCCCAGTCTTTCAGTCTCACAATTTTCTTTCGATTTAACAACTTTGTGACATTTAATTTAATTATCTCACTAGTTATTCCCATCACTTGATCATTTATAAATAGGTTAAAAAGCAGCGGTCCTAGCAGACCCCTGGGGAACCCCACTTTTTACCCTTCTCCATTGAGAATATTGATCATTTAAACCTTCTCTCTGCTTTGTCTTTTAACCAGTAGAATCCCGATTATCCAGGACTCAAACAACTGGCTCTCTCACCCAATCCAACCCAACCCCCCCAAAAAAATTAAATAAATTGTCCTCCTTCCAGCCCCCGAAGCATCAGGGGCAGTGGTCCTGACCCGCCAACCCCCCTCCCTCCAGTCCTGAAGCAGCAGTACTGGCATCCTGAACCTCCCCCTCACTCACTCAATGCAGGTCTGACCCACCAACCACCCTCCCTCCAGCCCCGAAGAAGCAGCGGCATTCAGGTAGCAGAGACAGCGCTGTAAACAGACTGTTTGTAGCCAGCACTGGCTGGTCCTTTCCTCTGCTGCATCACTTCCAACATGGCAAAGGTTCCTTCAGGGCTGGCTGTGAGCAGCCTATTTACAGCACTACTTCTGCTGACCAGCTGCCACTGCTTCTTCAGGAAGGGGAGGGAGGGAGGGGGGTTGGCAGGTCAGGACTGCATTGGGTAAGTGAGGGGGATCCAGGAGGCCAGACACATTCAGAGGGAGGGAGAGCAGACCTGGGGGGGGGGATGTACACCAGGTGAAGGACAGGGGAGGGGAAATGGATGGATGATGGACCCATAAGTGGAGGGGGGAGAGAAAGTGATCCAGACCAGAAAGAAGGGTGGGAAAGGAGGAACAGATGCTAGACTTACAATTGGGGGTGGGGGCATGAGATGGAAAGGAAGACAAAACTAGTCATCCGGCATCTACCAATCCCCATGGGTGCCGGATAACTGAGAGTTCATTTGTAGACTCCTAGAGATGACTATCTTTGAATTGATACCCTGAAGCTTCTCAGCCTGAAGCCTTCAAAGAAGAGCTATCCATATACCAGGTGGTCAATATCTTATGAAATCTATTTATTAAACTTGTGTTACCTGTTTAACATAAGAATTACCATGCATTAACCATGCAGGCTGTGCTAATACCCGCATTAAAAAAACTAACATAGAAAATGCCATTTTCAGGCATGGAATGAGCATGATGATTTTATCAAGTCAGACCTATTTCAAAGTCAAGCATTCACCTACTTAACTTTGCAAATGCATGAAAGAATGCAAGTGCAGTGGTACCTCGGAATCCGAACGCCTCAGAACTCGAACGACTTGGAATCCAAACATTTTTTTTGTAGTAAATTTTGCCTTGGAATCCGAACTCTCTGCACATTGTATGTGTGTGTTTGTGCCCCAGAATCCAAACTCTGCTTTGGAATCTGAACACCCTGCACATTGTATGTGTGTGTTTGTGCCCCAGAATCTGAATGCTGCTTTGGAATATTTGTTAATATTTTACCTTAAAATCCAGTGTATTTACTGTTAAAATTTGAGTTTGTGGGACCCAGGAACGGATTAATCCAGTTTCTATTATTTTCAATGGGAAAAATTGTCTTGGAACGCGAACGCTTTGGAACGCGAACGAAGTTTGGATTCCAAGGTTATCACTGTATATTCATGTCTTCAGCGGGTCATGGACGTTATCTGGGTACAACCGACATTCAATGCCAGTACTTGGATAATTATCCAGGCAACCAAGGCGTAGACACCTTTTGACTGTTATCCATGTACAGGTGATATCAAATATTGCTCGATTCTGATTTGTCATTTTGCTTTCATAGTTCAGCAGTGGTGAGAAAGTGTTTGCAGAAAATTTGTTCTATTCCATTTCTTTTGGAGAAGGGAACATTGAGAATCCATATGCATGCCTTAGTGCTATGAAGGAAACACTACAAGGAGCAGAGAAATGATCCAAGAGAAACAGCAAAGATAGCAAAGTGGACCTAATATTTGGACTAGGATTTAATTTAATAAGCAATATACTATAAAAGGTGTACAATAAAAGTTAAAAGTCCTTTAACACATGTGTCAGACTTTCAATTCTTCTCGATACGGCCATATTTTGTCACGTATGCCTTCCTCAGGAGATGAGATAAACCTTACAAAGCATGAAACAAAATGCTTACCTGTGCAGAACGATGGATTTTTAGACTCAATACAATTCGCCCATATGGTCTGAATTCAGAAATAGACTATAGCGTTTATCTTTGCTTTAGTGCTATCTCATTTATATGAGTAATTTGTTGTTCCAAGGCCTCTGTCAAAAAGAGCTTTAAGAGGATACAACCACTTGAAAATACAGCTGGGCGGTTCTTGTCTGGAGTAGTATTTCTCAACTCAGTCCTGGAGTAACCCTTTGCCAGTCAGGTTTTCAGGATATCTACAATGAATATGCATAAACTTGATACCGGAAAGTAGGAATGGTTATGGGGCAGGTCATGGGTGTTTGACATGTAGTCACCTGTTTTTGACTTAGGCACTGGTAGAAAGGGATTGGAACTTGTATACCGCCTTTCTGTACTTATACAGCCACACTCAAAAGCGGTTTACATACAGGTACTTCAAGCATTTTTCCTATCTGTCCAATGTGACACGGACATGAGGACATGGACATAGACTGAAGCTAAGGGGGGACAAGTCCAGGACAAATATCAGGAAGTTCTGCTTCACGCAGTTTCCTTTCTCTTAACACTCATATTTCATGTGACAAAAATTATTTATTTAACAATTTCTATACCGCATCAGACTATGAGTTTTACACATTACTTACATACATATTATCCTGGTCACCCTTTAGTCGCCGAACAAGTAACAAACAATAGACAAACATAGATTTTCCATCCCCCCCAAGGAAAAAAAATGATGCAACATCAAAGCAAGCATTATCAAATCATAATATATATACAAACATTATCAAGTCGTAATTTCAACGATTAAAATGCAGAAGAACATTGAATATTAATTTCAAAGTCAAAATGTTCTTTAACGCCTATCTTAAAACTGAAGAGGTTACTGAAACATTTGCCTAAGAAGACAAAAAGCTGTGTTAACATTTTCTTAAAATTGATTTTCCCCGCACAAAAATCGCAGAATGCCAGGCAGGGCATTCCAAAGTTTCATGCCGGCCACCGACATCATTGATGCTCCAAGCCTGACAGGTTTTAACAAACGTTTGAATGCACTCAAACTCTTTTGCCGCCGTATGCAGCCCGGGAGTTTTTTCCACTCTGTTGGACCCGCGCATAAAAAAGTCACAGCCGTCATGGTGCCTTTTAGGTGCTGTTTGCAGAATCGGGGCCGAAATGCACGCTAAGCCAGTATTCTATAAAGGCTGTTCCTAACTTTGGCGACCTCTACAGAATTCCCTTACAAACTTATAAATGCACTATATGCTAATCTACAAGACAGCACATAAATGCTTTGGCGTGTAACTGCATGGTGGCTAGACACATGATCAGAGTATTGGGGATGGCATGGGTGTCTCTAATTTATATGATTAACTCATAAAACACTATCAGTTGCACGCATAGCATGGAACACAGTCATACCCAATCACACCTGGCTTTGATCTGGCATAAATGGTCACGCCTAACTCTAGGGATGCCAATGGTGCCAAGCACAGGCCATCAGACTACCTAACTGGAGTTATTCACTGGCCCCTTATGGGTAAGGAAAATACCTACTGTCCTGAAAGAGCTCACCATGACCCACAACTGAAAGCAATGTGAGCTAAATCCCACATCCTCTCCTTTCTCTTCCCTATCATCATATTGGAACCAAAAAAGGGCAGCTATTTACCATCTTCACAAATTAATTGCCTTTTAAGCCGGTGACCCTGCTTTTTTTTCCTTCTTTGACACGTGTAAGAATAACAATGGGCTTCGACCCAGCTGTCAGACTTGATTCAGGGCAAGAGCTCTCCCAGACAAGTATTATGCCTCAAAAAGGCAGCCACACATGAGGGGTTACAGATCTGATTTGAACCTGATAGTGTGTGAAATCAAAGGGTCTGAGCGGTTACACAAGGGAGACCAAGTGCATTCAGAATCACTGCAATATAAATAGGAATGTGGCAAGACAGAGGGCAAAAAATGTTAAGCTGCAAGACCTGACATCTTAACGGTATCTGATTAGAATGGCTAACAGGGCGCTTTGATTATCATTGGTTAACAAGCGGTCCTTTAGCTAAAATGCAGTAAGCACGAGCATTTATAGATAGGTTTTTGATTCCACAGAGCTCATCGAGAGTTCTTAGATCTACTTCACAGTTTACCCTTAATGTTCCTTCCTTAAAAATTATCGGAACACGCCGTGCTTCTATTTAATCTGTAACTGCTCCAATGACTTGGAATTCTCTTCCCTTACATATAAGACTCGAACAAGATTTGCAGAAATTTAAGAGTAGTTTAAAGTGCCTTCTTTTTAAAGAAGCCTTTAACTGAAAATACAATGTCCAACCAAGATGTAATACTTTACGATTTCAGCCATCTCCAAATTCGACCCCATCTCCGCCAGCAATCCTTTTCTTCCTACCCTCCTTATGTACTTCCCTTTTATGTACTTTTTCTTTAAAATTGTATTTCCTCCCCTCTTTCCTACTGTTTCTCGTGGCTTTAAAAAGCAAATACCCAAGTAGGTTTGGTAATGAATTATGTATATGTGATTTCTCTAAAATCATATTTTTACCTTTTGTACAACGCTTTGTAATTTGGTAAAGCGTTTAATCAAATAATATGGATATACTTGAAACTTGAAACATGCTTACTGCAGGTTAAAATGCACAACTGTGGGCTGTGCTCAGGCATCCCACAAAATAGGTGGCGGTAAGGGCTCATACAAAAATGGGGAAATTAGTGCATGGTCATTATTGAAAAAATAGAAAAGTCTGCCTTTTACCAATAATGCAAAAAAAATGGCCTTGGTGCACAGGAAAGATCAGCATTGGGCCTTTCGTAGGCCACTTTATAGTGCTACTTGGTGAAAGGGCCCCCCCAAATAAATAGATAGATATGCGTAGCCTCGCAACACTGCCACTGGAAGTCTCTGCAGCTATTTTTGTCACTGATGAACATAACATAAAAATGTATTTATCTACTGCATTACCTTAGGAGTTCTATGCGGTTTGCAAGAGAAAATTGAAACAGTGACAATAAAAACAAATGACCTAGAAATTACAAAAAATTCTTACGTAGGTTTTCAATAATTTCCTGAACTGCTGGTCAGATGTAGTCTCCCATCATGTTGGCATTATATTGTCCTTGGTAGCGGTGTTCGAAGTCCGGTATATCCTGGTGGAAACGCGCACCTTGCTCCTCTCAGAATGTTCTCATGTTCTCCTTGAATGAGCATTATTGAGATGGCTTTGGAGAAATCCACTGCTTATTCCTAGGATAAGCGGCAGAAAATCTGCTTTACTACTTGGGATCTAGCTGGGTACTTGGGACCTTGTTTGGCCACTATTGGAAACAGGATACTGGGCTTGATGGACCTTTGGTCTGTCCCAGTATGGCGATTCTTATGGTCTTATGACTTGCTATTGGAAGGAATATTAGTGTTCCAAGCAGTGCTACGAGGGGTCACTGAAAAGTTCTCCAGTCTCCATCAAGGGCTATACACTTACCTCCCTCTTCTCTCAAATCTTTATTCATTTTAACATATACATCAAGTGTACATTAAAATATGAACACAACATATTACATTATCACTTGATAATTCCATAACAATATATAACTAAAAGATTTATATCCCACCCCCATCTCATAACTATACATGAATAATATAATTCCTATGTATATTAATCAATTAAATTATGCACATATATATTAAATTATCATAACCCACCCATCCCCCATCCCCCCATTCTTTCAATTATCATATAAGGAAAAAGAATAATAAATTAACATTAATCATTATGATAATTTATTATTGGCCTCCACACATCTTTAAATCTATTAAAATGACCATTTTGTATTGCAAGTAAAGGTTCCATTTTGTACAGATGACACACTGAGTTCCACCAGAAGCCTCCCTCTTCTATTAAACTGTGTTAGCGGTTTGTCGCGCAGAGAGCCGGGCTGAATGGCCCACGCTGCTCCCGACGCGCTAAAAACTGCAAGCGCAGTTTAATAGAAGGCCTTAGTCCAGTGATTTTCCACTTCTTTCATGCTGTCGGAAAAATACGGAACGAAAAGGATGGAAAATCGCTGGAGTAAGTGTATACCCCTTGATGGAGACTGCCCCGACTTTGTTAGTTGGGCTGAGAACTTTTCAGTGGCCCCTCGTACACTGTTTAAGATTAGACCTGTTATTTACCTATTGTCGCTTGAATGGACGATTTATATGTTTAGGGACTGAATTATGCCTTTGCACGTATACATTGTTTGCTGTGCTCATCCTCTGGCAAATCACATCTATATCTTTTCCTCCTGCATCGGTTTTCCATTACCATGCAGACCCATGCAAGATGCAAGACACCACAGGACCAGTCAGAGCAGGCCCTGTACTGAATTTTCACTTCAAACTTATTGGCACTGCTGTGGCTAGCACAGGAAAAGAACAAGCTCCGATCCCGTATAGGGAGGAGCGCGGCCAAATCGGCCGAAGCCGGAGCGAAAAGGATGGAAGGGGGGAGGGGGAAGGGAGGAGAAAGAAGGGCCAATCAACAGAAGAAGCGGGGGGGGGGGGGGTTAGGGGGATAGTGATGAGCGGAAAGGAGGTCGCCCTTTCAATACGGCGATCCCGGGAGATAGACGCGGCTTCCCTCCCGCCCACCCTTCACTACTGTCGCAGCCAGTCTGGCAGGTAAGCACAGCATATGGGTAGAAGGCATACATCTTTACAGTGGTTAAGACATGGGGCACGTCGCCTTGCTTGGACGGCAGGGAGGCCAGGCCATGATCTTCACAGCAACGTACCGCTGACAAGGGGACACCTCCTTGAACAGGAAGGGTCCGGTGAGCCGGGGTAGCTTGTACGGCGCCCCACATTGTGCGGGGATAGAGAGGCATATGCTGTGCACCTGATCATCGGTTGGTTATATGTTGCCTGGTGATGTACCTTGCGTGTTATGCCATTTTCAGAAGTGCGGTTACAGTGCACAGTTCATCACCGTTCATGCTTGATTATTATGTTCAGTTGATAACAGTTTGATGTAATTGTGCTGTTATGGCTGCGGCCAAATAAATTCCACATGAGTTGATAAATGCCTGAGTGTCATCATTGTTCCACGCTAGACCATGAGGGGTAAAAGCAACAGTGCTGAGTGCACGATTTGATAAAAAGGCAGGCTTTCATGGAGGCATGGCGTCAATGTTCTAGCAGCTATCAAAATTGGTGCCAGAGGCAACTGCCTCTCTTGCTTTTTCCTAAATGCAGGCTGACTATTCTTAATCTGAATTGTGGAGAAGTTGCACAGTTCCATAGTCATTATGCCTAAGCCGTTTGCACATTCTGCAGAAAGTCTAATCCCAAAGTTTCTTGCATAAACTTTTCTTGCATAAACTTTTTCCAGGCTTTTCTAGATCAGTGAACATTGTCTCCCCATAAATGTATTTTGTTAACAATATATATTATTACTGACTCTTCGGATGGTGTTTTCATTGCTATTTGGGAGTTTTTGAGAGTTAATAAAGATTGCTTTCTTAAAGGTCTGCCATAAAATATTAATGCCCAGAATGCTTCAATATTCTCTAACAGGCAGAAAAAGGGCCTCAGATAATAATTATTCAGCTTTGACAGTCTTAATCAACTTCAAGATTTTTCTCTCATCGGACCCCCCAAAAAGTCCTGTTCATAAAACAACTTTTGGTTTCATTTATAGGTTTAGGTTCTGATTTTCAAAGGGGGTTTGTGGGGCAGAAGAGGCTTCTGCTCATTTAAACCCCGCGAGCTGGCTGGCTGCCAACATTCAGCATTGCGTAACTGAGAAATGCCAGATTTTGAAAATGATACTGTCTGTTAATGTCTTCCTGTGTTTGTTCTGTTGAAATATGTTTAGCATTTGTTTAATATGCGTGTAATTTTGTAAACCGCTTAGTTATTATGCGGTATATAAATTTTTTAATAGATAAATAAATCTTTCTATTAACTGCCTATTCCCTAAGGCATGATGCATGGGAAGGGCCTAAGGCCTCAGGTCCCTCCCGTGGGTGGGACCTGAGGCATCTGAGCCAATCAGGGACTTCCTTAGGAAAGAGCCTAAGGAAGTCCCTGATTGGCTGAGACACCTAAGGCATCTCCCAAGGGAGGAGCCCGAGGCGTCTGAGCCAATGCACTGGGGAGGGGTCTATGGCCCAGTGTTGTCACGGGAGGAGCAGGAGGTGTTTTCAGTACCTTCTGCTTCCAACTTCAAGGTAAGGGGGCCTGGGGGCCTGGAGGGGGAAAGGGAGGAGGCATCCGGTGGCAAAAGGAAATGGGCATCCCTCCTGTCTTTTTCTTCAGGGGGAATGGGGGGGGGGAGGGAAAGGTCTTTCCAGGCAGGAGGGGGTGGACATTCCTCCTGCTGTTTTTTCCGGGGGGAGAGAGGGAGCAAGCGGGCGGGCACCTTAGAGGCAGGAGGGAGTGGCATCCCTCCTGCCAATATTTTTTTTGGGGGGAGGGGGGCAGTGGATCAGGAGTGCTTGTGCAGGGGGGGGCATTTTTAATGGGACAGATGATGTGCAGAACATATGTTACAATAAAAAAAAGCAGAAGCCCTGACAGCAGTGGCAGGAAGCTGCTTCCCCTGTCACTACTGTTAGGGCTCTGCATTGTGTCAATCGTTCACTGAGTTATTGAGTTGGTGGGTTTGTATGCAAATGAATAGCTTTACTGGGTCAGACCAATGGTCCATTTAGCCCAGCAGCCCATTCTCATGGTGGCCAATCCAGGTCCCTAGTACCTGGCTAAAACCCAAGGAGTAGCAATATTCCATGCTACTGATCCAGGGCAAGCAGTGGCTTCCCCCATATCTTTCTCAATAACAGACTATGGACTTTTCCTCCAGGAACTTGTCCAAACCTTTCTTAAAACCAGCTACGCTATCTGCTCTTACCACAACATCTAGCAATGCGTTCCAAAGCTTAACTATTCTCCGAGTGAAAAAAAAAAAAATAATCCTGCTATTGGTTTTAGAAGTATTTCCCTGTAACTTCGCGTGTCCTCTAGGGCCTCTTCTATCAAACAGCGCTAGAGTTTGTAGTACAGTACGCTGCACTGAACGGTCCGCGCTGCTCCTGCTGCTCAGAGTTCCTATGAGCGTCGGGAGCAGAGCGGACCATTAAGTGCGGCTCTCTGCGCTAAAAACTGCTAGCGCAGTTTGGTAGAAGAGGTCTCTAGTCTTTGTCATTTTTGATGGAGTGAAAAATCGATCCACTTGTACCCGTTCCTACTCCACTCAGGATTTTGGAGACTTCAAAATCATATCTCCCCTCAGCCATCTGTTATCCAAGCTGAAGAACATAAGAAGCTTGCCTCCACTGGGTCAGACCAGAGGTCCATCGCGCCCAGCGGTCCGCTCCCGCGGCGGCCCATCAGGTCTATGACCTGTGAAGTGGTTCCTGACCATTTCTATAACCTACCTCTACTTCTATCTGTACCCCTCAATCCCCTTCTCCTTTAGGAACCTATCTAAACCTTCCTTGAATCCCTGTAATGTGCTCTGGCCTATCACAATCTCCGGAAGTGCGTTCCATGTGTCAACCACCCTCTGGGTAAAAAAGAACTTCCTAGCATGTGTTCTAAACCTGTCCCCTCTCAGTTTCTCTGAGTGACCCCTTGTACTTGTGGTTCCCCACAGTCTGAAGAATCTGTCCCTGTCTACCTTCTCTATGCCCCTCAGGATTTTGAAGGTTTCTATTATGTCTCCTCTAAGTCTCCGCTTTTCTAGGGAGAACAGCCCTAGCATTTTCAACCTGTCAGCGTATGAGAAGTTTTCCATACCTTTTATCAGTTTAGTCGCTCTTCTCTGGACCCCCTCAAGTACTGCTAGGTCCTTCTTGAGGTACCTTTTTAGTCTTTCCTCATACGAGAGGAGTTCCATCCTTTTTATCATCTTACTCTTCGACGGAAGCTTTTCTATCGTCGCTATATCTTTCATGAGATAAGGAGACCAGAATTGACCATGAAGACCAAGTTAGACATGTTAGGGTTTTGAACTTTCTGCTTACTAGATTAATTTCAGCTGAAATATTACTACTCAAGTATATTAAAGAACTGCTGTTAATTAACAATGAAATAAATATTTTGGATTGTCACTATATTTCCTATAAAGCTCTGGCAGCAAATAGAGATGACGGAGTTTTTGACTCCTTAGAGGGCAACAGCTTCAATTTGACTAATTTGCTTGAAATGTGCGACGACAATATTTCTATGAGAGCTACCCTCTTAATCACTTTTGCAGCACAGAAAGATAAATTACTGGTTTTGAAATTCTACATTAAGAAAAAAAATAATTACTTTTTCGAGGTCAGAAAATTCAGGTCGTTCCCAATGCAGCTCGGGCCACACAAAAAGGAAAATGTTCCTTCAATATTAACGGCCTCTTTTACAAAGGCGCACTAAGCGTTTTAGTGCGGATTTAGCGTGCTAAAAATCAACGGATGCTCTAACCGCTAACGCATCCATAGGATAGTGTTTATCGCGTGCTATTTATCGAGCACTAAAAAGCATAGCGTACCTTAGTAAAAGAGAGGGGCTAAGTGTTTGATTTCATATCAGGGGAAACAGTATGATTTTGGTTTTGTTTTTTTTAAACTCTTCTCAATTAGAAAGGTTTTTGATTGGCAAAATGACTGCATGATTAGTGTCCTGGCATAGTGATGTTAGATTTGGAGTTCCAAGCAAGTCCACTTACCCCCTCTTTTACAAAGGTGTGCTAAGCTGTTTAGCGAGCACTAAATATAGCGCGGGCTAAACACATACTGAATGCCAACCCGTGCATGTTATCCTATGGACGCGTTAACGCAAATGTTGATTTAGTGCGCACTAAATCCACGCTAAAACGCTAAAACGCTTTTACCTTTGTAAAAGAGGGGGTTAGATTTAGGTAATTTAACCTAGGGTTTCTCCTTATAACTAATCTCCATTTACCCCCTTTTCTTTAACTTTTTTTTTTTTCTTGCTATGATCTTATTGATTTTTTTTTTAATTGTTTCCTGTGTTAATTGGTTGTTTTTCTTGATCTGTATTGTGGATTGTAATGCATTTGAAGATATATGAATTTTGGAATAGTTTTCCTGTTTTTAGATTTTTGTAGTTGAAACACTTGGCTATAGTCGTACTTTCATATTTTTTGGGAAAACCGCTTAAATACATTGTGATAAGCAGTATATAAAATTAACCCAATCCAATCAAAAGAATTCTGGCAATAAGCATGAAATAGCTACAAAATTATGCTGCTCTAGTAAAAAGAGCCCATAGCACATCATTTTCCAAGCCAAAATATAGCCACAAAAAATGCAGTTACAAAACTTTTTCAACTTGAAAATAGCACTTTCACTTGCAACTGATGCAAAAACCACAGATACAAAAAAAGTGCCCCCAGAGTGTTTCAAGATGGCATCCATATGCCAAACTGAAGGCTTCAGCAAATAAAAAATTCTGTATTATAACAGTGCGGACCTGGATATCCAGCATAAATTGAGTTGCCCTGCTATGATTTGTAAATCTTTAAAAAACCTGAAGGAAGAGGAAATAATTAAATACAAACCTTGCACACAAATGTCTGAGCTGTATTGATTTCAACCTGTCTAATCAGCTCAAACCATGATCAATATGTGCCACTCAACCTTAACAACTGTGTGTTTATTTATATATATATATATATTTTTTTTAAACCTTGTGTTTATAATTAATGCTTATGTAATAGCAAATGTAAGCATTCTACTGAGCACTTTACCACAAAATAGTAATCAATAAATTATTCTATAAAACATGAACTTTTTAAAAGCTTTAAAATGGCTAAGAAAGAATGAAGCAAGGATTAACAGTTTTGCTAAAATCTTAAATTCACGGTAAATTATTTGGTAGAGCTGCAGATGCCAGCATATTTGCAAGCAGTACATATTTGAAAAAAGTATTTTTAGCTGTCCAACATGATTCATTACACGTGTTAATGTTGCAAAATGTACACTTTCCTCCAGTATTTCTCTTCCGCAGAGAAATCAGAAAGATTCTACCTGTATCTGCACCATGTTTGTCATATTCCTGGTGCAGAAACATCAAGCTTTGCTTTGTTTCCCAATCCCAGTATACAGAAGGGACAGTTTTCAAAAACATTTCAAGCTGTGCTTTACCCAGGTATGCATACAGTCTTTGGGGCTCATTTTTTAAAACTATAGATATCCAAAATACGGCATAAAACCAGCAGTTGGATGTCTTACTAGTCAAAACATCCAAGGGGGCATTCTCAAAACAGACTTTCTAGACATCTTTCTGGTTGTTTTGTCTCCAAGGCATCCAAATCTTAAGGGGGAATGTTAGAGGCATATGATGGGTGGGCTTAGGACTTGGACAATCGTCAAGCATAATCAAACCCTTAACAAAAGGTCCCTGGATATTTTTTTTAAGACGTTTGGAGCTAGGTTTGTTTTAAAAGCATCTAAAAAGGTGCCCAAACTTATCAGATGACCACTGGAGGGATTAAGGCATGACCCCCCCCTTACTCTCCCAGTAGTCAACGATCCCCTTCCTCCACCAAAGATGTTTAAAAACCCCCCCAAAAAACAGTACATTCTAGCTCAGGGATCTCAAAGTCTCCCTCCTTGAGGGCCGCAATCCAGTCGGGTTTTCAGAATTTCCCCAATGAATGTGCATTGAAAGCAGTGCATGCACATAGATCTCATGTGTATATTCATTAGGGAAATCCTGAAAACCCAACTGGATTGCGGCCCTCAAGGAGGGACTTTGAGACCCCTGTTCTAGCTTATATTAGCAGGGGGTGCTGAAAAGTTTTCATCCCAAGCAGCTTCAGATATTAACACAGACATTTGCGCCTAGAGAACAGAGGGACACTAAGAGTTACTGTTGTGAATTTCACGTTAAAAGTTCTAGGTTTAGATGTCACCATATCTTGCTTATATTGTATGGAAAGCCCTCAAAAAAAACTACCATACCTACATTAAGATGACACCTGCAGGCATAAGGGCTATTGTTGTGGTGTACAGGTGGGTACAATAAGTTTTGGATGGCTTTGGAGGGCTCAGCCATTCAGGGAGTGGTGTGGGGCCAGGCTGGAGCGTGAAAAGCTCTCTCCTGCCTTGTGCGCCACTGGCCGTGAGATCTGAGGCAGCCGTCCAGCGAGGGAGGGGCTCAGCGAGTGGCAGGGGCATGGAAAGCTCGCTCCTGCTAATATACCACTGGACCACAAGGATTTAAAAAGGCAAAAAAAGGTACCGTATATACCATATTTTCACTCATATACCGCGCACCCGTGTAAAACGCGCATACGGGTGTAGCGCTCGGGAAACTGTAATTTATGTAAAGAGATTTTTATATACCGCACACACCCGTATATTGTGCATGCCGCCCCGACTCTCCTTTCGCCCGCCCCGACTTTCCTCTAGCCGCCCCGACTCTCCTTTCGCCCACCCCGACTCTCCTCTCCCCCTTGAAGTCCTGTCCCCTCTTGAAGTCCTGTCCCCACCCTGAAAGCCTGATGTCCCCCCCCCCGACGTCCAATTCACCCCCCCCCCCGCAGGACCGCTCGCACCCGCAGCCCCACCCCGAAGGACCGCTCGCACCCCCTCAGCCTCCCCACCCCACCCCCATCATGGAGAAGCTGCCTACCGTTGTCCTGCTGCTTCCTCTGCCGGCAGTCCTGCCCCTTCTCTGAGCCCTGCGTCTGCGCTGCTTCCTCTTCCGGCGGTCCCGCCCTTTCTCTGACGTCAGAGAAAGGGCGGGACCGCCGGAAGAGGAAGCAGCGCAGACGCAGGGCTCAGAGAAGGGGCGGGACCGCCGGCAGAGGAAGCAGCAGGACAACGGTAGGCATGATGGGGGGGTGGGGAGGCTGTAGGGGTGCGAGCGGTCCTTCGGGGTGGGGGTGCGGGTGTGAGTGGTCCTGTGGGGTGAATCGGACGTTTGGGGGGGGAACTATGTAAAAAAAAATGTGTACAACGCGCTCATGCGTATAACGCGCATGGTTATGCACGGTTTGTAAAATCGTGTATAACGCACGCGTTATATGCGTGAAAATACGGTACTGTACGTTTCACTGTCAGATAGGCCGGATAACACTGCACATCACGCTCTGTGATGTACTATTCACTCCATAAGACGCACAGACATTTCTACCCACTTTTGGAGAAAAAAAAATTGCTGTTGAGCTCATTATTTAAAAAATTCATATACATTTATAAAATTGTCCCATACCTACATCATATAGCTAAAGTGTAAACATACATTATTAAAAAAGAACATAAGAATAGCCTTACTGGGTCAGACCAATGGTCCATCAAGCTCAGTAGCCCGTTCTTATAGTGCCCAATCCAGGTCACTAGTACCTGGCCAAAACCCAAGGAGTAGCAATATTCTATGTGTGGGGCCATGCTGGGACAGGCCCAGTATCCTGTTTCCATCAGTGGCCAACCCAGGTCCCAAGTACCTGCCAGAAACCAAATAGTAGCAACATTCCAGAGCCGAGACTGTGATGTCATAAAGCCTCATTCCACCAATGCCTAAGAGTCAAACTCATCAGTGATGCCACAATGGCTTGATTGTCCTATACTTGGCTCACATAAGAACATAAGAATTGCCATACTGGGACAGACCCAAGGTCCATAAAGCCCAGTATCCTGTTTCCATCAGTGGCCAACCCAGGTCCCAAGTACCTGCCAGAAACCAAATAGTAGCAACATTCCAGAGCCGAGACTGTGATGTCATAAAGCCTCATTCCACCAATGCCTAAGAGTCAAACTCATCAGTGATGCCACAATGGCTTGATTGTCCTATACTTGGCTCACATAAGAACATAAGAATTGCCATACTGGGACAGACCCAAGGTCCATAAAGCCCAGTATCCTTTTTCTAATAGTGGCCAACCCAGGTCCCAAGTACCTAGCCAGATCCCAAGTAGCAAAACAGATTCCATGCTGCTTATCCTAGGAATAAGCAGTGGATTTTCCCAAGCCATCTCAACAATGGCCTATGGACTTCTCTTTTAGGAAATTATCCTAACCTTTTTTAAACCCCACTAACTGATTTCACCACATTGCCCAGTAACAAATTCCAGAGATTAATTACATGTGGTGTGAAGAAATATTTTTTTCCGATCTGTTTTAAAAATCTGCTATTTAGTAGCTTTATCGCATGTCCCCTCGTCCTAGTATTTTTTGGAAAAAGAGTAAACAAGCGATTCACTTCTACCTATTCCACTCCACTCAGTATTTCATAGACCTGCATCATATAGATCTCTATCATATCTTCCCTGAGCCTGTTTATTTCCGAATACAGTTTAAACTCCTCTTGCTGACCTACAAGTGCATTCACTCTGAAGCCCCCCCCCCATATCTCTCCTCACTCATCTCCCCCTATGTTCTCACCCCCCCCCCCCTCGTAATCTCTGCTCATTGGGCAAGCCCCTCTTATCTGTACCCTTCTCTTCCACTGCCAACTCCAGACTCCGTCCCTTCTTTCTTGCGGCGCCGTATGCCTGGAACAGGTTGCCTGAATCAATACGTCATGCTCCGTCCCTGGCAGTGTTCAAATCCAAGCTAAAGGCCCACTTTTATGAAACCGCTTTCAACTCTTAACTCCCCCGCACTCCTGTCAGATACCTATACCCACTATAACCTCCCCAACCCTGAAATGGCCTGTCTAAATTAGATTGTAAGCTCTAGTGTATGTTAAACTTTCTAGTGGATGTTTAAAATGTACAGCACTGCGTACGCCTTTCAGCACTATTGAAATAATAAATAGTAGTAGTAGTAGCCTTCTCTTCTCCAAGCTAAAAATCCCTAGTCTCTTTAGCCTTTCCTCATAGGGAAGTCGTCCCATCCCTTTTATCTTTTTTGTCACCCTTCTCTGTACCTTTTCTAGTTCCGCTACATCTTTTTCGAGATACGGCAACTAGAATTTAACACAGTAATCAAGGTGCGTCCATACCATAGAGCAGTGATTCCCAACCCTGTCCTGGAGGAACACCAGGCCAATCGGGTTTTCAGGCTAGCCCTAATGAATATGCATGAGAGAGATTTGCATATGATGGAAGTGATAGGCATGCAAATTTGCTTCATGCATATTCATTAGGGCTAGCCTGAAAACCCAATTGGCCTGGTGTTCCTCCAGGACAGGGTTGGGAACCACTGCCATAGAGCAATACAAGGGCATTATAACATTTTCACCTTTGTTTTCCATTCCTTTCTGATAATTCCTAACTTTCCATTTGCTTTCTTAGCTGCAGTCGCCCGTTGAGCTGAGGGTTTCAACGTATCCTCAACAATGACACCTAGATCCTTTTCCTGGGCAGTGACTCCGAACATAGGACCCAGCATCACATAGCTATGGTTCATAGACAACAACAAAGGCGCGCGCCGACAACTGAGCGCAAGACAGAGGCGTGCGCCGAAGAAAATTACTGTTTTTAGGGGCTCCGACGGGGGGGTTTTGTTGGGGAGCATCCCCAGTTTACTTAATACAAATCGCGCCGGCGTTGTGGGGGGTTTGGGGGGTTGTAACCCCCCCACATTTTACTGTAAACTTAACTTTTTCCCTAAAAACAGGGAAAAAGTGAAGTTTTCAGTAAAATTTGGGGGGTTAGGGCTCCCCCCCCCCGTCGGAGCCCTAAAAACAGTAATTTTCTTCGGCGCGCGCCTCTGCGCTGCGCTCAATTGTCTGCTCACGCCTTTGTCCCAGCGCGCTTTTGACCTGACACCCATAGCTATAGTTCGTGTTCCTCTTTCCCATATGCATCACTTTGCACTTGCTCACATTAAACGTCATCTGCCATTTTGATGCCTAGTCTTCCAGTCTCACAAGGTCCTCTTGCAATTTTTTTTTTTTTTTTTAAATCCTCTTACGATCTAACTACTTTGAGGACAAGGGATAGTAATGCAGTCTTGACTATTTCCTATCCGTACATTTGCCAGAAAATTAAGCGACCAAATGCATGTCAGTCCATAAATTTATCTACAGCACTTCCCCATAAATGGCCATTAATTTTTTTCCCCAGCTAAAACCATTTTGCATCTTACTGTCTTGCAATACGTTTATGGAAGGCTTCCGATGATATCATCTGCCAAAGGACTAATTACAGGGATTCTGAAATATTTAAAATTCATGAGAATGAATATCTAGTACCTTGAAATGTCACTGGAACTCGAACATTACACTCTTTTCTTATAAAAGACTGCTGATTTGATATTTTTTAAGTACATTAGGCAGTGATTCAGATTTCACAAGAAAAAAATCCCAAAATTTAACAGCAAAATATTACTCACCAGAGATGGGTTACACTCGCCCGATAACCATTTCACAAACCAGTGGAGACTGGTTTGTGAAATGGTTATCGGGGGAGTGTAACCCATCTCTGGTGAGTAATATTTTGTAGTGATTCAGATTTGCAATCTTTATGTCATGCTTTATTTATATAAAGCTAACCTTTTCCTCTTATTACTTCACATTCCTACTAGAGCAAGGGACAAAAATGCTGATATTCTTAATCACCAATATAAATACTACCAATCACCTGAGTATTCCTTATCAAATACAGGTTTATTAGATTATAATTGAACAGTTCATTAAAACAGTTTGGAGAAACGGAAGTTCAAATAATCCAGTGCTTCAGGGTTTTCTTATTTTTACCTTACTTTTGCTGGGCTTTACTAAACCATGGAAGAACGTTTACTGTGGGATGGTGAGGTAAAAGCTCATTTATTTTTTTAATTTTCTATACCGTTCTCCCAGGGGAGCTCAGAAGGGTGTACATGAATTTATTCAGGTACTCAAGCATTTTTCCTTGTCTGTCCTGGTGGGCTCACAATCTGTCTAATATACCTGGGGTAATGGGGGGGGGATTAAGTGACTTACCCAGGGTCAGAAGGAGCAGTGTGGGTTTGAACCCACAACCTCAGGGTGCTGAGGCTGTCGCTTTAACCACTGCACCACTCTAGAAATCAAAATGTAGTAAAAGTGAGCCAAGTATAGGACAATGAAGCCATTGTGACATCACTGATGAGGTTGGCTCTTAGGCATTGGTGGAATGAGGCATTATGACATCACAATACCAGCTCTGGTTAGCAGAGGCTGAAACTTTTCACACTACTTATTTATTGAACTTTCTATACTGTTCTCCCAGGAGAGCTCAGAAGGGTTTACATTCATTTCTTCAGGTACGTAAGCATTTTTCCCTGTCTGTCCAAGTGGGATCACAATCTATCTAATGTACCTGGACCAATGGGGGGGGATTAAGTGACTTTTCTAAGGTCACAAGGAGCACTGTGGGTTTCAACCCACAACCTCGGGGTACTGAAGCTGTAGCTTTAATCACTGCCCCACTCTAGAAATCAAAATGTAGTAAAAGTCAGACAAGTATAGGACAATGAAGCCATTGTGATATCATTGATGAGGTTGGCTTTTAGGCATTGGTGGAATGAAGCATTATGATGTCACAATACTACCTCTGGTTAGCAGAGGCTGAAACTTGTCACACTACTTATTCAATTTTCTATACTGTTCTCACAAGGGAACTCGGAATGTTTACATGAATTTATTTAGGAACTCAACTATGTTTTCCCTGTCTGTCCCAGTGGGCTCACAATCTATTTAGTGTTTCTGCGGCAATGGGGGGGGGGGATTAAGTGACTTGCCCAGAATCATAAGGAGCAGCATGGATTTGAACCACAATCTCAGGATGCTGGGGTTGTAGCTTTAACCACTGCCCCTCACTCTCTCCCTCATAGGAATTGAATGAGCATCAGAGCATTTACTTCACTGGCCTGCGATAAAAAGCTTTTCCGTGGTTTAGGAAAAAAAAAGCCCTTTGTCAGCTATGGGATTTAGGAGCCTTCACTAAGCTGCATTAGATGGCAACGTGTGTCTAACCCAGCTTAAAATGGCATACCATGGAATCCTGCAGTAAGGACCAATTCTATATATGTCACCTAAAAAAAAAAAAATCCATACTGACTAATACGGTGCAAAATGTGATTTTCTAAAACTCAGATATGCATTCTATAAAAGTTAGACAGGTTCATAGTCTAAAGCGTGCAAGGACAAAGGCACGCCGACAACCGAGTGCAGACAACTGAGCGCAGGACTTCATCGCGCCAAAGAAAACACGTATTTTAAAGGGCTCCGACGGGGGGTGTTGGTGGGGAACCCCCCCCCCTTTACTTAATAGAGACCGCACTGGCATTGTGGGGGGTTTGGGGGGTTGTAACCCCCCTCATTATACTGGAAACTTAACTTTTTCCCTGTTTTTTAGGGAAAAAGTTAAATTCTCAGTATAATGTGGGGGGTTACACCCCCCCCAACATGGCAGCGTGAGGCAGCGCGATCCCTATTAAGTAGAGTGGGGGGGTTCCCCCCACACCCCCCGTCAGAGCCCTTTAAAATACGGGTTTTCTTCGGCGCAATTAAGCCCTGCACTCAGTTGTCCACGCTCGGTTGTCGGCGTTCCTTTGTCCTCGCGCGCTTTTGACCCGTCACCGTTAGACAAGCTTAGCACCAAGGCAGTGCTCTGCGTTCTAACATTTAGGTGCACCCTACTTATGCCAGGGTTTTCTTGGCCTAAATGCCTGTGCCTAAGTTAGGCTCCCAATGGCTCCTAATTCTAAACAGTTGCCTAACTCAAAAACATGCCTATAATCCCCTTCTAACCACACCCATTTTTAACTAGATGCCTAACTGTTGTAGATTGAGCCATCCTCACAAGTATTCAATAGTGTTCAGAATCAAAATCAAAATCAACAAAATAGCAAAAATTCCAGTGATGTGACTAAGAACTTCCACTATGGGATGTCAGATTGACCATGTGGAGTGATAACTGTCAACTCTTCACTCATCCCAAATATTTTTTCATAATTTATGTTTTTCTACTTTTTAGTACATTTTGTGCATTTTTCAATTCTTATGCAGCTAGAGTATATTGTATAATAAAGATAACTTAGCTTTTTTTGGTAGTAAATATTGTTTAGATTAGTGTTCTTCAACCACCGGTCCATGGACCAGTGCCGGTCCACAGAAATTTCCTGTCGGTCCACAGGGCCAGCAAGTGCATCAGGCCCAAAACAGTGTTCTTCAACCGCCGGTCCATGGTGCGATCGATGAGGCATTATCTTCGAGCCAGCTCCCTCTTCCTAACTGATTCAGTGCACAAAGCCACGGGCAGTGGCTCCTACGGGCATCCTGCGCCTGAACCGGAAGCCTTCTCTCTGACGTTGCAACTTCAGAGGGAAGGCTTCCAGATGAGGCACGGGACATGCAAGGTGCAATTAGTACTATTATGGGGGTGGAGATTGGGTAGAGATGGGCGGGGTCTGGCCCACGACTTAGCCCAGTGTTCTTCAACCGCCAGTCCACAGACCGATGCCGGTCCACAGAATAATTCTTTTATTTCTGCCAGTCCATAGGTGTAAAAAGGTTGAAAAACACTGGTTTAGATCATGCTGTGTATGTTTTCTCCAGCATAGAAACAAACGCTCCCCTCTGCCAACGCGTTTCGCCACTCTTTATCAAGGCTGGGGGCACTGCATAATTAAATATTCCTATTTGTCAAGCCAACCGGCATCGGAAAGAGTAGAAAAACATAAATTATGAAAAAATATTTGGGATGAGTAAAGAGTTGACAGGCCTAAGAGTTATATCACTCCACATGGTCAATCTGACATCCCATAATGGAAGTTCTTAGTCACATCACTGGAATTTTTGCTATTTTGTTAGCTGTTGTAGAATCACGCCTACTAAGCTAGGTGCCTATCTTTCAATGAACTCCACTTTATGACAATTGAGTGGTGTCGAGCGCTGATTATTTGCGCTGATTTAGCCTATTACTCCATTAAGTTAGACAGCTACATCGGCTAGGTGTGCCAATGTAGGTGCCTAACCCCCTCTATTACAAAGGTGTGCTATGCTTTTTAACGCACAGTAAATAAATATCGCGCGCTAAACACTAACGCGCGCATGTTATCCTATGGATGCGTTAGTGGTCAGCGCACACGTTGATTCAGCGCACGCTAAGTCCACTCTAAAATGCTTAGCGCGCCTTTGTAAAAGAGGCCCTAAATTTAGGTGCACTTTATAGAGTTTGGGGGGTAAGTGCCAAATCAGCACGTGATATTTATTTATTTTTTAAAATTTCTGTACCGTTTTTATCCAAAGTGGTTTACAAGGAGTTATATACATAAACCCCCCCTCTTCTACGAAGCCGCGCTAACAGCTGCTGCATGGCAACAGCGCCGAAGCCCATAGAGATTTAAAGGGCTTCGGGGCTGCTGCCGCGCATCTTGCATAAAATCAATTGCTCAGAAAAATGCATCAAATAATTTCGAGGGATTGTGTCAGGGCAGAAAATGGGTGTCCCTATATTAATCAGTTAGCGCAGCTACATTTGGTTAGCATAGGATTATTGCATGAGCCTTTACCACCAACAAAATGGGTGGCGGTAAAAGCACACATGCACTAAAGTCGGGCCTCACCAATCAAGAGCTGCTTTGACACACAGCTCCCTTTAGTACAGGAAGAGGCAGTCGGAGCATACAGCGAGTGATTTCCTTCACTCGCCGGCGCTCCGGCAGCCCTCTCCTGCCTCCCTGTCCGGTCATTCGCGGTCGGAAAATACCGCAAATGACCGGGACCGCCAACTGCCAACCGCGAATTCGCGGGGGAGCACTGTAATCCCTGCATGACTGATTAAAGACTCTGGAATTGATAACCTGCCTCTATTAATGGATATTAGTGCTTCTCTAGCCTCTGGATTTTTTCCTCTTCTGATGAAAACATACTTTGCATGTGGAAAACACTTGCAACCCTATTGTAGAAAGGATATAAAAGTCAGAACTGAGATATCCAGGACAGAACATATCCAGATTCAGTAGTATTTTAGAACAGAATCTGCCAGTGGCATGCAGTGAGGGGATTCAGGGGATTCAGTGAATCCCCGGCTCTACAGTTCTGCTTTTTTGTTGTGTACTTTTTCCTTGATGCAGTTTGATTTCTCGATTAGGCAGTATGCTCAATCAAACTGCATCATACAAAATGTAAGCAAACAAACAAAAAAGCCAGGCTCTTTTGGACTGCAGTTCTCCAAACCCCCTAAAGGCCCCGACAGTACTGATCTGAATTTGATTGGCGGAGCAGTAGCTGCCTGTTGCCTGCTCAACCAATAAAATTCAAAGCAGTGCCTTCGGGGGATGGGACAAATCCCCTGAATTAATTCGTTCAATTTTTTTTAGCCTGTCCTCTCAAAAGATCTTAGAATGGGAGAGTCTGGTGCAGTGGTTAAAGCTACAGCCTCAGCACCCTGGGGTTGTGGGTTCAAATCCCACGCTGCTCCTTGTGACCTTAGGCAAGTCACTTAATCCTCCCATTGCCCCACGTACATTAGATATACTGTGAGCCCGCTTGGACAGACAGGAAAAAATGCTTTGAGTACCTGAATAAATTCAAGTAAACCGTTCTGAGCTCCCCTGGAAGAATGGTATAGAAAATTTAATAAAAATAAATAAGTCAGATACTCAAGCATTTTCCCTATCTGTCCCAGCAGATTCACAGTCTATCTAATGTACCAGGGGCAGTGGAGGATTAGATGACTCGCTCCAGGGTCACAGGGAGCAGCACTGGGTTTGAACCCACAACCTCAGGGTGCCAAGGCTGTAGCTCTAACCATTATGCCACATCTCCACTCCCTAACCACTGGAATCTGTGGACACAGAAGCTGTTCTAAAATAAAGAGAAATGGTCAATTATGAGCTGCTAGCAGGTGGCACAAACATCCATTTTAGAAAAACTAAAGCATAGAACATCAATATAGTCAAAGCTGGCACATAACCGGCCATGTTACAAGATGGCAACATAACAGGATTTATGCTGCAACATCACTGGTTATTATCCTGACACTGTCACAGTGACTAGTTTGCTTGCCTGTTTGGCATTTGACCGGGGGGGGGGGGATTCACTGAGGGATTAAGGGGGCAATCCCCCCTAATCCTTCCAGTGGAGGGCAGATCAATATCAGCTATTTACCAAATCCTAAATGTGCTTGGTAGCAGGTGTAACTCCCAACATTGAGGTTTTAGAGACATGACAAACATTTACTTCCATTCTGAAATGGAAAACAAATGTCTCGTAACTTTCCACACCCTTGTCCTGCTCAAAACATGCTCAGATATGCCTCTTTGCTTTATAAAATGGAGATTTAGACCTTTATGTAAGATAAACTTTGACATGCTGTATAATCGCATATCAAATGTGAAAGGGCATAGAGCATAAGAACAGCCATTCCGGGTTAGAGCAATGGTCCATCTAGCCCAGTTTCCAGCTTCCATAGTGCCAATCCAAGTGGCAGTATTTGGCAGAAACCCAAATGGTCAATAGGAAAAAAAAACAACCTGTATAGAAGTACAACAAATCAATAATTCCAAAATGAATTCTTCAAATGAAATGTGGTAAGAATTTACTCAAAGGGACTGCACGTGTATATTTAACTAAGGGGTTCTTTCACTAAAGGCGCGCCAACTGATTTAGCGTGCGCTAATCATTAGCGTACGCAATTGATTAGTGCGCGCTAAGTCAGTTAGCACGCCTTAGTAAAAAGACCGCTAAATTTGTTTGTAAATGGGAATTCCTCAGTGTGAAGTCATAAGCTAAAGTGAGCAATCCAGCCACAATGCATATTTGACCGTTCACCATCACCAGATTCCACAATGTATACGTGTGATCAAAAGTGAATTATGTAATATGTGAAATTTCAACGAAACGCTACAAAAAAAAAAAATAGAAAATGAAAATTGCAGGAAGCAGATGCATTTTCTAGTTCATAATGGCAACAGCGGCATCTTTCTAAAATTGGAAACCACCGGAGACTTTCATCTTAGGGGGTTCCTGATGAAGAGGATGTCCCCGAAACTGAGCCCAATAGAACCAACCTATCTGGAGTTTTGGAACGATGGGAATTGGACGTTATAGAAAGAAAAGTGCCGGTTCTTTGGTTTATAATCAAAGTGGTTTAACTTGCCAGAAATGTCTCCTGGCCTGTTAATTTATTGTTTGAGGCTAACCACTAATTTTCAGAGGCACCCAGCCGGTTAGTGCCACTGAAAATAAACAGTTAATTTTAACTGAACACTATTGGGGGGGGGCCCATTCAGAGGGCAGAATCAGTACTTAGACGGTTAAGTAATGTTATTTAGCACTAAGCCAGACAGCTTGACCACATAAATAGGGTCACATATGCAGTAACCCATAGCTATGCATTAGATGGCTCCAGAAACCTGGAAACTCAATGCTGGTGCTCAAACATAGCTTGGCATTGACTTTCCAGGTTTAACATGGCCAGCAGTCAGCAAAGCACTGATCACCACTGGCTAAATATTGGGCCCTGTGTATTTTACCTAAAAGCTCTACTTGCATATTTTGGTCCAGGACTGAACCCAATCGCCATATAAAACGCATTCTCCTGGACATCCAAGACTATCGATTATACCGCCCCTAACACGTCTAAGTTAGATGTTCCTTAAGTTTTGATTATTCAGCTTGTTGAATGTCCAAAGTAGAAGTCCCTTTAATTTCAATATTCTTGGGGGAAGTTATCAATGTGAGCTATCATTAAGATGGGTTATTTTACCTCAAGTTGTGCTGTTTTAGCACCTGGCCCCATTATATGCAATGATACCCTATGCCAAAGTGGTAAACTAACCCAGCTTAATGGTAGGCAACATTGAGAACTTTCCTCCGCAATTCCTTTTGAAAGGTATTGGAAATTAGAAGTCAACCAGTAATGATCTAGAATAGCGGGATCTAATGCTAATTTCTTTAGTCTTGGAAAGACCATAGTCTGTTTTAAGGAATCTGGGAAGACACCCTTTGAATACGCTAGAATTGATTTAGGCCGGTACTGGGCAGACTACGGCCGTTTAGTTGAGGATGGGCTGGGGAGGACTTCAATGGCTAGGATGGTTTGGATGGGCTGGAGTGTCATAGAACCAGGCAGAGCTTTAGGTTCTGGCCCAGCAATAGCTAAGAAGAAGGAAAATTTAAATTAAGTCAGTAATTAAAGAGTAGGTAGGGTTGGGCAGACTGGATGGACCATATGATTATACAGTAGATTGGGAGTAAGCCAAGAATTTGTTATTTCACTTATTCATTAAGATCTAAAGGATAGAGGTTGTTCAAGGAGCAGATTGAGCTGGACATCAGGTGTGCTCCTCTGTTTTTGAAATTCTTGTACAAAGATTATCTTCCAGTAGGAGAAGTCTATGGGTGTTAATGCTCGGCTTAGATTTTATTCATCTTTGGCTCTAAATTTGTCAATAATTGGAAAGATCTATCTTTGTTAGCAGTGAATATGTAGTGGAACATGCTGTTTCTCATTTGGAGGTACAAAACTGTGGCAGCTGAAACAATGAATCAAGCCTTATATGTCAACAGAGATGGAAGACATTTGATCAGTGCTGCAATAAATATCGAGCTTTACACCGCCACTAGTTTTGCTTTGACTGCTATTGTATAAGTTGTGATACACCAATAAATAAACTTGAACTCACAAAATTACCTCCTTAATGGGCTCCATGAAACAGAACAGCAGACTAATTTCAAGTGTTCCTATTTTTAGGTTAGCTAGTGGAAAGAGCAGTTGTAGATAATTAAAAACTTGGGTTGAGGTGAATAATGGAGCACATCCATACCAGATAGGATTTCATCCTCACTAAAAACCACATTAATGATAGACAAGGAAAGAGTTTGAGAAGCATTCTGAATCTTGAATGAATGTTCTAGGAAGAGAGTTTGATAACTATGTATGTAAAAGAGAGGAAGACAAAAGGATAGACAAAAGGTTAGTGGAGCAAAGGTGAGCATGGGGTGGGGGGGGGGGAGGAGGAAGAAATCAGTAAAAGAATACAAAGAGGGACATTTTCGATAGGACATCAAAATCTGACTCAAAATGTCCTGAGTTGGATGTGCACAATATCGGGCCATAGCCAAAAATACGTCCAGGAAGACAGAACATTTTGAAAATAAATTATTCATGATACTACCTGGAGTGGCACTATCAATAGTTAAGAACTGGAAGATTTCACGTTGTAACAATCATGTATGTGAAGTCAAGAAGGCCCATCACCTGATCCCATTCTCCTCCAACTTCTGTCTTGCTGGCGCTTCGGGCTCCACAGTCCTTGAGGTGCTAGTATAGGCGGGTGCAGAGGGAGATCCTTAGCCTCATCCAGCATCCAAGATGACACCTGAGAATTCAACGTAAATACCCCCCAACAGTAACCCTATAACCTCCCTGGTCCCCCATCATGTTCCAGATGTGATGTGTCTACCTCTTCTCTACACCTGCATCTCATAGGACCTCAATGAGATGACATGGGAAGGATCAGGGGAGGGGGGAAGGCAAATATTTCACCACTACCCATCAGTTCCAAAGGATACATTGTCTCACACACTCAAATACAGTTCGTTGCTGCAGGTGAGGGGGAAAAATATCCCAGTCACTTCCAACATATCTCCCCTCTCCCACCTTTCCTCCAAAGTATACATATTTCTTTTTTTTTTGTCTTGTATATTTGCTTTATATTGTAATGGCTCTTATGTTATTTTAAGATGTCAAATGCCTTGATTATTATGCAGAAAAGTCAGTATATCTGCCCATAGATTTGATAAAAGAAGAATCTTACATAAATTTTAAGACATCTAAAATTGGCTTTCTCAAATTGCTTAGTTGAGTTTGGAACTGTAATCTGTATTAATGTAATGATCAATTTTTTATATGGATACATTTTTTAATTGTATGTATTAATTATAGTTTATTAAGATTTACTGTTTTTATTAGAATTGTTATTATGTTGGAAATGTTGATTGCTTGCCATTTTTAAAAGGAAAAAACCAAAACATTTTTTTAACTTTTGCTTTCACTCTTTTCTATCCTATTTTTAAATGGAGTTCCTTTCTTATTGAATATGTGTTCTATTGTACACCGCTCGGATCCTTTTTAGACTGTTATGCGGTATAGAAAGTTTTTAATAAACAAACATAATTTATTAAATCATCATACACATCAGAATATAACTTAGGTTGTCTATCAGGAGAAGAAATTCCTGCCAACAGCTTGTCCTTAAACATTGCCCTGAATCACCAAAAGCCATGCATTGGTTTTAAGCATTGTTTTAAGTATTATTAAAAACAGCTCTGCCTGAAGAATAAAGAGGAAATCACTCCACATGAGTACTACAATAGAAAAAAGGCACTTTTCTAAAATGTATCATTACATTTATATGTTACGCATATTTTCTATGAGACCTGCAGTTGACTTCCTTTATTGCGTCTGAGGATGAAGGAAGCTTCTGTGATTGAATCCTCTGCAGGTGTATCAATAGATACTACTACTCACCAATAATGTTTTTGAGGCCTGGCCTTGTGTCCCTGATTCTATAAATGGCACTGGAAATTAGGCGCCTAGATTGGGTAGCCGCACCAAACTTAATTTATTTTAATTGACTTAGACACTGATAATTGAAGCCCCATTTTTAAAAAAATGATTAAAAATAAATTAAATTTGCTGATTAGACACCTAAATTGGTAGGCGCCTACCACTTTCTAAATTGGCATGGTTAAGGGCGGATTCAGGGCGGAGTTTGGGCAAGGACTTAATCTCACTCCTGTAGGCCAAGAAAACCCTGGCCTAAATGGCACTGTGCCTAAGGATTCAAAGCCTACCAGTATCCAAGAGTGCTTAGGCGCTGCTAGGCACGATTCTATAGATGGCGTCTAGTGGTTGATTGACAACTTCTCTGAATGGTGCCTAGGAGTTAAATGCCATTTATAGAATCAGGGCCTGTTGTACAATAAAACTAAATAGAAAAATAACTTCATAATTTTACAGTAAAAAACAAACAAACAGAGGAAGAATAAATATGTATGACTTCGTCTCCGTTTTGGTTGTGGAAATGAGTAAATGCAGGTTTGAAATTAATACTTTAGGGCTCCTTTTACAAAGCCACATTAAGCTTTTTTATTGCCAGCCGTGGTGGTATTATCTCCGACACATATAGAATTCTGAGCGTCGGAGCTAATACTGCCGCAGCCAGTGATAAAAAGCCTAATGTGGCTTTGTGAAAGGGGGGGGGGTTAGTTTGTTATCAGATTGTTTTATGGTTTTCATTTGTTTAAATGTACCGTCCTTCCTTAAATAATAACAGGGCAGATTACAAAATTACAATTAAAATGGAAAAAAGAAAGGAACTCCACCCAAAAAAAAGGTGGTGAAAGGGGACATATATAATTAAAACAGAATCAAGTTTCAAGTTTTATTAAATTTGATAAATCGCTTATTTCATACTAAGCGAGTAACAATTTAAAAAATATGTTATACACAACCTTAAGAGGGGGTAAGAAGCCTCTAACAGACAGTACAGACAAATTGTGGAACACAGGGAAGGAGCAAAGGTGGGTAAAAGTTACAAATCGCAGTTTCTCAAGAGAGAGGAAAACGAAAAACTAGTAGGGGGAGAAAACGTTAGGATTGGGGTTAAAAAATTGTTCTAAAAAGTTGTTCTAAAAAAAAAAAAAAAATTAATAAGTAAAATATTTTATAATGCTGTTGAATCATATCGTTATCCCCTGGATTCTATAAATTTGGGTGCCTAACTTTATGCTTGGCACAGAAAGTTGTGCATGTAAGTTATAGAACAAAGGTCAGTTGCATGTGTAAATGAATTTAATAATGAGCTGTTTTGGTGTTAATGACCAATAAAAGATACAATTAGCCTTAATTGACCCTACCCTTAGTTGGTATATTTTAACATGTGCACGCAAATTCTATCACATGCAGCTGCAAGGGGAGATCCGGGGAATTACAGACATTGGTGCTGGGCAAAATAGTGGAAACATGTGAACAAACATGATTTAATGAGACAAGAGGCAGCATGGGATCAGTCAAGGGAGGTCTTGCCTCGCCAATTTGCTTGACTTCCTTGAAGGTGTGAATAAACATGTGGATAAAGGCGAGCCAGTTGATGGAGTCCATCTAGGATTTCCAGAAAGTTTTTGACAAAGTTCCTCATCAGAAGCTCCTGAGAAAATTAAAGTCAAGCATATTGGTGAGGAAAGACCTCCCTCAACTGATCCCATGCTCAGAGAGGAGGGCGGGGGAGGGGTGCCAATGTCTCGGGCACCACTTGCCTTCATTATGCCACTGATCCAAATCATAGTTGCTGGATGCTAGAGTCCACCTTGGTGGGCTCAAGAAAAAAATCTGGGTGTCATTGTGGACAATCTCTACATTTCTAGACCTTAAATCTGTTAATATATTAATCCATTCCATGATCATATCTAAAATCGATTATTGTAACTCTCTTCTAATCAACATAACACAAAAAGAAAAAAGACGGCTTCAGATAATCCAAAATACAGCAATAAAACTTATTCATAAAGCGAAAAAATATGATCATGTTACACCACTAATGATTAAATCACACTGGCTTCCCATTTCCCACCGTATTAATTTTAAGATACTCTTTTTAGTATTCAAAGTTCTAACCTTCAATGAACCACAATTTATGACAAGAATGATTATTCCTTACAATGCCCCTCACTCTCTTCGATCATCTTCTTTAAATTTATTAACGGTTCCCTCTTTGAAAATCGTGGGCACAAGAAGAAGTGACATGTTTTCTGTTATGGCTCCTAAATTGTGGAATTCATTGCCACATTATATCAGAAATGAAAAAGATCTTACCTCTTTTAAAAAATGTTTGAAAATTTTTTGTTTCAAGACGCTTTTAATATTTAATATGTCTAATTTTGGACCCTTCATATTTTGTAACAGATATTAACCCCCTTCCCTCCCTCTCGTTTTTTCCTTTTTATGTAATTTTCAATATAAAATGAATTTGTAACTTTTCCCCCCTTTCCCTCTTTAATCATGTCTGTCTTTAACCTGACTGCAAAAATGTTAGTCGGTTTATTTAATTTGTATGTTGTCTATTATACCCAATTATCTGTGAGACCACTAACTAGTGGCTTTTTAAATTGTTCATCGCTTAGAAAGTTTGTATAAGCTTTAAAAGGTAATAAAACTTGAAAATTGAAACCTTCCACCCAATGTGTGGCGGCAGCCAAGAAAGCAAACAAGATGCTCAGAATTATTAGAAAAGGGATGATAAATAAATACTAAGAATGTTATAATGCCTCTGTATCGCTCCATGGTGTGACCTCACCTGGAGTATTGCACTCAGTTCTGGTCTCCATATCTCAAGAAAGATATAGTGGCACTAGAAAAGTTTCAAAGAAGAGCAACCAAGATGATAAAGGGGATGGAACTCCTCTCGTATGAGGTTAGGGCTCTTCAGCTTAGAAAAAAAAAAAAAAAAAAAAAGAGACAGCTGAGGGGAGATATGACCAACGTCTACAAAATCCTGAGTGGTGTAGAACGGATACAAGTTGATCGATTTTTTTTTACTGCATCAGGATTTACAAAGACCAGGGGACACCCAATGAAGTTGCAGAGTAATACTTTTAAAACCAATAAGAGGAAAAAAAAAATTTTCACTCAGATAATAGTTAAGCTCTGGAACGCATTGCCAGAGGATTTGGTACGAGCAGTTAATGTAGCTGGTTTTACAAAAGATTTGGACAAGTTCCTGGAGGAAAAGTCCATAGTCTGTTGTTGAGGCAAACACGGGGGAAGCCACTGCTTGCCCTGGATCGATGGCATGGAATTCTGCTACTATTTGGGGTTTTGCCAGTTATTTGTGACTTGGATTGGCCTCCGTGAAGATGGGATACTGGGATAGATGGACCATTGGTCTGACCCAGTAAGGCTATTCTTATGTCCTTATGGGTGGATCAGGGGCATGCCTAGCATTTTTGTGCCCAACTGCCTACAATTTTATACCAGCCTGTGACATGGCATAAGTGCTCACGTTTCAAGTTAAGCGCACTTATGCAGACCTCATATGCTAGCATTCTATAATGTCAATTGCACACACAATTGCCTATAGAATCTGCATTTAGCATGCTGTAAACCCATCACCTAACTATAGGTACCATTATATGTGTCTGGGAACAAATTAGAAAATACCTGTATATGTTTGTAGTCCACCCAAACTACACCCATAATACATCCCTGTCAAACTTGTACAGATCTGTCTTATTGGTTCAAACAAATGAAAAGTAGCAGCTTTTCTAAAAATTTCTACTTATGTGTGTACAGATTTGCATTTCACATATGTAAATAGCACCTAACCAACCTAGAATGATCTCCTTAAGCTCCAAACACAACATCCCAGCCGTCCATCCCAGGGACACATCATCATAGAGCAGGGGTGTCAAAGTCCCTCCTCGAGGGCCGCAATCCAGTCGGGGTTTTCAGGATTTCCCCAATGAATATGCGTGAGATCTATTTGCATGCACTGCTTTCATTGTATGCTAATAGATCTCATGCATATTCATTGGGTAAATCCTGAAAACCCGACTGGATTGCTGCCCTCGAGGAGGGACTTTGACACCCCCTTCATAGAGGGAGTGGCCTCTTCCAGCATATTGAGAGGTTAGGTTCTCCCTGGAGCTGTTTTCAACTTTGTGAAGGAGTTGCTTGCCCTATCAGAACTCAAATTCAGAGCAACGAAACTAAGTTGAGCAAATAGTTTGGAGGCAGCAATGCAAAATTAATGCATGATAAAGAGTTTTTTAAAGTCCTCACTTTATTTTTATATTACTGCGACTATACACAAGATACACTGATGCAGAAAAATGTTAAAAAACAGTCTTGGTTGTAGTCCATTTTCAGACTAATACTAGCTTGGGAATTCATTGTTTCTTGCAATGAAAAGCAATTTAAATAAGTTAATGGCTTTTAACTTTCCCTGTGGGGATGATTATTCTGAAGACCACAACACCACTGCCCATCTGTCAACATAAGAAAGGGGAAATGAGAAAAATCAATCCAAACTCCACCACAGCCTTTGCTTTTACAACAGCACTTTATTCTCCTTGCATCAGGCTATTTTCTATGGTATAATATAAAGGATTTAATAATGAAAAAAAAAAAAAAAAGGAAACCTTTTGGCTGTAATGGTAGAAAACAAGGAAGCAAAGTATTTTCAGCTCCCCTGAATTGTAGTCCATTGCGCGTAGCGATATATTCAAGTTGAAAACTATATTTTTGTCCATGGACAAAAATGTTGAAATTACTGTAGTGTTAGATGAAGGCTTTTTTTTTTTTTTTTTTTTCCTGTCTTTTCGTAGCATTTAGGGGCAAATTCTTTAAGAAGCGCTCAAAAGTTAGGCGTCGAAATAGACACCGTTCGGCGTGATGCAAGTAAAATTAGGTGCTGTTTAGTGAATCGCGCTGAGCGGCATCTATTTTGGAGGCGCCCAAGAAATAGGTCAGTTCTAGGCACAACTAAGGGCTCCTTTGACTACGGCGCGCTAGCGTTTTTAGCTTGCGCTAAACAAAAAAAAATACTAACGCAAGCTCTATGGGGCGTTAGTGTTTAACGCGTGCTAAGCGCACGCTCAAACTGCTAGCGCACCTTAGTAAAAGGAGCCCTAAAAGTTAGGTGGCCATGCGAGCGCTTAAGCACGCTTAGGAGCGGCGATTCTGTAACAAGGCGCCTAACACGAAGCCATGCCCACGCGAAACATGCATAGCGCCTTATTACAGAATCATTCTCTCTTGATAGGCCCCTAAGTTTCAATTATTGCCAATTAAAAAGCTTAATTAAGCATTTTATTCAATTTAAATAGGCACTTATCCCCAATGAATATGCATGAGATCTATTAGCATACAATGAAATCAGTGCATGTAAATAGCTCTCATGCATATTCATTGGGGACATCCTGAAAACCCAACTGATTTCAGCCCTCGAGGAGGGACTTTTGACACCCCTGGTCTAGATACAAGAGGTATTTTCCTTTCCCAAGGGGCTTGTAATTGAAGGGTCCAATTCTGACTCTCTATCCAGGTAGGAGAAGCTTCCACCTAGATAAGTCCCATCCATGAGATTATAACCAGATCTTCAGAGACATTTATCACTGAAAATCCAGTCAGATCGTCTCAAACCAGAAACAAAATCTGGCTGGAGCCAGAATTAGTCAGTTAGCAAAGATATTCAATCCACTAACCAGGTAGCTATCCAGCCACAGGAAATCAGTTGCTGGTTCCAGCTTTGTCTGTAGTCCATAAAGCAATTATGAGAGCTTAGGCCTTCTTTTTTGTCAGCACCAATTCTCTTCCTATGGCTTTAAGGAAGAAGGGCTTTTATTAATCATGACAGGGGTTGCCATTCAGCATATTGTGTGGCGCAGTGGTTGGAGCTACAGCCTCAGCACCCTGGGGTTGTGGGTTCAAACCCCGTGCTGCTCCTTGTGACCCTGGGCAAGTCACTCAGTCCTCCATAGCCCCAGGTACGTTAGATAGATTGAGCCCACCGGGACAGAGAGGGAAAAATACTCGAGTACCTGATTGTAAAACCGCTTAGACAACCTTGATAGGCGGTATATAAAAAAAAACACCTAATAATATTACCAATAATTGGAAAAATTATACTAATCTCAATTATACATTTTGGTGGAATTCGCTATGTCATATTTTTAAGATGGAAAGAGCAATTGCTATGCAGAAAGGGAATTATAATAATTTTATAAAGATCTGGGGGCCGTTGGAAAGATATTGTAATGAGTAAACATCATTTTCTTTAGATAGATAGATATACATATGGGGGTGGGGGGTTGTTATGGAAATTTTACTAAATAATGTGATTATAATATATTTAAGATATGTTTGATTGCACTAATTGAGGAAGGGTGGGTGGGAAAGGTTATAATTTTTATGCTTTTAGGATTATATGAGAAAGAATTTCAAGTGTTATATTGTAGTTATTAATGACATATTCCTGTACACTTGCTGTAAGACTTTAAAATGAATAAAGAATTTTTTTAAAAAAAAAGGAAGAAGGGCTCCTGTACACGGTTTGGACAATTACTAACAGCCTTTTTTTTTTTTACACTGCAGCTTTTTGATTGCTCTCCTGAGGGGTTAGTTGAGATAAGAACATAAGAGTTCCTGGGACAGACCGAAGGTCCATCAAGCCCAGTACGGTATCTTGTTTCCAAATGTGGCCAACCAGGTCACAAGGCCTCGCAAGATCCAAAGGAGAAAAACAGATCTTATGCTGCTTATCCTAGAAATAACCAGTGGATTTTTCCAAGTCATCTCAATAATGGCCTATGGACTTCTCTTTTAGGAAATTAGCCAAACCTTTTTTAAACCCTGCTAAGCTAATCACTTTTACTACATTCTCTGGCAATGAATTCCAGAGTTTAATTACCCCCTTGAGTAAAGAACTATTTTCTCTGGTTTGTGCACAGCATCAGGCAAGAGGAGTAGAAGCAGCAAGGGAGAAAAGCAGTTTTAGAAGCAAAAACGAGCAGAGGAGGGAGACAGAGGAGAGCAGGAGGCTAGGGGCTGGGCGAGAGTTAGCTCCGCCCACCCCCACCGCGTCAGAGGAGTCAGCACCCGAACCCCCCCCATAAAAGGGGGCGGAGCCAACGGCGCACAGCCGTTAGGCGCGCGGCGAAGGCGAGCGGCAAAGGCGCTCGCCTTAGCGAGAGCGCCTTTGCGAAGGGCCTCAAGAAGGGCCAAGTCACTACACCCAAGAGCACAGGGAAGGACTGAAAGGTGAGGAAGTGGCAAGCAGCGCAGAAGAGACGAACACACAAGCAGCAGTAAGGTAAGGAAGAGAAAAGACAACACACACAAGAAAGCAGCAAGGCAAGAAGCAGATACAGAAGGAACAACCACACACAAGCAAAAGTTAGGCAAGGTTGTGCAAAGGCACCAGGCACAGAAAGAACAATCACACAAACAAAAGTAAGGAAAGGTAGAGCGTAGGCAGTCCATACAAAGGCAGAAGGCAGTAAAGCAAGAAGCAGGTGCAGAAGGAAGCAGGCACCGAAGGAACACGTAAACTTATCTGTTTTCTTAAAGTAGTAACCCCGATGGAAGCAGAAGGTAACCAGAAGATGAGCTTTCCAGTGTTCTGCGCGGACTGTCATATGTATGACTACCTCCCCTCGGGGAGACAGTCATACGTATGCAGTCGGTGTCAGGAGCTGAAAAGCTTGAAGAAAGAAGTCAAGCGACTTGAGGACAAGATACAGGAGCTAGAAGGACTTTACACCACGGAGGACCCTACCAGGGCATTTGAAGACTTCAGGAGTGAGAAACACATCGAGAAGGAAGTCAGGGAACTCGAGGAATTCATTGAGGAAGCATACAGGAGGAGGGTGGAAGAGAACGAACTCCAGATGAGAGATGATGCAACACCAACTTGGAAGGGGGAGCAAGAAGCAGATGACCTCAAAGAAGACACCCACAGAAGAATACCACACGAGGGGGAAGAATTGGCTAGTCGATGCCCAGAAGAAGAGAGAGCTAAGCACACCGAGGACATTGACCTGAGACCGATAAGAAAATTGAAGAAGGGAAAGTCAGCGATCCTGGTGGGAGACTTGATATTGAGGCATGTAGACAGCCACATAGCAGGAGGAAGAGAGGATCGACTGGTGACCTGCCTCCCAGGAGCGAGAACCAAGGACATCGTGGACAAAATTGAGAAGGTCTTGGAAGGAGCAGAGACGGAAGAGACCGCAGTAATGATCCACATCGGGACGAATGATGTCAGCAGGAGAGACTACAGAAGAGGCACGCTGATAGAACAGTTCAAGATTCTAGGAAGGAAACTGAAGATGAGGACCCAGAAGATAGCATTCTCAGAGATCCTACCGGTACCGAGGGCAGATGTGAAAAGGCAGGAAGAACTACAATCAATAAATGCATGGATGAGGAGATGGTGTGAGGAAGAAGGGTTCCACTTCGTGAGGAACTGGACAACGTTCTGGGGCAAGAGCAAGCTCTACAGGAGAGATGGACTGCACCTGAGCGTGGCGGGAACAAGACTTCTAGCAAACAACGTCAAGAGAGGAATAGAACAGGCTTTAAACTAAGAGAAAGGGGAAAGCCGACAGTCGACCTAGCGTCGATGATTCGGAAGAAGGTATCCCGTGAAGATACTAAGGGGAAAAAAGGCAGGGAAGAAACAAGAGACAAATTACAGGAGTCAACTAACCCAGAAGAGGAGGTTAGAAAGATTGTAGCAAAAGAGAAGACACCAAAGACTGAAGCACAGGGAAAAGAAATGAAGACGACAAAATGCCAGGATCTAAACTGCATATATACTAATGCAAGGAGTTTAAGAAACAAAATGGGGGAGCTAGAAGCCATGGCCAATGCAGAGGACATAGACATCATTGGAATCTCTGAAACGTGGTGGAATGAGGAAAACAAATGGGATACAGCACTGCCGGGGTACAAGCTCTATCGCCGGGATAGGTCAGGTCAGAAAGGAGGAGGAATAGCCCTATACGTAAAAGAAAGCATACAATCGACAAGAATGGACACAGCGGAGATGATCAACAAACTGGAATCGCTATGGGTTAAAATACCGGGTAGGAAAGGGCATGAAATAAAGATGGGCCTATACTATCGTCCACCCGGGCAAACCGGAGATAGCGATAAAGAAATGGATGCCGAGATGAAGCGAGAATGCAAAAGTGGTTACACAGTTGTTATGGGAGACTTCAACTATCCTGGGATAGACTGGAGTCTTGGAAGCTCAAGATGCGCTAGGGAGACAGAATTCCTGGAGGCTATACAAGATTGCTTCATGGAGCAGCTTGTTAGAGAACCGACGAGAGGAAATGCCACTCTGGATTTAATCCTAAATGGACTAAGGGGACCTGCAAAGGAAGTGGAAGTAGTGGGACCGTTGGGAAACAGTGATCATAATATGATCAAGTTCAAGGTTGAAGTAGGCATACCGAACGGAAAGAGAACCATAGCGACATCTTTCAACTTCAGGAAAGGAAACTATGAAGCAATGAGGGAAATGGTAAGGAAGAAACTTAGGAACACTTCCAAAAAATGGCAAACAGTAGAACATGCCTGGTCTTTTTTCAAAGACACAGTGAGCGAGGCACAAAATCTGCACATCCCCAGATTCAGAAAGGGGTGCAAAAAGGGTCGAACAAAAGACCCAGTATGGATGACTAAAATAGTGAAGGAAGCGATAGGCAATAAGAAAAATTCATTCAGGGAATGGAAAAAGGACAAAACTGAAGGGAACCAGAAGGAGCACAGGAAGTATCAAAAAGAATGTCACCGTGTGGTTCGAAAAGCCAAAAGAGAGTATGAAGAGAGGCTAGCCAGGGAGGCACGAAATTTCAAACCGTTCTTCAGATATGTTAAAGGGAAACAGCCAGCTAGGGAGGAGGTAGGACCGCTGGACGAAGGAGACAGGAAGGGAGCGGTGAAGGAGGAGAAAGAAGTCGCAGAAAGACTCAACATGTTCTTCTCGTCTGTATTTACAAACGAAGACACAACCAACATACCGGAACCTGAACAAATATTCAATGGAAATCAAGCAGAAAAATTAACATCCATGGAAGTGAGCCTTGATGATGTACACAGGCAGATAGAAAAACTTAAAACTGACAAATCCCCGGGTCCGGACGGAATCCATCCCAGGGTTCTGAAGGAATTAAAGGAGGAGATAGCGGAACTACTGCAGCAAATTTGCAACCTATCCTTGAAAACAGGCATGATCCCGGAGGATTGGAAGATAGCCAATGTCACGCCCATCTTTAAAAAGGGATCAAGAGGTGACCCGGGAAACTACAGACCAGTGAGTTTGACTTCGGTTCCGGGGAAACTGACGGAAGCACTGATTAAAGAACACATCGATGAACATCTGGAAAGAAACGAACTTTTGAAAACAACCCAACATGGTTTCTGCAGGGGGAGATCGTGCCTAACGAACTTATTGCACTTCTTCGAAGGAATTAACAAACGGATGGACAGAGGAGACCCCATAGACATCATATACCTTGATTTCCAAAAAGCCTTTGACAAGGTGCCTCACGAACGTCTACTCCGGAAACTGAAGAACCATGGAGTGGACGGAGACGTACATAGATGGATCAGAAACTGGTTGGCGGGTAGGAAACAGAGGGTAGGGGTGAAGGGCCACTACTCGGACTGGATGGGGGTCACGAGTGGTGTTCCGCAGGGCTCAGTGCTCGGGCCGCTGCTATTTAATATATTCATAAATGATCTAGAAACAGGCACGAAGTGTGAGATAATAAAATTTGCGGACGATACAAAACTATTTAGTGGAGCTGGGACTAAAGAGGAATGCGAAGAATTGCAAAGGGACTTGAACAAATTGGGGGAATGGGCGGCGAGATGGCAGATGAAGTTCAACGTTGAGAAATGTAAAGTATTGCATGTTGGAAACAGAAACCCGAGGTACAACTATACGATGGGAGGGATATTATTGAATGAGAGCAACCAAGAAAGGGACTTGGGGGTAATGGTGGACATGACAATGAAGCTGACGGCACAGTGCGCAATAGCCGCTAAGAAAGCAAATAGAATGCTAGGCATAATCAAGAAGGGTATTACAACAAGGACAAAAGAAGTTATCCTGCCATTGTATCGGGCGATGGTGCGCCCGCATCTGGAATACTGCGTCCAATATTGGTCTCCGTACCTTAGGAAGGATATGGCGTTACTCGAGAGGGTTCAGAGGAGAGCGACACGCTTGATAAAAGGGATGGAAAACCTCTCATACGCTGAGAGATTGGAGAAACTGGGTCTCTTTTCCCTGGAGAAGAGGAGACTTAGAGGGGATATGATAGAGACTTATAAGATCATGAAGGGCATAGAGAGAGTAGAGAAGGACAGATTCTTCAAACTTTCGAAAAATAAAAGAACAAGAGGACACTTGGAAAAGTTGAAAGGGGACAGATTTAAAACGAATGCTAGGAAGTTCTTCTTTACCCAACGAGTGGTGGACACCTGGAATGCGCTTCCAGAGGGAGTAATAGGGCAGAGTACAGTACAGGGGTTTAAGAAAGGATTGGACAATTTCCTGCTGGAAAAGGGGATAGAGGGGTATAAATAGAGGATTACTGCACAGGTCCTGGACCTGTTGGGCCGCCGCGTGAGCGGACTGCTGGGCATGATGGACCTCAGGTCTGACCCAGCAGAGGCATTGCTTATGTTCTTATGTTTTAAATCTACTACTTTGTAGCTTCATCGCCTGCCCCCTAATCCTAGTATTTTTTGGAAAGGGTAAACAAGCCATTCACATCTACCCTTTCCACTCCACTCAGTATTTTATAAACCTCTATCATAACTCTCCTGAGTTGTCTCTTCTCCAGGCTGAAGAGCCCTAGCCACTTTAGCTTTTCCTCATAGGGAAATTGTCCCATCTTTTATCATTTCCGTCGCCCTTCTCTGTACCTTTTCTAATTCCAATTCCGCTATACCTTTTTTTGAGATGCAGTGACTAGAACTGTACACAGAATGCGAGGCGTAGCTAGTTTTGGCTGGTTTTAGCTTGGCTAGTATGTGTGTCTAGCTTCATTAATTATTTCTTTATTAAATTTCAAGTTTTCATGATCATAACAAAATCATAATATAACAACTGTACAATGGAAAGAATAATAGCAGAACAGAATTAAATAATAGTACAATAACATTGTCTTGTACAGTTAGTTAGTTCCCAATAATAAGGAGGGGCGGTGATAACACGGAGTTTACATGTTTAAATTTCAAAGAAAAATATGAGTACCTTACTCGGGGTTAATATTTCATTCTTACGAAGTTTTGTCTTATTCCACGATGCCTTTGCAACCTAAATTGTCCTTTTAAGGACGACTTTTAGTTTTTAGAAAAATCTTTTAGTATCATTTCCCCAACCCTATGTTTTTACCTTTAAGTGTTTTCTTTTCTCTCTAACAATTGGAGTTCCTATCCCTTCTTTCCTCTTGTTCCTGTTTGTCTTTGTCCTTGAATTGTTCTTCTCCCTCAGTTTGTTTAGATCAGGGATCTCAAAGTCCCTCCTTGAGGGCCGCAATCTAGTCGGGTTTTCAGGATTTCCCCAATGAATATGCATTGAAAGCAGTGCATGCACATAGATCTCATGCATATTCATTGGGGAAATCCTGAAAACCCGACTGGATTGCGGCCCTCAAGGAGGAACTTTGAGACCCCTGGTTTAGATTAAATTATACTTTTACTGGTATATTATTATGACATGTTTGTACACCGCCTAGAAGTATTGAGTAGGCAGCATATTAAATTTTAAATAAACTTGAAATTTGAAATCTAAGTAAATTACATCTAGCATATGTCCTGGATCCAGCTCTCTGGTCACCCAATCAAAAAATTCAATCAGGTTCAATTTACCTTTTGTAAAGCCATGTTGCCTCAGATCCTGTAATACATTAGATTCAAGGAAGTACACTATCCTTTCTTTCAGCAACACTTCCATTATTTTTCCAACAACTGAAGTGAGGCTCACCGGCCTGTAGTTTCCTGCTTCATCCCTGTGACCACTTTTGTGAATAGGGACCACATCCGCACTCCTCCAATCGCCAGGAACCACTCCCGTCTCCAGGGATTTGTTGAACAAGTCTTTAATAGGACTCGCCAAAACCTCTCTGAGCTCCCTTAGTATCCTGGGATGGATCCCGTCTGGTCCCATCGCCTTGTCCACCTTCAGTTTTTCAAGTTGCTCATAAACACCCTCCTCCGTGAACGGCACAGAATCTACTCCATTTTCTCGTGTAACTTTGCCAGACAATCTCGGTCCTTCTCCAGGATTTTCTTCTGTGAACACAGAACAGAAGTATTTGTTTAGCACATTTGCTTTCTCCTCATCACTCTCCACATATTGGTTCCCAGCATCTTTTAGTTTAGCAATTCCATTTTTCATCTTCCTCCTTTCACTAATATCTGAAAATTTTTTTTTACATTTTTAGCCATTTGTTCTTCCGCCTGTGCTTTCGCCAGACGTATCTCTCTCTTGGCTTCTTTCAGTTTCACCCTGTAGTCTTTTCTGCACTCCTTCTTGGTTTTTTAAATATTTCACGAACACCAACTCTTTTCTCTGCCACTAGTTTGGAGAACCATATCGGCTTCCTTTTTCTCTTGTTTTTATTTATTTTCTTCACATCAAAGGTCCGTAGCCATTTTTATCGCTTCTTTCAGCTTAGACCACTGTCTTTCCACTTCTCTTATGTCCTCTCATCCTAACAGCTCTTCCTTCAGGTACTCTTCCATTGCATTAAAGTCCGTACATTTGAAATCTAGGACTTTTAGTTTTGTGTGACCGCCTTCCACTTTAGTCATTATATCAAACCAAACCCTTTGATGATCGCTACTTCCCAGGTGAGCACCCACTCGAACATTAGAGATACTCTCCATTTGTGAGGACCAGATCCAATATCACTTTGTCTGAACAGAGCCTCTTGAAAGGCATCCACAATCTCCCTACTTCTTTCCGATTCCGCAGACGGAACATTCCAGTCCGCATCAGGCAGGTTGAAATCTCTCAACAGCAGCACCTACTCTTTCCTTCCAAACTTTTGGATATCCACAATCAGATCCTTATCAATTTGCTGCGATTGAGTCAGAGGTCTGTAGACTATACCCACGTAGATAGAAGTGCCATCTTCTCTTTTCAGAGCGATCCATATCGCTTCTTCCTCTCCCCAGGTCCCTTGCATTTCGGTCGCTTGGATATTGATCTTTACATAGAGAGCTACTCCTCCACCTTTTTGACCATCTCTGTCCTTCCTAAAAAGATTATATCCCGGTATGTTTGCATCCCATCCATGTGATTCACTGAACCATGTCTCTGTGAAAGCGACAATATCTAGATCTGCCTCTAACATCAGGGCTTGTAGATCATGAACTTTGTTGCTTAGACTGCGAGCATTTGTGGTCATCGCTTTTCAGCGGTAATCTCCTTTTTCGTATAGATTTTTGTTTCATTTCACTTTCCGTTGCAATGCTAAGAAATGAATTGCTGATATTGTTTATGTTGCAATCTTTACTACTATCACATCTTTTCTTTTGCCGGGGGTGGTCTCTATAATTGTTCTTCATACATACACCACCCCCACCTTCTAGTTTAAATGCCTAGAAACATATTGTCTAAATTTCTCTGCAAGGTTTCTTTTTCCTGCTGTAGTAATATGTAGCCCATCAGTGCAATATAGCTTCTTGTCCTTCCATGTATTTCCCCATCCTCCTATGTACCTGAAGCCTTCTTGATGACACCAGGCTTTGAGCCATCTATTAAAGTCCTCTGTGTTTTTCACTCTTTGCTCTCCCTTTCCATATGCAGGCAGTATTTCAGAAAAAGCTAAAGTCTTTACAGAAGGTTTCACACCCTCACCAAGCTCCCGAAAAGCTTTCTGTGCTGCAAGTATGGAGTTGTTGGCCATGTCATTTGTTCCCAGATGGATAACAACATCAGTGTTAAAATCCTTAGTTTCTTCCTTAATTATTGTCTGTATTTGCCTGGAACTCCTGGTAGCTGAGGATCCTCGAAGACATTTCATTATTTTGGTCTCTTCACCTTGTGTTCCAAGGTTAATGCCTCTGATGATGGAATCCCCCAACAGTAATAATTTTCTGTTTTCGGCTTTTTTATTTGCGTTTAGGGTGCGCTTGTTCTCTTGCATTGATGATATGAAACACAATATTTAGTAATTAAGTAAGCATTTGTAAGATGAGGGAATACCATGAAACAGGCTTATTGAGATTCACAATATTTCAATAAGGGTGACCAAATTATGGAATATGTGGTAAGAGTGTTATTTCGCTCTGCTAGAACTTTTTCATATTTGCCAGTTACACATAGACTTTTCCACCAGGTATGAAAATCTACCCTAGATAGATCTTTCCAATTGTACAAAATATTTTGTATTGCTAATGACATTAATACATGGAATAATTTAATCTGATATGCATCCTTGGGAGAGTGTATCCCTTGAGACCTAAGAATCAAAGTGGAAAAGGTGAGATTGTCAGTAATATCAAACATGGAACAGATAGTTTTCCATATTTTGTTCCAGTATGAGCTAAGATGAACACAAGAAAAAAGTAGATGTTTTAAAGGTGCCTTCTTCTTGTTGACATGTCCAACATGTAGAGGAAGTTGAGGGATCAATTGTATGAGAAAGCAAGGGTGTCCAGTTAGCCCTGTGAAACAAAAAGTATAATAATAGTAAGGATGCTGATTTGACTGATTTGTACATATTAATCCATATGTCTGACCAGTCAATAGCGTCCGATAGTAAATTTAAGTCAACAGACCGTTTATTTTCAGTGTTCTTATCTAAATACTAATAAAAGCTTTTGAACACACACACACAAAAAAAATAAAGTTGCGTCTGCTCATGCCATTTCCAATCTCAAAACGGTCAGGAGTTAGTACTCTTTTGGCACGGTGTTTGCTCGGTTCCGAGTGTCTTTTTTTCCCAGGTCTTTGTGTTTCTTCACAACAGTGTTTTTCGTGGAAGATGAATGTGTTCCTAAGATGATACTAGAGTTTCAGTACTTTTAGTTTGCTGAATTATGGCCTAGTTTCATTACTGGGGAATGTGAAGTGATTTACAGTGATGGAATTATAATAGATTTCTGCCCGTCCACTATAGCAGTGATTCTCAACCGAGTCCTTGAACATAAGAACTTAAGAATTGCTGCTGCTGGGTCAGACCAGTGGTCCATCATGCCCAGCAGTCCACTTACATGGTAGCCCTTAGGTCAAAGAGCAGTGCCCTAACTGAGTCTAGCCTTCCCTGCATACGTTCTGGTTCAGCAGGAACTTGTCTAACTTTGTCTTGAATCCTTGGATAAGAACATAAGAGGTTTTTGGTATTTCCTCAATGAGTATGCATGAGATAGATTTCCATGCACTGCCACCTTGTTATGCAAATCAGTCATATGCATATTCATGGTGAATATCCTGAAAACCAGGCTAGGTTGCGAGCCACTTCTCTATAGTCTCTGGACTTCATTCCTATATGGAAGAATATATTGAAGAGTGTTACAAAATAATACTTATTTTCTTTTTGGCGGAAACTGGATAAAGGTGTTTCTAGGGCCTTTGGTACTTATAGTATCTTTAATAGCTGATTTGAAGGAGGGAGGGAAGAGGTGTGATCAATGGCATAGCGGGGTAGGAGGTGCTCGGGGCAATGGCACTCCCAATCCTCTTCTCTGTCTTCACTCCTTCTCCCCCCCCCCCCCCTTGTACCTCTAACCTCCCCAGCATGAGCAGCATCGCCAACTTGCTGCCTGCGCAAGCACCGGCTCTTCTTCCGACATCACTTCCTAGTCGTGGGACTCAAAAGTGACATCAGAGGGAGATCCAAGGTCAGCACGAGCAGGTCGGAGCTGCTGCTTGTACCAGGGAAGAACTAGGAGGTACGGGTGCGTGAGAGGGAGGGAGAGGTACGGGTGGCAGGGAGAGTGAGAAGGAATGAGGGGTGGTGAAAAGAAGAGGTGCCAGCACCTCCACCACGATGGCGCCTGGGGCAGTCCGAGACCCTTACTCTGCCATTGGGTGTGATGTTCAGAAATATCACTTTGACTTGCCTCCCTAATACATGACTTGCTTCCTCTGTGTCCCACCCCCAAATACTTTTGTCTAGTGACACCATTGCTGACTAATGGTATTTGTCCTACTTTATTTTGAGGGTTTGCAGTGATTTGGTGGGGGGGGGGGGGCAGGTGAAAGAAGTAAGCTCTACAGGCCTTGTTCTTTACTTAAGGGTAGAGAAATAAAGCATGGATGCTTTTAATTGTATTAGGGGGTGAAAGGAGTAGCTTTCCGAGGTGTAGTTAACTCTATTGGGATGGATAGATCACATTGAAACAAGATAATTCATTCAACTTTAATACATATTGAGCTAATTTAATTTTTTCTTAACTTGCTTTGCTTATTAGCATTCTCTTTGGGGAACCAACAGCAATATTGATGCACAAGCAAAAAGCACCGATTAATATGCCTAGTGCATGGGCAGTTGCGAGTTGCTGCCAAGAGGCTGTATTTTTCTGTCCCTGGGTATAATGTGACTTCAGCCAAAATAAACCTGTTGAACTGCTTCCCGGTGTGGTCGAGTCAGACTGACCTTGTACCCATCTCAAGCTTCACTGGTCACGTTCGAGTTTCATGGGAACGTAGGGCAAAAATTTGTCGACTGCCTCCATCTGAGTTTCCTGGTGCAAACGTCGGATAATACAACATTGTCCATTGCCTAGTGGTTAGTGCAGCGATCTGGGGACCTGGGTACGATTCTCACTGCAGCTCCTTGTGACTCTGGGCAAATAATTTAACCCTCTATTGCCCGAGGTACAAAATAAGTTCCTGTATATAATCTGTAAACTGCTTCAATTGTTACCACAGAAAAGCAATATATCAAATTCCATCCCCTTTCGCATATCTAAAAAATATTTTAACATAACAGCAATGTAACACCCCTTCCCTCCACAAATATTCTTAGGTGAATTTGTATTTCTTCTGAGAGTTGTCAGGTTGATGACAATGCAATCAAAATTCCTCAGTTTATCTGTAAATGAAGTGCAACATAACAGAAGAAAAAAAGCTCCCCTATACTGTTTTGCCATTTTGTCTCAGTTCTGTTCAGCAGAGATCATATCTAAGCTCGGGAAAGCTAATTTAGTTTAGTGTCAATATATATTCAATCCATTTACTTCTCTGGCGAGCAAAACGTGCATGACGCAGGATGCCAATTGTTCTGGTGGAGTTTAGTGACATGGTTTCTGTATCTCTCTTCTGGGAACTGGACTGAGACCAGCCAACCTGTTGCTATATTTCATTATTAGAATTTAAAAAAACAAAAACCATAGGGGAGATAACAGTTTCAGAGAAACATATTTTAGTAACACGGTGCCAACAAAAAAGAACTTGCAAATTAAGCAGCCAATATACTAATCCATAAAAATATTGGTGTGTGAGCTGCTATTTTTTGTGATATTAAAGTGCCATGCTCCTTCTTCAATTCACGCATATCGCAGCACTACAAACGATCCTTCCCATCACCTCAACAAGTACGGCGGAAGGAGATATTTGAGGCTACCTTTTAATACCAAGGACATCTCATTTGGAGCAAACTGCCAATACCTACCTTGAATTCCGGAAGAAACTAAAGACATATCTAATCTAATCTAATCTAATCCTTAGGTTTGTATACCGCATCATCTCCACATTCGTAGAGCTCAACCCTTCCTTCTAAAACCAACTCTCCTTCTAACAATGTAACTTCGTGAACTTGATCTAAGTCTTATTGTAAACCATATAAATTCCTTGCAGAAAATTGTGGTACGAGTCTCTGAATAGTATTGTATTGTCTATTTAGGGGCTCTTTTTCCCAATTGCTTTCGATATGGAATTTATCAAGCAGCGTTATGGACGTATCATTCTTAATATTAATGCGCTAATTATTAAAAGCCCATTTTATACCTATGGGCTTTTACCATTTAGCATGCTAATCCCCTAATGTGTATTAAGGTGGTTTAAGGCCGTAATACTGCTTGATGAATTCCCCCTAAATGTGTGAATTAGTTATCATGTTGACTTTACATCTAGTGCAGGGGTGTCAAAGTCGATCCTCGAGGGCCGCAATCCAGTCAGGTTTTCAGGATTTCCCCAATGAATATGCATGAGATCTATTAGCATACAATGAAAGCAGTGCATGCAAATAGACTCATGCATATTCATTGAGGAAATCCTGAAAACCCGACTGGATTGCGGCCCTCGAGGAGGGACTTTGATACCCCTGATCTAGTGCTTGCATTAATGGGTCATTTTACTAAGCTGCAGGAAGAATTTGCCCTAGCGTGCCCTTACACAAGTTTTTCCCATGCGCTAAGCCCATTTTTACCACAGCTGGAAAAAAAGGCTTTTCTCCTATTACTTTCATTGTCATGCGCTAAAGTTACCACTAGTTGGCAACCTTTTTTTATAAATTAGGCCATGATCCTATAAATGGCACCTGCCAGTATGCACCTAGATCAGGGCACTTACCGATGTAGGCACATAATTGTTTCTTTAATTGGTAAATTGGTGCTCATAATTGAAAGCGCCATTAAAAATTGATTTTTTTTTTTTTAAAAAAAACAGATTTCAAAAAAATTAAGGGCTCCTTTTACTAAGCCGCATTAGCGTTTAGTGCACGCATTTTATTGCGCGCTAAACCCATGCTACGTGGCTAGAACTAACGCCAGCTCAATGCCGCCATTAAAGTCTAGCGCGGGTAGCAATTTAGCGCATGCTATTCCGCGCGTTAAAGCCCTAATGCGGCTTAGTAAAAAGGAGCCCTAAGTAGCTGGAAGGCGCCTACAACTTTGATGCAGATATCTACACCAAGATGCCTGCCCAAAAAGTAGGCATGAGTTTAGGGGTTAAGAGCAGAGTTTAGGGGTGCATCGAGTTAGGCGACAGTAGGCGCCTACCTTAGGTGCCGATATTTTAGGCCAAGAAAACCCTGGCCTAACTCAATTTAGGCACCACTAGGTGTAATTCTACGAACAGCAACTGACTTTGAATGATATACTGTAGGTGCCATTTTCCGAGGCACCTTCCAAGTTAAGCACGATTTACAGAATCAGGCCCTTACCGTGTGAGCACTTAAGCCACCCATTAGGTGGCCATAAAGGCTCCCGCATTAACTGTACACTAACCAGTTAGCACATCTTAATTACCAAGTGCTAACTGGTTAGTGTAGGAACACTTACTCTCTGCCCCGACACACTCCCTCAAAAATTATTCCCCTCCCCCCAAAAAACAAAAAACCCCACACGGTTAGCGTGTGCACATGCCAAAACTAATGTGGGACACTTTAGCGCATCTCGCGTTAGGCTTTCTTTGCTGCATTAGGCAGAACGTTCAAGAAAAGGATAAAGGCCATCTTTTTCATAGACTACTTCATCTAACAATGCAACAGACAGGGGGGAGTAGCGACAAGAGGAAAATCAGGCCATTTCCCACTAGGAACATGATAGGGTGAGCACAGTGTACATATTCAAAATGCTAAGGATATGATAAATAAAGTACAGAGAACTAGAAGTAAGATCATGTGAGGAAAACCATTACAGAAGCACCCTAACTCTGAATTGTAACACCACTACTGAAGCTCATGTATTGTAACACCATTACTAAAGCTCATATTGACACCACTACTGAAGCTCATGTGAACCGCTCTGAATTGACTCCTCAGTCATTAGTAGCAGTATTGAAGCTTACAATAAACAATGTTAGTGTCTAATGCAGCTTAGAAAAGGACCCCTAAGTTCACAGCGTGGAATGGGGCAGGAAATGGAGCAAAATGGGCAAGGCTTGGGCAATGTCTATGCCTTGCAGTTAGTGCATGATAACATACTACACATTTAGGGTTAAATTCTATATATGGCACCCTCCAAAAAAGTTAGGCACAGTTTATAGAATAGCACCTAGACCCAAGAACCACAACTAAATTTAGGCATGGCCATTTGCACCAAGGAAAATGTGGTGCAAAACCTGTGCCTTAATTTAGACGTGGATACCAGTATTCTATAGTTGTGCCTTAAATGCTTGTGCCAAAGTTGTGCGTGGATCAGGCACTTTCTCTAACAGTGCGCCTGACTTTTAGGCCATGCCCACTGATAAGATTTGCACATTAGAAGTGACGCGCAGCATTTTATCGAATGTACGTACCAAGGGCTAGATTCACTAAGCAAACCAATCGTGTACCGATCGGTTTGCGACCCCTTTACTATCAAATTTCCATCCGGCCTGATTCACTTACCTGTCCTGCAATCCACTTCGAATCCGTGCATGCAAATGAGGTAAAAACGCATGCAAATTGGACAGCAACCAAATTCACTACACAAAATTTCGGATCCGACTGGGCTGGCCGATCACCTGAAGAAGCGACTGCTGGGGACCAGTCGAAAACATCTTTCCCACTGGAAGTCAAAACAATGGCCAATCAGGGACTTCCTTAGACTCCTCCCTAAGGAAGTCCCCGATTGGCTGAGGTGCCCCAGCCCCTCTAAAGGCCAATCAGTACCTTAGGCCTCTCTCCATGCATCAAATAATGCACTGGGGCGGGGCCTAAGGCCGCTATTGGGCAACAGAGTAGGAGCAAGAGTTTCCTCCTGCTCCCAAAGATTTTGGAGCAGCATAGGAGCAGGAGGGGGTCTGGGCACCCCTCCTGCTCCCGAAGATGTTGGGGAGCCTTGCCCAAGGAGGATGGACTGGGCACCCCTCCTGCTCCCAACTATTTTACAGGTACCAGGGTGGGTAGGCCGGGCCCAACCACCTGGGCCGACCAGGACTGGGCAAGGGGGGAGAGGGTGGGAGGCCTAGGAACAGGAGGGACTGAGCACCCCTCCTACTTACAACTTTTACTGTCAGGGGTTGGCCGTGCTGGTCGGCGAGGGGGCAGAGCGAGGGCCGTGCTGCATACATGCAGCATTAATAAAAAGCCAATGGCAGGAGAGAATTGGTATCCCTCCTACTTTTTTCTCTGTGGGGGGGGGGGGGGGGCATGGCAGAGCAGAGCAGGCAGGAGAGATCGGGACCTGGGGGGGTGTCGGGCAGATCTCTCTTGCCTGCTCCCGGATTCTCCTGCTCTCTGCCGCCGTCCTCCTTAGTGCAGGCCCGCTTTAAAACCATTGGCTTGCACTGCAGGGAACGGCAGCAGAGAGCAGGAGAGAACAGGAGCAGGCAAGAGAGATCTGGGCTGGGCCAAGCCCTGACAGCAGTGACAGGAGGCTGCTTCTCCTGTCACTACTGTCAGGGTGTGCGCATGAGAGGGGATCACTCTGGCTGTGGGTAGGGGGGCGTGCTAATGATCATCCCCATTTGCATGCAGGCCTTTACTGAATCAGTCGGCCGGCATGCAATAGGAAACGGATCGTGCACGGTTTGGAGGTTTAGTGAATCCTGCCCCAAGTTGTGTAACTTCTAATGAGTGCCAGTTGGCTTATTAAACAATTAAGTTGCACACGCAAATCAACTGTGCACACCAATTTGCACTCACAACTTAGAATGTCTTTTACAGAATTTGGGGGTATTCCCATTTCTTAGCACAGCTTAGTACAAGGGCCCCTAAAGGCCACCTAAAAAGGTGATATTCAGCGACACCACACATATAACCCTACATGAAGAGGGAGAGCAAGGACCTTGGAAGCACCACTCCGATGTCTGCCATCTGCCTGGTCCACCAGCATGCACTATGCCCATTCATCCCTCCAAATGAGCTAGGAAATACTGCACAGGTCCAGTGCCACCCAGGAATGGCAGAGGAGGGTGACAAAGTGGGAAAATGGTCTGCAGGAGGGAGAGTGTGGCGCAGTGGCTAAAGCTACAGCTTCAGCACCCTGAGGTTGTGGATTCAAACCCATGCTCCTCCTTGTGACCCTGGGCAGGTCACTTAATCCCCCCCCCCCCCCCCCATTGCCCCAGTACATAAAGAACAGCCAATGAGTAACAAAAGCATGCCTTGGAAGGACAAGATCAGACATTGCATATCCACAAGGAAAGGAACCATGAAGCTGGCATACAGGAAGCTAGTTGGTCATTGCTAGGCCGGAAGGTATCCTAAACAATCCATGGAGCTGGCCATGGGAAGGAGAGAGAAGGACAACTGCATGCAGGATGGAAACCCCCAATGATGATACAGCTGGTTTCCCCTTCAGATGACGGAGCCATTTGCTAGCATCTGAATAATTCATATATTTATATTTAGCTCACACTTTTTCAATAGTAGCTCAAATGCACATCAGTGCTCTCATTGTTATAGCCGCATCATAGAACACTTACCATATGTCCCACCCAAGAATAAGGGCACTTTGGTGCCCCAAGGGCCTTCTGCCCTATCCATCCCTATCATCGGCGCTGTCCAGGACACAGTTTCTTTGTCTATTCAATTCTCTGAAAGGAAAAGAATGACTTTCATGGAGAAGTAAAATGATAAGAAAGATATTTTAGTATCCAAGGTGTCCTGCAGTGAAGGCTTGTGGAGAAAGATGTAAAAGTCTCTGGGTCTGTATGCCATCAGTTCAGTGAATAACATTCGCGCGGATAAACTGTGCTACAATGATGATCACCTGTAACCTCTTCCTGCTGTATTTCTACAGTCGCTGCAAATGGCTGGTTGCAAATATTCGAATTCCTGTAACGTTCGGCGGAAATCCCCAGGTTCAGCGTAATTCGCATATTCGGAGATACAGAAAGCTGGCGCAAGTCCTTCTTCCCCGGAGACTAAAAGAAATTCATCCTTTCTCCCATCATAAGAGCGCCATATTTGAAATATTTTTTGACGTGCGTGACAAATTGAGTCGGCTAGTTAAATACTGTATAAGTAAAATTGCACGTATGAATTATAAATTTTAATATGCTGTGTGCAATCCGAAATTTTCCCTAATCTGTATTTGTGAAATGGTTAAGGTAATATTTAACCTGTGGCAGTCAGCATTTCTTTAAAGGCTGGCTACCGCAGGTTTTTTCCAATACCCAGATATCTGGGTATTTGGCAGCCACGGAAAGGTCTCCGGTACCATCGATATTCAGCACCAGTACCCGGCTAGCTATCCGGGCAGGTTAAGACAGCAGTTGATCAGGCTTAACTTTTTTTTAAAAAAAAAAAAGGTGCTTCTTCAGCCCTCACATACTTAGAAAAGTCAGGTCCTGTTTTCAACAGCAGCATTTTTCTGTCCTCGTTGAATCGATTATACTCTCTTGGCTTGATTGTTGTCATTCTGCCTATCTTAGCCTAACCAAACACAGCTTACAAAGACTTCAAATGACCCAAAATGCTGCAGCTAGGCTGATCTTTGGTAAAGGCGAATCCGAGCGTGTATCGCCGCTTCTCGCTAAACTACACTGGCTTCCAATATTTGCCAGAATACATTTAAAAAAACATGCATGCCTAACTTAAGATCATATTCGCCATTTGGCCTCTACTAATTCCTGTGTCTTGGATCTCCCCAAAAATATGAACTGGGCTCAAATTATGCAAAAACTTAAACTATCATTGCCCTCTTTGAAAGGCAGAGTTTCTGCTAGTAAATTGGGGAAGTCCCTCATCGTCAAACTAACTGAACTATGGAATAATATTCCTTTGCGGATGAGAGAACTGGATTCTCTTCAAATCTTCCGTAAACATCTAAAAACCTGGTTATTCACCAAATTGTAAATCTTACTTTACATTATTTTCTTCTTTACATTAAATGCTGTAAACCAAGTCGAGCTTTATTTTCATAAAGATGACACGGTCTATAAAATTTGAGTTTTAGTTTAGTAATATAATTGCTAATCATCTAGGTGTTTCTATAATTAAAGCTACTCTTAGAGCTCCTTTTACTAAGCTGCGCTAGCGGTGTTAGCGTGCGCTAAATTTCCACATGCGCTAGACGCTAACGCCACCATTGAGCTGGCGTTAGTTTTTACGCATAGCGCAGGGGTTAGCGTGCGCTTATCGGCAGATCCTATATAGGGTGCCCAAAGTTGGACACCCATAACAGATGAGTGCACACATTGGTTAACGAGGCATCGATACTCAATTATCGACGTTAATTGACAACAATTTGGATTTGGGCTCTCGTCTTCCCTAGTCACTATTCTATAATATCCATGCTTAAATTGCATAGCATGCAACTCAAACGAGGTGTGGCTATGGGAGAAGAATGGATGAATCAAGGGGCATCCCTATACCTTAGGCACAATCTATAGAATTACTACAACTTGCACGTCAACTGCCCTAAATCGGGCGCCAGCATTTACATCGGCTTTTGGCTAAACTACGATTCTATAAAGAGCACGTCCTTTATAGAATACTAGTTTAAACGTGGATCTTTTCAACCCCTATCTTTGGATGCCATTTAGATTCATTTAGAGTAAGACTCCCTTTGCATTATAAAGAATCTTTTGGTAGATTAGCTGCCTAGAGCTGTTCTCTATTATAATGCTGGTTGGCAGGTCTTTCCCCATGTTCTCAATTGGTTTCCTTTACGTTTTGTCTTCTTTCTGTTCTTACCCTATTTAATTTGTTTTTTGTGGGGGGGGGGGGTTATTTTTTATTGTGAACCACTTAGATTTGCCTTCTGGTTTTATATTTGTGGTATATTAAGGGCTCCTTTTACAAAGGTGCGCTAGCGTTTTTAGCGCACGCACCGGATTGCCTTCTAGTTTTATATTTGCGGTATATTAAGGGCTCCTTTTACAAAAGTGTGCTAGCGTTTTTAGCGCACGCACCGGATTGCCTTCTAGTTTTATATTTGCGGTATATTAAGGGCTCCTTTTACAAAGGTGCGCTAGCGTTTTTAGCGCACGCATCGGATTGCCTTCTAGTTTTATATTTACGGTATATTAAGGGCTCCTTATACAAAAGGTGCGCTAGCGTTTTTAGCGCACGCACCAGATTGCCTTTTGGTTTTATATTTGCGGTATATTGAGGGCTCCTTTTACAAAGGGGCGCTAGTGTTTAGTGCACGCACCGGATTAGCGCACGCTATATTGCGCGCTACCTGAAAAACTACTGCCTGCTCAAGAGGAGGCAGTAGCGGCTAGCGTGCGCTATGGCCCTAACTCACCTTTGTAAAAAGAGCTCTAAATAAATCGAATTAGTGAATTATGTGGCAGGGGTGAAGCCTGACAAGCATTTCTGAACAAGAAGGTTCCGCTGGTGGGTAGAGACAGTGAACTATCATCAGCCTGGAGGATTAGCCTAATGGTTACTGCAGCGCTAAACCGTGCCGAGCTCTACGCTTGTGGAGATGGTGCGGTATACAAACCTAAGGTTTAGTTTAGTTTTATGCAACTAGTTACTGTGCTTAAGTTTTGAGACTTTTACTTAAGTTTTGAGACTTTTACTTTTAAAGAAATTCACGATAACATTTCGTTATTTTTGCTAAAGTAATAATTGGGCCAATTTTTTGCTACTTTTACCCAATGACAATTCCTCAGTAAACTAAGTGAAACAGCAAAACCGGGAACAGAATTTTGCTGTTGCGAACCTCGTTATGCATACAGCGGATCGTTTCATTTTAAAATTTTGCTGTTCGGTGAATCTAGCTTAGAAGAACAAGGGAGTTGTGAACGATTGAACTGGTTAGTAGAGTTGGAGGGTCACTTTAAAGTGGAGATGAAGCTGAAGCTGGTAGCAATTCTTGATGAACAAATGTAGCTGTGGTACTTTTGGAGATTTGCACACCAATATTATTTTAAGCACTTAGGGCCGTATTCTACAAATGGCACCGTACGTTAGGCTGCCATCTACCTTAATTGTTTTAATTGGCATTAATTGGTGTGATAATCAACCGTATTGTTTAAAATCAATTTAAAAATCTTGTTAAAAAAAAAACGAATCACCAGAGGGTGTCTACAGCATAGGCGCTGGAATTGCGTTTACAGCAGAATGTCTAATGGCGCCTTATGCCTAAGACCCTCTTTCTCAAAGGCACGCTGTGTTTTAGCACGGATCTAGCGTGCGCTAACATGTCCATAGGATAACATGCACGCATTAGCGTTTAGCGCGTGCTAATATTTAGCGCACCTTTGTATAAGAGGGGGTAAGTGGGCGGAGTTGGACTTAGTTTATTTATTTGTATCCCGCCGTGTACATAGCGGGTCACAACAAATGCATACATAGTGTGGTAGGCAGCCTATGCCTGCTAGGCGTGTCCCCAGAACAGAGCCTAGTTTAAAGGTAAACCCTTCCCATAGTGATTCATGTAAACCTCTTTTTGATCCATCTGGTGCTGTTTCTTCCTTGAACTCTAGAGGGAGTCAGAGAGCACAGGTGCAGGGCGCCCATCCCCCTCTCATCTCTAGGGTTGCTGACAGGAAATCCTTCTCACCTGAGGGTTGGGGGCGGGGCTGCAAACTGATTGCTCAGAGAACAAAGCTCCTAGAGAGTCAGTTAAAAGGAGGAGAGACACAGAAAAGGCAGCAGTGCCCGGGGCTGAGAGCTCTTGATAGCGGTCAACCACCGGAATGTATGGAGCTGGTGGAAGCTGGAGAGGAAGCACCTTTCAGTGTGAAAGAGGAACCTCAGGCTATGGAACTTGTCCTGGAGCCAACTGCTGTACCTTTGAATGAGATTCTTCCCATGGAAGTTTGCTGCATGGAAGGCAAGCTGCTCATGATATCTAAGTGAGTAGCTGTGTCGTTGCTGTGTGAATGACTTTTAAGTTTAAGCTAAGCCCTGTGGAAGCTATGGAAGCCAAAAGCTCCAGAAGATTGGGAAGACTTATTTGAGCTTGTTTTTTTCTGTTTCTCTTTTTGACAGAAAAGAACTGTAGCCAGCTCAGGCAGTGGGGGTTCGCCTCACGTAATTTAGTGGTGGGATGGGGGGCCTTTTTGGCAGTTTGTCACCACGTGAAGCGCACTGCCTGACCAGTATTCAAGTTGCTGGAATAGTCACAGCCATAGCTCTGACTAATGCTGGAATAGTCAAGTTCAAAGACTGGTTGTGTTTTGAATGTTTTTTTTTCATTGCATGGAAATAAGTATGGGCTGAAGCCAACAGCCTAAGTAATGTAATGTAATGTAATTTATTTCTTATATACCGCTACATCCGTTAGGTTCTAAGCGGTTTGAAGAAAATATACATTAAGATTATAAATGAGAAGTAAGAAGGTACTTAAAAAAATTCCTTTACTGTCCCGAAGGCTCACAATCTAACTAAAGTACCTGGAAATTAATAAAGAAGAGAAAATAAAGATGGTTGAAAAAAGAAAAATTCTATGTGAACTTATAGGATGGAAATTAAACTGACAGTGAAGAACTGTATGAAAAATACATATGGAATGCAGTTAGAGAGGGTAGGTTACAATCTATTTATGGTATTTGTTTAATTGGAAGGTGTTAAGGTGGGTAATTTGGGGGAAGGTTATCTGAAGGTAGGTGAATCTTCTGGAGGTAAAAGAGGAGGGGTTAAGATATTTGGATGGATTTTTTGAAAAGCAGGGTTTTGATTTCATGTTGAGTGTTGAGAAAGACTTGAACTTTGGGACAGTTTGCCGTTTTGATTTTTCTTTTGATTATTGGTTTGGGATTATTTTCTAACGCAGAGAAACATCCTGACAAAACTTTATGTTTATTGCAAGTGAAAGAATAAATCCTGAGTTTGTGTTTAAGAAACTATACTTACCTGGTGTGGCAGTATTTTTCTTCCGCTATTTTCCATGTGCGGCTCACAAGAGCACAATTTTCTTGTCCCAGCCGCTCAGAGCCCCATTGTCCCGAGACGGTTGGTGACAACCACAGGCGCAATTCACTAAAGAATTTAGGTATCTGCTATGTAGGCCAGCAAAAACTAGGCCTACATTGCAGATGCCTTTGATTTCTGGTAGGCGCCGATAGCCACGATGCTTTTAAACAGCGTTAGAGAATGACACGGGAACAAATTTGTCCCCGTCCCAGCAGGAACTCAATTTCCCCTCCCTGTGAAGTTTTGTCACTGTCCCCACCCCATTCCTGTAAGCTCAACCTTAACCATACAACTTGTGATTTTAAAGTGTTTGAGGCTTGTGCAGATGAGGACGGAGCTTAGGCATTGGTGGAATGAGGCATTATGACATCACAGTCTGAGCTCTAGAATGTTGCTACTTATGATTTTAAAGTGTTTGAGGCTTGTACAGACGAGATTAGGCATTGGTGGAATGAGGCATTATGACATCACAATCTGAGCTCTAGAATGTTGCTACTTATGATTTTAAAGTGTTTGAGGCTTGTGCAGACGAGGAAAGAGCTTGCAGAAACGGGGCAGGGACAAGTAAAGAACTCACGGGGACGGGAAAATGAGTTCCCGCGTCACTCTTTAAACAACATCTAAGCATGATCGACACGTGGTTTTGTAGGCAGCTGCCGATTTAGGCACCTTTTACAGAATCTGGCCCTTACTGTTTTTTCCTTTAACTTGAGTAAATTTGTTAATTTTTTCATTATACTTTTTACTTAAGTATCAAAATATGCATTTACCTTTACTTAAGTACTTTGACCTAGTACTTTAAACAACACTGGTGGATTGAGAGCCTTGGGAGCCAGGTTTGAGTCTCACATTGGCTCCTTGTGATTCTGGATAAATGACTTACCGCAAACCCTACTTTGCCCCAGCTATAAAAGTTAGATTGTAAGTCCACAAGGGACAGAGAAAGTATCTGAATGTAATAAATGTGAACTGCTTCGATTGTCCCGCTGAAAGGCAGTACGGTATATCAAACACATGACCCTTTGCCTTGTAGAATAGGTGTCATGAAGTGACCAGTGACGATCCCAATGTTAGTATTTTCTCCTCTAGGTAAGGACCTGGAGGCCTCCGATTGAAAACAGGGGATAATTATTCAATCATGGATCCAGGAAATAGTTGTTTAGCCAATTGGCATCTTTGTTCTTTCGTTATGAGTTTATCGCCGTTCTGACATTTTTACGTCCAGTAAGGTTCTATAAATAAAGTCACACTTCTGACTGCGACTACTTGTGCTTTTGTTCAGTGTCTGGATCTCGTAAATAAAATAAATGTAAAGGACCATTAAGTGACTATCTTCAGCCATTTCATAACAGCACAGTGACTCACTTTTAGTGGCAATATTTCAGATTCTTCACTCCGGCATCAGAGAAAGAGCCCGTGCCAGTTCCAAAGCTCCTTTGGCTCCTTGGCAGTTGAGGGTCTCTCTCTGTTTTTGTGCAGTGGTCTGTTGATTCACGCTAAGAGCACACGGATGGACAGCAGTTTTGCAAATGTTTCCATGCGTATTAGACTGACAGCTATAATATGCTAATGGTAGGACATCCAGAAGAGTTTAAATCAAGGATCCTCGAGAACCAACTTCAACCTGTGAAAAAAGTTATGTTGAATTTGTAATCGATGCAAATGTCAAGTTGTACAGAGTAACTACCAGGAATGTCAGAGTTTCATGAAATGTGTATTTTACCTCACCCCCCCACACCTTTACGAAGCCGCATTAAGCTTTTTTTTTTTTTTTATTGTATTAGCTCCGACGCTCAAAGAATTCCTCGGCCGACGATTTAAAAAAAAGCCTAATACGCCTTTGTAAAAGGGGTTTCTGTCATACCTTTAATTCCCAGTGGGAATTTATAAACAAACTGTGAATGTGTATGGAGGTTGGAGAAGAAGACTGCCATATTTTATAAATAAAACTCCTGGTTATGTTGTTTTATTTACAAAACAGCTGGGGGGTTTCCAACAAAAAAAACATAACTTTGTCATGTCATAGTGACTACATCGATTCTTAAAGAATGATAAATGCAAAATATTTGTTTTGTTCCTTTGCCCCTACTGTTAATAACTGAACAAAAGAATTTTAAGTGTGATGATGCTATCTTTCCTCTTGGGGCCTGACATTTGATGGTTGGCTTTCTTTCTGCCTTTTACCGATTGTCTCTGTATATTTACATTATTGCTGGTTCTTTTTATACCATGCCTCTGTTTCTTGTTATGGTTTTGGCTGTTTTATCAATAAAAAAAAAAATATATATATATATTGTTTTAAATGATTAGAAAATGTATCACACCACTTAGCAAGGGTGTCCAACCTGTGGCCCAAGGGCCGCATGCGGCCCCGTGAAATATTTTGTGCGGCCCCGGTTGAGGGCGATGCAGTGTTTTCCTCTGCTGCCCCCGGGTGTTTACCATCTTGCCAGCTCCCTCCTCTTGCTTGCTGCAGCGTTTGCGTGTTTGTGCAGCCCCAGAAACATTTTGGTCAACGCGGCCCAGGGAAGCCAAAAGGTTGGACACCTCTGGCGTACAGTATCCTCCAATGCCCTTAAAAATACCCTGTACTATGTTATTTCAATGACCAATTCATAACAATACGAGGGGTGTAGAAAAGGTTCTCAGCCCAACCAAGAACATAAGAAGTTGCCTCCACTGGGTCAGACCAGAGGTCCATCGCTCCCAAGCGGTCCGCTCCCGCTGTGGCCCATCAGGTCTATGACCTGTGAAGTGGTTCCTGACCATTTCTATAACCTACCTCTACTTCTATCTGTACCCCTCAATCCCCTTATCCTTTAGGAACCTATCTAAACCTTCCTTGAACCCCTGTAATGTGCTCTGGCCTATCACAACCTCCGGAAGCGCGTTCCATGTGTCAACCACCCTCTAGGTAAAAAAGAACTTCCTAGCATTTGTTCTAAACCTGTCCCCTTTCAGTTTCTCCGAGTGACCCCTTGTACTTGTGGTTCCCCACAGTCTGAAGAATCTGTCCCTGTCTACCTTCTCTATGCCCCTCAGGGCAGAGAATGACGTGGGTATGGTTCCATCAATGATCAGAAACAATGTCAAAATGTAGAATTTTGTTTATGCAAATTGGCACTTAACAAAATAAGATCACACGCTTTTCACCTACAGTGGCAAAATACTGTTGAGGCAGACATGGGGGAAGCCACTGCTTGTCCTAGATCAGTTGCATGGAATGCTGCTACTATTTACGTTTTTGGCGACTTGGACTGGCCTCCGTGAAGACAGGATATTGGGCCGGATGGACCAATGGTCTGACCCATCAAGACTATTCTTATGTTAATGCTCAGAATTTAGGAAGTCGGTGGGTTGGGCTGAGAACTTTTCAGCACCTCCTCAAAGGCCCGAAACTCTAAATCGATGGTTTATACCATCGTTCAAACTAGTCTGTAACCACGGAGAGAAGTGCAACTGCTATAAACAAAAGAATACAATTTGTCATGATGCATCTCATGAGTGAATCATGATCCTCTGAGATTCTGTGTAATTACATTCTGAGTGATATGTTAATAAGATTGAATTTCAGTAAGGCAAATTCTGTATAGTCCTTCAGCTGCAGATCACAATATTCATTAATTGTTTGCTGGGATGTAGAACATTGTTTTGAAATTTATCAAATAACTTTAGATAAAATGTTCTTATGAATCATTTGCTTTAGAATGCTACTTAAATGCTCAAAAAGACTTAAAAATTAAAAAAAATGAGAACCCTTACTGTGCCTTTTTCTTCAGGGATAGGACTAATTCTATTTCCCCCCCTTCTCCAGGTTTGCCTGGGATTAGATCCCTTTTCTGGCTTTGGACTTCTGGGCCTCCTGAGGTAAAAATGCAGGCTTGATCAGGAAGGATGAATTTGCCAAAAGAAGGCAAACTAATGGAGGCCACTCCTTTGGTAAGATCCTTAGGACAGTCCAAGAAAAGGTTGGATAAGTTCCTACTGGAAAGGTACACATGCAGGTAAGGCTAGACTTAAATAGGACACTGGTCTTTGACCTAAGGGTCGCCGCGTGAGCGGACTTCTGGGCACGATGGGCCACTAGTCTGACCCAGCAGTAGCAAATCTTATGTTCTTATGTCCTTAGAGGAACCTTATTTTGTCAAATGAAATCTGAGACCTTTAAATGAAGATTGTAGATGTATTTGGCATTGTATTTTTTTTACTGTTCCTGAATTTTGTTTTCCTAGGAAGTATTGTATCTGAAGCTGGGTAGCTATTGCTATAAGAACTGCCGCTGCTAGGTCAGGCCAGTGGTCCATCGTGCCCAGCAGTCCGCTCCCGCGGCATCCCTTAGGTCAAAGACCAGCGCCCTAACTGAGACTAGCCCTACCTGCGTACGTTCTGGTTCAGCAGGAACTTGTCTAACTTTGTCTTGAATCCCTGGAGGGTGTTTTCCCCTATAACAGCCTCCAGAAGAGCATTCCAGTTTTCTACCACTTTCTGGATGAAGAAGAACTTTCTAATGTTTGTACAGAATCTATCCCCTTTTAACTTTAGAGTGCCCTAAATTGTTACTTATTTATGTTTCTAGGACCAATGTGCTTTTCTTGTAGAGAGAACGAGAGGGACACTCTTTTTATATCTTTACTGATTTTCCAAACTACAACTGTGCAAAACAAATATATATATATATTTGTTTTGCACAGTTTCAATAAAGATTAAAAAAAAAAAAAAGTGTCCTCTCGTTCTCTCTACCTTAGAGAGGGTGAACAAGCTGTCTTTATCTACTAAGTCTATTCCCTTCATTATCTTGAATGTTTCGATCATGTCGTTCAAATTGGGTAGCCATTGCTATCGCTCGATATTGGCAATTTATTCCCCTGTATCTCTAGTTGTTCACCACCGAGACCAACCACCTCAACGTGCTCCTCACAACAACCGCATCCTCTCACTCCAACAGCACTTCCTATGCGCAGCACCCGAAAATGACTCGGCGGGAGTTGACACAGTCGCAAGGAGAATGTCGAAGTTGTTACTCGTGGCAGTGAACAACTAGAGGTAAGGGGGACAGGAAGATAGTCAGGTGTGCTGCGGGGTGGGGAGGGGGGAGAAGTGGGAAAAGGTGGGGGGGTGCAGAGAGGAGGAGGGGTGCCAGCACCCCCATCATGATGGTGCTTGGGGCAGAGCCCCCCCTATATTACGCCACCGAGTGGTTCTACATCCTGCATGAGCGGTTCCACATCCTTTAGAGAAAAAGCCTGACAAAAATAAAAGACCTTGAGGCTGAATTTCTTAACGGAAGATTCAATTCTGATGTTATGATGTAAGCCGTTCCATAGAATCGGTGCCAGGACACTAAAATATGACTCTAATCTTATTTAACAATAAGAAGGGATGATTGGATTTTTACTGTGAAGAATGTAAAGTTCTGCAAGAAGAATAGGGTATCAATAAACGACACACAAAAAAAAAAACTGTGAGGAATAAGTATTTTAAATGGGATCCAGTACGTTATCAGGAGCCAGTGTTCACTTTGAAGAGGAGTAAAGAGATTGAAATTTCTTCTTTCCAACAAGTAACTAAGAACACAGGAGTGGCCGAGCCAGAATGTACAGGCGGCCCATCTGTCTCCCGCAGTGGCCACAGACTTACCGATATAAACCAGAGTTGCTCAGGTTCTACCATCTGTGCGCTGTTTTGCAAAAATCTAAACATGGCTCTTCAAGATGTCCCTTTTAGGGACTTAAAGAGACTTTATTCTATCAAGTTTTCAAGGAGCCCCAGTTAGGGGCTGAGATTCAGACATTTTAAGTAAATGTTTATTATTTAGAACAACAAAGTTAGTGGTTACTTGCCATTTTAAATGTCATCTTACATTGCATATTATATATATCCTATATAATAAAAGGCTAACTCGCGCATGCGCACTACTATTTGCGTGCTTCCATGATCTGTAGTTCCGTGGCCGTATGAGTGCGCATGCGTGAGTCCCCAGCCTTCTTCCCAGCCTACCTTGGCCATCAGCAGCGGCGGCTCATCTCCTGTGGGGACCTGATGTGTGCTGTGTCCGTCCGTGGCCGCGGCTTGAGGCGTATGCGCCAGTTAGGTGCATCGGGCGACAGGAGCAGCGCTGGCGGCGGATGGCGGGAGGAGGGCTCATGGTCCTGCCGCCACTGCCGCTCCTGTTCACAGCGGCCTGCACGTCGCCAACTCCCCCCCCTTTCCGCAACAACCGCTACCGCTCCTGTCCGCGATCGCGTCAGAGGGAACATGCTACCGAGTTGGAGAGCGGCCTGCGAGGTTCATTATAGCCGGCCGCGAACCTCAGCAGGCCGCTTTGAACAGGAGGATCAGCCACCACGGGGATAGTGAAAAGAGCCGCCGGAAGGGAAGGGGGAGGGGCCGAACGGAGCAGGGCAGCTCACGGTAAGAGGGACCTGGAGGGGAAGGGAAATACCGCTGTTGCTTCTGCAAAGGAAAGTGGTGGGGGGGGGGGAAGAGAAGGGAATGGGGAGTGGGTGGGGGAAAATGCTGCTACTACTTCACAGGGATCTGGAGGGGAAGGGAAATATCAATGCTGCTTCTGCAAAGGAAAGTGTGGGGGGGAAGGGGAGAGACAGAAAGAAATACAGACAGACAAAGGAGGCTAGGGAGAGAGACAGACAGAAATAAAGACAGACAGGGGACCAGAGAGAGACAGAAAGAAAGAAAGACAGACAGACAAAGGGTGCCAGGGAGAGAGAGAGAAAAATTGCAGGAGGGAGAGAGACAGAAAGGAAGAAAGAGACAGGAGCAGGGAGAGAGACATAAATAAAGAAAGCCAGCCAGCCATATATTCTAGCACCCGTTAATGTAACGGGCTTAAACACTAGTATGTATATATATCTTTATCTGATCATGTGGTCAAAGAAGCTGGTGGATAACTTATTGGGGATTAAGAACATAAGAAATGCCTTCACCGGATCAGACCTTAGGTCCATCTTGTCCGGCGACCCGCACACGCGGAGGTTAAGCTAGGTGTTCCCTAATGGACACCTTGTTCACCCGTATCCCTCAATGTGATTTGCAAGAAGGGCAAAAACATCCCTATTCAGAGACCACTAAGCTAAGGCCCTCTTTTACAAAGGTGCGCTAAGTGTTTTAGCGTGCATTTAGCACGCGTTAAATCAATCCATGCGCTAACTGCTAACACGTCCATAGGATAACATGCAATTGTTAGCGTTTAGTACATGTTTAGCACACGATACCTATTGCACGCTAAAAAGCATAGCGCACCTTAGTAAAAGAGGTGGTAAGTACTTTTGTAAAATTAAAACTTAAGTTTAAGAAAGTTTATACCTAATAGATAAAAGATCCAATGATGATTTGACACATACATCTTTAGGCAACGAGATCTTTTTGAGCCTAAGTGGTGCCACTGAGGATCTCGGTTACAAAATTGAGCATATTTAATGAGGTATTAACTGGGATGGTGCTAACCTGAGGCTATTCACATATGTTATATTATATATCTAATCTAATCTTCTATTTGTGCGTCGCTCATACCTATACAGGCTCAAGGCGACTTTAAGGAGAGGGGAGAGGAGAGAGAAACGTAGGAGGGAGAGGAGAGAAAAGAGGGGGGGTGGAGGTGGGAGGGAAGGGGAAAACATAGGGTAAAGGAGATTAAGGGCTCCTTTTACTAAGGTGCGTTAGCATTTTTAACGCACGCAGGATATTACCGCGCGCTACGCGGCTAGAACTAACGTTGGCTTAATGCTGGCGTTAAGGCCTAGCATGCGCTATTCCGCGCGTTACCGTTGTAGCGCACCTTAGTAAAAACTAATAGAAGGTCTTGTAGCACAACACCTCTCCAATTACCTAGAAGACCACCACATTCTGCACCCATCTCAATCTGGATTCAGAACTAATCACAGCACAGAAACACTACTGGTATCCTTACTAGATATAGCCCAACTACACCTCAGCAAAGGAAACAAGCTGCTAATCATCCAACTCGATCTTTCAGCAGCATTCGACCTAGTAGACCACCCCATACTACTCCAGATACTAAATGCCATAGGAATCTCAGGTAGAGTTCATAACTGGTTTCAAGGTTTCCTTAAAACAAGATCAAAGTTAACAAGTTAAGTCAAAAGATCTTATATCCAACTCATGGTCTAACCCCTGCAGAGTACCACAAGGATCACCACTATCGCCCATACTATTCAACCTCTTCATAGCTTCCCTAGGCACAACTCTAGACGCCCTAAATATAACCTCATTCAGCTACGCGGACGACATAACCATCCTCCTCCCCTTCGACATCCAAGACCCCATCTCCACAGAACGCCTGAAAACAACACTGGTAACAGTAGAAAACTGGATGACCACCCATAAGTTGAAGCTAAACTCGGATAAAACTAAATTCCTACTACTAGAGAAGGAAAAAATACCATCCTTTACAGAACTGGAAGTAAACGCAATCAAGTACCCAATACAGAGCTCCCTCAAAATTCTGGGAATACAACTAGACAGATACTGCACAATGCAGACACAAATCCACAAAATCATCCAAAAAGCTTTCTTCACCATGCAAAACTTAAGAAAAATAAGAAAATTCTTTAACAAAGATCAATACAGAATCATTGTCCAATCCCTTGTGCTTAGTATTGTAGACTACTGCAACAGCCTCTACCTACCATACCCAAATAACATGATAAAACAACTACAGACCGTTCAGAACACAGCCCTCAGACTCATCTACTCGCTTAGCAAATTTGACCAAATCACCAATGCATATTTAGACTCTCACTGGCTACCGATAAAAGCAAGAACCCAATTCAAATTCTACTGTCTACTATTTAAAGTAACCCATGGAGCTGCACCAAGTTACCTAAACAACCGTCTATACCGCAACCTCACACTCAGAATAAGGAAAACTCAAAGCCTATTCACCTACCCACCTGTCAATGGTACTCGCTGCAAGAAACTTTACGACAACCTTCTGGCGACACAGGCAGCAAAAATTGACCCTACCGTCTCCAAACTGCTGACCAAAACAACAGACATTAAAGTGTTCCGAAAAGAAATCAAAACTCTTTTATTCAAAAAACACCTCCCATCATTCTAACCTCCATCCTACTCGCACATACATATTCCTTCATGAATACCACCCCTATAGTATCTCCTAGCCAATTCTTCAAACCATATCCCCAAAATATATTCAGAAACCTAAAAAAGCAACCTCCATCTGTAACCAGAATATTTCTTCCCTCAACGTTATGTAATAATCTTCTATAACCTGAATGTATTGTTATTCTTACCTGATATGTAAACTTCCTGGAAATGTCCAGATTTCTTCTAATTTTGTAATCCGCTTAGAACCGCAAAGCACAGGCGGAATACAAATCACTAATGTAATGTAATGTAAAAAGAAGCTCTAAAGTGTCAAACAGATGTAGCAGGTATGATTCTATGTATAACTCTATCCAGTGATAACCCACCTAGAATTCCAACTCGCAAGGGTTTAGCGGGATATACGATTGTGCATAAGATATTCTTGTCTGCTAGAAATGGATCCGGATCCATCCTGCAAGCCACTAAGGCTACTTGCTGTAGCCACATTTTGCAGGAGAACATTCCACAGTTCAGTTACTTGCCGACTGAAGGGCAGGGGCATGGGATGGGATTTGATCGACCGACTTTCTGTGGTTTCAAGCAAAATGGTTTGCAGACGATATGCAGGTACTTCTTTTGTACTTGGGGGCAACAGAGGGTTAAGTGACTTAACCAGAGTCACAAGGAGCTGCTAAAATCTTCTCTTCTGCTTGTCTTGAAGCAGCTAATTTTCAGTTTCATTAGATATTCCCCCTGGTTCTAAATTTTTTTTTGGGGGGGTGGGGGGACTAGGCGAACAACCCCTTGCCTGTGACTTCTTTTGCACGCATGATTTTGGAGACCTCTACAATAGCCCCCCTCAGCTTTCTTTTTTTTTCCTAAGCTAAAAGGCCTCAACTTTTTCAGCTTTTCTCTCCGATTTCCCTTCTCTGTGCCTTCAAGCTTGGCAGGGCCGGATTTTCCTATAGGCTAACTAGGCTTCAGCCTAGGGCCTCAAGATCCGTGTCACATTTTTTATAAAGGTTAGTACCAATAACAACATGTTTCATTTAACATATTGATATATATCACAGTAATGATGTATTTTATTATCTCTCATGTAATTTACAAACTTAAAAATGGGACGTGAAAGGGCCTCATAGGTGGAATAGCCTAGGGCCTCTTTTCATCTAAATCCGGCCCCGAAGCTTGGTAACATCTTTTGAGATATGAAACGACCATAGCTGCACACAGTATTTCAGGGATGGTAGCGCCAGAGCTCTGCACAGTTGCACGATAATATCCTTGGATTTGTTATGGTCTATTAGCGTTTGAAATACCGCCTTTAAAATTCAAGATCAAAGCAGTTATCAATAAATATACAAAATCAGAGAAATATGAAACAACAATTAGACAGGACAGAGCACTACGCACTAATACTAGGCAAAAACATCAAATTAAGAAAAATACATTTCAGACAGTAGCCATGGCAATGACTCTGTGACCAACCAGTCCAACCAGGAGCTCGCATCCCTTTGTTCCAAAGGCTTAGACGATCTTGAGCATGGTTTTCTTGAATTTGTAAAGGTTTGGTTTTTTGTTTTTTTTTTAAATTAAATCTTTTCAATATAACAAACAGATTGTAAACATACACAACAAATTGACTTTTAAGGGACAAAATACAATAGAAACCATTCTGGTTTTAAGCTGTGCTTTTGCTAAGGTGCACTAGTGCGTCAGCGCACACTAAATGCTAACGCGTCCGTTATGTCCTATGGATGCGTTAGCACGTGTTAGCGTGCCATAGTAAAAAGGACCCCTAAGTTTCTAAAGAGATGGTTCAGTTCCAAGGGAAGAAGAGGGTGGGGAGGAGTATATAGTTCCAATGAATTTAAAAGGGGGGGGGAAGGGTCGCAGGGGCTGATATGCAGAGTGATTTGAGTCAGAGAGACTCTGGCCCACTTAATCGCTCATAGGCGACCAGCCACCAATATTCAGTAGCAGTAATCTAAACAGTGCTGCTGAAGACCCGTCTCTAACAAATTCTAATTCCCAATTCTTGCCCAATCCCCAATTCTCTTGATTTTAGATTAACTTATCCTTCTTCCCATTTGTATAGGTATTCCACCCAAATTGTTTTCCCCTGCACCCCAGTCTCTGACTAGATACTTCCTTTTGATTCAAACCATCTTGCTTCTCTTCCATTTGCAATTTGTATTCCAGAAAGTACTTTTTCTGTTCCCTTTACATCTCATACACTCATTGTGAACATCTCTTACTCTCATTGTATGTAACTTGTTGTAAACCGCTTTGAACTTAAGGTATAGCGGTATATAAGAAATAAAATTATTATTATGAGCTCTGACCAGTCCCAATAAAAATGAGCCCGTCAAGGACGGGCCAGGGGCCGGTACTGGGGAGGAACCGGGACTTATTCAGGCACCAGCGATATTCAGACGGGGCCCACATAAGTGGGTGAATTTAGGACGGCTCAAAAGCTGTCCTAAAAGTAATCCGCTTATCTTATGTAAGCCCCTGCTGAATATCCGTGACCTGTCACATGCGCGCAGGACAATGGCACGCTGACAAATACGCTCCAACAGCGGATGCTATTTTGTCTTTTTGAAAGTTATGAAGGGGGGGGGTTGGGGGAACCCTCCACTACACTTACAATATTCACTTGCTATCTAAGGGTTCCCATAATCCTCATCTAAACCTTACCCTAACACTAGCGCCATTGTGCTGTGCGCACTTGTTAGTGCGCTAGCCAGGATCCACATAAGTAATTAAAAAAAAAATAATAATTCTCCCGTGCTCCATCCCACCCCAACAATGCCCCTTCGCCCTCTTTCCTCCCTGCCTGCCCACCCCCTCCTCCAATGTGTAGGTAGGCCTGGGCATTTGTAGAACAGTTCTTAGGCACTCTATCACATATGAGTATGCAGGAATCTGTGCACATAATTGTTAGTTTTATAAACTATCACAAATGAAACATACAAAACTGTGGGTGTCTAGGTTATAGTATTGCCTTTTTAATGTGTGAATTAGTTTATGCTGTTAGTGCATGAGCTTGGGAACTATAACTGCGTTGGTATGATAATTAGCACACACTAACTTGTGCATTAACTGCATACAGTGTTAGATGGCAAAACTGGGGAAGCTATGGGTGGAGAGTAGGCGTGGAGTACATATTGCAGTTACCACACAGTACAAGACTAGATGGGCCATTTGGCCTTTATCTGCCATCATGTTTCTATGTCAAGTGTATTTGAGCTAATTGTGAATAATCACAACATGTACTAAAGAACTCGTAGGTTCAGTAACTGCAAGGAATGGACTAGATATGCTCTCAATAGTTACTACATAACCTTTGCATTTACCTTATCTCTAGTGGTAATATCATAAGACTACCACTAGGGGTCATGAGTTCCTTTTTGAACCTGGAGCCTGCAGGGCCAGGAGTGACTGGAAATCAGGCCTGTGCTATGTCCCTATATCGCAATCAAAGAAAAAAAGGGGATTAAGGATCCACAACACATACCCCCCCTTTTTTTTTTTGTTTTCTTTGATTGCATATCCCTAAAACCACCACTAGCTGCTTCAGGTAATCTCTTTTTTTTTGGGGGGGGGGGCTAAGGGGGATGGGGGCCTTGTGAAGGGGTCTAAGAAAGTCAACAGTGGGTTTCAACACTGCACCATTTATGTGTCTTTGTGGAGGGGTTAGAAATCTAGAAAGGACAGGAGGCAGGCTTTGCTGGAGGGAGAGGGGTCCTAGACTATGCTTCTATTATTCAGCACTGGCCCCTTTAAAAAAAAAAAAAAAAAAAAAGAGCTCCCTGAACCATTGGGCCACATATAACAATCTGACGCTCATGGGAAGCAGAATAATGCAGCTTACAAAGGTTGATCACAAATAGCATTATTCCGTTACTCAAGCTCTCACTAACGTAAAGATGCCTCGTATTATCAGTGTAATCATGCCCTTAGAATGTTTTACATTACTGGATCATTAATATTTTATACTGCCAGGATCACATCACAGTACAGAATGGAAAAAGACACACAGCAGAGAAATGTAAGTGGGGGAAACCAGCACATTCAGATCATTTTGTATTTGAAATGCAGTAGTACTTTTTATGTCTGAAAAGGACAAAGACGCCAATCAGACTGGCATTCTATGGACAAATTATATTAAGGAGGTTTTCCAGGGTTGGATTGTAGTAAACTCTGGCCTGGGGAAATTTTTTAGTAGAACACTGTCCAAAGCAGATGATATCTGGGATTAATATAAGAACATAATAGCAGCCTTACTGGGTCAGACCAATGGTCCATCACGTGGCCAATCCAGGTCACTAGCACCTGGCCAAAACCCAAGGAGTAGCAATATTCCATGCTACCGATTCAGAACAAGCAGTGGCTTCCCCCATGTCTCTCTCAATAGCCGACTATGGACTTTTCTTCCAGGAACTTGTCTATTCCAGAACGCCCGTCATGTCTTTTGGCACTGAGCACTGTTGCAGAAGTCTTCATTCTGTAGCAAATATGAGCGACGCCCATACATTCATTCGTAACGCTATTTGATATAACTTTGAAGACTCTCAAGACTCCTGAGGCAGGCCTGTTTGGCTGAAACATGTACATGTCGAGTCATTGAATTAATAAAATCATTTTGAACCATCAGATGAGTTAAAGGACATTTGTATTCCTGTGTACATCATTCTGATTAGTACAAAATGCAGCAATCCGCCTCCTACACAGCCTCAACTACCGTGATCCCATCTCCCCAGCCCTCCGCGCCAAGCACTGGCTTCCGATCAACCAACACTTCGCATTCAAGGCCCTGGTAATAGTGCATAAAAGAATTTACGCCACCACCCCAGCCTACATTGGATCCAAGTTAACACTATACATCCCCACCTGCCTCCTCCTCTCTAAAACGGAGAAACGCCTATGCATTCTCCCAGGAAGGTCTCTCCTGCCAGAAACTGCCCGCAAACGCTCCTACAGCCACTTCATCCCCCAACTCTGGAACCAATTACCCTGCAAATCAGATTACAGAACTCATTGATGACCTTCTGGAAAGCTATAAAGACCCTCCTCTTCAACTAAAATTCCAACTGCAATCAACCCCCACCGCCCCCTAAAATTCCCCCTTCCTCCTGCACTCACTTCTCCATTCTTAACCGACACTTAAGTTGCTGGTTTTATTAAAATTTGATTTAATCGCTTATCTAATTTCTAAGCGAGTTTACAATATTTAAAAAAAAAAAAAAAAAAAGCATGAACATAATAAAAATGCCATTAACAATACCATTAATACTTACAAAAAGAAAACAATTACAAAGAAACATCAACTAATAATTGGCATGTTAAAAAGGGATAAATGAGAGAGACAGGAGACAAAAGGAAATAGGGTTAGAAATACAATTTGGATAGGAACAAAAGACAAATAAGGAAAAAAAAGCAAAAGGAAAGGACTCGTTGCTACTTAATTCCTTAAGGGAGTTAAGGATATTGTAAAATTGAAATCAAATGTACAAGTTTCTTTAAATAAGTAGGCTTTTGAAATGTTTGAAATTAGCTTCTTCTCTAACAAAAGCTGGTAGGATATTCCAAAGTCGAGGGGCTATGACTGAGAAAATGTCATGCCTTTTGGTTCCTATTATATGAAGGGAGGGGACCATCAGCAATTTACAATTAGATGATCTAAGACTGTGGGGTGGGTCATATGGGATAAGATATTTATCAATAAACTAGTCTTTAAGCCCGTTACATTAATGGGTGCTAGAATAGATGTGTCTGTCTGTCTGTCTCTCTCTCTCCTTGGCCGCTGTCTGTGTGTCTGTCTGTCTCTTTCTCTCTCCTTGGCCGCTGTCTGTGTGTCTGTCTGTCTCTTTCTCTCTCTCTCTCTCCTTGGCCGCTGTCTGTGTGCCTGTCTCTTTCTCTCTCTCTCTCCTTGGCCGCTGTCTGTGTGTCTATCTGTCTCTTCCTCTCTCTCTCCTTGGCTGCTGTCTGTGTGTCTGTCTGTCTCTTCCTCTCTCTCTCTCTCTTCTTGGCCGCTGTCTGTGTGTCTGTCTCTTCCTCTCTCTCTCTCCTTGGCCGCTGTCTGTGTGTCTGTCTGTCTCTTTCTCTCTCTCTTCTTGGCCGCTGTGTGTCTTTCTGCCTCTTTCCCTCCATCCTGTTCCCTGCATGTGCCCCACTCTCCTTCCTTTAGCCGCTCACCTTACCCCCTCTCTGCGGCAGCACCACCAGCCTCCAGCGCCATTGCAGCGAATAAACAAATCCTCACCCTCAACTCGCCCAACGAACTCAAATTCAGAGGTAAGAGGTGTTGGTTCACCGCCAGGCGGCTTCTACGTGCTGCAACGGTGCTCTGACCCAGAGGGGAGAGTGGAGGCAGGAGAAGGCCATGCGACCAGGGAGCAGCAGTGTTTGCGGCCTTCCCTCCCCTAGCTCCGTAGTTCGGTTGCTGCCGCCTCCTTCTCTCCCCGATATCAGCTCCGAATGCGCGGACGCACCACATGCACATGCACCACACCCTTAAACATTCTGCCGGCCACAGAGCTACGGATCACGCAGGTAGAAGTGCGCATGTGCGCTTAGGGTTTTATTATTAGTGATTGGGGCATAATCTTTGTACTGTCCAAATGTATTTCACTGTGAATGTTTGCCCGTAACCCATTCTGAGCTACTGGGAGGATGAGATAGAAATCGAATTAAAAAATAACACTATTTTTTTGCATTACCCAAAGAGAGATGCATATGGGTCAAAAAGGTCTGAAGCGGCAAGGAGGCAGAATTAAAGACTGGGTAAAATATTACGGTGTTTTGGGATTTTTTTTTTTTTTTACCATCTTATTGTTCACCAATATTTAAAGCAATTTTGTCACCTAGGGAAAATTTGGTGCTATATAAAAATTGCTGAAGATAATTGAGTGCTTTCATCTCTGTAGAATGCTACATGCAGTAGTGATTTTCAAAGGGTTCTATGTTGAGCCGTATGGTAATTAACAGAGACAGCGTTTCAAGTACAAATTTTACAGGATCAAAAGTTTGCATGCTATTTAAAGCTTGATAAAGAAGCCTGTGAACTGGGAATTAGAAAAGGATTTAGAGAAGCAAGAGAAAATGGATAGAAGAGACAGACAAGAGAAAGGGGATACAGAATTGAGCTGGAATGGGAAAAAGTACTACTATTAATTATTTCTATGGCGCTACCAGACGCATGCAGCGTTGTGCAGAGTTGTGAAGAATAAGAAAACAGTCCCTGCTCGAGAGAGCTTACAATCTAAACATACCACAGATAAAAAGGATGTCATGGATACAGATAAGGGGATGTGTTAATCTGCTGGCTGGGTTGGTGGGAAGTAGGGATTGAAGGCTATATCAAAAAGGTGGGTTTTTAGTCTGCTTTTAAACAGGATAAGAGAAGGGGCATGGTGGATAAACTCAGGTAGTTTATTCCAGGCATAAAACGCAGCTAGATGAAAGGAGCAAAGTGTGGAATTGGCAGTGGAGGAGAAGGGGGACAGCTAAGAGCGGCTTATCTGAGGAATGGAGTTCTCTGGGAGGTGTATAAGGAGAGAGAAGAGAGGAGATATTGAGGGGCAGCAGAACACTTGTAGGTCAGCAATAGGAGCTTGAACTGTGTGCGAAGGTAGATAGGGAGCCAGAGAAGTGATTTAAGGAGCAGGGTGACATGAGTGTAGCGAGGTTGGTAAATGAGGAGTCGTGCAGCAGAGTTTTGCACAGATGGCAAAGAGGAGAGGCGGCACTGTGGGAGACCAGTTAGAAGTATTATTTTTTTTTATATATATATATATATATATATATATATATATATATATATATATATATATATATATATATATATATATATATATATATATATATACTGCTATACCAGAAGTTCAAAGCGGTTCACAACATAAAAATTAGTACATGCAGTGTGAATAAAAACATTAAAAAAAAAAACAGCAGGTAAAATGCAAATAAAACATGAATAAAAACAACATTTAAAAAAACAGCAGTAAAATGCAAATAAAACATAAATAAAAATAATATTAAAAAAAACAGCAGGTAAAATGCAAATAAAACATGAATAATTTAAAAGAAGACACATTAAGATACCAACCGAAGTAGCCTCTAGTATAATTTTTCCAAGCCACGTATTCAATTTGGCGGCTTGAAATGAGAAGGTTCTATCATGGAACTTCTTATAATGACAAGATTTTATAGAGGGATAATTAAACAGGTTTAATCTATGTGTTCTCTTTTTGGAATAACTCAAAGAGAAGTGAGGAGAAGTAGATCCATTCATGCGTGGATATGACGTCACGTCATATCTGCATATGCCCTCCTGTCCGAAGGAAAGCTTTTCAAAACCCGGGCAGAGTGCCGAGTTTTTGAAAAGCTGTCCAGACTCCCGGACATGTCCGGGAAAATCCGGACGTCTGGTAACCCAACTCACAATAGCTCCTGTCAAGTTTTGCCCTCTGCTATCCCACATTTTTCAGATGTTTGCATCCAGACAACTCCATGATATAATTCCCCATCTGAACAAAATTAGACTTTAAAAAACACAAACCTTTTCTTTTGAATGAATCCCCTCTACACATGTCTTAATATTAAACCACTGTGGACTGACGATGTTCCCAAATGGACTTTATTTGAAAGTATCAAAGTTTCAAAGGTACACTAAAATCATCCATTGCAAACGCAGTGTCTCACTTCCGGCTCACCACACAATTGTTTCCCACGTACTCACCTTTATAGGACCCCCAGGGACCCCTGAAGAAGAATTTTTATCGAAACGCGGACCATGTTGGGTTATGTATCCCTAGCGGACTAGGTCTTTTAAGGCTCTTATGTGGATGATTTACTTTTATGTGGATGGAATTATTTTATGTGGATGATTTTAGTGTACCTTTGGAACTTTGGTACTTTCAAATAAAGTCCATTTGGGAACATCGTCGCTCCACAGAGTTTTTTTGGTTTTCTCTGGATTTTCTTCTTTGTGGATATTTTGGGGTCAATTCCTTTTGTTTTTAATATTAAACCACACCATCTGGTAATCACTGGATGTCAGATGATCACACACTATCACATCAGAAATACATTCGTAAGCATTAAATCTAGTTATGGCCCCCATCTCACATAGGTTCCATTCCCAACTGCTGGAACAATTCCCCCAGTAGAATCTCCCTACTTCTAGGAGACCCCCACAGTAGGGATACCCTAATCAATGTCCGGCATATTAAAAATCGCCTAGTAAAACTTCCCCTTTGATAGCTATATTTTGAATGTTTTCAATTAATAGCCTTACTGAGTCAGACAATGGTCCACCAAGCCCAGTAGCCCGTTCTCACGGTGGCCAATCCAGGTCACTAGTACCTGGCCAAAACCCAAAGGAGTAGCAATATTCCATGCTACCGATACAGGGCAAGCAGTGGCTTCCCCCCGTCTCTCTCAATGACAGACTATGGACTTTTCCTCCAAGAACTTGTCCAAACCTTTCTTAAAACCAGCTACGCTATCTGCTCTTACCACACCCTCTGACAACACATTCCAGAGCTTAACTATTCTCCGAGTGAAAAAAAAAACAACCTATTGGTTTTAAAAGTATTTCCCTGTAACTTCATTTAAAACCAATAGAGGAATTTTTTTCACTCAGAGAGTAGTTTAAGCTCTGGAACGTGTTGCCAGAGAATGTGGTAAGAGAGTAGTTTAAGCTCTGGAACGTGTTGCCAGAGAATGTGGTAAGAGCAGAAGGAAGCCTGCATATCATACCAATATAAATACATTTTACATTCCCTCTTTCCAGATTGACTCACAGTGCCTCTTTCTTACCCTGTAGGTCCTGCAATTGTGTGGCTTTAATATAACACCACTCCTCCTGTCTTTCCTAACCAGATTATATCCCATTATAACTATATCCCACTCATGGTTATTATAGCTTGGGGTTTTTTCTCCCCCCCCCCCCCTTCTTCCTTCAAAACAGGGAAATGTTTAAAAACACAAGCATTCTCCTCATTACGATGTTCAGTTTTGTCTCTGTGCGTTGGTATCATCTGCCTGGAATCGTCTTGTTCACAGGGGGGCAGGTACTCACTCAGGACTTTGAAAGATGTAATATTGGTGAAAAATGGCTATTTTTCTAAACAGCACGGAAAGAAAGTCAAGAACATTAATGAATTCTTTATAGTCGCTTCCTCACATGCATTATGTAGCAGAAATAAATCTGGGTAACTAGAAATAATTCTTGATAGAATCCAAATATCTATTTTACAAAATGCCAGTCTGCTGCAGGATAAATATCTATTCATTTGCTACTTTGGGAAAATGGGTCATTAGTTTTTGAAATACACAGGATCACCAGTCACCATTTAAGAACAGTTTCACGCCAGGCTCTAGAATTCTTTCAGAATTATTGCTCTGTTGCTCTCTCCTCTGCTATTACTCTTTCGGTTGTCAACATTCAAAAGTTTGGTATGGTTTTTTGACAAGCAAGGTAGATTGCAAATGAAAAACTCTGAAAGGAAGCTCAAACTAGTAGATGAGTTATGGGAAATCGGAACATTTTCTTTTATAACTGAAAAAAATAATGGCTCCACTCAGTGGCATAGTAAGGGAGGGGCGGATCACCCCCGGTCGCCATCTTGGTCGATATGTTGGCGTCTCCACTCAGTGGCGTAGAAGGGGGGGGGCGGATCACTCCCGGGCACCATGTTGGTCGATACATTGGCATCTCCACTTAGTGGCATAGTAAGGGGGGGCGGATCACCCCTGGGCACCATCTTGGTCGATACGTTAGCATCTCCACTCAGTGGTCTAGTAAGGGGGGGGGGGGGCGGATCACCCCCGGGCGCCATCTTGGTTGATACGTTGGCGTCTCCACTCAGTGGTCTAGTAAGGGGGGGGATGGATCACCCCCGGGCGCCATCTTGGTTGATACGTTGGCGTCTCCACTCAGTGGTCTAGTAAGGGGGGGGATGGATCACCCCCGGGCGCCATCTTGGTTGATACGTTGGCGTCTCCACTCAGTGGTCTAGTAAGGGGGGGGATGGATCACCCCCGGGCGCCATCTTGGTTGATACGTTGGCGTCTCCACTCAGTGGCATAGTTAAGGGGGAGCGGATCACCCCCGGGCGCCATCTTGGTTGATACGTTGGCGTCTCCACTCAGTGGTGTAGTAAGGGGGGGGGCAGATCACCCCCGGGCGCCATCTTGGTCGATACATTGGCGTCTCCACTCAGTGGCGTAGAACGAATCGTCTGAATTTCCATTATTTCCTACGGGGACATTTGCTTTGATAGACGAGTGCTTTGGATTACAAGCATGCTTCTGAAACAAGTTGTGCTCGCAAACCAAGGTTTGACTGTATAAGTATATAACCAAATTCTACAAAATAAGTGGCCTGTAATTAAAGAAAACTATCTAATCCTCAATAAGAATTTTGTTTAAAAAAAAAAAAAAAAAAAGTATATTTTTAAAGCTTTCCTAAATTACAGATAATGTTGCATCTGTCTAAGATGTTAGAACTGTGGAAGAATGTGGGTTAGAACTGTGGAAGAATGTGAGGACCTACAAAGGGACCTGAACAAACTGGAGGAGTGGGCAAATAAATGGCAGATGAGCTTCAATGTAGGGAAATGCAAGGTCATGCATATAGGGAAAAAGAACCCGATGTTCAGCTACCAAATGGGGGGATTAGTACTAGAGGGAAGTTACCTTGAAAAAGACTTGGGTGTGATGGTGGACACAACAATGAAGTCAACGGCACAATGTGCAGCAGCCTCAAAGAAGGCAAACAGAATGTTGGGTATTATTAAGAAGGGTATTACTACCAGAACGAAGGAAGTCATCATGCCGCTGTATCACACGATGGTGCGACCGCATCTGGAATACTGTGTCCAATATTGATTGCCGTACCTAAAGAAGGACATGGAGATACTTGAGAGGGTTCAGAGAAGAGCGACAAGAATGATAAAAGGTATGGAAAACCTTTCATACCTTGAGAGGCTAGAAAGGCTGGGGCTCTTCACTCTGGAAAAGCAGAGACTCAGAGGAGACATGATAGAGACTTACAAGATCATGAAGGGCATGGAGAAGGTAGAAAGGGACAGATTCTTCAGCCTATTGGTAACTACAAGAACAAGGGGGCACTCGGAGAAATTGAAAGGGGACAGGTTTAGAACCAATGCTAGGAAATTTTTCTTCACTCAGAGGGTGGTGGACACCTGGAATGCGCTTCCGGAGGCTGTGATAGGACAGAGTACATTAAGGGGATTCAAAGAGGGATTGGACAAGTTCCTGAAGGATACTGGGATTGAGGGATATAGATAGAGGTAGAGATAGGTTCATAAAAGGTTATAGATGGAAGAATAATGAGGATTGAAAGATTTTAGTCAAAGGATCACTTACAGGTCATAGACCTGATGGGCCGCCGCGGGAGCGGACTGCTGGGCGGGATGGACCCCTGGTCTGACCCAGCGGAGGCAATTTCTTATGTTCCAGATTGCAGGAGCTTGGTATGCAAACTAACATTAAAAACAGCTTTGCATTTTGGGGCTCCTTTTATCAGGGTGCGCTAGTGGAGTTAGCGCATCGGACATTTCATTACGCGCTAACCCCCGCGGCAAGCCAAAAAACTAACGCCTCGTCAATGGAGGCGTTAGTGACTAGTGCGGCAAGCGGTTTAACCCCTACCGCATCTTGATAAAAGGACCCCCTTGGTCTCTTAGGATTAAGGGCTCCTTTTACAAAGGTGCGTTAGGGCCTCAACGTATGGAATAGCATGTGCTAAATTGCCACGTGCGCTAGCCGCTACCACCTCCTTTTGAGCAGACGGTAGATTTTCTGCTAGCGTGGCTATAGCGTGTGATAATCTGGTGCGCGCGCTAAAACCGCTAGTACACCTTCATAAAAGGAGCCCTAAATGTAATGTATAATAATCCTGAATATGAATTTATTTAGATACAGATTATACCCAAATTAACAAATACATGGAAGCTAACCCATGCAAAATTTGAAGACCATTATGTATGCACTACTTAGCCTCCCTCCTCCTATTGCTAAGCCGCGGTAGAGTTTTCTACCGTGGCCTGGAGTGCTAAATGCTCCAATGCTGCTCATAGAATTCCTACGAGTGTTGGAGCGGCATCAGAGCATTTAACGCCGCAGCTTAGCAAAGCGGGGAGGGGGGTAAATTATCTGTATAGTGCTGGGGCAGACCATTGACAGAGTGGGAGCAATCCCCAAAGATATCTGGTTAGCAGAAATATTCTGTCCACTAACCAGATAAAATTAGGTGGTTCTAACTTTTAGCTATCCAGATAGGATAGTGGGAGTATTCAGCTCACCGACCATGCCGACACTGACCGTCCTATGGTAATATTCAGTGCTTGCCACTATCCACACGCCAGGGCTGAATAACTAGATTTTTCTAAGTCACAGCTGCCAGCTTTTAAAACAGTTGAATAATTGGCTGGAAAAAGTTTTAAGAGCATTTTGAAAAATTGCTCTGCAGAAGGCCTCTTCACCTTTGAACTTTGGACCATCGATTATATGTTGAACTCAAACCAGCGGAGTCTGTTTTACTGCAAGCTGGTTCATGTATGATGGCCCTTTTATATTTAATAGTATAATCTTTGGGGGAAGATCATTGTCATTGGATTTTCTATAATATGGCCGGGATTAATAGGGACACCGTGGGAAACCACAGACAACTTCATTAATTTCATTGATTCAGCTTTCCAGCAATAGACCCACTTTCAACAGGCTAAGACATTTGAACAGACAGCACCATAATCGGCACTGCACCAAAACAGTTAATATCTACTGTAATATGTACAGTGAACAGATGTGAAAAATGCTATCAATTCACCAGCCTCAGCAAGTCCAAGTGCTAGCAGATTACAAGTAAACCTTCATAACTACTTTGGACAGGTTATGAATGCATTTGTGCCATAAGGAGTATTCTATGTGCTCCATTAATTTAGAGTAGGTCAGGATACAAGCAGCAACGTTTTACAAGCTATAATCTGAATATAACTATTCCCAGAATTCTTGCAAACAAAATATTACAGTAATCCATCATGTGCAACTTAGGTCAAGATCTCAACATTTCTTTATAAAGAAATCCACAAGAGTATAAAATTTAGGATCTTTCAGAAATGAATGTGAATAAGTATTAAAAGCACCAGTGACAAAGCCAACCTCAAGGCCCCTTAGAGCTCTATTTGTATAATGTTTAAATCTAACTGTTGTGACGGGTAAGACCTGGACTGGATCATCCAAGCCTCAGCCCGAGTGATTTGAGCAAGGCATGGAGAATAGAGGGGTGTCTGCATCAAATAAAAAATGTCCAGCAAAAGTGTTTCAGTGTGAATTATTATTTCTTTATTTTCTGACTTATACTTTGGTGAAATGAAAACAAAACACAAACTTGCTCTGGTGGCTACATAGCCTGTTAGCTCAACTAGGCTTCCACAGTTTTACAGTCCCACTCTCTGGCAATTTTCCACAAAACATATGCTTTCAGCAAGCTCTGCTAGTCTTTATCAGAAAACAAAACAAAAAAACCCCCTTCAATATCAAAGTCTAGGAAACAGCTGGGACTGCTCAGCCAGGTATTCTCACAGTACTCCTGTGCTTAGTACAATATCAGAAGTAGTATTCCCCACTCTTCTGTCCCTCTAATTTAATTAGAAACAGTGAACCTTCACTCTTCTATTATCAGGGTTTGTGAGGCAATTCCACCTTATCAAAACAGCATATGGCTTTCCCCAAAGTTTTTACTCAATAAGCATGTCTTCAGATAAACAGCTTCCATTTCATAATCAATTGTACACATTTCTTATGGCATTTCTATATCACAAGTATTGTTACCTTCAGAAGAGTGCTTACAAGTTTCAGTCCTGTGATTGTCTCCCTGGTTCCTGTGGGGAAATGCTGCTTTCTGGCTTCTGTACCCTGGACTCCAACAATCTGCCTCTTGCCAAGGACTCAGACAGGCTAAAGGTTGATGGCTGCCCCCTTTGCCTAGGGAACCACACCTTTTTCTCTAACCCTTTTCTGATTGTCTCTAGCTTCACCTGTGTTACTCTGGTTCTTTGCTGATGAGCCTGGATAGCTTCCCTGCTGATTAGCCCTGCCCCCTTTGTGGGTTTTGCTATCCCCGGCCTAGTGCCTGCTGGTACTTATAGTTCTTTGTTTTTAGCATTCCCTACACTAGAACTAGGCAAGTATAATCGGGTCAATTTTGGGCTGCCTTTCACTTGGGATAAATTCTGCAGGGCAGTTTCCCTAACCTGTCTGCTTCTATGAGCAGGTTTAGGGGTAGTTTTAGAGCACTGTGTTGCAGGTATTGGCCCTGAGACCAAATGAATGTACATTTTTTCCTATGCAATTCACTTCATGATGTCACTGACAGTAAACCCACATTGACTGAATTCTTTTTTTTCAAGCAGGTTTTACAGTTTTTCTTAAATACACTTCCCCTCCGTATTCGCGAATTCCGTATCTACGGATTCGCTTATTCGCGGTTTTAAATGAAAAAAATCACTTTCATTTTTTGGGCTATTTTAAGCCTTGTAGGCCCCCCTCCCTCCCCCCTTAAGCCTTACCTGGTGATCTAGCGGGTTTTCAGGGCAGGAGTGATCTTCCCACGCTCCTGCCCCTTGCAGATCGCTCACAGGAAATGGCTCGAGAGACTACTGGATCTCAAGGCAGCCATTTCCTGTGAGCAATCTGCAAGGGCAGGAGCATGGGAAGATCGATCCTGCCTGAAAACCCGCTAGACCACCAGGTAAGGCTTAAGAGGGGGGCTTTCAGGGCTTAAAATAGCCAGGGAAGAGGCAGAACCGGTCCAACTATTATTCGCGATTTTTTCATATTCGCGGGCCAGCTCTGCCGAACCCCCGCAAATATGGAGGGGAAGTGTAGTTTCTCTTTGCTTGTTATCAAAGTTCTCTGTTTGTTCTGTTGTTATTATGGTGCACCAAGACTGAGCATTTTGGATAGACATGAGGTAGAGATTTTGATGCAAGTACAAAAAAGTAGCAGTAAGTGAGCCAGTTTATATATAGCTCCTTTAAAAAGAGACAACAAACTCCAAGTCTTCTTAGCTAATTATGAATGGAGCTGTCCTTCAGGAAATTGTCTAAATCTTTTTTTAAGCCCTGTCATATCCCCTGACAACACACTCCATGGCTTAATTGTGCATGGACTGAAAAAAATTGTAAGACATGGATTTCCTTCAGTTCCAACTATTAATTATTTATTTTGATAGGCCGCTGTGGCAATGCCCAGCAGCCTCAGCTGGAAACGCGTGATTTAACCTTGCTCTTTGAACTGGAATAAAATCCTGGAGAAAAGACAGGGAGTACTTCCAGAGGGTTTTATTCCAAATTAAACCCCCTCTTTTACTAAGGTGTGCTAGCCGATTTACGCATTACGTCCACAGAATATAATAGACGCATTAGCCTTTAGCATGTGCTAAATCGACTAGCACGCCTTAATAAAAGGACCCCTAAGTTTCTCAAAATTGTATTTCCCTCAACACTGTCCAAGGCGATAGCTCCCATTGCTAGGCTCTCAGCCCAGTGGCTTTACACCCTGAATCTTCTCAACTGATTGTCAATATAGGATATTCCAGAGTTTCAGCCTGGAGCATTCTGAGAGCAATCCATGTAACATCAAACTCCCCTTTTTAAACAATGTACTCGCATAAAGCCAACTTATAAACTTCGGGTTTCACCCTCCCCTATCCCTTATAGGCTCCAAACAGAATAATTGCCACTGTATCAAATTCACATACCCAAAGTTTCTTCAGGGATGGAAACTCTGCTCCTCAGCCCCCAATCCCTATCACTGCTCTGTGCTGCAGCAACACCGCTCCCCCTTCCCCCCCCCCCGGATATTCTGCTCCCCAGCCCCCAATCCCTATCACTGTTCTGTGCTGCAGCAACACTGCCCCCCCCCCCTGGATACTCTGCTCCCCAGCCCACAATCCCTATCACTGTTCTGTGCTGCAGCAACACTGCTCCCCCCCTGGATACTCTGCTCCCCAGCCCACAATCCCTATCACTGCTCTGTGCTGCAGCAACACCCCCCCCCCCAACCCGGATACACACAATTTTCCTTTTCCCTACTTAACTCTGCTTAGCATTCAAATTTAATCCCCAGCACAGCTCTGTGCCAAAAAAAAAAAAAACACCCCAAACCATACGGTTCTCCTTTCTTCTTTACGTAGGGCTCCTTTTACTAAGCTGCGGTAGCGTTTTTAGCGTGCGCTGCAGATTAGTGCGTGCTGCCCTCCGCGCCACGCGCCAAGAACTAACGCCAGCTCAATGGTGGCGTTAGCGTCTAGCAAATGTGGCAGCGCAGCGTGCGCTAAAACCGCTAGCGCAGCTTAGTAAAAGGAGCCCTTAGTCTCATAAAGTCCTTTTCAGACTCAAGTCTTCTCTAGTCTCTGGACAACTGGCTGTTTTCCCTAACCCCCTCCTCCCATGAGAATTCCAGTCTTTATTACTTCAAGCAAACTTAGAAACTCTCTCTCTCCATGATATTAGATAAGTAGGGAGCAGCCAGCAAAATTCCCTTTCCAAGTCAAAACCGACTCTATCTCATCCGGATCAGGTTGCTTCCATCTCCTCCATATAAACTCTTCTCAGCCCCTAGTTCCATAGCATTGTCTTTTCCCTCTTCTCTCTCTGGTACTGCCTGGTTAATGAGGTCAATTCACTCTCAGTTGGGACATTAAAGAATGGCTCAGAAGTCCTGGACCCGGCCGCCTGAGGAGTCAAATGCTCATGTTGTAAGAAAGAACTATCCCAGCCTCTGAGCTCCTCATCTCCATTCCAGGGTTTCCACATTTCTCCCTTGGAAGCTGTGTGTAGTCAGGTTTGCTACTAAAATCAGGGAACCCTATCTGTTCTGACCAAACTCTGGGCTTCTGGATGGGGCTAAGTTCTTCTGGGGGTTTAAACACATCCCCACACATCCTGTTTCTTGGGATAGCCCTAGCTTTTCTAATAGTCCCAGAGCTTTTTATAAGGGAACTGTCACAACTACTCCTCTTTGAATATCTGAGCGGCGGTAGATATCCTGCAAACAACGGGATGGTTGGATAGGCTGGAGTGAGTTTGGACAGCAACTTCAGCATTTGGAACCTAGGACAATACCAGACTTTACAGCCTAGGGCCCAGAAATATTAAAGAAGAGACAAGTTAATCTAATCATGTATTTTTTAATGAGTATAACTTACGGGCAGACTGGATGGACCGTTCAGGTCTTTATTTGCCATCATTTACTATGTTACTATGTTACCTGGCAGAAATCCAATGAATAGCAACATTCCGGAGCTGAGATTGTGATGTCATAATACCTCATTCCACCAATGCTTAAGTGCCAAACTCATCAGTGATGTCACAACGACTTGATTAGATGGTAACTTCAGCATTTGGAACCAAGGACAATACCAGACTTTACAGTCTAAGGCCCAGAAATATTAAAGAAGAGGCAAGTTAATCTAATTATGTATTTTTTAATGAGTATAACTTACGGGCAGACTGGATGGACCGTTCAGGTCTTTATCTGCCGTCATTTACTATGTTATCTGGCAGAAACCAAATGAGTAGCAACATTCCAGAGCTGAGATTGTGATGTCATAATGCCTCATTCCACCAATGCTTAAGAGCCAAACTCATCATTGATGTCACAATGGCTTGATTAGATGGCAACTTCAGTATTTGGAACCTAGGACAATACCAGACTTTGCAGTCTATGGCCCAGAAATATCAAAGAAGAGACAAGTTAATCTAATCATGTATTTTTTAAATGGGTATAACTTATGGGCAGACTGGATGGACCGTGCAGGTCTTTATCTGCCATCATTTACTATGTTACTATGTATGTTACTATGTTTACAATGAAATGCAATTAAGATAGGGGCACTGGTGAGCGCTAATGGTGGCAGTCTTACTTTGGTGAAGCTTCACCAACCTGTTATCCTTCCGCTGTTGATGTGAATGGAACCTAACCCTCAGAAATCTGTAGGGCAGTGATCTGATAAGCTACCAGAATGCCTCCCCAGAGAGGAAGAGAGGGAGTAGAGTGCCCAATTACTGAATTTTACAATTTGCTGTCAGGGTCAGAGTCAGGAGGGGCCTGTGCTGATGAGGTGCTGGTGAGGTGCCTGGAGAACAGGAATTACTTACGGACTTTATGCAGGAGCAACAGCAGAAGATAGGGATTCCAGAGCAAAAAAAAAAAAGCACCTAGAACCTCTGAAATTGGGATAACAAAGCAGTTTTTCTTTAATTTATATTTTATTTTAGGTACAGTACTCCCCTGAAATTCACGGGGGTTCCATTCCAGGAACCCCCGCAAATTTAAAAAAAAAACCGCAAATGTGGTTTTTGCCTGTCAAAAGGCAGAGAAAGCAGGAGAGGGCAACTGGAGCGCTGGCGGGTGAAGAAAATCACTCGCGGTCTGCTCCGACCGCCTCTTCCTGTAGTAAAGTCAGGCTACATTAATCAGGAGCTGCTTTGACATGCAGCTCCTGATTGGTGTAGCCCAACTTTACTATAGGAAGAGGCGGTCGGAGCAGACCACGAACGAGTGAGTCCATGATTCATGAACCACAAATTTACGGGGTCACACTGTATTTATATATCACCTATCAAGCAGTTCACAATCAGGTACTCAAGCATTTTTCCCTATCTGTCCTGGTGGACTCACAATCTATCTAACATACCAGGGGTAATGGAGGACTGAGTGACTTGCCCAGGGTCACAAGAAGCAACACGGGATTTGAACCATGCTGAGGCTATAGCTCTAACCACTAGGCCACTCCTTCCTCTTTAAGAAGAGACCTCACTTAGGCCGTGTTTTGGCATAAACACATGCGTCAGGGGTCAATTATGGGATCCACTCTGTCAGTAAACACTGTACAATATACTGATAGCTGATGAATCAACAGTTCTTCTCACCAACACAACTTCTCAAATGCCATCACAGCAAACTCCTTTGGAGCACGGTGGCATTTGAGAAGTAGTGCTCATTAGGTGAACTGTTGATTCATCAGCTTTCAGTAAGTTGTATTATATACTGAATAATAAATGAGATTTTTGATATTGAAAGGAAGAGATATTTGAGTGTCTTTAGCCGATGGCAAATGAGGTGAAGTTATTCGGAGTAAGTCTGGTGTGACTCTATCACCACAGAAAGTTCTTTGACACTATAAGTGTTCTGACAAGGAGTATGTTTGAATTGGTCTTGGGCTCACTGGAATCAACTGTCCCCAAACATTAGATCCTTTGAAGGACTCCTCAATTTTAGAAAAGCAATAAGAACATACCTCTTCACTTAAACCTCTACCCTTGACCGATAGACTACAAAGAAATGTATATTGGTACCAGAACCAGTATGTGTCACATAAAGATAACGTGTATCATACACTGTAACTTTCTGTTTGTCAAATTAGGATATAACTTGTACTGAAAACCTTGCACCATAAGGACAACTATAGCAAATTGTAACCAATAAACTGTACTGTATATTATACATATTAATATTAGACCCTAGTATGTATCAAGTTAGGATAAAAACTTGCATTGTAAACCTGTACAGAAATTACGTATGTTCAATCTGTAACCCTTTCTGAGCTCCTTGGGGACAATTGGATAAAAATTGAATTAAATAAATAGTCCTGCTTTAGAAGCTGGAAGGGAATAATGCTACAGGTTTTGAGGAGAAACTTCTGCATGAGTTGCTGAAACCTGGAGAGCAGGGCCCAAAATGGAATTGGATTGGGTCCATAGAGTGCCAGGCTGAAGGACAGGTAGCCAAATCCATGTGAGGCCCGTATTGGACAAGATGCATAAAAATACAACGAAAGAGTAGATTCTCTGAAAGGCAAGAGCATTGGGTAGGTTAGAATCTGAGGGGCCAAAACAAAGGAAGCAATCCAACTGGTCTGCAGTGAAGAGTCAAGCGACGAAAACAAAAGGAAAAAAAACTGCGGATGCGATGTATAAAGATCCTGCTAGAATCTGAGGGGCAGCACTTGATGAAATTCCTGGATTATAGCTATGAAATGCAAAAACAAAGGGTTACTATGGTGGGAAAATGCTGAGAGAACAGGATATTTCCTTCAAGCTGCTGTATCCTCCTAAGCTCAGTGTGAAATTGGATTGAATATGGAAGGAATTTTCTACTCCACAGAATTTAAATGTTTTTTGTTGTTTTTTTTAAAGCTAGCACAGAGATGCTTCATATTGGAGATTTCAGAGAGGTCCCAGAGAGGCCATGAGAGACCATTAGTGCCAGAGAATGGATTTCCAGAACGGAGCAATGAGAGATGGTAACATGTCATAAGAACATAAGAATTGTCACTCTGGGTCAGACCAGTGGTCCATCGCGCCCAGCACTCCGCTCAGGCGGCGGCCCCCAGGTCAAAGACCAGTGCCCTAACCGAGACCAGCCCTACCTGCATTCATTCTGGTTCAGCAGGAACTTGTCTAACTTTATCTTGAATCCGTGGAGGGTGTTTTCCCCTATGACAGACTCCGGAAGAGCGTTCCAGTTTTCTACCACTCTCTGGGTGAAGAAGAACTTCCTTACGTTTGTACGGAATCTATCCCCTTTTAACTTTAGAGAGTGCCCTCTCGTTCTCTCTACCTTTGAGAGGGTGAACAACCTGTCTTTATCTACTAAGTCTATTCCCTTATCTTGAATGTTTCGATCATGTCATAAGGATATTGGCCCCCATTGCCACAGTGAAATAGCAACAAGGACTGATCTGGTGCTTGTGATGAGCTATCAGAATTGAGCACCAAGCTTCCATGAAGGGTATGAGAGAAAGACATGTTACAGAGAGTTTGAGGAGATGCTGGAAGACAGATGAAGTAAAATAGAATTGTTGATGTCTATGGGACAAACATTTGGGACCGCTTGGATGTCTGGAGATATTGGATGCATGTTTCACCACTAGTAAGTAACATTTGGCAAAGAATGTAAGTATTGCATCATGAGTTTCATATCCCAATAGAATTTTAAAGTTATACATTCTGAGGTAGAGCCTGTGGATACCATGAGGCTAATATTCAAAAGACTTTTTCGGGTAACTTCAGAAGTTACCCCAACAAATTTTCCATGTTACATTTCACACACTTCAGATTGGCTAAATATGAGAGAGAAAAGAGACATACTGGGGAGCATGGTTAAATATTAACCAAACAGCAGCCCATTAACACAATTCATTGGTTACCAGTCGCCTTCAGAGTACAGTATAAAGCAGTAATGATTTGTCATCAATTCTTGAATGGAAACATACCAGAATTGTTTAAAAATAATATACTTAAGGCTCCTTTCACAAAGGTGCGCTAGCGTTTTTAGCGCCCGCACCATCTACCCGAAAAACTACTGCCTGCTCAAGAGGAGGCGGCAGCGGCTAGCACGCACGGCATTTTAGCGCGCGCTATTTCACACATTAAGGCCCTAACGCACCTTTGTAAAAGGAGTCCTTAGTTATACACCAAAAAGATCTTACGTTCTGAGAATTTGGCTTTACTGAAGACGACTGTGAACCCAAGGCTTGTTGAGTTCTAGACAAATTTAAAAGCAAACTTAAGGGCTTCCTTTTTAAAGACGCTTTTAGTGATTAACTGAATTTCTTATGTTTTTAATCTCCTTAAATTTCAATAAATTTCTTCCCCTTTTCCCAATGTGTTATTAACCTTAATTGTTTCTTTTATATTCAATTGTATTTCTTCCTGTAACTTTCCCATTGTTTGATCTTGTATGCAAAAATAATCGTTAGTCATGTTTAGTCATGTTATATTATGTTATGTATTTAATGATATTTTAATATGTTTAGTAATAATTTTGTTAGTCATGTATGTTTCCCTTGACTGTAATTTTTAGCTGTACATCGCTTAGAATTTGGAATAGGCGATTAATCAAATCTTATAATAAACTTGGAAACTTGAGACTGGTAAAATGGCTTTTTGTTGCGCAGGAGTTAAGATATGGAACTCTCTGGTAGGTCAGATACAGAATTGTTGTGGAAGGGGTATGTTTAGAAAATTACTTAAGACGCAGCTATTTGTAGGTGCCTTTTTCTAGAAATAATTTTCTTCTCTGGTAGAGCTGATGAACTATTCAAGATCGTTATTATTATTATCTAGCCATGTTTTTTAACGTTTGCTTGTATGTTTATTTTATCATGTTTCTATTTTAAAATTAAGCATGTAAATTAAACTGTTTAGCTGTAAACGGTATAGAAATTTTTTAAATAAATAAATATATCCAATCATGGCCAGCTGGAAAAATTCCTCGCTTAAAATTAACTCGAGCTGTATGTGCTGCAGCTGACTATCGACTCCGTTAACTTTTACGGCCCAAATACCGTTTATTTTCCATTCTCAGTTGCCTTCAGAAGGTGAACTGCCTTTGCCCTTTACTTCGTTTTTACAACGTACAAGAAACCATCAAAACTTCTAGATGCCAAGTGCAGCATTTATCAGCTGGAAAGGATGGGCAGAGCACTTCAGAGAAATATTCAACCGAGCAGTATGGCAGCTATCAGCTGGATTCCCATCTGCAGGCCAATTTAAAGAAAAGCAGCACAGTCAATTACAGACTGATGAAGACTGAAGAGGATTTTCGCTTGGCTTTTGCCATATCGAAAAAATAAAGGCATAGCAACTGCTGATCAGATATCAGCACCATTCCTGAAAGAAGCTGAGGTCACTGCACTATCATACATGGAACATGTTTATCCCCTCGCGCCCTTCCTTTATCTTTATTAAAAATTTCTATACTGCTTATCCCTCACTCCCCTTTTGCTAAACCACGATAGCGGTTATTAGCGCAGGGAGCCACACTGAATGCTCCGCACTGCTCCCAAAGCTCATTGGAGCTCTATGAGCGTCAGGAGCAGCACAAATCATTCAACCCGACTCCCTGCGCTAATAACCGCTATTACGGTTTAGTAAAAGGGGGGATAATGAGTAAATAGTCAATTCAAAGCAATAAAACATCCATAATTTCAATGGCATTATATACATACCGTGTTTCCCCGAAAATAAGCCCTACCCCGAAAATAAGCCCTAGTTGAAGCGCTTATTTTGGGGGTAGGGGAAAGCAAAATAAAAGTCCACTGCTGGTACCAGGATCTTCGGTGTCAGGTCAAAACCGTGGAAGACAAAGGCACGCGCCGACAACTGAGCGCAGCGTGGAGGCGCGCTCCGAAGAAAATAACTGTTTTTAGGGGCTCCGACGGGGGGGTGTGGGGGGGGAATCCCCCCACTTTACTTTATACAGATCGCGCCACATTGTGGGGGCGTTGTGGGGGGTTTGGGGGGTTGTAACCCCCCATATTTTACTGAAAACTTCACTTTTTCCCTAAAAACAGGGAAAAAGTTAAGTTTACAGTAAACCACCCACAACGCCGCCGCAATCTGTATTAAGTAAAGTGGGGGGCTCCCCAACAAAACCCCCCGTCGGAGCCCCTAAAAACTGTCATTTTCTTCGGCGCGCGCCTTTGTCTTCCACAGTTTTGTCTATGAACCAGGATCTTTCTAAATGCCATAGCAAACTCTTCCATCTCTCCCTCCCCACGCCAACCACGAGACCGACATACCATTACCTACTTCCAAAAGGCAGCGTCACGGCAGTAATCTAAATGGGCCTTCTCATGTCGGGGTTTTCCTCTGCCGCGTTGCTGATGACATCATCAGCGATGCGGCAGAGGAACACCCCGACATGAGAAGGCCCGAAGAAGCCTGTTTAGATTGCTTGCGCGACACTGCCTTTTAGAAGTAAGTAAAGGTATGTCGGTCTCGCGGTCGGTGTGGGGAGGAAGACATGGAAGGGGAGGGAGAGCTGGAAGAATCAGCGGGGGGGGGGGTTCGGCTGCACGGCAGGGGGGATAGAAAGATGCTGTGGGTTTGTGATTGGATAGTTTCCCCAAAAATAAGACCTAGTGCGTTTTTGGGGCCCAAAAATAATGTAAGACAGTGTCTTATTTTCGTGGAAACACGGTACATACATACATACAATTGCACATGAAATACTGGCTAAAAACTTAACATTTCTCCCCTCAAAATACCCTACAAGGGACCGGCAGCATAAATTTAGCAAAAGTAGTCCAAGTTCCTTTTAAATTTACAAACGTCTATTTGTGCACTTCCCCCTCCGTATTCGCGGAGATAGGGAATCAGCATGGCCGCGAATACAGAAAAACTGTGAATAATGTTATATATGTTATTCATGTTTTTTCTGTAAAAATCCCGAAAAAAAGACACAAAACCGCAAATAACCTTACCTGTTCCTATGAAGAAAGTGTTGCGATTTTCTCTGTACAACACTGAGAGGATCGATTCTCTCTGTGCATCACTGGGAGCAGCGACTTCCTGTGATGTAAATTGGGGGGCGGAGCCTGCTCACGAAAAACCACGACCAATGAACCGCGGACAATGAAACTGCGAATGCGGAGGGGGAAGTGTACTCTTAACTCCACCACACTGGAGCCATCACTGAAAACATTTGCGCCCTGTTATGCTCCTGTTTAATGCCTTTAAAAAGGGGGTTTCCAACAATTTATTTATTTCGATTTATTTCCCACCCTCCCAGAAAGCTCAGGGCAGGTAACAGTTGAACAAACGCAGTTTTAGAGAGCGAGGTAAGAGAAGAACCAGTGGGAATACAGAAAACAGAGGGGACCTAGGTACAGTATTAAAGGCTGACAAATTATCATCAAGGAGAAATGTACAGATTTCGTAGGCAGTGGATCTAAGTACAAGGCGAGGCTAACATGTTATCATATGCAAAGGAGAACCAGGTGGGACAAAGGACATGCATAGGGGTCCTTTTACCAAGGCGCACTAACTGACTTAGTGCATGCTAAATTGTAACGCACCTATTATATTCTATGATTATCAAAAGCTAACTATTCAACAGGACTTTTCAAAATATCAAATAGCTTTAATAAATAGTAATACTACTAAAGATAGAGAAAGCTTGACTAACAGTGGTGAAACATCTACTGGCTGAACATTTGTGATCATCAGTATACATGAGATGAACCATACAAACACACAGACTAACTAACTGGTACAAAAGGGTAGAACTACAATCTGCTTTTAAGAGGCAAAAGAGGTAACATATGCAGAGGTAGTGCTAGCCTTTTAACAGAAATTATAGACTGTATGCATCTTAAAATTAAAAAAAACTTTTCAAGTTATTTTTGAAGCGTGTCAGATTTTCTTCCTCTCTTAAGTTGTTTTTTTTGGCACAGCTTTCCAGAGCTGAGGCGCAGTCACGGAGAAGATCTCTTGTCGTCGTGTCCCTATTATTTTTAGAGAAGGAACTGTTAAAAACTTTTGATCCACAGACCGAAGTGAACTTGATATAGCATACAGACCCAACTTCTGCACTGAATCCCTATTGGCCTCTCTAATCTCTAAGGTTCAGCAACTGCATTCTCGTAACAAGTTTGCTGTCCTTCTACAATTCGACCTCTCCGCAGCTTTTGACGTTGTCCACCACGACATTCTAATTTTCCAACTCTCCGAGATAGGCATTAGCTCCATAGTTCTTGATTGGTTCTCCAAATTCTTGCGCTCCCGCTCTTACATGGTTAACATGAGCGGCACCTCATCCTCCCCCTGGACACCAACTTGTGGTGTCCCACAAGGCTCACCCCTCTCCCCAATCCTCTTTAACATTTACATGTCCTCCCTGAAACTACTCCAACTATCCCCCCTTGAAACTCTTTACACTTACGCTGATGACATCCTCGTCCTCCTTGAGACCGACTCGAACCTCACTAACCTCTCCACGAACATATCCTCATGCATAAAGAATCTCCAATCCTGGGCATTCACAATGCATATGAAACTAAACGAATCCAAAACAAAACTCCTTTGGCTCGGCCCAAAATTAGACCATCTACCTTCCTCCATCCCATTGTCCTCCGGCCCCCCATTACAGCTCGAGTTCTCAAGCAAAGTTCTGGGTTTCACCTTAGACTCTTCTCTATCCTTCAACGAACATCTCCAATCCCTGGTGAAGAAATGCTTCTTCAACCTTCACATGCTAAGGAAAGTCAGACCCTATTTTCACCAAAAACACTTCGCAGTCCTAGTACAATCCATCATCATCTCCAGATTGGATTATTGCAATTCTATCTACCTCAGCCTAACCAAGAAAAGCCTCCACAGACTTCAGCGGATTTAGAACGCCGCAGCTAAGCTTGTTTTCGCGAAAAGCAAATTTGATCACGTCTCACCACTCCTGTCTAAGCTCCATTGGCTCCCAGTAATCCCCAGGATCCACTTCAAATGTGCGTGTCTGGCCTACAAGATCCTACATGGCATCCTTCCTGCCGTTATCCCTCTATCCTGGAACTCCCCAACCCCTACTTCCTCCAGATCCTCCCAAATTTTTAAACTATCCTTCCCTTCCATAAAAGGTATTTCCCATGTAGGCAAACTTGGGTCATCCCTCCCCTTTAGAATCACTGAGATCTGGAATAACCTCCCCTCCCCTCTCCGAACCTCAAGCTCCCTCCAACTCTTCCGCAAACACCTAAAAACCTGGCTATTCTCAAAACTGTAACACTTCCCCCCTCTTAGGCCACTCACCTTCCCCCTTTACACCTAACTCTTTAATCTCTCCACTGTAGTTCCTCTCTCATCTTTCTTCCTGTAAACCGTGCCGAGCTCCGCATTTGTGGAGATGGTGCGGTATATAAACCCAAGGTTTAGTTTAGTTTAATTTATCTATAAATTGTGGTTCTTTTGAGGACAGAGTTTTAAATGATAAAAGTAAAAATTTGAAAGTAATTCTTTTTTTTTTTTTTGCATTATAAATCAGTTTAACAGCTGTATTTTCGATAATTCAGCAGCACTTATTCAGTGGCATTAGCTGTTTAGCACCACAGACCATTAAACTGAAACCAGCTATTTTGTGGGCAATCCAGAGGTGGAATGTATAAGAACTTAAGAATTGTCATACTGGGACAGACCGAAGGTCGATCAAGCCCAGTATTTTGTATGCAGCAGTGGCCCATCCAGGTCACAAGTACTTGGCAAGATTCCAAAACAGTAAAACAGATTTTATGATGCTTATCCAGGAATAAGCTGGATTTTTTTCCTATCTTAATAATGACATATGGACTTTTAAGAAATTATTCAAACTTTTTTTTTTTTTTTTAAGCCTGCTAAGCTAACTGCTTTCACCACATTCTCTTGCAAAAAATCCCAGAGTTTAAAGGGGATGGGATTTGATATACCACTTTTTCTGTGTGGTTACAATCAGAGTGGCTGACATATTTTACATAGGTACTTATTTTGTATCTAGTGCAATGGCATTCTAAGTGGCTTTCCCAGAATCACGGGGAGTTGCAGTGGGAACCAAACTCCCAACCGCAGAAGGCCGAGGCAGCTGCTCTAGCCACTAAGCCACCCCTCCACTACTCATTGAGTGAAAAAATATTTTCTGCGGTTTGTTTTTAAATCTATTACTTAGTAGCTTCATTGCATGCCCTCTAGTCCTAATATTTTTGGAAACAGTAAACAAGTGATTCACATCTACCCTTTCCATTCCACTCAGTATTTTATAGACCTCTTTCATATCTTCCTGAGCTGTCTCTTCTCCTAGCTGGAGAGCTTGGAGTAGACACTTACAGGGTTAAATACTGACATTCAGCACTTAAGTTTATCCAAGTTTCCAAGTTTATTAGGTATTTTTGATTTATCGCCTATTCAAAATTCAAGGCGATGTACAGATAAAATATTTGGTAAAACACTTACAATTGTTAAATTAAACAAACGATTATCTAAAATACAAATATAACATTACATTTAAAGGGTATTTCAATAGATTATAATGAAACAAAAGGAAAATTATTTAATGGTTACATTCAGTATTAAAATCATTAATTCAATTTTAAAATATTTAATTCAGGGGAAAAACAATAGGAAGGGGGACAAAGACAATTGACCTTTTGAATTATGAATGCGAAAAGAAAAATTAGTTATTAAAGGCATCTATATATAGAAAACTTTTAAGTTCGGACTTAAATTTTGTTAGGTTTTTTTCCTGTCTTAAGTACAGTGGAAGATTGTTCCAAGATTGAGGGGCTGTTATGGAAAAGATTGTGTTACGCCTTGTGTTGATAACTTTTAGTGAAGGAATTACTAATAGTTGCTGGTCTTGAGATCTAAGAGATCTAGAGGTAGTATAAGGTATTAAAAGTCTAAATATAAAGGCTGGAGTTTTGTGTTCCAAATCAGACCACATACAACACAGTGCTTTTTTTCATGCATGTTGCTTAGGCAGCTAAGTGCTAAATATCACACTTTGCCAAAAGAAAGAGAGCTGTCTGCATAAATCTGAATATTTAATACCAGTGCCTTGTCATGGCCCAACATTGAATATCCAGGAATAACCCTGGCAGTGGCTAAAAAAAAAAAATGCTTGCCATTACTGGCAGAATGCCTACTCCTTGGCCGAAAGTAGCGCACGCTAAATGCTGAGGCGCTCATCTAATATAATAAAACGCTAGGCCGCGCAGGCGCACTTCCTATGTGTGCGCCGGTTTTCCGTGAGCTGTAGCGACACATAGGAAGTGCGCATGTGCGGCTTACGCTCTGTCCTGCTCCCTGTTGAAAGACGCAGCGTCTCCCTTACACTAACTTTGCCGTCACCGCCTCTCCGCTCTCTCTCTTTCTCCCCCCCCTCCCCGAGTCGGATGTCGGCCGCGGCGGCCCGAGTCGGATGTCTCAAATCAAATCAAAATTTAAAAAATGGAGACTTTCAAAGGTATGGATGAGCGAGAAGGCAGAGAGTTTAAAGATTCCTGGTCACCTGGGTGGGGGGAGAGGAGAGGAAGCAGAGATGCTGGGCAGGGGATGGGGTCTCATGCCCAATCACTTTAGGCTCAGGCCCACCCAAATGCTGCAACACACGGAAATGGAGGGCAGAAAAGGGTTTGATGGACAGGGGAAGAGGTGCTGATGAACAGGGAGGGGGGGGGCAGAAAAATAAAGACAGGCCTACTGCTGGACAGGGGGAGCAGGAAGGAGGTGATGATGGACAGGGGGAGGTAAAACAAAGGGAGAAGGGCTTCTGCTGGATAAGGTGAGCAGTGATGGGGTGGTGGAGGACACAGGGCAGGTAAAAGGAAGGGAGAATGGACAGGGGGAGCAGGCAAGGGGTGGTAGTGGACAGCCAAGGAAAAAAAAAAAAAAAGAGACAGAAATACAGAAAGCGACTAAGGAGAGAGAAAAAAAAATAAAAACAGACATACACATATATATTCTAGCACCCGTTAATGTAACGGGCTATAAGACTAGTAGAATATAATGGGTGCCTTAGCATTTAGCGCGTGCTAATCTTAAGCACATGCTAAATCGATCATCGATCAGTGCGTGCTAAATCGGTTAGCACGCCTTAGTAAAAGAACCCCATGGTTAGGCAAGCAGAGGAAGGCAATTTTCAGACAAATAAATTTACCCAGGAAAATTGCTATTCAAGTGGAGAAAATAACTTTGAAATTTGATTTCCACATGAGGGAAGCCGTAGGATTTCTTTACACTTATTGACAATTGTAAGCCAAAAGCATGAAAATAATGCAGAAAACCTGCAGCCACTTTATAATCACATTACTCCTACCCAAAGCTGGACATATGTAGCCAGCCTGATAAAAAGTGCCTTCGCCTTTCTGATTCACTGCCAGAGAGGTGTGGTAATAACAGGGCAGAGAAGGGAAGGCAGGCAGCATGCTAAAAATAACCCATAAATATAAGCAGATGTCTGGCAATGAAAACAAACCATGTCCACTGCAGCTTTGAGACAAAACCAGCAGCCTTAGCAGCGGTTCCGGCTTGCACTTTGGGATCCAGTGTTAATTCATTATTTAGGGCTTATTAATTATGCATTCATTATTCATGAACACGATGCATTCATATCAGTTATGGGATTTATGTATTAACCTTTTTTTTTTTCTAAACAGTATTGAGCTCTGAAAGTACATACCACAAACCCTAAGCGGTATGCCACCAATGCGAGGTGCCAAGGTGGGCAGCCACTCATGCCACGTATCTCTGTTCTCTCCTGAAACCTTGATAAGATAGAAACCCAATCACTCTTAAAAGGTTAGAGACCTAATTCTTTACAACAACAGATAAAATAGTGCATAAATAAATATATACACCATCAATCCACAACGGCATATAATAAACTTCAAAGTGCCTAAATCCTAAGTGATTTTTTTTTTCAGATAATACCTTTCTAAGTACCTCTATGGTCTTCAGTTCCAGCCATAGAGGTATTTAGAAAGGTGTTATCTGAAAAAAAGATCACTTAGAAATTAGGCACTTTGAAGTTTATTATATGCCATTGTGGATTGATAGTGTATATAACGTCATAAACAACATTGGGCTATTTTAATACACCAGTTAGATAAATATATATGCATATATAATGGTTGTGATCATTTATTAATAATAAAGCAGTTATGCAAAATATTATTTTATTAGCAATTTATACTGTTGCATTTCAATTTCACCTCTTTTTGTACCCAGTAATAGAATGAACATAGCTTTGGCAAACGGCATTCCGCTGAGCTGCTCCCGCCTTCTCGCTCCTCAATCCCTCTAATCATATTAGCTGCCTTTTATTTATGCGTAATGCATAAGACATTGAACTGGAAAATTCATTAAGAAGGAATTCTAATCCTTCAAAGATGTTTACTGCTGGGTGGAAAGAATGGCTCTTTTGATGGAGTAAGCTTTCAGTGGCTTGCTCGTTATCATTAATTTAAGAAACTGCTTTACAACCCCATTGGGTTTCATTTCTTTCCAGGTTTAAAAAAAAAAAAAAATTAGTGTGCAGAAAAAAAATCAACAAATTTTGGCGCTGCTTTCTGATATTGTGTAAATCGTAAGCTTTTTTTTTTTTTTTTTTTTTTTTTTAAGCAATAACTTGACGGCGTCAGCTTCCTCCACCACACAACTAAGGCTTAATGGAATTTATTTATTCCATTTTCTATACTGTTCTCCTAAGGAAACTCGGAATAGTTTACATGAATTTATTCAGGTACTCAAGCATTTTTCCCTGTCTGTCCTGGTGGGCTCACACTCTTTCTAATGTACCTGGTGCAATGGGGGGATTAAGTGACTTTGCCCAGGGTCAGAGCAGTGTGGATTTGAACCCACAACCTCAGGGTGCTGAGGCTGTAGCTTTAACCACCACAATCTCCCTATCATTGATGACTGTAATCTCTTATATTACTGTATACTCTTTTTCATGCCCAGCCTCCCTTAACTTCAATGCTTCTTTGCTCCTTTCGCATTGGAGGAGGGAGTACAGAATGGTTCTGTTACACCTTGCATGATAACTAACCCTTCTGCAGGCTGCCCTGTTGACTCCTGTGACTGGGCTGCTCCAAAAGAAGAGGCGGGGGAGGGTTGTAGCATTTCACAAATGCCGTAAGGCTACCCGAACCCAGCTGTTGGCAAGGTATTTAAATCACCACTTGCCTGGGTGGACAATCCTGTGAGAATGAAGTGATTTGCTCACAATTAGCCCCTGGGGCTGTAATTCTAATGCTGAAAACTGCACGGCTTTTATTCTGTGCCGCCAGTTCTGTTTTAAGCTATGTTACTTTGAGCAGCATTATGCCAAACAAGTTCAGCGTTGTAGCTGCAGATAAAGACCGCCTGCGGTGTTACAGGCACTTCTATGCAAATAATACTGCTTTTCATATAAATGACTGTATCCTGACGTGCTTTCAATGCGCTCGTTCAAATTGGAATAAAGAATACAGTTAAGGAAGAAAAAGAATTGGAGTTATATAGGGACATGACATGAGGTTGTTTTAAACTTGCACGGATCTTTTTTTGTATGTATTGTTTTGTGCCATTCAAAAACACCACCAAAAACTAGCAAAAGATCATTTCTGATCTTTATGTAATTTAATGCATTTAGCAAACATTAAAGCATTTCTGCGAGGCTATTTGTAAAATTTCATAAAGTCTGCATGCTGTAAACCAGGGGTGTCAAAGTCCCTCCTCGAGGGCCGCAATCCAGTTGGGTTTTCAGGATTTCCCCAATGAATATGCATGAGATCTATTTGCATGCGCTGCTTTCATTGTATGCTAATAGATCTCATGCATATTCAATGGGGGAATCCTGAAAACCCGACTGGATTGCGGCCCTCGAGGAGGGACTTTGACATCCCTGCTGTAAACAGAGCATGCGCTAATGATCAAATTACGTAAAGTACACTGCTGGAAAAGGAACGAACACGTTATTTGGGTAAATGACGTCATCGTGGGGAAGCAGGTTGCTACAGATGACATCTCCAGCTGGTGGAAGGAGGAAACCCAGTGGCAAGAGGCAGAGAGATGAAGCAGGAGAAACCTGTGGCCAAAGTCACAATAATTCTGCCTGCTGGAGCTCCGTTGCCAGCTTTAGCTGCTGAGAGAAAAGGATATGGTGGCCAAATCTGGCTGGAAGCCATCCCGGCAAGTTGCGTATACACTTCTTTTTTTTTTTTTTTTTCGGAGCTCCAAAAACGTTTTGCACATTTTAGACTTGGGAATGCCCGCAAACTAGAAGAGAAGGTACTGTTCAATGTGCAATGTATGTGTAAAATCATTTATACCGCTGCCTGAGAACCGTGAGGTTGCAAGGAAAAAAAAAATGTACAAATGGCAAACTAAGGGCTCTTTTTACTAAGGTGCACTAAGCGTTTTAGCACACGCTAAATATATGCATTCGCTAAACACTAACGCGCTCACTATGGGCGTGTTATGCGTTTAGCACCCGGTGCTAACATTTAGCGCACGCTAAAACACGTAGCCCACCTTAGTAAAAGGAGCCCTAAATATAAATACGATCAGGCACAAAGTCAGTACCTCTTTGATATGCAAATTTTTCTCATGCATATTCATTGTGTATATCCTGAGAACCTCATCTGTCCGTGGTCCTTGAGGACCAGAATTGAGTAGCCCAGTCCTAGTTCCATTATAAGTCATATTCTTCTCAAGGAACCATCAGAACAAGTCTAGGCTGGGATAAGACTGAAAGTAGGCTCCATTGATAACACTGGTCAACAAAAAAAAGGGTTTTCTTTGCTACTGAGAACTTAAGAAGTGTTCTTAGTTAATTTAATGACCCTGATTTCAGCTCTGTAATTGAAATTCAGCTAGCATGTCAGGTTTCTGAGATACACGTTACTGATTTTTTAGACAGTTTGCTATATCGGCACAATATTGAGAGTATGAACTGTGTCCCATCAAATTTGTATTAAGGAGTTTATTCTGAAAACAAACACGGAGACAATGAGATGTTACAGCATATATTTATGCCTCTCCTAACTCACACAAAAGTGATGTCAGCATGTTCAGAAATGTTTGAGATACTTGCTTTTACGCTTGTACTGTACATTTGTCTCTCTTTGCAAGAACCAACAATAGTCTCCCATCATACTGGGACTGAACTTTCCCTGATATCTGCTTTCCATCACCTTGATATCTTGATGAAATCTTTCCCCATGCTCATCGCTGACATCACCAAGATTGGGTGGGAAGAAGTCGAGGTGAGAATGTAAAGTGCATTTTAAGTGACATTCTGGCACCCATTAGCTGATATGCTGTCAGTATGTTCTCCACAAGCTCAGCATAATTCTCTGATCTCAGCATAAATCTCTTGATTACCAAGAAAATTCTGAACCACCAGCACGAATGCTTCCCATGCTGCTGATTCAGCTGAATTCAGCTTCTGTTTGAATGCATCATCAAGGATCAGTTCACGGATTTCGGATCCAACAAAAATACCTTCTTTGATTTTGGCTTTACTTTTCTCAAAACCAAACGAACTTCATAGGTGCTGATTGTGCAGTAAATTGTTAGCAAATATAACAGAAATTATCAGGATGGTTAACACAACCTCATCTGTTCATAATTATAATATCTTAGACAAAAATAAACAAAATATAAAAATTGACAGGTAGAAAAAGCAGCACAATCACTTTTTAGTATAAATTTTCAAATTACTGGTATACGTGACTGATGAGCTGTCCTAAAATGCAACAGTGTTACAGAAACAGTAAAATACTGACATTTCAGAGTAGCGTTATCGACAAAAACGATATAAACACAAACTGAAGTATAATTTAGAAACAGAATGTGATAGACGAAAACTGTTTTCAGATTTAGAGTCAGCATGTGGCCCTTGTTAAGGTACAGGTGATAGAACTCCAGTAGCAAAATGCTTGTTGACCAGTGTAATAGCTTGCTAATGTTCATTAATTATTGTGTATACTCAACTATAAGTTGAGAAATTTGGGCTAAAAATGCATTTAAAAACCCAGGGTTGTCTTATCTGTGAAGCCCCCCCAAAAAAGGATCTCCCAACTCAATTGGCAGCATGATATCTTTCCTGCCGGCCCACAGGTTCAGTGTTTCAACCCCAGTCCTCCCTCCTCACCTGGGCCAACACCTTTCTCTCCCTACCTCCCACCTCTGGGGTTCAAACGTCTCTCTCCCTGTCAGTATCTGCATTTCAACCCAATCACCCATCCTTGTACCTTCCAAAGTATTTTCTTCAGAGCCTTAGCAGTACAGAAATCCTCCTAGGTTGCCTGCTTCCTGACCTGGAGCACTCTCTCTGATTCGTCCGACTAAACAGGAAGTTGAGTCAGAGGGCCAAGATGGATCACAGAAAGTGCTCCGGTGGGGCTTGACCTGTAGTCAAGAATATATGGTACCTGGCTCTTGCTGAAATGACAGGTCTCTTTTCACTTGCTCCTTTTCCATCTCAGCAGTCTATCTCTAGCATAGTTAACCTTTAGTTTGACTCTCTATTGAAAAACCTCCAAAATACCCTGTAGACCTCAAAAAGCAGAATCACACTGGAGCAGGCCCCACTTTGAGTCAGTGAAATAAAAAAATAGGATTATACCTTTCTTATTGGACTAACCCCATTACATTTTTGACTAGTTTTTGAAGGCCAGAATCTTCTTCCTTAGGTCAGAATAGTGAGCAACAGATGACAATCAGAATATACAGTACAGGAAACATATAAGCATTCCAATGGAAGCCTAAAAGGTGGAAAAGGAGAGGGGGAGGAGTTGAGAAACAAGAAGAAATGGATGGATGATTAGACAGTAATAAAGTAGTATGATTTTATGGTTTATAATGTGGTAGAAACCTAGATCGTTGGCAATCCTTTTTTGTTGGTGTCAAAAATTTTTATCAGTTTAGCTTTAAGTTTTTATTAAAATTTGTTTGAGTCGCTTATCTAAATTCTAAGCGAGATACAAATGAATATATAATTAAGAACATAAATACAAAAAAGGCATAAGCTTATTTAAAAATAAAAAACAATGCCAATAACCAAATAATTAAAAGAGTTTAAGTAAAACATCAAATGGCGTACTAATTGGTTAACAATTTAACAGACAAACGTGAAACAGGAAGGAGGCTGGATTGGAACTACAAGTTATACAGGAAAGAAAAACAAATAAGGAACAAACAAATTGGGAGGGAGCACTACTAGTTGTTTCTTTTGGAGAAGATCAAAGAATCAAAGGAATGAAAAAAATCAAGTATCACACGCTTCTTTAAATAGGTGGCTCTTGAGTAGGCCTCAGGGCCGGATTTTCCTATAGGCTAACTAGGCTTCAGCCTAGGGCCTCAAGATCAAGATACATTCAAATTGTTAGCAAAACTAAAATTACACTATTCTAAAAACAGTGAACACTAAAACACTGAACCGAAAATAAGTAGAAATTCTACACTTCGTGATCGGAACCGGCTCCGGCCGCAACGGGGCGCCAACTCGGCTTCTCCCTTTCTTTTTCTCGCTCTGGGAGGAGGATCGGGGAGGAAAAGACGTCAGTCTGGAAACAGCTGGGCAAAGCCCAGCCCCGCGGGGAGAGAGGCAAAACGTGGATCCGTAAGGACAGGGCGGCCCAGACTGGCATCGGAGGGGGGGTGGGGGAGTTTAATAGAAGGCAGGCAGGCAGGATGGCATGGGGGGGTGTTCAATGGAAGGGGGATGGGAGGCAGGCGGGCATCGGAGGGGGGGTGAGATGAGGAAGGACGCACTGGGGGCACTATGGACATAGGAAGGGGCAATGTTGTGTATTATGTTTGATTAGTTATTGTTACAAGTACTATATATGGTGCTGAGAATAAATGTCCAAATAAGTGTTCTCGACTTTTTTTTCTTTATTATCCGTGTCACATTTTTTATAAAGGTTAGTACCAATAACATGTTTCATTTAACATATTGATATATATCACAGTAATAATGTATTTTATTATCTCTCATGTAATTTACAAACTTAAAAATGGGAGGTGAAAGGGCCTCATAAGTGGAATAACCTAGGGCCTCTTTTCATCTAAATCCGGCCCTGGTAGGCCTTTGAAACGAACAAGGTTATTCTCCTCCCTAACAGGGGCTGGAAGGGTATTCCAAAGTTGTGGGGCTACCACTGAAAAGATTTCGTTCCTTTTTGTTCCTATTATTCGGAGGGAGTGAACCAAAAGCAATTTCCGATCAGATGATCTGAGACTTCGGGAACGGGATGGCTCGTATGGAACAAGATATTTGTCGATGAATTTTGGTGATTTAGAATGTATTGTTTTAAACGTTATTAATGAAATCTTATAAGAAATTCTTTGATTAATTGGTAACCAATGTTCCTGGATTGTTTTAATATGTTTGGAAAATCAATGGGGGGGGGGTAATTTTATAAGAGGGTGCTTATAAAAATTGTCAAGGGAAACATTTTTTGGCAATTTGGAACCCCTGTATACAGTCTCTTAATCCAGGAATGAGGAGTCTCATTTTAAATAATTTGCAAATATGATGTTTGGGGAGCTGGGTATGTTAGCATTACTAACATTTTCAGATGTGACATGGACAAGAGGTCATAGCCTGAAACTGAGCGGCAGCAGGTTCAGGACTAACATCGGAAAATTCTGTTTCGTACAACGAGTGGTGGGCACTTGGAATGCTCTCCCGGAAGAGGTTGTGATGGAGACTACTGTTCTGGGTTTCAAACGCAAGTTGGATTCATACCTTCTTGCTAATCATATTGAGGGATATGGGAAAATCGGGTCTCCATAAAGGAGTACCTAAATGGGCCTCCGCGTGTGCGGATCGCCGGACTAGATGGACCTAGGTCTGATCCAGAGAAGGCATTTCTTATGTTCTTATGTTCTTATATTCTCTTAATATTTTGACCAATAAAGTGCAGCGTACCGGTCCCCAAAAATGCTCACCTTGGCTTGCTTTGCAGTGGCCACAGATATCCAATGCTGGTGACCAGCGCTGAATAGCCGGAGGGTTTTTTGGCCACTAAAAAGTTAACCAGCTAAGTTTAACCTCCCCCCCCCCCCCCCACACACACACACACACACTTTTAAGAAGCCGCATAATTAGTCTTTTTTATTGCCAGCCACAGCGGCATTAGCTCTGAAGCTCTTAGAATTCCTATGAGTTTTGGAGCTAATACCACCGCGGCTGATGATAAAAAAAACTAATTTGGCATCATAAAAGAGGGGAGGGAGGTTAATATTCAGTGCTGACCAGTTAAATTTATAGCAACCAAAGATAGGACTGCTATTTATGCGGTGTGATTTAGCTGCTCAGTGCTACAAATTGCCGATTTCTACTCTATGTGATATATAGGTGGTTAAATTTTAACCACTTACCGCACATATTCAGCAGAGATAACTGGTTACCTCCAGCTGAATATTCACATTTAACCAGCTAGCACTATTTAACCAATCAGTGCTGTTTCTGTCCAGTTAAATAATGCTGAATATCAGTCGGTCTCTTCTTGTTTGATCAATTTATCCGACAAAATGTTGGTACACCCAAACAAAAAGCTTTAAAAACCAGACATAACAGTTTAAACATAATCCAGACCAAAATGGGTAGCCAGTGCCAAATCTTTCAAAACTGGAATAAAATGATCATCTCGTTTTCCATTAACTATCATACATGTTGCTATATTTTGCACCGATTATGTCTATTAAGGTTAATCTTAGTAAGTCCCTGGAATAGTGAATTGCAATAATCAAGTCTCATTTTTACAAATGCATAGGTTATTTTAACCAGATTAGACATTCAGAAAAGGTTTCAATGGACCAATCAATATAAGCTGAAAATAACAACATCACCAATGTGTTTGTCAAACTTCAAGGACTTATCCCAAGGTGACAATAGCCTCTTTCAATGGAACTGATTTACCTTGCAACGCTGGCTACACAGTCAACAAATTGGAATTGTGAGATAGCCACATTATTGCTGAAGATTTCTCAAAATTAAAAGCCAATCAGGATCACACCACCATTTGTCCAAGAAAACAAGTTTGCAATTAAGATCAGACTTGAGATTGATCATCCTGTATAAAAAAAAACAACAGTATTTGAATATCACTGCAAAGAAATGAGAACTATATTCCCAGCAATCAAGAAGTTCGGTCAGAGGTGCAAGATATAAATTAGGAAGCAAAGGAGAGAGGAATGAACTTTGCAGTACTTCTCCCTTCAATTCCCTAGGAAGGGAGAACTTGATTCTAGCGTATAAATTAAAGCTGATTTAAAAAAAATAAGATTTAAACCATTGTAAAACAGTAGAATGAATTCCTTTCCTATACATCAAATCAAGTAGTTTGGAGAGGGAGATGGTATCGAGTGCAATGCTCAAATCTAACTGAATCCAAAGAGTGTCGTAAACCTGATCCCACATCACCAAGATATCATTTGACACAGGCAACAAAAGGTATTCAGAACTGTGCTGATGCCTGTAAGGGTAACCTGATTAGTTGTAATGTGAAAATTGTGTTTTCTCCACAAAATCAGTCAACTGCTCAAGAACTGGGGGGGGTTTCTAACACTTTTGTCAATAAAGATAAATTTGAAATAGGATGAAAACTGGGCTACCCTTCTTCAGCCTTTTTTTTTCAGAATAGGAGTAATAACAGATTTCATTAACAGAAGCATCATGGCGACACATAAATCTATGGATGGGCACATGCAGTATATGTGTAGGACGGTATTTCAGAACCTGGATTTGTATGCACCAACAGATAGAAGTTCACATAGAAACATAGAAAGATGACGGCAGAAAAGGGCTATAGCCCATCAAGTCTGCCCACTCTACTGTCCCACCCACTCTACTGTCCCACGTGTGCCATTTTGGAATCCTAAAGTACATGTCTATATGTTGTGAATTATTGAAAAGGAATGCACAATCCATTTTGAGGGGACCTAAAAATAAAAACTACCGAGAGATTAATCCTTCCTGTGGAGGAGCACTGACAAAAATGAGCACTTTTCCGATTCTAGAGGTCCTTGGGAGCAGCTGTAAATCCTGACCTTCATCGCTTTCAGCATAGACAAACGAGTACATTCCCCTTCTGAAATGAGGAATATGCATGTATCCTTTGGCCCTGCGCTAATTTTGCCCATACCACACTCCTTTACCTTATGCATGTATTATGAACTTTTTGTATTCCACAATTCTAAACAGTATTATTAGCGTTCATAGTAGCGTCATTGCAAGGTCTTCAGAAGTGCCAGCTGATAGCCAAGTTGTTGGCACTGGCACTGGCACTGGCCTCCTCATAAGACCTGCATAATTCTATTTTAGTGCTCTTTTGTGCTCATTGCAAATGAATATTTACTACTTTAACTGATTTAATACTAGAAAAGTTGAAAACTTATCTCAGCGTTTGTATTGCTTATATCGGGAAAGGACTGTCATGTTTCGCCCTGAGGCTGTTTCAAGAAAAAGTCCCCCCTTGAAATGCTTTCCAAACCATCCTGATATGTTGGTTTCTCCTAATCATATTAGCAATTATGCTAAAATGAACGCTAATAATACTGTTTAGAATTGTGGAATACATATATCAGATGACAGTATTTGAATGATTTTGGCAATTTGAGATAACTATTATGTAGTTCGTAGGTCGTGTCGAGGTGGAAAACAACATATTCTTTCCCAAGGGACCCTCGATCACAAGGGGGCACCCGCTCAAACTCAGAGGAGGGAAATTTTACGGTGACACCAGGAAGTATTTCTTCACAGAAAGGGTGGTGGATCACTGGAACAAGCTTCCGGTGCAGGTGGTCAAGGCCACCAGCGTTCTCGACTTTAAGAATAAATGGGACATCCACGTGGGGTCCCTACGAGGGCTGAGTTAAGGTACTAGCATTAGCACTCAGACCTAATGGGGTGGGTCAGTAGAGTGGGCAGACTTGATGGGCTGTGGCCCTTTTCTGCCGTCATCTTTCTATGTTTCTATGTTTCTAACTTTGACACGTATACCTTAGCTTTCTATAATGGAAATTTAGATGGGTATATGATTACACATCTAAATACCTAAATGCACATCTAAATTATGAACAGGGCTTCTAAAATGACCACCATAATTTGTATTGTCATTTTTCCTCATACCATCTTTGCGTGAGAAAGTTTTGGTCTTTGAAAGCTTGTCAAAATGGCCCGGATTCTATAAACGGCACCGTTATCGGTGGCTGCCTTAAAAGCGACCGCCGATCGTGTGTCTGTCATGAGATGGTGCCATTTAGAGAACCGCACCTCTGGAAAAAGTAGGCGCCGGAAATGTAGGCCAGGATTTTCAAGGCCTACTTTTCCGGCGCCCACCTTTGATGTAAACCATGCCTCCGAAGGCGCTTTACGGTGCTTAATGCCACTTCTGGCATTAGCCGCGCCTAAAGTGGATTTAGGGTGCCATAAAGGGCCTCAAGAGGCGTGATTCTGACACTGTTTTCTTTTAGGCCCCGGTAGGCACCTTGAATTTTGTTTTAAGTCTTCTTTTAAATGGCATTTTGGACCTAACTTAGGCGCCGACAGGGCACCTACCTGCATCTAAGTTAAGGTCCCGTTTATAGAATATGGGCCAAAATGTGTTAAGGTAGTCTGACTTTATTAGAATACTTTTCCTATCCTTTTCTCCATTGTTGTTGTTGTTTTATTTATGAAAACCTTGATAACTCAGAACCAGTGAATGCTTACAAAGGAGCACACTGGAAATAGCTAAGCTATAGCAATGTGTGTGTGTGTTGGGGGGGGAGGAGGTTTCTATCCTAGTACAGTATAAATCAGATACAGTGTACTATGCTGTTCCTTCAGAACTTTCTCATTTATAAAAGTCTGATGATGTTCCAGGCTACCGCCAGCTTTCCAAAGATCTTTTCACTGACTCTATAACTCTGTTGTACCGATGGCTGATGCCATGACAACCTGATGGCCTGTTTATTCTCCTCTCCCCCAGTGGTAAAGAGAAAACTGTGTAGGCCTGAAGAATCCTTCCTGAGACTCACATTCCTCTTCCTCCCCCCCCCCCTCCCGCACAGAGACAGAAGACTAGAGATGGGGAGGAGCTTTTTCATTCCTCTCCCTCAAACTCCTTCATGGATGACTTGTCATGTAACAAGAAGTGGAGTTGGGGAATTTTAAAGAGTTCTTAAAAAATACTGACGCTCCAGTCTACTTATAGTTCTGTCGCCGACTCAAAGTGTTCGGGAAAAAGAAAGGCGGGCTTGTCTTCAACATTTTCCTCATAGTTTTAGGGGGGCTGTGCATTCACGTCTAAACAACTCATTCAAGTAAAAAAGACACTGGAAGCTCTCCTGAAGGTGCATCTTACATCTCATTTCTAATTTAGAGATCTCCTAGTGTTGGCTTTGCTTCCCCTTTCTGCTTTTGATAAAGTGTAATCCTAGCTATCATTTACTGCCTACACTCTGCACAATTCACCATATCTCTTTCTTCCCTTTTCAGAGCGGGGGGGGAGGGGGGAGGGGAAACCTTTGTGCAACATGATATGAAATTTGTATTTTAAACGGAAGTGATATTTTTTATAGATTGTATCGGCAAATGAATAGGCATGCGCAATGAGGAGAATTTTAAGCCAAATCGAAAATATGGGATAGATGGGATGCAGTTTAGAGGGCTCTTACACGGACATCATTACTGCCGCCGTAAATAAGCAATGCAACCCACATTAGGAAGAACTGTAAATTTTATGTAAACATGAAAGGACCTCCGTTGACAAGGACAAGAACACTAAGGGCTCCTTTTACTAAGGTGAGCTAGCATTTTTAGCGTACGCACGAAATTACCGCACGCTACACCGCGTGGTACGCTTCTAGAATAACACCAGCTCAATGCTGGCATTAAGGTCTAGCGCCCGCAGCAATGTAGCGCGCGTTAAGGCCCTAACACACCTTAGTAAAAGGAGCCCTAAGAAATGCTCTTCCTCTTTACCCTGACTTTCTCGCAACAACCTACCTTTCTGTGCTCTAACCCAGTGTTATTCAACCGCCCCTCCACAGAAATTTCTTGCCGGTCCGCAGGGCCAGCACATGTATCAGGCCCCAGACAGTGCTCTTCAGCCGCCGGTCCACAGTGCGATCGATGCGGCGTTGTCTTCGGGCCGGCTCCCTCTTCCTCAGTGCTGCAGTGCACAAAGCCATGGGCAGAGGCTCCTACGTGCGTCCTGCACCTGAACCGAAAGCCTTCTCTCTGACGTTGCAAAGTCAGAGGGAAGGCTTCCAGATGAGGCATGGGATTGGGTGGAGATGGGAGGGGTCTGGCCCACGACTTAGCCCAGTGTTCTTCAACTGCCGGTCCACATACCGGTGTCAGTCCACAAAATAATTATTTCCGCCGGTCCATAGGTGTCAAAAGGTTGAAGAACACTGCTCTAACCCATAATAAGGGAGTCTGAAACTCACACACCCATGACCTCTGCACATCATGACACCTTCTATGCCTGTCTCAGTACGACACCTATAAAAATATAAATCTTATCTAGGAGGCACCAAGTGCTCCTGCATTACATCTGTGCAAGCAGATGTAATGTGAGTGCACTAGTTAGATAACATTTCAGGTTCATTCCCTGCTCATGGCAAACCTTCTCTTTATAAAATAACAAAATTAGCATGTCAAATTACTTCACAATGCTTTAATGTTTTGCATTAGCACTTAACTCGGTTTATTAAAAGGGCCCCCAAATTCTTGGACCTAAATCTTGGTCCTTTTTTTTTTTATTCTATATTCATTTTGCTTTTACGTCACCAATACTTTGGAGATTAACAGAAATTCTTGAAATAAAGTAAAATAAAATTAAGGATACAATAGGAAATAATAAACATCTTTTGGCCACAACATTTAGGACTCCTTTTATGAATCCGCGTTAGCGATTTTATCGCACGCAACTTTTTAGCGCTCGCTAACCCCTGCGCTAGCTGAATAACTACTGCCTGCTCAAGAGGAGGCGGTAGCAGCTAGCATGGCTGGAAAATTAGCACGCGCTATTATGCGCGTTAAACCGCTAACGTGGCTTCGTAAAAGGAGCCCTTAGGTAATTGTGATCCAAAATTAGGAAAAATTAACTATCTACTGTATAAGTAATAAAGGAACACAAATTCACTGAAAGGCCGCTCCGAGATCCCGCCCTTAGTCAATCTACAGCGAACGTATGGAATTTATACTATGGGGCTCATAATAAAAAAAAACCCCAATAACTAAAAAGTGGCCTAAATGGCTACTTGGACGATCAAAAAGCCTGATCGTCCAAGTACCCATAACACTGCACAACAATTTTTTGGTTAAGTCTTGATTCCTGAAAAGTTTTTGGTGATTATGACAGGTACCAACTTGGTATGCTCAAATATGGTTTTGGTTTTACTGCATCACGTAAGAACTATGAGAAATAGACATTTTTATGTTTACTGACAATAAAATATATAGTCAAGTTTACGTTTCGCACAAGCGACTAAATGAAACAGAATTAAAAGTGTTTTGCTCCCGAGTTTCTTTTATATTCAGTGTCTGGTGCATCACGTTGTAGCATCCAACAATAGTCGGCAAGCATTGACGGATTCCAATTGCCCTGGTATCGTTTCTCCATCGTAGCTATGTCTTGATGAAACCTTTCACCGTGCTCGTCACTCACAGCACCGAGATTTGCGGGGAAGAAGTCCAAGTGTGAATGGAGGAAATGAATCTTGAGTGACATATTGCACTTCATTCTCTTGTATGCTTTGAGAAGTTTGTCTACCAGCTGAATGTAGTTTGGGGCTCTGTAATTGCCCAGAAAATTGTCAACAACGTCTTTCAAGGCTTTCCAGCCAATTTTTTCCGGCCCAACTAACAGATCTTCAAATCGCTTGTCACTCATAACATGTCTGATCTGGGGGCCAACAAAAATACCCTCTTTGATCTTGGCATCAGTTATTCTTGGGAACATCTGTCTTAAATAACGAAAACCTTCCCCTTCCTTGTTCATTGCTTTCACAAAATTCTTCATGAGTCCCAGTTTAATGTGAAGAGGAGGCAAAAATATCTTTGTCGGGTCAACAAGCGATTCATGTGCTACATTTTTCTGTCCTGGAACTAACTTTTTACGGAGTGGCCAGTTCTTTCTAGAATAGTGCGACTCTCTGTCTCGGCTGTCCCATTCGCAGATGAAACAGCAGTACTTTGTATAGCCAAGCTGCAGTCCTAGTAACAGAGCAACGACTTTGAGGTCTCCACAGATATTCCAGTTATACCTGGTTGATAAGACACTTATGGGAGAAAAAATTGTTTGCATCCAAATATAAGAAAAAATCACGACAAAATTGAAGATTTCTCTGAAATGGTACGTGATGGGTAATTTTTGATGTAATATTCATGATCAGCACCCAAAATTCTATAAGAAACACCCAGCAGTGTTCAGGAAGCAAAAACTTTGTTGTGCAGTGTAATCAAAGCTGGTTTTAGATGTATCTAAATCCAGCATAGGCCTTTCCCCTGCCTCTAAACTCACAGAGAGAAAAGAGGCATTTTTAGAGGCGGGGAAAGGGCGGGTGGTGGGCGGGAGGTGGGCCGATTTACACCTAGGCATACAACAGGTATAACCAAAACATTTGACAGGTTGCCTAGTCGGCACTTATACGTTTTGACTTAGACCAAGTCAAAACAAGTATAAGTGCCGAAAAAGGGGCTGCTGAGCTGATGGCAGCTGGCGCGATCAGTTCAGCAGCCCGGCAACCTACCCACCCTCCCACCACAACCATCGTGGCAGGAGAGATGCCTCATCTCCCCTACCGCAATGCGATCACCCCTCTATCTGAACTACCGTGACCCGCGGCAGCAGAAATGCCCAATCTATCCTGCCGCGGGTTGTGGCAGTTTGTGTAGAGGAGTCGTGGGGTCGGCTGGGGGGGGGTCGGTCATGCAGGGGGGTTGAGTCGAGTTCAGGAGGGCCTGGGATCCCTCCTGCCCCTATTTTAGTGGGGGTGGGGGGTAGGGGGTCCGCCTGGGCAGGAGGGGTTGGGCTCCCTCCTGCCCGATCTTGTAGGGGGTGGGGGTCAAGTGGCCAGTTACAGAATCCAGCTTTTAGGCGAAGGACTGGCTCCTCCTCCGCCTAAAGGCCCTTATTTTGGACGTTTGGGGCTTATAGTTTTTTTAGATTGATTATATGGTATAAGTTTGGGCGTTTAAACAGCTGAACGTAGAGGCAGGCCATTATAAAAAAAACCCTCCTTTTGGACGTTTTCCCTGCTTCTACTTTCAACGTTTAAGGCCTTAGGCCAAAAGGGGACTTAGACAGTTTTTTTATTTATTATGCCCCTCCATGACTTTAATTTCTTCTCTAGCACTTAAAAATTCCTCAAGCTGCCTAGGGGTCATAGAATTGAAATTGTTTGCCTTCATGCCAGCAAACAAGTACAAGGAAATCTTAACACAAAGCTAGCAGATAAAGCCTGAACCTTAGCCCAAAGGGCCAAGAAGGCTTTTCGACTTATCTGTATATCTCGTGCTAAGTCAGGAAATACTCTTATTTTAGACCCTAGAAACTGAGAATCCAAATGTCTAAAGGAAAGCTTTAAAACAGTGTGATGGTCAAGTTCAAAAGCGAAGGAAACCAGCAATGTAGTCCTAAAGGTAACCACTTCCAGAGAGGATTCCAAAAAGGCAGTAAGTCCCAGGGGTTCTTCCTTCTCAGCTGTTGTCCCCGGGTTAGCAGAACTCATCCAATCCTGGAGGTATTGAGCATATGGAATAGAAGGAAGTGCCTCCGACGGCATCTTTAAAACTTCCATCAGAAATTTCTTAAACATATCCACAGCTGGCACCAGTGGGGACTTAGGAAAATTCAAAAATTGTAAGTTAAATCGTCTCAGTTGATTTTCAAGGTACTCTAAGCATTTTGCAATATAATTTCTATCTTTTACCATCGAGAACTCACATGTCTCTACTGCCTGGATCCTAGCCCTTAAGGAATCCATTTCTTGTCCATGTTGATTAGCAACCTGCGTTTGAACCAAAACTGCTTCAGAAATATTCTTCAAATCCACAGTATTTTGTCTAACTTCTTTTAACAGAGAAGATTGTATGCCATTAATGGCATCCCACAGTGAATCAAGGGTCAGAATGGCTAGTCTTGACTTTTCCCGCTCCTCTGAAACCAAAGTTACGCAGGTTTTAACTTTCATTAGATTATTCACTGTTTCCTGACCCAAGTTCTTCTTCCTTTGGAGCAGACTCCAAATCCTCAGAAGACAGCCCCCCCCCCTTGCTCACAGGGGATATCATCTTGTGCAATGCCGGGCTTCTGATAAGTTTTCACCCGGGTGCAGGGGATCCATTCACTCTACGGGGCTTAAAGATGCCCCCAAACTGCTGCCCGATACAGATACTCTGGGCGCGACTGAAGGAGAAGAAGTCATCGGTCCTGCTGGTGCTTGGAAGAAATCGAGAGTCGGCCGTCTCAGTCTCGGAGTGGATGGTGCCACCGGGGAAGGCTCCTGCATTTTTCCTCTCCTTTCCCCCATCGAAAAACAACAGGGAAATAAGGTTTGGCAGACAAAACTCTTCAAAACACTGAGCCCTGCTCGTGCGGCCTTTCAGTGCTGCCTTCCTGCGCGCCTTTATTGCACAACCGTTCAGTGCGACCATCCACAATGGCACTATTTTGGATCTAATCTTGGTCTTTTTTAAATGCTTCACAATTTCTCTGCCCACTGCTCAGAGTGCCATTTATAAATATCTCTCTGGTTACTCCCTTGCATCCTGCAGCTTAATTCCAGCTGATAACAGGAGAGTGGAGTTAATAACATTAGCCAGGTATTCTTTAAGCTACCTTTCTGGCTGCCAGTGCCTCCCCCATCTCTCTCAAAGCTGTTTAAGCACACAGTGTACCACAAAAATCTATGGAGCATCCTTTGGACCAATCAGCTGATCTCAACTATGAACCGTATGGGCAGCAGAGGCATTATGGGTAGGATGAATGGTTAAGAGAAGCACTTGGTCCAATATGCCCCCAGCTGTATTCTCCTACCCCTGCGATTGGGTAGCTGGGTAGTAGCGAGGTGAGGGAGGGGAGAAACCGGAATACAGATATAAGCATTGGCCCTCAGGTGCCAGAGACCTTTTTTTACGCACCTTGTAATTAGCTGAGGAACAGATTGGGAAACAGGTTATTATAATGCTACAATGAAAGACTATAAAGATGTTACAGCAGTCTGTTGATGATAATAAAATTGCAATAATAATTTTATACAGCTACTGAAGGACTTTTCTGTTGTATTAGTAATGCTATTAAGAAGCATGTGAAAGTAACGTGACCATTCATTTTTTTCCTCAAAATGGGACAGGACTCCCCCCCTCCCCCCGGACCCCCCAGAACCCGTTAAATATAGTTTGAGACCACTAGGCTAGATGCTGGGTTAGCAGGAAGCCCGTCTGGTTAGCGACTAGATGGACTCATTCCTCATAGAGTAGCGAGACAGTTTCTATATAAGCATTAGAGAATGACACGGTGACAAAATTCATCACCGTTCCCGTCCCCGCGGATAACCGTGGGAAATAATCCCATGTCATTTTCTAGTGTCTATTTCAACCTCAGTCCTTCTACACCAGCATTCTTCAAAGCAAAGCTTGTGGGTCAGTGGTTGTGGCCATTCATACTCTGATTCTTATGTTAGCCAAGGATAATGAAGCCATTGTGACATCACTGATGTGATTGGCTCTTAGGCACTGGTGGAATGAGGCATTATGACATCACAATATCTGCTCTGGATACCAGAGATTGTCATTCTGTAGTGTCTGTTTCAACCTCAGTCCTTCTACACCAGCATTCTTCAAAGCAAAGCTTGCTGGTCAGTGGTTGTGCCCAATTATACTCTGATTCTTCCCTCTCTCCTTAAAGAATGACATAAAGATGGTTTCCCGCGGTTATCCGCGGGGACGGGAACGGTGATGAATTTTGTCACCGTGTCATTCTCTGATAAGCATGAAAGATCGAATATCTACTTTGGGAACTATTTACAACAGTAAGACAATTTCTATACACAGCATGAAAGATCAAATATATGTTTTGGGAACGAAGTACAGTAATAAGACACTCTACAGTACAGAAATTGTTAAGTAGAATAATTGTTAAGGCACTCTAATGATGAGGGCACATGAAGCAGAAAGACGTGTCCACGCATAGCCTAACAACGAAAATATGCTTTGGGACTTAATTGCAGTTACAATTTGAATGGTAAGGCACTTTCAATGATGCGGGCCCAGCTCGTACAGCAGTAGGACTACTTCTTCTCTTTTTTTTTTTCCCATAATAACTTTTATTGAATATTCCAAAATGCACAGGCCCATAAAGGCCGCAAAGTGAGCGCAACAGAATAAATCACATGCAAAGGACTTCAAATCTTCACATTATATACAGTTGTGAACGATATCAAAAATATCACAGAGTTTGCCCCATCCCTATCCCATCCCACATTCCACAAACAAAAGAAAAAAAAAAAAATAGGCTCTCGGGTGCAACATGCAAAACGAATAATGTTAACAGCACAAGGGGCTCCCAAGATCTTCCCCAGAAATTTAGCTGTAAGAACGCTAACGCATGAACTCATGGAGAAAAGAGCGGTGTAGGGGCTAGAGCTACAGCCTCAGCACCCTGAAGTTGTGGGTTCAAATCCTACACTGCTCCTTTGTGACCATGGGCAAGTCACTCAATCCTCCATTGCCCCAGGTATGTTAGCTAGATTATGAGAAGCAAACCACAGTGGAGATGTTCAATCATGGTGGTGGGGAATTTAGATAAATCTTTGCGATGGCTTGACGCGCACGTGTTTTGGCCAGTATGGCCTGCCTCAGGAGCCTTATTTCTAATGTAATATCCCTTGTAAGATGTAGCATATAATCGATAGAAAACTCTGCAGAGCACTATGGGCGCTTTCAAAAGATCCTTGTAGACCTCCGCACACTGTGGTTTGTTTGTCTTGTGGGCGAACTGTGGAGGTTTTCCTGAGAAAGATTGTGAGCCCACCAAGACATTTAGGGAAGAATGCTTGAGTACCTGATTGTAAACCAAATTGATAGGTGGTATATAAATACCTAAAATAAATAAATAAAAATATGAGTTGGGACTAATTGCAACAACATTACAATAACTTGAATCAACAGAGGGAGGATTTTAGAATTTACATTTTAGAATCCAAATTATTATTACACAGGACAGTGGTTCTCTTTCAGGTCCTTGGGTAACATTCAGCCAGTCGTGTTTTCAGGATCTCCACAACGTGCATGCATAAGATAGATTTGCATGCACGGTCTTCTTGGAATGCAAATCTATCTCGTAACATAGAATTTTATTTGCATACCGCAATACACCGTGAAGTTCGATACGGTTAACAGAAGTTAAGTAGAAGACCGTACATAAAAGGTGAGGATACATGTACAAGGAAAATAGGATCATGACAAGGTCAGAGTCAAATACAGCAACGATAAGATAATATGAGAAGAACTAGTCTTTAAGCCTGTTACATTAACGGGTGCTAGAATAGATGTGTCTGTCTGTCTGTGTTTCTTTATCTCTCTCTCCTTGGCCGCTGTCTGTATCCTTCTGTCTCCCCCTCCAACCCGAGCAAAGCTGTCTGCCCCCAGCACCCACCTCCCCCCCCCCAAATGTCTCTCCATGGCTCCTTCTGTCTTCCCCCAGAGCAAAGCTGTATGCCCCAAGCACACCCCTCCCCCCAAAGCAGCCCCCTTTCCCTCTCCCGCTGACTCTCTCTCTGGCCCCCTTTCTCTGTCTGTCTTTCTGTCCCTCTCCCTGCCCCTGTGTCTTTCTTTCTTTTTGTCTCCCTCCCTCCCGCTGTCTGTCTGTCATTTTTCTCCATTTCCCTGTGCAGCAGCATTTCCATCCCACTTCCCTATGCAGCATCAACAGCATTTCCCTCCTATCCCCCCCTTTCCTGTGTAGAAGCAGAAGCAGCATTTTCCCCCACTCCCCCTTTCCCTTCTCTTACCTCATTCAGCCCCTCCCCCTTCTTTTACTGCCGTTGTCGATCCGGCCTGCTCCTGACCCTCCCACCGCCGACAAACCTCGGGGCTCCAGCCGCGTAGGCAGCACTTTAAACACACTGCTTCGCGGCCTTCTACTGGCGATTTCCTCTGCCGCGTCTGTCTCCGATGATGTCATCAGAGACGCGGCAGAGGAAATCGACAGAGAAGAGCGCGAAGCAGCGTGTTTATAATGCTGCCTACGCCGCTGGAGCCGGGAGGCGATGGAGAGGGCAGGGGGTGCTAGCGGCCGGCAGCTGCCGCTCCGCAGGTGGAGAGCAGGGAAGGGTGCGCATGTGCACTTGTCTTGCCTCACGTGAGGCCAGACCGTAAGCCGCGCATGCGCACTTCCTATGGGTCGCTACAGCTCACGGAAAACGGACGCATGCATAGGAAGTGCGCATGCGTGGCTTACCGTTTTATTATATTAGATTCCTGGAGAGGAAATAAGTACAATTAACATAGGATCATGACAAGGTCAGAGTCGAGTACAATTATGGCAAGGTAATACGAGAAGATGATTGTGAATATCCTGAAAACCCTACAGACTATGTGCGTCCCAATGACCAAGTTTAGTCGCACTAAGTAAGAGTTCAATATACCAGATATAATAGTGACAGGCCATTTAAATTGCTTTAAATATCAAACCCCCCCCCCCCCCCGTGACATAGCACTAGGGTTACCAGACGTCTGGATATCCCCGGACATGTCCTCCTTTTAGAGGACATATCCGGGAGTCTGGACAGCTGTTCCAAACCCAGCATTTGTCTGGGTTTGGAAAAGCTTCCAGCTAGGAGCGATGTCAGGATGGCATCTGCGCATGCGCAGAGGCAACACGGTGCTCTCGTATGCATGCGTGCATGCATGTGACTTCATCGCGTGAAAGCAGTGCATGCCCTGCCAACAAGTGAACAGGTTGAGGGGACAGGGTTGGGGGACGGAATGGGGCATGACTCGGGCAGAACTGGGCAGGGATGGGTGGAACTGGGCAGGCATGGGGGGCGGGGCCATGGGTCCAGATTTTAGTTCCGGAAAATCTGTTAACCCTATATAGCACACACCCAAGATGTCTTAGAATCCAGATGTCCTGAGGAACCCAGAGAAGATTCTGCCAAGACATGAACAGATTTCAAAACCTGTCCAGGACAAAGCACAGGAGAGGCTAGCTCTACAGATGCCAGTGCCTATTTGCTGGTTCTGGCTTTTTCTATTAAACTACTCAACCTGCCAAAACATGCATGTCTTTCTAGCTGTGTCTGACCAGTTGTAATCCTGAAAACATTCCAAAATCCATTTGGAGTGCCGTTAATGGATGTTCCAAGTGGCAGGTTTAATGCAGCACGTTTAATTTAGAAATTCTGTTAGAGAATCTTTAGAATGACATTGTCACCACAGTCTTTTTCACTGGTGTTATAGTCTTGTGATTAGATTCTTGTGCTTTCTGTCTGGAAAAATTCTCAAATTCATCTCTAGCAACAAATGCATCTCTAGCATCAAATGCATCTCTAGCAACAAATGCATCTCTAGCAACAAATGCATCTCTAGCAACAAATGCATCTCTAGCATCAAATGCATCTCTAGCAACAAATGCATCTCTAGCAACAAATGCATCTCTAGCATCAAATGCATCTCTAGCAACAAATGCATCTCTAGCATCAAATGCATCTCTAGTAACAAATGCATCTCTAGCATCAAATGCATCTCTAGCAACAAATGCATCTCTAGTAACAAATGCATCTCTAGCAACAAATGCATCTCTAGCATCAAATGCATCTATAGCAACAAATGCATCTCTAGCATCAAATGCATCTCTAGCATCAAATGCATCTCTAGCAACAAATGCATCTCTAGCATCAAATGCATCTCTAGCAATAAATGCATCTCTAGTAACAAATGCATCTCTAGCATCAAATGCATCTCTAGTAACAAATGCATCTCTAGCATCAAATGCATCTCTAGCAACAAATGCATCTCTAGCAACAAATGCATCTCTAGCATCAAATGCATCTCTAGCAACAAATGCATCTCTAGCATCAAATGCATCTCTAGTAACAAATGCATCTCTAGCATCAAATGCATCTCTAGTAACAAATGCATCTCTAGCATCAAATGCATCTCTAGTAACAAATGCATCTCTAGCATCAAATGCATCTCTAGCAACAAATGCATCTCTAGTAACAAATGCATCTCTAGCATCAAATGCATCTCTAGTAACAAATGCATCTCTAGCATCAAATGCATCTCTAGCATCAAATGCATCTCTAGCAACAAATGCATCTCTAGTAACAAATGCATCTCTAGTAACAAATGCATCTCTAGCATCAAATGCATCTCTAGTAACAAATGCATCTCTAGCAACAAATGCATCTCTAGTAACAAATGCATCTCTAGTAACAAATGCATCTCTAGCAACAAAATGCATCTCTAGCAACAAATGCATCTCTAGCATCAAATGCATCTCTAGCAACAAATGCATCTCTAGCATCAAATGCATCTCAACAACAAATGCATCTCTAGCATCAAATGCATCTCTAGTAACAAATGCATCTCTAGTAAAAAATGCATCTCTAGCATCAAATGCATTTCTAGTAACAAATGCATCTCTAGCAACAAATGCATCTCTAGCAACAAATGCATCTCTTGCATCAAATGCATCTCTAGCAACAAAATGCATCTCTAGCAACAAATGCATCTCTAGCATCAAATGCATCTCTAGCAACAAATGCATCTCTAGCAACAAATGCATCTCTAGCATCAAATGCATCTCTAGCAACAAATGCATCTCTAGCATCAAATGCATCTCTAGCATCAAATGCATCTCTAGTAACAAATGCATCTCTAGTAACAAATGCATCTCTAGCATCAAATGCACCTCTAGTAACAAATGCATCTCTAGCAACAAATGCATCTCTAGCAACAAATGCATCTCTAGCATCAAATGCATCTCTAGCAACAAATGCATCTCTAGCATCAAATGCATCTCTAGCATCAAATGCATCTCTAGCATCAAATGCATCTCTAGCATCAAATGCATCTCAACAACAAATGCATCTCAAGCATCAAATGCATCTCTAGTAACAAATGCATCTCTAGTAACAAAAAATCAGCAGTGGCTGTAAACAATCTTCAGACCTCCACCAAATATAATCTACTCAAAACCTCAGCTGGAAAGTCCCAAAACGTTTTCAAAATGAATTATATTGTTATCTCTTATTTTCTCACGGACCTCAGTGGTACCGTCTGCATGCCACTAAACTTTTAGAGCATGCAGAACATTGGCACCCTAATCGTCATTGGTCCCTTATAGTTCAATTTTTTCATTAATAATTTATATATTTTAAATATATCAGTACTTATCTTATGCTACACGGGTGGGGGTAAGCACTCCGACGTAGGCTACGTTTCGCCCCATAGGGCTGTATCAAGGAAATCCCCCTGCAATAAATAATATAAAATAGTAGTATCGAATTTCCACAATAGCTTTGACACGAGTAACATAAATCATTAATAAACAATCTTATTACTTGCTAATTTACCTCAGATCAACCTGCTCATGCTCCCCGCGTTAGAAATTCATGGCCGCGGCATTCACACTTTTAAATAGCCTAACTCCCTTTCAAAACGTGATGACCTCAATCTTAACGTAAAGAAATACGCCACCTTTTTTTAGCCTCATATTAAGGTAGTCCATTCTATTTCATCATTTAAACCCATAGGAGTTACTGAGTTCAAAAAATAAATCCATTTTTGCTCCTTAAAGTTTAATTTACTTTTAGAGTCGCCACCCTCCCACCCTACATGAACCTGATCAATGACCCTCCATTTAAGATCTGTAATCTTATGTTTATTATTCCTCCAGTGTTGTACTAAAAGCGCTTCAATATTCCCAGTATTGATACGGGACTTGTGTTCTGTCAAACGAACACTAATCTTGCGGCTTGTCCTCCCTATATAGAGGAGTTGGCATGGGCATTGGATCATATAAATTACCATCGAGCTCTGACAGGAGGTATTAGAGATAGCTTTAAATTTCCAACATGTCCTTCTGTGGAAGAGATATTTAGATGACATTTTGATTTTTTGGGATGGATTAGTGTTCGTTTGACAGAACACAAGTCCCGTATCAATACTGGGAATATTGAAGCGCCTTTAGTACAACACTGGAGGGGTCTTCATATCTGTGTTGGTGCTGCTTTACTCTCTCTCCCTGTGCGTTGAGATCTTGTTGCCAATGTTGATGTCACTTTACCCTTTTTCCAATGCTTTGGGGTGTCTTCATTCTATTGTTTGTACTATTTGTCCATTTTTATGCCACTTTTGATATCTTGTAGCACCTATCAATATGCTTTAAAGCCAGTTTAATTGAAAATAGGTGTTAGACCCCACTGTTAGAATGCAAAGTTGCTCCCCATTTACTTTAATGAAAACAAACTGAAATGAATATTTTTCCCGGGCACTTATTACATTATATTACATTAGTATTTATGGATTGTTAATATGCCCCATGTTAATATCAATACAATGTTAATATCAATAGTATGTTAATATCAATACAATTTACAATTTAGAAGAGCCTGGCAAAGAAGCACCAACAAGGTAAGGTTAGAGTCAGAATATTATGGGAAATGATCCCGTCCAAGGTGTGCATGAAGAAGTATCTGAGTATCTTCATGGGCTGGGTTTTCTAGAAAATATGATAGTTAGACCCTACTTTCTCTTGTACTGGCAGAACGATCACAAGAAAGGACTTAAGGAAGACCTACAATTTTGTCTGCACTGTTTCGTGTTACAAAGAAGCTACTGTTGACCAAGCCCAAAATATAGCTTCTTAGAGAATGGGACTGTAACATGGGAAAAGTGTCTTCACTGTAGAATTTTTGCTGCTTCTACTTGGTTTATACTGGATCGAGTCCCTAATCTCTATCTCCCATCATTTGCTATAGTTCTATGTTAATCTATGATTGCTATTATTATTATTTAGGGGTAAATATTCAGCTGGCAGCAGTGAGTGTTTTATTGATTTCCGCCAGCATTATTTCTGGATATGTCTGGCCATTAGCACTGAATATTCAGTTGGTGTGACGCCAGCTAACTCATAGTTAAGTCAATATTCAGAACTTAACTGGCCATGGGTTGCTGCATAAAGATAGAACCATATTTTATGTGGTCCTATTTATGTTACCCTGCCAGTTAAGTGCTGAATATTGGCACTTAACCAGCTAAGTGCTGGCTCCGCCCCAAGAATATCCACAAAATAGCTAGTTTTCATATAGGCGCTAACCACTCATTTTCAGTAGCAAAAACCAGTTAACATAATAACATAGTAGATGATGGCAGATAAAGACCCGAATGATCCATCTAGTCTGCCCAATCTAATTCAATCTAAAAATTTGTTGTTGTTTTTTTTCTTCTTCTTCTTAGCAGTTAAATGCCGCTGAAAATTAGCGGATAGCCTCAACCAAGCAATTTAACTGGTCAGCAGCCATTTTCTGGCTGATTAAATCATTTTGAATATTGACCAGTTAGCTACCAACTCAATGAATGTTTTCTGCAGAAACAATCCTACATAATTCAAGAAGTGGAAGAAAGTAGAGGAATAGCCTAGTACAGTAGTCTTCACTAATTGTTAAACTAAGACCACTTTGGATCCAATGAACTGAAGGAGGGCCAACCAATTATCTTCTCATATCAGGCCACAACACTGCTGACCAGTGTGTGTCAATTACATCCACACCACCATCCCACCTTCAAAATATTTATTGGGCATGTCCTCAAGGAACTGGGCATTTCCAGTATGTGGCCCTTTCTGATATCTACATCCCCCTTTTCGTCATGAACTTGGTTAGAGAGGCAGAGCGTAGCAGAAAAAAAAACCCCAGAATGATAATGAAGGCTGCCTCAGAAGTCTCCAAGGGCCGCCATTGATCCTCAGGCTTTGCATTGAAGAGCAACGGGCTGATAACCAGGTAAGTCTAGTTCAAATATTACAACTGATACTGGAAAAGTCATTTACCCTCCATTGCCTCAGATGCAAACTCATGATTGTGAGCCCTCCAAGGGCAAGGAAATATCTAGTATACCTGAATGTAATTTACCTTGAGCTACTGCTGAAAAGTTGTGAGCTAAATCCAAATAAATATGAGGAATTGGACTAAAGTTAAACACAATCCCAGGATTTCCGCATTTGTGTTCCAATATGCATTAATTTTTTTAACACCAATTTTTTTTAAGCATACAATATTGCATTTTCATATTTTAAGCATTTCAGACAGATATCAATTTATTGTAGTTTCACGGCGAATAAAACGCAGCAAATGAAGAATACTTATTGAAGAGCGGTCGAAAGCATTTCGAAAGGGGGCGTCTGAAGAAGTACCAATAATTCTTTTCTATCTGAAAATTTTTTACAGAAGTTCTCTATTGAAGCAGGCAACCTACATGCTCAGACTTCTTGAGCATCTTCCAAGAAACACTTCTGTCATTATCTTGTGGCAAACTGATTAATACTTAAAAGCAAAACGGTCACTTATATCCCATTCATTTCCCACAGCTCTGTAGATCAATTAAATGAAAACGTGCATAGAGTGAATATTAATGTGATAACCTCTTTCTTTTTTTTCAAAAGTAAAGTTAACAAAGAATTCACACCCTGCATGCAATGTTACCAAGTGTTACGTGGTATATTTTCAGAAGGATAGCTGATCTGGCCAGCAAGATCCTTGAGGATTAATAACAGCCCCATGAGGGGCCGATGTAGACATCTACTATGAGTCTAACTGTGTGATTACCGCTGGTTTACATGGGTTGTATGTTCTGAGCAATATAGAAAGAGACTGAATATGGACGCTACCTCGTGCAAAATACATAGCCACAAATTGCATTGAAATTAATGCATATGAGGCCAGTGATACATAAAACTGTGATGACGTTGTATGGAAGTGGGCATACAGGTGTAAGCAGTGATTTTGGAACAGCCACAGATGCACAGATTTGAGTGGACATGTTCAGGGAGGACCTTAAAGCTAGATATAGATAGATGTACTGTATACATATAGATATAGATGTACTATATACATATATATATATGTATTTATGTATACAGTACATATATATTCTCTATTTTACAATGAAAGTACAGTATACATGAAAAGAAATGTTCTGATTGGTGTTTACACCTGCTCCAAACCACCTGATTGAACCTGGAATTTCAAAGAGAGTTAATAGCATAAGAACATAAGAATTGCCGCTGCTGGGTCAGACCAGTGGTCCATTGTGCCCAGCAGTCCGCTCACGCGGCGGCCCTCTGGTCAAAGACCAGCGCCCCAACTGAGATTAGCCCTACCTGTGTACATTCTGGTTTAGCAGGAACTTGTCTAACTTTGTCTTGAATCCCTGGAGAGTGTTTTCCCCTATGAAAGACTCTGGAAGAGCGTTCCAGTTTTCTACCACTCTCTGGGTGAAGAAGAACTTCCTTACGTTCATACGGAATCTATCCCCTTTCAATTTTAGAGAGGGCCCTCTCGTTTTCCCTACCTTGGAGAGGGTAAACAACCTGTCTTTATCTACTAAGTCTATTCTCTTCAGTACCTTGAATGTTTCGATCACGTCCCCTCTCAATCTCCTCTATTCGAGGGAGAAAAGGCCCAGTTTCTGCAATCTTTCACTGTACAGCAACTCCTCCAGTCCTCCAGGATTTTGTGTTTACCTCTTTGGTGTCAAAACCACCTCAAACAATATAATTGAGTTTTGGAGCTCAGCTCTTTATTTGGCTCCCCTCGGGCATTCAGTTGCACAAAATCCAGTAATTAATTAAATGTGTAAATATTGGTGTGTAAACATGAAGGGGATAGTTCAGGTTCTATTTATTTTCAAAAACCTCAAACAGGCAGACTGTTAAGCAGTTTACAAAGTCAAAGTATTTGAGGATTAGCTCGAAGACAGGTAGGGGTCAGAGCAAAAATGCAAGCAAAAGAAAAGGAGAAAATGTTTACAATTTATATAACAGATAATGGTGCAGGAAAGAAGGATGAAACATTCGACTCATCCTGCTGTCTATTTTTTCATTTTACCACTGCACTGGAATAATCTTCTCCCGTATATACATGGTGAACGTTCATATCCAATATTTAAATCCGTATTGAAAGCATTTTGGGGTCCTTATATTAAGGCATGCTAAAGATTAGTATGCGCTAAATGCTAAGGCAGTCATTATATTCTATAGGCGCCTTAGCATTTAGGGCTCCTTTTACGAAGTCGTGTTAGCGGTTTAACGCACATAATAGCGTACGCTAATTTGCCGGCCACTCTAGCTGCTACCGCCTCCTCTTGAGCAGGCGGCAGGTTTTCGGCTAGGGCGGGGGTTAGCGCATGCTAAAAATGTGCGTGCGATAAAGCCGCTAATGCGGCTTCGAAAAAGGATCCCTTAGCACATGCTAATCCTTATCGTGCGCTAAATCGGTTAACACGCCTTAATAAAAGGACCCCATTTTTCAAAAGCTTCCAAAGTTTCCATAAATTGAAAATTTATGTTGGTTTAGTTCAGGGTATCATTTGAGGAACTGCAACTGTGATAATATTTTTAGGAAATAGAGAATTTTAGGAACTATCACATATTTTAAATTTGTAGTTTATTTATCATTTTAATGGAATTTTGATTGTTTATTTAATTTTATTTTGTTGGGTGACTCTTGACATTCAGCGGGATATCAAGTATAGAATAAACATAAGGACTCGGTTCATAGTCTCCGAAGGAGATAAAGATTCAAACTGGCGGAAATAGGCTTTTAGGGTATTTTGGGATTTCTGGTAGGAGAATTCATTCCTAAGGGAGAGTGCGAGGCTATTTCAGAGTGTTGGGGTAATAACAATGAAGCAAGAGTTTCTGATGCTATCGGACCAGATATGCCAATGAGATGGAATAGTAAGGAGACATAGTAACATACATAGTAAATGACGGCAGATAAAGACCTGCACAGTCCATCCAGTCTGCCCATAAGTTATACCCATTTAAAAAATACATGATTAGATTAACTTGTCTCTTCTTTGATATTTCTGGGCCATAGACTGCAAAGTCTGGTATTGTCCTAGGTTCCAAATACTGAAGTTGCCATCTAATCAAGCCATTGTGACATCAATGATGAGTTTGGCTCTGAGACATTGTAGAGAGGAGTGAAGGCTTTGTTGTAGAGCTTAAGGAATATGAAGATTGGAGAGGAATGACAGGAGTCCAAAATGTAAAACCTGATGGATAATGGTCAAGTATTTGAAAGGGATTTGATAAGCTACAAGTAGCCAGTGTTCAAATATGAAGAGAGGAGAGATGTGGTCATTCTTTTTATCTCCAGAACAGTAGCTCAATGGCCATATTTTGGGACAACTGCCTTTGAGTCCATGATACATGGGATTACAGTGATCTAGTTTTGAGTCACAAGGGCATGCAGGAGGATCCTAAGGGAGGGAGGGTCAAGCACTGGGCAGCGCAGGATATCTGCCTCAGGGTGAAGAATCTCTTGCTAACCATGGTAATTCTATAAAGAAGACAGTAGCATTTATACAAAATTTCACTTGGAAAAATTACTATCTGGGCTGTACGAGTTGTTGGGCTTTCTTTCATTCATACAAAAGACTGAAAACAAAAGAAAAATCATAAAGTGAAATGTGGAGAAAAACACACCTCAATACACGGCTCCTGAACTTACAAAATATTCAATAGAGCACAGATCATCACAGGTCTGGAAAAAAAAGAAACTCCACTAACATCAAAAACAAAACCATTCATCCATAGTTTCAGTCCAGGTTCTATAATGAAAGTCCACAAGCAACTAAGGGCTCCTTTTACTAAGGTGCGCTAAGCATTTTAGCGTGAGCTAAGTAGATTTAGCGCCCGCTAAACACGCGCTAAAACGCATAGCTCACCTTAGTAAAACAGGGGGTAACTTATAAATGTGGTATACGTTCTTCAACCTCAGTAAGCAAAAAAGTGCACAAAAGCTATAGAGTAGTCTTGCAACAGCGTAATTTCAAACGGAGCAACATACAAGTAGAACAATTAGATTACTTATCTTCATTCTTGACTTCACCAACTTGTGCTGCTCTCAGAATCCTCCGAGGTAGGCTACATCAGGGGAATGATATAAACACCAGCTTCACACAGCATCCGAAACACAGCAAAACTTGCTTTCAAATCATAGCGGACCAGCTCTCCAAAATGGCGATCCCCTGTCGGGAGGATTCTGAGAGCAGCACAAGTTGGTGAAGTCAAGAATGAAGATAAGTAATATTATTATAGTCTATTCTATTATACTAGTCTTTAAGCCCGTTACATTAACGGGTGCTAGAATAGATGTGTGTGTCTGTCTTTCTTTCTCTCCTTGACTGCTTTCCAACTGTTTGTCTATCTTTCTTTCTTTCTGTCTCTCTCTCTACTTGGCCACTGTCTGTCTGTCTTTCTTTCTGTCTGTCTATCTTTCCTTGGCTGTCCACCACCACCCCTTGCCTGCTCCCCCTGTCCAGCAGTAGCCCTTCTCCCTTTCTTTTATCTCCCCCCCCCTGCCAAGCAGCACCTCTTCCCTGCTTCCCCTGTCCAGCAGAAGATCTTCTCCCTTCCTTTTACCTCCCCCTGTCCAGAAGCACCTCTTCCCTGCTCCCCCTATCCAGCAGTAGGCCTTCTCCCTTCCTTTTACCTCCCCCCCTGTCCAGCAGCACCTCTTCCCTGCTCCCCCTATCCAGCAGTAGGGCTTCTCCCTTCCTTTTACCTCCCCCCATCCAGCAGCACCCCTTACCTGATCCTCCTGTCCAGTAGTACCCTTTCTCCTGTCCCTGCTCCCCCTGTCCAGCATTTGGTAGCCGGGGTAGCCTCGGGGCTTTTGCTAGGCCAGCCCACCTCGCATTATCGAAGTGGGCCGGCCTAGCAAATGCCCCACGGCTGCTGCATTTGCTGGTCCAGGGGTGAGAAGAGGCGTCCCGGCAGCGGCAGTGCAGGAGTCAAACCGCCACCGCCGCTCAAATCGCTTCATGCACTGCAAGCCGTCACAAGCCGCCCCACGCGTCGGAAATCAAATTCGGCACGGAGGCACACAGCATGGTGGGAGGGATCATGAAACCCTAGACGCGCACTTAGGGTTTTATTATAGAAGATACTATGCCTTAGCATTTAACGCATGATAATCTTTAGCGTGCCTTAGTAAAAGGACCCCTTAATTATTTAAAAAGCTTAATCGGCACCAATAACAAGCAATTAGCACCTTATTATTGGATTAAATTAAAATTAATTGGATGGTAGGCACCTACCGCTTTCAGAAAGTAGGTATGGTTAGGGTCAGATCATGGGCATGCTTTTCATGTAGGTGCACTAACCGATTAGCACGCACTAAAAGCTAATGCATCCATAGACTAACATGCACGCATTAGCGTTTAACACACGCTAAATCGATTAGCATGCGCTAATCAGTTAGCGCGCCTTAGTAAAAGAGGGCCTAAGGCCCCAGCAGGTGTCTAACTTAGGCGCCAGCATTTAGTCCATGAAAGCCTTGGCATAAATAGGGTACGCCTATTTATGTAGTCCCTCGATGCCTTAGTCTGCTTTAAGCACTGCTAGGCATGATTCTAGAAATGGCGCCTAACTTAAAATCGGCATATGCTAGGCCCCATCTTTCTTGGCGCCTATACATTAGGCACCGTTTATAGAATTAGGCTCCAGGTGCCCAATTTTGGATCGCATCACCCTGTCTAGAATTGCTTTCAAAAAGCCCTATGTGATGTTGCTCTTTTCATATGAATGTAATGGTCAGTGGCGCGCAAGACACCAGCGTGCCGACAATCCAGCGCAAGACAGAAGCGCGCCACTGAAAGCTGCTGAAAAACTTATTTTTTTAAGAGCTCCAACGGGGGTGTGGGGGGAGCTCCCTCACACACTTTAATGCATAGTGTTCGTGCTGCCGTTGGGGGGCGTTGGGGGTGCAACCTCCCACATTATAGAGAAAACGGAACAGTTTCTGATTTTTTTCAGGAAAAGTTCTGTTTTGTCTATAATGTGGGGGGTTGCAACCCCCACACAACCCCAACGGCAGCTTGAACACTATGCATTAAAGTGGTGGGGGTCCCCCCACACCCCCTGTTGGAGCTCTTAAAAAATAAGTTTTTCGGCGGCTTTGAGCGGCGCGCTTCTGTCTTGCGTTGAATTGTTAGCGCCAGATTGTCGGCACGCTGGTGTCTCGCGCGCGATTATCCCGTCACCGAATGTAATTTGTATTGCTAACCGAAGACAGGAACACTGAATTGTGCATTTACAACTTTAAAACAATCCAGTTTTCTCCAGCAGGGTCAGTATAATCATTTGAGCTTTGCAGCATTGCTCTAATGTTTTTTTTTATTATGATTTTCAAATACAAAGAGATGAATAAAAGAAACCTAGTACGCAGACAAATGAGGCAAAATTGGAAACAACAATAATTAAAAAAATAATAATAATGAGTTTCCTAGCCCACATTATGGAGAGAAAAAGAAAGAAATCAAACATCCAGCAGAAATAATAAATATATAAGACCCAAGCACTGAACCTAACCACTAATGAAGTCCATAAAAACTCAATTGTTCTAATGAACGAATCCCAGTGTACTGCATAGCAAGGCACAATAAAATAAAAATTTCTGAATCAAATATACTGAGTCGAAGAATAATAGAGCCCAAGAGCTAAGCAAAACACTCCTCATTCCATTTACTGCTTACTAATTCCTGAACTCCTTAGCAAACAGTCATTTTAAGACAGTATTTCAAACGTGTTTATTATGCTCTTCTAATCTCCTCATCTTCTCTCTTTACAATTCTTTCCTGTTTCTTCCTCAGTTTCTTTCTATTATAAAAACATAAGAATAGCCTTACTGGGTCAGACCAAAGGTCCATCAAGCCCAGTAGCCCGTTCTCCCAGTGGCCAAGCGAGGTCCCTAAACCCAAAGAGTGGCCAAAACCCAAAGAGTAGCAACATTCCATGCTACCAATTGACGGCAAGCAGTGGCTGCCCCCATGTCTCTCTCGATAACAGACTATAGATTTTTCCTCCAGGAAATTGTCCAAACCTTTCTTAAAACCAGCTACGTTATCTGCTCTTACCACAACCCCTGGCAATGCGTTCCAGAGCTTAACTCTTCTCTGAGTGGAAAAATATTTCCTCCTATTGGTTTTAATAGTATTTCCCTGTAACTTCATCGAGCGTCTTTGTAATTTTTGATAGAGTGAAAAATTGATCTACTTGTACCCTGTTCTACTCCTCTCAGGATTTTGTAGACTTCAATCATATCCCCTCAGCCGTCTCTTTTCCAAGTTGAAGAGCCCTAACCTTTTTAGTCGTTCCTCATACGAGAGGAGTTCCATCCCCTTTATCATCTTGGTCCGTTTCTTGAGATAAGGAAACTAGAATTGAATGCAATGCTCCAGATGAGGTTGCACCATGGAGCAATACAGGGGCATTATAACATTTTAGTCTTGTTAACCATCCCTTTTTTAATAATTCTTAACATTTTGTCTGCTTTTTGGGCCGCTGCCACACGTTGGATGGAAGCTTTCATCACATTGTCTATAATGACACCCAGATCTTTTTCTTGGGCGCTAACCCCCAAGGTGGATCCTAGCATCTGGTAACTGTGATATGAGTTATTCTTCCCTATGTGCAACACTTTGCATTTGTCCACATTAAATTTCATCTGCCGGATGCCCAGTCTTCCAATTTCCCAAGGTCTTCCTGCAATTTTTCACAATCTGCATGCATTTTAACAACTTTGAACAATTTAGTGTCATCTGCAAATTTAATCACCTCACTCGTCGTTCCAATTTCCAGATCATTTATAAATAAGTTAAATAGCACCGGTTCCAGTACAGATCCCTGTGGCACTCCACTGTTTACTCTCCTCCATTGAGAAAAATGACCATTTAACCCTACCCTCTGTTTTCTATCCGATAACCAATTCCTAATCTACAACTGAACTTTGCCACCTATCCCATGACACTTTAATTTTCTCAGGAGCCTCTCGTGAGGAACTTTATCAAAAGCTTTCTGAAAATCTAGATACACTATATCAATCGGCTCATCTTTATCCACATGTTTATTCACACCTTCAAGGAAGTCAAGCAAATTGGTGAGGCAAGATCTCCCTCAGCTGAACCCATGCTGACTCCATCTCATTAAATCATGTTTGTCTATGTGTTCCACAAATTTATTTTTTAGAATTGTTTCCATCATTTTGCCCGGCACTGAAGTCAGGCTTACTGGTCTGTAATTTCCCAGATCTTCCCTGGAACCCTTTTTAAAAACCGTTCCAATCTTCAGGTACTTTATGCTTTTAGTTAGATTTCTTATTTTCATTTCTTTAGCCTTTCCTTATGTAGTAAGATCACCAAAACATGCAGGTACTGAGTTTCTTTTTTCCAAAAGGGTTAAGGGAAACAGAAAAGGCTGTAAGAGCCCAAGAGGACTCAGGCACAGCCTGGAGTGTACTTCTGTGATGGTGGCTTGGTCATCAGTTGGAGTGGTGCCATCCAATACCCAGCTAAGCAACATGCCTTGTAAGCTGTGCAGGAGTCCTCCACCTATATTCCTGCCAGTGAATGTGCTGTTTCATTATCATATTTTTAATAGTGCGGGACAAGCAAGTTCTGCAGGACTCCAAAGGACATCACTCCCCATTAACAGTAATATGGTGGAAGGACTCCCTCACTGCTTATAGGGAACATTGCAGTTAGGTTTAAACAAGCTACAGAAAGAAGAGTCTAGGATCCAAGGGGATCTAGACTGGAAAGATCAGCCTGCATGGTTCAGCAGCAGAGGGAACCAGGACAAAAGCGAGAAGGGCCTGGAATGCCAGTTGTTCGGGAAGAGGAAATAGTCAGAGCAGTGAGTGGACCAGTAGCTCTCGAGTTTCAGGCTCCCAGATGTGCTTTATGCTCGGGAGGTGTCCTCTGATATATTTTTGAGGCCCAGAACAATTTGGAGTTTGTCTAAACTTCAGATACACCACCCTCTGGTGCTGCCTGTTTATGATTAATGGAATTATGGGGGGTTTACAATTTTACTGCAGCAGCAAACATCAAGAGAAGCAGAGAAATGAAATGTATAGCCTGGGACTTCAACAGAGTCGAAAAAGAAAAGGAGAAGAAAGTCAAAGGAGTGTTTCAGGTCCAAGGATCTGAAACTCTGTTTTACACTGAACAACTTGCTACTATCGATTCATTTTAGTATTTTTAATTTTCATTATTTGAACTGTAACAATGTAAATTTCAGGAACCACCATTAAAGATGTTTCTGGCTGATATTCTGCCCACAGAGGTCACTGGGCCGCCTTCCTTTGTCCCTCTCTGATCCCTCTCCTCCTCTCCTCAGAAAGACTCATACACCACACTCACACACCCTCACGACATGGCAAGAGACCCCCTAAGGTAAAATCCACTCCCCCCATAGATGAAATTCATTAAGCCCCCCATAATGCAATAGACCCCCTCTCAGCCCCCCCCCCTCCGACCCATATACCCTCCACATCTCGCACACACTCACTCAGGATAGGCTCTTCTGGGCCTACTTGAAGTCTCTGGTGGCTCAGCAGGGGCGATGGGGGGCAGAAGTGGTGCACAAATGGCCATTTTGTGCCAATATTCAGGAGCGCCGTTCGGTTAAATTTCATTGAATATCGGTGGTTGGGCCGCAAAGTGCAGATTTATAGCACTTACACCGTTTTACTTGGTGCAAATCCTCAAGCTTAAAATTGATCCTGGTGCTAAACGCTTTTCTATAAATAGCACCCAACTGTGGCTTTAGTGCAGGAAAACAGAGTACGGCAAATGTGTGTCAAAAGCATTTTGTGCTATTTTCACCGTTTCTGCGCACTAAACTCAGCGTTAAGGAGGGGTTGTGGCATGCGCAGTGAATAGGCGGCGTTCTTGCATTATCCAGCTAGTGCGTTCTGGTTAGCATGCACTAAGGTCCGGATTCTCTAAACAGCGCCATTCAGAAGGCTCTGGTAGGCACCCGAACAGCACCTAAGTTGTGTTTTAATTGGCAACTAACAGTGCGGTAATTGACTATGCTGTTATAAACCAATTAAAAATGAATTAAGAAACATGCTAGGCGCCATGAGGCACCTACCAAAAAAGGCACCTGAATCGCATCTATACAGACACTTATTGGCGGCAGACGTCACAAGAGGTGTAGTTATGGGCAGGGTTAGCGTTTGGCGCCACTAAGCATGAGTCTACGTCAAAGATAAGTGCTGGAAATGTAAGCCTGTAAAAACCTGGCCTACATTTCTGGTGCCTATCTTTGACGCAGCCCGCGCTGTAGTTTGAGTGACATGTGACTGATGTCATGCTTTTTCAGGTGCCGGCCGATTCCAGCACCGTTTTGTGAATCCGGGCCTAGCTGCATAGTGCAGAGTTAACGCAGGAGTACTTAGCAGCTCCTCAATAGGGGGCAGTAAGTGTGCCCTCATTAATGTTTTTGCAGCTTCCTAAAAAAAAAAAATCCAACAAAATGTCCCTAAAATGTGCTTTAAAATCTGGACTATGCATGTGGGAAAGTCTTGTGTTATGGCATACTAAGCCCAGATTTTAGTGCACTTATGGTAAAAAGGCTCGTAAGGTTCCCATAGCAAACTTGAATAAGTTAGAAGATGCCCCTACACCAGTGGTCTCAAACTCACGGCCCGGGGGCCACATGCGGCCCGCCAGGTACTATTTTGAGGCCCTCAGTATGTTTATCATAATCACAAAAGTAAAATAAAACAGTTTCTTGATCATATGTCTCTTTAGCTATAAATTACAATATTATTATTAAGACTTAGCTAAAAGGAAAGATTTATAAACTATAAAGAGTTTTACCTCATGCAAAATTGTCATTACTTTAATAAGACATTAACTATTTTTTTTCTGAGGCCCTCCAAGGACCTACACATCCAAAATGTGGCCCTGCAAAGGGTTTGAGTTTGAGACCACTGCCCTACACCGTTATCAGACTGGACATCCCAGCAGGCTTTAGACTTGCAGCATTTTTTCACATGATGCAGAAGAAAATCTGCCAACTTAAGGGATATTTGGTTCCATTCAACAGTGAAACTGCTTGCTCTCCCCCACTTTGTGGAAGGAGACGTTGTAATTATTGCTATGCGAGTACTCGAACCAAAGAAGTAATGCTTGCCAGCCAGCAAGTTAAAAGAATATCTCAGCAGGCAGAATCCCTGGCGAGCTTTGAGTGCTTATGATTAAGTGCTGCTTTAAGAGTGCTTGATTTTATGAATTGCCTTTGATTCATCACGCTAATAGATTATCATACTGAGACATCGTGATGTATAGGACATTTTATGGCAAAAAATGACACCGTTAAATCATTAGGAAAAAAATGAACTTGGCTACCCCAATCCTATAGGGAAGATGCAACTTTGGAGCTGAGTTTGAAGGTTTCCAATTGCCTACTGAACTAGCAAAAATCGGAATATCCATTTGCTACCAACAGTAGGCTAGGAAGTGCAAAATAACATTTCAGAAACTGAAATCATCAGGTCCCTAGTGCTCTGCAATGAGCTCACCAACTTAAAAAAAAATAAAAAATAAAAAGCGTGGTGCCCTGCCCGGACTGAGCACGCCAGATCTTGGCAGCCACATCAATTTTATTTTTTTATTTTTTTTTTTAAAAGCCCCACCAGCACTTCAATAAAGAAAAACTCTTATACTACCCAAAATACAAAACAGAGCATTGAGAAAAGCAGCTTGATGAAGCTGTTTATTTTAGGGGATATTCCATAAACGGCGATGATACTTAGGCACTGGTAGGCACCCTATATTTCAAATGGCAAAAACACAGTACAAATAAAGTGCCCACTGGACTAGGCATGTGGGTCATGGCTAATGCCAGAAGTGGCGGTTGGTGCTGTAGAGCGCCTACATAGGTGCGATTCATGGCTGGTTAAATAGCGTTCAGCTAGCTAACCGCTAATATCCAGTTAGCAGCTAGCAGCTAGCTGGCAATATCTTGTGACTTAGCCAGCTAGCCACGAATATTTAGAATCTGGCCAGCTAAATTTAGCACCTAAGATAGGCTGCTTAAATAGCTGGTCTGTCTTTGGACGTTAAAACGTTAGCCGATTAGTGCTGAATATCACATAGCTGGCTAGCTTTTTAGCGGCCCAAAAAACTGGGATATTCGATGCTGGTCATCAGAAATGGCCCAGCATTGAAAATCCGGGCTCAGTGCTGACCGCGGGAATTAGCCGGGCTGCCTCCCACAGTCTGAATATCAGCCCCCATAGTTGCCCCCTTAGATGCCCCAATAGATGCCCCATAGCTGCCTCCTGCGGCCTGAATATAAGCCCCCATAGATGCCTCCCACAGTCTGAATATCAGCCCCCATAGTTGCCCCATAGATGCCCCCATAGCTGCCTCCTATGGTCTGAATATCAGCCCCCATAGATGCCCCCATAGCTGCCTCCTATGGTCTCAATATCAGCCCCCATAGATGCATCCCGATGTCTGAATATCAGCCCCCATAGATGCCCCAATAGATGCCCCCATAGCTGCCTCCTATGGTCTGAATATCAGCCCCCATAGATGCCCCCATAGCTGCCTCCTGCAGCCTGAATATCAGCCCTCATAGTTGCCCCCATAGATGCCCCATAGCTGCCTCTCACGGTCTGACTATCATCCCCCATAGATGACCTTATAGCTGCCTCCCATGATCTGAATATCAGCCCCATAGATGACCCTATAGCTGCCTCCCGCAGTCTGAATATCAGCCCCCATAGATGACCCTATAGCTGCCTCCCACAGTCTGAATATCAGACCCCATAGATGACCCTATAGCTGTCTCCCGCAGTCTGAATATCAGACCCCATAGATGACCTTATAGCTGCCTCCCATGGTCTAAATATCAGCCCCCATAGATAACCTTATAGCTGCCTCCCATGATCTGCATATCAGCCCCCATAGATGACCCTATAGCTGACTCCCACAGTCTGAATATCAGACCCCATAAATGACCTTATAGCTGCCTCCCATGGTCTGAATATCAGACCCCATAAATGCCCCCATAGCTGCCTCCTGCAGTCTAAATATCAGCCCCAATAGTTGCCCCCATAGATGCCCCATAGCTGCCTCCCGTGGTCTGAATATCAGCCCCCATAGATGACCCTAGAGCTTCCTCCCACGGTCTGAATATCAGCCCCCATAGATGCCCCCATAGCTGCCTCCTGCGGCCTGAATATCAGCCCCCATAGATGACCTTATAGCTGCCTCCCATGATCTGAATATCAGCCCCATAGATGACCCTATAGCTGCCTCCCGCAGTCTGAATATCAGCCCCCATAGATGACCTTATAGCTGCCTCCCATGGTCTGAATATCAGCCCCCATAGATGACCTTATAGCTGCCTCCCATGATCTGAATATCAGACCCCATAGATGACCCTATAGCTGCCTCCCACAGTCTGAATATCAGACTCCATAGATGACCTTATAGCTGCCTCCCGTGGTCTGAATATCAGCCCCCATAGATGACTGTATAGCTGCCTCCCACAGTCTGAATATCAGCCCCCATAGATGACCTTATAGCTGCCTCCCATGGTCTGAATATCAGCCCCCATAGATGACCCTATAGCTGCCTCCCACAGTCTAAATATCAGCCCCCATAGATGACCTTATAGCTGCCTCCCATGGTCTGAATATCAGCCCCCATAAATGACCCTATAGCTGCCTCCCACAGTCTGAATATCAGCCCCCATAGATGACCTTATAGCTGCCTCCCATGATCTGAATATCAGACCCCATAGATGACCCTATAGCTGCCTCCCACAGTCTGAATATCAGACTCCATAGATGACCTTATAGCTGCCTCCCGTGGTCTGAATATCAGCCCCCATAGATGACTGTATAGCTGCCTCCCACAGTCTGAATATCAGCCCCCATAGATGACCTTATAGCTGCCTCCCATGGTCTGAATATCAGCCCCCATAGATGACCCTATAGCTGCCTCCCACAGTCTAAATATCAGCCCCCATAGATGACCTTATAGCTGCCTCCCATGGTCTGAATATCAGCCCCCATAAATGACCCTATAGCTGCCTCCCACAGTCTGAATATCAGACTCCATAGATGCCCCCATAGCTGCCTCCTGCAGTCTAAATATCAGCCCCCATAGTTGCCCCCATAGATGCCCCATAGCTGCCTCCCGTGATCTGAATATCAGCCCCCATAGATGACCCTATAGCTGCCTCCCACAGTCTGAATATCAGCCTCCATAGATGACCTTATAGCTGCCTCCCGTGGTCTGAATATCAGCCCCCATAGATGACCCTATAGCTGCCTCCCACAGTCTGAATATCAGACCCCATAGATGACCTTATAGCTGCCTCCCATGGTCTGAATATCAGCCCCCATAGATGACCCTATAGCTGCCTCCCACAGTCTAAATATCAGCCTCCATAGATGACCTTATAGCTGCCTCCCATGGTCTAAATATCAGCCCCCATAGATGACCCTATAGCTGTCTCCCACAGTCTGAATATCAGCCTCAATAGATGACCTTATAGCTGCCTCCCACAGTCTGAATATCAGCCTCCATAGATGACCTTATAGCTGCCTCCCGTGGTCTGAATATCAGCCCCCATAGATGACCCTATAGCTGCCTCCCACAGTCTGAATATCAGACTCCATAGATGACCTTATAGCTGCCTCCCATGGTCTAAATATCAGCCCCCATAGATGACCCTATAGCTGTCTCCCACAGTCTGAATATCAGCCTCCATAGATGACCTTATAGCTGCCTCCCACAGTCTGAATATCAGCCTCCATAGATGACCTTATAGCTGCCTCCCGTGGTCTGAATATCAGCCCCCATAGATGACCCTATAGCTGCCTCCCATGGTCTGAATATCAGCCCCCATAGATGCCCCCATAGCTGCCTCCTGCAGTCTAAATATCAGCCCCCATAGTTGCCCCCATAGATGCCCCATAGCTGCCTCCCGTGATCTGAATATCAGCCCCCATAGATGACCCTATAGCTGCCTCCCACAGTCTGAATATCAGTCTCCATAGATGACCTTATAGCTGCCTCCCGTGGTCTGAATATCAGCCCCCATAGATGACCCTATAGCTGCCTCCCACAGTCTGAATATCAGACCCCATAGATGACCTCATAGCTGCCTCCCATGGTCTGAATATCAGCCCCCATAGATGACCCTATAGCTGCCTCCCACAGTCTAAATATCAGCCTCCATAGATGACCTTATAGCTGCCTCCCATGGTCTAAATATCAGCCCCCATAGATGACCCTATAGCTGTCTCCCACAGTCTGAATATCAGCCTCCATAGATGACCTTATAGCTGCCTCCCACAGTCTGAATATCAGCCTCCATAGATGACCTTATAGCTGCCTCCCGTGGTCTGAATATCAGCCCCCATAGATGACCCTATAGCTGCCTCCCACAGTCTGAATATCAGACCCCATAGATGACCTTATAGCTGCCTCCCATGGTCTGAATATCAGCCCCCATAGATGACCCTATAGCTGCCTCCCACAGTCTTAATATCAGCCTACATAGATGACCTTATAGCTGCCTCCCATGGTCTGAATATCAGCCCCCATAGATGACCCTATAGCTGCCTCCCGCAGTCTGAATATCATCCCCACATAGATGCTGACTTATCGTGCTAAAATTCTAGAACAGAATCTTGGCTATCTATTCATATAGACCCTATAGCTGTCTCCCACAGTCTGAATATCAGCCTCCATAGATGACCTTATAGCTGCCTCCCGTGGTCTGAATATCAGCCCCCATAGATGACCCTATAGCTGCCTCCCACAGTCTGAATATCAGACCCCATAGATGACCTTATAGCTGCCTCCCATGGTCTGAATATCAGCCCCCATAGATGACCCTATAGCTGCCTCCCACAGTCTAAATATCAGCCTCCATAGATGACCTTATAGCTGCCTCCCATGGTCTGAATATCAGCCCCCATAGATGACCCTATAGCTGCCTCCCACAGTCTAAATATCAGCCCCCATAGATGACCTTATAGCTGCCTCCCATGGTCTAAATATCAGCCCCCATAGATGACCCTATAGCTGCCTCCCACAGTCTGAATATCAGCCTCCATAGATGACCTTATAGCTGCCTCCCATGGTCTAAATATCAGCCCCCATAGATGACCCTATAGCTGTCTCCCACAGTCTGAATATCAGCCTCCATAGATGACCTTATAGCTGCCTCCCATGGTCTGAATATCAGCCCCCATAGATGACCCTATAGCTGCCTCCCGCAGTCTGAATATTATCCCCACATAGATGCTGACTTATCGTGCTAAAATTCTAGAACAGAATCTTGGCTATCTATTCATATAGAATTAGCACTTTGTACGCCACATCTAGGAGCCTAAAGTGTAGCAGCCAGCTATAGAACAGCTCAGCTTATGCATAGGAACCGTCTAGAAAAGCTATAACTGTTCATTCATTTACTGTTCCTCCTACTGTTTCCTACACCTGCTGTAGTCATGGAAAATGGAAGTACGAGAGGTCCCCCCTTGCCTGTTTAAATTGCGTCCAACAGGATGGTTGCTAATCAGTATGTTTATGTTTTTTAAAAGTTTGATATCCCTCGATAGCTAAAGGTCATAGTTGCTTACGAATAAAAATCATAAAATGATAATAGAAAGGACCATTGTAAATACAGTGATGTAAATCCGTTCCAGAACCCCTTTCGAGTTCCAAAGCGTTCAAATTCCAAGACAATTTTTCCCATTGAAAATAATAGAAACTGGAATATTCCGTTCCTGGGTCCCATAAACTCAAATTTTAACAGGAAATACACTGGATTTTAAGGTAAAATATTAACAAATATACCAAAGCAGAATTCGGATTCTGGGGCACAAACATACATATACAATGAGCAGGGCGTTCGGATTCCAAAGCAGAGTTCAGATTCTGAGGCAAAATTTACTACAAAAAAAGCGTTCGAGTTCTGGGGTGTTCGGATTCCAAGGTACCACTGTACTAGGAAAGAAAATCCACACATATCGAAAACAGAAACATTTATACTGGATAACATTTATACGAGAACAAATCATGTCTGTAGGGCCTTCCATCAACCCCCCACCCCAAATCCACCAAAAGTTACGCAGTTGAGATGTTGAAGGCCCCCTGAATAATAATAATAATAACTTTATTTTTCTATACCGCCATAGTCAAACTGACTTCTAGGCGGTTCACATAGAAAGAAGGCTGGACAATCAGCGAATTGCAAAATGCAAGAAGAAGGATGTTACATAGTAAATTGGAGAAGCATGAATATATGAGGGAAGAAAGATGTTACATAATACACTGGGATAGAAAGGGGAAGGAATACCTGAGCGAGGACATCTGATTAAGCAAGGAAATATGCTTTCAAAAGAGATTTGGAATTTAGGAATGAAAGTTCAGAATTCAGCTGCAAGGCTCATATTCCAAAACAGCCACTATACTCGCGTTGCCCTCTCCTAAAGTCACTTCATTGGCTCCCCATCCATTTCCGAATACAAGTCAAACTTCTCTTGCAGGCCTACAAATGCATTCATAGAAACATAGAAACATAGAAAGATGACGGCAGATAAGGGCTACAGCCCATCAAGTCTGCCCACACCATCGACCCTCCCTTTTAAGTCTAATGTCCCCTTTAAGTAGAATTGTAATAATGCCATTCTACTGACCCGCTCTTTCAAGTCTATACCCTAGTGATCCTATCCTTTGGCTGACCCTCGTAGGGATCCTACATAGGTATCCCATTTATTCTTGAAGTCTGGGACGCTGTGTGCCTCTATCACCTGCATTGGAAGCTTGTTCCAATGCTCAATCACTCTCTCCGTGAAGAAGTACTTCCTGGCATCTCCACGAAACTTCCCTCCCCTGAGTTTGAGCGGATGACCTCTTGTGGTCGAGGGTCCCTTCACTTGGCAGGTCCCTTCACTTGGCAGCCCCTCATTATCTTCCTTCACTTATCTCCCCCTATGCTCCCCCAACTGTGAGATTGAATCAGCCAGTAGGTCCCTTTTCCTCCACTGCCAACTCCAGACTCTGTCCCTTCTGTCTTGCTGCGCTGTACGCCTGGAACAAACTGCCCGAATCTCTATGGCAGGCTCCGTCTCTGGCAGTGTTCAAGGCCCAGTTAAAAGCCCACCTTTTTGAGAGTGCTTTCAACTCCTAACTCTTCTCACCTTTGGGTTTTGCATCCCCAACCCTACATGTAAGCTCTTCTGAGCAGAGACCATCTATTAAATGTCAAAATGTACAGTGCTGCATATGCCTAGCAGTGCTATAGAAATGATAAGTAGTGGTAGTAGTAGAAGATTACATAGAAACATGACGGCAGATAAAGGCCAAATGGCCCATCTAGTCTGCCCATCCACAGTAACCATTATCTCTCTCCCTATTGGCTAAGGCTCTTAACATTTGCATCTCCTCATCTTATAGGCTAAGGCTCTTTACACCTGCATTGTGATGTCATAGAACTTTATGGTTATAGAAACATTGTAACATGATGGAGGATAAAGGCCAAATGCTGCCCATCCGCAGTAACCATTATCTCTTTCTCTCTCCGAGAGATCCCACGTGCCTATCCCAGGCCCTTTTAAAATCAGACACAGTCTCTGTCTCGACCACCTCTTCTGGGAGACTGTTCCACACATCTACCACCCTTTCCGTAAAAAAGTATTTCCTCAGATTACTTCGGGGCCTATCACCTCTTAACTTCATCCTATGCCCTCTCATTGCAGAGTTTCCTTTCAAATGAAACAGACTCGACTCATGCGCATTTACATCACTTCAGTATTTAAACGTCTCTATCATATCTCCCCTTTCCCGCCTTTCCTCCAAAGTATAACGATTGAGATCTTTAAGTCTGTCCCCATACGCCTTATCACGAAGACCACACACCATTTTAGTAGCCTTCCTCTGGACCGACTCCATCCTTTTTATATCTTTTTGAAGGTGCGGCCTCCAGAATATTCTAAATGAGGTCTCACCGAAGTCTTACACAGGGGCATCAATACCTCCTTTTTCCTACTGCCCATTTCCAAAATGCACCCCCCAAAAAATATGCTGCAGAATGAGTCAATTCATAATGAACAAATCTGGGGGAAGGAAAGACCAGTCTGTGCAAATAGAGCGAAGATAATGAACAAATAGGGGTATCTGGGATTGTAACAGAAGCAAGAAAAGATGTTACACCTTTGTGCAAAACCTTAAAAGTCAGGCATAGGATCTTAAAACGACTTCTAAATTGTGCTGACAGCCAATGCAACCGAATCAACAACGTCGCCGAATGTTGGCTCTGACCAGACATTTTCGAAGTGAGCCGGAGAGGGGAGTTACGAAAGCAGAGTTGGAGAGGAGCTGACAGCTACACAAGTGCTAGCAATAGTCAGTGCTGCTGCCCACATAGCTAAGCGACCAATTAGGACTCTATAAATAGCAGTCCTAATTTTGGTAGTTTAACTATGTGGATGCCAGCACTAAATATTGTCTAGCATCCACATTGCTTCCGGCTACCAGCCTGAAGTGTGCCGAGCTCCCTTTCCCCTTTCCATCCTTCCAGAAAATCACAAAAGCACTCCTTTCCAATCTCCCACTCCCAAATTTCACAAAAGCCCCCCCCCCCCGCCCCAGCAGTGGCACAGCAAGGGTAGGAGGCGCCCACGCCCACCTCTCTGTTCCCCCATTCATTCTGCACGCCCCTGCTTCCTTCCCCAGCCTCACACCACACTCATGCCCTCCCTGCCCCCCCACCCCCCTCAGGCCATAAATCATTCTTACAGCTGTATTTTGGACCGAGGCCAGTCTAGTCAAATTTTTCTTAGTGCTTGTCAAGTATATAGTATTACAGTAATTTAAAATACTCAGAGTAATGTCTGAACTAAGTGTAAGTGCGGTAGCATCAAAATAAGATCTTTTATAGCTTCTTCGGCCTGTTGCTCGCGCCGGCGTTGGCTTTCCCTCCGATGTCACTTCCAGGCCCCACGAGCAGCAGGCCAGAGAAGCCGCTCATGCAGGCGAAGATGGGGGGAGGGGTGGAAAAGGGAGGGCGTGAACGTGGCATGGAGGCGGAGAGGAGCCGGCACCCCCACCATGACAGCGCCTGGGGCAATCCGCCCCTGTTACTACACCACTGCATTCCGAGCCTATTAATTTATAATTTTATTATTATTAATTTGTTTTAAGACATTTTAGTCAAGTCAGTAATATATTTCTGTATGTATTTCATCTGCGTCTGGCAGATTCTCTGAACTGTTCAGGTATTGCAGGTTTTAAATACGAGAAACAATAAATAAATACAATTTTATCATTTTTATTATAACCGGTAGTACTGCAAGGCTGTCACTTGAGACAGCCATTTTGAAGAGCCCCCACTGAAGGGCTCTCTGGTCAGATTTGCCTCTTTGCAGATGATACCATAATCTGCGATGGGCTAGACACTCATAATGGCATGGATAGGATGGGTCACACCAATGGTCCATCAAGCCCAGTAGCCCGTTCCCACAGTGGCCAATCCAGGTCATTAGTACCTGGCCAAAAACCACGGTATAGCAATATTCCATGCTACCAATCCAGGGCAAGCAGTGGCTTCCCCCGTGTCTTTCTCAAGAACAGACTATGGACTTTTCCTCCAGGAACTTGTCCAAACCTTTCTTAAAACTAACTATGCTCTCTGCTCTTACCACCTCCTCTGGCAACATGTTCCAGATAAGAACATAAGATGAGGAGGGACCTAGTGAAGCTTGAAGAATGGTCCAGAATTTGACTGCTAAGATTTAGGGCTCCTTTTACAAAGGTACGCTAGCGTTTTTAGCGCACGCACTGGATTAGCGCGCGCTACCCGAAAAACTACCGCCTGCTCAAGAGGAGGCGGTAGCAGCAAGTGCGTGCGGCAATTTAGCGCACGCTATTCCGCGCGTTAAGGCCCTAATGCACCTTTGTAAAAGGAGCCCTTAATGCTAAAAAATGTGGGGTCATGCATTTGGTCTGCAATAATCCGAGGGTGAGAGGGACTCGGGTGTGATCCTATGACATGGAAATTGGCAAAAGCTAGAGAAAGGAATGGCCAGCAGGAATAAGGAGGTGGCAGTTTTGAAATCTGTGTATGCTAAGCACATGCTAAATAATTGTTTGTATTTTTTAAAGGTGCTTGCCAGGGGCATAAAAGATATGATTCTATAAATGGTGCCTAGGTTATCCGCCACTAGGTGCCCTAATCGTGGACTCCTAGAAAGACCTAATTAAACCCCTCCTTTACAAACCGGCACTAGTGTTTTTAGTGCCGGCTGCATCGGTAACAGCTCCTATGCTCATAGAATTCCTACGAGCGTCCGAGCTGTTAGCGCAGCTTTGTAAAGGAGGGGGTAAAATCCTTATGCAACTAAATTGTGTTTTAATATGGCATGGTAATTGACCATGTCATTAAAAAATGAAAAAACTTATTTTTTAAAAAAATTACTAATTAAGGTTGCACACACATATCCATGATGGCCTCTAGTGATGACCAAGTCAAGGCACCCTCCTAACGAACCTACCTGAAAAGTAGGCATGGTTAAGGGCAGAGAATAGGCCTGTTAAACTTAGATGTCGCGAGGCGTGCGAGTTAGGTGCCGGTAAATTAGGTCTGGTAAAACCCTCAAACTATAGACCGATAGCGTCCATCCTCTTCTTTACTAAGATCATGGAGGGGTTGGTGCAAATCCAACTAACAAAATATTTGGAATTTCATTCTCTATTGCATGATTCTCAGTCAGGTTTTAGATCTCACTATAGTACCGAGACGGTATTAGCTTCACTACTGGACCATTTGAACAGTCCCCTGAGTAAGGGTAGTAATGCGTTGGTGCTTCAGTTTGAGTTAAGTAACACTTTCGATTTAATAGACCACGGTAAATTGCTTGAGTTTTTGGACTCTTTAGGAATCCAAGATAAAGTACTTTCATGGTTTAAAGGATTCCTAGAATCAAGTCTCTATTAGGTTAAATTCAAGGATAATTTGGAAGAATCCGTGCGGAATCTTGAAGGGCTCCCCGCTTTCTCCTACACTCTTTAATGTGTATCTTCTTTTGTTGGATCATTGGCTGAGTAAATTGGGTTTGAGGTTGTTCAGCTATGCTGACGATATTACAATTGTTATCCCATGTTGTACTAAATTATCCAACAGTACTCAATTTATTAAAGCTGTACTAAATACGATGGAATCTTAGATGCAAGAATTTAAGCTGAAACTAAACCAGGAAAAGACTAAATTCTTTTTTGTAGCCTCCCAAAAGATTATCTTTGAACCAACAATTAAGATCAATTCAGTATCATTTACAATAAGCCCCACAATTAAAATTTTGGGAGTTGTTTTTGATCAGTGTCTGCCTATGAAAACTCAGATAGATGCAGTGGTTCAGAAGAGTTATTATACCTTGTGGAAACTCCGTACCATCAGATCTTATTTTGATGCTTCCGCTTTAACACTCTTAGTTCAGACATTACTTTTGAGTATTTTAGATTACTGTAATAAGTACTAAGAAAAATTTGACTAGACTGGTCTTGGTCCAATATAAACTATATATCCAATATACAGCTGTAAGAATAATTTATGGCCTAAGGAAGTACGATCGTGTCATTCCTTATTATTGTGAGTTCCATTGGCTCCCAGTGGAGGCCCAGGTGATTTTCAAGTTGGGATGCTTATATTACAAAGTAGCTTTTGGTGCTGCTCCTTCATATCTTGTTGATAGATTTGTTATTATGACACATGAGAGGAGTAGAAAATCTCATGCCCTATTTACGTTCCCTTCAGCAAAGGGTTGCAAAAGTAAGAAACACCACATGTGGGCATTGTCTTTCTTATTAGACTACTTCTTATGACAAAGATTTCCATCCATTGTTGATTAGATCAATATCTTATAAACATTAAAGAAAGCTTTTGAAGGCTTTTCTTTTCTCCAAATTCTTGGCTAGCTAAATTTCTTTGCATTACATTATTTCTGTATTTTCCCATAGCATAATCTTTTGTTAATCGCATTGAACTAATGGTTATGCGGTCTAGAAATCTCCTATGTTATATGTTATGTATGTTATGGTTCTATAAAAGTATGGTTAGGCGCCTTTTATAGAATCAGGCCCAAAGTGGGCATTCCTGGGTTAATCAGTTAGCATATCTACATTACCATGTGTTAACTGATTAGCAACAGATAACACAAGAGCCTTTATCACCAGAAACTAGGTGGTAGCAAGGGCTGTTGCGGTAATGTTTTTAAGGCTGTGGTAAAAATGGCCTTAGCACATAGGAAAGACCCACATAAAAGCATATATTCCACAGCTTGATATAGAGAATGACACGGTGACAGAATTCATTACCATTCCCGTCCCCACGGATAACCGCAGGAAACCATCCCGTGTCATTCGTTAGTGTCTATGTCAACCTCAATCCTTCTATACCAGCATTCTTCAATGCAAGGATTGGGGGTCAGTGGCTGTGCCAATTCATACTCTGATTCTTATGTGAGCCAAGTACTGGATAATGAAGCCATTGTGACATCACCGATGAGGTTGGCTCATAGGCATTGGTGGAATGAGGCATTATGACATCACAATATCTGCTCTGGATACCAGAGACTGTCATTCTTTAGTGTCTATCTCAACCTCAGTCCTTCTACACCAGTATTATTTAATGCAAGGCTTGAAGGTCAGTGGTTGTACCCATTTATACTCTGATTCTTCCCTCTCTCTTTAAAGAATGACATGGAGATGGTTTCCCGCGGTTATCCGCGGGGACGGGGATGGTGATGAATTCTGTCACCGTGTAATTCTTTCTCTGTTCAGTTCTGAAGATCGCATTCCAAAGAATAGAAACTGAATGGATTCAGTCCACAGGGCAGCTGCTAAAATGGCCATGCATCTTCATCATAAAGCATGAAGGGAGGACAAATCTCTGAACATGTATACCTGAAAGAAAGATGGGAAAGGGAAGATCTCCAAGGTGTAAATTCACAGATATGTAAGCCTATTTCAACAGAAAGGAGACTCTAGAACGAGGGATCTTTAGAAGAAGGTAAAAGGAGAGAGACTGGGGAGTAATCTAAGGAAATATGTTTTTGCAGAAGAGCTGGTGGTGGCATGGACAACATCTGAATTCAAAAAAATATGGTACAAGCATAGAGGATCTCTAAGGGAGAAGAAGGGATTGCAGAAGCTGGGCAGTTGATTTGGGTGAGCAAGCTTGATAGGCTATATGGTCTTTATACTATTAATAATAATTTCTATAGCACTACTAGACATATGCAGTACTGCACATATTATATACAGGAATTTTCTCTGTCCCCGGGCAGTGGAGGGTTAAATGACTTGCAGGGGGTCATGTGGAGCTGCATTGGGAATTGAACCCAGTTCCCCAAGATCAGTCTGCTGCACTAACCATTAGGCTAGAACAGCCTTTCTGGGTCAGAACAATGATCCATCTAGTCCAGTATCCTGTATTCATAGTGGCCAATCCAGGTCACAAGTGCTTGACAGAAGCCCCAAAGAGAATCAAAATTCCATGCAGAATCTCAGAATAACAACATTCCATGCTACTGATCCCAGTCTGTCTCAATAGCAGACTATGGACTTTTCCTCCAGGAACTTGTCCAAACAACCAGCTACATTAACCATTACGTCACTGCTCCAACCACTCTATTATTATGTTGTATGTCTATATATTCACAAAGTGAAGTAGCCTAATGGTTGGAGCATCAGGCTGGGACCCTGAAGGGCCATGGTAGTTACTTATGGCTTTGGGTACAAATCCCATGGTAGTTACTTATGGCTTTGGGTACTTCAGTTAACTCTCTATGCCTCAGGAGAAGGCATGAAAATTACAAGGGGGGGGGGCTCATTGTGTGGTCACCAAGATTGATTCAAGAACACATCTGGATCTATACTGTATGTTCTATATTTAACTTCCACCAACCTCAGGAAGGAGAAAGCATCTCTGGGTCAGAGAGCTTTTGGAGCTGAATAAATGGCACATATGAATTAAGGCAATTCACCATGTACCGACATCTATTGTAGGGCTTTTTCCTGCAAGATCAGACTTTTATTTTTTTTTCCAGCTCATAAGACAGATCTTTCTTCTTTTGCCAGCTGTACCCAGAATATCGGCTTTCACGTAGACAATGGTTTATCTGAGTTTCTGATTCTGTTTGCTCTTCAGAGGTCAAAAACATTTCAGCTGAATTGAATTCATTAGTCTACAGCAATGCGCTTTAAAGGTAATTATTGCCATAATTGTTTTGTAGCAAATTAAATGCCCTTTTGTTCAGGACTTTAAATGTAGGCCTTCAGTAGCTCTATAAAAAGAAGAATCCATTCACCTACCCATATCGGTCGCTCCCAGTTGAGTGGTAAAGAGAGGTTTGTATGACGTTTTGTTTGGAGTTCGTCTGTTTTTGTGTTCCTTTAGCTTTCCAGCTGAAAATTCAAACGGTTGAGTCTTCTTCAAGTTAAATATTGATTGTGGCTTTTATTTTATTTCTAGGCTCATAAATTCAGCCTACGAATTCTGCAGCAGTCAAGGCTGAACTGGCCTGTTCATTATATCTCCACTGACTATCCTCAAGGTTTAGTATCTCAACAGTTTCGCACGAGTATCGGAAAGAAGATGAAATTCAGCAGAAAACCTCAGAGTCTTAAATGCATTATGCACAAGCAAAATTGTACACTGTGTACATTATCCTTAAACTTAACACTACATTTTCTTCTTTATTTTTTTCTAATGCTTTATTCATTTTCAAAAATAACAAAAAGTGCAGAACAGTATATAAATATGACTCATAAAGTAAGCACTTATGTTCATTCAATAACCATACATAAGAATATATCCTCCCCCTATCTCTTCCAATATATTCAATCAAAGATGAAAACGAATCAAAGAGATATCTATCCCCCCTCCCCGCCTCCCTCCCGCCCTGGATGTGTGTGCAAATCCCCAAACATTGAAGATAAAGACAATTATATCGTGGTAATAAAAGACGTCAATTGGCCCCAAACCAGTTTGAATAGATTACTATGTCCCAACATATCAGCAAATTAATCAATATGCACCTAATTTGTTAGAAAGGGTCTTCACTTACAAAAATCTATAGATACTGTCGGATAGATCACCATCCCTAGAGACCCAATCTCCAATTCTTTTCGCGATCTTCAGAGACAATACACTGGGGTCAAACCAGTCATCTCCCCAATGGTTAACATGTCGCTTCGTCACAGGATCTAATCTTGTATTATAAATACTATTTTAAATTATTTTAAATATACATGTTTTCATAAATAATTTCATAAATAGTGTTATAGACACCACTTTTAAAATAACAGTAGTACTTAGCTTAGTTTGTGGTCAGTTAAGAGATAGCTCTGCCAAAACTGACCACAAACTAAGCTATCCCAAAGCTGACCACAAATTAAGCTAAGTATATGTCTGTATATGGCCGTTTGGTGGAGGATGGGCTGGGGAGGGCTTCGATGGCTGGGAGGGTGTAGATGGGCTGGAGTAGGTTTTAACAGAGATTTCGGCAGTAGGAACCCAAGCACAGTACCGGGTAGAGCTTTGGATTCTTGCCCAGAAATAGCAAAGAAGAAAAAATTAAAAAAAATAAATTGAAATTGAATCAGGTTGGGCAGACTGGATGGACCATTCGGGTCTTTATCTGCCGTCATCTACTATGTTACTATGTAAGTACTACTGTTATTTGAAAAGTGGTGTCTTATAACACTATTTATGACATTATTTATGAAAACACGTATAGTTAAAATAATTTAAAATAGTATTTATAATACAAGATTAGATCCTGTGACGAAACGACATGTTAACCATTGGGGAGATGACTGGTTTGACCCCAGTGTATTGTCTCTGAGGATCGTCAACATATCAGCATGCATTTTCTCATATTTGTAGGTTAAACATAAATTTGCCCACCAAAAGGCGATCATAGTTTTTCCAATTACGAGTTATCATCTGCGTAGCTACCCCTGTCATGAGAAGGAGTCGTTGATTTTTATATCGGTGAACACTACATTTTCTATGGAGTAATTTATGTCAGACGTTTACAGGGGCCTTTTCACAAAGTTGTGCCACATGTTTAACATGAATTTTAATGTATGCCAAGAGCATGCCATCACATTAAACAATTAACACAAAGGGGTCAATATTCAAAAAGCTTCTACCAGTTAGTGCTGTCAGATATCTCTGCTAACCAACCGTCTCTTTACCAGCTAGGTTAGGGACGGGCCAGGGGTGCAACTTAGCCAGTTAGCAGTAATAGTTAGTTATATATCCCGTCCTCCCGGAAAGCTCAAAATAGGTTACAAGTAAACATACAAAGCATTAAACAGGCAGGAGAGAGTAAGGTTACACGCTGGGGAAATAACAGAACATATATTGGGATAACGATCAAGAATATCAGGTAGCTTAGGCCATCATCTGTCAGATGCCATAGCTTCACTCAGAGAATAGTTAAGCTCTGGAATGCGTTGCCAGAGGTTGGGGTAAAACTGGATAGCGTAGCTGGTTTTTGAAAGGTTTGGATAAATTCCTGGAGGAAAAGTCACATTAAGTCTGTTATTAAGACATGGGGGGAGGCCTCTGCCTGCCCTGGATCGGTAGAATGGAATGTTGCTACTCTTTGAGTTTTGGCCAGATACTAGCGACCTGGCTTGGCCACCGTGAGAACGGGCTACTGGGCTTGATGGACCATTGGTCTGACCCAATACGGCTATTCTTATGTTCTTACGGGCTATAGCGTAATCTATGGGCTAATGTAGATGGGAATGTGCTTGTTTCCATAGTCCATGTCAGCAGGTAGGAAGGCTCTAGTTGGGGTGTTGGAAGAGGAAGGTTTTAAGCAACTAAATAAGGGGTCCTTTTACTAAGGCACGCTAGCCTTTATAGCGCACGCTAAACGCTAATGCGTCCTTTATATTCTATGGATGTGTTAGAGTTTAGCACCTTAGTAAAAGAGGGGGGTAAGGGCATAGAGATAGTTCAGCAAAACAGCTGCATTAACTTTATGCACTGAATTAATCAGGCATTAGTCTGAATATTGGCTGGAGCTTCGTTACATAATTTCTGAGTCAGCGCACAGACCCGGATATTCAATGCAGGGAGGTATGCATGCCCTGGCATTGAATATCTGCGGTTCGGTCCGCCTATGTGGCTGGAAGCAGCTTACAGTAAAAGCCACTTACTTACCGCTGTGAGTTGAACATTATCCCCAAAGTGTTTTGCCATCGCTTCTTGGGTCCTTCCTCGGCTTCTGGCCCTCTCCTGCCTCGGCGACTGCCTGTCTCTCTCACTCCCTGCCGTCTGCTGCTCCGGGAGGCAGCCAACGGCGACCGGGTTCAACGGCAAGGCCTTCTTCTTTGCAGGGCCTGCAGAACGGTCCTCTCCTTCACCTGGCAGAGACCTGGTGGCCACTAGGGCTGAAAAATCTGCTTGGAGACTGACTGGGGACAGTTTCAGCTTTCACCGTGCTGGTTGCTCCTCTACCTCGGACCTCCCCTTGCTCTGCCAGTATTAAGTTATGGCAGTTATGGCACTCCATTGGGCCGAAATGAAGCTTGGACTGGAACTTATTTTATGTCATTTATAATATTTCTTCTTACTCTGCTGTGTTTGTTTAATTTTCTGCTCCTGTTCCGTGATATTTACTTTTCAATTCTTTTATTTGTAATGGCAACTTATACATTTACTTATTTTATTAGATTCAATGTTCCAATATTCTGATGTTTTCTTTACTTTTCCTTTTCCTTTATCTTTAATTCAAATAACTAGTTTTTTAGCCCATTACATTAACAGGTGCTAGAATAGATATGTAGACTTTTAGCACAATGGGGCGCTGAGGCGTTTCTTTCTTTCATTCTTTCTGTCTCTCTCCCTGCCCCTGTCTGTTTGTCTGTCTGTCTTTCTTTCTGTCTCTCTCCCTGCCCCCTGTCTGTTTGTCTATCTTTCTTTCTTTCTGTCTCTGTCCCTGCCCCCTGTTTGTCTGTCTTTCTTTCTGTCTCTCTCCCTGCCCCTGTCTGTTTATCTGTCTGTCTTTCTTTCTGTCTCTCTCCCTGCCCCCTGTTTGTCTGTCTTTCTTTCTGTATCTCTCCCTGCCCCCTGTCTGTTTGTCTTTCTTTCTTTCTTTCTGTCTCTGTCCCTGCCCCCTGTTTGTCTGTCTTTCTTTCTGTCTCTCTCCCTGCCCCCTGTCTGTCTTTCTTTCTTTTTCTCCCCTTGCCTCTCTAGCCACCACCGCCAATTTAAGCCTGCTTCCTCGATGCTGACATTGATATTATCGTGCGCTGAGATGCTTCCCTGCTAGGAGGTTATATTGTACTGTGCTTGCGGAGGCATGGAAGCACGCTAAGGGTTTTATTATTAATGATGTTTTCTCCTAGGCACTTTAGTTTAGAAAATGAGCCCATTTGGGACAGTGAGGAAAGTTAATGTTCCTAATTCAGGTTTTGTAAACCGCTGAATACTTATGTACAAGCGGCATATCAAATACAATAAATCTAATACATACCCCCTCTTCTATGAAACTGCGCTAGTGGTTTTTAGTGCAGAGAGCCGTGACAAATGGCCTGCGCTGCTCCTGACGCTCATAGAAACTCAAGGAGCATCGGGAGCAGCAAGGTCCATTCAGCGCGGCTCTCTTCGCTAAAAAAACGATAGGGTGGTTTCGTAGAAGAGGGGGAAAGTAAGATAGCAAATGATGGCAGATAAAGACCCAAATGGGCCCATCCAGTCTGCCCAAACATGCATGCTCTATAACAGGGGTAGGGAACTCCGGTCCTCGAGAGCCGTATTCCAGTCGGATTTTCAGGATTTCCCCAATGAATATGCATGAGATCTAATTGCATGCACTGCTTTCAATGCATATTCATTGGGGAAATCCTGAAAACCCGACTGGCATACGGCTCTCGAGGACCGGAGTGCCCTACCCCTGCTCTATAATGTAATGATTTAATTTAAATTGTTCTTTTTCTTCGATATTTCCGGGCCAGAAACCCAGAGCTCTGCCCGGCACTGTGCACAGGCCCCATCCAATGGCGTCTCCGTCAAAGCCCACTCCAGCCCATCCTCAACTAAATGGCCATATACAGGACACAGACCGTGCAAGTCTGTCCAGTGCAGTAACGGTGCATTCACTTACATGTGTCAGAGGTACCAGAATTGGCAGTTTTGTACATAAGTATACCAGGTGCTATTCTATAAGCTTGTGCCTAAGTGCTACAGCGCATAGTTGCAAGGGTGCATATATTTGTGCTCAGGGCAGGATTAATTTGTCAAGGGCCCCTAGGCACACAAGTGCACTGGGCCCCCCCTATCCTGCCCCACCCCACCATGCACCCAGGCGGAAACAGAAAGCTGCGTCAGAGGGAAGCTTTGGGCAAGAAGCACCGCTTGCACAATTACAGTTCCCGTTGCCTTTCTTACCCCTGTTGCTTGCTTGTCTTACTTTCCGTCGATGGGGGGGGGGGGCCGCATTGCCGATCAGGGTGGGGCCTGCTTTGCCGATTTGGGGGGGGCCCGCGTTGCCGATCGATGTTGGAGAGGTCCATCACCGTTTGGAAAAAACAATGTTGATGCCCTCCTTCATCGGGCCCCCCTGACCATTTTGGGCCCTAGACACGTGCCTACTTGGCCTATTGGTTAATCCAGCCCTGTTTGTGCTAGGTATGAGCATGCTTCCAACTTATGCACATACCTTATAGAATATTATGGTGCATTTAAGTGCACCTATTCAGGGGTGGACTGACAGGCACCTGTGCAATAGGGCTCTTGGACCCCCTGGGGCAATAAGACTTCTGCCCCTCCCCCCCCCCAACACACACACACACCATATTCATTTCTGTAGCAGAATGGCAGGAGCAGTAGTTCCCTTCAGCTGCCTGATGCCGTCCTTGCAGCCTGCTCTCTGCTGCATCCCACCCTTGCCAAAGTAGGAAGTTACATCGGAAGGGGGTGGAATGAGTTGAAAGCAGGTCATGAGCTCGGCAGTAGACAGCTGGCAGGAAGTGCTGGGTTTCCCAACTGCTTTGGACCCTTGGGCACTGTACGGTTGCCTGTACGGTAAGTCTGCCCCTGCACCCATCCATGCCTGCCATTGACCTGGCATACATGGTCACACCTAAATTTAGGCTCACCAATATTCTATAACAGCGTCTTTGTGCACAGATGTTATTCTAGAACTGGCCATCAACATGTAGCATAGAAATGGAGGCTCCAAGTCATATAAAAGGGGACAGAACTTGATATACCATCTTTCTGTGGTTACGATCAAAGTGGGGTTTTTTTTGTTTTTGGTTGTTGTTTTTTTTATTTATATTTTCAAACATAAATCAATCAAGCATTAACATCTTGTACAGAAAGTCAGACTAAGATAACATAAATTCACATCCATATCCAAAATATGGGTTACAGATAATAAGAGAAATTAAATACATTTCTCAATCCATCTCAAGTCCTCAATATTAGAAGATCCAAAAATGAGTCAGAGTGATTACAAAAACTAAAGAAATAATTAAGTACAATAGCTGTAGTCTGCAGCTGGTACAGAGTTTCCTATTCTTTAGAGGTTGTTACATTCTCTTCTTTTCCAAGACTCTTAAGAGATATAAAACTGGATAACTGAAAAGGCTGCCAAAAAACATTTTATGTATAAATTTGTATTAAGTTATTTGATTTCCTTTATTTTTGATCGATATGTGTAATTTGTGTATAAGATGTATTATTTGAAAAAGTTAATAAAAATTATATTTAAAAAAACCTGCTCCAATCCAAAATGGCCGCTGCTACAAGTCTGTAGCTGTGAGACGCCGCGGTTTCTTACCTTTTTGACTTTTTCACAACTCGCCATGCCGAAGAGGAGGGGAAGGAGTGTTGGTGGACCTCCCCAACGCTCAGATGTACCCTCCATCGGTACTATAGATGAAATCTTGCGGCGCCTGCAATGAGAGTCAACTACGTCGGGGATTCACCCATAGTTAACTGATTGGTATCTTATTATGCACTTGCACGGAAACCTTAAAAAAAAGATTCCACCTATTGAGGTTACTCCAGATCTCAATAACAAAAACTGTCGCCTCTTTTTTTTGTTTCCCTAGAAACATCCGGACAAATCTAGATTTTATATCCAAGAAATTCTTTAAACCTATTCTTAAAGTACATTCTCATTATCCACTCTTTATCAGGAAAAAGTGCCACTGTTAATACAAGTGTTGTTTGCATTGCAACACTTACATCTGAGGCTACCATTAAATTAGTTACATCCAATGGGATTTCTTGTTGATTTTTATCCTCGACTTCTTGTCTTTGTTTCTTCGGAATATAGTAGGCTCTAACAAAAGGAGGAATAGACTGCTCAGGTACATTTAATACTTCCATAAAATATCTTTTCAACACATCAATAGGTGTTATAGATAATCTAGGAAAATTTAACAAACACAAATTATTTACACGATTTTGATTCTCCAAAGTTTCTATTTTTCTCCTTAAATTACAGTTATCAGTCACTAGTGCTTCCTGAATTTTCTTTATAGATGTAACTTCTGTTGTTATTTTCTTAGTTTCATCTTTAGACAGAAGCAAATCTTGTTTTAATGAAGAAATTTCCTCTTTATGTTCCTTTAATTTTTCCCTCAAGTCATTTATTTGTGGTGTTAAAAGATTTTCCTAAATTCATTACAAGGTCCCATAAAGCACTTAGGGTAACCTCAGGAGGTTGGTTTATCAGGGAAAATGCTCCAAGTGACTCCCCAGATTCCTCAGAGACTAGTGCTACCTTTATTGGGTCCTGGTCCGTCTCCATAGCCGCTGTTCCCTTCTCAGGTGGCTTCCTGGGGCTAAAAAATTCCCCTCAGCACTTGCAAGCAGGCTCCCAGGTGAAATAGCCTCCCGCGACGAAAACACTGCCTCTTCGGACGTGCTCTGCTGGCAAGGAGAGCTTGCTCTCTGTGGGTGTGGAGGCGTAACTCTAATGTTGGGGCTCAGAGTTGCATCGAGCCCAACGAGTTGCGCTGCGGCGTCACTCCCCACCGGCATCTCCAGCGGGCGAATCCCCAATGTAGTTGACTCTCGTTGCAGGCGCCGCAAGATTTCATCTATAGTACCGATGGAGGGTACATCTGAGCATCGGGGAGGTCCACCAACACTCCTTCCCCTCCTCTTCGGCATGGCGAGTTGTGAAAAAGTCAAAAAGGTAAGAAACCGTGGCGTCTCACAGCTACAGACTTGTAGCAGCGGCCATTTTGGATTGGAGCAGTTTTTTTTTAATATAATTTTTATTAACTTTTTCAAATAATACATCTTATACACAAATTACACATATCGATCAAAAATAAAGGAAATCAAATAACTTAATACAAATACAATACATAAAATAGAACATATACTAATAAACTAAAGTAAACATAAAATAAAACAAAACAAAAATACACACAAGAGCTGCAGAATCATTAATCAGAAACAATGGAGTCTCATTTGACTATAATAGGTTTCTACAAAAATCATCTAGCGGGGCCCATTTCAGATTGAAATTAACAATGTTATTAAATTTGAAAGCTATCATTTCTTCATTTCTCCTAATCCTAATATCATCCTAATCTCAAGTGATTCCACCATTCGTGAAAATTGAGATTGGCGTTATCTTTCCAATTGTAGACAATATGATGGATAGCCAGAGCGATCATAGTGTCAAATATTTTAAAGTACTTTGATGGGATCGAGATATCTGGGCACGAGGAGCGCAAAATAATAAGAACATAAGAATTGCTGCTGCTGGGCCAGGCCAGTGGTCCATCATGCCCAGCAGTCCACTCACGCGGCGGCCCTTAGGTCAAAGACCATTGTCCTAGCCTTACCTGCATATGTTCTGGTTCAGCAGGAACTTGTCCAACTTTGTCTTGAATCCCTGGAGGGTGTTTTCCCCTATGACAGCCTCCGGAAGAGCATTCCAGTTTTCTACCACTCTTTGGGTGAAGAAGAACTTCCTTATATTCATACGGAATCTATCCCCTTTCAACTTTATAGAGTGCCCTCTCGTTCTCTCCACCTTGGAGAGGGTAAACAATCTCTCTTTCTCTACTAAGTTTATTCCCTTCAATATCTTGAATGTCTTGATCATGTCCCCTCTCAGTCTCCTCTTTTCAAGAGAGAAGAGGCCCAGTTTCTAGCATCTCATTGTACGGCAACCCCTCCAGCCCTTTAACCATTTTAGTCGCTCTTCTCTGGACCCTTTTGAGTACTACTTCTTCATGTTCGGCGACCAGTGCTGGACGCAGTATTCCAGGTGAGGGCATACCATGGCCCAGTAACCTTCTCCGATCTGTTCGTGATCCCTTTCTTAAACATTCCTAGCATTATGTTCGCTCTTTTCGCCACTGTCTAAATGAGTTATAGAAAGTACTTTCGGCCAAATGCTTGACCAGAATAAATGTACATTAGGACACTCAAAAAGGAGATGCATAAGAGTGTCAGCCTGAGAATTACATGACACGATCAAAGTAGTTTACATGTTATACTAGGGCAACAGAGGGTTAAGTATCTTGCCAGTCACAAGGAGTTAGATAATTGCCCCCTAATGCAGAAATTCATATTGTCAGAGATGCTTTGGCCCATATTCTATAAACGACACCCTACCTACACCTAACTTAACTGGTAAAAGTAATTTAAAAATGTAAGCACCTATTGGTGCCTGGAATAGGATTACCAGATTTTCAGGAACGAAAATCCAGATCCATGGCCCCGCCCTGTTCCGCCTGACCATGCCCCATTCTGCTCCCAGCCCCACCCCCTCAACCTGTTTGCTCATTGGGACGGCCTCTGCGCATGCGCTGGCGTGATGCGATGACATCGCGGGCGTGCGCAGATGCCGTCCCGACGTTGCTCGTTGCCAGAAGCTTTTCAAAATCTGGACAAAGTGCCGGGTTTGGAAAAGCTGTCCGGAAAGGAGAACATGTCTGGGGAAATCCACACATCTGGTAACCCTAGCCTGGAAAAATGGCGCCTTCATCGAGTCTGCAGTAGAGAGTTGCGCGGGGACAGAAATCCCACCCATTCCCGCCCGTCCCCGCCAGGATCCTCTCCATCCCCACCCGTCCCCGCCAGGATCCTCTCCGTCCCCACCCGTCCCCGCAAGGATTTACCTCATCCCTGCCCATCCCCATAAAAAGCAGCAATTACTTCTGACAGGATCATCAATTCCACAGTTTCTTTTGTGTTTGCGCTGCTGTTTTCCTTGTGGAATCTCTTTGGTGGAACCCTTTTTTTGTTTTCTGTTCAGGTAATTAACTTATAAACCCCCTCTTTTACTAAGGCTGACGTGTCCATTATATTATATGGACGAACCCTGCTTCCAAAGCCTTCCATCCCCGTGGGAGTCCCATTGGCTAGAGGGGGGTCCCCGTGGGAGTCCCATGAGCCAGAGGGAGGTCCCCATGGGAGTCCCGTGGGTTAGGGGGGGATTCCTGCGGGACCCGCGGGATTCCCGCGATCCCCGTTCCCGTGCAGACCTCTAGTCTGCAGGGATGCCTTAGAACGCCTAAGGTCAAAGTCGGTGTGGTTAACACTGAAAATGGCCTTAGGCATTCTAAAGCACCTCCATAGACACAATTCTTGTCAAAGGTAGGCACTGGAAATGTAGACGTTTAAAACTTTGGCCTACGTTTAAGGCACCTTCCTTTGACAAAATCTGTGGTTCTGTAAACGGTGCCGTTGAGAGATTGACAAGCAATCCATGACCGTTTATGTTTACAGTTAAGAACATAAGAATTGCTGCTGCTGGATCAAACCAGTGGTCCATCGTGCCCAGCAGTCCGCTCACGCGGCGGCCCTTAGGTCAAAGACCAGTGCCCTAACTGAGTCTAACCTTACCTGCGTACGTTCTGGTTCAGCAGGAACTTGTCTAACTTTGTCTTGAATCCCTGGAGGGTGTTTTCCCCTATAATTTTTAATTTTAATTTAATTTAATTCTTATATACCGCTAATAACCGTGAGGTTTCTAAGCGGTTTACAAAAATGATGCATTACAAAGATACAGTAGATAAAAATAAATAAGATAGGTACTTGGAAAATTTCCCTAACTGTCCCAAAGGCTCACAATCTAAAGTACCTGAAGAAACAATTTATGAAAAATAAAGATAAAAATATAAAGACAGAGATAGAGATAGAGATAAATATGAATATTCCAACAAGTAATATATAAATATAATAGCCTCCGGAAGAGTGTTCCAGTTTTCTACCACTCTCTGGGTGAAGAAGAACTTCCTTATGTTTGTACGGAATCTATCCCCTTTCAACTTTAGAGAGTGCAAATCAAAGCAGTTCACAAAGGTTCTAAAAACAATCGAAATCAGAAAAGAGAACTGGAAACTGACAAAGAGAAAGCAAGAGATGAGGTAGAAGAAAGAGAAAGGAGGAGGAAAGGAAGCTGCCTGTCTGAAAGACGAAGAACTCTCCAAAAAGGCATGTAAATTCTCAAATGGGTTATTATCACGTTAACTGCTAACACAGTACAGATAATTATACTTCCAGAGGTATAACTAACTATCCCTTCCTTTTACTAAACCGTGATAGCGGTTATTAGCACAGGGAGTAGTGCTGCTCTCGACGCTCATAGAGTTCCTATGAGGGTCAGGAGCAGCGCGGAGCATTCAGCGTGGCTCCTTGCGCTAATAACCGCTATCACAGTTTAGTGAAAGGGGAATTATATTCTGAAATACCAGTTGTCCAAAAGATATTCCCCTCACATTAGCAGTATGGCTACTTTCTCTTAAGCGCTGAAAGCACTCCACAAGGTACTATTAAGATTTTCCAGCTACCACACATTAACTTGGGTGATTTGCCAAAGAGGAGGCAGAATTTGAACCCTGGATTATAGTCCTCCGTGATGGCCATCAGAGCATTCCTTCGTGCCAATGAAACAGCGTTACAAAAAGTGCTTTAAACTAAATACTATTTTAAAAGGAATGTGATACGAGATAAAGCAAACCTCTGGGAACTATTATATGTTTAAAATTTAATTGAAATAGATAAGAACTACAGTATAAAACAATATTCCAAGCCATATCTCTGCAATAAATTTCATTTTATCTGTGCAAATGGGGACTTTACATATTAGGAGTAATTACAAAAAAATCTTGGCTTCACATAGATGTATGTAACAATGGAGCAGAACCTTCAATTGATTTGAATATCACATTTATTAGTACACTTTCCCTCCCCATTTGCGGTTTCCGCACTCGCGATTTCACATAATCGCGATTTTGGGGGGGAGGGGGAAAAAAACAAACCTATAATTTTGCCTTCCCCCCGGCATCCCATCCTTACCTGGTGGTCTAGCGGGTTTTCGGGGCAGAAGCGATCTTCCTATGCTCCTGCCCCGTGCAGATCGCCAATAGGAAATGGCTGTGGGGAGTTCCCGTCGCAGTCTCGACAGACTACGGGAACTCCCCACAGCCATTTCCTATTGGCGATCTGCATGGAGCAGGAGCGTAGGAAGATCGCTCCTGCCCCGAAAACCTGCTAGACCACCAGGTAAGGCCGGGATGCCGGGGGAAGGCGGGAGGGAGACGGGGGTGGATCAGAGCCGGATATTCGTAGTTTTTCGCCATTCGCAGTCCGGCTCTGCCCCTATCCCCCGCGAATAACGAGGGAGATGTGTACCCAATACTGCCATGTTTCATCCACAGCCTGTATCAAGGGTAAAACACAATGAAAGGTGGGTGTGCAAGACCACAATGGATGAACTTATCCCCACAATTAAGGGCTATGTTGGCTGCCATTGGAATCCAGAGTTCTGTTCAAGTTCTCATGCATCTGCTACAAAACAGTATTTGGTATGTTACCGGGTTATCTCAACTCCCACTTTACTTTGAGTTATAACAATAAGAGCTCTCGTAGAATGCACTTGTTTGCTTTTTCCTCATTAAAATTATGTCATTATAAAAGGTTCTTTCAAAGAACCTTTTCTTTTCAGGCAACCAAACATGGCTTGCCAAAATTGTGCTGGATGCCTCTTATCTTGATTTTAGAAAGCAGATAAAAACTCAATTATTTAACAGGCTGGGTTCTTAACATATTTTATCATTATAACTTTGTTCATTCTTCTTTAAGATTGTTGTATCCTTTTTATATGGCATGTATGCATTTTTCCTATATTGTATGCACATAACTTGTTGATTCTCAATGATTTGCATTGTTTGTATTACAATTAACTGTTGTGAACCGCCTAAAACTTTTTGGGTATGGCGATATATAAAAATTGACACCAACTAGAACGGTGCTTAGCACGATTCTAGAAGGTGAACTTAACTTTAACAGATTCGCTAAAACCAGGCCTAAAAGCCTGCACCTAAACTGTGCGCAAATCTGGCATATTCTACAACAATGCATATAACTTTTAGGAATGCCCATTATCCGCCCCTGGCCACACCCCTTTTCAAATTTGCATATTGTAGCTATCACATACTTTTTATAGACTTGCGCTTTCCAAGTTGCACATGCAACTTTTAATTAGTGCCAATTAGCATCAATTACAAGGTGTTAATTATCAATTGCCCTTTTATATAACTTGGAACCTCCATTTATATGCTACATGTTGAAGGCCGATTATGCCAATTAATCTATTAAGTTTATTTATTTATTTCAATTTCTAACCCAGGGATGGGCAACGAGGGCCGTAATCCAGTTGGGTTTTCAGGATTTCCCCAATGAATATGCATGAGATTTATTTGCAAACACTGCCTCCATTGTATGCAAATGGATCTCATGTATATTCATTGGGGAAATCCTAAAAACTCGATTGGATTGCGGCCCTCGTTGCCCACCCCTGTTCTAACCCATCCTCCCGGAAGCTCAGAACAGGTTACAAAAGGACATTCACAGCAAATTATAAAGACATTCACTGTTTGCATGGAGACATCCACAGTAATTTACATAAGAAGGACATGATTGATTGCAAAACAAGCGTTCGTATAGAGGCGTCTGTCTGCTGGCGGCCGTTCAGTTGAAGAGGAAGGTCTTCACTGCTTTTCGGAAGGCCATTAGTGAGTTCTGTGGTCTTATCTGCACAGGCAGTTGGTTCCATAGCCGAGGGATGAAGTGGCTGTAGGATCGTTTGCGTGCAGTTTCCATTTGGAGAGATCTTCCTGGGGGGGTATGCATAGTCTCCTCTCTGCTGCTGAGTGGAGGGGGCGAGTGGAGGTGTACCGATGTAGCTTTGATATAATGTAGGCGAGGGTGATGATATGGAATCTTTTGTAAGCTATTGCAAGGGCCTTGAATATGCAGCGTTTGTTGACAAGTTGCTTGCACAAATCGGCGGTGTGCACTGATTTGTGCACACAACTTAAGGCGCCATGCACAGAATCTGGGGGTAAAAGTTTGTGCGAACCTTTGCATACAACATGCCAGACTCGATCTCCATTTTCAAAAACAACATTTGAACGAAGCGCTCCCATGAAGTGGTGCTCACACAGCTCAAATTAGCAAATCACCACTTCATAGGCGGGTTTCATTCAAATATTGTTTGAAAACAGAGATTGAGACTGGCATTGTGGCCCCGAGTCTATAAACGGAGCCTGAAGTAAGGTGCTTAGATCAGCATGCTTAAACAATAGGCACCTAACTTAATTTTCTTAAATGGCTCAATCGGTACCATTAATTGAAAGGGCCATTCAAAAAAAAAAAAAAAAACTATTTAAAAACCACGAAAAAATTAATTAGCTGGTCGGCACCTACTATTTTGAAGTTGGCGTCTATTCCGAAGCGCCTACCAGCAACTAGGTTTGGTTAGGGGCAGATTCAGGGTGGATTTGGGGCATGGTTTGACTTAGGTATGGGTAGGTGCCTAACACGGGCACACTCATTTAGGCCAAGAAAACCCTGACCTAAATGGGAGTGCGCCTAAGGTTTTAATGCCTACTAGCACCTTTGAGCAGCTTTTAAACTAGAAACCGGGGGGAAGGTCAACAGTCTCTCAAAAGAGCATGGTTTGAGACAAGGTATCTTTAAAAGATATCATCATAAACGGGAAGAAAGAGAATCCCGATAGTGAGATTGCAATATTGGCCACAATAGACTAGGTTTCCTTGGTCTATTGTGGCAGACTCATTTTAAAGACTGCATATCGTAAATAGATATGGCAAACATTGTTTGAAATGTCTGTAAGCAAATGCCAGAAGCCTATGAAGCAAGATGGAAGAGTTAGAACATATTGCACTAAACAAAAGGATAGATATACTAGGCATCTCTGAGACCTGGTGGAAGGAAGATAGCCAATGGGGCACTGTCATATCGGGATACAAACTATATCACAGTGATAGTGTGGATCGGTGGGGGTATAGCATTATATGTTAAGGAGGACCTTGAATTGAAAGGACTGAAAATTTCAACAGGAGCAGAAACACACCTTGGAATCCTTATGGGTAAAAATTCTGTGTGTAAGGGGGGAAAAGATAGTGATAGGAATGAACTACCATCCACCTGATCAGGATGAACAGATAGATGGTGAAATGTTATCAGAAATTAGGGAGGCCAACAAACTGGGTAACATAATAATTGTGGGTGATTTTTAACTATCCTAATAGTGATTGGGTAAATGTAACATCAGGACATACTAGGGAGATAAAATTCCTTGATGAAATCAAGGACTACTTTGTAGAGTAGCAGGTTCAGGGACGGACAAGAGGTGAAGCAATTCTAGATCTATTTTTTCGTGAAGCGCATGAACTGGTGTGTGAGGTAATGGTGCCGGGGCTGCTTGATAACAGTGATCATAACATGATCACATTTGATACAATCCCTGGGATACGTTCACACAAGAAATCCAATACAACAGCATTTAACTTTAAAAAAAGGAGATTATGATAACATGAGGAGAATGGTAAAAATGAAATTTAGAGGAGCAGTTGCAAAGATCAAAAATTTACATCAGGCGTGGATGTTATTTAAAAAAACCATCCCGGAAGCCCAGACTACATATATTCCATGTATTAACAAAGGAGGAAGGAAGGTCAGATAGTAGCTAGCATGGTTAACGAGTAAGGTAAAGGAAGCTATTAAAGCTAAAAGAGAATCTTTCAGAAAGTGGAAGAAGGATCCAACTGAAAATAATTGTTAACAGCACTAGGAATGTCAATTCAAATACAAGGCGCTAATAAGGAAGGCAAACAGAGACCTTGAAAAGAAGATTGTGCTGGAAGCAAATATACACAATAAAAACTTTTTTAGGTATATTAAAAGCAAGATGGGAAGCCGAGAAAAAAAACAACAACAGATGGACTGCTAGATGACCAAGGGATAAAAGGGGCTCTCAGGGAAAACAAGGCCATAGCTAAGAGATTAAATTAATTCTTTGCCTCAGTCTTCACCGAGGAAGATGTGCAGTGCCAGAAATGATATTCAACTCTGATGAATAAGAGAAACTCAAATAAATCTCAGTAATGCTGGAAGATATAATGGACCAATTTGACAAGTTAAACAGTAGCAAATCAGCTGGACCGGATGGTATACATCCCAGAGTGCTGATAGAATTGAAAAATGAACTTGCAGAGCTATTGTTAGTAATTTGTAATTTTTCTTTAAAATCCTGCATAGTATCTGAAGACTGGAGGATGCCCAACGTGACGCAGATTTTTAAAAAGGGTTCCAGAGATGATCAGGGATATTATAGACCGGTGAGTCTGACGTCAGTGCTGGGCAAAATGGTAGAGACTATTATAAAGAACAAAATGGCAGAACATTTAAATAAGTATGGATTAATAAGAGAAAGCCAACATGAATTTAGTCAAGGGACCTCATCTGGAGTATTGCGTTCAATTCTAGTCTCTTTATCTCAAGAAAGATATAGTGGCACTAGAAAAGGTTCACAGAAGAGCGGCCAAGATGATAAAGGAAAGACTAAAACGGTTAGGGCTCTTCAGCTTGGAAAAGAGACGGCTGAGGGGGAGATATGATTGAAGTCTACAAAATCCTGAGTGGAGTAGAATGGGTACAAGTGGATCAATTTTTCAAATGGGAAAAAAATATTTTTTCACACAACATGTAATTAAACTCTGGAATTCATTGCTGAGTTATCTTTGCAGGGTTTTAGAAAAATTTGAATAAATTCCTAAAAGGGAAACCCATAGGCCGTTATTGAGATGGCTTGGTAAAATCCAATGCTTATTCTTAGGATAAGCAGCATAAAATCTGTTTTACTACTTGGGATCTAGCTAGGTTCTTGGGACCTGGGTTAACCACTGTTGGAAACAGGATACTGGGCTTAATGAGTTTTCAGTCTATCCCAGTATGGCAATTAGTATGTTCTTATGTGAGCCAAATATAGGACACTCAAGCCATTGTGACATCACTGATGAGTTTGACTCTTAGGCATTGGTGGAATGAGGCTTTATGACATCATAGTCTCAGCTCTGGAATGTTTTTTACTATTTCAGTTCTACCAGGTAATTGGGACCCGGGTTGGCCACTGTTGGAAACAGGATACTAGGCTTGATGGACCTTTGGCCTGTCCTAGTATGGCAATTCTTATGTGAGCCAAGTATAGGACAATCAAGCCACTGTGACATCACTGATGTTCTATGTTTCTATGAGTTTGACTCATAGGTATTGGCGGAATGAGGCTTTATCACATCACAGTCTCAGCTCTGGAATGTTGCTACTATTTGGGTTCTGCCAGGTACTTGGGACCTGGGTTGGCCACTGTTGGAAACAGGATACTGGGCTTGACGGACCTTTGGTCTATCCCAATATGGCAGTTCTTATGTTCTTATGTGAGCCAAGTATAGGACAATCAAACCATTGTGACATCACTGATGAGTTTGACTCTTAGGCATTGGTGGAATGAGGCTTTTATGACATCACAATCCCAGCTCTGGAATGTTGCTACTATTTGGGTTCTGCCAGGTACTTGGGACCTGGGTTGGCCACTGTTGGAAACAGGATACTGGGCTTGACGGACCTTTGGTCTATCCCAATATGGCAGTTCTTATGTTCTTATGTGAGCCAAGTATAGGACAATCAAACCATTGTGACATCACTGATGAGTTTGACTCTTAGGCATTGGCGGAATGAGGCTTTATGACATCACTGTCTCAGCTCTGGAATGTTGCTACTATTTGGGTTCTGCCAGGTACTTGGGACCTGGGTTGGCCACTGTTGGAAGCAGGATACTAGGCTTGATGGACCTTCGGCCTGTCCTAGTATGGCAATTCTTATGTTCTTAAATAGAATATGTGAAATATTGCTGAATCTGAAAATATGGCATGCAGAGTGTTCAGTGTTTTGTGCAGAATTCTCAGAAGGGTAATATATACATATACCCATATAATCATTCCTCTCTCTGTCTCCTGCATTGAAAGGATTCTTATTTTTATTTCATTTACTGCTATGATTTATTAAGGAATGAAGACCGGATGGAATGGCAGTAAGAGAGTGTGGAACAGAAACCCTTTTATATCTTCATGCAACTAACGTATTTTCTCAGCAAAAATAATTCACAGCAGAGAATACAGAGAAGTGCTTTTATATTAGAGCTTCCGTTTCTTGCTAACCATGAATAAAGGAGCACAAGAAGTTTCCGAGTCTTGAAGGCTGACATTTACAGGTAACGTGAATTACTTGTATCATCTCTATAAAAGCAATCTCTGTGAAATTGTTTCTGCTCTTAATTCGCCCAGGAGAATGCAGTGTGGTAGACTGACCGATGCAGGCAGAAAAATGAAAAAGTGGAAAGCTACGAGAGTGTTTTGGGTTGGGGGTTTTGTTTTTTTTTTTCACAATTCTTGTGTCACTGGGGGAAGTGAGTCAACACCAAAGGTTGGCACGCTGTTCACTGGCATCAGGTGGTGGATGCCTGGAATGCGCTCCCGAGAGAGGTGGTGGAGAGTAAAACTGTGACTGAGTTCAAAGAAGCATGGGATGAACACAGAAGATTTAGAATCAGAAAATAAGATTAAATATTGAACTAAGGCCAGTACTGGGCAGACTTGCACGGCCTGTGTCTGTATATGGCCGTTTGGTGGAGGATGGGCAGGGGAGGGCTTCAATGGCTGGGAGGGTGTAGATGGGCTGGAGTAAGTCTTAACAGAGATTTCGGCAGTTGGAACCCAAGCACAGTACCGGGTAAAGCTTTGGATTCTTGCCCAGAAATAGCTAAGAAGAAAAATTACAAAAAATAAAATTAAAAAAAAAAAAAAAATTTAAATTGAATCAGGTTGGGCAAACTGGATGGACCATTCGGGTCTTTATCTGCCGTCATCTACTATGTTACTATGTTACTATGTAGTTCTGAAGCCATAACATCCCCCCTTCTCGGCATTGGGCAAAGGAGGTGAGACAGTCTTTCAAAACCAGCAATGCGTGGACAAGGGAGAACTGAGGCTCTGCACCGCTGCAAGCAAGAGTACTGAAGAACAGCGATTCTATGAGAGTGTTTTCCTCAAGACTGATGGACTGAACTAGACATTTCACATCTCATTAAAGGTTCCTTCTCAGCACAGAAACTGTAACTTTCAATTAAAAGTGTAACAACAAGTCAGAAAAGAATGAGGCTTTTTAACTAGCAGCATTTTTTCAGCCTATCTGCGGTATCAAAATGATCTGTGCGTTTAGATGGATGCAAACGTGTTCAGGCCGCTTCAGTGAACCATTCATTGCAATGTTTAAAACCAGTTATACAGGCTGGAGTTGATATTCAGCCGCTGGCACTTTGCAGTTTGCTGGCCACTGCTCAGAAATTCAATGCCAGGTTAGGTCCAAGCTTTTGTATTGAATTTCTGGCTTTCTGGAGCTGGAACGCTATAGTCAGCATTTAACAGGCAATGCGGCATTGCAGAAAGATAGGACTGGTTTTTATGTGGTCATATTCATGCGGCTACCATGGCCAATGAACATAGAAGCACAGAAATATAGAAAAGTTAAGACAGATAAATACCATAGGGCCTATCCAGTCTGACTGTTCATGCCATCTACTTTCCCTACCACTCCCTTAGAGATGCAATGTACTTCTCCCAAGCTTTCTTAAATTCAGATAGAGTTTTCATCTCTGCCATTTCTACCAGCAGGCTGTTCCATGAATTCACCACCCTTTCCATGAAGAAATATTTCCTTGGATTACTTCTGAGTCTGTCATAAGAACATAAGAATGGCCGCTGCTGGGTCAGACCAGTGGTCCATCGTGCCCAGCAGTCCACTCAAGCCGCGGCCCTTAGGTCAAAGACCAGTGCCCCGAGTCTAGCCTTACCTGCATACAAACAACTATGGAGAATTCAGGAAACACCTGAAAACATACCTGTTCACAAAATACCTAGGCAACGAACAAGGACAATAACCCCCCTCATAATCACTCCCCAAATCTGTTCTTGTAAACTGTTAACCCCAATCACTAACTTCCAACCCTGTGCAAACCGCAAGGTACTTCACGACCCTGCAATACATAACTGTTGTTATTATCATTAATGCTGTTACTATCAGATGTACATTGCAATATTCTTTGCTGTAAACCGCCTAGAAGTCGCAAGATTGTTGGCGGTATATAAGAATAAAGTTATTATTATTATTATTATTACTTTCTGGTTCAGCAGGAACTTGTCTAACTTTGTCTTGAATCCCTGGAGGGTGTTTCCCCCTATAACAACCTCCGAAAGAGCGTTCCAGTTTTCTACCACTCTCTGAGTGAAGAACTTCCTTACGTTTGTACGGAATCTATCCCCTTTTAACTTAAAATGGCTCATTCTTTTCTTCTTTTCTGTCTTGTTGTTACAATTTTAATTGAAAGTTACAGTTTCTGTGCTGAGAAGGAACCTTTAATGAGATGTGAATTGTCTAAGTCCCCTTTCACTTTCATCCTATGCCGCCTCATTCCAGAGCTTCCTAACAATTGGAAGAGACTCGCCTTTATGCCTTGTAGGTATTGAAATGTCTGTATCATATCTCCCCTCTCCTGTCTTTCTTCTAAAGTACCCAAAGAAATCGGGGAAACAAAACTCACTTCCAAAAGGAACGAATACAAAAAAAAAAACAAAAACATGGAAGTGACCAGTGCTCCCTCTAAGCGGGCGGGTGTTGTGAGCAAAATTTTTTTCGCTGTGCGCTAAAAATATCGGGCGCCAGCAAGTTATGAGCCAACTCGCCCGATTCTCCTCTCGCCGCCTTGCCCGCCGTGCGCTGTGACGTGAAACTTGTGCGCTGGATGTAATATTTTGTGCGCCAGCGCACGCCAGCGCAGCTTAGAGGGAACACTGGAAGTGACACCATTTGTTTTAAAGCAAAGGTGATTCAAAACTGCAACTCATATGCATATCTCTTTAAGTGCTCAGAGAATTAGTTGGCAAACTACGGAACAAGTGCGCATGATGGAGCGTCTGAAGTAATCACCTCTAATCGTTGCATGTGAGACATGGTGTACAAATTCATATTCAAAGAAATCAATATGTAAATTCAAAACATGAAAACTTATCTGAAAAAAGCTGGGTAGGGTGCAGAAACACGTTCTGGGTTCTAGCGCGTTTTGCCTGGGCTTTTTCAGCGCTCAGGTGTGAAATCTAAACAAAAAATAGTTACAATCTGCTAAGCATGAATTAAAAACACAAATAAAGCAACAAAGCTCATACAAAATAATCATGGAAATACAGGAGGTTGTTACCTGCCGCACTCAGCTACAAACATTTTCAAAGTGGTTGAAATGGAAGGAGAAAAAACACACTGGATTTAACATACATCCCCCACTGGAAGTGACATCAGACATTCATGCAAGGAAATGATTGGTTGAAAAAACTGTCAAGAATGATGCAAGAACACCCACCATTCAACTTCTTTATTGAGACCCAACAGAGTCACAGTTTGCCGCTGAAAGATCCAATATTGCTCCCTCCTCTAAAGCATCTCGGAGAGAGGCGGGAGCCAGAAGGCCTTGAACATGCGCAGATGCTCAAGGCCCAGTCCGGCAAGCAGCATGATCTTCGGGCACCGACACCTTCTGTGGATTGGTGCTGCGTGCCCATGCCAGATGGGGGTAAGGCTTCAGTTTGGGCGGGCAGGCGGACATTCGCGACAGGGGGGGGCGATGCCGGTTCGCGGAGGGGGCAGCATTTGTGAGCAGGGGGGGGCGATGCCGGTTCACGGGGGGGATGTGGAAGCGCACCAGTGGCCTCGGGGGTGGGGGGTCTTTTAGGGATGTGGTAGGGTGGGGGGGGGAGCAGCGCCGGTGGGGGAAGGTGGAACCAATCAAGCGAGTTTCCATTATTTCCTATGGGGAAACTCGCTTTGATATACAAGTAATTTGGTTTACAAGCATGCTTCTGGAACGAATTATGCTCGTAAAGCAAGGTTCCACTGTATTTCTCTAACCCCCTCTTTTACTAAAGCCGGCTGCGTGGACTGGCGCAGTAAATGCTATGAGGCCCGTAGGAATTGAATGGGTGTCAGAGCATTTGCCGTGTGGCACTCGGCTGTGTGGCTTTGCAAAAGGGGGGGCCTAACTGTGGGGATAAATAAAATGGAGGGGCAGTGGTATTGGAACAAGAGATGAATCAATTTTTCAGCCGTTTTATCACTAGGTCATGCTTTACCTCCTCACTTTTGTTTGCAAGGAGGTTTGTTTTGTTTTATTTTAAACCACTGATATTTTATGAACTTCTTATAACTGACTAATTTAAAGGAGGCTAAAACTGATATCATTACCCCCCTTTTCACATATATCTTTGGACTCACATACAGAAAGAGTTTGACATGTTTCTGGTCGTCCAGTTTTTCGGCTGTCTTACTGAATTGTAAGTGATTTAAAATATGTCATTTTATCAGAGTTATGGTGTTTACTCAGGACAGAGGTACTTAGTCGCTGTACGTTGGAAAAAGATAAGTATTATCTTGAAAAACAATTTAACACTTAGCAGGATACTTTAAAAAGGGAAAGAACTGACCTATATTTATTGCTCGCTGATGGTAATCCAACAATTCCCTACATCTGGCTTCAGAAAAACCTGGAAAAGTTCTAACTTGCAACCAAAATTTATTGCTAATAGACAAGCCAGTACTGTAATTAAACTCCGCAGTGCTGAATATACGTTTGACTGCTGAATTCAAAAATGCATGGGGTAAACCCAGAGGATTCCTCAGTAGAAAGAGGCTAGAATCAAAGCAAAACTGAAATGACCATCACACATGGCACTGAGAGGGGTATAACCTGCATGGAGAAGTAAGTACAACTCTGGGCATCTTTTTGGGCCAGAATGGGACCATTTGTTGTTCAGCATGGCCCTTTCATCACAATTCTGTTCAGCACTGCCCTTCATGATGGATCGAGGCGGAGTACTTATGGAAGGGATGGGGGCATTGCTGGATCGAGGTGGAGTGTTGGATCAGGGGAGTGTGGGGGAGGGGATTGGTAGATCGAGGTAGAGTGTTGATGGGGGGAGTGTTGGATCAGGGAGGCGTGGAGGGGCATTGCCCCACCACCACATGCACCACGAGTGCTGATGGGGAATGTGGGGGGCATTGCCCCCTACCACATGCTGGATCAGGGGGGGGGCATTGCTCCCCCACCACCACATGTCCCGCTGTGAAAGGGCTGTGCTGAACCATCGGCTCTTAAATAGCCATGATGAATCATCGTAGACCCTTTTGGGGCAGACTGGATGGACCATACAGGTCTTTTATCTGCCATTATTTACCATGTTGCTATGTAAGATGGACATCTATAAGGCAAGGAGGTCCTTGATAAAGCCGACGGGAGGATAGTGATAGTCCCAACTGGGTCTATGACCCCATGTTATTGAGGCTTGTAGACATATTAGGGAAGAAAAACAACACTATACAAGACACAAACAGGTAAGGTAGGATATACAGGTTTGGCAACATCAGCCAGCCACAGGGTATACTCAGGGGTGCATGAAGGAGCTTACAAGGGAGCATAACCTATTCTTATGCACATTCCTGTAGCGTGCACCACAAGAGTAGCAAAAATAAATATATACATTCAGCCCAAAGGTCACCTCTGGGGCTCAGCCTTCAAGCCATATGGAGAAACAGCATTCAGGAAGGGATAATGGCCGAGCACAGCAAGTCAGGAAGTAATAAAGCAAAGGAAAAAGAGCAAAGAAAATGATTAGAGCTCAAGATGATATGACAGAGAAAAAAAAAATCCTTTTAAGCCTGATTATTCCTGGAACAACACGGAGTACGAGCACATGTGGTAAGTCTTGCCGCAAACAGATGGAAGGCAGTGACGCATGCATCAAAGAAGACCTTGCATCTTTTCCCTCTAGAAACATTAAGCAATTAGCAATATTTTCCACTTTAATATCAGTAAAGAGTTGTCACTAATTAATCAGGCAGCTTGCAAGGACTTTACTTGCGGATGGTTAATGAAAAAGATATGGCAATCAATGCACCACATTTAAAAGTCCATTTTAATATGTCTTTCTTTGAGTTGCTATAATTAGAAAGGCCAGGTGAATACTAATGATTTCCTTAGGTGAAAATATAGAAGAAGGTCATAAGCCAAATCCGAGTTTTCTACCAAAAAAAGCAACTATTAATGGAAATTTCATGTCCAAATTTGGAAATATTATATCGAAATATTGTCTTCAATTTGTTTTTGACTGATACAAGCTGATGCAAAAAGGTGTTGAGGTTAACTTTTCTTAGTCTATTAGTTCATGAGCCATTTTCATTAGCCCCCCCCCCGCCTCCACACACACATCTTTTACAAAACCACAGAAGCGTATTTTAGCGCAGGCCAGCACGCTGAATGCTCTGCGTTGCTCCAGACACTAGGAACTCTAGGTAGGTATTGATGCCCCTGTAAAGACTTTGGTGAGACCTCATTTAGAATATTGTGTACAATTGTGGAGGCCGCACCTTCAAAAAGATATAAAAAGGATGGAGTCGGTCCAGAGGAAGGCTACTAAAATGGTGCGTGATCTTTGTCATAAGGCTTATGGGGACAAACTTAAAGATCTCAATCTGTATACTTTGGAGGAAAGACGGGAGAGCCGAGATATGACAGAGACGTTTAAACACCTACGTAATGTAAATGTGCATGAGTCGAGTCTCTTTCATTTGAAAGGAAACTCGGCAATGAGAGGGCATAGGATGAAGTTAAGAGGTGATAGGCTCCGGAATAATCTCAGGAAATACTTTTTTTTACAGAAAGAGTGGTGGATGCGTGGAATAGTCTCCCGGAAGAGGTGGTGGAAACAGAGACTGTGTCTGAATTCAAAAGGGCCTGGGATAGGCACATGGGATCTCTCGGAGAGAGAAAGAGATAATGGTTACTGCGGATGGGCAGATTAGATGGGCCATTTGGCCTTTATCTGCCATCATGTTCTATGAGCTTAAAAAAGAATTGCTTCACATTTTTTGTTAAGGTTATTATAAATGAGCAATTCAATCACCTATCAGAGAGAGCTTGTGATATGGGAAATGGCATCTGTTTTCAATGTCAATCTTTCATTCTTATATTACATTTATAACATGGTACTGCTGTAGTGATAATTCGGTTCTTGATGTCACTCTGGGACTGCCCTTCCATTGATGGAGCTATAATGAAGTCAAAAGCCAAGCTGTCATTCATGTCGCAAAAGAATAAAACAGCGTTGGGATTTTTTCCCCCCCTCTCCCTAAAAAGAGAAACAATTATTCCTCTGTTAAAGAGATTATGTCTGGGAGGGAATGCATGGATGGGAGAACATCGCAGGGGAGGAGACATAGGCATCCTGGGACTGTCTACCAAGTCTCTTCCCTGAAGAAGCCCTTTCTGGAAACTTCAAACTTACTTGCTCCACTTCATCACTGACGCTAACCCATTCTGCTTCTATTCCTTTCTCTCCTCTCTTCTACCTTCCAAGTATTTAGATCAATGCTGTCTTGTTATTTTATTTTTCCTCTAACTCTACTTTTCACTTCTCTATTACCCTCCAGGTACTTTAGTTAGATTGTGAGCCTTCGGGACAGTAAGGGAATTTTTCAAGTACCTTTCTTATTTCTAATCTTAATGTATATTTTCTGTAAACCGCTTAGAACCTAACGGATGTAGCGGTATATAAGAAATAAATTACATTACATTACATTATGTTGCTCATAATATTATTCGTAATATTCTTTACAATGAATCCTGTTCTACTTCTCCTTTGATGAGTTAAGACTGTTATTAAAAGTTAATCCAACTGAGAAAGCGTGTGAAGTGCCTGTGAATAAAAAAAAGGCCATATGCTCACTCCGTGAAATACCTCAGGATACAAGGGCAATCTATTCCGAATGCAGTTTCTCTACCTGACAGAAACATCTGCTTACTTCCTATGGAAATTAACTAAAAGTGTGCAGAGCAATAGAAAGTGTGTTATAGGTGACATTATTTATTTATTTATTAGATTTGTTTTCCATCCTGTTTCTCCCCCAAAGAGCTCAGACCAGGTTACACATACATAATATACAGTTAGGTCACAATTTGCACTGGATTTATCCTAATTTGATACATACTAGGGATCTAATACCAATATACGAGTCATGGAGGGGCATAATCAAAAGAAATGTCTAAGTCTCATTTGGATGCTAGTCGACCAAAATCGGCAGTGGCAAAATGTCCATTCTCAAAAAGTACGTCCAAATATTTTTTTTTTTTGAGGGGGGGACGGAAATCGTCTATCTATACGTCCAGACGTTTGATCGTCCAAACCGCCACTACATCTATTTTTATACCACTTTCTCGTCCAAATATTTATCCAAGTCCCAAACGCCCAAAACAAGACCTTTTGGATGTGGGAGTGGCCAGCAATGTGATGGATTGGCCACCCAGATATGGCAACAGAGCAGTGGGGCACCTGACAGGGCACTGCTGTGAACTTCACAAAAAGGGTGGCACATAAACATCTCACCACAACTCCCTTACAGGTCATGATGAGCCCCCCAAAACCTACTATATCTGCCTGTCTACAACCCCAATAGCTCTTATGGTTGCAGGTGGCACCTATATGGCAGTACACTAGGCTTTTGGGGGGTTTTGGTGGTCTCACATTTTTCACCATAAATGCAGTGGTTAGAGTGGCTTATGGGCCTGGGTCCTCCTCTCTATGGTTCTCTATCCCACCCCCAGACTGCATAAGACACCTCTGTACAGCTTTACTAGGCTTTCTTATCCCAGGTGCTGATGTTCCGGAGACAGGTATATAATTTTTTTTTTTTTCCAATTTTTATGGCGGTGCGAGGGGCTCAGTGATCACTGGGGCAGTGGATCTGTACTTTGTGTCTGCAGTGCTTATCTGGTCTCTTTGGATACCTTCTGGGCACTTGCGCCTGGTTTTAGATCGCCTAAGTCACAATGTATAAGTTCCGTCCAGACAACCTCGTAAAGCTTTTCAGTTATCCCTGTAGTATGACTAAGGGCTCCTTTTACAAAGGTGCGCTAGCGTTTTTAATGCACGCACTGGATTAGCGCACGCTATAGCGAGCGCTAGCCGAAAATCTACCGCCTACTCAAGTTATACCTATCTCAGTCACATCCAGGGTCCAAAAAGGTACTCTGATTGAGGAGCTGGTCACTGGAGGAATTAAGGCATGACACCTCCTTAATTCACCAGTGGCAGTTTCAGGTATTATGGACATTCTTAGCAAAGCAGGAAGCACAAAGATGAATCAAAAATTAAAGACAATTGTTAAATTACACAATAACTGGAACAGAGCTAGTAAAACGCAACATATGTACTCATACATTGCCTGTTGGATAGTTCATCCATGCACAATACAGCACTTAGCCTTTGGTCATGTGGCAGGCACGAGGTCAGAAAAATGGACACTCCATTGCAAGATTGCACCATCAAAGACTCGCAACTTCATGGAAGCTCCCCATCCAAAGCTACAGAATTTTGAGATTCAAGTTGAGTTGGAGAGGACATCCCCCCAGTCAAGCTCTGGAGGATGCCGGAAGTGTAAAGACATGTATTTGGAGAGAGCTCCTGAAGGACTCCAGAACAATTATGATCAGACAGTGATGTTGCTCAGGGAGACCGAGGCAACACCTGGCAACTCAGTTCTTGGTCAGAGGAACCCCAGTAGAGTAAGTCAGGCTAGTTGTAAGAGTCTCATTTTAGCTTGGGATGGAATGGAATTACTCTCTTTTAACAGAAAAGCTGAATATGTTTGGCATCACTGGACAATATCTTCACGAAGCAGATTTTTATGCACGTGAGTGCATTAAGCCCTTGGTGAAACAAGAACATATACAGTATTTTGTGTTCAGAAACTTGGCCTGGACATTATTGTAGTCCTAGAAATGGGAAAAAAATAATCTACAGCTTCTGTGTGCTCTATCATAAAACCTGTGGTAAGAGCGTGCCAAAGCCATTTTTTAGTTTTCACTCATTACAATGAATGCTCTACAAAGTTTTAGGCTTGAGTGAGCTTTACTTAAATAGGATTGCTGCACGTAACCTCTTTGAAAATTGATCTGAACGAATCTACCATGCAGGTTAGAGTAGACTGTTAAATGTTCAGCAGGGTGGAAAGGCTGATATTATTTTTCTGTGCAGCTATCGCATTCCCCTTTTACTTTCCAAGTGAGGGCCTTAATCTTTTCAATAGATTTTCTTGAATGTAGAGTTTAATGGATCCACACACATCTCACTTTCTCCCTCCTGCGACAAACAATCTTCAAATCACTATACTCTGTAATCTGAAAAATTCAGAAGTATAGAAAAAAAAAAAAAAGACAGAACAGCTTCAAATCTCTGGGGCCAAATAATTGGGGGGTTTTTAGTACAAGAAGTGCAGCTGAACATCTTTGGCTATTTGTAGGACTCAGCAAATTTGTGGAACGGGATGTAAACATTGAGATCTTCATCTAGCTATACTGAAGAATGATAAAGCTGTAAGACATAGGGCTCCTTTTACTAAGGTACACTAGTGTTTTTAGCGCACCCAGCAGATTAGCGCGCGCTACGCGGCTACAACTAACGCCAGCTCAATGCTGACGTTAGCGTCTAGCGTGCACGGCATTGTAGCAGTGCGCTACTCCTCATATTAATGCCCTAATGCAGCTTAGTAAAAGGAGCCCATAGTCCCCCCTGTTATTCAGCCACCGGCGCTGAACCTGGATGTTCAATGCTGGGCCAAATCTGGTCACTGGCACTGAATATCAATTAAAAAAAAAAAAAAAGATGGCTAGCACATAGTTGGTTATCAGCATCCTCAGAGGTCTATCTCTGTCTCCTCATAGACATTTTTTTAAAAACCTGCTGTTTCATATAAACAGGCAGATCCTTTAATGAACGTTACAAAAATGTTCTCCCACTGCAAAATTCTCTACTTCACAACAGTATTCTGTTGATCCAATCTCTAAACAGTTCCTCATTAACTGCTCAAAATTCAATAAGATCACACTTATCTTGTGTTGTTAACGATTAATAGATGTACTATATGTTCAGAATAAGAAAACAAATCCCGCACCGACGATGGCCAGCATTTTGCTTCAGGGCTGAAAGGATCATTTGAACTGCAGCAGATTAATATTGCATTCACTAAGCACTTTGTCCTACAAACATTACAGGAACGACTTCTGTTTATTCCTTAAAACTCACAGTTTCTGGCTTTATTGCTCACTCCATTTGAACTAGGATCCCCTGGTTCTCAGCCTACCACTCTAATCATTAGACTTCAGCATAGTCAAGCATTTCATAAGAACATAAGAATGCCTTACAGGGTCAAACCAATGGTCCATCAAGCCCAGTAGCCTGTTCTCACGGTGGCAAATCCAGGTCACCAGTACCTGGCAAAAACTTAAAGAGTAGCAACAGTCTAGCATCTCAAAGAATAACAAGATTCTGGAACCCCAATAAGAGCAACATTCCAGAACTGAGATTGTGATATCATAATGCCTCATTCCACAGTGCCTCAGAGCCAACCTCATTGATGTTACAATGGCTTGATTGTCCTATTCTTGGCTCACGTAAGAACATAAGAACTCACACCAATGGTCCATCTAGCCCAGTAGCCCATCCTCATGGTGGTCAATTCAGGTCACTAGTAACTGGCCAAAACCCAAAGAGTAGGAACATTCCATTCAGAATCCTAAAGAATAGCAAGATTCTGGAATCCCAAAGGGTAACAAAAAATTCCAGAACCCCGAACAGTAGCAACATTCCATGCTACTGATCCAGGGCAGGCAGTGGCTTCCCCCCATGTCTTTCTCAATAACAGACTTAGGTAGCTTACTTTGAAAACATCCCTCCACATGTCCAACTAAGGAGATATCAACCTCCTTATCCATCTGAATCTGCGCTCTCCATTACATATGTATGCCACCATCAAAAAGCATTGCTAGTTGATTGTGGAACTACTCTCATACATATTTTGTTCAGTAATTAGGCCTTAAATGCTTAGGCAATGAATACAGAAAGTGATGATAAGGCAAGGGTCTGTTGCTTTCCTTTCAAAGAGTGTGGGGGGAGGGGGGAAGCTATCATTAGATTGCTGGTAATGATGACAAGCTGCAATTTGAGGCTCTGGTCCTGTGAAGGAAGAGATTGCAGCTTAAGTTATGGCTTGATTACAATTTACTGCCACAATAGCTGGAAGAATACAATCAACTAGAACAAGTCTCAAAAAGTACTCACATGTTCTATGTTAAGTGAATATATTTCTTTGCATTCTAAATTATGGTTTTCAATATGTGTATGTGCTCAGACTAATATCTAGCCTAGTATCCCATCTTCATGGTGGCCAATTCAGGTCACAAAAAGCTTAACTATTCTCTGAGTGAAAACATATTTCCTCCAATTGGTTGTAGATTACTTCTGAGCCTATTACCTCTTAACTTCATCCTATGCCCTCTCATTCCAGAGCTTCCTTTCAAATGAAAAAGACTCAACTTATGCGCATTTACACGATGTAGATATTTAAAATCTATATTATATCTCCCCTCTCCCGCCTTTCCTCCAAAGAATACATATTGAGATCTTTAAGTCTGTCCCCCATACGCCTTATGACGAAGACCACGCACTGTTTTAGTAGCCTTCCTCTGGACTGACTCCATCTTTTTTATATATTTTTTGAAGCTGTGGTCTTCAGAATTGTACAGAATATTTTAAATGAGGTATCACCAGAGTCTTATACAGGGGTATCAATAGCTCCTTTTTCCTACTGGCCATACCCCTCCCCTATGCACCCTAGCATCCTTCTAGCTTTTGCCATCAACTTTTCAACCTGTTTGGCCATCTTAAGATCATCACATACAGTCACACCCAAGTCTTGCTCTTCTGTCGTGCACAAAAGTTCTTCACCCCTGAAACTGTACCGTTTCTTCTGGATTTTGCAGCCCAAATGCATGACCTTGAATTTCTTGGCATTAAATTTTAGCTGCCAAAATTCAGACCATTCTTCAAGCTTCACTAGGACTTTCTTCATGTCATTCACACCATCCGAGGTGTCTACTCTATTACAGATTTTGGTAACATCCACAAAGAGGCAAATCTTACCTGACAGCCCTTCAGCAATATCGCTTATAAAAATGTTAAAAAGAACAGGCCAAGAACAAAACCTTGAGGCACACCATGGTAACACTCCTTTCCTCAGAGTGATCTCCTTTGACCACTACCCTCTGTCGTCTTCCACTCAACCAGTTTCTGACCCAGCCCACCACAGATCCTTAAATATTGACAGAAATTGTTTATTATTTATGTGGAAGATACTTCTATAGCTTATCATTTCTGCTGCAGGATTACACATTTGCTGTGCTGGACAGACACACACAAAAAATAGGCCTTGCTCGGTGATGCTTATAGAGCAGTTGGAGTGGACCAACTGCACACTTACAACAAACCCTTTTAAGATCTGTAGCTTAATGCAATACCATAGAATTTCAAACAGGGAAAAGCATGACAATGTGTTAATATGTGATACAAAAACGAAATATAATACACCAAAACAGTCTCAGATTTCCTATTGGGGTAGAACGCTTTGCAATGACTACATCAATTTTCCAGCTTGTGAATCGCTGATATGAGCCTACATGCACCCAAATTATGCAATGTAACTGGAAAAATTGTATATATGTATGTGTATATTGATTTGATGTCTATTCCAATTGGCATCACTGTACACTATTATGCAATTTATTCTGGTGTGCCTTTTGACTGCTTTACATATTTGTGAAATATATAGTTGGCATGCCCCACTGAAAAGTACCGCAGTAAAGAAAGCTGTTTTGAGGGTGTAGTGCTAAAGCTCCAACGTTCGCCTGAGATCTGAAACTCTAAAACCACAGATGGCTTTCTTTCTTGACCCCGGGCAGCTATGGAGTTAACTTTTACTTTATAATTTTATTGTGCTGCATTCTTTTAAAATAACCCCTAAACTCTGCGTGGCGCTGATCACGGGATTGTTGATGTGAAAATAAAAATGTGTATCTGGGAAGAAATAGGTGGAATGAACCGAAAGAGGGAAATTCTACGAAGCATGCCAAAAGTTAGATGCTAAAATGCAGTGCACCGAGTACAAAGGCCCTGATTCTATATACGGTGGATATCTTGTAGGTGCCTATCAGCTAATTAATTGAAATTTAGGGTGTTAGTTGTAGCCGTGTAAACATAGAAACAGAGAAAAAAGCGGCAGAAAAGGGCTATAGCCCACCAAGTCTGCCCATTCCAAGTATCCCCCCCCTTGAATTTACTCCCTTAAAGATCCCACGTGAGTATCCCATTTTCTCTTAAAATCCGTCACGCTGCTGGCCTTTATCACCTGGAGTGGGAGTCTGTTTCTATAACCATAAAGCCCTATGACCTCACAATGCAGATGTAAAGAGCTTTAGCCAATAGGAAGAGGAGATGCAAATGTTAAGAGCCTTAGCCAATAGGGAGAGGAGGAGATAGTGGATGCTGTGGCCATTTGGCCTTTATCTGCCATCATAGAAACATAGAAACATAGAAAAAAGCGGCAGAAAAGGGCTATAGCCCACCAAGTCTGCCCATTCCAAGTATCCCCCCCCCCCCTGAATTCACTCCCTTAAAGATCCCACGTGAGTATCCCATTTTCTCTTAAAATCCGTCACGCTGCTGGCCTCAATCACCTGGAGTGGGAGTCTGTTCCAATGATCCACTACTCTTTCGGTGAAGAAGTACTTCCTGGAGTCACCATGAAACTTCCCTCCCCTGATTTTCAGCGGATGCCCTCTGGTGGTCGAGGGTCCCATGAGCCAGAAGATATCATCTTCCGACTCGATACGTCCCGTGATGTACTTATACGTTTCAACCGTGTCTCCCCGTTCTCTTCTTTCCTCAAGTGAGTACAGCCGCAATTTTTTTAGTCTTTCTTCATACGTGAGATCCTTGAGCCCCAAGACCATCCTGGTGGCCATTCGCTGAACCGACTCGATCCTCAGCACGTCCTTTCGGTAGTGTGGTCTCCAAAACTGAACACAGTACTCCAAGTGAGGCCTCACCATGGATCTGTATAACGGCATCATGACTTCAGGTCTCCTGCTGACGAAACCTCTGCGGATACATCCCATCATTTGTCTTGCCCTGGAGGAAGCCTTCTCCACTTGATTGGCAACTTTCATGTCCTCACTAATGATCACCCCTAGATCGCGTTCCGCCGTGTAGCGCAGGTTTAACAAGCGCTTAAAAACCCTTAATAATTTTTTTTAAATAGTGATTTTCAATTAACAGCACCAATTAAGGCTAATTGCTCTGACATTTAGTGCTCTGGCCACTATTAACATTCAAGATCCGCCAGGCTAATCTTTCTACCTTTCTAGATAGACTATTGATACCATACACTCCTTCCCGGTCCCTGCGGTTGACTGATCAAAATCTCCTTTCTGTAGCTTCCCTAAAGATGATCGGCAAGAGACGGGCAGAGATTTTTTTCGGTCGTCGCCCCACAGCTACGGAACTCACTCCCTGGACATATTAGAGAAGAATCTGTACGAGACAGGTTTAAAAGTTGATTGAAGACTTTTTTTTTTTTTTTACAAAGATGCTTTTGAAAATTAAAATCCTTTTCAAGGATAGCATTACTGTAGACCTTCTTTCTACGTATTTCTTTTAAACATTCTGCTCTTTTCTTCCTCCCCTAGCCTACTATGTTATCCTTCCACGTTGCTTTTCTCTGGAATTTTGTAATTCTACCCTCTTTCCTCTTGTTTCTGTAAGTCGGTCTGCAGAATTTGTCCTTGTACATATAATTATGTGATTTTTGTTACCCTGATTTTAATATATGCAACGCGTGTCAGCCTAGCATTGCTAGCGGTCAGCATTTTCGGTTGGCCTAACCAATGGCAGCAGAGGCCTATGGGACATTATATCAATCTGAATCTGGAATGTCGATGCAGATAGACCCCCAGATGCTCCTGCACAGAATTCACATACATTAAGCAGCCAGCCAGAATGGATTGTTTATCAAGAACAAGTGCTACTTGAATGGGACAAAGAAGCCAGAGACCATTCCTGCAAGTGTCACATCTTCCTTATCAATTAAACTAACCATTGTTTCAAACAGTTTACAAATTATAAACAGAAAGATACTGAGACATACAATAGTTTCTATTTTTAGAATAAGACTCCAACCTATAAAAGCCTCCTGTCTGCATCACCCCCCCCCCCCCCCCCTCTCACTCTCTGGAACCTGAAGCCTGGACCATCACCCCTCCCCCTTCCCTCTTGACTCTGTAATGCAGGTAAACTGTCCTCTCTCTCACACACACACACACACAAGCAGTCTCTGAATCCACTCTGTATTTGTAAAGCTTATGTCTATTTTTTTCTGTACATTTGTAACCCAGTAAAGCTTATGTGTCTTTCTAAAGATTGCCTTTCTGTAATATTAAGCCTATTTCTACATAATATATTCTTTACATGATCCCTTCTGGCTGTCATTGTCAGTAATTTCACTTCCAACGGAATCTTCTACGAGGGTATCGACCCCGGGTCCAGGCGGAGTGTAAGACCGCCACATTATGTCTTGTTTGCTTCAACATTACCCCTTCAAAACCTTACATTTTTGGGCAGTCTTTGAAATTAATATTACAAGCGTTTGCATCAAATTTTAATAAGCATGACCCACGAAATCTCTACTGCGGCATAGTAAAAGGGGAGGCGGGGGGGGGGGTAAGTTAGGCACCTGGATCAGCTAGGTGCACTGACCTAAGCACCGAACTTCAGGCGCTGTATATAGATTCTGGGCCAAATTCTATAACAGCATCTGAGCATAAATTGTCATTGACATGCCGGTATTTTCACACATCCACTTTCACTTGCAGCATACTTATCACGTGAACCGCTTTAACAAAGCGACCCCCTCCCCCCCCCCTTCCTTACTGTTTCCCCCCTTCCCTTCAAACCTCCTCTTACTTTTATTTTCACGATGTAATTATTAATCTCCCACACCCCAAACTCCTTTCGTATCCTGTTATGTCAATGTCTTTGTCTCAATTTGCTTCTAGCCCCTCCCCGTTTATTTTTAATTTTTACATTTTTTTAATATTGTAAACCGACCAGATACATGAAGAGGGTCGGTATATCAAATTACTTATAAGCTTGGATATCATGTCTATGGCAGGCGTGACTACATGCAGCTCTTAGGGCCAGATGCTACGTATGGGGCCAAAAATTGGTGCCAGAAACGATTCACATTAATATTAATATGCAATATGCTATGGTAGTCCTTACGATGCAAGGTTTTTGGCTTAAAAAAATTTGAGCATATTACTCCCTTCTACCACAAACTGCACTGGCTACTGGTGGAACCCAGAGCAGTGTTCTTCAACCGCCGGTCCATGGACCAGTGCCAGTCCACAGAAATTTCCTGCCGGTCCACAGGGCCAGCACATGCATCAGGCCCAAAACAGTGTTCTTCAACCGCCGGTCCACGGTGCGATCGATGCGGCGTTATCTTCGAGCCAGCTCCCTCTTTCTCACTGATTCAGTGCACAAAGCCACGGGCAGTGGCTCCTACGGGCATCCTGCGCCTGAACCGGAAGCCTTCTCTCTGACGTTGCAACATCAGAGGGAAGGCTTCCAGATGAGGCACGGGATGTGCAAGGTGCAATTAGTACTATTATGGAGGCGGGGTCTGGAGTGGAGATTGGGTAGAGATGGGCGGGGTCTGGCCCACAACTTAGCCCAGTGTTCTTCAACCGCTGGTCTATGGACCGATGCCGATCCACAGAATAATTCTTTTATTTCTGCCGGTCCATAGGTGTAAAAAGGTTGAAAAACACTGATCTAGAGCAGGGGTAGGGAACTCCAGTCCTCGAGAGCCATATTCCAGTCGGGTTTTCAGGATTTCCCCAATGAATATGCATTGAAAGCAGTGCACGCAAATAGATCTCATGCATATTCATTGGGGAAATTCTGAAAACCCGACTGGAATATGGCTCTCGAGGACCGGAGTTCCCTACCCCTGGTCTAGAGTATTGTTTAAATTTTCTTGCATTTGTTACAAAGTAGCATTTGGTCTGGCACCAGGTTATCTCCTTTCTCATTTTTCTTGGAGTCATTTTAATAAAAATACACGGAGAGTGCAGTTATTTACTTATCCTTCTATAAAATCTTGCCGCTACAAGAGGTTCCTTGAGAAAACTTTCTCTTTTCAGGCCGCTAAAATGAATACATGGCTCGGAAAAATGATGTTAGAAGCTTCTTCTTATTTAGATTTTAGGAAATTACTAAAGACTCAATTATTTAATAAGCTGACATCGTAATGGTTTTACCTTTTCTCCTATTTCAACAAGTTTCATGTTTATTTAATTTCTTTGATTAATTCGCGTAATCCAAATTCAGTGCGATTTACATAAATTCAAAAATTAAGTAAAATAATAAAAACCGACAAACATAACATTCACTACTAATACAGTAATACATGTAAGGAGGAAGGCTGTTGACAGCAATTGACATAAATACAATTCTAAAAAAATAAAAGTAAAAATAAAACCATGTTTGCATTCTATTTTTTTGTTTCTTACCTGCATAGTTTGCTTTTTCATCTTGATCAATTTTATTGAAATGTATGTACTGCTTTTTTTTTTGTTTTATCATGATTTTTTTTATTGAAAATGTATGTATGTATTGTTTTTCTCATGCTGTGAGCCGCTTAGAACCTCCCTGGTATGGCGGCATATAAATGAATTATTATTATTATTATTAATTTGACACACAAAGTTACAGTGTATGATACAAGTTATACCTAACTTTGTACACCAGACTAGGGTTACCAGATGTTCACATTTCTCAGGACGTGTCCTCCTTATGATTTTAAAGTGTTTGAGGCTTGTGCAGATGAGGACAGAGCTTAGGCATTGGTGGAATGAGGCATTATGACATCACAGTCTGAGCTCTAGAATGTTGCTACTTATGATTTTAAAGTATTTGAGGCTTGTGCAGATGAGGACAGAACTTAGGCATTGGTGGAATGAGGCATTATGACATCACAGCCTGAGCTCTAGAATGTTGCTACTTAGGATTTTAAAGTGGCTGAGGCTTGTGCAGATGAGGACGGAGCTTAGGCATTGGTGGAATGAGGCATTATGACGTCACAATCTGAGCTCTAGAATGTTGCTACTTATGATTTTAAAGTGTTTGAGGTTTCAGCAGATGAGGACGGAGTTTAGGCATTGGTGGAATGAGGCATTATGACGTCACAATCTGAGCTCTAGCATGTTGCTACTTAGGATTTTAAAGTGTTTGAGGCTTGTGCAGATGAGGACAGAGCTTACAGGAATGGGGCAGGGAAAGGAAAAGAACTCGCAGGGACGGGACGGGAAAATGAGTTCCCGCGGGGACGGGGAAAACTTTGTCCCCGTGTCATTCTCTAATATAATTAGGAAGGCCTGTGCGAATCTGGAAAAACCTTTCTATACTCTTCCAAAACCCTCTCAGAAATGCTTCATATCAGTGCTGTCAGGTGATATCACCCACAGGTTTGCTCATATCCTGCTTTCCTCAGAAAATATACAAAAATATTCTGTTTGTAGCCCTCTGATTACAATTCCAAAATGACTAATAATAAAAGCAGGATGGATAATTCCAATTATCCAGAGCCTACACTCCTATATTGCTGTTTTCTTTTTATCATTTGGCATATGTGTCTACTTATTAATCATTTTAGTCTTCCTGCTTTCCTTACCTTTTTTTTTAGTAGAATTATGCTCAAATTTGACATCTGAGATGCAACTTTAAAAAATTAAAACAGGAAATGTACAAAATACATTTGAGAAATATGAAATAGTGAAGACATATAGGGCACAATTCATTTAGGTAATGGTAAATCAAGGATATCTGCCAACATACAAACGCTGCCTTTGCCAACTGCAGCTAAAGTACAGGCTGCTCAGAACTCAAAATGTTGATTTGCACACGTTAACTTTATTAATTGCAATGATCCTTGGCATAAACATCTGCTGGCACTCTGGAGTAGCCAAGTCGTTACAGCAGCCTATTGACGATGAAAGGAATCAGGGTTCAAACGTCCATGATACTCCTTGAGACTTTAGGCAGATCACTTCACCTTCCCTTGCTTCAGACACAAACTTAGGGGAAACAGAAAGATGATGGCAGATAAAGGCCAAATGGCCCATCCAGTCTGCCCGTCTGCTGCATCCACTATCTCCTCCTCTCCCCAAAGGTTAAGGCTCTTTACACCTGCATTGTGAGGTCATAGACCTTTCTGGTTATAGAAATATAGAAAAACGATGGCATATAAAGGCAAAATGGCCCATCCAATGTGCCCATTCTCAGTAACCATTATCTCTTCCTCTCTCTAAGAGATCCCACGTCACATGCCTATCGTACATTTTCTTGAATTCAGACACAGTCTCTGTCTCCACCACCTTTTCAGGGAGGCTGTTCCACATATCTACTACCCTTTATGTAAAAAGTGTTTCCTTAGATTGCTCCTGAGCCTATCACCTCTTAACTTCATCCTATGCCCTCTCATTCCGGAGTTTCGTTTCAAATGAAAGAGACTCAACTCATGTGCATTTAAGCTCCTAATTAATGAGTTCTCCTGTGCTCTGACCAAACTACAATTCCTGAACATGCCTCCACAAGCTTCGTGTATAAATACACACTTTCTTGTCACCGTGTGTTCTTTTAGACATGAATGTGATTGTGCATTTTAATAAAAGCCCTTTTCGGTACCTAAAGTAAGGTTCACCAGCAGAAAATCTTTATAAAATTACTGTCTGTCTGACATCACTACCTGGATATCTCACTGCCATCTAAAATTAAACATGGTCAAGACTGAGCTCTTTATTTTTCTTCCTAAACTCACATTCTCTTTTTCTGTGGACAACACCCTCATCCTCCCTGTCTCATTGACTCGCAACCTCAAGGTAATTTTGGGCTCATCTCTCTCCTTCTCTTCCCAAATCCAACAGACCACCAAAACTCATTGTTTCTTTCACTACAACATTGCTAAAATCTGACCCTTCCTTTCTGAGTGCACTGCTAAAACCCTCATCAGCTCTCACCTAAGCTACTGCACCTGCTTCTCAGAGGCCTTCAGCTAAACCAGTGGTCTCAAACTCAAACTCTTTGCAGGGCCACATTTTGGATTTGTAGGTACTTGGAGGGCCGCAGAAAAAATAGTTAATGTTTTATTTAAAAAATGACAATTTTGAATGAGGTAAAACTCTTTATAGTTTATAAATCTTTCCTCTTGGCTAAGTCTTAATAATAATATTGTAATTTATAGCTAAAGAGACATATGACCAAGAAACTTTTATTTTACTTTTGTGATTATGATAAACATACCAAGGGCCTCAAAATAGTACCTGGCGGGCCGCATGTGGCCCCCGGGCCACGAGTTTGAGACCACTGAGCTAAACCATCTCTCTCCCCCTTCAGCCTTTTCAGAGCTCTTCTGCATGCCTCATCCTTTGCCAAAGTCTTTATGTCCACACAACACCTCTCCTCAAGTCACTTCATTGGCTCCCTATCTGTTTCCGCATAGAGTTCAAACTCATACTAACCTACAAGTGTATTTGCTCTGCAGCTCCTCAGTATCTCTCCTCTCTCACCTCTCCCCACATTCCCCCAGGCACTCCACTCATCAGATAAGTCTCTCTTATCAGTACCCTTTTCCTTTACAGCCAACTGCAGAAGCCATCCCTTCTACTTTGCTGCACCAAATGCCTGGAACAAAACTGCCTAACTCAATATGTCAAGATCCGTCTCTGGAAGTATTCCAATCCAGGTTTAAAGCTCACTTTTTTGAAGTTACTTTCAGTTCCAAACTCCAACTCACCTCCTAAGTACCCATATCTGCCTTATCATTCCCTCTGTAATTCCCCCACCTGAGCACTGCATATAGATGCACCTTCTTGTCCAGTTTATCTGTCTTAACTAGATTGTAAGCTCTTCCAAGCAGGGACTGTCTCTTCCATGTTTTGGTGCACAGCGCTGCATATACCTGATAGCGCTATAGAAATGATAAGTAGTCTAATGGTAACTGTCAAAAAAATATTTTAACAAAGACTTTAGGACTCAAAAAATTAGCAAAACTAACCTGGAAAATCCTGAGCTACTACTGTGGCAATAGATGATTCCAATACGTCATCTTACTAAAGGATTACTTTTGGTTCTAATAAAGTTTGAATTTCAACAACAACATTATTACTATTATAAGATGACAACTTAATAGAAGTAGGAAATGTGTCTCTCCTGCAAAGAAATAAAAATTTATGCAAAATAGGAAGACATAAAGCTTCGGTACAGCTGTCTCAGAGAGAACAATATCTTATTCTCTAGCCATGCAGTCACAAGGAAAGAGTTCTCATTATCTTTGCAGCCATAGTATCACCACAAACTCTCTACTTCACTAAGCAAATCTTTTTCTCCTCTCTCTCTCTCACTTTGCAAGAAAAGAACAGGGACGCACTTTTGGAGTTCAGGGCATTTTCAGTCCATATACCCTCAAATGAACTGAACGGGCGCGGGCTCTGAAAATCCTTTCTTTTGCAATATCATTCTAGTACTGTATTTTGGAAAAGGAATATAACCCTTGTCACTATTGGCCTAATACTATATACGATGCTAAAAACAGCATGCAGAAATCTGGACATGTGTCCGATTTCTGTGTGCAGTTTAATTGCATAAGAAGCTAATTCGTACCGATAACTGAGCACTGATCATCAATTATTGTCACAATTCGGCATTAATTAGAGTTTGCAAACAAATTTTTAGGTGGATTCAAAAAGGGGGCATGAGTGGAGCGGGGTGTTCCTGGAATTTATGCACGGTTTTATAGAATAAGGGAGATCCTTATGTAATTTAGGTGCAAGAATTAGCACGAGGTTTTACGTGGTGCAAATCCTCATAGCCTGGCTGACCTGAGTAGGCCCACTCTTACTATCAGAAGCTAAGCAGGGTCAGGCCTGGCTAGTACCTAGATAAGAGACCACCGGGGAATACCAGGTGCTGTATGCTGAGGGGCCCTATGTTGGGTAGCAGTGACATAGTGGAGCCGCACACTGCGCAGAAGGCAATGGCAAACCACTCCTGTACCCTGCCATGCTTTTTAAGTGGTTTATGAAATAAAATAAAACTTGAAACTTGAAACCTTTAATTGAGCACAGATCCAGGTGACAAATCCTATCCTCTAGACGGCGCCCAATTCTGAGCAATTATTATAGAATAACAATTAGCATGGAATTTTAGTGGCACTGATTTTGGGGTGCCATTTATGGAACCGAGTCCTATGTTACTATGTTACTATGTCTTTGCTTGGCTAGTGTGAGGCTCCCAAGGGATTGAAGTTATGATACTAGAGGTGACAGCTAGAGACAAGCTACAGGGGTTAACTTTTTTTTTTTTTTTTAATTTTATTTAACTTTGAAAAGAAAATTAGAAAAAATGCCATCAATACCATTGATTCATATTAATGGTGCCTGGGGATACATCAATACCATTGAAACACAAACTTTTTCAAACTTAATATATAGTCCACAACTGGGAGAACAAAGTAAGTAAATAATCCCTTCCAGGAAAAAGGGAACAAATACAAATGTTAAAGAATAGAGCAGTTAACCTCGGCTAAATATTAACAGACATGAGTAAACCTGTACTTCCTAAGGAGCTTCGAAAATCCCTTTCCCTTCTAAGAAAAAACGCAGCTGTTCTGGGTCAAAGAAAATATACTTATTTTGTTGGTAATTTATAACACATTTACAGGGAAACCTCAACTGAAAGGAAGCTCCTAAAGAAGTAACTTTAGATCTATATTGAATAAATTCCTTCCTTCGGATCTGAGTCCATCGTGAGACATCAGGAAAAATATAAATTTTTCCACCCAGATAGAAAATCTGCTTTAAATTAAAGTATAGTTTCAAAATCATGTCCTTATCTTGAAGAAAAACAAAAGATACTATCAAAGTAGCACAACCCAGAATTTCAATTTCAGATGATTCCAGTAGCTCGGAAATTCCTAACTGTGCTTGTTCTTCCTCTTCTTTCTTTTCCATCATAGTTCTTTTAAGGAAATAAAGTTTTTGTATAGGAGGGATATTAGACTCTGGAATTTTCAATATGGAAATCAAAAAATTTTTAAAGATCTCTCTTGTAGTCATGAGTTTTGGTATAGGAAAATTCAGTAGCCTTAAATTCAGGCTCCTAAATTGATTTTCAAGATTTTCAATTTTCCGTAGATAAAAAGTTTTATCTGTGACTTGTTGTTTATTAAAAGTCTTGACTTCCAACATAATTTGTTCAATCTCCCCAATTTTTTGGTTTTGCTGTTGAACCTGAGATTCCAATTGATTAATTTTAAATGGGAGCCCAAGTGTTAGGGAAATAACGTTGCTACATACCAAATGAAGATTTTCAATTGCTGTCCAAAGAGAGTCCAGGGTTACCACCGGTGGTCTGAGAAGTGGCTTGAGTTGGGTCAGCTGAGACAGATCTTGCTCCAGCCGCTGAACTCCATTGCGGCTTGAGTCTCTTCCCAACTCACCACCGCTCTCATTCGATGCTCCTCCCTCAGTCGGCTTCAACAAAGTTGGAATTGTTGAAGAAATCGCCTCCAAACCTGCTAGCTGCAGCGAATCCTCCCTCCCTTCTATTCCCAGGGAGCCCTCTGATCAGTAGATCGACGCAGCCGCGTTTCCAGGCACTGGGGGAGGGTCAGGTCCAGCTGGGCTCAGCGAAAAAACGCTGTCTAAGCTGAGCCTTTCCTGCGGCTCTGCAGCAGATAAGCCCGTCGCCAAGGGGACTGTAAATGAAGTCATTACAGTCTGTCGCGGTGTGGATGTTACAGACAGAGGTAGAGGGTTGATCCTCTGCCTTCCCCTTCTTTTTGGCATTGAAAAAAAAGAGTGAAGAAAAAACGTAGTAAGTAAAAAGTATACTCGCCAAATCAGGAGCTCACATAAACGCGTCCTGCTCTGTCGCCATCTTAGTTTGTTCTCTGCAGGGGTTAACTTTATGTACAAAAGGAGATCATACCCTTGGACAAGCCCATTGATCTCTAATCAAAGATGTAGCCCATGCTTGCCCACTGGGCTCTTCAGTGGACATTTCTTATGGTCTGCTGTCCCGAGAATAACTATTCACTGGTTTCTACATTACTGGGCAGCTCCTGTGGCTTCAGGCCTAAGTCTCAGGCTGTACTCGTGAGAGCCACATGTTCAATTGACAAGCAGACTGAGATGAACCCTGCTGAAGACTTTTGACAAGCAGTCAAGCAAATCAAGCTTCACCTTTTCCAAATCCCATGATTGAGAATGTCACCTTGATTGGAGCGTGGGTGAAGCCAGGACTGTCCTAGAACTTATCCAGATAGTGCGAATATTCAGTCTGTTATCCAGATAACTGAGGAAAGCATTCTGACCTAAATTATCTAAATAGCAGACTGAATATTAGCGTTATCCAGGGGGGAGGAGCATGGGATGGGCATATACTGTAAGTTGTGCTCTAAGGTGCTATATTTAGATGCCCACTTTTATGTCAGCCATGGACCTGGGATAAGTGGGCACACCTCAATGTAGGCGTGTTGTTGCCAGTTTATGCTAATATTGTATAATGGAAATTATTAGTGCAATTGCCATTATAGAATGAGCGCACTATTCCCAGATTCTATGTATTGCACCCACATTTGGGTGCGCCATCGAGATGCACTCACAATTTAATTGCTTAACGAGCCATCGACTATCAACAATTGGGCGCGAACAACCAATTATTGATGTCAATTGGCACCAAACAGGATTTGTGCATCAACCCTTTGCTCATGATAATAAATACAAAGCACCATGACTTGTTCTCTGTCACAGCGCCACAACTCCGGAATGCCTTACCGTCCAATATTAGAGAGGAAAAAAAACTAAAGTAGGCGGGCAACACCTAGAAGTTTCCAGGTTTCTAGGTGACCATCTAATTTGTCTAAATGAAATCCCTATCATGGAAAAAAAATATTTCAATTGTACATAGCTGTCTGAAACACTACCACGATATTTGTATCCATGTCTAATCCTGATCCAAATGAGTCAGTATGTATTTATTTATTTACTAGTATTTTAGCCCGTTACATTAACAGGTGTTAGAATATATGTCTGTGTGTCTTTATTTCTATCTCTCTCTCCCTCCCGCTGTCTGTCTCTCTCCCTGGCCCCCTTTGTCTGTCTGTCTTTCTGTGTCTCTCCCTGCCCCTGTGTCTTTCTTCTTTTCTTTCTATCTATCTGTCTCTCTCCCTGCTTCCTATGAAGCAGCATTTCTCTCCCACCACTTCCCTGTGCAGCAGCCACATCAGCATTCCCTCCCCCTCCATTTCCCTTCCCCCACACCACTTCCCTGTGCAGCAGCAACATTTCCCCTATCTCCCATTACCCTTCTCGCGGTCTGGCCAGCTCCCTTAGTCCCTTATCGCCACACACACCCCCCTTCCCTTCTCACGGTCCCGACAAACCTTCCGATTCCAGCAGCGTCTGCAGCACTCTATACACGCTGCTTTGGGGCCTTCTACTGCCCAGCAAATCAGGGCAGTAGAAGGCCCCGAAGCAGCGTGTGTAGAGTGCTGCAGACGCTGCTTGAATCGGAAGGTTTTAGGACCCGCAGCCCTTGCCGGACCCGAAGTGAGCTCTGGGGGTTTTTGGATTTTTTACAGGAGCAGGAGGAGAAGCCTGGGAGCTAGGAATTAAAGTCCATTGGGGGAGGGGAGGAGGGAGGAGAGCAGCTCCTCTCCCTTCCAGCTCCGGTCCGGCCCCCGCTGACGTCGCCCTGTCCAGTTCACACTCCGAAGACACGGAAAACGCAGCGCTGTATGGCCTCTTCTTTTTGCTGCCGCGAGCGTGGGTTCTGGGGAAGGACGGCAACAATGGCGGTAAACTTACAAGAAGGGAGGGAGGGAGTACTATATACTGCAACTTACAGCCTTCTCATAAGATCTTCAGATGTGCTCCTTATAGATTTTGTGCTTCTTGGCTTTATCCTTCAGATGGCAAGAGCCACCATGGCCGACAGGTTCCGCGCTGCCGTGCGCATGCGCAATCCTACCTGCGGATCCTTACAGTGCACGGAAAACAGGAGCACGCAGGTGGGAGTGCGCATGCTCGCTTAGGGCTTTATTATATTAGATACCCAGCCTTTCCCAAGGTGGGTGACAATGAACTACATGCATAAGCAAAATCACATACATTACAACAGATAAAACATCAATAAAACATAATAATAATAATAATGTAAAACATCGTAAAAATACAAAGAGGCTACCAGCGCCTCACATCAAAAAACTTTACATCAAATGCCATATTTCATTTTAAAGAAAAGATGTTTCTTCAACATTTTCTTGAAACTACTCAGATTTGTTTGCTGCCGTATATATCCCGGGAGCTTATTCCGGTAGGTCTTAGATGTGTCAAAATGAAGGAAATCTAGGAAGAGCCAAGGTAGAAAAATTAGCAAATTGTTGATAATGACATTTAACTTAGATAAATACATTTTAGTCACACAGGATATGAATGCAGTAGATTAACTATGAAAGTTTTATGGTCCAGTTTGTGTTGGGGTGTGATAAATGATGAATTGCATGCAAAAGGGTGGAACTAATGTATTTACCACTATGCAATGCTGAAATTAAAACAGATTTGGATTAAAATATATAGCTCTGGAGGTTTTTAAAAAAATATTTAACAAGAATAAGAAAATTCTAAAAAGTAAAAAAAAGTCATTTAAACTACCTGATTGGATGAATGGGTTCAGCACACATTCTGTCAAAAGCATCTGTTCTCCCAGCTAAAATAGGAATTGAGAGGACCAAATCACCCTGCACAATGATTTTAAAGCAAAGGATCGCATTTTCACATCTGCAGCCATAGTCCATAGGTTGTTATTGAGAAAGACATGGGGGAAGCCGCTGCTTGCCCTGGATCAGTAGCATGGAAAGTTGCTACTTCTTGGGTTTTGGCCAGATACTAACGGATCTGGATTGGTCACCTTGAGAACGGCTACTGGGCTTGATGGACCATTTGTCTGACCCAGTAAGGCTATTCTTATGTTCTTAACAGATTCCCCTTTTGAAACACGAAGGCAGAAAGTTTAAACTCATTCACAAGAAAGGGATATTTATCCTGGACAAGCAGGCTACAGAATGCCCTGCTGACAGAGACCATTCTAGCCACTGCAGCAAACAATTTTAAGATTAACTTGGATGGGTTCCTGAAAGTTAATGGTATAACTGGGTTCTCAGATTTATTGAAAATCTAATTGATACTGGAGGTGCTGAACTGGGGATTTAGTCTGATCGCATTCTTGAGCTCTGAAAGGATTTTTCTTTAATCAGTGAAATTTAATTGATTTTTTGTTCTCTGGGGTTTTGACTTCCTTTACTATAAACAAAGAATTATACAAATTTCAGTGATTAAAAGATGTTTGAATATATATTGGACAGACGCCTCTTTCAACTGTAATAAATTTATTTATTTTTCTAAACCGTTCTCCCAGGGGAGCTCAGAATGCTTTACATGAATTTATTCAGGTACTCGAGCATTTTTTCCCTGTCTGACCCAGTGGGCTCACAATCTATCTAATGTCCCTGGGGCAATGGGGGGATTAAGTGACTTGTCCAGGGTCACAAGAAGCAGTGTAGGTTTGAACCCACAACCTCGGGCTGCTGAGGCTGTAGCTTTAACCACTGCACCACTCTAGAAATCAAAATGTAGTAAAAATGAACCAAGTATAGGACAATGAAGCCATTGTGACATCACTGATGAGGTTGGCTCTTAGGCATTGGTGGAATGAGGCATTATGACATCACAATACCAGCTCTGGCTATCAGAGGCTGAAACTTTTCACACTACTTATTTATTGAACTTTCTATACTGTTCTCCCAGGGGAGCTCAGAAGGGTTTACATGAATTTATTCAGGTACTCAAGCATTTTCCCTTGTCTGTCCTGGAGATCTCACAATCTATCTAATGTACCTGGGGCAATGGGGGATTAAGTGACTTGCCCAGGGTCACAAGGAACAGCGTGGGTTTGTAACCCACAACCTCAGGGTGCTGAGGCTGTAGCTTTAACCACTGTGCCACTCTAAAAATCAAAATCTTGTAAAATTGAGGCAAAGGAAAATGAAGCCATTGTGACATCCCTGATGAGGTTGGCTCTTAGGCATTGGTGGAATGAGGCATTATGACATCACAATGCCAGCTCAGGTTATAACCAAGGAGCAGTGTGGGTTTAAACCCAGAACCTCCGGGTGCTGAGACTATAGCTTTAACCACTTGCGCCACACTATCCCCTTTTTACCAAAGAATGTTATGCCCTAATGCACATTTATGGGGAAATTGTATAAATGGTGCCTATGTTAGATGCCGCTAGGTGCCCTAATTGTGGATGCCTAACTAAAATTTGTATGCAATTTTTGCTTAAATTGGCTTAATTGGCGTGGCAATTGACCACGCCATTAAAACCGATTAAAATAAATAAAAAAATTACTTAATAAGTGTTGCATGTGGAATACTTCGTGGCGCCTACCGTTACAAACGTTGAAGTATCTACTGATGCCTAAAAACCCCTACCTAAAAAGTAGCATGGTTAGGGGTGGAGAACAGGCATCGTTGACTAAGGCATCACTAAGCGTCTGTGTTAGGCACTGGTAAATTAGGCCAGGGAAAACCTGGCCTAATATACCAATGCCTACCACAAGGACGGCTAGCGATGCCTAAGCACACCTCTATGAGTGGCACCTAGCGGATGATTGACAACTGCACTGACCAATGCCTAAGCGGTTATGCACCGTTTATAGAATCAAGCCCTTGGGGAAAAGGCTGTCTACAGTATGCAAATGATTTTGCAGTAGAATTCTCGCCTATCAGGCGGCTTTGTCGGATAAGAGCTTTGGGAATTTGATTTTAAGATCTGACACCTATCTAATTTTTAGGAAATTGATAAAAACGTATCTCTTTGAGACATTTTTTAAAAAAATAATTGAATTGTAATTCACTGTGAATGTTATGTTATGCCTACTTAAGCATTAGACGCCACTAAGCGCCATGCGATAAACACCTGTCTTTTCCATCACAGAAGCATACCACGACTCACACTGGCTCCCAATACAAGCAAGAGTACACTTCAAATTCTACTGCCTATTATACAAAGCTATTAATGGAGAAAGCCCAACCTACTGGAACAACCCACTTACCCCCATCCACCTCAACCAGGCACAGGAGAACCCACTCACTATTCACATACCCACCAACCAAAAATGTCAAAAGAGGAAAACTATATGACAACCTAATGGCCACCAAAGTAGCTAAACTAGACAGAAAAATCACTAATCTGCTAACTACGACCACAGACTACAAAACCTTCAAAAAAGAATCTAAAACCCTACTCTTCAAAAAACACGTAAAACCTGTTTAACATGACCAGTTCCTTCCCTAACTCCACCTACCACACACTCCACCCATATCTAATCTAAAATGTTTCTTATTACCCAACATGGTGCTCCTTATGTTCTCAACAATTCTTATGTAATTCTTAAGTTCTCAACAATTCTTATGTAATGTTACAATTCTTGTAACCTCCTGACAACTCTTGTGTAATCCGCCTTGAACCGCAAGGTAATGGCGGAATAGAAATCACTAATGTAATGTAATGTGTCTATTGCATAATTAATTTTTTTCCCAATTATTGAGCCTATTAAGGGTATTTTGCCAATTAACCCCCCCCCCTCCCTTTTTACGAAGTCATGTTAGGCTTTTTTATCGCCGGCCACGGTGGTATTAGTTCCAGCGCTCATAGAATCCTTATTAGCATCAGAGCTAATACCGCCATGGCCGGTGATAAAAAAGCCTAATGCAGCTTTGTAAAAGAGAGGGGGGAGGGGTAAGTTAGGCACCTAACTTTAGGTGCCCTTTATATAATTTTCTTGAGAAATATCATATATGCTTGTATCATATAGTCAATCTCATACAGATAATATCATATATACTTGTAGCATATATAGTCAAGTATATATGATATTTCTTGTGAAATATCGTATACATCAGTGGTTCCCAAACCCTGTCCTGGGGGACCCCCAGCCAGTCGGGTTTTCAAGATATCCCTAATGAATATATGTATGAGAGAGATTTGCATATAATGGAAGCGACAGGTGTGCAAATCTCTCTCATGCATATTCATTAGGGATATCTTGAAAACCCGACTGGCTGGGGGTCCCCCAGGACAGGGTTTGGGAACCACTGGTATACATACTTGTATCATATAGTCAATCTGAGATCTGATCTCAACTGGAAGAGAATTCCAGGTCAGTGCTGCCTGATACATAAAGGTTTGAGAGAACATTTTCTTATTTCTATTTCTTTTTATGTCAGGGAAGTGAAGCAAATGTTTGCCTTGTCAGAAAGAGCCATCCGAGTCCCTGGTCCAGAACTGATGGACCACAAACTAAAATAGAAAAACAAGCAGACTGTTTGCAGAAATGACAGACTAAGAGCAGCAAAGAGAGCGCAGAGTGAGGAGCTTCCACAGTAAGCTGGAACGATGGTTTGGGGTGATAAAATCTTTTGGTGAAGAATGCTTGATGCTTAGTTGTCAGAAGCTGTAACAAGATACTACTACTATTTATCTCTTATATAGCGCTGAAAGGCATACACAGCTCTGTACAGTTTAATATTTAATAGACTGTAAGCTCTTCTGAGCAGGGACCATCTAACCTGGACAGACAGACATGACATATAGGGTTGGGGATGCAGAACCCAAGGTGAGAGGAATTAAGAGTTGAAAGCAATCTCGAGGAGGTGGGCTTTTAACTTGGCCTTGAACACTGCCAGAGACGGAGCCCGCTGTAGGAATTTGGGCACTTTGTTCCAAGCATACAGCGCAGCAAGATAGAAGGGCCGGAGCCTGGAGTTGTCAGAGGAGGAAAAGGGCACAAATCGGAGGGATTTACCCATTGAGCGGAGCTCAGGGGGGGGGGCATAGAGAGAGAGAGAAGTGAAGAGAGATAATGAGGGGCAGGTCAGTGAATGCATTTGTAGGACAGTAAGAGGAGTTTGAATTGTATTTGGAAAATGAATGGGAAGCCAATGAAGTGACTTTAGGAGATGGGTAACATGAGTCTCGCGGAATATGAGTCATGCAGCCAAATTCTGCATGGATTGAAGGGGAGAGAGATGGCTGAGCGGAAGACCTGAGAGAAGTGAGCTGCAGTCTTCTAAGCGCGAGGTGATGAGGGCGTGGATACGGGTTTTGCTAGTATGCTCGGACAGGAAGGGTCGGATTTTGGTAGAAACCTGAAAGCTATTCTTGGTATATATATATATATATATATATACAGTGGTACCTTGGATTATGAGCATAATCCGTTCCAGGAGCATGCTCGTAATCCAAAATGCTTGTTTATCAAAGCGAGTTTCCCCATAGGAAATAATGGAAACTCGCTTTGATACGTTCCCCCCCCCCCATAACCGGCATCGCTCCCCCCCGCTCACAAAGGCCCCCTCGCTCTAACCGGCACCCCCGCCCGAACAACTTAAACTTACCCCCCTCCCCGTCTGGCACCGGCACGCAGGCACAGATCGCGCCGGTGCCTAGAAGATCTTCCGGCTTCTGCCTGCCTTGAGCATGCATCTGCGCATGCTCAAGGACTTCTAATTCTCCCTCGGCGAATGTATATTTAATATCTTTATTCATCTGTATAGGGGCATTGCATCTTGTCGATGGTACACTTATATATTTGTATTCCTGAGACTATCATATGTTGTACTCTTCTATTTCTTTGTTGTGTATAAAACTCTTTAATAAAACTCATTGAACTTAAAAAAAAAAATAAGTGCAACATATTATACAGACATTTTATAATTTAACAGCACTTAAATTCAATTAAATTATATTTCATAACAAATACATGCATCTTCCTCCCTTCTATATACCCAACAATTGCACTCAACCATAATTCAATTAAAAGTATCTCCCCACCCTGGATGTGTATGTTCAAAGGGCAAAATTCATAATCACTCCTTACAGAATTTTGTCAATGGCTCCCAAACATCCTTAAATTTTCTATAATATCCCTGCAGTATAGCAATCATACGTTCCATTTTAAAAATGTGGCATAAAGATTCCCACCAGAAATTATAATTTAACCGGTCCCAGGTAGAAACCTGAATGCTGTTCTTAGTATATATTGAAAGAATGAAGGCAATGTCAGTGTTTGGGCAGAGACAGAGGAATACAATTTATGTTGTGTGAAGAGTTCTCAGCAGAAGCTATAAAGAAGCATTTATGTTTATGTTTTAATCAAGCTTCGTATACTGCCATTCATTATAACAGAGCAGTTTACAAAATTAAGAACATAAGAATAGCCTTACTGGGTCAGACCAATGGTCCATCAAGTCCAGTAGCCCTATCCAGGTCACTAGTACCTGGCCAAAACCCAAGAAGTAGCAACATTTCAGCATCTCAAAGAATAGCAACATTCCAGAACCCCAATGAGAGCAACATTCCAGAGCTGAGATTGTGATGTCATAATGCCTCATTCCACAGTGCCTCAGAGCCAACCTCATCAGTGATGTTACAATGGCTTGATTGCCCTATACTTGGCTCACGTAAGAACATAAGAACACCATACTTGGGCAGACCAATGGTCCATCAAGTCCAGTAGCCCTATCCAGGTCACTAGTACCTGGCCAAAACCCAAGAAGTAGCAACATTTCAGCATCTCAAAGAATAGCAACATTCCAGAACCCCAATGAGAGCAACATTCCAGAGCTGAGATTGTGATGTCATAATGCCTCATTCCACAGTGCCTCAGAGCCAACCTCATCAGTGATGTTACAATGGCTTGATTGCCCTATACTTGGCTCACGTAAGAACATAAGAACACCATACTTGGGCAGACCAATGGTCCATCAAGCCCAGTAGCCCGTTCTCATGGTGGCCAATCCAGGTCTCTAGTACCTGGCCAAAACCCAAGGAGTAGCAACATTCCAGCATCTCAAAGAATAGCAACATTTCAGAACCCCAATGAGAGCAACATTCCAGAGCTGAGATTGTGATGTTATAATGTCTCATTCCACAGTGCCTCAGAGCCAACCTCATCAGTGATGTTACAATGGCTTAATTGCCCTATACTTGGCTCACGTAAGAACATAAGAACACCATACTTGGGCAGACCAATGGTCCATCAAGCCCAGTAGCCCGTTCTCATGGTGGCCAATCCAGGTCTCTAGTACCTGGCCAAAACCCAAGGAGTAGCAACATTCCAGCATCTCAAAGAATAGCAACATTTCAGAACCCCAATGAGAGCAACATTCCAGAGCTGAGATTGTGATGTTATAATGTCTCATTCCACAGTGCCTCAGAGCCAACCTCATCAATGATGTTACAGTAGCTTAATTGTCCTTTAAGAGCATAAGAATAGCCATACTGGGTCAGACCAATGGTCCATCAAGCCCAGTAATCAATTCTCATGATGGCCAATCCAGGTCACTAGTACCTGGCCAAACCCCAAGGAGTAGCAATATTCCATATAAAGGGGGAGCAAGAAAACAAGGGCCATACGTAAGTTAGGTGGCAGTAGGCGCCATACCGCCACCTAACTTAATAGCTTAAATTGTTTTTAATTGACATGGTAATCAGGGCAGGATTAACCAATAGGCCAAGTAGGCACATGCCTAGGGCCCGAAATGGTCAGGGGGGCCCGATAAAGGAAGGCATCAACATTGCTTTTTCCAAATGGTGATGGGCCCCTCCAGCATCAATTGGCAATGCGCCCCTCCCCCCCCCATCGACCAAAAGTAAGACAAGCAAGCAACACAAGTAAGAAAGGCAATGGGAACTGTAATTATTCAAGTGGTGCTGCTTGCCCAAAGCTTCCCTCTGACGCAGCTTCCTGTTTCCACCTGGGTGCATGATGGGGTGGGGTGGGGCAGGGGGTACTTGAGTACCTAGGGGCCCTCAACGAATTAATCCTGTCCTGATGGTAATTGATGGTGCCATTAAAAACTGATTAAAAACACATTTTTAAAAACTATGGGGCTCATAATCAAAAGAAAAAAAGTCTACAAAGAGGCCTAAATGGGTACTTGGACGATCAAAAAGCCTGATCGTCCAAGTACCCATAACCAAAGCTGGTTTTAGAAGTATATAAAACCAGCTTAGGCCTTTCCCCTGCCTCTAAACGCACAGAGAGAAAAGAGGCGTTTTTAGAGGAGGGGAAAGGGCGGGCGGTGAGCAGAAGGTGGGCCAACCTAGACCTGGGCGTACAGCGGGTATAACCAAAACTTAAAACAGGCCAAGTCAAAACAGGTATAAGTGCCGAAAAAAGGTCCGCTGAGCTGATCGCGGCTGCCGCAATGAGCTCAGCGGCCCCGGCAACCTGCCCACCCCCCTGAACCACAGCACTTCGGGGATGAGGATCGCAGCAGAGGAGGTGAGTCATCTTTCCTGCCGCAATCGTTGCTGCGGGGTGGGGGGGGGGTGGATTCTGTAACCGGTGTTCTTTTTGACAGATACCAGTTACAGAATCCAGCTTTTAGGCGAAGGACTGGCTCCTCCTTTGCCTAAAAGGCCTGGTTTGGGGCGTTTGGGAATTAGGCTGTTTTTTTGCTTGGTGATGTGTCTTAAGTGTAGAAGTAGTGGTGGTCTGGGCGTTTAAACAGCTGAAAGCATAGGCAGGCCATTATTTTAAAAAGCCTCCTTTTGGACATTTTTTTTTTGAGAATGGACATTTTCACTGCTTCTACTTTCAGCATTTAGGGCCAAGGCCAAAAGGGGACTTAGACATTTTTTTTTTATTATGCCCCTCTATGTGTCATAGATGCATACAAAGATAGGCATCGTCAAAGGCATCAGAACGGGGAGGCCACAGGGGCCATGGCCTCCCCAAAAACTGGCAGTCGACGGTTGGTGCCTGCCCTACCACCCGTTTCCTGATGTTGTACCTTATATCTTCGGAGCAACCGCCGCACAGCTTCAACCAGCAGGCCTGCCCCAGAAACCTTCATTCTAAACTAAACTAAACTAAACTAAACTAAACCTTAGGTTTATATACCGCACCATCTCCGCAGACACAGAGCTCGGCACGGTTTACAGGAATTAGGATGGGAAAGGAATTCTAATGGAGGGATAATGATTAGGAGTAAGAAGGTGTGGATGGGTGGGAGAAGCCAAAGAGGGAGGAAATGTTACAGTTTTGATCTTTTGATCAGGAGATGCGTTTCATTGTCCCGTTATAAGTTTGATCGGATTGTTTTACACTCTGAGGCAGCAGACTCGTGAAACGCTGGCCACCGTCGGTGTACCGATCAACTGAAGATAAGTTGAAAGTTTCTGTCTTCTATCAATTTGCATAGACAGCCCTGCTTAAGGTTTTTATACTTTGGGAGTGCAATGGAGGTTTTTTGCCAGTGAGGTTATCACCCAACCACCTTGGACCACCATTGTGGTGGTGGAAGGATCTCAGTCTGAGGCTTTTCCTCCATTTTTTGAAACGCATCCCATTTAAACCAAAGCAGCACTATCTACGTTGTATATGACATTCTTTGTATCTTTTTTGTGAAAGTGTATTTTGGAACATCATTGAGTTTTCACATATCCGAGTTTATTTTACAGTTTTGAGAATAGCCAGGTTTTTAGGTGTTTGCGGAAAAGTTGGAGGGAGCTTGAGGTTCAGAGCGGGAAGGTAAGGTTATTCCACTTCCAGAAGCTGGCCTGCTCGTTGACGCTGCATGGCGGCTGCCCCAAAGATTTAAAGTACAACACCAGGAGGAGGTAGGAGGTAGAGTCGGGAGTTGGTGGCGGGCCGTGCCGCAGGATTCTGCTGGGGCTAGGGCGGAGCTCCTGGATAGGGTTACCAGATTTTCCGTTTGGAAAATCTGGATCCCTGGACTCGTCCCCAGGTCCGCCCAGTTCCACCCATCCCTGCCCAGTCCCACTCCCTATCCCACCTTAGCCCCACCCCGCCTCTACTGCTCTCGTCGGGCAGGAAGGCATCGCGCATGCATGGATGCAACGCAACGACATCACGTAACATTTGCGCATGCGCGGATGCCCTCCTGCTTCTTAGAAGCTTTTAAAACCTGTCCTGCTCCTTCTGAAAATGGTGCAACTATGTTTCCACTATAAGCAGGAATAATGTAACCGAAAGTCAGAAAAAGCACTATACTATAAACCAAAACAGACTGACTTTGTAACAGTATCACAACCCCGGAGGAGGACCCGTTGTACAAAAATTTAGCTCAGAGATATAAAACTCTGAAGAGGGAGAGGTGACCCCCTCTTAAGGAAAGAGTTTATCTTCCAATCATTGCTTCATACTTTGTAACAAACGAGTCCAACTCAGAGGTATAAAAGTTTCAGCTGTATATATATCTCAATAAAGATGCAATATGCACTCCAAAAAGTTTCAAAAATCAGGTAAATTTTTTTGCATTCAGGTAAGCACTGGAATATTCAGCATTCGTATGATTAAATCTCAAAAATACTTATCAGGGTCCCGACGCGGCCCCGTTTCGGTGTCTACTTCAGGAGACCCCGTCTGACTAATTGAATTCTGCCATAGGTTAATAACTGTAAGAAATTCAAATACAGGTTCTGAAATGCAAAAACAAAAATTCAGAATGCAGTAGATATGGGCTAATACATTCAAATAGCCACAAACTCATGCAAAATGTAATAAGGTTTCCAGCTAGCTTAAAGGACAGGAGTGGGTAGCGTTCCTCTGATCATGTCTGGCACTCGCTACATATTTCTGAAGCTTTTTGCTCTGTATTGTTTTTTCATCGCTACAGTGACGTCATCACGCCTGCTACGTTCGGTTTCCCGCCTTTCTCCGGTTTAAATTCCGCAGTGGGGGCGGGCGCCTTGTGTAGCACAGAGATTTTTCATTTGCAGAATGAACCTGTATTTGAATTTCTTATAGTTATTAACCTATGGCAGAATTCAATTAGTCAGAAGGGGTCTCCTGAAGTAGACACCGAAACGGGGCCGCGTCGGGACCCTGATTAGTATTTTTGAGATTTAATCATACGAATGCTTACCTGAATGCAAAAAAATGTACCTGATTTTTGAAACTTTTTGGAGTGCATATTGCATCTTTATTGAGATATATATACAGCTGAAACTTTTATACCTCTGAGTTGGACTCGTTTGTTACAAAGTATGAAGCAATGATTGGAAGATAAACTCTTTCCTTAAGAGGGGGTCACCTCTCCCTCTTCAGAGTTTTATATCTCTGAGCTAAATTTTTGTACAACGGGTCCTCCTCCGGGGTTGTGATACTGTTACAAAGTCAGTCTGTTTTGGTTTATACCTTCTGAAAATGGGACATTTCGGCATCCCGAAGCTGTGTGTGGGGACAACGGGACAGGCGAGCTAAAAACGGGACAGTCCCATTCAAAACGGAACGTATGGTCACATTACTCATATATGCCTTGGGATGGCTGGGGACAATGACAGCAGCCCACCTCAGCCACTGCTTGCCATGCAGGGCAGGATTAACCAATAGGCCCAGTAGGCACGTGCCTAGGGCCCGAAATGGTCACAGGGGCCCGATGAAGGAGGGCATCAACATTGTTTTTCTCCAAACGGCGATGGGCCCCTCCAGCATTGATCAGCAACGTGGGCCCCCCCCCCCCCGATCGGCAACGTGGCCCCCCGATCAGCAACGCGGCTCCCACCCCCATCAACGGAAAGTAAGACAAGCAAGCAACGCGGGTAAGAAAGGCAACAGGAACTGCAATTTTGCAAGCGGTACTGCTTGCCCAAAGCTTCCCTCTGATGCAGCTTTCTGTTTCCGCCTGGGCGCATGGTGGGTGAGGAGGGGCAGGGGGCCCAGTGTACTTAGGGCTCTCGACGAATTAATCCTGCCCTGTTGCCATGGCAACCATTGTGCCTGTGGCAGCCACTGTACAGTAAGTTATTCTGATCTTGGTACTTGTATGCAGAGAAAGAACTACCGTATCATGTGATCACAAATGTGTGGATCAAGACTTTACGGAAGTAACCCCAAGTGGAGTACAGGAGGATTAAATCAATATTCTTAGATTTCATGCCTGTCCTGGGTGATCCCCAGCCAATCCGTTTTGCAGGATATCTGCAATGGATATTCATGAGATTGATTTGCATATACTGTTTCCACTGCATGTAAATTCATGTTACGCATATTCAGTGTAGATATCCAGAAAACCTAGCTAGCTGGGGGTCCCCCTGGACCGTTTCAGAACCACTACATTACAGCATATGAAATTTAGGAACATTGATTTAATCCTGCTGTACACTACTTGGGGTACTTCCATACAGTGATGTAGCGAGGGTGAGAGGCACCCCCCTTCACCGCCCTCATCTCTGTGCCCCCCGTTCCTTCCCCAATCCCTCCTGCTGTGCCCTCACCCCCCCCCCCCCCGTTCCTTCCCTTTCCAGTACCTCTAGTGGAAGTTGTTGCCCGTAACGGTCAACAACGTGCTCCTCGCAACTCTGTCGGCTCTCCCTCTGATGTCACCCCCTATGCGTGACACCCGGAAGTGACATCAGCGGGAGAGCTGAAGGGGTCGCGAAGAGCACATTGCTGACCACCGCAAACAACTTCAACTAGAGGTATGGGGGGGAAGGGAAGGGGGACTTGCACATTGAAAGGAGAAATGGGAAGAGGCGGGGGGCGCAGAGAGGAGCAGGGGTGCTGACGCCCCGCCAACCTGTGCCACTGCTTCCATAAAATCTTTATCCACACTATGGGCCTAACTCTCAAAACGCATGTCCCAATTGCAGGCGTTGGTAGGCGTCCTACGACCATCTGGCAGTCAATCGGCATGCACGTTTTTAAAAAAAATTGTGCGATGAAGGACGCCTATATTGTATGTGTCTGTAGCACCTCTGTGGAGATGGGCAGGGCCGCTTAAGCATGCCCAGGGCGGCCTTGGGTGTGCTTAAGCATCCCTATCTGTCTCCTTAGGCACGGGACAGATGCCTTAAATGTAGGCCTGCAAAACGCTAGCCCACATTTAAGTCATCTGTTCAGCAATGTAGACGCAATTCTCTTTAGGACGCCAATGCATGATCAAACCACGATCAGCGGCTGCCTCTTAGGCGTCCACAGAGAATCAGGCCCTGAATCTGCATGAGAAGCAGCACATGCAAATCAATCTCATGAATATTCATTGCAGATATCCTGAAAACCGGACTGGCTGGGGTTTCCCCGGCGCAGGTTTGGGAGCAACTGCTATGGCCAGGACCTTGCGCTGACAGTCTATTTGGCGCTGTCTTTGCTGATAGAAAAACGGTTTCAGTAGGGCCTGGTCTATACGGTAAAAAAATAGAAAGGAAACAGGCAAGCTGGTAACCAAACTACAATAATTTGAAAGAAAGAAGCAATTTAAATACTGTACACTTCCCCCTTCCCATTCGCGGTTTCTGCACTCGCGATTTCACATAATCGCGATTTTTTTTCTGGGGAGGGGGAGTTCCCGTCGTAGTCTCGAGAGACTACGGGAACTCACAGCAGCCATTTCCTCATGGCGATCTGCACAGGGCAGGAGTGTAGGAAGATTGCTCCTGCCCCGAAAGTCCTCTAGACCACCAGGTAAGGCCGGGAAGGCAGCAGGGAGGTGGGGGTAGGTCAGAGTCGGATAATCGCGGTTTTTCGCCATTCGCGGTCCGGCTCTGCCCGTATCCCCCGCGAATAACGAGGGAGAAGTGTAGTGTAATCAGTTGAAAGATTAAGGTCTCCTTTTACTAAGCCGCGTTAGGGCTTTAAGGCACGGAATAGCGCGCGCTACATTGCCACGCACGCTAGACCTAAACGCCAGCACTGAGCTGGCGTTAGTTCTAGAAGCGTAGCGCGCGGTGTAGCACGTGGTAATTTCCTGCGTGCGCTAAAAACGCTAGCGCACCTTAGTAAAACGAGCCCTGATTGTTTGCTTTGGAAATATACCACGCTGAGTTAGAGAATAAAAGAGATTGCTTGATAGAAAAAAAATAATTAGGGAAAGTCCTCTCAAGTAATGAAGAACAAATTCTGAATTATTAGTTGTGGAACAAGCAACAACAAGCTTGTGTGACCGTTTCTTTGGGAGACAGACAGCCAATTTGAAGCTTTAATAACAGGAATATGCCTGAGCTTCAGAAAGGTAAATTATATATGTATAGTGTATTGTAAAAATCAAGAAAGGTAATAGATTTATGTGACAGGGAGCTTTAATAATCCTGTTGCAAGGCAATAAAAATAAGTCATAAATAACTTCTCGGTACAATCCTGCAGCGTAGGCAGAAGAAAATTTAAGAAGGCAAGAAAATATGACAAACAATGGGTTCGATTTATTGCAAAACTTATTGCAGAACATCAATTACTACCGTGACTATTCTGTCGTGTGAACTCTAGGCGTACGGGGTCAATATTCAAAATCTACGGCCAGCATTTCATGTAAATACCAGTCACGGCGTTTGGAGTTATGCTCAAATATTCGTCGACAGCTGCTCTCCAGACTCAGATCAGCACCAGAATATACGGATAGTACAGGCAGAGACAGAATTACCTGAATAATGACGATATTCAGCTGGTTACCCAGATAGTCACGTAGATTGATTTATTTAAGTATTTATATACCACTTATAGCCTAAGGGCTCCTTTTACAAAGCTGCGATAGTGGTTTTAGCACGCGCTAAATTGCCCCGCGCGCTAGATGCTTATGCCAGCATTGAGCTGGCGTTAGTTCTAGCCACGTAGCGTGGGTTTAGAGCACGCTAAAATTCTGCGTGCGCTAAAAACGCTATTGCAGCTTTGTAAAAGGAGCCCTAAGTAGTTTACATACAGGTAATTCAAACATTTTCCCCTATCTGTCCTTGTGGGCTCACAATCTATCTAATGTACCTGGGCCAAAGGGAGAAATAAGTGACTTGCCCAAGGTCACATGGAGCAGAATGGGATTTGAACCTACAACCGCAGGGTGCTGAGACTGTGGCTCTAACCACTGCTCTTAGGACAGCTGAATATTGTTTAGCTCCTAATTTCTGATGAAGGTTCTGTGGTTTCACAGTTCACTATCTTCTGTTCTTTCATTTCTCACTCTACAATCAGGTACTACCCTGCAAAACGTCTAAACGTAGGGAGAATGGCTGCTGCTGGACAGGGGGAGCAGGGAAAGGGTGCTGCTGGACAAGGGGGAGGTAAAACAAAGGGAGAAGGGCTACTGCTGGACAGGGGGAGTATGGAAGAGGTGCTGCTGGATAGGGGGGAAGTAAAACGAAGGGAGAAGGGCTACTGCTGGACAGGGGGAGCAGGAAAGTGGTGGTGGTGGGCATGGGGGAGGTAAAAGGAAGGGAGAAGGGCTACTACTGGATAGGGGTAGCAGGCAAAGGGTGGTGGTGGACAGCCGAGGAAAGAGAGAGACAGAAAGAAAGAAAGACAGACAGACAGCGGCCAAGGAGAGAGAAAGAAAGAAAGACAGACACACACATCTATTCTAGCACCCGTTAATGTAATGGGCTTAAAGACTAGTATATATATATATTTGTGAAGTTATGCTTTTTTGAACATCATTTTGAATTGTTGGTTCAGATGTTAGTGTATCTGAGCTTGATAACTTTAATTCTTCATATTTGAACTTAACATCAAAACTGATCAAAAATTTGCAGGTGCTCCAGAATACTGTGGTTAGATTAATTTTTGGTCTAAAAAGATACGAAAGTGTTGCCTTAGCATACAAGAATCTTCATTGGTTATCGGTTGAGAGGCAAATTAATTTTAAATCAGCTTGCATAGCTTATCGTATGTTACAGACTGGCTCATCGGATAATCTGATTTTGCTTTTTTTCTCATTTGCATTACTCTTCCGCCAGATTATGTGATACTTTATTACTACATTTTCCTCAGATTATAGGAGTACGGTATAAATGACAGCTCAACTCCTCTTTTGCTTAAGCTGTCATTACAATTTGGAATAATCTAACTGTTTACATTAGGACTGATATCAATTACTGAAGGTTTTGTAAAAATTTGAAAACTTTTTTTATGACTTGTTATAATATCCATGTCATGATGATATTTTAATTGTTGATTGCCGTACATGAAGAAGGACACGGTACTACTCAAAAGGGTCCAGAGAAGACCGACTAAAATGGTTAAGGGGCTGGAGAAGTTGCCGTACTGCGAGAGGTTAGAGAAATTAGGCCTCTTCTCCCTTGAAAAGAGGAGACTGTGAGGGGACATGATCGAAACATACAAGATAATGAAGGGAATAGACTTAGTAGATAAAGACAGGTTGTTCACCCTCTCCAAGGTAGAGAGAACGAGAGGGCACTTTTTAAAGTTGAAAGGGGATAGATTCTGGACAAATGTAAGGAAGTTCTTCTTCACCCAGAGAGTGGTAGAAAACTGGAACATTCTTCCAGAGGCTGTTATAGGGGAAAACACCCTCTAGGGATTCAAGAGAAAGTTAGACAAGTTCCTGCTAAACTGGAACGTACGCAGGTAGGGCTAGTCTCAGTTAGAGCACTAGTCTTTGTCCTAGGGGTAGCTGTGAGAGCGGACTGCTGAACACGATGAACCACTGGTCTGACCCAGGAGCGGCAACTCTTATGTTCTTGTATTTTCCCATAGGTTTTACAGCCTCTCTGAATGTAAATCACCTTGAACCTTTTTGGTATAGTGTGATTAATAAATTGTGTATTAGATTAGTTTAGAACATGACCTTCTGCAATATGCCCTTGTAAGCTGTGGTAAGTGTATGCTCTCACAAAATGTACCCGATCTGTGCAGAATTTAGGCGCAAACATTAATACCAGGTTTTAGCTGACGTAATTTTAGTTGTGAGGCCAACCACTACAAGTACAGTTTATAAACTGTACCTAAATCTAGGCACAGTTTATAGAACTGGTCTAAGCAAGTTTTATTCTGCCCCAATATTTTGGCAAATTCAACAGAGAGAGGCACTGGAGATGTCACAACCAACCTGAGGACACTGAGCCTTTATTTACAGTTTGTATCAAAGTTTCATAAAAAGTAATGTTCCCAAAACAAACAACGAGGTCTCGACTAAGATCCGAGTTTCGGCGATACCATCGCCTTCCACAGGGGACAATTCCGTACGACCTTGCAAAGCTCTGTAAACTATGCGTGTGAACGCATCGGCGTCTCTCCATCCAAAAAGAAGCGCCAAATTTATCTCATGCATATTCACCATGGATGTGCCCTGAGGAAAATGCAATTCAATATAATCATTTTATTAATTTTCCATTTGTTGGTTTTTCTTTTTCATGAGTGGAAATGCTTAATTATTCTTTTAGAAACAGAGAAAATGATGACAGAAAAAGACCAAGGGCTCCTTTTACTAAGCTGCGATAGCGGTTTTAGCGCACGCTTAGAATTGCCACGCGCACTAGACGCTAACGCCAGCATTGAGCTGGCATTAGTTCTAGCCGCCTAGCCGGGTTTAGCACACGCTAAAATTCTGCGTGCGTTAAAAAACGCTATCGCAGCTTAGTAAAAGGAGCCCCAAATAGTCCATCCTGTCTTTATGTAGATTCTACCTCAGCCCCAAAGGTGTCCAGAGCACATTATAGTAAAGGTTCTGAGAAGCAAATGATGGTTGAGGAGGGTGGGATTGATTAATTCCCTGGACTTGATGATGCAATCGGGCATTTCAATTGAGGAGACCGGCAATGGAACCACCTTGGTGCATAGTATGCCTCTTGCTGGCTTCAGGTAGAGATAGTACAATGATACATCAAAAAGTAAAGGCAAAATGCATTTACCGGCTTTAACAGAAGTAACTGGGAGCAATTGAACATATCACTTTTCCACATAATCCCCATGCAAAAGGACGTATTTGTTGTATCATTTTCTGGTCTCCATCCAGTCGTCCTGAATGCCTGCTGTAACTTTGGGATGAATTTCCCCTGTTTTGTTTATTCGCCTAGGCAATTGCACTGTTTAGATTGTGGGCTTCGCTAGTCTTGTCACTGCAATCTTTTTTTGGGGGGGAGGGATTGGGGAGGGGGTTAGGAGGGGGCTAGGATAATGGGTGTTTCGGGGTTATCAGTGAGAATATTTTATCCAAGTTCCAGCTCTACATTTGTTTGGTTTTCCAATACTCTGTATTTTAGAAACTTCTCTCCCAGTCACACCTTGTATATGGTTATCAGCAGGGGGAGGGTTTTGTATGGAGGGGCTGGTGCGGGCTGCTTTAAGTTGGCTTTTCTTCCTGCTTGTTTTAGAGCTGGCTATGTCGACTATGTTTTATGACTTATAGAAACATGGATAGTGTTGTACAGTGGATTGTATTACATATAATGTTTGTATTTTAATTTTCAATAAAAATTAGTGTAATAGGATAATAATTCTGGCTTTATTTTCATATTGTTATTTTCTTTATGTAACAATTCACTGACGTTCACTGTTGGGGGAATGTTGGATGGGATGGGGACGGGAGTGGGTGGGAGTTAGGTGCTTGGATTTGGGTTATGCACTGTACAATTGTGATTTATCTGTTATTCATGATGGTTTTCATGACACAGTGCTGTTCTTTTTTTAAAAAAATCTTTATTGATTTTCAAGTATTAACAGTGCAATACTTAATGTATAACAAATCAAAAAAAGCTCACTTAACTTATAGATATTCAAAGTAATCATTTTTCCCCCACCCCTTTACTTAATCAATGATATAAATACACTTATTCTTCCAATAACCCACTCTTATTTAAAGTGGTAATGCATTCCCATCCCCCTCCCTCCCACCCTGGACGTGTAAGGAAATCAAACAGAAATTAATGCTCTTCCGGAGGTTGTAGTAGGCGAGAGCACAGTAAAGGGGTTTAAGGAAGGTTTGGATAGGTACCTAAAGGATAAAGGGATTGAGGGGTACAGAGAGCAGCAGAGGTAGGTTATAGAAGTAGAGGTAGATTATAAAGGTCAAGAATTCACTTCACAGGTCAAGGACCTGGTGGGCCGCCGCGGGAGCGGGCCGCTGGGCAAGATGGACCTCCGGTCTGACCCAGTGGAGGCAATTTCTTATGTTCTTATGACAACTATATAGAAGCAATAAAAGATGTCAACGGACCCCACACCAATTTAAATACCTTATTATGTCCCAACATCCCAGCATTCATTTTTTCATACCTGTAGCTGGAGCATAAGTTCACCCACCACAAAGGAAAGTTGAGGCGATCATAGTTCTTCCAATTACGTGTTATCATCTGCATGGCTATCCCCGTCATAATTAAGAAAAGCCGGCATTTATAACGATCCACAGGGGGCTTAACATGAAATAAAGGTCCACATATCACTACCTCATATTTCAGTGGAAATGATGAATCGAGTATAGCATTAATCTGTCCCCATATCGACTTCCAGAAGCTGAGTATCAGAGGACAATAGAACAGCAGATGATCCAATGTCCCAATGTCTAGATCAGTGGTTCCCAACCCTATCCTGGAGGACCACCAGGCCAGTCGGGTTTTCAGGATAGCCCTAATGAATATGCATGGCGCAGATTTGCATGCCTGGCACCTCCATTATATACAGATCTCTCTCATGCATATTCATTAGGGCTATCCTGAAAACCCAACTGGGCTGGTGGTCCTCCAGGAGAGGGTTGGGAACCACTGGTCTAGATGACACAGTGCTGTTCTTGCCCCGGATTGGGCCTCCTGATTGTATTTTTTTCTCTCTTTCAAAATGGTTAATACAAATTTATTTACACACAAAAAAATAAAAAAAATTAGTGTTTAAAAAAAAACAAACCCCAACAACAACTGTTACCTCTCTGTTACTGAGTGCATAGATTTATGTTCCTGTCAAGCATGTTTAATTTCCATGATCAATGCTTATGGTTCTTTTCATAACATCTCACCCAAGGCACAGAACTATTGATGCACACATTATTATAGCATTAATTGCCTTTGAACGGGTAAAGTGTTTTGTAATAAGGAAGCTTCTGCGTTGCTCATAAGAGCTTAGATTTTAAAACCAAGAGCACCTTTTGCTTTTTGTACGAGCTCGTATCACCTTGCTCTGTGAAAGAGGTGGCCGCTGGTATAGTGTTTCTCAGCTCAGTATATCCATGCTACAGCATCTGAGGACATGTGCTGAGTACGCTTCCAAACCCGTGTCTTTTTTTATGCAAAAACTGCAGCTTGAGATGCGAAGGTCAGAGAAAAGCTAGTAAATGTTTATTGTTTTTCTCAGTACTTTCCAGAGAGGATTAGAATTGATTTTCTTTACCTTGGCACTTCAACATCTAAGATTTGTGCAACAGTAGACCCTTCATTGAGATGGGTTTTTTTTTTCTTTTTATTTACATTTTTGTGCTTATTTAGATTAGATAGACACATCATTTACAAATGATAGCAAAATGCGTATGAATGGGGATAAAATATGCAAACACCAGTTCTAACACTCATTTCTATGTAAATCCAAGCAGTTCTCATGGACATCCATAGATGCATTATTTGAAAATTCCATATTTTGAACATCATTGAAGAGAAATAACACAACAATTTAGCACCACCCTGCCCCCAACAGTAATGGTTTGTGGACCTTTAGGGCCACAGATTATGAAGAATGACACAGTAACAAAATTATCACTGTTCCTGTCCCTGTGGATAACCTCAGGAAACTATCCCGTGTCATTCTTTAGTGCAGGGGTGCCCAACACGTCGATCGCGATCGACCAGTAGCTCAGGAAGGCAACGCGAGTCGATCGCGGAGCCCATCCCGGGCTCTGTGATAGACTCGTGTTGCCGTCCTGATCTACGGGCCGATCAGCCTTCCTCTCCAGTGTTCTCTCTAGGGCCTTTTAGCTGGGCGATCTGCCCAGCTGTCATCTGCTGCTGCCGCCGCTGCTGAACATTTAAAAAAAACAAAAAAAACAGGCTTGGAGATTTCAGCCCGTAGCGAACTTATGCTCCGTGGCTCTAACGTGTGCGTGCCGGCTTCCCTTCTCTTCCCTCCGAAACCAGAAGTTATGTCCGGGGGAGGGGGGGGAGAAGGGAAGCCGGCATGCACATGTTGAGAGCCCTGAAGCAAGCGTTCGCTATGGGCTAAGGCGGGAGACAGGTTAGTGAAGCATTTGCTCTTCTTGCTGCCGGGTCCTGCCTACTTTCTGTTTCCGCGAAGGCAGGACCCGGCAGCATTTCCCCCAATACGTCAATCGCGATCTTGGGCCAATCAGCCTTCCTCTCCCCGACAGCAGAATTGACATCAGGGAGAGGAATGCTGGTCGGCCGAAGCAGGGAGAGCTTGGGGCAGCGTCGGCTTTCGGGCCTGTTATTGGTGGCAGTTTGGGTCCTGGTCCCCGATGGCAGTGGCTTGGGGGAGGGCAGGGAGAAAGAAAGGGCAGGGAGAGAGGAAGGAAAAGTTGGGGGAGGGAACGAGATCTGGAGGAGAGGAAGCATACAGGCTAAAAGAAGGGAAGAAAGATTGGATGCACAGTCAGAAGAAGAAAGTGCATCCAGAGACTCATGAAATCACCAGACAAGGTAGGAAAAATGATTTTATTTTAAATTTAGTGATCAAAATGTGTCTGAATTTATATCTGCTGTCTATATTTTACACTAAGGTCCACTTTTACTAAACCGCAATAGAGTTTTTTTTAGCGCAGGGAGCCTATGAGCGTCGAGAGCAGCGCTGGGCATTCAGTGCAGCTCCCTGCGCTCTAAAAACTGCTATCGTGGTTTAGTAAAAAGGGAGGGGGGTATATTTGTCTATTTTTGTATGGTTGTTACTGAGGTGATAGTGCATAGAGTCATCTGCTTTGACCTCTTTGAAAAACCCTGGAATAGGAATGATAATTAACATTTTCTATGCGTACAGTGTGCGTTGTGTGTTTTTAAAATTTTATTGTTGGTAGATCATTTTGACTTGGTCATTTTAAAAGTAGCTCGCAAGCCCAAAAAGTGTGGGCACCCCTGCTTTAGTGTCTAGCTCAACCTCAGTCCTTCTACACTAGCATTCTTCAGTGCAAGGCTTGAGGCTTGAGGCTGTGCCCATTCATACTCTGATTCTTATGTGAGCCAAGTATAGGATAATGAACCCATTGTGGCATCACTGATGAGGTTGGCTCAAAGGCATTGGTGGAATGAGGCATTATGACATCACAATATCTGCTCTGGATACCAGAGACTGTCATTCTTTAGTGTCTATCTCAACCTCAGTCCTTCTACACAAGCATTCTTCAATGCAAGGCTTGAGGGTCAGTGGCTGAGCCCATTCATACTCTGATTCTTATGTGAGCCAAGTATAGGATAATGAACCCATTGTGACATCACTGATGAGGTTGGCTCAAAGGCATTGGTGGAATGAGGCATTATGACATCACAATCTCAGCTCTGGAATGTTGCTACTATTTGGGCTTCACCAATCAGGAGCTGCATATCAAAGCAACTCCTGATTGGTGAGGCCCAACTTTAGTGCAGGAAGAGGTAGTCAGAGCATACCACGAGTGATTTCCTTCACTCGCAGGCGCTCCGGCTGCTCTCTCCTGCCTCTCCGGCTGCCCTCTCCTGTCTCCCCCACTAACAACCATATTCACGGTTTTTCAAGATTCGCAGGGGTTCCTGGAATGGAACCCCCGTGAATATCGTGGGAGTACTGTACTGCAAGACATGCTCAGGGGTCTTGTGGTAACTCCAAAATGTGCCTGCACAAACCACACCCTAAAAAGGTCTAATTATTTTTTGAAGAGGGTGTCATGGGTTGAGAGTACTAACCAGTTAATACATCTACATTACAGCATGCTAACTTTGCAAGTACCATGTGAGTCCTTACCGTCTTCAAAATGAGTGGCAGTAAGTGTAATTGCAAAGGGACTTGAACAAACTAGAAGATTGGGTGACAAGATGGCAGATGAAGTTCAATGTTGAGAAATGTAAGGTATTACATGTGGGGAGCAGAAACTCAAGGTACAACTATACAATGGGAGGGATATTATTGAATAAGAGTACCCAGGAAAGGGACTTGGAGGTATTGGTGGACATGACAATGAAGCCGACGGCACAGTGTGCAGCGGTCGCTAAGAGAGCGAATAGAATGCTTGGTATAATCAAAAAGGGTATTACAGCCAGAACGAAAGAGGTTATCCTGCCGTTGTATCGGGCAATGGTGCGCCCGCATTTGGAGTACTGTGTTCAATATTGGTCGCTGTACCTTAAGAAGGATATGGCGTTAGTCGAGAGGGTTCAGAGGAGAGCGACATGTCTGATAAAAGGTATGGAAAACCTGGCATATGCTGAGAGATTGGAGAAGCTGGGTCTCTTTTCCCTGGAGAAGAGGAGACTTAGAGGGGATATGATAGAGACTTATAAGATCATGAAGGGCATAGAGAGAGTAGAGAGGGACAGATTCTTCAAACTTTCGAATAATAAAAGAACAAGAGGGCATTCGGAAAAGTTGATAGGAGACAGATTCAAAACAAATACTAGGAAGTTCTTCTTTACCCAACGTGTGGTGGACACCTGGAATGCGCTTCCAGAGGATGTAATTGGGCAGAGTACGGTACTGGGGTTCAAGAAAGGATTAGACAAATTCCTACTGGAAAAGGGGATAGAGGGGTATAGATAGAAGATTACTGCACAGGTCCTGGACCTGTTGGGCCACCGCGTGAGCGGACTGCTGGGCACGATGGACCTCGGGTCTGACCCAGCAGAGGCATTTCTTATGTTCTTATGTTCACGCAGTAATCTTTTCAAAATGGCTGCACGCTAATGACACCATTACCATGGTGGCCACTAATACACACCACAAAAAAAATAGAAAGTAGGCCATTTTACGGCTGTGGTGAAAATTGATTTAGGGAAGGACTAACACAGGAGCGCGCTAAGGCCACTTTTGCCACAGTTTTAGTAAAAGGATCCCTAAGTGAATATCATCAGCCGGCCAGCTCAGTGGGTTTCACTGTGCAGATGATTTTCCTCTCCAATTAAACCCCTTTGAATATTGGGTTCTTTATAGCTTTGTCAAATTAGTTTAACCCCCTCCCATATACTAAGCCTGACAGCGCAGGCCACTGCAGTAAATGCTCTGAAATCCAAAGGAATTAAACGGGCATCAGAGTGTTTGCTTTAGTAAAAGGACCCGTCAATTTGGCTGTATAGATGGTATCTATCAGTAATACTTCCAAAATACTGTACGAAGGGGTGCTGAAAAGTTCTTAGTCGAGCCTACCAATTTCCTAAATTCTGAGTGTCATCTTATTTCAAGTGCCAATTTGCATAAATGAAATTCTATGTTTCGACATTGATTCAGATCATTGAATGAACAAAATCCACGTTATTCTCTTCTTGGGTGGGCTGAGAACGTTTCAGCAACCCCTTGTAGTGTGAAGAGTCTCTGATAACCAGAGCTGAGATTGTGATGTCATAATGCCTCATTCCATCAATTGAGTTGGTTCAGCGAATTGAGTCGGTTCAGCAAATGGCTACCAGGATGGTCTTGGGGCTCAGGGAACTCACGTACGAAGAAAGGCTAAAAAAACTGTGGATGTACTCACTGGAAGAACGAAGAGAGAGGGGAGGCATGATTGAGACCTTTAAGTATATTACGGGACGTATAGAGGTGAAAGAAGATATCTTCTGTCTTACAGGGCCCTCGGTCACCAGAGAGCACTCGCTGAAAGTCAGGGGAGGGAAATTTCATGGTGATACCAGGAAGTACTTCTTCACCGAAAGGGTAGTCGATCATTGGAACGAGCTACCTCAGCAGGTGATTGAGGCCAACAACGTATCAGATTTTAAGAGAAAATGGGATATTCACGTGGGATCTCTAGGGGAATAAAAGTCAGGGAGTGGGTCATTGGTGTGGGCAGACTTGATGGGCTGAGGCCCTTTTCTGCCGTCAATTTCTAAGTTTCTATGTTTCTAAGGGCCAACCTCATCAGTGATGTCACAGTGGCTTGATTGTCCTATACTTGGCTCACTTTTATTACATATGAGGGAGTGCTAAAAAGTTCTCAGCCCAACCAACCAACTTCCTAAATTCTGAGTGTTATTTTGCCACTGTAGCTGAAAAGAGCGTTATCTTATTTCATTAAGTGCCAACTTGCAGAAATGAAATTCTATGTTTTAACATTGTTTCAGATCATTGAATGAACCATATCTACGTCATTCTTTTCTTGGTTGGGCTGAGAACTTTTCAGCACTCTCTTGTTATCTGCACTTGTGTCTTGGATGTACTGAACTGAAAACAGAGTGATTTACATAAAATCTTAGGAAGCCAGCACCATGGGTATGATTATTAGATCATCTCAGATTCATGCCAGTCATAACATATCACTTTTCATGGCAATCAGTGCAGCTATAACAGGAATGAAATACTGACTCTAACCTCTACAGTGTGAAATATAAAAATGTCATTATTCCTCAGAATTAGACACAAATAACAATATGCAATCATCTGTTCACATAAAAAAATACAAATCTGAATATTTTCCCAGATATCTAAATATTGTACTATTTGAGTCTACAGTTCATTGATAACAGATAGGAATCCTTCCTTGCAATTTATTTTATATCATCTTAATTATAAATTACAAAACAACATTCCACAAGAAGCTGACAAATAATTTGCAATATTTGCATAAGGAAGCAAAATGTCTTTGTAAACTAGTGTCTCTTTCGAATTTCAAATCATAACGAAGGCACCAGCCAATTCTTGCTGAGAACTGGATCATCTTGTGAAGCATTTCTCACAGTGAAGGGCAGAAGCTCTTTTAATCAATACAAAATCTAGCTGTGATAATGTAGTTGAGAAATTTCCATTTAATTGGCATAAATCATAGCCCTTTTTTATTACAAACTTTAATAATAAAAAAAAAAGAAGAAGCAAGATACTTGTCTATGTACCGAAGCATCTGCAAGAAATTCTTTTCAATGTGCATATTTTCAAAGCTTGACTAAACACTGACACCCCAGCAGAGAGGGCAGTGCATGAGGGGATTCCAGAACTTCTTCACTAGAGTCAGAGGAATCATACTTACATAGAAACATGATGGCAGATAAAGGCCAAATGGACCTTCCAGTCTGCCCATCTGCAGCATCCTCTATCTCCTCTTCTCTCTATTGGCTAAGGCTCTTAACATTTGCATCTCCTCTTCCTATAGGCTAAGGCTCTTTGCATCTGCATTGTGAGGTCATAGAGCTGCCCTTCCGCAGTAACCATTATCTCTTTCTCTCTGAGAGATCCCACTTGCCTACCCCAGGCCCTTTTGACCTCTGTCTCCATTACAGTCTCTGTCTCCACCACAGTCTCCGTCTCTACCACCTCTTCTGGGAGACTGCATCTACCACCCTTTCTGTAGAAAAGTATTTCCTTAGATTACTCCGGAGCCCATCACCTCTTGATTTCATCCTATGCCCTCTCATTGCAGAGTTTCCTTTCAAATGAAAGAGACTCGACTCATGCGCATTTACATCACTTCAGTATTTAAACATCTCTATCATATCTCCCCTCTCCCGCCTTTCCTCCAAAGTATACAGATTGAGCTGTTTAGGTCTATCCCCATACACCTTATGACGAAGACCACATACCATTTTAGTAGCCTTCCTCTGGATCGACTCCATCTTGTTTATATCTTTTTGAAGGTGCGGCCTCCAGAATTGTATACAATATTCTAAATGAGGTCTCATCAAAGTCTTATACAGGGGCATCAATCCCTCCTTTTTCCTACTGGCCAAACCTCTCCCTATGCAACCTTGCATCCTTCTAGCTTTTGCCGTCACCTCTTCAACCTGTTTGGCCACCTTAAGATCACCACAAAAGTATGAGGGAGTCCTGCAAAGTTCTCAGCCTAACCAACCAACTTCCTAAATTCTGAGCGTTATTTTGCCACATAGCTGAAAGAGTGTTATCTTATATCATTAAATGCCAATTTGCAGAAACAAAGTTCTATGTTTTCATATCGATCAGATCATCAAATGAACCATATCCACATCATTCTCTTGTTTTTTGGGCTGAGAACCTTTTAGCCCTCCCCCTCCGTACTAGAATGGTCTTTGTTTTTATGTTACCATTTATAGCTATTTAGAAGGATAATTTTCAAAGGAAATTACCCAGGTAAATCTCGAGGGATGAAAATTGCAAGATTAAAAGGGATTGCTTTGTGCAAAGCATTCAAACATGTAAGAAGGTTGAGGTCCTGACACTGAGTAAATGAGAGGAGGAAAATTCACTGTAAATACCAACATCTGAAATGGGAACTCTAGCACAAAACACCAGTTTCTTTCTGACATAGATCTCTTGATAGATGCATGAAGTAGCCATGTTGAGAATGATTACCTCACGTGGTGTTACATGTGAATTGGTTACTTGGGATACTGAAGCAGAAGGTTACCTGGATTATTATCCTCTCCAGTATGCTGTTGGTTTTGAGTAACATTTGTTAGGATGTGAACAAAGCTGTAGCCCTCATATTCTAATCCAAATGGAAGCCATCTACATTGTAATTGAGAGAAAAGGGAAGATGAAATGACAGATATAAGTTGGTATGTTTCAGTATGCCAAGTGGCATGCATGGTTTATAGTACTCTACAAGCTATGCACATAACTGGGAGACACACCCACGGTGTCGTAGTAAAAGTGTGCGGGGGATTTGGTCTGCCCCGGGCGTGGTCTTCCTAAGGGTGTGGCACCCATCCTCCTCTCGCCCCCCCCTTCTCTTCTCCTTGCCACACGCACCCACCCTTTGCCTTTCCCCGTCCCCTTTTTACTTCCCCGGCATGAGGTTGCTACCTAGGTCAGCATCAGCATGCTCTCTGACATCACTTCCAGGATCCACGTCTAGGAAGTGATGTCAAAGGGCGAGCCGACACTGACGTGGGCATGCTGCTCACACCGGAGAAGTTTAAAAAGTACGGGGAAAGGGAAGAGGGGGGGGAAAGCAGGGCAGCCAACTGTACACCCACGGTCCATCCATGTACTGATAGTCAAAAGAGTCAAAGTACAAAACAACTAAGAAGAGCAAGGGGCCTTCAAGTTCTGAGCAGTCAAACTTCCATTTATTGAAGGACCCAACACGGTTCGTGTCTTGGCGTGTCCGCCTGCGTCAGGGGCCATTCAATGTAATCCATACAAAGAACAATGGAAAGATAGCCAAACAGATAACACCAAATATTGACTCGCTCAACAATCAGTAGCCAAGGTATAGCAAGAGTGAAGTTACACCTGCGTATTAATAGCTAATGCAAATTCCCCTTGTGTTTCTTTTTTGTGCTTCTGAGTTGTCCATCCATGCTCTGCCCAGGTGTATACCTCCCTCACAGTTAGGCAGGGGATAGCCGGCTATCTCCTGATGAATATCCCGGTTTCCGGATTAGCCGGTTACCAGCTATATCACCTGACTTAGCCAGACTTTGCCAATATTTAGCAGCTTGCCAGCTAAGTTTGGTAGCCAAAGACATTCGCCTACAAGGGTGGTATATTTTTGGCCATTGAGACTTAGCCAGCTAGCCTCTGAATATTGTCCTGGTCAGCCAAAAATAAACCAGAAATTAATTATCGATGGCCAGATATGACACGGGCATTGAATTTCTGTTATCATTCTGGACCACAGGAGATCGCTGGTGATCTCACGTGGTCTGAATATGAGCCTGTATAGGCACTTAGGCAGTACCTTATAGAATGGTGCCTACTGTATACAGGCACCTAGCTGTTAATTTGATGGCTCCTATCTCTAGGCATTACTTTATAGAATTGTCCCTTAGGCTTGAAAACCTACTTTCAGTCCTCCCCAGCACCAGCTAAAGTCAGATTTTATCTATACAACTAGTTGTTTAGCCCCTTACTTTTACCTCCTCTCTGTCCAGCAGCACCCCCACCCATTCCCTGCTCCCCCTATATAGAAGTAGCCCTTCTCCTTTTATCTCCCCATGTTCAGCATCACCCCATTTCCAGCTCCCCATATCCAGCAGTAGCTCTTCTCCTTTGCAGGAGCCTTTCTCCCTTCCTTTTACCTCCCCCCCCCCCATCTAGCAGCACCTCTTCCCTGCTTCCCCTATCCAGCAGTAGGTCTCCCTTCCTGTTACCTCCCCCCCTGTCCAGAATCACCTCTTCACTGCTCCTCCTGTACTGCAGCACCCCCTTACCTGCTCCCCCTGTCCAGTCCGGTGATCTCCAGCCATCAGGCTGGCTCCTGCAGGGAGTCTAGTTCCTGTCTGGTCCCCGCCAGGCGTGCGAGCCTGCTCCAACCCCTCCCGACCTGCCGGGAGTATTTGAATTAGACCCGACGGTTCCTGTTGAGGGAAGCACTCCTCACCGGACTCAGCGGTGAACTCCAGCCATCGGGCCGACATCCGCCTTGTTTGTTTGGTTTTTTTAGTTGAAAGACGTGGCGGTGGCTCCTCTCATGATCCCCACCTGCGTCGGAAGTCCGACGCAGGCGGGGATCGTGAGAGTAGCCACCGCCGCGTCTTTCAAAGAATCGTAAGCCGCGCATGCGCACTTCCTATGTGTCGCTACAGCTCATGGAAAACCGGCGCACACATAGGAAATGCCCATGCGCGGCCTAGCATTTTATTATATTAGATGCCATTAAATATATGGATAGGTGAGTTATGTATTCATTGTCTTTCAGCAAATGAATAACTTGCTTTGACTATTGGCAACTCCATCTCTCAGTTGGTAAGATCTTTCTCTTTTCTCCACTATGTTCATTTGTTTATCCGAGATGACAACCTAAAGCATGTGATTTCCATCTACAACCCTCCTAATAGTTTATCAAAACTACTGTAACATCATCGTGTTAGGCTGTAGCAACAAACATGACAAAGAAGCTGTCAACACTTTATAAACTGACCAATTTGTTGAGGAGTGAGCCTTTGTGGACAATAGTTTGCAACATCAGATGCATTTGAAGGAGTAGACGCTTGTCCTTGAAAGCTTATTTCTCAATAAAGTGGCTATTCTATGAAGTGCTATCAGTCTCACTGTCATTTTTACTCCTGTAATTTAAAAACCTGTCAGTGTGCTATCTGAATCTTTTTTCTCTCACAGATAGATGTAACCCTTCACTACAGCAAGGCCTTTTATTGTTCCATAGATAGTCCTGGACCTCAGTATATCTGAAATCTACTTTACATCACATTTTGAACCATATATTGAATGAAGTAGGCAATATAAAAATGTCTTTCCTCCATGTTATGTTTGATAATATCTCAAAAAAAAAAAGTTCCCTACTACTGACTCTGATTCTATTGAGGTCATTGGTCCCCAAATGGACTATGACATCAACTTTAGAATCCTGTCTTTCCATGAAATGAACTTTTGAATTATCTTGTAGTTTATTCTCAAGATGTTGTTGATTAAAGCTCTATGTTCTTTTCTTGATCCATTATAAGATGCATAATTTAAAAACTTTAATAAACAATAAATAAATAAATATTACAAAGAAATACTGTTTTTCTATTCTTACAATGCAAAGAATCTGGCTATATTCCTGCTAATCAAGAACTCCAATAGACATGCAAAAACACTCATTTTATGAAGCAATTCATACTAGTCTTTTGGAGCCCAGTATAGGCAACCTCTCACACACTCTTTATAAGGTGCAATATATGTCCTAGAAACAAGAGTTGAGCGTGCCCCTGATGCAAGCATTGTTAACATGTTGGCAGTTATTAGAACAGCTAAATGGTAGGACAACACAGACATAAAGGTTGCTGTTTTAATAAATTTTATTTTATGTCCACGGGCTAGTTCAATTTGCTGCATCTCTTTTTCTGGAGCATAATGTTAGGAACCGATAATTCGCATTTATATGTGAAAGCGTTAGGTGCTTTTCTATAAATATGCACCAAATTCACTTACTAGCAAATTCTATAAAGTCCACCTAAAGTTAGGCTAACTTAATTGATAGGCCTAATGAGCGTCAATAATTGGCACTTAACACTAATTGTTCATTGGAAGTAATTGACAGGCACCTGATTTGTTAGGCGTGATTCTCTAAAAATAAGGCACCTTGTCCAAAGCACCTACCTAAAATTGAGTATGGGTAGGGGTGGATCAAGAACATGTTTTAGAGTTAGGTATCTGTTTTTGACTTAGGCACCATTGTTTGCCTAACTTAGGCACATGCATTTAGGTCCAGAAAACTCTGGTATAAATACAGTGCACCTAAAAGTTAGGATGCCTAGAGACATCTGACGCCATTTAGGTAGAGCTAAGCATGTATATAATGCGCCTAACTTATATAGAATCATGCTTAGCTCCAAATTAGTCTGTGTTGATTTTCTAGGTGACCTATACAGAATCAGGCCCTTAGGGGCTGATTCTATAAACGGTCTCTACATAGGCCAACACCTAAAAAATAGACATAGGCTGCATGTCAATCACACTTAGACGCTGTTAACAGAATCATGGCTAGTGGTGCCTATGTAAAAACTTAGGCACCTGAAATGTAGGTGAGGGTTTTATAGGCTTACATTTCAGATGCCTAAGTTTATGGAGAATCATGCTTAGCAATCCTAACTCATGCTCCACCCATAGAACCGCCCGCTTAGGCATTAGGCACCATGAAATGCTAAACATGGCTCGCATTTAAGTTAATGGAGACAGAGAGCAAGGAGAGAAGGGAGAACCATGGAACAATCTAATGGTTTTTCTCTTCTGACAGTATGACCAAAATAAGACAGTCGTTACTTCATCATTTGGGCTTTGAGTGACACAACCGGTTTGATCTCTTCCAGAATCTGTTAGTTCTTCTGGCAGTCCATGGCATCCATAAAATCCTTCTCCAGCACCAAAGCTCAAATGAGTAAATCATCTTTCTATCTTGTTTCCATAGTGTCCAGCTTTCGCATCTGTAATTAACTACTGAGAACATGAGTGCGTGGACAAGTGTGATCTTCGTTTGGAGTTTTATTTCCTTACCTTTGAATACTTTGGCAAAAGCCTTCATTGAAGAATGGCCAAGTGTAATGTAATGTAATGTAATGTAATTTATTTCTTATATACCGCTACATCCGTTAGGTTCTAAGCGGTTTACAGAAAATATACATTAAGATTAGAAATAAGAAAGGTACTTGAAAAGTGCTGTTCTGTGGAGTATTTCTTCCCTGCTAGTTGCTTCTTTGTTTACGAAAGAGCCCAGAAGATAGAATAGAAGTTGAAAACAATTTCAATCACCTTCAAGTTCAAAATCTTCATCATTTTCTGTGTTCATGGTCTTCATCTTATTTATGTTCAGTTCTAATCCCATGTTATTACTTTCCTGCATGTCTTCTTTGCAGCTGGTGATGAGCGTTGTATCATCTGCATAGCACTGGTTGTTTATATTTTGGCTACCAACTTTGAAACCAAAGCTCTCTCTTCCAAATTTGCTTTTCTGAAGATGGCTTTCCACCATAAAGGTTGAACAGGTGAGGTGACAAGATACATCTTTGCTTGACACCACATTATATTGGAAACCACCAGTGTTACCATATTCTCTTCTCACTGCAGCTTCTTGATTTTCAAATTTATTAGATCAGGGTTTTCATGACTTACAATACCAGAGCCTAAATTATTCCACATCCAAAATCCATCCCTAACCATGCCTACTTTTTTTGGATAGGCACCTCGGTATAGATGCCTATATGGTATCTATTGAATTAGGTGCCTACCCCCAAATTAATTTTTTTTAAATTGATTTTTAATGGCGCTGTTCAATTAACAGCACCAAATGAGCCAATTACAAATCTTCGTTAGGCATCTAGATTGGCTAGGTGCACTGATTTAACCACCTAATGGCAGGCACTTTTTATAGAAGCTGGCCCTAAGGGCTCATGTGTTAACTACATGCTAATTGCATATCCACTGCGAAAACTCTTTAAATAAATTTAAAATCAATCTCAAAACAATTTTATTTAAAGATGCATATCAAAATAGCAGTTAACTATCTTAATCATGGAAAAATAAATAAAAATAATAATAATAATTAAATAAATAACGACATAGAACCGCTTATAAGAAGCGACTTCCCTTCTGTTTTATCCTCCACCTCCTCCCTTCCTTTTATTTTTATTTTCATAATGTAATTAAAACTTTCCTTCCCCCTTGTTCCCCATAAACTATATCTTTGTCTTGGTCTTCACTACCCCATTTTTATTTCTATTTTATTTTTTTTTACTTTTTAAGATATTTTAAATCTTTAATATTCTAAACCGGCCAGATACTTGTGATGGTCGGTATATCAAATGAAGAATAAACTTGGAAACTATAACTGCACTCACCGATTAGTGCAGAATAGGCCTACTCTAAACTAAACTAAACTAAACCTTGGGTTTATATACCGCACCATCTCCACGAATGCGGAGCTCGGCACTCCATCCCGTATATGCCCTCAACACTAAAAAAATAAATTCTATGTTTTATCACAACAGTCACAAAACTATTACATTCCAGAGCTGAGACTGTGATGTCACAAAGCCTCATCCCACCAACGCCTAAGAGTCAAACACATCAGTGATGTCACAATGACTTGATTGCCCTTCACTTGGTTCACATAAGAATTGCCATACTGAGACAGACTGAAGGTCCATCAAGCCTCAAGTGCCTAGCTAGATCCCAAGTAGTAAAACAGATTTTATACTGCTTATCCTAGAAACAAGCAGTGGATTTCCCCAAGCCATCTCAATAATGGAGTATGGACTTTTGTTTTAGGAAATTATCCAAACCTTTTTTAAATTCCGCTAAGCTAACTGACTTCATAGAATAGCATGCAGAGTCGATTTATGCACCAAACTTTTGCATGAGGATTTATTCCAACTGAAACCTGATGTAAACCCTGTCACAAGAGTTAGCAACAGATCCCCGATATTCAGTAATACTGTGTGCATCATTAGTTAACACCCCTGACCCATGCCCCTCCCATGGCCATACCTCTTTTGAGTTGCATGATATAAAATTTGCAGGCAGATCTTTATAGAATAGTGTTTAGCAAGATGAATACACTAGAGAATGACACAGGGGCAATTCTTTCTCCAGCCCCACAGGAACTCAGCTTCCCCCGTCCCATCCCCATGAATTTTATTGCTGTCCCTGTCCCTCCCCATTCCTGTAAGCTCTACCTTAACTGCACAAGCCTCGAATACTTATGATTTTAAAGTGTTTGAGGTTTATGCAGATGAGGACAGAGCTTAGGCATTGGTGGAATGAGGCATTATGACATCACAATCAGAGCTCTAGAATGTTGCTACTTATGACTTTAAAGTGTTTGAGGCTTGTGCAGATGAGGACGGAGCTTAGGCATTGGTGGAATGAGGCATTATGACATCACAATCAGAGCTCTAGAATGTTGCTACTTATGATTTTAAAGTGTTTGAGGCTTCTGCAGATGAGGACAGAGCTTGCAGGAATGGGGCTGGGGCAGGAAAAGAACTTGCCAGGATGGGATGGGAAAATGAGTTCCCGTGAGGACGAGGAAAAATTTGTTAGCGCTAATTGACTCGTTAGTCAATTTAGTTACACATGCAATTTTGCGTGCGTAAATTTGGAAAAATCCACCAAGGTACTAGGATGCATCTTGGACGATACACTCACAATGGAACCACAAATTTCTAACCTTTGGAAAAAAGACCATCTACACCATGCGTCAACTGCGACTCACAAGACCATACTTCCACCCACACCATTTTGCTCTGATCGTTCAGATGATGGTCCTATCTCAACTGGACTATTGCAACTCCATCTACCTTGCCATCAACACTTCTCTCATCCGCTAACCGCAACTCATCCAGAACACAGCTGTTAGACTAATCTACAAATTAAAGAAATTTGATTCAATCACAACCTTCATCAGGCAATTACATTGGCTCCCAATTTCATCCCGGATAATTTTCAAATCGTCATGTATCCTACACCAGATTCTATACGGAAACTCAGCAGCCCATCTCATCCAATTATTCTCTACTGATTGGTCAAAATCAAAAAGAATCCTTAACAGAATCCAAATAAACATGCCATCCACAAAATACCTCCACTACAAACGAATTTTCCACTTATCTGGGTGTAAAAACCTGAAATGACCTACCAGAAGCCATCAGGAAAGAGACAAACTACACCACATTCAGAAAAAACCTGAAGACTCACCTGTTTGACAATTAACTGTCTTCAATTCTATATAGCACCCCCTACTTCTAGGTCCCTCTTCTTTCTTCTCCATGCCCCCTTCCTCTTTGATCTGTCGCCTTGAGCCTGTATAGGTATGCGCGACTCACAAATGGAAGATTAGATTAGATAAATTTGCATGCCCTTTTTAGACCTGGGGGTTAGCATGCAGTGACCTGTAGAGCATTATCCCCTATAGTGCTATTTGGCTTCCTCTTTCCTATACCATTTCTACTCCCCGTTGCCCTGCCCCAGTGATCTATTACTCCCTATCCTATATACGTTGCTCACCCCTATTGTATTCTCTCAGTGCACAAACACTTTAGGATAAGAACCTATGGTTTTCATGCCTATTTGCTTCTTTTCTGTTGTACTTCCCTATTTTATTTAATTCATGACTTTTAAAACTATCTACATATAAACAGCGCTGAAAGCCTTTTATAATAAAAAGTAATAGTTATATTCCTACAGCTAATATTTGAGATACGCCTTTGAACTTAACAAAGCAAAAGCTTAAAATAGCTTTCCAGTGACTTTGAAACTGATAATTTTGCTTGCACTAGATTATAGTTGTCATGAAAGCGGCATTTATTTCCATTGTGAGGAGATGGAGAGAAAGTCTATTTTTAAATGGAATTAACAAAAACTCCCTAATTAAGAAAAGCAATGAACCATTGTATATAGACAATAATAAGCTAATCAAATGTACAGCAGAAATCTAACCACTGGTAAGCATCTTTCTGTAGTACAGAGCTCAGTTGTGTGTGTCAAAGGGAAAACTGGATCCTTTGTAGAGTGCTACAGCTTTCATCAAGTCTACATTCAAGAATCTAGAAATGATGTTGTACATCAGCTTTTGAGAACTAATAGGTCTATGTTTACTACGCTGATGTTCCTAAGCACAGGGGGAATAAGATGTCTTCATGAATGGTGTGGCTGAAGGGCTCCCCAATAAGAAAACACCACGCTGAAAAGGCTCCTCACCCTTAAGCACTGCTAAGCCTGAGTTGTCCCACCAGATATACCCTATTAAAAGTTCACGGGTGAGCCAGTACTTGCAAATTCTGCTGCAAGCCTGCAGGTGGCTCTGTTTCTAAGAGAATTTTGGCATGGAGTAAGCATCGGGCATAGTTTGATCCAGTGACATAGCCACAAGGGGGCCCTGGGAATCTGAGCCCTCCCACTTTGGGCTGAACCCCCTTCCCCTCCTTAAATTGTGGCACCATTGCTGTGGCTGGCAAGTATCCCCAAGCCCCAACAGAGGAAAAAGTTCTCCTCCAGTCAGTTTTCGCATGCACAGTGGGGGCCGGCTCAGCAGTGGCCCATGGAAAATGCCACCAACTGTTAGCAATGGGGAATTTCTGGCTACCGGAGGAGGGCCTCATCATCTGGCAGGGTTTGGAGATCCCTGCCAGCTCAGGTATTTAAAGGCTGAGTGAAGGTCATTGGGAGTACAGAGAGCAGGACAGGTGTGGAAGGAAGGGCATGGGGCAAATTTTTGTGCCCACCCATTTTGGCCTCAGGCATCTTCTCCCAAAATTGAATGTCTGGCTATGCCACTGGAACTTTGATCATCCCCCTGCTCTGTAATTCCTACTTTTAGGAGCCATCTTGTAGAATGTACTTGGAACTTACCTTTGGTAGAGCTTGGTTCTCCATCATTCTAGTATTCCTCAATGTTCCCTTGCTCTGCTAAGTACCAGCTACCTTTCAGGCCCTCATTCTTTACTGTGATGCTTTTGTGTTTTGATTTCCTTGCCATTCTTTTGTTGCAATTCACTCCAGCCTTGGAAGTGATCTTCCTACTACAAGTGCGTTCATCATGTGAAAGCCTGTGCTGTATCCAGCATCATACTCCTAGGCACCAACTTTGTATAGCCAATGTCTATTAGTTGCTAGCACTCGAGGACTGAATCTGAAAAGAAGGATGCATTTTCAGACTGAAGTCCGCATGCCATGGGAGGCCCATCTCTAGCTCTTCTTGCATCACCTTTGGATTTTGACAAGTTCCCCAACTCAGGGTACCACCTATCAAAAAAGCACCATCGCAGCACTAATTCCAAAAGTGCTCTGAATGCCACAGCCCTCCATTGCACTTCTGGAGAGTGGAGGGCAAGATTAATACAACAGTGCCATCGGGATAGAAGAGGAAGCACCCTGAGAAGCTGCCTACAAATGGCCCAAACAGTCTGCCCACCCACAGGACCTACTATCTCCTCCTCTCCCTAGGAGATTTCATGTACTTATCCCACCCTTTCTTGAATTCAGACATTCTTTGTCTCCACCACCTCTACCATTGAGAGATATGATCCCATAAAGGTCAATATAACAGAGTAGAATACCACATCAATTTTGTTTCTCTCTCCACATTAGATAAGGAAAATCTTGATAGCCACACTGAAGGAGAGATTGAAAAAAATAAAGAACAGAGTTTAGCAGAATTGTCTAACAGCAAAAAATAAACCCACTGTTGTAAAGGAAACTAAACATTTTTCCGCATTGTTGTATTTATTTATTTATTTTTCTTTTATATTTATTTGATGTAGTTTTAATTTTTAGTATCGTTTATGTGTTTTAATCTTTAGATTTGTTTTTTGCACGTTCGTTGTAACCCACCAGAGCAGCAAGACTAGACCGCCACCTCTCAAACCTACTGACCACGACGCCCAACTACAAAACATTCAGGAAAGAACTGAAAACTATACTATTCAAGAAATTTGTCAAATGATCTCTAACCAAACCGTATCGACCCTTCCCAGATCCCGACAAATACTATATCTGCCAACCTTGTAATCTCCCTGGGAATGCCCAGGCCAATTCTTGTTGTAAACTGCCTAGAACTGAAAGGTATTGGCAGGATAGAAGACACCAATGTAATGTAATGTCATTTAAATTTTTTAATAATTCAGGCTAGAATTTTTTTAATTAATTATTTGTATAAAGACTTCATCTTATCCCTCCCTATCTTTTTATGAAACACAGATACTGCACTCAATTTTGATTCCCAGGGTACAAAGAATAAAGAGGCGAAAAGTAAGGACAGCCTGGAGGGAAGGAAAGAAATAGCTGACAAAACCAAAATGAATCAAAAGGGTAAATTCAAATTTCTTGCTTTCTTTCCTTCCTTCAACTGCATTTCACTAAGGGGTGCGTCATTACCCCTAAATGGTACCAGTCAGCTTCTTTTCACACTCATTGCCTTGATTATATGTGTGTGGTCAAGCAAGGCAATTTTTAATGTTCTGTTGCTTATATACCAGCATAGCAACTTTAAAATGATGTAATTTATCATCGCATGAGTTTTGTCTCAATGCTAAACCACAAAGCTGAAGTTTTCACACTCCACTTCTTTACCCTGGCCCCCTACTGCACAATGATCATTTAAAAAGTTGCCAATACATATACCCTATCCCTGGATTCACAGCTTCTCAAATAAGAAAAACAATTAGGCATTCCAGGCAGAAATAGCTTCAGATATGCTATAGTTTTCAGAAATGATAAGCATTACAGAGGTAATTTTATAAGGTGTTACCAAGTTTTAGTTGTGAATAGTGCTTGTAAATGTCAATTATGCATGTGAAAGAGAGAGATTGCATAACAAGGAGGCAGTGTATGCAAATCTAGTTCATGCATATTCATTGTGGGTATCCCAAAGGAAGGGGCCATAGGCATCTGAGCCAATCAGGGCCTTAGCCTCCTCCCTGTGCATCATATGGTGCACTGGGGAGGGGAAGGCCCATCATTTTCCATGGGCAGGGCTTGGAGCTGGAGGGACATTCTTCCCTCCTGCTCCCAACATCTAGCAAAGGTACGGGGAAGGAGGTTTGGAGAGTGGGGTGGGGTTCAGGGGAGCATCCGATAGCAGGGGTAAGTGGGCATCTCTCCTGGGGGGGGGAGGTTGGAAGGAACGGGGGTCTCCATTGACAGGAGGGAGTGGGCATCCCTCCTGCCAAATTTTCTGCTATGGCAGAGGGATTCCCGGTGCCACGTACATCGGGGGTCATTGGAGAGGGTCATCATCGGTGGTGGAAAACTTTTCTTTTTTGTAGAGCAGACATTTTGCAGGTGTAACACACGCAAAATATCTGTGTCATTGAAAAAAATAAACCAGGCAGACTTGTCAGTAACACAGTTAGGTCTAGACCAGTCGTTTTTTTCAATAGCTAAAACCCCTGGTGATTTTTGGGTTTGTTTTTTTTGCATAGCCAAGCAATGTTAGTGCATCAGTCGCTTGGCTACTTTGCATTGGGATTTAGCTAATTTGCATGGCTAGATCGGAAAATGAGCAACGAGGGGAAAATCATGCAGTGAGCCATTTTGTGTATCGGATCAGTAAAAGCGATTGTCGCTAAAGCTGTGAAAACAGGTTTAGCGACGATCGCCGACTTTAGCGCATCTAGCCCTTTGTTAGGAACTATTGTATTGCTTTGACTGCAGTTGCTTTTTACCACTCCTAAAAGGTGTTGATTTAGGACGAGAGGGTCTGCATCGATCCGATTTTGGGGCCGATTCAGAAAGAGCTTTTGATGCACGAAAAGGTTTGCCTGCAAATTATTCACGTGGATGTTTGTCGTAATCCCCGACCCTGCCATCCGATGGACTGCTGTGAGTGAGACTCTCACACATGCCCAGAGCCGGCAGGGGTTGTCAGTCTCTCTTGGGCCCAGTAAGCGAGTAGTTCAGTAGCTCAAAACAGTAATTACGTTCAAATCTGTTTATTAGAAGGAATAGGAAACATCAAACAACAAATACAACAATGGCAATGAATAAGCTTCCAGGAATACACAAGTCAGTGCGTTGTAGAGGTAAAACAGAAGAAAAAAAAACCCCAGCCCGAACTCCCCCCCCCAAACATCCTGTTCCCCCCGTACAAACCCCCCACCCCCATCCCCAAAAGCATACAGAAGCTAAAAGACGTAACTCCAAATTGCCAAAGGCCCGTGCTCTGGTGGCCCCCGGCAGACCCAATGAAAAGTCCACCCCCCCCCCCCTCAACGAACCGGGAAAAAAAAAAAAATTGAACTGCGGTGTCCGATCCCGGGAGAAAGTGCCAAGAACCTCAACACGGCTAAACCAGAGGATTCAACAGGAGACTGCGCCCTCTAGGAGTTAAGGAGTCCAGATAGACTCCCCACACAAGCAAAAAAACGACGACGGCGACGAGGGTGGCCAACGGCCTCACGGGCCTCCCACATGGCCAAATTATGCACCATCGCTCTCCAGGTCCAAACAGAGGGAGGCTCAGAAACAGTCCAGGATTTCAAAATGCATTTGCGAGCAAGGAGACACACCTTAATCACCTAAAAACACTGGCAGTTCTAGATTGAGGGGCTTTTAACCTTTCCTAGGTACAATGACCAACAAAATCGTTACTGTCACCTGTTGACTTCACTGCCTCTTGTACTTGGTATGTACTGCGCCTTTTTATAATACCCATGCCAATAAGAACATAAGAACATAAGAAGTTGCCTCCGCTGAGGCAGACCAGAGGTCCATCTCGCCCAGCGGTCCACTCCCGCGGCGGCCCATCAGGCCCACTGCCTGAACAGTGGCCTCTGACTAATTTTATAAATTACCTCTAATCCTATCTCTATAACCTTACCTCTACTCCTATCTCCTATAAGTTAAATACCAAATGGAATGTGATGCCGTTCTAGTTTAAAAGTTCTGCACACAGACCATGTCTTTCAAGAACAAATATGTGAAAATCATGAGAAAGGATTACTTAGTTGAAATTGATTATTCACTTAGGAAAGTGCTTTCTTTCTTCTTCTTTTTTTTTTAATCTCTCACGCTGGAGATCCGAAGTACTTATTGTCAAGCTGTCTGCTTGGCAGTCATATTGTGAATGACTGATAAGCACTGAAAGGATAAAATGTTTGCAGATATATCATTTAAACAGGTGCACACTAAATATTCCTTGAGCCCAAGTGAATGGAAAGAAAAGATGTAAATCAATCAAGTGGAAGTTTAGCGAGTGAAGATTTTTAAAATTAATATTGACGTTATTTTAATTTAGAATGCTTTATGTGGGCCCATCCAAGCGTAACAGCTCTGCCTCCCAGCTAATTTATTAAAATTGGTCAATAGTGTAGTACAAAGGAAAGGTTTGAATTACAGATAGCCTAGCAGTTTGATGTCAAATGCATCTAGTGCAACGCCCTTGACCGACGCTAATGGCTCTCTGCTCTGACAGCTTTGTAGCTGCAGTAGGAGTGTAATAGCAACCACTATACAGAGTTTAAGTAAACTCAGCTTAGCCAAACAACTGAATTAAGGTTTCAGTAACATAAGAATAGCCTTACTGGGTCCATCTAGCCCACGTCTCCCCACTCCTGTCCAAACTTCACTGGCTCCCAGTTCACTCCAGAGTCCTCTTTAAATGTGCCTGTTTAGCCTTCAAGATCCTACATGGCATCCTCCCTCCCGTTATCCCACTCTTCTGGAATTCCTCTAACTAATTCCACTAGATCCTCCCAAAAACTGAAACTATCATTCCCCTCTACAAAAGGTATATCCCGCGTAGGAAAACTAGGAACATCCCTCCCCTTTAGAACCACAGAACTCTGGAATAATCTCACATCCCCGCTCAGAGTTTCAAGTTCCCTCCAATCCTTCCGCAAACACCTGAAAACTTGGCTCTTTTCAAAAATCTAACACTTCCCACTTTTTGGTTCCCTGTCCCTCTTTATCTTCCTAGCTCCTTTTCAATCTAACCCTGTAAACCGTGCTGAGCTCTATGCTTGTGGAGATGGCGCTATACAAACCTAAGGTTTAGTTTAGTTTAGTTTAGTTTAGGTAGGCAGCTCCGGTCCTTGAAGGCCGGAATCCAGTCGGGTTTTCAGGATTTCCCCAATGAATATGCATTGAAAGCAGTGCATACAAATAGATCTCCTGCATATTCATTGAGGAAATCCTGAAAACCCGACTGGATTCTGGCCCTCGAGGACCAGAGTTGCCCACCCCTGATCTAGCCCAATATCCCATCTTCCCGGTGGCCAATCCAGGTCACAAGTAACTGGCAAAACCCCAAATAATAGCAACATTCCATGCTACCAATTCAGAGCAAGTAGTGGCTTCCCCCATGTCTGTCTCAATAGCAGACCATTCCACAAGTAGCTTGTCCAAAACTTTTTTTAAAAAAACAGCTAAGTTAACTGTTGTTATCACATCCTCTGGCAATGTTTTCCAAAACTTAACTATGAGGGGCTGCTGCAAAGTAATCTAAACCCAACCAAGAAGAGAATGACATGGAGCCGTGAAAATTACAAGTTATTCCACACTTTTCGTTTCAATGATATGAAATGAAAAGGGTCATGAACAGTGTGGAATAATTTGTAGATTTCGTGACTCCACATCATTTTCTTCATGGTCAGGCTGAGAACTTTTCAGCGGCCCCTCGTATTCTCTGAGTGAAAAAAATATTTCCTCCTATTGGTTTTAAAAGTATTTCCCTGTAACTTCATCGAGTGTCTCCTAGTCTTTGTCATTTTTAATGGGGTAAAAAAATCCAGTGGCATGCAGTGAGGGCTTTCAGGGGATTCATTGAATCCCCAGCTCCACAGCCCTGCTTTTTCTGGTTTGTTTACTCTTTGCTTGATGCAGTTTGATATCTTGACTGGACAGCCTTCTCAAGCAGTCAAACCGCATCAAACAAAAAGTAAACCAAAAAAATTAAAAATCAGGGCTCTTGGACTGGGGATTCTCCAAAACCCCTGAAGGCCCTGACAGTACTGAATTTGATTGGCTGAGCAGCATCTGACTGTTGCCTGCTCAACCAATCAAATTCAGAGCAGCGCCCTCAGGGCCTTTAGGGGATGGGGGCGAAGGCCCTGACTGCACGCCACTGAAAAAAAATCAATCCACTCAGAATTTTTTTAGACTTCAATCATATCTGCCCTCAGCCATCTCTTTTCCAAGCTGAAGAGCGCTAACCTCTTTAGTGTTTCCTCATATGAGAGAAGTTCCGTTCCCTCTATCATCTTGGTTGCTCTTCTTTGAACCTTTTCTAGTTCCACTATATCTTTTTTGAGAAAAGGCAACTAGAACTGAACGCAGTACTCAAGGTAAGGTCGCACCATGGAGCTGGTTCATGGCAACCTGATTCTCGCCTATGAGGTGAAGTACTTTATAGCAGATGTCTAGACTTGCAGTTCATAGGCAAGGATATAATGAGGTGGTGGTCTGTTCAAAGGCACTTTCCTAAGTGAATAGACAATTTCAACTAAATAATCCTTTTTCATGATTGTCATATATTTGTTCATGATAGTTCTAGCCTGTGTGCAAAAATTTTTTTTTTGTATATCTTTATTGAATTTTCAAACTACAATTGTGCAACAAGTAATTCATATACATATAATATTATAATAAAAGCAGAATAAACTTTCAGACATTAATGTACAATTATATTTTCCCCCACCCTCCCACGTATTCAAATAAACTAAAAATCTTCAAGAAACTATCAATAAATTCCCTGAATCAAATTCCAATGCACCTCCCTTCCCCCTCCCCCCCATCCCACCCACCCTGGATGTGTATGTTTACAGGTCAATGAAATAAAATCAGTTATCATTCGTTACAAAATTTAGCCAATGGCTCCCATACATCCATAAAACTCCTGTAACGTCTCTGCTTTATGGCCATAAATTTTTTAACTACTATGGCATCACATTCATTTTGGTTTTAACTTATTGATATGGGTATGATAAACAGAGGCAGTGCATACCAAGTACAAAAAAAGGCAGCGAAGTCAACAAGAAATAGTAATTGGTCACAGAAATTAGAAAGGGTTAAAAGCCCCCCAATCTAGAACTGCCAGTGTTCTTAGGTGAAAAAGCCTCATATCAATTACTGCTTTTATATTAAAGTAATGTCAATATTTATTGGTTAAATCATTTTGAAAGTGTCCCTTTAACTGTGACAGAGCTGATCAGATCCCTTTGGTCAAAAACCAGTAACACATTACCAGTAGGTAGATAATCATTAGGGGACCTACAATGCTGGTGTTAGGGGAATGAAAATAGGCAACTGGCCTGGGTCCCCATGCTACAGGAGGTGCCAAGCCCCTCTCAAGCTGAAAAAAATATAGCCTGCTGGTGGGTTTTGGACTACTTCCCAGTCTTCTATTTTGGGTCCCAGTGTGTTGGCACCATCTTCTCTTTGCCACCCCCACCCCTTCTATTGGCAGCACAATGTTTACAATTCGCTGCTATTGCTGGCGTTGGGCCTTCCTCTCTGCTAGGTCCCTCCTGTTTTCTGTTTCTGCTAAGGCAGCACCCGGCAGAGAGAAAGGCCCAACGCCGGCAAGAGCAGTGACTTGTGAACGCTGCTGCTGCCGGGAAGAAGTTCTTGACATCGTCACCAGCCCTTGGAGAATCATCAGAGCACCCCTTTATGGGCTGCACCCAGGGCGGAATTCCCCATTCCCCCCCCCCTTATTACGGCACTGGTAAGTGGGATAATATATTGCCACTATTTGAACAGTGCTGGCACTGGCCTCCTTATCCAGATTTTCAAAGCTGGCCACTATCCTGATACTAGTGCTTATTATCTTGATTTTATAGCCATGGCAGCCAGATTTTTTTAAAAAAAATGGCTGCCATGGCTCAATAGCAGCTTGAGTATTTTCACAGACCAGTTCCATGCAGGAAGGTCTTGGGTGGGCAGTAAGACTATGTTGGACTCAGCCAATAGGAAAGCACAGGGGTAGAGAGTCTGGAAGAGATGCCATCCTGGTGAGTAGATCAAGGCCTACAATGGACCATGGGAGCGGGATTTGGATTTAGCTCATGCCTTTCTCAGTAGTAGCTCAAGGTGAGCTACATTTATTTATTTTATTTATTTCTTCCATTTGTGCGTCGCACATATCTATACAAGCTCTAGGCGACATTACAGAGGAAGGGGGTTAGAAGAGGGTAGGGAGGACATTCAGGTGCATAGGGTATTTTCCTGTCCCTGAAAGGCTTACAGCCTACATCTATACCTTTGACAAGGTTTAATTACTTGCCCAAGATCCAAAGGTATGGCAGTGGGATTCAAACATGAGGTTTTTCCTGGTTCTCAGCCTGCTGCCGGGATGTGTTCAGGCTGTTGCAGGCTAGGGAATGGCTAGAATTGTCACGGCATCTCTATCACTAGAAAAGCCATGCAGAAAACTGAGCAGTGTGGCTTCATCTTCTATCTTAATCCTCCAGGAGACCAGTGCAGGCTCAGAGGCTAATCTGAAGCCAGCAGTTAATGCTAGGAAGCAGCAGACCTGCAAATGCGCTCAGTCTTTCTAAATAAAACCTAAGCTGTTAGAAAGCTCATAGGTCTGTCTGGATTCTGCCTTACAAACAGTTGGTAGGAATTACAAGATCCTTATGAGGATAATGTTAAAAGGGACTAGAACAGGAGAACAGTAGTTTACATGCTAAGCTGGAGTCTTATGGAGTTGCTCGAGGTATCCTTGCATTAAAAGTGGGCAAGGGTCGAAAGTGGCTCCCTTTATGTGCTATCCCCTGGGTTTTATAACAGGGCACACACATGTATGCTGCACTTGGATGCGTAAGTGTACAAAATACTGTCACTTTTATAGTTAACTGTACACTTATGGGTCCTTTTGCAAAGTTATGTTGCTGAGCAGCATACACTAAAGCCCAGATTTTTCAAATGGCACCTTAAGATAGGCTCTGGTAGGTGCCCTATTGGCACCTAACTTAAGATGAAAACGCTGTTTAAAAATGAAAAAAAAAATGCATGTAAAAGAAAAATGTAGGTGCATACCAGCACTTAAAAAAAAAAAACAAGCTAGCACTGGAAAGATGCCTAATGCCACCGAAGGCGTGGCTAATGCCAGAAGTGGCGTTAGGCATCATAGAATGCCTCTGTAGGCATGATTCACATAAAAGGTTGGCACCAGAAATGTAGGCCTTGAAAACCCTGGTCTACATTTCTGGCATAATCTTTCCCGAAGGCATGATTCCATCAACGGTGCAATTGCGTGATTAACACATGATCGGCGGCCATTTTTACAGTGGACGATGACGACGGCACCGTTGATAGAATCTGGGCCTAAATGCCAAGCCGCCCATTCTCGTATTCCTAAGAGCGGCTGGGCATTTAGCCAGAGTGGTGTGCCTGAAGGGTAGCCTTTGAAAGTGATTGGTAGGTCTATACTTGAAGGATTCCTAGTAACAGATCTGGGTGAGGTGCACCTGGTACTTTCTCCTTATTCTAGAGGGGCAGGCCAAGAAACTTAACTACAGTGCACAAGTTAAATGGCAAAAGGTTACTGGGATGATACATGCTTAGGGTTACCAGACGTCTGGGAAAACCCGGATGGACTTTCCAAAACCCAGCAGTTGTCCAGACTTTAGAAAGCTCTAGCCGTGTGTGGAGGGCCTCAGAGCATGCGGGATGACATTACACATGTTCATGCATGCTTGGAGACCCTCAGACACAGCCCGGAGGTCAGTACTAATGAGACGAGGCTTTCGGGGGCGGGGCTTGGGGTGGAATGGGGCTGGCCAAAGGCAGAACAGGGCGGGGTTGGGAGGCAGAATGGGGCGGGGCCAGGCAGCCGGGATTTCAGTGAGAAAAATATGGTAACCCTATGCATGTTAAGTGCAAATTCTATACCAGCTATTTTATATATGCAGCTGTCATTATAAAATACTAGTATAAGTTTGCATTTCCACACCTAACCATAGGTAAATATTAGTATTTTATAGCCAGCAAGTTGTGCACACTGGAATTAGAGTACACAACATTAGAATACCATGCATATAACCAATAATCAGTACCAATTAAGCCCAATTATAGCCAATATTGGGCTGTTAATTCAATAAGTTAATTGGAGTGATGTACACAACTGGCCTTTATTCTATAACTTATGCACTCAAATTTGCACACTAGTCGGAAATTTGAGTGTAGAAGTGTACAGAATTTGGTTGTTAGTGCATACAAGCAAGGGAAGTATTCATATAGGCAGAGCACTAAACGGTGAGGCTGTTGTAATTGTAGGTGCCTAAATGTTAGCATGCCAATATGAATACTGGGTTATACTAGTATTCTATAATGGAATCTGGGTGTCCAAATGCCTTTAAAAAATGGGGCATCTAAAAGCCTCCACAACAGATATCGACCTCACTAGTGGAGAATTAATTGTAGAGAGGCTCAAAGACACAAATCATTTTGGTATGAATTATCATTAAGGCCTTCAATATGATGATAGCAGATATGCTAAATCCATAAATTGATATGCTTGCTGTTATATAAAATCATTATCTAATGAAAACATAACAAAGACAGCAGCTTGTATACCATTTACTCATCCTTTAATGCAGTGTCTCTAGCTGCTGTCTTTGTTATTTTTTCATTAGATAATGATTTTAGCATATCTGCTATCATCATATTGAAGGCCTTAATGACAATTCATACCAAAATGATTTGGGTCTTTGAGCCTCTCTACAATTAATTCTCCACTAGTGAGGTCGATATCTGTTGTGGAAGTTTTCAAGTTGCCTCACTTTTCCATCTTTTTTTTTACTTTAGTAACTACTAAATTTCACGGAAGATGGCCACTGATGCGTGGAAGACTGGTTTCAGTTTTTCTAGTGATATAGCGGGTACTATCTTGACAGTACCCTCTCATTTTGGATCTTTATCATCAGAAGGAGTGAATCCAGTTAATAGTACAAGTATTTTTAAACTTATGAAAAATGTGGTCAACATGGAACTGAATAGCTCAATATTAGCAGAATATTGTAAAGTTGAAAGAATTCCTTGAGGGCTTAGGGCCCTTAAAGAACCTCAGATTTTCAGAGATGATGAAATATTCTTAGATAAATGGAGGAGAATCCTGAATAAATGCTCCTTAGATCTAATGCTTTTAATAATTGAGAAAAGCAATTCAATGTTTTGACTTTAGTGACATCTAAAAGCCTCCTATATGCACACTTACGTGCCAACATTTCAAAATGATTGGGGTGCCAAATATGATATGAATTACCCCTTCCTGAATACAGTGAAGGAGCATGTTCGACATGAGGGCACCGACATTCCTGGGGCTACAGAAAGGCAAGGGTGGGATTGGCACTTTCACATACACATTCTGGCACATATACATATATGGAGCAAAAGTAGACACATGTGCCTCTATATCCAGGAAGCAATTCTATAAAGATACAAAGGTATGTATGTTGTCTTTATAAAATGCCACCAATATAACAACTGGGTGAAATTCAAACAAAAAAAGTTCCCAAAAGACTATGAACTAACAAAAACAAAAAAGGGAACAAAAAACAAAATGAAAATGCCTTTAAACCACGAAGGTGCTCAGAACCATTGCATGGTAAGAAAGTGACCAAACCAGGGCAACAACCCTAGTAAGGACTTTCAAAGAGACTATCATAGCACCATCCTCAAGCGGTGGTGCTATGATAGACTGGTGGGAAAGGTACCAAACTGGTGGTAACTGGTGGGAAAGGCACCAAAATTTAAATACCTTTCTACCGCTTGAGGATGGTGCTATGATAGACTCTTTGAAAGTCCTTACAAGGGTTGTTGCCCTGGTTTGATCACTTTCTTACCATGCAAGGTTCTGAGCACCTTCGTGGTTTAAAGGCATTTTCATTTTGTTTTTTGTTCCCTTTTTTGTTTTTGTTAGTTTATAAAATACCAGACATTTTAATTGTATAGGGGTGTCCAATAAGAGCGCAAGATTTGAATTGGGCACCATTTCCATTCTGTTGTTTAGATGGGGCAGAAAATTTTACAGCTGTCATGTAGACACATTTCTATCAGTAGTCATGGATCACTATCCGAATGAACAACGCATTATTATCGCAAAAACTTATTACAAATGTGGGGAAAGTTTTGCTAAAACAGTTTGCAAATTGCGTGCAATTGTCGGTCAACAAAATGCACCAAATCAGTCTACAGTTAAAAGATTGTTCAACAAATCTGAGCAAACTGGTTTGGTTGTGGGTGGGAAAACAGAAGGGTGCCCTCGCATTACTGCAGTGAGCAAAAGTGTTGCCGAGAGTCTAGGTCCCTCGATTTGCCGTCGTTCACAGCAACTGGATATTTCGAGATGCACCATGCACCAAATTATCACAAAAGATCTGCATCTGCATGCTTACAAGGTTCAAATGATGCAAAAACTGCAGCCAACAGATCACCCGCAACATCACGCATGTGTCAGTTGGGTGTTGGAAAACCAAGAAGTGCGTGGCAATTTTTTGAAGAAAATGATCTTCAGCGATTAGGCACACTTTCACCTTAATGCGTACATGAACAAACAAAACTGCTGGATTTGAGCCAGGGAATCCTCAAGTGATTCTTGAAAAGCCAATACATGTACCATGAGTCATTGTTTGGTGTGGATTTTGGGCTGGTGGAGTGATTGGGCCATGCTTCTTCGAAAATGCGGTCAGTGATGCAGTGACAATGGAGGAGATTCGATGCGTCATTGTGGGAACAGCTTCAATTGTGCAAAAATGTAATTGAAAATTTCATCAAAAGAGCGAGTGTGCCAGCAGAGTCGTGGGGGGACATTTGTCAGATATTGTGTTCCACTTTTAATTGCAATATACATACTTTATACTAAAATAAAAATATCAGCACTTATCGAATAAACAATGCCTTTATTAAAAAATTAAATCTTGCTCTCTTATTGGGACATCCAAATATTAATCATGCTAAAGCACTGTAATGGAGTCATGCCATAAACTTTCAAAAAAAAAAAAACTGCTTGATAATAAACATCAACTTGAATTGAAGAAAACAAAAATTTATTCAAACAAATAACAATTGTATGAACCAGAGAACAAATTGATATCAAGTCAGATTGAATAACTAGACCTCAAATACCCAAGGCACCACTTAAATGATCTTTAATGCCCTTACTGGGGCGGTAAATTCATCATTGGTCTTGGTAAAGTGACGTGTGCTCTAAATTAATTTTGTAAAATTAATTTAGAGCACAAATGGCCCATCCGCAGTAACCATTATCTCTTTCTTTCTCCGAGAGATCCCACGTGCCTAACCCAGGTGCCATTCTACAAATAGTGGACCTAAATTGCTCAGTGTGCAACTGCCAGGAGAATGTATATATGGACGGAGCAGGGAGCGTATCATGGGTGTGTCACCGAGTGACATGCACAACTTGGAACGAGCTCCCGGTGCAGGTGATCGAGGCAAACAGCGTGCAAGAATTTAAGAGCAAATGGGATGCCCATGTGGGATCCCTTAGAGGGTTAAGCCAAGGGAACCTGGCGCCAGGAGTGGGATCCCTAGGATAGTAGACTTGGGGGTGGGTCAGTAGAGTGGGCAGACCTGATGGGCTATGGCCCTTGTCTGCTGTCATCTTCTATGTTTCTATGTTAACTTATAGAATAATATCAATTGCACACATTGTATGGTGCACTTAGAAAAAAAAAAGATTGGCACATCTAGCATCAGGGCGCATACCACACCTGAGCCCTCTTCTGTTCAGCTACAGAAGCATTATGCAGTCTTGAAATCAGTGGAAGAGGAAAAACGTACCACAGGCTGAAGAGAGGATGCAGAGAACTAAAGATGCCACAACAAAGAGAAGCGAATAGAAGGACCCATCTGCAGACAAGACATAGAGGCGCATTTTCGAGAGGACGTCTGAGTTTGGATGTTTTGAGAAAGACGTTCACAAAGTCCAGTGAAGAAAATGTCGATTTTTGAAACTGCATGATGTCAAAAAAGACCTAGCTAGACATCTCGGCCCCTAGTCTATCTTCCTGGGCCATTTTCAAATACAGAAACTAATGTTGTATAACAGCCTAAGTGTGCTCTTAAGCTGTTATGCAATTGACGCTAAAATCACCCCTTTGTGGCATGGCTAAGAATAGAATCATCAGAAGGGGATCACGAACAGATCGGAGAAGGTTATCATGCTGCTGTACCGGGCCATGGTACGACTCCACCTGGAATACTGCGTCCAGCACTGTTCACCGTACTTGAAGAAGAACACAGTACTACTCGAAAGGGTCCAGAGAAGAGTGACTAAAATGGTTAAGGGGCTGGAGGTGTTGTCGTACAGTGAGAGGTTAGAGAAACTGGACCTCTTCTCCATTGAAAAGAGGAGACTGTGAGGGGACATGATCGAAACGTTCAAGATACTGAAGGGAATAGACTTAGTAGATAAAGACAGGTTGTTCACCCTCTCCAAGGTAGAGAGAATGAGAGGGCACTCTCTAAAGTTGAAAGGGGATAGATTCTGTACAAACATAAGGAAGTTCTTCTTCACCCAGAGAGTGGTGGAAAATTGGAACGCTCTTCTGGAGTCTGTTATAGGGGAAAACACCCTCCAGGAATTCAAGACAAAGTTAGACAAGTTCTTGCTGAACCAGAACATACGCAGGTAAGGCTAAACTCAGTTAGGGCACTAGTCTTTGACCTAAAGGCCACTGTGGGAGCAGACTACTGGGCACGATGGACCATTGGTCTGACCCAGCAGTGGCAATTCTTATGTTCTTATATGACTGCATAGATAGGGTTACCCGCCCCAAGACCCGCCCAGTTCCACACAACCCCACAGTGTTATACCCACATCACGCCCCATCTTTGCCCCTAGCCTCATCCCCCCTCAGCCTGCTCATCTTGGATGTCCCTCCCGACACAATTTGCTTTTCAAAACCTGAACAAAGTGCCGGGTTTTGAAACACCATCCGGACGCTCGGACATGCCCTCTAAAAAGAGGACATGTCCGGGTAAATCCGGAAATCTGGTAACCCTATGCATAGATGGTATCGAAGACAGGGCTTTGATTTCTAGGCTCATGGTAAAATATTCAGTGAAAAAAGTGAAATGGGTTGCACTTGTCAAGAAGTGGTGACAGAATCTTTGCACATAGACTTCCCAACCTAGGGAGAAGGACTTTAAATTAGGTCCATCAGGGAACAGTGACAAAAGCTTACATGAGACTGTGATGAGATGGAGAGAATTTTGTATCAGCAGGATTGGGATTTTACAAGTGTTTCTCAACACATTTCACTGCTATGATTTGAAGACATGCTCCTCTAAACTAAACTAAACTAAACTAAGCCTTAGAAGTTTATATACCGCATCTTCTCCACTGAAGTGGAGCTCGACACGGTTTACAGAGTTTAAAAAATATGGGAAGAGAGAAGAGAAAGAGTTTACAAAGCATAAAAAGAGGGGATGTAATCAGGAGAAGAGATTATTATATGCTAGAGAAAAGCCAGGTTTTCAGTTGTTTTCGGAATAGTTGGAGGGAGTCCAGGTTCCGCAGCAGGACAGTGAGGTCGTTCCAGAGGCCGGTGATTTTGGAGAGGAGGGATCTACCCAGTTTACCTGCGTGGAGGGTGCCGTGTAGAGAGGGGAAGGATAGTTTATGTCTGTGGGCAGATCTGGTGGTAGTTGGTGTCGGGGCGAGGAAGGATAGAGGGATTAGGGGCGGAAGGATGCCGTGAATGATCTTGAAAGCCAGGCAGGAGCATTTGAAATGATTGAGCCTTGATGGTTTCAGTGCACAGCTCGTGTTGGGGCTTTTGGATTAGAGAATGACACGGTGACAAAACTCATCACCGTTCCCGTCCCCGTGGATAACCGTGGGAAACCATCTTCATGTTATTCTTTAAGGAAAGAGGGAAGAATCAGAGTATAAATGGGCCCAGCCACTGACTCTCAAGCTTTGCTTTGAAGAATGCCGGTGTAGAAGGACTGAGGTTGAAACAGACACTACAGAATGACAGTCTCTGGTATCCAGAGCAGATATTGTGATGTCATAATGCCTCATTCCACCAGTGCCTAAGAGCCAATCACATCAGTGATGTCACAATGGCTTCATTATCCTTGGCTCACATAAGAATCAGAGTATGAATGGCCACAACCACTGTCCCGCAAGCTTTGCTTTGAAGAATGCTGGTGTAGAAGGACTGAGGTTGAAATAGACACTAAAAAATGACATGGGATTATTTCCCGTGGTTATCCGCGGGGACGGGAACGGTGATGAATTTTGTCACCGCGTCATTCTCTATTTTGGATGTCTGTGCCAGAGTGAATATATTTGTATAAAGAAGATCTTTTGAGAATGGTGCAAAGGGTTGCGGATCCTTTGGACATTTGGATCAGCATAAAATGCCTGCACGATGAAGATTTGCTGAGATAAAGAGATTTTTTGGATCTGACAATTATTCCAATGAATTGTATTTCATTTGTATTTATTAATTATGCTTTTTCTTTTCAATCTTTATTTTTATTTTATACTTTTGACATAATTATTAGTCAAATCAAAGAAATAATGCAATACCAGTTCCAACACTGAAATAACACAATAGTCTGTAGTGAAAAATTTACATAAGAGAAACAAAAAGAACTTCTTTTTCTCATCATAAAGGTAAAAAAATTAAACCCAAATATAAAATATACTGGATTGTAAAATTAGACCTCAATTAAAGGGGAAGAAAGCTATGCATTCGCTGAATTTTCTAATCAAAAAGTACAAAGAAAATAAAATTATGCTTTAAGCTCAAATTTAAATTTTAGAATTAATTTTCATACGCTGTAAGCTGATTAGTGCAATCTTTTGGGAAATGAAAAAATAGCATATATGTGCGAGATTAGATTAGACTAGATTGATCCACTGACATTAGCTGTAGAATTAAGTAGAACTGGGATCGATAGGCCTAAATGGTCACAATTCACCGCAGAGCAATTATTATGTTGTTCTATAGGCTGAATAATCCTGCATTCTTATCTGGTCAAAACTACTTGTATCTAATGGAGCTGTCATATTGTTTCTGCAGTGATGATCATTAGTGTTCATGGCCTGCGTTCTTTCCTTTTACTTAGGGTTCTTTATAGTGGACGTCTGGTGTCACCATGTCAACAGCAATAAAACAGCTCATTACTTTGATTCTGTCATTGAACAATGTCTTAATTGTTAAAGCAAAGTGATGTTTCACCTACTAATAAGAGAAGATCGAGAGAAACTTAAAATCGATCAATGCAATCAGAAGAAAACAGAAAGGGGACAGTAATAGGTTATTTAGCTCAAGACTTCCAACCTAGGAGCAGTCATTAACAGCAAAATTAAATTCTAAGGGTTCAATCCTGTGGCTTACCCGCCACAGAGGTATGTGGAGCAGGAGATGTGTGTTTTATTTGATCCAGTTGGTTAGGCAGACGCAATCATATTTTGTTTAAAAAAAACTGTTTTGCAGGCAGGCGTATTGTCACAGCTTGACTAGTGTAATTTTATTCACCCTGGCTTTCCAAACAGATCAATTGCTAGACTTCAGTTAGTTCGAAATGCAACAGCAAAGATTAAAACTGGGCACAGGCAGTGGGATCACACTACACCCTTACTTAAGTCTACAGTGACTGCCAGATATTGATTGGATTGTTCCCCCTTCACCCCCCCCCCCGCCTCCTTCCAATTTAGATGATTAAGTATGCATTATATTTCTTTCCTGAATTAGAATCAAATCATGACTCCCTTTTGAATGTCAAACAGTGAGAGCAATAAGAGGGGTTTTTCTGGCTCAACCCTCTCTGAATTGTATCCCACAGGAACTGCAGTTAGCACTAGAGTTTATAGGGCTTTTATTTTTTTACCCTAAATTTTGGACTTATAGAGGGGCATTTTCAATAGTGCATCGAAGTCCGGCTTTGGACATTTCTCACTAGACATCCAAAACTGGACTTCCAGAAGTGTCCATTTTCAAAAATGCTGGATGCCCTAATTTTTTTTTTTAATCGTCTAGTTGGATATCTTGTCCGCCAGGATGTCTAACTTTATACCCCATTCTCAACCACAAAACCATGTCCAATGAAGCCCATTTGGACATGGGATGGGCCGGTCTTCTAATGGACTGGCCACACAGACATGCCAACAGAACATTGGGCCACCCTAGAATGCATTGCTGTGAACCTCACATAAACAGCGCCAGAAGTACAGCTCACCATAACCCCCTTCTAATGTATGGTGAGCCCTACAACCTGCTATACCTACCTGTTCACTACCACAATAGACCTTATGGCTGTAGGTAGCACCTATACAGCAGTATTGTAGGGTTTTGGTGGGCTCACACTGTCCACCATAAATGTAGTAGTTAGATTACGCTGGTCAACAAGCATTTTGCTACTGGAGTTCTGTCACCTGTACCTAAACAAGGGCCACATGCTGACTCTAAATCTGAAAACAGTTTTCATCTATCATATCCTGTGTTTTAGTTATGCATCAGTTTATGTTTATATCATTTCATCAGTAACGCTACGGTGAAGCGTCGGTATTTTACTGTTTCTGTAACACAATATTGCATTCAGGTATAGTAGGCATTTCTCTATCCCCCAAGGGCATAATATCTTAGAGCCCAATATTCGCCATTGCTTACTGGGCTTCCTTTACTGGGTGGCTTGTGGGCAGTGAGGAAGTTTAGGGGTGGAAGAGGTGGATGTAATGGAAAGCTAGGTACCAGTGACCCTGGTTATTGAATATTGCTAGCAAAAAAACAAATACTAATCAAATCACAGGTTTTGAAAGAACTCCAGTAATATACTGGCAAAGATCAGTTTGTTTCTAAATAGAATTTAATATTTTTAAAAAATGATCATTAGGGGGTCCTTTTATCAAGCTGCGGTAGGGGTTTAACGTGTGGAATACCGCGCATTAAACTGCCTGCCGCGCTAGCCGCTAACGCCTGCATTGAGCAGGCATTAGTTTTTTAGCCGGCCATGAGGGTTAGCCTGTGATGAAATGTCCAACGCGCTCACCCCGCTAGCGCGGCATGATAAAAGGAGCCCTAGATCTCATGACATGGATTATTCTGATTTCCCAAAGAAATATTCAACAAGGTGATCAATAAAAAAATTACTAATCAGTCACTAATATCCTTGGAATATATTTGACGGAATAAACTGCCAAATTTCCCTGTGATCAGGTTGCTATTGAAACTAATTAATATAAACTGTCAGCAGAGGTTTGCTACTGTACTTGGAAGCTGCTCAGATGTACTAGACACTGGGAAGACTCCCAAGGTGGTCTGGTTACTATGACAGCCAAGGAAATGGCCGACCACAAATTGGCTTCCATTTTTTATTAATGCAAGTATGAAATATGATTTAATAAGAATTTTTAGAGCAGAGAAATAACGTTAGCTCTGATTTTCCCTGATAAAAGACTGAGGACCATGGAGTGCAAGATCAAGAATTTCTGAAAATCAAGGTATAAAGATTCATAAAGGAGGAAGGAAGGTTTAGAAGAAGAGAGGTTAGAAGCTTGCCAACTAGGAAGTTCAAGTGTAAAGGTATGCCTGATACTCCGTCCCTAAACTGTATCTTCCACACTGTGTAAGTCCATCAAATAAAGGTAGCCGAGTTTCACTAGAAAAATCTGTGTGATTTGCAGATGTACTCCTCTACAATAAATGTGGACATCACAAAGGGCCTGACTCGGTAGGAAAACGGCACTTACTGCATATCATTTAAAGTTAGGTAGCGAAGGTGACCTGAGGTGCTCATTCTCTTTATTGTATATATTAAGACTCGACATGTACATGTTTCGACCAAAAGGCCTGCTTCAGGAATATTAAAGATCTTCACTATAAACGAGTTCTCCACTCCATGCTTACCTTCCTAGGAGTCAAAACTTGGAATGGCCTTACAAAAAAGACCAGAACTGAACCTTGCCACATCATCTTCCAAAGAAAACTGAAAACCCATCTGTTCGATACTTAATCTCCTTTACCCTCTCTTCTCTCCCTTTCCCTTCCTCCTCTCTCCCCTTCCTCTCCCTCCTACCTATCCACCTCCTCTTTCTCTCCCCTCTTATATCTCTTTACAGTCGCCTTGAGCCTGTATAAGTATGAGCGATGCACAACCAGAAGATTAGATTAGATATTGTATATATTAAGATTCCACACTTACATGTTTCAGCCAAAGGGCCTGCTTCAGAAGTACGTGTGGAGTCTTAATATATACAATAACTACTGAAGCAGGCCCTTTGGCCGAAACATGTATGTGTCGAGTCTTAATATATAGAGAAGTCTTGCACACATTTGTATCCGGCTTGGATTCTATTCTTCCTCCTGAGGAAGGAGGCAGAAGAAGAATTAGCAAGAATGATGTTTGAATTTTGAACTCTTTGAGTTTGGACACTGAGTTTGGATTGAGTTTGGACACTGAGTTTCACTTTTCGGTGAGTTCCGACAATGGAATCAGCTGCTTATGACGCTAGCGCTACCCTCACGAAGCTTGCTATCCTACTGAACTATACAGACAAGATCTTAACAAGATAAGTGCTTTCTTTTTTTATTTTTAAGCAACTTGTTTTATACATTATAGGAGGCAGGAAGGGAGTGCTATGATATCTCTAACAACACCTTATTTGATTCACTGTTGACGGTGCTAATTGGTGTTAATCTGACTGAGCACTATTATTCATTATTATTTACTGAATATTTTGTTTTTATATATATATATATATTTATATAGGGATTTTTTTTTTTTGTGAGTATTTATTAAATCTTAGGGCTCTTTTTACAAAGGTGTAATTTTTAGTCACCCATATCCTTCTATGCCTCTCGTAGGAGATGTGCATCTAATTTGCTTTTGAAACCTAAGACGGTCGATTCCACAATAACCTCCTCTGGGAGAGCATTCCAGGTGTCAACCACTCTCTGCGTGAAGCAGAACTTCCTGATATTTGTCCTGAACTTGTCCCCCCCTTAGCTTCATTCCATGTCCTCTTGTCCGTGTCGAATTGAACAATGTAAATCATTTTTTCTGCTCCATTTTGTCGATTCCTTTCAGTATTTTGAAGGCCTCGATCATATCCCCTCGCAGTCTCCTTTTCTTAAGGGAGAACAACCCAGTTTCTTAAGTTGATCCTCATATTCCAGTTTCTCCATACCTTTTACTAGCTTCGTTGCTCATCTCTGCACCCTCTCCAGGAGTTTTATATCCTTCTTTAGGTTGGGGGGACCAATGTTGGATGCAGTATTCCAAGTGGGGTCTGACCATTGCGCTATAAAGCAGCATTATGACCCTCTCCGATCTACTCGTGATTCCCTTCTTTATCATGCCCAACATTCTATTTGCTTTCTTTGCCGCTGCCATGCATTGTGCCGACAGTTTCAGGGTCCTTTCTATCTCAGTACACCCATGTCCTTTTCTTATTTGCTCTTACCCAGAGTTGCACCTGACATTCTATACTCGTATTCCTTATTTTTTCTGCCTAAATGCATTACTTTGCATTTCTCCACATTAAACTTCATCTGCCATTTCTCTGCCCATTTCTCTAACTGACACAAGTCGCTCTGGAGTTCCTCGCTATCCTTCTGCGATCTAATCGCCCAGCATAGCTTTGTGTTGTCTGCAAACTTGATGATCTCACTGGATGTTCCTTCTTCTAGGTCATTGATATAAATATTAAATAAGATCGGCCCAAGCACCGAGCCCTGGGGTACACCGCTAGTCACTTTCTCCCAGTCGGAGAACTTCCCATTTATGCCCACTCTCTGTTTTCTGTTCTCCAGCCATTTGCCTATCCACCTTTGTATATCCCCCTCTATTCCATGGCTTTGTAGTTTCCTGAGAAGTCTTTTGTGTGGAACTTTGTCCAACGCTTTCTGGAAGTCTAAGTATATTATGTCCACCAGTCCACCGGTCTTTGATTATGAGTCAATTTTTGTTTATTTGCGTACACATCCAGGGAAGGGGGAGAGGGGGCTATTTCTGTCCTAATTTTGACTTTTGAGCATTTACACCTGGGATGGGTGGGAGGAGGGTGGGAGGATATTATTAATCTGAATAAGGTAAGGTTATTGGGAAAATCTATGTCTCTGTGTTTATTTCGTTAAGCATTGGGTGGGAGGGGATAAAATGGTTGTTTATGTTTATTTGTAAATTAAATGTGCTTTTATTGACTTATTATATGTTATAGATTTGTGTCTTGCACTATTGACGTTTGGAAAATCAATAAAGAATTAAAAAAAAAAAAAAAAGAATGGTGGTTCACCATACAGTACTAGGAATTAGTTTCTACTTGGTTTTCCTAGAATATCACATCTCGCAGAGCACTGACAACCTCGTTACCTTATCAGGCTGCTTCTATTTGGAACTCTCTTCCCCTTGCGAACAGAATGATTCATGAATATTCCAGTTTTAGAAGATCTCTTAAAACTTTTTTTTATTTCAGAAGTATAAGTGTGAACCCTGACAACGTGTTGACTATTTTTATTTAGAAATGCATAATTATTACGATTGCATTTTTAGTATTTCTCCTGTAATTCCTGGGATGCTTACCCAGATGGTTTATCATTTACATTCTGCCTCTCTTGATGTTATCCGCCTTGAACTGTTGGAGTGCATGCAGGTTATAAATCCCCTTTGTGATGTAATATAATGTAATGCACCTCCCTTCTACAATATTTCGATATGCCCTTGAATGTAAGGGACCCGAAATGATCCTTTCACAATGAAAGGAATAAGAAGAAGGATTAACATGGAAGATATCGTAGAAGAAAGGCAGACTGTACTGGAGAGTTATGGGTAATTTCTTATGCCCAAAGACAGCACAATTACGATTATCAGTAGCGAGGCAAAACAAAAGAGATGACATTGCAGCTTTCTGCAGTTTTTCAGTAATAGTGGTAATTGACTAGCTAGCGTGCATTTCCTCATACTCTCCCCTGCCTTTAACATCAATGACTCAAAGATTTTACGGCAAGAAAATGCTAATAGAACATATTAAAGCTTAGTACTTTAAATAGCTGGGACAGCCATTTATTTTTTTTTTTAATCGGAGAAAGGGAAGAAATTGAAAAGCTAAAAAGCAGTACAATGCGATGTAATTCGTTTTCTCCAAGATGCGCTGAAAGGCATGCCTAAGAAAAAACTATGGGATACATTTCCAAAGTTGGGTCTAACAGAATATTTTAAAGAATTGCAAAGGCATGAAAAGGGACTAGTCTCCAGATTTTCAAGGCATAAATTATGGTGACACATTTATAATGCATTTATCATTTATGCATGAGTGGAAGAGCACTCTGGTGACTAGAGTAGGTGGAAAACCAGGGAAGCTAGAGTTCAAATCCCACTGCTGCTGCTGCTTGTCATCTTGGGTAAATCACTGAGCCCTCCATAAGCGGCACCTGAAAGGAACATAACATAAGAACATAAGAATTCCCGCTGCTGGGTCAGACCAGTGGTCCATCATGCCCAGCAGTCTGCTCACGCAGTGGCCCTCACTCTTCTCTGGACCCTTTCGAGTAGTACCATGTCCTTCTTCATGTACGGCGACCAGTGCTGGATGCAGTCCTCCAGGTGAGGGCGCACCATAGCCCGGTACAGCGGCATGATAACCTTCTCCGATCTATCCATGATCCCCTTTTTTATCATTCCTAGCATTCTCTTCACCCTTTTCGCCGCCACAGCACATTGCGCGGACGGTTTCATCGACATGTCAATCAGAACTCCCAAGTCTCTTTCCTGGGAGGTCTCTCCAAGTACCGCCCCGGACATCCTGTATTCGTGCATGAGATTTTTGTTACCGACATGCATCACTTTACACTTATCCACGTTGAACCTCATCTGCCATGTCGATGCCCATTCCTCGAGCCTGATTATGTCACGTTGCAGATGTTCGCAGTCCCCCTGTGTCTTCACTACTCTGAATAACTTCGTATCGTACGCAAATTTAATCACTTCACTCATCGTTCCTATGTCCAGGTCGTTTATAAAGATGTTGGAGAGCACCAAGCACCAAGCCCTATGGCACCCCACTGGTGACGCTCATCCAGTCCGAATATTGTCCATTTACCTCCACTCTCTCTTTCCTATGCTCCAGCCAGTTTTTAATCCACGTGAGTATTTCACCCTCGATTCCATGGCTCGCAATTTTCCAAAGTAGTCGTTCATGTGGAACCTTGTCAAACGCCTTCTGAAAACCCAGATATACAATGTCGACCGGGTCGCCCTTGTCTATCTGCATGTTTACTCCTTCGAAGTGCAGCAAGTTCATCAGACAAGATCTGCCTTTGCTGAAACCGTGCTGGCTGATCCTCATCAGACTTTGTCCGTCAAGGTGATCAATGATAAGAACTTGTCTTGAGCTAGAAATGAAAAAGGTGTGAGCTACATCCAGCTATCAATGCACTTAATTTGTATGCACCCACAGTTACACCAATCAAGGTGTAACTGAAGGCCCCTGAATGCAGTAGAACACATGTAGCTTACAGTATTCTATAGGTCATATATTTATGTGGGAGTCTTGCACATGTTGTACCTATGGGCATGCCCACTTGTATTTATGTACTCTGTCAGCTAAGTATGTTGTTCAAAGTTGTTACATCGCAAGAGGATTGTGAACATTGCAAAAGGACCTTGTGAGACTGGGAGACTCGGCGCCAAAATGGCAGATGATGTTTAATGTGAGCAAGTGCAAAGTGATGCATGTGGGAAAGAGGAACCCAAACTATAGCTACATGATACTGGGTTCTATTAGGAGTCACTGCCCAGGGGAAGGATCTAGGTGTCATTGCTGAGGATACACTGAAACCCTCAGTGGCGGCAGCTAAGAAAGCAAATAGAATGTTAGGAATTATGAGGAAAGGAACGGAAAACAAAGATGGAAAATGTTATAGTGCCCTTGTATCGCTCTATGGTATGGCCGCGACATGAATACTGTGTTAAGTTCTGGTCACCGTATCTCAAAAAAAATATAGCTGAATTAGAAAAGGTACAGAGAAGGGCGACAAAAATGATTAAAGGTTTGGAACGGAACGACTTCCCTATGAGGAAAGGCTGAAGTGGCTAGGGCTCCTCAGCTTGGAGAAGAGACGGCTCAGGTGGGATTCGGTAGAGGTCTACAAAATACTGAGTGGAGTGGAAAGAGTAGATGTGAATCACTTGTTTACTCTTTCCAAAAATACTAGGACTAGGGGACATGCAATGAAGCTACTAAGTAGTCGATTTAAAACAAACCGCAAAAAATATTTCTTCACACAAAGTGTAATTAAACTCTGGAATTCGTTACCAGAGAATGTGGTGAAATCAGTTAGCTTAGTGGGGTTTTAAAAAGGCTTGGTTAATTTCCTAAAAGAGACGTCCAAAGGCCATTATTGAGATGGCTTGGGAAAATCCCCTGTTTATTCCTAGGATAAGCAGCATAAAATCTGTTTTACTACTTGGGATCTAGCTAGGAACTTGGAGCCTGGGTTAGCCACTGTTGGAAACAGGATACTGGGTTCATAGACAAAAGCGCGCGCCGACAACCCAGCGCAGACAACTGAGCACAAAGCAAAAGTGCACTGAAGAAAAACAGTATTTTAAGGGGATCCGACGGGGGTGTTGGTGGGGAACCTCCCCCCCACACTTTACTTAATAGAGATCGCGCCGGCGTTGTGGGGGGTTTGGGGGGTTGTAACCCCCCTCATTTACTAGAAACTTACCTTTTTCCCTCTTTTTTAGGGAAAAAGTGAAGTTTTCAGTATAATGTGGAAGGTTACAACCCCCCAAACCCCCCCACAACGCCGGCGCGATCTCTGTTAAGTAAAGTGGGGGGGGGTTACCCCCTCACACCCCTCGTCGGAGCCCTTTAAAATACTGTTTTTCTTCGACGCGCTTCCGCCTTGCACTCAGTTGTCTGCGCTGGGTTGTCGGCGCGCCTTTGTCATCACGCGCTTTTGACCTGTCACCGGATACTGGGCTTGACGGACCTCCGGTATGTCCCAGTATTGCAATTCTTATGTTCTTATACTCCTAGGAAGATCCACAAGCCCAAAATAAATATATATAGCAAACTGTGAGCACCAATACTATAATCAGAAAAAAAGAAGTAGGAGAGTAACATTTATCTTGGGAAGAGGAAAAAACATTTAAGCTTGAGGGTTTTGTCATACTCTTAGAACCATATTCTATATATGGCACACAAAAAAAATCAGCACTATATAGAATTGTGCTAAGCACCTGTGCATGTTATAACATTTAGCAAGTCCCATTTAGGCCAAGGAGAACCAGACCCAAATATCTGCACCTAACTTGTGCACAAATTAAACATATTCTATAACAGTGCGCATATGGTTTCGGAACGCCCGCGATCTGCGTATGTTCTTTCCCTGGCCTTTCTCCCTTTTGAGATCTAGAACTGATGCACAGCACCTTATAGAATGTGCCTTCCCAAGTTGTGTGCGTAACTTCTAATTAGTACCAATTAGCAATATTTTATGAGGTGTTAATTGCCAATTCTCAGTTCTAATTGGGCTTGTTAAACAATTAAGTTGGGTGTGCCAATCGGTGCGCATGGCCAGAATTTGAGGGGTAGAAAATAGCTCTTTGGTCCAGATTCTCAGGTTCCCAACCCTGTCCTGGAGGACCACCAGCCAGTCGGGTTTTTGGGATAGCCTTAACGAATATGCATGAGAGAGATTTGCATTTAATGGAGGTGACTAGCATGCAAATCTGTCCCAGGCATATTCGTTAAGGCTATCCCGAAAACCCAACAGGCTGGTGGTCCTCCAGGACAGGGTTAGGAACCACTGCTCATGACGGTGCCGATATCAGTGGCGGCCTAAAAAAGTGGTTGCCGATCGCACGTCAATCGTGCAATGGTGCTGTGGACAGAATCGCGCCAACGGGAAAGATAGGCACCGGAAATGTAGGCCAGGGTTTTCTAGGCCTACATTTACAGCACCTATTTTTGTCATGATTTTCATTAGCCACACCCGCAGTGGCATTAGGCAGCCTAAAGTGCCTAAGGAGGCATGAGTCCAGTGCAGATTGTTTAGGTGCTGGTAGGTGCTTTAACTTTAACATTTTTTGCTATTTTAAACAGCATTTCTTAATGAACTTAGGCACCTGTGACAGGGTGAAGTTCCTGTCAAAGGCCAGCAGAGGGAGTCTGAACAGCAGAAATAAGGAGCTAATTTGCACAAGATCCTGCAAAGGCACCTGGGAACTGTCCACTCATCCTAAGTGAAGTAAGATGCTGAAAAGGACAATTCCAGAGCAGTGAACTGAGAAGAACAGAAGTTTCTTTAGAAGCTAGGTGGCTCTTGAGGGGAGGAATGTTGGTGTCAACCTAACCCTCAATAAGTCTGATAGACCAACCTGCCTAGCAGAGTTTGGGGTCCAAGAAGAGCTCAAACTTGATGACCGGCAGAGGGCCTGGGAAAGTGTGTAGTGACCAGAGATTTGAGTAACAGGGAGGGTTCTCACAGAGAGAGGTTGCTAGACTGGAAGGAGTCCTCAGAAAAGCCCTCAGAGAGGGAGTGCCTGGGAAGGACCTGGCAGAAGCTGGAGGGCCTGGTAGAGCCTGGAGTCCAGGGGGGGGCTCAGGTTTGATGACCAGTGGTGGGACTGGTGAAATATCTAGCATCTGTGGGGACCCAAGAGGCCAGGGAGTAGGAACCAGCGGTAGCCCCACAAGAAGAGTCAGAAGACTGGCGGTCCAAGGCTGATGGGGACTGACGAGCAACAATCCAGGCTCAAAGTCCAGTAATATCCCAACCTGTAACACAAACCCAAGTATCTTCCAACAACCGACCAGTCTCCCAAAACAGCTTAGGAACATTCAGCCAGTACAAATAAGACACATCCATTGCAATCTGTACGCCCAAGTAATGAAATGATTCCTCGGCCCACCTCATCGCTCTTGAAGATCTGCAGATGAAGGTAAAGCCTCTGATTTATCTAGGTTAAGGCAGAGGCCAGCATAATCCCCATATTCCTTCACCATTTCCAAGAAGGCTGGGAGGGAGGTTTCCAGCTCAGAAAGATGTACCAATATGTCATCTGCATATGCAGCCAACTGGGACAAAATCAGCATGGGTTCAGCCAAAAAAGATCCTGCCTCACCAATTTGCGTGACTTCTTTAAAGGTGTGAATAAACATGTAGATAAAGGTGAGCCGGTTGAAGTAGTACATCTAGATTTTCAGAAAGCTTTTGACGAAGTGCCTCATGAGAGGGTCCTAAGATAATTAAAGAGTCATAGAATAGGAGACAATGTTCATTTAAGAACATAAGAATTTGCCTCCGCTGGGTCTGACCAGAGGTCCATCGCGCCCAGCGGTCCACTCCTGCGGCGGCCCATCAGGTCCATGACCTGTAAAGTGATCTTTTGTCTAGAACCTCTTCTTCCCTAATCTTTTATATCCTTCAAACCCCTTTTCTTTTTTATCTATACACTTTTTTCTCCTTTATCTGTAGCCTTCAATCCCCTTATCCTTCAGGAATTTATCTAGTCCCTCTTTGAAACCCCATAATGTAGTCTGACCTATTACACCTTCTGGAAGCGCATTCCAGGTATCCACCACCCTCTGTGTGAAGAAGAATTTCCTAGCATTGGTTCTAAACCTGTCCCCTTTCAATTTCTTCGGATGTCCTCTTGTTCTTGTAGTTCCCAGTACACTGAAGAACCTGTCCCTCTCCACCCTCTCTATGCCTTTCATAATCTTGTACGTCTCTATCATGTCTCCTCTGAGTCTCCGCTTCTCCAGGGAGAAGAACCCAAGTTTCTCTAACCTCTCAGCGTATGAAAGATTTTCCATACCCTTTATCATTCGTGTGGGTCTTCTCTGGACCCTCTCAAGTATCGCCATGTCCTTCTTAAGGTACGGTGACCAATATTGGACACAGTACTCCAGATGCGGGTGCACCATTGCCCGATACAGCGGCAGGATAACTTCCTTTGTTCTGGATGTAATACCCTTCTTGATAATACCCAACATTCTGTTTGCTTTCTTAGAGGCCGCTGCGCATTGCGCCGTCGGTTTCATTGTTGTATCCACCAACACTCTCAAGTCCTTTTCAAGGTTGCTTTCCCCCAGTACCAACCCCCCCCTCCCCATTGTGTAGCTGAACATCGGGTTCTTTTTCCCTATATGCATGACCTTGCATTTCTCCAAATTTAAGTTCATCTGCCATTTATTCGCCCACTCCTCCAGTTTGCAGTTCTTCACATTCCCCTACAGTTCGGACCCTGCTACAGAATTTAGTGTCATCCGCAAATTTTATAACTTCACACTTTGTCCCTGTTTCCAGGTCATTAATAAATACATTGAACAGCAGCGTCCCAAGTACCGACCCCTGCGGGACACCGCTCGTGACCCTTCTCCAACCTGAGTAGTGGCCCTTCACTGCAATCCGCTGCTTCCTGCCTGCCAACCAATGTTTAACCCATTTGTATATGTCCCCTTCTACCCCGTGGTTCCACAGTTTCTTAAGTAGCCGATCATGTGGTACCTTGTCAAAAGCCTTTTGGAAGTCAAGATATATGATGTCTATGGGATACCCTTTGTCCATATGGCTGTTTATCCCTTCAAAGAAGTGCAGCAAGTTTGTTTGGCACGATCTTCCTTTGCAGAAGCCATGTTGACTCGTTTTCATTAGCCTATTTCTTTCTATGTGCTGTCTTTTATCAGTGCTTCTACCATCTTGCCCGGTACTGAAGTCAAACTCACCGGTCTGTAGTTTCCCGGGTCACCTCTCGATCCCTTTTTAAAGATAGGTGTGACATTTGCTATTTTCCAGTCCTCCGGGATCATTCCTGTTTTCAGGGATAGGTTGCAAACTTTTTGGAGTATTTCCACTATTTCGGTTTTCAGTTCTTTTAATACACTTGGGTGGATTCTGTCCGGGCCCGGGGATTTGTCGGTTTTCAGTCTGTCTATCTGTTGGAGGACATCTTTGAGACTTACCTCTATCGTCGATAGTTTTTCTTCCGGTTCTCCGTTGAAGATTTTTTCGGGTTTCGGTACATTAGATTTGTCCTCGCTTGTAAAGACTGACGAGAAGAACATGTTTAATCTGTCAGCCACCTCTTTTTCCCCCCTTATCGCTCCTTTTTTGTCTCCATCGTCCTGCGGTCCCACTTCCTCCCGCGCCGGTTGTTTCCCTTTAACATATCTGAAGAACGGTTTGAAATTCCTTCCTTCCCCGGCCAGTCTCTCTTCATATTCTCTCTTTGCTCTCCTAACCCACTCGGTGACATTCTTTTTGGTGTTTTCTGTGCTCTTTCCCATTTTCCTCGGTTTTGTCCTTTTTCCACTTCCGGAACGATTTTTTCTTGTCCTCTATCGCTTTCTTCACTTCCTTGGTTATCCACACCGAGTCCTTTGTCTGATTCTTTTTGCACCTTCCTCTCTTCCCCCCAAAAAAAAATAAAGGCAGAAGGGATTCCCACTCTCTGCTGCCACCAGATGCTCTTCTGAACCACCCCCCACCCCTTGATCCCCCAGTACCTTTGTATGAAGGGAACAGGAGGGAGGTTCAGCTCTGAGGTCCGCAGATCCAAAATGGTGTGCCTTCCCCTCTTCAACGCATGTGATGCATAGGTAGGGGCCTAAGGCCCTAATTGGCTCAGGCACCTAAGGCCCCTCCCCTTAGTGCAGTGGGCTGAGAACCAGGTTTTATTCCCACTGCAGCACCCTGTGATCCTGAGCAAGTCACCTAACCCTCTATTGTCTCAGGTACAAACTTAGATTGTAAGTCCACTAGAGACAGAGAAAGTACCTGCATATAGTATTTAAGCCACTTTGGTTGTACCACAGTATATCAAGTACATGATCCATACCCTTACTATCTCTCATGCATATTGTTCATGGCTATTAAGAAAACCAGACAGGATTAGTGTGCATCCAGAATTGGATGAGGGAACACTGTTATAGATTACTCTGGAGTGTATGTATTTTACTACATTACTTTGGCTCTAGATAGCTTCCACAGAATGAATGCATCATAAATAAAACATTTTAAAAACACAGAATGGAATATCTAAAGTCAAATAACAACATTGGGTCATTAATATTCAGTACCCAGCATCTGTAGAGGGTTGATCGCTGTGAGATACTTGCTCTTATTTTACAGTATTTACATAACTGAGTATAGCTGCTATGCCATGAGCTATCTAGTCTGCTTCTAGCTCTGAAAGTGTTTACCCTTCAGAAACTTGAGAAACTTATATATAATGCTTTCTGGTTTTAAGTGATACCTCTGGAAGCCTTTGTGCCTGGAGCAGGTTGTTTTCTCTTTTAGCAAATCATAGCAAACTTTGGGTCTTATTTGTTCATATCACGAGGGAAGGAAAGGAGACAGATGTTAGACCAGGGAGAAAGGAGGGAGGGAGGGCAAGAAAAGAGAGGTGATACCAGAGCATGGAGGGGGAGGGAGAGATGGAAGAGAAGGAGAGGAGAGGAGAGAGATGCTAGGGCATGGGGGAGGGAAGGGAAGGAGACAGAGATGTCAGACTGTGGGGTGGAGTGGGATGGAAGGAAAGGAAAAGAGAGAGATGCCAGAGCATATGAGAGGAGGTGGATACAGAAAGAGAAAAATAGAGAGGGGGTGAAGCTGAAATGTATCATTTACAAAGAAGAGAAGGAGCACAGGATAGACCATTTATGTTAGGGACATAGAGGAAAGATGCCATATAGAAGGGGGAGAGGACAGACATCGGATGGAAAGAAGACACCGAAGATGATTAAAGCAGAAATGGCAAAAGGTAGAAATAAATATATATATATTTTTTTTATTTTTTATTTTTTTTTTTGCTTTAGAATAAAGTAGTATTGTAGCTGTATTGATAAATGTTTATAAATAGAAAACGGAAATAAAGTAATCTTTTTATTGGACTAATTTTTTATTAACTTTCAGAAACCAAATCCTTCTTCCTCAGGTCAGAATAGGATACCATAACAGCAATATACTGTACTGACCTGATGAAGGAGGTTTTGATTTCTGAAAGCTAATTGAAAAATGGAATAGTCTAATACAATGATGTACTAAGGGGAGGGGCATGGGAGTGCCAGGTGCAGATCATAAGGGAAGGAGAGAGATGCCAGACTATCAGGAAGGGAAAGAGTGAGCAAAAGGAAGGGGATGAGATGCCAGAGCATGAAGGGGAAGGGAGAGATGGAAGGGAAGGAGAGGAGAAAGATGCCAGGGCATGGGGGAGGGAAGGGAAGGGACTGAGATGCCAGGAAGGAAGGGAGAAAAAGGAAGGAAAGAAGATACCAGAGCATAGAGAGAGAGGGGGAGATGGAAGGAGAAGAGAGATCTCAGGGCATGAGGGAAAGGAAGCACATGCCAGACCATGTGGTGAGTTGGGGTGGAAAGCAGGGACGAAAAGGAGAAAGGAGAGATGCCAGAACATGGAAGAGGGAATGGAGACAGAAAGAGAAAAATGGAAGAGACAGAAAAAGAGGGAGGACACTGTATGGAATGGAGAGTGAAGAGAAGATGAGGAAAGCAGAAACCAGAGATGACAAAAGGTAGAAAAAAGATTTTTTGGGGGTGCTTTAAAATAAAGTAGCATTGTAGCTGTATTGATAAACATTTATAAATAGAAAATGGGGGAGACATGATTCAGCGGGAGACCAGTTAGAAGTACATTGCAGTAGTCTAAGCATGAGGTTATGAGGATGTGGACAAGGGTGTGCACAGAGAGGAAAGAGCAAATTTTGGTTATGTTGTAGAGACAGAAGCAATAGGCTTTAGCAGTCTGTTGGATGTGCATAGAAAATGAGAGATCTGAGTCGGAGACGATTCTGAGGTTATGAGCAGAACAGACAGGAATGATAAAAGTATTATTTACAGAGATGGAGAATGGAGGGAGAGGGATGGAGGGTTTAGGAGGAAAGAGCAAGAGCTCAGCCTTGAACATGTTTAGTTTCAGGTGGTGGCTGGACATCGAAGCACAATGTCAGACAAACAGACGGAAATTTTTTCTTGGATTTTTTGTGAAATCTTGGGTATGGAGAGATAAATCTGGAAATCAGCATATAGGTGATACTGGACGCCTTGGGAGGATATCAGGGCATCAAGGGAAGAGGTGTAAAAGAGGAGAGGTCCTAAAATAGAACCCTGGGGTATACCAACTCCAAGTGAGATGGCAGCAGAGGAGGATCCACCAGCGCATACACGAAAGGCGCAATGGGAGGCAAACCAGGAAAGGACAGATTCATGGAATCAAAGCAAAACAGTGTCTCAAGGTTTAATAGTATCAAAAGCAGCAGAGAGGTCTCGAAGGATGAGGATTCAGTAAAGGCCCTTGGATCTGGCCAGGAACAGGTCACTGCAGACTTTGGTAAGGGCAGCCTCTGTTGAGTGTAAGGGGCAAAAGCCAGATTGCAGAGGATCAAGAGTCAGTCGAGATGAAAGGAAATTAAGGCAGCGATGGAGGGACAGCACACTTAAGAACATAAGAATAGCCTTACTGGGTCAGACCAATAGTCCATCAAGCCCAGTAGCCCATTCACACAGTGGCCAATCTAGGTCACTAGTACCTGGCCAAAACCCAAGGTGTAGCAATATTCCATGCTACCAATACAGGGCAAGCAGTGGCTTCCCCCATCTCTTTCTCAATAGCAGACTATGGACTTTTCCTCCAGGAACTTTTCCAAACCTTTCTTAAAACCAGCTATGCTATCTGCTCAAGCCACATCCTCTGGCAATGCGTTCCAGAGCTTAACTATTCTCTGAGTGAAAAAAATTCCCTCCTATTGGTTTTAAAAGTATTTCCCTGTAACTTCATCGAGTGTCCCCTAGTCTGTGTAATTTGTGATGGAGTGAAAAATCGATCCACTTGTACCAGTTCTACTCCACTCAGGATTTTGTAAACTTCAGTCCTATCTCCCCTCAGCCGTCTCTTTTCCAGGCTGAAGAGCCCTAACCATTTTAGTCTCTCCTCATAAGAGAGGAGTTCCATCCCCTTTACAATCCTGGTCCCTTTTCTTTGAATCTTTTCTAGCACCACTATATCTTTCTTGAGAGTAGCATGGGAAGGAACAGAAGAAGGGAGAAAGTATTATGGCCATTCTGAACAAAGCAGTAAGCAAGTCAAAGGAGCAGTCTAGTGGTTAGTGTAATAGACTATAACCCAAAGGCCACAAGTTCAGATCCCAATGTAACAGTATTCATTTTTTTTTCCTGGGGCACCATCCAGGAACAGAAAAATACTTACTGTACCTAGAGATATAAGACACCCGTGAGCCTGAAGGTTTATGTTCAAGTACAATAGGCGTTTTTCTGTTCTTAGAGGGATCACATTTACAAAAAAAGGGTACACTGGGATTTGAACCTGTGACCCTGATTTATCACTGGCCAACACTCATTTTGGTGCCTCAAATATTTGAACTGTTTTGGGGTATATTTGACCTGCTGATTCAAAAAATGGCACCAGTTTTCTCTTATCAGCTCTAGATTTTGATATATAGAACATGTGCCATATACCACTCTTCATTCTGCTCACCCATTAAAAAATCAGGATATTTTAATGTGGTGTTTAAATTAATATCTTTTAGGCATGAAGGAAACATTAAAAATTAAAAGAAAAGTGTACAACATGAAAATCTACTTATTTCATACCAAACGCGCAAGTTTATGATACAAACTTTCCAGTCATTCAACACACAAGAAGCTCTTTTTGTAAGACTTCTGAGAGTGGGATCTGCCAGGACAATCCCGCATAAGATTCCAACAAAAGTCTGCCATCTTGTGTGCATCCCATCTTCCTTGGTATCTGGCTTCCATTGTTTTTATGTCTCGGTGAAATCTTTCACCTTGCTCTTCACTCAAGTCACCAAGATTCTCTGGAAAGCGGTCTAAGTGACTGTGCAGAGAATGGACTTTAACACTCATGTTGAAACAAGAGCATATCCTCTACTAATTGTGTGTAGTTGTCTGCCTTCTTGTTGCCAATAAAGTTTTTCACAACAAGAACAAATGAAGACCAGGCACATGATTCGATTTCATTCACTGATGCTATGAAATGTGGGTCATTTATAAGTTGTCTAACATGTGAACCATTGAAAATTCCTGCCTTCAGTTTTTCCATGGTAAGTCCAGGTAACATATGCGTTCATGTATTCGATGCACGAACCTTCTTTATTAAAAGCCTTTACAAATCATTTCATCAGGCCTAGCTTTATATGTAGTGGTGGCAGTATGATCCTACATCATGCTACCAAAGGTTCATTGATTACATTTTGTTCTTCAGCCACCATTTATTCCCTCTACTATCCCAAAGGCATATCTACTATCCCATAACCATATCTAAGAAACTAGAGCTGTTGCAGTCTATCCAATGCAATTTTCTGAATCAGTGCCCCAAATAATCCCAGGAACAGGCTAAAAACCCATGGCACCAAGAATTTCTTTTTTTTGGCCGCCTGTGTATAATCTACTGCAGTGGTTCCCAAACCTGTCCTGGAGGATCATTAGGCCAGTCGGGTTTTCAGGATAGCCCTAATGAATATACATGGATCAGATTTGCATGCCTGACACCTCCATTATATGCAGATCTCTCTCATGCATATTCATTAGGGCTAGCCCGAAAATCTGACTGGCCAGGTGGTCCTCCAGGACAGGGTTGGGAACCACTGGTTTATTGCACTAACCACTAAGCTACTCCTCTATTCTTCAAGGATATCTGTGTGGCCAGTTTTATTAGAATACTGCCAGATAAATGTCCCTGTGCTTTGTTTCCCCCTCCCCCTACCATCTATAATTTAAACATTTCAGTTTGTAAATTGGTTGCTCGTAATGGACATGCCCTACTCACATATTTTTGACCCAGAATTCTGGACATCTTGCCTGTTTGCAAACTGCAGTGAGCTGGACACTTTTTTGGATATTATGAGCAGGACAACCGAATTATAAGATAATAATGATTCCCAGTTGACATTTTTCAGAGTATAAGAAACAATATGGTATGGTAATTCTGACTTGGAAGTTCTTTCAAATATGCCCCTCCATGCTGCCAAATCTTGGCTTAAACTAAGTGTACAGTAGAGGAAAAGCAGTGTAATGCAAGGAGCAACATTTCTGGCTTCTTGTGATATAATTTATTGAAGGACAGAATAGTTACAACGTGTGAGTTAATTGTGAAAAGTTGCACTTAATGTAGGCAGAACTGAGTGACTGGATGAATCCTTGTTCATTACTGAGCATTTGTACCTAATCCTGTCTTGGTTTTCTTTTTAACTCTCATCACAAAGCCACAATATGCTTGTTAATGCATTTTATGGTGCTTTTATCTAAAGTACTCTATAATTTAATAAGTGATGCTTAACATTCTAGAATGGAACTCATTTCAGTCCGAGTCTATAATGCATTATTCATGGGGATATTTTGGCAGTTGCATTTGACAAGAAATTCAGTTAGGGCACTGGGTATAGCATCCTTTCTCTTGAGAAAAGTGCCAGGGCATCTTCAATGCCCAGAAGTGAGTCAGGGCCTTGGTTTAACACCTCATCCAGAGGTCTTCCCTAAAATCATATCAGGTTGTTCCAAATATTACCCTAATTCGGAGGTACATATATTGTAAACTCGCTTAGAAATTAGATAAGCAATTAAATCAAATTTTAATAAAACCTTGAAACCTTGATCCTCCAGTGCAGCAAATATGTTTAATTTTCAGAGCAAATAAGATATGGCATTTCATTTCAATTATTTCTTATGCACCATCCATTCACTTAAACAATAAAAACAATCTGGGCAATATTAAAAACGATTAAAGCAATTGCCGATATTCAATGGCACTTAACTTGATAGTGCCGCTGAATAGTCACGCGGCTAGCGCCTGCACCGAAAACCGACTAACTTGTGGACCTTCTGAGGTGGAGTTGACACTTATGTGGTTGTGACAATAATCAACCCTTGACCATACAAGATAATAATGGGCTGGGAAGTAGACCAGGAAAGAGCAGAACCAGATGAAATGAACCAGAATTAAGAGGAGTCTTAAGTAGTTCAATGAAACGTATGAAAATGCTGTGCAGGAGATTTCTGTGGGGAACAGTGGATACAAAGGGAAGAGGGGAAAGTCTCCAGTTCATGGCTAGAACTTAGGATCTTGTCCTGCAGCTTTACCAAAAAGCCAAATGGGAAAGTAAGCCCAATTTTGACCACATCTAAAATATTACCCCCTGTAATTAAATATCTATATTCAGCACTGCCAAACCTATAGTCCAGGGATAGGGAACTCCGGTCCTCGAGAGCCGTATTCCCGTCGGGTTTTCAGGATTTCCCCAATAAATATGCATTGAAAGCAGTGCATGCAAATAGATCTCATGCATATTCATTGGGGAAATCCTGAAAACCCAACTGGAATAGGGCTCTCGAGGACCGGAGTTCCCTACCCCTGCTATAGTCAATGCACTGAATATACATGTTCACTGCTGACCAACAGCCATTATTCTATAGTAGTAATATTCAATGATTATCCAGATAACCTATTCATACCCAAATCATTTTAGGCCCTCCCCCCTTTTCTAACTCCACCCTAGACCCAGAACCAGACCCATTTTATATGGATAGTATGGAACAATCAGTCACATGGAGAAACATTTTTGATAGGACACCTACCTTAAGTCCAACTTTGGAAGTTTCCTGCATGATGCCCAAAGTCGGGGGCAGAGAAACAACCATTTTTGAAACTGGTGAAACCTCTAGACATCCAGGTTTTTTTCCCCCCAAAATCACCTATTTAGACATCTTGGCCATCAGTCTTAGGACGATTAACTTTTTTAGCCATTTTCAACCACAAAAACATCCAAGTTCAAAATGTCCATAACCAAACCATTTGGATGTGGGAGGGGCTAGAATTGTAATGGACTGGCCACACAGATATGCCAACAAAGCAGTAGGGCACCTTAGGGGGCACACCTGTGAACTTCACATTAAGGGTACCATGTACACTTGTCACCATAACCTCATTATAGTGGATAGTGAGCCCTCCAAAACTCCCCCAAAACCTTCTACTACCCCAATAGCCCTTATAGCTGCAGGTGTCATCTGTAAGGCAGTACAGTAGTTTTTGGGTGGATTTTGGTGGGCTCACACTTTTCACCATAAATGTAGTTGATAGCATGGGATATGGGCCAGGATCCCCCTCTCTTTGGTTCACTACACAGCCCACCAGGCTACTCCAGACACCTGCTTGCTGCTCTGCTAGGATATCCCATAATATCGACAGCTGTCATAGAAGCTGGTATGTACTGTTTCTCTCACATCTTTGAGGGTTTGGAGGGGGGTCAGTGACCACTGGGAGAGTTTGGGGAGAACCATGCTTTCATCCCTCCAAAGGTCACCTGGTAAATGTGGGTACCTTTTTGGCCTTAGATGCTTTTAAACAGGTCTATATTTGGACATCTAAGTTCCGTCCAGGACATCTTGGGAAACATTCGATATCACACCTCTAACACATTCTCCTTGAACTTTGGATGCATGGGGCTAAGAAGCCTAGCTAGACATCCAGAAAGTCAGCTTCAAAAATCGTCACTTGGACATTTTGGCAAGAAAAACGTCCTTGCTGATTTATGCCATTTTTTTTTGATGTCTTAGTGTTTTGAAAATGCCCCTAATAGTCAGCCCCATGTGCTATCCATATAAATTTGGAAAATCAGTGGATACAGGATATATACAGGCACTAATACTTGATACCCATGTAAATCATTTTGAAAATTGTTCCATTTGCTTTTAGACTTTGTGTAGTCTTCCAGAAGACTTTATGTACCTATGGAGTGAAATGATGCTCCCATCAGAAATAAGGGCTTGAGGGTTAGCTTTACCCCTCCCCCACCTCCACCCCTCCCAATAGAACCTAGAGGATCACCCCTTACTGTACACTGTTCAGCCATCTGGGCCATTACATATGAAATGTTTAAATCAAAACCTACCTTAAAGATCGATTTCTATTTTGAATTGCATTATTTGGCTTGTTAGTAAGAAACTAGCATCAATAAATTTCAGAATTGACATACAGTATAAGGATTTCAGCAACTTAACTGTGGCTAAATTTCTACTTCTCTCTCACTCAAAAAATCATAACACCATGGGAATTTTATTCATTTTGGCTAAACTGCTAATTTCTTTTTCTCCCATAAGGTTTCATTCACCTCTGACAGCTTTCTAAGTGCATGCAGCAACATTGACTTAAAATGCTAAATGTGTTTGACTGTTCAGGATCGAGAGAAAGTGGCATAATGTGTAGGAGCAAAACATTCGTTTTTTGAGCTGCATATATTGGATGATTAACAAACGGAGCTTCAGAAATTTTCAAGCACCTCCAGCAACCTGAACCCTGCTACAACAATGACCTCTAAATTATCAGTTCTATCGTTCGTGGAGATAAACTTTCCATTCGCTGCCATCGTCTGGATCACTATTTCTCATCATAATTTGACTCGGTGTCTGAAGGCAGTCATTTTATGCGCTGAAAAATTAGCTGTTATGATCACAGCAAGGTTAGATGATAGAAGGCATGACTTTGCTCAGTGTCACGTTTCTAGACAGACTAGGTGTTCTGTGTTATAGCAACGATAATAATGTGTCGTGGGAGCAGTGCCCTCCAACTTTAACGTAAAATGAAATGATCTCTGTACCGTGGAGAGTTATGTGACACATTTTAAAGAGTGCACGGAAGTAGGGAAAAAAAAAAAAAAAAAGCTAACAGCTGCCATTTTTTTCTGTAAATGGCCCTCAGCTCTGGAATTCTACCTTTATCTCTTTGATTACTGACGTCAACTGATAAATTTAGAGCTGATTTAAAAACATTTCTGTTTTTAGACGCATACCAAATATGATGGATATTTAACCGCGCTGGATTAGTCATGCTAAGTATACCGTTTACCAAATGTGTTTACCCTCCTCTCTATCCTTTCAACATTGTAGTTCGCCCGTCTAACCTCACTTTCATGTCGTATGTGATCTATTTGTGTCACTAATCACCCTTGCCCTTTCCTGTTGGATTTTTAGACTGTAAGCTGCCGAGAAGGTTCGCCCTTGATGCAAGATAGTAAGATTTGAATAAATTTGGAAACTTGGAAATATCTAATACTCGTAGCCATTTGAATCATATCCTAGTTGTCAATAGATGGTTTGCTCTAGTAGGAAAAACTATGCTTCTGTGTCATTCCTCTAAATGATAAACAGCCTGAAGAATCTCTTGCTGAAAGACCATTGTCTAGGGCAGCGGTCTCAAACTCGCAGCCAAGGGACGCATGCGGTACTTTTTTGCGGCCTGCGGTCTGTACACGATCTCGCCTTTTCCTGCCGATCACCCATGCCGGCTTCAGCTGACTTCCTGCTGGCTATACACTGCCGAGACTCTTCTTCTTCCCATCCCCAGATCAGCAGCGGCAGCTCAGTATGATTTTGACTTAGTCACACAGCTGAGCTAGCTTTAGTTTAGTTTTAGCTGTGGTTTCATCAGACAGCCACGGGGCCTTTGCTAGGCTGGCCCGCTTCGATGATGCAAGGCAGGCCGGCCTAGCAAAAGCCCCGAGGCTGCCTGATGAAACCATGGCTAAAGCTAAACTAAAGCTAGCGGCAGCTGTGTGACTAAGTCAAAAGTACACAGTGAGCTGCCTCTAGGCTACAGAAAGGAGAGATAGTGCCAGACAGGGGGAACAGGGAAGGGAGAAGGGGTACTGCTGGACAGAGGGAGGAGGGAAGGGGTACTGCTGGACATGGAGAAAGCTAAAAGGAAGAGAGAAGAGGTGCTGCAGGACAGGGGAAGGAGCGTCATTTTTGTAGACACATAACTGATTCATAACTGATTGACATGCTAACTTCATACTACCAATTGATCGCAGAGCTATACCGGGTCTATACACCTCCCAAAGACACTGGTACCAAAATGGTACTGTGCGATGCAAAATTTGGTGCACCAAAGGTAACACTTTAAAATGAATCCTCTGTTCAATTGGTAACCAGTGGAGACTTTTTTTTTTTTATATGTATATATTCTTTACTAGTCTTATAGCCCGTTACATTAACGGGTGCTAGAATATATGCATGTGTGTCTGTCTTTATTTCCTTCTCTCTCTCTCCTTAGCCGCTTTCTGTATTTCTGTCTTTCTTTCTTTCTTTCTTTTTCCTCGGCTGTCCACCACCACCCCTTGCCTGCTCCCCCTGTCCATTCTCCCTTCCTTTTACCTCCCCTGTGTCCACCACCACCCCTTCACTGCTCCCCTTATCCAGCAGCAGCCCTTCTCCCTTTGTTTTACCTCCCCCCCTGTCCTGCTCCCCCTGTTCAACAGCAGGACTCCCTTCCTTTTTCTGCCCCCCCCCACCTCTTTCCTGCTCCCCCTGTCCAGCAGTAGGCCTCCCTTCCTTTTTCTGCTCCCCCTGTCCATCAGCACCTCTTCCCCTGTCCAGCAGCACCCCTTACCTCCGTTCACGTCTGCTCTCCGCCGACAGCCGCCTCAAGCCGCCGCACGCGCCTGAAGCCAACAGCTGCCTCGAGCTGCCGCGGCCTGCAGGTGCCGACAGCCACTGCGGCCTGCAGGTGCCGACAGCCACCGCGGCCTGCAGGTGTCGACATCCACCATGCGCACCTGAAGCCGATAGCCGCCTCGTTAATGTTTCCGCCATCCCTGCCACCGCCGCTGCTTGAGAGGCCCATGGAACAGAAGGCGTCCTGGAGTCCTTGTGTCACGCATGCACACTCCTGACGACCACTGACCTACAGGTCAGGGATCAGGGAACACGGCGGTAAGCATTTGATTATTATAGATTGATTTTTAAAACATTCAACAGTGCAATAACAGATAATTTTACAAAGAATAATTCAAGTAAAAACACATACGGTATATCTTTCAGAATACATGTACATCTAGTTCCCCCCCCACCTTAACCAACTTAATATCTGTATCAATATAATATATCCCCCCACCCCCCACCAATACAGGGGTGATATGAGATGTTCTCATTACCCCGCTAATCAGTCTAGCTGCTGAGTTCATCATAACCTGTAATGCTCTCAACTTAGCTTTCAATCCCAGTAACAATGAATTACAGTAGTCAAGCCTACTCAAAAACGATTGTACCATCGTTCTGAAATCATAATTTGTCAAGAGAAGTTTCAGTCTATATAATAGATGAAGTTGAGCATGACCCTATGGAGCCATATTCATAACTTGTTGCCCCATAGTCAATGACATATCTAGGCAAACTCCCCAAACAGTGATGTCCTTCTTTACCTATATCAACTCACCCATTTGGTCCTTTATGCATATTTCTTGAACAAATTTCTGACATAAAAATTCTTTGAGAAGTCACAGACTGTAGAAAAATTTTAAATATAATTTCCTAAGCTGTAATTACAATTTGCTGAGAATATTGATTTTCTGAATATACATTTACGATGCAGTCTTTTTAATTTATGTATTTTAATAGTTTTTAATAGTTTTATTTTTTAATCAACGTCGTATTTAATTGATGTATTGTAGCTGTGTTTTTTAAAATAATTTTTTAATTAATGTTGTATTTAATGATATATTAGTAGTACTGTATTTTTACTGAAATATCTCAATTTTTCTGTTGTGAACCACCTAGAACTGTTGGTAGGGCGGTATACAAGAAAATAAATTATTATTATTATTGTATGATTTTCTGCATGTGCAACTCATTTGCATAGCTTTTGAGCCCATTTTTTTCCACAAAATTCCAAAGGGTCACCTGTGGAAAAGAGCTTGTATTGAAATGCCAAAAAGCACATGCCTTTTTCACAAATGGGATAAACTGCACTATTTGGTATTTGGGCGCAAAGTATCACATTTGTCATTCTGTTTACAGGTGACTATGGGCTCCTTTTACGAAGATGTGCTAAGCGTTTTAGCGCTTTCCCTGGATTAGCGGAAATCTACCGCTGCTCAAAAGGAGGCAGCAGCGGCTAGCGAATGCAGCAATTTAGTGCACGCTATACCGCGCATTAAGGCCCTAACATGCCTTCGTAAAAGGAGCCCTATATCGTCCCCTTATTTTAATCTATATCTCTCAATCTATGATTTCAAATACACATGTCTCGATGAGAATTATTATGTGTATCCTCCTACAAAATCTTTCTTCATCCTTTCCTCAAGTTCATCATGCACACTTGCCAGTATATTCTTTTTTTTTTTTTTTTTGCACTTCTCCCACTTTTATGTGGCCAAAGCACTATCATTATTCCTTTCACTGCTGTTTCACAGTTGATAACTAAATGTCTCCTTAAAGCAGCATTTGGCTGGTCCTTCCAAGAGCTGCACAGCTAAAGAAATTGATTTCTGTGGAAAAAAAAAAATATGTATTCCATTCTGTGCACAGTGTAAGCGTGAATCAATAAAAGCGCTTGCAATGGAACTCCAGTTTCAAAATCAGTCATGCAATTTTTCAGGGTTAGCCATCACACTAAGAAGAAGAAATCCATCGACTGGGATCTATTGTATGTGTCATGTATGAGATTCTTTTTTCTGTCTATGGTCAGTTTGGAACAAAAGACAATTATCTGATAGGCTTGTATCATAATACTTCATGTTTAATCTTCTAATTAAGTCCTTTATATTCATAATTTGATATATTTTTATCTGCGTTGTATGTACCAGTATTATTTGTTGTAAACCGCCTAGAACCATTTTGGTCTGGTGGTATATAAGAATAAAAAATGATTAATTATGTATCTTGCCCTTACTTAAGCAAACCACAAGACTGTAGGCACCGTGATATGAGACTGTCAAGCACCCTGCTTCATACATTTTGCTGTATGTGGTTTTGCATTCATTTTATGTATGTTTTTACTGTAATCTATTTATTTTTTAGATGGAATATCAATTAATAAAATAACATTATAAATATATATATATATATATATATATATATATAATATATATACATATATATATACATATGTAATATATATATACATATACATATATATAATATACATACATATATATATAATATACATACATATACATGCGTATACATATATATATATACATATATATGATATATATATATATGTATGTATGTATATGTATATGTATGTATATATATGTATACATATGTATATGTATGTATATTATATATATATATCTGTATGTATACTATATATATGTGTATATGTATATATATGTATATCTATTACATATGTATATATTTATACATACAAACAAGGGTGAATCAAAAATTAAAGGCAATTGTTAGATATTGTTAGATAGATTACATGATAACTGTAACAGAGCTAGTGAAATGCAATATATGTACTCGTACATTTCCTGTTGGATAGTTCATCTATGCACAGTGGCCTTTAGTTAAGTGGCAGCCACACGGTTAGGAACATGGACGCTCCATTGCAAAATTGCACCATCAAAGAACAACACACAGTATTGTGCTTTCTTTGGGCAGAGGGAGTGAAACCTGTGGAAATTCATCATTGGATATTGTCTCTATATGGACATAGCACCGTGAATCAACAAAAGATTTATAAGTGGGTAAAAAGGTTTAAAGTGGGAAGAATAGGTGTAACCGATGAAGGACGTTCCAGTCGCCCATCAACATCACGCATACAAAAGCACATTGACAATGAGGATGCCTTGATTCGAGAAGACCGACAGATTGTCTCGATTGGCTATAAATTTGGACATCAGCTATGGATCTGCATTTGCCATAAGGAGTTTCTTCCATAAGTAAGTAAATACGTGCTTTGAAAACCAGAAAGTGACTTCTAGTAAAGAGCAAACTGATAAGCAAAAACATGGAGCATCGAAGATCTCCTGAAGTAATAAAGGTTTGTGTAGCAACCCTGTGGATTTTTCTGCCAGCACCTGAGTGAATAAAATTAATGCAGATAAACTGTGATGTGCTTATCATCTACAACAGGGGTGTCCAACCTGCAGCCCCATGAAGTATTTTGTGCAGCCCTGGTCGAGGGCGATGCAGTGTTTTCCTCTGCTGTCCCCGGGTGTTTACTGTCTTGCCGGCTCCCTCCTCTGTCTTGCTGCAGCGTTTGTGCGGCCCCAGAAACATTTTTTTTTCGGCCAATGTGGCCCAGGGAAGCCAAAAGGTTGGACACCCCTGCTCTACAACCTCACTCTGCCCTATCTCTACAGGTACAGAGAGCAGTACCTGGAACCTTTGCTGTAAATATTGGTATTGCTATAAATTTGTTAAGAGACCATCTATTTGGAAACTATACAATCCAGCATGCTATGTATTATTTGGTGAGAACAACAGCTGAAGTGTTGGGTATATGTCCCATTTGATTTACACATTCACTGAAAGGGTGGTTGATCGCTGGAATAGTCTTCCACTTCAGGTTATTGAGGCCAGCAGCGTGCCTGATTTTAAGGCCAAATGGGATAGACATGTGGGATCTATTCACAGAGAAAGGTAGGGGAGGGTCATTGGGGTGGGCAGACTAGATGGGCCGTGGCCCTTATCTGCCGTCTGTTTCTATGTTTCTATTCCACAGGCAGGCAGACACACAGACAGAGATAGACAGACACAGACAGAGACAGACACACAGACAGAGACAGTCAGACATAGACCAGAGATAGACACACAGACAGAGACATACAGACAGACAGACACACACACAGAGGCTGACAGAGACAGACACACAGACAAAGACAGGCACACACAGACAGAGACAGACATACACACAGACAGACACAGGCAGACAGAGACAAACAGACAGACAGAGAGAGAGAGACTGACTGCATTCAGCAGTTACATCAACTGCAAAATTCTGTTCTAGTGCAGTTCTAGAATTTCTTTTAAGTATTTGATTGTGAAGTCATTAAGAAAGTGATCTTCCCTTGAGAAATATTTGCCTATCAAAGTATTAATTTGTTCCTCTCTGTAACGGGCTATTTTATGTCTGTGAATGATTATTCTTCATTTTTGGCTTGTTTCATTGATGTAGCAGATGAAGCATCTTTCTTTGCACTTTCTTTCTTTCCAGCCCGATGTCTGTCCATCTGTGTGTCTGCGTGGGCCAGTTTTTAAATAAGCTGCTTCACCCCTGCAAATAGCTACTTGCATGGACAATGGCTTTTGAAAATCGCTTTCCCTAGCATCTTGAGTGATAACATGACTTCCAAAGAACACGAGTCTTTAACTTTCCACAGAATTATCATGCTCAATTTTTATCACCTTGTCAGTACAGCCCTCTAACCTAGTCAATATTTGCATGTTCATGTCCCAGTTCTCCTTTAACATAGGGGATAGACAGGCCTTGGGGTTTTGTATTATAGAGGGTACATTACATAATGTCTGTAAAAGTTTCCATTATTAAAGTCAAATATATTAACAGTATGAAACTGTTTTCCTTATATACACTTCCTTCTGAGGATGAAAACAACTTTTTAACTTGATTGTAAACCTAATTAGATATATAAGATTAGTGTATCTCACTGTATAACTTAATTTATTTTCATGCATTCATTTTCATTTTGTTATGAGATGCAACCAGGCATTTCTAAACTTTATATTATTGCACCACTTTTTTTGCTTTCCTTTGAGGCAAGTAAAAAAAAAAACCAATCTGAATTTATCATTGCCACATACAGAGACCTGCCATGGACTTTGGAATTTTATTTTGCAAACCCAGTCAGACTATGGCCTGGCTTAGGTTTGGCAAATCTGCATCTATAAGAACATAAGAATTGCCATCCTGGGACAGACCAAAGGTCCATCAAGCCCAGTATCCTGTTTCCAACAGTGGCCAACCCAGGTCCCAAGTACCTGGCAGAACCCAAATAGTAGCAACATTCCAGAGCTGGGACTGTGATGTCATAAAGCCTCATTCCACCAATGCCTAAGAGTCATACTCATCAATGATGTCACAGTGGTTTGATTGTCCTATAATTGGCTGACATAAGAATTGCCATCAAGCCCAGTATCCTTAATCCAACAGTGGCCAACCCAGGTCCCAAGTACCTACTATTTAACACTTCTATAACGCTGAAGGGCGTACGCACCGCTTATCTCAAAGGGAGGGTAGCTGTTAGGGATAGAAGAACACATTTTCCCTGTTCCTATACCCATGTACTGTTTTGATTCTGTAAGTATCTTTTCAAGGAAAGCAAAGGCCTGTGGTTTAAGAGTCCTCTGCTATGAAATAGACTGTTTTCTTTGGAAAGCAGTTCAGCCTCACATGTTCTTCTGAGCATCTGGAACCATCAGTAGCAGAGGAGAGGACCCACGGATATGATTACTATAAGTATATGCAACTGAAAAAATATTCTTGTGAAAACTTTTCTTTAAGTAAACCAGATGGTTTTAAATAAGACTAGTTATTAAAGTTCTGGGCAGGCTTTAACATTAAGGAAGTTACGATTTGGAAAGAATAGAATGAGTAGTCCATTATTTCAAAGGGCATAATCCCTAATGTGTATTTAGTGTGTGAAAAACACAGGCTACCACAAAACACATTAAAGAATGTTATGGCATTTTGCCTGCTAAAGTGTGCTAACTTTGGAGAGGGGGGTGTCATGAGTAGAGAACGGGCATAGAAGTGTTAACCATCTAGCACAGTGGTTCCCAACCCTATCCTGGAGGACCACCAGGCCAATCGGGTTTTCAGGCTAGCCCTAATGAATATGCATGAGAGGGATTTGCATATAATGGAAGTGGCAGGCATGCAAATCTGCTCCATGCATATTCATTAGGGCTATCCTAAAAACCCGATTGGCCTGGTGGTCCTCCAGGAGAGGGTTGGGAACCACTGATCTAGCATGTCCACACTAACTGGCTAATGCTGAGATAACACAGGAGGCAGTAAATGTTCCTGCGTTAATTTTGTGTTTTACAGGTAATATGTACAGGTCCTCCTCCATATTCGTGGGTTCAGCACTTGTGACTTCAATTATTTGTGTTTTTCATCTCGCTGACCCACCCTACCTCCCGGACTTCTCCACTTACTTACTTTTTAAAGCATGGAGGTCTATTGGTGAAGCGGCGCAGAAGCGAGCTTCCTACGCTCCTGCCCCATGCAGAACCACAAACAAAAATGGCTGCCGTGAGTTCCCATGATCTCGTGAGACTACAGCGGGAACTTACGGCATCCATTTTTGTTCACGGCTCTGCACGGGGCAGGAAAGTAGGAAGATCGTCCCTGCCCCGCATCACTGCTAGGCCACCGGGCTTTAAAAAGTAAGTAAGTGGAGAGGTCCAGGAAGCGGGAGGCAGACGGGGTGGGTTAGAGTTGGCCCTAAAGTTATTTGAGGATTTTTATTATTTGCAAATATACAGGGAGAAGTATATTAATGTGAACATTTGACACAGCTTAAAGGCATATTATTCAAAAATGCCCTAAATTGTACCTCGTTGAATCTGGGCTTAAAGGGCAGGCAGGTCCTGGATTAAGACTCATTAAGCCAGATTCTAATACTCTTTAGTAAAATGGCCCAAAGCAAGAACGATAACACACCTACAAATGGAATCTAATGAAGAACATGCAAAATAATTTAAGGACTCTTAAATGGAGCTCAAGAACTCACCGCTAATTAATTCCAGGCCCTGACTCATTTTAAAGTGTCACTGATTAAATGATGTACAGTACACTAAACAGCTTTAATTAGACATCTGTAATGAGACACCTCATACAAATTCCAGAGGGCATGATCCCTTCCGTTCAAACATATCGTATACCCATTCACTCTACAGTACCAAAGAAATGCAAACTGCCAGACTCTGCTGGGATTTCCCTTCTCTTTATTCTTCCTTGCAACTCGATCAACGATCATTAGGAAAAGGAAATGATACTGTAGCACGAATATTAAAGTTGCATGCGATGCTAGTAACATTAACGCAAACATCCTGTGTTTCAGCTCACTCAACAACAGAGGGCATTCCTTTCAAACACTGGATGCTCAGTGTGGCCAGAATACGCAAGTCAGTTTTAAGTCCTTACTTTGGTTTCACCCTTGGGCAGAAAATGAAACTCAAATTAGAGAATGACACGGTGACAAAATTCATCACCGTTCCCGTCCCCGCGGATAACCGCGGGAAACCATCTTCATGTCATTCTTTAAGGAGAGAGGGAAGAATCAGAGTATAATTGGGCACAACCACTGACCCGCAAGCTTTGCTTTGAAGAATGCTGGTGTAGAAGGACTGAGGTTGAAATAGACACTACAGAATGACAGTCTCTGGTATCCAGAGCAGATATTGTGATGTCATAATGCCTCATTCCACCAGTGCCTAAGAGCCAATCACATCAGTGATGTCACAATGGCTTCATTATCCTTGGCTCACATAAGAATCAGAGTATGAATGGCCACAACCATTGACCCTCAAGCTTTGCTTTGAAGAATGCTGGTGTAGAAGGACCGATGTTGAAATAGACACTAGAAAATGACATGGAATTATTTCCCGCGGTTATCCGCGTCATTCTCTAACTCACCGCGTCATTCTCTCATCACCGTGTCATTCTCTAACTCAAATCCAGGCTCTTTCATATCTTGTGGGTGGCTGAATATATCTCGATATGATGAGGATGGCTAGCGCCATTGTTTGCAGATCGACGGCGAACTCATGGCCATGTTTTTGACGCGTACTGGATCTCGTTCTTTCACCATATGAAAAATTCTAAATTGTAATGCAGTACATGGTAGCATTTGTCTTCAAGCAATACTACATTTGTTTCTTTATGTATAAATTTAAAGAGAAGCTGGGAACATTTAGTGATAGTAATGGAGAATGGAGGGTTGGCGGGGGGGGGGGGAAGGCAAATTAATTGATGACAATGCTGACTTAGAATTCTTTTTTCTTTATTGTAAGGAGTTGGAAGCTTGTTTTGTCTTATTAATATTTGGCATTATTATATATTTTTAGTTAGTTTTTAAAGATTATAATCTGGTTGATATTCAAAGCAGAGAATGACACGGGGACAGATTTGTCCCCGTCCCATCCCAATGAGTTTTGTCGCTGTTCTTGTCCCTGTCCCATTCCTGTAAACTGCCTTAACTCTACAAGCCTCGAGCACTTATGATTTTAAAGTGTTTGAGGCTTGTGCAGATGAGGACGGAGTTTAGGCATTGGTGGAATGAGACATTATGACATCACAATCTGAGCTCTAGAATGTTGCTACTTATGATTTTAAAGTGTTTGAGGCTTGTGCAGATGAGGACGGAGCTTAGGCATTGGTGGAATGAGGCATTATGACATCACAATCTGAGCTCTAGAATGTTGCTACTTATGATTTTAAAGGGTTTGAGGCTTGTGCAGATGAGGACAGAGCTTGCAGGAATGGAGCAGGGACAGGAAAAGAACTCACTGGGACGGGATGGGAAAATTAGTTCCTGCGGGGACAGGGAAAAATTTGTCCCCGTGTTATTCTCTAATTCAAAGCAACTTAAGGAAGGAGAGGCTCCTGTTCACTTAAATCACTTGTGGCCGCCTAACCACTGATATTCAGTGGCACTTAACCAGGCAATGCTGCTGAATATCAACTCTGATTAGCCAAGCTAGAAGTGAGCAGGTCAGAGGTTGTGCAGTGGGCAGAGCTGGGGCGAAGCATCAGCACTTGCATAGCTAATCAAGCAAATTTAGGGTTGCCTTTGAGCTGTCCTAAGTCACCTGGCTAGCAATCTAGGTGTTGGCACTGAATATTGGCTGATACCCACTTTAAATAAAAAGGTGCCGTGTGCTCCATCAATTCCTCCCTCCCCCACTGCTCCAGGCCCAAACTCCCACCTATCCCCTGACAAGGTCTACCCCACTCCCCAACAAGGATAACCCCCTCCTACTCCAACAAATCTAGACACCCCGCCAAATCTCCCTTCCCAGTCAGGCTAGGCTGGGCCCCCCCCCCCCTCACCCCAGGCCTACATAAATCTCCTGGTCCTGGTGATCCAGCAGTACGATGTGGGCAGGAGCGAACCCCACACACTCCTCCCCCCCTAATGGCTGCCTTGACAAAATGGCTGCCACAATCTCCAGAGGCGGCTTCACGGTACTTGGCATTTTGTAACCTTCGTGCATATGTGCTGGGCATGCCCCTGACCTGCTCGAGCCCCTCCCACATCCAAATACCCCTTGCAGTTACATGGTAATAAACTTACACACTAAGGGGCTGGTTCTATAAACAGCACCTAAATCGGCCAGCGCCTAAATAAATGGCGCTGGCCGCATGTCAATCACACTTAGGCGCCACTTACGGAATCGAAGCTATATAAAAACTTAGGCACCTGAAATATAGGCGAGGGTTTTAAAGGCCTACATTTCAGGTGCCCACATTTTTGGAGAACAGAGCTTAGTGGCACCTAAGTCACGCTCAGCCCATAGAAACACCCACTTAGGCGTTAAGTGCTGTTAAGTGCCATGCAATAGGCGCCTGTTTTTTATAGAATTGGATAGGCATCTATCGCCCAATTATTTTATTTTTTAAGCAATTATTGAGTCTATTAAGGGTATTTTGCCAGTTAAGTTAAGCGCCCTTTATAGAATCAGCCCCTAAGGTTATAGAATATCAACTTAGGGCTAGATGCACTAAGTCGGTAATAACAACTGGATCACTGTTGGCCGATTCTCTGACCGATTCTGGCTGAGCGATCGACGCACTACAAAGTTTGCATGCAAATAATTGCATGGAGGTGCAAATCATTTGCATGCAAACCCAACCGATCAATCGCTAAGTGAACGATTGACACAGATGTTGTGCGTGTGTGCACAATATGCCTCATTAAAAAAAAGAAAAAAGCCCCCCCCGCTGATGGCCTTCCCTAATGACCCCCCCCCCATGAACCGGCACCACGATTCCCCCCCCCCAGGGCAGTGAAAATGGCAGGAGGAATACCTACTCCCTCCTGCTTGGCCAAATACCCCTGTGTCATGTCCCCACCCGGTCCTGGATCGCCTCACCACTGACTCCCCCCCCAACCATCCCCTACCCTCCTCCCTCCTGAAAAAAAAAAGGGCAAGAGAGATGCCTACTCCCTCTTGCCACTGAATGCTCCCCCGAATCTCCCCCTCCCCAACTCCCCAGAACCCCCCTCCCGTTCCTTTGGTAGATGTTGGTGGCTGGAGGGAAGCACAGTCCTTCCAGCTCCGAGGCCCCCTCGTGGTAAATGATGGACCTTCTCCTCTCGTTGCACCGTGTGATGCATGGAGAGAAGCCTAAGGTCTGATTTCTGAGCAAATCAGGACCTTAGGCCTTCCCCATGCATCACATGGGATACAGAGGGAGGAACCTAAGGCCGTGATTGGCTCAAACACCTAATGTCCTTCCCCTTGGGTATCTGAGCCAATCAGGTCCTTAGGCTCCTCGCCGTGCATCACATGGTGCACCGGGGAGGGGAAGGCCCATCATTTTCCAGTGCGAGCCAAGGAACTTGAGGGACCGTGCTTCCCTCCAGCTCCCAATGTCTACCAAAGGTATGGGGGGGGGGTTCGGGGAGTGGGGGCTTCAGGGGAGCATCCGATTGCAGGAGGGAGTGGACATCCTTCCTGCCTTTTTTGGGAGGAAGGGGGAGGGCAGGGGATGATTGGGGGGGTCAGTGGTGTAAGGATCCAGGACCTGGTGGGGACATGGTGTGGGGGTATTTGGTCAGGTAGGAGGAAGTAGGTATCACTCCTGCCATTTTCACTGCTGCGGGGGGATTGCAGTGCTGGTTCATGTGGGGGATTGTTGGGGAGGGCCGTTATCGGCAGTGGGAGACTTTTTTTCATTTTCCTTTTTTATGCCCCTGGAAGACTCGGCAGCTATTTTCGTCACTGACAGAGCATGGGCAGGAGACCACCACTAAACCACCAGGGAAACAAGGAAGGCCTGGGGTCTTTCCTGTGGTGCCTTTTCAGGGAGGGAGGGAGGGAGGGAAATGCTGCCTTATCTTGTCAGGGGGGAGGGTGCACTGAAGGTATTTTTTAATTAAAAACAAAAAGACGAGGCTTCTGAGGAGAATGGCGGGCGAAGTGTGTGAGAGAGAAGCCGTCAGGCATCATCCTCGCCCTCTTCAAATCTGACTTTGGATTACAAGTGCAATCTATTTTAAGAAAGTACGTTCCTAGTTACAGGAATGGATGAACAAGAAAGTGAGGAACACAGGAAGGATATAAGCAATGTTCCAGATCCAAACAAGAAAGAAGACATTAAGACTTCAGAGCCTGAGGCAAAAAACTCAAAAACATTGGGAACATGTGATTTACCTCAGTGTCAGATTGGAAACAAGAAAGTAGATGACATGCGATTCATGATTACTTGCACCAATTGGTACTAGAATGAACCCATTTAGGTTTTATTTATAAGTGTCTATAGTCTGTTGAAAAACCCTGTTGTACTGATATTAATATGTGAAAATTAGTGTCTGGCTCTACCAAATAAAACAGTTCATCTGAATCGCAAAAAAAAAAAGAATAGTACAGGAATAGTACTTTTGGGGGAGCTCCAATATAAACTGAGACACCCCCCTCCCCGATGCAATCCAGATAATTGGAGTTTGGATAATCGGCATTCCACTGTATTCGAGATCTTTAAGTCTGACCCCATATACCTTATGATGAAGACCACGCACCATTTTAATAGCCTTCCTCTGGACTGACGCCATCCTTTCTATATCTTTTTGAAGGCGTGGTCTCCAGAATTGTACGCAATATTCTAAATGAGGTCTCACAAGAGTCTTATACAGGGGCATCAATACCTCCCTTTTCCTACTGGCCATTCCTCTCCTTATGTGCCCTAGCATCCTTCTAGCTGAAGGAGAATCTGGTTGAGAAGGGAACTGATCAAATAATACTTAAGCATAAAATATTTCCAAATTTTTTAGACAACATTGCAAGTTGAAGAAACATTCCTGCTGATGCTTTGCCTTGGTAATCATTTAGGATCATGTGAATTTTCACGTGCGAAAAAGTTTGTTAGTTACAGCCGGAGAAAGAATACAGCGGCGGAACAATTTTGTTGCTTATCTGGTGAAAGGCGAGAGTAGTAGTTGTCCCACTCTTTCAGAAGTGCCTATTAAATTGTTTAGCTACAGCACCAAAAGGCATTATCTGCTTTAAACGCAGGTCCTGAAGTACTAAAAACTGGTGAGTAGTGTTTTAATGTCTGAATATACATAAATATTTAATAAGAACATTGCCCATTTTTTTTTCTTAATTTGCTCTATGATATTTCTACCTTTCCCAGCTATCCACTTTCATTAATTGCCTTCCTTGTAACTGGAATTGTAACATGGGGGCAGTGTCTGATCACAAGCTTGTGAGGATTTATCGCATTTTCTCCTTCCCAGCTAGGAAACCATTGTAATTAAGGCGGCTTTCATTGCTGTATGAGTCGTTAAAGTCACGCAATATATGGATAGTATTTCTGTTTTAAAGGTGCTTGGGTTTTTGAGAGGGGGCTGCACTCTTGCAAACTTCAGTTACAGTGTGATGTTTTAAGCTTGGGGGCTAGTGTGTCAGGCATGGCAGCGGCCTATGCCATGGATGGCATGCCTATACATAAATCTTGTGTACACTAGCGTCAGTGTGAAGAGATGAAGGATCGTGCCAGAACATACCAGTATAATCCTTTTTCTTTTTGCCACTGATGTGTACAGCTGGTGCCTGAAATGTTGGCTGGGATGGAAGAAGGAGAATTTTCAAACTGTCTGCTGGGACAAAGACCACGTGCGCCATTTCTCAATTGGAAAGTGCATGTACTTATGTCTGTTTGAAAATTGCCCTGGGTACGGTGTACACGCAACCACTTCCACCTGCTTTTTCTCTGGGTGGAATTTTGCTTTTAATGGGCACATAAGAACATATGAATTGCCGCTGCTGGGTCAGACCAATGGTCCATCCTGCCCAGCAGTCTGCTCACGCGGCGGCCCCAAGATCAAGACCAGTCTCCAAATGAGTCCAGTCTCACCAGTTTAGCAGGAACTTGTCCAACTTTGTCTTGAATCTCTGGAGGGTGTTTTCCCCTATGACAGATTCCGGAAGAGCGTTCCCGTTTTCTACCACTCTCTGGGTAAAGAAGAATTTCCTTACGTTTGTACGGAATCTATCTCCTTTCCACTTTAGAGAGTGCCCTCTCGTTCTCCCTACCTTGGAGAGGGTGAACAGTCTGTACTAAGTCTATTCCCTTCAGTATTTTGAATGTTTCGATCATGTCCCCTCGCAGTCTCCTCTTTTCAAGAGAGAAGAATACATGTACAGTAGACTTTAAAATGCAATTATGCTAACTTTTCTCCTTCCTCCAGGAACCAATCCTCTCAATACATCTGTGTGGGGGGGGGGGGGAATAGGGGGGGTAATTCTATAAAATGGGGCCCCCATATTCAGCCAGCGGCATGCAGCACTTTTGCTGTCTGCTCTGGCAATAAGTCCAGCTATTCAACATCAGGCCATTTCCATTAACTAGCATTGAATATCTGGCTTCAGTTTTGGCCACAGCAACTGAACCGATATTCTGCACTAATTGGTTAAAAATAGTCCTGCTCTTTATGTGGCCTATTGTAGCCACTAAACAGACACTTTGGTACTGAATAGCCATGCCTATCTATGAGATATTGAGCTGTAGTGGTAAATATGGAATTCCTGCAACCATTTGGGTAGAAATTAGAAAATCAAAACATTTTTGGATGAATAATTGAAGTGTTTTCACCCACTCTGAAGATGAGAAGGATTGTTTGCATGTTTATTTTATCATATGTCTTTATTTTGGAACGTTTACCGATTCTCCTTTGCAAGAGGGATCCAACAATTTAAACTCTCCCTTCCTTCTAAAAAAGGGATTAAAGGAGTCAAGATCTTCAGTCAATCTTTGGTCTTTAAATTCTCTCAACTCTGGAATGATCTCCCCTTTTTTTTAAAGGAGTTCCAGTTCGTTTCAATTTTTCCGTAAATCTTTAAAAACTACTCGATTTGCCAAACATTTTGAAAATTAATTCTTTTCAAGTTTTGCTATTATCTTCTACTAGTCTTATAGCCCGTTACATTAACGGGTGCTAGAATATATGTATGTCTGTCTTTCTTTCTTTCTTTGTCTCTCTCCCTCCCGCTGTCTGTCTTTCTTTCTGTCTCTCTCTTTCCTCGATTGTCCACCACCACCCCTTGCCTGCTCCCCCTGTCCAGCACAGCCCTTCTCCCTTCGTTTAACTTCCCCCCTGTCCAGCAGCACCTCTTCCCTGCTCCCCCTGTTCAGCAGTAGGCCTCCCTTCCTGTTACTTCCCCCCGGACAATCAGCACCTCTTCCCTGCTCCCCCTGTCCAGCAGTAGGCCTTCTTCCTGCTTCCTCCCCCCATCCAGCAGCACCTCTTTCATGCTCTCCCTGTCCAGCAGCACCCCTTACCTGATCCCCCTGTCCAGCATCTGACCACCACAGCTCAACTGCCTGCATGCGCCGATAGCCGCCTGAAGACGTGCCAACAGCCGCCACGCGCGCCTCAATCCGACAACCACCTCAAGTCGCACTGGTACTTGCCCGCTCCCGGCATTGCTGCCACCACCGCCATCCATGCTGGGCAGGAAGGTGGGCTCCATGATAGGCCCGCGGGGCCGAAGCCGGTCAGCATGGCTGGTGCTCGGGAGGAGGAGTCCTGGTGTCTTCTAGCGCGCATGTGCACTCTTGCCGGCCACGGATCTACAGATCAGGGATCACGGAACACGCCGGTAAGAGTGCGCATGTGCGCATATTGAATAAGTTGTAAATTTTTTCCTGATGCTCCAATTCTATATTACATTGTAAATTTTTTTTTCTATTTTTTACATTTTATATTACATTGTTTTTATTTCTCCTATGTAAACCGCTATGAACTTTTCGAGGTACTTGCGGTATACAAATAAATTTATATTGTATTGTACCAAACTGAGCTAGAGGTTTTTAGCAAAGAACAGGAAGGTAAGTGCTCCGAAGCTCATAGGAATTCTATCAGCGTCGGAGCATTTACAGCGCCGGCTCACGCTGAAAAGACTAGCACAGCTTGATAAAAGGGGCCTTTACGACCACTTTAAGAATTATCCCCTAAATTGTAGAACAGTGCATGGAAGTCTTGCCAAATTCAGGGTGGCCAGTTTTCAGATACGGCCTCTTTTACAAAGCCGGGCTGCACTGCGCTAACAGCCCCGAAGCCCATAGAGATTTAAAGGGCTTCGGGGCTGTTGCCGCGCCACTAGCGCGGCTTTGTAATAGAGGCCGATAGTCAGTTTATAATGGATAAAAACAACTTTCTACCCAGGACAGACTGGAACAGACTGCCTGAGTCAGTAAGTCAAGCTCCATCCCTGGCAGTATTCAAATCAAGACTATAAGCCCACTTTTTTTATAGGTTGCTTTTAACTCCGAACCCCCACTCGCCTGGACAGCACCCAAGCCCAAGAAACTCCCTAACCCCCCTACTTGTCCTGTCTGTCTGATTAGATTGTAAGCTCTACTGAGCAGGGACTGTCTCATATGATAAGTTGTATTCGTGGTAGACATTGCTTTGAAAATTCCTATCTGTACAAGTATAGAGAGTGAGCTGAACTGAAAGTATGCATTATGCCACATATTTCTTGGCTCTTTCTAAAGGCATTTAGCTATCTTTCTCAGACAGAATTCACAACATCAATAAATGATGGCAGCATATGTGAAACAAATTATTGTAATTAACTGTGACATCTTGACTACATCTGCTGTCAATACCTCACTATCATAAAAAAGGTTTTCATGTTATATCAATACGAAACACTTGTACCTAAGCAAATATGAATTTGTAGGACTCCTGCATTAATGAGCAGCCTTTCTCTCGACCTATTCATTACATTCCTCTTAGTTTGTGGGTTAGATTTGTCCCAATTAATTTATAAACAATACATCCCAGTTACACATTGAAGGAAAAGCCTACAAAATATTGTCACTATTTAAAAAGGTATGATAACATAAGAATAGCCGTACTGTGTCAGACCAATGGTTCCATCTAGCCCAGTAGCCCGACCTCATGGTGGCCAATCCAGGTCTCTAGTACCTGGAAAAAACCCAAATAGTAGCAACACTCCAGGCTGCCTATCCAAGGGCAATCATTAACTTCCCCCACCTCTGTCTCAATAGCAGACTGTGGACTTTTCCTCCAGGAGCTTGTCCAAACCTTTTTTTAAAACCAGCTACATTAACCGCTCTTACCACATCTTCTGGCAACACGTTCCAGAGCTTAAGTATTCTCTGAGTGAAAAAATATTTCCTACTATCAATAGAAGTTTCGTCAGCCGAAAGCCTGAAGTCATAATGCCGTTGTACAGGGCCATGGTGAGACCTCATCTGGAGTACTGTGTGCAGTTCTGGAGGCCACATTACAGTAAAGATGTGCGCAGAATTGAATCGGTTCAGCGGACGGCCACCAGGATGATCTCGGGGCTCAAGGGTCTCTCGTATGAAGAGAGACTGAACAAATTGCAGCTCTACACTCTCGAGGAACGTAGGGAGAGGGGAGACATGATCGAAACATTTAAGTACCTCACGGGACGTGTCGAAGTGGAAGATGATATTTTCTTTCTCAAGGGACCCTCGGCCACAAGAAGGCACCCGCTCAAACTCAGGGGCGGAAAATTTCATGGCGACACCAGAAAGTATTTCTTCACAGAGAGAATGGTTGATCATTGGAACAAGCTTCCAGTGCAGGTGATCGAGGCAGACAGCGTGCCAGACTTTAAGAATAAATGGGATACCCATGTGGGATCCCTACGAGGGTCAAGATAAGGAAATTGGGTCATTAGGGCATAGACAGGGGGTGGGTAAGCAGAGTGGGCAGACTTGATGGGCTGTAGCCCTTTTCTGCCGTCATCTTCTATGTTTCTATGTTACTACAGTATTTGTTTTAAAACTATATCCCTGTAACTTCATCAAGTGTCCCCTAGTCTTGATATATCCACTTTTCTACATTATAGATTGGAAAAAATAAGGTATAGAGACTTAAATGAACTTGCCAGTCAGATACAAAGTATGGATACTAAGGGGTCTTTTTACTAAGGTGTGTTATAAAGCGGACTTAGCGCACTCTTACACAGGTTTTTTCCACCACACTAAGGCTGTTTTTATCACAGTCAGAAAATGACTGATTTCCTATGGGCTCCTTTTACAGAGACGCGCTAGCGGGGTTAATGCGCGTGACTTTTCATCACGCGCTAACCCCCCGCGCTGGCCAAAAACTACCGCCTGCTTAAAAGGAGGTGGTAGCGGCTAGCACGTCCGGCAGTTTAGCGCGCGATATTACGCACGTTAAACCGCTAACGCGCCTTCATAAAAGGAGCCCTATGTTTTCAATTTAGGGCTATGCACTATTTTTGCCATTGCTGTTTTCAGAAATTAATTAAGACCACTTTGTTCGATCAGTTTATTACTTAGTGAGTTTTAATATTGAAATTCTATTTTATAAATGTTTGTATTTTTTTATTGTATTATTGTATTTCGCTGATTGTCCAGCTCTTTTTTTTTTTTTGTAAATCTTTATTAATTTTAAAATATAAATAGTGCAATACAATGAATTTAAACATAAACAAATCATAAACCACCTAGAACTTTTGGTTATGGCGGTATAAAAGAATAAAGTTATTATTATTATTATTATTAGAGTGTGGCCATTATAATGAATTACCTATTTTGTAGGTGGTAAGGGATCATGGGGTAATCATGTGCTATAACTCCCCCCCCCCCCCAACACATAGGGGACCATTTTCAGCAGTGTGTCTAAGTCTGACTTTGGACATTTCCCAAGAGTCATCTAAAAGTCAGGGCAGAGAAATATCCATTTTCAAAACTGCTAGATGTCCAATTTTTTTTTTATTGAACATCGTCTACTTTGAATATCGTCTACTTAGATGTCTAGGCCACCAAGACATCCAACCTTAGGACACCTAACTTTCTTCGCCACTTTCAACTACAGAAATGTCCAAGTTCAAAGTATCAAATTTCAGACCATTTGGATGTGGGAGGGGCTAGCATTATAATGAACTGGCCACACAGACATTCCAACAGAGCAGTGGGACACCTTAGAGAGCACTGCTATGAACTTCACATAAAGGATGTCAGAAGTACATCTCACCATAACCCCCTCATAATGTTTGCTGAGCCTTCCGATACTCCCCCCAAATCTACTATACTCACCTGTTTTACTATTTTGCATTACACTATTTGTATTGCTCTTTTTAAACTAAACTAAAATTTTAAGTCTTGTATACCGAAGCACCGCCTAAAAGGAGCTCAACTCGGTTAACAGAAATTGAGTAAAAATAAGAATAAAAAACAAAAAAAAATAATGCAGATATATCATTTTGCTACTCTGGAATGAGAATCTAAGCCGCGTTAGGGCATGAACGTGCCGGAATAGCGCGTGCTACATTGCCGCCCACGATAGACGCTAACACCAGCATTGAGCTGGCATTAGTTCTAGCCGCATAGCGCGGGTTTAGCGCACGCTAAAATGCTGCGTGCACTAAAGACGCTAACGCAGCTTAGTAAAAGGAGCCCTAAGTATCATCAAAATAGCAATGTTTTCATAGATTTTGGAAAATCTTGAAAAGAGGTAATCATTCTAACAGAAACAGGAATACTATTCCAAATCTCAGTCAGCCTTTAATTTGTTCTGAAGTTTAGTAGATATTATTGTTTTTATCTTGCATATTATGTGATGTTTTATATTGTAATTCATCTCCGATGTGGTATATCAAATCTGAGGTTAAAGTAAGATGAAGTAAGTAACCAAGCCAATGAAAAGTTCATGTTGAAATAAAGGTTTGTCTTTTCTTTCTTATTAAACGATGCACCTTATCATTAAGAATGACATCTCCAAATAGGACAGGATACTCAGCTATTTAAGTTAACACTGATTTATTGCTCTTTAAAAGTACATTTACACTCATGCCAACACCAGTCCATTTTCTTCCTCTGGAGCATGGACTGGGGTTGGCATGAGTGTAAATGAGTGTGTGGATCCCGAGACCTAATTTCTACTTAGTGCTTGTCTGACAAAACAAAAGAGACCCCCACAGTAAGCATCAATACCCGAATTGTACCGATCCATATCAATTTAGTGCTGGCAGATATTTCTCCCTGATGCTAAATTATTTATGTCAAGAGAACATTAGACTATTTTTGCCCAGTGCTTTCTTACATTGCAGTGCCAGCACGATGCATCAGCCCTGATGGTCTCCGGTCATTACTGCATGAAGATTGAGAGAATAGTCCAGTTAAAGCACGATGAACAAAATGGGAAAATAAAATTTATTCCAGAACAACCCTTAAAAGCATCAGTGCAATATTTTAATTTAAAAAATGAATTCAGGAAAGAGCCGGTTTAATGCAGGCTGTGTAAAGATGAATCACACTCAGTGTAAAAAAAAACATTCATTCAAACTAGACCTTTGTTTGCCAACAGTATTTACCCCAGATCTATTCAGAAAAGGCTTTTACAACAACTGGAAATATTATAGCTTCTTTTAATTTTTTTTTTTTTTTATCTTTTCCAGATAAGCCCCGCCAAAAAGTTAACCCCCGCCACCCAAAAAAGATTATAAAAAAGAGGCGCGATCTGTATAAATTAAAGTGGGGGGGTTCCCCCACACACACACACCCCCCACACCCCTCTGTCGGAGCCCTTAAAAAATGGTCGACAGTTTATCCTATTTTTTTATAATGTTAAGTTTCATATCCTCTTCTTTATAATCTTTTTTGGGTGCTCCGACGGGGGTGTGTGGGGGGGGGGAACCCCCCCCCCCACTTTACTTTATACACATCGCGCCGCGTTGTGGGGGCGTTGTGCTGAGAACTTCACTGGTTAAGGTTGCGTGCGCTGGCAAAAGGTGGCGGGGCTTAACTTTCGGTGCGTCCACTTTTTCCATTAGTGGTGGGGCTTATCTGGAAAAGATCCTTTTTTTAAAAATAAATCTTGTGAATATATTTTTTTTTTTTACTTTCTTAATATGTGAACTTCTGAGTGCTTTATTGGTCAATAAAAGACACTCTTATCTTTAGGGTTCTAAGCTGCAGAAAAAAAGGCCTTAGCTCTTGTGTGGGTCATTGTTGTTGTTGGGTGCCATCGACTCGTGTTCAAGGCCTAGCAACTTGATAAATTGTGGATCTGAAAAGAAATAGGTTTTGTGCTAGTCCAGAAAGGTCCTCCAGTGTCATCCCCATGGTTCTTTTCAACATGTCCATTCATCTGATTGCAGATCGCCCTCTTCGATCTTCCCAAACATGATGTCCTTCTCCAGTGATCTCTCTCTTCTGATGTTGTAACCAAAATAAGACAGTCATAACTTTATCACTTGGGCTTTGAGTGACATAGCCGGTTTGATCTCTTCCAGAATTGATTTGTTTGTTCTTCTGGCGGTCCACGACACGCCTAAAATCCTTCTCCAGCACCAAAGCTCAAATGAGTCAATCTTCTTTCTGTCTTGTTTCCGTGGTGTTCAGCTTTCACATCCATAACTCACCTTGAGTCAGTTATGGATGTTGAAAGCTGGACACTATGGAAACAAGACAGAAAGAAGATTGACTCATTCTGCTCCTTCTTTGGACTCCCTGGGACTTGTGTATTTTCTCTGGTATCTGGTCTTTGGTGCTGAAAAGCCAAGAACTCAAGACTAAGCCAGTCTGTCTGGTAGGTTGGTACCATCAAGCAATAATATCCCAAAAATCAACCAAGTCTATTTGGCAGGTAACTTAATATTTGATTAGACCAAACAATGAAAGAACTCAGACTGGCTGCATAATAGTGATTTATAATGTACAAGCTATCACCATAACCCTTTGTCTCACGAGACTGCCACTAGAGGTCCCAGAAGCCATTTTGATGCTGGAGCTAATGTGAGCAGGAGCGAATGAGGATCCTGCCCCCACCAGTCAGCAAGGACATGGTAGGCCTGGGTAGTGGGCTGCCGCTGATGGATGGGTACAGGAGGGAGCCTCTTTCTGGTCGAGGGGAGAAGGGAGGGAACAGGCACTACACAGCACAGTTTCAGCCAAAAATGCATTATCATGTTTGTCTGAAACATAAACAAGGCCAAAGACAAATGTCAAGCCAATTTTGGCACAACAGCAGAAACCAAAATTCAATCAGCCTCTAAAGTATAACACCTCAGTAAGGTATAGCTAGCTCTTTTTTAATGGCAGGCACAGCAGCAAATTTTCAAATGAAAGGTTACTAACTAGTTCACTGACTGGCATAAGTAGCTAAGGGTTCCTTTTACTAAGCTGCGATAGCGGTTTTAGCGCACGTTAAGCGCATGCTAAATTGCCCCGCGCGCTAGACACTAACATCGTCATTGAGCTGGCGTTAGTTCTAGCCGCGTAGCACGAGTTTAGCGCGTGCTAAAAACGCTATCGCAGCTTAGCAAAAGGAGCCCTAAGTTTTGTTTGAAAAGGCTGAAAAGCTGCAGGAAATCCAGCAGGTTAGTATAAGTGGTGCCATTCTAGTATAGGTTTTATATTTTGGAATCTTATTCCTCGGAGACAGCTTTTTGGAAAAGGCAGACTTATACACTTCTCCCTCCGTATTCGCGGTTTCCGTATCTGTGGATTGGCTTATTCGCGATTTTTCGGATGCTGCCTCCTCCCCCCCAAAAAAATTACATCATCACTAAAGTTCTTTTTCCTTTTACTGTGTACCGATAAAAAAAGTTTATCGCTTACCATTCATTCTGAAAATCGCTGCTTCCACGCTTTCTCCCACAAATTCACTGCTTCCATGCTTCCCAGTGTGCACTGCCTAATCCAAGCCCAGAAATCGCCGCTTGCTGCTCCAAGCCCAGAAATCGCTGCTTGCCTAATCCAAGCCCAGAAATCGCTGCTTGCCTAAGCCAAGCCCAGAAATCGCTGTTTGGTGCTCCAAGCCCAGAAATCGCTGCTTGCCTTAGCCAAGCCCAGAAATCGCTGCTTGCTGCTCCAAGCCCAGAAATCGCTGCTTGCCTAATCCAAGCCCAGAAATCGCTGCTTGCCTAAGCCAAGCCCAGAAATCGCCGCTTGCTGCTCCAAGCCCAGAAATCGCTGCTTGCCTAATCCAAGCCCAGAAATCGCTGCTTGCCTAAGCCAAGCCCAGAAATCGCTGTTTGGTGCTCCAAGCCCAGAAATCGCTGCTTGCCTAAGCCAAGCCCAGAAATCGCCGCTTGCTGCTCCAAGCCCAGAAATCGCTGCTTGCCTAATCCAAGCCCAGAAATCGCTGCTTGCCTAAGCCAAGCCCAGAAATCGCTGTTTCGTGCTCCAAGCCCAGAAATCGCTGCTTGCCTTAGCCAAGCCCAGAAATCGCTGCTTGCTGCTCCAAGCCCAGAAATCGCTGCTTGCCTAAGCCAAGCCCAGAAATCGCTGCTTCTGCTCCAAGCCCAGAAATCGCTGCTTGCTGATCCAAGCTCAGAAATCGCTGCTTGCCTTAGCCAAGCCCAGAAATCGCTGCTTGCTGCTCCAAGCCCAGAAATCGCTGCTTGCCTAAGCCAAGCCCAGAAATCGCTGCTTCTGCTCCAAGTCCAGAAATCGCTGCTTGCCTAATCAAGTTTCAAGTTTATTAATTTTTAATATACCGACCATCAATGGGTATCTAGCCGGTTTACAATAAAATGTTAAAATACGAATAAAAAGTTATGCTTATAAAAGTAAAGTTTAATTAAGGAGAAGGAAAGTGTACATTGAGGACATGGACAAGACAAACTTGAAAGTGATGATTAAGAGGACGGGGAGGGGTAAAGTTACATAATTAGAAAAGGAAGAAAAAGAAAAAGAAAAAAGAAAGGGGGTTGAAATCGCTGCTTGCCTAAGCCAAGCCCAGAAATCGCTGCTTGCTGATCCAAGCCCAGTAGAAAAGTTATTCACAATTTCAATATTAAAACGAAGGCTTTTTCTAAAAACCGTGAATAACATTAAAAAAGTTATTTACGGTTTTTCCATATTCGCACCTATGGTCCGCCCACATCCCCCGCGAATACGGAGGGAGAAGTGTAAATTGAAAAACAAAACAAAACTAGCATATTCACTTAGAACAGTTGACGATGAATGCCTTCTAACTCCACTCAAACCATATCAGTTCATCTACAACAGTCCAAAACACAGTTCTTAGACTGATTGACTCGCTGAAAAAATATGACCACATTACCACCGCCTTCCGAGATTCCCAGTACAAGCACGCATACAATACAAATTCTACTGCACCCTATTCAAAGCCTTATGTGGGAACGGACCAAGCTATCTGAGCAACTACCTAATCAGGAAAAACACATCCAGACCAAGGAGAACTCATGCATGCTTTACTCCCCCCCCCACCCCAATCAACAGCATACAAAGCAAAAAAAAATATACGACGGACTATTAGCCACCAGAGCAGCGAAACTAGACCGCCACCTCTCCAGTCTGCTGACTGTGACGCCCAACTGCAAAACATTCAGGAAAGAACTTAAAACTTTTCCATTCAAGAAATTTGTCAAATGATCTAACTAAATCTGATCGACCCTCCACAAATCCCGACGCATACAACATCTATTAACCATGTATTCTCCTTGGGAATGCTCAGGCCAACTCTTGCTGTAAACCGCCTGGAACTGAAAATGTATTGGCGGGATAGAAGACACCAATGTAATGTAATGTACATGTTTGTTTCTCAATGCTCCTGCCATCATACCGAAGATTGGGGGAGGGGGAGTATTCCTCATGGGCCACCACCAAGTCGTGTTATTTTACTGTTAACCTCAGTTAGTAGTAACTGCTAAAACAGCATGAGTTAGTGGTAAACTAACAAGTCTTAAAATGAGCCACATTGGTAACTTCCCTCCCAGTGTGTTTCAGTCTGACAGTCAGAGCTGATTCTGTGACATCATAATGTCTCATTCCATCAATACCTAAGAGCCAATCTCATCAGTGATGTCACAATGACTTGCTTATCCTATACTTGGTGCACTTTTATTACACATAGTAGCGACAGTGATTTCTTTTTTTTTTTTTTAAATTAAGGGGGAAAGTTATCGATGTGGGCTAACATTAAGATGTGTTATTTCACTGTTAACCCGTTATTAGCAACTTGGTCTCTTTGCCTAAAATAGGACCTGTGCTAGGTCTTAATGGTAGCCCAACTTGATTGTGTCCCTTAAGATATTAGTTCTTTTTATAATTTGCAAAATAACATCCCCCCCCCCTGCGCTTTTACAAAACCGCGGTAGCAGCTGCCGCGCAGCAAACGCTCCAAAGCCCATTAAATCCCTTTGGGCGTCAGAGTGATTACCGGAGCAGCAGCAGCAGCAGCTGCTACTGTGGCTTTGTAAAAGGAGCCCATAATTATTTGGGCTAGTTTATATTGGTTTTAATGATTCTTTCAAGGTCTAAGGCTAAAGAAAAATAGTCTAGTTCAAATTTGTGAACAAAGAGCAGAAGAGAGTAGACTGTGTCAGTAATCATTCTAGTAAATAAGAGAATATTTTTCTTTAGTATATAGCTGACTCTTTATGATAAAGTAGACCTTGACTTAACCTGTTTTTTGTTCCTGCCTGAATTGCTACATATCAGAAAGAAACAGTGTATGCCCTAGGTAAGAGATTTTAGAACCCTGAGCTTCTGTTCATTAGAAATGAGGAGGCCATGCAATTTCCATTGTTTTAGCAATGAATAATAACATTCAGATTCAAGGATGGGAAAGGGGGCCAGGCAGGCATTGGATATATTTCTATGCATTTTCATGTATCTGAAGTTTCTGCAATTTTTCTTACCATTCTCTTGAGTTGATCATGTAATTACTGTTTATCCCAGGACAAGCAGGCAGCATATTCTCACATGTGGGTGACGTCATCCACGGAGCCCCGACGCGGACAGCTTTTCAAGCAAACTTGATTGAAGTTTCAAGCTTGCTGTGCTGCACCACGCATGTGCATGCCTTCTCCCTCCACTAGAGGGCGCATCCCCACCTCGTGGTCCTCAGTTCACATAGCCAGCAAAGAAGCCATCCCCGGGGAGGAGGGCGGGTTGTGAGAATATCTGCCTGCTGTCCCTGGATAACACCTGTTACGGTAAGTAACTGTGCTTTATCCCAGGACAAGCAGGCAGCATATTCTCACATGTGGGTGACCTCCAAGCCAACCAAAAAAGGGCAGGTGGGAGGATGGCAATTTAGGAAAACAGGTTACGCAAAACCGACTGGCCAAACCGGCCGTCGCTCCTGGACAACCTGTTTTTTGCTCCTGCCTGAATTGCTACATATCAGAAAGAAACAATGTATGCCCTAGGTAGGAGATTTTAGAACCCTGAGCTTCTGTTCATTAGAAATGAGGAGGCCATGCAATTTCCATTGTTTTAGCAATGAATAATAACATTCCGATTCAAGGATGGGAAAGGAGGCCAGGCAGGCATTGGATATATTTCTATGCATTTTCATGTATCTGAAGTTTCTGCAATTTTTCTTACCATTCTCTTGAGTTGATCATGTAATTACTGTTTATCCCAGGACAAGCAGGCAGCATATTCTCACATGTGGGTGACGTCATCCACGGAGCCCCGACGCAGACAGCTTTTCAAGCAAACTTGATTGAAGTTTCAAGCTTGCTGTGCTGCACCACGCATGTGCATGCCTTCTCCCTCCACTAGAGGGCGCATCCCCACCTCGTGGTCCTCAGTTCACATAGCCAGCAAAGAAGCCATCCCCGGGGAGCAGGGCGGGCTGTGAGAATATCTGCCTGCTGTCCCTGGATAACACCTGTTACGGTAAGTAACTGTGCTTTATCCTAGGACAAGCAGGCAGCATATTCTCACATGTGGGTGACCTCCAAGCCAACCAAAAAAGGGCAGGTGGGAGGATGGCAATTTAGGAAAACAGGTTACGCAAAACCGACTGGCCAAACCGGCCGTCGCTCCTGGACAACCTGTTTTTTGCTCCTGCCTGAATTGCTACATATCAGAAAGAAACAATGTATGCCCTAGGTAGGAGATTTTAGAACCCTGAGCTTCTGTTCATTAGAAATGAGGAGGCCATGCAATTTCCATTGTTTTAGCAATGAATAATAACATTCAGATTCAAGGATGGGAAAGGGGGCCAGGCAGGCATTGGATATATTTCTATGCATTTTCATGTATCTGAAGTTTCTGCAATTTTTCTTACCATTCTCTTGAGTTGATCATGTAATTACTGTTTATCCCAGGACAAGCAGGCAGCATATTCTCACATGTGGGTGACGTCATCCACGGAGCCCCGACGCAGACAGCTTTTCAAGCAAACTTGATTGAAGTTTCAAGCTTGCTGTGCTGCACCACGCATGTGCATGCCTTCTCCCTCCACTAGAGGGTGCATCCCCACCTCGTGGTCCTCAGTTCACATAGCCAGCAAAGAAGCCATCCCCGGGGAGGAGGGTGGGTTGTGAGAATATCTGCCTGCTGTCCCTGGATAACACCTGTTACGGTAAGTAACTGTGCTTTATCCCAGGACAAGCAGGCAGCATATTCTCACATGTGGGTGACCTCCAAGCCAACCAAAAAAGGGCAGGTGGGAGGATGGCAATTTAGGAAAACAGGTTATGCAAAACCGACTGGCCAAACCGGCCGTCGCTCCTGGACAACCTGTTTTTTGCTCCTGCCTGAATTGCTACGTATCAGAGAGAAACAATGTATGCCCTAGGTAGGAGATTTTAGAACCCTGAGCTTCTGTTCATTAGAAATGAGGAGGCCATGCAATTTCCATTGTTTTAGCAATGAATAATAACATTCCGATTCAAGGATGGGAAAGGAGGCCAGGCAGGCATTGGATATATTTCTATGCATTTTCATGTATCTGAAGTTTCTGCAATGTTTCTTACCATTCTCTTGAGTTGATCATGTAATTACTTTTTATCCCAGGACAAGCAGGCAGCATATTCTCACATGTGGGTGACGTCATCCACGGAGCCCCGACGCAGACAGCTTTTCAAGCAAACTTGATTGAAGTTTCAAGCTTGCTGTGCTGCACCACGCATGTGCATGCCTTCTCCCTCCACTAGAGGGTGCATCCCCACCTCGTGGTCCTCAGTTCACATAGCCAGCAAAGAAGCCATCCCCGGGGAGGAGGGTGGGTTGTGAGAATATCTGCCTGCTGTCCCTGGATAACACCTGTTACGGTAAGTAACTGTGCTTTATCCCAGGACAAGCAGGCAGCATATTCTCACATGTGGGTGACCTCCAAGCCAACCAAAAAAGGGCAGGTGGGAGGATGGCAATTTAGGAAAACAGGTTATGCAAAACCGACTGGCCAAACCGGCCGTCGCTCCTGGACAACCTGTTTTTTGCTCCTGCCTGAATTGCTACGTATCAGAGAGAAACAATGTATGCCCTAGGTAGGAGATTTTAGAACCCTGAGCTTCTGTTCATTAGAAATGAGGAGGCCATGCAATTTCCATTGTTTTAGCAATGAATAATAACATTCCGATTCAAGGATGGGAAAGGAGGCCAGGCAGGCATTGGATATATTTCTATGCATTTTCATGTATCTGAAGTTTCTGCAATTTTTCTTACCATTCTCTTGAGTTGATCATGTAATTACTGTTTATCCCAGGACAAGCAGGCAGCATATTCTCACATGTGGGTGACGTCATCCACGGAGCCCCGACGCAGACAGCTTTTCAAGCAAACTTGATTGAAGTTTCAAGCTTGCTGTGCTGCACCACGCATGTGCATGCCTTCTCCCTCCACTAGAGGGCGCATCCCCACCTCGTGGTCCTCAGTTCACATAGCCAGCAAAGAAGCCATCCCCGGGGAGCAGGGCGGGCTGTGAGAATATCTGCCTGCTGTCCCTGGATAACACCTGTTACGGTAAGTAACTGTGCTTTATCCTAGGACAAGCAGGCAGCATATTCTCACATGTGGGTGACCTCCAAGCCAACCAAAAAAGGGCAGGTGGGAGGATGGCAATTTAGGAAAACAGGTTACGCAAAACCGACTGGCCAAACCGGCCGTCGCTCCTGGACAACCTGTTTTTTGCTCCTGCCTGAATTGCTACATATCAGAAAGAAACAATGTATGCCCTAGGTAGGAGATTTTAGAACCCTGAGCTTCTGTTCATTAGAAATGAGGAGGCCATGCAATTTCCATTGTTTTAGCAATGAATAATAACATTCAGGTATTGGATATATTTCTATGCATTTTCATGTATCTGAAGTTTCTGCAATTTTTCTTACCATTCTCTTGAGTTGATCATGTAATTACTGTATTTGGTATATACAATATGTATCCCCATGATATCATGCACATCTGGAAAAGAGATACAAACGTCATAATACAGTGTGGACATTTGCCAGTAATTACAGAAAACACAGTTCCAAGCTCTATTAGGAAAATATGGCCACCATTCACCCAATTTGAGGCCCAGTAGGAGAAAGTGACAAATTACGGTTTTGGAAAAGCAGTAAACAAATAAATAAATTGCTATTTAAAATTGGAATAAAGGTTGCGTGGGAGGCTGAGTAGTGGCTAATTGGTTTATAATAGCATATAATGAAGCATTTCAGGCTTACCCTGCTCAAAACTGCCTCATTTCCCTCTCACATACTTTTTTTTGGAATGCGCCAACATACAACCTGAAGTCAACACTACTACATTAGCAACTCGCAATGCAATTAACACTTTGTAGCACATAAATGCACCCTGATATTTATGTGAGAAGATATACGTCCAACTTTGAATGTTTACCGCAAGACATCCAAAGCTGGAGGTGGAGAAATGGACATTATAGAAACCTGCAAAACTGCTAGATGTCCAATTTTATTTTATTTTTTCTAAATCGCCTACTTCGATATCTTGGCCGCCAGGGCATCCAACCTTAGGACCATAAAAACATTTTAAGTTCAAAATTCCAAATCTAAACCATTTGAGCTTGGGAGGGGCCAGCATTGTAATGGACTGGCCAAATAGACACCCTAAAAGAGCAGTGGGGCATCTTAGAGGGCACTACTATGAACTTCACATAAAGACTGCCAAAAGTACATCTAACCATATACCCATTATAATCTATGCTAAGCCCTCCAAAACTCCCCCAAAACCTACTATACCTAGCTGTCTACCACCCCAATAGTCCTTATTTATTTCGATTTCTATCCCATTCTCCCAGAAGCTCAGAACGGGTTACAAGTAGACATTCACAATTGTTTGAAAACAGACTAGTCATGACAACAAATAGGTTACAGTAGACAATAACAAAGCTTATTCTAGAGACCAGACTGGTCATAGCGAAGAGTACTAGGAGAAATATATTGAGGAGGCAGTTTTTAATGGCCCGATTGGCGGAAGAGGAAGGTCTTTATTGCTCTGTGGAAGGTCATTAGTGAGTCTAGTGACCTGATCTGTGTGGGTAGTCGGTTCCATAGCTGAGGTAGGAAATGGCTATAGGATCGTTTGTATGCTGTACTCATTTGGAGGGATCTCCCTGCAGGAATGCTGAGTCTTTGTTCTGCTTTGGAGCGGAGGGGGAAGTTAGGGGTATATAGGCATAGCTTGAATGCTATGTAGGCTGGATTTTTTTGGGTAGAATCTCTTGTGTGTCATGACCAGGGTTTTGAAGATGCAGCGCTTTTTGACTGGTAACCAGTGAGCTGCATAGAGCGCTGGAGTAATGGGGTCAAGGTAGCTGAGGTTGTATAGGAGTTGAATTGCTGAGTTCTGGACTTTTTGGAGCCGTTTTAGATCTCTTGCAGCGATGCCATTGAAAAGGGAGTCTAGAGAGTACGTAGGCATATAGCAATTGGGCTAAGTCTGTTTTGGGAGGTAGGGTTTGACCCTTCACAGTCGGCGAAAGTATAAAAAGATGTGGAAACTACCTACGAGACGTGGGCGGAGAGGGACAGGTAGCCATCCCGTATAATTCCAAGACTTTGTACCTGGTCTTTTGCTGTTAAGGGGGTGAATTCCCAGAATAGTGTCGGACGGGTGAAAGTAGTGTTCTTTTTCCTGATCCAGAGTAGTTCAGTCTTTGAGGCATTTAGCTGGAGTTTATTGGCTGTCATCCAGTTTTTCATATCAGGGAGGCAGTGTAGGAGGTTAGTGAGTTGGGTTGGCCGATCGTCACCTAGGGGGAGCAATAGTTGAAGGTCATCAGCATAGGAGTGAATCTTAATGTTGCATTTGTGTGCAATGTCGATGACGGGCCTGATATACAGATTGAAGAGGAGAGGGGATAGCAAGGCACCTTGGGGAATTCCATATTTAATTGGTTTGGGGTTTGATTTCGCTGTCCCTAGTAGCACAGATTGCGTTCTTTGATCCAAGAAGGTGAACAGGCTACAGGCAGCAATTATTTGGCAGTATAGTAGGATTTGAGTGGGCTCACACTTTCCACCATAAATGTAGTGGTTAGAGTAGTGGTTAGGGCTTGGGTCCTCCTATCTATGGCTCACTAGGCCACCCACTAGGCCAGTGATTCCCAACCCTGTCCTGGAGGAACACCAGGCCAATCGGGTTTTCAGGCTAGCCCTAATGAATATGCATGAGAGAGATTTGCATATGATGGAAGTGATAGGCATGCAAATTTGCTTCATGCATATTCATTAGGGCTAGCCTGAAAACCCAATTGGCCTGGTGTTCCTCCAGGACAGGGTTGGGAACCACTGCACTAGGCTACTACTAAGATTTCCTATACCAGGTGCTGTTGTTCCAGAGACAGGTATGTACTGTTTCATTCAGATCTTTGTGGGGTGGGAGGGGATTAATGACCACTGAGGAACTGTGTGGAGGGGGGGGGTCATATCTTAATTCCTCCAGTGGTCATCTGGTCAGTTTAGCTACATTTTTGGCACTTAGATACTTTTAAAACAGATGTAGCTCAGAACATCTCAGTTCCATCCAGGAGGTCTTGGGAAAGGTTTGATTGTTACCGCAAGATATTCAAGTGTAAGCATACCCTAAGCCCACCCAGAACATGTCTCCAACATGCCCCTCCCCCCTTTTAGGTTTGGTTGCACAGCGGCTAGGATGCCTCATAAGACATCCAGAAAGACGGTTTCGAAAATTGGAACTTCAACGCCCTGGCGAATAGGAAGGCCATGTGCTGATTTTTGGATGTCTTGGTGTTTTGAAAATGCCCCAATACCGTACTGCGAACCGTAAACCCACTTTACAGGGAGACTGAGCAGGCTGTTGAACTTTGACCTTTCATTCGTGGCCCGCTTTAAGAAGTAGGCCGTGGCCAAAGCTAGACACCAAAAACTAGATTCTATAAACGGGGCCTAAAAATTCAGCAGTGAAAAAAAAGTACCACTTAGCTAGGGTTACCAGATGTCTGGGATTTCCCCGGACACGTCCTCCTTTTGAGGCACTTTGTCTGGGTTTTCAAAAGCCTCCTAAAAATCGCATCGGGCAGGAAGTCTGCTCATGTGCAGATGCCACACCATGAAATTGTGCGCACGTGACATCCGCGCATGCGCAGACTTCCTCCCTGACCGACAAGAGCAGGCAGCGGGGGCGGCGCTAGTGCGGGACTGGGGGTGGGATTAGGGCGTTACAGGGCAGGGATGGGTAGAACTGGGCGGGCCTAGGGGCGGGTCTAGGGGGGTCTGGATTTTCCGATGGGAAAATCTGGCAACCCTAGCTTAGCACAAAACTATACTAAATTATCTAAATCCACTCAAATGGAGAAGTGCATAGAAACTTCTATTCATTTGTACAGGAAAGGCCTCAGAAATGGAGCCTACATACAGTCATAGACTGAGTGGATCAACGTAGTTTATAAGCTCCTTGCTCCAGTCATTGGCCAAAAACCTGTGTACAAAGATTCTTCCTTTCCATTTACCAATCGTCCTTTTTACTTAACCTAGTTTAGCATGGATTATCATGGATAAACAGTCTTCACCAATCAAATAGAAGAGTTTGTCACATCAAAAATCAATGTTTCAGAACTTTTTTTCAATATATTTTTTGCATCTTTTTCTATATATACATTTTTTAGCACTAGTCCACTAGACTGAAAAAAGGGTGACGGGATAATCGCGCGCCAGACGCCAGCGCGCCGACAATTCGGCGGAAGACAGAAGCGCGCGGGGGAAAAAATAATTTTTAAAGAGCTCCAACGGGGGGTTTGGGGTGGCAACCCTCCCCCCCACTTTATTGGTTAGTGTTCGCGCTGCCGTTGCACGGGGGCGTGGGGGGTGAAATCTCCACATTATAGAGAAAACGGAACTTTTTCTGAAAAAAATCAGAAAAAGTTCCGTTTTCGCTATAATGGAGGTTTCCAACCCCCCGAGCCCCCCTCCAACAGCAGCGCGAACACTAACCAATAAAGGGGGGGGGTTGCCACCCAAAACCCCCCGTCGGAGCTCTTTAAAAATTACTTTTTCCCCCGCGCGCTTGTCTTATGCCGAATTGTCGGCGCTGGATTGTCAGTGCACTGACATCTTGCGCTCCACTGTCTACGAACTGAAAAAAGTGACCATAAAGTCATTGAACAACGCGCTCTAAAGGCAGTCTTGAATTTAGAAAAAACGCCACTTATCTGAAGGCAATTGTAGCCTGAAGAAATGCCAAGGCAGTATTAACTTGAAAAAATGCCGACGCAGCCATGGTGTAAATACTTGTACCTAAATTAGGTGCAAATCCCCCTTATTCTATACATTGTAGAAATGCCCCTGATCCACCCATGACCACACCCCCTTTTTGGAACCATACATAAAATTTACATGCGGATCTTATGCCTAAATATGCATATGTAAATTTTAATTAATTCCAATTAGCATCAATAATTGCTTGTTAAGATCACAACTGTCAGTGCTAATTAGCTTATTAATCAATTAAATTGTGCACGCAAATTGAGCACATGCAATTTTTAGTGCCTTTTATAGAATTAGGTTGCAAGGGAGGGTGAGACTCTGAAACTACTAGCAATTAACTGAGCAACCACAGAAGGGAAAGGCAGGCTCACAAGTCCAGTTTTCTCAGACTCTGTACTGCATTTTAACAAACGATGATGCCAAAGGATACAGTACAAATTAAAGAAATCCATAAATTCACCAAAGACAGAGATAGGATCCAATGAATAGAAAGGAGGGGGGGACCCTATCACTCTTTTGTTAGCAGGAAAACTATCAGCTAAACACAAAAATGTAAAAAAATTGCAAGCACTCATTCTAAAGAGGTCAACTGCTCTTCACATTTTGACTGTATAAAAGCTTTCAACAGTTCTACTTTAAAGAAATGTATTACAAGTGATATCGTGTCTTACACTTACATAGATAATTTAAAGTACAAAGTAGCTCCTATTGTCTCTTGGTGAAACCCAGGTTCACAGGCATAATTTTTTGACACCAATCCAAGTTCCATCTCGGAAAAGTGAAACTCTTGGTGGCAGACGAGGTTTCAAATTTACAGCAGTTCTTTAGGGAACATTCTTGGAACACTAGCAGTGTTATTAAACAACAGACAATGAGCCAAATTCATACTATTGTAAATAGTATTAGAGTGACATGCAAAGAGAAGAGATGTGAGACTGCATCTGCTCTATAAGATCTCTGAGATCAGAAGGCATGCTATAGACATGAAAGAGGAAGTCTTTCCCTATCCCTCTCCCCTAAAGAAACTCACACCCTCCCTAAGGAAAACATCTAGGGCTGGAAGGAGAAACACATTCTCCAAAGAAACCAGCATGTACCATTCTACAACTCTGCTATGCAAGTAATTTAGTTCCACAATTAAATATATAGGAATATAGAAACATAAAACATGAGAACACATAAAGACCATGTGAAGGGCCATTTTCAATAGGACATCCAAGTCTGGGTTTGTATGTTTTGGAAAAAATTCTAGAAATCTAGTAGAGAAAATGTCTTTTTTTTTTTTTTTTTTTTTAATGACCTATCTAGACGTTTTGGCCCTTCGTGTGTCTATCTTTTTTTTGGTCATTTTCGAATACAAAAATGTCCAAATGCACAAAACAAACCATTGGGATGTACAAGCAGCCAGCATTCTTAGCAAACTGGCCACAGACAGCTGAACAGAGCAGAGCAGAGCAGTAGGGCACTCTAGAGGGTAGTACAGTGAACATCACATTAAGAAGTCCCAGGTACGCATGTCACTATAACCTGCTTATATTGTTTGGTGAGCCCTCCAAAAACTATACAAAACTTACTGTACCCACCTGTACACCACAACAATAGCCCTTATGCCTGCGAGTGTCAGAAAAGGCTTTGGGTGGGTTTTGGAAGGCTCACCATACAATATAGTCAAATATATTTTATTGAGCTCAACAAAAGCAACAAACAGAAGATAAACCAAGGACAAGCAAGCTTAGTATTTTAAATAACAGTAACACAACCTCCCATGAAAACCCTCCCAGCCCAACACAACCTTACCCAAAATAAATAAACACACCCCCCCCCCCCCAAGGGTCCTCCTTCCAAGCAATACACAAGCAGAGAAATCAATCAATTGTCAGGTTAACCAGGGGTAACAAATGGAAGCAAAATACAAAAATTCAACAATTCAACAAGCGGCTGCTCATAGTTGTCCAAAATGGTTCCCAGGTACGCTGAAAGATGTGGCCTGGAGGAGAAGAAAGGTCGGTCACATCTTTTCGTTCCCACATCAAGAGGGAAATCATCCGGCATCTCCAAAGAGAGTAATCCGAAGCTGCATCATCAATCCAATTCAGTAAAAGACATTTCAGGGCCACTAGAACAGTCCATCTAAGAAAGGTGGCAGCTCCCCTCACACGTGGGAAATAATGAGGAACAGTTCCAAATAGCAAAGGGGAGCGGCGGATGGTAATTTTCCAAATGCGCTCCACAAAGACAAAAACAGCATTCCAAAAAAGCTTGAACATTAGGGCAAGTCCAAAACATGTGTCCTAAGCCCGCCTCGGGAGCCAGGTTATAGTGGCATGTGTACCTGGGACTTTTTAATGTGCCAGTCACTGCAGTACCCCTTAGATTGCCCCTCTGATCTGCTGAGCTCTGTTCGTGTGGCCATCTGAAGCTGGAATACAGGCTGGAATGTACTATTTCTTTCACATCTTTGTGGGGTGGGAGGAGGTCAGTGACCACCAGGGAAGTAAGGAGTGTCATGCCTTAATCTCTCCAGTGGTCATCTAGTCAGTGTGGGCACCTTTTGACCCTTATTCATTTTTAGGACAGGTCTAGCTTCAAATGTCTAAATGGTGCCCTGGACGTTTCATTACAAGTTTGACTATCCCTGCAGAATACCCAAGTCCGAAGCACACCCAGAACATGCCTCTAAGATGACCCTTAAGATTTAGGTGCCCTGGAGACTGGAGACCAGAAAGATGTCTAGAAAATCAGTTTTGAAAATGGCCACTTGGATGTTTTGACTAGTAAGATGTCCAAATGCCAGTTTTTGCTGTCTCTTGGACATCTATCTTTCTTATTTTTTAAATGAGCACCATAGACTATCTAGTCCAGTGGTCTCAAACTCAAACCCTTTGCAGGGCCGCATTTTGGATTTGTAAGTACTTGGAGGGCCTCAGAATAAATAGTTAATATCTTACTAAAGAAATGACAATTTTGCATGAGGTAAAACTATTTATAATTTATAAATCTTTCCTTTAGTCTAAGTCTTAATAATAATATTGTAATTTATAGCTAAAGAGACATATGATCAAGAAACTGTTTTATTTTACTTTTGTGATTATGATAAACATACCGAGGGTCTCAAAATAGTACCTGGTGGGCCACATGTGGCCCCTGGGCCACGAGTTTGAGACCACTGATCTAGTCTGACCATCCATAGTAACTGCTGTGCTCTATAATCCCTTCCTCTCCCTCAGCTGCAAAGGGGATTGTCAGTTAGAGAATGACACGGTGACAAAATTCATCACCGTCCCCGTCCCCGTGGGAAACCATCTTCATGTCATTCTTTTTTTTTTTTATTTATTTATCATTTTCAAACTTATATCAAGCATATTAACTTGTACAGAAAGAAGTTTAACATATGAACATATTCCATCAGATTGACATTAAAACAAGAGAAAAGAAAAAATTTATATGCTAACTTTACTCAAGTCCTACATTAGGATCCAAGATTAACAAGATGCGAGAAAATTAAGAAAATAATCACTAATATAAAACTATAGAGCTGAGGGCAAATGCCTATATTAATCTAAAGAGCTAATGTTGTTCTTCCTTCAGACGAGATGATGCCAAGAAATTAGTTAACTGAAAATGTTCATAGAAAACATACTTAATCTCACGGTGATTCACTATACACTTACAAGGTTACCTTAAATAAAATGTAGCCCCTAAAGCAAGAACACCTGGCTTCAAAAGAAGAAATTCACGTCGACGCTTCTGCGTCTCACGTGAGAGATCGGGAAACATCTGGATTTTAAGTCCATAAAATTCTTTTTGTCTGTTTTTAAAGAATAGTCTCAAAATCCATGCCTTATCTGGCTGAAGAGCCACTGTTAAAATTAATGTCGCTGGAGTTGCCATTTCTTTATCTGATGTCTCAAGTAAAGTTGAAACATCTAATACCTCTGAATTGTTAATCACATGATGTTGATCTTGATTTTTTGTAGGCAAATAATAAACCTGAGAGAATGGAGGTAAACACTCCTCCGTAACTCCCAGTATTTCTTTTAAGTATCGTTTAACCATTTCTCTAGGGGACACCATAGCGACCCTTGGGAAATTAATCAATCTTAGGTTGTTACCACGAGCATTGTTTTCCAAAAACTCAATTTTTCTCCTAAGATTTGTATTGTCTTTAATTAATGTCTCTTGAACATTTTTAAAAGATATCAAGTCCTGTTCCATTTTTCCACTAGTCACTTTAGACGAAAGCATATCATTTTGAAGTTTCATGTCATTCTTTAAGGAGAGAGGAATGAATCAGAGTATGAATGGCCACAACCACTGACCCGCAAGCTTTGCTTTGAAGAATGCTGGTGTAGAAGGACCGAGGTTGAGTAGCAACATTCCAGAGCTGAGATTGTGATGTCATAATGCCTCATTCCACCAGTGCCTAAGAGCCAATCACATCAGTGATGTCACAATGGCTTCATTATCCTTGGCTCACATAAGAATCAGAGTATGAATGGCCACAACCACTGACCCGCAAGCTTTGCTTTGAAGAATGCTGGTGTAGAAGGACAGAGGATAAAATAGACACTAGAAAATGACATGGGTTTATTTCCTGCGGTTATCCGCGGGGATGGGAACGGTGATGAATTTTGTCACCGTGTCATTCTCTACTGTCAGTATGGACACCCAGCTTCAAAATGGAGATAAATTGAATCAGCAGCCAAACCTTAAGATTAGTGATTGAACAAAAGTGTCATTCGGTTTTACAGAAGGGGGAGGGGGAAGTCGGCACCACAAAGCTGCTTCATATGATAACAACGGATTGGTTGTTAATCTTGATATTCTGTTGCTATTTACATAGTGAAGACCCAAACTTTCAAAGATGAAGGAAGCGCTATGTTGCTGTTAGCTGCCATTGATTCGTGTTCAATTTCCTAGCAACTTGATGAATTACAGATCTAAAAAGAAATCGGTTTTGTACTAGTCTGGAAAGGTCCTCCAGCGTCAACCCCATGGTTGTTTTCAATGTGTCCAGCCATCTGATTGCAGGTCTTTCCTCTTCGCCTGGTTCCTTCGATCTTCCCAAACATGATGCCCTTCTCCAGTGATCTCTCTCTTCTTATGGTGTGACCAAAATAAGACAATACGGTGGCCCACAGGAGCCGAAGAGGGGTCCACAGGAGCCTGGAGGATGATTTGCCGTCGCTGAAAAGACAAATCTCTGCGTCTGTGAGCCGGATTCCCGCCTCTGAGGCTTTGGAGTCGTCTTAACCATGAGTGATTAACTTCGTGAAGAAGCCTGATGCAATTTTTTGACTGGGGCGAAACGGAGATCTTCCGTCAAGTTAAGTACCACTTCACTTCAATGATTAATATCAATATTTAGCACTGATTAAACTACTAAAAAGAGATATAAACGATCAATGATAGTCTGCATTGAAGTTCGCCCTCAAGATTCGTTCTGAGGTCTGACTGCAGACACTTGAGATTGGTTATCTCTGGAACAAATTTGTTTCTTTTTTCTCTTAAACAAAGGGTTTCCTTTATGGTATTTTGTATTTGATATACCAAAATAAGACAGTCATAACTTCATCATTTGGGCTTAGAGTGACATAGCTGGTTTGATCTCTTCCAGAATCGATTTGTTAGCTCTTCTAGCAGTCCACAGCACGTCTAAAATCCTTCTCCAGCACCAAAGCTCAAATGAGTCAATCTTCTGTCTATGTAAAGGTATGCAAATGAAGGCTTAGTAACATAGTAATTTAAATGAAGGCAGATAAAGACCTGAATGGTCCATCCAGTCTGCCCTGTAATCACAATTTAATGATTAAATTAAAATGTCTTTTTTCTTTATTTCTGGGTCATAGACCTTAGAAGTCTACCCAGTACTGACCTTAGTTTTCAACTACTGGAGTTGCTGTTAAAGCTCGATCCAGCCTATCCAAACCATCTCCTTTGCGGGGTTCAGACCATGAAAGTTAGCCCACTCATACTCTAATTAGCAATCCTCTGTGTTCATCCTTCGCTTTTTTGAATTCCATCAGTTTTCCTCTCCATTACCTCCTTTAGGAGGGCATTCCAGGCATTCATCGCGCTCTCCGTATAACACTCTTGTATGTTAAGAAAATACATACCTTTATTTTTAGACCCTATGAATATATGGAGAACTAGTCTTTAAGCCCGTTACATTAACGGGTGCTAGAATATATGTTTGTCTGTCTTTCTTTATTTCTGTCTCTCTCTGCCGCTGTCTTTCTTTCTTTCTGTCTCTCTCCCTGCCCCTGTCTCTTTTTTCTTTCTGTCTCCCTCCCTCCCACTATCTGTCTTTCTTTCTCTCCCCACTTCTTTCCAACGTGTGCTCCCCTTGCCCCTCAGACTTCCATTCAGCGGCTGTCCCTCCTCTCCCCCACACTTGCATTCAGTGTCTGTCTCCCTCTCTCACCCCTTTTATCTATTGTTCACCCTCTTGTTTTTCCCTTTCCATTCACTGCCATCTCTTCTCTTTCCATCCAGTGTCCGCCTTCTGTCTCTCTCTGTTCCATATGGAATCTCCTCCTTCCTTTCCCCCTTCCTTTTCACTTGGTGTGGCATACCTTCCTCCTTCCCTGCATGCCCTGCCATGTCTTCTTCCCTCTAAGCCATTCTCTCCCCCTCTGCTCCCTTTCCTCCTTGAACTTCATCGGGCAGCAGCAGCAATCATAATTCATTGCTGTTGCCAGGCTTCAGGTCTTCTTCTCTGGCCGGTCCTGTCTTCATGAAAACAGGAAGTAGGCAGGACCCGCTAGAGAGTAAGGCCTGAAGTCGGCAACAGCAGCAAATTTTAAATGCTGCTGCTGCCCGAAGAAGCCAGGCCGTAACAACACAGCTCCCTCCAGCGTTGGCAGCCGCGAGAGCGAGGTAGGGATACCGCTGGACTACCAGGTTTAAAAAAAAAAAACAAAAAAAAACTTACCAACGATGGCGGCGATGGGGGGGGGGGCAGTTTGAAAAGCCATCGGCCTGAAGTACGCCACCTGCATACTTCACGGCCGACAGCTTTTCCGGACTTTAAAAAGTTAGCAACAATGGCGGCAGTGCTGGGGAGGGTTTGAAAAGGTGCCGCGGCTCCTCTGTCGATCCCCGCCTGACATTTAAGTCCGAGGTAGGGTGAGAGGAGCCAACACGGAGAGCAGGAAGTCCAGCGCTAGCGGCGAGTGGTAAGTGCTGGAAACTTAAGTAAGGCTGGGGACTCGCGCATGCACACTCCTGCAAAGCCACGGACCTACATCTCACGGAACAGGGATTACAGAAGCACGCAGTTGAGTGCGCATGCGCGGCTAGCGTTTTATTATTTTAGATTAATTAATTATGGCCCCCTTTTAACAAGCTGCATTAGGGAGTTTTTATCACCTTCCGCTGTGGTCAAAGCTCTGACGCTCATAGGAATTCTATGAGCATCAGAGCTTTTGCCGCAGTGGCCGGCGATAAAAAACCTTAATGCAGCTTGATAAAAGGGGGGCCTATATTAATAGAAGACTTTTTGTTGTTTACCTGCAATTACATCACTTTCTTTTCCAGATATAAATAAAAAAAAAAGATTTGACATCGATATGTGAACATTTCTTAAGAACTGAATATTTCATGCGGTGTCCTAATTTTTTCACGATTGTAGATGTGCATCATATTTGGAAGGGGGCGGGACTGCTGATTGCATGAGGATATCACTTGTCCTGCCAAAGCACGCAACCGATTGCATGAGGGGATCATTTGTCCCTTCTCTTATGATGTACTCCTATAAGGCATGCCTTTGATTGACACTCATGCGCATGCCCACATTCATGCCTCTTTCCGTGGCCTATTCTACACGTGTCAGTGGCTTCCCCCACTGACTGATCAGATGGAATTTCTGTGAACCTCCGCAAACCTCACTGGAGGTGAAGCTGTTTGAACATCAATCGTTGTTTTCAAATTGAGAAATTTACTAGCACCACAGCGACCCACAGGATTTTAACGGCGATTTTTACAGCATCTGGGCCTAAGTTTGGATTTCCTGGGATGGTGCCTTGATTCTTTACCATGCTGTGGACTGATATAAGAGAACTTGATAGGTTTTCTTCTAGTATCAATGTTTCATATTTTTTTTTTACTTTCTAATACTGTATCTCAGTTCTGTACCATTTCTATATCAAGAATCCTTTTTCTTGTGTATATAAATTTAAAAATGATTTAAAGAAAAATAATATGGATCCGATATTCAACCAGCAGCAGTCAGCGTTTTTTTATACGCTTACCTTCGCTGAAATAGCTCCCAATATTAAGTGCTGGGCCATGTCCAGGCACCAACACTGAATACTGGGGGCTAAATGTGAGTGGGCAGGCTGTCGAAGCTGATTTGGACATGGCTGATCATCAGTTGGAGTGCGCATTAGAGAATTACCCCCCCCCCCAGCAATATAGGTAGGCCTCCCCCCGGGCCTGCCTTTTGTCCTTGGTGGTCCATGAGAATTGTTGGGGGCAGAATGTAGTGAGCAGGAAGACACCACAGGAGGGAGGAGGGAAGAATGTCTATTCCCTCCTCCCTGCTACTAAAGGTATTTCAGGACCATGAGGAGTGAGGAGTAGGGCCAGAGCTCCCACTAGGCTAACAGGGAAGATTTGGGGGGGTCCTTGCCTGGTCAGGCATCTCACTGGACAATCAGGACTTTGGCAAGATCTTTGAGGGGTTGGGGTCTACTGGACCACCAGGGCCTTTTGTGAGGGGGGCAAGGAGAGATTCACCGAACCACCAAGGATTTTTTTTTTTTTAAGGGTGGTGAGGTAGGGGTGGCACAGGAAGCCAGTTCAGGGCAGGGTGGTCAGGTTGGTGGTCAGAAGGGGTGTCAATAGACATCCCTTCTCTCAACCAACCCTTCTAACATTGCCCTGGATCTGGAATTGTTTTTTCCGGCACTAAATACACCTGATAGCTTTTTAAAAAAATTATTATGACCTTATTTACATGCAGCCTGCGCTGAAACTATTAGAGCACTGAGTGGCACGCTAAAACCGGTGTTAATCGTCAGTGTTGAATTTTGAGCATCAGCCTGTTAGAGCACTTAGTTGTCTTAAAGCAAAGGATGATTTAATTACTGCTGCTGCTATCTGTGAATCAAAAGAGGAGTGAATCATAGTACACAGCATGAAACCCTCAAAGCTGAGCGGGTATCCTCCAACTGCATTGCTACTAGTAAGGGGGGTGGTGCTTCAATATTGTGCTTTCAATCTCTAGACAAGTGTCCCGCAAACCTTTTTACTCCAGGCCACAGCTGGAGAGCATCCAGAAATGCGCAGACTTCAATGTGATGACATCACGTGCATGTGTGATGTCATCATGTTGACGTCTGGGCATGTGCAAAGGCCCCCCAGATAGGGGGTTCTGGAGCAGGAGAGGCATGGAGGAGAGGCACCAGTGAGGAGAAGAGGTGCGCGTGCTGTCTGACTGCCTACAGGACATGCCTCTCACTGTGAGAGGTATGTCCTGTAGGCAGTCATAACAACATAATAATAGCCTTACTGGATCAGACCAATGGTCCATCAAGCCCATTCTCACAGTGGCCAATACAGGTCACTAGTAACTGGCCAAAACCCAAGGAGTAGCAACATTCCATGCTACCAATCCAGGGCAAGCAGTGGCTTCCCCCATGTCTTTCTCAATAACAGACTATAGACTTTTCCTCCAGGAAATTGTCCAAATCTTTCTTAAAACCAGCTACGCTATCCGCTCTTACCACAACCTTTAGCAACGCGTTCCAGAGCTTAAGTATTCTCTGAGTGAAAAATAGTTTCCTCCTATTGGTTTTAAAAGTATTTCCCTGTAAGTTCATCAAGTGTCCCCTAGTCTTTATAATTTTTGACGGAGTGAAAAATCGATCCACTTGTACCCGTTCTACTCCACTCGGGATTTTGTAAACTTCAGTCATATCTCCCCATTATCATCTTGGTCGCTCTTCTTTGAACCTTTTCTAGCGCCTCTCCTCCTCGTTGGCATCTCGCGGCCCACCCAGAATCTTACCGCGGCACACAGTTTGCGATACACTGCTCTAGACACTGTGCTCTAGACATAGGATTCCCTGGAATCCTGCAGAACATGCCTGTCCCCCCCTCCCCCCTACACACACTGACAGGACTATACCTGGAGGACTCCCAATCAGCTTAGAGGGAATAGCACACCAACAATGGTAATAGCTTCCTATAAAGAGATGGGTGCATCCTTAATAGTTAATGTTAAGACCAGATGGGGTACACTGTGATCCACCCAGAAACTCTGCCCTCGTCTTATACTTTACAGATCTATCATAAGGCAAGGAGTATGAAACAGAGAATACTAGATAAGATTACAGGAAGAAAAGAGAAAGGAAAAAGGAATAGAAAACGACATCTGAAATACAGACTTGTGTTCTTTCTTTTAGCTTTTGAAGACTTTAATTCAAATGCGAGCCTTAGTGCAGCCAAGTGAAAAATGTTTGATAGGCATCAGCTAGCAGCTAGGATGAAACTATGTCACATCTGTGCTAAAAATAATAAAAATTTAAATTGATATAGCACCCTTCTCTTTGCAGCATACTTTAGAATCATATTACCTGACAAACTTGTTAGGATTTATCTCCGGGGTGGACCCCCATTGCCGCTTCCGAGCATGGCTTCTATTGAACAAGGAGCACTGCTACGATCATGATTACTCCATTACAGTTGAGTGGATTGAAGCGCAGTAAAACAAAATAACATATCTAACACTCATACAACTTGTCATGACTGGCAGTCTCGGAAAAGGCTACGCAAAGAAAGGCATGGCGGTGCCATGCTGGAGAAGGAATTCAGGTTTGGAAAGGTGAGAAATCAAATCGCAATGTACAAAGGGATCATTTGGCTGAAGTGTAATAAAGTTGTACACGCATCGCCTCTTACGTGCAAAAATGAATCTGCAGTATAAAAAAAGAAGCGTGGAAAACTATAGGCTCCTTTTACAAAGGTGCGCTAGAGTTTTTAGCGCGCGCACTATAGCACTATAGCGCGCGGTAGCCAAAAATCTACCTAGCGCACTTGGGAATTTAATGCGTGCTATTGCACGCGTTAAGGCCCTAGCGCACCTTTGTAAAAGGAGCCCTATGTGTGCATTGGCTTGCATACCCTAATTTGTGCACGCAAGTTAATTGAGCAACAAGCTAATTAATTCCAGTAATTGGCATTTCAATGAGCAATTATTGGAACTAATTAGAATCAATTACAAGTTACCGTATGTGGGTAAATTTAGGCATGGGATCCACACATAAATTTTATGAGTCAAAAAAAAGGGGCACAGAAATGGTCAGGTCATGGGCGGATGGACGTAGTAAAGGGCAGGGGGTGATGGGATGATCCACCCCTGGCGCCATCTTCCTCGGGGCACCGTAACCCTTCCTCCTTTCCACCCGCTTCCCAGTCCTCCCCCTTCCCTTCCCCCATACCTTTATAACTTCAGCACAAGCAGCCACCAACTTGCCACCCGTGTTGGCTTCGGCGCTCTGACGTCCCTTCTGGGACCCGTGCCTAGAAAGTGACATCAGCGAGAGTGCCGAAGTCAACGTCAACGTGGGCAGTAAGTTGGTGGCTGCACACGCCAAAGTTAAAAAGGTACAGGGAAGAGGCGGGGTGGAGGGCGGGGAAGGAGAGGTGGGGACTCCACCACCCCAGGCACCACTCACCCTTGCCATGCCACTGATGGGAGGCATTTCATTAAGTTATGTGCATAGTTAAAGAGGAAGGGTATCTGTGCTTAGGTTTAGATGCAGGCGAACGACTGCGACTAAAATTAGGAACAAGATAAGGAGAAAGGCAAAGGAGATGATCTAATCAACCAATAGGTAACCTTTATTATGAGAATATCCCAAGGGTCCAAGTTTCAGCATCTTCATCGGGGGACACCAAGGGCTCCTTTTATGAAGCTACGTTAGGGCATTAACACGCGGAATAGCGCACGCTCCATTGCCGCGCGCACTAGACGCTAACGCCAGCATTGAGCTGGTGTTAGTTCTAGCTACGTAGCATGCAATGTAGTGTGCGGTAATTTCCTGCGTGCGTTAAAAACGCTAGCGCACCTTAGTTAATATTCTATGAGAAAATCCGGTGGCATTATCATATGATACTATTTTATTTGGTATGTCAATGAGAGTTGAGTCAAATATCATCTAATCATAATAAACTCTTACTCATCATGACAGGGGTTGCCATTCAACATATTACGAAAAATTGTGATCGTTTAAATGATACCTTTTGGTAACATTCTTTATGTCACATTTACAAAATGGAACATATTTTGGCCATGCAGCAGGGGTATTTAAAGAAATTTAGGATGGTTTGGGGAACATTAGAAAAATACTGTAATGATTGATAATATTTTTCTTTTCCTATGCTGGGAGGGAGGGGGAGGGGGAGGATGGGATATTTAAGGTCTTTGAATGAAGAAATGATGGTAGGGGAGGGAGGGTAATTGTTTTTGAAGGAATTTTATAAGAGTTTTAAGTAATGTTAAATGAAATTGATTGTATATTGTATCACACTTATTGAAAGTTTTAAAATGAATAAAGATAAATAAAAAAGATGCCCTAAAACCATTAAAATATTAAATTAAAATAAAAAAGTAAAGATGTTAATAATAATACAGATTCACTCCTTTGCAGACATCAAACTATACCTACTGCTAAGAGAAAACTGTGAAGCCTGATCATAAAACTCCTAAAATGCCTCTCGGAAATAAAAAAACTGGTCACCGCCAACGAATTGCAACTAAACACCTCCAGAACAAAACTCCTTTGGATCCGCAAAGAACACTGCGACCATGCCCATCCCTCGCTCTGCTGAAACTCGACTACCTTAACTGCAAAGGACCAAGCACACAGACTAGGAATGCTCCTCGAATATAACCTGTCGCTTTCCAACCATATCTCTCAGGTGGTATCCTCCTCATTTTACTACCCACGTCAACTCCAAAAAATAAGGAACTGCTTCTCTGAATCTGACTTCACCCAATTACTCTATGCCTTAGTCCTTTCCCGCACAGACTACTGCAATGCTCTATTCAATGGTCTTCAATCAGACTTCTAAAAAACTTCCATGCCCAAGATCCTGTCTTCCAGGCTCTATCATCAGCTCACTGGTTGCCCATGGCCAAATGTTGTGTCTTCAAGGGCTTGATGCTAGCGTTCAAATGTTTGCACGACATGGCGCCGGACAAGATAGCAAAGCTTCCTCCATACAGATGGGAGTATGTGGCGCAGTGGTTAAAGCTACAGCCTCAGCACCCTGAGGTTGTGGGTTCAAACCCACGCTGCTCCTTGTGACCCTGGGCAAGTCACTTAATCCCCCCATTGCCCCAGGTACATTAAGTAGATTGTGAGCCCGCCGGGACAGGAAAAAATGCTTGAGTACCAGAATAAATGAATGTAAACCGTTCTGAGCTCCCTTGGGAGAATGGTATAGAAAATTGAATAAATAAAATAAAAATACGTGCCAAACAGGTCCCTCTGCTCCCAGGATGAAATATGCCTCAAAACGCCTCAACTACAAACCGCCTAACGATTTTCCTACTCCCACTTCATACCGAATCACTGGATCCAGCTGTTCCCGCAGATCAGATCCCTCGAAGTACTCCTCAGCTTTAGGAAAGCAATAAAAAAATACATGTGATTATCTTAATATTACTCCTCAGCCTATAATCTCTTAATTTCACCCTTTGCCTTCTCATTCCAGAGCTTCCGTTCAAATTGCTTGACTCGTGCGCATTTACATCACGTAGGTATTTAAAATTCTCTATCATATCTCCCCTCTCCCGCCTTTCCTCTAAAGTATTCATATTGAGATCTTTAAGTCTGTCCCCATACGCCTTATGATGAAGACCACATACCATTTTAGTAGCCTTCCTCTAGACGACTCCTTCCTTTTTATATTTTTTTTTGAAGGTGCAGCCTCCAGAATTGTATACAATATTCTAGTTGAGGTCTCACCAAAAGTCTTATACAGGAGCATCAATACCTCCTTTTTCCTGCTGGTCATACCTCTCCCTATGCATCCTAGCATCCTTCTCGTTTTCGCCGTCACCTTTTCAACCTGTTTGGACACCTTAAGATCATCACAATCACATGGAAGTCCCGCTCTTCTGTCGTGCACATAAGTTCATCACCCCCTAAAATGTACCATTCCCTCGGGTTTTTGCAGCCCAAATGCATGACATTGCATTTCTTAGTATTAAATTTTAGCTGGCAAATTTCAGACCATTATTCAAGCTTCACCAGGTCTTTCTTCATGTTATTCACCCCATCCAGGGTGTCTACTCTATTTCAGATTTTGGTATCATCCGCAAAGAGGCAAATCTTAACCGACAGCCCTGCAGCAATATGTTTAGAGCGAGTTACTGCTGGATCTCCAAGCACTGTAAATTCATTCATAGAACATTAAATATTCATATCCATCTACAACTTACAGGTTTGTTTTGGTTAATGATAAGATGGCTTAATGGGGATTGGTGCTATTTGGTACTAGTAAAACATATCACAAAAGCTAAGATGTGCAATTGAGGTGTTCTGTTTCACAAAATAAGTAACCACTCTTTTGTGGTAATAAGTAAACCCTCTTTTGTGGCTTACTCCACAAAATCTCTTTTCTCTCTACTATATATTTGTATGTTAGTATAAAATGAAAGTGTGCCAATACTTACAGTTCATGCCACTTTGAGTTTAGACAGATCTTTGGCACTGGGGTTAATTTTAAATGCCTTTCTGTATGGAATCAAAATTATGTGCACAAAATTGTCCATTTAGAAAAATACTGTGTGTAAGTTCACTACTAATCACTTCTATAGCACTACTGGATGTTTGCAGTGCTATATACTGTAACGATCTGGGAGGAGGGGGGAGACCTGAACCACCTCTTTTCCCTCGGTATCTCTAAAAGGTTTGGGATATCATAGGCATTCAAGGGAAATCCTGGAAGATCAATCCCAAATAAAGGGAAGGATTAATACCTATTTGCTTTCTGTAGTTTCCCCTTCTAAGCACCAGGGGGAGCCTCTGTGGAGGTAAGTCCAATTCCATGGGTAAGGAATCAATGCTATACTACCTGACCAGGGAAAGTCAGATGAGCCAGGGTCTTACACCTGTTCTCCCTCCTCCCCCGAGCTGGGGGAGGGGATAGTTTTCACAGAAACAGAAAAGGAGGAGTCCAGTCCTGAATCTATGGAGTGGGCTGAACTTGACTCCAGAGGAACTGAGGATCTAGAGGACATGGACTTCTTTTGAAGCCAACAATGTCATTCCTTATGCTAAAGGTAAAGGCAAAGTGGGTGGTTGCAGTGAGTCAGTAAATTATAAGAGGGAGATGCCTGCCTAACCATCTAATGCTTAAAAGACTGTTGTAAAGATTGATATGAACATTACTTACCTTGGACTAATAGTAAAAGTTAAGAATTTGTTTGGTAGCATTTGATCACTATACAGCGCAGAGCAAACTGGAACTGCTTTCTGCTCTACCTAATTCCTATGTGCTTTTCTTTTTGTTACTTGATTTTGAGACATATGGGACCTAGAATACAAGGAAGTTACCCTGGAGCTTTGGGTGATTTTAAAGGAAGAAAACTTGAACTGGTCCACTTTGTAGCCATGGATTGAACTCTCTGCTTTGTCATCTCTCTTTTGAGATGATCTCTGGCATTCCTCAGAAAAGGAATTTATAAATTGGAGTGATTTCTGACAGCATTCTTTTTTAAGGGAAGTTTGAACAGTCCTCATAAACTTTTGGGCTAACTGAAAGGATTATCTAAAGAAAGTTTTGCTGAGAAGGCGGACTTTTTTAAGTGTCATTCTTCAAGGAGAGAGGGAAGAATCAAAGTATGAATGGGCACCTCTGACCCTCAAGGCTTGCACTGAAGAATGCTAGTATAGAAGGACTGATTTCAAAATGTATAGTGCTGCGTACACCTTTCAGCACTATATAAGTGATAAGTAGAAGGAAAACAATGAACATAAGAACATAAGCAATGCCTCCGCTGGGTCAGACCTGAGGTCCATCGTGCCCAGCAGTCCGCTCACGAGACGGCCCAACAGGTCCAGGATCTGTGCAGTAATCCTCTAACTATACCCCTGTATCTCTTTTTCCAGCAGGAAATTGTCCAATCCTTTGTTGAACCCCAGTACTGTACTCTGCCCTATTACGCCCTCTGGAAGCGCATTCCAGGTGTCCACCAAACGTTGGGTAAAGGGCTTCCTAGCATTCGTTTTGAATCTGTCCCCTTTCAACTTTTCCGAATGCCCTCTTGTCCTCCTATTTTTCGAAAGTTTGAAAAATCTGTCCCTCTCTACTCTCTCTATGCCCTTCATGATCTTGTAAGTCTCTATCATATCCCCTCTAAGTCTCTTTTTCTCCAGGGAAGAGTCCCAGTTTTCCCAATCTCTCAGCATATGAAAGGTTTTCCAAACCTTTTATCAGATGTGTCGCTCTCCTCTGAACCCTCTCGAGTATCGCCATATCCTTCTTAAGGTATGGCGACCAATATTGGACGTAGTACTCCAGATGCAGACGCACCATCGCCAGATACAACAGCAGGAAAACTTCTTTCGTTCTGGTTGTAATACCCTTCTTGATTATGCCTAGCATTCTGTTTGCCTTCTTAGCGGCCGCTGTGCACTGTGCCGTCGGCTTCATTGTCATGTCCACCATTACCCCCAAGTCCCTTTCTTGGGTACTCTCAGGTGACTGATTGGTGTTCAATCTCATTTATTGAATAGAAAGACTCAACACAATCGTGTTTTGGCCCTCGACGGGCCTGCCTCAGAAGTCTGAATTTATGACAAGATGATGTTTGTATAAGTATTCAGTCTTCAATGCTTATTCCTGTATTTCAATATGCATATACCGAATGATAAAAGGAAAAAAGTGAAAATCAGTAATGCCCCTCCGTCACTTTCGATTCCACACTAAGAGGGGCACCGCACATCGCAGGCAAAGACAGAGGGCCATTACTGGTTGCCTTTATGCAATTAACCTAGTATTAAAGTAATGCCTTAATGCAAGGGGATGGCCATCTTCCTTGATGGGAAAATGCTATAGTGTACAATATTTGTAAAGCATATGACATTTAAAAGCAAATTCATGGCAGGCTTCTCATTCTGCTACCAAAAAAAGACTTAAAGGCTATGAACTGAGGCAGTTTTTTCCTCAATATAATTTATTATTATCTTTCCAACCAACAGTCAATCTACAAATGACTTGGAGTCCTAGACTACTTGGTCCAGAATGTTTTATTATGTTTTTATGTGCTCTTTGTAAAATTAATATTTCTAGTGATTTTCAGTCTGTGCACACTAAATATTCAATATCTTCAAAGTCATGTATATACAGTATATATATATATATATTTTTTTTTTCATTGCCAAATGTACTTACATTGCATTTTGTATGCATTTTGTAGATTAATACTTTCTCCCCTTCCTCTCAAAATTGAAAGAGGCTCTCTATTTGTAAAATATATCATGGAGGGTTTTATTACCTGTAGTTGATTAATATTATTGGATACTGCGAAATATAAAGTACCTATTTACTAAGCTGCATTAGCTGTTATGGCTGCAATTAAGATGTAGTTACTGCAATACCTTAGCAGAAGTTAGTAAATAGGTTGCAAAAATAATGCATGTTCTCTTGGATACTACCAGATTTACTAAAGTATGCTACTACCTTAGGGGATTCAACTACTACTTATCATTTCTGTAATGCTGAAAGGCGCATGTTGCGCTGTACATTCATGTAATCCCAGCCAGGAAAAGTCCACAATCCAACTAGGCAAGACAGCACAAATAGGTGCGGGGAGCCTCCAGCAGAAAGAATGTGCATTAAATAGCGTTACTTATCATTTTATTGCAAGGGGAAAATTTACTAAGAATCACATGAATGGTATGCGTGAGCTTAAAATATGGTAGCAGGCTTCAGTAAATCTAGCCCATTGCTATTTCTTTAAAGAGCTAGAGTTTTGTTTCAGAAATGCATTATTTCCCCCACCCCCTAAACTGTATCGGGCCGCTTTTGATCCTAATAATAGAAACTCGCCTGACTATATTTGCCTTCCTTTCACGCAATTGAAAGCGAGCAAGGAAAAGAATTAACGTCTTAATCGACGCGCCCTCTAGCGGCAATAAGGGGGCCGTACGGGAGAAACATTGACACCAAGCGGCACGTCGAAGCCACCCATCAGTTGCCGACTAAATAAAGTCCGGTGCAGTACACAAATTCTCACTATGGCATAATTAAAAGGGCAAACTGTGCACACGCCTGCAGCAATATTGGTAAATTTCCACTCGCAAGCGCATTTTCGCAATCCCCGCAACTTCATTCGCCTCCTCCCTCTGTTGAAAGGGGGGGAGGGGGCACTAGCTGGTTGCTCCGCTTTGCCGACTGCTGCGTGACGCTCCGCCAAACGTTTTCCGTCTCCCCCCCCCCCCCCCATCGATGATCGGACGTTTATTCGGGCGAAGAGTTTCCAGCAGCCTGTAGCTTTCCCGAACCCGCGGCTCGAGAGCCAGCCCACCCTGTGGACCGGGCGCCGAGGACAGCCCCAGCGCTGCTGTCGCCTCCGCCCTCCCTCCCCCGCAGCGGCCGCCTCCCGGGCACTCGCGCGCTCCAGCCCAGCCTGAGCTCTGCACCAGCCGCAGCAGCCCCCCGCGTGCCGCGAAGTTGCCAAGGGAGTGGGGGGGAGGGAGGGGGTCGATTGCGTTGTCGTCGGACTTGTTGCTGCTCTTCTGGGTGGGAGGGGGCACAGCTGTTCCCTTCTACGCCTTTCGGAAGCGAGCGTCTCGGTGGAAGCTAGGACTATCCGGAGAGGCTGCTCCCCGGGGCAGGGGGGGATGGATGCCCACCGTTAACCTTCTCGATGGCGAACTGTAAAAAAAAAGTGAGAGCCCGGTGGATTCGGTTAACTCACGGAAGATAAGAACTATATATTTGAATAAGAGGGAGGGAGGGGGGAAAGAAAGTCGAACCCCATCGGGGGTGCTATAAAACCTGCTGCAATGGATTGTGTTTTTTGCAAGGCAAGCCTCTGTTAACAGGTCGTTGACGAGAAAAACGTGAAAAAAAGCGCCGAGGAATTCAATTTACCCAAATTCCGAACCCGAGAGGAGGATGCGGGAAGGCAGCGCAGAGAGGAAGAGCGGCGCCTGCATGTGCCACGAGCTCGTTAAGCTCTGAGGAGCCCGGGAAGCGAACTCTGTGCAAAAAAACCCCCACATGGAGACTCTGGCGTCGTCCCACAGCCGCGATCACTCTCGTCTTCAAAGCCGCGCCGACAGTTCTTCGGGCTAGCGGCCGCGATCGCCAGGTCGCCCGCCGTGACCACCGCGCACCGATTTCGGAGGGGGGCTCTCCGGCCGAGCGACCGGGCGCCGTCGTGGCCATGGCCGCGGGGGTGGCGGCGTGGCTGCCCTTCGCCCGGGCGGCGGCCATCGGCTGGATGCCGGTGGCCAGCGCGCCCATGCCGGCCCCGCCGCGGGAGCGGAAGCGGAGCCGGGACGCGCTGATCGTGCTGAACGTGAGCGGCACCCGCTTCCAGACGTGGAAGAACACGCTGGAGCGCTACCCGGACACGCTGCTGGGCAGCACGGAGCGCGACTTCTTCTTCAACGAGGAGACGCGCGAGTACTTCTTCGACCGCGACCCGGACATCTTCCGCCACATCCTGAACTTCTACCGCACGGGCAAGCTGCACTACCCGCGCCAGGAGTGCATCTCGGCCTACGACGAGGAGCTGGCCTTCTTCGGCATCGTCCCGGAGATCATCGGCGACTGCTGCTACGAGGAGTACAAGGACCGGCGGCGCGAGAACGCCGAGCGCCTGCTGGACGACGCGGAGAACGAGGGCTCCGCCGAGGGGCCCCTGCCCAGCCTGTCGGCGCGCGAGACCATGTGGCGCGCCTTCGAGAACCCGCACACCAGCACGATGGCCCTGGTCTTCTATTACGTCACGGGCTTCTTCATCGCCGTCTCCGTCATCGCCAACGTGGTGGAGACGGTGCCCTGCGGCCGGGGCCCCGGCGCGCCCCGCGAGCTGCCGTGCGGCGAGCGCTACGCCGTGGCCTTCTTCTGCCTCGACACGGCGTGCGTCATGATCTTCACCGTGGAGTACCTGCTGCGCCTGGCGGCCGCGCCCAGCCGCTACCGCTTCGTGCGCAGCGTCATGAGCATCATCGACGTGGTGGCCATCATGCCCTACTACATCGGCCTGGTCATGACGGACAACGAGGACGTCAGCGGCGCGTTCGTCACGCTCAGGGTCTTTCGCGTCTTCCGCATCTTTAAGTTCTCGCGCCACTCGCAGGGCCTGCGCATCCTGGGCTACACGCTGAAGAGCTGCGCCTCCGAGCTCGGCTTCCTCCTCTTCTCCCTTACCATGGCTATCATCATCTTTGCCACCGTCATGTTCTACGCCGAGAAGGGCTCCCCCAGCAGCAAGTTCACCAGCATCCCGGCCTCCTTTTGGTACACCATCGTCACCATGACGACCCTGGGGTAGGTGTCCGTGCGCCCTCGTGTCTGGGACCTTGCTTTGGTGTATCCCTGCGCCTCACGGAGCTGGGTGAGATTCCCGCCATTTTCTTTTCCAACTCTGCTTTGTGTCTGCTTTCAAGTTTTTGCGCCTGTCAGAAGGAGGCGGGGAGGAGCTGGCTTTAAAAAAAACAAAAACGCCTTAGCAACCTGCTTTCTGTTGGTAGATGTCAGTTTAGGCCGGGGGAGGGGGGCGTTTAGTGCATCTTGGAAAGTACAGTAGCAGCTATATCTGTGTAACTTTGTTGACTCAAGTTTATTTATGCAACAGGTGTGGAGGAATTTTTTTGCTCTCCCAGAAATTTTGTGCACCATTGATGATTAGTACAGTGTTTTGAGGTTGCTTTTCTTGAACGGCATTGATCTGTTCTCTCCTGTACCAGGGGTGAACTGATGATGTTTTTAGGCTACCTGAAGTTAGACTGTGTCTGGTGGCAATTTAGATTACTTGAGGGATGTAGAGTGAGGCTTTCCCTGTACACTGCTGCCAGAAGAGCTTTGGCTTTTATGGAGAGACACCCACTTTGATAGTAACTTGTTGCGTTTAAGTACTGGCATCTGTTGCTTAAACCTTTGTGGTTTTTACCATATGTGATAGGATTCAGAAAATGTTCATATTATCCTGCAGTTTTGTCTTTAAACAAATAGAGAGCTTGGCTTTTTCAAGGTCATCCTACATTAAATTTATGAGGTCCTGATCTTATTGCTTCTGTAAGAATAAAATATAAATCAAACAAAAACTTTAAAAAAAAAATACTAGAGAATTCAAGAAAGCACTAGACTAGGAAATTCAAAACACTTAGGGGACCATTTTTTAAATCAAAAAATATATGTTTTCATAATTAAATCTGTTTATTGTTATCTGTACTATCTTTCTTTGATTGCATTTGAATACTATGTTTTGATCTCATAATAAATTGCTCTGGATTGCTCTACAGAGTTTTAAGGATACAGTAATTACAATGGTCCTGAATAAGTATATGTTATTGATCTGATGATTCAACTATTAATTTTGTAGAGAAGAGTGAACATGAGAAGTGCATTTGTTTAAGAAGTTAAGAGCACTTTAGAATGACCTGAAATGAAGGTGGAAATTCATTAATAATTTCACTTAGCTTTATCCTGTCTAATAATACATTGCAATTTAGAAGTACTGATTTTGTGACAAAGGCTGACACTGCAATGTACGAGACATGCTCTCTTTTTTTATCCTATCAGAGTGAAAATCAATTTACATTTTAAAACACTTTAGTCACTTCTGTACTCAATTGGCTTGTATACAGGTGACAAAATTAGATAACCTATCCAGATGAAAAACAAGGGCCATAATGAGATATAGCAGATGTAAGCAGAAAATGATCACTTGGTTCTCAAATTTTGCCCATTTATGCTGACTTGTCATATGTCTTAATCAAGCAATGGTCTTTTCTAACCCTCTGCCATTAAGTATTCTATGCATGCTTAAATTTTATTGCTGTTTGGCTCTTATCAGTTCTGCTTGAAGTTTGTTCCTAGTCCAACACCCTTAGAGAAAAAGTATTCTCTCACATTCCCTTTGAGCTTTCTTTAAGCTTCAGATAATGATTAAAACTTAAGATATACAAATGTGCTTCTTTTAGAAGCACACATAAATTTTAAGTGTGTCTTGTAGGCTTTTCTATGAAGATATTTCCCCATTCATTTGTGAACAGAACAGCATATGTAATGTGCTGCTTTGCATTTGGACACTGTCTTTGCTTAATGCAGTCTTTGCAAAAAGTGCATAAAAACAAGTACAGTACTGTATTTGTAAGAACAGAAGACTAGAAATGTAGCTTGCCAGAAGGTATGATCACAAACTAAATGATGATGATCAAATATGTAACAACACATAGCCCAGTTAAGTTACAAATATTATTTTAAACCAACACTTCCCATGTTCTCCTTTAGTCTTTCAGTCAATCAAAACTGACCTTTACTGGTATATGACAACTTGAGCCTTCATGGACAACAATTTCATAGGAGATGGGATTCTCTGTTTTTAATTCTGTCATGCTTCTGTTTAGTCAATCATAACAACAACAACTATCTTCAGATTGGGTACACAAGGCTGTGGTTCCCACTGTGAGACAAAATATATCCTAGATCTGGTTACTAACTTGTGGCTATTGTTTGATGACTGAAAGGCCTTTACATTATTCCTAGGAAATACTTTGCAGCTTCCTCAGTCTGACTGGACAAAGGATTGGATACAAAGCATTGTATCCGCTATCCTGCATGAAAGTCACTAGATTCGTTTAGTAATATTAATTTTTTATTCATTTTCTGATAATACAGTAATGCTCATATAGTTACAAACAATAAGCAATCATTTTAATCTTTAACAATGAAGGAAATATAATGATTTGATTTCAAAGCTATGTTCCATTGTGGTTTCCAAGATTATTGATTGCTTGGTGACCTGTCCATGGTACTGACAGACTGTTCCGTTTCACTCTATGGAACAAGTTCATGGTGCTGAAACAAGAAACTTTTGTGTTTTATTTTCATAGTGGACCTGCTTCTTTAAGGCTTTCCTCCATTCTTTGTGGAAGCGACTCTAAAAAAAATCAAGCCCAACCTGCCTTTTTGTCATTAAAATTACCAATTCAAATTGTTTTAGATTTGCCTAGATAATGAAGCCAAGATAAAAATGCAGAACAGAACTATTAATGGTTATCATTTCTGTAGTTCCTAGAGTTTAAACTGTAAGTATGAATATGTTTCTTTTTATTCTGGTATTCTTTTGTATTTTCCTTTCTTCTTGTTGCTAGATTGCTTTTAATAGGATCTGCATCAAATGTCTTGCTCCCACTGACAATTGAGGCCGGATGGCTCTGTAACAGTACTGTCATTAATGTGACAGCCCAGTTGGCAAGGAATGTTCCAGGCTTGAAGCCATTTCTCATGCACAACCCATGTTCATTTTCTACTTTAATTATCTGCTCTTTGACCATCTGCTAGGTTAGGAACTTTAGCTAACTGATTTAATTCTGATCTCTCAGCCAGTAGAATGCTATATGATACCATGTTGCATTTATGAAGAGCTAGTTGGCTAAGTTTTGCATTATGAGAAAATGCTTAACTTGTGCTTTGTAAGTGACAAACTAAATAGTGATTAGTTTAGGTTGTATTAAAGGGGAAATATGCCTCCGTTTTTGAAAAGATACTTTTGAAATGAAAAGACTTAGGGCTCCTTTTACTAAGGTGCACTAGCATTTTTAGCGCACACTAAAAGGATCCCTTAGAGAATGTTAGTAAGATAGGTTTCCCTTGGGTAAGCCAAAAGGAGTGGCATAGGAATCGGTGCTTATTATAGTCCTCTTTGTCTTTATAATTGACATTTGAGAAGGATTAGTAGGGAAAGTATCTCTGTAGATGAGGTATGACAAAGATGTTTTAATACAAATACAGAATCGTGCAGTTTTATTGTAGAAATTCAATGACCAAATACTTTTGGAGTGGTGAAGAAATAGCAATCAGCAAACAAAAGTGAAACAAATGATGAATCTGGGTAGACTAAATAATCCTTTTCTAATAACATTTTCTAAGTTTCATTGTAGTCCATTTGCAATTTGTCCTACAAAATAAGACAATAAAAAGTTAGGATTGCTCAAAACCCTCTCTTTAAAATATATGCCATATCACTTTCCTTCTTGTATTAAATTCATTGATCATTGGTTTGACAGAAAAAATAGAAAAAAGAAAGTATAAAGTAGAAGTATAAAGGAAAGGTTTCAACCAATGTAATAACTGGCTTAAGTTTAAATTGTGGCGTCAACATTTAATTTAATCTGGATAATCAGTGTCACTATATGTATAATCATCATTGTTAAATATCTAGATCAGGGGTGTCCAACCTGCGGCCCGAGGGCCGCAAGCGGCCCAGTGAGGTATTTTGTGCGGCCCCGGTCGAGAGCAATGCAGTGTTTTCCTCTGCTGCCCCCGAGTGTTTACTGTGTTGCTGGCTCCCACCTCTGTCTTGCTGCAGTGTTTGCAAGTTTGTGCAGCCCCAGAAACATTTTTTTTGGCCAATGCGGCCCAGGGAAGCCAAAAGGTTGGACACCCCTGATCTAGATAGTACTGGCATGGTGACCACACTAGTTGTTTATTTCAGCCTGCTATTTAATGACCGCTAATTAGGCCCAAACTAAACATGTAGCTTATCCATAGAAACAGAAAATGACAACAAAAACCATAGAGTTTTCCCAGTCCACCCTATCTATTCCAGCTGTGTTTTATCTTCTCTCTCAGAGATCCTCTGTTCTTAAATTCAGTGGCTGTCCTCATCTCCTCCATCTCTACTACCTCCATTACCACTTCCATTAAAAAATATTTTCTAAGGTTACACTTGCAACTGCCCCATTTCACCCTCATCCTATGATCCTTCATTCCAGAGCTTACTTTCAACTGAAATCTGCTTGTTTCTTGTGCATTTATATGACATATCTGATTAGGCGCAGATATCCAGTGTCAGATTGGATAAAAATAGTGGATAAATCAGAGCACATAAGTAATAGTCCTGTCTTTAACTGTTGGATAACTTAGCTGGTCAACTACAGAATCAGCTTAACCAGATAAGTTTAGCAGCCCAAAAGATCCCAGATATTCAGTGCCTGTCTCTGGAAATGGCTTGGCATTGGATATCCGAGTTTAATGCAGGCAGTCAAAGTACTGCCAATTGAATATGAGGGAGGGTAGTATCTGTATAAGGGCTGAAAATCATAACACCCTGGAAGGATCCTCATTGGAGGCCTTCCTGTTCTGTTCTGCCAGAGGGCTTTTAACTTCCAGATCTCTGCTTGAGCCCCACCCTCTTGGACAGGGGGAACATATCTATTTTTAAGATGCCTTCACTTTGTGTTCCTAAGGAGATCTTGCCTTGTACCACCCACTCCTTCTATTGAACTATATATGAATCGATAAACATAACAAGTCTAATAAACTACTGCTATTTAGTTTGAAGAAATTCCAGGTGTGAGTTTTAATACATTTTTTCATAGAACCTAGATGTCTAGTCAATTATTGTTGAAAATTGAAAGAGTGTCTCTGGTGGTGTCTGCACTCAAAATTGGTTAAATGGATTTTCAAATTACTTTTTGTAGATTGAAGGTATTGCAGTTTATTGTTCCCAAAAGAAGCAACAATATGTCCTCTTCAAATTCTTGTTAGTAAATCAAGGGGTGCATATTCTGAAGTATTTAAAAAAAAAAAAAAGAAATTCAAAGAATTTTAATTTTCAGGGTAGGCTAAATGTGTTTGTGTGTGTACTTAGATAGTTTAACTCATTTCTTAAGATATTAGATAAATAAAAATGACTACTTCAACTGAATATAAAGTTTCCATATACCAAAATACATTGCAAATATTTACACTGAGTGAAAAGAATTATCAAGAAAGAGTGGCCTAGTGGTTAGAGCTACAGTGCTGCCATTCTATAGATATATGCATGCAAGGGGTGTGTAAATGAAGGCATCTAGATTACAGAATTGTCCTTTATGGGAGTAATTCTCAAGTGACCACTAACATTTGCACACTGCTTAAATTACAATAATCCAACTGTGCAGTATTATGTAACTGTGCATATACTGTATTTTTGATATCACATAATTTGCATGTGGTCATTTAGATGGGAGTAGTTTGGATGAGGCTCACACATTTACACATGTAAATTATGTACTTATCTCCCAAATCTAGAGAGAGCATTTACAACAGCTGTGTCGCTGTCATAACTGCTCACACCTAACAACACATACATATATATGCTCAGTCATGCTAGTATTCTATAAAGGAAAGTAGGTGCCTGATTTCCTTTATAGAATAGACTTCACATAGGTTTTCCTTTGTAGAAGTGCTCTCCATAAAATTGACAGGCTGGAAAATCAGGTACAGAGATTGGGTTTAAGATTTGTGAACTTTCTAAAATCACCTTTGTTGTCACCAGCTGGTACTGTAAAGAAATAAACAGGTCAACATATCTTTTTCATCAGAATTAATGTTGGGTGGGTTTTGTAGTATTTTTCATGCTGATTTCAAATCTGTGTTTAGTTTTTTACTAGCATGTCACATTTCTGTAATGAGGCTCATTATATATTATTATAAACGTTAATTGGACGATATATCATGCATTTATAGGATAAACGTATAAGGAGGGTTAATGACAGTTGCCTTTGTTTTTTTATGCTACAGACAGTGATTAATATCAGTCATTATCATGCCAAAACATCATACTAATCATCCAGATAGTTTCTGCTATGTCTGTGGTTCATTCACGACGAAAGCACAATGTCGCCCAATTACCGTAGATCTAAAGAAGGTATACAAATTGTACTCTGGTTGTCCTCTGGGTGACCAGGGTAAGTCTTGGGCTCCACATATCATCTGTACCAGTTGTTCCAACAGACTTTGTGACTGGCTCAATCAACGAAAGGCAGTGATGTCATTTGCAATCCCAATTATATGGAGGGAACCGCAAGACCATATTAAAGATTGCTACTTTTGCCTTGTGAACACAAGTGGATTCTCAGCTAAAACTAAGCACAAAATTATATATCCTACTCTGGATTCTGCTATTAGGCTTGTTCCTTATGACTTACTGTCTGTCCCTGTACCTACACAAGATGGACTTGCTTCTGTGGAACGTGATGAAGAATGGATGATGCAGCAGCTGGTCATAATCCATTATCTGATCCTGATTATGTGAATGATGAAGATTCAGAACCAGAGACCTTTACACAAGCTGAGCTCAATGATCTTATTTGTGATCTTAATCTTTCAAAAGAAAAAGCATTACTTCTTGCTTCAAGGCTTAAGCAAAAGCACTCACTTGCAAAAGATGCTAATATAACTTATTATACAAAAAGGTATTATAACTTAACAACATTCTTCACTGTAAATGGCTCATGCTTTTGTCATGACATCAACGGGCTCTTCAAGAATTTGTCACAAGTGCATTGTCCAGATGAGTGGCGTCTCTTCATTGATTCTTCACAGAGAAGTTACCGCACAATGGAAATTCAAAACCAAGTATACCAATTGCCCATTCTGCTCATCTAAAAGAGTCTTATGAGAATTTGAAGAATTTACTAGATGCAATCAGTTATAAAACACACCAGTGGAACATCTGTAGTGATATAAAGGTCATTGGCATGCTAATGGGAATGCAAGGAGGATTCACTAAATACTGCTGTTTCCTGTGCTTGTGGGATAGCAGATCTACAACTGAACATTATGTTAAGCGTGTCTGGCAGCTGAGGGATACCTATAACTCAAGGACAAGCAGTGTGAAATTTATGCCATTGGTGGATCCTCAAAAAATATTTCTTCCACCTCTTCATATCAACTAGGATTGATGAAGGCCATGGGTAAAGCAAACTCACCAAATTTTCAATATCTTGTTAAGAAATTCTCAAAAATCAGCACTGCAAAACTGAAGGAAGGGATATTTATAGGCCTACAGATCAAGTCCATTGTGCAGGATGAAGATTTTAAGCAATCACTCTCAGCAGGTGAGCTTGAAGCTTGGGAGACATTCAAGTGGTTAGTGGAAAGCTTTCTGTGCAACCATAAGTCTCCTTCATACAAGGAAGGAGTTCAGAATCTCCTTGACTCATATCAGAAACTTGGCTGTCGCATGTCATTAAAAATACACTTTTTGCACTCACATCTTGACTTTATTTCTGGAAAATCTTGGTATGGTGAGTGATGAGCAAGGAGAACATTTTCACCAGGACATTCAGTTAATGGAGCAAAACTACCAAGGTTTCTGGAATGAGAGTATGATGGCTGACTACTGCTGGATGTTGTGTCGTGACAATCCAGACACAACTCGAAAAAGAAATCATACTCTAAGCATTTTTGAAGAAATATTGGTTGCTAAATGACACAGTCCAGTATAATTATGCTATGCTGTGTGCTTATTTGATTTTGGATCGAAGATACTGCAACATTTCTTTAAGTTGATGCTGCAATTCTTAAAACCCTATATGCTAAAACGCTATAAACTAACATTAGTCATAACTTTAAAAGTTTACATGACTGATAAAAAAAAACTAATAATAGATCTGAAATCAGCGTGAAAAACTAATTTAGAAAAATGTGCTTTGTTGTCAGATGATTCCGAAAAAAATATTTTTTTATCTTGTGATATCTATCAAGATTCTTCAAGTTTACAGTTACAGTGGTACCTCGGTTTACGAGTGCACCGGTTTGCGAGTGTTTTGCAAGACGAGCAAAACATTTACAAAATCGGTGCCTCGGAAACCGAGCATGGCTTGATTTACAAGCGCCCCCCCCCCCCCGCAATCCGGCACCCTCCCCCCCGCGATCCGGCACCCCCCCAACGTGATCGGGCACCCCCCTGCTACGATCCTGCACCCCCGACACGATTGGGCACCCCCCCGCCACGATCCGGCACCCCCCCCCCGATTGGGCACCCCCGCCGCTTCTTACTCTTATCTGGGCACCCCGAAGATCGGCCTCCTCGTCTGCTGGGCCTTGAGCATCTGCGCATGCTCAAGGCCCAGCAGACGAGGAGGCCGATCTTCGGGGTGCCCAGATGAGGGTAAGAAGCGGCAGGGGGTGCCCAATCGCGTCGGGGGGGGGGTGCCGGATTAGAAGGGGGTGCCAGATCACAAGGGGGGCCTTCGAGGGGAGCAATGAGCAATGCCTGTTCTCGGGGGGGGGGGAGGGGGGAAATCAAAGCGAGTTTCTATTATTTCCTATGGGGAAACTTGCTTTGATAAAACGAGCATTTTGGATTGCGAGCATGCTCCTGTAATGGATTATGCTCGTAATCCAAGGTACCACTGTATTTAAAATTTGATATACCACCTAGCCAAGTGGTTCCCAATCCTGTCCTGGAGGACCACCAGGCCAGTTGGGTTTTCAGGATAGCCCTAATGAATATGCATGAGAGAGATCTGCATATAATGGAGGTGCCAGGCATGCAAATCTGCGCCATGCATATTCATTAGGGCTATTCTGAAAACCCGAGTGGCCTGGTGGTCCTCCAGGACAGGGTTGGGAACCACTGGCCTAGCCAACCAAGAAATAGGCAGTTTATAAAATAATAACAAAATTCATAAACAGGAAAGAATGCCATAAGATAGAGTAGCAAAGACCTACATCATTCACGCAAAAGGGAATGGAAAAGAGAAATAAAAAAATATATGTAAACATAAGAACATAAAAATTGTCATACTAGGACAGACTGAAGGTCCATTAAGCCCAGTATCCTGTTTCTAACTGGCCAACCCAGTTCCCCAGTACCCAATGTGCTAATAAATCTTACACTCCATATTGGACAATATTAAATGCCAATTCAAAAAAATATGTCTGCATTAAAATCTTAAATTTTTTTCAATGTCACCTTGACCCGAATAATTTTGGGCAAAGAATTTCACACAGTAGGAACAATCCATACAAATGCATTTGTATGGATGGAATCTCAACAAACCCTAGAAACAGTTGGTTTGACCATTTGTTAGTCTTATGATCTTAAAACTTTCAACGGAACTTAAAGAATAATAAAACTAAAGAAGCTCTTCCTCTTTTGTTGCAAACTTACTATGTGAGATTGGGGATATGCCGGAATAGAGAACAGTAACTTTCTATGAATAGCTTGGAATTGGCTAATTTGTGGGAAGACTGTCGATTGGTTTCTCTCCTGTGCTACTTTGATAACAACTTTTGCCTTTGAACTGGATAGGAACTGGGTTTAAAAATCGTGTTTGTTATAAAGATGCATTGTTTTTGGATCAAAGTCTTTCTATATTTCCTCATTTCTCCAGAGCTAAGCAAGTAAGTCATAAGCCTTTTTAGCTTTACACCCACAGGTTGTGGTTCTGGCTCCCTTTAGTTTCCCTGTAAGTGTTTGTATGAAGTATGGGTGTAGTACCGTATTTTCACGCATATAACGCGCGCGTTATACAAGATTTTACAAACCGCGTGACGTCAGAGGAACACTTCTGGGTCAGCCACAAGAGGCACATAGGATCCGCTGCCCGCGGCTTTCAGCGAACAATGCAGGAAGATGGAGGAGGGCACCAGAAAGACAGAAAACACCGCATCACAATAGAATAGGCATTACAATAGAAAACCTGGGAAACAAAATTACTTCATTGGTAATTTCCCTGCTGGCGGCATTTGCTGATAGTTAAAATAGCTCAGCTAATATTTCTTGTGAAGTCATTTTGCATACGAAGCAACAGTTAGATAAATAGGACTTAAATGCTGGCATGGATTATGAAAGTTCATTGAGGAGCATGCGCGGTATACGCGTGGGTGTGCTATACCAAAATTTTCTTACATAAATTCCTTGTTCCCGCGCGCTATACCCGTGTGCGCGTTGTACACGTGTGCGCGTTATATGCGTGAAAATACGGTAATTATGTGGTCTTTGACCAAGAACATTTGACATGTTTTATTGATGCAAGAATAAATCCATCTGGTTTTGCTGTTACAGTAGCTTCTATTTGATTTATACTTATCAATTGATTTCCTTTGATATAAGGAGAAGCATATTGAATTCCTCTGGTTTTCTGTAATCTCTCCTCCCCCATGTTGCTTCTGATTATGCTTCTGATTATAGCATTTTTTTTCCCCTTTATAAATTTCTTTTTGAGTTATTTTATAACACTGTCCTCATTTTTTTCAAGGTTGCTTGAAAGAATTATGTACATTTTTATAAATATAAAATAAAACAGGAGAAAAAGGTATGTTTTTCTGTTGGCATATACCTATCTGAAAAGGGTTATAAAAATGATGAGTTAAATAGTGGCAAAACATTACAAAGGTAGTGGCCAAAGCCATAAGGATGCTTGGCTGCACTGAGAGGGGCGTTACCAACAAATAAACTCCTGTACAACTCATTGGTGAGAGAGTGTTTGGAGTACTGTGTTCAGTTTTGGAGGCTGCATCTTGCCAACAATGTAAAAACACTTGAAGCTGTTCAGAGGAAAATGACCAAACTGACCTGGGGTCTGCACATGAAGAATATAAGAAGAAACTTGAAGATATGAATATATAACCCCTGGAGGAGAGGCGGGATTTAAATTTTTGAGAGATAGTAAGGAACAAAACCACAGATGCAGTAGAACTAGAGGACATGCCCAGATGTAGCAAGGATTCTTCAACTTCCTAGGAAATCTCTTGATTTTAGAACCTCAGGCTTTTGCCTCAGGGGCAAAATTTACTTGTAAATATTTAATATCTCTATCTAGTAAAGAAGATAATTTTTTTTTATCCTGCACAACTTGTTAGATCTAGAAAATAAGGGGCCAATATTTAGACCATGGAAGGCAGTCTAGTTACCTCCCACAGTCAACAGTGAACCTGAAAATTCAGTGCTGGAGTTGTATTCGGCCACTGGCATTGAATTTCCTGTTTAAATTTAGCCCCGGTAGACATAAACGGCCAAGCCAATATTTTTTGACTAACCTACGTCATAGTGGCCAAAGATAGACCCACCTGAATAGTAGATCTATTTGGCGCTAGACTTAGCCGGTCAGCCATTTAATTTTGACACTTATCGTCTATGTCGCGTGATATAGCTGGTGACTAGACTAGCCACTGACTGGAATATTCAGCAGGAGGTAACCATCTGTCTCCCGATGAATATACGCCAGGGGTAGGGAACTCCTGTCCTCAAGAGCCGTATTCCAGTTGGGTTTTCAGGATTTTCCCAATGACTATGCATTGAAAGCAGTACATGCAAATAGATCTCATGCATAGTCATTGGGGAAGAGATGTTTGTTGTGAACAAAAGTGGTTAAGTTGATACATGCATCTATAGTAAAAGACACACATTTTGAATAGAATTTGACCTTCTATATACAAAATAAATATAAGATGAAACTTATGGTTCATGAAGTGCTGAGTTTGGTTAAATGTGCAGGAGTGACAGTATCCAATTCAAAGACCACCCTTTGTTCTCTCTTAGTAGAATTAAATTGATATCTCCCCTCTCCACCATAGTCTGAATGTTTTGTACACAAAGTACTTGATTGTCGGCACACTGAATAGGGAGTTAGACGACTTCCCTCCCACAGTCTTGATATTGGTCCCAATATCTTTGAGTCATCATTTGCATTCTTTAATAAGTTTTTTTTATATCCTTAAGATAGCATGAAAACCCAGTCTTCAGAGAACATTAAAGAAATAGGATTTTATGAATCAGTGCATAGCTTAAGTTTATATTGCCAGTTTTTACAGTTTTTAAGTACTGTACTGTCTTCAGAAATCGGTCAGAAAAAGATTTGGATTTCTTGCATGCTGTTTCTGACTGAATCATTTCCTATTGTTAAAAAAAAAACATAAGACAAAGTATGCACATACATATATATTTGTAAATAAAGCCTGGATGTTTTTAAATAGTTGACAAACAAGAGAGAAAATTTGCATCTGCTCAGTGCAAAAGAAATCTAAAAATGTGTGACCTGTTTTACATGGGGCACTTCAGAAACTATCGGCCTCTTTTACAAAGCCACGCGGCAATAGCCCCAAAACCCTTTAAATCTCTATGGGCTTCAGGGCCGTTAGCGCAGCGCAGCTGCTAGTGTGGCTTTGTGAAAGAGGCCATATGTTTTGGCTTGAGACTGGAGAATAACTGTAGAAAAGATGCAATTACTCCAATACTTTGATCTGAAGAAGGATTATCTTCAAAAGCTAATTACTACTATAAAAACAATAAAAATATTGAACAACAAAAAAAAGTTAATCTAACCATTCTCTAGTTAGTCCAATAAAAAAAGGTATCACTTGGATTATTTTTGTTTTATTTCTTTTTAATTCTACATATTGTTCAATACTGAAGAAAGTTAGTAGAGAAATGTTATGCAAGCTTTTAAGATAAGGAATTATGGCCCCAATGCACAAAAGGTTTCCTTGCCAGTAAGATTCGTTAAAGCAGTCTTACTGGCATGGAATCAGTCCTCCTGATATTCAAAAGGGTTCTCTATGGAGCTCATTAGTATTTAAATGAACTTTCCTTGCAATGCACAAAAGGGAACGCCTTTCCTTTTGAAATCGCCATTTTTCAGCAGCCCCAAACAGCTGAGCGGCAGGAGAAGCTCCGAAGCCACCGATTGGCAGCTTTGGGAAGTCCTGCCAGCTCAGCTGATTGGCCGCAGGGAGAGCAGCAAAAATTATGACAGGAAGGATGGGGGAGGAGTTATGCGTAGCAATTGCTCTTCTGAGCCGGTGCCAGGCACAGTTCCTCCCCCTTTTACTGGCAATGCTCCGCAGGAATAGCATGCATTTAATTTGCTTTCTATTGTGCTGAGCATTGCTAGTAAAAAAAAAAATCACTCCCACCATGATATTTTTTACCATGGTGTCAGAGCTTTGTGCATCCTGCCCTATGTCATTTTTTTTTTTCAGGTCATCTCATTAATGAATTGTAGTTCTGCAGTATGTACTTTTTAAACTTATTTATCAAAGAGATAATAGAAAATAACAGGTTACTTTGAGGAGTCATAAATAATATGGCAGAAAGATATTAAGAGCACTGAAATGTGACAGAACAGCTAAAATGTGTGGCTTTTAAAACTTCTATAGTAGGAGCACATTTTTTTGCACTGCTTATAAATAAAACTCAACCATATTTTTCTATGGGCTTCGTTTATCAAGCAGTAGAGCCTTGTACTGTGGGCCAGTGAGGTAAATGCTCCAGTGGTCATAGGAATTGAATGAGCATTGGAGCATTTATCTCACCGGCCCATAGTAAAACGTTCTAACATTGCTTGATAAAAGGAGCCTTATGTGATTTGTTTATGGTTGTAATTTAAGGATCCTTTTACTAAGCTGTGGTAAAAATAGGCCTTAGTGGGCCCTTACATGGGTTTTTTCTGTGCACTAAGGCCATATACCGTATTTTTACCATAGCCTATACCGTATTTTTATAAGATGCACCTGACCATAAGATGCCCCTACCTATAGAAGAAGAAAAACCAAGAAAAAAAAATTCTGAACCAAATGGTGTACCCTATCCCCTGTCCCCCCTCTGGTGGTCTAGTGGTAGGCTGGGACAGGGCACAAGGCAGGCAGGCCTAGTGGCAGGCAGGCAAGCAGACCCCCCCCCCCCCGGTACCTTTTTTTAATTCCGGCATTCCAGCACTGTATCGGCAGGAGCTTTAAGCGCTCCTTCCCCTCCCTCGTTCGACGACTGCCTCCTCATCTCTTGCACCAGAGCAGCGCACAAGGCAGGCGCAAGCTTTTTGTTCTCCTGTCTGGCCCCATGCCATTCCCTGAATAGCTGCCATCAGTTCTCACAGGACTTGAGTTTTTTCCGAAGGAGATGAGGGACCTTCTTCGACTGCATACAGCACTGATGCTAACCCTCACTCCATCGGTACAGGCCTAGTCTGAGCATAGTATACAGTGGCCCAAAGGTACCGACTCTGCTTCTGCATTGAGGAATCGACGGACATCGACGCCTGATACCAATGCTCCTCCATCTAAAAGCAGGAAAGCGTCAATACTAGTCCCCCTTCACGGGACCGTTTCTCCTTGGCGTAGGTCGAAGCATCGATCTACACATTCTTACTTTCATTCTACCACCTCATCTTCTTCAGACTGGTACCGACGTCATTAGAGTCATTCTTGCCATTCTTCAAGTCATTGAACTTCTCATTCCAGAAAATACCACTCTTCACTGACTCCTGAGCCACATTGGGGTATTGAAGGGGATGATATCGACCTTTCTCCTCATAATTCTCATACATTTTGATCAACCCATGCCCTCAATGACAGACACACTACACCGAACACTAGAAACAGTAGTAACATGGATGAAAGATCATAAACTGAAGCTGAACCCAGACAAAACAAAATTCATCCTCCTTGAAAATAGCAAAGTCCCAACCATAACCAATATAGAAATTAACTCAACCAATTACCCCATTCAACCCACCCTAAAACTACTAGGAATGATAATAGATAGATGCTGCACCATGCAACCACAAATCAATAAAACAATACAGAAATCATTTGCAGTTATGAGAAACTTAAGACAAGTTAGAAAATTCTTCGATAGAACACAATTCCGGCTCTTAGTACAATCCCTAGTCCTAGGCCTTTTAGACTATTGCAACATTCTCTACCTCCCCTGCCCAGCAACAATGATAAAACAACTACAAACAATCCAAAACACAGCACTGAAACTTATCTTTTCATTAAGGAAACATGACCACATCACAGAGGTATACCTCAACTCACACTGGCTCCCAATTCCGGCAAGAATACTATTCAAATTCTACTGTTTACTATTTAAAACCATAAACGGCAACAACCCAACCTACCTGAACAACCGCCTTATCCAAACTACTTCAGCTAGACATAGGAGAACCCACACTCCATTCACGCATACCCCAATCAAAGAAGTCAAACTAAAAAAACTATGTGATGGCCTCCTAGCCACACAAGCAGCTCGACAACCAAATCTCCAATCTACTAATGACCCCAGACTACAAAACATTCAGAAAAGAATAAAGACTCTACTTTTCAAGAAATTCCTGCAAACGACTTAATACCGCTAGCTCCTTCCCACTTCCCAATACCTTCCCGATTCCCCAAAGCAACCTCATCTACTCTTTATCTCCTCTAGAAATTACTATGCCAATTATCAAAGAGAAGCTTTATCCCAATTGTCAGATGAGTCCTACTACAAAGTTTTAGTGCAGAATCCGACCACAGATATAAAACAGCGAATTGACAATATTCTTCAAGAGGCCAGATGGGATGAAATAATAAGTCTAAAGGAATTAAGGTTTTTAACCAATGATTTCCCTAGGACCCCAGAAATATATTTTATCCCGAAAATACACAAGTCTAACACTAACCCGCCCGGCAGACCAATAGTTGCGGGTATAGGGTCGGTCCTAGAACCTTTATCTAAATACCTCGATGGGTATTTTAAACGCTTTGTCCCCAAGGCTAGATCTTATATAAAAGATTCTATGCATTTTTTACAAATAATGGACAGTGTATTTCAACATCCCCTCCAGAGTGATTGCTTCATGGTCACGGCGGATGTGGTTGCCCTGTACACAAACGTCCCCCAATCCGCGGCTTTATCAATAGTCAGAGCTCAACTACCCAAATTAAATAGTCCAAATTCAAAAAAATTTTTGCTAGAACAATTGGCAGAAATAGTGATTTATAATAACTATTTCAAATTTGAGGAAACAGTATATCTTCAAACTAAGGGGGTAGCTATGGGGGCTACGGTAGCCCCCACTTTAGCCTGTCTTTACATGACAGTCTTTGAGGAGACGTTTGTGTACAGGTCCAATCACTTCCGCCATGTTCAATGTTGGAAGAGATTTATCGACGACATGTTTTTTGTGTGGACTGGTGGTTATGATGAATTAAATGAATTTTTGGAAGAAATTAATCATAAAGATCATAATATTAAATTCACCTATAAAATAGATAAACATCAGATGTCATTTTTAGATATTAAAATATATATACAAGAAAATATGATCTCCACCAGTCTACACAAAAAACCGTTGAATCGTAACACCCTTCTTCAATATCAAAGTTTCCACCCGCGAGTCTTACGGAACAGCATTCCAATAGGGCAGTTCCTGTGCCTGAGACGGATATGCTCAGACGAGGATGACTTTAATGAACAAGCTAAAATAATGCATTAAAAATTTTTAGAACGTGGTTATCCTAATAAAATTATAAGAAGAGCATGGAAACGGGCCAAATATTGCCATCGTACATGGCTGATGCAACCAAAGATTAAAAGTAAAGAAGATCATACAGTATGTTTATTACCATGCACTAATATGAGCAATGCCATCAAACATATTATTCTAAAACATTGGCCTATTGTCCAATATTACCCAGCTCTTTCTGAGAAACCAAAATTTGCTTTTTCAAAGGCCCGCAATTTGGGGGAAATGTTGAAATACAAAAAAACTGACAGGTTTATGAAAGACTTTTCACTTCCTCCTCATAAACCTTGTGGACATTGTTGTTTATGTAGTCACGTTTTGCAGCAATCATCAGAAATATTTCCAGCCTCGAAGGAAAAGAGATTTGTATTGTCAACGGGCACTAATTGTGAGTCACAAGGGGTGGTCTATTATGTGGTTTGCCCATGTGGTCTTCCATATATTGGACAAACTAGTCGCAAGATTAAAGTGAGAATAACAGGACATCTCAGTAATATTCGCACGGGGAGAGTCTCCGCCCCCCTAGTAGCCCATTGGGTACAGAAGTCCCATACTTTAGAGGAATTAAAATACACAGTTTTATTACACATAAGACAATATGAGGGCGATATCACGAAATGGTTGCTGCAAAAAGAACAACGACTCATCTTCAATAGGAATACCTTACATCCATATGGTTTAAATTCGGAAATAGAATGGCTAAACTTATAATTAGCCAGGATACCGGTAGTCATTTTACGTCATTTCCGGGTAATCGGAGATCAATGAAGGGGGTGCCGATATAGAAGTATATTGGTATATATAAAGCCCCTAGCGGGACACAATCTCAGCGTGCTCTCTTTTTGATGGTATCCCAGTTGCAGAAAGCCTAACAGGTATTTAAGTTTTGATTGAATTGTTACAACTGCAATGTGAGGTTTAGTTGATAGTACTGATTCAGGCAAGAATACATTAATAATTATGTTTTAGCTAGGTTTTAATAATAAATTTTTGTTTTTAACAGGGACCCCCTCCTGACGAAGGACCCGAAACTCGAGTCGGGGGGCCAGGCTTAGTAATTGAGTATTTTAGTTGTCACGTTGGTTTAAGAACAGCACTAGTAGCACACAGCACTTTACTTTTCAATGCACTTTATTCTCAACAGTACTGGAGGTTTACAATCATGCCATCTATTTCAGCCTAGCCATCTTGAAGATAAGTGAATTTTCCTTACATATTACACTATTTAAAGTGTTTGAAGAGTGTTTTAGGTTGGCATAGGGACTATGAAGTGATATGATGGTCCCTAATATTGTGGTCACCACTTTAGCCTAACCAGGCAAGGCCAAGATACGGGTGACTACAAACACAGTACTTCTTGCGTGTGACCCGGACCGGAGTCACCCTGCAGGCTGGATTGGAGTTCAAATACAAAACAACAAAAAAAAACTTAATCAAATGGTTGAAAATATCTTTCAGCTTTACTCTGGATCAATATTCAGGTAAGTAGTTCATCAGCAGTGATATCAATGGCAATAGCCAAACTAACAGTCCCAAAACATGTACAAAACAAGAAAAAATAAAGTTCAACACAAACTCAGGCTGAAAACTCAGCTTCTCTTTGTCAGTCCAAAACTTTCAAGTCATTTGGGTAGCAGCACAACACACAGTCCAGTGCACTGCTTTGCAAAACAACAGTGCTTCAAACAAAGAAAAAAAAACAAGCCTCTGGCAGGTTTGAGACAAATGCCAGGAAGAAGGAGATAGCTCTAGGTTTTGCAATTTAAAGCCGAAAAAGCAGCTTTACAAAATTCCCTCCCAGCTGGAAGCAAAACCTCTCCCCCGCTTCTCCAAGCTTTTCACAATAATTCTCAACTCGTGTGTTATATGGGAAAAAATCAAAACACTACCCAAACATTTTACTAGAAATTCCACTCACAGTTTGTGGCAACAAGCTAAGTCCACCTGCATTCTTTCAGGGTAATCAACTCCCACAGCAGCACAGGTTTCTTCAAAATCCATAGGCTCTTCCCTGAGCCTGGGCACGTCCTCTGCTGGCTCAACTTCACTCCATTCCATAGGGACAGGACCATTGACCCTGTTTGGCTTGGGAAGCACCCTAGGGAGGCAAGGCACAAACTTCCTCCCTAACCTGTTGCCTTGTTTGAAAGCCACTGTTGGCTTTTCTACTCTTGGGGAGTGTCCTGACCTAGCAGTGTCAGCTGACGACCAGGGACCTCTAGAGCTCCCCTGGTGGTGATTCCTATTATCTTCCTCACCTTCATCTTCCCAGATCCTGGACTTTCTCTGCCGGGTTTCTAGTTTAACCCTGGGGTTTTTTATTTCAGCTAAAGCTTGGGTCGGGCTTACATCTGCTTGGTCACAATATACCCCAGTTTGGTGAGATCACTGAATCAAAGGGTATGGTCTGAGCACTTCATATTTAATATATTTATTGAATTCTAGAGCTGTGATTAGTATAAGTGACCATTATTTGATAAACCACAGTCACTGTCACTTGAATGAATAGTGTCTACTGTTCTATTAACTGTTTGTGTATCTAGTTCACTTGTCCTTGTGATCAAATGGAAGTTTTTATGCCTGTGAGGTTATTTGCCTTTTCCAGTTAGAAGAGGGCTTCCTCCCTAATGGGGCTCAGAGGCTTTTCCTCCTGAATACCTATGGACTTCACTGGTTTTCACTATTAAGATTTTTCACAGCTTTTGTTTATATGTTTAATTGAATCTTAACTAAGATTTACTGAACCCACTATTTACCCTTCTCCATTGGAATATTGATCATTTAACCGTACTCTATTCTCTATCTTACAACCAGTTCTTAATCCATACTATGACGTTGCTTCCTATCCCATGGCACCTAACTGCGTCTAACTTGTAGGTGCCAGTATATGAGATTGTCAATCAACCACTAGACTGCACTTATAGAATTATGCCTATAGGCACATAGGTGTGCTTAGGCACCACTAGGCATCGTAGAGGTAGGCACAACTAATTTACCAGCATCTAACTCTGACGCCTAGCGACACCTAAGTCAACCATGCCTATTCTCTGCCCCTAACCATGCCTACTTTTCAGGTAGCCATCAGAGAGTGCCTCAACTTAAGCATCGCTAGACACTGAGCTGCTATCCATGCACAACCTAAATAGGCAATTAAAAATTTGATTTTTAATGGGTATTTAGTGGTGTGGTCAGTAACCATGTCATTTAACCCATTAAAAAACAAGTTGTGTGCCGATTTCAGTTAGGTGTGAGAGGAAGAGGAAAATGCTGTAAGCTCTTGTATGAAGAAGAATATACTAAGTAAGTCCTTGTATGATACAGGTGAAGCACAGTAAGTCCTTTAGATACAGCTAAAGGTGAAGAAACAGACATCACAATGGAAAAATTCCATCTCTCCTCTCCTACTATAATAAATCAGTGTATTAAAAGTCTAAAAAAATGATTTATGAGACATTTCTGACTACACTTATCAGTTGTCATGAGCTAGGAGAAGTGAAACTTATGATTAACAAAAAACAAGCAATACTTAACTCTTTTGCATGGCAACAGGGCCTCACATCTGTTATGATATCATAAAAAGATGAACACATCTCTTGGTCAAGAATAGAATTCTAAAGAAAATTATTTAGCAAGAGTATCTTGTGATAAAGGCAGGGCTTGGAATTGCTGATGTGGTAGGATTAAAAGGACATATGTGGGAAAAAGATAGATTTTCTGGTAAACAGGACATGCGTATGGTGTGACACAGATATTATGAACCAATTAATGAATTAACAAATGTAATGACGTGTAAGAAATAACCAATAAAGATTTATCATGTGATTTAGACCATCGTGGTGCTGGCCACCAAGAAATGTATAAAATCAGGCCTTTAAGAGGAAGTAAGCAGAACAGACATCAAAGGATCCTCAGGCCTAAAGATCACATTCTGTTACTCTATATGCTGAATGATTTATTCTTGTAAGCTGTTACTGATTTGTTAATAAATATACTTATTGATTGATACCAGTATATAGAGTGTGAGGTCTCTATCTCGGGGTAGGCCTAAACAGCTGGCCAACCTCAGGTGTCACTTGGGGTCCCTAATTGGGATGCCTAACCTAGGCACAGTTTATAGAATCTGGCCCAGAGAGAAAGAGAGAGACATGCTGCTTCCATGTAAAACATACACTACCCTGAATGTTGGGCCTTGAAGCTTACCTTCCCACCTCCTTTTGGGTAAAGAAGGTGGTCTTCCCCTATACAATTGCAGCCCTGGGATACCCAGTCTAACAGAAAGCTCCCAAGTGATCCCCTACTTTAAAAACTATCCATCTCTGCCTCTTTTCTCCCCCCCCCACACACAATATTTAAACACCAAGGTTAGCATTCAGCACCAGCCATAATGTTTACATCTCTACCTGAGTAGTCAGCACTCAAATATCTGTGCTGAATATCCAGACTGACTCATAAAAATTATCCAGTTACTGCTGATATTCAGATAACTTCTGACTCTACTTTTTTCCAACTCTGCACTGCTGTGGCAATACCTGGATAGTGCTAGAGCAGCGAGGATAGTGTCAAGGCAGTCAGAAAAGATTTTCAGCTTAAGTGTTATCAAGATAGTGCCACTGAAAATCCAGGTATGGCCCTAGTGAGTAGCACTTATCTGGGTGGGAACTGTTCCTATCTGGAGAAATGCTGCTGAGTATCAGGCCCTGTGCTTTTTTTCTCTTTCTGTATATAATAAAGTTCATTACTCTGTAGCAAGGTTCCTAATCTCATCTTGTTAATAGGGATTGTTCATTCAATTATCAGTTTCAGTTCATAATATTTTGTGCATCTAAAGAACACACCCAAAATTGAGTTTACTTGCATAAAACCTCCGAATACAGGATGTCTGGGGCGGTACTTGGAGAGACCTCCGAGGAAAGAGACTTGGGAGTTCTGATCGACAAGTCGATGAAGCCGTCCGTGCAATGTGCGGCGGCAGCAAAAAAGGCGAACAGAATGCTAGGAATGATTAAGAAGGGGATCACGAACAGATCGGAGAAGATTATCATGCCACTGTACCGGGCCATGATGCGCCCTCACCTGGAGTACTGCGTCCAGCACTGGTCGCCATACATGAAGAAGGACACGGTACTATTCGAAAGGGTCCAGAGAAGAGCGACTAAAATGGTTAAGGAGCTGGAGGAGTTGTCGTACAGTGAGAGATTGGAGAATCTGGGCCTCTTCTCCCTTGAAAAGAGGAGACTGAGAGGGGACATGATCGAAACATTCAAAATACTGAAGGGAATAGACTTAGCAGATAAAGACAGATTGTTCATCCTCTCCAAGGTAGGGAGAACGAGAGGGCACTCTCTAAAGTTGAAAGGGGATAGATGCCGTACAAACGTAAGGAAGTTCTTCTTCACCCAGAGAGTGGTAGAAAACTGGAACACTCTGTTATAGGGGAAAACACCCTCCAGGGATTCAAGACAAAGTTGGACAAGTTCCTGCTAAATTGGAATGTAAGCAGGTGAAGCTGGACTCATTTGGAGCACTGGTGTTTGACCTGGGGGCCGCCGCATAAGTGGACTGCTGGGCACGATGGACCACTGGCCTGACCAGCAGCGGCAATTCTTATGTTCTTAATTCAAATATTTTTTACATATTAATCAAATTTTACATGTATCAGTTTATTTTCTGAAGCAAGTCAAAAAATGTCCCAAAACTGGCCTCCGAATCTGAAAATAATCCATACTTTTTAAGGATCCACTTAGCAATAGAGGACCTACTGAAGATTATATCAAAGTAAGGAAACCAATTGCAAAATAACACCCACCCCCCAGCTTGATAAAATGAAGGGGGGTGTAAATTCAGTAAAACTTATATTTAACATTTCTTTCCATGAAAATTAATCAAAATTGCTGTTAATACAAAAAAAAAAATATGGGAGCACAGGAAAAACTACAACCTTATTGTTTGCCTTTGATTTTCCTAATGGAATTTCATTCGATGAACCAATTGCAAACATCTGCTGTCTCCTTTTAGGTCCTGTTCTATAGGCTATTACATTTGAAAAGCAGAAAGAATGTAATCAAACACCAAGAAATTAATATTAGATACTGTGGCTGGGTCTGGCAGCATTCATTATAAGATAACCTGAAGACCCATTTCTGCAAATGTTTTGCTGAAAATAAATAAGTAGAAATATATCCATTTAAAAGTTAAATGTAAAAATCATGAAATCTGTATATAAGATATTCAGAGTATGGATAATACTTAATCAAAATCATAAAGCATCAGTAGTGTGATCTCACTATTTTAAATATTAATTTTACAAAAACAAGTCATTTATATTTGTTTTCAGTGGGTTTTTTTTTAATATTCCCATCTACATACAGTGTTCTTTGGTTTAAATGCAATTTGGTTTCTGCGGTGTGCTGTCTTATGTCTCACATTTGATAGCATTGAACAAGACAGCCATGCCACATGCTAGGGTTCTTCTTGCCTGCAGTTTAACCCTACTGAAGTTATTATGGTTTGAGATCAAACCCATATTTCCTATTTCAGTTAAATTTCAGAATTGGCATACTATTCCACAGTTGAAGTTTGAAATAACATTTTTTTAAAAATGAATATTTGATTTCATTATTTTTCATGCCACAAAAAGACAAAACATTGGTACCAATGATGGTAATGAATGATTCTTTATGAAAATTATTTTCTAATATGGTCTAGGGAAATTTCATACAAAATTGTACAACTAAATAATTGTATGTGAAAACAAATCCTAATTGCCTAAAGCCACAGGCAGTTTACACTTCATTATTGTTGTATAGTTAGAAGCACTTTTAAATTCTTAGGGCCCCTTTTGCAATGCTGCAGTAAATGCACCGAAATCCATAGGAATTGAATGGGCTTTGGTGCATTGACCACAGCAGCATTGCTACCGCAGCTTTGTAAAAGGCCCCCCTTCGGCCTTGATTCACTTCCAGATATTTGGATCTGGATGAAAAGCCACTCTCTGCATTTTTTTTTTTTTTAAATACTCCATTCATTAGTGCTCCAAAAAGAATATTCAGAACATAAAGGAAGCAGAGCTTATATTCTCTGTTATTGGGCTACACATTTACTGCTGCTTCCGCATACTCTGGTGGTAATTCTGTAAACTGACACTTCATTATAGGCAGCACAAGGGGCACGCTTACTGGCAATTCTATAATGGCTTAAGGGTGCACCTAAGCTGTTATAGCGTATTAGCACCAAGACGCTTTGGTGTACCAAAATTAGGCACCTACTTATGATAGGACAGACAGTGGCTGGCATAATTTGGTGAGCTGAAGTACACCAAGCAATGCATGCATCTAATAGTATGTAAGTATAGAAGGTTTGTGCATCTTACTCTTTTTGGATATTTTTACTCTTTTGGAACCTTGCGAGGTACTTGTGACCTGGATTGGCCACTGTTGGAAGCAGGGTAATGGGCTTGATGGACTTTCGGTCTGTCCTAGTATGGCAACTCTTATATTCTTATGCTTGGTGAAATACCCATGGCTCACTGGGGCCGCAGGCTGCGCGGTACCATCCCTAGTGGTCAGCAACACAAGAAAACAGGCACGCTGCTCAAAACGGAGTCCAGTCCTACAGGCATTGCAATGCAATTCAGAGTTCTTGCTTAGACATATCACAACTCTGTTTCAAATGTTCTGCAGTCACAAAATTCAGAGCTTTATTTCATCATATTCCAAAAGGGAAAATGAAAACTTTACAATAAGGCAAAACCAAGATTTCAACAGTTCCTCAGGATTCAGGAAACACCAAAACAAAAGTAAAACAAGCAAAAAAAAAAACCAGTGCCACGTAATTAGACCTCTCTTAGGCCTGGGCCTTTTCAAGCACAAACTTGCTCTGGTTTCCTTACAGCCTAGGCAAACAGTCCTTTCAATAGCACAGCAAATGGGCTTGGTCCTGTTTCAAAAAACATCAGGAGCCTCCAGCTCTCCTGATCTGGGTTGGGAGAATTGCTAAGTTTGCTTTCTTTTAATGGCTGTACACAACTTTCACAATTCCCACCCAAGATAACAGTAAACTTCTCACATCACAATCCTCAGCTTCCTGGGAAAATCTCAAAATCAAAAAAATCAGCAAAAACAAAATACCTCCAGCAATTCACTAGTGCAAACAGTTCAGTCTTTTTGAACACAAGAAGGTACCCTTCCCCCATAAAGGGTAATCAGCTCTGAGGCTTATGTATTTCTCTCTCTCTGCATGGGTCAACTATTTCAGTTTCAGTAAAGGCAAAACAACACAGCCTCAAACAATCCAGTTGCAAAATGGCAGAAAAAGCAAATGTTCATTTTAAAGTTTTCCGCAAATAAAAACCCAGTCCTTGTGCAGGCTTTAGCAGAGTAAGTTACAACACATTACCTTACTTCCATGGCATCAGGGTCTGACACCACTTGCTCAATAACTTACATGGGTTCTTCCTGGATTAGGGCTCCTTCCTCAAAGGCATGGAGAAGGCTCTTCAGTTTCCATGGGTTCCAGGTCATTACCTTGACTTAAGCTGGTTTCTGTTTCCAGGAATAGACCCCTCTCTCTTCCCTGTCCTCCCTGTTTGTGAGGGATAAACTGCTAGCTTTTCAGAGTGAGAGCCCTGCCCAAACCTGTGTGCACCTGTTCTAATCTGAGGCTCTCTTGGGCTCCCCCGATGGCCTTCCTGAAAACTTCAAGGCTTTCTACTAACAGTGCCTAGCTTCAATTTTGTGTTTGTAGGTTTGCACACTACCACTTTACTACTAGGTAGGGTCTCCATTTCCTCCTCACTGAGATCATCTGGAAAAGGTTCAATCTCAGATAGGACTTCCTCAGGATAGTCAGTAAACCTGGCCTGACCTAGCTTTGCCTTTCTTAGAGTTTTTAAAGGGGACCACAGCAGGCATGGAGCCTGACTGGTCACAATATGCCCTTTGAGAGTTGCACACTAAGTGAGTTAGGTGCACTACGATAAATATTCAAAGTGATTTAAATGGACAGGAAAGACTAATGCCCTTTTAAATGGCTTGTGTCTACCTAATCAGCAACATTCGGCAACACTTAAACTGGCAATGCTGCTGAATATCAGCTTTGACTAGCCATTTTTAAGGTCACTGGGACAAGTGCATTCATAGGGTAGAGAGTTGGTAGCCATGCGAGTACCAGCAATATTCAGTCAGTGCCCTCGTAACTAAATGACCAAATAGGACCACATAAATAGCAGTTTAAGTCTGATTGCTTAGATATGCAGATGCTGGCACTAAATATTGGCTGCACCCACATAGCTTCTGAATACCAGCCTGCAACATACACTGTTCTGCCCTCCCTCCCTCTCACCCTTGTGAGCTCCTATCCACCTCCCAACCCTAGAGGTTGTATATGTATGATACTGTAGCACTTATTTTCCAAGCATATAGGTGTCTCAAGGTGCCCAAATGGACATCCATAAGCTTGAAACATCCAAATCTCGATCTTGCAAAGGCAGAATAGGGACATCTAACACTATAGTACATCGAAATAGCAAGGAGGCATGTTGTGGGTATGTTTTGGGTGGGACTAGGAAAAGCCCAAAATCAGGACATTCAGCAGTGGTTAGTTACTGAACAGGAAAAAATTGTCCAAGTCTAAATAGAAAGACGTCCTAAGCTAGACCTGTTTCGGTCACATTCAGGGTACAAAGAGGTGCTGCACCACAGTTGATAAAAGGGGGGCCTTAATGTTTTGATGCAGTCATTAGTTGTAGATAAGATTATATCCAATCTTTGTTTACACAGATGATATGTTTTTTTTATTTTAATTAAGGATAGTAAGGATGAGATGATTCAGGATTGTATACAATTGATTGAAACTGGCTAATTTCACTCAAACTGAAACTAAATAAAGAAAAGACAGTTTTTGTGGATTGTTAAATCAGACATTCAGTGCATCCCTTCTCCATTTGCATTGTGAGATAGAGAAATCCAGCTAGAATCGTTATCCTGTATTTTAGTTGTCAAGGTGAGTAGTAGTCTTTCTATAGATGTTTAGGTAAAGAAAATAATTAAAAACTAATTTTCATTGTTGTATTTTGACTAATTCCTAGATATCTATCCAGATATCCTTTGTTACTTACATTCAACTGTTGGAGTATATGTGGGATATAAATTCTTTATAATGATAATAATTCACTAGTCAAATTGAGTTTTTTTTATTTGGAGCCTGAGACAGAGGTGGACATTTTAACTCATGGAGCTACTGTAAGTTTTGGCATCAAAGTTTATTCTCATCAGGAAAAGAAACAGTGAGCAAGCAGTTCACTTGCTATATATATTTATTCATGCCAGACATTTGCTGATGATTCAGAAGTAGATATTGGCAGCTTTCCATTGCTTTGAACTGTGAATTTTTGTTTTATCAATCTCTTTTCACAGTATATATTGCTACAAGATTTTGGTTATTCATGCATCTAAAGAGAAAATGAAATTAAGGTAAAAAAAATTAAGGGGCCCTTTACTAAGCTGCATTATGCACTAACACGTACCTAACGCAGTTTAAAATGGTTTACCATGTGATGCACTCAGGAAAATGCCAGTTATGTATGTGCTAACTGCATGTTAAAATTTTTTAACCTTAGTTTGTTTGAGAGAGCATGTCTAGAAGTGGAGAGTGGGCATTCCTGTGCTAATCAGTGAGCACATCTATATTACCACAATCTGATAGCACAGGAATACAGTGCTGGCATTAGAGGGGGGTAACAGGACAACTGCTCTGGACCCCAAGACTCTGAGGCTCCCTACCCCCGTTATCCAGCATGTTTTCACGTTTCTAACCGCTTCGGTCCAATGATGCCCTCACTTTCTGTCTTGATGACAAATTCATTTTGTGTGCTTTCCTTCTGCCATGGTCCACCCAGGCAGAAACAGGAAGTTGTGTCATTGGGGATAGACCGTGGCAGAGGCAAAGCATGAAGAGGGACCACAGGCAGCACATCAAAATTGCTCCCATGGCCAGCAGTCCCCTGCAACAAAAATGGATTTGTCAGCAAGACTGAAGGTGAAGGCAACGTCAGACCAGCATGGATAGAAGGGAGAGGACTGGAAGCCCTCTGGATCAAAATTTATTTTATTTTTTTGTTGAACTGGAGAGTGGGGGGGGGTTCAAAGAAGTACTAAACTGGGGGGGAGGGGAATAATTTATGTGAATAGAAAGAAGAGAGAGAGAGATAGTAGAGAATGGCATGGTGATTGTTACCTGTGGGTAGCCGAGGGTAACCCGCGGAAACAGAGGAAAAAAACCTGGTCGTCACAGATACGGGGACAAGGCCATTCATTGCCCCATGAAGCGGTGAATGGCCTTGTTCCCGCAGTAAAGTATCTACTGCATTACTTCTCTTCCTACCCCTCCTAGTCAGGAGCCCTCCTTGCGATCACAACACTTGCTCCCTTCCGCTGATGGCAAAAAAAAACCCCATCCGGGCATCTTTTCCCCTCATCGGGCCACCTTCCTCCCTGCCCCTCACCTTTAAAGGTGCTCTTCACTTTCTGAGGTGTCCAGATATGGTAACCATTCTCACAAGATCCGCGCGACTGCCCCAAAGCATCTCCTCTGATGCATTTCCTGTTTCTGCCTGGGCGGCTTGCGTCAGAGGAGAAGCTTTGGGGCAGTCGCGTGGGACTTGTGATAACGTTGCCGCCTCCAGATTCCTCAGAAAGTGAAGAGGGAAAGCTTAAAGGGAAAAATCAATATGTTAGGGACAGGCATAGTGAGTGGAATGGAGCAAGAGAACAGGGGAGAAAAAAATGGACAGCAGACATTGGAAAGAGAATTAATAGAAGGGACCAAGACAAGAAGATAGAAAAAAGTGTTTTATTTTGAATTTGTTAACTACTAGAATATAGGATATGTGCATCACAAATATGTTTGTATTGTATTCAGTGGTGTAACCACATAACTGTTTTGAGGGGAGGGGCTGAAGCCAAAAATGGGTGGATGGGTACCAGATTTTCTCCCCACTTGAATGCAAAATATAAATACTTGAGCTGGTGGGGTCCCCATGCCCTTCCAACTGACGACCTGCTCTGGTCCAGCAACCAGAAATCTCCATGCTTTGTGGTTAATGGCATTATCCTTAAGCTGTCACTGCTTTCACGCATGCATGAAAGCCAAAGTGTATTTGTGTGTGTGTGGGGGGGGGGGAGCTAGCAGTAACAGCTCTGAAATACTGTTGCCAGATGCAGAATTTGGAAAGTTCTGGACACTAGAGCAGAGGAGGGGGGAATAGGTGGTCATCAGCTGGTGAGGCTTGGGGATTCCCACCAGCTGCAGCAGGGGAGATGTTCATTTTGAGGGAGCCTAAGCTCAAAGTGGGAGGCCCAGCCCCACCTCATGGTTATGCAAAATGAAGTACTTGACCAATTTAACTTTTTTGAGTTTCCAGTTCAGTTTTGGTATTTCTATTTCTAATTTATTTTAGCAATTGTTCTGTATTTAGTGACGTGTTGTATGTATATAAACAAGGCATTTAAAGTTGTTTTATATGTGGTAGTAATAGTGGGTATGGAAATTGGGAAAGGGGCATGTAGAAGAGGGGCCACCTCCTTAATTTCTGCCCTGGGCCCCAGCATGTCTAAAACTGGAACTGCAGGGTCTCACGATGGCAAATCCAGATCCCTAGCAAGGTCCCAAGCAGTTCCCTAGTAGGACCTCCAGGAATTTGTCCAAACCTTTCTTACAGCTACGCTATCCACTTTTACCACTACTTCTGGCAACGCGTTCTAGAGCTTTCCCTCTGAGTAAAAAAAATTTTCCTCCTGTTGGTTTTAAAAGTATTTCCTTGTATACAGTAATTTCAATCTTTACAGTATCTTGTTAATAGCTCCCAAATAACCTGAAACTTTTAAAAAATTTCCCTGCTTCATAGCAATTATCCTTTCCATTTTGAATATGTGACATAAAGAGTTCCACCAAAATCTGTAATTCAGCCTCTTTCAATTTTTCCAGTTATTCATAATCTGTTGTATGGCAACCTCTGTCATAATGAGTAGAAGCCTGTTGTTATTAGAGGATATTTGGCTTTTAGCTCTCAATGACATGCCAAACAATACTGTAAAGATTGAAATTACTGTATAGAATAAATATTATTTTTCCCTTTGGTTCATACACGTCCAGGGTGGGGTGGGGAGAAGGGAATATTTTATGATTTCTTTTGTTATGAATAACTGTTGGATATAAGGGGGGGGGGGTTATTTGATGCAAGTTAGAATTTGATGATATATTAAGTGTTATATTAAGTGACTGTCTGCCAAGTCTCTTCCCTGAAGAAGCCCTTTCTGGAAACGTCAGTCGCTCCTCCTAAACTTACTTGCTCCACTTCATCACTGACGCTGAAACCGTGGATTGAAGACAAAGTTTTATTTTATTTTTCTTTCCAGCTTATGATTTATCTTTAATCTTATCTATTGTTTTGCCTTTTGTCTTTGTTTTGTTCTATTTCTATCATTTAAATTTCTCCAGAATTCTACTGTTCAACGGCTCCCCCTTCTGCTTCTATTCCTTTCTCTCCTCTCTTCTACCTTCCAAAGTATTTAGATCAATGCTGTCTTGTTAAAATGTTTATTTTATTTTTATTTTTCCTCTAACTCTACTTTTCACTTCTCTATTACCCTCCAGGTACTTTAGTTAGATTGTGAGCCTTCGGGACAGTAAGGGAATTTTTCAAGTACCTTTCTTATTTCTAATCTTAATGTATATTTTCCGTAAACCGCTTAGAACCTAACGGATGTAGCGGTATATAAGAAATAAATTACATTACATTACATTATTAAAGTATAAATGATTGTATTATATGTTACACTTATTGTGAGCTTTAAAAATGAATAAAGATTAATTTTTTTTTAAAACGCATTTCCTTGTAACTTCATTGAGTGTCCCCCCAGTCTTTGTAATTTTTGACGGAGTGGAAAATCGATCCACTTATGCCCATTCTACACCACTCAGGATTATGTAGACTTCAATCAAATCTCCTCTCATCCGTCTTTTTTCCAAGCTGAAGAGCCCTAACCTCTTTAGTCTTTCCTGATATGAAAGAAGTTTCATCCCTTTTATCATCTTGGTTGCTCTTCTTTTTTCTAGTTTTGCTGTATCTTTTTTGAGATAAGGTGACCAGAATTGAATGCAATACTCAAGGTAAGGTTACACTATGGAGCAATAAAGAGGCATAATAACATTCTTAGGCCCCCTTTTATGAAGTTGAATTAGAGTTTTTTATTGCTGGCCGTTGCAGTAAAAGGTCCAGCGCTCATAAAATTCCTATGAACGATAAAAAAAAAACTTAACGCAGCTTCATAAAAGGGGGCCTTAGTCTTGTTAACCAACCCTTTTTTAAATAATTCCTAGCATCTTGTTTGCTTTTTTGGCCTCCCCCACACACTGGGTGGAAGGTTTCAGCGTATTGTCTACAATGACACCCAGATCTTTCTCTTGGGCGCTAACCTCCAAGGTGGGCCCTAGCATCTGGTAACTATGATATGGGTTATTCTTCTCAATGTACATCACTTTGCATTTGTCCATATTAAATTTCATCTGTCATTTGGATGCCCAGTCTTCCAATTTCCTAAGGTCTGCCTGCAATTTTTCACAACCTGCATGTGTTTTAACAAATTTGAACATTTTAGTGTCATCTGCAAATTTAATCACCTCACTCGTCATTCCAATTTCCAGATCATTTATAAATAAGTTAAATAGCACCGGTCCCAGATTAGACCTTTGTGGCACTACACTATTTCCTCTCCTCTATTGGGAAATATGATCATTTAAACCTACCCTGTGTTTTCTATCTGATAACCAATTTCTAATCCACAAATAAAATTGTGGAACACGTAGACAAACATGATTTAATGAGACAAAGTCAGAATGAGTTCAGCCAAGCGAGGTCTTGCCTCAACAATTTTTCTTGACTTCTTTGAAGGTGTGAATAAACATGTAGATAAAAATGAGCCAGTTGATATAGTGTATCTAGATTTTTAGAAAGCTTTTGACAAAGTTCCTCATGAGAGGCTCGTGAGAAAATTAAAGAGTCATGGGTTAGGTGACAATGTTCAGTTTTTTATAATTGTTTCCACCCGGCATTGAAGTCAGACTTAACAGTCTGTAATTTCCTGGATTTCCCCTGAAACATTTGTGTTGTATGATTGTGTGAGAAAGACAGGCAATACAAACTATCATGAGAAAATAGTGTTTAAGTGTGACTGAGTAAAATGTGATTTAAAACTTTGTGAATCTCTATGGTTGGATATTATCACAGCATGTGTGTTGGTATAGAACAGGGGTCTGCAACCTTTAAGACATAAAGAGCCACTTGGACCCGTTTTCGAAAAGAAAAAAAAACTTGGAGCCGCAAAACCATTATAAAACAAATCTAACACTGCATATATTGTTTCTTATCTTAATGCTATATACAGGATCACTAAATTGAAAATAAAATCATTTTTCCTACCTTTGCTATTTGGTGATTTCATGAGTCTCTGGTTGCACTTTCTTCTTCTGACTGTGCATCCAATCTTTCTTCCTTTCTTTCAGCCTCCTGTATGTTTCCTCTCCTCCAGACCTCATTCTCTCCCCCAACTTTTTCTTTCTGTCTCTGTGCCGTCCCCCAAGCCACTCGGTTTGCTGCCACCGCCATCGGGGAACAGCCCCCAAGCCACCGCCGTCCCAAGCTTTCCCTGCAGAAGTGTTGCGCTGACCAGCATTCCGCTCCCTGACGTCAATTCTGACGTAGGAGAGGAAGTTCCGGGCCAACAAGGCATTTCTCCTCATTCCATCCAGCCTGAGCCCCATCTCTCCTTGATCCAGCATTTCCCTTCTGTGTCTGTCAGAATTACCATTCCACCTATTTTCCAGCATCACCCTTCTTTGTGTCCATCTCACCTATATCCCTATCTCACCACTTTTTCAGAATCTTCATTTGTCTCTGTCCTTATCTTTACGCCATGTTCACCATTTGCCCTTTCAATGTCTTTATCTCCCCCCCCCCACACACTTTTTCAGCATTACTTCTATGTCTCTATTTCACCTCCTCTTCATGTTCCCTCTGTATCTCTATCCTTATTCAGTAGGTCCTGCTTACCCTTTCTCTTCTTTGTGTCACTATCTCCATTTTCAGCTTTCCCCCCTTTTCCTTTGTTAATGTACCCTGTAGCCAGAATCTTTCCACCCTCCCTCCACTTCGGCCCAGCACAGTATGAAATATTCCCTTTTGTTTCCCTCCCCTCTCTCTTTCTCTCTCTCTTCTCCTCCCTCACCCACGAGTCCTGCATCTGGCCCTCTCCCTTCTACCTGCACCTGGCAACACCCCCCCTGCTCCGCGGCTCTCTTCAGCAACTCGTCAGCAGCAGTGATCAAGACAAGCTGCCGACATCGAGGCCTTCCCTCTACGAGTCCCGCCTTTGTGGAAAAAGGAAGTTGAAACAAGCGGGACTCGCAGAGGGTAGGCCCCGACGTCAGAAGCTGCTGCTGAGTTGCCGAAGAGAGCCGCGGAGCAGGGGATGTGGCCGGAAGCAGGTAGAAGGGAGAGGGAGATAGGAAGGCTGTAGATCTCCGGAGCATGACACCGACCCCGGCCAGGATGATTTCTTTTTCAAGCACCTTACAAGTCCAGCGTCGCGGGGGAAATAGCCATGCTGAGCAGTGAGCTCAGCACTACACAGATGAAAGCCTTGCTTGCTGATTGGTCCGGCGGGGCGGGGCCGCCGACCAATCAGCAAGCAAGGCTTTCATCTGTGTATGTGCTGAGCTCACTGCTCAGCATGGCTATTTCCCGCCGCGACGCCGGACTTAAGCTGCATGCCTGCGTGACACACTACCGGAGCCGCAGCAAAGGTGGAAAAGAGCCGCATGCGGCTCTGGAGCCGCAGGTTGCCGACCCCCGGTATAGAACATGTCTCTTTGCCCTCCCTTCTGCCAAAAGGGATGTAAAAGGACAACACATAACAATCATATATAAATGACCAATTGTAAGTTGTTGAGCCTAAATTGTATGTGTGTATGTAACTTGTTACCAGTGTTCCCTCTAAGCGGGCGGGTGTTGTGAGCAAACTTTTTTCACTGTGAGCTAAAAATATCGGGCGCCAGCAAGTTATGAGCCAAATAAATATGTTGCTTTCTACCACAGAACTTCCTTACGTTTGTATGGAATCTATCCCCTTTCAACTTTAGAGAGTGCCCTCTCGTTCTCCCTGCCTTAGCTACTAAGTCTATTCCCTTCAGTACCTTGAATGTTTCTATCATGTCCCCTCTCAATCTCCTCTGCTCAAGGGAGAAGAGGCCCAGTTTCTCTAATCTTTCGCTGTACGGCAACTCCTCCAGCCCCTTAACCATTTTAGTTGCTCTTCTCTGGATCCTTTCGAGTAGTACCGTGTCCTTCTTAAAGTACCAGTGCTGGACGCAGTACTCCAGGTGAGGGCGTACCATGGCCCGGTACAGCAGCATGATAACCTTCTCTGTCTCTTCAGTCCAGCATCTGCCCCTTCCATTCACTGTCTGTCTTTCCCTGCCATCTCTCCTCCTGCCCCCCCCCCCCACCCCACCCCCCAATTTGGTCTAGCATCCATCATCTTCCTTCTGTTCCCCTCATGGTCTGGCATCTCTATCCTTCCCTCCCCCCTGTGGTTTTTAGCATATCTCTCTTCTCATTTCCTCCACTCAGATCTGATCATTCTCTGCTCTCTCTTCCCTTTTCTTCTCTGGTCTTCCTTCTCTATTTTCTGCCTCCATCTAAATTAAATTCTTTCTTACTATTTAGTCCCATTTCCCTCTTTTCACTGTGTCTACACACAGCTTGTCACCCCTTTCCCTCACCCCTCCATTATCTTACTATTTTCTTCCCCCTTTATTTATCTCCTCCTTCCATCCAGTATGTGTTCTTTCCCCACTTCCATTCAGCATCTGCTCTCCCTTCTCAACTGACATCCATCTGCCTTCTGCTCTCTCTCCCTTCTTCTCACTTCCATCATCTGTCCCCTTCTCTCTCTCTCTCATCTCCTCCATTCCATCATCTGCCCCTTCTCTCTCTCTCTCTCTCTCTCTCCCCCCCCCCAACTTCCATCATCTGCCCCCCTTCCCCTCACCTTTGTGGGTCACTTTCTTTCCCCTGAGGGTGGCTCATGTCACAGGGGAAGCTTTGGCCGAGCAGAACCGCTTGATTGACAGTGGAACTTACTTGATTGATGTCGATGCTGGGGCCCGTTGCCGTTTGAAGGAAAAAAAAAAAGGTGGAAAAAAGGAACCTGTAAAGGCGAGAGGAAGGGAAACCTCCAGGACAGCTGCTTTTTGCCCTCCTTCAGCGGCCCAAGAGTTCAGACCAGCAGCGGCAGCTCTGTATGCTTTTAACTTCGGCACAGAGCTGCCCCTAATCAATAGTTTAGCGCGGTTTCATGAGGCAGCCTCGGGGCCTTTGATAGCCGGCCCGCTTCGATGATGCGATGTGGGCCGGCCTAGCAAAGGCCCCGAGGCTGCCTTATGAAACCGCGCTAAACTATTGATTAGGGGCAGCTCTGTGCCGAAGTTAAAAGCATACACAGCTGCCGCTGCTGGTCTGGAGGTGCGGAGACAAGGCAGGAGGCAAACGCGGTGGAAGGCAGGAGTCCCGGCGAAGGCAGGAGTCCCGGCACAGCGACTACAACAGGAAGTTGCAAGTCAGCTGACGCCGGCCTTTCGTTGCGGCGGGGACCGAATCCTTCGCGGACCGGCAAGATTTTGTTTGCGGACCGGCGGTTGAAGAACTGTGCTCTACACTGTGTGCGCTGTGACGAGAAACTTGTGCGCTGCGAGGTAATATTTTGAGCGCCAGCGCACCCCAGCGCAGCTTAGCGGGAACGCTGCTTGTTACGCTAGTATTTTATAAATGAAAGTAGGCTCGTACCTTCCTTTACAGAGTAGGCACCAAATATGTGCCCTCTTGGTGCATAATACAGGTACACTGTTACAGAATTGCCCTCCAGAAGTCCAGACTTTTCCCTTCCAATTTTGACTAACAGGCCTGCTGGCTGAGCTAAGGAAAAACATTATCAAAGTCCTTGGAAACTGGCTCTCCTTTTCATGAATAATTCCTGCATTGAGGTAAATCAGTCGAAGCAGCACCTCCCTGCAGTAGCAAAGCTTCTATTTTACTACCTTCATTCACTGTTACTTGCAAGGAAAGATAAACCAATTTTGAAGAAGAAAGATTTGGATATGTTGAATCCAGCTTAGCTATAGACCAGTTTCTAATCTTTGCTTTTTAGCTAAACTAACAGAGAGGATAGTTCTGGAACAGCTGGTGTCTTACATTGAATCAACAAATATATTTAACCCAAGGGAAACGGGGTTTTGGTCAATGCATAGTACTGAGACAGTGTTATCAGGTTTTCTTAGTGAGGTTTATTTTATCTTGGATGGGGGAATTCTGCAATGGTAGTTTCATTAGATCTGAGTTCAGCGTTTGATCTAGTGGACCACAGTCTTTTATTAAGGGCTCCTTTTACAGAGGTGCGCTAGTGGTTTTAGCGCACACTAAAATGCCACGCTCGCTAGCCACTACCGCCTCTTTTAAGCAGGCGGTAATTTTTTGGCTAGTGCATGCTAATTTTGTGCATGCGCTAAAAACGCTAGCGCACCTTTGTAAAAGGAGCCCTAAATTTTTTACAAGAAATTGGTTTAACAGGAGTAGTTTGGGACTGGTTTAACAGGAGTAGTCAGGGACCACTGTTCAGGCACTAGGCCTGATGGGCTGCCGCGGGAGTGGACCGCTGAGCAAGATGGACCTCTGGTCTGACTCAGCGGGGGCAACTTCTTATGTTCTTATTTCTCCGAGGACGTACTTTTAGAGTAGTCACTGAGGGATCAATATCTCAGGATAGAGCGTTAGATTGTGGGGTACCGCAAGTATCAGCCCTATCGCCAGTTTTATTTAATATTTTCCTGAACCCTTTGGCAAGACGAATCCAGGAATTAGGGATTAGTACTTATACTTATGCAGATGACATCCTACTAGTCTATAGACTGCTAAGTTAGATCTAGGTCCTCTTTTGGGTAGCTTAAATAGAATAAAAGAATAGTTGAGTGATCATAAATTGGTTTTAAATATGTCTAAGACCATAGCATGTTGTATCTCTGGAGATAAAGCAACACCTCAACTAGATTTTTCATTAAATAATTGCAGTATAAGACTAGTAGATAGTTTCAGATTAATTCATGCCTTTGTATTGTCAAAGTTAGATTATGGTAATTTAGTATATGCAGGCATTGGGTTGGGACAGTTGAAGCATTTGCAAACAGTGCAGAATACTGCAATTAGATTACTAGGCCGGGCATTTATTCGTGATCATGTGACACCTTTGTTTTTAAAATTCCATTGGTTACCAATGGAATTTAGGATCAAATTTAAGATCTTAATGTTAGCACATAGAGCATTATTCCAGTTAGAGAATGACACGGTGACGGTTTACCCGCGGCCACCGCATTTAAGCCGCGGGTCACCGCCGAAAACGGGGAAGAAAACTAGCAGTCGCTGCGGTGACGGGGACAAGGCCATTCACCGACCGCGGAAACGGTGAACAGGTTTGTCCCCGCGGGCCAATGTACCCCCTTCTAGGAACCACTATTTCACCGTGCTCCTCATTTGTCATTTCAACCCTTCCTGCCAATCGCAGCAGAAGGGTACCCAACCCCTCCTGCCGGTCCTCCCAATGGCCTCCCCTAAGATCGCCGGCAGGAGGGTACCCAACCCCTCCTGCTGGATCCCCCCCCAACGAACCCTCCCACCCCGGAACCCCCTTAGTCTTACTTTTCAAGTTGGACCGGACAGCTCCTCGCTCGTCTGGCCAGCAGGCCTGCCTCCGTCCAAATGAGGCGGGCCCGCCCCTCCCCCCCCCTCCCCTGCCTCCCAATGGCCTCCCCTAAGATCGCCGGCAGGAGGGTACCCAACCCCTCCTGCTGGACCCCCCCCCAACGAACCCTCCCACCCCGGAACCCCCTTAGTCTTACTTTTCAAGTTGGACCGGACAGCTCCTCGCTCGTCTGGCCAGCAGGCCTGCCTCCGTCCAAATGAGGCGGGCCCGCCCCTCCCCTCCCCTGCCTAACCCACAGGATCCTAGGGCCTGATTGGCCCAAGCACCTAAGGCCCCTCCTATAGCGGGAGTGGCTTTAGGTGCCTAGACCAATCAGGCCCTAGGATCCTGTGGGTTGGGCAGGGTAGGGGCGGGCCCGCCTCATTTGGACGGAGGCAGGCCTGCTGGCCAGACGAGCGAGGAGCTGTCCGGTCCAACTTTGAAAGTAAGACTAAGGGGGTTCCGGGGTGGGAGGGTTCGTTGGGGGGGGTCCAGCAGGAGGGGTTGGGTACCCTCCTGCCGGCGATCTTAGGGGAGGCCATTGGGAGGCAGGGGAGGGGAGGGGAGGGGCGGGCCCGCCTCATTTGGACGGAGGCAGGCCTGCTGGCCAGACGAGCGAGGAGCTGTCCGGTCCAACTTGAAAAGTAAGACTAAGGGGGTTCCGGGGTGGGAGGGTTCGTTGGGGGGGGGTCCAGCAGGAGGGGTTGGGTACCCTCCTGCCGGCGATCTTAGGGGAGGCCATTGGGAGGACCGGCAGGAGGGGTTGGGTACCCTTCTGCTGCGATTGTCGGGAGGGCCGTTGGGGGGGTCTACAGGAGGGGTTGGGTGCCCTCCTGCCGTGATCGCTGGGGGGAGGGGAGACTTGCAGCCGTAGCCGCGGTCACTATGCTAATCACGGCAGCATTTAAAGTACATGTCGTGTTTGTTTTTGCATTGCTAGCCCCAGGGGTGGTGGAAGATTAGTGATTGAAAAACTGTATGAAAAATAACTATTTTAAATTTAGTGATCAAAATGTGTCAGTTTTGAGAATTTTTATTAATTAATTTTTTCTCTGCGTGTTTTGTTTTTGTATAGTTATTAACTAATATTTAACTAAGTTTTAAAGTTTTAAAGTTTTAAAGAATGTTTCCTTTATACGTAAATAAAGAAAAGTGAATGGGATTGCAGTGGCGGTGACGGGGCGGTGAATGGGGTGGCAGTGGCGGTGACGGGGCGGTGAAGAGGATGGTGAGACGGGGACGGGGCGGTGACGGGGTTGGTGAGACGGGGACGGGGCGGTGACGGGGATGGTGAGACGGGGACGGGGCGGTGACGGGGACCAATTTTTTCACCGTGTAATTCTCTAATTCCAGTTACAGCCTTCATATCTTTCTTTTTTTTTTGAGTTCAATATTTTTTATTGAGTTTTTTGAAAAAATATAAGAAACAGTTCAAGTACAGGGTATCAAAAAATAAAACAAAACATTTAGTATAACAAATATTCAGTTGTATTGTGCAATGTAGAATTGAATCGTTTTAAAAGATCTAAAGTACTAGGACTGTTCATGAAAAGATAATAAAAGAAAAGATAAGAGGAAAGAGAAATTGAAAGAAGAAAGAAAAAGAATAAAATGAGGAAAAAGATGAAGGTAAAGAAAAAGAAGATGAAGAAGAGAGGAGTGTCTATGAAATAGATTGAACATATGAGTCTAGGAATTTCCAGGGTGATTTACATTGTGTCAAACTTTTGGAAAGTCGAATTATATTTTTCTTTTCATAAGCATATGATTCAAATTTATGATACATGCTCAAAGAATTCCACCAAAAGGTATAGTTTAGTAATGAAGAGGACTTCCAATTTTTCAAGATGTGCATAAGGGCAGTCACAAACATTGCATCAATGAGTTTAGGAGGACAGTTAGACTGTGTAAAACAAGGGTGTTGAGATCGGAGAATTATAATGTCAAAGGAAATTTCTTCTGAACAATTGGTAATAGACTTTATGGTGTCCCAAATGCATGTCCAAAAGGAACGAACTTTAGCACAGTGAAAAAGCATGTGATCAAGAGTCCCAGCTTCTTTCATACAATTCCAACATATAGAGTCTTGTTTTAGGTTAGCTTTCCACATCCGAAAGGGTGTCCATACCGCATTCCACATAATGAAGAACATTGATTGTGAGACTCTGGATGATAAAAGAGGTCGGTTTGTCGATGACCAGAAGAGTTCCCAGTCAACATCAGTAAGTGAGGTTGTCAGCATAGATTCCCAATGTTTCATGGAATGAGAGGAAAATGTGAAAGAGTGATCTCTTAGAATACTATAAAAGAGAGATATCGCTTTACCTTTTGATATAGCCAATGTGGACCAGTGATACAAGGTGTGAATGGATGTCATATAATCAAAGCGTATAGACATAGAAGATAACGTCTTAGTAAGAGAAAGCCACTGTGAGTAAGCAGAAGGAGACAATGAGTAAGTAGAGCAAATTGTGACAAAGGGAACAAACGAAGTGAGAGTGGTTATCTGATGGAGAGACCACAAACCAGCCCGCTGCCACCTTTTCCATGAAAGAGATTTACTATTGATTTGGATTTTGGGGTTATTCCAAATGGACAAGAGTGGACTGTCTTTAATTGAAATCTCTGCGATTACGTCTAGTATGTGAAGGGCATGCTGCGTTGCACTCAATAAGGAGTATTTTCTCAAAAGTTTGGGCACTGGCACCGTCAACAAGCATGAAACATGTAATGGTGCACATAAAAACCGTTCCAGGTCAAACCAGGTTGGTGAGTCTTGGGTACTAGGGTTAATAATCCAATAGGCTCCATATTTGGCCAATGATGCGATATAATAAAAATGAAAATCTGGTACATTCAAACCCCCATTAATTTTAGAGGCTTTCAGCTTGTCGAGAGCAATACGAGGTTTTTTGTTGTTCCACACAAAGTCAGATATTTTCTTATTCAACCAATGAAAAAATTTCTTCTTGCATAAGGAGGGAAGCATTGAGAGGGTATAGTTTATCTGAGGAGTAAGGGTCATTTTGATAGAAGCTATCCTGCCCCACCATGAAAGGAAGAGTGGAGACCAACGAGACAGGGTGTTAAGAACTAAACTTTTAATTTTAGATATGTTTAGATCTTGAGTTTGAATCGGATCTTTATGTATTAACACTCCCAAGTATTTTACAGCTCCGTGTGACCACGTGAAGGGAAATTGGGCGAGATCTGAGGGGTAAATAAGATCATTAAGAGGGAAAATTTCTGATTTTTCCCAGTTAACTGAGTATCCAGAAAGCTTGGAGTAATGGGAGACAATATTAACGAGTGAGGGAAGGGAAGCAACAGGATCTCGGATAAAGAGAAGGACATCATCAGCGTATGCTGCTAATTTGATATGACAATAAGTGGTTTCAATTCCTGTTATTGTTGGGCATTGTCGGATAGCAGAGAGGAGAGGTTCCAACGCTAAATTAAATAGCAGCGGCGACAGAGGGCAGCCCTGGCGAGTGCCTCTATGTAGGGAGAATTTGTTGGAGAGAGAATTATTAATTAAAATGCGAGCTGTGGGTTGATGATATAAAGTTTTAATCCAATCTGTATAGAACGGGCCAAATTGTACCACTTTAAAATTTGGAATAGAAAAGGCCATTCAACTCGGTCAAAGGCCTTTTCGGCATCTATGGCCAAACCGATTACGGGATCTGAGAGTGTTTTAGCATGGGCATTAATATGATGAAAGAGGCGTATATTGTCTCCTATAAACCTTTGTTTAATAAACCCCGTTTGATCTTTGTGAATAAGAGAGGGGATCACTTTGTTGAGTCTCAGTGCAAGAAGTTTTGCCATGATCTTGTAATCTAAATTAAGAAGAGAAATGGGGCGAAAGTTTTTAACCAAGGTAAGGTCTCTGTCAGGTTTGGGAATGACTACTATAGTGGCCTCAGTGAAGTTGAATTGTTTGTCTGGATCAGAGTGGAGGAATTCATAGTAAGAAAGAAGATGAGGAGCCAGAAGATTACGAAACTGCTTAAAAAATTCATTGGTAAACCCGTCAGGACCTGGGGCTTTGCCGGTAGGCATAGCTGATATTGCGGCTTCTATTTCAGATACAGTAATGGGAGAGTCCAGTTTCAATTTCACAGAGTCCGATAAGGTCGGATGAACCAAAGAAGCAAGAAAAGAGTCTATCCCCGATTCTGAAGCAGAAAAATCAGATTTATATAAAGTAGTATAGAAGTTTTCAAATTGAGAAGAGATCAGAGACCGGGTTTTAACCATCTGCCCCATTGGGTTTTGAATGGCTGTGATATGTAGGCGTTTGGATTTGGTTTTAAGATATCTAGCCAAAGGGCGTCCCATAAGGTTGTCTCCCATATAATGTCCAGAGGTTGAGATAAAAATATCCCGTCTAGCAGTACTGGAAACTAAAGTGTTAAATTCGTATTTAAGATTTTGTATACGTTGAAAAATAGATGGATCATGTAAGTGGGTAGACATATGTTGTAGTTCTAACTCTTTGATAGAAGATTCTAAGTCTTTCTCTTTTTTCATGGATTGTTTCTTTTTCCAAGAGGCGAGATTGATAAGTTCACCCCTAAGGGAGACTTTATAAGCCTCCCAGACAATGGATGGGCAAATTTCTGGATCTTTGGAGTTAAGTTCGAAGAATTCAGCAGTGAAAGATTGAATTTTGTCAGCTATTTCTGAGTCTAAGAGTAAAGCATTGTTTAGTCTCCAAGAAGAAGATTCTTTGCGGGGGGCAGAGATAAGTAGGTGTAGGGAGGTGGCTGCATGATCTGTAAGAGAGATTGGGTGAATAACATTGTTTGCCAGGTCCTGAATGAGAGAGGAGGATATAAGAAAGAAGTCTATTCTTGAGTAGGTATTATGAGGTGGTGAGAAGTGAGAGTATTCTCTACCCTTTGGATTAAACAAACGCCATGGATTAAACAAACGCCTTCATATCTTTCTAATTTGGTGCTATTCTATGCCCCAAAGCGTTTATTACGATCTCTGAATGACAATACGGTAGTCGTTCCTCATATTGCGAAGGCACATCTTGTATCAATTAGAGATTGTGCATTTTTTTTATTTAGTTCCATGGTTATGGAATAATCTGCCCATAGACTTGAGAAAAGAAGAATCTTATATAAATTTTAAAAGACATTTAAAAGCACATTTTTTCTAATTGGCTTTCTCAATTTAGAGCAGAGTTTGAGACTGTGATCTGTGTTTTATTGTTTTACTATTAGAATAGTTACTGTTGAGATATGTGCTATGATATTTTATTTAAAAAAATTTTTTAATCTTTTTTATTTTTAATGGAGTTCTTTTCTTGATGAATATGAATTGTATTGTAAACCGCTTAGATCCTTTTAGGCTGTTATGCGGTATATAAAGTTCTTAATAAACATAAAAACATGACCGTTCAGGTCTTTATCTGCCGTCATCTACAATGTTATAATATAAAGAATGTTAAAGTTTGTAAGTCAAACCTTGGGGTATTAGTTGTATTCAGTTCCTTGCTCAACAAATTCCATCCAGTCTGGCTTCAGGTTACACAGGGCTGGGGGTTTCTTGATCAGGCTCCATTTTCTTCCATTGCATCAGGCACAGACTGTTTCCATAGCATCTGCCTAACTGGAGGACACACTCCTCCCTTTATGGGTTCTAGTGATTAACTTATTCCTCCAGGAAAATTGCTCTTGGTTCTTCTCCTCTGTGCTGGTAGGAAAGCTTGCTGAGTCACGCTGATATATATGGGTCAGCCCTGGCTCTGCTGCATCTAATTTTCCCTGCTCTCCCCTTCCCCAGTCCTTAAATTGAATGGCTTTCTGGAGTTCTATAGACCTGTATAAAACATTCTTCTGTTTCTGTGCTGCCATAGGAGCCATCTCTCAATCAGTGCTACCAGTAGTTATGCCCTGTTCCCCACCACAGTACATAATTATATTACTTTGAACAATATTTAGAGCATATTACAGTATACTAAAACAGTGCGTGAGCTGATTCAACTGTTATCACCAGATAATTTGAACACTTTTTATTATTATGTTAAACGTAGCACTTTTCAGCCATCTCTGGAGAGAGTTTGTCAGTCTTTCTTGATTCCTGAATAAAACTTGACAGCTTTCTGAAAGCAAGAGAGGGATGAAATTTTCATATTATTATTATTATTATATATCATTGAGACAGTGTGAGAGGCAAGAAACATTGTTCCCTTTGAGAATCAATCTGTGTGCTCTTGAGACAGTTGGTATCATAGTTTAGAGATGGCTGGAACTCCCTCCCCAAAACTTGACTGGTCTGAAGAACAGGAACCATGTGTAGGAATCAAAACTAGGTATGCATGCAACTTAATCCTTAGTGGAGTTTTCCAGTATTCCAGTCAAATCCAAACTATCAGGAGAGACATTCACCATTGATCTCCATCAGGACCTGAATGTTTCTTAAGGATAGGCAAATAGAAACTTATGCAGTGGAGGTAAACCTTCTTTGGAGTAGTTAAATACCCCCTTTAAGAATCTAAAAAAAATGTGTCTTTAGGAGTAGATGTCAATATCTGAGGAAAGTTTAAGATTCTCAGATTTAAATGTCTGACACAATTCTCTCAGTTTTCAGTAACAAAGTTCTACCTTGTTTGGGTATGCTTAATCTGTTGTATTATATTGGTTTATGTTTTATTTTGTAATACATATATATTTGCTTTATTTTTGTCCTTTTAAGGCCTGATTTTATAAATAGTGCCTAGGTTAGGCATCTAGATCGGAGACTCCTATTTAATTGGCATGATAATTGAAAATGCTATTAAAAGCCAATTAAAAATTAATAAAGCTCTATGCCAAAATCAGCAAGGTGCTTACACGAAAAGTAAGCTTCCAATTCTTGGCCCTCACAGTTTGGGTGCTGAGCAAATAGTAGCTGATTTCATCTAAATGTATGAGGGTGTCTTTCAAAGTCTTACTTGCTTCCAAGAAAGATTCTACTAAGAAATCTTTTAACTTTAAGTGGAGGAGGTTTGCTGTCTGGTGTGAGGGCAAGGCCTTAGACCCCTTTACCTGCCCTACACAAAAACTGCTTGAATATCTTCTAAAATGTCAGTCTGGTCTCAAGATTTTATTGTAATTAATCTCTCATTCTTTCCTCATGTTCTTATTTGATGTTGGTTGTTTTTGTCCTTGTATTGGTATTAGTTTGTCTCTTAACCTTCCTTTTAGATGAGTTTGTAAACCACTTAGATTTTCCTCTGGTTTTATATTTGCGGTATATTAAATAAATTGAACCTGAACTCAGTGCAGTTGATGCTTACAATCATCATGTCGAACAGTGTTCTTCAACCACCGGTCTGCAGAAAATTCCTGCCACTGCACAGGACCGGCGAGATCGACACGCTTAAATTTCCTGCCGGGTGTATAGCAGTGCAGCACCAGTCTTGGGCTCCCAGACTGCTGTTCCACCTAGCCTCGGGCTCCAGGTGGTGCATGGGGCCGGCATGTGGATTGGGGCCATTGGCAGCGTCTGGGCCTTCCCTCCATGATAGCTCACTTGTGCGGTGAGAGTCTGCCCACATGCAGGATTTGGTCTTTGGGTTGAGTCCATGCAGCTGTGGGGTTGTGCCGTGTTTGCTGGCTGCCACCGGATTGTTGAGAGCATCCATGGGTGAGCGAGTGGTGCGGCGCTGGCCCTGAGCTTTCCTGTTAGCGAGCCGCTCACTCGTGGTGACTCGACAGCAGAGCGGCAGGTAGGGGCCTCCGGCTCGTCTTGGGTGGCAGGGTCTGCGGTGCAACGCTGTTTGTGCCAGCTTGGGGGGGCGCGAATATGCAGGGTGCACGGGAGTTTGGGAGCAGGAGTGAGCGAGATAATGGGGAGCCTTCGACAGTGGCTGTCTCCTCTCCCAGCAGCTCTCGTACTTGCCAGTGCAGTGATTCACTTCAGCGACGTCCTCTTTCCTCAGAGGTGGCAAAGGACCTAAGGCTGCTTAAGTGAATCGCTGCTGCCGGCAAGTATTGAGAGCTGGAGGGAGGGAAGTGGAGGAAGCCACTGTTGGAGGCTGGGAAGCTGCTGGATAAATGGAGAGCTGCTACTGGACCTGGAGGGAGGTAGAAGGAGAGATGCTGCTGGGAGGGGAGGAGGGAAAGGGATGGGAAGAGAGTTACTGTTGAATAAGGGGAGGAGGGAAGGAAAAAAGGAAGGAAACAGCTGGCAGGGAGATTAGAGGAGGGGAAGGGGTCAGGGTGGAATGGAGAGATCAGATGAGGGAAAGGGGAGAGACAGAGGAATGAGAAAGTAGAGATAGATTGATGCTGGAAAGGGGATCAGAAGAAAAATGAAAGAAGGACAAAGATGCTAGATCTGGTATAGGAGAGAAAAAATGGAGAGCAGAGAAGCTGGAATGAATCATGTAAAAAGGAGAGAGGGGGGCACAGACTGGATGGAAAGGGGAGAGGGTCATAGAAAGAAGGCAGATACCATATGGAAGGGGGAGAGGGCAGACAGTGGATGGAAGGGGCAGATGCTGGATTGAAGAGACAGGGCAGATGCTGGAAGGAAGAGAGTGAAAAGAAGATGAAATCAGAAACCAGAGACAACAAAAGGTAGAAAAAAATAATTTTATTTCTATTTTGTCATTACAGTGGTGCCTCGCATAACGAACGCCTCGCACAACGAACGCTGCACACAACGAACTTCATGTCTTGATTCACACAACGAACTTCGTTTCACACAACGAACTTCGTTTCACACAACGAACTTCGTTTCACACAACGAACTTCGTTTCACACAACGAAGTCGCCCGAGCTGCCGATGTATTGCATCCTTCCGCGCAGGCACTGCAGGCAGTCGTTAGTCACTGCGCTTAACTGCCCTCTCTCACTGTATACATTCGTCCTTTTAAGATAAACTCAATATTTTTTATATATCATGGCTTCTAAAAAAAGCAGGAAGGTGATTTCTGTTGAAATGAAACGGGAAATAATTAGAAGGAGTGAATGTGGGGTAAAACAGTGTGACCTCGTCAAAGAGTTTGGCCTCAGCAAGACCACCATTTTCACCATTTTGACAAATTTATCTTTTTTTATGTCATCTTAGCATATTTTATGCTGCAGAACGAATTATTTTTTTTAACATGTATTGTTATGGGAAAACGCGTTTCACATAACGAACTTTTCGCATAACAAACTTGCTCCTGGAACGAATTAAGTTCGTTGTGTGAGGCACCACTGTATAATATATCAGATTTGAAATAGATATCCTGCTAGAGACATAACTGGGGACTGCAAAGCCCAGGCAGTGCTTCTTTAGCTTCCAGTTGGCTTAGGGCTCTCTCTGACCAGGGGACAGTTTTCCTAGTTGCACTCCCCTAACACTATTCCTGTCATGTGTGACTCCGGTATTCAATTAGTATGATATTTCTGTGTAGCATTCTGTAATAATTTGGTTTGTTCAGTTTTCTTGCTAGTAGAGGCGATATATGTGAAGGGGAGGGGAGACAGGGGTTTTGTTGATCCTTGCTCTGTATATTTGTATTTATAAAATGACAATTGTACAGAATACTGTTTCTTTTTATACTTTAATAAAATACGTTCAATATAAAATCATAACTGAGGCTTGTGCAAATGAGATCAGATGGTTTGCGGGAACTGAGCTTGTGGAGACAGGGCAGAAATGTTTTTTTTTTAATTTCAGTCTTAGTAGTTTGCCAGTCCACAAACTATTTATTTTATTTCCGTCGGTCCATAGGTGTAAAAAGGTTGAAGAACACTGATGTAGAAGATAGGCGTATCTCTGTAAAGTCTCTAGTTGTTCAATTCATGAGAGATTTGCTCTTACTCAAGCACCCTCTCAAACCTCTTACACCACCTTGGGTGACTCTCTTCATAAAGGCAGTTAATAAATCTAAATAAATAAATACAGTGTCTTGGGATCTCTGTGTCATTGTTACCCAGTTCATGAAAGCTGTATTTGAGACACTTGATTCCTATCATCTGAAGTTTTTGACCTGGAAGGTATTGTTCTTGGTGGTGGTCACTTCAGCCTACATAGTAAGTGAACGCCAGGTTTTAATATTTGACCTGCTTTTCAAAGGATTTCATCATAACAGAATAGTTTTGCTCATGAATCCTAAGTTCCTTCCTAAGTTTGTGTTAGAATTCCATCTTAATCAGTCAATTGTCCTGCCAACATTTTCCCCACACCACAAGTCCATTCCGACGAAACACATTGCATACCTTGGACTTCAAGTGAGCCTTGGCCTTCTATCTGGAGTGGGTTAAAGTCCATAGACAGTACACCCAACTTTTTATTTTTATTTTTTTACTCTAACATGCTGAGAACAGCCATCAGCAAATGCAGTCTATCTATTTGGCTGACAGACTGTGCACCAGCCTTCCTTCATTTCTCCTTAAAAATCTTTAGTCAGTTCAAAATGCCTTAGTATATTTACTTTCTCATGCATATTGCTATGATCATGTCACTCTTCTTTTGAAACATCACCATTGGCTCCCTATCCCTTATAGGATACAACATAAGATTCCAACTTTGACTTTTAAGGTGCTTTATTCAGGAATCTCCCCCACTACCTCTCTACTATTATTGTTTCTTAGCAACCTTTTGGCCTTGCACTCTTATACTGTGAATCAATTGTGTGTTTCTTCAGTGCCTTGTTCCAGATTGACATCAATACGCCATACCGCCTTTTTGAAATTGCAACCCCCCTGCCCCCCCCCCCCCACCAGCCTCTGGAACTCTCTCACTCCTGTTTTGTTTTAACAAAATAGGTGAGAGTATCTGTATACATTGCCTGGGTATGTTATCTTTATTTCATCTCTATCACTGTTTTAATGTTATTTCCACAATATGCATGTTTTATTAATCTTATGCAATATCTACACAGTCATTTCTATATAGCTAGAGCATCACAAAACTAACCCACTTTATGTTTAAATGGAGAAAAAGAAACTCTCAGTACAGCTGAAGTAAGCCCCCAAAAAGCTAAGAGTCTCACAAATTGGTTAATACCATCACAGGTTCCAAAAACCACCACAGAAAAGAAAGTGCAGTGATGAGAACTTCAACATTTCTTAAGATGAACAGTTTGAAGTAACAAACACTTCAATCATATCAAACAAGGTTTTCAGAGTATCTGAATTAATTAACAGTTCCTGTAAGTCTAACAGAAATGCACTTATCTGTAAGAGAGTATTCATTCAATCTACATGAAATCCAGTGTTGCAAAGTAATCCAGAAGTCAACTGTAATTCTTACTCACAGAGCCATTTTCAAGGTAGTGCAAAATAGCTGTCGCATCAACAGGAATCTCAACAAGGATGCCTTGTTTTGCCATTAAGGTTGCTTCAGGGAATAGTTTAGAAACCTACAGCATGATGAACAGAATGCAAGATAGTGGGTTCTTATCATTGCACCTTTTTCTGTGGAGTTTTTTTAGGACCTATGATGGCATTGGTCAGTTGAGCCCTTAGCACTTTTGGGCTTGCTTCAGCTGCACTGAGGTCCTTTTTATCCTTTTAAACATAAGGATCCTCCAGCTGTATAGAGATGATTGTGTAGATGATGAATACAGTATGCATTTTTCTCCACTTTAGATATTGTATGGTCATTTATTAATCTTATGGTCAAAATCCACTCAGCACCGAGCAGGAGCACCAAAGCGCGCTCCTGCTCGTTGCCGCTCAGTGGCAGAAGAAACTGGATCTCGTGGCAGCCACCACTGACCAGGTTAGCAGCGGGGCAGGAGCACGGAAAGCTCGCTCCTGCCTGATGCACTTCTGGACCACCAGGAATCGGCAGAGGAGGTAGGAGGAAAGGGCAGAGAAGGAGGACAGGGTTCAGAGCCTGGCGGCAGCCTTGGAGGGGGGCACTGACCCGAATATAAAACGGGACCACAATTTTTGGGCCAATTTTTTGTTCTCAAAATCCCTGTTTATATTTGAGTATATATGGTAGTTGCCATTTTGGAAGTCAGCGAGGTACTGGCAACACACAGCCAGAAAATATGCTTTCCCTCTAAAGCAAGCTAACTTGCCAGTTAGAAACAAGGAATCGCTCTTGAGATCCTTGAAGAACCAAAAGGCTCGTGAGGTAAGAGCCTTGTAGACACAGCTGCATGTCAAGGTCTTTTTCCTTAGCAACAGCAGCAGATGAATCCAGAGACCAATGGGATAGCACACATCTACCAGCAGTTGGAGATAGAGAAACTAATTAACAGGTGGTCCTATTGGCTGGCATGCCTCCTGCATCTTCAGTATGCTTTATTTCCCAGCAGGTGATGGTCGCTATTCAACTAGCTCCTGGATTCTGGCTGTGACTGGATAGTTATTTTCTCGTGTTGAGGTTTCTCTTCAGTGAGATTGCAATTTTATTTCTCCTATTGAGGTTTCTCTTCAGTGAGACAGGGGTGTCCGGCTGAACGGTGCCGGCTTTAGAGGTTACACCTGGGCTCCCCCAGGTCCCTGCCTCACCCTCCCTCTAATGATAGAGGGTCTGACTGGGTCTCGATTTTTCTTCTTTCCCTTCACTGTAAAAAAAAAAAAAAAGAGACCACAGTGACTTTTAAACAAGTCTGCCCTCATAGTGCTGAGCAATCAGCATCTCCAGGCACTATCAACAAAGTTATGAGTATATGTTTTATTTGCACTTCTTTTCTGGTTTCTGGTTGTGGTAGATCTGCGGGTTCGGTGTGAGTCTACAGAAGGAATATGTTTTTTATCAAACACTATATTTTGTAGAGTTGTGGAAATGGTTTAGTGACTGACAAGTAAATTAACATTTGTATGAAGTTTATTCAGTAAAGGGCTTCTGGTGTATGGATAGAGAGCTCTGTTGACAGAACTAGTGCCTTCCCGCATGTTGTAGGCATGTGCTTGTTTTCATACTCTGGCAGCAGCGCCACAGCGGTAGTGGAATTTCTCCCCGAGGCAGACTCTGCTTGGCAGTTCCCTTGGCCGGGTGGAGGTAAATATTTGGACGTCTCCGGGTGTGTTCTTCACATAGCCGGTTCCTGACTGAGTGCAAGAGGTGTGTGCTTATTTTCCTAAGTTGAGAACGAAGCAGCATTCATTTATTTCTCTCCAATGTTCATTTTAAGCATTTTATACCATGACAGTGGGAAAAATATTTTAATAGTTGGCTCCAGGTAGGTTTTTAATGCATTGTTGACAGAGCCAGCTCAACGTTCCAGCGTTCAACGGCCCAGTGTTCACGGAGTTTATTTTGCAGCTGACTTAAGTCACTATTCCACGGCTTCCCTGTTTTTAGAGTTCTACGCATCAGTAGTGTTTCAACAGCTTTTGCCACTGTTGCGGTAATATACCTTGTTTCCCCACTCTCTCTGCTTGAAAAGACGTGGAGGGGCATAATCAAAAAAAGCGTCTAAGTCCCCTTTTGGCCTAAGTCCCTAAATGTTCAACTCAGAAGCAGGGAAAGTGTCCATAACCAAAACAAACGTCCATGTTTTGATTATGGCCTTCCTCTGCCTAAACGCCCAATCTCCACTACGTCTACAAATACCCCCACAACACATCTACACTTTTTAGCCATAATGAAACAAAAACACGCCTAGGCCACAAACGTCCAACAGAAGGGCTTTTAGGCGATGGAGGAGTTTCAGCTCGGCGGTTTTCTGAGTTGCAGGCCTTGTACCGCGGGGATTCTTATTTCTGATTTACAAATTCTGGGATGTCAATTCGGACAGTAGCACAATTTCTTTCTAAGGTGGTGTCATCCTTTCTTTTATGCCACTTTCACTTTTCCTTCCTTCTTCCTGGGAGGAGGAATGGGGAGGCGAGCTTTTCTTCACTGCATTTTTTGAAAGTGCGTAGCATTTTCCGTAGTCTGTAGGTTTCTAACGACTTTTAGTCATTTAGATCACCTCTTTGTATTCTTCAAGGGATGCGACAAACATAAGGCAGCGTCCAAAGCCTCCATCACTTGAAGGGTCCAGGAGGACATTCTTTACACTTACTTGATGGCAGGGAAGTGGTTGGCAGAAGAACTTCATGACCATTCAGCCAGAGCAATGGCGGCTACTTGGGCATAGTTCAGAGGTTTTTTCCTTGGAGGAGTTTTGTCATGTGACTACTTGGTCTTCCAAAAATACTTTATCTCAGCATTACCGGTTGGATATGGGGGTGCATACGGAGGCAGCGATTAGTGCTTCGGTTGTTGCGGAGGCGGCATTTGCTTCCCACCCAGATTGAGGATTGCTTTGCTACATCCCATTGGTCTCTGGATTCATCTGCTGCTGTTGCTAAGGAAGGAAAAATTATTTTCTTACCTGTTAATTTTCTTTCCTTTAGACGCAGTACATGATTCCAGAGCCCCACCCTTTCTGGATATTGACTGTCGTTTTTTTCTTTTGCAACTTTCAAAGTCTGTTATTATTCGAAGTCTGTTATTATTGATTTGTTATGGGAAAGAAGTTTTTTACATGCTAAGCATATTGATGGTTACAGATGCTTGGGCAAGGAGCAATACTGAAGATGCAGGAGGCGTGCCAGCCAATAGGACCACCTGTTACTCAATTTCTCTATCTCCATCTGCTTGTAGATGTGTGCTATCCCATTGGTCTCTGGATTCATCTGCTGCGTCTAAAGGAAAGAAAATTAACAGATAAGAACATAATTTTTCCGTATTCACTGCCTGGAGCATCCTTGCTGCCCAGTTAGAAGAAAAACTCCCTGCCTGTGCTGGAGGCTACTCCTTTGCTGTTTTCTTATGTAATTATTTTTTTTCAATTAGGTTTTGGTTCCAATAAGTACAATGCCACCTTCCTTTTTTTTTTGAAAGGGAGGGGGAGGGAGGAGGGAGCACAAATTGGACAGCAGTAAAGAGAGGGAGAGATGTGGGTTATTGACCTAGTTTCCCTCAGTATATCTTCTAGGCACCCAATTAGCCTAAACCCCCTAGGCTGAACTGAAGCAAAAAACCGCAACAGGAGCCCAAAAGGCTGATTAAAGCAGGAGCACAGGTAAAAGCCATCCATCTGCCTGCTAGAGGTAGAGAATACTGGAGTCTCAAGGAGCATGCCATCCGAGGTAATGGATCACATCATTGATGTTCTCTATATCCTCCTGCTGATGGACATAATTTTACCTTATATGTCATCGAAAAGTCATTCATTACAAAATTTACTAACAGTGATAGAAACAATAACACATAGTAATGAACCAGGGAGGACTTTTTTAGATAATATATTACTGTCATTTGTCTCAGTAGTATATAGGTCTCAGTAATAAAGTACAAGAATTCAACACTTACAACATTTCAAATAGACTATCATGGAGCAAATGCTTTACTTCTACTAAATATAACTAAAGTGGCCTGATGCAATCTTATGATTAAAACCCTTAAATAAAATTCTTCCAGTGTACTGCATTACTTTATTAAAATTCATATTCAGTAGTGCTCTAAAATACAAGCATCACTCTCTACTGGAAACAAATGTCACAGCTGTATGAAAAAGGGACAAGAAGATTTATCAAAAAAGGCAAGATAAAACAAAATAGACTAGAGCTGCATTTTAGAAAGTAAGGACTTCCAAGTTGATATGTTGCTAGTGGCACTAGTATTTTAGAACAGGATCTGAATGTATTAAAATTCATGAGTAATGGGGGGCCTATGTTCTGGTTATGTACAACATGAACATTCATTTTACAAACGGAAATGTCCAAACTATAAACAGGGCAAAATAAAGGAGATGAACATCATTGTGACAGCTTAGAAGGATTGGTGGAGTAGCCTAATGGTTAGAGTAGCACGCTGAGAACCTAGGGTCTCTTTTAAATCCACTATAGCTCTTTGTGATTTTTTAAAAATTATCAGCCCATCAGAGACAAAAAAATACCTACTGCACCTGAGTATGCACTACTTCAATAGCCTTTGGGCTTGCAGGGGGTGGTATAAAAGGTATTAAAAATAAAATTAGTACTATGAATAACCATAGTTCCTGAAGCCAACACAAAGCCAGTTTCACATGGGGGGGGGGGGTAAGAGAGGACAACCATTGGGATAAGGGTGGATATGGTTTAAATTAAATCATGAATTAAATCACTAGTCAGAAAGCTTTGATTTAAATTATGCTTTTCTATAGAAAGACTCATTCTTTCTGGTATAATTTTAATATATATAACCAGATAAAGGTTTGCATTTTGCATGCATGTCTGCCTTATCCATAGGTAGAGGAACTTCATTAAAATATCCCCAGACTGGGTCTCTCTCACGGCCTGCTGCCATTATAGGTTTTCTCCTGCAAGGAGAAAAAAATATGATAAACCTCAGGCTATATACACACAAAGATCCCAAGGCTTGTGGAGTATTATGCTCAAAACTTTTCACTTTAATTTTTACTGCTTATCTCTCCCTCCTCACACTTGCTTCTTGTGTAGATATATAAACTTAGCACTTAAGAGGTAACGGATTGATTCTGTATACAGTGATTTGCAAAGGAAAAATGGCCTAGATTCTGCTATCGGCTGGTTGCAGAATTGTGGTCATGAGTAAAGTAGGCACCGGAAATCTAGGCCAGGGTTTTCAAGGCCTACATTTCTGACATTTACCTATCACATGAATCACACATACAGAGATGCTTTATGATGCCTGACACTACTTCTGGCATTAGCCAGGCATATAGTGGAATTAGGCATTGTAAAATACCTTCGTAGTTGCGATTCTGGTGCTGTTATTTAGGCACTAGTAGGCACCTGCATTTTTTCTTTTAAAAACTTTAAAAAAAATTTTAATAGCATTTTCAACTTAAGTTAGGTGCCTAACTTAAAACGCTGTTTATAGAATCCGGGTCAATAGGGCTAAGATATAGAAGTGTTAAATAATAGTAGTAGTAGTAAGGTTTTGTTCTCAACTCTGTATATCATAGTTACCAGATGCAAGGGTCCACCTTGGGGGTTAGCACCCAAGAAAAAGATCTTGGTGTCATTATAGACAATACAATGAAACCTTCTGCTCAATGTGTGGAGGGGGCTAAAAAAGCAAACAAGATGCTAGGAATTATTTTAAAAAGGATGGTTAAAAAGACTAAGAATGTTATAATGCCTCTTTATCGCTCCATGATGCGACCGCACCTGGAGTATTGCATTAAGTTCTGGTTGCCTTATCTCAAGAAAGATATAGCGGAACTAGAAAAGGTTCAAAGAAGAGCAAACAAGATGATAAAGGGGATGGAACTCCTCTCTTATGAAGAAAAACTAAAAAGGTTAGGGCTCTTCAGCTTGGAAAAGAGAGGGCCGAGGGGAGATATGATTGAAGTCTACAAAATCCTAAGAGGTGTAGAATAGGTATGTTGATCAATTTTTTTACTCTTAAAAATTAAAACCAATAGGAGGAAATATTTTTTTACTCTGAAACGCATTGCCAGAGGTTGTGGTAAGATCAGATAGCGTAACTGGTTTTAAGAAAGGTTTGGATAATTTACTAGAGGAAAAGTCCTTAGTTTGTTATTTAGACAGACATGGGGGAAGCCACTGCTTGCCCTGGATTGGTAGCATAGAATGTTGCTACTGTTTGGGTTTTTGTCAGGTACTAGTGACCTGAATTGGCCACCATGAAGACAGACTACTGGGCTAGATGGACCTTTGGTCTGACCCAGTAAGGCTTTTCTTATGTTCTTATACCATTTTCGTTGTGAAGAAGAAGCATGTTATCTCTGCAGACACAAATTTGCAGTTTTGAGAAATGCAAAACCAACTATCTGTGATTATCTTGTAGATTGAAAAATTGCCCATGACAATTATGTTGTGATTATGAATGGATTAATGGAATTAATTTACCAAAAATTTTAAAACATTGCATGACTATATAGCCTCATGCTACATAATTATAAACTAATCCTTATTTCATGATGAATTATTTGTGGACTATAATGTGTCTTAAATATAAAACTATCTTTAGATAGATTTTTCCCCAAAAAAGCATTTTATTTTTTAAAAATCCAAATTAAATTAAAAAATTCTGATTTAAATTTTAAAAATTCAATTTATTTTATTTTTTTAAATCATTGATTAATTTGGCTGTCTCTTCTATAAGACCCTATATGGTTTATTGCTTTATTACCTAACCAGTCATTTCTTATTTTCCAGACCCGGGCAGATCTCTCGACCCCAGTCACTCTTTTCCTTCCCATCAGTTAAAGATTTCTCACATAAGAGATTCATCAAATTCTTATCCTACCAAGCAGCTTCTAGAGATCCAGAATGGAGTCATTTTCTCCGTTCTTCTACATCATATGTAGTTTAGGAAGCAAATGAAAACACACCGCTTCCCCAAACCTGTCGACCCAGTTTTAAAATAATCCTTGTTGACCCAAGACTAGACAATTTTCACTCATCATCTTACCCCATCACAAACCTCAATTTTTCATTTATTGTTTTTTGTGCGTTTATTACACTTCTCCCTCAGTATTCGCGGGGGATAGGGGCAGAGCCGGACCATGAATTGAGAAAAACTGCAAATATCTACTCGTCCGGCTCTGACCCACCCCCACCTCCCTCCCGCCTTCCCCCCAGCATCCCGGCCTTACCTGGTGGTCTAGCAGGCTTTTGGGGCAGGAGCAATCTTCCTACGCTCCTGCCCCATGCAGATCACCAATAGGAAATGACTGCCGTGAGTTCCCGTAGTCTCTCGAGACTACGACGGGAGCTCACGGCAGCTATTTCCTATTGGCGATCTACACAGGGCAGGAGCATAGGAAGATTGCTCCTGCCCCAAAAGCCTGCTAGACCACCAGGTAAGGCCGGGATGCTGGGGGGAAGGCGGGAGGGAGGTGGGGCTGGGTCAGAGCCGGACGAGTAGATATTTGCAGTTTTTCTCAATTCATGATCCGGTACGACGGGAGCTCATGGCAGCTATTTCCTATTGGCAATCTACACAGGGCAGGAGCATAGGAATATTGCTCCTGCCCCGAAAGCCTGCTAGACCACCAGGTAAGGCTGGGATGCCAGGAGGAAGGTTGGAGAGAGGCGGGAACGTGGTAAACTTTGGGTTCCCCCCCCCAAAAAAAATTGTGAATATGTGAAATCGCGAGTGTGGAAACCGCAAATGGGGAGGGGGAAGTGTATTCTAATTTATGTTATGTTATGTTATCCACCCTGATATTAATAGGTAACTTCTCTTAAGCTCATCAGTGGAGAGCTATTCAATCTGCATCTTTCTGTAACCTGGACATATTGGGTATCAGGTCTAAATACCAACATCAATCATTTTAGAAATGGCCCTTCTGAAATCAGAGTTCAATATCCATATTTTGGCCCCTCCCTAGTCCCGCAGAGAACATGCCGAAACCATGTCCCCTTGCCATAAGGACTCTGCAGTTTTAGATGTCTATATCTCAGCTTTATAAAATTGGGATTTGGATGCCTGTACAGTATGGTTGTCTAAATGTTGGTTCATTCAAACACAAATAAAGCTTCTAAAATAAGGGCCATACTGTAGGGACCAGTTCATCCAAAACACAAATAAGGTTTCTAAAATAAAGGACCATAGGAACCTCTTTATCTTTATAAAATTCTGAGTGACAAAAATGGTGTCTACTTTGCAGGAATAGACAGTTACACCTGTAACTGTACACACACAGATTAGGTACTGGTTGTCAGGTAGACTACAGAGGGTCGGAGTAAAGGGCCAATATTCTGACTGGTGGGGAGTCACGAGCGGTGTGCCGCAGGGATCGGTGCTGGGGCCGCTACTCTTCAACATATTTATCAATGACCTGGAAACGGAGGCAAAGTGTGAGGTTATAAAATTTGCAGACGATACCAAACTCTGCGCCAGAGTTAGGACCAGGGAGGAAACATAGAAACATAGAAAGATGATGGCAGAAAAGGGCTACAGCCCACCAAGTCTGCCCACTCTACTGACCCTCCCCATTAAGTCTGAGTGCTAATGACCCAGCTCCTTAACTCGACCCTCGCAGGGATCCCACGTGGATGTCCCATTTATTCTTAAAGTCGAGCACGCTGGTGGCTCTGATCACCTGCTCCGGAAGTTTGTTCCACTGATCCACCACCCTTTCTGTGAAGAAATACTTCCTGGTGTCACCACTAAATTTCCCTCCTCTGAGTTTGAGCGGGTGCCCCCTTGTGACCGAGGGTCCCTTGGGAAAGAATATGTCATTTTCCACCTCGACACGACCTGTGACGTACTTAAATGTCTCTATCATGTCACCCCTTTCCCTGCGCTCTTCGAGAGTATAGAGCTGCAATTTGCCCAGTCTTTCTTCGTATGAGAGACCCTTGAGTCCGGAGACCATCCTAGTGGCCATCCGCTGGACTGACTCAGCTCGAAGCACATCTTTACGGTAATGTGGCCTCCAGAATTGCACACAGTATTCCAGATGAGGTCTCACCATGGTTCTGTAAAGTGGCATTATGACTTCAGGTTTGCGGCTAACGAAGCTTCTATTGATACATCCCATCATTTGCCTTGCCTTGGATGAGGCCTTCTCTACCTGTTTGGCAGCCTTCATGTCTGCACTGATGATTACTCCCAAGTCCCGTTCTTCTGAAGTCCTAGCTAGTGTTTCTCCATTCAAGGTGTATGTTCTGCATGGATTTCTGCTGCCGAGATGCATGACCTTACACTTCTTAGCATTGAAGCCCAGCTGCCATATCGAGGACCAGTTTTCCAACGTGATAGATCATGCGTCATGCTATCCTTGAGATTGCTTTCGCTTACTGTATTACACAGTTTGGCATCGTCGGCAAACAGTGCTACTTTACCCTGAAGCCCTCGGGTCAAGTCCCTTATGAATATGTTGAAAAGGGATGGTCCCAGGACTGAGCCCTGCGGCACTCCGCTGGTCACCTCCGAAGTCTCAGAGAGGGTGCCGTTGACCATCACCCTCTGAAGTCTTCCACTCAGCCAATCATTGACCCATGCAGTTAGTTTCTCACCTAACCCCATCGATTTCATCTTGTTTAATAGTCTACGGTGTGAGACACTGTCAAAAGCTTTACTGAAATCCAAGTACACTATGTCCAGAGACTCTCCCGAGTCTAGCTTTCCTGTCACCCAATCAAAGAAGCTGATAAGATTGGATTGGCATGACCTGCCCCTAGTGAATCCATGTTGGCAGGGATCCCTTAGATTCCCCTCATCCAATACCGTGTCTAATTTACCTTTAAGTAGAGTTTCCATGAGTTTACACACTATTGATGTGAGACTCACCGGTCTGTAATTCGCAGGCTCTGCTCTGCAACCCTTTTTGTGCAGAGAAACGACGTTAGCTGTTTTCCAGTCCAGGGGGACTCTCCCCGTACTTAGGGAGAGATTGAAGAGCATGGCAAACGGTTTTGCCAGAACATCGCATAGCTCTCTGAGCACTCTTGGGTGCAAATTGTCCGGTCCCATGGCTTTGTTCACCTTAAGTCTTGACAGTTCTCTGTAAACATCAGCAGTTGTGAACTCAAAATTCTGAAATGGGTCTTCCATGCTTTGCTTTGTTTCCAGCCGTGGCCCGTGCCCTGGTGCCTCACAGGTAAAGACTGAACAGAAGTAATCATTCAGTAGTTTGGCTTTATCGGAATCTGTTTCCACATAATCCCCGTCTGGCGTTCTAAGGCGTGTTATCCTGTTTGTGTTCTTTTTCCTGTCGCTAATGTACCTGAAGAAGGATTTGTCCCCTTTCTTAATGTTCTTCACTAGAGTTTCTTCCATTTGAAGCTTGGCCTCCCTGACTGCTGTTTTGACCGCTGTAGACTTTGTCCTGTATTCAATGTTTGCTTCCTTTTCCCCGGTGCGTTTGTATGAGAGAAATGCTCTTTTCTTCTCCTTGACGAGGTACAAGACCTCATCAGTGAACCATTGGGGTTTCTTTTTTCTTTGTTGTTTAGTTACCGATTTTATGTAGCGGATAGTTGCCTCGTGAAGAGTCGATTTCAAGGTTGACCACATAGCTTCCACATTATCAGTTACTTCTTGAACCTGCAGCTTCTGATGGACGAAATCTCCCATGCGTGCGAAGTTAGTGCCCCGGAAATTGAGTACCCTTGTTTTTGTTTGTGATCTAGGGAAGCCTTTCTTAAGGTTAAACCATACCATGTTATGATCACTGGTGGCTAGCGTTTCTCCCACCGAGACCTCCGAGACGCTTTCCCCGTTCGTAAGTACCAGGTCCAGGATGGCCTGGGCCCTGGTGGGCTCTAGTACCATTTGTTTGAGCCGTACTCCCTTCATGGACGTCAATATCCTCCTGCTATCACAAGTTGTCGCTGAGAGTGTGTTCCAGTCTACATCAGGCATGTTGAAGTCTCCTAACAGAACAACATCCCCCCGTAAGGTGATATTCTCAATGTCCTCAATTAATTCTGTGTCCTTGTCCTCCGATTGTCTTGGAGGTCTGTATACCACACCAAGGTACAGGCATTTTTCTCCGCCTCTGGCCAGGTTTACCCAGATGGATTCCCCAGTATACTTGACATCCGTGATCCTGGTTGTCTTGATGATCTCTTTGATGTAAAGTGCTACCCCTCCTCCTAACTTACCCTCTCTGTCTTGGCGAAGCAGGTTGTATCCTGGTATAGTTATATCCCAAAAAAGCCAAACAGCTAGATGGTCATAAAATTAATTGACCAATATATTTTAGTCTACATGAAGGAAAATGATCTCAGATATGCCACTCCTGCGGATTATATTATTATAGCCCACATATGGATTAGTGGCGTGGTTTTCTTTCATTGATCTATAAAACCTTCATGGTAAACCTATGACTAATTTTGTCTGGATTATCAATGTTTAACAATTACTCTTAATATTTAAATTTTTTACTTATACAATAATATTACGTAATTTTTTATTTATAAAAAAAAATTTTTACTTTTTCTTTGTGCAAATTTAGCAAAAATATTTTCAAAAAAGTGCAGCAAGCATAAATCTATTTGTGCAAATAAGCAATTCTCATAACTGTGCAAACTTGCAAAAAAGTAGAATAGCAGCTAATTTATCATCACTGGAAAAGTGTAAACCAGCAAAAACTCTCGTATAGATAAACACCAACATACGGCTTCATCAGGGTTTTTACCATTATACGGGTTTAAATATTTGTCTCTCAGGTTGTTATAACAACCTGAGAGACAAATATTTAAACCCGTATAATGGTAAAAACCCTGATGAAGCCGTATGTCACGGCGAAACGGGCTCCCGTTGGTTATTAACTTTGGGAGATAAAGCTCCTTATCTTGTAATACCACTACACAAGATAAGTGTTATTTTGATATGTCTCTGCTATAATTTGCGTATTTGCACTACTTTGCTGCTTTTCTCTGTGCTTTCTATACTTGCACAATTTCAATTGCTTATTTGCACAAGAGACTTTCTTGCTGGTTTATACATTTCCAGTGTAGAAATTAGCTGCTATTTCATTTTTTTGCAAGTTTGCACAGTCATAATTATCGCTTATTTGCACAAATAGTGTTTTTGCTATAAATTGCGTATTTGCACTATTTTGTTGCTATTTTCTGTGTTTTCTTTACTTGCACTATCTCGTTGGTGTTTATCTATACGAGAGTTTTTGCTGGTTTACACTTTTCCAGTGATGATAAATTAGCTGCTATTCTACTTTTTTGCAAGTTTGCACAGTTATGAGAATTGCTTATTTGCACAAATAGATTTATGCTTGCTGCACTTTTTTGAAAATATTTTTGCTAAATTTGCACAAAGAAAAAGTAAAAAAAATTTTTTATAAATAAAAAATTACGTAATATTATTGTATAAGTAAAAAATTTAAATATTAAGAGTAATTGTTAAACATTGATAATCCAGACAAAATTAGTCATAGGTTTACCATGAAGGTTTTATAGATCAATGAAAGAAAACCACGCCACTAATCCATATGTGGGCTATAATAATATAATCCGCAGGAGTGGCATATCTGAGATCATTTTCCTTCATGTAGACTAAAATATATTGGTCAATTAATTTTATGACCATCTAGCTGTTTGGCTTTTCTGATTAACCTTTTTCGTGGATCTATTTAGTTTTTGGTTAATTCAGTTCTCTAATTTATCATTTTGATAGTTATATCCCACCCATGAGAGTCTGTGAACCATGTTTCGGATATTGCTATTACGTCAAGGTCTGCATTAACTATTTCTGTTTCCAGTTCTAGAAATTTATTCCCTAGGCTGCGTGCGTTAACATACATAGCTCTCCACTCTTTATGTTTATTACTCTCCTGTAGAGAGCCACCCATTTGAATTAAAGTGTCTCCTAGCGATTCTTTTGCAGTAAGGGTACTTACCTCAGACTTAGAAGCGGAGTTTTGGTTCGCCACATCAGGATTGTTACTTACTGCTCTGGTGTAAAAGTGGGTACCCACCCCCGACTTACCTAGTTTAAAGCCCTTCGAAGTAGGCGGGCTAGTCGGTGTCCGAAGACGTTCTTACCTCTGTTGGTCAGGTGGAGTCCGTCTGATCCCTGTAGTCCCTGTAGTGCCTCTCCGTGATTCAGGAATCCGAAGTTCATTTCCCGGCACCATCGTTGTAGCCATTCATTCGTCTTCAGGATACGTTCGTCCCTGTCCCTTCCTCTGCCCCTAACAGGAAGAATGGAAGAGAATACTACCTGTGCTCCTGTCTGCTTTAGCCTCCTTCCCAGAGCTCCGAAGTCTCTGGCTATGTCCTCCAGGGTGTTCTTGGCAGTGTCATTCGTTCCGACGTGGATAAGCAGCATGGGGAAGTGGTCCTGGGGCCTGAGAAGTCTATCGAGACAGGTGGTCACGTATCTTATTCTGGCTCGGGCAGACAGCAGACTTCCCTCGACTGCATATCTGGTCTGCATATTGGTCCCTCGGTGCCCCTCAACATGGAGTCCCCAATGGCTATTACTCTACGCTTCTTTTGGGGGTGTCGATCCATCGTCCCCGGAGATGGAGAAGTGTGTTGATCATGGTCCACATCAGTAGTCTCTTCCTGCAAGACCTGGAATCTGTTCTTCAGGCTCAGCTGTGGAGTCGATGTGGAGCTGCCCTGGTGAGAGAAAGAGTGAGAAGGTGAGGAGATTGTAAATGGGGGGGGGGGATCTCCTACGTTTACCTGTGGAGGAGGTCACTAACTGCCAGGAGTCAGTGTCCCCATCCATCTCCTGAACTGCAATAGTTGGTTTCTTTGTCGGCGGCCCTGGAGTCATCATGGGTGATCCGTCACGGGCCCGTTCTGTGATTTGGGATAGTTCCTGCACTATCCCATCGATGTAGGCCTCATCCTCTCTAATGCCTCTCAGACGTTTCACCTCCTCCCTAAGGCTTCTTAGTTCCTGCATGATGTCTTCATCCCACTGACCGACCTCCTCTGTCTGTGTAGAGGCCGTGATGTACTGCTGTGGGATGGCCTCGGTCTGTGCGGAGACGTCCTTTCCCGGGGCTGTGTTCTCCTCCGTCTGTGTGTAGGCCGAGTTCATCTCCCGGATCACCTTGCTTGTAGTTTTCACAATCCTTGTATGCCCTGCCATAACAAAAGAGAGAGAGTAAATGTAGGAGTATGAGAGATAGTGTGAGAGTATGAGAGAAGAATGAGAAGAGGAGAAAAGTACTTTTTTTTAATTTTTTTAATTTTTTTTTTAGTTAGGTTTTTTTTTTGTTTTTTTTTTTTAATTAGAAAAATTAGGTTTGCTGCTAGGCTGCCTGGGCTCCTTCTCAAGGCTCCTTCGCGAAGGCGCTCTCGCTAAGGCGAGCGCCTTTGCCGCTCGCCTTGGCTGGGTGCCGTTGGCTCCCTTCTTTTTAAAGTGGAGCCCGGCACCGATGCGACCTCTGACGCGGCGGGGGTGGGCGGAGCTTCCTCTCGCCTCGACCCCGATCAGGCTTCCTCAGCTCTGCCTCTCCTGCCTTCAGGCTGTCTCCCCTCTGCTGATCCTGGCAAGAAAAAAAGAAAAACGCTGCCGAGGTCTGCCTCGTGGTCCGGCTCCCTTCTTTTTAAAGTGGAGCCCGGCACCGATGCGACCTCTGACGCGGCGGGGGTGGGCGGAGCTTCCTCTCGCCTCGACCCCGATCAGGCTTCCTCAGCTCTGCCTCTCCTGCCTTCAGGCTGTCTCCCCTCTGCTGATCCTGGCAAGAAAAAAAGAAAAACGCTGCCGAGGTCTGCCTCGTGGTCCGGCTCCCTTCTTTTTAAAGTGTGAGGAACTGCAAAGGGACCTCGATAAGCTGGAGGACTGGGCAAACAAATTGCAAATGCGCTTTAACGTAGATAAATGCAAGGTCATGCACATAGGGAAAAAGAACCCGTTGTTCAAGTATAAAATGGGGGGGGGGGGATTGCTGGGAGACACCGGACTTGAGAGAGACTTGGGTGTGCTAGTGGATCCATCCATGAAACCATCCGCACAGTGTGCAGCAGCCTCGAAGAAAGCCAACAGGATGCTGGGCATCATTAAGAGGGGCATAACAACCAGGACGCGGAAAGTCATCATGCCGCTGTATCGAGCGATGGTGCGCCCACATCTGGAATACTGCGTTCAATATTGGTCACCGCACCTCAAGAAGGACATGGCGGTACTTGAGAGAGTCCAAAGGAGAGCAACGAAACTGGTAAGAGGGCTGGAAAACTGCCCATACGCCGAGAGGCTGGATAAGCTGGGGCTCTTCTCTCTGGAAAAGAGGAGGCTCAGGGGGGATATGATAGAGACCTTCAAAATACTTAGGGGCATAGAGAGGGTGGACAGGGACAGGTTCTTCAGACTAAAAGGGATGACAGGTACGAGGGGGCACTCAGAGAAACTGAAGGGGGATAGGTTCAAATCAAATGCAAGGAAGTTTTTCTTCACCCAAAGGGTCGTGGACATATGGAATGTGCTCCCGGAGGAAGTGATCCGGCAGAGTACAGTACAGGGATTCAAACAGGGATTGGACGGATTCTTGAAGGACAAGGGGATCGTGGGGTACTGAGGGTACTGAGGGAGGTGCTGGGGTGTTGCATAAGTATAGACAACTCAGGTCGTGCAGGTGCAAGGCCGGAGGGTTAGGACTTTGATGGGAAGATAGGACTTCGATGAGAAACCTAGGGGGCAAGGGGGCCCCCTTCTGGTGATTCTGTTGGGCCGCCGCGGGGGTGGACTGTTGGGCGGGATGGACCTGTGGTCTGACCCGGCAGAGGCACTGCTTATGTTCTTATGTATATGCAGCCCAAAGATTTTCATTTTGTTTTGTTTCCCGTGTTATTTATTGGAATTTTCATTTTGTTCAGGTTTTTCAAAAATGTGATTGTTTGAGGGGTAATATTAGTAGTAGTTTGCAGTCTTGGAGGTCATTTTACTAATCTGCAACAAAATATGTCCTTAGTGCAGAGTTTTTTCCATGTGCAAAGACAAGTTTAAGTTGTATTAGGCTTCTTGTTACATCAGAACACTAAACTTTCAGTGCCACACTCTGAAATGTCACAAAAAGTCTTTAATGTTTTTAACATGTCTATAAAGTACAATGCATAGTTTCTTTCATGTAAAGAGGATTAGTTTGGTTTGTATTTTAATACAGTACTTAACATCACATTTTTGGTACTTGGACTAGAGCAGTATTCTTCAATGCAAGTCCTGGGGACCAAAAGCAGCCCCTGGAGACTTCTGGGAAGGTCCACATTATCTTTCTGGATTTTTTTCCTGCTACTTTTCTTCTCTACCCAGGCTCAGACCAGAAAGGAGTTAAGTGAAGGAAGGAAGAGCCGTATGCTTTAAGGATAAAGCATTTTTCAATTTGTAAAACAGAATTCATTTTGGAAATGCTTACAACCTTGAAAATAAGCCTCTTCCCCCCCTGAGGTTTGAAGGTGGGCTGATGGGGGTGGATGTCATTGACACACTGGTCAGCAGTGGCATGGCCCCTTATGGGAAGATATTTGGTGGCTTTCCTTCTGCTCATTAGAATCCAAAGTGGCCCTAGCTTAAAAATGAATGAAAACCACTGGACTAGAGAAAGGTTGCTAGACAGGAGATGAATAAACGGAAGCACAAGCAGAAAGAGAAATATATTTGGAATTGATAAAAAGTCACTTCTTTCTCTCTACTACTCATATTCCAGAATTTCTTCTTGGCCAGTTTATTGCCTTAATTAAATCAATTCTCCTTCCCATCCCCTCAATAACTCTTTATGAATGTCACAGAGACATTTTAGCAAATATATTTGCTAAAATTATTTTTGTGGATGGTAGCTAGTGGAAATATTCAGATACTTTCATGTAGCAACTTTATTTGATTTGCTATAAAAGCAGAGATACTCTTCTGAGTAGCACCTAATTTTCTTCTAAAGGTCAAATCGGTTTCCATTGTAGCCAAGAAATTAATCTTCCTCTAGTCTCTCCAATTCTATTAATACAAAAGAACACAAAATTCCATCATCTTAATGTCAGAGGATCAGTGAGGATTTATCTAGATATACTGTGTGTGTATATATATATATATATATATATATATATATAAAGATTTCTACCATTCAGGTGGTTTATTTGTTTAGTGTGTCTCCTTTATTAGGAGTGCCAATAAAGTAAATAAATCTTAACCAAATACACCTTATATCAGAAAGGAATGTCTTAAGGTTCAGCACCTAAAAGAACTCACTAGCTCCATTAACTGACCCACTAGAATTCAGATGCTATTAGTGTAACCCAAATGTACCATCTACTGTAAACCAGATGTGTGTCTCTACCTGAATATGTCATGTCTGTCATATCTTGACCTATACTGTATATGTACTCATGTAACCTGCTCTGGGCTCCTTTGGGACTAAAGAAATGAACAAACAAATTAATAAATAAATTTACATGGTTATAAAAGTAGCCTTTATAGTGCTAAAACTTATTGAAAACATAAAGTATAATAATGCCTTATGATAAAGGGCATACTCAGTTGCAAATACCAGGAAAGCATCCATAATTAGTACTACAAATTTTAAGGATAGAACTGATAAAAGGTCAGCAGTTGCAAAAGAGCTAGATTTACTAAAAAGCACTACCGCATTAATGCATTTAGGTTTCATTTTACACTAAAGGACCTTTTTACTAATAGTACATGCCAGCTGCATTGGTGTATACTAACATGGTAGTATGCTTTAGAAAATCTATCAAAAGAGATAGGATCACATCTTCTGCGCAGATGATATCTTCATTCTCTGTATAGTCAAAGAGTCCTTCAATAGCACCCTAAATTACCTGAAAAATACTATTGATGACCTAAGTGCATGGACGATGAGCAACTTCCTCAGACTAAATAAATCTAAAACAGAACTAGAACTGTCCACAGGTGAAAGTCTAAAGCTAGAAATAGAAAATGACATGGTGACCCTTTCCCGAAGGTGACCACATTGAAACCGCAGGAATGGGTAAAATTTATATTGGTTTACCGCCAGCATGGGGACAAACCTTTTTACCACTCTGTGGAGTGGTAAAAAGCTTTGTTCTCGGGGGAAACCCAATCTACTATAGCTTTCCAATATCCAACTATCGCAGGTCCTATGGCCCCAGCCTAACCACCACTCACTCGTGGGTCCTGCGGCTCCCTGCCGCTGGCACACACCTTGCAGAGTGAGCTGATCTCTACACAGGGCTGCTAGATGGTGCTCACACAGCCTTCCCTCTGCCGGACTGCTCCTTATGACGCAACTTCCTTTTTTCGCAAAGAAAGGAAGTTGTGTCATAAGGAGGAGCCCAGCAGAGGGAAGGCCACAGGCATCGTCAAGCAAGCCTGTGTTCAATGGCTCACTCTGCAAGGTTTGTGCCAGCAGCAAGGAGGGAGGGAAGCCATCTGGTCCCGCCGGACCTGCAAGCTAGTGCTGCCCGATTCACCTCCTGGTCTCACTTCAAAAACTACATATGGCCTTTGGAGGATTGCTGGTGCACTTTCCCTCTGCCATGGTCCCATCCCTCTGACCTAACGTCCTGAGGGAGAGGGAAAGTGCACTGGCGATCCTCTGCAGGCCATAATTAGTTTTTAAAGTGAGACCGGGAGACCAGGGGGATGCTGGATGATGGTAGAGAGAAGGGGAAAGCATGCCGGCATTTGGGGGGGGCTCCTGGTGTAGCTTTTAGAAATACATGGAGGGAGGGAGGGGGGTCCAAAGAGAGGAGCATATGCTGGACTGAGGTGGGGAAGTGGAGGGGAAGAAATAATGGGTCTGAAAACAGAGGAGAGGGAGAGAGATGTGGACAACGGGACGGAGGGAGAGGGAAAAGAAAGGAAGAGAAGTTGGACCCAAGGAGTGGTGTGCACGTAGCGGGGAAAGAAATGCTGGATAGAAGGTTAGCTGGGAAGTGAAAGTGAGAGATGATAGACCCTGGGGGTAGTGGAAAAGGAGGCAGAGATGCTGAATGAAAGAGTAGTTGAGAAAAGGAGAGATGGTGGATCTGGGGATGATAATAGGATCCATCGCTGCAGCTGCTCTTTTATTCTTTGGGCCGCCAGCAGTGTAAGTGAAGTAAACATGCTGCCTTCCGTGGCTAGAAGCTTTCCCTCTACTGCTTACTGGCCCCACTTAGGCATGAAGCAATAGCAGAGAGAAAGCTTCTTTTCTCACGCTGCCAGTGGCCCGAAGAGCGTAAGAATACTACTTTATCAGATCCCATGGAGGAGAAGAACATGGGGGAGGGTCACTAGAGGATAACGGGGGGAGGAGGGGGCGAAGAGTGGTCATTAGAGAAATGCTAGACTGCGGGGATGGAGATGAAAAAAGGGAAAGATGCTAGAACTCCGGGGGAGGAAAGGGAAGGGAAGGACAGAGATGGAAGATGGATGGTGAGCACAGAGAAAGAATAAAACTTATAATGGGCAGGAGACCCTGGCAAGCAAGTTATCAGAAGACAAATAGAAACCAGAGCCTGGTAACAACATGTTTTGAATAATGATCAGACAACAAAAGGTAGAAAAATAATTTTATTTTTTATTTTGTTATTAGAATATATAAGAACTGAAATGTTTATCCTGCCGGTGCTAGTGTTAGACATGGTTAGGGCCCAGGGCAGAAATTTGGGAGGGGATTCCAAAGCCCTCTACTAGCCTGTGCCATCTTCAGCTTCCATCAGGCTTAGGGCTTTCTCTAGCCAGGGGGCAGTTTCTCTAATTTCTCTCCTTGACCTAACACCATCTCTGGCATGTGTGATGTTTAGATTTTGCACAGTATGGGAGGAAATGAATCTTTTTTATTTTTTATTTTTTTTAAATATGTTTGCACTGTACTATATGGAAGGTGTGACTTCTTGGGATTTTGGTTTAATTTATGTTTATCATTTTTGGTCAGTTATTATGTATTTGGCATTGGTGTGTGTGACCGAGGTATTCTAATCTAATCTAATCTTCCATTTGTGCGTCGCACATACCTATACAAGCTCAAGGCAACAGATCAAGGAGGAAGGGGAAAAGTAGTAGGGAAGGGGGTATGGAGAAATAAGAGGGGGAGTTATACAGAAACTAAGACTGTTAATTGTCAAAGAGGTGAATCTTCAGGTTTTTTTCTGAATGTAGTGTAGTTTGTCTCTGTCCTGATAACTTCTGGTAGGTCATTCCAGGTTTTTACACCCAGATAAGTTAGCATAGAGTGGAAAATTCGCTTGTAGTGGAGGTTTTTTGTGGATGGTAGATTTAGTTGGATTCTGTTAAGGATTCTTTTTGATGTCGACCAAACATTAGAGAATAATTGGATGAGAGGGGCTACTGAGCTTCCGTATAGGATCTAGTGTAGGATACAAGACAATTTGAAAATTATTTGGGATGATATTTGGAGCCAATGTAATTGCCTGATGAAGGTTGTGATTGAGTCAAATTTCTTTAATTTGTAGATTAGTCTAACTGCTGTGTTCTGGATGAGTTGTAGTTTGTGGATGAGAGAAGTGTTGATGAGACAGCTGAGGACAATTAGACTAGTTCTGACTGTATTACAGCCTGAAGACATAAGATGAACAGTCGTTTCAAAAAATTGCGAACATCGATTGAGCTTCACATCTAGGGACACCATTTCTGTAACATGAAATTTCATCTCAAATTGAATGGAAACTATTTATAAAAAATATATATAAAATTTTTAGACTAGTTCTGACTGTATTACGGCCTGAAGATGAACAGTCGTTTCAAAAAATTGCGAGCATCGATTGAGCTTCACATCTAGGGACACCATTTCTGTAACATGAAATTTCATCTCAAATTGAATGGAAACTATTTATAAAAAATATATATAAAATTTTTAGACTAGTTCTGACTGTATTACGGCCTGAAGATGAACAGTCGTTTCAAAAAATTGCGAGCATCGATTGATCTTCACATCTAGGAACACCATTTCTGTAGCATGAAATTTCATCTCAAATTGAATGGAAACTATTTATAAAAAAATATATATAAATTTATTTTTTTTTACTGTGAACAGTAGTGGGGTTTGAGCCTCTATAGATCCCTATATTGCTTTTGGGTGTAAGTTTTTTGCCAATGACAAGAGCAACACTAGCTGAAAATCATCAATGATTGCTCGTGATAAGTTATTCCTTGAAGCTTTTTCGCTACCTGTTTTTTGAATTTAATGAAGGATCTTGGAGATAGAACCCACTTCTAGTGAGTGACATATTTTTGAATTAGTCACTACGACTTCTTACTTAAGAGATATTAAAATATCTCCAAGGTATAAATTCAAGGGATCAGGATTCTTTCAATAAAAAAGAGACACTGGAACGAGGGATCATAGAATGAGACTGAAAGGAGTGCTGCCATTTTGGATATCTAAATGCTTTTAAATATCATCCTGTTGCTCTTTTTCTGTGATCATATTCTATGCTTCTATTTCTAGAACTGTGATGCTTATTTACAAAGGCAGTTTCCATTTTTATCCACAGAAAACACCTATCACCTTACACAGCTATTGAAGATAATTGAATTGAAATTGAAAGATAAGGGCAGCCTAAGATTCATTGAGGCTCTGCATAGTGATTGTATCATTACCATCCAGTACAGTGTAAAGTAAAACACTAGAGATCCAAATTGGATTTATATTTCCTTTTGTAAACACACACAGTATTCAAATGCAGTCATGAATTTAATGAGATTGTAATTGTTTTGGGAGTTGCCTAAATTGAATTTCCAGAAACACTGTCCATAATTGATACGGATGGATTGTAGAAAACTGTTTTTATACAATATATAGTTGTAATTGCCTATTAAGTTATTTTTTTAGATAAATATAACTGCAAAAATTTGTATTATAATGATTTTGGGAATGAAACTCCATATGTGCAGTATTATTATTACTAGTAAACCAATGTGTATCTTGAAAAGTAGCATTTGTAGTTTACTAAACATTTATCAGCAATGCAATAGATTTTATAATTTGCCAAAAGCAGAAGAAAAAAAACACCTATGAAAGTAGATAATATAAAAAGCCCCAGGGTTCTCTGCACCTCTTCCTTCAGTGCCCCAGGGTTCTCTGCACCTCTTCCCTCAGTACCCTGATCGCCTCCCATGGCTTCCAGTATCACCTATATGCTGATGACTCCCAGATCTATCGCTGAAATTTCACCTAAAGTCCCCAAAAAAGTCTCTGCCTGTTTGGCTCACATTACTCCCTGGATGTCCTACTGTCATCTGAAACTAAACATATCCAAGACTGAGCTGCTTCTTTTTATTCCTAAATCCTCTGCTCCTCCTCCTCTGTTCTTCATCTCGGTAAATAATACTGTCATTGTTCCAGTTTCCTCTGCTCACAACCTTGGAATCGTCTTCAATTCTGACCTCTCATTTTCTATGAATATCCAACAAACTGCTTTCGCTTCTATTTCTATAACATCACCAAAATTTTCCCCTTCCTCTCTGAGCACACTATCCAGATCCTTGTCCACACTCTCGTAACCTCACGCTTAGATTACTGCAACCTACTTCTACCTGGTATCCCACAGTGCCACCTCTCCCCCCCTGCAATCTGTGCAAAACTGTGCTGCACAACTTATCTTCTACCAATCTCGCTACACTCATGTCACCCCTCATGAGAGTGGTAGAAAACTGGAACGCTCTTCCTGAGTCTGTCATAGGGGAAAACACCCTCCAGGGATTCAATACAAAGTTAGACAAGTTCCTGCTGAACCAGAATGTACGCAGGTAGGGCTAGTCTCAAGGCACTAGTCTTTGACCAGAGGGCTGCCGCGTGAGCGGACTGCTGGGCACGATGAACCACTGGTCTGACCCAGCAGCGGCAATTCTTATATTCTCTCTTTAAATCACTTCACTAGCTCCCTATCTGCCTTCGCATACAGTTCAAGCTCCTATTGCTGACCTACAAATATGTTCATTCTGCTGCCCCTCAATATCTCTCCTCTCTTCTCTCTCCTTATACACCTCCCAGAGAACTCTGTTTAGATAAGCTGCTCTTAGCTGTACCCTTCTCCTCCACTGCCAATTCCACTTTGTTCCTTTCATCTAGCTGCCCCCTATGCCTGGAATAAATTACCTGAGTTTGTCCGCCAGCCCCTTTCCTTGTTTAAATCAGTCTGAAAACCCAATTTTTTGATATAGTCTTCAATCCACAACCCTGCTCCCCAGTGCCCACCAACCCAGCCAGAAGATTAACCGTTCCCCTTAACTGTATCCATGACATTCTGTTTGTCTGTCTTGACTGTTTAGATCAGGGATCTCAAAGTCCTTCCTTGAGGGCCGCAATCCAGTTGGGTTTTCAGGATTTCCCCAATGAATATGCTTTGAAAGCAGTGCAGGCATATAGATCTCATGCATATTCATTAGGGAAATCCTGAAAACCCGACTGGATTGCGGCCCTCAAGGAGGGGCTTTGAGACCCCTGGTTTAGATGATGTAAGCTCTTTCGAGCAGGATCTGTCTTCTTTGTGACTCTGAACAGCGCTGTGTGCATCTGGTAGCACTAATTAATAGTAGTAGTAGTAGTAGTATCTTGGGCACTCTGGAAAAAGCCAGATAAGACAATACCCCTTCTTATTTATCTGCTTTGATGCTGAGAAAGTATTTGACAGAATAGATTGGGGGTTCTTTTTCAGTGTTCTGTGAGCTTATGAGATGGGGCCTTATTTTCTTAAGGCTGTAGCCACTTTATATAATGACCTCTCAAGCCCAGCTTTGGACAGATGATATCCTGTAGGAACATTTTCCCGCAAGGAGGGATACACAACAGAGCTGCCTCTTCTCCCCACTATTATTCATTCTGATCATGAAAGCTTTTAATTAGGGACATTCAAAATAATCCAAATATTCAAGGAATGGTTATCAGGGCCAATCATTTCAAAACTGCGACTTTCACAGATGACCTTCTAGTATTCCCTGTCAAAGCCTAGAGCTTCTTTGTCCACCTTCTTGGAGAATTTCCAGGAGTACAGGGATCTTTCAGGATTTAAGTTAAACATGGCCAAGTCTGAGGCCTTAACTCACCCAGCATCACTACAGGACTCCTGGGGGGTCACCATTCTCATTATGATGGGTCCTGGGCTGTCTCTCCTAGCAGGAATTGGGACAGTTTTATCTCAGGCAGTGTCAGAAGGGGTATTTCTACCTGAGACAGGCAATCGTCACAATATTTACAGTAACAGGCTGACATAATAAATATAGAGGGGAATTTTAAGTAAAATGAAGACCTCAGTTGAAGTGTATGTGGACTTAACAACAAAAAACTGTCTATATTGTTTCTAAATTTCTCTGACAATGTTGAAAAATAAATAAACTTTAATTCCCCTAAATGTACTAGCCCTAAACGTAAAGTAGCATTTTAATACCCTGTCTTTATCAGAACTGTTGTCCAGAGTGCAAATCTGCATCTTAAGTTGGTTCCAAAGAACTTACAGTAATATCACCTATACTAGTCTCACCTCTTTCCTCTTCTTATGTGGAAGATAGAACATTTTATGGTACTGTGGTATTTCTTCTTTGGTTAATTGACTTCCAGTAAATATTGTTGAACCATTTCTTTTGGATAGATTTTTTTATCTCTAGGAAATTTTTGAAATCTCAAGTTTTATAATGTCAGTCTTAGCCAATGAATATCAGCCTGGCATTGAATTTCCAGGTTTTTTGCTGACCACAGGAGATAGCTGGACTGCTTCCCGCAATCTGAATATCAGGTACTAGAACTTTAAACCTATACCAGGCATTAATATGGCTAGCCATCATATCCCATTACCAGATCTGCACATTAGACTATAAGCAGTGCTTTCCAGTAATCTAACATACCTTTTATATGATAAAATTAAATATCTGATGCTGTACAATACAGAGTCAGAGATTATTATGAGTCATGATCAACAATCGAATTCTAAGTCTGTCACTTCTACATCTAGCTATTAACAAATATCAGAGGGATTGTCTTCTTCTAATTAGCTGCTACAGGGCAAGCATATGTTTTCCAGTGACTGGGGAAAGTAAATGCTATTTCTGTCTGACACACTTTTGAAAAATTCTTATTATTAAAGATACAAAAGTTTAACAAATATTTATAGAACATTGTTGTCATCTACGGCCATTTATTTCAATCTCTTGGTACAAAGTCTGTTCTGAAAATTATTTTTTATGCAACTTACAAACCAATAATAATGATCAAACTAGTTTAAGAAAAACTTAAATTAAAGGACCTTTTATTAAAGTGAAGTAACATTTTGTGGTGACTGTACAGTAAAGAGGGAATTCTATAGATGGTACTCAAAATTCGGCATGAGAGTAAAATCAGTGCTAATTGTGATGCTAGAAAGGACTCATATCCTTTATCACACTTAGTGCACATCATTTATAGAATCACACTTAGCACCAATTTCCAACTTTAGGCACCAGAGTTATGCCTGTTGAAACCTGCTGTAAATGCTGGTGCCTAAGTTAGGCATGCTGAGGCCGTATTCCATAACTATGCATGCAACTTTTCAGAATACCTCTGACATGCCCATGGCCATACCCCTTTTGAGTTTTACGCTAACAGAGTTACGCGCCATGCCTTATAGAATAGTGTGCAGCCAGATGTGTGTGCAAATTTTAATGATTGACAATTAACTTTAATAATTGGTTGTTAGCACACAATTGTTGATAGTTATGGGCATGCTACGCGATTAATTTGTCCACATATCTTGGGTTGTGCAAAGCTGGTCAGGCAAATCTGGGTGCCATATATAGAATCTGGGGGTAAGTGCTCAGATTACTGCAAGTAACTGCAAAGCGTCAGCAATACCTGTCTGGAGGTGTTTTCAGCATCTGTTCATACATTTACCACAGAAAAAACCTTTACTGTGTATGTTAAATGCATTCATAGATAGTGAAGATGCACTATTGAGATAGCTCTAAGTGCTCTGCCCTCTCTCACCATAGAGAAAAAAAGAGGCTTACTTTGATCTTTAGCTGTATTAATTTTGTTTCTGGCTTTGGTAATCTCAAGAGTATATTCCTTTATCTTCTTCCTCTAATTTATCTTATCTATCTCAAAATTGCTTTTCTTCCACTTTCTTTCTAACTTTCTGCACTTCTGCTTATGTTGATGATGGTATTGGGAGTACCAAGGTGCTTTATGTTTATAAGAGATCTTTGTTTTTAAAGGTGCAAGAGATTCATATATTGATTCAGGTTTCTCTAGCCAAATATCTAAGAATTTGTCTACATTAAATTCTAAAGGAGAATTGGGTAAATTTTGTTCTATTTTTCACCAAAAAATATCAGGATTAATCTTGCTACGTATCTTAATTGTTTCCTTCAGAGATTCCTTAGGAATCTTGGACATAAAAATAGGGGTTCTGAAACCTCCCAGAAAGTGGTGTGTCCATGGATATTCAGACCATTCTATTTCTGAGATAGCTGATCTCAATGGATAAATATCTGTATAGCAAATGAAATCTAGTGCATGACCAAGAGTATGAGTAGTAGCCAATAGGAAATTAAAGTTAGGTGAATTTAAAAAGGTTTTAAACTCAGTCGCATTTTTATTATTCTCAGTTTCAAGATGTAGATTAAGAGCTCCAACTAATTGTAGTCTAGGAAATTTTAATGAAGCAGCTAAAATAGCCTCTAAAAGAGGATCTACTGATTTGTTCCAAGGAACAGGAGGGCGATAGAATAATATTACTCCCAAAGGGTGAGTTTTCAATTCATCAGTGATGGATAATATCATATATTCTAAATCAGGGCTGTTTCCTTTCTCCTTTAAGCTAACATCTAAGAATGAGCGGAAAATAATCGCCAGGCCACCTCCTCGTTTTTCAGGCCTCAATGTAAACAATCCTTTAAAACCAGGAGGAAGCACTTCCTGGTATAATAATGTCCCCTTCAGGTAACCAGGTTTCGGTGATAAATAACAAGCCTAAATCATTATCAGTAATGAGATCGTAAATTATTTGCTGCTTATTGCAGATTGATCAAGCATTACAATATAAAGAAGGGACAGGAGTGAGAGAATCTGATAAAGATTTAGATAAACAATACTTTAAACTCAATAATTTTTGAGCCTTTAAGTTCCTCTGTTTCAAGGTTTTATTTGCATATGTGGTGGTCCTGTGTGTAAGTGCAGGGCTTTTGGAATTGTGTATTTGGGGAAATCTCTAGAATATTGGGGAAATGTGTCCCTGCTTCCTGGCGTCATGCCCTATTTTCTTGGCATGAGCTTCACTTGGAATTGGGGGAATCCAGCTTTTGTAAGTTGGCGCTTACAGCAGCCCGCTTAGTATTGGCGGCCCAATGGAATCAGCCAGTGTCACCTGATTGGCAGCTGGTGGTGCAGAAGTTACAACAATGGCAACTCATGTATCAACTTACAGCCCTTCAACATGGTAAGTGCCATGGCTATGATCGAATTTGGTGGAACTTTCGCTTGCGGACTTAATCATGGGACTGGGGATTGGAGGAACTTTGGTCTATATTGTCTTTTCTTTCTTTTTTCTTTACCATGATTTTGGGAGCCTGGATCATTTCTGATTGGATGGGGTGGGGGGTGGGGGCAAGGGGAGAATCAGTTTTTGAGAAGTCTAAGTGGGACTGCTTATTTCCAGATATGTCAGCTTTGGGTAGATGTTGCTGATGCTATTAGTGCTTAGAGCATGTTCTCTGTTTGGGTATGTTAAGCTTTTGTATTACTTCTGTTTTGTACTGGTTATGCAACTTTCTCTTCAATAAAAAGCTTTAAATTTAAAAAAAAAAATGTCGATGTGGACATTTTTTAAACTGACTTTCTAGATGCCTTTCTGGTTGTTTTGTCTCCAGTGTGTCTAAATCTTAAGGGAGCATGTTAGAGACGTGTTTTAGATGGGATTAAGGTAGGCTTAGCACTTGGTCGCTTTATAGTAATAAACATTTTACAAAACCTCTAGAGCACAATTTGGACTTTTTTGCCTAAACCTGTTTTTTAAAATGTATAAGAGCCAAAAAGGTACCCAAACTGACCAGGTGACCTCTGTAGGGATGAAAATGCAGCCCCCACACACTCCTCCAGTGGTCACTGATCCCCTTCCACCCTCCAAAGATCTGCATGAAGCAGTATATATCTGTCTCTATGACAGCTGCAGATACTATGGGCAGTCCTAGAACGGCTGCAAGCAAGGTCTCTGGAGTAGCCTGATTGGCAGTACCGTGGACTGCAGGGAAGGGGACCCAGGCCCATATGCCACCCTAACTAGTACCCTTCTGGAGGAAAGTGTGAGTCCACCAAAAACCCACTGTATTTACATATAGGTGATACCTGCAGGCATAAGGGCTATTGGAATGATAGACAGGTAGGTACAGTAGGTTTTGGGGGAGTTATGGAGCACGTGTCGCCTCGCCTCGCTAAACTACACTGGCTTCCAGTATTCTCCAAAATACATTTCAAATGTGCATCTCACCTTTAAAATCTTATTCAGCATCTGTCCTCTACTAATTCCTCTGTCTTGGAGCTCCCAAAAATATGGACAGGTTAGAACTATGCAAAAACTTAAATTATCCTTTCCATCTCTGAAAGACATACCCCCCTCTTTTACGAAACTGCGATAGCAGTTTCTAGCGCAGGGAGCCATACTGAATGGCCCGCACTGCTCCCGACGCTCATAGGAACTCAATGAGCATCGGGAGCAGCGCAGACCATTTAGCACGGCTCCCCGCGCTAGAAACTGTTATCGCAGTTTCATAAAAGGAGGCAATAGTTTCTACTGGTAAACTGGGGAAGTCATATTTCTTTAAATTAACTGAGCTATGGAATAATATCCCTTTGTACTTGAGAGAATTAGGCTCTCTTCAAATCTTCCGTAAACACTTAAAAACTTGGTTATTCACCAAGCTGTAAATTTTTCCTCTTTACTGTTTCTTCCCTAACATTTCTTACTGTAAACTGAGTCGAGCTTTATATTTATAAAGATAAATGTCTATAAATTCAAGCTTTAGTTTAGTTTAGTTCACCATATAATGTACAGGGGATATGGGAACTTAGACTTCCTATCGAAAATGGCCCTCCACTTATGTCCCCATACAATTTATGACAAAGACCAGTATCCAATTTTGTAGCATCCCTCTGGACTGACTCTACCCTAGCACAGTAACACTAGCACACCAACAAATCCACGCTCGACAAATGCGCCCTGACAATTGCATGCACGGACAAGTGCGCGCATGACAATTGCGCCCTGTGAAATGCGCACACCAATCTGAATCTGCCATAAGTTGATATCTGGAAGGTCCTGATTTGCTCAGACTCCTCAGGCCCCTCCCAAGGGAAGTTATGCACAAGTTTGTGACATATCTGCCATTGTGTGCCCAATTTAAGTGCCCATTTAGACCGAGAAAAAACTGGCTTAAATGGATACACCTAAAAGTTAAGGTGCATGACAATGCGTGGTATTACTTAGGCAGTTGCTAAGCATGATTCTAGTCAGTGCACATAACTTTGATAGAATCATGCTTAGCGCTGTACTAGTTAACCAGTTTGTTTAGTAAACTTATGTATACACCCAGTTTGTTAAGTTTGTTAAATTTTAACTAACAACAAATTTATTTTTATATCAACATTAACATTTTACTTGTTTAATTTATTAATATATGTTATTATTATTGTACATCGCCTAGTAATTTAAATAGGCGATTCATCAAGAATAAAGAAACTTGAAACTTGGCATAAATAAAATTGAGCCCTAAGTTTTTTCATTAAGCCCAGTAAATGCCAAATCTAAGACCCTTTAGTAAAATAATTCCTTTATCTGATTTTGGATAGGTGCTGGTTTTTCTAATAAGATTCCTTTTTTCATATTAATCTTAAAATTAAGTTCCTTTCTTTATGTGCTATAGTTTCATTGGCAGTTGATAATGCAGTATTTAAAAATGGCAGAATGTCATTGTTTATGAATTTAATTTTGGTGAGTATCCCAGTTCTTTTTATTGGCGTGTTTGTAGTTATAGTTCCATACTATTTTATTAGTAGGCAATGATGCATTAAACAGTGCTAATTTCTAGCAACTACAGATTGTGGATTTGCCTGAAGTTTCTAGAGCAACCTGTGGCTCTATGAACAATCCCCAGGGATAACTTGAAACTTGATGGCACAGATGAAATTATATGGCACTACAAGAGAAAAATCTCTCTTTTTGGCTAAAGAAAAGTTTGGCTTACACATGTGAACAGAGCTCTCTACTCTGAATGCTGCAAAATACTAGCATAATTGATTTAAATATTGTCCTAAAATAATATAACTATCCCTAAAAATTGCAGTGTATTATGTTATTTTTGCTTCTCTTCTAGTGATATAGAGCTGTCTCTTGCCTATGTGAGTAGTAAACATACTAAATTTTATTACTGCTTGAGAAACTGGGAGAAGCTTCACTAATGGGTAGTTACTCAATAAAACAGTCACTTTATAGATTCAAAGAATCTTTTATTTGCCTTGACAACTCAGTTGGAATTTAGTGGATATAGTGATGAAGCTTTTCTTCTCTTCGCAACCAGTAACAATATTTGAATTCATTTACAATATGCAAGTCACAGTGGCAGTACAGGAATGGAGAAAAGGCTATTGTTTAATTTGTCTCAGCTGAAAATGAAAAACTAAAAGAAAGCAAGTCAGCGATAACTGAAAAGAAGTAATAAATGTGCAGCTTGGAAGCATTAACAAAGATGGTAGAATTGTTTAAAGATACCTTTAAGCTATCCTTATAGAAAAATGAAGGGTCATCCAACATTTAAAAAAAAAAATGTATTTTCCTAATTTTGCTAGACCTGTCCAGAAGAGTAGGTTACAGGTATTCTACAACCAGCAGACGGAGGCAGAGAACATTTGAGATTCCAGTAACACCTACCATATATAAGGAGTAGTACATCCCTGGATCTAGCCAGTATTTCTCTATCCGTCCCCATGGATGATTTTTACAGAAAGGGTAGTAAATGCATGGAACAGTCTTCCGGTAGAGGTGGTGGAGACAAAGACTGTGTCTGAGTTCAAGAAAGCCTGGGATAGGCACTGATAAGATGCACTGCAGATCTTATCATCAGCCCATAATAAAGACTTCGTAACAGTTACAATAAGATAGGTTTATTAGCAATAAGCAAAAGGCAACTCACATAGAAAGCAAAGTACAGCATATTGGCTATAAGGATAACATACATAAGAAATAGCAATCTGATGTTCTTTTGGGTCTGACTCTTCACTCTCCTCTCTCTGTTATACCCATCGGCATAATATTTATAGTAGCCTAGGGTACCACCTAGTTACAAATTACATCACATTCATCATTTTTATTGGCTATATGGTCTATGCACTTATCATGGAGCCATGCTGAAACGTGACGTCATCTGGTGCCAAAACTGGCCTTTCTAATTCCCCTGACATTGCATTCCTAATACTAAGGCAATAATTTCTGAGAGCAGAACACCCCTTCTTTCCTGAGCCAAATCGTAGTTCTGTTTGTTCTTTGGTAGTACGTTCTATCTTGGTGCTTGAGTTTATCAGTGATGTCACAGTCAGCAGACCTCTGTCAGTCACTAGAGCAAAGGTGAATCTCTCATAGAGCAGACTGTCTCTTGCTGACAAGCAGAAATATGAATGTCCAGAAGCATGAATTCATAAGTACAATGTCTCTCTTAGAAGTATAACTTTTTTGGGGGTCTCATGGGAGTGTCTTCCGCCCACAATATATGCAGGTCTTAGTCCAGGTCTCAGGGGTCTCTCTACCTACATTTTCATGTAGATCTTATCTGAATTCTAATTACGTGGGATCTCTTAGAGAGAGGAAGAAATAATGGTTACTCCAGATGGGCAGACTGTATAGGCCATTTGGCCTTTATCTGCCATCATGTTTCTATGTTTCTATTCTTTGCTTCCCTTTAGGGACCTTGGAGCAAGAACTCTGGTCTATAGTTTTCAGCTTTGTGATGAGGGTGGCTGTCTGTTGGGCCAGTCTTAGTCCAGATTCTCCCCCAGGTCTCAGGGGTCTCTCTGCCTACATTTTCATGTAGGTCTTATCTGGATTCTCCTAATTAGTGGGATCTCTTAGAGAGAGGAAGAAAGTGCTCTTATTCACCCCACTGGCCCAACAGATGGACAGATTGAAGGGGATGCAAGGGGGAGGAATGTTGGACATAGTTATGGAGGGAGAGATGTGGAATTGTGCTGGAGAGGGTGATAGAAGGAGAAACAGGCATGGGACTGGTGGGCAGTGGTGAAAAATGTTGCACGTGGCAGTAGAGGGGGTGGAAGAGATGCCTGGATCTCTCAAGACAGATGGACAATGAGAGAAAGAGAGAGAGAGAGGAAGACATGTTGCCAATAGGGGTGGAGGAGAGAGGAAGAAAAGTTGAACTCATGGAGGGACAGAGAGAGATGTTGGTTGGGGGAATGAGGTCAAGAGGACAAGAAGCATGCAGGAGGCAGAAAGAAAAAAATATTGGATGCACAGTCAAAAGGAAGTGCAACCAGAGACTCATGAAATCACCAGACAACAAAGGTAGGAAAAATGATTTTATTTTCAATTTAGTGATCGAAATGTGTCAGTTTTGAGAATTTATTTCTGCTTTCTATATTTTGCACTATATTTTTCTATAGTTGTTATTGAGGTGACATTGCATATTTTAAAGACATCTGCCTTGACCTCTTTGAAAAAAACTGAATATAAATTATAATTAACATTCACTGTGCTTACAGTGTGCTTTGTATTTTTTTAAAATTTTGAAGTTACCATTATGTATTAATAAGATTATATTGTAAATATATGAAAAATGGATGGAAGAAATTGCATTACAATTAGTATTATTATTATGGAGGTGGGGTCAGGGGTGGAGCCTGGGTGGGTCTGCGGTGGAGCTTGGGCGGGGGTACTCGATTGATATTTGTTAGACTAAGGGGGTACTTGGCTTGATGAAGTTGAGAAACACTGTACTATAGGATGGTATGCTCACTGGTAAGCCAGTATTCCTCATAACAAAGCAGTAGGAGCAGCCAAATAGGCCTCTCAGCCAAGAGCTCTCTCCTCATACTGTCATACCACATGTACAAATCAAGCCAATCACCTGACCAATTTGAATAGAACATAGGAAATATAGAAAGAAACAGAAAGTAAAAGAAAAGGTAGGACTCTGGATTCATCTGCTGTGACTAAAGAAAACAAAATTATCAAGTATGATACATAATTTTTCCTTGTCATCAGCAACAGATGAAGAATCCAAAGACAAGTGAGATGTGGCAACGTGCTCCTTCCCGCCCCCCCCCCTTTTTCTCCCAGATCATGTCCCCTCTCTCCCTTACTTGCTCAAGCCGCATTTGCTCCTTCTGCCTTCAGCGGCACTTGTTACAAGGATGCGCAGGCACCAATTCACACGCTGCATGTGGCTGACCCACAAGCTTTCCCTCTGACGTCAGCTCTGACGTTGAGAGAAGGTTTCTGGGTCAGCTCCAAGCAGAGTGTGAACCGCTGCTTGCGTGTTTCCCCCCCCCCCCCAACAAGTACTGCTGAAGGAGATAGCTGGGAAACCCCTCCCCCCACTGACCCCAAAGGCCTTCCTCTGACGGGCAGGAAGGAGGGATCCTCAGCAGCGACTTCAGCAGAGGGGGTGGGTAGGAAGGAGGGATCCTTGACAGTGGCTTTGGCAGACGGACAGGCAGGAAGGAGGGATCCCTGTCAGCAGCTTTTGTGGATGGGTGGGCAGGAAGGAGGACCCCTGGCCATGGCTTCAGCAGACAGGTGGGCAGGCAATATCCTCGGCGGCGGCCAGGGTCATGTACCCCCAACAAGCGGCTTGCGACAGAGCTCAGTTTGATGCTTTCTATTTCTGCCTGCTGGGAGATGGATACAACCCACTTGTCTCTGGATTCATCTGCTGTGACTAAAGGAAAGAATATTATCAGGTATGATACATAATTTTTCTTTACATAGTATCTACTCCTTTGATGGCGTATAGACCATTAAAATATATTGCAAACATATTTATCATCATTTCTATTTTTATTCATTAAAAAAAAACAATTTTAATGCTGTTTATTATATGTATCTAAATTTATAGAGCTTGTCTTTTATGTTACATGTTGATTGGAGCTAATTGTTAGTTGTTTTTAATTATACATCATATCTTTTGTGTTGGAGACAAGCCAAAGTGTGGATCATCTTAATGTGTAATTTACTGGAACAGGTTCCAGGCATTATGCCATACTAAGAAGCATGTAATGAAATTGTCATTAAAATCAGAAAAATAACATACTTTTCAAAAACATAATATTAGAAAAATGTTATATTGTGTCCTGCCATGTGTCTTTTTTGTGAAGATTTATTTCCATTCAGGCACTTAATTTCTTACTATCTTTAACATAGAACTGTAAGTCTTTCATCGTTGTGGTGGGATTTTGATGAGTATCTCCTTTGCTGGCAGAAAGCACAGTGGCTCATGAATATTTATATGATTCTTTTTTGAGCTGATGAGTAGGTGTGTAAATATCTCTAGCAACTGCTTATAGCACGAGGAAGACAGCGTTGAAGTAGGCAACCCTGTATTTCATATTAAAGGTCAAATTCCTTATTGATGATTTTTCTCAAATAAGACCATAATATGTATATTATATACATAATCTGAGCAGGTAAATTACAATTCAGCACAAAGGGGGCAATTTTACATCTAGGCACCCAGATTCCATTATAAAATATTAGCTTAAGTTGGCATCTACATGCCTACATTTAGGAGTACAGCACAACAAAGAAAAATGGGGAGACCTAATGATCCACAGTGAAAACAATCCACTGATGAAAACAAAACAAAAAACTGTGGATACAGATGTTTTGGAGATAATTTATTATACACTGACATGTAAAAACATGAAAATTCAATTAAAAAAGAACAATGATAAAAATCCAACCGGACCCTCCATAGCATTTTTTTCCTACTTCAGCTTGTCTGCGGTGTTCTTTGCTCACACGTTTAAAGACAATAGACTGTTTTCAGTCCAATTCTTTATATGTGAGTTTGCAAACCATTGGTCCCCCTGAGGAAGGCGTTTTTGCCGAAACACGGACCGTGTAGGGTCCGGTTGGATTTTTATCACTGTATTTTTTATCATTGTACTTTTTAAATTGAATTTTCATGGTTTTATATGTCAGTGTATAATACATTATCTCCAGAACATTTGTTTTTGTTTACATTTAGGAGTGCCCATGTCAAAAGCAGATGAAATTGAAGCACCTTAATGTGGCAGTTCAGAATGCCCATGCTCTGCCCACATGATACCCCTTGCATACAGGCTAAGCAAGTTGCATGCCTCAGTTATAGAATACCACTTAGTGCCCAACCAGTACTTATGCACGAAAGTACCTATTCACACATGTAAGTTATTGTGTGCAAATGATTCTTACATTTAGGTGTTAATGCTATAGAATAAGGGATAAAATGTTAATTTACTAATGATTCAGTTTCATAACCTTGGGGTTTCTTGTAATGAGACACACTAACCCCCTTTTTGACTAAGATGCACTAACCGATTAGCGCACGCTAATCGAATTAGCACGTGCCAAACACTAATGCATCCATAGACTAACATGCATGCGTTAGTGTTTAGCATGCGCAAAATAGATTAGCGCGTGCTAATTGGTTAGCGCACCTTAGTAAAAGAGGGCCTAAATGCCACACAGCCCATGGAGGGCTATTTTTTGATAGTCTGACTATGGATGTTTCCCACAAGATGTCCTAAAATCAGGGTGGAGAAATGTCCATGTTTTGAAACCACAAGACGTCCCATCTTTTTTTTTTTTTTTTTTTTTTATAAATCGCCTATATCTTGGCCACCAGGACATCTAACTTTTTTAGGCATTTTCAACCACAAAAATGTCTAAGTACAAAGCATCCAAATCCAGACCATTTGGATGTGGGAGGGGCCACATTATAATGGACTGGCCACATAGACATTCCAATAGAGCAGTGGAGCACCATAGAGGGCACTGCTGTGAACTTCACATAAAGGGTGCCAGATGTACATCTCACCATAACTCCCTTAAAGCGTATGGTGAACCCTCCAAATGCCCCCCCAAACAAACCTACTATAGCCACGTGTCTGTCAGTCCAGTAGCCCTTATGACTGCTCCTACAAGTATATGGTAGTATAATAAGGTTTTGCTAGCCTTACACTTTCCACCATAAATGTGGTTAGAGTGGGATATGGGCCCAAATTCCCCTCTCTCTGGTTCACTACACTGCCCCCCTCCCCAGGTTACTCCAGACATCTGTGTGCTGCTTTACTAAGCTTTCCCATACTAGGTGCTGTTGTTTCATTCAGATCTTAGTGTGGTGGGAGGGAGTGTAGGTCATTACTTAATTCCTCCAGTGGTCATCTAGTCAGTTTGGATTCCTTTTTGGCACTTAGATGCTTTTAAAACAACTAACTGGACATCTAAGTTCCATACTAGACATCTTGGGTAATGTTTGATTATTGCCGCAAGACATCTGAGTGTTAAGTATGCCCAAAGCCCACCCATAACACCTCTAATATGCCTCCTTAAACTCTGAATACACAGCAGACAAAATGTCTTGCAAGACATCTAGAAAGTCAATTTCAAAAACTGGCACTTTATTTATACCATTTCTATACCGTTTAATTCCTAGGCAGTTTACAGTAAATCCACATACATAATACCTAAAAACAATACAAAACAATACAATATTTAAATTCATAATAATTCCTCAAACAGGACAAGTCAGACCCTATAAAAGGGCATTAACAAACAATTGCATTTTGAGGAGCTTTCTAAAAGTTCCTCTATCAGCACATTTTCTCAACTGTGAATTCCATAATTTCACCCCAGCACAACAAAAGGTCATTGCACAAGTTTCAGCATACTTTGGATTAACATTGGCCTTTAATAAAGTAGAATTTTCAGAATGCAACAGTCTATTAGGATGATCAATCATCTTGCTTTTAAAATACTCTGGAATTGTACCATATAAAAATTGATGACAAATCATTACAGTCTTATACTGTACTCTAACTGCTACTGGCAGCCAGTGCAACTTCTGAAGCCAAGGTGTAATATGAGCATATTTTGATGTTCCTGTAATCAGTCTGGCTGCTGCATTTTGTTATACAGTATTTGCAATGCCCTATACCTTGTCTTAGTCACTCCAAGATACAGGGCATTGCAATAGTCAAGCCTCAAAAAGACCATTGCCTGTACTACAGTGCGAAAGTCAAAGGATGCTAACATTGGCTTCACTCGATACAGTAAATATATTTATGCAAAATAGATCTGCACAATCTTTGCCTCTTGACAATTCATTGTAAGATCTGAATCAAGTCTAACTCCTAAGATTGTTATTGACTCTCTCACTGGAAGAACTACATCCATTACAATTAATTCCTTTGTCCATCTATCTAGATCTGCTTTCCCAACCAACATTATTTCAGTCTTATCGACATTCAGTTTCAAACCTTGTTCTGTCATCCATTCAACAATGTGCTTCATGTAATTACTCAAGACGTTTTATAATTCATTTCCCCATTTATATATTGTGAAAAAAAAAATAATATCATCAGCCTATATGCAATACCTGCAAGGATTGAAACATTTGTCCTATTGCGGCCATGTAGATATTAAATAACAGCACTGATAACACTAATCCCTATGGAACTCCACTCTTTACAGCATATTCACCTGAAACCTTACATCCATTTCTAACCTGAAAGGAACGACCAGTTAAATATGTAGAGAACCACTTCAGGACTATACCGTCCATACCCAGATTTTCAAGACTCGACAGTAATTTATGAAGATTAACAGAATCAAAAGCTCCAGATACATCTAACGAGATCATGCAATAAGTCTCACATTGGTGATTACGACATACCAGTGCCAGTTTATAACATCTTGTGGACATATTTCTGTTTTGAAAATGAGCCTTATTATATTACTGTGGGCTGCATAGCACTTAACACACACTAATCTGTTGGCGCACTTTCGTAAAAGGACTCCTTAGTGTTGTTTTACTTTTGTACTTTTGTTGCTATATCACAAGTTAAATTTGGTTCCAGAAATTAGGTTTGATGTTATGGAATACCTGCATTTGCGTGTCTAATTTCCATCAGTTAGGCATGAGATTTATACCAACCTTTGGCAGGTATAAAGCTTGCATCCAAAGTTAGGCAAGAAATGTGTGATAAGCTGTGGAGGTACCGTATTTTTCGCTCCATAAGACGCACCTGATCATAAGACGCACCCTAGATTTAGAGGAGGAAAACAAGAAAAAAAACATTCTGAACCAAATTGTGTACTAATATATACCAAGCTCTGCACCCAGCCCCCTCACTCCCTACCAGGCTCTGCACCCAGTCCCCCTTCCCTCCCTGCTCTACCAGGTGGTTATGCTGGACCAACAGAGGATGCAGCTAATCAAACCCTAATGCAGGGGTGCCCACACCTTTTTGTATTATAAAGCAGTTACTGTACCTCTTCCTAAGTTTCGCCAAACTAGTCTTTAGTGGAGGGACACAATCCCATGTCTGGAGAAGAACCTTAAAGCAGCTCTACTTTCTGACAATACTTCTGGCTACCAATTAAAGCCCGGCTATAAGTGATATAACCCGCTACTAAGCAAAGTCAAGAGCTCCTGGAGCATTGGTCACCTCCCCTCCTTCATACCAGCTCCGAGAAGTGGCGATCGTTGTGGATCCGGTTCACAGGCTTCTCACTCCTCCTCAGGCATTCGGGCAGACTCCGGTCTTTCAGTCCCAGGACAAACTCAATAGAGCCCCATTTCCGCTGCCCGGAGATTCCCGGCTCCCTGCACCCAGGAAGATGCAGGGCCCAACAGAGAAGTACGTGAGTGGAAAGCGAAGGCTTCCAAGGTAAAGCGATCACCTTCCAGGCTGGAGACCAGCAGGGCTGCCCCCAATGTTCCTCACAGCCCAGAATGTCCTTGATTGGTTGCTGTAGGAAGGTGGCAGCCACCATACTTGGGCCGCAGCAGGACCCAGGCTCGTGGCGCACTGATAACATAACAAAACATAACATAATTCTTTATTTATATACCACGCATATGCCTTTCGGTTCATGGCGGTGTACAAAAGAATACAAGGAGAAATTATTAACATAGAAATTGGTTAAACAATTTGGTAATAAGGCACACAGAAGCTCCCTGTCTGTGACAGATAAGGATCACAATCTATGCTGAGGTACTTGGAAAGTAATGATGGAAACTACGGTATGTGCAAATAAGGGAAAAAGCATAGACAATATTAAGATCGAATAAAGGAGAAGAAGAAGAGAGCAGGAAGAGAATCAGAAACATAGGAAAAAAATTGTATGAAATAAAAATAAAAACAAACATAAGAAGAGGAAAAATAAATAAATAAAAATAAACGGGGAGTAAATTGAAATCAGTTACCAGTGCAGCTTGGCAGATCTCTGTAAGGTCGGCTCAATCGCCAATGACAGGTCCTGAAGCAGCCAAAGGCAAGGAGGCAGAGGCAGGAAGGGTCCAACAGCCGAAGGTAGAAGGCCAAGGAGGGAAGGGGGCTGACTCACGGGTGTACGCTGCATTTGCATGTGACACCCTCGTCTGCAACTCCATCAGCCGCAGGTGCCAGCCGCTCCCTATCACTGGTCTTCGCACTCTTGACATGTGCCCCTGAAAGACTGCGCAGGATGCCCCCACAAGCCGTCTTTCCGTCGGCACTGAGCTTCTCACGGCATTACTCTCAACCCGGCAAGCCAAACAACCACAACGGAGCCTGCCTGTCTCTGCGCGCCCTTTAACCACCAAGGAGCCTCGGTCCACGAGGGAGGCCAGCTACTGCACACAGACCCGCCGAAACCGTCACTGTTTTGGAAGTTTGGAAGATACCGGGTGGGGGGGTGTTTACATTCACTCCATAAGACGCCCCGACATTTCCACCCACTTTGGAGGGAAAAAAGTGCGTCTTATGGAGCGAAAAATAAGGTAGTTCCTTGCTTAGGACACATAACCAATCTTAAAGATAATTCATTCCAGAGTGCCCTTTACAGAATACTAGCTTAGAGCGCATCATTTCAGCACCTATCTTTGGACACCATTTACAAAATTTTGCTCTAAGGGCTAGATTAGTAAATAGTGCTTAAAAGTTGGCACAAAAAAATTGGTACTCAATGACATTCTATAATGAGCATTCACAGATGAGCAACAGTATAGAATAGCCTTGAGAGCCAATTTGGGCACCAGGACTTAAGCCTTTTGAAACCAGGTATAATTCCAGGTGCCTAAATTAGCTTTCCATCCCCAATATTCTGTAATACTACACACAAATTTTAGGAACACTCTGACCTGACCATGCACCTGGTCACATGGTTGTGCCCCCTTTTGGGTTGTGCGGAATGGGATTCGGGGATGTTATAGAATAGCATGGAGCAAAATGTGCATCCAAATTCTTGCCAATTAGTGTCAGTACCCAATTACAGTGGTACCTTGGATTACGAGCATAATCCATTCCAGGAGCATGCTCGTAATCCAAAACTCTCGTTTATCAAAGCAAAGTTCCCCATAGAAAATAGTGGCAACAGTGACGATTCATTCCAGAACCCAGGGTCTGTACCTGTCGGGTGCCGGGTGCTGCAGCGCTGTCACCTCCGTCCACCTCCTCCATCCGTCATCCGAAGAAGAACCCCGTAGTGCCACTTCAGAGGAATGCCTCCTCCATCCGCCGGCCAGTCCTCCACGTCGGATGCCCCCCCGCATGCTGGAGAGCCCCCACCCGAGCCCATGCAGCTGATCGCCGCCGCACCCGCACGCCGCGCATGACACACACAATGCCGATGATTGACGCTGTGTGCGTCACACACAATGCGCAGGCGGGACGGCACCCAGCTGCGCAGGCCCAGACAAGCCCTCCAACCTGCGGAAGGCACCCGACGTGGAAGGCTGGCCAGAAGACAGAAGAGGAATCCCCCGAAGCGGCGCTTCCTGGGCTGTAAGTGCTCGTTTATCGGGGCAGTGCTCGGTTTGCGAGTCAAAAGTTTGCTGAGTGTTTTGCTCATCCTGCAAAACACTCACAAACCGGATTACTTGCAAACCGAGTTGGCACAGGAGCCACTTTAGTTAGGTGCACATCTTAGATTGGTGCTCAAGTATTGGCACCCAGTTTTGGGATGCCGTATATAGAATCTGGGAGTAAATGTATTCCGGCTTAAATGGCAATAAATTATCTGCATTATCTGTCATGGTAACAGTATGTAGTAATTTACTGTGTACTAACTGCAATCTATAGTGAGCACCCATTCCCCATCCCTTTCCACACAAAGGGCTCCTTTTACGAAGCCGCATTAGCAGCTTTATCGCGCATACCTTTTTAGTGCACACTAAACCCTGCGCTAGCCAAAAAACTACCGCCTGCTCAAGAGGAGGCAGTAGCGGCTAGCGCGGTCAGCAAATTATCGCACGCTATTACGCACATTAAACCGTTAACGCGGCTTCGTAAAAGGAGCCCAAAGAGTTAATGTGTAAATTAGCTAAGTATCAAGCCAGAAGGGTTAGTGGTACCACTGTTGTGCACTAATTCATGCCTTCAGTGCTTAACACACTTTAGTAAACGGCCACTTAAGTCTCTTTAAAAATATCCCTTCATAAAATTATTTTAATTTCATTTATTAGGATTTCTTTACTGCCTTATGAAGAAGGTCACCCAAGGCAGTGTACATCAAGAGCAAGCCAAACATACTTCACCCACCCCCCACCCCACCCCCATTTTACAAAGGTACAGTAGCGGCTGCCACACGGTAAGTGCTTTGACACTTCGGAGCGAAAACCACAGCCCGCCTTGATAATCACCTTTGTAAATGGAGGCCATGGGCAATAGACAATTATAGCAATAAACATTACATTACATTACATTACATTAGGGATTTCTATTCCGCCTGTGCTTTGCGGTTCTAGGCGGATTACAATAAAGATGATATCTGGGCATTTCCAGTAGAGTTACATTACAGGAGAAGAGTAGAATACAAGTAACAGTGAAGAGTTACAATACATTCAATATCGCAGCAGATGTAACATAGCCACGGATTACAATAAAGAAGATATCTGGGCGTTTCCAGTAGAATTACATTACAGGAGAAGAGATAATTACAGATTATATTGAAGAATTATAGTACATTCAATATCACAGGAGATGTTACATAGCAACTGAGTCAATTTACTACTGGTGGAGAATAAGGAATTACAATTTGTTCTAGATTACAAAAGATGTTACATGAGCTGGGTCTAGTTTCTTCGGATGGAGAGTAGCATTATGTGCCTATAAGCGGAGGTGTATTTATTGTTTTGATGATTGCATGATGATGGTTAATTAATGTTGATGGTATGGACAGTAGGGGTGTTTAGTTTGGGTTGGATAAAGAGATTCTATTCCCAAGGAATTGATTGGGAACTCATTAGATGGCGGTTTAGATTGATGGGAGATATTTTTTGAACAGTAGTGTTTTTATTTTTTTTCGGAACTCTTTTATGTCTGTAATTTCGATCAGTAATTTTGAGATGTCGGAGTCAATATTAGCTGCCTGTGTCCCTAGTAGGTTGTCATAAAGTTTCTTACGTCGAGTACCATTGAGAGGAGGGTAGGTGAAAATGTTCTGTGTTCTCCTTCTTCTGGATAAGAGATAGTAGTGAAAACGGTTGTTTAGGTAGCTGGGTGCCGCGCCGTGGGTTACTTTGAATAGGAGACAGTAGAATTTGAATTGTGTTCTTGCTTTTATTGGTAGCCAGTGGGATTCTAAGTATGCTTTGGTAATATGGTCGTATAAACATAAGCAGATAACAGTACCCAATATGACATAGTACAATACTTACTATGTCAGCACACAATACACACCAATCTCAATAGACAGCACAGGATATAAGCAAAGGTGGCATACATTTAAATATTTATTGATTTGGATTTAGCTCAAGGTTATATAGACAGATATCACAAGTATTTCAGATAAGTTTATTTAATGCTTATAATTCCACCCATTAGAAAATTCTTTGAGTGGTGTACAAATTACAATTATTAGGCAATGAGAAAATGAAAAGAAATTACAATATACATAGTACAGCATATAGAAAAGTCAGTAATAGATCCAGTGGTTATGCTTCCACAATCATTACTCCCATGCACAGGCGGGGCAGGAATCTGGGCATGCTAGGCAACCTTAAGTGAATGTATCCTCAAACAAGAAAGTTTGTGTAAGCCAAATTTAAACTTCTGTAATGAAAACTCCAAATGCAAATGAGTAGGAAGAAAGAGTAGTAAATAGTTAGTTAGAAATAGGGGTGACTAACAAGGAAAAATTGTCTAGAAAATCAGAAAAAGAAAATTTCAGCTATAGTTGGAATGGATAAGCAAGTTCCCAATCACAACTGAACAATTGCTTGATGTTTTTCAGTTTATTAATGGAGTGGACAGCAAATATAATTATACATGCATTCATTTCTTGTATATAGTTGTACATGGATTCTCTACCAATCTGTATAAAAAAAGAAACAGATCGCAATACACTATTTATTACATTATACTAGTTATCACATACATTGGTTATGTTCTACAGGTCAAAATTTTAATATTATTTGAAGGAGTTAACACAAAGATTTAAACAAGAGTTACCCAAAATTAAGCAGGCCTTTTAAAAATGCTTTAATTACACATAGAGAATGGTTTTTTGACAATAAGTTACATTAGATAGACTGTGAGCCTGCCAGGGCAGATAGAGAAAATGCTTGAATACCTGAATGTAAACCGCTTAGGTCAGTGATTCCCAACCCTGTCCTGGAGGAACACCAGGCCAATCGGGTTTTCAGGCTAGCCCTAATGAATATGCATGAGAGAGATTTGCATATGATGGAAGTGATAGGCATGCAAATTTGCTTCATGCATATTCATTAAGGCTAGCCTGAAAACCCAATTGGCCTGGTGTTCCTCCAGGACAGGGTTGGGAACCACTGGCTTAGGTTATAAGCGGTATATAAATACTAAAATTAATAAATTTCTATAAATAATCAGGAGGAAGATCAAATGACCCATGTATTACCATTTTCTTCAGATTCCCATCAGGTATGTAATATTGTTAGGACGTATTGGCATATATTGAATACATCAGCCATTATATCACTATCCTAGACTTGCATTTAAAAGGAGCAGAAATTTAGAGGAAATTTTATCCAGTTCAGTTGATGCATATGAAGGGATACCTAGACATTTTTGATGTGGACAATGCAGTTATTGCAACTGTCCATTGGAAGTAAATCAACTAACCATTCCTCATAGTGATCGTATTTTTTATTTAAGAATTCATACAGATTGTAATAGCACTCAAGTAGTATACTGTATTATTTATCCCTTTAAAAAATATTAGAGTCTCAGTTAACTGGGTCTCAGCTAACCAGGACTCTCACACAAAACAATTGCTGGTGGAAAAAAAATGTCCCCCGAAGCGGCAGCATCCTGAGCCGTAAAATCTCCCTCCCTCCCTCAAGCCCTGAAGCAGCTATGAACTCCTCTCTCTCCCGCCCCAAAGCACCAGCGCGGCAGCGGTCCTGAGCTGCAAAGCCCTCCTCCCTCCCTCTTTCAAGACTCAAAGTAGCAGAAGTAGGCAGCGATCCTGAGCCGTGAATTCCCTCCCTCCCTCTTTCTCTCCCTTCTTTGCCCGAGTGCAGCTGGTCAGCAGGAGACAGCCTCAAAACAGGAACTGACACGTCAAAGAAAAGACCCTGCCAGAGCTGGCCGCAAGCAGCCAGTTTGGAGGCTGCCTCCCGCTGACTGGCTGCACTTGGATAAGGAAGGGAGAGAGGGAGGGAGGGAGAGAGGGAGTTTGCAGCTCAGGACTGCTGCCTACTTCTGCCACTTTGGGACTTGAGGGAGGGAGGAGTGCTTTGCTGCTCAGGAGCGCTGCCGTGCTGGTGCTTCGGAGTTGGGAGGGGGTTAATCGAGAGTGTGTTAGACAAGGTTTCTAACACACTCTCAATTAACCAGAAAAAGAGTTATCCAGTATCCACCAATCCCCATGGGTGCCAGATAACTGAGATTCTACTGTATATAGGTCACATACAATATAAGATCGAATTACATATTGTGGAGCATATGAGCAATATTAGGACATGTAGAATGGAAGCTCCATTTACTCAACATTGGATATAATATGGCCATGGGGTGTATGATTTGCAGTTTGTGGTTCTTCTAAAGGTCATGGGGCTCATAATCAAAAAAATAAATACATCTAAAAACCCGCCTAAATCGGTACTTGAATGATCTAAAAGACAAGTCGTCCAAGTGCTGATAATTGAAACGGGTTTTAGACGTACCTAAAAATGACTTAGGCCTTGTCAGTGCTGCTGTACGACCAGAGCTAAAAGGGGGGTTTTAGGAGAAGTTGTGAGGGCGGGATTTGGGCGGGACGTGGGCCGATCTAAACTTAGTCGTACTGCAAGTATAGAAACATAGAAACATAGAAAGATGACGGCAGATAAGGGCTACAGCCCATCAAGTCTGCCCATACCATTGACCCCCTTTTAAGTCTACTGGCCTCCTTAACTCTACTGACCTGCTCTATTAAGTCTATCCTAGCGACCCTATTCATTGGTATGACTCTCGCAGTGATCCCACATAGATATCCCATTTATTATTGAAGTCTGGGATACTGCGGGCTTCGATCACCTGTACTGGAAGCTTGTTCCAATGCTCTATCACTCGTTCCGTGAAGAAGTACTTCCTGACGTCTCCACGAAACTTCCCTCCCTTGAGTTTGAGCGGATGTCCTCTTGTGTTCGAGGGTCCTTTGAGAAGAAAGATATCATCTTCCACCTCGACCCGTCCCATGATGTACTTAAATGTCTCAATCATGTCACCCCTCTCCCTATGCTCCTCGAGGGTATAGAGCTGCAATTTGTTCAGTCTTTCTTCGTACGAGAGACCCTTTAGCCCCGAGACCATCCTGGTGGCCATCTGCTGAACCGACTCAATTCTGAGCACATCTTTACGGTAATGTGGCCTCCAAAATTGCACACAGTATTCTAGATGAGGTCTCACCATGGCTCTGTACAATGGCATCATGACCTCAGGCTTCCTGTTGACGAAACTTCTCTTGATGCAACCCATCATCTGCCGTGCCTTAGATGAAGCCTTCTCCACTTGAGTAGCAGTCTTCATGTCTGCACTGATGATCACTCCCAAGTCTCGTTCTGCCGTAGTCTTGGTTAAAGTTTCACCATTCAAGGTGTAGGTTCTGCATGGATTTCCATATTCGAGATGCATGACCTTACATTTCTTGGCGTTGAAGCCCAGCTGCCAGACAGAGGACCAACTTTCTAAAGTACGGAGGTCCTGTTCCATAGTATCCTTCAGATTGTAGCCGTTTACAGTATTGCATAGTTTGGCGTCATCAGCGAATAAGGTTACCTTACCTTGAAGCCCTTGAGTCAAATCCCTAATGAATATGTTGAAGAGGAGTAGATCCAGGACTGAGCCCTGCGGCACTCCGCTGGTCACTTTCGACGTTTTGGAGAGGGTACCGTTAACCATCACCCTTTGAAGTCTGCCACTTAGCCAATCTTTAACCCATGCAGTTAGTGTTACTCCCAACCCCATCGATTCCATCTTGTTCAGCAGTCTGCGGTGTGGGACGCTGTCAAAAGCCTTTCTGAAGTCAAGGTATACGACGTCTAAGGACTCTCCCGAGTCCAGCCTTCTTGTTACCCAGTCAAAGAAGCTGATAAGATTGGACTGGCAGGACCTACCCTTGGTGAATCCATGTTGTCTTGGGTCCCAGAGATTCCCCTCATTCAAGACCGTATCTAATTTATGCTTAATTAGTGTTTCCATGAGTTTACACACTATTGAAGTGAGACTCACCAGTCTATAGTTCGCAGCCTCAGCATTGCAACCCTTTTTATGCAGAGGAATGACGTTGGCTGTTTTCCAGTCCAACGGAACTTTCTCCGTCCAACGGAACTTTCCCCGTGCTTATTGAGAGATTGAAGAGCACGGCCAACGGTTCCGCCAGAACATCTCTCAATTCTCTAAGCACTCTTGGGTGTAAATTGTCCGGTCCCATGGCCTTGTTCTCCTTGAGCCTTGTCAGCTCGCTGTAGACGTCTTCAGGTGTGAACTCAAAATTCTGAAACGGGTCTTCCGCAATTTGTTTTGCCATCAACTGTGGTCCTTGTCCCGGTGCCTCACAGGTGAAGACTGAGCAGAAATATTCATTTAGTATTTCGCTTTTTCAGAATCCGCTACTGCGTAGTTTCAGTCCGGTCTTCTAAGGCGTACTATGCCGTCTGTGTTCCTTTTCCTATCACTAATAAGCAGTCGGGAATAAGCAGTCAGGTGGACAATGGGGAGCCCATAGACATCATTTACCTCGACTTTCAAAAGGCTTTCGACAAGGTGCCACATGAAAGGCTACTTAAGAAGCTGTGGAACCACGGGGTGGGAGGGGATGTGCACAGATGGATCAAGCACTGGTTGTCGGGAAGACTGCAGAGGGTTGGAGTAAAGGGTCAATATTCTGACTGGCGGGGAGTCACGAGCGGTGTGCCACAGGGATCGGTGCTGGGGCCTTTACTCTTCAACATATTCATCAATGACCTGGAAAAGGAAGCAAAGTGCGAGGTTATAAAATTCGCAGACGATACCAAACTGTGCGGCAGAGTTACGACCAGGGAGGAGTGTGAGGACCTACAAAGGGACCTGGACAAGCTGGAAGACTGGGCAAACAAATGGCAAATGCGCTTCAACGTGGACAAATGCAAGGTCATGCATATAGGGAAAAAGAACCCGTTGTTCAGCTACAAATTAGGGGGGGTATTGTTGGGAGACAGCAGACTCGAGAGAGACTTGGGTGTGCTGGTGGATGCATCACTGAAGCCATCTGCACAGTGCGCAGCAGCCTCGAAAAAAGCCAACAGGATGCTGGGCATCATAAAGAAGGGCATAGCAACCAGAACACGGGAAGTCATCATGCCTTTGTATCGAGCGATGGTACGTCCACATCTGGAGTACTGCGTTCAGTATTGGTCGCCGCACCTCAGGAAGGACATGGCGGTACTTGAGAGAGTCCAAAGGAGAGCAACGAAATTGGTAAGAGGGCTGGAACACTGCTCATATGCCGAGAGGCTGGATAGGCTGGGGCTCTTCTCTCTGGAGAAAAGGAGGCTCAGGGGAGATATGATAGAGACTTTCAAGATCATGAGGGGCATAGAGAAGGTGGATAGGGACAGATTCTTTAGACTGAAGGGGACAGCAAATACGAGGGGACATTCTGAGAAACTGAAGGGAGATAGGTTCAAAACAAATGCAAGGAAGTTTTTTTTCACCCAAAGGGTAGTGGACACTTGGAATGCGCTACCGGAGGAAGTGATCAGACAGAATACGGTACAAGGATTCAAACAGGGATTGGATGGATTCCTGAGGGATAAAGGGATCGTGGGATACTGAGGGAGGAGCTGGGAGGTAACACAAGTATAGGAAGTAAATCAGGTAATGAGTATAAACTAACCTGGTCGTGCATGTGCAAGACCGGAGGGCTAGGACTTCGATAGGAAGGCAGGACTTAAATGGGAAACCAAGGTGGCAAGGGAGCCCCTTCTGATGATTCAGACAGGTCTTGACCTGTTTTGGGCCGCCGCGGGAGCGGACTGCTGGGCGGGATGGACCTGTGGTCTGACCCAGCGGAGGCACTGCTTATGTTCTTATGTTCTTATGTTCTTAATATACCTGAAGAAAGATTTGTCCCCTTTTTTAATGTTTTTTGCCAAAGTTTCTTCCACTCGAAGTTTGGCCTCCCTAACTGCTGTTTTGACCGCTGCAGACCTTAGTTTCCCTTCTCTGCGTACGTTTGTAGGAAAGAAATGCTGTTTTCTTCTCCTTAATGAGGTGCGAGATCTCCTCAGTGAACCATTGGGGTTTATTGTTTCTTTGCCGTTTGTCTACCGATTTTATGTAGCGATTAGTAGCTTCGTGTATGGATGATTTCAGGTACGACCACATAGCTTCCACATTACCGGTCTCTGCTTGGTCCTGCAGCGTCTGATGGACGAAATCTCCCATGCGTGTGAAGTCGGTGCCCCGGAAGTTAAGTACCTTTGTTTTTGTGATTGATTTAGGGAATCCTTTCCTAAGGTTGAACCATACCATGTTATGATCGCTGGAGGCTAGCGTATCTCCTACCAAGACCTCTGTGACGCTTTCCCCGTTGGTGAGTACCAGGTCAAGGATCGCCTGGTCCCTAGTGGGCTCCGTTACCATCTGTTTTAGTTGTGCACCATTTATGGAGGCCAAAAGCCTCTTGCTGCTACTGGTGGTTGCTGAAAATGTGTTCCAATCTGCATCAGGCATGTTGAAGTCCCCAAGCAGTACAGTGTCGCCCCGTAGAGTGATATTCTCTATGTCCTCAATTAATTTCATGTCCATGTCTTCCATTTGTCTTGGGGGTCTGTATACCACACCAAGATACAGACATTTATTGCCACCTCTTGCCAGGTTAACTCAGAGGGACTCCCCGGTGTATTTGACATCTGTGATCCTGGTAGTTTTGATGTCTTCTTTAATGTATAGTGCTACCCCACCACCTAACCTGCCCTCTCTGTCACGATGAAGTAGATTGTACCCCGGTATAGCCATATCCCACCCATGTGAGTCCGTAAACCATGTTTCGGTTATTGCCACCACGTCTAGGTTGGCATCCCTTATTTCAGTTTCCAGCTCTAGAATTTTATTGCTTAGGCTGTGAGCATTAATATACATGGCCCTCCACATATTGTGTTTGCTAGGTCGCTGTAAGGCGTTTTCCACCTGAGTCTCTGTGGCTCCTAGAGAACTGTTTGCTATGTGTGCCCTTACCTTGGAAGCAGAGTGTCGACTCGTCCCATCAGGATAGTTCCTTTCCGCACCAGTACATGAGTAGGTATCCTCCCCCAACTTACCTAGTTTAAAGCCCTACGAAGCAGGCGGGCTAGTCGGTGTCCGAAGATGTTCTTACCTCTGCTGGTCAAGTGGAGTCCGTCTGGTCCCAGAAGTCCTTGTAACGCCTCTCCATGATTCAGGAATCCAAAGTTCATATCCCTACACCATCCTTGTAGCCATTTGTTGGTTCTTAGGATACATTCATCTCTGGTTCTTCACTTGCTTCTGACTGGGAGGATTGAAGAGAAGACTACCTGCGCACCCGTCTGCTTCAGCCTCGCACCCAAGGCTCCGAAGTCTCTGGCGATGGTCTCTTGGGTGTTCCTTGCAGTGTCGTTCGTACCTATGTGGATAAGAAGCATAGGAAAATGGTCATGAGGTGTGAGTAGTTTACCCAGGTTAGTGGTGACGTCCCGTATCTTGGCTCCAGGTAGACAGCAAACCTCTCTCGAGAATATATCCAGTCTGCAGATTGGTCCCTCGGTGCCCCTCAGCATGGATCCCCAATGACTATTACTCTGCGCTTCTTTCGTTGTTGTGGGGGGGAGTCTGTCATCATATGGAGCTGCTTGTTGGGTCTGCTCCTGTTCTTCGTGTTGGGTCTGTTCATGTTCGTCGTCGGCAGCTTCTTCCTGGAGAATCTGGAATCTGTTTCTCAGGACGAGGTGAGGGGTTGACTTAGGGTTGGCCTGTTGGGGAGAAAAAGAAGAGGATGAAGAGATTGAAAAAGGAGGGGGGATCTCCTTTGTTTACTTTTGCCTGTGGAAGAGGTCACCAGCTGCCAGGTGTCATTGTCGCTGGCCATTGCCTGTATCCCAAATGTTGGTTTCAAAGCTGATGATTTGGGCGTCTCAAGAATGGACTTGTCGTGGGCATTTTCTGTGACTTGAGACAACTCCTGAACGACTCCATCGATGTAGGCTTCATCCTCACGGATGCTCCTCAGGCGTTCCACCTCCTCCCTGAGGCTCCACAGTTCCTGCATGAGGGCACCATCCAGCTGAGCGGCCTCCTCTGTCTGCGTGGAGACTGTAGTGTAATGCCTAGGGATGGACTCGGTCTGCACAGAGACCTCTGTCCATCGTCCTAGGTCCTCCTCCCTCTGCACGCCGTCCGTGATTTCCTCCTGGATTCCCATGGTGGCTGAAATGCTGGAATTGACTGTAGCCTTGGCGCTTCTAGTCCTCCCTGCCATTTCTACGTTGTGATTTAGGTCTGCCTGTCAGAAAATTAGAGAAAGAGAGAGAAAGTTAGAAAAAGCTGACTGAGAGTCTGAGAGATTAGGGTGTCTGAGAGATGAATGCGAGGTTGTGAAGGTTTGGATTGTCTGAGAGATTAAGAAGTTAGGAGCTGAAGGTGTATGAAGGGGTGGCTGTCTGTGAGTTAGTGTGAGTGTAGTGAGTTAAGTACGAGGGTTTGTGAGATTAGGGGGAGGGTATAGGGTAAAGGGATAGGTTGCTGCTCTAAGATATCCTAGTTGATTGTAGTTTGGCTCTCCTCAAGGCTCTTCGCAAAGGCGCTCTTGCTACGGCGAGCGCCTTTGCCGCTCGCCTTCGCCATGCGCCGAACGGCTGGGCGCCGTTGGCTCCCTTCTTCTTAAAGGGGAGCCTGGGCCCGATGCAACTTTAACGAGGCTGTCTGGACGGAAGTTGTACGTTGTGATTTAGGCCATGTAAAAACAGGTCTAAGTGGCAAAAAGGTATCCAAAGTGACCTTATAAGCACTTTAGACACAAAGTACAGATCCCCACACACTGCCCCAGTGATCACTGACACCCCCCCACAACACCCTAAAAATTGTAATAAAACATACACATCTGCCTCCAGAACATCAGTACTTGGCAGCCTGGCATAGGAAAGCCTAGTAGAGCTGCACAGAGGTGGCTTAAATGGTCTTGGGGGTGGGTTAGTGAACCATGGAGAAGAGGAGCCAGGCCCATAAGCCACTCTAACCACTGCATTCATGATGAAATATGGGCACCCCCAAAACCCTTTTGTACTGCCAAATAAGTGGCACCTGCAGCCATAAGGGCTATTGGGGTGGTAGACAGGTGGGTCTAGTAAGTTCTAGGGGTGTTTTGGGGGGGGGGGGGTTCACCATGATCTATAAGGAAGTTGTGGTGAGATGTTTATGTGGCACCCTTTTTGTGAAGTTCACAGCAATGTCCCATAAGGTACCCCATTACTCTGGTGCAATGTTTGGGTGTCCAATCCATCACTTTGCTGACCCCGCCCATGTCCAAAAAGTCTTGTTCTGGGCGTTTTTAACTTGGACAAATTTTTGAACGAGAATGGGGTATAATGATAGACGACTTAGCGGTCTGGATGATCAAACGGCTGGTCATCCAACTAGATGATTTTTTTGGGGGGAGGGGGAAGCCGACTTTGGGCGACTAGCGACTTAGGCCCAAAACGGACTTAGACGTTTCTTTTGATTATGCCCCTCCACGCTACCAAGAGGGGATGATGTTTCCAGTATTTTATCTATCAATAGAACACAGTACACAACTTTGGGCTAAATAATGAATTTGAAAGGCCAATAGTAAAATGAATATAGCAGAGGAAATAGAGAGCACTAGAGCCCAGGAGATAACTGACTGGACATCGTTATGTTTGTGGAAGTACAGTGGCCTAGTAAGGGGGGTGGGGGAATGGTTCGCAAGTTCTGCATGCATAAAATTAGCGTTCTGCCTGGTGCAGTTTTTAGCTCACAGTAGAAGCTCCTTGCTCAGCCATCTGTGCGTGGCTCCACTGAATGGCTTTCTGAATCAATCCCACAGGCAAGAGGGAGGTAGCAGTAGCCCAGTACAGAAGAGCAATGAAAAGGACAGTGCCAGAAAAAGTGGCAGTAGTAATCCAGAGCAGTAATAGACCAGTGGATAGTTTGCTGTGAAGTGTCAGTAGAAGCCAAATTCTGTAGCAGCTTCAGTGGCCACAGGAACATAACAATGCAAGCTAATTTGCTCCAGTCATTCGAAGTATGAACGGGTTATTGCAGTTGTAATGTGGCGTGTGTTCAGTAGAAGAGTCAGTAACATTTGCCCACAGCTAACTAAGCCCTGTGAATCCTGAGGAGAAAAGTTTTTACTTCCATGACATTACTTTATATTCTACAGCATTTCCTGTTATAGATAGTGCTTCATTTTTTATGCCAGTGAGTGAATCATTAAATTAGAGGTACTTTGGCATCACCCTTACAGTGATTACAACTGAAAAATAAGATTTACCACTGCCAGTAAAATTCACAAAATCTGATGCTACAGGTTGTAGTTGAAATATCAGTTAAGGTTAAGAGACCCTCCTGAGAATGTAACTGAATTAGGAATATAAGTGCAATTTTATAGTAGACTCCTACACTGTGAAGGCACATAGGCACATATGTCATTCTGGATATATATTTTTAGAAAATTACCTCATTAGAAAGTAGGCAGAGACATTTAAAATCTGCAGTGAGGCTGATGAAAATGGTATATTTAGGATTGTGTAGACTCGTACGTACATATGTTTGAACTCCACTCCTGTTCTTCCCCTTTGAACTGTGCAAAGTTGCGTGCTCAGGTTTTAAAATACTGTTAATTATATGCATAGCATGATTAACAGGCTGCTAATTGGAAGACTGCCTGATATATAAAAGAGTTTTCTAATTTTATACTATGTTATGTTAATCAGGTTTTCTATTCCGCCTTTACTAAGGTGACCATACGTCCCGTTTTGAACGGGACAGTCCCGTTTTCGGATTCCCTGTCCCGTTGTCCCCACACACAGCTTCCCTGTCCCTCCCTGCTGCACCAAAAAAAAAAAGCGTCCTATCTGGCCCGATTAAACTCCCCCCCCCCCCCGGTCCACCGCCGCTGTTCCTCTGCTTACCTTCCTGCCTAATCGCGCCCAGAAGCCTTCTTCCCGATGCCAATCATTGCCTGGCTGGCCCGAATGTCCTCTCCGATGTTAGAATTGACGTTGGGAATAAGGCTTCTGGGCACGATTAGGCAGGAAGGTAAGCAGAGGAGCAGCGGCGGTGGATCTGAGGGAAGTTGAAGTCGGGCCTGGAGGGAGGCTTTTTTTTCCCATTGTAGGGGGGAAGGTGGTAGGCAGGCAAGCTGGCTTTTGCGCGGCAGAGAGGTAGGTAGGTAGGCAGGCTGGCTTTGGGGGAGGTAGGTAGGTAGGCAGGCTTTGGGGGAGGCAGGCAGGCAGGCTAGCTTTGGGGGAGGTAGACAGGCAGGCTGGCTTTGGGGGAGGTAGGTAAGTAGGCAGGCTTTGGGGGAGGCAGGCTAGCTTTGGGGGAGGTAGACAGGCTGGCTCTGAGGGAGGTAGGCAGACAGGCTGGCTCTGGGGGAGGCAGGCTGGCTTTGGGGGAGGTAGGCAGGCAGGCTGGCTTTGAGGGAGGCAAGCAGGCTGGCTTTGGGGGAGATAGGCCGGCAGGCTTTTTGGGAGGGGATGGGACAAAGGCTGGAAGGCAGTGAGGGGGACATAGGAAGGAGGGATGAAGGAAGGAGAGAAAGAGGCAGAGAAGGTAGGGGGATTGTAAGTAGAAGAAAGACTAGTTGTATGCACTCCACAGAAGGACACTCCTGTATAAAAATTCTAGCTTTTTGGGCTTGATTCTATAAACAGCATCTAAATTGGTAGGCACCTACCGCCTGCAATTTAGGTGCCTGTATATTAGGCTTAACTCATTCCATGCACAAACTCCTCCCCCTAACCATGCCTATGTTTCAGGTAGGCGCCTCAGAATAGATGCCTACAATATACCTATCCAAAAAACAATTTTTAAAATTGTTTTTTAATCAATTTTTTAATGCCATTTTCGGTTATCAATGCCAATTAACCAATTTTTAAAAAATTAAGTTAGGCATCTAACTCAGAAGGCATCATTTATAGAATCAGACCCTTTGTATTTGTTTTTCCCATCTGTGAATTGAACCAGACCCCTACCTGATACCTTACATAAAGCATTATTTTGTCCACCTTAAACTTGCTGTATGGCTCCGGTTCATCTTGGCTCCAGGGCCTGTACTTGCTCATGGTACCACAGACACCAAGGATCTTAGTAGATTTTTCCACTATTAATCTATCATTTGGTTTAACATAATTGTTTCTGTTAAAGATTCTGTTAATTGCTGAACCAGAGTATCTTAGTCTTATCTGTATCTAATTTTAACAAATGGGCAAATTGCCGCTACAAAATTTGCACTTAGCATGTATCAATCCAGTGCTTAATTATTAGGCGATCTACAGAGAATTATCCCCACACTGCATAAAAGTATGCATTATGCAATTGTAGTGCATATTTATGCATGTGTGTACTCCTAGGCAATTTTATAGTTACTCTATTTCTACAAGCATAAAAGACATAAAATTACCCCACAATGTTGATATTGATTCACTGGTAGCAATTTGGCATCCTTTAAGAATCTCTGTTTGATTACCATAGAAACCAGATAAAGGCCAAATGGCCTATCTAGTCTGCCATCTGCAGTAACCATTATTTCTTTATCTTTCCAAGAGATCCCATGTGCCTGTCCCAGGCCCTTTTTAATTCAGACAGTCTCTGTCTCCACCACCTCTTCTGGGAGACTGTTCCATGCATCTATCACCCTTTCCTTAGATTACTCCGGAGCCTATCACCTCTTAACTTCATCCTATGCCCTCTCATTCCAGAGCTTCCTTTCAAATGAAAGAGACTTGACTCATTTGCATTTACGCCACGTAGGTATTTAAATGTCTCTATCATATCTCCCCTGTTCCGCCTTTCCTCCAAAGTATACAGATTGAGATCTTTAAGTCTGTCCCCATACGCCTTATGACGAAGACCACACACCATTTTAGTAACCTTCCTCTGGACCGACTTCATCCTTTTGATATCTTTTTGAAGGTGTGGCCTCCAGAATTGTACACAATATTCTAAATAAGGTCTCACCAGAGTATTAGGAACTGGGTTCATAGATTTTCCCAAAAAAAAAAACAACCCAAAAAAAACAGGATATGATGTAGTCCAGTGAACCAAAGAATCATAATGCATATGTATATTAGCAGTTCTTTTTATTCCATTATTGGTATATATAAAGAAACTATTTCATCAATAGCAGAGAATGCCAATGTTAACTTCCATAAATTAGAAAAAGATAGCAATTATTCTGTTAGCATTTCACGTTTGTATTGACTCTTCATTGTTTATGGCACTAATAAGTCATTAGCGTTGTTGTAGTTCACTATAAGGTGCATCATGTAGAAAGTATAATTTATTCATCTCTTTATGCACGTTATGTGGTTATTTATAGATAATTGGTACTTGTTATGATCAATTATGACTTACATCAGTGAAATACAGTTTTGTCTAGAAAAAGGCAACATGTTGAAAGCTTAGGAAAACATCTTTGAATCTGAAGCTATTAGGAAAAATGTATCAACTCTTTGATACCAGCAACAGCATATTTCAAGTTTCAAGTTTTATTATTTTTAATATACCGACCATCGACAAGTATCTAGCCAGTTTACAGTGCTAAAATAAAATAAAAGATTAAAATAATACTTATAGATGGGGGGATAGTGAACATTAAAAGACATTTTACATAGACAAACATGAATGTGGGGGTAAAAGGGAAAGGGGGGGTTGAAATTACATCGTTTAAAAAAAAAGAATACGAGTTATAAAGAAAAGGGAGGAGGTGGGGATGTAACATTAGGGATGGGGTCGCTTCTTAAAAGCGGTTGGTAAACTGTTATGAATGAAAAGTTTAGAAGCTGTGGAATGCATCTTGAAATAAGAATGTTTTTAGTTTAGTCTTGAATTTGTCAAGAAGAGTTTCGTAGCGGAGTGGCAAGGCATTCCATAAAGTTGGAGCAACTACAAAGAAGTTAGTTTTCCTGGTATAATAAAATTCTTTGATGGATGGGACAGACAGTAAGTTCTGATCTGCTGATCTGTGAGTCCGGGAATAGCAGAGAGGGATAATGAGTTTATCCAGAAAAGGTGGAAGGCGCGAGAGTTAAATTTTAAAGACTACCATTAGTGTTTTATAAGTGATACGGTGTGTGACAGGTAGCCAGTGGGCTTCTTTCAAAAGAGGAGTAACATGATCATATTTCTCTATCTTATGAATAAGTTTTATTGCCATATTTTGGATGAGCTGTAGGTGCCGTAATTCTTTTTGGGTGATTCCATTATATAAGAAGCTGTGGAACCACGGGGTGCAAGGGGATGTCCACCGATGGATCAAACACTGGCTGGCAGGCAGGAAACAGAGGGTTGGAGTAAAGGGCCATTACTCAGACTGGCAATGGGTCACGAGCGGAGTTCCACAGGGGTTGGTGCTGGGACCGCTCCTGTTCAACATATTTATTAACGACCTGGAGGCGGGAACAAAACGTGAGGTTATTAAATTTGCGGATGACACCAAACTCTGCAGCAGGGTTAGAACCGCAGAAGACTGCGAAGACCTGCAAAGGGACCTAACGAGGCTGGAAGAGTGGGCAAAAAGTGGCAAATGAGCTTTAACATAGAGAAATGCAAGGTCATGCATGTAGGGAAAAAGAATCCGATGTTCAGCTACAAAATGGGGGGATCATTGCTAGGGGTAAGCAACCTTGAAAAAGACCTGGGGGTGATGGTGGACACAACATTGAAAGCAACAGCACAGTGAGCGACAGCCTCAAAGAAAGCAAACAGAATGTTGGGTATCATTAAAAAGGGTATCACGACCAGGACGAAGGAAGTCATCATGCCGCTGTATCGTGCAATGGTGCGCCCACATCTGGAGTACTGTGTCCAGTACTGGTCACCGTACCTCAAGAAGGACATGGCAGTACTTGAGGGAGTTCAGAGAAGAGCGACTAAACTGATAAAAGGTATGGAAAACTTTTCATACGCTGACAGGTTGGAAATACTGGGGCTATTCTCCCTGGAAAAGCGGAGACTTAGAGGAGACATGATAGAAACCTTCAAAATCCTGAAATGCATAGAGAAGGTAGACAGGGACAGATTCTTCAGACTGTGGGGAACCACAAGTACAAGGGGGCACTCTGAGAAATTGAAAGGGGACAGGTTTAGAACAAACGCTAGGAAGTTCTTTTTTACCCAGAGGGTGGTGGACACATGGAACGCGCTTCCAGAGGTTGTGATAGGCCAGAGCACGCTACAGGGGTTTAAGGAAGGTTTAGATAGGTTCCTAAAGGATAAGGGGATTGAGGGGTACAGATAGAAGTAGAGGTAGGTTATAGGAATAGTCAGGGACCACTTCACAGGTCATAGGCCTGATGGGCTGCCGCGGGAGCGGACCTCTGGTCTGACCCAGTGGAGGCAACTTCTTATCTTATCTTATCTTAAAGAATTACAGTAATCAAGATGAGAGATGACCAATGAGTGAACAAGGGTTGTGATAGCTTTAGTTTCGAGGATAGAAGTTAGAGAATGGATAAGCTCAAGTTTATAGAAGCAGGTTTTTACAACGGAGCTAATCTGGTCGTGAAAGGTTAAATCTTTGTCTATAATTACTCCGAGCAGTTTTATTTTTGGTTCCATTTTTACTGGACAAGATTTAATGAAGATTTTTCCTTTTATTTCGTTGTTCTTGATCGGAAAAAGTATACCACAGGATTTATTGATTTTAAGGGAGAGTTTATTTATGTGGAGCCAATCACTGATTTTGTCCAGTTTGGTGTTAATTTCTTGTATTTCTTGTATGTTTGAGGAATCAACAGGGTGAAGTAGTTGAATGTCATCTGCATATGCTAAAATAGTAAAGCCAATAGACTGAGCTAGGGTGAGAAGAGGTGCAATAAAAATATTAAATAGTAAGGGAGAAAGAATAGAGTCTTGTGGGACGCCGTAAGTTTGAACTATAGATGGTGAGGTTTCCTCTTTTGAATGAACTTTGAAGTTACGTTCATTGAAATAAGAGGTGAACCATAAGAGGGCTGAACCTGTGATGCCGCAGTTCCTAAGACGATCAATGAGAAGATAGTGATCTACAGTGTCGAAAGCAGCGGACAAGTCGAGAGAGATAAGAAGGACAGATTTTCGGTGATCGAGAAAGTAATGTATAGTAGTGATGAGACCTAGTAAGGACTGAGCTGGTTATGCACGATTTTTTCCGTAAGTTTGGAGATGAGAGGGAGGTTAGCAATGGGACGGAAGTTTGATGGTAATGTAGTGTCTAGATTTTGGTTTTTTAGTTTCGGAAAGACTAGAGCAGATTTCCAAGCTTTAGGAACTAAATTAGTAGTGAGACTTTTAGTAACCATCTTCAATATGAATGGGCCAAAAATAGGAAATAATTTTTTGAGAATTGAAGGGGAGATGCTTTCTATTGGATTATTAGGAGAATTTATCGATTGGAAGACTTTGAAAAGGTTTGCTAAAGATGGGAGTTTAAAGTTAGAAAAAGTACTAAAACATATAAGATTTGTCTGGTCAATGGAATCTAGGAGTTGTGTAGGTGTAGATTGTCCTAGGTTTGACTGGATTTCCTTGATTTTCTTGTCGATTAGGGGCCTCTTTTACAAACCTCAGTAACGATTCTCTTGTGGCAAGTGCACCGAAGCCCATAGGAATTGAATGGGCTTCAGTGCACTTGCTGTGGCAGCATCGCTATCAAGCTTTATAAAAGAGGCCTTAAATTTGGTAGGGCCCAATATTCAGAAAATGCTGAGCTCCTAAATTTATGCTCCTAACCTTGCTACCTAGATTTCTTCCCTCTTTTCAGCCAGACTTAGAAGCATAACATTTCAGCAGAAAATCCATCTTAATTTTGGAGCTTATTATTGTTTGTCTAAATTTATCAGCCTAATGTATGAGATTAGTACCAAAATTCAATGCTAAGATCCTCCTATTTTCTTTTCCCTGTTTAAATCCACCCATTGCCATCTACTTTGTATGCTCCTAAATCTAAGCGTTTAGTAGAATTTTGGATAAAAATGTATGCAGCCAGCCATAGTAAATTTTCAAAGAGGTCAATTTGCATAGCTCTCAAAGGGGTGGGTCCTTTTATAAACCTGTAGTAAGCGCTAGTGGGACACACTCAGTAAGTTCCAAATTGGTGCATGCTACCCATTAAAAAATAGTTTAAAGCAACAAGCGAAAACCAAAGAGGATTGACCCCAAAGTATCCACAGAGAAGAAATTCCAGAAGAAACCAAAAGAAACTCTGTAGAATGACGATGTTCCTTAAATGGACTTTATTTGAAAAATGTCAAAGTTCCAAAGGTACAATAAATCATCCACATAAAATAAAATCATCCACATAAAAGTAAAATAATCCACATGAAAACCTTAAAGGACCTAGTTTACTAGGGTCATCAAGGAACTGAAAGGGACTATAGCTAAACTGCTTCAACTAATAGACAATCTGTCAATCAAATCAGGAAAGATTCTGGAAGACTGGAAGGTGGCGAATGTTACGCCGATCTTCAAAAAAGGTTTGAGGGGAGATCTGGGAAACTACAGACCGGTGAGTCTGACCTTGGTACCGGGAAAGATGGTAGAGGCGCTGATAAAGGACCGCATCATTGATCACCCTGACGAACATGGTTTAATGAGGACTACACTAAAACACCTAATACTAACACGCTATTGTTAAAGAGTAATTTTTAATGAGGATCAGCCAGCACGGTTTCAGCAAAGGCAGATCTTGCCTGATGAACTTGCTGCACTTCTTTAAGGGAGTAAACAGGCAGATAGCAAGGGCGACCCAGTCGACATTATATATCTGGATTTTCAGAAGGCATTCAACAAAGTTCCGCATGAACGACTACTTTGGAAAATTGCAAACCATGGAATTGAGGGTGAAATACTCACGTGGATTAAAAACTGGCTGGAGCATAGGAAACAGAGAGTGGGGGTAAATGGACAATACTCGGACTGGAAGAGTGTCACCAGCGGGGTGCCACAGGGCTCAGTGCTTGGACCTGTGCTCTTCAACATCTTTATAAACGATCTGGACATTGGTACGACGAGTGAGGTGATTAAGTTTGCGGACGATACAAAGTTATTCAGAGTAGTGAAGACACAGGGGGATTGCGAAGATCTACAAAGAGATATAATCAAGCTCGAGAAATGGGCAGCAACATGGTAAATGAGGTTCAACGTGGATAAGTGCAAAGTGATGCATGTCGGTAACAAAACTCTCATGCATGAATACAGGATGTCCGGGGCAGTACTTGGAGAGACCTCCCAGGAAAGAGACTTGGGAGTTCTTTTTTTTTTGAATATATTTTTATTGACTGAACCAATCACGAGAGGTACAATCAGCACCAAGCCAAAAGAGAATAACAGCATGAACACAATAATCAAGTATACAGTACAGCTAGGCCCGAGCTCGGGCACTCAAACAGAGCCTTCTCATGAAAGAGACTTGGGAGTTCTGATCAACAAGTCGATGAAACCGTCTGCACAATGCGCTGCAGCAGCAAAAAGGGCAAACAAAATGCTAGGAATGATAAAGAAGGGGATCACAAACAGATCAGAGAAGGTTATCATGCCGTTGTACTGGGCCATGGTGCGTCCTCACCTGGAGTACTGCATCCAGCACTGGTCGCCGTATATGAAGAAAGACACGGTACTACTCGAAAGGGTCCAGAGAAGAGTAACTAAAATGGTTAAGTTGCCATACAGTGAGAGATTAGAGAAACTGGGCCTCTTCTCCCTTGAAAAGAGGAGACATGATCGAAACATTCAAAATGCTAAAAGGAATAGACTTAGTAGATAAAGACAGACTGTTCACACTCTCCAAGGTAGGGAGAACGAGAGGGCACTCTCTAAAGTTGAAAGGGGATAGATTCCGTACAAACATAAGGAAGTTCTTCTTTACACAGAGAGTGGTGGAGAGCTGGAACGCTCTTCTGGAGTCTGTTGTAGGGGAAAACACCCTTCAGGGTTTCAAGACTAAGCTGGACAAGTTCCTGCTAAACTGGGACGTACACAGGTGAGGCTGGACTCATTTTAGAGCACTGGTCTTTGACCCGGGGGCCGCCGCGTGAGCGGACTTCTGGGCACGATGGACCACTGGTCTGACCCAGCAGCGGCAATTCTTATGTTCTTATATTCTTATAATGGTAAATACGTGGAGATGCTAATATGTGGTGAACCGCAAGTAAGACGCTGCAGAGTTTCTTCTTAAAAAATAGTTTTACATTTTTGTTGGGGGGGGGGTATGTCAGAAGCAGATAGTTGGCATACCTGTGCTAATAAGAGCATCTACATTAGCACACACTTACTGATTTGTGCAAGATTTCTGTGTGAGTACTTACTGCCTACAAAAAAGGGGTCAGTAAGGCCCGGATTCTCTAAATGGTGCTGTTATCGGTGGCTGCCTTAAAAGAGCCCACCAATCATGTATCAACCACGCGACGGTTTAGAGAATCACGCCTTCAGCAAAGGTAGATGCCAAAAATGTAGGCCAGGGTTTTCAAGGCCTACATTTCTGGCATCTACCGGTACCTAAAAAACCAGTACAATTTATAGAATATGGGCCTAAGTGCTCACATGGTAATTTCTATTAATGACCACACACTAATGGCAATATTAATGCATGAGTCAAAATGATGGTAGGTGACCAGAAAAATGAACTATTCTATTGAATTCCAAAGAAAAGGACCCAACATGATCTGCATTTAGGCTGTTATGCCTTCACCAGGGGCCCTCACAGCGTGAATAATTACAATTAAAGATACACATCAATAATTAATCATACATTGAATAAAATTAAAAATATGAAAGAAGGCATGTGCAGAAATGTGATGAAACTCAATGATTGGAAATCAACAATGTTTGGAAATATTAACATAGCAGTGAGATGCACTAGAAGTAATTACTTGAACATTTTTTATATGAAATAGTGCAAAAGATATGTGAAAAAATGAAATGTGAATTATATATATAAGAGTAAAGGCAGTAGTAATAAAAAGGATGAAAAAGGAAAAGATACAAAAGGTGCATACAATAATAAAGGATTAGCACATGCCATTAATAGGAACAATGGAAAATTTTACATTTTCCTGCTGTGGTAAAAATGATCTTAATGTTTGGAAAAAAACAATATAAGAATGCGCCAAGACCACTTTTTACTGTATCAGTAAAAGAACTCCATAATTAAGAGCATAAATCTTTCTTTTGAATATCTGACTTGTAGTGTTTATGTTCACAAATGTTATTTTGGGAATATGGAATTCAATAACAAGAAAGTAGTATTTATTTTAGGAGATTCTTTAGCTATGTCATTTGATGGGTGTTTTATGTATGTCTTTTTATGTATGTATAGTATATTTTCAATTTGTGAACTGCTTTGAATGACTGTATTAGCTGGAAAGGCAGTATATAAATTTTTAAATAAATATTCTACTTACTATTGTTTAAAATGGAGAAGATGACATATAAACTGTATGCTCTTAATTTTATCCCCAAAAGAATAGCTGGCAACATATTTCATATTCTGTTTATTCTATGCAATTATGTGTTTCTAAGGATTGCAAAATTTGTCAAAAGATTCATTAAACAAGACACTCACAGAGATAGAGAAGCCTTTTTGTTTTCCCAGTTGCCCCAGTGGGAGTGACATATGTCACTGCAAATTTTTCCTGATGAGGTGAAAATGGTTTCCTGCTGTTTTAAATACATTTTCTCACTCTTGTAGGAGATTCATGGTGATTAGATGCAAGGCACATGCTGGTTTTGAAGGACCTATGTTGTACGTAAGATGAATAACATGTACTCAGCATTTGTAGCGTAACTTAGTAATTAATTTTTTTAAAGATTTGCTATTAAATAGGAGAGGCACCAAGTTTGAACATATATAACTCTGTGTGGGCGGTCTTTTACCCTGTTATTATTTCCATCATTTCATCTGCCTTGCTGCAGATCATGACAGGTGAATATATTCTTGATTCCGTGAGTTGATTGGGACTTAAAATCAGTGGGGCCGATATTCAGCATAGAGCGTTCAGTAGTTGTTAAAACACTGAGGACAAGATTCTATAAAGAACACCTATGTTAGGCGCTTAAATTGACACCTACATTAATTACCTATAAAAGATAGGCACCTATTGCATGGCGCCCAGCGGTGCGTAATGTCTAAATGGGTGTGTTTGGGGGAAGAGACAGAGAGAGGCACCATTAGGCATAATTCTGAAAAGAACTTAGGCGCTTCCAATTTAGGCCAATAAAACCCTGGCTTACATTACCGGTACCTAAGGCATGATTCTGTAAATGGTGCCTGTGTGTGATTGACAAGCAGCTAGTGCCTTTTTTCAAGGCACCTGCCAATTTAGACACAGATTATAGTATCTGGCCATGTCTGCTATTATTAAACTGAAACCAGATATTCAGTGCCAGTACCTGGATATGTATAAGCGCTGAATATCCAGTTTCAGTGCTGACCCAGAGTTGTAAATCTGAGTAACTAACAGGATAAAGATATGACAGCTTTCTTGTGTCCTAACTTTATCTGTTTAGTTGTCCAGTTAGTGGACTATGTATGATCGACAATCAAATAAGCTCCTCAATCACCCAAACTGTCCATGCCATTGTTCGTATAGTGCTGAGGTAATATCTGGTTAGTGCTGCTCAATATCCCTCTGGCTGGCACTTATCTGGTTAGGAGCGCCTGCTAACCAGATAAATGCCTTTGAATACTGACCTCTGTTGGTATATCTAGTTAATGTTTCATTGAACAAAGACATTTTGCCTGAGCTATTAAGTGTGAGGCAGTACATCCAATACCGAAGAAGCTGATTTTTGAGAAATTAGACATAGCAAATTATCTTCCAGTTTCCAACTTACTTATTTTTGACAAGCTGATGGAGAAAAGTATGCTGTTTTAGTTGAAAAATCTTATTTGTTCAACTACTGTCAGAATGGCTTCCAGCAGAAACATAGCAGAAGACTACTTGGTTTCATTGTTTGATACACATCATTATTAGGTGAACCAGCAAGTAGCTAGACATTTCTGTAGCATTCAGATATACTAAATCATATTAAACCATGTCAGGGATGCCAAGGGTGGTCAATCCCAAAGCTGGAGATTTACTAAAACTAAAGCTTAACTTTATATACCGGGTCCTCAACCTAAGGAAGCTCAACTCGGTTTACAACAATTAGATAAAAACTAAAAAAAATTTGCAATGATTAAATAAAAGCTAAAGAAAGTAATAGCAAAAGTTTTAAAGAGATTAGTTTTCAAAATGTATGGCCAAAAAGTGATGTTTATCTCACTGGCCACTAGTGCTGCCCGATTCACGATTCAAATCGGTTCACCGATTCACTTTGGGTGAATCGATTCGAATCGATTTAAAACAGCAAAAAATCAGCTTCCCGATTCGGACCCTCCCCTCGCTCCCTAAAGCAGGAGCGGCAGCACTGCTCTTGCTGGCCAGCCGCTGCCACACCTGCTTTAGACGGTGAGGAGGGAGGGTCAGTCGGGAAGTGCTGCTGTCGGCTTTCCCCCCTGGTGTCCGGTTCCCCCCCTGGCGTCCGATTTCCCATCCTGGCTTCCGGCTTCTCCCCTGGCCTCCCTGTACCTTTTACCTTATAGGTGAAGCCTGCAGAGCAGATCGCGGTACTAGCGTCTTTGCAAACTGCTTCGAGTCTGTTTCCTCCGCTGCGATCCTGCCTCTGATGTCAGAGGAGGGGCGGGACCACAGCAGAGGAAACAGCTCAAAGCAGTTTGCAAAGATGCTAGTAACGCGATCTGCTCTGCAGGCTTCACCTATAAGGTAAATGGTGCGGGGAGGCCAGGGAGAACACGGAGGCCTTCCCGGGGGGGGGGGGTAGTCCTTCGGGGTGGGGCAGGCCTTGGGGGGTGCAGGCCTTCAAGGGGGGAACAGGCCTTCAAAGGGGGGCCAGGCCAGGGATGGTGGCATAAGCCTTCAGGGGGGACAGGCAGGCCTTCAGGGGGGGGACAAGCCTTCAAGGGGGGACAGGCTTTCAAAGGGGAGACAGGCCTTTAAGGGGGGACTGGCCCTTAAGAGGGGGACAAGCCTTTAAGGGGGGGACAAGCCTTAAAGGGGAGGGACAACCTTCAGGGATGGGGTGCAGGCCTTTAAGGGGGGGTCAGACCTTCAAAGGGGGGGACAGGCCAGGGATGGTGGCATAGGCCTTCAGGGGGGACAAGCCTTTAAGGGGGGGCACGCCTTCAAGGGGGGGGGACAGCCTTCAGGGGTAGGGTGCTGACCTTCGGGGGGACAGACCTTCAGGGAAGGGGGACTGGTGTAGAAGTACACAGAGGGAGGGAGGGAAGGGGGGTTTCAAAGAGACGTGCATATGCCGGACTTTGGGGAGGAAGAAATAATGGGTCTAAAAATAGAGGAGAGGAAGAGAGATAATGGACAATAGGATTTAGGGAGGGAAGGAACAGAAAGGGAGAGAAGTTGGACACAAGGAATAGTGTGGAGGGGGGATAGAAATACTGGATAGGAGGGTAGTTGGGAAAAGAAAGGGAGAGATGGTGGACCCTGGGGTGGTGGGGAAGGAGGAAGAGATGCTGGATGAAAGGGTAGTTAAGAAAAGGTGGATCTGTGGATGGAGACGAAAAAAAAGAAAGATGCCAGACCTCCGGGGGAAGGGAAACGGAAGGGGAGGACGGAGATGGCAGATGGATGGTTAGCATGGAGAAAGAAGAAAGAAGGAGACCCTGGCAAGCAAGTTATCGGAAGACAACCAGAGCCTGGGACCAACAAGATTTGAATAATGATCAGACAACAAAAGGTAGAAAAACTAATTTTATTTTCTGTTTTGTGAGTACAGTATGTCAGGGGCAGGATCGCGGCAGAGAGAACGTGCCGCTGAGGACCACGGGCAGCTGCAGGGATCACTATAACACCAGTGAGCCTGCAGGCTGCCCTATTAGCCTAAAGGAGGTAAGAGCGGGGAAGCTGGGGGAGGCCTTTCTGACCGACCCTCCCCCCTCAAGCAGGAGGAGCCGCAGACAGCCAGCAAGAGGCAGCGCTGCAGCTCCTGCTTTAGGAAGACATGGGGGAAGGGTCGGCCATTGAATCAGTAGGCCAATTTTTTTAAAATTGACTCGATTCACCTGATTTAAATCGGTGAATCGATTCGAATCGTGAATCGGGCAGCACTATTGCCTGATGTGCACCCAATCTAATCATGGTTCTCCTAGGTCCATGCCTCCCTTGAAGTTGCATGCTCTGGGATTTGAGCCCGCAAGTTACAGAATGCTGTCTAAAGGCAGTTACAAGCATAACTCTCTTCTCTCTTTATTCACTCTAAATGGCACAGTTGTCGATGGTCACCTTAAAAGCAGTCGCCAATCATGTGTCGATCACATGATGACACCGTTTAGAGAATCGTGCCGCTGGCAAAGGTAGGTGCCGGAAATGTAGGCCAGGGTTTTCAAGGTGTACATTTACGGTGTCTACCTTTGACATGAATTGCGCCTATGTAGGTGCTTTACGGTGCCTAACATCACTTCCAGCTTTAGCCACGTCTACAGTGCTGTTATGCACAATAAAGCGCCTCCGGAAGCGTGATTCCAGTGCTCTTTTTTTAAGCGCCTTGAAATTTCTTTTAAGTCTTCTTAAAGGCATTGTGGACGTAACTTAGGCACCTAAATTAAGATGCCATTTAGCAAATATAGGCCAAAGTGCTTCCACATTAAGTCTGCACTATCCAGTTAGCATGTGAACATGGCAGTTATATAATCTCTATAATAAAACCCTAAGCCACGCATGCGCACTTCTACTTGTTCCGTATATCTGTGGCCGGAAGAAGTGCGCATGCGCGCCTACAACTGCCCTGAGCTCGGAACAGCAAACAGGGCCAGGCGGAGGGTTGGGTGCTGCTCCTGCGCGAGACAGCCGAGATGAAGGTGTTCGCCGCCGCGGCTATAGGTCCCCTGCCCACCCACCCCACTGCAAGGCCAACGCACCTATCTGGAGTCCCCTGCTGCCAACCCCCCTCACAAAATCCGGTGCTTGCTCACCGTTCTCGCAGTGCTGCTGCTTTAACTCTTCGGCCATAGGCGGCATGAGTGAAGTAACCAAACTGCCTTCGGTGACCCAGAAGCTTTTCCTCTGCTACTGCTTCCTGCCCCCACATAGGCAGAAAACAGTAGCAGAGAGAGAAAGCTTCCAGGTCACCAGAGGCAGCGTGTTTACTTCACTCATGCTGCCTACGACCAAAGAGTTAGAGCAGCACCGCAAGGAGATCGGTGAGCAAGCAGTGAGGGATGGGGAGGAATAGCATGGTGAACCTCAGGGATGGGGAGAAAAGTAAAGTAAAGGACCAGACATGCTAGGGAAGAAAGGGAAGGGGCAGATAGAGATGCCAGATCATGGGAGGAAGAGGAAGGAAAGGGGATGTTAAGACTACTGGATAGGAAAGGGGGTGGGGGTGGGGGAGAGAGAGAGAATAGAGAGATGTCAGACCAGGGAAAGGAAGGAGGGGGAAGAGGTTCAAGACTAAGGCAGGGGGAGGGGAAGGAAAAGACAGAGATGCCAGAACAAAAAGGGAGGGAAAAAAAAGAGGGGAGAGAGATGCCAGAATGGGAAAGAGGATAAAGATACCAGACCATAGGAGGGGTAAAGAGAGGGAGGAGACAGTACACAGGGTTGGAGGGAAAGAGGAGAGATAGGTTTGCGTTTGGAAAGCTAACAGCATTTTCAGCAGCACTATCTGCTTAAGCATCATTGAAAATGCCTAGTTAACCCTGGACAGATGATTTAAACCAGTGTTTTTCAACCTTTTTACACCTTTGGACCGGCAGAAATAAAAGAATTATTCTGTGGACCAGCGGTTGAAGAACACTGGGCTAAGTCGTGGGCCAGACCCCGCCCATCTCTACCCAGTCTCCACCCCAGACCCCACCCCCATAATAGTACTAATTGCACCTTGTACGCCCCGTGCCTCATCTGGAAGCCTTCCCTCTGACGTTGCAACATCAGAGAGAAGGCTTCCGGTTCAGGCGCAGGATGTCCGTAGGAGCCACTGCCCGTGGCTTTGTGCACTGAATCAGTTAGGAAGAGAGAGCTGGCTCAAAGATAATGCCGCATCGATCGCACCATGGACCGGCAGTTGAAAAACACTGTTTTGGGCCTGATGCATGTGTTGGCCCTGTGGAGCGGCAGGAAATTTCTGTGGACCGACACCGGTCCATGGACTGGTGGTTGAAAAACACTGATTTAAACAGCCAGCAGCTGTTCTTCCTTAGATGATGTCCCGTATTTGTGTAACTTTATCAAGAAAATCATATATAAATGTAAGCAAAAAAAAAAAATGTTTCTAAAGGTAGCATCTACCTTTGTTCAGTGATGTGTTTTGCCAGTTATTTTCAATAGGAATCTATTCTATTTTCCAACAGCAATCCCTGCTGTCAGCCCTTGGTTGTTATGAGACACAGTACTATCAAAACGATTATCAAAAGTTATATGAAATCCTTTCCTGCTGTCTGGAAAAAAAGAAAGCTGCTGGAAACTATGTATTAGTGTTTGCAGTGCTCTGTTTGGAATCCTTATTTAGATCTTCCTTCTCAAATTAATCTTCTCGGAGACAGGGCAGTGTGCAGAAGCCCTTAATTCAATCTTGTATGAGGATAACAAGGAAGTAGTTTTCCTTTTCAAACAATATTTCTTCAAATGTTAATAACAAAGTTATCTTACTCCACCTACCGTACTCAGTTATTCGGTATGAGCAAGGTAAACAATTTTCTTGTCTCACTCCCCATTAAACATACTTTTAGTGGTTTTCTCAAAATTTTATTTATTTATTTTTTTTAATATATTTTTATTGAGAAGGGCAAATGTCCCAGACTTCAAAATTTTAATTCTAATGAGTATACACTGTTATCTAAAGCAGTGATTCCCAACCCTGTCCTACCAGGCCAATCGGGTTTTCAGGCTAGCCCTAATGAATATGCATGAGAGAGATTTGCATATGATGGAAGTGATAGGCATGCAAATTTGCTTCATGCATATTCATTAGGGCTAGCCTGAAAACCCAATTGGCCTGGTGTTCCTCCAGGACAGGGTTGGGAACCACTGATCTAAAGTATGTTTTAAAAATGTTCTGGTGCCATCAATTTAGCCTAGAAAAAAATCATTCTGAAATGCAACTTCAGGCTACTGATTGTTTCATATGTTACCAGAATTCCACATAAATCAAAGGTTTTGATGGGTTTCTAGTATGATTTTCTAAAACAAATTATTCTTAAAACCTGTGTATGGAAGAGCTCCTTTTCTGTGATTTTTATTTTAAAATAAGGGGCCTGATGATATACAAAGTGACTGAACTGGAAAACTCTTGCCTGGTTCTATCAGGCTCAGTGTCCCATTGATATTTAGCATTACTTAATCAGGTAGTGCTACAGAATATCAGCTCTGACAACTGTAGTACTGTTGGTTCATGGACAGAGTCTGATATGAGTGTTCTGGTCTCTGAGCAGTTTGACTCTCTGAAGGGTTCTCTGAAAATTGCTAGAGCTATGTCATGCTTGTATCTTGTGGCACAGGAGTGTCAGCAGCTTTTGGGTCAGCCCAGGGTGGATTCTGTGGTAGCACAGGTGACTAAGCATACCTCTCTCCCCAGTGAAGGTGGTGTTGTGTTAAAGGATATGCAGAACTGCCGGGTGGATGTGGTCCTTAGGAAACTTTTTGATGCAGCTACTTTAGGTATCAAGGCTTCTTCTTCGGCGACATCGTTTGAGGCACGTGCCTGTTTCTCTCAACTGCGCACCCTGGAGAGTGAAGCAGTGGATCCCACTCCTTAACTTCTGATGGCTGGGACAGATTATATGTCAGATGCATTGTATGATCTCATGAGAGTTTTGGCAAAGGTGTCAGCCTATGCCATCTCTGCCTACCAAATGCTGTGGGTCCACCAATGGGCTGGTGATTCCACTTCCAAGGCTACTTTGGCTAGGCTGCCTTTTAAGGGGCAGTTTTTGTTTGGCAAAGGTCTGGATGACCTTATGGATTCGGTGATGGACCGTTGCCCTAAGACTCTGCCCAATAGTAGACCCAGACCCTCCAGGGGTTCTGGACCCTCTAATTTTCGTGACTCACAGCATTCAAGACAGTATGCGATTGCCACGTCACAGAGATTTTCCCAGGACTCCAGACAACGATACACTGGCTACAGGCATTCCCAGTCTTCCACCTCCCATTCTGCACCCTCTGCCAGAAAGGCTCAATGACACCAGGCCGACAGATGCCCCTCTGCGGATAGGGGTCTGGCTCTCAGCATTTCTTCCTGCCTGGATGTGCATTATGTCCAACCAGTGGGTCTTGGACATTATTTGGTCGGGTTACAAGCTAGAATTTGCTTGACCTCTGACAAATTGGTTTATGGACTCTTCTTCAGGTTATCTGGACAAAGCACTCAGGGTTCAAGCCACCGTTCAGCACTTGCTGGATATTCAGGCTTTAGAGCCTGTACCGCCCGACCTCTCTGGCTCAGGCAGATAATCCATTTACTTTATCATGCCAAAGAAAGGCTCAGAAGATTGAAGGCCTATTCTAGATCTTCAATACATGAATGCGGCTTTTAAGATTCCTTAATTCCAGATGGAGACCATGCATTCAGTTATTGCAGCAGTGGCCCCCGAAGAATTTCTTGCCTCTCTGGATCTCGTACCTGCACATACCTATTTTTCCAGCCCATCACAAATTCTTGCAGTTTCATGCTCTACTAAACTTTGCAGTTATGCAACTTTAGTAGCAAAAATTAACATGCAGTAACTTGTGTAGTAATTGTTAGGGTTATGCCCAGCATCTTCCTCATACAGTTACCTTTCAACCCTCAAGGATTGCTCCATTGAAAATTCTAAAAACCAGGCAGATAACCATCTTTGTAGTTTCTCATGTAGTCTTCCTCATAGGAAGTCATGATCTGCTGTATCTAAAGCTACTGTCAAATCCAGTTGCATAAGTAGATCTTCACTTCCCATCTCTAATATCAGATCTTTCAATATTACAGTCATAACTCTTTTTTGTACTATATTGTTTTTCTAAAACCTGACTGCTCAGAATCAAGAAAATTAAATTGCTTCAGATGAATCTGCAGTTGTAAAGCTCTGGCTAAAATAGCAAAAGGAGAGCCTGGGTTCTACATAATGGACTCAATTCTATAAAAGATGCTGAAAAATTGGCACTGATAAAATTTTACCTTAAGCACTATTCTATAAATGGCACTGAGAGTTAGATACTATTTATAAGATAGCGTTTAGTGCTGGGATCCGTGCCCACTTTTAAATGTGAAGATTTACATCAAGTAAAAACTGGTACCAATTCTTACACCTAAATTATGAAAAGAACTCCCTTATTTTATAAATTTGCACATAAATTCCAGGAATTCCCTGATCTACCCATTCCTCTCCCACGGCCTTGCTCTCTTTTTGGAGCCGCTTGTAAATTTTATTCATGGAACCTGGTGCCTAAAAATGCATGGGTAAATTTTAATTAATATGAGTTAGTGCCCATAATTGATTATATTAGCACCTAGTTATCAGTGCTAATTGACTTGTTGAATTAAATTACATGCAAAAATTGAGCATGTGCACAAATTTCCACATGCAATTTTTAGATCTATACATTATAATCTCATTATAATGGACTTGCTTATAGCGGAACCTCGCCTATAGCGGATGAGGTCTGCTGCTCCCGGCTGAGTGCCTTTATAAACATGCAGAAAATCATCGCAAATAGCGGACTCGCATATAACGGACTTTTGGATATAACGGACAACCAATTTGGTCCCCAGAGCCACTTTTAGCTGTAGTTTTATTCGGCTATAATGCACAGGCAGGCTCCGCCTACAAGGCACGTGGCATGCCAGTGATATAGTATCAAAATGCAGCCCAGAAAAAAATGATAGAGTATAATGCTTTAGAATATCTTTTAGTGTTGTGGTTTTTGCAATCATTTCGTGCCATACCAATGTTTTGCTGAGTTTTGTTATTGATGTTGCTGATATGCTTGTGCAGTGACTGTTGTTCATTGATTGTATGTTGATTTAAGTTGCCCTAAATAAAGTTTTAAAAAAATGCAACTCTGGATATAACGGACTCTGGATATAATGGACCGTTTTTCCAGGTCCCTTGAAGTCCGTTATAACGAGATTATACTGTATATAGAATTAGGCCAAATACATATACCAGAAAAAAATAGCAGAACCCAAATAAATGCAAAGATACGTAACTATAAAAAAAACAGATTTATATGCAGATACTTAAAATCAACCCGGCTTGGTTATATTTTGCCCCTAGGCTGCATCAGAGGAAATATTCATATAAAAGCTGTAAAAAAAAAAAAAAAGATACATGCTTTGATAAAACACATCTTAGATAAAATAATAAATGCAAACCTCCAAAAGACATACATCAAAATACAGTGGTGCCTCACACAACGAACTTAATTGGTTCCAGGAGCAAGTTTGTTATGTGAAACGTTCGTTATGTGAAACGCGTTTTCCCATAGGAATACATGTAAAAAAAAATAATTCGTTCTGCAGCATAAAATATGCTAAGATGACATAAAAAAGATAAATTTTTTGTTATTATTTTTATTTAGATACATCTAAAAACATACATCTCCCTGTCCTTTTACTTCCACTATCTTCCTATCCCATCTCTATTCCCTTTTGTCCCTCTCCCCATGATCAATCATCTCACCACCTCTCTCTGCCCTCACCCTCAGGGTTCAAGATTGCTTCCACTCTTTTTCCTGTTGTTCTCTCTGCCTGTCACCCTATGATTTAGCATCCCTTCTGCCCTTGTCCAATATTTCCCCTTCTCTCCCTCCCTCTCATCCCCTGCTCCAACATGTGCTTTCTCCACTCCACCTTTCCTCCCTCCCTGCCTCCACCTTTGTGGCGCTTTTGCACCCGACCGACAACAGAACAGGCCCGGTCGGACAAATCTCCCTGTCCTGTAGCCGCGAATCTAAATTACCTTCTTACAGCAGCTGGATTATTGAAGCTGCTGTAAGAGGTAATTTAGATTCGCGGCTACAGGGCAGGGAGGTTTGTCGGCCGGGCCTGTTGTCGGTCGATCGGGGGACCTGACCATCTGTGCACATTCTTCGGGGCGGACCGCCCCCTCCCCCCTCTTTCGTTCGCCATTGCCTTCTTCCTACCTGCCCTGCCGCAGCCGCACACAGCCGACCGGAAGTCTTCCTGATGTCAGCGCTGACGTCGGAGGAAGGGAGGGCTTTGCTTAAGCCCTCCCTCCGACGTCAGCGCTGACATCGGGAAGATTTCCGTTCGGCTGTGTGCGGCTGCGACAGGGCAGGTAAGGAGAAGGAGACTACCCTCGCGGCTCGACCAACCCCGCTGCGATCCAACCCCGCAGGAACCCCGGAAGTATGCAGCTCGGGCGACTTCGTTGTGTGAAACGAAGTACGTTATACGGATCACGACATAAAGTTCGTTGTGCGCAGCGTTCGCTGTGCGAGGCGTTCGCTGTGCGAGGCACCACTGTATATAAAAATTTCAAAGTAGTCTATACCAGGGATCTCAAAGTCCCTCTTTGAGGGCAGCAATCCAGTCGGGTTTTCAGGATTTCCCCAATGAATATGCATTGAAAGCAGTGCATGCACATAGATCTCATGTATATTCATTAGGGAAATCCTGAAAACCCAACTGGATTGCAGTCCTCAAGAAGGGACTTTGAGACCCCTGGTCTGTATGGTTTTAGAAGGCGAGTGTATCCTTTAGTAAAAATGATACTACACTAAGGGGCACTTTTACTAAGTTGCATTTAGCAGTTAGCACAGGTTTTACCATGCGGTCGATGTTAGCACTGACCCATGCTTGCATATACCATGTGGTAAGAATACATGGTAAAAATGCTTTGCTAAGTGCTTAATCTGGCAATGATTGTGCCTGGGGAGGAGCGGGAAGTGGTTGTTCTAACAGCTAGCTTGTGGGTTACTGCTGCACGCTAGATGTCCTGATTAGCAATAGTGGGAAAATGGAAAGAAAGAATCCAGCCTCAAACTACAAAGAAACAAAACAACGAAGAGAGGCAATGGAGATGCCAAAGTCAACTGGTGGCCACGTGTCCTTTAATGAAATTAAAATATCTAAAAAGTATATAACAAATGAAGTCCCAAAAAGTATATATCAAATAAATACTTTTTCGATATTTTAATTTCATTAAAGGACATGTGACCACCAGTTGACTTTGGTATCTCCATTGCCTCTCTTCGTTGTTCTGATTAGCAATAGCACAGCTGCAGTTGCCGCCACCTCAAGAGAAGGTGGCAAAGGCCTGATTCTATATAGGACGTCTGGTCTCAGCAGCTGCCTAAGCAGCTTTTGAGAATCACACATGGGCGTCCTATACAGAATTGCATCTGTCCTAACAGACAGACACCTAACCCCGCCTAACCACCCCGATTCTCTAACTGGCATCTATGTCATAGGCGCCGTGTAGAGAATCGCATTGCCACTGAGTTGATGGGAGTGGCCCTAGGGATCTGGCCAATCGGAGTCTTAGGCCACTCCCAGTGCATCCCAGAATGCACTGGGAAGGAGGCCTAAGATTCCAGTTGGTCAAGGTGCCTAAAGCCCCTCTTATGCAGGTAACAGCCACAGTGTCATTCTTTACCTCACAGGACTTCCTCTCATTTGATCCAAACAGACTTGGACTCCCTGTCACCAAAAGAACTATTTCTACATAGCTCACAGACTGTATTACCTTTTGTTTTGCTCAGGCTGGGCTGACACTAGAAGGTCATGTCACAGCACATAAAGTTAGGACTATGGCAAATTCGGTAGCTCATCTGCATTCCACTCACATTGAAGGTATCTGTAAAGCAGCCACTTGGTCCTCAGTTATTTCTTTAATTTGTTTTCTATCCCATTCTCCCCAACAAGCTCTGAATGGGTTACAGGACATACATTCACATCACAGTACTGTCTGGCAAAAACCATTCCAGATGAGGTAGACCTCAGATAACACCTGTTACAGGTAAGTAACTGTGCTTTAAGGAACACATTCGCTCTCTGATGTTTTTGAAAAATACTTAGGGATCCTTTTAATAAAGCGTGTTAGGTTATTAATGTGGCAACAGGTAACACAAAAATGCAATAACTGGGTTTGTGCTATTTTACGGCCAACACAAGCTAATTCATTCATCAAGGGAATTTTGTGTTAGGGGTTACAACTAGGTAGAGTTTGCATGGAGAATGAATGTGGAGACAACTGCAGAAGGTGCAAGCAGATACCGTATACTAACTGACAGATGTGCAGTTAGCGCAGGCCCTCCTACCACCGCCTAAATTATATAGTTGCTAAGTGCATTGTATTAATTATGACCAGAATACTGCATTAAGGAATATTTTAATATGGGACCTGCAAAAACAGGTCTACTAGCTGTCATTAAAGTGGGATAACTGCAAAATCTAATGCTGTTTAGTAAAAGGGACCCTTAGGGCTTCTTTTACAAAGGTGCGCTAGCGTTTTTAGCGCACGCACTGGATTAGCGCGCGCTACCTGAAAAACTACCGCCTGCTCAAGAGGAGGCGGTAGCGGCTAGCGCGCGTGGCATTTTAGCGCGCGCTATTCCGCTCAAGGCCCTAATGTAAAAGGAGCCCTTAGTTTAGTTTAATTTTTACTAAAAGACAAGCTGACCTTCTGATACCATACACAACATATTGCTTTGAAGCTTTCATGTATACTCTTTTTGATGTTTGTATTTATGATTTTGACTAACGTATTTTATCAATGTATATGTCTTCTTTTGTTTTATTGTAAGCTTTTATGTGACTGTTACCCCTAATGCAGGGTGAGAGAAGAGGGGGACTGCTCCTGCTCCATCCCATCAGCCCACCGAGATGATCCCCAGGGGGTACTTGGGGATTTTGAGTGAGCAGAGGATGATGGACCGGCCAATAGGGAACAGGGTATGGAAAGGGGTGGGGCTTCATTGACACATCCTGTTCAATGGGGGGGATTTCAGATTGAGGAGAGGTGATCCTTGGGGGTTATGATATAGAGCAGTGGTCTCAAGCTCAAACCCTTTGCAGGGCCACATTTTGGATTTGTAGGTACTTGGAGGGCCTCAGAAAAAATAGTTAATGTCTTATTAAAGAAATGACAATTTTGCATGAGGTAAATCTCTTTATAGTTTATAAATCTTTCCTTTTGGCTAAGTCTTAATAATAATATTGTAATTTATAGCTAAAGAGACATATGATTGAGAAACTGTTTTATGTGGAGGAAAAAGACTTTTGTGATTATGATAAACATACCGAGGGCCTCAAAATAGTGCCTGGCGGGCCACATGTGGCCCCCAGACCATGAGTTTGAGACCACTGATATAGAGGGTCTGATCAGGGGAGGGATGAACTTTGGAGATTCCAATATAGAAGGATCTGATTGAGGGAAGAAGTGATCTTTAAGGGGTTACAATATGGTGAGGTCTGTCTGATTATGAAAAGGGGTGATCTTTGGGAGTTCCAGTATGGGCAAGATATCAGGATCAAATTGGAAGAAGAATTGGAGTCCTCTATGTAAGGCTGTGGCTTTTCTACCAGACTACCTTAAGTGTGGCTGCACTTACCTCCTCCTCTTGAGAATTGATCTATGTGCTAGCTGTCACCGATGGCCATGCTTCTGCTCTGCCCTGTCAGACTCACTTAGTGCATTAAGCAGCTAGCATAGTTTTTTGTCACACTGGCTGTTTTAATGTGTGTTAGAGGTTAGCACAGGTGTGCGCTCACGTCTTATATGAAGTAAAACCTGTGCTAGCTGCTTACCACACTTTAATAAACATGCCCCTATATGCTGAGCAGCTCTTTCAAATTAACAATCATTTTATTCCACTTTTCTAGGGAAGGTAAAGGTGAATGGCATTTAAAATATAAAATGTACACATCATAAATTCCAAAATAAGGAGAACAGTGGAAAGAAATAGAGATTCACTAGCGGTGCACTTGCAGAATATCCCACCTCAGTTTAACAAAGAACAAAGACAAACCTTTATCAAACACAGAATAATACAATTAGCCATATGTGAAAATCTTGCCAACAATTCTATATGGAGAAAAAAGATATCGGTTACAGCAACTATTATTCTTATTCAAAAGACTGTGGCTTCAACACATCAATGATCAAAAACTTTCACTGCAAATGACACCACATTTATGTGACTAAATTGTAAATCCACTTAACATCAAAATAAAGATCTTTTCAAAACGCATTGTTCTGTTGGCAATAATCGAAACCTTTTACATTACATTACATTACTGGCTTATATTCCGCCTGTACCTTTCAGTTCTAAGCGGATTACATCAGAACGATAACTGGACATTTCCAGGAAGAGAAATACAAATTACAATTAAGGCGTAAGGTCTAAAGCAATTTTGATGAGTAGATTCTAAGAGGGGGAGAGAGGGGGAAAGGAAGGGATTAGGACGTTTGGGTGAATTTCTTGAATAGTAGGGTCTTGATTTCTTTGCGGAAAGCCTTGAGGTCAGTTGATGCTGTCAGTAGGTTGGTGATGGAGGGGTCTAATTTAGCTACATGAGTTGCAAGTAAGTTGTCATACATCTTTTTGCGTTTAGTTCCTTTAAAAGGGGGGAAGGAGAAAGGGGATTGGGTTCTCCTCTGTCTGGTTGAGAGGTTCCTGTTTAGACGGTTGTTTAGGTGGGTGGGTGCCGTTCTGTTTAAGGTTTTGAATAACATACAGTATAGTTTGAATTGGATGCGGGCTTGTATTGGAAGCCAGTGTGAGTCTAGGAAGGCGTTGGTGATGTGGTCAAATTTTCCAAGGGAATAGATCATTCTGAGGGCAGTGTTCTGCACGGTCTGTAGTTGTTTTATTAGGTAGGTAGGACAAGAAAGGTAGAGGATATTGCAGTAATCCAATATACTTAGGACTAGGTATTGAACTATGAGTCTTGTTCTTTTTCAAAGAATTTTCTAATTTTGCGAAGGTTGCGCATGGTGAAGAAAGCTTTTTGTGTGATTTTATCGATTTGCACCTGAAGAGTGCAACCTCTGTCTACTGTTACTCCAAGGAGTTTGAGAGTGGGTTGTAGGGGATATTTGGTGTTTTTTATTTCTAGCTCAGTTATAGAAGGGGTTTTGTCCTTTTCAAGTAGTAGAAATTTAGTTTTATCTGGGTTGAGCTTCAGTTTATGTTCTGTCATCCATTTTTCCACTGCTTCTAGAGTTTTTTCCAGGGTGCCTGATTTGGTGGGGTCTTGTGTGTCAAAGGGGAGGAGTATGGTGATATCGTCTGCATAGCTGAATGAAGTTACTTTGAGTTTGTCTAACAGGGTACCGAGGGAGGAAATGTAAATATTGAAGAGCATGGGTGACAGTGGGGAACCTTGGGGTACTCCGCAGGGGTTGGTCCAAGGCTCCGATATAAGATCCTTTGTTTTTACTCTGTATGTTCTTGTTTTAAGGAATTCTTGAAACCAGTTGTATACTTCGCCTGAGATCCCTATTGCTTCTAATATCTGAAGAAGTATGGTGTGGTCGACCAGGTCGAATGCGGCAGAGAGGTCGAGTTGAATTATCAGCATCCTTCTTCCTTTGCTAAGGTGCTGTCTGGCTATATCTAGAAGGGAAGCTAGCAGTGTCTCGGTGCTGTGGTTAGATCTGAACCCCGATTGAGTTGGGTGGAGTAGGTTGTGGTCTTCAAGGTAGTTGGTGAGGTATTGGCAACCAGACCTTCTATTAGTTTAACATATAATGGAATTGAGGCGATGGGTCTGTAGTTGGAGGGGGTGTCTATTGGTCCTTTGGGATCTTTCAGTATTGGGGTGATTATGATTTCCCCTAGGTCTTGTGGGAATTTGCCTTCCGTGAGAGTTGTTTGGATCCATTGCAAGAGGCAAGCTCTAAATTTGGGGGATGCGTTTGTCAGTAGATATGACGGGCAGTTGTTCAGGTCGCATGACGCTCGACTGTATTTTCTGTAGAGTCTGTTCATGTCCAGCCATTGCACCTTTGTAAAGTTGGACCAGTGCCTGTCAGCTGCAGTGGCTTCATCTGTTGTAGGGTTTATTATGATCTCGTCTAGGAGGGACGGTGAGTTGTTGAAGAAGGCTCTAATATTGGCGATCTTATTCTTGAAATGGTCCGCTAGTTGGGTGGCCGTTGGAGGGTGGATTCCTTGAGTGGTTAGGAATGGTTGAGTGTCGGTGAGGTTCTTCACAAGTTGGAAGAGTTTCTTTGTGTCTAAGGATTCTGTGCCTATTAGTTTGGAGTAATAAGCTCTTCGTTTTTCCTTAAGTTTGATCTTGTATTGTTTTATTAGGTTTCTCCAAGCTACTTTGGTTGGTTCTTGGTTCTTTTTTTGCCATGCTCTTTCGAGTTGTCTGCAGTGTCTCTTTAGTTGAAGAAGTTCTGTGTCGAACCATTTGTCTGAAGATCTGCAGAGTTTGTGTTTTGTCTTTTCTGGGGCTAGACCGTTCAAGGTTGTTTCGCTCAGCGAGCGCCACTGGTGAATGAATACATCGTGGTCTATGGAGACGATTAATGGGTCTACTGTGGTCCAGAATGTAGAAGGGTCGATTTTTGGTCGGGTTTTGAAGGAGGTTTTGTGGGCTTCGTGCTTGTTTGTGCTTTGAGTCCAGTTGATGTTAAAGGTGAATTTGAAGTGGTCAGACCAGAGGGAGGGGTGCCAGGCCCCATTGGAGATATGAATGTTCGATGCGTGGGGGTGTTGTGACATATAGGCTGCAATATCAAGTTGGTGGCCTTTTTCATGTGTGGGTTGAGGATATAGAATTTGGTAAGAGAGTGCGTTGAGGTATGAAATTATGCCAGAAGCTTGTTTGGAGGAGGTGTCTTCTAGGTGGAGATTTATGTCTCCGAGGAGCAGGTTGTGTGTTGAGGTTAATGAGTTCCGGAAGATGAAATCTTCAAGATCGTGTTTTGTGGTGTTCCATTTTCCTGGAGCTATGTAGCAGAGGATGCAGGTAAGGGTGTCTTTGAGTGAGTTACTGGAAATTTGGACGGCAAGCAGATCTGATTGTGGGGTGGAGTGTTTGTCTAGGACAGTGATGGTAAGGTTGTTTTTTACTAGGATGGCCAAACCGCCCCCTCGCTTTTTTTCTCGGCAGACTAATTCAAGTTTGTATCCCTTGGGGCAAAATTCTGTAATGCTTGGGTCCGAGTAGGAGGATAGCCAGGTTTCGGATAGGAAAAGGCAGCCTAGCTGTTCATTAACTATCCAGTCTTTTATTAGGTCTGCCTTTGGGCTGATTGATCTTATGTTCATGTATGCACAGGGGATTGAGAAAAGATGTTTGTGGTAGGTGGGGCTAATCTGTGGGTGAAGGAGGTTCTTGGGTGTATGGGGGAGTTTATGACCCGACTTCTTTGTGTTGGGGGGTGGTTTTCGTCCCCAAGTGGGTGGGATGCTTTCTTGTGAGGCTGTTGTGCATTCTATTAGGTTTCTTGTCTGGTGAAGTTTCTTGGGTGATAGTGTCTGCCTGTATGTTGTTGTCACTATTGGTATTGGTGAAAAGTGGTGGCCTGCTGTTCAAGACTTGTGACTAAGGGCTAGATTCACTAAAGATACCGACTCAATCTCTGTTGGCTGATCCTCTGGCCGATTCTCCAGCAGTGATCAATACGCTATCAAGTTTGCATGCAAATGATTTGCACGGAGGTGTAAATCATTTGCATGCAGACGCGACCGATCAATCGCTCAGTGAGCGATTGACACATGCACACAGCCCTAACAGCAGTGAGAGGGGAAGCACAATCTGTCCCATTAAAAAAAAAAGGAAAAAGCCATGACCCCCCTCCCCTGATCTAGGCACCCCCGAGCTACCACCCCCCTGAACCCCCCAAAAATGACAGGAGTGGTGCCCACTCTCTCATGCCATCCCAACTGACCCCTGTTCCTGTAGTAAAAGAGCAGAAGGGATGCCTATTCCCTCCTGCCATGAAGGACCTCCCACAACAATTTCCCCCCCCAACCAACTATTCCCTCCTGCTATCCTGATGACACCCCCCTGGCAAAACTGCAGAAAGGTTGCCCACTCCCTCCTGTCATGAAGGCCCCTCGTATCAATCGCCCCCTCCTTGCCAATCATCACCTACCCTCTCCCCTGCCTTTTTATTTTTTTTGTGGGGGAGGGAGTTGGGGATGATTGGCGGGGGGGGTCAATTGTCGCAGGGGGCCTTCGTGGCAGGAGGGAGTGGGCATCCCTCTTGCAGTTTAATCACAGGGGTGTCATCGGGATGGCAGGAGGGAGTGGGCATCCCTCCTGCTTTTAGTTTTGGGTTGGGGAGTCAGTGGCTCAAGGGTGCCTGGCTCTGTGGTGGGGCATGTTTATCAGGGGTCATCGGGGAGGGCCGTCATCAGTGGTGGGGGACTTATTTCATTTTTTTTAATGGGACAGATATTTTGCATGTGCAATACATGCAAAATATCTGTGCCATTGGAAAAAAACTGAAAAAAACCCCCAAAACAAACCAGGTAGACCTATCGATAACACAGTTACTGACAGATCTTGCCTAGTTGGTTTTTACAATCACTAAAACCCCATTTGAAATAGCCATGTGATGTTAGTGCATCAATCGCTTGGCTATTTTGCATGAGGTTTTTGCTAATTTGCATGGCTGGATCAGAAAATAGGCAATTGAGGGGAAAAACACATGGTGGGCCATTTTGTGCATCGGATTGGTAACAGCGATCGTCGCTAAAGCTGTGAAAACAGGTTTAGCGATGATCGCTGACTTTAGTGCATCTAGGACTATATATTACAGAAGCATCTGTGAAAAACATAAAATATAATCAAAAATATTTTCACTTCTTTGACTTTCAAAAGTTCATTTAAAACTCTGCCTGATCTTCAAGTTCCTTAAATATAATTAATGGGCCTGAGTAATTGACGTATAGGATCTTTTTCCACAAACCTCCAAGATTACTACTGTATCTCCTCTTTCCAAACAATTCATATCCCCTGCATTTTAACAGTTTTTATATTCTCTTTTTATTGAGAGAACTACTACTTTTTTGCCATCTCTATCTCTCTGAATAGGTTATAGCCAAAATATGGCTATATCCCACTCACAAGACTCATTGAACCATGGCTATGCAATGACCACAATGGCCAAGTCCATGTGTACCATTAGGGCTTCCAGAAAAGAAGGCTATGGAGCCTATTTGTTAGTACCCAAAACAGTTAATAAGTGGATTGGTGCCACTGTTAGCTCATAAGTGCAGAAATTACTGTGCTGCCATGACAGTATGTGCTAGGCAAGGTATGTGCAAAAAATACTACATGCCAACTGTCACTTGTGCAGGAAGCAGGGGTGTGCTTGGCACTTCCATAAGAGTGCATCAGCGTTAATTCACTACAGGGACTGGTTTAAGAACCCTTTTTTTAAAAGACACATAGGTGTCTGTGTTGCCTTTATAAAACAGACAAAATATCACCTGTTAAGGTTTTCTCCCTTAAGCATCCCTTTATAAATTTCCTGTGGGGATTAATGCAGATCAATGTTGTCAACATTTGCACTGAAATTCAGTTCTAGTTATTAAAAAAAATTAAGCATGCTTTATCTTCAGTAGTATCATTTGTATAAATAAGCTTAAAATAGAGATGAGCTGCCTACAAGTCCTTTTCTGTCAAGTTTTGGCTCAAATCCTCTTGATTTGGCTGTGAGCTAAGTTTAATTTGCCAACCCAGCTGTAAAAGGAAGAGGAAAAAAAAAGAGAAGCATTTCATTTCTGTTTCCCTTCCTGTTTTGTTCTTATTTGTACATATCTCATTTTCTGTGTTTGCCTGTTGCGCTATATATGTCCTTGCAATTGTGGTTGAGGACAGGAAGATTATTGTTTCTTGTAAGAGCATATGGTCTACCATTGAAGCCTGTTCATAAGTTCCAATGGGAGAGAGAGATAGAGATTGCAACAACCCAGTCCTGGAATACTAAGGTAGAAGTTCATTATGGCCCAAATTCTCTAAATGATGCCATAAGTTGGCGGTGGTAGGTGCCCTAGCACTGCCTAACTTAATTGTGTTAATTGGCTCAGTAATTGACCGTTGTTTTAAAAAATGTAGGTGTCTAGAGGCACCTCCAAAAAAGGACGCCATAGCTGTGTCTACAGAGGTGCTTAACAGCGCCTAAGGTCAAAATAGGCGTGATTTACACCAGAGAGGACCTTAGTCACCGCTAGGCGCATCTGCAGACACGATTCTCGTCAAACATAGGTGCCAGTAATGTAGGCCTACATTAGACATAAGCCATGATTCGATTAATGGCACTTACGTGGCCGGTGCCATTTCTGCAGGCGCCTGCTTTTGTAGGCGCCGTTAACAGAATCTGGGCTTAAGTTTCTGGTGGGGCCTGCTGCCTTATAACAGCACTATCAGCGATATTAAAACACTGCGTTTCAATCGGTCAAATCAGATCTGATGCAAGATGGAAGAAAGTCATGAAATAGCGTGAACAGGGTGCTTTATTCTAACACATCTCCTTATTAGCAAAACATGACAAAGTTTGGTCATCTCTTTCTTCTGTGGCTCTATTCTTTGTCAAGCATTTGGCCACTGATTTTGTGCTAATTTAAAGACATTCTAGTAAGTAAGCATCAGGGCTTGATGAGGAAAAAAGGTGTATTCTGATACTCAAAAGAGGTTATTTTCTAGTCATGCCCTTTGCAATCTAGCTACACCTTTCTAGGCTTCCCTGTAAGAATAGAGTTAAATTCGAGATGTTCTTAATTTTAAAGATTTTTTTGTGGCACGGGCCCTGGTTATCTTTAAAATTTTGTTATTAATTTATATTGTTTGGCTGAAATAACTATGTGGACAGACTACAGACATGCCCCTCAGTTCGTAATTCTATCTCAGAGGACATCAAAGAATTCCACACTTAAGTGTGTTAGTGTGACTTTTAGCTCATTATCAGGGACCTATTGTTATGGCTCCAACATCTTGTTCCAGACATTAAACCAAAATATTTTGTTCTATGAAGGAAAAATATGTACTCTGCGAGCTGTGCTGTTTATACTTTGCTGTCAATTATTCAGCTACATCTTTCATATAATATTAGTGTCTTTTAAAGTCTTAACTAAAAGTGTATCAAATACATATTAGTTATGCCCCCCCTTTATATTCTGCATAATGCAATTATCCCCATCAATATCAATGAAGAAAACCCCCTGGATTAATCCACAATATTAGACTGACAATTCCTATGAAGTCTACATGCCGATTAAATAAGATTTTTAACAAGACTACATTAGAAAAGGTCTCTGAACTGTGGAACTCTTTGCCATTAAATATCAGAGTTATACCAAATTATATGAGTTTTAGATGTGCTGTGAAGTCCTGGTTATTTTGAAAGTTCTTTGTAACCTAATATTGTGATTGACTGTGGGTCAACTGGCTGCGGTGTCCGGGTATAGGAGCACTGATCGTGAGTGCCTTGGAGAGAGCCTGGACTCTATTGGCAACTAAGTTTTTTTGTTTTGTTCTGCTCATGAAGCAATGTTAGTGTCTTTTGTGCTGAAGTGCTATTCTATCCACATGATCACTGTTTGAATTTTTCCTGGCGTGCTGATTTACATGGTGGTTCTCTACAGGCTGCTAGAGTGCCCTTATTTTACCACTAGTGTTTAAGCCCATTACATTAACGGGTGCTAGAATATATGCCTGTCTGTCTTTCTTTATTTATGTCTCTCTCCCTGCTCCTGTCTCTTTCTTCCTTTCTTTCTGTCTCTCTCCCTCCTGCTATTTTTCTCTCTCTCTCTCCCTGGCACCCTTTGTCTGTCTGTCTGTCTCTCTGGTCCCCTGTCTGTCTTTATTTCTGTCTGTCTCTCTCCCTGGCTTCCTTTGTCTGTCTGTATTTCTTTCTGTCTCTCCTCCCCCCCCCCCCCCCCCACTTTACTTTGCAGAAGCAGCAGGTCCCTGTGAAGCAATTCCCTTCTCTTACCGTGAGCTGTCCTGCTCCGTTCGGCCCCTCCCTTCTCTTAATGCAATCTGGCCTGCTCCATTTGGTCCCTCCCCCTTCCCTTCCCGCGGGCTGGCCTGCTGCGGCCGAAGGTTTTTGTTTCAAGTTTTAAAAGTGCCGGCGGCAGCTCCTCTCACGCTGCTGATCCTCCTGTAAAGAGCAGCCTGCGATGGTGGCCGGCTTTAGCGAACCTCGCAGGCCGCTCTCCAGCCTCGGTAGCACGTTCCCTCTGACGCATGGAATCGCGTCAGAGGGAACGTGCTACCGAGTTGGAGAGCGGCCTGCGAGGTTCGCTAAAGCCGGCCACCATCGCAGGCTGCTCTTTACAGGAGGATCAGCGGCAGCGGCGAGTGAGGGCCGAGGTGTGTTCCCTGCCGAGGACGTGGGCAGGGAGAGAGCTTGCCTGGCTTCCAGGGTGAGTGAGGGTGGGAGGAGGGGAGTGGCCAGAATGTTTCCTGCCGCTGGGTTGGCTGCCACGGATCACACACCACAGCGGCAGGCAACACGAAATCCTAAGTGCGCATGTGCAAGTGGTTATTTATGTGAAGTGCAGTTTTTTTTGCCATATGAAGCAGAACTGAGGCTTTTTCTCCACTTCTTTTTCTTTTTCCATTTGTGACTGAGTGAATGAAGTGTGTGTATGTGTTGGGGAGGCCTTGCAGTGTCCCCTGTCTGTCCCCTGTTTGTTCCATATAGGGTATTGATTGAGTAGTGGGTGATCTTACGTGCCCTTTTCCTGAGGTGAGTGGGTATTTAAGGCCCCCATTTATCAAGCCGTGTTAGGGTTTTTTATCGCCGGCCGCTGCAGTAAAATCTCTGACGCTCAAAGAATTCCTATTAACGTCGGAGCTTTTACCACAATGGCCAGCGATAAAAAACCCTAACACGGCTTGATAAAAGGGGGCCTAAGGGCTCCTTTTACGAAGCCGCGTTAGCGATTTAACGGCTAGCGCGTGATTAAAAGTCGCATGCGCTAAAGCCGTTAACGCGGCTGTGTAAAAGGAGCCCTAAGTTTGTTACTTTTCTAAATTTGACATTTGTGTTGTTTTTCTTGAATACTGCTTGTACATTTTAAGTTGTGATCCACCAAGAACTATTTTTGTTCAAGCAGATTATAAATGCCAAAATTAAATTATGGAATTCTGGTATAAGGACCTGAGATCAGGACTCAATCTCAATCTAACTCAGTCTCATGAATATTCATTCCAGGTGCCCAGAAAATCTGACTGTAAGGCTGGGAACCACTTGTCTAACCTAAATCATGTCATCCATCTTTGTCTCAAAATAGTTTGCAAAGCTTTCCTCTAATTCTGTTTATAACGGGGGAAAAATGTAGTAAATCAAGTACATAGAAATACAAAAACAAAATGCTGTCATGCTGGAGAAAACAGAACAGTAAAATATCAGAAACATTTTACAATCATTTTATTGATCAGATATTAATTGATGTGTGCATTATATTTAACAGTGTTTCCAAAATTCTATGTAGAATATTCATTTGTAATATCTCTCCCCCTCATTCCGATTCATCATTTCACCTGGAATTGATACAGTTTCATCTTTCCTCATTCTCCAGTTGTTAAGTCTGTAATGCACAGTATGGAATATGCGTCAAGAAAAGTATGAAGAGCAGCTTCTGGAGATAACACCTACATCTGTGAATCTTTCCTGATCACAGCAACAAAATATTGTTTCTAATCAGTGCACAATACAATGGTACCTCGGTTTACGAGTGCACCAGTTTGCAAGTGTTTTGCAAGACGAGCAAAACATTTGCAAAACCAGCGCCTCGGAAACCGAGCATGCTTCGATTTACGAGCGCCACCCCCACGATCCGGCACCCCCCGCTTGCGTCGCACCCCCCCACCCCACCACAATCCGGCATCCCCCAGGCACCCACCCGATCACATTCTTTACCCCTATTTGGCACCGGCACCAATGCACAGGACATGCGGGTGCTGGTGCCCGAAGATCTGCCTTCTTCTTTGTGCTGGGCTTTGAGCATCTGCGCATGCTCAAGGCCTTCGGGTTCCCGCTCTCTCTGAGATTCTCGGAGAGAACAGGAACCCAAAGGCCTTGAACATGCGCAGATGCTCAAGGCCCAGCACAAAGAAGAAGGCAGATCTTCGGGCACCAGCACCATCATGTCCTGTGCATTGGTACCGGTGCCAAATGGGGGTAAGGAATGTGATCGGGTGGATGGGTGGGTGCCTGAGGGATGCCGGACCGCGGCGGGGGGGGGGGGTGACACGAGCGCGGGAGGTGCTGGATCGTGGGGGGGGAGCGCCACGAGCGGGGGGATGATGGATCACGCGGGGGGGGCGACACGAGCATGGGGATGACGGATCATGCGGGGGGGGCCTTCATGAGCGGGGGGGGGGCAATGCCAGTTCTTGGGGGGTAGAGCAGCGCCGCTGGCCTCGGGGGGTGTGGGGGGGGTGGGAACGAATCAAGCGAGTTTCCCTTAGTTCCTATGGGGAAACTCGCTTTGATATACGAGTATTTTGGTTTACGAGCATACTTCTGGAACGAACTATGCTCGTAAACCAAGGTTCCACTGTACTGTCAAACATTTGTCCATCAGTCACAATTTCTTTAGCCTGCAGGGGAGTAGTTTTTGTGCTTATCAGTCTAATGCAGTGGTCTCAAACTCATACTCTTTGCAGGGTTACATTTTGGATTTGTAGGTACTTGGAGGGCCTCAGAAAAAAATAGTTAATGTCTTATTAAAGAAATGACAATTTTGCAAGAGGTAAAACTCTTTATAGTTTATAAATCTTTCCTTTTAGCCAAGTCTTAATAATACTATTGTAATTTATAGCTGAAGAGATCTATGATCAAGAAACTTTTATTTTACTTTTGTGATTATGATAAACATGCCGTAGGCCTCAAAATAGTACCTGGCGGGCCGCATGTTGCCCCCGGGCCCTGAGTTTGAGACTACTGGTCTAATGCAACAAGAAACACACAGGTTAATGGATAAAAATTGGAACCAATAATTGATATATGCATGTTCATTTTTCAGACACATTGGGGGTAATTTTATAAAGAACTGCTTAGTTTTAGGTGCTAATTATTCATATAAGTGATGATATGTTAGTAATTTACACATGTAAATGGCCTCATAGAATACTAACTAGTAGAAAAGTACACACATCGTGTGCACGTACTGTCATTGTGGGCATGCACATAGGCGAAGTTTGGGCAGAGCATGAGCAGTGCAAGTAAGTAGACACATTGATTGTAGCATACTACAGTTTAGGAAGATGTGCGCATGAACCAAATATGGAAGTGCAAGGACATCTCAGTCACAATCAAACAAAAACTGATCCCTTCCATTCTATTCCCATATGGCTGCAAGACATATAGACAAACAGATAGAAGAAAAACTGATGCCTTAGAGTTGTGGTGCTAGAGAAGACTTCTACGAATCCCATGGATCATGTCCACACCCACTGGGCAGGCTTGCAAAACCCATATATAGGATTTGGCCTATATATGGGGAAATATGCTATTCATCTTCCTGGCATAAAAATGTAAAGCTCAAATGACAAAATTGCCTTTGTTCTGTTATATTTCATATGTTATCTGGACTTACCATTGAAAATCTGAAGGCAGGAATTTTCGATGGTCCACAGATCAGACAACTTATAAAAGACCCACATTTCATAGCATCAATGAATGAAATCGAATCATGTGCCTGGTCTTCATTTTTGTGAAAAGCTTTCTTGGCAACAAGAAGTCAGACAACTACACACAATTAGTAGAGGATATGCTTTTGTTTCAACATGAGTGTTAAAGTCCATTCTCTGCACAGTCACTTAGATCACTTTCCAGAGAACCTTGGTGACTTAAGTGAAGAGCAAGGTGAAAGATTCACCAAGACATAAAAACAATGGAAGCCAGATACCAAGGAAGATGGGATGCACTCATGATAGCAGACTAATGGAATCTTATGCGAGATTGTCCTGGCAGATCCCACTCAGAAGTCTTACAAAAAGAGCTTCTTATGTGTTGAATGACTGGAAAGTTTGTATCATAAACTTGCACTTTTGGTATGAAATAAATAGATTTTCATGTTGTACACTTTTCTTTTAATTTTTAATATGTTTCCTTCATGCCTAAAAAATATTTTAATTTAAACAGTACATTAAAATATCCTGATTTTTTAATGGGTGAGCAGAATGAAGAGTGGTATATGGCACATGTTCTGTATCTCAAAAACTAGAGCTGATAAGAGAAAAATGGTGCCATTTTTGGAATCAGCAGGTCAAATATACTCAGAAACAGGTCTAAAATTTGAGCCACCAAAATGAGTGTTGGCTAGTGTTATTTTTTGCAGTGCCGATTTTTTAGATTATATGTATAGAATTCAGTCCTATAAGAAAAAGTTCCAAGGATTTTCTATGCATAAAAATCCCCCCAGCTAGTTTCGGCCATTCCAGAAAACTACCATTGTAACTGATAGCTTTATTCCCAAAATTCTTCTAAATGGGAGGGAAGTCTGGATTCTAAACAGGATTGGATAGAATATCCATATAAATCCTGAACCTTTTATCTTCTGTCCCCCTCCCCTGCCACTTTTTGCAGACTGCTTTATAAAAAGAAAAAAAAAGTGCAGGTTTATTTTACTTCCAACCAGCTGCCTACCTCATAAAATTATTTTTATAAAAGAGAGTCAGAGAAACCTCTCTGGTAATTAGAGCTTAATTGAAGCTCGTTAGTGGGCAGGCAGCTGTGACTGAAGAGCAGGCCCAGACTGGGGAAGAGTAGTGAATCACCGAGGGGAGGGAGTTCTTTTGTTAGTAGTAGCAGAAAGCCCGCTGTCTTTTTGGGCTGCTGAAGGGAGCATTTTTGCCAGACAGCAGATACTATGGGTCAAGTAGGAGTCAGCGTGTCAGTAGCACGCTGGCTTCTACTGCCCTATTTGCAACAAGGCACTGCAATTTCATCATCAGGTGCCCTCATGGTGCCTCCAGAGCCAGAAAAAGGTGTGTTGAGAAAGTTTAAGCAGCTTCCCATGCCCTCAACCCTGACATCTGGTGAACCAATTGTAGAGAGAAGTCAGCAGTATTGTCCAAGGATATGTTGAGCTGACCAGATATGGAGTCTCCTATGGTCCGTCATCTCCTCATGGACAGGGGAAGCTAGGTTAGGGCTCTCAGAGTACCTAGACCCAGGTGGTGCAGGCCCTTGCTGATTGCTTCAGGAGGGCACTGGAAAAGTTATGGAGCTAGGAAAAAAATGTTAGTGCCTACTTTATAGAGTTGGCCCGATGTGTGAAGGCCAAGTTGGCACCTATTTTGAGGCTATTTTATAAAGGCAGATAGGCACAAAGTGGCAGAAATCCAGCCTAGACGGAAGCAGTATTTAACATATAAATTATGCATATATGTATCTATTTTATAAATATTGCATGTAAATGACTCTGCTTGTGCTGTGCCCAAGCACTAACCCTTAACCTACCTACATGTAGATTGTGTAAAATTATTATCTCCATTTCACCATGCATACTTTTGGGTTCTTATTACTGTACATCCTGGATTGAAATAAAGAAGGATTGATTTTATCCTCTTGGCTCTGGTGGATTGTTCATTGCTGCATTGTGCCTGTGGGTTCCCGTCCCATTGGACTCCTTGGTGGTATTTGTACCATGTATATTTTTGCATGTATTACATTTGGAGTAATTTTATAAATGCCTTATACAAGCATAAAAAGGCATTTATGTGTAAAAATAAAAAATCCCCTTTATAAAATGATCCCCACAGAGTGTTAGTAGAGATTTAAATATTTCAGGTATTTAATTTTTAGCCCTTTAACTCATGCCATTGGATTTAATGCTGTACTTAAATTCACCTGTTTTATTGACTCCCCCTCATTACTATTTGTATTTTACTTTAGTGAAAGAAAGTAATTACTCTTTTTCAGGTTGCTGCAGTGATGCTCAAATGATGCAAACATCTACTGTGCTTTTACATAGGTGATAATGACACTAGTTTATTAGGTCATAATTTGCTAGGAAACTGAAAATGTAAGTTTTTAATATAAAGTACAGTTTTCACTTGAGTTTTAATGCATTTTATTACTTCATTTGAGTTTCAAAACCATTAAAGTAAATCTGCTTGAAACTCAAATGGAATACATTTCAGATTCGCTTAAGGGGAAGTTTAAATGGGTCCATACTAAGAAATACTGTTTCTTTACATATTTTAATACTCAGCCAGTATGCGTCCAGGTTACTGTTTTCAGAGGTTTATGTCCATAATATTAATTTAACACTGATTTAAAGACAGCTGTTTTCTACAAAAGTAACTGTAGCTACCGTGTTTCCCCGAGAATAAGACCTACCCCAAAAATAAGCCCTAGCATGATTTTCGGGGCAGGTCTTAATATAAGCCCTACCCCCGAAAATAAGCCCTAGTCGCTGGCAGCAGTGCTTCCACCCTGCCGCCCCCTCCCCCCCCACGCTGACCCTTCCATATCTCCCCCGCCAACCACCCGGGTGAGAGAAGGCCCAAAGCAGCCTGTCTAGATTGCTGCCGACGTTGCCGTTTGTTACAAGGTATTTCGGTCTCACGGTTGGTGAGGGAGAGATGGAAGGGTCAGTGGGAGGGGAGGATGCATGGAGGGGGGATGGGAGGGAAGGATAGAAGCTGCAAGGATTCGCTGCACAGGGGATGGGAGGGAGGGATAAAAATATACTGCACAAGGGGATGGATGAGAGGAGAGGAAAGATGGGGGAGAGAAAGGAAATGAATTGGGGTGGAGGAGAGGAAGGAAAAGATGATCATTGTACATGAAAAAATAAGACCTACCCCGAAAATAAGACTTGGTGCCTTTTTTGGGCCCAAAATTAATATGACAGTGTCTTATTTTCGGGGAAACATGTTATTAAAATGAAAAATAATCTTTTTATTTTTTTTAATTTTGCCAACAGTTTCCTCCTCCTCCTTTGGATATTTGTATTAGGCTTCAATGCTATGAGTCTTTATTTGAAACTACTTCTGGTTTTCCCATTTATTATTTCCCCCTCCCAAGTTGTTTAGCACAGTCATTGCAGCAAAAGTGAGCTATGAGCCATTGACCAGGACTTCTTCCAATTCCTGAAACTGACAACCCTAGAACCAGCCACTATTTTTTGACATTGTGCAATGTCAAGAGCTACCATACTTACATTACCCTAATCCTCAAGTCACTCCATTGGCTCCCCACCCATTTCTGACTGACCTACAAGTGCATTCGCTGTGCAGTCCCTCAGTATCTCTCCTCACTTATTTCCCCCTACAGTCCCCTTGTGAACTCCATTCATCGGGTTCGTCCCTCCTATCCATACCCTACTCCTCCACTGCCAACTCCAGGCTCTTTCTCTTCTATCTTCCTGCGTCAAATGCCTAGAAGACTGCCTGAGTCATTGTGTCAGGTCCCATCTCTATCAGTATTCAAATCCAAGTTAAAAGGCTATTTTTCCAAGGCAGCTTTCAACTCCTAACTCACACTCACTGTAAGACACCCATGCCCATACTTTAATTCTCTCTAAAAGAAACTCCCTAACACCTATATGTCCTGTCTGTCTATCCGTATTTGATTGTAAGCTCTTCTGAGCAGGAACCATCTATTTATATGTTAAATGTACTGCGTTGCATATGCCTTTCAGCGCTATAAAAAAGATAAATAGTAGTAGTACATTTCTTCCCCAAGGGGTGCTGTGAATGCTACCTTCACAGCCAGCCCAGGAGACACAAGACAAATTATAGTGGGTGTTTTTTTAAAACAACCTAAGATACCAAATATTAATCAGCCATGGGAAAAATTCAAATACTTTAAAAGCCAGTAATTTGTATAACTGAAATTTTCTTCATTTGCATGTGTGTGTTGACAACAGTTGCCTAGCTTTTTGTACCTACTGAAGGAACGTTTGTGAAGTATCTAGAATTCAGTGGACTTTAGAAAATGTAAACTACCGTATTTTCACCCATATACCGCGCACCCGTGTAAAACGCGCACACGGGTATAGCGCGCGGGGAACACAAATTTATGTAAAAAAAATTTAATATAGCGCGCACACGCGTATACCGCGCATGCTAAAACCTCCTCCCGCCTACTCCATTTTTTTTTTCATTCGAATCTGGCATTCCCCCTGCGAACCGGCATCCTCCCCCCCCCCCGCTCGCGTCACCCGCCCCTCCCCCGCAATCCTACATCCCCCCCAGCACCGCAAAGACAATTCTTACCCGATTGGGCTCCGACACCGGCACCAGCACCAATGCACAGGATGTGCCACTGCCAGTGCCCGAAGATCCTCCCTCGTTGGTTTGGGCTGGGCTGGGCTGGGCGGTGCGGTGCGAGAGAGATCCTCCTTCCTGCGCCGGGCTGGACTAGGCTTTGAGCATTTGCGCATGCTCAAAGCCTTCTGGTCTCGCTCTCTCCGAGATTATCCCAGCCCAGCCCAGCCCAAACCAAAGAGGGAGGATCTTCGGGCACTGGCACTGGCACATCCTGTGCATTGGTGCTGGTGCCGGTGCCCAATCGGGTAAGAATTGTCTTTGCAGTGCTGGGGAGGATGTAGGATCGCAGGGGAGGGGCGGGTGATGCGAGCGGGGGAGGGGAGGATGCCGGTTCACAGGGGGAATGCCGGATTCAAATGAAAAAAAAACATGTGTACAACGCGCTCACACGTATAACGCGCATGGTTATGCACAGTTTGTAAAATCGTGTATAACGCGCACGTTATATGCGTGAAAATACGGTAGTAACATATTCTACAAAAGTAAACAAACATCCATACTCTGTACATGTGGCAGAAACAAAAACAGATGAGAGCAAAAACATCCAAGTTCTTTTTAAATAGTACAGGTGTCACATACTTCATGCAAAATTATCAATTTTGAAGCATTCTTATTTGCCCAAGTCAGCAGTGTATTTTGCTTATAATTTTAATTTGTGCAATCAATTTGCATTCTTAGAGGACTATTTTCAAAAAGGACGCCTAAGTCCAATTTGGATATTTCCCACTAAACGTCCAAATTGGAAGCATAGAAAAGTCCATAATATTTTTTTTTTTTAATCACCTACTTGGACATCTAGACCAACCGGACATCCAACTCTTAGGACGCCTAATTTTATACCCCATTTTCGACCACAGAAACATTGAAGTTGAAAACATCTACATCCAGACCATTTGGATGTGGGAGTGGCCATCATTGTGATGGATTGGCCACATATGCCAACAAAGCAGTAGGACACCTTAGACGGCACTGCTGTGAATTTCACATAAAGAGTGCCAGAAATACATCTCATCATATACCTCTTATAATTTATGGTGAGCCCTCCAAAACTCCCCCAAACCCTACTGGATCCACCTGTCTATCACCCCAGTAGCCCTCATGGCTGCAAGTGGTACTTATAAGACAGTAAAGTAAGGTTTTGGTAGGCTCATACTTTCCATCATAAATGTAGTGGTTAGAATTGCTTATGGGCTTGGGTCCTCCTCTCTGTGGTTCACTAGCCATCCACCAGATTACTTAAGTCTTCTGTGTGATGCTCTACTAGGCTTTCCCATACCAAGTGCTGCTGTTCTAGATGTATGTACTGTTTCATTCAGATTTTTGAGGAGTGGAGGGAGGTTAGTGAGCAGTGTGGGATAAGGGAAAGGGACATGTATACCGCCTTTTTGTAGTTATACATGAGCAGGGGAGAAAGGCTATAACCCCTGCCCAATAAAGGTAACCCCAAATCAAGAATTTGTACAAATATATACATTTTCAATGAAAATATTTATTCAGTATTTATTAAAAGCCAACTAATTACAAATGCAGCCTTTCCATAGATCTCTGTTTATTCAAAAATTTATCTCCTTATATAATATTATGTTAAATAACTAACTGTGTGACATCATTCCCATAGCTTCACACAATTGGTCAAAGCAGTTCTATTCCATATAAAGCATCCTATATAATCTGTTCTATATCTTTACATGGCAGAAGGCAAGAAACCATGCTTTTAATTACAAAGCATGCATTTCCTCATATGCAGTATATCTAAACTAAAACTTAGATTTATAGACCAGGTCATCTTCATCTAATAAAGCTCAACTCGGTTTACATCAATTAAAAAATATAAGAAAGAACATGAGTTTACAATTTAGAAAATAACCATGTTTTTAAGTTTTTATGAAAAAGTTGAAATGAACCTAACTCTCTTAACCTTAGAAGAATATCATTCCATATTTCTGTTAGTTTGAAAGGATAGTTCCTTTAAGAGAAGTTAAAGACAGCTTGAGTTATTGTGTGGTCCTAACAAGACCCAATCTTTGAAACTTCCAAGAAAGAGGTACAAGTAAGGAGCATATGCCAAATAGAGTCTTGAAAGTTAAACAGGAACACTTGAAGAGAACCTTGGAGAATATCGGAAGCCAATGAGGTTTGGCCAGTAGTGGAGATATATGTTCAAATTTACCCTTGCTGAAAATCAACCTACCCAAATAATATGTATATAGAAAAAGGGAAATATGCTCATGTCCTAAAAGAATGAATCTAACAGCTTCTCTGACACGAGTTAAAACTTCACAGCACAATGTGTTTTCTCTGACAAAACCAGTGATTTCACAGCATTTTGTATTCCCTCTGCTGCTGGGGGGAGGGAGTAACTCTGGACAAGAATACAAGGAATGGAATCATGCTACTAAAAAATGTTCCTTCCTATTGCCATGCAGACAGACTTAGGAAGGGAGAGTATGTGTAGAAAGAAATCCTTACCTAATCAGATACATTAAAAGAGAAATTATGAAGCATCTTTTATAATTTAAATAATAACAGTTTCTTGCTTTACTCATTAAAACCTTAAATGTTTAATCAACAATAAACCATAAAAGAGAATATAAAGGATCACAGCACAGTGTAACAGGCAAATCCATCCTGAAACGCAGCATCCAAGCAATCTTACATTTTCTGACTGTGCCTCAACATTGGAATATAGGGGAACCAGAGGTCAAAAAGGCCTCAGCCAGCTGGTTTTCTTTGCAATCCATATATGCTTTGTTCAACTTTTGGAATATATAGATATTTTCTTCAAAATACTGTTTAAATGCTGCCCATAATATTTCTAAATTCTTACACTCACAAGCACTCATTCTTGGGATCCCAAATCATTCATACCACACCGCATACAATATAATTCTATGTACCTATAAAAAGAAAATATCAAATAAACATGGTTTTTAACTCTTAAATTAACTAAATAGATCATACTAACAGAGGGAAAAGAAAGAAAGCAAAGATAGGAAATTGAGCCTCAGCCCACATTCCAGTGCTAAAACAGGAAATAAGGGGGAGCAGACAGTCTTTTAGTTAAAACAAAGTCTAAAACTTAATCTCTATAAATTTCAGTTATTTCTAACTCAACTTTATTACCTGGGTTTTATTACTGATCCAGCAAAGATTCACATATTTTTATATTGGTTCTGTTTCTCACCCTCATTGCCATTCACAATTTTTTCTAGGCATTTACTGACTGCATCCCTTCTTGCATATAAAAGATCTACATTCTCTTTTAATATGTTTGCATATGCCAACACCTTGCTTCTTACATACTGTCCGACCTAAAAAGGTTTGCAACACCCTGCTTATTTATGCCATAATGTTACTTCTCACACAACTACATTCAAAGTGGTTTACATACAGGTATTCGGGCATTTTCCCTATCTGTCGCGGTGGGCTCACAATCTATCTAATGTACCTGGGAGAATGAGGGGATTAAGTGATTTGCCCAGGGTCACAAGGAGCAGCAGGGGTTTGAACCCACAACCTCAGAATGTTAAGGAGGAGGAGCTTATCCAAGATGGCAGCCTGAAGGCGTTCAGTTGAACGCGCTCGGGTCACTTACCTATGGTGAAACGAAAATCTAAGACCTGGGTGTATCCTATAGAACCCGGGGAACAACAATTGCTTGGCCTGATGGATGCGTTCATCGAACGCAATGCCCACGGAGAGCTGGATGAAAAATCCTTGGCGTAGGGTGGGGGCATATCGGAGAGCCCCGGCACCTCTTTTGAGGGAACCAGTCTTTCGCCGGAAGAGCAAACCACGCCTGAGCAGCCACTCCCCCAGCTTGTGTTGCAGGACACGGGGAGTGAGGGGAGCATAGCAGCTGCCTCCGAGAGCTGCGAGGACGAGGAGGAAGAAGAACAGGCAGTCTGGGAGTCATACCTTAATGTATCCAGTGGTCAGTTTGGGTACCTTTGTGGCACTTAGACGCTTCTAAAACAGGTCTAGCTCTGAAAGTATAAGTTCCATTCAGGACTTCTTGGGAAAGGTTTGATTATATGTGCTGGATGTCCAAGTTAAGCCCACCCAAAGCCCACCCATAACACACACCCTGGAACTCTGAACACACAGCAGAAGAAACGTCCCACTAGACATCCAGAAAAATGGTTTTGATTATAGGCACTTGAACGTCCTGGTGATTAGGACATCCAAATGCTGACTTAGATATGGGAGAGTTTTCCATCTTAGTTTTTTGATTATGAGCCCCTTAGTCTCTTTTTACGTAGATGCTTTTTGCCCAGGCAATAGCACCTTTTGCGGAGGCTTCATCCATCTCTCTGTCCATTTGTACACATAGGCACAAAAACAGATACACACATGCATGCATGCATACAAAGACACACAGTCTTTTACACACACACACACACAAACATCTAGTGTATCTGAATATAACTCACCTTGAGCTACTTTTGAAAAAGGTATGAAAATCCAAATAAATAATGCCTTAGTACATATCTTCACACCCAGTCCCTGAACAGACATGCATAAGTTTGCAAATAAAGGAAGGGGAAATGTGTCATTTTGTTACATTATAAGTTATACTTTTTAATTTGTTTAATATTGGTGTTATAATTGACTCATTGAAGGTAATTTTAAAACATCACCGAGGTGGGGAAGCCAAGTAAGTGTCTATTTTGAGGTTATTTAAGCAGAAATTTGAGGACTTCTGTCTGAGGGCCCGAGGCCCAAAACTCTGACACCACAGTAAAAAATAACGTGGGAGTGATTTTTTTTTTCATGCAATGCTCAGCGTGAATAGCATTCAAATTATATGCATGCTATTCTTGCGGAGTAGCTCGGTGAAAGGGGGAGGAACTGTGCCTGGCGCTTGCTGAGAAGAGTAATTGTTAGCACAGTTCCTCCTGCCTGCCTGCCCGAACCTCCAGCCTGCCAAGTCCTGCCTCTGCTCTCCATATCTGGTTCAGCTTATTGCAGGGGAATCCCTGATCAGCTGAGCCACCAGGGGCTGCTGGCTTCTACTGACATTATTTTTTTCTTTTTTTAATGGGCACAGATGTTGTGCATGTATAACACACACACACAACAGCTGTGGCCATTAAAAAATGGGAAAGACTCTCCTCCTGCCGGCACATCTATTCGGGGATTCCCCTTCTATAGTCATTGAACTGGCAGGGAGAAGCAGGGGTTGCTGGCTGCCACAAAATTTTTTTTCTTTTTTTAATGGATGCAGCTGTTGTGCGTCTATAACACACGCCTGGGAGGGGTCTCAAGCACCTGAGCCAATTAGGGTCTTAGACCCTTTCCAATGCATCCTATGATGAACCTGGAGGGGCAGGGCTGCCATTTTGAAGAGGTGGGCCCAGAGGCAGGAGGGAGTGAGCATCCCTCCTGACGATCTTTTTTAACCAAAGGTAAAAGGTGTGGAGGGTCCCAGCTACGGGGAGGAGGGGTAGGCGGGGGGATCAGGGGGCTTAGGGCTGGGGTTCATAGCTAACCCGGCCCACTGGACCACCAGTTTTATCTTTTGGGTGGTGGGGACCTCGGCAGGAGGTGGGATGGAAGGGCTAACTTTTTTTTTTACTTTGTTTTAATGAGCATAGATGTGCATGTATTACACACACACACACACAACAGCTGAGCCCATTAAAATAAAGGACTGCCAGCTCAGCTGCAAAGGACTTTTTTGGTTTTATTTTGGGCTCAGCTGTTTTGTGTATGTTGTGCACTCACACAACACACACACGGTGGAAAATTTCTGCACCGATTATTCGGGGGGGGGAGGTGCATTCCCTTTTGTGCATCGCTAGGAGATCTTTCCTCACTTATCTCCCCCTATGCTCCCCCATTATCTCCACTCATCAGGCAAGCCCCTCTTATCTGTACCCTTCTCTTCCTGCCAACTTTAGACTCCGTCCCTTCTTTCTTGCGGCACCTTATGCCTGGAACAAGCTTCCTGAATCAATACGTTGTGCTCCGTCCCTGGCAGCGTTCAGATCCAAGCTAAAGGCTCACTCTTTTGAAACTGCTTTCAACTCTTAACTCCCACTCACTTCTGTCAGATATTTATACCCACTTTAATCTCCCCAGCCCTGAAATGTCCTGTCTAAATTGTAAGCTCTTCTGAGCAAGGACTATCTATTGTGTGTTAGAATGTATAGCACTGCGTATGACTTTCGACGTTATAGAAATAATAAATAGTAATAGTAGTAATCTCATTTAAATACTAAGGAACTCCTAGCGATGCATTTGCATAGGGTTCTCAATCGATAGCAGCCACCAAGAACCCTTTTATGCATCAGGAGGATAGATTTCATGCCAGTAAGAGTGCTTTAATGGCTCTTACTGCCATGGAAAACTTTTGTGCATCAGGGCCTGACTTAAGAGCATGGAACCATCTATTGAAAAACTTGCTAGTCTGTAAAGCAGCTTGTAAAAGTTCAAAGAAAAATTAACAGGTGTGTTTAATTTTGGCAGTCATAGATACATCAAAGTGAGAAAGGATTGTTTTAAATTTTATAACTCATCTTTTCTTGGGCAAGTATAAATGTGTACGTAGATCCCAACAGCCTGGATCTTACCCAATTACTCTTTTCTCAACCATACAGTAAACTGACTACCCTCTAGTCATCTTGTCTTGAGCCCAGCCAAAAAGCCTTACACTTTTTGTCATTGGCTGTTCTTTTCAGCTCTCCGTTGCCCTTTTATTTTTTTCAGGCAACATAACACAGTGATTGATTCTTTCAAGTACTTTGGTGTTATTTAACTTTCAGTTTTCTTTTTATACTCAGATCTCAGTCACAGTTCATTCTCGTTCTGATCACTTGTTATTTGAATAAGCCCTCTCATCTTAATGTACTGCAGGCATTGGTGATGTCTCACCTTGATTATTCTAATGCAGGTCCCAGTTGAATATCAGTCGGGACCTGCATAAAAACAGGTGCCTACCTGCATCCAGTGAGACACTGATATTTGGTGCTAGTGCCCAGTCACAGGTCAGCACTGAATACTGGAGCCAAATTCTGCCCATAGCAGTCAGTATTAAAAAAAACCAAAAAAATCCACCAACTGTCACCAGCTGAATATCAACCAGAATTTTTCTATTTGCTTAGTTAGTGGGTTTTGTAGTTTCTGGCCCTTTCTCTTCCAATTTTATGTCTCTTCGCACAGTTCGTTCTTGTTCAAGGTAGTCTCTGCTTTTCATGTGAATCAGATGTTTTTCTTCTGGCTACATAAGCTGGATGTATGCAGAGTGTACTTGCACTATTTGATGGTGACAAATTCCATCTAGAAGTCTGATCAGCTACTTTTCTCATTTCATAGGTCATGCAACAGGAAGGTGGACTCCAAGTCCTCCCTGACATGCTAAATTAAGGAGATAATTGAGACAGCACGTAATGTTAGCTGGAAGGTAGTCCCAAAGGGGCTCCAGTCTCATTCAGTAATATCACAAATGATATCCTGGGCAGAAGCCCAGGCAGTAACTCTTGTCTGTTCAATCTGTCAGCCAGGAGGTTCTGTTTCCCTACTAGGTATACTGCTTTTAGGAAAATGTTGCAAGGAATTGATATGTTTATTTTATTTCTTTTTTCAATTTTCTATTCTGGTCTCCAAGAGGTCAGTCATTAACTGCCAATAAGCAGGAAGAGGGCCTGATGGTATATATTGAGTGTAAAGAGGCATTTATTGGACCAAGGTCTTCAGATAGAAGGTCATGTAGAAATTTTAGTTTAGAATTCGGTTTGCCAGCATCGATCCCCGATACACTCTGTGTCCAAATCTATCCAATGTTCTACCATCTCTGCCAAGAAGGGCACTGATAGTAGCTCTGGTAAGATTTGCTCTTTTTAAGGCAGATTCTGCCAGCAAGGACTGGTGCTGCAACTGTGGTCTGTCAAAACCAGGACAAGTTCTGAGCTGGAAGCTTTTCAAAACCCGGACAAAGTGACAGGCTTTGAAAAGCTGTCCGGATGCTTAGACATATCCAGGTAAATCCGGATGTCTGCTAACCCTATTCCAAAGACCTTGTGTAGAGCTCAGCTTCCCCCACAGCCCTTGCAGCTTAGTCCCTCCTTCCTATAACTAGGGCAGCCTTCCCATTGACTGGAGCCTACCACAGCCTGGCAGTGGAATTGGGGGAGCATTGAGAACTATAGTGGGCTAAAATCTGAAAAGTATCCGTATACTTTACCTGCCTGAAAGTTTTGAATCCTGGAAAAATCCACAGTTGGCAATCTTAGCCTTCTGAATCTTGAGCACGTTTGACAGGGCCCCCTTAAACATTTGGGCCTGAGGTATATGCCTAGTTTGCCTATGCCTTTATTAGGCTCTGATTCTACTTCAAGTTCCTTTTCAATCCTATGGTTCAGTGCTGAAATTGGTTAAGTGGTGGAAAATTATATATCTTTAGATTGCAAGGACTGAGAACACATTTTAGATTATTCAGAACAATTGGAAAAATATAAAAGGTCGCTTAGTTCCAAATCACACTGTTCTTAACCATTAGCTCAAAAAGTGGGAATATAAGCATTAATTTGGGGTGATATTTATCAATTATTTTCTCCAAGATGAATAACTATTTTCCTTTCCCTTTATATGCAGGATTCTCTATATTATTAATCATTGGAACTCATTTAGAAAATGAAGACAGACTGCAGTGTACCTCGGCATTGGGCTACACACTACTGCAACTTATATGCAGGGTGCAAGCCGTTAACCTCACTTAACTGGGTCATATGACATCAAATGAAATGTATTTTACAACTTTCTAGTAGAGTGATTGAAATCTGAACATTTGAAGAACATCCTGTGCCATGGTGGTCACATAAAGCATTTATTTTGATTTGTTGTTCTTTTTTTCCTATGCAAAAGTAATACCATGTTTCCCTGAAAATAAGACACTGTCTTATTAATTTGGGGCCAAAATTAATTTTGGGCCAAAAAAAGGCACTAGGTCTTATTTTGGGGGATATCTTATTTTTTCCATGAACAATGATCATCTTTCCCTTCCTCTCCTCCACCCCAATTCTTTCTATTTCCTTTCTCTCCCCCACATGTACAGCATCTTTCCTCCCCTCTCACCCATCCCCTTGTGCAGTATCTTTCTATCCCTCCCTCCCATCCCTTGTGCATCAGAACCCTTGCAGCTTCTATCCCTCCCTTCCTCCCATCCCCGTGTAGCATTTTTCTATCCTCCCCGCCGCTGCCATCCACCCCCTCCCACGCCGACCCAACTCTCCCTCCCTCCCATCTGAACCACAAACAGAAATAAATACCTTATAACAAACCGGCAGCGTTGGCAGCAATCCAGACAGGCTGCTTCACGGCCTTCTGTCGCCCAAGCGTTCCTTTGCCACGTTGATGTCATCAGTGATGAGGCAAAGGAACAGCCTGTCTAGATTGCTTCCGACGCTGCCGGTTTGTTATAAGGTATTTATTTCTGTCACGGCTCGGATGAGAGGGAGAGATGGGTCGGGCGGGGAGGGGGGGGAGCGCAGCTGCTACTGCTGGCGACTAGGGCTTATTTTCAGAGGTGGGTCTTATATTAAGACCTACCCCAAAAATCATGCTAGGGCTTATTTTCAGGGACACATGGTAGGTTACATAAAACATACATTTTGCTTTTTTCACCAGCTCAATTAAGCAGGATCCATGGCTGTTCAGCTTTTGTCTAGTGATATGACTACGTTTTCTTGTTTTGTTCACTCTTCCTCCCTAGACAATTTTTCAACACTTTAGTAATTGTTTGTTTTTTAAAATTATTTTCTGTAATCTTTCTTTGCTTCTCCTGATATTTTTTCAGCGGGATGAGGGTATTGGGCAATGCTTCAGGGCAGTTTTCTCTTGCATATTTGTCTGGATAAATAATTTCTTAATTTACAATTTATGCTGTATTATCAAGTTTTCTCATTATAGCAGAGAAGCAGGCCAGTGATTTCAAATTTTAAACCTAAAACATAGAACATGATAGCAGAAAAAAGCCATATGGCTAATCCAATTTTCATATCTAACCAGGATGGATAGTGATGCAGAGGGAAAATGAATGGTAGACATGGAGAGAAAAGAAATGGCAAATGGACAAGGAGACCTTAACACAGAAGGCCAAGGAAAAGGAAAGCAAAAACCAGATCAACGTGATTAGAAAAATAAATTAACCTGCCAGCAAAGATAGAAAATGGAATTTTATTTTTCTGTTTGTTGATTAGAATATGTCAGTTTTTGGAATGTACATCTGCCAGAACTACTGGTAGACATGGCTGAGGCCAATGAGAGAAACCTCAGTCATTACAGTGATGTCTAATCTCCAGCCTTGAAATGGACTATCCTTAGTGTCTCTGACTGGTGGAGGAATATTGCATGTCTCTCTGCCTTGGGGATAATAATAATAATAATAACTTTATTTTTCTATACCGCCACAATCTTGCGACTTCTAGGCGGTTTACATTCAAGAGAGCTGGACATTCAGCGATTTACAATATGTAGAAGGAGTACAGAGTACAGAGACTTTAAGAAATCGAAATTACAAAATATACTGTTTGCTAAGAAAAAAAAGAGAAAATTACGATATACAGTTTGTTTAGAGATTCAAAAAAACAGCGAAAATTACAATATATAGTTTTGATCATCCAGGGGATGTATTGCCCTCCCTTCGCTCAAAAAAAGTTAATTTTGTAATTGTTTACACTATAATCCACTGGATTCCAGAAACTGCACAAAAATTTTTTGTCAATAAACATCATCAAGGGGGATAGTTGTCAAGTTGTGTTACGGTGATAACCTGTGTTACTTGCCCCTTAACACATGTTAAAGGGCTCTATCGCAGGTTGCACTGTAACATAGGGCTCCTTTTACAAAGGCACGCTAACAGTTTTAGCGCACGCTAGCCGCTATCGCCTCCTTTTAAGCAGGCGGTAATTTTTCAGCTAGTGTGCGCTAAAAACGCTAGCGCACCTTAGTAAAAGGAGCCCATAGTGTTATTTAAGTTACCTTGTAATAATGAGATGCAAAGCATAGCATGAAAAACACCTCATTGTTAGATGATTTTAGTAATACAGTTGGGGTTAGTTTAACATTCTGGGAGCACTGAGCCATGAAGCCATAGCTTGATGCTCCCAGGCCACATCTTAAAGGGACTGCGCAAGCCCTTTTCAGAGGCTCTCTCCCAAAGACCTCCAATATAAGCCCCATCCTGAATCTCCCCTAAATCAAGTTCCACCTTCATGGGAAGAACCTCGACCCCCTCATGTATTGAAACATCAACCTGATAGTCTTAAGTCTACTATTAAAAATTCCTAGTCGCTAGTGGGGTCAGCAGTATTCTCCCTAGGGCCTTTCAGCCGGGTGCTCCGCCCGGCTAATTTAGGTGACCGCCCGGCTGTTTTCCTCCAGTGAGTAACATTCTGAGTAAGCAACATTTTTTGGGGGAAAAAAAGTTACATGTCGACTATGCCCCTTCCCTCAGGGCATCTCTCCCACACTGCCTTTGTAACTGCAACACAAACAAGTTCCCTGCTTCGGAGTCTGTAAGGCTCCAGCTGGTTGATCCTCATCAAGCGGCTGGCACAGCTGGGGGCGGGAAGCAGTGGAAGCTGCGATCAGTTCAGCCAATAGGAAGAGCAGCAGCAATGAGGAGCAGATTTTGATTGGAGGAATGCGTCGCTCCAGCAACGATATTTTTTATCTTGGTGTTGGAGCACTGTGCAGGACCTCTTTGCATTCTCCCGCATCACTTTTTGGGGAAGTTGCCAGTGCCTCCAGTGTTGGCTACCCCGGAGGAGAGCGTTGGGTATGTGAGTCCAGCCGTCTTCCACTTCTCTCCCCATAAGGCCCACGAGTTCTTTGAGATAGAGAACACCGTTTCCCGAGTCAGTTAGTATCAGTAGGCACATGCCTGGGGCCCGCTGAAGGAGAGCAAATTTTTTTTTATTAACATTTTTTTTTACTTTTCATCGATGGGGGGGATGGGGGAGGGGCTGCATTGCCGATCTTACCCGCCTGACTGGGGGATGGTGATTCCCGGGTTGATGAAGAGCCGCTGGAAGCACACAAATCAATCAGCAATGCGGGGACCCATATTCAAGAGGTTAGAGAGTTTTTTTTTTAGTTAATAGCGATAGTGAGGAATCTAGTGATAACAGCGGACATTTGCACGCTAGCACGCACTGAGACCCGACAATTTTTTATTTTTGATGGTTATGAAGTAACCCTGTTTTATGAGGGGGGAGAAAGAACAAATAGCAACTGAATGTTTTAAGTGTAGTAACCCCCTCAAAAATCAGGGTTACTTCATAACCGTCAAAAATAAAAGAATTGTCGGGTCTCAGTGTGCGTTGGCGCGCAAATGTTCGGCACGCGATTGTCCTGCGGTCACCAGAATTTCTGAAAGTGGAAAGACAGGAGGCAGATGCTGGACTATAGGAGGTGCAGGTAGAAGAGACAGAGGGGGAGAGTCCCTGAGGAAGAACAGAGAGATGCAGGATCATAACAGAGGAAGGAAAGAGATGAAGGCTTGTTGCTAATAGGGGTGGAGGAGAGAGGAAGAAAAGTTGAACTCATGGAGAGACAGAGAGAGATATTGGTTGGGGAAGGGATTGAGGTCCGGAGGAGAGAAAGGATGCAAGAGGCAGAAAGAAAGAAATGCAGTCAGAAGGAAGTCCAACCAGAAACTAATTAAATCACCAGACAACAAAGGTATGAAAAATGATTTTATTTTCAATTTAGTGATCGAAATTTGTCAGTTTTGAGAATTTATAATCTGCTGTCTATATTTTGCACTAAATTTGTCTATTTCTATAGTTGTTACTGACTGCATATCTGCCATGACCTCTTTGAAACTCCCCCAAATGTAAATGATTAACATTTTCTCAATGTACAGTGTGCTTTGTGGTTTTGTTTTTATTTTGTGGTTACCATTATGAATTAATAAGATTATATTGTGTGTAAATGAAAAATGAATGGAAGAAATTACATTACAATTAGTATAATGGGGTGGGATCAGAGGCGGAGCTTGGGCTGGTGTACTTGGTTGGTATTTGTTAGACTTAGGGTGTACTTGGCTTGAAGAATTTGAGAAACACTGGTCTAGGTGACTATGGAGTTCACTCAGTAAGGGCCCCTTTTACAAAGCCACAGTAGTGATTCTCCCTTGGCAAATGCACTATATAGTCCATTCAATTCCTATGGGCTTCAGTACATTTGCTGTGGCAGAATTGCTATCGCAGGATGCAAAGCATTAACTGATTCAACATGAGTTTGAAGTTGGTTGAATACCTTTCTCTCAAGTATGGTAGTTTTGAAAGAAATATACTGGCCAGTAGTTATTCGGAATAAGAGGATCTGCATTACTTTTTTTTTCAAGGGTGGCTTAAATACTACTGGAACACTGCCTAAGTGTCAAACCTTAAAAAAGGAAGTCATATTGAGCGTTGGAAAATAATTAATAATCTAATATAATAAAATGCTAGGCCGCGCATGCGCACTAAAAAAAACGTGTTCCCTGATCTGTCGGGTTTTTTTTAGTGCGCATGCGCGGGTTGTACGTCACCAAACTCGGCAACGCAAGCCATGTCCACCGTCGGCCTCGAGCTCCTGGGGGCCGGCGGCTCGAGTCGCCCAGCCGGTGTTGAGTCCCCCCCACTCCCACTTCAGCTGGCACGGACGGTTTGAGAATGAGGGAGAGAACAACGCAGCCAGACGGACCGCGGGAAGGGAAAGGGGGGGAGGGTTTCGAGGGAGCCGGCTGGCCGCATAAATTATTTTAATTTGAAATCTGCCGCCGTTGCCGCGGCTCCTCTCTCATCTTCCGACATAATATAAGTGCAGCTCATGAGAGGAGCCGCGGCGGCGGCTTTGAAAACGGCTCCCTTAGTTCGCTGCATTTTTTTTTTAAGTTTAAAACTGCCGCCATGGCTCCTCTCACGATCCCGGCCTGTGTCAGAGAAGGCTTCCGACGCAGGCCGGATCGTGAGAGGAGCCGCGTAGGCATCTTTAAACTTAAAAAAAAATCCAGCAAAGAACTAAGGGAGTCGTTTTATCTCCATGCTGCTACGAAGGAACAGGTGAGGGGGAGGGAAATGCTGATGCTGATGCACAGGGAGCAGGCAGGCATGGCAGGCAAGCAGGGGAAGAGGGAAAGGGGCTGCTTTGGGGGTAGGGGTGTGCTGGGGGCACATAGCAGTCATGGGCAGGGGATCACAGAACAGGCAGGCATGGCTCAACAAGGGGAGAGGGAAAGGGGGATACTTTGGGGTGAGGGGTTTCCTGGGCCAGACAGCAATCATAGGGGGGAAACAGAAAGGGGCCACGGAGCAGGCAGGCATGGCACAAAAGGGGGCAGGGGCATTGGGAAACGGGGCTGCTTTGGGGGGAAGGGTGTTCTGGGGGCACACACCAATCATGCCGGGGAAGAGAAGGGGGCCACAGAGAGATAGGCAGGCATGGCGCAAGACAGAGACACAGACAGAAAGAATGACAGACAGACAGACAGCATCCAAGCACAGAGAGAAAAAGGAAAAAAAAAACAGTCGTCTACTCTAGCACCTGTTGCACAGGGGGAGAACAAAAGAGATGCTGATGGACAGGGGGTTGAAGAAAAGGAACGGAGGACTAATGTTGGACAGGGGGAGAAGGAAAGAGGTGCTGCTGGACAGGGGGGAGGTAAAACAAAGGGAGAAGGGCTGCTGCTGCATAAGGAGAGCAGTGAAGGGGTGGTGGTGGACACAGGGGAGGTAAAAGGAAGGGAAAATGGACAGGGGGAGCAGGCAAGGGATGGTGATGGACAGCCAAGGAAAAAGAAAGGCAGAAAGAAAAAAAGCGGCTAAGGAGAGAGAGAGAAAGAAATAAAGACAGACACACACACATATGTTCTAGCACCCGTTAATGTAACGGGCTTAAAGACTAGTAATTAAATAATAAAAATCATGCGCATTTAATTTTCTCCACCACCAAATTTCCCCGTTCCGCCCCACCCCACCCCACCCGGCTACTTTTTCGTGCCACCCGGCTGGAAAAAATTTCTGGGGGAGAACACTGGGTCAGGCAAGAGTGATCCCCAGTAGCTCCTGTCCTTAATGTTTCATAGTCAGTCCTATGAATTAGAAGCTAAAATACATGTGTCAGATGCACACAGAAATATAATATTGTCTCTTCAGTAATAACGTAACTGTTGCATAATTATTAGTGTTTGTACACTGATTGGGGATTTACAGTGAAATTTACTTTAGCTAAGATTTCTTTTCGATAATTTGTAGCCTAGCCTCCTGAAATTTTGGAATATCAAGATACCGGATATATTAATTCTTTTAAACTAATTTCATTTAGCCAGGGGAGCTTTATAAAATGAGTTCTCTTGCTTTCTAATTACATGTTCTTTTTCAGCTGGAACATTTTCAGAGTAAGGAACATACTGCAAGCATACCAGTAATTTTCCAATGGCCTGCAAACATCATTAGTTTTGTTAATTTAAGGTCATCTCATAAATGTCTTTCAAAGGAAAAGCACTAAACTGTAGAAGTAAATTTTGAATTGATTATTTTCAAATTGGAAAGATTTATAATGATGTGACCAAAGTGGATAATTAACAAAATGATCAGTTACATCATCATTCACAATTGCTGAAGTAAACCACTTCTTCTACATTCAATTCATTCAACAATAGTCATAATGCAGAACTTATATAATGGACATTAACTGTAATCCTTTTGAAGACTAATTTTATTTATATATTGCAAAAGAAATGCTAGAAATAAATTAAAAATAGCTGGATGGTTCCATCAGATTTAAAATATAAAAAACTATTAAATTATTATGATGTATCCATTGGAAGATTTCCCTCCAGAGACTATGGGGCTCATAATCAAAACAGAAATAGGTCTATAAACCCATCTAAATCAGCACTTGGATGACCTAAAAGACAGGGGAGGAGGGCAGATGCTGGAAGGAAGTGGGGAGGAGAGAGGGAGCAAATGCTGGAAGGAAGTGAAGAAAAGACAGAGGGCACATAATGGATGCAAGGAGGGGATAAAGAAAAAAGGGCACATGCTGGATTGGGGGAAGAGGTTAGAGTTAGTGAGATACTGGAAGGGGTGAGGGAAAGAGGTGGCAAGCTGTAGGTAGATACATTGAAAAGATGGAAATTGAGGACTGGATAGTAAAAAAAAGAATTTAATCTAGACAGGCAGAAAATTGAGAAGGAAAACGAGGGATGAAAAGAAGGGGAAGAGAGAGGAAAGAGAGATGACGGAGCATGAGGAGAGGAGCAGGAGACAGATCTGGGGGGAGGAAAAGGGGACGGAGACATACCAGATCTGAGGGGATGAAATGAGGAAAGATATGCTAAAAACCACTGGGGGGGAAGAGATGGAAGGGAAGGAGACAGAGGTGCTAGACCATGGAGAGAGTGGAGAGAAGAAGATATGCCAGACCAATGGGGGAGAGAGGGAGGGAGAGATGGAAGGGAGAAACAGAGTTTCAGGAAGAGGCATAGAAACAGAGTAGAATCGGGTTGGACAGACTAGATGGACAATTTGGGTCTTTATCTGCCATCATCTACTATGTTACTATGTAGAAGCCATATGGAAGAGGCAGAGAGAGGGCAGACAATAAATGGAAGGAAGAGAATAATGAGAAGAAGAGGAAATTAGAAACAGGCAACAAAGGTAGAAAAAAATTCTATTTTTTTTTTTGTTCTTTAGGATAAAGTAGTACTGTAGCTGTGTCGATAAATGTTTATAAATAGAAAATGGAAATAAGGTGATCCTTTTATTGGACTAATTTTAATACATACTGACTTTCAGAGACCAAATCCCCCTTCCTCAGGACAGGATACTGTAACTGCAGTATACTTTACTGACCTGAAGAAAGAGGTTTTGACCTCTGAAAGCTGAGAAATGTATTAGTCCAATAAAATGGTATTATATTTTTCATTTTTGTTAATTTGTAAAGTGATTTGTTTCTCTTTTTTCAAATTTACATCTATTTTTATATTTTGTTCAATATTAGGGGATATGCATCAATTGGTCCTATGGTGTTGCAGAATCTGGCTTCTTGGTGGTTCAGTTTATTTAGTTTGTGGTTACTTATTCCATACTAGGCGAGGGTGGTTCTGTATGTATGAAAGGCTGACACTGACTCACTCTATCCTGCATTTGTGTAGGAGGTATGAGGCATGGTGGGAAGAAGATTTAGTGTACCTAGGAAAAGGCAGCATCTTGCACACTGCAGCAAGCACTGACTAGAACATCAATACACCCAATGTAAAACAAAAGAAGCCAGATTAGTTCAGATTAATCCTGCACAGTCAATGTTAACAGAAAACCACGTCTTTCATACACATTAGTAAGTACACATTAATACTTCCCATAACTTTATAAAAAGGAACCCTATATCATGTTGAGATCTTGGTGAATTTGTGAACAGCAATTTCCAAATTTGAACTGAAATATTTGAATATACACTACGGGGTTCATAATTTAAAAAAACACATCTAAAAAGTGCCCTAAATGGCAACTTGGACGATCAAAAAGCCTGATCGTCCAAGTACCCATAATCAAAGCTGGTTTTAGACGTATCTAAAACCAGCTTAGGCCTTTCCCCTGCCACTAAACGCACAGAGAGAAAAGAGGCGTGTTTAGAGGAGGGGAAAGGGCGGGCGGTGGACGGGAGGTGGGCCGACATACACCTAGGCGTGCAGCAGGTATAACCAAAACCTTAGGCAGGTTGCCTAGTCAGCACTTATACGTTTTGACTTAGATGAAGTCAAAACAGGTTTAAGTGCCGAAAAAGGGGCCACTGAGCTGATCGTGGCTGCTGCGATCAGCTCAGCGTCCCCAGAAGCCTGCCTACCCCCTACAGCAATGATCGCGGCAGGAGAGACGCTCTATCTCTCCTGCCGCGGGTCGCAACATTTTGGGTAGAGGAGTGATGGCATTGCGGTAGGGGAAATGAGGCATATCTCCTGCCACAATACATCACCCCCCCACACACACATCGGGGCAAGAGGGAGCCCAAGCCCTCTTGCCCCGCGGTACCCCGACGTTCCCCGACGACATCGGGGCAAGAGGGAGCCCAAGCCCTCTTGCCCCGCGGCACCCCAACGTTCTGCGACGACATTGGGGCAAGAGGGAGCCCAAGCCCTCTTGCCCCGGGCACCCACGGCACCCCCTCCCCCCCAATTACGATCAGGCCAGGAGGGAGCCCAAACCTTCCTGGCCTCTCGCCCCCCACCCCCCCTACACGATCGGGCAGGAGGGAGCCCAACCCCTCCTGCCCAGGCGGACCCCCCCTACCCCCCAGTACAATACGGGCTGGTGGGATCCCAGGCCCTCCTGCCCTCGACACAACCCCCCCAACGACCGCCCCCCCTGAGCCCCCGATCGGCTCCCCCCGCAGATCCGCGACCCCCTGCCAATCCCATGACCCCCCCCACCCCCAATCCCACCCCCCATACCTGTAAAATGTTGGCCGGATGGACGGGTGCCAAACACGCCCGTCCGGCAGGCTAGCCGGCTGCAGAATGAGGCCGGATTGGCCCAGGCATCTGAAACCCCGCCCACATGTGGGGCCTAAGGTGCCTGGGCCAACCAGAATAGGCCCGGGAGTTTTAGGCCCCTCCTGTGAGCGGGGCCTTAGGCACATGTCGTCATGGAATATCGGGGTGCCGCAGGGCAAGAGGGCTTGGGCTTCCTCTTGTCCCGATGTCGTGGGGGGGGGGATTGGTGTGGATTCTGTAACCGGTGTTGTTTTTGACAGACACTGGTTACAGAATCCAGCTTTTAGGCGAAGGACTGGCTCCTCCTTCGCCTAAAAGCCCTTGTGTTGGATGTTTGGGGCTTAGGCGTTTTTTTGGTTCATTATGGGATATAAGTGTAGATGTTGTGGGGGTATAAGTGTAGACGTAGTGGTGGTCTGGGCGTTTAAACAGCTGAACGTAGAGGCAGGCCATTATTTAAAAAAAACCTCCATTTGGACGTTTTTTTTTATTATGGACATTTTCCCTACTTCTACTTTCAACATTTAAGGCCTTAGGCCAAAAGAGGACTTAGACGTTTTTTTTTATTATGCCCCTCCACTCGCATTGAGTAGTGATTACTGGTGGGATTTTTTTCTTCAGTATATATATCAATAAGTGAGATTGTGAGAGGAAGGTTCATGGTACTTGATACCTCACATTTTTGGACTTTTTCTTTTATTGTTTTTTAAAACTGAATTATGATATATTGGCAGGACAGCATGCACTTCTATGACTTATGCTTCCCCTATTTTGTGAATAAATAGAGGATTTCACATTCCACTGCTGCAGACCCAACACCTTCCAAGAGCAATAAAATTCACACTGAAAGAGAGAGAAAAATGGAGCAATTTATCAAAAGATTTCAACCATATTGTATCTGTGTGAAAGCTTGATAAATTAGACCTGATGGGGTTTATTTGAGCTGAATTTGCAGTATAGACACTTACAAATGGCACGGTGCATTTTATTATTGTTTTAGATTTTTCTAACAAGTTTGCTCTACTTTTATAATAATTCTTTTCTTTGGCCTCATTTATCTACTACTTTTTAGAACTCTTCAAGGATTTTTCTTATGTCATCTAGCTTCCCTATCCAGTAAATATGGTCTTCTTTGAACTTATAGAATCCAAAATTGCCACCTGCTAAGAGTTTGATCATTCCAGAACTGTCACATCAGTATCGTCCTTCCTGCTTACCGTGTTATCCAAATATCAGTACCGTATATACTTGAATATAAGTCGATCCGAATATAAGTCGAGACCCCAATTTTTCCTCCCAAATAGAAGGAAAAATGGCTGACTCGAATATAAGATGGGGGCTTAATATTCAAGTGCTATGCCCTGCCAGGATCTGTACCCAGTGTCCTCTCCCTCACACCCTCCCCTGCCATGCTCTTCACTCAGTCCCCTGCCCTACCAGGCTCTGCACCATGTCCCACCTTCCTGCCCTGTACCCTCTTCCCCCTCTGGTGGTCTAGTGGTAGGCCGCGACAGGAGGGATCTTTCCCATCCCGGCTGATACTAACAGTTTTTTTACCCTCCGCGTACCTTATCTTGTATCCCTTGTGGTCCAGTGGTGTATGGGCAGGATCGAACTTTCCACGCTCCTGCCCTGCTTCCTCCTTCTGATCTCGTGGCTAGTGGCACACAGGCACGCAGTAGCGAGCTTCTCGAGCTCCGGCCCAGCCCTGCGCCACTCGCTAAATGGCTGCCATAGTGCCTAGGTGGTATGTGGGTAAAAAGATCAGAGCATAAAAATATCCAGTTAGTGGCAATATTCAGAACTGCAATCCAGATAACTAATTTAGGACAGTTATCCAGGTAGTGACGCATCTACCTTCACAGTTCAGTGTGGATCACATAAAACTAAGAAACTACAAGCGAAATCCTTATCCATGTGACTGCAGTGGTCAGTGTTCTATCCAGATGCTCAAAGCCTAGTACTGAATATCCAAGGCCAACATTTCAATGAAATGCCAGCTGACTATTTTTGAAATAGGGGACTTCATTGTTAAATACCTCTTTAAGCAATTGTTCTGCTATAATATTTACCCCCTCTTTTACAAAAGCTGGCAGTGCAGGCTGGCACAGTACCGTATTTTCACGCATATAACGCGCGCGTTATACGTGTTTTTACAAACCGTGCATAACCTTGCGCGGTATACGCGTGAGCGCGCTATATAAAATTTTTTTTACATAGTTCCCCCGACGCCCGATTCATCATCCGGAAGGACCGCTCACACCCCCACCGCTCGCACTCCCACCCCGATGGACCGCTCGCACTCCCACCCGAAGAACCGCTCGCACCCCCACAGCCTCCCCCCCTCCCCCATGGAGAAGCTGTCTACCTTGTTTCCAAATGCAAGTGAGCCCAGCTGCTTCCTCTGCCGGCGGTCCTGCCCCTTCTCTGAGCCCTGCTGCGCTGCTTCCTCTTCCGGCGGTCCCGCCCTTTCTCTGACGTCAGAGAAGGGGCGGGACCGCCGGCAGAGGAAGCAGCTGGGCTCACTGGCATCCGGAAACAAGGTAGACAGCTTCTCCATGGGGGAGGGGGGGAGGCTGTGGGGGTGCGAGCGGTTCTTCGGGTGGGAGTGCGAGCGGTCCATCGGGGTGGGAGTGCGAGCGGTGGGGGTGCGAGCGGTCCTTCCGGATGATGAATCGGGTGTCGGGGGGGACATCAGGCTTTCAGGATGGGGACAGGCCTTCAAGGGGGGACAGGCAGACCTTCAAGGGGGGACAGGTCTTCAAGGGGGGCAGCCAGAGGAGAGTCGGGGCAGCGAACGGAGAGTCAGGGCAGCGAAAGGAAAGTCGGGGCGGGTGAAAGGAGAGTCGGGGCAGCCAGAGGAGAGTCAGGGCAGCCAGATGAGAGTCGGGGCGGCATGCGCGGTATACCCGTGAACGCGGTATATAAAAATTTATTTACATAGATTTGTGTTTCCCGCGCGCTATACCCGTGTACGCGTTTTACACGGGTGCGCGTTATCTACGTGAAAATACGGTAAATGCTCCAACGCACATAGGAACTGAATGGGCATCACAGCATGCTGCATGGCACTCAGCTGCACGGCTTTGTAAAAGTGAGTCTTTGTTTTGTTTAACAGTCAGTCCCAAGGACGAAAGTTATTTATGCACTGGATAAAACGATTTATTTTCGCTTGCTCAGTGCCTGTCTTTTTCCTGCTGCCTTCTTACTCAGAAACCCAGTTGTTTGACTTTTACCCTTCAGCCGTCCACTGGACCTAGTTAAAGGTATGAATTCTCAAGTTTTACAGGATTCTGGAAAAACAACCTTCATATTTCCCTCTCCAGAGTAACTATCATGCTTTCTAAGAATGCCAATGTTTGTATACTGGACATTTTTAAGGCTATTTGGAGCTCTAGCCTCTTGTATAGCAGTACAAGCTGATCAACCTGGGAATATACAAACGCTACACTTGTGAGAAAGATATTGAAGAAAAAGTTATACTCTGTCTTTCTTCCTACAGTGTACTGCTTTTATAAATCCCTGAAGGGCAGACTAATGAGGAAAATTGGAAGAAGAATTTTCTACTGCATGTCTTTATTTATTTATTTTTCTTCTTACCAGTCTGAGCAATTCTTCCTTGATGTATGTGGAAACTGGTGAAGAAATATGAGATTACTTCCATAGGTATCTGCGGTGTCTTTCAGAGCAGCATTATAGCTGTCATACACTTCTAAAACCAGTTCAGAGAGATTCCACTGGTCTCTGTGGAAAGTGGTTTCCACTTGTTGCCATCTGTGGATAGAATTAAGTACATCTTTAGTAAGTCTGTTTATTATTAGGATTAATTTACAGCCTTTTTGAAGAAATTCTCCCAAGGTGATGTACAGCTGGTATAACCTGAACATAAGCAATAAGTGATTACAGCAGTGAAAAATTCCTTTAAATAACTGTACACACTAGAACATAGGAAACCTATGGTTAATTTGATCTAACAGGCCACTGCTAAGCCCATTAAAGTGATTTGCAGTAGTTTGCCTATTAGTAGGTGGCATCCCGCACATGACCTATTTTTTAAAATATTTTTAGGAGGTCATGGGAAGAAAGTGAGTATTCCTGCTTTATCCAGATAATGCATTAGGATTAGTGCACACTAACTGGATCCTGTAGGGTTAACACAGTGCTCCCATGTTAATTTTTTTGCAGGTACCATGCACAAATGTCAGCATTAATGCATGAACTTCCCTGGAAAATTCAGGATGTGCTATCTGCTCCCACGTTTGGGGGTCAAAGGAGAATGAGTACAGCCAGTACGGTCTACCCAGTAGTGGGCTTGCCCGCCTCACGGTTCCAGCGCTGTCGGTCCTAAGTCTGTTTGTCTCTCTGTGTATCAGGGTGTGCTGTACCCAACACCAGTCTGGAGCTGCCTCGCGGTTCCGGAGTACTGCTCTTGGCAGTGGTCTGGGGCTGTCATGCGGTTCCAGAGTGCTGCTTCTAGAAGCAGTCCGGGGCTGTCTCATGGTTCCCTCGCTGTCGACTTCAGAGGACTGCACCTGTCCAGACCTCAGGGAGTGCTCTGCGCCCCTTCCTCTCCTGCGTGTTGCCAGCGGCTGCTGCATGACTTTTCTCAGCGGCTCTGCCTTCGGTAGCAAGAGTCAGCGGCAATTATGCAACTAAGGAGGTGGCTGCTAAGTTGGGTTATTTTACCACGTCCGGTTATTTTAACACAGGGTCTCATTGCATAAAATGGGACCCAGTGGTAAAATAATCCAACTTAACTGCAGCTCATATTGATAACTACTCCCCAAATGTTTAGAATACTAGTGCTATTCTGTAAATAAGAGCATATTTTACATAGAAACATAGAAAATGACGGCAGAAAAGGGCCATAGCCCACCTAGTCTGCCCTTTCCAATTATCCGCCCCCCAGAGTTCACTTCCCTAGAGATCCCACGTGAATATCCCATTTCCTCTTAAAATCCGTCACGCTGCTGGCCTCAATCACCTGCAATGGGAGTTCATTCCAATGATCCACCACTCTCTCGGTGAAGAAGTACTTTCTGGAGTCGCTACGAAATTTCCCTCCCCTGATTTTCAGCGGATGCCCTTTGGTGGTTGAGGGTCCTATGAGACAGAAGAGATCATCTTCCGACTCGATACGTCCCGTGATGTACTTATATGTTTCAATCATGTCTCCCCGTTCTCTTCTTTCTTCAAGTGAGTAAAGCCGCAACTTATTTAGTCTTTCTTCATATGTGAGATCCTTGAGCCCCAAGACCAACCTTGTCGCCATTCGTTGAACCGACTCGATCCTCAGTATGTCTTTACGGTAGTGTGGTCTCCAGAACTGAACACAGTACTCCAAGTGAGGCCTCACCATGGATCTGTATAACGGCATCATTACTTCGGGTCTCCTGCTGACAAAACCTCTGCGGATGCAACCCATCATCTGTCTTGCCCTGGAGGAAGCCTTCTCCACTTGATTGGCAGCCTTCATATCCTCATTAATAATCACCCCTAGATCGCGTTCTGCACTGGTCTTGACCAATGTTTCTCCATTCAGTACATAAGTTCTACGCGGATTACTCTTGCCTAGGTGCATTATCTTGTATTTTTTAGCATTGAAGCCTAGCTGCCAAGTAGTTGACCATCTTTCCAGCAGCAGTAGATCATGTGTCATATTGTCAGGTAATACGCTTTTGCCTACTATGTTGCAAAGTTTGGCGTCGTCAGCGAACAGTGCTACCCTTCCTTTAAGTCCATGCATCATATCTCTTATGAATAAATTGAATAGAATCGGGCCCAGGACTGAGCCCTGCGGCACCCCACTGATCACGTCCGACTCCTTGGATGGGGTACCGTTCACCACCACCCTCTGAAGTCTACCGCTCAGCCAATCCCCAACCCATGTAGTTAGAGTGTCTCCCAACCCCATCGTTTTCAACTTGTTCAATAGCCTTCTGTGTGGGACGCTATCAAATGCTTTACTGAAATCCAAATATACCACATCCAGTGATTCTCCGGCATCCAGTTGTCTAGTAACCCAGTCAAAAAAGCTAATCAGATTAGATTGGCATGATCTACCCTGGGTGAACCCGTGTTGGTGGGGGTCACGTAGGTTATCCTCGTTTAGGATTGTGTCAAGATTCCGTTTGATCAGAGTTTCCATGAGTTTACACACTACAGATGTGAGACTCACTGGTCTGTAGTTTGCCGTCTCTGTCCTGCAGCCCTTTTTGTGGAGTGGGATTACGTTGGCTGTTTTCCAGTCCAAGGGGACTCTTCCTGTGCGTAGGGAAATATTGAAAAGCACAGATAATGGTTCCGCCAGGACTTCGCTTAATTCCCTGAGCACCCTGGGGTGTAGGTTGTCTGGTCCCATGGCCTTGTTTACTTTGAGTCTTGATAGTTCGTTGTAGACGCTACTGGGCGTAAACTCAAAATCCTAAAACGGGTCTTTCTGGTTATCTCCCATCTGAAGTTGTGGACCAGCTCCTGGTGCTTCACAGGTGAAGACTGAACAGAAGTATTCGTTTAGTAGGTTTGCCTTGGCAGAATCTGATTCCGCAAAGTTACCGTCCGATTGCTTCAGCCGTTCTATCCCAACTTTGTTTCTTTTCCTGTCACTAATATAGCTAAAGAAAGATTTATCCCCTTTCTTAATATTCCATGCTAGCTCTTCTTCCATTCGGAGTGTGTCTTATACAAATAGGCATACACATAGGTGGAGTTGTGGCAAAGGGTGTGCGAGACTGATGCTTACACATGTAACTTATTGCACACGTACATCCAGCATTTAGGTGCAGGCACATATGGAGCTCTATAGCTGGCATATATATGTGGTTAGGCTAGTGTTCCTTAAAGGAAAGTATGCACCTATAGATTAGGCATCTTCTAGGTGCTGAAATACAGGCGCACTGTTATTAAATTGACACCCAGATGACATATATAGCCAAAATATTTACGTTTTAAAAAACTACTTTAGCACTCAGATTCTGTAAATGGCACCGTTATTGGTGGCCACCTTAAAAACAACTGCCGATCGCATGTCAGTCACACAATGGCGCTGTTTATAGAATTGTGGATACGTGAAAGATAGGCACCGGAAATGTAGGCCAGAGTTTTCAAGGCCCTCCTTTCACGAGAATCACATCCATGGCGGTACCTTGTGATGCCTAATAACGCTTCCAATGTTAACTACACCTACAGTGGCATTAGGCGTCGTAAGGCACTTCCGTAAGTGTGATAATGGTGCTCTTTTTGCAGGTGCCCTTAGGCACCTCCATTTTTTTATGGCATTTGAATTGGTTTTTAATTGGCACAGCCAATTAGCGCACCAATTAAAACCAATTAAGTTAGGCTGCAGTAGGGTGCCCACCGCCACCTAAATTAGGTTGCTGATTTTAGACTTGGGCCCTCAGTACCTATGCTGAGTACATAAGTGATTCTGAATATTGTCATTAAATTTTATACCAATAAATGGAATCATTCTGGAAAATATATTTAAATCTTTTTATTAAACAGTGACAACAGCAGGAACAACAAAAGCGTAAAACTTGGTCAGAAAAGATTTTCTGTGCTAAGAGATTGTGCAGTTTATCCATTTTCTCCTCCGCTAACATCATATATTTTTAGATCTTGCAAGATGGACTTTTACAGTATTTTCTATAATTATCTTTCATCATATGACTTTTCACACCATTTAATGCTGCAGTTATTAAAGTTGATGGAAATAAAAACATTCAGCTCTTGTGCTTTATATAGCTGGTATGTAGAATACATTTTAACACTGATGTTATGAGAAAAACACACCCTATATAAAGCTGTTTTCCACAAGGGAATGAAATGTATCTCCTCACCTCCAACACTAGGGCTGGCAACTTTTCCATAAACTGGAACTGAACATCCTCAGTCACAGAGGATCAGACTGGTGCCCTCTAAACCCAGACACAGGGGAAGAAGGCAGCTTTTGATTGTCCTACCTTGGAACGATACTTAATGGTAAACGGTCAAACTTATCCAATAGTTCCTACTTTAAAAATATTAGGAGTTACATTGGATTGTACTTTATCATTTAAGGCTCATACAGATTTATTGGTCAAAAGATGTTTTATTACTCTTTGGAAGTTGCGTACCATTAGAAAATATTTTGATTTTATATCATTTAAAATACTGGTTCAATCAATTCTTTCAATGCTGGATTACTGTAATGTTGTTTATTTGGGTGCTCATAAAAAAAACAACTAGTAGATTAAGATTAATTCAAAACACAGCAATTCATTTGATTTTTAATCTAAAAAAACATGATCATATCAGCTCATATTATCAAAAGCTCCACTGGTTGCCGTTTGAGGCTAGAGTGTTGTTTAAATTTGGATGTATTTGCTACAAAGTCTTATTTGGATTGGCCCCATCTTAAATTGTTGCTCATTTTAGATTTTTTTTATATGTAAAAAAAATTATTTTCCTTCAGCGAAAGCGTGCCGTTTTAAGAAATTTTTAGATAGGATTCTGGCGTTTCAAGCAGGAGTAATGAATACATGCTTGAATGCTCTTATTACTCCAGTTCTCACTTATCAGCAATTTCGGAAAGATTTTAAGACCTATCTATTTAAAAAGTACAATACTTAATAGATATCAATATCAATTTGATAAATGGATTTTTATTATTTTTATGGAATAAGGTTTACAGAAGCTTAACTATTTTAGTATAAATAATCTGTATTGTGCATACTTTGTTTGAATAAGTTAGGGTTGTACTTTGTCAGTTAGTATCTTTTATTGAATTGTGTTATTTCCTTTTATAACAAACTGTTATCTGGCTCTGTATTTTAAATACTTTGTAATTTATTGTGTAAACCGCCAAGAACTGATAGTGTGGTGGTTTACAAAAATAAACTATTATTATTATTATTATTACCACTACTCCTTACTCCACTACCTACGTAAATGGGAAAATGAGAGAGCTAAAGTACGAGGTGGCAAAAGAAACAGCAAAGGAATCAGATTTGGTATTTTATCTCCTTCCCTTTCCTCGAACCAGCATCCTCTGTCTCTCTCTCACACACACACACCCCATCCAGAATTCTCCTTATCCAGCTGGAGTAGTAGAGTACCCATCACCTAAGAACCAGGAGAGTTCATTTGATTCTCACTGTGGTTTCTTGTGACTCTGGGCAAGTCATTTAGCTCTCCATTGCCCCAGGTACAAAAACTTAGAGACACAGAAAGTTCCTGGATATAATTTGTAAATTGATTTGGTTGTACCATGGAGAGGCAATATACAGTATTAAATGTGTAACTCTTTGCTCAGTATTGCCTTTTTCCCTTCTTTTTTACTTACCCTCAGCCCAGCATCCCCCGACTCTGTCTCTAAACCCTCCATCTTCTGTCCAGCATCCCCTTCTGTCTTTCCACCCTTCTTCAGTAGAATCCTCATTCCCGTCTTCTCCTGATTCTCATCCCAGACCCATATCTCACGGTAGACTTCTACCAATGCCATCATGGTGAGAGGCACATATGGATAGTTCAGGCCTCATAATTCGAACACCACCTGCTTCACATGCTTGTCTTTTTGACTAGGGTGCTGGCAGACAAGAGTGTCTCCTTTAGCCAGGTTGTACCCAGAGTTATCTCAAATAGATGGTAGGTATGCATGTATTAATCAAGTCCTTGTAGCATTCCTCTGGGGACTCCTTCAGCCCTTCCATTTCCCTAGAAGTCTCGCTATGATATCCGCCTCCCTCGACTAACATGTCGACCTGCCAGAATCCAGATAGTGGCCAACCCTCCATGCGACTAACCTCTCTCTCTCTCTCTCTCTCTCTGGATCATGTACAATAATTTTGCCCCAAGCTAAACAGTTAAATTGAAATAAATTATCTGGCTATGGGATGTCTGTGATTGGATCCTGGGCACTGCAGATGTTGAATCCCTGGGCCACCCTAGGAACACTGCCTAAAAACTCATGTGTTTTTAGAGAATCATTGCATTCTTACCATGAGGATATCCCTTTATTTGAAAACATTCAAATCTTGTATCTTATACGCTATGGGGCTAATAATTGAAACTAAAATGTCTAAAAACCCGCCCAAGTCGGCACTTAGTTGTCCTAAAAGTGCCGATAATTGAAATGGCTTTTGGGACGTATCCAGGGACTTTTTAGGCCTCTGAATCCGCTGTGCGCCTAGAACTGAAAGGGGCGTTTCTGAAGGAGTGGTTAGGGTGGGATGTGGGCCGACCTAGACTTAGTCGTCTTGCAGGGATAATCACATTTTTGACCATGTTACCTCAGCGAAACTTATACATAGTGAGTTAGATAATGTAAAAGTAGGTATAAGTGCCAAAAAGGTATCTAGAGTGCCAGATAACTACTGCAGGAACAAAGTAAAACCCCACACACCCTCCACCCGGCACTTTGCATCCATTAGAATGCCTAATGTTCAGTTCTGTGTAGAGAATTCCCCCAATAGTCTGTGGTATCTTTTTTCATTTCAAAAGAGATGCTTGGAAATATCAGTTAGAGCTCAAAGGCATGCTTGGAAATAGGACTCCAATCGCCCCCAAGGAGGGCTTCCCTACATACCAGTATCCTGATATGCAGTGTGTCAGACTCTGTGAGGTATTTCTTTTAGACATGTGTGGTTTCATAGCAATGATCTGTGCTAAAAGCCTTTACCAGCCTTATCCATTTCACCCACTAAACATAAATGCAGCCAAAGAAATGAACAGGGGAAGTCTGTGGAGAGAGCCACAACAGTTACCACATCCTATTCATGAAAGATTAACCACTGAAGTCACTTGCTGCAAAGGAGCATGACTCGAAAGTCAACTTGGGGGTGCTTCCCAGACCATTAAGTAATAAAACAGTGATACCATGACAATGCAGGGCTGGTGTCAGACATGTTGGGGCCCAGGGCAGAAATTACAGAAGGGCCCCCAATTATTTTTCTCCCTGCCCCTCCCCAGATTTCCCCATATACGAAATGTCCCCCCATCCATTATCTCCCTTCCTCCTCCCTCCCCCCCCCACACATGCCCTTTCATCTAGCATCTCTCCCTTTATTTAAAAATCAGCTGTTCCAGGGGGGCCCCCTTAGGCCAAGATGTCCTTCCCTTTTCCCCACCCCATTCTAAAAACCCCCTCACCTTTTAAAATGTGTGATGCTCTACTAGGCTTTCCCATACCAGGTGCTGCTGTTCTAGAGACACGATCTTTGTGGTGTGAGAGAGGGGTCAGTGACCACTGGAGAAGTGGGGAGGGGGGTCATTTCTTAATCCCTCCAGTGGTCATCTGGTCAGTTTGGGTACCTTTTTGGCCCTTATTCGCTTTTAGAACAGGTCTAGCTCCGAATGTCTAAATAACGCCTGGACGTCTTGAAAAGATTTGATTATCCCTGTAAGACATCCAAGTGCTAAGCCCACCCAAATCCCACCCAAAACATTCCTCTAACACACCTTCTTAACATTTAGGCAATCTGGAGGGTGAATACTCTTCAGGACATCTAAAAAATTAGTTTTGAAAAACGTCACTTGGACGTTTTAGGTGATTAATACGTCCAAGTGCCTGTTTATGCCATTTTGGTGTTGTTTTTCTCTTTTGAAAATGAGCAAATTTAGGCTCAAGCATTTAACAATAGCTCTATGGCTGGTGAAAGTGCTTGTACCTAAAATACATGTAATTGACTTGTTACACTAGTATTAACTTTTAGTGCATATTTCATTCATTATTTCACATTAGAAGTTTATAGTGTGTTGAAAATGGATGTAATTGGTATGAGATCCCTAGTATGTGTCAAAATAGGATCAAACTTGTATCAAAACTAAAAGCTTGTACTGTACTTTGGCAAATTGTAATATGTTAACTGTATATTATATATGTTAACCTTAATCTGTTATGAGCTCTCTGGGGAGAATGGGATAGAAAACAAATACAGTGGAACCTTGGTTTACGAGCATAATTCGTTCCAGAAGCATGCTCGTAAACCAAATTGCTCTTATATCAAAGCGAGTTTCCCAATAGAAAGTAAGGGAAACTCGCTTGATTTGTTCCCAACCCCCCTCCACCCCCCCTCCCCCGAGGTCAGCAGCACTGCTCTATCTCCCCCCGAGAACCGGCATTGCTCCCCCCGCTCAAGAAGGCCCCCCCCCCCGCGTGATCCGGAATCTCCCCTGCCACGATCCGGCATTCCCCACGCGATTCGGCACTCCCCTGCCACGATCCGGCATCCCCCACGTGATCCAGCACCCCCCCACACACACAGCGATCCATCACCCCCCCACACTGCGATCCGGCACCCCCCACCCACACAAACACTTCACTTACCCTCCATCTGGCACCCGGCACCAACGCACAGGACATGCCGGTGCCCGAAGATCTGCAGTCCTTTTTGCTAGGCTTGAGCATCTGCGCATGCTCGCCTTCGAGTTCCCGGTCTCTCCGAGATTCTCGAAGGCCTTGAGCATGCGCAGATGCTCAAGGCCCAGCAAAAAGGACTGCAGATCTTCAGGCACCAGCACCGGCATGTCCTGTGCATTGGTGCCAGGTGCCAGATGGAGGGTAAGCAAAGTGTTTGTGTGGGTGGGGGGTGACGGATCACGGTGTGGGGGGTGCCGGATTGTGGGGGGGGGGGTGCCGGATCACGGGGAGAGGTGCTCGTACATCGAGGCAAACTCAGTTTGCGAGGCACCAATTTTGCGAATATTTTGCTCGTCTTGCAAAACACTCACAAACCGGTGCACTTGTAAACCGAGGTACCACTGTATGTGTTAATCTATTAATTAACTTGCATACAATTGATTTATTCATGTTAAGTTCTAATGCATGGTAAAAAAACCAAACAAACCCACACACATGAGTTAATACCATCAAAAGATTCATAGGTGGGGTAGCCAAGACTTGTTTACTTGGATAGCAGAAAACCTAGAGCTAGCTTTGTCTTGGCTTAACTGTTCCAGTTCCAAGGGCCATTAAAAAATACAGAAAGCTAAGATGGTTCTAAGGTGGGCTATCAGCAGCATGTGGAAAAAGGAAGAGGCAGTCAATGGCAAATCTGGAAATTTGCATGGCTTCAAAATTGTTGCTTTAAATAAAACTTTAGCCTTATTTATTTCCATAAGACTATCTCTAGAAATTTTTTATGCATGGTGAATGGATACATGGATGGTTGTGTGGTAGAGGTCTTTTTCTGGTAAATATTTAAATGTTTAATTTTGTATTTTCAAAAGTTTACAATAAAATTTTGTGGACAAAAAAAGAAAGAAAATGAATTCAGTTGTACCAAAATAGCATGACTCCTAATTAATGTCTTGTCTGGCTTCTCGAAAAGCTAATATTTATATTGCTATGGGAACCATGCTTATTTTATATAGAACCACTTCTTCCTTTCTCTCTGGCTGAAGATTTATCGATACTGCAGCTGATTAGAGACCAACATTAAAACATGCAAATTGTCCACATGTTTTGGGTGTGATAAACTCAGAGACCTTTGGCAACAATTAACTGCTTACAAGTTCTTCAGTAAGAGTGGATATGCAGCTATTTACAAATCTTACACTTCTCCCTCCGAATCTGTGGTTTCAGTATCCGCGGATTCGGTTATTCGCAATTTTTTATTTTTTTTTTAAAAAGCTAATTTTGGAACTTCCCCGCCTTCCTCCCAGCATCACAGACCTTACCTGTTGGTCTAGTGGGCTTTCGGGGCAGGAGCGATCTTCCTATGCTCCTGCCCCATGCAGATCACTCATAGAAAATGGCTGCCATGAGTTCCTGCCGTAGTCTCAACAGCCATTTGCCATGAGTGATCTGCACGGGGCAAGAGTGTAGGAAGATCGCTCTTGCCCCGAAAGCCCGCTAGATCACCAGGTAAGGTCTGGGATGCCAGGAGGGAGGCGGGAAGGTCCGGAATGAGGCAGGGGTGGAGTCAGAGCCGGCCGAAAACTTATTTGTGATTTTTCACACTTCGCGGTACGGCTCTGCACCCAACCCCCGTGAATACCAAGGGAGAAGTGTATAACTCTGGACCTGAGAAAAAGTGGGACTATTTTGGTTAAAATGTTCACTCTTACGGCTCAAAAATGCAGCTTTAAAAAATTAGGGAATTTCAGTGTCACCATCCATGACAGAGTGGAAGAATGACATTTATAATTTAATAAGGTTGAAGCAGATGGATGTTTGATGGGGCCCCCCTAAAGCCTGGAGATTGATCCAGCAGACATAGTCCTCTGATTGGGATGGACTACCTCAAAGAGCCCATAGTTTACTATTGAACTTGTGAGTAGTGGGTAGGAGCAAAAGAGAGGGTAGGGAAGGGAAAGTTTGTTGGCACTCCTGTAGAAGTGCTTTCTTTTTTGAGGTTGCTGTGAAGGAACTACACGTTACCATGGATGGGAGAGTAGTATGGAGATTTTTTGGCAGAATACGGAAGGGGAAAAGGATATATAAATAAATAAATAAATTTATAAGGATACATAAGGAAATAAGGATATATAAATAAGGAAATAAGGATATATAAATAAATAAATAGATTTTTATATATATATATATATCTAATATAATAAAACGGTAAGCCGCGCATGTGCACTTCCTAAGCGTGCGTCCGTTTTCCGTGAGCTGTAGCTAGGAAGTGCGCATGCGCGACTCACCCCCTGCCCTCTCCGTCGCCTCCTGGCTCCAGCGGAGTGACAGTTTTCAAAGAGGCGCGGGATTGTTTCAACGCGGAACCACCAGCTGTTAAAGCTCCTGGCGCTGACTCCCGACGGTGGAGGAGAGGCTGCCCGGCACCCGAGTCCTTTGCTGCCCCCCCCTTCCCTTACCGCGGCCCCGACTGGCGATTTAAGCAGCGTGTCCAGCAGTCTTCACACGCTGCTTCAGGCCCTTCTACTGCCCTGATTTGCTCCGGACGTGCCAGAGTAAATCAGGCCAGTAGAAGGACTCGAAGCAGCATGTGAAGACTGCTGGACATGCTGCTTGAATCGCCATGTGTAGTCGGACCCGCGGGAAGGGAAGGGGGGGCGACAAAGGACTCGGGCCCGCATTTGTAGTCGCGACTGTGGGAAGGGAAAGGGGGTAGAGGAAACAATAATTCTGCTGTACAGGGAACTGGTGTGGGGGGAGGGAAATGGAAGGGGGAGGGAATGCTGCTTTGGACAGACAGACAGAGGGAGGAAGGGAGACAGAAAGACACAGGGGCAGGTGCACAGGGAACAGACACAGGTGCAGGGAGATATACAGAAAGACAAACAGACAAAGGGGGCCAGGGACAGAGACAGACAGAAAGAAAGACAGCGGGAGTCGCGTCAGGAGGGGTGCGGGATGCGGCAGCGGGAACTTTTCCAATGGGTGCAACTGGGCGGCTGTCGGGAACCTCTGATCAGGGGCATATCATAGGGATAAGAAGGAGGAGGGGGGGAGAAAAAGGAAGGGACACCTACTACTGGACGGGGGGAGAAGGAAAGAGGTGCTGATGGACAGGGGGTGGGTGAAGAAAAAGGAACAGAGGCCTAATGTTGGACAGGGGGAGAAGGAAGGTGCTGCTGGACAGGGGGGAGGTAAAACAAAGGGAGAAGGGCTGCTGCTGCATAAGGAGAGCTGTGAAGGGGTGGTGGTGGACACAGGGGAGGTAAAAGGAAGGGAGAATGGACAGGGGGAGCAGGCAAGGGGTAGTGATGGACAGCCAAGGAAAAAGAAAAACAGAAAGAAAGAAAGCGGCTAAGGAGAGAGAGAGAAAAATAAATAAAGAGAGACACACACACATATATTCTAGCACCCGTTAATGTAACGGGCTATAAGACTAGTATATATATATATATATATAAATGGCACACACCAATTGTTACTGTAGGAAACATAAGGTTACTGATTTGTTATGTTGACTTTGGTAGTTGTACTATGTTTAACTGAGACACAATAAAATATGTTTTTTAATGCATATTAGCCTGAAATTCACAAAACGTGAGCTTGCTTTTTAGGCTTTCAGGTGGTATTTTGCATTGGTGAAAAAATTCACAGGATGGTCTCCCTTGCAAATAATAAGCTTTTGCATGTCATCTACTAAGCACAAAATTTTTCTAAAATTCTCACTTAGGTGTCCTTAGTGTGCCCTTTTGCTGTGGCTGGAAAATGTACGATTTTCCATTTTTTAATTTAATGGTCATGCACTAATGTTGCCATTAGTGTGTGGCCATTAACAAAATATTAGGGCATAAGCCCTTACCTCCATCTGTTTTGTAAGCAATAAGGGCTAGATTCACTAAGGACACCGATCGTATCCCGACCACTTTGCAACCCTGACCTAATTCACTAACCTTTTGGCCGATCCTGTCCGCATCCAATCCGATCCACGTATGCAAATGAGGGAAATGGCATGCAAATGTAGGAAGGCAGCGATTCACTAAAAAAAAAAAAAAACCATACACCGACTGGGCTGGCCGATCCAAAAACAAGCAACTGCTGAGGACCAGTCGCTTGTGCAAAAACCTAGCTCTCTCCTGCTTGCCGTCCTGCTCTCTGGGCCGACTCTCCTGCACTCTGCCACCTGCACAAAATGGGGGGAACTGGAATGCTCCGAAAGAAAAGAAGGCTCTCTGCCGTCCTTCGAGTCCGTGGTTTCAATCATTGGATCCAAAGCGGGGCTGCACTACGGCTGGCTCTGTTTTGTTCCAGAACATACCGCAGTGCAACGCCGCTTCAAACCCGTGGGCCAAAACCACGGGCTCACGATGGTTTCTCTGCCATTGGTTTATGAAATCAATCAATCTGTCCAGCCTGCATTCTGACATACAACACACTGCTCTTCAGCCACAAAAGCAGTCCCTTCACAGCCTTCTGATGCACTCTGCTCCCCAGTGCCAGCCCCAGTGCGAGAACGAAGTTAGGAGAGCATGTGCAGACCATCTACAGGCAAAGAAGATGGTCTTCACATGCGTCGGGATCGCTCAACAGCGATCCGTGTGGTCAGTGGGGGGGGGGGGGTGTTCCTCCGATCGCCTCCATTTGAATATGGACCCGTAGTGAATTGGTCGGCCTGCCACAGATTGGACGCGATCGGGCAGGTTAGTGAATCTAGCCCTAAGACCCTGATTGTATAAATGTCACCTAAAGTCAGGCGCTAGAATCGACACCTAACTTAATTGAGTGAGAGGCTTAATTGGTATCCATATCAGCACTTAACAACTCATAATCAGCTTTAATTGAAAGGCACCTAACTTGGAAAAAACAATTCTATAAAAAGTAGGTGTCTGGTCCTAAGTCTAAGGTCTGATTGGCCAATCAGGCCTTAGATTAAGTGGGGATGGGCGGACCCGCTATGCCTAAGGCCTGATTGGTCCAGGCTTCTAGAGCCTGGGCCAATCAGGCCTTAGGCTTCGGCGGGATGGGCCGGGAAGGGGCGAGCCCGCCTCATTTCGATGAGGCGGGCTTACCGGCTAGGCGGGCAAGAACCGTCTGGCCTGAAGAACAGGTTAGTTTGGAGGTTTGGGGGTTGTTAGCGTTAAAGGTTTGGGGGGATGCGTCTTCGGGCAGGAGGGATTAGACATTCTCCTGCCAGCGATCGCTAGTGTCGGGGTGGGAGGGAGATCGGTAATGTCAGGGGAGAGGGGGGGCGGTTGGTAGTGTCGGGGGGGGCGGTCGGTAGTGTCGGAAGGGGGGGCATCTGATCGGACAGGCCGCGGCCCGCTATACTTATAGCGGCAGAGAGATCCCTTGCCGCGATAAGTATAGCGGCTGCGTCTTCTTACAATGTAGACCAGCATTTTGCTGGCCTACATTTTAAGGTTTCTTCCTCTACTAGGGAGACGCGTAGGGCCACCTAGGTTCGCCTAAGGCCCTTAGGCGAGCTTAGGCGTCTTGCAGTTCTCCCTAGGCTCCCGGAGGCGCCTTCAGGCCTGCCTGGGGAGCATTTTTTTTTTTTAAACGTGTATACCGATTGGCTGATTAGACAGCTGTAGGACGCCTACAGCTGCCTAAAATCGGGACGCACTTTTGGAGAATCAGGGCCTAAAGGCTTACATGCTAATCCTGCACTAATCAGAGCATAATGTACCTGGACTGATTAGCACAGTCATACCCAGTCTCCACCCCCAGTAGCACAAGCATATGTCAGAAGGACCATAGGATGCCTTAGCACGCTCCACGGTATGCCATTTTAAGCTACAGTAGTGCTTACCACAGATTGATGAAAGGGCCCCTTAATAAGATGCTGTGATGCAAAATTCAGCCAAAACCAGCATGCAGACACCTTTGCAAGTTTGGCTTAGGAAAAAAAGATCACTGCCACTGTTGGAAGGCACGTTCGTGTGCAATTTTTCCACTCAGCTCACTGCTTGGGTAGTAAACTTTTGTCCAAATGAGGTAGTTAATCCGTTTGAAATTTTGTGGATAAGTACACAGACTTTGTAGTCTGAAAACAGGATTTCAAAGGGATATTGGTGAACAGAAGTCAATGTTTAATAGCCAATAATTTAACATTGTGAGATATATAAGTATCAGACTGCTTTAGAATCAAATGCATTTGATCATTTTTATCTTCATCTTACTTGATGACAGCAGGTCTCTTCTTGTAGTACTTCTAAAGTTCTCTTAAAGGACAGTCTCTAGCATGGTCTATGGCAAGGGTGTCAAAGTCCCTCCTGGAGGGCCGCAATCCAGTCAGGTTTTCAGGATTTCCCCAGTGAGTATGCATGAGATCTATTAGCAAACAATGAAAGCAGTGCATATTCATTGGGGAAATCCTGAAAACCCGACTGGATTGCGGCCCTTGAGGAGGGACTTTGACACCCTTGGTCTATGGTGTAACATTTGAGCAAAGGTTTTGAAAAGTGACCACATTCAACAATAGATACTTTTTTTTAATATTCCAAGAACTATACTACATAAATGAGATCATAAACCACAATACTGATTCCTTAGCCAGCGTTTACATTAGAATATTAATAAAAATGAAAAGTATTCATATGCAGATTGTCTTTTTCATAATGTTAAATCAGTAGTTTATCTGTATCCTTCCTGAGAATATCATTGTTAATTTGTAAGCCACTTCTTTTGCAATTGCTAGTGCAATTGATCGCTTTAGTGAACTGAGACCATGACTGATCCTGAACTCCATTTACAGAAAATAGGTCTTTATCTCTCCAGCGCACAATCACTCTATAAGCAAGTAGTGAATGGAAGCTTCATTAGCATTCTTGAATATTAATTCTAAAACTATGATCTGGCTGAATCTGGAATATATTTGCATTTGTGTGCAATTAAATGCAAGTTCAATTACAAAGAAAATGATGACCTGATTTTTTATAATGACTTGATATTTTTATTATCATATATGTCTCATAGATATCTACTTATTTAACGATATAGAATACTGTAGGCTTCAGCTGGAACCTGTGATAGTATTATAGCATTCCTGTACATAATGCAAGCACACAAATCATAAAAAGAAGACAAAAATAAAGGGTATAAAATAAACACTTTGAGCCATTTATGTGAAACACAAAATTTTATTCAACAATGTTTGAAGTATTTATGTCAGTGTTTTTCAACCTTTTTGTTCCTATGGACCAGCAGAAATGGAGGAATTATTTTGCGGACCGGTGGTTGAAGAGTGCTGGTGTGGCCTTGGGTGCCACTACTGGACTGCCAAGGGAGACGGGGGGAGGAGTGACTTTTCCTATTAGGAGGCTTCTCCTCAGCCTACCTGGGGGCTCAGGAGGTCGCATCTCGCTCTTTGTCTTTCTGCTCCGGTTCCGTGCCGCGTGTTGCAGCAGCGGGATCTTCATTCCTTTTGGCCTGGTCTGGGAACGGGGGGACCTTCTGCTCCCTCCGGGGAGGACCAAGAGGAGAGCGCAAGTCAGGGAGGCAGTGGCTTTCTGTGCATGCACAGCGGATGCCTTCGGGCAGCATGGTCGGCAGACTTGCCATGTGGTGCCTGCCTCCAGCTCTCCAGTGGCCTTTGACCCAGAGTTGCCCATCGGCCACTGCACCAGGTTCGTGTAAGCTCCCTGTTGGTGGCCCCAGTGCTGCCTGGAGGTGTTGGAGGATGGCTGCACTGGTGTTTTTGCCTGGGTGGTACATGAGGCGTTTGCAGTGAGCCACCTTTTTAACTCTGTGCTTGCGGGGGACACTGGTCCTTTGCGGACCGGCGGGAGATTTTTGCGGACCGGCACCAGTCCACGAACCGGCAGTTGAAGAACACTGATTTATATTACAATACTCTACTGTTTCTGAGAATCAAAGTATTACAGGGATAATTTTGAATATTTTGCTTTGTTTCAATGTATGCAGTCACTTTTAGAATGGATATATTGCAGCCATTTGTTAAAGGGAAACTTATGTTATTTCCATTTTGAAAATTAGCAGACACAGAATATGTATGCTAAAAACAACTACATATTGTACTTTGCACCAGCCCTTTATGCAGGCAGCAGAAGGGGATCAAAAGTAGCATATGTACATGTGAAACTGAATACGGGCTGGCTGAGAGGACCCTGGCCCAGTTCCTTGATCAGGCTTACCACAGTCTGAGTCAGCTGCAACTGGGTATGCTGAAGATGTGGTGTTCCCAGTACCTGTGGGAGGTTGTAATCACTATTCCAAGCTGTTTAGGAGCCCTCCAACTGCACTGCTGCTCGTAGGGGGTGGTGCTTCTCTATGGCCAGGCAGGTTCCCTGGAGTCCTGCAGAACTTGTCTGTCCCTTACTATTGAAAATGTGATCGTGAAACAGCAGTTTCTCCCCCCCCCCCCCACACACACCATCATTGGCAGGACTGAAGGAGGAGGATCCCCGTTCAGTTTACAGCAGTGAACATAAGAATTGCCGCTGCTGGGTCAGACTAGTGGTCCATCGTGCCCAGCAGTCCGCTCACACGGTGGCCCTCTGGTCAAAGACCAGCGCCCTAACTGAGACTAGCCCTACCTGTGTTCCGGTTCAGCAGGAACTTGTCTAACTTTGTCTTGAATCCCTGGACGGTGTGTTCCCCTATGACAGACTCCGGAAGAGCGTTCCAGTTTTCTACCACTCTCTGGGTGAAGAAGAACTTCCTTATGTTCATACGGAATCTATCTCATTTCAATTTTAGAGAGTGCCCTCTCGTTTGCTCTACCTTGGAGAAGGTGAACAACCTGTCTTTATCTACTACTAGCTAGCCACTACTAGTTGTCCTTATCTACTACTGCTAGTCACTATTCTTCAACTATGTAAGTTCTACTCTATTTGTAGCATCTTTCTAATCATTGTAAACCGCATAGAACTTCACGGTCCTGTGGTATATAAACTGTTATTATTATTATTATTACTAAGTCTATTTCCTTCAGTACCTTGAATGTTTCGATCATGTCCCCTCTCAATCTCCTCTGTTCAAGGGAGAAGAGGCCCAGTCTCTATAATCTTTCGCTGTACGGCAACTTCTCCAGCCCCTTAACCATCTTAGTCGCTCTTCTCTGGACCCTTTCAAGTAGTACCATGCCCTTCTTCATGTATGGCGACCAGTGCTGGACACAGTACTCCAGGTGAGGGGGCACCATGGTCCAGTAAAGCGGCATGATAACCTCATCTGATCTGTTCGTGATCCCCTTCTTTATCATTCGTAGCATTCTGTTTGCCCTTTTCACCGTGGCCGCACATTGCGCGGACGGCTTCATCGACTTGTCGATCAGAACTCCCAAGTCTATTTCCTGGAAGGTCTCTCCAAGTACCGCCCCGGACATCCTGTATTCGTGCATGAGGTTTTTCTTACCGACATGCATCACTTTACACTTATCCACGTTGAACCTCATATGCCATGTTGATGCCCATTCCTCGAGCCTGATTATATCACATTGCAGATCTTTGCAATCCCCCTATATCTTCAGTACTCTGAATAACTTCGTATCGTCCGCAAGTTATTAAGAGTAGTGAAGACACAGGGGTATTGCGAAGATCAACGTGACATAATCAGGCTCGAGGAATGGGCATCAACATGGCAGTGGTCTCAAGCTCGCATGCCCGAGGGCCATATGCGGCCCGCCAGGTACTATTTTGAAGCCCTTGGTATTTGTATCATAATCACAAAAGTAAAATAAAACAGTTTCTTGATCATATGTCTTTTTAGCTATAAATGGCAATATTATTATTAAGACTTAGCCAGAAGGAAAGATTTATAAACTATAAAGAGTTTTACCTCATGCAAAATTGTCATTTCTTTAATAAGACATTAACTATTTCTGAGGCCCTCCAAGTACCTACAAATCCAAAATGTGGCCCTGCAAAGGGTTTGAGTTTGAGACCACTGGTTTAGAGGGAACAGTGGTTGTAGTCATTAATAAATTTATAGCCCTAGAAGACTTAGGGCTCCTTTTACTAAGGTGCTCTAGCGTTTTAAGCATGCACTGCATTGCCGTGTGAGCTAACCCCGCGCTACGTGCCAAGAACTAACGCCAGCTCAATGCTGGTGTTAGCGTCTAGCACACGTGCTAAAACCGCTAGCGCAGCTTAGTAAAAGGAGCCCTTAGTGTTGCCCCCAGCCTCAGGAAGGATGCTGCAAGGAGCAAACCTGTAACAGTGGAGAGTTTATTAGCCTAAGGGGAAAATCTCTGGATGGTTGCAAGTAAATGAAGGCTCATGGTGCCAGGATGCCAGTGCTAGTTCTCGTTGATCTGGAGAAAAAAAGAATAAAAGAGGAACTACTGCTTCCCCCCCCCCTTTCAAACAAAAAAGTGGAACATACTGTGAGAAAAGAGCAAATATGCCCTAACCTTTAAGGGAAAGACAGAACTTTCCTTAAGGGAAAGACAGAACTTGCTCGAAAACTAAAACCATTCCTGAAGATGAACCCTCTTTAACAAACGGTTTTCAAAAAGGAAGGACAAGGTCAAGGCATTACAGTTGGCAGGCAAGGGAATAAGTTATCAGGCTCTAGGAAGGTGATTGTCTAGCAGCAGAGAGAGGAGGAAGATCTGAAAAACTGAACCCCCTGGCTTCCCAAACAGTATGTAACGGACCTTCCCGAAAGGAATGGAACCTCCTTCTCCCAGCCCTAGCCCAACAATTAATTCCCTTCTCCTAACCCCAGCATCAGCCTTAGCATTAGCACCCTACTCTCAGTCTTAACCCTCTTCTCCCAGCCTGAGCATCAGCCCCTCCTTTCCCAGCATCAATCCTCTTCTCGAATCAGCCCCCTCCTTCTCCTATCTTCAGCATCAGCCCCCTTTTGGCTCCTTTTCCCACTTGCCTCCAGCATCCTTGACACAGCAGTAGGAGCTTATTCCTTCACTCCATTTCTCCGCCTTTCTTCAGCCATTGCTGCTGCTTGCACTGTGGCATATTTGAAAATGTTAAAAAGTATAAAATGGGCTTCTGATGTAGAGACCTAATCAATAATTAAACTAAACTAAAACTTTGCCTTATATATCGGGTCATTCAACCATGGGAAGCTCGACATGGTTAACAATAAAATTAATTAAAAAATACTAAAATACATGGAAATTAATTTTCAAAATGTTTAGCAAATAGATACATTTTCAAGGATTTCCGAAAAAATTGGAAAGAATTAAGACACCTCAGAATCAAAGGAAGATCATTCCATAATTGGGAGAATTTAAAATTCTTAATTCCTTTCTTGGAAGGGAGAGAAAGTTTAAATTGTTGAGTACCTCTTGCATATGAAAATCTATAAACGTTCCATAGAAGAGGAACGAGGAATAAAGATACCATGTAGAATTTTAAAAATAATACATCAAATTTGCTTTTTCCATAAATCAACTTCGCAGCGGTATTCTGAATCAACTGCAGTCTTTGAAGGCAGATCCGTGTGATGCCAAGATAAACAGCATTATAATAATCTAGCCAAGAAAGTACAATTGATTGGATGTTGATGAAAAAGAGATCTAATCTTCCTCAGCAATCGTGAGTTGAAAAAACATTTCTTAACCAGAGAATTTATCTGATCCTTAAAGGTGAGGGAAGAGTCAAAAAGTATTTCCAAAATCTTGGAGGAGAACTCAATTTGTAAGAAGGCTCCAGAGTCCAGAAGTACAGTAGGAGGGAGATAATCCAGTTTTGGGCCTAACCACAAAAGTTTAGTTTTGGCTGCATTTAGCTTCATCTGGACAGACATAGCCCAGGCTTGAAGTTTGGAAATGCAATGGTTTATTTTAAAAGTCAGTAATATTTAAATCAATCTCAATCAATATAAAGATATCATCCGCATAGATAAAGAGCGTTTCCGAAGCTGACAACTTAGTCATATAAAGTAGTCATATAAAGAATGAACAGAATTAGGGAAAGTGGAGAGCCCTGGGGAACCCCGCAAGGAGATTGCCAGGAATTAAAAATATTGCCATCAATATTGACTGAATAAGAACGAGACAATAAAAATTTAGAAAACCAAACAAGGACAACCTGATTAAGTCCGATGTCTGAAAGTAATTGAAGCAGAATATCATGATGCACTACATCAAACACTGCAGACAAATATTTAATATGCATGCTGTCCATTATTGCCTTAGGGCCATATTCATTAAATGGCATAAAAAATTAATTACTGGAAAGATCCATACTGAAATCGTATTCTGTGAAGGGCACTCTATGCTAAGCACCCTTTGTAAAATAGCACTTAGCGTTAATTCCTGCAACCAAAATTGGGCATGGACTTACACCAAGTGAAATCTGGTTTAAATTCTGGCAAGCAAGTTGAGCATGCAACCCCAAAATTCTATAACATTACAATTAAATTATGGACCCACCCTGTCCCTTTTAGGTCATACACAAGACAATTTTGGTGTGCAAATTTATAGAATAGCATGTAGGCAGAAGCATACACAAATCCAAATATCTATCTAGTAACACCAATAATTGCAATTAATTAGCTCATTAACCCCCTTCCCCCTTTTACTAAGCTGCAGTAGAGGTTTCTACCATAGAGTATCGGAGCATTTAACGCTCCAGGTCACGGTAGAAACCTCTACCACAGCTTAGTGAAAGAGGGCCTAAGTAATTATATTGCAGGCTCCTCTCAGGATTGCACCCAAAATTTGACATGAAAATTTCAGCAACCTTTATAAAATCCAAGAATTAGGGCTCCTTGTACTAAGTTGCGAAAGCAGTTTTAGAGCGCGCTGAATTGCCGTACGCGCTAAACCCGCACTACGTGACTAGAACTAACGCCAGCTCAATGCTGGCATTAGTGTCTAGCGTGCGTGGAAATTTAGCACATGTTAAGCGCACGCTAAAACCACCAGCGCAGCTTAGTAAAAGGAGCTTTTAGTGTGTACGTCAAGACTGTTCTCTTGTATGTAAATGAGGGAGCAAATAAAGATCTACAAGGCCCATTGCAAACAGCATGGCATGCAACCCTCTGCCAGTTCAGAGAGAAGGAAGCTACACACATTTCCTAAGACTACCTCAAAAAATTTTGGAAATATAGATATGGCTACGTAACACAAGAAAGAGACCCCTGTGAATAAAAAAATGTGGTTAAAAACAGCACAAATCATTTTTTTTCTGTTTCTTATCAAGAAATGTAGGCAGTCGGCTCTAGCTGAATCTGTAGGGAGCACAAGGCTTCTATCAACTAAAGCACACACACTGGGGAGAATGAGCAACAAGAAGTAAGCCTCAGAGCTAGAATAGTGGGTGGAATCTAATTGAAGACCGGGACCACTTTACCTAATTAGAGCAATCAGCAGGAAAATCTGCACTCTAGAAACAATCTATATTAGAAATTCAAAACAAGGGATGGGTGTGTGGAACAGATATCAGTTCTCAAAAGCCCTTAACCACCCTACAGTTCAGACAGGCACTTGGAAGAAAGGGGTTGGAAAGTAAAATATCAACAGCACAGACAAATTATTAATTTAAGGATAAAAATATTACAGAATATTTCTAATAGACTATCCCCAAAGAAAACTAAAAGCAGGCCTCGTACTATAGATGTCAGAAACACAATAAAATCTACCACTTACCTGCAAAGAAATATATTTAAACTGAGTAAGAGAGGCTCTCTCAACCTTGACAGTGAAAGAAGAGGTCAGCCACAGCTAGAGTTGAAGAACTCATCAGGCATCCAGTGGTGCACTGTACTTTTTTATACTGAGGTTAGGACTAGGACAAACAGTAATGGCTTAAACTGCAGCAGGGGAGATTTAGGTTAAACCTTAAGAAGAGCATTTTAATAGACAGGGTTGTTAAGCACTGATACAGTTTACCTGGAGAGTTTATGGAGTCTCTTTCATTAAAGAGTTTTAGGAACAGATTAAACACCTGTCTAAACTGGATGCTTAAAGCATATTGTTTCCTGCCTAGAGATGGGGCTTGGACAAGATCAGTGGAATCCACAGCACATTAACATAGAAACATGATGGCAGATAAAGGCCAAATGGCCCTTTCAGTCTGCCCATCTGCAGCATCCACTATCTCCTCTTCTCCCTATTGGCTAAGGCTCTTAACATTTGCATCTCCTCTTCCTATAGGCTAAGGCTCTTTGCACCTGCATTGTGAGGTCATAGAGCTGCCAATCCACAGTAACCATTATTAGAGAATGACACGGTGGTTGTTACCTGCGGCTAGCCGCGAGTAGCCGCGGGTAACCTGCCAAAACGGGGAAAGAAAAATAGTAGTCGCTGCGGGGACGGGGGCAAGGCCATTCACCGCCCCGTGGAGCGGTGAATGGTGTTGTCTCCGCAGTGAGGCATCAAGGATCGCGCGGTCCAGCAGCCCCCACCCACCCGATCGCAGCCTGTAGCCAGCTCCCTCCCTCCACCTCACCTTATATGTCGAGTTTGCCGGCTTTCTTTTTCCCGAGCCGCACACATTTAAAAAGCCGCACACGGCTGCGCGAGTTGATCAATCTTCTCCTCTGACGCAACCGGAAACAGGAAGTTGCAGGAAAGGAGAAGATTGATCAACTCGCGCAGCTGCGCATGCGCGGCTTTTTGAACGCATGCGGCTCGGGAAAAAGGGCAAACTTGGCATATAAGGTGAGGTGGAGGGAGGGAGCTGGCTAAACGCTGGGATCGGGAAGGTGGGCGCGTGTTCTCGGCTCACACTAGGAAGGAGGGAGTGAAAGGGAAAAAGATTCTGGGCCAAGGGGATGAAGAGGGAAAGAAAGAAACCCACAGCAGGAAAGAAAGGGGAGAACAGGCAGGTGAGCCAGATGCTGGAAGTGGGGTGGGGGGGAAGAAAGAGGGAGAGAAGCTAGATGAGGTTGAAAAGAAGAGACACACTGGTATGGAAAAGGAAGATAGGGGAAATCTGGACACAGGAAGGTAACAGAAAGAGGGGAAATTATGTGCATGGAGCATAGGGACAGAGATATAAAGGGGACATGCCATGGGGATGGTATATGGACACGGGGGGGGGGGGCAATGCCAGATACATAGGGGAAATATTAGAAATGGGGAAAATAGGAACACAGAAGCGAGATGGTTTGTGGGGATGGGACAGGGACCAAGCTTGCAGGCTCCAGCGGCTTGCACAAATTATATTGTAACGTGCCACGAAAATAAGAGGGAGGGAGGTAGATAGATAAGCCACGCGAGAGGAGCTGAAGGGTGATAGAAAGGAACAGATGGTGAAGGAGAGAGGGAAGGGTGGTGGTAGAAAGGACTAGAAAAGACATTGAAAGAGGGTAGAGAGGAATAGACCCTGAAGGGAAATGTGGAAGACAGAGTGGAGAGAAGACGCTGGAAGGGAAGAAGACAGATGCCAGACTATGGGGAAGCGGAGAGAAGAAGATGGGTGCTAGACCAATTGGGGGGGGGGGGTGAAGCGGGAGGCACAGTAACAGCAAATGGAAGACGCAGAGAGAAGACACACAGTGAATGGAAGGAATTGAATGAGAAGATGTGGAAAGCAGAAACCAGACAACAAAGGTAGAAAAAATAATTCTATTTATTTATTTATTTTTTGCTTTAGAATAAAGTAGTATATTAGTTGTGTTGATAAAAATTTATAAACAAAGCCCTGCCAGCTGAACATCTCTTTCTCTAGTTCAGCAGCCAGAACTTTGATTTATAAGAAAGGAATAAGCTAAATATTGCAGTACTAAATGGATGCTGCGGGGACGGTGACGGGGCGGTGAAGGGGACGGTGGGTCGGGGATGGGGCAGTGACAGGGACAGATTTTTTCCCCGTGTCATTCTCTAACCATTATCTCTTTCTCTCTCTGAGAGATCCCACGTGCCTATCCCAGGCCATTTTGAATTCAGACACAGTCTTTGTCTCCACCACCTCTTCTGGGAGACTGTTCCATGCATAGTAGTGTTATGAATGATGGCAGAAAAGACCAATATGGTCCATCCTCTTTGCCCAATCAGATGTAGGTTTATTGGCCTCATGCCTTTATTATAGGGATATAATTGCTATTTCATGCATGCCCCCCCATCACCCTATCTTCTTAGAAGTGTATAAAGGCATTCTCTTGCTGTTTAAAGCGCACTTTATACTCGTTTTTCATACTCTTTCAAATTGTCTGTCTATTCCCATGCATTTGTGTCTCTACCATCTTCTCTGAAAGAGAAATCTACCACTCTTTCCATGGAGAAATATTTTCTGAAATTTCTTTCAATTCTAGCTCCTTATAGCTTCATATCATATCTCTTAGACCTAAAGTTACTCCTCCTTTGGAAAATATGTTTTTTCTCATTAATACCTTTCAACTGGCTGAAATTCAGCTCAGCTGGGGCAGTAACCTTTTTTTAAACACCAACTGTTGTTGAATAAATTAGCCCTAAATATTCAGTGCTGGGCCATGTGTGGGCACTGGGCGTATAAGACAGTTATATGGGCCCTGGCAGAATACTTACTGGCAAACAAAAAGAGAAATCCAACAGAGTCTGCAATATAGAGGCAGCAAACAAAAACAAGAACAAAAATGCAGACAGTGTGTACAAGATGCAGGCTTTGTTTATTTTACCCAATATTAAATGCGGTAACTAATATCACCTTTTTATAAACCAACTGACCCAACACGGTTCGTGTTTCGGAAAACACACCTTCTTCAGGGGTCCATGGTGAGTAAGGTTAACAACAAACCGCAATATAAATGGATAAAAGACAAAAGCCTATATTTGCTATGAACTGACAATGCAGCGCAAAAATGGATGCTAGAGCAGTTGCAGAAGACAAGATTGAGGCAGTGGTCACACTGGTGAATAGGGTTAGTGAAGCATAGCTAGAGATTGAGCGAGGAGGTTAAAGCAAGAAACTTAAAAAATAAGTCAGAGAGAGGTCATTAGTATGAATGTTAGTCCCCAAAAATGAAGAAAAGGGAAAATGACTTCAAAAAGAAGGAAAGGAGTCTAAATCAAAGAGAATGGAAAAGAGGAACTAATCAGGGGCTCAGTAAATGACTGCTACCAAGAGAAGTAGTAGAGTGAATAAGTGGTTGGAGTAGACATCAATGGAAAAAAAAAACACATTAAGACTGAGTTGAAAGAAGAGATTGAAATCTACAAGAAAGTAAGAATAGCAGCCCAACCCCACTGCCACGGTTTACCCATCAAGTTATATTGGATAAAATTTAACCTCCATTACACAGAGCAGAAACTGAAGCAGAGTCTTCAGGGAAAAATCAAGTTTCAGAACAAGAAGATGGAGAGTATGAGAGAGAAACAAGATACAGTAAGTTGTAGGCAATCTTGGAGATGGACATTTAAAGGGAGAGAAGAGGGAAGAAGGAGAGAAATAGAGAAATAAGATTGAAGAAGTTATAGTTTGACCTGCACAGGTAGAGGGAGAATTTGGAGGGCCAGGTTTGGGACTGATATCCCCAACAGAGAGCAGGAGAAGGAGCAAGAGAGTATGAAGAAGTTGACATTGAGGAAGATAAGGTGCACCCAGACAGAATGGAGATGGTTAGTTGAATGAAAGGAAGAAAATGCTGAAGCATGAGAACTGAAAAGAAATTAGAAGACAAAATATCAGCTAAGGTAATGAAAGCAGAACATGGACAATGTCATCTTGAGGTATGTAGTAGTTTGAGATAGAGAATAAGATTGGAAAGAGGAAGAGAAAGAGAAAGAGTAGTAGAGCCTTGGGAAATAGAAGGAGAAGGAAAATGCAGATCTGTGGACATAGAATGTGACAGTGCATGCCACATAGCAGGCAATCGGTAGGAGTGCATACACCCTAAAATTACTCGTATTATTGTGAACGTAAATGTAGACATACTGAAAGCACGTAACCAAATGTAAAGGCATTACATATATATAAATGAGCTTTATCATAATATGTTTACTGTGAACTTGTTAAAATGCCAAAAATTGAATGCAACAAGCTAGAGATTAACTTTATAGTCGATCTAGTTCAGGGCCCTCCTTGAGGGCCGCAATCCAGTCGGGTTTTCAGGATTTCCTCAATGAATATGCATGAGATCTATGTGCATACACTGCTTTCAATGCATATTCATTGGGGAAATCCTGAAAACCCGACTGGATTGTGACCCTCAAGGAGGGACTTTGAGATCCCTGATCTAGTGGTAAGAAATCTCCCATGATAACTAGCACTAAGTAATAGTTAGCAGGACAGTTTGCCAATTCCCTCATAAAAGGTATACTACTACTCCTCTTGGCATTATATAGTCCCTTCTGAGCACCCCAGTCTCTTTAAGCAACAATGATATAATCCTCTTCATCTGGCAGCAATATTGTAAACCCTTCTGAGGCACCCTTATTCCTCCTGGCAGCAATGATGTAGCTCCTTCTGGGGCTACCCAAAACCCAACTTGCACACCACTCCACAATGGTCATTTATCATTCTGGAGGTGCTATCTTTCATCATTGGCTGGTAAGAGTCCAGATTCTTCTTGTCAATCCAACTGCTGAACTTTGAATTATGCCACCAATTGGCACCTTTCTGAATATCAAGCATCTAAATTTCGACGTGGCCCAACATTGAATATTGGGGCCTGCAGTGATCAGCATATAAAAAATACTGAATGCCACTTACTGAATATTGATTGGTCAGATTTTTTTTTTACAAAATTGAGTCTCCTGATACTTAAGAACATAAGAATAGCCTCACTGGGTCAGACCAAAGGTCCATCAAGCCCGTTCTCATAATGGCCAATCCAGGTCACTAGTACAGGCCAAAACCCAAAGAGTAGCAACAGTCCAGAATACCTATGGCAAGAAAATAGAAATCATTAAAATGCTATTGATTGCACATTAGGGGAGGGTATCCCAGTCATTGCAAACTCGTAGTGGCTGGATCTACTATAGGGCCCATGACCGAGACTATCTTAATATCATTAATATGTACTATCTATTGTTCTCACATTGTTTCTTTAGAAAAAATGGATTGGAACCTGGTCTCAGCTCTGATTGTGATAAAATTGGCTGTCTGGAGACCTTTTTCCTCAGTACAGCAAATATTAACTGCCTGGCCTGTTTTACTGGCAGCAGCCTTAGTTATTGCAGATCAGAGGTAGAAACCAACATTGTGTATTCATCATGAGTTTTTGCATCTCTGTGTGGTAAACAATGAAAGCTTTCTTTTGCTATTCATCAGAATTCCTAGCTTAGAGGAGTAATTCTTTAGTCTTCTTTCTAAAATAATGGGTTTGGTACAACATAATTAGCCTGTGATGAATCATAGGAAAATAATAGTTTTAGAAAAGCTATTTATACATTTTGAACATACTATAAATGCAAGTAGTGGTAATGTACTGTTATCCAGGTTTCATCTCAGTAGAGCAAAAAAAAAGCAGACTACATTTCGGTAGATCACCCTAAAGTTAAGCGCCAGGATGAGAAGAACTAAGTGCAGATTCCATAATGGCAGTTGCTCACACAGCTACTGTTTTACTGCTACACTAGCATGCACCCAGTGGTGTAGCGATGGTGAGAGGCACCCAGGGCAGTGGCACCCCTCCCTGCCCTCTTTGCCCCCACACCCATCCGCTCCTTCCCCCTCCTCCTCCTGCCGCGTGCACCCTTCCTTTCCCCCGTACTCCATTAACGTTCGCGGTGTGAGCAGCAACCCTAACCTGCAGCTCGTGCCAGCATTGGCTCTTCCTCTGACATCACTTCCTAGGCGTGGGTCCAGATGGGGGAAGGGAAGCAGCACACATGGGAAGGGGGTAGAGAGGAGGATGGGTGCTGGCACCCTAATGAAAATGGTATCCAGAGCAGACCGCCCCCTCTCCCTCTCCCGCCCTCCACTGCATACATCCACATTTACCACTTAACTTTATATGTGAATACTTAAACCAAAAGGCTGATGTAAATGCTTGCGCCTAACTGTAGGCAGTTAGGCATGTGAAGCTAGTATTCTATAACCTGTACACATAACTGACACACTCCTGACCTGCCTATGCCCCTCCTAGGTTCATGCGCCCATTGGAGTTGCATGCTCTGGAATTTGAGCACACAACTTATAGAATATCAACTAAGGGCAGGTACCTGCATAACTGCCAATTAGAGCATAGGCAGTTCAGGAGTGTGTCAGTTATGCGTACAGGTTATAGAATACTAGCTTCACGTGCCTAACTGCCTACAATTAGGCGCAAGCATTTGCATCAGCCATTTGGATGAGAGAGAGGGGAAGAAGTGAGAGGTGTCAGACCAGGGAAAGGAAGGAGGGAGAGATTCCAGACTAAGGCAGGGGAAGGGAAAGACAAAGAGACGCCAGACCACAAAGGGGAGAGGAGGGAAAGGAATGAGGGGAGATAGATGCCAGACTGTGGGAAGGAAAGGATAAAGATCCCAGACCATAGGAGGGGGAAAGGAGGAAGACAGATGTCAGACCATAGGAGAGGGAAAGAGAGGGAGGAGATAGTACACAGGGATGGAAGGGGAGAGAGAGGGAGGGATGGGAAGGATAGAGATATGGAAGAAATGCTGTTTATAGATAGATGGGAATAGCAGATAAGAAAGAAAGAGGAGATGGCACACATAGATTATGGGGAAGGGCAGAGAGAGGGAAGAGATAGTGCACATGGATAGATGGAAAGGAAAGACATGGAAAAGTAGATAGATTTGAGGAGGAAGCAGAAAATTAGATGAAAGTTAAATGTAAAAAGTTAATGCCAAAGATGGATGTAGAGCAGATAGTGAAAGAGAGCAAAACAGCAAATGGATAAGAAGGCCCTGGAAACAAAGTTAAGAGCATAGACAGAAGGAAGTGAAACCAGAGACTGGAAAAAGATGAGTAGAAAAATAAAATCACCAGACAACAAAGGTAGGAAAGTGATTTTATTTTCAATTTAATGATTGAAATGTGTGTTTTCAGAATTTATATCTGTTGTCTATATTTTGCACTGTTCAGGAAGAGATGTATTTCTTTCTATTTGTCTGGTGTTGTACTGCATGCAGAGTCTGGCATCTTAGGGTTTCGTTTGTGTGTATTAGGACTTTTAGTTTGTGGTCTTGTATTTGCATAGGGTTTATCTGTGTTCTGCGCATGTGACGAAAGCCAGGTGTTCTGGTAGGAATGAGTGTTGTGAAGCATTATTGGTGTCATGACCACAAGTAGGAAGATATTTGTCAGCAGTTTGTCCAGGTTTTGGAAGACCCTGAGCTCGGGGCCGCGTCTGGAGGGCCTCTTCACTTGCGCAGTCATTGACGTGATGACATCATATGCATGCATGGAGACCCTCTAGACCCGACCCGGAGCTTATGGAAGGAGACATGAGGTTCGTGTGGGGGCAGAACATGACAAGGCAGAATAGGACAGGGCTATATGTCCTCTGTTTTTTTAAAGAGGAAATCTGGTTACCATAAGCCAGACAAGGTTGCAGAGATAAAACAAAGCTCTTTATTAACTCGAAGGCTAAGACCTATTACTTCACAGGTACAGAAAGTGGGGTGTAAGTCTCTTGAAATTCAGAGAAAATCTTTACAGAGGCCTGTGGCTGATAGGCCCCAAAAGCATAGGGCTGGATTCACTAACCTAATTGGGTCCCGATCCTGGTAGGTCCGACTGATTCAGTAAACTTAAACATGCAGATGAGGGCGATCGGAGGAACACCCCATCTGCCTGCACGGCTCACGCATGCGCGATCCGCTCGCATGCACAGACCATAGGAGTAGCGATCTTTTTTTTAAACTTTTAAAACTTTTGGTTTCGGGGAAACGCCGCCACCTCCACTGACCCCAACCTGCGTGGCTCCTAAAAACTGGTCCCGCTCTTGCCAGCTGCCACCCTCACAAAAAGATAAATGGAGCCCGTGGTTTTAACCCACTTTAAACCCGTGGGTTAAAACCACAGGCTCACTGGGCGGGGAAGGGCAGGAGAGCTTCGGGGAAGGGCAGGAGAACAGCTATACGGCAAGGGAAGATCGAGGCAAAGGAGGGCGGCATGAGGGCGAGCAGCAGAGATAGCAGGGCAGCATTCAGGGTGAGCAGGCAGGAGAGATTGCAGGGCAGAGAGCAGGGCTTCCAGTTAGAAAGACGTTTTCGACTGGTCCCAAGCAGTCGCTTCTTCAGGTGATCGGCCAACCTAGTCAGATCGGAAATTTGGTGTAGTGAATTGGGTCGCTGTCGAATTTGCATGCGTTTTACCTCATTTGCATGCAACGATTCCAAGTGGATCGCAGGAGAGGTAAGTGAATCAGGCCAGAAGGAAATTTGATAGCTAAGTGGTCGCAAAACAATCGGTACTTCCCTAGCAACAGCAGCAGATGAATCCAGAGACCAATGGGATAGCTCACATCTACCAGCAGGCGGAGATAGAAAAACTGATTAACAGGTGGTCCTATTGGCTGGCACTCCTCCTGTCTCATCAGTATTCTCTATCTCCCAGCAGGAAAAAGTCGCTATTCAACTAGCTCCTGAATTCTGGCTGTGGCTGGAACTTTATTTTCTCCTGTTGAGGTTTCTCTTCAGCGAGACTGCCATTCTGTTTCTCCTGTTGAGGTTTCTCTTCAGTGAGACTGCCATTCTGTTTCTCCTGTTGAGATTTTCTCTTCAGTGAGCTGGCAATGCTATTTCTCCTGTTGAGATTTTTCTCTTCAGTGAGACAGGGGTGTCCGGCTGAACGGTGCCGGCTTTAGAGGTTACACTTGGGCCCCCCCTTGTCCCTGCCTCACCCTCCCTCCAGTGATAGAGGGTCTGACTGGGTCTCAATATTTTTCTTCTTTCTCTTCTCTGTAAAAAAAAAGAGACCACAGTTACATTCTGCCATGCTTTTGCTGCAAACTGGCTTCATCCGGCCCTAACAGCAAGCTGTGAGTATGTCTGGCTTTTACGGTTGTTTGAACTTCAGGTTCTGTTTGGGAGTCTTAGTACTGTGGGTTCGGTCATCGTACATTTAAGGTATGGATATTTTATTGAGGCTAAGTTTTATGACTAGAAATCCGTGGAGGGAGCCGGGACTTCCCGCCCTTTGCATGCACGCGCTTGGTTTCCTTGTTGGTTACAGCGCGGCAGTAGCGGTACGATTTCTTGCTCGCACTTGTTCTCATTGTTGGGTTTCAGTGCAGCAGTAGTCCTGTTTATTCTGAGGCTCTCTTTCATCGGTGTTTGTTACGGCCATGTGCAGCTGATTGTGCAGGTGCCGGTTTATAGCAGCATGAGATGGGACATGTTTTTTCCGGCGCTGTGGGCCGTTCTTCTAGTTATTCCCTGAGTCTGATTTTATTTCTATGCAAGCCGCAGCAGGGTAAATTTTGCGGGGCTTGAATGCAACTATGTTTCTAGGAGCGGTTTGCTTAGTGAATAAAGCCCATAGTTTCTACAGTCTCTCTCTTGTGTTGCACAAACACTGGTCTGGTTCCAGCCAGACTTCAAGAACAGATTCCCACAAATTATCCAAGTTCATTTTTCCCCTTCACCTTTGAATTGTGAGATTGAAAGATGAAGGGGAAGAATATGTAGATGAAGATAAGGCAGAGTTGGTTAACAAATATTTATCTTCTGTGTTTACATCTGAAGAGCTGATAGCGGGACTGCAGAAGACAAACACAAATAGGAATGGAGGCAGTGGTGTAGCGAGGGTGAGTGGCGTCCGGGGCGGTGGCACCCCTCCCACCTTCTTCTTCCTACTTCCCCCTTCCCTTCCCACGTACCTCTTTAATTTTCCTGGTGCAAGCAGCATCACAAACTTGCTGCCCGCGTTGTGTCGGCTCTCCCTCTGACTCACTTCCTAGGCACCACTGAACAGTTTTCATAGGACTGTGTTCGTGAGGAGCTACCTAAACTAAAGATAGACAAAATGATCTGAGGGTACTGAAGGAACTTAGAGAAGTTTTGGCGGACCTTTTCAATGCTTCTCTAGAGTCGGAAATGGTCCTGGAGGACTGGAGAAGGGCAGATGTGGCCCCTTTCCACAAAAGCAGAAGGAAGAGGTTGAGAATAATAGACCGGTAAGTCTGATTTCTGTAGTAATTAAATTAATGGGAGTACTTTTAAAACAGAGAATAGTGAAGTTTCTGGAATCCAATGGATTACAGGACCCAAGGCAACATGGTTTCCCTAGTAGGTGTTATTAGACAGATCTGATTAATTTTTTTCACTAGATGACCAGAGAGTAAATCAAGGAAGAGCACTAGATGTGAAGCATTTGACTAATAAATTGAGTGTCCTCTGTATGGGCCCTAAACTGAATGGGTTAGGAACTAGTTGAGTGGAAGTCGACAGAGGGTAGGGGTAAATGAAACTCACTGCGAGAAAAGGAATGTTACCAGTGGTGTTCCGCAAGGTTTGGTTCTTCGGCTTGTTCTTTTTAACATTTTTGCGAGCCTAGAATTGTGAGATAGTACAGTTTATATATTTTTAAATAAATAAATACGCTGGTCATAGTGGTGTACATTAAAATACTAGGGCTGCACGTTAATTGCGATGAACACCACGATTAATGCATTATTAATAATTAATCTTGTGCAGCCCATTCTCTGCTTGCCTGCCTGCCTTCCTCTCCTCCCCTCCCTTTGGTCCAGCATTTCTCCCTCCTGCACCCCACCATGGCCCAATGCTTCCCCTACATCCCAGCTCATCTTTAAGCCAGTCTTCAATCTGCAGCCAGCAGCAACCCTAGTAAAAGGCTGCCTGCGGCCTGAATCAGGCCCTTCTGAAAGGAAATTATGTCAGAAGGGGATAGGCCAGGTCAGAGGGAAAGGCCTGTGCAGGTTGTAGGCAGTCTTTCACTAGGGCTGCTGCTGGCTACAGGAGGGGGTCATTGGGCCATAGTGGGGTGCAGGGGAAGGGATAGGGCTGCAGTGGGGTGCAGGGGCATCAAGGATGGTGGGGTGTGGGGAGAGAAGAGATGCCAGATAGTATAGGGAAGAGTGGGGAGAGATGTTGGATTGTGCAGGGGGGAGAGAGGAAATTAAGAGAATTAGACTTGGATCTGGGTTTGAAAGGGGGAAGAGAGAGAATTTGACATGTGGCTAGGAGCTTGGGGCTAGGGCATGGAGAGAAAAAGAGAACTGGACCTGGGGCTAGGGAAGAGGGAGCTTGGGGCTAGGGGAGGGAAAAGAGAGAGAATTGGGCTAGGTGGTGAAGGAGAGAAAGAGAACTGGACCTGTACCTGGAGGGAGTGGAAGGGAGAGATAGAAATGGAAATGGGTGAGAGTGGGGTGAGAGAATTGGATGGAACTGGGGGAGAAGGGGATGGGAGGGGGACAGACCTGGGAGAAGAGAAGAGAAGGAAAGACCCAACGTGGGTCCCCTTCCTTGGGCTCAGGTCCCCTCCAAAGATGCAGTATCTGTTCAATGGACCTGGATCTGGGGGGTGAGGGAGGGGGGAGGAAGAGAGAAAATTGGATTTGGGGGTTGAATGGGAGAAGAGAGGGAGAGAATTGGACCTGGAAGTAAAGGGACAGGAGAGGGAAGGGAGTTGGCCCTGGGACAAAGAAAGGAAGATAATAATGCCCCCTCCCTGACTTGGGCCCCCTTCCTTAGGCTCAGACCCCCTCCAAAGCTAGAGTATCTGTTCAGTGGCTGGTGGGGTAACTGAAGCCCAAGTCGCACCCTTCCTCCTCATACTGCCTCATACTTCCTCCTCATACTGCACCATGCCTCTAGTCACCGACACTTACAGTCCCCAAGCGTACTCAATTCAGGCATAAACTGCATTCTCAGGGAGTGCTGGCATTGTTGGCTGGAGGCACACTGATGACTTTGTCGGTCTTGAGGCAGCACAAGGAGGTAGCTATGGCAATAGATTTTTTTTTTTTTGACTGGCAGGGCTTCAGCATCCCTACCATCAAAGGTATAAAGCCTAATGTGGGGAGGAGGGAGAGGAAATGCATGTTCCTCATGGGTCCTCCCAATGGAATCCTGGCTATGCCCTGCCTTTAATCGTGCGATTAATCACAATTATAAATTTTAATTGAAATGCAGCCCTAAAAAATACAAATAAAAATAATTGAAAGAGGAACATCAATTTATAAAGGAAAGAAACAATCACACTAGTTAGGCATAGGGAAGGGGGATAAAAGTTCAGTCCAAAAAAATCAAAAGGATTGCATGGGGGAGGGAGAGATCACCAGAAATCCAACAGCCTAAATTTTTTTCTCTTTATTCAGTACCAGGAGATTATCAGAAAGTCAGGAGGCAACTCAATTGAGGGAGGTCTAGGAAAGAAGTTGGAAAAAAGAAGAATGTCAGCATAAATTAATGCCTTAACATCTGAGTCTTGAATAAAGATGGCTAGAGCAGCAAGGAAAATATTTAAAAGAATAGGGGATAGACTTGAACCCTGCAGAGCTCCACTAGTCAATGGCATAAGTTGTTGATGCAGTAGACACTGAGAAAGATTGGTTGCTAAGAAATGAGGGAAACCAGTTAAGGACAGAGTCTTCAATATCTACATATGCGCCTTCAAACCCTCCACGGAGATATTGTTGTGGCAACTGATGTTGCTCTCCACAGGCTTTTGTTTATGTTTGTTGCGGTTCGATTTGATACTTTTCAGATTAGGGACCCCTGATGAAGGCGTTTTAACCAAAACACAGACCGTGTCAGGTCCCCTAGTTTGTACTAAGGTGGTGGCACTAACCACAACATATTATCTCAATAAACTTAGTCTGCATTTTGTACCTTTGTCTGCAGTTTGTTTTTGTATGTTCTGATTGTTTTTTTCACTGCAGACTAGTTGGATAGTGTTTTTATTTAAACCAGTTAAGGACAGAGTCTCCAATATCTACATATTCTAAAAGACGAGGAAGAAGCAAAGAATGGTCAACGGGGTCAAAGGCAGTGGAAAGGTCAAGGGAAATAAGGACAATCTGATTAGAGTCCAGGAGGGAGTGAAGACTTGAGAAGGGCATTGATAACAGTTTCTATTCTGTGAGATGATCTAAAACCAGCTTGACAGGGGTGTAGGATCAGAGAGCTTCCACATGAACAGAAAGTTCAGAGAAGACAATCTTCTCCATCAATTTAGACAGAAAACACAGATTTGATTTGAGGTGATAGCTGGCTTGTTCCTTTGGGCTCAAGGTGGACTTCTTCAAAAGGGCAGACCAATGTTTGCTTCCAAGGTTGGGGAATGATGCTCTTGGTTATGGGAGTAGGCCAATGGAACTACAGCATGATGAGGCATTTTGACTCAGAAGGAAGGAATTGGGTCCAATGCATATGTTTTATAGTGAAAACTTGATTATAAGAGAGAAAATTGAGCCATGGTCGGTATAGTAAAGTTATTCTAGCTATAGAAGGGTTAATTGTGGGGGGAAGGAGTATTAGGCATCAGAGAAAGCAAGTTATGGGTATAGTATCCTCTAGCAGGGGTATCAAAGTTCCTCCTCGAGGGCCGCAATCCAGTCGGATTTTCAGGATTTTCCCAGTGAATATGCATGAGATCTATTTGCATGCACTGCTTTCATTGTATGCTAACAGATCTCATGCATATTCATTGGGGAAATCCTGAAAACCCGACTGGATTGCGGCCCTCAAGGAGGGACTTTGACACCCCTGCTCTAGAGGAAGGATGCTTGTAGAGTGGTTATTTTAAATTGGAAAAAAAAGGACCTAGATTATCAGCAGAAGGATGTAAAGTTATGGCAGTGGAGGAGGAGGATTTTTGATGCAAGAGCATTAACAGCACAAAAGAGTTGTTTACTAGAACAAGGGGAATTGTTAATCAAGCGAGAAAAATAGCCTTGCTTTGCCTTTTTTAGATGATAAGTATGATTAGCAGATTCTACATTAGAAAGAGCAGGGGAGACCGAGTCTTATGCCACAGGAGTTCCACTCTCCTGTTACCACTTCAACCATTGCAAACCTTGATGAACAGAGTAGATAGACCATATGGTCTTTATCTGCCTTTATTTTTCTGTGTTTCCATGTTTCTATTGGTATATTTCTATTCGTATGTAAATCACTTTGAAAATCAACACCTATTCTAAATCATCAATTTGTCATTGATACACAGTAAGACATTTTATAGCAAATAATGCTTCATGGCTTCTGCTACTTCTTAAACAGAAATGGAAGGATGTAAGTTGTATTGAGCAATAAACACAACAATATGGAAAAACCCTTAGTAAATCTTTCTCTAAAAGTTTTGTTAGATGTGTGATCTTACCTGCAGGTATTTAAGGAAGAGATAGCAAAGTTGCTTACCTATCACAGGAGTTCTCTGTAAACAGCAGAGGAATGGAGCCACACTTGCCCATCGTCCATCTCCTCAATAAAATGTGTTAATTAAGCTAGTAACATAACTGAATAACCAGGGCGTGGAGATCAGGAGGCAAGGGGTCCGCAAATGCTCAGTGGTTTAAAAAAAACAACCTTACTATACCTAGGGGAGAGCACTGGCACTCGGGCTCAGTCAGAGGACTTTACCAGCAAGTGTGCCTGCATTTCCTCTTTCTATCTCCTGAGATTGCATCTGCCCAAGCACTAGTACTTTTGGTATATTTTGTTATTTTAGTTTACATGTGAAAACATAGGGCTGAAATTTTGGGACTGCAAAGTCTAGGGAATTATGGATTGTTCTTGGTAAAATCATCAAGGCTGTAAAAAGACTACTGTAAAAATTAAGAGTTTTGTTGATCATCCTTAATTATTTTCTTTCAGACTTTATTAGTTTCACACTGCTAAGCCATTAAAGAGAACAAATATACCCAGTATGTCTGAATGCTTTCTCTTCCCCCTCTGTTCACTTTTATTTACTCTTCTCTACACATATAGAGCTCCTGATAACATTGTCGCTCTTGGAATCTATTTTTCAAATATATCTAATTTAATATTTTAGTGTAATAGGTGTGTCATTCTTGACAGTAGGATATTCTCCCCATTCTTACAAGCAGTCCAGAGGGTTCTGCTGCTCCAGTTTGTCCTTCTATACGAGAGCTAGAAGATGTCTTTCTAATCTGCTCTGTATATTCTTTATTTTCAGTATTTTTTGTGGTTTTTGCAGTTATCATTGCTCTAGAGCTCCCAGTGTGGGGGTAAGTTCTGCCTGCATGGAGAAGAAGCAGACTTGGGTCTGCAGCCGGCAGGTTATTTCCTTGGGGACCTGTTTGACCAGCATGCAGAAAACTTTGTGGAGCTCGAGGTCCATTGCCCTAGAAGCTTAGCTCACCTACTGGTTCTCAGATGTGCGGAGAGTTGAGTAGGTTCAGCGAATGGCCACCAGGATGGTCTCAGGTCTCAAGGATCTCCCGTATGAGGAACGATTGAGTAAGTTGCAGCTGTACTCACTCGAGGAACGCAGAGAGAGGGGAGACATGATCGAGACGTTCAAATATGTCACAGGCCGTATCGAGGTGGAAGAGGATCTCTTTTTCCTTAAAGGACCCACGGCAACAAGAGGGCATCCGTTGAAAATCAGGGGTGGGAAATTTCATGGCGACATCAGAAAATATTTCTTCACCAAAAGGGTGGTTGATCGCTGGAATAATCTTCCACAACAGGTAATTGAGGCCAGCAGCGTGCCAGATTTTAAGAAAAGATGGGATTGGCATGTGGGATCTCTTCATGGAGGTAGTTAGGGGGTGGGCCATTAGTGTGGGCAGACTGGATAGGCCGTGGCCCTTTTCTACCGTCATGTTCTATGTTTCTATGTTCTATGTTTCTATGAGTGCAAGTTGTTAGGCATTCACAGGGGGCTCAGAGGGGCTCTTCAGGGTACCAGCTGCAATTTCACCTCCCCCCTTCACTTGCATGGTTTTGCAGAGGTTGAAGATCAGTCCAACTTCGGTCTGACTGGCAGCCCAAAGATTTCAGCGTTTGGAAGACTGACTGATTGAGGCAAGAATTCTGGCAGTGCATGAAAATCTATCTCATGCATATTCATTGTGTATTTCCTGAAAACCCAATGGGACTAGACATGCACAGAGGACTGGGTTGGGAATGGCTACCATATGAGTTGGGACTTTTTGCTCCTCCACTGGTGATTTGTTTTCACTTTGCAAGACTATTTTTTTGTGGCAATGCCATTCTTATGGAATAAGTTTCCTGAGGTTCTATGACATGAAAGAAAGTAATTGCATATTTGCAAAAGGGTTAAAGCATGGTTATTGGTTATATTTTGTGTTAATTTGATGGTATAGTGAAGGATGGTTGCAATGGTTAGTTTCAAATCATTTAATGTAACTGTAAATTTTGTTTTATTGTTCCAGTATATTGCCTCAAGTTTTTGCAGTAGAGGCGATTAATATGTGCTAATAAATAAATAAATAACAGCCATTTCAAATTAAATACAGTGCTGTCTGATTATCTGACATCTTGTTGCTTCAAGGGAATGTAGTGTAAGACTTTAATTAGTTTCAAAGACAAACAGTAAATAGGGTTATGCAGGAAGGTCTTCAGTAAAATGAAGAAATAAAATATAATATACACAAAATAGAAAAAGCCCTGAAAATTTGAATCAATTCTGAACAAAAAATTACATAGAGGAGCATAATTTTGAAAAAATGTCTAAGTCCCCTTTTGGCCTAAGGCCCTAAACGCTGAAAGTAGCAGCAGGGAAAATGTCCATTCTCAAAAAAAAAAACATCCAAAATGAGGGGTTTTTTTTTGAGAATGGCCTACCTCTAAGTTCAGCAGTTTAATCGCCGAGACCACCACTACGTCTAATCTTAGAACACATTATCAACCAAAAAATTGCCTAAGTCCCAAACGCCCAAAAAAAGACCTTTTAGGTGAAGGAGGGGCCAATCCTTCGTCTAAAAGCTGGATTCTATAACCAGCATCTGTCAAAAACAACACCGGTTACAGAATACAGAATACCCCTCCCCCTGAACTGCCATGAACCGGAATTGGCCCAGTTGCCTTAGGGGTGGGGTGGGGTCACGGGTCGCCTTGGCAAGAGGGGTTTGGCTCTCTCCTGCCTATATTGTTTTGGGGTGGAGGGGTTACGGGGGGGTGCGCCTCGGCAGGAGGGGATAGGGTCCCTCCTGCCAGTATTTGAGGAGTCGGGGGCTCGTACCTCGGAAGGAGGGGTTGGGCTCCCTCCTGCCGGTATTGTCAGGGTGGGGGAGTGGATAGCGATCGTGGCAGGAGAGATTGGGCATCTCTCCTGCCGTGGTTCGCGGCAGTTCAGGGGGGGCCGGATCGCATTCGCGATCGTTACGGTGAGGGGTGGGCAGGTTGCTGGGGCTGCTGAGCTGATCGTGGCAGCCGTGATCAGCTCAGCGGCTCCTATTCAAATCTTTTACCTGTTTTAACTTGGTCTAAGTCACAATGTATAAGTTCCGACTGGGCAAAAATTACATCAAAATGCAACCATGAGAAATTCAGTCTTGATGGATACAGGACTACTACTGCAATTCAAAACTCAACAATGATGACACTGTAAAGTTTTGGTGCTGTTGCAAACGTTCATTGCATACTTCAGTGGCAGTGTGCATACTAAAAAAGTGAATTTTACATTTAAAAAGTGTACTTCCTGCCTCACAAGCATGTATTCCAGTTCTCATATAAATACACTGCATACAAAAAAGTAAATCACAACATGTGCTAGGTAGTGTGTTTCAGAAACATTATGCTTAAAGGTGAATCACTGAGGAATAGGCTTAGAAAGTTAGAAACATAAAAGCATGATGATAGATAATGAACCACATAGAAAAGTTTCACCTACTCCATGATTCCCAATCATGCTTTAGACCATCATTCAGTACAGAAACTGTAATTGCCTCCCTCTTGAATGACATCATAATAATAATAATAACTTTATTCTTCTATACCGCCACAATCTTGCGACTTCTAGGCGGTTTACAATCAAGAGAGCTGGACATTCAGTGAAATACAATAAGCAGATATTCAGAGGAAATACAGAGAGCAGAGACTTTAAGAAAGCAAGAAAATAGAAATACAAATTGCTGAGCAAGAGTATAAGATGTGCATTTTGGTAGGTGATGTCCGAGAGGCCCTGTTTGGAATGGGCCGCAAGTTTTAGAAAATAACAACGAAAAATTACGATAAGATAAAGATAACAGATTATATGTATCACAGTATCGTGAAATTCAAGTGGACTAAGGAGGGAGGGGGTAAAGGTAGGGGGTGGGGGAGAAAGAAGGGAGAGCGGGTCAATTGTTTAGACATGTATGACATATTGAGTAAAGGTCTAAATGCACTAGGGTGTAGATATAAGACCTTTTTAGATAGGACCCTAGCATTTCAAGCTGGTTAGGTAAATGTATTCAGCAAGCTATGTTATCCTATTGCTGTTTTCGGAAATTAATTAAGACCACTTTGTTCGATAAGTTTATTACATAGTGAGTTTTATTATTGAAATTCTATTTTATAAATATTTGTATTTTTTACTGTATTATTGTATTTTGCTGATTGTCCAGCTCTTTTTAGTGTGACCACCTAGAACTTTTAGTTATGGCGGTATAAAAGAATAAAGTTATTATTATTATTATTAGTGCATTTGACCTAGTGGACCACGACTTACTGCTGCTTTGGCTAGACTGCTTTGGACTATCGGGAAATGTCCTCCAATGGTTCCAAGGCTTCTTAAAATGTCGCAGCTACCAAGTGCAGTCTGGAGAGACCTATCTGACAAATGGACCAGCAAATGTGGTGTTCATCAAGGCTCCCCTCTATCACCCCTTCTCTTCAATGTCTATCTATCCTCCCTGGGAGCTCATCTAAAAAGCTTAAATGTTGCCCACTGTAGTTACACTGACGACATTACTATTGTCCTCCCTGTCACCTGCCTGCCACCTGCAGAGATTCAAAGAATAGACTCGGTCTTATCCACTATAGAAGAATGAATGTCACATTTCAAGTTAAAAGTACTCAGTGAATAAGGTGGATGTGAGGATGAGAAATGGTGAAGTTTCACTGAGTTTGGCATCACTTCGCCTTAATCTGGAGCTTTCTACTAACTAAGAAGGCCCTTTTGAAGATGTGCTTTCAATGAGGATTTAATTAATTGTTTCTGCTCCTGAAGAAGTCAACGAAACGGAGCTCTTTCGAGCCAAAACAACCACTCGTTGAGATTCAGATAAATTTACTGAACAGAAATTATTAATTGTGACCTGTGACTTTCCCTCTTGATTTCAATTTCATGAATGGACATGAACTGTGATCTGTGATTGTTTTACATACGATTTTTGAAAAAAAGAAAAAAAGCAAATATATTTTTTACATTTTTTGCACTTTAGCACTTTGCACTTTATCTTCTGATATTCTTTTGATGGGTGAAGCTTTTTGAGTCGCTTTTTGCTCCTATATTTTCCTCTCGTGGTTTTTCACCGTGCATTTAATTCTCATAAGAGACGAATGATTTATGGGGCAGAGCTTATTTAGGTTTTTTTAAAACCTGGTGCTGGTCTATGAGCTTTCTGCCCAGGGCCTTGAAAGGTTATCGATGTTGTACATTTAGGCCCATACTGAAGTGTCTCATATTTATTGATTATTTTTGACTGTAGCCAGTGAATACCTTTTGAGAGTTAAATATAGGGCACTGCCAATATTTTTGTGTTTTGTTGGACTCTTATTTTGGTAGTACTCTCAGAGTTCCTTTGTCGCCATCAGATGGACAAGACATTCCTACAGCACATGCTCTAAAGAATGCATACAAAGCATACACTTAAGCTAAAGGTAACAAATGTAAATGAAAATAATCTCATGCTTCTCTTGTTCCTCATTTTATACACACTAATACACACTATAGTCATATGCAAGGCTTTTTAGCCCAGAAATGGGAAAGTAAGAGCGCAGGGTAGGAGGTCCCTTCTGCATACGCATGCTTTCTTGACTTGCTCTTTTCGCTATGATCAAAGGCTGCCTGGTCCAACCAGGTGACCTTTTGCCCAGCCCAATCAGCTGATCTGTAACATACCTTTGAAAAGAAAGTCACCTGGACCAAGCGTGCAGCAGCACTTTGTACACAGGCACAGGTCATCCATACTTTGGGAAAGGTGCTCTTTTTTACCTGAATGTAATTTAATATGAAGCACCCTGTTGTAACACACTATATCAGTGCTGATATAAAATACTATAAATTAAAGTACAGTTTCACGGGTACTTTTAATTATGTTCTTGAAACATTTGAAAATGGCTGGTGTAAGAAATATACTGTACAATTCCTTATTCTTAACATGAAATATGATGCCCTGAATCTCCAAAGAGGCATCCTTGATGAAAGTAAATTAACAGTCAGCACGGTATGGGGTTTTATGTCACTGCAGTGAGACCTAGTTCTTTGAAGTCAACAATGATTTCTCATGGTGTCTCCTGCCCTCTAGTGAGCAGTTTGTATGCTGCAGCTGTATATTTTATGAAGCAGGAACTTTTCTCTATTATTCTTTTATTGCGTCTTTGAAAACATTTTGAGCTCGTAATATTAGCACATGAAATATGTCTGCTTTACCTTAAAGACTCTGAAGAATAGCTAAAACCCCGCATTGGAAATGTTTCTGGTTTTCTTTTTGGTTCTTTAAAATTACTGCGCTTTGGAATAACCTTCCTGTCCAGCTGCGTAATGTGGGCTCTTTCCAATTATTTCGAAAACGTGGCTATTTTCAAAAATGTAAATTCCGCTGCTCTCTATATAATCACCGATTCTTATTATGTTTTCCTTTCTTCAAAACTCTTGTAAACCGTGCCAAGCTCTATCCTTTCAGAGAAGATGTGGTATATAAGCTTAAGGTTTAGTTTAGTTTCTTTCTATTGAAATTTGACCCGGTGAGGGTGCATGGATATTTCCCGTGCAAAATTACTACTACTGCTTATCATTTCTATAACGATACTAGATGCATGCAGTACTGTACATTACATGAACCATGAAGAGACAATCCCCGCTTGACAGAGCTTACAAAACAACTATTAAAAGACAATGAACAGTGAGGAGAGAATTTCATGATGGTTAATGACTAGTCAGAAAATATGAAGGGCGATTCTAAAGAAACCTTTACAGAATGGTAAGGCTGACCACTGTTTCCTCTAAGCTGAGCTGGAGTTTTCTACGTAAAGTCCTGACAGTGGTGGGGGACAGGCAAACTCCATCAGACTCCAGAGAACCTGCCTTCCCTAGCAATGGAAAATGAAGTATTGAAGCACCATCCCCTACTGGCTGAGCATCTTAATAACGCACGCTTCCTCCTATCTTAGTTTTAGAAAACTAGTAAAAACAAACCGGTGTCAGGTCAAAACCGCGGAAGACAAAGGCGCGCACCGACAACTGAGCGCAGCGCGGAGGTGCGCGCCGAAGAAAATAACTGTTTTTAGGGGCTCCGACGGGGGTGTGGGGGGGGAACCCCCCACTTTACTTTATACAGATCGTGCCACGTTGTGGGGGCGTTGTAGGGGGTTTGTGGGGTTGTAACCCCCACATTTTACTGAAAACTTTACTTTTTCCCTAAAAACAGGGAAAAAGTTAAGTTTACAGTATAATGAGGGTGGTTACAATCCCCCAAACCACCCACAACGCCGCCGCGATCTGTATTAAGTAAAGGGGGGGGCTCCCCAACAAAAACCCCCATCAGAGCCTCTAAAAACTGTCATTTTCTTCGGCGCACACCTCCGTCTTGCACTCAGTTGTCAGCGCGCGCCTTTGTCTTCCGTGGTTTTGTCTATGAACCAAACAAACCTGTTCAACCGATTTATATCCCAATTGCATCCTTTGCCCTATCGCTTTACTCCATCTGATTTTTACCATGTTCTCTCATTTCCTCTCTGCTCTTGGCCTGCTGGAATGGATGTCTGTCCAGTGCCCCACTCTCACTGATTGTTTGCAGCAGGCTCCTGCTCTCTTTTTCCTGTATCCGCTTCATGTACTTTAATACCTTCTTTGAACCTATCTTCGCTGATTGTCCAACTCCTCTTATTGTGAACCTTCTCAAACTACTATGGCTTTGGCGGTATATAAGAATAAAATTATTATTATTATTATAACTGGCAGCAATACAGTTGGAGGACCTCCGCTCCTTAGAGGGAACAGTGATGCGATTGGTGCACATAATTGGCAGTTGTGTGTATAAATGCTAGGCACTATTTATAAACAATGCACCTAATTTGTTTAGTGCGGAACTGTCAGGAGGGCATATATGTTGGCAGATCATGGACATGTCACCATGTGATGTGCAAAATGTATAGAATGCTATCAGTTGTGCACGTTGTATGGCATATTTAGGTGCACCCACTTAAGGCAGCCATTCATTCACCTGTCATAAGCAGGCACACCTAACTTTTGGTGTGTCAATGTGGCTATGCATTATTATTCTATATTGACTTATATATTTAAACTGTTATAGAATTGGTGCTAAGGGGAAATTCTGTAAATGGCATCTAAAAACATAGGTGCCTATCTCTTGTTGATCATATTTAGGACCTGTTATAAAATCGCACCTAACTTAAAACTTACACACCTATAATTTAGGCCAGGGTTTTAAAGGCCAATTATAGGCACCCAAGTCCTTTAGAATAGTGGTTCCAAACCTTTTTAACACCAAGGACCACTTTTATAGAAGCAGATTTTTCCAGGGACCGTTCAGGGGGGGGATGATTTGGGTGGGGTTTGTAGGGCAGTTTTGTACACAATATACATTACATTTCTATTATTATTAAGTTATAATATTGTAATAGAAATTATACAACTTACCATAATGCAGAATCAATGGGAGCCCTGAGCTTGCAGAACCCCGATGACCCCGCCAACCCATTCCCCTGCGCAGCATCTTTCCATCTCTCACTCCCATCCTATCCCGCACAGCATAACACCGCCAACCCTCCCACCGCGAGGCCAACATACCTCCATTCCAAACAGCAATGGTGCCATCAGTGATGCAGCGGCAGAAGGAAGGCCCTGGCAGGGAAGGCAGCGAAGCAGCCTGTTCAGTGCTGGCACCATTGCTGTTTGGAACGGAGGTATGTTGGCCTCGCGGTGGGAGGGTCGGCGGGGTTCTGTTCGAGATGGGAAGGAGGGATGGAAAGATGTTGAGCAAGGGGATCCCTCACGGCCCAGCTGTCAGATGACCAGCTGCAGACCGGGGGTTGGGGACCCCTGCTTTAGAAAATTGTGCCTAGTAGCGCCTTAGTCCTTCTCCAACCCTAAACATGCCTACTTTGAAGTTAGGCGCCATGCAATATGTGTCTATCTTTTGTAGAATCGTGCCTAAGAAGAAAGGTGCCTATCAATCAATAATTCATTTTTATTTTTTCAATTATGACCTTGTTAAAGCTAGTTAAGGCCCCCTTTTATCAAGCTGCATTAGGGTTTTTTAACGCTGGCTGCTGCGGTAGAAACTCCGACGCTCATAGAATTCCTATGAGCATCAGAGCTTTTACTTCAGTAGCCAATGATTAAAAAACCCTAACATGGCTTGATAAAAGGGGACATGTTAGCCACTTAAATTTAGGAACCTATTTATTTAGGCATCTATCTTTGGGCACCTCTTATAGAATTTGTCTCAAAGTGCCACTGCTTGCCCTGGATGGTAGCATGAAATGTTGCTACTATTGGGGGTTTTGCCAGGTACTTGTGACCTGAATTGGCCACCGTGAAGAATAGGATACTGGGCTAGATGGTTTGACCCAGTAAGGCTAATCTTATGCGACCACTTTATAATATCAGGTACTTTTGGTGCTATTAATCTTTCCCCCTTGACAGTCATGTCCTAATGGAGTGGAAGTGGAAAAGTAGCCTAATAGAGCAGTGGACTGAGAATGAGTGGACCTCAGTTCAAATCCCACTCCATGTGATCTTGGGTATGTCACGTAACCCTCCAATACCACTTAGACTGGAAGCCTTCTGAGGACAGGAAAATAGCTACTGTACCAGAATTTAACTTGCCTTGAGTTACAACTGAACAAAAATAGTGAGCTAAATCCTAAATCTCTAGCCCTTCTAAGTTTGGGTAGACATATTTGAGCCTTATAGGTTGTTATGCAATTCATTGACCACCATAAGATATACATAAAATATTGCCTAGTATTTGGGTTTCTGCCAAGTACTTGTCCCCTGGATTGGCCACTATTGGAAACAGGATAATGAGCTAGATGGACCTTTGGTCTGGTCTGACCCAGTATGGCTATTCTTATATTCTTAAGTATCTCTGTTCAATAGTTGTGATCAGTACCTTAAAAACTCATATGTAGCAATATTTTGTGATAATTCTTTTCACTGATTCAATAAAATCCAGTTCTCCTTTATGGCTACTGGAACGCTGCACTTTAAGACCCCCCTTCCATTATAATCAAATTCAACTACTGCATTTTGTTTTGGTTTAACCAAGAGTGACAGTTTGAGAGCAGTAGAGATTAGTGATGTTATCATAGTTATGAAAGCTGTTCTGCGACTGATTTGACAGTTACCAGATGAGCCACAGTCATTGCATTCAAATGTCAAAGCCCTTGTGACCTCCAGGGCTAAGAATTGTAAAAGTGTGTGTTCAGTTTATTTAGCAACTGTTCAGATAAAGCAATCAGTACAGTGATGACAAAATATGTGTATGGGTTTTTGCTGCCACTGCTCACGTGAAGCTCAAGAGTAATTCATGACTTCCTACCTGGTAAAATGGCAAAATATTTATGAAGCAGTAAGATTACTGTATTTTCACGCATATAACGCGTGCGTTATACACGATTTTTACAAACCGTGCATAACCTTGCGCGTTATACGCGTGAGCGCGTTTTACAACTTTTTTTTACATAGTTCCCCCCTCCCCCCGATGTCCGATTCACCCCCCCCCCCCCGCAGGACCGCTCGCAAGCACTCGCACCCACCCCCCCCCACCCCGAAGGACCGCTCGCACCCCCACAGCCTCCCGTCCCCCCCCCCCCATCATGTAGAAGCTCCTACCGTTGTCCTGCTGCTTCCTCTTGGCGGTTCCGGCCCTTCTGTGAGCCCTGCGTCTGCGCTGCTTCCTCTTCCGGCGGTCCCGCCCTTTCTCTGGCGTGGAAGCAGCAGGACAACGGTAGGAGCTTCTACATGATGGGGGGGGTCGGGAGGCTGTGGGGGTGCGAGCGGTCCTTCGGGGTGGGGGTGCGGGTGCGAGTGCATGCGAGCGGTCTTTCGGGGTGGGGGTGCAGGTGCGAGTGCATGCGAGCGGTCCTTCGGGGTGGGGGTGCGAGTGGTCCTGCGGGGGGGTGAATCGGATGTTGGTGGGGGGCATCAGGCTTTCAGGGTGGGGACAGGACTTCAAGGGGGAGAGGAGAGTCGGGGCGGGCGAAAGGAGAATCGGGGTGGCCAGAGGAGAGTCGGGGCGGGTGAAAGGAGAGTCGGGCAGCGACGGGAGAGTCGGGGCAGCATGCGCGGATTACGGGTGTGCGCGGTATATAAAAATTTATTTACATAAATTACAGTTTCCCGCGCGGTATATGCCAGAAGGATTCTGGGCTGTATTAGTCAGTAGAAGGAAGAAGGTGTTGATGCCCCTGTACAGGTCATTGGTGAGGCCCCACTTGGAGTATTGTGTTCAATTTTGGAGACCGTATCTGGCGAAAGACGTAAGAAGACTTGAGGCGGTCCAGAGGAGGGCGACGAAAATGATAGGAGGCTTGCGCCAGAAGATGTATGAGGAGAGACTGGAAGCCCTGAATATGTATACCCTAGAGGAAAGGAGAGACAGGGGAGATATGATTCAGACGTTCAAATACTTAAAGGGTATTAACGTAGAACAAAATCTTTTCCAGAGAAAGGAAAATGGTAAAACCAGAGGACATAATTTGAGGTTGAGGGGTGGTAGATTCAGGGGCAATGTTAGGAAATTCTACTTTACGGAGAGGGTGGTGGATGCCTGGAATGCGCTCCCGAGAGAGGTGGTGGAGAGTAAAACTGTGACTGAGTTCAAAGAAGCGTGGGATGAACACAGAAGATTTAGAATCAGAAAATAATATTAAATATTGAACTAGGCCAGTTACTGGGCAGACTTGTACGGTCTGTGTCTGTGTATGGCCGTTTGGAGGAGGATGGGCAGAGGAGGGCTTCAATGGCTGGGAGGGTGTAGATGGGCTGGAGTAAGTCTTAACAGAGATTTCGGCAGTTGGAACCCAAGCACAGTACCGGGTAAAGCTTTGGATTCTTGCCCAGAAATAGCTAAGAAGAAAAAATTAAAAAAAAAAAAATTTTAATTGAATCAGGTTGGGCAGACTGGATGGACCATTCGGGTCTTTATCTGCCCGTCATCTACTATGTTACTATGTATATGAGTGAAAATACGGTAATAGCCTTAATGAATATGCATGGAGAAGATTTGCATGCCTGTCACCTCCACTATATGCAACTTTTTCTCATGCATATTCATTAGGGATATCCTGAAAACCCGACTGGCTGGTGGTCCTCCAGAGCAGGGTTGGGGACCACTGGTTTAGACCACACACAAATATATTGTTTTTTTAGTACAGAAATTAAAGAAAGATTTTCTTGGAAATTTGGAACTATTTTAAAAATTGTTGAACTAATGGGCGTTTTTATCAAAGTGCAGTAAAAATTTCTAGTTATTACACATTAGTTACAAACCTTATTGCACGGCATCTTCACATACTGTTAATGCAAAGACAACATATTTATCGCCTGTTAACTGCATTACAGATAACGCAAATGCGCAATCACCAATTGAGTTGGTATTATGAGATCTGTGTTATCTGCTGCAGTGGCAGTTAATGCATGGTACCGTATATTAACTGCAACCCACACCTATTCCCTGCCCCATTCAATGCTATGTAGTTAACTTGGGGATCAGTATGTGCCAGTCCCCTAATTCTTTAAGCTTGGGCTCCTAGTTTTTAGAATAAGATAAGTTGCATATGCAACAGAATCCAATAATTGGATGTTAATTGAATTAACAGCTAATTATTGGCTAAGTTGGTGTTAATTGGTATTAATTGACCCCAATTGGCAGCTGCATCTGCAACTGCCCTCAAGTTATTCAAGAAGAAAAAAAAAAAAAAAATTTTTAATTGGGCAGACTGGATGGACCATTCGGGTCTTTATCTGCCGTCATCTACTATGTTACTATATGTAAGCTCTGTACCATTTTCTCTTACACACAACTTCTAGGAGGGCATGGCTGTAAGAGGGATATGGGCAAGTCAGGGACATACCTAGGAGTTAGAGTATTAGAAGTTACACACTTAATTGCCAGCAGCAAGGCATGAGCACTTACGCCAGCCTTTGACATGGCATAGGATTAGATGGCTCCAGAAAAAGGGGGACAGATTGAGACATCCGGGTTTTACTTCCATTGCGTTCAATGGAAGTAAAACCCAGATATCTCAATCAGTCCTCCTTTTTCTGGAGCCGTATGGTAACCCTAACATGGCATAAGTGCCTGGACCTAAAGTTAGGTGTGAAATTGTGAACTTATGCTAATATTCTATAATAGCAGGGAATGGCCGTTATAGAATGTATACTCAGTGTACATCATCCCAGCTCATAAATTGTGGCTCTTTTTATAGAATTTACCCCTAAGGGCTAGATTCACTAAGGACACCGATTGTGTCCCAACCACTTTGCAACCCCAACCCAATTCACTAACCTTCTGGCCGATCCTATCCGCACCCGATCCAATCCGCACATGCAAATGAGGGGAAATGCATGCATAAGTAGAAAGGCAGCGATTCACTAAACCAACGGAGGAACACCGATTGGGCTGGCTCATGTACTTGCTGACTGTCCTGCTCTCTGCTGCCCTGAAATCCCAGCATCAAAAATTAAAAAAACAATCAAAAGTGCCATGCTTTCTGCCGCCTCTGCCTCTCTGCTGCTATGCTCTCAGTTCTCTGCTGCCCTGCTTCATTAGCTCAGTGCAAAGCCAGTAGCATATCAAGGAAGCCAACGCTGGCTGCATGGTCATAGCAAGGAGGAGTAATGGAAGAAAAAGAAGAATTCCCTCCGGCGACCAAATTCCATTGCGTGCTCAGTAGCCCCCTTTAAAAACTTTGCGAGCCTGTGCTTTTAACCTGCAATTTTAACCCACAGGTTAAAAGTGGGGCTGCACTACGGCGAAAGGGTACAGGGAGAGCGAGCGCTGCCGACAACAGTCAGCTGAGCTGGCAGAGAAGGGAAGGGGAGAGCGGCGAGCGCTGCCGGCAGCGCCTGGGGATACCGATGACCGGGATCCGGTGGGGAGGACAGGAAAAGGCAAAGGCAAAGGGGCGGCCAATGGGACTCCCTCCAGCATATATCTTCAATTTCTTTTAACCCCAATGCTGAACAAGCAGCACCTGCATATTCAGGGAAGTCAGGAGAGCAAGCACATGCGCAGACCATCTACAGGCAAAGAAGGTGGTCTGTGCATACGTCAGGATCGCTCTGCAGTGATCTGTGCAGTTGCTGTGGGGTGTGCCTCCGATTGCATTAATTTGCATGAGGAGGCTTGGTGAATCGATCGCCCGGGAAGACTTGATCACGGATCATCCACTAATCGCCCAGCAAAGGTAACCTTAGTGAATCTAGCCCTAAATGTCAAGCCACTACATTAACTGATAGCACAGCCATGTTCTATCAGCATTCTTCTTTTAGCTAAATCTCCCTATAAGTTTTTATAAGATGTTATATTGGTTGATATACTGTATATTGTATAAGTATGTAAATGTGTGATCTAGGTGTCACAGTAGTCAATATGCTAAAATCTACCGCCCAGTGTGCAGCAAAGGTCAAAAAAGCAAACAGGATGCCAGGAATTATTAGAAAAGAGATGGTAAATAAGACTTAAGAATACTATACTGTTGTGCTCCATGGTGTGATCTCACCTTGAGTACTGCATTCAGTTCTGGTTGCTGATCTCAAAAAAGATAGAGCAGAATTAGAAAAAGTTCAAAGAAGAGTGGTCAAAATGATAAAGAGGCTGGAACTCCTCTCATACGAGGAAAGGCTAAAGAGGTTAGGGCTCTTCAGCTTGGAAAAGAGACAGCTGAGGGGGGATATGCTTGAGGTCTTAAAATCCTGAATGATATAGAAAAAGTGAATCCGTTTTGTATACTTTCAAAAATTACAAAGACTAGGTAGGGACCACTCCATGAAGTTACATGGAAATACCTTTAAAACAAATAGGAGGGAATAGATTTTTACTGAAACAATATTTAAGCTCTAGAACTCGTTGCCAGAGGATGTGGTAACAGCAGTTAATGTAGCTGGGTTTAAAAAAGGTTTGGACGGGTTTTCTGGAGGAAATGTCCATGGTCTGCTATAGAGACAGACATGGGGGAAGCCACTGCTTGCCCTGGGATCAGAAGCATGGAATGTTGGTACTATTTGGGTTTTTGTCAGGTACTTGTGATCAGGGCCGGATTTTCCTATAGGCTAACTAGGCTTCAGCCTAGGGCCTCAAGATCCGTGTCACATTTTTTATAAAGGTTAGTACCAATAACAACATGTTTCATTTAACATATTGATATATATCACAGTAATGATGTATTTTATTATCTCTCATGTAATATACAAACTTAAAAATGGGAGGTGAAAGGGCCTCATAAGTGGAATAGCCTAGGGCCTCTTTTCATCTAAATCCGGCCCTGCTTGTGATCTGGATTAGTCATTGTTGGAAACAGGATACCGGGCTAGATGGACCATTGGTGGCTAGTCTTATGTTCTTATGTGTATTTTCTATATAAATATATAAACAAATATATAGGAAAAAGAATTATATACTGTAGAATATATCCAAGTTCTAATGACATACTTATAAACACATTCTTCAGAAAGATAATACATGTATTTACATAACATTTTTTTTAAATCTAGGTATGGTGATATGGTACCAAAGACAATAGCTGGAAAGATATTTGGTTCAATCTGTTCCCTCAGTGGTGTTTTAGTCATCGCCCTGCCAGTCCCTGTAATTGTCTCCAACTTCAGTCGCATCTACCACCAGAACCAACGAGCTGACAAACGCAGGGCTCAGAAGGTGAGCGTCAGCTTTCTTATTGAATGATTTGTGTGTTTAACTTGATATAGCCCAAATCCCCCTAGAATGCTGGCGAGGGAAGGCGAGGTAAATGTGCATTTGTGATTGAGAGCACCTGTACCTCACTGCTGAAAGGGTGGTTCTGACGGTTGCCACTCTTCCAGGATTGATATTAAAGACATCAGCAGACTTCCAAGTTAAGCTGACTGCAGCAGTAAGTTTTACGCCAAGAGTTTGATTGACTCAGGAGCTTAGAAGAGTTTCCAAAATAAAGATTGTGTTCACTTTTGCAAATAAAAATTGATCACATTCCACAGCAAGGGCTTCAAATGTGACTATTTATCAGAATTTGGAAAATGTTAGCAATGCAAAAATGGTGTCATTTCAGAAAAGGATAGGAAATATGAAATGCGCTTTCTTTTATTGAACCGAACCCTACCTTCTGTGGTAGATCAGCTTGTTGTAAGATCTAATTTAACCCCTTCTGGTACTAAGGGCTCCTTTTACTAAGCTGCGTTAGCATTTTTAGCGCACGCTAAACCCGTGCTACGCAGCTAGAACTAACGCCAGCTCAATGCTGGCGTTAGCGTCTAGTGCGCGCTATTCTTTGCGTTAATGCCCTAACGCGGCTTAGTAAAACGAGCCCTTAGGTTGCACTGTTATTGTTAAACCCATGACTTATTATAGCCCTTGAGCTCCCTGGTAGATTAGAACCTAGTGTGGATTTATGTTTCTTTTTCTCATTGTGATTGCTGCACAGGTATCATCTTGTGATCCGTTAAGTCTAATGATTTCTTATTTTACTTTCCTTCACTGTAATTTCTTTTGATAATATCTCATTGTTTACCAGTACTCAAACCCCCCTTTACGAAGCCACATTAGGCTTTTTTTTATCGCCAGCCATGGTGGTATTAGCATCAGAACTAATACCGCCATGGCCAGCAATAAAAAAGCTTAACACAGTTTTGTAAAAGGAAGGAGGAAGAGGAATACACCCTGGGAGAATGGGATAGAAATCGAAATAAATAAATATTTTGCAACTGTGAGGATAGAAACCTTCAAGATCATGAAGGGCATAGAAAGAGTAGATTTTTCAAATTATGGGGAACCACAAGTACAAGGGGGCACTCAGAGAAATTGAAAGGGGGAAGGTTTAGAACAAACGCCAGGAAGTTCTTTTTCACCCAGAGGGTGGTGGATACATGGAACGCGTTACCGGAGGATGTAATAAGCAGGAGCACGCTACAGGGCTTCAAAGAAGGTTTGGATAGGTACCTGGAAGACAAAGGGATTGAGGGGTACAGATAGGAGTAGAGGTAGGTTATAGGGATAAGATTAGAGGATTAGAGGCAGTTACAAAATTAGTCAGGGACACTGTTCAGGCAATTAACATAGAAACATAGAAACATAGAATATGACGGCAGAAAAGGGCTGTAGCCCATCAAGTCTGCCCACGCTAATGACCCACCCCCAGACTTCACCCGGCCTGATGGGCCACCGTGGGAGCGGACCGCTGGGCAAGATGGACCTCTGGTCTGCCTCAGCGGAGGCAACTTCTTATTTTCTTAAGTTGTACTTGTAGTTGCAGTTTAATTTTGCAATAATCTAAGGGTTTTAGGGCCCCCTTTATCGAGCTGCGCTAGAGGATTTTAGCTTGAGCTAGCGAGGTAAATGCTCCAACGATCATAGGATTCCTATGAGCATCGGAGCACTTGCCTCACCGGCCCGTGCTAAAATCCTCTAGTGCAGCTTGAGTAAAGGGGGGAGGGTGATTAGGTTTATAGTGAGGTGGAGTGATGTTGTAATTTCTGTATTTGTAACGTAGTTTGTTACAGTATATATTTTTTTATGTGCAAGTCATGTAGAATATACATTGACAGGTGAGGTAAGAATATTAATAAATGAAAAGAAATATTCTGAATATACTCACTAGTCAGTTGGGGGTCTTTTTACTTGCACCTAGATTTAACAGAAACTGTTTAGATGCAAATAATCAGTCTGTGTTTACATCAGAAAAATCAATAAAAATGTACACTATAAAAGAGAACGCATTTTGTTGAAAAAATGCATCTCGTAATACTACATATTTCATTTTTCTGTAGGTTCTGCTTAGAATTATACAAAACATTAAGGGTCTCTTCTAACAAACTGCACTAGCAGTTTGTAGCGCGGTGAGCCGCGCTGAATGGCCCACGCTGCTTCTGACGCTCACAGTTTGATAGAAGAGGCCCTAACTGGGAAAAGGATGACTCTGAGCATGCTCCAGTCATGATGCCTGTCCAGACAAAAGCCAAACCAAAAATACGTAGCTAGGCTTAGTGACCTCTTGGCTGTATTGAAATATGCCAAAAAAAAAACAAAAAAAGCGCTTATGTACTCAACTCTATAGCGAAAAAAAAAGGGGCAAAGTATATATTCTCAATGGCAATTGTAAATGCTATCAGGACTGCAGTGAAGTCTGTTATGCTTGTTAATTTGGGGGGGGGGGAAAGAAAGAAAGCTAATTAGAGAAAAACAAATAAATACTGGGAGGCATTCTTGTGCTGTGTAATCCAGCTGTTTTATGTACCTCTGGGCCCAGGCTGACTGTTCTCATGGAAGCTGTCTTTATCTACTAAGTCTATTCCCTTCAGTCTGGCTGTATAGTACATGTGGTGTGGAGACCTTGCTGTTACTTTCGGTATCGTTCAGGCTCCTGTTTAGCAGGGCTGAACTAAACTGACAGCTTATTGCCTATTCAAAACTGTACTTTGGATTACGGAGCTCTTTGGTAGTTTTAAAAATTGCTATTTAGAAGCATCCATCGGAAGTTGTAAATCACTTGAGTGTCCTGCCTTATCTGTGGAAAAAGGAAGATATTGCTGAGATCTATTTCAGAGAGCTAACCTGGAGTGACCGGCTTGTGACAGTGGCCAATATTCAGTAGCCACAGCAGAATCTTTAAGGTCTACCAACCCAATAAACCATCTCAACACCCTACCTAGATATAACACCGGCATCATGTTTTATATGCTTTTCTAAACAGCAGTGTAGTTCAACTCTCAATTCATGTTCATCTCTGTTAGTGCTACATGGCCCACATGTTAACATTACAACTGATTTCCTCCAAATGCTGGTCACTTCCTGCAACATTATCACAGAGGTTTTGTATGAAGGTTCAGTGGCCAATAATACCTGGTCCAACCCCTGTGGAGTCCCACAAGGCTCCCCCCTATCACCTTCCCTATTCAATATCTACATTGCATCACTGGGTCACATGTTGTCAGACCAAAAACTGAAATCCTACATTTTTGCAGATGACATTACAATTGTCATCCCCATCTCCTCATTATCACAAGAAACAGAACAGCACATCTCATCAGTACTCACCATGGTCGAACACTGGACAACTCTGTTCAAACTGAAACTAAATCCAGAAAAGACTAAACTCTTCCTTGCAAGTCCCAACCACAAATTAACGACCACCACCCTACAACTCAACGGTCTAACTTACCCATCAAAATCCTTGGAGTCATCCTAGACCGATACCTGACCTTCGAAGATCACACCAATGCCCAGGTCAAAAAATATTTTCAGACCCTCTGGAAACTCCGCACCATCAAACATTACTTCGACTTCCTCTCCTTCAGACTGCTGGTCCAATCCCTAATCTTAAACACCCTGGATTACTATAATATTATATATTTGGGCTCCTACAAGAAAACCATCAAACGTCTAAGACTCATTCAAAACACCGCCGTCTACCTAATCTATGGCCTCAAAAAGTCAGACCATATCAGCCCTTACTACAGAAAACTTCACTGGCTGCCACTAGAAGCGAGAATCATCTTCAAATTCGCCTGCCTCTGCTTCAAAACCCTAACTGGCTTATCCCCGATATATCTCTCTCACCACTTTGCATTCCCAGGCACCATTCGCACACACAATGCCTATCTGTTTACCTACCCATCCCCAAAGGGATGCACCTACAAAAGTTTCCTTAACAGAACTCTCTCATTCCAAGCTGGCAGATGGACAGATTGCCTGACCACCCTCATCTCATCTGCCCCATCTTACTCTTACTTCAGGAATTCCCTCAAATCTTACCTCTATGATAAATTTCTCGACCCCCCCCCCCCCTCAAATAACCAAACCCTACCACCTCTATCTTATTCTTTAAGTCTCTCAAACAGTATTTTCACTGTATAAATATCGCTGCTATAGATGTACAGACTCCTGTACTGTAATTCTGCTTTGTCTTCCGCGGTATTAATACCTATGCTAAACTATGTACAGTCCCCTGCATTGTAACTTGCTCTCAACTGCATAGTACATTCCCTTACATTGTATCATCACTGTATATGTACAGTCTCTTACACTGTAAACCGCTCTGAACTGTTTGTGGTATTGCGGTATACAAAAATAAAGTTATTATTAAGTTATTATTAAACTGTCCCACCCCTAAAAATTAACCCACCACCACTCCATAAACAGCCCCATAACCGTCCCACTACCCTGAAGATGTCTCCATTTCCAAAAATGACTCCTCTACAATGACCAAAGTCACAACTTAATATTTAAATTTCTCTCATCTTGGAAAAGTACATAGAAAGAAATCTGTTCAAGTTTATACAGGAAAAGGCCTCAGAAATGGAGCCTACGCGCAGTCATAATGTCATAAACTTGAATAGATTTCTTTCTATATACAATGTACTTCTCCAAGATGAGTGGAATTTAAATATTAAGTTGTGATTTTGATCATATATACCACTCGGGTTGATCTATTTAGGTTTCCCCTTATATGACCCCAACCTCCATCCAAATCCTCTCCCCCCAAAAAAATATGCCCCACATACTGGCTCCATCTCCAAAAACTACACCCATAACTGCCCCATCACCGCCAAACTGCCACATTCCAAAATCTTCCCTTGCAACTTTCCAACCATCTTGCAAGCTGTCTTACCCCCTGCCCCCCATCTACCCTTCACAATAGTCCCAACACCTGCAAATTGATCCACCCCAAAAACTAACCTCCCACAATAGCACCATTATTCAACAGACTGCACTACCCACACCCAATTCCAATTGTTATAACTACCACACAACTCTGAAATCTGCCTCATCCCCCCAAACTATCTGCACAGCTACCCCCTACTCCAAAAATGTATCCCCACACAACTGACCCACCACCCCACAAACTGTCCCACTCTCATAACCTACCCCCACCTAATTACATACCATCTTGCAAATGCTCCACTATACAAAAACTACCCATATGCAACTGCACTACCACTCTGCAAACAAACACCCCCCCCCAAAAAAAAATTACTACCTCACAACTACCCCCAAAACCAAAAAGAAGGACTGCAAGGGCACAGTCCAATTTAAATAAGCAGCAGACCAGAAAAGCTGTCAAAGGCAGTATGGTGCAACAACCACCCTCAAAAACTACAACCCACAGTAGCCTCACCAAGCCACACTGCCCCACCCTCAAAAACTAACACTCCCCCAGGCAACTGCTCCACCAACCCCAAACTGCCTTACACCTCCAAAGTAACTGCTACTTCTGTCCTACCCCCCCAGAACTACCCCTAAGCCTGCTCCACCACCCTCAAAACTGCCTTCCTAAAAACTGCTCCTGCACCTTCTCCACAATCCCCCCAAAACCACTCTCATGCAACTTCCCTACCACCTCACAAATTGCTCTTACTCCTTGCAACTGCACACCAACCTGCAAATGCCCCACCACCTAAAAACTTTCCTCAAGCAACTGCATCACCATTCCACAAACTGCCTTATCCCCAAAAACTACTGCCCAATTTCCCTACCATCCCATAAACTGTCCTCATGCCCCCAAAATACTGCCTCTCCATCCTACATATTGCCTGACCTGAAAATCTATGAACTACAACATAGAAACATAGAAGATGATGGCAGAAAAGGGCTACAGCCCATCAAATCTGCCCATTCTGCTTACCCACCCCCTGTCTATGCCCTAATGACCCAATTTCCTTATCTTGACCCTCGTAGGGATCCCACATGGGTATCCCATTTATTCTTAAAGTCTGGCACGCTGTCTGCCTCGATCACCTGCACTGGAAGCTTGTTCCAATGATCAACCACTCTCTCTGTGAAGAAATACTTTCTGGCGTCGCCATGAAATTTTCCGCCCCTGAGTTTGAGCGGGTGCCCTCTTGTGGCCGAGGGTCCCTTGAGAAAGAAAATATCGTCTTCCACTTCGACACGTCCCGGGTCCCCCACTTTCCCACAAACTGCTCCCACTCCTAACAATTACCCTCTGCAACTACTCCAACATACTCTAAACTGGATGACTCCCAAAATTACCCCCAAACAAATGCCCCCTCAAGCATAGCTACACCCCTCAACAAAACATGTATAGAACATAGCAGAGAGGTACACACACGAACAGGCACACATGCACAGAGAAACTGTAAATAATTTTCTCTCTGATCTATAGCTCATTTTCTTTGTAGTTAATTCTAGCGTGAAAACCATTGAACAATTCATAGGTTTCTTATTAAATGCAATGTATACTGCCAACAAGTATCTATTGCCATGGGCAGGATCAGATTAAAGCATTGGCAAGCTGCCACATACTAGATTAAATTCTATAAATGGTACCTAAGAAATCGGCACCAAAAAAAATGGCACAGCGTTATTCTATATAGAGCACTGAAAAGTTAGGCACCATGTATAGAACATCGCTTACGCCTGGACCTGCAACTTACTTTAGGCTCAAGCATTTACACCAGCTGAAATGTGGTGTAAATCCTCGTCCCTAAATTAGGCGTGGATCCCCCTTGTTCTATAACAGGAATGCCCCAATCTGCCCATGGCCTTCCCATGGCAATGCCCCCTGATCGTCCAAGTTTCCATAACCAGAGCTGGTTTTTAGACGTATCTAAAACCAGCTTAGGCCTTTCCCCTGCCTCTAAACGCACAGAGAGAAAAAAGGCATGTTTAGAGGAGGGGAAAGGGCGGGCAGTGGGCGGGAGGTGGGCCGACCTAGGCGTACAACACCTAGGCGTACAACACCTAGGCGTACAACAGGTATAAACAAAACCGTAGGCAGGTTGCCTAGTCAGCACTTATACCTTTTTGACTTAGGCGAAGTCAAACCAGGTCTAAGTGCCGAAAAAGGGGCCGCTGAGCTTATTGTGGCTGCTGCGATCAGCTCAGCGGCCCCAGCAACCTGCCTACCCCTCCACCGCAAGCATTGCGACAGGAGAGATGCCTCATCTCTCCTACCGCGATGCCATCACTCCTCTACCCTAACTGCCGCAACCCGCGGCAGGAGAGATGCCTATCTCTCCTGCCGCGGGTCGCAGCAGTTCTGGTAGAGGAGTGATGGCATCACGCTAGGGGAGATGAGGCATCTCTCCTGCCACGATACATCACCCCCCACACACACACACAACATCGGGGCAAGAGGGAACCCAAGTCCTCTTGCCCCGTCGAACCGCGACCCCCCCCCCCCGATTACATTGGGGCAAGAAGGAGCTCAAGCCTTCTTGCCCCAGCGATCGTGCCACTCCCCCCCACCGAGTACGAGCAGGCCAGGAGGGAGCCAAGCCCTCCTGGCCCTGGCGACCCCCCCCCCCCTCCGACACGAACGGGCCAGGAGAGAGCCCAAGCTCTCCTGGCCCCGGCGACCCCCCCGACTGGATTGGGCCAGGAGGGAGCCCAAGTCCTCCTGGCTCCGGCGACCCCCTACCCTCCACTCCCCCACTACAATACGGGCAGGAGGGATCCCAGGCCCTCCTGCCCTCGACACAACCCCCCTCCCCCCAATGACCGCCCCTCCAGAACCCCCGATCGGCCCCCCAACACCGACCTGCGACCCCCCGGCTGACCCCACAACCCCCCACCCCCTTCCCTGTACCTTTAACGTTGGCCAGACGGACGGGTGCCAAGCCCGCCCGTCCGGCAGGCCAGCCGACTCCAGAATGGGGCCGGATTGGCCCAGCCGTCTGAAACCCCGCCCACAGGTGAGGCCTAAGGCGCCTGGGCCAATTAGAATAGGCCCAGGAGCCTTAGGCCCCTCCTGTGGGCGGGGCCTTAGGCACATGGGCCCAACCCGGCCTAACATGGGACTGGGCCAAGTGTGGGTCTGACTGGCTGTGACATCTAGAACATGGGTCTTTACAGTGTGCTTCCTGTCCTGACTGCTGATAGCACAGCCGAACTTATCACTACCCCAAAGGGTAGTGCAGTAGCACATCCCTCAGTCCCCTCCACACACAAACTCAACCTCCCAATAGCATCATCAGGTCCTCCAGAATGAACCTCCATGTCCCTCTGCATCCCCAATAGCATCACCAAACCCTCCCGATATACATATCCCATCCCCTTCCATCAAAACTCACCCAACCAAGCCCATTCTTCTCCCACCCACCAGTCCTTCCTCGGGACTAACTGAGGGGGTCAGCGGTGGTGAAACAGGGTCCTGGGAAGCAGTGATCCCTCTTTGCTGCCACCCAGCTCAGTGCTATTATCCAAATTTCAGTTATCCAGAATGGTACCAGTAACCCCTAGTGGCTGTAACGCAGTACTACTGTTATGGGTCATCCTGTACATCTATTTAAATGTTTATAATTATGATTTTTACATTTATGACAATAAGTAGAGAAATAGAATATCATTGGTAAGTCAATTTAGACTAGTATACACGTACCATATTAGTGTAATACATGCAGAATGAATTCCAAATATTTTTTGTGATCTGGGCGTTTAGTAGAGGCAGGCCATAATCAAAACAAAACTCCTTTTGGATGTTTGTTTTGATTATGGACATTTTCCCTGCTTCTGCTTTGAACGTTTAAGGACTTAGGCCAAAAGGGGACTTAGACGGTTTTTTTGATTATGCGCCTCCACATTTTCATTCACTTTGACTGATTTATAATTACCATAGCTTTCTTCTTTGAAAGGTTTAGTAATGCAGGGAGGCATAAATGATACAATATAGACTTTTTCCTACAGAAAGCCAGACTTGCTAGAATTCGTGTGGCAAAGAGCGGGAGTGCTAATGCTTATCTGCAGAGCAAACGAAACGGACTGCTGACGGAAGCCCTGCAGCAGGTAATGCCTGCCACTGGGATTCTTTTCATGATCTGTTGACCACAGAGTTTTTAAAGAAATGATTTGAGGAGATACTTCCCCCAAAATAACAAATAATTAGGCAAACCTGTTCTGAAATACAGTTAATCTGTGCTCAATGCCCATTCGTGTCTACATAAAATACCGAAAAGATTTAGGTCATTAGTTCATTACAGACAAACTGTCTTGAACTGTGGTATTAAGCCAGCACAAAATAATAATAAGGAACTAAATGCCCGATGCTCCAACGCCTACAGTCCCTGTAAGCAAAGACTCATGCTGAACTACCATGCTGAAATCTGCCTCGGGGTGGGGGAGAGGGAGGAACAAAGTGGTGCTTCAGCTAGGTCTGTGCTTGTAGGGCCTTTGCAGCACTGATCCTTCTTAATCTTTTGGGGGTTAGCCCAAGAGATTGGAGGCAAGGTGGCAACAGCAGCAAGCCCAGACATGAGAAGGGAAGTGTGCTAAGGATCTCATGCATGCCAGAGCCTTGCCATCACCCTTAAAATGCTGCCACCCTATAAACACAGTCCATCAACTGGCTGGTCCAGCCCTGGAGCAGGTTTCCAAAATCGCTACTCCTTTCTAAAGGACCCTAATTATTGGTGCACCATTATTCAACTAGTAGCAGAGAGCGTTTTAGGAAAATAAGAATAGATTTACTGGGTCAGACCAATGGTTCATCAAGCCCAGTAGCCCATTCGAATCCAGGTCACTAGTACCTGGCCAAAATCTAAGGAGTAGCAATTTTTGATGCCCGCTGCCAGCAATATTCCCAGATACTCAATGGCAGCCCCTTTCCGAGCTTTGGGTTGTTGGGTTGGGGGGGGTTGAGCCGGCTAACACAAAGATGGTTTAACTCATTGTCCCACAAACTTTCTCGAGCCGCGGCACACTAAACGTAGTGGCCGCAGCTTGAGGCATCTGCAAGTGTGCAGACGTTGCTGTGATGTCATCATGTTGACATCCAAGCATGCGCGAAGGCTCTCCAGATGGGTCCTAAGATGCCAGAAGGGGATGCCAGCTTGGAAGAAGACCAGAGAGAAGGAGAGGCGCTGCACCGACTGATTGTCTACAGGACGTGCCTCTCGCCATGGGAGGCACGTCCTGTAGGCAGTCAGCCGGCACCGCTCCTCTTCCTCAGTGTGCCTTGGCACACCTGAAATCTCAGGAGGCACACAGTTTGTGATAAACTGATTTAAGTCAGCATTCAGCCAATGTATTTTTGAATTCCTAGGACAAGGATAGTACCACCACGATATTTCCCCCCTCTTTTTTTTTTTTTTGTACTGTGACTGTGCTAAATCTGTTTGCAATTGTTGAATGTCTCTTTAATGTGAATTTGTTTTGCAAGCTCACACTAAATTTGGTTGACATGAACTGTTTTTAGCTGCAACCCACTGACGTTTCACTGCAGTCCAAAAATCTGATCTGTCACAGTGGTGAGACGTCTGGTTTACAAGTGAAACTCATGCAGAATGTTATGTTTTCACAGTCCAATGAAGAACAGGCTCTTGTTAAAAAATCTGGCTCCTCTTTTGCAATCCAGCATCACCACCTGCTGCACTGCCTAGAGAAGACCACGGTAAGAATCAGTTTATTTCCAGGAGCCCAGAGAAATGTAATTTTGTTGCTGTGTAGCTTATTATTCCTCATTAATGATTATTTACATTACAGTAATTAACTCTGATTATCAAACAACATGTTTCAGCATCTGAATATTTAAAACTTTTGTTTCATTTGCATATAAATGCTAAACACCCTATTTTGCATTTTTTTTTCTTAGTACACATAGACACATAGCAGTTGTGCACAGCACTGCATCAAAGCTTTTCCTTCACACTCCGTTCATTTATTTTTCTAAGGGAAAGGCGATGATATTTGATATGCTGCAGTTTTATACATATTATATACAGGTACTTATTTAGTACATGGGGCATTGGAGGGTTAAGTGACTTGCCCAGAATCACAAAGAGCTGCAGTGGGAATTGAACCAGGTTCACTGCACTAACCATTAGGCTATTTCTCCACACAGGCAGTGAGACATCATATCCCAAGGTAGTGGTGTTATTTTATACAGGGTCCCTATTACTAAGCTGCATTAAGTAGCCAACACAACCTTATCAGCATTATCCAGTGCCCTAAAACAGAAGCCTATGTGGTAAAAACGCCATGTTAGCTGCCTAACATGGGACTGGGCCAAGTGTGGGTTTGACTGTCTGTGACATCTAGAACATGGGTCTCTACAGTGTGCTTCCTGTCCTGACTACTGATAGCACAGCCGAACTTACCACTATCCCAAAGGGTAGTGCAGTAGCACATCCCTCAGTCCCCTCCACACACAAACTCAACCTCCCAATAGCATCATCAGGTCCTCCAGAATGAACCTCCATGTCCCTCTGCATCCCCAGTAGCATCACCACATCCTCCCGATATACATATCCCATCCCCTTCCATCAAAACTCACCCAACCAAGCCCATTCCTCTCCCACCCACCCGTCCTTCCTCGGGACTAACCGAGGGGGTCAGCAGTGGTGAAACAGAGTCCTGGGAAGCAGCGATCCCTCTTTGCTGCCACCCAGCTCAGTGCTGTTATCCAAGTTTCAGTTTAGAATGGCACCAGTAACCCCTAGTGGCTGTACCGCAGTACTACTGTTATGGGTCATCCTGTACATCTATTTAAATGTTTATAATTATGATTTTTACATTTATGACAATAAGTAGCAAAATAGAATATCATTGATAAGTCAGTTTAGACTAGTATACACGTACCACACTAGTGTAATACATGCAGAATGAATTCCAAATATTTTTTGTATGAATGATTACACTTGTTGGCTTTAAACTAAGCTAAACTAATGGTAGGTAAAGCGATGGTGCCAGATGGGATACATCCAACGTACTGAAGGAACTTAGGGCTAAGTTCTGGCGGCTCCACTGTCTGACCTTTTCAGTGCTTCTCTAGGGTCAGTAGTGGTCCCAGAGGACTGGAGAAAGGCAGTTGTGGTCCTTCACCGCAAAAACTTCAGGCCGGTTAGTCTTACTTCAGTGGTAAATTAGTGGAAATGCTTTTAAAACAGAAGATAGGTTTCTGGAATGAATTACAGTACCTGAGGCAGCATGGTTTTACTAAAGGAAGGCCTTGTCAGACTAATCTGATTAACCTCTTTGACTAGGTAACCAAAGAGTTGGATTTCTAATCTAATATAAATTGACACTTTTAAGCTGCTTTAACCCTATAAAGGTCCAAAATGGCTTACAATTTTAACACTGCATTAATCCATCAGATCTCTATATAGAATATCATTGCAATGTATATTCTTCTTAATTTCCTACTTCACAAATTTCTCAAATAAATAAGTTTTCAAGCCTTACCAAAATAACATATAAGAAGATTGCTTTTTCAAAATAGATGGTAAAGTATTCCAAATTTGAATAGATTGATACAAAAGGGAATTTTCAAGAATTTTTTTTAATTCCTTTAAACAATTTCCAGTGACGTCATCAGGATGACGGCAGCTCTCACCTGAAGCTCCGATCAGCCCCAATGAAAAAGGAGTCAGCATCCAGACTCGGGAGTTTACCTTTCAAAACCTGCACTATCGATCCCTCTTAACCACTTGGGCATACCTGCCATGCAAGCAAATGGCCCAAAATCATGTTGGCGAAATCAAACAATATTTTCAAGCAGCCACATGTGAGGAAGATGGCGGACCCAGTGGTAGACTATCGATCCTCACCACCCCAGATGATAACGATATTTCAGTATCCTTGCTGATGGACGGGATCATGTGCCCTTAACTAAAAGAGATCTCCATAATATATTGCAGGACTTAAAACTGGGGCTGCAGAATGATACAGTGGCGTGGCTGGGTGAATTGAAAGAGCTAATCCAGGATCTGTGAGGTGGCCTGACCGATTTGGGCATAAGAATAGAGGATGCGGAACAGCAATTAGAAGAGCAAGGTGATTCACTCATGACAACAGTAACACGAGTGGATACATCTTTCAACCAACTAGAAGCACTTCAGGAAAAAGTGGACGACTTGGAGAACCAAGCCTGATGACACAATATTCGTGGAATCCCAGGGGAGGAAAATATTGGGGGAAATAGTGCAAGATATTTGCTTTTCCCTCTTCCTGACTCATCCCGAGTTCTCTCTGGAGAGGATATTCAGTTGGACCAAGCTCATTGTGCACTTGGGTCTCAGGCATCCAACAGGCCACATGATATCATAGCTTGTTTCACCTCTTACCTGCTAAAAGAACAAGTCTTATTAGCGGCAAGAAAAGCCAGAATCATTAAATATCAAGGTACCGAAATAGCACTTTTCTAGGACCTCTCCACTCTGACTTTACAAAAGCGAAGAGATTTTTGTGAAATCACTTCCTTGTTTCAGAGAGAGAAAGTCAAATACAAGTGGCTTTTTCTGTTTGGTTTATCCTTTGTTATCAGCGGGAAAATGTACCAGGTGAGAAGTTTGGTGGAATCACATGCACATTTGAGAAGAGCAGGCTTGTGGAAGGAACCAGAGCCATCAGCCCTTACGTCGATGCCACCTCACCCAATCACGCCATGGTGGACGAGAGTCCCCCACAAAGCTGGCAAAACCATCAGATTAAAGCACCAAGCAGCGGACAATACTGGATTTCTCTCTGTTATATCTTGACTGCTCTAATACTCTGGTATGATTAATGTCTTACAAACTCAGATCGTTGCATATTGGAAGGCATGCTCCTTCAGAAAGAAAATGTAATGCTGTGCATAGATGGCTGGTTGTTTCACAGCTGACGTTATTGTATGCTGCTGGATTTACAACTTACAGAGTGTGATTTGGATGGTAGTTACTAATTTGTTGCATATTGTTGGGAGCAGTAGGTGAGTGTGGGGAAGAGATGAGAAGGTAGGGAAGTGAGTGTTTTGCTAGAATGGGAGTATGTCTGGTTTATGGAACAGGTTGGCATGGAGTGTGAGTGGGTGGTTTGCGTAGGCCTGGATGGCTGTTATAACTACTTGGCTTGAATTGCTTCGATGACTAAATTTTGTTACCTGGAATGTAAGTGGCATACATTCCGCCATTAAGAGAAAAAAAAATACTGACAAACTTATGAAGGAGAAATGTGGGACTAGCATTGTTATAAGAAACCCATCTAAGTATAGCTGAACATCAAAAATTGAAAAGAGAGTGGGTCAATCATTGCTATCTTTCCACAGCTCTGGTTCATAGATGAGCTGGAGTTGCAATATTAGTAAACAAAGCTTCCCTTTTGTGGAACATACTACCTGTCGGGATACTCAGGGAAGATGGTTAGTACTGCACTGCTCTTTGTATGCTCCCCTTATGTAGTAGTCTCATTGTATGCTCCTAATTACCAGGATAAAGGGTTTTTCCCAGAATTTATTAAACTTTTATTAACATTGCATAGGTCAGGGGTGTCCGACCTTTTGGCTTCCCTGGGCCGCATTGGCCGAAAAAAATGTTTCTGGGGCCGCACAAACGCTGCAGCAAGACAGAGGAGAGAGCCGGCAAGGCGGTAAACACCCGGGGGCAGCAGAGGAAAACACTGCATCGCCCTTGACTGGGGCCGCACAAAATACTTCACGGGTCCGCATGCGGCCCTCAGGCCGCAGGTTGGACACCCCTGGCTTAGGTGCACCTTTATCATCGGAAATGACTTTAATGCAGTTGCAGACCCTACTATAGATAGAGATACACCAGGATTATTTTGGGGGGAGGTGGAGGCAGGCAAAGCAGTTCTAAGGGGGGAAATTATCTCCTTTGTCCATCATCGTCGTAAGCAGCAGAATAAACAATTCCTCCTCTTACAAACTCAGCTTCCTTAACAGCTGGTGAATCCAGACGAGTGGGTTATGTACACCTACCAGCAGGCGGAGATAGAGAGCACAAAGTTGAGCTCTGCCATATTTACAATGGTCTGCTCACTGGTACTTCAGTATTCCCTATCTCCACAAGCTTATAGATGGTGTCTCCTGCTCCTGATTTTAGCTGCTGCTCAGCATGGCTTGCAAGCTTGGGTTGGTCCAGCTCCAGGTGCAGCTTTGCTCCTGTTTATGCTTGACTGACTCAGTGAGCAAGGGGCTAGGCTTCCTGGGTGCCTTTTCAGGATATAGCTGGTGGTGCCAGTACCCTACCCATCCCCTATGGTCCTATCTGTCTGTGTACTGCACTCCTCACTCCCTCCTCAAAAAAAAAAAAAAAAAACCTCAGCTATATCCAGAGAGAATACAGTGTAAAACTCAGCTTCACCAAGCTTGCCTAGCACTTGCGAGGCATTTCTCAGTGGAAAACAAGGAGCAATGTATCCCGCTTCAAAATACACTAAATGCACTCATACATCAGTTTACTTTAAATACATTACAGCATGGGCGAAATAGATTTTTTAAATATGGAAATTGCATGGACACTTGTTTGGTCCGTGCACAAACGGGTCCATATTTTATCATGATATTGAGGGATCCTACGGGAAATCCGCCTGCTAATAATAAGCAGATTAATAAATTACTAATGAGCTATTATGGAACTTTATACACGAACCCGGTGGACTCTTCTTTACAGGAGGACACTTATTTTAAGGGATTAAATTTATCCTCCATAACTGCACAGGATTTGGAAAAACTAAGTGCCCCCTTAGATGTGGGAGAGATAATTAATGCACTTTGAACTCTTCCTGTTTCAAAGACACCTGGGCCTGATGACCTTCTGGTGGAATTTTACAGGATATTGGCCTATAACCTTACCCCCACACTATTGGCTGTATATACCAAAGGTTTGGGTCAAATGCAGCTCCCTCAGACTATGAGTAGAGCCACAATTAGTATGGCCTAATTTACCGGCACCTAAAACAGATGCCTACAGATACCTAAGTCATACCATGGTTATTTTCCACCCCTAACCACACCTACTTTGTGGGTTGACAGGCTTAGGCACCTCGTGGGGGTCAGCCAGGGGGGTCGCGGGTCGGCTGGGGGGGCGGTCGGAGGTTCTTGGGGGGGGCGGTCGTTGGAGGGAGGGAGGGGGGTTTGCGTCGAGGGCAGGAGGGCCTGGGATCCCTCCTGCCCGTAATGTAGTGCGGGGTGGGGGTAGGGGGTCGCCGTGGCCAGGAGGGTTTGGGCTCCCTCCTGGCCCGATATTGTCGGGGAGTCGGCCGGGCAAGAGGGCTTGGGCTCCCTCTTGCTCCGATCGCGGGTGCGGGTGGGAGCGCGTGCGAGCGGTCGTTCGGGGTGGGGGTGCGAGCGGTCCTGCTGGGGGGGGGTGAATCGGGCGTCAGCGGGGTGGGAACTATGTAGGAAAACTTTTGTATACCGCGCTCACGCGTATAACGCGCGAGGGGTATGCGCGGTAGGTAAAAACGCGTATAACGCGCGCGTTATATGCGTGAAAATACGGTATTTGTAGAATCAGGCCCAAAAATAGTAGCGTCACTCAGCATCTTCCACATATTGATTCTATCGATTAGTGATTCTCAATTACTCATTTCAGCCCTGGCTGAAATAAGAACTTTGAAAAAACCTATGTATGTCTCAAAGTTAGTGCAAAAGCCAATGAGGAAATCTGGTAAAAATATACATGTATTACTATTGTAAAATGGGAAATACATACAGTGGTACCTTGGAATCCGAACTTAATCCATTCCAAAACCCCGTTCGAGTTCCAAAATGTTTGAGTTCCAAGACAGTTTTTCCCATTGAAAAGAATAAAAACTGGATTAATCCATTCCTTGGTCCCACAAACTCTGCAAGATTGGGCCTACCTGGCAGAAACTGCAAGATCGGGATCCCCAGCAGCAGAGGCAGTAAGATCAGGACCCCCAGCAGCAGAGGCAGCAAGATTGGGACCCTCAGCAGCAGAGGCAACAAGATCGGGATCCCCAGCAGCAGAGGCAGCAAGATCGGGATCCCCAGCGGCAAGACAGCAAGATCGGCAACGGCAGCTGAAAGTGGTGTTCAGCCCAAAGCTTCCCTCCCAGGCGGAAACAGAAAGCTGCATCAGAGGGGAAGCTTTGGACTGAGCACTGCTTGCAGTTTGGATTCCAAAGCAGGCGTTCAGATTCCGGGGCAAAAATGAAGAAAAAAAAAGTTTGGATTCAAAATTGTTCAAGTTCTGGGGCATTCGGATTCTAAGGTACCACTGTATATATACATTTTTGACTAGTCTGAACTATATCTTCAAAGTGCTGTCTTAGAATCGGTGCCTACTGGATTTTTATACATATAAATAGCATCATTCTGAAACCGCCAATCTACATGTATAAATGTTTCCTCAAGTAGATGCTTCTAAAGTGACCTCCTATAGCAATTACAATTCTGTACTAGTTTTTTAAATGTTTAAACTAGTGATACAATAAATATACATCAAATAAAAAACTTCAGCAAAATTTGTTTGTGCCTCTGGGGGACATTTCCATTTGATAGAGAAAAACAGTGATTTTCTCAAACGTACTAGCAATGCTAACATTCTTGCATATTAAGATGATGGTTTACAGATATGTACTAAAATTAAAATCGTACTCTTATCTATTCTGTATAAAAAAATAAATAAATTCAATCAAAACTAAAGCTACATTTTTCCCAAGAGATACTGAAAGAATTTGGTTAGCAGAGCCAAATCTAATGGAAAGTTGTCACTAATAACTAGATTAAGAAAAACAATGTACAATAAAGCATCTACAATCCTGAGAAAAATGTGTGAACCCATGGAATGGTTTATATTTTAGCATAATATGTTCTCAAAACTTAATTAGATTCTAATCCAAACTCTAATTACAGAGAAAGATAATCTCTTTGAATAAATAACTCAGGGAAAAGGATATATTGTGGTTATCTGTTCAACAATAAGTATCCTTGTGTGAAAAGTATGTGAACCCTTCTTTCAGTAACTGGTGCCTCTTCCCTGAGCAACAATATCATCTGCTAAATGTTTCTTGGAACTGTTGATCAGTCTCTCACATCATTCATGTAGAATTTTAAACAGTTCTTCTGTACAGACCTGTATCAACTCTGACATTTAAGGGTTTCCTTGCGTAAGCAACTGGTTTCAAATCATCTACAAAATTCCAATGCAGTATAAGCTCGTTATAACGGACTTCAAGGGACCTGGCAAAACAGTCCGTTAAATCCAGAGTTGCATTTTTTAAAAACTTTTATTTAGGTCAATTTGAAACAACGTACAGTCAATGAACAACAGTCACTGCACAAGCATATCAGCAACATCAATAGCAAAACTCAGCAAAACATTGGTATGGCATGAACTGATTGCAAAACCAGAACACTAAAAGATGTTGCACTGTCTTGGAAAGAAAAATACTCTGTCATTTTCTTCTGGGCTGCATTTTGATACTATATCACCAGCACGCCAAGCGCCTTGTAGACGGAGCCTGCATGTCCATTATAGCCGAACAAAGCTACAGCTTAAAGCGGATCTGGAAACCAAATTGGTTGTCCGTTATATCTGAAAATCTGCTATATTTGAGTCCGCTATATGCGATTATTTTCTGCATGTTTATAAAGGCGCACGGCCGGGACCAGCAGACCTCGTCTGCTATAGACAAGGTTTTGTTATAAGCGAGTCCGTTATAACAAGATTATACTGTAGTAGATCAGGACTTTGACTTAACCAGAACAAGACATGATTACTTGAATATTTAAGGCCATCATCTTGCTCGCACAACTCCCTTTTGGCTCAATTTCAGCTCATGGACAGATAGCCTAACATTCTTCTCTAGAATTTTGAGATAAGAAGTGCAGCCAGGCCAAATTTAAGGAACACACTACCACAGAATCTGTGCTTAAATCGGTCATTACTTACTGCTACTAATCATTTCTATTAGTGCTGTACATATGGTGCATGTACTTCCTCTGTACCCAGTGGGCAGTGGAAGGCTAAGTGACTTCCCCAAGGTCACAAGGAGCCACAGTGGGAATTGAACCCAGTTTGCCAAGATCAAAGCCACTGCATAACCACTAGGCTACTCCTCCACTCTATTATTTACTTTTAAAAGGCTCTTAAAAGCATTTTTCTTTCAGCAAGCATTTTCTTTAACGAGTGTATTGAGATATTTTTTTTTTTAATCAAAGATGTTGCACAGTGATAAGGCAGTTAGATATTTTTTATGATTTTAATGTTTTGTATTTATGTATTATTTAGATTATGTACATTTCTTGAATGCCAGCTAGATATGCAGATAATGCAGGATAAACAATTTTTCAAATAAATAAATTCATGCTTCTTCTATTGATAAGAAGCCATCCAGATCCTGATGCAGCAGAACCCCATACCATGATACTTCCACCACCATTCTTGAGAGTTGGAATGAAGTTCATGATTTGGAAGGCAGTGTTTGGATTTTGTCAAACAGTTGTTTCTGAGATGAACAATTTCAAGTTCTGATTGTTCTTTCCAGAGAACATTGTTTCATAAATCTTATAGGTTGTTCAGATGCTCTTTGACAAACTTGAGGCAAGCAGTAATGTTACTACTACTACTGCTTAATCTTTCTATAGTGCTGCTAGATGTATGCATGTATGTATAGAAACATAGAAAGGTGATGGCAGAAAAGGGCTACAGCCCATCAAGTCTGCCCACTCTACTGACCCACCCCATTAAGTCTGAGTGCTGCTCGACCCACGTAGGGATCCCACTGGATGTCCCATTTATTCTTAAAGTCGATCACGCTTGTGGCCTTGATTACCTGCACCGGAAGTTTGTTCCAGTGATCTACCACTCTTTCTGTGAAGAAATACTTCCTGGTGTCACCACTAAATTTCCCTCCTCTGAGTTTGAGTGGGTGCCCCCTTGTGACTGAGGGTCCCTTGGTAAGGAATATATCATTTTCCACCTCAACACGACCTGTGACGTACTTAAAAGTCTCAATCATGTCACCCCTTTCCCTGCGCTCCTCTAGAGAGTAGAGCTGCAATTTGCCCAGTCTTTCTTATTAGAGATCATTAGGTTCTTCCTAGCTATCCTGCACCTACAAGAGATACCTCGATAGAACACTATCATTCCAAGCAGGCAAATGGAACAAATGTTTAACCAACTTCATCTCAAATGCACTTTTGTACCAAATATTTAGGAACTCAATCAAAACTTATCTCTTTGACAAATTTCTCTGACCCCACTTCAACCTGATGTACTTCCAAAACACTTCCAGATAAACCTGACTAAACTTAACATGCCAATGTAATTTCAAAACCGCTTGTAATTCCCTTGTAAACTGCTTAGAAATGTTTGTGGTATGGCAGTATATAAAAATAAAGTTATTATTATTACCATCCCCTTCAGTTTTTCCTGAGGTATGAACCCTCACATCAACCACACAATGAAAGAAGCCTGGAGATCTTCAGATGTCTGTCTTTCTGATTTCTTTCTGGTGTTATTGTAGTGTCCAACTTTTACATTCATAGACTTCTCACAGTAGGTAGATGATACTCCAGTGGATTGGAAGAGTAGCCTAGTAGTTAGTTGCACAATCTGAGAATCATGGAAGCTAAGGCATCAGACACATTAATGAGCCTTGGGCAAGTCGCATGCTCCCTAATTCTAAAAATATATTATGCACTAAAAAATTGTGTACGCAATTTTGGTCACATACTCCAATTGCATATGCAAATTAATTAACTAACTGGATAATTAGCGCCAATAATTGGCATTTTAACAAGCAATTATTGGTGCTAATTTGAATCAGTTATATAGAATTCTGTCCTTAATTGTCAGTTGCCTCAGGTATAAATTTAGGACCAGTTTCAGTAAATGTATCCAAAATTGATTTACTTTTTTACAAATTGGAAACTGCTCTGCAAACTACTCTTATTGGCAGTATATCAAATAATAACAAAACTTGAAACCTTTATTGTGTCCCTTTTTCGTGTCAGTCTTCACTTTACCTTGTGGCGTTCCTTCTCAGAATCATGAATTTGTGGATGAACAGATGTATGAAGAGAGCTGCATGGAAGTAACTACAACAAATCGACCTTCAAGCCATAGTCCCTCACTCTCCTCTCAGCATGGTGTCACCAGTTCTTGCTGCTCACGTCGTAACAAAAAAACGTTCCGAATCTCCACTCCCAACATGACAGGTAGTCGTCAAGGCAGCGTTCAGGAACTCAGCACCATCCAGATCCGATGTGTGGAAACAACACCTTTATCCAACAGGTATACTACTGCTAGTAATGATATCTCTCTGGAGGGGCTCTTTAACCCCTTTGGATTAATATAGACATGAATAAAAGTCACCTCCAACTGTTGGGTTATATCTGAAAAAGAGCAGGGGTTAGTCATCTCACTTCATTTCCTAAAATGGTAGATATTATATCGGAACAGAAAAAAGTTGGGAAGGGACACAGGTCAAGCCACTGTGGGGACGAATATGTTTATTTAAAATATCAAACAAATTTCAATTAAAATCACACAAATATATTAATAAAACGTGGCAGGCATATAAAGTCCTTTGTAATAAAACATATACTGGAGCCCAACACGGTCCATGTTTCGGCCACAACGGCCTTCTTCAGGGGTGTAAAAAGTGGGCCAGTAGATGGCACCAAATAACATATAATCAAGCAAAAACGAGGTTGCTTGCAGTAAGAATTACAAGGTTCCTTTCACCTGGCACATAAATTAGAACAAATGCAATCTCAAAATGACTCTGTGATAAAGAAAAGTCGCTGCTAATTTATTATATCACCTCAGGTTTTGGTTACAATAGAAGACAAAACACAGCAGTCATCTTAGTTTGGTCCATCAACACCTTCATGCGTGCAGTGATCTCTCTTGTTTTGAAAGAACTTTGGGCTTCTTATACAAAGGTGCGCTAGCGTTTTTAGCACGCTCTACAATGCCCCTTGCGCTTACCCCATGCTACACGGAAAATACTAACGCCAGCTCTAGGGAGGCGTTAGCGTCTAGCGCGCGCAGGGCACTAAGTGTGCGCTAAAACCGCTAGCGCACCTTTGTAAAAGGAGCCCCTTGTGTTGATCAGTGTTTTGAGGCATCTAACCTCCATCATTGTCTTATGGTTAATTTTAGTGTCAATCATTTGAAAACCTTTAGTATGATTTTTTTCATAATTTGCTGACAGAACTGCTTCTTGCAAAAGAGGAGTGACGTGATCATATTTTTTAGAATTAGTAATAATTTTTATTGCTGTGTTTTGTATAATTTGTAGTCTTCGTATTTCTTTCTGTGTTATGCCTTAGAAATTATCAAAGAATGAATTAGGCCCAGTGTAGCGGCAATCACAGGTTTTTGTGCATCTGGGCCTCAGTTGGGAGCTAGATAAATTACCTAGGACAACCGACAGGAGTAGGTGGAGGACAAAATTTGGAAAATAGGGGTGGGGATAGGGAAGCAGAAAAGGATAACATTCTGATCATTTTTTGCTTATCCTTCTCTAGCCGATCCAGTTTAAATGCCAAAGTGGAAGAGAGCGTTAAATTAAACTGTGAGCAGCCTTACGTCACTACAGCAATAATAAGCATACCAACACCCCCTGTAACAACACCAGAAGAAGATGATAGACCAGATTCTCCAGACTACTCACAAAGAAACATTGTACGAGTATCTGCTTTATGAAACATTTAGAATTGTGACCACATAGAAACACTGCCTGGACGGGGCCGGACATTCGATATCTGGGTACAGTGTTCTGAAGAGAAATCTACAAGGGCGTGAAGCCCATTACCAGTGTTCCTACAGCAGCCTGCATAAAGCGTCTACCGAAGTAGATCTTTCATGTTTCAAGGTTTGACCAATGGAAAGAGACGACCAAATAGCATGTCTAGGACATGGTGGAACTATTACACATCGAAAGTATATGTGATATGACAATGAGCACAATGAAATGTCTCCCATTGTTGCTTCTACCATGAGAACTCTTTTATATATAATAAAAACTTCAAACATACTGTTCCAGTTGAAAATGCAACATACAACTGGAAAAAAAGATTTTTGATATTTTTTCCTGTTAATAATCATGAACATCACAGATTTAAAAAAAAAACTGCATATATTTAAAAGTGCATATGGAATATATTTATACAGATCTCAAAATAATAAAACCACAATGCATGCTGTATTTCTTTTGAGCAGTGATCAGTCTACTTATGTTCTTTTAAGTTTAGGCATGATAAGTTCATACTGTAGAAAGAGGCCTATCTGTGCAGTCACAGCAATTGGGATTAATGATGGTTTTCAAAAATTAGACAGAACAACTTCTTATTTGACAACTCAGTATTTGTTACAGGCAAAATAGTTAGTGATTTTTTACATGTTCATGTTTTTCAGTCCTTGGTTCTGTTACAAATTGCAATAATTCACTGTACACTCGTTGAATCAGGGAAAAAGATTTTCCTTTTTCAAGATATTTTGAAAAGTTCTCTCCTTCAAAATGCACAGTATGTCACAATGTTTTGAATAATCTGCTATGTGAATCATTCCCCCCAATGAGTTGCACTTTCAGTTAATCCCTTGTCTGGCAATGCAAATTATTCCTTCTGGTGCCACTCTTCTGTGTTTGCTTTAAGATCCGTAATGGTCTTATTGAGTTCATGTTACTGCCTTATGATAGACATGGCATTCTTTTATGCTTTCTCAAATGCATCCTGTATGGAATCTTACTGTAAAATTTGCCCCAAATTTTTCTTTAATGCAATTTTGATTGATTGAAAGGAAGGATACAAGTGGTTACCGGTGGCTGCTTACATTTTAACTTCCGTGGTGATATAGGATGCCAGATGGATACTGTTATCAACTGGTTTGTTTTTGTTTTGTTTTTACCATTAGCTGTGTAGTGGGTCCTATAACTCATAATATTTCTTGCTTTATATTTGGTAAAATTATATTTTTCACAGAAAATATTATTTTACACCACAGAAATTGCAACTGTGTTTCAAGAAACCACAGGTTTCAAGTGATAAACCTTTATATTCTATTGAAACTATGATTCTCTGATTGATCTAACGAATTCTAGTGGGAGAAAAAATTCTGCAAAGGGTACTTTTTTAAAAAAATCAAAGTCGAGAGTGTTCTTTTATTGTTTAATCTGCAAACTGGCATTTATGCACATGTCCAAAATGTCTCTGTTTTCAGAAAACTGTGATGAACAGAAAACACCGCATGCCTGACTCTCCTGACTTTGGAGATGCTTGAAAGTGTTTGTAAAACAATGGAAAAGAATTTGTACATCAGAACAGAATATCAGAAATGCAGACTCAGGGGGTTCAAATAAGCTGCATTTGGTATACAATGAGCCAATGACATCTGTTGCACTGGGAGAGAATATGGCTTGAATCAGACGATAGTTTAATTTTCTTTGAGTGTACTTCCTTCTAACACAGTACTATTTGCAGCTTGTTTGTTGACCTGTACATTTTGTCACTTTTGTGTTGTTGCAAGTGCAGGTTTGGAGGCTGCCCCAGTTTTAAAGGCTCATTGCAAGAACTACTTCATCATGTAACTTAATGCTTTTTAACCAAGATACAGTAGGAACTGGACCTCAGATTCCTCAAAAATATGTCTTTTTGTAATATATTTTCCATCACTAGAATAATCAACTGCAATAACACAATAGCTGTGTTGTAGTTAAAAATCACCTAATTACCTTCCCTTAATATAGGCCCTCTTATACCAAGCCGTGGTAGACGTTTCTCCCGCAGCTAAATGCTCTGACACTCATAGGAATTCTATCAGCGTCACAGAATTTAATGCTCTGGGCTGTGGTAGAAACCTCTACTCTGGCTTAATAAAGGGAGGGGGAATAATTTGGCAATTAATTTGATAAGATTTTGAAGTACAACAGACTTGCTCTTTTATTCCAGCACTTCAATTGCTTAATTTATCCAGAACTAAAAGAAAATAACCTTTTTTTTAGTGTTTTTAGGTGATTTGAACACTGTTTCAATAGTGGATGACTGTTGATGACTGTGCAAAGTGTATCTATACTGTAAATGAAGTGTAATTATTCCTGTGTATCATAAAAAAACAACAAAGAATGTTGATTTTTGACAATTTTGTTGGAAACTCATGTATCATATTTCAGAGGTTGGCGTAGTATGTGTGCTAGGCTAAGCAAATAGACATCTGAGGAGTATTTCAAATAAAACATCTGCATGCTTTAATGGGAAACCTGCCTCTACAGTAAGTACATTGAAGTTCATGGTCTAGTGTTTGCTATCTAATTCCAGGCTGCAGGCACTACAGATGTTAGGAATCTCTAGAGTGGATTCCACCAGATGTTTCAATGCAAAACTACAGTATTTCTCCAGTAAAACCACAGCACGCAAATGTTTGGTTAAAATGCATAACATTGAAATAGAAAAGCTGAATATGGTGAACAGTCCTATAGCTAAAAACAAATGTTTTAAGTCAAATTCCATTTTTAATGATAATTATGAGCATGGCTTAGGAATTGCTCTTTTTAAAAAAAATTCTTTATTGATTTTCCAAACTTCAATAGTACAATACACAAATATATAACATATAATAAGTCAATAAAGCACTTTCAGTTTACAAAGATACATAACCAATCACTTTCTCCCACCCACCCAATGATTATTCAATAAAACACAGAAACATAAATTTTCCCAATAACCTTATCCTATTCAAATTAATGATATCCTCTCAACCTCCCACCCACCCCAAGTGTAAATACTCAAAGGTCAAAATTAGGACAAAAATAGCCCCTCCCTGGATGTGTACGAAAATAAACAAAAACTGACTCATAATCAAAGACCTACTATAGTGAAGTAATATAAAATGTCAACGGGCCCCAATCCAATTTAAATAAATTACTCTTTAATTTGACTCAAGACTGTCAATGAACCACCTGAAACCTTGCAATCAGTTTTATAAATAAAAGTACTCACATTTAGGTGAGATTCAGTGTGCACTTGACTGATTATGAATACATGAGCATTCCTGTCATGTCTTGGGCCCAATGAATATAAAGCATTTTATTCATCATATCAAAATGTGAGCTGAAATATGGAGTAACATAGCAAATGCCAACAGATAAAGACCTGAACAGTGCATCCAGTCTACCCAACAGCACACTTATTAATTCATGATTAAACCAACAATTAACTTAATATAAAATACTTGATATGTTTCATGAATGGTATTCATGGTACTCTACAACTATTCTAAACAGTTCTCGTCAAATGCTTTGCTACAGTTACAGGACATTAAATAACTTGAAACCTAGAACCTAAAAACAATGCAAATATTGTCAAGTATATTCTTGGAGGACAAGCAAAACATGCATAGTTGATGTCTTCTGAAAGAGCAGAGGCAAGAAAAACTGTATGAGATTTTCTAAGCTTTTACAGCTTTCTAGCATGGTGAACTGATCATCCATGGGCCACCTCAATTTCTTTTTATCCATGGATCCCAATGATTATTTCTTTATTGTGTAGTACTAGTGGGTGTTTTTCATATCTAAAACCTGTCTTTTCATGTAAGGACTCCCTCAGTTTCACCCCTTTGTCCCTAGAAAAGCCCTGGTTGAGATTTTTGCTGTTTTTTTTTTTATACAGTAGCTTCCTTAATTTTTGGCATAGCTTTGATATGAACTGACTAGCATTGTTCAGTGTAGTTTTTAAAAATGAATCATCTGGTTTTGCTTCTGATTTCTATCACCCAGAAATCAAAGTATCCCAGTGGCTTCAAGAAAAGTGAGTAGTTAAGCAAGACAATATACAATATCTACCCATGATTTGTTCCTGTCATATCTTAGCCCCAAACATGGCATCCATAACTGTTCAACCTACCTAAAATGATACATAAGTCTTCATCATCACCAAGAGTAGGAGAAGCAGCTCCTTGATGCAATCAAATTCAACTCAAGTGCATTGACATTAAAGGCATCAACATTCTAGGAACCTGAAGCCACACTGGATGTACCATATTGGCTAGGGATGTATTAGCATCAAGGAGACCGTGAGTATAGATGGAGACCATTAGGATCAATTGTTTTTAGTCCCACTCGAATTAAAAAAACCACAAGAACTCTGATGCTTCAGCCCCAGTTTTGAGAGATTCTGATGTTAACTACTGAGCAAAGATGAAGAGCCATTTGCATCAGTCTTCATCAGTGCACAATGATGGAAGTATGAATACATTTGTCTTTTCACCTTCCTTGCATCCCTGCAGAGAGGACGATTAATCCTTGACATTATCTGGGAGAGGGCAACAGTTTCTAAGAGACTGGGATCTAGCCACAGATATTCCTTAAGTGAGCCAAGAGGATGAGATTTCTCCTGCACCTCTTCCAATCTTGGCATTGGCAGTCTTGGTACATGTGTTAATACATATGGATATGCATGTATAAGAAATTTGCATGCACAAAACAAAACAGATATGCACCAATGAATGCATTCCCCTACCACTTATAGGTTTCTCTGTTCAGGAGTCAGGAGGAATCTGCTGGTCTCCACTTGGACCCCACTCTTTCACAAGAAAGGAGAAAGTTTCCTCTAGAGGAATTTTCCTGCACTGCCCCTTCTAGAAACAGGAAGTAGTCAAGAAAATGGCTGAGAGCATTAAGTTAGTTCAATGTAATTAAAAATTTTGTAGACCAACTATTGTCAAGTCATACCAAAGCAGTTAACAATATAAATAAATTATGAAAACAAATGGAGTATATGGGATAAGCAGACCGGAGAGATGCATATGGAGTACAAGGTGCAAAGCGTAGTGTGTTAACAATAAAAACTTAAATATAATATTAAAGAGAATAGCCAATGCTGCTCTATCATGAAAGGGGTGGCATGAGCAGATCTTAGCATCACAGTGGAGCTTCACTGCAGTGTTCTGAATTAGCTCAGGACATTTGAGGAAAGAAATGTTCATGTTGAAAACCAGAGAGAGAGCTAGATTGTCAGGGTAGCACCTGCCTATACCTATTTATGAATCAATAAAAATACTCCACAAGTTTAAAAAGAGAATATATCAAGAGCAAAAAATGCTATAGAATGGCAATAAATATTGATAAGTATAAGTGAAGTGCTCAGTCACCAACCAATCTGTAAAAAGTATTAAAAGTACAAGCGCCGGTTATAAACAGGGACCATCATAGCAATAACAACCAGTCACTTAACCTTCCATACATAAACATTTGTAATCAAAAAGAAAATAGAAAAATCACTTATCTTTGAATAAATATGAGGAAGGTAGTAAAATATGTTATCCTGCGCTTGTATGAAATCTCAATCTCTTTTGTAAACCCCCATGTTTGAAACTTCCATAGCTTCCCTTCGACTCGAATTTCACGTTATCGTCGTCAGGAAGGGGGCATTGGCTAGAGGAGCAAAGGAAACACCCTATTTGTGTGCATAAGGCCTGCATTAATTTTACTTAGGCCTATGAACCAAACTGTGAATAGCATCATAACCATCCTATCATGCATTCCTAATGCATTGTATGATGGCTTTGCCAAGGAAAACTTTTTTATGAAAGAACACTGAATAGGCCTTTGTTCATTGTTCTTACTATGATCATGAGGCATAGGATTTTCCATAAGCTATGTGTAAACCTAGAGAGACCTTGGGAGAAACATTGTGGTCCAGATTCTGTAACCAGCACCATGGTCAGATGCTGCCTTAAAAGCGCCTGCCAGTTGTGTCAATCACGCAATGGCACCGGGTACAGAATCGCATCATAGGCAAAGATAGGCACCAGAAACGTAGGCCAGGGTTTTCCTGGCCTACATTTCTGGCACCTACCTATGATGTGAATTGTGCCCACATAGTCACTTTAGGCTGCCTAATGCCACTTCTGGTGGAGTTTGGTGGCCTAAAGTACCTCTGTAGGTACTATACCAATGCAGATTTTTTAGGCGCCAGTAGACACCTTAAAACTTGTTAAAAACACTGTTTGAACAGCATTTTTAACAGAGTTGGGAGCGTTTCCCAGCACCTAAAAAATTGGCACTGGTTTGAGAATCCGAACCTGTATGCCCACCAGCCCAGAATGGTTAGACACCAAAGTCTAGCCTGGTCTGTGTTTTGTTCATCAGCCTGCCCATGTGAATACCTATACCTGATTGGCCCCAAGAGAATTCATGTGACCAACTCATCCAGTCAGAGAAGTGATTTTATATGATACAGTCCTCATTATATAAACCTAGGGCTTCAGCACCAGGGAGTTTTAGGTTGCAGGAGCAAGGGCTTTTACTCATGCTTCTAAGACACCTTTTCCTAATAGGTGCTATCTTACTTTTCAAAATGTAGATCTAAGTGGGAAGATCCACACTAAACTATTTAGTGCAGATCTTATGCCTAACTTTGGGCATGGCCCTCATGCCTGCTGAAACACGGTGTAAATGCTGGCTCACAACTAATGGTGATTGGGCACATAAATGATTCTGTATGTCATGCCTAATTTCTGGTAATGTCCCTGGCTTGCCCAGAACCCTCCCATCGCCTCGCCCTCTTATGAGTTGTATACTCTAAAATTTAGAATAGGGTGCAAGGAAGATAAGCAGGTAAACCCAAATGAGTACCAGTTAACACCAATTGATTGTTAACAATTCATTACATAACTAGTTTGCGACATATCTGGGATTCATGTCCAAATTTTGGCTACCTGGGATGTACCCAATTAGAAATACAAGTATGTGCTATTAGGGTTGTCCAGAAAAACCTAAAGTTGGAAAAACTGTGTGAATTGAAGTTTTTCCCATAAATTTAATTGTGCTTGATCAGAAAATAATTTTTTTAATAGCAATATGTTTTATTAATTTTACAAAAGAAAACAAGAACACTCAAAAATACATGGCGTACAACAAAATATCTGAATACCAATAGTCTCCCAAACTTCACCATATACCTGAGCACCCACCCTCCCCCCACCCCACTCCCAATACAACAAGAAACACAGAAAGCAAGAAACGTGCTCCATTCCAGTGCCAACTGCCTAAAGAAAAATCATACATTCAACAAATGACTATGAGCTCTGGGTGTTAAAGTGTACCAAAAGGGTTCCCAACACAGGCTAAAGGTTCATCCCAAAACTGTGTCCAAAGAGGAAAATCGTAAACGTTCCATAGAGGCCTGTTGCAACATCAAAGTGTGCCAATGGGAGAGCGTGGGAGAATTCGAGGAGATCCAACAGTGGAGAATCACTTTTTTCCCCAACATCACCAAGCAAGCCAGAAAACTCCAGAACCCCTTCGGAGCAGTGAGCGGAAGATGATCCAAAACTGTTTGGACACTGGTGTGTTCAACAGCTTTGAAGCAATGTCCTATTTGACATGGTTAGTGATTAAAGCATGTTTGCTGAAAAGTGCAAACAGTACAACTTCTTCTGTCAGGTACTATCATTGGTTAGATAACTTCTTCAGAGCTATTGTTAGTAATTTGTAATTTTTCTTTGAAAATCAGCATAGTACCAGAAGATTGGAGAGTGACCAATGTGATGCCAATTTTTAAAAAGGGTTCCAGAGGTGATCCGGGAAATTATAGACCGGCGAGTCTGATGTCAATGCTGGGCAAAATGGTAGAGACTATTATAAAGAACAAAATGACATGGATTAATGAGAGAAGCAACATGATTTTAGTCAAGGGAAATCTTGACTCACCAATCTACTGCATTTCTTTAAAGGGGTGAATTTCAAAAAGCATTTAACAAAGTACTCATGAAAGACTTCTGTGGAAATTAGAAAGTCATGGGATAGGAGAGGTTTTTTATGGATTGAGAACTGGTTGAAAGACAGAAAACAGAGAGTGGGTTTACATGGTCCAGTACCAGCCTGTTTTAATTTACATTCTTTTTTATCTAATTAGAGATCCTCTATGTTTATCCCACACTTTTTTGAATTCCATCACCGTTTTCCTCTCCACCACTTCCTTCGAGAGGGCATTCCAGGCATCTACCACCCTCTCCATGAAAAAGAATTTCCTAACATTGCTCCTGAATCTTCCTCCCTGCAACCTTCGTAATAAGGTTTCCTCTTTTTCCTCCTGGAACACTTTCACGTCCTTTATTTTTTTGAAAGACTACTCCATTCATACCAGAGAGCCGTGAACATCCAGCATACAGTTCTGCCTGGTCTTTGTCTTGATGTGGGCCTTTTGCCAAAATACAGTGATAGTGTCAGCAACACTGTAGGAAGTTTCTTCATTTGAAATGCTCTTTTTGATATTTTCCTGATCATGACAGAGATGCAAAACATACTTCATGACTTGTCTACAGGTAGACAACTTAGACCCTGTAATCAAAGATGAGTGTCCAATGAGCCAAAATTCACGCACTGCTGGTAACTGGCCTTGAGGATTTCTCAGATGATTGAACTTGGTAAACCAGGAACATCATCTTTCGTTTCGTAGGTTTTACCACTTCTAACTGACATGCTCAGTTACTAATGCTACTGTATTTAGAAACTACCACAGTACCACAGCAAAACTCAAACCCTACTTTGAATAAAAGTGAACTTACATTTATCTGATTTTGGTTTTATAGGTGCTGGCACCAGATGCAGCAAGGCATTCTTGCCCACGCTAGCATGGACTGTTCAACTTGGACATTAATAAATAGTTTTTAACAGCATCCTCTGGCTTTGGTTTCATCCACTGGCTTTTGTTTGGTGGAAGGTCCATTGTTCCACCCCACTTCTATTTTGCACCTGTTTTGTCTACGTGGGTCTATATCCTGCTGGACTCCTTGTGGTTCCCACGCTAGCTCCGAACATCCCTAGAACTAAAATTAACTGATGTTTAAGTAAAGGTGGGGGCACTCACAATGCTGTTATACTTGCCCAGTCAAGCCCAAATCGGCCATGTGACAAACATTTAGTTGTTCTATGAATTTCTGTTTGATTTCTGTATGACTTTGTAACACAGAAATTCTTTCACGTATAGTCTAAATAGTGTTTAAAAAAATAAAAGTGCAAAAACATTTTGAAGATCCCTGGTACGTATGTGCTTGATCACAAAATATTTTTTTTGTACAATTTTTATGCCCATCCTGGGATCGCTCAAAGTCAATGAATATAAGCAAAATTATCAGCCTTAAAATTGGCTAATAATTTTGCACTAAATCTAATCTAATCTAATCCTTAGGTTTGTATACCGCATCATCTCCACGTTCGTAGAGCTCGACGCGGTTTACAGTAGGAGAAATAGGAAGGAACTACAACAGAGGGTTAGAGGTAGAAGTGGGAAGAAAATTTGCAGGACTTGGGATGCCAAGATATAAGAGTTTCCTTGATTCCTAAGTTGGAGGGAGACTTACATTTTTTGAGAAAAGCCAGGTTTTCAGATGTTTGCGGAAAACTTGGAGAGAGCTCAAGTTCCGAAGAGGGGAGGTAAAGTTGTTTCAGAGCTCAGTGATTTTGAAGTGGAGGGAGGTCCCTAGCTTTTAGCGAGGGGAAGGATAGTTTTAATTTGTGGGAGGATCTGGTGGTATTAGGGTTTGAGGAACTAAACAGGTTATAATACTATCATTGTGCCATGGACATAGATTAAATGTGTAAATATAAGTAAATCTGATATTATTAAATATCTCAAAAGCAAATGACATCACATTTCCACATAATCACCCTGTTTTGCCCAACTGACTAGTCACATGACATTCTATGGCACGCCCTTGTACTACTTCTCTCGCCCCAACCATTTCCTGCAAAAATATGAAAGTGTGGAAACGTGTTGAAGAACCCCCGTACAAATTCAGTAAAGTTTCTCCAACTTGTAAGTGTTTCTGGACAACCCTACTGAGTAACAACCAGTGCTGTGCAGTATCACAACCACAACTAAGATTAGTTCAAAGATGGCCTGCTTGCATCCAGCATTCCAGCTTCGTCGCTAAGCCAGCTTTCTCACAAGATGCCAGAGACATACGTGCTGTGGAGCTGAGGTGTCCTATCTACATGACCTTGCTTGCGCAGTCAGCTATGAGATTTGGCTTGGAGTCCAGGAGGGGTGAAAGACCTGCCACACTGAGGGATCTGAGAACCCATCCATATTAGGTGTTTCATAAGTGTTATGCTGATGTTGTATTAAATCTCATTTGAATTCCAGTGCTGTGAATAAGTATATTTTTGAAACTGTTTCTTGGTAGTCCTATTATTTTCAATTTGCTGACGTGAGTTTATCTCATTCATTGTGTTTACGTTTATATTTGGTCATTTTTGCGACTGTTATACTGTTAACCACACTATAAGCTTTATGTTGAACTGTGCATGTTGTACACTGCCATGGGTGGATCTCTTCATAAAGGCGATTAATGAATCCCAATAAATAAATGTGCATCCCTCAATTCAGGTGAGAACAGTGGTTTTCTTCCTAGAGGCCAGGGTTAGAGTGTGATATTGCTAAGTGTGATTCAGAACCTTTGGTGTGTGGCTACTGTGGGCTCACCTTGTCTGACCCCTCCCTCCTCTGCCCCCTCCCCCTCCAAAAAAAGTTCCAGTGGCAGCCACCTTGCTTCCCTCTTTCCCTCTCCTCCACCCCCAGATCCTGTATTGTCCTCCCCCCACCCATGGTCTAGCAACTCCCCCCTCCCCAGTCTACTTCAGTGTCTTCATGGGTGACAACAGCAATGCATATCCATTGCCTGCACCCCTCTGCCATATCCTATCCTCGCCAAACCCACTTGACACTAAAACGTCGCTGCATATCAACAAACTTAGTTATCCTATCCAATCTACTATGAAGGTATTGGGAGTAATACTAGACCAGGGCCTAACCATGAAAGACCAGGTGGACTCTTTGGTCAGAAAGGGTTTTTTCACTCTTTGGAAGCTTCGGTCCATATTTTGATGCTTCATCATTCAGAATTATGGTACAATCCCTTATACTAAGCCAACTTGACTATTGTAATATCGCTTATCTGGTAATTACCCAGAAGAACTTGCAGCTATTACAACTGGTGCAAAATGCGGCGGTCAGGCTGATTTTTGGACTGAAGAAGTTAAATCATCTAGCTCTTTCCTACCGACTCCTGCATTGGCTGCCGCTGGAGGCACGGGTGAAGTTTAAGTTTGGATGTTTCTGCTTTAAGGTACTTTTCGGCCTAGCCCCCAGATATATAACTGGCATTTTCTCCTTCTCAACCAATCAACACATGAGAAGCTCAAACTTGAATTATGTTTCCCCACCGGTCAGAGGATGTAAATTTAAAAGACATCTTCAACATCTCTTCTCATATCAGGCAGCATTATGGGGTAAAGACCTGAAACAATTACTCATGCTTGCAAATACTTATGGGGAATTTAGGAAACACCTAAAAACATATCTGTTCCTAAAGTACGTAGGCAGCTGAACTGCACAATCTCTCCCCACAATAACTGACCGCTAAACTTTAATTCTGTTAATACTACTCAATCTGTAACATTTCTTAATCATTGTAAACCACATAGAACTTCACTTGGAGGACGCAGCAGAGGGAAGCCTAAGAGGCTGGTGCAAGGAGCAGATGTGCATCCCTGCTGTCACTTGTAAAGATGCTGAGATAGACTGGAGAGGGGGAGACAAATAGAGAAGCTGGACGTGGAGAAAGGGGGGGGGAACAGGACAGCAGTTTTGGCAGGCTCACCCATCTTAACTGTGGGCCACCCAAAATGCCAGATCTGGCTGTACCATTGGTTGTGCCGCTCACTCCTACCTGTCAATGATTGTTATTAGTGTGGGGATAATCTTTGCTATTAAAATGGCTGCTCATTATTATTGCTGTTTTGCAATACAATATATATTTTTAAACTACCAACAAATTATAATATACCGATCCAAAATTTGGCATCATTCCTTGTTCTGCCAGCTAACCATGGTTTGTACTTTGGGGCAACAGATGTAAATCATGCTCCTAACAAGCACAACCAGTCTAATCTCTAATAAGAGTAATTATCTGCCTACAGGATGAGTATATGAATATGAGCTTTCAAATCCTTTGCCCCCAAGGGGATCAAACTGAACATATTTCCCAGTGGTTTAAAAAGGGTTCTTTATTAACATCCAAAATTAGGGTAGCTATAGATGTATCTTGAGTATGTTAATAATATCTTGTGGCAAATCAGATTGTTAAGGTGTCATCGACTCGTGTTCAAGTCCTAGCGACTTGATGAATTACAGATCTAAAAAGAAATCAGTTTTATGCTAGTTGAATAAGGTCATCCCCATGGTTGTTTTCAACATAGAAACATGATGGCAGATAAAGGCCAAATGGCCCATCTAGTCTGCCCATCCACAGTAACCATTATCGCTTCCTCTCTCTAAGAGATCCCACGTGCCTATCCCAGGCTTTCTTGAATTCAGACACAGCCTCTGTCTCCACCACTTCTTCCGGGAGACTGTTCCACGCAACTAGCACCCTTTCTGTAAAAAAAAGTCTTTCCTTTGATTACTACTCCTGAGCCTTTCACCTCTTAACTTCATCTTTTGCCCTCTGATTCCAGAGCTTCCTCTCAATTGAAATGGACTCGACTCATGCGCACTTACGCCATGTAGGTATTTAAACGTCTCTATCATATTTCCCCTCTACCGCCTTTCCTCTAAAGTATACATATTGAAATCTTTAAATCTGTCCCTATATGCCTTATGATGAAGACCACGCACAATTTTAGTCAAGCCATCTGATTGTAGGTCACCCTCGTCACCTGGTTCCTTTGATCTTCCCAAACATAAGGGTCCTTTTACTAAGGCGTGCTAGCCATTTTAACGCGCGCTAAATGCTAATGCGTCCATTATATTCTATGGCCACATTAGCGTTTAGCACATGCTAAAACCGCTAGCACACCTTAGTAAAAGAAGGGGATAATGTGCTCCAGTGATCTCTCTCTTCTTCTGATGGTGTAACCAAGACAGTTGTAGCTTCAAGTGACGTTTGATCTTTTCCAGAATCAATTTGTTAGTTCTTCTGGCGGTCCACGGCACACACAAAATCTTTCTCCAGCACCAAAGCTCAAATGAGTCAATCTTCTTTCTGTCTTGTTTGCGTGGAGAGTCATAATCAAAAATGTGTCTAAGTCTGAGGTTGGACGTTTTGTGCAAGACATCCACAAACCTAGCAGGAGAAATGTCCATTTTCAAAGCTGCCAAACATCTTTTATTTTTGAAAATGAGCTAGGTATAAGTTTTGGTCCTTAGGATGTCTACCTTTTTTGCCCATTTTCAAAAATAAAAATGTTCACGCGAAAAACATACAAAAGCAAGTTTTGTAGATATATCCACCAACTACATTGTCTAATTGCAGCAGAAGGAATCCCCTTCAGCTGAGCTGGTTTTGAGGATTCCTGGTGGCTCAGCTGATGGGGATTTCCCCCTGCCAGGATCAGCTGAGCAGCGGAGCCCTACACCCCTCCCCGCAACATCTCTCACATCCTTCCGACATCCCGGACCTCTCCTGACAAGCCCTGATGTCTCTGCCCCCAAATCCCCCTAACATTTCAGGGCCCCCCCCCCATACCTTTGGAAGAGCAAACGGCAGTAGGGAAGCTCACTCCCTTCTGCCTACTGGGCCACGTGTAGGCAATCAGCCGGCGCCGGCGCCTCTTCCCTGCTGGCACCCCACACTGGCGCCTAAGGGCCAACCTGGAGGGCCTTCTTGCATGCGCAGACATCAACGTGATGATGTCACACATGCACATTACATCATCACGGCAACGTCTGAGCACTTACGGATGCCTCGAGCTGCAGCCAATACGTTTAGTGTGCCGCAGAATGACAAAGTTTGTTGGACAGTTTTTGCACCTAACTTTGGAGAACCCTTAGAGAATTACCGCCTTTGTGTCTTTATACTGTAGCATAAGTGGCAGAAATCGCACCTAGCTTGCAGGTACAGACATTTCATTTTATTTATTTCCACTGGCACTGGAGCAGTCAGACGTTTCACTTTAGGAAACTCTTATATCTTGGCATCCCAAGTCCTCTAAATTTTCTTCACACTTCTACCTCTAACCCTCTGTTGTAGTTCCTTCCTATTTCTCCTACTGTAAACCGCGTCGAGCTCTACGAACGTAGAGATGATGCGGTATACAAACCTAAGGATTAGATTAGATTAGATATCTGATGCTTTTGCAGGCAGCCTAGACATGTGCTTGATGTTATCCATATATCCAGTCAAACAAAGGAACAGCAACAACCTAGAGAGGGTCACCAAGATCACAGAAGTACTCTATTTGAATCCATTTGTATGATCTGGCTTCGTTGTATAAAAGTTGCAATGACCCTGCGAGGCCACATTTTGGCTAAATTGCCTCCTTCAGGGGTCCAGAATGTACAAACAGCCAATATGGAGAAATATTAGTGAATCTTTGTGCTATGCTCTGTTCTGGTCAGTTTGAGAAACGTGCACTGTGACCTTTTACTCATAAATGCGATATCCAGCTGCTGATAATTCTCTGTTTATTCAGTTCTACTATCTGTATACATTTATATCTTAAGTTTAGGACTGTGGAGTAGCAAGGTGACTGCACGAGCTGTGTATTCATTTCTGTATGGCCAGTGGCACTGAATCTATGGATCACGTTAAACACTGCGGCTGGTATTTAATCCAGCTGCCACACCAGTTCAATACTGGCCCCTTTGTCTCAGGAAGAAAAAAAAAATCAACAATAAATTATTGATACTGGTAGTTTGGTTTGGCCTAACAGAAAATTGTGTTGATGTCGATGGTTCCATCCCGGCACCGAAGAGAAGTCGTTGTTGGATTTGTCGGTTCTTCAAGGTGCGCTTTTTAAGAGAAGCACAACGGGTGCAAGAGGAGGCTTTGCGATCCGGACCCAGGCACTGAAGGCACCAGTTGTGGGGGTCGGTCAAAGAGATGGGCTGCGCACACCGCTGACACTTCTTGAAACCTGGCTGCGGGGGCATGAAGGTGAACACGGCCTCCGCTAAATCGAAGGCGGAGGCTTCGATTGTGCCAACAGGCCCCGCCGGGGCGAGGCGAAGAAAAAACAAAAAAAGAACAAATTTTTTTTTTTTTTTTAACAACAAGAACGAAAAGAAAAAGAAGGAAGAAAAAACTTCCAGACAGAAAAAAACGCGCGAGCGGGAAGGCAAGAAGGATTTTCAACGGCCGTTGAAAAAAACGCATCTTCTTAGCTCCGCGGAAACTAAGAAACTGGGGACCGCGCGCCTCCTTCGGGCGGGAAGGCACTTGCGCATGCGCGGTGCGGCCTGCTGGAACTTTCTAAGTTCTTAGAGTGCAATCGTTCTAAAATTGTCCGTACCAGGGCTCCGTCGGTGCCGTCACCCATCAGTTAAGAATATGCTGCCTGCTTGTCCTGGGATAAATTCAGTTCTGTATGGCCAGTGGCACTGAATCTATGGATCACGTTAAACACTGCGGCTGGTATTTAATCCAATTGCCACACCAGTTTAATACTGGCCCCTTTGTCTCAGGAAGGAAAAAAAAAATCAACAATAAATTATTGATACTGGTAGTTTGGTTTGGCCTAACAGAAAATTGTGTTATGTTAAAAAAAAAAAAAAATTATACACACACACACAGTATATCATTATCACTTTCTGCACACCAAAAATACTTCTGAAATGGCGACTCAGGAAAGAAACCTCCATCCTCAGTGCTCCATTTTCCAAACAGCACGTATCATACTGAAGGCTCCTAAGGTAATGTCCCTGAGAAGTTCTGCTGAGCCAAGCGGCACATTTTGGGGAGAAATAAAATAGGATTCTTAGGTTAATTATGTTTGGAGGACACTGCTCTGCAATTACATACGGAGCCATTTAATTTTTATGGCCATATTAAGCCGCACTCACAGTATTTCAATCTGTATCATTAATGCAAACTTCATTATGATCTGGGTTCCAGTGGCAATACTGGAGCCACAGGATGAGCTATTAATGGTAATAGCAGAGAAAACTGCTACTTACTGGGCTCGTTTTTATACATTTCTACTTCAGGAGAACATTGTCTACCTGTGTAAATGTCTGTACTTGCTTTGGAGAAAAAAAAAACAATAAAACTGCACTTTCCAGCTAATTCTCATAATCTTAACCAGTTTCTGGACTTTGAAAACAGACTTTCCATGTACTGTAGTGCTAAAATACCAAATTTGAATTGAATTTGTGCTATATTTGTATTCCATGCCTTGTATTGCAAGGCCTGATATTCAAAGTGGTTAAGCTCCTAAATTTTGAAAACTAGTTTCAGCTAGGCCCAAACTCCACCCTGACCCCCAGCATTTCCCTTCCTGTCCTACCATCCCATAATTTCCCCCTTCCATAGCTCCCAGCATCTCCCTCCTTCTCTCCCATAGTTTCCAGCATTTCTTTCCTCCCCCACGCCCTCCTCTTGTGGTCCATTTTTCTCTCCTTCCTTCCACTTCCACCTCAAGGTATTTCATTACCTCCTTTCCCAGGGCCGCAACACTTGGCATAACTGCAGACAATTGGCATAACTGCAGAAGCATAGCTTATCTTCCCCTATGCTCCCTCCCTCCCCGTGTTATCCGCTGATCGGGCAAGCCCCTCTTATCTGTACCCTTCTCTTCCACTGCCAACTCCAGACTCCGTCCCTTCTTTCTTGCGGCGCCGTATGCCTGGAACAGGCTTCCTGAATCAATACGTCATGCTCCGTCCCTGGCAGTGTTCAAATCCAAGCTAAAGGCCCACTTTTTTTGAAACTGCTTTCAACTCTTAACTCCCCCTCACTGCCATCAGATACCTAGACCCACTATAATCTCCCCAACCCTGAAATGTCCTGTCTAAATTAGATTGTAAGCTCTTCTGAGCAGGGACTGTCTATTGTGTTTTAGAATGTACAGCGCTGCGTACGTTTTTCAGCGCTATAGAAATAATAAATAGTACCAGTAGTAGTATAGCAGTGTAAGGTATTGAGCAGCTGCGTATGCTCAAGGCTTCCTGGCTTCACCCTCTGGAAGCCAACAGGCCATGATATGTGCTTAAGACCCTGTGCTAGCCAGCCGCATTGCTTATACTATTAGGCCAACAGTAGCACTGATGACCCAGGGATGGAGGAAGTGGTGTAATGGGGGGGCGGACCATCCCAGGCACCCCTCCTCCTCTCCTTCCCCTCAACACGCGCGGACGCACGCCTTCACTTCTGCCCTCCCCCGATACCTCTAGCTCTTCACTAGCGCGAGCAGCAACTCCAACCTGGTCCTTGCGCCAGTGTTGGCTCTCCCTCTGATGTCAATTCCGGGTCCCGCACCTAGGAAGAAACATCGGAGGGAGAGCAGACGCAGGCAGCGAGTCGGTGATGCTTCTTACGCCGGGGAAGTTGAGAAGTATAGGGTAAGGAAGAGATGTGCGCGTGCTGCAGGGGGGATGGGGAAGGAGCGGGGGGCACCTCTCACCTTCACTACGCCACTGGATGGAAGGAAGAAATAGTGGAGGGAAGGAAAATTTGAACTGTACGAGTATAGTGTATTTAGCTGGGTTCATAGACATAACCGCCGAAGACAAAGGTGCGCGCCGACAACTGAGCGCAAGACGGAAGCACGCGCCGAAGAAAAAGAGTGTTTTTAGGGACTCCGACAGGGGGTTTTGTTTGGGAAACCCCCCCCCCCCCCACTTTACTTAATACAGATCGCAGCGGCGTTGTGGGGGGTTTGGGGGTTGTAACCCCCCTCATTATACTGGAAACTTAACTGTTTCCCTATTTTTAGGGAAAAAGTGAAGTTTTCAGTAAAATGTGGGGGGGTTACAACCCCTCAAACCCCCCACAACGCCCCCACAACACGGCGTGATCTGTATAAAGTAAAGTGGGGGGGGTTTCCCCCCGTCGGAGCCCTTTAAAACAGTCATTTTCTTCCGCGCACAGCTCCGCATTGCGCTCAGTTGTCTGCACGTGCCTTTGTCCCAGCACGCTTTTGACCTGACACCATTTAGCTGCAATAGTAAACCTAGTATTACATGTATACATACATAGGACAACTGATTTGGTATAAACATGTGCATAAAAAAGTAGGATGAAGGATTATTGGCATAACCATGCCCTTATAATAACTCCGTAACACTACCACAGAGCTCTGTGTATTTCAGGATAGAGACCATTGCTTTGTAACACCTCACAACTCCTTATGGTAACATCTCTACAGAAGCTCATGTAGTATAGTGCCTTTGCAGAGGCTCACGTAAACCGCTCTGAATTGACTCTCCAGTCATTAGTAGCATTATAGACACTCTCAATAATCATAATCTATGGCTCCCCCGTTCTACCACCTATGCTATAGCGAGGCAAGGAGAGAGCAGAGGAAGATTGAAAGGAAAATTTCCCAAAGACTATGGGCTCCTTTTACGAAGGTGCGCTAGCGTTTTTAGCGCGCGCTAACCCCACGCTACACGGAAAACGCTAATGCCAGCTCTATGGAGGCGTTAGCGTCTAGTACGTGCAGCCTTGTAGCGCATGCTAAGCGAGCGCTAAAACCGCCCTATGTTTCAGGCTTTCGATATTTCAATGCTGCTGTAACAGCAAAGAAATGCACTGGACCATTTTTGGGAAGACTATTTCTCTGAAACACTAATCCAGTCTGACCATTTTCAACTCACTGGTGGCTTTCCCCCTATTTTTCATCCAGGCCAAATTTGACCCTGTTCAAGTTTGCCTCTAGACAGACATTCTTGAACCCTTAAGTATAATTTATTTCCAATATTCTGCTGGGAAAAATATTGAGCCCAATATTAAAAAAAAAAATCTGAGTTCAACATTTAAGCTCCAAAGTAGAGAATGACATGGTGACAAAATTCATCACCGTTCCCGTCCCCGCGGATAACCGCGGGAAATAATTCCATGTCATTTTCTAGTGTCTATTTCAACATCGGTCCTTCTACACCAGCATTCTTCAAAGCAAAGCTTGAGGGTCAGTGGTTGTGGCCATTCATACTCTCATTCTTATGTGAGCCAAGGATAATGAAGCCATTGTGACATCACTGATGTGATTGGCTCTTAGGCACTGGTGGAATGAGGCATTATGACATCACAATCTCAGCTCTGGAATGTTGCTACTCAACCTCGGTCCTTCTACACCGGCATTCTTCAAAGCAAAGCTTGTGGGTCAGAGGTTGTGGCCATTCATACTCTGATTCTTCCCTCTCTCCTTAAAGAATGACATGAAGATGGTTTCCCGCGGTTATCCACGGGGACGGGAACGGTGATGAATTTTGTCACTGTGTCATTCTCTACTCCAAAGTTAGGTGTCTAAATTTGCTCCCTATTTTCAGTAAAACACAGGAACCTAAGTTTTCAACTGAAAATCCCTCTAAGCTTAGGAGCTTTAAACTTATGCACCTGAAACCTGCCATTCATTTTCCTCAGCTCCAAACTTTTTTTCCCCCCTGTCATATATCTGCATCTCTTGCCACTTTTTTTTAGACACATACATTTAGAAATTCACTAAAATTTTGAGCCCGCATTTAAGCACCCAGCTCTAGCAAATTTTCAGAGTCCAACCCCCCTCCCTTTCATTAAGCTGCGCTAGAGTTTTTTGCGTGGGCTGGTGAGACAAGTGCTCCGAAGCTCATAGGAATTCTATGAACGTTGGAACATTTACCACGCTAGCTCTCACTAAAAAAAAAACCTCTGGCACAAAGGGGCCTCATTTTAGGAACCTGACTTTGAAATCTAGGGGCACAGATTTAGCCTCATATAGAATTATTAGCATTGTATTCCCATTAATGTATTACTGAAGTCTACTACGCTTTTTACTTCTGATCATGTAATGGTGTTAGAAATGAAACACAGTAGGGCTGTCATTAGGGGACAGTAAACGGGGCAGTTGCCCTAAGCCTTCATTCCACAGAGAGCCCCAAGCCCGCCCTGCCCCCAGGCTGAATTTAAAGTGTGTTAGTTCACTTTAAAGGTAATACAAATAAAACAAAACAAAGGAAAATAAGGTGATACCTTTTTATTTGACTAATAATATTTTTCTTTCATCTTCTTTCCATTTATTTTCAAGCACTGGCTGCTTGTGGGCTTTGGGGCTCCCTCCCCCGTTTCTGCTCTGGATGTCTAACACCAGCCCCAAAACAGTGGCCTGGTTATGTCCTAGACCAGGGGTGCCTACACTTTTTTGGCTTGCGAGCTACTTTTAAAATGACCAAGTCAAAATGATCTACCAACAATAAAATTTTAAAAAACACAAAGCACATTGTATGCAGAGAAAATGTTAATTATCATTTGAATTTGGGTTTTTTTTTTCAGAGGTCAAGGCAGATGACTTTAAAATATGCAATGTCACCTCAGTAACAACTATACAAAAATAGACAAATATACCCCCTCCCCTTTTACTAAACCCCGATAGCAGTTTTTAGCACAAGAAGCTGCGCTGAATGCCCTGCGCTGCTCTCGACGCTCATAGGCTCTCTGTGCTAAAAACCGCTATTGCGGTTTAGTAAAAGGGGCCATAGTGCAAAATATAGACAGCAAATATAAATTCTCAAAACGGACACATTTTGATCACTAAATTGAAAAAAATAATTTTTCCTACCTTTTTGTCTGGTGATTTCACGAGTCTCTGGTTCCACTTCCTTTTTCTGTAAAGCCAATATTTCTTTCTTTCTGCCTTTCTTTCTCTCTCCCTCTGGCTGCCTCCTCTTTATTTCTGCCTTTCTTTCTCTCTCCCCCTGCCCCCACCCCCAAGCCATCGTGCCGATTTCTCCATTTCCCCGATTCTTTCCCTACCCCCACCCCCAAGCCACCAATGCCATTTCTCCCTGCTGCTTCCCCGAGCCAGGCCTGGCACGTACAAGACTTCACTTCCGACGTCAATTCTAACGTCAGGGAGGAAGTTCCAGGCTGGCCCAGAATTTCCTCTCTGACTTCAGAATTGACATTGGAGGTGAAGTTTTGTAAGTCCAACGCTTGTACGCGCCAGGCCTGGCTTGGGGAAGCAGCAGGGAGAAAAAGATCGCAAAGGCAACGCACGTAAAGCCCTCCCTCCAACACAGACCTCACTTCTGCTCCAAATCAACCAATCAGCACTCAGCTCAGCTGTTATCAAACACAACTGTGTATCAAAAGCAGTTTTGATTCGTACCTTTTGGGTCTATACTGCTACATTAGTCTGAGGCTTTTTCTCCCTCTTTTTGGGGTGCATGCTGGGTTTGAAGAGGGGGGTACCTCGGTGCCACGATGACACAACATTTTGAATCATTATATGAACATATTATATGTTGTGCATCCTCGTATAATTTGTTAACACAAAAGAAGTTTAAAATAAACAGCTCAAAATAAAATCACCACATAAACAATGCAAACAAGTATATTTTTATACACAGCATTTTACTTATATTTACATAAACATATATACTCTAATGTCTATATACAAATATCCCTGATAATGTTTTAATGGCTTATCAGTTACTGCCTCACGCCATCAAAGGTTCTCCTCTTGTTTGTACGCTTTGTAGAAATGATTAGGGGCCCAAAGAGCTTGCACAGCATGGGGGCACCGTTATCACATGTGCTTACAACTAATTTTCAAACAGAATCGATCCAGGCAGCCCCCCCCCCCTTTGAATACTGGAGACTAATACTCTGAAACATGCCAGTAGCCCTATTCTTATGTGGATCTTCATCAGCATTTGCCTGTTTAAAAGTACTGTGGAACATCCAGCTAAACGCTGCCACTCAAAACGGAACCAAATACATCTACAACACCGCAGACCCCGCCCCCATAATAGTACTAATTGCACCTAGCACGTCCCGTGCCTCATCTGGAAGCCTTCCCTCTGACGTTGCAACGTCAGAGAGAAGGCTTCCGGTTCAGGCGCAGGATGCCCGTAGGAGCCACTGCCCGTGGCTTTGTGCACTGAATCAGTTAGGAAGAGGGAGTTGGCTCGAAGATAACGCCGTATCGATCGCACCGTGGACCAGCGGTTGAAGAACACTGTTTTGGGCCTGATGCACATGCTGGCCCTGTGGACCGGCAGGAAATTTCTGTGGACCGGCACTGGTACATGGACCGGCGGTTGAAGAACACTGCTTTATGTGGCTTTGGCATTTCAAAGCTTACATTCAAAGAGGTGGGCACTGGAGGATTAATTGACTTGCCCAGGGTCACAAGGAGCAGCACAGGGATTTGATCTCACAACCTCTGGGTGCGGAGGCAACAGTCCACAAATACAAATTATCCCACTTTGGAGTGTCAAATATGGGAAAGGAGAGTAAAGGGTCTCAGAAAGCCGCTTGATTTAACACATAAATGTGTGGTATCAAGATTAGATGGGTTAGAGTTTCAATAACTTAGATCTTACGGTAATCAATATATTATATACTCCAATTTTTCAAAGAATTTTAACGCTAAGGGCTCCTTTTACTAAGGTGCGCTAGCGTTTTTAGCGCATGCAGGAAATTACCGCACGCTACGCGGCTAGAACGCCAGCTCAATGCTGGCGTTAAGGTCTAGCACGCACGGCAATGTAGCGCGCGTTAAAGCCCTAACGCAGCTTAGTAAAAGGAGCCCTAACTATTTTCACTTATCTTTAATGTGAAGAGTCACTAGCCTGCCCCGACGGGACCCGTTTCGCCATGAAATGGCTTTGTCAAGGGTTCTAAGGACACTATTATGAAGCGTCCTTCCTCATTTGGGGGTTAGGTTTTTTAACTGCAAAGATAAGTGAAAATACTACTGTTAAAATTCTTTGAAAAACTGGAGTATATAATATTTTATTACACTAGTTTTTAAGCCCGTTACATTAACGGGTTCTAGAATATGTCTGTCTCTCTCCCTCCCGCTGTCTGTCTTTCTATCTGTGTCTCTCCCTGCCCTCTATGCAGCAGCATTTCTATCCCCCACCCCCACCCCCACTTCCCTGTGCAGTAGCCAAGCAAAATTTGATAGAATATGGTTGCCAGTTATGATCCGGCCTGGTCAGTCTGGTCACTTTGGATGTATTTTATGTAACTTACTAGTCTTTAAGCCCGTTACATTAATGGGTTCTAGAATATGTCTGTCTGTCTTTCTTTTTGTCTCTCTCCCTCCCGCAGTCTGTCTTTCTATCTGTGTCTCTCCCTGCCCCCTATGCAGCAGCATTTCTATCCTCCACCCCCCCCCCCCCCACTTCCCTGTGTAGTAGCCAAGCAAAATTTGATAGAATACGGTTGCAGTTATGATCCGGCCTGGTCCACTGTCACCCATTATCTCTCTTCCCGTTCATGGGTCCTGTATTTATCTAGCCCCTTCCCTTCAGGCCCGTTATCCTCCTTCCAAATGGCAAAGTCTCCCTTCCCTTCCGTAGCTGCTGTATCACCTCTCTAGCCCCTCCCCCACAGGCCCGTTATCTTGCCAGCTTCCTCTTCCCTCCCACATCGCTTACATTGTGTCCGTCCACCCGTGCCGGGTGCAAGTCGGTGGAACCCAGCCCGCGCGGAAATAGGAAGTTGCGAAGGTGGGCCCTGACGGGACTGAAGGAAGGCCCCGGGGCCGGCCGGAGGTGTTCCATCGTTGCGGCCCCCACAGCAAGTCTGGAGGGCGGGAAAGAGCTGGAGCTGTGGCGGCACCGAACGCGCGCGAGAGTGGAACGGGGGGAGGGGGTTGGGGTTGCGGCGCGTGATCTTCTTAGCAGCTCTGACGGACGGACGGACCCTCGCTTTCTCGTACTTCGCTCGTCGAGGCGATCGGCGGCTGGCTGCGGTCCCGGCTGGAGTCCTGGTGACGTAGTAAGCGTGCATGCGCACTCTTGCTGGCACAGCGCGACAGATCAGGGAAGCACGGCCTAAGAGTGCGCATGCGCGCTTAGCGTTTTATTCTGTTAGATTACATTAGTGATTTCTATTCTGTCTTTTCCTTGCGGTTCAAGGCGGATTACATAAGAGTTGTTATAATAATAGGAAGTACTTAAGGAAAAGTTTGAGCATTTTCTAATTTGTTAAGGAGTAGTTGGTAATTGCAGGAGGAGTTCGGAGCCGGTTTGGTTGTGTTACATTGGTTTTATGTATTTTTTGAAGAGTAGGGTTTTTGTTTCTTTTTTGAAGGTTTTGTAGTCTGTGGTCGAAGTCGGCAGATTGGTGAGCTGTCGGTCCAGTTTCGCTGCTCTGGTGGCCAGTAGGTTATCATACGTTTCTCTTCTTTTGACATTTTGGGTTGGTGGGTGTGTGAAAATTGTGTAGGTTCTCCTGTGTCTGATTGAGGTGGTTTGAGTCAGTCGATTGTTCCAGCAGGTGGCGCTGTCTCCGTTTATAGCTTTGAAAAGAAGGCAGTGGAATCTGGCTAATATATTGATTATTAGCCAGGTAAGATCTAAGTAAAACACTGGAGAGGAGGTGGAGATAAGGGTCAATGATTGAGACTCTAACCCATCTAGTCTTGATACCACACATTTTTGTGTTAAATCAAGCGGGTTTCTGAGACCCTTTACCCTCCTTTCCCATATTTGACACTCCAAAGTGGGATAATTTGTACCCAGTTGATCCTACTTTACCATCTTCTATATCTGGCTAGTGATTCACTTTACGGCGGCAACAGCCCAATCAGTGAGCCACAGCCCTAAGCGTGATTCTATAAATGTTAAGCGCCCTGCATAGAACCACACTTGGCGTGGCTTAGAGTCCTGACATTTAGGTGCTCCCCATTTACGCCAGGGTTTTCTTGGCTTAAATAACAGCGCCTAAGTCAAAAACAGGCACATACCGCAAAAACATGTCCACGATTTGCCCCTCACCATGCCCTCTTTTCGCTACCCGCATTGGGCACTTTGGGCGACGCGCCTATCAAGTTGTGTGCCTGACTTTCAATGACCTCCAATTAAAGCCAATTAGGAGCGCCAAGTAAGCCCTTTTACAAAACCCAGGCTGGCGCGCCAAATGCTCTGTGCTGATCCCAAGTCCCTATGAGCGTCGGGAGCAGCGCATTCAGCGCTAAAACTATTGCGATTTTGTAAAAGGGGGGGTTAAGTTAGGCGCATACATCAACTAAGCACGTTGATGCAGATGTATAATTTTAGGCACCATATATAGATTTTGGGCCATAAAGCTCAATTTAAGGTGTAGAAAATAATACTAAAATTACCTCTTTAACCAGATTATTCTGAAAATCAATGCTATCATCCAGATAAATAAAAACCACAAAGCCATCAGGCCTCCTTTCAGTCCCCTCTGGACAGGATTAGGATAGGATACGACCCTCTCGCTCCTTCCCAATCTTCTTTGAGAATTGACAGCACAGGGACACAAGCCAATTATGGCTCTCAAAAACCGGCACAAAAAAAGTCTACATGGAATGCTATTCTATAAATGGCGCTTTGGGTCGTGTGCCATTTCCAGAATAGCGTTTAGAGCTGATTTCCACGCCAAACTTTGTAAACGAGAATTTACACCAACAGAAACCTGGCATAAATCCTGGTGTGGACCCCCAATAATGCTGCGCACGTCTTTATTGAACACCCCTGACCCGCCCATGCTCCTCCCACCCCTTTCAAAGCTGCACATGATAAGACTGGCGTGCGGATCTTTATAGATTAGCGCTTAGCAAAATGCACGTGCAAATCCAAATGAATGCCAATTAATGGCACTAATCGGCTCAGCCAATTTAGTTGCGCAGGCATCTCAGGATCATGAGCGGATATTTGAACGCCATTTATAGAATCTGATGGATTGCGCATAAATATTTAGAAAAGTGGAATTTACGTGCATATGTACGTACACATATTACTGTAAAAAATTCTGCCTGAGCATTCTCAATACCTGCTTAACTTGCAAGGGGGGTGTACACATAAGCGGAGCTTGGGCGGGGCTTACACAGATATCTGCGTCATGTTTGCTACCTGTGTATATTGCCAGTAATACTTGGGTTCTGTATAGGAAGGTGGGCACCTATGTACCTTTATAGAACAGTCTTGTCCCATGCGCTGTTGTAGAATAGCCCTTTAAGAGCCAAGAGGCATTTTCTAGTCAGCACATGCCCTCCTCCCACTGAATATAGGGAACACTTTTAAGGGTGCCAAGGAGGGGCAAGTTGGAAAGTGTGGGCGCTTGGAGCTTTTTGCACTTGTGCCTGCTTAACATTTAAGATCTTGCATGGCATCCTTCCTCCTCTAATTCCCCTGTCTTGGAATTCTGTTAAGATCTGACATTTACCAGATCTACTCAAAAATTTAAATTGTCCTTTCCTACGTCGAAAGGCGTGACCTATATTGGAAAACTAGGGAATTCTCTACTTTTCAAAATTACTGAGCTGTGGAATAATTTTCCTGTTCAACTGCGCGATCCGGACTCTCTCCAACCATTTCAAAAACATCTGAAAACGTGGCTATTTTCAAAGTTGTAAAGTCCGCTCCTCTCCAAACTGTTCCAAATCCATATTGTATCTGTTCTCCTTTCTAATTTTCTTGTAAACCGTGCCGAGCTCTACTGCTAGAGAGAAGATGCGGCATATAAGCCTAAGGTTTAGTTTAGTTTGAAAGTTAGGAGGCTTTGGGGTTGTCTTGAATTATTTTTCAATGTGAAAAGTGGGTTGTGGTCCCATTTTCATTACTTTAAAATGCCTGGAGAAGTTCTGGAAAGGGTAAGGGGGGGTTCAGGTATCACCCTCGTTCTTCTTTAAATATCCAGAAGGGATCAGGAGATGAATTTGCAGTGTGGGATATGTAAAATTGTGTTTTTACAAAACTGGGAGGTAAACATCCTTTAAAATTCCTCTCCTAACAGGCAGGATTTCTTCAGATCCTTCCCAAAGGCACCTGGTAGTGAAAAATCCTTACCGAATAAGGGTGACTAATACAATGGCCAAGGCATTTTGAGGGTTAAGTATACAAGGGGGATGCCTATGGCCGGGCCTCTCCAATTAGGCCTGCTCTTACTACTGGAAGCTAAGCAGGGTCGGGCCTGGCTAGTACCTGGATGGGACACCACCTGGGACTACCAGGTGCAGTAGGCTGAGGGGCCCCATGTTGGGCAGCAGTGACATAGTGGAGCCACACCCGGTGCAGAAGGCAATGGCAAACCACTCTTGTACTCTGCCGAGAAACATCACAGGGTGGACTCCTCACTGTGCGTGTTGCCATGAGTCGGTGGCTGACTCAGCGGCATAATCCATCCATACGAGGGGGGTGTCTAGATTCAGGCACCAGGAAATAACCCACTTTTCTTTACAGAACACTAACATAAAGTGCCTTTACGCATAACTACCCCTTCCAGCTGGGGTTAAAGCTTGCTTAGATACTGCAAAGAATGCCCATATATTACAAAATAATATAATCTATGCGCATAAGTATGCATCCTGCCCTTGTTCCATCCCCCTCCTCCTAGGTGAAGCCTCGCCCACAAAGTTTGCAGAAAACCACTTGCTCGGAAACTGCTCATTTACACGCGTAAATGGCAAGACTACCGGCATTTACGTAGGGTCCCGACAACTAAAAGGAGGCAGTTCCTTATAAAATTACCCTTTTAAGGGGGTTATTCTCCACAGGTTGCCTAAACTTAAGTGCCCAGATAAGTGCAAATTCTATAATGGCAGCTACGCACACAGTCGCCTTTATAGACCACAGTTGCGTACCTAACGTTTGGCGTGATCACCTATGTTAGCTCAAAGGCTGGTGCAAATGCTCGCGTGCTCTAACCCATGTGTATAAGTGCTAGGCATGCCCCTGACCCGCCCATTCCCCGCCAAGATCCACAGCCCCCTTTGCAATTGTGCACGATGAACTTTGCACGCATAATTTGCACAATTCCAATTAACAGCAGTTATGCATGGAACTAATTAGTGCCAAGTAGTAGCAGTTAATTTTTATATTAAGTTATGTGTACAATTGACACTATTCTATCACTTGCACACAACTTTGCATGTTAAGTGTAAAAATTGTGCATTCGAATCTATACCATTAAGGGGGTTACTGTCTTTAACAATTTAGAGACACAGGGTTAGATTTACTGACGTGCATGACAGTGTCAGTGCCTGCAAACATCATTAATATGTGACATCAGGAAATGTGTCCCACTGTGCAAATGAACACAATGGTAAATAACGCATTAAATGCATATTAGTCATGCACTTCAGTAAATCTAGGCCATGATTTGATTTCCCTGGCCGCAGAGTCCTACACGGGCGCTAGAGCCGCTCACCTGCCTATACCAATGAATCCATCCACACTGCAGAAGGGAATTTTAAGGGCACTGGAATACACAACACAATTACTTATGCTCCTTTCATGATCACACGTCCAGTTTCCATTACGTTATGCCGTTGAACAGCAGCCTGACTATAGCAGTGCGCAGGATGGCTTCTTAAAGAAAAAGTTCTCACTGAAACTGCATCGCCTACATTTCTTCCACTTCAAAATGCACGTTGAAGCCGTTGGCCGTGGGTCTGCTTTCCAAAGTCCTCGTCGGGCTAGGTTTCAGCAGCTCCACGGATTGACACGACAGGTGCTGGGCAGGGTCACCGTTCAATGACACGATCTGCTCGGCCCCGGGCCCCTTTCTGTCATAGTACAGCGCCCACAGCAGAGTAACAGTCAGAATCATGGCCAAGATCTGCGTCACCCCGATGGAGATGCCCAAAAATCGCAGCACCTGCAGTAATTTGGTTCCTCTCAAGAAGCTGTACATTTTTCTGCCACAACCCTGAAAAGCAAAGATAACTTGTTAGTATATGGATACCTTTATTTTTCAGACTTCAGAAATATCCATATCTATATATTTTTGGTGCCACGCTATCCTCCAGAATAGGGTTTGGGAACGAGGGCTGCAATCCAATTGGGTGGTGGCGGCCGCCAAAAAAGCAAACAGAATGCTGGGAATTATTAAAAAAGGGTTGGTTAACAAGACTAAGAATGTCATAATGTCCCTGTATCACTCCATGGTGCGACCTCATCTGGAGTATTGCGTTCAATTCTGGTCTCCTTATCTCAAGAAAGATATAGTGGTGCTAGAAAAGGTTCAAAGAAGAGTGACCAAGATGATAAAGGGGATTGAATTCCTCTCGTACGAGGAAAGACTAAAACAGGTAGGGCTCTTCAGCTTGGAAAAGAGACAGCTGAGGGGAGATATGATTGAAATCTACAAAATCCTGAGTGGAGTTGAACGAGTACAAGTGGATCGATCTTTCGCTCCATCAAAAATTACAAAGACTAGGTGAAATACTTTTAAAACCAATAGGAGGAAATTTTTTTTCACTCAGTGAATAGTTAAGCTCTGGAACACGTTGCCAGAGGATGTAGTATGAGCGGATAGCGTAGCTGGTTTTAAGGAAGGTTTGGACAAGTTCCTGGAGGAAAAGTACATAGTCTGTTATTGAGAAAGACATGGGGGAAGCCACTACTTGCCCTGTATTGGTAGCATGGAATGTTGCTACTCCTTAGGTTTTAGAAGGTACTAGTGACCTGCATTGGCTACCGTGGGGACGGGCTACTGGGCTTGATGGACCATTGGTCTGACCCTGTAAGCTATTCTTATATTCTTATGAGGCAGTGCATGCAAATAGATATCATGCATATTCGTTGAGGAAATCCTGAAAACCCAACTGGATTGTGGCCCTCATTCCCCACCCCTACTCCAAAATCAATAAAAGGCACCCAAATTTGGGAATGAATCCCAGATTCCTACCCATACATAAATAGTTGATGGGCTACAATGATTTAATTATTGGAGTTACCGAGTACTTAACTAGCAGTAATTCAGATTTGGTCACTAATCTGGCTCTGTGCTATTCTGTAACAATAGGTGTCTCAATTTGATCTGTGTGCAACTCAAAAGAGGGTGTGGCCATTACAAGGGTGTGGGCGGGGCAAGGGTATTCACAGAAGATGCCGTGTTACAGAAAAGTGGGGACCGGCACTCAACATGCATACCAGGATTTACATGAGGTTGCAGCTGGCGTAAGTCCTCACGCCCAAAGTTGAGTGTGGAATTCAGTGCTGTTCTACAAAGAATGCTCCTCCTGGAGCACCCTCTATAGAATAATATCAAACGCCTATCTTTATCGGCACCATTTATAGAATTTTCCCCCATCTGTGTCCCTGGTGCTAATATCATCCTGTTCTAAAAAGTTCACAATCCTTATATGCTTTTAGGTTAGAATTCTTTATTGCCCCTTTCATTTTATAGCCCATGTCCAGTATCCAATTTCTACCCCAGTTACTGATCTGGCACCAGTTCCCTCACAGGCTGACAGCTGGAGATGAGCCCCCCAAACAGAACCTCTCAGCACCATTCCTGATCCAGAAGGAGTTACCACAGTATTAGAGAATGACACGGTGACAAAATTTATCGCTGTTCCCATCCCCGCGGGAAACAATCCCGTTTCATTCTTTAGTGTCTATCTCAGCCTCAGTCCTTCTACTCCAGCATTCTTCAATGCAAGGCTTGAGGGTCAGTGGCTGAGCCCATTCATACTCTGATTCTTATGTGAGCCAAGTATAGGATAATGAAGCATTGTGACATCACTTATGAGGTTGGTTCATAGGCACTGGTGGAATGAGGCATTATGACATCACAATCTCAGCTCTGGAATGTTGCTACTATTTGGGCTTCTGCCAGTTACTTGGGACGGGTTGGTGGAAACAGGATACTGGGTTTCATGGACCTTCAGTCTGTCCTAGTATGGCAACGCTTAAGGTCTTATGTTCTAACCATCCCGTCAAAGTAACACCTCAAGGTGACACGCTATTGTTAAAGAGTAGTAACAAATAGTAATCTTTACGAGACCAGGGATCTCAAGCGTCTGCGGTTAACCCTTTAGAGCTAATCATGAAGAGTAACCAACCATCCCTTGTCATTCTTTAGTGTCTATCTCAGCCTCAGTCCTTCTACACCAGCATTCTTCAATGCAAGGCATGAGGGTCAGTGGTTTTGCCCATTCATACTCTGATTCATCCCTCTCTCCTTAAAGAACGACATGGAGATGGTTTCCCGTGGCTACTGCAGGGAAGGGAACGGTTATGAATTTTGTCATTGTGTCATTCTCTGCACAGTATCAACCACCCCCTTAACTGCAGTCTGGATCCAACAAAAGGTGATGTAAACCAATGGTCTGGCCAAGATGTGGAATTTGGCCTGGATTTGTAACCTAAATTTTGCACACTAGACTGTGGTCAGCCATCATGGCAAAACATTTAAACAAATTTGCTCCTACAAATGATTTACATCATTAAAATTATATCAACATAATGAAAGATGTTATTATATGCGACTGCTAAGTGGCCACAGTTTTTATTGACTCGGTTTTCTCCTTCAGATACGTGTTAAGATTTGCTGCTAGTCTCCGTTCAAAGTGAAAATCTAGGCCACTCAAGCCTCTCGCTGTGTGTAGCCACATTGAAACACTCTCGAGAGATAAGATGATGACACAGTCCACACAACACCCACAGGAAACAGCTTCTGTTAAAGGGCACAGCATCCATTCTCATTTTCCCTTCATGCAGGAATGTGACAGAGACAAACGACGTGTTGTTTTAGTCTTTTCTTCACTAAACTGTTTCATTTTCTATTAGATGCCAAAAGCTAATTTTTAGAACTATAAAAGTCAAGACATTCATTTATCCATCTATATACAGTCATGTGAAAAAATTAAGACACCCCATTAAATATTCAGGGTTTTTTTTTAAAGAAATGTTCACATATCGATGTCAAATCTTGTTTTTATTTATCTCTGGAAAAGAAAGTGATATAATTGCAGGTAAACGACAGAAGTTTTCCTTGATTTACTCATGAAACAAAAGATATCCACAAAAATGTGCATTCTAACCGAGGAATAAATTGGGATACCCTACACCCTAATAGCTAGTGTTACCCTCTTTGGCTGACATAACTGCAGTGAGATGCTTCTTGTAGCCATCCGCCAGTCTCTGACATCGGTCTGAGGAAAGTTTGGCCCACTCAATGCAGAATTCTTTCAGCTGTGAGATGTTTGAGGGGTTTCTTGCATGTACAGCCCGTTTCAAATCACCCCACATCATCTCAATGGGATTAAGATCAGGGCTTTGACTCGGCCACTCCAGGACTCTCCATTTCCTAGTTTCCAGCCAGTCCTTGGTGGATTTACTGGTATGTTTTGGGTCACTGCCGTGTTGCAGGGTCCAGTTCCTCTTCAGCTTTAATTTTCTTACAGATGGTCTCACATGTTCCTCAAGCACCCTCTGATACAAAACGTGTATCCTAACTGAGGAATAAATTAGGACACCCTGGAAAATAGTGTACAAGTGGAGGACTTTCCAAACAACTGCCAACATGCCCAGGTCTGGCCATCCAAGCAAACTGACCCCCAGAGCAGACTGCAAGATGCTAAAAGAAATCTCCAAAAACCCTAAAATGTCATCACAGGACCTACAGCAGGCTCTTGCTCTACAATCAGAAAGAGCAAGAGCCTCTACAATCAGAAAGAGATTGCATAAATTTAACTGAAGTTTGCCAGAGAGAACATAGATAAACACCAGGATGTCTGGAATAGTGTTCTATGGATAGATGAGTCTACAATTGAATTATTTGGACACCAGAAGAGAGGACATGTTTGGCGCACACCACATACAGCATTCCAGGAAAAGAACCTCATACCAACTGTGAAGCATGGAGGTGAAAGTGTCATAATTTGGAGATGCTTTGCTGCAGCAGCACCTGGCCAGCTCACCATCATAGAATCCATCAGGAATTATACTGTGTATCAGAGGGTGCTTGAGGAACATGCGAGACCATCTGTAAGAAAATTAAAGCTGAAACGGAACTGGACCCAAAACATACCAGTAAATCCACCAAGGACTAGCTGAAAACTGGAGTGGCCGAATCAAAGCCCTGATCTTAATCCCATTGAGATTATGTGGGGTGATTTGAAACGGACTGTACATGCAAGAAACCCCTCAAACATCTCACAGCTGAAAGAATTCTGCATTGAGTGGGCCAAACTTTCCTCAGACCGATGTCAGAGACTGGTGGATGGCTACAAGAAGCATCTCACTGCAGTTATGTCAGCCAAAGGGGGTAACACTAGCTATTAGGGTGTAGAGTATCCCAATTTATTCCTCGGTTAGAATGCACATTTTTGTGGATATCTTTTGTTTCATGAGTAAATCAAGGAAAACTTCTTATTGTTTACCTGCAATTACATCACTTTCTTTTCCAGAGATAAATTTTAAAAAAAAAGGATTTGACATCAATATGTGAACATTTCTTTAAAACGAACTGAATATTTCACGGGGTGTCCTAATTTTTTCACATGACTGTACTTTGTCAAATGCCTTTTGAAAATCCCAATAAACAATATCAACCGGCTTCACCTTTATCCATGTGCTCATCCACCCCTTGTTCAAAGGATTTAAAAAAAAATCTTAAGGGCACAGTTAGGCTTTTGAATTTTCAAGTTCTAAACTTTTCCAAAAAGGTATTTTTTTTGAAGTCTGTTGCTGTGTTCCGGAACTACCTCCAGGAATCCCTAAACATTTCAGGAGTGGACCTTCCCCTAATGATTAATGCATTTTTTTTCTAGTCCTAGTCAGGGAAGGGAAGCGGGGAAGGGAGAACTGAATCCATTAAGAGACAGCCTGAATCTCTCTGCTTTCCTTGAGAGTTCCATGAGGGGGCTGAAAGCATATATTCAGCGTTGGCTAATATCAATGCTGAATATCCAGTTTCAGCCTTAACCACCGCAGCCCCTGTGTTCGTTGAGCTATCCCACTAAAAAAGTATTTCTTCAGGAAAAGAGAAACCAATGAAGGCTAGAGAATTGCTTGTCTCTCGTGGGCAATTTCTTCAAATGGGTTAGTTTTGCACATACCATGACAGGAATGAACCTCATTCCTAAGCCAGGGGATGTGGTGTATGATCTCAGCCTCTCAGGCTTGCTAATGCTCAGTGTAGTACTTGCATTCTGGCGTTCATAAGATGTGAAAAACACTCTTCTATTATGCATAAAGACTGCTCAGCTGAAGTTAAGACAAGATTAAGGGCACTCAACACAATGCAAAATGTGCACGAACCATATTACTGAATGAAAATCAAAACTGGATTTTAAAATAGGATCCAGAGCATTGCAGGCAGATTATACTCAGGGAGGAAAAACCCTCAGACCCCCCCACCTCCCTAAGAGACCAGGTGGTGGATCAAAACTGAGTAAAAGGAACCTCACAGGCATTAAAAAAAACCCTCTCTTAGGTGCTGAATTAATTATTCTATTTATTCGGTTTTCTATACCATTCTCCCAGGGGAGCTCAGAACAGTTTACATGAATTTATTCAGGTCCTCAAGCATTTTTCCCTGACTGTGCCGGAGGGCTCACAAATCTATCTAATGTACCTGGGGCAATGGGGGGATTAAGTGACTAGCCCAGGGTCACAAAGAGCAGTGTGGGTTTGAACCCACAACCTCGGAGTGCTGAGGCCGTCGCTTTAACCACTGCGCCACTCTAGAAATCAAAATGTAGTACAAGTGAGCCAAAGGACAATGAAGCCATTGTGACATCACTGATGAGGTTGGCTCTTAGGCACTGATGGAATGAGGCATTATGACATCACAATATCAGCTCTGGTTATCAAAGGCTGAAACTTTTCACACTATTTATTTCTTCAATTTTCTATACTGTTCTCCCAGGGGAGCTCAGAACAGTTTACATGAATTTATTCAGGTCCTCAAGCATTTTTCCCTGACTGTGCCGGAGGGCTCACAAATCTATCTAATGTACCTGGGGCAATGGGGGGATTAAGTGACTAGCCCAGGGTCACAAGGGTGCTGAGGCTGTAGCTTTAACCACTGTGCCACACTCTCATAACCTTGTGCAATGCAAAAAATCTACCACCCGGTCTTGTAGGGACATTTGTCTATTCTTTTCAGCTTACTAGTCCTATTTTTCACTCGCTCAGCATGTCTGAGTTTTCACAGTCCTCCTTGCCGTTTTCCTTCTCCTGCTTTTTCTCTCTCCCCTCCCCATTTTGCTCACACCGTTCTATCAGGCTGCTCGGGCTGGGTTTTGTAGCAATTAATGAACCTTAATTGCCACAAATGGATGTTAATCATCATTAATGTGGCTTTTCATACCCTCAAAAAACAGGTGGAATGCAAATGTATGCAAAGTAGCTCAATCATTTCTACACAGGCAGCTTGCATTAACTTCTTTTACTGTGCACTAGGCCTTGAAAGGTAAGTGGATCTCCAGAGATGTAGAAAATTTTCATCCAGAAACACTGGCTGCCTAATGTGAGAGCTAATACTTCTGAAGACCAACTGGGGGTGACATGTTCAAAACAACCCCCCGCCCAGCACAAAACTAAAAATCCCTTGTAGCCAACGTATCTCTCTTCATCCTCCCCTGCTCCATGTAAAACAGCCTCCATATGGGGGGGGGGGGTAACCTAAAATCTTTGGTAGATTAGCAAGCCAAGTTTCCTCCAGGGGACAGGAGAGATATGATACAGACCAGTGGTCTCAAACTCAAACCATTTTGGATTTGTAGGTACTTGGAGGGCTGCAGAAAAATTAGATAATGTCTTATTAAAGAAATGGCAATTTGCATGAGATAAAACTCTTTATAGTTTATAAATCTTCCTCCCCCCCCCCGAAGGCCTGCATGTTCCCCCCCCCCCTTCTTTGCAGCTTCCCCCCTGGCCTCCCAGTCTTAGTTTCAGCTAATCACCGTTGTCTGCAGAGAGGATCGCCGGTGCTGTAGCGTTCCTTGCAGGCTGTCGTTGGACTCGGCAGCACGTTCCCTGTGCCGCAGTCCCTCCCCTCCTCTGACATCAGTGGCAGGATCGCGGCAGAGGGAATGTGCTGCTGAGGACGACGGCAGCCTGCAAGGATCGCTTCAGCACCAGCAATCCTCTCTGCAGGCTGTGGTAATTATCTGAAGGTAAGAGCAGGAGGCCGGGGGGAAGCCGGAGGACGCTGCAAAGACCGAGAAGCACTAGTACAGACTGCGAGCCACAAAATCGTACCTGGCAGGCCGCGAGTTTGAGACCACTGATACAGACGTTTAAATACTTGAAAGGTATTAATATAGAACCAAATCTTTTCCAGAGAAGAGAAAATGCTAAAACTAGAGGGCATAATTTGAGGTTGAGGGTGGAAGACTCAGGAGAAATGTTAGGAAATTCTTTTTCACAGAGAGGGCGGTAGATGCCTGAAATGTCCTCCTAAAAGAAGTGGTGGAGAGGCAAAACGGTGATGGAATTTAAAAAAGCGTGGGAAAAACATAGAGAATCTCTAATTAGAAAACGAAGAATGTAAATTACAGAGCTAAGGCCGATACTGGACAGACTTGAACGTTGTGTGTGTCCCATATGTGGTGATTTGGTGTAGGATTGGGCTGGGGAAGGCATCAATGGGAACTCCATTAACTTGGAACATGAGGATTTACTGGCCAGACTTTATGGTAGATATCCTGCAAACAGGATGGTTGGATAGGCTGGAGTGAGCTTGGATGGCAACTTCAGCAGTTGGAACCTAGGACGATACAAGGTGGACTTTATAGTCTATGACCCAGAAATATCAAGACAAGTTAATTTATAATCATGTATTTTTAATGGATATAACTAATGGGCATACTGGATGGACCGTTCAGGTCTTTATCTGCTGACATTTACTATGTTCTTGCTGCACAATCTGGCAACTACCCCTAATGGGTTTTAGAGCAGGTTTGACATCAGCAGAGCCTTTTTTTAAATAGTGCCAGAACTGTACATGTAACCAACTTGGGCATCTCCTTTCTGATTTCTACATCGTCTAAAATGGGCCTTCAGATGTGTACAATACAACTGTATTCCAACGTATACCCCAGAAACAAATCTAACATAGATCTCCTACAAGTGTATGTGTTCTTGTTGGCACACAAATTTGTACATATAAGAACATAAGCAGTGCCTCTGCTGGGTCAGACCAGAGGTCCATCATGCCCAGCAGTCCGCTCACGTGGCGGCCCATCAGGTCCAGGACCTGTATAGTAACCCTCTATCTATACCCTTCTATCCCCTTTTCCTTCAGGAAATTGTCTAATCCCTTCTTGAACCCCAATACCGTACTCTGTCCTATCACACCCTCTGGAAGCGCATTCCAGATGTCCACCACCCTCTGGGTAAAGAAGAACTGCCTAGCATTGGTTCTGAATCTGTCCCCTCTTAACTTTTCTGAATGCCCTCTCGTTTTTGTAGTTTTCAAAAATTTGAAGAATCTGTCCCTCTCCACTTTCTCTATGCCCTTCATGTCCCCTCTAAGTCTCCGCTTTTCTAGGGAAAAGAGCCCCAGTTTATCTAATCTTTCAGCATACAAATGGTTTTCCATACCATTTATCAATCGTGTCGCTCTTTTCTGAACCCTCTCGAGTATCGCCATATCCTTCTTAAGGTACGGCGACCAATATTGGATGCAGTATTCCAGATGCGGGCACACCATCGCCCGATACAACGGCAGGATAACTTCTTTCGTACCTAGAATTCTATTTGCCTTCTTAGAGGCTGCTGCGCACTGTGCCTATACATATATATGTGCTATATATATATATATATATATATATATATATATATATATATATATATATATATATATATATATATATATATATATATATATATATACATACACATACATATATATACACTGTACACCAGGGGTATTGAGGGCGATGCAGTGTTTTTCTCTGCTGCCCCTGGGTGTTTACCGTCTTGCCAGCTCCTTCCTCTGTCTTGTTACAGCATTTGTGCATTTGTGTGACCCCAGAAACATTTTTTTCGGCCAATGCGGCCCTGGGAAGCCAAAAGGTTGGACACCCCTGCTGTACACCATTTCATAAGAGCCACACAGAAAATGCTTTATAAGATTGCCTCTATAGTTAGAATGATTTTTCCTTATCTGCATTACTTTGCCCTTGTCTGCCTTACATTTCATTTCCCAGTTAGAAACGCGGTTCTCCCAGTCTCACGAGGTCCACCTGCAATTCCTTGCAATCTGCACGTTTTAAGCACTTGGAATAAATTCAGGGTCTACCTGCCATGCTTCACCATTTGCTCATGCTTAGGCAAGAAGGAATAATTTTGTGCCATCTGTAAACTTGGTCACCTCACTCTTGGCTTTTTCCAGACTGTTCACCTATGACTGGGAACAAAGAGTGAGGTGACCAAGTACGCAGGCGGCACAATCTGTGACAACCCCAGGCAGTCAACAAGTTGTACGCAGATGGGAAGCAGAGAAGGAGGGGGGTCCTCAAACACTCAGCTAGGCGAGGCTTCAGAGAGCCGTCCAGTCATACCAGATCAACAGACAAAGGGGACTAATGCTAACGCCAGACCTTTTTTTTTTTTTGAGTCTTCATTGCTATTTTCATTATTTGCTTGATGTAGGTTTAGAGAAAAAATATTCAAAGTAATCCATGAATTTGAGCACTCTCTTCCCTCCTCTGTTTGCACTACGAGACTAGCTAGAAAGAAGTGTTCCCTTCCACTGTGACAGCCATGTCAAACCTCTCCAGCTCAGATCTTATCTTCTCATGGTGAAGCATCGAGCGAGCACATATCCATTAACAGTGACAGGCAGGAACCTCGGCTTTCTAACAAGAGCTGCAAGACTTTTTCTCTATGGCAAAACATGTGCAAAATTATTTGGTAGGCATTACCACAAATTCAAAGCCTGCCAAAAACAGAGAGAGGTAATGAGCCGGGCGGGAGGGGGGGGGGGGGTCGGCATCTATCTCAAAAAAAAAAAAAAAAGTCCACCATTATACAGTTATGATTTAGAAACCAACCAGACTTAGAATTAGGCTACTAAAAACAGAATATTTTGCTTGCTTAATATTAAAGCTAAACAAATAATTAATCCCTCAATCTCTATCCTGACAGCTAAAATTAACACAATACAAAAACCGACAGCTTTTACTCTATAAACCACATGAGGTTCAAGGAGTGTTCAGTGACGTAGTAGCAAGCGTGAGAGGCGTCCAAGGCAGTGACGCCCCTCCCCGCCCTCGTATCTGCCCCCTCCGCTCCTTCCCTAATCCCCCCAGCCACGCGCCTGGCCCCCTTCCCTTCCCCTGTCCCTCTAGTTGTTCACCGCCGCGAGCAACAAAAACATCAATGTGCTCCTTGCGGCCCCATCAGCTCTCCCTCCGACATCACTTCCTATGAGTGGCACCCGGAAGTGACGTCAGCGGGAGAGACAACGCGGTCGCAAGGAGCACGTTGAAGCTGTTGCTCGCGTCGGTGAACAACTAAAGGTATTGGGGGAAAGGAAGGGGGGCACGCGGTGGCGAGGGGAGGAGTGTTGCACCCATGTCTCATCGTCGGTGACGATTCTCTCCAGAATACTCAGATCTTCTTCATACCGTCTCAGGAACTGGGTCGCAACCTCTACACGCCATTGCTTGTGCAGATCAGTAAGCTGTATGGGGAACCCATCATGCGCAGATTTTCCTATACCCCAAGTCATCATACATTATAGCAGGGGTGTCAAAGTCCCTCCTGAAGGGCTGCAATCCAGTCGAGTTTTCAGGATTTCCCCAATGAATATGCATGAGATCTATCAGCAAACAATGAAAGCAGTGCATGCAATTAGATCTCATGCATATTCATTGGGGGAAATCCTGAAAACCCAACTGGACTGCGGCCCTCGAGGAAGCACTTTGACACCCCTGCATTATGGCAAATGCAGATCCATAGCAGATATCCAAATTTTCAGCCAACTGAGACACCGTTATCTATCGGTGTTCTCTAATCAAGGCAATGTGCTCTTGTGTGCGTGATGTTGATAGAATGACCTTCGTCGGTTCCACCTGTTTTTCTCGCTTTAACCCTTTTTACCAACTTATAAACCTTTCGTTGATTCCTGGTGCTATGTCCATATTGAGTAAATGCCCAATGGTGAATTTCCACAGGTTTCACTCCCTCTGCCGAAAGAAAGTGCACTGCTGCACATTGTTCTTCGATGACGTAATCTTGCAATGGTGCTTCTTTTTCGAGCAGAGATGCCAACGCGCTACTGCATAAAATTTGCAGAGAAGACCACCACCTAGTAACCAGAACATTGCAACAAATAAATTCCTTCAAACCCCATCTCCCACCCCTCTATTCCAACCTTCCCCTAATTCAGCCCCACTCCCCTCCCCCATGTACATCCCATGACCCCCCTCCCCCCTGGGTGGCAAGATAAGAAGCAAGGATCCCTAGAGTACCCACAAATCCCATTATAACTCATTGAGCAAATTACTGCGCCTCCTAGGATATAATTGCCCCAAATAGGGCCCCCCAATTTTTAAATAAAGCTTCCTCCACTTCTCATTTCTCTTAACTGGCCAGTTGATGGAGCATGTTGCGCCAATGTCATTAGGCGGGTATATCTGCACATTTTACGACATGGCACAGTTGTCACCGCAGGCAAAGTCCCAAATGTTCGCAGGACATTACCGTTCATTTTAATATACTACACACCAGTGTCCTAGGTGTGGATTCAAACACCATTACTTTCTGCATGAAACACGTCTCTGCATTGTGTGGCCATAAATCTGGCAGTTGTTTGAAGGGCGTCTTTCCCAGTGACTCCTGTCAGACAGTGACAGGTGACGCCAGGGCACACCGCAATCCCCTCTGTTCATATGTGTTAACTCTTTTACATTCCCCAGTACACCCAGTATGCCAGCAATGTGTTTGAAAGTCAACATATGCCAAAGAACTGTTATGAGATCAGTTACTTCTTCTCTCAAGGCTGTCAAACTGCAATCTTCAAGGACCAGAAACTGGTCTGGTTTTTCTGGATGGCCTTCATGAATATGCATGAGATATCTGCATACAGTTGACGCACTTCATGCAAATATATCCCATGCATAATTCAATAAGCACATACTGGAAATTAGACCAGTTTGGCAGAAGTGATTTATGTGATATTCTACCTGTCACTATAGGCTTCAAGGCAGAATACATTTCTAGCATTAAAATCTAATATAATAAAATGGTAAGCCGCTCATGCGCACTTCCTAAGTGTGTGCCGGTTTTCCGTGAGCTGTAGCGACACATAGGAAGTGCGCATGCGCGGCTTACGATTCTTTGAAAGACGCGGTGGTGGCTACTCTCACGATCCCCGCCTGTGTCGGACTTCCGACGCAGGCGGGGATCATGAGAAGAGCCACCGCCGCGTCTTTCAACTAAAAAAAAACAAAAACAAGGCGGATGTCGGCCCGATGGCTGGAGTTCACTGCTGAGTCTGGTGAGGAGTGCTTCCCTCAACAGGAACCGTCGGATCTAATTCAAATACTCCCGGCAGGTCGGGAGGGGGCGGAGCAGGCTCGCACGCCTTGCGGGGACCGGACAGGAACTAGACTCCCTGCAGGAGCCAGCCTGATGGCTGGAGATCACCGGACTGGACAGGGGGAGTAGGTAAGGGGGTGCTGCAGTACAGGAGGAGCAGGGAAGAGGTGATTCTGAACAGGGGGGGAGGTAACAGGAAGGGAGGCCTACTGCTGGATAGGGGAAGCAGGGAAGAGGTGCTGCTAGATGGGGGGAGGGGGGGTAAAAGGAAGGGAGAAGGGCTCCTGCAAAGGAGAAGAGCTACTGCTGGATATGGGGAGCTGGAAATGAGGTGATGCTGAACGGGGGAGATAAAAGGAGAAGGGCTACTGCTATGTAGGGGGAGCAGGGAATGGGTGGGGGTGCTGCTGGACAGGGAGGAGGTAAAAGTAAGGGAGAAGGGCTGCTAGCACCCGTTAATGTAACGGGCTAAACAACTAGTTAAAAAATATTAGAATAATGGAGCCAGTTAAGGCTGTTAGAAAAAAAAAATGTTATGATTGTAAAGTATTTGAAGCACTGTTGCAATAAAGTTATAAATTTCAAAAAAATGAGTGAGGATTGCAGTCTGACCCTCCTGTATTAAAATGAAATGGCAACATTAATGTGTTGGCTGTGATATCCTAGTCACATGTTGCCCTTTAACCCCATTCCTCCTCTATATTATGCCCCTTTGGTATGTCCTGATGTGCAGTTTACAGATGCCAAGTAATACAATAGCTAAGAGGCATGAGCCTGGAAAGCGAAGGTTCACACTGTTGGCCTCTCGCCTCTGGTCCAGCAGACATTCGAGGCAATCAAGCTCATTGTGCTTTCTGAAATCCAACTGCAGAAGCTGGTGACACAACGAGAGCAACTCTGCGTATCAAGAAAGGGCCAAAAATACAGAGCAAAGCTGATTTTAAGTCATACGAGTGTCACTCTAAAATTACAGGACAGATACCGGACGACTGGAAGATAGCGAACGTCACACCGATATTTAAAAAAAAGGATCGAGAGGAGTGCCAGGCAACTACAGACCTCCGAGTCTCACGTCTGTCCCTGGAAAGATGGTTGAGGCGCTGATCAAAGATAGCATAGTCCGGCACCTAGACACACACGACCACACTACCGTAAGGACATGCTGAGGATCGAGTCGGTTCAGCGAATGGCCACCAGAATGGTCTCAGGGCTAAAGGATCTAACGTATGAAGAAAGACTAAAGAAGTTGCGGCTGTACTCACTTGAGGAACGAAGAGAGAGGGGAGACATGATTGAAACGTTTAAGTACATCACGGGTCGCATTGAGTCGGAAGATGATATCTTCTGTCTCATGGGACCCTCGACCACCAGAGGGCATCCGCTGGAAATCAGGGGAGGGAAGTTTCATGGAGACTCCAGAAAGTACTTCTTCACCGAAAGAGTGGTGGATCAGTGGAACAGACTCCCACTGCAGGTGGTTGAGGCCAGCAGCGTGAAGGATTTTAAGAGTAAATGGGATGCTCACGTGGGATCTTTAAGGGAGTAAATTCGGGAGCGAATACTTGGAATGGGCAGACTTGGTGGGCTATAGCCCTTTTCTGCCACTATGTTTCTATGTTTCTAAGATGAGAGCCAGTCAACATGGGTTCAGAAAAGGGAAATCATGTTTGACGAACCTACTTCAATTTTTTGAGACAGTGAACAGACAAATTGATAGTGGAGAACCGGTGGATATTGTATACTTGGACTTTCAGAAAGCGTTCGACAAGGTTCCACATGTAAGACTTCTCAGTAAATTACAAGGCCATGGAATAGAGGGAGATATACTAAGATGGATAGGCAAATGGCTAGAGAACAGAAAACAGAGAGTGGGCATAAATGGGAAGTTCTCAGAATGGGAAAAAGTGACTAGCGGTGTATCCCAGGGCTCGGTACTTGGACCCATCTTATTTAATATTTTCATAAATGACCTGGAAGAAGGAAAAATGCCAGGCAATCAGATCGCAGAAGGACAGCGAGGAACTCCAGAGCAACTTGAATCAATTGGAGAAGTGGGCAGATAAAATGCAAAGTGATGCATTTAGGCAGAAAAAATAAAGATCACAAGTATAGTATGTCAGGTGTAATTCTGGGAAAGACCGAACAGGAAAGGGACCTGGGTGTACTGATAGATAGGACCCTGCAACCGTCAGTGCAATGTGCGGCAGCGGCGAAGAAAGCAAATAGAATGCTAGGCATGAAAAAGAAGGGAATTACGAGTAGATCAGAGAAAGTTATAATACCGCTCTACAGAGCCATGGTCAGACCGCACCTGGAATACTGCATCCAGCATTGGTTTCCATACCTAAAGAAGGATATAAAACTGCTAGAGAGGGTGCAGAGACGAGCAACGAAGCTAGTGAAAGGTATGGAGAACCTGGACTACGAGGAACAACTTAGGAGATTGGGGTTGTTCTCCCTTGAGAAGAGGAGACTGTGAGGGGATCTAATCGAGACTTTCAAAATACTGAAAGGATTCGACAAAATGGAGCAGGGAAAGCAGTTATTTAAAATGTCCAATGTGACATGGACAAGAGGTCATAGACTGAAGCTGAGGGGGGACAGGTCCAGGACGAATATCAGGACGTTCTGTTTCACGCAGCGAGTGGTGGACACCTGGAATGCTCTCCCAGAGGAAGTAATAGCAGAATCCACCGTTCTAGGATTTAAGGGTAAACTAGATGCACATCTCCTTAAGAGTGGCATAGAGTGATACGGGTAAGGGTAAATTAGATGCACATCTCTCTTGAGACTAAACTATGCCAGGGTACACCTGGCAGGGCCTCCGCGTGTGTGGATCACCGGACTTGATGGGCCCAGGGTCTGATACGGAGATGGCAATTCTTATGTTCTTATGTACAGGCAAACAGAGTCTATTTGCTTTACTCTGAGACAAACAAGGCCTCACAGGGGCCTCTTTTCAGCATAAAATATGCTTCTGTTGTAAATGCTTCTGTTATAAAAATGCTTCTTTTGTAAAATTTTGGCCCATGGCCCTGCCCCCAGGCCCACCCAAGTCATGCCCCAGCCCCGCCCCCTCAACCTGTTCTCGTGCTCAGAGCTGCGTCGGGAGGGCATCTGCGCATGTGTGATTTGATGACATCACACACTTGTGCACAGGCGTGTGATGTCACCACCATGCTTACACGCTTGTGCAAATGCCCTCCCGATGCCGTCCCGAGCTGGAAGCTTTTCAAAACCCGGACAAATGGATGGGTCTTGAAAAGCTGTCTGGACACCCGGACATGTCCTCTAAACCCAGACGTCTGGTAACTCTATTTTTATTCATCAAAACTAAAAACTTTCCATCACATAAAAACATAAGAATTGCTGTACTGGGACAGACCAAAGGTCCATCAAACCCAGAATCCTGTTTCCAACAGTGGCCAACCCAGGTCCCAAGTACCTAGCTAGAAACCAAGCGGTAAAACAGATATAAGCAGTGGATTTCCCCAAGCCATCTCAATAATGGCCTACGGACTTCCCTTTTAGGAAATTATCCAAACCTTTTTTAAACCCCACTAAACTAACTGATTTCACCACATTCTCTGGCAAAGAATTCCAGAGTTTAATTACACGTTGTGTGAAGAAATATTTTCTTTGGTTTGTTTTAATTCACCTTCATCATTTCATCACATTTTCAGGCTAAATGCATTCAATTTATATGAGTGAAAAACTTGCAGCAAATAGCAAGGAGAATGGCAAATGGCTGGTATTGTAGCAGATTTGTGCACATGCCCAAAGGAAACCCGAATTGCCCGCACACATTGGCATCTGTTCTTTAGCATGTAAATATGAGCCTTGCTAAAAACATACTCAAGACACACACCCCTGATTCTCTTTCCTGTTTTATCTACCCAGCTCTCCACGATGCTAGGTCACTTCCTCCCATCATCTTGTGCAATGCGGTTCATAGACAACGGCGCGAAAGACAAAGGCGCGCCCGGACAATTGAGCGCAGCGCGGAGGCGCGCGCCGCTCAAAATTACTGTTTTTAGGGGCTCCGACGGGGGGTTTTGTTGGGGAACCCCACCACTTTACTTAATAGACATCGAGCTGCGTTGTGGGGGGTTTGGGGGGTTGTAACCCCCCACATTTTACTGTAAACTTAACTTTTTCCCTAAAAACAGGAAAAAAGTGAAGTTTTCAGTAAAATGTGGGGGGTTACAACCCCCCAAACCCCCCACAACGCCCCCACAACGCAGCGCGATGTCTATTAAGTAAAGTGGGGGGTTCCCCCCCACGCCCCCCCCCGTCGGAGCCCTAAAAACAGTAATTTTGAGCGGCATGCACCTCCGCGCTGCACTCAATTGTCTGGGCGCGCCTTTGTCCCGGCGCGCTTTTGACCTGACACCATGCAATGCAATTGCCTGCTAGGGATGAACTGCCACAGTTTTCACCTTTCATCACCTTTGTGAGCAAGATTACCATGCATATTCATTGTGTATTTTGTGATATGTGCTTTTGCCACACATTGAGCACATTAAGCACACAGGTGTGATAAAGTATCATGTGGCGATGAAAATGTTGTCTCTCCGTGCCTAAATATGAGCCTTGTGAAAATTTTGTGTGTAAGAAGTTTTAGCGAGGCTCATTTTTAGGGACTACAATACAGTTGTTTGAATTTGTGATGAAGTGTTGCATGACAAAATGAAGTGTCACCAAACCCTGTTTCCAGGGATGAACAAAGGCTCTTCCTAGTGTACCCAGCTAATCATTCTATGAACTTTTCCTCCAGGAAGTTGTCCAATCCTTTTTTGAATCCCGCTATATTATGCTGTGTGTGGAGAAAAAAAAACAAAAACAACTTTTGACAATTTGTTTTCGATCTGCTAAACATTCGTTGCATTGAGTGTCCTCTTGTGTTTGTGCTGATGGTTAAACAACCTTTCCCTATTTAACCATTCCACCCCACTAATAATTTTATAAATTTCTATCTTATTTTTGCTCAGTGATCTTTTTTTCAAGCTCCAATGTCGTTTCACCAGGGACCTACACAGAAGCATACTAATATTTTCAGTTTTATTTCCATCCCTTTTCAGATAACCCCCAAATTCACAAATGCCACATAAAGATTTGCAAAAAGGTTTATACCTGGTTTGCTGGCTATCCAAGGCAGAGCACCCTTCCTACTCCAGGCAATTGCGGTGCTGTAGTGTGGCCTTCAGCTCTGCCCCGGAACAGGAAACTGTCTTCAGAAGGGGTGGAGCTATTGGAGTCAATGGCTGTGCACATGCGGATTGCAACCCCATGACTGCTCCACACACAACCCTCCTCCCCCAGTTCCCTGGGCATGGGGCAGACTGCTCCGCCCTTGGTACGTCATTGAGCGAGAATGAGCCCTTTGTTTTCCATTTGTTCTCCATTTGTTTTCCATTGTTTTCCATGTTGGAAAGATGATTCTTCCAAAACTAACATTTTAGGTTCATATGTATTTTTCTCCTTACCTCCTGGTAGAGGTCACTAAGATCCCCATGATGTGCTTGTTTGGAGCAGCCTGGAAACTCTCGAACACAACAGGAATCAGGAGGCCAATCCAACTCTGTCATTTCCAGCCAGTCTGTTAAGTATACTACTCCACAGCATTTAAACTGCAAAGGAAGACATGTTCAAATTCATTATGTAGACTGGAAGGGGCAGAAGCATTCCCAGTGATTCACTATACACAAAAAGGCAGCAGATTCCAAGCACTGCCCCAGTGCTGAACAACATAAGAACATAAGAATAGCCTTAATAGGTCAGACCATCTAGCCCGTCCTCAAGTTGGTCAATCCAGTTCACTAGTATCTGGCAAAACCCCAAAAAGAAGCAACATTCCTTGCTACCAATCCAGAGCAAGCAGTGGCTTCCCCCATGTCTCTCTCAATAACAGAAAATGGGCTTTTCCTCCAGGAAATTGTTCATACCTTTCTTAAAGCCAGCTACGTTAAATGCTCTTACCACAGCCACTGGCAACACATTTCAGAGCTTAATTATTCTCTGAGTGAAAAAGTATTTCTTCCTATTTGTTTTAAAAGTATTTCCATGTAACTTCCTCGAGTGTCCCCTGGTCTTTGTAATTTTTGACAGAGTAAAATAATCGATCTACTTGTACCCATTCTATACCACTCAGGATTTTGTAGGCTTCAATCATATCTCTCCTCAGCTGTCTCTTTTCCAAGCTGAAGAGCCCTAACCTCTTTAGTCTTTCCTCATAGAAGAGGAGTTCCATCCCCTTTCTCATCCTAGTCGCTCTTCTTTGAACCTTTTCTAGTTCCGCTACATCCTTCTTGAGATAAGGCAATCAGAATTGAACTCAATACTCAAGGTGAGGTCACACCATTGAGTGATACAGAGGCATTATAACATTCTTATGTCTTGCTAACCATCCATTTTTTAACAATTCCTATCATTCCTATAACCTTTGGGCGAAAGGTTTCATCATATTATCTACACCCAGATCTTTTTCTTGGGCACTAACCCCCAAGGTGTATCCTGGCAACTGGTAACTATGATTTGGTTTATTCTTCCCAATGTGCATCACTTTTCATTTGCCATTAAATTTAATCTGCCATTTGAACACCGAGTCTTCCAGTTTCTTAAAGTCTGCCTGCAATTTTTCACAATCTGCATGTGTTTTACCAACTTTGAACAGTTTAGTGTGATCTACAAATTTAACTACCTCACTCGTAGTTCCAATTTCCAGATCATTTATAAATAAAGTTAAATAGCACCGGTCCCAATACAAGTCCCTGTGGCGCTCCACTATTTACCGCCCTCCACTGAGAAAAATGGCCATTTAACCCTCCCCTCTGTTTTCTATCCGATAACCAATTTCTAATCCACAATTGAACATTGCCTCCTAGCCCATGGCTCTTTAATTTCAACCACAAAGCTTCAGGCACATAATTGACCTCCATGGCACTACAAGGTAATGTCCTCAAGTGCTGCGAGGGAAGGAATAATGGCTGCCATTAATGCAGTAACTCCTCCCAGCCACAGAGAGGTGCTGGATGGAAAATCCTAAAGAAGACATGGTTGGTGAGGGTTTCTGAGTTGCCTGAATGTTCCGAATTCTTTTTTTTTTTTTAATTACAAGATAATTCTATAACCTGGCACCAAAAGTTAGGCGCCAATAGCGTATCCAGTTTATAAAATAACAAACAACACTGGCTTATCTATTAGGCTCTTAATTTGTCTTACTAGTAAGGGATTTATGCTATTTTTTTCCTAGTTTTAGTATTTGTATACCAACTTGAATGCAATTATTCCAAATAAAGGGTACATAAATGTTTTTAAACAAATCAAGTAAAACGGCATGGTCCACTGTTAAAGGTAATATACAGAAATAAACAAAACACAAATGAAAATAGGTTGAAACCTTTTTTATGTGACTCATTAGGATTTTTGGATGCCATATAAGGGGTCTAAACTGTCGAGAGGTAGGGCTAGTGAGTGTTGGTCCTGTCATCTAGAGGTGGGGACTTTCAAACATATGCTATATGCTTGTATCAATGTGCAACAGTTTTAGAAATTTGTGTGGGTAAGAATCAGTGGCATAGCCCCCCCCACGCCCTCCGCTCTGCCCCTCCTGCTACCGCGCCCCCATGCCACACTTACACCCTCCCTTCCCACCCCGTAACTCTTTAAATCTTCACGCTAGCGTTGGATTTCCCTCTGATGTCACTTCCTGGCCCCGCAACCCGGAAGTGATTTCAGAGATAGGGGCCGACGCGAGCGGCAGGCCAGAGTAGTTGCTCATGCAGGCGAAGATTTTAAAGAGGTACAAGGGGGCGGGGCAGGGAGGGCGTGTGCATGGCGTGGGGGGACGGAGAGATGCCGGTGCCCCCACCAAGATGGCACCCGGGAGGGTCTGCCCCTCCCAACCCCCTTATTACACCACTGGTAAGAATAAAAACTATTTTTCATTTTCGGGTGCCACTTACTTATAAGCTTTATAATTTTGCAGTGTGTGGCTTTGCCCTAAATTTTGCATAAGGCTGAAGCAAAGTTGTTTCAGCATCCGTGGATTCGGTTTTTCGCGATTTTTAAACCACAAAAAACATTTTCATTTTTCGGGCTATTTTAAGCCCTGTAAGCCCCCCTTAAGCCTTATCTGGTAGTCTAGCGGGTTTTCGGGGCAGGAGCAATCTTTCCACACTCCTGCCCCGTACACATCGCTCATAGGAAATGGCTGCTTTGAGCTCCCGTCGTAGTCTCGAGACTACGGGAGCTCAAGGAAGCCATTTCCTATGAGCAATCTGCACGGGGAAGGTGCGTGGGAAGATTGCTCCTGCCCCGAAAACCCGCTAGACCACCAGGTAAGGCTTAAGGGGGGGGGGGTTACAAGGCTTAAAATAGCCGGGGGAAGCGGGGGTTAGGGGCAGAACTGGCCCAAATATTATTCGTGGTTTTTTTAATATTCGCGGGCCGACTCTGCCCCAACCCCCGTGGATACGAAGGGAGAAGTGTACTACTATTCTATCAAGTGTGCACTTAAGGCATTATAGAACTGATGCTAAGCTCCTTTGCCGTACCTAAAATGAGACACTAATTTATACAATTGCCACTGTTGGAATTTTCACACCACTGGGGCCTTTTATTCTATTAATGGCTACTTTTCCCAGTGGAATATATTTTGTGCATTTGTATCACTTAGGGCCAGATTTTAAAAACAGCGCCCTAATCGGCAGCACCTAGCGACATCTAACTATGGAATTGGCGTGCAACTTTTTTTTTAATTGGCTCAATTAGTGTGGTAATTGACCCTGTCAGTTTTCAGCCAATCAAGAAAAAAAGAAAAAAATTAAATTAACAATTAAGAGTTTGGTGCCAAACTCTTATGATGCCTAGCAACGCCTTAGTGGAAGCGCCCTTCGACGCCTACCTGAAAATTAGACATCGTTAGCATCAGAGATAGGTGCCGTTAAATTAGGCCTGGTAAAACCTGGCCTAATATACCAGCACCTACCTCACAAGATGCCTAGCGACGCCACATAGGCACCACTAGGCGTCATGCGGTTGATTGGCTTACAATTTGGGTGTCGCTAGATGCTGTTTATAGAATCTGGTCTTTAGGAACTGTCAGCACAGGAAAAGGCACAAAAGCTGTGAAGGGCACACAGCAAGCCAGGGGAGCGGCAAGAGACGATGGTATTTTGTCACCCATTGAGCTCTTTAAAAAATTTCTTATAGAAAATTTGAAATTTCCGGCTGACCAGATACCACCAATAAATAGATTGTTCTATCTGCCTGCCTCAAGGAAAAACTTTGAGACAAATGAATTACCTGCAATTGGATTACCTGTGTCCGATAGTTTACCTGTTGACACGGCAGTTTTGGAAAGCTCGTATTCTGATATTTAAGAGAGAGCTACACTGATTGCTAGTTTTATATTTGAGCCAGATCTTAATTCTATAATGAGAATATTTTTCAAAAGCTCTGTTTCACAATTTTGTGGCCCAAAAATTTGGTTATATCATGATGTAACAAAATTAACCCAAGAAAGGCGCAAGTTATTTCTTGCAATGAGAGATAAGACAAAGAAATTGGGTGCTACCTTTATGCTAACTTGCCTCTGCAAGTGTATTATTAAATATATGGGCTTGAAATATTTATTTTATGCGCCCGATCAGCTAAGATCCTTTTTGGACATCAAGGGGTTTATCAGAGATGGCGTGTCTGGTTCAAATAAGTAGTAACTGGAGGTTTTGACATATTAAGCCTTTTCCTAAATAGTTTCCTGTAACTTATCTCTCGGTAATTTTGACTCCTCCTTTCCTTCTGTTTGTGGTCTAAGAAAGAGCTATTTCTATAAGATTGTTATTACTTCTTAGTTTGTACTTAGATTATGGCTCTGTATTTCCTTAAACAAGTTGTTATACTTGTGACAAAGTTATAATTAATAAAAAATAATTTTTTTAAAAAAAAAGAGACAGGATGGTATTTTAAGGGTTTTTTGAATCGGGATATTATATCAGTGTTTATCAATTAAAGGCTAACCTCATAAGCCCTAATTATAAAATAATTACACAAAAGAACCTGCGAATATAATTTTAAAAAACATGAAAGAGAAGTAGCAGGCATGTCAAGTAGGCTGGTATTTAAAAGAAGCACCAAGGTAGTAGAACCTTTACATTCACTGATAGCATGCTACTGAGCATGTCAGATGACCTTTCACCTTCTCATCATACTACAGTCATATCACAATTAACATTATTACAGCATTAAACCAATTGTTCTTTAAGAACAGCCACTTGACACGTCCATTCAGGGAAAAAAACCAAAACTTTTTTAAGTTCAAAATTCTGTGTTGCTAGCATTTCAACATATATGTTCATACATACACAACAGATAGGGATTTTAACATCCCCCTTTGTTTCACAAGCATTGTCTTTCTCTATGTGCCTAGGCTGCTGCAACACAGCACGTTGATAGACAATGTTTTATTTAAACTATCCAAAAGGTGGTTAGGTTTTCTCCTCCCTTATTTCTGAGTCTTTCTAGTGCATATATGGACCAATCAAGCCAGAGGCCAGGAAATGCTTAAACAAACAGGAAATTGCTGAAACAATGGTTTGTTTCAACATTATGACAAGAGCCGCAGACCAACGGGCATTAGGAAACTTATTCTTTTCCTGAACACCAACACATATGCAGGCTTAAGTGCTTTCACCTTGTGGATTTACCCAGCCCTGCCGTGTAATAACTCATTGTTAAAACATTCCTATTCCTCATTGCCAACCAGCAGGCTAACTTGTGGGGGGCACATGGACCGCCCTCCAATGGGCAAGGACAGTAACAGAATTCAAGACAGCAAGTTGACACTCGCTGAGGATATGCTGCAATTCAACTCTGATCTGTATGGGAAAGAGGGAATCCAAAAGAGGCACCGTCTTTACCAGCTACTGTCAAAAAGATATTAGACGTCTCCCACTCGTTCAAAATGCAGCCATTAAAATTATTACGAACTCGAAAAGATTTGATCATGTTACTCCATTATTAAAGAGTGCACACTGGTTACCCAATCCGCACCGAATTACATATAAAATAGCCTTATTAACATTCAAAACTCAAAAGACTAATGCCCCCGCTTTCACAGATAGAGTATTAATACACTTCTCCCTCGTTATTCGCAGGGGATACAGGCAGAGCCGGACCACGAATGGCGAAAAACCGCGATTATCCGGCTCTGACCACCCTCACCTCCCTGCCGCCTTCCCGGCCTTACCCGGTGGTCTAGAGGGCTTTCGGGGCAGGTGCGATCTTCCTACGCTCCTGCCCCGTGCAGATCGCCATGAGGAAATGGCTGCTGTGAGTTCCCGTAGTCTCTCGAGACTACGACGGGAACTCCCTACAGCCATTTCCTCATGGCGATCTGCAGGGGGCAGGAGCGTAGGAAGATCGCTCCTGCCCCGAAAGCCCGCTAAACCACCAGGTAAGGCCGGGAAGGCGGCAGGGAGGTAAAAAATATGGTTTTTTTAAATTTTCCCCCTCCCCAGAAAAAAATCACGATTATGTGAAATCGCGAGTGCAGAAACTGCGAATGGGGAGGGGGAAGTATACCATACGATCACCCCAGAACTTTAAGGTCCGCCTCGCAACATACTCTGAATGTCCCCTCACTTAAACTAATCGGCACCCGTCGATCTGGAACACTCTCCCACTATATAGAACAAATGTCTAACCAACTTCATCTCAAACGCACTCTCGTACCAAACATTTAGAAAGTCAATAAAAATCTTTCTATTTGACAAATTTCTCTGACCCCACCTCAACCTGTGGTACTCTCAATACACATCCAGATAAACCTATCTAAACTTAACAAGCTAATATAAATTCGAAAGTTCGCTGTAATGTCGCTGTCTGTATACAGTCTCTTCCCTTGTAACCCGCTTAGAACTGTTTGTGGTATGGCGGTATATAAAAATAGTTATTATCTAATAGAATAAAATGCTAGGCCGCGCATGCGTACTCAAAAGTCGTGTTCCCTGATCCGTCGCGGAAACACGAGTGCACATGTGCGTGTTTTACGTCACCACCTGCTCGCTTAGTACGTCACAGCCTCCCTGCTCTACACAAGCCGGACCGCAGCCAGACGATGATCTCCATTCCTCCTGCTGCCGCCAATCTCCGTTCCTCCTTTGCCACCCATCCCCTTCTCTTCCCGCGGGCCTGAATGACGATTCCAGCAGCGTAAGCCAGACCGCAGCCAGACGCCGATCTCCGTTCCTCCTGCCGCTGCCGATCTCCATTCCTCCTTTGCCACCCACCCCTTCTCTTCCCGCGGGCCCGAATGGCGATTCCAGCAGCGTGTGCATCAGTCTTCACACACTGCTTCGGGCCCTTCTACTGCCCTGATTTGCTCTGCCGCGTCTCTGATGATGTCATCAGGGACGTGCCAGAGTAAATCAGGGCAGTAGAAGGACCCGAAGCAGCGTGTGGAGACTGATGCAAGCGCTGCTGGAATCACCACGTTTGTAGTCCGGACCGCGGGAAGGGAAAGGGGGGGGTAGAGGAAACGCTAATGCTGCTGCACAGGGAACTGGTTGGGGGGGGAGGGAAATGGAGGGGGAGGGAATGCTGCTTTGGACAGACAGACAGAGAGAGGAAGGGAGACAGAAAGAAAATAAGAAAGACACAGGGGCAGGGAGATACACAGAAAGACAGACAGACAAAGGGGGCCAGGGACAGACAGACAGAAAGGACAGCGGGAGCCGTGTCAGGAGGGGTGCGGGATGCGGCAGTGGGAACTTTTCCAATGGGTGCAACTGGGCGGCTGTCGGGAACCTCTGATCAGGGGCATATCATAGGGATAAGAAGGAGGAGGGGGGATAAAAAAGGAAGGGATGCCTACTGCTGGACAGGGGGAGAAGGAAAGAGATGCTGATGGATAGGGGGGGTGAAGAAAAAGGAACAGAGGACTAATGTTGGACAGGGGGAGAAGGAAAGAGGTGCTGCTGGACAGGGGGAAGGTAAAACAAAGAGAGAAGGGCTGCTGCTGCATAAGAGCAGTGAAGGGGTGGTGATGGACACAGGGGAGGTAAAAGGAAGGGAAAATGGACAGGGGGAGCAGGCAAGGGGTGGTGATGGACAGCCAAGGAAAAAGAAAGGCAGAAAGAAAGAAAGCGGCTAAGGAGAGAGAGAGAAAGAAATAAAGACAGACACATACACATATGTTCTAGCACCCGTTAATGTAACGGGCTTAAAGACTAGTTATTATATATTAGAGCAGAACAAAACTAGTATAAATTCAAGAGTAGTTTAAAATATTTTCTTTTTAAAGATGCCAATGATTGAGTTATCCTTTCTTTTATTCCTGAAACCAATCCCTACCTTTTCATATCCCATTGTTTTTATCCTTTTGCGTTTTCTTTTCTTGCAAACTGTAGTTCTCCCTCTTTTCCTCTTGTTTACAATGCCCTTTCCCAATCAAGTTTGTCTGTTGTATAAAGATTTTGTCTTATCTGTTGTTCATTCCCCCATCTATATTTATAGCATCTTTATTGTACAATGCTTCGAATGTAATAAGCGTTTAATCAAAATTTTAATAAACTATGAAACTAGGCAGGTTGTTCCATAAAGTGGGAACCAGAGATGCCCTTAAATGATCAAAATATTGGCCGATAGTCACGTGTAAATGCCAATATTTCTGCTACAAACTATTCTATTACACGGTGCGTAAGGAGACCGTTTACTAAGAGTGCCCCGTGGAACAATTCATACGTATTAAAGAAAAAAAAAATTGATTTTATTTTTCCTAGTGCTGGGGCAGATCTGAAGATGGAATGCAAGCTTGTTCTGTGCTGATCAGTTAGCGTAGCTACATTGTCACGTGCTAATTAGTACATAGTTTGCGAATGAGCCCTTACCACCTACAAAATAGATTTTTGGCACCTGCTCATATGCTAATGGCCTTGCACTAATTGGAAAATTAGCACATGGCTATAATTGCCAAAAATAGAAAATTTGGCCATTTCCCGTCAACACTAAAGTGGCCTTAGTATGTGGGAAAGACCCGCAAGCTATTTTGGTTTTTTTTTTAGTGCTGCATAGTAAAAGGGCTCCTACATGTGATGGTGTGCAGTTGGAAGGTAGGCATTCACACGGGCAGAGATACCAGATTGGGGGGAAGGGAGGGAGAGAAGGAAGGGAAGGAGAGGGAGTCCATGGGGGAGGGAACTTTTGACTTAGGGGCAACAGGAAAAAATTGTTGACACGCTAAGGGTGCCCTGAACCAAGAAAGTTTGGGAACCATTTATTTAGGTGTCAGGTCACAAGCGCGCCGGGACAAATGCGCACCCAGACAATTGAGCGCAGCGCGGAGGCGCACGCCGCTCTAAATTACTGTTTTTAGGGCTCCGACGGGGGGGCGTGGGGGCGGGAAACCCCCCCCCACTTTACTTAATAGACATCGCACCGCATTGTGGGGGGTTTGGGGAGTTGTAACCCCCCCACATTTTAATGAAAACTTCACTTTTTCCCTGTTTTTAGGGAAAAAGTTAAGTTTACAGTAAAATGTGGAGGGTTACAACCCCCCAAACCCCCCATAACACCGGTGCGATATCTATTAAGTAAAGTGGGGGGGGTTCCCGCCCCCCTGCCCCCCCGTCGGAGCCCTAAAAACAGTAATTTAGAGCGGCGCGCGCCTCCACACTGCGCTCAATTGTCCGGGCGCGCCTTTGTCTTTCGCGCCGTTGTCTATGAACCATTTATTTAAGCTTACGTTTACCTTTACAGTTTTATCTACCTTAAAAAGGTCACAGTTTGTAGGATTTTTCATGTGTTCAGGAGTATTTTGATATGGATTCTCTCTCAAACTGAGAACAGATATATGTTTTATTTTTAACCACCATTTGTAACAAAGGCAACTTAGATTTTATATTGATGGAAGTCCAGCCGCTCACAGTCATGTCTGCAGCTAGTTGGAACCTTTCTACCTACAACTTTGGCTGCCCTCTCCTGTCTCCCCCGCTAAAAATCGTATTTGCTGTTTTTCAACATTTGCGGGGGTTCCTGGAACGGAACCCCCGTGAAAATCGGGGGAGTACTGTACCGCATAACAGCCAAAAAAGGATCCAAGTGGTTTACAATATATATTTCACATCAATTAAGAACTCAATTCAAGAATCGAAAAGGAAAGAATTAAAGTTATCCAGCAGCCGCACATCTCTGTAGGGCTGAAATAATGTATTTGTAGTGAAAAGCAAATCTTTTCCTGTACTTTTGTGTTTTCCAGAAAAGTTTGTATCACACCACAGTGCATTTTAGACACCTTTGCTAGATTAGGCATTACTAGGATTACCAGATTTTCCGTTTGGAAAATCTGGACGTTTAGACCTGTCCCCCAGACACACCCAGTTCCACCCATTCCTGCCCCAGCTCTGCCCCCTGCGCTTGTCAGGCAGGAGGACATCCACGCATGCGCGGATGCACTCCTGCCCGACGCGATGTGGAGGAAAGCTTTTCAAATCCCGGGACAAAGTGCCGGGTTTTGAAAAGCCATCCGGACCCCAGACATGTCCTCAAACGGGAAAATCCGGATGTCTGGTAACCCTAGCCATTACCCCTTGTTGAAAAACGAGAGCAGTCGTTCTGGCAACCCACACATTAGCAAGCAACACTGGCATAATTATTGCACCACGAGTGGACGGCCCTCCTACCTCTCTTTGAAAGAAATTCCATGCATGAGTTAACCACTGGTATCTAGGTAACCCATAGTTCGGCATCCTGGCTTTTAAGCTGACCATATCTGACCACTGAACTGGAACCTGAGAATGACACAGAGTACAAAATTAATATTACTGAATAGTTTCAAAGAAAGTCCCAGGAAAACACATAGGCAAGCGATCTGCAAAATCTGTAAGATCCAGTCCAAAAACAAAACCAGAAGAGCAGCATAAAAATATATAACTACTAATCTTTAAGCCCGTTACATTAACGGGTGCTAGAATATATATTTGTCTGTCTTTCTTTCTTTCTGTCTCTTTCTGCCACTGTCTTTCTTTCTGTCTCTCTCCCTGCCCCTGTCTCCTTCTTCTTTTCTTTCTGTCTCCCTCCCTCCCACTATCTGTCTCTCTCCCTGCCCCCTATGCAGCAGCATTTCTCTCCCCCCTCCACTTCCCTGTGCAGTAGCTACATCAGCATTCCTTCCCCCTCCATTTCCCTGTGCTGCTGCATTTTCCTCCCCTACCCCACCCCCCCACACTTCCCTGTGGTTTCTCTGTCTGTTTTTGTTTTGGTGTTTGTCTCTTTGCCTGCTGTATGTGTGTTTGTTTGTTTTCTGTGTGTGTTTGTGTGTGTTGGTTGGCAGGTTAACTTGCTTCCCAGTAGCGGTAGCTGGATGGGGCTGGAGACCCGTTGTTGAGGGGTTGGTATTATCCAATCAGTGGTGATACTATGAAGGCCCAGTTCTAGATTGCCTTTCACTACCATCCCAGCGAAACACAACTGGTGGGTCAACTGTTGTGGAAAGAATAACCAGTCCCGGGGAACCGGCGGAGGAAGCAGCCAAGAGCTACCCGCAGCCGCCACGCGAGAGAGGAGCCTGCACGGACCGAACAGGCCAAGCCCCGACCAGTTTAACGCTCCGGCGGCTCCTCTCACGATCGCCGCCTTCTCCGACCTTTACCGGACCCTTTGAAAGCAGCGCTAGGTGGAGAGCAGGGAGGTTGTTGTGAGGTAATAAGCGCACATGCGCACTCGTGCCGCACACCCCGACAGAAAAGGGATCAGGGAACACGTGGCGCAAGTGCGTATGCGCGCTTAGCATTTTATTATTTAAGATTGCAATTAACACTGACAATTGAGAATTGTCGGTGTTTGCTGTAATAAAATAATTTATATATTTTTATGCTGGTTTTGTTTTTGGACTGGATCTTACCAGTTTCAAGGGAAAGCAACGTGCAAGAAGCAAGTGACAGGAGTATACGCAGGGCTCGCAATTGCCCTGGGCCCCCATGCTACAAGGGACCCCTAAGCCTGCTTAAAACTGAAAGAGATGCAGCCTGCTGGTGGGCTGCAGTATGTTTAAGCCCAGCCTTGGGTGCAGGAGGAAGCCTTCATATTGCTGTTTCATGAGAATGAAATTCTGCTGAATGTCTCAGGTCAGCCCTGAGGTCTCGGTTAAAGAGAAAATATGTTTGCGCACACCTGCGTATTTTTTTTCCCAAGACACAATGACATTAATCTATCAACATAACCGTAAAACCAAATGCATTTTCAAGGACCTTCTCACCCAGCACTTTTACTGAGCACATGTTATGCACATTTTCCTATATGTTACAGCCAGCCCTTCCCATGTTTCCTTTTGCACCTTCTATAAGATCTATATTGATTTTGCTTATCAAATATTTCTTTTTATTTATTTATAAATTTCAACATTATTCACAAGCATCAAACTTATTTGTTTATTTTTAAAATGTATATACCGCTTTATTCCAAAACAGTTTACAAATAAGTTACATATATAAAATATTATAAAATTCAGAACAAGGTTAGAACAAAACAAACAGATTCAATCCTTACACAAAATCAATTTCTCAAAGAAATGCATCTACAAATAATTGCGTTTTCAGCATTTTCCAAAATGAGATCTTATCTCTACATTTTCGGATTTGACCAACCAGGCTATTCCACAACTTACGGTAACCCCTGCACATGTCAAATGCATCTAAAGTTTCAGCAGGGAGATATGGTCTCACTGCTTTACCACCTTCATTCAAAAAGTTCATTCAATATTTATTTAATGTTCCTCAGCGGGCCACCACACACTCAAGCATTCTCATTGTGTATGGCTTTATGCTCCCCTTCCTCATTGGAACATGATATTATTTCAATATTATACTCGTTTTACTATTTTCTATATAAATAATAAAGTTACTTAGCTTTTAGCTTTAGATTTAAAGCAAGACGCTGTGCAGGGGAGTTAGTGTGAAAACACCGACATGTTTCGCCCGTGTTAATACAAGGGGCTTTTTCAAGGTTCCAACTCCCTGTATAATATAAAGTCAAGATGTAAATAGGCTAGTCACCCTTCCCAACTTCTTACATTCTTATTTATCAAGTATAATTAAGTTAAATCTTACAAACATTCATACCTCTCACAAAGATTCGACCGCCATAGCGTCCAAACGAAATGGCAGGCCGACGTTATGTCACATGATTTAAAGACTCAGTCCCCTCCCATCTCATGACGTCGGGGGACGGAGTATCTCTGAATTGATTCTACTATGGTACACTGAAATCCTGGAAAACCTAGAGGAGCCTTAAGATTCAAGGGTATTATAAAAGGGATGCCCATTCAAGCTCGTTGTTAAGTCCATATGGAGTCACTGAGTTTAAGCGGTAAATCCACCGCTGTTCCATCATATTTAACCTCTGTTCCCAATCCCCTTTAAGTTCCTCGGTTCCTAAATGATCAATAACTCTCCATTTTAGTTGGTGGGTCCCATGTTTACTATCAATACAATGTTGGACTATCGGGGCTTGTATAGCAAGGGTAGTAATCCGTGATTTATGTTCGTTGAGACGAACATTAATCGCTCTCTTAGTACGTCCTACATAAATTAAATTGCAGGGACATACGATAATATAGACAACCCGAGGGGTTCTACAGTTGGTATTGGTCTTAGATTTAATTACATACCCCGATTGTGGATCAGTCCATTGGGGACCCTCCAAGGTCGTGTTGCACCATTGGCACTGTCGGCATTTTTCATGGCCCCTAATCGTGGTGGGGTCTAATATCATCTTATCAGGTTTTAAAAGTGCCTGCCCGATGGTCTTACCCCGGCGATGTGAGAACAGGGGAGGTTCTACTAAACATTGGTGTAAACTCAGTGTATGCCAAAATTGTTTGATCAGGGATATTAATACTCCTGATGCGCTGGAATAGGGTAAAACACAAACAAGTAGATCTTCCTCCTTAGTAGCTGTTTTTTCTAATAATAAAAGGTCTCTCTGAGCATATCTGACTCTCAGATATGCTTGCCTCAGGGATCTTTTCGGGTAACCCCTTGCTAGAAATCGCAACTCCAAATCTTTAGCCACTTTTTTAAACTCAGCCAGAGTAGAACAAACTCTACGGATTCTTAAATACTGGCTGATAGGCAAGTTGTATCTCAGATGGTATGGATGGTGGCTGTTGAAGTGGAGTAGTGTATTTCTTGCTACAGCTTTTCTGTATAAAGTGGTGTGTATTCCTAACTCGTCCTTTTTGATCAAAATATCGAGAAATTCAATCTCAGTTTTACTATAATGGGCCACAAATTGTAGATGTGGGTTCAAGGTGTTTATCCACGTACAAAACTTCTTCAAATCTTGTTCTGTCCCATCCCATACTATAAAAATGTCGTCCAAGAATCTTGTCCAACTTTGAATAGATTGGAAGAACATCGAAGGATACACAAATTCGGATTCAAACTTCCCCATATATAAAGTGGCAATGGACGAGTTAGGAATACACACCACTTTATACAGAAAAGCTGTAGCAAGAAATACACTACTCCACTTCAACAGCCACCATCCATACCATCTGAGATACAACTTGCCTATCAGCCAGTATTTAAGAATCCGTAGAGTTTGTTCTACTCTGGCTGAGTTTAAAAAAGTGGCTAAAGATTTGGAGTTGCGATTTCTAGCAAGGGGTTACCCGAAAAGATCCCTGAGGCAAGCATATCTGAGAGCCAGATATGCTCAGAGAGACCTTTTATTATTAGAAAAAACAGCTACTAAGGAGGAAGATCTACTTGTTTGTGTTTTACCCTATTCCAGCGCATCAGGAGTATTAATATCCCTGATCAAACAATTTTGGCATACACTGAGTTTACACCAATGTTTAGTAGAACCTCCCCTGTTCTCACATCGCCGGGGTAAGACCATCGGGCAGGCACTTTTAAAACCTGATAAGATGATATTAGACCCCACCACGATTAGGGGCCATGAAAAATGCCGACAGTGCCAATGGTGCAACACGACCTTGGAGGGTCCCCAATGGACTGATCCACAATCGGGGTATGTAATTAAATCTAAGACCAATACCAACTGTAGAACCCCTCGGGTTGTCTATATTATCGTATGTCCCTGCAATTTAATTTATGTAGGACGTACTAAGAGAGCGATTAATGTTCGTCTCAACGAACATAAATCACGGATTACTACCCTTGCTATACAAGCCCCGATAGTCCAACATTGTATTGATAGTAAACATGGGACCCACCAACTAAAATGGAGAGTTATTGATCATTTAGGAACCGAGGAACTTAAAGGGGATTGGGAACAGAGGTTAAATATGATGGAACAGCGGTGGATTTACCGCTTAAACTCAGTGACTCCATATGGACTTAACAACGAGCTTGAATGGGCATCCCTTTTATAATACCCTTGAATCTTAAGGCTCCTCTAGGTTTTCCAGGATTTCAGTGTACCATAGTAGAATCAATTCAGAGATACTCCGTCCCCCGACGTCATGAGATGGGAGGGGACTGAGTCTTTAAATCATGTGACATAACGTCGGCCTGCCATTTCGTTTGGACGCTATGGCGGTCGAATCTTTGTGAGAGGTATGAATGTTTGTAAGATTTAACTTAATTATACTTGATAAATAAGAATGTAAGAAGTTGGGAAGGGTGACTAGCCTATTTACATCTTGACTTTATATTATACAGGGAGTTGGAACCTTGAAAAAGCCCCTTGTATTAACACGGGCGAAACATGTCGGTGTTTTCACACTAACTCCCCTGCACAGCGTCTTGCTTTAAATCTAAAGCTAAAAGCTAAGTAACTTTATTATTTATATAGAAAATAGTAAAACGAGTATAATATTGAAATAATATCATGTTCCAATGAGGAAGGGGAGCATAAAGCCATACACAATGAGAATGCTTGAGTGTGTGGTGGCCCGCTGAGGAACATTAAATAAATATTGAATGAACTTTTTGAATGAAGGTGGTAAAGCAGTGAGACCATATCTCCCTGCTGAAACTTTAGGTGTTTTATATTTCTTCATTCTAAACTCACTTAAATATAGTGCCTAGTTTACATTTCATGTCAAATGCATGGCATCCGTTTCCACATTATTTAGGGTTAGCCTTCATGTTCAACAATGCTGAACTATCACAGATAGATACATTAGAAGAAAAACAAAAATTTCCTTAGAACCATAACATCAGAAGACCTTTTGGAAATGAAGATCTCTGGAGTTAAGGAACCATCTAAAGCAGGGGTGTCAAATGTCGGTCCTCAAGGGCCACAATCCAGTCGGGTTTTCAGGATTTCCCCAATGAATATGCATGAGAACTATTAGCATACAATTAAAGCAGTGCATGCAAATAGATTGCATGCATATTCATTGGGGAAATCCTGAAAACCCGACTGGATTGTGGCCCTCGAGGACCGACATTTGACACCATTGATCTAAAGATTGACTTTTTTTAAGCTCTATTTGTCAGTCTATTGCCTTTTCTTGGAAATATTTCCTATGTTCTATTCATTTTTAATTTCTCTCTATTATTCATTTTTAATTTCTCTCTATTATTGTGGTCTAAGGAAAAGGAAAAAGTTTTCTTCTTTTTGGAAAAAAAATTTTGTTTTTCTTATCAAATATTTCTTCTCTTGTGGCACCAAACTGCGAACTCCTGTGAGGAATGAAGTACAAAGGGGGAAATTTTACAAACGGTAGGTGCCTTACCAGTGCCTAAGTTAACAGGGAAACGCCATTTGAAGCGGCAAATAACTTAAATTTAAAGCGCCCACCGGCGCCTAAAGAAAAGGTGCTGGAATCACTCTTCCAGAGGTACCTACTAGCGCCAAAGTGGCATTAGGCGCCTTAAAGCACTTTCATAGGCGCGATTCAAGACAAAGATAGGCGCCAATTCCTGCAACTCACTTTAAGCGCCAGCATTTACGCCTGCTGAAAGCCTGGCACAAATGCTGGCACCCAACTTAGGCATGCTAAGGCCATATTCTATAACTACACACACAGCTCTTTGGAACGCCCCCTTTTGAGTCACGTGCTAGCAGATTTAAGGCGCCATCCCTTACGGAACGGCATGCAGCCAGATTCGTGCAAAAATTTTAATGAGTGCTAATCAGCATGAATAATTGGTTGACAACGCACAATTATTGAGGATTACGGACCCATTACTCAATAATTTGCATGCGCATCTTGGGTGCGCAAATCTGGGCACCATATATAGAATCCAGGTGCAAGTGTGTACGTAGTTTACAGAACGCCGGCCCTTACATATGTCAGTAGCACCAATAATTGGCTAGGCGCCATTCTATACAGGATGGCCCTGATTCTATTAAAAAAAATACCTAAAGTTAGGTGCCCAAGTCAGTGTGCTTAGCCGATCTAGGCACCTAACTTACCCCCCCATTTTACAAAAGCAGTTTTTTGCGCCGGCCAGCGCGCTGCTCTGCGCTGCTCCGATGCGGTTTTGTAAGAGGGAGGGTTAATTATTTAATAAGCCTCAATCGGCACCGTTAATTGAAAATCGCAATTAAATCACAATTAGATGGTAGGAACCTAACTTGGTCTACTCCAAGGTATGGTTAGGAGCAGATTGTGGGCGGATCATGGGGGTGTTTTGACTTAGGTGCACTGGGACTCTTTTCCCTGGAAAAGCAGAGACTTAGAGGGGACATGATAGAGACTTACAAGATCATGAAGGGCATAGAGAAAGTGGAGAGGGACAGGTTCTTCAAACTTTCGAAAACTACAAGAACGAGAGGGCATTCGGAAAAATTAAGATGGGACAGATTCAGAACCAATGCTAGGAAGTTCTTCTTCACCCAGAGGGTGGTGGATACCTGGAATGCGCTTCCAGAGGGTGTGATAGGACAGAGTACGGTATTGGGGTTCAAGAAGGGATTAGACAATTTCCTGAAGGAAAAGGGAATAGAAGGGTATAGATAGAGGGTTACTATACAGCAGGGATCTCAAAGTCCCTCCTTGAGGGCCGAAATCCAGTCGGGTTTTCAGGATTTCCCCAATGAATATGCATTGAAAGCAGTGCATACACATTGATCTCATGCATATTCATTGGGGGAAATCCTGAAAACCCGACTGGATTGCGGCCCTCAAGGAGGGACTTTGAGACCCCTGCTATACAGGTCCTGAACCTGATGGGGCACCACGTGAACGGACTGCTGGGCGTGATGGATCTCTGGTCTGACCCAGCAGGGGCACTGCTTATGTTCTTATTTAGGCCAAGAAAACCCTGGCATAAAGAGCGTGCCTAATACCTACTAGTGCCTGAGACAACTTTAGATGGTGCAGTTCTATAAACGGTGCATAGCTTATGATTGACACTATGATTGGGCACTGTTTATAGAATCAGGGCCTATATGCACATAACTGCAAGGTGGGCACACAGGTAGTCAGAGAATGAGTAGGCGATCTTATAGAATACTATCTCTTATAGCAGTGTATCACAAATTCTGTGGCAGGGCACACCAGTGTGCCTCCTGAGATTTCAGGCGTGCCGCAACACACTGGCAAGGAGGAGAGCGGCATGTCTTGTAGAAGTCAGCTGGCGCAGATGGCTCTCCTCCAGGCCGGTGTCTCTCCTCCTCTCCTGCACCTCCCGGATCCCTCCATCGAAACGGGTCGCAGCCAAATGGGCCTCCGCGCATACGCGGACATCAACGAACTTCCGGGTGCCTTTCGGCCGGGGCACTGGATTTAATGTGTCACCAGCCAGAAAGTTTGCGAGACTCTGTCTTCTTATAAAATCCTATCAGTTGTAAGTGGGTTTGCCAACCTAGCTTTGCCCTAGTATTCCATAACAGCTCAGTTGGGCCTAAGTGCAGTTACAGAATTGGCTCCATTGTGGTGCCTACATCAAGACACCAAGAGTAGACTTGCCCCCTTTCTCCCCTCCCCCAGTTACTTTCGTTGGTTCAGTGAATTGGGGATGTGGGGAAGAAGAGGAGTCCTATGGATAGAAATGGTTTCAGGTATGTTAGTGTCTCTACCTCAGTTGCATACATACAATCCTTTTTTGGCTCCTAAGTTTCTCTTCAAGTTTATTAAAAATTTGATATGTACATGACATTAAATTATAGATCGGTAGAGAATAAAACCATGGCTATTTTAGATTTGGTAGTAAATAAAGAGGTGGAGATTGTTTGTTTTACTGAAACATGGATAAAACCAGAGGAAGAAGCTTATCAAGCATTCTCTTCAGATTTTGAGCTTATCTCTTCGTTCAATTTTTATATATATAGGAGAGGGGGAGGGATTGCTATTGGTTATAAATCATCACTACAACTGTTTGAATTGAAGGTAGAGTCTTTTTTATATAAGGAATTATAAGGATGACTATGTATTATATTTTGTACACCGCCTGGATCCTTTTTTTAGGCTGTTATGCGGTATAGAAAGTTTTTAATAAACATAAAACTAACAAAAATACCACTCAAAATTAACAACATACTATTAACGTGGGGTAATTATTAGACAAACTGGAACATAAGAGAAGGAGGGTGGAACTACAATCATTTATAGAAAAGAGGAGAGAGGGTCATACAAGAGGGAAAGGAAGCTATGCTCTTCCTTAATTATCTTTTAAGTTGTGGAAAGTCATTGAATTGATCAAACGGAAGGCCCATAAACATAAAGGTTTTTAAGGTCGTTTTAAATTTATCAACGTTTTTCTCTTCTCTTAAGTGGGTGGGTAAAGAATTCCAGGGTTCAGGCGCACTTACTGAAAAAATACGTTTACGGGTAGTGTCATAAAAGAGATGGCTGACTTGAGGGAATATGTAATAGATTTGGGGTATTTGATCTTAACATTCTAATGGAACTGAAAGGAATAATCAGCCTGTCCAAGAAAGTGGGTGTACGAAGGGATTTTAACCTTATCCTTAAGCATTAATCTTCCTCTATTGTAGATGGAAGATATTAGTCATAAGATTTTCTCTACATACTTAGCACTGTTTATCTTCTGGAAGCAAAGCCATGTCTACATGCCAAAACCTTATTCCCATGTGCTCTGTTTGACAATGCAACATCCTAGTGTGGTCTGGCAATCCCCGGGCTCAAAGATGCCTTGTGGCTGCTTATTTTTCACTGGCACAACTGCTCAAGAATCAGAGGGGCAGAGGACAAGTTTTCAGGCAACCATCTGCGGTATCATTTCAACTGCTGCTGCTGCCAGAAACTCATTTGGTGTCAGCACTGCAAAAATACCAGGGGCCTATTATTTAGCCGGTGGCAATCATAATTTTGCTGGCCACCGTTGCATTAACCCTGGAAATTCAAAACCAGGCTATACCTGGGCTCCAGCATTGGCTTTCCAGGTATAAAGAGCCTAGGAAATTTTCAAATAGGCCAATTTAGGAGTGTAACTCTCAAGGTTAGAAGCATGAATCCTTTGAATATTGGGTCCTGAATAATCTATATATATATATATAAAATCGGAGGTATGTATGTGTGTATGTATGTATGTGCCGCGATCACGCAAAAACGGCTTAACCGATTTGAACGAAACTTGGTATGCAGATCCCTCACTACCTGGGGTGATATGTTCTGGGGGTCTCGCGGCCCACCAGCACACGTGGGCGGAGCTACAAACATAACATCAGATTTCACCCATTCATGTCAATGGAACAAATGTAAAAAGCTGCCATTCTCACAGTAATTCAAAATCGGCTTGACCGATTTGAACGAAATTTGGTATGCAGATCCCTCACTACCTGGGGTGATATGTTCTGGGGGTCTCGCGGCCCACCTGCACACGTGGGCGGAGCTACAAACAGAAAATCAGATTTCTCCCATTCATGTCAATGGAAAAAATGTAAAAAGCTGCCATTCTCACAGTAATTCCAACTAACTGGGGTGATATGTTCTGGGGGTCTCGCGGCCCACCTGCACACGTGGGCGGAGCTACAAACAGAACATCAGATTTCACCCATTCATGTCAATGGAAAAAATGTAAAAAGCTGCCATTCTCTCAGTAATTCAAAAACGGATTGACCGATTTGAACGCAACTTGGTATGCAGATCCCTCACTACCTGGGGTGATATGTTCTGGGGGTCTCGCTGCCCACCTGCACACGTTGGCGGAGATACAAACAGAAAATCAGATTTCATCCATTCATGTAAATGGAAAGGATGTAAAAAGCTGCCATTCTCACCATAATTCCAACTATAAAACACTTTCTATGACACTATAACCACTAAGGACATCGTTTCTATTCTACCACGGACACCATACATATAGAGTTTGTATGTTCTAACTGTGTTTGTAACTGTTTCCTTCATGCACCCCAGTTCATAATGTTATTACATTACATGAGCACTCACATATGCTGAACTAGGAACACAGGTTCCATTCTGAACCGGGAAACAACTGCATGGAGTTTCTTTTCAACCTGAGTTTCCACATATTGAGTTGTTTAAATCAATACTGGAACTTTTGGATGCCACTTATTCCAACAGATCTTCCTTTTCAGTTTAAGAGATTGCAAATTCCACTGAGACTTGCATTCTCTATCACAATCAACAAATCACAGGGACAGACTATTACATACTGTGGAGTGAATTTAAGATCCCCCTGTTTTTCCCATGGACAACTCTATGTTGCTTGCTCAAGGGTGGGTTCACCCAAGAATTTATATGTTCTTACTCCTGGAGGTGAAACTAAAAATGTTGTTTATAATCAAGTTTTGTGTTAGTTGTATTGTATTCATTTTGTCAAATATTTCACATTATAATTTGAATATTGTACTTTTTATAAAGCTGTAAAAAAATAATTTCATTCACCACTATAAAGTATCTTTATTTGAATCCATTTACAGTGTTATTGCTATAATTAAATACCCGTGCAACGCCGGGCCATCAGCTAGTTAAATCTAAAATCCATATGCTTGCAGGCTGGCACATATACAGACTGACTGAAGAGGGCAGTGTGGCATCCTCCTATGCCACAAGGTTTGTGCCTAGGGCATTTGTTCTTCTTGCCTATCCCTTGTGAGAGGCCTCCCTAATGTATATGCCTATAGGCTAACACCCAGTGTCCACAATAGGCCAGAGAATCGGCCAACAGCGATGCAGTATTACCGACTGACTTTAGTGCATCTAGCCCAATGTGCGACAGCAATTTCCGTGGACAGGAAGACACCAGAAACTTCAGCGATCTGTGTTCTTGTATGGGCGATTCCCAAACAATAGGCTGAAATAATGCGGATGCAGCATTCCATAAGCTGAAAAAAAGAGGCATTACCCAAAATAACAGAACTTTGACCTTAGGCCCTGCCAAAAGCAAAACACAACCTGTGTCAGGATCTTTTTCACTCAGCATTCTGGTTTCCTTTTTCTCACTTACTGTAATTTCCTGCTCATAAGTCCAGACGCCGCAGGACAGCTCCACACAAAAAATCACCAGCAAACTCCCGAAGTACTGCGGAGAGACACAGGATAACCTCGTTCAGACAGGAAGGTTCACCCTCACACAACAAGACAATTAGGGAAGAACAACAGGCATGTGTGACCTCTGAAGCTGGAAAGAAGCTAAAGTCAATAGTCAAAAGCATTCATCCACTTCGCTTTCCGAAGTTAACTGAGTCGATGTTTTGTTTTTAAATTGCCCAGGCTGCTACACAACACAGAGAGCTCTTGTCTGGGCACCTTGATGCCTGGCCAAAAGCTCTTCATTTTAAATAATGACAACTCAGAGACACGGAAGGGGTAGGTTTAAACCAGTGGCGTAGCAGACAGCCAATTCTGGGTAAACATGATATTTCCTCTATACCTCCCCTTTAACATAAAGATATCTAAACTGGCAAGGATCCCCAAGCTCCACCAGCTGAAGACCTCCTCTGAAGTCATTCGGAACTCCCTTCTGCCAAGGTCAGCAGTCAGGGCTAGTTATACAGTACATTCAAATAACTAATTTTTTTAAGAGTTCATTTGTGATATAGGTTAATCTTTTGTAAACCGCATAGATCTTTACGGTTATGCGGTCTATAACATAGTAACATAGTTATAGACCGCATAACCGTAAAGATCTATGTGGTTTACAAAAGATTAACCTATATCACAAATGAACTCTTAAAAAAATTAGTTAATTCTATGTTATGTTATGTAATATAGGGGTCCTTTTACTAAGGGGCGCTAGCCGATTTAAAGCACGCTAAATGCTAACACGTCCATTATATTCTATGGATGTGTTAGAATTTAGTGCACGCTAAATCAGCTAGCGCACCTTAGGGCTCCTTTTACGAAGGTGCGCTAGCGTTTTTAGCGCACGCTATAGTGTGCGCTAGCCGAAAAACCACCACCTGCTCAAGAGGAGGCAGTAGCGGCTAGGGCGGGCGGCATTTTAGCACGCGCTATTCCGCACGTTAAGGCCCTAACACGCCTTCGTAAAAGGAGCCCTTAGTAAAAAAGGGGAATAGTTGGTAGATTCCTGCCCAGGAGGTGCTTTTACTAAGCTTAAGTAGGAGCTTCTGTACGCCTAGCACACATTAAAAAGGTTTACTGCAGGTCATGCGCTAGCATCCTACGGTAAAATGACCAATTTGTACAAGCACACCGTGCACTAAAAAAATATTTTTACTTTTCTTGGAAGGAGGCATGTTAAGGGGTAGCGAGTGGACATGACAAGCGCTAATCAGTGGCCACGCACTAATTGATTAGCATAGGAGCCCTTACCGCCTGCAAAATGGGTGGCAGGAGGGGCTCACATAGTAAGTACTTTTTAACAGCTGCATGCTAATGGCAAAATTAGCACGTGGCCATTAATTCAGAAAAATGGGGAAAAATCAGCCATTTTCTGTTTGTGGCCAAAGTGGCCTTAGCGCACAGGAAAGACCCACATAAGGGGCACAGCTAAGGCCACTTTTGCTGCTGCTTTAGTAAAAAAGCCTTCAAGAGAGCTTACAAATTAAGGGGTCCTTTCACAAAGCTGGGGTAAGCACCAATGTGTGCTTACCACAACAAAAAATATGGCATACAGAGGCATCCTGTAGTAATTTCGGGATGTACCACGGTGCCCATGCACTAAAAAATAAAATTTATTATTTTGCATTGGGGGTGGAGAATGGGCATATTCTGTACCAATTAGCACAGCTATACTGCCACACACTAACTGATGAACATATGATATGCCAGTGCTGGTAAGGGCTCACAAGCTAAACTGTTTTTATAGCTATGTGCTAATAACAAAATTAGTACATAGCCATCAATACAAAAAAAGGAAATACAATAAAACCTTGGATTGCAAGTAACTTGGTTTGCAAGACAAGCAAAACATTTTATTAAATTTTAACTTGATATACAAGCAATGTCTTGCAATACAAGTACATACAGTATACACACTTCACAAATGAGCCGATGGTTCTTTTCTCTCTGACGCTGCAGGAGTGTAGTGACTGTTCTATACGAGCGAGGTCTTGCAATACAAGTACATATAGTATTTTGTATTAAAGTTTTTGGGTTGTGGAACAAATTATCTTTGTTTCCATTATTTCCTAGGGGGGAATTTGCTTTGACATACGAGTGCTTTGGATTACAAGCATGCTTCCGGAACAAATTATGCTTGCAAACCCAGGTTTTACTGTATCACCATTTTACCCCATTGGTAAAAAAAAAAATGGCCTTAATGCACAGGACAGACCTGCATTAAGGGCACACTAAGATAGGAACATCAGTGAAAAAAGTAGAACCCAAACCCTGGTTTTCCTGGTTCTCATATCGCTACACTTGCACAGTGTGGATAGGATCAGTTATTGGGGATCTTATGAAATGATCTTGTAAAGTGATCAATCAGAATCCACCAGGGGTTTTCCCACAAATTATGTGCCCCGTACAGATGCACAGTAGTTTCACTCCCTCACATCATATCTGTCCGCTTTATACAGTAAAACCTTGGTTTGTGAGCATAATTCGTTCCAGAACTTGCTTGTAATCCAAAGCACTCATATATCAAAGCGAATTTCCCCATAAGAAATAATGGAAACTCAGATGATTCGTTCCACAACCCCAAAACTTTAATACAAAATACTATATGTACTTGTATTGCAAGATCTCAATTATTTAGAACAATCACTACACTCCTGCAGCATCAGAAAGAGAAGAACCAGTTTGGGGGTTTAGGCTTTGTTTTTGGTGGATTTCCTAGTTCTCAGCCTGCTGTTCTCACTATTAGACTCCTCCTCCATTCCAAAGTCACAGCAAATTCCAGTTTTAAATGATGGCATCTGACAATATGTTTCAGTGGTTTACGTGAAGACGTAGATCAATGGGAAACAGAGACTCCTGACACAAACTGAAGACGGGTGGCACAGGGCAGCTCAGGACACATCTTTCGCACAAGAAAACCAAGGTACAGAAACAAAACTCCAAGATGATATCTAAATAAATCATTCTCGTTATTCTACTCAGGAAAAATTGATGCAATATCCTGCAAAGGCACGGAAGACCAATGGCTCTCAACTCATCCTCGGAACACATCAAAACCAATCAGGCTTTCGGGATACCCACAATGAATACGCATGAGATAAGTTTGTATGCACTACCTCCTCTGTATTCACATCTGTCTCATGTATTTATCATTAGGGGTATCCTGAAAAGCTTGGCTGAGTGTGTCCCAAACACTCAATTAAGAACCAGTGAGTAAGACAGATGTGCCTTCAAGATGAGGGAAAGAATCCACAAGAGACTAAGCAGATTCATTCAAGAATCAAATATAGAAAGAAATGAATTTAAAGACACAGAGGGAACAGCTTGAGAGGAATTTCTCTCATTTATAAATCATGCTGAAAGCTATAAATATACTGATTGAGATGTCCCCGGCAGATGCAGCATGAGAGAGGTACTTAAAATGGCTACAAAAACCCCGCTATAGGAAACAGACTGTTTTCCTACTCCAACTGGTGTCACAGCAGCTCTCAAGCACCCCAGGGTATGCGTTACTCTCCTATAATTAAACTTTGCATAGAGTGGATGGACTGTATTTAGCCTGAGATATGTATGTAATGGCAGGCCACTGTCCCCCGCCTATGCCACCGCAGCTCAGAGGAGCAACAAAGCTGTCTTCTTTAAGAGCAGCTCTGTGGCCGACTGGAACAGAGGACATTCAGAAGTTTTGGCCAGCCCAGCCTAGAATGGACACTGGGTTGCCAGGGTGAGCGGCAAAGTATGCAGCCAAAAGCAGAAACAGTGCTGTGAGAAAAGCCAAGAACGGATCCAGGGGTGACTGTGCGCCTGCAGAGTGTGGAGGGGTTACGCTCAGACAGACCTGGAGGTCCCTGCTCCTGCCCCGCTTTCAGCCAATGTTTAAATCCGGCAGAAGGGACAAAGAGGGGATTTATAAAAGGCCGCCACTTACATCCCAGGAAAGCAGGATGACAAAATGAATTATAGGTTTTTGCGCTGCACCGGTTAACAGAGTCTAGAGCCTAGAATGACCTCGGTAGTCCAGCTGTCCACTATAGGATTCGGGGAGGATGAACACCATCAGGCCCTCTCAAAACTCTGACAGCTATGAGCAGAAGGCCAGAGGGGAAACTCTGCAAACATTTTAAAACAGTGGCTCCTTCATCTTACGCTTCTGACAAGACATCTAATTTCGGATGCCTGTTTTCCCACCTCCTGGTGTGAAGCCCTTAAACTCCATCTCTCTCGAGGAATTCTGTCAACCTGGCGCTACAGATTGCCATTCCATAAACATCAACATCTGCGAAATTTAACATGGACAGTTAACACACTGTGCGAGCTGTTTTAAAACCAATTAACAAACCTGGTGTGCCCCTTCCCCATTATCAACACCCATTAGGAACCCCAAATTTACATAAACAAAAGTCAGAGGAAAGACAGGCGGGCAAGAAAGTGATAAACTCCAGTCTCGGTGCTGTCTAATGCCAAGCTCCAGAGCTCTAATGCTTAGTAACTGAACATCAGTTGTTTATACTTCAAATCCCTGTGACCAGGCATTTAGCAATACAGAAATACTTAGGCAGGAAAAAAAAAAAAAAAAGGCTCCCGACCCAAATATTTATACAGGGTAATGGAGCAGCTGTTACTGGCTATGTTTTAACCCAAGCAACCTAAAATCAAAAAAAGGGAGCAGCAGGAAACATGTTTTCTAAACCTGCAGTGCCTTTCTCCTTGACAGGTTTCAAAATGTCATCAATTCTTGTAGCATTTGAAGGTCTTGAATCCAAGCGCCAAGTAATTTAGCGGTGTAAAATGTGCTTGCCCACAAAACACAGAGAAATCTACAAGATGCCTCACTTGCCAACTCTTTGTAAGTTGATAGCGAAGTTGGAAGATTAGCTTTCCATCTACCAAAGAAATTCCAAGGCAAACTTCTCTCTGCTCGAGTCCAAACCGGGAAGTCTTGTGCGCTTGGTAACAGGGATATAAATTAAGTCAGGCGAGCATAGTCTTACTGTGTTAATCTTCCCTCCTGCTCTGATGTGCCATGGAGCTCATTTCATTCATTCTGGGAACATATCTGGGCCCAGAGGACCCTTCCTTATAAAATCTTCTTCCATCTGTATTCTTTTGAAACCCCGGCTTGCGCTGCTTTGCTTAAATCATACATTTTAAAGTTTTGGTCAGGGAGACTATTCAAAGCACTGAGCTAGGATTCTCACCTAAGTCCTAAATTCAGAAGTTAGGTGTTTAGGCTCCACATCTCTTCCCTCCCTGGTACCCAGAGAGGTCTCTGCTGTCCCTGCCCTTGCTTAGATGGTCATATCTGAACCTCAAGGCTAGAAAGTCACTTCTTCTTAGGGTTACCATATGGCTCCAGAAAAAGGAGGACGGATTGAGACATCTGGGTTTATTTGTGAAAACAATGGAAGTAAGGAGAACAGATAGAGACATCTGGGCTTTACTTCTATTGAAAGCACTGGAAGTAAAAGCCGGATGTCTCAATCCGTCCTCCTTTTTCTGGAGCCATATGGTAGCCCTACCTCTTCTTAAGCTTACCCTCAGCAACATTTGTAGGATGGCAATATATCCAGATGGGCTAGTTCTTAACACATCATACAGTGGCTATTAGGTGCTGCTTGTGTAGCAAAAGCCATTCTTCATACATCCCCGAGTCCAGAATGGGAAAACCATTGTGGCATGGAGGAGTGGCCTAAGGGTTCATACAGTGGGCCAAGAACCTGAGGAACTGGTTTTGCATCCCACTGTCGATCCTTGTGTCCCTGGGCAAGTCACCAACCCTGTGACTCTCTAGGGCAGAGGTGGACAACCTGTGGCCCACAGGCCACACTCAACCCACCATTGAATTTTATGCAGCCCTTGAGACCAGGAAAATATACAGAGAAATCGGCCCATACAAATTCCATCAGCCAGAGCTTTGGTAATTTTAAATACTGTATTTCTCAAATATTTTCAGTGGCAGAGATCTCATCAAACTTTTAAAATTATGACAGAAATACAGAGTAACAGACCCCTCTTGTCATTTATTTTCATTCACTAATCACACTCAGTTTTGTTGGCAGTGAATTATAACTAGGGTTGCCAGATTTCCTCTTTAAAAAAAAAAAAAAGGACACCTGTCCCTGCCCTATTCCATTTCCTGCCCATACACCCCCAACGCCACCCCATTACACCCCCAGCCTCACCCCCTCACGGACCTTCCCGAGCTTGGGGCTGCGGCTGGCAGGCCGCTATGCATGTGTGGAACTCGCGCATGTTTGCATTAAACATCATTGAGTCGATGACCATGCCTGCGCAGAGGCCCAATGCCCAGACAAACTGCCGGGTTTTAGAAGTCCCTCCAGGCACCCGGACAGACCTTGAAAAAGAGGACATGTTTGGGGTTTTCACGGACATCTGGTAACCCTAATTATAAGGCATATCTGTTAAATTTTCTGGGTGTGGCCTGCTAGGGATAAACACATAAGCAATGCCTCCGCTGGGACAAACCTGAGGTCCATCGTGCCCAGCAGTCCGCTCACGCGGCGGCCCAACAGGTCCAGGACCTGTGCAGTAATCCTCTATCTATACCCTTCTATCCCCTTTTTCAGCAGGAAATTGTCCAATCCTTTCTTAAACCCTGGTACCATACTCTGCCCTATTATGCCCTCTGGAAGCGCATTCCAGGTGTCCACCACACGCTGGGTAAAGAAAAACTTCCTAGCATTTGTTTTGAATCTATCCCCTTCCAATTTTTCCGAATGCCCTCTTGTTCTTTTATGTTTTGAAAGTTTGAAGAAATTGTCCCTCTCTACTCTCTCTATGCCCTTCATGATCTTCTGGTCTCTATCATGTCTCCTCCCCAGTTTCTCCAACCTTTCAGTGTATGAAAGGTTTTCCATGCCTTTAATCATTCGTGTCGCTCTCCTCTGTTCCCTCTCAAGTATTGCCATATCCTGACACTCATGTGGGCCCTCTTGTATATAAAAATTAACCAGCCACATATTAAATTCTTGATATATCAGTTTTCTGTGGTACAATCAAAGAAGTTTTATATATATATATATATATATATATATATATATATATATATATATATATATATATACTAGCTGATGCCCCGGCGTTGCACGGGTATTTAATTATAGCAATAACACTGTAAATGGATTCAAATAAAGATACTTTATAGTGGTGAATGAAATTATTTTTTTACAGCTTTATAAAAAGTACAATATTCAAATTATAATATGAAATATTTGACAAAATGAATACAATACAATTAACACAAAACTTGATTATAAACAACATTTTTAGTTTCACCTCCAGGAGCAAGAACATATAAATTCTTGGGTGAACCCACCCTTGAGCAAGCAACATAGAGTTGTCCATGGGAAAAACAGGGGGATCTTAAATCCACTCCACAGTATGTAATAGTCTGTCCCTGTGATTTGTTGATTGTGATAGAGAATGCAAGTCTCACTGGAATTTGCAATCTCTTAAACTGAAAAGGAAGATGTGTTGCAAGTTTCGTTCAAATCGGGCAAGCCGTTTTTGCGTTGGCAGCTTTTTACATTTTTTCCATTGACATGAATGGGTGAAATCTGATTTTGTTTGTAGCTCCGCCCATGTGTGCAGGTGGGCCACGAGACCCCCAGAACATATCACCCCAGGTAGTGAGGGATCTGCATACCAAGTTTCGTTCAAATCGGGCAAGCCGTTTTTGCGTTGGCAGCTTTTTACATTTTTTCCATTGACATGAATGGGTGAAATCTGATTTTCTGTTTGTAGCTCCGCCCACGTGTGCAGGTGGGCCGCGAGACCCCCAGAACATATCACCCCAGGTAGTGAGGGATCTGCATACCAAGTTTCGTTCAAATCGGGCAAGCCGTTTTTGCGTTGGCAGCTTTTTACATTTTTTCCATTGACATGAATGGGTGAAATCTGTTTTTCAGTTTGTAGCTCCGCCCACGTGTGCAGGTGGGCCGCGAGACCCCCAGAACATATCACCCCAGGTAGTGAGGGATCTGCATACCAAGTTTCGTTCAAATCGGGCAAGCCGTTTTTGCGTTGGCAGCTTTTTACATTTTTTCCATTGACATGAATGGGTGAAATCTGATTTTCTGTTTGTAGCTCCGCCCACGTGTGCAGGTGGGCCGCGAGACCCCCAGAACATATCACCCCAGGTAGTGAGGGATCTGCATACCAAGTTTCGTACAAATCGGGCAAGCCGTTTTTGCGTTGGCAGCTTTTTACATTTTTTCCATTGACATGAATGGGTGAAATCAGATTTTTTGTTTGTAGCTCTGCCCACGTGTGAAGGTGGGCCGCGAGACCCCCAGAACATATCACCCCAGGTAGTGAGGGATCTGCATACCAAGTTTCGTTCAAATCGGGCAAGCCGTTTTTGCGTTGGCAGCTTTTTACATTTTTTCCATTGACATGAATGGGTGAAATCTGATTTTCTGTTTGTAGCTCCACCCACGTGTGCAGGTGGGCCGCGAGACCCCCAGAACATATCACCCCAGGTAGTGAGGGATCTGCATACCAAGTTTCGTTCAAATCGGGGAAGCCGTTTTTGCGTTGGCAGCTTTTTACATTTTTTCCATTGACATGAATGGGTGAAATCTGTTTTTCAGTTTGTAGCTCCGCCCACGTGTGCAGGTGGGCCGCGAGACCCCCAGAACATATCACCCCAGGTAGTGAGGGATCTGCATACCAAGTTTCGTTCAAATCGGGCAAGCCGTTTTTGCGTTGGCAGCTTTTTACATTTTTTCCATTGACATGAATGGGTGAAATCTGATTTTCTGTTTGTAGCTCCGCCCACGTGTGCAGGTGGGCCGCGAGACCCCCAGAACATATCACCCCAGGTAGTGAGGGATCTGCATACCAAGTTTCGTTCAAATCGGGCAAGCCGTTTTTGCGTTGGCAGCTTTTTACATTTTTTCCATTGACATGAATGGGTGAAATCTGATTTTCTGTTTGTAGCTCCGCCCACGTGTGCAGGTGGGCCGCGAGACCCCCAGAACATATCACCCCAGGTAGTGAGGGATCTGCATACCAAGTTTCGTACAAATCGGGCAAGCCGTTTTTGCGTTGGCAGCTTTTTACATTTTTTCCATTGACATGAATGGGTGAAATCAGATTTTTTGTTTGTAGCTCTGCCCACGTGTGAAGGTGGGCCGCGAGACCCCCAGAACATATCACCCCAGGTAGTGAGGGATCTGCATACCAAGTTTCGTTCAAATCGGGCAAGCCGTTTTTGCGTTGGCAGCTTTTTACATTTTTTCCATTGACATGAATGGGTGAAATCTGATTTTCTGTTTGTAGCTCCACCCACGTGTGCAGGTGGGCCGCGAGACCCCCAGAACATATCACCCCAGGTAGTGAGGGATCTGCATACCAAGTTTCGTTCAAATCGGGGAAGCCGTTTTTGCGTTGGCAGCTTTTTACATTTTTTCCATTGACATGAATGGGTGAAATCTGTTTTTCAGTTTGTAGCTCCGCCCACGTGTGCAGGTGGGCCGCGAGACCCCCAGAACATATCACCCCAGGTAGTGAGGGATCTGCATACCAAGTTTCGTTCAAATCGGGCAAGCCGTTTTTGCGTTGGCAGCTTTTTACATTTTTTCCATTGACATGAATGGGTGAAATCTGATTTTCTGTTTGTAGCTCCGCCCACGTGTGCAGGTGGGCCGCGAGACCCCCAGAACATATCACCCCAGGTAGTGAGGGATCTGCATACCAAGTTTCATTCAAATCGGGCAAGCCGTTTTTGCGTTAGCAGCTTTTTACATTTTTTCCATTGACATGAATGAGTGAAATCTGATTTTCTGTTTGTAGCTCCGCCCACGTGTGCAGGTGGGCCGCGAGACCCCCAGAACATATCACCCCAGGTAGTGAGGGATCTGCATACCAAGTTTCGTTCAAATCGGTCAAGCCGTTTTTGCGTGATCGCGGCACATACACACACACATACATACACACATACATACCTCCAATTTTATATACCGTATTTGCCGGCGTATAAGACGACTTTTCAGTACCTTAAAAACCTCCCCAAAGTCGGGGGTCGTCTTATACGCCGGGTACTGTTTACATGCCCTTACTTTACATTAGAGAGCTGCACGGGGACGCCCCTAGGGTCGCGGGGATCCCGTGGGGACGCCCCCTAGGGTCGCGGGGATCCCATGGGGACGCCTCCTAGGGTCGCGGGGCTCCTGCGGGGCTGGATGCTCAGTCTTCTGGATGTACGCGGCTCTTCTTCTCCCTACCTTCTCTGCTTGCAGCACAGAGCCGAACGGAAGTCTTCCCGACGTCAGCGCTGACGTCGGAGGGGAGGGAGGGCTTAAACAAAGCTTAAACAAAGCCCTCCCTCCCTCCAACGTCAGCGCTGACGTCGGGAAGACTTCCGTTCGGCTCTGTGCTGCAGGCAGGGCAGATAAGGAGAAGGAGAGTAGCCTCGCGGTTCGAGTGGCTACCAAGAGAGAGGGGCGACCGCCCCGCCCCGGTTGCAGCACAGCCGGCCAGGTTCCCTTACTTTTGTGGCACTTCCCCAACCAACCGATAACAGCCCGGGTCCGACAATCCTCCCTGCCCTGTAGCCGCGAATCTAAATTACCTTCTTACAGCAGCTGTAAGAAGGTAATTTAGATTCGCGGTTAAGGGCAGGGAGGTTTGTCGGACCGGGGCTGTTGTCGGTCGGTCGGGGAAGTGCCACAAAAGTAAGGGGACCTGGCCGGCTGTGCTGCACCCGGGGCGGTAGAGAAGGTGTGCAGAAGAAGGGGTAGTCTTATACGGCGAGTATATAACAAAACTCTATATTTTAACTAAAAGTTGGGGGGTCGTCTTATACGCCCAGTCGTCTTATACGCCGGCAAATACGGTATATAGATTTATTTATCCCTCTTTCTTGGAATTCCTCAAACCCTAATAACATCAGATCCTCCCACAAATTAAAACTATCCTTCCCCTCGCTAAAAGGCATTTCCCACACAGGAAAGCTAGGGACCTCCCTTCACTTCAAAATCACTGAGCTCTGGAACAACCTTACCTCCCCTCTTCGGAACTTGAGCTCTCTCCAAGTTTTCCGCAAACATCTGAAAACCTGGCTTTTCTCAAAAAATGTAAGTCTCCCTCCAACTTAGGAATCAAGGAAACTCTTATATCTTGGCATCCCAAATCCTCTAAATTTTCTTCACACTTCTACCTCTAACCCTCTGTTGTAGTTCCTTCCTATTTCTCCTACTGTAAACCGCGTCAAGCTCTACGAACGTGGAGATGATGCGGTATACAAGCCTAAGGATTAGATTATATATATATATAGGTACATTTATATATAGGTACTTTCTCTGTCTAAAGGGCAGGGATGGACAAACTCTATACAGAGAGCAAATAAATGTCAGTACTACCGTATTTTCGCGGATATAACGCGCGCGTTATACGTGATTTTACGTACCGCGCATACCCCTCGCGCGTTATATGCCTGAGCGCGGTATACAAAAGTTTTTAAACATAGTTCCCACCCCGCCCGACGCCCGATTCACCCCCCCAGCAGGACCGCTCGCACCCCCACCCCGAACGACCGCTCGCACGCGCTCCCACCCGCACCCGCATCCACGATCGGAGCAAGAGGGAGCCCAAGCCCTCTTGCCCGGCCGACTCCCCGACGTCCGATACATCCCCCCCCCCCGGCAGGACCACTCGCACCCTCACCCCGAAGGACCGCCGACTCCCCAACAATATCGGGCCAGGAGGGAGCCCAAACCCTCCTGGCCACGGCGACCCCCTAACCCCACCCCGCACTACATTACGGGCAGGAGGGATCCCAGGCCCTCCTGCCCTCGACGCAAACCCCCTCCCCCCAACGACCGCCCCCCCCAAGAACCTCCGCCCGTCCCCCAGCCGACCCGCGACCCCCCTGGCCGACCCCCACGACACCCCCACTTGCCTTCCCCGTACTTTGTGTAGTTGGGCCAGAAGGGAGCCCAAACCCTCCTGGCCACGGCGACCCCCTAACCCCACCCCGCACTACATTACGGGCAGGAGGGATCCCAGGCCCTCCTGCCCTCGACGCAAACCCCCCTCCCTCCAACGACCGCCCCCCCCCCAAGAACCTCCGACCGACCCGCGACCCCCCTGGCCGACCCCCCCACCCCCCTTCCCCGTACCTTTGGAAGTTGGCCGGACAGACGGGAGCCAAACCCGCCTGTCCGGCAGGCAGCCAACGAAGGAATGAGGCCGGATTGGCCCATCCGTCCTAAAGCTCCGCCTACTGGTGGGGCCTAAGGCGCGTGGGCCAATCAGAATAGGCCCTGGAGCCTTAGGTCCCACCTGGGGGCGCGGCCTGAGGCACATGGGCCAAACCCGACCATGTGTCTCAGGCCGCGCCCCCAGGTGGGACCTAAGGCTCCAGGGCCTATTCTGATTGGCCCACGCGCCTTAGGCCCCACCAGTAGGCGGAGCTTTAGGACGGATGGGCCAATCCGGCCTCATTCCTTCGTTGGCTGCCTGCCGGACAGGCGGGTTTGGCTCCCGTCTGTCCGGCCAACTTCCAAAGGTACGGGGAAGGGGGGTGGGGGGGTCGGCCAGGGGGGTCGCGGGTCGGTCGGAGGTTCTTGGGGGGGGGCGGTCGTTGGAGGGAGGGGGGTTTGCGTCGAGGGCAGGAGGGCCTGGGATCCCTCCTGCCCGTAATGTAGTGCGGGGTGGGGTTAGGGGGTCGCCGTGGCCAGGAGGGTTTGGGCTCCCTTCTGGCCCAACTACACAAAGTACGGGGAAGGCGGGTGGGGGTGTCGTGGGGGTCGGCCAGGGGGGTCGCGGGTCGGCTGGGGGACGGGCGGAGGTTCTTGGGGGGGGCGGTCGTTGGGGGGAGGGGGTTTGCGTCGAGGGCAGGAGGGCCTGGGATCCCTCCTGCCCGTAATGTAGTGCGGGGTGGGGTTAGGGGGTCGCCGTGGCCAGGAGGATTTGGGCTCCCTCCTGGCCCGATATTGTCGGGGAGTCGGCGGTCCTTCGGGGTGGGGGTGCGAGTGGTCCTGCCGAGGGGGGAGAAGAATCGGACGTCGAGGGGGGGCATCAGGCTTTCAGGATGGGGACAGGACTTCAAGGGGGGACAGGCAGACCTTCAAGGGGGGACAGGCAGACCTTCAAGGGGGGACAGGACTTCAAGGGGGACAGGCACGGAGAGGCGGGGCAGTGCACCGAAAGTCAGGGCGGGTGAACGGTGAGTCGGGGCAACCAGAGGAGAGTCGGGGCAGTGCACCGAAAGTCAGGGTGAGTCGGGGCAACCAGATGAGAGTCGGGGAGGGCGAAAGGAGAGTCGGGGTGGCCAGAGGAGAGTCGGGCAGCATGCGCGTTATATGCCTGAGCGCGGTATAGAAAAGTTTTTGTACATATCATCGTGATTTCTGCGCGCTATACCCCTGTGCGCGTTTTACAATGGTGCGCGTTATATCCGCGAAAATACGGTAACCCTAGCGGGCCACACACATAAAATTAACAAATGTGCCTTATAATTTCACTGCCAAGAAAACTTAATGTGATGACTGAATGAACATCAATTATTACCAGACACTTCTGCCTTTCCAAACAGTTGCTAATGCTGTCAAATAGATTTGTCCCATTGTTGTATCCTTCAGCAGTTCCATTAACTATACAACTCTGGTTACTAACGTTTGTATGGGGCATTTTCAGTATAAACATCCCAGGGTCTCACAGGCCACATAAAATTCAATGGCAGGTCGCCTACCCCTGCTCGAACAGAATGGGATGAAATTTGGCATGGGGAAAGTACTACCAAAAAGACACACACAGAGTTAATAAATGGGCCGAATGGAACCAGGCTCCATAGAAATAAAGCTCCCCCCCCCCCACTGAAAACATGTCCCAGTGCATTTGTATAAGGGAAGAAGCTCCAGCCACTATAGCATCGAAACACAGCAGTTAGAGGAGTCCTTCCAAATTTTTCTCTCTATATTTTCTACCAAACTCCCCTACTCTCAAAACTGCACTCCAATTGCCTTGCCCCCCAAAAACCTATCACCCTGGAACTGTCCCACCCCCTAAAAAAAAACTACCCTATCACAACTGTCCCACTGCCCCACCCATCAAAATTATCCCTCATAACTGCCCCAGCACACTCGCACACACATATATGCTGTATATATATATATATACATGCGGTCTGTTCCAAAAATTCCAGGACAGTTTGAACTGCACGCCAACGGGAAGTTCTTTTGAGATGGACTAGGCAGCGTTGAGTAGCTTGAAACTTCATGAGTAACCTACTTTTTTTCCGTTTGTTGATATCTGTTTTCATCTCCGAGCTACAGACAGTTTTTGGGAAACTGTGTTTTCGTGATCGGCTATTTTTCATCATATGCAACCTCAATGAGCAGCGTCAAAGTGTGAAGCTCTGTTTTAAATTGGGTAAGACCGCTACAGAATCTAATGAAATGTTGAAAGTGGCTTATGGGGACCATGTCATGAATCGTGGAAAGTGTTTTAAATGCATCAAAATTCCCAACTTTTGCACAAAAAAATGCAATGACAGTTCTTCTCCAGCTACCTTACTCTCCTGACTTGGCCCCTGCTGACTTCTTGTTTCCTAAACTTAAGCCACGCCGAAAGGAAACAATTCGACACCACTGAAGACATAAAGCAAAATTTGACGCAGCAACTTTTGGCGATTCCTGAAGATGCGTTTAAGGACTGTTTCCAGAAGTGGAAACGACGTTGGGAAAAGCGTATACGTAGGGAAGGGGAGTACTTTGAAGGGGACCCAATGGAACAAGCTGTAAGATTGTCTAATAACCTTGTATAAAATCAGTCCTGGAACTTTTTGAACAGGCCTCGTATATACACACACTCAAGCAGAGAGGGTGGAAAGAATGTGCCATAATCTTCATGTTTTCTTTTCTTATTAAAAGCCACATGAATTAAATCCACAAAAGGCCTTTCAAAATGAAAACAGGAAAGAAAAGTGGGTTCATGCTCAGGTCATGTCTGCACGGAATTATCAATTTGCTACTGGAAATTAAGAAAAAAACAACTCTATAACTAGGTTTGATCCTACCAGAGATTAATTTTTGAGGTTTACTTTTGAGCCACTAATGTATTACATATTGTGCTTGTGAGATTCTCCAAAAGCTAGCATCAAAGAAAGTTCTTGGGTGATTTTTCCCTACAGGACTGGTGCAAGGTTCTCAGGATCTCTAGGCTGGTAGTTCTCAACTCAGTCCTAGTTCTACACACAACCAGTCAGGTTTTTAGGATATCTACAATGAATATGTTGTCACATGGAAGCCCCAGAACTGCAAAACACTGGCTGCCTTAAGCCTGTTCTTAAACCCAAAGGCTAGAAACGATATCAAAGAGACCTATTTAGCTTTTTCTCAGAAGCCACCTGCTAAAGTGACAGCAAGGAATACAGGTTTAATTCAGTCCAGCAAAATAAAACAGTGCAGAACTGAGTTAAAGCCTAGAGAAAACATTAAGCAAAAAGCTAGGAGGTAACCAGGCTAATCCACTGTTCAGCACAGCACCAATCAGGAGCCAGCAGCTACCTGGCTCTTGCCTTGATTACCTCAAACAGGTCTACAGGATCATAAAACCCGATGCAAAATAGCCAAGCAAATGTTAGTGAATCAATCGCTTGGCTATTTTGCATGGGGTTTTACAAATTTGCAATGCCGGATCGTAAAATAGGCAATCGAGGGGGAAAACAAGCATTGGGCCGTTTTGTGAATCGGGTCGGTTAGCAGCGATAGTCACTAAACCTGTGAAAACAGGTTTAGCAACGATCGCTGATTTCACTGAAATCGAGGCCAAAGTGCTTTAGCTACAGTTTCATCCTGTCTTAAGAGAGTAGTATCTGAAAGAAGGACTAAGGCCTGTGAGAGTGTTAAGTTTGGTGAAGGAACTGATAGAGAAAATCCCTATTGCTATTTTCTGTGGGCTACGTGTACAGTAAAAGGATTTTTCTTTTTTCCTTTTCCTACTGAGCAACTCCTAAATTCTGACTGGAGCTTGGTATAAAGGTTCATGTTTAAAGGAAGAAGATAATTCCAGGAATGCAGCTGGAAGAAGTGTCCAAGTAGTAAGATTGTATTAAAAATTTGTATAACCTGAAAGGGGTTTTTGGGCGGGTTCTGGACAACAGAACAGATCTGGGAGGAAGAACCCCTTTGCTCCTTACAGACTGCTTATAAAACCTAAAGGAAGCATTTTAGGTTAACATTTATTGGTAATAGAAATGTGGTAAAAGTTTTAAAGGAGACTTACCACTAGCAGAGGATTTACAAGGCCTGTAGGCAGGCCACAGCCAGGCTTTTGCCTGGGTTACAAACCCTCTTAAAGGGATAAAGAAATAGGAGGAAAGGACAGGATACCTGTTTAAAGCCTGTGCCTTACCAGAGCCTAAGGGGAGTTTCTGAAAGTTTGGGACATTAGTGTGCTCGGAAACTCTGGGAGCTAAAATGAAAAGCATATTTTGAAAAGAAACTCTTGTTTTGTTATTTATTCTGAATGGAGGGGAATTCAAAATCTTGAACTCTAAAATGAAGAGAGTTGCCTAAAGTGTCTAAAAGTAAAGAACTTATAGTGAAGCCTTGTGGAAAGAACTGTTTAATTTTGGAATCTTGTTTAGGTATAATAAAGCCTGTTATATTTTTCCAAGAAGCAAAGAGCTTCTTTTATGGGCTTTATTTTTGTCATTCTCTGGTCATTACCCAAAGCTCCACCAACCTCCAGACTTGCGCTCGGTCAATTTACCTGGACTGGAGTCTTAGGCTCAAGCGCCCACTAGGCCTTCACCCGGTCACAATGTATGAGAGAATTTACATATCAAGGAGACAGTACTTACTAGTCTCATGCATATTCATTGAAGATATCCTGAAAACCTGACTGGCTAGGTGTACCCCCAAAGACTGAGTTGAGAAGCATTGCCCTAGACCAGGGGTAGGCAATTCTGGTCCTCGAGAGCCTGAGCCAGGTCAGGTTTTCAGGATATCCACAATAAATATGCATGAGATAGATTTGCATCTCAAGGAGGCAGTGCATGCAAATCCATCTCATATATATTCATTGTGGAGATCCTGAAAACCTGACCTGGCTCCGGCTCTCGAGGACCGAAATTGCTTACCCCTGCTCTATACCAGTTTATTGCAAATTGTGTGCCACACAAGAATTCAGGAGGAGAGGCACCAGCGCCAACTGACTGCCCATGGGACATGCCTCTCACGGCAAGAGGCACATCCTGTAGGCAGCCAGCCGTCACAAGCGCCTCTCCTCCTCCCTGGTGTCGCTCCCCCTCTCTGCGCTTCTTCTTTTTCAGCACCCCATACTAGTGGCTCAGGGCCCTGTCTGGGCCAGCGCAGATGTCAACTTCATGACGCTATGCATGCGTGTAACATCATCATGGCAATGTCCACGCACTTCTGGGTGGTCTCAAGCCCTGGACGCCAGTTTAGTGTAACAGGGCTCGTAAAGTTTGCGAGACACTGTCCTAGACCCAGTGGTTTGCGGTGATACGTCAAAACCGCAGAGGACAATGGCGCGCTGACAATCCCGCGCCAACATTTTCTCCCGTGGGAGAAAAGTGTGCCGCTGCTTTGAGAACTTCCCTTTTGTGCCCTAAGGGTGTGTGTGTGTGTGTGGGAACTTCCCCCTACTACACTTAGAAGTCCTTGCGCTCCCATTGGGGGGGGTGGGGGAGGACCCACCCCACTACTCTAAAAACTCCAGAAGAGCTAAAACAGGAAGGAGAACTGGAGTTTTCAGTGTACTGGGGGGGTTCCCCTCAAATCCCCCCCCCCAACGCGAACACGAGGACTTTTAAGTGTAGTCGGGGCTTCCCACACACACACCCCCCTCCCTCAAAATGGAACACCTCAATGCGGCGGTGCACTTTTCTCCTGCGCTCAAATGTCAGCATGAGATTGTCGGCACGCCGTTGTCCTCCGCGCTTTTGACAGCGTACCACGGCTTGCAGGAGCCAGGTATTAAGTTTTCAAAAATTTTGCAAGCCAGTTGCTAAACACAGTCAAGGTCCCATGCTGGACATTGTGACATTTCCGCTCCCCGAGACGGTCATGTCAGAGTGAAACCCCGGTCTCAGTCTCTTACTCGAGACCAGACTCTCCCTGAAAAGGATCAGGAAGAAGATCCTGAAAGCCCAGCTGCCTATCCTGAGCCTTCTAGCCTAGAGCAGTGCCCTGAGTATAGGTTAACTGCCCGGCTCAGAAAAGCTTCCAGTCACACTAAGGGATTTAATCAAGCTCCCAGTGATATTCTACCCCTTAGCCTGAGGGGGAGCCCAAGAACACCCAAGCTAGGCACACAAACACCCAGTGTAGGGCGTGGCCCTAAGCCTGTTAAGCAGCTCTCCAGAGCATTAAAGGAGGCTGCCCAAGAGAGTCTGGGAGAGAGAGTTCTCCGGGCCAGGAGAAGGCCAGACCTCACTCCAGAGCCAATGGAGTGTGAGGCTCCAATGCCTCAGGAACCAGCAGAGCAGCTGGATACACCAGAAAGCATGGACCTGGATGAAGGGTGTATGCTGGAGACCGTTATGGAAGAAGCCATGGATGTGGGCTTGGCAACTTTCCACTGAACACTACAGGTACAAGGCTGTACAGCAATAATAGTGGAGAGGAGTTTTTGGCAGAACTGTTTGGATTGTTTTGTGCTGTAAAGACAAGCTCAGAGCAGTGCTGCACCAGCTTGATTGGATTGCTACATTGCAGGTGTGCAGGAGCTCAGGAGAAGCTCAAAGAACTGTGAGCTAATCAGGGCTGGAAATTGAGGAGCCTGCAGTAAGGCTTCAGTTTTTGTATTTTGTGTTTTTGCTTAAAGTTTACCTGGTGAAGAAACTGGACTGTGTTAGTTAGTAAGCCCAGGACGCCAGCTCAGGGCTGGATAAGTGCTTAAGAGACTAATTGTGCTGAGTTTTTCAGAGCCTGTGTGATCAGGTAGAGCAAGCACTAAAACCTGGACTGGAAGTATAATTGATAGCAAGCTTGCTGTGCTTTCACTGGACTGGGGTGAAAGTTAAAAGGCTTTTTGTTTTCTGTTTTCTTTCTTTTTGCCCTTGTTTGGGAAGAAAGGGAACTTGGACTATGATAATAGATGATATGATTTATGTGGCAAGTGACTAATTAAACTTCTCACATTATTTTTCAACTTGACTCACGGTGCTTTATTTTTAGCAAAGCCAAGATAGTGAGACACCAGTGAGGTCTCCCCCTTTGGGAGCCACGTCAGGAGTGTGCTACCCTCTACCGGAGGTCTTCTGAACTTTACCAAGACCCCGGCAGGTGACAACATGATAAATCTCTGAGTACCTGGAGGGCTGTGGTTGGTGTTCTTGTCATTTCCAAACGATCTCTCTACCTGACTGCACGCCTTCCCTTCTGCTGAGCGTCTGTTGTGAAGGCAACAGATGCAGATGTCACCTAGAAGTGTGTGTGATGTTACTAGGACTAGGGGGCGTGCGATGAAGCTAGTAAGTAGTAGATTTAAAACAAACCGGAGAAAATATTTCTTCACACAACGTGTAATTAAACTCTGGAATTCGTTGCCAGAGAATGCGGTGAAATCAGTTAGCTTAGCAGGGTTTTAAAAAAGTTTGGATAATTTCCTAAAAGAGAAGTCCATAGGCCATTATTGAGATGGCTTGTGGAAATCCACTGCTTATTCCTAGGATAAGCAGCATAGAATCTGTTTTGCTGCTTGGGACCTGGTTTAGCCACTGTTGGAAAAAGGATACTGGGCTTGATGGACCTTCGGTCTGTCCCAGTATGGCAATTCTTATGTCAGCCAAGTATAGGACAATCAAGCTATTGTGACATCACTGATGAGTTTGACTCATAGGCATTGGTGGAATGAGGCATTATGACATCACAGTCTCAGCTCTGGAATGTTGCTACTATTTGGGTTCTTCCAGGTTCTTGGGACCTGGGTTGGCCACTGTTGGAAACAGGATACTGGGCTTGACGGACCTTTGGTCTATCCCAATATGGCAGTTCTTATGTTCTTATGTGAGCCAAGTATAGGACAATCAAACCATTGTGACATCACTGATGAGTTTGACTCTTAGGCATTGGTGGAATGAGGCTTTATGACATCACAGTCCCAGCTCTGGAATGTTGCTACTATTTGGGTTCTGCCAGGTTCTTGGGACCTGGGTTGGCCACTGTTGGAAACAGGATAGTGGGCTTGATGGACCTTCAGTCTGTCCCAGTATGGCAATTCTTATGTTCTTATGTCAGCCAAGTATAGGACAATCAAGCTATTGTGACATCACTGATGAGTTTGACTCATAGGCATTGGTGGAATGAGGCATTATGACATCACAGTCTCAGCTCTGGAATGTTGCTACTATTTGGGTTCTGCCAGGTTCTTGGGACCTGGGTTGGCCACTGTTGGAAACAGGATACTGGGCTTGACGGACCTTTGGTCTATCCCAATATGGCAGTTCTTATGTTCTTATGTGATCCAAGTATAGGACAATCAAACCATTGTGACATCACTGATGAGTTTGACTCTTAGGCATTGGTGGAATGAGGCTTTATGACATCACAGTCCCAGCTCTGGAATGTTGCTACTATTTGGGTTCTGCCAGGTTCTTGGGACCTGGGTTGGCCACTGTTGGAAACAGGATAGTGGGCTTGATGGACCTTCAGTCTGTCCCAGTATGGCAATTCTTATGTTCTTATGTCAGCCAAGTATAGGACAATCAAGCTATTGTGACATCACTGATGAGTTTGACTCATAGGCATTGGTGGAATGAGGCATTATGACATCACAGTCTCAGCTCTGGAATGTTGCTACTATTTGGGTTCTGCCAGGTTCTTGGGACCTGGGTTGGCCACTGTTGGAAACAGGATACTGGGCTTGATGGACCTTCAGTCTGTCCCAGTATGGTAATTCTTATGTTCTTATGCTCTTAAGAATGCACGGATGGTTCCTCAAGTTTGTATGGCTGTCAGGATCTACTGCTTCATTTTGACTACAGCTGCTCTTTGGCACTCATAGAAGTTGCTCTCCTAACTAATTACCTAGTCCTAACGATTAAGCCAGCCCCGCTTCCCTTACAGGTAAATATAGCAAGCGCTCTGGATTTACTTTTAACATGAGAATAATGAATAAAGTGAAAGGGGCAATTATTTGTTATTTCACTCCGCTGAACTTGAAGGCAGGCTTGTCTGCTTAGCTGCACAGAAAGACTGCAGAGCCGTAGAACTGAAACAAGGATCCAGCCACTGCCAATAAATCTGAATAAGATGCTGGAAGGGCTGTAGGCAAATGCAAATTTAAAAAGCTGGCAGACAAAATGAGCAGTGCATGGACTTTACTGGAATCACCGACACCTGCGCTAAACAGATTCTTAACAACCCACTACTCAGGAGAAAGAGAAAGAAAAAGGATGAGCAAAGGAAGCTCTGCTTATATTTATACACCCAATTAAATCTCACTTTTCAAGAGGCTTTTTTTCTGGAGGAAAAGTCCAGAAACCATTATTAGAGGTTGATCCTGGACAGCCACCCACTTATCCCTGAAAGCGTGCACAAATAATCTAGTACTCCTTGGGATCTGCCAGGGACTTCTGGCTTGATTTGGCTACTGTTCAGAGCTGGACTTCCTGGACCTTTACTAGGCACCAGTATGGAATATCTTATGCTTTTCTGGTGCGCATTTGCCATCACAGTCATCTTTTGTTCAGACATGACATGACCAGTGTTCCCGCTAAGCTGCGTTGGCCTGCGCTCGCGCACAAAATATTACATCGCAGCGCAAAGTTTCTCTTCACAGCGCACACACGCGTCGGTAAGGTAAGGGGACGCATTGGGGGGATTGCACTTCCCCACAATTGCCATGCTTCGGTTCCTCTTCTTCCTTCCTTCCTCCCCCCCCCCGCGGGACCCTGCGGCACCATCAACTCTTACTCCCTCTAATGTCGGCCCTGCAGCTCCAGACTTCCTCGCACCTTCTCCCCTCCCCCTTTGGATCGCTATTATTTTAAATGTTATAGCCGCGGAGCTGTATCCATCAGTGGAGATGTCTAACCTCGGCCTGCCCCGGAACTCTTACTGCAACAGTGACTTCCTGTTCCTGCCTAGACGGGCGTCTGCTGCAGTAAGAGTTCCGGGGCAGGCCGAGGTTAGACATCTCCACTGATGGATACAGCTCCGCGGCTATAACATTTAAAATAATAGCGATCCAAAGGGGGAGGGGAGAAGGTGCGAGGAAGTCTGGAGCTGCAGGGCCGACATTAGAGGGAGTAAGAGTTGATGGTGCCGCAGGGTCCCGCGGGGGGGGGGGGGGGAGGAAGGAAGGAAGAAGAGGAACCGAAGCATGGCAATTGTGGGGAAGTGCAGAGCTGCAGGGAAGAGTGTTGCGGTACCCAGCTGGAGGGAGAAGGAAGATGAGGGAGGGAATTAAAGGAGATGCCAGGGCTTGGAGCGTAGGAGGAAGGTATGCCAGTCTAAGGGAAAAGGAAGGGGGAGATGTGAGAGCATGGAGGGGGAGCGAAAGATGGAAGAAAAGGAAAGGAGAGAGATGCCAGAGAATCAGGGAAGGGGAGATACCAGACTATGAGGAGAGGTGTGGGAGAGGGAAGGCGAGGAGAGAGATGCCAGACCAATGGGGTGAAAGGAGAGATGGAAGGGGGAGGCATACAGTTTCTGGAAGGGGCATAGAAGGAGAGAAGATGCCATATAGGGGAAGAGAGACGGCAGACAGTGGATGGAAGGAAGAGAGTTACAAGAAGATGAGGAAAGGAGAAACCACAGAAGACAAAGGTAGAAAAAAATTTCTATTTATTTATTGCTTTAGGAGACATGTGTCACTGTTTCTGTGAAGCATTGTATGCAGAGTCCAGCTTCTTGCTGGTTCAATTTAACCTTTGTCTATGTATTTTTATTTTATCCCCCCTTTTACAAAACTGTGAAGCGTTTTTAGCACCAGCCTTGGTGGTAGCAGCTCTGATGCTCAGAATTTTATGAGCATCAGAGCTGTTACCTCCGTAGCTAAAATCCACACTACAGTTTTGTAAAAGAGGGAGGGGTTAGTTTGTGATTACATATTCCTTACTAGGCGAAGGTGTTTTCTGTGTTCTGTGTGTTCGAAAGACATGGTTTTCTGTTAGGATTGACGGTGTAGGATTGATCTGTGCTGGTCTGGCTTGTTTAGTTTTACAATGGGTGTATTGATGTACTGCTCACTGCAATATGTAAGATGCTGCCTTTTCCTAGGTACTCATGTGTGACGTGTGGTTTGTTACTAAAAATCATGTTTTTCTTACAGATGGGGGGGGGTGCCAAAAAATGATGGGCCCCGGATGTTACATATGCTAGGTACGCCACTGTATGTAAAGATACCAGAAAGCTGGCGTAGCAAAAACTTCTAAGTTTTGAGTATTTAACCCTCCCACAATCTCACGGGCACTCGTTTCAAGTTTATTGAGATTTTGATTTAAACGCAATATCAAATATTTTCAATGCGTATAACAAAAATAAATTTGGGGAAATAAATAAAACCATTTGAACCAGTGTTCCCGCTAAGCTGCGCTGGCGTGTGCTGGCGCACAAAATATTACATCGCAGCGCACACGTTTCTCGTCACAGCGCACGATCGGAAGAGGCGTACGGCAGATGGCAGGGCGGCGAGAGGAGAATCGGGCGAGTTGGCTCATAACTTGCTGGCGCCCGATATTTTTGGCTCACGGTGAAAAAAGTTTGCTCACAACACCCGCCCGCTTAGAGGGAACACTGGACATGACCATCTTTCCTGAGTTTGTGCAATATGTCCTTCCGTTTACCAGACAACCTCCGCCGCACCCGCTCAACCATTTTGTCCCCCACCAACACGTTAAGACCTTTTAACAGGAATTTCACAGACGCCCCTCAAAATCGAGTCTACTCACGGACTTCTTTCATTTCAAGCCGCTAAATTGAATGCATGGCTTGGAAATATTATGTTAGAGGTCTCTTCCTATCTTGATTTTAGAAAATTGTTAAAGACTCTTTGATAGGCTGGTATCTTATTGCATTCTGCTTCATTTTTTCAATCAAGTTCCTTATATTCAAGTTGATGTATTTTATCTGTTCTATGTATTACTTCTTTCTCTGCCATGCCGGTATTTTCCACCTGAACTTACAGCACTGTTATAAATATAATCTGCTATCTTCATCTTATCATAACTTTACGTTGCTATTTATCCCCAACAGGTCCTGTCAGACATTACCTACTAAAATGTACATATTACATTTTCGCTCAGCAAATTGTATTTCTATACTATTGCCTCCTGAGGTCTCTGATCTCTGTATTTCCTCTGAATATCTACTTATTGTATTTCGCTGAATGTCTAGCACTCTTGATTGTAAACCGCCTAGAAGTCGCAAGATTGTGGCGGTATAGAAGAATAAAGTTATTATTATTATTATCATCATTATATTGTAAATGCTTTCTGTCTTTATCTGTTTTTAAGTCCATTATTCTAATTTATATTTTATCTGGATCCCGTGTATTAGCTCACCTTGTTGTGAACCGCCTAGAACTTTTTCGGCATGGCGGTATATAAGAATAAAATTATTATTATTATTATTATTATTATTAAGTCATAGAATTCAGAAGCAAATCTATCCCGCAAAACCCCTTTTTACATTAGCTACAAACATACACACGCAGACGTATTCACCCTCTGTTCCAGGTACAGCTGCTTCAGGCCAGAATCACATTACCTTCTAATAACACATTCACTTCTAGCCACCTGACTGAATGTCTAAATCCTTTCACAACAGGGCCGAATGAAGCCTCAGGAGAATTAAGGAATCTTATTAAAGCAGTGTCTCCCAAACTGTGTGCCACAGCACAGTGGTGTGCCCCAAAGAGATTTTGGGTGTGCCACGAGAGATTCCAAAATTTTACTTTATTTTTTAAAATTCCCTTCATAAGTATACAGACAAGAGTCTGTCAATGTTATGAGCGTCTGTGTGCGCAAGGATACAACCGCCCAATCGTAAAACCCGATTGCTCTAGACCTGCCGGTAACTTTGTTACCGACTGGTCTACCTGGGGTTTTTTTTCTTTTTTTTTTTCAATGGCACAGATATTTTGCGTGTATTACACACACAAAATATCTGTCCCATTAAAAAAAAAAAAAATCCCCCACCATTGGCCATCCCCAATGACCCCCGACAATAATGCGGCACTTCGGAGGGATGCCATTACCACTTCCCTCTTGCCACCGGAGGACCCTTCCCCCTCAAGGCCCCTTTGCCCCCGTACCTTTTGTTGGGGAGCAGGAGGGGTGCTCAATCCCTCCTGCTTCCTCCAATGCACCATCCAGAAAGCCAGGCATTAGGCCACGCCCTGTCTGTCCCAGTGGGCTCACAAGGAGCAGCATGGGTTTGAACCCACATCCTCAGGATGCTGAGGCTATAACTTTAACCACTGCACCACAGTCTCCCCTTTGCTTTACAAAGCCATCAGAAACGCTCAACTCTTCTGCTCTGTTCTACATACTTACAGCAGATTCATTTCTCCGTCGTTTTCTATGGGCATATCATATCATACGACAGTCATAGAAATGGAAACCAGAGAGGGCAACTTATCATTGAGGCGGTCCTGCCCCTCAGCTTGCGGTCACAATTTTAAACAAATATGGCATAGCCCAACTCACTTCTTTAATAGTCTGCCAGATTTTTCTTAAACCTGAAGTCAAAAGCTGCAAGACGTACCCAGACGAGAAGTAGGAGACTGCTTCTCACGGTTCCGCAGTAGCCCAGCATCCCCACAATAATGAGAAAGCAGCACACCGCAATCATCACTGGATGGACCACAGGAAAATAGGCAAGAACTACGGCCTCCTCCACCCTGGAAAAAGACACAGGCACATGTTTCCCAAGCTCCAAAAGACGACAAAACAATCCAAATTATTTGGAGGGGGGGGTTTCTCTAGTTTTCTGTATTTATAGCTAAGCAGAGGGAGAACTCCAGGCTGATTCTTTGTTTCATTGTACACTTCCCCCTCCGTATTCGTGGTTTCCATATCTACGGTTTCGATTATTTGCAATTTTCTGCCAAAAAAAAATCATTTTCATTTTTTCGGGCTATTTTAAGCCCTGTGAGCCACACCTCTCTTAAGCCTTACCTGGTGGCCTAGCGGGTTTTCGGGTAGGAGCAATCTTCCCATGCTCCTGCCCCGTGCAGATCGCTCACAGGAAATGGCTGCCTTGAGCTCCTGTCGTAGTCTTGAGACAACGGGAGCTCAAGGCAGCCATTTCCTGTGAGCAATCTGCAAGGGGGTGGAGCATGGGGAGATCGCTCCTGCCCGAAAACCCGCTAGACCACCAGGTAAGGCTTACAGGGCTTAAAATAACCGGGGGAAGCGGGAGTTAGGGGCAGAACCGGACCGAAAATTATTCATGGTTTTTTAATATTCGCGGGCCAGCTCTGCCCCTAACCACCGCAAATACGGAGGGGGAAGTGTACAAGTATTTTAGATGTATTTTTCCACATCCAGGTTTATTCATTACTTGATATACCATCTATCAGGAAATACCTAGATGGGATACGATACTAATTAAAAACCAATAATAAAGCATTTTAAAAAGTTAAAATAAGAGGAGGAAGATGAGATGAAAAATTTTACTGAAACAAGGGGGACAGGAGAGAAAAAAATAAATCGAGATTAAAAAAAAAAAAGGGTGGAGAGAGGAAAAAGGTAGTGGAAAAGACAATGGGGGAGGGGGGGTCACTTCATGGAAGCAGTTCTTGCTCCTTGCCAGTGAGGATCATGTTAGCCGAGTATAACGTTTCTTCTCAAGTTTGGTAAGCATCCTTAAAGAGGAAGGTTTTTAGTTTGGTCTTGAATTTGTCCAGGGATGTTGTAAGTCTGATATCTAATGGGAGTGCGTTCCATAGAGAGGGTGCTTGTAGTCTCTGCTACTTCCTCTCCTCCAAAGAGGACTCTCTTACTGTGTCACTACAGTCATTTGGGCTCTATAAACATAGGCCCGTCACTAATACTCTGCTGACTGCCAACAAAAAAAATTGTAGTGCTTTGAGCTAACAATTCCCCCCTGTATTAATAATAATAAATAACTTTATTCTTTTATACCGCCATAACCAAAAGTTCTAGGCGGTTTACACTAAGGCCTCCTTTTACAAAGCTATGTTAGCGGTTTAACGCGAATAATAGCGCGCGCTAAACTGCCGGCCCACTAGACACTAACACTAGCATTGAGCTAGTATTAGTTCTAGCCGTGTAGCGCGGGTTTAGCACGCGCTAAAAAGCTGCATGCGTTAAAACCGCTAACACAGCGCTCTAAAAAGAGCTGGACAATCAGCGAAATACAATAATACAGTAAAAAAATAGAAATATTTATAAAATAGAATTTCAATAATAAAACTCGCTAAGTAATAAACTTACTGAACAAAGTGGTCTTAATTAATTTCCGAAAACCGCAATAGGATAACATAGCTTGCTGAATACATTTACCTAAACAAGATTGTTGCTAGGGTCCTATCTAAGAAGGTCTTATATCTACACCCATTAATGTTTGGATAAGCTGCACACCTCCAGTAAAAAGGGGAGAAAAATACCTCGTTTCTGCAGTCAGGGTGAGGACGTTGCTTATGTAGTCCCTCATCCAAGCCGAGACCACCAGAATGCACAGGGACATCAGCTGAAATATAGAAAAGCAAACCGGCATCACTTGTCGATTCGTTTATGGCAAAATACAGGCAGTACTTAAAGAATATTTTATATACTCAGAGCAGTGAATGTGCACTGCAAGTTAGGAAAACACATACCATTCCTAGACCTTTGCCTCAAGGCATTTATGGGCTTAATTCTGTGGAAATGACCGCTAAACTAATACTACTACGGTATATACTTGAATATAAGTCGATCCGAATATAAGTTGAGACCCCCATTTCCCCCGAAAAGGAGGAAAAAATGGTTGACTTGAATATAAGTCAGGAGGCTTAATATTCAAGCGCCCTTCCCTGTCAGGCTGTGCACCTATCTCCCTTTCTGCCAGGCACTGCACCCAGCACTCTTCCTTCCCTCCCCTGTCAGGCATTGCACCCAACTCCCTTCCTTCCTTCCTTCCCTCCCCTGTCAGGCATTGCACCCAGCCCCCTTTCTGCCAGGCACTGCACCCAGCACCCTTCCCTCCCTCCCCTGTCAGGCATTGCACCCAGCCCCCTTCCTTCCTTCCTTCCACTGTCAGGCATTGCACCCAGCCCCCTTCCTTCCTTCCCTCCCCTGTCAGGCATTGCACCCAGCCCCCTTCATTCCCTCCCCCGTCAGACTCTGCACCCTCCCTACCTTCCAGGCTCTGTAGCCTGCCGCACTCCCTGTCCTAGCTTCAGGCTCATTCCCTCCCCCGTCAGACTCTGCACCCTCCCTACCTTCCAGGCTCTGTAGCCTGCCACACTCCCTGTCCTAGCCTCAGGCTCATACCTCTACTGGTGATCGTCGGTGGAGGTGCAGCGGGCAGGAACAAACTTTCCAAGTTCCTGCCCCGTTGTTAACTGGCTGCCTGTGAGCGTCTTCGGCGCTGAGAAGAAGCACGAGCAGGTGCGCGATTTTGCGCTGCTGCTCAGTGCTGAGCAGCTTCCTTAATGGTTTCCGCGACTTCTTGTCAGAATTCGCAGGAGCCATAAGAACATAAGAACATAAGAACATAAGCAATGCCTCTGCTGGGTCAGACCTGAGGTCCATCATGCCCAGCAGTCCGCTCACGCGGCGGCCCAACAGGTCCAGGACCTGTGCAGTAATCCTCTATTTATACCCCTCTATCCCCTTTTCCAGCAGGAAATTGTCCAATCCTTTCTTAAACCCCTGTACTGTACTCTGCCCTATTACTCCCTCTGGAAGCGCATTCCAGGTGTCCACCACTCGTTGGGTAAAGAAGAACTTCCTAGCATTCGTTTTAAATCTGTCCCCTTTCAACTTTTCCAAGTGTCCTCTTGTTCTTTTATTTTTCGAAAGTTTGAAGAATCTGTCCTTCTCTACTCTCTCTATGCCCTTCATGATCTTATAAGTCTCTATCATATCCCCTCTAAGTCTCCTCTTCTCCAGGGAAAAGAGACCCAGTTTCTCCAATCTCTCAGCGTATGAGAGGTTTTCCATCCCTTTTATCAAGCGTGTCGCTCTCCTCTGAACCCTCTCGAGTAACGCCATATCCTTCCTAAGGTACGGAGACCAATATTGGACGCAGTATTCCAGATGCGGGCGCACCATCGCCCGATACAATGGCAGGATAACTTCTTTTGTCCTTGTTGTAATACCCTTCTTGATTATGCCTAGCATTCTATTTGCTTTCTTAGCGGCTGTTGCGCACTGTGCCGTCGGCTTCATTGTCATGTCCACCATTACCCCCAAGTCCCTTTCTTGGTTGCTCTCATTCAATAATATCCCTCCCATCGTATAGTTGTACCTCGGGTTTCTGTTTCCAACATGCAATACTTTACATTTCTCAACGTTGAACTTCATCTGCCATCTCGCCGCCCATTCCCCCAATTTGTTCAAGTCCCTTTGCAATTCTTCGCATTCCTCTTTAGTCCCAGCTCCACTAAATAGTTTTGTATCGTCCGCAAATTTTATTATCTCACACTTCGTGCCTGTTTCTAGATCATTTATGAATATATTAAATAGCAGCGGCCCGAGCACTGAGCCCTGCGGAACACCACTCGTGACCCCCATCCAGTCCGAGTAGTGGCCCTTCACCCCTACCCTCTGTTTCCTACCCGCCAACCAGTTTCTGATCCATCTATGTACGTCTCCGTCTACTCCATGGTTCTTCAGTTTCCGGAGTAGACGTTCGTGAGGCACCTTGTCAAAGGCTTTTTGGAAATCAAGGTATATGATGTCTATGGGGTCTCCTCTGTCCATCCGTTTGTTAATTCCTTCGAAGAAGTGCAATAAGTTCGTTAGGCACGATCTCCCCCTGCAGAAACCATGTTGGGTTGTTTTCAAAAGTTCGTTTCTTTCCAGATGTTCATCGATGTGTTCTTTAATCAGTGCTTCCGTCAGCCATTACTACTATTTATGTCTATAGCTCTGAAAGGCATATTTAGCGCTGTACATTTAACATTCAATAGACGGTCCATGCTCAGAAGAGCTTACAATCTAATTTGGACAGACAGGGCATCTCAGGGTTGAGGAGTTTCTGGTAGAAGGAATGACATAATAGGTCTAGGTATCTGACAGTGAGTGGGAGTGAAGAGTTTAAAGCAGCTTCAGAAAAGTGGGCTTCTAGCTTGGATTTGAAGACTGCTAGAGACGGAGCACGACGTATTGATTCTGGCAGCCTGTTCCAGGCATATGGCGTGGCAAGAAAGAAGGGACGGAGTCTGGGATTGGCAGTGGAGGACAAGGGTACAGATAAGAGGGACTTACCCGACGGAGTTCACGGGGGGGGGGGGTGTGAGATAAGTGAGGAAAGATATTGAATGCACTTGCTAAAGAAGCCAAGAAGTCAAAAATACCAATATGCTAATTTCCTGGATGGATTCTTTATAATAATGTACAAACTGATAAGACATTTCTAGGGCTCTACGAAGAGAAATGTGGTGTACAGTATGTCGGTTCAATTGGGATAGTTTTTAGGTTTGGGGAGATACCAAGTGTGTGATGCCACTTCTGAATTATGGCGGCAGCTCGTCCCCAATGGAGTTTGAAGGAGCTCGAGGGGCAGTAAGGGCACTACAGCTTCCCAAGCTCCGGGATGTTAAAGGTACAGCCCCTAGCTAGCTACTACCACCACCACTACTACGATTAAATATTTCTAGAGTGCTACTAGATGTATACAGCGCTGTACAGAGCCGCATAGACCATAAGAATTGTCGCTGCTGGGTCAGACCAGTGGTCCATCGTGCCCAAAGGTCCACTCACGCGGCGGCCCTCTGGTCAAAGACCAGCACCCTAACTGAGACTAGCCCTACCTGCATACGTTCTGGTTCATCAGGAACTTGTCTAACTTTGTCTTGAATCCCTGGAGGGTGTTTTCCCCTATGACAAGACTCCGGAAGAGCGTTCCAGTTTTCTACCACTCTCTGGGTGAAGAAGAACTTCCTTACGTTTGTACGGAATCTATCCCCTTTTAACTTTAGAGAGTGCCCTCTCGTTCTCTCTAGCTTGGAGAGGGTGAACAACCTGTCTTTATATACTAAGTCTATTCCCTTCATTATCTTGAAGGTTTCAACCATGTCCCCTCTCAGTCTCCTCTTTTCAAGGGAGAAGAGGCCCGGTTTCTCTAATCTTTCGCTGTACGGCAACTTCTGCAGCCCCTTAACCATCTTAGTCGCTCTTCTCTGGACCCTTTCGAGTAGTACCATGAGAGTCCAGAGAAGAGCGACAATCCCTGCTCGAAGGAGCTCACAATCTAATCCAGGGGTGTCAAAGTCCCTCCTCGAGGGCTGCAATCCAGTCGGGTTTTCAGGATTTCCCCAATGAATATGCATGAGATCTATTAGCATACAAAGAAAGCAGTGCATGCAAATAGATCTCATGCATATTCATTGGGGAAATCCTGAAAACCCAACTGGACTGCGGCCCTTGAGGAGGGACTTTGACATCCCTGATCGAATCGATCAAGGCAGACAAGCAGGATGCCAGGGTAGGGGTTACAGTTAGTGGGGGATGGTTAAACCGCTGGCTAGGGTGATGAGTCGACGGAGAGGGTTATGCATTGAAGGCAATCTTGAAAAGGTGGGCTTTCGGTCTATTTTTGAACAAAGGAAGGGGCACGGACTCGGGCAAACTAATCCAGGCATACGGGGCAGTGAGGTGAAAGGAACAAAATCAGGAACTGGCAGTGGAGGAGGGTTTAGATAAGTTACTTTTTATCTGAGGAACCAAGTTATCGGGGAGGCATATAATGAGAAACAAAAGAGGAGAGATGCAGAATGAATACACTAGTATGTTAGTAATATAAGTTTGAACTGTTACATCTCACTGCGGAGGTGAAGTGCTCACTTCTTGGAGGAGATACAAGAGGGATCCACCCATGCTATGTGGTCTGGAAGCCCTAGACCAGTGTTTCTCAACCCATGGTACGCGTACCCTACATGGGCCACCTGTTGGGGGTACACAGCCTGGCCGCCGCAAGGAATCCCTCCCTGCCCCCCGCTGAAGCAGCCGCTAGAAATCCTTCCCTGCCTCCCTTGTCTGCCCACCTGCTGCTACACCCCCCACCCCCGAAGCTGACCCTGCCAACAAGCCGGAGTCGACACGCCCCCATCCTCCCCCCAGCAGCAACTCTGCGCAGGGACGGGCAATGACGGCGCGTGCAGCGACTCACACGCTGCACGCGCCATTGTGGCCCGTCCCTGCGCGGAGTTGCTGCTGGGGAGGGATGTGCGTGTCGGGGTACTCGTTTGGTATTTATTAGGCTTAGGGGGGTACTTGGTTTGAAGAAGTTAGCCTAGACCCTGGGAAGCATTGGTCTGTCTAGAGATGGATACCAGTCAAAACGGTCACTATGAACGTTCAAAGACAAGAAAAATGTGGTTAGTCTTCGTTATTTTCTGCAAACCTTTTGGTTAGTTTCATACATTCATTTTAATAGGAAATGTTTGGTGCATATCTAGTATAATCCCTTGACATACCTTGAAATAAATGGAGGATACTCTAAAGTTTTATTAAATTAAGGAGCAAGGGATATTATTATGATGATTTTAAAAAGCATACACCCCCTTTTACTAAACTGCGAAAGCGGTTATTAACACAGGGAGCTGCGCTGCTCCCGACGCTCATAGAAACTCTATGAGTGTCGGGAGCAGCATAGAGCATTCAGTGTGGCGCCTTGCGCTAATAACCGCCATCACGGTTTAGTAAAAGGGAGGGGGGGGATTTTAGAGCTTACTCTTTCCAATGTTCAAATTGAGTTACAAACATATCGTTCCAAAACATATGCATCGGGGTGGCCCCTCACCCAACTTCTTTTTGCTTTCATTAGAACCTCCAAAGAATAAGAACATAAGAATAGCCTTACTGGGTGAGACCAATGGTCCATCAAGCCCAGTAGCCCGTTCTCACGGTGGCCAATCCAGGTCACTAGTACCTGGACAATACCCATACAGGGCAAGTAGTGGCTTCCCCCATGTCTTTCTCAATAACTGACTATGGACTTTTCCTCCAGGAACTTGTCCAAACCTTCCTTAAAACCAGCTACGCTATCCGCTCTTACCACAACCTCTGGCAACGCGTTCTAGAGCTTAACTATTCTCCGAGTGAAAAAATTTTTTCCTCCTATTGGTTTTAAAAGTCTGTCTGATAAAAGGGGTGTGGGTTGTTGAGGGATAATAATATTTCCCTTTTTGCTAATGATGTTCTTTTCTTTATTTAAAGAATTGAAAAGGACCTTCCAGACTTTAATAACAGAGCTCTCTTCTCTGGTTTCAAAGTTACCATGACAAAAATCTGAAATTTTGAACAGGAAATTAATGGTTTCCCTTTCGGTGGATCTGCTACTTTGTGTTCAGGCACAGACTCAATGGGAATGCAGCCCACTTGTATGAGCTCACAATAGTTTCATTGACCTGGGATTTGGATAACTGCTGACTAAGGTTTGAAGTATAATTAAATGTTCATTGTTATACAGACTCAGTAGCATTGCTCCACCTAAGCTGAGCAGGAATCGTCCAATTACAGTCCTGCCAGTGGGGGGTGCTGTTTCACCAACATATTTTCAATAGTGAGAAACCGGCAAATTCGACAAAAGTTCAGAGAACCTGCTTGTTCCTAGCGATTGAAAACCCAATATTGAAGCACTCCCCCCAATCCCCACTAGCAGCAATGCAGTTTACAGCAGTGTCTCGCAAACTTTGTCGAACCACGGCACGCTAACCAATTAGCGCACACCAAACGCTAACGCGGCCATAGACTAACATGCACGCGCGGTTAGCGCACCTTAGTAAAAGAGGGCCTAAACATAGCGGTCACGGCTCAAGGCATCCAGAAGTGCGCAGACGTGAATGCGATGTCACACGCATGCGTGATGTTATCACGTCGAAGTCTGCACATGCGTGAAGGCCCTCCAGATGGAGGGTGCCAGGAGGGAAGGTGCCAATGGGGGGTGCCAGGAGGGAAGGTGAGCAGAGAGGAGAGATGCTGGCTGATTGCCCACAGCAGTGTTTTTCAACTACCGGTCCGTGGACCGGTGCCGGTCCTCAGAAATTTCCTGCCGGTCCACAGGGCCAGCATGTGCATCAGGCCCAAAACAGTGTTCTTCAACCGCCGGTCCACGGTGCGATCGATGCGGCATTATCTTTGAGCCAGCTCCCTCTTCCTCACTGATTCTGTGCACAAAGCCACGGGCGCATCTTGCGCCTGAACCGGAAGCCTTCTCTCTAGCGTTGCAATGTGAGAGGGTAGGCTTCCAATGAGGCACGGGAAGCGCAAGGAGTGAAAAACAAGGGAGCCGGTCTGAAGATAATACCGGGGGTGGCATAAAATGGCTAGGTGGGAGCAGGCCAGAAGGTAAGGTATAGCATGGAGGGAGGGAGACAACAAAGGTAGAGGGAATGATTTTATTTTTTAATTTAGTGATTGAATTTAGTGATTGAATTATGTCAGTTTTGAAATTTACATCTGCTGTTAACCATTATATGTTGTTAATAAGATTATATTGTTTATCTGTGAAAAATGAATGAAAAGAAGTATTACAATTAGTACTATTATGGGGGCAGGGTCTGGGGTGGAGATCGGGTAGAGATGGGCGGGGTCTGGCCCACGACATAGCCCAGTGTTCTTCAACCGCCAGTCCATGGACCGATGCCGGTCCACAGAATAATTATTTTATTTCTGCCGGTTCATAGGTGGAAAAAGGTGGAAAAACACTGGCCTACAGGATGTGCTTCTCACCGCAAGAGGCACGTCCTATAGGCAGTCAGCCGATGCCACCATCTCTCCTCTTCCCCAGCATCTCATGACACACTTCAAATCCCTGGAGGCACACTAGTGTGCCGCAGCACACAGGTTGCGATACACTGGTTTAGAGGGAGCAGTGGTAGGCAGGCTGAGGGATGCAGGAGGGAAGCTGAAGTAAGAATCAGTGGCCGTATATCCAGGAAGAGTGAGAATGGAGTTATTATTAATGATGAGCCATTGCAAGTTTTCCTTTCTATCTTATTCTCCGAGGTGTGTGTTCCAACTTAAATTTTATTGTTTGGTATTTTCTTGGTTTTATATTTTTAGATGTAATTTTGTGTTTTGTATGTAGTTTGTAACCCGCCCTGGATAAGGGTGGGATATAAATAAACCAAACCAAATAATTTACTCAAGGAATTTGTGCAGTAAAAGTGCAAACAGAAATAAAATTAAAAAAAAAAGAAGCCTGAGAAGTAAATATGTATAGAACTGCATTCTCTATAAATGATTTGGACTGTGAAAAGCTACAAGCTGTTTCACTTATATGTTGGATTTTTCCAGTGCACTAGCTGATGTCTCCCTCAGGAAATATTATTTTCTGCTTTGGAACAAACATTCAGCATGTGGAGTTTGCTTCGAGAGGCTGAGTAACCCCTATGGCCTCACAGTTCACGCTACCCTAGAACCCAGACACTGCAGCCTCTGAGGGTGAACCCTCAGTCTTCAAAGAGGGCACCCTGTGAAAAAAAAAGGATCACGAGGACCTTTTTTTTTTTATAGCTATTTAGAAATCATATTAATAGTGAAAAACCAAAGTTCTACCAGCCATATTGTACAGGAGGGCTTCTCAACTCTCAATGAATATGTACGAGATAAAATTACGTACAGCACAGATCCAATGCATGCAAATACTGTCCCATCCATATTACGTTAATCCTGAAAACCCACCTGACTTGCTGTGCCTCTCGGAGAGGGTTGAAAAATGCTCCTGTACAGGCACATCAGAAATCATAAAACCGCCCTAGTGAAAGATCTTACAGAGACATGAAGCTTCCCTCATGTTGTTTTTAACTCCTCTCTATCCTATTACTAATTTGTAGTTCTACCCCCTTCCCTTACTTTCAAGTAGTTCTCTAGATTACACAAATCCTGATTCCCTTTCTCCTACATAATATACCGTATTTTTCGGACCTCCTGTAGAGGAGGAAAAGCCAAGAAAAAAAAAATTTGGTTCAGAATTTTTTTCTTCTTGGTTTTTCCTCCTCTACATGTAGGTGTCTCTGGTGGTCTGGTGCTGGGAAGCCCAAAGCCACCCAAACCCGCAGCCACCCAAAGCCCCCCGGTACCTTTTTTAGTGGCGGTGCTCAAGCGCGATCTCCTGGACGGATGCCTTTGTCTTATAAGAGCAACGCACAATGCAGGAACGCGACTGTAGTCAATCACAGAGCAGCGCGACCAGGCAGGAAGCACAAAGGTCACACTCCTGCATTGTGCGTTGCTCTTATAAGACAAAGGCAGGTGATCGCGCAGGATAACCACCACTAAAAAAGGTACCAGGGGGAGGGGGGGCACACAGTGTATTCGGTCCATAAGACACACTCCCTTTTAGGGGGTGGAAAAAGTGCATCGTATGGTCCGAAAAATACGGTAGATTGTAAGCCTCCTAGAAGGCTCGACTATAGTAAGGACTTGTAAGATTTAAATAAAATTGGAAGGAGGTCTAAATTCAGGTACAAGGGTTTTACAATTTATGTTAAAAAAACATGTTATTGCTCTTTAACCTGTGTTAATTTAATGCAGGGCCCATTACTATTAGTTATTCATTCAATTTTCTATACTGTTCTCTCAGGGGTGCTCAGAATGGTTTACATGGATTTATTCAGGTACTCAAGCATTTTTCCCTCTCTGTCCTGGTGGGCTCACAATCTATCTAATGTACCTGGGGCAATAGGGGGATTAAGTGACTTGCCCAGGGTCACAAGGAGCAGCGTGGGTTTGAACCCACAACCCCAGGGTGCTGAGGCTGTAGCTTTAACCACTGCACCACTCTAGAAATCAAAATGTAATAAAAGTCAGCCAAGTATAGGACAATGAAGCCATTGTGACATCACTGATGAGGTTGGCTCTTAGGCATTGGTGGAATGAGGCATTATGACATCACAATACCAGCTCTGGTTAGCAGAGGCTGAAACTTTTCACACTACTTATTTATTGAACTTTCTAACTTTCTATACCGCTCTCCTACGGGAGCTCAGAAGGGTTTACATGAATTTATTCAGGTAGTCAAGCATTTTTTCCCTCTCTGTCCTGGTGGGCTCACAATCTATCTAATGTACCTGGGGCAATGGGAGGGTTAAGTGATTTGCCCAAGGTGCGAAAATATAATGATTGCAAAGTGGCAGTGGATTTAGATGACTTAAATATGAAACGCCAAATACCATTCCAATCTGCCCCAGAAAAAGTGAGGTCAGTATCTTCCTCCCAAGCTCTATGGAGATAAGAATTTTTGGAATAGAATAAAGTTTTAAACAAATTGTAAAATATGAGAGGCTACATGACCTATAGACAACAGCTTAGAAGCTAGCTTAAATATATCAGCATGAGGACATCTATTGTCTAATGAAGTATTATTACTAGCAGGAAATGCAGAGCGTAAATTGTAGCCATGACATACTTTCACATTATATAATGCTTGAACCTCCTCAAAAGTTCTCCAAGATTTAGTTTAAGGATTAACAAAAAAAAACCTAATGTTCCAAATATCATTTAACTGCCAAGAAGCCCAAGACACTTGTTTTAAATGCAGTTATGCGAAATGCCTTAACTAGATGTTACAGCAACAAATTCCAAGTTTGATTGTTCACTGTGAAAACCAAAAAATATACTCTTTGGTTGGTTTTAAATATGCTACCTGTTAGCTTCATGGATTGTCCCTTAACCTTAGTGCCATTTGCAGGAATAAATAAGTATTCCCTATTAACCTGTTCCACCCTGCACAAGATTTTATGAGCCTCTACTCATTATTTGGAACAGAAGATGTGCACTTCCTATTAAGAAAACTGGTCAACTGCCTGCAAGGGGCTTCTGCTAAAGGCAGCCTCCCTAATGTACAGAGATAAGACATGAGGCATGAAAAGCATGAAAAGCTTCCAAATGGCTTTAAAAACTCAAATGCACACCCAAGAAAGGGATATCGAAATGAATCTGTTTACTCTAAGTGCCAACTAAGGGGGGGTTGCCACTAAGATGCGTTACGTTGGGTTACATTGAATGGATTGGTTGTGAACAAGGATAAAACAGAAATGTTAAGAATTAATAGATTTAGGGATCTTTCATCCAAACTGGATTTGATGTTATGTAGACTATATGTTAAAACTATTACTGAGAGTGTAAGAGATCGAATGACACAGTGACAAAATTCATCACCGTTCCCATCCCCGCGGGAAACCATCTTCTTTAAGGAGAGAGGAAAGAATCAGAGTATAATTGGGCACAACCAATGACCCGCAAGCTTTGCTTTGAAGAATGCTGGTGTAGAAGGACCGAGGTTGAAATAGACACTAGAAAATGACATGGGATTATTTCCCGCGGGGATGGGAACGGTGATGAACTTTGTCACCGTGTCATTCTCTAATCTAGGAGTTTGGCTTCCTTCTGGTTTTGATTTTATGACACATGTTTATTGAAATGATTATTTAGCGAATGATTAAGACAGCTTATGAGAAGCTGCAATATCTATTTTTTACAAGTTATCATCTAATCAGAATTTCTGAATCGCACTTATCCAGTTCAGGCTCAAGGCGATTTACAAGGTAAGAAGCCCATGCAAGGACATGGGAAAAGTTACATTGCATTGTAGAGGAAGGTTACATTGAGGGGTTTTTTTTCACTTAAAGAATAGTTAAGCTCTGGAACGCATTGCCAGATGTTGTGGCAAGAGCGGATAATGTAGCAAAGTCATACAGGAAGCAGCGCAGGGCCAGCCTGCAGACACAAAGATCACTTCTGCTCTGCAATGCTGGTAGCGCGATTCGAGGAGGCTGCCTGCTGCCAGCAAGGGAGGTTAAGGGGGGATGATTTTTAAATGCTGTATAGACCGCCCAGTTACTGGTAGATAAGCCGCGGCTACTAAAATGGGGCGGCTTATCTACCAGTTTTTAAACTTGTAAAGGCATTTTTTGCAGCCTATACATGGGGTTGGCCTATATGTGGGGAAATACGGTAGTAGTGATTTTGATTTCAAGAGACATTGCTTTTTTCTTTAATTAAGGGGAGGAGTTATCAGTGTGAGCTTACATTAAGATGTTATTTTACTGTTAACCTTAGTTATTGGTAACTAGGTCTCATTATATAAAATGGGACCTGGGCTAAAACAGTATGAATTAGTGATAAAATAACTTCACGCATTGATAATTGCCCCCCCCAATACCATGAAAGGTTTCAGTCTCTGGTAACCAGAACAGATATTGTGATGTCATAATGCCTCTTTCCACCAATGCCTAAGAGTCAATTTCATCAGTGATGTCATAATGGCTTGATTATAATAAAAGTGAGCCAGTATAGGACATATAGCAATGATTCCAATTTCTAGAGACATTTCTTTTTTTTCTTTAAAGAGAGAAGTTATTAATGTGGGCTCCCACTAAGACATGTTATTTTACTGCTATCCAAGGTTATAATAGCTAGGTCTCTGTTTTGCCCCCATTTCATAGAAACATAGAAACATAGAAGATGACAGCAGAAAAGGGCCACAGCCCATCAAGTCTGCCTACTCTAACGACCCCACCCCCTTGAATTTACCCCCCTAGAGATCCCACATGTGTATCCCATTTCCTTTTAAAATCTGGCACGTTGCTGGCCTGAATCACCTGAAGTGGAAGTTCATTCCAACGATCGACCACTCTTTCGGTGAAGAAGAATTTCCTGGCGACGCCATGAAATTTCCCACCCTTGAATTTCAGCGGATGCCCTCTTGTGACCGAGGGACCTTTAAGAAAGAAGATATCATCCTCCACCTCAATACGGCCCGTGATATATTTAAACGTCTCTATCATGTCTCCTCTCTCTCTACGTTCCTCGAGTGAGTATAGCTGCAATTTATTCAGCCTTTCCTCAAACGGGAGGTCTTTGAGTCCCGAGACCATCCTGGTGGCCATTCGTTGTACCGACTCAACTCTCAGCACATCTTTTTGGTAATGTGCCCTCCAGAATTGTACACAGTATTCCATGTGTGCAGTTTCCTGTATGAAATAAGTATATAGAGAGCTTGATCTTAGACATGTAATCAGCGTGTGTTCTGTGGACTCAAATTCCCAGAGAGCCAAGCCAGAGGGCTTTGGCCCGCCCTTCTTTAGCTTCTGTTACAAAACAGTTGCCATTTTGTAAGACTGCATGGCTGCATGAACACTTAGGACACGCATCGTCTCCTCACCAGGGCCCTCTTTTACTAAGGTGCGCTAATCGATTTAGCGTGCACTAAACGTTAATGTGTGCATGTTAGTCTATGGACGTGTTAGCATTTAGCGCACGCTTATCAGTTAGCACACCTTAGTAAAAGAGGGGGCAAGTTTTTATCCTTTGCTTTCAATCCCTTCGCTAAGAATCATAGGTACAAGACGAAATGATATGTTTTCTGTGAAAGCCCCTACATTATGGAACTCCCTTCCTAATTATATTAAAAACGAAACAGACCTTGTCACGTTTAAGAAAATTTTAAAAACATATCTATTTCAAGACGCATTCGATTCATAAAACATAACATTTTAAGTTTTCACATTCTTCTTATATCATCTTAACCCATTACTACCCAATGTGTTTCCCTTTTGATGTTAATTTCTATTATAAAACAAAATTGTAACTTTTCCCCTTCCTTCCCACCCCTTCTTGTTAGTCCAACATTGTCTGTCTTTTAATTGACTTTTGTAAACTAAATGTATTACCACAATCTGATAGTTTTTATACTGTACATCGCTTAGATATTGTTATAAGCGATTCATCAAATAAAGATTAAACTTGAAACTTGAAACTTTATTTCTGTTAGTCTAATACAGCTTAGGTCCTGTATCTAAGTCTGGAGCACAGTGTTATTACCCACAAGGTATGTGGGTACACTCCCAGCTTTTCTCTGGTTGAGTGTGAAGATTCTATAAGAACTGAACTGCCTTCAAATCATCAAACTGTGTTTGTTCTTTACTTCAAGTTATTAAAGAAAGTTGTTCAAAGAACTACAGTCTTGAGCCTGATAACACTAAGGTTACAGAAGTAGGGGCTGAACTAACTGGGATCCTCTGGGAAATTGCCAGCCTAACATAGTGGGAACCTGTCAGCAGTTCCTGGCCATTAAGAGGGTGCCCAGCTTTAACAGTGACAACTTGGTATCTAACAGTGAAAACTTGTCAGTAAAGACTCATTGCATAAAACTGGACCTATGCTTGAATTAGTGATAAAATAATACATCTTTACGATAGCCCACATTGATAACTATAAGCTCAAATGATCTAAAATCACCTATCTTTGTACTGCTACTGCCTACACTCACGCACCTCGCCTAAATGTCACTTCTTCAAATTTTGCAATGTTTTCTTCGGTGTAATAGTGATCAGGCCCTGCCACTTCCTGACTGGTGATTAGCTGAGTCCATTTCTCACAATTGCTTCAAAACATATTCTACACTTACCTTCTTCCACCTCATTTCTGGAAACTCTTGCACCATCTACGAGAACCTTTTTCCAGCTACAATTAGTTTTGTTTTGTTTTTTTTATAACGATCAGATCTTCCTGATTGAAAACCATGGCAACTGCTTATGTTTAAAGCAAAATGGCACCTGCGTGTATCAAGACAATAATCGCTAGGTGATGACAATGTCATTTAGATGAGTAGCGAGTGTGCATGTAGGATTGTTACAAATTTAATCAGGATGATAAAATACCAAATTTTATTGAAAGTGGTTGTTTTGACAGTTATACAGAAAACAAGCTTTCTTTTTTTTTTTTAACTCAGTATATATTCAATAGGGGAAATCAGGAGGAGAAGAACTTTTTCACATCACTATGGGGTCCTTTTACTAAGGCGCGCTAACCGATTTAGCACACGATAATCGATTTAGCGCACAGTTAGCGTGTGCTAAATGCTAAAGCGCCCATTATATTCTATGGGCACCTTAGCATTTATAATAATAATAATAATTTTATTCTTGTATACCGCCCTACCCAAAAAAATTCTAGGCGGTTCACATCCATTAATTAAGGTCCGCGGTGACCCACGGATTTACAACATTTTAACAAAATTACAGGCAATGAAGCGGGGGGTGGGGGGAACTCTTTAACTGAGAATTAGCAGAGGTAACGGTAAGACAGAAGGTAGGGTTGGAAGGTGAGCGATAACGAGAGAGAGACCTAGTGGGGAGAGGGGAGGGAGGAGGGGGAGCAGAAGGAACGGGGGGAGAGTGGGAAAGGGGAGAAGCAGGGAACAAGGGGGATTAAAAACCCTGTTCGCGGAAGAGGTGCGTTTTGAGAAGTTTTCTAAAACGAAGGTAAGAGGGGGCCTCGAGTATCATTTGGGCAAGCCAAGGGTTCAGCTTAGCCGCCTGGGACGCAAAGGTTTTGTCGAGAAATCTATTGAAGTGACATAATTCTAGTGATGGGAAGACGCCTTAGTAAATGGACTCCTATATTTTGCAGCTGAAGCCTTTGCAGACATTTTCAAAGAGAAAGTCCTCAAGTACTTTTTCTTTGAACGTTACTCACGGAGACAACTGGTCCATGGGCTTCGTACCTGCTGCCTGTGAGGCCTCCATTTGGCTGAGAAACAGCATATAAACACTTAGGCCCTCTTTTACACAGGCGCTTTAAACGTTTTAGCATGGATTTAGCGCACGCTAAATCAACACGTGCGCTAACTGCTAACGTGTCCACAGGATAACATGCACGCATTAGCGTTTAGCACGCGCTAAAAAGCTTAACGTAGCTTTGTAAGAGAGGCGGATAAAATGTAAACATGTAACATGTATGTATGTACCATTTCTTATTTTTATCCAAATCACACCTCCAATCACCTTCCCGTCACCTGCCTGAAAAGAGCAAACTATGGAATAAACCTTCCCTCAAGCAATTTTAGCCAACTAAAACAATATTTATTAGGGTAATGACATTTGAAAATGACCCTATAAAGGCTTTAGACCTAAAGCTACGTATACTGCAGCAGCAGCAGATGTTTCAGACCTTGTTTATATAAATGAGAAATTAAAATAATTACAAAGAGATTCAAAGTACTACTCCGGAACTTCCCCATCTCTGCCCAGTTTCTCTCCCAAGCCACACTCTGACTCTTCACCTCCACCACTCTTCCCCTACCCCACCGTAACCTTCTCCCTTTCTTTTACCTCTCCTGTGTCCATCAGCACCCCTTCCCTGCTCCCCCTGTCCAGCAGCAGCCCTTCTCCCTTCGTTTTACCTCCCTCCTATCCAGCAGCACCTCTTCCCTGCTCCCCCTGTCTAGCAGCACCCCTTCTGGCCCACCGGCATGAACCATCTCTCCATCTCTTACTTCCTCTGTCCATATCTCTCCCTCCCCCTTCTATCCCCTCCCTGAATCTCTCTCCCTCTCCCTATCTTGCCTCCCCCACATCCATTTCTCCCTTCCCCCTGCTTCCCTCACTCTGTAACATATCCCTGCCGGCATCTACTCATCCCCCTCCCGCCTGCTCATCCGTCCGCCGTGTTTAACCTCAAAGAAAAGCGCTGCGCCGCACTGTTGCTGGCCTCGGCGTCTTCTGTCCACTGCGGCCAGCCCTAGCGGAAACAGGAAGTTGTCAGAGGGCGGGCCACAGTGGAGAGAAGACGGCGAGGCCAGCAGCAACACGGCGCAGCGCTTTTCTAAGAAGCTAAACGCAGCGGGGGGTTGAGAAGTAGATGTCAGCAGGAGCACATGTACCCCTCCCCCCCAAGTTCTGTCGCCTATGGAATCAGTGGCAGCAGCGGTTTCTCTGGTGGTGAGTGAGGGCAGGAGGGGGGGAGTCACCAGCGTGTTCCCTGCCTCCGTGTTTGAAAATGGAATTCGGTACGGACCCAGACACCACTGTCGCAGGGAACATGCTATCTTAAGTGCGCATGCGCTCTTAGGGTTTTATTATAGAGGATATACCTAAAAATGAGCTGCAATTTACCAATACTATCTGTATATGAAGGGCATCCAGGCCATGGCTGAGAACCATACAAAGCTTCCTCCTTAATGCCACCACTATAATCTCCCTCTGCCCTCTAATGACTAACAAGTACACTTCTTTAAAGGGCTACTGGCAGGCACTATATCAGGTTTCCATTTTATGGCCCTGGGTCAGCAGCTGTCCAGCTGAAAGATTTCAATCTCTCATCACGTCACATATTTCTCTTTGATGTCACCCTGCTACTTATGTGCTTTTATTATGCTTAAACTCTTTTCTAAATTCCATTTTTCTCTGTATGATTTGTGTTTGGAACATATGTGCACAAAGCTGGGGATAAAAAAAGCCCAAAATTAGTAGGACGAGAGTAAGATAGATCACCACCTAATTCTTAACATACTCCATTAAGCAAAACATAGAAGACACACCCCTAATCACACAACCATGTCTCACCATTCATCCACACTCACACCCACAACAGATAAAAAGTGTGTGTGTGGGAGGGTGGAAACCTCACTGATGTTGATTGGATAGTGAGCGGAGGGGGGCGTGGTCTGCCTCCATTATCAGAGCTTCCTCTGACAGCGTTCAGGAAGTCCTGGCGCCATTATTCCAAGGTGTTTTTACACTGAAGGGTGCATTTTTTGGTTCTGTATTTGGAATGGTCTCATAGAAGAACAAAACCCCTAACGCAGCTCCTAGTGAAACAGGGTCTGCCCTGTCAGGTATCTGGCTTGGAGTGCCCTGAACTGGGGTTTGTTTTGAAGGACGACCTGTATGCTTCAGGAAAGCACGACATTCAAGCTAAGTTGTTTGTTCATTTACCATCACAGGATATTGGACTGGCACTGTTTTTGTGTATTTGGTTTGAATGGGAGGGCCTCCCCCAACAACGGAATCTCTTTGCCAATTGAGTGAACACTGCAGTTCGTATTGAAGTGTATGAAGAACAGATTTGTGTACTCATCAAGTATGTGTGTGTGTGTGGGGGGGGTTACCCATGAAGCTGAACTGAGGTTTTCCCCCACTTTTTATAATAATAATAATAACTTTTTTCTTATATACCGCCAACAATCTTGCGACTTCTAGGCGGTTTACAATGAAGATAAATTGCACAGACATCGAATTACAGAGTGTAGCGGCGAATATCTGATAGTAGCAACAATAAAAATAATAACAACAGTTTATAGATTGCAGGACCGTGAAGTTCCATGCGGTTCACTATGAATTAGAAAAATTCCATAAATTGTGAGGAACATTCATCAAGTCCTGGAGAGATTTTGTTTCATTCAATGGGGAGCATGTGGAGGATGGGGACCTTTTTAGGAGTACAGCTAAGGCGGTGTTGTGGGGGGCCATTATAGAATATAGCTCCCATAAGCGTAAGATTTTAGCTTCTAAGATTTTGGATTTGGAAAAGAGGGTTAAACTCAGCCATCAGTTGTTTATTCGTTCTCCCACCACACAACATCGGCATGACTTCTATACTGCCCAGACGGCTTTCAATACCTTATTGCATGAGTGGGCGCGTAATTCTCTGGTAAACCCCTTGAGTGCTAACCCCAGAGTCCGATTAAACAAGCAGCTTCCTTCAAGGGAGTACAGCAGGAACACAGACATAGACATATAAATCTGCCCAAGCTTGTCCCAAAGCTGGTGAAACACATACCAACTTGTCTGAACCGGAAAGGAGAGAAGCCCCGGCATACCTTGTGGGTGTGAGTGTAGCTGAATGGTGAGATATGGCTCTTCTATGTTTTGCTTAGTGGAGTATGTTAAGAATTAGATACAAACACAGCCCCTTGTTCCAAGAGGAAGACCAATGATACCCTCCTTCAGTGTCAGCTGGCTAATACTCAACATCCTCTTTCCCTCCCCCCTCCCCCAACAGCTATTCTTCAAAAGTTGGGAGCAGGCAAAATTAAAAAGGCTGAATTAACACAAGCTTGAAATTTGTGGGTAGCTAATGCCAGTCGTCAAGATATTAACTAGAGAATGACACGGGGGACAAATTTTTCCCCGTCCCCGCAGGAACTCATTTTCCCGTCCCGTCCCCGCGAGTTCTTTACCTGTCCCTGCCCCATCCCTGTAACTTCCGTCCTAATCTGCACAAGCCTCAAACACTTAAAAATCACAAGTGTTCGAGGCTTATGCGAATAAGGCAGAGCTTACAGGAATGGGGCAGGGACAGTGACAGCGAGAAAGCGCATGGGGCAACAGGGAAATTGAGTTCCTGTGGGGACAGGGACAAAATTGTCCCCGTGTCATTCTCTAATATTAACTTCCATCTTAACAAAAAGAATAGCCAAAGCCTCAATGACTGGCTGCTCCCAAATTTCCAATTTGCATTAGCTCAGCCTTTCTTCTGAAGCCTTTTCTATGCATATGTAAAACTTTTCTCTAAAAATTGGAGAGGATCCGTTTTCTCCCTGAACATGAACTTCAATTATGACAACTTCACAAGCTCAAAATCTTGACTGGTTCTTGCCTGGTCAGGATTTTTACTACATTTTTACAACAATTGCATCCGTTTTTTTACGTTTTCAGCTAGTTCAAGTTCACAGCAGGTTCACAGCATTGTTCTTTTTGATACGCTTTACTGCTGTTGGCTTTTTTGGCGAACTTGATACACACAGGCATCCCGTCGAGATTCTTCATTTTTTTTGTGGCATTTTTTAGCCCCCCTATTTTACCATGGACCCCTGACGAAGGTTTGTCCGAAACACGGACCATGTCGGGTCCCTTTATTGGTAAAAGGGTTTTATATATTGTGTTCTTGTCATATTAAAATTTGCCTGCATCTTGTACACAGTCTGCAGTTTTGTTTTGGTTGCTCTTGCCTGGTCAGCCAATTTGACTTTCTAAATTACTGTTGTCTGTTTCAAAGTCCTGGTGCCAGAGATGACATTTGACACATTAAAGGGGTCGGAACAGAAGTTAACCAAGAGCCCAGCTACTGCTAGGCACCCTGAAGTTGTTTCTCAATGACATCTGTCAAGGGAGGCCCTTGTGGTGCTGGGGCATAAAGCAATTACCCTACTTGCCTCCCCTTCTAAAACCTGCCCTTTTGGTTACCTAAACTATCACTGCATTAGCAAATCAGCTCATAACTGTGAAAGGTAACCTAGTAAATGCTTTACCGCACTGATTCCCCGAGACTACAGTCCCCAAACTTTACTCCTACAAAACACAGGTGGCAGTCAACATTCCTTTTAAACACCAACTACTGTTGAAATTACACCCGGCTATTCTGTACCAGGCCACGTCTGGGTGCCAGCATCACATATCCAGGTACCTGAAGACAATCGGCACAAAGTGTACGCTCCAGAGACCAGCTGTGCCTTGATGTGCCCTCCCTTTCTGTGGTTAAACTTTTGAGTCACCGGAAAGTGATGTTTTCGGTTCAGGGTCCGATCTGTTGGGTCACCATATGGCTCCAGAAAAAGGAGGACAGATTGAGACATCCGGGTTTTACTGCCATTGCTTTCAATAGAAGTAAAGCTCAGATGTCTCTATCTGTCCTCCTTACTTTCATTGCTTTCGGTAGAAGGAGCTGCTGATTGGCGAGGCCCGACTTTAGTACAGGAAGAGGCGGTCGGAGCATACCGCGAGTGATTTCCTTCACTTGCCAGCACTCCGGCTGCCCTCTCCTGCCTCTCCGGCTGCTCTCTCATGTCTCCCCTGCTAAAAACCGTATTTGCGGTTTTTCAACATTTGCGGGGGTTCCTCGAATGGAACCCCCGTGAATATTGGGGGAGTACTGTACAACAATTATCTCTCCCTTTCTCTCCTCCACCCCACTCCCTTTCTCTCCTCCATCCTCTTTCCTCCCCTCTCACCCATACCCTTGTGCAGCATCTTTCTATCCCTCCCTCCCTCCCATCCCCCTGTGCAGCAGAACCCCACCGACCCTCCCACAGTCAGACTGACATACCTCCGCTCAGAGGCCTCATAAAGCAGCAGTGGTGGGGGTTGATGAATCAACAAGTCCGATTTTTTCAGCAAATTAGGCAGCACTAGTGTCGGGGAGTGTCGGGTACATTCGGGGGGGGAGGGCTTCGAGGGTCGATCTTAACTAGGGCTTATTTTCAGGATAGGTCTTATTTTCAGGGAAACAGGGTATGTGGTTTTGTTGTCTTATTGCAATCCGTGTCGTTTGAGAAGGTTGTAATTGTTTATTTTTTATTTTGTTTGTTTTATTGTACTCTGCATAGAATTGTGGAATATGCGGAATATACATTTTTTATGTTCTAACATTTTTATTGAAGGAAGAAAGTAAATAGACATCCATAAAATACAAATAGACATTCATTACAAATGATTTCACAAATTTTGAAAATTCCATTCCATAAATACTGTTAAATACTATCATTCCTCCACAAATTTTATGTGGCCAACCCTATCCTCCCCCCCTTCCCATTTCCCCCCCCCCCAGGATGGAAGGTGACACAGATTGCCAGGTCTTGGGATACCATGAAGGCATCAAAAGCTTCAATGTAATTCATTAAGAATCAAACGTTGGGCTCTAAGTGAAAGTTTTTGAATATATGGATTCCAAATTGGAATAGAGACGAGTTCGTCTAGTTCCAGTCCTCGAGAGCCGGAGCCAGGTCAGGTTTTCAGGATATCCACAATAAATACGCATGAGATAGATTTGCATCTCAGGGAGGCAGTGCACGCAAATCCATCTCGTACATATTCATTGTGAATATCCTGAAAACCTGACCTGGCTCCGGCTCTCGAGGACCGGAACTGCCTACCCCTGGTCTAGGGAGATCGACGAACCTCCCAAACCTCAAAAAAAAATAAACATTCAGCCCTTAACCAGGTAAGTTAAAGCAGACATCGACTGGACTGATGTGGGTGATCATCAGTCAACTGCAATCAGTGTTTTTTGTTGGTTTTTTTTTAAACAATGGCTGCAGCTGCCAAAATTCTGTCAGGATATTCAATGCTGGGTGCAAACATGAAAATATCCTAGTATGTACAGACAGCGAGAACGTAACTGGGCAAGTGCCAATATGCAGCCTTTAACTAGTTAAGCTAAACTGATCAAAGATAGGGCTGTTATTTATACGCTTCTATTTGGCTGAATATCAACACTGATCTGGTTAAGTGCTGATTCTAGCCCGTGGACCACCCACAGCTTTAGGGGTCAGAGGGGTCAGAGGTACTGTCCAAGTGCTGCCGTATACTTATTTCAATTTAACACATTTATAGCTCCCAATATCCTTATGTACTAAGTAGACAACAAAAGAACATAGCAGTGATTTCAACTAGACAGCGCAGTAATTTACCCCAAGGGCTGACTATCAACCTCAGAATGTATTAGATTGTAAACAATTTTTATTGACTGAAAAACAGGCGGAACCATAAGAAAAGAGTAGTATACAAAAGGCAGCGAACAGAGGCGGGAGATCCGCTAAAACAAAGCATAAAAATACAAAGTCATGTGTCATTTATATCCACCCACTAACCCCAGAAATCCCAGAACTGCCTTCCAATCCCCACCCCACCCTCAAAGCATGGAGGGGATTGCGAAGGTGTCTGCTGGCCGCACGAGGACCGCCTGAGCACGGAAAGCGCAAGGAAGGACCAGGCAAGCCAGTCCTTTGAAACAACAAAACACATGGTTCCCCCAGGGTCTGGACTTTGATGATCCCAGGGCATTCTCAGCAGGGCTGGGCACCCCCTCCAAAAGACAGACCCCCCCCAATTCCCCTCCCCTCCCCCCCCCCGAGCAGAGAGATACGAAGATCCAGAATAGACTAAGGTACACCCAACAGTTAAACTAGGGTTTGGAGTATAAGGCTGTGCCCCCTAGGAGTCAAGGAGTGTAAATATGGGTCCCCCCCCGAATGTATTAACTTCCTGGAAGAATTATAATATATCCGTCCTATAGTTAAGAAAAACTAATACAGCGCTGGACGCCAGTGAAACAACTCCCCGACTGCTGCTCAGGTCTCCTCCACCACACCACAAAGCAGGTGTACAAACCTTCAGCCCAAGACTCAGGATTATCACACAGCTTGGCAAAGCCCACACTGTCTTATTAGTCATTAACCCCCAAATTCCATATATGGCGCCTTAAAAAAAAAAAATAAAAAATAAATCGAATACCAAAAAAATTCTCTCAAAAAATATATGAGAGAGATAAAGGACAGCACAGGAAAAAACACAATCCGATGAAATAATACAAAAAAAAAAATCACAAAATATATAATGTGAAGAGAGTCCTCGGTTATCTACCCGAAACAGAGCCCCGTAGAACTGAATATTGAGCACACTTTCAGTTTTCAACTTGTGTCCCAGCTATTGACTTTTCCTGTGAGATAAGTACCGTGTTTTCTTTGGAGTGACTATTTCCAGCTTCCAGCTTTGCAGTTCTTAACAGATTCCCAGGCACTGGATTTGAACGCTATTATATATAATTGATTTAAAGTTGGACAGTCACAGCTTTATTTACTTATTTTTTTTGCACTTGTTTTGATTCAAGTGTTGATTTGCACAATTTACACACTAGAGAGCTCCGGTGATGTATCACAAATATTATCTATTTGGGGTTTATTATGTGTCAACTCTGAGTTGGGGGGGTCTTGGTTCCCCACATAAGAGTTGTGATAACTGAGGATTCTCTTCACATTACAGTAAAACCTTGGTTTGCGAGCATAATTCGTTCCGGAAGCATGCTCGTAGTCCAAAGCACTCGTCTATCAAAGTGAATTTCCCCAAAGGAAATAATGGAAACTGAGACGATTCGTTCCACAACCCAAAAACTTTAATACAAAATATAGTACTGTGCATACTTGTAATGCAAGTCCTCGCTCGTTTCGAAAAATCACTACATTGTGGGTGAATTGGGCATGAAGACTTCCCCATGTATAGGCTGCAGAAAAGGGTGACCTATGTTTAAAAACCGAAGATAAGCCGCCCCATGGTATTAGCTGTGGCTTATGTTCCAGTACCTCCCCTGTCTTTTTCAATCATCGCCCCCCTCCCCCCGGTACCTCCTTCAAAACCCTCTCGCTGGACTGTGCACGGCTCAAATCTCCAGCGATGCAGGGCAGCCGCGATCTCTTCACCATCCGGCCTGCCTCCGCACCGCTCACTGAATGGCTGACGTCAGCTCTTGTGGGACTCGCAAGAACCGACGTCAGCCACTCAGCAAGCGGTGCAGGGGCAGGCCGGATGGTGAAGAGATCACGGCTGCCCTGCACCTCTGGAGATTCGAGCAGTGTGTTGCCCGCCGTCCAATGAGGGGGCTCTGAAAAAGCTACCAGGGTGGGATGATTTAAAATCGATACATAGGCCGTGCCCCTTACACGGGTTTTGTAAAACCCATGTATAGGCCGTGGCCTATACATGAGGCAATACGGTACATCAAAAAGAAGCCATAATAATTCTAATGGAAAATACAATTCCTTGGATAAAAAGATGTCTTTACAATTCTTTAACTAAAAGTACTGACTTTACGACCATCATATAAAAATGTTTTCAGCAGTCTATGAAATTTCCAATAACTAACTTCTATCCTTATTTGTATAGTAAAACCTTACATTGCAAGTAACTTGGTTTTGCAAGACAAGCAAAACATTTGATTAAATTTTAACTTGATATACAAGCAATGTCTTGCAATACAAGTACATACAGTTTACACACATCACAACTGAGCCGATGGTTCTTCTTTCTCTGACGCTGCAAGAGTGTAGTGACTGTTCTAAACAAGCAAAGTCTTGCAATATGAATACATACAGTATACACGCGTCACATCATCACAACTGAGCCGATGGTTCTCTCTCGGACGCTGCAGGAGTATAGTGACCGTTTTAAACAAGCAAAGTCTTGCAGTACGAGTACATACAGTATACACACGTCACATCATCATAACTGAGCCGATGGTTCTTCTCTCTCTGACGCTGCGGGAGTGTAGTGACTGTTCTAAATGAGCGAGGTCTTGCAATACCAGTACGTATAGTATTTTGTATTAAAGTTTTTGGGTTGTGGAACGAATCATCTGAGTTTCCATTATTTCCTATGGGGAAATTTGCTTTGATATACGAGTGCTTTGGATTACGAGCATGCTTCCGGAACGAATTATGCTCGCAAACCAAGGTTTGACTATATAGGTAAATCATTCCAAATAACAATAGCAGCATATGTAAAAGATAAATTAAATGGATGTTTAAAGTGCGTACCTCTAAAAAGGAGGGAACTGCAATAAAAATGAATAATTCAAACGTAAAAAAGAACAAAGGGGTCCTTTTACTAAGGTGTGCTAAATCGGCTAGTGCGTCTTAGTAAAAGAGGGGAAAAGTGAGATGATCGGAAGCCTCTGCCCGTATAATATGATGAATCAGACACAGTTTTAAACTCTATGGGTTCGCACTGGAATGAGTGCGCGCTATAGCGTGCGCTAGCTAAAAACCACCGCCTGCTTAAGAGGAGGCGGTAGTGGCTAGCGCGCGCGTGTTAAGGCCCTAGTGCGCCTTTGTAAAAGGAACCCTATATGTTTCTCTATAGGCAGTCAGTGAAGTTTCTCATAAAACAGAGAAACACTATTGTCTCTCTTCAGACCATATATCAATTTTACTGCAGTATTCTGAATCGGCTTTGCACGGGGCAGGAGCATAGGAAGATCGCTCCTGCCCCGCGTAACCGCTAGACCACCAGGTAAGGTCCGGGGGACGCAGGAGGGAGGTGGGGGGCGATTCAGAGTCGGCCAAAAAACTTATTTGCGGTTTTTCCCTATTCGTGGGCCGGCTCTGCACCTAACCCCCACGAATACATTATTTTCACGCATATAACGCGCGCGTTATACATGATTTTTACAAACCGTGCATAATTGTGCGCGTTATATGTGTGAGCGCGTTTTACAACTTTTTTTTTCAATCCGATCCGGCATCCCCCCTGCGAACCGGCATCCTCCCCCCTGCTCGCGTCACCCCCCCTCCCCCGCGATCCTACATCCCCCCCCAGCAGCGCAAAACATCTCTCGGAGAGAGCGAGACCAGAAGGCTTTGAGCATGCACAAATGCTCAAAGCCTAGTCCAGCCCGGCGCAGGAAGAAGGAGGATCTCTCTCGCACCGCACCGCCCAGCCCAGCCCAACGAGGGAGGATCTTCAGGCACTGGCACTGGCACATCCTATGCATTGGTGCTGGTGCCGGTGCCCAATCGGGTAAGAGATATTTTGCGGTGCTGGGGGGGATGTAGGATCGTGGGGGAGGGGGGGGTGACGCGAGCGGGGGGGGAGGATGCCGGTTTGCAGGGGGAATGCCGGATTCGAATGAAAAAAAAAAATGCTCTCTCGGGTAAGCGAGCGGGGGGGAGGATGCCAGTTCGGAGTAGGCGGGAGGAGGTTTTAGCATGCGCGGTATACGCGTGTGCGCGCTATATTAAATTTTTTTTACATAAATTTGTATTCCCCGCGCGCTATACCCGTGTGCGCGTTTTACACGGGTGCGCGGTATATGGGTGAAAATACGGTACATAGGGAGATGTTTACTTTGCATTGAAAGCCAATTTGAGAGAGACAAAAATTATTAAAAAGACGGCCCCTCTTTGCAAGCTGTAAACCTGTCTTTCTGTGCCATCGCTCTTGTGTAGAAATCCAGTCAAAGCATGAAAGAAGGGGTTGCTTTTTGTCCACTTATTTTTAAATTTTGGAAGTCGATTTGGGGACAAATAAATGCTATATTAAAATCTGATATTTTACTAACATATGAAGCCATTGTATGTGGTACTATGTTACTTGTTAAACCTCCATTAGATAAATATCAAAGTCGTCTCTTTTTGATTTTTACTGGAATAGCTGTTCAAATGATTACAAAAATTTGGAAACATTATGATAGATTAAACTATACGTTTTGGTGGACAGATGTATGTAATACATATAAATTTGAAAAAATGAATGCTGAATGTTTAGGGCCCATTGGCTTTATTCGTTGATTCACATTAAGAATGTTTTTTTGTTGTTTTTTTTTTTCTGATTTTATCACTACACATCCGGGAGGGTGGGAGATAATTGAAGAAAATATATATGTATATCAAATTTTTGTTTTATTTGGTATTATTTTTAATTGATAAACATGAACTGATATATTCTATGAAATTACTTCTGTAATCATTGTTCATTAACAATTACAATTCACTACTGTAGTTTATATACTTTATATTATTATTATTTGATAAGAAGGGTGGGTGGGTAAAACAATATTTTTAATAATTAACTGTATGAATTGGTGTATTCTATGAAAATAGTTCTGTAATAATTGTTCTGTAACAAATGTAATACACTGCTGCAGTTTATAAAATAATAAAATTTTTACAACAACAACAACAAAAAAAAGTTGAAGGGGTTTGGTCGTAACAGCCTCAAGTAATCACCCAGGCATATGCTAAAAAGCATGTCAGTTCTTTTTTCATAAATTAAAAGTTAATTTTAGGAACATGAAATTATCATTTTAAATGCAGAACAGGGCAAAGAGGAGGAGGAGGGTCAGAAGGTCCACCCCCTGGGAAGTACTAAAGCACACATCGCAGATACCAACGGGTAGCATGCATTAATCAAAACATTACAGGTGCTTTCTCCAGCCACCACTGCAGTCATAGCCAAGCTTCTCTCGCACAAAGGAAGCCATAAGGAACATCTGTTCTGAAAAATGTTTCACTGTGTCCTTAGCATGTTAATATATTAGTTAACCAGTTATTTCTCAGGGGGTGGGCAGGAAGATTAGCTAATGCTCTGCTGGATGACAGGTTAGGCTGCAGATGTGTGCGTGCAAAATCGAAGCAGAACCTTTGCCGATACCGTCTAACTTTTCTTTAGACATGCCATTTTACGATAATTAGTTTGCAAACTATTACCCTTCTGCTAGGAAAGAAAGATACCACCATATGATAGAGCCTAGGGGAAAACAGAGCACACATTTGAGAGAAGGCAGGCAGGGCTATTGGCTTAATGAATGTATAGCCAGGCTTTATGCCAGCAACAGCTGCTGCTGGTGTCCAGGGCTGCCACCTGCTTGGCCACTTTAACTCACCCAGAAGAGCAGGTTGAGGGCGTACAGCAGACAGCGCAGGCACTTCACTGAATCCTCTCTGGCCATTGTGAGCTCACAATAAGAGACACCCCCATCCTTTCAGCTCAAGCTCCCCATGGGGCTGCTGAAAAACACAAGGCAGTGAGTGATAAGGCAGGCAGAAGACTCACCATGCATTCACCTATATTAACACAGAGAAGTGGCCTCATGCAATGAACAGTTCGTTACCGAACTGTACCTCAATATCTTTACCTGAGCTGAGTGGAGGCGTTCTGGGAGCAAAGTGTGTGTGTGTGGGGGGGGGGGGGGGGAGGAGGAGTTTACATTTATGTGAATATTTTAGAAAATATACTTATAATAACCCAGAAAATCTGTAGCAAATTCTCTGAAGTAATTTTCAAAATAGAATTACATGCTACTTTTGTTTTCGATATTAGCCAGAATGAGTGCACTATTTATTCAATTTTCTACACTGTTCTCCCAGGGGAGCTCAGAACGGTTTACATGAATTTATTCAGGTACTCCAGCATTTTTCTCTCTGTCCCGGTGGGCTTATCTAATGTACCTGGGGCAATGGGGGGAATTAAGTGACTTGCCCAAGGTCACAAGGAGCAGCGTGGGTTTGAACCCACAGCCTCAGGGTGCTGAGGATGTAGCTTTAACCACTCCCTGCATATGCATTCAATTATGAAAAGTGTCCCCTCAGACCAGTATCTCTCAAACGTTTTTAGCTCCTGCACACTAAATGGAGCAAATGTTTTTCATGGCACATTATAATTGAACAAAAAATTAAAATTTCAGCATTATTAATTTAAAGTTCTTTAAGCTACGTATGTGTGGGTAATTATAACGGTGAAACCAAAGTAAGAAAAGAATTGCTAATCATTGCGATGGATGAGCATGTTTTTGAGTGCAAATGAACTCAAAACGCAGCTTGATAGTTGACAAGCAAGCATGCATTTCATCAACCACCATCTTTTTTTCGATTTAACTTCTGTCAGAGCTGAAAATCGGTAAGTTTGCAAAGATTAAGAAGATCCAAAACAGTAACAAAGCCTCGATTGCTTTGTTGCTCAGGTTAAGATAACTACTGCATAAAAAATAAAAATAAAATGACTTTGCCGTTAGTTTTCAAGGGCCAATCACGTCAAAGAATGATACTTGTCTGGGCGGTTGTATCTATACGCACACAGAAGCTCATAACATTGACAGATTCTTGCGCAGTGGTCTCAAACCCGCAGCCCGGGAGCCACATGTGACCCGCCAGGAACTATTTTGAGGCCCTCGGCATGTTTATAATAATCACAAAAGTAAAATAAAACAGTTTCTTGATCATATGTCTCTTTAGCTATAAATGTCAATATTATTATTAAGACTTAGCCAAAAGGAAAGATTTATAAACTATAAAGAGTTTTACCTCATGCAAAATTGTCATTTCTTTAAAAAAACATTAACTAGCTTTTCTGAGGCCCTCCAAGTACCTACAAATCCAAAATGTGGCCCTGCAAAGGATTTGAGTTTGAGAACACTATTCCTGCGTATGCAAAGTACATCATCTATTCTAGTGTATACTTATGGAATTTTTAAAAAATAAAGTAAAATTCCGGAATCTCTCATGGCACACTCAGAATCTCTTCGGGGCACGCCACTGTGCCATGGCACACAGTTTGAGAGACCCTGCCTTAGACTGTAAGCCCTCTGGCCAGGGACATATCTACTGCAACCTGCCTTTAGCTCAGATTTGGAGAAATGACTAATGAAATCCAAAACACCAGCAAAACTTCTCAAGGGGTTATGGATATATTTTTCAATCCTCCAGTTTCTCTCTCTCTCTCTCTCTCCCCCTCCCCTCTTTGGCTGCAAACAGCTGCTACAAGCAACATCCTAGAGCACACTGTTCTTGACAGCCCTGCTCTGCCCTGTCCTAGTCACAGGACACCACCACTCCTTACTTCACTGGTCATGAACCACTGCTGCTTTTGCTGTTCATAGCTTGGACTCCACTGCTCTACCTACCCCTGGCATCAGCTGCTCCTCTGGTGCCAGGGAGGCACCAGACATCAAATTTTAAGTGTCTGAGTGACCAGGTTTTTTCCAGCCCTGATCCCTCCACCCCCCAACACACACAGAGGAATAGGGCGGGCCACAAGATCCTTGGCCTTTCGCCCCAAACAGGATCAGCAAGTTGGGGAGAGGGGAGCAAAATCAGTGCTTGTTTTATTTGTTTCACACACACACACACACACCCTCCACACATAATAAAGGGATTCCACAACCCCTGTGAACACGCACACATGTAAATGGTGGTACAATGCATACTTGCTCAATATAAAACAGATTCATAAACATTTCTCCTACGCCTGCATACCCACTAATACATAGGTACACACGTGCACAATAGAACAGCATTAGCAGCAGAAGGGAATTAGGAGCAGATCCCACAAGACAGTCACTTGCAGCAGAGGGGAATCAGAAGCAGGCCCCAGGCAGTCAAGTACAGCAGAGGGGAAATAGGAGCAGGTCCCAGGCAGTCACTTACAGCAGAGGGAGCAGGTCCTAAGCGTCAAAGTAGAGGGAAATTTAGAGAAGATCCAAAGCAGTCACAATAAAGGGAAATCTAGAGCAGAACAGCAGAGGGGAAACAGAGCAGTTCTCAGGCAGTCACTTACAGTAGAGGGAAACTTGAAGCAGGTCCTAAGCAGTCACAGTAGAGGGAAATTTAAAGAAGATCCAAAGCAGTCACAATAAAGGGAAATCTGGAGCAGGTCCTAGGCGGTCACTTACAGCAGAGGGGAAACAGAACAGTTCCCAGGCAGTCACTTACAGTAGAGGGAAACTTGGAACAGGTCCTAAGCAGTCACAGTAGAGGGAAATTTAGAGAAGATCCAAAGCAGTTACAATAAAGGGAAATCTGGAGCAGAACAGCAGAGGGGAAACAGAGCAGTTGCCAGGCAGTCACTTACAGTAGAGGGAAACTTGGAGCAGGTCCTAAGCAGTCACTTCCAGAAAAGCAGCACTAGCATGTCCACGGTCAGTCACAGTACAGTAGCATTAGCAGGACCCCAACAGAACGAAGGTAGCAGGGTGCTGACCAGACCCTCAGGGCACAGTGGCATTAGCAGGGTCCCCAGCCTTGCCCAGCACTCTCCGTGTGCAGAGAACTGAAGGGGCACATTTCGTCCTGCGATCTCCAAGTCACTTCAAAAAAATATATATGTATTTCAATCAAATCCGCTTTCGTGAACTCTGAAGGTCTCTTTAAAAGCAGCGCCTGCGTTCGGGAGAAATCCCCGGAGCTGCCGCTCGCTGCACCCTGGGGCTGTCCCAGCCGCAGCCCTGGAGCGAGGGAGGGAGGTGCTGCAGCTCGGTTGGTCTACAGGAGCCCGGAAGGTACATGCACGGCCTCCCACTCTCGAGCAGCCCCTTTGCTTTCTGTACTTGTAGCTGCCGGGGCGCTTCCTCCTCTTCCCTGCGCGTGCTAATCCGCAGGGCAGGGTTAAGGCGCGGGCAAACTAGGCACGTGCTCAGCACCCACATGTTGAGCACGAGCCAACGCGGATGTGTACTTCAGGGGTCCTTCGCAAAGGACGTTAGAGGCTGGGCTGAGTGTTAAGCCCAGATTCAAAGCAGATCTTTTAAAAACAGTTTCTTTTCTTTTGGAGGCTGTGTGCTAGCACTCAGTACTGACAAAAAAAAGTTAACTGGGGAGCACTTACCTCCTCCTATGTAGGAGCCTCAAGGGCCACTACATTAACCCTGTACTATCCAGTTAGCACGGTGGTCTGAAACTCGCGGCCCGCCAGGTACTATTTTGAGGCCCTTGGTATGTCAAATAAAACGGTTTCTTGATCATATGGCTCTTTAGCTATAAATGACAATATTATTATTAAGACTTAGCCAAAAGGAAAGATTTATAAACTATAAAGAGTTTTACCTCATGCAAAATTGTCCTTTCTTTAATAAGACATTAGCTATTTTTTTCTGAGGCCCTCCAAGTACCTACAAATCCAAAATGTGGCCATGCAAAGGGTTTGAGTTTGAGACCACTGAGTTAGCATGTACTAATCAGAATGCCCTACCCTAGTTGAAGCCCATTATACACTCCTGCCCCCCAAAACTATTTTTCTTTTTAAAAATGTGCACTTAGCACATGGAAAAGAGAAAATTACTGCAAAATGCTTGAACACGTATTGCAGTGAAGTTTTTGCATGTGTTAGACCTTTAATGAAAGGAGGTTTCATTGACTCATAAGGCAGTTGTTTGCCTTGGTAAGTCAGCTGCTGGTAGAAAGAAGTTTTGGGGGTAGGTATGGAGAAAGAAACCAGAGCTACCCACTCGACATCCCCTCCCCCACCCACAGAAGTCTTTCTGGTCTCTCCATTTCTTGTGCACTGTCCTCCAGTGGGCTAGAAGAGTTGGGGAGCACTGCTTACTGATGGTTTTCCTCTGCAGTCAGAATCACACCGACCCTTTTTCTAGTAAACAATGGAAGATAAAGACCAGCTGCAACAGTCATGCTCCTTATCAATTTGTGATTAAACCAACAATAAATGTGATGTAAAATACTTCATAATTTTTTTTTTTTTTGTATTTCTAGGACTAGACACTGATTGATATATCAGTGTCAGTTTCCATCCGAAAATTCAGATTCCAAATTTCGGTCAGAACCAAAAATGTGACCCTGACACACTGTCACCACTGCAAGATCACCCTTCACCAGCCTGCCCACCAGCTCCATCCACCCTTCCAAGGCCAACCTTTGACACATAGAAACATGATGGCAGATAAAGGCTGAATGGCCCATCCAGTATGTCCCTCTACAGCACATGTGTCAAACACAAGGCCTGCAGGCCAAATCCAGCCTGCCTGGCCATTTTATGTCGCCGCTGTGACTGTGCGCCTGACACTACACTCTCCAAGAACCTCCTTGAGCCCCGACTTCCCCATCTACCACCTCCCCACCACTGAAATTTAAAATCTTCCGGCAGCCTTTGCAAAGCCAGCCTTCTGCTCTCGGCTTGCCCCAGAAGTGTTCTTTCTGCAGCATCCTGCCTATGTGGGAAGATGAAGTGCTGCGGAAAGAACATTTCTAGGGCAGGCCGATGGCGGGAGGCTGGCTTTGCGTCAGTTGCCTGAAGATTTTAAATTTCAGTGGCGGGGTGGTGGTAGATGGGGCAGTCGGGAACTGGGGACTGTTGTACCGTAGGATACAGCTGAGAGGGGAGAGCTGGGGTTGGGAATGAGGGAAGAACATGCTGCATGGGCTGCGGGGGGAGGGGGGTTGGGATAAAAAGGACAGATGCTGCACAGGCTGGGAGGGGGTTGGGAAGGACAGAGGCTGCAAGGGCTGGGATTTAGGAAGGGAAGGAAACAGAGATGCTGCCAGTGGGTGAGGAAAAAATAAAGAAAATTTATGGATATAGGTGTGTGGAGTGGGAGGGGAAGAGAGATGGTATACATGGGGAAGAGGGAAAATTGTTGGACATGATAGTGGTGGAGAGGAGGGAGGTAGAAATGCTACATTGGGAGGGAGGAGAGATGACTCCAAGAGGGAAGAGATGTCAGAGAAGGGTGATGGAAGGAGGGAAGAGAGAGATGTTAGACCACTGGAATGGGAAGGAGAGACAGAGATGTCAAGCCATGGAAACGGAAGGAGGGGAGAGAGAGATGCCAGACTGCAGGGAGGAGAGATGCCAGACCGCAGAAAGGAGAGGACAGAGATGTTAGACCTCGGGAGAGGGAGGGAAGGAGAGAGAGATGCCAAACCATGAGAGAGGAGAGAGATTCCAAGCTATGGGAAGGAAAGGAGAAAGATGACAGACCATATGAGGGAGGAAGGGGGAAGACAGAGTTGTCTGACCATGGGAGAGGGATGAGATGGGTGCGGCAGAGAAGAGATAAGAAGAAATGCTTCTTATGGATAGATGGAAATAGGGGAGAAGAAAGAGGGAGGAGATGGTACACATGGATAGATGGGAAGGAAAAACATGGAAAAGTAGATAGATTTTGAGAAGAAAGCAGAAAAATGGAAGCAATTTGAATGTTATAAAAGTTAATGCTAAAGATTGATATATGACAGAAAGTGAAGGAGAGAAAAACAGCTAATGGATAAGGTGGCCCTGGATACACAGTTAAGAGCACAGACAGAAGGAAGTGCAGCCAGAGACTGGGAAAAAATGGTTTAAAAACCAAAATCAAAGAAAAATGGGGAGACCCAATAATCCACAGTGAAAACAATCCACCAATGAAAACCAAAACCATGGATACAGATGTTCTGGAGATAATTTATTATACACTGACATAAAAAATGAAAATTCAATTAAAAAAGTACAATGATAAAAAATACAGTGATAAAAATCCAACCGGACCCTACACGGTCCATGTTTCGACGAACACACCTTTCTCAGGGGTCCAATGGTTTGCAAACTCACATATAACAAATTGGACTGAAAACAGTCTATTGTCTTTAAACATGTGAGCAAAGAACACCGCAGACAAGCTGAAGTAGCAGCTCTTACTAACTGCAGTTCCCTCTCTCTCTCTCTAAGGCGGGGCTAGTCCCCTTAAACTTTTCCAAAAACCTAGCCCTCCTCCCCTAGTACTGAGGACTCCTGACCTCCCTCATGGGCTCCCCAAAAAGACCCCTAAGGACTCCTCGATGGGGACCCTGTGGCTGCCTCCTTCCCTACTGCCACCTCCTTTCATCTCACCTTGGGTGGTGTTATGGGATTATCTAGGTGTTCCAGAATCCGCCTTCATCGTGATGGGCAGTTCCATCATTTCACCACTGCTAAAAAAATATCATCATGCAGTATTCCCGTCACATAATCACACCCCCAGATACCATTGTTCTTTGTAAAAACATAAATATAGGGTTACACACACATTCCATATTCATTCCCTTTAAATCCCTGACCAGATTTTCATGACCTCCTGGTCATCTCAAGTTCTCTCTGGATTCCATCTCTACAGGCTTCTCCAGAGTCCTTCCTGTTCCTCCATTAGCCCTCCAAATAGGGCACTGGTCTTTGACCTAAGGGCCACTGCATGAGCGGACTGCTGGACACGATGGACTATTGGTTTGACCAGCAAATCTTATGTTCTTAGGTCTTTAGCAACGTCCGGTGCCATTTACCGGTCCTTCCGCTGGTTGCCACCATCCCAGGCGGTCCCTCTGCCAGACCGCTCCTCAGTCCTTTGGCCAATGCTTTTCAGGTCCTTGGACTCTCCCAGCTTCTCTGTCACTCAGTTGTCTTATCCAGCACACATGCACAGAAAGCTCTAGAATGTTGCTACTTATGATTTTAAAGGGTTTGAGGCTTGTGCAGGTGAGGACAGAGCTTGCAGGAATGGGGCAGGGACAGGAAAAGAACTTGCGGGGATGGGATGGAAAAATGAGTTCTCACAAGGACGGGGAAAAATTTGTCCCCTTGTAATTCTCTAGTCCCAATATAAAAAAGCAGCAAACATAGAATGATACTTCTTTAGCATTAAATCATTATCTCATATAGCAATTTCTTCACACCGAAGGTCCTCAGAACCCCACACTAAATCATTTGAATAGTGTGGTAACACTCCTCACTGGAACCCTTTTATATAGGCGTGTGTTATTTTTATGCATTGGTATAATCTTTAAATGGTATAAGCTAATCGCTTGAACATTTTGCACATCTAGTATCCCCGACCCTGAGGAAGAATTAAACGCGCCGGAGGGGATTGGTGGAGTAATGTTCTGAAGCTAAGTTTCACTTTAAATTATCTAAGTTATTATTAAATTATTTAAGGTGTAAGCAGTGTCATTTTATAACAAGGAAAAAAGTAAAAAATAACACACACCGATATAAAAGGGTTCCAGAGGATTTAGGGCTCCTTTTACTAAGCTGCGATAGCGGGATTAGCATGCGCTAAAAATGCTATTGCAGCTTTGTAAAAGGAGTCCTTAAAGTGGCGTTCTAAGGACCTTTGGTGTGAAAAAATTGCTATATGAGATAATGATTTAATGCTAAAGAAATATTCTGTGTTTGCTGCTTTTTGATATTAAGATTATTTGTGCCCTATATTATTTTATACTATTATTAAAAAGTGTATACTGGATAAGAATCTTAACCTTGCAGACTCATGAGTGGATAAATGAAAAAGCCTCAGCCCCACATGGGGTATCCAGTATACACTTTTTAATAATAGTTCAGGACTGGAATAAGGACTACTGAAACTAGTGCCATAGTTCTAGTGAGCTATATTATTTGATAGTCAGGATTATGGCACACATACACGTTTCAACAAATCAGAAAACTTATAGATTCTCTAGTCCCAACACAGTCCTTAGGATAATAAAATGAACAGAAGTCCGAAGGAATAACACACTCTACTGGCAAAAAAATACGTGAAATAAACTGAGCTGGTTGTTATCACAGAACTCAAATTATCGTATGACCTCAGTCTGTTGGTATCAGATCATCTCCAGGCGGGATGTGCTCTTCTGTTGTTGTATCAGTGCACGTCAAGGTATATTTGATGCTGTGTTGTGAATCATGTGCCTTTTTTTCATAAAATATCTTATCATAAATGGCCTTTGCTTCATGATACAAAGAGAAAGTCTTGCCTTACTGTAGCAAAAACCATATCATCGCTATGTTTTTCTTGATTTAATGTTGTTTTCGTCGCTACTACACATATACTGTTCTAAATTACGTCTTTCTTGTTTGCTTATATTACATTTCCGTTATGCTAGTCATATTATGCCAATTTTGTCTGCTTTTCATATGTATTTATGTGATACTTCATTTGTATTTTAATAGATTTTGCTTGAATTATCTTTTTATCTTTATTTAATATGTACATGTTTTTCAGTGTCCCCAGAGGAAGGCATACCCGTATGCCGAAACTCGGATCCTTATTGGGACAACACATATTTTAAAGAATAAAGGCTGTTTGGTTGAGGACATCTCGCTTAACTTTTTTATGACTTTGTTTCATGATACCATCATGACAGGCAGTTGGTTCATGCTCTATTGTTGTTATGGGAAACCACAATAATGTTTTTGATGTTGTCTCAGATATTCCAATTCCTGGGGCATCAAATAGTCTGGGCGGCATAAACAATTGTCGTTGTCCAAGGTTATTTGCACACCTCCAAACTGAGCCAGATGTGTCACTGGATAGACAATTCATCAAGGTCACAAACAGGAGTTCTTCTCTTAAGCAAAACAAGGCATAAGTCTTTCAGACACAGTGTAGTACAGTCAGAAGCAACATAAGTCAGCACGAGAGGAATAAATAAGTTTAAGGTCTGTGATACACTACTTATATTGTGGCAGGGGTTCCTCCCCTCCCCCAATCATACTTACAAGCTATATTTGAATGTTTCAATGCTTCTACAATAGACTTTTGTTGCCATTTTTGCTGCCATGATTGTTCCAAACTCTTGCTATCCTTCCACTCAAAAAAAAAACAGAGGAAACTCCATCTCATTTCATTTTCTTTCTAAGCATGCCCTTCTACCAGAGTATACCTCAATGCATTGTCAGTGTATCATCCTTTGGTTCAGAACCTCCAAGCCTCACAATCATGCATTCTGACTTGTCTATGAAAGACTCGCTCCATTGCACAAACCCCCCTGTGCCCAGAGACCCAAATTTGGTGCTCATATCACAAACTTTCTCTGAAGTCTCTGGAAGCTGCGTCTCAGAAGTTGCTCATGAGTGAAGTACTCTCCCAGCAAGGGTAGGAAAAGAATACAGGTTTGGCTTCTGATTGCCCCCTAAATTGTGATGTCCCAAAGGAAAGTTCCCCAGGGCTGTTTCCTGTCACTAGATTTTCAACCTTTGCAAAATTTCCATGATATCATTAGGAAAGAAAGTCACACGCAGTTCCCATGTACATATGACTTGTCAATAAAATGCAATTTACACCTAAAGAAAACTGGCAGGAAACTACTTTTTTTTTTTTTACAATTATTGCAAGCAAGCTGAATCGAGCATTATTTATTTTCATCCAGAAAGTAAATTATTCCAGCAGTTCATGATCAAAGCTAAATATTAATATATATATCACTTTATACATATTTTATGAATTTGTTTTGACTCTTAAGGGGTCCTTTTACTAATGTGTGCTTACTACAGCTTAAAAAGAGGACATGTCTGGGTAAATCCGGATGTCTGGTAACCCTACTCCAAGGTGCCTACCAGAAAGTAGGTGTGGTTAGAGGCGGATTCTGGGTGGATTTTGGGTGTGGTTTGACTTAGATGCTGGCAGGCGCACTAATATAAGTCAAGAAAACACGGGAATAAATGGAGTGCACAATTCTATAAATGACACGTAGTGGATGATTGACAATTGTGCTCCTCAGTGCCCAGAAGTTAGGTGCTAGAGAATGACATGGTGACAAAATTCATCACCGTCCCCGTCCCTGGGGATAACCGCGGGAAATAATCCCATGTCATTTACTAGTGTCTGTTTCAACCTTGGTCCTTCTACACCAGCATTCTTCAAAGCAAAGCTTTTGGGTCAGTGGTTGTGGCCATTCATACTCTGATTCTTATGGGAGCCAAGGATAATGAAGCCATTGTGACATCACTGATGTGATTGGCTCTTAGGCACTGGTGGAATGAGGCATTATGACATCACAATATCTGCTCTGAATACCAGAGACTGTCATTCTGTAGTGTCTATCTCAACCTCAGTCCTTCTACACCGGCATTCTTCAAAGCAAAGCTTGAGGGTCAGTGGTTGTGGCCATTCATACTCTGATTCTTATGTGAGCCAAGGATAATGAAGCCATTGTGACATCACTGATGTGATTGGCTCTTAGGCACTGGTGGAATGAGGCATTATGACATCACAATATCTGCTCTGGATACCAGAGACTGTCATTCTATAGTGTCTGTTTCAACCTCGGTCCTTCTACACCAGCATTCTTCAAAGCAAAGCTTGTGGGTCAGTGGTTGTGGCCATTCATACTCTGATTCTTATGGGAGCCAAGGATAATGAAGCCATTGTGACATCACTGATGTGATTGGCTCTTAGGCACTGGTGGAATGAGGCATTATGACATCACAATATCTGCTCTGGATACCAGAGACTGTCATTCTGTAGTGTCTGTTTCAACCTCAGTCCTTCTACACCGGCATTCTTCAAAGCAAAGCTTGCGGGTCAGTGGCCCAATTATACTCTGATTCTTTCCTCTCTCCTTAAAGAATGACATGAAGATGGTTTCCCGCGGTTATCCGCGGGGACGGGAACGGTGATGAATTTTGTTACCGTGTCATTCTCTTGCTGTGTATAGAATCAGTCAACTGTAATGTAACAGGGTACTGTAACTCAATAAATGAGGAGATGAGTAAAGTATACTATGATGTATACTAAATGAATACACATATGGGACTCACTCCTATGGTGAAATGTATCCTATATGACTCAGTAATTTATTAATAATACTCCCATACACTCAGAGAAGTGGAGCCCTAATGGGGAATGTTAGCCCCCCTAGCGGAGCTCATTGTCCAATCATAGCATATGTTCTTTCAATCAATCTCTGAAATATATCTTTCAGCTATTAAATTATATATAAATTATTTTTTAATGCTGTTTACTTGTTGATTTTTTCTTTAATTTGCTTGGTCTTATGTGGAATTTCTGCAAAAGTCAATTGACGTTTTTGTCATCTGACTTTTGCAAAAATTCTACATAAGACCAAGCATATGTCTCCCTAGTGACTCTAATGGATACATCTTTAGTACAATTCTCATTAAAAAGACAATCACATTTCTTTTGAGTTAATCTACGTCAGCATTACTCCTAAATACTTCCAATTCTTGTCCTAATTTCTTAAAGATGATTAAACATATCTTTCTATCAAAAACAATGTTAATGCCCTTTAAGCCCAATTGGCATGTATGATATTGTGGAAACCAGAATAAGTTTTCCTTTCCTCTGAACACAGCTCACAATGATTGATGACCTCTTTTTCTAGGGAAATAACACTGACCATTGTTTAACAACTGGCGTCATTGTTTCTGGAGAGATCTCTATTGAGTTATGATGTTGAGGTTGACCTTTGTATCCACTATATTTCTAACTTCCGTTCTCAGCAAAGCCAAAGCAGATGGTTTTCTAAACATACCACTGGCCACCTTTCATGGGTATTCCTAAAAGTGGCTGTTCTAACAATTTTTCTAATGATGGCAAACTCTGAATGTCTTTGAGAACTGATGCAAGAATGTCAAATGTCTGGAAACCCTTCAGTCTTAACACCAGACAAGCAGATTTCCTCTCTAAAGTTTCTATCATTCCTATGGACCAGAAGTGTCCAACCTCGGCAGGTCAGGTTTTTAGGATTTCCCAAATGAATATGCATGAGATCTATTTGCACACAATGGAAGCAGTGTATACAAATAGATCTCATGCAAATTTATTAGGGAAATCCAGAAAACCCAACTGGATGGTGGCCCTTGAAGACCAAGGTTGGACAACCCTGTATGAACAGTCACCCCAATGTAACATTTTCTATTAAATGGCTAGCAATCTGTTGTGATAGAGATATATTTCTGTTCAGCTTTATCTTTGTTTCAAAGTGACCCAACTCATCACTGTTCTCTTTGGCTGGAGACCAGTAACCAATTAAACAAACACAGGCAACTCCACTGTTCTCACAGGCCAGTGTTTCTCAACTCGGTCCTGAAGTACCCCCTTGTCAGTCAGGTTTTCAGGATATCCAAATTGAATTTGCATAAACTTGATTTGCATACACTGCTTCCATTATATGCAAATTTATTTCATGCATATTCATTGTGGATATCTTGAAAACCTGACTGTCAAGGGGTACTCCAGGAACAAGTTGAGAAACACTGTCATAGGCTATATTCACTGAACAGCAACATTTAAGATGAGATAATCCACTGATTTGCATGACTTAGGGCACCTTTTATGAAGGTGCGCTAGCGGTTTTAGTGCGCGCTACCAATGCCACACACGCTGGACGCTAACGCCTCAATAGAGCTGGCATTAGTATTTTCCGTGTAGTGTGGAGTTAGCGCGTTGGGCATTTTAGCACGCGCTAAAAACGCTAGTGCACCTTTGTAAAAGGAGCCCTAAAAGTTTGCAATTGGTTACTCATCATTTTACATTTCGCTTCAGCTTTTACTTTTCACGGGAATTCGCGGGAGCCAGTAAGGAAGCCACTGAGCGCCGAGAAGCAGCGCCAAATCGCGCTGCTGCTTGCCGCTCAGATGAGGAAATTCGATTGCGCAGCCGGTTAGCAGCAGGGCAGGAGTTTGAAAAGCTTGCTCCTGCCTGCTGCACCTCTACCACAGATTGGCAGAGGACCCGCTGCACCTGCACCTCCACCAGGATCGGCAGAGGTATGAAGATAGGGCCGGGGGGGGGGACAGAGGGCAGAGCCTGGCAAGGAAGAGTACAGAGTCTGACAGGGGAAGGAAGGAAAGGTGCTGGGTGCAGAGCCTGACAGGGGAGGGGATGAAGGAAGGGTGCTGTGTGCAGAGCCTGACAGGGGAGGGGAGGAAGAGTGCTGGGTGCAGGGCAGGGCAGGACACTTGAATATTAAACCACCCGACTTATATTAGAGTCAACCATTTTTTTTCCTCCTTTTGGGGGGAAGGGGGTCTCGACTTATATTTGAGTATTTACGTATGTAAATGGCTAAAATGGTTGGAATGATGCCTACGTCAGTTTGCTCTCCTTTCAGTGTCAGTTTGAAAAGAATTGTAGAAGAATTAATAATTTTAACGCAGTGTACCAGTATCCACATGAGTGACGAGTTTTTCCTTGCGCGCTAAACATTTTTGTGCGTAAAGCAGCCATGATATTTAGTGCAGGAACATAAGCTAAGCTCTGCATTCAAGATTCCCGCACTTTATGACATTGGCCTCATAAAACGGGTCTAGAGACCAAAGTAAACTACTTATCCCAGCATGCTGCCGGGTCCAACGACTTAGAAGACGTCATGCAACAATCGACCAATCAGCGTACAGGCGGGCTCTGGTGCCGCGCGAGGGGAACTTCGTCAGTCGCGAGCGCACTTTGAGCCGGGACTGAGTTGGTGCTGGTAGAGGCGCCATATTGGAAGGGACGAACAAAAAAAAAAAAAAAAAAAAAAGAGAACGGAATCAAAAACAACGAACAAACCCCCGGAAAGGCTCGGTTTCGTTATCGTTTCTGTCTGCAGCTCCCGGGTGGCGGTCTCCGGCATCAGCATGCTGTACCTGGAGGATTACTTGGAGAGTGAGTAGACGGCGAACGGCCGCGGAGCGCGTGCGTGTGTGGGAGATTGTGAGTGAGTGTACGCGCTCCCGGGCAACACTGACCGCCCCCGCCTTTCTCTCTCTCTCTCTCTCCTGACAGTGATCGAGCAGCTTCCCATGGATCTCCGCGACAGGTTTACGGAAATGAGGGAGATGGACCTGCAGGTTCAGAGTACGCGACTTCCTATCCTCACTGCTTCTGAGCAACGGAGGGAGGCGAGCAGGGGCTGGTTAGCCGGGCTCGGCAGGAGGGATCCTTGCAAGTTACCTTATTCACTGGTGGCCGCTTTACCTCCCTTATGTTTCATAAATTGCGGCGCCTTCTATTAGACATCAACGGTGAATTTAGTACTTTGCAATGCCGCCTTGAGTAGGGTTACTATAGTCCAGAAAAAGGAGGATGGATTGAGACATCCGAGTTGGGTTTTTTGGGGTTTTTTTCTGGAGCCATACGGTAACCCTAGTCTTGAGCATCGTATGGGAAGGTGGTTTAAATAAATATATAAAGACTAATGTTACCAGCCAGTGGCAGGACACGTCCAGAAAGAACTATGGTTGCTATTTTTTAATATTTATAAATTGTGGAGAAAAAGCCTCAATACTGGAAACTTTGACAGCAATCTCATAGGATTATAAGCTGATCATTATTATGTCTTCATCGGCACAAAAAAACTCCACATTTATTAAGTTACGCTCAAATCGGGCTACAGGGCAAGAAAAGGAGAAGTACTAATACTTAGCTGTGTGACGTGGAAACTAGATGGTACCGCAGGATACGCTTTCGACGGTTGCTCAGCAGCGTATAATCTTATGAGACTGCTGTCAAAGTTTCCAGTATTGAGGCTGTTTCTCCACAATTTATAAATTTAAAAAAATAGCCACCATAGTTCTCTCTATAAATAAAAGGGGATAGAAGGGTATAGATAGAGGTTTACTGCACAGGTCCTGGACCTGTTGGGCTGCCGCGTGAGCGGACTGCTGGGCATGATGGACCTCAGGTCTGACCCAGCGGAGGCATTGCTTATGTTCTTATTTATTTATTTATTGTTGCTATTTAACATTTTTCAGGTGGTTTTATCAAATCATACTATGAAAGTGTTAGTATTAAGAAGCAGATTCGAGTGTATTTTTTTTCTCTTTTATAGCAAAAGGGATGGGACTTGATATACCACTTTTTCTGTGTGGTTTACACAATCAATCAAAGCAGTTTACATAGTTTTAGACAGGTACTCATTTTGTATCTGGGGTAACAAAGAGTTGAGTGACTTGTCCTGAGTCACAAAAAGCTGTGGTAGGAATCAAACGCAAAACTTAGTAACATAGTAACATAGTAGATGACGGCAGATAAAGACCCGAATGGTCCATCCAGTCTGCCCAACCTGATTAAATTTAAATTTTTTTTTTTTCTTCTTAGCTATTTCTGGGCGAGAATCCAAAGCTTTACCCGGTACTGTGCTTGGGTTCCAACTGCCGAAATCTCTGTTAAGACTTACTCCAGCCCATCTACACCCTCCCAGCCATTGAAGCCCTCCCCTGCCCATCCTCCTCCAAACGGCCATACACAGACACAGACCGTACAAGTCTGCCCAGTAACTGGCCTAGTTCAATCTTTAATATTATTTTCTGATTCTAAATCTTCTGTGTTCATCCCACGCTTCTTTGAACTCAGTCACAGTTTTACTCTCCACCACCTCTCTTGGGAGCGCATTCCAGGCATCCACCACCCTCTCCGTAAAGTAGAATTTCCTAACATTGCCCCTGAATCTACCACCCCTCAACCTCAAATTATGTCCTCTGGTTTTACCATTTTCCTTTCTCTGGAAAAGATTTTGTTCTACGTTAATACCCTTTAAGTATTTGAACGTCTGAATCATATCTCCCCTGTCTCTCCTTTCCTCTAGGGTTTACATATTCAGAGCTTCCAGTCTCTCCTCATACGTCTTCTGGCGCAAGCCTCCTATCATTTTCGTCGCCCTCCTCTGGACCGCCTCAAGTCTTCTTTCATCTTTCGCCAGATACGGTCTCCAAAACTGAACACAATACTCCAAGTGGGGCCTCACCAATGACCTGTACAGGGGCATCAACACCTTCTTCCTTCTACTGACTACGCCTCTCTTTATACAGCCCAGAATCCTTCTGGCAGCAGCCACTGCCTTGTCACACTGTTTTTTCGCCTTTAGATCTTCGGACACTATCACCCCAAGGTCCCTCTCCCCGTCCGTGCATATCAGCTTCTCTCCTCCCAGCATATACGGTTCCTTCCTATTATTAATCCCCAAATGCATTACTCTGCATTTCTTTGCATTGAATTTTAGTTGCCAGGCATTAGACCATTCCTCTAACTTTTGCAGATCCTTTTTCATATTTTCCACTCCCTCTTCGGTGTCTACTCTGTTACAAATCTTGGTATCATCTGCAAAAAGGCACACTTTTCCTTCTAACCCTTCAGCAATGTCACTTACATACATATTGAACAGGATTGGCCCCAGCACCGAACCCTGAGGGACTCCACTAGTCACCTTTCCTTCCTTCGAGCGACTTCCATTAACCACCACCCTCTGGCGTCTGTCCGACAGCCAGTTTCTGACCCAGTTCACCACTTTGGGTCCTAACTTCAGCCCTTCAAGTTTGTTCAACAGCCTCCTATGAGGAACTGTATCAAAGGCTTTGCTGAAATCCAAGTAAATTACATCTAGCATATGTCCTCGATCCAGAAACTTCAGGTTGTTGAGTTAATTGCTCTAACCACTGCTTGAATGTCTTTATCTTTTCCTTAATTTTTGTTGTTTTAAGAATGAATGGGTTGTGCCTTTTAATAAGATTGTGCTTTGGAAATAGGTAAAAGCCAGGTTCACTGGAACTCCAGATCTTATGCTTTCTATCTTAACAGAGGTACTGGTCATGCTGCTTTCAGGAGATTTGGCTCTGCTAAGATGGATAAAAGTCTGATCCTGTACATTAAAGAAGCTGTCAAACCTGCAGCTTTTGGGATCCAGGGAATCAGACTTTTATCTGATTAGTAGAGAAGGTTGCGCAGTGATCAATTCTACCTTAAAGGAGCTGCCTTAATATGCTGAATCAGGTAAGCAGATCTAGAGGATCTGGCTCTATTAATTTAGTAAAAGTCTGATGTGGATCTCCTAGAAACTGTAGCTCTGGTTGCTCTTTAAAGTGGAAAGAATCAGATAGGAAGGATACAGACGTTATCGTGTTTCCCTCTGCTTTCCATCTTTATTATGCCATTGCTCATCAGCCCTCTCCTGAGGGCACACTTAATGGGTTTTCAGGAGTACTGCAATGAATATGCATGAGAGAGTTTAGTCTTCAGTCCATCTATCTCATCCATATTCATTGTGGTAATCCTGGGCAAGACACTCAATACTTCATTTCCCAAAGAACAAAATACCATAAGTATCTGTCTAAAATGTGCAACTGACTTGATTGTAACCACACAGAAAAAGCGGTTGAGAAGCACTGGCTTTTGCTATCTGAAAAATAGTTCATTGGTGTCATGATGTCTTTGAGATGACTTCTTTCTAAACCATTTCCATTGTTTTCTAATGCATTAAAAAATTACACTCCTATGCTAAAACCCAATTATATGCAAATCATTTGTATGCCAAAACAAGTGCAAACAGGAGACATGCATTATGTGCATATTTGTCAGGAATGCTCTTCTATGCGGAGATATCGGGTAAGCATATTTTTGCTGTTGCATGCCTAACTTCATTTCACAGCTATAGCAATAGAGCTCCATTAACTCCACATCTGGTGACAGTCACCTCAGATCCCTCATAGCCATGTTATTTTTAAAATTGTTTCATCCCTTCTCAACAAAGCAAGAAAAAAAAGTTGCATGCTGACAAAGAACAGAATAAATAGGCATGAAATCCTCATAACATTAGTCAGAAGAAACCAACTCAGACCATGTGTTAAAGCCTTAGGGTCTTCTGTGCACTTCTTTACTTCTGGGTTTAATAGCTAATGGAACTCATTTTCAAAGCACTTGGGAACATAAATTACCATAGTAACCTATTTATGTATTTAAAATTATTTTTAACCCACCTATCCACAAATCTAAGCGGGGAACAAAAATCACACTAAATAATGCATACAATTACAAAACAGCAAAAGAGAAACAGCATAAAAAAGAACTACCATTGCTCAAGGTTTCACAGAGCGCACACCAAAGAAGTGCTCAAAAAACAAAGTTTTCACCCCTTTTCTAAATTGCCAGAGCATGTTGGATTGGTGCAAAGACAGAGGTAAGGCATTCCACAGCACTGGGCCTTGCACAGAGAGCACGGACTTATGGTTTCCAGAAAGCCTCACAGCTGCTAAAGACGGAACTTCTAAACTCAAACTATCTGAAGACCGTAGCTTACGCAAAGGGCAATGCAATATAGTTTTTGTGTGACTAATCACTTTGAAAATGAGCCTTATAATCTACTGGGTTTAAATGTGCAGTGCACAATATCTGTGTGGGTCTTTGTGTATTAAAATTCTTTCAGCATAAGAAATGCATGCTTAATCTCTACTAGTCTTCTCACATGCTATTATAAAACAGACATGGGTACATTTGTGTATCTAACAAGATGCTCATACCAGTGTATCTTTGAGATATTTCTGGGTGCAGGGTTAGTCTAGAGAAAAGTTCCTGCCCTAGTAGCAGGTACAGGAAATTATTCCTTTAAAAACTGATGTAAAATCTACATAGTGTCCATGCACCGCACTTGTAGAGGCATTGTTTGAAACTTGCCCCTTAGATTCATGATTGTGTTTAAAATATTGCTCTGGCCTACATAGCTGAAAACAGTGTACAATCTACTGACCTCATCTGCCTAAAATGTATGTCCCAACCTTACCACATTGTAAGCTAAATAGAAAAGAGTTTGAGCCATGATGTACCCTGCCCTTCTGTACATGTAACATTTAGACCTGTAAGATTTAGATAAGCAGAGAAATGAGCTAGTTTCCTATAGGACTATAAGTTGTATCCCTGAACCTATCATAAGTGCTGGCTTAGGACCAATAATAATTGTAGAAAAGTTATAGACATAACAAATTAAAATTGTAGTTTTTGCATATACAGAATTAGTTAGTGAAAAGGGCATAAAAGTCCATGCATTTCCTGATTCTAACACTCTAGTAGGCAGGCTGTTAACTGCACTAGAGTCCGGTATGCTGTAATAAACCTCTTGTACTTTCTTCACGCCTCTGACTTTGTGTGTCCAAGTGACCTTTCAGTAAGAGTAGCTAAGTAGAAGTGAAGGAAGAAAAAGATCCCAATGATTTTTAATTCCAGCAGAATTTTAAAAATGCTTATTAAATTTTGCTATACAAAAAAAGGCAACATAATTTGACTGGAAACTTCTCTTTTTAAAAAAATTTCATATTTTAATAATTCTATCTTTACTTTTGTATTTTGCCTGTTTAGCCTAAAAAGTGTTACCCAACACAGTTTCTAACATTAAATTCATAAAAAGTTTATAAATATTAAATAGATGATAAAATACAATGCACTGTAACTTGATTAACAATGAAATTTTACCCCCATAAATTGGGAAGTCCAATTTTACATGAAATTCAGCCACTTGAGAGAAACGAATTAACATAGGAAGGTAGCACAGACATCAATAATTACAGTGCTATAATTGTTAGCAGCTTGTTCTGTTCCTAGATCTTTACTTCCAGCTCATATAAATCATGATATTGCAGGGTTATTGAATTTTTTTATTCTTATAATCATCATAGATTAGATTAATATTGTGCTTGTCAAGACTGATTTTTTTTTTAAATCATGTCCAAATTAAATACCAGTATTATTTTTTTTAAAAAAGCTTAAAGATTTCAATTCATACAATTTTTTTTTTTTTAATCTTTATTGAATTTCCAAACATTGGCAGTGCATTACAGATAACATAACCTTAAAAGTTTGAATAAAATGCCCCTTAATATACAATTAAAAAAGAAAATAATAATTTCCTCCCTCTTTCTCTTATTATAACATGTTAATTCATATTAATTATTACCAATATTATACTTATGTAGTTTAATTCCTCAAAATATCCCACCCTCCCCCTCTCTGGATGTGTAAGGAGATCTACAAAGAAACATCATTATACTATTCTTGTTGTTTGTTAACAAATGCAGTCAATGGGCTCCATATTTTATTAAATACATTACTAAAACCTAAGCATTCTGCGTTTATTCTTTCATACTTATACGTATTACACACGCCCACCAGAATGAGTAATTAAGTCTGTCATGATATTTCCAATTTTTCATGATCATTTGGACTGCTATTGCTGTCAAGATCAATAGAAGACGGTTTTTGTATTTATCTAACAGGCTTAATCTGCAACAATGTCCCACAAATTATAGCTTCATATGATAAAGGAATAGATGATTCTAATATAAGGTTGATTTGTCCCCAAATTGACCTCCAGAAACTAAGTATCATTGGACAAAAATACAACAGATGATACAACGTCCCTATATTGATATGCCAGCATCTATTAGATTTTGAACTATCAAGTTTTTGTAATCGAACTGGGGTCCAAAAATTCCTATGTAACAAAAACAACCATGTTTGTCTCATAGATGCTGACGCTGTACATCTTAGCCTCCAAGACAATGTTTTCTTAATAAGATTTTTTCAGACAACTTTGTGAATGCAGTAAAATTTAATTCTATTTTAAATGTTAACAAAATTATACATTTCCAATAATATAAAGTTTACCTTGAGAGCTAGAGTAAAATCCTGCATCTTCAACTGAGATAGACTTATATGATATATTTACTGACAAGTTATGCCATTTTCTACTGGTATTTGTGGATGGAAGTACTATAAAGGTATTTTTTAATACTGCAGTAAAATTGGACAATGTCATTTAATGTCACAAACAATGTGACAGCACAACTGGCAGCCTGATTATAGGAAGTCCAGGAGTCAGCTGATGCCTTTAGAATGTTGCCCTTTTAAGTCATATTAAATGGCAACATTTGGGAGAGGCACATTGCAGCTGTCTGCTTTTGGCTTTTAGATCAAAGAAATAACATTGCTGTTAGTACTTACATTTAAACACATTTAGATTTAAAAGAAATTGTGCGTAAATTCAAATTCCAGAGAAGAAATTATTTAATGCTTGCAGTCTGCTTTAAATAAGATTTCACAAATTTAGAAGGTAGATAAGGGTAAATATGGATCTGAATGGTTATTTCTCAGACACAGGAAGCTCCCATAATTGGGTAATGGATTTGAATTGATAAAGGGTGCATAACAATAGGATTATCTATTTTACCCAACCCTTTTACAAAACCGTAGTCTGGTTTTTGGCACCAGCTTGGGCAGTAACAGCAGCGAAGCTCACAATGAGCATCATAGCTGTTACCGCCCAGGCTGGCGCCAAAAACCACGCTACAGTTTTGTAAAAGTGGGGGGTAATTTTGTTTTTCTTTGAGCTTCACCAATAAGAAGTACAGTATTTGCAGAGGGATCTTAGTAATTTGGTAAAAAGTATTTTGGGATCACCAATAATCATGTAAGGTAATCATTTGTTTTTTTGCTGCAGATGCTATGGACCAGCTGGAACAGAGGGTCAATGAGTTTTTTGTGAATGCAAAGAAGAATAAACCAGAGTGGAGAGAAGAGCAAATGACATCAATTAAAAAAGTAAGAGGATAATGGATAAGATTTACAACAATTCTGATAGCATACCAAACAAGCTTAGAAGATGGACATAATTTGCTGCCTTTGTAAAAAAGCCAATATATTTTTTTAAGAAAACTAGATACAGTTCCACAGAAATATGTCTTATTTCTGCAAAAGTACTCCTCTGCAACTTTTTTTTCTTTTTTATACTGTATATATATTGGCTAAAGAACAGTGCCCTACTAGTTGTCAAGTTTCTACCACTTGACGAAGTGGACTGGAATAGCTGTGCAGACTGCATGGGGCACTTGGTCCTTCTGTACTGTGGTTTATTATGTTACCATGGATTGCATGGTATAAAATCAATGTGGATTACATTGCTATAATTTTTTTCATTTGTTTAGTCAGACTTGTTTAGTTTTGCTTTGTAATTCTCATGCGTAGTCAATATGAGATCTTATGAAAATATGATACACTGGCAAGACTTCTAATGTTCAGCATTGTAAGTTGTTAACAGGCATTAGATTTAAGTGTGTAGTGTGAATATGCCTCTGGAGAAAGTGCGGTTTCTTTTTTTTTTTTTTTTTAATTTCCCCCTGTGGGCAAATGAGTCCTGTTGAAATGCTGAAAATGGCTGCTGTCTTCCCTTGTTCTATCATGCATTAACCATAACCTGGCCCATTCAGAGGGTGCATGCTAGAGAACTGGAGATCTGAGAGGTAAAATATAACCTGACTGGATACAGGCAACGCACTGATTTTATGTGTGTGCAAAGTTGGGGGGGGGGGGGAGAGGGATTATCTCCTTGTTCTGTGTACCAAGCCTGAAGTTGTTATTAGTAGCATAGTGTTGTTTGCAGTGATATGGTTTAACCTTTAAACAAATAATATACTTTAAACAGGGTTGTGTAACAAGAATCACCAGTATTAAGTGAGAGCAGAACCAGATCCAGGCATACTCTAAAGCAGGGGGTGTCAAGCTCAATCACATAAGGGGCTGAAATCTAAAACATAGACTAAGTCGCAGGTTGAACTTTTTATTAAGATACTTAGGGGTCCTTTTATTAAGGTATGCTAATTGATATAGTACGCGCTATAGATTAACACACGCTAAATGCGTACCTTAATAAAAGGACCACTTAGTCTTAGTAGAAGTATAAGGTTACAACCTCTCCAACCCCATGTCGGCTCTGTGATGTAAACAAAATAAATAAAAAAGCCTTTTCCTCTCTCTTTTAGGTCCTAGTTCATGCTTGCTGTCTAACACCAGCTCTGGCAGGATACACAATTCTAATCTGACATATTGTAATCACAAAACAGAAAATAAAATTATTTTTTTCTAACTTTTGTTGTCTGATCATTATTCAGTTCATGTTGGTCCCAGGCTCTGGTTGTCTTCTGATAACTCGCTTGCCAGGGTCTCCTGCCCATTTGTTGGTTTCTTCTTTCTCCATGCTAATCATCCATCTTCCATCTCTGTCCTCTCCTTCCATTTCCCTTCCCTCCTCCTGAGATCTTTCCTTTTTTTCATCTCTATCCCCACAGCTGCAGCGATGGACTCCACCATCCCCAGATCCACCATCTCTCCTTTTCTCAAATATCCTTTCATCCAGCATATCTCCCTCCTTCCCTACCACCCTAGGGTCCACCATATCTCCCTTTCTCTTCCCAACTACCTTCATATCCAGTATCTCTATTCCCCCACACCATCCCTTGTGTCCAACTTCTCTCCCTTTCTGTTCCTTTCCTCCCTCCATCGCATTATCCACCATCTCTCTCCCTCTCCTATGTTTTTAGACCCATTATTTCTTCCCTTCCCCCCCCTTCAGTCTGGCATATGCTCATCTCTTTGGACCCCTCCTTCCCTCCCTCTGTGTACTTCTACGCCAGGGCCTGCAGTTGCCCCTCTCCCTCCCCCAAGGCCTTTATGTTTTCCCCTTTTTTAGTGTCCTCTGGCTTCCCGGTCTCACCTTCAAAGCAGCCTGCAGAGGATCGCCAGTTGGCTGTAGTGAACCTAGCAGGCTCCCGTCAGACTCCACAGCGCGTTTCATCTGCCGCGGCCTCGCCCCTCCTCTGACATATGAAACCTCAGTAGAAGGAATATACTGCAGAGGTCGACGGCAGCCTTCTATGTTCGCTACAGCCAACCGGTGATCCTCTTCAGGCTGCTCTGAAGATGAGACCGGGAAGCCAGGAGAAAGATGATGGGAGGGAATGAACAGAGGTCATTTACTCGCGGGCCAAATCTAATTACCCTGCGGGCCAAATTTGACACCCCTGCTCTAAATTGTACTTTTTTACTATTTCAGTATGCCCTCTGGTGTGTTGAGAGGCTGAGAATTGAATGAAAAATGTTCAATTAAAGGGAGTATTTTTTTAGACACTTTAGAACCTCATGGAAAGTGATCTCTCTTAATTGGGGCAAAATATAGGGCTCCTTTTACTAAGCTGCAATAGCATTTTTAGCGCGCGCAATGCTGGCAAAAGCGTCTAGCACACAGTGCGCACTAAAACTGCTATCGCAGCTTTGTAAAAGGAGCCCATAGTTTTTGCATCAGTCTGTGTGAAAGTTGTAGAACCAGTGTAAAAGGTTTTTATATTCATATTTTCTTCTTTGCTTTATAACTGGTAGAAAAAAAAAATGTAAGTTTTAACAAACTTAAGATTAGAAATCTTACCTGTGTTTTTGGGGTTTTTTTTTGCTGTTTGCTTAGAAGCTTTTCAAAGATTTACAATGCAAATTTTCCTGATGTCTTAAATGGAATGTCTAGAGCAAATGGCTTATGAATCTTTAACAACTGGGTTTTATCCTCCATAGGTCTTTTTCTTTTGTAGGGTCTCATGACTAATGCAGGATAAAACCCAGTTCAAGACTCGTATGCCTTTTTCACCTATTCTGTTACATCCCTTCCGGAATCAATACGCTAGGTGTTCAATCCCAACCCGCAGTCCAGGTGTTGCAGAAATCCACATCTTTTCTGAACGCATGAAAGTTAGCAAACAACCCTAGTTCAGTCCCAAAGCCAAGTACATACCTGCAAATCCAAAACAAGGAGGGTACGGGGGAGAATTCCCATCAACAGAAGTAATTCATGAACTGGTTTGCTCTAAAATATTAACAAGTGATAAGCAGGCACAAAGGCAACTCAGAAAAACATTGAGGAACAATATATCACACTAGAACTGACAAGCACCACTTTATAGAATGCACCTACCAAGGTGTGCACATAACTTCTAATTAATGCCAATTAATGTCATAAATGAATGGTTTTCTAAATTTCTATCCTATTGTTCCTACTCAGTTAATATGGAGGGATCTACTTCAAAATCTTGGAGGGCCCCTTGTGGTGTGCCCCAGAGTTCTTCACTGTCTCCGATCTTATTCAACATCTATATGAGTACATTGAAATACTATGACCTGAATATTTGCGAAACCCGTTGACGTATGCTGACAACATTTTTATATTACTCGAGGTCGACCTAGACCTAGTTAATTTATCATCCAATATTAACCACTATATTGCAAAACTATAGTCCTGGGCACTGATGGTCCAGATGAAATTAAACGCTGCCAAGACAAAACTTCTTTGACTGGGCCCTAAATTAGATTCTCTTTACTTCCTTCTGCTGTGAACCTAGATTTGGGAGAATCTTTGAAAATCAAGTTCTCCTCAATATTAGGAATTCTCATCGATTCTTCACTCACATTTAAGGATCAAATTAACTCTTGCAAAAAAGTGTTTTTTTAGTCTTCGTGCTTTGAGGAAAGTTAGACCTTCTACCAACAGCATTTTTCTGTCTTGGTCCAATCAATCATTCTGGCACGTTTGAACTATTGCAATTCACTGTACTTGGGCTTATCTAAGGCTAGCCTTCAGAGAATCCAGCTAATACAGAATACTGCTGCCAGACTCATTTTTGGTAAGCGCAAGTTTGACCATGTGTCCCCTCTTCTTAGAGAATTACATTGGCTTCCAGTCCATTTGAGAATTCAATTTAAATGCATTTGTATTGCATTCAAGATCTTATTTGGCCTCTGTATAACTCTTGTCCCTTTGGACTGGAATGTGTGCAGATCTCATTTGGCTAGGAACTCCCAGAGATTAAAACTTTCCTTCCCTTAAGGGCAAAATCAAATCTATCAGAAAACTTAGCCATTCTTTCTCCTACAAACTAACTGAGCTTTGGAATAACTTGCCACTCTCACTAAGAAGCTTAGGCCCCTTCTTATCTTTCAGGAAGGCTTTGAAGACAGTTTTGTTTGCCAAACATTTTGGAAATTAATTATTCTACTTTTTCCGAATTAGATTTCTTATGATCTGTTCTTTTGTATTACTCTATTCTTAATGTTAACTGAGTCAAGCTCTAAATTGTATAAAACTAAGGTTTAGTTTAGTTTCCAGTTAGTGCCAGTTTGTCTTGTTAAACAATTAGGTTGTGCATGCAAATTGGCTGTGCACACCATTTGCGCATACAACTTATGGTGCTTTACATAATTTCGGGGGGAAGGCTATTAAACCCAAACTAACTAGAGTAGTAGGAACTTGGTATCTCCTGATCATGTGGTATCTCCCAATCATGTATCTAGCACATGATGTGCAATCTGATTCAGTCTTGGGAGATATTCAGTTATAAAGGTTCAATAACAACTAACAAACAATTTATTATCCCAGGACAAGCAGGCAGCCTATTCTCACATATGGGTAATGTCATCAGCGGAGCCCGGATACGGAAGCTCGCAAGTAGACTTGCTTGAAGAAACTAGAAGTTTTGAGTCGACCGCACCGCGCATACATGAGTGCCTTCCCGCCCAGCGTAGGGTGCGTCTCCTCAGTTCTCAGATTTCCGTGGAGCCAAGAAGTCCGTCTTTGACTCTCTGCATTTAACTTTGTTACTTCGTGTCTTCTCTACACCGCGGTTTGTGTTTTTTTCTTCACGATTCACTGATGTTTCTTTTTCTTTAAAAAAAAAATAAAATTTTTTACTTTCTTCCGTTTGGCTGCCGGCGCAGGCCGCTCAACCACAGCCCAGGGGCTTCGATTTTGCGGCAGCTGTTTTTCCTCCTATGTCCCGGCCAGCAACGGGCTTCAAAAAGTATAGCCATTGCCAGCGTGCGATTTCCCTCATGGACCCACACCGTTGGTGCCTCAAGTGCCTTGGGCCAGATCATCAACCAAAGTCGTGCGAGCGCTGTGCTATTCTTCAACCTCGAGCCCTTAAACGTCGTCGTCTTTTGGTGGAGAAGCTCTTCGGGATGGATTCTTCCTTCGATCCCTCGACTTCGAAGACGACCTCGGCCTCACCTTCGACCGAGACTCCTCCTGCTTCTACTGCTTCCACCTTGAGCCTCATCAGACCTTCATCATTTGCAGCGGCTCTCTCCCCTCTCCGCATCCGGGCTCCGCTGATGAAATCACCCATATGTGAGAATAGCTGCCTGCTGTCCCTGGATAACACCTGTTACGGTAAATAATTGTACTTTATCTTCAGGTACCAGCACTTGATTCAACAAATCAATTACAAGTGAAGAGTCCCATATATATAAACTTGCTAAAGGCATAAAAATCACAACATTTATAAATTTAAGGCACTTGATGTAACTCTTTTGGGCTAAAAAAAGTAGCACACTAGTGCAAGGATAGATGTTTCTGCTTTGCCAATAGTCATTTGATTTTCATAATGTTTATACTTCCATGATCACTGTCTTTTCTTTTCTTGCAGGATTATTACAAAGCTTTGGAAGATGCAGATGAGAAAGTTCAGTTAGCAAATCAGATTTATGACTTGGTAAGTAGATTGTGATTATTACTGTATAAGCAAATATGGAGCTCCCTTATATAGACATTCCCTGCTATGTGCCAATAAGTTGTTTAGGGCTGGAATGTACCTAATTGTTTTCCAAAAATATACAAATGGAAAATCCCTTTTAGCACATCTGCCCATTCGTTGGAGAAGATATGGAAAAGTTGATCAAGGGCATGGGAACCTCTAATGCTTAGAAACTGCTAGAGGACAGTCTGATTTCTAGGTAAACAGTTATTGAGGCAAAGTTCAGCATTTCAAACACAAAAAGGCTAGTGATAAAGGCTACTTTGGAAAATGTTTGACTTAAAAGCAGCAGCTCTAGAAGATAAAGGATGGCCCAGAAGGAGTTACCAATCTCATGGGTATCAATAGGTCATTTGTGTACTCTGTTTCTGCATGGAAATTTTCAATTGGTCGTCATTGTGATTTGGAAAGGACAATTCCTCTTACTCCATAAGTGTCTTCATTTTTCAAATTTGAGAAAGCACTTCTAGGACTGAGTGCTGCTGTGAGGACTTGTTTGACCTTGGGGACAATCTCCAAGGTGTTTTTTACACAGAGATGGGGTTGCAGTACATCCATTTTAGAATGACTGGCTAATAAGAACCTAATTGGATCCAGAATGCTGCATCACCTCATCTGTTTGCACTGTATTCTTGTGCTATATGTAGCAGCTTGATGGTGACATTAGAATTTAGAGGGGCTCTCAGTCTACGAGACCCTACCTGTGTAGTTAGGCTTTCAGGATATCTACAATGAATATGCATGAGATAGATTTGCATAGAAAGGAGGTAATGCATGCAAACTTATATCATTCATATTCATTGTGGATATTCTGAAAACCTGACTGGCTAGGTGGGTCTCAAGGACTGGATTGAGAACCCTTGATTCCTTAGTGGCTCACCAGACCAGTCAAGACACTTGGGTTATGCACACCTGCCAGCAGATGGAAACTGAGACCAATTGACTAAATTGTATAAAACTCCTGTGTTGTTCCTAGCTGACTAGTATTTCTCAGTCTTCCAGCAGATGATGGATGTGCAGTCTCAGCCAGTCTGGTAGGACCGGGAATGTACCAAGGAGGGGGAGGATCTGAAGGAGCTCTGAGAGATTTTTTTTGCGTGGCTTAATACCAGACATCCAACTATGAGGTTTAACATGGAGAAGAACTCAACCACCGTGGCTTTCCTAGATTTGAAGGTCATTAAAACTGAGATTGGTTTTGAAATGACGGTCTTCCAAAAACCTACAGATAGGAACACACTTCTGCAATACACTAGCTGCCATCCAAAGGTGTTAAAAGACAGTCTGCCATTCTCTCAATTCATTCAGTACAGAAGGAATTGTTCCTCTAGAGAGGCAAATAAGAAGCATATGGGGTTCTGAGGTCTTTTCCTCCTAAAGTAAATTGATTCTGAAGCAGATCAATTCAAAGAAGATTCTCCGCAATTCAAAAACATAAAAAGAATTAAATTGATTCTAGGGAGGTATTGGCAGTAAATAGTGGGGTTCCTCAGGGTTGTGTGTTGGGACTGATGCTTTTTAACATATTTATATCAGTAATCTAGAGATAGGAATAACTAGTGAGATAATTAAATCTGCTGATGATACAAAGTTGTTAAATCACAAGAGGATTGTGGAAAAATTGCAAGAGGACCTTGTGAGACTGGGAGACAGGGTGTCAAAATGGCAGATGGTTTTTAATGTGAGCAAGTGCAAAGTGGTGCAAAGTGATGCATATGGGAAAGAGGAACCTGAACTAGACCTACATGAGCAGGGTTCCACATTAGGAGTCACTGCCCTGGAAAAGGATCTAGGTGTCACCATTGAGGATATGTTGAAGCCCTCAGCTCAATGTGCGGTGGTAGCTAAGAAAGCAAATAGAATGTTAGGAATTATCAGGAAAGGAATGGAATGGAAAACAAGATGAAAATGTTATAATGCCCTATGGTATGGCCGCACCTCGAATACAAAATTAGAAAAGTTACAGAGAGAGGCAACGAAAATGATAAAAGGGATGGTATGACTTCCCTATGAGGAAAGGTTAAAGCAGCTAGGACTCCAGCTTGAAGAAGAGATGGCTCGAGTGATACGATAAGAGGTCTATAAAATACTGAGTGGAGTGAAAAAGTTAAATGTGAATTGCTTGTCTACTCTTTTCAAAAATACTAGGACTAGGGGGCATGTGATGAAGCTACTAAGTAGTAGATTTAAAACAAATCGGAGAAAATATTTCTTCACACGACGTATAATTTAAACTCTGAAATCCACTGCCAGAGAATGTGGTGAGATCAGCTTAGCAGGGTTTAAAAAGGGTTTGGATAGTTTCCTAAAAGAGAAATCCATAGGCCATTAATGAGATGGCAAGGGGAAATCCACTGCTTATTCTTAGGATAAGCAGCATACAATCTATTTTACTACTTGAGACCTGGGTTGGTCACTATTGAAAACAAGATGCTGGGCTTGATGGAACTTCAGTCTTTCCCAATATGGCAATTCATATGTTCCAGGGACTCAGCAGACTTTTCAGCCTGAAGTCTGGTACTAACAATCTGCTTTACATCATCAATACCTTGATAATGTCGATCTTTAGCATCTCAACATTCTGCATCATGACATCGCTTGTCAACATCTCAGTGTCATTCCTATTCACAACATCTGATCTTGACACCTTGATGTTGGTCTTCTCCTCAACGTCGTACCTGTCCGGCTTGGTCATCCAAATATAACCCCATGCCTCATCTATGCATTTATCATCTCGTTTGAGGCAGTCTAGATGTCGTCATCCTCAATGTTCCATCAAGAAATATAATGTTGAGGATGTGGACTTGGACCTCTTTTCATTCCTCTAAGGCTGACTTATCTGCTGAGGATCTTATGGTATTTAATCAGAGCCCTCACCTCCTCTTCATACTACTACTAATTATCACTTTTATAGCGCTGAAAGGCGTACGCAGTTCTTTATATTTTGACATTTAATAAATGGTCCCTGTTTGGAAGAACTTACAGTCTAAATTTGGACAAATGGATATGACATATAGGGTTGGGGATGCAGAACACAAGATGAGAGGAGTTAAAAGCAGTCTCAAAGAGGTGGACTTTTAACTTTGACTTGATCACTGCCATAGACTAAGCCTGTTGTAGGGATTTGGGCAGTTTGTTCCAGGCGTACGGAGCAGCAAGACAAAAGGGACGGAGTCTGGAATTGGCAGTGAATGAGAATGGCACAAATAGTAGGGGCCTGTTGGCTGAGTGTAGAACTTTCAAAGATTTCGTGAGTGCCTTCCCACCGAACTAGGTTGTGCGTCTCCTGTGAGGTACCTCAGTTCTTAGTTTTCCGCAGAGCCAAGAAGCCCTGTTTTTCTGAGCTCTGCTGTTTTTTCAATTTTGCCTTCTCGCAACGCAGCTTTCTTTTATTTGTTTCCTAACCTTAGTCGCTGTGCAGCGCATCTCTAAATTTAAAAAAAACCTTTTATTTTTTTCTTTTTTCGTCGGTTCTCATACGGCGGGGCTTGGGCTTAGGCCCTGCTGCCGGCCCTCGTTCGGCTGCGGCTGTATTTTTCTTCTATGTCCCGGCCTCTTACCGGTTTCACAACCCACCCATTTCCCCTGGTTGGCTTCTTAGCTAGCTATCTGAACTGAGGTACCTCACAGGAGACACACAACCTAGTGTGGCGGAAAGGCACTCGCGCACTCTTTGAAAGTTCTACAAGCAAGTCTGCTTGCAAGGCTGTCTGCTACAGGGCTCAGTGGATGACGTCACCCACATGTTGAGAATATCTGCCTGCTGTCCCTGGATAACAGCTGTTACAGTAAGTAACTGTGCTTTTTGGAATTTCCTCCATGGTTGTCACTGCAGGACCCTGAGAGCCCCTTCAGCTACTGATAGGGGTCAAGTTATTTCAGGCCTGGAGGTTGGGGCCACCTGCTGGAAGGGGGGTGTTCCTTCTCTAGTGCCATCTAGACCTAAGCATCCCAAGATCCTAAGCATGTGAGCAGTAAAGGTGTTAGATTAGACTGCAAAATGAGATCCATGATTGTGAAAGTTCATTTTTGCCAAACAGGTGGATCGTCACTTAAGAAAACTGGACCAAGAGCTGGCCAAATTTAAAATGGAACTTGAAGCAGATAATGCGGGAATTACAGAAATATTAGAGAGACGTAAGTATTCATAAATATTTATTATCAGTTATTATGTATTCCAGAAGCTTGGTACAGAATTGCATGTTAGAGATCTTTAACACCCAAAGTAGAAATTCTGGCTTTCTGCACTATTTTGAAGCAAATAACTTGTTATCCTCAAGACTGAGCAGTTAAAAAATATAAATGGTTGAACATGTGACTGTAGCTTGATGTTTTTCAAGTTCATATTAGAATTGCTCTGCCTCATGCTATTCTACTGTAAGATTGACTTTCCTTTAAGCATTTATATATGAACATAAGAATAACCTTACTGAGTTAGACCAATGGTCTATTAAGCCCAGTAGCACATTCTCACGGTGGCCAATCCAGGTCACTAGTACCTGGCCAAAACCCAAGGAGTAGCAATATTCCATGCTGCCGATACAGGGCAAGCAGTGGCTTCCCTCATGTCTCTCTCAATAACAGACTATGAACTTTTCCTCCAGGAACATGTCCAAACCTTTAAAACCTGCTACGCTATCCGCTCTTACCACATCCTTTGGCTCTGGCAACACGTTCCAGAGCTTAACTATTCTCTGAGTGAAAAAAATTTCTTTTTATTGGTTTTAAAAGTATTTCCTGTAGAATTATGATAATTTCCTTGCTGTATAGCAAGCACTTTCTCCATTTTATAAATATGACAAACTGAATTCCACCAAAAGGTATAATTAAGCTTAGTATAATCCTTCCAATTTCCAGTAATATGTTGAATGATCAGACACCTTAACCACCCCTTTTTTATTATATAAGGTTATAAGTAGGGTGGGATTGGGATATATGATATTTGTTTTAACTGGTTTATTACTAATGGGTGGGATGGGTGGGGAGGGATTCTTTTATGTTTTGATGATTATAAGTAAGAATGTCAAGTAATTTGTAAAATTTATTTTTGATTGAATATTATACACTTGTTGTAAGATATGAAAACGAATAAAGATTAAAAAAAAAAAAAAGTATTTCCTGTAACTTCATCGAGTGTCCCCTAGTCTTTGTAATTTTTGAAGGTGTGAAAAATCGATCCACTTGTACCCGTTCTACTCCACTTAGGATTTTGTAGACTTCAATCATTTCTCCCGTCTCTTTTCCAAGCTGAAGAGCCCTAACCGTTTTAGTCTTTCTTCATATGAGAGGAGTTCCATCCCCTTTACCATCTTGCTTGCTCTTCTTTGAACCTTTTCTAGCGTCACTATATCTTTCTTGAGATAAAGAGACCAGAATTGAACGCAGTACTCCAGATGAGGTCGCACCATGGAGCGATACAGGGGCATTATAATATTCTTAGTCTTGTTAACCATCCCTTTTTTAATAATTCCTAGCATCCTGTTTGCTTTTTTGGCCGCCACCACATTGGGCGGAAGGTTTCATCATATTGTCTATGATGACACGCAGATCCTTTTCTTGGGTGCTAATCCCCAAGGTGGACCCTAGCATCCGATAACTGTGATTCAGGTTATTCTTCCCAATGTGCATCACTTTGCATTTATCCACATTAAATTTCATCTGCTATTTGGATGCCCAGTCTTCCAATTTCTTAAAGTCCGCCTGCAATTTTTCACAATCCGCAAGCGTTTTAACAACTTTGAACAGTTTAGTGTCATCTGCAAATTTAATCACCTCACTTGTCGTTCCAATTTCCAGATCAGTTATAAATAAGTTAAATAGCACTGATCCTAGTACAGACTCTTGTGGTACTCCACTGTTTACTCTCCTCCATTGAGAAAATGACCATTTAACCCTACCCTCTGTTTTCTATCCAATAACCAGTTCCTATCCCATGACGCTTTAATTTTCTCAGGAGCATCTCATGAGGAACTTTATCAAAAGCTTTCTGAAAATCTAGATACACTATATCAACCATCTCACTTTTATCCACATGTTTATTCATACCTTCAAAGAAGTCAAGCAAATATGTGAGGCAAGATCTCCCTCGGCTGAACCCATGCTGACTCCGTCTCATTAAATCATGTTTGTCTACATGTTCCACAATTTTATTTTTTATAATTGTTTCTACCATTTTGCCCTGCACTGAAGTGAGGGCTCTCCTGGAGCCCTTTTTTAAAAATTGGCGTAACATTGGCCATCCTCCAATCTTCTGGTACTGCAGACAATTTTAGCGACAGGTTACAGATCTCTAACAGCAGGTCGGCAATTTCATGTTTAAGTTGTTTTAGTACCCTGGGATGTATACCATCTGGTCCTGGCGATTTATCACTTTTTAACTTGTCGATTTGACTTAGTACATCTTCCAGATTCATCGAGATTTCTTTCAGTTCCTCCGCATCATCACTCTTGAAAAACATTTCAGGTTCAGGTAGATCTCTTACATCTTCTTCCGTAAAGACCGAAGCAAATAATTCATTCAATCTTTCCACTATGGCCTTATCCTCCCTGAGCGTCCCTTTTTAACTATTTTCTCATTTTATCATAGTCGCCCTTTTGAAAATTAAACACTCCTACAGTAGATTTATTTTGCGATGTTGCTCCCGGTATCAGCTCAAATTTGATCACATTATGACCATTGTTTCCCAGCAGACCCAACACAGTTAATTCCTGTTCTGTCTTGCATTCCACTAAGGACCAAATCTAAAATAGCACCCCCTCTTGTCGGTTCCCGGACTGCTCCAAGAAGCAGTCATTTATGACATCTAGGAATTTTACCTCCCTAGCACTCCCCGATGTAACATTTAACCAGTCAGTATTGGGGTGATTGAAATCATTCATTATTATGGTGTTGCCCATTTCTCCAGCTTTCCTAATCTCTGAAAACATTTCTTTTTCGGTCTGCTCATTTTGTCCCGGGGGACAGTAGTATAACCCTACCCTTATATTCCTTCCCTTCACACATGGAATTTCTATCCATAAGGATTCCACACTGTTATCTATGTCATGCAGAATGTTTATTTTATTTGATTCAATTCTCTCTTTAACATATAGCGCAACCCCCACCCTCCAATTTGATCTACTCTATCCTTGCAATATAATTTGTACCCAGGTAACACAGTGTCCCACTGATTGTCCTCCTTCCACCAGGTCTGCGAGATGCCTATTATATCTATCTCATCATTCAATGCTAAATACTCTTAACTCTCCTATTTTATTTTATAAGCTTCTAGCATTTGTATACAGACACTTCAAATTGTGTTTTTTTCCTTGCAGCTATAGGCTTCTGAGAACCAGTGTTGTACAATAAATTGTTGACTATCCATCAAAGGATGCAGTACTGCAAAGCATCACAAGATGGCAGTGCATAGATATGGATGCTGTCATTTTATATATGTACTATATACTGTACATGTTCTTGTTTTTATATGTTATGTATATGAAAAGAGAAACAATATTTCTCTGGTAAATTGTGCTCATATAGATGAGTCAGTGTCTCATCCCACTTAAGGACTAACATTTTGAGAGCTTGCTTGAATTTACATTTTTAAATTCAAGTCCCACATAAGGGACATATGGAATATAATTTTATAAACCTTAAACGAGAGAAGTTGATATATGATGTCAGTACTTTAGAACAGTAAATGTTAATACTTGTTGCTTTTATGTTTTAGTTTTTAGATTGTATGTGCCTATGTGTCTTTATAAAATACAGTGGAACCTCGGTTTGCGAGTAACGCGGTTTGTGTTTTGCAAGACGAGCAAAACACTTATCAAACTTTTGTCTTGCAAACTGAGCACCACCCCGATAAATGAGCTCTCAGCAATGGTGGGTACCTGCCTGTGGGTGCTGCAGCGCTTTCAGCGTGGTGGCTTCCTTCCCTCGGGGTCCCCGTGCGGCTGCTCTCCCGCTTCGGCCGATTCCTCTGCCGTCCATCAGCACCTCCTGGCTCCCAATCCAAGCCGGCCACCATCCTGTGCGAGCATGCGCACGACCGCTCCTCTCCTAAGCCAAGCCAGCCGCTGCCCCGACAACACACTCACCACGTACAAGCACGCAGAGCGTGTTGTCCCTCACTCCCATCTCTCCATCACTCCTTTCTGCTCCTGGATCCAACATATCTCTCCTTCTCCACCTTCCTGTGTATCTCTTCCTCCCTCTCATTCACCCCATGTCCCAACGGAACTCTCTCTTGCATCCCTACCCCTATGCAGAATTCTCTTCCTTCCAGTACCATAGCCAAGATTTCTGTTTCCTTCCTACTGTCCACTGTTTCCCCCTGGTTTGTGCTCTGGGTCACACTTCTCTATCCCCTTCTATGCACCCTCTCTCTCTTCCTCCCCTTCATTATCATGTGCAACATTTCACCATCTCCCTCATCATGCATGTCTCCCTCCCCCTGTACTCTCTCTCTAAGTAAGGTCTTCTTAGCAGGTTGCAGCTTCAGCAGCGATTCCCACATGCTGCCTGCCGATAATCCGAAAGCCTCTCCTCTGCCACAGAGAGGCTTCCGGATTGGTGGTAGGCAGTGTGTGGAAATCACTGCTGATATCGTGACCCAATGAATCTAACATTGTCACTAGAGGAAATTCTGCACAGAAAAAGGGGAATTCTGTGCAACTGTGCAATTCTGAGGAAATTCTGTGTTGCACAGTCACACAGAATTCTGCCAGGAGAATAATAACTAGGCATAACAAATCAAGAACATGCCCTTTCTCAAGCGCCAGCAAATCGGCTTTCTGAAAAACCCAAACACAGTAAAGTCACTACTGTTCACAAACGAACTCGCTCCTGGTCTCAAACTTTAACTGGTCAGGAACCAGTGCACCATAACTCGGGGCACCTGAATCTGTCAGCCAATACTGTGCTGTTATCTATTATGGCCATGCAGATACCATTCTGAGATTCTATATAGTTTGCATTCTCTTAGTTTAACTAAAACATAGGTGTTCTCAACACACACACACCCCATAGCTTGTGTCATATATTTAAAAAAGTCTTGTTTCTTTAGCGTCCCTCCAGATTGGCACAGAAACAGATGGGCTTACGTTCTTCAGCTAGCAGGTGGAGACTGAGATACTAACTTTTGACTACAGTACAAGTGGACTGTGCAGTCCCTCTTACAATTGGTCTTTTCTCAGTCCCCAGTAGGTGGAGTGGTAAGATTGTGCAGTCTGTGCTGAGGTTTGTCTTGGGCCTGTTGGATCTGATTTAGGGAATCTTTCTTGTCCCTTTTGCTGTCTGGACAGAGCTTGGGGGACCCTGTCAGGAGTCCTACTGATCTCGGAAGTGCACGCTCGGAAGAGTCAAGTCCCTCCCACCCATTTCCCCCACCTCCCCAGGTTTTCTGAATTTAGAGGAGCCTCAACTGTAGGCCTGGCCATCTGTTCGGCACAGACTACAGTTTAGAGTGCCTGTGGAGTCTGCTCTCTTGAGATAGCTAGTTATCTGTGAGTAGTTTAAAAAAAAAAAAGGGCACAAGAAATAAAAGGAGCATAAAGTGGTCCTGAGACCGCTGTTTTTGTACAGTGTTGTTGTACATGGGGGTTTGGTGCAGTCAGTATGAGCGCTTCAAAAAAGCAGCACAAGTGTGTTTTATGTGGGCACTGAGTGGTGGATGCGGGTGTACGAGATGTTCTAGCTGCTTGGAAGGAGACTCGGGTGTCCAGTCAGAGCACAGTTGTGGGAGTTTTACCAGGGATGGACTGAGATCACAATGGATCAGTGAGTCCTAAAGATGATTAGGGACAGTTATGCTCTGGAGTTTTCACGACCTTTATCACATTGTTTCCTCTCCTGTTCTTGTCGGGCAACTTGGAAGAGGAGGGCTTTTTGGCAGACTCTGCTCAGGTTGCTTTACCTCAAAGCGATAGTCCCAGTGCCTCCTCCGAGGATTAGCACCGACAGGTATTCCATTTACTTAGCGGTGCCCAAGAAAGAGGTGTCTTTTCAGACCATTCTGGATCTCAAAGGTATCAACAGAGTGTTCAGGGGTCCATCTTAATTCTGGCTGTTCACCCTGGAAAGTTTCTGTCTTCTCTCGATCTGAAGGAGGCATTTCTGCCTGTTCTCGTTTGGGCTTCCCATCAATGATTCGTTCGCTTTGCAATTTTGGGAGAGCACTATCAGTTTTGAGCGCTTCCCTTTGGTCTAGCTGCGGCACTGCACACCTTCACCAAAATTATGGCTGTGGTGGCAGCGGCCTTGCACAAGGAGGGCATTATGGTGCACTCCTATCTAGATGATTGCCAATTCGAGCAAAGTCTTTGCAGGAGAGTTCCTGGGTTATGGCTTGAGTTGTAGAGTTTCTACAATCCCTGGGCTGGGTGGTCAACTTGTCCAAAAGCAGGTTGACTCCATCTCAGTGTTTGGAGTTTCTCAGCATTCTTTTTGACGTCATCTTAAGGAGAGTTTTCCTTCCAGAGGCCAGGGTGTGCAAATTGCAGATGCAGATTCGCACTCTGATGGATTACTGATGTCCGCTGGTGCAAGACTTTCTGCAGGTCTTGAGGTCCATGGCGGCCTCCTTGGAAGTGGTCCGGTGGGCTCGGGCTCACATGCATCCTATTCAGTAAACGCTTCTTCGGCGGTTGGTCGCCACAGAATCATGATCTGGAATCTCCAGTCTCAGTCTGGGGATTAGTTTGGCACAGCCTATGCTGGTGGCCCCTGTCTTCCAATCTGCTTCAGGGGTGAGTCTCGACCAGCCCCAGTAGACAGTGCTTCTCACGGATGCCAGTTTCTTCGGTTGAGGAGCTCAGTGTCTTAGTCGCTTGGCTGAGGGATGCTGGTCACCGGTGGAGGCGTCCTGGTCGATCATTGTTCTGGAGACCAGAGCCATTCGGTTACCATTGGTGGAATTCCAGTCCTGGCTGGAGGGCAAGTCGGTTTGAGTCCTCTCAGACAATGCCACAGCGATGGCCTATATCAAGGCCAGTTGTAAGGGGAGCACCAAGAGTCATCTGGTGGCGCTGGAGTCCTCTCGGCTCATAGAATGGGGGGTGGCTCATCTTCGGATCATCTCAGCTTCTCACATTGCTGGTGTGGACACTGTCCAGGCAGGTTTTCTCATTCATCATGCTCTGAATCCTGGTGAGTGTTGTCTCGGACTGGAAGCCTTCGAGTTGATTATTCAGACTTGGGGGTCGCCTGATCATGGATCTCATGGCCTCGAGTGTCAACGCCATTGCACTGAGGTTTTTCAGTTGGTGCAGTGATTGTCAAGCCAAGGGATTGGATGCTCTGGTGCAGGCTTGGGTGACAGAAGGCCTGCTGTATGTCTTTCTTCCGTAGCCTCCATTGGGCAGTGTTCTTCTTCTAATTGCCCGACACGCAGACCATATGTTTCTCGTGGTTCCGGCCTGGGTCAGGTGCCTGTGGTATGTGATTCTGGTTTGTCTGTTAGTGGCAGATCCTCTCCCGCTGTCCCTCTTGCCCGATCTTCTGACTCCGGGTCCCATTCCAATGTTGGATCTGGCTCTTGAAAGGGCTCGCCTATGGGAAAAGAAATATTCAGATAAAATGCCCTCCACTCTCTTAGAGTCTCAGAGAATTTCCACCTCAGGCTTATGTCCATGGTTAGCATATTTTTGAGGAATGGTGTTCTGCACATGGTGTGGTTTCCCTTCGGGCTGTTTTGCCTCACATTCTGGAGTTTTCGGCAAGATGGTCTGGAGTGAGGCCTTGCCTGGTTTTCCCTTTTGGTGCAGGTTGCTGCTTTGTCTTCTGTTTGTGGTCGTTTGTGTGGTAAATGTTTGGCTTCCTCTCCGGATATGATTAGTTTTTTGAGAATTGCAAAACTGATAGAGCCACCAGTTGGGTCGTCAGTTCTGCCTGGGATCTCCATCTAGTCTTTTCCATGCTTGTGTGTCATCCGTTTGAGCCTCTCAACGGCTGTACTTTGAAGGATCTTACTCTTAGGCAGTTTACTTGGTGGGCATTTCTTCTGCGAAACGTGTTTTGGTACTGCGGGTCTTTTTTTCGTATAGGCCTCCCTTCCTGGAGTTCTTTAGGGAGCGGGTCGTGCTGCAGCTGGTCCCCTCTTTTCTTCCAAAGGTGGATTCGCCGTTTCATGGTGACCAGTCCGTGATCCTCCTGGTGTTGGGTAAGCAGGAGTGCTTGTTGGACGGAGGCAGTTGCACAAGTTGGATGTTTGTAGGGTCCTTAGCACTTATGTTTAGCGGACCCAGGAGTTCCATAAGTCGGACCTTCTTTTTGTCCTCTTGGTGGGTTTGCTTAAGGGGGACAGTGCTTCTAAGACTATATCAAAGAGGCTAACGCTTCGGCGTACCTTCCAGAATGGCTCAAAGCTTGTTTCACTTGGAGTCGAGCAGCTTCTTGGGCTGCATCTCCTCTTGTAGCTCTGGTGGATATCTATAACAATGCAGTTTGCTCTTCTCTCCTTTCCTTTGTTTGACACTACCGTGTGGACATTCAGGCGTGTCGGTATGCGATGTTCGGTGAACGTGTTCTTTTGTCAGCCCTTCGGGGTTCAAGTTCAAGTTTCAAGTTTATTGTGTATTTGATTAATCGCTTACTCAAATTTCTAAGCGATGAACAAATCTTTCAAATTACAGATTAAAAACTGGGGTTATTAAAAACAAGTAGACACTAAACAAACATTAACAGATTAGTAACTAATAATATAAACAACAACAGAGGAAACAGAAGGAATGAATGGGTAAGGAAATACAATATTGATAATAGAAAGAGAAACAATTATGGTAGAAAACAATAGGAGGGGAATAAGATAGTAACCTTGTAAGAGTTTATAGCGGTAGGTTCGGACTCCTAAGCATCATAGGCATCTTTAAAAAGAAAGCTTCTTTGGTATGTCCCATCTGTTTCTGTGTCAGTCTGGAGGGTCTCTAAAGAAGGAGAAATTGTGTCCTTACCTGCTAATTTTCTTTCTTTTAGTCCCTCCAGACCGATACAGACCCTGCCCAGTCATTGTGTTTGGTATTTTCACAGAGTACAGGGTTTTTTTTTTGTGGGATTTGGTTGTTTGAGGAGTTTAAAGATGAGCATCATTTGGTTTGGCTGGTTTAGCTGGCTAACTGAGGGGGCGTTCTGAAAGGTTCTTGTTCTAATCAGTATCCAATAGTGTTCCCTGATCTGATTTTGGACAATTCCTTGGGCTTCTCCATGGGAACATGGAGTTGAATGTTCTTGTTCAGCCTAGTTGATTTCTGCTTGGCTATTCGTAAAGACTGATTTTAAGAGGGACTGCACAGTCCACTTGTACTGTAGCCAAAAGTTAGTGTCTCAGTCTCCATCTGCTGGCAAAGGAGCGTAAACCCATCTGTTTCTGTGCCGGTCTACAGGGACGTTAAAGAAAGAATTAGCAGGTAAGGATCTAATTTCTCCTTTTCTGTAACACGAGTGTACTGTTCCTGTAGCTCGTTACTGATCCTGTAGCACAGGGGTGCCCACACTTTTTGGGCTTGCGAGTTACTTTTAAAATGACCAAGTCAAAATGATCTACCAACAAAATTTTAAAAAACACAAAGCACACTGTACGCAGACAAAATGTTAATTATCATTTATATTCGGGGTTTTTTTTTCAAAGAGGTCAAGGCAGATGACTTTAAAATATGCAATGTCACCTCAGTAACAACTATACAAAAATAGACAAATATACCCTCTCCCTTTTTACTAAACCACAATAGCAGTTTTTAGCTCAGTGAGCTACGCTGAATGCCCCGCGCTGCTCTCGACGCTCATAGGCTCCCTGCGCTAAAATCCGCTACTGCGGTTTAGTAAAAGGGGTCCATAGTGCAAAATATAGACAGCAGATATAAATTATCAAAATGGACACATTTTGATCACTAAATTTAAAATAAAATAATTTTTCCTACCTTTGTTGTCTGGTGATTTCATGAGTCTCTGCACTTTCTTCTTCTGACTGTGCATGCAATATTTATTCCCTCCTTTCTGCCTCCTGCATGCTTTGTCTCCTCCAGACCTCATTCCATTCCCCAGCCAACATCTTTGTCCTTCCATGAGTCCAACTTTTTCTTCCTCTCTCCCTGCCTGCCCCCTGCAATCTAACACACTGCATTCCCTCCCCCTTTTCCTTCCTTTCTCCCTGCCCCCTCCCCTTTCTTTCTTTGTCTCCCTGCCCCCTTTCTTTCTTTTTGTCTTCCTGTCTGTCTTTCTGTCTCCCCGTTCTGCCTCCCTATCTTTCTGTCTCCCTGTTCTGCCTCCCTGTCTTTTTGTCTCCCTTTTTTTTCTCCCCAAGCCACCACCGGGCTGTCGTCTGGAAACAGACCCCCAAGCCACCGCCGACGTCTGGAAACAGGCCCCCAAACCACCACCGCCATTGCCGCAAAGTTCTCCCTGTTTCCCGATGCCGCAGTTGGCTGGCCCGGAACTTCCTCTCCGACATCAGAATTGACGTTTGGGGGGGGGGGGCTGGCTTGCCCAGCACTTCCGTAGTTGCTGCTGGCCTGTTGCATCGGGGAACAGAGAGAACACAAAGGTAACGAGAGTCTATCGCGGAGCCCGGGATAGGCTCCTTGATCGACTCGCGTTGCCTTTGCGATTGACCTTTTGGGCACCCCTGCTGTAGCATGTAGATTCACTATATCATGTGTGTTCTTCGTTTCACCATAGCATGTATGTTATCGACCATTTTCTGTAGCTCATTATTGATCCTGAAAACTGTGTACGTATCCTTGTAACCCGTGCTGGGCTTCTGGGGAGGACGGGCTTTAAAACTAAATAAATAACCTAAAATTTTGTTGACAAATGAAGTTTCTGGGATCTCTAAATAAGCATGATAAAATCTTCCTTTATTATCAAATGAGATCATGAATGAATAAGTCTGAATTTCATGATTATCCCAATGAACATTTATGGGTGAGATTTACTTGCACTGCCTTCATTCTGTACGTAAGATGAGGCAGTGCATGTAATATCTGTTGTGGATATCATGAAAAATTTAATGGCTGGGTGTAATGGAACCAATGCTTTTATTAAATTGGTTTGCTTGGTTTCTTTATTTTAGGGTCCCTGGAAATGGATACACCTTCACAGCCAGTGAATAACCATCATGCTCATTCCCACACTCCTGTGGAGAGTAAGTGCCTGCCTTATAGATCTATCACATTGCTTTTCTTGTAAGTTTCTCAAAGAACTTAGAAAGAACTTACACCTAGTTCTGTGTCCTTAACAGAAAGGAAGCATAATCCATCTTCTCACCATACCACCACAGATCATATTCCTGAGAAGAAGTTTAAATCGGAAGCTTTGTTATCTACTCTCACTTCAGATACCTCTAAAGAAAATACATCTGGTAACTTAGGATGTTTCTGTATCTTACAGCATCATGTTCTTGCAGCATTAGAACAGAAACTTATCTTCCTAAAGTGAAAACAACCCTTTTCTACCCTTTAAGTTCCAGGCAGGTGTGAAATAGAAAATAAATATCCCCTCAGTATAGTAAGATTTAGCAAACTTGCAGGTGTTTTATGTGGTACCACAGATGAGACCCTGTGTAACTTGCACCTGCTAAGAAAGAATCCCTACCTAGAGCTAAGGTTGAAGGTTAGTATGCCATTGTGTTCCATTTGTTACTATAGAATATTTCTTTGGATTCAGATTTACAGGAAGTTAGTTGACAATTTGGTAATTTGAAAGCTCTTTTTAACTGTATCATGGCACATTTTGTATGCATATCATGAAGTCTATTGTTACTTTCATCAATCAAGTCTTCATGCTTTTTTTACCCACAACAGTGTATATGCTCTCGCCTGTGTGTTTATTTTGTTGCATTTAATATATACATAGGTGAGAGAGTTGACAAGCCGCATCCTTCTGCTTCTCCAAGCCATTTTAGTTTGCTTCATCTGGAAGTTTTAAATTACTTCATTTTATTCACCTAGGATGTCGAAACAATAATTCATCTTCATCCTCCTCCAACAATGTGTACAATGTGACCCCTTCTCAACCCCTGGCATCGTATAACCTAGGTACTATATCCTCTGGAGCAGGAGCTGGAGCAATTACAATGGCGGCTGCTCAAGCAGTGCAAGCAACAGCGCAGGTAAGAAGAAACAAAAGTGCCAGTCACTTATCAATCAAAGCTTAATTTTGAGTTACTGTGAAACTGAATGAGCTTTGTATTTTGTTTGCATTGCCTTAATTGCATGTAGTAGATTTTTTTTAACTTTTACTTTTATTCATTGTACTGTTTTTCTGTATTTGTAGAGCTGTAGTGCATGCAATATTAGTTTTTAATTTTTATATCCTATGTGCATGAACATATTTCCAGCTATTATGTTGAACTCATGGATCATCCTGTAAATCCAACTGCTTTTCAGTCCTAGACGACAGAGATTTGTATACTAAGGGTATAAGGCTCCAGTCCTTGCATGCTGCAAGGTCTTGATATTCAGAATGAAAACGTATATTTTGTTCAAAATAAAATATATTTTTAAGGTATGAAAATGTGAGAGGTGTGTATGATTCCTATATATATATATATCTAATTTAATCTATTTATCTAATCACACATATACATACTTGTATATTTTAATATCAATGCTTAACAAATTTTGTTGAATTTAGTAGCCAGCAAATAAGACATATCTTGCCACCCCTTCTACCATATCATTGTCTACACCAAAGTTTAGGGGAGGGGGAAGAAGGGGCATCGTTTCTGAAGTCTGTGGCAGCTCATTAAGACCTTATTTACTAAGACTTTTTTCCCTATTTATGTCCATATAAAATAGTTTAGTATCATGAATACTCGAATATAAACCGAGGTAATCTCTTTTTCCTCCCAAAAAAGGTTGACTCTAATATAAACCAAAGTTAGAAATCTGGATACCTGAGTGTCATTTGTCAGGGATCATGCCATAAGCAATCACTAATTTTTCAGTTGGGGCTGTTTCAAGTCCAAAAAAAGCTGAAGGAGAGCTGATAAATATTTTCCTACTTGGGACCTCAACACCAGCCAAAGTTTTTGGACTTCTATCCCCACCAGAACACCTGGCTTCAGTCACAAATGCAGAAAACAAAAAACCCTAATGCCTTTTAAAAAAAAATATTTTCACAAGCTAAAAGTACTATTGTACATAATTTAAACCCTAATATGCCAGACTGCACACAGTACACCCCAAAAGAAATAGAAACAAATGCATTTTTTCCTGAACAGTTCAAAATATAAAAACAACAGTTGTAAATTTTCAAAATTGACATATCTCAATCACTAAATTGAAAATAAAAATATTTTTCCTACCTTTATATGGAGATTTTTATTTTTCTGGTCATCTTGTTCCATCTTTGCTCTTAACTCTGTTTTCAAGGCCTCCTTATGCATTTGCTTTTTCTTTCCTATTCTTCAGTTTTTGCACTACATCCTTTGGCACTGATTTTCATATTCAGTTTTCTTCCATTTTTCTGCCTCCCATCTCAAATCTCTTTCCAACTCTTCTCCTTCCCTCCGTCCATGTGCACCATCTCTTCCACTTCCATCCATCCATGTGCCACCATCTCCTTCGTCTCCCCGCCATCCATGTGCCCCCATTCCTCTTCTCTCTGCTCCTCTCATTCAGCATCTCTCCTTTCTTCCTCTCCCCAACCCAGTTCCACCAAATGTGGTTCCACCCAGTTCTGAAGCCCCCCTCACCATGAAAGCTACAAAGAGGCCTCTGGCAAGGGAGCGATTCTCTTGCACTGCCTGCTGGACTCCTCTACACCATGACCTGCCTACCAGGAGCCAAGGTAGAAGATATAGTGAGCCGCATCAACAGCATGGAAGAGGAAGATATGGCGGTGATGATCCACGTGGGGACAAACAATGTGAGCAACAGGAACTACAGCAGGGAAGGACTGAAGGACCAGTTCCGGATGCTAGGAGGGAAGCTGAAGACTAGAACACCAAGGGTAGCGTTCTCGGAGATCCTGCCGGTACCCATGGCTGACGAGAAGAGGCAGACGGAGCTGTAAGCAATCAACGCATGGATGAAATGCTGGTGTGAGGAAGAAGGATTCCACTTCGTGTGCAACTAGACGACGTTCTGGGGGAAGCTATTCAGGAAGGATGGACTCCATCTCAGTGGAGACGTAACGAGGCTTCTTGAAAGCAACATCAAGAGAGAAATTGAGAAGTTTTTAAACTAGGAAGAAGGGGAAAGCTGACAGTCGACCAAGAGTCGATGGTTCGGGAACCGGTATACCCAGAGGATACCATGCAGGAAGATAGCGGGGAAGACTCACCAGATCATAGGCAAGACAGAAATCCTGACGGATCGAAGGAAATGCAAGAAAGAAATAGGCCGCAAACTCAAGTGTATGTACATGAAAGCAAGGAGCCTAAGGAATAAGATGGGGGAATTGGAAGCTATGACACAAAATGATAACATTGACATCGGCATCATGGAAACATGGTGGAACGAGGAAAACGTCTGGGACACTGTGCTACTGGGATACAAGCTATACCACAGAGACAGAGTGGGTCAAAAAGGTGGGGATATTCCCTTATAAGTCAAAGAGGGAATTGAGTCTACTGGGAGAACACACCGGAAACGAAAAATAAGGTAGAGTCTCTATGGGTCAAAATTCCAGGAACAAATGGAACGGAAACGAAGATCTACTACCGACCCCCAGGGCAGTCCGAAGAAATTGATGGAGAAATGATGGACGAAATTAAATGCAAATGCAAGGGAGGCAATGCAGTTATCATGGGTGACTTCAATTATCTGGGGATAGACTGGAACCTCCAGCTGCAGTAGGGAGACAAAGTTCCTGGATACTGTAGGTGATTGTCAAGGAAAATACGTGATTGTCAAGGAAAATACGAGAGGAAATGCAATTCTAGACTTAATTCTAAATGGACTACGAGGACCGACACAAGGTGTAGAATATGATCCGCTTCAAAACATCGATCCAGAACGACGGCCACAGCACTGAACTTCCAAAAAGGGAATTACGAAGGGATGAGACTCATGGTGGGGAAGAAGTTTAAGAAGAGGATAAGCACTTTAAAAACGCTAGAGCAAGTATGATCCCTTTTTAAAGACACAGTCACCAAGGCGTAAAATCTATATATACTGCTTATCAACAAGGGATCCAAGAGGAAAAAGAACAAGGAACCGGTGTGGCTCACTGTAGCGGTGAAGGAAGCAATCAGAGACAAGAAGACTTCGTTTAAGGAATGGAAAAGTTCAAAAACGGACGAAAACTGGAAAAAGCACAAACAACATCAAAGCAGGTGCCATAAGGCGGTAAGAGGGGCCAAAAGAGACTACGAGGAAAAAATAGCCAAGGAGGCAAAAAACTTCAAGCCGTTTTTTTGATATGTTAAGGGGAAACGACCCGCGAAGGAAGCAGTGGATGACCATGGAATAAAGGGAGTGCTAAAGAAGGACAAAGCCATCGCCGACAAACTGAACACATTTTTTGCGTCTGTATTTACCGAAGAGGATATACACAACATACCGGAAACCGACAGGCTATACGCAGGAAACGAAGACGAGAAACTGACAGGGTTGACGGTCAGTCTAGAAGAGGTATGCAGATTGATATTCTTAAAAACGATAAATCCATGGGACTGGATGGCATCCATCCGAGGGTAATCAAGGAACTGAAAGGGGCTATAGCTGAACTGCTTCAACTAATAGCCAATCTGCCGATCAAATAAAGAAGGATAAGGAAGACTGTAAAGTGGCGAATGTTACACCAATCTTCAAGAAAGGTTTGAGTGGAGATCCGGGAAACTACAGACCGGTGAGTCTGACCTCGGTACCGGGAAAGATGGTAGAGGCGCTGATAAAGGACCGAATTATTGATCACCTTGACAGACAATCTGATGAAAACCAGCCAGCACGGCTTCAGCAAAGGAAGATCTTGCTTGACGAACTTGCTGCACTTCTTCGAGGGAGTAAACAGGCAGATAGACAAGGGTGGTCCGGTCGACATTGTATATCTGGATTTTCAGAAAGTGGTCGACAAGGTTCCACATGAAAGACTACTCTGAAAAATTGTGAGCCATGGAATCGAGGGTAAAATACGTGGATTAAAAACTGGTTGGTGGATAGGAAACAGAGAGTGGGGGTAAATGGACAATACTCGGACTGGAAAAGCGTCACAAGTGGAGTGCTGCAGGGTTCAGTGCTTGGACCCGTGCTCTTCAACATATTTATAAATGACCTGGAAATTGATACAACGAGGGAGATGATTAAATTTGTAGATGATATGAAGTTATTCAGAGTAGTGAAGACGCAGGAGGATTGTGAAGACCTGCAATGTGACATAAACACGCTCAAGAAATGGGCCATGACATGGCAAATGAGGTTTAACGTGGATAAGTGTAAGGTGATGCATGTTGGTAACAAAAATCTTATACACAAATACAGAATGTCCGGTGCAGTATTGGAGAGACCCCCCCACCCCAGGAAAGAGACTTGGGAATACTGGTCGAGAAGTCAATGAAGCCGTCTGTGCGGTGGCGGTGAAAAGGGCAAACAGAATGCTAGGAATGATTAAGAAGGGGATCACGAACAGATCGGAGAAGGTTATCATGATGCTTTACCGGGCCATGGTACGCCCTCACCTGGAATACTGTGTCCAGCACTGGTCAACGTACATGAAGAAGGACACAGTACTATTCAAAAGGGTCCAGAGAAGAGCGATTAAAATGGTTAAGGGGCTGGAGGAGTTGCCGTACAGTGAGAGTTTAAATAAACTAGGACTCTTCTTCCTTGAAAAAAGGAGACTGAGAGGGGACATGATTGAAACATTCAAGATAATGAAGGGAATAGACTTAGTAGATAAAGACAGGTTGTTCACTCTCTCCAAGGTAGAGAGAACGAGAGGGCACTCTCTAAAGTTAAAAGGGGATAGATTCTGTACAAACTTAAGGAAGTTGTTCTTCACCCAGAGAGTGGTAGAAAACTGGAGCGCTCTTCCAGAGGCTGTTATAGGGGAAAACACCCTCCAGGGATTCAAGACAAAGTTAGACAAGCTCCTGCTGAACCAGAACGTACGCAGGTAAAGCTAGTCTCAGGGCACTGGTCTTTGACCTAAGGGCTGCCACGTGAGCGGACTGCTGGGCACGATGGACCATTGGCCTGACCCAGCAGCAGCAATTCTTATGTTCTTATGTTCCTTTGCTGCGGTCCACCCAAGCAGAAACAGAAAGTACAAAGGAGGCCACTGGCAACGCTGGAGAATCGAAGAACAGTGGCTTGGGCAATCCTATCCTCCACTATCCCTCTCCTGTGCCCCAGACTGACATCGCACTTACAGGCCTGATGCTGTGGAAACTGTCACCAATGCTGTGTTCTGGTGAAGGACCTTGAGTGTTTGCGCATGTTCAAGGCTTTCTGGACTCTGAATCCTGGAGAGGGCGGGAGCCAGCAGACCTTGAGCTTGCGCAGGTGCTCAAGGCCCTTCACCTCACCATTGGAGCATTGGTGATGGTTTCCAGAGCATCGGGCCTGTAACTGTGATGTCGGTCTGAGACAGGGAGGAGTGGGTAGTGGAGAATAGGAGTGCTGGTCATCTGGGGAAGGGGGGTAGAGATAGCAATTTTAGTCATCAAGGGAATAGAAGTGCAAGCCATTCATGTCTTTTTCTGCCATCATTTATTACTTCTGGAGCTAGCCACAAGAACCATGAAACCTGGAATTCTTTCTGACCCTCATCACTCAGAATGAGGGGGTTCCTCTTGCATCCTGATCTCAAGCCTTAACCTTCATGGCTTGGATGTTGAGAGGGTATAGACTCCTTGATCCTGCCAGTTTGTGTCTCTCAGGTCCTGCTAGCTTCCAATAAAGATTTCACTAGGAGGTCATATGCTTTCAAATGGATGAGGTTTGCCATCTGATATGAGCGGTTGCCCTAGATCCCTATATCTGTCTTACACAAAAACTGCTTGAATACCTTCTACACCTATCAGTTGGGTGTTGGGACCAATTCAATAAAAATTCACCTCAGTGCAATTGGAGCTTATATACCATATATATTTTGAATATAAGTCGATCCGAGTACAAGATGAGGTACCCCCTTTCTCCCCCAAAAAGGAGGAAAAAAGGTTGATTTGAATATAAGCTGGGGGGGGTGTTAATATTCATGTGCCATGCTCCCACCCCCCCACTCCCTCCCCTGCCAGTCTCTGCATCTAAACCCCCCTCACTTCCTCCCCTGTCAGGCTCTGTACCCTGTCCCCCCCCCCCCTCCCTCCCTGCCAGGCTATCCCTCTCTCCTGATGTCCTGCAGGTTGGGATCCCTCCCGTCTCCTATCCTGGCCAACTTCCACGGCCCAGCGACATGCTGGGCATGAGCAAGCTTTCCACACTCCTGCCCGGTGATGAGTCACTCCTTGAATGGCTGCCGTGATTTCTCACAAGTCCCATGAGAACTCATGGCAGACATTCAGCAAGTGGCTCAGCGCCAGGCACACTTAGCATGGTACACTTAGCCATGAGAACACAAGGCGGCCATTTAAGGTGGGTCTCAGCATGGGGCAGGAGCGCAGAAAGCTCGTTCCTGCCTGGTACACTGCACCAGAGATTCAAAAAGGTGCATGGGGGAAGGCGGGAGGGAGGTAAAAAATATTGTCCGAGATGGGAGGGATCCTTCCTGTTCCAGCCCCCCCCCCCCCACCTGGGAGGGAGTGGGTCTGAAACCCCTATTTTGGGGCCAAAAATCTCTGCTTATATTTGAGTATATACAGCAGAGGGTAACCCCCCTCATAGTGTCGGAGCTCAACGTTCCACCCACCCATCTGAAGTGCCTGACCTGGAAAGTCCTGTTTTTGAGGCAGTCACTTCAGCATGTAGTATCAGTAAGTTAGATGCTTTAGTAACTGATCCACCTTAGATTATATTTCACAAGAGTGATTTTGTGCATGCATCCTAAATTCCTTCCTAAGGTAGGTCAGAATTCCATCTCAACCTGTCCACATTTTCCCCAAAACCACATGCCCATTCTAGTGAAAGCACACTGCACATTCTGGACCTCAAGACAATTTTGCTTGGCCTTTTATAGACAGTTTACACAGCTTTTTATTTCTTTTGATCCCAACAGAATGGGGGCTGCCATCATTAAACACACTTTCCAGTTTGCTGGCAAACTGGATTTCATTTACCATATTTTCACGTAGATAACGCGCACCCGTGTAAAACGCGCACACGGGTATAACGCGCGAAAAACACAAATTCATGTACAGAAATTTTTATATACCGCACACACCCGTATACTGCGCATGCTGCCCGACTCTCCTTTCGCCTGCCCCGACTCTCCTCTGGCCACCCCGACGTCCGATTCACCCCCCCAGGACCGCTCGAACCCCCACCCCGAAGGATCGCTCGCACGCACCCGCACCCCCACCCCGAAGGACCGCTCGCACCCCCACAGCCTCCCGACCCCCCCCCATCATGTAGAAGCTCCTACCGGTGTCCTGCTGCTTCCTCTTGGCGGTCCCGACTCCCCGACACGATCGGGGCAAGAGGGAGCTCAAGCCCTCTTGCCCCAGCCAACCGCGGCACCCCCGACACGATCGGGGCAAGAGGGAGCTCAAGTCCTTTTGACCCCCCGACTCCACGACATGATCGGGGCAAAAGGGAGCCCAAGCCCTCTTGCCCCGCCGACTCCCCAACTCCCCGACAATATTGGGCCAGGAAAGAGCCCAAGTCCTCCTGGCCCTGGGGACCCCCCCCCCCCCCCCCCCCCCCCGCTAGTTGTTCGGGCCAGGAGGGAGCCCAAACCCTCCTGGCCACGGCGACCCCCTACCCCCACCCCGCACTACATTACGGGCAGGAGGGATCCCAGGCCCTCCTGCCCTCGACGCAAACCCCCCTCCCCCCAATGACCGCCCCCCCAGTCGACAAGCGACCCCCCTGGCCGACCCCAACGACACCCCACCCCCCTTCCCCGTACCTTTGTGTAGTTGGCCGGACAGACGGGAGCCAAACCCGCCTGTCCGGCAGCCAGCCATTTATTCAGGCCGGAATGGCCCATCCGTCCCAAAGCTCCGCCTACTGGTGGGGCCTAAGGCGCCTGGGCCAATCAGAATAGGCCCGGGAGCCTTAGGTCCCTCTTGGGCGAGAATTTCTTTTGATGAAGCCAGGTGTTATATCTCTTGGAGGGACTTTTTTCCTACGACACCCTTGTAAATGTGTAATACAGTACCATATGAAGAAATATGTATTCTTTGAGCCATTCCAGTTGACAGCCTTTCTGGCAGGAACTCGACTGGATGAAGGGAAATCAAGCGAGGTGCAATTGAATAAATGATATCCTTCCTCAGCTAAGGGATTTTGTTTTCCTAATATTTGAATTGATATTTGTTAGCATTTGTTAATATGTCCGCCTCATCCTTCTTGGATCTAATTTAGAGGACTTGAGCTGAATTTAAGCTAAACATTTATTTTTATTTTATTTGATTATTATGTATTTTACCTATGAGTATTATTTTCCTGCTTTTCTTCAACTTTCTGTACAAGTGGATACTTGATTTATAAAATGTAAAATTTGATAAATAAAAAATTAAAAAAAAAAAAAAAGAACCAGCCATGCTGGGTCAGACCAATGGTCCATCTAGCCCTTTCCTGTTTTCAACAGTGGCCTATCTAGCTAACAAGTATCTGGTAGAAATCCAAATACAGTCAAACCTCGGTTTGTGAGTGTTTTGCAAGATGAGCAAATTCTTGCAAAACTTGTCTCGAGTGTTGACTCGATTTGCGATCACCCCCCCCCCCCTGATAACCAGCATCGCTCCCCCCCGCTCACAAAGCCCCCCCTCCCCCCCGCTTGAACCGGCATCCCCCGCCCAAACAACTTGAACATGCCCCCCCCTCCCATCTGGCACTGGCACGCAACCCACAGGACGTGCCGGTGCTGCTAGAAGATCTTCCTGCCTCTGCCGGGCCTTGAGCATGCATCTGCGCATGCTCAAGGCCTTCTAATTCTCCCTCTTGCCGAGATCTCCGATAATCTCGGCGAGAGGGAGAATTAGAAGGCCTTGAGCATGCGCAGATGCATGCTCAAGGCCCGGCAGAGGCAGGAAGATCTTCAAGTGGCACCGGCACGTCCTGTGGGCTGCGTGCCAGTGCCAGACGGGGGGGGGGGGGTTAAATTCAAGTTGTTCGGGCGGGGGGGTGCCGGTTCGCACGGAGGGGGAGATTTGCAAGAGGGGTGGGAGCAGCGCCGCTGGCCTCGGGGACGGGGGAAACGTATCAAAGTGAGTTTCCATTATTTCCTATGGGGAAACTTGCTTTGATATATGAGTATTTTGGTTTACGAGCATGCTTCTGGAACGAATTATTCTCGTAAACCAAGGTTCCACTGTATACAGAAACAAATATCTTGAGTTGTTTCCATCTGTTATGAACCAGAATTACCCATGTCTATATCAGCAAGTAGCTGATGGTCTATACTAGCAAAAAACATCAATGTATAAATTCAGTATGCCTCTTGCAGAAAAAGTGAGAGTTATCTTTCAAATCCCTTTGAATGTTTCTTTAAGATGAAAGAAGGAAGGCGGACCTCTAGTTTAAAAGCCAGCTATGAAGCATTTAAAAATAATGACTTCCAACTTGGGAGAGAGTTTTCATTGTCCAGAGACTCTTCTGGATATTCATCATCAGCACTGGCATCTACGTTAACACAAACATTAACATCTTCAGCCACCACAGATTCACGGAGTGGTAGAAAAAGCAAGTAAGTATGACTGCTGTTGAGAGTTCCCAGTGTAATATGTTTTGCAAATCTATGATGATGCTCGTAGAATAAGATCTTGTGAAAAATTTCTTTTGGTTGAAGTGTTTATCAGTATATATTAAGAGAATAAGAAGGTCCATGCAGAGTGAGTCCACAGATCGTCATTACTCCAATCCAATCCTTACATTTATATACCGAATCATCCCCAGATACTGGGACTCGACTCGGTTTACATTATTGTTATAAAGCAAGGAACAACAGGACAGAAAAGGAGTCCCAGTTTATTACTAGCATCTTCTGTTCAAGAGGTCAATCTGGAAGTGCATGGGGAAATCCAAATGAGGCAGTACATTCCCTGTTGGTCCTTAATTTGACCTGGCTAATGGTTAATAGGCCTGTCTTCCAGATACTTTACAAACCTTTTTCCTAGCCATACCAGACCATTCCAGAACCTGTGATTGATGCCTGCCAATCAGTAGCTGGAGACTAACAACTTGTGAACTCTGCTTTATATGGGAACCATGTAAACTTAGGGCTCCTTTTACAAAGCCGCGCTAGAGCGCTACCGCCTCCTTTTGAGCAGGCGGTAGATTTTCGGCTAGTGCGCACTAATCCGGTGCATGCGTTAAAAACGTTAGCGCACCTTTGTAAAAGGAGCCCTTAGTTTTATAGTATTTCTTTGTCTCTAGCTATGCCTAATTTTTTTGAGCCTTTCTGTTGTGAATAAAAAAGAAAATCATTGGAAAAGGAGGAAGGCTGAGATATGCTTCAATGAGTATAGACCTTTGAAAATAGGAGACGGGCTTCTTTATTCTGTGAAGCTTTGGCAGCTTATTGCTGTAAGTAGTGGAGCTTGAGTAAGCAGCTTTTTGTCCTGTCCTACTGTTCCGTCTGTGCCAATTAGGCTACAGCACTGGCCTTGACTTTTCATCGTAGCTAGTGCAGCTGAAGAGAAACTCAGATACTGCTGCTGTGGAGACCCTGGTGGAGCATGCTAAGTTCTGCTACCAGTGCAGAGACTAGCAGTCAATTATGGAAGAGTGCACTTCTGCTCTGATGGTACCTCCCTGGCTCTGGATCATAGACACAGGGACCTTTTTTGAAGTGCTGCAGTTTCAAAGCTTATGGTTTCTACTCATATTTTCCAAGTTAAATAATCAGTTATCAAATACATTTTAATATATGTTTCTAATTACAAATTAAACAAGAAGGAAGCATCTGATCTCTGTTGCTTCATCAGCTGGCATACTAAAGATCTTAGAAAGTAGAGCTCACAAACTGTTCTCTTTCTCCATTTGCTGTATTTTGGGTATAACTTGCAGGTCTGGACTGGTGGTTGTACCATAGGAAAGAAAATTAGCAAGTAAGCTTAATTTCTTCTTGAACATAGCTGTATTTCTAGATGCCACCATATTTTCACAATATAATGTTGCATTCACTGAAAATATACTTTCTTGAATTTGTTTTAAATCTGCTATCAGTTTCATAGAGTGTCCCATAGCTGTAGTACTATTTTTTAAAAAGTAAATAATTGTTCTCGTTTCAAATAGCTCATGATTTTATAAGCCTTTGATTGCCCCTTACTTGATTTTTTTTTTTTCTGTATGCTGAAGAATCTTAACCTGCCTTCATGTAAATGAGCCCTTTTGTTCCTTGTATCAATATATTCAATTGGGGCTCACTTTTGCAAAAATATTCAGTAAGAGCCAAGACAACTGCTTGACCACAAGGGTCAGCATCTGACTCAGGTAAATTCAAAGCAACTCATGTAACAAATAGTCTGCTCTCACACACTTTCTTTGAGTAGCTTATTCCACCCTTCACATTTTCATTTTCTCTCTCCCCCAACCCTATCCCCTCTAACCTTACTGTCCTTACACCTTCTCCAGGGGTTTGCTGCTGCTAGGTGCTCTCTGAAACAGCTGTTCAGTTTTCTTCCATCACTATAGAGCTCTTGGTGAGCGTTAATCTCATAAATCCTACACTATTCTCAGATTTTCTTTTTGTATGGATCACACTGATTGAAAGACATATGGTACAGATGGCAAAGAGAATGTCTGTTGGAAGTAAAAATAAGGGAGGAGGGGAACAACATAGTTACTCCACAGTAACAGTAAAGAGAGTCCAGAGAACAAAAACCAAAAGAGAATGTGGCGAACGATGTACTTGATGCTACTTTATTGGTATATTATTCCAAGAAAAAATACACATCCACATATGTTGCGGTGTAATAGGACCCAACACAGTCCGTGTTTCGGCGGACACGCATTCCTCAGGGGTCCAGATTGATGTAAATACACAAATGTGGATGAACAAACAGATAAAAAACCCACTCCTATAGAGAGCAAACTTGAAAAACACTCCGCTGTGGAGACTGAGATACTAACTTTTGGCTTCAGTACAGCTGGGCTGTGCAGTCCCTATTGCAATCAGTCTTTTCTCAGTCTCCAGCAGGTGGAGTGGTAAGCTTGTGCAGTCTGTGCTGAGGTTTGTTTTGGGCCTGTTGGATCAGATTTAGTGAATCTTTCTTGTCCCTTTTGCTGTCCGGATAGAGCTTGGGGAATCCTTTCAGGGGTCCTACCAACCTCAGGGGTGCCACACTCGGAAGGGTTGAGTTCCTCCCCCCTTTTCCCCCCACCTTCCCTGGGGTCAAGCAGCTTCTTGGGCTGAATCTTCTCTTGCATCTCCGGTGGATAGCTGTAAAGTTATGGTTTGGTCTTCTCTTCATTCCTTTGCTCGGCACTACCGTTTAGATATTCAAGCATGTCAGGACATGGTGTTTGGTGAACATGTTCTTGTGTCAGCCCTTTGGGGGTCCCACCTGTGATAGGTACTGCTTTGGTGCGTCCCATCCATTTCTGTGCCGGTCTAGAGGGACACTAAAGAAGGAGAAATTGGGTCTTTTTGTCCCTCCAGACCAGCACAGACCCCCGCCCTGTTGTTTTGTTCAGTGTTTTTTCATGAAGAGTATGTTTTTTTCTGCGGGAGTTGGTTGTTGGGGGAGTTTAAAAGAGCAGCGGCATTTGGTTCAGCTGGTTTAGCTGGCAAACTGTGGGGCTTTTCTGAAAGGTTCTTGTTCTAATCAGTATTGAACAGTGTGTTCCTTGCTTTCTCTATTTGAGTGTGGAGTTGGGATGTTTTTCAGCCTAGTTGTTTTCTGCTTGGCTATTCGTTAAGACATTATAATAGGGACTGCACAGCCCACTTGTACTGAAGCCAAAAGTTAGTATCTCAGTCTCCACTAGCTGACAGAGGAGCATAAACCCACCTGTTCTAGTCTGGAGAGACTAGAACAGGTAGGCAATTCTGGTCCTTGAAAGCCACAGGCAGGTCAGGTTTTCAGGATATCCATTATAAATATGCATATGATAGATTTGCATCTCTTTTAGCTCTAATAGCTTCCTTCACCTCACTCATTAACCATGCTGGCTGCCGTTTGATCATCCTTCCTCCTTTTTTAATACATAGAATATATCCAGTCTTGGCTTCCAGGATGGTATTTTTTAATAACATCCATGCCTGATGTTAATTTTTCTGATTTCAGGTTTATTTAAAAATTTGATATACTGCCTTATTAAAAATTCAAAGCGTTTTTTGACATTTGCAGCTGCTCTTTTGAGTTTCTTTTTTTACCATTCTCCTCATGCTATCATAGTTTCCTTTTTTTAAAGTTAAATGTTCTTATGTATTGGATTTCTTGTGTGGACTTATTCCAGAGATTGTTAAATCTGATCATGTTATAGTCACTGTTGTCAAGCGGTCCCAGCACCATTATTTCTCGTACCAATTCATGCGCTCCACTAAGAACTAGAAGGTCTGGAATTGCTTCTTTTTTTGTCGGTTCCTGAACCTGCTGCGCCATAAAGCAGTTAATATTGGGGTACTTTTCTTGTGCTTTATAAGGAGAGGGAGAGTTGCAGTATAAATTAAAACCCTGTGACTGGAGTGTCTGTTTTAAATTGATCCCAGGGTTTGTTTTTACTTGAAATTGGATAACTGATGAATAATTAACACTTTTTTTTTTTTTGTTTCCCAGAAATAACAACAAGTCTTCAAGTCAACAGTCATCTTCATCCTCTTTATCATCTTGTTCTTCATCATCAGCATTAGCCCATGAACTGTCACAGCAGACAGCATCAATACCAGAGTCTGAGTCCAGCAGTCAAGTTGACTGGACATATGACCCAAATGAACCACGCTACTGTATTTGTAATCAGGTACATTCCCAGATGATGCTTCTTAAAATCAACTGTTTCTTTCAGCAGTACATATAGCTGCGTATCTGGATTGTTGAAATTGTTGCAGAATAGGTTGTGCAAAATGCAGATAATATATACAGTCTTATCAAAATAGTCTATACCAGGGGTGCTCAATAGGTCGATCGCGATAAACTGGTAGATCGCCAAGGCAAAGTGAGTCGATCGCGGAGCCCATCCCGGGCTCCATGATAGACTCGTGTTGCCTTCACAATCTACCGGGCCGATCAGCCTTCCTCTCCCCGACATCAATTCTGACTTCGGAGAGGAAGTTCCAGGCCAGCCAATTGCTGCCTGGCTGGCCCGGAACCTCCTGTCCGATGGCAGAAATGACGTCGGGGAGAGGAATTCTGGTCGGCCCGACGCAGGGAAGCAGGGAGAGCTTGGGGCCTGTTCCCTGATGGTGGCGGCAGTGGCTTAGGGGAGGGCAGGGAGAAAGAAAGAAAGGGGGGAGGAAAGGAGACATAAGGAAAGAAGAGAAACAGAAATAAAGGGGGCATGAAGAGAGAAAAAAAGAAAGGGAGGCAGGGAGAAAGAAAGGACAGGGAGAGAGGAAGTAAAAGTTGGGGGAGGGAATGAGGTCTGGAGGGGAGGAAGCATACAGGCTGAAAGCAGGGAAGAAATATTGGATGCACAGTCAGAAGAAGAAAGTGCAACCAAAGACTCATGAAATCACTAGACAACAAAGGTAGGAAAAATGATTTTATATTCAATTTAGTGATCAAAATGTGTCCGTTTTGAGAATTTATATCTGCTGTCAATATTTTGCACTATGACCTCCTTTTACTAAACCGCAATAGCGTTTTTTAGCGCAGGGAGCCTATAAGCGTCGAGAGCAGCACTGGGTATTCAGCTCAGCTTCCTGCGCTAAAAACTGCTATCGTAGTTTAGTAAAAAGGGAAGGGGGTATATTTGTCTATTTTTGTATGGTTGTTACTGAGGTGACAGTGCATAGAGTCATCTGCCTTGACCTCTTTGAAAAAACCCTGGAATATAAATAATAATTAACATTTTGTCTGCGTACAGTATGCTTTTTTTTTTTTTTTATTTTATTGTTGGTAGATCATTTTGACTTGGTCATTTTAAAAGTAGCTCGCAAGCCTAAAAAGTGTGGGCACCCCTGGTTTATATAATAAATTAGCACTTTTTAACTTTCATTTTTTGTGATTTTGCATTTGATGAATGTATGGATGACTCAGCAGGTGCATTCATCCCTCTAGAGTTCATACAAAGTTAGTAGCTCAGTTGAGTGCACTATTCTGCAATGTGTGCTACCTTTTGAATGAAACGCACTCATTTTTTATCTTATGGATGTTTAAAGAACCCATGGTCCTTTTCACAACTTTAGAGCAAAATAATGTCTAATATTACACTGTTTATATCAGGGGTGTCCAACCTTTTGGCTTATCTGGGCCGCATTGGCTGAAAAAAATGTTTCTGGGGCCGCACAAACATGCAAACGTTGCAGCAAGACAGAGGAAACACCTGAAGGCAGCAGAGGAAAACACTGCATCGCCCTTGACCGGGGCCGTACAAAATACTTCACGGGGCTGCATGCGGCCCTTAGGCCACAGGTTGGACACCCCTGGTTTATATAGAGGGAATTTTGACAGTCAAGTGATATGAAAAAGTTTTTTCCCCCTCCAGAATCCAGTCAGTATGATGTATATGCATTAATAGGGTGTAATCAAATCTTTAAACAAAATGCAAATAGTATTAGATAAACTCATAACAGTTTCTACATTAGGAAAAAGTTATCCAACACCCATATCACCCATGTGAAAGAGTAACTACTCCCTAACCTTAATAACAAGTTGCATCATCTTTAGCAACAATAATTGCAATCAAATTCTTCCTATTATTATTTAATACTATTTTTTCACATTGTTTTTGAGGAATTTTAGTTCACTCTTTTTTGCAGAACTGCCTTAATTCAGTCACATTTTTAAGTTTTTGTGTATGAAGTATTTATTGCTACAGCATCTCTGTTGGGTTCAAGTCAGGACTTTGACCAGGCCACTCCAAAACTTTAATTTTGATTCTCAGTCATTTAGATGTAGACTTGCTTTTGTGTTTTAGATTGTTGTTTTGATGCATAAACCAATTATGCTTCTACTTATGGACAGATGACTAGACATTCTGCTTAAATCGGTTTTGCTCAGATTTTTATTTTCATCCTAGATTTTTATAGCAATTTTGGAATGCTTAGCAAAAATTGGTTAAGAATTTTCTGGTATAGTGCAGAATTCATGGTTCCTTCAAATAATAAGTTTTCCAGATCCTGAAGCAGCAAAGCATCTCCTCAACATCACTCTACTGCAACCGTGTTTGACTGTTGGCATAATTTTCTTACTCTGGAATAATGTATTTTCTTTATGCCAGAAATAAAGGAATCAATGTTGTTTTCAAGAGTTTCATGTTTTACTTTTGTCCACAGAACATTATCCCAAAAGGCTTTGGGATCATTCAGATATTTTTAGCAAATGAGACCAGCATTGATGTTACTTTTAGATAGCAATGGTTTGTGCCTTGTTGCTGTTTCATGAATCACATTTATGCCCACTCTTTCTTATTATGGAGTCATGAACACTGACATTAGCTGTGGCTAGAGAGCCCTGCAGTTTTTGGATAATGAACTGGAATATTTTGTGGCTTCCCAGATGAGTTGTTGCTGTGCTGTTGGAGTCATTTTGGCAGGCAGGCCACTCCGGCTCTCTAACCAGATATCTGTTTTTTAGGCCATCAGGGACTGGGGATGTTGAGAATGGAGTAGTCTTAGGCCTTGGGATTGTGACAAGCCAAGCCATTTACAAAAATGATATCTACATAAGGGTTTCTAGGAGAATGTGTACCAGTTTTTAAAAGAAGCTTCGTGTTGTGACATTCTACCAAGGACTCTTTGTAATGGTGGTTCTGGCTGGGGGTGGGGTGGAGGGAGCAAATGACAGAATGTTCTTGACACCAGAGCCCTAATTTAGATTTGAGCTAGCATTTTGATGGAAGAAGAGGAAACTGCTAGGCCAAAGAAAAAACTTATATTTCAAGTTTATTATTTTTTTATATACCACCTATCAATGGAGGTTGTTTAAGCAGTTTTATTTGGGGTATGAAGAGGAGGAAGCATGTGTTTCTTTCCTACTCCCTAAATGTTGTCACTATTTATGACAATGAACTGTGGGTTGTCATCAAGTTTGCTGAATATGTAAGTAAAATATTTATTTTGGGATATGATCTTGATAGTACTTGGTGGTTTCATAAAAGCAAAATATTAAGTATGCCAATCTTACAAGGATACATCCTTCTATTTAGCTTGGACTGTGGGTTTATGGTCCCATTCGTCTAGCAGACCTGTGTTTTTACTGATCTTCTCAATTTGTTTTATTCAGGTGTCCTATGGTGAGATGGTAGGCTGTGATAACCAAGATGTAAGTATCAGCATATTAAATAGTTACCACCACCTTTAGATTACTACAGCTCTGTTAATTGTTCCTGTGTATTTACTGTAAATAATTTACTGTAAATATAGTACTGTGCTTATGAAGGTTACAGGATATATAAAGATGTCTACAACTTACCAAAAAAACAACCTGTGTAAAAAGGCTAGTTCCTGGTGGAAATATGCACAATTTTTCTGTTGGCTGGGCAAAAATGCTTTACTATTTTAAACTGTTTATTAAGGCAAAAAAAATCAGTCCAGAATATCCAGCTGCTGTTTGATTGAAAGAGAGCAGCTTACTAAACATTTCTTTCTTTAGACTATCTATTCACTGTGGTTTTTGGTTGTGGAGAACTTCAGCCAGTTACTTTCTTTTTGAAAAATATTTTGCCCAGTACTTAATAAGTCAACTGGTACAAGACTGTAGATATGCAAAGCTCACAATGTTGTTTTTGTAGACAAAATTCTCAATCAGTTAACCCAAATGGGGTTAGTTCTGATTTTGTGGCATCCATTTTCGCAAAGGAAGATGGCATGGGCAGTATCATTTGGGGATCGCTTCTGCCCCTGCTTGACATTGGACCAATAGGGTTGTATGGTGGGACCGGGGGAGGGGGTGTGTGCTGCTACAGGTAGGTCCGTGGGTGTAGAGGGAGGAGTTGGTTTGCTTGGTAGGAGGGGGAGAAGATGGGGGGAGGGAGCTTGAAGTGATAATTGCAAATTATATAAATAGAGGTTTTTTAAAAAAATGGAAGTATTTTATAATAGACCTTGAAAACTCTCACAAATGTTTCACTATAATAATCACAGTAAACTATATAATCTTACTAGCAAAGCCTAAAAAATATATAGAGTATAACCAGAAAACAGTCTAAACACATTAGCAATTATATCAATAAAGATTGCAAAAGTTTCAAATAGTGGAGAAAAAGGACCACGGATATCTTGCTCCAACAAGTCCCAACTTCATGAGACTGAATATATTTTATATATAGGAGCTTCTCCAGTCATTGGTCAAAAAAACTCCACTGGTATATCACTCTATTGCAGTTTCTTTTGTGTTTTGAGCCATGTGGTGCAATCCCTTACACCCCTCCTTTACTAACGCATAGCATGGGTTTTTAGCACTGGCAGCGGCAGTAACTGCTCTGACGTTCATAGGAATTCTATGAGAGTTGGAGCAGTTACCACCGCTGCCAACGCTAAAATCTGTGCTACGCGTTAGCAAAGGAAGGGGGTTAGTGAGGATGAAGAATTTTGTGTTTGACTGCTGATGGAGAATTAATGTTGCAGCCCTTGACAAAGCTGGAGGTGAAACAGGGCCACTGTTGAGCTTTTTTGTGAGATAAAGAATACAGCTGGATTTTTATTTCAACTGTTATGGCTGTGAATTGTGATAGATATGGGATGAAAACTGTGCTCGGACACATTTTTGCAATTTTTTTGAAGACTGCAATAGAGTGATATACAGTACTTACAAGTGGAGTTTTTTTTGACCAATGACTGAAGAAGCTCCTATATATAAAATATATTCCGTGAAGTTGGGACTTTTTGGAGCAAGATATCTGAGGTCTTATTTTCTCCACCATTTGAAACTTGTGTAATCTCTATTGATATAATTGCTAATGTGCTTAGTCTGTTTTCTAGTTATACTCTCTCTCTATTTTTTTAGGCTTCACTATATAGTCGACTCCACCTAAGTGCACGTCAGTTAAGTGCACACTTCGGTTATCCGCAGACTACCACCATGGTCCCGTTTTTTTTTTTACATTAAAGTCAATGGACGTAAACTCCGTATAATTAAAATTCTAATAAGCACACAATCCGCTTATGTGCACTGTTATAGGTCCCACCTCTATTCATTCACATTATGTTCACTCCGGTTAAAAGCAATCACGTTCTCACTTGGATGAGCCACGTGTTTCGGATCAGCAGTCTAGGCCTGGCCAGTGTTCAAACTTTCGGAACTGCACCATGGCGATGCGTGGACAAAAATCTTTGTCTTTGGTTGAACGTGTCGACCATGCTGGACAAAACTCATTGTCTTTGGCTGAATGTGTCAATGCCTTAAAGAAACTTGACTAATGGGAGAGTCAGGTCTCTATTGCAAAACATTATAGCATTCATCCCAGCCAGATTTCTCGGATTTACAAAAAAAAGCAAGCCATATTGAAAGACTGGCAAAACAACAGCAATCCTACCAGAAAACGGAAAAGAATTGGGAAGGCTGGATACATTGAACAGGTGTTGCTGCGATGGTTTGCTGAAGCTAGAAGTCGTCAAATTCCAATCAGTGGGCCTCTACTATTGGAGAAAGCAGCACAACTATCCGAAGAACTGGGCGTAGAAGACTTCAAAGCAATAAACGTATGGCTAGAAAGGTGGGAAGTTCGTAATGGCATAAAATTTAAGAAGCAGCATTGCAATAAACAAAACATGGATGAGTTTGGTGCAGAAAGATGGGTCATGGAAGTGTTGCCATCAGTCATTGGTGGATATGAACCATGCTGGTGTGTCATCCCTGATGGAACATTGGCTTTCAAACACAGCAAAACTGTTGGCTGCAAGGTGCCAAAGGAACGATTGCCATTGCTGCTTAGTTGCAGTATGGATGGTAGTGAAAAGCTCGAGCCACTGCTGATTGGGAATCATTGAAATCCTCGGTGCTTCAAAAACATTAAACGCCTGCCTGTTGAATATGAAAGCAACAAAAACGCATGGATAATGTCAACATTGTGGATTGAATGGTTGCAAAAGCTTGACAGTCTGATGAGAAGGCATAGGAGGCACATTGTAATGCTGTGTGATAACTGTGCAGCACACAACAATGGCGTAAGACTAACCAACATCAAACTCGTGTTTCTTCCACTAAACACGACTTCTTTGATCCAACCGATGAACCCAGGGATAATCACCAACTTCAAATGTCATTACAGGTCGCTCATCTTAAGATATGTGATGGCAGTGATTGATGCAAGCACCGAATCCAGTCCCTGAGCTGCTGAGCTCGCGAGAAAAATGACGGTGCTTTACTCTCTTCACATGGTACGAGTCTGATTATCAATGATTTCAAATTTCTATTGACGGGTAAGCTTCATTCACGCATCTGATGAGACAACTGAAGCTGACACTTCGTCCATTGAACTCCCAGTTGGACTCTCGCCACAAGAGTTTGAGCTGTATGTCGCTATTGACAACAATGTGTCCACATCATCTGACAGCACTAATTCCGATATCTGTACAGTCATAAGGGACACTGCAGACAACCAAGAGTCCAATGAGGATGGAAATACTGCTGCGGTTATCATGACTAATGAACCACCTGCAGAGATTGTTTCCTTCTCGGACGCGCTGAAGTCCCTACACACGCTGCGTTATCTGAAGATAAATGGATGTCACGACTATAGACAGTTTTACAGCATCAGTAGTCAGATACACAGCCTGAGTTGTGCAATCTGCGTGCAGAAAGCAGTGATTATTTCAGTAGAATGTTGGTTTAAAAAAGGTTTACAGTGTATTTCATTAAGCGGAACAGTGCTGTTTCTATAACTGAACCATGTTAAATTGTATTCGGTGTGTTTTTTGCTGAATAAAAGTTTTATTGCATTTGACTACAGCGTACTGTGGTTTTTCATGACTAAAAAGTGGTACTCCGATTAAGCGCACACTCCGTTTAAGCACACGTGGCGGTCCGGTCCGGAGGCCTTACACTTAAGCGGAGTCGACTGTAATAATGCAAAGACATTGAATAAGCTCTTGAACATGAATATCTGTGTATGTAATTGGGTTGCGTAATATGTAAGGAAAAGTCTAAGCTGTACAGTAGAGAATGACATGTGGACAAAATTTTCCCTGTAAGAAACTCATTTCCTGTCCCGGCGAGTTTTTTTCCTGGCCATGCCCCATTCCTGCTCTGTCCTAATCTGCACGAGCCTCAAACACTTTAAAATCATAAGCATTTGAGGCTTCTGAAGTTAAGGCAGAGCTTGCATGAATGGGGCAGGGACAAGGACAGTGGCAAAACTCAGCTAGACGGGATGGGAAAATTGAGTTCCTGCGGGGACAGGGACAAATTTGTCCCCGTATCATTCTCTACAGCTGACATAAGAACTAACCTGGCAATATGATCTTTGATAAAGGGTTTGAATACAGAGAATACTTTCTTATTCAAGTAATTATGAAATAAATGCTAAACACTCACTAACAGGAGTTGAGTACTTCAATAGATAGAAGGTAAATTAGATTTTATATAGTGCTTTGCATACAGACTGGAATCCCAAATATCTTAGGAAGAAAAACTGCATATAACTATACAGCGTTCTTAATAATGGTACATTAAGAAATGAAAAATCAGGAAGGGATAATTCATTTGATGGGGAAGATACTAAAGAAATGATTAATCCTGTAGTTGTCTTGGTTTCATTTGTGTAATACTGTACTAGCTTATCTAATTGCAATGTCTTTTTTAGTGTCCTATCGAATGGTTTCATTATGGCTGTGTTGGTTTGTCTGAAGCACCTAAAGGAAAGTGGTACTGTCCACAATGCACTGCTGCCATGAAACGAAGAGGCAGTAGACATAAATGATGCCTTCGATTGTATCCAAGGAAGTTTACGTTTAAGCATTTTATACTGAACTTCAAATTAAAGCTCACATTTCTTATTCTCTGTGTAAAATAAAAATGAATGTAGGCAATTATACATATTGAACAGTTCTGTTTAATAGCTGTGTTTTTGTTCTACAATTATTTGCGCACTGTGTGCTAGAAATACTATTCCAGCTGGCTACTGAAACAGACCAAGATGGATACATGCAGACTTTTATACTCTTATGAAATCATTTAGTCAAATAAAGGGCATTCTAGAAAAATTCCATTATTTAGAAAATTTCAGCCATTAAGAATGATTTAAAACATTTGTATACATTTTACATTCAAATATGTTCTGATGTATGTATATGTATGCCACCGTGGTTATATAATATGTATATAGTTGCAGAGAAAAATCAGTGCTTACATTTAAAAAAAGGGTGTGAATGATTTTAGAAACTTTTGTAACTGTTTCTTTATGAAACAAAATTCAGCTGGCTGAAGAAAAATGGTTCTTTTGTAAAGTGAGCTGGTATCTTCTGCAGAACTTAGGGCTCCTTTTACAAAGGTGCGCTAGCGTTTTTAGCACACGCACCGGATTAGGCGCTCTAGCTGAAAAACTTCCGCCTGCTTGACATTTTAGCGCACGCTATTCCACATGTTAAGGCCCAAACGCACCTTTGTAAAAGGAGCCCTTAGTTACAAAAGAACCAAAACTCCTGTATTGTAAAGTGAAATAAATTCATGCTATTACTTTGTATGTTTCTACACCAGACTAGGACATAATTCATTAAAAACAAAAATGTTACATATCTGGTTTTTTTTAACTACAGAATTTGTTTATTTTTTGTCAAGTAATTCCTTATTTTACTGGGTGGTTAAAATAAAATAAATGCTGCTATAGAAGTGTCATATTACATTACATTACATTTGTGATTTCTATTCCGCTTGTGCCTTGCGGTTCTAAGCGTATGCTCTTTGATTTGCATAAACTTCTAAATCATGATTGTACCCAGGATTTGACAGAGGGCTGTGGTATTTTGGATGAGCCTAGACATTTCATTCCCAATTTCAGAAATTGAAGACACATTTTTGCCAATAAATATTGATATCTGCTACCCCAAATCTGCAATCGATTAAACACCCCTGTTGGTGTGGATAGCATGAAGAAAGAAAGTTTTAAGAATGTCCAGAATTTGGTATCTAAGGATTAATGCTAAAAAAAAGAAAATGCAGGGTCATGCATTTGGACTTCAAAACCCCAAGGAAGTAATACAGTTTAGGGGGTAAATCTGGAAGTAGCTCTTTACTGTGCTGGTCTGTGAAGTCTCAGAATTTTGAGGTCAGGCAACAGATTCACCTATGATCTGTTGAGAAGGATCACCTATAAATCCCTTGCAGTGGATTGTGATGACCATAGATTTTAGCTTCAAGGGCTGAGGGGGGGGGGGCTTTTTGTGGTATAACAGTGGTTCAGAGTCTCTGGTACTCTCAGGAGTCAACTCAATCAGTTGGGCTATCAGGCTCACACTCTTGAAATTCCTGCTCATTCTGTAGGGCTCTTATAAATGATGTCAGATAATGCTAAGTACCCACGCTCATTCCACTACCTTCTGGTCCCACATTGCAGATCAAATTCTCAAGCAAAGTTTTGGCATCATTATTGACTCTCCTTTAATGATCATCTTAAGTCTTCACATGTTGAGGAAAGTGAGATCCTGCGCCAACAACATTTTGCTGTCCTTGTACAATCAATCATTCTTTCCAGACTGGACTATTGTAATTCCATCTATCTAAATCTAACTAAGAAAAATCTTCAAAGACTTCAGCGGATCCAGAACACTGCGGCTAGGTTGATCTTCGCAAAAAGCTAATTTGATCATGTTTCCCCGCTTCTGTCAAAACTTCACTGGCTTCAGGTGATTTCTAGGATTCACTTTAATTGTACCTGCCTAATTTTCAAGATCCTACATGGCATTCTTCCTCTCCAAATCCCACTATCCTGGAATTCTTCGAGATCTGACATTACCAGATCCACCCACATACTCAAACTATCTTTCCCCTCGTTAAAAGGTGTCATGTATGCAGGTAAATTAGGGAAATCCCTTTTCTTCAAATTCACTGAGCTTTGGAATAACCTCCCTGCCCCGCTGCGGAACCTAGGCTCATTTCAGTTATTCCGAAAGCATCTGAAAACGTGGCTTTTCTCCAAAACGTAAAGCTATCTATTTAAAATGTAAAGCTAGCTATCCTCTTCTTAACCTCTAATTTCTTTTTCTTTTTTTTTCTTTTCCAAAAGTTTATTGAGAAAATGCAAAAAGATACATAACCATAAACAAGGCAACCAACAACCCAGACAATCACATCCCCCCCACCCCGCCAAAAATCATACTGGGATTCTTCAGTACGAGACAAAACAGTCCAAAGCAGAACATGACCCCCCATCCACAACCCCTCCCACCCCAACCCCCCATCCCATTTGTGTGCAGAAAACCAACTAGAAACCACCAAATTAGCTGGGTGAGACCACTAGGAGGCCGATGACCACTTGATGTAAGGATCCCAAACCTTCAAAAACTGAGAAAGGTGATTATGCATGAGAGCTGTCATTTAGACATACGAAAAATAAATGCTAATTTTCCCAATAAATGCCTAGTTGGTGGGTAACCAGCTTCCACTGTGCAGCCAGCAACAGTCTGCTAGCTGTAAACATATGAAAAACCAAGGTCTGCCAGGAGTGCGGCAATGCCCCAAGCGGCATATGCAGTAAAGCACTGCCCATAGATTTACGAACAGGTGTATGAAAAATTTCCATGAGAATTTCAAACACTATAGTCCAATAGGGGGCCACTTTAGAGCAATCCCACCAAATGTGCAAAAACGTACCTCTTTGCCCACACTGCCTCCAACACAAGTCAGAGGTGTGCGAGTAAATACGGTGCAAGCGAACTGGTGTAAGGTACCACTGGTAGAGCATCTTATATCCATTTTCCACCAAAGAGCTAGCAATTGGGCGCAGCTAGCGTTTGAAAAGATTGGCCCACCATCGAGGAGTAAAGGTCCGCCCCAACAAAGTCTCCCAAACTTGAATATATTTGATTGGGGGGGCATTTTGGGAAGTAAGTGCCTTATAAAAGTGAGTAACACATCCCTGACCACAACTGCCACCCATGGCCCATGCCAACAAAGTTTCTGGAATCAACAACTCGCCCAGGGCCATACGATGAAGAAAGTCGCAGACCTGGTGATATTGAAAGAAATCCATGTCCCCCAAATTGTAAGCCTCCCGTAAATCCGAGTAAGAAACAATCTGACCATCCTCAAAAAAATCCCCCAGATCCGCAAGGCCTTGGAGGGCCCAAGTTTTAAATTGCAGATCCAGTCGACCGGGCATAAACCCCTCTGCCACCCAAAGCGGCGTAGATAAAAAATAACACCTACCAGAGAGCAAACGAGCCCGAGTACAGGCCCATATGTTGAAGGTAAGAGCGAGAAAAAGGTTAGAACCTCTTAGCAAAGCCTGGGCCTCCGGTAGAGACAGCCAGGGAAGCCCAACACAAAGATCATCATCAATATGCGAGTGTTCAATCTTGACCCAACTTTTAGAGCGGGTTTTATACCAAGTCAGAAATGCCTTCAATTGGGCTGCTACATAATAGCGCTTCAAACAAGGGACACCCATCCCACCATGGTCTCAAAATTGATACAACACACTCCTTTGAACCCGCAGAGGCTTACTTTTACAGATATACTGAAACAGTTTCTTAGAGACCCTGCGGAAAAAGACATCCGAGAGTGGAATCGGCAAGGCTTGAAAAAGATATAAAAATTTCGGTAATACCATCATCTTCACACTCTGGATGCGTCCAAACCAAGAAAGAGAAGAGGCCTCCCATTTATCAAGATCCACCCACAGAGATTTAAGCAAAGGAGGGAAATTCAAATCATAGAGTGACTGAGGACTAGAAGGAATATTAATCCCTAGATATTTAATACTTTGAGTCGCCCATTTAAAAGGGAACCAGTGTTTCAACCGAACCCTATCACCAGGAATCACCGACAAATTAAGAATCTCGGACTTAGCCATATTCGTCTTAAAACCAGATACCTGGTCAAAGCATTCAAGTTCCGCCAACCTCTAATTTCTTATTATGTCCTTCCCTCATTTATTGAATTACCTGTAAACCGTGTCGAGCTCTATCTTTATGGAGATGATATGGTATACAAACTTAAGGTTTAGTTTAGTTTACATGTGCTCAACGCTCAGTGTGTAATTTATGAACAGTGCAGCTACAATCTTCATGCAGAATATAATCTTCAGAAGCCTCACTTGTGATTAGTTTCACACGAGCCACTCAGCCCGTGATTCACCTAACTCCATAGGCTTCTAAATCCTATGAAGAGTTAGGTGAATCACAGGCAGAGTGGCTTATTTGAAACTAGTCACCACTGAAGATTATATCCTAAATGAAGATTGTAGCTGCACTGTTTGTAAAGGTGTATCTGTGCTGTTCATAATTATACATTGAGCACATGTACAAGGTTTGGAAGTAATTGCTCCTGCCAACAAGCAAGGGGGAGATACCTGGATCCAACAACTCTGTGTCACTGAACAGAGAGGCATTCTTGCACTTTTGGCAGTTCACATTATAGGCCAGGAAAATGACTTGGGTGGATTTTCTCAGCTAATCCTTCCTGGACCCAGAAGAGTGGGAGCTGATCCTTGGAAGCCTTTTAGCTCTTAGTGGACAGATAGGGAAGACCAGTGTTTGACCTTTTGTCCTCAAGTCACAGAAGAGAGGCCGGCTTCAAAGGTATCAATGCTTTGGTTTTCAAGTAGCCTCAGTTGAAGTTGCTTTGTGTTTTGCCCTGGTCTCTAATTGGAAAGGTACTGCAGAGCTTCTCTTCGGTTCTTCTGGCCACTCCAGCCTCAAGAGACTGGTGTACAAACCTGGTATATACACTAGCCGGTCTCTCCTGGCCCAGCTCTGGGCGCAGGGTCTCTTGTCAGTACAGATGGAGGATCTGTATCCCTTCTGGCTTATGACTTGACTTTTTGAGAGGTGGCTTCTTAAAAAGCAAAGTCTGTGAGCTTGTCATTTCCATCTTTCCGAGAATCCACAAGTCATTCACCTCACTGATTTAGGTGTAGGTCTTCTTTTATAGTATAGTAAAACCTTGATTTGCGAGTATAATTCGTTCCAGAAGCATGCTTGTAATCCAAAGCACTCGTATATCAAAGCGAATTTCCCCATAGGAAATAATGGAAACTCAAGACGATTTGTTGCACAACTCAAAAACTTTAATACAAAATACAGTAAAACCTTGGTTTATGAGCATAAATTGTTCCGAAAACATGCTTTTATCCAAAACACTCGTATATCAAAGCAAATTTCTCCATAAGAAATAATGGAAACTCAGATGATTCATTCCACAACCCAAAAACTTTAATACAAAATACTATACACACTTGTATTGCAGGACCTCATTTAGAATAGTCACTACACTCCTGGAGCATCAGAGAGAGAAGAACCATTGACTCAGTTGTGATGATGTGACGCGTGTATACTGTATGTACTTGTATTGCAAGACTTTGCTTGTTTAGAACAATCACTACACTTGCAGTGTCAGAGAAGAACCATCGGCTCAGTTGTGATGTGTGTATACTGTATGTACTTGTATTGCAAGACATTGCTTATATATCAAGTTAAAATTTAATAAAATGTTTTGCTTGTCTAGCAAAACACTTGCAAACCAAGTTACTTGTAATCCAAGGTCTTACTGTATTTGTAATGGCACCTCACTGTAACGCAATATAAGGGTGTCACTGCTATACCCAGCCAGAGCTCGTGTCTCCTTTAATAATAAAATTCACTACTTCGAGACGCCGTCTGTGCTAGAGCGGTTTATCCAGGGCCTGCCGGCGACGCTGCGTGAGGAGCCCAGGACTGCCTGATTTTCCCCTGGACTGTTACATACTTCACAGATAACAGGGGACACAACTCCACAAACCTCATCTTATTATCACATCTAGCGACCCTACCTGTGGAGGGGGGAGCAGATGGATCTTTAATCGCTGGTGGATTGCGGAGCCTCTGCAGAGCTTCCGAGGAGCTTTTTATTGTGATCTCCGGAGGCTCCCAGCGCCATAGGGAGCGTGGTTGGATCACTGCGCACAAACCAGCAGCTTTCTGAGGTGCGCCTCGGCTGGGACGTTCGCTGGCTGCGGGGGCGTCTGGAGCCCTGAGAACATCGGCTATTTCATTTCGCCCCTTGCTGGAATTCTATAATCGTCCGGGAGCGCAGCACAGTTCTTCAGGGGAACACTGGCCTTGGAGGTTCTCTACCGGCTTCTCGTGGGAGGCCATGCCTGCTGAGTTGCGGTGTTACACATAGTTACGGGTGCTGGTATGTTGGCGCCCCACTGCTGCTATTTTGACGAGCGGCTGCCCTATCGCTGCAACATACATTTTGGCTTCCGTGCGCCCCGGCGTGCCTTGCTCCGGAGTTGAGTAGCTGGGCATCTGCGGTGTGCATGGGGACTACTCGAGCTAAGGGGCCCTCACTGGCTGCTCTTGTTCTCTGCCTCTGTGCGCTCCCCTGAGGACTGGACATGTTAAAAAGGTTAACAGTGTTTTCTGTGCTACAAATGCTTTGCTGTTATTATTAACTGAAGGCTTGGCCCGGAGTTGTTTTCTATTTTTTCTATTTTCTGTACCTTAGGGTTTTAGCATGGAATTCCATGCTGGGGTTAGGGGGAGGGCTGAGGAGGGGGGGTCGGGTGAGCATGATTGGGGAATTGCTTGTGTGTTTGGTTCGGGTTTGTATGAAAGGTTTGTATGTGAGTTGTCTGAATGACAGTATGGGTTCTCCACTGTTGAGTCAAGGTTCTTGTATGAGTAACATAACTCGGTATTTCATGAGTGGGTGGGGGCATTGGCTGGGACGGCCTCTACCGCTCATTTTTTGGTTATTCACTGCATCTTTTATGAATATCTGTAAGTTAAATGGTACAATTGCATGTTAAATCATTAAATATAGATGGGATCCACTCACCCATTAAGCGTACAAAAATCTTAGCATATCTTAAGTGTGAGCACACAGACATAGCATTCCTACAGGAGACCCATCTGAGCTCTGGGGAGCATGGGAAACTGCGTAGGGGCTGGGTGGGACAGGTACACTCTGCATCATTTACAACCCGGAAATGCGGGGTGGCTATTCTTATCCATAAGAATATACCCTTCCATGTGCACAGCCAAATTGATGACCCCAACGGGAGGTTTCTTATCTTAGTTGGGGAACTATGGGGTAAACCTCTAATTTTATGCAATATTTACGCCCCTAACATTTACTCTCATGCCTTCTTTACCTCAGTGGTGGGCCACTTAGCACCCCTCCTGCCTCAACCGATCATACTGGGAGGTGACTTTAACTTTGTTGCGCACCCCCAGTGGGATCGTAGACCGGCTAAGCCAGTGACAAAGGGCCATTTCAATCGAGGGGTACACTTCCTTGTTAAGGAGTTGAGGCTGTTGGACTCTTGGCGCACACTGCATCCCACCGAACTAGATTTTTCTTTTTACTCTCACCCCCACTCGTCTCATTCCCGCATTGATTACTTCCTCATCTCAGCTTCTCTATTTCCGAACCTATCGGCGGCGAGCCTTTCACCACCATTAGTTTCTGACCATGCTCTCTTAGGCCTTGACTTACATTTTGGATCCACGGTCGCGAGCCGTATCTGGCGGATGTCGCCATTCCTTTACAAGGATGCGGAGTTTCGAGAATTCTTTCAAAAACGATGGGAAGAATTCCATAACACTAACCCAGTTACGGATGTGGACCCCGTTGTCTATTGGGAGGCGGCTAAGGCGGTTATGCGCGGCCACGTACTGGCTTACATGGCAGCCTTGAATAAAAAGCGAGACGGGGAACTCTTGGCACTGTCGCGGGATCTTGCCAGCTTTCGCTCTCTTCATATTTCCCGTCTTGACGAGTCCTCCAGGCATGCCATGCACGCCGTTAAGGAAAAAATTAATCTTCTTCTGGAACAAAGGGCCAGACGTAATATATACTGTTACAAATACAAACTCTATCGCTGGGGGGATAAAACGGGGAGATTGCTGGCTAACTTGGTGCGCCCACACAAATCTCGTCACACTATTACTTCCATTAAAGACAATCGAGGCGTTACGCATGTCACTCACTCGGCCGTCATGGAGCAGTTTGTACAATTCTACACTGACCTATACGCTGAGCAACCCTATGACGCGGCCGCCAGTGATCGGTTTTTTCAGGGCCTCCATCTTCCCACCCTTACGGATAATCAATGCCTTGCCCTCAATGGCCCTATCCAGGGAGAGGAAATGCAGGTTGCTATCAAAAAGCTCAAACTGGCTAAAGCACCGGGACCCGACGGCTTCGGCCCGGAATTCTACAAATTACTGGATCCCCCAGCTCTTGCATCCCTACAACAATACTTTATGGGACTCCGCAGTACCACTCCCCCTGGGGACACACACAATAGGGCGCATGTTATTATTCTCCCCAAGCCTGGGCGGCCTCTTGACGCCTTGGGGTCTTACCGCCCCATCTCCCTTCTTAACCAGGATGTAAACATTTTGGCTAGTATATTGGCGGCGCGCCTCAATAAATTTTTGCCTACACTCATCCACGAAGACCAAGTCAGTTTTGTACCTGGTAGGCACGCGTCCATGAATCTTTTACGGGTACTGGCAGTTTACAACACCCTCGAGCCGTTTCTGACAGGGCGCTCATCACTAGCCTCGATGTAGAAAAAGCGTTCGATATGGTCTCGTGGCCCCACTTGTTCCGGACGCTTGCCCGATTCGGAATACAGGGGACTTTCTTGCGTGGTTGCTGGCTCTATATCATCGCCCCACGTCCCAACTCTTGGTGAACGGTGGGATCTCTAACTCCTTTCCTTTGGGAAGGGGCACACGTCAGGGCTGTCCACTCTCACCCCTCCTCTTTCTTCTCTCGCTCGAACCTTTGGCAGCTCGAATTCGTCGGGATGAGGGGTTGGAGGGTCTTTGGGTGGGCTCCAGTGAATTTCGTATTAGTATGTTCGCTGATGACATGCTTTTATATGTTAATAATGCAGATCGGACGATGCCTGCCCTGATGTCCCTCATACGAATGTACGGTGTATTCTCTGGATTGAAAATCAACTTTGAGAAAACGGAGGCTCTCTTGTTGGTGAGTTCACCGTCAGAGCCCTGGTGTAGGAGCCTTGGTGTGGGTATTGCCCCGGGAAAGTTGAAGTATCTAGGTATTATGCTTTATAGAGACCCGCATAAGTTGTACGAGGCTAATATCTCCGCTACCATTGGACGGATCAAATCTCTCTGTCTTAAATGGCACTCGTTGCCTCTATCGCTCTTGGGACGCGTGGCCTTGGTAAAAATGGTGCTGTTCCCAAAATTGCTCTACCCACTACAAACTATACCTGTCTGGATTTCCCGCACGGATGAGCTCATCTATCAGTCCGTCATTTGCTCCTTTGTGTGGAAGGGGAGGAGGGCGCGCGTTAACTCAATTAAACTCTCTCAGAGCAGGGATCGAGGGGGCTTGGGCCTGCCCGCCCTGCGCATCTATAATGTCGCTGCGCTACTTCGCTGGATTCATGAACAACTGGTCTCGTCGCGACGCTATTCCCCTGACTCTTTACTTGAGGACTGCTGTCTGCCTTGGTCCTTTTCCTCCTTTATTCATGGAGCGGGGAGGGGGGGCGCACGGCCTCGCTCTGCTGTTCTACCATTCCTCCTTTCTTTCAGACGGGCATGGCACTGGTGGCGGGCTCTCCAGAACAGGTTGCCTACCGTATCCCCGTTTCTCTCTCTTCTCCGGAATCCTAACTTTGCTTCCGGGGTGGAGGGTCTGGCGGGACTGAGAGATCGCACTGCACGCACCACAACTGTGGGTGATGTTTTAGCTCTGGGAGGGGGGGAATTTCCTTCCTTTGCACAAATGCAGACGACGTGGCACCTGCCTCCTGCACACATATACACTTTTTTGCAAATTCATCACTATTTCCACTCCTTAGTACGTGCCCATGGGGATAGTTGGAGAAATGGCCCTTTAGATCTGATTTTTCTCACCACACCTACTGCTTCTAACAAGATTTCAACCTGGTATAAAGCGGGGAGAGACCACTTTGGGGAGGAATGCCTTAGTGTCCTGGGGGGTGAGTGGTCCGCAGAGCTTGGCATGCAGGTTTCTACGGAAGACCTCGGGCTCCTTTTTCAGACACTTTACTTGCATGTGAAGGCCTTGGGCCTACAAGAAACACAGTATAAAATATTGCACCGGTCCTACATCACTAGAGCTAGGGGCTATCATATGGGCTTATGGCGCGATGACACCTGCTCTAAATGCAATTCCCATAAGGGTGACTATGTCCACTTGTTCTTTACTTGCTCCAAACTGCATTTCTGGTCCTCTGTGAAGCTCCACTTAGCGAATGTACTGCAATGTTCTGTGCCCTGGAACCCCCCCCCCCCGCATTGTTGCTGGGAGATGTTACTGATTTCAATCAACAAAGCCTGGACTTTCCTGCTCATAAGTATCTCTTACATGCGCTCCTTGTGGGCAAACAACTTGTCCTGAAACACTGGGCCTCAGAGGAGGTGCCAACATATGGTATGTGGACAGCGCGGATGCACCTACAGGCACGATTTGAACTGGACATCTATGCGTCCCGCCCTCAACCCCACTGGAAACTCTATTGCTCCCTTTGGAGGAACTCTTTAGCTCAGGATGTTTTACCCAATCCGTAGGGGTGGTTCCTGCATTGCAGGCGTATGTATACGTTTATTTTGTATGTCATAACCTGAATCATGTACCCCTCCCTTCGCTCTAATGCTTTGGGTCCCAAGTTACAGCATTTGTATAATTCTGTTTTGCTTCTTTGAGTACAATTCTGTTCTTGCATATGTGCTTCTTGACAACAGGAACAACGACAGTGTGAGTATGTATCTGTTGGGCTGCTTGTGGTGTGATTGGCGGATTGTTTGAGTTGGTTGGGGTGTGCATGATGAGTGGATGTGTTGGATCGTTTGGGGATCCTTGTTGTTGCAGTTCTCTTTATTCAGAAAATGTAGGCGAGGAGTACTGGACGGCACGCTGTTCTCTCTTCTTGCTAGTTATTTGTTCTATACAGGGGTGTAGCACCTTCTTCCGCTGTACAGTCATTTGTTTCAGCCTGTTTGTGACTTTGCATATTGAACTGTTGTTTGGACTTCTCATTGCACAGCTTTTCTATACACCTGTACTGCTTTTGTTTTGTAATGTAGACGGCAGTGGCTGCCTACGTGTTTCTTGTCTTAATAAACATGATTAATAAAAAAAAAAAAAAAAAAAATTTATATACCGCCCAATCGGCCTTCTAGACAGTGAATATTATTTAAAAAACATATATGGAATACCTATACATCTTTAAACAATAATCATTATTAAAAACATTTTAAAACAATACAAAAACAAATAGAAACAAAAAAGACAAGAAGGGTAGAACTACAATTTATAAAGTAAGAAAGAGAACAGATAGGAAAAAACAAAAAGGAGGGTGTCTAAAAGTAGAATAAAACTATGTAGCCCTAAAAAGGGCATTTAGGTCTCGAAAGCATCAAGAAAAAGAAATGTTTTTAAATTTGTCTTAAAATGGTACAGAGTTGATTCTTTCCGTAAGTGGACTGGAATATTATTCCAAAGAGATGGAGCGCTGACAGAGAAAATGGTAGACCTCATTGTGTTGATAAACTTCTGAGATGGAACAGATAAAAGATTTTTAGAAGAAGATCTTAAAGTCTTAGAAGAACTATAGGGAATAAGAAGGTTATTGATAAATTCTGGTTGACTATTGTGTCTAGTTTTAAAGGTTAGTAAAATAATTTTGTATGTGATTCTATGTTCTACCTTTGTCTGGTGATTTCATGAGTCTCTGGTTGCACTTTCTTCTGACTGTGCATCCAATATTTCTTCCCTTCTTTCTGCCTCCTGCATGCTTCGTCTCCTCCAGATCTCCTTCCATTCCCCAACCAACATCTCTGTCCTTCCATGAGTCCAACTTTTTTTTCCTCTCCCTGCCTGCCCCCTGCCATCCAACACACTCCTTTCCCTCCCCCAACTTTTTCTTCCTTTCTCCCTGTCCCTCCCCTTTCTTTTTCTCTCTGACTGTCTTTATGTCTCCCTGCCCCTTTCTTACTTTCTTTCTCTCTGTCTTTCGGTCTCCCTGCCCCCCTTTCTTACTTTCTGTCTTTCTTTCTGTCTCCCTGCCCCCATTCTTTCTTTCTTCCTGCCCCCTTTCTTTCTCCATGCCCCCCTTTCTTCCTTTCTGTCTCCCTGTTCTGCCGCCCTGTCTTTCTGTCTCCCCCCAAGCCACCGCTGGGGCTGTTGTCTGGGAACAGGCCCCCAGGCCACTGCTAACGCCTGGGAACAGGCCCCCAAGCCGCTGTTGCTGTTGAGTTCTCCCTGTTTCTCAACGTTGCAACAGGCTAGCAGCCTTCTCCCTGACGTCAATTCTGACATTAGAGAGGAATTTTTTGGGGGGGAGGGGAATGCTAGAATTCGTAGTCGCTGCTCACCTGTTGTGGTGTCGGGGAACAGGGAGAACGCAAAGGCAACGCGAGTCTATCATGGAGCCCGGGATGGGCTCCGCGATCGACTTGTGTTGCCTTTGCGATCTACTGGTCGATTGTGATCGACCTTTTGGGCACCCCTGAACTAGAGCAATAGAAGTAACATCAGGAAATACTTTTTCATGAGGAGGATGGTGGATGCCTGGAATAGCCTTCTGAGGGCATTGGAGACAAAAACAGTAGCTGAATCCAAGAACTTGGGAAAAACATAGGATCCTAATATATATTTAAAAAGATGGAGTCAAAGCTAAACATTTTCACATTTGAAATAGGGCATGGGGGTACAAGTTGCATGGAGCAGCAGATGCAACTGGCCACTTTGTTGGGCAGACTGGAAGGATACATATCTTTATCTGCTGCTGTTTCTTTAGCTATACAGTCTCACATACCATCATATCTACTACTTTGGGAGAAATTCTATAAGAGGTGCCCTAAAGACAGACACATAGATAGGCATCTAAAGTTAAGTGCCTAACTTAGTAAAACTGCCTTCAATTATGAGCTTTAACAAGCTCATAATTGAGAAAAATAAAAATTGAGAGATAGGCACCTATCTTATGTGCGGTTCTACAAAAGAAAGGCACCTATCACATGGTGCCTAAGTAGAGAATGGCATGGAGACAATTTTTCCCCATCCCCGCGGGAACTCATTTTCCCATCAAGTTCTTTTCCTGTCCCTGCCCCATTCCTGCAAGCTCTGTCCTCAAACACTTTAAAATCCTAAGTAGCAACATTCTAGAGCTCAGATTGTGATGTCATAATGCCTCATTCCACCAATGCCTAAGCTCCGTCCTCATCTGCACAAGCCTCACACTTTAAAATCCTAAGTAGCAACATTCTAGAGCTCAGATTATGATGTCATAATGCCTCATTCCACCAATGCCTAAGCTCCGTCCTCATCTGCACAAGCCTCAAACACTTTAAAATCCTAACTAGCAACATTCTAGAGCTCAGATTGTGATGTTATAATGCCTCATTCCACCAATGCCTAAGTTCTGTCCTCATCTGCACAAGCCTCACACTTTAAAATCCTAAGTAGCAACATTCTAGAGCTCAGATTATGATGTCATAATGCCTCATTCCACCAATGCCTAAGCTCCGTCCTCATCTGCACAAGCCTCAAACACTTTAAAATCCTAACTACCGGTAGCAACATTCTAGAGCTCAGATTGTGATGTCATAATGCCTCATTCCACCAATGCCTAAGTTCTGTCCTCATCTGCACAAGCCTCAAACACTTTAAAATCATAAGTGTCCGAGGCTTCTGCGGTTAAGGCAGAGCTTACAGGAATGGGACAGCGAGAGAAACAAAACTCACAGGGACGGGGAAAAATTTGTCATTCTCTAGGTGTGTTTAGGGGTGGAGAAAGACAGGCACCAGTAGGTGCAATTCTCTAAAGGACTTAGGAGTCTACAGTATAATGTCGGCCTTTAAAACCCTGGCCTATATTACAGGTGGCTAAGTTTAAGTTAGGCACCACTAAGCACGATTCTGTAATGAGCACCTAACTGCGACTGACATAATAGACGCCAATCACAGAATCTGGCCCTTTCTTCCTTTATTTCTGTACGTGCTGAATGTGCCTTCACACAGTACCTCATGTAGGCTTTTCTATTCCTTGGCTCATAGAAATCACCAGAGCCTTTTCCAAGCTTAAAGTGTACAGATGTGGTTTTATAGGTCAAATCGGCTGTAAAGTTTTACTCTCTCATCATCTCTGTCAATCCTTCCAGAAAAGGAGAAACACACACACACCTTGACCTGTAGTTTCTTTATTTTTACAAAATCTAACCTGTGAAGATGCCTTTGCTTGCTGTTTGTTGCTGAATTCCGAGCTAATGAGTTGTGTATGATATATCACAGTGGCTCATTAATTCAGAATTTTAGCTAACTTTCATGCATTGCAGAATACTTGTGAAAGGTTACTAGCAAACATCCTGGTGGGTTTATTTTATAGCTTCTTCACCCCCTTTGCCCTCTCCTACTCACACTGGCGCTATGGTGTAAACAAAATAAACAAACAAAAAAGGTTTTCCCTCTCTGTTAAATCCTAGCTCACGTTCGCGGTCTAACACCAGCTCTGGCAGGATATACATTTCAAATCTGACATATTGTAATCACAAAACAGAAAATAAAATTATTTTTCTACCTTTTGTTGTCTGGTCATTATTCAAATCTTGTTGGTCCAAGGCTCTGGTTGTCTTCTGAGAACTTGCTTGCCAGGGTCTCCTTCTTTCTTCTTTCTCCGTGCTAACCATCTTTCATCTCTATCCTCCTCTTTCATTTCCCTTCCCTCCCTCGGAGGTCTGCCATCTTTCCTTTTATTCGTCTCCATCCACAGATCCACCTTTTCTCAACTACCCTTTCATCCAGCATCTCTCCCTCCTTCCCCACCACCTCAGGGTCCACCATCTCTCTCTTTCTTTTCCCAACCACCCTCCTATCCAGTATCTCTATCCCCCCCCCACACCATACCTATTGTCCAACTTCTCTCCCTTTCTGTTCCTTTCCTCCCTAAATCCCATTGTCCACCATCTCTCTCCCTCTCCTCTGTTTTTAGACCCATTATTTCTTCCCCCCCAAAGTCCGGCATATGCACGTCTCTTTAAACCCCCATTCCCTCCCTATCTCCGTGTACTTCTACACCAGGGCCCCCTCCCCTGAAAGTCTGTCCCTCCTCCCTGAAAGCCTGAACAACCCCCCTGAAGGCCTTTACCCCACACTTGAAGGCCTGCCTGTCCCCCTTGAAGGCCTGTACCCCACACTTGAAGGCCTGCCTGTCCCCCCTGAAGGCCTGTGCCACCACCCCTGAAGGCCTGGCCCCCCTTGAAAGCCTGCACCCCATCCCTGAAAGCCTGCCTGTCCCCCCTGAAGGACTGCACCCCCCCAGAAGGACTGCACCCCCTCTGAAGGCCTATGCACACACACCCTGAAGGACTGCACACACACACCTCTCCGGAGGGCCAGCATGTTCCCCCTGAACTCCCGTGCATCCATTTACCTAATTTCATTAGCGGAGCAGCCTGCAGAGAGGATTGCCCTTGTTAGCAATCTTTGCAAGCTGCCATAGGCCTTCGGAACTGTTTCTTCTGCCGCGATCCTGCCTCTGATGTCAGAGGAGGGGTGGGACAGCTCCGAAGGCCTATGGCAGCTTGCAAAGATCACTAGCACAGGCGATCCTCTCTGCAGGCTGCTCTGCTTATGAAATTAGGTAAATGGATGCACGGGAGGCCAGAGGGGAGGCCGGACATCAGCACTTCCCGACTGACCCTTCCCCCTCGCCCTCTAAAGCAGGAGTGGCAATGGCCGGCCAGCAAGAGGCAGCGCTGCCGTTTCTGCTTTAGAGGGCGAGGGGGGAGGGTCAGTCACTGAATCGGGAGGCCAATTTTTTGTTGTTTTAAATCAGGGGTCTCAAAGTCCTTCCTTGAGGGCCGCAATCCAGTCAGGTTTTCAGGATTTCCCCAATGAATATGCATTGAAAGCAGTGCATGCACATAGATCTCATGCATATTCATTGGGGAAATCCTGAAAACCCGACTGGATTGCGACCCTCAAGGAGGGACTTTGAGATCCCTGTTTTAAATCAATTCGAATCAATTCACCCGAAGTGAATTGGTGAATCGGGCAGCACTAGGCACAGCCACTGACCCTCAAGCCTTGTAGAAGGACTGAGGCTGAGATAGACACTAAAGAATGACACGAGATTGTTTCCTGTAGTTATCCACAGGGACGGTGATGAATTTTGTAACTGTGTCATTCTCTAGTCCAGCATAACAGAATGCTCTTTTCTATGTTCCAGTCAATCTTACTTTATTCTTTTGAGATGAATGCAGAACACGTGTTGGAGCATATTTACGTAATTTATATGACAAACTAATATTTAAGCCCGTTACATTAACGGGTGCTAGAATAGATGTGTAGACTTTTAGCACAATGGGTCGCTGAGGCGTTTCTTTCTTTCTTACTTTATGTTTTTTATCTCTCTCCCTGCCCCCCTTTCTTTCTGTTTCTGTCCCCCTGTGTCTCTCTGTCTCTTCCCTGGCCCCCTGTCTTACTGTCTCTCTCCCTGGCTGTCTGTCAGTCTTTCTTTGTTTCTGTATCTTCTCCCTTTGCGAGTGTGGGGCAGTTGTAGGCGCGCAAGCGCACTCCTTCCGGCCACGGACATACGGAACACGCAGGTAGGAGTGCTCATGCGCCGCTTAGGGTTTTATTATGTAGTCATTAAGCCTGTTACATTAACGGGTGATAGAATATATGTCTGTCTGTCTCCCTCCCGCTGACTCTCTCTCTCTCCTAGCCCCCTTTCTCTGTCTGTCTTTCTGTCCCTCTCCCTGCCCCTGTGTCTTTCTTTCTTTCTGTCTCCCTCCCTCCTGCTGTCTGTCATTTTTCCCCATTTCCCTGTGCAGCAGCATTTCCATCCCACTTCCCTCCTATCCCCCCCCTTTCCTGTGCAGAAGCAGCAGTGGTATTTCCCTTCCCCTCCAAGTCCCTGTATAGCAGTAGCAGCATTTTCCCCCACCCCCTTTCCCTTCTCTTACCATGATCTGCTCTTCTCTTACCTGCTCCGTTCAGCCCCTCCCCCTTCTTTTACTGCCGTTGTTCTGCTGATCTGGCCTGCTCCTGACCCTCCCACCGCCGACAAACCTCCGGGCTCAAGCTGCGTAGGCAGCACTTTAAACACGCTGCTTCACGGTCTTCTACTACCGATTTCCTCTCCCGCGTCTGTCTCCGATGATGTCATCAGAGACGCGGAAGAGGAAATCGGTAGAAGGGCGCGAAGCAGCGTGTTTATAGTGCTGCCTACGCCGCTGGAGCTGGGAGGTTTGTGGAGGGTCAACGGGCGGAGCGGGGCTGCTCTCCACCACTCGGTTGCTGCCACTGCCCCACAGGGCCGTGAGTGTGTTGTAGTCGCGCATGAGCACTTCTTCAGGCCACGGACATACGGAACACGCAAGTGGAAGTGCGCATGCGCGGCTTAGGGTTTTATTATAGAGATTAATCTAACATGTGATGTTTGCAATGTCACTAGACTTTATGTACTGGCTGTACATTTGTATACCTAAAGAGGGAAAAAGACCTCAGACTCCCTTCAAATCATTTCAAGCAACCAAAACTGGTCAACTGAATGGGATATCCATATAATAGTACAAAAGGAAGTGGGAACGGACAATGAGCACTCCACTGAAGAACACTGATGTAACACCAACTTGTTTATTTCATAAAAGGACACAAGCAGAAGCTGTAGACCCGACACAGCACTGTGTTTCGGCGTCTGAGGAACGCCTGCATCAGGGGTCACTAAAAATGGAACCAAACCTGTGGCGTATATGTTCACAGATGACATGTCTGGGTCCAACTAACATGCCAGAGTAACCAAATTCGCTGAAAAGCTATGGAAGCATTTTCAAAAAGGTTTGGTTCCATATTTAGTGGCCCCTGATGCAGGTGTTCCTCAGAGGCCAAAACACAGTGCTGTGTCGGGTCCACAGCTTCTGCTTGTGTCCTTTTATGAAATAAACAAGTTGGTTTTACATCAGTGTTTTACAGTGGAGTGCTCAATGTCTGTTCCCACTTCCTTTTGTATTGTTTTATACCCATGGGTTCTCTGTCCTGTTGGACTTTTTGGTGTTTACTATATCCATGTAATAATCATAGTTCTTTTTTAAATAAAAAATCTTTTTATATTGTATAAATATAAAAAATCAGCGTAATTTCAAAATGAAAAAGACTTGGGGCTCCTTTTACGAAGTCGGGTTAGCGGTTTAAAGCGCGCTAGCCACTACCGCCTCCTCTTGAGCAGGCGGTAGTTTTTTGGCTAGTGCGGGGGTTAGCGCCCACTAAAAATGTGCATGCGATAAAGCCACCAACGCGGCTTCGTGAATAGGAGCCCTTAACTTATTGGGAAGAATCAATTCAATTTCAAAATAAAAAAGACTAAGGGGCTCCTTTTACGAAGGTGCGCTAGCGTTTTGAGCGCACGCACCAGATTAGTGCGCACTACCTGAAAAACTACCGCCTGCTCAAGAGGAGGCGGTAGCGGCTAGCGCGCGCTATTCCGCGCGTTAAGGCCCTAACGCACCTTTGTAAAAGGAGCCCTTAGCTTATTTGGAGGATCAGGATTCCTCCCAATAAGCGGTCTTTTTTATTTTGAAATTATGCAGATTTTTTAAATATTTATACAATTTGAAGAGGGTTTTTTTTTTAGACGGATGATTATTACATGGATATTCCATTCAATTGACCAGTTTTGGTTGCTTGAAATGATTTGAAGGAAATCTGAGGTCTTTTTCCCTCTTTAGGTATACAAACCTACAGCCAGCACATATAAATATATAAATTTCCCTATATAAATGCCTTTTTGAGGTTAATTTGGTCCCAAATTAATTCATTGTTAGAAAATCATGTTGCCCTATCTTATGATACTATTTTATTTGGTACATCAATGAGATTTAAGAGTCAAATTTCAGCAAATAACAATAAACTTTTGCTAATACTGACGGGGGTTGCCATTCGACATATTATTGGGAATTGGAAGGATTATACTAAAATTAATTATACCTTTTGATGGAATTCAGTCTGTCATATTTATAAAATGGAGAGAGTGCTTGCCATACAGCAAGGAAATTACAATAATTTTAGAAAGATTTGGGGGCCATTGATTACATATTCTAATGACTAGACACTTTAAACACCTTTTTATTATATAGGAATATGATTAGTGTGGGATTGGGATGTATGATATATGTTTAATTGGTTGATTCCTAATAGAAGGGATGGGGAGGGAGGGTTTCTTTTTTATGCTTACTGATAATAATATATAAGAATATCAAGTGATTTGTAAGAATTCTCTGATTAATTATTGTACACTTGTTATAAGATATGAAAATGAATAGAGATTTATTAAAAAATATATATATTTATACAATATGAAGAGGTTTTTTTTAAGACAGATGATTATTACATGGATATGCCATTCAATTGACCAGTTTTGGTTGCTTGAAATGATTTGAAGGGAGCCTGAGGTTTTTTTCCCTCTTTAGGTATACAAACCTACAGCCAGCACATAAAGTCTTAGTGACATTCCAAGCACCACATGTGAGATTAATTAAGAATGAAATGAGTACGCCATTGTGAGAGGGATGGTGGACTATATTTTTTTTAAATAAAGAAGGAGATACAGGAGCTTCATCCCTTTCTTTGACACTCATACAGATGTGAACAATGTGTGGCTTATAATATGGAATTGCCTTCTGCTAACTGGAGGAGATTCGTACCGTTATCTCACATCATCTCCTATCTTGGCAACCTAGAGCTGTTGCCACCCAACGAAAAGCACTCCATAAAATTGTGAAGTGCAAGCTTATTTCATAGGCAAAAGGGAACTTTAAATCTAGTCCCTAAACTTGTGTCTGTGCTGGGCTCAGAGGAAGCCCCGCCCTCAGAGCTGGACTGCCCTTTTGCTTCTAGGATGTCTGGTCCAAGTAAGCGCAGATGGTTTCTGTGTGTGTGATGAGCTGGAGGCAGAAGGCTGGGCGGCAGCCAGTAGTTTGAAAGGGATGCTGGTCAAAACAAAACAACTTCGGCAGCTAACAGGGCAAGAAAACTTTCAGATCTGATCTGGATTTAAGCAAACTGAGAGGTCCTAGGAAAATGGATGGCCCCTGGAAGCTGTAATTGCTAGTAGGGAGAGAGGAGAAAAGTGATGTAAATGAGAATGGAGAGAAGAGTTCAAAAGGAACTTGAAATTCCTACATGCAAAGCGGTGTTTTGAAGTTTTCAGTGGCTGCTGGCAGACCTGATGTCTCTGCAGCTTGGAAATTACAAGCAGATTTGCCAATTACTGTCTTGCGATGCTGCTAACTTATTTCACATACGTTATGAGACAAAAGAAGCGATTTTTACCCATTAACTCTGCATGGGAAGAGTGAGCACCCCCTTCCCCACACACGCACACCTTTTTTGGGGGGGCAGCTCAGGCTCTTCAGCGCTACTTATGGAAGATCCGCTTGCATCTCCCTCAGACTTTTTGGGCTCGTTTGACCTGTTTTCTGAAACTCCGATTGCAAGGATGGGGCCATTTGGGACCAAACCGTGATGCGAAGGGCTCAAATGACCCGGACATGCTCGGCTGGCAGCTTTGGAGATGCCCTCGACGCTGTCGCCCTCGGCCCATCTTTGTGGCGCTGGTAGTGGTGGTCTGCCTGTCCTACCAAAGCCTGACCTTCTTGGGCAGGAAGATCTTCACCTTGCCCAGGACTTCCCAGACCAAATTAGAGCGGGTGAGCTCCACAAATAGCACGCACTGCCTCTATACCTTGGAGAACCTGCACCCAACAGAAGAGGTAAGAAATTCAAAATGAACCTAGTGGGGTGATCATTTGAAAGGTCACCTGCATGCCAAGTTGAGAACCATACTGTGCAAAGTAGAAGCCAGCTCTGGGGGTACTGTGGGTACTTGAGTACCCCTAATATTGAACAAACTAGCTGTGTCCAGGGAGATTTCCATTTCCATTGGATTTAGCACCCTGAATAATTTTTTTTAAAGTTGGATCCTATACTGTGTGCAGGGCTGTCCAAGTCCGGTCCTCGAGATCTACTGGCAGGCCAGGTTTTCAGGATATCCACAATGAATATGCATTAGAGAGATTTGCATGCACTGCCTTCTTGGTATGAAAATCTTTCTCATGCATGTTCATTGTGGATATCCTGAAAACCTGGCCTGCCAGTAGATCTCGAGGACCGGACTTGAGCAGCTAATGCTTCTATTCCAGTGGTCTCAAACTCAAAACCTTTGCAGGGCCACATTTTGGATTTGTAGGTACTTGGAGGGCCGCAGAAAAAAACAGTTAATGTCAATTTTGCATGACAATTTTGCATGAGGTAAAACTCTTTATAGTTTACAAATCTTTTCTTTTGGCTAAGTTTTAATAATAATATTGTAATTTATAGCTAAAGAGACATATGATCAAGAAATTGTTTTATTTTACTTTTGTGATTATGATAAACATACCGAGGGCCTCAAAATAGTACCTGGCGGGCTGCGAGTTTGAGACCACTGTTCTATTCTGTTGTCCTCATTATCTTTATGAAGTTTTACATACATGGAACATTTAAAAAAAAAAAAAAAAAGTCAAATGTGAGCAGGCAGCCAGCAGACTGCAGATGGTTGCGTTCAGCCTTCTTCTGCAAATCTTCTTAAATATGAAGGGCTATGCCAATAGCTGTCACTTGTGTTTTCAGGCTGTCCCTGGGGTACCTTCAGTAGTTTTGAGCTTGCTGCAAGCCCAGTTTTCCAGGCTGAAAGAATGGCGGGCCAGGAAGCCTAGAAAAGTGATGCAGACACAAGCTGAGCCTGAGTGGGATTCGGGGCTCTGCCGGCTTTATTAGCGGGTCTTTCCTACTCTGGGACTGTCATGTATGTATTCTGCCAGTCTGTCAAGTGACTCTCATGCCATTTCGTGTGACTGCCCGAAGGAATCCTTATTCCCGCAAAAGAATTCTTGCTTTTCAGGAACGTTTGGCTCTATTTATGCAGAGATAATTGCTTCAAGATGGTAAAAAGCAGCCTGTTTCTGTAGTTACATTCATCCATGCTTGAAACCACCACACTAGCAAGAATCTTCAAAATGTCAGCTTTCTTGTTTCCTTGGTTGTATTATTTTCCTCTTTTTTTCTTCTACTTCAGGGTCTCTTTTTCTCTGTCTGCACTTTTCTACTGGCCACGCACATCTGTATTACAGTTCTTATAGGAGTTGATCCTTTCGTGTGCTGCATTTCTTTAAGCTCATATGGGTGGGAGCGACTAAAACAGACGATGCTTTCAAAGACCTTAAATAGGAAAAGAAACAAATGATTTACTTTATCAGGCAAGTAAAATCTCAGCTGATTTGCACCTCCCGCTCCTCTCTTTTCTCTAGAAGCCCTGTGCACACATTTCTGAACTCTGGAAAAGTATAAATCTGGCCATATAACTTGTTGGAGCTGAAACAAGTTTGTCATGCAACTGTCAAGACAGCTAGTTTATTTTTGCTCTGGAATTTTTGGATGAGCACATTTAAGATAGGATCGAGTTTTGTAAAGTCACTGGGGAGCTGAAAGTTGTGCATGGGAGCATCCCAAAGTCATACCTCTAAGGCAGTGGTCTCAAACTCAAACCCTTTGCAGGGTCACATTTTGGATTTGTAGTTACTTGGAGGGCCTCAGGAAAAAAAAAAAAGTTAATGTCTTATTAAAGAAATGACAATTTTGCATGAGGTAAAACTCTTTATAGTTTATAAATCTTTCCTTTTGGCTAAGTCTTAATAATAATATTGTCATTTATAGCTAAAGAAACATATGATCAAGAAACTGTTTTATTTTACTTTTGTGATTATGATTAAAAAAAAAAATACCGAGGGCCTCACAATAGTTCCTGGCCCCCGGGCCGCGCGTTTCAGACCACTGCTCTAAGGCATCTTCTGCTGTTATGTAACATAGTAAATCACGGCAGATAAACAACAGCATGGCACATCAGTCGGCCCAGAAAGGCAACCAGGGTTCTTTAGGAAACCCATTGCAGTCTACCCTCGTCTACACTTTAAACCAGGGGTGTCCAACCGTTTGGCTTCCCTGGGCCGCATTGGCCGAAAAAAATGTTTCTGGGGCCGCACAAATGCGCAAACGCTGCAGCAAGACACAGGAGGGAGATGGCAAGACGGTAAACACCCGGGGGCAGCAGAGGAAAACACTGCATTGCCCTCGACTGGGGCTGCGCAAAATACTTTACGGGGGCCGCAGGTTGGACACCCCTGCTTAAAACAATAAAAATAAATCTAGAGGTTATCTCAGGTTTTCAGTGAGTAGAAATGCTGTATACTCCATTGTCAGGCCATATAGGGAACCTCGGGGTTTATCTCATACTTTTGTGAATTCCTTCTCTGTGACCCATTGTTGTGGAGGCTGCCATGGTGTTTTAGAAACATAGAAACATAGAAGATGACGGCAGAAAAGGGCCACAGCCCATCAAGTCTGCCCACTCTATTAACCCACCCCCTTGAGTCTGAGTGCTAGTGACCTTGACTTGACCCTCGTAGGGATCCCACGTGGATGTCCCATTTATTCTTAAAATTGAGCACGCTGGTGGCCTTGATCACCTGTACCGAAAGTTTGTTCCAGTGATCTACCACCCTTTCCGTGAAGAAATACTTCCTGGTGTCACCACTAAATTTCCCCCCTCTGAGTTTGAGCGGGTGCCCCCTTGTGACTGAGGGTCCCTTTGGAAAGAATATATCTTTTTCCACCTCGACACGACCAGTGACATACTTAAATGTCTCAATCATGTCACCCCTTTCTCTGCGCTCCTCCAGGGTATAGAGCTGCAGTTTGCCCAGTCTTTCTTCGTATGAGAGACCCTTGAGTCCGGCGACCATCCTAGTGGCCACCCTAGATGAATCACCAGTCTTACACCCCTTCGGTTAATTTTCAGGCCCTTAGCTTACAGCCTCCACCCCTCGACATACACAAGATTTTGAAAATTAAACTGATCACTACTGATGATCCCATAAACATCCTTTAAAAATGTAGATTAAAGTATATATATAAGGCTATTCCCGTGCTCTTTGCTGACGTTAAGTACTAAGCCTGGCCTTCTATTTATTTAATTAACTTGGTTTCTATCCCATCACCCCCAAGAGCTCAGAATGGGTTATAGGTTAAATATACATTGGGCTACTTTTACGAAGCCGCGGTAGCGGTTTAACGCGTGTAATAGCATGCGCTAAACCGCCGGACGCGCTAGCCGCTACCACCTCCTTTTGAGCAGGCGGTAGTTTTTCAGCAAGCGCGGGGGTTAGTGCGTGATTACAAGTCGCGCGCGTTAAAGCCGTTACCGTGGCTTCGTAAAAGGAGCCCATAATATACAGTTAACAGATTACAAGTACAAGTTTTTTTGGTACAAATTTTTATCCTAACTTGACACATACCAAGGATCTAGTACCAATATATATAATATACAGTGAGTGGAAATGCTGTATAATCCATTTTCATTTGGACCATTCGGGTCTTTATCTGCTGTCATCTACTATGTTACTACTAGTGTTTTAGCCCGTTACATTCGTTACAGTAACGGATGCTAGAATAGCCCCACCTATACCCTGACTCTGACCCCACCCATGCCCCGCTTCTATCATGCCCCCACTGCCTCCCACTGATCCCAGTCCCACCACCTCACTTTTCACCATTTCCTTTGTACCCTTTTGGCCCTCATAGATCCTCCATTGCATTTATCACCCGACAGGGTCTTTACTTACACGAGGCGGCAGCAGCAGTCCTGACGTACCAACCTTTCCTCCCTCAGTGCCCCAAAGCAGCAGTGGTCCTACTATTTCCATCTCTCCCTTTCCCCCTTTCACACCCTCTACCATCTCTCTCTGACCCTGTTTCACCCCTTTTGCCATCTTTCCCTTCCCTGTCCCCCTCTGTCCTTCCCCAAGACCATCTCTCTCTCCTGCCCCCTCCACATTCCCTGAAGTGTATCTCTCCCTATCTCCTACCATCTCTCCTGGTCCCCCTAGTAGCCCCTCTGTCCTTCTCATCCATCTGTCTCTGTCTCTCTCTCCTTTCCTCACTTGAGTCCAACATCTCTCCCTTCTCCCACTCCCTCTCCCGAATCTGGGGGAAATCCACTGCTTTATTTTAAGCAGCATACATTTGTTCTACTCTTTGGGATCTGTGGTCTGTCTCAGTATGGTAGCTGTTATGCTTCTCTGGCATACTTCCCTCTCTTTACCCCTCCTATGGTCTAGTATGTTTATCCTCTTTCCCAGTCTGGCATCTCTCTCCCCTCTTTCTCTTCCCCCCCCCCCCCCTCTTTTTGGTCTGGCATCTCTGTCTTTCCCTTCCCCTCCCCCTGCTTTAGTCTGGAACCTTTTCCCCCTCCTTCCTTTCCCTGGTCTGACATCTCTCTCTTCTCTCTCTCTCCCCCACCCCCACCCCCTTTCCCATCCAGTAGTCTTAACATCCCCTTTCCTTCCTCTTCCTCCCATGGTCGTTATAGCAATCTTTTAAAAGTCTTCAAGTCACTCTGTTGTCTTATATATAACAGAACATTATTCCAGTTATCAGGGCTTATACAGGAAAAAGCACCTACTCTCTTCTCTCACAAAGTAATTTACTCTAATTCTTCAGCTCGCAGCTTTTATCTTCCCCAGAGCTGTTCACAGACAACCAGTGGCGTAGTATGGGGGGGGGGGTTGCGAGGGTGGTCGGTCCACTCTGAGCGCGATCTTCCTCTCCGTCCCCCCTTTGCACTCCTACCCCTACCCCGTGTCCGCGCCCCTTCCCCATTCCTTTCTAACTTTGGCGTGAGGAGCGATGACATCAGAGAAAGCAAGCGCCAAATCCGACGCAGGCGGCAGTGGGGTGGGTGGGCAGGGGACCTCTAGCCGCCAGCAGTCTGCAGAAGCTGCGGCCTACAGCCGCCGACATCCGCCTCTGGGGAGAGAGGGGAAAAAAAAAGATTTGCGCACATGCGCATTCCTACCTGCGGTGCCCTACAGCTCATGGAAAACGGATGCACGCAGGAGGGAGTGCGCATGCACGGCTTAGGGTTTTATTATATTAGATGAGTGTACAGCAGTGGAGTATACAAGCGGTTTTTTGGAAACCGCTTAGTTTTAGGCGGCATGCAAGTTTTTAAAATAAATAAATACATACATTTGAAAATTTTGGGAATAACTTTGGATCGTAGCCTAACTTTTAGGGAGCATACAGATCTGTTAATTAAAAAAAGTTATGCAATATTGTGGAAATTGAGGAGCATCAAGAAGTTCTTTGTCATGGAGACCTTCCGGTTGTTGGTCCAATCTACTGTTCTGTCCACTTTGGACTATTGTAATATTGTTTATTTGGGGTTACCTATAAAGACTTTATCAAGACTTCGATTAGTTCAGAATGCTGCTGTTCGTCTGATTTTTGGTCTTAAAAAATATGATCATGTCAGTCCTTTTTATGCTAAGTTGCACTGGTTGCCATTTGGGGCAAGAGTGTTCTTTAAGTTTGGGTGTATTTGTTATAAGGCACTTTTTGAATTATTGCCCTCTTATTTGGTTTCTTATCTGAAATTGTCTTATTCAACAAAATGTACCAGAAACTCAGGGATGTTCATCTTCCCTACTCCAAAGGCCTGCCGTTACAAGACTTTTTTGGACAGGACATTGGAGTATCAGGCTGGGAAGATGAACTCCTGGTTAAATCCATTGATGGCCTAAACCTATTCTTACTTTACATTTAGGAAATCATTAAAAACTCACTTATTTGATAAACAAGAATGTTGGTTTTATATTTATGATGAGGTGTTTTATCTTTTTATAAGATTTTTTAATCTTATGTTTTAATTGATAATAACAGTTTGGAACTATATTTTAACCAATGTCATATTTGATTGATGCATGTAGCAGTGTTATTATAAAATTATACTTTTTGCTGAAATGATTTAGTTTTTTTTCTGTTGTGAACCGCCCAGAACTGCTGGTTGGGCAGTATATAAGAAAATTTATTATTATTACGATTACTACATATAACCCTATATGTCATGTCTATTCAAGTTACATTGTAAGCTCTTCCGAGCAGGGACCATCTATTAAATGTCAAAATGTACAGCGCTGCGTACACCTTTTAATGCATAATTTTTATTTATGTATTTATTTACTGGGATTTAATAACTGCCTTATTCACCCACAAGGCTGAATACAGCAGGGAGACATGTATATAAAACTTATAATTTTGTTAATAGCATAGCAAAATTAAAATGGCCAAATATAAGCATGAATACTGTCAGTGAGGAAAACTTGGAGATGGCACCTTTAATCTCTTTAATGGCCTCTGATTGTGATCACTGGTGAGCTCTTTCAAACTTGTTCTGTATCTCAGTTAAACATATGGTTGTGTACTTTCAATCAAAATTACTCTGACCGGATGCAGATGCCCTGTTATAAATACTGCAACACCAGGCGAAACGTCCATCTCAAGGTTTCAGTAATACTACTCCTTTGTCCAGCTTCATTGCTATTTATTCTTGTTCTCTTTGACAGCCAAAGATAATTTAGTGTCTGACCATCCTGACGCTATGCCTTAAAAAAGCTTCAGGCTCCAGAGAGAAGGTTGGGAACATGAATTTGGGAGCACAAAATCTCTAGAAATGTTCAAGGCCAGAACAAGGAATCAGAGTAACATTGTAAATGACAGCAGCTAAAGACCTAAACCAGGTGTGTCCAACCTGCGGCCCGAGGGCCACATGCGGCCCAGTGAAGTATTTTGTGCGGCTCTGCTGCTCCCGGGTATTTACCACCTTGCCGGCTCCCTCCTCTCTCTTGCTGCAGCATTTGCACATTTGTGCGGCCCCAGAAACATTATTTTTGGCCAATGCGGCCCAGGGAAGCCAAAAGGTTGGACACCCCTGACCTAAACAGTCCATCCAGTCTGCCCAATAATCACCTTTATCTTCCCATTGTTTGGTATGAAGTGAGCCACGGCTTTCCTAATATAACATATAGGGATGTACGAGGGGTGGCTGAAAAGATCTCAGCCCAGCCAACCAACTTCCTAAATTCTGAGCGTTATTTAGCCACTGTAGCTGAAAAGAGTGTTATCTTATTTCGTTAAGTGCCAATTTGCAGAAACAAAATTCTATGTTTTGACATTGTTTCAGATCATTAAATAAACCATATCCACCTCATTCTCTTCTTGGTTGGGCTGAGAACCCTTCAGCACCCCTTCGTAGTGTGAAGAGTTTCAGCGTCTGGTAACCAGAGCTGAGATTGTGATGTCAGGATGTCTCATTCCACCAATAAGAGCCAGCCTCATCGGTGATGTCACAATGGTTTGATTGTCCTACACTTGGCTCACTTTTATCACTTACAACGGAGTGATGAAAATTTCTCAGCCCAACCAATCAACTTCCTAAATTCTGAGCGTTATTTAGCCTGAATTTTTTGCTCACTCATTAGTCTCACTACAAAGAATCTCCGAGCACAAAAGAAAAATGTGTTTAAACAGTGTGCGACAGCCTCAAAGAAAGCGAACAGAATGTTGGGTATCATTAAAAAGGGTATCACGACCAGGACGAAGGAAGTCATCATGCCGCTGTATCGTGCAATGGTGTGCCCACATCTGGAGTACTGTGTCCAGTACTGGTCGCCGTACCTCAAGAAGGACATGGCAGTACTTGAGGGAGTTCCGAAAAGAACGACTAAGCTGATAAAAAGTATGGAAAACTTTTCATACGCTGACAGGTTGGAAATGCTGGGGCTATTCTCCCTGGAAAAGCGGAGACTTAGAGGAGACATGAAAGAAACCTTCAAAATCCTGAAGGGCATAGAGAAGGTAGACAGGGACAGATTCTTCAGACTGTGGGGAACCACAAGTACAAGGGGGCACTCGGAGAAATTGAAAGGGGACAGGTTTAGAACAAACGCTAGGAAGTTCTTTTTTACCCAGAGGGTGGTGGACAAATGGAACGCGCTTCCGGAGGTTGTGATAGGCCAGAGCACGCTACAGGGGTTCAAGGAAGGTTTAGATAGGTTCCTAAAGGTTAAGGGGATTGAGGGGTACAGATAGAAGTAGAGGTAGGTTATAGGAATAGTCAGGGACCACTTCACAGGTCATAGGCCTGATGGGCTGCCGCGGGAGCGGACCACTGGGCACGATGGACCTCTGGTCTGACCCAGTGGAGACAACTTCTTATGTTCTTAATTCTTTTTCTGGGGTTTTCAATTGGATATTTTTACCCAAATTTAGGTGTCGTTAAGATCAACGCTAAGCACCAGTTCTAAAAAAGATGTGTAGCACGAAGCAACCTTAGAGCATATCCTCACACCCAACACGAAGACTCAAGCCTGCTAAAAACTGGTGTAAATCCTCCCGCCTAACTGATGGAAGTTGGGTGCAGGAATCCAAGTATCCTGTAGCATGATGCCTAATTTCTTGAAACACCCCTGGCCCACTTAACTAGTTGTGGGATCACTAGGATTGATTTGGGAAGGCTAAAGTAAGGCCTTTTATCGCCAGCTGAGAAGATGCATCCCTTTCTATACAAGATGAGTACAGGTAGACCAATGTCACGGTCATTTTGACTCTTGAGTGAGGCGAGGTGTGTTCTATATTAAAGGCCGGCACTTTTTGAAGGTCAGAGATCCAAAATAGACCCCACATCCTACTGCTGCAGTGAGCCAACTGAAACAGAATGTGACTTCCTGTGGCTGGGAAAAAGCACTGTCTGCTCACTGCCTGAGCTGTTTCCTAGTGCCAGACACATAAAACAGGCTAGAAACAGATGGAATGACGTCTGTTTTACTCCGACACATCTGCCTTCCCCTCCTCTTAGCTGAAGGCTTGTACAGAAGTCCCATGGCTATTGCAATCATATATTTATTTATTACAACTGAGTTTCGGAGGAGTTTTTAAGTATAAGTCAGTATTGCCACTTCGATTAAAAGTAAATGCATGCACACGATGGATGTAGTGTTCTTATCCATGCATTAAACTAAAAAAAAAAATAAATAAAAAAATCTTATTCATTGTTAGTGCTTCACCTTTCAAAATAATTCAAAGCTGGAAAAGCTTATTGCAGTCATGAAATGAAACGATTCAGATGCAGCTCAAGTTACGACGAAGCTGCAGCTAAGTTGTTTGAAGATATAACTTTGTAAAGCGCTTCGCTCTCGCAGTTTCTGCTGCACGTACAGAGACATTTTCTTTGCTATCCTGCCGTCTGAAAGCTCAGAATTTTTAGGATTCTTTGAGAGTCGAGGATAAAAATGTGGGACAGAGTAAACGTGCGATATTCAATGTGCATAGAAAATTGGTTGAGCTGGCACAAGTTTGATATCTATCTCTGCGCAGCGGCATCACCAGGGCTTTAGTTTGTGTAATGATCCCACTGCCATTCCTTGTGAGACTGGGCAACCTCTATTGCCCCAGGTACAAATTTAGATGGTAAGAGTATTATTTAAATTTGTCTGCATACTCTAGTCCAGGGGTCTCCAAAGTACAGCTCGTGGGCCACATCCGGCCCGCGATATGAATTTATCCGGCCCATGGAATAATTGTGCGGAAATATACCAATTGGACTAATTTTCCAATGAGAATCCGCAAGAACAAAAACCCACGGGGTGTTGATAGATTTGAAATGCATTCATTAAAATTGTGTTCAAAATATATTGATATTCCATATTATGTTAATATTAATATTATTCACAACTTTATTTAATACTGAATCGGTATTTCTTCGTACTTGTTCGGCTTCGATCGACAGTGTCAATTTGCGGCATTGTAGGTATCTCTAGCGCTGTGACTAATCTTTAAACTGAATCTTGGCGTTACGGTTCGTTGTCCATAAGAATACAAAATACAGGGCAAATTTATCTGAAGGACATTTGAAGACGCTACTTGCAATTAGCGTTTCAAAATTTGAACCTCGGTTTAATAAGATTTTAAAACCACAAAAACAGTTCCATCATTCACATTAACGGTTTCATTATAATTTGTGATGAAAATATGAGAATTTGCTGGTAGCGTTCGTCGTCATTAATATATGATAATTTCACCTCACATACTCTGTAATTCGCTTATAAAATGTTCTGCTTTCAATAAAACTCATATATCTAGGGCTCCTTTTACAAAGATGCGCTAGCGTTTTTAGCGCACGCACCAGATTAGCGTGCGCTATAGCACGCGCTAGCCAAAAAACTACCGCCTTCTTAAAAGGAGGCGGCAGCAGCTAGTGCGCGCGGCATTTTAGCGCGCGCTAAAAACGCTAGCACACCTTTGTAAAAGGAGCCCCTAGAGTTATTAATCTTTTTTTTTTTTTTTTACTATGGCCTGCTGAAAAGTGCTGAAGTACCCAATGTGGCCCTCGTGGCAAAAAGTTTGGAGACCCCTGCTCTATTCTATACGGTGCTGCATGGTCTGGCCCCGCCCTATTTGGTGGAGCGGTTTGTTTGCTACCTTTTTCCAGGCCACTTGCAGTGCCAACTGTTTTGTTTTTCCTTCTGCTCGTGGCAGGTTTAGACTCAGAGTTCGATATATGGATGAGTTGTTTTCCTTACAGGCAGTGCAGTTGTGGGAGGAGCTTTTAGAGTGCATTCTGTCTTCTACTACATATGCTGTTTTTAGGCGACTGGTGAAAACCTATTTACTTATTTGAAAAAGTTTGGATTGTGAACTGTATAATGCTTTGTCCTGATGATTATTTTATTATTATATTATATTACTAGCCTTTAAATCCGTTACATTAAAGAGTGCTAGAATAGATGTGTGTGTCTTTCTTTCTTTCTTTCTCTCTCTCTCTCTCCTTGGCCGCTTTCTGTCTGTCTGTCTGTCTTTCTTTCTTTCTGTCTCTCTCTTTCCTTGGCTGTCCAACACCACCCCTTCCCTGCTCCCCCTGTCCAGCAGCAGCACTTCTCCCTTTGTTTTACCTCCCCCCTGTCCAGCAGCACCCCCTTCACTGCTCCCCCTGTTCAGCAGCAGCCCTTCTCCCTTCTTTTTCCTCCCCCCTGTCCAGCAGCACCTCTTCCCTGCTCCCCCTGTCCAGCAGCAGCCCTTCTCCCTTCCTTTTACCTCCCCCCTGTCCAGCAGCACCTCTTCCCTGCTCCCCCTTGTCCAGCAGTAGGCCTTCTCCCTTCCTTTTATTTCCCCCTGTCCAGCAGCACCCTTTCCCTGCTCCCCCTGTTCAGCAGCAGCCCTTCTCCCTTCATTTTACCTCCCCCTGTCCAACAGCATCTCTTACCTGATCCCCCTGTCCAGCAGTAAATAGTTAAATCCAGAGCCCTGAAAGAAAGGAGCGGATAGGGACCTCCCATCTCTTTCGCCAGGTTATGGAGGGGGTAGGGCCAGGGCCGGCCAGCAGAAGAGCTGTGGGCTTCAGTGACATAATCACTACTCAGAGGCAAACTTCTGAAGCTCAGACCTCTAGGCAGTCGGGCACCGGCAGTGGGGGGCAGAGCGAGGACAGGAGCAGTAGCGATAATAAAACAATCATGGAGCTCTGGGAGGTTGGTGATCAGGCTGCAGGAGTCCATCAGGGCTCGGAAGCAGCAGTACACCAAGTGATCGAGAGTAAACCACCGGTGAGTGGGACTTGGGAACAACCTGCTAGCATTGGGTTATGGGCTAGCTGGTTGCCCGTGGATCCCCGGCTCCTTGCAGCTTCCCTTATTCCTCCGGCTTTGGTTCCAGTGCCAGAGGAGCGATGAAGCCACATCCCCGGAGCCGCAGCATGGTTGCATGAAGCGGTATCTTCACGGCTGGAGCAATTTGCCATCTCTTCCCCCTTTCTTGCGTCTCTGGGGCTGGTGAATTTTTGTCTTCTCGCTCCCCCTATGTCATGCTGCAAGCCGTCGCAAGCCTCCCCACGCGCCGCAAGCTGCCCATGTATGTAATATGTGCTTCTGTGGATCTGCTCCATGCACCACTGGGAGTCGCTAGTAAAGCAGAATAGGGCCGTAGAAATAAGTGATAAGATTCCCAAACTGTCTGAGCTGACAAAAGTCTTACATTCCTATCAATGCCTGAGCCAATCAGCGCTCAGGCATTGACCGGAAAGTAGGGCTACGACAGCTCAGACCTGCTGGAAAATTTTGCCCGCAAATGTAGGACAGTGAGGTTAGGGAATCGCCCAGTGATAATAGAGAATCGCCCAGAGTGCTCATTTAGGGGTCTTTTTACTAAGGTGCGCTAAACGCTAGCGCGTCCATTATATCCTATGGACGCATTAGCATTTAGCATGCGCTGAAACGGCTAGAGCCCATTAGTTAAAGGACCCCACAAATATTAATGACCCCATTGTAATACATTTGTGTGACAGAGCCAGAGTCTGCCAGGAAGTTCGGAAAAGATCATAGTGAACTCTTTTGAGAATTGGCCAGTAGAATACTTCCATGCTAAAGCAGCTGGAACCAGTTTAGCGACCATCGATAAAGGCATGGTGGGTTTTGAGCATCTTCCCCTGAGTGTTGAATACTTTGAACAACAATCTAGCTTGGAGAGCAGAAGCCCAGTTTGAGAATTAGACTATCAAACTTAAGTTTTCTGCATGACAGTGTGAGCACTTGCTTCTGAAGTACCAAGCTGGTGACTTAGAAGTTTTCTTCTAAAAAAAACCCAACCAAAAACAAGGCTTATTTTTTCTCTTTATAACTATAATATGACACCTTCAATGAAACCCCCTACGTTTAGAAAACATAATCATTTACCTTAATCGTTACTTTTGAATTGAATTGTACTTCTTCTCTTAACTTTCCCTCTTTTTGACCTTGTACGTACATATTGAATTTTAATATGTTTAATAATAGTTTTGTTAGTTATGGTATGTCATGTTATGCATTTATTGAAATTTTAATATGTTTAGTAATTATTTTGTTAGTCATGTTTGTTTCCCTCGATTTTGTAATTTTTAACTGTACATCGCTTAGAATTTGGAATAGGCGATTAATCAAAACTTATAATAAACTTGGAAACTTGGATCATTTTTATATGGCTAATATGCGTTTGGTAGCTACGTGTGAATGTATTTTTAAGACATTTTGGATTAGAATATGGAGTATCCATGGAGAGTTGACATTGTGTTATAGAATATATTGATGCTATTTTGTTAGACTGATGATTCCATCTTGAAGCACCTGGATGACCAATCCAAGAGAAAGGCGGTACTTTATATTCATCATTCCATTGATAGAAAAGAACGTCAGCTGTATCAGCACATCCTAAGCAAGCAGGGATACACTGCAACAATTCTTGAAGACAGTGAAGTCCTCAAACCAGACCTATCTCTAGGTAAGAACTGGCAAGGCGATTGCATGCACCATCAAGTAGGAAAGAAAACCTAAAGAAAGCATGGTTTAAGTTACAGTTATGATAGCAGTGCATGCTTATTGCTGTGACAGAGTGGCATAGCATGAATTGGCATACTCATCAACATGATGGGAAGCCATACAACTGTAATGGACCCCTGGCTGACACAGACTAACACTGTGCAACAAGTCAAGAATGGTACATATTGCTGTATTTAAAATTTGATATATCACCAATCTAAAATGTCTAAGTGGTTTACAATAAAATATCATACAAAAATAACAAATACACTTCTCCCTCCATATTTGCAGTTTTGGCACTCGCGATTTTGATTATTTGCGTTTTTTAGCATGCAGGCTCCTCCCCCCCCAAAAAATTACATCATCCATGAGTATCGATAAAAATTTTGACGCCTTTTTCCCAGCACTTTCTTCAGCATGCACAGAGAAAATCGCCGAAGAACTTTTTCACATGTTATTCGCGGTTTCATCATAGTCATGAGGGTTTTTTTTAACAGAAAACCGCAAATAACATATGAAAAAGTTATCCCCGCTTTTTTCGTATTCGTGGTTCTGTTCATCCCCAATCACCGCGAATGCGGAGGGAGAAGTGTAAAACCAAAATCCAAAACAAACATGTACAGACAAGACACTGACAAATGGGAAAAACGAGATGGAAAAATAAGGGAGAAAAGGGGAGGGGGAGGGGCAGGGGAAAGGCAATGTTATTCTGTTGTAAAAGCGGAGGAATAGTTTGGAGAGCAAGAACGAGAGGGCACTCTCTAAAGTTAAAAGGGGATAGATTCCGTACAAACTTAAGGAAGTTCTTCTTCACCCAGAGAGTGGTAGAAATCTGGAACACTCTTCCGGAGGTTGTTATAAGGGAAAACACCCTCCAGGGATTCAAGAAAAGGTCAGATAAGTTCCTGTTGAACCAGAACGTACCTGCTAGACTCAAATAGGGCACTGGTCAAAGGCTGCCGTGTGAGCGGACTGCTGGGCACGATGGACCACTGGTCTGATCCAGCAGCGGCTATTCTTATGTTCTTAACCCTTTCAGGACCAAGGGACATATTTGTCCCATAACTTTAAAATCCTATAAATTTTGATTGGGATAGTCTACAGTTCTAAATTTGATATGTACGGATTCCATATGATACTGCCTTTATGTAAACAAACTGGTTCCGACATTCATTCATTAGCGTCGTTGCCAGATTGACGAGAAGATTCACTTGCCACACTGTCCATAAGCCAGAAGTGTGATTTTTTAAATAAAAATAATGATATTTCACAAAAAAAATCAATTTTTTGGCATCTGCAAGCCCTTTTTACCATAAAAATGTCGTCAAAACCACAAAAATTGGCCTACGATCCTTATGGTCCTGAAAGGGTTAACAGTAAGGTGAAATGATTGAGATGGATCGAAAAGTTATTCATATAAATGAAGGTATACAGTAGAATTAAAAAGATGAAAAGCCTCAGATGGTGAAGGGAAATCCCAAGTACCAATGGAGTAGGCTACACTTGCGTTAGTGCCCCTCTGGAGGCACCATCTGAGGCTTTTTTTCTTCTTCTTAAGTAACAGTTCTTTTTCACCCAGAGGGTGGTGGATACATGGAACGCGCTACTGGAAGATGTGATAAGCAGGAGCACGCTACAGGGCTTCAAAGAAGGTTTGGATATGTACCTGGAGGACAAAGGGATTGAGGGGTACAGATAGGAGTAGAGGTAGGTTATAGGGATAGGATTAGAGGTAAGTTACAAAATTAGTCTGGGACCACTGTTCAGGCAATAGGCCTGATGGGCCGCCGCGGGAGCGGACCCTGGGCAAGATGGACCTCTGGTCTGCCTCAGCGGAGGCAACTTCTTATGTTCTTAGATGTTGTGCTATGTCACTGGAGTGGTTTCTGTTAGTTTAACAAGGCTACTTTTTCCTCCAGTCCTTCTTGAGGTTTTTGGTATAGAATGCAATGCATCAGAAAAAAAAGAAGCTTTCAGTGAAGATTTCAATTTATTTAAGGATAGTTCAGCCCCGAGATGGAATGGTAGAGTATTCTAAAGAGTTGGATATCGACCTCTTTCCACCACCAATCCTTTTGTAATATTTTTATTTCAGAATTTCTTAAGTACAGTTCCTTCTAGAGGCGTATGGAACTCATTTTCAAAAGAGAAAAAAAAAAAAAGAAATCCAAAAATGGCATAAAATGCCAGGTCGACATTTGGGGCTCCTTTTATTAAATGGCAGTTGATGTTTCTACCGCGGGCTGGTGGTGCATTAATTGCTCCGACGCTCATAGGAATTCTATGAGCGTTGGCGCATTTAACTTGCCTGCCTGCAGTCGAAACTTCTACCGCTGTTTAGTATAACCAACATTTGTTTGTTAACCCCCCCCTTTTTTTTTGAAGCCGCGTCAGCTTTTTTACCACCTATGAGTGTCGGAGCTAATACAGTCGTGGTCAGTGATAAAAAAGTGCCGGGTTTTGAAAAGCTGTCCGGGGAAATCCGGACGTTTGATAGCACTAATCATGGTTTCTCAATATGACATTATAGGGGGGGGGGGGATTAATGATTTTCTCTGAGCCCTAATATGAATTCCTGGATTATGGTATCTTATGATATTTTTTTCTATGTAATATTGGGATTTGGATAACCTGTCTTATATATTACTAGCTGATGCCCCGGCGTTGCACGGGTATTTAATTATAGCAATAACACTGTAAATGGATTCAAATAAAGATACTTTATAGTGGTGAATGAAATTATTTTTTTACAGCTTTATAAAAAGTACAATATTCAAATTATAATGTGAAATATTTGACAAAATGAATACAATAAAACTAACACAAAACTTGATTATAAACAACATTTTTAGTTTCACCTCCAGGAGCAAGAACATATAAATTCTTGGGTGAACCCACCCTTGAGCAAGCAACATAGAGTTGTCCATGGGAAAAACAGGGGGATCTTAAATCCACTCCACAGTATGTAATAGTCTGTCCCTGTGATTTGTTGATTGTGATAGAGAATGCAAGTCTCACTGGAATTTGCAATCTCTTAAACTGAAAAGGAAGATCTGTTGGAATAAGTGGTATCCGCGGGATAAATACGGTTTCACCTTGTCCCTTTCCGGTTAAGATAGTCGCTTCAATTACATTGGACAGTAACCTCTTTACACAAAGCCTTGTGCCATTGCAAAGTTTTGGTGGGTCAAGGTTGCTAAGTAAAATAACTGGAGATCCCACAGCTTTTTACATTTTTTCCATTGACATGAATGGGTGAAATATGATTTTATGTTTGTAGCTCCGCCCACGTGTGCAGGTGGGCCGCGAGACCCCCAGAACATATCACCCCAGGTAGTGAGGGATCTGCATACCAAGTTTCGTTCAAATCGGTCAAGCCGTTTTTGCGTGATCGCGGCACATACACACATACATACCTCAGATTTTATATATATAGATTAAGAGCAGAGAAAGAAGCTCGACTAGAGATGAAGAAGACTTTAATTCTCAAGAACCCAGAGTTAACCTCCAGAGCAAATCTTGATGGTTAAACTCATAATTGGGCTATCATCGATTGTAGACTTACTTTCTCTACGAGCTTTATAAATTTAAGTTTATTTTTTTTGTTGTTGTTGTTGCCTCCGCTGAGGCAGACCAGTGGTCCATCTTGCCCAGCGGTCCGCACCCGCGGCGGCCCATCAGGCCTAATTGCCTGAACAGTGCCCCTGACTAATTTTCTAACTGCCTCTAATCCTCTAATCCTATCCCTAATACCTACCTCTACTTCTATCTGTACCTCTCAATCCCTTTGTCCTCCAGGTACCTATCCAAACTTTCTTTGAAGCCCTGTAGCGTGCTCCTGCTTATCACATCCTCCGGTAGCGCGTTCCATGTATCCACCACCCTTTGGGTGAAAAAGAACTTCCTGGCGTTTATATTTTTTAACAATTATGTTGTCAGAAAAGAATTATTTATGCTGTAAAAGTGTGGTACTTAGCTCGGGTTAAAGAATACGCCCGGCCAGTTCCTCACACTAAATTCGTCGTACATTATTTAAGAAAACCACCCAGTCGGGAGCAAAAACTGTGAACTAAAAAACTAAAATCCAGCAATCGTAAAATTGAAGTTATAACAACTTGCTTTTCTGAAGAAGCGCTTAACAGTTTCATTAGAGCGAAACGGAGATCTTCCGTCACGGTGAATTTAGTGTGAGGAACTGGGTTCATAGACAGTAACGCGGAAGACAAAGGCGCGCACCAACAACTGAGTGCAAGACGGAGGCGCGCGCCGAAGAAAAAGACTGTTTTTAGGGGCTGCGATGGGGGGGCTTTTGTTGGGGAGCCCCCCCCACTTTACTTAATACAGATCACGGCGGCGTTGTGGGGGGTTTGGGGGTTGTAACCTCCCACATTTTAGTGAAAACGTAACTTTTTCCCTAAAAACAGGGGAAAAGTTAAGTTTTCAGTAAAATGTGGAGGGTTACAACCCCCCCAAACCCCCCACAACGCCCCCACAACGTGGCACGATCTGTATAAAGTAAAGTGTGGGGGTTCCCCCCACACCCCCCGTCGTAGCCCCTAAAAACAGTCTTTTTCTTCGGCGCGCGCCTCCGCACTGCGCTCAGTTGTCTGCTCGCGCCTTTGTCCCGGCGCGCTTTTGACCTGACACCGAGGAACTGGCCGGGCGTATTCTTTAACCCAAGTTAAGTACCACACTTTTACAGCATAAATAATTCTTTTCTGACAACATAATTGTTAAAAAATATAAAATAAACGTAAATTTATAAAGCTCGTAGAGAAAATAAGACTACAATCGATGATAGCCCAATTATGAGTTTAACCATCAAGATTTGCTCTGGAGGTTAACTCTGGGTTCTTGAGAATTAAAGTCTTCATCTCTAGTCGAGCTTCTTTCTCTGCTCATAGTAATCGTTGGCCTATTTTAGGAGTTTAAGTAAGGATTCTCACTTTTATTAAGAGAGTTTAGTAGTTATATATTATTAATCCATTATTAATTTAAACATGCCTACTCAATAAAATGATTAATCATAACCAGTTGTTTTCTGCACGTCTTATCCACATCCAGATGAATAAACCTTCCCAGTAACATCAAAGAGAAATGCAACCTCAGGAATGTTAAAGCAGCCTGGACTATTTTAATTGCTTCCAGGTTTAATAAATGCTTGGATTTAAAATCAAATGAAAACAATAAATGGAATAGCAGAGCATGTCTGCGTACCAGCTGGTTATCCTCTCCTAGTCACGGAGAAATTCTAAAGTTGGTTGCCATTGCTGTGTTATTACAGAGCTGTCCAAACAGTTACGGGCCACTCTTGTGACTATTAGTGACTGAGCAGAAAGAGAAGATTTCTGTTAGAAGCCTTTAGTGCCTGAGGCAATACAGATGCTCTTTAAGTGGGCGTTTACCAACAGGAGAGGTCAAAGCCCGAGATGACTCTGAGAAATGCTTTTACTTATTTAATAGGATTTAGGGGTCCTTTTATTAAGGGCTCCTTTTAAGAAGCCGCGTTAGCGGTTTTAGCACACGCTAAACCTGCGCTACGTGGCTAGAACCAACGCCAGCTCAAGCGCGGCCGGCAATTTAGCGTGCGCTATTACGTGCGTCTAACGCGGCTTCGTAAAAGGAGCCCTAAAGTGCGTTAACCGACTTAGCACATACTAAATGCTAAGGTATCCATTATATTCTATGGGCGCCTTATCATTTAGTATACTTTAATAAAAGGACCCCTTATTTACCACCATTTTGAAGAAATTCGCTCAAGGCAGTTTACAGCAAGAATAATCCAGACAGAGGCAATAGACAATTACAGCAGTAAAAATATTCAAATACAATGCCATAATGTGTATTATTTTTTTTAAAATAATTAAAAATAGCAGATCTTTACTGAAAAAACTAACCCCCTCTTTTACAAAGGTGCGCTATGCTTTTTAGCGTGAGATAAATATTAGCGCACGTTAAACGCTGGGCATGCATTGATTTAGTGCGCAAACGCTTAGCGCACCTTTGTAAAAGAGGGCCTAAGCCCCCTTTTAACAAGCTGTGCTAGAGGTTTTTAGCACAGGTCGGGGAGGTAAGTGCGCCGACGCTCACAGGAATTCTATGAGCATTGGAGCATTTATCGCACCGGCCTGCGCTAAAAATATGTAGCGCTGCTCGATAAAAGGGGCCATAAGAAGGATAATTATCAAGGTGCAGTAAAAGGGTGACTTTTACCACATTTAATTTGACAAGAAAATCACCAATGAGCGGTAGTTCGGTTCTGCAGGTTACTGACATGTGGTAGAACAATAAAGCAACTTGTGATCAACCTCACAAGCAGATTACTGTTCTGTCCTAGGGGCACTGGGCCCCAAATGTGTGACCCGATGCTCTGAAACTGCTTCTTCATAGGGCAGTTGCATACAATGAGGAGCTGCCCCTTCCCTTCAATGACATCCCTCACATGAAGACACCTCCTTCATGAAATTGTTCTCATCCTGAATACTTCTCCACCCCAAGTTTAGCCAGTGGTGTAGTAATGGGGGTGTGGACTGTCCCAGGTGCCGTGTCAGTGGGGGATGCCGGAACCTCTCTGCCCTGCCCCACCACACCACGCGTGCGCCATCCTTCTCCCCTCATCTCGTACCTCGGTAGATCTTCGCTAGCATGAGCAACTTCTTCCTGTTGCTCACGGCAGCCTGGCTCCCCTCTGAATCACTTCTGGGTCAAGGTGCCAGGAAGTGACATCAGAGGGAAGTCCAAAGCTGGCGTGAGGAGTATGCTGGAGAAAAGCCCCTTGCACTGGTGAAGATCTAGAGGTATGGGGGAGGGGGAAGGGAAAGTATGAGTGTGGAATGGGGGGGGGGCGGAAGGAGCAGGGGCGCAGAGAGGAGGGTACAGGGAGTGCCACCGCCCCGGGTGCATCCTACCTTTACTATGCCACTGAATATAGCCAAATGGCTACCCCTCCCTTGGGCTAGGGTTATCAGATGTTCGGATTTACCTGGACATGTCCTTTATTTGATTCGTTTTCTATTCCATTGTTCCCAAACAGCTCCAAACAGGTTAGAGGACTGTCCAGGCGTCCGTACAGGTTTCAAAATCTGGCGTCTGCAAGGCATCTGTTGGATGCTTTCTAGAATTGCATGATTGCTCAATGTTTTTTTTATAATATAGTTGTTGTTTTTTTTATAATATAGTGTTCCCCCGCAAATTCGCAGTTCGCAAATCGTGGACTCGCTCATTCGTGGTCTGCTCCGACTGCCTCTTCCTGTAGTAAAGTCGGGCTACACCAATCAGGAACTGCATGTCAAAGCAGCTCCTGATTGGTGTAGCCCAACTTTACTACAGGAAGAGGTGGGTCGGAGCAGACCACAAGTGATTTTCTTCACCCGCCGGTGCTCCAGCTGCCCTCTCCTGCCTCCCCTGCCTTTTGACAGGTGAAAAACCGCATTTGCATTTTTTAAAAATTCATGTGGGTTCCTGGAACAGAACCCCCGTGAATTTTGGGCGAGTACTGTACCTCCTGATTATATTTTTCAATTGGAAAGGCTGGGGTCTGCCCTTACTCCTTTCTTTCTTGATTTTACCTAGGGATTTGCTGTTCTTTTTCTTTATTTCTTCTACTAAATCAAATGCCATGGAGAAATCCACCAAGGCTAATTTTCCCCACTCAAAAGAATAATGGAGACCACTCAGAAAAGTGGTGACCACCCTGACAGGGTGCTATGGCCAGGACGGAAACCTGCTTGGCGTGGGTGAAGAACATGTGTCTCCGTGTGTGCTGTAAGAGTTGAAATGTAGACTTGTGTTTGGAAATCTGGAAGATCTCTTTGACTTTAAGTAACAGAGAGCTCAAAACACCACTTTATTCTGCAATGCTTTTTCTTGCCAAGAGCTCGGTAGCTCTGACCTATGTTTTATATAATGAAACAGAGAAGGGTTTTAGCTGGTGCTGGCATTGTTGCCTCGAATAAGAGGTTGAAAGAAGCATGTGGAATAAAGGCAGACAAAATTAGACCAATCAGTAGATAAGAACATAAGAACATAAGCAGTGCCTCCGCTGGGTCAGACCATAGGTCCATCCTGCCCGGCAGTCCGCTCCCGCGGCGGCCCAAACAGGTCACGACCTGTCTGCATCACCAGAAGGGGCTCCCTTGCCACCTTGGTTTCTCATTTAAGTCCTATCTTCCCATCGTAGTCCTAACCCTCCGGTCTTGCACATGCACGACCTGTTGGCTTTCTATACCTGTGTTACATCCCAGCACCTCTCTCAGTATCCCACGATCCCTTTATCCCTCAGGAATCCGTCCAATCCCTGTAAGAAGAATAATCCGATGAGCATTCACCTAGTCATTTCAGAGTATAAATAATTTGCCAATGCCTATCTTGAAGAGACACTAATGACTCATACTCTAACTGGCTTCTGGAGGTACTTCTGTTTAATTAACCTACCCTCGGCCTTGCAGGAAGCTTTCTTATTTATAAACTCTCAGCTTCTGGTGACCTCTCTATTTCTGGTGCTTCCTTTACCTTCTCTTCTGAGGATCAGAACAACAAACTCAGTGTTTCATTTGTGTTCCAGAGAAACTAAAGCATTTCCTTAAGTGGGTTGGTCCTTGGATTTGAAAATGGTAACCAGATGTTTTTTTTCTTTTTCTGGGTAACCTATCATTTCATTCCAGAGTCCTGGCGTCTCTGCTAACTCATTGTGTTGGAGACAGAGAAGAGGTTTAAAGTTTAAGCTGCTCAGTTGTACATTAGGTTGGTGTTTCTAAGAACTGTCTAGGTCAGTGGTCTCAAACTCGCGGCCCGCCAGGTCCTATTTTGAGGCCCTCGGTATGTTTATCATAATCACAAAAGTAAAGTAAAACAGTTTCTTGATCATATGTCTCTTTAGCTATAAATGACAATATTATTATGAAGACTTAGCCAAAAGGAAAGATTTATAAACTATAAAGAGTTTTACCTCATGCAAAATTGTCATTTCTTTAATAAGACATTAACTATTTTTTTCTGAGGCCCTTCAAGTACCAACAAATCCAAAATGTGGCCCTACAAAGGGTTTGAGTTTGAGACCACTGGCTTAACTGTAACCATGACATCCTATTTGTTTTTGGGAAGCAAAGCTGAGATTGTGATGTCATAATGCCTCATTCCACCAATAAGAGCCAGCCTCATCAGTGATGTCACAATGGCTTGATTGTCCTGTTCTCCCCTCTGCGCTCCAACCCAGCCAGCTGATTAACCGTTCCCCTTAACTCAGTGGTCTCAAACTCTTTAATAAGACATTAACTATTTTTTCTGAGGCCCTCCAAGTACCAACAAATCCAAAATGTGGCCCTGCAAAGGATTTGAGTTTGAGACCACTGGTCTAGACAGTGTTTTACTTCAGAATTATAGAAAAGCTCTAGGAAGCATCTGTTGGTGTTTAAACATCTGGATATTTAATGAGGCATCAAGGTTTATTCTCAGATCATTGCGTGGTTCAATATGTGCGCCTACTCACATGAGAAAACGAACAGGAAGTTGACGTTTCTTCTGAGTACTATTCTAGGCTTTTTGCCAAGCTAAAAAATGTCAGTGTTTTCTGCTACAAGTATTTATGTAGCAAAAGCAAACTGTGCATCTTGGGTAGGTCTACCAAAGCAAGTGTAATTATCCACCACGTAAGGGATAATGCTAAATGATCTCTTTCTGAAGTATGAAGTAACTGCAGTAAATGATAGGGAAAATTAGTTTTGAGTTGATGCCAAGATATTTCGGGAATAATTTTATAACAGGGTACCTGTAAACATTTTCAAAAATGTGCCTGTGCATTCATACACACATATGTGTAAACCAACATTCAAAAATGAGAAGAACTGGAGGCATAGGCGTCGGAACAGGGGAGGCCACAGGGGCCCTGGTCTCCCTCAAATTTTTGGTTGCTGATTGTTACCCGCCCTCCCTCCCTCCCATCTCCTGGTGTTGTGATTTTAAATCTTCGGGCAGCTGCCGTGCAGTAGTGCTGCCCGATTCACGATTTGAATCAGTTTGTTTTTGTAAAAAAACGGACTTACCAATTCATCCCGATTAAAGTTCATTCTTTTTTCACTGCCGGCCGCCGGACTCATTCCCATCTAATGTAACTTCCAGTTTTGCAAAAGAAGAAACGAAAGGACGTGGGAGCGTCGAGGGGGAGCGAGCAGACCTCGTGCAGCGGACCAATCGGAAGCAAAGGGTATTTTTTGGCTGTCTCTGCATTTCTCCTCTCTTCCCCACGATTCCACATCCAGTCGAGTAAGTAACTGAATCGGCAGTGGAGGCTCATAATCGGCAGGGGGGGGCTCATAATCGGCAGGGGGTGCTCAGAATTGGCAGAGGGGGCTGAGAATCGGCAGAGGGTGCTCAGAATCGGCAGGGTGGGCTGAGAATCGGCAGGGGGTGCTCGGAATCGGCAGGGGGGCTGAGAATTGGCAGGGAGTGCTCAGAATCGGCAGGGGACTGGTGAGTCTTGGGGGCTGGGGATGGAAGCTGAAATCGGCAGGGGGGCTAGGGATGGAAGCTCAGAATCGGCAGGGGGTCTGGTGAGCCTGGGGGGCTGGGGATGGAAGCTGGGAATTTTTTATATGATATTGCCTTGGTTAAATAAAATGTTTAAATTTAAAAAGCTGTGTCATTAACAGTGAATCAAATCGAAAAATCGATTCAACAGGGTGAATCGAATCGAATCAAAATATTTTTCTCTGAATCGGGCAGCTCTACCGTGCAACGTCAAACAGCAGGCCTGCCCCGGAACTCTTCATTCTATTTCCGAGGGCATGCCTGCTCATTGATAGGCAGGGAGGCACCAGGAGTGTTCTGCTCCAGCAGGAGGCGAAAGCATTGTTCTGTTGGGCAGAAACTCACCTGCAGGCAATCTCTGCAGTGAATGTGGCCGGGGTGGACAAAATTCAAGCAGGTTATCTCAGCAGACAGACAGACCCAGGAGAGTGGTGGTTGTTCCTGAAAGCGTTCCAGGCCATTATGAGACGATGGGGTCATCCGACGTCCGACCTCATGGTGACTGCAAAGAACATAAAGGTAACTTAGTTCTTCAGCTGAAGATATGAACCTGGAAGTGCAGGGCTAGATGCCTTGGTTCAAACATGGCCAGAGACCGGGCTACTGTATGTGTTCCCTCCCTGGCCATAATAGGCCGGGTGATCCGCTGAATAGCAAATCACCCGGGAACAGTACTTCTAGTAGCACCAGATTGGCCCTAGCGCCCATGATTTGCGGATCTCATATCACACTGTCATAGCAATGTGAAAAATCTTAGCAATAATTTTTGGTGGAGGATTTCAAAACAATTTGCCAAATTTTCCTGGCCTGAGAAACCACCTTTTGTGCATTTGCAAAAGCAGAATTCAGAGTTTCCAGGGAAGTCTCTAGTGTCCAAGTTGATAAAAACAGATGTGCTTTTGTAATCATTTTGGTAGGTTTACACCGGTGTTAAACTAACAAACCACCCATCAACTTACAGGCGCAGATGTTTTCCAAAGGAAACACATTACACAGCTTGCTTTCTGAGTCAGCGGCTTCCTATACTCTGCACATGCATTCTGTTATTTTGATTCTCCTTTGAAGTTCCCTCACTTGCAATGAAATTACCATGATCCAGAACTGAAGCACTGGGTTTTGTTGGCGGCCATGTGAATACAGCACTTCTTTCTTAGCAGAACTGTTTGAACTACATGGCAGCTTGGGTATATCACAGAGGCCCATAAGATAACAGGTAGATAGGTCGGTAGAGGAGGAAGGGGACAACCAAGGAGGAAAATGAAGACTGGGTGGTGGTGGTGGTGAGGCATTAGGAGGGGGAAGAGTTTTAATCGTACGTCCTACGTTGTTAACCACCTACACCTGAACGTAATTCGCCATGAACTCCTGACAAAGGCATGAACTAAATCCCAAAATGCCGGTTAAAACTACATTTTTATTCTTTCCAGCCCAATGGAAGCTGGAAAGATTTCACTTTCCAACCTAACAGAATTTGGATAAAATTATACAAAAGAATATCTGTCTGTCTGGGGGAATGGGATAAAACTTGGCATGTAGGAAAAACATGCACAAAGACACATCAGGTTTGACAGTGGGCCAAATAAGACTAGGGGTTCCACCCTCCCCCCCCCAAAAAAAAAAAAGCCCCAATGCATTTCTATGGAAGAAGAAGCTCCAGTTTCTCTAGCATAGAAATGTACATATGACCACTGACAATTAAGTTCACGAACTTGCCTCTTTGCACTTACATTGGCAGCACTGTACAAACAACTTGGTAAGGTTTCATTGCCTTGGCATATCGGCGTCTCACAGTTTTGTTCGTGTCGACGGGTGGCAGTGTCTTGCTGAGTAGCATTCATTATTGTTGGTGTGTGTTTTTGTGTGCCGTCAAGAGAATGTCGGCGCTGAAATTAGAACAACAAACAGACATTATATTTCTCGTTAAACTCGGCAAGAGTGGAAGTGAAATCAGGGACATGATAGTCTAAGTTTATGGGGATAATGCCATGAAGAAAATGGCAATGTAGAAATGGATTAAACGTTTTTCTGAGGGGGAGAGAAAGCGTCACTGATGAAGAAAGATCAGGGCGGCCAGTAACGAGCAGAACTGAGGAAAACAGTTCATAGTCATTCGCGTGTGAGACTTCAGCGTGCCAACATTGCAGTGCTGACAATTCGGCGCAATACACCAGCGTGCTGCCTAAAAAGTGACTTTTAAAGAGCTCCGATGCGGGGTATGAGTGGGGACCCCCCCCCATTTATTTCATACTCTTCGCGCTGCCATTGGGGGAGATTGGGGGGTTGGAACCCTCCATTATAGAGTAAATTTTACTTTTTCCTGACTTTTTAGGAAAAAGTTAAGTTTTCTCTATAATGGGGGGTTGCACCCCCACATCTCCCCCATCGACAGCGCGAACAGTCTGAAGTAAAGTGGCGGGAGTTTCCCCCCCCCCCCCCCATTGGAGCTCTTTAAAAGTCACTTTTTAGGCAGTGCGCTGGTGTCTTGGGCCGAATTGTCAACGCTGCAATGTCGGTGCGCTGAAGTCTCGCTCGTTTTTCTCCCGTCACTGAGGAAAACATTGCAAAAATGTGTTGAATTGTGCGTCAAAATAGTCGGCTGACTGTGGGAAACATATCAGACCAAGTAAACATCGATAGAGAAGTGGGAAAATCTTAAAATAAAAATCTTGGCATGAGAAAGTTGTGTGCAAAAATGGTCCCACAGGTGCTCGCCGATGAACAAAAGCAAAAGAGAGTCGAAGTTTGCCAAGACTTTTTGGAGAGGCGCTGTTTTGGGTCATGTTATCACTGGTGATGAAACATGGGTGTACCAATATGACCCTGAAACAAAGCGTCAGTGCACAATGGAAGTCAGCCAATTCTTCATTACCCAAAAAGTTCCACCAGTCCAAATCAAGAGTCAAAACAATGTTGCTAACCTGTACCAACTTGACCAATATCAAAGTTTACTATTTGGAAGTGCTGAAAAGGCTGTGTGAAAAAGTTAGACAAAAACAACCTGAACTTTTCCCCAACAACTCATGGTTCTTGCATCACAACAATGCACCAGCTGTCTGTGAGGGAGTTTTTAGCCAGAAAATAAATAACTATATTGCAACACCCTCCCTACTCACTTGATCTGGCCCCCAATGAGAGAGGTGTGGTCCCAGACTGTCCCATCTCATGTTCTTGAGTTTTTAGAATGTGGTTGAAGAGGTTTCTGGAATAGCTGTTCTAAAATTACATTACATTAGAGATTTCTATTCCGTCATTACCTTGCGGTTCAGGACAGATTACAAAAGAGTTATAAATGGTGGGTTACAATAGAAGATCATTGGTGAATTCAAGAGAAGTTGAGGAGAAGAACAGGTAGTATCTGTGGGGCGGGGTGAAGGCAGGAGGATGGAAGGTAATTGAGATGTTAAGAGTGTTTCAGTGATTTCTTGAAGAGTATCGTTTTTATTTCTTTTCTGAATATCTTGTATTCGGGGGTGGTTATCAGTAGGTTGGAGTCTTGGTTATCTAGTTTTGCTGCTTGTGTTACTAGGAGGCCGTCATACAGTTTTTTCCGTTTGACTTCTTTGATTGGAGGGTGTGTGACAGGGGTGTGTTTTTTTTATGTCTGGGTGACGTAGTTTGGTAGAAGCGGTTGTTTTGGTAGATTGGGGTGTCTCCGTTTAAAGATTTAAATAGCATGCAGTAGAATTTAACTAGTATTCTTTCTTGAATTGGTAGCCAGTGTGAGTCGATGTATGCCTCTATAATATGGTCGTGTTTCTTCAGTGAGTAGATGAGTCTTAGAGCTGTATTTTAGATTGTTTGTAGTTGTTTATTCATTGTTGCAGGGCAGGGGAGGTGGAGGATATTGCAATAATCTAGTAGGCCTAGTATAAGGGATTGAACTATGAGCTGGAATTGTGGTCTTTCGAAGAATTTTCCTATTTGTCTTAAATTTCTCATAACTGCGAAAGATTTCTGTATTGTTTTGTTTATTTGAGGCTGCATGGTGCAGCATCTCTCTATAGTCATTCCTAATAGTTTTAGGGTGGTTTGAATGGGGTAGTTGATTGAGTTGATTTCTATATTGGTTAAGGTTGGAACTTTGTTATTTTCGAGGAGGATGAATTTTGTTTTGTCTGGGTTGAGTTTCAATTTGTGATCTTTCATCCAGGTCGCTACTGCTTCTAGTGTTCGATGTAATGTGTCTGTCATGACGGTCTTTGGTTGATCAAACGGTATGAGGATGGTAATGTCATCTGCATAACTATAGGAGATAATGTCTAGATTGTCCAGGTATGTTCCGAGGAAGGCAGTATATAGGTTGAAGAGAGTAGGAGATAGTGGGGATCCTTGAGGTACGCCGCAGGGGTTGGACCAAGGTTCAGATTTTACTTTATCTGATTTTACTCTGTATGTTCTGGATTTTAGGAAGCCTTCAAACCAAGAGTATACTTTATCAGAGATACCTATTGTGTCCAGAATTTGCAGTAAGATGTTATGGTCTACTAGGTCAAATGCTGCGGTCAGGTCCAGTTGTATATGCAGCATTTTTTTCCCTGTGTTAAGATGTTGTCTAGCTGTGTCCATAAGGGATCCCAGTAATGTCTCTGTGCTGAAGTTGGTTCTGAAGCTAGACTGTGTGGGGTGAAGTATGTTGTGATCTTCTAGATAGTTGGTGAGGAGTTTGGCTACTAGTCCTTCTGTTAGTTTGACATATAGAGGTATTGAAGCAATGGGTCTGTAGTTGGATGGTTGGTCAGTTGGTCCTTTTGGGTCTTTTTGGATCGGGATGATGATGATTTCGCTGAGGTCAGTTGGGAAAAGGCCATCTGCGAGCATGATTTGTATCCAAAGTAGAAGTAGAGTGTGGAATTTTGCACTGGAAGTTGTTAGGAGGTATGATGGGCAGTGGTTGAGGTCACAGGATGCGTGGCTGTACTTTTTGTAGAGTTTATTGAGTTCTGACCAATGTATACTGGGAAAACGGGACCATGTTCTGTCTGCTGCAGTTGATTCTTTTTCTGTGGGTTGAATTGTGTGTTCAATTAGGTAGGATGGGGGTACAATTGAGGGTAGCTCTTGCATTTGTTATCTTGTTTCTGAAATGTTCTGCTATGAGAGTGGCTGAGGGGGGGTATTTGTGGTCATGTAGGGTTTAGTGTTTGTTAGATCTTTTAATATTTGGAATAGTTTTTTGGAATCTTGGGTATCAGTGCCTATTAAGTTGGTGTAGTGTTTTTTTCTCTTGTCCTTTAGTTGTAGTTTGTATTGTTTGTTGATTTTTTTCCAGGCGGTTATTTTTTCTCCATTTTCTTTCTAGTCGTCTGCACTGTATTTTAAGTAGGAGTAGTTCGCTGTCAAACAATTGGTCTGATCGTCTGCTGGTTCTAGTTTTGTTTGTAGTGGGGCTAGTTCATCAAGGACTTTGGTGCTCAAGCTGCTCCAGTGTGAGATGAAGTTCTTGGGGTCACAGTCCTGGACTGTTTCATCTATTTTTGTCCAGAATTTGGTGGGTTCAATGTGTTGGCGTGAGGTGTAAGTTATTTTTTTGGAATTTGGTGTGGTTTTGTTTTTGGTCCAGTTGATGTTGAATGTGTATGTGTAGTGGTCTGACCAGAGTTAAGGGGACCAGATTCCATTTAATGTTGTAATTTCTGGAGTGGAAAATTGATGTGTCATGAAGGATGCAATGTCAAGTTGGTGTCCTTTCTCATGAGTGGTTTGTGGGTTTAAAATTTGGAGGGATAAGGCATTCAGGTCTTCAAGATGTAGGTTTAGATCTCCAAGGATAAGGTTGTATTCAACTATTAATGAGTTTTGGTATATGAAGTTTTCAAATTCAGGTCTTACTGCGGTCCAGTTTCCTTGTGTTATGTAACAGAGCATGCAGTTTAGTGAGTTTTTTGTGTGGTGCTTGAGAGATGACACGCAAGGAGGTTCATGTGTGGGGTGGAGGTTTTTTCAAGTATCTAAATTTAGAGTTAAGGAGTCTTTGATTAAGATTGCTAGTCCTCCTCCTCTTTATTTCTCTCTGCAGGTCAATTATTTTGTATCCCTGAGGGCATACTTCTGTTATTCTGGGATCTGTGTCTGAAGTTAGCCAGGTTTCAGTGAGGAAAAGGCAGTCTAGATTTTCATTTTTTATCCAGTTTTTTATGTGTTCTGTTTTTGGTCCTAGGGCTCTGATGTTTAAGTAGGCACATGTTAATGTGGTGATTTCTGTTTGATATTTTTGAGTTATTGCAGGATAGATGATTGATTTAGAAGGAGGTGGATGTTTGGTCTTGGGGTGAGTTGATCTTCTTCTCCATGTTAGGGTGATTGGTTGTTGAATGTTGGTTTGGTGGTTTGGGCTTCTAGCTGTTGGAGTGCTCCTGTTATAGTGGTGGGTTTTGTTTGCAATTGAGCTGGTGGGTGTGATAGGTATGTTGTTTACTACTGTCTTCCAGCTGGGAATGAGAAGGATTATCAGTAGAATGACCTGGGTGTGTGTATAGAAACATAGAAACATAGAAATAGACGGCAGATAAGGGCCATGGCCCATCTAGTCTGCCCACCTCAAAGACCCTCCCCTACCTTTCTCTGTGAATAGATCCCACGTGTCTGTCCCATTTGGCCTTAAAATCAGGCACGCTGCTGGCCTCAATAACCTGAAGTGGAAGACTATTCCAGCGATCAACCACCCTTTCAATGAAAAAGAATTTCCTGGTGTCCCCGTGCAGTTTCCCGCCCCTGATTTTCCACAGATGTCCCCCTTGCTGCCACTGGACCCTTGAAAAATAAGATATCTTCTTCCACCTCGATGCGGCCCGTGAGATACTTGAATGTCTCGATCATGTCACCCCTCTCTCTGCGTTCCTCGAGTGAGTATAGCTTTAATTTATCCAGCCGTTCCTCGTACAGGAGATCCTTGAGTCCCGAGACCATCCTGGTGGCCATTCTCTGGACCGACTCAAGTCTCAGCACATCCTTAAGGTAATGCGGCCTCCAGAATTGCACACCGTACTCCAGGTGGGGCCTCACCATGGATCTATACAATGGCACAATGACTTCAGGTTTACTGTTGACAAAACTCCTACGTATGCAACCTATGATTTGCCTTGCCTTTGATGAAGCTTTGCTCCACTTGATTGGCAGTCTTCATGTTCTCACTGACGATCACCCCTAAATCTCGTTCTGCTTCAGTTCTTGTTAGGATCTCACCATTAAGGGTGTAAGTCTTGCATGGATTTTGGCTGCCCAGGTGCATAACTTTGCATTTTTTGGCATTGAAGCTGAGTTGCCAGGACCTAGACCAGCGCTCCAGTAGTAGTAGGTCGTGCATCATGTTGTTGGGCATTGAATTTATGTCCGTTGTGCTTTTGCCCATTACATTGCCAAGTTTGGCGTCATCGGCGAATAATGTCATTTTACCTCGCAGCCATTCTGCTAAGTCTCTTATAAAGATGTTGAAAAGGATCGGGCCCAGGACTGATCCCTGCGGCACCCCACTGATTACCTCCATCATTTCGGAGGGGGTGCCGTTCACCACCACCCTCTGAAGCCTACCTCCAAGCCAGTTGCAAACCCATTTCGTCAATGTATCGTGCAATCCCATAGAACTCATCACCTGCGGTGTGGTACGCTATTGAATGCTTTGCTGAAGTCCAGGTATACGATGTCCAGGGACTCCCCAACATCCAGCTTCCTCATCACCCAGTCAAAGAAGCTGATCAGGTTGGATTGGCAGGATCTCCCTTTAGTAAATCCATGTTGACGGGAATCCCGTAGATTCTCCTCGTTCAGGATCGTATCCAATTGACGTTTGATTAGAGTTTCCATTAGTTTGTTCACTATTGATGTGAGACTCACCGGTCTATAGTTTGCCGTCTCCATCTTGGAACCTTTCTTGTGGAGTGGAATGACATTAGCCGTCTTCCAGTCCAACGGGACGTTACCCGTACTAAGGGAGAGATTGAAGAGCGCGGATAGCGGTTCTACCAAGACATCACACAACTCCCTGAGCACCCTGGGGTGTAGGTTGTCAGGTCCCATTGCCATGTTAACCTTAAGCTTTGACAGCTTGCAGTAGACACCGCTGGGTGTAAACTTGAAATTACTAAACGGGTCAACTGCGTCAACCCTTTTCTGTAGCTGAGGGCCGAGTCCTGGCGCCTCACGGGTGAAGACTGAGCAGAAGTATTCATTTAACAGTTGGGCTTTTTCCGAGTCCGTTTCTACAAAGTCTCCGTCTGGTTTCCTAAGACGTACTATCCCGCCTGAGTTCCTATTTCTTTCACTGATATACCTGAAGAAGGATTTATCTCCTTTTTGGATGTTCTTCGCTAGAGACTCCTCCATGTGGAATTTGGCCTCCCTAACTGCTGTTTTGATGGCTTTTGACTTGGCCAGGTAGACTTCCCTAGAGTCCTGTTTCCCTGATTGTTTGTAAGAGATGAATGCTTTTTTCTTCTCCTTGAGGGCCGAAATCTCCGCAGAGAATCATTGAGGCTTATTGTTTCTACGCCGTATGAGGGATTAATTTCATTTTGGTGGCAGAGGGAGGATTTGGAGATGGAGAGGTTCGGTTGTTGATTTAGTGTAGTTTTTTGAAAGGAGGGAGTATGAATTTTATTGAAGGTGTTGTAGAGAAAACTTGATGTTGTGGCAGGTTTTGAAGGGATTGGGTACTACGGTTGAGTTGGTTTGAAGGAGTTGGTGGGTCGCTTCACAAAGGTCACTCTCGCCTTTGATGGTGCGCCGGGCGGTTGAGCGCCTTTTATAGACTCAGCGGTGCAGAGACTAGGGGGACGGGTGGAGTTCGCTCCCACACCCTGGGGGTGCTTAACCCTGCTCCCGCTCTTTTCTCGCTGCTCCCGGTTCAAGTCGGGAGACGGAATGGTCCGAGGAAGGCAGGTAAAATGGTGAAAAGCTGTGAGGCAGACTCAAACTGCAGGACCGTACCCGCTGAGCCTTCCAACTGGCTCAGCGGTGCAAAGATGAGGGGGAGGGGCGGAGTTCGCTCCCACGCCCTGGGGATGCTAAACCCTGCTCCCGCTCTGTTCTCGCTGTTCCCGGTTCAAAATCATAAGAGCAGCATGATTATGAAATATATTTGGCCTTAAATTGCATTCCACTGCTGGATGATTTATTAATGTACTTTTCAGAAGCCCCCAAATGCTTACAAACCAAGTCTTAGACATGTACGTAATTATATTTGAGATGATGGGTCTCTTGCATGGTTTGGACTGTATTTCTGTCTTGGGTTCTTCATACAGATGATGGAATTCCTGGAACCTGCATTTTAGTTCTAGAATATGCCAAGAATTAGATTCTGCCCCTAGATTAAGGATTATGAAGCCTGGCCCTGTGATGTTCACGGCCAAGTGGAAGGTCCCTGGTTCTGGCCCTGGGCAGCTAGGACTGGGGAGTCATAGATATCATTTATCATTTACTGTTTACTAGACTGCTTATTCTGGCACACAATTAAGCAAGTCACAATCTGAAAATACAGCAGAAGATAGGAAAAAAAGGAACACCAAATATCAGACGGGAGAGGCAATTTCATTCACACAAAGCTACATGCCAACTGCTCATCAGACCACTGCCTAACTCAGACAAAGTTCCCCAAAAGCTCTCCTCAAAAAAAGTACGTTTTCAAAAGCATCTTTAATGTTTAAAAAAGAAATTTCTGTAGGAAAAACCTGTTGGATGGGTTCAGGGCCTATGATTGCTTGGCTCTGAAAGGGACCCTAATGCATTTTGCTAGGCTGGGGGCTGTTACAGTGACCAGACTAGGTACATCGTGAGAATGGATACAAAATGGGGGGGGGGGGGGGTAGGGGGAAGCTCCTTGAATAGCTGAGGATGAAGTTTCAAAGCACCAAATCCCAGCTCTGGTTCTAACTGATCTGGAAGAACTAAGAAGAAAGCGATTTGTGGTCAGGAGCAAGGGAAAAAGAAAATAATTTTGGTTTGGAAAGGCTGGAGTTAGAGTTTATGTATCAAAGACAATTTAATTATGAATTTATAATGCGTCTGTTATTGGGCAGACTGGATGGACCGTTTAGAGCAGTGGTCTCAAACCCTTTGCAGGGCCACATTTTGGATTTGTAGGTACTTGGAAGGGCCTCAGAAAAAATAGTTAATTTATTAAAGAAATGACAATTTTGCATGAGGTAAAACTCGTTATAGTTTATAAATCTTCACTTTTGGCTAAGTCTTAATAATAATATTGTCATTTATAGCTAAAGAGACATTTGATCAAGAAACTGTTTTACTTTACTTTTGTGATTATGATAAACATACCGAGGGCCTCAAAATAGGACCTGGCGGGCCACGAGTTTGAGACCACTGGTTTAGAGCCTTATCTGCTGTCATTTACTAAGGGATCCTTTCACTAAGGTGTGCTAGTGCGTCTTAGCGCGTGCTAAATGCTAACACGTGCTAACGCGTCCATAGGATATAATGGATGCGTTAGCACGCGTTATCATTTAGCATGCCTTAGAAAAAGGACCCCTAAGTAAGGGAAAGCACAGTGGTTGCATTTCATGTTGGGTGTTGCTTCCTCCCGAATTCTATTTTGTTTGGCTTTCTTCATTTTAGTTTGAAACAGCAACAAAATAAATAACCCCCCCTTAAAATTCCATCAATTCTTTTGCTTAGTTTTAAACAAAAGAAGTCCGTTTTATGACTTTTTAAACATTTTTTAATTTTATTTCCGAACGATCGCACATTTCTACTGGAATGACGGTTTAAGTATTCCAGCAAAGGCAGGACGTGCCACCTAGAGGTCTGCACGGGAACGGGGATCGTGGGAATCCCATGGGTCCCGCGGGGTTCCCGCGGGAATCCCCCCTAACCCACGGGACTCCCACGGGGATGGAAGGCTTTGGAAGCAGGGTTCATCCATATAATATAATGGACACGTCAGCCTTAGTAAAAAAGGGGGTTTATAAGTTAATTACCTGAACAGAAAACAAAAAAAGGATTCCACCAAAGAGATTTCACAAGGAAAACAGCAACGCAAACACAAAAGAAACTGTGGAATTGATGATCCTGTCAGAAGTAATTGTTGCTTTTTATGGGGACGGGCAGGGATGGAGGTTATTCCTTGCGGGGACGGGTGGGGACAGAGAGGATCCTGGCGGGGACAGAGAGGATCCTGGCGGGGACGGAGAGGATATCTGTCCCCGTGCAACTCTCTAGGGCCACCGAGTATTCCTCACAGAATGTAATGCTGTAACCTTCTTTTTACAGGTGACACACAGCCTTGGGATCTTCTGCTCTGCATTCACGCCGGTGCTCGTAATGATAAGAACTGCCTGGAAAAGAATGTACTGCCTCGGTTACAGCCACAACAGAAGGTAGGAAGGTTTGGTAGATTTGGTTGCGACGGTTCTTATTATCAACAAGGACAATGCTCAACAGGAGCTAACCGGGCAGTCAGTGGCGTAGCAAGGGTGGCACCCCTCCCCCACCCTCAGCTCCACACCCTGCTCCTTCCCTGCTCCCCCCGCCCCACCGCATGCACCCCCTTCCCTTTCCCTACACCTCCAGTTGTTAACCACTGCGACCAACAACTTCAACGTGCTCCTCATGACCGCGTCGTAAGTGACATTGGTGGGAGCCAACCGCAGTCGCGAGGAGCACGTTGAACTTGTTACTCGTGGCGGTGAGCAACTAGGGGGCAGGGAAAGGGAAGGGGGGGTGTGCATGTGAGGGAAGGAGTGGGAAGAGGCGAGGTGGACAGGAGAAGGGGCGCCGCCACCATGATGGTGCTCGGGGCAGACCGCCCCTCCCCCCCACTTTACTTCACCACTGCAGGCGGTATAGGAGTGACTCTTGCTACATTAAATCCCACTGACTGGGTCCTGCCATGATATTGAGCTGCACCTAATTGGATTGTGCTGCAGAATGACCCATCTGTCCACCATGGCACTATCTGGGTAGTATATGCTTTCTACTAACGAAACCACCAAAAGAAAGATGGCTAATGGTGTATCTCAAAAATCTTTCCAACATAAAAGTCAGAAAGCCGAAATCACTTACTCACATATCTACAGTGAATCAAATGTCAGAGTACTGAGGGTCCTCAGTTTACACAACTCTATACAGGAACCCCTGTTTAATGTAAATCCTATTTATTAAATTTAAATACAAACAAAATAGTAAAAAAAAATCATTTCAAATACAAGAAGAAAACCAAAAGTTACAGAGTTAATATATAATAAACATTATCACTAAAAGCAAATATACCCAATTCCCTCCCCTTTTTTCCTCATTTTAGACCTGTAATTACATATTAAATAATATGTGACTGCGGGTATGTGGTAAAAGAGTTGATAATGCTTATTATCCAAACGGGTTATTTGCTGTGAAACATCCCTGGACCTAACAGTACTCAATGAGTGCAAAAATAAACGTGAATGTGTAATAAGTCAAAGTGTATTTTTCGGTCTCTGTTCAACGTCCAATGAGTGTACCCAAAGGCAATTATGGCTTTCTGATTTTCGGAAAGATTTTTGAGATACACTATCTGGGTAGTGCCAGGATGGTCGAGGGTGTCCTGGCACCACTGATATTTATTGCCGGTGCCAGAAATGGCAGTTCTAACTTGTCCAGATAGCTATCCAGGCACTGGTTCTGAATATCGGTACCCACTTAGTTTCCAAAGGCTGCCCAGGACCTGCATATTTGGTGCCAGCAGCTTCAGAAACTGGTCAGACGTGATATTCAGCAGCCTTACGGGGGATAAAGGAGGTAAAAACATGACGATTCTGAGATCTCCAATCTCCAGTGGTGTACTTGGCTTGCTTGCCACCTGGGATGGAGCACTCCTGCTCCAGGCACATCACCACCCTTCCTCCAGGCAGTGGGGCGGGGTGGGGGGGGGGGGGAAGGGAGTATGATGAACAATCACAGTCTGTGTGCGTGCGGCCTGGAATAAGAAATTGACGCCAGAGAGGGTGGGTGGAGCAGCGGAGCCAACAGCTGTACGCATGTGGGCCGCAACCCCGCTGCTTCTCTGTGCAGTCCTTTACTTCCTGCCCCTGGGGGTGGACCACACCCACCATTCCACCCTTGGTACACAACTGAAGATTTAGAGTATGAGTGAGACAATAAGGAGTCAATAAGTTACCCAAATATTGTGGGAGACCTGTTTAATTAATAGCACCAAGAACTTATGCGCGTATGAGCCAACTGATGTCGCCAATCCCACTTGTAGGTGTTGCTCTTCTGCTGTATAAACTTTGATGTGCAACTGGCACCTATCTTGAAGCATGCCTTATAGCAGTGGTTCCCAACCCTGTCCTGGAGGAACACCAGGCCAATCGGGTTTTCAGGCTAGCCCTAATGAATATGCATGAAGCAAATTTGCATGCCTATCACTTCCATCATATGCAAATCTCTCTCATGCATATTCATTAGGGCTAGCCTGAAAACCCGATTGGCCTGGTGTTCCTCCAGGACAGGGTTGGGAATCACTGCCTTATAGAATTCCCTTTTAACTGTTTAGGTGCCACTGAATATCATATTGAGACCGGGTCAGCAAGAGTTAACCAAGTAGGAGTCACTCCTGCCCTCAGAATTGCCATACTGGGACAAATCAAAGGTCCAGCAAGCCCAGTATCCTGTTTCCAATAGTGGCCAACCCAGGTCCCTAACACCTAGCTAGATCTGAAATAGTAAAACAGATTTTATGCTGCTTATCCTAGGAACAAGCAGTGGATTTCCCCCAAACCATCTCAATAATGGCCTATGGATTTCTCCTTTAGGAAATTATCCAAGTCTTTTTTTTTTTTTAAACCCTGCTAAGCTAACTGATTTCACCACATTCTCTGACAACAAATTCCAGAGTTCAATGACATGTTGTGTGAAGAAATATTTTCTCCGGTTTGTTTTAAATCTAGTACTTTGAAGCTTCATCGCATGTCCCCTAGTCCTAGTATTATTGGAAAGAGTGAACAAGCGATTCACATCTACCCTTTCCACCCCATTCAGTATTTTATAGACCTCTATCATATCCCGTCTCTTCTCCAAGATGAAGAGCCCTAGCCGCTGTAGCCTCCCCTCATAGGGAAGTCATCCTAAACCGTTTATCATTTTTGTTGCTCTTCTCTGTACCTTTTCTAATTCAGCTCTCTGTCATTGGTCTGAGTTGCCCTGATACAGGAATACCATTATATGGTTCCATTTACGCTGCTTACATTCATAAGATTTCAGAAGGTTACTGTTATTGAACTGGAAGTATGCCTCTAGATCAGTGGTCTCAAACTCGCTTCCCGTGGGCCATATGTGGTCCGCCAGGCCCTTGGTATTATAAAGAATGATTCTTTATGGAAAACTTGTGCCTTAAGTATCTGGCGGTCGCGTCGCTGTAACCTTACGCAAGCGCTTTCCTGCATCTGTACGCGATTGTGAGGTGAAGTCCAATTGCGTGCAGACACAGGAAAGCGCTTGCTTGAGGTTACAGCAGCGAAGGCGGGCAATGTTCCAGAACGTAAGGGAACCATTGGAGGCAGTACAGCTTATGGAGGAGGAGGTGAGAGCTGAAGGCTGTAGTGGACGCGACCACCGGACACATAAGGCACAAGTTTTCCATAAAGAATCATTCTTTATAATAGAAAAATAGAAATAGACGGCAGATAAGGGCCACGGCCCACCAAGTCTGCCCATCCCAATAACCCTCCCCTACCTTTCTCTGTGAAGAGATCCCACGTGGTGATCCCATTTTGACTTAAAATCAGGCACGCTCCTGGCCTCGACCACCTGCAGTGGAAGATCATTCCAGTGATCAACCACCCTCTCGGTGAAGAAGTATTTCCTGGTGTCACTGTGTAGTTTCCCGCCCCTGATTTTCCACGGATGCCCTCTTGTTGCCGTGGGGCCTTTGAAAAAGGGCCTCAAAATAGTTGGTCCCATATCTTGTCTCTTGCAGTTGATACTTTGATAGTTGCACTGCTTTCAGCTATGTATAGCTGAAATGATCAGAAACGATTAAGGCAAGATTTATAAACTATAAACAATAGTTCTGGTCTAAAGATAACTGTTTAAAATCAAAGGCCATAATGTAGATATTCATAGCTTATTTCAAAATGCACTTTATTATTTTCTTAAGTGGTATATTTGGGAAACAACTGGGATCTTTTACCTTTATAATGCATTTCATGGAACTTGGCTTATCCTTATATCACTTGGAGACCCTGTTACTATGCTGCAGTAAAATAAAGCCTTAGCACACCCTTACATAGCAACATAGTAAATGACGGCAGATAAAGACCTGAACGGTTCATCCAATCTGCCCATTAGTTATACCTATTAAAAATACTGTACATGATTAATTTAACTTGTCTCTTCTTTGATATTTCTGGGTCATAGACTGTAAAGTCCACCTGGTACAGTATAATCTCGTTATAACGGACTCGCTTATAACGGAACCTCATCTATAGCGGACGAGGTCCGCTGGCCTCGGCCATGCGCCTTTATAAACATGCAGAAAATAATCGCATATAGCGGACTCGCATATAATGGACTTTCAGATATAACGGAGAACCAATTTGGTCCCCAGAGCCGCTTTTAGCTGCAGTTTTGTTTGGCTATAACGGACATGGAGGCTCCGCCTATAAGGTGCTTGGCGTGCCGGTGATATAGTATCAAAATGCAGCCCAGAAGAAAATGACAGAGTATTTTTCTTTCCAAGACAGTGCGACATAATGCTTTAGAACATCTTTTAGTGTTCTGGTTTCGCAATCATTTCGTGCCATTTGTTCTTGATGTTGCAGATATGGTTGTGCAGTGACTGTTGTTCATTGATTGTACGCTGTTTCAAGTTGACCTAAATAAAGTTTTAAAAAAATGCAACTCTGGCTATAACGGTCTCTGGATATAACGGACTGTTTTTCCAGGTCCCTTGAAGTCCGTTATAACGAAATGATACTGTATTGTCCTAGGTTCCAAATGCTGAAGTCGCCGTACGAGCTCACTCCAGCCTATCCAACCATCCTGTTTGCAGGATATCTACCATAAAGTCTGGCCAGTAACATCCTCATGTTCCAAGTTAGTGGAGTTCCCATTGTTGCCCTCCCCAGCCCAATCCTACACCAGATCATCACATATGGGACTGTTCCTGACTCTCAGTCCAGCTCTCTCTTCTAGCCCATCCTTAAAGTCAGACTTCCTTGCTGAGGGAATAAGATCTCTGACTGCAAATAGACAGTAGCAACAAGACATTAAACAATGGTCCTATTATATGGAATTTCAATGGGACATTATCTTATGTGTGACTTATTTTTTTGAACCATCTTTACGATGCTTTCGGGCAAAAGCGACATTACTGCTGCAAAAAGTATTTTATGAGTGGGCCCGAAACATGAAGTTCCTAATTCTGACCTAAATATTTGTCATTCTGTCTGTCAAACGTGATCTCTTAAAGGCCATTTTAGGGTTTCTAGTCATGTGAAACATGTCTGTAGTGTGCTTTGAAAGTTTTAATTCACAACACCAGTTTAACCCATGATTGATTCATTAGAATCTTGCTCTGTTTACAGGTCAATCTGATACCAGAGATAAGGGACTTGCTTTGTAGAAAAGAAGGTTTATGTCAACTTTCCAGGACATTTCCAGGTAATCTTTAGTTTATAGTTTATTAGAATTTCCTACACCAACTTTGCTGACATTGTCTACAATTTTAAAACAGAAACAGGAAAAAAAAACCCCAATCCTAACTTCATTTAGTTAAGATAGAACAGAGTATTTATCATCAAACATCTCAAGACAAAACCTTTTGAATTGGTTTCATTTTGCATGAGAGTCAAATAGTTTTCAGAAAATTGCCCCTTTAAGGCTTTTCCAGGAAAACCTTTGCTTTCTCATCATAAGTACAAAATACTAAAATATTCCTTAACATAAATGGCAAATTTGACACCCTAAGGATGGATTCAAACATCCTTTCAGCCAGCCTTTGTTAACAAGGTATTGGGGAGCGGGGGGGTCATTGGGGGTACAATGGCAGCAGAAGGAGGGAGTAGGCATCCCTCCTGCTGCCAGGGTGTGTGTGTGTCGGGTGGGTTGATTGACGGCGGCAGCTGAAGGGAGTGTGCATCCTTTCCGCTACTGGGGGTGTGTGCCTTGGGCGGGTTGCTTGAAAGTGGTGGCGGGAGGGAGTAGGCTGCTGGGGGGGTATGTGTCAGGGAGTTGCTTGATGGCGGCGATTGGAGGGAGGGAGCATTCCTTCTGCCAATCTTTGATTTGGGGTGTTTAAAAAAAAATAAAAAAATTGTGGGTGTGTTTTACGCATGTGCAAACAGGGCAGCTGCCCTGGGCCTCACAGCTCCAGGAGGCCCTGTGGTTTGGACATTTCCCTTTGTTGGGCCATCTCCCTCTCTTCCCCTCACCTTTGTGGCGCTTTTCCAAACCAAAGTTTTCTCTCTCAGAAGGGCCCTGATGTGGTAGTCGTTCTCACTAGTTGCATGTGGCTTTTCCGAAACTTCTCCTCTGATGCAACTTCCTGTTTCTGACGCATCGCATCAAAGGAGAAACTTTGGGGCAGGCGTGTGGAGTTAGTGAGAATAGCTGCTGCATCAGGGCTCTTCTGAGAGAGAAAACTTTGGTTGGAAAAGTGTCCGCGAAGGTTAGAGGAAGGGAGGGAGATGGCCTGACAAGGGGAAGAGGTTGAGTGGCATTTTAGGTTATTGTATGGAGACAGACGCTGGATGGAAGTGGGGAGGAGAGAGAGGGGAGCAGATGCTGAATGGAAATGGTGAGGAGAGAGAAAGGGCACATGCTGGATGGAAATGGTGAGGAGAGAGAAAAAAATGGCATATGCTGAATTGGGGGAAGAGGATAAAATTAGATACTGGAAGGGGTGAGGGAAGGAGGTGGCAGGCTGTAGGTAGACATAAAGAAAAGAGGGAAATTGAGGAATGGATAGTAAGAAAGAAGTTACAGATACCAGATCTGAGGGGAGGAAAGGAGGAGAGAGATATGCTAAAATCTGCTGGGGGGGGGGGGAAGGAGACAGAGATGGAAGGGAGGTAGACAGATGCCACATCATGAGGGGAGTGGAGGAAAGAAGATGGATGTCAGACCAATGGGGGTGAGGGAGAGATGGAAGGGAAAGGCAGTCAGTTTCTGGAAGAGGCAGAGAGAGGGCAGACAGTGGATGGAAGGAAGATGAGAAAGCAGAAACCAGACAACAAAGGTAGAAAATTTTTTTTCTATTTCTTTTATTCATTTTTTTTGCTTTAGGATAAAGTAGTATTGTAGCTGTGTTGATAAACATTTATAAATTGAAAATGGCAATAAGGTAATCCTTTTTATTGGACTAATTTTAATATATTTTTGACTAATTCAGAGACCAGAACCCTTTTCCTCATGTCAGGACAGGGATACTGTAACAGCAGTATACTTTACTGACCTGAAGAAAGAGGTTTTGACCTCTGAAAATTAATTAAGAAATGTATTAGTACAATAAAACGGTGGGCACTAAATTTTCTTCCCACCATACCCCATGCCTCTTCCCCAAATGCAAAATATAAATGCCTAAGTTGGTGTGCTTCCCAAAGCCCTGCCAGCTGGAGATCTCTTCCTCTAGTTTGGCGACCGGAACTCTTCAAGCTCTGCAGCTGGTGGCAGTTCAGAGATAGTGCTGCTAGCTGCAGAGCTTGGAGATTACTGGCTGCCAGACTGGAGGACGTGGTCTTCAACTGGCAAGGGGAATGGCTAATTTTTGGTGTACCTGGGTCTGGGATGCCTGTGTGGTTCAGAACAGAAAGAAGTGCATATCTGATTTTTATTTCTCCAGTGTTGGAATACTTGCTGGGGTTCCCAGTTCAATTTGTTGGGGTTCCCAGTTCAATTTCTATTTGTGATCCTTTGGTAAAGGTCTGTCTGTATTTTGTGTGTAAAGAAGTACAGTGGTGCCTCACACAACGAACTTAATTGGTTCCAGGAGCAAGTTTGTTATGTGAAAAGTTCGTTATGTGAAACGTGTTTTCCCATAACAATACATGTAAAAAAAAATAATTTGTTCTGTAGCATAAAATATGCTGTCATTTTTCCCCATTTCCCTGTGCAGCAGCATAAGGGGTTAGGGAGTTTCTCAGGCTGGCAAACTGTCTTCTCCTCTCCCTCTCTAATGCTCCTCCTATGCTTTCCTTTTCTGTTCTCTTCCTCCTTCACCATCCCCTCCTCTTTGTCCAATCTCTCTCTCTCTGCTTCTCTCCTCCTCTCTGATTTTCTTCTTCTACCTTGCCTCTCCTCCACCCTCTGATGCTAGTCTCTCCTGATTCCCCCCTCTGGTGCTGGCCGACTCGTGGCTGGCACCCATTGGCTGCTGCGCGCGAGACCTGCCAGCGGCCGGATGCAATGGGAAGCAGTCATCTGTTGGAGGCTGTAGTCGGGAGTCAGCGCCGTTAAAGCTGGTGGTTCTGCTTAGAAAGAACCATGCGCCTGTTTAAAACTGTCACGCCGCTGGAGCCGGGAGGCGACAGAGAGCAACCGTTGCCAATCCAGCGCGTCTCTCCCCGTCTCCTCCCTGTGCGCGTATGCTCGCTCTCAGGCCTCCCCTCCCCACCCCACCATCCTAACTCATACCTGAGGCCGTCCACCACCAACACCACTTCCGCAGCTCGCTCGCGCTTCGATACCCCGTCCCCTCTGACGCGGCCGCGTCGCTGGAAACAGGAAGTGTTTGGGGGGGAGGGCTAGATGCTGGATAATCAGGGGAAACAAGTGAGAGAGGGCAGTTAAGCGCAGTGCCTGCGCGGAAGGATGCAGCTCGGGCGACTTCGTTGTGTGAAACGAAGTCCGTTGTACGAATCAAGACAAGAAGTTCGTTGTGCGCAGCGTTCGCTGTGCGAGGCGTTCGTTAGGCGAGGCACCACTATAATTTAAAGTTGTTTTATGTGTGGTAGTAATGGGAGGTGGGGATCATGGGCCCCCTCCTTAATTTCTGCCCTGGGCCGCAGGATGTCTAAAACCAGCCCTGATTACAAATTAGCATTATCAGTGCCGTAATGCATTTAAAGCCAAGCATGGCTTAAAATCTCCCTCTAGATATTGGATCCTTTGGCAGTTGTGTTATCTTCAGAATGCCTAATGGGAAGACTGGTTGACTGCACTACTAAGTGAATGGTACCTAGTTAGATCAGCAAGTTGGGTCTTCCACTGCCAGGTAACTGGGAGGTAGCATTCCCATCCCTAGGAGGAAGGGCATCGTAGTCATTGCCTAAGGGCAGCCTTATTCAGAGTCCATGATTGTAGGGTTCTGGAAGGAGTCCTGGCACTTCAAGGGCAATTATATAACTGGGCATGTGCAGTTATGTAAATCTTAATTACCACTTACACAGGCAAAGACACCATGGCCCTGATTCTATAAATCAGTCGTAAGCGCCATTGAGTTGGGGTTACCAGACGCTATTGAGTTGGGGTTACCAGACATCCGGATTTCCACCGACATGACTGCTTTTTCAAGGACACGTCCGGGGTTTCGGAGGCTTTTCAAAACCCAGCACTTTGTCTGGGTTTTGAAAAGCTTCCCGTCAAAATTGCATCGGGAAGGGGCATCCGCGCATGTGCGGACGCAATGCAGCCATGCCACAGGCGCTTGATGTCATTGCGTTGCGTCTGCGCATGCATGGATGACGTCTGGGGGAGGCTGGGGGCGGCGGAACGCGGCATGACACAGGCGGAACGGGGTGGAATGGGGCGGGGCCACGGGACCGGATTTTACTTCGGGAAAATCTGGTAACCCTACGTTGAGCGCAATTGTCAATCACTCTGCTAGGCTGTTTATACAGTAGAATCGTACCTAGTTTGCGCTTAAACATTCTTAGGCACTAGAAGGCGCTAAAAGCTTAGGCCAGGGTTTTCTTGACCTTAATGAGTGCGCTTAAGGTAGGCCCCTCCTGGAACCTAAGTGAAACCACACCCCAAATCTGCCCAGATTCCGCCCCTAAGCACACCTACTTTCTGGTAGGCGCTTAGGGTAAGGCGCCTACCAAATAGTTCATTTTTTAAAATTGTTTTTAAAGCTGTGTTTAATGGCGCTTTCAATTATCACTGCTGATTAAACTAATTAACAAAAATTAAGTTAGGCACCTGGATTGGCTAGGCGCGCCAATCTAGATGCCTAACTGCAGGCGCCGTTTAGAGAATCGAGGCCTATGTGCTTTTTTACAAGGGTGCATAGAAGTGCTTTGCCCCCCCCCCCCCTTTTTACAAGACCGTGATAGCAGTTTTTAGCGCAGGTCGGTGTGCTGAATGTTCTGCGGGAGTTGCGGCAAGGTCCCGCGATGACTGCGTCGGCCAGGTCCACCCCTTCCGACGTAACTTACTTCTTCCAGAGCACAGCCGGCAGACGCAGTCATCGTGGGTCCTTCCAGCACCTCAGCGCGGCTGCTGACTCTGCTCCAGAGCAAGTATGTTGGAGGGGTGCAGGTCCTGTGTTGCACAATAGGGCAGGATGTTCCGGACCCGGACCTGGCCAGCTGTGCACCCCTTCCAGGTTGTGCACCTGGGGCGGTCCTCTCCCTTGGTACGCCACTGCTACCAATCCAGGGCAAGCAGTGGCTTCCCCCATGTCTTTCTCAATAACAGACTATGGACTTTTCCTCCAGGAACTTGTCCAAACCTTCCTTAAAACCAGCTATGCTATCCGCTCTTACCACAACCTCTGGCAACGCGTTCCAAAACATAACTATTCTCTGAGTGAAAAAAAATTTCCTCCCATTGGTTTTAAAAGTATTTCCCTGTAACTTCATTGAGTGTCCCCTAGTCTTTGTAATTTTTGACGGAGTGAAAAATCGATCCACTTGTACCTGTTCTACTCCACTCAGGATTTTGTAGACTTCAATCATCTCTCCCCTCAGTCGTCTCTTTTCCAAGCTGAAGATCCCTAACCGTTTTAGTCTTTTCTCATCAGAGGTGGTGGATACATGGAACGCGCTTCCAGAGACTGTTGTAGACAAGAAAACATTAAATGGTTTCAAAGAAGGTTTGGATAGATTTCTAGAAGAAAAAGGGATTGAAGGGTATAGATAGGTATAGGCCACTACTCAGGCAATGGGCCTGATGGGCCGCCGCGGGAGCGGACCGCTGGGCAGGATGGACTTATGGTCTTCCTCAGCGGAGGCAACTTCTTATGTTCTTATGAGAGAAGTTCCCCCCTCTTTACCATCTTGGTCGCTCTTCTTTGAACCTTTTCTAACGCCATTGTATCTTTCTTGAGATAAGGAGACCAGAATTGAACGCAATACTCCAGATGAGGTCGCACCATCAATTTGTTAGATCTTCTGGCTAATACATCCTAATCAATCGATAATCAATCAATTCCAACTTACACTAGTATTCTATAATGGATTATTGGCGCCGAGATGCCATTACAGAATTGTCATTCAGCATGCTGCATTGAGGTGTCTAACTTGGGACACAATGTTATTAATTAGCCCCAAAATTCCCTGGGTAGTTGCGAATGACTTATGCCACCAAATTCCAGACCTGGTTCTAACTGTGCTGAAAAGAAGAAGAAGGGTGTGGTCAAAAAGACACAGGCAAGTCAGTCCTAGCTTTAGGGTTCTTTTGCTTCAGCAAAGATTTTTAAATTGAGAAATCTCTTGAAGGCAAAACCAGAAATGCTCTCCCAATTTCTAGATTCAAGTGGTTGCTTTTAATAATGCCATGGTTTAGACCTGAATAAAACTGACATGTACAGTACAGTCTTCCAATTAAATATTATGATTTTCTGTAAACATTTTGCTAGTTTAGGGAGGCTTATCATTGACATTCATGCACATGCAATGTTTTACCCTCTTAGATGTTCATCTGATCCTAAATTATAATCTAACTACAGCAGTGCTGTCAGTGTTGATAAGACAGTATTATTTGATTTGTTGCTGTTTCCACTTTAGAGGAAGGCGTTTCTGCAGCGTTATACAAGCATTATGGTGAGAGGGAGCAGTGGGAGTTATGATTTTGATTTCCAGCCAGGCATAGTTTGTAGATGAAAAGTCTTTGTATATAAAGTTTGTCAACTGGAGAAGTTTAAAGGTTACCGACCGGCTGCCAGAGAATTCAGACTTTTTTTTCAATGAAGGGAAGGGTCAAAATCAGGTTAACTTATTTATGACTTCAGACGGTTCATCAGAACAAGAATCTTATCAAAGCAACGGGTTGTTGAAACTCGTTTCATAAAGCAGTGTTCTTCAACCTTTTGACACCTATGGACCTGCGGAAATAAAATAATTATTTTGTGGACCGGAGGTTGAAGGACAGTGGGCTGAGTCGTGGGCCAGACCCCGCCCAACTCCACCCAGTCTCCACCCCAGACCCCGCCCCCATAATATTACTAATTGTAACATCATTTTTTCCCATTCATTTTACATATAATCTTATTAACAACACATAATGGTTAACCACAAAATTAAACTACACAAAGCACACTGTATGCTTCTCAATATTTATTCCTACCAGAACACAGATAACCCCATGCAAATACGGGCCCAAAAACTAAAAGTACTAATATATACAAACAAATCCTAAGGTGCAAAACTCTGCATGCAGGACAACCGCAGAGGAAAAGAAACAAATGCATTTTTCCTGAACAGACAGCAGATGTAAATCAATCACTAAATTAATAAATAAAATAATTCCCCCTACCGTTGTTGTCTCCCTCCCTCCATGCTGTGCCTTGCCTTCTGGCCTGCCCCTTGGTGTTATCTTTGGGCCGGCTCCCTCTTCCTCAGTGCTGCAGTGCACAAAGCCGTAGACAGCGTCCCACGCCTCATCTGGAAGCCTTCCCTCTGACTTTGCGACGTCAGAGAGAAGGCTTCCGGTTCAGGCGCAGGACGCGTGTAGGAGCCTCTGCCCACGGATTTGGGCACTGCAGCACTGAGGAAGAGGGACCCGACCCGAAGACAACGTCGCGTCGATCACACCGTGGACCGGAGGCTGAAGAGCACTGCCTGGGCCCGATGTACATACCGGCCCTGTGGACCGGCAGGAAATTTCTGTGGACCGGCACCGGTCCACGAACCGACGGTTGAAGAACACTGTTGTAAAGTCTTCAATCTTAAGAAAAAACATCCCTTACTATGCAGGACCAGTGAATACATTAGAAAGACTAAGGCCCTCTTTTACTAAGGTACGCTAAGTGCGTTTTAGCGTGCGCTTTTAGTGCATGCTAAATCAAAGCGTGTGCTAACCGCTAATACGTCCATAGGATAACATGCACGCGTTAGCGTTTAGAGCGTGATTAGCGCGCGCTAATATTTACCACACGCTATAAAGCATAGTGCACCTTAGTAAAAGAGGGAGTAAGCAATCACTTAGTGCAAGGGTAGGGAACTCCGGTCCTCGAGAGCCGTATTCCAGTTGGGTTTTCAGGATTTCCTCAATGAATATACATTGAAAGCAGTGCATGCAAATAGATCTCATGCATGTTCATTGGGGAAATCCTGAAATCCCGACTGGATTGCAGCCCTGGAGGAGGGACTTTGACACCTGTGGTGTAAAGAATCTGCATGAGGGAGGCTGGCCTTCAGCAGATTAAAGAAAAAGAAGATCTCAATATAAGTCAATGAGGATCCTGGTTTTTACCATATTCTGTGAATATCAATCTGGAAGAGTTAGAGATGCAAGCAAGCTAGTAAAAGGCTTCCATTAATCCAGGGGTGTCAAAGTCCCTCCTGGAGGGCCGCAATCCAGTCGGGTATTCAGGATTTCCTCAATGAATATGCATTGAAAGCAGTGCATGCAAATAGATCTCATGCATATTCATTGGGGAAATCCTGAAAACCTGACTGGAATACGGCTCTCGAGGACCGGAGTTCCCTACCCCTGACTTAGTGGGTGTCAAAGAGCAACATTTACAAAAAAAAACACAATACGTAGATCCTGACAGCCGCATAAAATCAAAGAACCACCAATGTCTGGTTTTGTCCACAGGAAGGGTGAGCAATTTCTCAGTCCACCTATTTAGCTGGGCTAGATGAAATCTGGAAAATCATTTTCATTATGTATTTCAGTGATTCCCAACCCTGTCCTGGAGGAACACCAGGCCAATCGGGTTTTCAGGCTAGCCCTAATGAATATGCATGAGAGAGATTTGCATATGATGGAAGTGATAGGCATGCAAATTTGCTTCATGCATATTCATTAGGGCTAGCCTGAAAACCCAATTGGCCTGGTGTTCCTCCAGGACAGGGATGGGAACCACTGATGTATGTGACACCAAGATATTGATGTTTTAGTGATGTCCAGGCTGACCCTCCTGTGTATTGGGCATGGCGCAATAGGCTGCATGCTTTGATGTTACTTGAGAGGAGTCGGGTGCGTGCTTCCTTTCGACAGAAAAAATTTTTCCTGCGGGTTTGGGGGCCCTATATCTATTCACTGTCCCCTAGAAGTCGGAGCTTAATTCTTAATCTGCTGCGGCTTTGAGCTGTTCTGAGCGGTGAGTGGGGGTGCTCGGATGTGCCTCTCCCCGGCAGTGGTTCTCTTTTTTTAAATTTTCCTCCTTTCTGCCCCTTTTGGTGGGGGCGGGGGGGGGGGGGTAGTGTTCCTCTCAGGGCTCATCAGAGTACAGAGCTCTGTTTGCATGGTATTTTGGACTCTGGTGTTTGGGCCTCCCCAGTGGCACAGGGTTGGGATGCTGCTGGTTTCTGGGCTTGCTTATTCTTGCTTCTTCTTTCTGATGCTTGGATGGTCTTGGTTGGGGGATGGTTTGGGGAGGGGTTGGGTTTGGGGGGTGGGTGGGCGTTGGGGAACTTGTTGCTTTTCCACATGCTTGTATCTTTTTGCTGTGTTATTTTCGCTTCAATAAAAATTGCTTTACACTAAATTGTGATGTCCAGTTTTCTGTTGTCGATGTGTTATGGGTGTTCGTTATTTTGAGTTTCATTGTCAGAGAGGAAGGGAATAGAGGCAAGAAAATTAATTGAGGAGGTGGAAAATTCCTCCAGGGTGACTGACAACTTTATTTATTTAGGTCCCATTTATTAAGCTGTGCTCGGGTTTATTATCGCCAGCTGCTGCGGTAAAAGCTCCGATGCGATAAAAAACCTTAACACAGCTTGATAAAAGGGGAGGGGGGTTACTAAGTTAAGGACCCATTTACTAAAATGTGTTAGCAAATGGGCTTAGGGCATTTTGACACAGGACTTTCTAACAGGGAAAAAGTTAAGTTTTCAGTAAAATGTGGGGGCTTACAACCCCCCACACCACCCACAACGCCCCCACAACGTGGCGCGATCTCTGTTAAGTAAAGTGGGGGGGTTCCCCCCACACCCCCCCCCCGTCGGAGCCGTAAAAACAGTAATTTTTGCGGCGTGTGCCTCCGCGCTGCACTCAATTGTCTGCACGCGCCTTTGTCCTGGCGCGCTTTTGACCTGACACCCACAAATGCATTGTAGCGCCACCTACTGGTCCAGCCAAACTCTGCACTAAGAATGCCTATATGTGATGCACTTATATAAATATGTGCCGCCATGTCACCATATGTACTTACACACACACACACCTTTGTGCGACTTTATAAAAGGTCTGTAAAACAGGCTATACATCTGGAAAAAGCATGATAAAATCCCCCTGCCCCCACCCCTTTGCATAGGTAATGAGTATCTGATATCATAAAGAAACCTTTATGATTTGTGGAAGAAGGCTAAAGGCTCCTTTTATCAAGCCGCGCTAGCGGTTTAACACGTGTAATAGCGCTTGTTAAACTGCTAGCCGCGCTAGCCACTACCGCCTCCTCTTGAGCAGGCGGTAGTTTTTGGCCAGCGCGGGGGTTACCACGTGATGATGAGTCACGCACGTTAACCCCGTTAGCGCGGCTTGATAAAAGGAGCCCTAAATCTTCTGTACAAACATCTTGATTAAGCATGAGAGGGAACCGAAATATTGTGCCTTATTTATCTATGTTGGTGAGCCTGTGTATATTATAAATGCTAAAAAGAGCTATGGACCAGTGCCAGTGAGAGAGGCTGCCAGCAGCGTGTGTGGGTACAACTGATACAAGACTTCTGGGCATGAAGAGAGAGGAGACTGGAAAAATATTAACACGGTGCAGTTGTGGAAAGCCTACGATCAAACCCTGCGTTTTTCACAGCGGGCAAAAAGCATTCCTGTTCATTTTTAGCTTCAACCTCACATAGCAGCTAAAAATTCCATATTCTGTCCTATTTTGCAGCTATGTTTTCACAGTGAGCATTTCAATCTACTTATATTTCAAGGGGGTGGGGATGCCAATTAAGTTGATCCAGGTCCAGATGTGCCCTGGAGTCAGAGTTGATTCCTAGTATCCACACATAAATGCGTTTACTTTCTCAGTCCTGTGCATACTTTTATGTGTGCAATCTATATAATAAAACCGTAGGCGGCGCATGCGCAGTCTTATCAGCGTGCTTCCATGATCCGTATGTCCGTGGCCGCCAAGACTGCAGCATGCCCCGCGCTTACTACGGCCCCATGCGCAGCTCAGTTCGGCACGGCGGTTTCCCCAGATAGGGGAAGTCGAAAAACTCACTCCCGACGCGCAGCTGAGTTCGGCACGGCGATTTCCCCGGTTTCCCCAGATAGGGGAAGCCGAACTGCTCACTCCCGTCTCAGCGGCCTGCACATCGACGATTCAACCCCCTCCCCCCCCCGGGGCTGCCTAAAGAAACAACGTTTCACGGTGCTTGGCCCGCCAAACAATTCCTGCTGTTGCCGAAATTTGCCCCACCGTTCCTTCCCTTCCTCCATCAGGTCAGTTCAACTCCGCCTATGTTAAAAGGAGCTGCTTTGAAATTGGAGCCCTGCCGCCACCGTAACACGTTCCTCTCTGCCAAGGCAGAGGGGAAAGTGCTACGGCAGTGGCAGGCCTCCGATTTCGACGTGGCTCCTTTTAACATTGGTGGATTCACTGCACCTGATGGAGGGAGGGAAGGAAAGGTGGTTGTGCGGCGCGGGAAGGGGGCGGCAAGGGACTAAGTTGGCCGGTAGTGCTGTTTTTCCATGAAGGAGGAACACGTGAAAAGAAAACAAAATAAAGAAAACGTTGGCCCCCGCCGAAGAAGTGGAATGTGGAGGAGGGGCGCGAGGAGCCGGAGAGCTGTATGTAAGTGTGTGCGCGCGCGTGTGTATAGCCAAGGAGGAAGTGCAGCAGGAGCAAGGAGGTGGGGAGAGTGGATTTCCCCTACTTGGATGTCAGTAAAAGCTTTGGTCCTGTGATCCTCACTCTTTTCCTGGGGCTACTGCTGGACAGAGGGGGAGCAGGACATAAAGGAGAAGAGCTACTGCTGGACAGGGGGAGGAGGGAATGGGAGGGGTGCTGCTGGACAGGGGGAGATAAAAGGAGAAGGGCTACTGCTATATGGGGGGAGCAGGGAAAGGGGGAGAGGTGTTGCTGGACAGGGAGGAGGTAAAAATAAGGGAGAAGGGCTGCTAGCACCCGTTAATGTAACGGGCTAAACAACTAGTATAGTAATAAATAAATGAAAGACCTATTTAAGGTAGTCAGAGTTGCACCTGCAGGTTACACCTCTCTGTGCCTTTTTTTTGAGTTGTGCCTGTTGTTTCTGCAGGCTACACCCCTCTGTGCTTGTGTTTTGAGTTGTGCCTGTTGTTTCTGCAGGCTACATCCCTCTGTGCCTGTGTTTTGAGTTGTGCCTGTTGTTTCTGCAGGCTACACCCCTCTGTGCCTTTGTTTTGAGTTGTGCCTGTTGTTTCTGCAGGCTACACCCCTCTGTGCCTGTGTTTTGAGTTGTGCCTGTTGTTTCTGCAGGCTACACCCCTCTGTGCCTTTGTTTTGAGTTGTGCCTGTTGTTTCTGCAGGCTACACCCCTCTGTGCCTGTGTTTTGAGTTGTGCCTGTTGTTTCTGCAGGCTACACCCCTCTGTGCCTCTGTTTTGAGTTGTGCATGTTGTTTCTGCAGGCCACACCCCTCTGTGCCTGTGTTTTGAGTTGTGCCTGTTGTTTCTGCAGGTTACACCCCTCTGTGCCTTTGTTTTGAGTTGTGCCTGTTGTTTCTGCAGGCCACACCCCTCTATGCCTCTGTTTTGAGTTGTGCCTGTTGTTTCTGCAGGCCACACCCCTCTATACCTCTGTTTTGAGTTGTGCATGTTGTTTCTGCAGGCCACACCCCTCTGTGCCTGTGTTTTGAGTTGTGCCTGTTGTTTCTGCAGGCCACACCCCTCTATGCCTCTGTTTTGAGTTGTGCATGTTGTTTCTGCAGGCCACACCCCTCTATACCTCTGTTTTGAGTTGTGCATGTTGTTTCTGCAGGCCACACCCCTCTATGCCTCTGTTTTGAGTTGTGCCTGTTGTTTCTGCAGGTCACACCCCTTTATGCCTGTGTTTTAAGTTGTGCCTGTTGTTTCTGCTGGCTAAACCTCTCTATGCCTGTGTTTTGAGTTGTACCTGTTGCTTTGTGAATGTTATACCATTATATCCCTTTGTTTAGGGTCATACCTGTCTAGGGTTACCAGACATCCGGGGAAACCCAAACATGTCCTCTTTTTAGAGGACTGTCCAGGTGCCCGGACGGACTTTCAAAAACCCGGCACTTTGTCCAGGTTTTAGAAAGCCCCGACGAGTTCCGGCCGCATCTGGAAGGCCTCTGAGCATGGATGATGTCACACACATCCGCACATGCTCCATGTCCTCCAGACGTGGCCAGAGCTTGTCAGCAAAGATGAGAGGAGGTTTTGTGGGGGTGTGGCTGGGGGGTAGAATGGGGCAGGGTGGGAGCGGAACCGGAGGCAGAATGGGTTGGGGCCATGTGTCCAGGGTTTTATCGCTCAAAATATGGTAACCCTATACTTGTCGATCTATGCATATTACACCCCTCTATGCCTTGTTTAAAGTGTGAAGGTCATTTAAGCTTTGCTTTGATTCCATCCTTTTTCTATATATGGATCTTCTTTGTTTGTCCTATTCATGTTTGAATTCAGTCTCCCTCAACTCCCCCAGAAAGGCATTTCAGGCATCCACCACCCACTCTGTGCAGAAGTATTCCCTGATGCTACTTCCGTCCACCACTCTGCAACCTCGATTCACGTCCTCTGATTTTTACTGCTTCCCCGATTCTGAAAAAGATCTGCTTGTATATTAATACAAGTCAAGTATTTGAATGACTATCATATCTCCCTCATCCGTTCTTTCCTCTAGAGCAGTGGTCTCAAACTCAAACTCTTTGCAGGGCCACATTTTGGATTTGTAGGTACTTGGAGGGCCGCAGAAAAAATAGTTAATGTCTTATTAAAGAAATGACAATTTTGCATGAGGTAAAACTCTTCATAGTTTATAAATCTTTCCTTTTGGCCAAGTCTCCAATAATAATATTTTCATTTATAGCTAAAGAGACATATGATCAAGAAACTGTTTTATTTTACTTTTGTGATTATGATAAACATACCAAGGGCCTCAAAATAGTACCTGGCGGGCCGCATGTGGCCCCCGGGCCGCGAGTTTCAGACCACTGCTCTAGGGTTTACATATTCGGGCCTCCATATCTCTTCTCACATGTCTTGTGGTATAAACCTTATATCATTTTTGTTGCCTTCCTCTGGGCCCCTTTATGTCTTTTTATGACCTTAGCTAGATATGGTGCAGAAAGGAACAGACCCAAATCCAGTATATACCATAGAAAAAAAGTCCTTTATATAACAATTTACTCAATGTGGACCACATTTTGCTTTCACTGGGGCTGCAACAGGGGTTTCAGAGCACCAAAAGGGGAAAAGGAAAGGGACCTTGTATACCACCTTTTTGTCGCTTTGGCATTTCAAAGCTGACAGTCAAAGCGGTGGGCATTGGATGATTAAGTGACAGGGTCACAAGGAGCAGCACCAAGATTTGATTTCACAACCTCTGGGTGCAAAGGCAGCAGCTCAACCACTGAGCTCCCAACTGAATGACTGGTATATTACAACTAAAATCTCAGCCGAGCTCAAGCTGTTAGAAAAGAGCTGCAGCAATCCTGCTCCAAACCTGAACACAAAAACAGTTTCGGATAGCCCTCCCCCCCTTTCCTCCTCTCACCGAGCTCCAGTGGTCTAGTGGGCTGGGCCGGTCCACCCAGCTGGGCTGAGACCCCACTAGTATCCCCCCCCCACAACCCTTGGAAATTTAAATTGAAGATAGGCAGGAGGAATGCTCACTCCCTCCTGCTGGCAGGCCCGCCTCTTCAAAATGGTGGGCCTTCCCCTTCCTGGTGCCTCCTGGGATGCACTAGGAGGGGCCTAAGGCCTTGATTGGCTCAGGCACCTAAAGCCCCTCCCCTAGACTTCAGGGAGTCCTGCCGGCTAAGCTGACTGAAAATTCCCCTGCCTGGCAGATAGGGGTGGGGGGCAGTTCAGGCAGGCAAGAGGAGGAGCTGTGCTAGCGATTGCTCTTCTGAACGAGCGCTAGGTACAGTTCCTCCCCCTTTTACCGGTGATGTTCTGCACAAATGGCATGCAAATAATTTGCATGCTATTGTGCTGAGCATCGCTAGTGAAAAAACGAAAATCACTCCCACCATGTTTTTTTTTTTTAGTCGGAGCTTTGTGCATCCTGCTCTTAATATTGACCTGCTTGTTTGTAACTGTTTCAGAGCTGCATATTCCAGTCTCTCCATCTGTATGCATCGCACTGGCAGCCCACGAGGCTGAGGGGTCACAGAGGCGGGCTAAAAGCTCACACGCTGCACAGCTCAAAGACTGGAGCCAGCCTGGCAGCACCCAATGGTAAGCCACTCCTCACACCTCCTTCTATAACATTTCATTATTTTTCCTTATCTACATGTCTCACATTTCTGAGAGTTCATACTTGATATTCAAGACTCAACTAAGGGCGTATTATTTTTTGCAGGCATTTTGCGCATAATTTCGTGGAAATGGGTGGAAATAGAGCATGAACGCATTCTTTATCCCACATCTGCATGCTTTACCCCTTTCCTGTTCCCTATACAGTAAAACCTTGGATTGCCATTAATAAGAATAATAGTTTATTTTTATATACTGCCAAACCATCAGTTCTTGGCGGGTTACATAATAGAAATTACAACAAGTAATTAAAATACAGATCCAAATAACAGTGTCATAAAAGAAAATAACACAATTCAATAAAGATACTAACAAAATGCGACCCTAACTTATTCAAAGTAAAATATGCACAATACAAATTATTTATACTAAAATAAATAAGAAACTATAAACATTATTCCATAAAAATAATTTTTAAAATCCGCTTATCATGATAATTTTGAAATCGATTAAATTTTGTATTGTTTAAATAGATAAGTTTTAAAGATCTTTCCGAAATTGATACTAAGTAAGGGCTGGAGAAATAAGAGCATTCAAACATGAATTCATTACTCCTGCTTGAAACACCAGAGTCCTAAGAATTTCTTACAGCGGCAAGCTTGCGCTGAAGGAAAATAAAACCAACCTGATCTACGTATATTTTTTTTACATGTAAAAAATCTAAAATGAGCAACAAGATAAGATGGTACTAACCCAAATAAAACTTTATAACAAATGCATCCAAATTTAAACAACACTCTAGCCTCAAGACAAAATGGGGGGATCACCGCTGGGGGTGAGCAACCTTGAAAGAGACCTGGGAGTGATGGTAGACACAACATTGAAGGCGTCGGCGCAGTGTGCAACAGCCTCAAGGAAAGCAAATAAAATGTTGGGTATCATTAAGAAGGGTTTCACGACCAGGACGAAGGAAGTCATCCTGCCACTGTATCGTGCAATGGTGCGCCCGCACCTGGAGTACTGTGTCCAGTACTGGTCGCCGTACCTCAAGTAGGACATGGCGGTACTTGAGAGAGTCCAGAGAAGAGCAACTAAGCTAATAAGGGGTATGGAGGGCCTCTCATATACTGACAGACTGAAAAAGCTGGGGCTTTTCTCCCTGGAAAAGTGGAGACTTAGAGGAGACATGATAGAAACCTTCAAGATCATGAAGGGCATAGAAAAAGTAGACAGGGACAGATTTTTCAAATTATGGGGAACCACAAGTACAAGGGGGCACTCGGAGAAATTGAAAGGGGAAAGGTTTAGAACAAACGCCAGGAAGTTCTTTTTCACCCAGAGGGTAGTGGATACATGGAACGCGCTACCGGAGGATGTGATAAGCAGGAGCACGCTACAGGGATTCAAAGAAGGTTTGGATAGGTACCTGGAGGACAAAGGGATTGAGGGGTACAGATAGGAGTAGAGGTAGGTTATAGGGATAGGATTAGAGGATTAGAGGTAAATTACAAAATTAGTTAGGGATCACTGTTTCAGGCAATAGGCCTGATGGGCCGCCGCGTGAGCGGACCGCTGGGCAAGATGGACCTCTGGTCTGCCTCAACGGAGGCAACTTCTTATGTTCTTAAGACAAGCAAAACGTTTCATTAAATTTTAACTTGATAAACAAGCAAGGTCTTGCAATACAGGTACACACAGTATTTTATATTAAATTTTGGGGGTTATGGCAGGAGGGAGTGGGATCCCTTCTGCCAATTTTATTTTTAGGAAGGAAACAGGGGAGGGGGTCATTTGGGTGGTCATGGTGGAGGGTTAGTGCAGGGGGGTTGCTTTGTGGCAGCAGGAGTGAGTGGGCTTCCCTCCTGCTGATTTTTGAGAAAGGAGAGGGGAGGGGTCAGTTCAGGGGTCTTGCAGGGAGGTCAATGTGGGGGAAGTTCGCGGTAGCAGGAGGGAGTGGGTATCTCTTCTGCTGATTTTTTAATACCGGGGTCATTCGGGGGGGGGGGGGTGACGGGGTGGTCTGTCATTGGGTGGGGAGAGGGTCTTTCTTTTTTTCTTTTCTTTTTTTTAATGGGGCAGATATTGTGTGTGTAACACATGCATTACATCTGTGCCATAAAAAAAAAAAGAAGAAAAAAGCCCCAACAGCTGAGTGGCAGGAGGCTGCTTTAGAGCGTCCCCTGAAAAACCAAAAAACACTGTGGAGAGATGATGTTCCTGAAATGGACTTTATTATTTAAAAAATATATATAAAAGTCAACTTAGCAATCCACATAAAAACCTTAAGGACCTAGTTCGCTGGGAGTGTTAGACCCAACACGGTCCGTGTTTCGACAAGAGAGTCTTCCTCAGGGGTCCCTGCTAGTCCTAGGGTGGAAAATACATGGAAAAGCTAAACAATCCAAAAGTACCAATGTGTAGAAGCTCCGCATGAACCGCGATTCAAAAACAAATGAGAGCAAATTAGAGCGTCCCCTGCCACTCAGCTGTTCGGGCTTCCCCAAACAGGCTCTGCGCATGTTGCTTTCACGGGATTATGGCAAACTTCCGTGCAAACCATTTGCATGCAAACTTGTTGGAACATCAATCGCTTTTTAAAAAAAAAATAAATTTTATTATTTTCCAATATGAACAGTGCAATATAAATATATAATAATAATAAATAATAATAACAGCTTATATACCGCAATACCGTGAAGTTCTATGCGGTTTACAAAGATTAAGCAAAGGTACAAATTGATTGACTTTAAGAGGGGAGGAAGAAAGAGGGTTAATAGGACAGGAAATCCATTTTTGAGGAGAGAGTGATCAATAGAATAAGTTAATCGCTATAGAGGGGAGAGAGAAGAGAGGATCAGTTGTCTAGATATATACAGCTGAAACATATCAAACCATTACAAAGCACTTTTGAACTACAGAAATTAAAAGACATTATTATCCCCCAACCCTGTATAACTCAGAAATGTAAACATACATCAAATATATATGCGGTATCCCCTCCCCCCTCCCCTCTCCCGGATGTGTATGGGAACGAAACCTAATTTAAAAGACAATCGTTTTTTCAAAGTCAGCCAAAAAGTCAGCCACAGCAACTCACACAGTCTTAACGGCCGTGTTTTGGGCATCTAGCCCTAGGCCAGAAAAGAGTAAATTAAGGAACATGAAAGGAGATTGTGAGATACAGCTTTTTCTCTTTAATTGTGCTCAGCTAGGCTTTAGCTTATTTTGGAACTATGTGTGCTGGGATATCCTTTCAGGGCTCACATGCTTGGTTTTCCCCAGGATCATAAGACTTGCAAATGATAAAGTGGTGATAGCTTTTGTTACACTGGTCTGTTGGAAGTTTACCAGGATCCTCTGAACTACAGGATGTCCTGGGAGAGATCTCCCAGGAAAGGGACTTCGGAGTTCTGATCGATAAGTCGATGAAGCCGTCCACACAATGTGCAGTGGCGGCGAAAAGGGCGAACAGAATGCTAGGAATGATAAAGAAGGGGATCACAAACAGATTGGAGAAGGTTATCATGCCGCTGTACCGGGCCATGGTGTGCCCTCACCTGGAATACTACGTCCAACACTGGTCGCTGTACATGAAGAAGGACTTGAAAGGGTCCAGATAAGAGCAACTAAAATGGTTAAGGGGCTGGAGGAGCTGCCGTATAGTGAAAGATTAGAGAAACTGGGCCTCTTCTCCCTCGAACAGAGGAGATTGAGAGAGGATATGATCGAAACATTCAAGGTACTGAAGGGGATAGACTTAGTAGATAAGGACAGGTTGTTCACCCTCTCCAAGGTAGGGAGAACGAGAGGGTACTCTCTAAAGTTGAAAGGCGGATAGATTCCATACGAATGTAAGGAAGTTCTTCTTCACCCAGAGAGTGGTAGAAAACTGGAATGTTCTTCCGGAATCTGTCATAGGGGAAAACACCCTCCAGGGATTCAAGACAAAGTTAGACAAGTTCCTGGTGAACAAAAGCGTACGCTGGTAGGGCTAGTCTCAGTTAGGGCGCTGGTCTTTGATCTAAGGGCCGCTGCGGTATTGGGGTTCAAGAGGGGATTAGATGATTTCCTGAAGGAAAAGGTTTTATTTGCAGCTTTTGGGGCAAGTCATTGCAAGCCTGCCCAAAAATTCAGTGCAGTGGCCGGGGAGGAGGTAGGTGGGGGAGTCAGGAGCTGGAGAGAGTGGTCTGAGGATACCATTGGGGGGTGAGGTTTGAATTGGTGCAGGCTCTGGTGTTGGGGTACGGTTGGGTGAAGAGGGTTAAAGTGGCAGATGTTGGAATGAGGAGGGGGGACAGTTACAATACCGTGGGAAGGGGCGGGGGAGAGATGACAGAGAAATTGGTCCTGGGGTGGGGTACAAGAGAAAGGGTAAAAAAAAGGGAGAGAAGCTGGGTGGGGGTGGAATATGAGGACAGGAAGAATGGCCTTGGAGGTAATGGAAGGAAGGATAGATAGGAATGGAGCTGGGACTGAAAGGGTGATAAATGCAGTGGAGGATCGATGAGGGCCAAAAGGGTACAGAGGACTAAGGAAATGGTGAAAGGTGAAATGGTGGGACTGGGATCAGTAGGAGGTAGGTCCGGAGGCGGGGCATGGGTGGGGTCAGAGTCAGGGTATAGCTGGGAAGAATTACATGGCTGCAGTGTTTTAGAGGTTTTTGTCATATTTGTGTTCAACCAGCTCCAATGCTGATGCTCAGATTTATACCTGCTCCAAAGAAGGTGGATGTTTGGATGTCCTAGGCTTGTACATACTTAAATTACAGTTCTGTTTCCTCTCCAACTACATCCCCCAGGATGCCTACGCGCAGTAGGTAGACTTAGGTGCATATGTGGTCATGAGCTGCATTCTTTGGTGCATAAAATTACCCTCTTGATACTGTACTTAAATTCACCTCATTTACTGATTTCTCCTTCCACAGAGCAGTGCTTACAGCTTGTAAGGTGGACTCAGGGAAGGAAATTTAAAACAATTGGGGGACACAATCAGTTTGTAAAAATGAGCAATATCTATACAGAAAACCTAGGAATAAGATTAATAAAGTAAACAAACAAGAATTTGGAGCATTTTGGCCCTGATTCTATAAATGGTACCTAACTTGTAGGCGCCTTTAAGCGGCATTGTCAATCATCTGTTAGGTGCCATTTATGGAATCACACCTTACAACGCCTAAGCGGTCATAGGTACCAGTAGGCGTTGAAACCTTAGGCACACTCCATTTATGCCAGGGCTTTCTTGTCTTAAATGAGTATCTCTATGATAGGCACCTAAGTCAAACCATGCGCAAAATCAGTGGCGGGGGGGGGGGGGGCGCGCCATTCTTAGTCCTCTTCTCCACCCCCTGCTCCTTCCTCCCCCCATGCCCCCCACTGCCGTATGTGCACGCCACTTCCCTTTCCTCGTACCTATGTCACTTTCCTGGAACGAGCAACAACCCCTCCAACCTGCTGTCATGCTAGTGTTGGCTCTTCCTGTGAAGTCACTTCCTAGACTAGGAATTGACATCAGAGGAGAGCTGACACTGGCACGACAGCGGGTTGAGGGGGTTGTTGCGCACCCCAGGAATGTTACAGAGATATGGGGGAAGGGAATCAGCGCGGAGCAGGAGGGGGCGGGGAAGGAGCGTGTGGAGATGTGGGGGGTGGAGAAGAGAGCAGGGGAGGGGCACCTCTCACCCTTGCTATGCCACTGCACAAAATCGACCCAGAATCTACCCTCCGGCCTCACCTACTTTCTGGTTGGCGCCTTTGAGCAGACATCTACCTTGAAGTAGGCACCTACCAGCTAATAATGACATTTTTCAATTAATGGCGCTGATTAAATCCAATTGAATAACTTCAGGCGTTGTTTATAGAATCTGGCCCTTTGAACACCAAACTAGTTCTGCTCTCCAGCCATTTTAGTTTTTTCCTCTTTTCGTACAAGTAATTGTATTATTTTTCTGTGGTGTGACGTGAAAGAAATGGACATTCTTTACTTTGGTGACTTAACTGATGATCCCTCTGGGCTTCATCCCTCAGTTTTGTCATCCTTTCGAGGTGGATAAGATACTATCCACCAGTGTCATTTCCGACATTAATCGCTGCTTCCTCTTCTCCAGGGACTGGACACTTGCTCCAGCTTTTCGACAATCTCCGGAACCCTCTGCTCTTTTCAAAGTCTATGTGCTGGTGACGTCGTTGACACCCCTGCGGGCCTTTATTCACTCTATGGGGGCTGTCTGGCACTCACCCGGCAAAAAATACTTTTCTATAAAGGTAAGGCTGGACTTTTATCATCTAGTAAGTTTCAAGTTTTTATTATTATTATTTTTTCAAGTTTTTATTATTTGATGGATCGCTTATTCAATTTGCTAAGCGATGTACAACCTTCTAAAAAGAAACTAGGTTACAAAAAAACTAAGAAAGTTACATGAATCTTACAAATAAAACAAACATGAGTTGGGGTGGAAAGGAGGGAAAAGTTACAATTCTTTCTTAGATGGAATAAACAAAGAAGGGCAAAACATTAAGGAGGGGAAAGAGTTAAAAAACCTGGAGCGTTATGTCATATCTAAAAATTTAAATATTAAAAGCATCTTTAAAAAGATAAGTTTTTAAGGATTTTTTAAAAGAAGTAATGTCTCTTTCATCTTTAATATATTGAGGTAATGAGTTCCACCATTGAGGACCCATTATGGAAAACATATCGTGTCTTCTGGTGCCTACTATTTTCAAAGAAGGGACAGCTATGAGATTCTTGGAGGTTGACCGGAGAGGTCTAGAGGTGTTATGAGGGATTAGCATTCTGCTTATAAATTGGGGCTCATTGAATGTTAATGTTTTAAATACTAGAAGTATCACCTTAAAGGTGATACGATGACTGATTGGGAGCCAATGGGAGTCAATCATTAAGGGCGTGACATGATCGTATTTCCTGGCATTGTAGATTAGCTTAATGGCTGTATTTTGAATAATTTGCAGTCTTCTTTTTTTCCTTTTGTGAGATATTAAGTAAAAGAGAGTTACAATAGTCCATTTTTGCTATAATCAAGGAATGTATAAGTATGTTGATAGATTTAGGCTCAAGAAATTTTGAGGTTGATCGTATCAAGCGTAATTACACCATGGAGCATGGCTCTCATATGGATAACTGGTAGGGATGTTTGGGGAAGGCCTGAATTTCATTTCATTCTGTTTCTTGTTTGTGCCACTTCGTTTCATTTTATACTCTGCTATAATGTAGTAGTGTACAATGGGGATGATTCTCTAAAGGTCGCCAAAAGTTGGGTGCTGGAACGCTGTGCGAGATTCACCCAAAGTGGTTTACAATACATTGAGTAGTAATCAGGTACTCTTTAAGTATTTTCCCTATCTGTCCCAGCAGGCTTAGAATCGAACTGTGGTACTTGGGGCAATGGAGGGATTAAGTGACTTGCCCAGAGCCATAAGGAGCAGGCTGGGATTGAACTCACAACCTCAGAGCGCTGAGCTAGCAGCTCAAACCACAAGGCCACACCTACACTCCTTTATAGAATACTAGTGTAAGTTGCCATTTGCCAACATTTAGATGTGGCTGCTGGCACCATACCAATAGCTGGTGTAAATGTCCACAAGTAAATGTCACGGTTGCACACGCAACTGCTGGTTATTCACCTTAGCGCCCAAGTCCTGGGCGCGCTCCTGTCCCACAGATGCCCCTTCCACATTCCCTTGCAAGTTACCTGCTAGAGAATTGGCATACAAAGGTTACAGAATGCTGACTAATGGGCTGCTACTCAAAGCCTAACGCCGGTGTTAGAGGCAATTAGCATTGGAATAGCACCAGCGTTGGGCTGCGCAGAATGCTGTAATGGTTTCAGTGCCATTGCTGAAACCATTAGCGCAGACCACATTTAAGTGCATGTAAATTCATTTAAATGTAGTCACTAGTAAGTCCACCATACGCTTAAAAAAAAGGCGGGGGAGGGGAGGGTGTTTTGTGCCTTTAGCGCCAGAAACCTAATGCCTGGCTTGGGGCAGCATTGAGGGTTAGTTGAGAGAAGAGGTGTCTACGGGCATCTCTTTTTCTCCCACCAACCCGATCACCCTGCCCTGCTCTCTGACCAACCCTTCCCCGACCCAAGCTGGGCCAGGCCCAACCCCATAAGTGGACTAGGAGATTGGGCTTGGCCTGATTGGGGGGGGGGGTAAGGTCGGTTCAGATTGGGGGCTTATGGGAGTCTACTAGACCACAAGGGCCAGAGGTAGTAAGGGAGTGGGCCCGGTCCTGTTAGATCTGCTCAGGCTCGGGCTCAGGTAAGGGACTGCCGTGCTGTGACATGCTTTTTTTTTTGTTTTGATTTGGGGGTTTGGGGGACTTGACTTTCCTGTCAGTGCCTGAGCCAATCAATGCTCAGGCACGGACAGGAGTTAGTTCAGAATAATGGGCACCAAATTACTGCCGCAGTTTTATTGTGGCATGAATTTCTATGCTCATTTCTGTTAGCATGCCACACTGCTTGTTCAGTACTGGATTCATGGTAGAATTTCCTCTGCTGTAAATCTTTTGAGCGTGGGCTCATAAGTGCAGCTATGTGCACAACTAAATTAGTACCAGTTAGCACCAATTAACACCAAATTATCACTAATAGCAGCTGAATTTGTCAATTAAGTTCTGCAGATAACTGCAGGTATTCTACATACTAGTTTTCCTGGAGTAATTTTCACATCAAATTTATGAGCACGCCTTTGCTTTGAAAATCCGGAAAAATCCGCACAGGGAAACGTATGTGTAAAAGCACTCGTTAATCATGTGTACAGTTTATAAAAGTGCCAAGGGCTAGATTCACTAAAGCCCCCTTTCCTGTCCGATCTGGTTCCGATCCATTTCCACGTCTTGCTGGACGACCCATTCATTACAGGCTCCCCATGCATATGACCTAATCGGAAACACGGCCACAAGCGATCCCACGGATCGCTGAAGACCGATCGCGAAGCATGCGCAGACCATCATTGATGGCTGTACATGCGATCCGCGCATGTGTCGCTCTCCTGCACCAGTGCGGTCAAAACAAAGGGGGAGGGGTGGCAAAGTAATGGCAGGCGAAGGCAGACATGGTCGAGGGCTGAGCCGGGCCTGTTCTTGTCTCCCGATGGGACTCGCTGCAGCCTCTTTTAAAAGAGCCATGGGGGAGGGGGAACTGCCAGACTACAGAACAGAACAAGAAACCCGCCCCGACTCTCCTGCCCTTCCCCACAGTGCGAGCCCGTGGTTTAAAAGCGGGGCTGCACTGCGGGGAAGGGCGGCAGAGAGCAGGAGAGTTGGGGTGGCACTTTTCCCCATAGACTCAATGGTTTAGCAGACGGAGAAGCAGGCTTGCTGCTTGAACACATGAGGCAGGCAGGGCGGCAGAGAGTAGGGTTTTTTTCAGGGCTGCAGGGCTGGTATTTCAGGGCGGGAGAGAGCAGGAAAGGAGCGAGCGACTGGTCCTCATCAGTTGCTTGGTTTTGGATCGACCAGCCCAGTCGGTGTGCCTGAAAAATGTTGGTGAATCGCTGCCTTCCTAGATTTGCATGCCATTTCCCTCATTTGCATGCGTGGATCGGATCAGGTGCGGACAGAATTGACCAAGAGGTTTGTGAATCGGGTCAGGGTCGCAAAGGGGTTGCCCCAAGTGCATGGGAAAGCCTTTTCCTGTATCCCATTTTTATCACTTGTAGAGCAAAACCTCTATGATACACCCCCTTCCTCTTTTTCCTATGCGGTGCTGCCTGGTTATTCTGTCAAAGTGTCTTTGCTACCCTCTACTGGCTATTCGAGATACTACTTTGCTTAGCTTACAATTTTCTGTAGTCAAAATAGTGTGGCTGTCGTGTTAAACTTATTTGAATGTGGAAAAATTAAAGGTCATTACATTTTTTAAAAAGAATAAGGTGCAGCTTTCATATTGAACTAATAATACGTTCTTCACTAGCTTTTAGGAGCTGATGCCTCATTCATGAGGTCCAAACAGAGTGTGCAGGTCAGAGTACAAAGCGAATCACAGATTATATCACAACGGTAGAGTGAAGGGGAAAGAGAATATGGGAAGGAGGAAGAGTTCAGGCGGATGGAGGGTGGGAGTGGGAGAGGATTGGTAAAGACTTGGGGTTTTAGTTCCCTACCAGACCATTTAATACTACCCTGTCCCCTTTGTATCAGTCTACTGCTCACCATCCCGTCCACCCTCCCGCCTGTGTATTTGCGTTTTGAAATATTAAATGCAGAACAACATGTGAGCTAAAATATCCTTTTGAAACAGGATACGCCACTGAAGTGCCTGCCTGATCAAGCATTTTTAGGGATGTATTCTGATGTTATGATATGAAAACATCAGTGGCATTTGTCTCCCATCCAAATCAACGTAGCAAACCTAATGGAATTAAAGAGATAGTGTTATCGTCATTTGCTTTAGTGAATGGAATTTGGAAAAGTATACATGCTTTTCCAAAAAAAATAATTAAAATGCAGTAGAATCCTGATTAACCGGTGCTCAAAGAACTGACACTCTTACCCAACCAGAAAAAAAAAATTGGCCCCCCAAAAATGCCCTCTCTTCAGTCCTTGAAGCAAAAGTGGCAGTGATCCCAAGCTGTGAACTCCTCCTTCCTTCCTCCCTCCCTCCTGCCCCAAAGCAAGCCCCAAAGCAGTGGCAGAGATCCTGAACCATGAATCTCCCGAAGCAAGACCCAAAGCAGTGGCAGAGGTCCTGAGTTACGAACCCCCCTCCCTCCCTCCAGCCCCAAAGCAAGCCCCAAAGCAGTGGCAGAGATCCTGAGCTACGAACCCCCCTCCCTCCAGCCCCAAAGCAAGTACTGAGGCAGCAGTAGCTGTCCTGAGCCGCAAACTCCCTCCATCCCTCCCTCCAGCCCCGAAGCAGCAGCAACAACAGTGGTCTTGAGCCACAAACTCCCTCCGTCCCTCCCTTACCTGAAGCAGCAGCCGATCAGCAGAGGCAGCGCTGAAAACAGGCTGCTTGCGGCCAGCCCCAGCAGGGCCTTTCCTCTGATGCATCACTTTCAATACGGCAGAGGAAAGGCCCTACTAGGGCTGGCTGTGAGCAGCCTGCTTACATCGCTGCCTCTACTGAGTGGCTGCCGCTTCTGTTTCAGTAAGTGAGGGGGGTGGGGGGTCCAGGAGGCCAGACCCGTGCAGAGAGAGGGAGGGCAGACCGGAAAGGGTAGGTGGACCAGAAATGTATGTGGAGGGAGGGCTCAGCAGGTCCAGCAGGGTGCAGGAGAGGAGAGATGGATGGATAGATACTAGACCCATGAGAGGGGGGAGAAGGGGAGGAGAGAAAGTGGGAGTGAAGGGAGGAAGAGAAAGTGATCCAGACCAGAAAGCATGGGAAAGGAGGAACAGATTCTGGACCTACAAGTGAGGGTGGGTGGATAACAGAGAGAGGAAGAGAGTGAGGTGGGAACGGAGACAAAACTATTTTTACAGTAACTCTCAAGCAATCAGAAACTACAGTTACCAGACATGTCTTCTTTTTAGAGGACTGTCTGGATGGACTTTCCAAAACCTGGTAGTTAGTCCGGGATTTGGAAAGACCAGACCTCCCAGTTGCATCTGAGGGCCCCTGAGCATGCGCGGATGACATCACATGCATCCGCGCATGCTCTGAGGTCCTACAGACGTGGTCGGAGGTTGGAAAAGAAAGTTGAAACTTTATGGGAGTGGGGCTGGAGGCGAAATGGGATGGAACAAGGTGGATCTGGTGCAGAACGGGGCGGAGCCATATGTCTGGTAAGCTTAGCTAAGAGGAGCCACTGATGGTTAAAAGTCTGTGGTTTTCTTAGCTGAAGAGTGTCACAACCACCATTGTGATGTGAGCATATGGGACAAGAAACGCTAGGAAAAAAATGTAAGCATTCTAATTTCTACCTATCCCTTTCTATTTGTTTAAGAATTGTATTTATTCCTTTTTTCTCTCTCCTCCCTTTTCAAACGTATTATTTTATTAAAATTGTATTAATTGTCTTGTTTTTTTATTTTTTTTATTAACTTAATTTTTAACTAAAAGTAAATCGCTTTGGATTTGGATTTTGCGATCAAATCAAATATTTTAAATAAACCTGAAACTTGAATAAACCACAAAGTTCATCATTTATTTCATGCATACAGATCACATCATTTATTACGATGCATTCAAAGCTCGACAAAGATTTAAATACCTTAATCATGACTTTCAAACTACTTGGATTTTAGGAGGCATCTGAAAACTTATTTGTTCACTAAATACTTAGGTAATTATGTTAATCCATCTCACAGTTCAATTTCTTTTGTAAACCGCATAAAACGTCACAGTCCTGAGATATATAAATTGTAATGTAACGTAATTAGCATTTCAGCTGCACCTGTTTCAGTATAGATATTGTGCTGTCCTTTCTAGATGAGCTGAAGTATCTGAGGCCAGGATTTTCAAAAACCCATGTTAAAAATCAACGGTCTGCTATTGCAGCTTTTATACCAAATCTAAAAACCTGAGATATTCTTAAAAAATTGCGCATGCAAATAAGATCGGCGGACAGCAGCGAAAATTTCCTACATTTGCATGTGCCCATTGCTGATGGACACACGCGCAGCAAAATACCATAACCCCCCCCCCAAAAAAAACCCCCACACTCTCCTGCTGCACTATTGGACGAATGGAAGGGAAAGGAGGGGAGAAGCAACGTCGTCTTTTTTCAATCGCGCATAAAACATGCCTTTCTCTACAAAAAACTACTATAATTCAGGTAAATCTTGTTTTTAATGTAAAATTTAATCAAAGACCCACAGCCAGAAACACACGAGACAAGAAGAAACATTGGCTTTTAACAAGCGCGCATGAAACATGCCTGTCTCTCAAGTTTCAAGTTTCAAGTTTAATGTTTTTTTTGATTAATCGCTTAATCATATTTCTAAGCGATGAACAATTTAAAATTACAATAACTGGGAGACAATACAATACAAAACTATGTATAACGACATAAGGGATTAAAAGTTTAACTTAACAAACTCATAAACACAAGGAAAAAGGGAGGTGAAATACAAAATCAATATAGAAAAGTAGAACAAAAAGGGAAAAGTACAAAAAGGGAAACAAATAAACGCTATAATATGATACAATAAAAATAATTTGACCTATGAACTGTTTAGTTAATTACCAAAGGCATCTCTAAAGAGAAATGTTTTTAAATTACTTTTGAATTTCTCCAGATTGCGCTCTTCCCTTAAATAAATTGGAAGGGCGTTCCAAGTCTGAGGTGCGGTACCTAAACTAAACTAAACTAAACCTTAGGTTTGTATACCGCACCATCTCCGCAAGCGCAGAGCTCGGCACGGTTTACAGAGGTTGAGAGGAAAGGAACTACAAAGGGATATAGGAGAGGGACTGAGAAGATAGAGAGGGAACAGGGTACTAGATAACGGGAGGAGATTAGATTTTTGAAAAGAGCCAAGTTTTCAAGTGTTTGCGGAAGGATTGGAGGGAGCTAGAATTTCTGAGTGGGAATGAGAGGTTGTTCCAGAGTTCTGTGGTTCTAAAGGGGAGGGATGTTCCAAGTTTTCCTGTGCGGGATATACCTTTTGTAGATGGGAAAGATAGTTTTAGTTTTTGGGAGGATCTAGTGGAGAGTGGGTTTGAGGAATTCCAGAAGAGTGGGATAACGGGAGGGAGGACGCCATGTAGAATCTTAAAGGCTATGCAGGCACATTTATAGAGGACTCTGGAGTATACTGGGAGCCAGTGAAGCTTGGAGAGGAGTGGGGAGACGTGATCAAACTTGCCTTTTGCGAAAATAAGCTTGGCCGCGGCGTTCTGAATTAGCTGAAGTCTATGGAGGTTTTTCTTAGTTAGGCTTATATAGATGGAGTTGCAGTAGTCCAGTTTAGAGAGGATGGTGGATTGAACGAGGATGGCGAAATGAGAATGATGAAAGCAGGATCTTACTTTCCTCAACATATGGAGGCTAAAGAAGCATTTTTTTACCAGGGAGTTGAGGTGATCATTGAAGGAGAGAGAGGAGTCTAAGATGATGCCTAGGACTTTGCTTGAAAACTCAAGCTGAAGAGTGGGGCCGGAAGGTAGTGGGATGGAGGTGGGTAAATGATCTGAAATTGGACCGAGCCAAAGTAGTTTTGTTTTGGACTCATTCAATTTCATTTGTACAGATTGGGCCCAGGATTGGAGGTTCGTAATACATGTGGATACGTTCTCAGCGAGGTTAGAGAGGTTCGAGACGGTCTCGAGGAGGATGAGGATGTCGTCAGCGTAGGAGTAGAGAGTTTCTAGGGGGGATAGATGAAGGAGTTTCAGAGAGGACATGTAGATATTAAAAAGGATAGGGGAGAGAGGTGAGCCTTGCGGGACTCCACATTTCGGCTTCCAGGGGGGGGGGGATGAGGTACCGTTTGTGTTAAATGGTGTAGGAGCGGAAGCGTAGGAATTTTGAGAACCAATCTAGGACTGTGGAGCTTATGCCTATTTCGGAGAGTTGGAAGATTAGGATGTCGTGGTGGACGACATCGAAGGCTGCGGAGAGGTCGAATTGAAGAAGAACAGCAAATTTGTTGCGAGAGTGGAGTTGTTGCACCTTAGAGATTAGAGAGGCTAAGAGGGATTCGGTGCTGAAGAGGCTAAGAGGGATTCGGTGCTGATAACAGAGAAAATAAATTGCCGTCTTGTGTTAATAACCTTAAGAGATGGAATTGTTAGTAAATTCTGTTCATTGGATCTCAATGTTCTATTTGGAGAATAAGGAATTAATAATTTATATATAAATGCTGGAGTTTTATTAAGGAGAGATTTGAAAGTGAGTATGCATAGTTTGTATGTTATCCGGTGGTAACTGGAAGCCAGTGCGCATTCTTTAGAAGGGGAGTTACATGATCAAACTTCCTAGTTTTAGTTATAAGCTTAATGGAAGCATTTTGAATGATTTGTAGACGTTTTATTTCATTCAAAGAGATTCCCTTAAAAAGAGCGTTACAGTAATCAATTTTAGAGATCACCAAAGAGTGAATAAGAAGAGTGATTTGACTACCCTCCACTAAAAATATACAGATACACATTATTTTTTTTTTCATTAGCTACAGTCAAAACACAAGTGCTGGCACTGTAACGGCACCCCCGGACCAGCCGCTGCTTTTTGTCACCAAAAGCTGACGCCGCTCTTCGAAAATGCCTCGGCGATTGTTAAGAATCCACTGGAGGGCTCGTTTCAGTGTTAAAGAGCCCATTGCTGGAGACTGCTAGAAACCTCGCTAACCTCAGAGATAATCCGTTTTGATAATCCGCCGCTGAAATGTGTTCAGGCTAAACCGCTGGAAAACAGTTTAGCGACGGCGTTAAAGTTTTAAGAATCTTGCCTTCAGAGATTGAGACTCGGCTGTCACGTCCAGCGTTCTCAGTCTTCAATCTATAACCTTACTGCCCACCAACCTAGCCAGCAAATTAACCTCCATTTAACCTTAACTGTATCCTTGACATCCTGTTTGTCTGTCTTGCTTGTTTAGATTGTAAGCTCCTTCGAGCAGGGAGTGTCCTCTTTGTACAGTGCTGTGTACATCTGGTAGCGCTACAGAAATAATTAATAGTGGCAGTACTAGTAATTGCTCAGAGACTGCGCTTCCAGCCTCCTCCAGTGCTGCCTTCTTGTGGGTTCAGAGCTAGGTCAAAGCTCCGACCTCTGACTTCCCTAGAAGCACAGAGGGGCAAATTTAGTTATCGTGCGCTTGAGTTCCAGAAGCCAGAAGCGTCCGGCATGACAGTGTTTGATCTAGTGCCAAAGCATTGTTACTGTGGCATGATTAATTAACTATGCAAAGCCATTATTAGTCAACCAAAACCCATGATCAGAATGTTTGTTTTCTGAGATCATTGTGCTGACATTATAAAAAAAAAAATACCCAAACTGTCTATAATCTGCCCTGTGACCCAGTACAGTCATGGCGAATGTTTATGACTACTGCAGTTTGCCAGGCAAAATCTTTCATTTGTGCCTGCTGCTGAGCCCAGTTTCTACAAAAGGCTTGAATCAAGTCAACAAATGAGCATGTACAGATTTTGAGTGGCAGGGCAGCATGAACACTAGGGGGAGTGTGTCCTTGGGGGGCAGTTCTATAACTGGGTGACTCCATTTAGGATGCATGGTGAGCGTCTTTTCATAACAGCATCTGGGTGCCCAGATTCTATTCCAGAATGCTAGTGAAACTGAGTAGCCAGCACACCTTAAAGATATAAAAAGGATTGAGTCGGTCCAGAGGAAGGCTACTAAAATGGTGTGTGGTCTTCATGTTAAGGCGTATGGGGACAGACGACAGACTTAAAAATCTCAATGTTATACTTTGAAGGAAAGGCGGGAGAAGGGAGATATGATAGAAACGTTTAAATACCTACGTAATATAAATGTGCATGAGTCGAGTGTCTTTCATTTGAAAGGAAACTCTGCAATGAGAGGGCATAGGATGAAGTTAAGAGGTGATAGGCCCCGGAGTAATCTGAGGAAATACTTTTTTACGGAAAGGGTGGTAGATGTGTGGAACAGTCTCCTGGAAGAGGTGGTGGAAACAAAGACTGTGTCTGAATTCAAGAGGGCCTGGGATAGGCACGTGGGATCTCTCAGAGAGAGAAAGAGATAATGGTTACTGCGGATGGGCAGCTCTATGACCTCACAATGCAGATGCAAAGAGCCTTAGCCTATAGGAAGAGGAGATGCAAATGTTAAGGGCCGTAGCCAATAGGAAGAAGAGGAGATTGTGGATGCTGCAGTTGGGCAGACTGGATGGGCCATTTGGCCTTTATTTGCCATCCTGTTTCTATACCTACATCCATGGTTACAGCAGTCATAGGGCAAGAACATGCAGAAGAGAAGTACATAACTTACAGTATTCTATAAGCTTAAGGTTATCAGATTTTGTGACGTAGAAACTCATACACATGGCCCCGCCTTCTTCCGCCCGCATCCCCGCCTTGTTACGCCTCCAGCTCCACCCTGTTCCACCTCCAGCCTGATCCCTTTACTCCCCCGGCCCCACCTCACAAAGCCTCATCGTTCTTCTCCATCCTCCGGGCGCATGCTTAGAGGCCTTCCAGACACGGATGAAGGTCAGGGCTTTCCAAATCCTGGACAAATTACCAGGCTTTGGAAAGTCCGTCTGGGTACCCAGACGGTCCTCTAAAAAGAGGACATAACTGGGTTTCCCCGGACGTCTGTAAGAATGTAGGAAACGCCTAAAAACATATCTGTTCCTGAAGTATCTAGGCAGCTGTGACCAGTACAATTCTTTCTCCACGATAACTGATCCCTAGAGCTATTAATCACTAGCTTTTACCTCTGCTAAATTCAATCAATTTGTACCATCTTTTAATCTTTGTAAACCATACAGAACTTCAGGGTCCTGCGGTATATAAACTGTTATTATTATTTTTAATAAGCTATGTGCTTAAGAGGGGGCCCTGCCCATTGCCTGCCCAAGCTCCGCCCATGTGCATGATTCCCCTCCCTTGCAGTTATGCACTCTGGGTAATATTCTATAAATGGAGCTGAAACAGTGCTATTCTATAAAGGATGCATACCTTATATAGAATAATGCTTAGGCACAGATCCCGCACCCAACTTTTGGGCACTGGACTTGTGCCTACTGAAGTCAGATATAAATGCCAGTGCCCAAGTCATTTATTTATCAGGATTTATTTGCTGCCTTTTCATGAAGAGAGTCATGCAAAGCGGTTTACAATACATTGAATAGGGTTACCATATTTGAAGAAGCAGAAACCCGGAGGAATGGCGCCACCTGTTTTTCTCCCCAGCCCCACCCCATTCTGGCTCCAACCCACCCACTCTGTTCCACCTCCAGCCTTGCCCTGTTCCACCTTTAACTCCACCCACAAAAGCCACATCTCTTTTTTCTGACCTCCAGCCGCATCTGGAGGGCCTCCAGCATGCGCAAACGTGTATGATGTCATCCGCGCATGCTTACTGAAGGATCTCCAGATGCGGCCAGAGCTTCCAAAGCCCAGATAAACTGCCACGTTTTGGAGAGTCCGTCCGGGAACCTGGACAGCTCTCTAAAAAGAGGACATGTCTGGATTTTTCCGGATGTCTGGTAACCCTATGGTAAGAGTAATGGGCTGAGAATCTGGAGACTGGATTTAAATCCCACTTCCCATTACCTTGGGCAAGTCATTTAATCCTCCGTTGTCTCATACAAATTTAGACCATGAGCCCTCTAGGTCACTATTTCCCAGGTCAGTCCTGGAGTGTTCCCTTCCCAGTCAGGTTTTCAGGATACCCACAATAAATATACATGAACTTGATTTGCATACACTGCCTCCATTGTATGCAAATCTCTTTAGGCATATTCATTGTGGATATTCTGTACTCCAGGACCAACTTGGGAAATGCTGCTCTAGGGACAGATAAGAAACCTAGTGTACCTGAATGAAATTCTTACATGTTTAGGGCTACCCCACCCCGTTGCACCTTTGGCACACTAACTAAACTAAACTAAACCTTAGGTTTGTATACCGCATCTTCTCCACGATCATGGAGCTCGGCACGGTTTACAGGATTAAGATAGAATGGAACTCCAAAGGATGGTTGTGGATTAAGAGTAAGGAGGAATAGAGGATTTTAGGGTATCAGAAAGGGGGGAGGTGTTATATTTTTGAGAAAAGTCAAGTTTTCAGATGTTTTCGGAAGAGTTGGAGGGAACTCGAATTTCGGAGAGGGAATGTAAGGTTGTTCCAGAGCTCGGTAATTCTAAAGGGGAGGGATGTCCCTAGTTTTCCAGCATGGGATATACCTTTTATAGACGGGAAGGAAAGTTTTAATTTTTGGGAGGATCTAGTGGAATTGGGATTAGAGGAATTCCAAGATAGTGGAATAACGGGAGGAAGAATGCCGTGAAGGATCTTGAAGGTTAGGCAGGCACATTTGAAGTGGACCCTGGAGATTATTGGAAGCCAGTGAAGCTTGGACAGAAGTGGTGAGACGTGATCAAATTTACTTTTTGCGAAAATACGCTTAGCTGCAGCATTCTGAATTTGCTGGAGTCTGAGGAGGCTTTTCTTAGTTAGGCTTAAGTAGATAGAGTTGCAATAGTCTAATCTGGAGAGTATGATGGATTGTACAAGGACGGCAAAGTTTTTATGATGGAAACAGGATCTCACTTTCCTCAGCATATGAAGGCTAAAGAAGCATTTTTTTACCAGGGAGTGGAGGTGGTCATTGAAGGATAGTGAGGAGTCCACGATGATGCCCAGAACTTTGCTTGAGAACTCAAGCTGTAGTGTGGGGCCGGAGGACAGTGGGATGGAGGTGGGTAAATGGTCTAATATTGGACCGAGCCAAAGTAGTTTTGTTTTGGACTCGTTTAGTTTCATTTGTACAGTGAGGGACCAGTTTTGGAGGTTCGATATACATGAGGATATGTTCTCGGAGAGGTTAGTGAGGTTTGAGTCGTTTCGAGGAGGACAAGGATGTCATCAGCATAAGTGTAAAGTGATTCAAGGGGGGATAGTTGGAGGAGTTTCAGAGAGGACATATAGATATTGAAAATAATAGGAGATAGAGGTGAACCTCACATGTCGATTTCCAGGGGGAGGATGAGGTGCCGTTCATGTTAACGGTGTAAGAACGGGAATGTAAGAATTTTGAGAACCAGTCTAGAACTGTGGAGTTGATGCCTATCTTGGAGAGTTGGAAAACTAGAATATCATGATGGACTACGTCAAAAGCAGCAGAAAGGTCAAATTGATGAAGAACAGCGAACTTATTACGGGAATGAAGTTGTTGAACCTTAGAGATGAGTGAGGCCAATAGGGATTCGGTGCTGAAATTGGGTCTGAATCCATATTGGTAAGGAAGGAGAATAGAGAATCTTTCTAAGTAGGACGAGAGTTGGGAAGATACGATAGACTCTAGCATCTTGGTTAGGAGAGGGATATTTGCTATTGGACGATAGCTGGATGGGGTGGAGGGGTCTAGGTCAGATTTTTTTAGTAGTGGGGTCAGAGCAATGTGTCCCATTTCAGAAGAGAATAGGCCCGATAGAAGGGCAGAGTTTATAAGTTTGGTAAGAGATGCGATGGCCTGTGTGGGAATTTTCTCAAATAGGTAGGGTCCAAGGAACAGGTACAAGTTTTTAGTTTGAGGCAGAGTTTAAGGACCTGCGATTCGGAGATGAGCTCAAAGGTAGTCCAAGATCTGTCAGCTGGAATGGGGATGGAGATAGGTAGTGTAGGGATGGAATCGGTGGGCACCAGGGAGTTGTAGGAGACTGTAGGCGGGAAGGAGCATCTTAGAGAAGTAGCCTTTTCATAGAAGAATTTTGCTAGAACATCAGCTGACGGAGAAGAGGGGGGCGGGGTGGAGTCGTTTTTGGAGGTTAAGGAGCGCCAGATGTTAAACAATGCACTGTTCTAGTTGTTGGATCTGGGGATCTTGTCTCCATAGTAGTTCTTCCTAGCTTTTTTTAATATTTTATTGTAGAGCTTAATATTGACCCTCCAGATCTGTCTGTCTGTAGGGGAGTTTGATTTTTTCCATTTGCGTTCCCCGCCTGTTCTGTCCTCAGCCCCCCATTCCTCCCCAAGCCCTGCCCCCAAAAGCCTCATCACATTATTCCTGACCTCCGGGCCATGTCCGGGGCCCTCCCGGCATGCATGGGCGCATGTGACGCTATCTGCGCATGCACAGAGACCCTCCACACAAGGCCAGAGCTTTCCAAAACCCAGACAACTGCTGGGTTTTGGAAATTCCATCCGGGCACCCGGAGAGTTCTCTAACAAGAGGACATGTTTGTGTTTTCACAGATGGCTGGTTACCCTATACATGTTTAAAGTACAACACTGCATATGTCTAGCAGCACTATAGAAATGATAAGCAGGAGTCGTAGTAGTAACTCACCTTGAACTATATCCAAACAAATAAATAGATTTAAAATAAGAAATAATATGTAAAGATCATAGTTTACTGTTTCTGGTAAATTATTTTAACTTTGGCAGATGTGATGTATAAAATTTGGTATTTCACAGCTGTGGGCCTTCTTTGAGAAGTTTTTGGAAGTCGGTTCTGCAGCGGAGGCCTTTGAGAACACGAAAGATGCAATTACCAAAGTGCTACTGGCGGCAGAGGTGCTCAGTGAAAGGTCCACCTCAGGCCCTAATCCGTATAAAAGGTAAGCGATCTGACGAGATGCACTGTGTCCTTCAAAGGAGAAGTAGTGGGAAGTGTCTGATCCTTCGTTTCGTCCCCGCACTGCAAGGATTTAAACCATGCAAGGCTGATGGTAGACATAAGAACATAAGAATTGACGCTGCTGGGTCAGACCAGCGGTCCATCGTGCCCAGCAATCCGTTCACGCGGCAGCCCTCTGGTCAAAGACCAGCGCCCTAACTGAGACTAGCCCTACCAGCGCACGTTCTTGTTCAGCAGGAACTTGTCTAACTTTGTCTTGAATCCCTGGAGGGTGTTTTCCCCTATGACAGACTCCGGAAGAGCGTTCCAGTTTTCTACCACTCTCTGGGTGAAGAAGAACTTCCTTACGTTAGTACAGAATCTATCCCCTTTCAACTTTAGAGAGTGCCCTCTCGTTCTCCCTACCTTGGAGAGGGTGAACAACATGCTGGGTCCCAGGGCAGAAATTTGGGAGGGGGCCCCAAAGCTCACTGTCAGGCTGTGCTACCTTCAGCTTTGGACAGTTTCTGGGCACAGAGCAATAGACCTAGTCCCCCCTCCTCACCACCACCAGATGCTGGTCCTGAAGCTCCTGCAAACATTTGTTCCCATTTTAGCTCAGTATAAATGTTGCATTTGCATTTCATCCGCATTGACCCTCTAATTCTAGAAACCTGTACACTCATTTTTATGCTTAGAGGTGAATTTTCAAAGCACTAAGGCCTGGATGCACTAAACATAATCGCTAATACCGACTGGATCGCTGTTGGCTGATTCTCTGGCCGATTGTGGAAGAGCGATCAATGTACCAAAAAGATTGCATGCAAATGATTCGTGCAGTGGTTCGTCATAATCCCCGTCTCTCTCATCCCATTTATTGATGTGAGAGCGACTCTCATACATGCGCAAAGCCGGCAAAGGGAAGCCCGAGCAGCTGAGAGGCAGGAAAAGGAGAAGCTCCCAAAGCAGCATCCTACCACTCAGCTCTTCGAGGAAGGAAACCTTTTTTTATTTTTTTTAATGGACAGATGTTGTGCGAGTATTACACACGCACAATATGTGCCCCATTAAAAAATAAAAAAAGCTCTCCCTAACGTCCTGGCACCAGGAACACCCCTCCCACCACAGCAGCGAAAACAGCAGGAGGGTTGCCCACTCCCTCTTGCCATGCCGTCCCCACCTCCTCCATGAGAGAAAATTGGCCAACGGAGCCCCCCCAAAACCATCCCCTATCCTCCCCCCCTTCCTCCCTAAAAAAGGCAGAAGGGATGCCCACTCTCTCCTACCACTGGTTGCTCCCTCGAACCACCCCCCGTACCTTTGGGAGACATTGGGAGCTGGAGGGAAGCATGGTCCCTCCAGCTCCAAAACCTGCCAGTTGAAAATGATGGGCCTTCTCCTCCCCTGTGCACCATGTGATGCACAGGAGGGGCCTTAGGCGTCTGAACCAATCAGGGCCTTAGGCTCCTCCCTCCATCCCATGTGATGCATGGGGCGGAGCTTAAGTTCCTGATTTGCTCAGACATCAGACCTTAGGCCCCTTCCAGTGCATCACACAAATTTTTCAATTGCTAAAACCCCTGTTTTTTCTTTTTCTTTTTTGCATAGCCAAGTGATGTTGAAAGGTCACTTGGACACACAAAGTCAGAGGCGTGAAGAAGTACAAGTTTTATTCACAGCATGCATGCTGGACCCCTGAGCTCCAAGCTGGCTCAGAAGTGCCGAAACCAGGAAGTTACAGAGATATTTATTCATTTTTCTGGCTATACAACTGAATTCTAGAAAAAGCTTTTCACGTGTTACTTTTCTTAACACTCATTGGTTCTAAGCTCACACTAGCAGGTCACTAGCAGGACACCTATCTAACTCTAACAGTTAAATGTACAGAAGGGCAGGGTACATCATGGCTCAAACTCTTATCTATTCAGCTTACAATGTGGTAAGGTAGGGACATACATTTTAGGCAGATGCAGTCAATAGATTATACACTGTTTTCAGCTATGTAGGCCAGAGCAATATTTTAAACAACAGTTAACTATTTCATGACCCTACATTCCCCCCTTTCAGGCTGGCGTACCTAAGGAGCCAAGCCTGACAAAATAAAGTTAGGGGTCAGGAAAGTCGGGGTCCCCAGTGGGTAAGGGACGATACTGGGAGAGGGCCAATGCAGCAGTGGAACGTTTGACAGCAGAGTCCATAGTTCAGTGGAGCAGCTTTATGGCTATGGGGACCACACAGGGCAGGCAGCAAAGGAGCAGAGAAGACAGGGCAGCAACCAGCAAGATGATCTTCAATGCTGAACCAGAGGGCAATCAGGAGCTGAAGGTACCAGAGATCCAGTCTGCAGTAAGGTCACGCCAGGTCTGGTCAGGAACATGAGCCAGTTTGGTGATACGATCCACATCGTTCTCAATCACTTTACTCAAGTTCAAGGCAGCAGTTGGAGAGGTTGAATTTATCACAGGCACAGCAGCTAGTAAATAGTCCAAAGCTAGACGATTCTGATAAATAGCAGTGCGCATTTTAGCATTCGCTCTGCCAATGGTACTCAAAGCTCGGGAGGTCTCATTGGTTATCAGTTCAAGTACAGCTTATAGACAAATAATGCAGTTCAGCAAATAGATTGGGGTCCGATAGCCCCAGATGTCATCCTCGGTCCATGTGGCAGGTTCATAAGCAGTCTGCAGGCCAGTCATCACCCCATTCACCTATTTTAAGGGAATTGGTGGAAGTAGACCGCTTTTGGCGACCTCTGGTGTTGAATACAGGGGCTCCCAGGTGTTCACCATCGGGAAGAAGCTGGGAGAATCATGCAAAGCACACATGTACCAGTCTAGTTAGCAGGCAATCAAGAGTAGGCAAACAGATCACAGAGCCAGTATCAACTATCAGGAGCTGACCATCATTCATAGGAAGTTCCATTAAGCAGTGTCTGAAGGGCGCTGAAGACAGTGGGAAGCAACAATGGAGGTTGACAAGGCCCATCGTGAAGGTCGTGGACCTGACGTAAAAGTGAGGGTCTGTGAAGTCAGGTTTAACATGTCCAGCTGCATTGCCTCCCATAGCCACTGTTCTCCCATACCAGTCCCTCCTCATACAAAATAATTGCTAACATTAAGAGTCTGACCTATAGTTTCAGCAAACTATATAAACAGATTTCTAGTGATTACAGGATATTAGTATCTACTTTCATAAAACTGGGGAAACACCACAGAGTGATAGACAGGAGCACATGAGTGGGATACAATTCGGACATATACATCAGTACCTGAGTCTCACCTTTTACCATCAATATACAATGCCATGCAGTCTCTGGCCTTCTGGACTTGGACATTGGCATTCCAGTTATATGGGTCAGTGATAGTGAAAACCATGGGATTACAGTAGCCTGTAGTACACAAGGGGCCGGAGCTAGGACCTATAGTAAGGGAGGCAGACGGGGTATTAGGGGGATATTTGTGTGGGTTATTGTAGGTGGCCCACAAGACACTTTCTCATAAAGGACAGGCTCCACCATTAGTGAAGGTTTCCTCATAGGGGCAGTTCTTAAAGGCATCAGGTTATACAGACCTATATACTTAGCACATTTGGTATAATAACGCTGTCAATCTAGGGAGCCACACAAAACTGAATTAGGGGTAGTACCATGACCTTGAGAAACATCAAATAGCACACATGTATCACAATACAAAGACACCGGGCGAGTGGGGTCTACAATAAGAGTCTAGTTGATAAGTGGACCCTCAACATTATAAATGCAGATTTCCGCCCACTTTTAAACTTCATCACCAGTTGGTTGGAAACAGAAAATACCCTCAAACGTTTGACACTTTCTGTACTTAACTCCTTCATGCAAACAAACATCAGGCAAAGGGCTAGGGGCACTTGTTAAGTACAAAATACAGAAGAAAGAAACATAAGTGAGGGCAACACAAATATCATATCTATATATACTAACATAGGAAGCTCATTTTTCTTTCAGGCACAACTTAGAAAACTTCAAACAGTTATACACTTGCTAAAGGCAGTGGTGAACCACAGGCAGTCAATTAAACTCAAACACTTATAAAGAATTATATTCAGAACACCTGATAAGTACAGTGGTAAATATTCAGAACTTTTGAGGTCTTAGAAAGCTTCAGCTGAAGATCCGTGTTGTAGTGGAACCAAGTTTCATGTCCGGACACCTTTGACAACTGTAAGAGAAGAAATTAGGACAGTAAAAGGACCTATCCACCTAGGTTTCAGGGGGTCTGACTTCCAAGTTTTAGCCATACTGTATTTCCAGGGAATTACCCATGGACTTGTGTAGCTATCGATAGTGGGGCCCTTTCCAGGACCCATTTGTGGAGCTCTTAAAGGGCTTTAGCTAAAGACTGGACCTGACTCTGGAGGATATCTGATCCCAGAGTAGCAAAGGAACCAGGATCTGGGTTCACAATGGGTGGTGGCCGGCCGGACATGAGCTCAAATGGGGCTTAGATGGGATGCATCTAATCTGAAAAAGAACAGAAGGCAGCAGGACAGGCCAGGACAGATTAGTTTCTTCAATTCATTTTGTGAGAAGGGTCTTAAGAGTTCTGTTTATTCTTTCGACCTGACCAGAGCTCTCAGGATGGTAAGCAGCATATAATTTCTATTCAATTTGGAGGGCCTGAGCAATTTGTTGGACAACATCGGCAATGAAAGCAGGGCCATTGTCACTCCTATAAAAACAAGGAGATCAAGGCACGGAATTATTCAGGAGGTGTTTGGTTACTTCCCTGGCGCGTTCAGTGCAAGTAAGGAAGGCTTTGACCCATCTAGTCAGGGTGTCTGTGAAGACTAGGAAGTGACTGAGGGAACGGGAAATGGGCATGTGGGTGAAATCTACAGATAGGACCTGCATCAAATGTGTTCCAATAGGTTGGTGCCCAAGAGGTGGTAGTCATCTGATTGGGAATTTTATTCTAGAACCGACAACACACTGTCGGACCATATTCCGGACTAGCTGATCAAGGTGATTGATAAAGAAATGTCTCTTGAGTCAATTTTCATAGCGGGTTCTCCAGAGTGTGCCAGATCATGGCATCTTTTGACAATCGTGAGGGCCAGGTGTTGAGGAATGAATATGAGGGTACCCGCTGTGCTTACGTTTGAAGTATCAGTGTGTGGGTCTGGATTGGCATTGAATTGGTGCATTTTGTATCCACCCCTCTTTCAGGACAGACTGGCCCAAAATAATGCATGCCCAAGTCTGTTCCTGAGAAGCGTACTGGGGTGTAAGGGAATCCAGAAAAGGAATGATTGTATACAGAGGAGCCGAAAGAGGGGGCAGAGACTGGCAGCTCGGGCTGTGCGGTTGGCAAGGGCATTACCACGAGAGACAAGGTCCGTCACGCGTCTGTAAGCATGGCAGAGCATAACAGAAACACGTGAGGGTAGTTGTACGTGGATCAGGCGGCCGGAGGCTGTAATGAAACCTCGATATTTCCAGATGGCCCTATGGGAATGCAAGTTAAGGAAAGCATATTTGGAGTCAGTATATATATTGCAAGACTGAGAGGCAGAGTGGCGCAGGGCAGAAGTGAGGGCATAAAGCTCAGCTTCTTGGGCAGAAGGGCCAGAGGGCAGGGGCCTGAGTCAGAAGTTTTTGGAGGCAGCGAAAAGACCGCTCCTGAAGTTGGGTCCAGACAAAAGGGGCTGAGTCAGCGCCTTTGGTGGAATCATACAGAGGACGAGCAATAGTAGAGAAATCAGGGATCCAGATGGGACAGTATCCTGCAATACTGAGAAAGGTGCTCAGAGCCTTGCAGTTATCAGGGACAGGGAGACTACAGACAGCCTAGACCTCGGTGTAGGAAGGGACCTGGTACCCTTGGAGATTTGAAAGCCAAGGTAGGTGACACGAGGAAGGCATACTTGAAATCAATGTAAATATGGCCACAGGAAAATTTAAAAGGCAGACCCACTATCTGAAAGACTCAGATAAATAATAATAATAACAGTTTATATACCGCAAAACCGTGAAGAGCTATGTGGTTTACAAAAGATTAGAGAAGGTACAAAATAATTGAACTTAAGATGTGTACTAACACATAAGAATTGTTCTCAATCCCTATTCTATATCAGGTTCCTACCCCAAAGAGCTGACTTATAAAATTAAGCTAAATGCAGTTCTGGATCCACCCACTAAGCAGGGTAGTCTGACACAAGCGCTCTCTAAAGCAGCAGTCCCTTCACTATCAGCTGACTGGCAAAAATATTTACTTCAATACAAAAGCATTCCTAAAAATTACATTGTTATACCTAAACTTACATTTTTTTTATATACAGAAATACAAAACAAAGATTGGAATATACAGTAAAACTTTGGATTGCAAATAACTTGGTTTGCAAGTGTTCTATAAGACAAGCAATGATTAAATTTTAACTTGCTATACCAGTAACGTCTTGCAATACACGTACATACAGTATAGAAGCATCACATTTTCACAACTGAGCCAATGGTTCCTCTCTATATGACGCTGCAGGAATGCAGTGACTGTTCCAAACGAGCAAGGGCTTACAATACAAGTATGTATATTTTTGTACACTAGTGCCCTGGAATACAAGCATACTTCTGGAACAAATTATGCTCCCAAACCAAAGTTTTACTGTACTCACAAGTTTAAACATTGTTCATTTTTATTTTTTTTTTTACAATCAACATGGGTCTCAGTAGAGACTTACTCCCCCTTCCTACAGAATTTCACAAAGGAGAGAGAGTTGCTTAAAGATCAAAGAGATCAAATTACAGATGTAGTCCTTTTCAGAACTTTTAAATTTAGACAAATAACTACTAAATTTGGACAAAGAACTTCTTTTTAGCATGGAATATAAGTTCCAGAAATCATATATTTCGTTTATATGCATTTCTGAATATGCATATACATTTTATAACATAGCCAAAAACTTCAAATGCAAAACCACTTATCTGTTTCAGGAGAAACCACATTGGAAGTGCTACACACTTCATGGCCCTTATCAGCACAAAAGGAAAAGTACTCTCCTCTCATGCTGTGAACAACTGACAGTTTAAACTTCACTAATACATTTGGACAGACAGAACTCATAAAGAACCCGGGATACTGCAGGACTTGGGAATCAGATGAAGGGAAGAATTTGGCAAGGTCTGAAGCAAGGGCAGTGCTGAATAGAGAGGGGCTAATTTTAAAGCCCTGGGGTAGACGGGTCCAGGTTACTTAGGAGGTTTGTCCAGTGGAAGGGTTTTCCCATTGGAATGCAAAAATTGGCTGACTGGAAGAGGAACTGACAGCAAATGAATGCATAAAAACCTGACGAATTATGTCCTCTTCCAGGGAGCCAGAGGGGGCCAGCCCACACCAAATATCGGCCATTCTAACTGGCACAGACAAATAAGGGTTGATTTGTTAAGTATAATCAAAGACAAATTCCTTTTTTAAAATTAGCTAACATATCAAGGGATCCCCACAGGTAGACAGACATCCCCCCATTGTGCAATGGAGGACAAAAACACTTCCCTGAATTCCTGGCCCCGCCCGTCTCCGGGCTAGGGAAACGCAGTACTAACAGGTCCACACTCGCTTCGTCCTCAAGGACGTCTCAGACACTCTCAAACACACAAAACACAACAGATTTCAGTTCAGTTACTCAACCAGAAAATAACAGTTCCTAGAATCCCTTTCCCACAACTTTTCAGCGACAGATCACGTGGCTTACTAGGCAGGAGACGAGAGACAGGATAGGGATGATCAATCCCCACTTACCAGATAGTGGCCACTCCAGGTACAGATACAGATACAGATTCTTGTACTTTAAACTGAGACTAGATAAGTCAGTTGAAGCGGTCCAACGTCCTGAGGTCTGCCAACCCCCCAAAAGGAAGGCAGCCGGCTAAGCAGACATATCAGCCGTAGGACCAGAAACAAGTGACCAATCGAGTAACCAGTGGTCAAGAGACCTTCAAGTCCCTGTTCGGGCGCCAAATGAAAGGTCACTTGGACACACAAAGTCAGAGGCGTGAAGAAGTACAAGTTTTATTCACAGCATGCATGCTGGACCCCTGAGCTCCAAGCTGGCTCAGAAGTGCCGAAACCAGGAAGTTACAGAGATATTTATTCATTTTTCTGGCTATACAACTGAATTCTAGAAAAAGCTTTTCACGTGTTACTTTTCTTAACACTCATTGGTTCTAAGCTCACACTAGCAGGTCACTAGCAGGACACCTATCTAACTCTAACAGTTAAATGTACAGAAGGGCAGGGTACATCATGGCTCAAACTCTTATCTATTCAGCTTACAATGTAGTAAGGTAGGGACATACATTTTAGGCAGATGCAGTCAATAGATTATACACTGTTTTCAGCTATGTAGGCCAGAGCAATATTTTAAACAACAGTTAACTATTTCATGACCCTACAATGTTAGCGCATCAATTGCTTGGCTACTTTGCGTGGGATTTTAGCTAATTTGCATGGCCAGATTGGAAAATGGACGACTGAGGGGAAAAAAACACGCGGTGAGCTATTTTGTGAATCAGGTCGATAAAAGCGATCGTTGCTAAAGCTGTCAAAACAGGTTTAGCGACAATCGCTGGCTTTAGTGCTTTGAAAATGAGCTTGTTAGTGAGCAAATCTGTGCATTCAAATTATAGAACAGTGGTAGTTATGGACATAGCTATATTGAATAATGAATTGTTAATTGATGTTAAGCAATAATTGGCCATAATTGCTATTAATTGGCACTAATTGTCATTAATGAGCAGCTATGTGTGTAACTGCCATTAGGTGATATTCTACAAAATGTGTGCACAAAATCCATAGTACAGAACTGCAGAGGGGAGGGGATCTGGGAGGGGTATAGGCAGGCTGGGGGTGTGCCTAGCATGCTTAGGACTTACAAGCACAGGTTATAGAATACTTGCAGTTATGCACTGGCCTATACTTATGTATGAGCATTTATACTAACCACTGAGCTTGCATATCCCAGGAACTTCATGCACAATTGCCAATCTAGGTACAGTTCGATCTCATTATTCACACATTCCTGATGCACAATTTCACATATCTGTGGTTGCATCCGTTGTGACTGATATTCCCCATTCGCACTGCTGTGTTCGCATATTCGCAGACCTGTTCTTTAAAAAAACAGCTTTCTTTGCTTTCACTTTCACTTTGCGGTCTGGCATTTGCTTCCAGATATAGCCCCAAGTGTCCAAAGAGTGAATTACAAGCATCTGCAGTGCAATCCCGTGCAAGAACCTAACTCTATTTTCTCAATAGGATCCGCTGTTCACTTTTCGCGGTTTTGAGGCGCAACGTGTACTTTAGAACCTAACTTCTATTTTCCTATAAACTCAGCATTTTATTATTCACGATTTTGCAGTTTGCAAACGATTTCAGAAACTGTACCACTGCAAATATTTAAACTTTGGGCTATAAATTGTAAACCAGGAGTGGCCAAAAATTCTGCCTTCTAGGAATGGGTGGTTTGGCAGCTCTGTGGATAAAAAGTAAGTGTTGATGTGCAACTGCTTGCAGCCATTTGAAGATTGCTCCCTATGTGCACTATTTTTCTAGTCATTTGCATTAATTTTGTTGTACGTATGTTAAGAGTAATGTGAGGCCCTTTTTTCACTTCTCTTCAGATGCAGGCAATGCTTTCAACTGTTGACTTTTCACATCAGTTTTGCAAGTTCTTTGTCTCCTCTGGTGCTGGAGGTAAGTATTCCCCACAGAGCTCTGTTTCTCAAAAGTGTGCGCATGAGTGTACTAATTTGTGCGTGTGTACACTCTCAGTAAAGAGTGTTAACTTCGTCCAAAAGAGTGCGCCCTTTTTGCAAATAGAGCACACTTCCATAACAATACAATGGCCAAACAAACCATTTTGGCCACATTTTCTGACTGCCACTGTTTCCTCTGAGCGGGAGTCTCCACCTATAAGTCCTGCCAGTAGAGGGTGCTGTTCCACCTTTTTTAATAGTGAGAGACAAGCAAGCTCTGCAAGACTCCAGGGATCCTACCCCGAGTGATGGAAGATGCATATTGAAGCACCGCCCTCCACTGGCAGCAATGCAATTGGAGGATTCCTACCCAGCTTAGAAGGGACAGTGCTGGCTGCCCATCTCTAGTCAAAAGCTGAGGACCTGTTTAACAACCATCGATTAATGGCCAGTTAAAGCAGGGCCAAAATTAACTCCACTAATATAGTCCTGCCGCTAGAGTGTGTATAAGTTTTACCCCCTCTTTTACTACGATGTGCTAATCGATTAGCATGCGCTAAATGCTAACGCATCCATAGACGAACATGCACGTGTTAGTGTTTAGCGTGCGATAAATCGATTAGTGCACCTTAGTAAAAGAGAGCCTGAATGGTTTCTGATGTTTAATAAACCGCCCAAAAAAACAAAAGGAATTGACCCCAAAATATCCACAAAGAAGAAAATCCAGAGAAAACCCAAAAAACTCTGTGGAGTGACGATGTTCCTAAATGGACTTTATTTGAAAGTGTCAAAGTTCCAAAGGTACACTGAAATCATCCACATCAAATAATTTCATCCACATAAAAATAAATCATCCACATCAAATAATTCCATCCACATAAAAGTAAATCATCCACATAAAAGCTTTAAAGGACCTAGTCCGCTAGGGATACAGGACCCAACACGGTCCGCGTTTCGACAAAAAGTCTTCTTCAGGGGTCCCTGGGGGAGTGTCTCACTTTCGGCTCACCCCACAATTGTTTCGCACGTATTCACCTTTATAGGACCCTCAGGGACCCCTGAAGAAAACTTTTTGTCGAAACGCGGACCGTGTTGGGTCCTGTATCCCTAGCGGACTAGGTCCTTTAAGGCTTTTATGTGGATGAAATTATTTTATGTGGATGATTTCAGTGTACCTTTGGAACTTTGACACTTTCAAATAAAGTCCATTTAGGAACATCGTCACTCCACAGAGTTTTTTTGGTTTTCTCTAATAAACCCAAAACACAGGGCTTCTTTTACTAAGCTGCGATAGCGTTTTTAGCACGCGCAGAATTTTAGCATGCGCTAAACCCGCGCTACGCGGCTATAACTAACGGCAGCTCAATGCTGGCATTAGCGTCTAGCGCGCGGGGCAATTCTGCACGCGCTAAGCGCGCGCTAAAACCTCTATCGCAGCTTAGTAAAAGGAGGCCACAGTGTTTACACTTTTATATCATATATTTAAGGAACAAAGTAATGCAACACCCATATCATCCTATGTAAAGTATCTGCCCCATAGTTAATCAACTAATTGATCAAATTTAATTGATAACACATAGCCAGGCTTGATTTCTTGATTTACTGCTACTACTATCTATCACTTATTTAATTTTCTATACCGTTCTCCCAGGGGAGCTCAGAATGGTTTACATGAATTTACCCCCTTTCCCCTCCCCCCCGCTTTTACAAAACTGTACAAGAGGTTTTTAGCGCTGGCCGGCGTGCTAAATGTTCTGCACTGCTCTGACACGCATGGGAACTCTATGACCACTGGAGCAACGCAGAACATTCAGAGCGCTGGCTGGCGCTAAAAACCTCATGCGCGGTTTTGTAAAAGGGCGTGTGTGTGTTAATTCAGGGTCTCAAGCATTTTTTTTTTACAGTTTTATTTATAAAGTTTCAATTATTTATCAAGCATTTAACATCTTGTACAGAAAAGACTGATACAGTCACATACGGCCTCTTTTACAAAGCAATGCTAGCGGCTGCGCTGCGCTAATGGCCCCGAAGCCCATAGAGATTTAAAGCGCTTCGGAGCTGTTGCTGCGAGGCAGCTGCTAGCGTGGCTTTGTAAAAGAGGCCGATAATTCCTCAAAAGAGGAAAAACGAAATTAATTAAAGAAACATTAGGTACTCAAGCATTTTAAAGAATTAAACAAATCGCCATATTCTGTATTATACATAATCTACGGAGATTATTTTGATAACCAGAAAGGCAGATGATATTGCAGTAATCTAAAATATTTAAGACTAACGACTGCACCAGTAATCTGAACAGGGTTACATCAATGTAAGATCTAATAGCTCGTAATTTCCAAAGCATATAGAAATGACTTGGTTGAGAACCAATGAGCTAAACCCAAGATCGGGTAAGGCCTCTTTCAAAAAAATTTTTTTTTAAATTAATTTCTCTATTTTTTAGGTGCGTGATCACTTTGACTTTCATGCTGACAATGAGCTGATGTACCAGGATCAAGGCACGAAAGAATTTCTTCTTGGTGATGCCCTCAGCATGCTCACATCAAACCTCTCTGCGGACCTAGGTCTTTTTCAGGCATTGAGGAAAATGCACAGATCCCTTGTGAGTGCCAAGCTGACAAACTTCCTTCCTTTCAGATGTGGGGTTACCAGCTGGTTTCATTTATTTATTTTAAAAATTTTCCATACCGTTTATACCTAAACGGTTTACATATGTTTACATACATCTATAATAATAAAATGCTAGCCGCGCATGCGCACTCTCACCGCGTGTTCCCTGAGATCTGATCTGTCGTGCTAAGCGAGAGTGCGCATGTGCGGAGTATGTCACCAGCCGACGATCGCCTCCACAAACCCGCTTCCAGCCAGCTGACGATCGCCTCCACAAGCCGGGACTAGGGCACAAAGAGCACCTCCTGCCCCCCCCAGGGACGAACCGAAAAACGGAGCTGAGAGGAGTCCAGCAACTTTCCGAACCAGCTCTTGTGATGACCCTGCCGCCTGGGACCCAAGTCCTTTGCCGCCCCCCCTTACCTTCCCTTCCCGCGGACCCGACTACGAACCTGGCGATTCCAGCGTGTGCAGCAGTCTTCACATGCTGCTTCGGGCCCTTCTACTGCCCTGATTTGCTCTGACGCGTCTCTGATGATGTCATCAGGGACGTGCCAGAGTAAATCAGGGCAGTAGAAGGACCCCAAGCAGCGTGTGAAGACTGCTGCACATGCTGGAATCGCCAGATTCGTAGTCGGGACCGCGGGAAGGGAAAGGGGGGTAGAGGAAACGCTAATGCTGCTGCACAGGGAAGTGGTGTGGGGGGAGGGAAATGGAGGGAGAGGAAATGCTGCTTTGGACAGACAGACAGACAGAGGGAGGAAGGGAGACAGAAAGAAAAGAAGAAAGACACAGGGGCAGGGAGATACACAGAAAGACAGACAGATAAAGGGGGCCAGGGACAGAGACAGACAGAAAGAAAGACAGCGGGAGGGAAAGAGAGACAGAAATAAAGACAGACAAACAGACATATATTCTAGTACCCGTTAATGTAAAGGGCTAAAATACTAGTAATTCAATAAAACAAATAGAAACATAGAAATAGACGGCAGATAAGGGCCATGGCCCATCTAGTCTGCCCACCCCAATGACCCTCCCCTACCTTTCTCTGTGAATAGATCCCATGTGTCTATCCCATTTGGCCTTAAAATCAGGCACGCTGCTGGCCTCAATCACCTGAAGTGGAAGACTATTCCAGCGATTAACCACCCTTTCAGTGAAAAAGAATTTCCTGGTGCCCCCGTGCAGATCAAACAAACATGAATAAATAATCCTATAAAGGAATGAAAACCTCACCAGGCTTATACAAGGAATCAAATAAAAATTGTTCAGCAAAATCAGGATCTAGAAAAATGCATTTACAAATAATTGCGTTTCGAGTCATTTTCTAAAACTGCCCTTTCTGCAGAATTTTCAGAACTAGCTGACTAGTGAGTTCCACAGTTTAACCCCCGCACAGCAAAAGGTCATTTTACTGGACTCAACATATTTTGGATTAGCTTTTGTTTTTAATAAGGCTAAATTTTCAGAACGCAGAAATCTATTTTTTATAATATCCCTTCTGAATGGCCATAAACTTTTCCATTTTAAAGACATAACATAGGGATTCTCACCAGAATGAATAATTTAATCTATCCCAATTTTTCCAATTCTTTAAGATAAGCTGCATGGCAACCCCTGTCATTATAAACAAAAAGTTTGTTATTTTTTGCCGAAATTTGACTTTTTGCCCTCATAGATGTTCCAAATAAAATGGTAAGAAGCAACAAAAAGAGTTCCAACCCAATCTGCAGAGTGGAGAGAAAATGAGAAGCCCATTCTAAGGGAAAGAAGGAAGCCTTCATTGCCTAAAAGCCAGTTGTTACCTTCATTTTATGCGGTATATTTTATACCTTATTTACCATGGACCCCTGACGAAGGTGTGTTATCCGAAACACGGACCGTGTTGGGTCCCTTGGTTGGTAAAAAGGTTTTATATCACTGCATTTTAACTTTGGTACAATAAATTTTGCCTGCATCTTGTACATAGTCGGCAGTTTTTGTTTGTTTTTCCAAATAAAATGGTATCATATGACAGTGCCACTGGATTTTCTAATAAATTATTAACTTGATCCCAAATGGATCTCCAGAATTTTAGTATCAAGGGACAGTAGTATAGTACATGATCCAACGTCCCAACTTCCAGATGACAGTGCCAGCATCTATTAGACTTGGAACTATCTACTCTATGTAAACGAACGGGGGTCCAAAAAACTCGATGCAACAGAAAAAAACATGTTTGTCTCATAGAGGCAGACACTGTACATCTCATCCTCCAAGACCAAATTCGTGGCCGTTGAGACGCAGTAATTTGATGCTTTATCTCAATGCTCCAAATGTCACGCAGACCAGTTTTTGGTTTCTTATTCAAAAATCTAGATATTAATTTATACCACTGAGCGGCCTGGTGTCCCTGGAAGTCCACCTGAAACCATAAGACCGGCAAGCTGTTTTGAACCTTCAAATTTTTCCATTCATATACTGAGTTCTGAAAACAACAGGCAGCCCATGTAGTTGTTTCAAGTTTCAAGTTTATTCAAGTTTTTGATAAAACGTTTATCCCAAGGTACAAAGCGTTGTACATAAAAATTTAAAAATAACAAGGAGACAAACTGTAGACCAATTAGACATACATGACTGATAATAATTCTTGGGCTGACTAACATGCTTAAGCTACAGAAAACAATGGGAAAGGGGGAGAACTACAATATTTAAAGATAAGATACACAGAGGAGGAAATACAAAAGGGAGTAGGGAAGGTGAAGAATTGCTGGGAAACTGAAAAAGAGAAGTTTTAGACACTGTTAAGGTAAATATATATCATATTGTCCGTTAAAGGCATCTTTAAAAAAGAAAACACTTTAAACTGCTTTTGAACTTTTGCAGATTTTGTTCAGATCTTAAGTATAGAGGAAGAGAATTCCAGGTCATTGGGGCAGTCACTGAAAAGATAAAGGTACGACGAGTACCAATTATTTTCAAACAGGGAACATTAAGGGTGTGCTGTGAAGTCGATCTGAGGGCTCTCGGGGGGGTCGTACGGAATCAAGAGTCTGTCTATGAAAGCTGAAGATAGGGCGAAATATGATCATATTTCGATACTCCCATTATCAGTCTTGCTGCTGCGTTTTGCACAACTTGCAATGCGGTGTTAGGTCAAAAGCGCGCCGGGACAAAGGTGCGAGCAGACCAATGAGTGCAGCGCGGAGGCACGTGCCGAAGAAAATTACTGTTTTTAGGTGGTGGTGGGGGGCTTGGGGGGGAACCCCCCCACTTTACTTAATACAAATCTCGCCGCGTTGTGGGGGGTGTTGTGGGGGGCTTGGGGGTTGTAACCCCCCCAATTTTACTGCAAACTTCACTTTTTCCCTGTTTTTAGTTTACAATAAAATGTTTACAATAAAATGTGGGGGGTTACAACCCCCCAAACCCCCCCACAATGCTCCCATAACGCGGCGCGATTTGTAGTAAGTAAACTGGGGGTGCTCCCCAACAAAACCTCCCGTCGGAGCCCCTAAAAACAGTAATTTTCTTCGGCGCGTGCCTCCATCTTGCGCTCAGTTGTCGGCGCGCGCCTTTGTCTTCCGCGTTGTTGTCTATGAACCTTGCAACGCTTCCACCTTGTCTTAGTTATTCCAAGGCATTGTAGTAATCAGAAACTGGACCACACTATCTCCAACCTGCTGATAACAACAAACGACTACAAATATTTTCGCAAATAAATCAAAACCCACCTATTCAAAAAATTTATACAGATGGCTTAACCCCAACCGGACCCCCCTCAACGCAACTCCCCCCTCCTCCCCCCTTCACCAGTTCCCTTCTCTTCAGCCTCAAGCATGTCAACTGCTTCCCTAACGGTATATATACTGGATCTGCACTATTTCCTATTTGTACAGCATCTTGTAGCTCTTGAAATATACAGCTCCATTATTCTTGTAACTTCTCCTGGAAATGCCCAGAATTCTCTCTGTAATTATCCTGGAAATGTCCAGTTGTCTCTTTTGTAATCCGCCCAGAACTGCAAGGTTGAGGCGGAATAGAAATCAGTAATGTAATGTAACCACTGCCCGAACAAACTGTGCGGAAGTCAAAAGGTGACAACATTGGTTTCACACGATGCGCTCGGGGCTCCTTTTACTAAGCCGCGTTAGGGCTTTAACGGGCAGAACAGCGCACGCTACATTGAGCTGGCGTTAGTTCTAGAAGCGTAGCGGGCGGTAATTTCCTGCGTGCGCTAAAAACACTAGCGCACCTTAGTAAAAAGGCAGCCCTTAAGGTATTTGTGCAAAACATGCTTGTACTGTTTTTGCAACTTGCAAATTCATTGAAAGGCCATAATCCAACCTTACACCTAAAACAGTCATTGATTCACTCACTGGGAGAACATGATGGATAACTTTTAATTCCTTGGGCCATTTAGAATCAGGCTTCCCTACCAGCATTATTACCTCTCTCTTCAAAGCAGGCTCACCAGCCTCTTAGCAGAAGGGATGGGAACAAAATCTGTAGGGGATTTCAAGGAAGCCTGAGTGGAAAGGTGTGGCCATGTTAGTTCACTCTTCAAGGTAATATGTAGAAACACAAAGGAAAAAAAAAATACATTTTTTATTGGACTAACTCCCCTCCCCCAACACGTTTTTTAGTACTGGCCATGGTGGTAACAGCTCTGACGCTCATAGGGGTCTGGATTTTCCGACTGGTAACCCTACACAAGCCTTACAATCCATATTTAGTATCTTTTTCTCTGGGTTCCCACCTGTGGCCTTTGTGGTCCATCATATGGTTTGGATTTCTCGGTGGAATGACCTGGGGTACATGTGTCCTAGGAGGCAGCAGTGTCTTGAGATCTAACTCCCAGGGGGTTACACTGAGGTAAATGCTCTGACGCTGATAGGAACTGAATGCGCAGCGGAGCCTTTGCTTTGCCAGCCCGCGCTAAAACACTCTTACCTTAGCTTGATACAAGGGGCCCTTATTTATTTGAGGATGCATTTTCACGTATGTGAGAATTGTTATTGTCATTTATTTGCTGGGGTTATGTAGGTCGCCTCTTAATGTGGTGTAAGGGTTGATAGGGATATGGGGAATTTGTTGATTTTTATTGGGGATGTTTCATTGGAAGCCGCTTTGGCTTTTCAGGGGCATATACTTTGAGCGCTGCAAATGAATACATTTTCTAGAATAATTCTAAGTATCTGCTTTATCTGAATGTAACTCACCTTGAGCTACAAATGAAATAGGTGAGAACTAAAACCAAAATAAATAAATATAAAGATGGTTACGGGGACACTCTGGTGATTTTATAAATGCCTTCACAACAACACAATTTTTTAAATTTATTTGGATTTCTATCCCGTTCTCCCGGGAGCTCAGAACGGGTTACAATTGACATTCACAGTTACATACAGGCCAAAATTTACAGGCATTTGTAGAGAGACAGGTGAGAAGAGGGGGAGCAGGGGAGAATGGGAAGGGAGGAGGGTTGAGAGAAGGGAGCGGGAGATTAGGAAAGGGGAGCAAGGAGGGGTGCTGTTTGTTAGGACTGTTCAGTTGAAGAGATGGATCTTCAGCCTTTTCCGGAAGGTCATCAGCGAGTCTTGAGATCTTATCTGGGCAGGCAATTGATTCCAAAGTCGGGGAATGAAGTGACTGTAGGCAGTGGCGTACCTAGCATATGTGGCACCCGGGGACCATCATTTTTTGACACATCCCCATCTGTATGAAAAACATGATTTTTAGTAACAATCCACACGTCACACAAGAGTGTACCTAGGAAAAGGCAGCATCTTACGTACTGCAGTGAGCAGTACGCCAATAAACCCATTGTAAAACTAAACAAGCCAGACTAGTACAGATCAATCCTACACAGTCAATCCTAACAGAAAACAGAAAACATCTTCGCCTAGTATGTAATCACAAACTAACCCCTCCCCCTTTTACAAAACTGTAGTGTGGTTTTTAGCCATGGTGGTAACAGCTCAGATGCCAACGCTAAAAAACGCTCTACAGTTTTGTAAATGGGGAGATAGAATAAAAATACATAGACAAAGGTTAAACTGAAGCACCAAGAAGCTGGACTCTGCATACAATGCAACACCATAGAATGCTGTAATGCATCTCCCCTAAAGTAAAAAAAAAAAAATAATAATAATTTTTTTTTCTACCTTGTCTTCTCTGGTTCCTGCTTTCCTCATCTTCTTGTCATTCTCTTCCTTTCATCCACGGTCTACCCTCTCTCTGCCCCTTCTATATGGCATCTTCTCTCCTATTCACTTTCCAGAAACTTTATGCCTCCCCCTTCCATCTCTCCCACATCCCCATGGTCTGGCATTTCACTCTCTCCTCTCCCTTCCCCCCACTTCCATCAGCATCTGCCCCCTTTCTCACCCTTCACCACGCTTCCATATCACTCTGACCCCCTTTCTCACCCTTCTCCATGCTTCCATACCACACTGACCCCCTTTCTCACTCTTCACCATGCTTCCATACCACCCTGACCCCCTTTCTCACTCTTCACCACACTTCCATACCACAATGACCCCCTTTCTCACCCTTCACCACGCTTCCATACCACCCTGACCCTCTTTTTCACCCTTCACCACGCTTCCATACCACCCTGACCCCTTTCTCACCCTTCACCATGCTTCAATACCAACCTGACCCCCTTTCTCACCCTTCACCATGCTTCCATACCACCCTGACCCCCTTTCTCACCCTTCACCATGCTTCCATACCACCCTGACCCCCTTTCTCACCCTTCACCATGCTTCCATACTACCTTGACCTCCTTTTTCTCCTTCCACCACCCTGCTATGCTTCTTTCTCTCTCCATCGAAATCAGCAAGGTCCCGCGATTATTACTTCTGCTGCCGCTGCTTTGGAAGAGGTAAGTGTCGTCAGAGGGGGGCTGGACTGGCAGAGGCAAGGTCCCGTGATGACTGTGGCTGCCGGTCCACCCCCATCCGACATCATTTACTTCTTCCAAAGCAGCGGCAGCAAAAGTAATCATCGCGGGACCTTCATGCACTTCAGCGCGGCTACCGACTCTGCTCTGGAATAAATTTGGCAGCCGCGCTGAAGTGCTGTTTTTAGCAGCGCGGGAGCTTCCAGACCCGGCTGGCTGTGCACCCCCTTGCAGCGTGCACCTGGGGCAGACTGCCCCGTGCACCTGGGGCAGACTGCCCCCCGCCCCACCCTGTGGTACGCCACTAGCTGTAGGAGCATTTATGAGACGTTTCCATTTGGAGGGATACTCCTACAGGGATGTATAGTCATTTTTCGGCCTCAGAGCGGAATGGGCGGGTGGGAGTTTATTGACAGAGTTTGGATGTGATGTAGGCAGGGACAGCGCTTGTTAACAATGAAAACTAGGAAGCCATATTTCTGTGTTTGATGATATTGTGGTATCTGTGCCAAGCAGTTATCCAATTTATATCGAAAGATTTTCCTTATTAATGACTGGGATAGCCATGCAAATGATTACTCGCAATTGGAAGAACTGGGATCACCTTAGTTTTCCTTTTTGGTGGGCGAGCTTATGTTTAAATATGAGAAAATGAATGCTGACATGCTGGGGCATAATAAGATATTCAAATTATTTTGGGGTCCATTGACGTCTTTTGTAGATTTACTATAGTTGTCCTTTATCTTTATCTTTATTTTCCGTTGTTTTTCACCCACACAGGGAGGGTGGGAGCGGGAGGGGGGGGGGTATATCTTTTGTTTTGGTATTATTCCTGATGGCAATGATGGATGGGGGAGGGAATTTTTATCTTTTGTATAGATACTGATTGATTATAAGTGCTTGGTTGATTATCATTATTCGTATCTAAATTGCACTTTTTGTTGGCATTAAAAACTAAAGGCTCCGTTTACAAAGATGCGCTAGCATTTTTAGCGCGCACACCGGATTAGCGCGCGCTTCCCGAAAAACTACCACCCGCTCAAGAGAAGGCGGTAGCGGCTAGCATGCATGGCATTTTAGCGCGCGCTATTCCGCGCGTTAAGGCCCTAGCGTACCTTTGTAAAAGGAGCCCTAAATAAAGTTAAAAAAAAAAAGATTTTCCTTCTTAATCTCTCTGTCTGTTTTTGTTTGCTTTTCTTCTCTAGGATGCAGCTTGCAGGGCGAGGCAGGAACATTGCCTGTCATCTGAAGAGTTGCAGCTAATGATTGATTTCATCAAGGAACTGAAAAGCCTTGGACAGTTTGAGCTGGTAAGTGAAACAGCAGGTTTTTCTTCTGGCTGCTCTCCCTGGGGAAAGGGTTTCATAACTACCTATTTATTTATTCAATTTTCTATACCGTTCTCCCAGGAGAACTCAGAATGGTTGACATGAATTTATTCAGGTACTCAAGCATGTTTCCCTGTCTGTCCTGGTAGGCTCACAATCTATCTAACGTACCTGGGGCAATTGGAGAATTAATCGACTTGCCCTGGGTCACAAGGAGCAGCATGGGATTTGAACCCACCACCTCAGGGTGCTGAGGCTGTAGCTTTAACCACTGCACCACTCTGGAAATCAAAATGTATTAGAAATGAGCCAAGTAAAGGACAATCAAGCCATTGTGACATCACTGATGAGGTTGGCTCTTATTGGAGGAATGAGGCATTGTGACATCACAGTATCAGCTCTGGTTACCAGAAACTTTTCATACTATTTATTCAGTTTTCTATACCATTCTCCCAGGGGAGCTCAGAACGGTTTACATGAATTTATTCAGGTACTCAAGCATTTTATCCCTCTCTGCCCAGCAGGCTCACAATCTTTCTAATGTACCTGGGGCAATGGGGGAATTAATCGACTTGCCCTGGGTCACAAGGAGCAGGGTGGGATTTGAATCCACAACCTCAGGGTGATGAGGCTGTAGCTTTAACCACAGCACCACACTCTCCCCTATCATGTATGTAGCGCTACTGGATGTATGTAGTAGATTGAGACAGGGACAAGGCTTCATCCCTGTCCCCTTACCACCCCTTACCACCCCTGTCCCCTTCACTTAGGGTTAACAGACGTCCAGATTCCACGGACATGTCCACCTTTTGAGGCTTCAGACAGCTTTTCAAAACCTGGCCCTTTGGCCGGGTTTTGAAAAGCCTCCTCAAATCGCGTGGGGCAAGGGAGGAAGTCTGCCACGCGATGAAGTCCCTGCCCAACACAAGCAGGTAGCAGGGGCGGGCTAGGGCAGGACTGGGAATGGATCTAGGGGTCCAGATTTTCCGAATGATTTGTCCTGTGTCTCTTCACAGCTTTTCCCCTCACTTGCTCCCAGAATTCAAGCTCTGCTCCACCAGTTGTATTCTGGGGAAGGTGCCCAGAGACATCTGAGTTCCGTCCCAGCACGGCATTTGTTTCTTTCCAACATCCTCGAACACTTCCAGGTTTTCAACAAGCAAGTTCCCTTGAGTTCTTTTTCGAGGTGGGTGAATTTTAGAGCATCAGCATTAATAAAGAATCTATATTTTGAATGAGAAGAAAGAATCTCTTTTTAGGAACAAGCCCTTAATACCAATCATTTACATTAATATCCTGTGCTGTTTTAAAATGGTTGTGGAAACTTGCCATGAACAACTTTTCAGAAAGGTGGGATTAGGGTTACAGATTCCTGGGCTTCCCCGGACACGTCCTCTTGTTGAGGACTCTCTTGGGCGTCTGGGCGGCTTTTTAAATTTACCTCTTTAGTCCGGTTTTCGCCTTTTTGGGGAGTGGCGGTGGCAGTACTGAAAAAGAAATCGTATCGGCCCAAGTTGGTTTCATACTTCAGAGCTTCTTCTTCTTCTTTCCACCTGCACCCTCTTCCTGGCGGCAATCGAGACAGGCTGCCGGCGTTGGGGCCTTCCCTCTGCGAGTCCTGCTTCTTTGTTTCAACTTCCTGTTTCTGCATAGGTGGGTCTTGCAGAGGGAAGGCCCCGACGCCGGCAGCCTGTTTTGATCGCCACCACTGCGGAGTTGCCGAAGAGGGCCACGGGGAAGGGGGTGCAGGTGGAAGAGAGAGGGCCAGATGCAGAACTCATGGTTGAGGGGGGAGAAAGAGAGAGCGAGTGGAGGGAAACGAAAGGAAAGATGTCATAACGAGCTGGGCTGGAGTGGAGGTAGGGTGGAAAGATGCTGGCTACAGGGTGCAGGAACAAAAGAAGAGAGGGGCTCAGGGCAGGATTAATTTGTCGAGGGCCCCTAGGCACACAAGTACACTGGGCCCCCTGCCCCGCCCCACCCCACCATGCGCCCAGGCGGAAACAGGAAGCTGTGTCAGAGGGAAGCTTTGGGCAAGCAGCACTGCTTGCACAATTACAGTTCCCGTTGCCTTTCTTACCCGCTTTGCTTGTTTGTCTTACTTTCCGTCGATGGGGGGGGGGGGGGCTGCGTTGCCGATCGGGGAGGGGCCCATGTTGCCGATCGATGCTGGAGGGGCCCATCGCCATTTGGAAAAAACAATGTTGATGCCCTCCTTCATTGGGCCCCCCTGACCATTTCGGGCCCTAGGCACGTGGCTACTTGGCCTATTGGTTAATCCTGCCCTGGAGGGGCTGCAATGAAAATGGAGAGAAACAGTGACATAATGAAGGGGCAAGCAGGAACTATAAGGATAGGGATACAGAGGGGAAATGCTGAAAGGGGGGTATATAGGAACACTGAGAGAGCTATACTGAAAGGCTGTAGATGGGTTTACAGAGGGAGGCAAAGCTGAGAAAGGCTAGATTGGCTCACAGAGAGGGATAATACTGAAATGGGGGGGTTGATGGGGATACAGATGGAACAATGATGAAAAGAGGAAGAGGTGATAGAGACACACAGAAGGAGCAATGCTGAAAAAGGGGGAAGATAGGAACATTGAGAAGGCAGATGGTGAACATGGGGGGAAGATAAGAAAAGGGACACAATGAAGATTCTGGAAAAGAGGGGCATTGGTGAGATGGACATGCTGGAAAGAGGTGGAATGGTGACACTGACAGACACAGAAGGGAAATGCTGGATCAAGAAGAGATGAGGGGCTCAGAACTGGATGGAATGGGGAGAAAGAGGGCCAAGCCATATGGAAGGAGCACAAAAAGAGGACAGCCATTTGAGAGAGTGAAGAGATGATGAGGAAAGCAGAAACCCAGAGACAACCAAAGTAGATAAAAGGCTTGTGGTGTTTTGTTGGTTTTTTTTTGCTTGAGGATAAAGTAGTATTATAGCTGTGTTAATAAATGTTTATAATTTGATAATGGATATCAGGTGATCTTTTTGTTAGCGGTATTAGCTTTGACGCTCATAGGAATTCAATGGCGATAAAAAAGCCTAACACGGCTTTGTAAAAGGGGGTCTAAGTTATGCATACTTCAAGGCACACTTAAGCGCCAATAATTATAACTATCATTGATTTGGTGTAACTGTTGGCACCTGTCTTTAGACGTACCAATCCCACCGTGCATTGGTATTCTGTAATGAAATCTTGATGCCCAGATGCTGCTATAGTGGCAGTAATTAATAGAATTGCCACCATGTCTTTTTTTTTTCTTGCTGTGTAGTCTGTTTTTTTCTCTTTTAAATAAATGCAAGTAAACTTTTATATTCATCTAATATAATAAAATGCTAGGCCGCGCATGCGCACTCAAAAGTCATGTTCCCTGATCCGTCGCGGACATGAGAGTGCGCATGCGCGGCCCCGGCTGCAGCGGCGGCTTTCAAATAAAAAAAAAAGTTACACAGCTGCGGCGGCCTTCCTCACCCCTGGCTCTCACTGTGCATGGTACCGCCTCCTCTCTCGAACTGCACCAGGATTGAGAGAGGAGCTGCGGCGGCGGCTTTCAAATTAAAAAAAAAAAAAAAGTTACCGCGGCGGCACGAGTGCGCATGCGCGCTAGACAAGCTTCCCTGCTCTCCACCTCACAATACTGAAGTTTCTTTAGACGCGGACGATTGCCTCCACAAGCCTGCTCCCAGCCAGCTGACGATTGCCTCCACAAGCTGGGACTGGGGCACAAAGAGAGCCTCCTCCCCCCCCCCCCGGAACGAACCAAAAAACTGACCCCGCCGCCCGTGCCCCGAGTCCTTTGCCACCCCCTCTTCCCTTCCCGCGGGCCCGACTGGCGATTTAAGCAGCGTGTGCAGCAGTCTTCACACGCTGCTTCGGGCCCTTCTATTTCCCTGATTTGCTCTGCCGCGTCTCTGATGATGTCATCAGGGACGTGCCAGAGTAAATCAGGGGCAGTAGAAGGACCCGAAGCAGCGTGTGAAGACTGCTGCACACGCTGCTGGAATCACCAGCTTTGTAGTCGGGACCGCAGGAAGGGAAAGGGGGGTAGAGGAAATGCTAATGCTGCTGCACAGGGCACCCGTTAATGTAATGGGCTTGCTTTCAGGAGGGGGTAGAGAGACAGAAGGTGGCCAGGAGAGACAGTCAGGCATGGAACAACAGATAAATACAGGTAGGCAGGAGGCCAGGGAGAAAGACAGAGAGACATACAGAAAGAAAGACAGGGGGCCAGGGAGAGAGACAGACATAAAGAAAGACAAACAGACAGGGTCCAGAGAGACAACAGATAAATACAGGTACGCAAAGGGGGGGGGGCAGGGAGAAAGACAGAGAGACATACAGAAAGAAAGACAGGGGGCCAGGGAGACAGATAGAATAAACACAGACAGACAGCAGAGAAAGAGAGAAAGAAACCTCCCCCCCAGACAAACACTAGCCAAGGATAGAGAGAGAGAAAGAAAGAATGACAGACAGGGGGCCAGTGAGACAGACAGAAAGAAAGACAGACAGACAGACATCTATTCTAGCACCCGTTAATTTAACGGGCTTAAAGACTAGTTTCTGTATAAGCTTCCTGCGCTAGTGTACTGCGTTCTAGCAAAAACTGATACAGAGACTGGTAACATATCATAAACCAGTGGATTTGTTGAGGCATGAAGTTTTGACAGCAGGCGTTTATTGTGACACTTGCCTTTGATGAACTGGACTCCTGTCCTTGAAAGTGCATGTCTCAGTCAATTTATTTAAAATATTGGCTCCGTCACCGTCCACAGGTTTGAGCAGTTTTGAACAGTATCCGTAAGATAGAGGCCCTTGGTCTTAGCCAAAAGTCAAAGAGACTGTCCTTAGCTCACGATTCAGACCTCACCTATAATTTTGGTAAAAAAAAAAAAAAAAAAGCTACAGTATGTTAATACATGTATGAAGATGATAGGGAATCTCTAAGGCTTTTTCCCTATTTACAAAAGGTCCTCCACTTCAAGCATTAGGTATATTTTCAATGCCTTAGTTAAAAATTACGTGCAAAAACTGAGGAGCTATGCATTTGACAGAACGCTAGCCACCAAGCAAGTCAACAGAACGGCTGGCTAAGCAACATCATCAAACACTCCTCTTCCTATCTTAACTTCAGAAAACTAGTTAAAACCAACCTGTTTAACCGATTTGTAACCAAGAACTCTTAAACCTTCCCCTGTACGGGTATCACGTTTCCCCACATTGTGACTTTATATAACCAATGACTTCATTGTTATTTTTTTTTTTCGCTGACTGTCCAGCTCTTCTAGTTGTAAACCGCCTCGAACTACTATGGCTTTGGCGGTAGATAAAAATAAAATTATTATTATTAACTCAATCCACATTGAAAGGATATGACTATCAGCTAGGTAAAGATGTGTCATTTCATTGCATGCTTAAATTTATTTACATAAATGAGGCATTCTAGGAAGCATTTTGGGGGCTTATTAGAGAGTCTCGTGTAATCTAAATTTTCAAAAAGTACCACATCCATGCATAATTTTGTGCCCAGTTTACACATCTATTTAAATACAGGATAGCCTGATCAACGTTAACTGCTCTGCACATCTTGCACTTATGTTCACGACAGGTCATTATTTCTCAGTAGAAACCCAAAATATTCCTATTTCATCAACAGGAATCCTTTTAGAGGAAAACAGACCAGACGGCGAAGGCCTTCTCTTATCCAGAATGAAAAGTTAGAAAATCAAACAGGTACACGGTTAATATGCGTGTGTTAATTTTCTGGTAGGGGCTATAATATAGCTCTGCGTCTGACCTAGCCAGAAAATGATGTCGGATGCAGAGCTGAGGCTGGCGTGAGCAAGAGAAGACGTTGCTTGCGCGGTGAAGTTTTGAAAAGGTGGGTGGGTGGAAAGGAAAGGCGACTGCCAAGACGGCGCCTGCGGTGGTCCATCCCCCTGTTCCCCCTTCCTTCCTATGCCACTGCTGACCATGGAACCATCACATTTGCATGAACCATTGTGCGTGTGTAAACAAGAACACAAAGAAACTAGTGGGCTCTCTTTCTGGAACTGTGTGCCCTCTTTCCACAATTTATGTATTTATTCCATTTTCTATGCGTTTCTCCCAGCGGAGCTCAAAACGGTTTACAAGAATTTATTCAGGCACTCAAGCATTTCTCCCTACCCCAGAGTTTGCATAGGTCACCCAAGTTAGGGTGCAGATTCCAGATCTGCACATAAACTAATAAATAAATAAATAAACAAACTAATTAATTAGCTAGGCATTAATAGTCAATAATTGGCACTTTAATTAGCAGTAATTAGGATTTATGTGCAGATCTGCCCTATGCCCTATTCTATAAAATGTGCACCTAAATTTCATAGCATGCAACTCAAATGGGGGCATGGCATAGGCGAAGCATGGACAGGTCAAGGACGTTCCCAGAATTTTGGGTTGTGCGCGAGACACTTTGTTGTTGTGAGGATCATAGAACAGTGTGTACTCCAAATCACTGTTCCCTCTTAGTTGAGCGGGAGTCCTCCACCTGCAGTTCTGCCAGTGGGGGTGCTGTTTCATGATCACATTTTCAGTAGTGAGGGACAGTCAAGTTCTGCAGTACTCCAGGGAACCTGCCTAGGGTTAACAGACATCTGGGAAAACCCGGACACATCCTCTTTTTAGAGGACTATCCGGGTTCCTGGACAGATTTTCCAAAACCTGGCAGTTTTTCCGCATTTTGGAAAGGCCCGAGCGCAGATGACGTCACATGCATCCACACATGCTGGAGGCCCTTCAGACGCGGCCTGGAGGTTGGCAAAAAAGAGACGAGACTTTGTGGGGATGGGGCTGGAGGCAAAATGGGGTGTGGCTGGAGGTGGCACAGGGTGAGTTGGAGGCGGAACAAGGTGAGACTGGGAGCGGAACAGGATGGGAACATGTGTCTGGGTTTTCCTGTACTTAAATATGGTAACCCGGAACCTACCTGTCTGTAGCGATTGAAAACACACCACCCCCTACCAACTGGAAAATCTGGCAACCCTAGCTCTTCTATAAACTGTGCCTAGTTCAGAGGGCCATTTATAGAATAGCGTTCAGCGCCATTTACAGAATCTGGTCCTGTTTAAAGTCTAACACTGTGCAACCTGCTGAAAACATTGTAATGATTTTTTTTCAAATTTTGCTTTTTTTTTTTAGTAATGACTAAAGAAGCCAGTTGCAGTAATGGTAAGTACAGATAGCAATCACAGGACTTGCTGGATTTAGACGCTCCCTCTAGAGCAGGGGTCTCAAAGTCCCTCCTTGAGGGCCGCGAACCAGTCGGGTTTTCAGGATTTCCCCAATGAATATGCCTGAGATCTATGTGCAGGCAATGCTTTCAATGCCTATTCATTGGGGAAATCCTGAAAACCCGACTGGATTGCGGCCCTCACGGAGGGACTTTGAGACCCCTGCTCTAGAGAGACAGAAATAGCAGTGATGAGAACACAATTTAGCACTTTGGGGAATGTCTATAAAGTGGCTCATAAACGTAGATTGACGAAGACACACATTTATTTATTTAATTCATTTGCTATCCCGTCCTACCCAAAGAGCTCAGGACGGGTTACAGATTAATTAATGTGCTACGTATTTATTGAATCTAGTCCTTAGTAGCTGGTTAATATTATAAGGTTGCCTAGGTGACGAGGTCAAGTAAACGCTTGTTTTAAGCCTATTTTATAAAATGTAGAGGTGCCTAGATGTATTTCTAAAACGACCTCACAAATCTTGCAGAATTGTAGCTAAAATGCAGCTGTGTACTTTTATATTGAAGTGTGCATGTGGTTATATAATTTGTAACCTATGAGGGCAATTCTATAACTTAGCACCTCAAGTTAGGGCCTGATTCTCTGTATAATATTTAAAAATCAACTCTGACTAGAATGGCGCCATATATAGCATCAAACTTAGCTCCAGTGTGTCAAAACTTTTAGGTTCACCCATGTAGGCCCAGGAGAACCAGGCCTAAATACCTGTACCTAAGTTGTGTGCGGATCAAGCTTATTCTATAACAGTGTGTATACATTTTAGGAACACCCATGAGTCACTCAATTATTTATAAATTCAGTTTTCTATACTGTTTCCCAAGGAAGCTCAGAATGGTTTACATGAATTTATTCAGGTACTCAGGCATTATTCCCTATCTGTCCTGGTGGGCTCACAATCTATCTAACGTACCTGGGGCAATGGGGGATTAAGCCCCAGGTACGTTAGATAGATTGTGAGCCCACCAGGACAGATAGGGAAAATGCTTGAGTACCTGATTGTAAAAACCGCTTAGATAACCTTGATAGGCGGTATATAAAATCCTAATAAACTTGAAACTTGAAGTGACTTGCCCAGGGTCACAAGGAGCAGCGTGGGTTTGAACCCAGGGTTGAACCAGGGTGCTGAGGCTGTAGCTTTAACCACTGCACTACTGTAGAAATCAAAATGTAATAAAAGTCAGCCAAGTATAGGACAATGAAGCCATTGTGACATCACTGATGAGGTTGGCTCTTAGGCATTGGTGGAATGAGGCATTATGACATCACAATACCAGCTCTGGTTAGCAGAGGCTGAAACTTTTCACACTACTTATTTATTGAACTTTCTATACCGTTCTCCCAGGGGAGCTCAGAAGGGTTTACATGAATGTATTCAGGTACTCAAGCATTTTTCCCTCTCTGTCCCGGTGGGCTTACATTCTGTCTAATGTACCTGGGGCAATGGGGGGGATTAAGTGACTTGCCCAGGGTCACAAGGAGCAGCGTAGGTTTGAACCCACAACCGCAGGGTGTTGAGGCTGTAGCTTTAACCACTGCGCCACACGTGCTCCCCCCCCCCAGCCACACCCTCTTTTCAGATTCTCACGCTTGGAAATGACTTTATAGAATGTGCCTACCAAATACGTGGGACAAGGACTGGGAGGGAAAGAACATGTAGCGATATTATTTTGAAATCCTGCGCATGCTTTGAGTGTGTACCTTGCACTGAGTATGTCACCATATGTTTTCAAAGGGCATCTATAATATTCTCCAGAAGCTGCCTTTCTTTGATTCTTCACATTTCTGTGTTATGCATCGGTACCTTTCATCTGTCCTGTAATTTTCTTATCCTTGTGGTCCCTGACACTGAAATGAAAATTCCACTTTTCTTTCCTGGTTAGTACCAGTAGATGGTGCATGTGGACTGGCAATGGATTACTGAAATGGCAATGGCAAAATTTGTTGAAATGTAATAATAATAATAATAACTTGATTTTGTATACCGCCATACCCAGGGGGTTCTAGGCGGTTCACATCAATTAAATTAAGGTTACAAACAATGAAGTCATTGGAGTTAACAGTTTAGAAATGTACAGGTCATTGAAGTGGACAGAAATATACAAGAGTGTACAATAGGAAGGTAGTATTTATTTACAGGAAAAAAATAACAGGTCATTAAAGTTAACAGGTTAGGAGAGTACAATAAGAAGGAGTAGGTGGAGGTTCACGTGCATTGAGGGGAGTTGAAGAAGAAGAGGGTGTGTTAAGGGTTCTGTCCGTGGAATAAGTGTGTTTTGAGTTTTTTTCTGAAGACAAGGTAGGTGGGGGCGTCGAGCACAATTTGGGCTAGCCGTGGGTTCAGTTTAGCCGCCTTGAAGGAGAAGGTTTTGCCAAGGAACCTTTTGAAATGACATAGTTTTAGGGAGGGGAAGGTGAACACATGAATACTGCGGGAGTTCTTATTGTTATAATTTAGATTGAAATGTGGGTAGAGGTAGCTCGGGGATAGACCAAATACTGTTTTGTAGCAGAGGCATGCGAACTTGAATAGGACTCTGGACTCAAATGGTAGTGGATGACCTTAGAATACCATAGAACAGCGGCTCTCAACCAGTATGTCGGGACACACTGGTGTGACCCCGAGAGGTTGGAGGTGGGTCCCCAAAAATCTGGTGTATACAGCGAGCCTGTATTTCCTTTACAACCATGCTGCAAGCTGGGAAGACCAGCAATCTCGAGAGTAAGGCTCATGAAATCCCCGTATATGGTCCCTATTTCTGCTTCCCCACTACCCTCATTCATAGGGTTACCGGATTTTCCGGAATGAAAATCCGGACCGATGGCCCCGCCCCCCAGCCCCGCCCCCTCAACTTGCTCGCTTGTCGGGAGGGCATCTGTGCACGCGCTGCTGTGACTCAATGATGTCACACACATGCGTGCATGGCGCGTGATGTCACCAGGTTGCGCAGATGCCGTCCCGACGTCTCTGCTAGCCGAAAGCTTTTCAAAATCTGGACAAAGTGCCGGGTTTTGAAAAGCCATCCAGGGAAATGCAGACATCTGGTAACCCTACTCATTCATAACTGCTGCCTCCAACCTCTACAAGAAAATGTTGTAGGTTTACTGTTCACGGATTCTGTTTTCTATGTAGTTTCTGAATAGCATATTTACAGGTTTTTCTGTTGCTTCCCAGTATCTGGCAGTGGAGAAATTTTGTGTCGCTGTTACTGAGGTGACACTAGACTTTAAATATTTATACAGTCAAACCTCGGTTTACGAGTGTTTTGCAAGACGAGCAAAACATTTGTAAAATTTGTGACTCGTAAACCAAGCTCGACTCGCTATACGAGCATGTCCCAAAGTAAAACATCCCGCATCCCCCCTCTCCATACCTTGCAATGCACGCTTTCTGATTCTCTTTCACTTCAGTTTTGCCTTTTAGGGTGTCCAACCCGCTGCCCCGTGCGGCCCGCTCGAGGGCAATGCGTTTGTTCCGTCTGCCGCCCCTGGATGATTGCCTTCTTGCAGCCTCCCTCCTCCTTGCTGTGTTCGCTCTAGGCCGCGGCGGCAGCTCCTGCATGCCTCCTACGGCTGGCCCTGAGACGTTCCCTCTGACATGACGTTGCCATGTCAGAGGGAGGGCTTCCGGGTCGGCCATGGGGGGCACGTGGGAACTGCTGCCCGCTGCTTTGCACTGCGGCAAGAAGGAGAAAGCCGGCATGAAGGTAGGCACCGCAGCACAGGGAGGGCTTCCGGGTCGGCTGTGGGGGGAACATGGGAACTGTTGCCCGCAGCTTGGAACGAGCACTGCGGCATGAAGGTAGGCACCGCGGCACAGTGAGGGCTTCCGGGTCGGCCGTGGGGGGAACATGGGAACTGTTGCCCGCAGCTTGGAACGAGCACTGCGGCATGAAGGTAGGCACCGCGGCACAGTGAGGGCTTCTGGGTGGGCCGTGGGGGGAACATGGGAAATGTTGCCCGCAGCTTGGAACGAGCACTGCGGCATGAAGGTAGGCACCGCGGCACAGTGAGGGCTTCCGGGTCGGCCGTGGGGGGAACATGGGAACTGTTGCCCGCAGCTTGGAACGAGCACTGCGGCATGAAGGTAGGCACCGCGGCACAGTGAGGGCTTCCGAGTCAGCCGTGGGGGGAACATGGGAACTGTTGCCCGCAGCTTGGAACGAGCACTGCGGCATGAAGGTAGGCACCGCGGCACAGTGAGGGCTTCCGGGTCGGCCGTGGGGGGAACATGGGAACTGTTGCCCGCAGCTTGGAACGAGCACTGCGGCATGAAGGTAGGCACCGCGGCACAGTGAGGGCTTCCGGGTCGGCCGTGGGGGGAACATGGGAACTGTTGCCCGCAGCTTGGAATGAGCACTGTGGCATGAAGGTAGGCACCGCAGCACAGTGAGGGCTTCCAGGTCGGCCGTGGGGGGAACATGGGAACTGTTGCCCGCAGCTTGGAATGAGCACTGTGGCATGAAGGTAGGCACCGCGGCACAGTGAGGGCTTCCGAGTCGGCTGTGGGGGGAACATGGGAACTGTTGCCCGCAGCTTGGAACGAGCACTGCAGCATGAAGGTAGGCACCGCAGCACAGTGAGGGCTTCCAGGTCGGCCGTGGGGGGAACATGGGAACTGTTGCCCGCAGCTTGGAATGAGCACTGTGGCATGAAGGTAGGCACCGCGGCACAGTGAGGGCTTCCGAGTCGGCTGTGGGGGGAACATGGGAACTGTTGCCCGCAGCTTGGAACGAGCACTGCAGCATGAAGGAGGAGAAAGCCGGCATGAATGTAAGCACTGAACGAAAAAGAAGTTAAAGATGCAAGGCCACAGTGAGGTGGTTGGCTGTGGAAAGAGCCCCAGTGCCCCTGTTCTGTTATGTTTATGTCGGTCGCTGGCAGCAGTAGCAACGAATTGTCCGAGTCTCCATTATATCCTATGGGGAACTCTGCTTTGATAAACGAGCGTTTTGGTTTACGAGCATGCTCCTGGAACGGATCATGCTCGTAAACCAAGGTACCACTGTATTTGTTTTGATGTATGACAAATGAGAAATCTGGGACTGATGTGTTACATAATATACCCTTTTGGTATGGGATAGGCAAATTCATACGAAACTTACAGTTAAACAATTAAATAAACTCTCGAAGATTCTCGGAGAGGGTGAGATCCAGAAGGCCTTGAGCATACGCAGATGCTCAAGGCCCAGCAGCAGCCCAGTAGAAAACCGGCAGCAGACACTTTCTAACATTGGCGGCGCACAGGTAAGGACAAGGCCGGTCAGGGGGAGGGGTGGGGGGAGGAGGCAATCGCGAAGGGAGGGAGCAGCGCCGGTGGCCTCAGGGGGAGCCTTCTGGTTCCCTGAGTCGGGTCAGGTCAGGTGGGGGCTCGCAAATCGAGTCAATGCTCAGTTTGCGAGTTACAGTTTGCTTGAGTGTTTTGCTCGTCTTGCAAAACACTCGCAAACCGCGTTACTCGCAATCCGAGGTTTGACTGTATTGTGTTCCAACTAATATGTGTTAGAATGGAAACTTTGCCTAACTAAACTCAAAAGCAATTAAATCACGTGGTTGTAAATTATGATTCATAGAAACTGCATTTTTAATTGAATGTTGACACAGGCTTTTTAGTAATTGCAAGAATTATATTCAACATGTTTCCATTAGTCACCCAGCGAAATCCCAGTGAGCAGTAGAGTTTGAATTTCCTGGGGGCCAATATGCAGACCACGGGAGTTAGCCAGGCTGACTCATGTGGTTGCTGCTGAGCCTGGATATTCAACGCAGGGTCATTTCCGCTGACCAGCATCGAATATCTGGCTTATTTTTGGGCACTATAACATAGCTGGCTAAGTCGATATTTGGTGCTGGCCAGCTATGTTAATAGCGGCCAAAGATATAGGGTTACCATATGGATCCAGAAAAAGGAGGATGTCTCAATTCGCCCTCCTTTTTCTGTGGCCATATGGTAACCCTACAAAGATAGGTCAGCTATTTACATGGCCTGATTTGGCCACTAACCTTATTTGGCTATTACTTTAAATTTTGCCTGCAGATCTGAGATTCATGCCCACATTAGAGCACCAACAGTGTCACATACAAAAGAGAGGAGAGTGTGGTGTACTGGTTAGAGCAGTGTCTTACAAACTTTCTGGCCAGCGGCACACTAAATCTAGTGCCCCGGCCGGGAGGCACCCAGAAGTGCAATGATGTCGATGCGATGATGTCGCGTGCATGCGTGCAGTCATCGCATTGACATCCGTGCATGCGGGGAGAGGAGTCTCGTGGCGAGAGGCGCGTCCTGTAGGCAGTCAGCCGGTACGGATGACTCTCTTCCTCGCCAGTGTGTCGCGGCACACCTGAAATCTCAGGAGGCACACTGGTGTGCCGCGGTACACAGTCTGCAATACACTGGGTTAGAGCTACAGCCTCAGCCCCCTGAGGTTGTGGGTTCAAGCCCCCCACTGTTCCTTGTGATACTGGGCAAGTCACTTAATCCTCTCCAGGTACATTATACCAATTGTGAACCTGCCAGGACAGATAGGGGGAATGCACGAGTACCTGATTTCTTACCTGCTCTGAGCTCCTTTGGGTTGACAGGCTAAAAAAAAAATCAAATGTCTATTTATTTTTACAGGGTTTTATTCTGGATGTGGTTTTGTTGGCGTGATCATGGTTGTTGCATTTCAATGACCGAAGTCTTGCGGGGAGGGCGGGCTAGGGGCATGAAAGATAATTGAAGGAGACACAAGGCTTAAAGTCTACCTGAGCTAGAATTGCCAGATTTTACGATTGTAAAATCCGGACACCCTAGACCCGCCTCACAGGCCTGCCCATATCCACCCCAGTTCTGCCCTAGCTCCGCCCCCTTGCCGCCTGCTTTGGTCAGGCAGGAGGCAATCTGCGCACGCGATGATGTCATCGCGTGGAACCCGCGCATGCACGGATTGCCTCCTGCCCGATGCGATTGAGAGGAGGATTTTCAAAACCCGTACAAAGTGCCGGGTTTTGAAAAGCTGTCCGGACTCCTGGACATGTCCTCAAAAGGAGGACATGTCTGGGGAAAAAAACAGATGTCTGGTAACCCTAACCTGAGCATCAAATACCCCTACACCAGTCCTGGCAGGCTTGCAGGCCGAGGAGCAGTGAACCTGACCATTGACCACACCAGCACTCTTGCAGTTAAATAAGCGTATTTGCTTATGCGTTAGTCCCTTTCACGGTTCTGTCTTTGATTTTTGCAACAGACAGGGATGTGTTGTCTCATATCAGGCAAATCTTCTCCAGCCCCCAGCTGGACCTGAGTCCTGAATTCAACCCAAGGATCAAAGAGTACTATTCAGAGGTGCCATTTGATTTGCTGACAGTAGTGATTGGCGCTGAGGCCTCGCACTGTGACTGCCGGATACACTTGGATGAGAAAACGGGGCCAAGGTACAGTATGGGAACAAGTCCTGTAGCTTATGGTTACAAAGAAAGGGGACAAAGGGAGAGTTATCCCGTCCAACTTGTATGATCTCTATGGTATAACATTAGCCCAATACAAATCATTTCCTTTATATGTTTAGTGATACTAATTTCAGATTTCTGTCCTTTTTTTTTTTTTTTTTACCTCAGCCTCATTTTTCTACTTTTTATCACATCCCAGATTGCTGGGTTCCCTTTTTAGATGAAGGCTGGAGGGTGAGTCTTCTCCAAGCCTGAACCTTCTTAGCACTTCTTAGGGTGGGGGTTGCTTCAGCTGTGGCTGTTGTCCGTTCTCTCAACTGTTAACAGGAGCACATCACTTCCGTGATGTACTCAAAAGTGTCCAGTCCCGCCTCAGAGGAGTCAACTATGTGGCGGCGTAGGACCAAGTCGTGGAACCAGCTCTTCAGGTTTCGCATTTTAACCATTTCAGGTGGTACTTCTGTCTAGATTTTGTTCCTGTCATCTGTCGGATTTCTTCCCCCTTCCCCTAAATCATTACATCTGAGCAATGAGCTAAAATTGATTCCTTCAAGAGAAACCTTGTTCTTACATTAGCTTCTCAAGATGACTTTGCGACTGAATTCGACAGCAAGTGAATTGAGAATGCCATCAGACTGCAGCATTCAGGGAACATCAAAACCGAGAGTGGAACTAAAGTGGGATAAACAATATACCATATATATTTGAATATAGGATGAGATTTTGGGGCAAAAAATGGCCCAAATATGGGGGTCTCATCCTGTATGTGGGTCATCACCTGACTCTTGATAGGCCGGGACAGGAGGGATCCTTCCCGGCTTGGCCCGGCCGATACTACTAATAATTTATTTTTACACCCCCTCTCCCCACGTACCTTTTCTATTATCCCTGGTAGTCCAGTGAAGCAACTCCTTCAGGGCTCGGGGCTCGCAGCACACAAGCACGCAGGAGCGAGCTTCTCAAGCTCCCACCTGGCCTGCGCCATTTGCTGAATGGCTGGCGCCAGGTCCTGCGAGAACTGGTGGCAGCCATTCAGTGACTAGCACAGGGCTGGGTGGGAACTCGAGAAGCTCGCTCCTGCGTGCCTGTGTGCCCCAAGCTGCGAGCCTGGCAGGAGGTGCACCGCTGGACCACCAGGGATAATAGAAAAGGCATGCGGGAGGTAAAAATAAATTATTAGTAGTATCGGCTGGGCCAGGACAGGAGACAGGAGGGATCTTTCATGTCCTAGCCTACCACTAGACCACCAGGTGGAAGAGGCGGTGGAACAGGGTGCAGTGTAGAGGCAAGTAGTAAGGGGGCAGGCTGCATAGCCTGGCAGGGATGGGAGCTGACTGCATATCCTGGTAGGGCAGGGAGGGAAGGGGCCTGGGTGCAGAGCTTTGCAGGGCAGGGAGGGTAGGGGGCTGAGTGAAGAGCCTGGCAGGGGATGGCATGAGGGAGAGGGTGCAGATCTTGGCAGGGCATGGCACTTGAATATAAGCCCCCGTCTTATATTCGAGTCAACCATTTTTCCTCCTTTTTAGGGGGAAAATGGGGGTCTTGACTTATATTCAGATCGACTTATATTCGAGTATATACGGAAGCTGGTGTGATTGTTCAGTATTCAAATTTGCACCTTTTACTTTGTCCATAGTGGGTAAACTATCTAACCCCCTTCTTTACAAAGCTGCACTAGCATTTTTAGCGCTGGCCACCACGCTAACACTCCAACGCTCATAGAATTCCTATGAGCGTCTGAGTTGTGCCACTGTGTCTGGCACTAAAAACACTAGTGCGGCTATTGAAAGGAGGGGGTAAGTTTTCTACCTGGGGCAGTGGAGGGTTAGGTAACTTGCCCGGAGTCATAAGGAGCCATAATGGTAATTGGACCCAGTTGCCCAGGTTTACAGCCCACTGTACTAACCATAAAGCTCCACTTCCTCTCTCTTTGCTCAACAAACTTCCAGAAGGGAAGAAAATCATGAGAGATTTTGTAGTGTTACATATTTTTGAAAGTAAATAAGTGAAAAAATAATATAAGGAAAGCCTTTCTCAAAAAGCACCATGGGGCTTAGAAGCATTTATTTGAGTCTAGCTCAGAAGAACAAAATTCAAGAGGTGCTTTTTCAACAGAGGTCTTTGCCTGGGTTTTCTTTTCTGTGTATTTTTGTCCGTTCTGGAAGTTGCTGGAAACAAAGAGCCTCCTGGAAAAAATGTGCTTTTTCAAAACTGTGCAAAAAACCTGAGAAGTCTGGAACTGGACATATTTGGAGCTGGTTTCCGAGGCTTCTCACAACTTAAATCTAGTTGACTATGACAGGAACAGTGGGTTTGCCAAAAAGGCAGACAGAATGCTAGGAATTTTTAGGGAACGAATAGAGAATAAAACAAAGAATATTGTAATACCTCTTTATCTTTCTGTGGTATGACGGTACCTCGTGTGCAGTTCTCAAAACCACATCTCAAAAAAGATCCTCGTAGTGGAATTTGAAAAGCTAAAGAGAATAATGGCCAAAGTGATGAAGGGGTTGGAACTAGAGAATGACATAGGGAAAAAATTTATCACCGTTCCCGCCCCGTTCCCGTGAGCTCGTCCCCATCCCTGCCCCGTCCCCATGAGCTCAGTCCCTGTCCCCGCGAGCTCTTTCCCCGTTCCCGTGAACTCAGTCGCTGTCCCTGCCCCTGCCCCATTCCCGTGAGCTCAGTCCCCGTCCCTGCCCCACAAACTGTCAGATCCCATCCGTACAAGCCTCGAATAGTTATGATTTTATGCTGAACTTATTTTATTAAAGTATAAAAAGAGACAATATTCTGTTCAATTGTCATTTTATAAACACAAATAATACAGAGCAAGGATCAACAAAACCCATCTCCCCTGCCTTTCACAAATATCCCTTCCACTATTATGAAAACTGAACAAACCAAATTACTACAGAATGCTACATAGAAAAATCAAGCTAACAGAATACTTCAGCCACACATGACAGGAATAGTGTTAGGGGAGAACAACTAGAGGAATTGCCCCCTGGTCAGAGAGAGAGACCTAAGCCAGCTGGAAGCTAAAGAAGCACAGCCTGGGCTTTGCGGTCCCCAGCTATGTCTAATACCAGCTCTAGCAGGATACATATTTCAAATCTGAAATATTCTAATCACAAAATATAAAATAAATTTATTTTTTTTCTTTTTGTTATCTGGTAATTTTATTCTTCAAATCACATTGGTCACAGGCTTTGGTTTCCTTCTCTCTTCATCGTGGCATGGCTGGCTCCTGAAGGTAAAATAGGTGCAAGAGGAACTGGGGAGGCGATGCCCAGTCTGACACGGGCACAATATTTTTACCACAAGAGCAACACTTTTCACCGCTCCGGTGGGGCGGTGAAAGGTCTTTGTTCCCATTCTTGCGGTAAACCAGTTGCAAATGTCTCCATTCCTGCGGATTTACTGCGGTGACCACGGTTTACCTCGGTAAATGGTCCCCGTGTCATTCTCTAGTTGGAACGACTCTCATTTGAAGAAAAGCTAAAGGGCTTTGTGAAAGTTAAGATTAGAACATTGCAAATTGTTCAGAACACCGCAGCAAGAATGATTATAGGAGCGGCCTGGAATGAGCAAATCATTCCAGTGTTGAAACAATTGCATTGGTTGCCGATCGAAATGATTATTGAGTATAAGGTTTTGATGATTGTGCACCAGGTGATCTATGGGACGGCTCCCTGGTATTTTAACTCAAGTGTTGAAACATTATACTCCTCCTAGAGCAGTGGTTCCCAACCCTGTCCTGAGGGGACCCCCCAGCCAGTCGGGTTTTCAAAATATCCCTAATGAATATGCATGAAGGAGATTTGCATACCTGTCACTTTCATTATATGCAAATCTCTCTCATGCATATTCATTAGGAAATATTTTTTCACTCAGAGAATAGTTAAGCTCTGGAGCGCATTGCCAGAGGTTGTGGTAAGAGCGGATAGCGTAGCTGGTTTTAAGAAAGGTTTGGACAATTTCCTGGAGGAAAAGTCCATAGTCTGTTTTTGAGAAGGACATGGGGGAAGCTACCGCTTGCCCTGGATCGGTAGCATGGAATGCTGCTCCTGTTTGGGGTTCTGGAATCTTGCTATTTTTTGAGATTCTGTGTGGGATCTTGATACTCTTTGGGGTTCTAGAATCTTTTGTTACTCTTTGGGATTCTGGAATGTTGCTACTCCTTGGGTTTGGGCCCAGTACTAGGGACCTGGATTGGCCACCGTGAGGACGGGCTACTGGGCTTGATGGGCCCAGTAATGCTATTATGTTCTTATTTTCCAATTTAGTTTTGCTGTATATGCTGAGTCTGACTTCTTGAGGTTTCCAGTTAAGATTTTTACCTTCATATCTCTAGTACTGATCTGTGGTCCCTTGTTTCATGTGTCTTGCGTGTGTGACCAGGGTGTGGAATTCTGCTAGTATGTAGTTTCTGTGTAGAAATCTTGCAGCAATCCCATTGATCTGTTTCCTCACTAGGCGCTGTATTAGTATTTAGGACCTGGTGTAATATTTACCATGCATCAGGTTGTTGCACTTTGAGTTCTGGAAGTTAATGCTGTTATGATATGGCAAAGTCCCGGGTTTGTGTGTTGGCATTACTGAGGTGATCTCAAAACGTTTTAATATAGTTTTAGTTTGTCATAACATCAGACAGGGCTTTAACTCTAATCCAGTAGTTCCCAAACCTGGTCCTAGAGGCACTTCAGCCAGTCAGGTTTTCAGTATATCCACAATGAATATTCATGAGAGAAGTTTGCATGCACCCTGGCTGGAGTGCCTCCAGGACTAGGTTTGGGAACCACTGCTGTAATCCATTATGCTGGATCGCCAAAAGCCAGCAGTAATGCTTAGAACTCCTAACAGAGACAGTCTTCCCTGACCCTGAGGAAGTACATGAAACGCATCGGTGAGGGGGGTGGGGGACGAGTCGGTGATGGAACCTGTAATATAAGCTAAGTATTAATTAATGTAAAAGTAATCCATAATAGACATAAAATCAAACCAGGGTGCATTAATTTTGTTGTTAAATGTATCATGTTCACATGGGTCTTTTTATTTTGTTGTTTTGGCTTTTTAATAGCTGAACATTTTTTAAGCAAGTTTTGAAAATGACTTTAAAATGTTGATTGTCAAAGTTTGATTCAAGACTTTCTTAGGGTGCAAGAATTGTACAAAACATACTTGGAATTACTGTATTTTGATTTATGGGAATTTGTGGAGCTTTAAAGATTGCCATTCTTCTTCAGGTTTGCCAATTACCCTCTTGGCCTGGGTATTAATCAGATCATCCTTCTGGTGACAGCTGAAGCCAAAGCACCCACCCACGTTGTGAGCAGTTACAAGATCACTGTTTATCGAGAAGAACGCCCGACTATGCCTTTGTTTGACGTGTACACAATGTGCAGTTTTCTGCAGGTACAATTACTGTTCCCTTCAGAATTTCTTTTAGAAACATATGAGATTTTGGCAGGAAAGGACCATTAGGTCAACTTGATCAGCACATTTGCATCTGTCTTAATTGATCTGTGGTTTTCTCTCTTCCTCTGCCTTGAATGATTTTTATGTCCGTCCCATGCATGCATGAATTCTGCCGCCATTTAGACTGCAGTCATCTCTGATGGAAGTCTATTCTAGCTGTCCGCCACCTTTATAGTGAAATGATATTTTCTCACCTTCCTCTTCAGCTTCCCTCCATCCAACTTCTTCTCATGATCCTTTGTCCATGGTCTTCTTGTTCTATGAAAAATGTTTCCTTCTGCTACTTTTCTTGGGCGTTTGTGTACAGTATCTCTCCATTTCTGTCTTTACTTTACAGCACTTTCTCAAGCCAGTCATGCAATACCCTGTAGCTGGTCCTTGTTTTCTGAAAATCCACACAATGGAGACAATGATGTAATTCTACATAGAATCTCAACCATTATTCAATTGATGGGCACTCTCAACCAACTGGCAAAATAATTTGTCTCCCGCGCTCCTCAGACAATGTCAAAAGTGGTGCTCCTGATCCAACAACCCCCCTCCCTCCAGCCCCAGAGGCATCAGCAGCAGCCACAAATCTGCCTCCCTCCCTCCAGCTCTTGATGCATTGCCACAAATTTCCCTCTCTCCGTTCCCAAAGCAGCAGGCAGCCAGTCCTGACAACCCCCTCCCTCCTTCTGTTCTTGAAGCAGTAGAGCCAGTCTTGACAACCCTCCCATCCTCCGTTCCCAAAGCAGTAGAGTGTCCTAACAAACCCCCCTCCCTCACCCAAAGCTGTAGTGGCAGCCAGCAAGCAGAGGAAGCACCAGTAAACAGGCTGCTTCTGGCCAGTCCCGGCAGGGCCTTTCCTCTGCTGCATCACTTCTGATGCAGCAGAAGAAAGGCCCTGCCTGGGCTGGCCAGGAACTGTCTGTTTATTGGCGCTTCCTCTGCTCGCCGGCTGCCGCTACAGCTTCAGGTGAGTGAATGAGGGAGGTTTATCAGAACGCTCTGCTGCTTTGGGAGCGGAGGGAGGGAGGGAGGGTTGTCAGGACCAGCTCTACTGCTTTGGGAATGGAGGGAGGAAGGGAGTAGGGAGAGAAGGGGGAAGAGAAGTGGGAGAGAAGGGGGGAGAGAAGGGGGGAGAAAGAAGGGAAGAACAGATGCTGGACCTACAAGTGGAGGTATGGGGATGATAGAGTGAGGTGGGAAGGGAGACCAAGCTTATTTTTACAGTAACTGTCAAGCAACCAGAAACTACAGTTATCCAGCATCCACCAATCCCCATGGGTGCCGGAGAACTGAGATGCTACTGTATTTTATTGTGGTTATCATGAAAACCAGATTGGGTAGGGGATATTCTAGGGCTTTCTTGAGAAGCACTGTCTTTAGCTCCTTCATGCTCTTTGTATAAGGTTTCTAATGCAATCCATACATTTTTGGTTCATCTTCTTCATAGTTCCTTTGCATTGCCTGCCCTCTCTGTGCAGGCGGACTGGCCACAGCATCAAGATAATAATAATAATCAGTTTATATACCGCAAGGCCGTCAAGTTCAATGCGGTTTACAATAGTTTAAAAAAAAAACACAATAAAAGAAGTTAAGAACATAAGAAGTTGCCTCCGCTGAGGCAGACCAGAGGTCCATCTCGCCCAGCGGTCCGCTCCCGCGGCGGCCCATCAGGCCCACTGCCCGAACAGTGGTCTCTGACTAAATTTTATAAATTACCTCTAATCCTATCCCTATAACCTTACCTCTATTCCTATCTGTACCCCTCAATCCCTTTGTCCTCCAGGTTGAATAGAACTAAAAAAGTTAAAGGCCAATAATTAGAGACACTAAAATGATCAAAATAGTGCATAATAAATTTTTTTACGAATTAGCTGCCTAAATATTTCAAAACCAGATATGTTTTTAGATGTCTCCTAAATTCCCCATAAGTGTCAGGAAGCAAAAGCAATTGTTCTAATCCTTACCCCATAACGCTGCTTGATATGAAAAAGGATTTTGATGATGTTTTTTAAGTTTCCATCCTCTAACAAGCGGAAAAACAAAATTTAGATGCGAGTTTCTCTTATGTCTGTTGGCTGCAAAAGAGAAAAGCTCAATTATATATTTGGGAGCTAAACCAAACAAAGCTTTAAAACAGAAGCAACCAAACTTAAACTTCACCCGCGCCTCCATTGGCAGCCAATGCAGTACTCGATAGGAGGGTGTTACGTGATCGTATTTCTTCAACCTGAAAATCAGCCTGACCGCCGCATTTTGTACTATTCGCAATCGTTGCATATTCTTCTGGGAAATTGCCAAATAGGCAATATTGCAGTAATCAAGCTGGCTTAGTATAAGAGACTGTATCAAAACTCTAAATGATAAGATGCTGCTGGAGTTTAGGACTGCTGCAACAGTGCTGGCCAGTCCACCACTATTAAACTTTACTTATTCTTTGCTAAAGCATCACTGACTACTTGATTTATTAATTTTGATGTCCTGTTGAAATCAATTTTATGTGTGTAATGCAATACTCCTGATGCATTCTGAGGGTGACAGATTACATTTCATTAAATACTCATATATGGATTACTAACATACCCCAAAAGGAGTTCAATGCAATTTATTTATTTGTTCATTTTTATAGCCTGTCCTCCCCAGGAGCCCAGAACAGGTTACAAGGATACATAGAAACATGATGGCAGATAAAGGCCAAATGGCCCATCCAGTCTGCCCATCCGCAGTAACCATTATCTCTTCCTCTCTCTAAGAGATCTTATGTGCCTATCCCAGGCTTTCTTGAATTCAGACACAGCCTCTATCTCCACCACTTCTTCCGGGAGACTGTTCCATGCATCTAGCACCCTTTCTGTAAAAAAATGTATTTCCTTTGATTACTCCTGAGCCGTTCACCTCTTAACTTCATCCTATGCCCTCTGATTCCAGAGCTTCCTCCAATTGAAAGAGACTCGACTCATGCTCATTTACGCTATGTAGGTATTTAAACGTCTCTATCATATCTCCCCTCTACCGCCTTTCCTCTAAAGTATACAGATTGAGATCTTTAAATCTGTCTCCATACACCTTATGATGAAGACCACAAACCATTTTAGTAGCCTTCCTCTGGACCGACTCCATCCTTTTTATATCTTTTTGAAGGTGTGGTCTGCAGGAAATTTCATGGGGATACCAGGAAGTACTTTTTCACAGAAAGAGTGGTGGACCATTGGAACGAACTCCCGGAGCAGGTGATCGTGGCCAGCAGCATACAAGATTTTAAGAAGAAATGGGATGTCCACGTCGGATCTCTATGAGGGTAGTGTAGAAGTGATGCCACTTGTGAGTGACCCCATGGAGGGTAGTTTGGGGAGGGTTAATAGAGTGGGCAGACTGATGGGCTATGGCCCTTTTCTGCCGTCATCTTCTATGTTTCTATGCAGAATTGTACACAATATTCTAAATGAGGTCTCATCAATACCTCCTTTTTCCTATTAGCCATACCTCTCCCTATGCACCCTAGCATCCTTCTAGCTTTCGCCGTCACCTTTTCAACCTGTTTGGCCACCTTAAGATCATCACACACAATCACACCCAAGTCCTGCTCTTCTGTCGTGCACATAAGCTCTTCACTCCCTAATCTGTACCGTTCCCTCGGGTTTTTGCAGCCCAAATGCATGACCTTGCATTTCTTAGCATTAAATTTTAGCTGCCAAATTTCAAACACAAAGTTTTTAGGCGCAGAGATATACATGCTACAGTCAATAACATGCTACAGGATGAAATTGCAATGAAAAAAAAGAAAAAAAAAAATGGAATGGAAAGGAAAGGAAAATACAGAATATAGAATGTGCAACCCCCTCCCCCCCAAATGATCACTGCCTGTACCAAAAGGCAGAAAAGCAAAATACATAAAAAGGAAAGGGTTTGATATTTAAGTGAAATAATATGTCAAATTAACACAATAAAAAAATGATATAAGGTTTCAGCATAACTTAGCAAAATAAAATAAGCTCAAATATAATTGAATAAATGAGGAGAGGAAAACAACATCAAGAATTTCAAAAAAGAAAAGAAAGAGCAGTAATGAAAGACAAAAAGTAAAAAAAAACAAAAAAACTTAATAGAAAAATAAAATAAAGTAAAATGAAGGTCATCATCGGTCCAGGATCTGTGCAGGGCCGTTGATTCATCGATGCAGAAGTCATGTCCACCACCACCGCAGGATATCTGCAAGAGACTCGCGCTGAAGATGGGAGAGGAGGTAGACCACATGAAGCCTCCCGACGTCAAACCGTCCCTGTTTTCCAACTTCAGGGGAATGGCACACAACAGCCTCAGGACTCCCGATGGCATGAGAGGGACTCATGCCGAAATCGCTGCCGCCGATGAAGGAATAGCCGCTCGGTTCCACGGTCAGCCGCTCCCAACAGCGCCGACTCACCAGTCTGCAGCAGATGAGATGGAGCACATCGGGGAAAAATCAGGCCCAAAACACACCAGTCGCTTGGCATGCCGCCATAACTCTGTCATCCAAAAGGGAGCCTCTATCCTCCGGCATCCTCCCCGCAGCGATCTTCCGCCCTGATCTCTCTTTACAGGTTAAGAAGTTACTGGTCCTATCCAGGAATTACATTCTTGTATTTGAGGATCATATTCAGAGATTTCAGACTACATTAGAATACAGACGTCACAATATGGGAATCCAGATAGCTTGATTGTCTGTTTCTGATCTCTGTTAGAGGCGTCGTTTAGTGTGGGCGAGATATTTTGTAAACAGGTAGATTTTCAGGTCACGTCAGGTTTTACTTTGGAAATAAATCTGATGTTGAAAGCTTGACGTTAGCGTGGCAAGCTGTTTTTCGATCTCCAATTGTTCATCCTCTAGATTCAGTTTCTTTCAGAGCAGGTTTCTACAATGAGGGTAATGTTATAAAGCCTTTGTTTCGTGTGAAACCTTTTTTACATTCAGGAAAAGGCTCTTAAAATTACAGAGAAGTGGCGTGTCTACTCTTTTGCAATCTGCATGTAAGCATTCCTGTGGCTGTAATTTGGGTGGCGCTGGGGTCATATTCTCAGCTCACACACATTTTGATAAAATTCTCTTGTACATGCATAGAGTACTCACCGCATATTTACACCTTCTTCTGAGCATTTTTGCTAGAACAATTATGCACTGTAGAGACAATTGTGAAAGTATACGTATTTTGGAAGGAATTATAGATGCCCTGTTAAAAAATTACACCTGTTCTGCTTAAATTGCTTAGCCTATGCAATATTTCCTTATTTGTTCACAGTCACAGATGTATTAACTAAAATGTGCCTTTGTTGTACAATTTCATTATAAAGACAATAGAACTGAACATAAGCACATAAGCACATAAGCCGTGCCTCTGCTGGGTCAGACCAGAGGTCCATCATGCCCAGCAGTCCGCTCACGTGGCGGCCCATCAGGTCCAGGACCTGTATAGTAGCAGGAAGCAGTGGAATAGCCTTAGGTGGGTCTGGGTGGGCTGGGAAAGACTGAGCAAATTGCAGCTCTACTCTCTCGAGGAGCGTAGGGAAAGGGGAGACATGATTGAGACATTCAAGTACATCACGGGACGGGTTGAGGTGGAAGATGATATCTTTCTCCTGAAGGGACCCTCGACCACAAGAGGTCATCCGCTCAAACTCAGGGGAGGGAGGTTTCGTGGAGACACCAGGAAACACTTCTTCACGGAGAGAGTGATTGAGCACTGGAACAAGCTTCCAATGCAGGTGATCGAGACACGCAGCGTCCCCCAGACTTCAAGAATAAATGGGATACCTATGTGGGATCCCTACGAGGGTCAGCCAAAGGATAGGATCACTAGGGTATAGAATTGAAAGAGCAGGTCAGTAGAATGGCAGTATTACAATTAGACTTAAAAGGGAGGGTCGATGGTGTGGGCAGACTTGATGGGCTGTGGCCCTTATCTGCCGTCATCTTTCTATGTTTCTACTCTGGGCTTAGGCCCAGCCACAATCGACGCTCGGTTAGTGTGGCTGGTGGGGATTTGAATCCCCACCAGCTGAAGACCTCCTCCTGGCAGAAGGAATACATACACCCAACCCTATGCAGCTGGCAACAGTGTCCTTGAGCTGCTACTGCCACGGGATGTGTGGAGGCTAGCCGTGGCAGTGGCTTGGAGGCACTGCTGCCAGTTGCATAGGGTGTAAGCGCTCCTGCTGGGAGGAAGCCTTTGACTGGCAGGGCTTGCTAATCCTTGTCAGCGAAGGTATTTCTTTTGGTTTGGGAGGGACCATGAGAGTGGCGAGGGTGGCAGGGTAAGAAATGAATTTTTTGGGCCACCCATAATCGGCTGTCTGGTTACGCCACTAGCAGGAAGGAAGTGAATTAAAGAAGATATTTGTCTTTAGGGCTTTTTCTTGAAAAGAGCACGTGTCCCCATGTCTTCCTCAGAAGAGCAGAACCCTCAGCTAATTAAATGTAAAAACTGAGCACTTTTCTTCCCACGTTCAGATACTGAGCCCCCTGAGGTGAAATATGAGCGAAGGTGGGGGTTACCGGACATCAGGGAATCCCCAGACATGTCCTGTTTTTAGAAGACAGTCCAGGTGCCCAGATGGACTGTCAAAAACCCAGCAGTTTGTCTGACTTTTGGAAAGTTCCGGCAGCCTTTGGAGGGCCTCTGAGAATGCGCGGATGATATCACATGCATCTGCGCACGCTTGGAGGCCCTTGGACGCGACCCGGAGGTCAGGAATGAAGAGACGAGACTTTCTGTGGGCGGGGGAGGGGGGGGGGCAGAACGGGATGGGATGGAATGGAGCATGGCCATGCAGCCAGGATTTTTCAATGCAAAATAGGGTAACCCTAGTTTTCGGTGATAAGGATATGCTCGTAAATGCCGACATTTTAAATCATGTATGCCTTTTAATTGTGCACATGCATGCACATAAAATACCGACCAGTCAGTGGTGTAGCGAGGGTGAGAGGAGCTTGGGGCGGTAGCGCCCCTCTCCCGCCCTCTTCTCCGCCCCCAATGCCGCCCTTTTTTCTTCTCCTTCCCTGCCCCCCTCCTGCTGCATGCACGCCCCTTCCCTTCCTCTGCCCTGCATCTCTTTAACCTTTGCGGCAGGAGCAACCCCCCCAACCTGCTTCTCGCGGTGGCAGCAGCTCTTCTTCTGGCGTCACTTTCTAGGTGCGGGTCCAGGAAGTGACATCAGAAGAAGAGCTGATGCTGGCATGAGCAGCCGGTGGGGGTGGCTGCTCGCGCCGCAAAGGTTAGAAAGGTACGGGGGAAAGGAAAAGGCGTGCGTAGGCAGTAGTGAGAGACAGGGAAGGAGGAGGTGAAGAGGAGGATGGGGGCTGGCGTTCCCCACAAAAGGGCACCTGGGATGCACCACTCCCCCTTACTATGCCACTGCAACCAATGTAAATATATATATCTGCTTTGCACAATACATACTGTTACCGTGGAAGTGCACATGGGCAGTTTGGTGCAGTGTTCACTCATATGTGTGTAAACTATAATATGCTATAATTTACGTGTATTTTTGCTGCCATCTAGATGTGGGCATTTAGGCCCAGATGCTATAAATCAGGGGTGCCCACACCTTTTTGGCTTGCGAGCTACTTTTAAAATGACCAAGTCAAAATGATCTAGAACATGAGAACATAAGAACATAAGAAGTTGCCTCCACTGGGTCAGACCAGAGGTCCATCGCGCCCAGCAGTCCGCACCCGCGGCGGCCCATCAGGTCCATGACCTGTCAAGTGGTCCCTGCCTCATCCTAAAACCTATCACTACTTCTATCCGTATCCCTCAATCCCCTTATCCTTCAGGAATTTATCCAAACCTTCTTTGAATACCAACAATAAAATTTTTAAAAACACAAAGCGCACTGTACGCAGAGAAAATGTTAATTATCATTTATATTCGGGGGGGGGGGGTTCAAAGAGGTCAAGACAGATGACTTTAAAATATGCAACGTCACCTCAGTAACATCTATACAAAAATAGACAAATATACTCCCTCCCCTTTTACTAAAATGCGATAGCGGTTTTTAGCACAGGGAGCTGTGCTGAATATCACTGGATGGAATCAATCATTATCTGTGAAGATAAGTGTGATCTTTAGTCTCTTGTTCTATTTTTCCTTTCCCCTGCACACAGTGGTGGGATATTTCCCTATTTTTGAAAATGACATTTTGAGATGAGTGGAGTTTTTTTGCCCATGATACAGAATAAGAACTGCTTAAAAGCTCATTGGGTTGCCGTCTGTCTATGATTAATGGTTTAGGTTTTTTCTCCACTTTTGAGTAAATGGTTTTCAGTGGGCGAATAACATTTGTTCTAGGTTTTTGAATTATATTTTGTTATTACCATTTCTGTTCTTGTGAAATAGCAGTAGTAGACTGCTTACACTTTGTTCCCTTTTAATTACTAGCATTATGTTTTTGCCTTGTGGAGGCAGATTTTAGAAAGGTCATCGAGCTCAGAATATGTTGCAATCCCCAAAAATTGTGCCACCCTAGGTGACTGCCTCATTTGCCTAGGGCTAGGGCTGGCCCTGAAACCAGATAAATGTAAACTTACAGGATGTACCAGCATAGGGTAAGCCCAGGGCACAACACAAGCATATTAATCACACCCTGGGCTGATCGCTGCTTGGTCAATCAGGAATCAGAAACATAACTTGATTATGTGTTTTCATGATTATGCATGTTCTCTTTGTAAACCGCTTAGGGCTTTAAGCGGTGTAGAAAATTTTAAAATAATAATAATTTAAAAAAACTAGGCAGCCCGATGAATAGGCAAACTAGGGTGAGATTTTTAGGAGGAGAACTAGACTAACCCATCCTGAGAAAAGCATTCCACCATCTCAGGGCTTGTTTCCAAGGGAAGAGAAATCACAGATAAGGTTTTTTTTGGGAGCATGAAGTTCTCGTGATGTTGAACTCTGTAGCTTGTTGGCTATAAATTCCTTTGGATAGGACCCTCAACTGACCCACGCTAGACTTCAAGGATTACAATAGATGACACAGACAGGGGAGAGTGTGGCACAGTGGTTAAAGCTACAGCCTCAGCATCCTGGGGTTGGGGGTTCAAACCCATACTGCTCCTTGTGACCCTGGGAAAGTCACTTAATCCCTCCATTGCCCCAGGTACATTAGATAGATTGTGAGCCCACTAGGGAAAAAATGCTTGAGTACCTGAATAAACTCATGTAAACCATTCTGAGGTCTCCTGGGAGAACAGTATAGAAAATTGAATCAATAAATTAGAACTACAATCCCAAATCTTAGGAGTAGAAATTGATAACCACCTATCAATGAAGAGCCACTTACAATCAATAATAAAATAATCTTTCCTCATGATGAAAAAGCTAAGATCCATCAGAAAGTACTTTGAAACAGAGGCTTTTCAAATCCCTAATCCTATCTCAACTAGACTACTGTGATGTAACACTAGTTCTTTGCTCTAAAACACTGCAGTTTCATCTACAACTAGTTCAAAACGCAGCAGTAAGACCCATATATGGAAATCAGAACACCTACTATATGAAACCACATTGGCTGCCCATAACTTCAAGGATCAAGTTTAAAGTAGGCATCACTGCCTTTAAGATCCCATCTAGAGGTCTGCACGGGAACGGGGATCGTGGGAATCCCGCGGGTCCCGCAGGGTTCCCGCGGGAATCCCCCCCTAACCCATGGGACTCCCACGGGGACCCCCCTCTGGCCCATGGGACTCCCACGGGGACTCCCCTCTAGCCAACGGGACTCCCACGGGGATGGAAGGCTTTGGAAGCAGGGTTCATCCATATAATATAATGGACACGTCAGCCTTAGTAAAAGAGGGGGCTTATAAGTTAATTACCTGAACAGAAAACAAAAAAAGGGTTCCACCACAGAGATTCCACAAGGAAAACAGCAGCGCAAACACAAAAGAAATTGTGGAATTGATGATCCTGTCAGAAGTAATTGCTGCTTTTTATGGGGACGTGCAGGGATGGAGGGGATGGGTGGGGACAGAGAGGATCCTGACGGGGACGGGTGGGGACGGAGAGGATCCTGGCAGGGACGGGCGGAGATGGGTGGGATTTCTGTTTTCGTGCAACTCTCTAATTCCAACTACCTAGCAGAGTTGGCCATCCTACAATTAGGCCTGCTTCTAAGTAGGTGTAAATGTCATCACCCACAATCTAGCCACCAGTTCTGCAGGATTTATGCTAGTATTTTATTAAAACTTATAGGCACTTCTACAAATAGTCAGCCTGTTGAAAATTGACTCTCTATAAGTGTAAGCATTGAGGGTACTCATCCCAGGAGGAGGAGAGGGGACTTGAATCATTCGAGAGAGGCCACAGCACGTTCAGGTGCAAGCATGGGAGCCAACATTTCAAAATGATTGGGGGTGCTAAGCCCAACAGAAATTCTCTCTCCCTGAACACAGTCAAGGAATTTATTCAATACTAGTGTTTAAGCCCGTTACATTAACGGGTGCTAGAATAGATGTGTAGACTTTTAGCACAATGGATCGCTGAGGCGTTTTGTTCTTTCTTACTTTGTTTTTTATCTCTCTCCCTGCCCCCCTTTCTTTCTGTCTCTGTCCCCCTGTGTGTCTCTGTCTCTTCCCTGGCCCCCTATCTTACTGTCTCTCTCCCTGGCTGTCTGTCAGTCTTTCTTTGTTTCTGTATCTTCTCCCTTCGCGAGTGTGGGGCAGTTGTAGGCGCGCATGCGCACTCCTTCCAGCTACGGACATACTGAACATGCAGGTAGGAGTGCGCATGCGCCGCTTAGGGTTTTATTATCTAGTCATTAAGCCCGTTACATTAACGGGTGCTAGAATATATGTCTGTCTGTCTCCCTCCCGCTGACTCTCTCTCTCTCCCTGGCCCCCTTTCCCTGTCTGTCTTTCTGTCTCTCTTCCTGCCCCTGTGTCTTTATTTCTTTCTGTCTCCCTCCCTCCCGCTGTCTGTCTGTCATTTTTCCCCATTTCCCCGTGCAGCAGCATTTCCATCCCACTTCCCAATGCAGCAGCAACAGCATTCCCTCCTATTCCCCCCCTTTCCTGTGCAGAAGCAGCAGCGGTATTTCCCTTCCCCTCCAAGTCCCTGTGTAGCAGTAGCAGCATTTTCCCCCCCACCCCCCTTTCCCTTCTCTTACCGCGATCTGGCCTGCTCCGTTCGGCCCCTCCCCTTTCTTTTACTGCCGTTGTCCTGCTCGATCTGGCCTGCTCCTGACCCTCCCACCGCCGACAAACCTCTGGGCTCCAGCTGCGTAAGCAGCACTTTAAACACGCTGCTTCGCGGCCTTCTACTGCCGATTTCCTCTCCCACGTCTGTCTCCGATGATGTCATCAGAGACGCGGCAGAGGAAATCAGCAGTAGAAGGGCACGATGCAGCGTGTTTATAGTGCTGGGAGGTTTGCGCTTGGTCAACGGGCGGAGCGGGGCTGCTCTCCACCACTCAGTTGCTGCCACTGGAATGCAAACAGGGCCGCGAGTGTGGGCAGTTGTAGTCGCGCATGAGCACTTCTTCAGGCCACGAACATACGGAACACGCAAGTAGAAGTGCGCATGCGCGGCTTAGGGTTTTATTATAGAGATTGGGGTTGCTCAAATGCTCGCAGAGCTGGCTCCTATGGGTACAAGAGAAATTCTATAATAGTCACAGGAGAAAGTGGAAAAAAACAATCTACTGGGACTCCAATGAGTTTGCCTGGTCTTGGCAGGGTCCATTGAAAGGCCTCTTCATCTAATGGAGACCTGAGAAAATGGGTACAATCACACACCCACAAATTACTCTCCAATTTGGGAACATTAGTTTGCTTTTTTTTTTTTTTTTTTTTTTTTTACTTTATTCTCTGTAATTTTCCTTGGCAGTTATTGAATCCAGAAACTCGCTGTTCTGCCCCCTTAGTTTTCCATTGGACCAAATCATGAGTTCTTTTAAAATTATACTTCTGATTAATTGAGATTTGCCCAGTGAGGCTTCACAAATAGCACTGGAAGTATTTCTCTCTTGCAACTGCTGTGAACGCCAATTTCCAGCACTGAGCAATACCATGTGTGCACTTTGTGACCTGGTTTGCAGAAAGCAAAGCCTAACCTATAATGTGTATAATACTGGATGACCAGTGCCAGTTTTTAAAGAATATAACATAAGAACTGTTATACTGGGTTAGAGCAAAGACCCTTCAAACCCAGTATCCTGGTTCTAACAGTGGCAAAGTTAGGTCACACGTACCTGGCAAGATCCCAAAAAGTAGCAAGGCTCCATACTTACTTACCCCCAGTGACTTTTCTTTCAGGAATTTGCCCAATTTTTTTTTTTTTACCTGAGTATGCTAGCTGTTTCAGACGTTATATTTTCTCCTATTTGTTTTAGCTATTTATTTAAATTCCGCATATCCTACAATTCTATGCAGACTACAAATTATTCAGGTACTCAAGCATTTTTCCCTATCTGTCCCGGCAGACTCACGCTCTATCTAATGTACCTGGGGCACTGGGGGATTAAGTGACTTGCCCAGGGTCACAAGGAGCAGTGCAGGATTTAAACACACAACCCCAGGGTGCTGGGGCTGTAGCTCTAACCACTGCACCACATGTGAAAGTATTGCTGTGTATCTTCATGGAGTAAACCCCTGGTCATAAGAACATAAGAACATTAGCAATGCCTCCGCTGGGTCAGACCTGAGGTCCATCGCGCCCAGCAGCCTGCTCACGCGGCGGCCCGACAGGTTCAGGACCTGCACAGTAATCTTCTATCTATACCCTTTTATCCCCTTTTCCAGCAGGAAATTGTCCAATCCTTTCTTAAACCCCTGTACTGTACTCTGCCCTATTACGCTCTCTGGAAGCGCATTCCAGGTGTCCACCACACGTTGGGTAAAGAAGAACTTCCTAGCATTCGTTTTGAATCTGTCCCCTTTCAGCTTTTCTGAATGCCCTCTTGTTCTTTTATTTTCCGAAAATTTGAAGAATCTGCCCCTCTCTACTCTCTCTATGCCCTTCATGATCTTGTAAGTCTCTATCATATCCCCTCTAAGTCTCCTCTTCTCCAGGGAAAAGAGACCCAGTTTCTCCAATCTTTCTCTTTCTCTCTCTCTCTCTATTTCTCTCTGTCTCCCTTTCTCTCTCTCTTTCTCTCTCTGTCTCTCTCTCTCTATTTCTCTCTGTCTCCCTTTCTCTCTCTCTTTCTGTCCCTCTCTACTCTCTCTATGCCCTTCATGATCTTGTAAGTCTCTATCATATCCCCTCTAAGTCTCCTCTTCTCCAGGGAAAAGAGACTCAGTTTCTCCAATCTCTCAGCGTATGAATGGTTTTCCATCCCTTTTATCAGATGTGTCGCTCCGGATTTTATTAACCTCTATCATATCTTCCCTCAGCCCTCTCTTCTATAACTAAAGAGCCCTAATCTCTCTAGCCTTTCCTCAAATGAGAGCCATGGCACCCCTCTTAATCATTTTGGTGCCCACAGTATCTTTTTTTTTTTTTTTTTTTAGATGTGGAGACCATATCTTGGTCATATTGGGAGTAATTTTATAATGAATTTTGAATCTGTGTTTTGAATCTGTGTATGTTGGTATATGTACGTAAAGGACTAGATTCAGTAAATGACACCCAAAGATGGACGCAAAAAAAAAAAAAAGGAAAGCAAGTAGCACAATTCTACGAGGGCTGATTGAAAAGTAATGGGACTGCCTCGGTTTCTCTTTCCAAGAAGTAGACTTGGCAACGATATGCTGGTTCTTGTGAAGCTTATGCATCAATGTTTCTGAACCTGTAGTTGGACTGCTGTAGTTTTCGTTTTTGGGTCACAGCGAGAGGAAGAACTTCATTTGTTTCATCATATGAGAGTAGGCCCGAGGTATGAGATTGAATTTCGTGTTATATTTACCGTAACATTTCCATTACCGCTCTTTCAAGTTTAACACAAAATTCAATCGCACACCTCTGGCCTACTCACAGATAGGTCTTCCTCATCTACCATGACCAAACGTACGAAGTTCTTCCTCTCGCTGTGACCCAACCATGGAGACTATGGCAGGCCAACTGCAGGTTCAGAAATGTCGATGTATGAGCTTCACAAGAACCAGCATATTGTTGCCACGTCTGCTTCTTGGAAAGAGAAACCGAGGCAGTCTCATTACTTTTCAAGCGGCCCTTATAGAAATGATGCTCTGGGTTGGGTGATGTTCATAGAACAGCACTCGAGGGCTAATTCTAGAAGAAGCGCCCAAAACTTAGGCGTCTACTTGGGCACTGTTCAGCGTGATTCAAGTAAAATTGGGTGCTGTTTAGTGAATCACGCTGAGCGGAACCTATTTTGGAGGCGCCCAAGAAATAGGCCAGCTCTAGGCACAACTCAAAGTTAGGCGCCTAGCTGAGCACTTAAGCACGCTTAAGAGCAGCGATTCTGCAACTAGGCACCTAACGTATCAATGCCCATGCCTAATGTGCAGAGTGCCTATTTTTTTGAAGGCGCCTTCTTACAGAATCGTGCTTTCTTGATAGGCGCCTATGTTTCAATCAGTGCTGATTAAAAAGCTTAATTGGGCGTGGTTTTCAATTTAGATAGACGCCTATCTAGTTGGGCACCTCCGAAATAGGTGCCTAACTTTATAATAATAATAATAATAACTTTATTTTTGTATACCGCCATACCCCGAAGAGTTCTAGGCGGTTCACATTGGTTAGACCGAGATTGACAAGTGGTTACATATCATATTGATCATAGAGTTGCAAACAACATGGAGATAGTAGTTACAAGTGGTTACATATCAAATTGATCGTAGAGTTGCGAATAGCAAGGAGAGAAGAAGGGGGGAGGGAGGGAGACGGGGGAGGGGAGTGGGATAGAAAGGGGGGGAGGAGGAGGATAGAAAAGGTGCTGGTTACAGAATTTGGGCCTCAATGCCAGGCTCTGCGTCCAACCTTGGGCCCGAGGATTTACGCCAACTGAAGCCTGATATAAATCCTTGTGCAGAAATTAGGCGCAGAGCCTCCGAATTCTGTAATACCGTGCACATCTTTAGTGAACACCAATGTCCCTCCCATGGCCTCAACCCCCCTTTCCATTACGCGCTAAAAAATGCGCTTTACACGTCTTTATAAAATTTCACTTAGCAAGATGCGCAAGTACATCCAAATTGCTGCTAATGCCAATAATTGATTGTTAGCCTTCAATTATTGGCATTAATTGGCTTGTGACTTAATTAGATTGTGCACAGTAATTGTTTGTAGGCCCAAATTTGCATGCACAATTTTGAGCACCATTTGTAGGATTTGGAGGGAAATGGATCTTATAAATGTACTTGTCAAAACCCATTGATGTAATGCGTGGCACGCACAGAAAAGTTTCCTAGTGAAGGGGACGTGAAGGTTAAGCTAGCGATTGTGTGTGACCTGTATTAATGCAATAGAAAGAGACTGGGCACCTATAGAAAGGCCTAGTGGTTATGTTTATTAAAAACTTTATATACCGCATAATAGCAACAACAAAAAAAAAAGGATCCAAGCGGTTTACAATATATATTTCAGAACAATTTTGAAAAGAACTCCATTCAAGAACAGAAAAGGAAAAATAAATAATAATTAAAAAAATACATAAAATTCTATAACAATCAGAATATCAATAATAAAAATTAACTAATTAATACAACCTGAAATTTTTCTTAAAAAATCAATAACTACATAAATGCAGATTGCAGTCCCAAATTCATTTCTTCAAGTTGAAAAAGCCAATTGAAAAAAAAAAAAAATGTCTTTTTTAGATGTCTTTTAAAATTTATATACGATTCTTCTTTTCTCCATTCTATAGGCAAATTATTCCATAACCGTGGAACCAAATAAAAAAACGCACATTCTCTAGTTGAGGCAAGATGGGCCTTCGCGATATAGGGAATGGCTACCCTATTATCATTCAAAGATCGTAATAAACGCCTCGGTGCATAAAATAACACCAAGTCAGAAAGATATGATGGTTGTAACTGAAATAATGCCCGATGTGCCAACATCAAGATTTTTTTTTAAAATTCTTTATTGATTTTTAAATAATAGTGCACTACAATGAATTATCATGAGCAAATCAGAAAAAGCACTTTACACATACAAACATTTTAAAACAAATCATTTTCTCCCCCCTTCCCTTAACTAGCAATAATTAGAAATATATACTTATAACTATAGTTTCCATACACTATATACCATAAATAATACAGTAAAACCTTGGATTGCAAGCGGCCAAACTAAACTCATGGCTCGCCCAAATCATACTTGACAGCTATTCATACCTCCCCTTCAGAAAAAAGCTCAAAACTCTACTTTTTAACGGACCAAATCCCTAACGCTCCCCTCTTCCGCCGTAACGTTACCCCCCTCTCCACCTTAGACAACTGATGATACCCCTCCTTTGCAACAGACCTATCCCTTAGCCCCCCCTTCCCCCATCTAAACCCTCCTCTCCCCTCTCCCCCCCCCTTACTTTCCCACCCCCCCCTCCAAGTTGGTTGCCCCCCCCTGTTTCCATCTAATATGCTCTTATCTAATTTCCTCTCTTAAACTCTATTGTATCCTACTGCAGCACACTGTATGTATCCCGTATTGTATCCTACTGCAGCACACTGTATGTATCCCGTATTTAGCCCTTCCCCCTCCTAAATCGTTTATGTAAACGAGTTCGTCCCCACGATTGCCTTGTTATGCTCTTCTTTTTTTCGAATCGCACTGTATGTAATTCATCTACCTGTTGTGAACCGCCTTGAACTCCCTGGGTATGGCGGTATACAAAATAAAATATTATTATTATTATTATTTATTATTATTAACTTGGTTTGCAAGTGTTTTGCAAGACAAGCAAAACATTTGATTAAATTTTAACTTGATATACAAGCAACATCTTGCAATACAAGTACATACAGTATACACACTTCACAACTGAGCCGATGGTTCTTTTCTCTCTGACATTGCAAGAGTGTAGTGACTGTTCTAAACGAGCAAAGTCTTGCAATACAAGCATGTATAGTATACAAGCGTCACATCATCACAACTGAGCCGATGGTTCTTCTCTCTCTGACGCTGCAGGAGCATAGTGACGGTTCTAAATGAGTGAGGTCTTGCAATGCAAGTAAGTCCGTATAGTATTTTGTATTAAAGTTTTTGGGTTGTAGGACGAATTGTCTGAGTTTCCATGATTTCCTATGGGGAAATTTGCTTTGATATACAAGTGCTTTGGATTACAAGCATGCTTCCGGAACGAATTATGCTCACAAACCAAGGTTTTACTGTATTACTATCCTCCCTCCCTCCCACCCTGGTAGCCAATGGAATTTCAGATACAAAGGTGTCACATGATCATGAATATATGCATGGCCTAACAACCGAATCGCAGCATTTTGCACTGTTTGTAGGCGCTTTGGTTGTCCTATTCCTATTTGTTATCTAACAGTACAGCCATTGTTTGCAAGTGATGCTGAAATACACACTGTCTGCCAGGCAGCAATATTTACCCATCTAATGCTTGTGGAACACTGGTTCAGTACAAGAATACCGGACATTTTGAACAAGCCACACAGTTGTGGCTATGTTGCGTTGTCAAGATACCAGACTATTTTGTTGACACTTCAATTAATGTTTTTCTTTTAGAAAGACTTAGACATTTATCTTGAAGCGGTGCCACCGGTTAGAAATTTTGGAATGCCGAAAATGCAAAGCACTTTGTCAAAGGCTTTCGATTTGTACGACGCATGAAAGCTGCTTTGAAGCTGAAACTTAATAGGGCAGTTCAAAGACTAGGACACAGTCAAGTTCATACAGCTTTGAAAAACTAAAACCTACCATTTGATCAGCCGTCATCTAAATGGTATGTGTGTGGGAGCAGGGATGCCAAGCCTGGCAAACTTGTTGAACAGGGAGATTTTTAAAGATAGCACAGTGTTGGGGACATCGCTGCGTGACACTCACACATCACAAGTCATCCCAAATACTGTCACGACATCAGTTTTCACTTTCTTCTATGGGTTACCCCTTTCCTAAAGTCCCTTCATTGGCTCCCCATCCATTTCCGAATACAATTCAAACTCCTCTTACTGACCTACAAATGCATTTGCTTGGCAGCCTCGCTTTATCTCTCTTCACTTAACTCCGCTTAGCTGACAAGTCCCTCCTATTTGTGCCCTTCTCCTCCTCCGCCAACTCCAGACTCCATCCCTTCTGTCTCACTGCGCCGTGGGCCTGGAACAAGCTGCCCGAAAAATGGAGCTGCAGCGAGACCCGAGACCCGGCTTTGTTAGTTGCTGTTCAAAAGATGCTCAGAAATATTTATTCCCCACCTGGAGATTACAGCTGTAACCCAAGTAAAAAAAAAAAAAAAAAAGTAAAATGGTGAAATAATTTACTTGGCAGTTATAGCTGTGTTAATATTCACTCATTTCCAAGGGGAAATACATGTTTTCAAGTTTTTCGAAGGCTCTCTTCTGCTTAGTTACCCTTGTAATTAAGAAAGTCTGTTAATAATAATAATAATTTTATTCTTATATACCGCCAAAGCCATAGAAGTTCGAGGCGGTTTACAGCAAGAAGCGCTGGACAATCAGCGAAGAGGTTACAATCAAAGTCAGAGAAGAGGTTACAATCAAAGTCAGCAATACAATCTTACATAATGAAGGAATATGAAAGCTGTGTAGTTCATTAGGGTTACTGGTTGAGTAAGCAGAGCTGAGAAGATTCTTAGTTAACAAATCGATTGAACAAGCTCGTTTTTACCTGTTTTCTAAAATTGAAGTAGGGTGATGAGACCGCGGTGCTTCTAGGCTGAGTCTCATCAGAACTGCAGGTATGTGTGTTCGATGTGTGGCATGAAGGCATACGGGGGGTGGGAAATGGGCAAGGAGACTCTTGTGTGGCCAGAGCCCAATGTTTGGGGGGGGGGGTCTCTAGTCCTTCCCCCTCCACTTCAGCGGCATGCCACTTACCTATCCATTAGCAGCTGGAGCCTGCCATACCATTCCTTGCCTTCGTCCCCTAATTCTCAGCCAGCATACCAGGCACCGCAAGTTGTATGCCCCACCCAGAGCGATTCAACTGGTAGGGCCTGGAAGTTGGAAGGGCCTATGTACTCCCATGGCCATACCCGGATCACAAAGCAGGGGATATAGTCGCAGTAGGTTAGGAGAGAAATAATAAAGGAAATCAACGAGTTAAATCAGGATCACATTTAAAACATTATGCCTCACGTTCAAAGTCCAATCATTCGTTGACAGATGTGTGACACCATATACTACCTCGAGGGTCCTTCGATCGACTCGACAATTTCTTCTTACAATTCCCTCCATGTGCCATATAGTATACGACCCCCCCCTCCCAACCCCTTAAAACCGTCTTTTCCGTTGTAGCACCATCACTGTGGAATTCCTTCCCTGTCAACCTCAGACAAGAGCATTGCCCCTCTATGGGCTCCTTTTACTAAGGTGTGCTAGCGTTTTTAGCGCACGCGGGAAATTACCGCACGCTATGCGTCTAGAACTAATGCCAGCTCAATGCTGGCATTAAGGTCTAGCACGCGTGGCAATGTAGAGTGCGCTATTCCGTGCGTTAAAGCTTTAGTTTGAACCAGGCCTTAAAACTCTCCTATTCCAAGATGCTTTCCATACCTAAAACTCCACATCAGCCTTAGAATTCCTCTCTACTTCTAAACTAAACTAAACCTTAAGTTTATATACCGCATCATCTCCACGGATGTGGAGCTCAACACGGTTTACAAGAACTTAAAATATAGGAAGAGAAGGAAAAAAAAGGTTTACATGAACTTATATATAGAAGAGTAAGGGGGGATAGAATTACATTTTAGTGAAAATTCAGGTTTTCAGTGGCTTGTGGAATAATTGGAGGGAGCCCAGGTTCCGCAGCGGGGTAGTAAGGTCGTTCCAAAGACCTGTGATTCTGAAAAGAAGGGATTTTCCCAGTTTGCCTGCATAGCGAATACCGCAGTTTTCCCGCCCTCCTGGTTTGTCCCTTTCCTTTATCCTCTGATTTATATGATGTATCCTTTTACAGTTTTCCCTTTTGTGTCCAGTTTATCCTTCGGTATTTTATTAGAAACATAGAAACAGACGGCAGATAAGGGCCACGGCCCATCTAGTCTGCCCACCCCAATAACCCTCCCCTATCTTTCTCTGTGAAGAGATCCCACGTGACGATCCCATTTTGACTTAAAATCAGGCATGCTGCTGGCCTCAATTACCTGTAGTGGAAGATTATTCCAGCGATCAACCACCCTTTCGGTGAAGAAGTATTTCCTGGTGTCACCGTGTAGTTACCCGCCCCTGATTTTCCACGGATGCCCTCTTGTTGCCGTGGGGCCTTTGAAAAAGAAGATATCCTCTTCCACCTCGATACGGCCCGTGAGATATTTGAACGTCTCTATCATGTCTCCCCTCTCTCTTCGTTCCTCGAGTGAGTATAGCTGCAATTTTTCCAGCCGTTCTTCATATGGGAGATCCTTGAGTCCCGAAACCATCCGGGTGGCCATTTGCTGGACAGACTCAAGTTTCAGCACATCCTTGCGGTAATGCAGCCTCCAGAATTGTACACAGTATTCCAGATGGAGTCTCACCATGGATCTATACAATGGCATAATGACTTCGGGCTTACGGCTGACGAAACTCCTACGTATACAACCTATGATTTGTCTAGCCTTTGGAGTATGTCATATCCCCCCCTTTTTTTTAGCCTTTGTACAAAGGTTTTTCTTTTTATGTAAACCGCGTAGGATTAATTTAGGTGGTATATCAAATGTAATAACCTTGAAACTTGAAAGTAAACAGCAGAGTTTAGAAAGAAACAAATCTACATCTGTTTTGCTGTTAAACAACTAGACTCTCGGAAACCACTTATACAAAACCACCAGGAACATATTTTTTGCATTTCATCCCCAAGATGTCGAGTTATTTTTATTTCAAGGGAGCACGAGCCAAGCAATATATTTTGAAATAGTCAATGCTAGTGGAGCCTAGAATTAATTTTTTTCGAAAACAACAGAATTAAGCAGAAAAAAAAGTAACGTGCGATGGATTTGCTGGCAGGGTTTCTCCCGGCAATTCATCAGCATCTTCCGTCCGCTGAGTCTTTGGCAAGAAGACACCTGTTCCTGAAGTACAGGGATAAAAACAGTGTGACCTGATGGAGGCGTCTTTGGACTCTTGACTAGGCACAAATGGTAATATACAGAGGAATGAAAAGGTCGCTGACAGTGAAGTGGCCTTTCTCTCAGTGAGCTTCAGCTAAAGGTCTAATCCTTGGACTTTTTTTTCTGACTTCTTTTTATGTTTAATCCCCTCTTGGATATTCACGTTTCTCTGCAAACTGATACTGCGTTGAAGGCCAAAGCACAAAGGCTGAGCTGGGGAAGGGGATTAAGGGCCAGGATGAGGGAATCGGGAAAGGGGAGATTGTTGTTTCCAACCCTATAACAGATCTCATGCACTGGATTAAGTTCAAGGCTTTTCGCTGTCCAGTCCCACCACCTCCCCCCATAGCTTCTGACGTGTACCAAACTCATGTTCCATCTCTCTCTCACAAACCATAACATTCTTTTCGCCTAATGAAAATAAAATATAGCAGGGGAATAAATAGTGGCATTATCGCAATGCAAAATACACGCTTTGGAGTCCTTGGCTACCCTGTTATTTGGATTGAAATTTATTACAATGGCATATGGCCATTATGAGGATTGAGAAGTTTCATTAGATTAAACACCACAACTCCACCCCCTCTGCCCAAACGATGCCCCCTCTTCCCTGGGAACACCTATGTGCTCATCACCTCAAAGCAGATACAGTCTTGAGGTGTGCCTGCTTTTACATATGAGTACTTATTTTAAAAAAGCCTGTTTCTACACAGAAAGCATTCTTTGCAAGGGGGGAAAAGCTTTAGAAAGTCATCCTTCCCACATACATAAGGCCAAACTGCTACTCGAGATGGGCATCCCGAAAATGTGTGTGTCATTATCGTTTGAAATGTGTTTCTTCGAAATAAATGTCGTTAATAGTGTACACTGTTCTTAAAGAGTGCGCTTGGGTTGCCAAAAAGGGTTCATAGACAACCCCGCGAAAGACAAAGGCGCGCGCCGACAACTGAGCGCAAGACGGAGGCGCGCGCCGAAGAAAATTACAGTTTTTAGGGGATCCGACGGGGGTTTTTGTTGGGGAGCCCCCCCCCCCAGTTTACTTAATAGAGATCGTTATGGGGGGTTTGGGGGGTTGTAACTGTCCACATTTTACTGTAAACTTCACTTTTTCCCTAAAAACAGGGAAAAAGTGAAGTTTTCAGTAAAATGGGGGTTACAACCCCCCAAATCCCACCACAACGCCCCCACAATGCGGCGTGATCTCTAGTAAGTAAAGTGGGGGGGTTCCCCCCCACGCCCCCCGTCAGAGCCCTAAAAAACAGTATTTTTCGGCGGCGTGCACCCCTGCACTGCACTCAATTGTCTGGGCATACCTTTGTCCCGGCGCGCTTTTGACCTGACACCCCAAAAAGCAGGGCTTGAAGACATGTGCATGCTGAAATACTGACTGCCTGATTTTTGCTTTTATCCACTCATATACGCCAATGATATTATGATGTATGTACCTTTTTTTGGAGATCTTGCTGGAATAATGGATAAAACACAAAGGATTACCGTAGATATATTAGAAGACTGGTCTCGACAATTTAAATTTATGATAATGAGTACCAATTTTAACCCCTTACTGGAAGTGACCTTCACAGTTAATAATCTGAACATAACTTAAGAATTGCTATACTGGGACAAACCGAAGGTCCATCAAACCCAGTATCCTGTTTACAACAGTGGCCAACCCAGATCCCAAGTACCTAGCTAGATCCCAAGTAGTAAAACAGATTTTATGCTGCTTATCATAGGAGTAAGCAGTGGATTTCCCCCAAACCATCTCAATAATGGCCTATGGACTTCTTCTCTTTTAGGAAATTATTCAAACCTTTTTTAAACCCCGCTAAGCTAACTGATTTCACCACATTCTTTGGCAATAAATTCCAAAGTTTAATTACACATTGTGTGAAGAAATATTTTCTCCGGTTTGTTTTAAATCTACTACTTTGTAGCTTCATCGCATGCCCCCTAGTTCTAGTATTTTTGGAAAGAGTGAACAAGCAATTCACATCTACCTTTTCCATTCCACTCAGTATTTTATAAACCTCTATCGTATCACCCTTGAGCCATCTCTTCTCCTAGCTGAAGAGCCCTAGCCACTTTAGCCTCCTCTCAAATTGAAGTAGTCCTATTGGGATAAAAACTACCTCTGTTTCTGTAGTTCTATGTGTGTTTGTGTTCTTTATCTCTTTTGCTATGTTTTACCAGAGGCCGAGTTTATTCAAAGTTAACATCTGGAAGCTCACCCAAATATGACAACAGAAACCAGAAATGAACTTAAATGATCAGTTGGTTTATTGAAAGAATTATTTTGATAATTACAAGGAAAATTATTTATACACCAAAAATCTGCATCACTGGAGGCTTTACACGTAAGTCACAACTTGGGTTACAGTAAAACTCTTAGAAGATAACGACCTCTTATTCTACTTGTATTTATGTCTAATCCTTAAGTAGAAACATAGAAACATAGAAAGATGACGGCAGAAAAGGGCTATAGCCCATCAAGTCTGCCCACACTACTGACCCACCCCCAATAAGTCTAAATGCTAATGACCCTGTTCCTTAACTCGACCTTCATAGGGATCCCACGTAGATGTCCCATTTATTCTTGAAGTCGAGCACGCTGGTGGCCCCGACCACCTGCACCGGAAGCTTGTTCCAGTGTCTATCACTCTTTCCGTGAAGAAATACTTCCTGGTGTCACTACTAAATTTTCCCCCTCTAAGTTTAAGCGGGTGCCCTCTTGTGGCCGAGGGTCCCCTGAGACAAAGGATGTCATCTTCCACCTCGACACGTCCTGTGATGTATTTAAATGTCTCAATCATGTCCCCCCTCTCCCTGCGTTCTTCTTAAATCAAATCTAAGAAACCCCATATATTACCCAAGTCTTTCTTTATAAACAGCTCAGGATCCCACAGAAGAGGAAGGGGTCTCAATCTGGAAGACGCCCAATAGAACAACCTCCCCCTCCTTCTCTGAATAGCCTTCTATGCATAAATTTGAGACCATGTGATGGGTGGAAAGACCCTAAATTTCCTGTAGATGTGTCTTCAGGACACATGTCCTTCTTTGTACAACCTCACAGAGCACACAACGCCAACCAGTCATCACCAGCCATCATGGGTTACTCCCTTCCACTTTAACCTACAATTGGTTGCATTCAGTATCATGTCAACTCCCTTTTTCCCCAGAACACTTCACAATTCTGGGTCACCTCGACCCAGACTCTGGGGGTGAGATATAACTCCGCTAATCTTTGTTTATTCCTTGCTTCAGCCGACTGGATAATTTGCATGGCATCATATTCCAGTCCAAGCCAAACACATGATCAATTGCCAATTTTATCAGACAACTAGCAAAAGCCTGACATGTCTAATTATGAAAGCAGGATCTGCCATTTTACAGAGAAAGAGCAAAGAAAAATCTTCCTGTCCTCCATTTTAATTTTCCCTCTTCCTGTCCTCCATTTTAATTTTCCCTATATCTACTATCTTGCTAACCCCAAACATGCTAATAAAAATGATATTCACAGTTCCTTACAGTCCCAAACCTTTTATCATTTTTGTCATTCTTCTCTGTACCTTTTCTAATTCCGCATTATCTTTTTTGAGATACGGCAACCAGAACTGCATACAGTATTCAAGTTGTGGTCGTACCATAGAGCGATATAAGGGCATTATAACATTTTCATCTTTGTTTTCCATTCCTTTCCTGATAATTCCTAACATTCTATTTGCCTTCTTAGCTGCACGTTGAGCTAAGGGTTCAACATATCCTTAAAAACTTGAGAGTGAACCAAAAATATTGGGGATAATATTTGATAAAACACTCTCCTTTGAGTCACAGGTAAAAGCAGTCTCTACTAAGGTTAATAAAGGATAAGCATAAGGTCCTATTTTTAGATTGTGGTGCAATCTTTGATTCTAGCATGCTTAGATTATTGTAACTAAATATACTCGAGGGATGATTCATAAGTCATGGCAATTTTTTTTCTCTCAAAAATGCACCAACACAAGAAATCTAATATACTGTATACATTTGAAAGTATATAACATGTACTTCTTAATGTTGCCACCAGATGAGATGAGAGATGAGTGTGAAACCAAGACCATGACATTTGAAATTATTGTTTTATTATGGCATACAGTGTACAACATGAACATCAAAGTAATAATAATAATAATTTTATTTTTATATACTGCCAAAGTCATAGTAGTTTGAGGTGGTTTACAATATGAAGAGCTGGACAATCAGCGAAAATAATTACAATGAGTCGTCGAATACATGAAGAGTTGTTGAATACATGAAGAGAGGGAGAATACTTGTAGGAAGAGAGAAAGACAGTCACAATGAAGGGATATCGAGTACATGTAAGTAGAATATAGGGATAAGGCTTTAAGAGTTCTTGGTTACAAAGTGGTTAAACAGGTTTGTTTTAACTAGTTTTCTAAAGCTAAGATAGGATGAGGAGCTTAATGATCTTACCCAGCCAACCGTTCTGTTGACCTGCTTGGAAAGCAAGAGTTCTGTCCAGGTATCAAGTAGAAACTGTTTAACTGTTAACATCCTTCAAAGCAGCCTCCCAGGTTATCTTATGTGTCATCCAGTTCATGGGGGACACACTGAATGCACAGTATTACAGGTCATTTCTGCAGTACCATCTGCGTCATGCAGTACGTGAGAAATGTCCAGAAGGGTTACGCAAGTCCATAATCATTCATGGCAGCGCCATAGCTCACACAACAGATCGTTGGGGATGGGAGACTAATTTGAAGGATTTTAACAATTAAACGTACCTACTCTCAAGTTGATTGTGTGTTTGGTTAGTGAAATAGCTACCATTTATTACTTGTTAATAAAATGATGATTTCAAATGTCCTATGTTTTGCTTCTCCTCTACCAGAGACAACTGCACTCATCTCTCATCTCGAAAATGCGCCAACACGGGAAATCAAATACAGTATACACATTTGAAAGTGTGTGGCATAAGAACATAAGTAAGGCTATTCTTATGTTCTTATGTCACACACTTTCAAATGTATATATTAGATTTCGAGTGTTGGCACATTTTTGAGAGAAAAAAAATAGTTGCCATGACTTATGAATCAACTCTCAGTATATGGGATATAATAGGTCACTGCAAATACTGGAAAACATGATGATCAGACTGATATTTCAAGTTTCTAAATTTGACAGAATATAATCTTTTATTCCTATAGATGCTAAAGTATATCTTAAGATTTATATAATATTTTTTTCTGACATTTCATGGTGATACACCAGCCCTGTTTGATGGACTTGATTTCAGTCTCAGGAAGAAGTCTTGAGACTTCCTCGAAACATCTTTCTGCTTCTCCTTCATTATTCTAGAATGCTACAGATAAAATATTACATTACAATTTGTATTCCACCAAAACCCTTATGAGTTCATGGCGATCGCAATACATTCAATTACTGGAAACAGACCCCGTTAAACATAGTATAATACCAAATTCCTTAAAATAAAATAAACACAAATCATAATCAATTTCAAGATAGAAATTTCTTAAATAAAAAAGCTTTTAAAAGCTTCCTAAAAACCGTACAACAAACTTCTGATCTAATTAAAAATGGTAAATCATTCCAGATTAGAGGTGCTTGATAATAAAAAGATGCATTCCATTGCGTAAATGACCTAATTTGTTTTGGGGAGAGAAATCAAAGGTAAATCTGCTTCCTTAAAGCATGTCCTGATCTACCTACTAATAAGGAGACTAATTCCAGCAGATATGATGGTCCTTGACCATCTAAAATATTGTCAGCTACTTTTGCTTATCAAGCTGTCAAATTTTGGATCTCTTTGGCTTCAACTTTCAAAAGAGTGTCTGATTATGTACAGTTTTGAAAATCTCTGAAAAACTTTCTATTTCATAAATATATTTTGTCAACTTTGTAATGACCATAACTTTTGAGACAATGGGGCTCATTTTCAAAAAAGATAGATGTCCAAAAGACAGTATAAAACAGCATTTGGACATCTTACTAGTCAAAACTCCAAATCCATTCTCAAAACAGACTTTCTAGATGTCTTTCTGGTTGTTTTGTATCCAGTGCATCCAAATCTTAAGGGAGCATGTTAGAGGTGGGTCTTGGGCAGGTTTAGGACTTGGACGCTCTTCAGGAATAATCAAACTTTTAACAAAAGGTTCAGTTTTTTGTTTTTTTTTAAATGTCTGGAGGTAGACCTGTTTAAAAGTATCTAAATGCTAAAAAGGTGCACAAACTGACCAGTTGACCACTGGAGGGATTAAGCATGACCCCTCTTTACTACCCCAGTGGTCACTGACCCCCTCCTACCACCCAAAGATGTTTAAAAAACATCCTGTATTAGGAGGGGGGTGCTGAAAAGTTCTCCTCCCAAGCAGCTTCAGATGTTAACACAGACATTTGAACCCAGAGAGCAGAGGAGTTACTGCGGTGAATTTCACATTGAGAGTTCCAGGTACGGATGTAAGCTGGAATCCCAAAGAAATGGGGAAAATGTTCCCTAAAGCTAAAAGCAATAGAAAGGAAATGTGGAGATAGAAGAAACGAGGGTTGTTCTAAAATTAGCTTCATCACTTATTGTTTGGCTCAGAGGAAAACACATGTTTGTCCAACCAAACAGGGGGGTCCATTGTAGCCAAGACGTTGCGCTAAAACAAAGGCATCTGGATTCCATAAGGTCTTCTGATCTAGAAGAGACTGACGTAAATAACAGTGATGGTAAATTTCAGTTCTATGTCATGCGTATAGCCTACGAGCACGTTATGCTTGAGCAAGTGGGCTGTGGTCATAAACTGTCGTATTCTTTATGATTTCCAACCACAGTAGAGCAGGGTTGTTTTTATGTCATGTGTTGGCACTCTAAGGTCCTACTCAGAAGAGACCTGTGGAGTAACCTGAGTACATAGCCAGATGATTAGTCAAATGTTTCAATCTGGAGACAAAAAGAACTCCCATATGTCCACGCTTGCAAGCATTATAGTAATTTGGAAGTCAAAAAACATTCATAAGACCTTAATTTTCTAGGGGGGAAAAAACAGGGTTTGGAAGCTTCTTGGTTTTCACTCTGATGATTTTGGAAGTTTTGGCTTTTTTTTTTTGAAAGATAACTCCAGTCTTAGGATTCGGCTTTCAACTCGATTTTTGGCTGTTGGTCATAGTAACCTTCAGTGACAAACCTCAGCAAACCAAAGAATAAGTGAGACCCTTTGATGAAATTATGCCAAGTTAGGCATTTACCAAACATGAAAACTTCTCATACGCCGACAGATTGGAAATGCTGGGGCTATTCTCCCTGGAAAAGCGGAGACTTAGAGGAGACATGATAGAAACCTTCAAAATCATGAAGGGCATAGAGAAGATAGACAGGGACAAATTCTTCAGGCTGTGGGGAGCCACAAGTACAAGGGGGCACTCGGAGAAATTGAAAAAGGACAGGTTTAGAACAAATGCTAGGAAGTTCTTTTTCACTCAGAGGGTGGTGGACACATGGAATGCGCTCCCGGAGGCTGTGATAGGCCAGAGCACGCTACAGGGGTTCAAGGAGGGTCTAGATAGGTTCCTAAAAGAAAAGGGGATTGAGGGGTACAGATAGAAGTAGAGGTAGGTTATAGGATTAGTCAGAAACCACTTCACAGGTCATGGACCTGATGGGCCGCCGCAGGAGCGGACCGCTGGGCGCGATGGACCTCTGGTCTGACCCAGTGGAGGCAACTTCTTATGTTCTTATGTTCTAAGTGCAACAAAGTTTCCATTTAGTACATCGGCTTCTTTGCTGAAGTTGGTTGAGTGGACTGCTAATCAGAAGAGAGAGAAGCAGAATTTATGTGTCGGTATTAGGAAATGGACTGTGAGCCTTTTAAAATAAATATATCCGAAGTGGTGTACAGCAAGAATAACCTGAGCATAGGCTATACTCAATTAAAGCTGTACAAATATTTAAATGACAATAGACACTATAACTTAAAATGCTACTTCTAATATCAAAATAAGAACATAAGAATTGCCGCTGCTGGGTCAGACCAGTCGTCCATATTGCCCAGAAGTCCACCCGGCGGCCCCCAGGTCAAAGACCAGTGCTCTAAATGAGTCCAGCCTCACCTGCGTACGTTCCAGTTGAGCAGGAACTTGTCCAACTTTGTCTTGAATCTCTGGAGGGTGTTTTCCCCTATAACAGACTCAGGGAGAGCGTTCCAGTTTTCTATCACTCTCTGGGTGAAGAAGAACTTCCTTACGTTTGTACGGAATCTATCCCCTTTCAACTTTAGAGAGTGCCCTCTCATTCTCCCTACCTTGGAGAGGGTGAACAATCTGTCTTTATCTACTAAGTCTATTCCCTTCATTATCTTGAACGTTTCGATCATGTCCCCTCTCAGTCTCCTCTTTTCAAGGGAGAAGAGGCCCAGTTTTTCCAATCTCTCACTGTACGGCAACTCCTCCAGCCCCTTAAACATTGTAGTCGCTCACACACAAACTCATTAAAACATAGCACAGGGGGTAAGTGGAGGTGTAACATATATGCACATAAGATGGAGCAAAAAGAGTTTGATAAGCATGGAAAACTGTACATGGAGTCATAAAAAGTGTATATGTTGTAATGAAGTCCTGCTGCAGTAAGTGGAGCCAATGATAATCCCTATGTGTGTGTGTGTCTAGGGCCAGGCTTTCACCTGCTTCCTGAAGTAGAAAGAGTTTTGCACTAGGAAGAGTTTTTCTGGAAGTGCATTCCAAAGTGTAGAGCTACTTTAAACAAATCCGCTTTAAACAAACTAGCACCACTAAAAACAAAAAATAAAATATGCAGACCATCAGACAAATGGTTTGACGCCGAACTCCTACATCTAAAAAGACAATGCAGACAATTAGAAAGGACATGGAAAAAACAGAAACAAGACCACACCAAAACAGAATGGAGACACCAAATCAAACAATACAAAATCAAACTGAAGGAAAAAAGAACAGACTACTACTCCAAACTCATTGGCACCGATAAACCGGACACAAAAAAAACTTTTCAACCTTGTCAGAAATCTCACTGATACCAAACCCCACCTCGCCACCCTAGGAAACCAAACTCCAACAGCCTCCCAACTAGCGGACCATTTCAAACACAAAATCATCACAATCAGATCCACATTTAACAACTCTCGAAACATCTTAGAAGAGATACTAACAAAACCCACAAAAGACGAAGCCACCTCAGCAGATAGGACCTGGACCGACTTCCCAACGACACAATGGTCAGACCTAGACCGGCTGTATAAAAAATACAGCAAATCTTCATGTGATTTGAACAATTGTCCTCCTTATCTACTAGCTACAGCGTCCACTAAATTCACAGCTGGTCTCACGCTATGGCTGCAAACCAGCCTAAGGGAAGGTCAGTTCCCCCAGGAACTTGGCGAAATCATAATTACTCCCATACTAAAAGACCCCAAAGGCCCAATAGACAGCCCAACAAATTATAGACCAATCGCTTCTATACCTCTATACGTCAAACTCATAGAGGGTCTAGTAGCACAATATCTCGCCAATTACCTAGAAGACCACCACATCCTATACCCTACTCAATCCGGATTCAGAACCAATCACAGTACTGAAACACTTCTGGTTTCCCTACTAGACATAGCCCGTCAGCACCTCAGCAAAGGAAATAAGTTACTAATCATCCAATTCGATCTTTCAGCAGCATTTGACTTAGTTGACCATTCCATACTACTCCAGATACTAGATGCCATAGGAATATCAGGTAATGTTCTCAACTGGTTCCAAGGATTCCTCAAAACAAGATCATACAGAGTCAAGTCAAATGATCTTCTATCTGACTCATGGTCAAACCCCTGCGGAGTTCCACAAGGATCCCCTCTATCACCCATACTTTTCAACCTCTTCATAGCATCCCTAGGCATGGCCCTAGACGCCCTAAACATTACATCCTTCAGCTACGTGGATGATATAACCATCCTCCTCCCCTTCGACATCCAAGACCCCACCTCCAACGGACGCCTGAAAACAACATTGGAAACTGTAGAAAAATGGATGACGAACCACAAGTTAAAAATGAATGCGGAGAAAACCAAATTCCTACTACTAGAGAAGGAACAAAAACCATCCCTAACAGAACTAGATATAAACACAATCAAATATCCAATACAGAATACTCTCAAAATTCTGGGAACACACCTAGACAGAGGCTGCACAATGCAAACACAAATACACAATACCATAAAAAAAGCATTCTTCACCATGCGAAACCTAAGAAAAATAAGAAAATTCTTTTCCAAAGAACACTTCAAGATCATTGTACAATCCCTCATACTCAGCTCCTTAGATTACTGCAACAGCCTCTACCTACCTTGCCCAAATACTATGATAAAACAACTACAGACCGTTCAGAACACAGCTATCAGACTCATCTACTCGCTCAGCAAATTCGACCACGTCACACCCGCCTATGTAGACTCTCACTGGCTTCCGATATAAGCAAGAACTCAATTCAAACTCTACTGCTTACTTTTCAAAGTAACCCATGGTATGGCCCCCAATTACCTGAACAACCGTCTTTGCCGCTACCGACTACCCAGATCAAGAAGAACTCAGAATCTTTTCACCTTCCCCCCTCACAATGGTACCCGATGTAAGAAACTTTACGACAGCCTTCTAGCAACTCAGGCAGCGAAAATTGACCCCACCATCACCAAACTGATGATCAAAACAACAGACATCAAAGTGTTTCGGAAAGAAATCAAAACATTTCTTTTCAAAAAACACGTCCTTACTTAATACTCCCCTCCCCAATCGCACATGCACTCTCCCCAGCAAATAACACACTAGTCATCCCCTTGAACCTCATTTACGAAAAATATCCAAACTCCTAAATAAGCATCTCCCTTAGGTATCCATTTAACCTTCTTCTAAATAAGCATCTCCCTTAGGTATCCACTTAACTGATTCCTTCAAAGTTAGGTATCTTTCTTCAGTTGCGTATATTGTTTTCCCCACTGAACCTTGTAACTACTTGAACCCTGTCAAGTTATTCTATTGATAAATCCAGATATCTTATACTTGTATTTCTATACCACAACATGTAATTTACTTAAATCATTGTAATGTAATTCTCTCGGTAATGTCCTGATCTCTTTTAACTGTAATCCGCTTAGAACCGCAAGGCACAGGCGGAATAGAAATCACAAATGTAATGTAATGTACTTTGGAAAAGGCTCATTCTTTGCTTATTGAACTTGGTTGTATTGTCTAGAAAGTAAGTGCATGGAAATACTATTTAGTCATCTGCTTTATTATTAATTGATTGTAAATTACAGCTTTGTTTTTATTGTTATTCAATTGTAAACTGCTCTGCTATTTCAGATGGAAGGCGATAAGATAAACTAAACTTTCACGCTTTCATAGTTAAATGGGTAATCCTTTAAGGACACAAAATCCACCGCAAACAAAAGTCCAACACAAGGCAACAACAAACAAACTGAATGGCGAGAGTCACGTTTAAATGCCTTTATTACAGAAACCAATGGATGGCATTAAAAAATTCCTGACGCGATTCGTGTTTTGGCCCCTAAGGCCTGCATCAGGAGTCCAAACGCTGTGCTGGTTTGGCAAACCTATATTGTGTGAGAACAAAACATGAAAGTCTTAACAACAGGAAATAGTGTGGATTTGTAATAAATCCAAATGCTGACACATAGACAGCAAACACAAATATTTGCGAGTACTACTGAACGTTTGCTGTGCAGTGTGGAGGTCTGAGAGGTTCTTCTCCTGAAGCAGCGACCCGTGAAACAAGGCCTTGCAAAGTCTCTTGTTGAGATTTATTCAGAGTTTTCCTTAATATTGATTTAGCTTTTCCTATGAGAGATTGCAATCATTGTTTGAATGGTGAAAAGATTTTGAGATACTCACCAAAGGACGCAGGAAAAAGCAGCAACACTTCAAAGTTATACAACTGCTCGGCAGCTAAGTAACTGTAATTGGTTGTGCAACCTTTTTGACTTTTTTGTACCTGGTCTTCTATTGAAGCGGTGGATTTAAGTACGGTTTTTGGGCCAGAGAATTTTTTCTTCCTCTCTTAGGAGGGAGTTTTTTTTACTCTCTGGCTCTAATTGGGGCTTATGCTCTGTTTTGAGTAGTATCCTTTGGATTTTGAGGCCATTTTTGTAGAATGATTCCAGCTGTGTAGACCACTGGGTACAAATATAAGTAAATTATATATATATATATATCCCGAGTGGTATAAAATACAATATCAACTATAGGTAGCAAAATCCACTCAATAGGAGAAGTGCACTCAACAGGAAAAGGCCTCAGAGATGGAGCCTACGCACAGTCATAGACTGGGGAATTCAGAGTAGTTTGTTAGCTCCTGGCTCCAATCATTGGCCAAAAAACCTGTATTATATTTCCTAACTTTTTAATTTATTACTCATTTAAAACATTTTTTTAATTTTTAGTTTTTTTAGTTTTTTTAAACAATAACCATAAAACCTTGTCTATATTTTACCATCACTAAAAGTGTTAAACATACTATTTTAATGCACTCATGAAACTGAGAACAAGTGTTGAAGTTAAGGTTTCAAAATTGCTACTTATCTGAAGCTAATAGAAGCTTGAGAGCATGCCAGGGCAACAATGACTCAAAAGAGTGCCTCAAAAAGGTTTTTTGGCCAATGATTGGAGCCAGGAGCTAACAAACTACGCTGAATTCCCCGGTCTATGACTGTGCGTAGGCTCCATCTCTGAGGCCTTTTCCTGTTGAGTGCACTTCTCCTATTGAGTGGATTTTGCTACCTATAGTTGATATTACAAATATAAGTAGACACAGATATTCATATGTTGTACTGTTAAGTGACGTGTCTACCCTTGTTCAGAATTGAGAGCGGAGTCTTTTTTTTAATGTCATCTATTGGTTTTAAACGTGACTCTCGCCATCCAGTTTGTTGGTCTCTATCGCTGTTGCCTTATGTTAATCCTTTCAGGAGCCACCTAGATTCAGGTGTCACCATGCATATGTGCAGGTATTCGAGTCATTTGTGCACATTTGTGGACAGATAAGTGCACAAATGGCAATATTCTTAATAGTGCACTCTTCTTAAAACTCACTGAAGGATATGTTCAACCCTCCACGAATCATGAAAACCGATACATATCCTATATCTTTCCTCATTCAGTTCTAAGGAGAGTCGGAGGTGAGATTCTCAAAGAAATGAGAATACTATTTCATCAGTTCAATTTTCAAATGTATTACCAGTTATTTTCACAATCACTATCACTTTACAACTTAATCTTATAAAATGATATTGTTTACTTGGTGCATAGAAGCTTAAAGAAAGCAATCGCTTATCTTTATCACATCGGGGGGGGGGGGGGAGGATACATTCAAGCTGACACAAATTCATGTTTCGCCAGCATGAGGCAATTTCTACCTTCATTAAAACTGCATTTGAGAGAGTTTTAAGCTGCAAAGTGACAGTGATTGTGAAACTAACCCCCTTTTTCTAAGGTGCGCTAAACGATTAAATGCTGACGCGTCCATAGACTAACATGCACGCGTTAGCGTGTAGTGCACACTAAATCAATGAGCGCACGCTACTCAGTTAGCACAACTTAGTAAAAGAGGACCTAAGTGGTATAAACTTGAAAATTGGACTGAGGAAGAGTCCCTGGTGAAATAATATTCTCATTGCCATTTCTTGGAGAATCTCACCTCTGACAGTCCTTGGGACTGAATGAGGAACGATATAGGATTTGTACTGATTTTCAGCAGTCTAGCTATGCCACGGGTGAGACATGGCTGGGGCCACAATTATGTATGTAAATGATAGAATATTATGATTTAGTGCACTCTGTCACAATCTAGGAACTGCAAAGCAAATGCAAAGAAAGAACTCCAAAAGAACCGCCTTAAACCTCAAGATAGAAACCCACAAAGAGGTAGAAAAGTCAAAGGTTCAGAGAGTGGTCGCTCTAGGAACTGGCATTTATACCAGCCTTATGACTAGTGTAAGCATAGGCGTCGGAACGGGGGAGGCCACAGGGGCCTCGGTTGCTGTTTTAGCCCTCCCGTCAGCCGCCACGCAGTGTCATACACCAGGCCTTCCCCGGAACTCTTCATTCCACTTCCGGGGGAGCAGGCCTGCTCGCGGACGCTACACGGCGGCTGCTGAAAATTTAAAACTAAAGCGCCGTGAGGAGGTGGGTGGAGGACTTGGGAGTGCACCAGGGCAGAGCGTTCCGCTGCCAATGTCCAAAAAAAGGTACATTTGTCACCTGTCACACTAGTACTCTATCAGGAAAAAAGTAGGTGGCTAACTTTTCTTTTACAGGATAGGCTCCAAACAAGTCCCACTTTATAGAATTGCCCTCCACATATACAGTATAAGCTAGACATGCAAAAGCTTTTCTGGTTATAAATTAATGTGGGTGTCAGGTCAAAAGCGCGCCGGGACAAAGGCGTGCGCAGACAATTGAGCGCAGCGCAGAGGCGCAGAAAATGACTGTTTTTAGGGCTCCGACGTGGGGATGTGGGGGGGAACCCCCCCCACTTTACTTAATAGAGATTGCGCCGCGTTGTGGGGGCGTTGTGGGGGTTTTGGGGGGGTTGTAACCCCCCACATTTTAATGAAAACTTCACTTTTTCCCTGTTTTTAGGGAAAAAGTTAAGTTTACAGTAAAATGTGGAGGGTTACAACCCCCCAAACCCCCCACAACGCCGGCGCGATCTCTATTAAGTAAACTGGGGGGGGGCTCCTCAACAAAAACCCCCGTCGGAGCCCCTAAAAACAGTAATTTTCTTCGGCGCGTGCCTCCGTCTTGCGCTCAGTTGTCGGCGCGCGCCTTTGTCTTTCGCGGTGTTGTCTATGAACCATTAATGTGTGGCGAGCTGATAACAGAGAAGGAGTATTGTTTGAATACTGTTTATTAGATCAAGGCTTCCAACTTGTCAACTAATTTGCTGTTCTGGAATCTTCCAATGAAGACAGTTCCTTTCTTTTTTGGATTCATCTAACTCTTCATAATAAGTCAGTCTCCCTTTGTAGCTCCTCCAATGTTCTCATTCCTTGCTTAGTTTTGTTACGGGCATTTCATCTCTTTCAGCTGTTGGAAACTGTTTGTGTGAATGTTAGTATATATAGAACAGAGAAAACCGCGTTTAATTCTACTCTTAAATAGTTCTTTCACCATTTGCATAATTTCTTGTTCGTGAAAACCTTTTGTAAAATGTTAATTTTTATGTTTTATTAAAATGTATTGGTTTATTTATTAGTGCTTATTATCTCTTATGGATATGAAATGTATATCATAATGAGCTTTTTGAAGATTTGATTATTAAATTAAAAATTTATAATAGTTATGGGATAGGGTGGGGGGAGGGATATAGATTGATTTGTTTCTTGAAAGAGTATTAAGTGATGTCTTAAATATAAAATGTATTTAATTTGTACTGCACTTATTGAAAATATTGAAAATGAATAAAGAATTAACCCCCCCCCAAAAAAAACAACTTTGTTATGCCGCTTGTTCCTACGACAGGTCCAAGCGGTTTATAGATAAGCAACAAATGAAAAAGAACTCCATCTTAAAATAGGACGGACCTATACAACTCAAAACCAAACATAAGAGAGCAACATTCACTCACTTAAGTGACATAAAAAATGCATCTTGTGCCAATGTCAAATCACAGGACACAAACTAAAAAAAACCACAGTCCATTAGAAAGTATGGATTTAAAAAAAATCTTTATTCATTTTGAAACCAAAAATAAGTGCAACATATTATACAACAAGTTACACTATAAAAGCACCTAAATTCAATCAAATTGTAATCTATGAAAAATACATATCACCTCCCCCATCTTTATAGTCAAAAATTGTACTCAAATTAAAGATTAAAAATATTTCCAACCCCCCCCCCCACAACCCCCACCCTGGACGTGCATAATTAAGGGGCAAAATCAACAGCAATCACTCTGCAATAATTTGTCAATGGCACCCAAATATCCAGAAACTTCTTATAATGTCCCTGCTGTATAGCCATAATACGTTCCATTTTAAAAACGTGACACAGAGACATCCAGGTATAGTTTAATCGATCGCAGTTTTTCCAATTCCTTAAAATAAGCTGCATGGCAACCCCTGTCATAATAAAGAGAAGTTTGTTATTATGAGATGATATTTGACTTTTAGCTCTCATTAAAGTGCCAAATAGCACAGTGTCATATGTTAATGCCACTGGATTTTCCAGTACTTTGTTCACCTGATCCCAAATAGAAAGTATGGATTAACTCAGATGCAATCGAGTTTTCCCCCCCAAAAGCTTCACAGAAGAAGAAGGTCTTTAACAGCTTAAATTCTTTCTTCCAGCCTCAGGTCATGTGCCAGAGAACTCCATAAATATGGAGCAATGCAATAAAATGCTTTGTTCCTGGTGAATTCCTACCTTGCCCTATTTGCTGATGGATAGATCTGAGCGTTCTTATTGGTGCCTAAGGAATTGTCAGAGAATGCAGATAATTAGGTTGCTGAGAATAAAAAGCTCTGGGGTCCTTTTACTAAGGTGCGTTAGCCATTTTAGCGCACGCTAAAACAGCTAGCGCGCCTTAGTAAAAGGACCCCTTTATGCGTAAGAATTAGAGCTTTGAAGCAAATTCTGTTAAAAAACTGGCAACCAATGAAATTGCAACTAGAGGGAGGTGTTACTCTAGCAAATTTCTTTTTATAACCTAAAACCTTTATAGCGGAATTTTCAATAGTTTGTAATCTTTTAAGATTTCTTTTTGAGAGTCCCACGCACACAATGTTAAAATAATCTAATTTTGAAATGACTACTGCTTGAATGTATGTAAATGTTCCTGAAAATATCCTCTTAATGCCCGCAAAGCTCCCAATGAATAAAATCCCTTTTTTTACAACAGCCCAAACTTGACTCTCTAAAGTTAATTGATAGTCAACCAAAATGCCAAGATATTTAGAACTCTCCACTGATGGAGATTGTGTTGTTTTTTTATAGGTTTCCCTCTGTTAAGAGAATGTTGCTGGAGGTGGTACAACCTTTAGAGGTTCATAATTATAGGCACCCCATATAAGAGGCATGGGGATGCTAAGCCTCCACAGCCCAAAGCCCAAGCCCATTCACCAATGTGACACCTTCCCTGTCTTGGGCTGCTCCAGGTGCTGGTATTTCTCCCTCCATCCCTCTCCCTTCATTATCCCTCCAAGGCACGTTCTGCTAACATACTTTGATTGTTGCTATTAGCAACACCTCAGTGATCAAACCAGGCAGCTTTGGGGCTTCGAGGACTTCTCTGCGATGCAACCTGCCTCTTCTGCTGATACTTCCTGTTTCATTTCTTATGGCAAGCATAAAACGAGCAGAGAGGACCATGCACTTTAATAAGGTACATATATGAAGTGGAACCGACATGGACCATGTTTCAGCTCAGAGAGCCTGCATCAAGAATCCGACGATTCTTCAAATATTCCACTAATAGGTTGACTGAAAAGTACACTGAGCAGTCCTTTTGCACAAAACAATCCATGTAATTTCAAACACAAAACTCCTTGTTAAACCTTCATAAACAGAGGCTGACATCACCGGGATGGAAGCTGTAGTTATGGGGGGAGTGACTTTAGCATCTCTCTTTCACATATGAGGAAGGCTACTAAAATGGTGCGTGGTCTTCGTCATAAGGTGTATGGGGACAGATTTAAAGATCGCAGTCTGTATACTTTAGGGGAAAGGTGGGAGAGGGGAGATATGATAAGAGACGTTTAAATACCTATGTGGCATAAATGCACATGAGTCGAGTCTCTCATGTGAAAGCAAGGTTTGGAATGAGAGGGCATAGGATGAAGTTAAGAGGTGATAGGCCCCGGAGTAATCTGAGGAAATACTTTTTTACAGAAAGGGTGGTAGATGCATGGAACAGTCTCCCGGAAGTGGTGGTAGAGACAGAGACTGTGTTTGAATTCAAGAAAGCCTGGGATAGGCACGTGGGATCTCTTAGAGAGGGGAACAGATAATGGTTACTCCAGTCTGCGGATGGGCAGACTGGATGGGCCATTTGGCCTTTATCTGATATCCTGTTTCTATGTAACAGTTATAAGTATTAAGACAAGAAAACGCAGCAGGAGCAGCAGCAAGGAACGATACTGACAATGTTCATGCCACCATCTTGACTCCACTCCCCCTCCAACCCTCACTTACCCCTCCCCCTTTTACTAAACCATGATAGCGGTTATTAGTGCAGGGAACTGCACTGAATGCAATGTGTAGCTCCCGACACTCATAGGAACTCAGCATTCAGCGCGGCTCCCTGCGCTAATAACCGCTATTGCGGTTTAGTAAAAGGAGAGGGTTAGTTTTACAAATTTCTACATAATGAATTGGAAGTGTATCGAATAAATTAGGTGGAACACAGTAAGTAATCAGGCAAAAATGTTTTCAAAAGAAGCTCCTTTTCCTGGAAAATAAATCCTCAGCCTGGAATAACATTCTGGTCTGGCAATCGGTGACTCATTCCTCAGACGAATTTGTAGCACAATAACAAATATAGATATTTCCAATAAGTGACCCAAGGAGAGATCAGAATAAATTTCAGAGAAAAGATAGAGAGAGAGAGTATTAAGCAGTGCTGAAGCACACACTTCATCATACATCAATCAGGAATCACAGTTACTGGTGTTTCTTTCTGGTACGAGTGAGCCAAATGGAATTATGAACATCTATTTCTTGCAGCTCTGTTAGGTTTAGCTAATGGGACTTTTTTTTTTTGATTGCCCCAGTGAATTGTTTGCATCCATTGAGGGGCACGACTGTTGGCAAATTGTAGTCTTGGATGAAATTTCTTTCTATTTAGCATTCTAGCTAAAACTAATGAAGTCCTAGATGGCTGTTTTTTGCCATGGGATCAGCATTTTCATGTGTGTAGATATAGAGATATTACATTACCTTAAATTACATTAGTGACTTCTATTCCGCCAATACCTTGCAGTTCTGGGCGGATTACGAAAGAAGATAACTGGGCATTTCCAGGAAAATCACAAATTAGGGTGCCGTTTACATGGTTGAGACTCTGCTGGGAGATTTACAAGAGTGGGGATAGTCATGGAGATGTGTTAGGATTTCTTGATAAATTTCTTGAATAACAAAGTTTTGATTTCTTTTCAAAATGATTTGTAGTCGGTCATTGTTCTCAGCATGTTGGAGAACTGGTGATCAAGTTTCGCTGCTTGCGTTGCTAGTAGGTTGTCATACATCTTGCACTGTGCACCTTTGATTGGGTACACAGATGTGTAGATATCAGAGAGAGATGAGGCGAGAGATACATGCATTTTACATATTTTTACATTTTTCTAAAGCTTATATCATTTTTATGGGTTTACATATGAGCCATTGAACTGCAATAATATAACGGATCTGCTAGTACAATCTGATCATTAAGAACCTACCATATTTTCACTCATATACCGCACACCCGTGTAAAACGCGCACACGGGTATAGCGCGCGGGGAACAGAAATTTATGTAATAAAATGTTAATATAGCGTGCACACGCGTATACCGCGCATGTTAAAACCTCCCACCTACTCCGAACCGGCATCCTCCCCCCCGCTCGCATCATCCCCCTCCCCCGCGATCCTACATCTCCCCCAGCACCGCAAAGACAACTCTTACCCGATTGGGCACCGGCACCAGCACCAATGCACAGGATGTGCCAGTGCCAGTGCCTGAAGATCCTCCCTCGTTGGGCTGGGCTGGGCTGGGCGGTGCGAGAGAGATCCTCCTTCTTCCTGTGCCGGGCTGGACTGGGCTGGACTGGGCTTTGAGCATTTGCGCATGCTCAAAGCCTTCTGGTCTCGCTCTCTCCAAGATTATCTCGGAGAGAGCGAAACCAGAAGGCTTTGAGCATGCGCTAATGCTCAAAGCCTAGTCCAGCCCGGCACAGGAAGAAGGAGGATCTCTCTCGCACCGCCCAGCCCAGCCCAACCCAACGAGGGAGGATCTTCAGGCACTGGCACTGGCACATCCTGTGCATTGGTGCTGGTGCCGGTGCTGGTGCCCAATCGGGTAAGAGTTGTCTTTGCGGTGCTGGGGGGGATGTAGGATCGCGGGGCGGGGGGGTGATGCGAGCAGGGGGGGGGATGCCGGATCAGAATGAAAAAAAAATTTGTACAACGCGCTCACACGTATAACGCACATGGTTATGCACGGTTTGTAAAATTGTGTATAACGCGCGCGTTATATGCGTGAAAATACGGTAATTGTAGAAATAAAATCTTAGAGTTGATTTAAAAAATCTTTATTCATTTTAAAACCAAAAATAAGTGCAACATATTATACATACATTTTATACTTTAACAGCACTTAAATCTATCAAATTATATTTTATGACAAATACATATATCATCCTCCCCTTTCTACAAATCCAACAATTGCACTCAAATTAAAAGTATCTCCCCACCCTGGACGTGTATGATCAAAGGGCAAAATCACCAATCACTCCTTACAGAATTTGTCAATGGCTCCCAAACATCCACAAATTTCCTATAATGTCCCTGTTGTATGGCCATCATACGTTCCATTTTAAAAGTATGACATAGAGATTCCCACCAAAAAGTATAATTTAACCGATTGCAGTTTTTCCAATTCCTCAAAATAAGTTGAATGGCAACCCCTGTCATAATAAAGAGGAGTTTATTATTATGGGAAGATATTTGACTTTTGGCCCTCATTATCGTACCAAATAGTACAGTATCGTACGTCAATGCCACAGAGTGTTGATTTTGATATCGAGAAGCCATATTGGCTTCGAATTGAGGAATTAGTCCACCAGAAATGCCCTGTAAACAAAAGATAAGATTTGTCGCTGCTGGGTCAGACCAGTGGTCTATTGTGCCCAGCAGTCCGTTCACGTGGCGGCCCTTAGGTCAAAGACCAGTGTGCCCTATTTGAGTCTACCTTACCTGCGTATGTTCTGTTCCAGCAGGAACTTATCCAACCTTTTCCTGAATCCCTGAAGGGTGATTTCCCCTATAACAGCCTCCGGAAGAGCGTTCCAGATTTCTACCACTCTCTGGATTACCTTTGTACGGAATCTATTCCCTTTTAAAATGGACTTGGTAACTTTTTCATGACTAAAATGTCTATACTGGTCAGGTGAAGAACCAGAATTACACAAACTGTTTAAACCTCTTAAAAGTCAGAAAGCTTCATAGCTAATTCTTATACAGCACCAGAAATGTGGACTTCAATAATGCTTCGTCTATATCAGACGCCAGAATGCCTTATCTATATATATAAAATCGGAGGTATGTATGTGTGTATGTATGTATGTGTATGTGTATGTGCCACGATCACGCAAAAACGGCTTGACCGATTTGAACGAAACTTGGTATGCAGATCCCTCACTACCTGGGATGATATGTTCTGGGGGTCTTGCGGCCCACAACTCTATGTTGCTTGCTCAAGGGTGGGTTCACCCAAGAATTTATATGTTCTTGCTCCAGGAGGTGAAACTAAAAATGTTGTTTATAATCACGTTTTGCGTTAGTTGTCTCGCGGCCCACCTGCACACGTGGGCGGAGCTACAAACATAAAATCAGATTTCACCCATTCATGTCAATGGAAAAAATGTAAAAAGCTGCCATTCTCACAGTAATTCAAAAACGGCTTGACCGATTTGAACGAAACTTGGTATGTAGATCCCTCACTACCTGGGGTGATATGTTCTGGGGGTCTCGCGGCCCACAACTCTATGTTGCTTGCTCAAGGGTGGGTTCACCCAAGAATTTATATGTTCTTGCTCCAGGAGGTGAAACTAAAAATGTTGTTTATAATCACGTTTTGCGTTAGTTGTATTGTATTCATTTTGTCAAATATTTCACATTATAATTTGAATATTGTACTTTTTATTAAGCTGTAAAAAAATAATTTCATTCACCACTATAAAGTTTCTTTATTTGAATCCATTTACAGTGTTATTGCTATAATTAAATACCCGTGCACGCCGGGGCATCAGCTAGTATTCTATATATAAATGTTTCAAATGTTTTATTTTTGTAAAGGCTTTTGATTATGTCATAATGAGTAAATTCTACTTTTCAATTATAATACGCAGGCACCACTGTAAACTACTTAGAATTCTTTTGATAGGTGTTTTAAAAACCAATAAATAATGATCATAAATTAACAGTGCTCTGGAAAAAAACCCTGAGAACATAAGAACATAAGAACATAAGAAGTTGCCCCCGCTGAGTCAGACCAGAGGTCCATCTTGCTCAGCGGTCCGCTCCCGCGGCGGCCCATCAGGCCTAGTGCCTGAACAGTGATCCCTGATTAATTTTATAACTTACCTCTAATCCCATCCCTATAATCTACCTCTACTCTTATCTGTACCCCTCAATCCCTTTGTCTTCCAAGTACCTATCCAAAGCTTCTTTGAACCTCTGTAGCGTGCTCCTGTTTATCACATCCTCCAGTAGCGCGTTCCATGTATCCACCACCCTCTGTGTGAAAAAGAACTTCCTAGCATTTGTTCTAAACTTCTCCCCTTTCAATTTCTCTGAGTGCCCCCTTGTACTTATTGATCCCCTTAATTTGAAAAATCTGTCCCTGTCTATTTTTTCTATGCCCTTCATGATCTTGAAGGTTTCTATCATGTCTCCTCTAAGTCTCCGCTTTTCCTCCGCTTTTCCTCAGCTACAGACAAGGGTTGGCTCAGTTGACCCGTTTAGTAACTTTGAGTTTACGCCCAGCAGTGTCTACGGTGAGCTGTCAAAGCTCAAGGTTAACAAAGCAATGGGGCCGGACAACCTGCACCCCAGGGTGCTTAGGGAGCTGAGTGATGTCTTGGCGGAGCCACTGTCCGCGCTCTTCAACCTCTCCCTTAGTACAGGCAGCGTCCCGTAGGACTGGAGGACGGCTAACGTCATTCCACTCCACAAGAAAGGCTCAAAGATGGAGATAGCAAACTACAGACCAGTGAGTCTAACATCGATAGTGAGCAAACTAATGGAAACTCTAATCAAACACCAATTAGATAAGATCCTGGATGAGGAGAATCTACGGGATCCCCGACAACATGGATTTACTAAGGGGAGATCCTGCCAATCCAACCTGATCAGCTTCTTTGACTGGGTAACGGGGAAGCTGGATATTGGGGAGTCCCTGGACATCGTGTACCTGGACTTTAGCAAAGCATTCGATAGCGTACCACACCGCAGGTTACTGAGCAAGATGAGTTCTATAGGATTAGGTAACACATTGACGAAATGGGTTGGGAGCTGGCTTAGAGGTAGGCTCCAAAGGGTGGTGGTGAACGGCACCCCCTCCGAAATGACGGAGGTGATTAGTGGAGTACCACAGGGCTCAGTCTTGGGCCCAATCCTATTCAACATCTTTATAAGAGACTTGGCAGAAGGGCTTCGAGGTAAAATAACATTATTCACCGATGACGCCAAACTGAGTAATGTAGTGGGCAAATGCACAACAGACGAAGATTCAGTGCCCGTCAACATGATGCACGACCTACTCCTATTGGAGCGATGGTCTAGGGCATGGCAACTCAACTTCAATGCCAAAAAATGCAAAGTTATGCACCTGGGCAGCCAGAATCCATGCAAGTCTTATACCCTTAATGGCGAGATCCTAGCAAAAACGGTAGCAGAACGAGACTTGGGGGTAATCGTCAGTGAGGACATGAAGTCTGCCAATCAAGTGGAGCAGGCTTCGTCCAAGGCAAGACAAATCATGGGCTGCATACGAAGGGGTTTCGTCAGTCGTAAGGCGGAAGTCATTATGCCATTGTATAGATCCATGGTGAGGCCCCACCTGGAATACTGTGTGCAATTCTGGAGGCCGCATTATCGCAAGGATGTGCTGAGACTGGAGTCGGTGCAAAGAATGGCCACCCGGATGGTCTCGGGACTCAAGGATCTACCATACGAAAAACGGCTTGACAAATTACAGCTATACTCGCTCGAGGAGCGCAGAGAGAGGGGGGACATGATCGAGACGTTCAAGTATCTTACGGGCCACATCGAGGCGGAGGAAGATATCTTCTTTTTCAAGGGTCCCATGACAACAAGAGGGCATCCGTTGAAAATCAGGGGCGGGAAACTACGAGGTGACACCAGGAAATTCTTTTTCACTGAAAGAGTGGTTGATCGCTGGAATAGTCTTCCACTACAGGTGATTGAGGCCAGTAGCGTGCCTGATTTTAAGGCCAAATGGGATCGGCACATGGGATCTATTCACAGGGCAAAGGTAGGGGAGGGACATTAAGGTGGGCAGACTAGATGGGCCGTGGGCCCTTATCTGCCGTCTATTTCTATGTTTCTATGTTTCCAGGGAGAAAAGCCCTAGCCTTTTCAATCTGTCAGTATATGAGAGGTCCTCCATACCTTTTATTAGCTTAGTTGCTCTTCTTTGAACTCTCTCAATTACCTCCATGTCCTTCTTGAGGTACCTCAACCAGAATTGAACACAGTACTCCAGGTGCGGACGCAGCATAGCACGATACAGTGGCAGGATGACTTCCTTCTTTCTGGTCGTGATACCCTTCTTAATGATACCCAACATTTTGTTTGCTTTCCTTGAGGCTGTTGCACACTGCGCCGACGCCTTCAATGTTGTGTCTACCATCACTCCCAGGACTCTTTCAAGGTCGCTCACCCCTAGCGCTGATCCCCCCATTTTGTAAGTGGGGAAAAAGTTTCACTGCGACCAAATGAGGATTTGATATAGACAGACACAACAGTAGCATGGAAAGTTAATTAGTCAGGCAGAGGCTTGTAAATTGTAAAGTTGATCTATAAAAATTCTTCAGGCATAATAGGGACCAAGAGATCTACCATTTTCTCGGTCATAACACCCCAGCTTTGGAACAATTTACCACTATACCTACATAATGAACCTTCCTTAGATAAATTCAAGCACTCCTTAAAAAGCTTTCTGTGTAAGGATGCATTTGAAACATAGACAGCATAACTTACTAATTACTAAATCCTTAGACCTTAATCAATCCTACAAGTAGGTCGCTAAATTATCCTTTTATTTTTTTTCTTCTACTTTTCCTTTTTTTTTTTTCTTATGTGGTCCCACCATATGTGTTTTTCCCTAAATGTTTCTTTTTTCCTTTAAAGATTGTAGCTCATCCCTCTTGCCTTTTGTACCAGTTTGTATTGGAACGTATATCATTTGTATACAATGTTTTGTTTTGTCCTCCCCTTTTTAAAAAAACTGTTATACGCATTGAAATATATGATATTGCGTAGATAACAAACCTTAATAAACTTGAAACTTGAATCATAAAAATGAAGAATTCAGACAACTTTACATAAAAGACACTTCCCTTACTAAGTTCAAAGCTGCCCCCTGACATCAGAGAGCTTCCAAGACATACTCATGTTTCATTTCTCGTAACAGATCACAGCAAAGGACAAACCACAATGCATTTGTCATAAAGAGCAAGAAAGAATAGAATCCTCTCAAGTTTTCCTTCTTTAGAATTAAAGAGTCTTAAAAAGCAGGAATTCTGCATGCTTCTAAAATTCATAGACCTTTAACTCCCCCCTCCCCCCGCCTTTTACAAAACCATAGCACAGTTTTTAGTGCCGTCTACAACGGTAACAGCTCCGACGCTCATAAAATTCCTATGAGCGTCGGAGCTGTTACCGCCACAGTCTGTGCTAAAAACCGTGCTATGGTTTTGTAAGGGGGGGGGATAATGTTTAACTTTATTGTATTTTGCAAATAATTCAATAAAATTTCATGTAATTAAAAAATATATAAGGTTTATTAACATCACAAACAGCAGATAAGAAATAATAAATCAACAATGAGCTGCATATATATATATATATATGTCTGGGTTTTTGCAGCCCGGAAAATGGTAACCCTAATAGCACCAGCTTTCTTCAGAGTAGAAATCTCACATGCAGCTCTGTGCACTTTTTAACTGCTTCCATTTTTTCCTATAGTGCATCCTGCTGAGAAATGCCAGGGTTGCTAGTGGTGAGAGGCCAATGGTACCCCAGCTGGGAAAGGGTGGGCCTGTGGATTTCCCCAAAGAAGACTTGACCGTTATTCCACCTCTCCCAACTGTCTGCATGCACTTCCACTACTTCTAATCAGCAGAAGAATTCTCTCAACTCCATCTATCCTTCCATTATCTTCTGACCAGCAGAAGAGCAGTTCTTCCAATTGTCTGTTTTTTTCTTTCACTATCTAGCACAGTGGTTCTAAATCAGAGGTGCCCAACCTTTTGGCTTCCCTGGGCCGCATTGGCCAAAAAAAATGTTTCTGGGGCCGCGCAAACGCTGCAGCATGACAGAGGAGGGAGCCAGCAAGACAGTAAACACCCAGGGGTAGCAGAAGAAAATAATGCATCGCCCTCGACCGGGGCCACACAAAATACGTCACGGGGCCGCAGGTTCTAAACCTTCTTAATGCCGTGACCCTTTAATACAGTTCCTCATGTTGTGGTGACCCCCCCCCCCACCATAAAATTATTTTTGTTGCTATTTCATAACTGTGATTTTGCTACTGTTATGAATCGTAATGTAAATATCTGATATGCAGGATGTATTTTCATTGTTCCATATTGAACATAATTAAAGCATAGTGATTAATCTCAAAAACACACGTAATTATTATATTGTGAAATATTTATTTCTAATTACAAATAAATGTATGTGGGCGTATCTGCAAGTGGGCGGACCCGCCTGCAGAAGGATAGAGGAGCGGTGTCTCGGTTCCTAAGACCAGTGTTCTTCAACCTTTTGACACCTATGGACCGGCGGAAATAAAATAATTATTTTGTGGACTGGCCCCGTTCTGCGGACCGGCAGTTGAAGAACACTGGCTAAGTCGTGCCCATCTCCACTCAATCTCCATCCCAGACCCTGCCCCCATAATAATACTAATTGTAACACCAATTTTTCCATTCATTTTTCATATATACACACTATATAATTGTATTAACAACACATAATGGTTAACCATAAAATTAAACTTCACAAAGCACACTGTATGCTTTTCAATATTCATTCCTAGCGGAAAACAGATAACCCCATGCAAATGCAGGACCAAAAACTAAAAGTACTAATATTTACAAGATGTAAGACTCTGTAAGCAGTACAACCCCAGAGGAAAAGAAACAAATGCATTTCTTCCTGAACAGACAAATCAATCACTAAATAAAAAATATAAAAGCATTTCTCCTACCGTTGTTGTCTCTCTCCCTTCATGTGCCTTGCCTTCTGGCCTGCCCCCCGGTGTTATCTATGGGTCGGTCCACTGTGCAATCAACGCCGCGTCTTCGGGCAGGCTCCCTGAGTGCTGCATTGCACAAAGCTGTGGGCAGCGGCTCCTCACGAGCGTCCCGCGCCTCATCTGGAAGCCTTCCCTCTGACGTTGCGACAGACTGGTAGAAAATTTCTGCGAACCAGCACCGGTCCATGGACCGGCGGTTGAATAACACTTCCTAAGACCATCGGAAGTATGTATTTTCCGATGGTCTTAGACGACCCCTGTGAAAGGGTCGTTTGACCCCCAAAGGGGTCGCCACCCACAGGTTGAGAACCGCTGATCTAGCAGAAGATATTCCCCAGTTGTCTGTCCTCCCTTCCACTGGTTCCGACTAGCAGAAGAGTTCTCTCAGCTGGTTGTGCACCCTTCCACTCAGTGGCGTAGTAATACCTCACCAAGGGGTCCTTTTACTAAGACACACTAATTGTTTTAGCGCATGGTAAACGCTAATGTGCCCATTATAGTCTATGGACGCATTAGCGTGCCTTAGTAAAAGGACCCTTAGTAAGGTATTACTACGCCACTGAGTGGAAGGGTGCACAACCAGCTGAGAGAACTCTTCTGCTAGTCAGAACATTAGAATTGAGATATAGAGAATCACATGGACCTAGTTTCAGTATTTCTTTTCTAGATGAAAATATAGCCAATTGGTTTTCAATTATTCTGTAGGAAAGTGTATACATTTTTTTAAATAGTTGAATATAATTATAGCAAGAATACATCAGATGTGCATGAAATTAATCAAAAAGACATGTGAGATCTATTTGCATGTGCTGCTTTCATTGTATGCTAATAGATCTCATGAATATTCAGTGAGGAAATCCTGAAAACCCGACTGGATTGCGGCCCTCGAGGAGGGACTTTGACACCTCTGATCTACACCCTTCCAGCCATTGAAGCCCTCCCCAGCCCATCCTCCACCTAACGGCCATAGTCTGCCCACTACTGGCCTTAGTTCTTCAATATTTACAATTATTTTCTGATTCTAGATCCTCTGTGAGTTGGGGGAGAAGCTGGGAGTTAAGGGGATGCCAGCACCTCCATAGCTAAGTGACCAAACAAGACTGCATAAATAGCTGTGCTAAATTAAGGTCTCTTAGCTATACGGGTGCCAGCACTGTATCAACAGCACTGTATCAACAGTCAGCCCCCGGATAGCTTGTGGGTAGTGGCTGAAGATGTGGGTGTGCTCTCCGCCCCCTCAGGAATGAAGCATGTCCCGATCTGGATGTCTCAGCTCTGATCTCTACATTCTGTATATAATGGGGCTTACAAAAAAAAACAACAAATGAAACAAGGGAACAGGCTGGAATCTACAAGGAAATAACTGCCACATAACCGGAATTACAAGTACTTAAAGGCATCTTTAATCAGCCACTTTGTAGGATTAATGATTGCAAAAGCCAGCAATTGTTTGAAGATGCAAGTTCTTAGTACTTCTGAGGTCCTTTATCAAGCATTACTGATACTGGCAACATCGTGGCATTAAGACAAGGCTAGACCATGAGCTCTTTCATGTGCAATGATTTGTTTTCCCTTCTTACATCATAAGAACATAAGAATAGCCTTAATGGGTCAGACCAATGGTCCATCAAGCCCAGTAGCCCGTTCACACGGTGGCCAATCCAGGTCCCTAGTACTTGGCCAAAACCCAGAGAGTAGCAACATTCCATGCTACCGATCTAGGGTAAGCAGTGGCTACCCCCATGTCTTTCTTAAAACCAGCTACGCTATCCGCTCATACCACAACCTCTGGCAACGCGTTCCAGAGCTTAACTATTCTCTGAGTGAAAAATAATTCCTCCTATTGGTTTTAAAAGTATTTCCCTGTAACTTCTTCGATTGTCCCCCTAGTCTTTACAATTTATGACGGAGTGAAAAATCGATCCACTTGTCCCCGTTCTACTCCACTCAGGATTTTGTAGACTTCAATCATATCTCCCGTCAGCTGTCTCTTTTCCAAGCTGAAGAGCCCTAACCTCTTTAGTTTTTTCCTCATACAAGACGAGTTCCATCCCCTTTATCATCTTGGTCGCTCTTCTTTGAACCTTTTCTAATTCTGCTATATCTTTTTTGAGATGCTTGATCCTGCATCTTTGTAGAAAGGCCCAAAATCAGGACTTCTGACAATGATTACCAAATGGGAACAGTTATCCCAAGTTAGGCCAGTTTCAGTCATATTCAGGGTACAAAAAAGTGCTCCGATTGAATAATTTAATCCCCCTTTGGTTGCTGTGCTCCTCCCTCTCCCCTGAAAGTGAAACTGTATGCATTAAGAGGGGAGGGTTATTATATGTCTTCTTATGTTTGATGAAAGTCATTGTATATGGGGGAGGGAGGGTTATTATTATTATTAGGTTCTTATATCCCGCCATACCCAAAGAGTTCTAGGCGGTTTACATTCGTTACATTAGGATCCGGTCTGAACCCGGATTTACAAAAATTTTATCGGAATTGCAGGTAGCGCGGAAGGAGGCACAGGTTTATCATAGTTGGGTTAGAAGATAAAATGGAGGGAGTGGGAAACCAGAAGAGGGGGGGGGAGAGGGAGGTGGGGGTGGTGGGGGTTGGAGTGTATGCGGGGAGTAAGGACTAAGGGTCTTGTTCGCGGAAGAGGTGTGTTTTGAGAAGTTTTCTGAAGTCTAGGTAGGTCGGGGCCTCTAGCATCATTTGGGCTAGCCAAGGGTTCAGCTTGGCCGCCTGGAAGGCGAAGGTTTTGTCGATGAATCTTTTGAGCTGGCATGATTTTATGGAGGGGAAGGTAAACAACTGGATTCTGCGGGATTTCTTGTTGGTGCAATACATATTGAAATGTGGGGAGAGGTATTTTGGTGAGAGACCAAATACTGTCTTGTAACAGGGATCTGCATTAAATTTTAATAGGATATTAAGTGATATATTTAAATATAAATTGATGTTATATGTTGTTGCACTTATTGTAAGTTTTAAAAATGAATAAAGAATATTTTAAAAAAGAAAAGAAAAAAAAAATCACGTTTTTCAAGCAGAGTTAGAAAACACCCACAAGGGGCGGGCCAGGGAGGGCCTAAGCCTTTCAACTTTTTCCTGGCGATGATGTCCAAGAACTGAGCATACCTAGGTAGGATTACCATATGGCTCCATAAAAAGGAGGACGGATTGAGACATCCAGGTTCTATTTCCATTACTTTCAGTGGAATTAAAACCCAGATGTCTCAGTCTGTCCTCCTTACTTCCATTGCTTTCAATGGAAGTAAAACCTGGAGTAAAACCCGGAAACTCAATCCGTCCTCTTTTTTTTCTGAAGCCATATGATAACCCTTTGCCAGGGGTAGGCCGGAGCATGAGCCAGGTCAGGTTTTCAGGATATCCACAATAAATATGCATGAGATAGATTTGCATCTCAAGGAGGCAGTGCATGCAAATCCATCTCATACATATTCATTGTGGATATCCTGAAAACCTGACCTGGCTCCGGCTCTCAAGGACCCCAATGCCTAGGGGTTCAAACTGAATACCAAGGTTTTCAGATGGGAGTTCAGTAGGCTGCTGATGTATTCTACCAGCAGGACTTGGGGAGCCCTGCTAGCTAAGGTATTTGTTTTAAATTTGGGAGAGAACCTGGAGCATGAAAGCCCCCTTCTACCTTTCCGTAAGCATCTGAAGACCTGGCTCTTCTCCAGAACGTAACCCCGTCCCGCTCCTGGCACTCTCACACCAACCTCTCTTCTCTCATACTTATATAATTCCACTGGAGTTCCGTTCCTTCCCTAACCATGTAAACCGTGTCGAGCTCCATCTGCGGAGATGATGCGGTATATAAACCCAAGATTTAGATTAGATTAGATTAGGGTCAGAAAGAGGAAACACATGCCCACTCCTCCTACCTGTTGGCCTACCAAACTCTTGCCTTCTGGCTACTGGAACTCACAATCCCAGTGATTGTATATGTGGAAATTCTGTCATCATTCCACAAAAAGTATCCCAGGCATGCTCTGTTTTCTGCATCCCAAGGACTCCCATAAAACAGAGCTTTTCCGCTTCCATTCAATATGCTCCTACTAATGAGGGCAGTGTAGCCTTTAGTGCTTATTATGCAGAGGGCATCAGGAAGCATGTGGAAGAAAACCAGCCCTCACCAGATGTTTGCACTGTGCTCTCTCTGTCCTCAAGCAATACCACTGAAATCACTTGGTCTATTGACATATGCTTTTGGATGTCTGCTTGTGCCACTGCATTACTGTGAAATGTTTTGCAAACAGACGCCCTCTGGGAATTAGTACTGAATGCAGCACATTGTCTCGCTCTCCAAAATCATGAATGAATGAGGATCGGCTGGATCGGCAGACCCACGCACGGACTGATGCCGAGATCTTAGCCTAATCCTCTTAGCCTGTGCGCTTAGAAAGGAAAGACAGAAGCTCACTTTCAGTTCAAGCACAGAACTCATTGTTGATCATCAGTGGGTTGCCTGGCACCGAATGCAGCCTACTTTGTTGCTATGTAGCCAGGCTATGGAAATCAATCAAAAAGGGATGACGCCAACATCTTCTAGAGTTCTCCTGCAACATCCCACTTGGAGCCTAATGGTCTGGACACACTGTGCAGAAATTTGGCAGGGCAGCTCGAGCTCACACCGACATCAGAAGGCTTTGGACTTGCAGGTTAACAATTTGCACAAGGCTTCACGAGGCAGCTCCAAATTCCAGAATGACCTGCGACTGCTGGCAACAAGGGAACTTAACAGGGATTGTCTTGTTCATACTTGTGCACAGGAGACATGTTTAAATAGAAAGCTTCCTTTGATTTTGATTGGATTCCCAAATATGATACCATCAAGTGTTTCTCTGGCTCAAGCTGCCTTCATCTTATGTTCTCGGTCAATGATTTGCATGAGCGTATGCCCTTCTTAATGAATGCTCGGGTTAAAACACAATAACAGGACCGCTGGGCGCGATGGACCTATTGTCTGACCCAGTGGAGGCAACTTCTTATGTTCTTATGTTCTTATTTACGAGATCCGTTAAAAAAATACCGAGACTGTAATCTCCCGTTTAAACAATTGAAGCTGAAAGGAACGTCATCTTCATCAAGGTCTGATCTTTGAGATCATGTCCCAAGTTGATCAGCTCTTGAAGGAGGAAAGACGGCCATGTTTACAAGAACTCTAGGGTGTACCGTGCATTATGAATTTTTTTAAAGTGCTTGTGGATTTGTCATGTCACCAGCATGCACGCCGGTGCTTTGACATCTCAGCAGTCCAGCTCCGAGATGAAAAGCTTTTGCAGCTCTAAGCAAGTTTGCACGCTGTCAGTTACTCCAAATATGAGAGGCCGATGAATTAAATGAAATGATCATTTTTCTCCTATGGTGTCTGTTCCCATGAAGTGCAAAGCTTCAAGTTTTGAAGCCAGACCAGAATAAAAGATGAGCCCAGAAATCACAAAGCTGAATTCTAAAGACGAAAAAATAAAGTCGGAGCTTCGTCGCTAGTATGCATTTCTGCGACTTGGATTTTTCTTTAGGAGCAGGACTGTTCTTTTAAAAAGAAGCAGAAACAGTTACTAAAATCACTATGAGGGTCAAGATAAGGAAATTGGGTCATTAGGGCATAGACAGGGGGTGGGTAAGCAGAGTGGGCAGACTTGATGGGCTGTAGCCCTTTTCTGCCGTCATCTTCTATGTTTCTATGTTTCTAATTGATTTTATTTTGCCTAGTTTTCAGAATTCCTCTCTGTTCACTTGGGCCATAGTGTACAGGAGAAGGAGAAAATACTGGGAGGTGGAGGAGGTGATGGAGATGAAAACGGTAACAGAATTCAAAACCACATGGGATAAACCATAATGGAGTTCTTTATGGAAGACTTGAAACCATACAAGCTTAGTGGTGATTAGATGGCAACACCAGCAATTGAGAAGTGCTGGGCAGACTTCCCATGGTCTGTCCCCTGATCATAGCTGTTTTATGTAAAAGGCCTTATTTGGTTTGTTACCAAATTATCCCCTCCCCCCCCCCTTTCCTAAACTGCGATAGTGGCTATTAGCACAGGGAGCCGCACTGAATGCTCCACGTTGCTCACGACGCTCATAGGCCCTCTTTTTTTAAAATTCTATGTATAACAATTTTTATTGAAAAAAATCAAATAATCAGTACAATAGGATAATACAAAAATACATTCAATACAATAAGAATCACAATAATATTTCATACAAATTTAAATCATTCTTTCAAATTTAATTTCTATATGAATTAATTCAATCTTATCTACACTCCCCTTAATTCCGTCCCCTATCCACTATCTTCCCCTAAATGAAATCCCTCACCCTAGATGAAAGTTGACAAAAGCCCTCTTTATGTTAGTTTATGGATGCGTTAGTGCTTAGCACGGGCTAATTCGATTAGCACACCTTAGTAAAACGGGGATAGAGTTCCTATGAGCGTCGGGAGCAGCGCGGAGCATTCAGTGCGGCTCCCTGAGCTAATAACCACTATCACGGATTAGTAAAAGGGGGAGTATATGATGGATGCGAGCATATGATGGATGCGTTTGATCTTGGAGTCCATATTTGAACTTTGTGCAGCCATTCTGGGGGGGGGGGGGGTTATCCCTTCTTTACAAAGCAGAGTATGTAGAGTTTTTGGTGGAAAGTTGTTATCTTTTCAAGTAGCTCAATTGAGTCAAGAGTTGCTTCTAACTATTCGATCATCTTCACCATAGTTTGAAGACTTATTTGTATAGTAAATTTATGGAAGAGCATTGAATTTTATGCTTATATTTTGTATTTGCACTGATTATGTTCTTAAAAAATTTGTTAACTGCATGAAACTGGTGTATTGCAGTATATAAATAAAATAAAATATTATGCTGTTATTTGGAAGAGCTGGAGTAGGCCTTTGATAACAACTTCAGTAGTTACAGAACAAGGCCAGGGCAGACTTCAATGATCTGTGCACTGAAACTGGCAAGGACAAATCAAGAGCAAGCATGCTTCTGTAGCGTCACACCAAATACCCAATACTGCCCGAACTCAAACTCCTAGGAGTAACGATAGACAGATGCTGCACAATACAGTCCCAAATCAATAAAACATCCCAGAAAGCTTTTTTAATTATGAGAAATCTACGTAAAATAAGAAAATTCTTTGACCCAGCACAATTCAGGCTAATTGTCCAATCAATAGTCTTAGGTCTACTGGACTATTGCAATTCCCTCTATCTACCTTGTCCTGCCAATATGATAAAACAACTTCAGACTATGCAAAACACTGCCCTCAGACTGATCTACTCCCTGAGAAAATATGATCATATTACAACTGCCTTCCTAGACTCTCACTGGCTACCTATGCAAGCACAAATTCAATTCAAATTCTACTGTCTATTATTCAAAGCATTAAACGGCTCCGCCTACCCCCTATCTAAACAACCGCCTAAACCAGATCCTCACCTCAAGACAAAGAAGAACTCCGAACCCTTTTGCCTTCCCTCCACTCAAGGGCACTCAGCGCAAAAAGATGTTTGATAACCTTCTGGCGACGCAAGCAGCAAAACTTAACCACTCCATCTCCAACCTGTTGACAGCAACGGGCGACTTCAAAACTTTTCGAAAAGAAATCAAAACCCTACTTTTCAAAAAATTTATCCAGATATCTTAACCCAACCCTTCTCCCTCCTCCTAGATAAATTCTCCCCCAAAACCTCCACTTAAATAATCTCTTCCTCCCCAAAACACCAACCAAGTATTCAGATCCCTGAAATATAACGTAATCTTATTTGTACTCTAACTGTAATCTATTTGTTATATCACACAGTAACGTACAGTCAATTTAATATCCAATTTGCAAGTTCTTCCGGAATTAATCCAGGTACCTCTCATCCCTTGTAACCAAAAAAAAACAAACCAAAAACCCAAAACTGTTGTAACTTCACTGGAAATGTCCAGTTAGCTCTTTTGTAATCCGCCTTGAACTGCAAGGTATAGGCAGAAAAGAAGTCCCTAATGTAATATAATGTAATGTACTTATGCCATGAGTTTATCTTGTTGGGGAGAGTATAAGGACTCTACAGGTCATTTATCTGCCATCATCTACTATATTACTACCATGTTTCCACCAAAAATAAGACAGTGTCTTATATTAATTTTGTGTCCAAAAAATGCACTAGGGCTTATTTTGTGTCCAAAAAATGCACTAGGGCTTATTTTCGGGGATGTCTTATTTTTTCATGTTCAACAATCATCTCTCCCTTCCTCTCTTCCACCCCAATTCTTCCTCTTTCCTTTCTCCCCCTCCCCCCCCATGTGCAGCATCTTTCCTCCTTTCCCACCCATCCCCTTGTGCTGCATCTTTCTATACCTCCCTCCCATCCCACTGTGCAGCAGAACCCAACCGAACCTCCCATCGTGAGACTGACATACCTCCGCTCCGAGGCCTCCTAAAGTAGCAAGGGTGCGGGTTGCTAAATCGACGAGTCTGATTTTTTTCAGCAAATCAGGCAGCACTAGCATCAAGGATGGAGTCAGGGAGTGACGGGGACATTTGGGGGGGAGGCCCTTCAGGGGTCGATCTTAACTAGGGCTGATTTTGGGGGTAGGGCTTATATTAGAGCATCTTTAAAAATCATGCTAGGACTTATTTTCGGGATAGGTCTTATTTTTGGGGAAACAGGGTATCTTTGTAGGCCAAAAATTCATTATTATTCAATGTACTGTAAACTGCATTGGGTGACTCTCTTCATGAAAAGGCAGTTAATAAATAAATATTTTGTTTAGCTCCTCCTGTTGTTTACAGATTTTTCATTTCATTTGGGGTTTTAAAACATTTTTGTCAGGTGTAATGCTGAGGCAAATGTCCGTTGACTTCTCAGTGCCATGGCACTACAGTAAAACACTCGGTGCCAAATAATGAGTAGAGGTCTGCACGGGAACGGGGATTGCGGGAGTCCAGCGGGGGTCCTGTGGGAATCCCTCCCTAACCCACAGGACTCCCACGGGGACCCCCCTCTGGCCCACAGGACTCCCATGGGGACCCCCCTCTGGCCCAAGGGACTCCCACGGGGATGGAAGGCTTTGGAAGCAGGGTTTGTCCATATAATATAATGGACACGTCAGCCTTAGTAAAAGAGGGGGTTTATAAGTTAATTACCTGAACAGAAAACAAAAAAAGGGTTCCACCAAAGAGATTCCACAAGGAAAACAGCAGCGCAAACACAAAAGAAACTGTGGAATTGATGATCCTGTCAGAAGTAATTGCTGCTTTTTATGGGAACGGGCAGGGATAGAGGTAATTCTTTGTGGGGATGGGTGGGGATGGAGAGGATCCTGACGGGGATGGGTGGGGACGGAGAGGATCCTGGTGGGGACGGGTGGGGACGGAGAGGATCCTGGCAGGGACGGGCAGGGATGGGTGGGATTTCTATCCCCGTACAATGCTCTAATAATGAGTCAAGCCTTCAATATAATTACTAAATAGGCCTCAAAGTGAGACTAAATCAAGACCCCAGGCGCTTAATACCCCATTAAGGGGTTCTTTTTCAAAGCACAGGCCTGCTCTGGAAACAGACCAGAGAGAGAAAAAACTCCCCACTTCTACAGGAGAAAAAGTCTCTGGCCAAAATACCAGGCTCTATAAATTGCTTAAACCACAAATTATCTGGCACAAACAGATATAAAAGTTATTGTCAGTGAGGTCGCAAACACATCTCAAAAACATCATTTCCAGAGCAGGCTATTGTTCGTGTTTCAGCATGGGGCATCTGATGGCCCTCCACAGATCAAGCGATCATTGTAATCCTCAAGCATGCGACTCACACTGTACAGTTGTGATCCAATCACAACTGTACATGTCCAAAAAGTCTCAAAATTTCTCCACACGAGTCCCTGCAAGACCTTGTTTCGCAGAACGCTGCGTCAGGAGAATAACCTTTTCTCGCCAAAACTCCAGCTTCCCCAGTTGAGAGAAGGATATTCTCCTGATGCAGCGCTCTGCAAACAAGGCCATGCAAGGACTCTAGTGGAGAAATTTTGAGACTTTTAGGAACTGTAATGTGATTGGATCCCAACTGTACAGCATAATGCTTGTCTGGGCGGTTGTATCCTTACGCACACAGACACTCATAACATTGACAGCCTTTTGTGTACACGTACAGGGGAACGTGTGGTGCAGTGGTTAAAGATACAGCCACAGCACCCTAGGGTTGCGAGTTCAAACCCACGCTACTCCTTGTGACCCTGGGTAAGTCACTTAATCCCCCCCCCCATTGCCCCAGGTACATTAGATAGATTATAAGACCACTGGGACAGACAAGGAAAAATGCTTGAGTACCTGAATAAATTCATGTAAACCATTCTGAGCTCCCTTGGGAAAACAGTATAGAAAATTGAATAAATAAATAAATAAAATCTATTCTAATGTATACTTATGAATGGATTTTTTTATTTATTGTTTTTTTACAAATAAAGTAAAATTCTGGAATCTCTCTTGGCACACCTGGAATCTCTTCAGGGCTCACCACTATGCCATGGCACACAGTTTGAGAGACAACGCTTTATAGAATACAGGCCTCACAAACTTATGCAAGTCCTGGCGATATTCAGCCAAGACTCATAAAAGACTTATGTGGGTCCAAGCTGAAGATTGGCTGGGACCTGCATAACTGGGTTTGTCATATTCTTTCACACCTGCTCCCACCAGTTTCAACCCCCTCTTCCCAATCTTCCCCTTATCCCAAGATCAGACTCTTCCAGGCCTTTCCCCAGCCCCTTTAAAAAGATATAAAAAAGAATGGAGTCTGTCCAGAGGAAGGCTACCAAAATGATGTGTGGTCTTCATCATAAAGCATACGAGGACAGACTTAAAGATCTCAATCTGTATACTTTGGAGGCAAGGTGGGAGAGGGGAGATAGGATAGAGATGTTTCAATACCTATGTTGTATAAATGCGCATGAGTCGAGTCTCTTTCATTTGAAAGGAAGCTCTGGAATGAGAGGGCATGGAATGAAGTTAAGAGGTGATAGGCTCCAGAGTAATCTAAGGAAATATTTTATTTTTTTTTACAGAAAGGTAGTATATGTGTAAAATAGTCTCCTGGTAGAGGTGGTGGAGACAAAGACTGTGTCTGAATTCAAGAAAGCGTGGGACAGGCACATGGGATCTCTTAGGGAGAGGAGGAGCTAGTGAATGCTGCGAATGGGTGGACTGGATGGGCCATTTGGCCTTTATCTGCCGGCTATGTTTCTGTGTTTCAAATGGAACAATAAGGTATTGGACTATTGTTAACGAATCCGAATCAATGGATGACAAATTGAATTTCTTATTAGTGCTGAGTGAAGATGGGACCAACTAGAAAGAGATGTGAATACGTAAGAAGTAAAGATATTACATTACATTACATATTTCTATTCCGCCATTACCTTTTGGTTCAAAGCGGATTACAAAAAGAGTTATGGAAGAAGGGTTACAACGTTCGATCAGAGAAGGTTTCCAAGAGAGGGAAAAGTAGGATCTGGGGTTAGGGAAGGGATGGTAAGAGGGGGGTTAAGCTTTATCATGGTATTAAGCTTTATTAAGGGATTTCTTGAAGAGTATAGTTTTTATTTCCTTTCTGAACATCTTGTAGTCTGGGGTTGTTGTCAATAGGTTGGAGACTTGGTTGTCTATTAAGAATAAAGGTGCAGTTAAAAGTCCTGCTTATACCATTCAGATGATAAAATCACATTTGAGATTTCCTAACAACTATAAAATGGAAAGATTTACTGCGTTACAAAAGGGATATTTTAAGAAATTTCAGGATGTATGGAAACCATTAACAAAATATTGTCAGGATTAAGTAAAATTATTTCCCTTATGTTTATCAGTTTATGAGGTAGGGAGGGGGATATTTTATTATTACATATATCATACAATAATGGAGTATATGGTTGGGGGGGATGGGCGAGGGATAAGGATAAGAATATATGTAATATACCAATGATTGTTTATAAGTGATGTATTTATTGTTACTGTGAATAAAAATATTAACAGTTAATGTAATTTGTGAAAATGAATAAAGAATTATAAAAAAAAATAAAAAGAAACCACAAGTACAATAAATAACCTAAGAAAAACTGAAATAGCCATGAGAAACAGCTGTTGAAAGTATGTAGAATAAATAATTCATAAAAACAGAAAAAAGTTTGAAATGCATTAAATATTTCTTAGACAATGGAATGTGCTGCACAATTGAGGAAGAAGTCGGCTTATGCAAATAAACAAAAACATACCGCCATTATCGACAGATAGTGTTATAAAACTGCATGCTGAGAAAACAAGATACTGGATAAATAAACCAAGGCATATCCAGATGTTATGCTTCCTAAGAGTTGTTACAGATATACGGAAAGGTTTGCCAAAATGGATGAACTCCCCCCTCAAACAAGCTACAGATGCAGTTCGAAGCTTGAGTAATTCAGACGTAGAATAGGGCAAAACCTGTAAAGGCCACAGGTCTGTCGAGACCATCGGTGTTCGTTTCCTGTTGCAATACATACCAGCCGGCGAGTTAACAGGCCAGGAAAGGCCACCGGCCAGTTAATTTGCTTGTCAGTGGCTATCAGGCCACTTTCACCTGCACATAACAAGTTATATTCGCTGAAAATGATAGGTTAGCGCCAAAGTACAAGATGGCTATGTCGGAGGCATTTTGGAAGTGTTTCAGGGGTGGAGTCCAATTAGCTCCTGATATTCAGTGCTAACTGGCCAGTTTTAGTGCAAAAATAAGACCCCCCATAATTAGCAGACCTATCTTGCCCCAACTTTTACTAAGCTGTGGTAAAGGTTTCAACTGCATAAGAACATAAGAATTGCCGCTGCTGAGTCAGACCAGTGGTCCATCGTGCCCAGCAGTCCGCACACACGGCGGCCCCTAGGTCAAGGACCTGAGCCCTAATTGAGACTAGCCTTACCTGCGTACGTTCTGATCTAGCAGGAATTTGTCTTTGTCTTGAATCCTTGGAGGGTGTTTTCCCCTACGACAGCTTCCGAAAGAGCGTTCCAGTTTTCCACCACTCTGGGTGAAGAAGAACTTCCTTACGTTTGTACGGAATCTATCCCCTTTTAACTTTAGAGAGTGCCCTCTCGCTCTCTCTACCTTGGAGAGGGTGAACAACCTGTCTTTATCTACTAAGTCTATTCCCTTCATTATATTGAATGTTTCGATCATGTCCCCTCTCAGTCTCCTCTTTTCAAGGGAGAAGAGGCCCAGTTTCTCTAATCTCTCGCTGTATGACAACTCCTCCAGCCCCTTAACCATTTTAGTCGCTCTTCTTGGACCTTTCTTTTTTCTAATTTTTAATTAATTTTTATTTTTTTCTTGGACCCTTTCAAGTAGTATCGTATCCTTCTTCAAGTACAGCGAACAGTGCTGGACACAGTATTCCAGGTGGGGGTCGCACCATGGCCCGGTCCAGCAGCATGATAACCTTCTCCGATCTGTTCGTGATCCCCTTCTTAATCATTCCAAGCATTCTGTTCGCTCTTTTCACCACCGCCGCACATTGCGCAGACAGCTTCATTGACTTGTCGACCAGTACTCCCATGTCTCTTTCCTGGGGGGTTTCCCCGAGTACTGCACCAGACATCCTGTGTTCGTGTACAAGATTTTTGTTACTGACATGCATCACATTACACTTATCCACATTAAACTTCATTTGCCATGTCACGGCCCATTTCTCGAGCGTGTTTATGTCCTGTTGCAGGTCTTCGCAATCCTCCTGTGTCTTCACTACTCTGAATAACTTTGTATCATCTGCAAATTTAATCACCTCGCTCGTTCCAATTTCAAGGTTGAAGAGCACAGGCTCAAGCACCGAACCCTGCGGCACTCCACGCTTTTCTAGCCCGAGTATTTACCCACTCTCTGTTTTCTATCCGCCAACCAATTTTTGATCCACGTGAGTATTTCACACTCAATCCCATGGCTCGCAATTTTTCAAAGTAGTCGTTCCTGCGGGACTTTGTCAAAGTTCTAAATGTTCCGAGGCTGCTCCGAGCTCATAGAATTCCTATGCTCCGACACTGTCAACGGCTTGAGCTCCCTCTTGCCCCGATCATGTTGGGGAGTCGGGGGGGGCAAGAGGGCTTGAGCTCCCTCTTGCCCCGATCGTATCGGGGGTGCCGCGGTTGGCTGGGGCAAGGGCTTGAGCTCCCTCTTGCCCCGATCGTGTCGGGGAGTCGGGACCGCCAAGAGGAAGCAGCAGGACACCGGTAGGAGCTTGTACATGATGGGGGGAGGTCGGGAGGCTGTGGGGGTGCGAGCAGTCCTTCAGGGTGGGGGTGCGGGTGGGAGTGCGTGCGAGCGGTCCTTCGGGGTGGGGGTGCGGGTGCGTGCGAGCGGTCCTTCAGGGTGGGGGTGCGAGCGGTCCTGCGGGGGGAGGGTGAATCGGACATCAGGGGGGGGCATCAGGCTTTCAGGGTGGGGACAGGACTTCAAGGGGGAGAGGAGAGTCGGGGCGGGCGAAAGGAGAGTCGGGGTGGCCAGAGGAGAGTCAGGGCGGGCGAAAGGAGAGTCGGGCAGCATGCGCGGTATACGGGTGTGCGCGGTATATAAAAATTTCTGTACATAAATTTGTGTTTTTCGCGCGCTATACCCGTGTGCGCGTTTTACACGGGTGCGCGTTATCTACATGAAAATACGGTAATCCACTGGTAGTATCACAATAACTTTTTGGTGTCCCTCTGGTTTCCTCTAGGACTGTGGTTTGATAATTCAGCCTGAGGAATCATGCGGCCTGCAACCTCTATCCTCTGAGAACCTCATGTCTATTTCGCAAGCAGAGTTGAAGACCTGCAAGACTGGAGATGAGAAAGGTAGGCCTAATTCAACATGTCTTTCACAGACCAGAAGCAATACCCCCCAAAACCTATTTGGATCAATATTCAAAAGCACTTTCTGGACAACGGTTTAACTGATGCTTACTGGGGTATTCAGAGTAGGGTTACCAGATTTTAGTTAATTAAAATCCGGCAAATATCCTGGCCTACTTTTCCAGCGCCTACCTTTGCCAGAAGTATGGTTCTGTACCCAGCACCATTGCATGATTGACATGCGATTGGTGGCCACTTTTAATGTTGACAGCGACAGTGACGCTGGTTACAGAATCTATCTGAATAGTGCCTCTGGATATCTTTACAGACTGCCTGTGCACTATATGGCATTTGAAACTGCGCGTGCAAATGTGGATGCACACTCAATTTGTGTGCACAATTTTATTGACAAATGAGATAATTAGCACCAATAACTGGGCCATTGCAATCAATTATTGGTGATAATTGGCCACAATTTGAATTTGCATACGCATCTTTCTAGTTGGAATTCTATAAAGATAGACACACACATTTTTACATGTGAATCTGAAAAAGGGGTGTGACTCTGAGAAGGGCATGGGCGTTCCTAAAATTTGTGTGCAGTGTTGTTGAATATGGTAAAATCTGAGCTTAATTTATGCATGAAGATGTACACTAGGTTTCAGTTGGAGTAAATCCTCATGCCCAAAGTTAGGCACAGAATCGGGCAGTAAATGCTATTCTATAAAGGGCGGCCATCTTGGAGAACTCTTTATAGAATACCCAATAGTGCCAATTTTTTAGCCCCATATACTGAATCTAGTTCTATAGGGATAATTCTACAGGTTGCCTACAGTTGGACACATAAGTAAGAATTCCTCGATGGGTAAGTTTGATGTTCTGTTTGAGGTTCCAGTAGATTGCAAGCTCAGATAGAAAGCAGAAAATGTTGAAAACTGGAATCAGATTTGAAAAGTTAGAACATGGCATTGACAAGATTCAGATATGTGATTCTTCACGATAAAGAAAAAAGTCTTTTGTATACTGTAGGCTGTAATCCTTTGAAAACTACAACAAAAGGCTTAATTTGACATTTTTTATATCTTCCTGAGTCTCATTTAATGGTTCCCACTGATATACTATGGAGTTATTATTAAGGAATTTGGAAAATTCCTCCAGAATCATTCCCTCCTTTTAAAAGGGTTTTCTATTTCCATGATGGAAGAGCTGAAGTAGATCTGAAAAATTTTTGGAAGTTTGGCATGATAACTTAGATATATCGATATTGAAAAGTTCACAGATGGAGGGAATAAGCTTACCAGAGTATACTTTTGGTAACGTTGTTACTGTTCTATTTCTTATGATTGTGGTCTCTGGTATTTCTTTCCCAAAATATGAACACAACAAATCTTATGCTGTTTCACTGTTTTGGGGGTCTTTTTCAGGACAGTGGATTGTTCCATGCCTCAGCTGTTCTGACAATCGGACTTGTGACTGGCGAGCAATGGCATGGCAACCCTACAGTTGTCAATACGCCCTTCTCACAAAGCCCCAACTTCAGCAGTGTGTTGCAGGTCGAAAGGTATGCATGTGTCTGCTGCTTCTGACCTCATTAGAGGCAGCACATAGAGAGCATTGTTAAGACAGACAGGAATCAACGTTATCAGTAGTAAAAGAATGACCTTGTATTAGGTATTAAACATTACATAAGAAAAGCGTATTGGAAATACATACTGTTGAGTCAATGGAATATTGCAATTATTTTTAAAATCATACCCAATTTTAGTTGTCAGGTAGACTATGGGGTTCATTTTCAAAAAAGACAGACATCCAAAAGACGATATAAACCAGCACTTGGACATCTTACTAGTCAAAATGTCCAAGTGGACATTTTTGAAACTGACTTTTTAGATGTTTTTTCTGGTTGTTTTGTCTCTAGTGCATCTAAATCATGAGGGGTGTGTTTTGGGTGGAATTAGGGCGGGCTTAGCATTTGGACGTTTTACGGCGATAAACATTTTACAAAACGTCCAGAGCACAATTTGGACATTTTGGGCTAGACCTATTTTTAAAAAAATAAGGGCCAAAAAGGTACCCAAACTAGCCAGATGATCACTGGAGGGATGCAACTATAGCCCAAACATACTCCCCCAGTAGCACTGAACCCCTCCCACTCCCCCAAATATCTGCATGAAACAGTACATATCTGTTTCTATGACAGCTGCAGATACTATGGCCAGACTTACGGGAAATTTCATGGCGACACCAGGAAATATTTCTTCACCGAGAGAGTGGTTGATCCTTGGAACGAGCTCCAGGTGCAGGTGATCGAGGCAAACAGCGTGCAAGAATTTAAGAGCAAATGGGATTCCCATGTGGGATCCCTTAGAGGGTTAAGCCAAGGAAACCTGTCACCAGGATTGGGATCCCTAGAATAGTAGACTTGAGGGTGGGTCAGTAGAGTGGGCAGACCTGATGGGCTATGGCCCTTATCTGCCGTCATCTTCTATGTTTCTACCATTAAAAATGCTAGCCTCTCCTACATGCAAATGGATTTTTTGGGACATTTTTAATTTGGACTTTTCTTTTTAATAATGGCAAAAAAAATTAGATGTTTAGCATGACAAAAAGTCTAGCTGGGCCATTTTTGAAAGAAAAAAAGATAGATATCTTGCTGGTTTGAAAATGGACATTTTCTCCACCCGATTTATGGACATTTTTCTCAAAACGTCCAAAGTCGGACATACACCTCCTATCAAAACAGTAAAACATCCAAATCGCTAATTTTGAAACTCATTTTAAGACATTTTTCTATGCAGTTCATCTAAATCAGGGGTCTCAAAGTCCCTCCTTGAGGGCCGCAATCCAGTAGGGTTTTCCGGATTTCCCCAATGAATATGCATGAGATCTATGTGCGTGCACTGCTTTCAATGCATATTCATTGGGGAAAACCCGACTGGAATACGGCTCTCGAGGACCGGAGTTCCCTACCCCTGGCTTACAGGCTAGATCAGGGGTCTCAAAGTCCTTCCTTGAGGGCCGCAATCCATTCGGGTTTTCATGATTTCCCCAATGAATATGCATGAGATCTATGTGCGTGCACTGCTTTCAATGCATATTCATTGGGGAAAACCCGACTGGAATACGGCTCTCGAGGACCGGAGTTCCCTACCCCTGACTTACAGGCTAGATCAGGGGTCTCAAAGTCCTTCCTTGAGGGCTGCAATCCATTCGGGTTTTCATGATTTCCCCAATGAATATGCATGAGATCTATGTGCGTGCACTGCTTTCAATGCATATTCATTGGGGAAATCCTGAAAACCCGACTGGATTGCGGCCCTCAAGGAGGGACTTTGAGATCCCTGATCTAAATCATAAGGGGCTGTGCTTTGGGTGGGACTAGGGTGGGCTTAGAACTTGGACATTTTTCAGTGATAATAGAATATTGTAAAAATGTCCAGGGCATAAAATAGGATATTTGGGGGCTAGATCTGTTTCAATATGGCTAAGTGCCAAAAAGATGCCCAACCTGATCAGATGATCACTAGAGCAGTGGTTCCCAACCCTGTCCTGGAGGACCACAATCCAGTCAGGTTTTCAGGATAGCCCTATTGAATATGCATGCCTGCCACCTCCATTATATGCAAATCTTTCTCATACATATTCATTAGGGTTATCCCCAAAACCCGACTGGCCGGCGGTCCTCCAGGACAGGGTTGGGAACCACAAAATCTTTTGGGGTGGGAGGAGGTGAGTGTGTGGGTCATTACTTAATTCCTCTAGTGGTCATCAGGTCAGTTTGGGTACCCTTTTGGCACTTAGACACTTCTCAAACAGGTCTAGGTGAAAACATCTAAAGTTACATCCAAGACAGCCAGCTGCAGGATATCCACGCCTAAGCCCTCCCAAATCCCACCCATTCCCTGCCTTCCAGCACACCCATTTCTACTCTGGACGCACAGTGGGTTAGAAGTCCTGTTAGACATCCAGAAAGTCAGCTTTGAGAATGACCACTTGGATGTTTTGTCCAAGTGCTGGTTTATGCTGTCTTTTGGATGTCTGTCCTTTTTGAAGATGAGCCCCCTAGTATCTCAAAAATAGACAGGTTGTCTGAAGATAGACAGTTCACTTATAACATATGCACATTTTTAGAAGACGTATGTAAATTCTAAAAAAGAAAAACCATAATAATGATAATAAATACTGAAATAATACTAATGCATATGGAGTTATCACAATGGAGCAAATATAATCTAAACACATATGTTTGGAGGAATACAATATATATCTATCTATCTATCATAATAAAACCCTTAGTGTGCATGTGCACTTCAAACTCCATGCCTCCATGCGGCCGTGCCATGTATGCGCAGTAGAAGGAGCCAGCGCGGTTTCCCCATCGCTCTCTCTCGGCGATGCTGGCTCCTTCTACTGCACATGCGGAGGCACGGAGGCATGGAGCCAGTGGCGACCACCACGGTGGCGGCTTCCCCCTCCCGCCCTCACTCCAACTAACACTTTTTACACAGTTCAAAGGTATGTGACTCAAAGGACTAAGGACAAAAATAATAACAGGGAAGCAGGCATACCGACGCTCAGCATCTGGACTGTGGTTGGCAGTTGTTCAGGCTTGGGAGGGTGGAAACAACCAGCAGGAGGCAAAAGGAGTGATTTAAGGGTATGTGGGAGAAAAAGGCTAGAACTGAAGCATGTCAGTGCATGAGAAAGAAAGACAGACAGGCAGGGGCAGGGAGAGAGACAGAAAGAATGAAATACAGACACACAGAAAGACGGGGCAGGGGGAGAGACAGAAAGAAAGAAAGATAGACAGCGGGCAGGGAGAGAGATAGAAAGAAAGACAGGCAGGGTGCAGGGAGAGAGACAGAAAGAAAGAAAGACAGACAGACAGAGGGCAGGGAGAGAGACAGAAAGAAAGAAGGAAAGACAGACAGACAGACAAGGGGCCAGGGAGAGAGACATAAAGAAAGAAAGGGAGCAGGGAGAGAGAAAGAAAGAAAGAAATGCCTGTCTACACATCTATTCTAGCACCCGTTAATGTAATGGGCTAAAAAACTAGTATATATATATATATATGACAACATGTATGCACATATGCATAAATAGATATGAATTTAGAGACTTTAAAAATGAAAACTGTAAAAATGTAATGAGATCAGATTGCTTTGATGCTGATATATTCAGATTCTATATAACTGGATGAATTAAGTGACGTTGAAAAAAATTATAAAATTGAATTTTAGAAAACGATATAAATGAATTTGAAACCATACCTGTATTTGGAATATGTGAAAAAGGAAAAAATAAGGGGGTTAAGACATGATGCATACCTGAGACCTTTTATGTTCACTGCATTGCCCCCTAGGTTGCCTCACTGCTCTGCTTGGATGTCTCTGTGGCCAGTCTAATAAGGCCAATGCCCCCACAGACATCACAATGGTTTATTTAATGTGCATTTTTCCATTAGACATTTTTTATTTGAAAATGGCCCTTAAAGAACTATGATAAAAACAGAAGGCTGTGGATGATGATGTTCTAAAAAGATGATTAATTTATTTCTTCCAAAAAAATCACAAATACAAATATAATAGTCCACATTTGTAGTCCTACCAGACTACACATGTGGACTATTATATTTGTATTTATTTGTGGGTTTTTTGGAAGAAGAAATAAATTAATCATCTTTTTAGAACATCATCATCCACAGTCTTATGTTTTTATCGTTTGGATTGTTTTCACTGTGGAACATTGGGTCTTCCATTTTTTTTGTTTCTCGCCTTAAAGAAATATGCCCTGAACACAAAACCATCTAAAATAGGACATTTTTCAAACCAAAAATGGTTCAAAAATGACTACACCCCTCTTTTACTAACGCATAGCGTGGGTTTTAGTGCCGGCAGTGGCGGAAACTGCGCCGACGCTCACAGGAATTCTATGAGCGTTGGAGCAGTTACCGCCACTGCCGGTGCCAAAACCTGTGCTATGTGTTAGTAAAAGAAGGGGTAGGGTATATTTGGCACTGGATTTCTGGAATATTTTTTTTTGCAAAACGTCCAAAATCAGATTTGGACGTCATATCTTTGAGTCTTGAAGCCTATACTATAAATTATCCTATAATGATCTGGAAACACTGAACGGTGGTATTAGGCTTGCAATTGCACGTGTGCATGGAAAATCTGCTTCTCTCCCATGTTCAAAGCATGGCATTCACTTTGCACTCCGATCTTACTAATCTCATTTCGCATTCTTGCTCAGGTCTTGCATGATACTCCTGCAGTGATTCCTTTCTTGGACAATGTCTTCTTACTAAATCTGCTCCTTCCCGTGTGCATAAACCATGACAGAGATCTCTGGTGTGTCATTCTCTTGCAGTTGCTTAGAATGCTGTGTAAAAAGTAAGTAACTTGCTTTCACGTTTAGGTTAAAAAAAAAAGTACCTTTTGGAGTATGTTAGAACTTACTTTACGCAAAAAAAAAAAAAAGAAAAGAAAGAAATTCATTATAGGATAAATTCTATATATGGTGCCTAAAAAAATCAGCACTGAAAAAGTGCTATTCTATAAGCCGTGCTTAAAATTAGGCATGCTTTATAAAACAGAGCTTATGCCTGGGAACCGCGACTAAATTCAGGCATGGCCATTTGCACCAACATAAATGGGTTCATAGACAACGGCGCGAAAGACAAAGGCGCGCCCAGACAATTGAGCGCAGCGCGGAGGCGCACGCCCATCAAAATTACTGTTTTTAGGGGCTCCGACAGGGGTTTTGTTGGGGAACCCCCCCACTTTACTTAATAGACATCGCGCCGGCGTTATGGGGAGTTTGGGGGGTTGTAACCCTCCACATTTTACTGTAAACTTAACTTTTTCCCTAAAAACAGGGAAAAAGTGAAGTTTTCAGTAAAATGTGGGGGGTTACAACCCCCCACAACTCCCCCACAACGCGGCGCGATGTCTATTAAGTAAAGTGTGGGGGTTCCCCCCCCACACCCTCCCGTCGGAGCCCTAAAAACATTAATTTTGAGCGGCGCGCGCCTCCGCGCTGCGCTCAATTGTCTAAACGCACCTTTGTCCCGGCGCGCTTTTGACCTGACACCACATAAATGTGGTGCAAGTGTCCACGCCCACAGCTAGGCCAGAAGCCCTTATTCAACACATACATAACAAAGGAATGCCCCCGATCCACCCATGACCCACCCATTCGTGCACCCTCTTTTTAACTCATGTAAAACTCAAAAATTCATGAAAGAAAATTCAAACTTTGAGAGGAAGAGAAAGTCATTAAAGGAACAGTATTAAGGTGCAGTAAAAGTCAGGTTTTTATTGCACCTTCACTTAGGGCTAGATTCACAAAGCAAACCGATCATGTACCGATCGGTTTGCGACCCCTTAGCGTCCCCGGCCCGAGTCACTTACCTGTCTTCCGACCATCCTCCGATCCGCGCATGCAAATGAGGGCAACGGCATGCAAATGTAGGCAGGGGCACGATTCGCTAAACAAAACCCCGCAACACCGACTGGGCTGGCCGATCAAAAAAAAGCGACAGCTGAGGACCAGTCGCTGAAGCCCTTTGCGACTGCCCTGCCTTCTGCAGCCCTGCAGAACAGCGATCCGTGCAGGCAGATGGGGGGCGTTCCTCCGATCGCACCCCCATCTGCATATTTTTCCTTTCAGAATTTGTCGGATCTGCCCGGATCGGGCCCAGTCGGGCAGGTTAGTGAATCCTGGTCACAGTGACTAAATAGTGTTACCACAGATTAATCACTCCCATGACATGTGAATAACGCATCTTATGATCAACTTTGCAAGCGGTGATATCAGGCCGCTAAGGTCCCAGGCACTTCTTAAAGGGGCTAGCCAAAATTACAGTGAGTTCTCACCTAATAGCTCTTTCAGTCACAACCCCCCTCCCAAATCTGATCCCCCTCATGAAATTCTCACCCCCCCCCCCACTTAAGCCCTCTCAACCTGGAAGCGACCTCCCCCCTCCCCCAGTTCAGCTGTTTAAACAGGACTTCCAACTCATATTTATTGTAGTAACATTTTCCGTAGGAATAATTGGATTTAAAGATGTTTACAACATTTTATGTGTGGTTAATTCATTTTGATAATGTCTGGCTAACAAGTAAATTCCATTAAAGTTGCACAGCTTGTAATGTTTTCTTTCCATTATAAATCTGATCTACACACTAAAAAGCTGTGGGTGGTGCCTGTTCTGTTTATATGCAAAAACTCCATGTTTTTGCGGGTTTTTTTTTTTAAGTTCAATAAGTTTTATTTATTTTCAAGATAAGAAAGAGACCAACAGATAATAACATACATGTCACAACAGAGGGCTCCTTTTATCAAGCCGCGCTAGCGGTGTAACACGTGTAATAGCGCGCGCTAAACCGCCGGCCGCGCTGGCCGCTACCGCCTCCTCTTGAGCAGGCGGTAGTTTTTGGGCCAGCGCAGGGGTTAACGCGTGATGAAAAGTCGCGCGCGTTAGCCCCTCTAGCGCGGCTTGATGAAAGGAGCCCAGAGTAAAAGTGGACATAATAAGGGATTATACATATTGCACAAAGATCGACTCTTATGAGACCATACGTGAAATCGAATTAAATAAGTTGCTTGATGGAGCACAGCATAACAATAAATGTAATATGAGTGTACACCAAGTTCATATAGTATCAATAGTATTGCAGTACCGCGTTAAAGGAGACCAAATGTGACAGTAAGGGCATCTTTTACGAAGCCGCGTTAGCGACTTTTAATCCCGCGCTAACCCCCGCGCTAGCCAAAAAACTACCGCCTGCTCAAGAGGAGGCGGTAGCGGCTAGCGTGGCTGGCGATTTAGTGCACGCTTCGTAAAAGGAGCCCTAAGTGAGGTGTGTGTTGCGCCTTTCTGCGTGTATTTTCTCATATTTGGCTGTAAGGCAAACAGTGTTCCACCAGACATTATAATCAACTTTGTCTAGATGTTTCCAGTTATGAAGAACTCCACATTTTTTTAAGAAATCCATATACTGGTCAAGCACCACAGTTTGAAAAGAATGATGAATTCATCTCATATATTAGAAAATTCATTATTCCTTTACAAATTGGGCATTCCTGGCTAATTAATGATTTTGAGGATGGCACATAGCGGCTACTATTTCACCATGAGAACCCACTGCATAAAAATATAATAATATTCTTGCATATAAATGTTGTATAAGACAGAAAGACCTTGTCCCTCCTATCCGTGCCCTTCTCTTCAACCGTCAACCCCAAACTCCGTCCCTTCTGCCTTGCTGTACCATATGCTTGGAACAAGCTACCTGAATCCCTACGGCAGTGTTCATGGCCCAATTAAAAGCCCACCTCTTTGAGAGTGCTTTTGACTCCTAACTCCTCTCACCTCACCCATCCCCAACCCTATATGTCATGTCTGTCTGTCCAAGTTAGATTGTAAGCTCTTCCAAGCAGGGACCGTCTATAAATGTCAACATGTACAGCGCTGCATACTCCTTTCAGTGATAAGTAGTAGTAGTAGTAGTCATATTCAGTTGATTGATTTAATAATAAAATATAGTGCTACCACCTGTTCAAAGGGCAGAGTCCTAACTAGCCCCAAGTTAAAACTAGTCTGCGCTAGTTCTGATGCTTTTCATTGGCGCAACCTATAAACTAGTCACACCTTCTGTAGATGGAGCATGGTGATAGATGCACATAGAATGCTTTTGCATAATTCTTATGCTGAGTTAGGCATGCAGCCTGCATAGAATCCCTCATTAGAATTGCATTGTGTTAAACAGAATGAAGAAAAACAGAGATTTTATGTATTTTAAACCACAAACTTTGCTATGGAATGTTCCGTTTCATAAGGCTATAGCATATTGGAGAATCTGCTATCATTGACTGATCTCACCCCAGCCCATCCTGCTGGAATTAGCATGCCACTAATAAAAGAAACCCCCCCCCCCCAAAAAAAAAAAAAGTATTGCATTGTGTTCACATTCCGCATTTCACGCTGCTTCAGAGATCCTGCAAGTCACATCACAGACTGTGCGGGTTTTCATGATTGTTTACGAGGAAAATACTTAAGAGCACCTGATTGCTATTCATTGAATTGTAAAATTGTTTTGGAGGAATTTCTTCATGATAAAGGTGGTTAACCCCCCCCATAAATAAATAAATATAATGATAATAAAAATCAGGGCAAGCAATATGCACTGACAGAAGCTCTATACTTGTAGATCAGTGCCATGCTTACAAAGGCAGGATAAATCCCATGCTACCATACTAATGACTAGTCATATCTGCTTGAAGAGCAAGAAAGGAGGCAAGATAGATGTCTGTACCGACCACTTGCCACATTTATTCTAACAATGAATAAAACTGAAGATTGCTTTGATGTTTTTCATTTCTTTGTTTTTCTTGTTTGATTTTTTGAAAAAATTAATAAAATTTCATGGAAAAAAAAACAAAAGCAAAAACTGAAGTCCCAACTAGGATCCAAGTCTCAGTGATTATATCGCCTTCATCAGGGGACCGTAGGTGAAACTAAAGCCATAAAATAATAAAAACGATTAGTAACACTGGAAAATGAATAATGGTAAGAAATAAATAAGTTGTTTCAATGGCAATACAATATGGAAACAAAAAATGCAGATCAAAACATATAAATAAAAGGAACATATTAAATAGTATACAGTATGGATTGATATATAATAAAAAGCAGTTTGGGTTACTTATATATTTCTTACCGTTATTCATTTTCCAGTGTTACTAATTGTTTTTATTATTTTATGACTTTAGTTTCACCTACGGTCCCCTGATGAAGGCGATATAATCACCGAATCTTGGATTCTAGTCGGGACTTCAGTTTTATTAATTGTTAGAATAAATGTGACAAGTGGTCGGTACAGATATCTCTCTTGCCTCTTTTTTTTTTTTTGCTCTTTGGTTTTACCCCGAGGCTAATCTACTTCCTCTATTTTTTTGTAGTCATATCTGCTCACCTGCCTTTATGCTTTGGCTGCTCTCTCCTCCCCCCTCCCCCCACTGCTCTTTAATTCCTCTTGCTAATGACAAGGGTTCTTTATGTCATACCTGCATGCCGCAGACTGTCTAAAGACCTGGGTCATGGGGAAGAATGCAAATGCGTTGACCTTCTGTGGTTGTTACTCTTCATTACAGGTGGGTCATTTTGTTCATGTTTCTCTTATCTGTAGATTCTTTATAATACACATAGGGCCAGATTCTGTAAATGATGCCTAAATCGGCAGCCACCTACAAAAATGGCGCTGGCCGATTGTCAACCGTGCTTAGGCGCCATTTAAAGAATCACGGCTAACAGAGCCTGCCACAAAACTTAGGCGTCAGCCATGTAGGCCAGCGTTTTACTGGCCTACATTGCAGATGATGCACTCAAGGTTAATGCTAAGAAAATTGGGTATCAAAATGAAGGAAAGAATCTCAGAATTGCCACTCCATGGATCAAATTGATATTATCCAATTAGGAATTGTGGCATAGGGTATCTTTCGTCGATCCAAAACCTTCATATATTTAAAGTGACTTAATTGTTCATATTCAATAAGTTATTACTACTCAGAAAAAGTTTTTTCTTTTTTTTATCATTTTTTAAATTTAATATAAACCTTACTAATAAATGGTGTATGGTAATGTACCACCTCGATGTTGAATCTTTCCCGATTTTACAAACCCTGAAGAAGCTGCATGTTAGTGGCGAAACGGCTCCCCGTTGGATCGATATTGATCGGGGTTATAGTGGCTTAATATATGCAGCCACCTTCATTAAATTTCAGCATAAGATAAGTGCTTTACTCTGATAACTGTTTATGTCATATGTTGTTTTTCTCAATATAAGATTTTGCTAAGTACCTGAAATCTTGTTCATTAGCTCAACGGTATATTGCTGATTTCTTTCTTTTTTTAAAAAATTTTACATTTTAACAAAATCAAACATTTTGTACAGAAAAATTATATGAATACAACGCCTTATAAAGACAAATAAGAAAAATACATTATTCACACATTCTCAAGTCCTCAATTGATCCAAGCTTCTGTGAGTGAATTCAAAGGAATAAACTTTAAACCAAATAAGAAAGACAGTATCTGATGACTGATTCAAGAGGCTTATATATTTCTATTTTAGCAAGGCATTATTGTTCTTGTTCCTTCCTTTTCCAGGCGCTTCAGAGGCAGGAAAGTTGTAAGTTGGGCCGGTTCAAAAAACACATACAGTGGTACCTCGGTTTACGAGTGAACCAGTTTGCGAGTGTTTGGCAAGACGAGCAAAACATTCGCAAAGTTGGCGCCTCGGAAAACGAGCTTGCCTCAATTTACGAGCGCCCCTCCCCCGATCCGGCACCCCCCTCCACGATCCGGCATTCCCCCAGCTAGCATCGCCCCCCCCCCCCCGCCGCGATCTGGAATCCCCCACGCACCCATCCACTCACCCGAACACATTGCTTATCCCCATCTGGCACCGGCACCAGCACCAACGCACAGGACATGCCGGTGCCGGTGCACGAAGATCTGCCGTCTTCTTTTTGCTGGGCCTTGAGCATCTGCGCATGCTCAAGGGCCTTTGAGTTCTCGCTCTCTCCGAGATATACGGAGGGGGAAGTGTAAATATGTATTTTTTCTTCCTGACCAATTAAAATCATTTCTGAAGCTGAAAAAGATAGCCTGAAGTAGACACAGTGAAATTAAGATAGCAAACTTGTTTTATTGCCTTTCTTAATTATAATTTTTCCTTTTGTAAGACATGTCTTCTCTTATATTCGAGTTTTAACGCCCCCCCTCCCCCATTACTTTGGTCTAAGGAAGGATATCCAGTTATTCTACTTTACCTTTAAAAAAAATGTATATTGAATTTATTTTTGCTGTATTTCTGTGACAAGAAATTTGTTTTCTTGTAAAAGTTGTTGAAAAATATATAAAAAAAAAGATTTAACAGGCTGGACATTATCACACTAGAATTTTCATTTTATAAGGAAAACTATTATTCTAAACTCTGACATGAAAACCTGTGCATTTCAAATCTAAAATTGTAATTGTATATCATATGCATTTTAAAAGAATGCGCTTGTGTCCCCAGGTTCTTTTTATTGGAGATTCAACCAACAGAGGGATCATGTATTATCTAATAGAAAGAGTGAATAAGACCCTTCAGGAGTGGCACAAGACACACGACTCTAAGTTCTACGAAAACATCAATGACAACAGAACATTTCTGAGCTATTCTTACTACCCTCAGTTTTGGATCAATGTAAATCAGAGACCAGCATTTGAGAGCGCACTCGAGCAGCTTATTACAAGGTATTCTCATCTTTATGAACACTGGGGACAATCCGATAAATGGTGCCAAATGTTAGTCAAGCAAAGACAACAACAGAGGAAACGGATATCAAAAACACTGGTGGACTCCTAGTTATCACATATAATAGGTTAATTAATTTTTGTCAATAAGGGGTAGGGAAGGGAGAGGGTAGTTAGGGGCAAAGATGATAATTAGAAAGAAAACATGTTTCACAAAATAATCTTTGTTATATACTGTGAGTATGTGCAATGTGAAAATTGCTTCTACATTTTGGTCTTTATCTGCTGATATGGTCTACGCGGGGTTAATATTTGAAACAATTTATGTGGCCAACATCAAAGTGCATTGCATTGGTTAACAATAGCTGATGTTGCAACTAAAAAGAAAAAAAAAATACATAAACCACATGAATTGTTCTCTGTGAAAATTTGGAATTGCTGACTGTGTAACTTTTGGTCAAACATCTTGACGTCTGGCCAAACCTTTTGTGGTTACGTAGAGGAGGACGATCAGGGGCTTTCAGGGTATGTGCTGCAAAGTTAATTCTAAAATCTAGTGCATGCATATAAAGTTACCCAGATATCTTACCCATTTAGGTGGCAATTCTATAAGTGGACTCTTTCTTCAAGGTGCCCTGATGCAGCACAGTGAGAGCCTAGTCCAGGGCTCGGCAACCTTTTTACAGCAATGAGCCAATTTATACAAAATGTTTGACCCAAGATTTACAAAGAACCGCAACGTGTAGCTTCTCTCTCCTCCAATCCCTTGCAGGTCTCTGCACCTCTCACCCCTCCCTCCCCTGCCCCTCTTCCCAACCCATAGCCAAGGTTCTCTCCCCTCTCCAGACCCTGACCCTTTGATCTCCCTCCCAACTCCACAATTCCCCCCCAACCCCCAGGCCTACAAAGGTACCTGGTGGTCCAGCAGGAGCTTTTGTGTCAGGAGCATGGTCCTCTTGCTCCTGCCTCCTTCTAAACTGGCTGCTGCGACCTTGTGTGGCAGCTCGCCATAGTACAGGAAATGCCACGAGCAGCTGCAAGAGTTTGCGGCAGCTATTTTAGAAGGCAGCCATGAAGAGACATGAGCGAGAGGGCTGCAATCCTGCCTGAAAGACCCCCACTGGACTACCAGGTATCTCAGTAGGCCTTGGGGGGGGGATCATGGGATTGTGAAGGAGATTAAAGGGTTGGGACCTGGATATCCACAGCCAAATAGAAGAAGAGACGCATGTGTCTCATGAGTCTCAGGTTGCCAACCCCTGGTCTAGTCTATAACAGTATCAGGGCATCAAGATGCTGTTATATAATACTAGCGTAACCAGTGTTCCCTCTAAGCGGGCGGGTGTTGTGAGCAAACTTTTTTCACCGTGAGCCAAAAATATCGGGCGCCAGCAAGTTATGAGCCAACTCGCCCGATTCTCCTCTCGCCGCCCTGCCATCTGCCGTACGCCTCTTCCGATCGTGCGCTGTGACGAGAAACGTGTGCGCTGCGATGTAATATTTTGTGCGCCAGCGCACGCCAGCGCAGCTTAGCGGGAACACTGGTTCAAATGGTTTTATTTATTTCCCCAAATTTATTTTTGTTATACGCATTGAAAATATTTGATATTGCGTTTAAATCAAAATCTCAATAAACTTGAAACGAGTGCCCGTGAGATTGTGGGAGGGTTAAATACTCAAAACTTAGAAGTTTTTGCTACGCCAGCTTTCTGGTATCTTTACATACAGTGGCGTACCTAGCATATGTAACATCCGGGGCCCATCATTTTTTGGCACCCCCCCCCCCCCATCTGTAAGAAAAACATGATTTTTAGTAACAAACCACACGTCACACATGAGTACCTAGGAAAAGGCAGCATCTTACATATTGCAGTGAGCAGTACATCAATACACCCATTGTAAAACTAAACAAGCCAGACCAGCACAGATCAATCCTACACCGTCAATCCTAACAGAAAACCATGTCTTTCGAACACACAGAACACAGAAAACACCTTCGCCTAGTAAGGAATATGTAATCACAAACTAACCCCTCCCTCTTTTACAAAACTGTAGTGTGGATTTTAGCTACGGAGGTAACAGCTCTGATGCTCATAAAATTCTGAGCATCAGAGCTGCTACCACCAAGGCTGGTGCTAAAAAACGCTTCACAGTTTTGTAAAAGGGGGGATAAAATAAAAATACATAGACAAAGGTTAAATTGAACCAGCAAGAAGCTGGACTCTGCATACAATGCTTCACAGAAACAGTGACACATGTCTCCTAAAGCAATAAATAAATAGAAATTTTTTTCTACCTTTGTCTTCTGTGGTTTCTCCTTTCCTCATCTTCTTGTAACTCTCTTCCTTCCATTCACTGTCTGCCGTCTCTCTTCCCCTATATGGCATCTTCTCTCCTTCTATGCCCCTTCCAGAAACTGTATGCCTCCCCCTTCCATCTCTCCTTTCACCCCATTGGTCTGGCATCTCTCTCCTCGCCTTCCCTCTCCCACACCTCTCCTCATAGTCTGGTATCTCCCCTTCCCTGATTCTCTGGCATCTCTCTCCTTTCCTTTTCTTCCATCTTTCGCTCCCCCTCCATGCTCTCACATCTCCCCCTTCCTTTTCCCTTAGACTGGCATACCTTCCTCCTACGCTCCAAGCCCTGGCATCTCCTTTAATTCCCTCCCTCATCTTCCTTCTCCCTCCAGCTGGGTACCGCAACACTCTTCCCTGCAGCTCTGCACTTCCCCACAATTGCCATGCTTCGGTTCCTCTTCTTCCTTCCTTCCTCCCCCCCCCCCCCCCCGCGGGACCCTGCGGCACCATCAACTCTTACTCCCTCTAATGTCGGCCCTGCAGCTCCAGACTTCCTCGCACCTTCTCCCCTCCCCCTTTGGATCGCTATTATTTTAAATGTTATAGCCGCGGAGCTGTATCCATCAATGGAGATGTCTAACCTCGGCCTGCCCCGGAACTCTTACTGCAACAGTGACTTCCTGTTCCTGCCTAGACGGGCGGCTGCTGCAGTAAGAGTTCCGGGGCAGGCCGAGGTTAGACATCTCCACTGATGGATACAGCTCCGCGGCTATAACATTTAAAATAATAGCGATCCAAAGGGGGAGGGGAGAAGGTGCGAGGAAGTCTGGAGCTGCAGGGCCGACATTAGAGGGAGTAAGAGTTGATGGTGCCGCAGGGTCCCGCGGGGGGGGGGGGGGAGGAAGGAAGGAAGAAGAGGAACCGAAGCATGGCAATTGTGGGGAAGTGCAATCCCCCCAGTGCGTCCCCTTACCTTACCGACGCGTGTGTGCGCTGTGAAGAGAAACTTTGCGCTGCGATGTAATATTTTGTGCGTGAGCGCAGGCCAACGCAGCTTAGCGGGAACACTGCGTAACCCAGTATTGCCATGCATAAAGAGAGCATACCTGCAGTTGATCGATTTTTCACTCCGTCAAAAATTACGAAGACTAGGGGTCACTCGATGAAGTTACAGGGAAATACTTTTAAAATCAATAGGAGGAAATTTTTTTTCACTCAGAGAATAGTTAAGCTCTGGAATGCATTGCCAGAGGTTGTGGTAAGAGCGGATAGCGTAGCTGGTTTTAAGAAAGGTTTGGACAAGTTCCTGGAGGAAAAGTCCATAGTCTGTTATTGAATGTTCTTATGTATGTAATAAGGGTATGCATAATTTACAGTACATTATAAGTTACCTGCATAATTTGGAGTCTGCCCATGTTCTACCCATGACCCGCCTTTCCTCCACCCATGTCCCGCCTTTCCTCCACCCATGTCCTGCCTATGCTCCACCCATGTCCTGCCCATGCTCCTCCCTCTTGCAGCTGCACTCTACAGCACTTACATGCATCTTTCTAGAAGAGAGAGCTTGTGTGCATAAGAGTTACTCTTCCCTGCACGTACGTGTGCATACTCGTGAGCGCCTGGTTATAGAATTGCCCTTCACGCTCTAGGACTGCACATTCACGTTTCTGACTTTAACTGCATAAATCTGATGAAATCTGCCGCAAGATAATTGAATATTGGCCCCTGTAATTTTGTTATTATTATTTGCACTTTGATTTCAGATCTCGGCCTCTTGAAGACACAGACCAGACTGTATTAGTGGTAGGCGGTGTCCAGTGGCTTAATTCTAACCACATGCACATCATTCATAAAGTGCTACAAAGGTAAAGGCATGGAGCCCCATTGTGCATAGGATTTGAGACATCCAGATTAGGACATACTTAATTTTGATGGCACAGAGCCTTTTCTGAAATACCTGCAGGCATTGTACATGTGGTGGAAGCTACCAATTCACAAGTAGAAAAAATGAGTATAAATATAAAGGGAATGGGATTTGATATACACTTCTCCCTCGTTATTTGTGGGGGATACGGGCAGAGCCAGACCGCGAATGGTGAAAAACCGCGATTATCAGGCTCTGACCCACCCCCACCTCCCTGCCGCATTCCCGGCCTTACCTGGTGGTCTAGAAGGCTTTCGGGGCAGGAGCGATCTTTCTACGCTTCTGCCCCCTGCAGATCACCATGAGGAAATGGCTGCCGTGAGTTCCCGTAGTCTCTCGAGACTACGACGGGAACTCCCTACAGCCATTTCCTCATGGCGATCTGCACGGGGCAGGAGCGTAGGAAGATCGCTCCTGCCCCAAAAGCCCTCTAGACCACCAGGTAAGGCCGGGAAGGTGGCAGGGAGGTAAAAAATGTTTTTTTTATTTCCCTCCTCCCCAGAAAAAAATCGCAATTATGTGAAATCGCGAGTTCAGAAACCGCGAATGGGGAGGGGGAAGTGTATCACTTTTTCTGTACTGAGGCAGCTGCTCTAACCACTAGACCAGGGTCTCACAAATTTTTTCCAAGCCATGGCTCATTAAACTCAGGGCCGTAGCTGGAGGGTGTCCTCACATGCGCAGACATTGAGGTGATGAAGTCATGCACATCGGTGACATCATCACATTGACGTCCGCTCATGTGTGAAGGTCCTCCAGACGAGGTCCTGAACTTGTTAACCCTAAAATGACTATGCCGATGGAGAGGTTCAGAGAGACGGAGAGGCACCTGTGAGAATCTGGTCCTTATTGCTAGTTATGGGTTCGTTACTCAATTAAATTGTGCATGCAAATTGAGCACACACCCAAATTTGAGTGCACAATTTTGGATGCCATATTAAGAATCTGGGGCGCAACTGAATCAAATCTGAATAATTTATAAGCATGTATCACTCCAGTTAATGTCATTTATTTTTAACAGGCAAAATCTATTGAACATCCTGGTGATTGTAAAATCCCTAGGAATGGGTTTCCACTTGCCTGTGGACGGAATACATTCTTTGTCACTGGTAGGTTGGACACTTGCATCAATACTTGCATCAACACTTGCCAACACCTGCATCAATACTTGCATCAACACCTGCATCATCACTTGCATCAACACTTGCATCAACACTTGCATCAATACTTGCATTAACACTTGCATCAACACTTGCATCAACACTTGCATCAACATTTGCATCAACACTTGCATCAACACTTGCATCAACATTTGCATCAACACTTGCATCAACACTTGCATCAACACTTGCATCAACACTTGCATCAATACTTGCACCAACACTTGCATCAACACTTGCATCAACACTTGCATTAACACTTGCATCAACACTTGCATCAACACTTGCATCAACATTTGCATCAATACTTGCACCAATACTTGCATCAACACTTGCATCAACACTTGCATTAACACTTGCATCAACACTTGCATCAACACTTGCATCAACATTTGCATCAACACTTGCATCAACACTTGCATCAACACTTGCCAACACTTGCATCAATACTTGCATCAACACCTGCATCAACACTTGCATCAACACTTGCATTAACACTTGCATCAACACTTGCATCAACACTTGCATCAACATTTGCATCAACACCTGCATCATCACTTGCATCAACACTTGCATTAACACTTGCATCAACACTTGCATCAACACTTGCATCAACATTTGCATCAACACTTGCATCAACACTTGCATCAATACTTGCCATCATACGAAATCCTTATCCAATGTGAGAGCTGTAGTGAGGCAGTGGTGAGATGCCTTTGCCTCAGGAGGGGTTTAGCAGAACGCTTTTTTGTTTGGGGGGGGCAAAAGCTCAACCCTGGCCCCTGCAGGATCCTGCGGCACAACAACTCCCCCACCTACCTTCTCCGGTCACTGTAATTTTAAATCTTTGGGCAGCTGCCGCACAGCATCAATGAGCAGGCCTGCCCTGGAAGTCTTCATTCTAGAGCTGGCACCATCCCGCATTCTACAGCGGCCGGGAGCAGGTGGGTGAGGGAGTAGAGCCATAACAGATGCTTCTGACCGCCAATTTTTGGGGAGGCCATGGCCCCTATGGTCTCCCCCATTCCGATGCCTATGTTAGAGGAGGTGGAGGAGAACCAAGGAAGTTGGGGTTCAAATCCCAGTGATGCCCCTTGTGATTTTGAACAAGTTGTCACTTAATCCTCCTTTACCTCAAACACATTGGGAGCCCTCTGGGAGCAGGGAAATGGCTACTGTACCAGCAACTAATTTGCTTTGAGCTACTACTGAAAAGACATGCTCTAAATCCAAAATAACAAAGTTGACTTTTAAATCACATGAGGTAAATCCAAAAAAATAGCAAGCATTATAAGATATCATCACACCTCCCTATCACCTGTGGAGGACTCCCACACAGCTCACAGCTGCTTAGAGGGAACACTAGTACCTAAAATTAATAGACACACTAGGTGTAATTTTCTTAGATTTTTTTTTCATATGAAAGTGGCTTTATCAAAATCACCCTAGGGTTATGCATATAATATATTTTTGCAATCCACAGGAATTCTTGTGTACTGTTGAATAGGGGGAACATGGTGGTCTTACATGAGTGAACGCCAACTTTTAAAAATGATTTCCAACTCTAGTCCTAGAGGGATGCACGAAGGATACACGAATGATGGATGTACGAATGATATATTTGCATGCATTTGAGCTAGAAAGGGTCATTTTGGCTGCCAAGAAACCAGAATTGTTAGTGGTCCTTAAGGACTAGAGTCGGTCAATCAATGTCATTAGCAGCAATCTGAAAATTATGTACATATGTGCTGCTATTGAGCTCTGTCCGTGGTTCTGGATTGCTTACAATAAGTCAGGAAAAATATTTATAGACACTTCATGGTTCAAGATCTGAGCCTCCTAAGGACAGAATATTGGCTTTCTGCATTTCCTTAGCTATTAGAATGTACAAAGACATAATTTGCAATGGAAAGTTCAAGAATGGTGTTCTGGTACATGACTGAGGCTGGCTGCCAAAGAGAAAAATGAGGTAATGGTAGCTGGCACAGCCCAACCCATCATGCACCTCTGCTGAAGACTCTCCAAGCCTGTAAGCACCATGGAAGCAACTTCAGAACTTGCAGAACTGGTAGGCGCCAGAAATAGTGGCCTTGAAAACCATGGCCTACATTTTTTGATGCCTACTCTATACGTGGTTACAATTTTGCAACTGGCACCGGTTATGGAGGTAACAGCCGATACTGGTGCCGGTTGCAAAATCCTGCCTATAGTATACTGCATATTGTATTTCCCTGTTTATGTTTTTCTGTCCAGTAGGGTGGGTAAAAATTCCATGTTAATTATATTGTAAGCGACTTCCATGTACAAATGTCGCCAATAGTCATTGCTGAAATGCTAGAAACTAGACCTGCTGGGTGATCCCGCGGAGCAGAGTCTGAACCCTACAGTACACTCAGCCTCTGGTGCTCTTGTTTTTTGGGTTTTTTTTGTTCCTGTAGGCCGAGGTGCAGCATTTATGGATGAAGAATACGGTCATTCTAAAGACGGCAAAGGCTTATGGCTACGAGGTGGTCGACACATTCAGCATCACAATGGGACGCTACAAGGAATTCCTGCCGGGGAAGTGTGGATGCCATTTTCACGAGGTTGGCCTTTGTGTAGATGGGAAGCCAAACGGACAACTCTATTGTCACTAGCATAGTGCGCAGAGTGTAGCATCATGTCACGTCATGCACTAATGGGGCAATTCTATAACTGGGCATCTCTATTTAAGCACCTTAAAGAGCCTATTCTCTTATAAAACTTAGACCAGTGTCCCTCAAACTTTCTCGAGCAGGGGCACACTAAAGCTAGTGGCCACGGTTTGAGGCACCCGGAAGTGCGTGGACGTCGCTGTGATGACATCACGCATAAGCATGACATCATCACGTCGACGTCCGCGCATGTGGAGAGGCCCCTCCAGACGGGCCCTGAGACGCCAGCAGGGGGCGTCAGCAGGGAAGAGGGCTGGAGAGAAGGAGAGGCACTGGCGCCAGCTATTGCCTACAGCAGTGATTCTCAACTACTTCAAGCTAAGTACCCCCCCTAAGTCTAACAAATATCATCTTAGTACCCCAACCAGAGACCTCCCTAGGCTCACCCAAGTTCTGCCACAGATCCCTTCCCCTTTACTAGTTGTAATGCAATTTTTTTCCATTCATTTTTCATATACACGCAATATACACAGCAGATATAAATTCTCAAAACTGACACATTTCAATCACTATATTGAAAATGAAATCATTTTACCTACCGGCGATCCTCTGCAGGCTGCTCTAATTAGCTTTAAAGGTGAGACCAGAAGGCCAGGGGAGAAGCCGGAGGACACTAGAGAGAAGAGGGAAACATGCAGGCCTTTGGTGAATCGGGCAGCGCTGGTGCTGTACCGCGTAGGGAAGTCAGCTGGCAGGCGCCTCTCTTCCTCCTCAGTGTGCCGCGGCACACTTGGAATCTCAGGCTTCGGCACACAGTTTGAGATACACTGGTCCAGATGCTTAGGTTCCATTATAGAAATTAACATTAGGCATCTGCAATTATATCGCCCATAGAACTGTCCTATGCATGGACACCTAAATGTGTCATGGATGTATGTAAGGTACTCGTATAAAGTGAGAGACGTGTATGTCCCACCCATGCTCCAGAACTCTGTATGCTTCCCTTGCAAACATGTTCTTTGTAAGTTAACTGGATACTAGAAAGAGAAGAAGCAGATCCAAGGATGTTGGAGAAGCGTGGTTTACTAATAACACCGTCAAAAGCGTGCCAGACTTTGGCGCGCTGAGAATCCCTCAGGGACATTTGTGTGCAGGACATATGTGTGCCCCTGCTTCCATTTACAAGTGCTCCCGCTCCCGTGGGAGAGGGGAACCCCCCAAGTATACTGAAAACTCCCATTTTTGCTGTTTGGGAGTTTTCAGTGCCCCCCCCCCCCCCCGTACGGGAGTGTGAGGACTTATAAATGTAGTGGAAGGTTCCACCTCACACCCCCCCCTCCCAGCGCTAAAGGAAAGGCTTAAAAGCAGCGTCATGCATATGTCCTATGTGCAAATGTCACCATGAGATTGTCACAGAAGTTGCACTTGTGAGTCGGATGACAACGGCGGCCTCGGGAGACCCTTGAAACAGCACTGTTTGTGCGAAACATGTCGGGTCTGACTCCCAGGTCCAGCTGTGTGGTTAAAAGCTAAGTATACACACCAAAAAAAATATATCAGTTTATAAAAATGATAATAATTTTGTAAAACTATCACAGCATTTAGATAAATGTAATACCTATGATGAGTTGCCACGTAAATCTCCCGCTGTTTTGAAGCTAACATAGCGGTGGAGTGGTGGGGCTGAGGTATTTTAGAAAAACCATTTACTTTTGAATATTCCAACCTTGTTTAACTTTGCTACCATGAGATTGTCGGCATGCCAAAGTCCAGCGCACTTTTGACTTATCCGCTCTACTGATCTATTGATTGATCTTGTTGTAAATCTATCAGTGCTTTTCGTTCTTCCTTGGACAAATTGTATGTCTTGATTTTTGTTATATCGTAGTTTTGAAGCATCTTGGAGTGCCAGTTGTTTAAATGTAGCAAGGAGGGGATCTAATTGTCCTCAGGCTCGCAAGTAAAAAGTCAAAAAATAAAAAAGCAAAGTTTTCTTCTGCAGGCAAAGAGGATGGTCTGTGCATGTGTCAGGATCACTCCCCAGCGATCCGTGTAGTCGGTAAGGGGGGGGGAGGGGGGCGTGCCTCAGATTGGCCTAATTTACACGCAGGCACGTTGTGAATCAGGCGCCTGGCCACAGATCGCCCACGGACCGGATGAGAAAAGGGTGGTTAGTGAATCTGGCCCTTATTCTCTAGTGCAGTGGATCAGAAACTGTGTGCCGCGGCAGATTCCAGGTGTGCCACGAGATGCCGGTGAGGAGGAGAGGGGCCGGCACTGGCTACTGCATACAGGATGTGCCTCTTGTGGCGAGAGGCACATCCTGTAGTCAGTCAGCCTGCGCCTGCGTCTCTCCTCCACGCAAGCGCCTCTGCCCACAGTTCTTGGTTTTAAGGGCAAGTTAGATGCACATCTCCTTGAAAGATGCATAGAAGGATATGGGTCACTAACTTTTTTGGTCACCAGGTTACACCTGGCTGTGCCTTCGCGTGAGCGGATCACTGGACTTGATGGACCTAGGGTCTGATCCGGAGACGGCAGTTCTTATGTTCTTATGCTCCTTCTCCTCGCCTCTCCTACTGCAGAACCCTCCCACCGGTGGTAATAGGAGGCTCAGAGCCGCGGCTGGAGGACATCCACACATGTGCAGACATCGACGTAATGATATCACACATTCGTGCGATTTCATTGCGTCAACTTGCGTGCATTCCCAGGTGCCCTCCAGCTGCGGCCCCGAGATTAGTGAGCCGCGGCTTAAAAAGTTTGCAACACACTGCTCTAGTGCAGGGGTGTCAAACCCAGTCACATTTAGGGGCTGAAATCAACAACACAGGCTAAGTCGCGGGCCAGACCCCACCCAATCTCCGCCCCAGACTCCGCCCCATAATAGTACTAATTGTAACATCATTTTTTTCCATTCATTTTTCATGTATACACACACAATATAATCTTATTAACAACACATAATGGTTAACCACAAAATTGAACTACACAAAGCACACTGTATGCTTCTCAACATTCATTCCTATCAGAACACATGGCCTTGGTCACACAAGTAGAACACGGATAAATGCTATGCAAATACAGGACCAAAAACTAGAAGTATTAATATATACAAATGAAACCCTAAGATTCAAGACTCCGCATGCAGTCCAACCCCAGAGAAAAAGAAACAGATGCAAAATACAGATAGTAGATGTAATTTCTCAAACTGACACAATTCAATCACTAAATTGAAAATAAAATCATTCCCCCTACCTTTGTTGTTTCCCTCCCTCCATGCTGTGTCTCAACTAGGTGCCTCCCTCCGGCGGGTGTCTTACCTTCTGGCCGGCTCCCGCCTGGCCGTTGTATGCGGCCCCCGGTGCGATGCTGCGTTTTCATTGCCGCCCCCGGTGTTATCTTCTGGCCGGCTCCCTCCTCCTCACGGCCGCAGTGTACACAAAGCCAAGGACGGCAGCTCCTCTGCACGCCCCTTGCCTCATCCGGAAGCATGCCCTTTGACGGTGCGACATCGGAAAGGAGGATTCCACTGCTCGCGGCTTTGTGCACACTGCGGCAGTGAGGAGGAGGGAGACGGCCAGAAGATAGCACAAGGGGGCAGCAATGAAAATTCAGCATCGCAACACGGGCTGCATAAAATGGCCAGGTGGGCTGGATTCAGCCTACGGGCCTTGAGATTGACACCTGTGCTCTAGTGTTTCCCAAGAAGACTGTACATTGAAATATAATTGGTTTTACAGGAGCTCATATGGCCAGAAATGGAAGGTGCCAGTGCATTATAAAATACTTTGCAGAATATCAGGTGGGGGTGGGGTGGGGCATATGCTTTCAAATTGCTTGATTAGCTGATGCTCCTCTGCACTGGTTTCCTGATAACTCTGGTACTGTACACTTCTTCCTCCGTATTCGCTGTGAAAGGGGATTAACAGAACCGCAAATAACTTTTTCATATGTTATTCGCTGTTTTCTATTAAAAACCATCGTGAATATGGTGAAACCGTGAGCAACATGGTGGGAGACCTGGCCCGTTCCTGAAGGCGAGGCAAAACACGGTGAAGAAAGTGCCGGGAATCGGCGATTTTCTCTGTAAACGCTTGGAATCAGCAATTTCTCTATGCGAGCTGAGGTAATTTTGGGGGGGGGAGGAGCCAGCAAGCTAAAAACTGAATAATCGAAACCGCAAATGCTGAAACCGCGAATATGGAGGGAGAAGTGTATAAGGGAAGGTTTTGAATGTTGGCTTGATGGCACCCTACCTTTGGGAAAAAAAGTTGCCATTTCCCTCCCGTGCCTTTTTAAAAACTTTTGTACCATAAGAGATGCATCGCACATATGAACTGCAACATGATTGCATCCAAAGCACGCTCGTTATATAACACTGATGAAACCCTCACCGAAGAGCTGAAATATAGTAATGGTGGCAACGTTTAGCCTTAAACTTACACTATAATTAAAGAACAATAACCAACTACTGCAAGCGTAACAGACTTTGACAGCCCTTCTAAATTCCGGTCCTTGCTGCTTTTAATCGTTGATTAAGTGCAGGCAGAATACTGAATTACAGTCCTTTGGGATTACTTCTCAGCAAGAACATGATGGGTAATGATGGGTAATTTGTCTGCTCTGTCATTTCTGACCAGTTACTTGATTAATTCGGTAACACGATCCTGCAGAAACTGCCTCTAGACATTGTTTCTTCTGTCCTCCTGCTGGCTCACTTGTCTAAAACAATATTACTGATCTAAATTTTAAGCTAATGTGCCAGTACAGGCATATGGAAAAATAGCTGCTTCCAGTCACCTACTGCAGTGGTTCCCAACCCTGTCCTGGAGGACCACTAGGCCAATCGGGTTTTCAGGCTAGCCCTCATGAATATGCATGGAGCAGATTTGCATGCCTATCACTTGCATTATATGCAAATCTCTCTCATGCATATTCATGAGGGCTAGCCTGAAAACCCAATTGGCCTGGTGGTCCTCGGAACCACTGACCTACTGTATATCCTCACACTTAGTACAATCATACGTATTTGCATTTAACTCCGTTTATCCTTTCCAAATTACATATTAAGAACTGCCTGAAATTGGCGTATTTAGGACTCTATTTGCTATTGCTCAGTGCTTGATAATGCCATTATTGCACATTGTCTGCAATATAACTGCCGGCACAGACAGGGCTTTGTGGTAAATGGGGGCACAACAGCCCACCATGATGTGCTAACTGTTAGTAAATAGGGTCCTTAGTTAATTACCCTTTCTAAACACAGAGGGGGTAATTCTCTAACATAGGTGATATCACTGATGCACTGCTAGCCAACATAAGTATTTAGAATAATGGCATGTATATATGTGTGCACTTATGTGTTTAAAATCTGCATCTTAGGCGAACCTTCCTACTTCTCGTGCTTTTTTATTCCTTACTGTCCCTCAGTGGACCCAGACCCACCTGCTTTGGCCTCAGGCCCACCCAGTAGTAGCACACTCATGAGATAATTGGTGGGGATCCCCCAAACTCCACCAGTTAAAAACTGAAATGTTTCCCTTCAGCCTACCCTTCAAGAGCAGATCTTTGCCAGCAGCGAGCAGTGTGACTGCTCGGGCCAGCTTTCTTCTGATGTACTCTGCCTTTGGGAAAATAGGAGCTTGCTTCAGAAGGAAGGCTGTGGGACCAGCGTGAGCAGTGTGAATCAGTCACACTGCTTGTCGACAGTGAAGGTCTGATCTCCCAAAGGTATGTTGTGGTGCCGGAGGGCTTGAGACTAGAGGTCTGCACGGGAACGGGGATCGCGGGAATCCTGCGGGTCCCATGGGGATCCCGCGGGAATCCACCCCTAACCCACGGGACTCCCACGGGGACTCCTCTCTGGCCCACGGGACTCCCTCGGGAACCCCCCCAAGCCAACGGGACTCCCACGGGGATGGAATGCTTTGGAAGCAGGGTTCATCCATATAATATAATGGACACGTCAGCCTTAGTAAAAGAGGGGGTTTATAAGTTAATTACCTGAACAGAAAACAAAAAAAGGGTTCCACCAAAGAGATTCCACAAGGAAAACAGCAGCGCAAACACAAAAGAAACTGTGGAATTGATGATCCTGTCAGAAGTAATTGCTGCTTTTTATGGGGATGGGCGGGGATGGAGGTAATTCCTTGCGGGGATGGGTGGGGACGGTGAGGATCCTGGCAGGGACAGAGAGGATCCTGGCAGGGATGGGCGGGGATGGGTGGTTATTTCTGTCCCCACGCAACTCTCTACTTGAGACACCAGAGTGCTGGGCTGGGGGGCTGAATTGCCCAGGCGGGAGAGAGATCTGCCCTTCCAACCTGGGGCCAGACCCACCCAAAATTGGGTGTCTGGCTGTGCCCCTGCTGTCCCTCACTCTCGCTTAGATCAAGCCAACAAAACCTACTTGTAGCCCCTACCGTCCGTCAAATCACCTATGATACCACATATCATTCCATTTTTTCAGTCCAGGGACCAACTGTTTGGAATATACTCACAGTTCTTCTTGCACTCTCCTCCTCTTTACAACAGCTCAAAACCGATCTTACAGCTTTTCCGTACACAGAAGCCTACGACTAAGACTGTTCCCTACCAAGCTTCTGAGGTCACCAAAGACAAATCTTTTTTTTTTTCTAAATCTTTATTAATTTTCAAAAGCAATACAAAGTGCCAGGAATTATACAGACATTAATAATCAACGTAAGCACTTAAATCCCATTAATAACAACACAGAAGAAAAATATCTCTCCCCTTCCAACCAACAATTTAATCAAGAATAAACCAAACAGATTGCCCCCACCCGCCCCGTCCTGGATATGTATAGAAATAAACAAAAATAAAATAAAAGACAACTATGGTTGAAGTAACAAAGGATGCCAACGGCCCCCAAACCAAATGAAAAATACCAAAGACAAATATGGTCGGTGTAGCCCCCTTCCATTTTTGCTATTCCTCCTCAGCTCACTATTCTATCAGACAACATAGCTCCGCCTTCCTCTCCAACAGCTTATGTAACACACTCGTCACCCCCTCTCCCTTTTCTGTTAGATTGTACACTGCCCTGATATTAAATTAATGAACAGGGGTAGAAATCCTACATAAACTTGGAAGCATACACATGTGAGAGCCAACATTTCACTTAATCGCTTAATTTACATATTGAGCATACGCAAGGGGCGGGGTGTACACGTGAACTGAGGACACGGTACACCGGCAATTGCGCACAGGACAACTGCTCGCAGACAATCGCGGCGCGTTAAAACATTCACTTGCTATCTAGTGTTAGGGTGAGGTTTACATAATGATTATGGGAACCCGTAAAGGAGCCCATCAAATGCACGCAGGACAATTGCACGCCGACAGTTGTGCGCTGACATTTGCTTGCAAGGCAAATGCACATACTGAATGGGGGGGTGGGGGTGACCCTACCCGACAATTTTGTATTTTTGAGGGTTATAAAATAACCCTCTTTTTTGAGGGGGGAAACCCCCCCCCACTACACTTAGGGGAGGTTCCCATAATCATCATGTAAACCTTACCCTAACACTAGATAGCAAGTGAATGCTTTAAGTGTAGTGGGGGGGGGGGTTCCCTCCCCTTCATAAAAGGGTTACTTTATAACCCTCAAAAATACAAAATTGTCAGGTCGGGTCACCCCCATTCAGCGTGCGCATTTGCCTTGCGCGCATATGTCGGGGCGCAAGTGTCGGCATGCAATTTTCCTGTGTGCATTTGACGGGTCACTGAGGACACATATAGATAACGTATAGAACGTTCTTTGGCTGCTGCATGTGCTTATCCTTAACTTTTAAGTGAATAATATACTCAATTGGGCTAATATTCTATAAAGAAAAGTAGGTGTCTACAGTGGCCTAGTGGGTGGGGGGTGTGGATTGCCTCTGGCGCCGTCTTGGTGGGGGTGCACCTCTCCTCCTCACTTCCCCTACTCCTTCCTACTCCTCCCCTACCATGCACACATCTTCAATTCCCCGCCACTGCACCTCTTGCTCTTCGCTGGCATAAGCAGCAGCTCCAACCTGCTGCTCACGCCAGCCTCGGTGCTCCTCTCTGATGTCACTTCCAGGTCCCACGACTAGGAAGTGATGTCAGAGGGAGAGCTGACGCCGGCGTGGGCAGCAAGTTAGAGATGCTGCTCACACTAGGGAAGCTAAACAGGCATGGGGGAAGGGAAGGGGAGCGCACAGGGCATGAGGGCAGGGATGGAGCAGGGGGTAGAGAAGAGGGTGACGGGGGGGGGGTGCTATCGCCCCGGGTGCCTTCCATCCTCACTGCGTCACCGGGTGACTATGTTGTTTTATAGAATATACTTATTCCAGGAGCCCTGATAAAGAATTGCCCCCCGAAAGGGCAATTTTCGAAGGCGGTCAGCTGGTAAAAGCTTAACTGAAAACTATTCCCTTCAAAAGCAGCTAAAAGCAGATACAATCAGGGCTGGTCTTATGGGGTGGCAAACAGGGCAAGTGCCCTGGACCCCACTGCGTTAGTGGGCTCTGTGGGCCAGGATATCCTTCCCTTCTCCCCCCCCCCATTCCGCAGAGCCCCTCACCTTTTAAAATGCAAAGCTGTCGTTGGTGCGATAGTGATTCTCTAGCACTGCTTGTTGATTCCTCAAGGTGGTACCTCTGCCACAGTCCACATATCTCTGACGCAACTACCTGTTTCCGCATGGATGTACCATGGCAGAGGAGCAAAGGCATTGATTCTGAGGCCCAGTCTTCCCAATCTTTCTCCGACTGGGCCTCCAGTTCCTGCAGAACCTTCAGAGGGGGCACCGCGCTCGTTGAGAATAACCCCCAGGTGCAACAACTAGCATGACCCCCAGACGGTACAGATAGACCCCAAAAACCCATGTAGGCTTCAGATTTAAGTCGAATAAAATCAGGGGTAAAGCCCTGAACAATATGCCCTGAGAACACCTGCAGGACTCCCTTTGTCTCTTTCTGGGCCCAGAGGCATCTGCGCTACAATAAAGATGCCAAGTCGCTATCTGAAGGCTCCAGGAGGGATTTTTGTTTTTTAAAAAATGAGCCTCCTGTGAATGTATCACCTTAGAGAGTCTAGAGGGGGCTAATCCCACTGCTCCCACCCCCACTCCTCATGTGCCCCACGGCACGAGGCATACGGACACTCCTCAGCCAGCCATCCAGTGCAAATCTGGCATGAATCTGGGGTAAAACAGCCAGAGGAGTCTATCTCTATCTTCATAAAAACTAAGGTGTTTTTGAGGCAGATAGAGGCTTTTAAAATCAAATAGAAAAATCCAAGATGACCAATAGCAGACATGTTTTGACACCAAAAAATGGCCCTGGAGAGCTAAATATTCAAAAATTCAGGAAAAGGGGTTTTTAGAGATAAGATACCCAAATCTATGCCCCAGAATCCCCCTCCCCGACTAATGAAATTAAAGATCCCCCCCCCTCTCCGATGTCTCCCATAGACTAGAATGGAGAGTACTGACAGTTCTGTTGGTACTACAACAGCAGACGGAAGATGGAGAAGACCACCGCCTCAAACATAGAAACATAGAGTATGACGGCAGAAAAGGGCCATCGGCCCAACACGTCTGCCCACTCAAAAGAACCCTCCCCTTAAAAGAACACTCCCCCTAAGCAATTCCCAAAAGTGAACCCACATGTTTATCCCATCGTTTCTTGAAGTCGAGCATGTTGCTGGCTTCAACTTCCTGACGTGGAAGGCCATTCCAACGATCAACCACCCTTTCGGTGAAGAAGTATTTCCTGATGTCACCATGAAATCTCCCACCCTTGAGTTTGAGCGGATGCCCTCTTGTTGCCGTGGGACCCGTAAGAAAAGCATGTAAAAATAATTCCAAATACCTCTTTCTTTGGGCTGCCCGTCAGATAGAAACATAGAATATGACGGCAGAAAAGGCAAGTCTGCCCACGCTAACGACCCACCCCCAGACTTCACCCGGCTAGAGATCCCACATACATATCCCATTTCTTTTTGAAATCGAGCACGCTGCTGGCGTTAATCACCTGCAATGGAAGTTCATTCCAATGATCGACTACCCTTTCGGTGAAGAAATACTTCCTGGTGTCGCCATGAAATTGCCCACCTTTGATTTTCAGCGGATGACCTCTTGTGGTTGAAGGTCCTTTAAGAAAGAAGATATCGTCTTCCACCTCGATGCGGCCCGTGATATATTTAAAAGTCTCAATCATGTCCCCCCTCTCTCTACGTTCCTCGAGCGAGTATAGTTGCAGTTTATTCAGTCTTTCCTCATATGGGAGGTTCTTGAGTCCCGAGACCATCCTGGTGGTAATTCGCTGAACCGACTCGATTCTCCACACATCTTTTTGATAATGTGGTCTCCAGAATTGAACACAATATTCAAGATGAGGTCTCACCATGGATCTGTACAGGGGCATTATGACTTCGGGCCTCCGGCTGACGAAACCTCTACGGATGCATCCCACCATTTGTTTAGCCTTGGATGCAGCTTTCTCCACCTGCTTGGCAGTTTTCATGTCTTCACTAATGATTACTCCCAAATCACGTTCTGCCCTAGTCCTAGCTAAGGTCTCACCATTCAGAGTGTAAGTTCTGCATGGGTTTTTGCTGCCAAGGTGCATGACCTTACATTTTTTGGCATTAAAGCCCAGCTGCCAAGTTGAGGACCAATGTTCCAATAAGAGAAGGTCCTGCTCCATACTGTCGGGTAAGGTGCTGTTATCTACTATGTTGCATAGTTTGGCGTCGTCGGCGAATAGTGTTATTTTACCTTGAAGCCCTTGAGTCAGGTCTCTTATGTATATGTTGAAAAGGATCGGTCCCAAGACCGATCCCTGTGACTCTCCACTGGTCACCTCCGATGTATTGGAGGGGGTACCGTTAACCACCACCCTCTGGATTCTACCGCTTAACCAATCATTGACCCATGTCGTCAATATCACTCCCAATCCCATCGAAGTCATCTTGCTCAAAAATCTGCGGTGCGGGACGCTATCAAAAGCTTTGCTGAAGTCCAAGTACACGACGTCTAGAGACTTCCCCATATCCAGTTTCCTTGTAACCCAGTCAAAGAAGCTGATCAGATTGGATTGACAGGACCTTCCCTTTGTGAATCCATGCTGCTGGGGATCCTGTAGATTCTCCTCAGTCAGGATCGTATCTAATTCTTGTTTAATAAGTCTTTCCATGAGTTTGCTCACTATTGAGGTGAGACTGACCGGTCTGTAATTCGCAGCCTCCGTTCTGCAACCTTTTTTGTGCAATGGAATGACGTTAGCTGTTTTCCAGTCCATGGGGACTTTTCCGGTACTTAGGGAAAGATTGAACAGCACGGATAGCGGTTCCGCCAGGACATCACACAACTCCCTAAGAATCCTGGGGTGTAGATTGTCCGGTCCCATGGCTTTGTTCACTTTGAGTTTTGATAGTTCGCCATGGACGCTGCTGGGTGTAAACTTGAAGTTTTGAAACGGGTCTTCCAAGGTTTGCCTTGCCTGCAGTTGTGGACCGGTCCCCGGCGCCTCACAAGTAAAGACTGAGCAAAAGTATTCATTTAGTAGTTTGGCTTTATCAGAATCCGTTTCTGCATAGGTCCCGTCTGTTTTCCTGAGACGTACTATCCCATCTGTGTTTCGTTTCCTGTCGCTAATGTATCTGAAGAAGGATTTATCCCCTTTTTTAATGTTTTTCGCTAGTTGTTCTTCTGTTTGAATCTTGACCTCTCTGACTGCTTTAGACCTGGTCAGATAGTCTTCTTTTGTCACCCTGTTTCCTGTATGCTTGTAGGAAATAAAAGCTTTTTTTTTTTTTCCTTGACAAGATCCGAGATCTCTGCAGAGAACCACTGGGGCTTGTTCTTCCTCCGTCATTTGCTTACTGTTTTTATATAGCGGTTTGTTGCCTCATGCAAGGTGCATTTCAGGATTGACCACATAGCCTCTACATTATTGGTTTCAGCTTGGTTTTGTAGTGCCTGATGGACGAAGTCTCCCATGCGTTTAAAGTCAGTGCCCCGAAAGTCGAGGACCTTTGTTGTTGTGTTTGATCTAGTGAAGCCTATCTTGATGTTGAACCATACCATGTTGTGGTCGCTGGAGGCTAGTGTATCGCCTACCAAAACTTCTGAAACGCTTTCTCCGTTGGTGAGTATCAGGTCCAGTGTCGCCTGATCTCTGGTGGGCTCCAGCACCATTTGTTTGAGTCGCGCCCCTTTTATGGAGGTTAAAAGCCTTCTGCTGCCGCTGGTAGTAGCGGAAAGTGTCTTCCAATCAGCATCGGGCATATTGAAGTCCCCTAGCAGAACCGTGTCCCCGCATAAAGTGATGTTCTCAATGTCTTTGATTAGTTCCATATCCCTGTCTTCCTGCTGTTTTGGGGGCCTGTATACTACACCCAGATACAAGCATTTTTCGTTTCCTCTGGCCAGGTTCACCCAGAGTGATTCACCGGTGTAGTTGACATCTGTGATTCTGGTGACTTTGATGTTATCTCTAGTGTATAGTGCTACCCCGCCCCCTATCCTTCCCTCTCTGTCCCGACGAAGTAAGTTGTATCCTGGTATAGCCATGTCCCACCCATGTGAGTCTGTGAACCAAGTCTCAGATATCGCTATTACATCGAGGTCGGCGTTCGTTATCTCTGTCTCTAATTCTAGAATTTTATTGCCTAAGCTGTGTGCATTAACATACATAGCCCTCCATACTTTATGTTTGCTAAGACCCTGTGTAGAATTTCCCGCCTGAGTTTGAGTGGCTTTTGTATGATTGTTTTTACTGTGTGAACTTACCTCGGTCTCAGAAATGGAGTGTCGATTCACCTCTCCTGGAAAATTACTTACTGCGCTAGTACATGAGTGGGTACCCTCCCCCAACTTACCTAGTTTAAAGCCCTTCGGAGGAGGTGGGCTAGTCGATGTCCGAAGACGTTCTTGCCTCTCCTTGTCAGGTGGAGTCCATCTGGTCCCTGCAGTCCCTTTAGTGCCTCTCCATGGTCCAGGAAGCCGAAGTTCATGTCCCTGCACCATTCATGTAGCCATTCGTTCGTCCTCTGGATACGCTCCTCCCTGGCTCTTCCCTTGTCTCTTACAGGGAGGATCGAGGAGAAGACCACCTGCGCTCCCATTTGCCTCAGCCTCTCACCCAGGGCTCCAAAGTCCTTAGGTATGTTCTCTGGGGTGTTCCTGGCAGTGTCGTTCGTACCCACGTGAATAAGGAGCATGGGGAAGTAGTCCTCGGGCCTGATGAGTCGGTCTAGGCAGGCGGTCACGTCCCGGATCCTGGCCCCTGGCAGGCAGCAAACCTCTCTCGACTGCATATCCGGTCTGCAGATTGGTCCCTCGGTGCCCCTCAGCAGGGAGTCCCCAATGACCACTACTCTGCGCTTCTTTGAGGGGAGCTGATCAGTTGTCTCTGGAACTGGGACTGTCTGAATTTTGACCTCCTGTGCCTTGCTCACGGGTCCTTCCTGTAGTATCTGGAATCTGTTCCTCAAGGTTATTAGTGGGGTCGATGTAGGGCTGCCCTGTGTGCAAGAGAAGGAGACAGGAGAAGAAAAAGAAGAAGGTCTTCCGTGTTTTCTTGTGGAGGAGGTTACCAGCTGCCAGGAGTCAGCGTCCCCATCCTCCTCCTGCACCCCAGTCGTTGGTGCCAAAGTTGTAGGTTTGGTCAGTTTGGGCGTCTCGAGGATGATCTTGCCTGGCTCCTGCTCGGTGATCTGGGACAGCTCCTGGATGACCTCGTCGATGAAGGCCTCGTCCTCCCTGATGCTCCTCAAGCGCTTCACCTCCTCTCTTAGGCTCGTCAGCTCACGCAGGATGTCTCCGTCTAGCTGGTCTGTCTCGTCCGTCTGTGTGGAGGCTGTAGTTGTCTGCTTGGGGATGGGGATGGGGAGGGCCTCGGTCTGTGCAGAGACCTCTGCCCTCTGTCCTGGTTCTCCCTCTGTCTGCACGTGGACCGAGGCCATCCCCTGGATCCCTTCTGTGACTGGGCTGCCGGTCTTGATTGTAGTCTTCGCATTCCTCGTTCTTCCTGCCATTTCTAAGAAATTTTTTTATTTTTTTTATTTATTTATTTTTTTTATTTTTAGATAGTTTGAAAGTGTGAGAGTGAGAGTGGAAGGGGTAGTTTGAGAGTGGGAGGGATAGAGAGACTGGTAGGGTCTGCCTGAGAGTTGAGTGGAAAAGATAGTCTAAATGTTAAGTAGCTAGTTGTATGTGCCTGGTATGTGTAGAGTTCTTTCCCTTGGTGGTTGTCCGGAGCCCTCCCTTGAGGCCCTTCTCAAAGGCGCTCTCGCTAAGGCGAGCGCCTTTGCCATGCGCCGAACGGCTGTGCGCCATTGGCTCCTCCCCTTTTATGGGCGGAGCTTGGCTGGTGATGTAGGGGGGTGTAGGCGGAGCTTTCACTGCCTCCTCCGCTCTGCTATCCTCTCCCCGAACTCGCCCCTGCAACTTCTCTCTCCGATGCCTCTCTCCTCCTCCCTGCTAGCTCAAGCAGGTCGCTGCACGCTGCCACGTGCTCTGCTAGGCTCAGCTCACCCTGCACTCCCTGGCTGGCCTAGTGAAGTGAGTTCTCCATCGCTGGCTCCTCCCCTTTTATGGGCGGAGCTTGGCTGGTGATGTCGGGGGGTGTAGGCGGAGCTTTCACTGCCTCCTCCGCTCTGCTATCCTCTCCCCGAACTCGCCCCTGCAACTTCTCTCTCCGATGCCTCTCTCCTCCTCCCTGCTAGCTCAAGCAGGTCGCTGCACGCTGCCACGTGCTCTGCTAGGCTCAGCTCGCCCTGCACTCCCTGGCTGGCCTAGTGAAGTGAGATGGTTACAGTCTGAGATCCCAGACCCTCACAACTCCTCATGAATCATCGGGGGGGGGGGGGGGTAGGGGAAAGGAAGAATGCAGTTGGCACCCAATAAAGTCCTCAGGACCAACATGGAGCCACACAGCCTGCGCTCAAGCTCCGGTGACAACCAGGCGCCTAAGTCCAAAACAGGTGCCTATGTGCTAAACACGCCCAAGATCTGCCCCCCCTAACCACGCCTACTTTGCGGTAGGTGCCATGGACTAGGTGCCTGCCTCAAAATGGTAGGTGGCTACCAAATAAGTATCTAACATCCAATTAAGTGCAACTTATATCAATTAAGAGGTGCTGACTGTCAATTACTGGTGTTAATTAAGCATATTAAACAATTAAATTAGGTGCGTATGTCAATGTAGATGCCATTTATAGAATCAGGATATAGACGCCCTTTAAACCAGCGATGTCCTTTGAGTTTGTTCCTGAGGCAATGATGGGTTAAATGAGTTATTCAATACCACAAGGACCGTCGGTGCAAATTGAATGCCGCCTTCCCTGGTTCTCATCCCATTGCTCTAACCACTGGGCAGCTCCCCCAACCCTCCACATAGACTTCTAATCAAAGTTCTAACTCTCATAGAAACATAGAAGATGACGGCAGAAAAGGGCCATAGCCCATCAAGTCTGCCCACTCTAATGACCCACCCCCCTTGATTTTACCCCCCTAGAGATCCCACATGTGTATCCCATTTCCTTTTAAAATCTGGCACGCTGCTGGCCTCAGTCACCATGGCTAAAGACTAGACATATCCCCAACAGTCAATGATTAACCACAGACATGTGGATACGGGCTGTTGTAATGAGGCTGAGGCACACTTTAACACTGTATTTATTTGTCTACTTGAGCTGTTTTCATGCTCAGCAAAGCAGAGCATGCCAACCCCAGGATCTTAAAATGGCAGCGTCCCCAACTCATGACAATCTTAAAAATTAATTGTGACATTGAGTAGGAGGAAGGCAGAAGAAGAAATTGCCATGCTTAATTCTCAGTAGTGAGGAGTTGAAAAAATGGCCGCCACGGAAAGGATGGCTGCCAGGTCTTTATCGTCTCTTTACCCGCATCTCTTCTCAAAACCCCGACCAGTTCCGGCCACACCTAGTGGGCCTCTGAGCATGCACGGATGATGTTATACACATCCGCGCATGCTCCAGGCCCTCCAGATACGGCCGGAGCTGGTTGTAGAAGAGAGGAAGCTTGCCAGGGGTGAGGCTTGGGGTGGAACAGGACAGGGTGGAGCCAGAGGCAGAATGGGGCGGAGCTGGGGGAGGGCAGAATGGGGTGGGTTTATGTGTCCGGGGTTTTTTTTTCCCAAAATATGGTAACCCTTGGTATGCAAAAAGCGGACACTTGTGCTTCAATTTTTGGTTTGCCTTTTCCTCCAGTTTTCAGGCATCGTTTCAGCTTGTTCCAGCATTTGTTTCGATTAAAATCTTTTGATGTGCACTAATCAATTTAACCTGCATTTAATTCGTAGGTTAATGTGTGTTAAATCAATTCCAATGCTTGCTAAATTTTTTAAGGCATGCTGATGATCGCCCATCCCACTGTGATATATTAATAACAAAACGGCGCACGTCTCACCTCGTTGATCTGCACACTCACCGATTCACAGGCCCACTCAAAATGACAAAGTGCTACCTCCCATCATAGTGTCCGGGGCGGTCCCTCTTCTTGCCTGCACCTTGCAGCAGTCATGATGCTGGAAATAGGGGTTACCAGATCTCCCAGAGCCTGGCTGTACATCTTATGTTTAAATGATTTTTTATTATTCTAGCAGTAAGAAGCAAATACAAACAGTAGTACCATTCAGGAAATAACATTTTCAACAATATAATAAGTTCCCCTCCCATCCCCCCTCCCCTCCCCTCCCCAAGAATCCATGGCCAGTCCAACAGCTGAGAGTGGGAATAAAATCTTAAAGATTCAAAAGTCTACTGCGAGCACGCGGTGTGAGGTCCTGCCAGAAGTGCTCCCACACCTGACAAAATTTGCGACCCGGGCCAAGAGTCAAGTCTCCCACCATGCGTCTCTCCAGTGTTGCGTGCACTATCATTAGGGATCTCCATTGTGCATATGACGGGGGATCACGGGAGAGCCAGTTGGTGAGGATGGCTTTTTTTCCCATCAAAAGGGCTCTGGAGATAAATGCTGACATTCCCCTGGGTTTGGGCGAGGCTATATTATAAAATCCAAATAACGCCCTCGGTTGCGGAAGCCATCGCCTTCCCCAAAGCGATGTGGTGTATAGGCCAAGATGGCTCCAAAACTGTTGGATTGCGGGGCAGGCCCAAAACATGTGACTCAAAGATGCGTGAGCCTGATTGCATTTCAGGCAAGAATGCGACGCAGTAATCCCCATCCGGGCTGCACGTTCCGGTGGAATGTAAAGTCTAAGAACAATTTTCAATTGCATTTCCCAGTGAGTAATATTGGGTGACACCTTCTGAATGTTCTTCATGACCCGTTGTAACTGATGAGCAGTCAACTGGCAATGCAAGTCCTCAGCCCACGCTGTCGCTAATATATCCAGATTCGTACTTGGTTGGCAATCCCGGATCCCCACAATATGAAATCGTAGAGGAATCCTCTGTTGGGCTGAAAGGCTGAAGAGTTCCGAAAGCGCCTCCCTGCAGACTTCAATAAGGGCAGCCACTGGGAGGGACTGGCTGTACATCTTAAAATAGATTAGGTGGATTTACATGCGCTGAATATGAAGGAGACTGCATAATGGGGGTCTTTTACTAAGGCGAGCTGGCCGATTTAGCACACGCTACATATCACCGTGCGCTAAATGCTAACGCGCTCGTTAAATATCACCGTACGCTAAATCGGCTAGCTCGCCTTAGTAAAAGACTCCCAACATGCAGTGCAGAAGCAAATTAGACAACTTATTGTAGCAAAACACCTGAGATTTGTAGGTTACGAGCAAGGACAATACAAGCCTCCCTCCACTGTCCTGCCATAATATGGGAGAGTCCTCCGCATCCATTCAATCTGCTGAATCTGTCAATAAATGTGGCAAGTGGTGACCACAGTTATGGAGGTTTCAGCAATGTGAAGAGCTCTCTACATCTACTAAAAACTGAACATAGGCTTCTCATACGCTCGAAGCTATGGATGGGTCTGGGAGGTCCTGGACCCATCCTCTTTAGCCTCAGGCCCACCCAGCAGTGGTGCATCATTCCTGTAGCTGGTGGGTATTCTCAGCACCCCACCCAACCTACTTCAAAAAATGCAGCTCTGAGCCATCAACACCAGCACTTGGTTCTCAGGCATACTCAGTTCAATGTGTGAGGATCGAGTATGTGTGACTGAAGTTGGTGAAGCAGAGCACTACCACTGATTGCTACAATTTTCTGAAGGGAGGATCAGTGGGGTTTGGGAGAGAGGGGGGAGAATGAGGGAACATGGGAGGAAGAGACAGGAGTAGCGAGAGAAAATGTATGCCCACCCTCAACTTACCCATTGACTCTATCAAAAATTGTTTTCTGACTATACCACTGGCTCATAGACCACGAAAGAACTTTTTGGATAGAAAGGGATGCTTCACAGTTATTGATTTCCCTCGCATAGTGGTCCCTCATCCAGGTACTAGCTATTTCTTACTCTAGTTCAGGGGTGTCAAAGTCCCTCCTTGAGGGCCGCAATCCAGTCGGGTTTTCAGGATTTCCCCAATGAATATGCATGAGATCTATTTGCATGCACTGCTTTCATTGTATGCTAATAGATCTCATGCATATTCATTGGGGAAATCCTGAAAACCCGACTGGATTGCGGCCCTTCAGGAGGGACTTTGACACCCATGCTCTAGTTGTAAGTACTCACAGAGTGCAATGATAACACTGATCCAGTTGCTCCCAAAACCAAATCTTTGGTCACAACTGGCTGAAGACAGATTAGAATTGCTGAGGCCCATGTGAAAACAATTGACAGTTCTAAATCTACTAATTAATTATAAGCTAACAAAATGAAATCTTCTTTAGATCCAAGAATATGTTTTGTAGTTATTGGGGAGAATTGAGTAAATGTCTATGAATCTGTCCAGCTGTAGAAGAAGCCACTAACGTTTTGTGCTCTCATTTCAGGTTGTGAAATCCAATATTTCCAAAGAGTACCATCGTGTGAACATGAAATTGTCAAGACATTTTAACTTTGAAAAATACTTTGCCAACAAAAATAGACTGTCACAGCTACACTATTCATCTAATCCAGAGTCCCCGTATCATGTCCAAGGTCCAATAAATCAGATTTATTCAGAGATCCTTCTTAGTAGGCTGTGCGCAAAAGGAAAGAACAATACCAGTGTATAATGTCTTTGGAATTTCTCCTTCTGAGAAGGCAGGGTTCCCCGCACTATGAGTAATGGTTTTAGAACCCCCCCAAAATTCATTGCATTCCATTGTACAAGCACATCACTAAAGACAGTTGGAAGTCTTCCACCATTTTTATGGAAGAGGTGCTTCCTTAATAAGGACTGATATTTTGGGGACAAAAGATTGACAATTAAAAATCAACAAATGACTCGAAGCACCACTGAATACTACAACAGCTCTAGGCCCAGTGTTGTATATCGTGACTGAATTATCAGTTAAGAAAACTGCTTTAATTATAGTATGGCCAACCAATACAGTGTAGTCATATCTATGTGTACTGTATATCACTGAATGTTGATATGCATTTTCAAGTCATTTCTTCGTAGTCAGCTATGGCTAGTTATGAAAAAGCATTCTTGGCTCACATTATGCAACTGACCTCAGAAAGAATGATTACATTCCATTCTTGGCTGACTGATTGCACTCCGATATTTTTCACTTCGAAAAGACTGTGCCGGCATTTCTTTTACTCTGTTCTAATTGCTTTTAATTGTAATGTTGAGCAACTAAAATACACCCTGCTCTTCCTTTGAGACATTTTTATAACCTCCAGTGGGAAATTAAAGCACTGTTTATGTTCTCCCGCTGACTCTGTAAGGCTATCAGCTATTCAGCTAAAGAGACTTTTATGAGGATCTTCTATTCCTATTCTGAATTTACAAAATAATGAGGACATTGTGCTATGGTCTAGCAAATGAAGAATGCTATCCATGTTTTCTTCTTGATTGAGTTGTGCTAAACATTTCACACTTCTTTGGTTAACTTGAAGCTTCTGTTGTTCATAAATCAAGCTGCTGCTATCAAGAAGGACTGTTATGTTACTAATATTATATACTCTTAAGCCATATCTTTCTTCTGCACTCAATATTCTGTTCCCTATATTTGGCATACATGTGTATCAAAGCATGGTGCCCCCTTCCTATGCAGGCAATAGTTATGATACACAGAAAAATCACCAGCCGGAACAGGGATGGCTAGCTTCAGTCATCAAGGACCACAAACACATCTGGCTTTCAGGGAAACCAAACCAAGCAAGATAACCTGATTCTTTCTACAACTTTTAACATATCACTAAAGACAGTAGGACGTCTTCTGCCATTTTTGTGGAAGATGGAGGGAGTTCATTAATATACATCATAAACACTCATTTATAGGCCTCAAAAACTAGTATTTGCCTTTCTTGAGTTAGATAATTTAATGAGGGTGGGGGAGATGGTCTACACACTGAATAGCGTAGCAAGGCTCAGTAGTTTGGGGATTTATACAATGTTGTACCAAAATAATCATACATATCAACAAAGAAAATGTTGCCTTTAGAGCAGTGGTCTCTAATATCTGACCCCAGGGTTGCATATGGGCCCCAAAGTCCCCCGTTGTAGCCATCGAAGCCCTGCAAATTGGTTAAGTTCAATCTTGCTCGCTCGGAGAGTGCATTAAATGCCTAAAAAAAAGGACTGCCCTAGGCAGGGCGTGGATGAAGGTCAGCATAGGGCAGGTGTAGGATATGTGCACACAGCCGTAGGACAGGTCAAAGGTCAGGATTCATATTAGGTGCATGCATACTTCAGTGGTATGACAACGTTGGAGAAACCACGAAACACTTTCAGAGAATTGCGGAAACTATGCCAACATTTTGCTAAAACACAGAAAAGTGCATGATGAAAATAGAATTTTCAGTGTTGAGCCTGAAATCTTGTGGTGGCTCTCGGAGCTTTCTCGTGGTCACATCGTGGCCCTTTAGATGAAAAAGGTTGAAGACCACTGCAGTAGAGGATCTACGCTCTGTATGCACTTTGGATTAGATCCGGATAATCAGTGCTGTCCTCTCTCCAGGTACCAGAATTGAATATCTGGGTGCAAGATAAAAGCTGACAAGTTATCCAGGTATTGCCAATATTCAGAGGCAGTCCTGGATATCTGATTAACTTAGAACAGCCTTTTTACTGTCCTAAGTTAACTGGATAGCTATCCAGGTACCACCATTAAATATTGGGTGTCAGGTCAAAAGCGCGCCGGGACAAAGGCGCGCGCAGACAATTGAGCACAGTGCGGAGGCGCGCGCCGCAGAAAATTACAGTTTTTATGGCTACGACGGGAGGGCCGTGGGGGGGAACCCCCCCACTTTACTTAAGAGAGATCACGCCACGTTGTGGGGGCGTTGTGGTGGGTGTGGGGTTTGTAACCCCCCACATTTTACTGAAAACTTCACTTTTTCCCTGTTTTTAGGGAAAAAGTTAAGTTTACAGTAAAATGTGGAGGGTTACAACCCCCCAAACCCCCCACAATGCCGGCGCGATCTCTATTAAGTAAACTGGGGGGGGCTCCCCAACAAAACCCCCCGTCGGAGCCCCTAAAAACTGTAATTTTCTTTGGCGCGTGCCTCCGTCTTGCGCTCAATTGTCGGCGCGCGCCTTTGTCTTTCGCGGGGTTGTCTATGAACCAAATATTGCAAGTACCCAATAACCCCTAACTCTGCCCCGGGTTGACCCAGCACTGACATGACATTTGCCAGGGTTTTCAGCAGTGCAATCCGGGTCAGTGCCACTGAAAATCTAGGTTGGACCTGGTGAGTAGGAGTTACTAAATAGGAGTCACCCTTTGGTAGATCGACCCCAAAGGTTGTTGTTGTTTTTTTGGGGTGGGCTATAGTGGATTGAAATATGCATAGCTAAATTGTTTACTTCTGCTGACCTCTTTACAAATTTGCAGGACCTCAGCTAACAAGCTAAGTTCTTTTGATTCATGGTAAAAAGTCTTACTGTTTTTCTTGATACTGAGTTTCAATATAAAGTAGTCTATTTTTATATGTTACTTTTGACAAATATTGGTGAGAAATCTCATAGACTGGTGTTCACATTTTTCTATTCAGAGATGTGCAGGAAAATGCACCCTTTTTTTTGTCATTCTTTGGTACTGGTATCATTTGTAGCATATAAGTAGGAGGAAAATAGGTAATGAAGGATATTAAGAGATAATATTATTTTTATATACATGCTGAATGGAACAGCTGGAATTCTTTGCCATGAAATGTATCTATGTGTCACTGAAAATGTAACTTCAGTCTGGTGTTTCAAGATCAGTCTGTATTTCTTTATCTGTGGTACATTGTATGAGTCAAAAACAAATATTAAAGGATTCACACTTTGTGACTTTTTTGCTCCTATGTTTCTTTTCTGGCAGCAGATGGAAGATTTCGCATGAAAGGCCTCTATTCTGTAAGGTATGGCAGTGTGCTGAAAAGACACACAGGGGGAATTTTCCCTGGGATGAGGCTCAACATCCCCTACGCTAGTCTAGAAATCTTCCATGCGTGAGAAAATATGAGCTGGGGATGAATAGCCCATTCCCATGGCTCAGGAATTTTACAGAACTGAGGCTTAAGAAGATTGAATGGAAATAGAAATTTAGGGGCAAATATTCAGCTGGCAGCGGTCAATGGTTTGGGAGGGGGAGGGGGTTTGCCACTGATATTCAACGCTGGGCTGTGTCTGGGTACTAGCACTGAATATCCAGATATGTGCAGTCGGCCAGTGTTTATCTGGGTAAGGGCCAATTTTCAGCTCTTAACTGGATCAGTTAAACGGGCCGGATGCAGAACTGATTTTTATGCACTCCAATTGGTCTGGTTAACCGGTCCAGTTTAAAGGCTGGATATTGCACTTAACTGGATAACTGTGGACTCCGTCCTGGGCTGCCCACAAAATAGCTGGTTTCCATTTTTGAGATCTGAGTGGATATCCAGTGGCACTATGGGCTCCTTTTATGAAGGCGCGTCAGGTCCTTAACGTGCGCTAAAATGCCAAGCGTGATAGCCGCTACCGCCTCTCCGGTGCATACGTTAAAAATGCTAGCACACCTTCGTAAAAGGAGCCCTATATCTTTGGATAGGCAGCTGAGTGCCATTCACATGACCGGCTCAAGGAATTGTGGTGCCTTGAGCCAACTTTTGCATTGGCGCTATCCCATCCCCACAATGTGATCTCTCTCTCCTTCCCCTCCCTACCTGTGATCCAGTATCACCTCTCTCTCTTTCTCCCCCCCCCCCTCTCTTTCTCTCTGTCTTCATTTAAACAGTCAAAACTACTCAATAGCCACTACGATCAAAATTTTAGGTATTACGTTAGATTGCTCGTTATCTTTTAACGACCATACTAATCTGCTGATTATAAAAATGCTTTTCAGTACTATGGATACTTCGCACTATTAAAAAATATTTTGATTCAATGTCTTTTAGGGTACTGGTTCAGTCATCAATTTAGTACATATTGGACTACTGAAATATTGTTTAGCTGGGATTAAAAAATCCTTAACAGGCTCAGAATAATACAGAATACAGCAGTTCGCCTGATTTTTGGTCTTAAAAAGCATGATCATGTAAGCCCTTATTATTTAAAACTCCATTGGTTGCCATTTGAGGCTAGAGTTTTATTTAAATTTGGCTGTATCTGTTTTAAAGTTTTATTTGGCTTGACTCCAACCTACCTCTCTTCCCACTTTGAATTTTTTAAATTCAAATAAGAATACACGAAAAACTTACTGGTTTTACATTTCCATCGGTAAAAGCATGTCGTGATAAGAGATTCTTAGGAAAAACTTTTGCATTTCAGGCTAGTGCAATGAATTCTGCATTGATTACTGTAATGCGCTCTATAAGGGCATAACCAAAAAAGAAATAAGAAGACTCCAAATTATACAGAACACTGCAGTGAAGATCATATTCAATTCAAAGAAATTTGATCATGTTTCTCCCCTCCTTTATAAAACACATTGGCTTCCGGTTGAACATAGAATCACATATAAAATTCTTTTACTGACTTATAAAACTAGACAAAATAGTCAACCAGAATTTATCAATAACCTGCTTATAACCCTATAGCTCATCTAAGATCTGTGTCTAAAAATCTGCTATCTGTCCCATCTTTGAAGTTTATTAATACAATGAGGTCAACCATTTTTTCTGTCACTGCGCCATCTCTTTGGAACAATATTCCTGTCTACTTATGGGAAGAGTCAAATCTTAATCATTTTTTTAAAACAAAACTAAAAACATTTCTTTTCCTTGATGCTTTTGAGACCTAAATGCCCTTTTTAGGGCTATGTAGTTTTAATCAATTATTATTATTTATTTATTTATTTTTTTTACACCCTCCCTTTTGTTCTTTCCCTATATGTTCTCTTTCTTACTTGATAAATTGTAGTTCTGTCCTTCCTCCCTCTTGTTTCTGTTTGTTTTTTGAATTGTTTTTAATGTTTTGAATTATGACTGTTGTTTCCAAAGGACGTATAGTTACCCCATATATGTTTTTAACATAATGTTCACCGCCTAGAAGGTTGATTGGGCGGTTCATAAAAATTCTGAATAAACTTGAAACTTGAATTCATGTTGGAATACACTTATTTCCCAAGCTCAGTCTTATTATTTATTTAGAAAAAAAAATATTTTTTTTTTGGTAAATCTTTATTGATTTTTAAGCTTTGATAGTGCGATACAAATGGTAAATCATACAAACTGCATCAACACACACTATTAACTATACAATTATTACATTAAACAATCATTTTCTCCCCTTCTTATCTTCATTATTAAAACAATAATACATAGGATATGATTTCAATATTATAATGAAATAATTTAACTCCTCAAAATACGTTTCCCTCCCCCCACCCCTCCCCCCTCCCTGGATGTGCAAGGACTCTAATGGGAAAAGAAAGAAACATAACCCTAATTATAATGCAATAAAATTAGTTAATGCAGTGGTTCCCAACCCTGTCCTGGAGGAACACCAGGCCGATTGGGTTTTCAGGCTAGCCCTAATGAATATGCATGAAGCAAATTTGCATGCCTATCACTTCCATCATATGCAAATCTCTCTCATGCATATTCATTAGGGCTAGCCTGAAAACCCGATTGGCCTGGTGTTCCTCCAGGACAGGGTTGGGAATCACTGAGTTAATGGACTCCATACATCATTAAAGGACTTATTGGTCCCCAAACGTTCCACCATCATGCTTTCATACTTATACGTAGTACATATTTAGAAAAATTCTTAAAACTTATCTGTTTGATAAATATGTGACTTAATTGCCATTTGGTATTTTCTGAGAAATTTTGATATGCTAATGTAAATAATTCACTATTTGTGCAGTTCTTTCTTGCTGTAAACCACCTTGAACTAATGGCGGTATATAATAATAAAATTATTATTATTATGTCTCTCTCTCGTCTCCCCCTCCTGCTGGACCAGGTGAAGCACTAGCTCAAGGCACTGATGATAAAGAGTACTAAAATCCCAGTCTGGCATCTTCCCTTTAGAACAGTGGTTCTCAACCCTGTCCTGGAGAAACCACCAGCCAATCAAGTTTTCAGGTAGCCCTAATGAATGTGCATGGAGCAGATTTGCAGGCCTCTAACCTCCGTTATATGCAAATTTCTTCCACTGCTCTAAAAGTTTAAAGATAGAGTGGACTGGGATTTTGGCACCCTTTGGGCCAGTTAGAATCCTCTGCTTTCCAGTTAAATGGTTTCATAGGACTCCTTTTGAAAGGTCACTTGGACACACAAAGTCAGAGGCGTGAAGAAGTACAAGTTTTATTCACAGCATGCATGCTGGACCCCTGAGCTCCAAGCTGGCTCAGAAGTGCCGAAACCAGGAAGTTACAGAGATATTTATTCATTTTTCTGGCTATACAACTGAATTCTAGAAAAAGCTTTTCACGTGTTACTTTTCTTAACACTCATTGGTTCTAAGCTCACACTAGCAGGTCACTAGCAGGACACCTATCTAACTCTAACAGTTAAATGTACAGAAGGGCAGGGTACATCATGGCTCAAACTCTTATCTATTCAGCTTACAATGTGGTAAGGTAGGGACATACATTTTAGGCAGATGCAGTCAATAGATTATACACTGTTTTCAGCTATGTAGGCCAGAGCAATATTTTAAACAACAGTTAACTATTTCATGACCCTACATTCCCCCCTTTCAGGCTGGCGTACCTAAGGAGCCAAGCCTGACAAAATAAAGTTAGGGGTCAGGAAAGTCGGAGTTCCCAGTAGGTAAGTGGGAGAGGGCAAGGGCCAATGCAGCAGTGGAACAGTTGACAACAGAGTCCATAGTTCAGTGGAGCAGCTTTATGGCTATGGGGACCACACAGGGCAGGCAGCAAAGGAGCAGAGAAGACAGGGCAGCAACCAGCAAGATGATCTTCAGTGCTGAACCAGAGGGCAATCAGGAGCTGAAGGTACCAGAGATCCAGTCTGCAGTAAGGTCACGCCAGGTCTGGTCAGGAACATGAGCCAGTTTGGTGATACGATCCACATCGTTCTCAATCACTTTACTCAAGTTCAAGGCAGCAGTTGGAGAGGTTGAATTTATCACAGGCACAGCAGCTAGTAAATAGTCCAAAGCTAGACGATTCTGATAAATAGCAGTGCGCATTTTAGCATTCGCTCTGCCAATGGTACTCAAAGCTCGGGAGGTCTCATTGGTTATCAGTTCAAGTACAGCTTATAGACAAATAATGCAGTTCAGCATATAGATTGGGGTCCGATAGCCCCAGGTGTCATCCTCGGTCCATGTGGCAGGTCCATAAGCAGCAATGATTCGTTCTGCAGGCCAGTCATCACCCCATTCACCTATTTTAAGGGAATTGGTGGAAGTAGACCGCTTTTGGCGACCTCTGGTGTTGAATACAGGGGCTCCCAGGTGTTCACCATCGGGAAGAAGCTGGGACGAATCATGCAAAGCACACATGTACCAGTCTAGTTAGCAGGCAATCAAGAGTAGGCAAACAGATCACAGAGCCAGTATCAACTATCAGGAGCTGACCATCATTCATAGGAAGTTCCATTAAGCAGTGTCTGAAGGGCTGAAGACAGTGGGAAGCAACAATGGAGGTTCACAAGGCCCATCGTGAAGGTCGTGGACCTGACGTAAAAGTGAGGGTCTGTGAAGTCAGGTTTAACATGTCCAGCTGCATTGCCTCCCATAGCCACTGTTCTCCCATACCAGTCCCTCCTCATACAAAATAATTGCTAACATTAAGAGTCTGACCTATAGTTTCAGCAAACTATATAAACAGATTTCTAGTGATTACAGGATATCAGTATCTACTTTCATAAAACTGGGGAAACACCACAGAGTGATGGACAGAAGCACATGAGTGGGATACAATTCGGACATATACATCAGTACCTGAGTCTCACCTTTTACCATCAATATACAATGCCATGCAGTCTCTGGCCTTCTGGACTTGGACATTGGCATTCCAGTTATATGGGTCAGTGATAGTGAAAACCATGGGATTACAGTAGCCTGTAGTACACAAGGGGCCGGAGCTAGGACCTATAGTAAGGGAGGCAGACGGGGTATTAGGGGGATATTTGTGTGGGTTATTGTAGGTGGCCCACAAGACACTTTCTCATAAAGGACAGGCTCCACCATTAGTGAAGGTTTCCTCATAGGGGCAGTTCTTAAAAGGCATCAGGTTATACAGACCTATAGCACATTTGGTATAATAACTCTGTCAATCTAGGGAGCCACACAAAACTGAATTAGGGGTAGTACCATGACCTTGAGAAACATCAAATAGCACACATGTATCACAATACAAAGACACCGGGCGAGTGGGGTCTACAATAAGAGTCTAGTTGATAAGTGGACCCTCAACATCATCAATGCAGATTTCCGCCCACTTTTAAACTTCATCACCAGTAGGTTGGAAACAGAAAATACTCTCTGATGTTTGACACTTTCTGTACTTAACTCCTTCATGCAAACAAACATCAGGCAAAAGGGGCTGCACTTGTTAAGTACAAAATACAGAAGAAAGAAACATAAGTGAGGGCAACACAAATATCATATCTATATATACTAACATAGGAAGCTCATTTTTCTTTCAGGCACAACTTAGAAAACTTCAAACAGTTATACTCAAGACACTTGCTAAAGGCAGTGGTGAACCACAGGCAGTCAATTAAACTCAAACACTTTTGGAAAAGGTTATATTCAGAACACCTGCTAAGTACAGTGGTAAATATTCAGAACTTTTGAGGTCTTAGAAAGCTTCAGCTGAAGATCCGTGTTGTAGTGGAACCAAGTTTCATGTCCGGACACCTTTGACAACTGTAAGAGAAGAAATTAGGACAGTAAAAGGACCTATCCACCTAGGTTTCAGGGGGTCTGACTTCCAAGTTTTAGCCATACTGTATTTACAGGGACATACCCATGGACTTGTGTAGCTATCGATAGTGGGGCCCTTTCCAGGACCCATTTGTGGAGCTCTTAAAGGGCTTTAGCTAAAGACTGGACCTGACTCTGGAGGATATCTGATCCCAGAGTAGCAAAGGAACCAGGATCTGGGTTCACAATGGGTGGTGGCCGGCCGGACATGAGCTCAAATGGGGCTTAGATGGGATGCATCTAATCTGAAAAAGAACAGAAGGCAGCAGGACAGGCCAGGACAGATTAGTTTCTTCAATTCATTTTGTGAGAAGGGTCTTAAGAGTTCTGTTTATTCTTTCGACCTGACCAGAGCTCTCAGGATAGTAAGCAGCATATAATTTCTATTCAATTTGGAGGGCCTGAGCAATTTGTTGGACAACATCGGCAATGAAAGCAGGGCCATTGTCACTGCCTATAAAAACAAGGAGATCAAGGCACGGAATTATTCAGGAGGTGTTTGGTTACGTCTCTGGCGCGTTCAGTGCAAGTAAGGAAGGGTTTGACCCATCTAGTCAGGGTGTCTGTGAAGACTAGGAAGTGACTGAGGGAACGGGAAATGGGCATGTGGGTAAAATCTACAGACAGAACCTGCATCGGATATGTTCCAATAGGTTGGTATCCAAGAGGTGGCAGTCATCTGATTGGGAATTTTATTCTAGAACCGACAACACACTGTCGGACCATATTCCGGACTAGCTGATCAAGGTGATTGATAAAGAAATGTCTCTTGAGAGTCAATTTTCATAGCGGGTTCTCCAGAGTGTGCCAGATCATGGCATCTTTTGACAATCGTGAGGGCCAGGTGTTGAGGAATGAATATGAGGGTACCCGCTGTGCTTACGTTTGAAGTATCAGTGTGTGGGTCTGGATTGGCACTTGAATTGGTTGAATTGGTGCATTTTGTATCCACCCCTCTTTCAGGACAGACTGGCCCAAAATAATGCATGCCCAAGTCTGTTCCTGAGAAGCGTACTGGGGTGTAAGGGAATCCAGAAAAGGAATGATTGTATACAGAGGGGCCGAAAGAGGGGGCAGAGACTGGCAGCTCGGGCTGTGCGGTTGGCAAGGGCATTACCACGAGAGACAAGGTCCGTCACGCGTCTGTAAGCATGGCAGAGCATAACAGAAACACGTGAGGGTAGTTGTACGTGGATCAGGCGGCCGGAGGCTGTAATGAAACCTCGATATTTCCAGATGGCCCTATGGGAATGCAAGTTAAGGAAAGCATATTTGGAGTCAGTATATATATTGCAAGACTGAGAGGCAGAGTGGCGCAGGGCAGAAGTGAGGGCATACAGCTCAGCTTCTTGGGCAGAAGGGCCAGAAGGCAGGGGCCTGAGTCAGAAGTTTTTGGAGGCAGCGAAAAGACGCTCCTGAAGTTGGGTCCAGACAAAAGGGGCTGAGTCAGCGCCTTTGGTGGAATCATACAGAGGACGAGCAATAGTAGAGAAATCAGGGATCCAGATGGGACAGTATCCTGCAATACTGAGAAAGGTGCTCAGAGCCTTGCAGTTATCAGGGACAGGGAGACTACAGACAGCCTAGACTTCGGTGTAGGAAGGGACCTGGTACCCTTGGAGATTTGAAAGCCAAGGTAGGTGACACGAGGAAGGCATACTTGAAATCAATGTAAATATGGCCACAGGAAAATTTAAAAGGCAGACCCACTATCTGAAAGACTCAGATAAATAATAATAATAACAGTTTATATACCGCAATACCGTGAAGAGCTATGTGGTTTACAAAAGATTAGAGAAGGTACAAAATAATTGAACTTAAGATGTGCACTAACACATAAGAATTGTTCTCAATCCCTATTCTATATCAGGTTCCTACCCCAAAGAGCTGACTTATAAAATTAAGCTAAATGCAGTTCTGGATCCACCCACTAAGCAGGGTAGTCTGACACAAGCGCTCTCTAAAGCAGCAGTCCCTTCACTATCAGCTGACTGGCAAAAATATTTACTTCAATACAAAAGCATTCCTAAAAATTACATTGTTATACCTAAACTTACATTTTTTATATACAGAAATACAAAACAAAGATTGGAATATACAGTAAAACTTTGGATTGCAAATAACTTGGTTTGCAAGTGTTCTATAAGACAAGCAATGATTAAATTTTAACTTGCCTATACCAGCAACGTCTTGCAATACACGTACATACAGTATAGAAGCATCACATTTTCACAACTGAGCCAATGGTTCCTCTCTATATGACGCTGCAGGAATGCAGTGACTGTTCCAAACGAGCAAGGGCTTACAATACAAGTATGTATATTTTTGTACACTAGTGCCCTGGAATACAAGCATACTTCTGGAACAAATTATGCTCCCAAACCAAAGTTTTACTGTACTCACAAGTTTAAACATTGTTCATTTTTATTTTTATTTTTTTTACAATCAACATGGGTCTCAGTAGAGACTTACTCCCCCTTCCTACAGAATTTCACAAAGGAGAGAGAGTTGCTTAAAGATCAAAGAGATCAAATTACAGATGTAGTCCTTTTCAGAACTTTTAAATTTAGACAAATAACTACTAAATTTGGACAAAGAACTTCTTTTTAGCATGGAATATAAGTTCCAGAAATCATATTTTTCGTTTATATGCATTTCTGAATATGCATATACATTTTATAACATAGCCAAAAACTTCAAATGCAAAACCACTTATCTGTTTCAGGAGAAACCACATTGGAAGTGCTACACACTTCATGGCCCTTATCAGCACAAAAGGAAAAGTACTCTCCTCTCATGCTGTGAACAACTGACAGTTTAAACTTCACTGATACATTTGAACAGACAGAACTCATAAAGAACCCGGGATACTGCAGGACTTGGGAATCAGATGAAGGGAAGAATTTGGCAAGGTCTGAAGCAAGGGCAGTGCTGAATAGAGAGGGGCTATTTTTAAAGCCCTGGGGTAGACGGGTCCAGGTTACTTAGGAGGTTTGTCCAGTGGAAGGGTTTTCCCATTGGAATGCAAAAATTGGCTGACTGGAAGAGGAACTGACAGCAAACGAATGCATAAAAACTTGACGGGTTATGTCCTCTTCCAGGGAGCCAGAGGGGGCCAGCCCACACCAAATATCGGCCATTCTAACTGGCACAGACAAATAAGGGTTGATTTGTTAAGTATAATCAAAGACAAATTCCTTTTTTAAAATTAGCTAACATATCAAGAGATCCCCACAGGTAGACAAACATCCCCCCATTGTGCAATGGAGGACAAAAACACTTCCCTGAATTCCTGGCCCCGCCCATCTCTGGACTAGGGAAACGCAGTACTAACAGGTCCACACTCGCTTCGTCCTCAAGGACGTCTCAGACACTCTCAAACACACAAAACACAACAGATTTCAGTTCAGTTACTCAACCAGAAAATAACAGTTCCTAGAATCCCTTTCCCACAACTTTTCAGCGACAGATCACGTGGCTTACTAGGCAGGAGATGAGAGACAGGATAGGGATGATCAATCCCCACTTACCAGATAGTGGCCACTCCAGGTACAGATACAGATACAGATTCTTGTACTTTAAACTGAGACTAGATAAGTCAGTTGAAGCGGTCCAACGTCCTGAGGTCTGCAAACCCCCCAAAAGGAAGGCAGCCGGCTAAGCAGACATATCAGCCGTAGGACCAGAAACAAGTGACCAATCGAGTAACCAGTGGTCAAGAGACCTTCAAGTCCCTGTTCGGAAGCCAAATGAAAGGTCACTTGGACACACAAAGTCAGAGGCGTGAAGAAGTACAAGTTTTATTCACAGCATGCATGCTGGACCCCTGAGCTCCAAGCTGGCTCAGAAGTGCCGAAACCAGGAAGTTACAGAGATATTTATTCATTTTTCTGGCTATACAACTGAATTCTAGAAAAAGCTTTTCACGTGTTACTTTTCTTAACACTCATTGGTTCTAAGCTCACACTAGCAGGTCACTAGCAGGACACCTATCTAACTCTAACAGTTAAATGTACAGAAGGGCAGGGTACATCATGGCTCAAACTCTTATCTATTCAGCTTACAATGTGGTAAGGTAGGGACATACATTTTAGGCAGATGCAGTCAATAGATTATACACTGTTTTCAGCTATGTAGGCCAGAGCAATATTTTAAACAACAGTTAACTATTTCATGACCCTACACTTTTACAAAGGTGCGTTAGGGCCTTAACGCACAGAATAGTGCACGCTAAAATGCTCCGCGTGCTAGCCGCTACTGCCTCCTCTTGAAAAGGCGGTAGTTTTTCGGCTAGCGCACACTATAGTACGCGCTAATCCGGTGGGTGCGCTAAAAACGCGCATCTTTGTAAAAAGAGCCCATAGTGTCCACTGGTTTCCATTTGTCAATGGCAAAAAGCTATTTTAAGAATAATGACAAACAAAATTGCCTAAAAACGTTGCGAAAAGACTTTATTAAGACTCCGATTAGTTCAGAATGCTGCAGTCCGTTTGATCTTCGGTCTAAAGAAATATAATGTTAGTTCTTTTTACGCCAGACTGCATTGGCTGCCATTTGGTGTCACAGTGTTTTTTAAGTTTGGGTGTATTTGTTAAAAGGCTCTTTTTGGATTACATAGATACATAGAAATAGACGGCAGATAAGGGCCACGGCCCATCTAGTCTGCCCACCCCAATGACCCTCCCCTACCTTTCTCTGTGAATAGATCCCATGTGTCTATCCCATTTGGCCTTAAAATCAGGCACACTGCTGGCCTCAATCACCTGAAGTGGAAGACTATTCCAGCGATCAACCACCCTTTCAGTGAAAAAGAATTTCCTGGTATCCCCTTGCAGTTTCCCGCCCCTGATTTTCCACGGATGCCCCCTTGTTGCTGCGGGACCCTTGAAAAAGAAGATATCTTCTTCCACCTCGATGCGGCCCGTGAGAGACTTGAATGTCTCGATCATGTCACCCCTCTCTCTGCGTTCCTCGAGTGAGTACCGTTGCAACTTATCCAGCCGTTTCTCGTACGGGAGATCCTTGAGGAACGGCTGGATAAGTTGCAACGGTACTCACTCGAGGAACGCAGAGAGAGGGGTGACATGATCGAGACATTCAAGTCTCTCACGGGCCGCATCGAGGTGGAAGAAGATATCTTCTTTTTCAAGGGTCCCGCAGCAACAAGGGGGCATCCGTGGAAAATCAGTGGCGGGAAACTGCAAGGGGACACCAGGAAATTCTTTTTCACTGAAAGGGTGGTTGATCGCTGGAATAGTCTTCCACTTCAGGTTATTTGGTATCTTCCTTGAAATTGCCCTATCCAACAAAATGTACCAGAAACTCAGGTATGTTCATCTTCCCTGCCCCAAAGGCCTATTGTTACAAGACTTTTTTGGACAGGACATTGGAGTATCAGGCGGTGAATAATAATAATTTTTATTTTTATATACCGCCTAACCAGCAGTTCATAGCGGTTTACACAATAGGTACTCGGCATACAATATAATGATAACATCATACATAATAAAATTCTAAATAACTAATACAAGCATTAAAACTAATGAATAAGGAAAACACAATATAAACTAAAATAAGTATAGATAAAAGGATTAAAAAGTACATTATAACTACATGATAATATAAAAATCAATAATGTATATTATATTGTTTAAATAAGTGGGTTTTAAGATCTTTTCAAAATTGATAGTAAGTAAGAAATGGAGAAACAAGAAGATTCAAACATGAATTCATTAATCCTGCTTGAAATGCTAAGGTCCTATCCAAAAAATTTTTGTAACGACATGCGTTTGCTGAAGGGATATAAAACCAACCAGATGAATATTTTTCTTAGAAATAAAAAAAAAAACTAAAATGAGAAACATGGTAAGCTGGTGCTAAGCCAAATAAAACTAAAACAAATACATCCAAATTTAAATAACACCCTAGCCTCGAACGGTAGCCAGTGAAGCTTTTGATAATATACACCAGGGGTAGGGAACTCCGGTCCTCGAGAGCCGTATTCCAGTCGGGTTTTCAGGATTTCCCCAATGAATAGGCATTGAAAGCAGTGCATGCAAATAGATCTCATGCATATTCATTGGGGAAATCCTGAAAACCCGACTGGAATACAGCTCTCGAGGACTAGAGTTCCCTACCCCTGATATACACTGATATGATCGTGTTTTTTTCAGATTAAAAATCAAACGAATAGCTGTATTTTGTATGATTTTTAGTTGGCTAGTAATTATTTTATACGATCCCAGATAAATAACATTGCAATAATCCAATATTGAAAGGATTGAAGATTGATCCAGGATTTTAAATGATATAAAATCAAAATATTTCCTAATAGTACGCAGTTTCCCGAGGACAATAAAACATCTCTTAACCAGAGAATCCGTATGGGCCTTAAAAGGTAAGGACTGATCTAAAATAACCCTGGATGAGTTCGTTGATTGCCCAAGCCTATTCTTATTTTACATTTAGGAAATTATTAAAAACTTACCTATTTTGATAAACAAGAATGCTGATTTTTTAATTATATATTTACGATGGTGTTTTATTTCAATTATTTTTTAATTTAATGTAAAGAGTTTGAAATTGTATTTTAACTAATGTCGTATTCAACTGATGTATTAATAGCAGTGTGTTTTTGAAATTGTATTTTTAAGAACATAAGAACCTAAGAAGTTGCCTCCGCTGAGGCAGACCAGAGGTCCATCTTGCCCAGCGGTCCGCACCCGCGGAGGCCCCTCAGGCTTAATTACCTGAACAGTGCCCCTGACTAATTTTGTAACTGCCTCTAATCCTCTAATCCTATCCCTATAATCTACCTCTACTACCTTTTTGCTGAAATGTTTCAGTTTCTCTGTTGTGAACCGCCTAGAACTGTTGGTGGAGCGGTAGACAAGAAAATAAATTATTATTATTATTTGTTAGATAGACAACATGCATTTCCACATATGACTTCCCAAATTGCTTCTCGTATTATTATTTTTTCCTTTCTAGACGTTGCATCATTCTTCCCACAGTGACTTGATCAGTCCCAATTCACAATCTATCAGTTAATCCCAGACGCTCTGAATATCTCCCCATTCCCAAGATTTCATGCTGGTTACTAAGGAGATAATTTCATAGCAGGTTAAGAGGGTATGAACATCCCTGTTTTATAGGATTTTCTTTTTTTTTTTAATCTTTATTAATTTTCAAATATTAACAATGCATTGCAAAAATTTTAAACATAAATGAATTAGGAAAAGCACTTTAAATATACATTTTCTGCCCCCCCCCTTCCTTCCATTCATCCATAAAAGTATAACCATATATAGAATTTCAATAAACTAAATACAAGAAATAATGATGCCTTCCCATCTCCCTCCCACCCTGGATGTGTAAGGAATTAACTAAAAAGAAAAGGTACATGACAACTAATGTGATTCAACAAATGATAACAAAAACAAAAACTGTGGATACAGATGTTCTGGAGATAATTTATTAAACACTGACATATAAAACCATGAAAATTCAATTTAAAAAGTACAATGATAAAAAATACTGTGATAAAAATCCAACCTGACCCTACAAGGTCCGTGTTTCGGCGAACACGCCTTCCTCAGGGGTCCTAAAAGGAAGAGGTAATGATGAATAATGATAAAGAGAAAGAGAAAAAAAATAGAAAGATAAGAAGTGACTGTGATGCCAATCTGGAGCATGCATATTAGTGTCTATACTCGACTGAAAGATAAAACAAGTCACTTCTTATCTTCTATCTTTTCATTTTTTGTCATTCTCTTTATCATTATTCATCATTACCTCTTCCTTTTAGGACTCCTGAGGAAGGCGTGTTCACCGAAACACGGACCGTGTAGGGTCCGGTTGGATTTTTATCACAGTATTTTTTATCATTGTACTTTTTAAATTGAATTTTCATGGTTTTATATGTCAGTGTTTAATAAATTATCTCCAGAACATCTGTATCCACAGTTTTTGTTTTCATTGGTGGATTGTTTTCACTCTGGATCATTGGATCTCCCCATTTTTCTTTATTCAACAAATTATGTCAACGGGTTCCACACCCTTCTAAATGCATTACTATAAATTCAGCGTTCATTCTTTCATATTTGTAGCTAGAACATAAGTTTGCCCACCAAAAAGTATAAATAAGTCTATCATAACTCTTCCAATTGTGTGTAATCATCTGCATTGCTATTCCCGTCAATATTAAGAAAAGCCAGCTTTTATAACGATCCGAAGAAGGTTTAACATGTAGTAAAGTACCACAAATTATGGCTTCATAAGTCAATGGAATTGATGACCCAAGTACAGCATTAATTTGGCCCCATATCGACTTCCAAAAATTAAGTATCAAAGGAAAATAAAACAACAGATGATCCAAAGTCCCTATATCAATATGACAATGCCAGCATCTATTAGATTTAGAACTGTCTAACTTTTGCAAACGAACTGGGGTCCAAAAAATCCTATGCAACAAGAAAAACCAAGTTTTCTAGGATTTTCATACCAGTTTGCATGTATTTTATAAAGCCCTTTAGGCCTTTGTGATGTTTTTATGGTTGCTCGTGCTTTGTGTACTTTTTTGATCCTTTTTCTTGTGGTGTCTTGGATGTATTTTATAAAGAACATATTTTTTGCAACTCTACCCATGCATTGTCTAAACTAAACCACCCAAGAGCACTCTTAGATATGTGTCATGTAAAAGTTATATGAAGGCTTTGTCTTTGGGGACATTTTATTTTAAAAAAAAACCTTTTATGTTTTTATTTTATTATTTATATACCGCTTATATCCTAAGTGGTTTTCATTCAGGTACTTTATCATATTTCCATATCTGTCCCGGTGGGCTCAAACTCTACTTAGTGTACCTGGGGCAATGAGGGGATTAAGTGACTTGCCCAGGGTCACAAGGAGCAGTGAGGGATTTGAACCCACAGCCTCAGGGTGCTGCGCTGTAGCTCTAACCCCTGCCTGGATCATTTTGGCGGGGTGGGCAATTGCCGGGCCAGGAAAGCTTGGGCTCCCTCCTGACCCGATTGGATCGGCCGGGGTGTCGCCGGGCCAGGAGGGCTTGGGCTCCCTCCTGACCCAATCGCTGTCGGGCACTTGGGCTCCCTCCTGGCCTGATCGTTGCTGGGGTGGAGGGGATTCTGTAACCGGTGTTCTTTTTGATAGACACCGGTCACACAATCCAGCTTTTAGGCAAAGGACTGGCCCCTTCTTTGCCTAAAAGCCCTTGTTTTGGACGTTTGGGACTTAGACTTTTTTTAGGTTGATTATATGATGTAAGTTTAGACGTAGTGGTGGTCTGGGCGTTTAAGCAGCTGAACATAGAGGCAAGCCATTATTTTAAAAAAACCAACCTCCCTTTGGACGTTTTTTGATAATGGACATTTTCCCTGCTTCTACTTTCAACGTTTATGGCCTTAGGCCAAAAGGGGACTTAGACGTTTGTTTTTTGTATTATGCCCCTCCACGTGCCTTGCTTGCCTCTTAGGATTTTATTATCATCCCTCAATGAGTCTGTTTTAAAGCCCTCTTCTTCAAATTAACAAGTTCATGACTAAAGATGGTCTTTCCAATTCATGAAAGGTTAAAATGAGTATGGAACTGTATTTGTACATATTTGTTGTAGTAGCATCAATAAAACAATTACAGTCATGATAGTTGCATCCCATCTTGACTGATCAGACCAAAATCCAAGAGCACAAAGTCATGTCAATGACATCATCCAGGCAGTCATTATTTTTACCTTAAGGATGAGTTTGCAACTCTCACTTTTGCTTCAAGCCAGCAGTTATTTTGTAGATTGCTGAATGAAATTAAACTCTCATCTGCATATGTTCACTGTACGGGAAATCACTTAACCAATCCTCATGGAATGCAAAGGGATCCTCAATCAATTTCTTTTTTTTTTAAATTTATTTACAAAGTCCTGACAATTGTTCATCAGGTAATCTATGGGATAGTACCTTGGTACTTGGCGCAGACATTGAGGTGGTAAAATGCCATCACGATCACTGAGATCAGAGTCAGCAATAAGATTGTCAACTGAGTCATTAGGGGAAACACACTGCAAGAGAGTGCAAGCAACGGCTAGCTCAGTAGCAGGTCCGCATCTGTGGAATTGTTTGCGACTGTGTAAGGACTTGAGTTCTTTTGGGTTCACAGTCCTTCGCGCGCGGGACAAAGCCACGCCAACATTTGAGCCCAGATAATTGGGCGCAAGATTCCAGCGCACCACCGGAAAAGTTAATTTTAAAGAGCTCCAATGGGGGGTGTGAGGGGGGAACCCCCCAGTTTACTTAATAGTGTTTGTGCTGCCGTTGGGCGGGGGTTGGGGGGGGTTGGAACCCCTCATTACAGAGGAAACTTTTTTCCTGATTTTTTAGGAAAAAGTTAAGTTTTCTGTATAATGTGGAGGGGTTGCACCCCCACATCCCCCCAATGGCAGCGCGAACAGTATTAAGTAAAGGGGCAGTTCCCCCCACACCCCCCCCCAATTGGATCTCTTTAAAATTAAGTTTTCCAGCGGCACGCTGGCGTCTTTTTTTTTTTTTTTTTGTAAATCTTTATTGGTTTTTTTAAACTTTGATAGCGTCATACAAATGTTAAATCAAAAAGACTTTACAAAAACACACTGTTAACCATACAATTATTACTATTAAAAAATCATTTTCACCCCTTCTTATCTGAATTATTAAAACACTAATACATATGATATGATTTCAGTATTATAATGAAATATTTATTTCCTTAAAATACATTTCCCACCCCCCACCCATTTACCCTCCCTGGATGTGTAAGGAATCTAATGAAAAAAGAAAGAAAGAAACATAACCCTAATTATAATGCAATAAAATTAGTCAATGGACTCCATACATCATTAAAGGACTTGTTAGTCCCTAAACGCTCCGCCAACATCCTTTCATATTTGTACGTGGTACACACAGTTACCCACCAAAAAGTAAAATTAATTCTATCATGGTTTTTCCAATTGTGAGTAATCAGTTGAACCCCTACTCCGTCAAGATAAAAAAAGACAAGTGGCGTACCACATATTACTGCCTCATATGTCAAGGGGATAGATGATTCAAGAATAAGATTAATTTGTCCCCAAATTGACTTCCAGAAACCAGGAATCGATGGACAAAAATATAACAGATGATCCAAAGTCCCTATATTAATATGACAATACCAGCATCTATTAGATTTAGAATTATCTATTTTGTTCAAACGAACTGGGGTCCAGAAAATCCTATGCAATAAAAATAACCACGTTTGTCTCATAGATGTTGACGCTGTACATTTCAACCTCCAAGTCCAAATTCGTGGCCAACGAGATACAGAAATATACTGTTTTATCTCGATACTCCAAATGTCTCTAAGACTATTTTTTGGCTTCTTATTTAAAAATTCAGAAATCAATTTGTACCACTGGGCGGCCTGATGCCCTACTAGATCTGTCTGGTAGCAGAGGATCTGCAAGCTGAAATAAGTTTTTAAATTTTTCCATTCAGGAAACCCACTCTGAATAGCCTGCTTCAATTGCAACCACCTATATTGTTGAGACTTTAAAATGCCAAATGATTATTGCAGCTGTGAAAAATCAAGCAGTTTCTCATTAGATATAACATCATCCAATGTCTGAATACCTGCCTGCATCCAATTCTTCCAGGCAATCCCAGCACCGCCTACTTGAATCTTGGAGTTCAACCATAAGGACTGCAAAGTAGATTTCATTATAGGAACATCTGTTAGTTTATCAATAAATTTAATTGTTTTCCGTGTATCCAATAAAATTATATTGTCCTTAGCATATCTAGGTAGCCTGATACTTAATACATGAGATAGTCGCATAGGGGGCATAATTTTCCCTTCTAGATATAGCCAGTCTGGAAGATGCTCCATGAGCTCAGGGAGGATCCAATACATACCCTGACGCATTATATATTTTGTCCACTGATACTTAGTTTAATACTGGAGTCTTGCGTGCAATTGTCTGTGCCGAAATGTCGGTGCAGCTTTGTCCGGCGTGCTTTTGTCCTGCCACCGGTCTTTTGAGATACAATTGAAAACTCATTTATTTGTGCAAGTCTTTTATTAATGTTTTTAAGTGCAACTGGTGTAATAAGATATTTGCAAGGCAGATGAGGTCCAATGGCTTCCTCCCTCTGGATCCCAGTCCTGTCGCTGATGGTCAATGTTGTGCCACTCTCATGCAATTCGAGCATGGATTTTGCCGGCTGGATGCACCTGCCGCCACCGCTTCCATCAGCCGGCAAAGCAGTTCAGTCCATGGAGCCAGTCTGGATGATGTGCGGCCGAGTGGCTCTGGTGTCGACGGCCCGCTCTAGTGTCGGATGCTGGTGGGAGCTGTTCGTCCCTGATGGCAGAGCTGGATCAATTACCAACAGGCCATTTCAAAGAAGGCATTCAGAAAAATTAAAAGGGGACAGATTCAGAACCAATGCTAGGAAGTTCTTCTTCACCCAATGGGTGGTGGACACTTGGAATGCGCTTCCAGATGGCGTGATAGGACAGGGTACAGTATTGGAGTTCAAGAAGGGATTGGACAATTCCTTGAAGGAAAAGGGGATAGAAGGGTATAGATAGAGGGTTACTAACAGGTCCTGGACCTGATGGGCCACCGCGTGAGCGGACTGATGAGCATGATGGACCCCTGGTCTGACCCAGCAGAGGCACTGCTTATGTTCTTAGAACTATTTCTCTAAGTTTATTTTACTTATTTATTTTTTTTTTCTTTTGTTTCCCTTCCCTTTTTTTCTGTTCTTGATTTTGAATTATTTTGCTCTTTCTTTTTATTATATAAATTTTATTATATCCTTTTATTTTGTAAGCCGCATAGAGATAAATATGTTTTTATTCTTTTTAAATTTGTAAGCCACGTTGGCCTCTTGCATTTAGTGGGATATCAAATGTACAATAAACATGTATTGCAATCCGCTTAGGCTTTAAGTGGAAAATAAATTTTAAAATAAAAATAAACAATTTGGATTTATATCCCATCCTCCCCAAAGAACTCAGAACGAGTTACCGTTCAAACATTCACAGTGTTTTAATATAACATAACATAAGGTTACAGTTGACATTCATAGGGTTATAATAAGCATTAGGGTTACCGTTTGGCAATGCAAGGGTTACGACTTTGCAATCAAGATGTGCAGTTTAAGAATTCAGTCTAAGAGTATAATCTAATTCATATATTCCATAGGAATTGAATTTTGGCTGCTATAAACAATGGTGTGTAAAGTAAAGGAATTTAGAGGAGCTTCTTTTGGCTGCACTTCTCTGCTCAAACACTCTGCAGGCTTCCCTGCTTTCAACTGACCTTACACCCAACCCAGTGAAATATTGATAACTGAAACCGTTAATTATTAACCATCCCCTTTTAAATATTCTCCTGCTTTCCTTCGCTTATCCCTGCCTCTCCCTCTTGGCACTGTGCTGCCTTCCTTGCTCTGCTAAGCTTTGTGGTGTCTCTGGTAGGGAACAGGACTGAAACAGCAGGCTTGCCAGACTCAAGGGCTAGATTCACTAACCTGCCCGACCGTGACCGATCCGTGTCCGTGGCAGGAGGAACGCCCCCATCCGCCGACACGGATTGCTAGTGTGCGATCCCGATGCATGCGCAGACCATCAGTAGATGGTCTGCGCATGGGTCTAAGACCCCTCTGAGCTGCGACTTTTTAAAAAAACTTTTACCTTACTTTTTTGTAGCTCAGCGAGCCCGTGGTTATAACCCGCTTTAAACCTGCAGGTTAAAACCACGGGCTCGCAGTGCAGGGAAGGGCAGGAGAGATTCGGGGCGGCAGGCAGGAGAGATCCGGGGAAGAGCAGGGCAGTGATTCGGGGAAGAGCAGGGCGGGGATTCAGGGCGGCAGGCAGAAGAGATCCAGGGAAGAGCAGGGCGGCGATTCGGGGAAGAGCAGGCAGGAGAGATCCGGGGAAGAGCAGGGCGGTGATTCGGGAGACAGCAGAGTGGTGATTCGGGGCGGCAGGCAGGACAGATTCGGGGCGGCAGGCAAGAGAGATTCGGAGCAGCAGAGAGCAGGGCTTCAATGGAGCTGGAGACTGGGAAAGGATGTTTGTGACTGGTCCCCAGCAGTCGCTTCTCGGATTGATCGGCCAGTGCAGTCGGATCGCGAAATATGAGTTGTGAATCACATCCCTGCCTACTTTTCATGTCGTTCCCCTCATTTACATGTGCGGATCGGATTTAGATCGGCAGAGAGGTAAGTGAATCGGGTCGGAGTAAAATCGGGTAGCAAAGGGGTTGCAAACCGATCGTTACCCAATCGGTTTGCTTAGTGAATCTAGCCCTTAAATCCAGAAAAGTACACCTCTGTAATGCCAGTTGCTTCCAGTAGATACTCAGAATGGTATTGGTAGTTTCCTTTTTTTAAAGAGATTCTGCTAAAAAATAAAAAAAAGCTCAAATAGCCCCTAGTTTCAGTCAGTTTCTAGTTTCATTCAGTTGAATATGATTATGGAACTATTCCACACCTCTCGAGTGAATAGAAAGCAGATTACGGTATATTGCCAACCTTTGAATTTAGGAGATACAGTATTTAAATTTAGCTCATGTCATTCTCAATAGGTCAAGGTGAGTCGCATTCTGGTAGTGTAGGTATTTTGTTGCCCCTGGAGGGCATAGAACAATGTTTTTGTCTCAATGACCCCCCAAGACCCTCCTTCAAGAGGTGCTGAATAATGATGCACCTACGGAGAGCACAGAGAGATTTTGTGAAGTGACAACTAATGGTTGGATTAAGGGCCCTAGATGGAAGGTTAAGAACATAAGCAGTGCCTCTGCTGGGTCAGACCAGAGGTCCATCGTGCCCAGCAGTCCGCTCACGCGGCAGCCCATCAGGTCGAGGACCTGTATAGTAATCCTCTATCTATACCCTTCTATCCACTTTTACTTCAGGAAATCATCCAACCCCTTCTTGAACCCTTCACATCCTCTGGAAGCGCATTCCAGGTATCCACCACCCTCTGGGTGAAGAATAACTTCCTAGCGTTGGTTCTGAATCTGTCCCCTTTTAATTTTTCTGAGTGCCCTCTCGTTCTTGTAGTTTTCGAAAGTTTCTCCACTTTCTCTATTCCCTTCCTGATCTTGTAAGTCTTTATCATGTCCCCTCTAAGTCTCCGCTTTTCCAGTGAAAAGAGCCCCAGTTTCTCTAGTCTTTCAGCATTCGAAAGGTTTTCCATACCTTTTATCAATCATGTCGCTCTTTTCTGAACCCTCTCTAGTAACATCATATCCTTCTTAAGGTACGGCGACCAATATTGGACGCAGTACTCCAGATGCGGGCGCACCATCGCCCGATACAACGGCAGGATAACTTCTTTCGTTCTGGCTGTAATACCTTTCTCGATAATACCTAGCATTCTATTCGCCTTCTTAGAGGCCGCTGCGCACTGTGCCCACGGCTTCATTGTCTTGTCCACTATTACCCCCAAGTCCTTTTCTAGGGTACTTTCACCCATTACCAGCCCTCCCAAGTACATGAACCCTGGCTAAGACTGTTGTTGGCTAAGTAGGGGGTGTCTATAAAACAGAGAAACAATCCCCAAGTAGTTAAGAAAAAAAGGCTCATGGTACCATAGTCCAAAAAAAGGCCTATTCCAATTGAGCTGTAAGCCCTTAGAAACAAATACGGTTGTTTCTCTTTCTGAGTGTACAATAGTGTCAGTGCATATGTATTATTGTCACATGATGTTAAAACATCTGCCTATTCTAAACTCTTATCCTGAAGACCTGTGATTTACCGTTAGTGTTTGCACAGAAAGGGAATAAAATCTTCACCAGTGAATGAGTAATGCAAACCCAATGAACAAATCAGAATTTCAAGCTTTGAGGACTGTAAAACCTCAGCATATTTCAGATGCCAAGGATATATGCTACATAATCTCATGACCACAGGTAACTCTTTTGTTCAACCAAGAACTGATAAATAATTCCAGATGGAGTATAAAATCATGTGCGAAGGGGTTACGCAGTGTGTACTATATGCTAACCTTCCCTGTAGCTACTGTTTCCTCTAAGCCAGGGGTCTCAAACTGGTGGCCCGGGGGCCACATGCAGCCCGCCAGGTACTATTTTGAGGCCCTCGGTACATTTACCATAATCACAAAAGTAAAATAAAACAGCTTCTTGATCATATGTCTCTGTAGCTATAAATTATTATTAAGACTTAGCCAAAAGGAAAGATTTATAAACTATAAAGAGTTTTACCTCATGCAAAATTGTCATTTCTTTAATAAGACATTAACTATTTTTTTTCTGAGGCCCTTCAAGTACCTACAAATCCAAAATGTGGCCCTGCAAAGGGTTTGAGTTTGAGACCACTGCTCTAAGCTGAGCTGGAGTCTTCCACCTACTGTCCTGCCAGTGGGGGGTGCTGTTTCATTATCACATTATCGAAAGTGAGGGACAGGCAAGTTCTGCAGGACTAAGAACAGAAGAACAGTGATCCATCTAGCCCAGTTTCCTGTCTCCAAAAGCGGCCTATCTAGGTCACAGTACCTGGTAGAAACCCAAATAGTAGCAACATTCCATGCTACTGATCCAGGGCAAGTAGAGGCTTCTCCTATGTTTACCTCAATAGCAGACTATGGACATTTCCTCCAGGAACTTGTCCAAGCCTTTCTTAAACCCAGCTATGCTAACCTGCCTCTTCCTAGCAATTGAACACAAGAATTGCCATCCTGGGACAGACCAAAGGTCCATCAAGACCAGTATCCTGGTCAACCCAGGTCCCTAGCACCAAGCTAGGGTTGAAAAACAGATTTTATGCTGCTTATCCTAGGAATAAGCAGTGGATTTCCCCACACCATCGCAATAATGGCCTATGGACTTCTCTTTTAGGAAATGATCCAAACCTTTTATAAACCCTGCTAAGCTAACTGATTTCACCACATTTTGAAGCATCACCACCCACTGGCAGCAATGCAGCTGGAGGACTCCTGCTCAACTTAGAGGGAAAAGTGCCTGAAGCCTGTGCTATACTGGTAAAAGGGAAGAGAAAACAGCAAATATATTTCTGGTGAAGATGATCTGTTAAAGGAGTAGCTCTTAAGCCAGTCCTTGAGGTACACCCAGCTAGTCAGCATGGTCATTACTAGGGACTGCCAAATTGCAGCCATTTTAGAACCACACTACACAGTGACCTCAATGCATGGGTTAAAAAAATAACACAGACAGGGCAGGATTAACCAATAGGCCCAGTAGGCACATGCCTAGGGCCCGAAATGATCAGGGGGGCCCGATGAAGGAGGGCCCCTCCAGCATCGAATGGCAATACGCCCCCCCCCCCCATTGATGGAAAGTAAGACAAGCAAGCAACACGGGTATGAAAGGCAACGGGAACTGCAATTGTGCAAGCGGTGCTGTTTGCCCAAAGCTTCCCTCTGACGCAGCTTCCTGTTTCCGCCTGGGCGCATGGTGGAGTGGGACGGGGCAGCGGGCCCAGTGTACTTGTGTGCCTAGGGGCCCTCGACGAATTAATCCTGCCCTGAGCACAGGCCACTTTTCAGCGCAGCTTCGTAAAGGGGCCCCATAGCCTTACGTGAGATGTTCATTGTACCGATAAATACAGAGTTTAAATTAAGTATTATAGTTCCCTCGGTTGGGATTTGTTCACAGTCCAGTTTAACTAGTCATCTTCTTCTACTTCTGCACAAAGTCAGTGATTTACTTCTTCTTTGAAGACAAGCTTGTAGTTAATTGTCATAACTTATTACATGCCTAAGATTCCAGGGCCGGCAGCTGGAGAAGAAAGCAGGCCAAACTCCTCGCACCATCTGAAAACTGCATCTGCCCGGTCCACAGTCTTGGTGCAGGAAGGTCAGGGATGAATTCACAGTTTAGTGAACTGGAGTCCGCAAATAAGCTAATCATTGACTTCACGTAACAAAATATCACTGCGTCCTGCAGGGGATGTCCAGGATGGGAGGACAGAATGAATTCTGGCTCATTGAGCGCTCATTAACCTTTCGCTGGGGTTGCCTTGTGGAAAATGTCCACTGTTGACTCTGCGCATCCCTAGAACATCAAAAATGCTGGGACTATATGGGATGAGAGTGCTGGAGAGGTAAGGGGAACTGTAGATGGCAAGGAATGGTGGCAGCGAGTGGAGGAACAGGTCGGCTAGCTTCCAGGATGAGGTAAGATTCAGGAGGAAGAAGCAAATGCAATGGGCTTGTCCGTGCACTTTTATTAACTGGGGGATGAGCCCGGGCACCAGATGAAAATGGTAAAAGGATAAAGCAGCTAGAGGTCTTCAGCCTGGAGAAGAGACATCTCAGGGGAGAAACTGAGTGCAGTGGAGCAAGTAGATATGAGCCGCTCGTTTACTCTTTCAAAAAATACTAGGACTAGGGGGCACATATTGAAACTACTAATTAGTAGATTTAAAACAAATAGAACATATTTCGTCACTCAACGAGTAATTAAACTCTGGAATTCATTGCCGGAGAATGTGGTAAAAGTAGTTAGCTTAGTAGGGTTTAAAAAAAAAAAAAAAAAAAGGTTTAGATAACTTCCTACAAGAGAAGTCCTTAAGCCATATTTAAATGGATGTGGGGGAAATCCACTACTTATTCCTAGGATACGCAGTATAAAATATGTTTTACTCTTTGGGATCTTGCCAGGTATTTGTGTCCTGGGTTGGCCACTATTGGAAACAGAATACTGGACTTGATGGACCTGCGCTCTGTCCCAGTATGGCAGCTGAGTGAAGTGAGCTGCCATCCTCCTCGTGAGCAGTTGGCCCAAGGCAACCTTGGATTGGGTTGTTGTGATTTAAACTTTCTCAAGTGACAAATTCTAGGGCAGTGGTTCCCAACCCTGTCCTGGTGGACCATCAGGCCAATCGGGTTTTCAAGCTAGCCTTAATAAATATGCATGAGAGAGATTTGCATATAATGGAAATGACAGGCATGCAAATCTGCTCCATGCATATTCATTTGGGCTATCCTGAAAACCCGATTGGCCTGGTGGTCCACCGGGACAGGGTTGGGAACCACTGTTCTAGGGCTTTTGATTGGCTGTTGAGACAGACATGGGAGAAGCCACTGCTTGCCCTGGATCGGTGGCATGGACTGCTGCTACTATTTGGGTTTTTGCCAGGTACTTGTGACCTGAATTGGTCTCCATGAAGACAGAATACTGGGCAAGATGGTCCATTGGTCTGATCCAGAAAGGCTATTCTTATGTTTGCCTTGCTGGGTGGGTGCTATCTTTTGTTTTAGACTACCTCCAGGGATGAAGCCATACTCTTGCTTCTTTGAGGTGGCTTTCTTGCACTCCTGTCTCCTTTTACGTGTGTTTTTCCTCTATTGATGGTTCCTGCTGGTTGGGGTAGTTTATGGCAGCTTTGGATGGGGAGGGGGGGGGGAATACCTGAGCAAATTATTGAAGCCAAGTTCAAGTTCAGGTTTATTTTGATTAATCGCCTATATAAAGCTTTCTAGGCGATGTACAATAAAATACAAGTTAAAAGAAAACAAAACATAATATCACATTAGTATTACAAAACATCCGAAACATAATCACAAATAATTATTAATTAATTAAATAAAATAGAGAAAATTTCTCTTTACCTAACAATTAACAAAAACATAAGACATAACAGGAGGAAAGGAGGGAAAGGGTTACAATATTTCTCTTAATAAAGGGAAAGAACAAATGGAAGGGAAAGACAATATATAAAAAAAAAAAAAAGGGAGAAAGGAAAGGAAATTAATCGTTAAAAGCATCGTTAAATAAAAAAGTTTTCAATAATTTTTTTAAAGAAATAAGATCTTTTTCCTTTCTGATAAAAAGAGGAAGGGTGTTCCACAGTTGGGGAGCTAGTACAGAGAACATATCATTTCTCCTAGTTCCAACAATTTTTAGTGAAGGGACCAATAATAAGTCTTGCTGGGAAGATCGAAGGAGTCGAGTTGTACAATAAGGGGTTATCATTCTAGATATGAATAATGGCGTATTGAACAATAATACCTTGTAAACTAAGAAAGCTATTTTAAATGTTATCCGATGATTAATAGGTAGCCAATGCGACTTGATAAGAAGAGGGGTAAAATGATCATATTTTTTATTAATTTTCTATTAATTTTCTATTAATATTCTGGTTCACTCTATGATAATTTCTAAATTAGATTATTGTAACTCTTTACTGTATAACATATCTCAAAAAAAAAAAAAAGAAAAGAAAAAAAAGCCATATGCTTATTTTAAGATCTGGGATCTAATCTTCACCTGGCAGCGAGCATTAGGCCTCTACTCGGGTTTCCACCTCGTTTATGCATGGAGGTCCATGACAGAACCCCGAGCCCTTGCTGGACATGGCAGGGTGGTAAGGTCAAGTTCAGGGTTATCCAGCTCTTGGTGGCACATAACTCACTTGTTTTGTGTTCTTCGCTCAGGTTAATATATTTCTTTTGATTCTGCCTTATTTTTGCAATAAGCAAAGCTGCAGTCTGCTTTAACTCCATTTGCAATGTGCTGTGTTCCTATTTAATCTTAATAGTCTATAGGGAGCAACTTTTCTGTTTTTAAGTAATGAAGGATGGCTTTATTGTTCATTTTCTGCCACTTATAGGTGTGCCTTGCATCTGATTTAATAGTTGTTGGGTGTTGTTTATTAAACAGTACATAGCGCTAGAATCCACTCCCAATTTGGGGCACGAGGATTTACACCAATTGAAACCTGGAGTAAATCCTCACACTTAATCTGCAGTGTTCTATAACACTGTGTGCAAAGTGGGGGCACCCCTGACCTGTCCGTGCTCCTCCCACAGCCAATAGTTAAGCTCTGGAACGCATTGCCAGAGGATGTGATAGGAACGGATAGCGTAGCTGGTTTTAAGGAAGGAGGAAATGTTCCTGGAGGAAATGTCCATAGTCTGTTACTGACAAAGACATGGGGGAAACCACTGCTTGCCCTGGATCGGTAGCATGGAATGTTGCTGCTCTTTGGGTTTTGGCCAGGTACTAGTGACCTGGATTGGCCACCGTGAGAACGGGCTACTGGGCTTGATGGACCTTTGGTCTGACCCAGTAAGGCTATTCTTATGTTCTTACATGAGCCAAGTATAGGACTATCAAGCCACTGTAACATCACTGATGAGGCTGGCTCTGAGGCACTGTAGAATGAGGCATTATGACATCACAATCTCAGCTCTGGATTGGGGTTCCAGAATCTTGCTGTTCTTTGGAGATGTTGGAATGTTGCTACTCTTTGGGTTTTGGCCAGGTACTAGTGACCTGGATTGGCCACTGTGAGAACAGGCTACTGGGCTTGAAATGACCCAGTAAGGCCATTCTTATGTTCTTATGCCCCCTATTCCGTTCTGTGCTTAAAAATTTACACACCCATATTTACAGAATGCCAGCTAGGAAGATGCACTCTGAAATGCAAATTGTTGCCAATTGGCGCCAAATAATTGATCGTTAGTGGCGAATTATTGCCACTAATTCACTCGTTATTCAATTAAATTGTGCATGCAAATGAGATGTATGCCCAAATGTGTGCACATAATTTGGGACACCATTTATAGAATTTGGGGGTATATGTGCAACTGCCATCATTATAAATGCCTTGTCTTATAAAACTGGACAGTAGCGTAGCAATGGGGGAGGGGAGGAGCGGTCCGCCCTGGGTGTGGTCTCCCTAAGGGCGTGGCACCCCTCCTCCTCCTCCCCACCCTCCTGTGCCTCTCCTTGCCGCAAGTACACGCTCTTTACCTTCCCCTGACATTTTTTTTAACTTTCCCTATATCGGCATTGGCGCACTCTCTGACATCACTTCTGGGACCCGCACCTAGGAAGTGACGTCAAAGGGTGAGCCGACACCGACGTGGGCATGCTGTTCATTTATTTATTTAGTCGAATTTCTAGCCCTTCCTCCCAGAAGAGCCTAGAACGGATTACAAGTTTACATACACAGTAGAAAGTTTAGCAACTAGATTACAACTTCATATACAGCAGATAAATAGAACTAATCAAAAGGATGATGAAATTCCGATGTACATGTTTTGAGAACTGAGCATGGCACATGATGGGCAAGAAAGATGCAAAATCAGAAAAAAGAAAAAGAAAAGAAGGAAGAAACTCTTCCGATACAAAATTTGCGCGAGCGGGAAGGCAAAAAAAGGGCTTTTCAACGGCTGTTGAAAAGAACGCGTCTTCTTAGCTCCGCAGAAACTAAGAAACTGGGGACCGCGCGCCTCCGTCAGGCAGGAAGGCACTCACGCGTGCGCGGTGCGGCCTACTAGAACTTTCCAAGTTCTTAGAGTGCAATCACTCTAAAATTGTCCGTAACGGGGCTCCGTCGGTGCCGTCACCCATCAGTCAAGAATATGCTGCCTGCTTGTCCTGGGATAATACAGGATTTGGGGGCTGAGCACAGTAACATGGCAACCAATGGACCCTATAAGTAAAGCAGGAACCCCCATGAATTTCAAAAAACTGCGAATACAGGGGGTTTTTTTGCCTGTCAAAAGGCAGGGGAGGCAGGAGAGGGCAGATGGAGAGGCAGGAGAGGGCAGCTGGAGCACGGGCGGGTGAAGAAAATCACTCGCAGTCTGCTCTGACTGCCTCTTCCTGCTGTAAAGTCGGGCTGCACCAATCTGGAGCTGCTTTGACACGCAGCTCCTGATTGGTGTAGCCCAGGGGTCTCAAAGTCCCTCCTTGAGGGCCACAATCCAGTCAGGTTTTCAGGATTTCCCCAATGAATATGCATGAGATCTATGTGCATGCACTGCTTTCAATGCATATTCATTGGGGAAATCCTGAAAACCCGACTGGATTGCGGCCCTCGAGGAGGGATTTTGAGATCCCTGTCCCTAATGAATATGCATAGAGCAGATTTGCATGCCTGGCACCTCCATTATATGCTGATCTCTCTCATGCATATTCATTGGGGCTATCCTGAAAACCTGACTGGCCTAGTGGTCCTCCAGGACAGGGTTGGGAACCACTGCACTAGATCCCTGCAGTAGGTCCAAAGCGGTTTACATCTGGCAACATTGTACAATTAAGAAAATGACAAAAAAATAACTTAATATATAGCAATCACAACGGAAGATAAAAGAAAAATAAATTATACCATGTTTAAGGAGCTACCTGTCACACCTGCCTCAGAACTGGTGAAAATTCCAGCATACTTCCTTTACTGGTGCATTTCAATTGTATATAGGGAAGCCCTTGGAGCAAGATAGAACTCATCGCCATGTATTTGGAATTACATGACACAAAACTGCCCCATGCCCCCTACCAGTGGAGTTGCAGAATCTCAGTCCACGCTAGCCACAAACTATGGCTCCAGCAAAAGGAGGCCGGATCGAGGCATCCGGGTTTTACTTCCAACCGGAAAGCAACGGAAACGAGGAGGACGTCTGGGGGTGCAAGCAAAACCCGGATGTCTCAATCCCGTCCCTCCTTTTGCCGGAGCCCTGGCTGTCAAAACTTCGCGGGTACACGAGGCGGCCGTCTGGAAAATTCTGTCCAATGGGGAGTGTGGACGGCCAGCTCGTGCATATGCATGAGCCGCTGAGCCAATCGGCTTTCGTGGGTGGGGATGGGGGAAAGAGAAGCCGAAAGGCGCTTTCTCACCTTAAAGCCAAGGGACAGGGAAGGCTCGGCGGTGGCTGTGTGCCGGGGACGGGTCCCTCCGTCCTCGGCGCCCAGGCATGGAGCCTCGCCTCTGCGTCCTGCTGACCGCCCTCCTGGCCCTCTGCCCTTGCTGCTCGCAGGGTACCTGGATGTGAGTAGCGCTGCCCCCCTTTTTTTTTTCTCTCCGGACCCCTGCACCCCTTGCCCGTCTCTTGTCTCTGCCCATTGGCTGACCCCTCCCTTGCCGTTGCAGGTGGCTGGGCATCGCCTCCTTCGGGCTCCCCGAGAAGCTGGGCTGCGCCAACCTGCCCCTCGGCGCCCGGCAGAGGGAGCTGTGCAAGAAGAAGCCCCACCTGCTCTCCAGCGTCCGCGAAGGGGCCAGGCTGGGCGTGCAGGAGTGCAGGAGCCAGTTCCGACACGAGCGGTGGAACTGCTCGATGGCCGCCGCCGCCGCCGACTTCTCCGTCTTTGGCTACGAGCAGAGCAGCGGTGAGTCTGTCCCCCCCCCCCCTCTCTCCGCGAAGCCTGGGTCAGCCCTCCGGTCCTGGGGGCTCTGGTTCTACTGCTGCCAGGATGTATGGGGGCTGTTCGAACCTGGACAAGAAAGTGTCGCCTAATAGATGGAAATTAGACGTGCAAAAGAGAGAAAGGACCCGGACAGGTGCAGAGGGGCCAGGAGAAGAAAATCAGGGGGGGGGGGGGCAACTTCTTAAAGTTTTCAACAGACATGGGGAGATGAGGCTTTAGTTTGTACGCGCAGAGGGGTTGAGACTAGAGGTCTGCACAGGAACGGGGATCGCGGGAATCCTGCGGATCCCGCAGGGGTCCCGCAGGAATCCCCCCTAACCCACGGGACTCCCACGGAGGACCCCCCTCTGGCCCACGGGACTCCCACGGGGACCCCCCCTCTAGCCAACGGGACTCCCATGGGGTTGGAAGGCAGGGTTCGTCCATATAATATAATGGACACGCCAGCCTTAGTAAAAGAGGGGGTTTATAAGTTAATTACCTGAACAGAAAACAAAAAAAGGATTCCACCAAAGAGATTTCCACAAGGAAAACAGCAGCGCAAACACAAAAGAAACTGTGGAATTGATGATCCTGTCAGAAGTAATTGCTGCTTTTTATGGGGACGGGCGGGGATGGAGGTAATTCCTTGCGGGGACGGGTGGGGACGGAGAGGATCCTGATGGGGACGGGTGGGGAAGGAGAGGATCCTGACGGGGACGGGTGGGGAAGGAGAGGATCCTGGCGGGGATGGGTGGGATTTCTGTCCCCGCGCAACTCTCTGTTTAACTTAAATTAGGAGTTGTAAGGAAGGGGTAAAACACGGATCTTAACTGCAGGTCCTTAAAACTCTGAAATCCATGCCACTTTTAGTCTCAGCCTAGGGAGAGAAAAGCATTAGGATCCGTCGGAGCTAAAGTGTCAGAGCCGTAACCTATGCTGAGACTAAGGGGTCCTTTTCTCAAGGCGCGGTAGGGGTTTAACGTGCGGAATACTGCGCGTTAAACCACCTGCCACGCTAGTCGCTAACGCCTCCATTGACGAGGCGTTAGTATTTTGGCTTGCCGCACAGGTTAGCGCGTGATGAAATGTCCGCGCTAACCCCCGTAGCGCACCTTGATAAAAGGAGCCCTAAATCTCCGGCCGCGCTAGCCGCTACCGCCTCCTCTTGAGCAGGCGGTAGTTTTTCGGCCAGCGCGGGGGTTAGCGCGTGATGAAAAGTCGCTGGTGTTAAACCCGCTAGCGCGGCTTCGTAAAAGGAGCCCTAAAAGTGGCACGGGCGCCCTCAGAGTTTTAAGGACGTGCAGTTAAGATCCGCAAAGTCCGCGTTATACCCCTTCTCGTGGTTTAGCCCAGGTTTCCATCCTGTGCTAATCCGACCCCTCCGCGCGTCTGTTACCCTGTGTCTCTGATGCAGGAAAACATTACAAAGTATAAAACACAGCTGCTGGATTTTATAGAGAAGGACATTAGCCTTCAGAATCTAGTGTTTTAGATAGATTGCGTACAGGAGACTGGCGGCACCTATTCATAGATTTATTAAAGCAAAAGCTTAGCTGGTTTGGAAACTTTTGAAGACCAGCGTTTTCAAGCAGTGGATGGCGAGGGAGAAAGATTTGGAGGGGGGAAGGGAGGAATGAATGCTGGACCTATGAGTACCGGGTACCAGGGGGAGAAAAATTAAGGAGGATGCTCGGCGGCTTTGCTTCAGCGGTTTATTAACGGATTCGCAAATTGCTGATCCTGAGATTTAGGATTAAGGGCCAGTTGAAAGAGCTGCCTGTAAAGCTATCGCCGTAGGGAAAGTCAAAAGTATTGTTTGATGATGGGTAGTATTAAACCATCAGTAGCTGAACAGCTGGGGAAGCATTATGTAGCCTGCGGAGAATGCTTCACATCTGCTTTGATTTAACCACAGTCCCTCCAGAGTACTTAGCCCTGGTCAAGTGACTAATTGGACAAAGTCGAAAGACCTATATAAGGCTCTTTCAAGATTTAATCTGCTGTCACAGCCTTGAATTTATGGAATAAAGATGATGGACATGATTCAAAACATGTAAAGAAAAAAAAAAAATAAAGGATTATGGAGATCCTTTTAGTCTGAGGTTAGACGTGAGCAGGCTGAAACGGTTATTTATTATACTGGGTTTCCAGGAGGGGGGGGGAATACTGAAAGATACAGTTAAACTGAGATCAGAAGAAAGGACAGAGCTGCTAATTTAACAGAGAAGTCCAAGTACCAAGAATGCTTTTCCATAACTGCATAATGAGAAAGGGCATTTTGGGAAAAAAAACAACAAAACACCCCCCCCTAAGTGATTAAAATGCACTCCTGACCTGTTTATCTGCAGTTCAGTTTTTAATTACCTGTTTATTGTTATATGCAGCGTTTTCTGTGTTCAAATTTTCCCCCAACATTTGATGACACACAATTTAAAATTGAATCTTTAATGCTAGAACTTAACCCTCCCCCCCCTCCCGTTTTACTAAGCCTTAATTTTTGAAATCAATAACTTTCTTTTCATTGCACCATTAACCCTTTTTTTCTTTTTTAAACCTGTTTTCTTTTCCCAGCCATAGTCGATGCTTCTGGACCAGCAACAGCTGGTTAAAACCAACAATCATACATCCATCATACAATTATGGATACTTCAGTTAGTAGGTGATTTTGGCACCTTACCATTTAAAGAGGGCTCGGAAATAAAACTCATGAAAATAGATAACGTAATAGAGATGTAGAGCCCAAAATGTGTTGCTATATTTATACGCACATACACTCTCTTTTATGAAGCTGCGTTAAAGAGTTTTTGTAGCGCCCGGCCATGGCAGTAAAAACTCAGATGCTCATAGAATTCCCAGGAGTACTGGAAATTTTGCCTTCATGACCGGGTGATTAAAAAACGCTAACGCAGCTTCATAAAAGAGGGGCTATTGTCCTACATCATTTACATAAATGTTTATTTTGTATGGGTTTTCAGAAATGTTTTTATTTTGATGACAATATCCTTAGGACTGCACTTATTTGTTTAGGGTTTTTTTTGGCTCAATTTTGTTGATTTAAGGATTTTGAATGTACAATCCCTTCATATATGGAGGCTCTCTTGATGTACGAGTAATGCGCCTTGCAGCTTTAAAGTGAGGGCGAAATATAAGAAAGTACAATAGAATGGTACTGCTGAATACTAAATCACTGAAGTACTATTTGGATAGTTTCATAGAATATCTTTAGACTACTGTAGCACTATCTCAATAGTACTAATGACTATCCAGTGTAGCGAGGGGGGGGAGGGGCAGGTCCGACCACTCTGGATGCCATCTTGATGGGGGCACTGACACCTCTCCTCCTTTCTGCACACCACCCCCGGTACCTCTTCAAAATCATCGCCGGCAGCAAAGAGCATCTCCTAGCTGCTAATTGCGCCAGCCTCGGCTCTTCTGACATCACTTCCTGGTCACAGGTCCAGGAAGTGACATCAGAGAGAGCTGAGGCCAGCGTGAGCAGCAGCTAGTTGTTGCTCACTGCCAGAGAAGATTTTGAAGAGATATTGGGGGGAAGGGGTAGACGCATGGCTTGGCGATGCCAGGTACCACTTCCCCAAGTGCCTCTTTCCCTCGCCAAGCTGCTGTGAATCTTTGCAGACCACAATGGCATACTCCAGATAGTGTTACTGAATATTTAACAGATAGTGTGGTACTATCCTGTAGTACCACTGAATATGTTTACAGAGCACCGTAACATTTGGGGTCCTTTTACTAAGGTTCGCTAGCTGATTTAGCACGCGCTAAATGCTAACGCATCCATTATATTCTATGGACATGTTTGCATATCGCATGCGCTAAATTAGCTAGCGCACCTTAATAAAAGACGGGGATTATTTGGAGAATGTCAATGCATTTCTTTTCAGACCATAGTACTGGCGTGATTTAGGAGTGGTGAAATCAGTTATCCAGGTTGCACAGGTATTTGGTGACACCACCCAAATAATTATCCAGATAATTTACAAGATAAAAAAAAAACCTGTCCTAAGTAAATCTGAATAAGCTATTTGGATTGCGACCAAATATTGCTGCTATCTGGAAATCACCAGGCAGCCTCTGGCTACTGCCACTGAATATCAAGATTGTTTTTTTTGCTCGTGGCAGCCAGAATTAAAAAAAAAAAAATATCAGGAGGCTAGAATTATCAACTAGAATTAAAATTAAGGGGTCCTTTTTATTAAAGTTACCATGTCTTAAAGCAGGGGTCTCAAAGTCCCTCCTCGAGGGCCGCAATCCAGTCGGGTTTTCAGGATTTCCCCAATGAATATGCATTGAAAGCAGTGCATGCACATAGATCTCATGCATATTCATTGGGGAAATCCTGAAAACCCGACTGGATTGCGGCCCTCAAGGAGGGACTTTGAGACCCCTGTCTTAAAGCATGAAATTACTGTGTGGGAGCTGCAAAACTAACAGAACAGCTATTCAAGGTACTCCCAGCATTTTGTTCTAACAGGTCCCATGCTAAAATGCCAAGCAGTGCCTGGCACCTGCTTGCAGTTAATACCAGGAGCACTTAGCACTCCTATTTGGGAGACAGTGAGTCTTCGCTAATTGCAAAACTGCCAGTTAGCACGTGGTATTTGCCGTGTGCTACCTGCAAAATGCTGGGCATGCACATTTCCTGTTCACACCTCGCCTCCTTAACACAAGGAGCATGCAACTCGCGGTTTGCTGTGTGCTAACTGCTAAAATACCACAAAAGCCATTAACACGGTTGTGTGCTAGCAGTTGCTATGGTAAACTGTGCTATCATGGCAAACAGCTCCTTGTGACTCTGGGCAAGTCACTTAACCCTCATTGCCCCAGGTACAAAGCTTAGATTGTGAGCCCACTAGGAACAGAGAATGTACTTGCATATAATAAATGCAGACCACTTTGGCTGTGCCACAGTATATTAAATCCCATACCCTGAAGTGCTTAATGAGCGTTAGTAAAAGGGCCCCTATGTTACACCATTAAAACACAATGCAATATCTTCATGCAATTGTGCAGAATTTCAGCCAACCAATCAAAGTGAACTTTTATTAATCTTTATTTTTCAGAATGTCAATTATTACATACCATAGAAAACACTATTACAAAACACAATCAGAAAATAGGAAAAAAAATAAGGAAATCAATTCAATCATTAGTCCACAATTATAGGAAATAGGATCTAAAATGAAAAGGAAATAGTAGATTACAAGGGGGTGCTAAAAAGTTCTCAGCCCAACCAACCAACTTCCTAAATTCTGAGCGTTATTGTGCCACTGTAGCTGAAAAGAGCGTTATCTTATTTCGTTAAGTGCCAATTTGCAGAAACAAAATTCTATGTTTTCACATTGTTTCAGATCATTGATTGAACCATATCCATGTCATTCTCTGAGAACTTTCCAGCACCCCCTCATAGTGTGAAGAGTCTCTGGTAACCAGAGCTGAGGTTGTGATGTCATAATGCCTCATTCCACCAATAAGAGTCAGCCTCATCATGATGTCACAATGGCCTGATTGTCCTATACTTTTCTCACGTTTATTACATATGAGGGAGTGCTAAAAAGTTCTCCGCCCAACGAACCAACTTCCTAAATTCTGAGTGTTATTTTGCCACTGTAACTGTTATTTTGTTAAGTGCCAATTTGCAGAAACCAAATTCTATGTTTTGACATTGTTTCAGATCATTGATTGAACCATATTTACATCATTCTCTTCTTGGTTGGACTGAACTTTTCAGCACCCCCTCCTACAACATTTATTCCAATATTTAAGTGGAGTTTTCCAGGGATCTCAAAGTCCCTCCTTGAGGGCCGCAATCCAATTGGGTTTTCAGGATTTCCCCAATGAATATGCATTGAAAGCAGTGCATGCACATAGATCTCATGCATATTCATTGGGGAAATCCTGAAAACCCGACTGGATTGCTGCCCTCAAGGAGGGACTTTGAGACTCCTGTATCAAACGTAGTAGCCAGTCATTACAGTGATTTCATACAATAAATCTCAATCCCTCTTTTGCTGAAATACAAATTAAGAGCTGAATTGGGTCAATGAAGGAATAATACCTTTCCTTATAACCCCCCCCCCCCCCCCCCCAACAAACCACACACTGGCAAGTAAATTTCAACTTAAAACTCAAACTTAAATTGAATTTCAACTTAAAACTCAATCCTAAATTGAATGCTCTAGGTCAGTGTTTCTCAACTCGATCCTGGAGTACCCCCTTGCCAGTCAGGTTTTCAGGATATTCACAATGAATATGCATTATCTTGATTTGCATACACTTCCTCCATCATATGCAAATTTCTTTCATGCATATTCACTGTGGATATCCTAAAAACCTGACTAGCAAGGGGGTACTCCATGACTGAGTTGAGAAACACTGCTCCAAGTCTTAAAGCCAGGAATTGCTGGTGTCTCTTCCATGTATCTCTAGCACGATCAGAAAACATACATATTTTAGACCTTAAGAATTGCTCATATTCAAAGTGACCTTTACTTTCAAAGGCTGCCTATTTAAGTTTTAATTTAGCAGCTGTAATGCTATACAAAATGCTTATTAGGGCTTGACATCTCCATTCCTTTTCCTGCAGGCACCAAAGAGACTGCTTTTATTTATGCGGTCATGGCGGCCGGCCTGGTGCATTCTGTGACGCGGTCCTGCAGTGCTGGGAACATGACTGAGTGCTCCTGCGACGCCAGCCTGCAGAATGGCGGCTCCCCAAGCGAGGGCTGGCACTGGGGGGGCTGCTCTGATGATATTCAGTACGGCATAGGGTTCAGTCGGCGGTTCTTAGATGAAACGAGCAATAACATCACTGGGAAGTACAGGGATGGATTGACAACAATGAACCTACACAACAGTGAAGCTGGTAGACAGGTATGTGCCAGCCCCCTAAACCTAGCAACTCAAACCCACAGTCCAGACTAGGGGTGGGCAACTCCGGTCCTCGAGGGCCGGAATTCAGTCGAGTTTTCAGGATTTCCTCAGTGAATATGCATTGAAAGCAGTGCATGCAAATAGATGTCATGCATATTCATTGGGGAAATCCTGAAAACCCGACTGGATTCCGCCCCTCGAGGACCGGAGTTGCCCACCCCTGGTCTGGACCCACTGATAAAACCACCCTCTGTTTAATATTCATCAGGCCAAAAGAGAAAAGGAAAAAAATAAGCCCACATGGGAAATGTAATATCAAAAAAAGGAGTGGGGAAGGAACACAATCAACCAACTATGGGAATAAACAATTGATTAAAAATATAACACATATTGCATGTACAAAACATATATATACACTTTGCCCTCCGTATTCACGGTTTCAGCTTTCGCGGTTTCGATTATTCACGGTTTTTAGCTTGCTTGCTCCTCCCCCCCAAATTACTTCAGCTTGCATAGAGAAATCGCTGATTCCAAGCGTTTACAGTGAAAATTGCCGATTCCCGTCACTTTTTTCACCGTGCTTTACCTCTCCTTCAGGAACAGGCCAGGCCATGTTATTCATGGTTTCACCATATTCACGATGATTTTTAATAGAAAACAGTGAATAACATATGAAAAAGTTATTCGCGGTTTTTCTGTACAGTATTTGCGGTTCTGTTAATCCCCTATCACAGTGAATATGGAGGGAGAAGTGTACGAGGGCTGTTTAAAAAGTATCAGACCTTTATTCATAAAAATACTCGTATTCAGATACAACAATCGTATACTAATCTCCTTCAAAGTAGTCCCTTTGGGCTGCCACACACTTCTTTTAATGGTTCTGCCACTGTCGGAAGCAGCACTGGAATGCCTCTTTTGAGATTGTTCGCATCTGGTCCGTCGCATTCTGCATGATAGCTTCTCTTGACTGAAATCTAGTTCCTTTCAGGGTCGTACCCATAAACCCTGGACTTATCGCCAATGATCACTGTGCTGAGGAAGTTGGGATCACTATTCACAGTCTCCAGCATGTCCTGTGCGATCTCCAAACGGAGTTGCTTCCGCTCGATCATTAACAACTTTGGCACGAACTTCGCTGAAATTCTCTTGAAGCCCAAATCATCGGTCAAAATGGAAAGAAAAGATCCAACGCTGATGTTCGCTTCTGCAAGTTCTCTGATCGTGATTTGACGATCCTGCATCACCAGGGTCCTCAATTGGTCAATGACGATCTCATTTCTGGATGTTGAGGGCCTACCAGAACGTGCTTTACTCTACTGGTGTGCGGCCATCTCTGAAGCGGTTGTACCACTCCTTTATCTGTGTGGTGCCCATTGCTTCGTCCCCGAAGGCCTGTTGAATTTTGCGGATCTGTTCCACTTGGGAATTGCCAAGTTTTACACAGAATTTAAGGCAGTGTTCAACTTTTTCTGTCATTTTGTCAAAAAAGGAAATCCGACGGCGCTCACTTACACTTCCTCTTCCTCACTCATCGGCGGTCTGCCGGCAACTGACAGCTTCTGTAGGCGGGAAAAAATTCAAGCATGCACATTAGGGTCGCCTACATACGTGCACCAAACCACGCCTTCCTAGCTTTATTTGTTTACCCAAGAAAAATTAAGGTCTGATATTTTATGAACAGCCCTTGTATATGTTGCAAGGCCTAAGAAAGTCTTTGACTCCTCTGTTTCCTGGGCCCCAACAGGAACAGCCTTCCTCAGGGGTATTTTAAGAGAGCCCAGTAGATGGCGCCAATATAGAAGCAATTAAACCACAGGCTAAAAAGCTGTGAGCCAAAAGCTCCGAAACTGTTTATCAAGGCCTGCCCTTCACTCTTGAAACCAAACAAAGATTCACTGTGAAGAAGTACTGCTGAATTTGAGTAGCGCTGCTGCTTTTGACTCACAGAGGAGTCGAAGACTTTTTAAGCCATGCTACATATATATGTTTTTTGTACATGCAATATGTGTTATATTTTTAATAAATTGTTTACTCCCATAGTTGGTTGATTGTGTCCCTTCCCCACTCCTTTTTTCGATATAATATTCTTCTGGGCCAGGGGTATGGAGATTATATCATTGTTTGCTTTATTCAATGTCTTTGTGTTTAATCACAATTTTTCTTATTTATTCTTCACAATAATTCTAGTTACTAATACTCATTTGGCCCAGTATTGAGCTGGCAGTGCGCAGTGTTTTTTTAAGGTGTTGATTTCTGCGGTTGAATTTGACCAAGATATTCAACGCTTGGCCCACGGTGTGGTCTATCTTTTGGGGCGTGGTGTGTCTGTCTTGCTTTGGTGGATGTCTTTCTGGGTTAATATCTGCCCTGCTCTCTGATGTATGTCTGTATCTACTTTTCCTGTGCACTTGGCACCCTGCTTTGTCCTACCTTGATTTCTCTCTCTTGTGTTATCCCCTTATCTCTCACTTGCATCTCATTTGCTTCTACTTCTGATTACTTTGTCCATTTTTGTACCTTCTTTCTGACGCTGATGTCGCGATCTTCTCCTTTCTGTAATCTTTGTACAGAAGCCCTCAGTTCTTTTAAGATGCTACCACCTACCTGAGCTGGATATGCCCCCCCCCCCCCCAGTGCTCCTGCCCTGCTCACTTTTCATAGGCCAAGCAGAGGAGGCAATGGACAGGGGCGTACTCCCCTTGCATTCTGTGCTGCCAGAGCACCTGTATTTAGCTCGGGGTGCAGCCACATAAGACACAAGTGAAATAGGGGGTAGCGAGATTGCTTCCTGCCCATTGTCTCTTCTTGGGTGATTCGGGCTTGGTACAGTCCTGTCATTAACATAATTTTAAGGATCAAATAAAAGCAGTAAGAATCTTATATTTGCACTGATTTCTTTTTTGCAAGTTTTCTTGTTACAATGCTTCCCCCTTTTATAAAGGGACCTAAACAAACTGGAGGAGTGGGCGAATAAATGGCAGATGGACTTCAATGTAGGGAAATGCAAGGTCATGCATATAGGGAGAAAGAACCCAATGTTCAGCTACCAAATGGGGGGATTAGTATTAGAGGGAAGTAACCTTGAAAGAGATTTGGGTGTACTGGTGGACACAACAATGAAGTTAACAGCACAATGCGCAGCAGCCGCGAAGAAGGCAAACAGAATGTTGGGTATTATTAAGAAGGGTATTACGACCAGAATGAGAGAAGTCATCCTGCCGTTGTATCGGGCAATGGTGCGCCCGCACCTGGAGTACTGTGTTCAGTATTGGTCACCGTACCTTAAGAAGGATATGGCAATACTTGAGAGGGTCCAGAGGAGAGCGACACAAATGATTAAGGGCATGGAAAACCTTTCATACACTGAAAGATTGGAGAGACTGGGGCTCTTCTCCCTGGAAAAGCGGAGACTCAGAGGAGACATGATAGAGACCTACAAGATCATGAAGGGCATAGAGAGAGTAGAGAGGGACAGATTTTTCAAACTTTCAAAACATAAAAGAACAAGAGGGCATTCGGAAAAGTTGGAAGGAGACAGATTCAGAACGAATGCTAGGAAGCTCTTCTTCACCTAAAGGGTAGTGGACACCTGGAATGCGCTTCCAGAGGATATAATAGGGCAGAGTACGGTACTGGGGTTTAAGAAAGGATTGGACAATTTCCTGTTGGAAAAGGGGATAGAGGGGTATAGATAGAGGATTACTGCACAGGTCCTGGACCTGTTGGGCCGCCGCGTGAGCAGACTGCTGGGCACGATGGATCTCGGGTCTGACCCAGTGGAGGCATTGCTTATGTTCTTATGATAAACTGTCTACACATATACCCTCAGTAAAATACTACTGTATAGTGGGCAAATATTCAGTGGAAATGATCTGAATAAGAACAATTCCTACCTGAATAAATTCCGCTGACTAGGTCATAGCCAGATTTTCAGTGGCATTTACCCCAACTGTGCCACTTAAAATCTGGGCATACCACCTTGGTACTATCTGGGCAGTCTGGAGGCAGAGCCAGGAGTTACCCAGTTATCAACAATATTCAGTATACATATTTCTATAATGCGATAGTCAAAAACACTTAATACATTTTTGTAAGTCTGTGCTGAAGTAACTAGCTATTTCTGGGAATTACAAATATTAATGTGACTACTTAAGAATGATCAGAAAACAGAAAAGCTTTTAATAAAATTCAGACCCTCATGGGCTCATCATTGCCTGCAAGGTTTTTAGCATACAGGTAGCAATGCATTATGTCCTCTGTTTTAAAAGTGTTTCCATTAATTTGCTTACCACAGAAGTCGGACATGCCAGTCTGTAATTTCCTACTCATTTATTTATTTAAAAATGTATATACCACATACAACTATGTGGTTTCCATATCACATACAACATAGACATGTCTAAACAATATCATTAATCGTCTCTGTTACAAACAGGGATAGAGCGCAAATTCAATCAATTCAGAAACACAAGCAAGCTTTAAATCGTACATTTCTGTCAAAAAAATTCTAAAAGGCGATTATCAACATTAATATACCTTAGCATAAGAAGGCATTGGCAAATAATTGAGTTTTCAGCATTTTCTTAAAATTCACCCTCCCCATACAAAGCCGCAGGATACCAGGCAAGGAATTCCATAGTTCTAAGCCAGCCACGGATATCATTGATGCTCCGATCCTAGCATGCATAGTCCACATTCTACCCTCCAAACTTAATTTCATCCCATTTACATCTCTAAGCTCTTTTCTCATTTTATAGATCTCAAAGAATGCTTGTAAGATCTTTGGGGAAACATGATACAATGTCTGATGTTTAATTGCAACAATATTAAACTGCTTTTCTCCAGTGCTCCTGTACCACTCCTGACTCTAGAGAAGCATTGAAAAGGTCAGTCAACCGAGCCACCAGAACTTCCCTAAGTTCCTTCAGCACCCTCAGACGTACACCATCCATTCCTATCGCTTTGTCTACCTTTAATTTAGCTAGCTCCTCATGAACACAACCCTCTGAAAATTGATCAGGGTCTACCATTCTTCTATCCCTATTCGCATTTTTCTTCTGAGCTCCTGTTCCCTATGCTTCAGCCGTGAACACAGAACAGAAATATTTGTTAAGCAATTCAGCCTTTTCTTTATCAGTTTCTACTGTTCTGCTTCATTTTTTCAATCAAGTTCCTTATATTCAACTTGATGTATTTTATCTGTTCTATGTATTACTTCTTTCCCTGCCATGCAGGTATTTTCTGCATTATATTGTAAATGCTTTGTGTCTATATCTGTTTTTAAGTCCATTATTCTAATTTGTATTTTATCTGTATCACCTTGTTGTGAACCGCCTAGAACTTTTTCGGTATGGCGGTATATAAGAATAAAATTATTATTATTATATTATTCCCCTTCACCTTTGAGTTTCACAATGCCAGTTTTGCACTTTTTCCTATCACTGATATATCTAAAAAATGATTTGTCTCCCAGTTTTACCATGTCAACTATTTTTTTTATTCCATTTGCATCTTTGCTTTCCTGATTACTCAACCAGCCTGTCTTAACTTTTCCAGATATTTTTGCCTGTCTTCCTCTTTCTGTGATCTTTTGTAGTTTATGAAAGCTAACCTCTTATTCATTACCTTCTCAGCTACTACGTTTGAGAACCAAAGCGGCCTTCTTTTCCTCTTACTTTTACTTACTTGCTTCACAAAAAGGTCTGCCATCCTTACAATAACTTCTCTGTTTTGCCCACTGCATTTCTACTCTTTCAAGCCGTTTCCTTGATATAATTCTCCATCCAAATAAAGTTGTTGTTTTTTTTTTTTTTTTTAAAGTGTAGAACCTTTACTTTTGAATGAGCCCTCTCTATACCTGTCTTAATATTAAACCGTACCATGCAGTGATCACCGGATGCCAGATGATCACCCACTATAACATCAGAAACATTTTCCCTGTTTGTAAGCACTAAGTCCAGTATGACCCCATCCTGAGCTAAAACTCTTCCCCATATTGATTTCCAAAACAATTGTACACAAAAACAAGCAAATAAGCATATGTTGAAGGTCTCCACTGCCAGGCAATAAGACCTATAAACACCCAAGCCCCCCTTTGACAACCGTGACACTTTATAGGGTTTCCAAAGGACCCGATGAGCCACAGAAGAGAGGGAGTGTGTCACTGAAGCTGAGAGGGAGGTCTACAAACCCTTGTCCAAAAAGTTACCCAGTCATCCTTCCCAAATGTACCCCCAAGCCACACATCGATTAATCCCCCTTAAACTTCTGGTACACGATTGAGGCTTTTTTTTATTCTGCCTAATTAACCCCTCTCAGAAATCTCACAAACCAGTATCTCCCTTCTGAACAAACCTTAATAAACTACAATCTTTTTTGCCTTTCAGGGTCAATGTTGTCATTAGTGGCTTTGTAAAATGAGCCCTTGAGTGATTAATGGAAATATTATCTGTATATTGTTTTGTTTTATACTGTTTTTTGGTGTTTTTATCTTGATTATGTTGCTTTTTATTTTGTAATCTGCTTAGGTATATGCAGAATATGTTTTTTTTTAAAATAAATACTTTTTTTGAGACAGCTTCTAGAACCTTTACCAACCACTGACCTCTTGTTGAAAGAGTGGCTGTTTTAGAGGAGACCTATATTTATACTTTATGTTTTTAGGTTTTAACTCGTAAACACTTCTGTAGCACACATGCTGCAAAATAGTTAAAATAAATATTTATTGGCTAAACACTGGGGAAATAGCACATCCCCTAATTCTCTTTCACCCCTTTCCTGGCTTGTAATGTATTCTCTGTTTTTGTAGCATTCCTGAACTGATTGTGCTTTTTATTCTCAGCTTATGACTGATTATAAAATTAAAAAAAAAATGTTAATGGAAGCTATGATGCATAAATGTTGTTCATAAAGTAATTCACAGATTGTGACTTGTGTGTGACAATGACAAGTTTGTTCCCAAACCCATTTTCACAAAGTCTACATTAGAGAGTTGCACGGGGACAGAAATCCCACCCGTCCCAGTGAGGAATCCCCTCCGTCTCCGCCCATCCCTATAAACTTCAGAAATAGTTATTTCATTTAATTATGCTACTGAATTAAAGGCTCTGGTAGAAATCCATTTATAAATAAGCAAAAAGACTTTATTAATTTGGAAATATTAATTGGGAAGAATACATACTTTGTAAACGGGTTTCTACCAGAGCCTCTAATGTTTATAAATTTTTATCAACACAACTAATATACTACTTTATCCTGAAGCAAAAAAAAAAAAGAAATAGAATTCTTTTCCTACCTCTGTTGCCTGGTTTCTGCTTTCCTCATGTTCTCATTCAATTCCTTCCATCCACTGTCTCTCTTCCCTTTGCGTCTTCCATTTGCTCTGTTACTGTGCCTCTCCCTTTCTCCCCCCTTCCAAATTGGTCTGGCACCCATCTTCTTCCCTCCGCTCCCCCCATAGACTGGCATCTCTGTCTTCTTCCCTGCCAGCGTCTTCTCCCCACTCTCTCTTCCCCATTTCCTTTCAGCGTCCTTCTCTCCCCCTGTCTACCCCATGGCCTTTCAGCGTCCTTCTCCCCCCTCTGTCTTCCCCATGGCCTTTCAGCTTCCTTCTCCCCCCCCGTCTTCCCCATGGCCTTTCAGCGTCCTTCTCCCCCCGTCTTCCCCATGGCCTTTCAGCGTCCTTCTCCCCCATGGCCTTTCAGCATCCTTCTCCCCCCCCCCCCCCGTCTTCCCCATGGCCTTTCAGCGTCCTTCTCCCACCCACCCACCCCCATCTTCCCCATGGCCTTTCAGCGTCCTTCTCCACCCCTTTGTCTTCCCCAGTGCTTTCAGCGTCCTTCTCCCCCCCTCAGTTTTACCCATTTCCCTTAAGCGTCTTTTCTTCTCCACTCCACCTTTCCTCCCTTTCTCCCTCCCTACCTTTGTGGCGCTTCCCCACCCAACCGACAACAGAACAGGCCCGGTCGGACAAACCTCCCTGCCCTGTAGCCGCGGATCTAAATTACTTTCTTACAGCTGCTGTAAGAAGGTAATTTAGATTCGCGGCTACAGGGCAGGGAGGTTTGTCGGACCGGGGTTGTTGTCGGTCGGGGAAGCGCTACAAAAGTAAGGGGACCTGGCCGGCTGTGCTGCACCTGGGGCGGACTGCCCCCCTCCCTTGGTACGCCACTCGAGCCGCGAGGCTACTCTTCTTCTCCTCCCTCCCCTCCGACGTCAGCGCTGACGTGGGAAGACTTCCGTTCGGCTCTGTGCTGCAAGCAGAGCAGTTAGGGAGAAGAAGAGCCACGCGACTGAGTACATCCAGCCCCGTAGGAACCCCGCGACTCTAGGGGGCGTCCCCAAGGGATTCCTGTGACCCTAGGGGGTGTCCCCATGGGATCCCCTTGACCCGAAGGGGGAACCCGCGGGATTCCCGTCATCCCCGTTCAGCTCTCTAGTCTACATGGAGGTCATGTAAAAATATGTGTACCACACCCAGTTAAATGCTCACGTTGGCAGATTATGACAAAAAAACCCAAACAAACATTCTGTGCACACATTTACTATCTTAACCTCTTCTGTGTTTTGTTTGTAGGCTGTAGCGAAGCTAATGTCTGTGGACTGTCGTTGTCATGGCGTTTCCGGTTCCTGCGCCGTGAAGACATGTTGGAAGACCATGTCTTCTTTTGAGAAGGTTGGGAGCTTCTTGAAAGACAAGTATGAAAACAGTGTACACGTGCTAGACAGACTGAAAAAGAAAGTACGCAGGAAAGAGAAAGACCAGCGCAAAATCCCAGTGCACAAAGAAGATCTAATCTATATGCATAGCTCTCCAAATTACTGTATGCGAGATCAAAAATTGGCAGTCCCTGGGACACATGGCAGAGTGTGCAATCGCACTTCAGATGGACCCGATGGTTGCAACCTCCTCTGTTGTGGGCGTGGCTATAACACCCATGTTGTCAGGCACGTGCAACGCTGTGAATGCAAATTTGTATGGTGCTGCTATGTGCGATGCAGACAGTGTGAAAGTGTGACTGATGTGCACACCTGTAAATGACAATCACACCTAGAAAAAAGGTGGCAGATTGTGGGAACTAGGCTTTAGTGAGAGAAGACTGATGAGTCGTTTAGAAAACACAACCAGTCACTATATTAAATTCTCATCTTTTTATGACAATCAAAGAACTCCAGCTCCATTGACTAATGAAATCATACCTACAGCCCAGGATAGATACGTCTGAAAAGGTCTGATAGTTTGGTACCAGTCATGATTACCATGATGGTAACAGAATGTCACAGAACACAAGACACTTGTAGTTCTGTGCTGTGTTCCACTAGAGGAAAGACGTGAATGTTTTAAATGAATAGCCCAGATGTAGATATGGGGCCTACATTGACGAGTGGGAACTGGGCAGAGGACCAGAAATGAAGAGTGGGAACCGGACAGAGGACGAGACACACAGTGAATTCAATGGGGTCTGTGGCGATGTGGTTGGCAGCATAGATACAATAGGTGTTTTACTACCCTCCAATATTGAGCAAACACCTTCACTATGAGCGGAGGGATAATGCATGTTGCCTTCGGCACTCGTGTTCATTTTGAAGTCTGCAGGAGTAATGGGGCAGACTGGATGGATCAAGGGGTTCTTATATTTACCACCTGCTCCTGTGTCAATGCTCGTATATTTATTATTTTGGCATCTGTACATCATAGACACTGCAGCTACATATCATTGCTAATTCCAAGGGATACTTACCAGCTGACGGCAACATGAATCAGCTTGTAAAAGCAAAACCTAGTGCTTGCACTGGGACATTCACAAAGAGGGAAGGGGAGCTGCACATTGGAACTTACTTGTCGCTTTTGTAGTTTATGGTTTTCTGGGTAAAATTCACCTCATCTTTTCCCTTTCCACGTTTTGTTCACTGTGTTTCCTTGGCTTGGTGTGGACAAAATATGTTTTCTTTTATGCCTATTAGGGGATTATGAATTAAGCCTCTTTTTTTAGAGTATTGCGTTCAATTCTGGTCTCCTTATCTCAAGAAAGATATAGCGGCACTAAAAAAGGTTCAAAGAAGAGTGACTAAGGTGGTAAAAGGGATATAACTCCTCTCATATGAGGAAAGACTAAAATGGTTAGGGCTCTTCAGCTTGGAAATGAGACGGCTGAGGGGAGCTATGATTGAAGTCTACAAAATCCTGAGTGGAGTAGAACGGGTACATGTGGATCGATTTTTCACGCTGTCAAAAATTACAAAGACTAGGGGACACTCGAACTTACAGAGAAATACTTTTAAAACCAATAGGAGGAAATTTTTTTCACTCGGAGAATAGTTAAGCTCTGGAACGCGTTGCCAGAGGATGTGGTAAGAACGGATGACGTAGCTAGTTTTAAGAAAGGTTTGGACAACTTCCTGGAGGAAAAGTCCATAGTCTGTTATTGAGAAAGACATGGGGGAAGCCACTGGTAGCCCTGTATTGGTAGCATGGAATATTGCTACACCTTTGGTTTTGGCCAGGTACTAGTGACCTGGATTGGCCACCATGAGAATGGGCTACTGGGCTTTATGGACCATTGGTCTGACCCAGTAAGGCTATTCTTATGTAAAATATACTGTTAAGTTTATGCAAAATAAGAGCTTGATTTTGAAACTAGCAGGCTAGGGCTGTATAGCTTTGATTTTTAATTACTGGCCCTTTAAAGACAAAAAGCTGCAATCTTTATAGGAGCCACTGGATGGCGCTCTTTAGGTATAGATGCAGAGTTACCCAGCTCAAACTGTAAAGATGCAGTTTAAAGTCATTCACATTTTGCAGTGTAGTTTTGATTGTCATGGTTGACTGACCATAGCCGGACTTTCACTGCATTTCAGACCTGTCCTGATTATGGCAACAAGTTCACCCTTCAGACCTGGCTGGGCACAGAGAACATATTTCACTTACACAGTTGCCACATCCTAATACTATTTTTACAAAATAAAAAAAAAGTCAGACAGCAGTAGGACATCAACTCTGGCCTCCATGGACATAAGCGTGTTGCAGGAACCAGGACATTATTGACAGATTCATTGTTTTACTCGCACGCTGTAAGGCAATGGGGGGCATGGGTCTCCTTCTTTCAATTGTAGTGGAAACAGGACTTTAGAACAACCTGCTAACATCAAGCGGGAAAGCTTTATTTTTCCAATTTTAGAAAAACATTTTCAAAGTGATGGCTTCAGAAGCATCGTGTAAAAAGAGTTCACTGTTTAAATGTAAAAAGTAGTATTTTTGATAAGACAAAATAGAGTACTTTATATTTTCTAAATGTTTAAATTATGCAAGTAAAAGGAAATATTTAGTTTAATAAGGCCCAGTAGAGTGTTTTAGCGCTGGCCGGCGCGGTAAATGCTCCGATACTTGTAGGAATTGAATGACCATCAGAGCATTCATGGCGCCGGCCAGCATTATAACGCTTGATAAAAGGGAGCCCAACTGTTATTCTCTATGTTAGGTTGATAACATTATAACTATTAAAATAAGCAGTTTTGAGCTTCTTCGCTTTTTTTAAATGTGGGATGGAAGAGGGCCTAATGGTTAAGCACAGCAGGCTGACAATAAGGTTAAACCAGGGTCCAATTCCATTGCTGCTTCTTGTGACCTTGAGCAATTACTTAACTCATATACAAATTTACGGCCCAATAGTCAGCAAAAATGGTAAGCATCATTTGCACCACTCACAGCTGCAGGCTAAACTGACTCGAGTTATTCAATGCTGGGGCATATGAGGGTCCCAGCATTCAACATCTGGGTAGAAACATAGAAATTGATGGCAGATCCATCCAGTCTGCCCACCCTAATGATCCTCCCCTGCCTTTACTTTGCGAATAGATCCCACGTGTCGATCCCATTTGGCCTTAAAATCAGGCACGCTGCTGGCCTCAATCACCTGAAGTGGAAGACCATTCCAGCGATCTACCACCCTTTCAGTGAAAAATAATTTCCTGGTGTCACCGTGCAGTTTCCCGCCTCTGATTTTCCACAGGTGTCCTCTTGTTGCCGTGGGACCCTTGAAAATGAAGATATCTTCTTCCACCTCGATGGTCACCCAGATGTTAACTAGGCAGTGGCTGATATTCAGCCTTTTTTTGCTGTCCTAACATTAGCTGGTTAGTGGACTGAAAAATCACTGCTAACCAGCTAAGTAGATGCTCCACTCATACTCTGTCCCTGGCCTAGCCATAATCTAACTGGTTAGGGCAAGACTTCTCACCCCACTCCTCAGGATACACAGAGTCCCATCAGGTTTTCAGGAGACCCACAGTGAATATGTAAGAGAGAGGTTGGCATGCATTTTCTCCTTGGTATGTAAATTTATCTCACACATATTCATTGTGAATAGCCAAAAAACCCAATGGTCCATGGTGTACCCCGAGGACTGGGTTGAGAAATCCTGCTGGTTAGCTGCAATATTCAACAGCACTAGCTGGTAAGTGCCATCGAACAGTGGCATAGCCACAGGTGGGCTCAGGTCCACCCAACATTTCAGTCTTCCACTGTGGTTGGTGGGGATTCCCAAGCCCTGCCAGCTGAAGACCTCCTCCCCACCAAAGGAATTTATGTCAGGCAGCCACGGGCACCATCTTAGAGCCACCATTTTTCCTAGCCATAGACCACTTCTTCCCTCAAGCGTGCTCAGTTTTCACACATGTGTAAAACTTAGCATATACACATGGGGACTGGTGGTTAGCGGCAAAGGCTCCAAGACAGTGTCAGCGACTGCCCACCATGCCAATTTCTTTAGTGGAGAAGGTCTTCAGCATCCCCGCCAGCAAAGGTATGCTGTTGACCCTGGGGGATACCAGGGGGAGGCAGCAGAAATTAAAATTAGATTTTCTTCAATTGGGGGGAGGAGGGTAGAGATGAAAATTTTGGCCTACCCTAAATCAGCTGCCTGCTTATGCTACTGCCACCGAATAGCAAAGATTAGTTATCTCAATGAGGTTTAACCCAGCAGGAACCTCTTCTGCCTGGTTAAACTATTTAGAATATTGAGCAGTTAGCTTTCAAGCTCTCTGGAGACAGAAATATACCTACTGTACCTGAGTAACTCTTTGAGTTACTGCTAAAAAATATGCACCCTAAATCCAAAACCCCTTCACTGCTCTAGATGCTTCTAGAGAGCAAGTTTCAAAGGTCGTTTACCAATTTCAGTAGCAGGGGCTGTTTGCAATGAAGTGGCCTTGGCAGCTTTCTTGGAAAGCAAAATTGGCACTGCTATTTGAACCAGCACAATGTACAGGGCAAACAGCTCAGGCAGAAGTACTAGACAGACAATAACACGTATCTAAAGAGAGCTCAGAAAATAATGAACTGATTACACAACTGTAATTTCAGATAATAAAAAGCTGAACACTGTATTAATACTAGTTAGAAAAAGTGGAACTGACAATGAGAAGCTAATCTCAAGATTCACAGATCAGTTCAGATGCAGCAATTGTGGCTATTTATAACTGGAAACATTTGCACCAAGTGGTACACTTACAAAATTTAAAAAGTGTAATTTTACCTTAGTTTTGTATTTTAAAAAAGGAAACATCTTAGGTGCCAACTCAGCTATGTATAGTATTAAAATGCTGAATCAAGAAAGAAATATTAAATGGAGGGGATGGCGAAACTATTCAGAGCCTTGTTAGGATAGGAGAAATCAGCAAGGCAAAGTGACCCAATGGAAATGGCTTTGTGGTTCAAGGTTAGGAGAAGTGATATGTTCTGTAAACGACAGGAAGCCAATTCTGATGGCACAGAAGAGGAATGATGTGATTGAAATGTCAGGCATCAGTTAACAGTCTTGATAAAAGATTTTTGCGCAGACTGCAATCTTTTAAGGAAAGAAGAGATAAGCCTGCAAAGAGGGTGTTACAGTAATCAAAGTGAGATGTAACTAAAGGATAGAGAAGGGTAGCACAAGTGGTATCCTCAGGGTAATTATAAACTGTCTGAATATAACAGAGTAAGAAAAGCTGGATCTGATGGCTAAAGTAACCTGGGCCTCAAAAGAGAGTAAGTGTTTTAGGTAAATAAATACCCAGTCACAAATGTACTAGAACAAAAAACTGTTCTTTTTTTTTTTTTTTTACAAAAAATATACAATTGGCTCATTTTAATTGCAGAGAGAGAGAGCCTAGAGAAGGCTTCCATTACATGTAATTATCACAGCAAATCAAAGCTAATCAAAAAGTCAGGCACATCTCATTTTATTGATTCTTGTAATACAGTTGATGCTTATTTCTAAATTTTCATACTGCACTACCATAAGTGATTGTTCAACACCGCTTCTAAATATTTAGTGCAAACCACAAGGCTTAATAAAAGCTGATAATTATATAGCAATTTTAGTTACCCTACTGTACGACTGCTATGTCAGTCCCTCTGAAAATCCTGTCTTCATGGTTCTTGTTGAAATAAACAAAGCAGTACCAGCAGTGTTAATGCAGTAGGCAGGGGGTCCAGAGGCTGAATGCATGTGTCCTTCAAGTGACTAGAAACATCTCAGTGTCACTGTTTATATCCAAATCAAAGTTCTACAGCAGTCCCACCAAAATGTGCACGTGTAGTTCCATGAACATAGTTTTTTGAGAGTTTTTTGTCTTTCTGCTCTTCAAACTCCAATAGGAGCCAAAGCATCAGAGACTGCTTTACCTTGGAAGGGGTGCAAGTAATGTTGCTTCTCTGTTGGTTTAATGATATCTGGCACTGTACTATCAAAAAACATTGTCTGGATGTTGCAGTCCAAGATGCAAAGCATCTACTGTACTCGCACTGTTCACTTCTTTGTACTGGATGGGCCATGGGAAATCCAGGCTTTTGGTGTGCGAGTAAAACTGGATGGGCCTACCCGATACCATTCTAGAGCCCATCACTTGCCAGCATTCAGTAGATGTGTGGAAAACTGGTGAGCTACAAGTCAAATAATTAGTTGCTGTAAAGGTGGAATAGATTAGAACATAGTCAGTTACAGGTTTTATAATCTAGTTCATTTATGTTTTACATAAATATTATGCAGAAACCTCAAAACGCAGTAAAAGGTCTAATCAACTCATAGAGCGACCCGCTCTGCCTATAGCACCAAATCTAATCCAAAACCAAATATAAATATTATAATAACAAGTGAGGGAGAGGGTCCTCAGTGTGAAGGATAAGCGAAAGGAGAGTATCTCCAGCGCTTTATACAAACTAATGAAGGTACAATAACCTCCACCTGCACACCATCACTAGACCCCTCCAGTGTGCCCAAAATAATCACAACGTGAACAACCAATTGAGTGACAAAATAATCACGGCAAAAATGGTGCTTGAAACGGCAGAGCAGGATGCTCTGGGAGCTCCCCAGCTCATTCCTAGATAAAAAAAAGCAACTGAGCTTGCAAGCATGGTCCAAAAAGTTAACGGGCAGAAAAAACTGCCGCCGAAGTAGATTCTACCAAGCCCGGTTTCGGTGACACTAGGTCCCTTCCTCAGGAATCTGTTGAACAGGACGGACGGAGATGAGCGGCCATGAGTGGCCCAGCACAAGTCAGCCAAGGGAGAAGGAGGAGCTAAAAGAGCAGAATGCAAAACATGCTTAAAAACTGAGCAAAGGAATACGTCATCACAGGACAGCCAATCAGAGCCCCAACGGCAAAGACCATACAATAGTATTCCACTCCATACTTTCATTGAGGCTGTGGGGATGAACAGCATTAAGCTCAAAAATCCAGAATTGCTCACGAAGCTGGATACGAGCAATTCTATCCCCTCTAAAATCCACAGACAATTGTTCAATAATGAACCAGGTAAGATCAAAAAGCGTATGGCCTCTTTCCAAATAATGGACCATGGGGGAAGACATAGTAGAGGTATTGAGTCGGCTCTTATGTTCAGCAAGTCTCGTTTTTATTTTACGACTGGTTCGTCCCACATATAACAAATTACATGGGCATGTGATGACATAGACAACCCATTGGAATAGACAAGTAGTGTGCTGTCTAAGCTTGTACTAACGTTGGGTAGTAGGATGGCACCAAGTCGTAATTGCAAGAGAATTGAAAAAGACATTGCAGGAGCCACAAGGTTTGTGACTCCCTTGAGCATTATTCCCATACGATTGGCTTAATAAGTTGCCTAAGTTCTTGGAGCGAGAAAAAGCAATTATGGGTAGTTCTTTAAAACTGTCATGACTAGTTAGAATGTGCCAATGCTTCCTAATAATACTGGCCACAGTTTGAGCTTGGTCCGAGTAGGAAATGACACACACTTGACGATCAGATGTAACAGTACTCTGAGGATTCAACAATAATTTGGGGTTGGCATAGCGAGCTCTATGGTAAGCGCATTTAATGACCCAATCCGGGTAACCCCTATCCTTAAAGCGCTGAGTGAGCAATTTGGCCTGGATTTTGAATTTGGCAGCGGTAGAACAGATACGCCGAATTCTTAAAAACTGACTGATAGGAAGAGACTGTTTTAGTCTGGTGGGATGACAGCTAGAATAATGCAGATAGGTGTTGCGTTCAGTTGGTTTTCTATAAACAGAAGTGGTAAGTTTATGAGCTGTCTTGACCAGTGTCCAAATAAGTAACAGTTTGTCTATCAATCACAGCAGAAAATTTCAAATGCACATCCACAGAATTAAGCCAAGTTAAAAATTGTTGGAATTTTTAATAATAATAATAACAGTTTATATACCGCAGTACCGTTAAGTTCTATGCGGTTTACATAAGATTAATGAAGTACAAGTTGAGAGAACTTAAGGGATGGGAAAACAAGAGGGGGATAGGGTAAGAGAACCGTTAAAGAGGGGAAGAGAGGAGCGGGTCAGCTATCTAGATACTTCAGGAACAGGTGAGTTTTGAGGCGCTTCCTGAATACTTTGTAAGTGGTGGGCGAGAGCAGTTGTTCTTGATCTTTACCCCATAAAGCTGCTTGATGTGAGAGAAGGTGTTCATGGTGTTTTTTTAGTCTGCAACCTCTAACGGGGAGAAACGAAGTGCAAGTGAGAGCTTCTCTTGTGTCTGTTGGCTGAGAAGGAGAAGAGGTCAGTTATGTATTTAGGGGCTAGACCGTAAAGAACTTTAAAGCATAGGCAGGCGAACTTAAACTTTACACGAGCTTCCAACGGCAGCCAATGCAGCTGTTTGTAGTATGGCGTCACGTGATCAAATTTCTTTAGACCGAAGATAAGTCTGACCGCAGCGTTTTGCATTAATTGTAAGAGTCGCATATTCTTTTGGGAGATTGCTAAATAGGCGATGTTACAGTAGTCGAGTTGACCCAGTACAAGGGATTGTACCAGGATTCTGAATGCAGAGTTGTCAAAATATGATTTAATGGATTTAAGCTTCCAGAGGGTGAAAAAACCCTTTTTTATTAAAGAGTCCACCTGGTCTTTCATGGTTAGGCATTGGTCAAGAGTTACACCCAGTATTTTAATGGTGGGCTGTATGGGGTAGTTAAATTTGTTGATGCCTAGTGGCGTTTTGGTGTCAAGCGGGTGTGGTGAAGCAACAAAAAATTTTGTCTTCTCTGTATTGAGCTTGAGCTTGAAGTCTGTCATCCAGTGCTCCATCAAGTTTATGGCTTCTGATGCTTTGGGGATGGTTTCCGAGATGGAGTTGACAAATGGGATGATGATCGTAAAGTCATCAGTGTAACTGAATAATTTTATCCTCAGCCGGGTTAATTGTACGCCCAGTGAGGTCATGTAGATATTGAAAAGCAATGGGGATAGCGGGGACCCCTTGCGGTACACCGGATGGGTTGCTCCAGGTGTTGGAGAGATCATTATTGAAACATATCTGATAGGTGCGGGATAGAAGGAAGCCAAGAAACCAGTTTAGCACTTCACCCCTGATGCCAATAGCGTCTAGGCATTTTCGCATGGTCCACCGATCAAAGGCAGAGCTCATGTCGAATTACATGATCAGGGCATTGAGGTCTTTGCTTAACAATAGATGCAAATTATCTAAGATAGCCGCAATTACAGTTTCCATGCTGAAAAGAGGTCTAAAGCCGGATTGAGTCTCATGTAGGAGTGAGAACTGGTCAAGATATTCCATCAACTGGGAGTGTACCAATCTCTCCATGATTTTTACGATAAGTGGAATGGAAGCAATTGGTCTATAGTTGGTTACTAGAGCTGAGGATTCTTTACTATTTTTTAGGATAGGGGTTATTATTATATGACCATTATTGGTGAAGAATTTCCCATTTTTCAAGTTATGGGCTAAGTAGTGCAGTAGTGATAGTTTAAATTCAAGTGGTGCCGCTTTCATGATTTCTGGGGGACATGAGTCCAGGATGCAATATGATTTGGAGTATTTGTTATATAATTTGGTATAGTTATTCCATTCTATGTCTTGAAAGGAACTCCAGATCATATCTGCAGGTGTTTCATTTCCTTGTGTGTTAGCTATTTGGTGATCACTAGGTTCTTTTGTTGAGCAATTGTTTCTTAGGTTTTTCCGCTGTGTCGGACCAAATCAAGAAAACATTGTCGATATAGTGCAACCATAATGTAATAGAAGCCATCCAAGTAGACAAATACAAAAATTTTTTTTCAAAAGCTGTTACATAGAGATTAGCTACACTCGGGGCCATGGCAGTGCCCATGGCCACCCCATGACTTTGAAGAAAAAAATCTCCTTCATCTTCAAAAAATATGCAGCATTATTCCTCTTATCACTCATCTATCATAATGATTCTTTTTGGAAGGATGGTTTGATTTGTTGAGCTTGTTTCTACGTTTAGGTTTAGATCTTATAATTCAGTTTTCCATTTTGATTCTATTTATTGGGGGGTCAGAAAGTAGACACACACCAAAACAGTAGATGAAATAACAGAATGAATATTTCTTTAGAACAGAACTACAATACAGTTTTGCCAGACAAAGTAGATGCCAAAACATTTTTAAAGAATTATTCTCCTTCAAATTTAAACCCTTTGTATTCCTAAAAAAACATTACATTTCAAGAGCAGAGTGCAATGGCATCTCTCTGCTTTGTCACTAACTGGTATATTTTACATTTATAAGAATGGTTTGCATTTATAAGATTTACCCATAATTAAAATACCTGTCAAAAGCACCAACATAAATTTCCATTATAAAATCAATTTGCTTAGGTGAACAGCAATTATTTTTCAGTTTGGACCCAAGAAGAATGCATGATATTAATAAGTATGCAACATCACGGTATTATTTTGGAGAGAAAGAAGAGTTAACTGTCCTGAAATGGTTCTTGATCTTGTCCTTTATTGGCTCATTTATTGATTTTTCTCCAAAACTATGGTAGCAATAAATAATCCACATATCAAATGTATGAATGCTCAGGTTCACACTCTGAGCATATTTACAGGGGGTTGCTTCATATCTTGCTTTCACTGCCATTTCTACCACACCCCTTTCCGATGCAAGAAGTTCACATTGGCTTGCTGGTTTTAGTCCTGCTTTTGGGGGATGCAGCCTTCCATCTCCACAAACTCCGGCCACCCTTCGTATTTGTTTGTGTCCTTGTTGTTCTTTATCAGCTGTAAACAGAAAAAGTTCTTCCTAAGATGCTCAATTTCATATATTCATTTAGACTCGTGAGTTATGCAACAATCAATCAGTATAATATATACTCTCAGTCAATTCCAACCTTATATAGCTTTAGCTTTCTATATTTATTTTGGCCTCTGTTTCACCAGCTCCAACGCTTAACCATATTTCTTTTAGCGGGAAACCTTGGGTGTTAAATCGTCGCCGGCCTCAAATATCTTAATCAAAAACTTTAGGATTAATCCTATTTTTCAGTTTTTAGAAATATAATTTTAAACTTATCTTAATCTGTAGCTTCATCGCTAGCAATAATTACAACCTAGGAAACATGGAGTCCAACATGTTTCGCTATCGCATTTTCAAGGAACTCCAAGTGCCGCTAATGTCATCCTCTTGCTCAGAGGATCAGGGAGAGTCGGATGACATTAGCGGCATGAATGTGCCTAAACTGTGGAATTCAGTTAAAGAATGGCTCCCTGAGTGCATAATCACATAAAATTGTTTCTGTCAGAGGAGTTCATGGAAAAGTATTATAATAAGAGAATCCCATAGAGGGGCATAATCGAAAGGAACGTCTAAGTCAGTTTTCGTCCAAGTCGCAAGTCGTCCAAAGTAAAAACTAGCTTAGGACACATTTTTGAAAAATACGTTCAAAATTTTTTTTCATTTCGAAAATCGTCTAACTATACGTCCTGCTGATCTGATCATCCAAGCCGCTAAATCATCCATCTTTATACCACATTTCTTCCAACTTTTCGTCCAAGTCAAAAACGCCTAGAACAAGCCCTGTTGAATGTGGGAGGAGTCTGCAAAGTGATAGACTGACCACCCAGACATGGCACCTAAATAGTGGGGCACTGCTGTGAACTTCACAAAAAGAGTGTCATGTCATCATCTCACTACAGCTCCCTTATAGCTCTTGGTGAGCCCCCCAAACCACCTCCAGAATTCCCTAGACCCACTTATCTACCACCCCAATAGCCCTTATGGCTGCAGGAGCCACTTATATGCCAGTACAAAAGGGTTTTGTGGGTGTATAGGGGAGTGCACATGTTTCAGTATCAATGCAGTGATTACAAGGGCTTATGGGCATGGGGCTCCTCTCCATGGTTCCCTAACCCACCCCCAAGATGGCTTAAGACACCTCTGTGCAGCACGACTAGGCTTTCCTATGCCAGGCTGACAGGTGATGATGTTCTGGAGGCACAATTTTCAAGTTGTGATTAATATTTTTATGGAGGCGGGGGGGGGGTCGGTGATCACTGGGGTAGTGTGTGGGGGTCTGTATTATGTGTTTGCAGTGCTTATCTGGTGACTTTAGGTGGGTTTTTGTGACTTAGACCATGTTTGATCTAAGTCACAACGTCCAAGTTCCGTCGATCCTGTGCTGTCGGTTATACATGCAGTACGACTAAGTCTAAGTTGGCCCATGTCCTGCCCAATTCTCGCCCTCGACACTCCTCCTGAAATGCCCCGTTTAGCTATGGTTGTTCAGCGGCACTATAAAGGCCTTGGTCGTTTAGAAATACATCCAAAACCTGTTTTTATTATTGGCACTTGGACATATTTTGACAATGTTCGTCCAAGTGCCGACTTAGGCCGGTTTTTGGACGTTTTTCTCTTTCGATTATGAGCCCCATAGTATACACACACATAAAAGTACTTTTACACTACCTGTATGTAGGCATTCCTGGGGGTATAGTGTGGGTGGAGCATGGGCAGATTCCCAAAGTATTCCCCTACTCACATACATATCTGCATATTTCACCTGGGTATATTTATACCAGATATAAATATACAGCACTGCATTTAGCCACAATTTCTGCAGGTTTTGTAAGGCTATTTTATAAGACCTCTTTGTCTTTATAAAAAAAATCCCCAAATAGGTGCCTACTTGCATTTTCTACCAAGGTGACCTGTTATAAAATTACCTTCCATATGTCTTTGTAAAACCACTGTGTACATTTGCTATTCACTATAAAAATCACAATAAAATATTCCATTGGAATGTTTTTGCAGTACATCAGCCTTATTATAGCAAAGATACAAATCGCTCAAAGGCTTCTTTTCTCTGTAGACCGTACTAAAGCTTTATACAGCCTGATATTTTTTTAATTCACTTCCAAATAAATATATTTAACTGTCAGTCACTAAATTGCTGAATGAAAACAAACAAAAAAACACAACTGACCTTTTCAAATGGACTTTTGGTTTTAATTCTTTTTCCACCTGCAAAAACCCAGTTATCTCTAAGGGAAAGCTCATTGATAGACGTACTTCCCAGATCAGAAATCAGCTTCCGTGACTCACTGGTGAGCCTTAAAACAAACAGCAAGTGGATAGGTTAAACATGACCATTGCCCCTTTCACAGGCTGGCTGCTGCCATCTCTGAAATGTTTGTGTTCCTGAACAGGGCTTTTTTTTTTACATTCTGCATTTCAAAACAGCACAGCACCTGAACCCAGAGTTTTCCCATTGAGTATAATGGAACATAGCATTTTCCCCTACAATTCTATACATAAGTTAGATAAATGCAATCTATAATTTTATTTAAAGATGGCTTCAGGTCAGTTTTTAGAGAATGACACAGGGACAAAGTTTGTCCCATCCCCACTGTCCATCTCCACCCCATCTCTATCCCATCCGCATAGGCTCTGTCCCCAACTTTATTCGTGTCTTGATACCTCGCAATATGGTAAAACCTCCTAAGTGGTTAATCTAATATAGGGAGAGGGGTGCGAGAGTTCAAGACAGACACAAGAGTGAGGGTAAGGGGTAAACTACAAATTATGATAGGAAAAGGGGGGAGGTGGAACAGATTGGGGAAATGGGAGTTTATCATCCCATCCCCCTAGTCGTTTGGGATCATGAAAGAGAGGGACCAGATTATGTGTAAGCATCTGAACATAGGATGTCTTTAGTTTAGTTCTGAACTGGTCTAAAAGTAGGTAATAGTCTTATTGAAGAGGGAAGAGAGTTCCAGAGTTGTGAGCCATGAACAGGAAAAGTAGATTGCCAAATGTGCTCATGTACTGACACATGGTTTGATGGTATAAAAGTTAATTAATGTTGGCAGATTCGAGTGCCCTAGCAGGAAGAGTAGGGAATGAGGTATCGCGTGAAATGTAGTGGTTCTGCTGAGAATAAAATTCAAAATTCTACAACCAATAGTTACAAAAATCAAATATCATAAAACTGGAAAGATGTATCAATTTCTAGATGTGTGAGATAATTGATTCATCTTTTCACTCTCATGTTTCCAGTTTTATGATTTTTGTTGTGGTTCTGCTGAATTTTGAAGATTAGAGTGAGTTAAGAATATAAGAACATAAGAAGTTGCTTCCGCTGGGTCAGACCAGAGGTCCATCGCGCCCAGCAGCCCGCACCCGCGGTGGCCCATCAGGTCTATGACCTGTCAGGTGTTCCTTGACACCCCTTTAATCCCCCTTTTTCTTCTATCTATACTCTTCCTAACCTATCTCTACTTTTAACTGTACCCCTCAATCCCCCTATCATTCAGGAATTTATCCAATCCTTCTTTGAATCCCCGTAGCGTGCTCTGCCCTATCACAACCTCCTGGAGCACATTCCATGTGTCCACCACTCTCTGGGTGTAAAAGAACTTCCTGGCATTGGTTCTAAACTTGTCCCCTTTCAGTTTCTCCGAGTGCCCCCTTGTACTTGTGGTTCCCCATAGTCTGAAGAATCTGTCCCTGTCTACCTTCTCTATGCCTTTCATGATTTTGAAGGTTTCTATCATGTCTCCTCTAAGTCTTCGCTTTTCCGGGGAGAAGAGCCCCAGCCTTTCTAACCTATCAGCGTATGAAAGGTTTCCCATACCTCTTATCATTTTTGTCGCTCTTCTCTGGACCCTCTCAAGTATCACCATGTCCTTCTTGAGGTACGGCGACCAATACTGGACACAGTACTACAGGTGCGGGCGCACCATTCCACGATACAGCGGCATGATGACTTCCTCCGTCCTGGTCGTGATACCCTTCTTAATGATACCCAACATTCTGTTTGCTTTCTTTGAAGCTGTTGCACACTGTGCCGATGATTTCATTGTTGTATCCACCAGCACACCCAAGTCCTTCTCAAGGTTACTTTCCCCTAGCAATGATCCCCCCATTGTGTAGCTGAACATCGGGTTCTTTTTCCCTATATGCATGACCTTGCATTTCTCTATATTAAAGCGCATTTGCCACTTTTTTGCCCACTCTTCCAGTTTCTTTAGGTCCCTTTGCATTCTTCCACGGTTCTGACCCTGCTGCAGAGTTTGGTGTCATCTGAAAATTTAATAACTTCACACTTTGTCCCCGTTTCCAAGTCGTTTATGAATATATTGAACAGCAGCGGTCCCAGCACCGACCCCTGCGGAACACCGCTCGTGACCCACTGCCAGTCCGAGTATTGGCCTTTTACTCCAACCCTTTGCTTTCTTTCTGCCAACCAGTGTTTAATCCATCGGTAAACATCCCCTTCCACCTGAGCATGGGGCATTGACGCCATTTGTGAAAGCTTCAGGTTTGAAAATAATTCTACATGCAAAATGACACCAGCGCAAGGTTTTAAAATTATAACCAGGATTTATTGAATTATTGGTTCTATTTTCCCATTATTAGATCAAAAGAATAGCATAATTGCTTACATTGCGCTCATGGGAGATCATCATCGTGGCCAAAGACTGGCCTTCTCACAATGGTCTCGTCTTTCTATCTCATTACAGTCTATTATATAACTTTTGGTTTAGTGACATCATCAAGTTTGACGACCAATAACATTTCTATGGGTGGTCTTAAAGTTTAGACAAAGAAACATTCCTCCATGTTTAAAAGTTAGTCAAAGTTTCAGATGATTTCTGAATTAACATTAACATTCAAAAGAATTCACAATTATTAACATGGTAAATTCTCAGTCCTTCCATGCTGACAAGTTCTGAGCCTTAAAGGAAAAAAACTCCTAAGCTGACAGATTCAAATTGCACAGCCTTACACAGAAATCTTACTCAGGAGAAAAAAGGGGGGTTAAATCCCCCTCTCCTCTTCCTGAAGCATGTTTATGCTTATAAAACCATTTATATAAACCATTTATATTTTACATTCATGTCACCACATATCACATTCAGGGGCCCCAAACATTCATAATTTCATTCATATCTTGGCCATTCATACTTCATACATTTTATATCTCAGTTTGGAATATGGAGTTTTCCTAACTAGCCTGAGCACATCTGTTTTCAATTAGAACCACGAGGCTAAAGGCGGGAAGCTGAACAAAGAACAGAAACTATTCACTGGCACAAGATGCTGGCCTAAGACAGGACAGTTATAGTAAAGAACCTAAACTGGACTCCATGTAATCATGATTTCATGATTTCCACCATGATTTAGCTCAAACAGCAAAGTACACAAAAAACACCATTCTTTTCCTTATATTAATCTTTAGTATATTTTTCTTCTGGCCTTAGCTACATTATATTTAAATGTTTTATTCACCTATTTTTCGTACGCTTCTATTTGGGCGCGGTCCTTAACTAACACAGATGTTTGTCTAACTAGAATTACCCAGAATCATACGAAAAACTGGCTTTTTGTAGAAAAAAACTCCACAAAAAATACTGCACTTATCATGTCCTAACATCCATTCTCATTTCCGTCCCATAACCAGCACCCCCTGCTGGCCACGAGCCACTACTCACACCCCGTGGTTCCACAGCTTCCTAAGTAGCCGCTCGTGGGGCACCTTGTTGAAGGCTTTTTGGAAGTCGAGGTAAATGATGTCTATGGATTCCCCTTTGTCCATCTAGTTGTTTATCCCTTCAAAGAAGTGTAGTAATTTTGTTAGGCACGACCTTCCCTTGCAGAAGCCATGCTGGCTCGCTTTCAGTTGTCCATTCTTTTCTATGTGTTATTTTATAGGCAACACAGTAGGGCAAGGGGAGTAAGTAAGCTTGATTCAGAAGGGGGTAATATGATCAAACTTGTGAGCATTACTGATTAATCGGATGCAGTGTTCTGAACTAACGGTAGTCTATGTAAATCTGTCTGCTGCAGACCAACATATAAAAAGAGCTGCAGTAGCTGATTTGCTGGTTGATTAAGAAATGAACCAGTATGCTGACTGCAGAAGCTAAAAGAAGTGATTGGATAGACTGAATCATGCGCAATTTGATGGAATGTCTATTTGACCAATTTGAGGGCGAAATGTCAATTTGGAGTCAAGAACCGCACCTAGAACGCGAATGGAGTCATCGTAGGAATTGGAGTATTGTGAATTGTCACTGGGAGGGGTAGAGTAACAGTGTTCTGGTTAGAAAAAAATGCTAGACTTGGATTTGTTGAGATTTAGTTTTAATTTAAAGTATAAAAAGGGACAATAATCTGTACAACTGTGGCGCAGTGGTTAAAACTACAGTCTCAGCACCCTGAGGTTATGGGTTCAAACCCACGCTGCTCCTTGTGACCCTGGGCAACACACTTAATCCCCCCCCCATTGCCCCAGGTACATTAGATAGATTGTGAGCTCACCAGGACAGACAGGGAAACATGCTTGAGTACCTGAATAAATTTGTGCAAACCGTTCTGAGCTTCCCTGGGAGAACGGTATAGAAAATTAAATAAAAAATAAAATCACAAATAGAGCTTTTCATTTTGATCTGGTTTTGCTATGATAAAACAACTACAGACTGTACAAAACACAGCTCTCAGACTGATCTACTCGCTGAGTAAATATGAGCACATCACCCTCCCTCCACTCCGGCCCAGACCAGTATGAAATATTTCCTTTTGTTTCCCTCCCCTCTCTCTTTCTCTCTCTCTTCGCCTCCCTCACCCACGAGTCCTGCATCTGGCCCTCTCCCTTCTACTTGCACTTGGCAACACCCCCCTGCTCCGTGGCTCTCTTAAGCAACTCGTCAGCAGCGGTGATCAAGACAAGCTGCCGACATCGAGGCCTTCCCTCTACGAGTCCCGCCTTTGTGGAAAAAGGAAGTTGAAACAAACGGGACTCGCAGAGGGTAGGCCCCGACGTCAGAAGCTTGTGTCGATCGCTGCTGCTGAGTTGCCCAAGAGAGCCGTGGAGCAGGGGGTGTGGCCGGAAGCAGGTAGAAGGGAGAGGGAGATAGGAAGGCTGTAGAAGCTCCGGAGCATGACACCGACCCCGGCCAGGATGATTTCTTTTACAGGCTGCTGCTGCCGCTGCCATGCTCCCCTCCCTCCCCCCCCACCCGAAATGACAAAAACAGCCTAAAGTGGATGCCCGGCGTCGGCGTCTTTGACGTCGGGGAGAGGAAGGCTGATAGGCCCGGTAGATCGGGATGGCAACACGAGCCTTATCACGGAGTCCGGGATGGGCTCTGCGATCAACTCACGTTGCCTTCCTGAGCTACCGGTTGATCGCGATCGACGTGTTGGGCACCCCTGATCTATCATGTTTACCTCTACCTAACTTGCAAATCTTCTGGAAATGTACAGTTAGCTTCTTTGTAATCTTAATTCCTAAACTGTAATGTTCCTGGAAATGTCCAGTTAGCTTCTTTGTAATCTGCCTAGAACTGCAAGGTACGAGCGGAATAGAAGTCACTAATGTAATGTAATAACCTTCCCATAGATTCAATTGCCTATGTTTTTACATCATCTGGGAAGGAAGTTGGATTGTCTTTCAGACATGGGTGTAGGAGAGAACCTAAACTATACAGTGAATAAACAGGAAAATAAGTGTCTATTAAATGTAGGGAATGTTCTTTGATGCCAGCAACGATGGATGAATCTTTGCAGTAAGATTCTTGGGCAACTGGGCAAAAGATGGAAGACGTTGCAGATGGTAGGAGTCTGATCAGCAGATAAGACTCTTGTTTCCACATCAAAGGCAGACCAGACACAAATGATGTCATTTAACATTTAAATCCAAAACCAGCTTGTGCAGGTTCTATTTTTTTAAAACCATTGAATTCAGTTACCAATTGTCTAACGTGTGTTTTGACATATTGATACTAGTCTCCAGTTTTAAAAGAATGACACGGGAACAAAGTTTGTCCCTGTCCCCGTGATTAACTACGAGTACCCATCCCTGTGTCATTCTCTAAGCAAGGTCCCTGGTTGGTTTCTCTGTGACTTGGTTGTGCACATTATCACAATTCTGGAGACCACATTATCAAAAAGATGTGCGGAGAATCGAGTCGGTTCAGCGAATGACCACCAGGATGGTCTCGGGACTCAAGAATCTCCCATATGAGGAAAGACTGAATAAACTGCAACTATACTTGCTCGAGGAACGTAGAGAGAGGGGGGACATGATTGAGACTTTTAAATATATCACGGGTTGCATCGAGGTGGAAAACGATATCTTCTTTCTTAAAGGACCTTCAACCACAAGAGGTCATCCGCCGAAAATCAAAAGTGGGCAATTTCATGGCGACACCAGGAAGTATTTCTTCACCGAAAGGGTAGTCGATCATTGGAATGAACTTCCATTGCAGGTGATTAACGCCAGCAGCGTGCTCGATTTCAAAAAGAAATGGGATATGTATGTGGGATCTCTAGCCGGGTGAAGTCTGGGGGTGGGTCATTAGCGTGGGCAGACTTAATGGGCTACAGCCCTTTTCTGCCGTCATATTCTATGTTTCTATGTATAGTTTGGCTTTTCAGAGCAATGTTCCCTCACCACCTTTCTACCTATCTTAAGATTTACTATAATTCCTTTTTCCATGCTTGTATTATAAATTATTGTAAACCTCTCAAAGTATTGACTTATAGTGCGGTATATCAAAATTACATGGAACTCTTAAATACACAGAAAACGAGGCTGTCTGACTAAGCCATATAAAAACATGCTAAGCCCATATTCTAACACAGTATTTTCCCATGTACTAAGTCCATTTCTAATTTAGCAATATTTGACATTTTTCAAAAATTTACCTTAAAAATTTAACACGGGAGCATTTATCGCATCTTAGTTAAGAGGCACTGTGTTAATTCTGCATAAACCAGTTAGCACACACCAAGGCAAAGGTGTTAGCTGTAACACCATTCTACACCAATAATATGCCTTCAGCAAAAAATATATTTAAAAAGTTAACACACAAGGTGGTGCACGTTGACAGGCAAACTACCACATAATGCAGTAATGTGTTTTGCAGGAAGCCTTTTTTCCCTGTGTTAAGCACAAGTTAGCACTTAAATGCTCTTAGTAAAATGGCCCCAACATGTTATATGTATAAGTCAACCAATTTAGTAGGAAAGATTTCATTTTTGCTTTTCATTATATTGGGCATGCACTGAAATTGAGCTGTCCAGGAATACCTTCAGATAGAAAATATGAAGAGTAATTAATGAGAATAAACCCCCCGAAAAAAGAGGAGGGAGAGGAGGAGAATTTGAACAGAAGGCAGAGAGAAATTCCGTAATAGAAGGCTTACCAATACTTCATTTATTATTATTTAAAATTCATTGCTCATCAATTTACAAGAACTTCAGTAGGTTTACCAAAAAAAACCTAACTTATAACAGTTACAGAAGATAATTAACTGGGCCTGGCTGGCAGCAATGTTGCATGCTATTATAGAGAGCAATCTGGTAGAGAAGAGATACCATTAATGTCCATCGTCATCACCTACTAGCCAAATTTAAGGCCCAGGATTGTAGGGTTGTATAGAAGCACTGTTACATAGGATCTTACCAAACACTGAGGCTGCAAAGACTTTAATAAATTAAGTTAGGAAGGGATATCAAAGAGGGAAAAATAATTCCTTGGTCCTTGCAAATGAGATGCCGGATCTAAGCCCTGATTCTGACCGATTTATTTTATTTATTTAAAAAAATTTGTAAACTGCTTAAAATCTAAGTGGTAGACAAATAAGCAGGGTCGGCTCAAGCTATGGACCAGGTGAGACACTGGCTCAAAGTGCTGATAGAAGGCATCTAAATTAGAGAATGACACGGGGAAAAAATCTGTCCCCGTCACTGCACCATCCCCGGCCCACCATCCTCTGCACCGCCCCGCCACCGTCACCGCCATCCCTTTCACCGCCCCGTCACTGCCACTGCCATCCCATTCACCACCCCATCACCGTCCCCGTCTAGCACCCATCTTCTTCCCTCCGCTCCCCCATAGTCTGGCATCTGTCTTCTTCCCTTCCAGCGTCTTCTCCCCACTCTGCCTTCCACATTTCCTTTCAGGGTCTGTTCCTCTCTACCCTCTTTCAATGTCTGTTTTATTCCTTTCCACCACCACCCTTCCCTCCCTCCTTTACCATCTGTTCCTTTCTACCACCCTTCTTTCATATCTTCTATCAGTCCCCCCACCATCACTAACAGTCTCTCTTCTCCCTTACCATGAGCAAATAGAACTTCTGAAAATTGTATTGCTGAGGCATTATTTCTAGTACGCCTTTTTTTCCAGATGGATAATGACATCAATTTAATAATTCTTACTGTCTGCTCTGATTTCATTCACAATTTGGTTTGTGTTTTGTACCTGAGGATTCCATGAGGTATTTAACCTTTTCCTGTCTCTTCTGTGATTTCAAGTTGATTCCTTCAATAATGGAGTCTCAAGGCAGTAGCAGTTTTCTATTTTGGGCTCTTTTGACATTGTTTAAGGGATTTCTTGTACATTTGGTGCTGGTCTTCTTTGATGAGGTCACTTCAGAATCTATTTCCAAGGAAGAGAAACTTTTTCCCTTTCACCCCCTCCTTCCTTGTGTGAGCCGGAACACGCGGTCCCCGCAAGCAAGTAATTTTATATCATTTTCATTCTATTCATTCATAGAAATTAAAGTCTAGATAATGCCAGTCACATAACAAAACATGATTTTACAAAAATAATTCCCTGCACAGTCAAGCCTGCAAGGATTACTAGATGTCTTTCAGCAGCTCCCCTCCCTCCCTCCCCCTTACCTTTGTGGACAAGTCAAAATGCTCTACCAACAACAAAATTTTAAAAACACAAAGCACGCTGTACGCAGAGAAAATGTTAATTATCATTTATATTCCGCGGGTTTTCAAAGAGGTCAAGGCAGATGACTTTCTGCAATGTCACCTCAGTAACAACTATACAAAAATAGACAAATATTCCCCCTCCCTTTTTACTAAACTGCGATAGCGGTTTTTAGCGCAGGGAGCTGCACTGAATGCCTCACGCTGCTCTCGACGCTCATAGGCTCCCTGCGCTAAAAACCGCTATTGCGTTTTAGTAAAAGGGGGCCATAGTGCAAAATATAGACAGCAGATATAAATTCTCAAAACGGACACATTTTGTTCACTAAGTTGAAAATAAAATCATTTTTCCTACCTTTTTGTCTGGTGATTTCATGAGTCTCTGGTCCTTCTTCTGGTCCTTCTTCTTTCTTCTCCTGCCCCCCCCTCTTTCTTTCTCTCTCCCCCTGGCCCCAATCTTTATTTCTGCCTTTCTTTCTCTCTCCCCCTGGCCTCCCTCTTTATTTCTCTCTCCCCCTGGCCCTCCTCTTTCTTTCTGCCTTTCTTTCTCTCCCCCTTGACCCCCTCTTTATTTCTGCCTTTCTTTCTCTCTCCCTCTGGCCCCCCTCTTTATTTCTGCCTTTCTTTCTCTCTTCCCCTGGCCTCCCTCTTTATTTCTCTCTCCCCCTAGCCCTCCTCTTTCTTTCTGCCTTTCTTTCTCTCCCTCTTGACCCCCTCTTTATTTCTGCCTTTCTTTCTCTCTCCCCTTGGTCCCCCTCTTTCTTTCTGCCTTTCTTTCTCTCTCCCCCTGACCCCTCTTTATTTCTGCCTTTCTTTCTCTCTCCCCCTGGCCCCCCCTCTTTATTTTTTCCTTTTTTTCTCTCTCCCCCTAGCCCCCACAAAGCCATCGTGCCAATTTCTCCACTTCCACGATTCTTTCCCTACCCTTACCCCCAAGCCAGCAGCCGATTTCTCCCTGCTCCTTCCCCGATGTCCTGATGTCCTGAATTTCATCGGGCAGCAGCAGCATTCACAATTCACTGCTGTTGCCCGCTTCAGGCCTTCCTCTCTGTCGGGTCCTGTCTTCATGAAAACAGGAAGTAGGCAGGACCCTGCAGAGAACAAGGCCTGAAGCCAGCAACAGCAGCGAATTGTAAACGCTGCTGCTGCCCGAAGAAGGTAATGGAGCACCGAGGCAGACCGCTTCTCCCCCCTCCCATCCGAACCCCCGCTGAACCTCCTATCTCCCCCCCGTGAACCTTTCCGACCCTCCCAGCGAGAGCAGCAAACCTCCTTCACGGCTTTCTCCTCCCTCTGCCGCGTCACTGATGATGTCATCAGTGATGCGGCAGAGGGAGGAGAAAGCCGACGCTACTGGAGGGAGGTTTGCTGCTTTCGCTGGGAGGGTCGGAAAGGTTCACTTGGGGGGGAGAGATAGAAGGGTCAGCGGGGGTTCGGCTGGGAGGGGGGAGAAGCGGTCTGCCTCGGTGCTCCAAGGCCTGGCGCCATTACCTTTTTCGCCCCCTCCCCCCCCTTGGTACGCTACTGCTCTCCAGCTCTCCTTAGTTTGCCGGTTTTCTTTTTCGGCGACCGGCACGCTTTCAAAGAGCCGCGCATGCGCGGCTGCTCAAAGTTCAATCTTCTGCTCTGCTGCAACTTCCTGTTTCCGGTTGGGTCAGAGCAGAAGATTGAATACTGAGCAGTCGCGCGTGCGCGGCTCTTTTGAAAGCGTTCCGGTCGCCGAAAAAGAAAGCCGGCAAACTAAGGTGAGGTGGAGAGAGGAAGCTGGTTAAACGATCGAGCCGGCGTGCAGGCGGGCAGGTGGGGGCTGAGGGGACCGCATGATCCTTTATGCCTCACTGCGGTGACAAGACAATTCACCGCTCCACGGAGCGGTGATGGCCTTGTCCCTGTCCCCGCAGAGGCTGCTAATTTTCATTCCCCGTTTTGGGCGGGTTACCCGTGGCTAAATGCGGTAGCCGCGGGTAAACCGCCATCATGTCATTCTCTAATCTAAATCACTGTTCCCTTTAGTCCAGGGGTAGGGAACTCCGGTCCTTGAGAGCCGTATTCCACTCGGGTTTTCAGGATTTCCCCAATGAATATGCATTGAAAGCAGTGCATGCAAATAGATCTCATGCATATTCATTGTGGAAATCCTGAACACCCGACTGGAATATGGCTCTCGAGGACCGGAGTTCCCTACCCTTCTTTAGTTCCATCTCTCTGTCCTCTCTCCTTGCAGTCCAGCCTCTCTTCCCTTCCTCCATCTGCAGTTTGGCATCACTATTTTCGCTCAACCCTTGACAGTAGATGGGGAGAAAGAGCAAGACAATACTACAAAGGGGAAGGGGAGATAGTGAGAACAATTAATTTTGACACCTTTTATCACTGGTGAGGTGCAGAGGATACACTTCATAGAGAGGGGAGATACTGGATTGAGGACAGGATTGAGGGTCATGCCGCTGCAAAAATGTTAGCTCAAGGCACTACAGTCCCTTAAGCAAGTCCTGCAAAGAATTAAAAGAAAACTCCTGTGTCAGAAAAAGAGAATTAACTTGACAGTATGCAGTCAAACCTACTTTTCTTGTATTCTGTTTACAAGGAGCAAAACATTAGTATCTATAATTTGCAAGTTTTATTTTCAATTTCCATGCAGCCTCTGCACTGGGAGACATATTTTTGCAACATGTCTCAAACCCTTATGAGAAGGCAGCACATGCAGATCTCATCTTATACATATACATATTAAATGTGGCTAGCCTGAAAACATGACTAGCTAGGAGGTACTACAGAAGTGGATTGAAAATCCAATATAGTAGAATAAACGGAGAGATGTGAGAAAAAGTAAGTACTCTGGCTCGTAATGTCTTGAACATATGGGAAAACACAACAGGAGACCCAAGCATCCGTCTGGATGAATCATATTTGGGAGGTACAACGTACAACAAATAATGACTTGTCTGCACTGTATATTTTCTATTGTGGGGGAGAAGGAAGTTGTAATTTTCAAACCTTACCAAGTGTGCAAAAATACCTTGTTCCAGTTCTACAGGCTCCAATATTCAGCTATATTTTCATTCTGTTTCTCATATCGTTTACAGAAATTTTCTGTTTGGTACACATTTTTATTTTTTTCCCCCATTTTGAAGGGCATTAAGAGGAAAAAGCGTACACTATTTGTGATGTAGGATAAAACCCAAAGTTTCAGGGGCTTTCTTTTCTTTCCAGGCAAAACATACAGCATGGGGAACATTATTCCAAATGCACATCCATAGCTGTGACCATAAATGGATCTAGCACTCTATGCACATGGAAACTATCTAACAATGCGCTTACAGGATAGAAGACCAGTTATAATAATCACTACTTACTTTGTTGCACCATCATCATAAGTTGCCATCAACACTATGGTGCCGTCTGGTATTTTCTTTAGAAATTCATTAAATGGGGTCACATCTAAAACAGAGACTTTTCAGTAAAAATTATTATTACAAACACCAGGGATTCATCTACAGGGCTGTTACCTCAGGACAGTGTTTAAAAAAAAATTTATTGACAGTCTGCAACCTAACTTACTAACCACTGACAGAAGAGACTTACTGACAACCTAACTTCTGCATATATATAGGTTTTTCTTTTACCATTTTGTGCACAGTTGACTTTATTCCAAGATTTACCTCTGTTTGGAGAGATGCAATCTCCAATGGCCTCCCATTTCACATGCATTCTTTTTATCATCATGTAACTGTTAGTTGGCAAGCCTGCTTATTTATGCTGTATAGTCTCCAAGTGGTCACCCTTTGGATACCATAGTAATAGCTGAACAAATTCTGATTACATAGCAATAGACATACAGAACACTGAAGACATTCTTTTCTTAGGAGGATATAGAGTAAAATATCCCTAGAAATTTATAAAGCAGAAAAGAATAAAAAGTGAAGCTGTATGTACTGGATTGTGGTGCTGATTGCAGAAAAAAAATAAGAGGATAAACTAGAATATGTTACGAAATTAGAGAAAAAAATAGGTGTCATTAAAAAATGACAAACAATTAATGAGACACTCTGTAGTAATTAAGTGATTCAATAAATAACTTATTAAAAATTCATCACTTAAAATCTTTAAATCAAGACTTTTTAACTTAACTTATACTTAAATTTGTATATATATAACACAAAAAATTGGTGAATGTGAAAAGCTCAGACCCTACAACCAAACTCTAGTGTATATAGACACGGAGCTAGTTGTTACAGAGACCACCACAGCTGATCACTGTCTCATTCCACCGCTATCTACCAAATTATACACAGATCATAAATACTTCTCTGTGGTGGTGGCGGTGGAGTTGCTGGAAACGTCTCACAACTGCTCCGGTCTGATAATCAACATAAAATAAAGATTGCTGCTGTCTCAAAATAGAGAGTTGCGCGGGGACAGAAATTCCACCCGTCCCCACCCGTCCCCGCCAAAGTCCCACCCGTCCCCACCCGTCCCCGTGAGGACTCCCACCCGTCCCCACCCGTCCCCGCGAGGAATCCCTCCGTCCCCACCCGTCCCCGCGAGGAATCCCCTCCGTCCCCACCCGTCCCCGCGAGGAATCCCCTACGTCCCTGCCTGTCCCTATAAACTACAGAAATAGTTATTTCATTTAATTATGCTACTGAATTAAAGGCTCTGGTAGAAACCCATTTAAAAATAAGCAAAAAGACTTTATTAATTTGGAAATATTAATTGGGAAGAATACATACTTTGTAAACAGGTTTCTACCAGAGCCTCTAATGTTTATAAATTTTTATCAACACAACTAATATACTACTTTATCCTTAAGCAAAAAAAAAAAATAATAATAATTTTTTTCCTACCTTTATTGCCTGGTTTCTGCTTTCTTCATGTTCTCATTCAATTCCTTCCATCCACTGCCTCTCTTCTCTCTGTGTCTTCCATTTGCTCTGTTACTGTGCCTCTCCCTTTCTCCCCCCTCCCAAATTGGTCTGGCACCCATCTTTTTCCCTCCGCTCCCCCATAGTCTGGCACCTCTGTCTTCTTCCCTGCCAGCGTCTTCTTCCCATTCCCTCTTCCCCATTTCCTTTCAGTGTCCTTCTCCCCCACCATCTTTCCCATGTCCTGTCAGGCAGCATCCTTCTCCCCTCTCTGCCTTCCCCATGTCCTTTCAGTGGCATTCTCCACCCCTTTGTCTTCCCCAGTGCTTTCAGGGTCCTTCCCCCCCCCTTTCTCCCGTTTACCCCATTTCCTTTCAGTGTCCTTCTCCCCCACCATCTTCCCCATGTCCTGTCAGGCAGCATGCTTCTCCCCCCTCTGCCTTCCCCATGTCCCTTCAGCATCCTTCTCCCCCCTCTGTCTTCCCCATGTCCTTTCAGCGGCCTTCTCCACTCCTGTTTTCCCCATGTCCTTTCAGTGGCATTCTCCACCCCTTTGTCTTCCCCAGTGCTTTCAGGGTCCTTCCCCCCCTTCATCCCGTTTACCCCATGTCCTTTCAGCGTTCTTTTCCACCCCTTTGTCTTCCCCAGTGCTTTCAGCGGCCTTCTCCCCCCTTAAGCGTCTTTCCTTCTCCACTCCACCTTTCCTCCCTCCCTGCCTCCACCTTTGTGGCGCTTTTGCACCCGGCCGACAACAGAACAGGCCCGGTCGGACAAATCTCCCTGTCCTGTAGCCACGAATCTAAATTACCTTCTTACAGCAGCTGGAGTAGTGAAGCTGCTGTAAGAGGTAATTTAGATTCGCGGCTACAGGGCAGGGAGATTTGTCGGCCGGGCCTGTTGTCGGTCGATCGGGGGATCTGACCGGCTGTGCACATTCTCCGGGGCGATCCGCCCCCTCCCCCCTCTTTCGTACGCCATTGCCTTCTTCCTACCTGCCCTGCCGCATACAGCCGACCGGAAGTCTTCCTGATGTCAGCGCTGACGTCGGAGGAAGGGAGGGCTTTGCTTAAGCCCTCCCTCCGACGTCAGCGCTGACATCGGGAAGATTTCCGTTCGGTTGTGTGCTGCGACAGGGCAGGTAAGGAAAAGGAGACTACCCTCGCGGCTCGAGTGCACTGCGATCCAACCCCGCAGGAACCCCGCGACCCTCGGAGGCGTCCCCACGGGATCCCCACGACCCTAGGGGGCGTCCCCACGGGATCCCCGTGACCCAAAGGGGGAACCCGCGGGATCCCCACGGGTCCCGCGGGATTCCCGTCATCCCCGTTCCCGTGCAGCTCTCTATCTCAAAACTTCCCTCGATCTCCCTATTCGAGTTTCATGAATTGGAGCTTCATCAGGAGGGGACACATTTTAAGATATTTGTGTGCCAAGATTAGTTCAATTGTTCTGAAGAGAGAGAGAGAGAGAGAAAAGTAAAGTCTAAACTAGTAACCCTGTTCTTTGAAATGATACTTGTCTTGGATGCCGCTTGCGCTGCCGCTTCGAAGGTGCCTGCATGCAACATACTTGCTCCTGTCTATGAGGTACAGGATCCGCAGGGCTCTAGTCCACGCTCTCTCTTCAGAACAATTGAACTAATCTTGGCACGCAAATATCTTAAAACGTGTTCCCTTCTGATGAAGCTCCAATTCGTGAAACTCGAGTTGGGGAAGGGGGTCGATGGAAGCTTTGAGACAGCAGCAATCTTTATTTTATGTTGATTATCAGACCGGAGCAGTTGTGAGACGTTCCCAGCGACTTCACCGCCACAGAGAAATATTTATGATCTGTGTATAATTTGGTAGATAGCAATGGAATGAGACAGTGATCAGCTGTGATGGTCTCTTCAACAACTAGCTCGGTGTCTGTACACTAGAGTTTGGTTGTAACATAGAAACATAGAAGAAGAAGATAACGGCAGATAAAGGCCATAGCCCATCAGGTCTGCCCACTCTACTGACCCACCCCCAAGTCTACTATCCTAGAGATCCTACTCCTGGTGACAGGTTCCCTTGGCTTAACCCTCTAAGGGATCCCACATGGGCATCCCATTTGCTCTTAAATTCTTGCACGCTGTTTGCCTCGATCACCTGCATCGGGAGCTCGTTCCAAGGATCAACCACTCTCTCGGTGAAGAAATATTTCCTGGTGTCGCCATGAAATTTCCCGCCCCTGAGTTTGAGCAGATGCCCTCTTGTGGCTGAGGGTCCTTTGAGAAAGAGAATCTCTTCTTCCATCTTGATAAGGCCGGTAATATACTTAAACGTCTCGATCATGTCTCCTCTCTCCCTACGTTCCTCAAGTTCGTACAGCCGCAAATTTTTCAGCCTTTCCTCGTACGATAGATCCTTGAGCCCCGAGACCATCCTGGTGGCCATCCATTGCACTGACTCTACTCTCAGCACATCTTTTCGGTAGTGTGGCCTCCAGAATTGCACACAGTATTCCAAATGAGGTCTCACCATGGTTCTGTATAATGGCATTTTGACTTTAGGCTTCCGGCTGACGAAACTCCTGCGGATGCAACCTAACAACTGTCTTGCCTTAGATGAAGCCTTCTCCACATGATCAGCAGTTTTCATGTCTGCGCTGATGATCACTCCCAAGTCTCGTTCTGTTGAAGTTCTAGCTAAGGTCTCACCATTCAAGGTGTAAGTTCTGCATGGATTTCTGCTGCCGAGGTACATGATCTTGCATTTCTTAGCGTTGAAGCCCAGCTGCCAGGTCGAGGACCAAAGCTCCAACAAATGTAGGTCCTGTGTCATACTATCGTGTGAATTGCCGTCTCTCACTATATTGCATAGTTTGGCGTCGTCAGTGAATAATGTTATCTTACCTTGAAGCCCCTGAGTTAGGTCCCCTATGAATATGTTGAAAAGGAGCGGGCACAAGACTGAGCCCTGCGGTATTCCACTGGTCACCTCCGATGTTTTAGAGAGGGTACCGTTAACTACCACCCTCTGAAGTCTGCCACTCAGCCAGTCATTGATCCATGTAGTTAGTGTTTCTCCCAGCCCCATTGATTTCATCTTGGTCAACAGCCTGCGATGCGTGACACTATCGAAAGCTTTGCTGAAGTCTAGGTATATGACGTCCATGGATTCTCCCATGTCTAGCTGTTTTGTTACCCAATCAAAGAAGGGTCTGAGCTTTTCACATTCACCAATTTTTTGTATTATATATATATATATATATATATATATATATATATACAAATTTAAGTATAAGTTACGTAAAAAAGTCTTGATTTAAACATTTTAAGTGATGAATTTTTAATAAATTAAAAAATGACAACCAAACATAACAAAACAACAAGATTTGTAAGCAGTCATACAATCTTTCCTTTTTAAACTCTCTAGGGTAAATGGGTCTTGAAGATATCATCACTGTTAAGAAGAACCACACCAAGTCTGTGTCCAGGCTTCTAAAGTCAGTGGGCTATGTAAAAGTCTGTTGAGCAGTTCTACAATGCGTAAAGTCATAAGTTAAGAAGAAAGGATTATGAAGGAGTCTGTTCATTAGATCTTTGGCTACCAAGACCATAGGTGAACTACATCCATGTCTGGCTATTACTAACAGGGTAACCAGAGTTGCTCTCTCCACCCAAGCAGAAGATAAAAAGGGTTGTGTCAAGGTGCCAGAGACTGAAGAAGGAAGGAAGGAAGAGGCAGCTGAGAAGCAGATTTGGAAACAAGAAAATGTTCTTCAAGCTTTAAGGGGGAAACAAGTTAAACCATGAAGAGACAGTTAACTCATTATATGTGAAGCTGAGAGTGAGAAGCCTAAAATTTAAGGCTGGTCTTTGGGAAGTGAAGGAACTGGAGCAAGCCTTACTATACTATGCATTTTTCCTATAGATACAAAATGGAAGATAACCTTTAATTCATAAGCCCAGAGCTAGACGTACTTGGTTTTGCTCTACTTTACGAGGAAAATAATTTACAGAGAGGTGTTATATAAATCTCAGTATCACAGAGAACCATATACTGGCACGTTTTCCCTGCCTAAAGGTAGTTACCATGGCACTTCTATGACAGTACAGAACCTTAAGCCAGACCCTGGTGCCCTACAAAGATGCTCATGTCACGTGTATATTTCCCTATCAGATCTGCTCAGTCTTATGGACTGTTATGGTCAAACATTCTCCATGCTCTTACCCACTGTATAAAGAAGGCACGAGCAGGAGGGAAAAAGCTCATGCTTCACCATCCTTCATCAACAAGCTGTTAGAAAGTAAATGGGTGATCCTATCTAGAAAACTACATAACTAAGGCCACAGAGCATCCACATTAAGTGTCATCCTAAAGCTACATTTTCAGGAAACACTTTTACAGGGACGATCACTTGAAGAAAAATAAAAGGAGTTTCTGCTCACATGCACACTGGCATACAACAGAGGTAGAATAAACACATGCATATATGGTATACACTTACCTCCTGCCCACATGTCAAAATATTTTGTGTCTACCACATCTCCAGTTTTGCCTAGGAAAAGAAATATATTCAAAATAAATTATGAGATGGTTTAGTTAGCAATCAATAAGTTTTTGCATAAGCACAAAAATATTGCCAAAGCCTTCTTGCTCCTGGACTACTCTAAGTTTGGGTTCCTTCCACTAGTTAGATTCTAGGTCTAAAATTGTGGAATTTATTGCCAAAGGATGCTAGGTTAGAAAACATTAAGAAATGTAAAGCACTCTTATTTGCACCAGGTCTATGTGGTATATAACTCCGTTTTAAAATATTTTAAGATCTCCACCTGTACATTTAGGAATCTTCAGGCCATCAACCCTGTCACTCTCGCCACCGCTGTTTCACCCCTCCTCTCCACATCTATGCTACACAAGTCTGAAAACAAGAAATCTCCTCCTGTAATACCACTCTCTCTTCTGGTCTAAATACCCTCACTTCCTCTACCCTACGCTCTGTAAGGTACCCCAAACCCCAGCCCTGGCTAAACTCTAAAATCCACTACTTATGATCCTATGCCAGATCTGCTGAACAGTTCTGGCTCAAATCCCATATTCATGATGACTTCATTCATTTCAAATTACTACACCCACCTAACTATCTCAACTCCAAACTTCACCGCCTCTTTACCACACTGAACTCCTTACTCAAGGTCCCCCTACCCCAAACCCCTCTGTCACTCTCCCCTCAGACTATGACTGAGTATCTAGCCAGGGGGAATGACAAATGCCTGTATCTTGATGTTGTATACAGACCTCCAAGACAACAGGAAAAGCACAGTTACTTACCGTAACAGGTGTTATCCAGGGATAGCAGGCAGATATTCTTGACTGATGGGTGACGGCACCGACGGAGCCCCGGTACGGACAATTTTAGAGTGATTGCACTCTAAGAACTTAGAAAGTTCTAGCTAGGCCATACCGCGCGTGCGCCTTCCCGCCCGACAGAGGCGCGCGGTCCCCAGTTAAGATAAGCCAGCTAAGAAGCCAACCCGGGGAGGTGGGAGGGACGCAAGAATATCTGCCTGCTGTCCCTGGATAACACCTGTTACGGTAAGTAACTGTGCTTTATCCCAGGACAAGCAGGCAGCATATTCTTGACTGATGGGTGACCTCCAAGCTAACAAAAAAGAGGGGTGGAGGGAAGGTTGGCCATTAAGAAAACAAATTTTGTAAAACAGATTGGCCGAAGTGTCCATCCCGTCTGGAGAATGCATCCAGACAATAGTGAGATGTGAAAGTATGAACTGAGGACCAAGTAGCAGCCTTGCAGATATCCTCAATAGGAGTGGAACGGAGGAAAGCTACAGATGCTGCCATAGCTCTAACTTTGTGGCCTGTGACAGAACCTTCCAGTGTCAGGCCCGACTGAGCATAACAGAATGAAACGCAAGCAGCAAGCCAATTGGATAGGGTGCGTTTAGATACAGGATGACCCAACTTGTTAGGATCAAAAGACAAAAACAGTTGAGATGATCTGTGAGGTGTAGTGCGTTCGAGATCGTAAGCCAAAGCACGTTTACAGTCCAAGGTATGCAAAGCCTGTTCACCTGATGAGAATGAGGCTTTGGAAAAAATACAGGTAGGACAATGGACTGATTAAGATGAAAGTCAGACACAACCTTAGGGAGAAATTTGGGGTGTGTACGTAGAACCACCTTATCATGGTGAAAAACTGTGAAAGGTGGATCGGCCACTAGTGCATGCAACTCACTGACCCTCCTGGCAGAAGTGAGAGCTATCAGGAAGACCACTTTCCAAGCGAGAAATTTGAAATGTGCTGTGGCCAAAGGCTCAAAAGGAGGCATCATTAAAGCGGAAAGAACCACATTGAGATCCCAAACCACAGGAGGGGGCTTGAGAGGTGGTTTTACATTAAAAAGGCCCCTCATGAATCTAGAAACCAGAGGATGAGCCGAGAGGGGTTTTCCATGAACTGGCTCATGAAATGCAGCAATGGCACTAAAATGAACTCTGATAGAAGTAGATTTAAGGCCAGAGTCAGACAAGGAAAGAAGATAGTCCAACACCAGTCCCACTGCCAGAGACATGGGATTATGGTGATGTAAGATGCACCAGGAAGAAAACCGAGACCATTTCTGTTGATAACACTGAAGAGTGGCCAGTTTCCTGGAAACATCAATGATAGAACGGACAGGCTGAGAAAGGAGTGAATGAGCCGAAGTCAGCCCGAGAGAAACCAAGCTGTCAGGTGCAGAGACTGTAAGTTGGGATGCAATAGGGACTGTTGATGCTGAGTAAGCAGAGAAGGAAACAGTGGAAGAGGTATGGGTTCCCTGCAACTGAGTTGAAGTAGAAGGGAGAACCAATGTTGCCTGGGCCACCGTGTAGCGATAAGAATCATGGTGGCTCGTTCCCTCTTGAGCTTGAACAATGTCCATAGCATGAGCGGTAGAGGGGGAAATGCATATAGGAAGAGATTGGTTCAATCCAGGAGAAATGCATCGGGTGCCAGACGGTGAGTAGAGTAGAGTCTGGAGCAAAACAGGGGCAGCTGATGATTGTGAGGAGCTGCAAAAAGGTCCACTTGAGGAGTGCCCCATTGGGCGAAAATGGACTGAAGAGTCGTGGGATTGAGAGTCCATTCGTGAGGTTGGAGAATTCTGCTGAGATTGTCCGCTAAGGACAATTCTGCTCCCCTTGAATGTAGACAGCCTTCAGGAATAAGTGACGAGCTGTCGCCCAAGACCAAATCCGTTGGGCTTCCTGACACAACAGGCGAGAGCCCGTCCCTCCCTGTTTGTTGATGTAGTACATTGCAACTTGATTGTCTGTGCAAATGAGTAGTACTTGAGGAAAAAGAAGATGTTGAAAAGCCTTGAGGGCATAAAACATCGCTCGGAGTTCCAGGAAATTGATGTGGTGTGTCTGTTCCTGGACAGTCCAAAACCCCTGAGTTTAGAACTCGTTCAAGTGAGCTCCACAGGCATAGGGGGAGGAATCTGTGGTGATGACTAGTTGATGAGGAGATAGATGGAACTGTAGACCTCTGGATAGATGTGAAGATGTCAACCACCAAAGAAGCGACTGTCGAAGAGACGAGGTCACAGATATGTGTTGTGAACAAGGATCCGTCGCTTGTGACCACTGGTTCGCTAGGGTCCATTGAGGAGTACGTAGGTGGAGACGTGCGAAGGAGGTGACATGTACTGTCAAAGCCATATGCCCCAATAGCACCATCATGTGATTGGCAGAGATGGTAATCTGTTGAAACACCTGCCGACAGAGATGAAGGATGGTCTGAAGGCGGTTGGATGGAAGAAACGCCCGCATCAGAACAGTGTCCAGAATGGCTCCAATGAATTGAAGGTGCTGGGTTGGAATGAGGTGCGACTTGGGTAGATTGATTTCGAAACCCAACAGCCGAAGAAAGTGGATGGTCTGGTTGGTGGCAAGCAGAACCGCCTGAGGAGAGTGAGCTTTGATCATCCAGTCGTCCAAGGAAGGGAAGACTTGAAAATTGTGAGAGCGGAGATAGGCCGCTACTACAATCAGGCACTTGGTGATTACCCTGGGAGAGGAGGCCAGACCGAAGGGTAGCACCTTGTACTGATAATGGGTTTGATTGATGAGAAAGCGAAGATATTGCCTGGACGTCAGATGGATAGGAATATGTGTGTAAGCTTCTTTTAGATCGAGGGAGCATAGCCAGTCGCCCTGAGAGATGAGAGGGTAGAGGGTGGCAAGAGAGAGCATTTTGAACTTCTCCTTGACCAAGCATTTGTTGAGATCTCTGAGATCTAATATAGGTCTGAGGTCTCCGGTCTTTTTGGGAACTAGAAATTACCGGGAGTAAAATCCCTGACCTCTCTGATCTTGAGGAACTTCTTCGATGGCATTGAGAAGAAGGAGGGATTGAACCTCTTGAGCTAGAAGGAGGGACTGAGACTTGTTGGAAGCAGACTCTGTTGGCAGACCTAACGGCGGAGGAGTCTGAAAATTGAGGGAGTAGCCGTGGGCTATGATAGAGAACACTCACTGGTCGGTGGTGATCACTTCCCATCGAGTTAGAAAAATGTGTAGTCGACCTTCTATAGGTTGCGAAAGAGGACATGAGGGAGGAATACTGGCAATGCCCTGGAGAAGCGAGTCAAAAGGGCTGAGTTGGTTTAGGCTGAGCAACAGGTTTCATGGCAGGCGGCTGTTGTTGGCGAGCCTGTTGTTGTTGCTGCCTTTGCCTCCGAGGCTGAGGAGGATGAGGCTGAATCGGCCGAGCAGAAAAACGCCTCTGATAGGACGTCTGCTGCCTGAAAGGACGAGGAAGAGGTTTCTTCTTGTTTTTCAATAAAGTATCACACCTCGTCTCATGAGCAGAAAGCTTCTGAGTGGTGGTATCCAGAGACTCACCAAACAGCTCATCACCCAGGCAGGGAGCATTGGCAAGGCGGTCCTGGTGGTTCACATCAAGGTCTGAGACGCGAAGCCACGCCAATCGTCTCATCGCTACAGCCATAGCAGTAGCTCGAGAGGTCAGTTCAAAAGTGTCATAGATGGAACGGACCATAAACTTCCTGAGTTGCAAGAGACTGGCAGTGCATTGTTGAAAAGCAGAAAGCTTGCGGTCAGGAATAATAGCATTTTGGGAAAGTCGTTTACCAAATTTATCCATGGCCTTGCCTTCTCTGCCAGGAGGGACAGAGGCCTATACACTAGAGCCTGCAGATTTTTTGAGGGTTGACTCCACCAGCAAAGATTCATGTGGAAGCTGAGGTTTGTCAAACCCTGGGATAGGAATAACTTTATAAAGCGATTCCAATTTCCTTGGAGCTCCTGGAATAGTGAGAGGAGTTTCCAAATTTTTGTAAAAAGTTTCCCTTAATATATCATGAAGGGGTAACTTTAAAAATTCTTTGGGAGGTTGTTCAAAGTCCAAAGGCTCCAAGAATGCTTTTGACTTCTTAGAATCAGATTCCAAGGGAAGAGAAAGGGTGTCTGACATGTCTCTAAGAAATTTGGTGAAGGAAGAGTGCTCTGGCTTACTAGCAGGATCCTGCACCGATTGATCAGCCTCATCCAATGAAAAATCCTCCTCGGTACCGAGGGGATCATCGGAGTCATCCCATAAATCAGGGTCCCGTACCGATGGGAGACGGCCCTGAGACAAAGGGGTAGAGGATTCGGTATGCCTGGTTTTGCGTACCGATTTGCCTGAACGCAGCGACACCGTACCCGGTGACTGTAAAATGGGACGGGTGTCAGAAAGCGGTACCGGATCAGAGGCCGAGTGAGCCATACGTCGAAGAGACTTTGGCTCTGCCAATAAGACAGGCATCGAAACGGAAGAGGCAGATTTTAGCGGTGCCGATAACATCGATGCCGATAACATAGGCTGGTCGACTATCGGTACCACAGGCTCAGTGAGTACCGACACCGGAAGGTTCGGAGTTAGCAGAGCCGGGAGCAGGAGTTGTAATTGCTCCTTAAGCTGGACCTGAAGGATGGATGCTATACGCTCATCCAGAGACGGTCCCAATGGCACCGGTACCGCTTTTTTCTTGCTCGGTACCTGCGGTGCCGCTCGACGCTCAGGCAAAGTCGATGCCGATGAAGAGGCAGTGACTTCTATGGGAGCGAAGCATTTGCGGGGCCGGCGCGCAGTCTGCAGGACTTGGCTCACTGCTTGGTCGACTGGCGGGCCAAGAACAGAAGGGGACGGCTTCTTAGCCGGCTTACCTGAAGGGTGCGACACCGAAGAGACCTCTTGCGGTGTCGAAACCACCGGTACCGATTTGGAGGAAGTCGCTGGAGTCGACGCCGGTGGAACTTCCATAGCGGCACCGAAAAGAATCCGCTGTTGAATTTGGCGGTTCTTCAAAGTTCTCTTTTGAGAGAACTACAGCGGGTGCACATTTCCGCCCTATGGTCCGGACCCAAACACTGAAGGCACCACTTGTGCGGGTCGGATAAAGAAATAGGGCGTGCACACCGCTGACAGTTCTTAAAACCCAAAGACGGGGGCATGAAGGGAAAAACGGCAGAAGCAAAATCGAAGCCCGAGGCTTCGATGGTGCCAACAGGCCCCGCTGGGGCCGACCGAAAAAAGTAAAAAAAAATAGACTTTTTTTTTTTTTTTAGAAAAATAATAAAAGAAGAAAAAGTGAATAAATTCACGAGAAAAATTACGCGAGCGGGAAGGCGAAAAAAGAGAGTCCAACAGCCGTTGGAAACACGCGTCTTCTTAGCTCCGCGGAAACTAAGAAACTGGGGACCGCGCGCCTCTGTCGGGTGGGAAGGCACTCGCGCACGCGCGGTGCGGCCTAGCTAGAACTTTCTAAGTTCTTAGAGTGCAATCACTCTAAAATTGTCCGTACCGGGGCTCCGTCTGTGCCGTCACCCATCAGTCAAGAATAAGCTGCCTGCTTGTCCTGGGATAAACATAGATATAGAACTAATCGAAGATATAGAGACCATCACTCTGCGAGGAGACACGGTACTGTTGGGGGACTTCAATATGCCTGATGTAGATTGGAACAAACTTTCTGCTATGTCCAGCGGCAGCAGAAGGCTACTAACCTCCATAAGGGGAGCACAACTCAAACAGTTGGTATTAGAGCCCTATAAGGATCAAGCGATACTGGACCTAGTACTCACCAACAGAGATAGTGTCACAGAGGTTTCAGTAGGCGATACATTGGCCTCCAGTGACCACAACATGGTATGGTTTCACCTCAGGAAAGGTTTCACTAGATCAAACACATCCACAAAGGTCTTCAACTTTAAGGGCACCAACTTCAAAAGCATGGGAGATTTCGTCTATCGGGCGCTGCAAAACCAGGCCACAACAGATAACGTAGAGATAATGTGGTCAGCTCTGAAATCTGCCCTACACGAAGCGACCAACCTCTATATAAAAACAGTAAGTAAATGGCGGAGAAACAATAAACCTCAGTGGTTCTCTGCGGAGATATCGGACCTCGTAAAAAAGAAAAAAGGAGCATTTATCTCCTACAAACATTCAGGAAAACAAGAGACTAAAGAAGACTATCTGGTCAAGTCTAGAGCTGTCAAAAAACAGTCAGAGAGGCCAAACTCCGGATGGAAGAGAATCTAGCAAAGAACATTAAAAAGGGGGATAAATCCTTCTTCAGGTATATTAGTGACAGAAAAAGGAACACAGATGGTATAGTGCGCCTTAGGAAACCAGATGGGAATCATGTAGAATCGGACTCCGATAAAGCCGCACTATTAAATAAATACTTCTGCTCAGTCTTTACCTGCGAGGTGCCAGGATCTGGTCCAAAGCTGCAGGCAAGGGAGAGCTCGGAAGACCCGTTTCGAGATTTTGAGTTTACGCCCAACAGCGTCTACTATGAACTTTCCAAGTTCAAAGTGAACAAAGCCATGGGACCGGACAAACTACATCCCAGGGTACTTAGGGAGTTGAGTGATATCCTGGTGGAGCCGTTATCCACGCTCTTCAATCTTTCCCTAAGTACAGAAAGAGTCCCATTGGACTGGAAAACAGCCAACGTAATTCCACTCCACAAAAAGGGATGCAGGATAGAGGCTGCAAATTACAGACCAGTGAGTCTCACATCGATAGTGTGTAAAATTATGGAAACACTAATCAAACACAAATTAGATACGATCCTGAACGATGAGACTCTACGAGATCCCCATCAACATGGATTTACAAAGGGAAGGTCCTGCCAATCCAATCTGATCAGCTTCTTTGACTGGGTAACGAAAAAGCTGAATATGGGGGAATCCCTGGACGTTGTGTACTTGGACTTCAGTAAGGCTTTTGATAGTGTTCCACACTGCAGGTTATTGAGCAAGATGAGTTCAATGGGATTAGGAGAAACGTTAACTGCATAGGTAAAAGACTGGCTCAAAGGTAGACTTCAGAGGGTGGTGGTGAACGGTACTCCCTCTGAAACATTGGCAGTGATCAGTGGAGTGCCGCAGGGTTCAGTCTTGAGTCCGATCCTATTTAATATCTTCGTAAGGTACCTGGCTCAGGGGCTTCAAGGGAAAATTACATTATTCGCTGATGATGCCAAACTATGCAACAGCACAGTGCCCGACTATATGACACAGGACCTACTCTTACTGGAGCATTGGTCCTCAACTTGGTAACTAAGTTTTAATGCCAAAAAGTGTAAGGTCATGCACCTTGGCAGCAGAAATCCTTGTAGAACTTACACCCTAAATGGTGAGACCTTAGCAAGAACTGCAGCAGAACGGGACTTGGGAGTGATCATTAGTGAAGACATGAAGACTGCCAATCAAATGGAGAAAGCTTCATCCAAGGCTAGACAAATGATGGGTTGTATCCGAAGAGGTATCATCAGCTGGAAGCCCGAAGTTATAATGCCATTATACAGATTCATGGTGAGACCTCATCTGGAATATTGTGTACAATTCTGGAGACCACATTATCAAAAAGATGTGCGGACGATTGAGTCGATTCAGCGAATGGCCACCAGGATGGTCTCAGGACTCAAGGATCTCCCATATGAGGAACGGGTGGGTAAGTTGCAGCTGTACTCACTCGAGGAACATAGAGAGAGGGGAGACATGATCGAGACGTTCAAATATGTCACGGGCCATATTGAGGTAGAAGAGGATATCTTTTTTCTTAAAGGACCTACGGCGACAAGTTGAAACTCGGGGGTGGGAGATTTCATAGTGACACCAGGAAGTATTTCTTCATCGAAAGGGTGGTTGATCATTGGAATAGTCTTCCACTGCAGGTAATTGAGGCCAGCAGTGTGCTGGATTTCAAGAGAAAATAGGATAAGCATGTGGGATTACTTCAAGGAAGAAATTAGGGGGTGGGTCATTAGAGTGGGAAGACTTGTTGGGCCGTGGCCCTTTTCTGCCATCATCTTCTATGTTTCTATGTTACTTCTATGACAATGTTCACAAAATTAACCTCGAGTTCTCAACCGAACCACCTCCCCCAGCCCAACCCCAACTCATCCCTTGCCACCTTATTCTTCCTTTCCTGAAATTAAAGAGGAAGAAACTGCACATTTTATTTCCTTCTCCAAACTCATCACCTGTTACTCTGATCCCATCGCCATCCATCTACTAACCACTATCTCTCCTATTGTCATCCCCTCTATCTGCTATATCCTCAACCTATCACTCTCCACCGCAACTGTGCCCGATGCCTTCATAAGAACATAAGAGTTGCCGCTGCTGGGTCAGACCAGTGGTCCATCATGCCCAGCAGTTTGCTCATGGGGCGGCCCTTTTGGTCAAAGACCATCACCCTAACTGAGACTAGCCCTACCAGCGTATGTCCTTGTTCAGTAGGAACTTGTCTAACTTAGTGTTAAATCCCTGGAGGGTGTTTTTCCCTATGACAGCCTCCGGGAGAGTGTTCTAGTTTTCCACCTTTCTCTGGGTGAAGAAGATCTTCCTTACGTTTGTACGGAATCTTTCCCCTTTCAATTTTAAAGAGTGCCTTCTCGTTCTCCCTACCTTGGAGAGGGTGAACAACCTGTCCTTATCTATTAAGTCTATTCCCTTCAGTACCTTGAATGTTTCGATCATGTCCCCTCTCAATCTCCTCTGTTCGAGAAAGAAGAGGCCCAGTTTCTCTAATCTTTCACTGTTCAGCAGCTCCTCCAACCCCTTAACCATCTTAGTCGCTCTTCTCTGGACCCTCTCGAGTAGTACCGTGTCTTTCTTCATGTATGGCGACCAATGCTGTACGCAGTACTCCAGGTGAGGATGCACCATGGCCCGGTATAGCGGCATGGTAACCTTCTCCAATCTGTTCGTGATCCCCTTCTTTATCATCCCTAGCATTCTGTTTGCCCTTTTCGCCACCGCCACACATTGTGCAGATGGCTTCATCGACTAGCCTATCAGAACTCCCAAGTCTCTTTCCTGGGAGGTCTTTCCAAGTACCGCCCCATGCCATTGTTACACTACTCCTCAAAAAACCCTCGTCGATCCCTACTTGTCCTTCCAACTTTGTCTCCCTCCTCCCCTTCTTATCCAAACTACTTGAACGTGTTTGTTCACCGCCGTTGTCTTGACTTTCTTTCATCTCAGGCTATCTTTGACCCGCTTCAATCAGGCTTTTGCCCTCTTCATTTTACAGAAGCTGCACTTATGAAAGTCTGCAATGACCTGCTCCTGGCCAAATCCAAAGGCCTCTACTCCGTCCTCATCCTTCTTGAGCTATCTGCAGCTCTGACAAGGTAATCACCACCTACTCATCAATATATTGTCCTTGCTTGGATTTCAAGGCTCTATTGCATGGTTTTCTTCCTATCTTTCCCATCGAACCTTTAGCATATGTTGTGCTGGATCCTCCTCCACCACCATCCCACTGTCAGTTGGTGTGCCTCAGGGCTCTGTCCTGGAACCACTTCTTTTTTTCTCCCATCTACTTTTCTTCCCTTGGTGCTCTAATTGCCTCCTATGGCTTTCAGTATCACCTCGATGCCAACGACTCACAGATCTCTCTCTCTCTACACCTGAAACCTCGAAAGACATTCATTCCCAGGTTTCAACCTGCTTGTTTGGCATCACTACCTATATGCCTCGCTACCATCTAAAATTAAACATGGCCAAGACTGAGCTCCTTATCTTTGCATGTCTCTCCTCTTTCCACATTAAGAACATAAGAACATAAGAAGTTGCCTCCACTGGGTCAGACCAGAGGTCCATCGCGCCCAGCAGTCCGCTCCTGCACCGGCCCATCAGGCCTATGACCTGTAAAGTGGTCCCTGACTATTCCTATAACCTACCTCTACTTCTATCTGTACCCCTCAATCTCCTTATCCTTTAGGAACCTATCTAAACCTTCCTTGAACCCCTGTATCGTGCTCTGGCCTATCTCAACCTCCGGAAGCACGTTCCATGTGTCCACCACCCTCTGGGTAAAAAAGAACTTCCTAGCGTTTGTTCTAAACCTGTCCCCTTTCAATTTCTCCGAGTGCCCCCTTGTACTTGTGGTTCCCCACGGTCTGAAGAATCTGTCCCTGTCTACCTTCTCTATGCCCTTCAGGATTTTGAAGGTTTCTATCATGTCTCCTCTAAGTCTCCGCTTTTCCAGGGAGAATAGCCCTAGTATTTCCAACCTGTCAGCGTATGAAAAGTTTTCCATACCTTTTATCAGTTTAGTCGCTCTTCTCTGAACTTCCTCAAGTACTGCCATGTCTTTCTTGAGGTACGGCGACCAGTACTGGACACAGTACTCCAGATGTGGTCGCATCATTGCACGATACAGTGGCATGATGACTTCCTTCGTCCTGGTCGTGATACCCTTTTTAATGATACCCAACATTCTGTTTGCTTTCTTTGAGGCTGTCGCACACTGTGCTGATGCTTTCAATGTTGTGTCCACCATCATCCCCAGGTCTCTTTCAAGGTTGCTTACCCCTAGCAATGATCCTCCCATTTTGTAGCTGAACATCGGGTTCTTTTTCCCTACATGCATGACCTTGCATTTCTCTATGTTAAAGCTCATTTGCCACTTTTTTGCCCACTCTTCCAGCCTCGTTAGGTCCCTTTGCAGGTCTTCGCAGTCTTCCGCGGTTCTAACCCTGCTGCAGAGTTTGGTGTCATCCGCAAATTTAATAACCTCACATTTTGTTCCCGCCTCCAGGTCGTTAATAAATATATTGAACAGGAGCGGTCCCAGCACCGACCCCTGTGGAACTCCGCTCGTGACCCATTGCCAGTCTGAGTAATGGCCCTTTACTCCAATCCTCTGTTTTCTGCCTGCCAGCCAGTGTTTGATCCATCGGTGGACATCGCCTTGCACCCCATGGTTCCACAGCTTCTTAAGCAGCCGTTCGTGGGGTACCTTGTCGAAGGCTTTTTGGAAGTCAAGGTAAATGATGTCTATGGATTCCCCTTTATCCATTTGGCTGTTTATTCCCTCAAAGAAGTATAGTAAGTTCGTGAGGCACGACCTTCCCTTGCAGAAGCCATGCTGGCTCGCCTTCAGCTGTCCATTGTTTTCTATGTGTTCGCAGATGCTGTCCTTAACCAGTGCTTCCATCATCTTTTCCGGAACTGAGGTCATGTTCACCGGTCTGTAGTTTCCCGGGTCACCCCTTGATCCCTTCTTAAAGATGGGCGTGACATTTGCTATTTTCCAGTCCTCTGGGATCTCCCCAGTTTTTAAGGATAGGTTACATATTTGGCGAAGTGTATCCGCTATTTCGTTTCTCAGTTCTTTTAGTACGCTTAGGTGGATGCCGTCCGGACCAGGTGATTTGTCGCTTTTCAGTCTGTCTATCTGTCGGAGGACATCCTCTTGGCTTACCTCTAATTGGACCAGCTTTTCATCCTGATCCCCACTTATGAACTCCTCGGGTTCTGGAATATTGGATGTGTCCTCTCTCGTGAAGACTGACGAGAAGAACTTGTTTAACCTGTCAGCTATCTCTTTTTCCTCCTTTACCACTCCCTTCTTGTCTCCATCATCCAATGGTCCCACTTCCTCCCTGGCCGGTTGCTTCCCCTTCACGTACCTGAAGAATGGTTTGAAGTTTCTTGCTTCCCCCGCTAGTCTCTCTTCATATTCTCTTTTTGCTTTCCTAATCACTCGGTGACATTCCTTTTGGTGTCTTTTGTGCTCCTTCTGGTTGTCCTTGGTTTGGTCCTTTTTCCATTTTCTGAACGATGTTTTCTTATCCCTTATCGCATTTTTCACTGCATTTGTTATCCACACCGGGTTTTTTGTTCGATTCTTTTTGCACCCTTTCCTAAACCTGGGAACGTACAGGTTCTGTGCTTTGTGCACCGTGTCCTTGAGTAGGGATCAGGCTTTTTCTACGGTCTCCATCTTCCCTGAGCTGCTGCTGAGTTTCTTTCCCACCATTTTCCTCATGGCCTCGTAATTCCCTTTTCTGAAATTGAGTGCTGTCATTGTGGTTCTTTTCACCTTTGATGTTCCTATTGCTAGCTTGCACCGGATCATGCTGTGATCACTGTTTCCTAGTAGTGCTAGTACTACTACCTCCTTTGTGAGTTCCCCTAGCCCGTTGAGGATTAGGTCGAGAGTGGCATCTCCTCGTGTTGGTTCCATGACCAGTTGTTCCATGAAACAGTCCCTCATAGCCTCCAGGAATTTTGTTTCCCTCGTACAGTTTGAGTGTCCAATACTCCAGTCTATTCCAGCGTAGTTGAAATCCCCCATCACTACCACACTTCCGCTTTTGCATACCTGCCTCAATTCAGCCTCCAGGTCCTGGTCATTTGCTTCTGATTGTCCTGGCGGGCGATAGTACAGTCCCAATTTTATGTCTGCTCCATTTCCTCCTGGTAGCTTAACCCATAGTGATTCCAAGCCATCCGCCCTTACTGTTGTTTCCATCCTGGTTGAAGGAATGGAGTCTTTTATATATAGCGCTATTCCTCCACCCTTCTTGTATGTCCTGTCTCTCCTATAGAGCTTGTACCCTGGTATGACCACATCCCAATTGTTGTCCTCGGACCACCATGTTTCTGTGACTCCAATTATGTCTAGGTCCTCCTAACTGGCTATGACTTCTAGCTCTCCCATTTTGGTTCTTAGGCTCCTTGCATTAGTGTATAAGCAATTTAAGTCCCGGTTGTTTACATTCCCTGTTTGTTTTCCTCGTGGTTTGGTGCTCCTGCCGACCCCCTCATGGGCTGCCAGTTCCCGAGCCTCGTTTCGTTCATCCTCCTCCTGTGGTATGTCTGTTTCGTCCTCATCCTCCTCCTGTGGTATGTCTGTTTCGTCCTCCTCCTCCTCCTGTGGTGTGTCTATCTCGTCCTCAGTCTGCTTCCCCATTTTTGGATGTCCTCTGGCTCCTGCTGTTCTCTCTTCTTCCTGCTTTTTAGTTTTGTTTGTTCCTTACTCTATTTCTGTCTTGTTGGTTCGCAAACTTGGGGTAATCTTTGACTCATCTCTCTCCTCCTCTTCACATATCCAACACACTGTTAAAACCTGTCATTTTTTTCTCTACAGTATCGCTAAAATCAGACCCTTCCTTTCTGAGCGCACTACAACTTGCTTCTCACTGGCCTTCCGTTAAACCATTTCTCCCTCCTTCAATCTGTTCAGAACTCTGCTGCATGCCTCATATTCTGCCAATGTCACTATGCCCACATTACACCTCTCAAGTCACTTCATTGGCTCCTTATCCATCTCCGCATACAGTTCAAACTCCTCTTACTGACCTACAAGTGTATTCACTCTGCAGCTCCTCAGTATCTTTCCCTACACTTCCCGCACCCCACCTCTACGAGACTGCTAATAGAAGTCTCAACAGCCATTTCATCGCTGAAAGAGCATGGGAAGGAGCGAGTGGGAATTGCTCCTGCTCCAGTGCACACCAAACAAGGTAGGCCTGGGGGTTTTCCTCTGGGTCTGCGAGGGGATTGGTGGTGTCTGTTTGGGGAGGAAGGGTGAATGCTGCTTTTTCTTGTTGGGGGGGGGGGGACGTTGACAGTAGTTTCCACATTTATTATTAAAAACAAAATAATGAATGAATGTCCAATCTGGATTTTCCATTATCCGGACTGCTCTCTGCCGAGGTTAGTCCGGATATCAGCATCCTACTGTATGTGTGATGTTTTGTTTCATACAACAATATTTCTCAGCACTTATTATTTGGCCAAAGTCAGAAGACCTGCACTTATTGAGTTTTAATGCCTGAGCACCATTGCGGGCTGTGTTGGACTTAACCTGGCCTTTTATGTTATCAGTACTATCAGGGATATCTACTAGAGAATGACATGTGACAAAATTCATCACTGTTCCCATCCCCATGAATAACCACGGGAAACAATCCCGTGTAATGCTTTAGTGTTTTATCTCAGCCTCAGTCATAGAAACATAGAAGATGACGGCAGATAAGGGCCATAGCCCATCAGGTCTGCCCACTCTACTGACACACCCCCAAGTCTACTATCCTAGAGATCCCACTCCTGGTGACAGGTTCCCTTGGCTTAACCCTCTAAGGGATCCCACTGGGCATCCCATTTGCTCTTAAATTCTTGCACGCTGTTTGCCTCGATCACCTACACCGGGAGCTCGTTCCAAGGATCGACCACTTTCTCGGTGAAGAAATATTTCCTAGTGTCGCCATGAAATTTCCCGCCCCTGAGTTTGAGCGGATGCCCTCTTGTGGCTGAGGGTCCTTTGAGAAAGAGAATCTCTTCTTCCATCTCGATACGGCCGGTAATATACTTAAACGTCTCAGTCATGTCTCCTCTCTCCCTACGTTCTTTGAGTGAGTACAGCCGCAAATTTTTCAGCCTTTCCTCATACGATAGATCCTTGAGCCCCGAGACCATCCTGGTGGCCATCCGTTGCACCGACTCTACTTTCAGCACATCTTTTCGGTACTGTGGCCTCGAGAATTGCACTCAGTATTCCAAATGAGGCCTCACCATGGTTCTGTTTAATGGCATTATGACTTCAGGCTTCCGGCTGACCCGGCTGACGAAACTCCTGCGAATGCAACCTAACAACTGTTTTGCCTTAGATGAAGCTTTCTCCACATGATCAGCAGGGTCAGTGGTTGTGCCCATTCATACTCTGATTCTTCCCTCTAGCCTTAAAGAATGACATGGAGATGGTTTCCAGCGGTTATCCACGGGTGCTTATACCAACCAAAATCGCTCCACCCTTGTCAGCCCTGGAAATGAGTGAATGGATGACATTAGCTGCATAGCTGTTTGTGGGAGTGTCATTGTAAAAGCTACGATTTTTCCAGCCTCTGATTGGTGGATTTTTTTCAGTCCCTGATTGGATGATTTTTCCAGTTGTTTGATTGGTGGATGGGCCCTACATGTGGGTAGGTTGAGAGTTCTTTAACTCTGTTTGGAACGCCGTGGCCATGTTGATAATTCCGGCATGATTTTGGTTGGTATAAGCTAAATGCTGACAGCCTGAACATTTCTGGTAAGCCAGTATATAGTTTATAATTCACTAGTCTTTAAGCCCGTTACATTAACGGGTCCTAGAATATGTGTGTGTGTCTGTATTTCTTTCTTTCTCTCTCTCTCCTTAGCCTGTTTCTGTATTTCTTTCTTTCTGTCTTTCTTTTTCCTCGGCTGTCCACCACCACCCCTTGCCTGCTCCCCCTGTCCATTCTCCCTTCCTTTTTCTTCCCCTGTGTCCACCACCACCCCTTCACTGGTCCCCTTATCCAGCAGCAGCCCTTCTCCCTTGGTTTTAACTTCCCCCCCTGTCCAGCAGCACCTCTTTCCTGCTCCCCCTGTCCAGCAGGAGGCCTCTCTTCCTTTTTCTGCCCCTCCTCCGTCCAGCAGCATCTCTTTTCTGCTCCCCCTGTCCAGCAGTAGGCCTCCCTTCCTTTTTCTGCTCCCCTGTCCCTCAGCACCTCTTCCCCTGTCCAGCAGAACCTCTTTTCTGTTCCCCCTGTCCAGCAGTAGGCTTCCCTTCCTTTTTCTGCCCCCCTGTCCATCAGCACTTCTTCCCCTGTCCATCAGCACCTATTTTTTTGCTCCCCCTTTCCAGCAGTAGGCCTCCCTTCCTTTTTCTGCCCCCCTGTCCATGAGCACCTCTTCCCCTGTCCATCAGCACCTATTTTTTGCTCACCCTGTCCAGCAGTAGGCCTCCCTTCCTTTTTTTTGTCCCCCTCCTTTTTTTGCCCCCCCGTCCATCACACCTTTTCCCATGTCCAGCAGTACCTCTTTTCTGCCCTTCCATCCATGTCCAGCAGCAACCCTTACCTCCTTTATTTTTTGTCTGCCCTCCACCGACATCTGCCTAAAGCCGCCGCGGCCTGCAGGTATCGACAGCCTCTGCGGCCTGCTCCCACTCCCTCCTCGCCGTCGCTTGTGGTGGCTCCGTGCTCCGTGCTTAGCCGCCGCGGCCTGCAGCTGCTGACAGCCGCCATGGTCTGCAGCCGCCGACAGCCACCGCGGTCTACAGCTGCAGTGGTCGACAGCCGCCGGGGCTATTAGGCTTCCACCTCTCACTTTTGCTGGTCTGGTCTGGCCTGCTAGCCTTGCCGTATTTTTTTTTTTAGTTGAAACACGCGGCGGTGGCTCCTCTCATGATCCCCACCTGCGTCGGAAGTCCGACGCAGGCGGGGATCGTGAGAGTAGCCACCGCTGCGTCTTTCAACTAAAAAATGCAATACGGCAGGGAGCAGGGCAGACCGTAAGCCGCGCATGCGCACTTCCTATGGGTCGCTACAGATCACGGAAAACGGACGCATGCGATGGGGGTGCGCATGCGCGGCCTAGCGTTTTATTATATTAGATAGTAAGGTGTATTTGTACATAAGAACATAAACATAAGAACATAAGAAGCGCCATCTCCGGATCAGACCTTCGGTCCATCAAGTCCGGCGATCCGCACACGCGGAGGCCCTGCTAGGTATTCACCTGGCTTATTTTATAGCCAACCATATCTTTATATGCCTATCTCAAGGAGATATGCATCTAGTTTGCTTTTGAAACCTAGGACTGTCGATTCCGCAATAATCTCCCCTGGGAGAGTATTCCAGATGTCAACCACTCTCTGTGTGAAGCAGAACTTCCTGACATTAGTCCTGAACTTGCCCCCCCTTAGCTTCATTTCATGTCCTCTTGTCCGTGTCAAATTGGACATTGTAGACTTAGTAGATAATGGGAACCTAATAGGTATTGTTTTTTGCAGTACTTTCCTCGACCGTGAAGAAGAATGAAACGCGTCGGTGGGGAATGAAACAGCAATGATTCTTAAGCTAAGTTTCAATTTATAAATATATCTATAAAACTGATTTTAAGAACAAGCACTGGCACTTTAATTAGGTTGCATAAAATAAACTTTATAAAAATAAATTAGATATAGAGAAAGCACCGATTTTTAAGTCTGATGTGGACTGTCACCACACAAGCTCTCTTGTTGAGAGTTTAAGTGTGGCTTACTAAGGAGCTTCGGTGGAATATATAAATAAGAAGTCATCATTCAGAATTTGAGACTTTAAGTTCTAAGGAGGTGTATTAATAATAATAATAACAGCTTATATACCGCAATACCGTGAAGTTCTATGCGGTTTACAAAGATTAAGCAAAGGTAATAATTGATTGACTTTAAGAGGGGAGGAAGAAAGAGGGTTAATAGGACAGGAAATCCATTTTTGAGGAGAGAGTGATCAATAGAACAAGTTAATCGCTATAGAGGGGAGAGAGAAGAGAGGATCAGTTGTCTAGATACTTTAGGAACAGGTGTGTTTTCAGACGTTTCCTAAATTCCTCATAAGTAGTGGGCGAAAGCAATTGTTCTAGTTCTTTACCCCACGATGCTGCTTGGTGCGAGAGAAGATGTTCATGGTGTTTTTTCAGTTTACAACCTCTCACTGGGGGGAAACGAAGTTGGAATGTGAGCTTTTCTTGTGTCTGTTGGCTGAGAAGATGAAAAGGTCAGTTATATATTTAGGGGCAAGTCGGTGTAGTGCTTTGAAGCAGAAGCAGGCAAATTTAAACTTTATGCGCGCCTCCATTGGCAGCCAATTCAGCTGCCGGTAGTAGGGTGTCACGTGGTCAAACTTCCTCAGCCCAAAGATCAGTTTGATCACTGCATTTTGCATCAATTGTAAACGCTGCATGTTCTTTTGGGAAAATGCTAAATAGGCGATGTTACAGTAGTCAAGTAGACTCAGTACGAGGGATTGGACTAGGGTTCTGAATGCTGCTGTATCGAAATAAGCTTTAATGGATCTGAGTTTCCAGAGAGTGAGAAATCCCTTTCTGATCAAGGAGTCCACCTGGTCTCTCAGGGTTAGGCACTGATCCAAAGTTACACCTAGTATCTTTATGGTAGGTTGGATAGGGTAATTAAGATTATTGATACATAGTGGTGATTTGGTGTCAAGTGGATGTGGCGAAGCAACGAAGAAAGTTGTCTTTTCTGAATTAAGTTTGAGCCTAAAGGTTGTCATCCAGTGCTCCATCACGTTTATGGCTTCTGAAGCTTTAGGAATAGTTTCAGAGATAGAATTAATGGGATGATGATCGTAAAATTAAAGAACCAGTCAGTGGTAGTAAATACATACATGTCATAAATGCGCACGAGATGAGTCTCCTTCATTTGAAAGGAAGCTCCGAAATGAGAGGGTATAGGATGAAGTTAAAAGGCTCAGTAGTAATCTAAGGAAATACTTTTTTTTTTTTTTTTTTTTTACAGAAAGGGTGATAGATATATGGAATAGTCTCCCAGCAGAAGTGGTGGATACAAAGTGTATCTGAATTCAATAAAGCATGGGACAAGCATGTGGGATCTCCTAGGGAAAGGAAGAGACAGTAGATGCTGTGGATGGGCAGACTGAAAGGGCCATTTGGCTTTTATCTGCCATCATGTTTTTATGTTTAGGATAAGAAGATAGGCAGCAGGGCTCTGATGCCCTGTTTTAAAGACTATTGATTGAAATACTGAATTTCCTTCTTTAAAACAAAATACTACATAACATTAGAAAACCCATCACATTTTAGCCTGCATTAGCATTTATCTACTCAGAAGTGGGAATTCAAATGCTGAACACATGTTGGTCATCTTATATAGGCTGGCTGCAAGGTACCAGTAAATTTCAAAGACTACTGCTAAAAAGCTGCTGTCCTCTATGGCAATCTTTGGGTGACTCCAGCTAAAGTGATGGAATCTCCTATGGGAACATGCTGGAATCTATCTACAAAGCTCTGTATCAAACACACTGAACTGCATTATTGGAAAAACAATTTAACGTTTAAGCCGACGTTCATTTATTGCACTCACCATTTACCAAAGCGATATTGATCCCTCTGCCAACATTGTTTTTAACAGCACTCATTAAACTGAAAAAAATAAAAACAACCTTGCCCTTAAATTATAGTACATTATATAGCACAAATGACAAATAAAAAGCTGGGTGTAAATATATTAAATATGGCACTATCACCATATCAAATAAGATTTATAGCAGATGCTTAAAAATAAATTATAGTCACAGTTTCAAACTGAAGCACATTTCTATCCTATATTAAAGAGAAAGTGAAGATGTCCTGATATTAGTTCCATAACAGGTTCAGAAAAGCCATTTTTCTTCACAATCACAGAGCCCATTGTTTCTAAAAATGGTCATTATAGGAAACCATTATTTTAAAATAATAAATTTTGTATGTATGAAATTGGTGTAGAAATGGAGAGATTATAGGATGACAGAGGTGTCAAATTTTGATTTACACATAAGACTATTCTATGTTATTGTATTGTAGTGATCTATCGTCTTTCCCCGAAAATAAGACTGGGTCTTAATTTTTGCTCAAAAAAATGTGTTAGGGCTTATTTTCAGGGGATTTTTTTTTCATGTACAACAGTCATCTCTCCCTTCTTCTCCACCCCAATTCTTCCTCTCTCCTTTCTCCTCCCCCATGTGCAGCATCTTTCCTCCCATTCCCCTGTGCAAAAGAATCCCACTGACCCTTCCACTGTGAGACTGACATACCTCCGAGGCTTCCAAAATCATCGGACTCGTCGATTCAGTGACCTCCACGCCAGCGAGACCCAACATAGCTCTGCTCCGAGGCCTCCTAAAGCAGTGGTGGTGGTAATGCTTTGAACGGCAGGAGAAAGCAGCTGGAGCGCCAGTAGGTGAAGAAAATTACTCGCGGTCTACTCCGACCGCCTCTTCCTGTAGTAAAGTCGGGCTACAAGAATCAGGAGCTGCTTTGACAAGCAGCTCCTGATTGCTGTAGCCCGACTTTACTACAGAAAGAGGCAGTTGGAGCAGTCTGCAAATGAGCAGATCCATGATTTGCGAACCGCGAATTCGCGGGGGAACACTGTATGCCATTAATGCTTGAGCCAAGTGGATTTTATGAGCCTCTTTTGATAATAGTGTGAACACAGATGAATGATGCTATGCCAATGATCACTAAGGAATTGTATTTTACGTATACTGTATATCTATATGAAACACTAATCTCCTCCCTGGAATCCTGAGGACATGTTTGGACCGGTTATAGTTTAAAAAATTGTAAAAAAAAAACTCAACTGTATGTGAATGCTTTTCTTTAAAAGTTTTGTCGTAGAAAGATACCTAATGTGAAACTTGAACTATAATGACTGTTCTATAATTACTGAAGATTGATAGTATGTAATTTCCTTCAGTTTTTAATACTATTTTTAGTGGGCTAATATATAACGTGATTGTGTTGTATTGATAGTATTTTTTATTCATGTTGTCCTTTGAACCGTTGTGAATGTTTAATTTGTTAACCGCTTAGTTATAAGTGTTCAAGAAATTTTAGAAATACCGTATTTTTCGCTCCATTAGATGCATTTTTTTTCCCCAAAGTGGGTGGAAATTAGGGTGCATCTTATGAAGAGCATACTCAAAGCGTGCCCCCCCCTCTGTTACCTTATTCGAATGCGGCCACCCTCCCTTGGTGATGCGGCGCACAAGGCAGGCCCTGGCCCTCTTCCTCCTCCCTGACGCCTCCCGCGCGTACCTTTTTTTTAAAAAAAAACTTCTGGATGCGGCGTCTCACTGAGAGCGGCGCTCCAGGCTGGCTGCCTGGTTCCCGCCACTTCCTCCGAGAAATGCCAGCTGCCTGCCTGGTTCCACGCCACTTCCCGTGAGAACTTTCTCACGGGAAGTGGTGCAGGGACCAGGCAGGCAACCTGCTGCGCCACTACGCGAGAGAACAGAAGAAGAGGCAGCCGGCAGTTCTCGGAGGAAGCAGCGGGAACCAGGTAGCCAGCCTGGTGCGCTGCTCTCAGCAAGGCGCCGCGTCCAGAAGTTTTTAAAAAATAAAGGTACATGCAGGAGGCATCAGGGCGGAGGAGGAGGGCCAGGGCCTGCCTGTCGCCTGCCTGGGGGGTAAGGAGGGAGGAGGGAGAGGCTGGGACCTGTCTACCTGCCCTGCTGAATTAAAAATAGGGAGCAGAGAGAATCTGGGCCTGCCTGCCTGCCTGTGAGGAGGCCTGGAGGGGGGGAGGACTGCTTTCTTGCTTGCTTGCCTGGGGGAGCCTGCCTGCCTGGGGGGGCTGCCTGGGAGGGGGGAGGCCTACTTGCTTGCCTTGGGGCTGCCTGCCTGCCTGGAGGGGTGAGTACTGCCTGCCTGTCTGGGGGGATGCCTGGGAGGGGGGGGCTGCCTGCCACTATGCCTGCCTGCCCTGTCCCTGTCTGCCCTGTGCCCTGTTCCGGCCTACCACTAGACCACCAGGTGGGGGACAGGGTACAGAGCCTGGCAGGGAGGAGGGACAGGGTGCAGAGCTTAGCAAGGAGTGTGGGATTGGGTGCAGAGCCTGGCAGGAAGAATTTGGTTCAGAATGTTTTTTTTCTTGTTTTTCTCCTTTAAATCTGGGGTGCGTCTTATGGTGAGGTGCATCTTATGGAGCGAAAAATACGGTAAATAAATAAGCTTGCCCTTTATACATAGCACATGGATCTGTCATCTTACAAATGCTCTAAGTCAGGGATCTCAAAGTCCCTCCATGAGGGACGCAATCCAGTCAGGTTTTAGGATTTTCCCAATGAATATGCATTGAAAGCAGTGCACGCACATAGATCTCATGCATATTCATTAGGGAAATCCTGAAAACCCGACTAGATTGCGGCCTTCAAGGAGGGACTTTGAGACCCCTGCTCTAAGTGCACAGTAGAATAGCACAGAGATGTGGCCTTCCATGAAGAAACTGGCTTACTGCAATTTCTGGATAGAGAATGGCTACAGGAAGAGGCGGTCGGAACAGACCGCGAGTGATTTTCTTCACCCGCTGGCACTCCAGCTGCTTTCTGCCTCTCCAGGTGCCCTCTCCTGCCTCCCCTTTTTTGAAATTCACAGGGGTTCCGTTCAGGGCAGTATTGTATATCAAAACTTTTATTTTGTACCAAAATATAAAAACGTGTAATCTGTTTAAATATTCACAATAAGCTAAGTTCTTAAACCAGATCTTACATCAGAAAGGTATTTCAGAACAGGGTTTAACATCAGAATCATAGCACCCATAATTTGGAAGTAACAAATTTCAATATTATTAGTATGTCGCAAAGAGGTAAAGATACTGTAGTACGGTAGATGATGGCAGATAAAATTGAAATGATTGATCCAGTCCACCTGCAGTCTTCTGATCCTACACCATTGTGTGTAGACATTAGAAGTGTCTCTCAACTCGGTCTTTGAGTACCCCCTTGCCAGTCAGGTTTTTCAGATATCCACAATGAATATGCAAATGTATTTCATGCATATACTATCCCTATTATATGCAAATGTCTTTAATGCATATTCATTGTGGATATTTTGAAAACCTGACCTGCAAGGGGGTACTCCAAGACAGAGTTGAGAAACATTGTATTAGAACACCAGGATTTGAACCTGTGACCTACAGACATCATGGGAGGCAAAAGCAGGGAAAGCACCATGTGAAAGAGCCCTTAGTTTATACATGTATAAAGGATCTCAACCATAAGAACACAGAAAAAGAATATCTGAAAGTAAAAAAAAACAAGAAAAGAAATCAGGAGTGCAAAAGCATGAGTGTAAGAAAAGATTGCTAAGGACATAGAGAGATGACCAGGGCTTTGTCAGGGAAAGGTAGAACTGTTAAGATTAAAAGGTGCAATGAGAAAAAGGCAGAAAGTCAATACTTCTGTTCAGTGTTCATAAACAACAACCTTGGAGTACTGCAGATAGTTGGGAAAGGAGTAGACACCATTTATGGAAGGGAGTACATATAAAAGCTTGCAGAACTAAAAAGGGACAAAGTCAAGAGACACATCCCAGGTCAGAGAGCTCAAAGATCTCAGCAAGCCTGCTGAAACATGCATTTAATATATCTTTGGGGACTATAGTGGTTCCACAAGACTGGAGAAGAGCATAAAAATGTCAACAGATTGGATACTGGCTTACTTCATAGTGAAAATAGTATATATGCTAAAGAATAGATCATTATGTAAACTGAGATCCAAGGCACCATGGTTTTATCGGAGGCCACTTGTATCGGACAAATCTAATTCCCTCAGGTAGATGACCAGAGAATTAGATTGAGAACATGTGCTGGGATGTGTTTTATTTGCCGTTGATATTGCCCTGCATATGAAGCTGAATAAACTGAGCAACCTGGGAAGGGCTGGGGGAGGGATGGGGTAGAAGAGGATTTGGTCCCAAACTGATTGACGAATGAGAGAAAAATTCACTCATAGGAGAAAAGAATGAGGCATGAAGTACCATAGTGATTGGTTCTGTTCCTTCTTTTTGTAAGTCATAATGTGGAAAGGCTAGAAGTATTGGTGTAGATTGCCCATTAACTTCGGCATGGGGGGGGGGGAGGAATGGGCAAAGGGCAAGGAAGTCATATCAGCTGTGAGGGTTCAATTCAGCATTAGCACCCACAATGTTTGGGAGAGCGCTGCCCCCACTCCCAGCTGCATCTATGGATAGAAGGAAAAGTTTACCTTTTTACAGATGAGACAAAGATCTGCAACAGAGTGGACACCTCCGAAGCAATAGACAAAAGGAGACGTGGTTTAAAAAAAATTCTCTTGGGTAAAAGCTTGGCATTTAAACATTAATACAAAGAACATTTGGTAGAGAAAGCCAAAGATGGAAGGAGTGGAGAAACAGCATGGACCAAAGACTGACCTTGGGTGATAAATGCCAAGGATCTAAAAATATTGAAAAGCACAACAAATAAATAGCCAAAGCCAGATGTTTGCTGGGCTGCATAGAGAAGAGCAGGATAATGCCAGCCATCAGAGGCACTCCGCTGGCACAATAACATCCTGGAACAGTTTCCTACTCTTGATATGGCATGTTGGTTCCTACTAACTACTGGATTCTCTGCTGTGGTTCTTAAGCCCTTGCTGCTAGCCTTCTTTGCTATGGTCATATGCCTTTACCCCTTGGATTACTACTCCCTCTTGTCTCACTTCTATACTTTGAAGTTTGTTGGCCTTGGATGTAGTTCTCTGGTCCCAAGTGCCTCCAGCCCTTCACTCTAAACCCAGTACGTGAGCTACCAAGTTTATAATCTTCCAGCAGTTTAGCTGAATTCTTAATTTAATTTAGTTTATTAAAAAAAGTCTTACCATACTGCCTCTTGTTACATACACCCATATAATTAAAATACAGAAACCAATAAAACAAAACCAGAACACAAAACATAATACAGCCTAAGAGGACAAACAGAAGATGAGCATTCAACTTTCCATGTTGAAACCAATACCAGCTCCCTCCCATATCTGCTCCCTGAATTGTCAATCCTGTTCTGTATCAGTTAACAACCTCTTTAAATATCATTAGAGGACCGACCTCTTCCACATGTACAGCCAGTTTCCTCTAGCCTTTTCCAACTTGCTTGTTTCCTAGATTAATTCAATCCTGCCTATTTCTTTCCATCAAGCTTTGCAAAAGTCTAATCAATTACCAAAAATTAGAGAAGATGTTTGAAACATCTAGTCTCCCAGTTTTGCTGCTATTAGGGTTATAAATAGAGCTACGCCATGCAGGTTATTCTAGCCATTTTAGGAGTCTTATGCAGCTGTAGCAACATTCACTGTGTTCATTTGTATTCTTCTTTCCTGGCCCTCTCAAATTTCATACTCAAGTCTCATTCTTATGCCATATAACATTGCATTTACTTCTTGAATTGGCTTTGGATTGTCACCTGATGCTTAGAGGATTCATTTATACTGCCCATCCCCATCCCAGCCAAATCCCTTCTTTCATCTAACAAGGAAAAATTATGTCTTACTTGATAAATTTTCTTTCCTTTCCTTTAGTCACAGCAGATGTGATCATCCACCAAGCAGGTGGAGATAGAGAACACAAAAGCTGAGCTCTGTCATATATAGGATGGTAAGCCTCCTGGTAAGCCAGTATTCCTCATAACAAATCAGCAGGACAAACATCAAGTTTCATTAAAATTTGATTTGATCACTTATCAAGTGTTTCTAAGCGAAGTACAAAAAAATATTTTTTTAAGAACATAAAGTCATATAACTTAAAAATTATTCTTGTACGGTCTGTGTCTGTGTATGGCCGTTTGGAGGAGGATGGGCAGGGGAGGGCTTCAATGGCTGGGAGGGTGTAGATGGGCTGGCGTAAGTCTTAACAGAGATTTCGGCAGTTGGAACCCAAGCACAGTACCGGGTAAAGCTTTGGATTCTCGCCCAGAAATAGCTAAGAAGAAAAAAAAAAAAAAAAAAAATTTTAAATTGAATCAGTTTCAAGTTTCAAGTTTCAAGTTTATTTTACATTTGATGTATCGCTTATTACAAATTTCTAAGCGATGTACAATTTAAAAACCAGCAGATTGTGGTAATACATACAATTTTACTACTGTGGACAGTTGACATAACGAATTTAGACAAACATGATTGAGAAGGAAGGAAGGGGAAAGTTACAGTTGCATTAATTGTTAAAATTTCAGGTTGGGCAGACTGGATGGACCATTCGGGTCTTTATCTGCCGTCATCTACTATGTTACTATATTCACAATAAAAATATTTTAGACAATACGAGTACATATACTAACTGGTACATAAAGACAGTGGAAGTCGAACTACAATTTGTTTTAGAAAAAAGACAGGTAACATATATGGCAAGCACAATAAGGATGGGGAAGGGAAAATGTAAAGAGGGAAATAGAAATAACTTTTTTCTGGAGGAGTTATAGGTTGAAGCCGTCTTTAAGCAGAAAGCTTTTCAGGGAACTTTTAAAAACATGACGATCAAGGGCTAGATTCACCAACCCTCTGATCCGTGGACGATTGGAGGCAGGCTGACCGATTCGCCAACCATTTGCATGCAAATGGGGGCGATCGTTGGCACGTCCCCAACTGACTGCATGGATCGGAATGAGCCTTGACAGTAGTGACAGGAGAAGCAGCCTCCTCTCACTGCTGTCAGGGCTCTGCCAGGCCGGCCGGGCCTGGCCCACCCTCCGCTTAAAATTATGGCAGGAGAGTTCCCACTCCCTCCTGCCATCAGTCCCACCCACCCAAAAACTAACAGCAGGAGGAATGCCAACTTCCTCCTGCCGCCCCCCTCCCCATTCCCGGTCTCCACTCCACCCCACCCCCATACCTTTCACAAAGCAGGAGGGGTGCCCAGTCCCTCCAGCTCCTGGCCTCCTTTGCCGATGAGTGTGGCCTTAGGCCCCGCCCCGGTGCAACATGTGTTAAACAGGGTGTGGCCCAAGGCCCTGATTGGCTGAGGCGCCTTGAGCTCCTCCCTTGAGAGAGGCCTGGGGCGCCTCAGCCAATCAGGGATTTCCTTAGGGAGGAGTCTAAGGAAGTCTCCGATTGGCTATTATTCCTCTAGCAATTATACGTTGTTATGTTACCGTTGGCTTTTAGTTAAACCAGTTACCCTTGGTTTTTTACCCCCTTTTATATGGCTGCCCAACTTTGGACCTCTTCTATCAAACTGTGCTAGCAGTTTGTAGCACAGAGAGCTGCACTGAATAGCCCGTGCTGCTCCTGACGCTCATAGAAACTCTATGAGCATTTGATAGAAGAGGCCCTTATCAAGCAGTATTATGGGGTAAAGATCTAGAACAGTTACTTATGCATGCTAATAACTATGAGGAATTTAGGAGACAACTAAAAACATATCTGTTCCTGAAGTACCTAGGTGGCTGATCTGCACAATCTTTCCCACAAAAGAATTGTTAGTCACTAATTTCTAACTTTGTTAGTTCTACTCAATCTGTAGCATTTTTAATCATTGCAAATTGCATAGAACTTCACGGTGTTGTGGTATATAAATTGCAGCCAATCACAGAGCAGCGTGGGACCAGGCAGGAAGTGCACAGGTCATGCTCCTGTGTCGCTCTTCTAAAGACACAGGCGGCTGTCCCAGAGACCACGCTGGACCAACTCTAAAAAAAGGTACCGGAGGGGGTGCTTCTGGTGCTTCGGGCGGCTGCGGGCGGTTTCAGGCTTGGGCCGTTTCAGGCTTCGGGTAGCTACGGGCGGCTTCAGGCTTTGGGCGGCTGCGGGCGGCTTCAGGTGGCTGCGGGCGGCTTCAGGCGGCTACAGGCGGCTTCGGGTGGCTGTGGGAAGTTTTAGGCTTCGGGTGGCTGCGGGCAGCTTTCGATGCTTCGGGCGGTTTCAGGCTTTGGGTGGCTGTGGGTGGCTTCAGGTGCTTCGGGCGGATTCAGGCGGCTGTGGGCGATTTCAGGCTTCGGGTGGCTGCGGGCGGTTTCAGGCTTCGGGTGGCTGCGGGCGCATTCAGGCTTTGGGTGGCTTAGGACTTCTGACAGCTGTGGGCAGATTTGGGTGGCAGGCTGTGGGCTTCACAGCACCAGACGAACCTACATGTAGAGGAGGGAAAACCAAGAAGAAGAAAATTCTGAACCAAATTTTTTTGTTCTTGGTTTTTCCTCCTCTACAGGGGGATGCGTCTGATGGTCCAAAAAATACGGTAAGTATGGTTTAGATCTCAATGTTTTTCATGTACAGTTTTATGTTATTGTTTTTAATAGTTTGCATACATTTATATTTTTATATATGTTTTTATTCTAGTTGTTTGTCCCCTGAAGAAGGCAATCCAGTTTTGCTGAAACTGGGATCCTAGTTAGGACTTCTCAAATCAATAAACAGTTCCATTGGTTGAAACGGACATCTCTCTTGTCTTTTTTGTTCTGTTTGTCACATATTGAAGCAATATTTCTTCCTGTCTTCTGTTTGGTTCTTTCTGGCATTTGCCTCACTCGAAGATTATTATTGCGAGCTTAGTTTTCAAAGTCTTCTAGTTACAGTAATAACTCATCCTGCTTAGCTTTAAGTTTCTCACACCAAGACTGTAATTGCATAAGGTCACCCTCATGGCTAATGACCCTCTCTTTGAACTCTGAGGCATTGCTCCATTTTCTCCACTGTTTTCCTCAAACCATCTACATCTTTGTGCAACTCATGCTGCACTGTCATTATTGTAGACTAAGTCGAGAATCCAGCCCCACATTTCTGCTTTTGATGCCGGTTTCATGTCTTCCTCCAGCACTGGTATTTCAGAGGATCATTCTGACTCGCTCCTGCCTAGCTCGAGAGCTGGAGGCTGCTCCCAAGGGAGTCACTGAGTGGTATGCAAATGGGCGACTTCAACTATCCGGGGATAGAATGGAACCTTGGCACCTTCAGCTGTGCTAGAGAGACCAAGTTCCGGGAAACTGTAGGCGATTGTTTCCTGGAACAACTTGTCAAGAATAACACGAGAGAAAATACAATTCTGGACTTAATTCTAAATAGGCTGCAAGGACCGGCGCAGGATGTAGAAGTAGAAGGGACGCTGGGAAACAGCAATCACAATATGATCTGCTTCAACTTGGAAACAGGGGCAAAACAGCAGTCCAGATCGACGGCTACAGCGCTAAACTTCCAAAAAGGGAATTACGAAGGGATGAGGCGCATGGTGGGGAAGAAGATTAAGAAGAGGATAAACACTGTAAAGACGCTAGAGCAAGCTTGGACTCTTTTTAAGGATACGGTCAGCGAGGTACAAAATCTATATATATCGCGTATCAACAAGGGATCAAAGAGGAAAAAGAATAAAGAACCAGCGTGACTCACTGTAGAGATGAAGGAAGCAATCAGAGACAAGAAAACCTCATTTAAGGAATGGAAAAGATCAAAAACGGACAAAAACTTAAATAAGCACAAACAACATCAACGCAGGTGTCATAAGGCGGTAAAAGGGGCCAAAAGAGACTACGAGGAAAAAATAGCCAAGGAGGCAAAAAACTTCAAGCTGTTCTTTCGATATATTAAGGGGAAACGACCCACGAAGGAATCGGTGGGACCGTTGGATGACCATGGAATAAAGGGAGCGCTAAAGGAGGACAAAGCAACCACTGACAAACTGAACACATTTTTTTGTCTGTATTTACCGAAGAGGATATACACAGCATACCGGAACCCATCAGGCTATATGCTGGAAGTGAAAAAGGGAACTGGCAGGATTAACGGTCAGTCTAGAAGAGGTATGCAGGCAGATTGATATGCTCAAGAGCAATAAATCCCCGGGACCGGATGGCATCCATCCGAGGGTCATCAAAGAACTGAAAGGGACCATAGCTGAACTGTTTCAACTAATAGCCAATCTGTCAATCAAAACGGGAAAGATTCCGGAGGACTGGAAGGTGGCAAATGTTACACCGATCTTCAAAAAAGGTTCGAGGGGAGACCCGGGAAACTACAGGCCGGTGAGTCTGACCTCAGTACCGGGAAAGATGGTAGAGGCGCTGATAAAGGACCGCATCATTGATCACCTTGACGGACATGGACTGATGAGGATCAGCCAGCATAATTTCAGCTAAGGCAGATCTTGTTTGACAAACTTGCTGCACTTCTTCGAGGGAGTAAACAGGCAGATAGACAAGGGCGAACCGATCGACATTGTATATCTGGATTTTCAGAAGGTGTTTGACAAGGTTCCACATGAACGACTACTTCGGAAAATTGCGAGCCATGGAATCGAGGGTGAAATACTCAAGTATGATTAAAAACTGGCTGGAGCATAGGAAACAGAGAGTGGGGATAAATGGACAATACTTGGACTGGAAGAGCGTCACCAGCGGGATGCCGCAGGGCTCTGTGCTTGGACCCGTGCTCTTCAACATCTTCATAAACAATCTGGACATAGGTACGATGAGCGAGGTGATAAAATTTGTGGACGATACGAAGTTATTCAGAGTAGTGAAGACGCAGGGAGATTGCGAAGATCTACAACGTGACATAATCAGGCCAAGGAATGGGCTGTGACATGGCAGATGAGGTTCAATGTGGACAAGTGTAAAGTGATACATGTTGGTAACAAAAATCTCATGCACAAATACAGGATGTCCGGGGTGGTACTTGGAGAGACCTCCCAGGAAAGGGACTTGGCAGTTCTGATCAACAAGTCGATGAAGCCATCCGTGCAATGTGCGGCAGTGGCGAAAAGGGCGAACAGAATGCTAGGAATAATAAAGAAGGGGATCACAAAAAGATCGGAGAAGGTTATCATGCCGCTGTACTGGGCCATGGTGCACCTTCATCTGGAGTACTGCGTCCAGCACTGGTCGCTGTACATGAAGGACATGGTACTACTCGAAAGAGTTCAGAAAGAGCGACTAAGATGGTTAAGGGGTTGGAGGAGCTGCCATACAGCGAAAGATTAGAGAAACTGGACCTCTTCTCCCTCGAACAGAGAAGATTGAGATGGGACATGATTGAAACATTCAAGGTACTGAAGGGGGTAGACTTAGTAGATAAAGACAGGTCGTTCACCCTCTCCATGGTAGGGAAAACGAGAGGGCACTCTCTAAAGTTGAAAGGGGATAGATTTTGCACAAACGTAAGGAAGTTCTTCTTCACCCAGAGAGTGGTAGAAAACTGGAACGCTCTTCCGGAGTCTGTCATAGGGGAACACGCCCTCCAGGGATTCAAGACGAAGTTAGACAAGTTCCTGCTGAACAAGGACATACGCTGGTGGGGCTAGTGTCAATTGGGGCGCTGGTCTTTGGCCAGAGGGCCACCGTGTAAGCGGACTTCTGGGCATGATGGACCACTGGTCTGACCCAGCAGTGGCAATTCTTATGTTCTTATGTCTCCAGGCTGCTAATAGATGACCTAAAAAGGGCAAACTTGAGATTCTACGGGACAGGTGATTGCTAAAATTGGCAGGCCGAAGAGCAGCTGAGTGGTTAGGCAGCTATCTCACAGATGAAGTCACTTCCTCCCCACTCTCCCCAATTTCTCAATTAACCCCCTCCCCCATTTTAGGGGGTTTCATATTATTATAAATGTCCAGAGCTACAGTCAGGCAGAAACACCAGCTGACAGAAATGCCAAGAGAAATCACAAAATGCCCCATCATAAAGCACTGGAAAGAAGTAGAAGTGTCCAAGTAAGAATCAGCTTGAAGGAAGAAAAACTCTGGGGAGAAGTAATATCAGCCATAGGAAAAAGATGCACAGCAAGCTGTGCAGACACTGAAATTAGCTACCTGATAAAAACAGGAGTCCTCTCACCTGCAGAGCCTGAAACATGGGTTTCAAAATGGCTAGTGACTGAGCTACAAGACTGTGTAGGAACTCAATGGCCCCGCTACCACCAATGCCTCTGATCCCAAGGGAAATCCCAGACCTTGCCCTCCTGCTGCTCTTCACATCCCAGTGAGAGAGCACTTTATAGTCTCAGCAGAGATAGAAAGGAATACGAAACAGGTGCACTCACCTTTGTAAAGGGCTGACAGACCTGAAGTTTATTATGGCTCAAAGATACTTCAGCTCCCTTTAAACTTTGGCCACAAGTATTTAGAAGATGCCAAAAAGTGCCCTTTTTTGTGAGGAGGGAGAATGGGGCAGCGACATGGAGGAAGTTTGTAATGTCTCGGTCTTCAATGTATTTTAAACAGTATGAACCCCTTCTTATATTTATAAATCGCTTTGAAATTATGATAAAGCGATTGAATCAAAATTTTAATAAAACTTGAAACTTGATCTAGCACCACCAGATGTACCCCCTAAAGTAGGCATTGCTTAGGCTAAACACCCCCAGTTTCACTGAACTGAGAAACTCAGAACAGAGGCAAAGTATCCAAGACCAGGAGCTTGTGAAAGACCATCCATCCACCTGCTGGAGATAGAGAATACTGACTTACCATCCTATAAATGACAGAGCTCAGCTTTTGTGTTCTCTATCTTCACCTTCTGGTACTCATCTCTGGATTCATCTGCTGCTGATGACAAGTAAGTACATTTTCAGCCTCTTACTTTTTCTTTCTACTGGTACACTGTAAGTCATGCCTCATTTTAGTAAACATAGAAACATAGAAATAGACGGCAGATAAGGGCCACGGCCCATCTAATCTGCCCACCCCAATAACCCTCCCCTACCTTTCTCTGTGAATAGATCCCACGTGTCTATCCCATTTGGCCTTAAAATCAGGCACGCTGCTGCCCTCAATAACCTGAAGTGGAAGACTATTCCAGCGATCAACCACCCTTTCAGTGAAAAAGAATTTCCTGGTGTTCCCGTGCAGTTTCCCATCCCTGATTTTCCACGGATGCCCCCTTGTTGCCGCGGGACCCTTGAAAAAGAATATATCTTCTTCCACCTCGATGCGGCCCGTGAGATACTTGAATGTCTCGATCATGTCACCCCTCTTTCTGCGTTCCTCGAGTGAGTACAGCTGCAACTTATCCAGCCGTTCCTCATACGGGAGATCCTTGAGTAGTCCTTCTTTGAACATTTCCATGTTTCTCAATGTCCTTATAAAGAAAAAAGCCACCAGAACTGAACATAATTCTCAAGATGGGGGTCTCACTAGTGATCCCAAAATGTGTATTTTCCCAATGTTCTAGGTCTGTTGAGGTACATTTCCTCAAAAGAAGGACATGTGGGAGCTTTCATCAACACTCACTAGCACGATGAATCTGGAGACTGCCATTACAGACAAGTACAACAAAGGAGTAGAAGTAAAATTTGTAATAGCTCTATAAATACTGGTGTGAATTCTCTGTTTTGCACAGTAAACTGTTTTCCTTCAGAAATATTTTATATTTATTAAAGATTAAAGAAATGCTTACATTTTATCATTCACACAGATTTTTGGTCCAACGACATCAGCTGCTCCACTTGTCATTTTAAAGGTAAAATGCTTCTCAGGACAAGGTTTTGCAATTTCACATTTAAACTTTGGGGGTTTTGTGACTATGGGAAGAAAGTAAATATTTTATATTAGCACTATTGCCTTTGATATCTAATCTATCCTTCTTGTTTAGTTAATTACGATGACAGATCTGAAAAAGGTGTGAAGGTCATGAACACTAAACCTAGATAAATTAAAGCTCTAGAGATCCTCTTACATTTGCTGAGATATTTAAAATATATAGACACTAGTTAATATAGGAAAAGGCTATGGTTAAAAAAAGTACCATTTAAAAGGTGTGCACTAAATCCAGCAAAAAGCCAATAAACATGTCAGCTCACTCATCAGATAAGCCTACCTGTCCTATTGTGAGATTACAGATCTTACTTGATCTACAGTATGGTTTATTATACCACATATACTGATGCATGGTCTTCTTTTCTACCTCTCACCATGAAGGTCCATTTGTATCTGTCCCATGCTCGAATTCTTCCACTGATTTGGCTTACTGTATTCTCTCTAATAGCCCACCCCAGTTTCTCCTTAAAAGCCAAATTTAGATTCCTCCAATAAAAGCTCATCCCGAAGAATTCACATTAACTGATACTGCTCACTTCCACCTTCCATCCCCTCCTCCCCATCCTGTAATGACCAGATCCGTCTTCATACCTTTACTCACGGCTCTGGTATGGGTCAATGTAGGGCCTTGAACTGTGAGAAGAGGTAAGAACAGAGAACCAATGATATTGGGGCTGGGGAGCGAATAGAGGAGAGCAATGCTGGTTACCATTGTTCCCTCTAAGCAGAGCAGGAGTCCTTCACCTACATTCCTGCCAGTGGGGGTGCTGTTTCACTATCACTTTTTCAGTAATGAGGAACAGACAAATGCCACAGCATTCCAGGAAACTTGCCTGTACCTAGCAATCACTACCCCCCACTGGCAGCAATGCAGTTGGAAGAGTGCTGGTTACCACGGAAGAGAAAAATTTTGCCTCTGTAAACAGCCCAGCCTAGACTTCAGGAAACCCCCATTGATCCTAATAATAGCCTAGCCAGGGTGATTATTAGTGAGAATGCAAATATATGCATAGTCCTGGGAACAATTTTGCACTACGGTGCATTGCAGAATTTCTTCCCCATATAGAATTCTGCAGCTGTCACACAGGAATGAGGAAGCAGTGCTCTCTTTTTCTATCTCCCCAACTCTCTCCTCCTGCACCCCCGTCACATGTTCATCATCCCCCCCCATGTCCTCCTCTTCCTCTGCCACCCCAGTGTCAAATGCAAAATTTTGCATCCTGTGCCAAAGCAGCAGAGGACAACATGGCCTGGTACACAGCTACTCTCCTTTTTTTCTGCCTGTGGTGATCAGGGCAAGGCAGAAGGTGCACACCTATATGGAGAAACTATAGGAGGAAGGGGGAATTCAGCAGAAGGGAGAATTAGGTGGGACATTGGATTGATAAGTTAAAAGGATGATAGCACTATATCTTTGGTCAAATCCATTGTGCCAAATTCCATTGCTTAAGGTTTATCCGATTCCATTCTGTTCTACAAATATTTTCAAAGCCCACACATACAATTTAACTTTATTGAAAGCCTCTTTAGGCAAGTTCACTTGAGCAATAGTGGCAGATTAGGTTTTCACATTCGATAATTTTCTTTCCGTTAGTACCTGTAGGATTCAGTATGCTAGGGGGCTCATAATCAAAACTTAACACCTCTAAAGACCTGCCCAAGTCAACACTTGGGACGACTTAAGACTGGTCCATTCTAGTGCCGATAATCAAACTGACTTTTTGGACGTAACCAGGGACTATTTAGGCCTCTGAATGCTGCTCTGCGCCCAGAGTTAAAAGGGGTGTATCTGGAGGAGTGGTTAGGGTGGTATTTGGGCCTACCTAGTCTTAGTCGTCCTAGTACATTCTCAGTAACCTTTGTATTGAAACAACTTGCTCAACCCTTAGCTAGACTAGCTAGCCATAAATCAGGATTCTTTGTAGGATGTAATATCAACTAGAGAATGACATGGGGACAGAGTCTGTCCCTGTCCCATCTGCAGAAGCCTTGAACACTTATGATTTTATATTTAAATCTTTTTATTAAAATATTAAAAAAGGAACAATATTTTGTAGAATTGTTGTTTATAAATGACAAACAACAAATGTCCAGGGGGACAAAATACAAGAACATAAGAATAGCCATATTGGGTCAGACCAATTGATCCTTCTAGCCCACTATCCTATTTCCACAGTGGCTAATCCAGGTCACACATGGCAAAAACCCAAATAATAGCAATATTATATGCCACAATCCACTTTATATGCCTTAGCAGAGGAAAACTATGCCCTATGAAGCACTGTTATGATTTTTAAAATCTGTGAATGAATAAGTTTTTAATCTCAGGATTCAGTCTAGCTCTCCTGTCTTCTACTGTCCTATAGAAAATGTCATTTCAAAAGACATGCTGGTAGCAGGAATGCAAAAGATCTTATGTGGAAGTTTTGGCCAGCACTTTTGCTTGTTTTTCTAAAAAAAAATCTAGACATCGTCATCTGCATCATTCAAACTATCCAAATAACAATCCCATTCATTAACAATAGCTTTCAAAAGGAGGCAATGTTTCATAAAAGTCATTCAGAAACCTGCTAAACATCCATTTTCATTCTTCTGGAGTGGGGGGCTCTTTCACAGATGTGACATTTTCTGGGGATGTAGATTGTGGAGAAATCCGAGTTGTTGATGTTGATAGACCTGACCTTCAATTGCAATCTGGTTTTGGTTGCCTATGCTTTTACATCATCTGGGAACATAATTGGTACTTGGGTGTAGAAGAGAGTCAACACTGTATAGCGGATGAACAGGAAAATAAGTATCAATTAAGCTTGCAACTGGGCACATAATGGAAGGATGTTGCAGATGGTAGGAGTCTGATCAGCAGACAAGACTCTTATTGCACATCAAAGGTAGAAAAGACACAAATTATGTTGTTTACAAATGCTTCATTTAAATCCCAAAGCAGCTTCTGCAGTATTTTATCATTTCATTTGGGTGCCAGTTCTCAAAGTGTTAAGTTTCTACATACTGATACTAGCATTTTATATATGACATATGGACAAAGTTTGTCCCCGTCCCCATGTCATTCTTTAATACCAACACAAACAGAACAAAGATGAGGCTGTACATGAGCTTTAGATCAACTGAGAACTTCATGGTCTGACAACAGTTAAGTATACCATCCGTTTTGGATAATACCCAGGTTTGTTTAGACAAAGATTGTCCAAACCTACACAGAATGTAAGTTTATTCATATTGGATTGACATATGGGTTAAAACAGTGTTCTTCAACCTTTTGACACCTATGGACTGGCGGAAATACAATAATTATTTTGTGGACTGGCACCTGTCCACGGACCGGCAGTTGAAGAACACTGGGCTAAGTTGTGCCCATCTCTATCCAATCTCCGCCCCAGACCTCGCCCCCCATAATAGTACAGTGGTGCCTCACACAACGAACTTAATTGGTTCCAGGAGCAAGTTTGTTATGTGAAACGTTCGTTATGTGAAACGCGTTTTCCCATAGGAATACATGTAAAAAAAAATAATTCGTTCTGCAGCATAAAATATGCTAAGATGACATAAAAAAGATAAATTTTTTGTTATTATTTTTATTTAGATACATCTAAAAACATACATCTCCCTGTCCTTTTACTTCCACTATCTTCCTATCCCATCTCTATTCCCTTTTGTCCCTCTCCCCATGATCAATCATCTCACCACCTCTCTCTGCCCTCACCCTCAGGGTTCAAGATTGCTTCCACTCTTTTTCCTGTTGTTCTCTCTGCTTGTCACCCTATGATTTAGCATCCCTTCTGCCCTTGTCCAATATTTCCCCTTCTCTCCCTCCCTCTCATCCCCTGCTCCAACATGTGCTTTCAGCGGCCTTCTCCCCCCTTAAGCGTCTTTTCTTCTCCACTCCACCTTTCCTCCCTCCCTGCCTCCACCTTTGTGGCGCTTTTGCACCCGACCGACAACAGAACAGGCCCGGTCGGACAAATCTCCCTGTCCTGTAGCCGCGAATCTAAATTACCTTCTTACAGCAGCTGGAGTATTGAAGCTGCTGTAAGAGGTAATTTAGATTCGCGGCTACAGGGCAGGGAGGTTTGTCGGCCGGGCCTGTTGTCGGTCGATCGGGGGACCTGACCAGCTGTGCACATTCTTCGGGGCGGACCGCCCCCTCCCCCCTCTTTCGTTCGCCATTGCCTTCTTCCTACCTGCCCTGCCGCAGCCGCACACAGCCGAACGGAAGTCTTCCTGATGTCAGCGCTGACGTCGGAGGAAGGGAGGGCTTTGCTTAAGCCCTCCCTCCGACGTCAGCGCTGACATCGGGAAGATTTCCGTTCGGCTGTGTGCAGCGACAGGGCAGGTAAGGAGAAGGAGACTACCCTCGCGGCTCGACCAACCCCGCTGCGATCCAACCCCGCAGGAACCCCGGACTTCGTTGTGTGAAACGAAGTCCGTTGTACGAATCAAGACATAAAGTTCGTTGTGCGCAGCGTTCGCTGTGCGAGGCGTTCGCTGTGCGAGGCACCACTGTACTAATTGTAACACCAATTTTTCCATTCATTTTTCATATATACACACACACACAATATAATCGTATTAACAACACATAATGGTTAACCACAAAATTAAAATACACAAAGCACACTATATGCTTTTCAACATTCATTCCTACCAGAAAACAGATAACCCCATGCAAATGCAGAACCAAAAACTAAAAGTACTAATATTTACAAACAAACCCTAAGATGCAAGACTCTGCAAGCAGTATAACCCTAGAAAATGGAGTAGATTCTGCGCCGTTCACGGAGGAGGGTGTTTATGAGCAACTTGAAAAACTGAAGGTGGACAAAGTGATGGGACCAGACGGGATCCATCCCAGGATACTAAGGGAGCTCAGAGAGTTTCTGGCGAGTCCTATTAAAGACTTGTTCAACAAATCTCTGGAGACGGGAGTGGTTCCTGGGGATTGGAGGAGAGTGGATGTGGTCCCTATTCACAAAAATGGTCACAGGGATGAAGCGGGAAACTACAGGCCGGTGAGCTTCACTTCATTTGTTGGAAAAATAATGGAAGTGTTGCTGAAAGAAAAATAGTGTACTTCCTTGAATCTAATGGGTTACAGGATCTGAGGCAACATGGCTTTACAAAAGGTAAATCGTGCCAAACGAACCTGATTGAATTTTTTGATTGGGTGACCAGAGAGCTGGATCAAGGACATATGCTAGATGTAATTTACTTAGATTTCAGTAAAGCCTTTGATACAGTTCTTCATAGGAGACTGTTGAACAAACTTGAAGGGCTGAAGTTAGGACCCAAAGTGGTGAACTGGGTTAGAAACTGGCTGTCGGACAGACGCCAGAGGGTGGTGGTTAATGGAAGTCGCTCGGAGGAAGGAAAGGTGAGTAGTGGAGTCCCTCAGGGTTCGGTGCTGGGGCCGATCCTGTTCAATATGTTTGTGAGTGACATTACTGAAGGGTTAGAAGGAAAAGTGTGCCTTTTTGCAGATGATATCATGATTTGTAACAGAGTAGACACCGAAGAGGGAGTGGAAAATATGAAAAAGGATCTGCAAAAGTTAGAGGAATGGTCTAATGCCTGGCAACTAAAATTCATTGTAAAGAAATGCAGAGTAATGCATTTGAGGATTAATAATCGGAAGGAACCATATATGCTGGGAGGAGAGAAGCTGATATGCACGGACGGGGAGAGGGACCTTGGGGTGATAGTGTCCGAAGATCTAAAGGCGACAAAACAGTGTGACAAGGCAGTGGCTGCTGCCAGAAGGATGCTGGGCTGTATAAAGAGAGGCGCAGCCAGTAGAAGGAAGAAGGTGTTGATGCCCCTGTACAGGTCATTGATAAGGCCCCACTTGGAGTATTGTGTTCAGTTTTGGAGACTGTATCTGGCGAAGGACGTAAGAAGACCTGAAGCGGTCCAGAGGAGGGCGACGAAAAAGATAGGAGGCTTGCGCCAGAAGACGTATGAGGGGAGACTGGAAGCCCTGAATATGTATACCCTAGAGGAAAGGAGGGACAGGGGAGATATGATTCAGACGTTCAAATATTTGAAGGGTATTAACGTAGAACAAAATCTTTTCCAGAGAAAGGAAAATGGTAAAACCAGAGGACATAATTTGAGGTTGAGGGGTGGTAGATTCAAAGGCAATGTTAGGAAATTCTACTTTACGGAGAGGGTGATGGATGCCTGGAATGCGCTCCCGAAAGAGGTGGTGGAGAGTAAAACTGTGTCTGAGTTCAAAGAAGCGTGGGATGAACACAGAGGATCTAGAATCAGAAAATAATATTAAATATTGAACTAAAGCCAGTACTGGGCAGACTTGCACGGTCTGTGTCTGTGTATAGCCGTTTGGTGGGGGATGGGCTGGGGAAGGCTTCAGTGGCTGGGAGGGTGTAGATAGGCTGGAGTATGTTTTAACAGAGATTTCGGCAGTTGGAACCCAAGCACAGTACCGGGTAGAGCTTTGGATTCTTGCCCAGAAATAGCTAAGAAAAAAATAAAAAAATTTAAATTGAATCAGGTTGGGCAGACTGGATGGACCATTTGGGTCTTTATCTGCTGTCATCTACTATGTTACTTTGTTACATTTCCATTTCACAAAATGCTTTTAAACCCCCCTCCCCCCAAGGGCCATATTCTATAAATGGCATCCCGCTTGTAGGCGGCGGTAGGCATACTACTGCTACCTAACCAGCCAATCAGGACGTTTTCTAAAAACAACAAAAAACAACCCAAGGCAGGCTGCCTACACAGTAGGCGTATGTCACAGTTGAGGGAGACACGAAGGGATGCTTAAGCTTGGCCAAGTCTGGGCATGGATTTACCCAGATGTAGCTTTAGTCAAGCTTAGACAGCCCTAGGCGTCTCCCTAGGGCTGTGATAAGCGCCTGAAATGTAGGCCATTGAAATGCTGACCTACATTTCAATTAGATGCAGCTGCTAAACTGATCGCGGCAAGGAAATCTCCCTGCCGCAATCAGCTGAGCAGCCGTGGCAGGGAACCTTCAAACCCCACTGCAAGTCGGCCGGCAAAAAGGATGCCCACTCCCTCCCGCCACCACTCCTCGAACTCCCCCTCAGGTGGGCTCCCTCAAATCAGGCCTCAAATCTCCAAAAGGTAAAGTCAAGATACCTTACATAATTCTTGCTTAATCATTGCAGTGTGTCTTGGCCTTTTTACAATATCAAAAACAGGTTGAAAGATTTAAAGATTTAAATATTGACATTTGACTGTAAAGCAAAATATATGAGGGTGCTTTTTTAACATTTTTTGTTGGCAAGTATATGAACAATATTTTTCAGTTTTTTGGGGGGATATTTTTTCCCAGAAGGGAATTTGGATTTAGCTTGCATCTCTCCAGTGCTAGCTCAAGGTGAATTAAATTCAGATGTGGTAATTATACGAGGGCAGAGAGTGTACAGTCTAAATTTGTATTTGAGACATTAGCGGGTGAAGTGGCTTTGCCCATGATCACAATAATAATAATAACTTTATTCTTGTATACCGCAATACCATGGAAGTTCAATGAGGTTAACAGATGAAGAGACTGTACATTTACAGCGAAGTTACATACATGGCAATGATGAGGCATTTAATATAAAGGCATAACAAAGACAGGACATTTAGTTAAACTAAGAGATCAATTTTGATAGGCCATTTAGTGGCTTGGCAAGATCGGAGGAGTCGGAGAGTCAGGAGGCATATCGAGGTTAGAGAGGGGGGCAGGGAAGGGAGGGAGGGGAGAAGTTAGAGGAATTTGTCAAAGAGATAGGTTTTGACTGACTTCCTGAACAATTGGTAGGGCAGGGAATTAGAAATGATCGTGGTTAGGCAATTGTTCCATTTGCCCGCTTGGAATGCTAGGTATCTATCGAGGAATCTCTTGTAGAGGCAGCCCTTTATGGAGGGAAAGGTGAACAGGTAAGCGTTTCGTGTGCAAGTGGGGCCTGCGATTTCAAGGTGCTCAGACAGGTAGATTGGAGAAGAGCCTGTTAAGCTTTTGAAGCAGAGGCAGGCAAACTTAAAGATGATCCTTGCCTCTACTGGTAGCCAGTGGAGTTTGGTGTAATAGGAGCTTACATAGTCATATTTTTTGAGATCGTAAATTAGGCGAATGGCCACATTTTGGACTATTCTTAAACGTTTGATGGTACTTTTATAGGATCCCAGGTATATGATGTTGCAGTAGTCTAGTATGCTTAATATTAGAGATTGGACCAGTAGTCGAAAGGAGAGGTGGTCGAAGTGACGTTTAATGGTGCGAAGTTTCCAGAGGGTGCAAAAGCATTTTTTCACCTGGGTGCTGGTATGGTCATCGAAGGTCAGGCTTCGGTCCAGGATGACTCCAAGGATTTTTATGGTGGGGTTGATAGGGTAGTCTAGTCCATTCAATTTCAGGGAAGTGTTTGTTAGTTTATGGGTGGGACTTGCCAAGAAAATTTTGGTTTTTTCAGTGTTCAATTTTAATTTGAGTTGTGAGGTCCATAGTTCTAACAAGGGAAAGTAGTAGAATTTAAACTGGGTTTCCCCACTTCCCAGCCTAAAGTTCTAACCATTAGACTGCTCCTCTATTCCATTGTTTTACCAGCTTCAGAGACATTTAAGAGGTTTTAATACATATTGCTTTTAATTCAGATTGATTACCAATTAAGCGAGTGACTAGTGAACTAAGCATTGCAGTGTGTCTTGGGGAAGCCCACCTAGATCTCCCCGTACCTTTTAACAGGAAGGCCAGCCAGAGGGATGCCTACTCCCTCCAGCTGGCAGGCCCACCTCTTCAGAATGGCATTCCTTCCCCTTCCCGGTGCATTCTGGGATGCACTGGGGAGGGGCCTAAGGTCCTGACTGCACCAGGTGCCTAAGGCTCCTCACATAGAAAGGACTTTAGGCACCTGGGGCAACCGGAGTCTTAGGCCTCCTTCCCAGTGTAGACTTACCAAATATGTTTTCATCCAATTTTTTTCCAAATAAATTAGAAATGATATAGAAGATCACTAGGAAACCTGCCACTGCTATAGCAAATTTTATGATACCTGAAAAAAAACACAAAACAGAAAGAAAGTGTTAAGAGCTTTTTGTAGACAATACTGTATTTCCTAACATATTAAAGGAACTTTACAGCATAGCAACATATATGAAGTTTTACTTGAAAATAGGCCCCTGGATTTCTGCCCTAATTTGTAGTGAACTTGCATTGTTGTGAAATCTTTCCCCCTTTTATTATCTTTAACATTTTTTTATAAAACAGAATAGGAAAGCAAGATCATTTTGAAATTCTAAATTGTGTCCACAAACCCTGATAAAAATTCAAATGTGTCCCTGAGACTTTTCCAGGATGTTTCTCTTATCCAGAGAAACTCATGTCCTAGAAAAGTAAATGAATGAAAGTAATAGAAAACTGTTCAATATAAATGGGGTTTCTCCTTTCCAGGGAAAAGTTTACAAAATTATATAGCAATTCTTTGGCACATCTATAAAAACCTGCATACCATTTACAATATTTGATATCCAGAATAAGTCAATTCTCTATACAATAAATTTAAGGTTTTAATTATTCCTTAAAATATTTAAAAATATATTAAAATTTGTCATATGCAGATAGCTGTTCCTGGATTTCTTTAATTCCTGCATTTTGTTTTTTCTCTTCTTTCTGTTATCCTCCTGTTTCCTTTGCTGCCTCCTCTTATTCCTTTTCGCTTCTTACTGAGGCAGAGAAATTGTGTGGCTCTAAACTCTATAGACAAATTCAAACTGGATTATAATACTTGAAGTTTCTTTGGGCTCCAACTCTTTAAGTGGTGTGTTTTTTTTAAATTTATTTATCAATTTAATAGTTAACAATATCAAATGAAACCAAGGAAAAAAAGGTTTTTAACCACAAATTAAAAGTAATATACAAACACAAAAAATCCTTTTCAAATCCACAACAATGGGGAGCAATGCTACTTACAAACTAACAAAGTATAAGGAAAATTAAGAGATTGTTCTTGATTCATATGAATCTAGACATTCCCAACAAATTCGGGACTTTGACATCCTACCATTTCCTCAGTGGTGAATCATTAAAGGCAAAAATAAAACTCATTTCTGTTCTCGAGCTATTAGAAATTGCTGTAACTGAATGGGATCCCAAAATACATATTCAATGTCTTGTAATTTTTTTTTTTTTTTTTTAAGTTCAAATGTTTTTAAAAAAGGAACAAAAGTGGAAGTTTTTAATACCTTCCAAACCAAAGTGGTGCTCAGAATCCAAGAATGGAATGGAAAAGCTCAACGTGGGGAACAAACCCCTAAAGAGTCTTTCACTGAATCTAACATTGCACCATCTTATTTGATAGAAAGGTGATTAAAATGGCTTCATAAAAAACAGTGTATATGTCTTATATATCCATAAAGTGAATAAAATGTCCAACACATCGTAACTGCAAAAGGTAGTGTAATCAAAAACTTAGCTTCAATGTCCATACAGCGATGGTCCGGCGGGGTTCTAACCTTAGGCACCTGGTGCATTGAAGCTAAGTTTTTGATTACACTACCTTTTGCAGTTACGAGGTGTTGGACATTTTATTCACTTTATGGATATATAAGACATTTACACTGTTTTTTATGAAGCCATTTTAATCACCTTTCTATCAAATAAGATGGTGCAATGATAGATTCAGTGAAAGACTCTTTAGGGGTTTGTTCCCCATGTTGAGCTTTTCCATTCCATTCTTGGATTCTGAGCGCCACGTTGGTTTGGAAGGTATTAAAAACTTCTACTTTTGTTCCTTTTTTGCTGTTGTTGCTATATTTACCTTGGGAACATTTTTTGTTTACTTATTTACCCAGTTGTTGGTATTGGGCATCCAGAACTATTTTGTATTTTAACAAGATATTTACATGGAAATTTTAAATAAAAAGATGCCTCAAGTGCTAAGACTCTTGTTCTTAATTTTAAAAATTCTTTCCTTCTTAGCTGCGTTGCTCTTGAGACATCGGGAAAAATCCTAACAAAATCTCCACAAAATTTAGTCAGCCTATTTTTAAAGTAAAGTTTCATTATTAATGTTTTGTCTATCTCACTCATGCATGTTATTCCCATGGTGGACCTACTCTGGATCACATCCTGAGTATCCTCCAAAAACTCTGTCAGATTTATTTCTTCTGTTACCAGTTGGTCTACCTCCTGGTCGGATTGTATTTTTTTTTTGCGGAATATAATAAGAATTATTTATTGGGAAATTCTCCGCATTGGGTAATCCCAGGATTTCTTTAAAAAATTTCCTTAACAATATTTCAGAGGATAATAAATGAGTCATTGGGAAATTAACCAAGCGGAGGTTCCTCACTCTATGCATATTTTCCAACATTTCTATTTTAGAATGTAACATCGTGGAATCCTTAACAGCAGATACTGAGACAGATTGCAATGTATTAACTTGAGTTTCAACCCCACTTAATCTTTTGTCCAAACAATTTAAGTTAGAGTCCACATTCTGAAACTTTTGAGACACAGAATGAGAATAGTCCGAAGTTTGTTTCACTGATTCTCTGAGAAACCCTTCAACTCTAGAAATACCTAACCACAAATCTTGTTTTTCCTTTGTTGGTGGTTGGTCTTCTACTACACCTGAAAATTCAGGTGGTTTAGGTATTTCAGTGAAAACTAGTTTATTTGTCTGAGTAGATACAACCACTAAACCAGTGGAAAGAGCGGGAGTAATATTCCCGCTACCTCCAGATATTGGATGAAGGGGGGGTGTCCTTTCAAGGGGGCTCAACGATGCTCCTGATGTGGGATAATTTATGTCAAGTAAAGGTTGTGATGGAGTTTCTGCAGGAAATATTAAATGTCTGTCCATAGGACCAGAAACAACAGGGGTTGAGCTCTTGAGCTTGATTTTCCATTTACCCATATTGTCAAAATTAAAGTTATACTACCTGAGCTCCCACTCCCCAGCTCCGCGGCAGCAGGCAGAATTTAAAGAAAATCAACGAAGGGAGACGGACCCGGTGACGTCAGGGGTCCGTCCTCCACAGTGCCTGCCCGAAAATCCACTCCGGGGCCAGCCGCCGCAGCGAGCAACACGGGGCAGCAGTGAAGCACTCCTCCAACGTCCCAGCACAGACCAGCAGCTCCCCTAAGTGGTTTGGTAAGAGTAAGACCCAGCTTGTCTGCAACAGCAGTAGTACGAAACTGAAATTTGCATGCTGGCACCTATGGCTAAGGAATACTGTTTTAAAAGGAACTGAATATTGTTGAATCACAAGGAAGAAATACAAAGCTTGAAATGGTAACTTGGGCAAGCAGGATGGCTCTAGCAGCTTGTTTCTTGGGCTACCTTTCATTCAGGTTCCAAAACCTGAAACCCTCAAACCTTCAATTTTTTTTTTTTTTGGGGGGGTAGAATGCAGCCGACCTCTGTACGATCCATAAGGATCGTATGCTGTTTACACAGGAATCTTCTATATTGCTCTGTTTAATTCAGGACAAAATCAGTTGTGTGGGGAGCTATTCACAGGGCTAAATTAAGGCAACTGCGACTAGCCAATATGTCTTTCTTACCCTTTTAGGTAAATATCTAACGGTTGGGATGTCTCAAGATCCGCTCTATGAAGACAAACCAGCTGGCAATTCAGAACCACAAGAATATATCACAAACAAATCACAAATATTCAGCATGGAAAATCCAACCAATTTGCAGTTCTTGAACAATGAATATCTAGGTACTTAAAGTATCTCCTCCTTCTCAAACTTTCCACTAGTTTCTCCTCCTCTTAGTTTTTAAGCAGTCCAAATGTGCTGCCACATTCTAAAAGAAGCAGATGGTGTGCTTAGTTCACTGGGCACTCGCTTAATTGGTATTCAATCTGGATGAAAAGCAATATGTATTAAAACCTCTTAAATGTCTCTGAAGCTGGTAAAACAATGGAAAAGAGGAGCAGTCTTATGGTTAGAGCTGTAGGCTGGGAAGTGGGGAAACCCAGTAGAGAATGACACGGTGGCGGTTACCCGCGGCTAGCCGCATTTAGCCGCGGGTAACCCGCCAAAACGGTGATGAAAAAAATGGTCACCACAAGTTCGGGGACAAGGCCATTCACTGCTCCGTGGAGCGGTGAATGGTAGCACGGGGCGGTGAACAATCTTGAACGCGCGGTGACCGAGCGTTCGAACCGGCAGCCTACTCTCACCCGCCGTCCGTCCATGTATCTCCCTCCCTCCTTTTCCCTTACCTTTTCTTCTTAAAGTGGTGATTTCTATAAGGCTACGAGCTGTATTACAGCCAGAGCCTTGAAGTCGCTTTGCGTTGCATGCTGGTAAAAGTCTCCTCCGACGCAACTTCCTGTTTCCGGTTGCATCGGACGAGACTTCTAGCAGGCAACCCGACGTGACTTCAAGGCTCTGGCTGTAATACAGCTCGTAGCCTTATAGAAATTGCCATTTTAAGAAAAGGTAAGGGAAAAGGAGGGAAATGCACGGCTGGCCGGCGGGAGGGAGCTGCTGGACCGCGTGAAGGGTGCTGGGGGTGGGGGGATGGAGAGAAGAAACGCTGAAGACGGGGACAGGGCGGTGAAAGAGATAGCGGGGCGGTGACGGGGCAGTGAAGAGGACGGCAGAGACGGGGACGGGGACGGGGCGGTGAAAGAGACAGCGGGGACGGGGCGGTGCAGAGGATGGTGGTGACAGAATTTTTCCCCATGTCATTCTCTAAAACCCAGTTTAAATTCTACTACTGTCCCTTGTGATCATGGGCAAAGTCACTTCATCCGCTAATGTCTCAAATACAAATTTAGACTGTACACTCTCTGCCCTCGTACAACTGCCGAACCTGAATTTAATTCACCTTGAGCTAGTACTGGAGAGATGCAAGCTAAATCCAAATTCCCTTCTGGGAAAAAATATCCCCCCCCCAAAACTGAAATATATTGTTCATATACTTGCCAACAAAAAATGTTAAAAAAGCACCCCCATATATTTTGCTTTACAGCCAAATGTCAATACTTAAATCTTTAAATCTTTCAACCTGTTGTTGATATTGTAAAAAGGCCAAGACACTACAACGATTAAGCAAAAATTATGTAAGGGTATCTTGGCTTTACCTTTTGGAGGCTTGAGGCCTGACTTAGGCCATGAACCATCTTTTCTCTCCTGGGGCATTATGGACTTGTTTACAAGATGTGTGTGCACAGCCGAGGTCATCTACCAGCTCCAGGCCCCTCTTACTGTGTGAAGATGTGTAGGAGAGTGTGCTTTGCAAGGCTATGCTATGAACTATGTCTTGTGCTCTTATCTTGGCAAGACACGCTGTCTGACCGGTGGATTCTGCAAGAAGCCTATTCATTATTCTTCAGTATCCGACAGTACCCTGATTGGTGCTGCTTTCCCTAGAAACAAGTCCAAGATAATTTCTGTACTGAGATTGCCAGGTAAACTTTATAGTTCCTTATTCTGTAATTATATTCTAATTGGGGGTAGACCTCACAATGTACAGAAAAATTTCAACACACAATCACACAGTGAAGTCATATTTCACTGTTATAATTTAAATAGTTGAATGTCAAAAGCCTTACCAACGGTTTTCATGTTTACACTTCACTGACAGCAGCACTGCATTAAAGCCAGCAACAACCTAAATAAATGGGAAAAAGTATTAGGAGGAGCAAGTGGTTCAGCAATACAGTTCCTTGCATATATTATATATATATTATATACACACACACACACACAAGGGTGTGCTGAAAAGTTCTCAGCCCAACCAAGACGGGAATAATGTGGAGCCCAAGTTCAACACACTTGGCACATCATGCCTGAAGTTTGTGTAACCCTTCCAAAATATACTCTGATGTCTGGTCACTGAAATACTGCCCTTTCAAACTCTTTTTTAAGATTTGGAAACACAAAAAAAATAGTCAGATGGAGAAAGATCTGGTGAGTAGGGTGGATCGTTCATGCACTGAAATCCCAACTGCATCAAAACATCCATCGCTTTGCCAGTCTTGGGAGCTAGGTGCATTGTCTTGCAAAAAAAAGAACTCCTCTCCTTTTTAAAAAAAATATCTTTATTCATTTTAAAGCCATAAATAAGTGCAACAAATTATACAATCTTATCCTATATAATAAAATGCTAGCCGCGCATGCGCACTCAGACTTGCGTGATCTGTAATCCCTGATCTGTAGGTCCGTGGCCAGAGTGCGTATGCGGCGGCTAGACAAAGCGGGAGAAACAGACTCCACTCAGAGACGGCATTGACACAGACAAAGTGCTGCACAGGTACTGGAGGGGGAGAGCTTCTGCACATACCGGTACAAACCTCTCTCCAGCGTTGGCAGCCGCAGCACGTTAAACAGGCTGCTTCGTGACTTTCTCCTGCAGTTGAGTCCCTCTGCCGCATCACTAATGATGTCATCAATGACGCGACAGAGAGAATCAAAGGCAGAAGAAAGCCGCGAACCAGCCTGTTTATCGTTCTGCACCTGCCAACGCTGGAGGGAGGTTTGTTATTTAAGTCATCTCGCCGGGAGGGTCGCAGAGTCAGCGGGGGTTGGGCTGGGAGGAGAGAGAAGCGTCTGCCTTGGGTGCTTCAGGCAGCAGCAGCGTTTACAATTCGCTGCTGTTGCGGCTTCAGGCCTTCCTCTCTGGCCGGTCCTGCCTACTTCCTGTTTTCATGAACACAGGACCCGCCAGAGAGGAATACCTGAAGCCAGCAACAGCAATGAATTGTGAATGCTGCTGTTGCCCGATGAAGTAGTTGAAGGAAGAAAGTGAGCAGAGGGGGAGAGAACGACTTGGAGGGAAGAACAGATGGCAGGGCATGGAGGGAAGGAGGAAGGTATGCCAGACCAAGGGAAAAGGAAAGAGGAGATGGAGAGAGGCCATATGGGACAGAGAGAGAGGGGGTGGACACTGGATGGAAAGAGAAGAGAGGGAAGTGAATGGAAGGGGCAACATAGAGGGTGAACAGTATTCTAGCACCCGTTAATGTAACGGGCTTAATGACTAGTTATACTATAAAAGCACTTAGATTCAACCAAAATTGTAATCTATGACAAATAGATATATCACCCTCCCATATTTACATTCAAAAATTGCACTCAAATGAAAGAATTAAAAAATTTTTCCAAACCCCCTTCCCACCCACCCACCCTAGACATGCATGACCAAAGGGCAAAGTCAACAATCACTTTTTGCAAAATTTTGTCAATGGCTCCCAAATCCTCAGAAACTTCTTATAATGTCCTTGTTATATAGCCATAGTACGTTCAATTTTAAAGATGTGACACAGGACTACCACCAAAAAGTACAGTTTAAGCGATCCCAATTTTTCCAATTCCTTAAAATAAGCTGTATGGCAACCCCTATCATAATAAAGAGAAGTTTGTTATTGTGAGATGATATTTGGCTTTTCGCTCTCAAAGTGCCAAGTGCCACTGGATTTTCCATTACTTTGTTCACCTGATCCCAAATGGATCTCCAAAATTGAAGTATCAAGGGACAATAAAATAATAAATGTTCTAATATCCCAGGTTCAAGATGACAGAGCCAACACCTATTAGACTTGGAACTATATAATTTCTGTAATCTAACCGGAGACCAAAATGCTCAATGTAACCAAAAAAACCCACGTTTGTCTCATAGATGCAGACAGCGTACATCTCAAACTCCAAGTTCAAATTTGTGGCCATTGAGATGCAGTAATCTGATGCTTCATCTCAATGCTCTAAATGTCATGCAGACCAGTTTTTGGTTTCTTATTCAAAAATCCAAATATTAATTTATACCACTGAGCAGCCTGGTGACCCAGGAAATCCGTCTGGAAGCACAGGAATGGCAATCTATACTGAGTTTTAAGATTTTTCCAATGAGGGAACCCCTCCTGAATGGCCTGCTTCAACTGCAACCACCTATAACTTTGAGATTTAGCAATACCAAATTTTTGTTGCAGTCGTGAAAAATCAAGCAGCTTTCCGTCTAATACTACATCATCTAGAGCATTGTTCTTCAACCTCTGGTCCGCGGACCGGTGCCGGTCCGCAGAAAATTCCTGCCGGTCCGCGCAGGGCTGGCGAGGTTGATATCTGCAATTTCCTGCCAGTTCGTGCAGGGCTAGCAAGATTGACGAGCTGAAGTCTGCGCAGGGCCGGAGAGATCACGGGGAGCCTCTGACAGTGGCTTTCTCCCTTCTCAGCAGCTTTCCTAACTTACCAGCGCAGCGATTCAGGAAGGCAACCTTGGGGCTTTTGCTGAGTCGGGGCCGCCTCTGATGATGCAACTTCCTCTTTCCTCATAGGCGGCGCGACCCATCAAAGGACCCAAGGTTGCCTTCCTGAATCACTGTGCTGGCAAGTAAGGAGAGCTGCTGGGAGGGAAGAAAGCCACTGTTAGAGGCTGGGAAGCTGCTGGGCATGGTAAAAAAAAAAAAAAAAGGGGGACAGCTGCTACTGGACCTGGAGGGAAGGATAAGGAGAGATGCTGATGGGAGGGGAGGAGAGAAAGCAGTCTGGGAAGCTGCTGGGCAAGGGAAAAAAAGGGAAAGCTGCTACTGGACCTGGAAAGAGAGAGAAGGAGAGATGCTGCTGGGAGGGGAGGAGGGAAAGGAGTCTGGGAAGCTGTTGGGCAAGGGAAAAAAAGGGGACAGCTGCTACTGGAACTGGAGAGGGAGAAGGAGAGATGCTGTTGGGAGGGGAGGAGGGAAAGGAGTCTGGCAAGGTGCTGGGCAAGGGAAAAAAAGGGATAGCTGCTACTGGACCTGGAGAGAGGGAGAAGGAGAGATGCTGCTGGGAGGGGAGGAGGGAAAGTAGTCTGGGAAGCTGCTGGACAAGGGAAAAAAGGTGACAGCTGCTACTGGACCTAGAGGGAAGGATAAGGAGAAATGCTGCTGGGAGGGGAGGAGGGAAAGGAGTCTGGGAAGCTGTTGGGCAAGGGGAAAATAGGGACATCTGCTACTGGACCTGGAGAGGGAGAAGGAGAGATGCTGCTGGGAGGGGAGGAGGGAAAGGAGCCTAGCAAGGTGCTGGGCAAGGGAAAAAAAGGGACAGCTGCTACTGGACCTGGAGAGAGGGAGAAGGAGAGATGCTGCTGGGAGGGGAGGAGGGAAAGGAGTCTGGGAAGCTGCTGGACAAGGGAAAAAAGGGGACAGCTGCTACTAGACCTGGAGGGAAGAATAAGGGGAGATGCTGCTGCGAGGGGAGGAGGGAAAGGAGTCTGGGAATCTGCTGGGCAAGGGAAAAAAAGGGACAGCTGCTTCTGGACCTGGAGAGGGAGAAGGAGAGATGCTGCTGGGAGGGGAGGAGGGAAAGGAGTCTGGGAAGCTGCTGGACAAGGGGAAAAAGGGACAGCTGCTACTGGACCTGGAGGGAAGGAGAAGGAGATATGCTGCTGGGAGGGGAGGAGGAAAAGGGAAGGGAAGAGAGTTCCTGCTGGACAGGGGGAGGAGGGAAGGGAGAAGGAAAAAGGAAGGAAACAGCTGGCAGGGAGATTAGAGGAAAGGAAGGGGAGAGACAGGAATGAGATGGGAAGGGGGATCAGCAGAGAAATAGAGAGGGACAAAGATGCTAGATCTGGTGTAGGAGAGATAAAATAGAAGACAGCAGTGAAGCTGGAATGAATCATGTAAAAAGGAGAGAGGGGGCACAGGCTGGATGGAAAGGGGAGAGGGGCATTGAAAGAAGACAGATACCATATGGAAGGGGGAGAGTGCAGACAGTAGATGGAAGGGGAAGATGCTGGATTGAAGAGACAGAGAGGGCGGATGCTGGAAGGAAGAGAGTAAAAAGAAAATGAAAGCAGAAACCAGAGACAACAAAAGGTAGAAACAAATAATTTTATTTCTATTTTGTGATTAGAATATATCAGATTTGAAATATATATCCTGCTAGAGCTGGTGTTAGACATAACTGGGGACTGCAAAGTCCAGGCAGTCGTTTTGGATTTTCTTTTTCGCCTTCCTGTAAGGATTATTTATGTACCTTAAGGAAGGAGAAGAAGAAGAAAATTCAAAACGATTAGCATCCAGTGTGACTGACCATTCTACAAAGCCAGGATTTTATGGGCTCTCTTACAAGTGTAGCCAGTATTAAAAGGACTACTTCTAAAGTCCTATTTTTCAATTTTTTTACCAGCACTCTAAGGCCAACTCTCTAACTGAGCATCTGCATTTACCCATCACTTGTACATGGAGGGGGAAGAAGACAGATGCCAGACCAAGGGCAAGAAAGGAGGGAGGGAGAGAAAGGAAGGAGAGGAAATGCCAGATAATGGAGGGGGAGGAAGAGATAGAAGAGGAGAGCAGAGAGGTGCCAGGGTATGAGGGAAGGGAAACTAAGGAGACAGATGCCAGACCGGAGGGAAAGGAACGAGAGGAGATGCCAGAGCATGGAGGGGGAGGGAGAGGTAGAAGAGAAGGAAATGCATGTGATGCCAGGCCATGGGGTTGATTGGGAAGTTAGGAAAGGAGAAGAGACAGATGCCAGAGCACAGGGGAAGGAGTGGAGACAGAAAAATGAAGAGGGGTGAAGCTGAAATGAATCATGTACAAAGGAGAGAAGGGGTACAGGACAGACAGCTTATTGAAAGGACATAGAAAGAGGGAAATTGCCATATGGAAGAGAGATAGAGAGTGGACACTGGATGGAAAGAGCAGACAGGGCAGTGGATGGGAGGGGTGAGAGAGGGTGAACAGTAGATGGAAGGGGTAGAGAGAGGGGGACCGGTGCTGAATGGAAGTGTAAGGGAGAGGGTGGACAGATGCTGAATAGAAGTGTGGGGAGGGGGGCAGACATTGAATGGAAGGGGGTGAGAGAGGGGAGTAGACGCTGGAAGGAAGTGGAGAGAAGAAAGAAAAAAGGGCACATGCTGGATTGAGGGAAGAGGATAGAGTTAGATACTGGAAGGGGTGGGAAAGAAGTGGCAAGCTATAGGTAGACACAATGAAAGAGGGAAATTGAGGACTGAATAGTAAGAAAGAATTTAGACAGAGGCAGAAAATAAATTGAGAAGGAAGAACAGGAGGAAGGGAGCAGAGAGAGAGAGAGAGATGCCTGAGCAGGGGGTAAGGGGAGGAGACAGACAGGGCCGCCATCAGAAATTTCTGGGCCCCTTACTGAGCAATCCTATGGGGCCCCCCCACGCACCCCTTCCCCCCCCCCGCACCCTCCCTTCTTCCATGGGCCGAATACACACATACTTTTCTCTGTCGCCGCACTCTTTGACCAAAAGATTTGTAAGCCTGCAACCACGTCAAGGTAGACTCTTTCAGCAGGGCCCTAACCTAACCTAAACTAAACTAATCTATACCTATCTATTCTAAACTAACATATGTCTAATACTGAACTAATAACAAACTAACAAACATCTGCATAATAAATAACTAATAAATAATAGTGCTAGTAGCTATAATTCACTTTTGAATGTAAAATCTCAGTTAAGGATTTCTTTTGACCTTTGTAGGGCAGAAGTAGATCACAATTGCACAAAATTTTTTGTAACAAGTATTAAATGTGTTTTTATAAATACTGTAAGCTTAATAAATATATCAGAAAAAACTACACATCTAAGCGCATATCTGAACATACACATCTGTATGATCCCATCCTCCTCAGCTTGCCTATAGCTGCATCATGCATGTTAAAAATGTACGATATGTTGATATGTGCACCTTCATTCCTTCCCATCCATCCTCCTCAGCCTGTCCTTACACATCCATAGCTGCATGTTAATGATGATGTATATGTTATGATGATAAATAAGTGCATATAAGTACATCATTAACATGCAGCTATGGATGAATATAAAAAAGAAACAATATTCTGTACAATTGTCAATTTATAAATCAGCATCTTCTCCCCACTCTCTCTTCCCCATTTCCCTTCAGCGTCCTCAGTGCACTCTCTCTCCACTTTCCTTCAGCGCACGCACATAAAAACAAGCAAGTAATTTATATCATTTTCATTCTATTCATTCATAGAAATTAAAGTCTAAATAATGCCAGTCACATAACAAAACATAATTTTACAAAAATAATTCCCTGCACAGTCAAGCCTGCAAGGATTACTAGATGTCTTTCAGCAGCTCCCCTCCCTCCCTCCCCCTTACCTTTGTGGCCAAGTCAAAATGATCTACCAACAATAAAATTTTAAAAACACAAAGCATGCTGTACGCAGAGAAACTGTTAATTATCATTTATATTCTGCGGGTTTTCAAAGAGGTCAAGGCAGATGACTTTATGCAATGTCACCTCAGTAACAACTATACAAAAATAGACAAATATTCCCCCTCCCTTTTTACTAAAACGCGATAGCGGTTTTAGCGCAGGGAGCTGCGCTGAATGCCCCACGCTGCTCTCAACGCTCAAAGACTCCCTGCGCTAAAAAACGCTATTGCGGTTTAGTATAAGGGGGCCAAAGTGCAAAATATAGACAGCATATATAAATTCTCAAAGCAGAAACATTTTGATCACTAAATTGAAAATAAAATCATTTTTCCTACCTTTGGTAATTTCATCAGTCTCTGGTTGCACTTTATTCTTCTGACTGTGCATCCGATATTTCTTCCCTTCTTTCAGCCTCCTGTATGCTTCCTCTCCTCCAGACCTCATTCCCTCCCCAAACTTTTTCTTTGTTTCACCCTGCCCCTTCTTTCTTTTTCTCTCTCTCCATACCCCCTTTCTTTCTGAATGTCTGTTTTTCTCTCTCTCTCTCTCTCACCCTGCCCCCTTCTTTCTTTCTCTCTCCACACCCTCTTTCGTTCTGTATGTCTGTCTTTCTCTCTCCATGCCCCATTTTTCTTTGTTTCACCCTGCCCCCTTTCTTTCTTTCTGGCTTCCTGTCCCCCCCTTTCTTTCTTTCTCCCTGCCCTCCCCTATGCCACCACCATTGGGAAAATGCTGCCACCGCCACTGGGGTAAGACTGCCACTGCCGCCATCGGGAACAGGCCGGCGCCGAGTTCGCCCTGCTTCTCTTCCCAGCGGGGCCGACCAACTCTTGCCACCCGACATCAATTCTAACGTCAGAGAGGACGTTCTAGGCCAGCCAGGCAGCGATTGGCTGGCCCAGAACGTCCTCGCCGACGTCAGAATTGACACAAGTGGCGAGAGTTGGTCGGCCCAACAGGGAAAAGCAGAGAGAACTTGGCGCCGGCCTGTTCCCGATGGCGGCGGTGGCACTCAAGTGGCTAAAGAGCCGCAGTTTGCCGGCCTAGGGAGAACACTGGAGGGTGGCCAGCTGTGCACCCCCTTGAGACGTAAACCCGGGGTGGGGCGGGGTGGACCGCCCCCCACCCTCCCCCACCTTGGTATGCCACTATCTGTACCTCACTCCCTCCCTATGACCAAAAATTATCCTTTCTTCTATTCCCCATGTACACAACCATCTCTTTTCCTCCCTTCCTCTCTCCCAAGTCCATGCCTTCTGTGTCCAAAAACCCATTCCCTCCCCCACCTCAGCATCTCTTTCTCTCCCTTCCTCTCTCCTAAGTCCATGCCTTCTGTGTCCAAAAACCCATTCCCTCCCCCACCTCAGCATCTTTCCCTCCCTTCCTCTCTCCCAAGTCCATGCCTTCTTTGTCCAAAAACCCATTCCCTCCCCCACCTCAGCATCTATTTCCCTCCCTTCCTCTCTCCTAAGTCCATGCCTTCTGTGTCCAAAAACCCATTCCCTCCCCCACCTCAGCATCTCTTTCCCTCCCTTCCTCTCTCCCAAGTCCATGCCTTCTGTGTCCAAAAACCCATTCCATCCCCCACCTCAGCATCTCTTTCCCTCCCTTCCTCTCTCCCAAGTCCATGCCTTCTGTGTCCAAAAACGCATTCCCTCCTCCACCTCAGCATCTCTTTCCTTCCCTTCCAAGTTCATGCCTTCTGTGTTCAAAAACCCATTCCATCCCCCACCTCAGCATCTCTTTCCCTCCCTTCCTCTCTCCCAAGTTCATGCCTTGTGTCCAAAACGCACTCCCTCCCCCTTTTGTGTTCCGCGTTTGCCTCCCAGCCCATCTTTGCAACTTTCTCAGCAAAATGGAGCTCGAGCCGAGAGGCTTGTCTCCTGTTTCCTGCCTGCCCTGCCGTGCACAAATAGCCAACCGGAAGTATTCTCCGACGTCAGCACTGACGTCGGAGGGCAGGCTTTGCTTAAGCCCTCCCTCCGACATCAGCGTTGACATCGGGGAACACTTCCGATCGGCTATATGTGAGCAGCAGGGCAGATAGGAACAGAAGACGAGCCTCGCGGCTCGAGATGTATTGAACTCCGCGGGTCCCCCGTCCAGTTCTCTCCTGTGTACCTGGGGCGGACCGCCCCCCCCCCCTTGGTACGCCACTGGGACCGGCACCGGTCTGCGGACCGGCGGTTGAAGAACTGTGACCTAGGACACTGGGGGAGCCCGGGCCCCCTGTCAGTTCCTGGCCCCTGAATGCAGGACTGGTAGTACTGCCCTGATGGCGGCCCTGGAGACAGATACCAGACCTGGGAGGAGGAAAAGAGGAAGGAGACAGATACCAGATCTGAGGGGAGAAAAGGAGGAGAGAGATATGCTAAAATCTTCTGGGAGAGAAGGAGAAAGGGAGGCGAAAAAGGGGGGGGTGTAAGCAGATTAGAAAAACTAGAGAGAGAAAGGCCTGCCCTGAACCAAAGGGGAAAGACAGGAGGCAGATGCAGGACTATGGGAGGTTTAGATGGAGGGGGAGAGACCCTGGGGAAGAACAGAGAGATTTAAGATCATAACAGAGGAGGGAGAGAGAGGGAGACCTGGAATAGAGAATGACACGGGGAAAAAAAATCTGTCCCTGTCACCGCCCCGTCCCCGACCCACCGTCCCCTTCACCGCCCCGTCACCACCATTCCCTTCACCGCCCCGTCACCGTCACCACCATCCCCTTCACTGCTCCATCACCATCACTGCCATCCCATTCACCGCCCCGTCACCGTCCCCGCAGCATCCATATAAGCCTTAGTACTGCAATATTTAGCTTATTCCTTCTTTATAAATCAAAGTTCTGGCTGCTGAACTAGAGAAAGAGATGTCTGTTCTATTCCTTTCCACCACCCTTCCCTCCCTCCTTTACCATCTGTTCCTTTCTATCACCCTTCTTTCATATCTTCTATCAGCCCCACCACCACCACTAGCAGCCCTTTATAACTGTGTTCTGTGTTTTTAGATTTGGGTTTTTGCCATTTCTACTAGTAGAATGTTCTAGGCATCAGTCTTCCTACACTTTTTTCCCTGTAATGTTATGCCATGTCATGACTCCTTTACTGAAGCCCACCAAATATTTGAAAGTTTCCATCGCGTCTCTCCATTCCTTCTATCCATCGGCAAGTATATTTTAAGCTTCTAAAGCCTTTGTGTCAGGGACCCTATATCATTTTAGCAGCCCTTTCCTGAAACATCTCCTTCCTCTTAATGTTCTAAAATGTGTGGTCTCAAGAATTGAAGTTTCTTAAGTGGGAGGTCTTACAAGTAGCCTACAAAGAGGCAAAATTTATTTCATTTGTTGTAAATTCTGCTATGAAACTTAATGACTGAACTGTATAATCTTTTTCCCTTTCACTCCCTCCTTCCTTGTGTGAGCCGGGAGGGACCAGCAGCCCCCCCACCCCCCGCCCGATCGCAGCATTTAGCCAGCTCCCTCCCTCCACCTCACCTTAGTTTGCCGGCTTTCTTTTTCGGCGACCCGCACACTTTCAAAGAGCCGCGCACGCGCGACTGCTGGAGTTGTTCAATCTTCTCCTCTGCTGCAACTTCCTGTTTCCGGTTGCGTCAGAGCAGAAGATTGAACACTGAGCAGCTGCGTGTGCATGGCTCCTTGAAAGTGTGCGGGTCGCCGAAAAAGAAAGCCTGCAAACTAAGGTGAAGTGGAGGGAAGGAGCTGGCTAAATGCTGCGATCGGGCTGGTGGGGGCTGCTGGACCGTACAATCTTTGATTGCCTCACTGCGGGGACAAGACCATTCACCGCACCACGGGGCGGTGAATGGCCTTGTCCCCGTCCCCACAGCGACCACTATTTTTCTTTCCCCGCTTTGGCGGGTTACCCACGGCTATTCGCGGTTAGCCGTGGATAACAACCACCGTGTCATTCTCTAACCTGGAACAAAGGTACAAATGAGAACTGACACTGGATCTGGGGAGGGAAACAGAGGGAAAAGAGAGAGAGACCTGGACCCAAAGGGGATGGGGCTGGATTGTGAAAGAAATGCTGGATGCGAAAGAAAGAAAGATTGGGTGCACAGTCAGAAGGAAGTGCAACCAGAGACTCATGAAATCACCAAACAACAAAGTTAAGAAAAATGATTTTATTTTAAATTTAGTGATCAAAATGTGTCTGTTTTGAGAATTTATATCTGCTGTCTATATTTTGCACTATATTTGTCTATTTTTCTATAGTTACTGAGGTGGCATTGCATATTTTAAAGTAATCTGCCTTGACATCTTTGAAAAAAAACCGAAACTCGTAAATGATAATTAACATTTTCTCTGTGTACAGCGTGCTATGTGTTTTTTAAAAATTTTATATTTACCATTATGAATTAATAAGATATTGTGTGTACATGAAAAATGAATGGATGAAATTGGGGACGGGGCAAGGGCGGGATCGAGGCAGGGCTGAATATTAATAGATGTCCCGTTTTGATGAAAAAAATAAATGGTCACGTTAGCTTAATTTCATCTTTACAAGACAGTTGGAACAGAAGCTGTTTTCTTATGTGGCAATTTCCCCCTGCCTCTGTTGTTCGAGGAAAGGAACATACAGCACACGTGTTACAATACAGCACAGATGAGATCAATGCTTGGTGTATGGACACAAAATTATAATACTGCTGCTTAGCTGGAAGATAGAGACAGGCCTGCAGGTGTAAAGCAGTCAGCAGTGATTCCTGCATTTCCTGTATTCTCTGACCAGAGATGAAACAATGGACAGCAGGCCAGGCATGAGACCTATGCATTGTGTGCACAGAATGCAAAACTTGGACAAGTGACAAGGTTGTCCTTCTGACAGTTGTCACCACAGATTGAGTAACAGCTTTTTTGGAACATCAGATAAAGATAACACAGAACTACAGTTGCCTTGGTCCAAGGAGCCACAAAAGAACGCGATGACCTGAACGTATGCAAAACCATAGCACCTAGAGGACAGAGTGGGGGGCTGTTCTCGGAATTGGGCAGAGGTCATGCTTAGATGACCTCTGAAAAAAGCCCCAAGCAGAAGGGTGTCAAGGGCAGATAAGATTAGGTGGGTTTGGCCATCAAAATCAATCTGATAATGACATATGTAAGTGGAAAATTGCTTTAAAGACATACGCAGATGTTAATGGCTTTTACGTCAATTAGGGATATAGCCAATTGTATGCATTTGTAACCACTGAATTAAGTCTAATGATGCTACCAAATCAGATTAGCAACTGATCACTTGTGATAATGCTAATAACCAATCAGAAACTTTCCAATAGATTGTAATGCAAGGCTAATAATATATTAATTCATGTAAGATGAGAAAGAGAAACAGATAGGGTATTTTTCCGCATACCTGCAGGGTGTGGAACTTTATCTGATCTGTGACACTTCTGAATGCTGGTAATCTGTTCTTTTTACATGCTGCTTCATATTTTATGATAAATCTGTAACTTTTATGCAACAGCATTCCTGGTGCGGCCTGAGTCAGTTTTTATGGAAAGGGTCTAGCAGCCTACCTTTTCCAAAACAGCAGAACTGAAGGAATCTGAGACTGGTTTTCCTGAGTTTTGAACTAAGTTTTCTCCTTAATAAAATGCTGAATTATGTTTAATTGCAGACCTGACTTATCTCATGTTCTAGCCTGCCTACACTGGGTGTTTTAGCTTGAGCGTTTTAGCTTCTTATGCTTATCTCAGCATACACAGTATTGTATTCCACCCTCCTGGACATGTAACAGAGTGACCTGCTAGTGTGAGCTTAGGACCAATGATTGTTAAGAAAAGTAACACATGATAAGTTTTTTTCTAGCATTCTGTTGTTTAGCCAGAAAATGTATAAATATCACTGTAACTTCCTGGTTACAGGACTTCTGAAGCTGCCAGCTTGGGGGCTCAGGAGTCCGCACATGCTGAATAAAACATTTGTGCTTTCTTCAAGTCTCTTAAGTTTTGTGGCTGACCAAAGTGATCTTTTCAGAACAACAGAATAAATTTCAGTTAGGTGCTTGGTTAAAAATAAGAGGATAAAATCACAGTTAATAAGACAGAACGTCTTATATTCCAAGATGTTTTAAATAAAATTAATATCTAAAAGTATGCAGGGGGGGCGCTAGTGAGCACCACTGTAAATGGCAGCGTAATGGTTTTGCTCCGCAGCTCGGATCACTAAAAAGAATCGATATTCTCTCCCCTCGGCGGCGATAAACACGCGAACCGCCGGATTACCTGTCTGAAGATGTCAGCTACCAAGACAGGCAAGAGGAAGAATGTAGAACCCATCTCGCCGCAAAAAAATCCATCTACAAAAGACGAGGCTGACTCTTTACAAACTGTCATGGCGGAACTCCGCTCCATGCGCGAACTGCTGACCACCACGAATCAAAATACAGAAGACATCAAGACGGAATTAGCCTCACTGATAATTGAAATGGCAGTTTGCCGCTCAAGAATCGACACAGCTGAACAAAAAATCGAAGTAAATGAAAATAACATTAAAACGCTGCAACGTCAGGTTAAAAAAATCGCCATTTTGGAACAAGAGCTCGAGGACGCTCAGAACCGCTCACGTAGAAACAATCCTGCGTGTTCTATAAATTCCGGAAGCGAGGGAAGGCAGAGACACCATTGCCTTTCTGCAAATTATTTTACCGAAGCTGCTGAATATCGAATTTAAATTCGAATTGGAAATCGACAGAGCCCACCGCTCACCGACGCATGTGTTGGATGTGCAGGCGAAATACCCGAGGCCCATCATCGCCCGGCTACTACGATACTCCCAGGTCATGGAGATTATGCGACAAGCAAAGCTGCAACATCCTCTTAAATTTGAGGGCCACACCGTTCTTATTGTTCCGGATCTTTCTAAACAGACTGCGAAACGTAGAAAACAACTATTGGAATATAGACCGAAACTGAAAAGTATGGGCGCTAAATACGGCATGTTCTATCCAGCCACCCTCCGAGTTACGATTAACAACACCACAAACAATTTTCATCATCCCCATGAATTGGCAGATTTCTTGGAGCTACAAGCGCCGAGCAATATCGATGCCACATGAACCTCCTGGCCATATGATGTCCTCTTGCTGTGTTGTATGAGACCTGTACTACCTAGTCTCATAATACTTCTGAATGCCTTATTGACCTGAATGTTATGCTGACTGCATATACTTTTTGACTCGGCGTGTTTGCTGTTTAATTGTTAGGTTATGTAGAAATTTTTCATGTTTTCCCAAGGGAACAATTCTGTGTTTTCTGAGATGTGTTGAGCTATCCACTATCTGCCTATGTGGCCTTACTATACCTAAGTTTTTTCAAGTACCTCTGTCCGTTCTTTTTATTTTTTTCTTTTCCTGTGTTCATTTCAAGACACCCTTCTCAGAGTCTATTTCTAACATTGGTGTAACAACTATATTTGTTTTGCTTTATTCTCCTCTGCTTTCTACTGATTGCATTAACCTCATTAATTCGATGTATGTCTTTCATATCAGTTACCTGTTCATTGTATGCCTCAGATGCTTAACCATTTCTAGTAGATACTTTAGTTTCTCTGTAACACATGTACTATTTCAGAATTTATGCCATAGCTTCCACGATATCATTTATGTGGCACTATGAGTATGTCTAAAAGGGGTTATCTACCTTTATTGCCAGTCGCTTTACTCAAACAGTGGAGTAATATAACTGTTCTTTACATATGGAATGCTCAAATTACATTTGCTTTACTCTATTCTCTATTTCTTAAACCTGTGTTATATCTTCATGACTTGATTTCCTTGTGCTTTTTGGTGCATTATTACACTTGATTTGCTATGTCACTTAAATTTTGTGCCTTGAATGTAAAAGGCCTAAACAATCCTGTTAAACAACAAAAAATCAGGGAATATGTGTCAAGGTTTCAGCCTGATGTAGTGTTTCTTCAAGAAACTCACTTAAATGCTAATGACTCTGCTAAATTTCAATTTCCCTGGGCCTTACCACCCTTGTGTTCCTCAGCTGTAGATTAAAAAAATGGTGTTCTGATGTGCGTAGACAGGACTTACAATTGATATCCCACTCCTCTGATATTGCAGGAAGATGGATAGTTGCACACTTAGATATATGCGGTCTTCCCATAATGTGCCTCAATATCTACGCTCCTAATGGTGATACACCCACATTTTTTGATGACATAGCTGAACAACTAACACTTTCTCCTGATGAATTTTTTTATTTTAGGTGGGGATTTCAACCTTATTTTAGATTCCGCCAGAGACCGTCAGTCCACTGCCCAACACAAACTATCTCGCTCTTGGCATAAATTACAGGGATTGATTTCACAATTTAACTTAACTGATCCCTGGTGGGTAACTCACCCTGAAGATAGGAAGTTCACATTTTACTCCTCGCCACACTCAACATATTCACGCATTGACTTCTTCTTAATTAGTACAGCCCTCTCCACATATCTCTCTACTACAGACATTAGAGAAATTGCTATTTCAGATCATGCTGCTATTCTACTTAACCTTCACAATATCTCTAGGCCTATTTTGTGTAAACAATGGAGATTCAATAATTCACTACTTCAGGAACCAGATTTTTTGGAAACAGTTTCCCTAGCAATAAATGGCTTTTTCTCTATTAATAGTCCCTCATCCACTAATTGGATTAATCTATGGGATTCCTTTAAGGCTTTTATTAGAGGGGTTATTATATCAAAGGCGGCATTCCTGAAGCGTGAGAGATTGAAACTAGTTGCAGAGCTAGAATGCCAAATCAAAACAACTGAGGAATTACATGTGCTTCACCAGCTTGATTTTGGAACCCTATCTCATCTTAGGGCCTTAAAGGTGGAATACAATCTTCTCCTTAGCAAAACGGCATCGCATACATTATTACTTAAAAATGCTTCGTACTACTCTGAAAATAATTGTAGTGGGCACCAACTTGCTCTGTACCTTAAAGGCAGAAGTTCCAAAACTTATGTAACTGCTATAACTGATGAGAACAATTGTACTCTGACTAACTCTGCAGACATACTCTCCTGCTTTCATAAATTCTACTCTTCTCTATACACGTCCGAAGCTTGCAATTTACCTACTATAAATAAATTTTTAGATAATTTGCCACACACGCCGATCCCTCCTTCTTGTCAACAAGATTTTTCCTCTCCCATATCCAAAACTGATATTGAATTGGCTATTACACAACTTGCTAAAGGTAAGGCCCCTGGTCCGGACGGACTCACAGCAGAATTTTACAGGATGCTTCTCTCTCAATTGATAGATCCCATTCTCTCTTTCTTTACCTTCATTATTCAATCAGGCAAAATTTCTGGTACCTTTACAGAAGCAACCATTATAATATTTCCCAAACCGGGCAAATCCCCTCTGTCAGTAGCCAATTATAGGCCACTATCATTGATCAATACTGATGCTAAGATTTTTGCCAAAATTATTGCTAATAAACTTATCCCTAGTATATCGAATATAATTTCACCGGACCAAACAGGATTCTTACCTGGTCGCCTTTCTAGTGATAATACTAGGTTATTAACTGATGTTATATGCTCAGCTGCAGCTGACCCGGACCCCTTGTTTCTTATGGGATTAGACGCTGAAAAAGCGTTCGATCGCATTGAATGGAACTATATGTTTCAGGTATTGCAATGGTATGGCTTCCCTTCCTATTTCCTCTCATTGGTTAAACTTCTGTACTCTGCAGTGCACCTACTACTAAATTATATATCAATGATCTGTATTCGGCCCCATTCCACCCTTCCAGGGGAACTAGACAGGGGTGTCCACTATCCCCTTTACTGTTTAACATTGCCCTGGAACCCTTTCTGACAGCGATTCGCACGAACTCAAATATTAGAGGTCTAATAACTCCAAATGCCCATGTCAAATTATCAGCTTATGCTGATGACGTATTATTGTATGCACATCCATCCTCGATACATCATATTCTTGCACTGATCGCTTCATATTCGAATGTCTCGGGATATAAACTTAACCAAACCAAAACTGAAATCATGTCAATTAATTGTCCTGATGCCAAAGCAGACATTGTTAAATATGGTTTCTTATGGTCACCTAACAAACTTAAGTATTTGGGAGTCCTTTTTGGTCCAACTATAGATGATACTCTGTCCTATAATATGGAACACTTGACCTCTAAACTTAAAATACTCATTTCTCGATGGTCTCCTTTGAAGCTCACATGGTGGGGAAGATTAGACACTATCAAAATGATGCTTATCCCAATCATCAACTATACCATGTCTATGCTCCCTTGCCTAATGCCGGCTCAAAACTATAAAAAATTAGAACGTATGTTAGTATCATTTTTATGGAACGATAAAACACCTAGAATTAGTATTCGAAAACTCAAATGTACCAAACAACAAGGAGGTGTTAATTTCCCTAGTACAGTGGTGCCTCGCATAATGAACGCCTCGCACAGCGAACGCTGCGCACAACGAACTTCATGTCTTGCTTCCTACAACGAACTTCGTTTCACACAACGAAGTCGCCCGAGCTGCATCCTTCCGCGCAGGCACTGCGCTTAACTGCCCTCTCTCCGCCTGGCTCCCTGTGCAGTAGCGGACCGTCGGCTCGCAGGGGCCCGGCGCCTACTGCTGATGCGTTGGGGGGGGCGGAGCTACTCTCGCCGCTTCCCCGATGCTAGAAAAAAAAAAAAAATGAACAGTTAAGTCCCAGTTTTTGCCGCTGAGACTCTGCCCTCTCTCACTGTAAAATTATTGTTTATACAGTATATCATGGCTTCTAAAAAAAGCAGGAAGGTGATTTCTGTTGAAATTAAACGGGAAATAATTAGAAGGAGTGAATGTGGGGTAAAACAGTGTGACCTCGTCAAAGAGTTTGGCCTCAGCAAAACCACCATTTTCACCATTTTGACAAATAAGGATGCAATAAAATCAGCCAAAGTAGCCAAAGGAGTATCAAAACTATTTCATGAAAAACATAGGTCTTCAATCCACGAGGAAATGGAGAGGCTATTAGCAATTTGGATTAAGGACAGGCAGGTGAAAGGTGATGTGTTGTTTTAAAAAACAATTATGTTTTTAGATGTATCTAAATAAAAATAATAACAAAAAATTTATCTTTTTTTATGTCATCTTAGCATATTTTATGCTACAGAACAAATTATTTTTTTTAACATGTATTGTTATGGGAAAACGCGTTTCACATAACGAACTTTTCGCATAACAAACTTGCTCCTGGAACCAATTAAGTTCGTTGTGTGAGGCACCACTGTATATATGATTACCATTTGGCGTTCCTACTGAGACAAAGTAAGAGATGGATGGATTTTCCTTCTTCTACTCCTGTACCCTTATGGGTATTCTTGGAATCATTTAGTAACCCTTTATTTTTAACATACGCTCCTGCTATGCGTGGAGTCACTTCTCTAGAAAATCATCTTGTGGTTCACTCCACACTCACTGCAATTAGATATTATGATGCTTACACTGACGATAAATGGGCCACATCTCTAACGGCACCACTATGGCATAACCCTAATATTAAAATTCAGAACAAAATGGTATCGTGGAGACTGTGGCAAGATCATGGGCTATGGTGCATTTCTCACTTGTATGATGGAAAAATTTGATCTCTTTCGAAACCATCTGCAGAACACATAACTTACCGCCTTCTCAATTTTTTAGATGGTTGCAACTGACACACTGCATCAAAAAGCTACTTTCTAATGCAGTATATATTGCCGCTTTGCCTTCCTATATGGTGACTTGTGCTTTCATTGCAGCTTCGGGTAAAGAGGCTTCTAGATGGTACAAGTCTTCTCACAGATTCTCCACTCCTGTCTACTAGAAATATTTGACATGCAGAACTTTCCACTACCTTAACAGATGATGACTGGTCAAATATATGGCTGTCGACTAGCAAAGCATTACATTCCGCTTCTATGCTCCAATCGGCCTACTTTCTGTTACATAGAGCGTACTGGACCCCTTGTAGATTGGCTAAAATAGACTCTTCTAAGTCTAAATTATGCTGGTCTTGTAACCTACATGATGGCACACTATGGCATATGATTTTTGACTGCCCAATGTTACATTCTTTCTGGAAGCTAGTTTGGGGGGATATAGTCAGGATGCTTAATGTTAAGGAAACTTTATCCTATACTCTGCTTATCATTGGTACTACATCCTCTTGGTATTCCCCTACTGATCCTGGGAGTTTATTGTTATGAGCACTACTTTTAATAGCAGATCATATTCTCTAACTGGAAGAATTTAACTGATGTATCTCATGCAGAATGGTGGTCTCATTTAAATATTATTGTCAAATATGAATCTATTTTTGCTCAGAGAATGGGTTCCCTACAACAGTTTCATGCTATATGGGACCCTATTATACAATATTGTTTGCAAGAATCTGCTAGAGGATGATTTGGCTATTTCCTTATAAATACTTTATTAGTGACTATATGATTCTTTGATATGTTTATCTTACTTGAGGTTTATTCTAGACTGATTATTCATTATATTTTGCAATTTTTAACTGATTTACTTTTCATTTCAATCTATGCGGTTGTTCTCCTTATGTACAATACAATCTGTATCTTGCTTTTGTCTTTTACCCTTCTTTCTTATATACGGACATTGGACTATGGATTCACATTTATCCTGTTGATATTCCTTATTTTTCTGTTTATATTGTTGATTTTACCTAAAATCAATAAAAACTTTTTGAACTATAAAAGTATGCAGGGTAAAGCAATATATTTCTGCATCTTGATGGCCACGAATTTGGACTTGGAGGATGAAATGTACAGCGTCAGCATCTATAAGACAAACATGGTTTTTTCTGTTACATAGATCTTTTTGGACCCCTGCTGGTTCTAAATCTAATAGATGCTAGCACTATCATCTAGACATAGGAACACTGTATCATCTATTGTTCTATTGTCCTTTGATTATCAGCTTTTGGAATAGAAATCCCACCCGTCCCCACCAAAATCCCACCCGTTTCCACCCATCCCCGTGAGGAATCCTTCCGTCCCCACCTGTCCTCATGAGGAATCCCTCCGTCTCCACCCATCCCCGCGAGGAATCCCCTCCATCCCCACCCATCCCCGCGATGAATCCCCGCCCGTCCCTATAAACTTCAGAAATAGTTATTTCATTTAATTGTGCTACTGAATTAAAGGCTCTGGTAGAGACCTATTTACAAATAAGCAAAAACACTTTATTAATTTGGAAATATTAATTGGGAAGAATACATACTTTGTAAACGGGTTTCTACCAGAGCCTCTAATGTAAATATAAAATATAAATACTCAGCTGATGAGAACCCCTAAGCTGTCAGCTGAGGACTTCCTTTGCAGTTGGCCGGGGGTCCCTTTGCCAAGCTTGGCAGGCAGAGGTAGTGTCCCTAAGTCACAGATGCTGGCACCTCAGTGGCTCATAGATGTTGCCAGCGACTGCTGTGCTTGGTGGAGGGGAGTTCTGGCTGTCTCTAGAGGAGGTCCTCTGCTAGCAGTGCTTGGGGATCCCCACCAGTCACAGCAAGGGTCAGCAAGTACTTCAACACTGTAGAAATAAAAACAGATATGCATTTCCTTTTCTTTTGAACACAATTTAAAGACATCTGCTATATACATTTCCCAAAGCTAACATATTTTAGTCAATAAATTCTGTTTTTTGCCTATGTTTTCTGGAGACTTATTTTTCCATAAAGTTGGTCCCAGTTTCTTTTTTCTGCTTTCCCATCTTCTGTAAATTCTTATTTTGCTGTCCATTGATTCCTCCTACTATGGGCCAGCATTTATCCCTTTCTCATTTTTCACCCCTGCCCACCAGTCCCATGCCCAACATTTCTCCTTCTATCACCCCTCTCCAGCACCATGCCACATCTCTCCCTCTATTCTCTTCACCACTATGTCCAACATTCCTCCCTCTTGCATCCATTTCAATCTGTCCCACTGTTCCCTTTCCACCACAATATTTCTCCCTCTCATCTGTACCTCACTCCCCTATGACCAAAAATTCTCCTTTCTTCCATTCCCCCTGTACACAACCATCTCTTTTCCTCCCTTCCTCTCTCCCAAGTTCATGCCTTCTGTGTCCAAAAACGCATTCCCTCCCCCACCTCAGCATCTCTTTCCCTCCCTTCCTCTCTCCCAAGTTCATGCCTTCTGTGTCCAAAATCGCATTCCCTCCCCCACCTCAGCATCTCTTTCCCTCCCTTCCTCTCTCCCAAGTTCATGCCTTCTGTGTCCAAAATGTATTCCCTCCCCCACCTCAGCATCTCTTTCCCTCCCTTCCTCTCTCCCAAGTTCATGCCTTCTGTGTCCAAAAACGCATTCCCTCCCCCACCTCAGCATCTCTTTCCCTCCCTTCCTCTCCCCCAAGTTCATGCCTTCTGTGTCCAAAAATGTATTCCCTCCCCCACCTCAGCATCTCTTTCCCTCCCTTCCTCTCTCCCAAGTTCATGCCTTCTGTGTCCAGAAACTCATTCCCTCCCCCACCTCAGCATCTCTTTCCCTCCCTTCCTCTCTCCCAAGTTCATTCCTTCTGTGTCCAAAATCACATTCCCTTCCCCACCTCAGCATCTCTTTCCCTTCCTCCCTCTCTCCCAAGTTCATTCCTTCTGTGTCCAAAAACGCATTCCCTACCCCACCTCAGCATCTCTTTCCCTCCCTTCCTCTCTCCCAAGTTCATGCCTTCTGTGTCCAAACACGCATTCCCTCCCCCACCTCAGCATCTCTTTCCCTCCCTTCCTCTTTCCCAAGTTCATGCCTTCTGTGTCCAAAAACGCATTCCCTCCCCCACCTCAGCATCTCTTTCCCTCCCTTCCTCTTTCCCAAGTTCATTCCTTCTGTGTCCAAACACGCATTCTCTCCCCCACCTCAGCATCTCTTTCCCTCCCTTCCTCTTTCCCAAGTTCATGCCTTGTATCCAAAAACACACTCCCTCCCCCCTTTTGTGTTCTGCGTTTGTCTCCCAACCCTCATCTGCAAGCAAATTACCTTAGCAACTTTCTCAGCCAAATGGAGCTCGAGCCGTGAGGCTCGTCTTCTATTTCCTGTCTGCCCTGCCCCAGCATGTATAGTTGACCGGAAGTCTTCTCCGATGTCAGCGCTGACGTCGGAGGGATGACTTTGCTTAAGCCCTCCCTCCGATATCGGTGCTGACATCGGGGAAGACTTCTGGTCGGCTATGTGTGCTGTGGCAGGGCAGGTAGGAAAAAGAAGACGAGCCTCGCGGCTCGAGCTGTATCGAACCCCGCAGGATCCCTGCGACCTTAGGAGGCGTCGCCACGGGATCCCCGTGACCCTAGGGGGCGTCCCCACGGGATCCCCAGGGCCCGAAGGGGGAACCCACGAGATCCCTGTGGGTCCCGCAGGATTCCCCGTCTTCCCTGTTACCGTGCAGCTCTCTATTTTGGAAGTCAATATGGGGACAGATTAATCTCATACTGGAATCAACAATCCCTTTGACGTATGAGGCAATTATATGTGGAATATTGCTGCATATCAAGCCTCCCATGGATCTTTACAAAGGCAGGCTTTTCCTAATTATGACAGGGATTGCTGTACATATGATAACCCGCAATTGGAAAAATTGTGATCGCCTTAACTTTCCGTTTTGGTGGGCCAGTTTATTTTTAGGTTACAAATATGAGAAGATAAATGAGGATATGTTGGGGCATTGCAAATTATTTGAATTGGTTTGGGGCCCGTTGACATCCTTTGTTACTTCAACATAGTTGTCTTTGTTTAAATTTTTTGTTTATTTTTATACATATCCAGGACGGGGTGGAGGGGGGATATCTTTCTGGTTTATTTCTTGATTAAATTGTTGGATGGGAGGGGAGGGATAGTTTTCTTCTGCATTGTTATTGATGGAATTTAAGTGCTTACGTTGATTATTAATGTCTGTATAAGTCTTGGCACTTTGTATTATTTCTGAAATTTAATAAAGATTAAAAAAAAAAAGTATGCAGCCACGGCCATCAGATTTGTTTTGTGTTTTGCACATGTTTGCTATCATGAGCTTTTCTCTACCAAGAGACATACACTGAGACCTACCCGGTTTATCCAGGCTGAATATCTGGTATGCTCCAGCAAAACACATTCATCTACAAGGTTAAACAAACATAATGTTATAAAAAATATTGAAACAAAGCTTTCTAAAGTCCCTGACTGCTTGCCAAATAAATCAACTCTTAAATTCAGTCACCCCAGAGACTCATTTTAAACCTGTGCTGCAAACAGTTGCTCAAGGTTCTGTCCAATACATCTGAAAACAGCCCATCTTCTTGCAATTGACCATAAAACTCAAAGCCTTTCCCCTTCTGCAAAAAGGGAGGGGAAGCAGAGAAGGTTCTTGAATGTTCCTGCCTCTTGTGCCACCTCTCATGGCAAGAAAAAAAAAAAAACACAATGGAAAGGGAGGCAACATTCATCCCTTCCCATTTCAGCCAAGCATTGACCCACTGAAGTCTTCCGGATTCATCAATCCTTTTGGATACAAACTGTTTTATGACTACTGTATATTTGTCCTTTTAAGATTGTTCATTAAAGACTTGGTATCTTGTACATCACCACTGCAGTTTTTGCCTTTCGACTCTGTATTTTACTGCAGTTTCATAAAAACATAAGCAGTGCCTCTGCTGGGTCAGACCAGGAGTTTATCCTGCCCAGCAGTCCGCGGCGGCCCATCAGGTCCAGGACCTGTATAGTGATCTCTATCTATATCCTTCTATCCCTTTTTTTTCAGGAATTCATCCAATCCTTTCTTGAACCCTGATACCGTACCCTGTCCTATCACACCCTCTGGAAGCGCATTCCAGGCATCCACCACCCTTTGGGTGAAGAAGAACTTCCTAGCATTGGTTCTGAATCTGTCCCCTCTTAATTTTTCCGTATGCCCTCTCGTTCTTGTCGTTTCTGAAAGTTTGAAGAATCTGTCCCTCTCCACTTTCTCTATGCCCTTCATGATCTTGTAAGCCTCTATCATGTCCCCTTTGTTTGTTTGTTGCCTTCAGGCAAATAGCAACACAATGGAGGGGACCAGAGAGCAAAAAGTAAAGTAAAGTGTGGACATAGCCTAGCCATGCTCTACAGAATCTCCTGCCCAGCTTGTTCCTTATTCAGAAAACTGGAATATATGAGGAACTCGAAGGCTGGACAGAACAGAGGAGATTCTGAGAATGTTACTAACAGGAGAATAATGAGTGGGTTGCCAAAGTAATACTTTTCGATCCCAGAAAATGTGCCTAAATAAAGCTTAAATCATGATGTAGTAAAGATCAGCTCAGAGACATGGAGGGGCTTTTTCAGAAGGTAAAAAACCCCTATTTTGCCACCTCACCAATCATTGCTGAATCTTTCATACTTTAAAGCATTAAATAGTGCCAAATTCATACCAAATAAATATTAAAAAATCCAAAAATTGCTTAACTTAAAGCTTGGTTTCTAGGGGGGGTTTTAACTTCTTTTTGTTCAAAATTTTTATTGTTTTAGAATATATATGGGATGGAGCTAGGGGTGGAGTAGAGAAGCACGTTGTCGGCATACGCCGAAAGTTTGACTTCTAATGACTCGAATTTCACACCAACTATTAGGGGGTTTGACCTGAATTTAATAAGAAGGGGTTCTAGAGTTAGGTTGAAAAGTAAGGGGGAAAGTGGACAACCTTGCCTAGTACCACGTTGTGGGTGGAATGGATCCGAAAATAGACCATTAACAAATATTTTTGTAGTTTGGTTGGTATATAGAATTTTTACCATATTTATAAACATTAATGGGAAATTGAACCAGTGAAGTACAGAAAAAAGATAGGATCATTCTATACGATCGAACGCTTTTTCTGCGTTAAGGGCAATGGCTACCATAGATGTGGAGGAAAGAAATGCTTGTTATATCACATTGGTTAGTACAGCACAGTTACTTACCGTTCGGACGAGAACCACGTGGTCGCGAAGCAGATGTGGAAAGCCTTCAGAGCGTTGAAAATGGCTCGGATCTCCTGCAGATTGATATGACAGCAGCAGTCCTTGCTGGACCAAAGGCCTAGGTGTGCAGACTGTCGAGTTGAGCCCCCCCAAGCGTAGGCTGACGAGTCTATTGTGAGGACCTTCTGCGGAGGAAGAGCTTGAAATTGAAAACCTCTGGAAAGATTGGAAGAGAGCATCCACCAGCGGAGAGACAGTTTCAATTAAGGAATCACTACAATGCGAGGCCAGAGTCCACTGAGGAATGCAAAGGTGAAGTCTGGCAAAAGGCGTCATGTGAACTGTGGAGGCCATGTGACCCAGCAGTACCATCATGTGCTAGGCCGAAACTGATTGAAGGAGAGACACCCCTCGGCAAAGGTGGATGAGAGCATTCTGACGCGGCTGAGACAGGAAAGAACGCAGGCAAAGCATGTCCAGCACTGCTCTGATGAACTGGAGAGACTGAGACGGACACAACTGGGACTTGGGGAAGTTCACCTCGAAGCCAAGATGCTGAAGGAATGTAATAGTCAACTGGGTCGCTGCAATAACCTCCTGCCGAGACGGCGCCTTGATGAGCCAATCGTTGAGTTAAGGAAAGACCTGAAGGCCCCGCATCTGAAGAGCTGCAGCCATCACCTCAAAACACTTCGTGAAAACCCTCGGGGAGGCGGCGAGGCTGAAAGGGAGAACACAATACTGGAGATGGAGATTCCCCACCCGAAATCTCAAAAATATGCATGAGGCCGGATGAATTAGGATATGAGTATAGGCCTCCTTGAGATCCAGCGAGCATAATCAGTCCCCCTCATCCATCAGGGGGTACAACAGGGGGAGAGAGAGCATACAAAACTTCTCTTTGACCAGAAACCGGTTGAGAGCCCTCAGGTCCAAGATAGGACGCAAATCCCCGGTCTTCTTGGGCACCAGAAAATCCCGGGAGTAAAACCCCATGTTCTGTTGACACAACGGAGCCTCCTCAACAGCCCAGAGGCGAAGGAGAGCCCGAGCCTCCTGTAGAAGGGGAAATTGTGACCTGCTGGAAGGAAACTCTCTTGGAGGAAGGTCCGGAGGTACGTGATGGAAATGAAGGGAGTACCCCTCCCGAATGACGGTGAAAACCCAGGCATCTGAAGTTATTACCTCCCACTGAAGATAAAAATGACAGTGTCGACCTCCTATGGACAGGAGAGAGGACAGTTGGACGAAGGGGGCCGGCACGCTCAGACTGGAATTGTCAAAAGGATGGCGCTGGTTTGGCCACAGCAGGCGCCTGAGATTTAGAGGGACGCTGTTGCTGCTGCGGCTACTGAGGAGGCAGACGTGAGAAAGCCAGCGTAGACTTCTGCAGGTAGTGCCTTGGAGGAAGCTTGTACGGCTTAGCAGGTGGAGTCTTCGCTTTCTGCCGCACAAGAGAGGTAAAGGATCGCACATGCTCGGAGAGACGTTTAGTGGCCGCCTCAATTGAATCGTCAAACAGCTCATTCCCCACACAAGGGAGATTCGCCAGACGATCCTGCAGATTGGGGTCCATGTCGACAATGCAGAGCCAGGCCAGGCGGCGCATGGCGACTGCAAACACCGTGACCCGAGATGACAACTCAAAAGCATCATAGGAGGCCTGGAGCATATAGAGATGAATCTGGGAAAGTGTCTCCTGAAGCTACTGGAACTCCTGTCAGCGGTGGGCAGCCAAATCCGACTGAAACGATGGCAAGGTGGCAATGCAATATTAGAGATAGGAGGTAAAAGTGAAATTATAATTAAAGACACGGTTCGCCATCATCGAGTTCTGGTAGAGACGGCGACCAAACTTATCCATCGTACACCCCTCTCTGCCAGGGGGGGACAGCCGCATAGACTTTGGACGGGTTAGATTTATTTAACGAAGACTCAACAACCAAGGACTGATGGGAAAGCTGGGCATTTTCAAATCCCTTACAAGGAACTGTCTGATAACGGGACTCCATCTTGGAAGGGATGGCAGGAACCGCATAAGGTGTCTCCAGATTCCTGAAAAATGTCTGCTTCAAGACCTGATGCAGAGGTAGACGTAAAGACTCCCGGGGCAGATGAGGGAGGCCCATCTCTGCCAAATATTCCTGGGTATAGCGGGATTCAGACTGGAGATCCAGCTGAAGAGCCTTCCCCATGTCAGAGAAAAATCAGGTGAAAGAGGAGGTCTTAGAAGAGAAAGGTCTCTCAGGAGGTGAGGAAGACCGAGACCCCGGAGCGGCCGTGAAGGAAGGAGAAACTTCCCTCAAATAGTAAGCAGGCATATCGGACTCCCGAGACTGGGACAACGAAGATGCCCTGCTGCAGAATCATGGAGGAGTCAAAGAACTCCCACGCTTCACGTGACTCAGAGAGTACCCCGGGGAGTACTATCCGGAGACGCCGGAGGGAAAGTAAGCCCCTCAAAAGGCGTCGAAGAAGGGTACCTCGACTCAGATAAGCCGCGCCCTGCAGAAACCGACGGGGAAGGAGGCTGCCGAGAATGAGACCCATGTCTTTGCCGCACCGAAGCCTCGTGGCCCACGAGGCAGGGGACTGTCCCCGCCGAGGGGGGGGGGAATCCCTTGGCTGCTTCAAAGGCAGATGCCTTGAATACGAGGCAGGTTTAGCGCGGTGCCTTGGTCGAGGCGCACTAGAAAGTGATCTAGGCTTCAAAATAGCAGGAGAGGAATCATTAGAAGACAAACAGCGAGACTTGTGAGACTTGTCCCGAAGAGCCTCGGGGGGATGCTCAGGCTGGTCCACCGCAGGACGGGTCGAGGCCGAGGTAAGCTGGCCCAACACCGAGGATATCTGCTTAGTCAGGATAGCTATTAGCATGTCCTCGAACATGGGCACCAAGACCATTGGATCTAGTCGGGCAGGTGCAGCAGTGCACTCCAATGAGGGCGACCTCGAGGAAGAGTATTCCCTGTGTGTGGAGGCACACTTGGTGGGAGGTCTTGAAGAGGCGGGTGCAACAGCACTCACCAGAGACTCTGTGGAAGGCTTCTTCACTAGCACATCTGAAAGAGGAAGAGGAGATTTACCCAAATCCTGTGACAAACTGACTTCTTTCCCAAGGTTTGCCACAGGGAAATGTAGGAAAGTAAACAAACCCCGGTGTAGAAGGGCTGACCAGGTCAGTGCCCAAGACAATAAGTTAGCTGACTACCCTGTGAGTAAGGATGAGGAAATGGAAATAGAACAGGAAAGCTTAGACTTACCTGAAGCAATCCCAAAGCCAGGCAGGAAGAATCTGCCTTGCTATTGTCCAGTGCCTGTAAGGCAGAAAGCTCACAAGCAGTTTCCCCTCAAAGAAACGGCATAGGCTGAGGAAGGAATTCCCTTCCCCCAATCCACAGCCAAGAGGGAGTGGTTCTTTCCTTCAGCTTAAAGCCAGGCTTGTCAGAGAGCAAGGGGGGGAGGTGGAGCAGAACGAGGCTTGGCAGAAAGAGCAGGACCAGAGCAGAGGAGAGAAGTTCAGGACAGGGCGGAGCTTGCCTCAGACCCTGCAGGGTAGTTCGTCAACAGGTACTGGGAAATGACTGAGGAGCAGACTGGTAATTTGGCTACAGAATTCCTTCCCCCAGAGCCAATGGTGGTGGAAGAGTGTAGGGCTGTGGAGGAGAGCTGGCCAGAGGAAATGGAGAGATGAACACACTGGGAAAAGGTCTGTGAAAGGGTTTTCTTTCCGGCTGTGTTTTTCTGTTTTCTCATTGAGCTAATGACTGTGGGAGTTATCAAGGAACATAATCCTGTACTGCAGTTTGCACATGCTAGTGTGCTGGACTTTGTGAAAGACACAGTAATCTCCTCTTCAGGAAATGTGCCTAGCCGAACCAAACGCTAGGCTGTAATTCTAGCCAGGTTAAACCCAGAGGTTCCTGGTTTCAGGACTCCGTGCAAGAGCCCAGCTGTGAATTAATTGCCATAGCAACTAGGTAATTGAGTTAGCCTGCATGCCTCTTAGGAAAAGGGGATTAATCATCTCAGGGTAAAGCCTGCTCCATGACTTTGTAGAAAGTCCATAGGGAAAAAGCTGCGGCCATGCGAGGCCAGGTGGCCGCAACGAAACGCTGGATCCCTGGGTTGAACGACAGCAGAAAAGTCAAACAAAAATTTTTGTTGTTGTTTTAAAAATGCGCCGCACAGCGTCTCACTGATAAGATAATAAAAGCAAGCCGCGGTGCAAGAAGCACTTAGGAATCACGCAGAGTAGAGGAACAGGGCATCTGGCTCCGTGGAAAACTAAGAACTGAGGCCATGCTGAGGAGACTCACGCCCTAACTCAGGCGGGAAGGCACACGTGCATGCGCGGTACACTCGCAAGCTTGAAGATCTTCAAGCAAGTCTGCTTGCGAGGCTGTCCGCTCCGGGGCTCCGTTGATGATGTCACCCACATGTTGAGAATATGCTGCCTGCTTGTCCTGGGATAAACGAGAATTATCACTGGGAAGGCGACCTAACATAAAACCATTTTGATCAGCAGAAATGAAAAATGCCATAACTGTATTCTGGAGGCCAGTAATTTGGCGTAAATTTTTGCATCGGTATTTATCAATGATAGTGGCCTATAACTAGATGTAGAGAGGGGATCTTTACCAGGTTTTAAAAGGACTATTGCGGTGGCTTCTGTAAATGTGCCCATGGTACAACCGGATGTGATCATATAAGAAAAAATTGAAGGAGAAGAGGAGCAAGAATGGTGGCAAAAGCTGTGTAAAATTCAGCATTTAGTTCATCCGGACCGGGGGCTTTATTTTTTTCATGTTTTAAATAGATAGTGTTATTTCTGAAATAGTAATGTCTGCATTAAGTTGTTCATGAAAGATCAAGGGGACTGTGGGATTTGGTAGACTAGACAAGAATTTATCAGGTATTTTTGTGGGATCAAGTTCCGAAGCATATAGCTGGTTGTAAAAGTGCTGAAATTGGTGAATAATTTCTTTGTGATCTAAAAGGATGTTTCCTGCTTGATCTTTAATTCCAGGTATTGCATTTTTTTTCTATTTTGCCTTTCAGATAGGAAGCTAGTTGGTGACCACATTTATTTTGTTCAGAATAGTATTTTGCATTCTGCATAAAAATTTGGCGTACAGAGGAGCGAGACAGGACTGAATTATATGAGTTTTGTGGATTGTATTTGTTTTAAGAGACTCATATTGGTTGGATCTTTACGATGTAAAGTCCCAACTGTTTAAGTTCAGTTTCTAAGACCTTAATCCCATGAGAATTATTTTGGATATAGAAGCAGTATATGAAATAATAGCACCTCAGACTGATGCCTTAAAGGCATCCCAAAGTGTGAACCAATTGGTATCAGTTGCTTTATTGAAAGAGAAGTATTCTTCTATATGTTTCGTGAGATATGGAACAAACCCCAGTTCCTGTAGTATAGTGGAATTGAATCTCCATTGCTTCTGAAAGGGGGGTTTTCTGATATTGTCAAATTGTAAGATGATGGGAGCATGATCTGAAATTGCAATTTCTTTAATTTGCATATTAACAATGTAGGGAGCCAATGAATTACTAATAAGAAAAAAAATCTATCCTCGAATAGGAAGAATGTGGAGAGAAGAAGGTAAAGTCTTTTTCTTGTGGATGAGTTAGTCTCCAAGGATCAACTAGTTGGAAGTGAGTAATCAGGTCTTGTAATTTCATCTATGATTTGGGTTTTTTAAATGGTGTGGCTGATTTCCTATCTAGGGTAGGATCTAATATTAAATTGAAGTCTCCACCTATAATATGTCTGTGACCTACACCAGAGTTAATTGATTCTGCTAATTCTTCAAAAATGATTGGATCATCTACATTTGAACTGTAAATATTGGTTAATATGGTGCGGAGACCATTTATTTCTAAGCGTACCTTAATCCATCTACCTTGGGAGTCTGTTGCATGGGAGAGTACCTTAATATCAATCCGCTTTCGTATCAGAATTAGGACGCCATTACACTTGCCTAAGGCCGATGAAAATAGAGGTGGTAGGGCCCATGAGGTTGTAATTTTTGGGCTTCCATGGCAGAAAGATGAGTCTCCTGAAATAAGACAATATCAGGGTGTAGTTTAGATACTTAGGTGAGTATTTTCTTACGTTTGATGGGGTTGTTAAATCCTTTAACATTACGGGATACACAGTTCAATGCCATATGAAGGGTAGTATTACAACAGTGTGTGTCTCCTGCATATACCAGATATACTCACAGAGAGAAGGATTAATGGTTATCTGGAGACTGTAGAGATCTAATGAGGAGGTGTCATACCTATATTTAAGCAGTGAAAAAAACACAACAATCATGAGTAACAAGAGTCAGTGGGTCCACAGGAAAGGCCGGCATAGCCGGTCCCGGAACCACCCAGGATGGATATACATATGGAAAAAAAAGCCCCATATAATATTGCAAATGTAAAGGGTTAAAAGGTATGATTAGAGTCTTGTGTGCAGTTCTATAGTAAATTGTAAATTCTGTAATAAGGGGCCACAATGGAGCAAAGGGAACTCTTAATAAGTAAAATGAGAGCAAATATAAGAACACTATCTGAATAGCAATTTCATTGCACAGACAAGTAACAGTGTGAGTGCATAACAGGTTGCTGTTTCAGCGAACATTAACAGGTATAATATTTGCGTAGAGATCAATGTATTCATTCAGCTAATAAAATTCAATAACTTCTGAAAACTAAATTTCAGGTATAACATGTACCAGAGCATTCACAAAATGACATTTGCTTTCCTGCAAGGATTAGAAAATAGAAATGCAGTATCTAATAATATTCAGTTAGAACTGTCAGGGAAATAAAAAGAGTCTGCGGGAGAGAGAGATTATTATAACCAATACAAGATCAATAGCTGGAGAGTAAAAAAATAAAATAAAATAAAATATATATACCATATGGCTAGTTAATATCAGCAGGCAAGACTATGCAAAAGCTTTATGTCTCTTACTACCAATAATATAGAGTTGCAGGTAGATGGTATAGATCTATAACATAAAGTAAGTAGCAATCTGTTTTAGATGCGCATGCAATCTAACATCAGAGTATCACCATACTTGCAAGATATGGGTGGCAGAAGCAGGTCCGAAGATATTAAGACAGATGTACATTGTGTGTGGAATGTCAAGCAGTCAGAAGAGTGACCGGGCTAAGTGATGGCAGAGCAGAACAAAAATGGATCATTCTTCTTTGGTGGAGTGCCATGCAGTATAGAGGCGGGAACAGCTAAATCGCCAGAGGGTGGTTGATCACACACTTTCAATGTTGGAAAGAGAGATTTGTTCCAGGTATTCTGCCAGTGACCCAGGATTGGTGAAGTCTTTGGTCACATTATTATTGTAAGTTACACACATTTTAGCTGGGTACAGCATCCCATATTTTGCCCCAATTTGTTTCAGTCTGGGACAGTATTCCAACAACATTTTCCGAACCTTAGCTGTTTGTTTAGATAGGTCAGGCACAAAGAAGATGGTATTGCCTTCATATTTTATCGGGGCCAGGGATCTGGCTTGCTGCATGATTTCGAGAACTTGATTGTAGCGAAGCAGCTGAACTACTACAGGTCTGGGGTATTTATTACCCGGTCTTGGTTCTCTGGTGGGAACTCGGTGGGCGTGATCAATTTTGAATTCTTGCTTGAAGACTTTGGGGATCATAGTAGATAGAAATCCAAGCATGTCACGGCCTTCCAATAGGCTCAAAAGCCTAAAATTATTTCTACGAGAGCAATTGTTAGAGTCCTCGAGGTCAGCTTCCAACGTCAAAATTCTCTTTGTTAATCTGAGCAAATTGGTGATATTGGTTTCAGCCACCGTGAGTTTTGCTTCAGTGGTGGTAACTCTGGTAGTTAGGGAGGCTAATTCTTTGAAAGTGGTGATTTCTGCTTTGATATCCTCAGTATCCTGCTTGGTTTCCTCGAGCAAATCACGCATGGCACGTACATCATCAATGAGCTGTTGCAGTCGGTCTCCGTCTGTTTTTTCGGCAGCCGATTTCTGCAATGAGATAGGTTCCAAGCAACTTCACTTGCCTGTTTTGTTGGTTGCCATGGTCTACTGCACACGTAATGAACAAAAAGTCCAGCAAGAATATCTTAATTCGCGATATTATTTGATTCTTTATAGAGTGTGCTCCGGGAGCCGAGAAGTTATGCTGCCATTAGCTGCATGGCTCACTAGCGCCCCCTTGGGGTTTTTACCTTCTGAAAAAGCCCCTCCATGTCTCTGAGCTGATCTTTACTACATATGTATAGCATGATTTAAGCTTTATTTAGGCACATTTTCTGGGTAGTGCTCTGATATTATAATACACAAAGGGCTCCTTTTACGAAGCCGCGTTAGCGGTTTAACGTGCCCAATAGTGCATGCTAAACTGCTGGCCGCGCTAGCCACTACCGCCTCCTCTTGAGCAGGCGGTAGTTTTACGGCTAGCGCGTGATAAAGTTACATGCGATAAAGCCGCTAATGCGGCTTCGTAAAAGGAGCCCAAAGTCTTTCACTGCCTCTTTCCTTTTTGAGGTATTTTTATACCTTGACCCCAAATCTTTTTTTGACTAAAGTAATACTTTTAGCAGTTAACGGGAAAACAAGGCAGAACAGGAGGTAAATTTTACTACCATAAACTTACAGCGTTCAGAGAGGGGATTTCCCCGGTTCTGGCCCCTTGCTCCTTAATCTCCCCTCCAACCATCTCATTTACAAGGGGGGGGGGGGGTGTAGAAGGTGCCGTATACTGGCAGAAATATAAAGCCACCTCTGTAACCTTCTAGTTGTAAAACAGCAGAAGCGAGTCCCGCAGCTGCGAAGTGACTTCTCATCCCACCCAAGGCCTCAAGCACAAAAGAGCGGCCGGGAAAAGTGAAAGAACGAGGAGCAGGGAGAAGAAATGAGCGGAGAGCGCGGGGCACACTTGCCCCGTCCCTCTGGCACTGCTCGGGGCCCAGCAACCTATTCGGTACAAATGGGCGCTGGGGAGCCCCTTTCCGACAGCAAGGCGTCGCCCATGCTCCCTTGGTGTCGCGGTAAGGTGCAGGCTTCCCACCCCCAGCCAATTAAATAGTGGTTGATGTGCCCCGACGCCCTCCCTCACCTATCTGCTACAAGTCCGTTTCCTCCTTCCCACGACTGAGCCCGTGACAGCAAGAAACGGGGGGAAAGAAGCCATAGCGAAAGCCGCCTGGCCTCAGTGGTCTGCAGTGCCACCACTGGTGGAGGACCCCGGGAGACGCAGCGTCTGCTTCGCGCCAAAAAAAAGGTACCTCAATCTTAATACCCAGCTCCCTGGATGGTCAGGACAGAGCACCTGCCACATTTACCTTCCACCCTCTTTGATACAGTCAGCTGAATCCAATACCCAGCACTCTTCTCACCCTCCCACAGCAAGACACAGCACCTTCCACGTCTGAATCCTGCTTAATAAAAGTATCTGAATCTTAATACCCAGCTCTCACCCTCCCCTAGGCACACAGCACTTTCCACCTGCACCCTCTCAGAATCTACTACAGGACACAGAATCTCTCCTACAGTAGAGCCAGATGACTCTAATACCCAGCACTCTACTCACTCTCTCCCAGCAGGACAGCAGCACCTTCCACTTTCACCTGTCTCCAGAGCAGGATTAATACGGCCCCTAGGCACACAAGTACACTGGGCATCCTGCCCCGCCCTCACCCCACATGCCCCGCCCCCTGCCCCGCCTCCATGTATTTACTTTTTTATTTCCACTTTATTTCTTTTATTTTTAAATTCAAAACAAACAAAGATTACCATACCAGTGCCAGTGTACAGTTTTTCTTCTATGCAACCTCCAAATATCTCTGAACAAAACTCTCCTTCCTTCCTAGAGGAAGAGATCTTCAGCTGGCAGGGCTTTGGGAAGCCCACCAATTTATATTTTGCATTTGGGTAGGAGGCATGGGGCATAGCGGGGAAGAAAATTTAGTGCCCATCATTTTATTGGACTAATACATTTCTTACTTAGCTTTCAGAGGTTAAAACCTCTTTCTTCACATCAGTAAACTATATTGCTGTTACAGAATCCCTGTCCTGACCTGAGGAAAGGAGTTATGGTTTCTGAATTTGTAAAAAATGTATTAAAAATTAGTTCAATAAACAGTATTTCCATTTTCTATTAATAAACGATTATCAACACAGCTACAATAATACCTTATCCTAAAGCAAAAATAAATAAATAAAACAAATAGATATTTTTTTTCTACCTTTTGTTGTCTGGTTTCTGCTTTCCTCATCTTCTCATCATTCTCTTCGTTCCATCCACTGTCTGCCCCTTCCATAAAATGTTTCTCTCCCTCTGCCATCTCTGCTCCTGCCCCCTCCCCCACCTTGGACTGGCATCCATTACCTTCCCTCTGTTCCCCTCATAGTCTGGCATCTCTCTCCTTCCATCTCTCCTTCCCTCCCCCCCTGTGGATTTTAGCAATTCTCTTCTCATTTCCTTCACTTGGATGTGATATCTTTGTATCCTTCCCTGTTCTTTGGCATCTTTCTCCTCTCCTCTCTCTTCCCTTTCCTTTTCTTCTCTGGCCTTCCTTCTCTATTTTCTGCCTCTGTGTAAATTAAATTGTTTCTTACTATTCAGCTCTCAGTTTCCCTCTTTTCACTGTGTCTACTCACAGCTTGCCACACCTTTCCTTCACCCCTCCACTATCTTACTAACTCTATCTTCTTCCCCTCATCCAGCATGTGGGAAAGCAGTAGCAGTTGTGAGGAGGTGAAGGCTGGGCACAAGTTCTCTCCACTTCCATCATCTGCCCTGCTCCCTTTTGTCTCCCATCATCTGCCCTGCCCCTTTCTTCCCATATCCATCATCTGCCCTGCTCCCTTCGGTCTCCCTTCTCCCCACTTCCATCATCTGCCCTGCCCCTTTCTTCCCACATCCATCATCTGCCCTGCTCCCTTCGGTATCCCTTCTCCCCACTTCCATCATCTGCCCTGCCCCTTTCTTCCCACATCCATCATCTGCCCTGCTCCCTTTGGTCTCCCTTCCCCCCACTTCCATCATCTGCCCTGCCCCTTTCTTCCCACATCCATCATCTGCCCTGCTCCCTTCGGTCTCCCTTCTCTCCACTTCCATCACCTGCCCTGCCCCTTTCTTCCCACATCCAACATATGCCCTGCTCCCTTCGGTCTCCCTTCTACCAACATCCATCATCTGCCCTGCTCTGCCTTGTCCCCTTCTCTCTCTTCCTCCACCCCAGGCCTATCTCACTACTCACCTTTCACTCCAATTATGTTATTTTAGAATGGCAATGCGGACCCTCCGATCGGCAACGTGGCCCCCCTCCGATCAGCAACACGGGCACCCCCATCGATGGAAAGTAATACAAACGAGCAACGCGGGTAAGAACGGTAAGGGGAACTGTAATTTTGCAAGTGATGCTGCTTGCCCAAAGCTTTGCTCTGACGCGCCCAGGCAGAAACAGGAAGCTGTGTCAAAGGGAAGCTTTGGGCAAGCAGCACTGCTTGCAAAATTACAGTTCCTCTTGCCTTTCTTACCCACGTTTGCTCGTTTTTATTACTCTCCGTCGATGGGGGGACCCACGTTGCAGATCGAGGGGGCCCGCATTGCCAATCAGGGGGCCCGTGTTGCCGATCGGGGGGGCCCGCATTGCCGATCAGGGGGGGGCATCGCCATTTTGAAAAAACAATGTTGATGCCCTCCTTCATCGAGCCTCCCTGACCATTTCGGGCCCTAGGCACGTGCCTACTAGGCCTATTGGTTAATCCGGCCCTGCCTGTCTCTCCAGCAGATGGTTATCTAAGCCTACTACAGATACTATTTGAAACAAAAAAAGAGCCAGAGAGCTTGTCTTGATGGGCGACTATAACAATTGGCTGGATCGCCCATGCTGAGACAGTTTGCAAGGGCATGGGGAGGTAGTTGGGTAAGAATGAGTCGGAGATAGAAAGGTGGGACTTGGTTTCCCACCAGGAAGGGATTGGTCGAGCAAGGGGAAGCATGCATGATGGGAAGGGGTTTTGAGGTTGCATGCCTCCGAGGAACAGTGTGCATTCCTGTCCCTCAGAGGCAACTTTTGAGGTGCATGTACTCCTTTGCTCAGGTACAGCCTTACCTTTTTAGGTTTGCTGGGCTTCGGGTTTGGGCTGATCCCGTTCGGGAGGCACATTGTGGTATGCTGTCTGTTTGTTGTGAGGTAGAGCGGCAGCATTCCTGGGCTCCCTGACGGTGGTGGCGGCGGCGTTAGGTTGTTCTGACATGCAGCGCGTACACTGGGTGATGCGCGGGGCCTGCGCTGGGCGTTGGGCACCAGTAGCAGAGGTTGGGGCATTCCCTGATACGGTGTGGTTGCCTGCCCGAAGTTGGGTGTGCCATATCCTCGGTCAGGCGGCGGCCTGCTGGACCCGACGGTGTGACTCCCTCTTGGGCGCTTGCTACGGGGGATGTTGCCGATACAGTTCTTGGGTGGCGGTCCGCCCTGTTGCCTGGCCAGCCGTGGCAGGTGTGTGGTGGACTGCAGCACATCTTGACGAGGCGGCCCGGGTGTGCCATGCACAGGGGTCGGGGTCGTGCTGCAGGGTCTTAGTGCGCAGCCGGGCAGGGTGTGCGTGGCGGCTGTGGGGTTTAGGTGGCGTGAAGGTCATGCTGACCCACTCCCGGTGGCCTTCGCATAAAGAGAAGCGCTGAAAATACTCATTCACATACGTACAGCTCAGCTTGATTGCTTTGCAACACCCTAGAGTCAAATAAAGGGTTCACGTTGCTGTCTGCAACACCTGACATGGATTCAAACATTTTTCCTCTTCGGGGGGGGGGGGGGGGGGAGGGAGGCGGTTTACGAAGTCTGTTACCACCTAGCAGAGTGCCAGATCATCTTGCGACAAGCACAAGACACCTGTGTAAGGTTTTCTACCACATAAAAGTTCTTTGTTAATATTTTGGCATAAAACTAAATGAACACAATATGTACAGCCCAAATCATAGTTTAACATAATTTACCTTTGGCGAAACAGGAAAGAGGGTATTATAGCACATTAAAAACAAACAAACTTACTTACTTAGTGTATTGCAGGAAGCAGTATAACTCCGTAAAAACCCCCAAAACAAAACATGGGACAACAGGGCCCATGGCCCCTACCCCACTGCATCTTCCGCTGGAGAGATTGGGGTGGTGTTGGAGGATGGTTTCTCAGGCCCTTCTGACCACAGAGCTATTCCGCAAGTTGACGCGTCTCCATGGACCAGTGTGGCTCACTGGTGGAGTTGCTGCCTCTGCACCCAGAGGTTGTGAAATCTAATCCTAGTGCTGCTCCATGTGACCCTGGATGAGTTATTTAATCTCACATATGTGTTTCCGTTTTACATGTGAACTTTACTAACTTGAAAGAATGTGGGGGTGCATGGGGCTTCCTATCTTGTAGACCATCAGTGCGTGGGGCGGAAGCGGCTGCCTTGGACTGGGGCGGTGGGTACTGGGTAGGACACATGGGGTGAATTACCACTGCAGCAGGGGGTGGTTTCGAGGGGCCATCAGGGCTTTCTTTTTGTGGGTCTGTGGTGTCTTGGTTTCTTCTGGCAGCCTTCTGCCACCTGTTGGTGCCCACGTAGTCTTTTGTGGGACTGTCCAGAAGCTCAGCTCAGCCTGCGGCATTGCCGGGATATCGCAGGGTGTTGGAACATCCAGGTACTCTTGTGGAGCTCGGGTAATCTGGTTTGGTACAGCCCCCAGCGGTAGCTAGGTGGGGTCACTGCCTTCATGGCGGCAAGGTGGCCTTAGGGTTGCGGGGATTTTTTGGTATTGTGCGGGGAACCGGATCCTTGGGGGTTTTGGGGCAGAGTATTGTGGAGGTTCCCTGGGGGGCGCCAGAACAGGGGGGGGGCGTGTATTGCAGCACGCTACAGGAGAGAGCCCATAGTGGGTGTCCTGAGTCCACACTGGGTAGGGTGCTCGAGAGTTATAAAAAAGGTGGGTGTGTTAACAACAGTGATAAAAAGATCAATACTGCGGGTATCAACAACTTCATGTACATTGGAAGAGCCAATATGAAAGTCCTCAATATGAAGCTTATCATTATCAACTTTCAGTTCAATGGTGTGGGAAGGTTTTGTCATCAAATATTGTTCCACTTCAAGGGTAAAGTTGATGGGATGTCCACGGAAAACATCTAAGATTTCTAATTCAGTTTCAGTAGGAGTAGAGTCCAAATGAAAAAGAGAAACACCTCCAACGGAAACAAAAGCATAAGGTGGAACAGTAATCATACAGACATTACTAGGTAAAGTAAAACGATTAGTCACATCATGTTTGGTATAGGTGACAATAAGTTCAGAAGTAGGAGTACTGATTAACCAAGCATTGTTTGCAATGGCAACAGTGGTGTCAGAAAAATCCACATACTTAGTCATGGTTACCTGGCATTTCTCAGGAATGGAGACAGATAAACCACAGAGTGTTTCAGAGGTGTCTTTCAGGAAGGGTTTACCAGGGCAGAGCCAAATTAGGGACCAAATAATGAGTGGGATCATCATAGTGGAAAGCTACATGTTCTGGAGTGTCCACCTTTATGTGAATGTTATCTTTCCAGGTACCTACATTAAGAACGTGTTTTAACTGGTAGACATTCTCAGGGAGAATAAAAGGTATATGTAGCACAAAAGCCAGTTCCATGCGTTCTACATTTACATATAAAGGAACTGCAGAACCTAAGTGGAAAGCAATTTGGATTTGAAAAGGGTCAAGAGGAATACGAGTAATTTTAGAAAATGCTTCTCTAAGTACATCAGAGGAAACCAAATACAGGGGAATATGACCCAATAGAAGATGACTAATACTAGTGTCAATTTCACGGAAAAGATTATAAGTCATTTCTCTCATGGGATGCATAAATGTACGCTCATCATTCATCATGCCTTTGATCACAGATACCTCAGCAGCATTAAAGTCAATTTGATGTGAATGCAGATTAACTAGAGTCACAGTATCATGGAGAGTCTGTCCTTGAGCAATGAGTTTTTGCTGTTGGATACTCACTTGAGACTGAATTGCATCCAAATTATTTTGGAACTGATTGACAGTTGTACGTAGTTTATTAATGGAGACAGCATTTGCAATGGACATTGATGAGCCAAAAAGTGAACCAAGAGCAGTAATTAAAAGTACACCAGAGACAAAACCAACAAAACGTTGGGGTCTGCCATGGTGAGGTTGAACCTGCGGTACCATTACTTTTTCAAGTTGACTCAGAATATGCTGCACATTGGTAGTAGCATAGCGCAGGTGGTCACGAAACCATAATTGGGTATTCCAGTTAGTAGTAGGAGCGTTGGTTTGACTGGTAAAGTTGAAATGCTTCCGGAACACATCGAGAGGAGCCAAAGAGATGAAGACTTTCTGTGTAACGATCTGCGACTGAGTAATCAGGAAACCAGGAGAATCTTGAAGGACAACTCCGGATTGGGGACCAGGTTCGATCATCTTGGGACCAACTCCAATCGGCATGTAAAACAAGAACAGCAACAGCAGAACTCGTTTCTCCATCTGAAAAACAGAATAGAAGCAGACTATGCCGTTGGGTTAACATTAGACATTACAGCAATGGTTTCATCCTGGGCAAATTTATTGGGATGACATGGTCTCAGTTGATTAATGTGGACCCATTTAAGGACATCTGCACCTGGAGAATTCGATTTGATGAGAATTTGATAGGCCACAGGTGAAGCTTTTTCCACTATAGGGAATGGACCATGCCAACTTGGCAAAAATTTACTTTCTTTAGTCTTGGTTTTGCCAAAATTGTAATAAAATACCTTGTCGCCAATTTGGTATTCCTTTGTGGTAGTCCTATGATCATAATAGGCTTTTCTACCTTTAGCAGCAATTTCCAGATTTTTCTGGGCAAAAGAAAATGCACCCTGTAAATGGTTACGTAAATGGGTGACATATTCATGAGCAGTAGTAGCACTAGAAAGATTTACATCATTAGTTCTATACAACAAATGAATTGGTAATATCATTTCTCTACCTGTCATCATTTCAAAAGGCGTCACCCCCGTAGACCGGTGAGGCGTGGCACGAATAGCCATCAGTACCAAAGGTAACTTCATGTCCCAATTCTTACCAGAGGTAGACACGTACTTCTTCAGGATCGTGATGATAGTACGATTCGCTCTTTCCACTTGTCCCGATGATTGAGGGTGGTAAGCTATGTGCAATTTACTTTTCACTCCGAGCATCTTCCACATATGTCGCATCACCTCTGCAGTGAAATGTGATCCTTGGTCTGAGTCCACTCTCATGGGCAAACCCCACCTACTGAACACATGATTCAGTAACAAGGTAGCGGTAGTCTCTGCCGTACAATTGGGTGCAGGCAAGCACTCAATCCACTTTGTAAACAAACAAGTGACAGACTTATTACCTCGGGAGGAACGGACCACTGGGCCAATCCAGTCAATCTGGATGTCGGACCAGGGCATGACCAAACCCTTCTTTCTCAAGGGTGCTCGGTGAAGTGGTGTAGAGGGTTGAAATTGACAACAAGTCAAGCAACCTCTCGTATATAACTGCACATCTTGCCGCATATGAGGCCAGTAGGCCACTTGCTTCAGTGTCTCATAGGTAACTTCTTCACCTCTATGTCCAGCACAAGGTTCATCATGGGCATGTTTCAACATGATTCCTCGATATGCACGGGGTACAACCCACTGCACAATACCATGCTTACTCGTCCGAGTGAGCAGGTTCTGATGAATCGAAAATTTCTCTCTGGAGGTGTAGAGTATCCTAAGTTCTTCATCCTTCCGATCGTCTTCAGACAATGGATGATCCTGTGGATTCTGTATGAAGTTATAGAACTTTCCCAGAATAAGATCTGTCTTCTGAGCGATTACAAGATCAAAGGAAGGGACATCATTACCCCACTGCATTACAGGTGTTTCAGCTACCTGTTTAGCTTGGCGTCGAGTAATAGCATGTACCATTGAAAACAACTCTTCAGGGCATTGCCATAGTTCACCTGACAAAGCACCTTCTTTGGCCAGTTGATCCGCAAGGTCATTTCCGATCTTGTCAGAACTATTAACTTTAGCATGACCTTTCACTTTCTTCCAGTAAATGGTCATGTCATTGTCTCGTACCAATTGATCTAAGGCTAGAATCAAGTCGCCATGATGGACAGGCTTTCCTTTGGAATTTAACATGTCCTTCTTTTTCCACACGGGTAAGTGAGACACAAAGTTTTGACGCACATAATCAGAATCTGTACAGATAATCAGTTCTGGGATCCCCTTTTGTACCGCAGACTGTACAGCGACCAAGGCTGCTACAATCTCTGCGTATTGGTTGGTTTTAGCACCCAATTTATACTTCAAGGTTTCCATAGGTGTGTCGACATTCCACACTACACCTACTCCTGCGACCAAGTTATGGGTCGAGGTCTGGTGGAAGGCACAGCCATCTACGTAGACTTGGGTGTATTGGCACATAGCTGTTCATCATAAACCTCCTCTTCTGGTGGAACATCAGGTTCCGGTATACCTGTAAGAGAATCTTGTTCTGTACAATCATGCAATTCTGCTATCCCTTGGGCTACTGTGTTACGATGTTTCAGGGCATACTTTACCTGTAAAGGCCATCCTTGGAGAGCCAAAGTCCATGAAACTATTCGGCTATTGGAGACACGACCAGTTTTGATCTTGTCACTGCCCAAGAAACTAATGGGTTGATGACAAGTCTCTACAATGAGTTTTTCTCCTTGGATATAACTCCGAAAATGTTGAAGAGCCCAAACAGTTGACAGAAGAGCTTTCTCACATTCAGAATACTTCTTCTCTACATCGGTGAAGCCTTTGCTTGCATAGGCCACCACACGCTTGTCAGAGTCGTATTTCTGGTACAGGACAGCACTCATAGAGTATTTGGAGAATCCTAGGTCGATGAAGAATTCACGACCACTCTCAGGGTAGGACAAGCAAGGAAAGCGATTAAGCTGCTCTTTCATCTCTTGCATAGCATCTTCCTGTTCAGGACCCCACGTCCAAGGTACATCCTTCTTTAGTAAGGCAACCAAGGGTCTAGAGATCTCTGCATACTGATCTATGAACTGTCGAGAATAATTGCATATTCCTAAAAATGAACGAAGTTCCGTCAAATTGGTAGGTTTCCTCAACTGTTGTAGGGCCTGTATCCTTTTCTTCTGTGGTCGAAGACCTTCAGAGGAAATGTCATACCCTAAATAATTCAGAGATGTTCGGCACCATTGACCTTTGGCAAGAGTCAATTTAGCTCCTGCATTTTGCAATTGTTGGAACACATGTTCTACCTCTTCCAGGTGTTTCTGAAAGGTGGGACTCTTGATCAGGATATCATCCACATAGACTAGAGTTCCTCGAGCTTCCGCATCTGGAAGGGCTTTATGGAGAAATATATTGAACTCAGCTGGAGAGTTCAGAAAACCAAAAGGTGTTCTATTCCACGTGTACTGTTTCTTCCCAAAGGTAAATGCTAGTTTGTATTGATCCGGTGGATGTACAGGAACTGTCCAAAATCCAGAAGCTAAATCCAAACTGGTAAAATACTTAGCTCCTTTGATGGTAGTCAAGCTCTGGTCAAGATGGGCCATAGGCCACCTAGACAAGGGTACCCGCTTGTTTAGCTGTCGGTAGTCCAAGGCAATTCTCCAACTGTTATTCTTCTTCAGGATTGGCCACAAGGGTGAGTTGTATGTACTGTTGCAAAGCCTAATGATACCCCTAGTTTCCAGGGTATCAAGTATCTCTTGCACGGACTCATACGAGGCCAAAGGAATCTTATACTGACGTACGAAGACGGGCTTACTGTGGAGATCCGTAGGAATCTTGGTCACATGTAGATTGGTCAGACCAGTGTCATAAGAATCCACTGCAAAAAGGTCTCGATACTTGTACAACAACTGTGTGAACTGAGCCTTTTCTTCATCAGAAGAGCACGCATCAGCTAGGTCCACTTGTTCCTTTACCATAGCATCAAACTTAGAAAAAGGTTGGTTGGAAGAGATTTCCACTTGGTCTTCAATCTGTTCTTGCAAAGATGAAGACTCAATGGCATTCACCGCTTTAGATTGGTCAGACAGAGCTAACTTCCTGGATAAAATCAAAAAATCATTATCCACTGTTACATGGGAAGTCGTTGCATCATATGGCCAAAGGAAGTCCAGTGAAATGAGTCCTTTAGGTGAGGTAAAAATATGGTCCAGTATATCCCTCCCCTGGCAGGGGTCAACAATGGAAGACAAGCTGCCAATGATAGGCAATGTTACCTCAACATCAGGAAAAGATTCACCCACTAGAAAACCCAAATGTTCTCCAGCGGAAAGAAAGACTTCCGTAGGTTGAGCATTGACAATCAATACATGGAAAGAAGAGGTAGGTACTTCAAGACATGGTAAAGCACCTAGAGAAAGACCATGCTCGAGAAAAGAGGAATTCGGGTTGAAAAAGCCAATATCATCGAGCATGCGTTGACCATGGGCCAAACGAAGAGGCAGAGCAAAATCCTGCACAAGGCCAGGAATCTTGACGTCTTCAGCATAAACCACTTCACAAACTTGAGGAAGAAGTTGTCCAGCCTTCAGACCATCCATCAGGTCCACATCTTCTACCGGGGTGCCTTGCAATCTGCTCCAAAGCACACCGTTCACCAAATCAACGTAGACTCCTAGACGAACAAGACATTCTGATCCTAAACACAAGGATGTGTATAGGCCTTTCACCACAGAAAAGTGATGAGTGAAAGTCTTAGAACCCAGGGTCAACGAAAGGCTACAAACCCCAACAAGAGGCTTGACCCCCTGACCTGATATAGGTAGGTGAGTAGAGTGGCGCCGAACAAACGGAACTGATGTGGTTCGCTGAAGTTGACAGTAAAAAGATTCACTAATCATGGAGATGTCACTCTGGAGTAGCAGTTGAGCTTGAACTGGGACAGAACCATGCAGGTGAACATCAACAAACAAGTCAGTATCATCCTGGTGAAGTACAGCCAGTAGACGAGGATGAGAGGTCAAAGAACTGGAAACAGATGAGGTCGGGTCTTGGACAGTCTCTTGAGGTGGATCTGGCACGGGGAACATAGACTTCAGAACAATCTCCAAATGGTCAGCCTGGAGAACAATGTCAGATATTTGTTCCTTGGGAACGCTGACAATCTCACGGTCTGTGGGACCCCCTTCTGGAACATTGGCATACCGTAGCTCCAAAATGTGTGGATCCGCTGAACGCAGGAAATTTATTCGAATTGAAGTATCGTTTCGTTCCACAGTACTGGTAACCTGGGGAAGGCGTGTAGTCGGTACCTTTCCAAAAGGAAGGGGACGAGTCACCTGAGCCCAGACCACTTCTTGGACGTAATCCAAAATAGGCCGCAATCTCTTCAAAAGATCGTTTCCAATCAAAAACTCTTCTCCTGGACTAGTGGTAATAATCACTGGGTGTTTAACATTCATTTTGCCTAACTGCAAGGTCAGCCAAGTTTGACCAACTGTCTCAATGTTCTGATGTCCATATGCAACCAAAGACAAATCACTGTGAACAATCAACAGTGTATTCTGGGTACCCAGGGTAGTCTGCAAACGTTGGAATAGTCCCTGAGTGATCAAAGTCACTTCGGAAGCCGTATCAAGTAAACCGGGACAAGACAAAACCTGTTGGAGAAACAAAGGTAAAGTGTACCGTTGACCCATAGGCTTTAACCTACCCAAGAAATACTTGTGTGACTTAATGGAATCCCACGAAGGAAACCACTCGGAGTTCTCAGATAATTCACTGGATTGTACCAGATCTATGTCTTGTGTAGCATCAGGAGATGTTGTTTGGACAGAAGATACAATAGTGGGTGGAGAAATTGGTTCTCGGACTAGTCATGCGGTATCATCCTCTAACAATTCGGGTGTGTCATCCAGGTCGTCTACTGAGGAAGCATGGGTATCAGTTACTACAGACTTGACCACTCGAGTTCCGGAAGACCTGTAACTGATATTGTTATCCTTTCTCCTTGAGGTCTGTTCCTTTCTCACGGGGACAGATGCTGCCAATTGTTTAGAAGTCAATTCCAGGGCAGAAATACGATCCACCACCTGAGCCAATTGTTCCATTATCACACTGAGGTCACTCTGCTTCTGTTGCTTATTGGGCCATCTCTTCTTCTGTGTCTTGGGTCCATCCCTATTGGGTGGTGCATCAGAAGAGGAAGTCTGGTCTGCTGGACGAGATGGAACAGGTCCTGGAGTGGAAACTACAGAGCTACTAGGTTCCAAAGCAAGTGAATTCTGAACTGCGCATACACTCAGCTTAGGTTCCTTAGATTGTGCTTTGGGCACCGGTTTCTCAGATGGGCCTGCAGGAACCCTGACTTTATGATCATAGAAATCCTCGGCTACGGCTAGGATCGATGAGTAAGAGGCCTTTTTCATACCAGCCACAACCACACTCATATATTCAGGCAAGGCTATTGCAAAGAGAGATCGGAATTCTCCATACTCCAGTTCGTCCTCAGAAGGAGTCCTGTCTGGAAAGAAATGTCATTTCAGACGGAAAGCAAATTCACGGGGATTTTCCTGGAGTTCACAACGCAAATGGAATGCAGCTTTGCGAGATTCAATGGAATCAGCGTATGTACCATAACATCTTTTGAGTTGTTGTTCCACCTCTAACACATCCGAAGTACCAGTGATGATGGATCGCAACGTCTCAGAACACTCAGAAGCAAAGGACCAACGGAGTAAACGAAGCTTATCACTGTCCTCTGTCACTGCATAAGTTTCAAAGAACTCATGTATTGAGGCCAAATGTGCTTCAATAGTTAGCTTAGTTCCCTCTCTAAAAGGTTCTATCATTTGTTTAAACATCTTCATTAACTGGACGTGATAGGGTGGTATGGTATAACCACCTCCACGCTTTTGAGTTTCTTTCACTGTTTCAGTATTGTGCTGTGACCTTTGTGGAGCATGTTGTGAAATGTCTGGTGCTTTGGCGCCATCTAGTGGTTGTTTAGGCTCACTGTAAACTGACCTTACCGGATGAGGTTTAGAGTCAGAAGGTTCAGTGACGTCACAGGAATTTGAGATAGACCTTACAGGGCGTGGTTGCTGCACTGGGCGTGGTTGCTGCACTGGGCGGTCAGCTAGTGTCACTAATTTCTCAGGGCAGGGTTTGTTACTAGGCAACAAGTCATCTGCAGTAGAATCAGAACACTCCTGCGAATTCCTGTACCCACCTCCCCCCCTAGAGCTGTAAAAAGAACGAAAGACTGTTCTAGGAGCTGGCGTAGGAGAATGAGGAGGCGACACAGGGAGAAAGGGAGCTTGAATATCCCTCTCACTACAAAAAGTAGCAACCTTGTCTTGCAAAACTTTCACATCAGTAGCTAACGCAGATCTTTGTGAGGATATGGTTTGAACATTCTGGCGCAGAGCCAAATTATCTGCATCTGCCTGACATAATGAGTCAGTTAGCTGTGTGACCTGTAACTCACTTTCGGAAAGTCGGTTCTGAGACTCAACAAAGTCCGCTTGTAAAGCACATAATTGCCTGTCAGCACGGGCAGCCTTTTCATTAGACAGACGTTCGGTAGAGTTTAACTTTTCACCCAGACAAACATAAGCAGAAGTTACGTCTGCAAGTTCATTCTGCAATCTGGATACAAGCTCGGCAAGTTTTCTTTCACTCTTATCATGATCTTTATGACAAGTAGCTAAAGAAAGCTGTAAATCTGCCTTCTGAGCCCGGACAGTATTAAGTTGCGTCACTAAAGATGTACACTTAACACAAGAAATATCCACTGTACTTTTTTTCTGACTTTCAAGTTCAGCATTCAACTCAGAACATTGATGTCGTAACTCAGATATCACCTGATCAAAGTCGGAATGTTGATCTTCACAATTAGAAGCTAACAGTTCAAGGGAATCATTACGAGTCCGTTCTGCCTGCAAAGAATTTTTACAATCCTCTAATTGCTCATATAAATCACTCTGAAGCTGACGTTGTTGAGATAAACTAGCAGAGACAGAAGTTTTAAAAGCAAACAATGCACAAATGAGCTCCGAATAATTTTCACCTGTAGGCTTCGTCCTTGCCTGTAGGAGACGCTGTAACACAGCACAGTAAGCTGGATTTGTGTTCTCCATGTCAGCAGGCAATAAACGAATGAGATCAGAAAAATACGCTTCATGATCTGACTGTTTTAAAACTTGCACAGCCAATTTCTGAAAGACGTCTTTTTCAAGAGATGCCACGAAATTTGAGTTTCAGTGTCCACAGACATAGCTACAGTCGTAAATTAGAAACCTAAAGATATCCCGGACGAGCCCCCAAAATCTGTAGAAGGATTTATGGTTCACTTAGCGGTATTATAAACACGTTACGTCTCTGTTAAGTGGTCTAGAGAAAACCATAACCTCTTATTCAAGTTCAAATATCAAGGTCTAATTATACAACAAAAAAAAACCAGGCTAATGAGAAATATCTTTATTATGAAAATAGAAAAATATAATTCACAAGCCAGCTGCAGAATCTAAAGATTGTTCAAAATATCTAATTACACAAATGAAACTCAGTACATGATTGTCACAATCTAATGGTTAGACAATTAAGTAAAACTTCTTGTTAAACACGCACACTATTCCTTATAATAATAATCCCTGATTAACAAATGATTATCACCCAGGTAACTTTCCAACCCTTTACCTTTATCACAATTGATTCCTATCTAATTCCCAAGCTAATAAAAGTAATTTCCGTATGCTCACCCTTAATTAGCCTCTCCGGCACAATTAGGTGGAAGAGAAAACTTCTTGTCAGCTGAAAGACGTCAGGAATACCGTTGTAAAAGTTACACGTGTTGAAAATCTTTGATGAGGCTATAAATCATCAGCAATGAGTTCCGTTTATCTGTGCTAAATTCAGAACAGTTTTTAAATGTCCGAATTTCTATCTCTTAGGCAGAGAATCACACGAGGTAACTTACAGGTCTAATTATTGAAAGAAAAAGTTTACATATAGAACATCTGTGAGCAGATCTGAGCTTCCCCGGACCTTATCACAGACTAACTAATTATTAATTAATTAGCACCTTTCTTTTCTTGAATCTCATCAGATGACTTCCTCGGACCAATCCAGAAACAGAACTTGATGAATAGCCTTTCTGTATAAAGTATCATATATGCTGGAAGACCCAGGGCCGTTAGACAGATAAGAACAGAATAATTTCTTCAAGATTCACACTGTCCCATTATTAAAGCACAGATGAATGCCCTTGAATAGCAACATTCGGGTACATCCCAATAATGCATCAGGCAGAAACAGCAAAGCTGTGTACTTCTTACTTCTTGCAAAATTCATGCTGGAAAGTTGCTTGCAGAGAGAGATTCTTGAAACAATGGTTCAGGCTTGATGACATCATAGAGGCCTAACCTTCAGGTGTGAATACGGAAATATCCCTACAGTAGGGTGCTCGAGAGTTATAAAAAAGGTGGGTGTGTTATCACAGCGCGCTATGAGGGTGTGCCTCGTAACGGGTGCCTCACATTCCCACTGGGCAGGGATGGGTGGTATGAGACCTCGGTGGTAGATACAATAGATGTGGCTAGTGGTATGGCTGTCCCATGGGCTGGCCTACCCCCTGGCTTTTTCTGCACATAGAAGGGAGGGACACCCCGGGGAAGTTCGCGGGAGGCCTTCACATGCCAGTTTCCCTGGAGCACGCTTGCTGCCTCTGTGTGGTCTGGGATGAGGGACGGATTGGGCTTGACAGGGGTGGAGGGTATGGCAGATAGAGCTGGGCGGGGCTGAGGGTGATTGCAGTCTGGGTCTGCTACAGGGGTCCCTGCTGTGCATTGCTTGCTTGTTGCTACAGTTTTCTTCTGTTTATTTTCAGGACTGGAGCCGAGTGCTGGTCCCACAGTGCTTCAGTCCTGGAGGTTGTTGGTGCGTTGGATTCAGATGATGTTGGTGAGTGATGGATGCAGATGGGTGACAGGGTGGTTGCTACAGAGGGCGCCATTTCCTCTGCAATCCAGGTCTGGAGAGAGCAAGGTGGCTGCTGGCAGGGCTCTTTGCCAGCAGTTCGCGGAACTGGGGGCTGTTCCGCAGCTGTGAAATGTGGCTTTTAGGGCAGGTTCTGCTGGTTTTCTCGGGTAGGGACCAGGCTGTGTGGGACACATGCTGTTGGCTGGAGCGGGCTGTGTGGTTGCTGTCATGGCGCCACCAGTCAGCGGCACCCCGCACCACCCATTTGATGATATGCCATACAACTGGAGCTGTTCTGCGGTGGTGGTGGGCAGGGCCAGGTGGTCCTGTGGTATCTTGGTGCTTTGCGGGGATGGGACCCGGCAGTGCCGGGGGGCCTAAGGCTGGATGGAGCAGACTGCATGGTTGCTGTTAGGGCGCCATCAGTCTGCGGCTTCTCCCCAATTCTATGCCTTGCTGCAGAACTGTGGATGTTCTGCGGTGATGGCTTTGGGCTAGACTTGGTGGTCTGGCAATATCTTGGTGGTTTGGGGGGTGGAGGCCCATGGAAGGCGGAAGCGGGCTGTATGGTTGCTGTAGTGGCACTGTGGGTTGCAGCACCCTTCCCCCCCCCTTTTCTGTTGGCTGGTTTGGTCTAGTGGTGTCTTGGTGGTTTCTGGGGGGCCGGGGAGAGGAGTGAGCAGGCCGTGTGGTTGCTGTAATAGTTGCAGCACTCTTCCCCCCTTCCAGTTGGCTGGCTTGCCATGGGACTGGAGTGGTTCTACGGCCGCGCAGGTGTGTGGTCTCTGGGGCAGGCCCTGGTTTCACGGCATGCTGTTACTGTGGGAGGTGTACTAGGGCAGGGGTCGGTTCTTCGGGGTCGTGGCTACTGACCTGTCTGGTGTTCTGGCAGGATCGCATGGTGGTTCATGACACAGCGGGGGTGGCCGGGTGGTAGTGGGTTTTTGGGTACGGCTGTGGTCGGTCCCTGCCTTGCTGTGGCGATCATGGCTTGCCAGGTGACTCTGTCGTCCTCAAGGGGTGGGGGACATGGTCTTCAGGTCATGATGTCCCCTTGGTGCTGGTTTTGGGATGCCATCCTTCGTTGTAGCGTTCATGGACGGGTGGTTCCTATATGGGGTAGGGGATGGTGGTAGGGCACTCTTTTCATCTTCCACGTGCCCAGTATTTGGGAGGTAGGGTGTTTTGGTTTTGGCATACGTTGGTGCACGGTGGCATGTCGAGCTGTGGGGGTCATCTGGATATTCACGGGGGATCCTCTTGCCCGCCTCTTCAGGGGGTGGGCCTGCTGTGGACTTTAGGGATTTCAACTGGCTGTTCCCTGCGCGGGTTCCTATGGGTCAGTTCGTGTGGTTGCGAACAGGTGCAGGGGGGCGACCTCTTTGGTGGTTCATGGGTGGTGTATGTGTCAAGTGTCGCTGGCCTGTTGTGACCGGTGTTCGGGGGGTTTCGGATTGTTGGGTGAGCGGCCTCCTGATAGGCGAATCACGGGGCAATGGTCGGGCGGAGTTTATAAAGCTGGGACCTCGGAGTGTCTTCCTGGGTCCTCCGAAGCGGCTTTTCCTGCCCACCCTCCCACCCCTTTTTCTGGTTTGGTTTGTTGGTCAGTTACGGTTCAGGTTTGCAGTTCTCCCAAGCTACTGTATGGAGGGGCCCATTAGGAGCTGGGGGGGGGGGGCAGGGAGCCATGCCTGGGTTCTGGTGTCTCTGGTTTAAAGGGTATGTTGGGACATGCCACCCCCCAGACCCTTGCTGGCATGGCAGGGTCAGGGGACGAATATTATTGGTAATGGTTTAATGTGTAGCTCGGGAGACAGTTTTGTTCTGTGCGTGTGTTAACTTACTGGGTTGTTAACCACCAGAGCTGTGGTTAGGTTGAGGCATGGGTGTGGAGCTATCCTCGGGTTGGCAGTACCACTGTTGATGGTTCATGGATTGGTGAGTGCTTTGGGTGGGGGCACTTAAGGGATTCTTGGCTGCTGCGCTGGTTGATGGGGTTAGTTGGACTTGTCCGAATCCATAGGGTTGCAGCTTTGTTTTTGGGAGAGGGGCCTGAAAGTTACAGGCCTGTGACGGTAACCCGAGCAACAAGGTTTTGGCTCATTGGAAGATGAGAGGGTATTTGGCAGTCAGGTCAGTTTGAGTGATGATGCTGCGAGTCAGGTGACCCTGTAAGGGGGGGGGGCATGGCTTTCCATGCCTACACCCCTAGGCTCATCAGGAGATGAGCGGTTAAGGGAAGGGAGCCCAAGTGAGTGAATATGGCTTGAGGCCCATGGCATGGAATAGGGGCATGGAGATCTATGCCACCCCCTAGGCTCTTGCTGATATGGCAGGGTCAGGGGAATATGATTGTGTTTTGTAAAATTGCAATGTCTTGTAGCTCGGGGTGAAGCAATTGTTCATTGCTAATTGGTAGTCCCAATAAACAAAGCTGCAGCCTGATTATTACCATCAATAAAGTGACATTATTGCTGAAGATATAAGTGCGTGAGTACAGCAAGGGGGGTTTTGTAATCAGGGGGTTGGTGATGGGTTAGATGGGGTGTGAGGGGATGACAACTTGGCCATTCCAGATCCATATGTTATAGTATATGAGTTACTAGTTCAAAGAGACATTTCAGAGCACATATGAAAGAGACATTTAGGTCATCCCTTTCTAATTCCCTTTTTCCTTCTTTGCTGCAGCAAGAAAAGGAGAAAGTCAAAAGCAAGAGCTATAGCAATATTTGGACTTAATACAGCCGTTAAACTAAATTACATCCTATTTTACTTCCACCCAGTAAATAAACAAAGAATTGTAGGTTTCAAAATCCCAATTACTGAAACTTAAATAACAAGAAAGCCAAAGGGCACTTCAAGCAATTTCCTGTTAGAACCTGCTGACTCCAAGTCTGAAAACAGTTTTCTTCTATCACATCCTGTTTTTAAGTTATGTATCAGTTTATGTTTATATCATTTTTGTCAATAACGCTACCTTGAAACATCGGTATTTTACTGTTTCTGTAACACAATATTGAATTTTAGGACAGCTCGATCACATATACCAGTAATTTGAAAGTTTATACTAAAAAGTGATTGTGCTGCTTTTTCTACCTGTGAATTTTTATATTTTGTTTGTTTTTGTGTAAGATACGAGGGTCATTTCATAAATAATGCACACTGTTGGTTTTTTTTTTTTTAATTTACATATTTTATTTTATTTTCAAGTATTTCTTTACAATCCTTCAATATAATCTCCCTGCTTTGCAATGACTGAGTCACAACGTCCGGGAAGCTTCATTATTCCATTCAAGACACTGTTTTTGTTCAGTTGCCAAATGGCTCGGGTACCGGCAGAAAAAAGCGCTTTCAGAGATGCAAAACAATGTCCACGCATAGGTTGTTTCAACTTTGGAAAAAGGTCAAAGTCTAGACTGTTGACAGCATGAGGTAACACCTTCCAGCCATATTTGCATAGTTTTTCAATGACCACATTCCCTAAGTGCGGGCGAGCGTTGTCGTGAAATATGAGTGGCCCAGTCAAGAGCAACTGAGGTCGGATTTTGTGCACTTTTCTGCACATTTTTTGCAAAAAATCACGATAATACACTGCTATGGCACCTCTTCAACATGGAACTTTGTAAGGATGATGCCTTCATGATCATAAGCAAAAATCATCATTTGTTTGACTTTTGATTGAGCTTGCCAAAAAAATTTTTTAACCATTGGGGAAGATGGAGCTCTCCACTTGTCACAGAAAAACTACACAAATACGGCTGGGAGGTGTTACCTCATGCTCCCTACAGTCCATAGGTGAGTCCACCAGACTTTGACCTTTTTCCAAAGTTGAAACAACCTATGCATGGACATCATTTTGCATCTATGGAAGAGCTTTTTTTCCGCCAAGCCATTCAGCAACTAAACAAAAACGGTGTCTTGGATGGAATAATGAAGCTTCCCGGATGTTGGGACTTGGTCTTTACAAAGCAGGGAGACTATATTGAAGGATTGTAAAGAAATACTTGTAAAAAAACAACAAAAAAATGTAAATTTTTTTTAAAATAGTGTGCATTATTTATGAAATTACCCTTGTATTATAGTTATTATGAACAGACGAGGTTGTGTTAACCATCATTATGGTTGTGTTAACCATCCTTATAATTCTGTTATGTCTGAGGACAATTTATTGCACAAGATCAGTGAAAGAATCTGTCCAGAAGACTAGTGCATACAAGCATTATTTTGGCTGTACAGTTGGCGACCAAGATAAAGCGTGGCCATCTCATGTGTACTGCACTGTCTGCTATTCCGGATTAACACAGTGGCAGAATGAGAAACGGAAGAAGTTGCCTTTCATTGTACCCATGGTGTGGCATGAACCAACAAATCACTCAGACTGTTATTTTTGCATGACAAAAATTGCTGGATTCACAAAGAGGAATAAAACAAAAATTGCGTATCCTGATTGCCCGTCAGCAATTAAACCCACTCCTCAAAATTCTGAGAATCTAGTTCCAATTCTTCCTTCCACATCTGCAGCACAATGTGTCGAAAGTTCAGATGAGGAATGTGCCTTTGCTGTGGAAGAGTTGTATGAACCTGAAGTGGATGAGAAATAACCTCACCTGCTAACTCAAGAAAATCTTAATGGTCTGGTTAGAGACTTGTCACTGTCAAAGGAGAAAGCACAATTGTTGGGTTCAAGGCTGAAGCAATGGAATCTCGGGGCTCAAAGGTCTCTCGTATGAAGAAAGACTAAACAAATTGCAGCTCTACACTCTAGAGGAACGCAGGGAAAGGGGGGACATGATTGAGACATTTAAATACATCACAGGACGTGTCGAAGGGGAAGACGACATCTTCTTTCCCAGAGGACCCTCGGTCACAAGGGGACACCCGCTCAAACTCAGAGGAGGGAAATTTAATGGTGACACAGAAAGAGTGGTAGATCACTGGAACAAGCTTCCAGTACAGGTGGTCAAGGCCACCAGCGTGCTTGACTTTAAGAATAAATGGGACATCCACGTGGGATCCTTGCGAGGGTCGAGATAAGGAACTAGGACATTAGCACCCAGACCTAATGGGGGGGTCAGTAGAGTGGGCAGACTTGATGGGCTATAGCCCTTTTCTGCCGTCAACTTTCTATGTTTCTAAGATTTTGTTTATTTATAGTTTGACTGTAGTGCTTAAATGATGAGTATAAAGTATGCACTAAGGAATACACAAGACTATATACTCCTTTCTGTAGTTACCTGATCATCATTCGCCTTGAGTTTGGTTTGGAAAGTTTAGTAATTATGTCCAAATTCACCTGGATTTCTTGAGAACTATACTTCCTTTATCGGATCAGTCAGCTGCTGCAAAGAACATAGCTCTTGAAAGCTACTATGTAGTTGATACATTTCTATTGGACTATAAATACAACATCAGGGGCGGCTGAAGGCAATCTACTACCTGAGGTGAGGGATTAGCTGGTGCACCCCTCCCCCCTGAGCATCCAAAATGGGGGTGGGACAAGGGCTGACCCAACTATTAGGCACCACTGGCTAGCTGCTTATGGCAGCTTCTTAGAGGGTAATAGCTTCATTAACACAGTAAATGACAGCAGAGCCGCACTCACCACTCCTTTTAGGCCCAGATCACCCATGTTTAAAGCAAACAATAGATCCTGCCAGACAAACTCAAAGAACCAGTTTCTTGCCACACATATTTTAACCTGCTTTTCTGCAAAAACACAAAGGAGATATATGATGCTCAAACAACAAGGAGCAAAATTTAAAAAACTAAGCTTTTTTTTTTTTTTTTTTTGCTTTCTCACACACCATAATAAAATTAGTTATATGGGAGCTGATATTCTACCTCCCCACAACGTGCAGATCAGAACTAGAACATTTCTCCATGGAAGTCACCATACAGAAAAAATTCTGATTTTCATGTTATCTGAGCAATAGCAACACAAAGCTCTCCACTACCAGGCACATTGTGAAATACAGAACCTGAAAAGGGGCTCCATCTTTTGTACTGAATACAGTACATAGACATCTGCAATTAATATTTCTCAAATCTAATATAGTCAAACCTCGGTTTGTGAGTAATGCGGTTTGCGAGTGTTTTGCAAGATGAGCAAAACACTCCAGCAAACTTTGACTTGCAAGACGAGCGCCGTCTCTATAAATGAGCGCATGCATCCCATGTAAGTACACACATGCTCATCGATGTTGTGCATGTTTATATGTAATGCGCATGTGGGACAGCGCTCGGCTACGTGGGCTCGGGAGTTCTCCAACATGGTGTGGAAAGGGAGGGTAGCGGACGGCAGAGGCATCTCCCTGAAGTGGCGCTGCCTGCAGCTGTACAGGGACCCTGAGGGTTGTCAGCGCTTGGCCACCTACAAACTGCTGAAGGGGCTACGGCACCTGGGCATCATCCAGACAGGTGCCCACCCATGGGCCACCCCTCGCCATTTCCTCCCTGTTCCTTATACAGTAGCACCTTTTGGGTTGTGGAACGAATCATCTGCGTTGCCATTATTTTCTATGGGGAACTTTGTTTTGATATATGAGTGCTTTGAATTACGAGCATGCTTCTGGAATTAATTATGCTCGTAAACCAAGGTACCACTGTATTTCAATTAATAAATTCCAAATAAAACACCTTTGTATTCTGAGTGGTTTCATTTCTATTATGGTGGTTCCAGTTACTTGTCTGCTTCCCTGTCGTTCTTCTGTTTCCAGTAGCTGTTGTCGCTTTTTCAGTTCTCCTCTCTCCTTCTGTCTTGTTCCCTCAATATACAGTATCTATCTCTGACATACTGATTTTTCCTTTTTAGCTCCTTCCTTCCTTTTTTTTGGCCCTGTCCACTCAAATTTCACCCTACTCCTTTCTACCATTCACCTATCAACTTTCCATCTCCTTCTCTTACCTCTAGCTCTCCCATTTCCCATGTTGCCCCTTCCCCAGCCTCTTATTCTTATTTATCTTTCACCTATTTCCCATTACCACATGTCTATCCTCGGTGCTAGTGCTGCCCAATTCAGAGGAAAAATTTTTCGATTCGATTCACCCTATTGAATTGATTTTTCAATTTGATTTGCTTTCATTAACACAGCTTTTTAAGTTTAAACATTTTATTTAACTAAGGCAATACCATGTCAAAGATAGGAACATACAACCTATAACGTACAGTGGCATAATCATAAGAAACATTTAACTCCATTTTTGTCATAGGGCACTTGTCGCCCAAAGTCGGCAGCGGCAAAATGTCCATTCTCAAAAAGTACATTCAAAATTTTTTTTTTTAAATTGTCTATCGGGTTGACACATCTATCATATCTATTGATTGTATAGTCTGCATATTTATCTTGGAGCCATATTGAAGTATATCATCACCCACTGTCAAATCTGACCTCTCTATTTCCCTGACAATGCATTCTTAATACTAAGTTCAATAATTTCTGAGAGTAGGCCCCCCCCTCCTTCCTGAGCTTCACTGTCCTTTGTCAACATTTCAGATAACTTTCAGAACGACATTTTGGGCTCCTTTTACGAAGGTGCACTAGGGTTTTTAGCATGCGGTAACCACATATCTACCATCTCCTAAAAAGGAGGCAGTAGTGGTTAGCACGCTCTGAAATTTAATGCGTGTAAGGCCCTAGCACGCCTTTGTAAAAGGAGCCCTTTGTCCTGCAGTAATGTTGCCTAGGATTATCTTCTTTTTAAAAAAAAAATATCTTTATTCATTTTAAAGCCAAAAATAAGTGCAACATATTATACAGAAATTTTACACTTTAACAGCACTTAAATTCTATTAAGTTATATTTTATGACAAATATATATATATATCATCCCTCCCTTTCTTCATATCCAACAATTACACTCAAATTAAGTATCTCCCCATCCCCCTACCACCCACCCTGGACGTGTATGATCAACGGGCAAAATCAACAATCACTCCTTACAGAATCTTGTCATTGGCTCCCAAACCTCCTTAAATTTCCTATATTGACTCTGGTGCATAGCAATAATACGTTCCATTTTAAACGTGTGGCATAGAGATTCCCACCAGAAAGCATAATTTAACCGATCCCAGTTTTTTCAGTTCCTCATAATAAGTTGTATGGCAACCCCTGTCATAATACAGAGAAGTTTATTATTCTGGGAAGATATTTGGCTTTTAGCCCTCATTAACATGCCAAATAGCATGGTATCGTATGACAGTGCCACTGGATTTTCCAGAGCACAAAAACAGAGTGGAATTGTCCCAATCGGAATGGTGCGTACCAAAGAAGTGTCCAACTCATCTGATAAATTCAAATGCCTTTATTCATCATAAGTATCATAAATTCATTGAATTTCTCAATGACCCATGTACATTTTTCGGCCTAACCGGCCTGCCTCAGGAGTCTTGTGAGTCTTCAATAGGTGTATCAAAAAACATATAATATATGAAGATGCACACACCGTCTAAACGCGATTGCTAAGCTAAGATCAGAACTCATGGAACACTGGATATCATACCGACCATACTGCAACTGAAAAACATGTACATGTCGGGTCATTCGATGAATTTATGATACTTTGGATGAATAAAGGCATTTGAATTTATCAGATGAGTTAAAGGACACTTCTTTGGTACGTACCATTCTGATTGGGACAATTCCACTCTGTTTTGTGCTCTTGAGTTTGTGGTTTTGTTTCCCCTGTTCTGTTTTTTGCCACTGGATTTTCCAACATTTTATTCACTTGACTCCAAATGGATCTCCAAGGGACAATAGTACAGTAAATGATTCAATGTCCCTACATCAAGATGACAGTGCCAACATCTATTAGACTTGGAACTATCCAATTTCTGTAAATTAGCAGGGGTCCAAAAAGATCTATGTAACAAGAAAAACCTTGTTTGTCTCATAGATGCAGACGCCGTACATCTCATCCTCCAAGTCCAAATTCGTGGCCATTGAAACACAGAAATATGCTGCTTTATCTCAATGCTCCAAATATGAAGACCAGTCTTTGGTTTCTTATTCAAAAATTCAGATATTAATTTATACCACTGAGCGGCCTGATGTCCCACGAAATCTGGAAGCATAGGACAGGCAAACTATACTGATTTTTAAGATTTTGCCAATCAGGAAACCCTTTCTGAATGGCTTGCTTCAACTGCAACCACCTATAATTTTGAGACTTAGCAATACCAAATGTTTGTTGCAGAGGGCTGCTTCCCCACCCAACTGGAGCAGAGACCGGCAAGCAGGCACCCCCACAGGATACCTACCTGATGTCAGTCAGCATTGGGAGGGGAGGTCCTCTCTCCCGATTTGAAAAAGATCTTCAGCCGCGGGCTTCTGAGGGCTGCTTCCCCACCCAACTGGAACAGATACTGGCAAGCAGGCACCCCCGCAGGCTACCTACCTGACAGCATTCAGCATCGGGAGGGGAGGTCCTCTCTCCCGATTTGAAAAAGATCTTCAGCCGCAGGCTTCTGAGGGCTGCTTCCCCACCCTGACTGGAGCAGAGACCGGCAAGCAGGCACCCCCGCAGGCTATCTACCTGATGTCAGTCAGCATCGGGAGGGGAGGTCCTCTCCCGATTTGAAAAAGATCTTCAGCTGCGGTACGCATCTTGTGGTCACGTGACTGAAGGGGCTAGACTAAAGGAGCAGATATTGCCCCTTTTGAGCCCCTTCGGAGCCACAGGTAAAAAGGGAGGAATAACAAATGGGAAAAAGGAAGGCAAAGGTTATACCATCAACCTCAGGAACAGGTCTTATGGATCGTCATCTGTGCCCTATTCCTGTAACATCTTCGGGAGATAAGACTGACCTTTACTCTCATTCTGCCTCACTCTGACGAACCATCACCTCCACCTCAACCAAATTTAAAAATACTCGGAGAAAAAAAAATTCCACTCCCAAAGAAGGAGAGGACTCAATTTCTTCCCACTTAACTAATATGGATTCATCAACATCATTGAGAAATCTGGAACTGTATTAACTCCTGTCCAAATGCCAGTAATTCCTGCAAATAAATCTCCTGTAGATAAATCTATTACCTTACAGAACGTTTGGACAGTAGTAAATAGACTAGAAAATTATTTGCGGGGGATGGTTGTAAAACTGTCAATTCTCATCTGAAATTGCTAACAAAGTAACAGAGCAAGAAGCTCAATTAAATTTAATGGGGAATAGAGTTGATAAAATAGAATCATCTGTCTCTGTAATTCAAGCATGCTTAACGTCTAATATTAAAGATAATTCAGTAATACATATGCAGATGGAGAAAATTGAAAATGCTGAGATCTAGGAACCTCCACTTCCTGAATTTTCCTTTATCCCATTTTCTTTCTCCTTTGGAGTTACTGAAAATGTATTTGAAAGATGTTCTCCACTATGCTCAGGTGGATGGATTTTCCCCTGATAACTCATATTACATTTCCAGAAACATCAAAGTAATAGTTGAAGAGGGAGGTGTAGACCAATTAGTATCACCAGATAGCCTGAATATATCTCAGTTTTTGGAGTCTTCTAAAGATTTTATTGCAAAAAGAGCAACGTTGCTAGTAACATTGAAAACCGATGGAAAAGCAAGCCATTCTTAAACTTTATTTTATAAATAAACAGGCTGTATTCTGTGGTCAGAGATTAAATGTGTTTCCAGACGGCTCCAGGCAAACACACTATAGGAGAAGACAGTTCCTACAACTTAAGACACGAGTCTTAGCTGTAGGAGCTTTATTCTTCCTTAAATTTCCTTGCAAATGTTTGGTGAAAAATGAAAGTAATATAGTTTTGTTGATCCATCTCATTTGGAAAGTTTCCTGAAAGATAAATCTAAAGTAGATAAACTACCTGAGACTATTGCAGAGGTTGATAAAAAGTGATAAAGTAAAGAAATGAACATTGTTTGCTTGTCTGTAGTTATAATTTAAATTACCTTTTTTCTTTTTCTTACGAGATCTATTGGGTGAAGTTACAGTCCCAATAATGTGGACTTGGATTTGAAAGAATTATTTTCCTTAAAGTAATAATTTTGTTTTACATTGGTGTGTATTCCTATTTTATTTGTTGTCTTAATGAATAAACTTACAAATAAAGTTTTTTGCAGTCATGAAAAGTCAAGCAGCTTACCATCTGATATTATATCATCCAGAGTACGTATGCCCGCCCACATCCAATGCTTCCAGATGACCTTAAATCCACCAATTTGAATCTTGGAGTTCAACCAAAGGGACTGACCGGTGGATTTATGAATCGGAATAGGTGTTAAATTATTAATAAACTTTAATGTAATCCAAGTGTCTAATAAAAATTCTATTGTCCTTATACAACCTAGGTAACTTGATACTTAAGATGTGACCCAATCTCAATGGAAACAGAAGTTGCCATTCTAACCATAACCAGTCTGGAAGATTTTCCATGAGTTCGGTGAGGATCCAATGCATACCCTGACGCATTATATAGGCTTGATGGTACCTATAAAAATTGGAAAAATTTACCCCCCCCCCCCCCCTGCAATTGGTTTTTGTAAAGCAACTCTCGCAGTTTCACCCAGCCAAACATATTTAGTAAGGATATTATTTAATTTCTTATAAAAGGACCCCTGAAAATACACTGGTAGCATGCCCATTTGGTAGCAAACCACAGGCAAAATCATCATCTTAACCATTTGGACTCTTCTCCCCCTCCCCGCCCAAGACAGATGTAATGGGCTCCATTGCTCACACATTTCTGCGACCTTCAGCAATAAAGATTTTTCATTTACTTTCATCATTTCTCCCAATGTTTTTTGTATCCAAATACCTAAATATTTTATACCCTCTTCCTTCCAAAGAAAAGAGAATGTATCAAATAATCCTTTTGGACAATGTACATTTAGCGGAAGACCTCCAATTTATTTTATAACCAGAAAATTTGTCAACTCGGTCAATCATATCTAGTAAATGTGGAATGATAGTTCCAGGATTCCTCAAATGAAGCAAAATATCATCTGCATACACAGAGACTTTATATTCCCGACCTGCATAAGGAATACCCTGTATCTCCTTTGCCTGTTGAATAGCCAATAGCAAGGGTTCCAGTAAAATATCAAAAAGCAAAGGAGATAAAGGATACCCTTGTCTAACTCCCCTCTCCAGACAAAATCTTTCTGAAAAGGTATTATTAATATATAATCTGGCAGAAGGAGAACTATACAAGGTTTGAATCATTTGTATAAATCTGGATCCTTTACCAAACCAATCCATTGCTTGATACATGAAGGCCCATTCCACACGATCAAAGGCCTTCTGCATCCAAGGATACAGAGAAGGCCGGATCTGCCATAGCTTTTGTTAAATTTAACATGTGGAAAGCCAGTCTGGTATTGTTTGAAGAATGTCTCTGAGCAACAAACCCCATTTGGTGCATACCGATAATATAAAGGGAGAGCCTTAGCCAAGCGTAAAGCCAATAACTTAGCCAAAAGTTTTCCATCTACATTAATCAAAGAAATAGGCCTGTAATTTGAAACCAACGTAGGATCTTTATTTGGCTTCGGCAAAACTATAATTAAAGATTCTGCCATAGTACCTGTAATACAACCTTTAGTCAGTTGAGCCTGATATAAATTTAATAGATGAGGTAAAAAGGTAATTTGAAATGATTTGTAAACCTCTACTGCGAACCCATCACCACCTGGAGCAGATTCAACTCTAAGGGACTTCAATGCAGCTTAAAGTTCTTTCAATGATATAGGCCCCTCAAGACTTCCTTTTATATGCTCGGGAATTTTTGGTTCCTTAATTAACTTCAAGAACTCTAAACCCTCAAGTTCTTTATTTGAATAAAGTTCAGAAGAATATGAAGCTTTTTGTTTTAAAATTGTTTTAAAATGTTTCCAATTTGAGAATGAGTTTCCCCATTCTCATCTGTAATAGCCAGAATTTTAACTTTTCTTTTTTTTGCTTTTAAATAATTAGCTAATACTCTTCCCTCCGAAATGTCGGAGGTAATCAGTGGAGTGCCGCAGGGCTTGATCTTGGGCCCGATCCTATTTAACATTTTCATGAGACCTGACTCAGGGGCTTCAAGGTAAAATTACATTATTCGCCGATGACGCCAAACTATGCAACATAGTAGGCAAAAGCACATTGCCCGACAGTATGACGCAGGACCTACTCTTACTGGAACATTGGTCCTCGACTTAGCAACTAAGCTTCAATGACAAAAAGTGTAAGGTCATGCACCTTGGCAGCAGAAATCCATGCAGAACTTACACCCTAAATGGTGAGACCTTAGCTAGGACTGCAGAACGAGACTTAGGAGTGATCATTAGTGAAGACATGAAACCTGCCAATCAAGTGGAGAAAGCTTCATCCAAGGCTAGACAAATGATGGGTTGTATCCGTAGAAGTTTCGTTAGCCGAAAGTCCGAAGTCATAAAGCCATTATACAGATCCATGGTGAGACCTCATCTGGAATATTGTGTACAATTCTGGAGGCCACATTACCAAAAAGATGTGCTGAGAGCTGAGTCGGTTCAGCGAATGGCCACCAGGATGGTCTCAGGACTCAAGGATCTCCCGTATGAGGAACGGCAGAGTAAATTGCAACTATACTCACTCGAACGCAGAGAGAGGGGAGACATGATTGAGACGTTCAAATATATCACGGGCCATATCGAGGTGGAAGATAATATCTTTTTTCTTAAAGGACCCACGGCCATAGGAGGGCATCCGCTGAAAATCAGGGGTGGGAAATTTCATGGTGACATAAGGAAGTATTTCTTCACCGAAAGGGTGGTTGATCATTGGAATGATCTTCCACTGCAGGTAATTGAGGCCAGCAGCGTGCCAGATTAAAAAAAAAAATGGGATAGATATGTGGGATCTCTTAGTGGAAGAAGTTAGGGGGGTGGGTCATTAGAGTGGGCAGACTTGATGGGCCGTGGCCCTTTTCTGCCATCATTTTCTATGTTTCCCCCTTTATTTGAGTTTTTATAATACAGAGCATGTTGAGAAAACAACTCTTTCCTAGCCATTTGTGATAAAATCTCAGTGTATTTATACTTAGCTTTTAAGAGAGCCTGCAGAATAATTTGTTCCCATTTCAAGGCCAATTGTGAAAAGTAGAAAATTCAATTTTAAGTTGTTTTCTAATGTGTGTTGAATATGAAATTATTTGCCCTCTCATGGTAGATTTTGAAAGCATCCCACAATGTTTCTAAAGAGATTTCATCTGAGGCATTGAGTTGAAAATATTCAGTAATTTTTAATTGAAATTCCTCAATAAAGTTGGAATCTGCAAGCAATGTATTATTGAATCTCCAAACAGGTCTACTACAATCTTGTTCAGTAATTTTAAATTGAATCCAAACTCCAGCATGGTCTGACAAAATGATTGGATCTATGGTTGCCTTTGTAACCTGCTGCACAAAATAATCTGAAACAAATATATAATCTATTCATGAAAATGATTTATGTGCCTGGGAGCAAAAGGAGAATTCCCGAGCATTAAAATGAAGAATCCGCCAAATATCTTTCAATCCACATGATTGTACCAAGTTAGCTAACCCTAATGATTTTAGTATTTTACAGGGTTTTTATCCAATACCGGGTCCATAACCGCATTAAAGTCCCCCGCCACCACTAAATTAGAAGCAGCCAGTGGTAGGATCAATTGTTGAAGAGTTTTAAAAAAATACATTTTGATTTGAATAAGGTGCATACATGTTGATGAGCACCAGAATATCTTTCCCCAAGCTCATATCCACATGTACCCATCTGCCTGTAGAATCAGCAGAAATTAGATGAGCATTATAACTAAGATGTCCACCCCAGCCTTTTTTCCTACAGCAGGAGCAAAGAAACAATATTATACCCACCCCCTTTAGGCTTTTTAGATTCCATGGCATTTAAATGTGTGACCAAGATGGTAAAAGGAATAGAACTCTTCTCATATGAGGAAAGACTAAAATGGTTATGGCTCTTCAGCTTGGAAAAGAGACGGCTGAGGGGAGATATGATTGAAGTCTACAAAATCCTGAGTGAAGTAGAACGGGTACAAGTGGATCAATTTTTCTCTCTGTCAAAAATTACAAAGACTAGAGGACACTCTAACTTACAGAAGCATCGTATAAAAGATTTCACTGTTTAAATGAAAAAAGTAGTATTTTTGAAAAGACAAAATACAGTACTTTATATTTTGTAAATGTTTAAATTATGCAAGTAAAAGGAAATACAGTGGAACCTCGGTTTGCGAGTAGCGCGGTTTGCGAGTGTTTTGCAAGACGAGCAAAACACTCAGCAAACTTTTGTCTCGCAAACCGAGCAATGCCCCGGTAAACAAGCACTTACAGCTGCAGGAAGCGCCGCTTCAGGGGATTCCTCTTCTGTCCGCCAGCCAGCCTTCTACGTCGGGTACCTTCCGCATGTTGGAGAGCCTCTATCTAAGCCTACGCAGCCGAGTGCTGTCCCACCTGCACGTTGCGTATGATCACGAACGTCAATTATCGAAGTGTGTCATATGCAATGTGCAGGTGGGACAGCACTTGGCTGCGTAGGCTCAGATAGAGGTTCACCAACATGTGGAAGGCAATCGACATGGAAGGCTGCCGGCGGATGGAAAAATTATCCCTCCAAAACGGCACTGTGGGGTTCTCCAGATATTAGAAGCATCCCCCCGAAGCGGCACTGCGGGGTTCTTCAGCAGATGACGGATGGAAGAGGCGGATGGAGACAGCGCTGCTGCACCCAGCACCCGACAGGTACAGACCCCCGGGCCACCTTTTGGGTTAACATAAGAACATAAGAAAAGCCTTCGCCGGATCAGACCTAGGTCCATCTAGTCCGGCAATCCGCACATGTGGAGGCCCAGTTAGGTGCTCCTTATTGGAGACCCGGATTTCCCGTATCCCCCGATATGATTTGCAAGAAGGTATGCATCCAACTTGCGCTTGAAACCCAGAACAGTAGTCTCTGCCACAACCTCCTCTGGGAGAGTATTCCAAGCACCCACCACTCGCTGTGTGAAACAGAACTTCCTGACATTTGTCCTGAACCTGCTGCCACTCAGTTTCAGGCTATGACCTCTTGTCCGTATCACATCTGAAAATGTCAGTAATGCTGTTTCCTGGTCTATTTTATGAAATCCTTTTAATATTTTAAAAGTCTCTATCAAATCTCCACTATTTTCTATGGGGCACTTTGCTTTGATATACGAGTACTTTGGATTATGAGCATGCTTCTGGAACAAATTATGCTCATAAACCAAGGTACCACTGTATTTTGTTTATTAAGGTCCGGTAGAGTGTTTTAGCATTGGCCAGCGCGGTAAATGCTCCGATACTCATAGGAATTGAATGACCATCCGAGCATTCACTGCGCCGACCAGCACTAAAACGCTCTACCACAGCTTGGTAAAAGGGAGCCCAACTGTTATTCTCTATGTTAGGTTGATAACATAACTATTAAAATAAGCAGTTTTGAGCTTCTTCACTTTTTTAAATGTGGGATGGAAGAGTAGGCACAGCAGGCTGACAATAAGGTTAAACCAGGGTCCAATTCTACTGCTGCTTCTTGTGACCTTGAGCAATTACTTGACTCATATACAAATTTACAGCCCATCAGTCAGCCTATAGTGGTAAGCATCATTTGCACCACTCACAGCTGAAGGCTAAACTGACTCGAGTTATTCAATGCTGGGGCATATGAGGTTCCCAGCATTCAACATCTGGGTATCAGTGGTCACCCAGATGTTAACTAGGCAATGGCTGATATTCAGCCTTTTTTTGCTGTCCTAATATTAGCTGGTTAGTGGATTGAAAAATCGCTGCTAACCAGCTAAGTAGATGCTCCAATCATACTCTGTCCCTAGCCTAGCCCTAATCTAACTGGTTAGGGCAAGACTTCTCACCCCACTCCTCGGGGTACACAGAGTCCCATCAGGTTTTCAGGAGACCCACAGTGAATATGTAAGAGAGAGGTTGGCATGCATTTTCTCTTTGGTATATAAATTTATCTCACACTTATTCATTGTGAATAGCCAGAAAACCCAATGGTACATGGTGTACCCCGAGGACTGGGTTGAGAAATCCTGCAGGTTAGCTGCAATATTCAACAGCACTAGCTGGTAAGTGCCATTGAACAGTGGCATAGCCACAAGTGGGCCCAGGCCGACCCAACATTTTAGTCTTCCACTGTGGTTGGTGGGGATTCCCAAGCTCCACCAGCTAAAGACCTCCTCCTCACCAAAGGAGCATCCACTGGCACCATCTCAGAGCCACCATTTTTCCTAGCCACAGACCACTTCCTCCCTCACACATGCTCAATTTTCACATGTGTAAAACTTAGCGTATACACATGGGGACTGGTGGTTAGCGGGTGTTACAGTAATCAAAGTGAGATGTAACTAAAGGATAGAGAAGGGTAGCACAAGTGGTATCCTCAGGGTAATTATAAACTGTCTGAATATAACAGAGTAAGAAAAGCTTGATCTGATGGCTAAAGTAACCTGGGCCTCAAAAGAGAGTAAGTGTTTTAGGTAAATACCCAGTCACAAATGTACTAAAACAAAAAACTGTTCTTTTTTTTTTTTTTACACAAATATACAATTGGCTCATTTTAATTGCAGAGAGCAAGCGAGCCTAGAGAAGGCTTCCATTACATGTAATTATCACAGCAAATCAAAGATAATCAAAAAGTCAGGCACATCTCATTTTATTGATTCTTGTAATACAGTTGATGCTTATTTCTAAATTTTCATACTGCACTACCATAAATGATCGTTGAACACCGCTTCTAAATATTCAGTGCAAACCACAAGGCTTAATAAAAGCTGATAATTATATAGCAATTTTAGTTGCCCTACTGTACTACTATGTCAGTCCCTCTGAAAATCCTGTCTTCATGGCTCTTGTTGAAATAAACGAAGCAGTACCAGCAGTGTTAATGCAGTAGGCAGGGGGGGGGGGGGGGTCCAGAGGCTGAATGCATGTGTCCTTCAAGTGACTAGAAACATCTCAGTGTCACTGTTTATATCCAAATCAAAGTTCTACAGCAGTCCCACCAAAATGTGCACGTGTAGTTCCATGAACATAGTTTTTTGAGAGCCAGAATTGTCTTTCTGCTCTTCAAACTCCAATAGGAGCCAAAGCATCAGAGATTGCTTTACCTTGGAAGAGGTGCAAGTAATGTTGCTTCTCTGTTGGTTTAATGATATCTGGCACTGTACTATCAAAAAACATTGTCGGGATGTTGCAGTCCAAGATGCAAAGCATCTACTGTACTCGCACTGTTCACTTCTTTGTACTGGATGGGCCATGGGAAATCCAGGCTTTTGGTGTGCGAGTAAAACTGGATGGGCCTACCCGATACCATTCTAGAGCCCATCGCTTGCCAGCATTCAGTAGATGTGTGGAAAACTGGTGAGCTACAAGTCAAATAATTAGTTGCTGTAAAGGTGGAATAGATTAGAACATAGTCAGTTACAGGTTTTATAATCTAGTAAATTTCTGTTTTATATATATATGCAGCATTATTCCTCTTATTACTCATCTATCATAATGATTCTTTTTGGAAGGATGGTTTGATTTGTTGAGCTTGTTTCTACGTTTAGGTTTAGATCTTATAATTCAGTTTTCCATTTTGATTCTATTTGTTGGGGGGTCAGAAAGTAGACACACACCAAAACAGTAGACAATATAACAGAATGAATATTTCTTTAGAACAGAACTATAATACAGTTTTGCCAGACAAAGTAGATGCCAAAACATTTTTAAATAATTATTCTCCTTCAAATTTCAACCCTTTGTATTCCTAAAAAAACATTACATTTCAAGAGCAAAGTGCAATGGCATATCTCTGCTTTGTTACTAACTGGTATATTTTACATTTATAAGAATGATTTGCATTTATAAGATTTGCCCATAATTAAAATACCTATCAAAAGCACCAACATAAATTTCCATTATAAAATCAATTTGCTTAGGTGAACAGCAATTATTTTTCAGTTTGGACCCAAGAAGAATGCATGATATTAATAAGTATGCAATATCACGGTATTATTTTGGAGAGAATGAAGAGATAACTGTCCTGAAATGGTTCTTGATCTTGTCCTTTATTGGCCCGTTTATTGATTTTTCTCCAAATCCATGGTAGCAATAAATAATCCACATATCAAATGTATGAATGCTCAGGTTCACACTGAGCATATTTACAGGGGGTTGCTTCATATCTTGCTTTCACTGCCATTTCTACCACACCCCTTTCCGATGCAAGAAGTTCACATTGGCTTGCTGGTTTTAGTCCTGCTTTTGGGGGATGCAGCCTTCCATCTCCACAACCTCCGGCCACCCTTCGTATTTGTTTGTGTCCTTGTTGTTCTTTATGCGCTGTAAACAGAAAAAGTTCTTCCTAAGATGCTCAATTTCATATATTCATTTAGACTCGTGAGTTATGCAACAATCAATCAGTATAATATATACTCTCAGTCAATTCCAACCTTATATAGCTTTAGCTTTCTATATTTATTTTGGCCTCAGTTTCACCAGCTCCAACGCTTAACCATATTTCTTTTAGTGGGGAACCTCGGGTGTTAAATCGTCACCGGCCTCAAATATCTTAATCATAAAACTTTAGGATTAATCCTATTTTTCATTTTTTAGAAATATAATTTTAAACTTATCTTGATCTGTAGCTTCATCGCTAGCAATAATTACGACCTAGGAAACATGGAGTCTGACATGTTTCGCTATCGCTTTTTCAAGGAACTCCAAGTGCCGCTAATGTCATCCTCTTGCTCAGAGGATCAGGGAGAGTCGGATGACATTAGCGGCATGGATGTGCCTAAACTGTGGAATTCAGTTAAAGAACGGCTCCCTGAGTGCATAATCACATAAAGTTGTTTCTGTAAGAAGAGTTCATGGAAAAGTATTTTAATAAAAGAATCCCATAGAGGGGCATAATTGAAAAGAAAATCTAAGTCCGTTTTTGTCCAAGTTGCAAGTCATCCAAAGTAAAAAATACGTCCAAATTTTTTTTCGTTTCGAAAATCGTCTAACTATACGTCCTGCTGATCTGATCGTCCAAGCCGCTAAATCTTCCATCTTTATACCACTTTTCGTCCAAATCAAAAATGCCTAGAACAAGCCCTGTTGGATGTGGGAGGAGTCTGCAAAGTGATAGACTGAACACCCAGACATGGCACCTAAATAGTGGGGTATCTTACAGGGCACTGCTGTGAACTTCACAAAAAGGGTGCCATGTCATCATCTCACTACAGCTTCCTAATAGCTCTTGGTGAGCCCCCAAACCACCTCCAGAATCCCCTAGACCCACTTATCTACCACCCCAATAGCCCTTATGGCTGCAGGAGCCACTTATATGCCAGTACAAAAGGGTTTTGGGAGTGTATAGGGAGTGCACATATTTCAATATCAATTGCAGTGATTACAGGGGCTTATGGGCATCGGTCTTCCTCTCCATGGGTCCCTAACCCACCCCCAAGATGGCTTACGATGCCTCTGTGCAGCACGACTAGGCTTTCCTATGCCAGGCTGACAGGTGATGATGTTCTGGAGGCACAATTTTCAAGTTGTGATTAATATTTTTATGGGGGGGGGGCGGTGATCACTGGGGTAGTGTGGGGGGGTCTGTATTATGTGTTTGCAGTGCTTATCTGGTGACTTTAGGTGGTTTTTTGTGACTTAGGCCATGTTCGGTCTAAGTCACAACGTCCAAGTTCCGTCGATCCTGTGCTGTATAACTTTCGGTTATACATGCAGTACGACTAAGTCTAAGCTGGCCCATGTCCTGCCCAATTCTCACCCTCGACACTCCTCCTGAAATGCCGCGTTTAGGTATGGTTGTTCAGCGGCACTATGAAGGCCTTGGTCATTTAGAAATACATCCAAAACCTGTTTTTATTATTGGCACTTGGATGTATTTTGACAATGTTCGTCCAAGTGCCGACTTAGGCCGGTTTTTGGACGTTTTTCTCTTTCGATTATGAGCCCCATAGTATACACACACATAAGAGTACTTTTACACCACCTGTATGTAGGCATTCCTGGGGGTATAGTGTGGGTGGAGCATGGGCAGATTCCCAAAGTATTCCCCTACTCACATACATATCTGCATATTTCACCTGGGTATATTTATACCAGATATAAATATACAGCAATGCATTTAGCCACAATTTCTGCAGGTTTTGTAAGGCTATTTTATAAGACCTCTTTGACTTTATAAAAAAAAATCCCCAAATAGGTGCCTACTTGCATTTTCTACGAAGGTGACCTGTTATGAAATTACCTTCCATATGTCTTTGTAAAACCACTGTGTACGTTTGCTATGCACTATAAAAATCACAATAAAATATTCCATTGGAATGTTTTTGCAGTATACAAGGATACAAATCGCTCAAAGGCTTCTTTTCTCTGTAGACCGTACTAAAGCTTTATAAAGCCTGATATTTTTTAAATTCACTTCCAAACAAATGTATTTAACTCTCAGTCACTAAATTGCTGAATGAAAACAAACAAAAAAACACAACTGACCTGTTCAAATGGACTTTTGGTTTTAATTCCTTTTCCACCTGCAAAAACCCAGTTATCTCTAAAGGAAAGCTCATTGATAGACGTACTTCCCAGATTAGCAATCAGCTTCCGTGACTCACTGTTGAGCCTTAAAACAAACAGCAAGTGGATAGGTTAAACATGACCATTGCCCCTTTCACAGGCTGGCTGCTGCCATCTCTGAAATGTTTGTGTTCCTGAACAGGGCTTTTTTTTTTTAACATTCTGCATTTCAAAATAGCACAGCACCTGAACCCAGAGTTTTCCCATTGAGTTTAATGGGAAACATGGCATTTTCCCCTACAATTCTATACATAAGTTGTAACCTGCTTAAATTTTGAGATAAATGCAATCTATAATTTTATTTAAAGACTAGTCTTTAAGCCCGTTACATTAACGGGTGCTAGAATATATGTATGTCTGTCTTTCTTTCTTTCTGTCTCACTCCCTGCCCTTGTGTCTTTCTTCTTTTCTTTCTGTCTCCCTCCCTCCTATTATTTGTCTTTCTTTCTATTTGTCTCTCTTTCTGCCCCCCTATGCAGCATTTATCTCCCCTTGTCTACTTTCCTGTACAGTAGCCATATCAGCATTCCCTCCTCCTCCATTTCCTTGTGCATCAGCATTTCCCTCCTCCCTACTTCCCTGTGCAGCATTTCCCCCCCCCCGGGGTGCTAGAATATATGTGTGTGTCTGTCTTTATTTCTTTCTCTCTCTGTCTCCTTAGCCACTTTTTCCTGTCCATTCTCCCTTCTTTTTACCTCTCCTTTGTCCACTACCACCCCTTCACTGCTCCCCTTATCCAGCAGCAGCCCTTCTCCCTTTGTTTTACCTCCCCCCTGTCCATCATCACCTCTTCCTGCTCCCTCTGTCCAGCAGTAGGTCTCCCTTCATTTCCACCACCACCCACACCACCCCCGTCCATCAGCATCTCTTCCTGCTCCCCCTGTCCAGCAGTAGGCCTCCCTTCATTTTTTTCCCCCTGTCCATCAGCAACTCTTCCTGCTCCCCCTGTCCAGCAGTAGGCCTCCCTTCATTTTTTCACCCTGTCCATCAGCACCTCTTCCTGCTCCCCCTGTCCAGCATTAGGCCTCCCTTTATTTCCTCCCCCTGTCCACCACCACCCATTCAAGCTCCCCTTATCCAGCAGCAGTCCTTCTCCCTTTGTTTTACCTCCCCCCTGTCCATCAGCACCTCTTCCTGCTCCCCCTGTCCAACAATAGGCATTCTTTCCTTTTTTTCCTCCTGTCCATCATCACCTCTTCCTGCTCCCTCTGTCCAGCAGTAGGTCTCCCTTCATTTCCACCACCACCCACCCCCCCCGTCCATCAGCATCTCTTCCTGCTCCCCCTGTCCAGCAGTAGGCCTCCCTTCATTTTTTCCTCCTGTCCATCAGCATCTCTTCCTGCTCCCCCTGTCCAGCAGTAGGCCTCCCTTCATTTTTTCCCCCTGTCCATCAGCATCCTCTTCCTGCTCCCCCTGTCCAGCATTAGGCCTCCCTTCATTTTTCCCCCCTGTCCACTAACACCCATTCAGCTCCCCTTATCCAGCAGCAGTCCTTCTCCCTTTGTTTTACCTCCCCCCTGTCCATCAGCACCTCTTCCTGCTCCCTCTGTCCAGCAGTAGGCCTCCCTTCATTCCCACCCCCCTGTCCATCAGCACCTCTTCCTGCTTCCCCTGTCCAACAATAGGCCTCCCTTCCTTTTTCCCCCCCCTGTCCATCATCACCTCTTCCTGCTCCCATTCAAGCAGCCTGTGCAGCAGTCTTCACACGCTGCTTCGGGTTCTTCTACTGCCCTGATTTACTCTGGCACGTCCCTGATGACATCATCAGAGACGCGGCAGAGCAAATCAGGGCAGTAGAAGTGCCTGAAGCAGCGTGTGAAGACTGCTGCTTAAGTCGCTGGGTAGGTAGTCGGGTCAGCGGCAAAGGACTCTCTGAGAGGGGGGGGGGGCAAATGCGCTTTGTTGGGGGGAAGGGTAGGCAGACGCGGGGACCGGGTTGCGCAGTTTTCACAGCTTCTGTGGTGCCTGAGCTGCAGGAGAGGGAGCGGATTGTACGTGGCGGGGGAGGCCCCTGACTTCCCGAGCTGCAGCTTCTTCGTCATTGAAAGTCGCCGCCGCCGCCGCAGCTCCTGTCTCGCAGCTGTGTAATTTTTATTTTTTTTTTTAATTTGAAAGCCACTGCCGGGGCCGCGCATGCGCAGTCGTATTTTCGCGACAGCTCAGGGAACACGTTTTTTTTAGTGCACATGCGCGGCCTACCATTTTATTATATTAGATGGCTTCAGGTCAGTTTTTAGAGAATGACACAGGGACAAAGTTTGTCCCTATCCCCACTGGCCCTGTCTCCATCACCACCCCATCTCTATCCCATCCCCATAGGCTCTGTCCCCAAGTTTATTCGTGTCTTGATATCTCGCAATATGGTAAAACCTCCTAATTGGTTAATCTAATATAGGGAGAGGGGTGCGAGAGTTCAAGACAGACACCTGAGTGAGGTTAAGGGGTAAACTACAAATTATGATAGGAAAAGGGGGGTGGAACAGATTGGGGAAATGGGGGTTTATCATCCCATCCCCCTAGTGTCGTGCTCCGCTTCCGTGGAGATGATGCGGTATATAAACTTAAGGCTTAGTTTAGTTTAGTCGGTTGGGATCATGAAAGAGAGGGACCAGATTATGTGTAAGCATCTGAACATAGGATGTCTTTAGTTTAGTTCTGAACTGGTCTAAAAGTAGGTAATAGTCTTATTGAAGAGGGAAGAAAGTTCCAGAGTTGTGGGCCATGAACAGGAAAAGCAGATTGCCAAATGTGCTCATGTACTGACACACGGTATGATGGTATACAAGTTAATTAATGTTGGCAGATTCGAGTGCCCTAGCAGGAAGAGTAGGGAATGAGGCAGTGGTCTCAAACTCAAACCCTTTGCAGGGCCATTTTGGATATGTAGGTACTTGGAGGGCCTCAGAAAAAATTAGTTAATGTCTTATTAAAGAAATTACAATTTTGCATGAGGCAAAACTTTATAGTTTATAAAAAATTTTTTTGGCCGAAGTCTTAATAAGAATATTGTAATTTATAGCTAAAGAGAGATATGATCAAGAAACTTTTATTTTACTTTTGTGATTATGATAAACACACTGAGTGCCTCAAAATAGTACCTGGCCGCATGTGGCCCCCAGGCCACGAGTTTGAGACCACTGGAATGAGGTATCACGTGAAATGTAGTGGTTCTGCTGAGAACAAAATTCTACAACCAATAGTTACAAAAATCAAATATCATAAAACTGGAAAGATGTATCAATTTCTAGACGTGTGAGATAATTGATTCATCTTTCCACTTTCATGTTTCCGGTTTTATGATTTTTGTTGTGGTTCTGCTGAATTTTGAAGATTAGAGTGAGTTATTTTATAGGCAATTCAGTAGGGCAAGGGGAGTAAGTAAGCTTGATTCAGATGGGGGTAATATGATCAAACTTGTGAGCATTACTGATTAATCGGAAGCAGTGTTCTGAACTAACTGTAATATGTAAATCTTTCTGCTGCTGACCAACATATAAAAAGAGCTGCAGTAGCTGATTTGCTGGATGATTAAGAAATGAACCAGTATGCTGACTGCAAAAGCTAAAAGAAGTGATTGGATAGACTGAATCAGGCGCAATTTGATGAATGTCTATTTGACCAATTTGAGGGCGAAATGTCAATTTGGAGTCAAGAACCGCACCTAGAACGCGAACGGAAGTCATTGTAGGAATTGGAGTATTGTGAATTGTCACTGGGAGGGGTAGAGTAGCAGTGTTCTGGTTAGAAAAAAATGCTAGACTTGGATTTGTTGAGATTTAGTTTTAATTTAAAGTATAAAAAGGGACAATAATCTGTACAACTGTGGCGCAGTGGTTAAAACTACAGTCTCAGCACCCTGAGGTTATGAGTTCAAACCCACGCTGCTCCTTGTGACCCTGGGCAACACACTTAATCTCCTCCATTGCCCCAGGTAAATTAGATAGATTGTAAGCCCACCGGGACAGACAGGGAAACAAGCTTGAGTACCTGAATAAATTTGTGCAAACCGTTCTGAGCTTCCCTGGGAGAACGGTATAGAAAATTAAATAAAAAATAAAATCACAAATAGAGCTTTTCATTTTGATCTGGTTTTGGTATAACCTTCCCATAGATTCAATTGCCTATGTTTTTACATCATCTGGGAAGGTAGTTGGATTGTCTTTCAGACATGGGTGTAGGAGAGAACCTAAACTATACAGTGAATAAACAGGAAAATAAGTGTCTATTAAATGTTGGGAATGTTCTTTGATGCCAGCAACGATGGATGAATCTGTTGCAGTAAGATTCTTGGGCAACTGGGCAAAAGATGGAAGACGTTGCAGATGGTAGGAGTCTGATCAGCAGATAAGACTCTTGTTTCCACATCAAAGGCAGACCAGACACAAATGATATCATTTAACATTTAAATCCAAAACCAGCTTGTGCAGGTTCTATTTTTTTAAAACCATTGAATTCAGTTACCAATTGTCTAACGTGTGTTTTGACATATTGATACTATAGTTTAAAAGAATGACACGGGAACAAAGTTTGTCCCTGTCCCCGTGATTAACTACGAGTACCCATCCCTGTGTCATTCTCTAAGCAAGGTCCCTGGTTGGTCTCTCTGCGACTTGGTTGTGCAGATGCTATAGTTTGGCTTTTCAGAGCAATGTTCCCTCACCACCTTTCTACCTATCTTAGGATTTACTATAATTCCTTTTTCCATGCTTGTATTATAAATTATTGTAAACCTCTCAAAGTATTGACTTATAGTGCGGTATATCAAAATTACTTGGAACTCTTAAATACACAGAAAACGAGGCTGTCTGACTAAGCCATGTAAAAACATGCTAAGCCCATATTCTAACACAGTATTTTCCCATGTACTAAGTCCATTTCTAATTTAGCAATATTTGACATTTTTCAAAAATTTACCTTAAAAATTTAACACAGGATCATTTATCGCATCCTAGTTAAGAGGCACTGTGTTAATTCTGCATAAACCAGTTAGCACACACCAAGGCAAAGGTGTTAGCTGTAACACCATTCTACACCAATAATATGCCTTCAGCAAAAAATATATTTAAAAAGTTAACACACAAGGTAGCACACGTTCACAGGCAAACTACCACATAATGCTGTAATGTGTTTTGCAGGAAGCCTTTTTTCCCTGTGTTAAGCACAAGTTAGCACTTAAATGCTGTTAGTAAAATGGCCCCAAACATGTTATATGTATAAGTCAACCAATTTAGTAGGAAAGAATTCATTTTTGCTTTTCAATATATTGGGCACGCTCTGAAATTGAGCTGTCCAGGCATACCTTCAGATAGAAAATATGAAGAGTAATTAATGAGAATAAACCCCCCCAAAAAAGAGGAGGGAGAGGAGGAGAATTTGAACAGAAGGCAGAGAGAAATTTCTTAATAGAAGGCTTACCAATTCTTCATTATTATTATTTAAAATTCATTGCTCATCAATTTACAAGAACTTCAGTAGGTTTACCAAAAAAACATAGTAACTTAGTAACATAGTAGATGACGGCAGGTAAAGACCCGAATGGTCCATCCAGTCTGCCCAACCTGATTCAATTTAAATTTTTTAATTTTTTCTTCTTAGCTATTTCTGGGCAAGAATCCAAAGCTTTACCCTGTACTGTGCTTGGAATCCAACTGCCGAAATCTCTGTTAAGACTTACTCCAGCCCATCTACACCCTCTCAGCCATTGAAGCCCTGCCCTGCCCATCCTCCCCCAAACGGCCATATACAGACACAGACCGTGCAAGTCTGCTCAGTACTGGCCTTAGTTCAATATTTAATATTATTTTCTGATTCTAAATCCTTTGTGTTCATCCCACGCTTCTTTGAACTCAGTCACAGTTTTACTCTCCACCACCTCTCTCGGGAGCGCATTCCAGGCATCCACTACCCTCTCCGTAAAGTAGAATTTCCTAACATTGCCCCTGAATCTACCACCCCTCAACCTCAAATTATGTCCTCTGGTTTTACCATTTTCCTTTCTCTGGAAAAGATTTTGTTCTACGTTAATACCCTTCAAGTATTTGAACGTCTGAATCATATCTCCCCTGTCTCTCCTTTCCTCTAGTGTATACATGTTCAGGGCTTCCAGTCTCTCCTTATACGTCTTCTGGCGCAAGCCTCCTATTATTTTCGTTGCCCTCCTCTGGACCACCTCAAGTCTTCTTACGTCCTTAGCCAGATACGGTCTCCAAAACTGAACACAATACTCCAAGTGGGGCCTTACCAATGACCTGTACAGGGGAATCAACACCTTCTTCCTTCTACTGGCTACACCTCTCCTTATACAGCCCAGCATCCTTCTGGCAGCAGCCACTGCCTTGTCACACTATTTTTTCGCCTTTAGATCTTCGGACACTATCACCCCAAGGTCCCTCTCCCCGTCCGTGCATATTACTTCTCTCCTCCCAGCATATACGGTTCCTTCCTATTATTAATCCCCAAATGCATTACTCTGCATTTCTTTGCATTGAATTTTAGTTGCCAGGCATTAGACCAATCCTCTAAATTTTGCAGATCCTTTTTCATATTTTCCACTCCCTCTTTGGTGTCTACTCTGTTACAAATCTTGGTATCATCTGCAAAAAGGCACACTTTTCCTTCTAACCCTTCAGCAATGTCACTCACAAACATATTGAACAGGAATGGCCCCAGCACCGAACCCTGATGGACTCCACTATTCACCTTTCCTTCCTTCGAGCGACTTCCATTAACCACCACCCTCTGGTGTCTGTCCGACAGCCAGTTTCTGACCCAGTTCACCACTTTGGGTCCTAACTTCAGCCCTTCAAGTTTGTTGAACAGCCTCCTATGAGGAACTGTATCAAAGGCTTTGCTGAAATCCAAGTAAATTACATCTAGCATATGTCCTCGATCCAGCTCTCTGGTCACCCAATCAAAAAATTCAATCAGGTTCGTTTGGCACGATTTACCTTTTGTAAAGCCATGTTGCCTTGGATCCTGTAACCCATTAGATTCAAGGAAGTACACTATCCTTTCTTTCAGCAACACTTCCATTATTTTTCCAACAATTGAAGTGAGGCTCACCGGCCTGTAGTTTCCTGCTTCATCCCTGTGACCACTTTTATGAATAGGGACCACATCCGCTCTCCTCCAATCCCCAGGAATCACTCCTGTCTCCAGAGATTTGTTGAACAAGTCTTTAATAGGACTCGCCAGAACCTCTCTGAGCTCCCTTAGTATCCTGGGAATGGATCCCGTCTGGTCCCATCGCTTTGTCCACCTTCAGTTTTTCAAGTTGCTCATAAACACCCTCCTCCGTGAACGGTGCAGAATCTACTCCATTTTCTCGTGTAACTTTGCCAGACAATCTCGGTCCTTCTCCAGGATTTTCTTCTGTGAACACAGAACAGAAGTATTTGTTTAGCACATTTGCTTTCTCCTCACCACTGTCCACATATTGGTTCCCAGCATCTTTTAGCCTAGCAATTCCATTTTTCATCTTCCTCCTTTCTCTAATATATCTGAAAAAATTTTTGTTTCCTTTTTTTACATTTTTAGCCATTTGTTCTTCCACCTGTGCTTTCGCCAGACGTATCTCTCTCTTGGCTTCTTTCAGTTTCACCCGTGTAGTCCTTTCTGCTCTCCTCTTCTTGGGTTTTTTTATATTTCACAAACGTCAACTCTTTCGCCTTAATTTTCTCAGCCACTAGGTTGGAGAACCATATCGGCTTCCTTTTACTCTTGTTTTTATTGATTTTCTTCACATAAAGGTCCGTAGCCATTTTTATCGCTACTTTTCAGCTTAGACCACTGTCTTTCCACTTCTCTTATGTCCTCCCATCCTAACAGCTCTTTCTTCAGGTACTCTCCCATTGCATTAAAGTCTGTACGTTTGAAATCTAGGACTTTAAGTATCGTGCAGCCGCTCTCCACTTTAGCCGTTATATCAAACCAAACCGTTTGATGATCGCTACTTCCCAGGTGAGCACCCACTCGAACATTAGAGATACTCTCTCTATTTGTGAGGACCAGATCCAATATCGCTTTTTCCCTTGTGGGTTCCGTCACCATTTGTCTGAGCAGAGCCTCTTGAAAGGCATCCACAATCTCCCTACTTCTTTCCGATTCCGCAGACGGAACATTCCAGTCTGCATCCGGCAGGTTGAAATCTCTCAACAGCAGAACCTCCTCTTTCCTTCCAAACTTTTGGATATCCACAATCAGATCCTTATCAATTTGCTGCGATTGAGTCAGGAGGTCTGTAGACTACACCCACGTAGATAGAAGTTCCATCTTCTCTTTTCAGAGCAATCCATATCGCTTCTTCCTCTCCCCAGGTCCCTTGCATTTCGGTCGCTTGGATATTGATCTTTACATAGAGAGCTACTCCTCCACCTTTTTGACCATCTCTGTCCTTCCTAAAAAGATTATATCCCGGTATGTTTGCATCCCATCTATGTGATTCACTGAACCATGTCTCTGTGATAGCGACAATATCTAGATCTGCCTTTAACATCAGGGCTTGCAGATAATGAACTTTGTTGCTTAGACTGCGAGCATTTGTGGTCATCGCTTTCCAGCTATTTTTCAGCGATAATCTCCTTTTTCGTATGGATTTTTGTTTTGTTTCACTTTCCGCTGCAATCCTAAGAAATGAGTTGCTGATATTGCTTATGTTGCAGTCTTTACTACTATCACATCTTTTCTTTTGCTGGGGGTGGTCTCTATAATTGTCCTTTGTACATACACCACCCCCACCTTCTAGTTTAAAGGCCTAGAAAAATATTGTCTAAATTTCTCTGCAAGGTTTCTTTTTCCTGCTGTAGTAATATGTAGCCCATTAGTGCAATATAGCTTCTTGTTCTTCCATGTATTTCCCCATCCTCCTATGTACCTGAAGCCTTCTTGATGACACCAGGCTTTGAACCATCTATTAAAGTCCTCTGTGTTTTTCACTCTTTGCTCTCCCTTTCCATATGCAGGCAGTATTTCAGAAAAGCTAAAGTCTTTACAAAAGGTTTCATGCCCTCACCAAGCTCCCGAAAAGCTTTCTGTGCTGCAAGTGTGAAGTTCTTGGCCAGGTCATTTGTTCCCAGATGGAAAACCACATCAGTGTTAAAATCCTTAGTTTCTTCCTTAATTATAGTCAGTATTTGCCTGGAACTCCTGGTAGCTGAGGATCCTGGAAGACATTTCACTATTTTGGTCTCCTCGCCCTGTGTTCCAAGGTTAATGCCTCTGATGATGGAATCCCCCAACAGTAATAGTTTTCTGATTTTGGCTTTTTTATTTGTGCTTAGGGTGCGCTTGTTCTCTTGAGTTACCTTCATTGGTTCCAGTCCCACCTCCCTTCTGTTTTCTTGAGTATCGCAGTGCACTAGTGGAGCGAAGGAATTCTGTAGAGGTAATATTAGTGAAGGTGGATGTTTCTGTGTTACATGTCGCTGTCTTCCTGAGCCTACTGTGACCCATTTATTCCTGGGCTGTTTTATTCTTTGAGGTAGAGGTGGTAAGTTGGTATGATTTTGTGGAGTGATGGAAGCTGCTTTAATTGTATTCAATTCCTGTTTAAGTTTGCAGAGCTCCTCCTTAATACTAGCAAGTTGAAGACAGATGGGGCAAGCCTTAAGCCTCCAAATAGTATGTCTTGGAATTAAAGCACCACAGTGATTGCATAGAATAAAGGTCATCTTGATTGGTTGTGAAGTGACTTGATTTGAGTAGTCCTGATTATTTGGGTCTCTATATATGAAAAGTGGTCCCTGGGGTTGGTGGGACTATAAGTCTTACCCTTATTCCTATGAAGGGAAAGGGAAAGAGGAAATAAGATTTAACAGAGGAAAGAGAAGGGTTTATTTTTTTGTGCTTTTTTGTTGTTTTTTTTAAGTAAGAAACAGGGAGAAGAGAAATTAAGCAGATATAATGCTGAAAACCAGTGAATATGGCTCTCGAGGACCGGAGTTCCCTACCCTTGTTTTAGTCTATTCTGTCTGTCCTCTCTCCTTGCAGTCCAGCCTCTCTTCCCTTCCTCCACCTGCAGTTTGGCATCACTATTTTCGCTCAACCCTTGACAGTAGATGGGGAGAAAGAGCAAGACAAGACTACAAAGGGGGAGGGGAGATAATGAGAACAATTAATTTTGACACCTTTTATCACTGGTGAGGTGCAGAGGATATACACTTCATAGAGAGGGGAGATACTGGATTGAGGGTCATGCCGCTGCAAAAATGTTAGCTCGAGGCACTACAGTCCCTTAAGCAAGTCCTGCAAAAGGATTAAAAGGAAACTCCTGTGTCAGAAAAAGAGAATTAACTTGACAGTATGCAGTCAAAACTACTTTTCTTGTATTCTGTTTACAAGGAGCAAAACATTAGTATCTATAATTTGCAAGTTTTATTTTCAATTTCCATGCAGCCTCTGCACTGGGAGACATGTTTTTGCAACATGTCTCAAACCCTTATGAGCAGGGTGTGGGGTCTAAAGAAAACACAATGCAAGCAGCACATGCAGATCTCATCTTATACATATTAAATGTGGCTAGCCTGAAAACATGACTAGCTAGGAGGTACTACAGAAGTGGATTGAAAACCCAATATAGTAGAATAAACGGGAGAGATGTGAGAAAAAGTAAGTACTTTGGCTCGTAATGTCTTGAACATATGGGAAAACACAACAGGAGACCCAAGCATTCCGTCTGGATGAATCATATTTGGGAGGTACAACGTACAACAAATAATGACTTGTCTGCACTGTATATTTTCTATTGTGGGGGAGAAGGAAGTTGTAATTTTCAAACCTTACCAAGTGTGCAAAAATACCTTGTTCCAGTTCTACAGGCTCCAATATTCAGCTATATTTTCATTCTGTTTCTCATATCGTTTACAGAAATTTTCTGTTTGGTACACATTTTATTTTTTTCCCCCCATTTTGAAGGGCATTAAGAGGAAAAAGCGTACACTATTTGTGATGTAGGATAAAACCCAAAGTTTCAGGGGCTTTCTTTTCTTTCCAGGCAAAACATACAGCATGGGGAAACATTATTCCAAATGCACATCCATAGCTGTGACCATAAATGGACCTAGCACTCTATGCACATGGAAACTATCTAACAATGCGCTTACAGGATAGAAGACCAGTTATAATAATCACTACTTACTTTGTTGCACCATCATCATAAGTTGCCATCAACACTACAGTGCCGTCTGGTATTTTCTTTAGAAATTCATTAAATGGGGTCACATCTAAAACAGAGACTTTTCAGTAAAAATTATTATTACAAACACCAGGGATTCATCTACAGGGCTGTTACCTCAGGACAGTGTTTAAAACAAAAATTATTGACAGTCTGCAACCTAACTTACTAACCACTGACAGAAGAGACTTACTGACAACCTAACTTCTGCATATATATAGGTTTTTCTTTTACCATTTTGTGCATAGTTGACTTTATTTCAAGATTTACCTCTGTTTGGGGAGATGCAATCTCCAATGGCCTCCCATTTCACATGCATTCTTTTTATCATCATGTAACTGTTAGTTGGCAAGCCTACTTATTTATGCTGTATAGTCTCCAAGTGGTCACCCTTTGGATACCATAGTAATAGCTGAACAAATTCTGACTACATAGCAATAGACCAGGGGTGCCCAATACGTCAATCGCGATCAACCGATAGCTCAGGAAGGCAACGTGAGTCGATCACAGCCCATCTCGGGCTCCGTGATAGACTCGCGTTGCCTTCAAAATCTACCGGCCGATCAGCCTTCCTCTCCCCGATTGCCTGGTGAAGACAGCTTCCCTCCCTTCCACTCACTCACTGCCCTCTTGCCCACAAGCGAATTGAACTCAGGCTGCGGGGCTTTAACACTGTGTGCGAAGGCTTCCCTTCTTCGAAACAGGAAGTTATGTCATTCCTGTTTCAGAAAGGAAGCCGGCACGCGCAGTGTTAGAGCCCGCCCCTCCTGCCTGGGTTCAGTTCCTCTAACAACGCGTGCTCCAATACAGGAATGACGCACCCTGCAAACTCCAGCCTTGGGGCACAACACTCTTGGTAGCTGGCTGCAGCCGCAGACGCGTCCTGCACGGCCACAGCGGCAAGTATTTGGACTGCCGAAGGGGCAGGATGCGGCAGCCATGCTCTGAGCGTCGCCTTTCCTCCCCGTGGAACGTTTCTGTTTGTGTCCGCCCCCGAGGAGAGCACCGCCGAACATAAATGGGTGAGTGCCGTTCTCCCCACATATTTTTCTGTCACCCTCTTCCGCTCCAGCATCTCCAGAGCCAGAGAAGGCAAGTGGCTGCGTCCATTCCTTCACTGGGCCTTCTCCAGAAGGCAGGGCAAGTAGGGATTAAAAATAAAACAAAAAATATTATAATGCATTTATATTGCTTGGCCACTAGCTGGCAAGTCTGAGAGGCCCAAACCGGACATTATAACCTATGGGGTGATGCCGTCCTTTACCTCCAGCCTGTCTACCAAACACGGAGGCGGCAGCAGACGCACAGTAAATGCCACGGGCTTCCAAGAGAAGGGAAGGAGACAGATGCCAGACCAGGGGCAAGGAAGGAGAGAAAATGCCAGATAATGGAGGGGGGAGGGAGAGATAGAAGAGAAGGAGAGGAGAAAGATGCTAGGGCATGGGGGGAGGGAAGGGAAATTAAGAAGACAGATGCCAGACCAGAGAGAAAGGAAGGAGAGGAGATGTCAGAGCATGGCAGGGGAGGAAGAGATAGAAGGAAAGGAGAGAGATGCCAGGCCATGGGGTAGAGTAGGAAGGAAAGGAGGCATGAAGAGAGAGAGAAATAAAGGGCAGGGAGAGAGCAAGAAAAAGTTTAGGGAGGGAATGAGGTCTGGAGGAGAGAAGCATACAAGCTGAAAGAAGGGAAGAAATATTGGATGCACAGTCAGAAGAAGAAAGTGCAACCAGAGACTCATGAAATCACCAGACAACAAGGTAGGAAAAATGATTTTACTCTAAATTTAGTGATCAAAATGTGTCTGAATTTATATCTGCTGTCTATATTTTGAACTATGGCCCCCCCTTTTACTAAACCACAATAGCGGATTTTAGCGCATGGGAGCCAATGAGCTTTGAGAGCAGCTGCTGGGCATTCAGCGCAGCTTCCCTGCGCTAAAAACTGCTATTGTGGTTTAGTAAAAAGGGAAGGGTGGTTTATTTTGTCTATTTTTGTATGGTTGTTACTGAGGTGACAGTGCATAGAGTCATCTGCCTTGACCTCTTTGAAAAAAACCCGGAATAGGAATGATAATTAACATTTTCTCAGCGTACAGTGTACTTTGGTTTTTTTTTTTAAATTTTATTGTTGGTAGATCATTTTGACTTGGTCATTTTAAAAGTAGCTCGCAAGCCCAAAAAGTGTGGGCACTCCTGCAATAGACAAAAAGAACACTGAAGCCATTCTTTTCTTAGGAGGATATAGAGTAAAATATCCCTAGAAATTTATAAAGCAGAAGCAATAAAAAGTGAAGCTGTATGTACTGGATTGTGGTGCTGATTGCAGAAAAAAATAGGCGTCATTAAAAAATGACAAACAATTAATGAGACACTCTGTAGTAATTAAATGATTCAGTAAATAACTTATTAAAAATTTATCACTTAAAATCTTTAAATCAAGACTTTTTTACGTAACTTATACTTAAATTTTTATATATATATAAAACACAAATATATAAAACAAAGAATTGGTGAATGTAGTCAGGTTGGGTCTCTCTCCTTCCTCCCTCCCTCCATGGTTGGCTTTCTCTCACCTTTCACAGCCGCCAGCAGTGTTAGCGATTAAAGCAAAGCACTGCCTGCAGGCCAGGCAGCTCCAGTCTTTTGCAGTCTCTTCAGTCCCTGCTACACTGGATCAGTTGATGTAATTTCCTATTCCTGTGTAGCAGGGACAGAAGAGATCGCAAGAGACTGAAGCTGCCTAGCCTGCAAGCAGTGCTCTGATTTAATCACTACCACTGCCAGCAGCTAAGAAAGAGGGAGGGAAGGAAGAAAGAGGCTGAAGCTGCCTAGCCTGCAGGCAGTGCTATGTTTTAATAGGTTAGAGAGAAAGGTTAGAGAGAGGGAGAGGAGGAGAGAGAGAGAGAGAGAGCCAACTATGGGGGGAGGGTGGGAGAAGAGCACCAACCTGGACCAATGGCGGGGGGGAGGGGGGGAACGTGGTAGGCAGAGACAGCCACAGGTGGAAGCAAGTGGCACTGGTAGCAAAGCAGCTCTCCAGAGAGGGTAGCAGCAACAAGGGTGGCTCTCTGGGGGAGGGGTGGGTGGGGCACTGACAGCAAAGCACAGTTACTTACCTTAACAGGTGTTATCCAGGGACAGCAGGCAGATATTCTCAACATGTGGGTGATGTCACCGACGGAGCCCCCTAGCGGACGTTTTCGCAAGCAGACTTGCTTGAAGACCTTCAAGCTTGCGATTGGCCCGCACATGCGCACGAGCCCCTCCCGCCCGACCTAGGGCATGCGTCTCAGCGTGGCCTCAGTTCAGATAGATAGCAAAGAAGCCAACCACGGGGAGGTGGGTGGGTTGCGAGAATATCTGCCTGCTGTCCCTGGATAAAGCAATGTTACTTACCGTAACAGTTGTTATCCAGGGACAGCAGGCAGCTATTCTCACTAGTGGGTGATGTCATCCGACAGAGCCCCGATACGGACATCTTGCAAGCATGTCTTGCTTGAAGAAACTCAGAAGTTTCGAGATGCCCGCACCGCGCATGCGCCAGTGCCTTCCCGCCCGATGTACCGGGCGTGTCTCCTCAGTTCAGGTAGCTAGCCTGAGAAGCCAACCCAGGGGAGGTGGGTGGGACGTGAGAATAGCTGCCTGCTGTCCCTGGATAACAACTGTTACGGTAAGTAACATTGCTTTATCCCAGGACAAGCAGGCAGGTATTCTCACTAGTGGGTGACCTCCAAGCTAACCCCAATGGGATGGTGGGAGAGTTGGCAACTTAAGAGAACAAATTTTGTAACACTGTTTGGCCAAACTGTCCATCCCGTCTGGAGAAAGTATCCAGACAATAATGAGAGGTGAATGTATGAACCGAGGACCAAGTGGCAGCCTTACAAATCTCCTCAATCGGTGTCGATCTGAGGAAGGCAACAGAGGCTGCCATTGCTCTGACCTTATGGGCTGTGACCTTACAGGGAAGGGATAATCCAGCCTGGGCATAGCAGGAAGAGATACAAGCCGCCATCCAGTTAGAGATGGTGCGCTTCGATACAGGTCGTCCCAACTTGTTTGGATCAAAGGAGACGAAAAGTTGAGGAGCAGTTCTGTGTGGCTTTGTGCGATCCAAGTAGAAAGCTAGAGCACGTTTACAGTCCAGAGTGTGCAAAGCAGATTCCCCAGGATGAGAATGAGGCTTTGGAAAGAACACTGGAAGCACGATGGATTGGTTGATGTGAAATTCAGAGACCACTTTAGGTAAGAATTTTGGATGAGTACGAAGGACCACCTTGTCATGATGGAATACAGTGAACGGTGGATCCGCCACTAGGGCCTGAAGCTCACTGACCCGGCGAGCTGACGTGAGGGTCACCAGAAAAACCACCTTCCAGGTGAGATACTTAAGTGGAGCCTTGTTGAGAGGTTCAAACGGAGGCTTCATAAGATGAGACAGGACAACATTGAGATCCCAAACCACAGGAGGAGGTTTGATAGGAGGGTTGACATGGAAAAGTCCTTTCATAAATCTGGAAACCACAGGATGAGCAGACAAAGGTTTCCCCTGTAGAGGCTGATGGAAAGCCGCAATAGCACTCAGGTGGACTCGTATAGAGGTAGACTTGAGACCAGACTGAGACAGGTGTAGAAGATAGTCCAATACAGAAGATAGGGAAGCTCGCTGAGGTTCCGTGGCATTGGAAATACACCAGGAAGAGAATCTAGTCCATTTTTGGGAATAGCATTGTCGAGTAGCAGGCTTCCTGGAAGCCTCCAAGACCTCCCTCACTGCTTGAGAGAACTGGTGAGGAGTTATGTTGAAAGGAACCAAGCTGTCAGGTGGAGAGACTGCAGGTTGGGATGAAGTAGTGAACCTTGATGTTGAGTAAGTAGTGAAGGAAACACTGGAAGAAGTACTGGCTCCCTGCTGCACAGTTGAAGTAGAAGGGAGTACCAAGGTTGTCTGGGCCACCGAGGAGCAATCAGAATCATGGTGGCATGGTCTGATCTCAACTTGACCAGAGTCTTCTGAATGAGAGGAAAGGGAGGAAACGCATATAGGAAGCGATTCCCCCACTCCAGTAGAAAGGCGTCTGCCTCGAGGCGGAGAGGAGTGTAGATCCTGGAGCAAAACTGAGGCAGTTTGAAGTTGTGGGGGGCTGCAAAGAGGTCTATCTGAGACGTTCCCCACTGAGCAAAGATCTGATGAAGGGGTTTGGAATGGAGCATCCATTCGTGAGGCTGGAGAAGACGACTCAATTTGTCTGCCAAGACGTTGTCTTTCCCCTGAATGTAGACAGCTCTGAGGAAGGTGTTGTGGCGAACCGCCCAATCCCAGACTCGAAGAGCTTCCTGACAAAGAGGGGCCGAGCCCTTGCCCCCTTGTTTGTTGACATAATACATGGCGACCTGATTGTCTGTGCGAATAAGGACCACCATGTCGTGAAGCAGATGCTGAAAAGCTTGGAGAGCATTGAAGATGGCCCTGAGCTCCAGAAGATTGATTTGATGGAGTCGTTCCGCACTGGTCCAGAACCCCTGAGTTCGAAGACCATCCAGATGGGCCCCCCATGCATAGTTCGATGAATTGGTTGTGAGAACTTTCTGGTGGGGAGGAGAGTGAAACAGCAAACCTCTGGATAGATTCGAAGAGGTCATCCACCAGAGAAGAGACTGCCGTAGAGCAGGAGTGACGACAATGTGACGGGACAACGGGTCGGACACCCGAGTCCACTGAGATGCCAGGGTCCATTGAGGAATTCTGAGATGTAGTCTGGCAAAAGGCGTCACATGAACTGTAGATGCCATGTGGCCCAAGAGGACCATCATGTGTCTCGCCAAGATGGACGGGCGAGAAGACACCGACTGGCAGAGTAGAAGGAGAGCATCCATGCGTTGAGGAGGAAGGAATGCTCGAAGTTGAATGGTATCCAGAACAGCCCCGATAAAGGGGAGAGACTGGGTGGGCTGAAGATGGGACTTGGGGAAGTTGATCTCGAAGCCCAAACTCTGCAGGAAACAAATTGTAGTCAAGGTCGCCGAAATGACCCCTGGAGCCGACGGTGCCTTGATGAGCCAGTCGTCGAGGTATGGAAACACCTGAAGACCCATGTTCCGGAGTGCAGCGGCCACCACCACCAGACACTTTGTGAAGACTCTGGGAGACGAGGAAAGGCCGAATGGAAGCACTCGATACTGCAGATGTAGATGTCCCACCCGAAATCTGAGAAACTTGCGGGAGGCCGGATGAATCGGGATGTGAGTGTAGGCCTCCTTGAGGTCCAGAGAGCATAACCAATCGTTCTGCTCAAGGAGGGGATAGAGAGAAGCAAGGGTCAGCATGCGGAACCGCTCCTTGACCAAAAACTTGTTGAGGACTCGAAGGTCCAAAATGGGACGCAGATCGCCCGTCTTCTTCGGAACCAAGAAGTACCGGGAGTAGAACCCCCGGTTTTGCTGATCTAATTTATTTAGGTTACTTATCCCATATTCAATTAAAAGAACCTTACGATCTAGTGAACGGAACCTTTTATCAATTCCTTCGCTAAAAATTATTAGTACAAGAAGACAATTTATCTTCTCATGTACAGCACCCCAGATTTGGAATGCGCTTCCCATGTTTTTACGGGAGGAGAAGGTGTTTGGGAAATTTAAAAGCGAATTAAAAACCTTTCTGTTTAAAGATGCATTTGCAAATTAATTAAATTTTATTATAAAGTGTTATTTTAGTGAATTATTTTGCTTTTTCTTGTTTTTCCAACTTCCTTTTGTATTTTCCCTGTATGTTCTTTCTTTACTATAAAAAATGTATTTCATCCCCTCTTACCTTTTGTTTATATTATAATTAATTAAGTGTATGTAATGTTTTTGTTTCCTTATGAATGTATATTTTATTGTACATCGCTTAGAAATCCGATTAAGCGATTGAACAAGCCAACTAATAAACTTGAAACTTGAACTTGAAACTAATGGCACCGGCTCGACGGCCCGAAGCCGAAGAAGAGCCTGAGCCTCCTGGAGAAGAAGAGCGGTCTGCGTCGAGTTGGAAGGATACTCTCTTGGCGGGTGGTCCGGGGGGACCCGTTGGAAATGAAGAGAGTATCCCTCTCTTACGATGGTAAGGACCCAGAGGTCCGTGGTGATGGTCTCCCATCGATGACAAAAATGATGGAGACGACCCCCGATGGGAAAAACGGGGGGAGACAGAACGAAGTTGGTTATGCTCCCTGGAAGAGAGTCAAAAAGGCTGAGTAGCCTTGGGTGCAGCCGGCATCTGAGGCTTCTGCTGAGGCTTCTGAGGAGGCTGTCTCTTTGCAGGCTGTCTCGCAGGAGGAGTCTGTCTCGGCTGATAACGCCGCTGGTAAATCAGAGGCGGCCTAGAGGGACGAGACTGCTGAGGCTTAGGCTTAGGCCACAGAATAGACTGGAAGGACTTCTCATGGTCCGAAAGTTTTTTAGTAACAGTCTCGATAGACTCATCGAACAGATCAGCCCCCGCACAAGGCACATTAGCAAGTCTGTCTTGGAGGTTTGGATCCATATCAATGGTACGAAGCCATGCCAGGCGACGCATGGCGACCGAACAGGCCGCAGCACGTGCCGAGAGTTCAAAGGCATCGTAGGAGGATTGCATCAGCTGCAGGCGTAACTGAGACAGGGTAGCCACCACCTCTTCAAATTCAAATCGAGCTTGAGCATCGATAAAAGGGATGAACTTGCGGAGCACCGGCAAGAAAAAGTCCAAATATGAAGAGAAGAAAAAATTATAATTGAGCACTCGAGTCGCCATCATTGAATTCTGGTAGATACGTCTACCAAATTTATCCATCGTCCTCCCTTCACGGCCCGGAGGTACTGAGGCGTAAACCTGGGAGGGATGAGAGCGTTTGAGGGAGGACTCGACCAGAAGTGACTGATGAGAAAGTTGCGCCCCCTCAAACCCCTTGTGATGGACGATGCGGTATCGAGCATCCAATTTACTGGGAACTGCAGGGATGGAATACGGTGTCTCAAAACAATGCTTGAAAGTCTGGTCAAGCAGTTTATGCAGAGGAAGGCGAAGCGTGTCCGCTGGGGGGTGAGGCAAATGCATGGTGTCCAGATACTCCTTAGAATATCGAGAACCAGTGTCCAACGTCACATCTAAATCATCCGCCATTTGTCGAAGGAAGGATGAAAAAGACAGTTGGTCCGCCAGTGCCGGCCGGCGAGACGGACTAGAAGAAGTGGAAGCCTCCGGATCCAGAGAGAGCTGAGAGCGGCAGGGAGAATAGGAGGTAGATGGTTCCTCATACTCCGGTCCCTCAGGCGGGGATAAATCTGACGAGGAGTATCCCATACGCTGGATCTTCTTTTGCGGGGACACCTCCGAATGACGTGAGGAGTGTCGAGATGAGTGTCGAGATCGATGCCCCTCCCGGTGACGGGATGGGGAGCGAGATCTTCTGTGCATCGCACGATCCCCCGAAGCCTCCAAGGAATGGATGGGACTTGATGCAGTGGATCGCAGAGGTGGTAAGGATGCGGACTCACGCAGGGCCACCCAGGTCTGGTATGGAGTGCGGAAGAACTCTTCCTGCGATGCAGTATGCCCAGGACTTCGACTATCAGGGGCTGACACAGCACTCTGCTGTCGAGGGGGGCGTGATGGGCTCCAATGGCGGCATATCACTAAATGAAGCCCGCCTAGAAGCACCCGCCGCCCTCAGCCGATCCTCCTCGTCGAGCAGAGAGATCGTACGACGAGGAGGAGGGGGAGGGGGCGGACCGCCCCCCGGGACCGAGACCGGGAGGTCACCCTGAATGGAGGCGATAAGCCGGGGTCCCATAGACTGCATAAGCTCGACAAACTGAGCTTCCAGCAGGGATCGCAGCGAAGCCGATATGAAGGGATCCGCACCGAAAGGGGGTCCTCCAGCACGGTCTTCGCGCTCCTTTGTGGCCAAGTGCTTCTGCTTGCTAGCTTCAGGCACTTTGATGACCACCGGAGGGACAGTGGAAGGCGGTACCTGAGCCGAGGAGACGGGGGCAGGCACCGATGCTGAACCGGAAGCAGAAGTCGGAGTGAACGATGCCGGCTTCACGATGCCCGATGCAGGGGTAGTCGATGCAGGCTTCGAACGAACTGGCGAAACCGCAGTGGAAGTTGAAGCAGACGGCTCTTTGGCAGACTCCATCTTAAACATCGACTCCCAAAGTAAGCAGCGCCGTTTGAACGATCGCGCAGTGAGCGTGGAACAAGGCCGGCACGATTTCAGAACGTGTTCTGGACCAAGACACTGAAGACAGCGTCGATGCGGGTCCGTCAACGAAATCGCATGCTGGCACTTGCTGCACTTTTTAAAACCGGTGATTGGCCGGGACATAGGCCGGAAAATCGTCGCTGCTAGGTCGAAGGCGCTCGGCCTAAGCCACGAGGCCGGCCCGGCCGAACCGCCGGAAGAAATAATTTTTACTTTTTTTTTTTTTAAATACAACTTAAAAGTGAAATAAATCAAATAAACAACAAAACGCGGTAGTAAAGAAGGCAAATATACTGAAATTCAGTCAGCGCAGAATGAAGTGAAACTTCTCAGCTCCGCGGAAAGAAAAGAACTGAGGAGACACGCCCTGGAAGGCACTGGCGCATGCGCGGTGCGGGCATCTCGAAACTTCTGAGTTTCTTCAAGCAAGACATGCTTGCAAGATGTCCGTATCGAGGCTCTGTCGGATGACATCACCCACTAGTGAGAATACCTGCCTGCTTGTCCTGGGATAACACCTGTTACGGTAAGTAACTGTGCTTTATCTCAGGACAAGCAAGCAGCATATTCTCAACATGTGGGAGACCTCCAAGCTAACCAGAATGGGATGGAGGGAGAGTTGGCAAACATGTGGGAGACATCCAAGCTAACCAGAATGGGATGGAGGGAGAGTTGGCAATTTAGGAGAACAGATTTTGCAAAACGGACTGGCCAAAATGGCCATCACGCCTGGAGAAAGAGGTAAACGTATGAACCGAGGACCAAATGGCAGCTTTACGGATTTCCTCAAGTGGAGTAGAGCTGAGGAAAGCAACAGACGCCACCATCACTCTGACCCTGTGACCTGTGACTCGACCCGGCAGGGAGAGACCAGTCTGAGCGTTAACAGAAAGAGATACAAGCGGCCAACCAGTTAGAAATGGTCCGCTTAGAAACAGAACGACCCAATCGATTAGGATTGAAAGAGAGGAACAGCTGGGGAGCAGAACGATGAGGAGTAGTGCACTTCAAGTAGAAGGCCAGCGCACACTTACAGTCAAGAGAATGCAGAGCCACTTCTCCAGGATGAGAAAGGGGCTTCGGAAAAAACACAGGAAGAACAATGGATTGGTTGATGTGAAACTCAGAAACAACCTTAGGCAAGAACTTAGGATGGGTACGGAGAATCACCTTATCATGATGGAAGACAGTGAAAGATGGGTCAGCTACCAAGGCTTGAAGCTTACTGACCCGATGGGCAAAAGTGAGAGCAATAAGGAACACAACCTTCCAAGTAAGAAACTTCAAGTGATCCCGCGCAAGCGGCTCGAACGGGGTTTCATCAAGCGAGTATTACCACGTTAAGATCCCAAACCACAGGAGGCGGTTTAAGGGGTGGATGAATGTGGAAAAGGCCTTTCATGAAGCGGGAAACCACAGGATGAACAGAGATAGGCTTCCCCTCAATCATAAGAACATAAGAACATAAGCATAAGAACATAAGCAGTGCCTCCGCCGGGTCAGACCATAGGTCCATCATGCCCAGCAGTCCGCTCCCGCGGCGGCCCAAACCTGTCTGAATCACCAGAAGGGGCCCCCTTGCCACCTTGGTTTCCCATTTAAGTCCTATCTTCCCATCGAAGTCCTAACCCTCCGGTCTTGCACATGCACGACCTGGTCGGGTTTCTATACTTATTTCCTGGATACTTCTCTCAGTATCCCACGATCCCTTTATCCCTCAGGAATCCGTCCAATCCCTGTTTGAATCCCTGTACCGTACTCTGCCTGACCACTTCCTCCGGTAGCACATTCCAAGTGTCCACAAACCTTTGGGTGAAAAAAAACTTCCTTGCATTTGTCTTGAACCTATCTCCCTTCAGTTTCTCTGAATGCCCCCTCGTACCTGTTGTCCCCTTCAGTCTGAAGAATCTGTCCCTATCCACCCTCTCTATGCCCCTCATGATCTTGAAGGTCTCTATCATATCTCCCCTGAGCCTCCTTTTTTCCAGAGAGAAGAGCCCCAGCCTATCCAACCTCTCGGCGTATGGGCAGTGTTCCAGCCCTCTTACCAGTTTCGTTGCTCTCCTTTGGACTCTCTCAAGTACCGCCATGTCTTTCTTGAGGTATGGCGACCAATACTGAACGCAGTATTCCAGATGTGGACGCACCATCGCTCGATACAATGGCATGATGACTTCCCGCGTCCTGGTTGTGATGCCCCTCTTTATGATGCCCAGCATCCTGTTGGCTTTTTTCAAGGCTGCTGCGCACTGTGCAGATGGCTTCAGTAATGCATCCACCAGCACACCCAAGTCTCTCTCAAGTCTGCTGTCTCCCAACAATGCCCCCCCCAATTTGTAGTTGAACAACAGGTTCTTTTTTCCTATATGCATGACCTTGCATTTTTCCACGTTAAAGCGCATTTGCCATTTGTTTGCCCAGTCTTCCAGCTTCTCCAGGTCCCTTTGCAGGTCCTCACACTCCTCCCTGGACCTAACTCTGCCGCACAGTTTGGTATCATCTGCAAATTTTATAACCTCGCACTTTGCCTCCGTTTCCAGGTCATTGATAAATATGTTGAAGAGTAACGGCCCCAGCACCGATCCCTGTGGCACACCGCTTGTGACTCCCCGCCAGTCAGAATATTGACCCTTTACTCCAACCCTCTGCAGTCTTCCCGACAACCAGTGCTTGATCGGCTGATGAAAAGCAGCAGTGACACTAAGGTGGACTCGAACCGAAGAGGACTTGAGTCCAGCGCCAGACAAGTTTAACAGATAGTCCAGGACAGCAGATAAGGAGGCAGATAGTGGCTCCTGCTGCCGAGTAGTACACCAGGAAAAAAAGCGGGTCCACTTCTGTTGGTAACATTGGTGAGTGGACTCCTTCCAAGATGCCTCCAGGACGTCCAGCACAGGCTGTGAGAACAGGAACGAGGGCATTGAGTCTCGAGGAACCAAACCGTCAAGTGCAGAGACTGAAGGTTGGGATGAAGTAGAGAACCTTGACTCTGCGTAAGCAGAGAAGGAAAAACAGGCAGAAGAAGAGTTGCAACAGAAGGGAGAACCACGACTGTCGGGGCCACCGATGAGCTATCAGAATCATGGTGGCACTCGTGGACTTGAGGCTGACGAGAGTCTTCAGAATCAGAGGGAATGGAGGGAATGCATACAGAAACAGGACCGTCCAGTCCAGCAGAAAAGCATCCGCCTTGAGTCTGAGAGGGGTGTAAACCCTGGAGCAGAAGCAGAGCAACTTATGATTGAGGGGGGACAAGAACAGATTGACATCCGGAGTCCCCCAACGAGCAAACACTTGATGCAGGGTCAAGGAATGGATGGACCACTCGTGAGGCTGCAGAAGACGACTCAACCTGTCCACCATACAATTGTGCTGGCCTTGAATGTAGACCGCTCGAAGGAATATATTGAGGCGGATGGCCCAATCCCAGAGCCGCATCGCCTCTTGGCACAGGGACAGGGACCCCGTGCCCCCTTGTTTATTGATATAATACATGGCGACTTGGTTGTCCGTGCGGATCAGCACCACTCGGTGGCGAAGCAGGTGACAAAAAGCCTTCAGTGCGAGGAAAATCGCTCGAAGCTCCAGCAGATTGATGTGACAAAGGCGGTCGGCACTGGACCAAAGACCCTGACTGTGAAGACCGTCCAGATGAGCCCCCCCAAGCATAGGTTGACGAGTCCGTCATGAGGACCTTCTGCGGAGGGGGGGGCATGAAACAGAAAACCTCTGGAAAGATTGGAAGAGAGCATCCACCAACAGAGAGACTTCTTCAACAAAGGAGTCACGACAACATGTCACGAGACAGAATCTCGATCCTGGTTCCATTGGGACGCAAGAGTCCATTGTGGAATACGGAGGTGAAGTCTGGCAAAAGGAGTCACGTGAACCATAGAGGCCATGTGACCCAGGAGGACCATCAGGAGCTGAGCCGGGGGCCGAGGACAGATCGGCCATCCTTTGGCATAATCGAACAAGGGCCGCTTGACGAGGCCGAGGCAAGAAGAAGCGGAGACGAACCGTGTCCAGAACTGCTATGATGAATTCAAGAGACTGGGACGGACAGAAGTGGGACTTGGGAAAGTTCACCTTGAAGCCGAGGCTCTGAAGGAGCAAAATGGTCTGATTCGTTGCTCGCAGAACCTCGTGGCGCGAGGACACTTTGATCAACCTGTTGTCGAGGTAGGGAAACACCTGCAGGCTGCAGACACGCAGGGCCGCAGCTACCACAACTAGACATTTTGTGAAAGCCATCGAAGAGGCCGCCAGGCCGAAGGGAAGAACACGATATTGGAGGTGGAGATCCCCCATCCGGAATCTCAGATACCGGCGAGGCCGGGTGAATCGGAATATGCGTGTACGCCTCCTTGAGGTCCAGTGAGCACAGCCAGTCCCCCTCGTCCAAGAGGGGGTACAAGGTAGGAAGGGTGAGCATTCTGAACCGTTCCCTAACCAGAAACTTGTTCAGAACACAGAGGTCCAGGATCGGACGCAGATCCCCCATCTTCTTGGGTTCCAGAAAGTACCGAGAATAAAATCTAGTATTTCACTGGTCCGGAGGAACCTCCTCAACCACCCGAAGGCGAAGAAGGGCCCGCGCTTCCTGCAGAAGGAGAGGCAGCTGAGACCGGGCAGAAGGAAACTCTCTTGGAGGAAGGTCCGGGGGTAGGTGACTTAAGTGAAGGGAGTACCCCTCCCGGACGATGGAAAGCACCCAACTGTTGGTGGTAAGACTTTCCCACTGGGCATAGAAATTATGGAGATGACCCCTGATGGGGAGGGAGGAAGACTCCAGGAGGAAGGGAGCCCAAAGGCTCAGACTGGAATTGTCAAAAAGACGGCCCAGGCTGGGCCTTAGCTTGACGCTGCTGCTGCTGTAGCCGCTTCAAAGGAGGCCTAGAGAACGCAGGAGTAGATTTCTGCAGGTACCTCCGGAGAGGAATTTTATATTACCGAGCTGGAGGGGTCTTCAGCTTAAGTCTCACCAGAGAAGCAAAGGACCATTCGTGTTCCGAGAGGCGCTTAGTGGCTGCCTCGATGGAATCATCAAACAGCTCATTACCTACGCAAGGGAGATTGTTCAGATGATCCTGGAGATTCGGATCCACGTCCACAATCCGGAGCCAAGCGGGGCGATGCATGGCGATCGCAAACGCAGAGACCCTCGAGGACAACTCGAAGGCGTCATAGGCCGCCTGAAACATATAGAGGCAGAGCTGGGAGTGGGTTGCCTCGAGGAGACGAAATTCCAGACGCTGAGAATCCGGCACATCCTCCCGGAACGAGCGGAGGGCGTCCACACAGAACCGGAGGTAGGACGTGAAGATAAAGTTATAGTTGAGGACACGGGTTAGCCATCATTGAGTTTTGATAAAGACGACATAGAAACATAGAAATAGACGGCAGATAAGGGCCAAGGCCCATCTAGTCTGCCCACCCTAATGTCCCTCCCCTACCTTCGCCCTGTGAATAGATCCCTCCCCTACCTTCGCCCTGTAAATAGATCCCATGTGACGATCCCATTTGGCCTTAAAATCAGGCACGCTGCTGGCCTCGATCACATGCAGTGGAAGACTATTCCAGCGATCAACCACCCTTTCCGTGAAAAAGAATTTCCTGGTGTCAGCTCATAGTTTCCCTCCCCTAATTTTCCACGGATGCCCTCTTGTTGTCGTGGGACCCTTGAAAAGGAAGATATCTTCCTCCGTCTCTATGCGGCCCGAGAGATACTTGAACGTCTCGATCATGTCCCCCCTCTCTCTGCGCTCCTCGAGTGAGTATAGCTGCAATTTGTTTAGCCGTTCCTCGTATGGGAGATCCTTGAGTCCTGAGACCATCCGGGTGGCCATTCTCTGAACCGACTCCAGTCTCAGCACATCCTTGCGATAATGCGGCCTCCAGAATTGCACACAGTATTCCAGATGGGGCCTCACCATGGATCTATACAATGGCATAATGACTTCCGGCTTTCGGCTGACGAAACCCCTGCGTATGCAACCTATGACTTGTCTTGCTTTGGATGAAGCTTGCTCCACTTGATTGGCAGCCTTCATGTCCTCACTGACGATCACCCCTAGGTCACGTTCTGCTTCAGTTCTTGTTAGGATCTCGCCATTTAGGGTGTAAGTCTTACATGGATTTTGGCTGCCCAGGTGCATAACTTTGCATTTTTTGGCATTGAAGCTGAGTTGCCAGGACCTAGACCAGCGTTCCAGTAGGAGTAGGTCATGCATCATGTTGTCGGGCATTGAAACATCATCTATTGTGCATTTGCCCACTACATTACTTAATTTGGCGTCATTGGCGAATAATGTTATTTTACCCCGAAGCCCTTCTGCCAAGTCCCTTATAAAGATGTTGAATAGGATTGGGCCCAAGACCGAGCCCTGTGGCACTCCACTGATCACCTCCGTCATTTCAGAGGGTGTGCCATTCACCACCACCCTTTGAAGCCTACCTCCAAGTCATTTCCCAACCCATTTCGTCAATGTGTCACCTAATCCTATAGAACTCATCTTGCTCAGCAACCTGCGGTGTGGTACGCTATCGAATGCTTTGCTAAAGTCCAGGTACACGATGTCCAGGGACTCCCCAATATCTAGCTTCCCCGTCACCCAGTCAAAGAAGCTGATCAGGTTGGATTGGCACGATCTCCCTTTTGTAAATCCATGTTGACGGGGATCCTGTAGATTCTCCTCATCCAGGAAATCTTATCCAATTGGTGTTTTATTATAGTTTCCATTAGTTTGCTTACTATCGATGTTAGACTCACTGGTCTGTAGTTTGCTGTCTCCATCTTGGAGCCTTTCTTGTGGAGTGGAATGACGTTAGCCGTCCTCCAGTCCGACGGGACGCTGCCTTTCCTAAGGGAGAGGTTGAAGAGCTTGGACAGTGACTCCGCCAGGACATCACACAGCTCCCTTAGCACCCTGGGGTGTAGGTTGTCAGGCCCCATTGCCTTGTTAACCTTGAGCCTTGACAGCTCACTGTAGACACTGCTGAGCGTAAACTCGAAGTTACTGAACGGGTCAACTGAGTCAACCCTTGTCTGTAGCTGAGGGCCAAATTTGTCCATCATACGGCCCTCCCTGCCCAGAGGGCTGGCAACGTACACCTTCGAGGGGTTGGACTTCTTCAAGGAAGACTCAACCACCAAGGACTGGTGAGAAAGTTGAGAACTCTTCACCAGGATCGTACGGTAGCAGGACTCCAACTTGGAGGGAATGGCCATGACCGCATAGGGGGTCTCTAGGTTCAGTAGAAATGTTTGCCGTGAACCTGGTACAATGGCAAGCGCAGTGCCTCACGGTGCTGATGATCAACACCCATTTTTGCCAGGAATTCCTGGGTATAACGGGATTCAAACTGGAGGTCCAGGTTCAAGGCCCTACTCATGTCAGAGATGAAATGAGTAAAGGAGGAGTTTAGAGAAGAAGACTCGCCCTCCTGAGGAGACCACGAGCGAGATCTGGGGGCAGCCGAGAAAGAGGGAGAAATTTCCCTTGAATAGTGAACCGGGGCCTCGGAATTCCGCGAATGGGAGATGGAAGAGGCTCGACTAAAATGTCTGGGGGGCGCGGAGAGGTGGACTTGGGAGGATCCCGGAGTCTGAGGAATCCGCTGGTGGAGCCTTGGAGAAGACGGGGCAAAGGCAAAGTCCTCCACCAATTTTGAAGAAGACCCTTTAGAGCAGGGATCTCAAAGTCCCTTCTTGAGGGCCGCAATCCAGTCGGGTTTTCAGGATTTCCCCAATGAATATGCATTGAAAGCAGTGCATGCACATAGATCTGCATGCATATTCATTAGGGAAATCCTGAAAACCCAACTGGATTGCGGCCCTCAAGGAGGGACTTTGAGACCCCTGCTTTAGAGGCTTGTAATTGACTCAATGGGGAACGCACACTGGAGTCCAACTGTGCCTGGAAGGTATAGCAGTCGGAGACCTGCCCCGAAAGGGCGGAGAGGGCCGGATTTTCTTATGAGGGGCAAGCCTCGACAAAGCAGCGGGTGAAAGGCGGGTCCCCGCCCTAGATCCACGAAAAGTCACAGGTGACTCGGGGGATGACGAATCGCTCGAGGAAATCCAACGAGTCTTGCAGGCACGGCCCTGAGACATGAGAGAAGGCCACTCAGGCTGGTCAGACCGAGGCTGGGTTGAGACCGACGTCAGAGGCATCGAGGTCGGGACAAGTTGGCTCACCACCGAGGAAAGTTGCGTGGTAAGTATAGCCTTAAGCATATCCTCGAACATGGGCACCGAGACCAAGGGCTATTGGATCGTAGGTGCAGAAGTGCGCTCCTTCAGGGGCGACCTCGAGGAAGAGTATTCCCTACGTGAGGAGGCATGCTTAGAATGATGTTTCAAAGACACCGACGAGGCGGCGCTCACATGAGACTCTGAGGTAGGCTTCTTTGTCGGCATACCTGAGGAGGCAAGAGGAGACTTACTCGAGGCCAGAGTAGCAGGAGGAGCCGAGGCCGGAGCCTTTGAGGTCGAGGGGAACTTAGAGGCCGAGAACTCAGAGGCCGAGGCGTCCAAAGAGGGCGCCGAGGGCAAGCTCGAAGCCTGTCCCACAGGATCCATGGGGCCAAAGAGTTGAAGAATCTTGGCCACCCTTCGACGAAGAGCTCGTGGTTGTAAAGTCACGCAACGAGTGCACAATTCAGCGCGGTGCTCCGCACCCAGGCACTCCACACACCAACGATGAGGGTCGGTGATGGAGATAACCCGATTGCACTTAGTGCAGTTTTTAAACCAGGAACGAGGCCGGGACATAAGAAAAAAGACGGTCGCGGCCCCGCGAGGCAGAACAAGACCAGGAAACTCGCTCAAAAATACACGAACTAAAGAACTAAAGACGCGGGCACAGCGACTTAACCGAAAATAACTAAATAAGCCGCGGTGCAAGAAGGACAATGAGATCGCGCGAAGCAAGGGAGCAGTGCTTCTGGCTCCGTGGAAAACATAGAACTGAGGCCACACTGAGGAGACTCATGCCCTAGGTCAGGCGGGAGGGGCACGTGCGCATGCGCGGGCCAATTGCAAGCTTGTAGGTCTTCAAGCAAGTGTGCTTGCGAAAACGTCTGTTGAGAATATGCTGTCTGCTTGTCCTGGGATAAGGGCGGCTCTCTCGGGGATGGACAATGACAGCAAGGCAGCTATTTTTGGGAGACAAAAAGTGCAATTTACAACGTGGTGTGGGGATGGAAGGAGAGCAATGCTGGATGGGCATGGGGAGAAACAATCATGTTAACTGTGTTAAATATTTTTTTAATGGAGTTAACCATTTAACACATTAACGTGTTAAATGTACAGCCCTAGTATTTTTAAACGAGGAAAATAATTTACAGAGAGGTGTTATATAAATCTCAGTATCACAGAGAACCATATACTGGCATATACTGGTTTTCCCTGTCTAAAGGTAATTACCATGGCACTTCTGTGACGGTACAGAATCTTAAGCCAGACCCTGGTGCCCTACAAAGATGCTAATGTCATGTGTATATTTTCCCTATCAGATCTGCTCAGTCTTATGGACTGTTATGGCCAAACTTTCTCCATGCTCTTACCTAATGTATAAAGAAGTCACGAGCAGGAGGGGGAAAAGCTCATGCTTCACCATCCTTCATCAACAAGCTGTTAGAAAGTAAATGGGTGATCCTATCTAGAAAACTACATAACTAAGGCCACAGAGCATCCACATTAAGTGTCATCCTAAAGCTACATTTTCAGGAAACACTTTTACAGGGACGATCACTTGAAGAAAAATAAAAGGAGTTTCTGCTCACATGCATACTGGCATACAACAGAGGTAGAATAAACACATGCATAAATGGTATACACATACCTTCTCCCCACAGGTCAAAATATTTTGTGTCTACCACATTTCCAGTTTTGCCTAGGAAAAGAAATATATTCAAAATAAATTATGAGATGGTTTAGTTAGCAATCCATAAGATTTTGCATAAGCACAAAAATATTACCAAAGCCTTCTTGCCCCTTCTGGACTACTCTAAGTTTGGGTTCCTTCCACTATTTAGATTCTAGGTCTAAAATTGTGGAATTTATTGCCAAAGAATGCTAGGTTAGAAAACATTAAGAAATGTAAAGCACTCTTATTTGCACCAGGGGGTCCTTTTATCAAGCTGTGGTAGGTGTTTAACGCGCGTTAAACCGCCTGGCGCGCTAGTCGCTAACGCCTGCATTGAGCAGGCATTAGTTTTTTAGCCGGCCGCAGGGGTTAGCGAATGATGAAATGTCCGACGCACTAACCCTGCTAGCGCGGCTTGATAAAAGGAGCCCCAGGTCTATGTGGTATAGAACTCTGTTTTAAAATACTGTAAGATCTCCACCTGTACATTTAGGAATCTTCAGGCCATCAACCCTGGCACTCTCGCCACTGCTGTTTCACCCCTCCTCTCCACATCTATGCTACACAAGTCTGAAAACGAGAAATCTCCTCCTATAACACTACTCTCTCTTCTGATCTAAATACTCTCACTTCCTCTACCCTACGCTCTGTAAGGCACCCCAAACCCCAGCCCTGGCTAATCTCTAAAATCCACTACTTATGATCCTATGCCAGATCTGCTGAACAGCTCAGGGTCAAATCCCATACTCATGCTGACTTCATTCATTTCAAATTACTACATCCACTTAACTATCTCAACTCCAAATCTCACCGCCTCTTTGCCACACTGAACTCCTTACTCAAGGTACCCCTACCCCAAACCCCTCTGTCACTCTCCCCTCACACTATGACAGATTACTTCTATGACAAGGTTCACAAAATTAACCTCAAGTTCTCAACCAAACCACCTCTCCCAGCCCGCTCTATCAACCCCAACTCATCCCTTGCCACCTTATTCTTCCTTTCCTGAAATTAGAGGAGGAAACTGCACATTTTCTTTCATTCTCCAAACTCATCACCTGTTCCTCTGATCCCATCGCCATCCATCTACTTACCACTATCTCTCCTATTATCATCCCCTCTATCTGCTATATCCTCAACCTATCACTCTCCACCATAACTGTGCCCGATGCCTTCATACATGCCATTGTTACACCACTCCTCAAAAAACCCTCGTTGAACCCTACTTGTCCTTCCAACTTTGTCTCCCTTTTCCCCTTGCTTGTTCACTGCCATTGTCTTGACTTTCTTTCATCTCAGGCTATCTTTGACCCACTTCAATCAGGCTTTTGCCCTCTTCATTCTACAGAAGCTGCACTTATGAAAGTCTGCAATGACCTGCTCCTGGCCAAATCCAAAGGCCTCTACTCCGTCCTCATCCTTCTTGATCTATCTGCAGCTCTGACAAGGTAATCACCACCTACTCATCAATATATTGTCCTTGCTTGGATTTCAAGGCTCTATTGCATGGCTTTCTTCCTATCTTTCCCATCGAACCTTTAGCATATGTTGTGCTGGATCCTCCTCCACCACCATCCCACTGTCAGTTGGTGTGCCTCAGTGCTCTGTCCTGGAACCACTTCTTTTCCTCCCCATCTACATTTCTTCCCTTGGTGCTCTAATTTCCTCCCATGGCTTTCAGTATCACGTCAATGCCAACGACTCACAGATCTCTCTCGCTCTACACCTGAAATCTCGAAAGACATTCATTCCCAGGTTTCAACCTGCTTATTTGGCATCACTACTTAGATGCCTCGCTACCTTCTAAAATTAAACATGGCCAAGACTGAGCTCCTTATCTTTGCACATCTCTCCTCTTTCCACATTCTCTATTTCTGTCTTGTTGGCTCGCAAACTTGGGGTAATCTTTGACTCCTCTCTCCTCTTCTTCATATATCCAACACACTGTTATAACCCGTCATTTTTTTCTCTACAATATCGCTAAATCAGACCCTTCCTTTCTGAGTGCACTGCTAACACCCTCATCACCTTGGCTACAACTTGCTTCTCACTGGCCTTTCCGTTAAACCATCTCTCCCTCCTTCAATCTGTTCAGAACTCTGCTGCATGCCTCATATTCTACCAATGTCACTATGCCCACATTACCCCTCTCAAGTCACTTCATTGGCTCCCTATCCATCTCTGCATACAGTTCAAACTCCTCTTAATGACCTACAAGTGTATTCACTCTGCATCTCTTCAGTATCTTTCCCTACACTTCCCCCACCCCACCTCTGTGAGACTACTAATGGAAGTCTCAGCAGCCATTTTCATCGCTGAAAGCATGGGAAGGAGCGAGTGAGAATTGCTCCTGCTTCAATGCACATCAAACAAGGTAGGCCTGGGGTTTTTCCTCTGGGTCTGCGAGGGGATTGGTGGTGTCTGTTTGGGGAGGAAGGGTGAATGCTGTTTTTCTTGTTGTGGGGGGGCCACGTTGATAGTAGTTTCCACATTTATTATTAAAAACAAAATAATGAATGAATGTCCGAACTGGATTTTCCATTATCAGGACTGCTCTCTGCCGAGGTTAGTCCAGATATCAGCATCCTACTGTATGTGTGATGTTTTCTATGTGTGATGTTTTTTTCATACAACAACGATATTTCTCTGGCCAAAGTCAGAAGACCGGCAGTTATTGAGTCTTAATGCCTGGGCACCATTGTCGGGCTGTGCTGGACTTAACCAGGCCTTTTATGCTATCAGTACTATCAGGGATATCTACTAGAGAATGACATGTGACAAAATTCATCACTGTTCCCATCCCCATGAATAACCATGGGAAACAATCCCGTGTAATGCTTTAGTGTTTTATCTCAACCTCAGTCCTTCTACACCAGCATTCTTCCATGCAAGGCTTAAGGGTCAGTGGTTGTGTCCATTCACACTCTGATTCTTCCCTCTAGCCTTAAAGAATTACATGGAGATGGTTTCCAGCGGTTATCCACGGGAATGGGAACAGTGATGAATTTTGTCACATGTCATTCTCTAGTATCTTCCCTATAGCAGATTTTGGTATTATCAGAAAAGAGGCAAACCTTAGCAAACAGCCCATCAGCATTATCACTTACAAAAATGTTAAAAAGAATTAGGCTAAGAACTAAATCTTGTGGCACAGCACTGGTTTCCACTCAACTGATGTCTAATATCTGGACAGGGGCCCAGTTGGACAGCTGTGACCATCATACCATACAGTATGATGCAAAAGCTAAACTAGCCTCAGACATACCAAGCTCAAGGTGCTGAACTTCATAGATATTCGCTTTAGTAGAATGGGGCAATACCTATGTGAAGAGTTAGCAGAGAGTGAGGAGGTAAGGAAAGGGGAACAGCAGTGGAACAAGCATAGCAGCTATAAACAGGGCAACAAACTTTTAATGTTACAAAGTAAAGAAAATTATCGTGCTTCTCTAAGGTAGTAGCTAACAAAATAACATGTATGTGTATGGGGTGCATAAACCTAAGAGAACTGCAAGTGATAGGCGGGAAGAGGCCAATATGTACAGGACCAGGAGAGAGATCTCAGGATGTTAGTTTCTGAAGATCTCAAGGTAGTGGAACAATGCAACAAGTTTCAAGTTTATTCATTCTTGATATCCCGCAAATCGTATTACAGTTAAGTGGCTTACAATAAAATTATTATGGATACAAATAACTAATAGTATTAGAGAAGAAATACAATAATAATAACAATGATAAAAACTTCCTGTGACACAGTAGGATAAGAGGGAAGAAATACAATTTATAATAGGTAAGAAGGGGGAAGGTCAAGGTGGCAGGTCACACAAGGTCAAGGAATGGTCTATATTCTTCAACTGGTGTGATCTATATTACAAGTTGTAAAATCAAATGACTAAGAAAGAGCATCAGTAAACAAAAGTTTTAAGATCATTCTTAAAAATATTGAGAGATGCCTGAAATCTGAGATGACTATAAGAAGGTTCTATAATTCTGGACCCTGAACAGAAAAAAATTGAATTATATATGGAATCAAGGAAAATTTCTCTAAAAGTAGGAATTACTAGGTGATTTTGATTGAGAGATCTTAGAGTTCGAGGGTGGGGGGAGTATAGGGTATTAAGAATTTACTGAGAACTAATGGGGTGTCTGTAGAACAAATTTTAAATAATAATAAAATAATTTTGTAGGTAATTCAGTGTGATATTGGAAGCCAATGAGCCAATTTGAGTACAGTCAGTAAAGGGGAAAGAAAAATATTAAACAAAGTAGGAGATAGAATTGAGCCCTGAGGAATACCAGAAGAAAGACTAAAGTTTTGAGAAGTATGAGCTTCAAAGGAAACATTGTATGTACAATCATTAAGAAAGATTGAAACCATTTAAAGACTGTATCACTGATCCCAATATCTTGTAGTCTAGGTAGAAGAATGGAATGATCCACTACAGGGCTGCCCAAGTCCGGTCCTCGAGATCTACTGGCAGGCCAGGTTTTTAGGATATCCACAATGAACATACATGAGAGAGATTTGCATACCAAGAAGGCAGTGCAGGCAAATCTCTCTCATGCATATTCATAGTGGATATCCTGAAAACCTGGCCTGCCAGTAGATCTCGAGGACCGGACTTGGGCAGCCCTGATCTACTAAGTCGAATGCTGCTGAGAAGTCTAACAATAGCAAAAGCACTTATTTACCCTGTGCTAAGTAATAATTGACATACAGTCATATGAAAAAATTAGGACATCCCCATGAAATATTCAGTTTTTTCTTAAGAAATGTTCACATATTGATGTCAAATCTTTTTTTCTTTTTTAATCTATGGAAAAGAAAGTGATGTATTTGCAGGTAAACAACAAAAATTTTCCTTGATTTACTCATGAAAGAAGATAACCACAAAAATGTGTATTCTAACTGAGGAATAAATTAGGACCCCCCTACACCCTAATAGCTAGTATTACCCCTTTGGCTGAAATAACTGCAGTGAGACGCTTCTTGTAGCCATCTACCAGTCTCTGACATCGGTCTGAGGAAAGTTTGACCCACTCCTCAATGCAGAATTTTTTCAGCAATGAGATTTATGAAGGGTTTCTTGCATGAACAGCCCATTTCAAATCAACCCACAGCATCTCAATGGGATTAAGATCAGGGCTTTAACTCGGCCACTCCAGGAAAGAGAATGACAAGGGAAAAAATTTGTCCCCGTCACCGCCCCGTGACCACCGTCCCTGTCACCGCCCCGTCCCCGTGACCACTGTCCCCGCCCCATCCCTGCAACCACTGTCCCCACCCCGTCCCCACGACTATTATCCATGCAGCATCCATACAAGCCTCAGTACTGCAATATTTAGCTAATTCCTTCCTTATAAATCAAAGTTCTGGCTGCTGAACTAGAGAAAGATGTTCAGCTGGCAGGGCTTTGTTTATAAATTTTTATAAACACAATATTCTACTTTATCCTAAAGCAAAATAAATAAATAGAAATTTTTTTTATACCTTTGTTGTTTGGTTTCTGCTTCCATCATCTTCTCATTCAATTTCTTCCATCCACTGTGTCTTCTCTCTGCGTCTTCCATTTGCTCTGTTACTGTGTCTCTCCCTTCACCCCCCCCCTAATTGGTCTGGCACCCATCTTCTTCCTTCCGCTCTCCCATAGTCTGGCATCTCTGTCTTCTTCCCTTCCAGCGTCTTCTCCCCACTCTCACTTCCCCACTTCCCTTTAGCGTCTTCTCCCCACTTCCCTTCAGCGTCTTCTCTCCACTCTCTGTTCCCCATTTCCCTTCAGCGTCTTCTCCCCACTCTGTCTTCCCCATGTCCTTTCAGCGTCTGTTCCTCTCCATGTCCTTTCAGCGTCTGTTCCTCTCCACCCCCTTTTAGCGTCTGTTCCATCACCCTTCCCTCTTGCCACCTCACCGCCCTTCGGCACCCCTCCCTCCTTCCTACCTACTCAAATCTATCTATCTCCCTCCTTCCCCTTTACCTTCGCAGCGTGTTTTGAGTAACTTCTTCAAAGCCATCGGAGTCTGCAAGCAGTAGCATGCATGTGTGGGCGGAAGCTTCTCTTCTGATGCAACCGAAGTTGCATCAGAGGAGAAGCTTCTGCCCACACACGCACGATACTGCTTGCAGGCTCCGACGGCTTTGTGAAGAAGTTACTCAAAACATGCTGTGAAGGTAAGGGGAGGGAGATAGATAGATAGATTCAGGTAGGTAGGAAAGAGGGAGGGGGCCACGCACGTTCCCTCCCTTAACTGTGGGGACAAGGCCATTCACCGCTCCACGGGGCGGTAGATGGCCCTGTCCCCATACCGGCAATGAGCACTTCCCCCTCTCACCATTTCAGCGGGTTACCCGCAACCACCTTGTCATTCTCTACTCCAGCACTCTCCATTTCTTAATTTTCAGCCAGTCCTTGGTGGATTTACTGGTATGTTTTGTGTCATTGTTGTGTTGCAGGGTCCAGTTCCACTTCAGCTTTAATTTTCTTATAGATGGTCTCGCATGTTCCTCAAGCACCTTCTGATACACAGTAGAATTTGTAATTTTATCAATAAAGTACTGAGCTAAACCTTTAGGTGGTGGCCAAAGACAGAAGGCTGCTAGACTGCACAGAGAGATGCATAAGCAGTAGAAAGGTGGAAGTAATAATGTCCCTGTACAAGACATTGATAAGTCTTCACTTTGGAATACCATACCATATAGTTTCTTATATCACGCAATATTCAGCAAGGAATAATTGAAGCTTACAATAAGATTGGAATTAAGTCATTACATTACTACATTCAATTTTGGAAGCTGTATTTTGGTAAAGCAGTTGGAGCTGGTACAGCAGAATATCAACCAAAATGGTAAGAGCACATTGACAGGGTGATAGCCTTGATTAGAGAAGACCAAAGGATAATGATGTCTCAATTGGCTGCAAATTTGGATATTAGCTCATTTGCCATAATGCATAATGACTTGAGATACAGGAAGTCTGCGAACAATGGGTTCCCAAAGAGCTTACTGATCTGCACAAGCAACAGCGCGTTGAGGTTGCCACCCAGTTCCTGAAATGGTATGAAGAATATCCGAGTATTCTGGAGAGAATTGTCACTGGCAAGGCGACATGGGTGCATCACTGTGACCCATAGAGAAAAAGACACCTAGCTTTGGAAGCAGCCAAAAACCAGCTTCTCTGCAGGAATCCAGAAGCTGGTTGAACAATACAACAAATGTGTTATCTTGCATAGAGACTAAGTGAAAAAGCGATTATGTTCAATTGCTCACAGTGGTCTCAAACTCAAACCCTTTGCAGGCCACATTTTGGATTTGTAGGTACTTGGAGGGCTTCAGAAAAAATAGTTAATGCCTTATTAAAGAAATGCCAATTTTGCATGAGGTAAAACTCTTTATAGTTTATAAATTTTCCTTTTGGCTAAGTCTTAATAATAATATTGTCATTTATAGCTAAAGAGACATATGATCAAGAAACTGTTATTTTACTTTTGTGATTGTGATAAACAAATCAAGGGCTTCAAAATAGTACCTGGCGGGCCGCATATGGTCCCCGGGCCGCGAGTTTGAGACCACTGCGCTAGAACAAGCTTGGTCCATTTTTAAGGATACGGTCACCAAGGCGCAAAATCTATATATACCACGTATCAACAAGGGATCCAAGAAGAAAAAGAACAAAGAACCGGCGTGGCTCACTGTAGAAATAAAGGAAGCGATCAGAGACAAAAAAAACTTTATTTAAGGAAAGGAAAAAGTCAAAAACTGACGAAAACTGGAATAAGCACAAACAACATCAATGCAGGTGTCATAAGGCGGTAAAAAGGACCAAAAGAGACTACGAGGAGAAAATATCCAAGGAGGCAAAAAACTTCAAGCCGTTCTTTCAATATATTAAGGGGAAATGACCCACAAAGTAAGCGGTGGAACTGTTGGATGACCAAGGAATAAAGGGAGCCCTAAAGGAGGACAAAGCAATCGCCGACAAACTGAACACATTTTTTGCGTCTGTATTTGCCGAAGAGGATATACACAGCATACCGGAACCCATCAAGCTATATGCTGGAAGCGAAAATGGGAAACTGACAGGGTTAACGGTCAGTCTAGAAGAGGTATGCAGGCAGATTGATAGGCTTAAGAGCGATAAATTCCCGGGACCGGACGGTATACATCCGAGGGTCATTAAGGAACTGAAAGGGACTATAGCTGAACTGCTTCAGCTAATAGCCAATCTGTCGATCAAATCGGGAAAGATTCCGGAGGACTGGAAGGTGGTGAATGTTACGCCAATCTTCAAAAAGGGTTCGAGGGGAGACCCGGGAAACTACAGACCGGCGAGTCTGACCTCGGTATCGGAAAAGATGGTAGAGGCGCTGATAAAGGACCGTATCATTGATCACCTTGACGGACACAGTCTGATGAGGACCAGCCATCACGGTTTCAGCAAAGGCAGATCATATTTGACAAACTTGCTGCACTTCTTCGAGGGAATAAACAGGCAGATAGACAAGGGCAACCCAGACGACATTGTATATCTGGATTTTCAGAAGGTGTTTGACAAGATTCCGCATGAACGACTACTTCAGAAAATTGTGAGCCATGGAATCGAGGGTGAAATACTCACGTGGATTAAAAACTGGCTGGAGTATAGGAAACAGAGAGTGAGGGGTAAATGGATAATACTCGGACTGGAAGAGCATCACCAGTGGGGTGTCGCAGGGCTCGGTGCTTGGACTCGTGCTCTTCAACATCTTTATAAATGATCTGGACATAGGTAAGACGAGTGAGGTGATTAAATTTGCTTACGATACGAAGTTCAGAGTAGTGAAGATGCGTGAAGACGCAGGGGGATTGCGAAGATCTGCAACGTGACATAATCAGGCTCGAGGAATGGGCATCGACATGGCAGATGAAGTTCAATGTGGATAAGTGTAAAGTGATGCATGTTGGTAACAAACATCTCATGCACGAATATAGGATGTCCAAGGCAGTACTTGGAGAGACCTCCCAGGAAAGAGACTTGGGAGTTCTGATCAAGAAGTCAATGAAGCCGTCCGTGCAATGTGCGGCCGTGGCGAAAAGGGCGAACAGAATGCTAGGAATGATAAAAAGGGGATTATGAACAGATCGGAGAAAGTTATCATGCCGCTGTACCGGGCCATGGTGTGCCCTCACCTGGAGTACTGCGTCCAGCACTGGTCGCCGTACATGAAGAAGGACACGGTACTACTCCAAAGGGTCCAGAGAAGAGCGACTAAGATGATTAAGAGGCTGGAGGAGTTGCCGTACAGTGAAAGATTAGAGAAACTCGGCCTCTTCTCCCTCGAACCGAGGAGATTGAGAGAGGACATGATTGAAACATTCAAGGTACTGATGGGAATAGACTTGGTGGAAAAGGACAGGTTGTTTACTCTCTCCAAGGTAGGGAGAACGAGAAGGCACTCTCTAAAATTGAAAGGGGATAGATTCCGTACGAACGTAAGGAAGTTCTTCTTCACCCAGAGAGTGGTAGAAAACTGGAACGCTCTCCTAGGGGAAAACACCCTCCAGGGATTCAAGACCAAGTTTGACAAGTTTCTGCTGAACCGGAATATATGCAGATAGAGCTAGTCTCAGGGTGCTGGTCTTTGATCAGAGTGCCGCCGCATGAGAGGACTGCTGGGCACGATGGACCACTTGTCTGACCCAGCAGCGGCAATTCTTATGTTCTTATGCAAGGTTATGCATTTGGGCTGCAAAAATGGTACAGTTAAGGGGTGAAGAACGACTGGCCACTTTAAGACCATTAAATACTATCACACCCAAGTCTCGCTCCTCTTTCGTGCACAAACAGGTTGAAAAGGTGACAGCGAAAGCTAGAAGGATGCCAGGGTGCATAGGGAAGCATTGTAGGAACAAGGAGGCATTGATGCCCCTCTATTTAAAACTCTGGTGAGACATCATTTAGAATATTGTATACAATTCTGGAGACTGCACCTTCAAAAAGAGATAAACAGGATGGAGTCAGCCCAGAGGAAGGCTACTAAAATGGTCATTGGTGTTTGTCATAAGGCACATGGGGACATACTTAAAGATCTCTATATACACTTCTCCCTCCAACTTTGGTTATTCATGAGTTTCTAAACCCTGAACCTCCTCCGCCTCCTGGACCTCTCCATACTGTATCTGGTGGCCTAGTGGTGAAGTGGGGCAGGAGTGATTTTCCTAAGATCCTGCCCCATGCTGAGCAGTCACCAAAATGGTTGCTGTGAATTCCCATAGTCTCACAAGACTACAGCGGGAACTCACATCAGCCATTTTTGGTGACAGCTCTGCACGGGGCAGGAGCTTAGGAAGATCACTCCTGCCTTGCTTCACCACTAGACCATCAGGTAAGGTGTGGAGAGATTCAGAAGGCAGGAGGAAGGTGGAGGTGGGTCAGAGTCTGCTCTAAAAGTTATTCGTGATATTTTAATATTCACAGGCCGGCTCTGCCCCTAACCCCCGCAAATATGGAGGGGAAAGTGTATATACTTAAGAGGAAAGGCGCGAGAGGGAAGATATGATAGATATGTTTAAATACATACATGCCATAAATGCGCACGAGATGAGTCTCCTTCATTTGAAAGGAAGCTCTGGAATGAGAGGGTATAGGAAGAAGTTAAAAGGCTCAGTAGTAATCTAAGGAAATACTTTTTTTTTTTTTTTTAACAGAAAGGGTGGTAAATATATGGAATAGTCTCCCAGCAGAAGTGGTGGATACAAAGTGTATCTGAATTCAATAAAGCATGGGACAAGCATGTGGGATCTCTTAGGGAAAGGAAGAGACAGTAGATGCTGTGGACGGGCAGACTGAAAGGGCCATTTGGCTTTTATCTGCCATCATGTTTTTATGTATAGGATAAGAAGATAGGCAGCAGGGCTCTGATGCCCTGTTTTAAAGACTATTGATTGAAATACTGAATGTCCTTCTTTAAAACAAAATACTACATAAACATTAGAAAACCCATCACATTTTAGCCTGCATTAGCATTTATCTACTCAGAAGTGGGAATTCAAATGCTGAACACATGTTGGTCATCTTATATAGGCTGGCTGCAAGGTACCAGTAAATTTCAAAGACTACTGCTAAAAAGCTGCTGTCCTCTATGGCAGTGATTCCCAACCCTGTCCTGGAGGAACACCAGGCCAATCGGGTTTTCAGGCTAGCCCTAATGAATATGCATGAGAGAGATTTGCATATGATGGAAGTGATAGGCATGCAAATTTGCTTCATGCATATTCATTAGGGCTAGCCTGAAAACCCAATTGGCCTGGTGTTCCTCCAGGACAGGGTTGGGAACCACTGCTCTATGGCAATCTTTGGGTGACTCCAGCTAAAGTGATGGAATCTCCTATGGGAACATGCTGGAATCTATCTACAAAGCTCTGCATCAAACACACTGAACTGCATTATAGGAAAAACAATTTAAAGTTTAAGCCGATGTTCATTTATTGCACTCACCATTTACCAAAGCGATATTGATCCCTCTGCCAACATTGTTTTTAACACCACTCATTAAACTGAAAAAAATAAAAACAACCTTGCCCTTAAATTATAGTACATTATATAGCACAAATGACAAATAAAAAGCTGGGTGCAATTATATTAAATATGGCACTATCACCATATCAAATAAGATTTATAGCAGATGCTTAAAAATAAATTATAGTCACAGTTTCAAACTGAAGCACATTTCTATCCTATATTAAAGAGAAAGATAAGATGTCCTGATATTAGTTCCATAACAGGTTCAGAAAAGTCATTTTTCTTCACAATCACAGAGCCCATTGTTTCTAAAAATGGTCATTATAGGAAACCATTATTTAAAAATAATAAATTTTGTATGTATGAAATTGGTGTAGAAATGGAGAGATTATAAGATGACAGAGGTGTCAGATTTGATTTACACATAAGACTATTCTATTTTATTATATTATAGTGATCTATTGTCTTTCCCCGAAAATAAGACTGGGTCTTAATTTTTGCTCCAAAAAATGTGTTAGGGCTTATTTTCAGGGGACTTTTTTTTATGTACAACAATCATCTCTCCCTTCTTCTCCACCCCAATTCTTCATCACTCCTTTTTCCTCCCCCATGTGCAGCATCTTTCCTCCCATTCCCCTGTGCAACAGAATCACACCGACCCTTCCATTGTGAAAAAGGGGGTGAGTCTTATGGACCGAATACACAGTTACTGACTGCGGGACCAGGCAGGAAGTGAACAGGTTATGCTCCTGCGTCACTCTTCTAAAGACACAGGCAGCCGTCCCGGAGAGCATGCTTGACCAACACAAAAAAAGGTACCGGGGCTGGGGGGGCTTCTGGCGGCTGCGGGCGGTTTCATGCTTTGGGCAGTTTCAGGCTTTGGGTGGCTTCAGGCTTTGGGTGGCTTAGGACTTCTGGCGGCTGTGGGCAGCGGGCTCTCCAGCACTAGAGGTACCTTCATGTAGAGGAGGAAAAACCAAGAAGAAGAAAATTCTGAACCAAATTTTTTTTTTCTTGGTTTTCCTCCTCTACAGATGGGTGTGTCTTATGGTCCAAAAAATACAGTAAATATGGTTTAGATCTCAATGTTTTTCATGTAGTTTATGTTATTGTTTTTAATAGTTTGCATACATTTATATTTTTATATATGGTTTTATTCTAGTTGTTTGTCCCCTGAAGAAGGCAATCCAGTTTTGCTGAAACTGGGATCCTAGTTGGGACTTTTCAAATCAATAAACAGTTCCATTGGTTGAAACGGACATCTCTCTTGCCTTTTTTGTTGTTTGTCACATATTGAGGCAATATTTCTTCCTGTCTTCTGTTTGATTCTTTCTGGCACTTGCCTCACTCGAAGATTATTATGGCGAGCTCAGTTTTCACAGTAAGCACAGTTACTTACCGTAACAGGTGTTATCCAGGGACAGCAGGCATATATTCTCACATGTGGGTGACGTCATCTACAGAGCCCCAGCGCGGACAGCTTTTCAAGCAAACTTGATTGAAGTTTCAAGTTTGCTATGCTGCACCACGCATGTGCATGCCTTCTTGCCCACTAGAGGGCGCATCCCCACCTCGTGGTCCTCAGTTCCATAGCCAGCAAAGAAGCCATCCCCGGGGAGGAGGGCGGGTTGTGAGAATATATGCCTGCTGTCCCTGGATAACACCTGTTACGGTAAGTAACTGTGCTTTATCCCAGGACAAGCTGGCATGATATTCTCACATGTGGGTGACCTCCAAGCCAACCAAAAAAGGGCAGATGGGAGGATGGCAATTTAGGAAAACAGATTACGCAAAACTGACTGGCCAAACCGGCCGTCACTCCTGGATAACGTATCCAGGCAGTAGTGGGAGGTGAAAGTATGAACCGAAGACCAAGTGGCAGCCTTGCAGATATCCTCCACCGGAGTAGACTGGAGGAACGCCACAGAAGCTGCCATCGCTCGGACCTTATGTCCCGTGACCCAACCATGAAGCGCTGAGACCAGCCTGAGCGTAGCAAAAAGAAATACAAGCAGCCAACCAGTTGGACAAGGTGCGCTTGGAAACAGGACGTCCCAACCGATTAGGATTAAAGGACAAAAATAATTGAGGAACCTTCCGATGAGACTTGGTGCGTTGAAGATAAAAGGCCAACGCTCTCTCACAGTCAAGCGTGTGAAGCGCCGCCTCCCCAGGATGAGAGTGGGGCTTCGGAAAAAACACCGGAAGAACAATGGACTGATTGAGGTGGAAATCAGACACAACCTTAGGTAAAAATTTAGGATGGGTGCGAAGAACCACCTTGTCATGATGGAACACAGTAAAGGGCGGGTCCGCAACCAAAGCCTGCAGCTCGCCAATCCGACGAGCGGACGTGAGCGCAAGCAAAAAGATCACCTTCCAAGTGAGAAACTTAAGATGAGATTTGTCAATAGGCTCGAAGGGAGGCTTCATCAGTTGAGCCAAAACCACATTAAGATCCCAAACTACAGGAGGAGGTTTCAAAGGAGGATTAACATTCACTAGACCCCTCATGAAACGAATCACCAGAGGATGAAGAGAGAGAGATCGACCCTCGAGATGCCGATGGAAAGCAGCAATCGCACTGAGATGCACCCTAATGGAAGTCGTCTTCAGCCGAGACTTGGACAAATGCAACAAATATTCCAGAACCGAAGACACCGGAACCGAACTCGGATCCAGATGATTCGAGGAACACCAGGAAGAAAATCTGGTCCACTTCTGAGAATAACAAAGCCTAGTCGAGACCTTGCGCGAGGCTTCCAGAACCTCCCTCACAGACTGAGAAACCTGTGAAGTCATGGGGAAAGGAACCAAGCTGTCAGATGTAAAGACTGAAGATTGGGATGCAACAGCGAACCCCGACTCTGAGACAGCAGAGAGGGAAAAACAGGCAGAAGCAGAAGCAGAGGCTCCCTGACACTGAGTTGAAGGAGCAGGGAGAACCAGTGCTGACGAGGCCAACGAGGCGCAATGAGAATCATAGTGGCTCTGGACGACTTGAGATGAACCAACGTCCTCAAGATCAGAGGGAAAGGAGGAAACGCATAAAGGAACCTCCCTCCCCAGTCGAGAAGAAAGGCATCGGCCTCGAGACGGTCCGGGGAGTACATCCGAGAACAATAGAGGGGCAGTTTGTGAGTCTCCGGGGAGGCAAACAGATCCACCTGAGGAGTCCCCCAGCGGTCGAAGACCTCGCGCAGAACTCTGGAGTTTAGCGACCACTCGTGCGGCTGGAGAAGACGACTGAGTTTGTCGGCCAGACAATTCTTCTCTCCCTGAATGTAAACCGCCCGCAGGAAGATGTTCTGGGAGATCGCCCATTCCCAAAGGCGCAGGGCTTCCCGGCACAGGGACCAAGAGCCCGTTCCCCCTTGTTTGTTCACATAATATATGGCCACCTGGTTGTCCGTCTGCACGAGGACTACCTGATCGTGCAGCAGGTGGCAGAACGCTCGAGCAGCCAGAAAAATGGCACGAAGTTCTAAAACATTGATGTGACAACTCCGGTCCTCTGCCGACCATAGACCTTGAGTCCGCAGACCGTCCAGATGAGCTCCCCACGCGTACTCCGAAGAGTCCGTGGTCAGGACCTTGCGATGCGGAGGAACGAGAAAGAGCAAACCCCCAGAAAGATTGGAAGAGTTGGTCCACCAACTGAGCGAGCGTCTCAAGGAAGGAGTCACAATTATCGGGGAGGAGACTGGGTCCCGATCCTGACGCCACTGGGAGGCCAAGGTCCACTGAGGAAGCCTCAGGTGCAAACGGGCGAACGGAGTGACATGGACCGTCGACGCCATGTGGCCGAGCAGAACCATCATGCGCTGCGCCGAAACTGAGGGCAGCAATGAAACCTGGCGACTCAATTGAAGCAGGACCTCCAACCGTGGTGGGGGGAGGAACAAACGGAGGCGAACCGTGTCCAGCACGGCCCCGATAAACTGAAGGGATTGAGCAGGGCACAACTGAGACTTGGGGAAGTTCACTTCGAACCCCAGACGTTGAAGGAAGATGATAGTCTGTCGGGTCGCTGAAATAACCCCTTCCTTGGAGGACGCCTTGATCAGCCAATCGTCCAGGTAGGGAAACACCTGCAGCCCCCGAGATCTCAGGGCTGCCGCGACCACCACCATACACTTCGTGAAGACTCGAGGGGACGAATCCAGTCCAAAAGGGGAGGACCCGATACTGGAGGTGCAACTCCCCCACCTGGAACCTGAGGAACTTGCGGAAGGCGGGATGCACCGGAACATGAGTATATGCTTCCTTCAGGTCCAGGGAGCACATCCAGTCCCCCGATTCTAACAGAGGGTACAGGACTGGAAGGGACAACATACGGAACTTCTCCCGGACAAGGAACTTGTTGAGCCTCCGGAGGTCCAGAATGGGGCGCAAGTCCCCTGTCTTCTTCGGGACCAAAAAGTAACGAGAGTAAAACCCCCGTCCCCTCTGGTTCGGGGGCACGGGCTCCACCGCCCGAAGGCTCAACAAGGACCTGGCTTCCGACAGGAGAAGAGGAAGCTGGTCTCGACAGCCAAGAGAAGCCCCCGGCGGATGTTCTGGCAGCATGGCTAAGAAGTTTAGCGAGTAACCCTCGGAGATGATCCGGAGCACCCATGCGTCCGACGTGATCTTGGCCCAGGCTGGAAGAAAGGCCTGCAATTGGCCCCCGATAGGAAGGGGGTCCTTTGAGAGTGTGGAGGGGGCCCGCCCCCAACCGCGCATCACGTCAAAAAGACGGAACCGGTTTAGACGCCCCTTTGCGCCTGAGGCTTTGGTTGGAACGCTCTGCCCTGCTGAGGGGGACGCCGGGACGGAGGCCTCGAGAAAGCCGGCGTCGACTTCTGCGGGTATCGCCGCGGAGGAGGTCTAAACGGCTTCTGCGGCGGGGCCCGGGGTTTAGGACGGACCAATGAGGCGATAGAGCGCTCATGTTCAGACAAGCGTTTGGTCGCCGCCTCCAAGGACTCATCGAACAACTCGGAGCCAACACATGGAAGATTGGCCAGACGTTCTTGCAAGTTCGGGTCCATATCCAGGGTACGAAGCCATGCGAGACGGCGCATCGCCACCGCAAAGGCGGATACACGAGAGGCCAACTCAAACGCATCGTAAACTGCGTGAAAAAGATAGAGACGCAGCTGAGACAAATTGGCCATAAAGGTACCAAAATCCCCCTTATGGGAATCCGGCATGACCCCATAATACCTGGGCAACGCCTTCACCATCTGCCTTAAATAGGATGAGAAGGTGAATGCGTAATTAAGGACCCTGGCAGCCATCATGGAGTTGGAATAGAGGCGACGACCAAACTTGTCCAGGGTACGTCCCTCACGCCCGGGGGGGACCGCAGCAGAGATCCTAGAAGGCTGAGACTTCTTCAACGCCGACTCCACCAGCAACGACTGGTGGGACAGCTGTGCTTTATCGAAGCCCTTGCAAGGGACTGTGCGGTACTTAGACTCCATCTTTGATGGAACCGCTGTGACTGTAAGAGGGGAGTCCAAGTTCCTCAGGAAGGTCTGGTGGAGAACCTTGTTGAGAGGCAGCCGAGGAGTCTCTCTGGGGGGAGAGGGCAAATCCTGCTCCTCCAAAAATTCCTTCGTGTATTGCGACCCTGACGCCAGATCAAGGTCCAAAGCCCTCCCCATATCAAGCACAAATCTCGAAAAGGAGAAGAGCTTCGAAGGTGGAGAGGGAGATCGAGAAGCCCTCGTCGCCAAGAAGGAAGGGGAAGCCTCACGGGGTCGGGGGACCAAGCGACCTCGACGGGGTCGGGGACCGCCCATGCCCCGAGGAACCCCTGCGGGAAGTCCCCGGGGTATGGGGCACCGAGGCACGCCCCTTCCGTCTCGGCGAAGAGTCCCTCGAGCACTCAACCTCGGAGGAACGGAAAAGCCTCGGATTATCGAGGCGGAGCTCGGAGACCCGTAGGGTCTCTGCCCCGGTCGGCGAGGAGAGGCCCGTTGACGTTTGGGCTTCCTCGACCGACGCTTCGCCCGAGGCCGACCCGAGGGCGAGGAGCCCCGGGAGGACCTCGACGAGGACGAAGAGGAAGAGATCCTCCGAGCCCTCCGCACCTTGTCCCGAGGCCCCACACTCCGCTCAGGCTGGTCAACCGAGGTCGAGGGCAAGGTCGGGGCCGAGGCCGAAGCCCCCCCGGGGGCTGAAGTCGAGGGTACCGAGACCGAGGCAGCCGACGCCGGGGCTGCCGAAGGCGGCTGGAGGTGCGCGAGGGCACCGGACAGCTCCGAGGTAATGAGCGCATGGAGTAAGTCCTGAAAGGCGGGAATCCCCATCATAGTCGGCAGATCCGGGTTCGGCGGGTGCTCCCTCGAGGGCGACCTCAGTCTTGAGTATTCCCGCGGGGCACCCGACTTCGTCGCTCGGGGCGGGGCCGAGGACGACCCACCCGCCCCCGTCGATGAGCCCGAGGATGGCTTCTTCGAGGCTGGAACAGAAGAAGGAAGTGAGGACTTACCCGTCGTCGACTTCGGGGTCGAGGACACAGGCTTCGACGAAGCGGGCTGTCGGGGCGACGTCGAGGGAGTCGAGGCCGAGGTCAAGGCCGGGGCCGAAGCCGAGGTCGAAGGCCTTCCCCGCCACGGGGTCCACAGCAAAGAGCTCTGTCATACGAGCGCGACGGCGGCGGAGGGCCCTTTGCTGAAAAGTAGAGCACCGAGTGCAGGAGTTGGTCGGGTGCTCAGGACCCAGACAAAGTAAGCACCACCGGTGGAGATCGGTGATCGAAAGGAGTCGATCGCACCGGGTGCACTTTTTAAAGCCCGTCAAGGGACGGGACATGGACACAAAAAACGGCCGGGAACGAACGAGGTCCCGCGGCCGCGGCTACTGGGAGCCCCCGGAGCCGAACGAAAAATCTTTTTTTTTTTTTTTGACGAAAACCTAAACACAAACAAATAAAAAAAAAACCAAAGTAAGCACAGCGACCGAGAAAGAATCACTCAGCCGCGGTGTCAGAAGGCAAAATAGAAGAGCACAAATTCCACAGGGCTTCTGCCTCCGCGGAAAAGACTGAACTGAGGACCACGAGGTGGGGATGCGCCCTCTAGTGGGCAAGAAGGCATGCACATGCGTGGTGCAGCATAGCAAACTTGAAACTTCAATCAAGTTTGCTTGAAAAGCTGTCCGCGCTGGGGCTCCGTAGATGACGTCACCCACATGTGAGAATATCATGCCTGCTTGTCCTGGGATAATTCTAGTTACAGTAATAACTCATCCTGCTTAGCTTTAAGTTTCTCACACCAAGTCTTTAGTTGCATAAGGTCACCCTCATGGCCAATGACCCTCTCCTTGAACTCTGAGGCACTGCCCCATTTTCTCTACTGTTTTCCTCAAACCATCTACATCTTTGTGCAACTCATGTTGCACTGTCATTGTAGACTAAGTCGAGAATCCAGCCCCACATTTCTGCTTTTGATGCCGGTTTCATGTCTTCCTCCAGCACTGGTATTTCAGAGGATCATTCTGACTCGCTTCTGCCTAGCTCAAGAGTTGGAGGCTGCTCCCAAGGAAGTCACTGAGTGGTATGCAAATGACTTCAAGTGAGGTCTTTTTATTTTGCTCATTGAAGACATCGGTCTCCAGACTGCTAATAGATGACCTAAAAGGGGCAAACTTGAGATTCTATAGGGCAGATGATTACTAAAATTGGCAGGCCAAAGAGCAGCTGAGTGGATAGGCAGCTATCTCACAGATGAAGTCACGTCCTCCCCACTCTCCCCAATTTCTCAATTAACTCCCTCCCCCATTTTAGGGGGTTTCATTTACTATAATAAAACGCTAAGTGCGCATGCGCACTCCTGCCTGTGTGTTCCCTGATCCGTATGTCCGTGGCAGGCAGGAGTAAGCATTAGCGCATAAAACGGTCCCTAAGGTCTTGCCAGCTCCCTCCTCACTCACTGTAAGTAATTTCTTCATCGGCACCCCCCCCCCGTCGCACCCCTCCTCGAAGCACCCGAACCCCCATTGACCCTCCTATCGCGATCTGACCCTCCCATCCCTTCCCGCCGTCTGACTTGACTCACTTAGTCCCTTGCCGCCCCCCTTCCCTTCCCACAGTCCCGACAAACCTGCCGACTCCAGCAGCGTCCGCAGCACTCTACACACGCTGCTTTGGGGCCTTCTACTGATGATGATGCGTCTCTGATGATGTCATCAGGGACATGCCAGAGTAAATCAGGGCAGTAGAAGGCCCCGAAGCAGCGTGTGTAGAGTGCTGCGGACGCTGCTGGAGTCAACAGGTTTGTCGGGACCGCGGGAAGGGAAGGGAGGCGGCAAGGGACTAAGGGAGCCGGCCAGAACGCGGGAAGGGAAAGGGGGGTAGGGGAAAATGCTGCTATTGCACAGGGAAGTGGGGTGGGGGGAGGGAAATGTCGCTGCTGGACAGAAAAATGGGAGGGAGGGAGACAGAAAGAAAAGAAGAAAGACACAGGGGCAGGGAGAGACACAGAAAGACAGACAGTTAAAGGAGGCCAGGGAGAGAGAAAGACAGAAAGAAAGACAGTGGGAGGGAGAGAGACAGAAATAAAGAAAGACAGACAGACATATATTCTAGCACCCGTTAATGTAACAGGCTTAAATACTAGTATTATTATAAATGTCCAGAGCTACAGTCAGGCAGAATAATTAGATGCAGAAACACCAGCTGACAAAAATGCCAAGAGAAATCACAGAATGCCCCATCATAAAGCACTGGAAAGAAGTAGAAGTGTCCAAGTAAGAATCAGCCATAGGAAAAAGATGCACAGCAAGCTGTGCAGACACTGAAATTAGCTATCTGATAAAAACAGGAGTCCTCTCACCTGCAGAGCCTGAAATATGGGTTTCAAAATGGCTATAGGTGCCAGTGACTGAGCTACAAGACTGTGTAGGAACTCAATAGCCCCGCTACCACCAATGCCTCTGATCCCAAGGGAAATCCCAAACCTTGCCCTCCTGCTGCTCTTCACATCCCAGTGAGAGAGCACTTTATAGTCTCAGCAGAGATAGAAAGGAATAAGAATCAGGTGCACTCACCTTTGTAAAGGGCTGACAGACCTGAAGTTTATTATGACTCCGAGCTACTTCAGCTCCCTTTAAACTGTGGCCATAAGCATTTAGAAGATGCCAATGTGTGCCCTTTTTTTGTGAGGAGGGAGAATGGGGCAGCGACATGGAGGAACTTTGTAATGTCTTGGTCTTCAATGTATTTTAAACAGTATGAACCCCTTCTTTTATTTGTAAATCGCTTTGAAATTATGATAAAGCGATTGAATCACAATTTTAGTAAAACTTGAAACTTGATCTAGAAACACCAGATGTACCCCCTAAAGTAGGCACTGCTTAGGCTAAACACTCCCAGTTTCACTGAACTGAGAAACTCAGAACAGAGGCAAAGTATCCAAGACCAGGAGCTTGTGAAAGACCATCCATCCACCTGCTGGAGATAGAGAATACTGGCTTACCATCCTATTTATGACAGAGCTCAGCTTTTGTGTTCTCTGTCTTCGCCTTCTGGTACTCATCTCTGGATTCATCTGCTGCTGATGACAAGTAAGTACATTTTCAGCCTCTTACTTTTTCTTTGTACTGGTACACTGCAAGTCATGCCTCATTTTAGAAGTCCTTCTCTGAACATTTCCATGTTTCTCAATGTCCTTATAAAGATAAGAGCCACCAGAACTGAACATAATTCTCAAGATAGGGGTCTCACTAGTGATCCCAAAATGTGTATTTTCCCAATGTTCTAGGTCTGTTGAGGTACATTTCCTCAAAAGAAGGACATGTGGGACCTTTCATCAACATTCACTAGCACGATGAATCTGGAGACTGCCATTACAAACAAGTACAACAAAGGAGTAGAAGTAAAATTTGTAATAGCTCTATAAATACTGGTGTGAATTCTCTGTTTTGCACAGTAAACTGTTTTCCTTCAGAAATATTTTATATTTATTAAAGATTAAAGATATACTTACATGTTATCATTCACACAGATTTTTGGTCCAACAACATTAGCTGCTCCACTTGCCATCTTAAAGGTAAAATGCTTCTCAGGACAAGGTTTTGCAGTTCCACATTTAAACCTTGGGGGTTTTGTGACTATGGGAAGAAAGTAAATATTTTATATTAGCACTATTGCCTTTGATATCTAATCTATCCTTCTTGTTTAGTTAATTACGATGACAGATCTGAAAAAGGTGTGAAGGTCATGAACACTAAACCTAGATAAATTAAAGCTGTAGAGATCCTCTTACATTTGCTGAGATATTTAAAATATATAGACACTAGTTAATATAGGAAAAGGCTATGGTTAAAAAAGTACCATTTAAAAGGTGTGCACTAAATCCAGCAAAAAGCCAATAAATATGTCAGCTCACTCATCAGATAAGAACATAAGAACATAAGTTGCCTCCACTGGGTCAGACCGAGGTCCATCTCGCCCAGCGGTCCGCTCCCGCGGCGGCCCATCAGGTCCGTGACCTGTGAAGTGGTTTCTGCCTATTTCTATAAACTACCTCTAGTTATATCTGTACCCCTCTATCTCCTTATCCTCCAGGAACCTATCCAAACCCTCCTTGAACCCCTGTACAGAGTTCTGGCCTATCACATTCTCTGGAAGCGCGTTCCATGTGTCCACCACCCTCTGGGTAAAAAAGAACTTCCTAGCATTTGTTTTAAACCTGTCCCCTTTCAGTTTCTCTGAGTGACCCCTAGTGCTTGTGGCACAGATAAGCCTACCTGTTCTATTGTGAGATTACAGATCTTACTTGATCTACAGTATGGTTTATTATACCATGTATACTGATGCATGGTCTTCTTTTCTACCTCTCACCATGAAGGTCCATTTGTATCTGTCCCATGCTTGAATTCTTCCACTGATTTGGCTTACTGTATTCTCTCTAATAGCCCAACCCAGTTTCTCCTTAAAAGCCAAATTTAGATTCCTCCAATAAAAGCCCATCCCCAAGAATTCACATTAACCGATACTGCTCACTTCCACCTTCCACCCCCTCCTCCCCATCCTGTAATGACCAGATCCGTCTTCATATCTTTACTCACAGCTCTGGAATGGGTCAATGTAGGGCCTTGAACTTGTGCAAGTGCTCAAGGCCCTGTACCAGCCAAGTGCCATAACTGTGAGAAGAGGTAAGAACGGAGAACCAGTGATATTGGGGCTGGGGAGCAAATAGAGGAGAGCAATGCTGGTTACCATTGTTCCCTCTAAGCAGAGCAGGAGTCCTTCACCTAAAGTCCTGCCAGTGGGGGTGCTGTTTCACTGTCACATTTTCAGTAGTGAGGAGCAGACAAACGCCACAGCATTCCAGAAAATTTGCCTGTAACTAGCAATCACTACCCCCCACTGGCAGCAATGCAGTTGGAAGATCCTCACTTAGCTAAGAGGGAATAGTGCTGGTTACCACGGAAGAGAAAAATTTTGCCTCTGTAAACAGCCCAGGCTAGACTTCAGGAAACCCCCATTGATCCTAATAATAGCCTAGCCAGGGTGATTATTAGTGAGAATGCAAATATATGCATAGTCCTGGGAACAATTTTGCACTACGGTGCATTGCAGAATTTCTTCCCCATATAGAATTCTGCAGCTGCCACACAGGAATGAGGAAGCAGTGGAAACACACATTTTCCCTCCTGCTCTCTTTTTCTATCTTCCCAACTCTCTCCTCCTGCACCCCCGTCACATGTTCATCATCCCCCCCCATGTCCTTCTCTTCCTCTGCCACCCCAGTGTCAAATGCAAAATTTTGCATCCTGTGCCAAAGCAGCAGAAGACAACATGGCCTGGTACTCTCCTTTTTTTCTGCCTGTGGTGATCAGGGCAAGGCAGAAGGTGCACACCTGTATGGAGAAACTATAGGAGGAAGGGGGAATTCAGCAGAAGGGAGAACTAGGTGGGACAGTGGATTGATAAGTTAAAAGGATGATAACACTATATCTTTGGTCAAATCCATTGTGCCAAATTCCATTGCTTAAGGTTTATCCAATTCCATTCTGTTCTACAAATATTTTCAAAACTCACACATACAACTTAACTTTATTGAAAGCCTCTTTAGGCAAGTTCACTTGAGCAATAGTGGCAGATTAGGTTTTCACCTTCGATAATTTTCTTTCCGCTGGTACCTGTAGGATTCAGTATGCTAAGGGGCTCATAATCAAAGCTTAACACCTCTAAAGACCTGCCCAAGTCAGCACTTGGGACGACTTAAGACTGGTCCATTCTAGTGCCGATAATCAAAATGACTTTCTGGACGTAACCAGGGGCTTGAGTTCTCGAGCAAGGTCTTGGGCATCATCATTGATTCCACATTGTCCTTCAATGACCACCTCCAATCCTTGGTTAAAAAATGCTTTTCCAGCCTTCACATGCTGAGGAAAGTTAGATCCTGCTTCCATCAAAAACATTTTACCCTCCTTGTCCAATCCATCATCCTCTCCAGATTGGACTAGTAGATGACGGCAGATAAAGACCCGAATGGTCCATCCAGTCTGCCCAACCTGATTCAATTTAAAAATTTTTTTTTTAAATTTTATTTTATATTTTTTAAATTTTTCTTCTTAGCTATTTCTGGGCAAGAATCCAAAGCTTTACCCGGTACTGTGCTTAGGTTCCAACTGCCAAAATCTCTGTTAAGACTTACTCCAGCCCATCTACACCCTCCCAGCCATTGAAGCCCTCCCCTGCCCATCCTCCACCAAACGGCCATACACAGACACAGACCGTGCAAGTCTGCCCAGTAACTGGCCTAGTTCAATATTTAATATTATTTTGCAACTCTATCTACTTAAGCCTAACTAAGAAAAACCTCCACAGACTCCAACGGATTCAGAATGCCGCGGCCAAGCTCATCTTCGCTAAAAGTAAATTTGACCATGTCTCCCCGCTCCTGGCCAAGCTCCACTGGCTTCCGATAATCGCCAGGGTCCACTATAAATGCGCCTGTTTAACTTTCAAAATCCTATATGGTATCCTCCCTCCCTTTATCCCTCTTTCTTGGAATTCCTCAAACCCTAATACCACCAGATCCTCCCACAATTAAAACTATCCTTCCCCTCGCTAAAAGGCATTTCCCACACAGGAAAGCTAGGGACCTCCCTCCACTTCAAAATCACTGAGCTCTGGAACAACCTTACCTCCCCTCTTCGGAACTTGAGCTCTCTCCAAGTTTTCCGCAAACATCTGAAAACCTGGCTTTTCTCAAAAAATGTAAGTCTCCCTCCAACTTAGGAATCAAGGAAACTCTTATATCTTGGCATCCCAAGTCTTCTAAATTTTCTTCACACTTCTACCTCTAACCCTCTGTTGTAGTTCCTTCCTATTTCTCCTACTGTAAACCGCGTCGAGCTCTACGAACGTGAAGATGATGTGGTATACAAACTTAAGGATTAGATTAGATTAGACTATTTAGGCCTCTGAATGCTGCTCTGCGCCCAGAGTTAAAAGGGGTGTATCTGGAGGAGTGGTTAGGGTGGTATTTGGGCCAACCTAGACTTAGTCGTCCTAGTACATTCTCAGTAACCTTTGTATTGAAACAACTTGCTCAACCCTTAGCTAGACTAGCTAGCCATAAATCAGGATTCTTTGTAGGATGTAATATCAACTAGAGAATGACATGGAGACAGAGTCTGTCCCTGTCCCATCTGCAGAAGCCTTGAACACTTATGATTTTATATTTAAATCTTTTTATTAAAATATTAAAAAGGAACAATATTTTGTACAATTATTATTTATAAATGACAAACAACAAATGTCCAGGGGGACAAAATACAAGAACATAAGAATAGCCATATTGGGTCAGAACAATTGATCCATCTAGCCCACTATCCTATTTTCACAGTGGCAAATCCAGGTCACACATTGTAAAAATCCAAATAATAGCAATATTATACGCTACAACCCACTTTACATGCCTTAGCAGAGGAAAAATATGCCCTACGAAGCACTGTTATGATTTTAAAAATCTGTGGATGAATAAGTTTTTAATCTCAGGATTCAGTCTAACTCACTGTTCTTCAACCCCCGGTCCGCAGGAAATTTCTGCCGGTCTCCACAGGGCCGGCAAGATCAACGAGATATTTTCAGCTGGGCCGCGCTGGGCCGGAGAGATCATGGGGAGCCTCTAACAGTGGCTTTCTACCCTCTCCGCAGCTCTCCTTACTTACCAGCACAGCGATTCACAAAGGCAGCCTTGGGGCTTTTTCTGAATCGCGGCAGTCTCTGATGATGCAACTTCCTCTTTCCTCAGAGGCGGTGCAACCCAGCAAAGGACCCATTTTCATTCTTCTGGATTGGGGGGTTCTTTCACAGATGTGACACATTCTGGGGATGTGGATTGTGGAGGATTCCAAGTTGTTGATGTTGATAGACCTGACCTTCAATTGCAATCTGGTTTTGGTTGCCTATGCTTTTACATCATCTGGGAACATAATTGGTACTTGGGTGTAGAAGAGAGTCAACATTGTAGCGGATGAACAGGAAAATAAGTGTCAATTAAGCTTGCAACTGGGCACATAATGGAAGGATGTTGCAGATAGTAGGAGTCAGATCAGCAGACAAGACTCTTATTGCACATCAAAGGTAGAAAAGACACAAATTATGTTGTTTACAAATGCTTCATTTAAATCCCAAAGAAGCTTCTGCAGTATTTTATCATTTAATTTGGGTGCCAGTTCTCAAAGTGTTAAGTTTCTACATACTGATACTAGCATTTTATATACGACATATGGACAAAGTTTGTCCCCATCCCCATGTCATTCTCTAATACCAACACAAACAGAACAAAGATGAGGCTGTACATGAGCTTTAGATCAACTGAGAACTTCATGGTCTGACAACAGTTAAGTATGCCATCCATTCTGAATAATACCCAGGTTTGTTTAGACAAAGATTGTCCAAACCTACACAGAATGTAAGTTTATTCATATTGGATTGACATATGGGTTAAAACAGTGTTCTTCAACCTTTTGACACCTATGGACTGGCGGAAATACAATAATTATTTTGTGGACTGGCACCTGTCCACGGACCAGCAGTTGAAGAACACTGGGCTAAGTTGTGCCCATCTCTATCCAATCTCCACCCCAGACCTCGCCCCCATAATAGTACTAATTGTAACACCATTTTTCCACTCATTTTTCATATATACACACACACACACACAATATAATCGTATTAACAACACATAACGGTTAACCACAAAATTAAAATACACAAAGCACACTATATGCTTTTCAACATTCATTCCTACCAGAAAACAGATAACCCCATGCAAATGCAGGACCAAAAACTAAAAGTACTAATATTTACAAACAAACCCTAAGATGCAAGACTCTGCAAGCAGTACAACCCTAGAGGAAAAGAAACAAATGCATTTCTTCCTGAACAAACATCAGATGTAGATCAATCACTAAATAAAAAAAAATAAAAGCATTTCCCCTACCATTGTTCTCTCTATCCCTCCATGCTGTGCCTTGCCTTCTGGCCTACCCCCGGTGTTATCTTCGGGCCGGTCCACGGTGCGATCAAAGCGGCATCTTTGGGCCAGCTCCCGGAGTGCTGCAGTGCACAAAGCTGTGGGCAGCGGATTCTCGTGCGTGTTCTGCGCCTCATCTGGAAGCCTCTGACGTCAGAGAAGGTTTCTGGTTCAGGCGCAGGAGCCTTTTCCCATGGCTTTGTGCACTGCAGCACTCAGGGAACCGGCCCGAAGATGCCGCATTGATCGCACCGTGGACCAGCGACTGACGAACACTGTCTTGGGCCTGATGGATGTGCCGGCCCTGTGGACTGGCAGAAAATTTCTGCGGACCGGTGGTTGAAGAACACTGGGTTAAAATGCCAGCTATGATTAAAAAAATGAGATTCTTTAAATGATTAAAGTATATGCACACTGCTCACCATCAACAAACTAAACTCACTGTGTTACTTGTAGAATTTTGTACTAAATTCTTGTTCATTATCAATACTTTGTAAATTCTTGTAAAATTCAATAGATCACAATAAAAGAGCAGCAACAAGGGTTGAATATTATGAGGGTATGTAATTGGATGCCTAGGTTGGGAGAAGGTTTTTATAGAGATTCTGCAACAAAGTATCAAGATTGTAGGTGCTGACATTTATAGCTGCTTGAGAATAAGTGTAAATGTTGGTGATAAAAGTATAAAATATGTTGGGGAAGGCTTCGATGGTTAAGATGGGCTGGAGTGAGCTTTGATGGAGACTCCAGTAGATGGAACCTAAGTACACTACTGAGCAGGGCTCTGGGTTTCTGGCCCAGAAATATAAGAAAAAGGACCATTTAAATGAAATTAATTTATGGAGCATGTATGGTTGGGGAGACTGGATAGACCGTTTAGGTCTTTATCTGCCGTCATTTCTAGGTTACTATGTTATGCAAGTAAATTCTGTCCATGCTCTATCCAAACTCCATCCCTGAGTATGCCTTTTCTATAAATATGTGCCTGTCTCCACTGCACATAATTTTAGGTGTGACCTAAATTTATTATAGAAGTTTTAATTCTAGAAACTTATTTTTTTTTTTTTTAAAGCATCTTCTTACTGCTTAGGCCTCAGTAGTGTAGTAGAAAAACCAATTCTTTCTTAGGAAGTTGACACTTACCACGTACAGCCGTCTCTGCTGCTGGTCTGGCTAAAAGAAAAACACATTTCCATTTCACAAAATGCTTTAAAACAAACCAAAAAACAACACACACACACCCCTAAGGGCCATATTCTATAAATGGCATCCTGCTTGTAGGCGGTAGGCATACTACTGCTGTCTAACCAGCCAATCAGGACGTTTTCTAAAAAAAACAAACAACAACCCAAGGCAGGCTGCCTACACAGTAGTCGTCTGTCACAGTTGAGGGAGACACGAAGAGATGCTTAAGCTTGCCAAGGCTGGGCGTGGATTTACCTGGATGTAGCCTTAGGCAAGCTTAGACAGCCCTAGGCGTCTCCCTAGGGCTGCGATAGGCACCTGAAATGTAGGCCATTGAAATGTTGACCTACATTTCAATTAGATGCAGCTGTTAAACTGACCGCGGCAAGGAAATCTCCCTGCCGCGATCAGCTGAGCGGCCATGGCAGGGAAACCTCAAACCCCACTGCAAGTTGGCCAGCAGGAGGGATGCCCACTCCCTCCTGCCGCCACCCCTCGAACCTTCCCCCCCCCAAGTGGGCTCCCCCAAGTCAGGCCTCAAACCTCCAAAAGGTAAAGACGAGATACCCTTACATAATTCTTGCTTAATCATTGCAGTGGGTCTTGGCCTTTTTACAATATCATAAACAGGTTGAAAGATTTAAAGATTTAAGTATTGACATTTGGCTGTAAAGCAAAATATATGGGGGTGCTTTTTTAACATTTTTTGTTGGCAAGTATATGAACAATATTTTTCAGTTTTTGGGGGGGTATTTTTTCCCAGAAGGGAATTTGGATTTAGCTTCCATCTCTCCAGTACTAGCTCAAGGTGAATTAAATTCAGATGTGGTAGTTATATGAGGGCAGAGAGTGTACAGTCTAAATTTGTATTTGAGACATTAGTGGGTGAAGTGACTTTGCCCATGATCACAGGGGACAGTAGTAGAATTTAAACTGGGTTTCCCCACTTCCCAGCCTACAGCTCTAACCATTAGACTGCTCCTCTATTCCATTGTTTTACCAGCTTCAGAGACATTTAAGAGGTTTTAATACATATTGCTTTTCATCCAGACTGATTCATCCAGACTGATTACCAATTAAGTGAGTGACCAGTGAACTAAGCATACCATATGCTTAATCGTTGCAGTGTGTCTTGGGGGAGCCCACCTGGATCTCCCCATACATTTTAACATGCCTACTCCCGCCAGCTGGAAGGCCCGCCTCTTCAGAATGGTAGACCTTCCCTTTCCCGGTGCATTCTGGGATGCACTGGGAGTGGCCTAAGACTTTGACTGGCCAGATCTTTAAGGCCACTCCCATCGCTAAGTCCTTAGTTAACCAATTAGAGCCCTTTAATTACTGACCTCTTTGTGCCTATGGGAAAAATGCTCATTACATCTGTTCTGTAGTACAGACTTACCAAATATGTATCCTATGTGTTCATCCAATTTTATTCCAAATATTTGAGAAATGGTATAAAAGATCACTAGGAAACCTGCCACTGCTATAGCAAATTTTATGATACCTGAAAAAAAAAAAACCAGCAAGAATGTGTTAAGAGCTTTTTGTAGACAATACTGTATTTCCTAACATATTAAAGGAACTTTACAGCATAGCAACATATATGAAGTTTTACTTGAAAATTGACCCCTGGATTTCTGCCCTAATTTGAAGTGAACTTGCATTGTTGTGAAATCTTTCCCCCTTTTATTATCTTTAACATTTTTTTATAAAACAGAGCGCACTCCGCCCCTTCCCCCACGTTCCACCGCCGAGCCAGTTAAAAGGCTCAGCGGCAACGCGCAGGACAAGGTTTCCTTATTTAATGTAATTACAGTTAAGTTTACTTTTACTCACCGGCCCCGGCAGCCGCACCTGGACCGAGCAGAGGAAGGGAGGCGTGGGAGCGCACTCCGCCCCTTCCCCCACGTTCCACCGCCGAGCCAGTTAAAAGGCTCAGCGGCAACGCGCAGGACAAGGTTTCCTTATTTAATTTAATTACAGTTAAGTTTACTTTTACTCACCGGCCCCGGCAGCCGCACCTGGACCGAGCAGAGGAAGGGAGGCGTGGGAGCGCACTCCGCCCCTTCCCCCACGTTCCACCGCCGAGCCAGTTAAAAGGCTCAGCGGCAACGCGCAGGACAAGGTTTCCTTATTTAATTTAATTACAGTTAAGTTTACTTTTACTCACCGGCCCCGGCAGCCGCACCTGGACCGAGCAGAGGAAGGGAGGCGTGGGAGCGCACTCCGCCCCTTCCCCCACGTTCCACCGCCGAGCCAGTTAAAAGGCTCAGCGGCAACGCGCAGGACAAGGTTTCCTTATTTAATTTAATTACAGTTAAGTTTACTTTTACTCACCGGCCCCGGCAGCCGCACCTGGACCGAGCAGAGGAAGGGAGGCGTGGGAGCGCACTCCGCCCCTTCCCCCACGTTCCACCGCCGAGCCAGTTAAAAGGCTCAGCGGCAACGCGCAGGACAAGGTTTCCTTATTTAATTTAATTACAGTTAAGTTTTCTTTTACTCACTGGCCCCGCAAATCATCATCCTTGGACTTTAGGAACGATCTTAACACAATACAACGACCCAGAGCCGCAAAAGAGGCTAGACCCGCCTCCCATAACCAGAAAGGACCAACCTTCAAGACCTATTTTCCACACAACAGGGAACACAATCACCCCTTGCCAGCACCCTGAACCAGCACAAGACCACATCCCCAATCACCAAAATGAAGTTATCCCAGAAAGCACACACTCATGCCACCCTACTAATAATCCTCCTCATTACCAGTTGGAAAGTAAGAGCAAACAACCTACCCACTCTTCCCACAAGCTCCTATGCAACCAACAGCCAGAACCTCAACAGGAGACCCCTCACAACAGAAAACTCGAACCAACACCCAAGCACTCAATACCCTATCACCATAACATGGAGAAGAAGACCTGCACACCACAAAACCAAAACCCAACATCACCCCAAAACTCTCATCTACCCTGAAACGGAACACAATCAGCAAACAGACATCGCTTCCATAAACTGTGCATATGTAAACATCAGAGCCATAGGACCCAAAACGGACCATATAAAAAACTGGATAACAACAGAAAACCTAGACTGTCTCTTCCTCACAGAAACCTGGCTAACCTCAGACACAGACCCTAGAATAACCGAGGTATGCCCTCAGGGATACAAAATATCAGTGACATGCAGAGAAAAAAAAAGAGGAGGAGGTCTAGCAATAATAACCAAGGATTCCCTTACCCTAAACATACTAGAAAAAACATCCACCCCACAAATGGACTTTCTCGCCTGCCATCTCACAAGCACTACTCTAAATAACTCATTAAACTGCATGCTCTGCTATATAACACCAGGAAACTGGACCACAGCGAGACCGGAATTTGAAAACTTCATTTACCAAAACTCCTTAACTGCGGAATACAACCTTATCCTAGGAGACCTTAACCTTCACCTAGATGACCCAACTTCCACACCAGCAAAAAACTGTCTATCCTTCCTCAATGCCCTGTCATTCCAAATCCTAAACCCACAAACCACACATGAAAAAGGTCATCAACTGGACATTGCAGCGTTCATGACGTATCAACGATCAACCCCAGTAATTCAAACCCCCAAAGGTACCTGGTCCCCATCGCTTTGGTCAGACCACTTCACCTACAACTTCAAAATCAACTGGAACAGGACCAAAACCACATCTCAACCTAACATAAAAAGAACATACACCTCACGCAAATATATCGAACCAACCACCTTCTGGTCAAAAGTAGATGAATCACTCCAAGACCAAGACCCCAAAAACTTCATCTCTCACTGGAAACATATGTCCACCAACATCCTAGATGAATTAACCCCACTACAAACCAAAACCAAAACCAACAGAAGATCAGACCCATGGTTTGACAATGAACTGCTCCAACTCAAGAGACAATGTAGAAGATTAGAAAGAAAATGGAGAAAAACAAACCTAGAACAAACAAAAACTGCTTGGAAAAACATCAACAAACAATATAAACAACTACTAAAAGACAAAAGGAAAACTCATTACTCAAATCTAATAGGCACAGAATTCCAAGACACCAAAAAACTTTTCCAAATCTTAAAAGATCTGACAGACACCAAACCCTACACAACCACAAACAATACCCCACCCCCATCAGCTACCCTCCTAGCTGATCACTTCAAGAACAAAATTATCAATGCCAGAGCCACCCTCGATTCTACCCCATCCCTCCTAAGCATAATCACAACTCACCCCACAGAAAAAGATTCAACCGCAGCAGACAGATCTTGGTCTCAATTCACCAACATACAATGGCCTGAGTTCAATAACCTCTACAAAAAATACAGCCACGCCTCCTGTGACTACAACCACTGCCCCTCATACCTCCTCACCACCTCCAGTGTAAAATTCCGAACACTACTTCTACAATGGATTCAATCCACGCTCACGGATGGCATTTTCCCCACTGCACTCAGCAAAATCATCATCACTCCAATCCAAAAAGATCCAAAAGGACCACCAGACCAACCCTCCAACTTCAGACCTATTGCCTCAATACCGCTATACGTCAAACTTACAGAAGGCCTAGTGGCCAAACAACTCACTAATTATCTGGATGACCATAACATACTCCACCCCACACAATCTGGCTTCAGATCCAATTTCAGCACAGAAACTCTCCTAGCCTCCCTTATGGACACAATCAGACAACACCTCAGCACAGGGAAAAAAATGCTCCTTATACAATTAGACCTAACCGCAGCCTTTGACCTAGTGGATCACAATATCCTTCTGCAAATTTTGGACGCAATAGGTATCTCTGATAAAGTATACGCTTGGTTTGAAGGCTTCCTAAAATCCAGAACCTACAGCGTAAAATCAAACAACGTAAAATCAGAACCTTGGGCAAACCCCTGCGGAGTACCACAGGGTTCCCCACTATCACCCACCCTCTTCAACCTATACACTGCCTCTCTCGGAACACATCTGAACAATCTAGGTATAATTACCTACAGCTACGCGGACGACATTACCATCCTCACACCTTACGATCAACCTAAACCCACCATGCCAAACATCCTACACAGAATACTTAATACAGTTACGATCTGGATGAAAGATCACAAACTTAAACTCAACCCAGACAAAACCAAACTCATCCTATTCGAAAATGACAAAATCCAAACCTCAAAAAATTTAGAAATCAACTCTATCAACTACCCCATCCAAACCACCATAAAACTACTAGGAATGACCTTAGACAGAAGCTGTACCATGCAACCACAAATAAATAATACAATCCAGAAATCCTTCACAATCATGAGAAATTTGAGACAAGTCCGGAAATTTTTTGAAAGAAATCAATTCCAGCTTATAGTACAATCTCTAATCCTAGGACTGCTAGACTATTGCAACATCCTATTCCTCCCATGCCCTGCTACTATGATCAAACAACTTCAAACAATCCAAAACACAGCCTTGAGACTCATCTTCTCATTAAGAAAATTTGACCACATCACAGAAGCTTACATCAACTCACATTGGCTACCAATCCAAGGAAGAATACAATTCAAATTCTACTGCATGCTATTTAAATCCCTAAACGGAGACAGTCCTTCCTACCTGAATAACCGCCTCAACCAAGCATCCACACTCAGACACAGAAAAACGCACTCCCCATTCATACCCCCCCCGATCAATGAAGTAAGAAGATCAAAACTTCACGATGGCCTCCTAGCCACTCAAGCCGCAAAAATGGATACCCGAATTTCCAAACTACTGATGACCACATCAGACTACAAGACATTCAGAAAAGAAATAAAAACAATACTTTTTAAGAATTAGAAATTCAAGATCATTTTAAAATTCTAAATTGTGTCCACAAACCCTGATAAAAATTCAAATGTGTCCCTGAGACTTTTCCAGGATGTTTCTCCTATCCAGAGAAACTCATGTCCTAGAAAAGTCTCCACTTGTATCCAGAAATGTGATTTTTGAAGACCATCTCAATTTTCATTTTCCTAATAGAACAAAATGAATGAAAGTGATAGAAAATTGTTCAATAGAAATGGGGTTTCTCCTTTCCAGGGAAAAGTTTACAAAATTATATAGCAATTCTTTGGCACATCTATAAAAACCTGCATACCATTTACAATATTTGATATGTAGAATAAGTCAATTCTCTGTACAATAAATTTAAAGTTTTAATTATTCCTTAAAATATTTAAAAAATATATTAAAATTTGTCATATGCAGATAGTTGTTCCTGGATTTCTTTAATTCCTGCATTTTGTTTTTTCTCTTCTTTTTGTTATCCTCCTGTTTCCTTTGCTGCCTCCTCTTATTCCTTTTCGCTTCTTACTGAGGCAGAGAAATTGTGTGGCTCTAAACTCTATAGACAATCTATAGACAAATTCAAACATGAGTATAATACCCAAAAGTGGCGTCCTTTTACGCTGCTACGTCCACTCTATAAAACTGTAAAAAGTATAGAGTGTGGTCCACATAGCTACTCTGAAAATCTCAGGTGATGACGCACAATGCACAAAATACTGCACCATCATGTCCTGACGTCCATTCCATTACCGTCCCATAGACATCACCCCCTACTGGCCACGAGCCACTACTGCTCAATTGAAAGGCTTTACAGGACAATGACCATACCCCTGGATCCATTGTCTGCTGGCTGAGAGAGATGGCTTGTACATTTTCCACACCTGCTACATGAACTGCGAAGATCACCTGTGGGTGGATCTCTGCCCAACAAAATAACAACTGGGCCTCCCATCTTAATGGAGCACTTCTGGTGCCTTCTTGCTGGTTGGCATAAGCCACCGCTGTGGCACTGTCTGAGAAAACTCCAACTGCTTTACCTTACATGGATTTCCCCATTGTCTGTAATGCCAGCTGTATGGCTCTCAATTCCAGCCCGTTTATCGACCATTTCCTCTGAAAGGACATCCATCGACATTGACCTGGATAGCCACTGTAATAACCCCCCAGACATAAAGGCTGGCATCTGTCGTATCACCCATGAGGTTATCTGGAAGGGCATGCCCCTCAACAGAGACTCTGGTTGGAGCCACCAATGCAGATTGTGCTGTGCTTCTTCTATCCAGTCCAGCTGAATCTGAAGGGGATCTGTCTGTGGGAACCAGCGAGACAATAGGGTGTCCTGGAGTGGGTGCATTTGAGCCTTTGCCCAAGGAACGACTTCTATAGTTGCTGCCATTGATCCCAGGACCTGGACACAGCACCATGCTGTAGACACTGGCATTGTTAAGAGGTCTGAAATTTTGTCTCCAAATCTTCTGTTTGCTTGGCTGGGAAGAAAAACATAGCCTTTTGTTGCACTGAAACAAATGGTACTAAGTAGCTTTTCCAGAAGTTGATAATCCAGCCCAGATTCTTCAACAGCTTTCTCCACTACTTTTTTTTCCCTTCGACTTGGACAGAGCTCTGATCAATCAATCATCCAAGTATGAATGCACCTGTATTTCCGCATTGCAGAGATACACTGCTACTGGAACCATCACTTTGGTGAACATGCATGGTGAAGAGAACTGGAAATGTCTCCCCAGTACACAAAATCTTAAATATCTCCTATGCTCCAGAAATATGAAGAAAAGCCTCCGTCAAATCTAGTGAGGCTAAGAATTTCCCTGACACTACTGCTGCAATGACTGACTGGAGACCAATCCTGAATCTGAAGTCCGTCAATGCGGCACTGAAAGTGCTGCTGTTCCACATTGAACCAGTCGTCCGAGTCTTTCTTGGGTACTATGATATATATAGAGTATCTACCCAAGCCTGTTTTTCAGGAAGTACATACTCTATGGTTTGAATGTCTAACAGCCTTATTACAATTATTCAGAGTTTGACAGCTTTCTTTGCTCACCTGGCCTTATAGAGTCCATAAACAGATCTGGGAGTGAGTGACAGAATTCAAGCTAGTATCCCTTTTGAATGATGTCCAGCACCCAGCGGTCCAAGCATATCTGCTCCCACGCTGTATCAAAAGATGACAATCTCACACTTATTTATGTAGGCACAGCTATGGACCTGGCATTATTAGATTTCTTGGAGGCTGCTGTGGTGCGCGAACCAAAGAACTTAAGTCGCCTTGCGCTTCTGTATTTCTGTTGAGATCCTTGATACAATCTCTGGGCAGAGGGTCTTCCCGAGTACTGATGAAATAGCCGAAACTTGAAAATTAGATTGACCCAACTCTCTAGGACAGACATGTCAAACTCTGGCCCGCGGACTAAATCTGGGCCATGGTGTAGTAAAATTTGGCCTGCCATACAATTTCAACTTTCCACTTAAGCTGGCCCGCCGGTACAAACACCGCATCAGTAGCCTGCAGAGGATCGCTGGTCGGCCGTAGCGATCCTTGCAGGCTGCCGTAGTCTCAGAAGCACAAACAATCTGCCGCAGTCCCATACATCAGAGGATGGGTGGGAACGTGCTGCGGAGGCCAACTCTAGAGCTTTTGCTGGGCACTCTCTCCCCCAGCGCCCCAATCGTCTCACGCTGGCCCAGCCTGAGCTTCAAGACATGCACACACAAGAGAGAAGGGGGAGAGGGTTGAAACGAGAGAAACTTACTGAGCTGCGAGTCCCGGGAAGGGGTGGGATTTGGCTCAGTGCCGAGGGTTTCGTCTTGTCGGTTTCTTGAAGAAGGTTCAATCCCGAACTCTGTGTTTTTCCCCCTGGCGTTTGTCTAACGCTACTGCTTCACATTGCACCCAGAGCTCTTAGTAAAAACAAACTATCCCAGCATGAATAACTTAACTATGCAAACAAGTCAAGATAGTTTCATCTGTGTTCCTAGCTGACACAAATCATTGTGCTTATGGGACCATCTTTGATACCTTCTATTCAAGCCAAGAAATAAGATATCCTCTTAAAAAGCAATGGCTTTCCTTTAGCACCAGAAACCCAAACTATAGCCATTCTAACAACCATTGAACTGGTGTTAGACAACAAGCGTGAACTAGGACCTAAAAGAGAAAGGAAAAGTCTTTTTTTATTTATGTCTTTCTTATCCTTTTAATATCTAACGGTTGGGATGTCTCAAGATCCGCTCTATGAAGACAAACCAGCTGGCAATTCAGAACCACCAGAATATATAACAAACAAATCACAAATATTAAGCATGGAAAATCAAACCAGTTTGCAGTTCTTGAACAATGAATATCTAGGTACTTAAAGTATTTCCTCCTTCTCAAACTTTCCACTAGTTTCTCCTCCTCTTAGTTTTTAAGCAGTCCAAATGTGCTGCCACATTCTAAAAGAAGCAGATGGTATGCTTAGTTCACTGGGCACTCGCTTAATTGGTATTCAATCTGGATGAAAAGCAATATGTATTTAAACCTCTTAAATGTCTCTGAAGCTGGTAAAACAATGGAATAGAGGAGCAGTCTAATGGTTAGAGCTGTAGGCTGGGAAGTGGGGAAACCCAGTTTAAATTCTACTACTGTCCCTTGTGATAACGGGCAAAGTCACTTCACCCGCTAATGTCTCAAATACAAACTTAGACTGTACACTATCTGCCCTCGTACAACTGCCGCACCTGAATTTAATTCACCTTGAGCTAGTACTGGAGAGATGCAAGCTAAATCCAAATTCTGTTCTGGGAAAAAATATCCCCCCCAAAAACTGAAAAATATTGTTCATATACTTGCCAACAAAAAATGTTAAAAAAGCACCCCCATATATTTTGCTTTACAGCCAAATGTCAACACTTAAATCTTTCAACCTGTTGTTGATAGTGTAAAAAGGCCAAGACACACTACAACGATTAAGCAAGAATTACCATATTTTCACGCACATAACGTGCATACGTGTATAACGTGCCCACGCGTATAGCACGCAGGAACAAGACATTTACGTAAAAAAATTTCGTTATAACGCACCCATGCGTATACCGCGCATGCTCCTGCCACCCCAATTTGAGTTCGACCGGGCGAATAGGGGCCCACTAACCAAACCAGTACAAGGATTAACAAAGACCCAGGATGAATGGAAAGACCGGTCGACTTCGGTCTACAGAACTAAGGGCTAAAGGAATAAAAGACTCCCTATTACAATTATTCCCTACACCTTTTTCCTCTGTGGGCTATAGTTGACAGGTCTTTCTATTCATCCCGGGTCTTTAATTCCTCTTTTGGTTTGGTTGGTCGTCCGACTCCATGAATGTATCACCCCGATTCACCTGGTCGAACTCAAATTGACCCTCCCCAGGAGGTTAAGCCTATAAAGATCATTAGTGCTGCATGTAGAACCCACATTTCTAAAACGCCATAATGCCAGGAATGAGACGAAAGTCATATACAGCGGACTTTAAGCTTAAAGTCGTTGCGAATGCTGAGGAAATAGGCAACCGGGCAGCAGCGAGAGAGTTCAATATTGGAGAAGCATCGGTGCGTGAATGGAGAAAAGATAAGAAGGAACTGAAGAGATGCAATCCGCTAAAACAGGCATGTCGTGGCGCCAAACCAAAATGGCCTCAGCTGGAGGATGACTTGAAGCAGTGGATTCTGGGGAGAAGGGAGCAAAATCAATCAGTCTCTACCGTTGCAATTCAGATGAAGGCAAAACTACTTGCCAATGGAAGAGGAATACCCTGCTTCAAAGCAGGCTTCACATGGATCTCGAAATTTATGAAAAGGAACGGACTATCGGTTCGAATGAGAACAACTGTTGGCCAGCGACTTCTGGATGATTGGCTGCAAAAACTGATCGAATTCCGTGGCTTTATCGCCAAAGAAATTTCTGAACTTGCCATCACTGCAAAGGACGTCATCGACATGGATGAAATTCCAATGGCATTCGACATTCCAGCAACAAGAACCGTAGCCCCCACAGATACTAAATCTGTTGCCATCACCACGGCATCAAAGAGCGTGTTTACAGTAGTTCTTGGTTGCTCAGCTAGCGGGGTTAAGTTCAAGCCCATGGTCATTTTCAAAAGGGTCACTATGCCCTGTGAAAAACTGCCCAGGTGCACTGCAACAAGAAGGGATGGATGGACTGCGACGTGATGAGATTGTGGGTTGATAAATGCTTTAGGGAAAGACAGGGTGGATTTTTTTCAAAAAATTCCTTGTTAATTTTTGATGCCGTGGCTGCCCACAAAGAAAAAAATGTTCAGGCCTACATTAATTCTAATGCTGCCCACATCGCTGTGATACCTGGAGGCCTGACGTGTAAGCTGCAGCCACTAGACATCGCAGTGAATCATCCATTCAAGACTTTTGTTAGAAGGGAGTGGGAGGAGTGGATGCAGAGCGGCACGCACGAGTACACACCCGCGGGGCAGCTGAATCGGGCAACTTTCACAGAAGTCTGCAAGTGGGTGGCTTCAGCATGGGATAAAATAACACCTGATACTATTCGAAACGGATTTAGAAAAGCGGGCATTCTTTATGACACTAATCATGCAGCGGAAGGAGGTAACGACACGGATATCAGCGATGATGATGATGACGACGATAATTATATCACTTCGGAAATAAACAAGGATCGTCTGTAGGCCGTGCTGACTGTATTTAATGACAATGATGAATATTCGGATTTTGATGGATTCAAAGATTCAGATGACTGTGATGATGATGACTGAATAAAACAATAAACTTTTTTTTATTTACAACTTTAATTAACTATTTAGATGTTTTTTGTCCTCGATATTTTGTTTGATCTAGATTAAATTTTATAGTTTATGAGAATGAACATGTGATTTGTGTTTTTTATGCTGAATTTATACTCACTAACTCGAGAGCTCTTTCTTATACATATTCTTTGTTCCAACATGGCATCGAGGAGTCCAGGAAGCGCCCTCAGCTCCACCGGCGGGGACTGGGAAGGGCTGAAATTACCCATATGGCAGGGGCGCCATTATCGGGGCGGCAAATGCCTTCTCTGCCGTATGGGTGTCGCCGAATGTGGTATCAGCAATGTAAAATAAAATGTATAACGCGCTCACGGATATTACGCGCATGGTTATTCCGCGGTTTGTAAAATATTGTATAGTGCACGCGTTATATGCGTGAAAATATGGTATGTAAGGGTATCTCAGCTTTACCTTTTGGAGGCTTGAGGCCTGACTTAGGCCATGAACCATCTTTTCTCTCCTGGGGCATTATGGACTTGTTTACAAGATGTGTGTGCACAGCCGAGGTCATCTACCAGCTCCAGGCCCCTCTTACTGTGTGAAGATGTGTAGGAGAGTGTGCTTTGCAAGGCTATACTATGAACTATGTCTTGTGCTCTTATCTTGGCAAGACACGCTGTCTGACCGGTGGATTCTGCAAGAAGCCTATTCATTATTCTTAAGTATCTGACAGTACCCTTTGGACAGGTCCTGATTGGTGCTGCTTCCCCTAGATACAAGTCCAAGATAATTTCTGTATCGAGATTGCCAGGTAACTTTATAGTTCCTTATTCTGTAATTATATTCTAATTGGGGTAGACCTCACAATGTACAGAAAACTTTTAACACACAATCACACAGTGAAGTCATATTTCACTGTTATAATTTAAATAGTTGAATGTCAAAAGCCTTACCAGCGATTTTCATGTTTACACTTCACTGACAGCAGCACTGCATTAAAGCCAGCAACAAACCTAAATAAATGGGAAAAAGTATTAGGAGGAGCAAGTGGTTCAGCAAGACACACTCTTTTTTAAGGTTTGGAAACACAAAAAAATAGTCAGATGGAGCAAGATCTGGTGAGTAGGGTGGATCGTCCATGCACTGAAATCCCAACTGCATCAATACATCCATCGCTTTGCCAGTCTTGGGAGCTAGGTGCATTGTCTTGCAAAAAAAAAGAACTCCTCTCCTTTTTTTAAAAAATATCTTTATTCATTTTAAAGCCATAAATAAGTGCAACAAATTATACAATCATAACACACTATAAAAGCACTTAGATTCAACCAAAATTGTAGTCTATGACAAATAGATATATCACCCTCCCATATTTACATTCAAAAATTGCACTCAAATGAAAGAATTAAAAAATTTTTCCAAACCCTTTCCCACCCACCCACCCACATGCATGACCAAAGGGCAAAGTCAACAATCACTCTTTGCAAAATTTTGTCAATGGCTCCCAAATCCTCTGAAACTTCTTATAATGTTCCTGTTATATAGCCATATTATGTTCAATTTTAAAGATGTGACACAGGACTCCCACCAAAAAGTACAGTTTAAGCGATCCCAGTTTTTCCAATTCCTTAAAATAAGCTGTCATAATAAAGAGAAGTTTGTTATTGTGAGATGATATTTGGCTTTTCACTCTCAAAGTGCCAAGTGCCACTGGATTTCATTACTTTGTTCACCTGATCCCAAATGGATCTCCAAAACCGAAGTATCAAGGGACAATAAAATAATAAATGCATTCACAGGTTCAAGATGACAGAGCCAACATCTATTAGACTTGGAACTATATAATTTCTGTAATCTAACCGGAGTCCAAAATGCTCAATGTAACAAAAAGAACCATGTTTGTCTCATAGATGCAGACACCGTACATCTCAACCTCCAAGTTCAAATTCGTGGCCATTGAGACGCAGTAATCTGATGCTTTATCTCAATACTCCAAATGTCACGCAGACCAGTCTTTGGTTTCTTATTCAAAAATCCAGATATTAATTTATACCACTGAGCGGCCTAGTGACCCAGGAAATCCGTCTGGAAGCACAGGAGCGGCAAATTATACTGAGTTTTAAGATTTTTCCAATCAGGAACCCCTCCTGAATGGCCTGCTTCAACTGCAACCATCTATAACTTTGAGATTTAGCAATACCAAATGTTTGTTGTAGTCAAGAAAAATCAAGCAGCATTCCGTCTAATACTACTACATCATGTAGAGCAGTGTTCTTCAACCTTTTTACACCCGTGGACCGGCAGAAATAAAAGAATTATTTTGTGGACCGGCAAACTACTAAGACCGAAATAAAAAAACAACACATTTTCGCCCCATCTCCGCAAGCTTGGTCCCCACAAACCATCTGATTCCATCTGCACAAGCCTCAGTTATGATTTTATATTGAACATATTTTATTAAAGTATAAAAAGAAACAATATTCTGTACAATTGTCATTTTATAAATATAAATATTCAGAGCAAGGACCAACAAAACCCCTGTCTCCCCTCCCCTTCACATATATCCCCTCTACTATCAAGAAAACTGAACAAGCCAAATTATTACAGAATGCTACACAGAAATATCATGCTAACAGAATACTGCAGTCACACATGATAGGAATAGTGTTAGGCTTTGCAGTCCCCAGTTATGTCTCTAGCAGGATATATATTTCAAATCTGATATATTGTAATGACAAAATAGAAATAAAATGATTTTTTTTCTACCTTTTGTGGTCTCTGCTTTCATCTTCTTTCCACTCTTCCTTCCAGCGTCTGCCCATTCCATCCACTGTCTGGCCTCTCCCCCTTCCATATGTATCTAACTTCTTTCTATGCCCCTCTCCCCTTTCCATCCAGCCTGTGCCTCCTCTCTCCTTTTTACATCATTCATTCCAGCTTCACTGCTTTCTTCATTTTTATCTCTCCTACACCAGATCTAGCATCTTTATCCCTCTCTCATTTCTCTGCTGACCCCCTTTCCAGTATCAATCTCTCTCTACTTTCTCATTCCTGTCTCTCCCCTTTCTCTCCTCTAATCTCCCTGCCAGCTGTTTCCTTCCTTTTTTCCATATCCCTTCCCTCCTTCTCCCTATCCAACAGTAGCTCTCTTCCCATCCCTTTCCCTCTTCCTCTCCCAGCAGCATCTCTCTTTCTACCTCTCTCCAGGTGCAGTAGCAGCTCTCCCTTTATCCAGCAGCTTCCCAGCCTCCAACAGTGGCTTCCTCTCCTTCCAGCAGCTCTCAGTACTTGCCTGCAGTAGTGATTTCCTTAGGCAGCCTTGGGTCCATTGCCGCCTCTGAGGAAAGGGGAAGTTGCCAAAGGGAATCACTGCCCTGGTAAGTACAGAGCTGCTAGGCTTTCCCCAGCCAAATAAATTTTGTGAGAATACTATTTAATTTCATGTAAAAGGACCTATGAAAAAACACTGGTAACATACCCATTTGATAACAAACCACAAGCAAAATCATCATCTTAACTGTTGGACTCTCCCCCACCAAGATAAATGTAAGGGGTTCCATTGTTCACACATTTCCGTGACCTTTAGCAATAAAGACTTTTCATTTAATTTAATCGTTTCTTCCAACATTTTATAAATTCAAATTCCTAAGTATTTTATGCCCTCTTCCTTCCAAAGTAAAAGGAATAAATCAAACAATCTTTTTTGAAATGTACATTAAGCGGAAGAATTATTTATTTTACTAGTGTTTAAGCCCGTTACATTAACGGGTGCTAGAAAGCAGCCCCCTTTCCCTCTCCCCCTCCAGTTCCTCCCTAACTGTCTCTCCGTGGCCCCCTTTCTGTCTTCCCCCCCTAAGCAAAACGATCTGCCTCCCAGCACACCCCTTCCCCCGAAGCAGCCCCCTTTCCCTCTACCCCTCCAATTCCTCCCTGACTGTCTCTTTGTGGCCCCCCCCATTTTGTCTCCCCCCCAAGCAAAGCTATCTACCTCCCAGCACACCCCTCCCCCAAAGCAGACCCCTTTCCCTCTGCCCCTCCAGTTCCTCCCTGACTGTCTCTCCTTGGCCCCCCTTCTGTCTCCCTCCCCCAAGCAAAGCTGTCTGCCTCCAAGCACACCCCTCCCCCAAAGAAGGCCCCTTTCCCTCTCCCGCTCCAGTTCCTCCCTGTCTCTCCGTGGCCCCCCTTCTGTCTTCCCCCCCAAGCACAGCTGTCTGCCTCCAAGCACACCCCTCCCCCAAAGCAGGCCCCTTTCCCTCTCCAGTTCCTCCCTGTCTCTCCGTGGCCCCCCTTCTGTCTTCCCCCCTAAGCAAAACGATCTGCCTTCCAGCACACCCCTCCCCCCGAAGCAGCCCCCTTTCCCCTCCTGTGAGAATGTTTACCTGCATGGGCCACCTGCAGCACCCTCCAGCCGTTCCTCTGAGCTGAAACTCCTTCACTCGCCTCCGGCCTACACTTTTTTGAAGATGCGCACCATCCCCGCGGTCTGGCCAGCTCCCCTAGTCCCTTGCCACCGCCACAGTCACCCCTTTCCCTTCCTGCGGTCGACAAACCTCTTGGCTCCAGCAGCGGCCGCATCATTGTAAACATGCTGCTTCGCGGCCTCTACTGCCCCAATTTGCTCTGCCGCGTCTCTGATGATGTCATCAGGGACACGGAAGAGCAAATCAAGGCAGTAGAGGCCGCGAAGCAGCGTGCTTACAGTGCTGCGGCCGCTGCTGGAGCCAAGAGGTTTGTCGACCGCGGGAAGGGAAGGGGGTGGCAGTGGTGGCAAGGGACTAAGGGAGCCGGCCAAACCGCGAGAAGGGAAAATCGGGTGGGAGGCTCAACGGGGATGGGGGGGGAGGGACGAAGACGAACTGAAAAGAACCCTAGGCACGCATGCGCACTCCTGCAATGCCACGGACCTACATCTCACAGATCAGGGAAAACAGAAGCACGCAGTTGAGTGCGCATGCGCTTTATTATATGGGATTTATTATAGCGTTTTATTATATGGGATATCCTGAAGATTTTCCAAATCTTTCAATCAAATCTTGTAAATGTGGAATGGTTGTTTCTGGATTCCTCAAATGAAACAATATGTCATCTGCATAAGAATAGACCTTGTATTCTCGACCTGCGCAAGGAACACCCTGGATCTCCTTTGTCTGTTGTATAGCCAATAACAAGGGTTCCAAAACAATATCAAACTGCAAATGAGATAACGGACATCCTTGTCTAACTCCCCTCTCCAGACAAAAACTTTCTGAAAAAGTATTATTAATATATAATCTGGCAGAAGGGTAACTATACAAGGTTTGAATCGTTTGTATAAATCCAGAACCAATACCAAACCAATCCATTGCTTGATACATAAAGGTCCATTCAACCCAATCAAAGGCCTTCTCTGCATCCAAGGATATAGAGAAGGCCAGATCATCCATGGCTTTTGTTAAATTTAACAAGTGAAAAGCCAGCCTGGTGTTTGAAGAATGCCTTTGAGCAACGAACCCTGTTTGGTGCATACCAATAATATAAGGGAGAGCCTTGACCAACACAAAGCCAATAACTTAGCCAAAAGTTTACCATCTACATTTATCAAAGAAATAGGCCTGTAATTTGAAACCAACATAGGATCTTTATTTGGCTTTGGCAAAACAATAGTTAACGATTCTGCCATAGTACGTAATGCAACCTTTAGTCAGTTGAACCCGATATAGATTTAATAGATGAGGTAATAAGGTATTTTGAAATGATCTGTAAAACTCTAGAGTGAAACCATCACCACCTGAAGCGGATCCAACTCTAGGGGACTTCAATGCTGCTTGTAATTCTTTCATTGATATAGGCGCATCCAGAGTTCCTTTTATATGCTCAGGAATTTTAGGCCCCTTAATTAACTCCAAAAAATTTAAACCCTTAAGTTCTTTATTTGAATAAAGCTCGGAAGAATACAAAGCTTTATAATATTTCAAAAATTGTTTTAAGATAATTCTATTTGAGAATGAGTTTCCCCATTCTCATCTGTGATAGCCACAATTTTTACTTTCCTTTTTTTTAGCTTTAAGGTAATTAGCTAATACTCTTCCCACCTTATTTGAGTTTCCATAATACAGAGCCTGCTGAGAGAACTCTTTCCTAGCCATTTGAGATGAAATCTCGTTGTATTTATATTTAGCTTTTAAGAAGACCTGTAAAGTAGTTTGGTCCCATTTCAAGGCTAATTGTGATTCCAAGTCTTTAATATTTTGATCCCAAATTTGAAAATTATTTAATTGAGTTGTTTCCTGATGTGTGCCGAATACGAGATTTAAAAGTATCTCATAGTATCTTTAAAAGCATCTCATAAGGTTTCTAAACAGATATCATCTGAGACATTAAGTTGAAAATATTCAGTAATTTTTGATTGAAATTGTTCAATGAAGTTGGAATCTACAAGCAATGTATTATTGAATCTCCAGACAGGCCTGCTGTAATCTTGTTCCTCCATTTTCAATTCAATCCAAATTCCACCATGATCTGCCAAAATGATTGAATCTATGGCGGTCTTTGTAATCTGATACATTAAATGATCTGATACAAATATATAGTCTATTCTGGAAAATGATTTATATACCTGGGAGCAGAAAGAAAAGTCCTGATCATTAAAATGAAGAATCCGCCATAAATCCTTTAAACCACAGGAATGTACCAAGTTATCTAGCCCTAATGATTTTAGTATTTTACTAGGTTTTTTTTATCCAATATCAGATCCATAACTGCATTAAAGTCCCCCGCCACCACTAAATTCAAAGCAGCCAGTGGCAGAATCAACTGTTGAAGAGTTTTAAAAAATATATTTTGATTTGAATTAGGTGTGTAAACATTAACAAGCCTCAGAGTATCTTTCCCAAACCAGTACCCATCTCCCTGTGGGATCCACAGAACTCAATATGAAAGTAGCTTAACATTTTCTACTAACTAAGATGGCCACTCCAACTTTTTTCCCTATAGCGGGAGTAAAAAAACAATGCTTAACCCATCCACCCTCTAGCTTTTTTTCTTCCATGGCATTCAAATGGGTTTCCTGTATATAGTATGTATCCGTATTTCGTTTTTTTAAGAAGTGTTTTTTTCCTCTTAAGGCCATTGACATTTAGAGAAAATATTTTCAGAACCATTTTGCCATTATAAAAAGGTAATGGAACCACAAAACATAGACCTTAATTCCATTTATACCTAATAATATCACCCTTTAATCAATACACGTCAACACCCCTACCATAAAATCATCCCGACCCCCCCCCCAAAATCATATGACAACTTGAAAGCAGACATTTAGACAAGCAACCTAAAAAAAAACCCAGGCATCCTAAATATTTCCCCCTAAAAATTATCTTTAACATCCACCCCAGAATACAAAAATAATGTATTAAAAACTTGATTATTATATGTAATAAATAAATAAAAAGGATTCTAAAATGATTCTTAAACAACCACAATTAAGACTAATGAATAATATTAATGTTATAATGAATTTCATGAATATAAGAAATTTAGAGTTATCTAACTAACCTAAATTACATAACTCCCATGTCCAATCAATATTCATGTAATAATAATTAAAAGACCCTAACAGATAAAAGACTAATTTTGTTACCTAACATACATAGAATCATAAATATATCTACAAAATAAGTGAACAGTATATTAGACTTTTCATATATTTCTTATTAATACAAAAAAACCCCACAATCAGTCCAAAACAAGCATGTAGCATACCCAAAATTGAATCTCTCCCCTCCCCCAGTTAACTAGTCAAGCTATTAATTTGATACCAACCAACTGAAAAAGACAAAGACAACCCACTGCTTGAATGTTAAGCTTCATATGGGAATATAAAGTCAAGACCCCCATCCCTCCAAAAAAAAAGAAGGAAAAATGGTTGACTTGAATATAAGATGGGAGCTTAATATTTAAGTGCCCTGCCGAGATCTGCACCAAGTGCCCACTCTCTCCCCTGCCAAGCTCTGCACCCAGCCCCCCTCACTCCCTGCCAGGCTCTACACCCTATCCCCCCTTCCATTCGAGACCGCTGGTTGATTGGGTGCTGTGAGTTCTCACGAGTCATGCTGGTCAGCAGTGTTGCAATATTTGGCAGCTCTTTTGGTCCCCACTCAAAAATTAGTGAAGGCCAATGCTGTAAGGACTTTGGCCCTGATTCTCCAAAGTGCATCCCGATTTTAGGCGTCCTACAGCTGTCTAATCAGCTAATCGGGATGCACGTTTTTTTTAAAAAAAATGCTCCCCAGGCAAGCCTGAAGGCGCCTCCGGGAGCCTAGGGAGACCCGCAAGATGCCTAAGCTCGTCTAAGGGCCTTAGGCTGAACCTAGGCAGCCCTACGCATCTCCCTAGTAGAGGAGAAGCTTAAAATGTAGGCCAGCAAAATGCAAAAAGACGCGGCCGCTATACTTATCGCGGCAAGGGATCTCTCTGCCGCTATAAGTATAGCGGGCCGCGGCCCCCTGACCAGGAGGGTGCCCAAACCCTCTGCCCGAAGACGCCCCCCCCCCCGACACTACCGACCGCCCCCCCCCGACATTACCGATCTCCCCCCCCCGATAATATCGATAGCTGGCAGGAGGGTGCCCAATCCCTCCTGCCCGAAGACGCACCCCCCCGACACTACTGACTGCCCCCCCGACATTACCGATCTCCCCCCCGACAATATCGATAGCTGGCAGGAGGGTGCCCAATCCCTCCTGCCCGAAGACGCACCCCCCCCACTACCGACCGCCCCCCCGACACTACCGACCGCCCCCCGACACTATCGACCGCCCCCCCCCCGACATTACCGATCTCCCCCCCCCCGACAATATCGATAGCTGGCAGGAGGGTGCCCAATCCCTCCTGCCCAAAGACGCACCCCCCCCCGGCGCTAACAACCCCCAAACCTCCACTCCACCAAACCTGTTCTTAGATGGGTCTTGCACGTCTTGAGCCGGCAGACACGCCTCGTTGAAATGAAGCGGGCCCGCCCCTTCCCGGCCCATCCCGCCGAAGCCTAAGGCCTGATTGGCCCAGGCTCTAGAAGCCTGGACCAATCAGGCCTTAGGCATAGCGGGTCCGCCCATCCCCACTAAGTCTAAGGTCTGATTGGCCAATCAGGCCTTAGATTAAGTCTAAGGTCTGTTTGGCCAATCAGGCCTTAGATTAAGTGGGGATGAGCGGACCCGCTATGCCTAAGGTCTGATTGGTCCAGGCTTCTAGAGCCTGGGCCAATCAGGCCTTAGGCTTCGGCGGGATGGGCCGGGAAGGGGCGGGCCCGCTTCATTTCGACGAGGCGTGCCTGCCGGCTCAAGACATGCAAGACCCATCTAAGAACAGGTTTGGTGGAGTGGAGGTTTGGGGGTTGTTAGCGCCGGGGGGGGGTGCGTCTTCGGGCAGGAGGGATTGGGCACCCTCCTGCCAGCTATCGATATTGTCGGGGGGGGGAGATCGGTAATGTCGGGGGGGCGGTCGGTAGTGGGGGGGGTGCATCTTCGGGCAGAGGGTTTGGGCACCCTCCTGGTCAGGGGGCCGCGGCCCGCTATACTTATAGCGGCAGAGAGATCCCTTGCGATAAGTGTAGCGGGCCGTGTTTAATCTAACCTGTTTCTCTAACCCGCGTCTGTAACATGGACGCCGGTTACAGAATCGGGGTTTAGTTTAGGCCGATTCTGAATAGGACGCCTCTCCCGGGCGTCCTATTCAGAATCAGGGCCTAGGTGTCTTGCGGGCCTCGCCTTCAATATAGGCGGCCTGCCTGGGGAGCATTTTTTTAAAAAAACGTGCATCCCGATTGGCTGATTAGACAGCTGTAGGACGCCTACAGCTGCCTAAAATCGGGACGCACTTTTAGAGAATCAGGCCCTTTATGTATATCCTGCTTGTCCTCAGAGAAAAGCGTTTTCCTTTGCCAAGCAATAAGAGGGATATTTTCAAATCTTCTTGTGCGAGTAAACATGTCTTTATATACATGAAAAAGGTCGTTTGCAAATTGCTTGCCCCGCTGTCTTCATGAGTTTACAAAGCATGGGTTAGGCCAGAGGAGGAAAAATATGAATTTTTGAAATCCCTTGGGTCCACATTTTGAAAGCAGCTTCCACAAGGAGTTTCCCTTTCAAAATGAGCTTGCACCTTAAACATTGTGTCATAAAATTCAAAACAGAATAGCTCATTGAAACTACCACCCCATACACTGTGGCTTTGCCCCTATAAAAACTGAAAACCTGAAATTCACATTATTTTTCAGGAACACGAAAGTCCATGAAACAAAAAAAGAAAAAAAAAGTTTATACATCAGTCTGCATGGGACTGGCACTAGTGGAAAAGCAGCTTTAAATCAGAACCTGAAAAGAAATTTGAGCACAGCTAGGGCAGACTTGACAAAATCAGGAAGATTCTTAAAAGGAAGAGGGAGAAAACAATCCTGGAACAATGTAGCAGAATATATTTTAACAGGAAAAAACATATCAAACTTGGGCAAATCTATTCTATATATATATATATTGTCACACCCCTAGCCTTAGAGCTCGGTTTGTGCCAGGCTGGGGTTTGACTAAAACCAGCCCAGCCATCAGAAGGGCTAACCAATGTGACAAGCCTGAGGTAAAGGATAGGGAAAATGATATATTCCCCTTTAAGTCTCAGGCAGCTGATCTTCAGGGAGGAGAGGAATGTGAGGAGAATATCCTGGAACAGCCTCAGATCTCTTCCACCTTCCCTGCTGACTCTCAGCTGCAGAGGCTGATTGCAGCTCCTAGGAAAGGTAGGAAAAAGTTGCAGGCTGCTCCTCCCCCGCAGAAAACTGGGCGTGCCCGGCTCAATGTATTAGAGGCTGCTCTGAGGAGAAGACAGGGAGTCTGCCCTGAGCCAGCTCAGGAAGGAGGTGTTCAGGACGGGGCTCCTGACCCTCACTGCTCTACTAATATAGAGATGGTGGGTTTTGACACTGACCCTGTGGCTAACCAGACAGCAGAAGTAGAACCCATGGATTGCCAGGAAACTGCTTACTTTCCTGAAGGTATGCCTATGGAGGACAATTAAGTTACTGGTCTGAAAGTTGTTTTTGCTCTTCATGCTCAGTATAGCAATTGTTTGCACTGCTTCTCAGCAGCTGTGTGCATTTTGAATGAGAGTAGTGCTGGACTTTTCTTTCTGTGAAGCTTGGAAGAAAAACGTTTTTTTTTGAAGCTGATTTGAACTGCACTGCTAAAGTTGATATTTTGTGTTTTTGTTTGAACACTGTGGAGTGAGGAAGTAGTTGGGGAAGAATCCACTTGTCATCCTTGGTAGGGATTGCGGGGCCATTTGTGGCATTCTGTGAAGGCAGAAATAATTTGTGGATTCGGCTACTCCCTTCCCCCCACCAGCTTCTTTCAAGTTGGCTGGGGCCAAGCCTGTTATAACCTAGGCTTGGACACCACACTGCTTAGGCACTGGAAAAGCAGTGGACTTATATTAACTGCCTATTTGCAAAGGCAGCACTTGAAGTTAAGTTACTTTTACTTACCTGCATAAAGGTGGGAGCTGTGAGACACTGTTCTCAGCTCATTTTGCTTTGTTCCAATTTTTTGCTTTTTATGGTTTTGTATGACAAAGAAGACTGTTTAAAAGTCATTTACCAATAAACCAAGGTTGGAATTATTTTGGGAATTAACTCTTTTGGAATCCTGTTTTCACTTTATTTGAACTTTGAGACCAGCAGGACTTCCAGCTTTATGGAAGCACGTCGGAGGTGAGCTATCTTGTGCGCTAGCTGGAGCCCAACTTATCCACGGGTGCCGGCTGCGCCACAATATATATATATATATATATATATAAAATCGGAGGTATGTGTGTATGTATGTATGTGTGTGTGTATGTATGTGTGTATGTGTGTGTATGTGCCGCGATCACGCAAAAACGGCTTGACCGATTTGAACGAAACTTGGTATGCAGATCCCTCACTACCTGGGGTGATATGTTCTGGGGGTCTCGCGGCCCACCTGCACACGTGGGCGGAGCTACAAACAGAAAATCAGATTTCACCCATTCATGTCAATGGAAAAAATGTAAACAGCTGCCATTCTCACAGTAAATCAAAAACGGCTTGACCGATTTGAACGAAACTTGGTATGCAGATCCCTCACTACCTGGAGTGATATGTTCTGGGGGTCTCGCGGCCCACCTGCACACGTGGGCGGAGCTACAAACAGAAAATCCGATTTCACCCATTCATGTCAATGGAAAAAATGTAAACAGCTGCCATTCTCACAGTAAATCAAAAACGGCTTGACCGATTTGAACGAAACTTGGTATGCAGATCCCTCACTACCTGGGGTGATATGTTCTGGGGGTCTCGCGGCCCACCTGCACACGTGGGCGGAGCTACAAACAGTAAATCAGATTTCACCCATTCATGTCAATGGAAAAAATTGTAAAAAAGCTGCCATTCTCACAGTAAATCAAAAACGGCTTGACCGATTTGAACGAAACTTGGTATGCAGATCCCTCACTACCTGGGGTGATATGTTCTGGGGGTCTCGCGGCCCACCTGCACATGTGGGCGGAGCTACAAACATAAAATCAGATTTCACCCATTCATGTCAATGGAAAAAATGTAAAAAGCTGCCATTCTCACAGTAATTCCAACTACCTGGGGTGATATGTTCTGGGGGTCTCGCGGCCCACCTGCACACGTGGGCGGAGCTACAAACATAAAATCAGATTTCACCCATTCATGTCAATGGAAAAAATGTAACAAGCTGCCATTCTCACAGTAATTCAAAAACGGCTTGACCGATTTGAACGAAACTTGGTATGCAGATCCCTCACTACCTGCGGTTATATGTTCTGGGGGTCTCGCGGCCCACCTGCACACGTGGGCGGAGCTACAAACAGAAAATCAGATTTCACCCATTCATGTCAATGGAAAGGATGTAAAAAGCTGCCATTCTCACAGTAATTCCAACTATAAAACACTTTCAATGACACTATAACCACTAGGAACATCGTTTCTATTCTACCACGGACACCATACATATAGAGTTTGTATGTTCTAACTGTGTTTGTAACTGTTTCCTTCATGCACCCCAGTTCATAATGTTATTACATTACATGAGTACTCACATATGCTGAACTAGGAACACAGGTTCCATTCTGAACCGGGAAAAAACTGCATGGAGTTTCTTTTCAAACTGAGTTTCCACATATTGAGTTGTTTAAATCAATACTGAAACTTTTGGATGCCACTTATTCCAACAGATCTTCCTTTTCAGTTTAAGAGATTGCAAATTCCAGTGAGACTTGCATTCTCTATCACAATCAACAAATCACAGGGACAGACTATTACATACTGTGGAGTGGATTTAAGATCCCCCTGTTTTTCCCATTGACAACTTTATGTTGCTTGCTCAAGGGTGGGTTCACCCAAGAATTTATATGTTCTTGCTCCTGGAGGTGAAACTAAAAATGTTGTTTATAATCAAGTTTTGTGTTAGTTGTATTGTATTCATTTTGTCAAATATTTCACATTATAATTTGAATATTGTACTTTTTATAAAGCTGTTAAAAAATAATTTCATTCACCACTATAAAGTATCTTTATTTGAATCCATTTACAGTGTTATTGCTATAATTAAATACCCGTGCAACGCCGGGGCATCAGCTAGTTCATCTATAAGACTAGAAATGAAAATGCACAAACTAGATAAGACTAGAAATGAAAATGCACAAACTAGATAACTTGACATAAGTCTAATTAATGTAACCATTCCAAGATTAACAGATAGCTTATATTTTCCCATAGAACACAAAATACAAAGAAAAACCAGACCCTTGCTACTGGAGTAAGGTTTCACACATAGTAAGACCAAGAATATCAATGCAGCTTTTACAGGGAAGAACTCAAAGATCACAATATATACTACTGTCAGAAAAGTAAAAAACAAAACAGTACTGGTTTAATTAAGACTTGGAATTACAGCATACAAACCAAGAATAACAGAGTGGATACCCCAGAGGAAGTGGAAAACATGAAAAAGGATCTGCAAAAGATAGAAGAATGATCTAGAGCAGTGTTCTTCAACCTTTTTACACCCGTGGACCGGCAGAAATAAAAGAATTATTTTGTGGACCGGCAAACTACTAGGACTAAAATTTAAAAACCCCGTTTACGCCCCATCTCCGCGAGCTCGGTCCCCACAAACCATCTGATTCCATCTGCACAAGCCGCAATTATGATTTTATATTGAACATATTTTATTAAAGTATAAAAAGAAACAATATTCTGAACAATTGTGATTTTATAAATACAAATATACAGAGCACGGACCAACAAAACCCCTGTCTCCCCTCCCCTTCACATATATCCCCTCTACTATCAAGAAAACTGAACAAGCCAAGTTATTATAGAATGCTACATAGAAATATCATGCTAACAGAATACTGCAGTCCCCAGTTATGTCTCTAGCAGGATATATAATTCAAATCTGATATATTCTAATGACAAAATAGAAATAAAATTATTTTTTTCTACCTTTTGTTGTCTCTGGTTTCTGCTTTCATCTTCTTTTCACTCTTTTCCTTCCAGCATCTGCCCGTTCCATCCAATGTCTGCCCTCTCCCCCTTCCATATGTATCTGACTTCTTTCTATGCCCCTCTTCCTTGTCCATCTTCCTCTCTCCTTTTTACATCATTCATTCCAGCTTCACTGCCTTCTTCATTTTTATCTCTCCTACACCAGATCTAGCATCTTTATCCCTCTCTCATTTCTCTGCTGACCCCCTTTCCAGCATCAATGTCTCTCTACTTTCTCATTCCTCTCTCCCCTTTCTCTCATCTGATCCCTCCATTCCACCCTGACCCCCTTCCCCTCCTGTAATCTCCCTGCCAGCTGTTTCCTTCCTTTTTTCTTTCTCCCTACCCTCCTTCCTTTTTTTCCTTCTCCCTTCCCTCCTCCCTCTATCCATCATTAACTCTCTTCCCATCCCTTTCCCTCCTCCCTCCCAGCAGCATCTCTCCTTCTTCTCCCTTCCCTCCTCCCTCTATCCAACAGTAACTCTCTTCCCATCTCTTTCACTCCTCCCCTCCCAGCAGCATCTCTCCTTCTTCTCCCTTCCCTCCTCCCTCTATCCAACATTAACTCTCTTCCCATACCTTTCCCTCCTCCCCTCCCAGTAGCATCTCTCCTTCTAACTCCCTTCAAGTCCAGTAACAGCTCTCCCTTTTCCAGACCTTCCCAGCCTCCTACAGTGGCTTCCTCCCCTTCCAGCAGCTCTCGGTACTTGCCTGCAGGAAGTTGCCGGTAAATCACTTCCCTGGCAAATTGGAGAGCTGGTGGGAGGGGAGACAGCCACTGTGAAGGCTCTCCAGGATCTTGTTCGCAGACGCTGACCATCTCCCTCCACCTGCACCTGAATCTGCAGCTCTCTCCGGTCTAATCGCAACTTCCCCGCGGCCCTCTTCAGCAACTCGGCAGGGGTGGCGATCAAGACACGCTGCCGACGTCGGGACCTTAACTCTCCGAGTCCAGCCTATTTTGTTTCAACTTCCTGTTTCCGAACAGGCGAGACTCAGAGAGGGAAGGCCCCGACGTTGGCAGCCTATCTTGATCGCCTGAGGCTGGGAGGAACATTAGTCGGGAGGAACCGCAGTCAGCAGGAAATTTAACTGCCGTCTTGATCTCGCCGGCCCTGCACGGACCGGCAGAAATTTTCTGCGGACCGGCACCGGTCTGCGGACCGGCGGTTGAAGAACTGTGATCTAGAGTCTGGCAACTAAAATTCAATGTGAAGAAGTGCAGAGTGATGCATTGGGGGGGGGGGGGGATAGAAATCAGAGGAAACCATATGTGCTGGGAGGTGAAAGGCTGATAAGCACAGATGGAGAGAGGGACCTTGGGGTTATTGTATCTGAGGATCTAGAACCAAATCTTTTCCAGAGAAAAATAAATGGTAAAACTATAAGGCATTATTTGAGGTTACAGGGAGGAAGACTTAGGAGCAATGTTAGGAAATTGTTCTTCAAGGAGAGGGGGGTAGATGCCTGGAATGTCCTCCCGAGGGAAGTGGTGGAGACAGAGGAAAACAGTGATGGAATTCAAAAAAGCGTGGGATAACAAGAGTATCACTAATTAGAAAATGAAGGATGTAAATTAAAGAACTAAGCTAAGGCCTGTACTGGACAGACCTGCACGATCTGTGTCCCATATATGTTGATTCGGTGTAGGTGGGCATCAATTTGATCTCCACTAATGTAGAACAAAAGGATGTTACAGGCAGATTTTACAGTAGATATCCTGTAAACAATAATAATAATAACAGCTTATATACCGCAATACTGTGAAGTTCTATGCGGTTTACAAAAGATTAAGCAAAGGTACAAATTGACTGACTTCAAGAGGGGAAGAAGAAAGAGAAGTAATTAGACAAGAAATTCATTGTTGAGGAGAAAAGTGATCAAAAGGACGGTAGGTCGCTATTGAGAGGAAAGAGATAAGTGGATCAGTTGTCAAAATGTTTTAGGAACAATGGGATGGTTGGATAGGCTGGAGTGAGCTTGGATGGCAACTTTAGCATTTGAAACCTAAGACAATACCAGACTTTACAGTCTACGGCCCAGAAGGAAAAATTATGTTCTTACTTGTTAATTTTCTTTCCCTTAGATGAAGCAGATGAATCCAGAGACCAATGGGATAGCACACATCTACCAGCAGGCACAGATAGAGAAACTGATTAACAGGTGGTCCCATTGGCTGGCACTCCTCCTGTATCTCCAGTATAGCTCCTTGCCCAAGCATCCGTAACCATCAATAGGCATAGCATGGAAAAAAAAACTTCTTTCCCATAACAAATCTCAAAAGGCAATAATACAGAATACAACCCTCAACAATAACAAACTTCGAAAGTTGCAAAAGAAAAAACCGACAGACAATATCCAGAAAGGGTGGGGCTCTGGATTCATCTGCTGCGTCTAAGGGAAAGAAAATTAACAGGTAATATAATTTTTCCTTCTCTAGCAACATCAGCAGATGAATCCAGAGACCAATGGGATGTAGCAAAGCAATCCTCAATCTGGGTGGGAAACAAATGCCGCCTCCGCAACAAACAACGCACTAAACGCAACTACCGCATATGCCCCCACATCCAACCAGCAATGCTGAGAGAAAGCACTTTTGGAAGACCAAGTAGCCGCGAGACAAAATTCCTCCAAGGAAAAAACCTCTGGACCGAGTCCAAGAAGTAGCCATCACTCTGATGGAATGGTCATGAAGTTCTTTCTCCAACCGCTTCCCTGCCATCAAGCAAGCGTAAAGAATGTCCTCCTGGACCCATCGAGCGATGGAGGCTTTGGACGCCTCCATATGTTTGAGGTGTCCCTTGAAGAATACAAAAAGGTGATCTAAACAACTAAAAGTCATTAGAAACCTTGCTCGCGGAGAACGCTACGCACTTTCAAAAAATGCAGTGAATAAAAGCACGTCTCCCCATTTCTCCTCTCAGGAAGAAGGAAGGAAAAGTGAACATGTCATAAAAGAAAGGATGACACCTCCTTAGAAAGAATTGTGGTACCGTCCGAACTAATACCCCAGATTTTGGAAATCAGAAATAGGAATCCCCGCTGAACAAGTCCTGCAACTCGGAAAACTGCAGAGCCGAAACCATGGCCACAAGAAACCCCGTGCTCAACGGCACAAGGAGGAAATGAAGCCTTCGGTAAACTGCGAAGAAGTACCTGAAGATTGTACTCCGGACAGGGCTTTCTAAGAGGTGTACAAATATACCGTACTCCGTTTAGGAACTGAACTACATGAAGCTGAGAAGTAATCGAAGAGCAATATACCTAGCCCTTGTAACAAAGAATGGCACTTGAAGCTGAAGGGAATTGAACGCTAAGCCCTTGGCAATACACCTGTGCCAAAAAGGAACTCTGGAAGGGTGCAAATGTTGAGAAGTATCCAAGAAAGGAAAAACCTCCAAAAGGAAGCAGAAACCACAGGTGAAGACGTCTGTAGCACCTGGATAAGAGAAGAAACAACCTGCTTCGCATAACCCTTACACGTCAGTCATGACTTCTCAAAAGCTAGGTCATAATACCAAAGTAGTACGAATATCCATGTTCATCGGACCCTAGGTGAGCAAATGCGGAGATACCAGGAAACTTTTTAGTCCGGCTGTCGCAAGACTCATCAGATCCGCATAGCAAGGATGGCGCAGCCAAGCCAGAGATTCTACAAATATTGTGCCCGGAAAGCGATTTTGAGATGGCAAATCCAAGCCATCATCAGCCAGGAGAAAACACTGAAAAAGAGAAACCAGAGGTGAGAAAGAAGCCATGCTGTTACCCCCTCTAACTCCCACTCCCTGTACCCGCCGAAGAAGCTAGGAAGCATTGAATTGTGAGACAAGGCCATGAGGTCTAGTTCCAGGAGATCTTATGTCCATAAAAAGAGCTGGAACGCCTGAGCCAAAATTCCCAATATCCAGGATGTAGAAGATTTCACTGTTACTAACATTTACACTTTCTAGAGCAGTGTTCTTCAACCTTTTTACACCTATGGACCGGCGGAAATAAAATAATTATTTTGTGGACCGGCAAACTACTAAGACTGAAATTTTTTAAAAAAATCATCGCCACCCCCGTCCCCGCAAGCTCGGTCCCACAAACCTTCTCTGTCTCTTCAGTCCAGCATCTACCCCTTCCATTCATTGTCTGTCTTTCCCTGCCAGCTCTCCTCCTGCCCCCCCCCCCCCAAATTTGGTCTGGCATCCATCATCTTCCTTCTGTTCCTCTCATGGTCTGGCATCTCTGGCCTTCCCTCCCCCCTGTGGTTTTTAGCATCACTCTCTTCTCATTTCCTCCACTCAGATCTGATATCGTTCTCTGCTCTCTCTTCCCTTTTCTTCTCTGGTCTTCCTTCTCTATTTTCTGCCTCCATCTAAATTAAATTCTTTCTTACTATTTAGTCCTGTTTCCCTCTTTTCACTGTGTCTACCCACAGCTTGTCACCCCTTTCCCTCACCCCTCCATTATCTTATTATTTTCTTCCCCCTTTATTTATCTCCTCCTTCCATCCAGTATGTGTTCTTTCCCCACTTCCATTCAGCATCTGCTCTGCCCTCTCAACTGACATCCATCTGCCTTCTGCTCTCTCTCCCTTCCTCTCACTTCCATCATCTGCCCCTTCTCTCTCTCCCCCCTCAACTTCCATCATCTGCCCCCCTTCCCCTCACCTTTGAGGGTCACTTTCTTTCCCCTGAGGGTGGCTCATGTCAGAGGGGAAGCTTTGGCCGAGCAGAACCGCTTCCACTGTTCCTTGCAACTTACTTGATGTCGATGCTGGGGCCCGTTGCCGTTTGAAGAAAAAAAAAAAGAAAGGTGGAAAAAAGGAAGACCTCCAGGACAGCTGCTCTTTGCCCTCCTTCAGCGGCCCAAGAGTCTTTAGGCAAGCGGCAGCTCTGTGTGCTTTTAACTTCGGCACAGAGCTGCCCCTAATCAGTAGTTTAGCGCGGTTTCATGAGGCAGCCTCAGGGGTCTTTGCTAGGCTGGCCCACATCGCATCATCGAAGCAGGCCGGCCTAGCAAAGGCCCCGTGGCTGCCTCATGAAACCGCGCTAAACTATTGATTAGGGGCAGCTCTGTGCCGAAGTTAAAAGCACACAGAGCTGCCGCTGCTGGTCTGGAGGTGCAGAGACAGGGCAGGAAGCATACACGGTGGAAGGCAGGAGTCCCGGCACGGCAACAGGAAGTTGCAAGTCAGCTGACGCCGGCACCTTTCGTTGCGGCGGGGACCCGAATCCTTCGTGGACCGTCAAGATTTTTTTGCGGACCGCCACCGGTCCGCGGACCGGCGGTTGAAGAACTGTGTTCTAGAGCGTACACAGTGCTGTACACTGTAACATACAATAAATGGGCCATGCTCAGATTTCACAGAGAGAAAGTCTATCCAAATTCTTTTCCTGACCCTTAAAATGATCTGCCAACAGAAGAGGAAGATGAGGGTCCACCCACTGAAGTAGAACAACAACTGTACCTGGCAACTGAGTACATCACCTACTGCCCAAGCTGTAGAGAAATACTCCCATCATAATACTGACTGAAATGACCTTCAGCGGCATTCCGGAAGAATAGTCTGAAGCTCCAGAAAGGTAGCCTGACCATGCTCAAGAGTAGAAGAATGAACAAGTACTGAGTCGCCTCTTAAGACCAGACTCCTGGAGCTGAGGATGGAAGGCACCGAGCCCCCCCAACCCAACAGCCCGGGATATTTGGTGGCCATGAGCTAGTCCAGCAAAGACCGAGGCATGCCTTGAAAAGAGAAATCGTGCTGAGCCACCAAATCATACAGAGCGATGCATGAGGAGCCTACCAAATAATTGGAGCCCTGAGATACCGGGAACCACCGGAACAAAAGCGACTGTTGTAGCGTTATAATGGGAAAGCAAGCCGAAGTTCCCAGTGGAGTCAGCAACATGGATCCTATAACCTGTACAGAATCCCATACTCTGGGTCATAGTGACCAAAGAAGAATGCAAACCTGAGACTGTGACCCATCGCCCTAGTCTCTGGGAAGAAACACATTTCTCTCCTATATGAATAAAAGAGAAAAGAGCGCTGTGCAAATTCGAAGATTCACGCCCAAAGGACTGAGGAAAAGAAACCACCCTTTTCGTGTCAGTCAAATGGTCCGACTGGAAGACGTCTGAATCAAGCAGTCATTCTAGAAGAAATTAGGTGAATCACCTGGTAGCGCCAAAACGGTACCACTGCCCACATTTTCTAAAATGTTCTTGAAGCCTTGGGTAGGTGAAATGGCATGTGCCAAAACCGAAAGCGCTGCTCAAAGAGAGGCAAGCAAACCTAGTGCCGATTCGGAGTCCATAGGGAAAATGTAAATATTCTCCCAGTTTTTCTGCAGAAATGTGTAACCCTGAGAAACTAATTCAGCAGAATGGGATCCAGCCACCCAATGCCCCCGTCTTGGGTACCATGCAATAAGTGGAACAACGTCCCTTAGTTCCCGAAGAACTACAAGAACTGCCCTGAGGACCAGTAACACTGAAAAGGGAAACACAAGACATAGAGACTCCAAGAACGAACTGGAAACCTGAGGAGGATGCAATGTTGCAAGCATCCTGAAAAATCTTCACAGCCCCCTTACCTGACATTATAGTGTCTTCTCCCTCATGAGAAAGCCTGAAGAGTCATTGGAAGAAGTCAAGATCCCCTCAGAATGAAGTGCAGAAGGTCAGGGAATGGCAGGATGAGAACTATAGGATCTGCAAGAAGATTCTTCTAGGAAAAATCAAGTTTCACAATGTAAAGAGGAATATACTGGAACCATGAAAACAGTACTAACTCCATGCAACATGAGCGAAATACGTATGTCCTTTAAAGTGAATACGTACTAGACTCAATCAAGATGCTGCATCTACCGCCCCGTGGACAACAACAGCATCCTTACAGGTATCAGACAAAGCTCACATCGCTAATGAGAGCTTCAGGGATGAGGCTAACAGCCACATAGCGCGTGATCCTCCGCGGGTTTGATAGAATAGGTAACTGGCTCCTGGTTAAAAAGAGCTGTACAGCCCTTCCTGTCTGTCGGGGGGCCCGTCTAGCATGTGCCTTGAGAAAATGGCGACAGGAGAAACCAGCATGATAAGCATGGAAATCTGAAGTCCAGGCCCTCTCAGAAATAGAGAAAGAGAGTCCTGGCCGCAGGAAGATGCGCAGTGTCATTATGCCCATAGAGACAGCCCGAACTTGGAAACTGTTTGTACTACCTTTAGGCATATATATCCTGTGCCACTACTAGACACATGCAGCTCAGCACAGAGGCCCAAATAAGGACAGTTACCAACAGACAAAGGCTCAATCTGCAGGGACCCCAAGAGAGACAATGAGATACCTGTGTGAAATACAGGGCACTATCTTACTGCTGATCTCACCATGCCGTGAGTTGCCGTATGTCGCCCCAGTCCGGAGACAAACCGAGACTGGGTGACCTAGCACAGGTCACAGTCTCTCTGGTAAACTCCTTGAGTGCTACCCCTCAGAGTCCAATTAAACAAGCAGCTTCCTTCAAGGGCGTACAGCAGGAACACAGACATATAAATCTGCCCAAGCTTGTCCCAAAGCTGGTGAAACACATACAACTTGTCTGAACCAGAAAGGAGAGAAGCCCCAGCATACCCTAACCAAAGTCAGCTGGAAACAAACTACCGGAACGCTGCAGCTCTCCCGCCATCGCCTGAGACCCAAGCGCACGCATGATTCTCGCTGGCATGTGGCCGCTGCATCAACGCTCCTAGAAACATAGTCGGATTCAAGCCCCGCAAAATTTACCCTGCCGCGGCTTGCATAGAAAGAAAATCAGACTCGGGGAATAACCAGAAGAACGACCCACAGCACCGGAAAAAACATGTCCCATCTCATGCGCGCTGCTATAAACCGGCACCTGCACAATCAGCTGCACATGGCCGTGACAAACACCGATGAAACAGAGCCTCAGAATAAACAGAACTACTACTGCTGCACTGAAACCCAACAATGAGAACAAGTGCGAGCATGAAATCGCACCGCTACTGCCACACTGTAACCAACAAGGAAACCAAGCGCATGCATGCAAAGGGCGGGAAGTCCTGGCTCCCTCCACGGATTTCTAGTCATAAAACTTAGCCTCAAAAAAATATCCATTCCTTAAACATACGTTGACCGAACCCACATTACTAAGACTCCAAACAGAACCTGAAGTTCAACCAACAGTAAAAAACAGAGACAAACTCACAAGCTTGTTGTTAGGGCCGGTTGAAGCCAGTTAAAGCTGGTTGAGCAGCAGTAACAGAGCAGAATGTAGCAACTGTGGTCTCTTTTTTTTTTTTTTTACACAGAAGGGAAAGAAGAAAAAAATTGAGACCCAGTCAGACCCTCTAGCAATGGAGGGAGGGTGAGGCAGGGACCTGGGGGGGCTCAGGTGTAACCCCTAAAGCCGGCACCGTTCAGCCGGACACCCCTGTCTCACTGAAGAGAAAATCTCAACAGGAGAAATAGCATTACCAGCTCACTGAAGAGAAACCTCAACAGGAGAAAATAAAGTTCCATTCACAGCCAGAATTCAGGAGCTAGTTGAATAGCGACCATTTCCTGCTGGGAGATAGAGAATACTGGAGATACAGGAGGAGTGCCAGCCAATGGGACCACCTGTTAATCAGTTTCTCTATCTCCGCCTGCTGGTAGATGTGTGCTATCCCATTGGTCTCTGGATTAATCTGTTGCTGTTGCTAGGGAACTATCAAATAGACAAGTTAATCTAATCATGTATTTTTTTTAATGGGTATAACTTATGGGAAGGCTGGATGGACCGTTCATTTACTATGTTACCATATTCACAACATAATTACCTTCCAAATCAATAAAGCCCTGTGAAGTGACAAAGGTAAATGGAATGATCATCTATATGGAGCAGAGTGCCTTCCACCTTGCTGGAATCCACCACAAAAGAAAAACAGCAATCAAATTGGTATTAATCAGTTGATAGTCATACGGCAAATCACTAAAAAGGTTTTTGTTTCTTACTTCCTGATGTCTGTGCACCTAGCACAAAGGTGTTCATGATGCAAGCAGCTCTGATAAGTCAATACCCTAGAAAGTCCAAAGTCCTCCTTTATTATAAACTTCTTCATTTATGAGAGAGGACAAGAAAGTGGGGATCCAATTCAATCCAATTTTTAGTTTTATATACCAATTCAACCCTACAAAAGGGCTCGATTGTGATGAGGAAATAACTTGGGAGTCACTCCTTACCGTACAGGTGACTGGCTGTACAGTATTTACATAAGTTTGACAGAGCAAACTTAGCCAAGGTGTATAGAGAACAGATAGATCACTGAGGAAATAAAACAGAAGAGAAATCCAAAATAGAGGTGAACCCCAAGTCCCCACCTATCTCTGTTAATCAAACTGGTTTGGTGTCCCTACTACTACTAATTATTATTTCTAGAGTGCTAACAGACATACTCAGCACTGTACAGTCACAAAGGAAACAGTCAAGACAAAAACAGGATGCCAGGGTAGAGGAAAGACTCTGCCAGAACTGTCTGGAAACAGTCTGTTTACAGCGCTTCCTCTGCTCACCGGCTGTCTCCTGTTCTAGGCAAGTGAGGGAGGGAGGGGAGATTGTCAGGACCCGCTACTGCTGCTTCGGGGGTAGGTGGGAAAGTACCTTTAAAAAGATATAAAAAGGATGGAGTCGGTCCAGAGGAAGGCTACTAAAATGGTGCATGGTCATCATAAGGTGTATGGGGACAGACTTAAAGATCTCAATTAAGTATACTTTGGAGAAAAGGCAGGAAAGGGAAGATATGATAGAGATGTTTAAATACATATGTGGCGTAAATGTGCACGAGTCAAGTCTCTTTAATTTGAAAGGAAGCTCTGGAATGAGAGGACATAGGATGAAGTTAAGAGGTGATAGGCTCAGGGTGGTAGATGCGTGGAATAGTCTCCCAGAAGAGGTGGTGGAGACGGAGACTGACTGAATTCAAGAAAGCCTGGGATAGGCATGTGGGATCTCTTAGAGAGAAGAAGAGATAATGGTTACTGTGGATAAGCAGACTGGATGGGCCATTTGGCCTTTACCTGTCATCATGTTTCTATGTCTCTAAGTGTTGTTAGAACCGGCTGTGGCTTCGGGAGCTGGAGGGAGGGAGATCTGGGGTTTTCGTTGGAGGGCTAGAGGGAGGGAGGGGGTTGTTGGGTCAGGAGCATGACCGAAGGTTGTTGGGTGAGAAGCACGGGAGATACGTGGGATTTTTTTTTTTTTTTGCTGGCAATGTTTTTTGCCAATTAGTTGAGAAAGCCGATTAATTGAATACCAGTTAACTGAGATTCTACTGTACTTGTTATGCACTATTCTTTCAATTGGTGCCTACATGTGAAGATAAGTAGATGGAAGGTGGGCATACGTCTGAGTGGGCGCACGGCATGTGATTTTTGCCAATCTAGGTGTGAGCATTTGCTCTAGTTCTATGGTTGGTCTAAGTGTTCAAACATAAAATATATGTAAAGTGGGCACTTAATTTCCTTTACAGTACAGGCTCCAAAAAAGCACACTTATCAAAATTACTTCTATGTGTGTCTCTGTGCCTAATTTCTAAGCATGTAGTCCCAAGTGATTTTTTTAAGAACCTGCTTGAGCACATAAAATGATATTCTACACATTCCAAATTCCTTAAAAAAAAAATACCACACCCTATACACTACTATTTATCATTTCTATACCGCTAAAATGCATACGCAGCACTGTACATTTAACATTTAATAGATTGCCCCTACTCACATTTTCATACAGTCATTGCTGAGAATATCTTGATCTCATGGATACCTAGAATCCTGGCTCAGGTATCTCAAGGTTAAAGTAGAGTAATCTGATACTCTGTACCTGTACATAAAATCTACTGGTCTGACAAGACGAGCTGATGAAGTATCTGTGGCAAGCAAACTAAAGCTATGGTTCATATGGGACTCACTCTACTTCATAGCTATGGTTGGCAGTAACGTTAAGGCCAAAGTGAGAACTATGCTTCTGACCTCTGCAGCTAATCCTCCAGCCATCATCATGCACTTTCTTTGTAAAGAGGATCAGGCAAAGTGATCAGCAGAAGTACAACTCTCCCTCTGCCCTTGCTGTGATCTAATGAAGATGCTGGCAGGAAGAACATAATAACTGCCATACTGGACAGACTGAAGGTCCATCAAGCCCAGTATACTGTTTCCAATAGTCGCCAACTCAGGTCCCAAGTACTAAGCTAGGTCCCAAGTAGTAAAACAGATTTTATGCTGATTATCCTAGGAATAAGCAGTGGATTTCCCCAAGCCATCTCAATAATGGCCTATGGACATCTTTTAGAAAATAATCCAAGCCTTTTTAAACCCCGCTAAGCTAACCGATTTCACCACATTCTCCAGCAATGAATTCCAGAGTTTAATTACAGGTTGTGTGAAGAAATATTTTCTCTGGTTAGTTTTAAATCTACTACTTACTAGCTTCATCACATGCCCCGTCCTAGTATTTTTGGAAAGAGTGAAAAAGCGTTTCACATCTACCCTTTCCACTCCACTCAGTATTTTTTAGACCTCTATCAAATCCCCCCCGAGCCGTCTCTTTTCCAAGTTGAAGAGTCCTAGCCACTCAGAGAAGTTGTCCCATCCTTTTTAACATTTTTGTCTTCCTTCTCTGTATCTTTTCTAATTCCGCTATATCATTTTTGAGATCAGAAACTTTATTTTTATATACCACCAGACCATAAACAGTTCTATGATTCATGTGGATAAGATGTTTTGTCTAAATATCTATTTTCCTATTGATTTGTGATTGCAGAATTGAGGCTTTGCCTATTTATGATATTTTGCTTTATTACTGTATGGTATCATTTTGACCTAAATAATTTTACAAAGTGACATCATTATCGGACTAGGGCTTTGGTAAGCTAGGGTGGGGATGACACACTTATTCTTCTTGAGTCGCTTGATGAGGCCTCTGCGCTATGTACTCTCTCCCTATTCCCTGTCGACCCCACTTTCTGCCTTCCTGTTTTTGCTGTGGCTGCACATCCTATCCCTGTCTGCACCTCGCTAGTTCCAGTCAACCATGTGTTAGGCCCCTTCATCCTGGGCGGTATCAGGGGCTTGAGAGGGGAATGAAGAAGAATTCCTGTTGGACCCCTTCCTGAGGACCCTTGGGATATGACTACAGGACTTAAAAAACAAAACAGGCCAAGTTTCATTTCAGCTTAGCTTAATTTCATCTTTACAAGACAGTTGGAACAGAAGCTGTTTTCTTATGTGGAAATTTCCCCCTGCCTCTGTTGTTCAAGATAAGGAACATACAGCACACGTGTTACAACACAGCACAGATGAGACCAGTGCTTGCTGTATGGAAAGAAAATTATAATATTGGTGCTTAGCTGGAAGGCAGAGACAGGCCTGCAGGTGTAAAGCAGTCAGCAGTGATTCTTGTATTTCCTATATTCTCTGGCCAGGTTGAACAATAGACAGCAGGCCAAGCATGAGGCCTATGCATTGTGTGCACAGAATGCAAAACCTGGACAAGTGACAAGGTTGTCCTGACAGTTGTCACCACAGATGGAGTATTTTACTGCAGTTTTGTTGGATCCATTGTTTGTTTATTGCCTTCAAGCAAATAGCAACACAAGGGAGGGGACCAGAGAGCAAAAAATAAAGTAAAGTGTGGACAAAGCCTAGCCATGCCCAAGCTCTACAGAATCTCCTGCCCAGCTCGTTCCCTATTCAGCAACCTGGAATATATGAGGAACTCGAAGGCTGGACAGAACAGAGGAGATTCTGAGAATGTTACTAACAGGAGAATAATAAGTGGGTTGCCAAAGTAATACTTTTCGAACCCAGAAAATGTGCCTAAATAAAGCTTAAATCATGCTATACAAATGTAAAGATCAGCTCAGAGACATGGAAGGGATTTTTCAGAAGGTAAAAAACCCCTATTTTGCTACCTCACCTCCCAATCATTGCTGAATCTTTCGTACTTTAAAGCAGTGTTCTTCAACCTTTTTACACCCGTGGACCGGCAGAAATAAAAGAATTATTTTGTGGACCGGCAAACTACTAAGACCGAAATAAAAAAAACACATTTTCGCCCCGTCTCCGCAAGCTCGGTCCCCACAAACCATCTGATCCCATCTGCACAAGCCTCAGTTATGATTTTATATTGAACGTATTTTATTAAAGTATAAAAAGAAACAATATTCAGTACAATTGTCATTTTATAAATATAAATATTCAGAGCAAGGACCAACAAAACCCCTGTCTCCCCTCCCCTTCACATATATCTCCTCTACTATCAAGAAAACTGAACAAGCCAAATTATTACAGAATGCTACACAGAAATATCATGCTAACAGAATACTGCAGTCACACATGACAGGAATAGTGTTAGGCTTTGCAGTCCCCAGTTATGTCTCTAGCAGGATATATATTTCAAATCTGATATATTGTAATGACAAAATAGAAATAAAATGATTTTTTTCTACCTTTTGTGGTCTCTGCTTTCATCTTCTTTCCACTCTTCCTTCCAGCATCTGCCCATTCCATCCACTGTCTGGCCTCTCCCCCTTCCATATGTATCTGACTTCTTTCTATGCCCCTCTCCCCTTTCCATCCAGCCTGTGCCTCTTCTCTCCTTTTTACACCATTCATTCCAGCTTCACTGCTTTCTTCATTTTTATCTCTCCTACACCAGATCTAGCATCTTTATCCCTCTCTCATTTCTCTGCTGACCCCCTTTCCAGCATCAATCTCTCTCTACTTTCTCATTCCTGTCTCTCCCCTTTCCCTCCTCTAATCTCCCTGCCAGCTGTTTCCTTCCTTTTTACCTTCTCCCTTCCCTCCTCCCCCCTATCCAACAGTAGCTCTCTTCCCATCTCTTTCCCTCCCAGCAGCATCTCTCTTTCTACCTCTCTCCAGGTGCAGTAGCAGCTCTCCCTTTATCCATCAGCTTCCCAGCCTCCAACAGTGGCTTCCTCTCCTTCCAGCAGCTCTCAGTACTTGCCTGCAGCAGTGATTTCCTTAGGCAGCCTTGGGTCTGTTGCCGCCTCTGAGGAAAGGGGAAGTTGCCAAAGTGAATCACTGCCCTGGTAAGTACAGAGCTGCTAGGAGAGGAGACAGCCACTGTTGAAGGCTCCCCATGATCTTACTCCTGCTGTGCCCTGCACATTCGCGACACCCCTCCCCCCCCAAGCCGGCACCGCAGGACCAGCCGCCCAATACGAGCCGGAGGCCCCTACCCGCCGCATCCTGCACGTGGGCAGACTCAGCACAAACGCTGCTGATGGCCCCAATCGACACGCTGACCTCCCCGCGCACGCTGACCATCTTCTCTCTGCCTGCACTTTCCCCGCGGCCCTCTTCGGCGACTCAGCAGGGGCAGCGATCAAGACAGGCTGCCAACGTCGGGACCTTCCCTCTCTGAGTCCCGCCTATTTTGTTTCAACTTCCTGTTTCCGCATAGGCGAGACTCACAGAGGGAATGGCCGACGTCGGCAGCCTGTCTTGATCGCCCGAGGCTGGGAGGAACAGAAGATTTGTGCAAACACCATCGGGGCAGAACATTTAACGGGTCCATCTCGCCGGTCCTGTGCGGACCGGCAGGAATTTTCTGCGGACCGACACCGGTCCGCGGACCGGCGGTTGAAGAACTGTGCTTTAAAGCATTAAATAGTGCCAAATTATTATTATTTTTTTTTATTTTATTTATAATTTTATACAATATTCCCAAGCATAAACATCTTGTGCAGAAAGATTGTATTAAGACAAATAAAAAGAAAGAAAATAAATTACAATACAGTATAGAAGATATTAAACATCTTAACATCTTCTCCTTATAAAGACAATCTCTAGTCCACAATTATTGAATCCAAGACTTCAATAGAGTGAGAAAAATCGAAAAGATCATAATAATAATCTTAAACTTAAGAAAATCTAAGTGGATGACATCGCGGGGAGCTTAATCATGAGTTTCTGTTGTTACTTCCATTTTTTCACCTTTCTCGAGACGTTTCAACGCCACAAATTTAGTTAGGTGTGTCGGATCAAAGAAAACATATTTATCTGAACCATAATGAACAATGCATTTACAAGGAAATCTAAGGAAAAATTTTCCTCCCACTGAAGTTACTCCAGATTTTAATAACAGAAACTGCTTTCTTCATTTTTGAGTCTCTTTGGAAAAATTTGTACTTTCTGACCCATGAACTCTTTAGTTCTATTTTTAAAGAACATCTTCATAATCCAGTTCTTATCTGGCATCAATACAACTGTTACCAGAAATGTCGCAGGTTTAACTAATTCCTTCATTGAACTTTCCAGTAGTGTAGTAATGTCCAATTTTGATTCCTGGTGTCCCTCGTTGATCAATTGCTGATCCAATTTTCTATCAGGCAGGTAAAATACTTGTGTAAATGGTGGAATTAATTCTTCTGAAACTGAGAAAATCTCTAAAAAATATTTTTATTTTTTTTAACATTTCCCTAGGAGACATAGAAGAAATCCTAGGGAAGTTTAGGAACCGCAAATTATTGGCTCGTTGGCCATTTTCAATCATTTCCAGTTTCATCCTGATATTTGTACTATCTCTAATCACAGTTTCTTGTACTTGTTTAACCCCTACTATTTCACTTTCATTTTTTTCTGAGATGATTTTAACTGAAGTCATTTCTGATTGCAATTGAGTCAGTTCTTGTTCCTGCTTATCAATTTTCATTTCCAGTACTTTAATTTGTGGATTCAATGAATTTCCTAATTTAACTACTAAGTCCCAAAGAGACTCCATTGTAATTTGTGGGTTTTTCAACTAAAAAGGAAGAAGTCTCATCTGCCAAACTTGTGGGTATCAAGTCTTGTTGTGCCTCCCTTTTCCTTGATGTTCCAGCCGCAGTATCCCTCTCCAGACTCAAAAAGTCTTTTGATAGATCCATAACATAGCTGGCTGATGAACCAGCCTCCTGGTCTACCGGCACTGCCTCTATCGACGCACCTGGTGCCTGCGGCGAGCTAGTATGCTGCGGTTGGGGGAGGAGTGTCTCTTACTTCCGGGCTCAGCGTGACCTCTAGCCTTTGGATCCTAGCGGCATCACCCCGTACCGCCAAGTCCTGCGGGCGATTCCCCGAAGTTACCGGCTCCCTATGAAGCCGAGTCAAGAGCCGTTCAATAGTGAGAGGAGGAGGATTTTCAGAGCGCCGCAAGGCTCCAGCGGCACTTCTCCCTCTCCTCTTAGGCATAAGGAAGTTCTCAGAAGAAGCTGAGCAATTATGAACAGGTAAATTCCAAAATCTACCGAATGCTCAGGAGACGCTTCCGAAATTCAGCCACTCGCGAATTGTGCCAAATTCATACCAAATAAATATTAGAAAATCCAAAAATTGTTTAACTTAAAGCTTGGTTTCTAGGGGGGTTTTACGTTCTGAAAAAGCCCCTCCATGTCTCTGAGCTGATCTTTACTACATCATGATTTAAGCTTTATTTAGGCACATTTTCTGGGTATTATAATACACAAAGGGCTCCTTTTACAAAGCCGCGTTAGCGGTTTAACGTGCGCAATAGCGCACGCTAAACTGCTGGCCGCGCTAGCCACTACCGCCTCCTCTTGAGAAGGTAGTTTTTCATCTAGCGCATGATAAAGTCGCATGCGATAAAGCCGCTAATGTAGCTTCGTAAAAGGAGCCCAAAGTCTTTCACTGCCTGTTTCCTTTTTGAGGTATCTTTATACCTTGACCCCAAATCTTTTTTGACTAAAGTAATACTTTTAGCAGTTAACGGGAAAAGAAGGCAGAACAGTAGGTAAATTTTAGTACCATAAACTTACAGCGTTCAGCGAAAGGGCATTCACCGGTTCTGGCCCCTTGCTCCTTAATCTCCCCCTCCAACCATCTTGTTTACAAGGGGGGGGTAGAAGGTGCCATATACTTAATGTGACCATTTATATTTTTCATCAAAAGGGGACGTCTATTAATATTCAGTCCCACCCTAGCCCCGCCCCCAATTTCTTCCATTCATTTTCATGTACACACAATCTTATTAATTCATAATGGTAAACATTAAATATAAAAAAAACCCACAAAGCACACTGTACGCAGAGAAACTGTTAATTATCATTTACGAGTTTCAGGGTTTTTCAAAGATGTCAAGGCAGATTACTTTAAAATATGCAATGTCACCTCAGTAACTATAAAAAATAGACAAATATAGTGCAAAATATAGACAGCAGATATAAATTCTCAAAACAGACACATTTTGATCACTAAATTGATAATAAAATCATTTTTCCTACCTTTGGTGATTTCATGAGTCTTTGGTTGCATTTCCTTCTGACTGTGCATCCAATCTTTCTTTCTTTCTTTTGCATTCAACATTCTTTCACAATCCAGCCCCATCCCCTTTGGGTCCAGATCTCTTTTTTTTCCCTCTATTACCCTCCCCAGATTCAGTGTCAGTTCTCCTTTCTACCTTTGTTCCTGGTCTTCCTCTCTCTCCCCCTCTGTTTGAACCTCCCATAGTCCTGCATCTGCCTCCTGTCTTTCCCCTTTCGTCCAAGCCCTTTTCTCTGTAGTCTTTCTAATGTGCTTACAACCCCCCTTCCTTTCTCTGCCTCTTTCTCTCCTTCATTCCTTCCTCCCTCCTTTCCTCCCATCAGATTTTAGCATATCTCTCTCCTCTTTTTTTCCCCTCAGATCTAGTATCTATCTCCTTCCTCTTTTCCTCCTCCCAGGTCTGGTATCTTGTCTCCTCTCCTTCCCCCCTGCTCTGGCATCTCTCTCTCCGCTCCCTTCCTCCTGTTCTTTCCTGATCTTCTTCTCAATTTTCTGCCTCTGTCTAAATTCTTTTTTACTATTCAGTCCTCAATTTCCCTCTTTCACTGTGTCTACCTATAGCTTGCCACCTCTTTCCCTCACCCCTTCCAGTAACTAACTCTATCCTCTTCCCTCAATCCTGCATGTGCCCTTTTTTCTTTCTCCTCCCCACTTCCTTCCAGCATCTGCTCCCCCTGTCCCTCACACTTCCATTCAGCGGCTGTCCCTCCTCTCCACCACACTTCCATTCAGTGTCTGTTTCCCTCTCTCTACCTCTTCCATCTACTGTTCACCCTCTATCTCGCCCCTTCCATTCACTGTCCTCTGTGCTCTTTCCATCCAGTGTCCACCCTCTCTCTCTCTTCTGTATGGCATCTTCCCTCTTTCTATGCTGCTTCCATAAACTATCTATCCCGTGCCCCTTCTCTCCTTTGTACATGATTGATTTCAGCTCTGTCACCTCTCCGTTTTTCTCTCTCTGTCACCACCCCTTCCCCTATGCTCTGGCATCTTTCTTTTCTCCTTTCTTTCTTTCCCACCCCATGGTCTGGCATCATCCCTTCCCTAATTCCCGGCATCTCTCTCCTTTCCTTTTATCTCCCCCTCCCCCTCCATGCTCTGACATCTCCTCCTTCCTTTCCCCTTGGTCTGGCATACCTTCTTCCTTCCCTCCATGCCCTGACGTTTCTTCTTCCCTCCAAGCCCTGGCATCTCCTTTCATTCCCTCCAGTTGGGTACAGCAACACTCTCCCCAATTCTCTCCCCCTCTGCTCCCTTTCCTCCTTCTGTCACCCAAGACCTGGTGTCCTGAATTTCATCGGGCAGCAGCAGCATTCACAATTCACTGCTGTTGCTGGTTTCAGGCCTTCCTCTCTGTCGGGTCCTGTCTTCATGTAAACAGGAAGTAGGCAGGACTCGGCAGAGGAAGGCCTGAAGCCGGCAACAGCAGCGAATTGTAAATACTGCTGCTGCCCGAAGAAGGTAATGGCGCCAGGTCTTGGAACGCCCGAAGCATATTACTTCTTCCCCCTCCCAGCCGAACCCCCACTGACCCTCCTATCTCTCCCCCCCAAGTAACCCTATCGACCCTCCAAGCAAGATGACTGAGCAGCAAACCTCCCTCCAGTAGCGTTGGCAGCCGCAGCACACTAAACAGGCTGCTTTGCAGCTTTCTCCTGCTGGTGAAGCGTCACTGATGATGTCATCAGTGACGCGGCAGAGGGACTCACCGGCAGGAGAAAGCCGCGAAGCAGCCTGTTTAGCGTGCTGCGGCTGCTGACGCTACTGGAGGAAGATTTGCTGCTCGGTCATCTCGCTGGGAGGGTCGGAAGGGTTTGCTTAGGGGGGGAGAGATAAGAGGGTCAGCAGGGCCCGAGCGATCATGTTGCCGCTGCTGAATCCAGGCTGCGATCCCCTGTCCCGTTGTCCCCACTCACAGCTTTGGGACGCCCTCTATGAAAACAGGACATTTCGGCATCCCGAAGCTGTGAGTGGGGACAACGGGACAGGGGATCTGAAAAAGGGACTGTCCCGTTCAAAACGGAACGTATGGTCACCTTATGTATACTGGCAAAAACAAAAAGCCACCTCTGTAACCTTCTAGTTGTAAAACAGCAGAAGCGGGGAAGGGGTAAAACGCAGATCTTATGGATCTAAAACCGCAAGTCCTTAAAAATCTGAGGTCCATGCCACTTTTAGTTTCTGGCTCTGACAGATCTCTATGACAATTTAGCTCTGACAGATCCTAATCTTCCTAAGCTGAGACTAGTGGCAAAACTTTTGCCCTGAGGTCTGTGCCACTTTTAGTCTCAGTATAGGGAGGGAAAAGCATTAGGATCCGTCAGCGACTAAAATGGCATAAAAGTCTGTCAAAAGCCAGAGACTAAAAGTGGCGTGGATCAGATCCTCCCCCCAACCCAGCTATTTGCCATCCAGTGTCATATCGCTGGGGCTCTCGCAATCAACGCAGGCAGATCTGGAGGAAGAGAAGATCGGGCTAATTAGCAAAAGCCACGGTGCGCCTCCTCCCTCCTTAGCCATAGGGAAGGCAGAGCCTGAGCTGAGCTGCAGGGAAGGCGGTGGAATAAGTTAAAAGGCGGACTTGTCAATGCACGGACCTCAGGTTTTAGATCCGCGAGGTCAGAAGCGAGCCCCGCAGCTGCGAAGTGACTTCTCAGCCCACCCCCGGCCTCAAGCACAAAAGAGCGTCCGGGAAGAGTGAAAGAACGAGGAGCAGGGAGAAGAAACGAGCGGAGAGCGCGGGGCACACCTGCCCCCCGTCCCTCGGGCACCGCTCGGGGCCCAGCAGCCTATTCGGTACGAACGGGCGCCGGGGAGCCCCTTTCCGACAGCACGGCGTCGCGGTAGGGCGCCCCACCCCCACCCCCCAAAACTAAATAGCGGTCGACATGCCCTGACGCCCTCCCTCACCTACCTGCTGCCAGTCCGCTTCCTCCTTCCCGCGACTGAGGGCGCGACAGCAGGAAACGGGCGGAAAAAAAAGCGATAGCGAAGGCCGCCTGGCCTCAGTGGTCTGCAGTGCCACCTCTGGTGGAGGACCCCGGGAGACGCAGCGCCTGCTTCGCGCCAAAAAAAAAAAAAAAAAGTACCTGAATCTTAATACGGAGCACCTGCCACCCTCTTGGATACAGTCAGCTGAATCCAATACCCAGCACTCTTCTCACCCTCCCACAGCAGGACGCAGCACCTTCCACATCTGAATCCTGCTTAATAAAAGTATCTGAATCTTAATACCCAGCTCTCACACACAGCATTTTCCACCTGCACCCTCTCAGAATCTACTACAGGACACAGAACCTCTCCTACAGTACAGCCAGACGACTCTAATACCCAGCACTCTACTCACTCTCTCCCAGCAGGACAGCAGCACCTTCCACTTGTCTCCAGGGCAGGATTAAATCGTCTGGGCCCCATGTATTTACTTCTTTATTGCCACTTTATTTCTTTTATTTTAAAATCAAAACAAACAAAGATTACCATACCAGTGCCAGTGTACAGTTTTTCTTCTATGCAACCTCCAAACATCTCTGAACAAAACTCCCCTTCCTTCCTAGAGGAAGAGATCTTCAGCTGGCAGGGCTTTGGGAAGCCCACCAATTTATATTTTGCATTTGGGTAGGAGGCATGGGGCATAGCTAATGTGACCATTTATTTTTTTTCATCAAAAGGGGACATCTATTAATTGTCAGTCCCGCCTTCAATCCCGCCCTAGCCCCGCCCCCAATTTCTTCCATTCATTTTTCATGTACACATAATATCTTATTAATTCATAATGGTAACCATAAAATTTTAAAAAACTACAAAGATCACTATATGCAGAGAAAATGTTATCATTCATATTTAGGGGTTTCAAAGATGTCAAGGCAGATGACTTTAAAATATGCAATGTCACCTCACTAATTATAGAAAAATAGACATATAGTGCAAAATATAGACAGCTGATATAAATTCTCAAAACTGACACATTTCGATCACTAAATTGAAAATAAAATCATTTTTCTTACCTTTGCTGTCTGGTGATTTCAGTAGTCTCTGGTTGCGTTTCCTTCTGACTGTGCATCCTTTTGTTTCTTTCTTTCTGCACTCAGGCCCAAAAATTGTCTCTTTCTATTCCCTCTTTCCTTCCTATGTCCTTAGTGCCCCCGGTGCCTCCTTCCCATGTCCTTAGTGCCCCTTCCCATGTCTTTAGTGCCCCCAGCGCCTCCTTCCCAAGTCCTTAGTGCCCCCAGTGCCTTCCTGTGTCTCTTTCACTGCCTTCCAAACTTTGTCCCACCCACATCCCCGAAGCCAGCCTGCCTGCCTGTTTACTTCCCTCCCTGGCCAAAGCCAGCCTGCTTGCCTGCCTACCTCCTTCCCTCCTTGCCGCGCAAAAAAAAAAAAAAAGCCTCCCTCCTTCCTTTCCCCCAGTCCGCTGCTATCTTACTGCCCTGCTGCTGCTAACACCGACACAAAGTCTTCTTTCCGACGTCAATTCTGACGTCGGAGAGGACGTTCTGGGCCAGCCAGGCAGCGATTGGCTGGCCTAGAACGTCCTCTCCGACATCAGAATTGACGTCGGAAAGAAGACTCCGTGTCAACGTTAGCAGCAGCAGGGCGGTAAGATAGCAGCGGACCGAGGGAAAGGAAGGAGGGAGGCGCTTTTTTTGAACGGCAGGTAGGGACAGGAAGCGATCGCCTGTCCCGTTGTCCCCGAGCATAGCTTCGGGATGCTGTTCCTGAAAACAGGTCAGGGGCCATATATTATTGGTAATCGTTTAATGTGTAGCTCGGGAGACAGTTTTATTCTGTGTGTGTGTTAATTTACTGGGTTGTTAATCAACAGAGCTGTGGTTAGTTTGAGGCATGGGTGTGGAGCTGTCCTCGGGTTGGCAGTACCGCTGTTAATGGTTCATGGATTAGTGGGGGCGCTTAAGGGATTCTTGGCTGCTGCGCTGGTTGATGGGGTTAGTTGGACTTGTCCGGATCCATAGGGTCGCAGCTTTGTTTTTGGGTGGGGGGCTTGTAAGCTACAAGGTTTTGGCTCATTGGAAGTCAGGTCAGTTGAGTGATGATGCTGCAGGTCAGGTGACCCTGTAAGGGGAGAGCATGGCGGTCCATGCCTACACCCCTATGCTCATCAGGGGATGAGCGGTTAATAATAATAATAACTTTATTCTTCTATACCGCCACAGTTGAATGACTTCTAGGCGATTCACATCAAAGAAGGCTGGACCATCAGCGAATTACAGAATGCAAGAAGTGAGGGTACAACTTATTACATAAGAAATAGATAAAAGAAAAATATGAATCTAAGTATGTAGTATAGATCTCATGTATGCAACCCAAGGAATAAAGCTGGACAATCTGCGAATTTTAGAATAGACCTAGACAATAAGGCGAATTACAGAATAAAGCGAGTTACAGAATAAAGCAAATTACAGAATAAAACGAATTACTGGATAAAATGAATTACAGAATAAAACTGGACAGTCAGTGAATTACAGATTGCAAGTAGTGAGGGTACAACTTATTAACAAGAAATAGTTAAAAGGAAAATATGAATCTTAAGGATGTAATTTAGGTCTCATGTATGCAACCCAAGGAATAATGCTGGACAATCAGCGAATTGCAAAATGCAGAAAGTGAGGGAACAACATATTACACAGAAATTGACAGAGAGAAAAGATAACTTTGTAAATAGTGAGGCTTCTGTTTAGGAGATGAATTTGTCAAACAGTATGGTTTTAATTGCTCTCCAGAAGGCGCCATAGGTCAGCCTGGCTCCATTGATGTAATTATCCACAGGACTGTAAACAGGACTGCTGTTTACTTGCTTGGAACATGGAGGACCTGTCCAAAAAGGATTTTTATTTGCAGCCTGTGATCTTTAAGTATGTAAATTGTAACTGGGACTGTGGTCTAACGAGACTCTACAGCACCCCTCAGTGGTTACAATATATACTCGCACTTGCGTGTGACCCGGACTGGAGTCACCCTGCAGGCTTGGACTGACACCATAAAAAAAAACCCAAAATGTTCAACAAGGTAGTAAATCAAAATACTTCAGGTTTATTCCTTCCAACATAAAAAATCAGGAAATTTTGTAAAATTGCAATGTCTTATAGCTCGGGGTGAAGCAATTGTTCATTGCTTATTGGTAGTCCCAATAAACAAAGCTGCAGCCTGATTATTACCATCAATAAAGTGACATTATTGCTGAGGATATAGGTGCGTAAGTAAGTACAGCAAGGGGGGGTTTGTAATCAGGGGGTTGGTGATGGGTTAGATGGGGTGTGAGGGGATGACAACTTGGCCATTCCAGATCCATATGTTATAGTATATGAGTTACTAGTTCAAAGAGACATTTCAGAGCACATATGAAAGAGACATTTAGGTCATCCCTTTCTAATTCCCTTTTTCCTTCTTTGCTGCAGCAAGAAAAGGAGAAAAGCAAGAGCTATAGCAATATTTGGACTTAATACAGCCGTTAAACTAAATTACATCCTATTTTACTTCCACCCAGTAAATAAACATAGAATTGCAGGTTTCTCAAAATTCCAATTACTGAAACTTAAATAACAAGAAAGCCAAAGGGCACTTCAAGCAATTCCTGTTAGAACACAAGAGCCACCTGCTGACTCCAAGTCTGAAAACAGTTTTCTTCTATCACATTCTGTTTTTAAGTTTTGTATCAGTTTATGTTTATATCATTTTTGTCAATAACACAACCTTGAAACATTGGTATTTTACTGTTTTTGTAACACAATATTGCATTTTAGACCAGCTCATCGATCACATATATCACATATATAAGTTATTTGAAAGTTTATACTAAAAATTGATTGTGCTGTTTTTTCTACATGTGAATTTTTATATTTTGTTTGTTTTTGTGTAAGATACGAGGGTCATTTCATAAATAATGCATGCTGGGTTTTTTTTTTTAATTTACATATTTTATTTTATTTTCAAATATTTTTCAAGTATTTCTTTACAATCCTTCAATATAATCTCCCTGCTTTGTCACTGTCAAAGGAGAAAGCACAATTGTTGGGTTCAAGGCTGAAGCAATGGATCTTTTAAGGTAGGACACCAAAATATCTTTTTTCCATGATCATCACAACATATGTGAGAATTTAATGCACATTTCACAAATGAGCACATGGTGGAGGAATTCCTGCGGAACCGTGCATGAACAAGCAAGGTCATCTCAACAAGATAAGTGCCGTTTGAGAATTGCTTGAAGCAGTAGGATTATGCTGTTCAAAATCTTACGTTTACTTTATGGGAATGGCATATGAAGGGACGAATGAGGTACAATGATGGTCCCTAATTAAATCTTCATGCAACTCCAGTGCAGGAGATATAGACACTAAGCACTTCACATAGTTTACAATAAGATTTTGTTTATTGTAAGCTTATGGTATGTACTGACAGATTTTGCAATCCGAAGGATAAGTGTGAATACATTTTGAGGCATACTTCTGATTGCAAAACCTGTGGGGTTGTGTACATCATAAAATGTCCCTGTGATTTAATCTATGTAGGGCAGACCTCGAGGAAATTTACTATAAGGCTTACCGAACATAAAAGTAACATCAAAAATAAAGTAATTGGGGCACCTTTGGCCAAACATTGTATCGAAAATAACCATGAGTTTTGGTCCTTAAAAGCTCTGATTTTGGAAGTGGTTATTCCGGGAAGCAGAGGGGGTGATTTTAGGTGTTATCTTGCACAACGAGAACAGCGCTGGATTAATAGATTAGATACTCTTTGGCCCAAGGGTCTGAATAGGTCCTTTGAATGGCAACATTTTTATTAATTGCCATTCTTTGAGTTGTGAAGCGTCCATGTGTCACGTGTTGGTTACGTCAGCACGCTGTTTACGTTACTTAGGTTATAAAAAAATGTAGCTGCCATCTTGGCACTGTTTGAAAAGCTGTGACCGAATGCACTGATGTGAGTGGTGTACTATTTAACTTTTTAAAAATTTTTTCTGCTATTCAGTTCTTGAGTGTGAATGTATTAATTTCTGTATTTATTTTCAGTGTGGGTGTGTGTGTTAATGTCCCGGTGGCCCTGACGCAGCGGATGTATGTAATTCCCGTGAAACGCTGGCCGCGTTGGCAAATGGACATGTATTGAGGTTTTATTATAAAGACTCCGCCAGTGAAGACTACTAAACAAAGCAGATAAGTTTTTGTGGTCTAGTTTTTCAAATCTGGATAATACACACAGTATCTGAAGAAGATTTTTTGAAAAAGTATCACAGTTATAGTATTGTGTCTTAAGTTAAACACTAAATTTATTAAAATAAGCTAAAAAGTAGCACTTTAAATAAGTATATAGTGGCCAATGATTGGAGCAGGAGCATTTTAACTACGCGGATTGTCTCAGCTTGTGATTACATTGCTGTGCGTAGGCTCCATTTCTGAGGCCGTATAGTATGTCCTAAATGATAAGGACTTAACAATACTGATGTGTATTGTTCCATATAAGTGGTATTTTACACTATTTTTTGCGATTGTGATATATACTGCTGGGTTGTATGACTTCAGGTTAATATGTGTCCAGAGTCAGGGATGCCTCAGCCTTCTGCTCAAGGTGCAACCCTTGTCCTTGCTTAGAAAGTATACCTGGCAGGAGGGAGAGGGAGAGGAAATGAGAAACAGGGCCTCAGAACCAAACCCAGGCCTGGATCCACACACAGGCCCAGATCCGCACACAGGGCCTAGGTCGGTGTGCCGACCTGGCCTGCACTCAGAACCGCCTGCGTGCGGACCCCGCCAGTGTTCTGATGCTCTGGATCAGAACTTATCAGATCTCCATCCCTACATTTCTCAAATCTAATATAGTCAAAACTCGGTTTGTGAGTAACGTGATTTGCGAGTGTTTTGCAAGATGAGCAAAACACTCCAGCAAACTTTGACTTGCAAGACGAGCGCCGTCCCGATAAATGAGTGCATGCATCCCATGTAAGCACACACACGCTCATCGATGTTGTGCATGTTTATATGTTACGCGCATGTGGGACAGCGCTCGGCTACGTGGGCTCGGGGGTTCTCCAACATGGTGTGGAAAGGGAGGCTGGCGGATGGCAGAGGCATCTCCCTGAAGTGGCACTGCCTGCAGCTGTACAGGGACCCTAAGGGTTGTCAGCGCCTGGCCACCTACAAACTGCTGAAGGGGCAACGGCACCCAGGCATCATCCAGACAGGTACCCACCCATGGGCCACCACTCGCCATTTCCTCCCTATTCCTTATACAATAGCACCTTTTGGGTTGTGGAACGAATCATCTGCGTTGCTATTATTTTCTATGAGAAACTTTGTTTTGTTATACAAGTGCTTTGAATTACGAGCATGCTTCTGGAATTAATTATGCTCGTAAACCAAGGATTTTTATTTGGGAAGAGGTAAGGGGGAAACAGGACCAGGGGGCACTCAGAAGTTCCAATGCATTTACCTGGTTAGTGATCTGTGGGCAAAATTCTCAAAACTTTAATGCCATCGCTAAACTGTTTTCCGGCAGTTTAGCTTGCACACATTTTAGTGGCAGATTATCAAAATGGATTATCTCTGTCTTTAGCGAGGTTTCTAGCAGTCTCCGACAATGGCATTCAAATGTGCTCTTTAACATTGAAATGAGCCCTCGAGTGGATTTTTAAAAATCGCTGAGGCATTTTCGAAGAGCGGCGTCGGCTTTTGGTGACAAAAAGTAGTGACTGCTCCGGGGGTTCTGTTACAGTGCCAGTACTTGTATTTTGACTGTGGCTAATTAAAAATAAAAATGTATCTATATATTTTTAGTGGAGAGTAGTAAAATCACGCTTCTTTTGAGTTTTGGGGAGAGACAGGCATGCTTCATGCGCACTTGTTATAAGCCAACGTTTCTTGAGCGCATATATGATACCCTTGTCTCGTGTGTTTCTGGCTGTGGGTCTTGATTAAATTTTACATTAAAAACAAATTACAAGATTTACCTGAATTATAGTAGTTTTGTGGAGAGAAAGGCATGTTTTATGCGCAATTGAAAAAAGTCGACGTTGCTTCTCCCCTCCTCTCCCTTCCATTCATCCAATAGTGCAGCAGGAGACTGTGGGGGTTTTTTACGGCGTTTTTCTGCACATGTGCCCATCAGCAATGGGCACATGCAAATGTAGGAAATATTTGCTGCTGTCCACCAATCTTATTTGTATGCGTGGTTTTTAAAGAATGTCTCAGGTTTTTAGATTCGGTATCAAAACGGCTGCGATAGCAGACCATTGCTTTTTAACGCGGGTTTTTGAAAATCCTGGCCTGAATGCCTTTTCTGCAAATAGAAATGACTGTGTCCAATGTCCTTTGCACCCATGACAATTTTCAAACTGAATGAGAAAGGCAATGGTAAAACCACTTTGCTAATAGTCTGCCAAGAAATCATCAAAATGATGACCCCCCAAAACATCATTCACGGCTTGTGTACAGTAGAATCAAACCTATTGCACTAATTATACTAGATTTACAGTATATTGCATCCAACATAAGCATAAGCCAAAATTCTTTAAGAAATAAAGTAAAAAAAACAACAATGGTATTTTTAGTAAATCCTGGAAATGCAGCTTTGATATAAGCAAGCTGCAGAAAATTTATTTCCAGAACGCCTGGTGCCATCTAGTGACTTCAGAGGAAATAGCAGCTTATTGTTACAGGTCTGAATAGATCAGATTCTTATGGGACCAGTTTATTACCGGTACTACTACTATTTAGCATTTCTATAGCGCTGATAGACATATGTAGCACTGTAGAACAGCATAGTTAAGAGACAGTCCATGATCAGTAGTGCTTACAATCTAAGGCCCCTTTTTATGAAGCCGTGTTAGTTTTTTTTTTTTATCGCCGGCCACAGCAATATTAGCTCCAACCGCTCATAGGAATTCTATAAGCACTGGAGCTTTTACTGCCATGGCTGGTGATTAAAAAAACCTAATACAGTTTCATAAAATGGAGGGGGAGGGGGGCAAATTAAAAGAGAAAATATTATGATTGATTCTTAATTTAGGTCTGTCCTATTGTTACTGGAGTTCTTTTCTATTTTGTATTTTAATGATGTAAACTGCTTGGACCTGTCATAAGAGCAAGCGGTATATCAAGTTTTAATAAAACTAAAACTTAGGGAGTTTATCGGGGTGCTAAATGTTGAGTTATATGCATTCTCGAAGAGGTGGGGTTTTACTCTGGATATGAATAGTTCAAGGATTATCTCATACCTAAAACATAGGCTGCTATTTACCACTGTAACTGAGGATTGGTGTGTCACCAATATTATGCTAATGTACAAAAAAACCCAACAACCCTCCAAGGGTGATCCAGGCAGCTACAGGCCAGTGCTAGACAAAATGAAGGAAGCTATATTAGTAACCATCGCGCACCCCCTCCCTGTAGTTTTGGGGACATAAAGGAAATGATTATTATTGAGAGCTGGCATATACTTCAGACACACAAAGGCAAAAGATACAAACCCCTCCAGTGTAATATTATCCAGCAATTGGTAACCAGGTATCTATGCAGATTAGAGGGAACTCCAAGAACAAGCAAATTTCTGGCAGACGGGCTTGGGATCCTTCCTAACGCGATCGTGAGTTTGGGTTCGGGTGGGGGTGCCGGCAGGAGGGCTTGGGATCCTGCCTGCCGGTTCGGGGTTTTGTCTTGGGGGGGATTGCGATCGCGACAAGAGAGATTAGGCATCTCTCCTGCCGCGATCATTGCCGGGGGGGGGGGGAGGCAGTTAAAGGATTCTGTAACAAGCATTGTTTTTTGACAGACACCGGTTACAGAATCCTGCTATTAAGCAGCTATGCCTAAAAGGTCTGGGTCTGGGTGTTTGGGACTTGGGCGATTTTTTGGTCAGGAATATGGTGTAGGGATAGATGTAGTAGCAGTCTGGGTGAGTAGATTGCTGAATGTGCAGGTAGGCCATTCTCATAAAAAAAAACTTCAATTTGGATGTTTTTTTGAGAATGGACATTTCCCTGCCGCCAACTTCAGCGTCTACTGACTTAGGCCAAAAGGGGACTTAGATGTTTTTTTTATTATGCTTCTCTACAGAACAAGGAAGGGAACCAATAGGATCAGTGCTTGAGGCTAGGTTAACGTGAAGATCAATCAAGGGTACGAAAAAGCAGTGTTTGATAGGAGTGATTGACCTATTTGAGCGTAGATTGCAGGAACAATCAGGAAGTAATAGTGGAGTAATAGGCTCTGCTGAATAGAGAAAGGAAGTCATATGCAAGGGAATGATCAATAGGAGTAAATTAAGTTGAAATTACGCACTACAGCAGTTAAATTCTGAAGCTACAATATGAATAATATACTGGGGGGTAGAACAGAGGATATTACTAGAGTCTGATGATACCTCTTCTAGTACACTCCAAATCTAGGGGTTTCCATACATCCAGGGAAATCCAGACATGTCCTCTTTTTAGAGGACGGTCTGGTGTCCAGATGTTTGTTTTTTTTTAATGGGAGAGTCAGTGGCGTACCTAGCATATGTGACACCCGGGGCCCATCATTTTTTGACACCCCCCATCTATAGGAAAAATATGATTTTTAGTAACAATCTACATATCGCACAACAAGTATACCTAGGAAAAGGCAGCATCTTAAACACTGCAGTGAGCACTAGAACACCAACACATACATTGTAAAACTAAACAAACCAGATCCTGCACAGTCAATTGATCCTGTACAGTCGATGCTATTAGAAAGCCATGTCCCTTTCATACACACAGACAGATACACCCTTGCCCAATATGGAATAATCACAAACTAAAAATAGAAATATTTAGACAAAAGTTAAACTGAACTGCCAAGAAACCAGACTCTGCAAGCATACAATGCAACACCACAAAAACAGTAATACATGTCCTCTAATACTGTGCAAAATATAAAGACAGTAGATGTAAATTTGAAAAAACTGATACATAACAATCACCACTTTACAAATTAACAAATAAAAATAAAACAAATAATGAGAAATAAGAAAATACCATTTTATTGGACTAATCCCCATAAGCTCGGTCCCCATCCCTGCAAACCACCTGATTCCATCCACACAAGCCTTGAATTGTTTTATATTGAACTTATTATATTAAAGTATAAAAAGAAACAATATTCTGTACAATTGTCAATTTATAAATCAGCGTCTTTTCCCCACTCTCTGTTCCCCATTTCCCTTCAGTGTCCTCAGCCCACTCTCTCTCCACTTTCCTTCAGCGCACGCACAGAAAAACAAGCAAGTAATTTTATATCATTTTCATTCTATTCATTCATAGAAATTAAACTCTAAATAATGCTAGTCACATAACAAAACATGATTTTGCAAAAATAATTCCCTGCACAGTCAAGCCTGCAAGGATTACTAGATGTCTTTCAGCAGCTCCCCTCCCTCTCCCCCCTTACCTTGGTGGCCAAGTCAAAATGATCTACCAACAATAAAATTTTACAAACACAAAGCACACTGTACGCAGAGAAAATGTTAATTATCATTTATATTCCGTGGGTTTTCAAAGAGGTCAAGGCAGATGATTTTATGCAATGTCACCTCAGTAACAACTATACAAAAATAGACAAATATACTCCCTCCCTTTTTACTAAACCGTGATAGCGTTTTTTTAGCACAGGGAGCTGCGCTGAATGCCCCACGCTGCTCTCGACGCTCATAGGCTCCCTGCGCTAAAAACTGCTATTGCAGTTTAGTAAAAGGGGCCCATAGTGCAAAATATAGACAGCATATATAAATTCTCAAAACGGACACATTTTGATCACTAAATTGAAAATAAAATCATTTTTCCTACCTTTGTTTGGTAATTTCATCAGTCTCTGGTTGCACTTTATTCTTCAGACTGTGCATCCAATATTTCTTCCCTTCTTTCAGCCTCCTGTATGCTTCCTCTCCTCCAGACCTCATTCCCTCCCCCATCTTTTTCTTTCTTTCATCCTGCCCCCTTCTTTCTTTCTCTCTCCATGCCCCCTTTCTTTCTGTATGTCTGTCTTTCTCTCTCTCTCTTCATGCCCCATTGCTTTCTTTGTTTCACCGTGCCCCCTTCTTTCTCTCTCCATGCCCCCTTTCTTTCTCTATGTCTGTCTTTCTCTCTCTCTCCCCATGCCCCATTTTTTTTCTTTCTTTCACCCTGCCCCCTTTCTTTCTTTCTGGATCCCTGTCCCCCCCCCTTTCTTTCTTTCTGGCTCCCTGTCTCCCCCCTTTCTTTCTTTCTTTCTTCCTGCCCTCCCCCATGCCACTGCCGCCACCACCACCATGCTGCCACCACCGCTGGGGAAAGGCTGCCACTGGCCATCGGAAACAGGCCGGCGCCGAAATTGCCCTGCTTCGTTTCCCGTGGGCAGACCAACTCTGGCTGTCCGATGTCAATTCTAACGTCGGAGAGGACGTTCCGGGCCAGCCAGGCAGCGATTGGCTGGCCCAGAACGTCCTCTCCGACGTCAGAATTGACATCGGACGGCTATAATTGATCGGCCCGCGGGAAAAGAAGCAGGGCAAATTCGGAGGGAGGGAGAACTGGCGCCGGCTTCTTTCAGATGATTGCAATGATAGCCTTTCCCCGGTGGCAGACCAGCTGTGCACCCTCTTGGGCCCATGCACCTGGGGCGGACCTCCCCCCCGCCCCCCCCTAGGTACGCCACTGAGTCTATCTGGGTTTAGCTGGCACGCAAGCCTACACAGTTTGATAGGGCCAGCTCTCCCGACTCCTCCCCAATCGCTGTATTTGAATCTTTGGGCAGCCAGTAGCTGCAATGAGGTAAGCCTGCTGCTGCCGGCCTGTCCTGGAAGCTGCCTCTGTGCAGCGATTTTCTGTTATTGCATAGGTGGAACCTGCAGAGAGGTGGCTTACGGGGCAAGTTGGTGGCAGCAGGGCTCATCTTGTTGCTGCTGCTGTTGGATGCCTGAAGATTCAATTATAGTGGCCAGGGAGGAGGTAGGTGGGGGAGAAAGGTTGTGAGGGGAAGTTAGCAACATCGGAGTTGGGAGGAAGGGGGTGAAAAAGCAGCATTGGAAAAGGGAGCAATGAGGGCTGAAAAAGCAGCTTTGAGGTTGGAGGAGGGAGAGCTGAAGAATCAACATCAGGAGGGAAGGAAAGGGGAGGGAAGAAGACTGGAGAAACAGCATGGAGGGAGGGCTGGAGAAGCATTATGTAAAGGAGAGAGGGCTGGAGAAAAAAGCATGGAGTAGGGTACTACTGGATGGGAGGGGAACGACAGAAACTGCAGGAGAGGAGGTTGGAAAGAGAGAGAGAGAGCACCATGAGGGAGGGGGGTTGGAGAGAGAGAGAGAAGCACTAAAAGGGTACAAAGGATGGGAAGGGGGACCAAGGAAATGGGTGAAAGGTGTGGGGGGGCATTGGGCAGGGTCATGTGCCCTCTTTTTTGTCTTCACAAATATGATAACCCTACAAAGTGTTTCTATCTCTGCCTCATCTCTCCATCACTGCTGTTTGGGTTTGTCCAACATGCCAGAGACCAATAAGACTTTCAATTCCCTATATCATGGCATTCCCCAGAATTCCATCTGTTGTCTATAGCTTGTACAGAATACCACAGCCCATATGTCTTCAGTTCTTCAAGGGCTCAACTAGCTTTCCAACCCCTTTTGTATTTGCCACAACATCCGTCTCCTGCTTTATAAGGCATATCAAGCAAAGAAAGGAAGAAAACGTGCCTCAGTAATTGTCAACCAAACAAAAAAAAAGGCAAGCGAGATGTTATAAAACAACCAAATAGAACATTTATTAGTATATAAAAAGTCCCAGTTTGTTGTGGGACTTTTTATACTAATAAATGTTTTATTTAGTTGTTTTATGACATCTCCTTTTAAGACGTATCACACAGGTTGTCCACTGTATCTATTCAGTATGTTTACCCCAGTTGTTTCTTCATGATCAACACAATAATAATAATAATTTTATTTTTGTATACTGCAATAGCACAAGCAGTTCAGAGCGGTTCACAGAGGCAGAGACTGTACACAGACAGCGATGTTACAGAGCAAACATTTCAAATTACATTGGTAAGCCGAGAGTAGTCAGGTATATCCGGAAGTGTTTCAGAGATATTACAAGGCAGGAAGGAGTCTGAGAAATTTATCAAAGAGATAGGTTTTAATTGATTTCCTGAAGGATTGGTAGGAGGGTGAATTGGAAATGAGGGTGGATAGACATTTATTCCATTTGCCTGCTTGAAATGACAGTGATCTATCAAGGAATCTCTTGTAGATACAGCCCTTCAGGGAGGGGTAGGCAAACAGATAGGCATTACGTGTGCAAGTGGTGCCTGGAAATTCAAAATGGTGCGATAGGTAGATTGGGGATGAAACAGTTATGGTTTTGAAGCAGTGCAAGGCAAACATGAAGATGGCCTTTGCCTCCATTGGCAAGTGTAGTTTTCTGTAATACGGGCTTACGTGATTGGATTTTTTGAGACCATAGATGAGACGGCAGCAGAATTCTAAATGATTCTCAGTCGTTTGATGGTTTTCTTAAAGGAACCCAAGTATATGATATTGCAATAATCTAGGGTGCTTAAGATTAGAGATTGAAAAGAGAGGAAGTCAAAATAGTGTTTGATGGTACAAAGTTTCCAGAGGTTGCCAAAGCATTTTTTAACTTGAGCATTAGTATGGTCTTTGAAAGACAGGCATCGGTCTAGGATGACTCCAAGGATTTTGATGGTAGAGTTGATTGGGTAAGTTAACCCATTTAATTTCAGGGAGGTGTTCATTAGTTTATGGTTGGGACTTGCCAGGAAAAACTTGGTTTTTCTGGGTTCAGTTTTAGTTTGAATTGTGTAGTCCATTGTTCTACCTTAGTGAGAATAGATGAGGTGAATTGTTCTGTCTCTTGTGTCAGTGAGGTTATGGGAATGATGATTGTAATGTCATCTGCATATATGTACAATTTCAATTTTAAATTAGATAACATATGTCCCAATGGTGCCATGTAGACATTGAACAGAGAAGGAGAGAGAGGGGAGCCCTGTGGGACTCCGCAGGGATTACACCAGGAATGGGAAAAGGTTCCTTCGCCGTAAACCTGGTAATAGAGAATGACACGGGGAAAAAATCTGTCCCCGTCACCGCCCCATCCCCGGCCCACCATCCTCTGCACCGCCCCGTCACCGCCGTTCCCTTCACCGCCCCGTCCCCGCAGCATCCATATAAGCCTTAGTACTCTAATATTTAGCTTATTCCGTTCTTATAAATCAAAGTTCCTGCTGCTGAACTAGAGATGTGTAAGCAAATCAGCAGCGCCACCATTATATTAATAGGTTGCCCTCGTCGTCCCTGTCTTATGAAAGAGCACAGGCTGTGTACAAATGTTTGCAAGTTAAAGAACCACTCTCACTCAGGCTGATGATACCGAGGAGGGAGTGGAAAACATGAGAGAAGGGCTGTGGGAAATGCTGCTTGTAATGCAATTGAATCAAAATGTGGAGCCACCATGGTGAATCTTTAAAAAATATATATAATCATCTTTATTGCGAACAAACCACATAACAAACAAACAAAGGCCAAATAGGAATACATCCAGTCCAAGTTACCGATTACAGAAGAATTTTACAATAATAAACAAAAGTAAGATAAAAATATGATACAATACCAAAGAAGTGAACAGTAGAGGCCAATGTTTAAGAGAAAGCAGAAAGAGAAAAATAGATTTGCAGGAGAGGTTTTTTTTCCCCATATATTATAACATCCCTCCCCCCCAAAAAAAAAACTACCACCATCCCATAATCAGTACAACTCCCCTCACCCAACTTCCACCCACAAAAACCAATTATTTATTCAATATAAGACTATGTTGTTGATGAGTGAGCGTATTCCAATAGGGCTCCTAGATCGCCTGGAATGCACTCCAGCGCTTGGACTCTGCACCGGCAGACATTACAAACAAATCATTCTGCCCCAAGGCAGAGGCCTCAATATTTATTTAAGTATTTTACCTGCTCATAAAGACCATCTACCATAGGGAGCTCTAAAAGTTTCTTTGTGATTCCTGAGAGGTTACATCAAGTCACTCAGTCTTTTAATACAGGTAAGTCCTTCTCAGCATAAAGCAAAACTTCTGGCAAACACAAAAATAGCCTTTGTCCCTTTAACAGGTTTTCATGAGTTCCAACTGCTCACCTTCAGGTGTCAGCTCCTCTGATACCTCCATGCATTCCCCTGGGCTGAAGAGCCCTGCTTCTGGCCTCTGGGCAATCTCCTCCAGCTCTAACATTTCAATGTCAGACTTTGGCTCTGGCTGGGTTCTGTTCCATAACAGGTCCTCCTGTTCTGCTGGGTCCCAGCTGGCTGACCTCTCTGTTTAGGGTTACCATATGGCTCCAGAAAAAGGAGGATGGATTGAGACATCCAGGTTTTATTTCCAAGGATAGACTAAGACATCTGGGTTTTACTTCAATTGCGTTCAATAGATGTAAAGCCTGAATGTCTCAATCCGCCCTCCTTTTTCTGGAGCCTTATGGTAACCCTATCTCTGCTTCCTCTCCCCTTTTCTGTGTGAAGTTCACCCTTATATTTGTGAGAACCCCGCCCAAACCTACATAGATCTGGAATGGGCTAAGGCTCTCATTGGCTCCCCCGTTGGCCAGCCTGCAAACTACTGCCTCTTCTGTTTAAAGCAGCAATCTCAGACTCACGGCCCATGGGCCGTATGTGGCCTGCCAAATACTATTTTGTGGCCCGCCGTCTGTACTAGTGCTGTCTGCTCTTTGCGGCATCCTCCGGCTTCCCCTCTGGCCTTCTGCTCTTATCTAAATTACTGCAGCGATCCTTGCAGGCTGCCATCGTCCTCAGCAGTACGTTCCCTCTGCCGCAATCCTGCCCCTGATGTCAGAGGAGGGGTGGGACCACGGCAGAGGGAATGTGCTGCTGAGGATGACAACAGCCTGTAAGGATCACTACAGCACTGGCGATCCTTTCTGCAGGCTGCGGTAATTTAAGTAAGAGCCGGAGGCCTGGGGGGAAGCCGGAGAATGCTGCAAAGAAGAGGGGAACATGCAGGCCTTCAGGGGGGCAGGCCTTCGGGAGAGGGGGGAACCTAGTGTAGAAGTACACGGAGGGAGCGAAGGGAGATGGGGTACTGCTGGACAGGGGGAAGGTAAAAGGAAGGAAGAAGAGGTGTTGATGTCACCTACCTTGAAAAAGTGATCAAAACGCATTAGAAAGAAAGAGGGGGGATGTTGGAGCAGTCAGTGTTGGAGCAGCATTATTAAGTTAAGTTTATATAATTAAGTAGGAAAATCGATAAGATGTAAAATAAGTATTAAATAATTAATAAAAAATTAAGTTATTGAAAAACCTAAAAATAATTTTTAAAAAAGTCAACAACACTGTGATTCAGGGTACTAATGAGGATTGCAGCCGATTGGTGTTAAGCTACACCTGTGGTAATCTGAAGACTCCTGTATAGAACAGTGTTTTGTGAACCAGCATAAAATATTAAGTTTAGAGATATAGGTTACAGAATTCTTATGTTCTTAAGACATGTTATGGCACAATGGCACACACATATGGGCAGACTGGATGAGCTTGTGGTTAATTTCTGCTTTCAATCATCTACTCATATGTTTCTATTAGGTTGGGGGGGCGGGCGCCACAAGAAATCAAGTGCACATTAGGGCCTGTTGTTTGATTTTTTGAAGTTACAGTAAAAAAAAAAAAAATCCATCCATACTAAATAGCTTAATGTGCAGATACAGGGATGCACTGAATGCTTTCCAAAGGTACTAATTGCAAGGTCATAATATATTCTGTGTCATGAAGCTTTCAGTCAGCAAGAAATTGCTGATTTATTATTTAGGAACTGTTAATGGGAATGATTTGTATCATTGTTTAGGAGCAAGACATACAGCCAACATGAATTACGTGTATGTGTGTGTACAAGGAAAAGAAATCTACATTATTATCTGGTCTTGGCAAACACTAGATTATTAAAGAGTGGGTCTTCTTCCCTAGATATGACATTCAGGTTTTTATGATGAGCAATTTTCAATTTTTTCAACCCAGTGAAAGAAAGAATTAAACAAAAGGGCTTGAAAGTGTATTTATAATTCCTTATATAGTACCTACAAGCTCAAAGGTTATCAAGCAGTGGACATTAAGGTACAGTGGGTCCCTTTCTGTCCCTGAAGGATTCACAATCTAACCCTCCCTTTAATCAGGCCACGCTTTCGAGCAACGTGAATTAAACGGTACAGAGAAGGGCGACAAAAATGATAAAAGGGATGGGGTGACTTCCCTATGAGGAAAGGCTAAAGCAGCTAGGGCTCTTAGAAGTCTATAAAATACTGAGTAGAGTGGAAAGGGAAGATGTGAATCGCTTGTTCACTCTTTCCAAAAATACTATGACTAGGAGACATGCGATGAAGCTACTAAGTAGTAGAATTAAAACAAACTGGAGACAATATTTCTTTACACAACGTGTATTTAAACTCTGGAATTTGTTGCTGGAGAATGTGGTGAAATCAGTTAGCTTAGCGGGGTTTTAAAAAGGTTTGGATCGTTTCCTAAAACAGACGTCCATAGGCCATTATTGAGATGGCTTGGGGAAATCCACCGCTTATTCCTAGGATAAGCGGCATAAAATCTATTGTACTACTTGGGACCTGGGTTGGCCACTGTTGGAAACGGGATACTGGGCTTCATGGACCTTCGGCCTGTCCCAGTATGGCAGTTCTTATGTCGAGTCGCCCATAGGATTAGAATGGATAGTTTGGCATTTAGCTCACGCTGCTTGGCAATATGGCTTGATAAAAGGAGGTAGGTTCATACCTCAGGGTTAAGTGACTTGTGCAAGATCGCAAGGAGCTGTAGTGGGATATGAACTGAGCTCCCCTGGTTCTTAGCCCGCTGTTCTAACTATTACGCCACTCCCCAACTCCTGTCGTACTGTCTGCCTCTGACCGAGGGCAAACTAACTCACCAATTTAATAAAATTGCTCATTTCAGCTTTTGTAACAGGACATTTTTTGTATATATGTGGCCATATATGAATGAAAATGACTTTCTAAAATTGCCCCCGCATGCATACAGAAGCACGCAATATTGGAACAAGGTGCACACTGCTGCAGCTAGAACATGGTATACACACCACCAGTGGAAGAATGCTGGGAAGGGCTGTGGAGAGCTGAAATAAGGAAGGGGGGAGGATGTGAGAGAATTGGGGGAGGAGTAAAGGGTAAGAAGAGAAAAGGTATAGGGGATATGAAAGCTGCAGGAAAACGGGATGTATATTCTAGCATACATGTTTTGCAGGATACACCTGGGCTATTGTGTCTAGCTTTACAGTAATTTTTTTTTTATTATTATTATTTTCAACTTAAATTTCAAGTATTACACTTGTACAGAAAGCAAGAATAGAATAGATATCAAATACAATAGTAATATAATTCCTAAGTTAACAAATATACTATTTATGCTCAAGTCCACAAATTAAGATCCAAGAATTAAAAAAGCTTGGCGAAATTATATAGAAAAACAGTAATAATAACAAGAAACTGAGAGCTATAGCATTGAGATGGGGTCACAATATCCAAATTATAGGGCTCAAGGATTGTTAACATTCAGACGAGACATAGCCACGAAGTTGGTCAGTTGTGATGGTTCAAAAAACACATATTTAAAAGTACGGTAATATACAATACACTTACACGGGTGTCTTAAATAAAAAGTTGCCCCCAGAGATAAAACCCCAGGTTTCAAAAGAAGAAATTCACGGCGGCGCCTTTGCGTCTCCCGTGCCAAATCTGGGAACATTTGTATTTTATATCCAAGAAAGCCTTTTTGTCTATTTTTAAAGTAAAGTTTTAACAACCATGTTTTATCAATTGGCAAAGCTAAAGTAATAATCATAGTGGCTGGTGATGCTAAATCCTTCTCAGATGTTTCTAAAATCTGTGAAATGTTTAAGGGTTCTTGATCTGAAGATTTTACTTTTGGTTGTTGATTTTGTTCTTTATCAGGCAAATAATAAACCCTTGAAAATGGTGGTAATGAATCCTCGGGTATCTCTAAATTCTCCATTAGATATCTCTTAAGCATATCTCTAGGTGTTACTAACTCGAGTCTTGGAAAGTTAATTAACCTTAAATTATTGCTACGTGAGTTGTTCTCAAGCATTTCAATCTTCTTCCTTAGGTTAATATTGTCTTTAAAGCTTTACAGTATTTATTTATCTTTCTATACTGTTCTCCAAGGGGAGCTCAGAACAGTTTACATGGATTTATTCAGGTACTCAAGCATTTTTCCCTTTCTTTCCTGTTGAGCTCACAATCTGTCCAATGTATCTGGGGCAATGGGGGGATTAAGTGACTTGCCCTGGGTCACAAGGAGCAGTGAGGGGTTGGAACCCACAACCTTAGGGTGCTGAGTCTGTAGCTTTAACCACTGTGCCACTCTAGAAATCAAAATTAGCCAAGTATAGGACAATGAAGCCATTGTGACATCACTGATGAAGTTGGCTCTTAGGCATTATGAATGAGGCATTATGACATCACAATACCAGCTCTGGTTATCAGAGGCTGAAGCTTTTCACACTATTTATTTATTCAGTTTTCTATACTGTTCTCCTAGGGGAGCTCAGAACAGTTTACATGAATTTATTCTTGTACTCAAGTACCTTCTTACTTCTCATTTATAATCTTAATGTATATTTTCTTCAAACTGCTTAGAACCTAACGGATGTAGCGGTATATAAGAAATAAATTACATTACATTACATTACTCAAGCATTTTTCCCTGTCTCTCCTGGTGGGCTCACAATCTATCTAATGTACCTGGGGCAATGTGGGGATTAACCCTCCCTTTAACAAAACCATAGCGCAGTTTTTAGTTCCGGCCATGGCGGAAACAGTTCAGATGCTCATAGGAATTCTGTGAGCGTCGGAGCTGTTATCGCAGTGGCCGGAGCTAAAATCCACGCTACGGTTTTTGTAAAAGGGGAATAAGTGACTTGCCCAGGGTCACAAGGAGCAACATGGGTTTGAACCCACAACCTCAGGGTGCCGAGACTGTAGCTTTAACCACAGCACCACATTTTTCTTAGACATGATGGAGTTTTCCAAGTTTCCAGGTTTATTATAGTCTTGATATACTACCCATTGAGAATTCTTTCACAGCATTTACAATTCAATTTATATCGAAGGAATAGCTGAGTAAGGAAAAAGATTTGCATCAATAATGAAGAGAGGTTCTATAAGGCAGATCCACGCACTGCATCCGCCAGCATCTCCTTCAGGAAGACAGTGGACCACAGGAGAGAGAATTGCCAAAAAGAGTCAGTAAAAAAGAAGGCCTCTTAGCCCGTTTTTGAATTTTTCATAAGAACTTTTCAAATGAAGATGCTGGGGGGAATGAATTCCAAAGGGAGGGGGTCATCACACTGAAGATTTGTGCTCTGACAAAATCACAGCAAATATGAGTAAAGAACAGAACTACAAGGGGATTAGATTGAGAAGACCTAAGTTTGCAAGAATGCACATAATGAATTAAAAAAACATGAGAAGTAAAGAGAAAAATCAGCAATTTGAACTTTATGGACTAGAGACAGGATTTTAAATGACATTCTATAAGTCACAGGTAGCCCAATGTTATTTTCTTATCACTGATCTATGGTCCATTCTCGTTCCCTTGCAATGTTTTTTGAGGGGGGGGGAATACTATGTGCCTTCCATGCTGTGACAGGAGGAATATTCTGGGTTCCTCCTCCAGAGAAGTTTCATTCAGGATTATGCATTTGGACTGCAAAAACCCAAAGGAGCAGTGCAGTTTAGGGGGTGAAGTACTTCTGTGTATGAAAGAGGAGTGGGACAGGTGATCGTATGTCATGATCTTAAAATGATCAAACAGGTAGATAAGGTGACAGCAAAATCAAGAAGGATGCTTACGTGCAGAGGATGAGGAATACCATATTCCAAGAGATTCAGTGGACTAGAACAGGGGTAGGGAACTCCGGTCCTCGAGAGCCATATTCCAGTCAGGTTTTCAGGATTTCCCCAATGAAAGCATTGAAAGCAGTGCATGCAAATAGATCTCATGCATATTCATTGGGGAAAACCCAACTAGAATACGGCTCTCGAGGACCGAAGTTCCCTACCCCTGGACTAGAAAAAGAGGCGAGGAAGACTCCTTAAGCTGAGATCAAAGAGAAGAGACGTGTGAAAGATGTAAAAGAAGAGTTGGATCCTGGGCTTGATGGACCTTCAGTTTGTCCCAGTATGGCAATTCTCAGGTTCTTATGAGATATAGTTTACACCAGTGGTTCACAAACCTGTCCTGGGGGACCTCCAGCCAGTCAGGTTTTCAAGATATCCCTAATGAACATACATGAGAGAGATTTGCATATAATGGAAGTGACAGGTATGCAAATCTCTCTCATGCATATTCATTAGGGATACCTTGAAAATCTGACTGGCTAGGGGTCCCCCAGGAGAGGTTTGGGAACCACTGGTTTACACTGATTGAAATTATGATGTTCATTGTCATTGATAACACCCAAAAGAAGTGTAGAAGCCTTAGACCAGGGGTGTCAAAGTCCCTCTTCGAGGGCCGCAATCCAGTCGGGTTTTCAGGATTTCCCCAATGAATATGGCATGAGATCTCTTTGCATGTTTCAGGTTTCAAGTTTATTAAGATTTGTTATCTACGCAATATCATATATTTCAATGCATATAACAATTTTAAAAAAAATAAATAAATAAAAAAGGGGAGGACAAAACAAGACATTGTATACTAATTATACTAATTATATACGTTCTAATGCAAACTGGTACAAAAGGCAAGGGGGATGAACTACAATCTTTAAAGAAAGAAAAATAAACATTTAGGGAAGAACACATATGGTTGTAGCACATAAAAAGAAAATAAAGTAAAATAAAGAATAATTTGGCGACCTACTCATAAGATTCATTAAGGTCTAAAGATTTAGTACTTGGTAAGTTATGCTGTCTATGTTTTGAATGCGTCCTTATACAGAAAGCTTTTTAAGGAGCGCTTGAATTTTTCTAAGGAAGGTTCATTACGTAGATATAATGGTAAATTCTTCCAAAGCTGGGGTGCTATGACCGAGAAAATAGTAGATCTCCTGGTCCCTATTATTTTTAGAGAAGGAATAGTTAATAAATGTTGTTGTGTTGATCTGAGTGCCCTAAATGAAGAATACGGTATCAAAAGACGATCCAAAAATATCAGCGCATGTGATTGTTGAATTTTAAAAGTTAACAGTAAGATTTTAAAAGGTATTCTATGCTTTCATTTGTATGCTAATAGATCTCATGGATTGTGGCCCTCGAAGAGGGACTTTGACATCCCTGCCTTAGACGAATGACCATAGTGGCATCATTTCATATTGGGCAATCTTCTTTTCATAGGAAATTGTACGACAGATAATCATAAAGATCCCTAAGGCCAAAACACTGACAGTGCAGGGCAGGATTAACCAATAGGCCAAATAGGCACGTGCCTAGGGCCCGAAATGGTCAGGGGGGCCCGAAGAAGGAGGGCATCAGCATTGTTTTTTCCAAACGGTGATGGGCCCCTCCTGCATCGATTGGCAACGTGGGCCCCCCCACCCCCCCGGATTGGCAACGCGGCCCCCCCCCCCATCGACGGAAAGTAAGACAAGCAAGCAACGCGGGTAAGAAAGGCAATGGGAACTGTAATTGTACAAGCGGTGCTGCTTGCCCAAAGCTTCCCTCTGACACAGCTTCCTGTTTCCGCCTGGGTGCATGGTGGGGTGGGGCGGGGCAGGGGGGCCCAGTGTACTTGTGTGCCTAGGGGCCCTCGACGAATTAATCCTGCCCTGTGACAGTGTCAGGTCTTTCACTGAATAAAGAACAATTGGACCCAGTCCTGTTGGCTTCTATACTTTTTTTGGGTGTTATTGACATTTTTTGTGTATTTTGATCCCTTTCTTTATGTTGAACTTGTTCATTCTTGTTGAGCATACTACTGATTGTTAATGGAGTATATTGCCTCGAAGAGTTTCTAGTTTCTTCCAAAATCTAAGGTAATAGGGTTCCGTTTTGATGGTTATCAGGAGGCTGCTCCAGGTCTTTGTGCCAATGTAGGTGATAAGTGTGTTAAATATGCACATGCATTTAATTCCTTTTGCTTTTATTCAGACTGGATAGAGAAGTCCTTTGGAAGAGGCTGAGAAGGATCAGTGTGCAGAGTGGAATAACTGAAGACCAGGTGCACATAAGGGAAAAGTGTCTGCTGACTGTAGGGCCCTGGATTTAAAAGAATTCAACTCCCTTCTTTCCTTCCCCCCCCCCCCCTCCATCTCTTATAAATCCAGAATGTGAGAAGACTCTTCACTTTCATCTACATGGCCCTCTGGATGCAAAGCAAAAGAAACTAGAGTTCAGCCTCTACCTCTCCTGCCTTCTCTCAGTGATTTGTTCGCAAGCTTTAGCTTATGTGATGATTTTTTTGTGGCGATTTGCCCTTTCACTTCAGTTTTCACAGAAGGGACCTCCAGAATAATGATAATTATTTATTTTATTGTATACCACTATACCAAAAAGGTTCAAAGCGGTTCACAACAAAGAAAAATACATACAATCAATGTAATTAAAAAGACATAATAGTACAGTCAATTAAAATTGGAATACATCAATTATAAGACAAGGATGAGTTAAACCGTAACACAGCTATGATGTAAACATGTCAAACAGACGTGTCTTTAATGATTTTCTGAAATCGGAATAGGAAGTAGCCTCTAATATTGGTTTTCCAAGCCACGTATTCAATTTAGCGGCCTGGAATGAGAAAATTCTGTCAAAGAATTTCTTATATTGGCAGGATTTTATAGAAGGATAATTGAATAGATTTATTCTACGTGTACTCTTGTTGGAATAGTTCAAAGAAAAGTGAGAAGCAAGATAGCCCAAAAACGGGAAGGGGTAAAACGCGGACCTCACAGACCTAAACCCGTACGGCCTTAAAAAAATGAGGTCCGTGTCAGTCCGTGTCCGTGGCGCTTGTAGTTTCTGTCGCTGACAGACCTTGATGAGATTTTTGCACTGACGGATCCGTCTCAGCATAGGGAGGGAAAAGTGTTAGGATCCGTCAGCGCTAAAAATCTCTTCGAGGTTTGTCAGAGCCAGAGACTAGTGCTGGAGCGGCAGAGCAGAAGCCAAGAGAGCGGGGAAAAGAAGTCTCCAAACTCCAGCACTAGTCTCTGGCTCTGACAGACCTCGAAAAGATTTTTAGCGCTGACGGATCCTAACACTTTTCCCTCCCTATGCTGAGACGGATCCGTCAGCGCTAAAATCTCATCAAGGTCTGTCAGCGACAGAAACTACAAGCGCCACGGACACGGACCGACACAGACCTCAGATTTTTAAGGCCGTACGGGTTTAGATCTGCGAGGTCTGTCAGGTCCGTGAAGTCCGCGTTTTACCCCTTCCCCCCAAAAACTGCTTTGTAACAAATACAGGAAAACAAACAGAACTCTGGACTCTACCGGCAACCAGTGAAGTTTTTGATAGAAGGGAGTAATATGCTCCCATTTTTTTAATACAAAAATTAGGTGTTCTAGATCAGTCTGAGTTTTGTCTTTGTGAAGGTTGGTGCCTTCATTAAATCGCTTTTGATTACCTCTTTTGTTTTAAGTAGGGTTACCATATGGCTGCAGAAAATGGAGGGTGGATTGAGACATCCAGGTTTTATTTCCATTGGAAGCAATGGAAATAAAACCTGGATGTCTCAACCCATCCTCCTTTTCCTGGAGCCATATGGTAACTCTGCTTTTTGGTTCATAGACAACAACGCGGAAGACAAAGGCGTGCGCCGACAACTGAGCGCAAGACGGAGGCGCGCACCTAAGAAAATTACTGTTTTTAGGGGCTCCAACGGGGGTTTTTGTTGGGGAGCACCCCCAGTTTACTTAATACAAATCGTGCCGGCGTTGTGGGGGGTTTGGGGGGTTGTAACCCCTCCACATTGTACTGTAAACTTAACTTTTTCCCTAAAAACAGGGAAAAAGTGAAGTTTTCAGTAAAATTTGGGGGTTACAACCCCCCAAACACCCCACAATGCCCCCACAACGCGGCGCGATTCTATATTAAGTAAAGTGGGGGGGTTTCCCCACACACACCCCCGTCAGAGCCCTAAAAACAGTAATTTTCTTCGGCACGCGCCTCCGCGCTGCGCTCAATTGTCTGCTCGCGCCTTTGTCCCGGCGCACTTTTGACCTGACACCCTGCTTTTTAGGCTATATGTGCCATTAACTGAAGCATGTATTGCCTACTTTCTAACGTTCAAAGCCTACAGACTGAAAACAGAAGCTTGGACAAAAACAATAATTAGAAACTCCAGTGGAGGTTGAATCTGACCTAGCCTCTTTGATTACTGAAGAAATGATGGATGTAGTGCATTCGGACTCTAATCAGTCAAGTATAGCATTACAGAGATCACATTATGAGTTGACAGAAGAGGCCTAGAGTGCTTGAATGCCATATGGAATTTTTGGCTTTTATCCCAATTCATGTCACTGAAGTGACACTTCTGACTAGGATTCTGTGAGAGAAAAGAGAATTGTCTAGGCCAGGGATCACTTAAGGCTGAAATCCAGAAGAGTGTGTGTGTGTGTGTGTGGGGGGGGGGGGGGGTGGAGAGGGGGGGGGAGGGGGGTTAAGCATGCTGTCATTAGAGATACATGAAAGAAGGTAATCCATGCAGTTTCCAAGTACTATCAGGAACACAGTGAAACTCTTATAGTGGCCAAAGGGATAGAGAAATGATCTGCAAACCTATGTTGGTAGACCGGAAGTAAGATGAGTTTTTAAGATATTTGCAATGAATGAGTATAAGATAAGTTTACACATAGTGAAGGAACTTCGTGCAATCTCTCCTGCATATTTATTGCAGATAAGCCGATAACCCAGCTACTTGGGTGTCCTCCATGGCACTTCTGGGATCCACTGTCCGAGTAATTAACCACTGCATCGCATTCTACTTGCAAATCTTTTCAGGAACATCCAGCTGATTTTTCTAAAATCTAGGAAAGGTTTTGCCTGAAATTAAGAGAAGAAAACTTTTTAGTACAGTCCCTGGATGCAAACTGCATACAAGGGACTACTGAAAAGTTCTCAACCCAACCAACAAAGTTGGGGCAGTCTCCCTTGAGGGCTATACGCTTACTCCATCAATTTTCTACTTTTTTCGCTCTGTACTTTCCAACAGAACGAAAAACGTGGAGATGGAGACTACCCCAACTTTGTTGGTTGAGCTGAGAATTTTTCAGCAGCCCCTTGTAATCAAAAGACAAGAAAGGGGACTCTTAGGACAAAATTAGGAGTACTTACAGGGTAAGGCACCAGCGAGGAACTGAACGCAGGTTAGGTGGAGAGGATAGGCAGAAATATTAGCCACCAGAAAAGCTATCTTTATAAGAAGAACTGGAATATGAAGGGCAGAAACTGTCATAACTAGGTGTTCACACTCCAGAAGTACTGGGATTGCCTGGAAGCCAATTAAAAGGCTGATATAGAGCATAAAATGTTCCTTATAGCCAGAATCCATCTCCATGATTAAACTTGGACAAGCATGCCAATGAGCAGGAAAGATTAGGGAGAATCCATCAGTACAGGTAGGCAAGAAAGCAATTGAATTTGCAAAATAAGAGAGAAATAAACTCTTCAAAGAATTAGATTAGCAAACAAGGAAACTCAATTGATAAATGCGCAAATACAGTGCAGAACAGAACCACATTTCAACTGACGTGTGAATAGTTAAGAAGAGGTGAAATAAATTGACAGAGGCATATGGCGCCAGCTTTCAAAGACTAGAGTCCATTTTGTTATATGCATGAAGTGAAGTTCAATACACAGGTACATATACTGTAAGATACATGGGGGGGGGGGGGGTGATGATACAAGTATTGGCTAATGCATGACAGAGTTTGGAAAGGCAGACGTAAAGGCTGTATATATCAGTTAAGTGACAGTTGTGGTGGGTGAAAGAGAACAAAGACTGAAACCAAAGGATGAACAATTGATAATTGCAGCCCAGGACAGGAGATTACAGATGAGATGCTTTGGTAAAACAGACATGCATAGATTCTGTAAGGAGCACCTGGAAACAACTGTGAAATACTGAGGGAGAAAATATCTGTAGACACAATAAGATGGACTGTCTCATCCATTAGAAACTTTCCAATCAATATTCAGCTAGTGGCAGTCAACATGCCTTTCAAAGTGCTGACGGGCATCAGCTAATTTAGACCTGGATATTCAATGCTGGTCCTTATCCAGGCACTGTCACTGAAAATCCAGGACTTTGGCCATGCTCAAAAGTTATGCGGATAAGACCAAAATTCAAGCGCCGTTAGCATCTGGTCCAATTTAGGACTGCCTCTTGTGCAGTCCTCCATGTCCAGTTAGCTATGCGGGTGTCAGCATTGAAGGTGGCCAATGTCCGTAGAGCTCCCAGCTCCTCTCCAAATATTGCCCTGGCACTCGAGTGCCATGGTGGTCAGACCCAATATTCTGAGGCACCTATGAAGTGCTGCTGAAAATCAGCTCCTAGGCTGCAAGTTAACTGGGCATAAGCCTCTCCTGCCTGGTTCAATCATTTTGAATATTGACTTTATAAACATAAGAACATTGCTGTACTGGAAAAACCATAGAATCGCTGTGGCAAATGAAGAGGTTGTGATCACCTGGGATTGTCCTGTTTCAACTGATAAGAGACTCAGCGAAAGGAAATTGGACATAATGTTAAAGGGAGAAAATGTGAGAACGGCATCGATAAGAGAGGGTCAGTGGCAAATGATTTTTCTGTGAATCGTGTGCAGAGAGATAAGATCCTCAGGTACCAAGAAATGCAGCCAGAGAGCAGGAAAAGAGGCCGAAAGAGATATGTTTTCCATCATGCTGAGTACCAGTACAAAAGCAATTTTCAAGCAAATCTTGATAAGTTGCCCATACATATTACATCTGACCTGGAGATCTAAGGCTGTTAGTGTGACGAGGCTGATAATGTGGAATAAGCTGCCTGTGGATATTCAACAATGCCCTTGTCTGTTACCTTTTAGAAAGGTTTTATAAACATATCTCTTTCTAGTTAACTAGGTGTTTTAATATGTGCTTTTTTAGGTGTGTTATGGATGAATAGGAGCATTTTACAAAGCCGTGGTCATTCAAGTTCAATTTATTGAATATACCTAATGTGACCATACGTTCCGTTTTGAATGGGACCATCCTGTTTTTAGATCCCCTGTGCCGTTGTCCCCACGCACAGCTTCGGGACGTCGAAATGTCCCGTTTTCACAGAGAGCGTCCCAAAGTTGTGCGTGTGGACAATGGGACAGGCGATCACGGAACCTGGGCTCTCTCCCTGCTTCCCCACCTGCCACCGCCACAACTGCAGGAAAGGAAGGTCCAGGCGTCAGCCCACAAGCCTTCTCCCTGATGTCAATTCTGATGTCAGAGAGGAAGTTCCGGGCCAGCCAGGCAGCGATTGGCTGGCTCAGTCCTTCTCTCCAATGTCAGAACTGACGTCGGGGAGAAGGCTTGTGGGCCGATGCCTGGACCTTCCTTTCCTGCAGTTGCGGCGATGGGCAGGAAGCAGCAGCGGTAGGCCAGGCTTTGGCGCTGGAGGGAGGGAGGCAGATAAGCAGGCTGACTTCAGCTTGACAGGGAGGGAGGGAGGCAGAATGGATGGCTGGCTTTGGGGGAGGGGTGGGACAAAGGCTGGAAGACAGTGAGGGGACATAGATTTTGTGCAGTGGGTTTAATCTCTAAAGATGGGTCTTCTATACTTTTTGGGGCTGTAAGATTTTTTAGAATAGAAAAAAGAGCAGAAGAGTTTTTGGCCTTAGAGATACAGTTGGAGTAATATGTGGGGTTTTTTTTGCTAAATTAATTTTATTTTTATAATACTGCATTTGTTTTTTGTATTTATTTAAATTATCCCTTGTTTTCGTTCATCTCCATTTTTGTTCTAGTGCCCTAAGTTGTTTATTAATAAGTGAAAGTTCATCTGTGAACCAGAGTTTTTTAATTTTCCTTTGACTGATAGTTTTAGTAGAAATTGGGGGAGGGGTGGGGGTGGGGCTATGGCGGGATTGGAAGTTGGGCTAGGGCAGGATTGGGGGCGGGACTGAAAATTAATAGATGTCCTGTTTTGATGAAAAAAAGAAATGGTCACAAATATAAAACCAGGAGGTAAATCTAAGCGGTTTACAATCAAAATAATTAAAAATGAACAAATTAAAAATTAAATAAGGAAGAAAGCAAAATAGTAAAACAAAACATAGAAAAACAAATTGAAAACATGAGGAAAGAGGAACTCGGCGAATTACAATAAAAAATAAAAAGGTTGGGGGAAGGGATGAGCAATATGGTAGGGGAGGAAAGAGAATTTAGTTTTGCCCACACTAATTTCATAAAGTCAGGAATGCAACTTTTGAGAGAAGTAAACATCAAAAGGAAGTGAATTAAGAGCTGAAGGCCAAGGAGAAGTAGTAGGCCTTTAATTGTACTTGTGCAGCAAATGCAATGAAGCCCATTCAATTTCTATGGGTTTATTTGCTGAGCTGGGAATCGCTCCCGCGTCTTTGTAAAAAGGACCCTCTTGTCTTTTAATGTTTTTATTAATATTTGTAACCCATTCTATATATAAAACCTAGTAAATTAATAACACTTATGAAAGGCAGGAAGCAATTCTTTGGCGCAGTCTTAAGTACTATGGCAAGTTTAGTGAATCGGGCCCTAAGTGGATGGGAGACTGTGAGCTTCAAGTTTCAAGTTTATTTATGTCTTGACATACCACTCAAGAGCAAACTCTGAGGGGTTTACAATTGATACGAAGGAAAGGGGCGATTGTTCTTCTGAATTTTGTCAAGCAGCTTGAAGTTTCCAGGTGAAAGGCTGTGTAATGTGTCACAGCTAAAGATTAATTCCTTAGTGTCTCAGAAGAAGTAAAACTGCTGTGTCTGAGAGAGAACATGGAGCTGCGGTCTTTGTTTTTACAAAGTGCTGTGTTGAATTAATAATATGTTGGGCTAGGAGACAAATTGCAAGGTTTAGCTTGTCACAGTCTGCTTGTGAAAACCAAATGTTTTCTTGAATCAACATGTTTGTGGGATTTTTTAAGTTGTTGCCACTGGGAGGCAGTGCTGCACAACAGAGACATATAAGCATATGTGCACATGTGTATATACAGTATGTGTGTGTGTGTGTGCATGAGAGTGTTAGCATTTACTGACATATTAATAGGTCATTAAAAAGAGCAGCTGTGACCTTGAAACACATTAATGCTTGTAGCACAGTTAAACTGTCGTCATTTTCAGCTTTTGTGATGTAAATGAGAAACAGTTTTTCTTAAACAAGATGTCTGTAGTAACCATTACTGACCCTCCTTTTTAAAAGGATTACATCCCCAAGTGCAGAAGAAAAAATGTCGGTGAAAAATAAAAGCCTTTTCTTTTTTTTTTCTTCTATATATCAGAAAATCAAACTGTTTAAAGGAAGTGCATGCCCTGAGATATGTACAAAACTTCACAAAAATCCTTCTGAGAAATGAGACAACCCATCTTATATAAGAGAAGCATTCTTCAGTAAAGCTTCTAGGTGTGGTTGCTGAAATACTTCTATTGAGGCCACTAAAATATACTGAACCATGGGGAACGATTCTACAACTGGGTGCCTCCACATAGGCGCCCTGAGAGTGGACATATGGCCATGGAAAGGAAAGTGGGTTGTGAGCAGTGACGTAATAAGGAGGGGTGGGGTGTGTGGCCGACATCTGTCCTCTTCTCTGTCTCCCTGCTCCTTCACAACCCCCCCCTGCCGCTCACTCCTTCCCTTCCTCCGTACCTCTTTAATTTTCCCGGCATGAGCAGAATCACAAACTTGCTGCCCACATCAGTGTCGGCTTTCTCGGACGTCACTTCTGAGTCCCGCACCTAGGAAGTGACATCAGAGGGAGAGCCAATACTGATGTGGGCAACAAATTTGTGATGCAGGGTGGGGGTCCTCCTAGGAAAGAGACTTGGGAGTTATGATCGACAAGTCGATGAAGCCGTCCGTGCAATGTGCGGTGGCGGTAAAAAGGACGAACAGAATGCTAGGAATGATAAAGAAGGGGATCACGAACAGATCGGAGAAGGTTATCATGCCACTGTAGCGGGCCATGGTGCGCCCTCACCTGGAGTACTGCATCCAGCACTGGTCGCCATACATGAAGAAGGACACGGTACTACTCGAAAGGGTCCAGAGAAGAGCAACTAAGATGGTTAAAGGGCTGGAGGAGTTAGCGTACAGTGAAAGATTAGAGAAACTGGTCCTCTTCTCCCTCGAACAGAGGAGATTTAGAGGGACATGATCGAAACATTCAAGGTACTGAAGGGAATAGACTCAGTTGATAAGGACAGGTTGTTCATCCTCTCCAAGGTAGGTAGAACGAGAGGGCACTCTCTAAAGTTAAAAGGGTATAGATTCCGTACGAACATAAGGAAGTTCTTCTTCACCCAGAGAGTGGTAGAGAACTGGAACGCTCTTCCGGAGTCTGTCTTAGGGGAAATCACCCTCCAGGAATTCAAGACAAAGTTGGACAAGTTCATGCTGAGCAAGGACATACGCTGATAGGGCTAGCCTCAGTCAGGGCGCTGGTCTTTGACCAGAGGGCTGCCGCGTGAGTGGACTGCTGAGCATGATGGACCACTGGTCTGACCTAGCAGCAGCAATTCTTATGTTCTTATGTTAAGGAGCGGAGAAGAAGGTATGGGAGGAGTGCCATTCACCCTCACTATGCCACTGGTTGTGAGACTGTTTTTTTTTTTAATGTATTAACTGCCTTTTCATAAAGCAATTCACCCAAAGTTGTTTATAATGCATTGAATAATAATTAGGTACTCTTAAGTATTTTTAACTGTGGTACCTGGGACAGTGGAATGCTAGGTGATTTGTCCAGAGTCACATGGAGCAGGCTGGGATTGAACTTGCAACCTTAGGGGGCTGAGGTAGCAGCTCTAGCCACCCCTCCACTCCAACTGCTAGGCCACCCCTCCACTCCTATATATGCCTTCTCCATGAGAAAGCCTGTAGGACGTTTGCGTCAAGCTCCTTGTGACCTTGGGCAAGTCACTTAATCCCATTGCCCCAGGTACATTAGATAGATTGTGAGCCCTCCAGAATAAACAGGGAAAAATGCTTGAGTACCCAAATAAATTCATATAAAACCATTCTGAGCTCCCCTGGGAGAACGGTATGGAAAATTGAATGAATGAATAAATAAATTATCTTATACTGGCCCTGGGTAGGCTATGTTGAAAAAAAGAAAGCCATCTTATGGAAACGTTTTTTAGATGATGTATTCCTTTTGTGGACAGGGACAGATATTGAACTTCAACTATTTGTAGACTGGATCAATACCATTGATTTGAACATACAGTTCACAGCATCTTATAGTTTGACAAAAATTGAATTTCTGGACATTCTCATTCTTAAGGAGGGTAATATGTTTTCCACCACTTTGTACAGGAAAGCAGTAGCTAGGAACACCTTACTCCATTTTTCTAGCTTCCACCCTTATAGGCTCAAGTACAATCTTCCGGTCAGCCAGTTTCTTAGGGCCAGGAGGCTGTGTTCAGACTTATCCTGTTTCCAGGGGGTGGCCATGGAGATCACTCAGAGGTTTTGGGCCCGGGGGTACCCAGATAAGGCCATTCATAGGGCGCATGTAAGGGCCTGTTATGCCAACCGGGAATTGTTGTTACAGGACGCCTCTAATAACAGGGACCAGGAGATGGGTACCACTCGTATGGTGTGTGTGCTCCCTTTTTCTGATGTGGTTAGGAGTGTAGTGGGATCCATCAGAGCCCACTGGCCCATACTTAGAGCCCTTAGGGGTTTGGAGGAATTTCCTCTTATAGCTTATACTAAGGGCATCACCATAGGGCAACTGCTTAATCGTAAAAGGTATCCCACCATTGATCAGGCGGTCCATTCCCCGTGTTCCTACTGCCAGTGGTGTGACAAAACCCTGGCAGGGAGTGATTGGCAGGATCCACACACTAGACGTACCATCCGGGCCAAAGTCCATACCACATGCAAATCTAATTGGGTGGTCTATGTAATCGTCTGTCCGTGCCACCTAGTTTATGTAGGACGGACTAGACGGCCGGTTCACCTAAGACTGAATGAACATAAGTCCCGGATAACAACTGGGACGCTAACAGCCCCTCTAGTCCCTCACTGGCAGGATAAGAAACATACCACAGACCAAATTAGATGGCGTATTATAGATGCGATTGACAGCCAGCAGGCGGAGGGAAACTTGGAAGCTAAACTCAATTTTCTTGAACAAAGATGGATCTACTTGTTGGATTCTGTTATACCGAAAGGGCTTAATTTGGAGCTTGAGTGGAAATCCCTCTGGTGAGGTTTCACTGGGTTCCCTGACCTATAGTGCTTCAAAAGGATTGATAGTAAGGAATGTTTACCTGTGTTTAACCCTGCCTGGTTCGGGTTTTCGGTTTTGCCGTGCTGATAGGATGACATCAGCCCCAGCTGAGTTGTAGAATATTTAATGAGCTCCAGTAGACGCCGCGGCCATCTTGGATCAATTATTCGGGTGGCCACGTCGTATAGAGTTACACAGTTTTGAGGTAAGCTGCAATATTAGTTGTTTGTGGTTGATGTAATGGATTTTAGAAGTATCTAATTTAAGTTATGCTTTATTGTAGGGATTGTGCCCTGAGGAAACCCGGATAGGGTGAAACATGTTGGCAGTACTCTGTCCCTCTTGGCTGAACCACCCAAGATAAGTGTAACAAATTTTACTAACTATTTATTGAATGAACACACGAGAAAACTATAGCATTGCACAAAAAATCTCTAAAAATTAATGACCCGATGACGATAGGGGGCGTAAAGCCAGTTGCTATGAGATATTATTGAGCATCTGGTGGCACCTCTGAGGGCCTGAAGGAAGCTTATTGAGCAGTTTGGATATAGAAGATTTTGTGGGGAGGGTTATAGTGAAACCCTCTCTTTAGGTTGTCATAGAAAAAAAGAAAGCGACATGGATATGAAATATGTGAACAGGTCTAAACCAGGCCCCTTAAAATATAATTACTATGTGCTTGGCCCTGGGCTCAGTCTCATTCGTAATCCAGTGAAATACCATGTTGGATGTTTAGCTCTTATGATTACACCCTGCTCCTTGGAAAAACATGGGCACTGCCCACTGATTATTAATTCTCATTTAAAAGATCACCACAGACAATTACCACGTTATATTCCAGTCCTGCTTTTCAGATCTGGGAACTGTGGGAAGTGGTATCCTTAAGGAAAATTTCACCAGATATGGCCAGTTCAAGTGTAGCAGATGAGCTAGTAATAGTGAAAACTGTATCATACCACAAGGTCTACTGGGTGTGATATGTCTCTAGGATTAAGGGTGAGAGGAAGAACTGCTACTTTTTGGATTTCGTCCCTCTGACTACAGCTACCGGATTTCTCATAGCCTGCTCTATGTTCAGAAAGCTTCCTCATGACTTGTTGCACCCTCAAGAGGCGTGGTATATATTTCTTCTAATTACATGCTCTCTCCCGCTCCTCCTAGCCATAGTGAATCTTTTACAGCTGATTACTATAGTTAATCTACACTACCATCTCATTAAGAGCATTCCTGGATTTCCTGAACACAACATTGGATCTGTTAGCCACCAAGGAAGGATGACTAGGACAGAGGGTGAAGGCTGTGTAGTTTAGTGGCCATTGTCCATAATGTGAGATGGCTGATTTTAAACTAGGAGCAACCCAGGCACTTTGAACTAGCAGTATCTGCGTTTTTAATAGGCTGGTTTTGACACCAATGAGTGACTAAAAAAAAACCTCAGCCATCATCTTAAGTGAGAGGTTACAGGCGCCTACAAAAGGGACACCAGAATCACACCCACAGAAGTGCCTAAGGTCAAAATAGGCGTGGTTTGGGCTGGAAATGACGTTGGGCGTCGATAGGTGTGACTCTCCATGAAAAGTACTTAGTCGCTATCAACGTAGGCCTTTAATACCCTGGCCTATATTATCGGTGCCTACCTTTAATGAGAGATGTGATCTGCAAACAGTGCCATAGTGTGAGTCATGAAAACGGCGCTGTTTTTGTCGGCGGCCGCCAACTACGGCGCTGTTTGCAGAATCTGCCCCTAAATTTGTAGCTTTTAAGGCCAACATTTTTTTTTCTTCTGAGCATTGGGAGGGAATAGTGAGAAACCTCATTAGCATCCATTTCAATACATTAAAATACAATTTGCTGCCATCTTTGGCGCGCACACCGATACTGCGCTGGAGCCCTCTGAACATTCTGCACACGTCAATGCGCACGCTAGTTCAATGCTAGTTGCCTTTAATGCTGGCATTAGGTTTAACTTCAAATGTATAGGTGGTCTGGATATTGCTTCCATTTGTTGTGTCTTGTGTGTCATTGAACAGACGCCTCAGCCCCACCACTCCACCGCTGTAAAAGATTTTATACTGCGGGAAGCATAGTGTGGTGCTTCATCATTGGCTGTCTATTTCAACCCTTATTTTGTGATTTTTAATTTTTTTGTTAAATTTTTAAATTATTAAATAATTTATTTAAAACTCTTGCATGTATTATCATTTCAAACTTTTAAATTGTAGTAATACTTATCTCAGCCAAACCTGGGGAGTCAGACCCGACATGTTTCACACAAAATCAGTGCTTTATCAAGGGTCTCCCAAGGTCGCCGCCGTCATCCAACTCCAATCTTAATATGAGCAAAAGAGCATTAGGTTTAAAGCATTGGTCCCATGGAGGAGAGACAGCGGTGCGACATATAATGACCCAAGAAAGAAATCAACAGATTAAAGAAAAAAATTTCAGTAATAAATCCAGTTTTCAAAGCAATCAATCTTCTAAGAGGGTTCAAGTTGATTTATCATTACACCTACAGTTTTGAAATCTGTTTCTTTATTGGTGTATTATCTTTAGGTTAATTGTTCATGCTAATTAGTAAGCCACAATTTTTTTTTTCAAAATTCTGTAGCAGCTATGCCATAATTAATTGCTTCTACCACCCTGCCTCTCCCAGGGATGTAACATGTACATCTTTTCAACTGGCATCAAACAACATGAAATTATCCTTCTATTTAAAGAAAGTTAACACCTACTCATCATTGAAGATCTTAAGCAGGAAACCATTCTGCTGGTTGCCTTGGGTACCTGACTTATGCTAAGCACGGGACCTGGCACAGTTTGTCTCCTTCAAGACAGCATAACTGTTACAGCAGTCAAGATATTAAAATTTAATAAAAAAGTATAGAGTTATGTATTAGAAGTGCAGACATGCAGAAGAGAGGTAGAAGATGGAGGAGGGCGTAGCATTAACGCATACTAAAAAGGAGATTGTTTTATCGTCTTTGTCAGACAATGTCTGCCATGCTATCTTGTTGTAGTGGTTAGACCTGCAGCCTCAGCACCCTGAGGGTTCAAACCCACACTGCTTCTTGTGACCCTGGGCAAGTCACTTAATCCCCCCGGTGCCCCAGGTACATTAGATTGTGAAAAGTTCCAGCCTCTGATAACCAGAGCTGGTATTGTGATGTCATAAAGTCTCATTCCACCAATGCCTAAGAGCCAACCTCATCAGTGATGTCACAATGGCTTCATTGTCCTATACTTGGCTCACTTTTACTACATTTTGATTTCTAGAGTGGTGTAATGGTTAGAGCTACGGCCTCAGCACCCTTAGGTTGTGGGTTCAAATCCACGCTGCTCCTTGTGACCCCGGGAAAGTCACTTAATCCTCCCATTGCCTCAAGTACATTAGATAGATTGTGAGCCCACCAGGACAGATAAGGAAAAATGCTTGAGTACCTGAATAAATTCATGTAAACTGTTCTGAGCTCCACTGGAGGAATGGTATTGAACAGTGTTTTTCAACCTTTTTACACCTATGGACCGGCAGAAATAAAGAATTATTCTGTGGACCGGCATCGGTCCATGGACCAGCGGTTGAAGATTTGAAGAACACTGGGCTAAGTTGTGGGCCAGACCCCACCCATCTCTACCCAATCTCCACCCCAGACTCCGCACCCATAATAGTACTAATTGCATCTTGCACGTCCCGTGCCTCATCTGAAAGACGTTGCAATGTCAGAGCGAAGGCTTCCAGTTCAGGCGCAGGACGCCCATAGGAGCCGCTGCCCGTGGCTTTGTGCACACAATCAGTGAGGAAGAGGGAGCCGGCTTGAAGATAACGCCGCATCGATCGCACCGTGGTCCAGCGGTTGAAGAACACTGTTTTGGGCCTGATGCACGTGCTGGCCCTGTGGACCAGCAGGAAATTTCTGTGGACCGTCACCGATCCATCAACCGGTGGTTGAAGAACACTGGTATAGAACACTGAATAAATGAATAGGTTGGAGAGTGATCATAGAAAAACGGTAGAGTGAGACCAGAAAAAATATTAGTGTGGATAAGGGGAGATAGTTAAGGAGGTAGTAATACCTCTAGACCAACTATTGGTGAGATTTCATCTGAAGGATTATCTAATTCTGGAGTATGGATCTCCAGAGCAAAGTTTCCCAATATTTTCAAGCCCCTGGAACACCTACTCTAGCAATAAAGATTGCGTGGCATATGAATCTGAGGAATGGCCCTTGGATAGGGTTACCAGACGTCTGGATTTACCCGGATAGGTTTTTAGAGGACATGTCTGGGTGTCCGGATGACTTTTCAAATCTGGCACCTTGGGACCGTGGCGGGAGGGCCTCTGCGCATGCGTGGATGCAACACGGTAACGTCATTCTCACGCATCCGCACATGCGTAGATGCCCTCCTGACTTGGTCCCAAGGACGGGAACAGGTTGAGGAGGCGGGGCTGGGGCATAACAGGGCATGGCTTGGGCCTAACGGGGTGAGGCTGGGAGGGCCTGGGGCGGGGCTTAGTGTCCAGATTTTACAGGAGTAAAATCTGGTAACCCTACCCTTGGAGGATGCAGGATCACATGCAGAGAACCTCAGGGTGGGTGGGGCCACGTGGGAAAAACCACTGTTGCTTCATGGTAGGGGGATATGAAGCAGGCAATGTGGGCCCTGAGCAGCCTTATATGATCAAAGGAGGAACAAGGAAAGTTTCACTCATCTCTGGCCTCTTTCATGAATTGCTGCCTTATGGAATGGGCTCCCTACTATTCCTCTGCAAGGGGTACGTGATATCTAGGCATTGGGACATTTAGGCCTGATTCTCTTACTCTGTCTCCTAGCTTCAGTTCCACCTCACTCCTTCCCAATAGCATTGCTTCCTCTCCGGCTCCTCGGCTACCCAGGATCTCACTTTCCTATCTCCTCCGCCATTCCTACCATCCTCATCGAACTCAAGCCCCTCTTCCTCTGCAGCTCCTTTTGCTGAGGCTCCATGGAAAGCAGCAACAGTGGAGCGGATCACGAGAAGAACAGCAGGGCAGCATTTGCAGACCACTGGGAGTCGCTACAAGGCTTTGCCGGCGGACCATCAAGCACCCCCCCCCTCAGTGATCAGATGGGATTGGCTCCACTATAGGACAAATAGGGAGGGGGGAAGGAGTCACCCTGCAATGATAGAATTGAGCATTGAAAGTAGATACTCTCCATTCCTAGACAGTATATTTTCCAGTGTGGAAGCTACATAGTAACATAGTAGATGACGGCAGATAAAGACCCGAATGGTCCATCCAGTCTGCCCAACCTGATTCAATTTAAATTTTTTTTTTTTTTCTTCTTAGCTATTTCTGAGCGAGAATCCAAAGCTTTACCCGGTACTGTGCTTGGGTTCCAACTGCCGAAATCTCTGTTAAGACTTACTCCAGCCCATCTACACCCTCCCAGCCATTGAAGCTATTTAATGAGGGGCTGCTGAAGAGTTCTCAGCCCAACCAATAAAGCTGGGGCAATCTCCATCGAGGGCTACACACATAGTTCAGCGATTTTCCACTTTTTTTTGTTCCGTATTTTTCTGACAGAACGAAATCAAAGTAGAAAATCACTGAATTAAGTGTAAAGCCCTTGATGGAGACTACCCCAACTTTGTTGGGTTGAGAACTTTTCAACAGCCCCTTGTAACTGTCAAATAGGTAAGGGCATCTTTTTACATTTAAAATGGAAAAGGTGCCACATCTTGTGCATTTGTATATTTATTAAGTGGCATTGTCTTTGATGTTCCCCAATTCATCCCGCATCCTGAAAAGAACTCTGTTATTTTACGTGTTTTAATTGTTTTTCAGTTTAGTAATTTATGGAAAATAGCTGCCTTATCTTTTTGGACCCCTGTTAGGTTACAAAAGTTAGACAGTTCTAAATCTAATAGATGCTGGCACTGTCATCTAGACATTGGGACACTGGATCATCTGTTATTCTATTGTCCTCTGATATAAGAGGACTTAACTTTTGGAAGTCAATATGAGGACAGATTAATCTCGTACTGGAATCTACAATTCCATTGACCTATGAGGCAGTCATATGTGGAACACTACTGTATGTTAAGCCCCCCATGGACCGCTATAAATGCCGGCTTTTACTGATTATGACTGGGATAGCCATACAGATGATAACTCGCAATAGGAAAAATTGTGATCGACTTAATTTTTCTTTTTGGTGGGCGAGCTTATGTTTAAGCTTTAGGTATGAGAAAATGAATGCCAACATACTAGGCAACAAAACAAAGGAGAAAGTCCAACTTTGTCTGCAGAAAAAACCAAGCAGGAGAAACAAACAAAACTACAGACTGTGTACAAGATGCAGGCAAAAATTTATTGTACCAAAATTAAAATGCAAATAAGTAAAATAAAACCCTTTTACCAATCAAGGGACCCGACACGGTCCGTGTTTCGGACAAACTTCGTCAGGGGTCCATGGTGAAAAAGGTTGGGACATACCATAAAAAATGAAGATAAGTAACAAAGTGCCTGTATATTGTGTTTGCCGAGGATTGCTGCAAAAAGTAAAGCGTCTCAAGGAAGCCAACATACTAGGGCATTCTAAGATATTTAACTTAGTTTGGGGTCCATTGACGTCTTTTGTACATTTGTTATAGTTCTTTTATTCCTCTTTTTGTTGGTATAATTCAAACACATCCAGGGGGGGGAGGGTTATATCTTTAATGTGATTCCTTGAGGTAATTGTGGGGTGGGGGAGGGGCCTTATATTATTGCTTTGCTACTGTTTGTTATTGTTTGCTACTTATTTGTTATTGTTACGGATATGAATATTGTCTTGCACTTTTTGTTAGTAATGGAAAATCAATAAAGATTTATTAAAAAAAAAAAAAAATAGCAGCCTTATCATCAGTATTGTTGTTAATAGAAACACAAAAGCATGATGGCAGATAAAGGCTAAATGGTCCATCCAGCCTTCCCATCTGCAGTAACCATTATCTCTTTCTTTCTCTAAGAGATCCCACGAGCCTATCCCACGCTCTCTTGAATTCAGACACAGTCTCCATCTCCACCACCACTTCTGGGAGACTGTTCCACACATTTATCAGAGACGCGGCAGAGCAAATCAGGGCAGTAGAAGGGCCCGAAGCAGCGTGTGAAGACTGCTGCACACGCTGCTGGAATCACCAGGTTCGTAGTCGGGACCGCGGGAAGGGAAGGGGGGGGGCGGCAAAGGACTTTGCAACTGCTGACAGCCGCCACTGCGGCCTGCAGCCGCCGACAGCCGCGGCGGCCTACATCACCTCGGGGGGGGGGGGATACTCACGCATGCGCACTCCTACCTTCGGTGCCTTACAGCGCACTGAAAACAGGCGCACGCAGGTGGGAGTGCGCATGCGCGCTTAGGGCTTTATTATATTAGATCTTTGGGCTCCTTTTACTAAGGTGCACTAGCGTTTTTAGCGCATGCTGCATTGCTGTGCGTGCTAACCCCATGCTACACACCAAAAACTGATGCCAGCTGAATGCTGGCGTTAGCATCTAGCGCGCGTGGCAATTTTGCACGCGCTAAGCGCGTGCTAAAACCACTATCGCAGTTTAGTAAAAGGAGCCCTTGGTGTCATTGGGTTGGGGGATTAGAGTGTTGGAATGGGAAATATTACCATGGAACAAGTAAGGTTTTTGTTATTAATATTTGTGTTCACATTTGGTATTCATGGTTAATAAAGATTAAAGTTTAAAAAATACAGAAAAAATTTCCAGTGCCAAAATAAAAAAATAACAGAGAGAGAGCAGATAACCCTGGCGGTTGCAATAGGCAGCTTCATTTGCCAACTGCATTCACACTTAGAAGTACCTCTACAATTCTTAAGCCTTGGGTAGGGCTCAAATTGCCAAAGCATAATACCAGTCAAGACCGAGAAAAGCACAAAGGCCCAGATTCTAGAAACGGCAATAGGTGCTCTACTGCTGCCTAACTTAGGGGTCCTTTTACTAAAGGTGCGTTAGCCGTTTTAGCGCGTGCTTAATATTAGCGTGCGCTAAACGCTAACGCATCCGTAGGCTTATAATGGGCGCGTTAGCGTTTAGCGTGCGCTAAAACGGCTAACGTTCCTTAGTAAAAAAGACCCCTTAACTACTTTAATTGGTTTTATTCAGCATGGTAATTGACCGTGCCATTAAAAACCAATTAAAAGCTTGTTAAAAAACAAGTAGGCCCCGGAATCACTTCTAAGCTTGGCCTCTCACAGCGCCTGCGGTCAAAGGAGATGATCTTAGGCACCATTAGCCGCAGTTCTCCATCAAACATAAGCACTAGTAATGAAGGCCTTGGAAAACCTTGGCCTACATTACTAGCACCTGTTTTTCCTTAGCCGCAATTCTGTTAACGGCGCCTACGGGTGATTGACATGTCGACGGCGTCGTTTTTTGTCGCCGCTGCCTGATGTAGGCGCCGTTTGCAGAATCTGGCCCAAAATATGTATATAGAGAAGGGGTTCTCATCCCACTCCTCAGGACACACCCAGCCAATCAGGTTTTCAGGCTATCCGAAATGAACACGCCAGCAGCATACAAAGATTTTAAGAATAAATGGGATGCCCACGTCGGATCCCTACGAGGGTAGCATAGAGGAGGGCAGCTTGGGGACGATTGATAGAGTGTAGATTGGGGGAGGGTTGTTGGAGTGGGCAGACTTGATGGGCTATGGCCCTTTTCTGCCGTCATTTTCTATGTTTCTATGAGATAAAGTCTCCATTGTATGCAAACCTGTATCGTGCATATTCATTGCGAGGTTCTTGAAAACCTGACTAGCTGGGTGTGTCCTGAGGACTGGAGAACCCCTGACATAGACAGAGGTACACCCCCATAAACCCACAAATTCCTTCCCCCTCTCCCCCCAATAACCTGGATCAGTGGATATTTTTCAGAGTAAATGAGCTGTTTGAAAACTAAACACCGTACACATTGTTGGCTCTTTCAGTAAGTATAACAGTGAGAACCTATTATTTTGCTGTATATGTCCTCCTCCCCCCGCCCCCCCCCCCCCGACAAGAAGCAGCCACTGTAATCACTTAGCTTGCCTACTGATTAAGCCAGCCCTGTGTGAAATACGTTCTCTTTTTTTATGGGGGGGGTCATCGTATTGTAGGGACTGGGAATAGAAAGATGCTCTACAGAAATGGAGTCCTCTCACTGAGATACTTCTCCTTATTTCAGTGTCTCTCAAACTGTGTGCCAAGGCACAGTGGTGTGCCCCAAAGAGATTCCAGATATCCCATGAGAGATTCCAGAATTTTACTTCATTTAAAAAAATTCCCTTCATAAGTATACACTAGAATAGATTTCATGTATGTCGTGTATGCAAGAGTCTGTCAATGTTATGAGCATCTATACATCAGAATATGACCGCCCAGAGAAGCATCATCCTTTGATGTCACTTGAAAACTAACGGCAAGTAATTTTTAGTTTTATTTTTTCACCCAGTAGTTATCCTAACTTGAGTAACAAAGCAGTCAAGGCTTTATTACCGTTTGGATCTTTTTATCTTTGCAAACTTGGATTTTCAGCTCTGACAGGAATAAAATTTTTTTAAAAAAAAGAGAACGGCAGAGGGTGGATGATGAAATGCGTGTTTGCTTGTCAACTGTCGAGCTGCGTTTCGAGTTAATTTGCACACAACAAGCACATCCGTCGCATTGATTAGCAATTCTATTCTATCTACTTTAGTTTCACCATTGTTACAATCACCCATACATAGCTTAAAGAACTTTAAATAAATAACTCTCAAATTTAAGTTTTTGTTGGTTTTGCAATTTTATAATTTCGATTATAATGTGCCGCAGGAAACATTTGCTCCGTTTAGTGTGCCAGAGCTAAAAAAAGTTTGAGAGACACTGCCTTATTTGAACAAAAAATGTTCTTGTGAGTTTGTAGGACTTCTCTGCCCTGCAGGCTGATTACCCCGTTGAGGAAGAGGAACATGCCAAAAACAGCATATTTTCTTCGGATTATGAAAAATCCTTGGAGGCCAAAGGAAAGCTCTAAGTACACAAACTGCATACCATCAAAGTCAAATACCTTTCAAGTTTGTCAGAGACAAAACTAGTAACACACCTGTAATTATTTATACACACTTCACACCTCTTTTTTTCTTTTTGTAGGCACGGCCTTCAAGTTTTAAGATGATTAAAAGTGGGAAGGCCCAGCATGTCACTTATTTTCAAATCTCTATATTTCAGGCTTCAACGCGAAGGAGATTCAAGTCTTCAAATTCACAAAATCTAGATTTTGTAAAAGGGGGTGTGTTATTTATTCAATTTTCTACACTGTTCTCTCAAGGGAGCTCAAAACAGTTTACATGAATTTATTCAGGTACTCAAATGTTTTTTCCTGTCTGTCCCGGTGCGCTCACAATCTTTCCAACGTACCTGGGGCAATGGGGGGATTAAGTTTTAACCAGATATTCTTTGCTTCAGCCAGGTGTGGCCTGCTACTGACTATCCTGGCATTAAAAAAATGCTGACTGCCATGGACTAAATAATTTGGGGAGCGGGAATATTTTAGAGATTTGCAACCCCTGAAATGCTTAATATGTTTGGTTTCCCATGGCATATACTTAAATATTTCTTTTATTTGGGTTTTTTAAATAGTAATGTAAGTCTCCCTCCAACTTAGGAATCAAGGAAACTCTTATATCTTGGCATCCCAAGTCCTCTAAATTTTCTTCACACTTCTACCTCTAACCCTCTGTTGTAGTTCCTTCCTATTTCTCCTACTGTAAACCGCGTCGAGCTCTACGAACGTGGAGATGATGCGGTATACAAATCTAAGGATTAGATTAGATTAGTTCTTCATTTTGGGAGAAATGTGGTTAGTTATGTGCATTGTTTCAGAAAGAGCTCGCAGGCTTCCAGAAGTGCATTCTATTTCCAAACAGTGCACACTTTTTACAACTATTGTTCCTTCTAAGGGCTAGATTCACAAAGCAAACCGATCACTTACCTCTCTGCCGACCATCCTCCGATCCGCGCAGGCATATGAAGGCAACGGCATGCAAAGTAGGCAGAGATGCGATTCACTAAACAAAACCCTGCAACACTGACTGGGCTGGCCGATGAAAAAAAGGCGACTGCTGACCAGTCGCTGAAGCCTTTTCCGGCTGCTCTGCCTTCTGCCACCCTGCTCTCTGCCCTGTCAACTCCTATCCTGCAGCCCCGAACGCGCCTGCCTGTCTGCCTGAACACGCTGCCTGGCTGCCCCAAACATGCCCCTTCCCCGCACTGCAAGCCCATGGTTTTAACCCGCAGGCTTAAGCGGGTTAAAACCATGGGCTCCAAAAAAAAACGATTGCCTATTTTTTTTAAAAAAAATCTATGCCGACCCTGAGGTCCAGTGCATGCGCAGACCATCTACAGATGCGCGGGGATCGCTATCGAGTGAACCGGGAAGGCAGATGGGGGCGTTCCTCCGATCGCCCCCATCTGCATGCGCGTGATGTCACCGTGTTGCATCTTCGCATACGCAGATGCCGTCCCGACGTTGCTCCTAGCTGGAAGCTTTTCAAAACCCGGACAAAGTGCCGGGTTTTGATAAGCCACCCAGATGCCCGGACACGTCCTCTAAAAGTAGGACCATGTCTGGGGAAATCTGGACGTCTGGTAACCCTATTCTAAGCTGCGCAGGAGTCCTCCAACTGCACTGCTGCCAGTGAGTGGGGATGCGTCAATATTATGCTTTCAGTCATCAGGGACAGGCAGATTCCCTGGAGTCCTGCAGAGCTGGCCTGCCCCTCGCTATTGACCATGCGATAGTGAAACAGCACCCCCTGCTGGCAGGACTTTAGCTGGAGGACTTCCCGCTCAGTTAAAGGGAACGGTGTTTACAACACAGGAAATAATTCAAAATGTCATTTTTCCTGTCATTTCACAACACTCCACGGGAAATGTCTTGTTAAACAAATACACATCCCTTTGGTGTGCATTCCATCAGGCTGTAAAGGTGCTAATGTGATAAACTGCTAATTTTTATAAAGAGAGTTGAGTGAGGCCTATTAAAGAAAGAAAGTGCTATAGTGTTAATTGTTTGTCTGAACTAAGCGATAGCACCTTTTCATAGATATTTAATTTGACATAATGCCAGAGAGAAGTTATTTCCTCAAGTCAGTTTTACCACAACATTGTACTCAAACATTTTGGGATCCTTTTACTAAGACGCCCTAGCCGTTTCAGTGCACGCTAAACGCTAACACACCCATTATATTCTATGGACGCGTTAGCGCACACTAAGGCCTGGATTCACTAACCTGCCGGATCGGGCCCTATCCAGGTCCGATTCGGGCCGGTCCGATGAATTCAGGAAAGAAAAATATGCAGATAGGGCCGATCGGAGGAACGCCTCCATCTGCCTGCACGGATCGCTCTATAGCGATCCCCGCGCATGCGCAGACCATCTGTAGATGGTCTGCGCATGCCTGTCTGAGACGCAACCTTTTTTTTTTTTTACTTAAAATTTTTTTTTAACTGAAAACTTTAGTTTTTAGCCCTGTGAGCCCGTGGTGTTAGCCCACTTTAAACCCGCGGGTTAAAACTACGGGCTCACTGGGTGGGGAAGGGCAGGAGAACAGCGATGCGGCAGGAGAGATTCGGGGAAGATCAAGGCAGAGCGGGGCGGCATGAGGGCGAGCAGCAGAGATAAGAAGCAGGGCAGCATTCGGGGCGAGCAGGCAGGAGAGATTGCAGGGCAGACAGCAGGGCTTCCAGTCGGTCCCCAGCAGTTGCTTCGTCAGGTGATCGGCCAGCCCAGTCGGATCGGAAATTTGGTGTAGTGAATTGGGTTGCTGTCCAATTTGCATGCATTTTACCTCATTTGCATGCACAGATTCGAAGCGGATCGCAGGAGAGGTAAGTGAATCAGGCCAGATGGAAATTTGATAGTAAAGGGGTCGCAAACCGATCAGTAAACGATCGGTTTGCTTTGTGAATCTAGCCCTAAATTGGCTAGCGCGCCTTATTAAAAGAGGGGGATTATGATTTAGAGGGACAAATCTTTACCTTTCCAAGCAGTACTGAGTGTTATACATAAAATATTTGATGAGTTCTCTTCTCTTCAACAATTTTGGAGAAATTGGAAAAATTGGACATTTCATCTTAAACTTTTAACTACAAAGTTACGACAAACTTGACAGTACAGTGTATTAGCATCATTGTCTCATTTATTTATTTATTTGAAATCGGCTCACACCTTTTTTCAGAAGTAGGTCAAAGTGAACAACGTTTTGGTACATTAGCGGTGGCATAGCTTCAGGTAGGCTTGGATGGGCCAAAGCCCACCCATTCTTGGCTCAGGCCCACCCAGTCCAGAGGCCAATGAGGCTCCCAAAATACCTCAGCAGTAGCCACCTCGGTCTCCTCTCTTCCTCTCCTGTGCCCCTGGATCTGGCTTCTGCTACTCCCCAAACTGCTGTCTGGCAAATCTCCCTCTCTCTAAACCCCCCATTGTCACCATGGTTGCCACAGCTCTACTTTAAAACTGCCACCAGCAGCAGCGATTCATATCTACTTCCTGTGCTAGCTCCACAGACTTCCTTCTGCTCTGTCCTGTCCTTACTGATATCACTTCCTGTTTTCTCTCTTTTACAAAAACTTAGACTGTGAGCCCACTAGGGACAAAGAAAGTACCTCATTATAAATATATACTGCTTTAGTTGTACCACGAAAGGTAGTATATTAGATCCATGACCCTTTACCCTCTCTGACTGAATGTGGCAAGTAAAAGTCTATGAGGCCAGCACAGTTGATATAAATCGCTGCTCCTGTTGGTATCAGTTCTGAGGTAGAGTGGTGATAGTGACTCCATGACAGTGGCCAAATAAAATTATATGACCCCCTCCTCCTGGGAGAGGTGAAATAATGATGCAGAGAGAGCCCACCCAGGTTTTGCGACCCTATTTGGGGGTCTCAACCCACAGTTTTGGAAGTTCTACTCTAAACAGATTGACTCTACAATGCAGAACTTCATTGTCCACTTCTCATTCACAAAAACTTTTGTCTACAGAGTATTTACCTAAAGACCTTATGCACTTGGCAAATTATTGCAGTTGTGATATGGGAATTCTATCATAAACATTTAGTATATTGAACTTATTGGAAAAGAAATCCCTAGGCTGAGCTGAGACTAGTTTAAGACGCTACTCAGAACTTTTTCCAAACCCAAGCCTATAGGTTGGGAGGTGTGGAAACTCCAGTTTCTTTAAAATGTAATCAAGAAGATACCTTTTACCATGCTTTGTGGGTATGTCACTGTATCGGAGCTGTTTCAGAGTTATTGCTCGCTTTGTGGAGTGAATACTTGTACAGGCTATTTTATTTTTAAAGTCCATTAGGTATTTTTGCTGTGTAACATAGTAACATAGTAACATAGTAACATAGTAACATAGTAACATAGTAGATGACGGCAGATAAAGACCCGAATGGTCCATCCAGTCTGCCCAACCTGATTCAATTTAAATTTTTTTTTTTTTTTTTCCTTCTTAGCTATTTCTGGGCGAGAATCCAAAGCTCTACCCGGTACGGTGCCTGAGTTCCAACTGCCAAAATCTCCGTCAAGACCCACTCCAGCCCATCTACACCCTCCCAGCCATTGAAGCCCTCCCCAGCCCATCCTCCACCAAACGGCCATACACAGACACAGACCGTGCAAGTCTGCCCAGTTACTGGCCTAGTTCAATATTTAATATTATTTTCTGATTCTAAATCCTCTGTGTTCATCCCACGCTTCTTTGAACTCAGTCACAGTTTTACTCTCCACCACCTCTCTCGGGAGCGCATTCCAGGCATCCACCACCCTCTCCGTAAAGTAGAATTTCCTAACATTGCCCCTGAATCTACCACCCCTCAACCTCAAATTATGTCCTCTGGTTTTACCATTTTCCTTTCTCTGGAAAAGATTTTGTTCTACGTTAATACCCTTTAAGTATTTGAACGTCTGAATCATATCTCCCCTGTCTCTCCTTTCCTCTAGGGTATACATATTCAGGTCTTCCAGTCTCTCCTCATACGTCTTCTGGCGCAAGCCTCCTATCATTTTCGTCGCCCTCCTCTGGACCGCCTCAAGTCTTCTTACGTCTTTCGCCAGATACGGTCTCCAAAACTGAACACAATACTCCAAGTGGGGCCTCACCAATGACCTGTACAGGGGCATCAACACCTTCTTCCTTCTACTGACTACGCCTCTCTTTATACAGCCCAGAATCCTTCTGGCAGCAGCCACTGCCTTATCACACTGTTTTTTCGCCTTTAGATCTTCGGACACTATCACCCCAAGGTCCCTCTCTCCGTCCGTGCATATCAGCTTCTCTCCTCCCAGCATATACGGTTCCTTCCTATTATTAATCCCCAAATGCATTACTCTGCATTTCTTTGCATTGAATTTTAGTTGCCAGGCATTAGACCATTCCTCTAACTTTTGCAGATCCTTTTTCATATTTTCCACTCCCTCTTCGGTGTCTACTCTGTTACAAATCTTGGTATCATCTGCAAAAAGGCACACTTTTCCTTCTAGCCCTTCAGCAATGTCACTTACATACATATTGAACAGGATTGGCCCCAGCACCGAACCCTGAGGGACTCCACTAGTCACCTTTCCTTCCTTCGAGCGACTTCCATTAACCACCACCCTCTGGCGTCTGTCCGATAGCCAGTTTCTGACCCAGTTCACCACTTTGGGTCCTAACTTCAGCCCTTCAAGTTTGTTCAACAGCCTCCTATGAGGAACTGTATCAAAGGCTTTGCTGAAATCCAAGTAAATTACATCTAGCATATGTCCTTGATCCAGCTCTCTGGTCACCCAATCAAAAAATTCAATCAGGTTCGTTTGGCACGATTTACCTTTTGTAAAGCCATGTTGCCTCGGATCCTGTAACCCATTAGATTCAAGGAAATACACTATCCTTTCTTTCAGCAACACTTCCATTATTTTTCCAACAACTGAAGTGAGGCTCACCGGCCTGTAGTTTCCTGCTTCATCCCTGTGACCACTTTTATGAATAGGGACCACATCCGCTCTCCTCCAATCCCCAGGAATCACTCCCGTCTCCAGAGATTTGTTGAACAAGTCTTTAATAGGACTCGCCAGAACCTCTCTGAGTTCCCTTAGTATCCTGGGATGGATCCCGTCTGGTCCCATCGCTTTGTCCACCTTCAGTTTTTCAAGTTGCTCATAAACACCCTCCTCCGTGAACGGCGCAGAATCTACTCCATTTTCTCGTGTAACTTTGCCGGACAATCTCGGTCCTTCTCCAGGATTTTCTTCTGTGAACACAGAACAGAAGTATTTGTTTAGCACATTTGCTTTCTCCTCATCACTCTCCACATATTTGTTCCCAGCATCTTTTAGCCTAGCAATTCCATTTTTTATCTTCCTCCTTTCACTAATATATCTGAAAAAATTTTTATCTCCCTTTTTTACATTTTTAGCCATTTGTTCTTCCGCCTGTGCCTTCGCCAAACGTATCTCTCTCTTGGCTTCTTTCAGTTTCACCCTGTAGTCCTTTCTGCTCTCCTCTTCTTGGGTTTTTTTATATTTCATGAACGCCAACTCTTTCGCCTTTATTTTCTCAGCCACTAGGTTGGAGAACCATATCGGCTTCCTTTTTCTCTTGTTTTTATTGATTTTCTTCACATAAAGGTCCGTAGCCATTTTTATCGCTCCTTTCAGCTTAGACCACTGTCTTTCCACTTCTCTTATGTCCTCCCATCCTAACAGCTCTTTCTTCAGGTACTTTCCCATTGCATTAAAGTCCGTACGTTTGAAATCTAAAATAGAAACTACAAGAATTAAGGGGAAAGAACCTAAAGTATTGTTCGCTAAAGTCTCTATCATGGGGATAAAAGCAATTTCCAATATTGGACACTAGATCAGCCACCATTCCATCATCAAGCACAGTTTTTTTTAATCTGAGACTATTATATCCAGTCACTTCCACTGAAAGCACAAAGTTGAGTGTGTAATCAATTAGGGAAGATTCTAAAAAAGGATCTAACCCAAACATAGGATCCTGCTTTTCATAGGGAGGGATAGGAGATAAGGGATGAGAGAGATAAGGGGCAGTTATGATATGATAATGAGAAGTCTTTTTCAGAAGCCTGTAGGGTTATCAGAGTCCAAGCCTTACATGGTGGCTGCTTGAAAGGGATCAGGTGGAGGGGGGTTGTGAGGAGGGGAAAGGATCTTTGGAAGGGTGTCTTATACTCCTACTGCTTGTTAAGTTCAATAAAAATGTTTAAAAAAAAGGATTATGTGTCTTATGTGCATATGAGAGGTTATCCACACAAAATCACCATGAGAGCATGGAAAAGGGCCAAAAATTGTCATCGCCCATGGGTCATGACCACTCACAACAACAGAAACAAACATAATGAACAACCTCAGACGGTATGCGTAATGCCATATTCTAATATCAGTAATGATATAAAACATATCATCCTCAAACATTGGCCAACAGTCCAATATCATCAGGTGTTAAAAGACAAACCTAAATTTGCATTCTCTAGGGCATCAAATCTCGGAGAAAAGCTAAAATATAGATCATGCACCCTTGGGAATAATGTATCTGATCAACCACATAAACCTTGTGGCAAATGTAAATTATGCCAATTTGTATGGGATATTTCCCAGATTAAAACCCCAGGGGTGAAGCGGAAAAATTACAAACTCTATTCCGGGACTGACTGCGATTCTGCGGGAGTAGTTTACTGCATAGTATGCCCATGTCATAAATTTTTCATAGGCCAAACTTCACGCAAAATCAAAGTCAGAATATCAGAACATATCAGCGGCATACGCAATCAAAGACTATCTGCACCACTTACAGCTCATTGGTTAGAAAAATCTCATGCAATTCACGACTTGAAATATACTGTGTTGCAACATATTAAGAATATCAATGGTGACCTTTCAAAATGTTTGATAAGAAAAGAACAAAGGTTCATTTATGAGTAGGGTACATTAATTCCTAAAGGGTTGAATCACGAGATAGAATGGTTGTCCCTTTAAAAGTATTTGTATTCGTGCAGTAGACCCCTCCCCTTTGACATCACTTCCGTTATGGTTAGATGCGTTTTCAAAAGAGCTCTATATAAGGCCCGTACATACGGTTTATGTTCATTCAGCAACAGATTTTAGCCCCTAGCGATCACGGGGAGCTGATATAAGGTAAGAGATTAAGGTCATAACTTAAGATAGTGCACACTACATGAGTTTATGTTGAGTAAGACTAGTAATAATTAATGTAATAGGCTCCCGTTTGGAATCTTTTTAAGATTTAGTATATTTTCTCGTAATGATTACCCTGTATGCTCGTTCTAACAGAGTCCTTCCCTGAAGACGATATCCATCGAAACTCGAGTCGGGGGGGACATGGACAATTTGTGGAGGAGTCACAACAGTGGTTTTTAACACGTTATTAACACAAGTTAATTTCTTCACCGCTGGGGAACAATAACAAGATCTAACCATCCTACTCACAGATAAGTAACCACATTTTGAAACTTTTAATAATAATAAACAGGATGGTGAGGGGACAGTGAATTTCAATGATGGTCCCCCAATGAACCCCAGTTTGGTGATTTCACCAGTCACGGGTGTTGGTTCTGAGATATTCACAATATTTAATTAAGAATTATATAATATAAAGAGCTACTGTGATTAAATTACATATTGGTTATTATGTGCATATGAACCTAGAACAGCATTAATCCTCTGTTTGGCCCTTCCCTCATAATATAAATACAGTTTAAAGAACCCACAAATGAGGCATTGTGTGATTCTGGCAGAAGAGGAAAACTGGCAAAGGAAGAAACTGTAGGTAAGGAAATCCAGTTTGCCAACTTCTCCAGCTGGCTGGAACACAGTATACAAGAGGTGAGGAAGAAGAGACAGATATCTGAGGACAAGATGGCTCTCTGGCCTTCCTCCTCCCTTCCAGCCCCCACACCTTCTCTTCTGCCTGCAGCTGATTTACCAGGACAAAAAATCTGCCGAAGGAGTCATTGAATTACACTTATGAGAAGGCCCTTCATAAACATTTGGGCCCTAGGGATAAGCTAAGCATTCCTCTGTCTTAATCCAGCTCTGGGTGAAATGACCAGTCATTTCAAGCTATATTTATTTTATGTATTTAAAACATTTATAACCCGCATATCAAACGTCTATGCAGATAACACCATTACGTGCATAAAACTAGACTGACTTAGATTAAAAAAAGCAAAACTGACTTAGATTAAAAGCAAGACTGACTTAGATTAAAAAAGGAAAACTAGAAAAATACCCAAATCTGAAAATGCCAGTCGAAAAAAGTGGGCTTTCAAACTTTTTCGAAAGGCCAAAAAGTCAGTGATCAAACGAATACGATCTGGGACTCAGTTCCACAACGATGGTCCAGCTACTCGAAACATGCGAGCACGATTCACAATTTTGGTCACAAAGTGGATTGAAGGAATAACCAAATAGTCTCTGCATGGAATGTTGCTACTCTTTGGGTTTGGTACTAGTGGTACTTTTTGGCCAGGTACTAGTGACCTGGATTGGCCACCGTGAGAACGGGCTACTGGGCTTGATGGACCATTGGTCTGACCCAGTAAGGCTATTCTTAAGTTCTTAACATGGGAGTAGCGAGGTAATCATGCTATCACCCTAGCTGCAGCGTTCTGAGCTACTTGAAGTGCTCTAAGTAATATCTTCGGTAAGCCACACAGAAGAGAATTAGTAAATAAACAATATTTATCTTTCTAAAGTTGGGTTTTCTAGAATTGAGGGGTCAATCTTCAGTTAGGCACCATTTATAGATTCTACCTAAATTGGACTTGGGCACTGGTAGGCATCAAAATCATAGGCGTCCCCTATATATGGCAGGGTTTTCTTGTCCTATTAATCCTCTATTACAGAGAAGCGTATAGCACGAACTGCAGTTAAGTGCTTGTTTCTTACTGTAGAAAACAAGTTCTATAACATCAATGTCTTAAAAACCGTACAGTGAGCCACAAAAAAAGGAAATCAAGACCTTACTTGAATATAATTTAAATTTTAGTGAGAAGACCTCAGTGCGGATTGAACAGTCAGATAAATGAACTAACGTTCAATACTTCAACCCGTGTGCAGGCTACAACCTGGCACACCGCACCGTCGTAGCGTCTTCCGTGGGTGATGCAAACTCGTGCAAAACTAATAAAGTGCAATAATACTAAGGGCTCCTTTTCCGCGCGTTAGGGCTTTAACGCGCGGAATAGCGTGCAATGCCGCATGCGCTAGACGCTGACGCCAGCATTGAGCTGGCGTGAGTTCTAGCCGTGCAGCGCGCGCTAATCTGCTGCATGCGCTAAAAACGCCAGTAAAAGGAGCCCTAAAGAAAGGTGTATATTCACAGTGCTGCGCCAACGCAGTTTGTAAAACAAAATTACTGCACCGCCCTGCGAACTAAAATAAGACAAAGTTACTTATCTCAAAGAGAGATCCGGAGAACAGGACTCCCAGAGATATATCAGGACAAGAAATCCAATTTGAAAGGTAACAATGCACTGCTCATAAACATAGAAACATCGAAACTGACGGCAGAAAAGCGCCACGGCCCATCCAGTCTGCCCACAACAATGACCCACCCCTACCTTCCTCTATGAAGAGATCCCACGTGCCAATCCCATTTTTTCTTAAAATCTGGCACGCTGCTGGCCTCAGTTACCTGCAGTAGAAGATCATTCCAGCGATCAATCACTCTTTCAGTGAAGAAATATTTTCTGGTGTCACCATGAAATTTACCACCCTTGAGTTTCAGCGGATGCCCTCTCGTTGCCGTGGGCCCCCTGAGAAAAAAAGATATCTTCTTCCACCTCGATACAGCCCATAGAAACATAGAAAGGTGACGGCAGAAAAGGGCTACAGCCCATCAAGTCTGCCCACTCTACTGACCCACCCCATTAAGTCTGAGTGCTGCTCGACCCATGTAGGGATCCCACGTGGATGTCCCATTTATTCTTAAAGTCGAGCACGCTTGTGGCCTTGATTATCTGCACCGGAAGTTTGTTCCAGTGATCTACCACTCTTTCTGTGAAGAAATACTTCCTGGTGTCACCACTAAATTTCCCTCCTCTGAGTTTGAGCGGGTGCCCCCTTGTGACTGAGGGTCCCTTGGGAAGGAATATATCGTTTTCCACCTCGACACGACCTGTGACGTACTTAAAAATCTCAATCATGTCACCCCTTTTCCTGCGCTCCTCTAGAGAGTAGAGCTGCAATTTGCCCAGTCTTTCCTCGTATGAGAGACCCTTGAGTCCGGAGACCTTCCTAGTGGCCATTCGCTGGACCGACTCAGCTCGAAGCACATCTTTACAGTAATGTGGCCTCCAGAATTGCACACAGTACTCCAGATGACATATTTGAACGTCTTGATCATGTCCCCCCTCTCTCTGCGTTCCTCAAGTGAGTTTAGCTGCAACTTGTCCAGCCATTCCTCATACGGGAGATCCTTGAGTCCTGAGACCATCCGGGTGGCCATTCGCTGGACCAACTCAACTCTCAGCACATCTTTGCGGTAATGTGGTCTCCAGAATTGTACACAGTATTCCAGATGGATCTGTACAACTCAGTTTCAGATAAACATCCTTCTTCAGGAACCTCCAGTAGTTGCCAGCAAAAGCGCTGGGACGAAGCCAGCGTAACAGAGGCAGTGTTTGTAAGACATTGATGGTATCGAACTTGTTTTCTTCAGATTATGCTGCTGTTTATTAAAAACTCGGGTTTTGTTCACCTTGATGTTTCGTACTCTGGCATGGTTTATGAACTGTGCTTAGTTTCAATATTAGGAGTCTGCTATCTTTCTGACAACTAGGCTCTCCTGTGCCAGAGTGTTTGCATTACATAGGGATGAGCGGGTTTTCAAATTACGAGGGTCATTTCATAAATAATGCACACTATTTTATTTTATTTTTTTTTAATTTACATGTTTTATTTTTTTCAAGTATTTCTTTACAATCCTTCATTATAGTCTCCCTGCTTTGCAATGACCAAGTCCCAACGTCCGGGAAGCTTCACTATTCCGTCCAAGACACCGTTTTTGTTCAGTTGCCGAATGCCAAAGCAACAAAAGGCAGTATACCATTCCCTTTCCCTGAGTGGACTCCTAGAAGTTACCTAGGCATTGCCGATAATCAGTGGCGGTACCCGGATATCTATCTATTTAAGACAACCTTTTTGCTGTCCAAAGTAAACCAGCTATCCGAGTACTGCCGCTAAATATCGGCAGTGCTCAGGTAAATCCTGGCTCCACTCTAACCCTGCTCCCCCCAGACCATCCAAGCTCTAGTCTAACCGGACAGTGCTGTGGCAGTCACACTGGCTATTCAGTGGCACTATGGTTATATGACAACTATTCTAAGGAGACTCGATTGGCACTAGTTAGCGGGGTAGGAACCTCTTCTACTGGTCAACTTATGCTGAATATTGACCCTTCCCCATGTTTTAAAACTGTTTCTATGGAGCAGGTAAGAACTTTACCCCCTCCTTCACAGAGCCGCGCTAGTGTTTTTAGCGCTAGCCACAGCGATAATAGCTTGGATGCTCTTAAGAATTCTATGAGCGCTGAAGCTCCCATGACAACTTATTTTACAATGCAGGTAATTTGAATGTCCTGGCCTTGTGCATTGCATTTAATATACTGTTGGCAATTTCAATAAAATGTCTCAGATTAGAAACTTCCGAAGGGATGATACGTCTTAACAGTTTTCTGTAGAGCAAAAACCAAGTATTAGAGACTAAACATTATCCTGATCTATTACAACTCCTAATCATTTCTATAGCGCTACTAGATATACGCTAGCGCTGGACATCAAAACACCGAAGAGACGGTCCCTGCTCAAAAGAGCTTACAATCTAGTCAGGACTGACAAACTGGACAAGAAGGTGCATCAACACACTGTGCTCAGGTGGGGGAATTAAAGAAGGAATGATAAGACAGATATTGATGCTTAGATGGTGGGTTGGAATTTTGAATAGAAAACAGCTGTAAAGAGGTGGGCAATGACTTTGTATTTCAGGGGTAGGGAATTCCGGTCCTCGGAAGCCGTATTCCAGTCGGGTTTTCAGGATTTCCTCAATGAATATGCATGAGATCTATTTGCATGCACTGCTTTCAATGCATAGTCATTGGGGAAATCCTGAAAACCCGACTGGAATACGGCTCTCGAGGACCGGAGTTCCCTACCCCTGCTGTATTTGAATACTGCCAGAGACGGAGCTTGACGTACTGAGTCAGGCAGTTTGTTCCAGGCATGCGGTGCAGCAGAGTAGAAGGGACGGAGTCTGAAGTTGGCTGTAGAGCAGGGGTGTCCAACCTTTTGGCTTCCCTGGGCCGTATTAGCCAAAAAAAAATGTTTCTGAGGCCGCACAAACGTGAAAACACTGCAGCAAGACAGAGGTGGGAGCCAGCAAGACAGTAAACACTCAGGGGCAGCAGAGGAAAACACTGCATCGCCCTCGACCAGGGCCGCACAAAATACTTCACGGGGCCGCAGGTTGGACACCCCTGCTGTAGAGGATAAGAAGATAAAGGAGACTTATCCAATGAGCGGAGTGCCGGGGGGGGGGGGGGGAGGGGGGGAGTGTGGTTGAAATGAAAGTTTATGAGGAAAGAGAGGCAAAATAAAAATGTTGATGGTATTGCAGTTACATTTGGGTGCACTGAGACACATGGAGCGAAAGTGATTTTCTTAGGCTCAAACACAGTGTCATTAGCAAAAGAAAAGATGATCACTTGGCTTAAAATAATAATGAGCAGATGGGTCGGTCCTGGCGTTTCATATTTTGTTTCATTTTTTTTTTTTTTTTTAATCATACTGTGTAACTCCCAAGATGCTTTCTATTTAAAAAAAAAAAACTCAAAACCCAACAAAAAAACGCAGAGCCATTAACAAGTGATGTGATCCAAGTTCTAGGGTAAAATTTCTGGCCAGGCATGGGTTTTGAACCTGTAATTCACCGATTTGGGGGGGGGGAGGGGGATTTTCCATGTGACATAAAGAATGTGAATACAAACGGCCTCTGAAAAGGTAAAGTCGAAAACAAAACTGGATAAATATCTCCCTCGTATAATTGATTCTTACTATGGGCTCCTTTTATAAAGGCGCGTTAGTGGTTTGCCGCGCGCTAAACCGCCGGCCGCGCTAGCCGCTTCTGCCTCCTCTTGAGCAGGCGGTAGTTTTTAGGCCAGTGGCGCGGGGGGTTAGCGCGTGATGAAAAGTCAGGTGCGTTAACCCCGCTAGCGAGGCTTAATAAAAAGAGCCCCGTGTCTTTAAAAGCAGGACTGCCTCGCTTTCAGCCCTGTTCACAAAAATGCATTACCTCATTAAACATGGAACATGTGTATTATTAATGAATAGGACACATTAGCAATAATGGAAGCTAGATAGATAATGGACATTTTCGCATGTTTATGTGTTAGCACATTTTTGTGAACAGGGCTGTTTACATCTAAGAGCCAAATGATCACTTAAGTGGATTGAGGGAATTAGAACTTGCTTCTCTAGAGCTCTTTTAACTCATAGTCAAACCTCTATCCTCTAGCACAGTGTTTTTCAACCTTTTTACACCTATGGACCAGCAGAAATAAAAGAATTATTCCGTGGACCGGCGGTTGAAGAACACTGGGCTAAGTCGTGGGCCAGACCCCGCCCATCTCTACCCAATCTCCACCCCAGACCCCACCCCTATAATAGTACTAATTGCACCTTGCACGTCCCGTGCCTCATCTGGAAGCCTTCCCTCTGACTTTGCAACGTCAGAGCGAAGGCTACCGGTTCAGGCGCAGGATGTGCGTAGGAGCCACTGCCCGTGGCTTTGTGCACCGAATCAGTTAGGAAGAGGTTGCTGGCTCGAAGATAACACCGCATTGATCGCACCGTGGACCGGCGGTTGAAGAACACTGTTTTGGGCCTGATGCACGTGCTGGCTCTGTGGACCATCAGGAAATTTCTGTGGACCGGCACTGGTCCATGGACCGGTGGTTGAAGAACACTGCTCTAGCACATATCTCTACTTAATACAGATCGCGGCAGCGTTGTGGGGGGTTGTAACCGCCCTCCTTATACTGGAAACTTAACCGTTTCAATGATTTTTAGGGAAAAAGTGAAGTTTTCAGTAAAATGTGGGGAGTTACAACCCCCCAAACCCCCCCCAACGCCCCCACAATGCGGCGCAATCTGTATTAAGTAAAGTGAGGGGGTTCCCCCCAACACCCCCCGTCGGAACCCTTTAAAACAGTCACTTTCTTCGGCGCACGCCTCCGCGTTGCGCTCAGTTGTCTGCGCGCGCCTTTGTCCTGACACCGATCTGGTGAGTAGGGTGGATGGTCTAGCACTGAAACCCCAATTGCGTCCAAACATCCATTGCTTTGCCAGCCTTGTGAGTAGGTACATTGTCCTTCCTAGAATAGCTCCTAGCAGGTGCCCTGTTATACAACCTAGGTGTCAGAGTATTAATTAATTTAAAAAAAAAAAAAAAAAGTTGTGATATCATTTCCCTTGAGTAAGTAATTAAACAAATTCCTTGCTGAGTTTGGCACCATTTCAGATATTATTTAGGATAGGGAGCCAAAAATCTTTCATAATGGATGTTTTTATTCCCGCTGGAAGATTTATAGAATTCTTGTTCTCTCTTCATGGTTCCCAGTCTTTCGTAGCAGAACCTTCCTGCGCAATTATTTTTATACGGCAAAGATTTCAGACTCCCAGAAGAGGTGCTGGAAACCAGAGACTGTGTCTGACTTCACGTGGGATCTCTCAGAGCGAGAAAGAGATAACGGTTACTGCGGACGGGCAGACTAGATGGGCCATTTGGCATTTATCTGCCGTCACGTTTCTATGCTTGACTCCGGTTCAGAAGCCGCTGTTTTTCTTGACATTGGCTGGAATCTTTTTACTACCATAATGAATCAAGTGGCAACAGATATTTTATCAGTCATAAGAACATAAGAAATGCCTTCACCGAATCAGACCCTTGGTCCATCCAGTCCGGTGATCCGCACACGCGGAGGCCCAACTAGGTGCTTCATAATGAGACCTTGTTTACCTGTATCCCTCAATGTGATTTGCAAGGAGTTATGCATCCAACTTGCCCTTGAATCCTATAAAGGAGGTCTCCGTCACAACGTCCTCCGGGAGAGCGTTCCAAGCGTCTACCACTCGCTGTGCAAAACAGAACTTCCTGACATTTGTCCTGGGCCTGTCGCCTCTCAACTTCAGTACATGACCTCTCGTCCGAGTCACATTTGACAACGTAAATAACGATGCATCTTGCTGGATTTTATCTAGTCCTTTTAGTATTTTAAACGTCTCTATCATATCTCCACACATTCTTCTTTTCTCTAGAGTGAACAAGCTCAGTTTTCTGAGGCGTTCTTTGTAGCTCAAATTTCCCATACCAGTCGTGGTCATATACTTGAAACGGTGTGTTGAAATGCGAAATTACTATTTGCTATTATTTTAGAAATGCTATGAAAAAGTATCGGAGGCGTTCGTGCTCTTAATGAATGATGTCAAAGCTATTCAACTAGCTGCCATTGCGTTTGGCTCAAATTTTCAAAGGGTTTCGATGCGTGGCTTTAGGAATTAGGGGGTAAATATTCCGTCAGTGGCGGTGAGCGGTTCTTTTATCTCCCATCGGCTTTTTGCCTCAATATTCAATACTGGGCCATATTTAGGAATATGCGACCAGCCTGCATGGACCCAGTTACTACTATTTAACACTTCTATAGTACTGAAGGGTGAGCTTTTAATTTAGACTTAAACACTGCCAGAGACAAAGTCTGCCATAGGGATTCAGGCAGTTTGTTCCAGGCATACGGCACAGCAAGAGAGAAGGGACGGACTCTGGAGTTGGCAGAGGAAGAGAAGAGCACAGATAGGAAGAGCGACTAAAGGCCTGTTTTACAAAGCCACGCTAGCGGATGTCGTACGGCAACAGCCCCGAAGCCCTTTAAATCTCTATGGGCTTCGGGGCCGTTACCGCGCTGCAGCCGCTAGCGCGGCTTTGTAAAACAGGCCCTAAGATGGTTACGGGGTTGGAGGAGCAGCCATACAGCGAAAGATTAGAGAAACTGGGCCTCTTCTCCCTCGAACAGAGGAGATTAGAAACATATAGAAACATAGAAGATGACGGCAGAAAAGGGCTACAGCCCATCAAGTCTGCCCACTCTGCTTACCCACCCCCTGTCTATGCCCTAATGACCCCCTGTCTATGCCCTAATGACCCAATTTCCTTATCTTGACCCTTGAGAGGGGACATGATGGAAACATTCAAGGTACTGAAGGGAATAGACTTAGTAGATAAGGACAGGTTGTTCACCCTCTCCAAGGTAGGGAAAAAGAGAGGGCACTCTCTAAAGTTAAAAGGAGATAGATTCCATACGAACGTAAGGAAGTTCTTCTTCACCCAGAGAGTGGTGGAAAACTGGAACGCTCTTCCGGAGTCTGTCATAGGGGAACACAAGGGGATTCAAGACAAAGTTAGGCAAGTTTCTGCTGAACCGGAAAGTACGTAGGTAGGGCTAGTCTCAGTTAGGGCTCTGGTCTTTGACCAGAGGGCCGCTGTGTGAGCGAACTGCTGGGCACTGTGGACCACTGGTCTGACCCTTCAGCGGCAATTCTTATGTTCTTAAGTTCTTACCAGTTGAGCAGAGCTTGGGGGGGGGGGGGGGGGACATAGGGGAAGATAAGTGAAGGGCGGTAGTGAGGGGCAGCCGAGTGAATGCATTTGTAGGTCAGTAAGAGGAGTTTGAATTGTATTCTGAAAGAAATGGGAAGCCAATGAAGTGACTTTAGGAGAGGGGTAACATGAGTATAGCGGCTCTCACGGAATATGAATCGTGCAGCCAAATTCTAGACGGATTAAAGGGGAGAAAGATGGCAGAGTGGAAGACCTGAGAGTAGAGAGTTGCAGTAATCTAAATCCAAAGCCAATATTTATCCCTTAACCAGGTCATAGATAGGACTGTGTTTTATTTGGTCTGATTTGGCTGGTTCCAGCATTTAGCCATAAATGTCATCTTTTTTTCAGCATCATTTTACAGTTATGGTTCGGGCTATTATTCTATCTCAGTTGGACTGGCAACACATTTTACGTTTGTTTAAGTAAATGCAATTTGAAGAGGCTGCAACTTACCCAGAATACTGCAGCCAAATTGATATATGGTAAACATAAATATGATCATGTTACACCTTTATTGAGATCCCTTCACTGGCTTCCTGTTTAATAGAGGATCTAATTTAAGTGTGCAACTGTAATTTTCAAAATCCTATATGGAATTTTTTCTCCTTTGGTCTCTGTTTTGTTTAACTCACAAGAAATCTCAACCTCTAGGAGTTCTCAGAAATTCAAACTTGGCTTTCCCACTGTTAAGAGAATAAAAACTTTGGCCAATTTCTGTTGATCATTTTCTTTTTTATTTGTAAAAATTTGGAATGACCTTCCATCTATAGTTAGAGTTCTCTCTCACTTATCCATTCTTCGTAAAGCATTGAAGACGTATTTATTTCAGAAATTTATTAATGGCTCTTCTTCTCCAAATAATTAACCATAAAAGATAGAATTTCTTGGTATGAAAGATAGTTTGTGCTCTAATCTCTTGTATGTTTTCTTAACCAAGTTGAGCCCTTTAGTTGGGATGAATCGGTATAAAAAATCAAAGACTAGATTAGATTAAATGTACCAACTGCACTCTGACTATCCCCGGAGCACCTCAACATAGCTGGTTTTGGCTTAAGTGGTTATATTTGGCAGCAGTATCCAGTCGAGTATCAGCAGTTAACCCTGTACAAGTGATTTAACCAGGCAGGAGTCTCTCCTGCCTGGTTAAATCACTTTGAATGCTGATACCTAGATGTTTAAATTACTAAGATGGCTCTCCTCGGATTTAGGCGCCAGTTTTCACTGGGTGCCTAAACGAATTCTCCTAAAAAGTAAATAAGGCCAAGAATGGGGTTAAGTCCACAAAGAACGTTAGGAATTCTATAGCCCTTCGGCTGCTTTTAAAAGGACTCTGGGAAAGCTGCCATTCTTCCCTCCCCTTGCCCGGGTGTGATGTGATAGAGGAAAAAGATTTTTTTTTTTGATGATAGCTTTCACATTCTGAAAATCAAGGTCAATATTTTTAAGCATGCATTCTCTTTGCAAATAGTGCACACTCTTTCCCGAATAATTAATGCATGTGTGATGATTTACTCCTGCACACGTTATTTGCAGAGTATACACTAGTCTGTATAATTAATAATTGTTATGGATAGACCCCTTACTCAGGTAAACTGTCTTATTAAGAAACATAATTCTGCAGCCAATGCAAACTGCCTCTCATTATACAAAATATGGTGAAATCAGTTAGCTTAGCGGAGTTTAAGAAAGGTTTGGATAATTTCCTTAAAAAGTCCATAGGCCATTAATGAGATGGTTTGGGGGAATCCACTAAGTAGCATAGAATCTGTTTTGCTACTTGGGATCTAGCTAGATACTTGGGGTCCTGGGTTGACCACTGTTGGAAACAGGATACTGAGCTTGATAGACCTTCAATCTGTCCCAGTATGGTAATTCTTATGTGAGCCAAGCATAGGACAATCAAACCATTGTGACATCACTGATGAGTTTGACTCTTAGGCATTGGTGGAATGAGGCTTTAATGACATCACAGTCTCAGCTCTGGAATGTTGCTACTATTTGGGTTCTGCCAGGTACTTGGGACCTGGGTTGGCCACTGTTGGAAACAGGATACTGAGCTTGACGGACCTTTGGTCTATCCCAATATGGCAGTTCTTATGTTCTTATGTGAGCCAAGCATAGGACAATCAAACCATTGTGACATCACTGATGAGTTTGACTCTTAGGCATTGGTGGAATGAGGCTTTATGACATCGTAATCTCAGCTCTGGAATTTTGCTATTATTTGGATTCTGTCAGGTAATTGGGACCTGGGTTGGCCACTGTTGGAAACAGGATACTGGGCTTCGGTCTGTCCCAGTATGGTAATTCTTATGTTTTTAGGTTCTCAATTGGCAGTGTGTCTGCTTTAATGCCATTATTATTTCCTGCCCACCTGCTTTTGATAATATTGCAACATTTAAAACATGCTGCTACATGCCAGGAACATTAATCGCAACATCTTTAATATGATAAAACAGCCAGATGGCAGTTGGCAATTGTGAGTCTGCCATGATAAACTATCTCTGTAATATCACTCGGTGCAATCTGATCAATACCATCTTTACCCGAAAATAAGACATAACCAGAAAATAAGCCCTAGCATGATTTTTCAAATGCTCGTAATATAAGCCCTATCCCTAAAATAAGCCCCAGTTAAGATTGACCCCCGAAGTCCACCCCCCCCCTCCCGAATGTCTGCAGGAGTGCCCAAATTCCTCCTGCCACAACGGTGAATTCTCCTGATACAGTCCAAGGCAGGAGGGATGCCCACTTCCTCCTACCGCTGGCCCCATCATCCCCTGAACCCCACCAAACGCTCCTCGACTCCACCCCAACATCCCCCAGACACTCCCCGGCTCCACCCCGACATGAAAACATAAGACATCCCTTGAAAATAAGCCCTAATGCATCTTTTGGAACAAAAGTTAATATAAAACCTGGTCTTATTTTGGGGGGAAAAGCGGTAGTAGTGAGTCATCATGGATCATGTCACAACAAAAAGCATTAAAATAACATAGTAATAGAAGAGAGTAGATCCAGATCCAGTCCCCATATGCTATGATATGCACTAGAGAATGACACGGTGGCAGTTTACCCGCGGCTACCGCGTTTAGCCGCAGGTAACCCGCCAAAAATGGGGAATGAAAATTAGCAGCCTCTGCGGGGACGGGGACAAGGCCATCACCGCCCCGTGGAGCGGTGAATGGTCTTGTCACCGCAGTGAGGCATAAAGGATCGTGCGGTCCCCGCAGCCCCACTCGTCCACCCGCACGCCGGCTCGATCGTTTAACCAGCTTCCTCTCTCCACCTCACCTTAGTTTGCCGGCTTTCTTTTTCGGCGACCGGAACGCGTTCAAAAGAGCCGCGCATGCGCGGCTGCTCAGTATTCAATCTTCTGCTCTGACCAAACCAGAAACAGGAAGTTGCAGCAGAGCTGAAGATTGAACTTTGAGCAGCCGCGCATGCGCGGCTCTTTGAAAGCGTGCCGATCGCCGAAAAAGAAAGCCGGCAAACTAAGGAGAGCTGGAGAGAGGAAGCTGGTTAAACGATCGAGCCGGTGTGCGGGTGGGGGCAGCGGGGACTGCGTGTTCCGGCTCACACAAGGAAGGAGGGGGTGAAACGGAAAAAGTTTCTCTTCCTTGGAAATAGATTCGGAAGTGACCTTATCAAAGAAGACCAGCACCAAATGTACAAGAAATCCCACAATGTCAAAAGAGCCCAAAACAGAAAACTGCTACTGCCTTGAGACTCCATTATTGAAGGAATCAACTTGAAATCACAGAAGAGATAGGAAAAGGTTAAATGCCTCATGGAATCCTCAGGTACAAAACACAAACCAAATTGTGAATGAAATCAGAGCAGACAATAAGAATTATAAAATTGATGTCATTATCCATCTGGAAAAAAAGGCGTACTAGAAATAATGCCTCAGCAATACAATTTTCAGAAGTTCTATTTGCTCATGGTAAGGGAGAAGAGAGACTGCTAGTGATGGTGGGGGGACTGATAGAAGATATGAAAGAAGGGTGGTAGAAAGGAACAGATGGTAAAGGAGGGAGGGAAGGGTGGTGGTGGAAAGGAATAGAACAGACATTGAAAGAGGGTAGAGAGGAACAAACCCTGAAGGTAAATGTGGAAGGCAGAGTGGGGAGAAGACGCTGGAAGGGAAGAAGACAGATGCCAGACTATGGGGGAGCGGAGGGAAGAAGATGGGTGCTAGACCAATTGTGGGAGGGGGTGAAGGGAGAGGCACAGTAACAGCAAATGGAAGACGCAGAGAGAAGACACACAGTGGATGGAAGGAATTGAATGAGAAGATGTGGAAAGCAGAAACCAGACAACAAAGGTAGGGAAAAAAAATTATATTTATTTATTTATTTTTTGCTTTAGGATAAAGTAGTATATTAGTTTTGTTGATAAAAATTTATAAACAAAGCCCTGCCTGCTGAACATCTCTTTCTCTAGTTCAGCAGCAGGAACTTTGATTTATAAGAAAGGAAAAAGCTAAATATTGCAGTACTAAGGCTTATATGGATGCTGCAGGGATGGTGACGGGGCGGTGAATGGGATGGCAGTGGCGGTGACGGGGCGGTGAAAGGGATGGCGGTGACGGTGACGGGGCGGTGAAGGGAACGGCGGTGACGGGGCGGTGCAGAGGATGGTGGGCCGGGGACGGTGCAGTGACGGGGACAGATTTTTTCCCCGTGTCATTCTCTAATATGCACCCCCATATCTGTCCTCTTTGATTATTCCCTGCACTCCCATGAGAGCCCTTCACTTCCTTGATGCCAACTGCCTTGCTCTCCCCAATCCCCAAACAAGCCCACTACGATTCTACTAGATTATCTGCTTTCTTTTACATCGCATCCAAACTTTGGAATGATCTCCCCTTCACTTATCCATTCCAAATAGAGAATGACACAGGGACAAATTTTTCCCCGTCCCTGCAGCAACTCATTTTCCCATCCCAGTGAGTTATTTTCCTGTCCCTGCCCCATTCCTGCAAGTTCCGTCCTCATCTGCCCCATTCCTGCAAGTTCCGTCCTCATCAAAGCCTCAAACACTTTAAAATCTTAAGTAGCAACATTCTAGAGCTCAGATTGTGATGTCATAATGTCTCATTCCACCAATGCCTAAACTCCGTCCTCGTCTGCACAAGCCTCAAACACTTTAAAATCCTAAGTATCAACATTCTAGAGCTCAGATTGTGATGTCATAATGCCTCATTCCACCAATGCCTAAGCTCTGTCCTCATCTGCACAAGCCTCAACCACTTTAAAATCATAAGTAGCAACATTCTAGAGCTCAGATTGTGATGTCATAATGCCTCATTCCACCAATGCCTAAGCTCTGTCCTCATCTGCACAAGCCTCAAACACTTTAAAATCTTAAGTAGCAACATTCTAGAGCTCAGATTGTGATGTCATAATGTCTCATTCCACCAATGCCTAAACTCCGTCCTCGTCTGCACAAGCCTCAAACACTTTAAAATCCTAAGTAGCAACATTCTAAAGCTCAGATTGTGATGTCATAATGCCTCATTCCACCAATGCCTAAGCTCTATCCTCATCTGCACAAGCCTCACACTTTAAAATCCTAAGTATCAACATTCTAGAGCTCAGATTGTGATGCCATAATGCCTCATTCCACCAATGCCTAAGCTCTGTCCTCATCTGCACAAGCCTCAACCACTTTAAAATCATAAGTAGCAACATTCTAGAGCTCAGATTGTGATGTCATAATGCTTCATTCCACCAATGCCTAAGCGTCAAACACTTTAAAATCATATGTGTTCGAAACTTGTGCGGTTAAGGCAGAGCTTACAGGAATAAAACAGGAACAGGGACAAAACTCACGGGGACAGGACAGGGAAAATGAGTTCCTGCGGGGATGGGGACAAATTTGTCCCTGTGCCATTCTCTAATTACGAACCCACACTCTCCAAATGTTTCTTTTCAGCAAGGCATTCACAGTAAAGTACATACACAAACAGAATCACATACAATACAACAAATCAAACACCGATATAACATGATAATAATAATAATAATGTAAAGCCTCCTAAAATTGCAAAGAGGCTACCAGCGTCTCGCATCAAAAAAACTATAAATCAAGTCTCATATTTCATCTTACAGAAGAGATGTTTCTTCCGGGCATAGGAAGTGACATCAGAGGAAGAGCTGCAGGGGTCGCGAGGAGCACGTTGACATTGTTACGTGTGGCAGTGAACAACTAGAGATACGGGGGAAGGGGAAGGGGGGGTGTGCGGCAGGGGGATCGGGGAAGGAGCGGGAGGGTAGAGATGAGGGGGGAAGGGCGCCTCTCACCCTCACTGCACCACTGTTTGTGACTTAGATCAGTGGTCCCCAACCCTGTCCTGGAGGACCACCAGACAGTCTGGTTTTCAGGATAGCCCTAATGAGTATGCATGGAGCAGATTTGAATGCCTGTCACCTCCTCCACTATATGTAAATCTCTCTCATGCATATTCATTAGGGCTATCGGGAAAACCCGGTTGGTTGGTGGTCCTCCAGGACAGGGTTGGGGACCACTGACTTAGATGTTTTGTTTTTTTGGGGTTTTTTTCTCTTTTGAAAACAAGTGCCGTAGCTTCTTGTCAAAACAGACAGGCTGAACTAGATCTAACTAAATGTACAGCATCAGCATCTATGAGACAAACATGGTTATTTTTATTACATAGGATTTTTTGGACTCCAATTATATTACAAAAAATAGATAATTCTAAGTCTAATAGATGCTGGCATTGTCATATTAATATAGGGACTCTTGATCATATGTTATATTTTTGTCCACTAATACTTAATTTCTGGAGGTCAATTTGGGGATAGATACATATTATTCTTGAATCATCTATTCCTTTATCTTATGAAACCCATAATTTGTGGTACGTTGTTACAGGTAAAGCCTGTTTTGGATAAATACAAGAGCCGTCTTTTATTGATCATGACAGGAAAAGCCATCCAAATGATCACAAGGAACTGGAAATGTTATGACAGACTTAACTACACATTCTGGTGGGCAAGTGTGTGTAATACATATAAATATGAAAGAATGAATGCGGAATGCGTGGGTCTTAGCGATACATTTAATAAAGTATGGAGCCCACTGACTGCATTTGTTAACATACAATAATAGAGATATATCTTTTATTTCTTAGATTTCCTGACACATCCAGAGCGGGGGGAGGGGAGGGGAGGGGAAAGTATTTGGAAGAGTTTTATAATATTTAAATATAATATTGTAATATATAATATGATTTAATATATTAATAATTGGGAGGAGGGGGAAAATGGATGTTTTCTTTAATAATGTGTGTAATATGGTGTATTTTATGCAATTTGTTAAAGTTACATTAATTGTAATACACTGTCAAAGCTTGAAAATTAATAAAGAATTAAAAAAACAAACAAAAAACAGACAGGCTGAACTAGACCTAGTTTGACCCTATTGCATGCCTGAAGATGTAGTTTATTTTGAACTAAAAAAAAACAGTTCTAGATATGTGATATGCATCATGAATCATCCCAGTAATTACAGTATGAGCCCCCATCTGTTTCCATTGCTGTTGACCTATTTTGCGTGATTTTTTTTTTTTTAAGCGAGGTATTTTTGGCCTGTGTATGGGATATAATAGAAAGAGGAATGAATCTGCAGCTGGCTGTCCGCACTGGGAGGAGAAGTTGGTGAGGTCACTGTGGTTATAAATACTAGTATTTTTGAGAGAAGCTGGTCTTTTGAAGACATTTAGAGGGCCAGTGGTATTGTTTCTGTCACAGATGGTGAGGTTTGCAGCGTTTGCTTTCTATAAATAATAATTTTATTTCTTATATACCGCTATACCGTGAAGTTCAAAGCGGTTTACAATAAAGATACATTTTGTCAGTAGATGGGATACAGGCGGTTTATGATAAAGATACATTTCGTCAGTACATGGGATACAAGGTGGAGAGAGAGTAGCCTCGAATCTTGAATTTGGATGGTGGCGAGGTAGAGAAGAGGGCCGTAGAGGATGAGGTGGGTTGGGAATTTAGAATTTTTTAAACAATCGAGTTTTCAGGGATTTTCTAAAGTCAGCGTATGTAGTGGCCATAAGTATGGGTTTTCCAAGCCATGTGTTCAGTCTAGCTGCTTGGAATGATAACATTCTATCTAGAAACTTGATACCTTATAATTCTCCCAAATTTTTAAGATCAAACGACCAACTTTTGTTGGTCATCCCCACTCTCAAAATTATCAATACTCGAAGGCAATTTATTTTTACTGTTGCGGCGCCTCAGACATGGAATTCACTCCCGCTATACTTAAGAGAGGAGAAGAATTTGGAAAAATTTAAGAGCCAACTTAGAGCTTTCTTTTTAAAGATGCGTTCAATACTTAATTGAAATGTTAATTTGCTCTTTCGTCAATTGCTCTTTTGTCTACTTTTATTTTTACCTATTTATTTGTCCTCCTATTCCTGTTGTGTTTTACCTTTAATTGTTGATTCCTTTCCTATCTAAGATTGTATTTCTATCCCACCTGTCCTATTGTATTCTTGTCTTATCTTAATTAGTTTGTTTTGTGATTTATCCCCTTGTTAATTATATAGTCTATTTTATGTATATTTTAGACAATTTATTTTACCAATTTGTACATCGCTTAGTATTTGGAATAGGCGATTAATCAAATAATAAATAAACTTGAAATAAACTTGAAACTTGTATTGGTAAGGTTTCAGGGAGGGGTAATTGAATAGGTTTGTTCTGCGAGTGCTCTTGTTGGAACCATTGAGAGAGAACTGGGAGACTAGGTAAGCTGGAAGAATCGCCTCAACAGATTCTAGCATACATTAAACTTGAACATGAGCACACTGTCGCTCTTATCCTGATGCAAGCTTTGACATACTTCCCTTCCCATTGGGATTTTATCCTCTTATGATCTCTACATGTGCTACATGTAAGCTCTTTTCTGCATAATAACCTCTTATCTACTCAAACACACAACAGGATACCTAACTGTGTACACTGGCATAATAAGGGGGGGGTCCACCCTGGGCACCATGTTAGTGGGGGTGCTGGCACCCCTCCTACTCTCCACCCCATGCCTCTTCTCATTCCTCCCCTCCATGCACGCGTCCCCTTTCCCTTCTCCCATACCTCTGGTTGACGTTGTTGTTCGCGCCGGTCACCGGCAGTCAACAACGTGCTCTTTGTGACCCCGTCAGCTCTCCCGCTGATGCCACTTCTGGGTGCCGTGCGTAGGAAGTGATGTCTAAGGGAGAGCCGATGGGGTTGCGAGGAGCACATTGTTGACTGCTGTGAGCAACAACTTCATCTAGAGGTATGGGGGAAGAGAAGGGGGACGCGTGCATGGAGGGGAGGAATGAGAAGAGGCATGGGGTGGAGCGTAGGAGGGATGCCAGCACCCCCACTAACATGGTGCCCAGGGTGGACCCCCCCCCTTATTATGCCACTGTATACAGTTAGGTATCCTGTTGTGGGGGGCACGGGTGGCAAGCGGGATCGGGAAAGGAGCAGGAGGCATTCATAGCAGGCGGGATCGGGGAAGGAACAGGGGGCACACATGGCAGGCGGGAGCAGGGGGTGCACATGCAGCAGGCAGGATTGGGGAAGGATCAGGGGTGCACTGCGGCAGGCAGGAGCAGGGAAGGCGCAGAGGGCACACGCAGCAGGTGGGATTGGGGAAGGAGAAGGGGGGGCACGTGCAGCAGATGGGTTCAGGGAATAAGCAGGGAGGGGTACGCATGGCAGGTGGGATCAAAGAAGGAGCAGGGGGTACATATGCAGCAGGCAGGTGGGATCGGTGTGGGAGCAGGGGGTGCACATGCAACAGGCAGGATTGGGGAAGGAGCAAGGAGCAAGCACAGCAGGTAGGACTGGGGAAGGAGCGGGGGTGTAAGCGTGGCAGGCGGGAGCAGGGGGTGTATGTGTGGCAGGCAGGATCATGGAAGGACCAGGGGGGCACACGCAGCAGATGGGATTGGGGAAGGAGCGGGGGGGGGGGGCATGTGCAGCAGATGGGTTCAGGGAAGAAGCAGGGAGGGGCACGTGCAGTGGGAGGGTAGAGATGTGGGTGGGGGGGGGTGACACTGCCGTAGGCGCCTCTCACCCTCACTTCACCACTGACTGTATAGAATATTAAACAATACAAACTGCACTGGCAAATCATGTCGCTTTACTGCAAGTGCACTTATAGTGCAGGCTACTGTTTCTATAAACCAGTGTCTCTCAGAATTTTTTTTGTTTGTTTAGCTCCAGTACACTAAATGGAGCAAATGGTTTTCATGGCACATTACAGTTGAAATTATAAAATTGCAAAACCAACAAAAAATTAAATTTGAGAGTTATTTATTTAAAGTTCTTTGAGCTCTGCATGGGTAATTGTAACAACAGTGAAACTAAAATAGATAGAATAGAATTAATAATCAATGCAATGGATGTGCTTGTTTTTGAGTGCAAATTAACTCAAAACGCGGCTCGATAGTCGACAAACAAACACACATTTCATCACCATCTGCCGTTGTTCTCTTTTTCTCGATTCAATTTCTGTCAGAGCTGAAAATCCAAGTTTGCAAGGATAAGAAGATCCACATGGTATCAAAGCCTTGATTGCTTTGTTGCCCAGGTTAGGATAACTACTGCATAAATAATAAAACTAAAATTACTTGTCGTAAGTTTTCAGGGACCAATCACGTCAAAGAATGATGCTTGCCTGGGCATTTATATCCTTGTGCACACAGACACTCATAACATTGACAGACTCTTATGTATTCAACATACATGTCATCTATTCTAATGTATACTTATGAAGGGAATTTTTAAAAACCAAAATAAAATCTCTTGTGGCACAGTTTGAGAGACACTACTAAAAACAGTCATTTCCAATCATGAGGGCTAATGAACTACCCACAGAAAACATGTTTTCTGGGTCCAGTGGTGTAGCAAGAGTAAGTGGCACCACACTCCACCCTCTTCTCTGCCCCCGGCTCCTTCCTGACCTCCCCCCACCCCCCCGCCGCCAAGCACACATCTCCTTCCCTTCCCCCGTACCTTTTTAATTTTCCAGGCGAGAGCAACAGCACAACCTTGCTGCCTGCGTCGTGTCAGTTATCCCTTTGATGTCACGTCTTGGGCGCGGGGCCTGGAAGTGACATCAGAGAGAGATGACCCAACTCGGGCAGCGAGTTCGTAATGCTGCTCACGCAGGAAAAACGAAAGAGGTACGAAGGAAGGGGTGCACCTGTGCGGCAGGAGGGTGGTCGGGAAAGAGGGGCCAGAGAGGAGGAAGGGGGCCGGCGTCCTTTACAAAGACTGTGCCTTGGGCGGACTGCCCCCCCTGCACCCCTCTTACTACATCAGTGTCTGAGTCTTATCATGGTGCTCATATGTTAAAGTAGATCCCCTTGTATGAATATGCATTTGGTTTAGCAAAACAAAGAAAAATCCAATGAATCTACAGTAATAAACAAACACCAAAAACAAGAAAGAAACTGCAGATGGAAATGTACAAGGACGGGAATCTTTATTATAAAAACCATATAAATTTGTAATTTTTTGAAAATGACTCTTATATACATGGAATGCAGACCCTACATGGTTCGTGTTTCAGAGAAGCACTCCTTCCTCAGGGGTCCGAGATGCCCAATCTATTACATGTAGAGAGTGATGTGAAAAACAATGTAGTAATCATCAATAATAATAAAATGTTAAGCGCGCATGCGCACTCGCGCCGTGTGTTCCCTGTTCCATCACGACGGCATGAGTGCGCATGCGCGCTTATACGTCACAGTCTCCTTTTTTTACAGCCCGGCTCGCTGAGAGGGAGAGCGTCGCTGGCACCGGGGAGGGGTGGGGGACGCCAGTTCAGCTCGGCTGCTCCGTCTCTGCTGTCTCAGCAGCCCCCGAAGCTCCTCAGCAGCCTGTCCCGCTCCCTCGAGAAGGGCTCCCGATGGCGGCACTGCTGCTGGTGGTGCTGCTCCCGCTGCTGTGCGTGAGCAATGCGCCGGAGCTGGACCTCGTGAACGGAAGACAGAGGTGAGGATGGATTGATGGGAGATGCTGGACTGTTGGGGGGATAGACAGAGGGGAGATTCTGCTTTGGTGGGGGTTGGGGAAAGGAAGGGAGGCCTACTGCTGCACAAGGGGAGCAGGAAGAGGTGCTAATGGACAGGGGGGAAAAAGGAAGGAAAGCCTACTGCTGGACAGGGGGATCAGGAAGAGGTGCTGATGGACAGGGGGTGGGGGGAAAGGAAGGAAGGGAGGCCTACTGCTGGACAGGGGGATCAGGAAGAGGTGCTGATTGACAGGGGGGAAAAAAGAAGGGAGGCCTACTGCTAGACAGGGGGAGTAGGGGGAGCAGGAAGAGGTGCTGATGGATAGGGGGGGAAAAAAGGAGGCCTACTGCTGGACAGGGGGAGCAGGAAGAGGTGCTGATGGATGGGGGGGAAAGGAAGGGAGGCATACTGCTGGACAGGGGGAGCAGGAAGAGGTGCTGATGGACAGGGGGGAGGTAAACAAGGGAGAAGGGCTGCTGCTGGATAAGGGGAGGTAAAAGGAAGGGAGAATGGACAGGGAGAGCACGCAAGGGGTGGTGATGGACAGCCAAAACAAAGAAAGACATAAATACAGAAAGCGGCTAAGGAGACAGAGAGAGAAAAAAATAAAGACAGACACACACATACATTCTAGCACCGTTAATGTAACGGGCTATAAAGTTAGTATAGTCATAAAAATGTTCAAAACTGATGCAAAAACACCTCCTTCTGAGCTGACGCACTGAGTTGTTTTTCGCATCACTCTCTACATGTGATAGCTTGGACATCTCGGACCACTGAGGAAGGAGTGCTTCTCTGAAACATGGACCGTGTAGGGCGGTGTTCTTCAACGGCCGGTCCATGGACTGGTGCTGGTCCGCAGAAATTTCCTGCCGGTATGCAGGACCGCCACGTGCATCGGGCCCCAGACAGTGCTCTTCAGCCTTTGGTCCACGATGCGATCGATGCAGCGTTGTCTTCGGGTTGGCTCCCTTTTCCTCAGTGCTGCAGAGGGTCCTATGTGCGTCCTGCGCCTGAACCGGAAGCCTTCTCTCTAACGTCGCAATGTCAGAGGGAAGGCTTCCAGATGAGGCGTGGGACGCTGCCTACGGCTTTCTGCACTGCAGCACTGAGGAAGAGGGAGCTGGCCCGAAGTTAACACCAGGGGCAGGCCAGAAGATAAGGCACAGCATGGAGGGAGGGAGACAACAACGGTAGGGGGAATTATTTTATTTATTAATTTAGTGATTGATTTACATCTGCTGTCTGTTCAGGAAGAAATGCATTTGTTTCTTTTCCTCTGGGGTTGTACTGCATGCAGAGTCTTGTATCTTAGGGTTTGTTTTGTATATATTAATACTTTTAGTTTTTGGACCCTTATTTGCATGGGGGTATCTGTGTTCTGGTAGGAATGAGTATTGAGAAGCATATAGTGTTCTTTGTGTAGTTTAATTTTGTGGTTAACCATTATATGTGTGTGTGTGTATATATAAAAATGAATGGAAAAAATGGTGTTACAATTAGTACTATTATGGGGCGGGGTCTGAGGCAGAGATTGGGTGGAGTTAGGCAGGGTCTGGCTCACGACTTAGTTCAATGTTTTTCAACTGCCGGTCTGCAGACTGGTGCCGGTCCACAAAATAATTATTTTATTTCTGCCGGTCCATAGGTGTCAAAAGGTTGAAGAACACTGGTGTAGGGTCCGCATTCCATGTATTTGAGAGTCATTTTCAAAGGATTACAAATTTATATGTTTGTTTGTTTTTGTAAATAAAGATTCCCGTCCTTGTACATTTCCATCCGCAGTTTCCTTCTTGTTTTTGGTGTATGCATTTGGTCTAAGCAAGTGTGGAAAAAAATGAATTCCATATGCAAAGCGTTGTTAAGTGAAGTAAGAAGTGAATCTCTGGAGTAATACTGCATCCTTGGTCTGGAGCAGATGTTTCACACAACATGATACCATCTTAACTGCAGAGTCTGTCCTGTTCGAGCACAGTCCTGGATGGAAAAACAACACATAAAAAGGAGGTGTCATTGTTCAAAAGCTTTAACAATATGTTCATGTTCCAGTTTCAAGTTTATTAAAAAGACTTGTTATCCTGCCCGTCGATGGGAATGTCTGAGCAGCTTAAAATCTAAAGGGATGGGGGGAGGGGAAGTGTGCACAGACCACAAAGACAGCGAGGGAAAGTAGGTAGAACCACGCTACTAGGACAGAGAGGGCGAGGGAAGAACACTTTGGATAGCACCGGGTTCAGGTCCCGCATCCAACCAACCGCAGGTGGAAGAGTCCAAAATAGGCATCAAGAACTAACAATGCTTTGAGATCAACTTTGAACTTTTGCAGGGATGTGTGACATCTAAGAAGTGGGGAAGCACGTTCCAAAGTTTGTGAGCTTGTACAGAAAATATCAGGCTTCATGCGGCGTCTAATATATTATCTCTTGCTGAGAAACTGTGGGATTTCCAGGTGTGACAGGTGCGTCTACTGCTCGTGGAGACTCTCTGACGGAAGGGACAACGATGAGTCGATTTTGTTGCGAGGACCTCAGTGCCCTGCAGGGGCAGTAAGGAGTCAGATGCTTAGAAAGATACGATGGTTCCCCAATGCTGCAAATCCTGCAGAAATAAAAGTAGGATTTTAGGATGATAGGAGAAGGGTAATCAGTGGGCTGTTTTAAGAAGTGGCAGGTCCTGTGATTAATTTGATAGCTGTATTCTGAATGATCTGTAAGTGCTTGCAGTCTTTAGCTTTAGTTCCTTTGCATAAAGCATTGTTCTGTGATAAAAGCCAAAAGAAACATATGATCCAGGTAATTTTCATTCCAAGTAGTATAAGCTAACTGCAAATGATGTTACAGTCCCTTCATGGAGCTTTCCAGAGTAGTACACGAATGAATTATATATAGTGAGTGTAAGAAAATCTGGCACTTCTTCAAAAGATCTGAATAATTCAAGGTGTATCTTCAATATCTCACAATAACTTCCTTCTCTTTTTCCACAGTGTTTACTTAGGAGAAACATGTAACATGCACTTCTAATTTCGTGATTCCTTAAATATGAAACTCCCCGTCATAAGCAGATACCTCTCCCCACCAAAGAGGCAAGAGGACCTTGTGAGACTGGGAGACTGGGCGTGAGGATGACATTTCGGGTTCCTTTTACTAAGCTGCGGTGGTGTTTATAGCGCGCACTGCAGATTAGCGTGCGCTAACCCCCACGCAACGTGGAAAAACTAACGCCAGCTCAATGGGGGCATTAGCGTCTAGCGCGCTTGGCATTGAAGCGCGTGCTAAGCGCGCACTAAAACCGCTAATGCAGCTTAGTAAAAAGAGCCCTTAATGTGATCAAGTGCAAAGTGATGCATGTGGGAAAAAGGAACCCGAACTATAGCTACGTGATACTGGGTTCTGTGTTAGGAGCCACTGGCCAGGGAAAGGATCTAGGTGTCATCACTGAGGATACGTTGAAACCCTCAGCTCAATGTGTGGTGGCAACAGTTAAGAAAGCAAATGAAATATTAGGAATTATAAGGAAAGGAATGGAAAACAAAGATGAAAATGTTAAAATGCCCTTGGTCTTGGGTTGGAGGGTGGTTGAGAGTGAGGTTGGTGGGCGGGATGAGCGAGCGGTGTTGCCGGTTGTTTCAGGACTTTTTGTATTTCTGGTTAATCCTCGGATCCTTTTGTGATTGTTGGATTTTGCTCGAATTGTAAATCAATAAAAATTGTTACAACATAAATGTGCTGGTAACATAAGTAAGATGACTAATGATGGCATAATTATGCTAGTATTGTATTGTAACACCGCTACAGAAGCTCATGTGTTGACTCCCCAGTCATTAGTAGCGGGATAGAAGCTCACAATAAACAAACTTTGCCACACAAAAAAAAATGCCCTTGTATCACTCTATCGGACGACCACATCTCAAATATTGTGTGCCATTCTGATCACCATACCTCAAAAAAAGTTGTAGCGGAATTAGAAAGGGTACAGAAAAGGGCAACAAAAATAATAAAAGAGAAGGGACAACTTCCCTATGAGGACAGGTTACAGCGGCTAGGGCTCTTCAGCTTGGAAAAGAGACAGCTCAGGGGTTATATGATAGAATGGAAAGGGTAGATGTGACTCACTTGTTTACTGTCTCCAAAAACAGACCAAAGAAAATATTTCTTCACACAATGTGTAATTAAACTCTTGAATTCATTGGTGAAATCAGTTAGCTTAGCAAGGTTTAAAAAAGGTTTGGATAATTTACTAAAAGAGAAGTCCATAAGTCATTATTGAGATGGCTCGGGGAAATCCACTGCTTATTCCTGGAATAAGCAGACTAAACTCTGTTTTACTACTTGGGATCTAGCTAGGTATTTAGGATCTGGGTTGGCTACTGTTGGAAACAGTATTCTGGATTTGATGGATCTTTTGGTTTATCCCAATATGGCAATTCTTATGTTCTTATGTGAGCCAAGCATAGAACAATCAAGCCATTGTGACATCACTGACGAGTTTGACTCTTAGGCATCGGTGGAATGAGGCTTTATGACATCACAGTCTCAGCTCTGGAATGTTACTACAATTTGGGTCCTGCCAGGTACTTGGGACCTGGGTTGGCCACTGTTGGAAACAGGATACTGGGCTTGATGGACCTTCAGTATCTCAGTTCTTATGTCAGTCAAGTACAGGACAATCAAACCATTGTGACATCATTGATGAGTTTGACTCTTAGGCATTGGTGGAATGAGGCTTTATGACATCACAGTCTCAGCTCTGGAATGTTGCTACTATTTGGGTTCTGCCAGGTACTTGGGACCTGGGTTGGCCACTGTTGGAAACAGGATACTTGGCTTGATGGACTTTCATTCTGTCCCAATATGGCAGCTCTTATGTTTTTATGTACATCGCATCTGAAACAGGAAACTGGCTGTTAGACTTCTGTTCCCTATTGACTCTACTAAGGCCAGGTTGAAGGACTGGCACTCCACTTTTCCCTCACCCCAACCTAATGAAAAATTATTTATGTAGCATGTGCATTGAAAATATTACATGTGTAGACAGTTTTCAAATTAGCCACAAGATCTACAGGTATAAAAATACCTGTGTAATTTGGAACATTGTGACTTACCAAAACTGTCCCCTTAATCCATGTTGTTATTCTTTCCAATGTAAAAATGAATTTTGGAAAAAAAAAAATGATACATAAGGGGTCGAGAATGTCTGTCCATCTATGGGGGAGCAAAATAGCTTTCCAAGTGCTAACAGAATGGGACCAAATTTGGTCTGGAGGGAGAACCCAGGAAAAAAGGCAGATTGGCCTATTTTTATTCTCAGAAGAGTCCAATCTATCTAAGGGCAAAAAAGTTCCAACCGCTGCAGCCTGAAAACAATGAAGCATTGAAAGATTGTAGTCAGGCAGGTTGAAAGAAGCAATTTTCTATCAAAAGAATGCCTTCTTTCACCTCTCCTTTCCTGGTCATAGACACAGAAAGAGCTAATGCAGAAACGCACGCATACAAGTATACACAGACATGCAGATGCTCATACAAACCAACACCAACACACATATGTACAGAGACACAAACAGATATACACATTGCACACACATGTGTATGCACACACACAAACACACACACTCACACACACACACACAAACAGAAATAATACCACGAGTCATACTCTACATGCTCTCCTCTCTATGCAAACGGTTCATAGACAACCCCGCGAAAGACAAAGGCGCGTGCTGAAGAAAATTACAGTTTTTAGGGGCTCCGACGGGGGGTTTTGTTGGGGAGCCCCCCAGTTTACTTAATAGAGATGGCGCCGGCATTATGGGGGGTTTGGGGGGTTGTAACCCTCCACATTTTACTGTAAACTTAACTTTTTCCCTAAAAACAGGGGAAAAGTGAAGTTTTCAGTAAAATGTGGGGGGTTACAAGCCCCCAAACCCCCCACAACGCCCCCACAATGCGGCGCAATCTCTATTAAGTAAAGTGGGGGGATTCCTCCCACACACCCCCCGTCGGAGCCCTAAAAACAGTAATTTTCTGTGGCGCGCACCTCCGTGCTGCACTCAATTGTCTGCGCACGCCTTTGTCCCGGCGCGCTTTTGACCTGACACCATGCAAACCCCACTTCCATCCCCTACAATCACACTTCACAGTGAATTCCAATGAGTTTGGTTCCCTTGGTTTTTATATGCAATCAAGTGATTTCTGCATAATACAGTAAACCCCCGCGATTTCACGGTTCGCGAATCACAGACTCAGTAATACGCGGTATTTTCCCACCACCTCTTCCTGGTACTGAAGTCAGGCTACACCAGTCAGGAGCTGCTTTGACACGCTATCTGGCATGTCAAAGCAGCTCCTGATTGGTGTAGCTTGACTTTAGTACCAGGAAGAGGCGGTTGGAAAATACTGAAAATGATTTTCAGCACCCGCCGGTGCCCCAGCTGCCCTCTCCTGCCTTCGATCAGCTCCTAAACTGCAAAGCCTTACTGGATCAGACCAATGGTCCATCAAGCCCAGCAGCCCATTCTCAAGGTGGCCAATCCAGGTCACTAGTACCTGGCCAAAACCCAAGGTGTAGCAATATTCCATGCTACCAATACAGGGCAAGTAGTGGCTTCCCCCTTGTCTTTCTCAATAACAGACTATGGACTTTTCCTCCAGGAACTTATCCAAACCTTTCTTAAAACCAGCTACGCTATCCGCTCTTACCACATCCACTTAGGTGCTGAGAAGTGTTATATATAAAATGTGTTTAAAAATGTGTCCACATTATAGAAAACTGGACCTTAATCCACTGCCTCAAACTACATAAGGACAAAACCAAATTCTTTTGGCTAGTATCCTCAACTGACCCACGCTACACTCGAAGGATCACAGTAGACGACACAGACTATCCATTAGAACTACAATCTCGAATCTTAGGAGCAGAAATTGATAGCCATCTATCCATGAAAAGCCACGCAATAAAAACAATCTTTCTTTGTGTTGAGAAAGCTAAGATCCATCAGAAAATACTTCAAAATAGAGTCGTTCCAAATATTTGTGGGATTCTTAATCCTATTTTGACTAGACTACTGTAATAAAACACTAATTCTTTGCTCTAAAACATTGCTATTGCATCTACGAATAGCTCAAAATGCAGCGGTAAGACTTGTATACAGACTCTAGAAATTGGAACACCCACAGCCGAACTACATGAAACTACATTGGCTGCCCATAACCATAAGGTTCAAGTTTAAATTAGGCATCACTGCCTTTAAGATCCCTAGAGGGAATGCCCCCAACTACCTAACAGAGTTGACCACCCTACTCTAGAGTGCCTCTAACAGCAAATATGTACAACCGCTTAGGAACTCTCGTATTTTTACCAGTTGAACCTTACCAAATCTTCCCAACTTTTTAGCAATCTCTTTAACACGCTCTCATGAACACACATACAAAGCAAAGTTTAATATTTAAAAATTTGAGGTCCTGTCATACATTTTTACAGGACTGTTGTAGGAGGGGTGGTGGTGGGATGACTGTAATTGTTAAATTTATAAACATATCAGGGGTTGGGATGTAGGGTAGCTTAGGCAAACCTCCATCCCAATACTCTTACACCAGCCCTGTGGACAATAAAGGGCAAAGTCAGAACACTGTCAAAAGAAGAGGAACTTGAATCCTGGTTCTCAGCCCTCTTGGAAGCAACTACATATGAAGACTGTTAAAACTTTAGAGGACTATCTAAATCTGTAAGAAAATGGAGCCTCTCGGTCTTGTTCATTTTTATTTATTTTTCTCTCTATCCCTCCCTTTCACAAAAGCGGGGAAGAGGTTGTTTTTAGCGCCGGCCGTAACACTGAATGCTCTGCACTTCTCTGATGGTCACAGAGTTCCTATGCGCATCAGAGCAACGCAGAGCATTCAGCGCACTAGCTGGCGCTAAAAACCTCTTCCGCGCTTTTGTAAAAGGGGGGGGGGGGATATATTTGCTTCTCTACAAAATCCACCAGGGACATTAATCACAGCCTTCATAGGTACAGAAATGTCACAGTTTTTAATTGCTCAGGACATTAGCAAATAGGAAAGGGTTGACCTTGAAACTATTATTGTTATTGTTATCGGTCATCAAATCATGAAGAAGATCTAAGATCCCAGATATTTCCCCTTTTATTTCAAAAAGATGAGGTTGCTGGGTGCAGCAGACATTTCCTAGCCATGAATGCTCAGTTTTCTGAATCACTTGACTAATCAGTCTGCAGGGTCCCTGCGCTAGCATTATGGTCACACCTCATTAGGCTTACGGTAGAGTATAATGCCACTATACTAATAACTTTTGTCTGATTGCCCCCCGATATCTCTCCTTGCTTATCTTCCCCTATGCTCCCTCTGTAATCTCCGCTCGTTGGGCAAGCCCCTCTTATCTGTATCCTTCTCTTCCACTGCCAACTCCAGATTCCATCCCTTCTTTCTTGCGGTGCCATATGCCTGGAACAGACTGCCTGAATCAATACGTCGTGCTCCATCCCTGGCAGTGTTCAAATCCATGCTAAAGGCCCACTTTTTGAAACTGCTTTCAACTCTTAACTCCCACTCACTGCCATCAGATACCTAGACCCACTTTATTAATAATAATAATAATAATTTATTTATTGTATATCGCTATACCAGAAGTTCGAAGCGGTTCACAACAAAAAATACATACAGTCAATCTAAAATACAGAATAAACAGTCAATATCTTAATACAATAAGAACAATCAAGGAAATAATACATCTGATAAAATCAATAAAAAGTTAAGACAATAAAGAAGTTAGGATATAAAAAATTGATAAGAATTTGTGATAGATTAGGCAATGGCGAAACTAAGTGTGTTTCTAATGATTTTCTAAAATCAAAGTAAGAAGTGGCCTCTAATATTAATTTTCCTAGCTATGTATTCAGTTTGGCGGCCTGGAATGATAAAATTCTATAAAAAAACTTCTTGTATTGGCATGATTTAAAAGAAGGGTAATTGAATAGGTTTATTCTGCGAGTACTCTTATTAGAATTATTCAAAGAAAACTGAGAGGCAAAGTAATCAGGTAGCATCCCAAAAACTGCTTTGTAACTAATGCAGGAAAATTTGAACAGGATTCTAGACTCCACCGGTACCCAATGAAGTTTTTGATAGTAAGGGGTAACGTGCTCCCATTTTTGTAGACCATAGATGAGGTGAACCGCGGTGTTCTGGATAAGTCTTAGTTTTTTGAGTGTTTTTTTTATAAGCCCCTAAATATATAATATTATAATAATCCAAGATACTCAAAATGAATGTTTGTACCAGTAGACGTAAAGAAGGCTCATCAAAAAATTTCTTAATGGTACGAAGCTTCCATAAGACTGAAATACATTTATTGAAAAATAGATCTGTGTTTTTCCAGGGTCAGTTGTTTGTCAAGAGTTACACCTAGTATTTTTATGGATTGTTCAATTTTGTATCCTCTTCCACTCACTTGAATCGAATCTTCTTTTATCCTTTCATTGGGAGTTGCTAAAATTTTTTTAGTTTTTTCAGTGTTTAATTTTAGTTTAAAAGCAATCATCCAGAGCTCGATTTGATTTAAGATGTTAGCTAGAAGATTAATGAAATCTGACAACAAACAAATAATTTTATTCTTATATACCGCCAAAGCCATGATGGGATCACAACAGTGATGTCGTCTGCATAAATATAAAAGTTGAGCTTTAGGCTTTGCAGCAGATTGCCCAGTGAAATGAGATAAATATTAAACAAGGTTGGGGATAGGGGGGGAACCCTGAGGTACCCCACAAATGTTGTTCCAGCTGTAAGATAGATTGTCATCCTTGAATACCTGATATGATCATTTGCTTAGGAATCCCTGGAACCAATCAAAAAACATTTCCTGTAGTGCCAATGGATTCTAGACTATCCAGTAGAATGGTATGATCTACCAGGTCAAAGGCGCAGTTTAGATCCAACTGCAAGATCATAGCGCTAGTGCCTTGACTAAAAAGAGAATGTAAGTAGTTTAGTAATGAGGCCATGCCTATTTCTGCGCTGAAGCCAGATCTAAAACCTGATTGGTTATTGTGCAGTATATCAGAACTATCTAAATAGGTAGTTAGTTCAGCGTTTACCAACCCCTCCATTAGCTTAGTGACCAGCGGAATGCTTGGAATAGGTCTAAAATTGGATATATTACTTGATGATTCTTTGTTGTTCTTTTTAATAGTGTTATCACGATTTGGCCCTGGTCTTCTGGGAACTTTCCTAAAGATAATTGAAGGTTGACCCAGACTAGCAAATTAGCTTTGAAATTAATCGGGACCACTTTCATCACGTTTGGAGGGCAACTGTCCAATCTACAGTGTGATTTAACATACTTGTTGTAGAGCTTATTAAATGTTTGCCAATCCGTCTTAGAAAAATTGGACCAGCTCATATCAACTTTGGGGGCATCTGGGTCCCGAATAATGGTAAAATCCCAGGGACAGTCTAAAGAGCCCACTAGGGAGTACCTTAATTTTTGTACTTTTGAATTAAAAAAAATCAGCCAAATTGTCTGCCGTCACAGTGGATTCTTCTACAGATTGTAAGCTCTTTGGAGCAGGGACTGTCTATTGTGTGTTAGAATGTGCAGCGCTGCTTATGCCTTTCAGCGCTATAGAAATAATAAATAGTGGTTGTAGTAGGCAATGAAAATGGCTGTGGTAATACATAAGGACCACATTTATAGGACTTTTTATACATGTGGTTTTATTCATGCGTTTCTGAATTTATTTTGAATTTATATAAATAAAAGACTGCTTGTCTCAAGGTTGACGTGTTCTATCCCACTCGCTTTTTCTTTGTTGGATTTTATGTGGGGTTGCTGTTCCTTTTCCTTTGTGGTAATATAGCACATCTGAAAAGTCCCTCCAAGGATTGTCCAAGCGTGCACAAATTTTTTCTCGTGTGAGCGACGAGTTCTTAAAAAAACCCAAAAACCCAACAATTTTCTTTTTCTTTTTTAATTTAAATCTATTTTATTAAACAGTGAAAACAGCAGGTACAACAATAGTTGAAACCATGGTTTACAATATCAACCAACAACCGTGGAGGATTGAACTCTGATGTCCTCCACGATCAGAAGCAACACCCCAGTCCTGCAGAAAGAACCCCACATACCCCCTTCCCCTCCCACCAAGAGAGACGGTACAACTCCCAAACAGGGAAAGACCAATATCAAACAGGTAAACCCAATTATAGTTGGAGTCTATTCAGGATACGGCTACGACTCTCAGGGGACAAGATGTTCAAGTATGGAGTCCAAGTGTTGACAAAGTCTCTGCTCCGCCGACGAGAAGAGCAGGCCAAACGGGCCTCCCAGCCCATAAGTTCATGAAGTCGATTCCTCCAATGCCAAAAGGAGGGGGGTTCAGAAGAGAGCCAGCAACATAAGATACATTTCTTCCCCAAGATTTAAACATAAAACATTTACTAAGAAATAGTTTTTCTGAAGAAGTATACACAGAGAGTAAGGAAAACTGGGCAAACAACATAGAAAGCACTGAGAAAGGTACAGGAACCTGCACTAGGTCCTGTAAGAAAGAAGCCAGCGCCTTCCAAAAGGCCTGAATCCCCTCACAACTCCAGATACCATGGAAATAAGAGTTAATCGCTACAGAACATCTTTTTCTGTTTAGATAATGACTGGGGTAGCCATGCAAATGATTACGAAAAACTGGAAGAATTGTGACCGCTTAAATTTCACTTTTTGATGGAATTCGATATGCTTGTGTTATCGTTACAAGAAAATGATGTCTGAACAAAGCGGTAATATTATGTGGTTTAATCTGACATGGGGTCCATTGACCAATTTTATTGATTCTAATTGAATGGTTTTTCCCTTTACTTTTGGTTATACTTTATACATCCAGGGAAGATGGTGGGTGGGAGGGAGAAGGATAATGTATAGGGACTTGTTTATTTATGAGTTGTTAGTATTGTATGAGTATCTTGAATATACTGAACTCAGGGGGGGGGGGGGGAGAGGGATGAAAATTTTTCTTACGTATTTCACTGAAGTGCTGTTTTCTCAGGTAACTTGTTATGCAGTTTTTGTATGCACTGTTTTTAGAATGAAAATGAATAAAGATTTTTTTATTTTTAAACCCCAACAATTTTCCAGATTTGCAAGTAGTTTGGTGAGCGACACTCCCAGAATGTATGAGCAATTGCTCACATGCTCAGCTTAGAGGGAACATAGTTCCTGGCCCTGAAAAAATGGTTCACGTCTTAGTGTTCATGCTTCCTCAAGGAAGCTATCCAAAGTGGAAATGCATGATACGAGTATACATTTGTATCTGTCCTGGGCCTATATGCACTAAATGGTCCGACTATGCACCAATGGTCGCTAAACCAGTTTGACTTAGCAGCCGACCAAATTTACCGACCTAGTGTTCAAAATGGCCCATCACATGGTTTTCCGGGCGTTCGCACATTCTCTGGTTCTGGCATGCAAACAAGCTCATTACTATTAAAATGAGGTCATTAATATTAAAAGGAGCCATCCGATCGATGGCCTAACATTGCAATGCCATAGGTGGATTGCTACTACCATCCCGAAAAAACGACAGGTCTGACATTTTTTTTTTCTATGGGCACAGATGTTGTGTGTGTAACACACACAAACACACACACAATATCTGCCACAAAAAAGTAGAGCTACTGCCCCCCCTGATTATGGCCCCCCTGATGACCCGCAGAACAAGAATAGAAGCAGGAAGAATGCCCACTCCCTCCTGCTGTGACACCCCCTCCCCAACGGAGCTGAACTGACCCCCACTACCAGAAACCCCCTCCCCTTCCCTACTCACTGTAATTTACAAAAAATCAGCAGAAGGGATGCCCACTTCCTTCTGCCACTAGATGCCCCCCTTCCCTTCCTGAACCACCCCTATACCTCTACATCAATGGTCTCAAACTCGCGGCCCGGGGGCCACAAGCAGCCCGCCAGGTACTATTTTGCGGCCCGCAGTCTGTACAAGTGCTGCCCGCTCTTTGCAGGGTCCTCTGGCTTCCCCCCTGGCCTCCAGCTCTTACCTTCAGATAATTACTGCAGCATGCAGAGAAGATTGCCAGTGCTGTAGCGATCCTTGCAGGCTGCCGTCATCCTCAGCATCATGTTCCCTCTGCCGCGATCCTGCCCCTGATGTCAGAGGAGGGGCGGGACCGCGGCAGAGGGAATGTGCTGCGGAGGCCGATGGCAGCCTGCAAGGAATGTTACAGCACCGGCGATCCTCTCTGCAGGCATGGTAATTAGCTGAAACTAAGACCGGGAGGCTAGGGGAGAAGTTGGAGGACGCTGCAAAGAAGGGGGGGGGGGACATGCAGGCCTTTGGGGGGGAAGATTTATAAACTATAAAGAGTTTTACCTCATGCAAAATTGTCATTTCTATAATAAGACATTAACTTTTTTTTCTGTGGCCCTCCATGTACCTACAAATCCAACTGTGGCCCTGCAAAGGGTTTGAGTTTGAGACCACTGCTCAACATGAAGCAAACAGCAGGAGGAATGCCCAAACCCTCCTGCTTGCTGCCCTGCCACTCCAAAATGGTGGGCCTTCCCCTTCCCAATGCATCACGGGATACACTGGGAGGAGCCTAAGGCCCTGATTGGCTCAGACACCCTAGACCTTTTTTTTTATATAAAGGAGCAGGTATTGTGCGTGTGTAACATACACGCAACATCTGTGCCATTAAAAAATAAAAAATAAAAAAAGCTCCGAACAGCTGAGTGGCAGGAGGCTGATTTGGGGCTTCCCCTGCCGCTCAGGTGTTCGGGCTTCACAAAACTGGCTTTGTACATGTATTAGAGAGCCAGTTTCTAAGCAAGCGATCAGATGAGATTATGACTGCCCTCTGCAAAACTCATTTACATGGGAAGCCGTTTGAACATTGATCGCCATTTAGAAATTGGCTAAAAAATCAGCCCACAGTGAAATGTTTGGGAGGCAGGAAACCAAACAAATATAGGCTATGTATATTATGTCTCCAACGCCAAATCCTGGAAGTCTTTTTACAATGGTACATATGTTTTTGAACATAATGTAAAAAAAAAAAAAAAGCTAAAGTCAGCCATTTTATATGTTACATTATCTACAATATAATCCCTGAGATTCTGTCATTTTTTGCAGAATTTCCAGAATCTTCTCAGGGCTGTCTCTTGAAAGGAAGACACCAGGACAGCGTTTTCTTTCACATATCAGCAACATCAAACATTTCCGTACTGGATCAAGAGGAACGGATCAAAAAGAGCATCTCGCCGATGAGCTTTTCAGCTAGCTGACATTCATTCTGATACATTGCTCTGTAGCTAGCTCATAAATAATCAACGGGCACACACAAAAGAAGGGAAGAGGGATGGTGAGTTAAAAAAATAAAAAAAATCCATTTGAATATCTATTGCACCAAAGAGGCATTATTTGAAACCAGTGCCCTTTCCTTGGGCTACTTCATGTGTTGAGAAAAACGCAAGCTTTCTTGAAATTTCATTTGCTGCTGCCCCTAAGGGAGAGAGGGTGCATTGATGCATACAGAAATAGTTGATACAGAGAGCTCTGCGTCTTTGGAGGAAATGATGAGATGGAAGATGCGAGGATATGATACAGTAGAGGAAAATATTCATTTCTTCCTATCATTTTTTTGCCCATTATTTTCTTTGAGACTGGTGAGCGTGGGGGTGGGGGAGGGGAGGCTTCTACTATGCATAATGTTGTCAATTTAATTTTGAAACAAGTAGGTAAGCTCAAGTCTGACCCAGGAGAGGCATTGCTTATGTTCGTATGTGTTAGTCTACTATGTGCAATAAGTAGTAGCTGGCAGCTTTCTCTATTGGGGGGGGGGGGGGTGTCGGGAGGAAACCTCACCCTCCAATACATTGAAAACTCTATGAGCATCAGGAGCAGCGCGGGCCATTCAGCGCAGCTCCCCAGGCTAAAACCGCTAGCACGGTATAGTAGAAGAGGCACTTAGTCTTCTATAGCTAGGGTTATCAAATGGCTCAGGAAAAAGGAGTATAAATAGAACCTGAAAAAAAATGGGAGAGGAGTGACAATTGAAAAAAGAAAAATCTCCCAAAACCCCAAGAAATAGAACTAGATGAGGAGGAGAGACAACCCGAACTATATCTGCACTGCTACCACACAAGCAACATAATAAAGAAATTTGGCGAAACGAAAAAGGAGGACAGACTGAGACATCCAGGTTTTACTTCCATTGCTTTCAATGGAAGTACAGTGTTCCCCCGTGATTTTGCGGTTCACGAATTGCGGACTCACTCATTCGCGGTCTGCTCCGACCGCCTCTTCCTGTAGTAAAGTCGGGCTACACCAATCAGGAGCTGCGTGTCAAAGCAGCTCCCGATTGGTGTAGCCCAACTTTACTACAGGAAGAGGCAGTCGGAGCAGACCACGAGTGATTTTCTTCACCCGCTGGTGCTCCAGCCGCTCTCTCCTGCCTCCCCTGCCTTTTGACAGGCAAAAACCCGCATTTCCTCCAGAAACTTTCCAAATCTTATTTAAACCCAGATACGCTAACTCGCATCCCGGGGCCACATGCGGCCCATTAGGTACTATGCAGCATCCTCTGGCTTCCCCCTGGCCTCCCACTCTTACCTTCAGATAATTACTGCAGCCTGCAGAGAGGATCACCGGCGCTGTAGTGATCCTTGCAGGCTGCCGTGGTCCTCAGCAGCATGTTCCCTCTGCTGCGATCCTGTCTCTGATGTCAAAGGAGGGGCCAGGACCACGGCAGAGGGAACATGCTGCGGAGGCCGATGGCAGCCTGCAAGGAACGCTACAGCACCGGCGATCCTCTCTGCAGTCTGTGGTAATTAGCTGAAACTAAGACTGGGAGGCCAGTGGGGAACATGCAGGCCTTTGGGGGGGGGGGGGAAGGGGGAAGATTTATAAACTATAATGAGTTTTACCTTATGCAAAATTGTCATTTCTTTAATAAGACATCAACTATTTTTTCTGCTGCCCTCCAAGTACCTACAAATCCAAAATGCGCCCCTGCAAAGGGTTTGCGTTTGAGACCACTGCGCTAACCGATGTTACCACATTCTCTGGTAAAGAGTTCCAGAGCTTAACCTTTCTTTGAGTGAAAAAATATTTCCTTCAACCTAGATAACTTATCTGCCTAGTGGACTGAACACAGCCGCTATATGGATAAATTCATGGACTGCCTACACTCTGCCTCTGACCTGCTTGTAATGCCACTGAAAATCATTGGATCAGCCCCATCCAGTCCCTCTTATGTGGAGAGCAGGTACATTTATTCAGATGTGCTTCTGAATATCAGGCTTAACATTCCATTTAAAAAAAAAATTTTTTTAAGGTGCAAATCCTTCCACCTGCTTTGCCACTGCCCAGCCGCCATTTCACTACACACATGGGCACTGCACCAAAAATACAGGTGGGGGTGTGCCAGACAAGATCACCTCCTCTGTGATTCGCAATTCCTACCGCCAATTTTTTAAACTTGGCTTTCATATGTATTTAGGGGTTTGCTTCAACAGATAATAAACCAGCTCTTTGATAATGTAGAAATTACAGAGGAAAAGCAAAGCATGCCTTTCTGCTGAACAAAGGTCCTACAATGCTAATCACAGCCTTTGCTACAATCTCTCATCTTCCTGCTGTGCAACTTACGTCCTAAGCTGCCCCTTTATTCATTAGACAGAAGATCTTCTGAGGTTCAACAGAACTCTTATTTTCTGTTGCACTATCTGTATCATGTTATTTTATCTACCATACACGAAATTGCTTAGTGCCAGATTTTTTTTTTTTTTAATCTGTTTTATAAGCTAACCCAATCCTCTCTGTTCAGATCGTTTCATTGCAAACCCTGTCATAATTAGATTGTAAGCGCTTTTGAGCAGGGACCATCTCTTTGATGCTTAATGTACATGACTGCGTGCATCTGATAACGCTATAAAGATAATCTAATCAGGACTTCTTAATCGCACCTTTCCAGTACGATGTCAAGGCGATTTACAGGCGGAAGAGGCCCTTGTAGCAATATGGGGAAATTTACAATGCAGAGAAGCAAGCGTGCATTGTTTCAGAGGGAAAATCAGTACAGTACAAAGATATAATACCTACATTAAAGGAAGCCCGAGACCTTGTGTCGATGGGCGGAATATAACATGGGCTGGTAGGGCCCGCATCAGTGGGGAGGGGGTGGAGGCAAGGGTTAGGAAGGAAAGAAGCTAGGGGAGAGGATTGGGTGAGAGGGCCGGTTAGGAATAACAGGTTTAAGCTGATTGGGGAGGCAGTGAGGGGCGGGGCAGGCGAGGTGTTAAGAGGCAGGACATGGGAGGACTCGGCTCCTTCCGAGGTCCTCCAGGGTGGATTTTCCCTCCCGCCTGCCTTTTTTTCTTGACTGGTGATGGTAGCTCGGGGGTGCAGATCTCCCGAGCTGATAGGTCATGGGGCTCATTCGGCGATGAGCGGTGGGCTGGCGGGGAGCCTTGCTCGGTGGGTCAGGTGACCCGGGTAAAGGGACGTGTGGATCATGCCACCCCTCTGATCCTTGCTGAGATGGTGGGGTTTTGAGGGCACTGAAACAATGTATATTTTGGTAGCTCAGGAGGAGCTCTTTGGTTTGCTCTTAATTAACTTATGATCTGTTAAAGCTGTTGTTAACAAACTGAGCTGCGGCTAATTTTTACCATCAAATAGATTGTAGTGTGTTTGTGATAATGAGGGGGTGGAGGAAGGTTATGAGGGTAGGTGGGGGATATATGGGTGGACAGTCGGGCTTATCTAGATTAGAGGTCTGCACAGGAACGGGGATTGCGGGGGTCCCGCGGGAATCCCCCCTAACCCACGGGACTCTCACGGGGACCCCCCTCTGGCCCATGGGACTCCCACGGGGACCCCCCTCTCTAGCCAACGGGACTCCCACGGGGATGGAAGGCTTTGGAAGCAGGGTTCGTCCGTATAATATAATGGGCACATCAGCCTTAGTAAAAGAGGGGGTTTATAAGTTAATTACCTGAACAGAAAACAAAGAAAGGGTTCCACCAAAGAGATTCCACAAGGAAAACAGCAAAAGAAACTGTGGAATTGATGATCCTGTCAGAAGTAATTGCTGCTTTTTATGGGGACGGGCGGGGATGGAGGTAATTCCTTGCGGGGATGGGTGGGGACGGAGAGGATCCTGGCGGGGACGGGCGGGGATGGGTGGGATTTCTGTCCCCGCGCAACTCTCTAATCTAGATCCCGCTGTTATAAGGTTACACTACAGTTCCCAAGAAGATTACATTGTTGCAGGAAGAAGCAGCAAAGATACAATGTGGCGGCCTGCATGTACTGATAGAGATTGTCTTGGACAATTGCTGAATCATTTGTGAAAGATATTTTACAATATCTGAAGCATATTAGATATAAGGTTATGAAAAGAAAGAACAGGTATACTAAAGGGTTTTTCCTATTTTGTTTCTTTTGAACTAAAGCACCATACAGCTGGCCCAAAATATATATCGCATTTCCAGACACAGGCACAGAATCATTTCTCTTTCAACCATGCTCAAAAAGCATTTGAAAACAATTTGCACAGCAATTTCTTTCTTATCATGCTACAAAGGTCTCTCTTGTTCTTTGCGTTTAATGAGTTCAAACACTTCGGTGTTGTTTTTGCCCTTTTTGGGATGCGACATCAATCATTTATCTCCTTTATGAATGGGCTATCAAACTGTCATTTAGATAAGTAAGAAGTTAAGGTCCACAAAAAGAGATTCTTTAGGATAAAACCGTACATTAAATAGAGAAGATGCTGGGTAATAGTTAATAACAAAGACGATCTTTCTTATTTCTCAAGACAGCAGTCTGATCCTTCATGTCATGGTGGTTATTATCTACCATGCAATGATAAGATTTGATAGGGTGCATTTTAGGGGGACCAGGTGATTATTGGGGATCAGAACTTCCAACAGAGTGCTCCTAGTACAGGGGTAGGCAATCCCGGTCCTCGAGAGCTGGAGCCAGGTCAGGTTTTCAGGATATCCACAATAAATATGCATGAGATAGATTTGCCTCTCAAGGAGGCAGTGTATGCAAATCCATCTCATATATATTCATTGTGGATATCCTGAAAACCTGACCAGGCTCCGGCTCTCGAGGACCGGAATTGCCTACCCCTGTCCTAGTAGGGCAAATCAGGACTTCCTGGACTTGCTTTCTAATAACATAGTAGTTGACGGCCGATAAAGACTTGAATTTCCCAATATTCACACTCATTATCAATTCATGGTTAAACCAATAATGAATGCGGTATAAAATACTTGATCCTGGTCTTTTTTTGCCATTTCTGGGACATAGACTGTAGAAGTCCACCTGGCATTGTCCTTACATTCCAAGGTGATGCTATTATTATTATTACTTATTGATTTTGATATGCTGCCTTTACCAATTAAGGACCTAAGCTGTGAACATAAGTCTGTAAAAACAAGCCATGAAAAGAAAGGAACACCAGTGTCATAAAGGAAAGACCAGAAAACATGCATACATTCATTCAATCAATCCTAAAATAAAGTTAAAAGTCGCTTGTCAACTTATAATTTGTCCCTCTTGGGCGCCCTGCTCTCAACTAGGATTGTTCATATGGGAGAAAAAGTGTGTTTTAAAGTGGGGAAACGATTTTGCTCTGATAAAATTGGGGAGAGCATTCCAAAGAGTTGGAGCCAAAAAGTAGAAGGCAGAATGTCTGGTGGATGCTAAATGAGCTTGACAGGGACTTGGATATAGAACGGATGTTGAATGATTGGATTAGAGCTGCTAGGGGACAGATAAATATATTAAACAGTAATGGTGAAAGCCAAGCCCTGCGGAACTCCACACTCCAAAGGATAGTCTGGAGACTGCTTGGTGCCAGAATGACCTTTGGGAGAAAAAAGATGAAAACCAATTGAGCACTGTGCTGGAAACACCTATTTGAATGAGTCTGTTGCGAAGAAGAGTATGATCAATCATGTCGAATACAGGTTTCAAGTTTATTCAGAAATGTTATAAACCGTCCAAGTCAACCTTCTAGGACAGTGGTTCTTAACCTGGGTTCGACCGAACCCCAGGGGTTCGGTGAGTCAGTCTCGCGGGTTCGACGGAGGTCAAAACACACCTCCGACTCATATAGCGCTTCGGTCACGTTCAATCATCCATCAGTTATTCAGTGATTTTGATCAAGACTGATCGTGTACTCGGTTTCTTGATCTATCAATCTGTAACTAACGCCTTATATACATCAATCAATTCCTGATCAAAATTTGTGATTTAACTGATAGATGATTGAACGTGACCGAAGCACTTATGATTCGTGATGATACACCCCGTTTGTCCATAATTGGCTGCAGGTGATCACGCAACATCGCTTGGCCTATCTGTGCTGCAGTGGATTTGATGCGCACAGTAGTCAAATTGTAACTGTTGTGATGGTACGTTGTGTGATACCTATCTTAATATTTTAATCCCTTACTAACTATGTCGAGCAAAATATGAAAGTGGTCGGACGAATATGTACAATATGGATTCACATGTATAACGGAACGTAATGGGAGTCAGCGTCCTAATTGCATAATTTGCAATGCCAAGTTGAGTAATTCTAGTCTAGCTCTGGCAAAACTAAGGTAATAAAGAAGGGTTCAGTGAACACGCATAAGAAACTGGTGGGGTTCAGTACCTCCAACAAGGTTAAGAACCACTGTTCTAGGCGGTGAACATTATGTTAAAAACATATATGGGGTGATTATACATCCTTTGGAAACAACAGTCATAATTCAAAACATAAAAAACAATTCAAAGACAAACAGAAACAAGAGGGAGAAAGGACAGAACTACAATTTATCAAGTAAGAAAGAGAACATATAGGGAAAGAACAAAAGGGAGGGTGTAAAACAAAAACAAAAAACTAAATTAAAAAATAATAATAATTAATTAAAACTACGTAGCCCTATAAAGGGCATTTAGGTCTCGAAAGCATCAAGGAAAAGAAATGTTTTTAGTTTTGTTTTAAAATGATTAAGATTTGACTCTTCCTGTAAGTAGACAGGAATATTGTTCCAAAGAGATGGCGCAGTGACAGAAAAGATGGTTGACCTCATTGTATTAATAAACTTCAAAGATGGGACAGATAGCAAATTTTTAGACACAGATCTTAGATGAACTATAGGGAATTGATAAATTCTGGTTGACTATTTTGTCTAGTTTTATAAGTCAGTAAAATAATTTTATAAGTGATTCTATGTTCAACCAGAAGCCAATGTGCTTTATAAAGGAGGGGAGTAACATGATCAAATTTATTTGAATTGAATATGATCTTCACTGCAGTGTTCTGTATAATTTGGAGTCTTCTTATTTCTCTTTTGGTTATGCCCTTATAGAGCGCATTACAGTAATCAATGCAGGAAATCACAAGGAATGGATCAAAATATTTAGGGAAGTAGGCTCTAACACTTTGGATATAGATCTAATCATTCTTAGCCAGTGAAAACAGCGCTGAACAACTGTACTGATATGGAGATGATAATTGAGTTTACTGTCGAAAGTAATGCCAAGTAATTTTAAGGATGACACAACTTGAAGAGGTTGAGTTTTGAATGTAATGGGAGATAATAGAAATTCCATCTTTGTTAGGAAAGATCATTAATTTAGACTTTTCAATGTTCAAAGAGAGCATATGTAGGTCTAACCAAGCATTGATTTTTTCCAATTTTTTATTGATGATATTTATTTCAGTTAAGTCACTAAAATCTATTGGATGAATTAATTGCACATCATCTGCATAGGCAAACATTGTAAAGCCAATGGATTGCCCCAATGTTAAAAGGGGTACAAGAAAAATGTTAAAAATTAAGGGAGATAAAATTGAACCCTGTGGGATACCGTAATCTGATGAAAACGGTTCTGATGTAGTTTTATTAAAAACTACCTTAGAAGAACGATCTGTAAAAAAAGATGAGAACCAGTCCAAGACCTGATCTATGATTCTGATGTCCTTCAGTCAGGCCAGTAGAAGCTTATGATCAATGGTATCAAATGCAGATGATAGATCTAAGGAAATGAGTAAAACAGACTGGTGATGATCGAGATGGTAAAGATGTGGATGTAGTACATTTGTTTGCTCAACAAAGTCTGAGATTTGACGGAAGACTATTTTTTTCAGTAAGCTTAGCCAGGAATGGTGTATTTGAAATAGGTCGGTAGTTTGAAACTTCAAGAGCACTAATTTTATAATCTTTAATTATTGGGAAAATGATTGCTGCTTTCCATGCTTTTGGAAATGTTCCTGTAGTTAAGCTAGAACATATCAGATTTAGAATATCTGAACCAAAAAGTGAAAAAAATTGTTTCAGAAAAAAACTGAGGAATAATCTCTGAATTAGTACCTTTTATGTTTAGTGTGTTTAAGGTTCTCTGTAGGTCTTGAAGGGTGGGTATGTTAAATCTTGAACATTTAGACCGAGGAAGGTTTGAAATTTCCACAGAATTAAATGACGAGTTTATAGCAGAGTCATCTGAACAAAGAGAGCTGGCGGCATTTTCTTTAGAAATGCAACTTCTGATATTTTGAACTTTTGTAGTGAAATAAGAAGCAATGGATTGGGCGGAAGGTAATTGCATAGATAATTGTGACTCTTTCTGCTGTGTGGTCAATTTTTTCACTATGGCATATAATACAGATGAATTTTTAGCTTTTTTTATTTGTTTAGAATAGTAATTCTTTTTAGATTTAATTATTTCAGCTTTGTAATATGAAGCTTGATCCTTAAATTTATTTAGATTTTGTAGAGTCTTATTATGCCTCCATTTTCTTTCTAGCGATCTCAATTGTTTTTAATAAGGGTAAGTTGAGGACTGTACCAGGGATTTCTTTGTTTACATGGGGAAATAGTGAAGGTGATAATGGGAGCTACAGAATCCAAGAGTCTGATAATGGAAGCTTTCCAAGAGGCAACTTTCTCATCAATAGATGATTCTGATAATTTTGTTAGACTGGAAACAAAGTTAGAAGAAATAGAAACTGCATCCAGTTTAGAATGGTTGTGAGAAGTTATTACCTTGGAAATTAAGGTAAAAACACTAGGTATAATCCTATATAATAAAGAGCTAGCCGTGCATGCGCACTCCTTTTTGCGTGTTCTGTGCGCTGTAGGTCTGTGGCCGCAGGAGTGCGCATGTGCGAGTCCCCAGCCTTGACCGCGGCTTGAGGCGGCCGACAGGAGCAGCGGATGGCGGGAGGAGGGCTCATGGTCTTGCCGCCGCTGCCGCTCCTGTTCACAGCGGCCTGCACGTCGCCGACTCCCCCGCTCCCGCAACAACCGCTACCGCTTCTGTTCTTCCCCTCCCTCCAGTCACCGCTGCCATTCCTATTTAAAACAGCCTGCTGAGGTCTGCGATCGCGTCAGAGGGAACATGCTACTGAGGTGGACAGCGGCCTGCGAGGTTCGCTACAGCCGGCCGTGAACCTCAGCAGGCCGTTTTAAATATGAATGGCAGCGGTGACAGGAACCATGGATGGAGGGAGGGGAAGAGGAAAAAGAAGGGCCATGGAGCAGGCAGGAAAGGGGGCTGCTTTGGGGGGAGGGGTGTGCTGGAGGGGAAGAGGAAAAAGAAGGGCCATGGAGCAGGCAGGAAAGGGGGCTGCTTTGGGGGGAGGGGTGTGCTGGAGGGGAAGAGGAAAAAGAAGGGCCATGGAGCAGGCAGGAAAGGGGGATGCTTTGGGGGGAGGGGTGTGCTGGAGGGGAAGAGGAAAAAGAAGGGCCATGGAGCAGGCAGGAAAGGGGGCTGCTTTGGGGGGAGGGGTGTGCTGGAGGAGAAGAACTGGAGGGGAAGAGGAAAAAGAAGGGCCATGGAGCAGGCAGGAAAGGGGGCTGTTTTGGTGGGAGGGTTGTGCTGAGTGCAGACAGCAATCATGGGGGGGGGGAGGAACAAAAGGGGGCCATGGAGCAGGTAGGCATTGCAGAACAGGGGGAGAGGGAAAGGGAGCTGCTTTGGCAAGCAGGGGGGCCAGGGAGACAGACAGAAAGAAAGAAAGACGGACAGACAAGGGACCAGGGAGAGACACAGACACAAAGAATGACAGACAGACAGCGTCCATAGAGAGAGAGACAAATTTAAAAAACCTACACGTACAGACATCTACTCTGGGCAGCGGAAGGAAGGCAGTACGGAGTGCTGCTGGAAGTGGCTGCTGGGAGGAGGGCTTCGAGACGCAGAAGACTGTCCCAAAGCCCCTGCGGAGAGTTGGGCCAACCTCTCCTTCCTCACCGAGGCCGAAGAAGCTGCAGGCCCCGCTCCCTCTTGCGCTCTGAGCTCTCACAATTGGCTGAAGGGTGTCGTGCCAGTGCTGCAGGTACAGGGGGATGCTTTTGTTGGAGAGGTGTGCTGGGGGGCAGATGGCTTTGCTGGGGGGGGGGGGTAGGGGGAAGACACAAGGGGGTCAGGGAGAGGGAAAGGGGGCTGCTTTGGGGGAAGGGGTATGTTGGGGCCAGACAGCTTTGCTCTGGGGGGGGGGGGGGAATGACACAAGGACACAGACACAAACAATGACACACAGGGGGCCAGTGAGACAGACAGAAAGGAAGACATTCAGGCAGCGTCCAAGGAGAGACAGCCAGCATCTAAGGAGAGAAAAACAAATAAACATAGACAGACAGACACATACATCTATTCTAGCACCCGTTAATGTAACGGGCTTAAAGACTAGTGGAATATGAAAAGGTAATAAGAGAATGATCAGCCCAAGGAAGTTGTGTATAAGTTTTAACTTGGAATTGGTCTTTTAATAGTTTTGGAATAAATACCATATCTAAGATATGCCCTGCTTTATGAGTAGGACAGGTTAACAAAGGCTGGAGATTTAAATTGTCAAGAAGAGTTAAAATATCTGACAGATACAACAAAACTGTAAGAATTAAGTGACCATTATCCAGAGTTCTATGCTTAAAACTGATGTGAGTGTAGTTTCTGTACTATGATGTGTCTAAAATCTAACTGATAGAGATATAGAATCTTAGTTTTAGTGATAAAATCCAGTAATTGGATGTAAATATTTTTTTCAGCAATCTATGAGATGAAACAGATCTTCGAAACCAGATGAAAATTGGCAGGCTGGGTAGGGTCAAATGACTTTTTTTTTTAAATAGGTGTTACCCATGCCTTTATCTAGCTACCTGGAACCACCCTACGGGTGAGGCTTTGATTAACCAATGCAAAGGCAAGCACCATCAACCTGTGTTTGTGAACTGTGATCCAGAAAGAAGGCATTGGGTCCAGGTGACAGGAGGTCATACCCACATGCTGTATGGCCAACGTGAATGAAGTTAAAGAAGCAAGTGTGAAAATAAGTCACATAGACATAAAGAAAGAAAGATTCAGGATTGTCTCATTGGAAGGCATAACAGCAGAAGATAATGGAAACGAGCTTTGTAAGGTACAAATTTTGCTCACAAATAATTGAGCTAAAGAGTTAGCAGCAGGCAAAACAGATAGTTGGATCTTTTTTGAGAGATTACTAAATTTCTGAAGAAACTGAAATAGCATCTTGGGTTTGTTAATAGAGGCATCCAAAATATTCAAAAATTGTGTACTTTTTTCCACCTTCAATAGATGATTAAAAGAGTGTGCGTTTTGTTTAAATTCTGATAGGCATTCTCATGTCTTATTTTTTTAGTCAAACTCCTTATATTCTGATATGGACTTTGTGCAGTTAGTTACTGCCCTAGCAGTAACTAACTGCCAAAGGTTTAGACTTGAAGGTCAGTTTTAGAAAGGTCATTAAAATCGGAATTGAGATGTCGAGGTTGATATGTGCTCAATGACCCTAGTATTTTACAAAGGTACCCCTGAGTGTGAAGCCTTTTGTAAAATACATAAAAGGACATGTAATTTCTGGCCCACAGGGTTGGATCAGCAATTTTAGAAACCTATACATAAGGCCTTTATATGTATGAATGCTATATCTACACTTATAACATCCAACACAGACATTTGCTCCCCCAATGCAAATTCCATTGATCCTTCCTTGTGATACATGATCCTCCTAACCCCTCTTCCTAATAACAATACAAGACCACCATGCTCCCCATCCACTCACTTCCCCTTACTAGGGTCTACTGGTAGCCATTAGTGGAGAGGAGCAATCCATAGATACATATGCCCTACCGGATGCCATATTGACTAAGAAGAAAGATGAAACGGTGAACGTGCCCCTTGTTTGTTGTGTGGTAAAGATTATCTTTGTCCTGATTTTTAGGGGACATTTCTTGAAACAGTAGTTTTGTGAAACATGAATGTCGAAGGTCTCCAAGACTGTTGTCAAAGATGAGTATTATTTATTGTTTAAGTACTAAATAAGACAATACAAGAATTTGAAGAAGTTTTTGAAAGACTGATATGTCTAATGCCTGAAGATTTAAAAGATTCTGAAAATAACTGAAGGAACCTTGTTGACCTATGACAAGGTTGACTCTTACATCTCTTGAACAGAGATTATTGTTCAGAGAAGAGCTGCTGAGGTCAACCTCTCTACATAAAAATTTATTTGGGCTTTGGCTTATTTATTTGGTAAGGGATATTTAAATACCGATTGATAGATCAATTTTTAGTGCCAGATAATTTTTTAGGTGTCTCTCTCGTTCCTCCATCCCTTCATTATAAAGGTAGTGTCAGGCCAGTTAGAGGGATTTTCAGCCTCATGCTATCCATCTAATGTTTGAAAATTGATAAAAAGGGAAGTTAAATGCTGCCATTATTTCTTTACAGGTCTATGACTCACTTTTTCCAAAAATACCTCTACAATTTGGATAGGGCAACAGCAAATGCCCTAAATATCTATACAAACAGATGAGTCTGAGTCAAAAGAACCAATAACGAGATTGATGGCCTCAAGATCAACATTCAGTGAGGCCCAGAATGGGAAACTAATTCAAATAAATTACCCAGATCGTTTTATCGGAATATTGAGGGGAACCTATGCAGCTATGTGAATAAATTTATCCAAATAATTTTATGGCATTTGTGTAGCCTAACTTGGTTACATTTGCCTGAAGAGCACTACCTAGGCAATATAAAATCATTTCTCAGAAAAGCTCCCCCTCCCCCCCCCACTGACCCTTTTTATCCAGCTATCTAAAAAATGCCCTTATTTTGGAAGTCAACTACTTCTGCCCTATTATTTTTGGAATGTGTTGGAAGCACGGATATTCAAGCAGATGTTAATTAAATCCTGGGATAAATGTCACATGCATCATTCACAACTGAGGTGACCTTTCCTCCCCTATTAATTGTAACATGATAAGCTTCATTAAAGACTGTGCCATGTTATCTAATTACTTAATTGTTCCCAAGCTGCAGGTCTCAGATGTCATCTGGTTATGAATAATAAATGGCGCCCACTGGCATTTTCAATCTACGGTGTAAGTTGCTTTCACTATATACATCAAAGTATGAATAGTTTCCGTGAATGGCATTCCACCAAATATTCATCACTAGATTTCTTGCTCTCCTCACACCAGTTAAAATAACAAAAAATTTCTAGGGGCCCTTTTACAAAAGTGTGTCAAGCAGTGGACATGCAAATTAGCAAGTACTGTTTCTGTACAAGTGCAGTAACTGTTACTTGACCATATGCACTAATTCCCACATTAAAAACCAGATTCTATAAACGGCATCTAAGACGCCTAGAAAAGCAGCACCTACTGCATGTCAATCAAAGTTAGGTACCGTTCGTAGAATCGCTTCAAGTGGCGCTGGTATATTAAGCAAGGGTTTTCTTAGCTTAAAGTACTGGCTCCCAACTCAAACCGTGCCTAAATCAATTCATGCCCAAACTCCGCACCAAATCTTCCCCTAACAATGCCTACCTGCCAGTAGGCTCTGGTATGCACCTCGGTGTAGACGCCTACGGCAAAGTGGTAGGCGCCTGCACCAGCAAATTAATTTTTAATTAGTTTTAATGGCGCTTTCAGTTTTATCAGCACCAATTAAGACAATTGAAAAAAATGAACCCCCTGTTTTACGAACGCATAGTACACTGGTTTTAGCGCCAGCAGCAGCGGTAACTGCTCCGACACTCATAGAATTCCTATGAACGTCCGAGCAGTTACCACCACTGCCGGAGCTACAACCCGCACTGTGCGCTCGTAAAAGAGGGGTTACGCTAGGCATTGGGATCGGCTAGGCGCCCCGATCTAGGCAACTAACTTTAGATGCCTTTTATAGAATCAGAGCCTAAAAGATTTTGGGCTCCTTTTACGAAGGTGCGCTTTCATTTTTAGTGCACACACCAGATTAGCGTGTGCTATAGCGCACGCTAGCCGAAAAACTACCACCTGTTCATGAGGAGTGGTAGCGGCAGTTTAGCGCGCGCTATTCTGCGCATTAAGGCCCTAACGTGCCTTCGTAAAAGGAGCCCTTTGGGCCTCTTCTATCAAACTGTGCTGACAGATTTAGCGAAGAGAGCCACACTGAATGGCCCACGCTGCTCCCGACACTCATAGGAACTCTATGAGCGTCGGAAGCAGCGTGGGCCATTCAGCGTGGGCCATTCAGTGCGGCTCATCGATCTACAACCCTGTAACCTGTGCCGAACTCTTCGCTTGTGGAGATGGCGCGGTATACAAACCTAAGGTTTAGTTTAGTTTACAACCTGCTAGCGCAGATTGGTAGAAGAGGCCATTAGTTTTGATCAATAAAAGTCCAGTAGTTTTGAACACTTTGCTTTGCCCTTCTCAACCCAAGAAGGCTTTGCGTTCTGAGAATCAAACGGATCTTGAAGTGCCGTCATTGAATTTGACAAGATCAGTAAGACCGCGTCGGTCTATAATGTCAGTTCAGGGAGTTGTGTCATGGAATTCATTGCCTGTTGAAATTAAGCAATCCTGAAATGTGATGCAATTTAGAAAAGGAGTGGAAACTATACCGTTTGAGAGAAAGTATATAAGCAAGTTACTTCATGTATTGCAGGCAGGGTTTTTAAAAATTGTTTAATTTTACTGTATTTTTGTTTACAGGAATTGAGTTTATGACAGGTGAAAGTAAATTGTATAAGGATTTTTCTTCTTATTTATTGTTTTTTTGTCACTGTTTCATTATGTATGCCTGGAAAAGCGGAGACTTAGAGGAGACATGATAGAAACCTTCAAAATCATGAAGGGCACAGAGAAGGTGGACAGGGACAAATTCTTCAGGCTGTGGGGAGCCACAAGTACAAGGGGGCACTCGGAGAAATTGAAAAAGGACAGGTTTAGAACAAATGCTATGAAGTTCTTTTTCACTCAGAGGGTGGTGGACACATGGAATGCGCTCCCGGAGGCTGTGATAAGCCAGAGGACGCTACAGGGGTTCAAGGAGGGTCTAGATAGGTTCCTAAAAGAAAAAGGGATTGAGGGGTACAGATAGAGGGGGAGGTAGGTTACAGGAGTAGTCAGAAACCACGTCACAGGACGTGGACCTGATGGGCCGCCGCGGGAGCGGACCGCTGGGCATGATGGACCTCTGGTCTGACCCAGTGGAGGCAACTTCTTATGTTCTTATGTAACCCGCTCAGAACTGAGATGTGGTGGGATATAAATTCTTTTAATAAATAAATAAACTGCATGCCATGTCAAGGGGCAGGTTCTGGGTGGAGAATGGGTGTGGGCTGCACATTGCAGTTAGTAGGCAAAACACACCGTGTACTGTCACTTCTGCAGTTAGTGCAGCTGGATTCTATAAAAGTCCCCAAAGTGGCGCCCAAAATAATTAGTCTACGGGCTCTAATGATTTCGGAGCTAACAAGCACTTGGAGCCAATTAAGATTTGGGTGTCAATCTGTCTATGTGCGTTTCTGTAACAATGGGAGTCTAAATTGAATCATGTGCCTACTCAAAAGTGGATGTGGCCAGGGGAGGGGCAAGTGTGGATCAGGGGCATTCACAAAAGATGTGGGCAGTGGTACAGAATAGCGGGAATACATGTCTGATATGCATGATTGAATTTACACCGGGTTTCAGCTGACATAAGTCCTTGTACCCAAAGTTCAATGTCAAATTTGGCACTCAATGCTGGTCTATAAAGGGTGTTCATCCTGAAGAGCCCTTTATAGAATAGTGTTGAGTGCCAAATTTTATTTGTGCTGAATTTTCAGCACCATATATGGAATCTGACCATTACCATCTCCTCAAGAGCAATTAAGTGCATCTGTGCTTAGTGGTGTAGTAAGAGGGCGGGGGAGGAGACTGCCCCAAGAGCCGTCTTGGCAGGGGCACAGGCACCTCTCTGCCCCCCATGCCATGCTCGCGCCCTCTCCACCCCCTCTGTACCTCTTTAAATCTTTGTCACTCTGGCCTGCTGCTCATGCTGGCCTGGCTTTCTGAAATCACTTCCGGGTCGCAGGGCCAGGAAATGACATCAGAGGGAAAGCCAATACCAGCACGAGCAGCAGGCTGGAGAAGCTACTCGCACTAGTGAAGACTTAAAGAGGTACGGAGGTGGAAAGGCAGAGCACAAGTGTGATGTGGGGGTGTGGTAGGAGTGGGGGATGGCATAGAAGGAGCTGGGGAGGGGCAGAGAGGAGGGCACAAGGTGGTGTCACTGCCCCAGGTGCCTCCTACCCTTGCTCTGCCACTGTCTGTGCTAATTGCAATGGCTTAACATGCAGTAAAGGTCTTCTTTGTGCAGCAACTGCAGAAGACATGCTGCACACTCCCCTCCCCCCAAGATACTGTACCGGCTTTGCACTGCCTGTTAACATTTGCTGTTGAAGTGCATTAAGGCCCTGATTCTATAAAGTTTGCCAAAAGTTTGGCATTGATATTGGCACCTAGTGGCACCTAATTCAAAAAGAGGCGTCTAACGTGAAAGCACGCCCATGATCTGCCCCCTAACCACACCCACTTTCAGTATATGCATTTTGGGCTAGACACCTACTTTTTACAGAATCGAGTTTTTCGAGTTAGGCGCCTAACTTTCAGTTAAGCCCAATTAAAGCCAATTACGAGGCATGGGATGCCAATATCGGCACTGATTAAGCCTACTGATCACGATTAAGTTAAACTTAGACGTCGATATTGGCTCCTGACTTTAGGTGGACTTTACAGAATCAGGGCCTAAGTGCAAAAACTTACTACACTTCCGTAAAAAGGGCCCCTAATTTAGGGATGTAATGCAAAGAAAGTCAATACAGCACGCATTTTAAAGGCACATAAAATTTTCCAATCCTAAAGCATTCCTTGTTTTGCTGTTAGTTGCATTTCTTACAAGAAAACAGAAGCATGCAGAGACCGAAAATCAATATAAACATCAGAACATTTTTTAAAAAAAATTTTACCTAAAGAATTAATTACCTGATGTTAAGGTGGTATATAATGCAATTGGCATATATTAATAGGCTGGCCACCTACTATGAGATAATAATCTCGGGTGGCCAGACCATAGTTAAACTTCATCAAATAAAGTAACCAAATTCCTTAATCAACAACATTAGAAACCCCAGAGATCAGGCAGGCAACCAAGCATCACTTCCTGGTTTAAGAGGGGGCCAGCCTGGTGTCTAACCATTGCACCATTAGTACAGCAAGCATCAAAAGGCAATACAGATCTGGAACAGTCAGTTCCCCATAGCAGTCACTGAGCATCCATGCAAAATTCTGCATTTTTTTAGGAAATAAGTCTGCTGGGAAAAATGACCACACTGTATTAAAGAGTTGATCATTTTTTATGAGCCTCCATTGCAGCTGCTACGTTCAGCAGAAGATGATCTCAGAATCCTCTCTGCTTGTATGCTAGAAAGCTGGCATACAGATAGATGCCTTTGTGTTATCGACCATAGAAACCTGCCTAAAACTGGCTTCCTTTCCTTAATTGAGCTGCTGCGTGAACAAAGAAGATTTTGTTGCTGAACAAGAGCTGAATGCTTTGTATTTTTGTAAGAGTTTTTCTGAATGCCCTGCAGTTTGCCAAAGGGGAGCGTCCCCTAGCTGGGGGGGGGGGGGAGGCAAAGGGGGGAAGCCGTAGAACAGCAAGCAGAATCCAGACAACAAATCAAAGTGCAAACCTTTCTGTTAGATATTCTTGTCTAAAGTGGGCTGAAGCATTTTTTGTAAATGCTGGTCACATTTCACCAGCTGAATAAAAGTGAAAAGAAAAAGATCTTTAATTAACGGGATGCCTTTAAACTGGTAGAGCAAAACCCGCCAGAACAGATGTACCAGCAAAGAGGATTAGATTATCCCTTCCACCATGATGCACAGAAAATCCCCTCCCCAACCTTCCATAAAAAAGGGGTGCCTTTAGCGTCTTAACACACTGCACTGCTAAGGAAACTGTTGTGTTTGTACAATAGGCAGCCCTCAGAAGACCAGACAGAAGATGTGAGAAGAGAGCAAAATATTCCTTTTCATCCCAGGAGGAGCCGACTTCAGCAATTGGAAGAGCTTGAAAGAGAAGACAGTGGCTTAAGTCTGTTAACTGTGCAAAGTCCACAACGTACCATGATGCAACGATGTAAAAGTCCATAACTTAACATTTTTACATGGTAACCTGCGAAGTGCATAACCAAATTTTAGAAAAAGCTTTCGATTACATCCATCAATCCTTTCCTCACTTTGGGCTCCTTTTACTACGCTGAGTTAGGGTATTAATGCATGGAATAGCGCGTGCTACAATGCCGTGTGTGCAAGATGCTAATGCCAGCATTGAGCTGGCGTTAGTTCTAGCCGCGTAGTGCGGGGTTAGCACGCGCTAATCTGCTGCATGCACTATAAATGCTAGCGCACCTTAGTAAAAGGAGCCCTTTGACTATAAAATAAACCCCCGCTTAGTTGCGTTTCAGTCGCACCTCCAGTCATTTGCAGTTTTTTCCTCCGCAAATTTCTCCCCCCATCAATCGCGGGTTTTTTCCTGTATTTTCTCGACAATAATTTATTTAGAACAATATACTGTACAATAATTCTATTTCTTACCTCTTATTTCTTACTGTCGTTAAAGAAACTTACTGATACTTTACTCCCGATCGCTGCCTCGCTCTTCTTTATGTACTGTACGGTCGTTGTTTCTTCATGGTGGCAAGGAAGGTTTTACAAGTCTGAATTGTAGCATCAATGCCATTTGTATTAGCTTTGAGAGCCCGAACCATACTGTATAGGGATCCCATGCTTCAATCATCCCTTGAGAGCTAAATTTACATATACAGAATGTTTGGAAGCGCAGTGGCCAATCAGGATGACTGAAAAGGTTTGGCGGAAGGTTTGAAAGTAGCCAGAGTGTAGCTATCTCGAGTGTTTCATGGACTGGAGAAAGCCCTAAGATGCCACCAAAACGCCCTGCACCTTCAAAAGCCTATGACAATGAACCCAAGTGCCAAGTACCCTTCAACTTCTCCCTCCCCAAACAGCCAAGACATTTTCTGGAGAAGCACATGGGTCCTTGGTGGGCTCAGCAAAGATGATAAGAGCATCTCTGGGGAAGGGCCAATGAGTTTACATATGTCATCCCAAAGTATGAGCAACACTATCTTTAAGTGCAAAAGTCATTTTCTGCTTTTACAAGAAGCTTTAAGAAGCCTTTGCACTCAATCTTTTGGAATCTGCTACCATGCTGGATCTTTACTATGCCCTTCAGCAATCCACAGCAGCCCACGATTTACCAGGGGTCACCATGGCAACAGGCAATCTGCTCTTGTGAGGCAAGTGGAGCTGCACAGGTTGCCATGGCAACCCCTGTCAAATCAACTGCGCTGCTGCATACCACAGAAGTTAGGTAGAGCCAGCAGGGCTTGGTGATGATACACTACTCTACAGAAAGCAGAAAAAAAAGGTGTTCCTTTTTGTGGGCCAATATATTGGTTTTATTGTATAAGCTTTCTGACCCCTGTGGAGAGCCTGTGTCAGATACTACTTTCACTTCTATTGGCAATTAATGGAAATTGGCTTCCAGGCTAATTGTCCCTCCAATTGGACTAAAATGCATTTCAAACCACCTTGTTGTTTAGTTCACCTCAAAGGCCTTTAAAATGCAAAACACGATGCACTTTACATTCATTCCAGGGAAAACGAATGAGATCTGGCATTCATCTAAAGGTAAAAATAGGGGGGGGGGTCAATATTCAAAATGACTTGAGTGGGTAGGATTTAGCTAGATAGTGCAACTGGATATCACCACTAAATGTACTATCTGAATGTGAGCAATTGAAGGCCATTCTGAGGGTGGAGTCTGAGCAGTGCTGGTGTCCGGATAGTTAAACAGGGAGATAGGACCGCATATAAAGCAGTCCTATCTTTGTCCAGTTAGCCATCTGGGCATTGGCACTAAATATCGCCGATGCCTGGGTAAATGGCAGCACTGCCTAGACTCCACCCCCCCCAATCAAAGGTCAACTATCCCCTGATTCAGTGCCCCCCCTCCCTGACCCCACTAAAGAGAATAGGTCCCAAAAGAAACCCCCAACCTAGAGTTGCCATATTTCCTCTATTAAAAAAGAGGACACTTAGTCCTACCCCCAACCCTGCCCCTTTCTGCCTCCAGCTCTGCCCCTTTCTACCCACCGTTCTGCCTTCACACAAACCTCCCTGAGATATGACTGCATCTGGAGGACATCTGCATATGCACACATGCATATGACATCATCGTATCAACATCCCTACATATGTAGACAACCTCCAGACGCGGGACTGGTGTGAGAAAAGGCACTGCCCACAAGATGAGTGAGAGACTTTGAGTACATAAGAACATAAGAATTGCCGCAGTCCGCTCACGCGGCAGCCCTCTGGTCAAAGACCAGTGCCCTGAGACTAGCCCTACCTGCGTACGTTCTGGTTCAGCAGGAACTTGTCTAACTTTGTCTTGTATCCCTGGAGGGTGTTTTCCCCTATGACAGACTCTGGAAGAGCGTTCCAGTTCTCTACCACTCTCTGGGTAAAGAAGAACTTCCTTACGTTTGTACGGAATCTATCCCCTTTCAATTTTAGAGAGTGCCCTCTCGTTTTCCCTACCTTGGAGAGGGTGAACAACCTGTCTGTATTTTGAATGTTTTGATCATGTCCCCCTCTCAATCTCCTCTGTTCGAGGGAGAAGAGGCCAAGTTTTCCTAATCTTTCCCTGTACGGCAACTCCTCCAGCCCCTTAACCATTTTAGTCGCTCTTCTCTGGACCCTTTCGAGTAGTACCATGTCCAGTGCTGGATCCAGTATTTACATTTTGGGCCCATAATGGATGCCCTTTGCACAGAAATTGGCAAGATGGACACACCTGGCATAGTACATTCATTGAATATATAGTCTGTACAATCTTTAGTTTGTCCTGCTGTCTGCTCATTGGGTAGAGCAGTACAGTTCACAAACTCTCAAATCCTTCCCACCTATTTCCTATCTCCCACCCATTATTTTTCAGACCCTGGCCATATTTAGAGCTGCCCATGTTTGGGCACTGTTCTCTCCTTTCACATACTCGCCCCTCACATGACATGCTGAGACCATCTTTTTAAACAATAGTCCTTAAGGTAAATTCTGCTGATACTTCGATACAATGTTCATTTGACTGTAGGCATTGTATACAGTGTCCCAGGAATGCCCCCTTCCCATTTTTTGAGTCTGCAGTACTTCTTACTGCACAATGTTACAAACTCTTGGAATTTTACCAGTACAGTCAAACCTCGGTTTGCGAGTAACGCGGTTTGCAAGTGTTTTGCAAGACGAGCAAAACATTCTAGCAAATCTTGTCTCGCAAACTGAGCGTTGACTCGTTTTGCCTGCACCCTCCCCTCTCCCCCCCCCCGAGATACGGCATCGCTCACCTACCACTCGCGAACGCTCCCCCCACGCGAACTGGCACCCCCCCCGCCCGAACAGCATCAGAGAGAGCGAGAACCAGAAGGCCTTGAGCTCAAGGCCCAAGCAAGAAGCAGGAATTTATTTCACCGTCACCGTCACATCCTGTGTGCTGCGTGCCAGATAAGGGGTTTCACTAGTGGGGGGGGGGTGCGATGCCGGTTCTCGGGGGGATGGAGGGGGTGGAGCAGCGTCACTGGCCTTTGGGGGGGGGAACATATCAAGCGAGTTTCCCTTATTTCCTATGGGGAAACTGAACGTATCAAGCGAGTTTCCCTTATTTCCTATGGGGAAACTCGCTTTGATATACGAGTAATTTGGCTTACGAGCATGCTTCTGGAACAAATTATGCTTGTAAACCAAGGTTCCACTGTATTTCATTTAGTTTTCTATTACCATTTTATTAATATATTCTTATTAATATTACCTCTTTATTGACCCCCCCTGCCTTATTAGAATTATATATACAAGTAATATCTTTATAGTAGTTATTTAACCATACCTGATTATATGCAAGTGTTATACAATTAAGTGTTCACCTCTCTGTGTTATTCTGCAATAATTAACACCATTAGAAAATATTAGTATTTTCATTTCTCACATTAGTATTTTCATTTCTCACTTCCAAAACCTGGACAAACTGCCTAAAGATTCAACACCTAGCGGGGCCTAAGAGTTAGACGCTGTTTATAGAATCAGGGCCACAATGTCTCTTCTGCCATTTATACTTGTCTTTCATCCCTAGCTATAGCTGCCAGCACATCATCCTTAGGCAGTATGCTCGAGCAGCCTGACCACCTTTCCTCCCTCCTTCAGCTGGGCCACATCCTGTTGCAGCACAGAAAGGCTCTACTTTAATCTTATCTATTGTTTTGCCTTTTGTCTTTGTTTTGTTCTATTTCTATCATTTAAATTTCTCCAGAATTCTACTGTTCAACGGCTCCCCCTTCTGCTTCTATTCCTTTCTCTCCTCTCTTCTACCTTCCAAAGTATTTAGATCAATGCTGTCTTGTTAAAATGTTTATTTTATTTTTATTTTTCCTCTAACTCTACTTTTCACTTCTCTATTACCCTCCAGGTACTTTAGTTAGATTGTGAGCCTTCGGGACAGTAAGGGAATTTTTCAAGTACCTTTCTTATTTCTAATCTTAATGTATATTTTCTGTAAACCGCTTAGAACCTAACGGATGTAGCGGTATATAAGAAATAAATTACATTACATTACATTACTGATGGAAGATCAGAACTCGTATCCTTTGCATCACAGTGCTACAGCCTGCACTACAAAGCCAGTGCTATCTTCCCTCTCCTCCCCTCATTTCACCCTTCAAAATTATTTCTTTCCAATGTTTCTAAAGACTTTGCTCCTATTGCCATATTCTTGGAAAATTTACCCAGACACTATTGGTAGATTCAGTTAGCCAGTTCAAACTATCAAAAGATGCAAAATTTGTTTATAGGGCATGGCTGTAATATTGAAATTCTCTTCTCTTTAGCAAGAAAATGCTTTGCACTGACCTAGGCTCATAGAATGCAATTGGGAAACATAGCTTTAGACAGCTTAGTTATGCCAATTTCAGAGTATTTAGTCAGCTTAGCTATGCCAATTTCACTCATGGGGCCTTCAATAAATGGAATCCGCTTAAACAACATTATTACCAACTGTCAAATTAATACTCAGCCTACAGGTAACTGCTTAATGGTAGGCCACTTGGCAGTTGCTAGGCAAAACAATGGCCCTTTCCTTGTACAGAGCTGGTACTTTGCTAATTGCAATTTTATTTAATGGTTAGTTTAAAACATGTGACAGGAAATTACAACATACAGTAGAGAAGTATTTATTTTATTTATTTAAAACATTTATAGACCGCTTATTATCTAAGCGGTTTCCAGCAGCAAACATACATAAAATTTCTAATAAAACATATTAACATTTAAAAACCAAATAAAAACCAATTTCTATTTTCTCATCATATATGGTGACTGAATAGCAAGGCAGTTGAAGAAGAAAATACTGTGCTTCCCCGAAAATAAGACAGTGTCTTATATTAATTTTAGGCCCAAAAAACGCACTACATCTATATTAATTTTAGGCCCAAAAAATGCACTAGGTCTTATTTTCGGGGCATGTACATGATCATCTCTCCCTTCCTCTCCTTCACCCCAATTCTTCCTCTTCTCTTTCCTTTTTCTCCCCCCCATGTGCAGCATCTTTCCTCCCCTCCCTCATGCAGCAGGACCCTTGCCCAGCTTCCCTTCCCTCCCATCTCTTGTGCAGCAGAACCCTTGAGTGAGCATCCCCCCACCCCCGAACACCCGCCTCCCCACAGCCGAACTCCCATCCTTCCCTCCCTCTCATCCGAACCCCGCTGACCGCAAGTGAGCCCTACATACCTCCCTAAGCAGCGTCGGGCCGACAGCACTGTAAACAGGCTGCTTCGGCCTTGTCCGCCTGCGAATTCACTCTGCTGCATTACTGATGAGGACTTGAAGATGGCGAATTAACTGTAAACAATTTTTTATTGATGACAACAGCAGAACAACAAACCAGTGATAGACACCATCAGTGAAAGTCAGATACAAAGATTGAAATAAAATTAAACCTAGTAATAGAACTAACATGATACATTATCAGAAATACAGTAGACTCTCTGTTAACCAGAACCCAAGCAGCCAGCAAAAAAAAAAAAAAAAAAATCAAAGAAATGCTGCAGTACTTTAAATAAAAATGAAAATAAAATCAATTTCTGGCAGAAATCTAAATGTAAACTTGGCACACCACACCTGAGTATGCCCATGCTTTGCCTACCACATGTCCAGTAGTTTGTCTGGAACAGTTTATGATATGGCATAGTATGGGGTATAGTAATGTATTGTATTTATGATATTTGATATAACGCTTGTACATGAGTATTAAGCGCTTTGCAAAACTAATACATTAGGCATTTTAGAGTTCACTCTCTGTCCCGAACGATCTCACAATCTAAACTAAAGCACGTAAGGGAAAAAGAATACCATTTATATATTCCAACAGAAAAAAACAGAAGATGAGACGGAAGAAGGAGCCCCAGAGAGATGTAGAGAACCAGGAAAAGTGAAGCAGAGTGGTTTATGTTACTGTACCACAATATCAAATTTGGGTGAAGCAAAACAATCAAAAATGCTTCAAACTAAGCAATGAGCAGGAGGATACCCTAGTGCTCACATAGAATTAATTACACAGGCTAATACAGCCCCAGGAGAACAAGAAAACAGTGGAGAAAAAAACCTCAGTTAGTCTTCATAGGGTTTAAAAAACTCCACTTCCAAAAAAGTGCATGAAACCTCCCTTATATAATGTTCAGTGTAACACACCATACAGTCTCACAATGAATTCAAATACATCATAGAAACATAGAAATAGATGGCAGATAAGGGCCAAGGCCCATCTAGTCTGCCCACCTTAATGTCCCTCCCCTACCTTCGCCCTATGAATAGATCCCTCCCCTACCTTCGCCCTGTGAATAGATCCCATGTGACGATCCCATTTGGCCTTAAAATCAGGCACGCTGCTGGCCTCGATCACATGCATTGGAAGACTATTCCAGCGATCAACCACCCTTTCTATGAAAAAGAATTTCCTGGTATCAGCTCGTAGTTTCCCTCCCCTAATTTTCCACGGATGCCCTCTTGTTGTCGTGGGACCCTTGAAAAGGAAGATATCTTCCTCCATCTCTATGCGGCCCGAGAGATACTTGAACGTCTCGATCATGTCCCCCCTCTCTCTGCGCTCCTCGAGTGAGTATAGCTGCAATTTGTTTAGCCGTTCCTCGTATGGGAGATCCTTGAGTCCCGAGACCATCCGGGTGGCCATTCTCTGAACCGACTCCAGTCTCAGCACATCCTTGCGATAATGCGGCCTCCAGAATTGCATACAGTATTCCAGATGGGGCCTCACCATGGATCTATACAGCGGCATAATGACTTCTGGCTTTCGGCTGACGAAACCCCTGCGTATGCAACCTATGACTTGTCTTGCTTTGGATGAAGCTTGCTCCACTTGATTGGCAGCCTTCATGTCCTCACTGACGATCACCCCTAGGTCACGTTCTGCTTCAGTTCTTGTTAGGATCTCTCCATTTAGGGTGTAAGTCTTGCATGGATTTTGGTTGCCCAGGTGCATAACTTTGCATTTTTTGGCATTGAAGTTGAGTTGCCAGGACCTAGACCAGCGCTCCAGTAGGAGTAGGTCGTGCATCATGTTGTCGGGCATTGAAACATCAACTATTGTGCATTTGCCCACTACATTACTTAGTTTGGCGTCATCGGCGAATAATGTTATTTTACCCCGAAGCCCTTCTGCCAAGTCCCTTATAAAGATGTTGAATAGGATTGGGCCCAAGACCGAGCCCTGCGGCACTCCACTGATCACCTCCGTCATTTCAGAGGGTGTGCCATTCACCACCACCCTTTGAAGCCTACCTCCAAGCCAGTTCCCAACCCATTTCGTCAATGTGTCACCTAATCCTATAGAACTCATCTTGCTCAGCAACCTGCGGTGTGGTACGCTATCGAATGCTTTGCTAAAGTCCAGGTACACGATGTCCAGGGACTCCCCAATATCTAGCTTCCCCGTCACCCAGTCAAAGAAGCTGATCAGGTTGGATTGGCACGATATCCTTTTTGTAAATCCATGTTGACGGGGATCCCGTAGATTCTCCTCATCCAGGATCTTATCCAATTGGTGTTTTATTAGAGTTTCCATTAGTTTGCTTACTATCGATGTTTGACTCACCGGTCTGTAGTTTGCTGTCTCCATCTTGGAGCCTTTCTTGTGGAGTGGAATGACGTTAGCCATCCTCCAGTCCGACGGGACGCTGCCTTTCCTAAGGGAGAGGTTGAAGAGCTTGGACAGTGGCTCCGCCAGGACATCACACAGCTCCCTTAGCACCCTGGGGTGTAGGTTGTCAGGCCCCATTGCCTTGTTAACCTTGAGCCTTGATAGCTCACTGTAGACACTGTTGGGCGTAAACTCGAAGTTACTAAACGGGTCAACTGAGTCAACCCTTGTCTGTAGCTGAGGGCCAAGTCCTGGCGCTTCTTGGGTGAAGACTGAGCTGAAGTATTCATTTAATAGTTGGGCTTTTTCTGAATCCTTTTCCACATAGTCTCCATCTGGTTTCCTAAGACGTACAATCCCGCCTGAGTTTTTACTTCTGTCACTGATATACCTAAAGAAGGATTTATCTCCCTTCTTGATGTTTTTTGCCAGAGACTCCTCCATGTGAAACTTAGCCTCCCTGACTGCCGTTTTGACGGCTTTTGATTTGGTCAAGTAGTCTGCTCTAGAGACCTGTTTCCCTGATTGTTTGTAAGAGATGAATGCTTTTTTCTTCTACTTGATAAGGGCTGAGATCTCCGCAGTGAACCACTTCGGCTTATTGTTCCTTCGCCGTTTACTTACTAATTTAACATAGCGGTTTGTCGCTTCCTGTATGGTGGTTTTCAAAGTCGACCACATTTCTTCCACACTATCGGTTTCTGCTTTTCCTTGTAGCGCCTGGTGAACGAAGTCTCCCATTTCTTTGAAGTTTGTATCCTTGAATTGGAGGACCTTGGTCAATGTGGTAGATTTAGTGAAACCTTTCCTAAGATTGAACCATACCATGTTGTGGTCACTGGAGGCCAATGTGTCGCCCACCGAGACCTCTGTGACACTTTCTCCATTGGTAAGTAGTAGGTCCAGTATTGCCTGATCCCTTGTTGGGTCCAACACCAGTTGCTTGAGACCAGCTCCTTTCATAGAGTTTAATAGCCTCCTGCTGCTGCCGGAGGCAGAGGTAAGTGTATCCCAATCCACATCAGGCATGTTGAAGTCACCTAACACTACTGTGTCCCCACGCAAGGTGATATTTTCTATATCACTAATTATTTCCATATCCAGGTCATCATGTTGTCTTGGGGGTCTGTAAATTACGCCAAGATACAAGCATTTGTCCTTCCCTCTGGCCAAATTAACCCAAAGGGATTCCTCAGTGTACTGGACATCTGAGATTCTTGTGACCATAATGTCATCTTTAGTATATAATGCTACACCTCCCCCTATTCTGCCCTCCCTGTCCCGGCGAAGCAAGTTGTAACCCGGTAAGACCATGTCCCACCCGTGGGAGTCTGTGAGCCAGGTCTCAGATATTGCCACCACATCCAGGTCGGCATTCCTTATTTCCGTTTCTAATTCTAGGATCTTGTTTCCCAAACTGTGTGCGTTGACGTACATAGCCCTCCATGTTGTATTTTTGTTACGTCTCAGTGGGGATGTTCCTGCTTGAGCTACTTGAACATCTTTAGCATTGTTTGTATTCTCCCTAGACTCATAACTACAATGTGTTCTTGTATTCTCCCTAGACTCATAACTACAATGTGTACTCCCCTTGGACCCAGAATTACAATGTGTGCTCCCTCTAGACTCAAAATTACAATGTGACCCATAATTGTCATATGAACATACCCCCGATTCGAAAGTTTTCGTACTCGCCCCTGACCCAGAATTACGGTGACTACTTTCCTCAGCCCCAAAAAAGTATTGGCAGTTTAGTTCGCCAGGTATGTTGTATGTGCCTGTACCCTCCCCCGACTTACCTAGTTTAAAGCCCTGTGAAGAAGGCGGGCTAGACGGTGTCCAAGAACATTCTTTCCTCTTCTGGTCAGGTGTAGTCCGTCGTGTCCCTGTAGTCCTTGCAAAGCTTCTCCATGGTGACACAATACATAGAAAACAACTCCATACATGGCAAATGAGCGATACTGTAGCTGTAGCTGCATTAAAGATTCAGACTTATCTGGCTCTCCACCGGGGCTTTCACCAGCGCAATCTTTATCACACCCTCAGGCAGAGGCTATAGTCCACAAACACCTGACAGGGAAATCCCCGTTTCGTGATTTGCTGCGTCAGGGGTATTTCAAAAGCGGTGTCCAAAATCGATACAGCGACACGTTCCAGGTCTCAGTAATGACGCTGCACCCCTTGTAACATTCTATAAGGGAGGTTTCATGCACTTTTTTGGAAGTGGAGTTTCTTAAACAATGTATGCATAATATACAGTTTGCTGGTTACAATTTGCTGTAGTTATCCTTATAGCACAGGGTTTTCAGTACAAGTTTTATCCTAATTTGACACACATGGACAGAGATATGATCGGACAGCAACAGGTTGCTGTCAAGGAGTATTCCTAGGCTAAGCACGTGGTCTTTTGCAGTTATGGTAGTCGAGTCCCAGCTCAGCGAGGGACAGGCATGGTCACAGTGTTCTTTGCGGATCCAAAGGAGTTCAGTCTTGGAAGCATTTAGCATTTAGTTGTGGTTTATTGATGGACCTCCAGTTTTTGATTTCCGAGAGGCAGTTTAGGAGTTTTGCAATCTGGGCATCAAGGGCTTCTCCTAGTGGTAGGTACAGTTAGATGTCATCCGCAAAGGAGTGAATCTGTATTTGATATTTGCGGGTTATGTCTAGGACAGGTCTAAGGTAGAGATTGACTAATAAGGGGGAGAGCAGAGCCCCCTGCGGAACACCATATTTGATCAGTTTTGGTTTTGATAGTGCATCATTGAGCAGAACACTTTGGGATCTGTTATTCAGGAAGGAGGTAAATCATCGTAGCACAGTGTCTTGGATTCCAATTTCAGAGAGGCAATCTATGAGGAGAGGATGGTCAATAGTGTTGAATGTTGTGCCGAGATCCAGGAGCACCAAAAGGACATCATTACCTTTGCCCATGAGTTCCAGCAATCATAGATGACTCAATAACGAAATTGATTGGTTCCAGCTGTAGAACTACCGACTCACCCCGATTGGCTGTAGTGATCAGGAGATCTTATTGGATAAAGGGAGGAGTTTAGCAATGATGACGATGAATCAACTTTGTGAGGATTGTTAGTGGATTGCTCTGGCGGAGCTGGTTGGATGAAGTTCGTCCATGGAAGCTGAATTAAGGTATTACATGGTAGATATTTTAAGGAATATTTGAAATGTGTTAATAAATGTCAGTGTATAAATGTTTTTATGATGATATTTAGGTAACAATTGTATTTATGATTCGATAGATAATCCCTTCCTGAGGAATCACATGCTATGCGAAACTCGAGTTGGAGAGAGGACTTGTGTTTCATGCTTCCAAAAGTCTTTTTGATTATGCACAAGCACTTTGCAACTCCTAGTTGCCGATTAGGTGACCATCAACATAGAACTAACACCAAAAAAAGATAAGTTTATTGTATTAATAAAATATATGGAAAATTTAATCGGTGGCATAGACAAGAATAGTGTTATGATGGTTTAATGGCACCTAGTGTTGTGTATTTGATTGTATTTAAACACTGATGGTTGTGGGTCTGAGCACTATTCATTTATTTATTAAAATTAATATTGATTATATTGTGATGTTTGTAGTTTTAAAGCACAATACAACAGACAGAGACATCAGTTTTTAAAAAATGAACCGTAATTCATAAGAACATAAGAATTATCGCTGCTGGATCAGACCAGTGGTCCATCGTGCCCAGCAGTCCGCTCCCATGGCGGCCCTAGGTCAAAGACCAGTGCCCTGACTGAGACCAGCCCTACCTGCGTACGTTCCGGTTCAGCAGGAACTTGTCTAACTTTGTCTTGAATCCCTGAAGGCTGTTTTCCCCTATAACATCCTCCGGAAGAGCGTTCCAGTTTTCCACCACTCTCTGGGTGAAGAACTTCCTTATGTTTGTACGGAATCTATCCTCTTTTAACTTTAGAGAGTGCCCTCTTGTTCTCCCTACCTCGGAGAGGGTGAACAACCTGTCTTTATCTACTAATAATCACATCTCCATTTATTTGGTGGACAGCGGGAATGGAAAACATTATAGCTTCTGGAAAGGCATAAGAGTCAGGAGAATATCGATTGCTAAGAACATGGTATGGCATGCTGTTAGTGCAGTCAGCTAAAACTGACCCCCCTCATGAAGTAAATTAAAAAATGGCGCACATTCTCGGTCTTAGAGCTCCATATCTCATAGACTAAGAAATCAATGCTGATTCCCAAGAGAGGGAACTATATCCATATAATATTCTTAACCATCGGCACACTGTCTGCTGCAGAGGAATCATAGAGGTGATGTCTGACATAAAACTGCAACAAACAAAAACAACATCACTTATTCCTTATGTGGCTTAGCATGCTGTAAAAATAATATAAGGAAACTGGACACAGTGGGGTCAATTTTGAGTTGCCTGGATTCTTTACAATATTGCGGTCAATTTTCAAGGGGAAACAACTGCGTTTGTCTCCCACTGGAAGTTAACTAATGCAAAGTATATGCACTTAAAACATACTTCCATCTAACCTGTGTGGCTTTTGCTACTGCCTTGGTTGTTGGAATTAGTGACTTCGCTAGTCATGCTTTTGCTAATTTAAGCCCCCTTTTCTCAAGCTGCTTTAGGGTTTTTTTTTAAATTGCAGATTTTTGTGGTAAAAGTTCCGACACTCAGGAATTCTATGAGCTTGTACCACAGTAGTCTGTGATTTAAAAAAAAAAAAAAACACAACCCTAATGTAGCTTGCTAAAAGGGGGCCTTAAACACGGCAAGGGGTGAGAAACAGACCTGGGGTGTACAGAGGCCAGTGTGTGATTCCAAGTTTCTTAACAGACTATTATTCTGCAGTAAGAAGAGATTTTGGCTATAACTTCAAATAAGTGATTTTTGACTATCAGAAAATGAGATTAGAAATGTAAGCCAGGAGATAAACCAATGGGGACGCCCTGCAGAAATGCTCCTGTTTTCCTGAACTCCCACCTAGGTCTTGTGCTTTCTTATTCTCTATGTCCAGTTCTTCTCTCAGAAATGGTGAATTAAAGGGAAATCTGATTATTTTATTTACTTAGGGGCCTTTTTTAACTAAAGGATGGTAAAATCTGGACTTAACATGCTTTAATACAGAACCTTCTTGCATACCAAGCCCAGATTTTAATGCAGCACTTTTCAAAGGATTTTTTTTTTTAATTTGTAGGACATACACTAAAGTTCCCATCAACACACTGCAAAAAATTAATGAGGGAGCACTTACCACCTCCTATTTATGAGACACTAACTACTCCCATGTTAACACTGAATTATCCAATTAATGCATGCCAGTTATAATGTGTCAGCCAGATCGCATGGGAACACTCAGTCTCTGCCTATGACACACCCCCTCCCAAAAATATTTCTAAAAAATCAATAACATGTAGGCTACTATGCACTAACAGGCAAAATACTGCAAAATGCTTTAACTCATGTCTCCACACACTAACCTTGTGTTAAGGGTTTAACACCCTTTAGTAAAAAGGCCCCTTAGTTGTAGCTTACATCTATAGTAATGGTCTAACAAGGCCAAGCACTTAAGCTGGGGGCATGGCCATGGGAGAGGCATTGGTGGGTCGGTCATGCGTATGAGTTACACACACAGGTTATAGAATACTAAGGTTTATGTATTTGTGATACCACCTTCCAAAATATAAAAATCAAGGGAGTTTACAATAAAACCAAACAAACTGTTAAAAACAAATCTAAACAAAGATACAAATAACTATACACACAAGGAAAGTTTAATGAACAGAACAACGGTACGTCCTGGATGAACTATACTGAAAAAGGCACATGGAGTCCTTTTACTAAGCTGTGGTACGAATTGCCCTTAAATGGGTCTTTCCAGCACACTAAGGCCATTTTTTACTGAAACCATAAAAGGCATTTTTTCTTTTAGAAAATGTCACGTCTGTCTTTGAGTGAGGCGGCTTTGGTACCTGTCTTGCAACCCAGGAGGACAATGCCACCTGATTAGATTCAGTGTAAAATGATTTGGCCTGGAAAATAGTCCCTCTTCACCCCTCCCCCTCTCAAAAGTAGGAAAAATAGCAAAAAATAAAAAGGAAAAAAATTTGCATTTTCTGCTATTTTTGATATTTTGAAGAATCTGCCCATGAGGAGCAACTGTGTAATCACAATTACTTAGCTTTCAGGCTTCATAACACCCTGATGAATCTGTCCTAACCAGCGATATGCCAGAGGATGCTTCTAGGAGTTTATTTCATTTATTTTATTTGATTACACACTTCATCAGACATGTTTGAAATGAGATTACAATGTAAACAGTTAAATATCTATAAAATAATAATTCCCATTCTCCTCCCCCCTCCCCCACTCTGAGATGCAGACATTGACACCAGGTTAAAACAAATCCCCTGAACTCAACATTTACACTTAACCCTGTTAAGCTCATGGTTACAGCATCAGATTAAATGCCCTTCTAAATATTCAAGCCTTAAGTTCTTTCAGCTGATTATTTTATGAAACTTAAGTGCCTCACCAAATCTTTGTGGGACATTTCTAGCACTTCATTGCCCCTAGGTACTGAATAATGATACCAGAAAGCTGTAAACAATTGGATAGAAATATTCTGTACCTTTTATTAAAAATTATGACACTAAACAATTTGTGACAGCAGCCCGGATCACTGGTATCAGCATTTAAAATCCGCACTGTTAAAACCCCACGTAGGGAGGTGGGCTAGGGTGGGGAGGGGATAAATTCTATATTGGAACTTGCTTAGAGGCTTCTTTTCCTACTCTTAGGGTGAGTTTTTGATGCCCCCTGTGGTTTGGATGCTTTATTCCTTGTATCTTCTTGTATGACCTTTTATATTGCTTCTGTGCATAGTTCCTCAATAAATATATTTTTTTTAAAAAAAAAGCCCCACGTAAATAACATTCTTGCCATTTTAATGGTCTCAAACTCACTGGAGCATAATAACCATCACATGAGCAGAGTCGGCGATTTCTATTACAGCTGATCTGTGAACCCATGAATGGCACAAGCCTGGGTGTAATACCATCTCCTAAAATTGTCTGTAACTAATTCTATTAGTATCTTGACATTCAATGAAATGTTTCATTCAGAAAAACCACAAAGGATATTTTTAGTGTATTTTTCTTTCTCTCCTATCGCTGCCAATCTCCCTTCCCAGCTGGCATGGCTGGGCAAACCCCATCACCTTCTCTGGTACAGAAGCTGCCACAGATATTACCGGATCTTTCCTCCTAGAGCAGTGCCTTTTTTGCAAGCCCCGGGGAGCAGTTGTAGCCACCAGTTTGGCCCCCTGACTCTTTCCCCCCTCCAAATTTTGCTGTAGCACTACATCCGTATTTTTTCCCTACTCTCTGCACCATTCAACTTTCTATACATTTGATCCGCTTATTATCTAAACTCCTTCACCATTCTCATCAGATTGAGAGCAGTGCAGGATATTTAGCAGCTCAAACGTGCTGGAGAGTCATAGAAAGCGGAGGTGGCACTGCCAACAAACCTATGGAGAAAATATAGGAGGATTCAAAAACTGGAGGAGAGGGGGCTGGAAGTGGAGACAGGATGACGAAGACTGACTAGTGGATGGCAATCATAAATGATGGCAGATAAAAACCAGCGTGGTCCATCCAGTCTGCTCAGAAAAGTGGCCAGATTTTTATACCTGCTGCTGCATGCAGGTTACTGTCCAAACTTTGTGTTAGGGTTGTACCTAGTGCTTCATACAAGTCCCCCCACTGTTCTCTCTTTTTTTGAGCATATGAGTCAATTATATTTGGCTTTGAGTGGAAATTCTCTACACTTTCATTCCATCCTCTTCCCAGATGTCTGTCACCATTTTCATCCTCACCACCTCCCGCAGAAGAGCATGCTAAGTATCCAACACCATCACTGTGAAAAAGTATTTCTTGATGTTGCTTCTCAGATTCCTTCCCCCCCCCTCCTTGTACCCTCATTTTCAGGACTGGTATAGAATTGGAGGAGAGTATATTGGGAAGAGAAGACGGGGAGCAGGGACAGAGAATATGTGAGGAAGATGGACTTGGGAAAAAGAGAAAATAAATGGGGAGGGGGAAGGGGCTAGTCTTTATTTTAGTTGCACAAGATTGAATGTACGTGAGCAATCAGGTTGACTTTATCAGAGAGGGAATCTCTCAGGATAGTTGTGTCATTGTAGCATGAAAGGGGCCCCCCTCCCCCCTGCTTTGTCCATCAAGAATCTTGGCTTTTACACTAAAGAGATTTTTTTGCCAACATGATCCCTACAAAAAAAAACAAAAATAGTGGAAATCACTGTCCTGCAACTGGAGTGCACCATCTCTGTAGCAAGCCCAGTCCTGACTGGTCCAAACCTAGATTCTCTGCATTACAGGGCAGTCTAAGGACTCCTTTTACTAAGTTGGGTTAGCGTTTTTAGCACATGCATTTTAGCACGCGCTATGCATCTAAAACTAACGCCAGCTCAATGCTGGCGTTAAGGTCTAGCGTGTGCGTGTGTGTCTATTCCGTGCGTTAAAGGAGCCCTAAATGTCAAATATTTTCCCATGATGCTGCAGTCAACAAAATCAAGTTTTTGAAAACAGGCTTCAGCCAAAGAGTTAAAAGAGTTTTGCCTTTTAAGTCACTGTGCCTACAAACATTTCTGCAGATTCATCTAATTAGTTTTATGAACTTTTTATATACAGTTTTGATTGGATTTTAAATTCAAACACAGCATATTATAAAATACCTCAGGCTGCTGAAAAGATTAGGAAAAGCCATAGACAGACCCAGCACTTAAGAAGGTCATTCCCAGAATGAGATTAAATTTGCAAGATGCTACTTTAGAGCAGAAAGAACAAAAGCTATGAACACCCAATGCAAATGGGGTTGTTGATTCAAGGGCACTAAAAGAGCACCATATATTGAGCCTTTTTTGACTTCAGTCCTTGCTTCCGTCACCATTTTCTGCTTTTCAGAGTAATAAAGTGCTGGACTTGCTCTTCCAGTTCCAAGGAATAGTTCTGAGAGAAAATGCACCTAGTGCAGGAGTGATTTTTAACATTGCAAGTACAACTCCCCTGGCCAAAGAAAGTCTAATCTAATCTAAGGCTTGGTTTTATATACCGAGACATCAATCCAAGAAAGCTCAACTCGGTTTACAATAGTTAACTTAACAAATAAAAACCATGAGGAATGAGACTAAGTTTCGGGAGATTAATTTTCAAAGTGTTTAGCAAATAAAATGGTTTTTAAAGATTCACAAAAAAGTTGAAGTGAACCGGAACTCCCTAAAAAGAGTGGGAGATCATTCCAAAGTTGAGAAAGCTTAAAAATCAACGATTGAGTGAAAATCTTGACTCCTTTTATCCCTTTCTTGGAAGGAAGAGATAATTTAAATTGTTGATTACCTCTTGCAAAGGAAAATCTATAAACATTCCAAGATAAAGGAAGGAGAGGAGTAAAGATACAGTACAAGCACATTTAAATTGAACTCTAAAATAAACCGGAGCCAATGGAGACTCTGGAGCAACGGAGTCACGTGATCAAATTTATGTTTCCCAAAGATCAATTTTGCAGCAGTATTTTGAATCAGTTGCAATCTATGAAGACAAGTTTTTGTGATACTGAGGTAAATAACATTGCAATAATCAAGACAAGAAAAAGTGCTCTGATTGACCACTGGAGCGTTTAAGGCAGGGGTGCCCAACACGTCGATCGCGATCGACCAGTAGCTCAGGAAGGCAACGCGAGTCGATCGCGGAGCCCATCCCGGGCTCCGTGATAGACATGTTGCTGTCCTGATCTACCGGGCCGATCAGCCTTCCTCTCCAGTGTTCTCTCTAGGGCCTTTTAGCTTGGTGGTCCGCCCAGCTGTCATCTGCTGCTGCCGCCGCCGCTGAACATTAAAAAAAACAAACAAAAAAACACGGCTTGGAGATTTCAGCCCGTAGCGAACTTATGCTCCGTGACTCTAACGTGTGCGTGCCGGCTTCCATTCTCTTCCCTCCGAAACCGGAAGTTATGTCCGGGGGGAGAAGGGAAGCCGGCACGCACATGTTGAGAGCCCTGAAGCAAGCGTTCGCTATGGGCTAAGGCGGGAGCCAGGTTAGTGAAGCATTTGCTCTTCTTGCTGTCGGGTCCTGCCTACTTTCTGTTTCCGCGAAGGCAGGACCCGGCAGCATTTCCCCCAACAGCTCGATCGCGATGCTGGGTGGCCGAAGCAGGGAGAGGTTGGGGCGGCGTCGGCTTTAGGGCCTGTTATTGGTGGCGGTTTGGGGCCTGTTATTGGTGGCGGTTTGGGGCCTGTTATTGGTGGCAGTTTGGGTCCTGGTCCCCGATGGCAGTGGCTTGGGGGAGGGCAGGGAGAAAGAAAGAAAAAGGGCAGGCAGGGAGACAGAAGGAAAGAAGAGAAACAGAAAAAAAAGAAAGGGAGGCAGAGAGAAAGAAAGGGCAGGGAGAGAGGAAGGAAAAGTTGGGGGAGGGAACGAGGTCTGGAGGAGAGGAAGCATACAGGCTAAAAGAAGGGAAGAAAGATTGGATGCACAGTCAGAAGAAGAAAGTGCAACCAGAGACTCATGAAATCACCAGACAAGGTAGGAAAAATGATTTTATTTTAAATTTAGTGATCAAAATGTGTCTGAATTTATATCTGCTGTCTATATTTTACACTAAGGTCCCCTTTTACTAAACCGCAATAGAGTTTTTTTAGCGCAGGGAGCCTATGAGCGTCGAGAGCAGTGCTGGGCATTCTGCGCAGCTCCCTGCACTCTAAAAACTGCTATCGTGGTTTAGTAAAAAGGGAGGGGGGTATATTTGTCTATTTTTGTATGGTTGTTACTGAGGTGATAGTGCATAGAGTCATCTGCTTTGACCTCTTTGAAAAACCTTGGAATAGGAATGATAATTAACATTTTCTATGCGTACAGTGTGCGTTGTGTTTTTTATTTTATTTTATTTTTGGTAGATCATTTTGACTTGGTCATTTTAAAAGTAGCTCGCAAGCCCAAAAAGTGTGGGCACCCCTGGTTTAAGGCATGACCCTTCATGAATCCCTCACTGGTTGCTGTCCTCTTCTCTCATCTCTGAAAGTGACACTGGAAAGGGAAATAAGGGGAAGGGGTAAAACTCAAACCTTACGGATCTCGTGGATCTGAACCTACATGTTCTTAAAAATCTTTTTATGTGTAATCAATTTTTATTTTCAAACAGAAAAGCAACCTACAAAGTACAGGCAACCGTGGAATAACAACAAAGTAGAACCAGAATACAAAATAGACTAACCCAGCACCCTGCTACTTTTAGTCTCAGCATAGGTTATGGCTTTGACAGATCTCCATGACACTTTAGCTCTGATGGACCCTTATGCTTCTCCCTGCCTATGCTGAGACTAAAAGTGGCAAAATTTTGCCCTGAGATCCGTGCCACTTTTAGTCTCATTAAAAGGAGGGAAAAGCTAAATTGTCATAGAGGTCTGTCAGAGCCGTGGAGGGGCATAATCGAAAGGGACGTCTAAGTCTGTTTACGTCCATTTCGCAAGTCATCCAAAGTTAAAAAGAGCCTAAGACACATTTTCGAAAGATATGTCCAACTTTTTTTTTACTTTCGAAAATCGTCTAATTATATGTCCCACCAATCTGATCGTCCAAGCCACTAAATCGTCTATCTTTATACCACATTTCCATCCAACCTACCGTCCAAGTTCAAAACGCCTAGAACAAGCCCTGTTGGATGTGGGAGGGGTCTGTAAAGTGATGGATTGCACATCCAGACATGCCACCTAAATAGTGGGGTACCTTACAGGGCACTGCTGTGAACTTCACAAAAAGGGTGCCATGGCTTCTCCTCACTACAGTTCCCTTATAGGTCATAGTGAGCCCCCCAAACCACCTCCAGAATCCCCTAGACCCATTTATCTACCACCCCAATAGCCCTTATGGCTGCAGGAGCCACTTATATGCCAGTAAAAAAGGGTTTGGGGGGTATATAGGGCAGTGCACATGTTTCAGTATCAATGCAGTGATTACAGGGGCTTATGGGCATGGGTCCTCCTCTCTATGGGTCCCTAACCCACCCCCAAGATGACTTAAGCTGCCTCTGGGTTGGACAACTAGGCTTTCCTATGCCAGGCGGCCAGGCGATGATGGTCTGGAGGCTGAAATTTAAAGTTGTGAATAAAACTTTTATGGGGTGGGGGGGGGGGGGTTGGTGATCACTGGAGTAGTATGTGTGGGTCTGTGTTATGTGTTTTCAGTGCTTATCTGGTGAGCTTAGGTGGGTTTTGTGACTTAGACCATGTTTTACATGGTCTAAGTCACAATGTCCAAGTTCCGTCTAGGCTCTGTTGTTAAACTTTCGGTTATACATGCTGTACGACTAAGTCTAAGCCGGCCCACGTCCCGCCCAACTCCCACCCTCGACACGCCTCTTGAAACGCCCCGTTTAGCTTTGGACGTTGAGCGGCACTATGAAGGCCTAGTTCATTTAGAAATTCATCCAAAACCCGGTTTTATTATTGGCGCTTGGACGTTTTTGAGAAATGTTCATCCAAGTGCCGACTTAGGCCAGTTTTTGGACTTTTTTCTCTTTCGATTATGAGCCCCATAACCTATGCTGAGACTAAAAGTGGCACGGACCTCAGATTTTTTTTTTTTTTTTTTAATTTTTTATTTATAATTATACAGTCTTATTTTACAAGAATTAATTCTTGTTACATTGAGTACAGGGAAGAAAATTTTAACACAATAATACTTTTACAACAATCATCATAATGATAAACCCCTTCTTAGACCACAATAAACAGGGGGTGACCAAAACTAAAATTAGAGAGAAATTTAGAGGAATAGTACAAAGAAGAAAGGCATAATGTATCTAGCGCCCATTACTATTATTATCCCTTAATCTTTAATCCTTAATGATCTGCTTAACATCTAGAAATTCCTTCAGATGGTTAGGAGAGAAAAAAACATATTTAACACCTAAGTACCTAACCAGGCATTTGCAGGGATACACCAATAAAAATGTTGCTCCAATATTTATAGTCTGTTGTCGCATTGCAAGAAATTCTTTCCTCCGTTCTTGTGTAGTCTTAGCTACATCAGGATATATTCATGGACCTCAGATTTTTAAGGATGTGCGGGTTTAGATCCGCGAGGTCCTCGTCTTACTCCTTCCCGGAAATAAGGTTTCCAGACAACAGAAGATATTATAGGCATTCTGAACATACTAGTAAGCAGGTCTGAAGGGTAGCCTAGTGGTCCATGCAGTAAACTGTAAATTAGAGAACCGAGGTTCAAATCCCACTTCAACTTTCCTCCCTCCCCCTTGTGACTTTTAAATTGTGAGCCCTTCAGAACCAGAGATGTACATCCTTTGTTTTGGGTTTTTTTTTGGTTTTCAGGTTTCCTACTACGTGAGCCTTGGTAGCCCTGAAGTAGCTTGTGAGCTACGAAACGATCGTAGGCTGGCTACACACAGTTTTTCTGAACTTGCAGCTTCTGTTTGCACAGTTGAATTTCGAATTGTGATTTCTCTCTCACATTTTTCTCAAACACTATATTTGATACAGTAGTGGCAATGAAAGTTTTTTCTGCCTATGAGGTATGGATGGTTGGGAGGTTTTTCCCCTCCTATGTAACTGAGGCCTTTACTTTGGTGTGCTGACTGATAGTATCTTAGTAAATTGCTTTATGCCAGGAGTTCAATTGTTTTCTGTGGGGAGTTTCATGTGATGATTTTGCATAGCTATTAGACACCTGCAAGCCTGGGGGCTATTGAGGTGGTGCACACTCAGGTACAGTATTTCCCTGTCTCTGGAGAACTTACCATAACAGAGATTTGGTGCAACTTATTAATACCAACACTTTTCCAAGTTTCAAGTTTATTAAAAATTTGATATTCCACCTTATCATTTATTTCAAGCTGGTTATACATTTTAAAATAGGGTAAAAACAAATAAATACAATTATACATAACTTTAACAAAATAAACATACAAGATTAGACAAAACAATGACATACACGATTAGACAAACGGGTACAAGTGGAAAAAAAGGGGAGAACTACAATGATTAAAGAAAAGTAAGATATAACGGTATAAACAAAAGGGCGGGATTAAAAACAAGTAAGCCCAGTATGAGCGGACTTATAAAAGATAAAAAAATTTTAGAATCCTTAAAAGGACATTTACACTTGAAAGGCATCTTTGAAAAGGAATGTTTTTAGAAAAGATTTAAATTTCTCAAGATTGGTTATCTCTCTTAGAGCATTTGGTGCCGAATTCCAAAGGGTAGGGGCAACTACTGAAAAGATAGTGTTTCTTCTAGTGTTAATATGGTTCAAGGTTGGGATTGCTAATAAATTTTGCTCCGAGGAACGAAGAAAACGTGATGTAGTGTATGGTATCAAAAATTTATTAATGACTTCTGGCTGTCCAGTGTTTCTTGTTTTAAAAGGCAATAATAGAGTTTTATAGATGATACGGTGATGGATGGGAAGCCAATGGGCTTTTATCAGAAGAGGAGTTACGTGGTCGAATTTTGGCCTTATAGATGACTTTTACTGCTGTGTTCTGGACTATTGGTAGACATTTTAACTCTTTTTTGGTAATTCCATTTGTATCTGGTCCCTTTAGAAAATTATTAGAGTCCCGGAACATCAAATTCTACATCTTTGCAGATGATATACAATTGTTAATATTTGTGGGTAAAAACCAAGAAGAAGTCATTTCTGACTTCAACAGAAAGTTGAAGGATCCTAAAATGTGGCTAGCAGACAGCAATCTTATTGTAAACGCAGACAAATCCACAGCTATGTGGCTATCACGCAGCCAATCCGCCCTACGTATTTTTCCAGCACTCACTGGCAAACCCAACTTAAGTGCAAAATCCTGACACTGGGAGTTAAGCTTCAGACCTCAAATAAGCCACGTAGTAAAAATGTGCATCTACCACCTAAAACTACTGCAGCAATTAAAATCTGTGCTGACTGCAGATAATCTAACAAAACTAATTCATTCTTTCATTACTAGTCAGCTACATTACTGTAACACATTATTTTTAGGGTCAAGCATATCCACCCTCTCCTGCCTACAGCTAATCCAAAACACTGCGGCCAAGCTTCTAACGGACACATGCAGTACTGACCACATTACGCCAGTACTATTCAAACTACACTGGCTGCCGATAAACAAACAAATTGAATTTAAGCTGCTTTGTCTAGTCTTCAAAGCCTGGCATCTTCATCTTCCAGAGTATCTGTACAATAAACTAGCCAGATATCAACCTAATAGAACTAGAAGATCATCTCAACATGACCGATTTGAAATCCCAGGCCTGAGAGATATAAAACAACAATAAAAAACATAAGAATGGCCTTACTGGGTCAGACCAATGGTCCATCAAGCCCAGTAGCCCGTTCTCATGGTGGCCATTCCAGTACCTGGCCAAAACCCAAGGAGTAGCAATATTCCATGCTACCGATCAACTAGAAAGAGAGCCTTTTCATATGCAATTGCTTGCCATAGTCAGCGTATGTCTGCATAGTCTTATGTTGTCTTTCTGTATGCCTATAGTACTCACAGTTCACCTCTTTCTTCTCTTCATATGTCTCTAGCATGTATTTAAATATTTCTTACATAGATACTATAATTAGATAGTGAGCCCACTGGGACAGAGAGGGAACATTTTCTAATGACTGAAAATGTAACCTTCATTTCTAATGTATTAGTATTATAAACCGCTAAATACTCATGTACAAGAGGTGTATCAAATACAATAAATCCAATCTCTAGAAATTGATATCACTGCTCCATGTAATATAAGTGAGCCAAGTATGAGGCAGACAAGCCACTATGACATCACTGATGAGGTTAGCTCTTAGGCATTTGTGGAATGAGCCATTATGACATCACAATATCAGCTCTGGTTACCAGAGACTGAAACTCTTCATACTTAGGGGGGAATTATCAATGTGGCTACTATTAAGATGTTATTTTACCCCTAACCTAAGCTATTTTAGCACAAGTATCATTTTTATGCAATGAGACCTAGTTTCTAATAACTGGGGTTAGCAAATAAACTACCACATCTTAAGGGTGGCTCATGTTGATAACTTCACCCCTTAATGGCAGAAAGCAAAAGTTTGTTCTGTGCATACCTTTATTATTTCTCTGCAGAACTTCTAGCTCCACGATCCTCATTAAATGGAACAGTAAGATAGAAATTGCTTCTTTCTCTCCTGAAGCCATCAATTGCATCTGTTGTCATGGCACTGAACCCAGTGCTGAATAGCAGGAGGCTGTGGGTTTGATGCTCTGAAAAGCTGCCTGGGTGGTACTAGGCAAGTGCTGATTCGCAGGAAGAAAAAATTTTTTTGGGGGGGGGCCTTGAGTTTCATCAACAGCTGATTCATGCTTGATCTGATCCAATAAAGTCATGCTGAGTGCCCCAGTATGAGTCATACAAAGTGCTACACGTCAAGATTCCCTTCTGGCACACAGAATTTAGAAAACAGATAAGCAATCAACTTTTGAGGAAGTCCTTTGCAATATTAAAAATAGATTTACCAGAAATACGATGTTAACTTATTTAAAGCTTAAAACAATATTGAAGCTAAAATGCATATTAAAATCTAGTCAGCTACAGGCATTTAACCCTAATTCTACAAAATGCTGCGCAAAAATGAATGCAATGGCGTGGTAAGAGGGGTGCGGTTCGCCCCATGCATGGTCTTCCTAAGGACATGGCGGCGCCTCTCCTCCACTCCGCCCCCACCCCCTTGCTCACTCGCTCACTCCCCGCTCCTCTCCTTGCTGTGCATATTTCTTGCCTTCGCCTGTACCTTTTTGGTGCTCTCCCTGATGTCACATCCAGGACCCGCGCTTAGGAGCCGACACCGACGTGGGCAGTGTGCTGCCTGCACCAGAGAAGTTTAAAAAGTATGGGGAAAGGGAATGTGGTGCGAGCGTGGTAGGGGGCGGAGAGGGGCGCCACTCACCCTTAGTACGCGACTGAATGAATGCCCAAAGTACAAGGCAGCACCTAAATGCCAAGAGAGGCATCATGAGAAAGGCATGGGTAGGTTGCACATTTACAGTACTCCCCCGAAATTCGCAGGGGTTCCATTCCAGGAACTCCCGCGAATTAAAAAAAACAGCAAATGCAGTTTTTCGCCCGTCAAAAGGCAGGGGAGGCAGGAGAGGGCAGCTGGAGAGGCAGGAGAGGGCAGCTGGAGTGCCGGCAGGTGAAACAATCACTCGTGGTCTGCTCCAACTGCCTCTTCCTGTAGTAAAGTCGGGCTACACCAATCAGGAGCTGCATTAACACACAGCTCCTGATTGGTGCAGCCCGACTTTACTACAGGAAGAGGCGGTCGGAGCAGACCGCAAATTAGCGAGTCCGCGATTTGTGAACTGTAAATTCATGGGGGAACACTATACATGTGAAGCTTATAGAATATTGTAAGCTACACACGACCCCTGGACTCTGTATAGGTTACCCAAAGTTAAATGCCTAAATTTGGGCATATATCCCAGATGTGCATGCAGTGGTGTAGCGAGGGCGAGAGGCTCCCGGGACGGTGGTGCCCCTCCCCCACCCTCTGCTCCACCCTCCTCCGCTCCTTCCCCATCCACCCTTGCCGCGCGCGCACACCCCTTCCTTTTCCCCCGTGCCTCTTGAACTTTCTCGGTGTGAGCAGTGTCACCAATCTGCTGCCCGTGCCAGCGTCGGCTCTCCCTCTGATATCACGTCCTGGGTGCGGGACCTGGAAGTGACATCAGAGGGAGAGCTGATGCTGGCGTGAGTGTTGCTGCTCGTGCCGGCGAAGAGCTAGAGGTGCGGTGGGGGAAGTGAAGGCACCTGCGTGGTAGGGGGAGCAGAGAGGAGGAGGAGGGCTGGCGCCCCCACCAAGATGCCCTCCAAGACGGTGCCCAGAGCAGACTGCCCCCTGCTCCCTTACTACGCCACTATGTGCATGTCAACTAATTAGTCAATTAGTCATTAAGATGAATTATTGGAATTAACTGGAGTAAATTGGCACTTGGTTGGCAATACTTTGGTGTTAATCGTTCACCTGCTCTATGTCCTTTTCGATAACATGCGTGCCCAAATTTCATAGGGCGTTTGGCCATGGGAGGGGAATGGGCTGGTCAGGGGCATTCCTAGAAATTAGGATTTCTACCAGGTTTCAGCAGACGTAAGTCTTTGTGCCCACAGTTCATGCAGGAATCCACACTAACCCCCTCTTTTACTAAGGTGCGCTATGCTTTTTAGTGCGCAGTAAATATTATCGCACGCTAAACATGCGCTAAACGCTAACGTGTGCATGTTATCCTATGGACACATTAGCGGTTAGCGCAGGCGTTGATTTGGCGCGTGCTAAATGCGCGCTAAAATGCTTAGCGCACCTTTGTAAAAATGTTGCTTAGCCATAAACAACCTGAATAGAACTGGCGCATAGCACCGATCTTATTGGAGCCTATCTTTGGCCGCCATTTACTGAATCCTGCCCATAATGGGTTAACATCTTGCATGCACATTTACACCTGCCGTAGTCAACGCATGAGTGGTTGGGCCGAAATGCTGGTGTATAAATATAGACGTACACGGATGCCGATAGAAAATAATGCTTGGCCCTAAGCATTTTGCCTGCATTCTGGCACCTACGCTTTCGTAACCTATATTGTGAGTAATTCTATAAATGGGTGCATATATATATATATAAAGATGCCTGATAAGACGCATATTCTATATAGAAAAATAGTTGCCTCCTTTCCTTTATAAAATACTAGCATAATAGGTCAGACTCGTGCTCATTATTTAGGTGTGAGCACTTATGTCACTTGTTTGGCTGGTGTGAGCAAGTGCACCTAAGTGATGGAGATACAAACGTGAGATCCTCCCAGGCTCCATCCCTGTGCACACCCACCTTGTAAATATGTACTGTTTACTGAGAAGTGTATAAGTTCATATTTGGCATATACACATATGTACAGTAACTAGACCTGTGTGATCATGTGATCGGGTTGAGTGGTCAACACCCGTCACCTCTCCACTTCCCAGGTACTGTTGAAACAAGAACACCCATTCAATTAAAACACGAATAGTAAACTTCTGACTAAGTCCCTCTAGATCAGTGGTTCCCAAACTTGTCCTGGGGAACCCCCGGCCAGTCAGGTATGAGAGAGATTTGCATACCTGTCACTTCCATTATATGCAAATCTCTCTCATGCATATTCATTAGGGATATCTTGAAAACCTGACTGGCTGGGGGTCCCCCAGGACAGGTTTGGGAACCACTGCTCTAGATCTTCTTCCTCATCACCAGGTCCTCCCTAGACTCCATTCTTCTCCTTCAGGACCTCCTGACCCTCATTGGCCCTCCGGGTTTTACAGACAGTTTCCAGTGCCATTATTGGTCTCCATTGGTCACCACCGGCTCTGCTCGCCAGACCTTTGGTCAATGTTCTTCTAGATCTATCAGGCTGCCTCCTCTTGGGCTCCTCTGGCAACTTCCAGTGCCATTACCGGTCTCTCCACCGGTTGCCACCAGTCCCACTGGTCCTTCCACCTATCATCACTTGCCATATCCCCTCATGCCTTGGACTCCTCTGGCTCTTCTTGTGGGGCCATTGCCGGTCCCTGCACTCCCTAGCCTCTTGGGTCCCCAAGGGTCCTGGACAGTTCACTAGTCCCACCGCCGGTTGTCAAGCCTGAGCTCCTCCTAGACTCCAGGATCAACCAGGCCCTCCAGCTACTCTTTCTTCCAGGCCCTCTCCCAGTCCCTCAGTCATCTTCTCTCAGCACGAATCATAGTAACATAGTAGATGACGGCAGATAAAGACCCAAATGGTCCATCCAGTCTGCCCAACCTGATTTAATTTAAATTTTTTTTTTTTTTTTAATTTTTTCTTCTTAGCTATTTCTGGGCAAGAATCCAAAGCTTTACCCGGTACTGTGCTTGGGTTTCAACTGCCGAAATCTCTGTTAAGACTTACTCCAGCCCATCTACACCCTCCTAGCCATTGAAGCCCTTCCCTGAATCAGTTAAGTGCCACTGCATATCCGCGGTTAGCTCCAGCCAATATCCTCTCCTGCCATTTAAACTGCTTTGAATAGCGACCTCTTATAAACCTTAGATGCCAAAACCTCTTTCTTCAGATTATATATTTTAAAATTTTCTTTCCTGCCTAAAACCCAAGCGAGTTACAAATCTACATACAAAAGTTGATTACAAAGTGCAATAGATATAAAACAGTCTCAACTCTTCACATTAGCTAACAGTTACACCTCTTCATCACATAAATGCTTGCATTAATAACTGTGTTTTAAGCAAATAACGAAAATGACCCAACTGCCTGGTAAGGTATTCCATAAGATTGCACCTGCTTTGGAAAATGGCGATGAGCTTGTAGTTAGTTACATAGCATGCAGAATGAACAAAAGATGACAATACATGGATACTAGAATATTTAGCATTAAAATTTTTCCAAGAGCATTTTATCTTTATCCTCATCCATTGTTTGTTGTTATCTGTTTATTGGTCTATTTTTATTTCAGTGGGAAACAGTGGAGCCATTCAAAAGCCTCGGTCTTGCCTTCTGGTTAGCTTTCACATCCCGAAAAACGGGAACAGACCAGCTCTGTACTCAGGTCTGGTTGATTGATTTTACTTATTTAAATAAACTTCTCCATTCCCTTCATTTACATTAAATCTCACAGAAACCTCTTGCAGGCGACTCTCTCCACAACAATTCTGTCTTCCTCCTAACCAGATCCGAGATTTAAATTAAAAAATATAATAATTTTTCCAACCCTGACCTCATAAAAACAATAAAAAATGGTTGTTGGAAATCGTGGTTTCTTAATATCATTGTTTTCTCCATCTTTGCAGTCGCATTTCAGGGTGAATCAAAACACTAGAACGGATTCTCCAGACTCAGCATGCACATGAGATAGAACTGTCGGGATACATAGATGCAAAATATTAATTTCTATATCCGCACCTCTGAAAAACAAAATTACTACAAAGAGGGCCATTTTCGAAACCTATTTGGACTCTCTCTAACTTTGCAACTCCTCATAACTCTGTCTGCAATTATTTTCGTTTATCCCATTTTTATCTTTTTTCTCTTTTCTTTGGCCTCTGAGGAACCTCTTTCCTTCTCACCTTACTTTTTCCCCTTCTTTTCCACTCTTTATAGTCCTCCCCCTTCCCCCCCCCCTAATAAGAGGAGAATAATTAAGGGGGGCTTCATTATTCTCCTGTTACTAGTGTTCTTACAAAATGGTTATATTGTATAGTTTGGAGAATTTGATTTGTTTGTCTCTTATTTCAATGCAATTGTATTAATCTTTCTCCATTCCTATTGGAAAAATTTTTGTTTTCCTTTTTGTACTTTGATGAAAACTTTCAATAAAATTTCATGTTAAAAAAAAAAAAAAAGAACGGTCAGGGTACCTAACACTTGTTCCATCTGCTTACTTCCTCCTTTTTCCTCCGCCATAACAATTGACAATGAGCATCATGCCTCCACAGGAAAAAAAAAAATGAACAGATGCGGTACCATAATGCAGCCTCTCAAACCTGATTAAGCTTTTTTTGTTTTTCCAAGTGCTGCTTTTTGGTCACAATAGACGTGAAGCAGGAAGAAGAATGCCAGTTTTGTTCGATTATAGCTCCTCTTCACAAAGATCCACGTCTTTCATGCATATTTTTTTTCCTCGGTAACTAATATCTGCTGACTGAAAGCGTAGGACCCGATTCACCCATTCGAAGACTGGCATGGAGGACAAGGAGAATAGCTGTTCAGGACAGCCAGTGAATACAAATGTGTTCTATTCCAAGCGAGATATAGAATGCGGCTGATAAGGCAAAAACTGGACATTTATTCACCCAACCCTCCTATTTTTACTAGGCCACGGTAGAGGTTTCTACTGCGGCCCAGGGCGCTAAATGCTCCGCTGAGTGTCGGAGCATTTAGCACCCCGGGGCTGCGGTGGAAATCTACCACGGCTTAGTAAAAGAGGGCCTTAATGAGCTATTTTGGACAAACACTTTTTAGGCATGTGAAGTTGTCCGGGTGATGTTGGTCCCCTAAAGGAAAAAAGCAGAGAAACTACTTTTTATAGCAGGGTACCTAGTCTAGAGGGCAAAAAAAAGTGCTTAGGGCTCCTTTTACTAAGCTGCGCTAGCAGTTTTAGTGTGCTCAACAAATGCTGCGTGCGCTAGACGCCAACGCCTCCATTGAGCTGGCGTTAGTTTTTCCGTGTGTGAGTTAGCGCGCACTAATTTGCAGCACGCGCTAAAAACACTACCGCAGCTTAGTAAAAGGAGCCCTTAGTTTGGCCAAATTTTATAGAGACACATGGTGCTCATTTAAAAAAAAAAAAAAAAAAAAAATCTGAGAAGCATCATAAAATGCGGAAGGACATTTTTCTTGCCAAAAATTTTAAGTTGCAATTTTTGAAACTCTGATTTGAGACATTTTTCTCCTCAGTTTGTCCAGATTTCAAGGGACATGCTAGAGACATGCTTTGGGCCAGATTTGAGCGTTACCAAAGTTTAGATGCTTTTCTGTCATAATGGAACCAAACCAAAATGTCTGGTGCTAAAATTGAGATGGTTTAGTCTAGACCTGTTTCAAGCCTGACTTTGGGCTCCTTTTACGAAGGCGCGCTAGGGCCTTATCGCACAGAATAGCAAGCGCTAAAATGCCACGCGTGTTAGCCGCTACCGCCTCTTCTTGAGCAGGTGGTAGTTTTTTGGCTAGTGCGTGCTATAGCATGCGATAATCCGGTGCGTATGCTAAAAATGCTAGCGCACCTTCGTAAAAGGAGCACTTTATCTTTAGGCCACAATTTAAGAGTGAAGCCATATAAGAAATATAACTCTACAAACAAATAAGTACGAAAAATTAGAAAATTAACTTCACATCATAGAAGGTGTTCGTTCAATTGGCCTACGACTAAGCTGGTTAAGGTACATCTGTGGGAAGATTGACTACTATAGGACTTTCCCTTGCCACAATAAATTCTAACAAAGGCTAGGGGACACTTGATGAAGTTGCAGGGAAATACTTTTAAAACCAATAGGAAGTATTTTTTCACTCAGAGAATAGTTAAGCTCTGGAACGCGTTGCCAGCGGTTGTGGTAAGAGCGGATAGCGCAGCTGGTTTTAAGAAAGGTTTGAACAAGTTCCTGGAGGAAAAGTCCATAGTCTGTTATTGAGAAAGACACGGGGAAGCCATTGCTTGCCCTGGATTGGTAGCATGGAATGTTGCTACACCTTGGGATTCTAGAATCTTGCTACTCTTTAGGGTTCCGGAATCTTGCTTACTCTGAGATAATGGAATGTTGGTACTCTTTGGGTTTTGGCCAGGTACTAGTGACCTGGATTGGCCACCGTGAGAACGGGCTACTGGGCTTGACGGACCATTGGTCTGACCCAGTAAGGCTGTTCTTATGACTGGAGCAGAGCAGAGAGCAGTTCCTACTCCAGACCCTTCTGTTGCTCCTGCCCCACCCAAGCCTCTCCTGGCTCCACAGTTCCAGTTCCTTTTTTATCTACAAATTGAGCCCTAAACATGAACCTTTTGATGATGGAATTGCATGTGAGGTTTGTATGTGACCAGTGCCTGAAGTTCACTTTCTCTCTCAGCTGAAATAATGGCTATTAGGAAAAGTACTTTATAGCTCAATACTTAGGAGATGCAACTTTCAGAAGTTCAAAAAGAGTCTTTGTAAGTGAAGAGAGCACTTAATTTAGCTCTCGACGAGCAGAGGGCTTTTGTAGTGGAGTCTTTACATTAAAGCAGACCTTTCTTGGAATGAGTACTTGAAGGTCTTATTTCCAAAACCCTCTAAATCCAATTTAACTAATGTGGACTTAGCAGGTTTTGGAATTAAGCCCTTCAATTATATGCAATTGTGATGCTGAAAGGTTATCTACAAGAGTTTGATAATGAGACAAATCACTGAGATTTATGTTTATGTGTATTTGAAACTTTATTTATTCAATTTTCCATTCCGTTCTCCCAGGGGAACTCAGAATAGTTTACATGAATTTATCCAGGGACTTGAGCATTTTTCCCACAATTTATCTAATGTACCTTTGATACTACCCTTCGTTACAATGTCAGAGTAGTGTTTTGGGTTTTTTTTTACCATGAAATTTTATTAAAGATTTTGTCAAAATACAAAACCAAAATCATGAGAAAAACGTAACAACAATATGGACGGAGCAATATAAAAACATTAACCTCAGACACATTATAGATCAACTCTCCGAACCATCCGACACAAATATGATATGAGAACAATCAAAAGGGAAGGTAAAGAAAGAGGGGAGAAAATAAGAAGGAAGGTTAAAAAAAGAAGAGAACGAAAGACAGATACAAAGAGGAGAGAGGAGAAAATGACTCCAGAACAGTGTTTTTGACAGAGGAGGTTCAAACACTGAGACAATATCACAAGTGATATAGATATTGTAATATAGTAATAGGAGAACATGTAATTGAGTTGCATTGGTTTGTATAACACCAGATTGGAAATCTGGTTGCCATATATGAAGAAGGACACAGTACTACTCGAAAGGGTCAAGAGAAGAGCGACTAAGATGGTTAAGGGGTTGGAGGAGCTGTCGTACAGCGAAATATTAGAGAAACTGGGTCTCTTCTCCCTCGAACAGAGGAGATTGAGAGGGACCATGATCGAAACATTCAAGGTACTGAAGGGAATAGACTTAGTAGATAAGGACAGGTTCTTCACCCTCTCCAAGATAGGGCAAATGAGAAGGCACTCTCTAAAATTGAAAGGGAATAGATTCTGTACAAACGTAAGGAAGTTCTTCTTCACCCAGAGAGTGGTGGGAAACTGGAACGCTCTTCCGGAGTCTGTCATAGGGGTAAACACCCTCCAGGGATTCAAGACAAAGTTAGACAAGTTCCTGCTGAACCGGAACATACGCAGGTAGGGCTAGTCTCAGTTAGGGCGCTGGTCTTTGACCAGAGGGCCGCCGCGTGAGCGGACTGCTGGGCACGATGGACCACTGGTCTGACCCAGCAGTGGCAATTCTTATGTTCTTATCTTTCACCTGAAAGCATTTGTAAATGTAGTGGCAGGTTTCTGGGCCACTGTGAGAATGTCCTGGAGAGGCTGCAGAACACCGAGTAGAAACTAGTTGTAAGGGACAGAGACCTCAAACCTGAATGGAAAAACTGGCCTTGGTGTTGAGCTATCAGCAATGGGAATTGGAATAGCTTGTGAGGAACTAGAACTGTTAGATTCTTGAGAAGGGGGAACTGATTCTATTGATGCCAAGAGAGCACTATTAGAATCACGGTGCAATGCAGAACTCTTGGTATGAGAGGAACAACAAAGTCTACGGAATCACCAAGACATTTGGAACTAGTCATATAGAGGAATGAATAACCGAACAATAAAAGATGGAGTTCTGTGTTATTTTTGTAAACAAAAAGGTCAGTTTGAGGCATTTCCCACTTCTGGAGAAAATGTTGCATAGAAACAGAGAGACACGAAAGCATGTGGCCCATCTAGCCTACCTATTCATACCACCTACTATCCTTTCCTCTCCCTTAGGGATCCAATGTACCTGACCCAGGCTTTCTTAAATTTAAATACATTTTTCCTCTCCGCCACCTCATCTGGGAGGCCTGCCAATGCATTCACTACCTTTGTGAAAAAGTATTTTCTGAGGTTACTTCTGAGTCTATCCCCTTTTACCTTCAGTCTTTGCCTCCTCATTCCAGTGCTTCCTTTCAATTGCAAGAGTCTTGCCTCGTGCCAGTTTCTGCCACTTAGGGCATGTAAACACCTATCATATCTCCCTTTACCTGCCTTTCCTCCAAAGTATACATATTGAGATCTTTAAGTCTGTCCTCATAAGTTTTATGATGAAGACGACCTCTGACCATTTTGGTAGCCTTCCTCTAGACCAGGGGTCTCAAAGTCCCTCCTTGAGGGCCGCAATCCAGTCAGGTTTTCAGGATTTCCCCAATGAATGTGCATGAAATCTATGTACATGCACTGCTATCAATGCATATTCATTGGGGAAATCCTGAAAACCCGACTGGATTGCGGCCCTCAAGGAGGGACTTTGAGATCCCCGCTCTAGACCATCTCCATACTTTTTTTTAAAATATCTTTTTGAAGGTGTAGTCTCCAGAATTGTACACAATATTCTAAATGAGGCCCCATCAGAGTCTTATACAGGGGCATCATTGCCTTTTTTTTCCTACCGGCCATTCCTCCCCCTATGCACCCAAGTATCCTTCTAACATTTGCATTGCTTTTTCAACCTGTTTGACTACCTTAAGATCATCATATACGATCACACCCAAGTCTCACTACTCTAAAGTGTGCAAAAGTTCTTCACCCCATATACTGTACCGTTCCCTCGGGTTTCTGCAGCCTAATTGCATGACCCTGTACTTCCTAGCATTAAATCTTAATTGCCAAATTCTGGACCATTCTGCAAACTTCACTAGGTCCTTCCTCGTGTTATTCACACCGTCAAGGGTGTCTACAGTATTGCAGGTTTTGGTATAATCTGCAAAGAGGCAAACCTTACCAAACAGCCCTTCAGCAGTACCACTTACAAAAATGTTAAAAAGAACAGGTCCAAGATCCGATCTTTGCAGCACACTGCTGGTAACATCCCTTTTCCACAGTGTGAGCTCCATTTACCACTACCTTGTGTAGCCTTTCACTCAACCAGTTCCTAACCCAGGCCTAGATGCACTAAGAGGATCGGTAAGACCGTGTGGGTCTGCTCCGATCTGATTTTTTGGCCGATTCAAAAAGAGTTATTGATGCACTAAAATGTTTGCATGCAAATGATTTGGGGCAGGAAACCTTTTTTGTTTTGTTTTTTTAATGGGCACAGATGCTATGCGTGTTACACACACAATATTTGCCCCATTAAAAAGAAAAAAAGGACCCCCACCCACCAATGACAGCCCTTCCCAATGAACCAGCACTGGCACTGCAAACCGATCTGAAAATGACAGAAGGAATGCCCACATCCTTCCCCCCTCTTTCCCACTCTCCCCTCCCCCCTCACTTCCCCCCAACCTACCTCCTAGCTCTTCGTTGGTGCGAGCAGCAACTCCAACCTGCTTCTCGCGCCAGCATCGGCTCTCCCTCTGATGTCACTTCCAGGTCCCGCACCTAGGAAATGACCTCAAAGGGAGAGCTGACACGGGCAGAAAGATGGCTTTATGCTAGTATTCTATGATGCCTTTATAGAACTGGCCCCTAATTTTCCATTCCAGTTTTATTTATCTTATCTTAATCCTGATCATTTATCTACTTATTCTAATCCGTGTATTTATTCTAGTCTTATCCACCCATCAATTTATTACAATCTTACTTATCTAGAAACATGATGGCCCATCTAGTCAGCCCATCCACAGTAACCATTATCTCTTTCTCTCTCTAAGAGATCTCACATGCCTATCCCACGCCTTCTTGAATTCAGTCTCCACTACTTACTCCGTGAGACTGTTCCATGGATCTACCACCCTTTCTGTAAAAAAGTATTTCTTGAGCCTATAACCTCTTAACATCATCCTATGCCTTCTCATTCCAGACCTTCCTTTCAAATGAAAGAGACTTGACTCATATGCATTTACGCCATATAGGTATTTAAACGTCTCTATCATATCTCCCCTCTCCCACCTTTCCTCCAAAGTATACATATTAAGATATTTAAGTCTGTCCCCATTTGCCTTATCATGAAAACCTCTGACCATTTTAGTAGGCTTCCTCTGGACAGACTCCATCCTTTTTATATCTTTTTGAAGGTGTGGCCTTCAGAATTGTACACAATATTCTCAATGAGGTCTCACCAGAGTCTTATACAGGGGCACCAATACCTCCTTTTTCCTACTGGCCATACCTCTCCCTTTGCATCCTAGCATCCTTCTAGCTTTCGCCGTCACTTTTTCAGCTTGTTTGGCCACCTTTAGATCATCACATACAATCGTACCCAAGTCCTGCTCTTCTATTGTGCACATAAGTTCTTCACCCCACTAAACTGTACCGTTCCTTCGGGTTTTTGCAGCCCAAATGCAAGACCTGTCTAGCTTGGTGAATAGATCCCATAGATATTAATGGCGTCTTGTGAGGACAGACACGAAAACGGTAGTTCCATATTTAAGTGGAGAGTAGAACATCAACAGAAGGCACTTCTCAGTGTCATACAGTAGTTATGCTGCCTTAGAGTTAAGAGATTGTGGGGTGCAGTAATGTAATAGAAATAAAAGCTAAGGAGACGTAGAAAGCTGATTTTCTGGCAATGCATCAGACTCTAAAGACTCTGTGGTTTGTTCATCTTTGTCTGGTAATTATCCTGACATTTCTTTCACTGATTTGATGAATAAGGTAGTGCATTTTGATGACAAACTCATTGAAAAGAACCAAATCAATTATGTTTTCCTGGAGGAGACACAATGGTGGAACTTGATGGATGTTGGTCTTTATTCAGTTTGCAAGCTAGAGAGCTACTAACCATGGAAAATAAATAATTTCACTTTAGATGGTGCCTGTAATGCATATTTTATTCCAAAGTGTTGTTAATTACACAGGGAGTGAAGCAGAGAGTAAGAACTGAGAGGGAGAGAGGGAGAGTGAGTATCCGCCTTAGGCGGACTTAAGTAATTATTCACCAGGGTCTCTTGGGTGTTAAGAAAGACTTGGGGACTCAAGGTTTTACAACTGATCCTAGCATCAAGCTACAATGCACTGCCAGGTCCAGAATGGATAATTTAGAGATTCAAGTGTGGGAATTTACTGCAGCTCAATCAAAAGAGAGGGGAATATTGACCCCTCTCTTTTGATTGAGCTAAAACGCTTAGGGCGCTAAAACGCTTAGGGCTTCTTTTACTAAGCTGCGATAGCGGTTTTAGCGTGCGCTAAACGCACACTAAATTGCCGCACGCGCTAGACGCTAACGAGAATGTGGTGAAATGAATTAGCTTAGCGGGGTTTAAAAAAGGTTTGGATAATTTCCTAAAAGAGAAATCCATAGACTATTATTAAGATGGCTTGGGGGAATCCACTACTTAGTCCTAGGATAAGCAGCATAGAATCTGTTTTGCTACTTGGTATCCAGCTAGGTACTTGGGACCCGGATTGGCCACTGTTGGAAACAGGAGGATACTGGGCTTGATGGACCTTCGGTCTGTCCCCAGTATGGCAATTCTTATGTTCTTGTGTCAGAGAAAACAGATGGATCTTCAGGGCTACCCTAAACTTACCCCCTCTTTTACAAAGGGGCGCTAAGCTTTTTAGCGTGCGCTAAACACTACCACGTGCATGCTATCCTATGGACGCACTAGCGGTTAGCGCACACGTTGATTCAGCGTGCACTAAATCTGCGCTAAAACGCTTAGCGCGCCTTTGTAAAAGAGGGCCTTAGCATAAGAGTATTCAAGTTGGAATTGAATAGGGAGTGAGTTCTACCACAAAGAAGAAAAATGCTCCATGGCGAGTGGTCTTAAGGTGAGCAGCAGTCGGTGGGGGAAATAACAAATCGAAGTCCTGCTGAAGACCGAAGGGAAGAAAAAAAAAGAGTCAACAGAGATGCTAACTGAAATTTATGGCCTTGTGGACTATCATAATGATCCTACACTGAATACAAGAAGGCGTTCTAAGTCAATGATGTCGCTTAAACAGGAGAGTAAGATGGTCTCATTTTGTGTGACAGACCATCCAAGAGAAAGTTGCTGTTGGACACGCCCCAAAATTCTTGCCAAAAGCTTTTCACCTAAATGATGAAATGGCACTTGTTACCTTCTGGCCAAAGCACAATTCAAATCCTTGTGAGAAAGCCCTCAGTACCCTAGACTGAAAATAATAATAACTTTATTTTTGTATACCGCCATACCCAGAAGAGTTCTAGGCGGTTCACATCAATTAAACAGAGTTACAAGTGGTTTACATCAATTGAGCGTGGTTACAAGCGGTTCAATATCAAATTGATCAAAGTTGCCGGGGGGGGGGGGGGGAGAGGAAGTAGAGGGGAGAGGGGTTGTTTAGTTAGGAAGGGGCATTAGGATCCTGGTCTTGGAAGAGGCGGGTTTTGAGTAGTTTTCTAAAGCTGAGGTAGTTGGGGGCCTTGAGGGCCATTTGGGATAACCATGGGTTTAGCTTGGTGGCTTGGAAGGTGAAGGTTTTGTCGAGGAATTTTTTTAGCGTGGCAAAGTTTTAGGGAGGGGTAGGCGAAGAGTTGGGTTCTCCGGGAGTCCTTGATGCTGTGATTCAGGGCGAAGTGAGGGATGATGTAGCTTGGGGGTAAACCAAATACTGTTTTATAGCAGAAGCAGGTGAATTTGAATAAGGCTCTGGATTCTAATGGTAGCCAATGGAGTTTGTGGTAGAAAGGGGTGATGTGTTCCCATTTTTTCAGGCCGAATATGAGGCGGACAGCGGTGTTCTGGATCATTTTGAGTCTCCTGATGGTTTTTTTTGTGGAGCTCAAGTAAATGATATTGCAGTAGTCCAGTATGCTAAGGATGAGCTCTCGCCCGTTACTTGAAAAGAACTGAATCGTTTGAAAAAAAATGTACCCGACTTTTCTTTTCCTTCGATTCAAATAGACCTGGAATGCCAGTTGCAATAAGGACGTTAATGTACTGGCTCACTTCATTGATACAATTCCGCTATAAACGAGAGGGCAGTCTTCTCAGCTCCAAGGTCGACTCACCAAATCAGAGCTATGGCAGCGACGTAAGTTCTCTTAAAGTCTGCCTCGTAACGCAGCTACACTGCCCTCTCTTAATAGTCTTACTGCACACTGCTGCCTGGATCAAGCAATCGGCACAGGACAGCGCCTTTGGCCAAGTCTTCTCAGGTGGTCTTCCATGCAAGTTCTAGCTGGAGCTGACACAGCTCAGCTTTTGAGAGATAAAGACTCACTCTATTGCAGTGCTGGGTGTAAAAAGATAGGGCTTATTTAATACTTGCCAGACTTCAGGGTGCTATGACAGGTATCTTCCTTCATTAACCTTGTCCAGGCGCATACAAAGGGTGAAAAGAAGAAAAGTAGAAGATGTATCACTGTTACAGTTTTCAATTCACTTCCTGCTGTGAACTGTAATTGTTTTGCTCTGCCGCCACCACAAAAATGATCCAAGTCAAGGCATTCCTATTGTGACTCGAGGATAACAGGCAGCGATGTGGTAAGGGAAGCTTGTGTGCTGGACAGAGGCACTCAGCATTACCTGTGCCCCTGCACCCCCCTCCCACATACCTCTTCAAATCTTCACCGGCCACAAGCAGCAGCTCTTACACACTGCTCATGCCAGCCTCAACCTTCCCTCTGACACCACTTCCAAGTCACTGCGAGCAGGAAGTGATGTCACTTCCAGGTCCCTGCGAGCAGGAAGTGATGTCAGAGAGAAGGATGAGGCTAGAGCAAGCAGTGGGTAAGAGATGCTGCTTGTGGCTGGTGACGATTTGAAGAGATACCAGTGCCAGGGATGGTCTGCCCCTCCCTTACTTTGCCAGTGATAACAGGACTAGATCAAGAACAAGTGTGGATTTGTTTGTGTCCCATGCACCTGAGGGTTGATAATGCGTAAAATGTCAGGTTGCGGCATTGTTTGATTACTGGTTTATTCAAATACTGATGATAAATGGAACTATACAAAATTATAAAGCCACTCTTCTATGATTGTGTGACTTACCTTATTTGTTATGCCAGGATGTGTGTATAAATGCTTCTTTAGTAAGATCTTAGCATATCAGGCAGCATTATGGGATAAACAAATTAGTATGTATCTTTCTATCTCTACTCCCTACTTGGCATTTAGAAAATTTATGAAGACTGATCTATTTAACAAATATTTTAATGAATTAATTGTGTTTATACCATGTATACTTGTATTTTAATTTCTGTTAACTGCACAGAACCGCTAGGTAAGAAATTTTGGCCCTCTTTTACAAAGGCACGCTAAGCGTTTTAGCGCGGATTTTGCATGCGCTAAATTAACGTGTGCGCTAACTGCTAATGCGTCCATAGGATAACATGCACGCGTTAGCGTTTAGTACGTTCTAATATTTAGCGCACACTAAAAAGCTTAGCACACCTTTGTAAAAGAGGGGGGGGAGTGTTTTGTTACGTTAGATTGTTATGGGATGGAGTGTAACCTGCATGGTGTGGCAGCTGCGGCTCTTGCCACCATCTTAGGCTGACTGGATGTGCTGTCATGTACTAATGTTTCTATGTTATTATCTCGCCATGCAATATTTTCGACTTAATGCGCTGGGGATCAGGAACACCTCCCTAATATTCACTGATGTTTGATGATAAGAAATGTCACTGGTCACCTCAGCAAAGTGGATGGCTGTGAGAAAGATGCCAGTGCTCGAACCAAGAGCCTCTGGGGTGTCTGCCCCCTCTGGCAGCCAGACTCGGCTGTTGATTGCATCGAAACCGGTATCTTTCGCTTTCCAACTTCAATGCTGGCTGGCTGAGATCTATCCTTCATGCGGGAAATTTAGAAGTAGAGAATGTTGCCAGCACCCTGTCACTCTTATTTCGGCTGACTGGAATCACCTAGCTATAAACTAAGGCGGGTGTGGGCTGAATCATATAGTTGCTGAAGACACAGAAACATGATGGCAAATAAAGGCCAAATGGCCCATCCAGTCTGCCCATCCGCAGTAACCATTCCAATCCAATCCTTGCTCTTATATATCTCTTCCTCTTTCTGAGAGATCCCACATGCCTATCCCACGACTTCTTGAATTCAGACACAGTCTCTGTCTCCACCACCTCTTCCGGGAGACTGTTCCATGCATCTACCACCCTTTCTGTACAAAAGTATTTCCTTAGATTACTCCGGAGCCTATGCCCTCTCATTCCAGAGTGTCCTTTCAAATGAAAGAGACTCGACTCATGAGCATTTACGCTATGTAGGTATTGAAACATCTCTATCATATCTCCCCTCTCCATCCTTTCCTCCAAAGTATACATATTGAGATCTTTCCATATGTCTTATGATGAAGACCATGCACCATTTTAGTAGCCTTCCTCTGGACCGACTCCATCCTTTTATATCTTTTTGAAAGTACGGTCTCCAGAATTGTACGCAATATTCTAAATGAGGTCTCACCAAAGTCTTACACAGGGGTATCAACAACTCCTTTTTTCTACTGGCCATAGCTCTCCCTATGCGCCCTAACATCCTTCTAGCTTTCACTGTCACTTTTTCAACCTGTTTGGTCACCTTAAGATCATCACATACAATCACACCCAAGTCCCACTCTTCTGTCGTGCACATAAGTTTTTCACAACCTTCCCTTGGGTTTTTGCATCCCAAATGCATGACCTTGCATTTCTTAAGAGTTAAATTTTAGCTACCAAATTTCAGACCATTCTTCAACTTTAACTAACAAATCACCTTTGATTTTTTTTTTTTTTTTTTTTACTAAATATAACTTCTTAAATAAATAAATAAATATGTGTATATGTGAAAAGCTCAGACCCAACAACCAACCTTCAACTTTGCCAGGTCTTTCTTCATGTTATTCACACCAACCAGGGTGTCTACTTTATTGCAGATTTTGGTATCATCTGCAAAGAGGCAAATCTTACCCGACTCTAAAGGCTACACCATTGCCTAACTGATTTTGCTGAGCTAAAAATGAGAACTATAATGATATAATCTACTGAAACCCAAGTTCAGCTTTCCCAATTTTGAATGTCAGCAGGCAAGATATTCCAATGGATGTTTTTTCTTCTTAGCAGAGCAAATACTCCCTCAGTATCTCTTCAAGTGTGGGGAAAAGGGTGAGTTTCCAGATCTAGTGAGAGGGTTTGGGGGGTTAGGGTGTTTCTGGCTTGTGGAGATTGTACTTAAGATCAGCTGGAGATATGTGAAGGGTAATTTAAGAGAAATTTGAGCCTAGGGATGGGTGGGTAGAGGTTGTTGTGAAAACTATTTTTAATGCTGAGCCTCTACACGGCCTTCAGGGGATTCACCCAACCCCCTGAGGGCCCTTCTCTGAATTTGATTGGTTCAATAGGCAGCAGGTTGAAGCTACTCAACCAATTAAATTCAGAGCAGTACTGCCAGAGGCTTGGGTGAGTCCTACTTTTTTTCCTTTAGGTTTACTTTTTGCACAACCAATCGAACTTCATCAAGCTAAAAGTAAGCAAAAAAAGAACCAGGCTGTAGAGCTGGGGATTCATTGAATCCCCTGAAGGTCCTGACCATACACCACTGCTTCCAACACACAACCTAGCTGGACACCATGATGGCAGGTTGCTACACATCCGTAGAAGATGACATGTCCCAGCTGGCTAATAGTGGGGCAGAGATCAGGATAATGGAGGGCTGGTGCTCCCAGGAATTGTTGATGTTTGTTAGGGACTTGTGTTGCCCACAGCCAGAGCTCAAGTTTCTTACTGTAATGTTTTGCTGGAGGTTGTGTGTCTGTGTGCTGTCAGAGACATGATGTGTGTTGGCTGCCTCTACTTCTAATGAAGCACTTGCTGCTGCCCTATCAAGGACTCTATAAAGGGTCATTTGGGGGCAAGGAGGGTTGGGAAGTGGCATTCGGACTGGGGGGGGGGGGAGTTACATTTAGGTTTTGCATTCTTATACTGTATATGTAAAGAGAACTGAAAACATTTGGTTTACACAGAGAAGGAACTGTGATTTTTGTTCTTTTAACGTGTCCACTAGGTTCACCTGTGCAATTTAGTACTGCTTTTGGAAGTGCATAGTCTTGAATTTTAAGTTCAACTATTGTAGGGGTTTCTTCTCTTCTTATTTTAATTAGCGGATGGTGCAGTGAGTTATTAAAAAAGAGCAGAGCTCCAAAGTTATAGCACTAGTACTTAAGGTAGATACACAAACTAATGACTGGATAAACTGTGATTGAAAATAAATGGTGGCCCCATAACATCTCCATGTTGGTTCTTTTTGTTTTGTCCCATTCTCCACCTATTCCTTTGTGAGCACAGGTACTTAACCTGAATACAAGAAAGTAGGAGGGGAACCTTTACCTGCCGGTTTTATGTTTTTGAATCGGTTTACCTTCTCTATTTGGGTCATCTCTCTCTGGAATCAAATCTTCCTCTTTATTTGTGCGTGCCATCTGAAGAACTCTTGCCTATTTTTTTTAGTATCTTTTGCTCCCTCCTCCTCTCCAGTCCCTGAAACAGGAGGGGGGAGGGGGGGGGGCCGGGTTCAATTCGCAGACTGGCTCTTCTTTGCGGCTCTCTGCTCCAGACTCACCTCCACCCTCCCGTCCCCTGCAGCCGCCTGGGAGGGGAGAGGAGGGCCAGGACACTGACTGGCAAAAAAAAAAAAAAAAAGTCATGTGGGCAGAGCCCCATTGTCCCTCCAGGCCAGGGCAGCTGCCCCTTTCGCACGCACGTGGCCACTTCCCTGAGCGCACTCGAGCGCCGCCGCTGCCGCGCGAGCGTGCAGGGAGAGTCGAGCCCGAGGCAGCTGGGCGCGCGCGCAGGCTCCGGCGCGCGCGAGGAGCCCGGAGAAGCCTTTCGCCGGCGCTCGAGCCCTGCTGCTGGATGCCCATGGACTACCGCCCGAGTCTGTGCCCAGAACGACCCGTCGCAGCGAGAACCGCGAGCCAGCCCTGAAGGGGAACCGCCGCCGCCGCCGAGGAGCAAAGGAAAAGATTGCGAAATGTCCATTCCGCCGGGCTTCCTCGCTGGCATCCAGCTCTTCTTCATCTGTCAAGTGGGTGAGTGAAGTCACTTTTTGCATGCAGCGATCTTCAGGTCGCAAAGCGCGCTGCCTTTTGCACATGCATGAGCGGCCACATATATGTGCTGAACATGCCATGTTGACTTCATGAACCGGGCATCTGGAGATGCCGAGAGCCCCGGGGGCGTCTGCCCTCCCCCCCCCTCTCTTGCAACCGCCCTCGGCCATTGATTGCATCGAAACCCGCACCTTTCACTCCCCCCCCCCCCCAAATTCGGTGCTGGCTGATAGAGATTTATCCTTCATGATGAGGGAAAGCCGGAGGCAGAGCATTTTGCCTGCACGCTGCACCCTACCACTTTCATTGAAGCCACGATACGAGCTTCGTAGAGCATCAATGCATTGTGTGCAAATCAATGCCAGACGGGCTGCGTTAATGCAAAGGAACTCGGTGCAAATCGGTGTCATTTGTCACGCTGACGTCAAGAAGCTGGTGTGTACTCTCGCATATGCTTCTTGGCCATCTGAACCCAAAGGCAGATTCTGAGAGAATAGACAGATAGATCCAACATAAGAGAAGCACATTTAGCATTAAATGCATTCTAGGATAGATTCTGGGGCAGATGGAGGCATTCACTACTCCCTTCCATGCTGCTCAGCACAGTGAAACGAAATTCTGCCTGATTAGTAACAAATATAGCTTAAAAGTCTGCTAGTAAAACTCTCTCTCTCTCTCTCTCCCTCCCCCCCATGGGGATACTTTTGTTCAAGGAGATGCAGAAACATGCTTTCAGAATATTAAAAGGGTGACATAATGGTGAATTCACTTAGGGGTGGACAAGCTCAGTCCTGGAGGGCTGCAACTCCACTGGGTTTTCAGGATCTCTGCTTTGCAAGATCTCCTGCATATTCGCCGGAGAAATCCTGAAAACGTGACTGGGTTGCAATTCTGGAAGACTGAGGTTGCCCTCCCCTAACTTAAGCCGATTTTCTTGTACTAATTAAATCTGCAAAAGGCATGGAAGTAATTGCTGCCTTTTTTCATTTTAAATGAAGAATTATCAATCCCCAATTAGTCACATCAAAGGTTATATGTAGGGTCATTTTGGGCTAAAGAGGGTGGGGAAGGAACCGTATATTTCTGTGAAAGGGTTCACTGGGCTCACCAGTGCTTTTGTGGGATCACCACTTTCTGGGGGCAAAGGGCCAGATTCTACAAATAGTGCTTAATAATGGGCATCAGAAAAGATCGGTGCTAAACATGATTCTATAAAGGGTGTGTGCCCTTTTTCACATCTAGCCCTGACTGTGGGCTAGAGAATGACACGGGGACAAATTTGTCCCAGTAGTAATTCATTTTCCCCCATCCCGTCACCGCGAGTTTTGTCACTGTCCCTATCCGTGTCCATTCCTGTAAGCTCTGCCTTCACCACACAAGCCTCAAACACTTAAGATTTTAAAGTGTTTGAGGCTTGTGCAAATGAGGATAGAGCTTAGGCATTGGTGGAATGAGGCATTATGACATCACAATCTGAGCTCTAGAATGTTGCTACTTATTATTCTAAAGTGGTTGAGGCTTGTGCAGATGAGGACAGAGCTTTCAGGAATGGGGCAGGGACAGGAAAAGAACTCGTGAGGATGGGAAAATGAGTTCCCGCGGGGACGGGGGGAAAATATGTTCCCGTGTCATGCTCTACTTTGGGCACCAAACTTAAGCCTGCTGAAACCTGGTGTAAATGTTGGCACCCAAGTTGGTTGTGCACAATTTTTGAGGATGCCACTGCCACGCCCACGCTGTTCTCATGGCCACGCCCCTTTTGAGTTGAGTGATGGGGTGCCAAGTTAGTCAGGAGCATTCACAAATCCTACATGGTGCAAATTAATGGCTTAGGTGTAAAGGGGTTAAATAATAAAACTAGGGACATCTCTCCCCTTTAGAATCACCGAGCTCTGGAACAACCTTACATTCCCTCTCCGAAATTCGAGCTCCCTCCAACTCTTCTGAAAACATCTGAAAACTTGGCTTTTCTCAAAAATGTAACTCCTCCCCCCTCTCTGGTACCCTAAAACCCTCTATTCCTCCTTTACTCTTAATCCACAACCATCCTTTGGAGTTCCATTCTATCTTAGTCCTGTAAACCGTGCCGAGCTCTACGATCGTGGAGAAGATGCGGTATACAAACCTAAGGTTTAGTTTAGTTTAGTTTATAATAATAATAAAATAAATAAATGGTAGTTAACAGCCAATTATTGCTCATTATTGGCTCAAGTCAATTTAGTTGTGCATGCATCTTGATATCCAAATCTGCACATCATATGTAGAATCTGGGGGATATACGGTAATTTTGTTAAGTAATCATCAAAAACCATTCAATAATTGAAAATTTTAACCTAAGGACTTAGATCTCTATGTGGCTTAATTATGCACAATAAAGGAGAAAAGACCTCAGTGTCACCAGGGATATACGTAGATTAAAACTAATATCCCAAGGACTAATCTGTTTCAAATTAAAGTTGAAATAGAAAACATATCCCACGTCAGAAAAGTGCCATTCCAATAAATGGTCCAAATAACGCAAAAGACCATTCACTTAATAGTTAAAGCAGTCATTCATATAAAATTCAAAAACATTTTCCCACAGTGCATATATTGAGAAAGGAAAGACACTTATCCGCAGAATATCCAACTGAACTCAGGGCTCCTTTTATCAAGGCAATGAATATGCATGAGATCTACGTGCATGCAGTCCTTTCAATGCATATTCATTGGGGAAATCCTAAAAACCCGACTGGATTGTGGCCCTCAAGGAGGGACTTTGAGACCCCTGTTCTAAATTAACCCTTCCACTATAATATCTTATCCAGAATGACTCCATGGCGTCTGGTGTAGGTTATAACACGTGGTTAACGATGTCATAACATCATGACATCAACATAAGGTAATTAACCAAATTAGTTGAAATAAACTGTCCATTCTATCATTGCATTCAGCCTTGTGGGTTCACATGTATTCAGTTAGTGGATGGTGCAGTGGGTTATGCAAAAAGAGCAAAGTGCCTAACTTCCAAAGTACAATTGTAACACTTACAGTAGATACACAATTGACAAGAACTCAATAAACTGATTTTTTTTTTTAAATGGTACCAAAACATAACCATGTTGATTTTTGTTGGCTTTTAAAAAATTATTTATTTAAAAATTTATATACCGCATAAAAACTTTGCAGTTTACAAAATTACATGCATACAAATTAAAAATGCTAAACATGTTTAAGTAAGACAAACACAATAAAACATTAACTAACGATTATTAAAACCTTCTTTTAAATTCATCCTACAAGATGGAAAGACAAAATCCCATAAAAACATTTACAGGACGGGAAAGCATTAACAGAAAATAGCATTAGCACATGAAAGCATCTAATATAATAAAACGGTAAGCCGCGCATGCGCACTTCCTATGCGTGCGTCCGTTTTCCGTGAGCTGTAGTACACATAGGAAGTGCGCATGCGCGGCTTACGGTCTGGCCTCACGCAAGGCAAGACAAGTGCCATGCGCGCTCTTCCCTGATCTCCACCGCTGCCGGCCGCTAGCGCCCCCTGCCCTCCAACGGACTCTTCTCGGCCTTTGTAAGCGGTATAGGAAATGTATAGGCAGACCAACCGCTCCCCCAATTCCCCTTATCTCGGCGGCAGCAGCAACGGTGGCCCGGGCGGTTTTCGCAGCCCTCCATCACCCTATGCGGGAGGGGGCTCTTCCAGCTCCATGCCGCCACCGGGACGGGGTTTTGGGAGCCTTGTCACACCGCCATACGGACAGAGACCTAGGCAATTAGGCGGAAGTGGCGGCCAGTCTCCCCGCTCTCAGGGTTTTCAAGGAGGCAGTGGTTGGGTCGGGAACCAGCTCCCGGGTCAGACGCCGCGGTGGCGCGGATCAAGCCCGAGGTATACGTCCCCTTAATCCAAATGCCCCGGACTCCAGCAGCAGCAGCACCGGCTCCAGCGGCGTAGGCAGCACTATAAACACGCTGCTTCGCGCCCTTCTCTGCCGATTTCCTCTGCCGCGTCTCTGATGACATCATCGGAGACAGACGCGGCAGAGGAAATCGGCAGAGAAGGGCGCGAAGCAGCGTGTTTATAGTGCTGTCTACGCGGCTGGAGCCCCGAGGTTTGTCGGCGGTGGGAGGGTCAGGAGCAGACCGGATCGACAATGGCAGTAAAAGAAGGGGGAGGGGCTGAACGGAGCAGGGAAGATAAGGTAAGAAAAGGGAAAGGGGGAGTGGGGGAAAATGCTGCTACTGCTTCTACACAGGAAAGGGGGGGGGATAGGAGGGAAATGCTGTTGCTGCTGCATAGGGAACTGGGATGGAAATGCTGCTGCACAGGGAAATGGGGAAAAATGACAGACAGACAGCGGGAGGGAGGGAGACAGAAAGAAAGAAAGACACAGGGGCAGGGAGAGGGTCAGAAAGACAGACAGAGAAAGGGGGCCAGAGAGAGAGTGAGCCAGAGAGGGAAAGGGGGCTGCTTTGGGGGGAGGGGTGTGCTTGGGGCAAACAGCTTTGCTCTGGGGGTGGAAGACAGAAGGGGCCATGGAGAGACAGGGAGAGGGATAGGGGGATGCTTTGGGGGGAGGGGTGTGCTGGGGGGAGACAGAAGGGGCCATGGAGAGATAGGGAAAGGGGGACAGACAGTTTTGCTCGGGGGGGAAGACAGAAGAGGGCCATGGAGAGACATTTGGGGGGGCACACAGCTTTGCTCGGGGGGGAGAGGGGGGAGACAGAAGGATACAGACAGCGGCCAAGGAGAGCGAGATAAAGAAACACAGACAGACAGACACATCTATTCTAGCACCCGTTAATGTAACGGGCTTAAAGACTAGTTGACAAATAATTGCATTTTCAACATTTTCTTAAAGAATATAAGAATTGATGCTGCTGAGTCAGACCAGTGGTCCATCGCGCCCAGCAGTCAAAGACCAGTGCCCTGTTTGAGTCTAGCCTTACCTGCGTACGTTGTCTAACCTTGTCTTGAATCCCTGGAGGGTGTTTTCCCCTATAACAGCCTCCAAAAGAGCGTTCCAGATTTTTTTACCACTCTCTGGGTGAAGAAGAACTTCCTTATGTTTGTACGGAATCTATCCCCTTTTTACTTTAGAGAGTGTCTCCCATAACAGAATCGCAGAATACCAGGCAGCACATTCCAGAGCTTGGCACCTGCTACAGACAGCATTGTTGCCCCAATCTTTTTTTTTTTTTTTTTTTTTAATCTTTATTGATTTTCCATAACTTAACAAAAAGTGCAATACAATATTCATCAGTAATAATAACAATTAAGCATTTAAATTCAATCAGTAGCAATGCAATACTATAAACCCCCCACCCAACCAACATTTACATCAAAGAATCATACTAAAGATAAACCCCTCCCTCCCTCCCCCCCTGGATGTGTCTAAATTATATCATCAATAAGAAGGATAAAGAGAACTATAGCAATGTTACAAAAGACGTCAATGGACCCCAAACTAAGTTAAAAATCTTAGAATGCCATAACATGTCAGTATTCATTTTCTTATACCTATAGGTTAAACATAAATTCGCCCACCAAAAAAGGAAAATTAAGTCGATCACAATTTTTCCAATTGCGAGTTACCATTTGCATGGCTATCCCTGTCATAATTAAGAAAAGCCGGCATTTATAGCAGTCCATAGGGGCTTAATATGCAGCAAAGTTCCGCATATAACTACCTCTTATGTCAATGGAATGGATGATTCCAGTATGTTATTAATCTGTCCCCATATTGACTTCCAAAAGTTGAGTATCAAAGGACAATAGAACAACAGATGATCCAGTGTCCCAATGTTGCCCCAATCTTAACGAGAGACTAACATCCAACCCTCCAAACTTAACTTCATACTATTTTCAGATCTCAAACATTTTCTGGGTTGATAGATTTCAAAAGACTCCTTTAGTGCCATTGGAGAAACGTGATTTTGTCTAATTTTCCTTTGGGTCTAACCTTTTGTGGTCAATGATATTTAACTTAAATACAAGTGAGTAGGAGGGGGAACCCCCACCTACTGTATCTGGTTACTTTCTGTTATTAGAAGAGACCAGTTTTATGGGGGGAGGGGTTCTTTATTTATTTATAAATTTTCAAATTACATATCAAGTATACACTTGTACAGAAAGTTGGTTAGACAGGATGTTAATTTCTCAAAGAATAAAACATTTACACCTTGATATTCCTTAAAACAAAACAAGGAAATAATAGATTTGACTAACTCAACTCAAGTCCTCCAATTTGGATCCAAGATTACAAATAAGCGAGAGAAAAAATTTAAATCAATTAGGAATATGCTAGACATAATGCTGAGGTAGGAGTAACTTATTTAAATTTTAGAGCAATTGATGTTTCCCCATCTATTCGGGACAAAGCCAAACCAGTTTTATGTTTTTGAATCATTTTATCTAGTTTGAAGGTATTGTATCCTGTCTCCTTTTAATTTTCTGCTGTTCGGATTTAGAAGTTTTTTTGTGTGTGCCATTTGAAAAACTTCTCTATATTTTCCAGTATCTTGTGCATGTTTGCAGTCTGGGCTCTGGGCTAATATACTACTGCTACTATATCATTTCTATAGCGCTGAAAGGTGTACTCAGCACTGTACATTCAACATGTAATAGACGGTCCCTGCACCAAAAAGCTTAAAATCTAATTTGGACGGACAGAAAGGAGATATAGGAGCTGGGGAGTTTCTTGCAGAGAGAATATTAGGATAGACATAGGTATCTTATGGTGAGTGGGAGTTAGGAGTTGAAAGCATCTTCGAAAAAGTAGGCTTTAAGCTTGTATTCAGTCTAACATAATGACTTCATTGGTTGCCTGTGGAGGCTCGGATTTTGTTTAAGCTGGGCTGTTTTTGTTATAAGGTTCTTTATGGCTCAGCCCCAATCTATCTGACTGATAGCTTTATTATAGCCATACATAAAAATAGTAGAAAAGCACATACTTTGTTTAATTTCCCGCCTGTAAAAGTAAGAAATTCCTTAATCGTGTTCTAGCATTCCAGGCAGCTTCTCATGAAAAGGAATTTCATTCATTGCTGCTTTCCGCTGATTCTTGCAAACATTTCAGGAAAAAATTGAAAACCTATTTTTTCCCTAAATATTTGACTAATTAATTCATTCTTTCTATGTAATATGTTATAATTAATATTTTTTTGTAAACCGCATAGCACTTTTGGTAATTCAGTTAACAAGTACATTGTAATGTAATGACTCAGGCAGTCTGTTCCAGGCATGAGGTGTAGCAACATAGAAGGGATGGAGTCTGGAGTTAGCAGTGAAGGAGAAGGGGAACGGAGTTCACAGAGGGGGAGCATAGTGGGGAGATAAGTGAGGAGAGAAATTGGGGGATTGCAGAGTCAGTGCACTTTGTAAGTCAGTAAAAGGAGTCTAAACTGTATTTGGAAATGGATGGGGATCCAATGAAGTGACTTGAGGAGAGGGATAATGTTAGCGTGGCGGTTCTGGTGGACTATAAGTCGTGCAGCAGAATTTTAAATGGATTGAAAGGGAGAGAGGTGGTTGAGTGGAAGACCTGAGAGAAGCAAGTTGCAGTAATCTAAGCAAGAGGTGATGAGAGTGTGAATGAGGGTTTTGGTAGTGTGCTCAGAAAGTAGAGGTCAGATTTTGGTAAAATTATAGAGGAAGAAATGACAGGCTTTAGTTGGTTTGTTGGATCTGAGCAGAGCAGGAGAGAGAGGAGTCAAAGGGGACCCTGAGGTTGTGAGCTGACAAGACAGGGAGGAGGAGAGTGTTGTCCACAGAAAAAGAGAATGGGGGAAGGGGGAGGTAGATTTAGGTCAGTGGTCTCAAACTCAAACCCTTTGCAGGGCCACATATTGGACTTGTAGGTACTTGGAGGGCCTCAGAAAAAATAGTTAATGTCTTATTAAAGAAATAACAATTTTGCATGAGGAAAAACTCTTTATAGTTTATAAATCTTTCCTTTTGGCTAAGTCTTAATAATAATATTGTCATTTATAGCTAAAGAGACATATGATCAAGAAATGGTTTTATTTTACTTTTGTGATAATGATAAACATACCGAGGGCCTCAAAATAGGACCTGGCGGGCCGCATGTGGCCCCCGGGCCACAAGTTTGAGACCACTGGTTTAGGTGGAAAGATAAGGAGCTATAACTTTCTCTTCTCCTCAGGAGACTAAGGCCCTCTTTTACAAAGGTGCGCTAAGCGTGTTAGCGCGGATTTAGCGCGCGCTGAATCAACATGTGCGCTAAGTGCTAACGCGTCCATAGGATAACGTAGCGCGCGTTTAGCACGTGATAATATTTAATGCGCGCTAAAAAGCATAGCGCACCTTTGTGAAAGAGGGGGGTAAGGCCCTCTTTTACTAAGGTGCGCTAACCGATTAGCACGCACTAACCAATTTAGTGCGTGCTACACGCTAACGCATGCATGTTAGTATATGCCCACGTTAGCGTTTAGCGCACGCTAATTCGGTTAGCACTCCTTAGTAAGAGGGGCTAAACTTGAGAGCCTGAAGATTATACTCAGAAGAGAGGTTTGTTGTATCATCAGATACTGTCCCCACACCTCCCCTTCAGCCAGGATCAAAATATTCCCCATCTACCAAATTAATCCGAGTATCTATGCAGTTTGAGAACAAATATCACAGATTGAATAGCGCCAAATATATGGCTATCTAATTTAGCTTGGGTATTTTGCTGAACTGAAGTCTGAGCTAGAGAGTTGCATGGGGACAGAAATCCCACCTATCTCCACCCGTCCCCGCCAGGATCCTCTCCGTTCCCGCCAGGATCCTCTCCGTCTCCACCCGTTCCCGCCAGGATCCTCTCCGTCCCCACCCGTCCCCGCAAGGAATTACCTCCATATCCGCCCGTACCCATAAAAAGCAGCAATTACTTCTGAACGGATCATCAATTCCACAGTTTCTTTTGTGCTTGCGCTGCTGTTTTCCTTGTGGAATCTCTTTGGTGGAACCCTTTTTTTGTTTTCTGTTCAGATAATTAACTTATAAACCCCCTCTTTTACTAAGGCTGACGTGTCCATTATATTATATGGACGAACCCTGCTTCCAAAACCTTCCATCCCTGTGGGAGTCCCGTGGGTTAGGGGGAATTCCCACGGGACCCCTGCGGGACCCACGGGATTCCCGCGAACCCTGTTCCCGTGCAGACCTCTAGTCTGAACATATACTGTATCTCTTTAGTTATACATGAGAATTATATTTTAATATTTAACCCTTTATTTGGCATTGTTGTTCAGAAGCTAATACCACCAGATCCTCCCACAAATTAAAACTATCCTTCCCCTCGCTAAAAGGCATTTCCCACACAGGAAAGCTAGGGACCTCCCAATCACTGAGCTCTGGAACAACCTTACCTCCCCTCTTCGAAACTTGAGCTCTCTCCAAGTTTTCCGCAAACATCTGAAAACCTGGCTTTTCTCAAAAAATGTAAGTCTCCCTCCAATTTAGGAATCAAGGAAGCTCTTATATCTTGGCATCCCAAGTCCTCTAAATTTTCTTCACACTTCTACCTCTCACCCTCTGTTGTAGTTCCTTCCTATTTCTCCTACTGTACACCGCGTCGAGCTCTACGAACGTGGAGATGATGCGTTATACAAACCTAAGGATTAGATTAGATTAGATTAGATTAGAAGCAACATGTGTCTTCTATTGCTCTAATGGGAAGATTTGCATCTCCAAATGGCTATTACTGGGCACTGTTGCTCTCGATCAACATCAAGTTACGTAAAGCAGCAGTTTCACCATCTGCCAATTAAAGGGTTAAGGAAGGGAGTTATATAAAACAGTAGAAATAATGTTCCTAAGCCCTTGTGATAGATTTACTTTATACACTTGCATACATCTCTGCATCCTTCATTGAATAAAACCTCTCTGATCATTATTAATGTTACCGTTATGTTATTATCAACGACTGCCGTATTAAAGGACATTTTTCCAAAGAAAGAATTGGAGAAAAACTTTAATAAACAGAGTTGTTTTGGTTTTTAAAATGCACTCGCAAGTTTTAAAGTTACCAACCTCCCTCTTTTACTAAGGTGCGCTATTCATAAGAACATAAGCAATGTCTCCGCTGGGTCAGACCTGAGGTCCATCGTGCCCAGCAGTCCGCTCATGCGGCGGCCCAACAAGTCCAGGACCTGTGCAGTAATCCTCTATCTAAACTCCTCTATCCCCTTTTCCAGCAGGAAATTGTCCAATCCTTTCTTAAACCCCAGTACCGTACTCTTCCCTATTACGTCCTCTGGAAGCGCATTCCAGGTGTCCACCACACGTTGGGTAAAGAAGAACTTCCTAGCATTCATTTTGAATCTGTCCCCTTTCAACTTTTCCGAATGCCCTCTTGTTCTCTTATTTTTCAAAAGTTTGAAGAATCTGTCCCTCTCTACTCTCTCTATGCCCTTCATGATCTTGTAAGTCTCTATCATATCCCCTCTAAGTCTCCTCTTCTCCAGGGAAAAGAGACTCCGTTTCTCCAATCTCTCAGCGTATGAAAGGTTTTCCATCCCTTTTATCAGATGTGTCGCTCTCCTCTGAACCCTCTCGAGTAACGCCATATCCTTCTTAAGGTACGGCGACCAATATTGGACGCAGTACTCCAGATGCGGGCGCACCATCGCCCGATACAACGGCAGGATAACTTCTTTCGTTCTGGTTGAAATACCCTTCTTGATTATACCTAGCATTCTATTCGCTCTGTTAGCGGCCGCTGCGCACTGTGCCGTCGGCGATTAGCGTGTGCTAAACGCTAACGCGTCCATGGACTAACATGCACGCGTTAGCATTTGGCGTGCGCTAAATCGATTAGCGCGCGCTAATCGGTTAGTGCACCTTAGTAAAAGAGGGCCCAATTGGTTCAAGGTCATCAGGAACAGATTAATCCAATCCTGGTTTTGTACCATTGCGTGTGTAGCCTTGTAATTTTCATTTTTGTATGATAATATGTAGAAATAAAAAGAAATAAAACAAACAAAAAGAATCCAAGTGATACCTTATATATTGGACTAACTAGAGCAGGAGTAGGCAATTCCGATGCTCAAGAGCCGGAGCCAGGTCGGGTTTTCAGGATATCCACAATAAATATGCATGAGATAGATTTGCATCTCAAGGAGGCAGCGCATGCAGATCCATTTCATACATATTCATTGTGGATATCCTGAAAACCTGACCTGACTCTGGCTCTCGAGGACTGGAATTGCCCACCCCTGAACTAGAGCATGGTTAGATTAGCTTTTCAAGGTAATCCTTCTTCAAATACAAGGTATGCAAATGAAAACAGTTATCAATATATGACTATAACATCAAAGTATTCAAATGCCAGTCTTATAGGAAGAGGGAGGGGAGGATGGGAGACAGGGAAATAAGGAAGTGTGATATGAAGATGTCAGAGCAATAAAAATTTTGTTTTGTAATGCGAGAGAAAGCCAATATCTTTTTTTTTTTTTTAATTTATAACATTTTTATTGAATAAATCAGTAAATATACAATATTATAATATAATAAAATAGTCATTAAATTAAAATTCATCATATTAATTTCCATCAAATATCTTTCATTTCTTCAAAATATATTTCCAAAATACCCATTACATCTCTCAATACCCTGCCCCTAATTCCTACCCCCCTTCCCTTTTCCTATTGACCTCTCCCCCCCCCCAAATTTAGTTTATAACTTTTTTATTGAAAGAATCATACTAAACCCCCCCAAACCCAATGAAATATCTTTGTTAAGTCCTGTCTGGTGGGTTTCAAAACGTTTTATCATTTTGATCTCAAAGGTCTGGCATTCCTGGATTGTCTTTTAATATTCTCACCATAAAATCAATGATACAGTGTCCTGGTTTTCTGAAATGTTGCCCCGCGGAGGTGATTTCCTGGTTGGTTCTGCAATTGCTAATGATATCTGTGTAAATTAGTCTTTAGCATCTGGCTTGTTTCTCCAATATAGCATCCTTCTCTATACCTTTTGCATTTTTGTATGGAAATCAATAGGGATTCAGTAGTGCAAATTCATATATGCAGGAAGACACAATCAGCATGCTGCTGATAACTTGGACCATTTACAAATAGGGATGCACCAGGGGAAAACATTTTAAAGATCAGTTGACTTTTCTTCCTGATTTTCAGATGGGTTTTCAGTGTGTTTCATACACTTGTATTTATAAAAAGAAACTTTTTAGAGCTTTCTAATTTGTGCATGATTGTACATGTGTTAATTTGTAGAATAATATACATTAAATCAATTTTGCTTGCACTAAAATTTTTAAGGTGCCTAAACAAATTGATGAATTCACATCTCTGTCTGCTGAACCTTTTCTGCCTGATATGTAGCGCTATTTAACCAATCAAGAATGGCTCCTGGCCAGTTAAATAGCGTTAAGCGCAAGATGGCCACTGAATATTAGCACTAAGCAGCTAATCTAAGGATTAGATTAGATTAGATTAGATTGGGCTGTTTAAATAGCTGGTCTATCTTTATCCGCTATAAATTTAGCCAGCCAGTGCTTAATATTGTGTATCCAAAGGTGCGCTAAGCTTTTTAGCGCACGCCAAATATTAGCGCGTGCTAAACATGCGCTAAACGCTAATGCGTGCAGGTTATCCTATGGTCGCGTTAGCGGTTAGCGCACGCGTTGATTTAGCGTGCGCTAAATCTACGCTAAAACGCTTAGCGCGCCTTTGTAAAGGAGGGCCTAAGTTTATAGCGGCCCAAAATACACCAGATATTCATTGACGGTCACTGGAAACAACCTGGCACTAAATATCCAGGCTCAGCGTTGACCGCAGGAGACAGCCCGGCTAACTCCTGTGGTCTGAATACCAGGGGTATATATTAACTAAAAATAAAGTTCAGCTAAGACGTTAGTTGTAGCAGTAGGTGCTAAAACAAGCATGTCACATCTGTAATGTTTTTTTGGCAGCTGGCTCCATTTGTTCAAGGCGAGTTGACTCCTTCCTTATTTTACTGCATTGCACGCAGGGACGTGTAATTCTGCTTTCTTGATTATAGTCCGTGATAAATCAAAATCACAAGTCTGTGCATGCAGATAGGTAAAGCTGGGGCTGAGCCAACCCATCCTGGAATCTGGAGTGAGTTCGTAATATAATGAAGGGAGTGGCCGAGTCGACACAAATGTTTGCCAGGGTGAATATTTTCCGTAGCTCTGTTTCATGGATAATTTATTGGTCAAAATACTACAGTCTTCTATTGTTTTATTTATTAGGATTTACTGTATTTACCACAGTGGGCTCACAATTCTTTCTAATGTACCTGGGGTAATGGGGGGGGGGATTAAGGCCCAAATTCTGTAACTAGCGCCTAAAGTTGGGCACCTATTTCAGAGGCGCCTATCTAAATTGAAGAACAAGCTCAATTAAGCTTTTTAATCAGCACTGTTTGAAACATAGGCGCCTATCGAGAAAGCGCCATTCTGTAACAAGGCGCCTTTAAAAATTTAGGCGGCCTTCAAAAAAATAGGTGTTATGCATGGTGGGCGTGGCTTCGTGTTAAGCGCCTTCTTACAGAATCCCTGCTCTTAAGTGTGCATAAACGCTCGCCTGGGCGCATGACTGTTAGTTGTGCCTAGAGCTGGCCTATGTATGGGACACCTCCAAAATAGGTGCCGCTCAATGCGATTCACTAAACAACGCCCAAGTTTGCTTGAATTGCGCTTTAAAAGTGCCTAATTAGGCACCTAACTTTTGGAAGCTTCTTATAGAATTTGCCCTTAAGTGACTTGCCCAGGGTCACAGGGAGCAGTATGGATTTGAACCCACAACCGCAGGGTATGTCGTTAGTCTTTTCCTGAAAATACATTGTGTGGGAATCTGCCGCAGATGAGTTGGTAGACTTTTCCAGATGTATGGCCCAGGAAACTTGAAAGTAGAGTTAAACATCTTCCGGCATATTCATTGAGAAGATTGAAAAGGAATTGTGAGAACCAGTTGAGGACTGTACCATGTATACCCATTTCATGGTATAGTCCTCAACTGGTTCTCACAGTTCTTGAAAAACAGGTCTTTGGAAGAGTGGTCAGAGATCCCAGAGCTGGAAGTCCTCATGCGGTGTCCTCCAAAGCCAGAATACCCTGGCCTGAGAAACTGTTGGAATTCTGTGTTAGCATAATTGACTGACTTCCTCGGCGCTGAGCGGCTACTTGACTGGCTCACGTGATTCATAAGTCAAGAAGCCACTCAGCGCCGAGCAGGAGCGCTAAAGCGCACTCCTGCTTGTTGCCACTGAGCGGCAGAAGAAACACGATCCCGCGCAGCTGCTACTGACTGAGTTAGCAGTGGGGCAGGAGCGCAGAAAGCTCGCTCCTGCCCGCTGCACCTCCGGACCACCAGGGATCGTCAGAGGAGGTATGGCAGGACAGGGAGCAGAGCCAGTGCAAATTTTGGGGGAGGCCACGGCCTCTGTGGCCCCCCCCCCTGTTCTGATGCCTATGACTGAGCTATCTGAAGCTGACCCGAGCCATACCCCACAGTGAAAAACAGGAATTGTTAAAACTGATGTTGTTCAGTCTAAAACCACCAGAGGGAGTAAGAGTGCAGATAGCCGTGTCACACAGGGCACACGTCCTTCTAGGGATTGGCCCTTTATGTACCAGGAAAGGCATTACAGAGCCCCAGTCAAACTTCCACACCAGGGGGTTGGGGGCGGGGCACCTGATTCTTAAACATGAGGGCTGCACTCTTAGAGGGAGGTAGAGTGTCCCAGATGGTGGGAGAAACCCAGAAGCATGGCAGAGGAACCTCAGGGCTGAGTGGTCCAGTAGAAGGTGAACTACCAGAATCCATGGATCTGCAAGAAGCAGATGCAGAAGCTACAAGCTTGGACAGCTTACAGAGCCAGTTCATGGAGGTACAGCCCTACTCAGACCAGCCCAATGCAGAGCAGCGTGAAATGGAGATTTGCTGAGCTCTTAAAGCAAGTGGAAATTATCACTTATTACAAAACAGGAGGAAAGTTTGTGGAGAAGTTAGTTTGTTCATACACTGTGTTTTTCTGCTGGTAACCTCTGCAAGATACTATTTACTTGAACTAGAGACTGTTTGCTGTTCAGAATCGTTTGCTAGTGAAGTCTGCCTATGGCAGTTGAAGATTTTAGGGTTTTTTTTTGTTTGTTTGTTTTTTGCTGCCATCTATTTTTGTTCCTCCTGCAAGTGGGGGAAGTGCCCAGACAAGATCCCAGGGGATTTGCCTGGGGAAAATGCTTTGTATTCTGCTGAGGTGGGAACGTGGGACATTTTTATAAAAATTCCAACATACAAAGCAGCATTCTCTGTCCAGCAAGTAAACAGTCCAGTGCTTGCCACTGGGAGTGGGTTGTGCAGTGGAACACAACGGTGGAAATGGTTGAGGAAAAGTTTTGCTTTTGTTTTTGTTATGAAGGCTGTAATGGACTGTTACCTTATGCTGCAGAGCAGGGAGAACCAGGATGCTGTTTGGTTTGTTTGCTCAAGAGCTTAACTTGGTTTGGGATTTTTTAATTTCTGCACGTGACATGCTGTGAAGCTACGCAGAATATCACAAGGATTTGCTAAGGCGCAGAAGAGTCCTGGAACGCTGTTTACTGGTGTCATTTGATTTCTTTAAGCTTGAACCATTACTGTGAATCTTATATGTTGGGAGCATTCTGACACTGTATTTTTGCTTTTGTTTTGATTCCATGCATAGAACTGTCATCTTAGAGACTGAGAAACCAAAGCCTGGTGGAATTTGAACTGTTTATTAATAAAGCATGCTTCTTATTCAGCTCCAATACCTATATGGTGTTAATATTTATGCTCCTTAGTCTCCAGAACTCCAGTACACCCCCAAGAGGTGCGCAACAATAATGTCACGTGCCACCCAAACACGCTCCGGCCTAAGGACGGCTGTGACAGCGTTAACCAGGTTGGAGCAGCTCCTGCCCAATTAACTCCTTCTGACCAGTTCCAGGGGAGATATTCAGTGGCACTTAACCCGAGAATGCTAGTGAATATCTGCACAGCCATTGCACTATGCAATTACCCTCTAATCCTATAAACTTGCACAGTCGTCTTTACATTTAGCCTGCAAAATTCACATTATAGAATATTGTCAGTTACAAGCATAACTTAATGTAGTAATTAGCTGCTAATTGGCTTTAACATCCAATTAGTGACTATAATAGGTATTAATTGGCATTAATTAGCAGTTGCACAAAATCAATAACTTAACTAACATTATAGAATGTGTGCTTAGTGCACATCATCACGACACCTTACTTTAGGTGACCTGTAGAGAATTGTTATATTATATTATGTTATATGGCTTATATCCTGCCGAATCCTCTCAGCAGAGTTCTAAGTGGGTTACAGATTGTCTACACTTTATCTAGACTTGTATACATACCAACCATTACAAAGAGCTTATATATAGCAACTGATAAAACATTGATTATACCGACAGTACAATAAACGATAAGAAACTAAGTACATCTTTAAACAGATATTTCAGTAAGCTTCGATTTACAAATAACATTTTCAGAGGTAGTGGGTTGTAGGCATCATTAGTATTGTACCTAGTGGTCTCTAAGGGTGTGATCTAGATCACATTGGGTCCATCATAGAGATTTGAAGAGCCACGTCTTCAGATATTTGCGGAACTTGGATCTCCATAGGAATTGAGTTCCAGGCTCCTATGATCACATATTTTAAAGATTTCTCAGTAGGTTTTTGTTTTTTTGCATTTTATACCTTTCATGGATGGAAGGTCAGAGGTGCGGTGTCTTAGCGATTTGCCTAATAGTTCAGTGAATCTTAGAGCTGTCGGGAGCATCTCCATGTAGGATCTTAAATGCCATACAGCATAGCTTGAACTCAACCGTTTTTCTATCAGGAGCCAGTGTAACGCCATAAATAACGGTCTGACATGATCGGATCTTCATTTGTAGACAATCAGTCTTGTTGCCTTATTTTGTACCTGCTGGATTGTTTTTTTTTAATTAATTTCTCAGAGATTCTGAGAGTGGTGTGTTGCAGTAGTCCAGTGAGGACAGAATAGTTGATTGTACAAGTGTTCTATAGTGTTGTTGGTAAAAGAAGGGTCTAACAAATAAATGATTTTCTAACTAAAGTGTCCCAGGACAGTCAAAAGGTCGAGCAGAGGTAAAGCCAGGAGTTATTCCAGCACCACTGATACTGAGTGCCAGTGCTCACATAAATAGCGGTCTTGACCTATATGTATTTGTGGTAGAGCATGCGAACCCACCTGTAGGCATAAGGGCTATTGCTGTTGTATATAGTTGAATTGAGTAGGTTATGGATGGGTTTTAGAAGGCTCACCACAAGGGGGTTATGGTGAAATGTACACCTGGGACCTTTTATGAGAAGTTCACTGCAGTGACCTTTGAGGTGCAACACGGTTCTGCTTGGATATTTGTGTGACCAGTTTACTACAAATGCTGGCTCCTCCTACATCCCAATGGCTTGTTTTGTGTGCTTTTCTTTTAGACATGTTTTGGGGTTTTGAGGTTTTTTTTTGGGGGGGGGTTCGTTTTTCAAAAATGATCCAAATAGACAGGCACATCTGAAAAATGGCTATTTTTAAATAAACAAAATAGGCATTTTGCAGTTTTGAGAATGGGCATGCTTGGCACTGGATTTTCGTTATATCAAGAATGCCCCTCTAAGTTATCGTTTAGCATTCACATATCTGATTTTTTTATTAAGTGCGCCATGGCACTGTGCTTGATTTGCTATTGCGTGCCATGGTTTTTCTCTTTGCAAATTAGGTTCCATTAGCCCAGGCAGTTCTTCATGAAATCAACCCATGCTCCTTGAAAATAACCATCATTCAAGTACTCCATAGTCATCAAACAAACACTATACGGGAGGCCATTCAGTTTCCTCTTTCAAAATAAATATAAGAACCATTTGTGATGTATAGTGGAACTTCCAGGAACTGACAGCACAGTGCATTTCCCTTGGGCAATTTGTTATCTTTCGGTGTACTGGCTATCTATTACACAAATAGTAAATCCTTCTTTGAAATCAGCAGAGATGAGAAAAATACCAAATTGTAGTGAAACTGAACATGGCAAAAGCTAGGCCCTGCTGTGACTTAATGAGAATGCCTTATTTTAAGTCTAATCTCTTAATATTTTCCATTATAGAATTTCATTAAAGGGTGGGATTAACTCGGTGACTCAGGTACTTGGGTTGGGGGTGCGTCCGATCAGATTATTTGCATGTAAACTCAGTTGTGTATCAGTCGCTCGGCAAAAATCGGCCAGAAAATTGGCCAACAATGAACCCGTCGGTGAGTTGAGTGAATCGGGCCCAATGATTCCAAGGTCACAATTGCAGGCTTCTCCAGTGAAAAGGCTCCCAAATCTCAAGCAAGTGGCTAGGAAGCACTTCCACTACTGCAGGTGACAAAGCCTCCAAAATTGTGGAGGGTGGCAGCAAATAATCAGCAGTTCATGGACAGGCTTGCTCATTGCCTTGTGGACAAGGACCCTCTTCACCGTCTCTCTGCGTGGCGAAAGCCACGAGTAGGGACAGAGGTTGCCTCCTTTCCTTGGGGCTTAGAGTGGATGCTGCCTCTTCTTGTGTCAGTATTTCCTCAAGTGACCGTCTCTCCAAAGCATTTGTCATGACCCAGCTGTGGGTAACAAATCTATTCATCGGACCTAGCACAGAAACAGATGAGACTGCATCCAGTACTATTCAGGAGTGACCTTTTCTCTTGCCCATGGCTTCAAGGCAAAATTTAGAGCTAAGAAACATTGCTGTTCACAAGTTTCAGCATGTCTTCTGCTAATGATGTAGAGGTGCAGTGCTTTCTGCAAAAGTACAATCCAAAAAACAAGGCCAAACACCCCATGGTAAATAAAGCAACAACAAAAAGTGGGGAGAAGGACAGTACACGTCAACCTGAAATAAAAGTAAGTTGATTCAATACAATCATCTATTGAAATATTAAACATATATGATAATCAGTCTTTCTTCAAACATCCTTCCAGTCCCAACACAATCTGTGTTTCGGCTTCTGAACCAAAGCCTGCCTCAGGGGCTCAGATGAAAATCCTCTAGATGGCGCTGAAGCTCCTTTATGGCGCAAAATAGAATAAAAATCTCAAAACATATAGAGTAACTCATATCGTTCCTGAAAACTCTGTGGCTGCATGAACACAAGCGACTTATGAAGTGAGCTAAATCTCCCCCACTCACAGGGTTTTAAACTCCTGTGACATCAATTCATTTCAGTATCTTCTCCCACAGGGGAAATTATATGTATATGCACTGCACATAATACACCTGATATGACCAGGGACCAGCTTTTCCATATATATTTTGCTGGCAAAGACTGGGAAAATCTCTGAGGCTACAAAAATCCATTTGCCATCTGAGACTGAATTGAAATCTAAACACAATTAAATTATTAAGGTACTCAGTGACCTGGGTTTCACAAGAATGATCAATCGGTAGTTAAAAAGTCTGTAGCCTTCCTACTTTCACTGCCCGTTAACTGGAGAGCTGAATGGACAATAGACATTAGGGTTTGAATCGCTCTGATTCATGCTGGAGAAACCACTTTGGCTGAAATCTAAATCTGGGATGTCATCTTATACTCAAGAATCACCATTTCCAGACTAGGCTAAAACCAAGTGGAAAAAGTGTGGTGAAAGAGGTTCATGAATCTGAGGGTATCCTAGCAGCCATCACTTAATCTAGCTGTTCTGCAGCAGGATGGCTTTTATATTAGACAGCGACTTTTTCTTCTCTTTTTTTTTAATATCCTAGCGTAAGGGCCCTTTATCCTTTCTTATTTAACATGAGGAGTGCTATATACTTGTACCTCCCAGCTGGGAATGCAATAAGTGACTTCTGCTAATCAAGGACACTGTTCTCTCTAAGATGAGTGGAAGCCTTCCAACCACATTGCTAACAGTAAGGGGTTGTACTTCAATATTGTTTTTTTCAGTATCTAGAGACAAAACAGGTTCCTTGGAGTCCTGCAGAGCTTGCCTGTCTCTCGCTATTGAACATGTGATAGCGAAACAGCGCCACCTACTGGCAGGACTGTACATGGAGATCTCCAGCTCAGCTTCGAGGAAGCAGTGCTCAAGAGTATGCAGAAACCCCTTTAGGGAAAACTGCAGCTCTGGGTTTGTCTTCCTCAGGAAAGGAGCAGAGACGTTCTGCCCCAGAAAAGAATAGCAGAGGGGAATAATTCAGCCAGGGCTGGCTTTAGTCAATGTGCAGCACTTTGTGGACCAAATTGATGCTGCCCTCCCCCCTCCTCACCCAGGGCTAAAGATTTCAAATGAGGTATCATGGAATTATGTATTTATTTAAGACCGATCCTGTGAGGAGGTGAAGTCGAAAAGGTGCTGTCTTTTTGAGAAGCATGAAACTAAAGGCCAAGGGGGGGGGGGTTAAGAGGGAGGAGCTAGCTTGCCTGTGGTGAGTGATGAGTAGGGTTACCATATGGCTCCAGAAAAAGGAGGACGGATTGAGACATCCGGGTTTTATTTCCAGCAAAAGCAATGGAATAAGTAGGACACTGAGACATCTAGGTTTTACTTCCATTGAAAGCAATGGAAGTAAAACCCGGATGTCTCAATCCGTCCTCCTTTTTCTGGAACCATATGGTAACCCTAGTGATGAGGAACACAATTACCAAGGGGAAGGGGAGGGAGAAACAAGGAGACAGAGAGGGAGATTGAAATGGAAAGCTTTAACTTTTGGTCAGCTGCCAGTTACAAAGTTGCCTTAGTTAAGCACGGGGCCACTAAGAGCGTGGACTTCTGTGCAGCTGCCTCTGTTACCTCTGCATAAGGCTGGTCCTAAGTTTAGCCTTTCATTAACCTGTCTCATGAGTTAGATATTATCATGTCTATCTTTGAACTGAGATCACCAAAGTCCTTCATTTGTCTTGCTTGGAACTTTTGAGCAAACTTCATAAGAACATAAGAGTTGCCATATTGGGGACAGAGTGACGGTCCATCAAGCCCAGTATCCTATTTCAAACAGTAGCCAAATCAGGTCTTATTTCATAATAAGTTTTCCCTTTCCATGGCTCTTTAATTTGAGTAGACTTCTTTTTTCATGTTTAACTTGGTTATAAAAGTTGGTGGGAATGCTACATGAGAAACCCAAAAACACCGTGGAGTGACTATGTTCCTGAAATGGACTTTATTGAAAATTAATTTTCAATAAAGTCCATTTCAGGAACATTGTCACTCCACAGTGTTTATTTGGTTTCTCTTGGATTTTCTTCTCTGTGGATATCTCAGGCTCAGTTTTTTTGTTTTGGGAATACTACATGAACTTCTTCTGGAACGTTTATCAAAAAGAGCATAATTGTGGTCAGGAATAGAAGTTAAAATGGTACAGGAAAAGACTGATGGGTGCTAAATACAGTGTTCATTGGAAGATGCAATGATTTTCTTTGTTGCTTTCACTATATCAACAACAGCCCTCATTATTGTTCCTCAATGGACTTTATTCCATGGTGGTTCATGGGCATAAAAAGAAGCAAACCCTTCTCATATGGGATTCCAAGTTTAACTGTCCTCGTAAGGATATTTTAAACTTTACTTAGTCCATACTTTTGGACGGATTTGTTGTTTTCCCTTCCCTTTGTGTTTTCCCCCTTTCCTTTCATTATATTGTCGTTCTTCCCTCCCCCTCTTGTTCCAGTTCGTTTAATTCTGTTTCGTCTATCTTATTGTCTTGTTAGATGTTCAGTTAGTTTAGCCTCTCTAGGCTTATTTTGTGTTCTCCCTTTGATTTTATTGTACATCCACCTTGAAATCTATGATAATGTGGTATAAAAAATCCTTAATAAACTTGGAAACTTGAAACTTGGATTCCTATTGAATAAGAATCTGAATTGCCATCTCTGTTCTGTGACGGATCACTTTGATCATGTAACACGTCTGGTTTTCTTTGAAGAGTTCTCTGTGCATGATATATCTTGCAAAAACATAACCTTCCTAAAATCAGTCAACACGTCACGCGATCTCATTATTACTTATTAAGAATAAAGCACTACCTTGCAGTGCCTTTGGGCCCTTCAAGTCAGATCTTGTAGGGTAGGTGCATAAAGTTCTCTCTTAAGGGCAAGGCAGATGTTTTAGGAAATGTTGTGTTACTCCAGCAAATCAACTGCCAGATCCACCTCTACCATAACATACCACAGGTAGTGTAGCATTATTTCTCTAGAAGGATCTAAAAATGAATTTTGTTATATTTGGTTGTAGCCTACTGAATTAATATAACTTACTGTCTATAGCAGTGTATCGCAAACTGTGTGCCCCGACGAGACGCTGGTAAGGAGGAGAAGCACCGGCTGACTACTTATAGGACGTGCCAATGACTCTCCCCCTCGCTGGTGTCTCTCCTCCTCTCCCCGCACCTCCCCTTCTCCAGGATCCCCCATCAAAGTGACAAGTTCAGGGTAGTGGCCAGATGGGCCTCCAAGCATGCGCAGAGGTCAACGTGATGATGGCACGCATGCATGTGATGCCATCGTGTCGATGTCTGCGCACTTCCAGGTGCCTTTTGCCCAGGGCACGGTTTAGTGTGCTGCCAGCTGAAAAATTTGTGGGACACTGTTCTATAGAGTAGAGTATGTTCAACCTTCTGAACATTCCATGAAACCAATGACCAGCAGACTGAAAGCAAATCATAGAAAAGTTGGGGGGGGGGGGGGAGGGGGTTTCACCCAGGGCCTGATTGTTTATATGGTGCCTAAAAAATCAACGCCAACTAGAATGGTGCATAGTGTGATTGTACAAGGTGCGCATATCTTTTATAAAATCACGCTTAATGCCTGTGTGCATTGGATAAGTTAGGTGTATCCATTTAGGCCAGCTAAAGCCAGGCCTAAATGACTACGCCTAAACTATGTAACCATTGGGCATATTCTATACAGTGCACATAACTTATAGGAACGCCCAAGATCTGCCCCCAGATTTCCCCTAGCCATGTCCCTTAAATTCACACACTGCAACTGGCGCATACTTTTTATAGAATCATTCTTTCCAAGTTGTGCGTGCAACTTTTAATTAATGCCAATTAGCATAACTTACAAGGTATCAATTGCCAATTACTGGCACCAAGTAAGCCAATTAATCAATTACACACATCGGCTACACACACTGATGTACGCACAACTTGAAGCCCAGATTCATGAACCAGCGCCGATGTTCTAGGCACTGGTAGGCTCCATGTGTGGCGGCTGCTAAGAAAGCAAATAGAATGTTAGGAAATATCAGGAAAGGAACGGAAAACAAAGATGAAAATGTTATAATGCCCTTGTATCATTCTATGGTACGGCCGCACCTCGAATACTGCCATAGCTCAAAAATGATACAGCGGAATTAGAAAAGGGCGACAAAAATGATAAAAGGGATGGGATGACTTCCCTATGAGAAGAGACTAAAGCAGCTAGGGCTCTTCAGCCTGGAGAAGAGACGGATCGGGCGTGATATGATAGAGGTCTATAAAATACTGAGTGGAGTGGAAAGGGTAGATGTGAATCACTTGTTCATTCTTTTCAAAAGTACTAGGACTAGGGGACATGCAATGAAGCTACTAAGTAGTAGATTTAAAACATTTCTTCACACAACGTGTAATTAAACTCTGGAATTTGTTGCCTGAGAATATGGTGAAATCAGTTAGCTTAGAGGGCTTTGAAAAAAGTTTGGATAATTTCCTAAAAGAGAAGTCCATAGGCCATTATTGAGATGGCTTGGGGAAATTCCCTGCTTATTCCTAGGATAAGCAGCATAAAATCTGTTTTACTACTTGGGATCTAGCTAGGTACTTGGGACCAGGGTTGGCCATTGTTGGAAACAGAATTCTGGTCTTGACGGACCTTTGGTCTGTCCCAGCATAGCAATTCTTATGATCTTATGTGAGCCAAGTATAGGACAATCAAGCCATTGTGACATCACTCATTAGTTTGGCTCTTAAGCATTGGTGGAATGAGGCATTATGACATCACAATATCAGCTTTGGAATGTTGCTACTACTTGGGTTCTGCCAGGTACTTGGGACCAGGGTTGGCCACGGTTGGAACCAGGAAACTGGGCTTGATGGACCTTCAGTCTGTCCCAGTATGGCAATTCTTATGTTCTTAAAAATGCCATCCAAATGGCATTTTTAACCGAAATTTGAGGTGCATATCAGCGCCTGGAAAATTGGTGCCGGAATCCTGTCTACATAGGCTCTTTAGGCCGCCGAATGCCAAATAAGTGTGGCTAATGCCCGGAGTGGCATTAGATAGCCTAAAGTACCTACATAGGCATGATTCATGCAAAATAGACACTAGAAATGTAGGCCCAGAAACCCTGGCCTACATTTCTGGCGCCTATTTTTCATGTCAGTGCAATTCTGAAATCGGTGTCGATGTGTGATTGACTCGCGATCGGTGGCAGCTTTTAATGCGCTGGTTTGAGACACCAGGTTAAATTTAGTGCACAGCTTCAGGCGCCGTATACAGAATTTGGGGGGACAATGCACAACTAAGCTGTTGAATATGTTCCTGGAGATGTGGTCAAGGTGGTTGGCATGGCAGAATTCAAGAGGTTTGAACAAGTTACTGGAGGAAAAGTTGCTAAAAAATGTATTTCCTTCCTATTTCTCCTACTGTAAACCGTGTCGAGCTCTACGAACGTGGAGATGATGCGGTATACAAACCCAAGGATTAGATTAGATTAGATTAGCTAGCTAATCCCTGGAAATAAGCTGACTCACTATGGATTTTCTTGTTATTATGTCCCTGCTTTGCTTGGGAAAGGTAGAGGTGGGACTAGTGGGGGAGGGGGGAAGGAGAGGGGATGATGCAAAGACTGGTGGTTCTTCTGCTTACAGTTTCAAAATGCCGAGTCGGGGGGGGGTGGGACTGGCAAATTTCTTTGACATATAGGGCTCCTTTTATCAAGCCGCACTAGCGGTTTAGCGCGTGTAATAGCGCACGCTAAACCGCTGGACGCGCTAGCCGCTACCACCTCCTCTTGAGCAGGCGGTAGTTTTTGGCCAGCGCGGGGGTTAACACGTGATGAAAAGTCGCGCGGGTTAACCCCGTTAGCGCAGCTTGATAAAAGGAGCCCATAGCTTTTTTAAAAATTTGTAATGATTATTATTATAATGGGGATAGCTGCTCGGAGACTGCTTATCCAGAAATCAGTTGAAATAGCTGCTGAGCCCCTGAGAAGGCCACAAGGTGAAAGTGTCCCCAAAAGTGTTGGGCTCGAAAGTTAAGTGCTCAATTAGCTCCCTTTTATTCAAATCAGTTGTAAAAATGATAGATTGAATGGTGACGGCACTACAGATTAAAAAAAAAGAAAAAAAAGAATTTAAAAAGAAGTAAAAATTAATTTTCATGCAGAGGCATTTTAGATCAGAAAACAGAGCAACCCATATGAAAAGGTGTAATGTATGTGCCAGATCTCTGGGTGTCTGAGGTCTTTTTCCGCCATCTATATTATTCCATCTAAAACTTGGCAATTTAGCCACCAGATTCTTGTTTGTAGTGGTTTGTGGTTCACAGTATGAAAAGAGGCTGGTAAATTCTCTGTTTTACTTGTTTGGATTGGCAGTTTTCCCTGGCACATAGGGTTTTTTGTTTTTTTTTTTTAAATAATTGTTATTATTATCGGGATAGTGGTGAAGAGATGGAGGTGTCAGAAATAGTGGATTCCCAGTACATACTTTTTTTGATGCACCAGACATGCTGGCTCTCAGGGCATCGTGCAACCAAATTCTGAAAATACTGAGCAGTCTAATTTTAAAGTACTTAAAATATCTTGTAATGTATATTCACCCCAAATTGTGAGGGATGCTTCACTGGAGAACAAAGCTTTTGCTTCTTTAACACTTTTGAGTGTATCGTACAGATTTTTGGCTGCTGATCACAAAATAACATTTAAAATTACATATCATTAAAATTACATTTAAAATTACATATCATTATCAAAAAAGTACATTTTTACAATTTATTGTTATACTTTCAGGCTAATGCAATTAATTCATAGCCTAATGCTTAATATAGGCCTATTGCTAATACTGTGCCTTGCTGGATATAGTGTGGGCATGTCCAGGTGTACATTCAGGGCAGATTGCATGACGTCCATGGAAATGAAGCAGTCTGGGCATGCCTGTGCATGCTTGTACATGGGCTTGATGGATGCTGCCTGAAAAGGCTATATAAAAGCATATGAAAGCATGGAACTGCTGTTAAAGCTTATCCAGTACACAAAGTATACCCAGAACATCTACGGCAGCGGTCTCAGACACACGGCCCGTGAGCCGCATGTGGCTCTCCAGGTGCTATTTTGCGGCCCATGGTCTGGACGCGATGATCAACTGTAAAGTGGCGGCAGCTCCTCGCGCATTTCTCTTCCCCCTTCCCTTGTGGAGCAGCAGCGTGTCTGGCCGGCTCAAGTCGATTGATCCGTACAAAGCCGCGGGTGGCGGCTCCTTGCACTATCCACTCCTGCATCGGAAGCCTCTCTGACGTCACAACATCAGAGAGGCTTCTGACGCAGGTGCGGATCTCGCGAGGAGCTGCCACCCACGGCTTTGAACGGAACGATCGATTGGGAGCCGGCCAGACACGCTGCTGCTACACAAGGAAGGGAACCGAAGGGGAGGGGAAAGAGAAATGCTCTGCTGCATATGGAAAGGAGGACCCTAGGGAAATGCTGCTGCTGCACAGGGAAAGGGAGAGGGAGGGAAGGGGGAAGAGAAATGCCTCTCCTGCACAGGAAAGGAGGGGAGGGAAATACTGCTTCTGCTGCTGCTGCTGCATAGGGAAAGGGAGAGGGAGGGAAGGGGAAGAGAAATGCCTCTCCTGCACAGGAAAGGGGGAAGGGAAATGCTGCTTTTGTTGCTGCTGCACCCAATTGGGGAAAAAGAGGGAAGGAAGGAGAAGGAAAACAAGGGAGAGGAGAGGAACAAGAGATGCCAAGTTCATGGGAGGAAGGGAAGGAAAGGAGATATCAGACCATAGAGGGGGAGGGAGAGATGCCAGGGTAAGGGGGGAGGGAAGGAGACAGATGCAAGACTAGGGAAAAGGAAAGAAGGAGGGAGGGAGAAAAGGAAGGAAAGAGATGTCAGACCATGGAAATAGGGATGGAAGAAGAGAGAGATAGAAGGAAAGGTAAGACATGGAAACGTAGATTTTGAAAAGAAAGCAGAAAATTTGAATATTAAGTTAATGCCAAAGATGGATGCAAGGCAGAAAGTGAAGACGGAGAGAAAAACAGTTAAAGGACAAGAAGGCCCTGGAAACATAGTTAAAAGCACAGAAAAATAAAGTCACCAGCCAACAAAGGTAGGGAAAATGATTTTATTTTCAATATAGTGATTGAAATGTGTCAGTTTTGAGAAAGAAAAGATATTAAACTTTAAATGTGAGGGCTGCAGAAAAAATAGGGTACTTGGAGGGCCGCAGAAAAAATAGTTAATTTCTTATTAAAGAAATGACAATTTTGCATAAGGTAAAACTCTTCATAGTTTATATATCTTTCCTTTTAACTGTTAAAGGAAAGTTTTATAAACTATAAAGAGTTTTACCTCATGCAAAATTGTCATTTCTTTAATAAGACATTAACTATTTTTTCTGTGGCCTTCCAAGTACCTACAAATCCAAAATGTGGCCCCGCAAAGGGTTTGAGTTTGAGACCACTGATCTATGGTGATCTTAAAGTAGTAGCTCTGCTACTTGGAATGCAGCTTGGATATACCAACTACTGTTGTTTTATTTGTGAATGGGACAGTCTTGCTAAGGAGTTGCATTTCATTCAATAGAACTGGCCATTCCGTAAATTTGGTTCCAGGACAGAAAAATGTGGTACATGAACCACTTGTTGACCTGACAAAGATATTTTTGCCTCCTCTTCACATAAAACGTGGATTGATGAAAAATTTTGTAAAAGCGATGAACAAGGAAGGCAAAGGTTTTCACACCCAGAGACCCAGTGTTGTAATATTACAACATCACATTTAAGGCTACAAAATAAACCCTCCCCCATTTTTTTTCTTTTTAAAACTTCATGTACATTACTAATAGAACCTATTGTTCAGTTCTGCAACACCATTGGATGGTAGAATGTGTAAATAGGTCTGTTTATCTGGCCATGAAGTCATACAACCCTGTTGCCTGCTTTGGAGTATATCATCTTGTTGTTTTGGATGGGATACATCAGGACTAAAGTAAGTAAAAAGCTTGAAATATTTTTTTATGTGATCATTAATATGTGTAGATCATGCAGATTTTATGACATCATTGAATATACTGATTTTAAGAGATTTAGAGCTGGTTATTTCTATGTTGTAATTTTACAACAGTGGGTCAAAGTGATAGCAAGGTTTTGTCTGCACTCCCCTGAGACCCAGTGTTGTAATATTACAACATCACATTTAAGGCTACAAAATAAACCCTCCCCCATTTTTTTTCTTTTTAAAACTTCATGTACATTACTAATAGAACCTATTGTTCAGTTCTGCAACACCATTGGATGGTTGAATGTGTAAATAGGTCTGTTTATCTGGCCATGAAGTCATACAACCCTGTTGCCTGCTTTGGAGTATATCATCTTGTTGTTTTGGACGGGATACATCAGGACTAAAGTAAGTAAAAAGCTTGAAATATTTTTTTATGTGATCATTAATATGTGTAGATCATGCCGATTTTATGACATCATTGAATATACTGATTTTAAGAGATTTAGAGCTGGTTATTTCTATGTTGTAATTTTACAACAGTGGGTCAAAGTGATAGCAAGGTTTTGTCTGCACTTTAAACTTGAGAAGGTGATAAATCTCCAGGAGGTGAGGATTAAAGTGTTTGCATGTCTAATTGAACAATAGGTCTACTTGATAGAAGTTGTGGAATATGGAGTTATCGGTGAAGTGGACAAGGAAAATAAATTACCCGATGACCACCTAACTTCTGATGTTCAAATCATCCCAACAGAGGCAGAACATCCTGATGCTAAGACTGGGCCCCGTGACAGATATCGATGGCTGAAAAAGAATTTCATCTCTCCCAGTACTGATTTTTCTGGTCAGGATGTCAGTAATGATGTCCATTCCCTCTGCACACCACTGGAGTACTTTCAGAAGTTTGTGACAGAAGATATGATCAACGCTCTGGCAGATAACACAAATCAGTACAGTTTTCAGAAGAAAGGATCATCTATAAACACAAACACAAAGGAAATAGAGCAGATGATTGGCATGTATCTGAAGATGGGTCTTGTCCAAATGCCTGGAGTCCGTATGTACTGGGAAGCAGACACAAGATACAGTCCTGTCGCTGATGTAATGTCACAAAACAGATTCCAGTCTCTGTTGACATCATTACATTTTGTGAACAATCTAACCGTGTCTGAGATGGAACAAAAAAGTGACAAACTCTGGAAACTCAGACCATGGCTTGATGCTTTCAGAGAGAAATGCCTAAAAGTGGTCCCTGAAGAACATAACTCTGTTGATGAAATGATGATCCCTTTCAGGGGGAAATTCAGCAGCATCAAACAGTACATGCGTGGCAAGCCAAACCCATGGGGGTTCAAGCTGTGGGCAAGGACTGGAATCTCTGGTATACTTTGTGATTTTGATGTGTACCAAGGCAGTGTGAATGGAATACGGGCAAGATCTGAACTTGGACTATCAGGGGATGTTGTGATGAAACTTGCTTCCACACTTCCACATAGTCACAACTACAAGATCTATGCAGACAACTTTTTCACCAGCATCCCATTGATAGTTAGGCTGCTGGATTGTGGAATTCATTACACAGGAACAGCCAGACAAGTGCGCCTTCCAAACTGTAATCTTGAGGATGAGAAAAGCTTGAAGAAAAAGGGAAGAGGAAGCTTTGATGTCAGAGTGGAGTCAAATCACAACATTTGTGCTGTGAAATGGTTTGACAACAGACAGGTTACACTTGTGTCTTCCTTTGCTGGCCCACAACCAGTGGAGAAGATTCAACGCTGGGACAAAACTGCCAAAAGATTTGCGCTAACATGAAATTTTTTGTGCAAAAACACGAAATTTCTTGATTACCGCTGATAGAAATGCCAAATGGAATGCCACCGAGAGGTTAGAAAAGCAAAAGGGAAATATGAAGAGGGGCTGGCCAGGGAGGCGAAAAACTTCAAGGCATTCTTCAGTTACGTAAAGGGGAAGCGACCAGCGAGAGAGGAGGTGGGGCCGTTGGACGATGGGGATAGGAAGGGAGTGATCAAGGAGGATAAAGAGGTAGCTGAGAGGTTGAACACGTTCTTCTCGTCGGTTTTCACGAGAGAAGACACATCTAATATACCAGACTCAGAGGAGCTCATGAGTGGGGAACAGGCTGAAAAATTAGAACACATAGAGGTAAGTAAGGAGGATGTCCTCAAGCAGATAGACAGGTTAAAATGCGGCAAATCGCCGGGCCCGGACGGGATCCACCCAAGGGTTCTGAAAGAACTAAGACAAGAAATAGCGGGCACAATCCAGCATGTTTGCAACCTATCCTTGAAAACTGGAGAGGTACCAGAGGACTGGAAATTGGCGAATGTCACACCTATCTTCAAGAAGGGATCGAGGGGTGACCCCGGAAACTACAGGCCGGTGAGCCTGACTTCAATTATAGGGAAGATGGTGGAAGCTATGATCAAGGATGGTATTTGCGAGCATATCGAGAGATATGGCCTACTGAGAACAAGCCAGCATGGATTCTGTAAGGGAAGGTCATGCTTAACGAACCTTCTGCACTTCTTTGAGGGAATAAGCAGTCGGGTGGACAATGGGGAACCTATAGACATCATTTACCTTGATTTTCAAAAGGCTTTCGACAAGGTGCCACATGAAAGGCTGCTTAGGAAACTGTGGAACCACGGGGTGGGAGGGGATGTGCACAGATGGATCGAGCACTGGTTGTCGGGTAGACTGCAGAGGGTCGGAGTAAAGGGACAATACTCTGACTGGCGGGGAGTCACGAGCGGTGTGCCACAGGGATCGGTGCTGGGGCCGTTACTCTTCAACATATTTATCAATGACCTGGAAAAAGAGGCAAAGTGCGAGGTTATAAAATTTGCAGACGATACCAAACTGTGCGGCAGAGTTAGGTCTAGGGAGGAGTGTGAGGACCTGCAAAGGGACCTGGACAAGCTGGAAGACTGGGCAAACAAATGGCAAATGCGCTTTAACGTGGAAAAATGCAAGGTCATGCATATAGGTAAAAAGAACCCGCTGTTCAAATACAAATTGGGGGGGGCATTATTGGGAGACAGCAGTCTTGAGAGAGACTTGGGTGTGCTGGTAGATGCATCACTGAAGCCATCTGCACAGTGCGCATCAGCCTCGAAAAAAGCCAACAGAATGCTGGGCATCATAAAGAGGGGCATAACAACCAGGACGCGGGAAGTCATCATGCCATTGTATAGAGCTATGGTGCGTCCACATCTGGAATACTGCGTTCAATACTAGTCGCCGTACCTCAAGAAGGACATGGCAGTGCTTGAGAGAGTCCAAAGGAGAGCAACGAAACTGGTAAGAGGGCTGGAACACTGCCCATATGCCGAGAGGTTGGATAGGCTGGGGCTCTTCTCTCTGGAAAAAAGGAGGCTCAGGGGAGATATGATAGAGACCTTCAAGATCATGAGGGGCATAGAGAGGGTGGATAGGGACAGATTCTTCAGGCTGAAGGGGTCAACAGGCACGAGGGGGCATTCGGAGAAACTGAAGGGAGATAGGTTCAGAACAAATGCAAGGAAGTTTTTCTTCACCCAAAGGGTCGTGGACACTTGGAATGCGCTACCGGAGGAAGTGATCAGGCAGAGTACGGTACAGGGATTCAAACAGGGATTGGACGGATTCCTGAGGGATAGGGGGATCGTGGGATACTGAGAGAGGTGCTGGGATGTAACACAGGTATAGAAAGCAAACCAAGTAATAAGTATAGAAATCCGACCAGGTCGTGCATGTGCAAGACCGGAGGGTTAGGACTTCGATGGGAAGATAAAACTCAATGGGAAACCAAGGTGGCAAGGGGGCCCCTTCTGGTGTCTCAGACAGGCCGTGACCTGTTCGGGCCGCCGCGAGAGCGGACTGCTGGGCAAGATGGACCTGAGGTCTGACCCAGCGGAGGCACTGCTTATGTTCTTATGTTCTTAAGTCAATGGGCGCTTCACAGGGAAAAATTTGCGTTTTTATATGATACTCATTTTTTGTATTAAATTGATAATAAAAATTACTTTTTTCTTTATTATACTATTGTTGTTGTGTATATACATAAACTTAGGTGGGTCTTTATAAGCTGTAAAGTACAAATAAACTTTTAATTATTCCTTACATGTGTTCAGAGAGAGAGTGACACTATTGAAATTCTGCTACCTTACAGGCCCAGCGTTGCAATTTTACAACATCCTCCCCAAAAGTTACTAAAATGTCAAAATAAAAAAAAAAAACACTGATTTAGGGATCACAAGCCTCCTATAACAACATGTGAACGTTCGAAAAAATTTTTTTACGTTTTTTTCTATATTTGGGTCTCTGGGGGTTAAGACAGATGTTTCCCAAAATAACTGATGCCAAGATTAAGGAAGGCATTTTTGTCGGTCCACAGATCAGACACGTCCTCACTGACAAGAGATCTGATTTGAAGATCTGTTAGTCGGGCTAGAGAAAATCGCCTGGAAAGCATTGAAGGATGTCGTTGAGCATTTTCTTGGCAGTTACAGAGCACCAAACTATATTCAACTGGTTAACAAACTTCTTAGAGCACACAAAACCATGGAGTGCAACATGTCACTGAAGATGCACTTCCCACATTCACACGTGGACTTCTTCCCCGCAAATCTTGGTGCAGTCAGCAACGAACATGGCGAAAAATTTCACCAGGACATTGCCACTATGGAAAAAAGAGATCAGGGCAACTGGAATTCATCAATGCTGGCTGACTGTTATTGGACACTGCAACGAGATGCACCAGACACTGAGTACAAATGAAAATCAGCAGGAAAACACTTTTAGCCACGGCGAACTATCACAGCATATCGGGAACTTTGTGCATTAAAACATGTTATAGTCAATTAAAGATACCATCGTGTTTCTCAAAATCCCTATGTGATACAGTCAGTGGGAAGTTATATTTGTGTTTATTTTGAAGGGGTCTATCATAATCACCAGTTTGTTTTTAAGGATGCAAACCTTTTGAAAAAATTTGTTGTCCGGTTATTCAAAACGATTTTGTGAGCCAAAAATTTTGTAGGCCAGTTAAATTTGCCTGTTTAGGGTTAACTGCTGATTTTCAGTGGCACTTAACCAGTTAGTGCAGTCAAAAATGATTGGTTGCCGCCTACTGCAAAACTGGCTGTCTCTTGGGGGCATTCTGGGGTGAAGTCGGCATTTGCTGGTTAAGTGATGATGTTCGGCACTTAACCGAGCAAGATCATCGCATGAGTTGGATTGCATAAAAGTGCGCCAGAGCTGGTAAAGTGCTGAAAATCCCACTTAACTGGCTGTGGTGTAGCCGGTCTGTAAACCTAGAAATTCAATGCTGGATCCTGGACATGGCCCTGCATTGAATTTCCAAGGATAATGCTGATGCTTCTGGCTGATATTAACGCTCTAGGTTTCTAAATTTGGCTGAATATAGGATCTTCAATCTGACTTCTAGGGGGTCCTTCTTCTAAAATGTTTTAAGCGCAATGGGTGCTTAATGCACTGAAACAGACTACTACATTGAGATATTTTGCGGTAGTTTGCCAGTTACAGACCATTATTTAATGTTTCTGAATTTCTGTGTCAGAGGGTGTGGCATGGGTGTAGAGCGTGCTCTTCAACATATTCATAAATGATCTGGAAATGGTTACGACGAGTGAGGTGATTAAATTTGCAGACGATACAAAGTTATTCAGAGTAGTGAAGACGCAGGGGGATTGTGAAGATCTGCTACGCGACATAGCCACGCTTGAGAAATGGGCAGCGACATGGCAAATGAGGTTCATCGTGGATAAGTGTAAAGTAATGCATGTCGATATCAAAAATCCCATACACGAATACAAGATGTCTGGGGCGGTACTTGGAGAGACCCCCCAGGAAAGAGACCTGGGAGTACTGGTCGACAAGTCAATGAAATCGTCTGCGCAATGTGCAGCGGCAGCAAAAAGGGCAAACAGAATGCTAGGAATGATTAAGAAGGGGATCACGAACAGATCAGAGAAGGTTATCATGCCTCTGTACCAGGCTATGGTACGCCTTCACCTGGAATACTGCATCCAGCACTGGTCGCCGTACATGAAGAAGGACACGGTGCTAAAATGTCCAGAGAAGAGCGACTAAAATGGTTAAGGGGTTGGAGGAGTTGCCGTACAGTGAGAGATTAGGGAAGCTGGGTCTTTTCTCCCTTGAAAAGAGGAGACTGAGAGGAGACATGATCGAAACATTCAAGATAAAGACAGGTTGTTCACCCTCTCCAAGGTAGAGAGAATGAGAGGGCACTCTCTGAAGTTAAAAGGGGATAGATTCCGTACGAACGTAAGGAAGTTCTTCATCACCCAGAGAGTGATGGAGAACTGGAATGCTCTTCTGGAGTCTGTTATAAGGGAAAACATGCTCCAGGGATTCAAGACAAGGTTGGACAAGTTCCTGCTGAACCGGAACGAATGCAGGTAGGGCTGGTCTCGGTTAGGGCACAGGTCTTTGACCTGGGGGCCGCCATGTGAACGGACTGCTGGGTGCAATGGATCACTGGTCTGACCCAGCAGCGGCAATTCTTATGTTCTTAAGGCATTTGCTGTTAACGAGCTACTCTTACTGCATGCTAACTGGTAATCACAGAGTTAATATGGATCATTTACTGCCGCGCATCTGCGTTATCAATCTTTTTTTTTACCTTCCCTTCGACTCTTATCGACTCTTATCAGGGGAAACTTTCCAAAGTGCCAATACAGATCCCGTTACAATACCAAACTTCTTCCAGGGATCCCGAACTGGGCGAAATGGTTAGAATATCAGCCTCATACATAGGCGTCGAACCGGGGGAGGCCACAGGGAGCCATGGCCTCCCCCAAATTCTAATAACGTCATAATAAAATATTATACCATTAAGGACATTATTTGGATGTCTAACTCTCGCCTAAAACCCGATTGTCTAGACGACGTATAAAAATTAGGGGGGCTCATAATCAAAGCTTAAACATGTCTAAAAACCCAGCCAAGTCAGCACTTGGACGACCTAAAAGACAGATTGCCAAAGTGCCGATAATCAAACCAATTTTCTGGACGTGCTGAGACTTTTTAGGTCTCTAAATCCCGCGGTGCACCCAAAGCTAAAAGGGGCATATCTAGAGGAGTGGTTAGGGCAGTACGTGGGCGGGATGGGGCTGATGTAGACATAGGGCTCCTTTTACTAAGGTGCGCTAGCGGTTTTAGCGCATGCACAAAACTATTGCTTGCTATAGCGCGCGCTAGCAAAATTATTACTGCCTGCTTAAAAGGAGGCGGTAGCGGCTAGCGCACGCGGCAGTTTAGCGCGTGCTATTCCGTGCGTTAAGGCCCTAGCGCACCTTCGTAAAAGGAGCCCTTAGTCATCCTACAGCGATAATCAAATGTTTTACTAGACATCCTGGATGAAACTTAAATGTTGTGAATTAGACAATGTAAAAACAGGCATAAGTGTCAAAAAGGTATCCAAAGTAGGGTTACTAGATGTCTAGATTTCCCCGGATATGTCCTCCTTTTGAGGACATGTCTGGGGGAGGGGGTCTAGATGGCCTTTCAAAACCCGGCACTAAATCTAAGATGAACATAGAACACGATACAGGTATTATGTGTGCAAATAAGTAGGGGAGAGAGAGAAAGGGATGGAGAGACGAGAGAGAGAGAGAGAGAGAGAGAAAGCGGGGGAGAAAGAGAGAGAGATCGTTCAAGTTCTGCACATGCACAGGGAAAACAAAAAACCAGTTGAAAATTCAGAGCCTAGAGGCACGTAAGGAAAAAATGGAATGGGACTCTCAGAATTGATCTGATCTATTATGGTATCAAATGGAAAACGAGATCAAGGCAAGATTGCACATAATTACATTGTTTTCTGGTGGCGTGTGTAATGCCGTGATAGCGTAAAAGCTCGACGTGTTGCAATTGCAGGCACAGCCGTAAATCTGAACATCCTAGATGGTTGGATGCTTTGATTCCTTGAGCTGGACATCTGGGCATCACGTTTGTCCTCCCAATTAGCAGCACGTGAATTAATAGAAAATGGATATGAAAGCTTTTTCCAGTGCTCTCGCTGTCGCTCTTGCTGTGCGTTAGCCACAGCCTCCAGACAGCAGAATTTCTCCAGTGTTTTCATTTTTTGTAACAATGAAAAAAGCAGAGGCGATGTAGTGCTTTCTGGAGAGGAAAGACCTGGTACTCTAGCTTATTTCTGTAGTTTGCAACAGAAGTGTGTAACTTAAAGTCTTCTTTTGCAGGCTGTCTACATGTATTTTCCAGTAAGCAGAATGAGGACGGTTGATGTGAGATGTGTGGATTTGCAGTGGGTGCAAGTCCTTTAAAGGTATCTGATTAGGGGCTAGAGCAGGGCTGTCCAACCATGCGGCCCCGTGAAGTATTCTGTGCAGCCCCGGTCGAGGGCGATGCAGTGGTTTCCTCTTCTGCCCCCGGGTGTTTACCGTCTCGCAGGCTCCCTCCTCTGTCTTACTGCAGCGTTTGCGTGGCCCCAGAAACTTTTTTTTCGGCCAGTGCGGCCCAGGGAAGCCAAAAGATTCGACACCCCTGGGCTAGAGTGATGAGGTCGTGGACAAGCGTTTTGGTAGTGTGCTCAGAGAGGAAGGGTCGGATTTTAGCAATATTATAGAGGAAGAAGCGTCAGGTTTTAGCAATATGTTGCATCCGGGCAGTGAAGGAGAGAGAGGAGTCAAAGATGACCCAGAGAGTACAAGCAGACAAAACAGGAAAAATGAGTCCACAGAGAAAGAGAATGAGGGAAGTGGAGAGGTGGGTACAACAGATAACACTTGCAATTTTTGTAATGCTATATGACAAGCACAGTGTGATGGTGCTAGGTATTTGGATTTGATAAGTATCTGCTCAAAGGCGATTACGGTGGGAGTTAGAGTGACTTGCTCAAGGTGACTGAAGATAAGAACATAAGAAGGTGCCTCCGCTGGGACAGACAGAGGTCCATCTTGCCCAGCGGTCCGCTCACGCGGCGGCCCATCAGGCCTATCGCCTGAACAGTGGTCCCAGACTAATTTTGTAACTTTCCTCTAATCCTATCCTTATAACCTACCTCTATTCCTATCTGTACCCCTCAATCCCATTGTCCTCTAGGTACCTATCCAAACCTTCTTTGAAGCCCTGTAGCGTGCTCCTGCTTATCACTTCTTCTATCAGTGGTAGAGAGGGACTTGAAATCTGGCTGTTCCTGGAGTTCAGCTCATTGCTATAACTACTTGATTACTCCCTTCCCCTCCTCCTGTGATCAGATATGCTTAGAAAAATACCTGTGAATGCCTAGTACTTTACTATTTTCTCTCATGCTGGTAATTAAGAGCACAAACCTCATTATATCTAGGGTCGTGTTTGCACCAAGAAAATTACAAAGCATTTCTTAGGTGTTATGTTTTCATAGAAAGCAAAAGGACATAACTTTGAAGATTGGATTTTTATTACGTAGGAAAGACCTTGGTGTAGAGGTGCCTTTTATCATACATGAAGAAAAGGCTATGGAGGAAGATGTGTTATACATGGATCTGGGACTGTTTTTACACGTAGCCAAACTAAAAAGAACATTGGAGATTACAAAATGGGAGATCAGCACGGAGAGGCCCAGTGGGGAGGTGGGATTGTGACCTGGGTGCTTAAGATGCATGAGCTTATGGAGTTGTTGTAAGGACTGGCTTTATTCTGTAGAGTTCAAAAGGCTGTCGGTATACAAATTTGACACGCACAGGGGAGATCAGAAGCTTTATAAAGAAAGCTTTTCAACTTTGTTTCTTTCTGAACCATGAAGGAAAAATCGGTCACTTCATTGAGGTATACAATGTTTAACAATCCCCAAGAAAGACATGGTTAGGCTTATACTGATTCAGAATACAGCGGTTAGAATGATCGACGGTCTTAAAAAAATATGATCATGTGACTCCATTCTATTGCAAGTTGCATTGGCTGCCAATGGAGGCTCATGTTGGTTGCTTCTGCTATAAGGTTATGTATGATACCGCTCCGTTTTATAATGTAATAGATTCTCTCTAGCATCGTATAAAAATAGTAGAAAATCTCATGCCCTGTTTACCTTTCCGTCAGTACAGGGCTGTAAAAGCAAGAAATTTCTGGACCATGCTTTAGCATTCCAAGCAGCTTCACACGACAGAGAATTTCGATTGTTATTGCTTGGAGCTTGTTCTTATAAATAGTTCAGAGCTCAACTGAAAACTTATCTCTTTTCAAAATACTTGGTTAATTAATTTCTTTCTGTCATTCTTAAATTGTCTTTAGTTTATAATCTTTTGTAAACCGCGTAGAACTTAGGGTTACGCAGTTAAGAAGCACGGTATTATGTTATGTTAATCTTAATGTTATAGTTCCTTTATCTTTCATTTTTAATTTAGGGGTCCTTTTATTAAGGTGCGCTAACCAGCTTAGCACATGCTAAGGCACCCATAGGATATAATAGCTTTCGCTAATCTTTAGTGTGCGCTAAATTGGTTAGCGCACCTTAATAAAAAGACCCCTTAGAGAATAAAGGATGGTTTATGAGTTCTGGGCAATGGATGGTTGTTGCAGAATGCATAACTTAAATTCAGTTAACAGTGTTCAGGGGTTTAAGCAATTTTGGGAATAGTTTATACACGTGTATTGATAATATTTCTTCATGACCTGATCTATATGGTCTCTTTCATGTGTGTAAACTTTTAAACCTGCATCAGAAATGGGGTGGTGGGGTAGGGGGGTCGATACGTATATTCTGACAAATTGGAGAGCTTGTCTCAGAAGACTAATTTAACTGAGGGCTGGGCTGACTTACCTTAGGGCTCCCTGTTGGTCTGGTCCAGAGAATCACCAGAGGAGTAGTTTCTGGCAGAGGAGAAGGCTGCAATGGATAAGGAGGAGGATAGAGGTGGCCTGGTTAAATCTCTTTGAATGTCAGGTGGCATAGACTGCAGCTCCCTTTGGAATCCAGAATTTATTTTTGTGCATAGGTATTAGTGTTGCATGCTGGACTGATGCAAATTAAGAAGCATGGCCAGGATGTCCCACTGTGCAAGTGGTGCACGTACAGAGGATGACAGCTCTGAGGGGTTGGCAACATTTTTCTGCTGAGTTGGTGGACGAGTGGTCAGCACCACCAGGCCCTCACTACAGTTGGAGTTCTGTAGCAAAGTTCTGGGCATCACCATTGATTCTTCACTATCCTTCAACGACCACCTCAACTCCTTGATAAAAAAATGCTTTTTCAGCCTTCACATGCTGAGGAAAGTAAGGTCCTGCTTCCATCAAAAACACTTTGCCGTCCTCGTCCAATCTACCATCCTTTCCAGATTGGACTATTGCAATTCTATCTACTTAAGCCTAACAAAGAAAAGCCTCCATAGACTCCAACTAATCCAGAATACCGCTGCTAAGCTTATCTTCTCAAAAAGTAAATTTGACCATGTCTCACCACTCCTGTCCAAGCTCCACTGGCTTCCTGTAATCTCCAGGGTCCACTTTAAATGTGCCTGCTTAACCTTCAAGATCCTACACGGCATCCTCCCTCCTTTTATTCCATTATCCTGGAATTCCTCAAATCCAAATTCCACTAGATCCGCCCAAAAACTAAAATTATCCTTCCCCTCTTTAAAAGGCAAATCCCATGTTGGTAAACTAGGGTCTTCCCTCCCCTTCAGAATCACGGAGCTCTGGAATAATCTTACCTCCCCACTTCGTAACTTGAACTCCCTTCAACTATTCCGTAAGCATCTGAAAACTTGGTTATTCTCTAAAATGTAACTTTTCTTTCCCTCTATGGTACACTAAGCCCTCTAACCTCTCTTCATACTTATTTCTATAATTCCATTGGAGTTCCATTCTTTCCCAATTCCTGTAAACCGTGCCGAGCTTACGTTGTGGAGAAGATGCGGTATATAAACTCAAGGTTTAGTTTAGTTTAGTTTAGGCCCGGGAGGTTGTTTAAAATGATCCCAGCAGTAGGAGTGAGAGGACACAAATTTTTCCCTGTCCCCGCAGGAACTCATTTTCCCACTAATTATTTTCCTGTCCCTGTCCCTGTCCCTGTCCCATTCTTGCAAGCTCCATCCTCATCTGCACAAGCCTCAAACACTTTAAAATCATGTGTTCGAGACTTGTGCGGTTAAGGCAGAGCTTACAGGAATGGGGCAGGGACAAGGACGAAACTTGCAGGGATGGGAAAATTGAGTTCCTGCGGGAACAGAGAAAAATTTGTTCCTGTGTCAATCTCTACACTACACCACTCTAGAAATCAAAATGTAGTAAAAGTGAGCCAAGTATAAGACAATCAAGCCATTGTGACATCACTGATGAGGTTGGCTCTTAGGCATTGGTGGAATCAGGCATTATGATGTCACAATACCAGCTCTGGTTAGCAGAGGCTGAAACTTTTCACACTATTTATTTATTCAATTTTCTATACTGTTCTCCCAAGTAGAGAATGACACAGGAACTCATTTTCCCGCACCATTCCCGTGATTTTTTTTCCTGTCTCTGCCCCATTCCTGCAAGCTCCGTCTTCATCTGCACAAGCCTCAAATACTTTAAAATCATAAGTGTTCAAGGCTTGTGCGATTAAGGCATGGAATGGGGCAGGGACAGCGACAAAACTTGCTGGGACAGGTCGGGAAAATTGAGCTCCTGTGGGACGGGGGAAAAATTTGTCCCCGTGCCATTCTCTCGGAGTGGTACCAACCCCAGCGAGCTGATGATACTGCTTACTGCATTCGCAAATGGTGCACAGGGCCATTGAACAGGATCAAGAGCAGAGAATGAAAAAGGGCAGTGAGCTGTAAACCACTTTGAACTGACATTTATTAGTGTAAGCAGTAATTTTTAATAAAGATAAAAGATAAAATCAAGCCGGTGACGACAAAGGTTGGAAACTATTTTATCATCTGTGTAAAATATCTTGGGACCCATTTGAAAGCCTGTAGCTGCAATGTGTCACTGTTGCCCATATAAAATTTTAAAATGTTGTGATGACATTTGGGTTTTGTTGGCTAAATAGAATCTTTCTGATACATAATTAATTCACTTGTATCTGCTTGCTAGTCTGGAGGGCATTTAAAGTATCCATATATACTCAAATATAAACCGAGATTTTTGGACCAAAAAATGGCCCAAAAATGGGGGTCTCGGTTTATATCTGCATCTATACATGAGTACTTCTCTAACCGGTTTAAAATTTAAACTTGGGGGGGGGGGTGTCTAGCTGTGGGGAATGGAGTTACGGGTCAGGGGGCAGGCCCAACATGTGAGACAGTCAGTTGATTCCTCCCAGTCGTCCGTGCTGTTTGCCGGCCGCCGGGAGGAGGGAGGGAGTGAGGAGTCGGTGGCGCATCCTGATTGCAATCAGCCCTGCCTTCAGTCGCTACTAAACCGTCTGGCAATGATGAAGCCAGAAACCACGAGGGCCTTCCCTTTTGCTATGTTGCTATAGGCTCTGCCGATCCAGCTCCTCAAAAAGAGGAAACAACTTACAAGATAGCTGATGGGTGAACAGTCTTTATAGATTGGCTCATCAGGATGATCCAAATTTCTAACCTCGGTTTATATTCAAATCAACCTGTTCTCCCTTTTGGGGGGGATAAAATGATACCTTGGTTTATATTTGAATATACTGTACTAGTCGTTAAGCCCGTTACATTAACGGGTGCTAGAATATATGTGTGTCTTTCTGTCTGTGTTTCTTTATTTCTCTCTCCTTGGCTGCTGTCTGTGTCCTTCTGTCTCCCCCCACCCCACCCCGAGCAAAGCTGTCTGCCTCCAGCACACCCCTCCCCCCCCAAAGCAGCCCCCTTTCTCCCTAACTGTCTCTCCATGGCCCCTTCTGTCTTCCCCCAGTGCAAAACTGTCTGTCCCCAGCACACCTCCCCCCAAAGCAGCCCCCTTTCCCTCTCCCTGTCTCTCCATGGTCCTTTCTATGTTCCCCCCAGAGCAAAACTGTCTGCCCCAGCACACCTCCCTCCCAAAGCAGCCCCCATTCCCTCTCCCTATCTCTCCATGGCCCCTTCTGTCTCCCTCCAGCACACCCCTCCCCCAAAGAAGCCCCCTTTCCCTCTCCCTCTGGCCCCCTGTATTGATTCCCCTGCTTACCCTCCCTGCATCCCAGTGTCTTCTGGCCTGCTCCAGGCCGCGATCGTGGTGGCCGGCCCCAGCGAACCTCACAGGCCGCTCCCCAACCCGGAAGCACGATCCCTCCCGACGCGATCCCGTGCGTCAGAGGGAACGTGCCACCGAGGCCGGAAAGCGGCCCGCGAGACCTGCCAAAGCCGGCCATGATCGCAGGCTGCCCCGAAGAGAAGGATCAGCGGCAGCGGCAGCGGCAGCAGCAGCAGTGAGCGAGGGCGGGAGGTGAGGTGCTTGCTTCCGGTTGGTGAGGAGCTTGCTTCGGGTTGGTGAGTGAGGAGAGGAGTGGCCAGAGTGATCTCTGGCCGCGTTCTAAAATGGAATGCAGCCACGGATCAGAAAACACGGCGCCAGGGATCACGATTTTTCAAGATCGCAAGCGCGCTCTAGGGTTTTATTATGTAGGATACGGTATTTAGAAGTAACAAAATTTAAAGAAGGTGCCAACCTCCTCCAAAAAATTGCTTGCTGACTTTCAACATGACAGGAAGTAAATATCCCAGATGCACCCAAGCAGCACGTTCAGATTGTGCAAAAGAGAAACACAACAAAGAGATAAAGGGCTCCTTTTACTAAGCTGTGATAGCGGTTTTAGCATGCGCACACTAGACCTTAACGCCAACATTGAGCTACAGGATAGCCGTGTAGCGTGAGTTATGCGAGCGCTAAAAAAACGCTATCGCAGCTTAGTAAAAGGAGCCCAAAGTTCTCAGCCCATCCAACAAAGTTGGGGCAGCCTCCATCTAGGGCAGGGGTAGGCAATTCCGGTCCTCGAGAGCCGGAGCCAGGTCGGGTTTTCAGGATATCCACAATAAATATGCATGAGATAGATTTGCATCTCAAGGAGGCAGGGCATGCAAATCCATCTCATACATATTCATTGTGGAGAGCCTGAAAACCTGACCTGGCTCCGGCTCTCGCGGACCGGAATTGCCTACTCCTGATCTAGGGCTATACACGTAGTACAGCGAGTTTCCACTTTTTTTGTTCTGTCGGAAAAGTACTGAATAAAAGACGTGGAAACTCGCTGGGGCTACATGTACAGCCCGCGATAGAGACTGTTCCAAATGAAATTAGTTGAGCTGAGAACTTTTCAGCACCCCCCCCCCCCCCCCCCCCGTACATTGGGCTATTTTTGGGCTGCCTTTTCAAGGTGATTGGGCGGGATTATAAATAAGTATCTAGCAACACTGCTCAGTAGGGAGCAGGCTGTAAAACCCTCTGGCAGGACAGGACAGGGAGGTCCCAAATGTACAAGCTTCCAGGAGGGAGGTCCTGAGTCAAGAGGATTCCTATGGAAGGATGAGCCATAGTACCTGAAGAGACTTGACCAGGGAAGTAGGGTGACTCAGGTGTATGGGGAGAGACTATTAAGGCAGGAAGACTCTTACTGTTTTACCCAGATATTAAGACACGTACTGAAGGCAAGTCTGGGTGGGACTGTTTTTGACTGGCGAAGAAAGTATTGAAGTGTGTTTGGGGTGTGGCTGGAGTCAGCCCTAGTCGGACAGATTTCTGTTTATTTATAAAGAAACATTGGTGCTACTGTCCTAGTGCAAGTTATGTTAATAATAAAGAAGGTCTTTTGGTTTCTCTTGCCCCTTGTCTGCCAGCCTATGTGAGAAATTCAAGCCTGCGGCTTGCGCGCGTTACCACATGCATCTTGAGTATTACTTGCAGTTATGGGTTGCCCTATTCCAAAAAGATTATAACGAAACTAGAAAAGGTGCAGAGACAGACAGCGAAAATGATAAAGATGATAGACTACTTCCCTGATGAGGAAAGTCTAAACAGGTTAAGGCTCGTCAGCTTGGAGAAAAGACAGCCAAGAGGAGACTGAAAAAGGTTTATAAAGACACTAGTCTTTAAGTCCGTTACATTAACGGGTGCTAGAATAGATGTGTGTCTGTCTTTCTTTCTTTCTCTCTCTCCCCTTGGCTGCTGTCTGTCTGTCTATTTTTATTTGTTTCTCTCTCCTTGGACGCTGTCTGTTTTTCCGTGGCCCCGTTCTGTCTCCCTGACTGTTTTTCCGTGACCCCCTTCTGTCTCCCCCCCCCCGAGCAAAGTTGTCTGCCCCGAGCACACCCCTCCCTCCAAAGCAATCCTTTTTCCCTCTCGCTGACTGTTTTTCCGTGGCCCCCTTCTGTCTTCCCCCCCCGAGCAAAGCTGTCTGCCCCCCAGCACACCCCTCCCTCCAAAGCAACCCTCTTTCCCTCTCCCTGACTGTTTTTCCAAGGCCCCCTTCTGTCTTCCTTCCCCCCCGAACAAAGCTGTCTGCCCCCCAGCACACCCCTCCCTCCAAAGCAACCCTCTTTCCCTCACCCTGACTGTTTTTCCGTGGCCCCCTTCTGTCTTCCCCCCCGAGCAAAGCTGTCTGCCCCCCGCACACCCCTCTCTCCAAAGCAACCCTCTATCCGTCGCCCTGACTGTTTTTCCGTGTCCCCCTTCTGTCTTCTCCCCCCCCCCGAGCAAAGCTGTCTGCCCCCCAGCACATCTCTCCAACAAAAGCAGCCCCCTTTCACCTGCAGCACTAGCATGACACCCTCCAGCCATTCCTCTAAGCTACCTGGAGTGAGTGCTTGGAGCGCGAGAGGGAGCGGGGCCTGGGCGTGTTGGGCGCGGCAGGGGAGGCCCCGACTGCCCCAGCTGCAGCTTCTTCGGCGTTGGTGAAGGTTCCAGCCGCAGCCCGGAACATGTTCAGGTCGCCAGCCCTGAGTGGGGGCAGTGCCCGACTCTCCGCCGGTGTTTTGGGGACAGTCTTCAGCGGCTCGGAGCCCTCCTCCCGTCAGCCGCCGCCGCCAGCGCTGCGAGAGGGAGCGGGGCCTGGGCGGGTTGGGCGCGCCGGGGGAGGCCCCGACTGTCCCAGCTGCAGCTTCTTCGGCGTTGGTGAGGAAGGAGAGGTTGGAGAGGGATTGGACTGGTGAGGAGCTTCGGGGGCTGCTGCTGTTCTTCCACCGTGTCTGGCCCTTCGCTTTTCCTGATCTTAAACGCCGAGTTGCCATGTGTGACATAGTAAGCGTGCATGCGCACTCTTGCCGGCACAGCGTAACAGAACAGGGATCAGGGAAGTGCACGGTGAGAGTGCGCATGCGCGCTTAGCGTTTTATTATTATAGATGAGTGAAGTGGAATGGTGGTTTAACCTTTCAAACAATACAAAAGAGGGCAAACCAGGAGAGTAATAACCAGGAGATTGAAAATAGAGAATGACACGGTGACAAAATTCATCACCGTTCCCGTCCCCGCGGATAACCGCGGGAAACCATCTTCATGTCATTCTTTAAGGAGAGAGGGAAGAATCAGAGTATGAATGGCCACAACCACTGACCCGCAAGCTTTGCTTTGAAGAATGCCGGTGTAGAAGGACTGAGGTTGAGATAGACACTACAGAATGACAATCTCTGGTATCCAGAGCAGATATTGTGATGTCATAATGCCTCATTCCACCAGTGCCTAAGAGCCAATCACATCAGTGATGTCACAATGGCTTCATTATCCTTGGCTCACATAAGAATCAGACTATGAATGGCTACAACCACTGTCCCGCAAGCTTTGCTTTGAAGAATGCTGGTGTAGAAGGACTGAGGTTGAAATAGACACTAAAAAATGACATGGGATTATTTCCCACGGTTATCCGCAGGAACGGGAACGGTGATGAATTTTGTCACCGTGTCATTCTTTAATTTAAAACAAATCATAGAAAGGTTTTTGGGGTTTTGGGTTGGGTTTTTTTTTATTTTTTTTGGGGGGGGGGGGGTCCTCCAAAGAGTGCATAATTAACAAGGCTGGGTTGTTGTTTGAAATGAATATTCTTTGCTAAGGTTACCATATTTTGCAAAGGAAAACCCCGGACACATAACCCCACCCCCACCACCAGGCCCCGTCCCCAGCAAGTCTCTCTTCTGCAATGTGCTCTGGTCGTTTCTGGAGAGCCTGGAGCAGGGGTAGGGAACTCCGGTCCTCCAGTCGGATTTTCAGGATTTCCCCAATGAATATGTATGAGATCTATGTGCATGCACTGCTTTCAATGCATAGTCATTGGGGAAATCTTGAAAACCCGACTGGAATACAGCTCTCGAGGACCGGAGTTCCCTACCCCTGGCCTGGAGCATGTGCGGATGTGTGTGACGTCATCCGCACATGCTCAGGGAGGACATGTCCGGGTTTTCCGGACGTCTGGCAACCCTATTCTTTGCTGTTATTAGTACAAGTATTGGGAAAGAGCGTTTGCTATGGAGGGCATTCCATAAATGGTTGCCAAGATTTCAGCCCTTTTTGTGGAACGGTGCTTAGAAGCCATTTCCATGCCAAAAGTTGGGTGCTGGAATTTATGCCAGCTGAAACCTGGAATAAATTCCGGCACCCAAGTCCAGGTATTTTGGGGCGGAAATAGAGCTATTCTATAACCCGTGTGCAACATTTAAGAATGCCCTTGACACTCTCATGGCCACAACCCCTTTGAATCGTGCACTAGGATAAGGTTACCAAATGTCTGGATTTACCCAGACATGTCCTCTTTATAGGAAGCCCACTCCCACCTGACAATGGAGGGGCCTTAGGCATCTGAGCCAATCAGGGCCTTTTGCCCATCCTCGAGCACCACACGATACACCAGGGAGGGAAGTCTCACCATTTTGGATTGGTGGACCATGAAGGTAGAGGCATCGTGCTTCCCTCCTGTGTCTAACAGAAAAGTTAGGTGGGGGGGGGGGTCTGGGGAGCATCTGGTGGCAGGAGAGTGTGGGCAATCCTCCTGCCTTTTTTAGGGGGGAAGGGGTTCGATAGGGGATGTTTGGGGGGGCTTTGTTGGCAGGAGGGGTTGGGCTTCCCTTCTGCCAATTTTCTCTCATACTGGGAGGGAGTGATCATCTCTCCTGCCAGTTAGCTGTTGTGAGGGGGTCGTTTCCAGGTGCCAGTTTGTCATGGAGGGCCATCATCGGTGGGAGGGGGGAGTGTTTTTTTTTCCTTTTATATTATGGGGCAGATATTGTGTACGTGTAACATGCACAGCATCTTTGCCCATTAAAAAAAAGGTTAGACAGGTAAGCGGCTGGTCTTAGCCAATCGCTTTTTTTTCGATCGCTAAAAGCGATCACTCTTTTTAGTGCATCAGGAAGCCTTGTTAGAGCATCAATCGCTCTACTAGTTTATGTTCCATTTCAATATTAATGAAATGGCAATATTATTTGCATGGTCGGATCGGGGAATGAGCGATCGTGCAGTAAACCATGCAGTGAGCAGTTTTCTGCATCAGGTCAGCAAATGTGATCGTTGCTAAAGCTGTTAAAACAGGTTTAGCGATGATTGCTGGCTTAAGTGCATTTGGGCTTGGCACTGCCAGAGGCTTAAGGCAGGGGTGTCAAACTCAATTACATTATGAGGCCAAAATCTAAAACACAGGCTAAATCGTGGGCCAAATTTTTTTTAAGATACTTAGTCTTAGTAGAAGTATAGATCCTTCCTCACCCTGAGACACCATTCCAGCGAGTCACCTGGTTATTTTTTCCTCATAGATGTTACCATACTTAATCCCAACTTTATTCAAAGTCATTCTAGGCATAGGCAGCGGAACACTTTTTTATTTGGGTGGGGGGGGGGAGCCGAAATCTCTACCCCAGACCCTGCCCCCATAATAGTACTAATTGTAATACCATTTTTTCCAGTGGTCTTACATCTCTCTCTCTTCCCTCCTTCCATCACCCTTCTCCAAAATCTGACATCTCTCCCTTCTTTGAGTCATCTCTCCTCTCTCCTAATGTAACATTTCTCCCTCCCTCCTCTCTACCACTATCATGTCCAACAATTCTCTCTCTTCCACATGTATACCATCTCTCTTTCCCTCCCACTCCACACACCTATGTCCAAGAATGTTCTTTTTCTCTTCCTTCACCCACTGGCGGCATCTCTGTTTTCTTCCCTTCCTAACTCCCAGCCCATGCAGCCTCTGTTCTTTCCAACCCCCTCCCAGCCCATGCAGCATCTATCCTTCTTGCTTTCCCAACCCCCCTCCCCATGCAGCATGTCCTTCCTTCCTTCCCAACCCCAGCCCTACCCTCTCAGCTGGATCCTACGATATGACAGTCCCCAGTTCCTGACTCCCCCACCTACCACCCTCCCCGCCGCTGAAATTTAAAAATCTTCGGGCAGCCGACGCGAAGCCAGCCTCCTGCCGTCACCCTGCCCCGGAAGTGTTCTTTCTGCAGCACTTTCTCTTCCCGCGTAGGCAGGACGCTGCAGAAAGAACACTTCCGGGGCAGGGCGACATCGGGAGGCTGTATTCACATCAGCTGGCCAAAGATTTTAAATTTCAGCGGCGGGGAGGTGGTAGATGAGGGAGTCGGGACTCAATGAGGTTCATGGAGAGTGAATTGTCAGGCACACAGTGACCGTGAGCCACATAAAATGGCCAGGCGGGCTGGATTCGGCCCGCGGGCCTCGTGTTTGACCCATGTGGCTTAAGGGAACATTATCTAATCTAATCAGGATTTCTTAATCGCACTTATCCAGTAAAGGTTCAAGGCGATTTACAGGATAAGAGGCCCATATCTTTTCCAGTAGACAGAGATGGTATCAAAGGTGTTTGCACTGGTATACATTAGTTCAGTTCTAGATTCCTAACAAATGAGATTGAATGGCACAAATTTAATTGTAAAGGGAAATTTTCGAAGGTGTCTGCATTGATGTAAATTGCTCAAGTACTTTTATCAGGGGACTGTGCTCCGGCTCTCTAAGGGAAACGACAAGTATATTTTGCCTTTGAAAATCACCCTGGGAAAAAGTGTCCTCAGAGACTTTTTCTGTGGAGTTATTTTTTTCTGATTTGAAAATGGAATTTCTACATTATTTCTCTTCCTCCTCAACCTAACCCCCTCCTCCTTACCTGATGATCTGTCAAGGGCTTTCATCCACATCAAGCCTGGGCAATTTTCAGAAGCTATTTCCTCAGGTAAAATGACTTCCTAAATTGCCTTCAAAATGACTTTAATGTCTGTAAAAAACAAAATAATGATTGTGTTCTTATATAAAGTTGAACGTTTATTGTTTTTGATAGGCTGCCTTTCATATTATCATCAGCAATTTTCAAAAGTGTTTTACAGTTCATTTCCTAAGCCCCGGAGATCAGAAACAAAGGATTTGTAAAGCTGAAAATTTACTAAGCTGGGTTAGCTGTTAATCGAGCCAATAAACTAATACCGATAGAACAGGAGTAGCTAAGTGCTGTTCCTCTGCTGCAGAAAAAGGAATTTGTGGCAGAGGGGGCAGACTGCGGCGGATGAACGGCGCCGAGGAAGCCGCAAGCAGCGCTTGAGAATCGCTGTGGCGCCAGCGAACCCTTTGAATTTTAAAAAGCTGAGGGAGGCTTTGCAACAGGGTGGGGAGAAGGGAATGACATCCTTGCCCATGGGGACCCCTTGGAGCAGCTGATTTTTAAAGGAAGGGAGGGGGATGCTAGATGTGGTGGAACTGGGGGGTGAGAGGGGGCGGGAGGGAAGGAGAGAAAAAGGAAGAAGGGAGAAATGCTGGATAAGGAGGGCATTTGATATGTGTGGAAATTGGGGAGGGGAGGAATTGCTGCTTAAGATTATTCACCATCTTCAAGGTAGGGAGAACGAGAGGGCACTCTCTAAAGTTAAAAGGGGATAGATTCCGTACAAACGTAAGGAAGTTCTTCTTCACCCTAGAGAGTGGTAGAAAACTGGAATGCTCTTCCGGAGTCTGTTATAGGGGAAAACACCCTCCAGGGATTCAAGACAAAGTTGGACAAGTTCCTGCTAAACTGGAACATACACAGGTGAGGCTGGACTCATTTAGAGCACTGGTCTTTGACCTGGGGGCCGTTGCATGAGCGGACTACTGAGCACAATGGACCACTGGTCTGACCCAGCAGCAGCAATTCTTATGTTCTTATATTGTAAGGCCATTTTTATCGTGGCCATAAAAACTCGCATTTTTTTTATTTTTTCCGTTTGTTTGAATGCTCTCATTTCCCCATCCCTTACTTATTATCAATTTCGGAAAGATCTTAAAACTTATTTATTTAAACAATACAAAACACATTATTGATTTTATTTTTAACTTTGTTATTATAGTCAGTTTCTACTATCTTATGATCATTCATTTAAACAATTCTACAGACTATTTTTATTTATTTTAGTATAATCAAGTCGTATTGTGTAATTACTATCTTTTATAAGTTTTTATAGGCCTGTATTTTGCTATCTAGGATTTTATTCTGAACTGTGTTATTTTAATTTATAATAATTGTTGCATGGCTTTGTATTTCTAATTGATTAGTGTAATTATTATTGTGTAAACCGCCATGAACTGATGGTTTGGCGGTATATAAGAATAAACTATTATTATTATTAATGACTGTGTACTAATGTTGTCATTACTACAGAATAAATTAGCTTAATTTTATATCAATAGAGGCTATACATGGGGGAAATACGGTAATGAGCCACAAAAAACATTTGCTTCATTTAATGTGCCAGAACTAAAAAATTTTGAGAGACACTACTATACTGAGTGGCGTGCTCAATTTATAAAGTACAAAAAAGCCATTGAGGAATCAAAAAGGGCGTATTATGTACGTCTGATTAAAGAGGCAGGTAACTCATCCAAAACCTTATTTTTAATTTTTATTAACTTAACTACCGTAAGCCAGCTAATTACAATTAGTGAAAATTTCCAACCAACATCTATGGAGTTAGCTGATTTCTTTCAATCCAAAGTCAGTAAAATAAGAGAAACTGTTCTCGTAAAATCTAATTGCTTCTTGAAATATGGCCCTTTTCTGAAGTCGACTGCAAACCGTTTGTCTTGTGACAGACTTTGGGACAAATTTAATCAGGCCTCTCTCACTTCTGTAAGAAGCTCATTAAAGAAATTCTGTAAAAAATAATGCAACCTGGACGTATGGCCTTCTTATCTGCTAAAATCAATTTCAATCAAAGTCATTTCTTGATTAGCTACCTTCGTAAATTCGGCTTTAGAAGCAGGGCATTACCCTGCAGGTATCTAAGAGATTGCTATTACTCAAATTCCCAAATCAGCAGTTTTAGATCTTACTACAGATACTTAACAGATTCTCTGGTTAAGAGATGTTTTATTGTCCTCTGGAAACTGCATACTATTAGGAAATATTTTGATTTTATATAATTTAAAATCCTGATTCAATCTTCAGTCCTTTCAATATTGGATTATTGTAATGTTATATATCTGGGATCGTATAAAATAACTACTAGCCGACTAAAAATCCTACAAAATACAGCTATTCGTTTGATTTTTAATCTGAAAAAAACACGATCATATCAGTGTATATCAGGGGTAGGGAACTCTAGTCCTCGAGAGCCGTATTCCAGTCGGGTTTTCAGGATTTCCCCAATGAATATGCATGAGATCTATTTGCATGCACTGCTTTCAATGCCTATTCATTGGGGAAATCCTGAAAACCCGACTGGAATACGGCTCTCGAGGACCGGAGTTCCCTACCCCTGGTGTATATTATCAAAAGCTTCACTGGCTACTGTTCGAGGCTAGGGTGTTATTTAAATTTGGATGCATTTGTTTTAAAGTTTTATTTGGCTTAGCACCGGCTTACCATGTTTCTCATTTTAGTTTTTTTATTTCTAAGAAATCGTAGATCTGGTTGGTTTTATTTTCCTTCAGCAAACGCATGTCGTTACAAAAATTTTTTGGATAGGACCTTAGCATTTCAAGCAGGATTAATGAATTCATGTTTGAATCTTCTTGTTTCTCCATTTCTTACTTACTATCAAGTTTGAAAAGATCTTAAAACCCATTTATTTAAACAATATAACATACTGTAGTTATAATGTACTTTTAATCTTTTTACCTATGCTTATTTTAGTTATATTGTGTTTTCCTTATTTGTTAGTTTTAATGCTTGTATTAGTTACTTAGAATTTTATTATGTATGATGTTATTATTGTATGCTGAGTACGTATTGTGTAAACCGCTTTGAACTGCAGGTTAGGCGGTATATAAAAATAAAAATTATTATTAAATTACTAAAGCTGATAATTATCGGCCAATAACTGATATTCCATGGTTTGCTAAACTATTAGAACTCAAAGTATACGAACAGTTATCAAAGAATGTAATAAATTTTGATAGCCTGCATCCTAGCCAGCACGGCTTTTGGGCCTGATTCTGTATAGGACATCTGGTCTCAGCAGGCACCTTAGCAGCTTTTGAGAATCGCACATGGGTGTCCTATACAGAATCGTATCTGTCTGTTAACCCCATCTAACCATCCCGATTCTCTAACCGGCATCCATGCCACAGGCACCGTTTAGAGAATTGTGTTGCTGCTGAGCTGATTGTGGCAAGGAAATCTCCCTGCTGCGATCAGCTGAGCGGCAGCAGCAGGGAATCCCCGAACCCCACCGCAAGTTGGACAGCAGGAGGGATGCCCACACCCTCCCGCCGCCACCCCCTCACCCCCCTCACACTGTCCGCGGCAGGAGGGATGTCCATTCCCTCCTGCCGGAACCCCCGAAACAACCCGCGGCAGGAAGGATGCCTACCCCCAAATTGGCAATCTGAGTCAGTTATGGCTCTTCTCCCCCACCCATCTCCTCCCGGTCGCTGTAATTTTAGATTTTCCGGCAACCACCGTGCAACGTTGCTGCAGAACGAAGCCTGCTCACTGATGCTGTGCAGCGACAGCCAGAAGATTTAAAATTACATTGACCGGAGAAGGTGGTAGGGGGGGAGTTATTAGCTGGAGAGGAAAGGCTGTGCCACAGGATCCTGCTGGGGCTAGGACGGAGCTTTTGAGCCCTCTCCCCAAACAAAAAAGTTTTCCGCTGCTTATGGTATGAGTTGACATTGCTGTTTGATAATAGAGCCTACTGTAATTTCTCGCAATTCAGACCAACACCCGGGAAGCCCAAAATAGCAGCATTCCATTCTGTAAATTACCAAGCATCTTTCACATAATACTCTTTCATCACAGTTATTTATTGGGTCATTTTTAGTACCATGGTGGCCAACGTGGCAAAAATATATTTCTGGAAACAGGACACATGTGGCACAGTTGTCTAATTGAGGCTATTAGAAACATAATCAAGCTATTAGAAACATAATCTTGTCTACCTCGTAAGACAACAGGCTGAAAGGCTTGATACAATATTTGCTCTAGATTTATTGACGTAGAACACCTTGTTATTTTCAGTGGGGAATAACACAATTACTGCAACATGTAATAAATCAGCTCTGCTCAGCACTCTTCTTTATGGTATGTTTTATGTACGTGCTTTGCCATGAAATTGAATGGCGCATATTATCTTTAAAACTTTTATTTGAAGCAACCTGGAAATCTTTGCATTGACTTGTGTTGGGTTGGGAAGACGAGGAGACCGTGAAATATATTTTCAGAAAGTAACATCATTTCTTTTCAAAACCAATTTTTTAAACATAGATGTTTTTATTATTATTTTCGAAAGATACACAAACAGGAATAGATTTAGAGTCCTTTCGGAATGATATGCTCAAATATATAGCGATTGCAAGAACACAGAACCACTTTTCTTGTCATATGGACAGCTGCTTCAAAGAAATTATGGCCTGGATTCTTTAAATGGCGCCACTGTTGGCGGCTGCCTTAACAGCGGCCTGCAATCGTGTGACGGTGCCGTTTAGAGAATCGCGCCTCTGGCAAAGATAAGCGCCGGAAATGTAAGTCGGGGTTTTCAAGACCTACCTTGAACGTGAATCACGCCTATGTAGGTGCTTTTTAAATCATTGTTAGGCACCTATTTGGCTAGGCCAGGGGTGTCCAACCTGCGGCCCGAGGGCTGCATGCGGCCCAGTGAAGTATTTTGTGCGGCCCTGGTAGAGGGCAATACAGTGTTTTCCTCTGATGCCTCTGAGTGTTTACTGTCTTCCCGGCTCCCTACTCTGTCTTGCTGAAGCGTTTGTGCAGCCCCAGAAACATTTTTTTTTGGCCAATGCGGCCCAGGGAAATCCAAAAAGTTGGACACCCCTGGGCTAGGCATTCCGATCTGGGCGCTTAATTTTAGCATCTCTTATTGAATCAGGGCCTTAGTGCTCAGCCTGCTACATCTAGGGACCTAACTTGTGCCCAGTTATACAATTACCCCCTATGCTTTAAATTTAGGTGCCTTACAGCGAATGTCATTATCGCTTCCTTAATTGGGCTTATATCACTCCCGTGCAGCTTCATCATATGGGCTTTTTGGCTAGCGACGTTTGTGCTAATTTTCTTCATGTTTTTTGGACCCGCCCAATGGTGCATGTTTTTTTTGGAAAAGAGTTTGCGCAAATATGCGCCGTGTGTTGGGGCGGGTGACATCTTGCGATCCCATTCTTTTTTTGTTGGGTTTTTCAGAGACCTTTACTCTCCCTGGGCAGGGAACCCTCGCTTGGATTCAAATAGTGTGTCTCTTGGGCTGCAAAGTGATTCTGCAGGTTTGGACCACTTCCTCTGCCCCTTCTTACTGGGCTTGGCGAGCTCATATTGCTAGACTGATTGCTTGGGATGTGCAAGATGCGCGCCATACATTTAAACGGCGGAAGCTTTTCTTACTTATCTGGAATCCATATTTGCAGTCCCTGCCCCAGAGAGCACGTAGTCATCTTTTGAACACGTTAGGGGATGTGTCTCTTTAGGGCTGCCCAAGTCCCTTTTTCTATCTGGATCTCTTGATTTTGGTGGCACTTGTCTTTGCCTTTGGTATCCCCTGCACTAGTGTTTTTGGATCGGTGGAGACCCCCACCTGGACTTTCAGTTTTTCTGTTGGTCCTATGTTCCCAAACTTGTGATTGGCTGTGATTGGGGGGGGGGGGATTTTGGCTACTTGGTTGGTTGTTTACTGTTTTGACACTTGTCTGTATATACCTTCTTGGGATTGTGATTTTTTTTTTTATATGTTGCAGTATTTGGGCTTGGTGGGATGGGGTGGGATTATAACTCTTTGTTTGGTTTGCCCTTTTTTGTGTGTCTTTTGTACTGTTCAGGGCATTTTTGTTGGCTAATAAAAAAGATTTCATTCTAAATTTAGGTGCCTTAAATCGAAAGGCTCCTACATGGAGGACCCTGAAAGAGGCAGAGCCAGGTTAGGGTGAGAAACATCGGTGCTTGAGCCCTGATTTTCAGCACCAGATACTGTATCGGACTTGGGCAGCCACATGCAGGTACTCTTAGATCGGTCCTAAATTTAGCTGCCCAACCCACCATCTGTCTCTCATAGTTAAAAAAAAAAAAGAAGCATGTCCTGGGGGATGGAGGGGAATTTTCCGCTCTATCTACCTTCTATGCTTTCAAAATGTTAATGAGAGACAGCAGCTCCCCACACCGTGCCTCCTGCTGAACCTCCTCCCCACCCCATCACCTTACGCAAGCCATGCCAGGAGTGAAAAAAAAAAAGGTCTCACCGCCCCTTGGTTCAGCTGCTGAGAGCTTTGACAGCTCATGGCACTTAGTATTCATTTATTCACTTCACCAAACAAAACGGCCAATCCCTGTGCAGAATTGATTTCAAATCCTTGGTCTGAACCTGGCTCTGAATGGCAACTTCACCGAACGACCTGAATAAATGAATAGTAAGCACCAGCAGCTGTCAAAGCGCTCTACACGCACTATTCAGCTGAGCCAGGGGGAAGTAAGAATCTTTCTCTCTCTCTTGCCTTATTCCTCATAAGTTAAATTACACAGCATAATATAGCAACATAGTAGATGACGGCAGATAAAGACCCGAATGGTCCATTCAGTCTGCCCAACCTGATTCAATTTAAATTTATTTTCTTCTTAGCTATTTCTAGGCAAGAATCCAAAGCTCTATCCGGTACTGTGCTGGGGTTCCAACTGCCGAAGTCTCCGTCAAAGCTCACTCACATCCTTCCTCCCCCCTGTGTTGGTTGCTTTCCTCTGGATATTTCTCAGAACAGTCAATTCACCCAATTTCAAGATTTGGAAAAATTACCTCTGAACGATGTTGGTCAGGTTTGCTGAATAGACCTTTCTTCCTCATTCTAGAACCTGGTGCCGCAGCAGATTCCCGGAGTGCCGCGAGATGACGGCGAGGAGGACCAGCATCTTTCTTCCTCTTCCCACACTTCTCCTCTGTCAATAACCCATACCGGTGTAGGAATAGACTCAGGGCCGCAGCTGGAGGGCCTCCGCGCATTCGCGGACATCAACGTGATGACTCTACGCATGCACGTGACGCCATCACGTCAACATCCGTACACTTCCAGATGGCCTCCATCGGCGGCACCGAGTTTAATGTACCGAGGTAGCTGAGAGGTTGAACACGTTCTTCTCATCGGTCTTCACGAGCGAAGACATATCTAATATACCAGACTCAGAGGAGCTCATGAGTGGGGAACAGGCTGAAAAATTAGAGCACATAGAGGTAAGTAGGGAGGATGTCCTCAAACAGATAGACAGGTTAAAATGCGGCAAAACACCAGGCCCGGATGGGATCCACCCAAGGGTTCTGAAAGAACTAAGACAGGAGATAGCGGGCACAATCCAACATGTTTGCAACCTATCCTTGAAAACTGGTGAGGTACCAGAGGACTGGAAATTGGCAAATGTCACACCCATATTCAAGAAGGGATCGAGGGGTGACCCCGGGAACTACAGGCCGGTGAGCCTGACTTCAATAATAGGGAAGATGGTGGAAGCTATGATCAAGGACAACATTTGCGAGCACATCGAGAGGAATGGCCTACTGAGAACAAGCCAGCATGGATTCTGTAAGGGAAGGTCGTGCCTAATGAACCTTCTGTACTTCTTTGAGGGAATAAGCAGTCGGGTGGACAATGGGGAGCCCATAGACATCATTTACCTCGACTTTCAAAAGGCTTTCGACAAGGTGCCACATGAAAGGCTACTTAAGAAGCTGTGGAACCACGGGGTGGGAGGGGATGTGCACAGATGGATCAAGCACTGGTTGTCGGGTAGACTGCAGAGGGTTGGAGTAAAGGGTCAATACTCTGACTGGCGGGGAGTCACGAGCGGTGTGCCACAGGGATCGGTGCTGGGGCCTTTACTCTTTAACATATTCATCAATGACCTGGAAAAGGAGGCAAAATGTGAGGTTATAAAATTCGCAGACGATAACAAACTGTGCGGCAGAGTTAGGACCAGGGAGGAGTGTGAGGACATGCAAAGGGACCTGGACAAGCTGGAAGACTGGGCAAACAAATGGCAAATGCGCTTCAACGTGGACAAATGCAAGGTCATGCATATAGGGAAAAAGAACCCGTTGTTCAACTACAAATTGGGGGGGGTATTGTTGGGAGACAGCAGACTCGAGAGAGACTTGGGTGTACTGGTGGATGCATCACTGAAGCCATCTGCACAGTGCGCAGCAGCCTCGAAAAAAGCCAACAGGATGCTGGGAATCATAAAGAAGGGCATAGCAACTAGAACACGGGAAGTCATCATGCCATTATATCGAGCGATGGTGCGTCCACATTTAGAATACTGCGTTCAGTATTGGTCGCCGCACCTCAAGAAGGACATGGCGGTACTTGAGAGAGTCCAAAGGAGAGCAACGAAAATGGTAAGAGGGCTGGAACACTGCTCATACGCCGAGAGGCTGAATAGGCTGGGGCTCTTCTCTCTGGAGAAAAGGAGACTCAGGGGAGATATGATAGAGACCTTCAAGATCATGAGGGGCATAGAGAGGGTGGATAGGGACAGATTCTTCAGACTGAAGGGGACAGCAAATACGAGGGGGCATTCTGAGAAACTGAAGGGAGACAGGTTCAAAACAAATGCAAGGAAGTTTTTTTTCACCCAAAGGGTCGTGGACACTTAGAATGCGCTACCGAAGGAAGTGATCAGGCAGAGTACGGTACAAGGATTCAAACAGGGATTGGATGGATTCCTGAGGGATAAAGGGATCGTGGGATACTGAGGGAGGAGCTGGGATGTAACACAAGTATAGGAAGTTAACCAGGAAATGAGTATAAACCAACCAGGTCGTGCATGTGCAAAACCGGAGGGCTAGGACTTCGATAGGAAGGCAGGACTTAAATGGGAAACCAAGGTGGCAAGGGAGCCCCTTCTGATGATTCAGACAGGTCTTGACCTGTTTGGGCCGTCGCGGGAGCGGACTGCTGGGCAGGATGGACCTGTGGTCTGACCCGGCAGAGGCACTGCTTATGTTCTTATGTTCTTATGTCAAAACGTTTGCGGGACCCTGGCATTAAATATAGATTGCTGACAGTTATTGTATGTTTTATCAGTGCTAAGGAATGATTCTATAATTTATGCAAACAAATTAATTCTGGGACCATTCTATAAGTTGGTGCTTAGAGGAAGATGTTCATCAAAGGCTTCATTAATTGATGGGCTCCTAAGTTCGATAGAGTTTAACTTCAGGGGGACATACAGATGAGCAGAGCATAGGTGCCCTGTCCTCAGTTCCTGCGGGGGAGGGAAGGTGTCAACAGCCACTCTTTTGCTCTTGTTATGCTCGGGCTCGGTAACTGTCAGCGGTGCAGTATCAGGCCGGTTCGATCCCTTGTCTTCACATTGGAATTGATGGCTGAGTTCACACCTTTATTTCTATTTGTCAGTGAAGCCCTAGGAGGTGGAGGGCCCCTTCCCCCCCAAGACCAAACTTTCCACATCATGTGTACAACATATGTAATGGAAGTACGGTATTATGCTGTTTTGATCAACTTCTGATCATTGGCATTTCCACTTTATGTACTGAGATATTTTGACTCCTAAGGCAGGCGGTTGAACCGCTGAAACACAACTTGGTGTCAAGCCATTTTTTATCCCTTATTGAATAAACCTGGTTTAATATTTCAGGATCATTGTCTTGAACCTCTTGTATGAGGAAAGACTAAAATGGTTAGGGCTCTTCAGCTTGGAAAAGAAACGGCTGAGGGGAGATATGATCAAAGTCTACAAAATCCTGAGTGGAGTAGAACGGATATAAGTGGATCGATTTTTCGCACTGTCAAAAATTACAAAGACTAGGGGACACTTGATGAAGTTACAGGGAAATACTTTTAAAACCAATTGGAGGAAATTTTTTTTCACTCAGAGAATAGTTAAGCTCTGGTGGTAAGAGTAGAGAGCGTAGCTGGTTTTAAGAAAGGTATGGACAAGTTCCTGGAGGAAAAGTTCATAGTCTGTTATTGAGGAAGACATGGGGGAAGCCACTGCTTGCCCTGGATCAGTAGCAAGGAATATTGCTACACCTTGGGTTTTGGCCAGGTACTAGTGACCTGGATTAGCCACCGTGAGAACGGGCTACTAGGTTTGATGGACCATAGGTCAAACCCAGTGGGGCTATTCTTATGACTCTACTTTTTGCCTGCTGTTTGTGACTGATCATGGGGTCTCCATTCTTTTGTGGCTTTCTTTCTTTTTCTCAAAGCATAAGTGGGCGGGCCCGGCAATGGTCAGCAAAATGCTGAGCTCTGCTGGCTGAAAATTGACCCATAGTTTATAGAACACTATCAGTTCCATATCGATTGGCGCAATTATGGAGTGCTAAGCATGGGCATACCAATGACAACTTAAGATTGACATCTACAAAATCCTGAGTGGAGTAGAATGGGTACAAGTGGATCGATTTTTTCACTCCGTCAAAAATTACAGAGACTAGGGGGACACTCGATGAAATTACAGGGAAATATTTTTAAAAACAATAGGAGGACATTTTTTTTTCACTCAAAGAATAGTTAAGCTCTGGAACACATTGCCAGAGGTTGTGGTAAGAGCGGATAGCGTAGCTGGTTTTAAGAAAGGTTTGGACAATTTTCTGGAGGAAAAGTCCATAATCTATTATTGAGAAAGACATGGGGGAAGCCACTGCTTGCCCTGGATCAGTAGCCTGGAATGTTGCTACTCCTTGGGATTCTGGAATCATGCTACCCTTTGTGGATTCTGCATGGAATGTTGCTACTTCTTGGGTTTTGGACGGGTACTAGGGACCTGGATTGGCCACTGAGAGAACGGACTGCTGGGCTTGATGGACCATTGGTCTGACCCAGTAAGGCTATTCTTATGTTCTTAAGCTAGTATTCTATAGTGGAATCGTGGCACTAGGATGACATCAGAGGAGGGGCAGGACCGCGACGGAGGAAACAGCTCCGAAGCCGTACAAAGATTGCTAGCACTGCGATCTTGTTTCCAGGCTGTTCCTCAAAGATAAACAGTGCGGGGAGGCCGGGGAGGGGAAGTGAGCAGTTCTTCGGGGTGGGGGGTGGGTCAGGCAGGCAGGCCTTCAGGGGTGGGATGCAGGCTTTTAAGGGAGGGACAGGCCTTCAGGGGGATAGGCCTTCAAGGGAGGAACAGGCCTTTAGGGGGGACAGGCAGGCCTTCAGGGGTGGGATGCAGACCTTTAAGGTGGGGACAGGCCTTTAAGGGGGGGACAAGCCTTTAAGGGGGGACAAGCCTTCAAGGGGGAAACAGGCCTTTAGGGGTGACAGACTTTCAGGTGAGGGGGCCCTGGCGTAGAAGTACACGGAGGGAGGGAAGGGGGGGTTCAAAGAGATATGCATATGCTGGACTTTGGGGAGGAAGAAATGGGTCTGAAATAGAGGAGATGGAGAGAGATGATGGATAATGGGATTTAGGGAGGGAAGGAACAGAAAGGGAGAGAAGTTAGACACAAGGAATGGTGTGGAGGGAGGGGTATAGAGATACTGGATAGGAAGGTAGTTGGGAAAAGAAAGGGAGAGATGGTGGATCCTGGAGTGGTGGGGAAGGAGGGAGAGATGCTGGATGAAAGGGTAGTTGAGAAAAGGTGGATCTGTGGAGGGAGACGAAAAAAAGGAAAGATGCCAGACCTCCAGGGGAGGGAAGGGAAATGGAAGGGGGGACAGAGATAGAAGATGGATGGTTAGCAGGGAGAAAGAAGGAGACCCTGGCAAGCAATTTATCAGAAGACAACCAGAGCCTGAGACCAACAAAATTTGAATAATGACCAGACATCAAAAGGTAGAAAAGCTAATTTTATTTTCTGTTTTGTTATTACAATATGTCAGATTTGAAATGTGTATCCTGCCAGAGTTGGTGTTAGACCGCAAATGTGAGCTAGGATTTAACAGAGAGAGGAAAAGTCTTTTTTGTTTGTTTATTTTGTTTACACCATAGCACCAGTGTGGTTAGGAGAAGGCAAAGGTGGTGAAGAGGCTATAAAATAAACCCATGAGGATGTTTGAAAAAAAACACCCAATTGGGCTGGAAAATCGAATCGAATCGAAAAACCAATTCAATAGGCTGAATCGAATCAAATTTTTTTTCCCTGAATCGGGCAGCACTAACACCGGCCCTGTCCTCTGGCGATATGTTCCAGAGCTTAACTATTCACTGAGTGAAAAAATATTTTTTCCTATTGGTTTTAAAAGTATTTCCTTGTAATTTCATCAAGTGTCCCCTAATCTTTGTAATTTTTGACGGAGTGAAAAATCGATCCACTTGTACACGTTCTACTCCACTCAGAATTTTGTAGACTTCAATCATATCTCCCCTCAGCCATCTCTTTTCCAAGCTAAAGAGTCCAAACCTCTCTAGTCTTTCCTCATATGATAGGAGTTCCATCCCCTTTATCATCTTGGTTACTTTTCTTTGAATCTTTTCTAATTCCGGGATATCTTTTTTTGTGACACGGTGACCAGAATTGAATGCAATACTCCATACACACCACCCTCCCCCAGAAAGAAACAAATTTTCCCAGAATCGATATGGCAAACAGCATAACATGAAAATTTTCAAGTGTCATATCTCTCCCTAGTATTTAACTTCCATGTCTCTGAATTTAATACTTGTAAAGATACCTCTCCGTTGTCTTCACCTTTCATTGTCCAACCATATTGCATATACTGTTCAATTCTAGGAGCTATATTGGAAAAAACGGGAGTCTTTGCACATTGTAACCTCTTTTGAAAAACTAACAAAAAAGTTTTGTTGTACATGAATCTTTGAAGCCACACAGCACGGGCTCTTTCTTCAGATGTATGCTAGGACAGCATTTTGCGGTCTCTTTGAAGTTAGCTCATACCTTTTTAATTAATAACTGAAGCCAACTTGCATTTCAAGATTGTATTTCTCTGTCACCAGAGAAATCTAATGACTGGATTTATGAAAAGACACTACTGCATGTTAATGCAGGTCCAAGTTTATGTAGTGGGACCGATACACTGCTACTATGAATTAATGGCAGCATATTCTTCAGACTGTGGGGAACCACAAGTACAAGGGGTCACTCGGAGAAATTGAGAGGGGACAGGTTTAGAACAAATTCGAGGAAGTTCTTTTTTACCCAGAGGGTGGTGGAAACGCGCTTCCGGAGGTTGTGATAGGCCAGAGCACTACTATAAAATTTGCAGACGACACTAAACTCTGTAGAAGGGTTAGAACTACGGAAGAGTGTGAGGACCTACAAAGGGACCTAAACAAACTGGAGGAGTGGGCAAATAAATGGCAGATGAAATTCAATGTAGGGAAATGCAAGGTCATGCATATAGGGAGAAAGAACCCGATGTACAGCTACCAAATGGGGGGATTAGTATTAGAGGGAAGTAACCTTGAAAGAGATTTGGGTGTACTGGTGGATACAACAATGAAGCCAACGGCGCAATGCGCAGCAGCCGCGACGAAGGCAAACAGAATGTTGGGTATTATTAAAAATGGTATTACGACCAGAACAAAAGAGGTCATCCTGCCGTTGTATCGGGCAATGGTGTGCCCGCACCTGGAGTACTGTGTTCAATATTGGTCACCGTACCTTAAGAAGGATATGGCAATACTTGAGAGGGTCCAGAGGAGAGCGACACGAATGATTAAGGGCATGGAAAACCTTTCATACACTGAAAGATTGGAGAGGCTGGAGCTCTTCTCACTGGAAAAGCGGAGACTCAGAGGAGACATGATAGAAACCTACAAGATCATGAAGGGCGTAGAGAAAGTAGAGAGAGATAGATTCTTCAGATTTTCAAAACATAAAAGAACAAGAGGGCATTCGGAAAAATTGGAAGAGGATAGATTCAAAACAAATGCTAGGAAGTTTTTCTTTACTCAGCGGGTGGTGGACACCTGGAATGCGCTTCCAGAGGACATAATAGGGCAGAGTACGGTACTGGGGTTTAAGAAAGGATTGGACAATTTCCTGTTGGAAAAGGGGATAGAGGGGTATAGATAGAGGATTACTGCACAGGTCCTGGACCTGTTGGGCCACCGCGTGAGCGGACTGCTGGGCACGATGGACCTCAGGTCTGACTCGGCAGAGGCATTGCTTATGAAAAAAAAAAAAAAAAAAAAGGAAGGTTTAGATAGGTTCCTAAAGGATGAGGGGATTGAGGGTTACAGATAGATGTAGAGGTAGGTTACAGAAATGGTTAGGAACCACTTCACAGGTCACAGACCTGATGGGCTGCCGCGGGAGCGGACCGCTGGGCGTGATGGACCTCTGGTCTGACCCAGTGGTGGCAACTTCTTATGTTCTTATATGCTCTAGGCTTAAGTTTGTATCTGAGGCAATGGAGTGTGAATTGAATTGCCAAGGTCACAAGGAATGTCAACAAGATTTGAACCCTGGCTTTGCCAGCTCTCTGTTCATTGCACTAACCATCTCCTCAACTTGTAGTGAAAAGTTTCCAGCAAAGATAATAATTTCAAAATAATGTAGCGACAACCATGCAAGGATTTTATAGCACTTTTCAACTTTTTATTCATCAGGGTTTGGGTCTCATTAGTGGGGTATTCGGCAGTTGTAAGTTTAGTGGGGGTTTCCCCACATACACCCCCCCCCTCAGAGCGCTAACAAGAAGTGTTTTAAGGCAGAGCGCATAAGTCCTGGGCGGGATTGTTGGCGCGGTTTTGTCACCGGATTTACAGGACCCTACCAGATAAGTGACCTCTAGTGCAGAGGTTCTCAATTTTGTCCTGGAGGACCATCAGTCAGTCAGGTTTTTGGGATAGCTCTAATAAATATGCACGAGACAGATTTACATATAATGGAGGTGACAGGCATGCAAGTCTGCCCTATGCATATTCATTAGGGCTATCTTGAAAACCTGACTGGCTGGCGGTCCTCCAGGACAGGGTTGGGAACCACTTGGTCCAGTTGTGAGTAAATTTGCTGCAAGGTTTGGTCATACAGGTTGGAGTTTTTTTATGCCAATGACTACCTAAACTGGTCTCCCTACCTAAAGAAGGATATAACCCTACTGGAGAGGGTGCAAAGGTGAGCCACGAAGCTAGTTAAAGGTATCGAGAATTTGAGCTACAAAGAACGCCTCGGAAAACTGGGATTGTTCACCCTCGAGAAGAGAAGACTGCGAGGGGACATGATAGAGACTTTTAAAATACTAAAAGGATTTGACATAAGCGTTATACTACTTATGGTTATGACTTGTCACTTTATTCTGAGACTTTTTTCTCCACCTGCTACCGTTGCAGATAGACTGTTATTCACTCTCTCTGTGGTTTCAGTCCTTTTCAACAGTAAAGTAGAGTTAATATTACTGCACGGTCATTCATTTAAAAAAAAAAAGAAAATTGGCCATTTTATGGCTGCAGCAAAAATGACCTTAGTGTGAGGGAAAAACCCACAGAAGGGCACAGGGCACACTAAGGCCAGTTTTTGTCACAGCCTAGTAAAAGGATTAAGCGAGAATTTATAGGAATGTATGTACACTTCTCCCTCTGTATTCGCGGTTTCAGCAAACGCAGTTTCGATTATTCGCGGTTTTTAGCTTGCTGGCTCCTCCCCCCCTCCCCCCAATTACATCAGCTTACATAGAGAAATTGCTGATTCCAAACATTTACAGAGAAAATTGCAGATTCCTGGCACTTTCTTCACCGTGTTTTGCCTCTCAATCGGGAACAGGTCAGGTCTTCCACCATGTTATTCGCGGCTTCACCATATTCACAAGGGTTTTTAATAGGAAACAGTGAATAACATATGAAAAAGTTATTTGCGGGTCTATTAATCCCCTATCACGGCGAATACGGAGGGAGAAGAGTATGTAAATATTGCAAATCCATAGCACACATCTTTAAAAGCATAGCACGTACAGTTTTTTGTTTTCTTTCAAGTGCTGTGCGAGTACTTCAGTAAACAGTTACACTCCGAACTGCTCACTTAGTGGCCTTTGTCTATCTGCAAACTATCAGCATTTAACGCTGTGCAATTTCTTATGCACTATAAAGCCGCCTGATTAAGTTTTGTGAGGTATAAAATTGAAAGTACAAAAGGGCTGTTTTCTCTAGAGCTGTTAACCTTTCTGTCTAATACATAAGCATGGTTCTAACAAAGAACAGTGGAAAATTGAGTCTTGCTTTCTTCGGTTTTGCTTCAGTCTATAAAGTGCTTAGGACTCCTTTTAAGTTTCAAGTTTCAAGTTTATTAAAATATTTGATTGAACGCTTTTCAGAATACAAAGCGTTTTACAAAGACACAAACCGCAGTAGAGCTTTTGACCGCGGGCCGGCGAGATAAATGCTCCAATGCTCATAGCAATTGAATGAACGTCGGAGCATTTACCTCGCTGGCCCGCGGTAAAGAGCTCTACTGCGGTTTGTTAAAAGGAGCCCTCAGCACAGAAAAAAAAAAAAAAAAAGAGTATGCAAGCATTATTGCTCCACTCACAGAACAGAGGATATTATCATTATCTCCCTCTGTTATATTTCTTTGCACCGCACCTTGTTTTCAACTGTTTCGTAGAGAGCTGCTGATTGTTGGAAAAGGAACGTGTTCAGTTTTGGAGACCGTATCTGGCGAAGGACACAAAAAGGCTTGAAGCGGTCCAGAGGAGGGCGACGAAAATGATAGGAGGTTTGCGCCAAAAGACGTATGAGGAGAGACTGGAAGCCCTGAATATGTATACCTTAGAGCAGGGGTGTCAAAGTCGGTCCTTGAGGGCTGCGATCCAGTCGGGTTTTCAGGATTTCCCCAATAAATATGCATGAGATCTATTTGCATGTACTGCTTTCATTGTATGCTAATAGATCTCATGCATATTTATTGGGGAAATCCTGAAAACCTAACTGGATTGTGGCCCTTAAGAACCGACTTTGACACCTGTGCCTTAGAGGAAAGGAGGGACAGGGGAGATATGATTCAGAAGTTCAAATACTTGAAGGGTATTAACATAGAACAAAATCTTTTCCAGAGAAAGGAAAATGGTAAAACCAAAGGACATAATTTGAGGTCAAGGGGTGGTAGACTCAAGAGCAAAGTAAGGAAATTCTTCTTTATGGAGAGGGTGGTGAATGCATGGAATGTGCTCCGGAGAGAGGTGGTGGAGAGGAAAACGGTGACGGAGTTCAAAAAAGTGTGGGATGAACACGTGGAGGGGCATAATTGAATGGGACGTCTAAGTCCGTTTACGTCCATCTTGCAAGTCGTCCAAAGTTAAAAAGAGCTTAAGACACATTTTCGAAAGAGACGTCCAACTTTTTTTTACTTTCGAAAATCGTCTAATTATACATCCTGCCGATCTGATCGTCCAAGCCGCTAAATCCTCCATCTTTATACCACATTTCCGTCCAAGTCCAAAATGCCTAGAACAATTCCTGTTGGACGTGGGAGGGGTCTGCAAAGTGATGGACTGAACACCCAGACATGGCACCTAAATAGTGGGGTACCTTAAAGGGCACTGCTGTGAACTTCACATAAAGGGTGTCTTGGCTTCTCCTCACTACAGCTCACTTATAAGTGACGGTGAGCCCCCCAAACCACCTCCAGAATCCCCTAGACCCACTTATCTACCACCCCAATAGCCCTTATGGCTGTGGCTAGGTTCTTGTGACCTGGATTGGCCACCGTGAGAACGGGCTACTGTTCTTATGTTCATTTTCAAAAAAGAAAAACATCCCAAAAGTCGCTTAAAGTGGCAGATGGATGTTTTTCTCCCCTAACCCTTCCAATTCACTATTTTCAAAACCTATTTTCTAGATGGATTTCTATGCTGTTGGTCAGTGGTTCATCTAGATCGCAAGGGGGTGTGTTAGAGGCGTGGTGTGGGCGGGACTAGGGCTGACCTATGACTTGGATGTTTGTTCGTTTTTGCCCTAATCAAACATTTAAGAATATAGCCAGGGCACAATTTGGATGTTTAGGGCCACACCTGTTTTAATCTAATATAATAAAACACTAGGCCGTGCATGCACACTTCCTATGTGTGCGCCGGTTTTCCGTGAGCTGTAGCGACACATAGGAAGTGCGCATGCGTGGCTTACGGTCTGTCCTGTTGAAAGACGCAGTGGTGGCTAGTCGCACGATCTCCGCCAGCGTTCCCTCCCTTCCTGTAAGTTGGCCGTCCCCGCCGCCGTCGTTCCCTTGCGTTCCCTTACAGTAACTTTGCCGTTGCCGCCTCTCCGCTCTCTCTCTTCCTCCCCCCCCGAGACGGATGTCGACCGCGGCGGCCCGAGTCGGATGTTGGCCGCGGCGGCACAAGAATGCAGGGTGGAAGAGATGCTTGCGCTGGGTAGAAGAGGTGCTCGCGCCGGCGCAAACAGGTGGCTGAGGCGCGCAGCCAGTCTGGGAGAAGAAGATGTGCATGATGAGCTCGCTGGCCAGAGACGAGGCGCCCACTGTCCCCGCAGGAAAGGTTCCTCGGCCAAGAACACAGCAGCCCGGCCCGCCAACAGACCACCACGTGCCTGCATCAAAATCTTCAGCAAGACTGCTGGAAGGGGGCGGAGCTCCTCTTTTGAGTCTGCCCTGGCAGGGAGAAGAGGTACTACTAGACAGGGGGGATCAGGTAAGGGGTGCTGCTGCACAGGGGGGAGGTAATTCTAGCACCCGTTAATGTAACGGGCTAAAAAACTAGTAAAGAATAAGTGGCAATAAGGTACCCAAACTGACTAGGTGACCACTGGAGGGATATAAACATGACTCCCCTCCCCCACACACACACTTCACCAGTAGTCACTGACCCCTCTGCCACCCCGCAAAGATGTGAATGAAATAGTCCATATCTGCCTGTATGATAGCTTCAGATATCATGGTCAGTCTTTGTAGGGCAGCGAGCAAGTTTCTGGAGTAGCCTAGCGGGTGATGTAGTCAACCATATCCCACTCTATCTACTACACTTATGGTGTAATCTGTGAGCCTTCCAAAATCTCAAATCCCACTGTACCTACAAATAGGTGATACCTGCAGGCATAAGGCAGTTGGGACCAGTAGATTTTCAATGGGATTTGGGGGGCTCACCATACACTATAACGGGGTTATGGTGAAATGTGCACCCGGGACCTATTATGTGAAGTCCACTGCAGTGCCCCCTGAAATGCCCCACTACTCTGCTGGGGTGTCTTTGGGGCCAGTCTATTACAAAAACTGGCCCCTCCTACATCCCAGTGGCTGGGTTTCTATATTTTTCTTTTGGATGTGTTGTTTTTGGGGGTTTTTTCCCCCCAAAAACGGTTCAAAAAGATAGATTCACAGAGGGTAGATGAAGATCATAAGAATAGCCTTACTGGGTCTGACCAAAGGTCCATCGAGCCTAGTACCCTGTTCTCACGGTGGCCAATCCAGGTCACTAGTACCTGGCCAAAACCCAATGAGAGCAACATTCCAGCATCTCAAAGAATAGCAACATTCCAGAGCTGAGATTGTGATGTCATAATGCCTCATTCCACAGTGCCTGAGAGCCAAAATCATCAGTGATGTTACAGTGGCTTAATTGTCCTTTAAGAGCATAAGAATAGCCATACTGGGTCAGACCAGTTTAAGTAGTTTAAGTTTAAGTATTAGTGTTTATAGGTTCTGTGATTTAGAGTGCAAGTTTATATTTATGGGTCAGGTTAGAAAAGGAGCAAAGTTGGTGATATATAGAAAACTTATGCATGTCATTTAGGCATAAACAAAATGGATAATGCCAGTGTGGCGACCACAGATACTGGCACTGAATTTGTTAAACACTGCAGTTGGCGTTAACTAAGCCAGTTCCAGTACCAGCACAATGTCGACCCCCAATGTTGACATTCTGGCAGTAATGCAAGTTCATGCAATGAAATTCCTTGCTGGCTTCGAGGATCTACTGTACAGCTAGAGTTTACGAAAGAGCTCTTTTAGAATAAAAGGATACAGTCCATCAAGCCCAGTAGTCAATTCTCACGGTGGCCAATCCAGGTCACTAGTGCCTGGCCAAACCCCAAGGAGTAGCAATATTCCAGCATCTCAAAGAATAGCAACATTCCAGAACCCCAATGAGAGCAACATTCCAGAGCTGAGATTGTGATGTCATAATGCCTCATTCCACATTGCCTCAGAGCCAACCTCATCAGTGATGTTACAATGGCTTGATTGCCCTATACTTGGCTCACGTAAGAACATAAGAACGGCCATACTTGGGCAGACCAATGGTCCATCTAGCCCGGTAGCCCATCCTCACTGTGGCCAATCCAGGTCACTAGTACCTGGCCAAAACCCAAAGAGTAGCAACATTCCATGCAAAAAAGCACATTTTTGAAAAAACAAGATAGACGTTTTGAAAACGGTCATATTTTCTACTGGATTTTTGTGCGTGTTCCGCAAAATGTCTAAATTTGGATTTAGAGATCATATCGAAAATGCCCCTCCACATAAACTGTAAGCACATTCTGTAGCCAAAGTTCTAGTGCGCATCCCTTCATATGATGTATTTCCATAATAGTCTCATTCTGTTCTCAATGCTACTAACCAATGATATTTTTCAGAGAGATATTTGTTCCAACTCAGGATGATATGCAGGGCAACTGATGAACATATAGGGCTAAACTGAGTAAATGTCACACAAATTGAGGGTGCCGAAAAAATGAGTGCTAAGCACTGTTCTAACCTGAGCCACAAATATAAACTTGCACTCTAAATCACAGAAGGGCTCCTTTTACCAAGGTGCGGTACGCGGTTAACACGTGGAATACCGCGCGTTCAACCGCCTGCCGCGCTAGTCGCTATTGCCTCCATTGATGAGGCGTTAGTTTTTTGGCTTGCCACGAGGGTTAGCACATGATGAAATGTCCAACGCGCTAACCCCCGTAGCGCGCCTTGGTAAAAGGAGCCCTAAGGCCCTCTTTTACAAAGGTGCGCTAAGCGTTTTAGCGTAGATTTAGTGCGCGCTAAATCAATGTGTGCGCTAACTGCCAGTGCGTCCATAGGATAACATGCACACGTTAGTGTTTAGCGCATGTTTAGCGTGCGCTAAAAAGCTTAGCGCACGTTTGTAAAAGAGGGGGCAACACTTAAACTACATAATAAAACTTTTTTGTGCATAAAGTGCTCAGACCTTACCCACGTGCTCAATAAGTTCGAGCAAAGGTAGCAACGGGACCATCCTAGCACTTTATAAGTCCCGTACCGCCAGAAAATATCAAAGAAAATGTTTTATACTTAGCTTACGGCTCCTTTTACTAAGATGCGCTACGCTTTCTAGCGTGCGCTAACCACACGCTAAACATGTTAGTCTGTGGACACGTTGGCGGTTAACGCACGCGTAGATTTATCGTGCGCTAAACGTGTGCTAAAACGCTTAGGGCACCTTAGTAAAACAGGGGGTTAGTGTGGTAAAAGCTGAAACTTTGTAACATTCGGCGGTCTCCCAGATTGCAACGAACCCTTGTGAAATAACTAATAATACCAAACAGAAACTGCTTCCCAAAATCCCAGAGGGGGGGTCGATGTTTGGTATTATTAGTTATTTCACAAGGGTTCATAAGAACATAAGCCTCCGCTGGGTCAGACCTGAGGTCCATCGTGCCCAGCAGTCCGCTCACGCGGCGGCCCAACAGATCCAGGACCTGTGCAGTGATCCTCTATTTATACCCTTTTATCCCCCTTTCCAGCAGGAAATTGTCCAATCCTTTCTTGAACCCCAGTACCGTACTCTGCCCTATTACTCCCTCTGGAATCTCATTGGCTAAGGCTCTTAACATTTGCATCTCCTCTTCCTATAGGCTAAGGCTCTTTGCACCTGCATTGTGATGTCATAGAGCTTTATGGTTATAGAAACCTAGAAACATGATGGCAGATAAAGGCCAAATGGTCCATCCGCACCATCCACTATCTCCTCCTCTTCCATAAGAACATAAGAACATAAGCAATGCCTCCGCTGGGTCAGACCTGAGGTCCATCGTGCCCAGCAGTCCGCTCACGCGGCGGCCCAACAGGTCCTGGACCTGTGCAGTGATCCTCTATTTATACCCTTCTATCCCCCTTTCCAGCAGGAAATTGTCCAATCCTTTCTTGAACCCCAGTACCGTACTCTGCCCTATTACTCCCTCTGGAAGCGCATTCCAGGTGTCCACCACACGTTGGGTAAAGAAGAACTTCCTGGCATTCGTTTTGAATCTGTCCCCTTTCAACTTTTCCGAATGCCCTCTTGTCCTCCTATTTTTCGAAAGTTTGAAGAATCTGTCCCTCTCTACTCTCTCTATGCCCTTCATGATCTTGTAAGTCTCTATCATATCCCCTCTAAGTCTCCTCTTCTCCAGGAAAAAGAGACCCAGTTTCTCCAATCTCTCAGCGTATGAAAGGTTTTCCATCCCCTTTATCAGACGCGTTGCACTCTGGGAGACCGAGTTTCAGCTTTTACCACACTGGCGGTACGGGACTTACAAAGTGCTAGGATAGTCCCGTTGCTACCTTTGCTCGAGCTTATTGAGCACATGGGCCTAAGCCAGTGGTTCTTAACCTTGTTGGAGGTACTGAACCCCACCAGTTTCATATGCGTGTTCACCGAACCCTTCTTTATTGGAAAAATAAAATATGATTTGTACAAATTCAAAAAATAGGTATACAGTGAGGGAAAAAATAATATCAATTTTGAAAACAAAAAAGTTCTCCTATATTTCGAATAATAATAACATAATAATGAAATTTACTGCAAATCAGTGTGACGTCTGCTGTTGATTGATAGATCAAGAAACCGAGTACACGATCAGTCTTGATCAAAATCACTGAATAACTGATAGATGATTGAACGTGACCGAAGCACTATATGAGTCGGAGGTGTGTTTTGACCTCCACCGAACCCGCGAGACTGACTCACCAAACCCCTGGGGTTCGGTCGAACCCAGGTTAAGAACCACTGGCCTAAGCACTTTAGGCACAAAAAATTTTTTATTATGTAGTTTAAGTATTAGTGTTTATAGGTTCTGTGATTTAGAGTGCAAGTTTATATTTATGGGTCAGGTTAGAAAAGGAGCATGGTTGGTGATATCTAGAAAACTTATGCATGTCATTTAGGCATAAACAAAATGGATAATGCCAGTGTGGCGACCACAGATACTGGCACTGAATTTGTTAAACACTGCAGTTGGCGTTTAATTAAGCCAGTTCCAGTACCAGCACAATGTCGACCCCCAATGTTGACATTCTGGCAGTAATGCAAGTTCATGCAATGAAATTCCTTGCTGGCTTCGAGGATCTAGTGTACAGCTAGAGTTTACGAAAGAGCTTTTTAGAATAGAAGGATACAGTCTACCACTGCATCCGCCAAACAGTGTACAAAGGACAGGTCTGTGTAATACATAGAGGGTCGTCCTTCTCCGAGCCAGCAATCAGTCTGTTCTCAAAGGCAGTGCTGTAATGATTTCCCCCCCCCCCCTCGTTTGAACACTGCATTTTAAAATTTTGAATAAAAAAGGAAAATGAAAACAAGTCAGAGACAAGTGAGATTTTAGTAACAAAACAGGTTTTGGGCTGGAAGCCATACTTTCCTGGACAACCCTCTAAAGCATACTGGAAGTGAAAAATGGCGCATGAGGCCCAAATGCCCTCGGCTTTTCACACACGCTTCACAGGTTTAGCGCATATGCAGGGCCCCACAGGAAGGCTTTCTGCGTTCCTTTCTTTCTTATTCATTGAACGTATCATACCCTGGCCATTAAATCTCAAATGGAATTAAGAAAGTAGCGGTATTCTCTCACGCCAGATCCATGGTTATTTAGCATATGAAAGCCCGAGTGATTGTTCGAAGTAACAATTGGGAGAACAATACATGAAAAAAAGAATTTCCAGTTGCTGACACCTGGGAACCAGGGTTGCTATTTATTTATTTTAAAGAAAAAGCTATTTGGTTTGGTAGGGGGTGGGAGAGGATTGGGACTTATATACTGCCTTTTTGTAGTTACAACCACACTCAAAGTAGTTTATATCCAGGTACTTCAAGCATTTTCCCTGTCTGTCCCAGTGGGCTCACAATCTTTCTAATGTACCTGGGGCAATGGAGGGATTAAGTGACTTGCCCAGGGTCACAAGGAGCAGCATAGGTTTGAACCCACAACCCCAGGGTGCTGAGGCTGTAGCTTTAACCACTGCACCATTCTGGAAATCGAAATGTATTAGAAGTGAGTCAAGTAAAGGACAATCAAGCCATTGTGACATCACTGATGAGGTTAGCTCTTATTGGAGGAATGAGGCATTGTGACATCACAGTATCAGCTCTGGTTACCAGAAACTTTTCATACTATTTATTCAGTTTTCTATACCGTTCTCCCAGGGGAGCTCAGAACGGTTTACGTGAATTTATTCAGGTACTCAAGCATTTTTTCCCTTTCTGTCCCAGTGGGCTCACAATCTATCTAATGTACCTGGGGCAGTGGAGGATTGCCCAGGGTCAGAAGGAGCAATGCAGGATTCGAACCCACAACCTCAGGGTGCTGAGAATCCTATCATTCTCTTTGCAAGAAACTCCCCAACCCTATATGTCCTGTCTGTCCAAATTAGATTGTAAACTTTTCTGAGTAGGGGCCGTCTATTGCTTATTAGATGTACAGCGCTGCGTACACCTTTCAGCACTATAGAAATTATTCATAGTAGTAGTCTAACCACTAAACCACACTGGCAGAAACAGTGATACTGGAAGAATGCAAGCCTTCTCGGAAAGCATATAATAATAATAATAATAAATTTATTCTTTTATACCACCATTACCCAAGAGTTCTAGGCGGTTTACACCGTAAGAAACTGAACAATCAGCGAAGTACATACATATCATAAGATAAAACTAGAATTAAAATTAGAAAAGTAATTACAATGTTAAAAAGGCCTAATTATGTGATAAATTTGTCAAACAAAGCAGACTTTACTAATTTTCGAAAAGAACAGTAAGACATGGCTTGATAAAGACATTCTTTGAGCCAACATTGTAGTTTGCCTGCCTGAAACTCTAGGGTCCTTTCAAAAAAGGTCTTATATCTCACACCATTTGGCTTAGGATAAGTAAATAAGCTGGAACGTCTTGTAGTCCTTGATGGTCTATAAAATTCAAAGCGAGGGGACAAATAAATTGGAGACTCCTGAAATCAGCTTGAAACAAATACAAGAAAACTTAAATAGTATTCTTGCTTCCAATGCTAGCCAATACAATAATCGATAATATGGGCTTAAATGGTCGTTCTTCTTCAGACCATATAGGGGTAATTCGCTACAGGAAACCTAAAGTTAGATGTTGGATGATATGCGCTAAGCATGAATTCTGTAAGGATAATTGTGCGTGCAATTACCATTCTAGAATACTAGCGTAATTCCACAGATATGCGCTTAACTTTAGGCATGAGACTTATGCTGACTCATGGCTGGGGTACATGGCCACATTTAACTGTAGGCCGATAGGTGCATAACTCATTCTGCGAGCACATGTAAGTGCTAGATAAGTACCTGACCCGCCTTTGTCCCGCCCAGATCCGTGCCTCTCTTGCAGTTGAGCATAGTGGATTTTGTGTGTGCAATTTGCAGCACGCCAACTTAGACCAATTATGTGCATAACTGCTAACTAATACCAGTGAAGACCAATTACATACAGGCAGATCCCCGGGTTAAGAACGAGTTATATTTTCAAAGCTGTTCTTAAGTCGGAATTGTATGTAGCTCGGAACTTATAGATTTTTGGGTTCTTGCTGCTTACCTCTGCTCCCAGCCAAAAAAAAAAAGCCAACTGTCCCTACCAGTGTTGCCTCTAAGGTACAGCATGCACTGTTCTTAATGTGGCCCTGCATCATTCCTGAATCTGCTGCAGGAGAAGTGTAGGAGTCTATGCCACCGGAAATACTGCTCAGTGACATCAAATGAAGCCTCAACCGCGTTCTTAAATACGAGTCGTACTTAAGTCGGGTGTCTGTAACTCGGGAACTGCCTGTATAGGCAATAATTGGTACATTGCATTACGTTAGTGTCTTCTATCCCGCCCATACCTTTCAGTTCTAGGCGGTTTACACAAGAGTTGGCCTGGGCATTTCCAGGGAGAATATACATGGTTAATAGATGTAGTATGCGTCGGGGTCTGTGGAGGATCAATCAGGTTTAGTTAGATCATTTGAAAAATTTCTTGACTAGAAAAGCTTTAAGTTGTTTCTTGAATGTTTTGCAGTTGGGCGTCATAGTCAGCAGATTGGAGAGGTGGCGGTCTAGTTTCGCTGCTCTGGTGGCTAATAGTCCGTCATATATTTTTTTGCTTTGTATACCTTTGATTTGGGTGGGGTGTGTGAAATTTGCAGGAGTTCTCTTTGGTCTAGATGTGTTTTTCCTGATTAGGTGGTTGCTCAGATAGCTTGGTCCGTTTCCATTTAGGGCTTTGAATAGGGTGCAGTAGAATTTGTATTAATAATAATAATAATAATAACAGTTTATATACCGCAATACTGTTAAGTTCGATGCGGTTTACAATAGATTAAGCGAGGTACAAATTGATTGAATTTAAGAGGGGGGAAGAGGAGAGTTAATAGGACCAGAATGCGTTGTTGAGGAGAAAGAGATTAATAGGACAGAGGAATCACTATGGAGGAGAAAGAAGATGAGTGGGTCAGTTGTCTAGATACTTTAGGAACAGTTGAGTTTTTAGACATTTTCTGAATTCCTCATAAGTAGTGGGCGAAAGCAGTTGATCTAGGTCTTTACCCCACAATGCTGCTTGATGTGAAAGAAGGTGTTCATGGTGTTTTTTCAGTTTACAACCTCTAACTGGGGGAAGTAGGAATGAGAGCTTCTCTTGTGTCTGTTGGCAGAGAAGGAGAAAAGGTCAATTATGTATTTAGGGGCAAGTCCATTTAGCGCTTTAAAGCAGAAGCAGGCGAATTTAAACTTTATGCGTGCTTCCATCGGTAGCCAATGTAACTGCCGGTAGTAGGGTGATACATGATCGAATTTCTTTAGTCCGAAGATTAATTTGACCCCTGCATTTTGCATTAGTTATACACATCACATTTTTTTTTGGGAAATAGCTAAGTAGGCGATGTTACAGTAGTCAAGTTGACTTAGTACAAGGGATTGGACCAGGGTTCTAAATGCCGACGTATCGAAATAAGCTTTAATGGATCTTGGACTGGGAGCCAGTGTGAATCTCGGAAAGCGGTGGTGATGTGGTCATATTTTTTCAGCAAGTAAATCAGTCTAAGAGCTGTATTTTGGACTGTTTGTAATTGTTTTAGCATGTTGCTTGGGCATGACAGTAGTCCAGGAGTCCTAGGATTAGCGCTTGTACCAAGAGTTTGAATTGTTCGTTGTTGAAGTATTTTCAGATTTGCCTTAGGTTACGAATGCCTTCTGGATCGTTTTGCTGATTTGAAGTTGTCTATCATTATTCCCAGCAGTTTTAGGTTGGGTTGCATGGAGTATGTGATGGAGTCTATTTCTAGGTTTGTTATGGTTGGGGTTTTTTTTTTTTTTTTAGACAAACTGTCGGGTTTTGAAAACCAGTCCGGATACTCAGACAGCTCTCTAAAACGTGTACATGTCCGGGTAAATCCGGACAGCTGGTGAACCTACTGGGGAGGAGCCTGAGATTATGTGGGCACCATTAACAAGAACTTTCGGCAGTTGGAACCCAAGCACAGTACAGGGTAAAGCTTTGGATTCTTGCCCAGAAATAGCTAAGAAGAAAAATTTAAAAATTTAAATTGAATCAGGTTGGGCAGACTGGATGGACCATTCGGGTCTTTATCTGCCGTCATCTACTATGTTACTATTTAACTTGGACTCTATTGAATAAAGGTTAACTTACAAGTGAACACAATTTTAACATGTACAATAGTGGCTTGTTGCGCCTGCTAAAATGTTAGCGTGAATAGCTAAAATGTGTGATATCTACATGAGAGTATACTGTATATACAAATAAGATTTTAGTTGGTTTAAAGGTAAATAAATAAACCATAACGTGGTATAAACTATCACAGTGGTGGCCAAAAATACCAGAGGCAGGTGGCATCTTATAGATTAACCAATTTATTGAGGCATAAGGTTTGGAAGACCAGGGTCCATTTCAACAGATGCATGAATGTTCTTTAAGGTAAAGGGGATGGGACTTCATATATTGCTTTTTCTGTGTGGTTGCAATCAAAGCCCTTTGCATATTTTAGACAGGTACTTATTTTGAACCTGGGGCAATAAAGTCTTTCCAGAGAAAGGAAAATGGCAAAATCAGAGGACATAATTTGAGGTTGAGGGGTGCGAGACTCAAGAGCAATGTAAAAAAATTCTTCCTTACGGAGAGGGTGGTGGATGCTGGAATGCGCTCCCGAGAGAGGTGGTGGAGATGAAAACGGTGACGGAGTTAAAAAAGCATGGGATGAACACAGAGGATCTAGAATCAGAAAGGATAGTAAATATTGAAGAACTAAGGCTAGTACTGGGCAGACTTGCATGGTCTGTGTCTGTATATGGCCATTGGGTGGAGGGTGGGCTGGGGAGGGCTTCAACGGCTGGGAGGGTGTAGATGGACTGGAGTGAGCTTTGACGGAGACTTCAGTAGTTGGAACCTAAAAACAGTACCGGGCAGAGCTCTGGATTCTTGCCCAGAAATAGCTAAGAAGAAGAAAAAAAAGAACCCCAACAAATTTTTAGATTGAATCAGGTTGGGCAGACTAGATGGACCATTTGGGTCTTTATCTGCCATCATCTACAATGTTACTATGTTATGTTACTATATGACTTGCCAAGAGCCACAAGGAGCTGCAGTTGGAATCAAACTCACAACCTCAGGGTGCTGAGAGAACTGCTCTAACCACTAGGCCACTTCTGTGGAGCCTGCTAAAGCACCTCATTTAACATCTGCTCAGCCCAGGTGTTCAATGTGGGATGTTCAGATCGCCAAAACAAATCTCCCTTGGTGACTGGCCAGAATTGAAAAGTCTGTTAGCATGAGATATTTCATCCCTTAGCACACCCTGGCATCATCCAACATCCGTGTCCTCCTTAAGTCAGTCCCCCTAAGGCTAGACCTTCCAAGTCCTAAAGGTTTTCCTCCAGAGTGCTTTCTTATCTGTTCAGAAAGTCATCAGTTTAGAAGATCTTCACTATCACTTCACAAAAATCCTCCTGACAATATAGCTGCTAATATGCAAATGAAGTCACTAGATGACCTTTACAGAGGAAAAGATGACGGGGAGTTTGACCACTGGTGGGTTAATTTAAGGTGAATTGTGGGAGTCTTGCTGTGCAGAGTGGTAGATCTTGATGTGTTGGAGTGAAGGAGGTTGTAGATGTGCCTCAGTGAGGGAGGGGGGGGGGAGTCTGCCCAGATTTCTGGCCTTTTCTCTTTAGGATGGTTAACATAGAAACATGCTGGTAGATAAAGGCCAAATGGTCCATCCAGTCTGCCCATTCGCTGCATCCACAAATGTTAATTTGCATAGTAATACTGTGCACACACTGTTAAGGATAATTTTTTATCATGCACTCAATAACATTTATTATATAGCATGCTAAGTTCCACTGTAGTACGATTGATGAATTTTTACCAACATGCATGCGTGGAGGGGCATAATCGAAAGGGACATCTAAGTCCGTTTATGTCCATATCGCAAGTCGTCCAAAGTTAAAAAGAGCCTAAGACACATTTTCGAAAGATACGTCCAACTGTTTTTTTACTTTCGAAAATCGTCTAATTATACATCCTGCCGATCTGATCGTCCAAGCCACTAAATCGTCTATCTTTATACCACATTTCCATCCAACATTCCGTCCAAGTCCAAAACGCCTAGAACAAGCCCTGTTGGACGTGGGAGGGGTCTGCAAAATGATGGACTGCACACCCAGACATGCCACCTAAATAGTGGGGTACCTTACAGGGCACTGCTGTGAACTTCACAAAAAGGGTGCCATGGCTTCTCCTCACTACAGCTCCCTTATAGGTCATGGTGAGCCCCCCAAACCACCTCCAGAACCCTCTAGACCCACTTATGTACCACCCCAATAGCTCTTATGGCTGCAGGAGCTACTGATATGCCAGTAAGAAAGGGTTTTGGAGGTGTATAGGGCAGTGCACATGTTTCATATCAATCCAGTGATTACAGGGGCTTATGGGCATGGATCCTCCTCTCTATGGGTCCCTAACCCACCCCCAAGATGACTTAAGCTGCCTCTGGGCTGGACAACTAGGCTTTTCTATGCCAGGCGGCCAGGTGATGATGGTCTGGAGGCTAAAATTTAAAGTTGTGAATAAAATTTTTATGGGGGGGGAGGTTGGTGATCACTGGGGTAGTGTGTGGGGGTCTGTGTTATGTGTTTTCAGTGCTTATCTGGTGAGTTTAGGTGGGTTTTTGTGACTTAGACCATGTTTTGTGACTTAGACCATGGTCTAAGTCACAACATCCAAGTTCCGTCTAGGCTCTGTTGTTAAACTTTCGGTTATACATGCTGTACGACTAAGTCTAAGCCAGCCCACGTTCCGCCCAACTCCCGCCCTCGACACACCTCCCGAAATGCCCCATTTAGCTTTGGACATTGAGCAGCACTATGAAGGCCTAGGTTGTTTTTAAATACGTCCAAAACCCGATTTTATTATTGGCGCTTGGATGTTTTTGAGAAATGTTCATCCAAGTGCCGACTTAGGCCGGTTTTTGGACGTTTTTCTCTTTCGATTATGAGCCCCTAAGTGTTTTTAGTGCAAAGTTTATTGTAGCAGCTTCCTAATAATATCAGGACCCAAAATATGTAAACAAAATACAAATTTAATTAATTAATTTTACCCACATCAGATTCCCTGACACACTAGGTGGGATGTGAATACTCTGAAAGGTGGGATTTATCTTTGAAGCTATGTCCATGGTTCCCAAACCCCCAGCCAATCAAGTTTGCAGGATATCCTCCACATTAAGTGTGCATGAAAGAAGTTCGCATGCACCAAAAGCAAGGCATTCAGATCTGTCTCATGAATATTCATTGCAGACTTCCTGAAACTAACCTGCCTGGGGGTCCCACAGGACTGGTTTGGGAGCCACTATGAATGTCCTTTTGTAACCCGTTCTGAGCTGTTAGGAGGATGGGATAGAAATCTAAATAAATAAATGTATATCCTCAGGTTTACATGTGGTATTTGTTTTATTTCTTGCATTCTTGGGACTTTATTACTAATTACATATTTTTGTCTTATAGATTTGGCATATGGATACTATACACAACACCAGAAATTCACTGATGAAACTGATTGGTCCTACACAGGCAAGTATCGTCTCGTGATTTTTCATCTAAGTAGCCTGCATAATTATGGCATGATGATAAATTTTCTAGTGCAGGGGTCGGCAACCTGTGGGTCGCGAGCCACTTGCGGCATTTCTTGCACGTGACTGCTACTCTCCAGGACCCGACCCTTTAATCTCTCTCCCCCAACCCCACAATCCTCCCCACCCCCACCCGAAACTACCGAGGTACCTGGTGGTCCAGTGGGAGTCTTTGTGGCAGGAGTACAGTCCTATTGCTCCTGCCTCCTCACGGCTGCCTTCTAAAATAGCTACCACGACCTCTCGTAGCTGCATTTTCTATAGTACTGCGAACTGTCACGAGAGGTCGCGGCAGTCATTTTAGAAGGCAGCCATGAGTGAGAGGGCCATGCTCCTGCCACAAAGACTCCCACAGAACCTCCAGGTACCTCAGTAGGACCAGGGGGGTGGGGGGGGAGAATTGTAGGATTGGTAGGGAGATTAAAAGAGTCAGAGCCTGGAGAGGGGAGAGAACGTTGGCTATGGTTTGGGGGAGGGAGTAAGGGGAGAAGTAGAGAGACCTGAGAGGGGTTGGAGGGGACAGAAGCTACACCTTGCGGCTCTTTGTTAATCTTCGGTCAAACATTTTGGATAAATTGTCTCTTTGCTGTAAAAAGGTTGCCGACAACTGTCCTAGTGCAAGAGAGTACTGTAGTATATAGTTCTGCTACTAGCATAGAAGGATTTGCTTTGGAAGCAGTATCTTCCTTTTGATATTAATCATTATGAAACTATGGCAGCCTGACTCCTGGAGGTGGTATGAAATGACTAGAAAGTCCATGGGTAAAACAGTAACTACTTAAGTCACAATAACATCAGCTACTGAAAATGATCTCCTTTATTATACTATGGTACAGTAAGGTGCAAATTCTATAAGTGGCGTCCCAATTGTAGGCGGTGGTAGGCATCTTACCACAGTTTAACCAGCCAATCGAGATGAATGTATAAAAAAAAAATACCTGGAGGCAGGCTGCTTACATACATTGTAAGTGCTTTTGCGAGCCTCAGAAGGTGCTTAGTACCACTTAAGCTTGCCCAAGTTTAGACATGGGTGTGGTTTCACCCGGAAGTGGCCTTAGGCAGCTCTAGGTGTCTCCCTAGGGCCGCAATAGGTACCTGAAATGTAGGTCATCAAAATGCTGACCTACATTTCAAATAGACGCAGCCGCTGAACTGATCGTGGCAAGGGAATCTCCCTATTACTACAACCAATGTTCTCTCTAAGCTGCATATCTGTGCTGCCGCACACCTTCCTTCATCCCACAGTGCACCAGTCACTGATTGCCGCTCACATGGGAGAGCTCTGCACATCCACCAGTCAAAGAGACAGAGCTGGAACTTGATGGCCAATCAGGAGCACTTTTACAAGGAAGTGCTCCTGATTGGCCATCAAGTTCCAGCTCTGTCTCCCTGAATGATGAATTTGAAGAGCTTTCCCAGTAGTGAACCTCATCCTTCAGACCTTCTCTCAAGAATCCCGTCACCAATCTCGGCTCTGCCTTTCACTGGCTCACATTACAGGCTCATTGCAGCTGTGCTGATGATTTACCACAATGGGAGAGACTGGGAGAGCTTGAAACAGACAGCCACAGAGCTGTGATGCACCATAACTCTGCAGCTCCAGACTGCACTTTATCGACAAGTCTATCCCATGCCGGGTTCGCAAGCTCATTGAGATTCTCAGGCCTGCCCAGTCTCTCCCGCCATGGTAATATTTTGCACAGCCACAGTGAGTCTGTGAGGTGAGGCAGTGAAAGGCAGACTCCAACATGGCGGATGTACCATGGCATCCGAAAGAGGCAGGCACTACAGGAAGAGCGCCACTGAATATCCGTGGGTAGCACCTAAGTCAAAACCAGCTAATTTGTTGACGATTTGGGCACTGTTCCCTCTACACTGAGTGGGTGCCCTCCAACTGCATTGCTACCAGTAGGAGGTGGTGCTTCAATATTGTTTTCAATCACTAGGAAAAGGATCCCTGGAGTATTGTAGGGATTTGCCTGTCTCTCACTATTGAAAATGTGATGGTGAAACAGCATCCCCTACTGGTAAGACTGTAGGTGGAGGACTCCCGCTCAGCTTAGAGGAAACAGAGGGTTCAGGAGCAGAATTAAGTGCTGATTTTCAGTTCTTAACTTCATAAATAGGACCACATAAAATGCAGTCCTGTCTTTATGAGGTTTATCTTATGTGCTGCATTCTAAGTGCTTTGAAAATGAGCCCTTAACCACTTAAATGTTGGTTGGCTGCATATGCCTAGATATTCAGTGCAAGTGCCTGGAAATGGCAGCAGGTTGAATATTTACCCCTTTAAAATTAATCTTTCCAAAGGTGCATTTAGTTTTGGGAGTATAGACAACATGTGTAAGTTGATATTTTCAGTTGGGTGCTCCTCATTGGCCACTTGCAGAATAGGAATTGCAAAGTATGCCTGCCATTTGTCAGTCCTTTCAGCTAATTCTCAAAGAACCCAAGTAGTTTTCCTATGAAAATTAGCTACAAGATATGTGCACTTTGCAACTGAGCAAGTTATTCAGAATGACTTCTCTATGACTTATCTTTCTCCTAAGAATTCACACATCTCTGTCTTGCAATTTCTCAGCCATGCACGACCATTGTTAATTAGTTTCCATTCCGAGGGGCTGCTGGAAAGATCTCAGCCCAACCAAGAAGAGAATGATGTGGAGCCATGAAACTTACAAGTTATTCCACACTGTTCTTGACACTTTTCGTTTCAATGAGGTGAATGCATCTAGTCAATGGGCACAGGTATAGGGAAACCAAACCATTGTGACGTCACCGATGAGCTTGGCTCTTAGGCATTGATGGAATAAGGCATTATGACATCATAATACGAGGGGCCACTGAAAAGATCTCAGCCCAATGAGAATGATGTTGAGCCATGAAACTTAAAAGTTATTCCACACTTTTCTTTGACACTTTTAATTTCATGTCATATCATTGAAATAAAAAGTGGCAAGAAAAGCGTGGAATAACTTGTAAGTTTCACGGCTCCACATCATTCTGTTTTTGGTTGGGCTGAGAACTTTTCAGTGGCCCCTCATAGTGTGGATTAGGGTTTCCATATTTTGTACGTGAAAAAAGAGGACCCCCCCATCCCCGCCCCACACAAACCTTGTCTCCTTACCTTACCTTCGTCCCTTGCTCCCCCCTCTGCGGGATGGTACCGCTCTGGTGGCAATGGGTGGGGGTGGGGGGGTCACCTGCGGATGGGAGCCACATCAATTGCAGTCCCACCGCGAGTACCAGTTGTTCAGGAGTAGGAGCTCCTTTTGCGAGCCACTGTTGCCTCATTTGGTGCTGGCTGGAAATGGCAGGAAAGGCCCCGGCTCTGCCTGAGCTCGGTGCCGCGTCTGGAGGGCCTCCGAGCATGTGCAGACATGATGACAAACTGCTGGGTTTTAGAAAAACACCCAGACACCTGGACAGTCCTCTAAAAAGAGGACATCGCATTACATTACATTAGTTTCTTTTATTCCGTCAGTATCTTGCGGTTCTAGGCGGATTACAAAAGGAAGAGATTCTGGTCATATCCAGAAGATTACAGGGAAGTTATTGGTTGGAACACTTATAGTCTGGTGATGGAGTGCGATTGTCCAGGTAAACCCGGACGTATGGTAACCTTAGTGTGGATCCCTTCCTCAAATTAGTGTATCGTATTTTCACGCATATAACACGCGCGTTATACACAAATTTACAAACCGTGCATAACCATGCGCGTTATACGTGTGAGTGCGTTGTACACATGTTTTTTTTCCATTCGAATCCGGTATTCCCCCTGCGAACCGGCATCCTCCCCCCCCCCCCGCTCGCATCACCCCCCCTCCCCCGCAATCCGAGAGCGAGACCAGAAGGCTTTGAGCATGCGCAAATGCTCAAAGCCTAGTCCAGCCTGGCACAGGAAGAAGGAGGATCTCTCTCGCACCGCCTAGCCCAGCCCAGCCCAGCCAAACCAACGAGGGAGGATCTTCGGGCACTGGCACATCCTGTGCATTGGTGCTGATGCCGGTGCCGGTGCCCAATCGGGTAAGAGTTGTCTTTGCGGTGCTGGGGGGGATGTAGGATCGCGGGGGAGGGGGGTGATGCGAGCGGGGGGGGGAGGATGCCGGTTCGCAGGGGGAATGCCGGATTCGAATGAAAAAAAAAAATGCTCTCTCGGGTAAGCGAGCGGGGGGGAGGATGCTGGTTCGGAGTAGGCGGTAGGTTTTAGCATGCGCGGTATACGCGTGTGTGCGCTATATTAAATTTTTTTTACATAAATTTGTGTTCCCCGCGCGCTATACCCGTGTGCGCGTTTTACATGGGTGCGCGGTATATGGGTGAAAATACGGTAATACCCTTTGCTAGTGAAGTGAGCTGACTGCAAGAAGATGATTGTAGCTGGCCTTTGCAATTGGTTCTAGGAGGAAAGGTGGCAATGGGTTTATTTATTTATTTATTTATTTTAAAAAATTTTATTCCATTCTCCCAAAAGAGCTCAGAATAGGTTACAGGTGTCAAGATTAATTATTCCAGGGGATGCTTTAACAGAGTTTTAAGCATCGTAACCAGGTTCTGTATTAACCAAATAATTCTCCCCATCTCTTCTAATCTAATCTTTAATTTCTGGATCGCTCTATGCCTAGCTAGGTTCAAGGGGACCACCCTGAAATATAAAGTAAACAATATACTAGGAGGAAGTTCCCCTTTCTCTTTGAAGGAGCGCATTTAGGGCTCCTTTTTACGAAGGTGCACTAGGGCCTTAACACGCTAAATTGGCGCACGCGCTAGCCTCCTTTGAAGCAGGCGGTAGATTTTTCAGCTAGCGCGCACTAATCCTGGTGCGTGCGCTAAAAAGGTTGGCGCACCTTCGTAAAAGGAGCCTGTAGTAAAGAGAAGAAAACAGAACCCTCTGCTGACTCACTGCGATTGCGTAAGAAAGAAAATGCTAATTGCGTTCACTTGAGTCTGAATCTTGCTCTCTCTCTTGCAAAGCTCTCATTAGCGGGCATCAACTGAACATTTTCTAAATTGCTGTCGTCTGTATTGTCTCATTGCTGTAAACTGTATATGTTCTTACTAGAGAATGACACGGGGAAAAATTCTGTCCCCGTCACCGCCCCGTCCCTGGACCACCATCTTCTGCACCACCCCGTCCCCGCTGTCCCTTTCACTGCCCCGTCCCCGTCTCTGCCGTCCCCTTCACCACCCCGTCACTTTCACCACCCTGTCTCTTTCACCGCCCTGGCCCCATTCCCATCTTCAGCGTCTTCTCCTCTCCATCCCCCCACCCCCAGCACCCTTCACGCGGTCCAGCAGCTCCCTCCCGCCGGCCAGCCTTGCATTTCCCTCCTTTTCCCTTACCTTTTCTTCTTAAAATGGCGATTTCTATAAGGCTACGAGCTGTATTACAGCCGGAGCCTTGAAGTCGCGTCGGGTTGCCTGCTAGAAGTCTCCTCCGATGGAACCGGAAACAGGAAGTTGCATCAGAGGAGACTTTTACCAGCAGGCAATGCAACGCGACTTCAAGGCTCCGGCTCGTAGCCTTATAGAAATCGCCATTTTAAGAAGAAAAGGTAATGGAAAAGGAGGGAGGGAGATACATGGACGGCCGGCGGGAGTGAGTGGGCTGCCGGTTTGAACGCTCGGTCACCGCGCGTTCAAGATTGTTCACCGCCCCGTGCTACCATTCACCGCTCCTCGGGGCGGTGAATGGCCTTGTCCCCGAACTTGCGGGGACCATTTTTTTGGGTCACCGTTTTGGCGGGTTACCCGCGGGTCACCGCCACCGTGTCATTCTCTAGTTCTTACATATCATTCCTAAGCAGCAACGGCAACATGGTATGGCCGGATATGAATTATTTATATTTGCACCTTTAAATTATATTACATTACATTAGAGATTTCTATTCAGCCATTGCCTTGCGTTTCAAGGTGGATTACAAAAGAATTACAAAAAACGTATTACAAGAAGCAGTTATCTGGTTATTTCTAGAGGAGATAAAGAGTGGATGAGGTTGCTTTGGGGAATTGGGAAGGTATTGGGAAGTGGTATTGGGGAGTGGAAAGGAGCTCGGTATTATGTACTTGGTTACACAAACTATGCCGTTACGATTTATATGGGGACCGATGATTAAATCATAAGGTAGAGTTAATCTCGGGTGAAAATCAGAGCCTGATTGTCGTTCTTGTATGAAGGTCCTCTTATTTCAAAGTTACGATGTTTGATTTTGGGGGATATTGCAGCTTGTTTAGTGACGTTGAGTGTGGTTTTGTTGATTATGCTTTGATTTATAACCTTTCTCATGGCTATATGTTTTTCTAGGAATTTTTGTTTGCTATTAAAGTTTTTTAAGGCACCGTTATACCAAAATTAATTTCATGGAAGTACACACATCTGCAGTACAGTAGGGGCACATTTAATGATGCAAGTTTTCATCCAGAACTGTAATTTAATTACAACATCTGGAGAAACGTCAGTTCTGTCAAAATGATTGCAGATCAGCAGTATTGTGAGCATAAGAGGCTTTCTGAATTGGAATTTCTTTCGGTCTTTTTTTAATAGTTGCTTATTTTGCATAAGCAAAATAAAATTTAAGAATATAAAAGAGGAAAAAAACAAGTAATAGCAGATGAAAACCCACATTGTTGTAGGCCAATAAAGGCAGATTCCAACTGAGCGGAGGAAACTGCTGAGGGAAAATATGAGTAATTTTAACACATGCTGTGAAAATAATTTTTTTTTTCTGATTGCAATACATGAAGGGCCCACATTCTGTGATACTGTAGAAGTGATTAAAGTCTATTATGTTACTCTCTGGTTTGATGGGTCTCCTAGTAAACCAGTAACAGCAAAATGGTGAATCTGGCTCAGTGGGTGAGAGAGCTGCAGGTCATCCACATAGATGTTGAACTGAGCACTAGAGAATGACACGGTGACAGAATTCATCACCATCCCTGTGGATAACCGTGGGAAACTATCCCGTGTCATTCTTTTATGTCTATCTCAACCTCAGTCCTTCTACACCAGCATTCTTCAATGCAAGGCTTGAAGGTCAGTGGCTGTGCCCATTCATACTCTGATTCTTATCTGAGCCAAGTATAGGATAATGAAGTCATTGTGACATCACTGATAAGCTTGACTCTTATTGGTGAAATGAGACATTATGACATCACAATCTCAGCTCTGGAATTTTGCTACTATTTGAGCTTCTACCGGGTACATGGGACCTGGGTTGGCCTCTGTTGGAAACAGGATCCTGGGCTTGATGGACCTTCAGTCTGTCCCAGTATGGCAACGCTTATGGTCTTATGTTCTAACCATCCTGTGTCATTCTTTAGTGTCTATCTCAGCCTCAGTCCTTCTACACCAGCATTCTTCAATGCAAGGCTTGAAGGTCAGTGGCTGAGCCCATTCATACTCTGATTCTTATCTGAGCCAAGTATAGGATAATGAAGTCATTGTGACATCACTGATGAGGTTGGCTCAAAGGCATTGGTGGAATGAGGCATTATGACATCACAATATATGCTCTGGATACCAGAGACTGTCATTCTTTAGTGTCTCTCAACCTCAGTCCTTCTACACAAGCATTCTTCAGTGCAAGTTTGAGGGTCAGTGGCTGAGCCCATTCATACTCTGATTCTTATGTGAGCCAAGTATAGGATAATGAACCCATTGTGACATCACTGATGAGGTTGGCTCTTAGGCATTGGTGGAATGAGGAATTATGACATCACAAACTCAGCTCTGGAATGTTGCTACTATTTGGGGCTTCTGCCAGGTACTTGGGACCTGGGTTGGCCTCTGTTGGAAACAGGATCCTGGGCTTGATGGACCTTCAGTCTGTCCCAATATGGCAACGCTTATGGTCTTATGTTCTAACCATCCCGTGTCATTCTTTAATGTCTATGTCAACCTTGTCCTACAGCACCATTCTTCAATGGAAGGCATGAGGGTCAGTGGTTTTGCTCATTCATACTCTTATTCTCTCTCTCCTTAAAGAATGACATGATGATGGTTTCCTGCGGTTATCCGCGGGGATGGAAATGGTGATGAATTCTGTCACCATGTCATTCTCGACTGAGCACTACAATTGTATTTTCTGTGAAAATATAATTCTTCCAGGTTAGCATGTTCCATGATTTTAGCGTGACATTTCATTGCTCAATATATTGTTCAGTGTGCCGCGAGATGCCGGGGAGGAGGAGAGGCACTGGAGACAGCTGACTGCCTATAGGATGTGCCTCTCGCAGCGAGAGACACTACCGGTAGGCAGTCAGCCGGCCCCAGCTCCTCTCCTTCTCTCAGCGCCTCTTCCCTTCCAGTACTCCCCACTGGCGGCTCAGGGCCCCATCTGGAGGGCCTTTGTGCATGCGCAGACGTCGACAAGATGACATCACATATGCACGTGATGTCCTCACATCAACGTCCATGCACTTCCGGATTCCCTCGAGCTGCAGCCACCAACGTTCAATGTGCCACGGCTTCGCAAAGTTTGCTATAGCATCTGCCTCTTCATGCAGACCCCTGTTTTGGGGGAATTTTGTTTTCTGTTCCTGTAGAAGCCATTCTGGAAGCTACTTCCAGCACTGTACATATGGAGAAGAGAGGACATGGCACTGGATGCCAGGAAAAACTTCCTTGCTGCCAATAGCATGTTGTCAATGTTCCAGAGACATACTGTTGGGATTGAGAAGATGGGTGCGGTTGGCATGCTGCCTCTCTGGCGAAACAGCCAAAGTCTGCAGAATGAAGCGTCTCGATTTGCTCTGAACCTGCTGCCGGTGGCCTGGGCCTCTCATGCTTTGAGACTCAATTGCAGTTGTTCGGGAACTGACTTAGCAGGCTAGACCAGGGGTAGGCAATTCCGGTCCTCGAGAGCCACAGGCAGGTCAGGTTTTCGGGATATTCACAATAAATATGCACGAGATAGATCTGCATCTCAAGGAGGTAGTGCATGCAAATCCACCTCATACATATTCATTGTGGATATCCTGAAAACCTGACCTGCCTGTGGCTCTCGAGGACCGGAATTGCCTACCCCTGGGCTAGACCAATTATACTGTCCACATTTGCATATCTTTGCTGCTGCACGAGGAAAGGAAACGGGATAATGAAGCAAATGCATGCAATAGTCAGTTCTTTGTGTGGTGATGATTCAAGTGGCTGGTTTTATTTCTTTTGGTCTGCTCTGTTTCTTGTGCTTTTTTTCGTGTTTGCCGTTTTTGTTTTGTGTTCCGTCTTGTGATTTGTTTTGCAATTTTGCATCGTATACCAGCTCGATAGGTGATTATGGTCTGAATAGTGTTCAAGAAAGTTTTTATAAATGAATGCAAATAATAATGCTTATCATTTTTATAGCGCCACTGGACATACACAGCACTTCACAATAGTGATAAGTACGAGGTGCAATAGTTAAGCTCTGGAATGCATTGTCAGAGGTTGTGGTAAGAGCGGATAGCGTAGCAGGTTATAAGAAAGGTTTGGACAAGTTTCTGGAGGAAAAATCCATAGTCCGTTATTGAGAAAGACATAGGAGAAGCCACCGCTTGCCCTGGATCAGTAGCGTGGAATGTTGCTACTCTGGGATTCTACATGGAACCTTATTATTGTTTGAGATTCTATCTGGAATCTTCCTGTTCTTTGGGATTCTGCATGGAATGTTGCTACTGTTTGGGTTTTTGCCAGGTATTAGATTGGCCTGGATTGACCACCATGACCTGATTTTGCCACCGTGAGGACGGGCTACTGGGCTAGATGAAGCATTGGTCTGTCCTAGTAAGGTTATTCATATGTTCTTGCTCCAGGGAGCTTGTCTGAGGCAATAGAAGATAAAAAGGGCCATTCTATAAATTGACACCAAGATTTAGGTACCCTAATGCCATGAGCTTAGCACCAATTTTGTAATAGCATCTTAACGCCAAGATGCCTTTATAGAATACTAGCATAAGTCAGCATTGGCACCCCTAAAGTTAGGTGCCAACAGTTACGCCAAGTCAATGGCAACCCCACGGGGATGGAAGTACTTCCTGTGGGGTTCCCATGGGAATTTACCGCCTAGAGTTGTCCGAGTATCGCCTCCTCCTCCTTCCTTCAGTTACAGCGCAACTGCACTTGTCTGTAGGCAGTGGTTCTGACACTTTGCTGACGGCTGACACATAAACCTTCCCTCTGACATGTTAGCGCTTCAGAGAGAAGGCTTCTGGGTTAGCTGCCAGCAGAATGTTGGAACTGCTGGCTGCAGCCTTCAAGACATCTGCCTGTTAAGGGAAGGAGAGGGGAGAGAGAGGAAGTGAGAAATGCTTCATGGCAGGTGTGAGGGTGGGGGGAGGAGAACTGTTAGAAAATAGGGTGGAGGAGAGGGAGAGATGGTGCACAAAGGGAAGGGAAGAAAAAGGCAGAATTGTTGGGAATGGAGGTGTGATGGAGAGAGAGAGAGAAAGGGATGCTGTGCATTGGGAGGGAGAAGGAGAATTGTTTGGCAAGGTAGTGGAAAAGAGGGAGGAAGAGATGCATGGGGGGAGAGAAATAAGGGAGGGAGAAATGCTGGACATGGTAGTAGAGGGGAAGGGTGGGACAGATTCTGCATGGGGATGGAAAGGGATGTGATAGGAACAAATATTGGACATGGTAGTGAAGGGAAGGGAGGGAGAGAGGTAGCATGAAGCCGGAGCAAGTTCAAAATGCAGCCCTAAAACTACTGAAAAGCCTACAAGCCCATGACCCAGTCTCTCCAGCACTGATATAGGCCTACTGGCTGCCCGTAAACAAACACTGCATTTTCAAAGGCCTAGTGTTGGCATATAACTCCCTCTACAACATGACACCCAAATGCTTCTCAGACAAACTTCCTCTCTACACCCCAAAGAGAACGCTACGCTTCCAAGATGAAATATGCCTACATACACTATCAGGACACTCTAGGGTTACCAGGTGTCTGGATTTCCCCAGCCATGTCCTCTTTTTGAGTACTATATTGGAAGTCCGGGAAGATCTTCAATTTAACAACTTTTTCTGGGGAAACTGGACTCTAGTAATCCTACAGCAGCTCAAACCATCCGGAGTCCTTCCTCTCCCCACGTGTACCTATCCAGAGTCCTCCTCGTGCAACTATCCGGAGTCCTGTTGCCTCTCCAACCCCTTAGACCAGGGGTAGGGAACTCCGGTCCTCGAGAGCCGTATTCCAGTCGGGTTTTCAGGATTTCCCCAATGAATATGCATTGAAAGCAGTGCATGCAAATAGATCTCATGCATATTCACTGGGGAAATCCTGAAAACCCGACTGGAATACGGCTCTCGAGGACCGGAGTGCCCTACCCCTGCCTTAGACGTAATGGGCAAAATTCTATATATGGCATTCATAAAATCAGTTCTATAAGCCGCCCTGGGAACCACAACTAAATTTAAGCGCAGCCACTTTCACCAAGGAAAACATGATGCAAATGCCCACGGATTACGCAAATAAATAAGGGTAACACCCCTGATCCACCTATGACCTGAACATTTCTGCACCACCTTTTTTGATTTGCACAAAAAAAATTTAGGCACCGATCCTTCCAGCCCTGTGCCACATGCGCCCGTCCAGACTTGCTCTCGGGCTAACTTTTCCCGTTAAATGAAGAAGTGTTGTATCCTCTGAACCAAATGAAAATGGAAACCTGCTGTGACGAACGCCGAAATAATGAAGTCATGATACAGCAAACTTATTGTGAAGTCCCACCGCCTTCTAAAATATTCTGTTAATATGTATATGTGCACATAAGCATTCCAAGCATTTATGTGTATAAATGTTAGCTGCTACTAAGAATTTCAGTTTAGTAAATAGCTTCTGTTTTTTTTCTCCGCATTGCTCTTCTCCCTACCTTTCCCAGGCGTACCATATCATTTTTGAGATGCGAAGTACAAATATTACTTAAGCTGTTGGCATAATGGCATCTTCTATTCTATTAGCTCGCTTGACCATAACTTTGTTTTAGAGAACTATCCACAGTGTTCCCAGAGTAGAATAACCAAATTAGAGCCTATTGTGCAAGTTAGGACTCCTTTTCTTTTCTTTTTTTTTTTTTTTATAAATCTTTATTGATTTTCAAGTAGTAACAGTGCAATACATCTGAATCTGAATGTTTAACAAATCAAGAAAAGCATTTTAAACTTACAAATATTCGAAAGTAATCTTTTTCCCCACCCCCTTTACTTAATAATATAAATGCAAGTATCCTTCCAATAACCCATTCTTATTTAAAGTAGTAATACATTCCTAACCCCCTTTCTCCCACCCTGGACGTGTAAGGAAATCAGACAAAAATTAAAGAGAAATGACAACTATATAGAAGCAATAAATGATGCCAATGGGCCCCACACCAAGTTAAATACATTACTATGCTCCAATACCTCAGCATTCATTTTTTCATTGGAGACCGTATCTGGCGATTGGAGACCGTATCTGGCGAAAGACGTAAGAAGACTTGAGGCGGTCCAGAGGAGGGCGACGAAAATGATAGGAGGCTTGCGCCAGAAGACGTATGAGGAGAGACTGGAAGCCCTGAATATGTATACCCTAAAGGAGAGACAAGAGAGATATGATTCAGACGTTCAAATACTTGAAGGGTATTAACGTAGAACAAAATCTTTTCCAGAGAAAGGAAAATGGTAAAACCAGAGGACATAATTTGAGATTGAGGGGTGGTAGATTCAGGGGCAACGTTAGGAAATTCTACTTTACGGAGAGGGTAGTGGATGCCTGGAATGCGCTCCCGAGAGAGGTGGTGGAGAGTAAAACTGTGACTGAGTTCAAAGAAGCGTGGGATGAACACAGAAGATTTAGAATCAGAAAATAATATTAAATATTGAACTAGGCCAGTTACTGGGCAGACTTGCACGGTCTGTGTCTGTGTATGGCCATTTGGTGGAGGATGGGCAGGGGAGGGCTTCAATGGCTGGGAGGGTGTAGATGGGCTGGAGTAAGTCTTAACAGAGATTTCGGCAGTTGGAACCCAAGCACAGTACCGGGTAAAGCTTTGGATTCTTGCCCAGAAATAGCTAAGAAGAAAAAATTAAAAAAAAAAAAATTTAAATTGAATCAGGTTGGGCAGACTGGATGGACCATTCGGGTCTTTATATGCCGTCATCTACTATGTATTTTACTATATTTGTAGCTGGAGCATAAGTTTGCCCACCAAAAAGGGAAGTTAAGGCGACTCCTTTTCTAACGTGCATTATTTTGCACTTATTAATATTGTTGAAATTTATCTGGCACTTTACTGCCTGCTCTCTCCGTTTTATGAAATCCCCTTGGAACACTTTGCAGTCGTTTCTAGTTTGTGGTTATACTGAAAAAGTTTGCAAGCTTTGCCATCTCGTTGTTTGCTTCTTTTTGTCAGACTGTGGATCTATTGAAGCGGGACTGGTCCCAGCGCTGATCATGTGGGACATGCTGTTAGCCATTCTCTATTATTTTTTTTAAAAAAACCTTTTGGTTGAATTTTTTTCCTATTTTTTGTTTTTTAATCAGAGGACATTCTCTCTGATCCCATAGCAACTTGTATGAATGGCCTGTTTTATCCGTTGCAAGGGGATTTTATGTCTGCATGAAGTTAGCGTTGGTATGGCATCTCCATGAGCCAAAATTAGAAGATAATAGTGAAACAAACGTGCACCAAGAGAAATTTAGATTTTCCCAGAAACAGAACCTTATTGATTCTTATGATGCAGTGCAGAATAATCACAGATAATGCTTTTAGTGCAGCTGTGAAACTGCTGATCCTTTCACTAATTACATGCAGTAGTTAAAAAGCTCTGTGTAATTGATTTGGGTGTCTCTCTGCTTGCAGATCTTATTACATAATGTAGCATTACTGTATCATAAATAACTCACAGTTATAAAATCGCCTGCTTGATATGGTGCAACACTCTCACTTTGGCCCTCAAATTAGGTGCCAGAATGAGGTGTAATGAGGGAGGACAGTGCGAGGAAGTGGTTAAAGCTACAGCCTCAGCACCCTGAGGTTGGGGGTTCAAGCCCTGCACTTCTCCTTGTGACCTTGGGCAAGTCACTTAATCCCCCACTGCCCCAGGTACGTTAGATAGATTGTGAGCCTACCAGGACAGTTAGGGAAAATGCTTGAAGTACCTGTATATAAACTGTTTTGAGTGTGGTTGTAAATCTACATAAAGGTGGATGCAAGTTCCAATCCCTTTACCTGATGTCATGATGCCTCCTTCTACCAATACCTAAGAGCCAACCTCATCAGTGATGTCACAATGGCTTCATTGTTCTATACTTGGCTCACTTCTGTTATTCTATTGGAGGAGAGTGTGATGTAGTGGTTAGAGCTGCAGCCTCAGCACCCTGAGGTTGGGGGTCAAGCCCTGCACTTCTCCTTGTGACCTTGGGCAAGTCACTTAATCCCCCACTGCCCCAGGTACATTAGATAGATTGTGAGCCTACCAGATCAGATAAGGAAAATGTTTGATGTACCTGTGAGTAAACCACTTTGAATGCAATTGTAAAACTATAAAAAGGCAGTGTGCAAGTCCCAATCCTTTAGGTGCCACAGTGGTGCCCACTGAGCATCAGTTCTAGAATGGCATCTGGGCTAGAGAGTTGCATGGGGACAGAAATCCCACCCGTCCCTGCCAGGATCCTCTCCGTCCCCACCCGGATCCTCTCCGTCCCCATCCATCCCCACAAGGAATTACCTCCATCCCCACCCGTCCCCATAAAAAGCAGCAATTACTTCTGACAGGATCATCAATTCCACAGTTTCTTTTGTGTTTGCGCTGCTGTTTTCCTTGTGGAATCTCTTTGTTGGAACCCTTTTTTATTTTCTGTTCAGGTAATTAACTTATAAACCCCCCTCTTTTACTAAGGCTCACGTGTCCATTATATTATATTGACGAACCCTGCTTCCAAAGCCTTCCATCCCTGTGGGAGCCCCGAGGGCCAGAGGGGGGTCCCCATGGGAGTCCCGTGGGCCAGATGGGGGTCCCCGTGGGAGTCCCGTGGGTTGGGGGGGATTCCCGCAGGACCCCCACGGGACTCGCGGGATTCCCGTAATCCCCGTTCCCTTGCAGACCTCTAATCTGGGCATGCCTAAGCCATTATAGAATACTGACATAAAGCCACTTTGGCAAGTCGACCTCTTATGCCAGGTCAATGGATGGTTTAAGTGGACGCACCTAAGAGCGCCAGGCAGTGCATTCAATTGATAGTTAATTTAATACAGGGTCTCATTGCATAAAATAGCACAACTAACTGCCTTTATGGAGAGAGATTTGCCCAAGGCGGTATGCAGCAAGTAATAGCTAGATTGCCCCTTTATTCCCATGTTACTCCTGTGCTGGCCGACCTTCACGGCTTGCCGGTTGTTTGAAGAATACAATTTAAGCTTCTAACCTTGGTATTCAAATCTGTCCAGGATCTGTTGCCCGAAGTGATTGCTTCTCCGCTGCAGACGTATCTGCCTTCTCGTTCTTTGACATCACAAGACAGAGCTTTTTTTTTGGCAGTTCCCACTCTTCGTTCTGTCACCAAAGTTGCAAATCGATCACGTATGTTCCACGTAGCCAGACCGCTACTATGGAACTCGGTTCCAGATTCTATCCATCTGACCTCTGATTTTTTGGCATTTCGGAAAAGTTTGAAAGCCTATTTTTTCTGACTTGCCTGTTTAAATTTGGTTACTGTGTAATCTTGTAATTGCTTGGTTTTTTATTTGAAGGCACACGTGTAAGTTGTTTATTGTATGCTGTTATTTTAATAATCTGCTACATTCTGTTTTATTATGTATGACCAGTACACCCCCGTGAATTCGTGGTTCCGAATTTGCAGATTCAGTGATTCGCGGTTTTTCTCCACGGAGCAGCCAATAGCTGGAAAGTTCACATCTCCCCAACCAATCCTGATGGAAGGAGAACCGCGAATGACAGCTGAGCCCCGTGCGAGGTGAGAGGGTGGGCCGGAGTCAGAGAGGGGCCGCGACGAGGGGATGCAACTGCAAGCGCTTCCTGCGGGACAACTGGCTGCTAATGCTTTAAACCACGCCCGATATTCGCGGCTTTTCCAAATTTGCGGGCATTTCAAGAACGTGACCCCTGCGAATTTCGGGGGAGTACTATAATGTTTTCTTATCCGCATAGATGGTTGATATGCAAGCTACAAGTGTTTTAAAATACATAAATAAACATAGAACTTGCAATTTTATTGACAGTTTTAATAGTTAACAGGCACAAGCCGGTCTTGAACCTGTGATGCAGAGGTTCAGCTGCCTTCTAGGGGGCTCTGTTGTAGGCAACCCATGCTTAGCTGTGCCCTAAACAAGGATATATATTATTGTATAGGGCATATCTAGATATGGGCCAGTTATAGGAGAGCCTCCTATACATAAAAGAAACAAAAACACAATAGATTGTGAGCCCACAGAAAAGCAGTATATCAAATTCCTTCCCCTTCGCCCCTAAACATATTATCCCATCTTATTGTTATTACCACCACTTTTTCCATTTCTATAACTCCACTAGACATATGCTGTACAGAAACACATAAGAATTGGTCCCTGAACTACAGAGCTTACAGCCTGTTCAAAACTATTCTGTCCTATTATTTAACAGACTAGTCATTAAGCCCGTTACATTAACAGGTGCTAGAATATGTCTATATGTCTTTCTTTCTGTGTCTCTCCCTGCCCCTGTCTCTTTCTTCCTTTCTTTGTCTCTCTCCCTCCCACTGTCTGTCTTTCTTTCTGTCTGTTTCTCTTCCTGGCCCCCTTTGCCTGTCTGTGTTTCTTTCTTTCTGTTTCTCTCCCTGCCTGCTGTCTTTCTGTGTGTCTGTTTTTCATTCTCATGCGCTGCCTGCCTATCTTTCTGTCTCACTCCATGGCCCCCTTTTGTCTCCCCCCAAAGCAAACCAAGATTGCTCCCTGGCCCCCTTTCCCTTTCCTCCCCTCCCCCACTTTCCTGTGCAGCAACAGCAGCATTCCCCCTTCTGTGTAGCAGCAACAGCATTCTCCCCCCTTCCCTGTACAGCAGCATTCACCCACACTTCCCTGTACAGCAGCAGCATTCCCTCCTTCTCTGTGCAGCAGCATTCCCCCTTTCCCTGTGTAGCAGCAGCATTCCCCCTCTTCCCTGTGCACCCACCCCTTGCCTGCTCCCCCTGTTCCCTAACTTTTCCCTCCCCCGTCCAGCAGCATTCATTTCCTGCTCCCCCTGTGCATATGTCCCACAGAAATTTACTTGCCTCACAGAAAAGCGCTCCACCGCGCTGTTGCTGGCCTCGGTGTCTTCTCTACAGTGCGGCCAACCCTAGCAGAAAGAGGAAGTTGTGAGAGGGCGGGCCGTAGTGGAGAGGAGATGGTGAGGCCAGTAGCAGCACAGCGCAGCGCTTTTCATTTAAACGCTGTGAGCATGCGAGAAGGAGGAGGAGGAGAAAAATAGATGCCGGCAGGGGTGTTTGGCGGTCAGGGCGTGTGCGGCAAGCCGCTGCTCGCACCTGAAGATTTTAAAAGGGCGCTTGGCGTTGGGAAGTTGGGGCGCGTGTGGCAAGCCGCCGCTCGCGCCTGAAGATTTTAAAAGCGAGTATTTTTTTTTTTGTAGTTGAAAGACGCGGCGGTGGCTCCTCTCATGATCCCCACCTGCGTCGGATTTCCACTGCCACTGCCTCGTCTTTCAACTTAAAAATATAGTAAGGCAAGGAGCAGGGCAGTCCGAAGAACAGCACGGCTGACAGGCGCCGCGTCCGACATCCGCCTCGGGGGAGGAGAGAGGACTTCAGGCAAGGAGCAGGGCAGAGCAAAAAACACCACGGGTCGACAGCCGCACGGAAAACGGACCCACGCGATGGAACTGCGCATGCGCGGCCTAGCGTTTTATTATATTAGATAAGAGATTAAGACATTTCATTCATTGTGGGAAGGATTCAAACAATGAGAATATTGAAACAGGTGAATGAAGGGTTATGGCTTTCAAAATAATACGTTTTGAGCCACTTGAATGGATCATTTTGGCCGTGTAGATTGTTATATGAGCAAAATTACTTCTCTGATAAGCTAACGGGAATTGTAGCATTCTGAAGATGACACTATTTAAATGTGTAACTTACCCCCTCTTTCACTAAGGTGTGCTAACCGATTAGCGTGTATGCTAATCAAATTAGCGCACGCTAAACGCTAACACTTCCATAGACTAACATGCACGCGTTAGCCTTAGAGCAGGGGTAGGGAACTCCAGTCCTCGAGAGCCGTATTCCAGTCGGGTTTTCAGGATTTCCCCAATGAATATGCATTGAAAGCAGTGCATGCAAATAGATCTCATGCATATTATTTGGGGAAATCCTAAAAACCCAACTGGAATACGGCTCTCGAGGACTTGAGTTCCCTACCCCTGCTTAGAGTGTCTAAGTGATATTATTCAGTTGCTAAACATATATCTGGACCACACAAATTGAGCGTCACGGAGGGTGATTCTGTGACAGTGTTCCTATTTTTTTCATACCAAGAACATGCCTCTTTGGAGTCCTGCATATACTCAAATATAATAATAATAATAATAATAGATGAGAGACTGACTATAATGGTACTATATACCAGTGGGAAGAGAGCAAATGACTCTTAAAAACGCTCAGAGAAGTGAAACTCTGAAGGGGAGGTGGATACCTTCCCTTGGGACAAGAGTTTGCCGTCCACTCATTGCATTTTACTTTGTGAAACTTCACTTTCTGGCCACTGGTAAAATTATGAACTGTTTAAATGATTAAATCGACAAAAACTTTGTTCAAAAATGTTATACAAAAGACTCTTGCTCATTGGAAACTGTACACTTATCTGTGCAAGCTTTTTTTTTTAAAGTTTGTGGTTGTAAAGGCTCTTAGGGGTCTCAACGCGGCCCCGTTTCGAATATTCTGCTTCAGGAGACCCGATGCTACACACTGTAAAACCTCTGTTGTAACCACATTTCTTTCCAAGAGATGATCGTTTGTGAAGTTTTTGAAGTTCACAAACGATCATCTCTTGGAAAGAAATGTGGTTACAACAGAGGTTTTACAGTGTGTAGCATCGGGTCTCCTGAAGCAGAATATTCGAAACGGGGCCGCGTTGAGACCCCTAAGTCCTAAGAGCCTTTACAACCACAAACTTTTAAAAAAAAAGCTTGCACAGATAAGTGTACAGTTTCCAATGAGCAAGAGTCTTTTGTATAACATTTTTGAACAAAGTTTTTGTCGATTTAATCATTTAAACAGTTCATAATTTTACCAGTGGCCAGAAAGTGAAGTTTCACAAAGTAAAATGCAATGAGTGGACGGCAAACTCTTGTCCCAAGGGAAGGTATCCACCTCCCCTTCAGAGTTTCACTTCTCTGAGCATTTTTAAGAGTCATTTGCTCTCTTCCCACTGGTATATAGTACCATTATAGTCAGTCTCTCATCTATTATTCTATTCAATTTACTGACTAGTATTTACATATGAGTCCCTGTATGTTTTTCTAACGAAGTTATACTCAAATATAAGCAAGATTTTTGGGCCAGCTCAAAAATGGGGGTCTCGGTTTATATTTGGGTCAATGCTGACTCGCCCCCCTCCCAAACCTGTTGCAGACCTCTGCTGGGCCTGCCATGACACCTGGTGGGCCAGGACTGGAGGGATCTCTTCCATCTCCTGTTCTGGCCGACTCTAATAACTTTTACCCCCCTCCCCCTCCCCAGTGTATGTTTTAAATCCCTGGTGGTCCAGGAAGCAAGGATTCCTCTCACCTCCTGCCCCAGCCAATACTAAGAATTTTTACCTCCCTCCCGCCTCCCCCACATACTTTTAGAATCTCTGGTGGGTCAATGGTGAACCGCAGCAGCAACAACGACCTTCCTTCGCGTCTGCCCTTGCAGAGCTGCTAGCTGATTGGCTGTCACTAATTCTTGCAGGACCACGAGACCTTGCGGCAGTCAATCAGCTTATGGCTCTGCACGGGCAGGAGCGAAGGAAGGTCGCTCCTCCCGTGGTTCACCGCCGGACCACCGGGGATTGTAAAGGTACATGGGGGAGGCGGGAGGTAGGAAAAATTCTTAGAATTACTTTCCATTACATTACAAAGTTTTTTATATAACCCTATAGCCCTTATGAGTCCCAGGTGGATTACAATAAAGCAGATGACTGGAAACAAACCCAGTTAAACAGGCAATATTGAAAAAATCATAAAGACAGTTCAAAAATTTCTTGACTAAAACTGGTTTTAAAAGCTTTTTAAAAACTAAATAATTAATTTCTGATCTAACGGTGAGAAGTTTATTCCAAATAGTCGGAGCTTGATAACTAAAAGAAGCTCTAAGTTGACAGAATAGCTTAATTTATTTAGGTGATGGAAATTGTAAACAGAATTGATTTCGTTGTATATGACCCTATCTACCAATCATTAAGGAAACTAAAACCAGCAAATAAGAAGAAACCATGTAAAATATTAAAAACCAATACAAAGAGCTTATAAGATAAACCTAGCAGAAATTGAAAACCAGTATAATTGAACAAAGTAAGGTGTAATCCTTTCATATTTGGGAATCAAGAATATAACTCTAACTGCATATTTTGAACAGTTTGTAATCTCCTTAGGAGGCAGGAGGGATCCCTGATGTCCTGGCCCACCAGGACTTACAGCAGGCCCAGTTGAGGCCTGCAAGGCATCGGGAGGGAGGGTGGGGGATAGAGTGCAGAACCTGGCAAGGCAAGGCAGTACACTTAAATATTAACACCCCCTCCCCCCGGTTTATATTCGAGTCAACATTTTTTGGGGGGAAAAGTTTACCTTGGATTATATTCGGGTCAGTTTATATTCGAGTATATATGGTATATTCCGGAAAGAAAAATATGTGTCTGCTTTTCCTTATAGAATATTAGCATAGCACGTCAAATGCATGCCTATATTTTAGGCATGACTGCTGGCACCTGCCACAGAGCTGGTGCAAATGTTTGTGCCAATGTATCAACGTTTGAATTATCGGCATTTCATCAAACTCACTGTTCAGTTTTTCAAAAGTGCAATGCTGATCATCATTCTGGGTTATTAGTGTAACACTCTATAGAGCGCATCACAATATTCCAATAGAGAGACCTGTGATACGCTCTTTGGAGTATTATATAAATAGATAACCAGAATGGTGACCAGATGTATGCCTATGATAACACTGATTTACTGTTTATAGCAACTTTTTACTCCCTGATGCAGCCCATGTCGGGTTTTATCTCTGTTTAATATTTATTTATATATTTATTTTTAGTATTTATATACCACTTGTAGCCTAATGGTTTACATTCAGGTACTCAAGCATTTTCCCTATCTGTCTTGTCTTAATATTACGTCTTGTTTTAATAAATAGTTCATTCTAAATAGTTAAATAAGGAAGATCGCTCCTACCCATGCAGAGGCACTAGCTGATTGGCTGCCGTGAGATCTCATGGCACCCAATCAGCTAGCATCTCTGCATGGGCACCAGCGAAGGAAAGTTGCTCCAATTGCAGTTCACCGCTGGACCACCAGGGATTCACAAGGTATGCGGGGGACGATGGAAGGAGGAAAAACTTCTGAGAGTCGGCTAGGACAGAAGGCGGGAGGGAACCCTCCTGTCTCGGCCCACCGCTGGACCACCAGGAATTACGGCAGACCTGGTGGACAGGAAGGATACAGAACCTTTCAGGGCAGGGAAGGAGGGGGGCTGGGTGCAGAGACCAGCAGGGGGAGGGGGCTCGATGCAGATCCTGGCAGGACGGGGAGGAAGGGGGACTGGGTGCAGAACCTGACAGGGCAGGGCTCTGCACTTTAATTTAAACCCCACCAGTTTTATATTTGAGTCGACCTTTTTTCTTCCTTTGGGTCAGTTTATATTCAAGTATATACGGTACTTCATTCAACATGGAGTAGCCTAGTGGTTAGAGCAGTGTCCCGCAAACTCTGTCGAGATGCAGCACACTAAATGTAGTGGCCGCGGCTTGAGGCATCATAAGTGCGTGGACGCCAACAAGATGATGTTGCATGCATGCATGATGTCATCGTGTCGACGTCCGTGCATGGGCCCTGAGCTGCCAGTGGGGGGTGCTAGCAGGGAAGACGTGCGGCTGATTGCCTACATGATGCGCCTCTCACCGCGAGAGGTGCATCCTGTAGGCAATCGGCCAGCGCCAGTTCCTCTCCTCCTGAAATTTCAGGAGGCACACAGTTTGTGATACACTGGGTTAGAGCATTGCACTTGAAATCAAGGGGAGACAAGTTCAAAAACCCAATGCTGTCCCTTGTGGTTTAGGGCAAGTCACCTAACTTTCCATTGACTCAGGTACAAGTAAACCTGAATGTAAGTCACCTTGAGCTAGTAGTGAAAAAGGTATTACATTACATTACATTACATTACATTAGGGATTTCTATTCCGCCATTACCTTGCGGTTCAAGGCGGATTACAAAAGGTTAATTTAAAAAAAACAGAGTTACAATGATTAGCTAGAGAGGTAAGTTGTAGATCTTATAAACATTTAGCGGGTTGTTGAGGGTGAGGTGGTTTGTAAGAGAGTTAATAGGTGGTCATAGTGGGGATTCTTTTGTTATTATTAGTGCAGTAATGGGTAGATCAAATGTCAGTTTTAGAGTTACTGGTGGTGGTGTTATTGCTGCTTCAGGAATTTCTTGAAAAGTGTGGTTTTTATTTCTTTTCTGAACGTCCTATAGTCTGGGGTGGTCATCAGAAGGTTGGAGATCTGGTTGTCCAGCCTTGCGGCTTGAGTGGCTAGGAGGCCGTCGTGTAGTTTTGTTCTTTTTACTTCCTTGATTGGGGGGGGTATGAATGGGGAGTGCGTTTTTCTGTGTCTGGTAGTGGGTGCTTGGATGAGGCGATTGTTCAGGTATGATGGGCTGTCTCCGTGTAGGGTTTTGAATAATATGCAGTAGAATTTGAATTGGATTCTTTCTTGGATTGGAAGCCAATGTGAGTTGATGAAGGCTTCAGTGATGTGGTCATGTTTTTTCAATGAGTAGATGAGTCTCAAAGCTGTATTTTGGATTGTTTGGAGTTGTCTTATCGTAGTTGCAGGGCAAGGAAGGAAGAGGATGTTACAGTAGTCCAATATACCTAGTATTAGGGATTGTACTATAAGTTGGAATTGTGTTCTTTCAAAGAATTTTCGGACTTGTCTCAGATTTCTCATGACTGCGAATGATTTCTGAATTGTTTTATTTATTTGCGGTTGCATAGTGCAGCATCTGTCTATGGTCATGCCAAGTAGTTTTATGGTGGTTTGGATGGGATATTTGATTGCGTTTATATCTAGGTTGGTTGTGGTTTGGACCTTGTCATTTTCGAGGAGGATGAATTTGGTTTTGTCTTGGTTGAGTTTAAGTTTGTGATTTTTCATCCAGGTTGTGACTGTTTCAAGTGTTTGGTGAAGTTTGTCTGTCATGGTAGGTTTAGAATGATCGTATGGGATGAGGATGGTGATGTCATCCGCATAACTATAGGTGGTTATGCCCAGATTGTCCAGATGCGTTCCTAGAGAAGCAGTGTAGAGATTGAAGAGGGTAGGGGATAGTGGAGATCCTTGTGGTACGCCGCAGGGGTTTGACCAGGATTCTGACTTTTCTTTGTTTGATTTTACACTGTAGGTTCTGAGTTTTAGGAATCCTTCAAACCAAGAGTATACTTTATCTGAGATGCCTATTGCATCTAAGATCTGTAGAAGGATGTTGTGGTCCACTAAGTCGAATGCCGCAGTTAGGTCCAGTTGTATGAGAAGCATTTTTTTCCCTGTACTAAGTTGTTGTCTGATGGTATCCATAAGGGAGCCTAGTAGTGTCTCTGTACTGAAGTTTGTTCTGAAGCCTGATTGCATGGGGTGGAGTAGGTTGTGGTCATCTATGTAATCGGTGAGGAGTTTGGCTACTAGGCCTTCTATAATTTTGACATATAGCGGAATTGAGGCTATAGGTCTAAAGTTAGATGGGTGGTTTTGTGGTGCTTTTGGGTCTTTTTGGATTGGGGTGATGACGATTTCGCTGAGGTCAGCAGGGAATGTGCCTTCTGTGAGCGTGAATTGAATCCATTGTAGAGTTATGGTGCGGAATTTTACACTAGAGGTGGTAAGGAGATATGAGGGGCAATGGTTGAGGTCACAGGAGGCATGGCTGTATTTTTTGTAGAATTTGTTGAATTCTGACCATTGTATGTTGGGGAATTGAGTCCAAATTCTGTCTGCTGCGGTTGCCTCTTTTCCTGTAGGGTGGATTGTGATTGGGTTTTGATGGGATGGGTTAAGGATGAGAGTGGCTCTGGTGTTGGTAATTTTGTTCTTGAAGTGTTCTGCTAAGAGGGTGGGTGATGGTGGAGGGGTGTTCGTGGTGGTAGTGTATGGTTTGGTGTCTGTTAATTCTTTCAGGATTTGGAATATTTTTTTGGAATCTTGGGTTTCCGTGCCTATGAGATTAGTATAGTAGCTTTTCCTCTTATCCCTTAGTAGATTTTTGTATTGTTTGTTGATTTTTTTCCAGTCGGTTTTTGTTTGATCTTGGTTCTTTTTTCTCCATTTTCTTTCTAATCTTCTACACTGTCTTTTGAGTTGGAGTAATTCATTATCAAACCATTGGTCTGATTTCCTACTGGTTCTGGTTTTGGTTTGTAGGGGGGCCAGATCATCAAGGATGTTGGTGGATACATTTTTCCAGTGGGAGATGAAGTTTTTTGGGTCGCAGTCTTGGATAGTTTCGTCTACATTTGACCAAAAAATGGTTGGGTCGATATGTTTGCGTGTGGTATATGTGGTTTTTTTTGATTGAGGTGTGTGTTTGGTCTTGGTCCAATTGATGTTGAAGTTGTATGTGTAGTGGTCTGACCATAGGGATGGGGACCATGTTCCGTTAGGAGTTTGGATTGCTGGATTGGATGGTTGGTGAGACATGAATGCAGCAATGTCCAGTTGATGACCTTTTTCATGGGTGGTTTGTGGGTTTAGGATCTGGAAGGATAAGGCATTGAGGAAGGATAGACAGTTATTTGCTGGTGTGGAGGTTGTGTCTTCTAGGTGTAGGTTTAGGTCTCCTAGGATGAGGTTATATTCTGCTGTTAATGAGTTTTGGTAGATGAAGTTTTCAAATTCAGGTCTCACTGTGGTCCAGTTTCCTGGTGTTATGTAGCAGAGTAAGCAGTTTAGTGAGTTTTTTAGTGTTGGGTTTGTGAGTTGACACGCTAGGAAATCCATTTGCGGAGTGGATGTTTTTTCAAGTATGTTTAGAGTTAGGGAGTTCTTAATTATTATTGCTAGTCCTCCTCCTCTTTTTTTTTCTCTGCAGGTTACTGTTATTTTGTATCCCGGCGGGCATACTTCTTTTATTCTAGGGTCTGTGTCTGAGGTTAACCAGGTTTCAGTGAGGAATAGGCAGTCAAGTTTTTCTGTTTTTATCCAATTTTTTATGTTTTCTGTTTTGGGTCCTAGTGCTCTGATGTTAACATAGGCACATGTAAGGGAGGTCGTGTCGGTCTGGGGAATGTAAGTTGTTTCTGGGTATATGAGTGTTGTGGGAGTTGGATGAGATTTTGTTTTAGGAAGTGTTGATCTTCTTCTCCAGGTAACAGTGATGGAGTGTTGAGTGCTGGCGTGGTGGTTCGAGTTTCTTGATGTGAGTATTCTTCTGTTGGGAAGTTGGAAGTTGGTTGTACTGGAGGATGTGGTTGTGGTGGGTAAGTTGTTTGCTGCTGCTTTCCAACTAGAAATGAGGAGGATTATCAAAAGGGTGGCTAGTGTGTGTGTATGCAGGGAGAGCTTCATTTTTGATGTCTGGTTCGGAGTGTTAGGTAGAAGGAATGGTTCTCCCTTAGAGTCCCGGCTGGATCGGGAGTGGCTGGTTTTTTCGTGCTGGGAGGGGGGGAGGAGCGGGGATCTCTCGCTCCTTACCTTATATTGGAGGCCGGCAGGAGGTCCTGTGGAGTGGTCTTTGGGGCGTTGGTGTTCCCGGTTCCAAGGTCCGCAGGTGCTCCTCTCAGGTGCTCCACGAAGGCGCTCACTAAGGCGCAGGCGCCTTTGTCGTGCGCCTTCGTCGGCACGCCGAACGGCGGCGCGCCGTTGGCGCTGTGTCTTTTTAATGAATTTGTCCTCCTGCGGGATCGGGGGGGCGGAGCAGGGCTCCCACGCCGGCCCGGTCGTGCTGGAAGTATGAGCTAAATCCAACGGAATAAGTCATGCAGAAGCTTAAAGAAATTGATGTCACCCAGTTGCTGCATTAGTGTCCACCCAGATCCTCAACAAACTTGAAATGAAATCAAGTTTCACAAACATGGCACTATAGTTGGACTTTGAATTTAAAAAAAAGAGAGAAAGTGCCAACCTTAGAATTTAAATCAGATCATTGTTTTGGACTTTATTGTAATATTTTTTTGAAACCAGCACATTTGAATGAAAGGGAGAATGACTCATTTAGATGTGGGAGTCTGGGGGGCTTGAAAGGATAGCTGGAGTCGACATGATTGGCTGATTTTTGCCATTCCACTGCTGCCATAGGAACACGGGAGAACAATGGCCGCCACTGCTTTACTGCATAGAGTCATGTAAATTCCAGCTGTGCTGCTGTATTTGATCCTTTCGGGTCCAGATAGGGAGTTTCCAGTTGGCTGTGCTGTGCTCATATTTGAAAAAGACAGAAATAAGAGCTTGAGATGTTAACATTTCAGATGTAAATTACATTTCAACATAAGTTGTATGCTTATCCTTCAGCTGTGTCATGAAGCTATATAAAACGGTTATAACCTTGCTGTTCTTGCAAGTTCTCCCTTTTGTGCATTATCACTAGGTGTGAGGTTTTACAAGCTTCAGGTTGGAAACTTTTCTATGCGTGTTTCTTCTGTGCTTTGAAGTGAACAAAACCGCCACGAAAATAAATGTTGAATACGTCTATAGAAATGGAGAAAAAGGACAGCGTCTGAAACATTGTGTATACTAATGCCCTTAGTATAGAAAATAAAGCTCTAGGGCTAGAGGCTGATTTAGATTTGGTGGTCGTCATAGAGACCATGACTGGCATATCATTATACTGGGCTGCAATCTATTCAGGAAGAAGGAGTGGCTTTATAGGTTAAAGTTCATGCTAAAGCAACAGAATTGCAGGATTTAAGAGGTCAGGAGGAGGCACCTGGAAATTCATTTTCATTGGACAATAGATTTGTCATCATTCGTGTACGCAGATGATAAACAAATACTGATAACTTTTGATCCCACCAATACATATGAGATCTTAGCAATAAACAACATATCATACATATTCACATTTCACAATGCAACAAATTCAAACTGAATCCTGATAAAACCAAAGCATAAACAGTAGAGTTTCGGTTAACCAGGTCTCAGTTAACTGGGACTCGCATGCAACCGGCAAAAAATTGCCAGTGAAGAAAAAAAAAAGTCTCCCGAAACACCAGTGACAGAGTCCTGAGCCGCAAATACTCCCTCCCTCCTTCCCTCAAGCCCGGAAGTGGCAGAAGCAGGTGGTGGTTCAGAGCCGCAAAATCCCTCGCTCCCTCCCTCCTTCTCGCCCTTCCTTACCCGAGTGCAGCCGGTCAGCAGGAGGCAGCCTCAAAACAGGCTGCTCATGGCCAGCTCTGGCAGGGCCTTTTCTCTGCTGAGTCGGAAGTGACGTGTCAGAGGAAAGGCTACATGGATGCTGAATAACTGAGATTCTACTGTAGCAAACTCTCCATTCCACTCCAACTATCCAATCCAATGATAGAATTTTCAGAATCACAGAAAATACTAGGGGTAATCCTAGACAATAAACTATCTTATTAACAATATATTTAATCTCTAGTGAAAAAAAATCTTTTTTCAAGCTCATGATACTTTGTTTCATATGATCTCCCCTTGATTTAAAAAAAAAAAAAAAAAAAAATCCTTATGCACCTAGTCTGCTCCCTTATAATGAAGCAACTGGACTACTGTAATTCACTTTTCCAGGATCTCAATCGGTTTGATATTCTTCAGTTGATTCAAAACTTGGTGGTTAAACTAACATTAGGAGCATATAAATGGGATCACGATACTCCACTATTGAAGCAAGAGCATTAGCTACTGATCTCATCCAGAATCCTAAGATTAGTTCTTAAAGGGGCAAATTCTGTAAAAGGTGCTTAATGTTAGGTGACTAAATAAATAGGTACCTATCTGAATGAGTAAATTGGCTTCAATTATGAGCTTCATGCTACCGGTGAAGACTGGCTCTCTAAAATGTGTATGGCAGCGGTCTTGAGACACTGGAGTGCCAGAGGGGGTGGGCAACTTGCCTGGGTGAAATAGAGGTGGCTTGAACATAGGAATTGCCGCTTCTGGGTCAGACCAGTGGTCCATCGTGCCCAGCAGTCCGCTCACGCGACAGCCCTTAGGTCAAAGACCAGTGCCCTAACTGAAATTAACCTTACCTGCATTCGTTCCAGTTCAACAGGAACTTGTCTAACTTTGTCTTGAATCCCTGGAGGGTGTTTTCCCCTATAACAGCCTTCGTAAGAGTGTTCCAGTTTTCTAGCACTCTCTGGGTGAAGAAGAACTTCCTTACATTTGTACGGAATCTATCCCCTTTTAACTTTAGAGAGTGCCCTCTCGTTCTCTCTACCTTGGAGAGGGAGAACAACCTGTATTTATCTAGTAAGTCTATTCCCTTCATTATTTTGAATGTTCTGATCATGTCCCTTCTCAGTCGCCTCTTTTCAAGGGAGAAGAGGTCCAGTTACTTTAATCTCTCACTGTATGGCAACTCCTCCATTCCCTTAACCATTTTAGTTGCTCTTCTCTGGACCCTCTTGAGTAGTACCATGTCCTTCTTCATGTACGACGACCAGTGCTGGAAGCAGTATTCCATGTGGGGGCAAGTACCATGGCGCAGTACAGTGGCATGATAACTTTCTCCAATCTGTTTGTGATCCCCTTCTTAATCATTCCTAGCATTCTGTTCACCCTTTTCACCACAGCCGGAGTGCCAGAGGGGCGGCTTGAGACACCAGAGTGCCAAGACCAAGAGCTGGATTGCCTTGGACAAGAGAGGGAGAGATATGCCCACCTAACGTGGGTTCAGGCCCACCCAAAATTGGGTGTCTGGCTATGCCCCTGTAAGCATTTTTATCCCATCAATTCCTATAAATATGCAGTTGAAAGTTGTGCATATTACATAGTTTAAACCAGTGGACATTATATTGAAATACCGTGTGCAGGTTGTTGATTGGCTCTTTCTGACTGCCCTTCTTTTCTTCCTTCTCACATTATTTATTTTGACATTTTTATAGCTCCCTAAACCAGCTTAAATGGCACATAAATTGCAAACAATGAAAGCAGGATGAATATAGACTAGAGGCAGACTTGTTGTTCAACAGCTCGTACACCTCCCTTGAACAGATGGGCTTTACGCTAGAAGTGAAACCAAGTCAAAAAGAGAACCATTTGGCTATTGGATGGCAAATGATTACTGTGTCAGGGTGCTAATAAAGAGGCTATACGCTAATGAGGGGATGTTTGATAGTCATAAGGGATGACCAGAGACTGATTTCGGAGAGCTTTGGAAGTGAATGTAATATCCAGTGAGAGGAATCACGAGACAGATAGCTTTAAAGATGAGAAGTTTAAAAAAGTAGGCCTTGGGTTTAATGAAAGGCAGTGTAGCTTCAGTGATAGAAGGGGAGAGTGAGCTGGGAGATTGGCTTAGCCACCCTTTGCATAGAAGGGTTTAGACAGAATCAGGAAAGTCTATAAGCTTGTGCCTAGAGCTGCACACCACTTTTGCACGTCAAAGGTCCCTTTAATTGGCATTTTCATGTGTGATCACTAGGCTCTAGGTGGACGTAAACATGGGAGAAGCATGTGCAGACCATGGATGTGACACTGATGGCAATAATAGTATTAAGCAGGATATAAGGGGGATACCCCTTGCCTGGGAAAACTGAAAAGACACCAGTATGTGTATATATATATATTGTCACAAACCCCCTTGCAGTCCAGGGCTGGCGTGTGACAAACACACTGCTTCGGGCGCGTCCCCTTTAACTAGGGGTACCTCCAGGATTTTTAGGCGGCCCCAGACAACGGTCTAGGCCCCTCGAGATATAGGGGAAGTACAAGGTTTCACTATATCACCAAGCAAACGAGTTCTTTAGGAAAACATAAGTGGTTTATTCTGACCTCCAGGTCAAAAGATATGCAACAAGCAAAACAATATCACTTTGCAGGTCATTGAACAAAAATAGTAAATTGGCAAAAATCAAACTTACAGTACATTTTCAAGCAGACAAGAACTCAGTTGGGAAAAATCGTCACAGCACACTCTGTTAGCAGCACAGCTTCTCTCTCAGCTCCTACGTGCAGGCACAAATCACACAGCTGAGACGGTTAATCTAATTAGCTCCCTGCAACGGGAGTCACAGTAACTTTCCTACAGTTCCAACAGCACTTTAAACAGTTCAGCCTGCATCTGGTTCACAAACTTGTCTTTGAATGCATAACTTGATTCAGACTTCAGGCAAGTATTATTCTCCAACTTCCTATGCTTATACAGCTCAATATATATATCCCCTTCTTCAGGTTTAACTTGGGCAACAGAGAGAGAAAAAAAAACAATATGCAAAAAGAAAACACATAGCACAAACAGTTTCCCTGTTGCTGCATTCTTTCATTCAGAATTCCATACCTTCTAACTGGCCTTCTACCCTAGGGCCAGCTATTTCTATCTCCATGCCTTCTACCTGGTCTGGCACTGGATAGTTTGAAGGGGTTAAGACTTCCTCCAAATCCTGCATGGGATAATCCAGCTCGTTTTCCTCTGCTGCCCTGTTCCACAGCTCCTCTCCTGCCTTGGGCTGTGGGAGTGACTCGCCCTCGTCACTCGCTCCTCCTCCTCCTGTTTGTCTCTGCCTGCTTTTAAACAGACCAGAGCCAATCCCCTTCAGCCTGTAGCGGGGGATGGGTTTTGGCTCTACAGCAGTTTTCCTCTGCCTGGGTTTTTCAACTGCAGCTACTTTCCTTGTGGCTTCTTTAGCTGTTCTAAAGCCCAGAAGCTGCTGTTGCCAACCTGCCTGCCTCTGTTCCAGCTCACTATCACTTTGATTATAGGGGCAAGGGAGGTCAGCCTCAAGTTGAGCGCCAGAATCAATCTGGTCCATTCTTCTGCACTTAATCCTATCAGGGACTGGGCTAGTGCTGGTGCTGGGTTTGTCACATTCCCCCACCCTTAAAGGATGACCCTCACTTGTACCCGGAGGAGTCCCTATATTCTCAGGCATACGTGACAGAATATCTACATTGGTGTTAAGTTTACCTGGCCGATGCACCACCTTAAATTTGAACACCTGAAGGGCTAAATACCATCGTGTAAGTCTAGCGTTATTGTTCCGCATGGTATTTAACCATTTCAAGGCTGCGTGGTCAGTCACTAGCGTAAACTCCCTGTCCTGTAAATAATGCTCAAGAGTCTGAACAGCCCATTTTACCGCTAGGCATTCCTGTTCCACCGTTGCATAATTTTGTTCATTAGGATGGAGCTTCCGACTCAAGTACAGAATGGGATGTTCTAACCCTTGGCTTTCTTGACTTAGGACTGCTCCTAAGCCTGTGCCTGAGGCATCAGTTTGTAAAATCAATGGTAGGTCAAAATCAATAGCTTTGAGCACGGGCCTTTCACACAAACTAGCCCTTAATCTTTGAAAAGCCTGCCTACTCATATTGTCCCAACCCAGTGTCTCTGGTTTCCCTTTCTTCAACATGTCAGTCAAGGGTCCTGCCTGGGACGAAAAGTGAGGGATAAACCTCCTGTAGTATCCTACCAGTCCTAAGAAAGCCCTGAGTTGTTTTTTGTTGTTAGGAGCCGGGTATCCCCGAATGCATTGCACCTTATCCACTATAGGCTTTATCTGCCCCTTTCCCACAATATATCCCAAGTACTTTACCTCTTGTTGACCAATGAAACATTTTTTGGGATTTATTGTGAGACCGGCCCCCCTCAGAGCTTCCAGGACAGCTTTAAGGTGTTGCACATGCTGTTCCCATGTACCTGAATGGATCACTATGTCGTCGATGTAAGCGTCCGCGTACCCATGGTGATCCCGTAGCACCTCGCGGACTAGGCGCTGGCATGTAGCCGCCGCCCCATGTAAGCCAAATGGCATGCGCCTAAATTGAAATAGGCCCCGTGGCGTGCTGAACGCTGTTTTAGGTTTAGCCGATTCGGTCAGTGGTATTTGCCAGTAGCCTTTTGTAAGGTCAATGGTAGTTAAAAACTGGGCTGATCCTAATCTATCCAGTAATTCATCCACCCTTGGCATTGGGAATGCATCAAACTGCGACACCTCGTTTACCTGGCGAAAGTCAATACAAAAACGTGGTGTCCCATCAGCTTTAGGCACAATAACAATGGGGCTACACCATGGGCTTTGCGAGGTCTCTATAACCCCTAAAGTTAGCATCTCTTGTACCAACTCCTCTACCAGAGCTTTCTTTTCCTCTGACAGCCTATAGGGGCGTACCCGTACCACCTTCCCTGGTACTGTTATAATATCATGGGATACTACCCCCGTTTTCCCTGGCACAGAAGAGAACACATCCCCAAACTGTCGGACTACTTCCTTCACCTGATGGACCTGTACTTGTGTGAGGGCAGTTCCTACATTCACTTCCCCCTCAGCCTTGAAGTCCGTAACCTGAGGTCCTAGGTCATCTTCCTGCCCTTGTTGTGCTACCAAAGCCAACACCTCCCGATCTTTCCATGGTTTCAATAGGTTGACATGATAGGTCTGCAGTCTCCCCTTATCATCCTTGACCCGATAGTCCACCTCCCCTATCCTTTCCACAATGGTGGCTGGGCCCTTCCATTGTGCCAAGAATTTGTGAGTGTCTGTGGGTATTAATATAAGGACTCGATCACCTATCTGTAATTCCCGTTCCTTTGCCCTTCTGTCATAATAAGTTTTTTGCTGTCTTTGACTCCACTCCAAATTCCCTCTTCCGAGTTCCAGGGACCTCCGTAACCTATCCTTAAGCTGAGCTAAATATGTTATTACGTTACTCCCCGAGTCCTCGGGAAACACCCACTTCTCTTTCAACATATCCAGCACCCCCCTAGGTGGTTTCCCAAACAATAGTTCGTACGGACTAAGTCCCAGAGAATCCTGCACCTTCTCTCGCGCTGCAAAGAGTGCAAAAGGAATAAACATATCCCAGTTCTTAGAATCTCCTTCTATGCCCTTTTTCAGCATTTGCTTAATTGTCTGATTAAAACGTTCCACCATACCATTAGCTTGAGGGTGGTAGGCAGACGTTTTAATATGACGGATGCCAAATCCCTCATAAAACAACCTCATTTCACTAGATAAAAAATTGCTACCCTGGTCTGTAAGAATCTCCCGGGGAAACCCTACCATACAAAACAACCCTAACAGTTCTTTCATAATACTGGTAGATGTGGCCTTCTTTAATGGAAAAGCCCAAGGGAACCGTGTGGCTACATCCATTACTACCAACATGAAATTATATCCCCTAGGTGTTTTCTCCAATGGTCCCACAATATCCATGGCCAACCGCCGTAATGGTTCCTCTACCACCGGTACAGGAATGAGGGGTGCTCTGGCCGGTTTCGCCAAAGACAGTTTTTGGCACGTGGAACAGGACTGACAAAAATTTATCACAGCCTGCCTTAATCCCGGCCAAAAAAACCGTCTTTCTATCTGTTTAATAGTGGCTTCTGTGCCTTTATGACCCGATAACGGGTGATCATGGGCTAACCTAAGTATCAGTCTTCTAAACCCTTGGGGAATCAATAATTGTTGTACCATTTCCCCTTCTAGGTCACCCGGGCCTTCTTTATACAGCAAGCCCTGTTTCTCGATCCAGCGTTTACCCTCTATACACCCCTTTCCTACTCTCTGCCATTCTTCTCCCAGGGTTGGATCGGTTTTCTGCTCCTCCCGAAATGTAGGAAAAGCATCCATAACATCCTTGGGGAGCCACGGGACTTCCCTGGTTTCCCCTGCCCGCTTCATGGCTCTACTTCTCCCTTGCTGTTGTCTTTTGTTCTGGGCCCGTGTCCTACGCCCCTGCCTTTGTTCATATTCCTGAAAGGCTTCTCCTGCAAAAGGAAATATCCTGCCTAATGTCCCTTCAGGTTCATGGTTAGAGGATCCCTGTGCTCTTGTGTTAACTAGACACTGTTTTTCCTGTAATGCTACCGGGAACCCTTTCCAATCCTTCCCCAGTATAACATCATACGGTGCCTCTGGCACTAACGCAAAGGAAGTTTGATACACTCTATCTTTATACCTAACTGTGGTAGGTCTCAATGGGTATTGTTTACTATCCCCATGGATACATTTGATTCTTACTCTCCCTACAAAATCATGCCCCTTTTCCCTAGGGAATACTGTGTTCCAGCACCGGTGGGCTAACATTGACTGGTCCGCCCCTGTATCAAGTAAGGCCTCCATGTCTTTGCCCCCTATTGATACCACCACCAGATATCTCCCCCCTGGTGTAATCTTACCCTTTTCCAGGTCACAGGTTACCGTAAAACCTTTTCTTTCAACACACTCCCCCTGTCGGTGACCTTTTCCCCCACACCTGAAGCAAACGATGGGAGCAGGGTTAAAGGGTTTCTGTACTCGCTTCTGAGGGTTCCTGGGTGGTATGTTATTAATAGTAGGAGCCTGAAGTGTAGTGTCCCTCTGGAACTGTGTCTGGGGTCTATAACTTGGGCCTGGTTTCTCGGGAAGTCCCTGGGCATCCAGATAGGCTTCTGCCACAGATAGTGACTGTGTCAGATCCTGGCATCCCTGCTTCTGGATCCACCCCTTTATGTTCTGGGGCAGAGCCTCTAGGAATTGTTCCCTGACTAACTCAGCAAACATAGCTCGTGGGTCTGCCAAGAAAGGCTGTAACCATCTCTCCGCAGCTTTCGTTAGGCGTTGTAACAGTGCCTTAGGTCTCTCTTTTACCTTTAACTGGAGAGCACGAAAGGTTTGCCTGTAATACTCTCTTGTATATCCCAGAAAATCCAGGATATGCGCTTTCACAGCTGGGTAACTACTGGCCTGATCCGCAGCAATGGTCTGAAAAGCCGCAAGGGTCTCGCCAGCCAAACATGGCAGAAGGCGCACCGCCCACTGCTCTGGAGGCCAACCTGCTGCAGCAGCAACCCTCTCAAAAGAGTTTAAAAAATCATCTGGGGCATCCTGTGGTGTTATTTTGTTCAAATTCAATAAACCTAGAGAGTTTTGCCCTACCACAGGTAGATTACCCCCAGTCCCCAATACCGGTATATGCATCTGTCCACCAGTCGTAGGCTTCAATAGCTGCGCCATTAATTGAGACTGCTGCTCCATGGCTCGCATAAAGTCACTGTGATGACGTTCACTAGCCTCCTGGCTTGCTTGCCATAGTCCTTGGCTAGTCTCCAGGACCTTCTTTAAGTCCTCATTCTGCCTCTGACGTTCTCCCGCAACCACTGCTAATGCCGCCGGCTCCATGCTGACTCTGTAAAAAAAAAAAGAAAAAACACACACTCCAAGTGCGATACCACACAGTTCTTTCTCCCCGAAACTATCTTTACCAGCCCCTCTGTTGTATATGCTTACCAGAGGTACTGATGCATCATCGCCTGCGTGCTCATTACAGGGTGCACCACCCTTCTTCAGAGACCTATTGGTCCCCCTTTTGTTCCTCGCCAGCTCAGGACGATGGCCTTGACCCCCGGTCTGCTATCCACCCTTCCTGCAGCCGCCAAACTCCGGACGCTGGAACCGATATCCTTGGAATGTTCAAGCCGCTTTCATTCACCAGCATTTATAATCCTGGTTCCGATGAACCAAACAATAGTAGAGAGTAAAAACAAAAAAAAAATTTTCCACCTTTGCACTCCCCAATCTTCACCTGAAGAGGTAACAGACCGCACTCCTGATACCAAACTGTCACAAACCCCCTTGCAGTCCAGGGCTGGCGTGTGACAAACACACTGCTTCGGGCGCGTCCCCTTTAACTAGGGGTACCTCCAGGATTTTTAGGCGGCCCCAGACAACGGTCTAGGCCCCTCGAGATATAGGGGAAGTACAAGGTTTCACTATATCACCAAGCAAACGAGTTCTTTAGGAAAACATAAGTGGTTTATTCTGACCTCCAGGTCAAAAGATATGCAACAAGCAAAACAATATCACTTTGCAGGTCATTGAACAAAAATAGTAAATTGGCAAAAATCAAACTTACAGTACATTTTCAAGCAGACAAGAACTCAGTAGGCAAAAATCGTCACAGCACACTCTGTTAGCAGCACAGCTTCTCTCTCAGCTCCTACGTGCAGGCACAAATCACACAGCTGAGACGGTTAATCTAATTAGCTCCCTGCAACGGGAGTCACAGTAACTTTCCTACAGTTCCAACAGCACTTTAAACAGTTCAGCCTGCATCTGGTTCACAAACTTGTCTTTGAATGCATAACTTGATTCAGACTTCAGGCAAGTATTATTCTCCAACTTCCTATGCTTATACAGCTCAATATATATATCCCCTTCTTCAGGTTTAACTTGGGCAACAGAGAGAGAAAAAAAAACAATATGCAAAAAGAAAACACATAGCACAAACAGTTTCCCTGTTGCTGCATTCTTTCATTCAGAATTCCATACCTTCTAACTGGCCTTCTACCCTAGGGCCAGCTATTTCTATCTCCATGCCTTCTACCTGGTCTGGCACTGGATAGTTTGAAGGGGTTAAGACTTCCTCCAAATCCTGCATGGGATAATCCAGCTCGTTTTCCTCTGCTGCCCTGTTCCACAGCTCCTCTCCTGCCTTGGGCTGTGGGAGTGACTCGCCCTCGTCACTCGCTCCTCCTCCTCCTGTTTGTCTCTGCCTGCTTTTAAACAGACCAGAGCCAATCCCCTTCAGCCTGTAGCGGGGGATGGGTTTTGGCTCTACAGCAGTTTTCCTCTGCCTGGGTTTTTCAACTGCAGCTACTTTCCTTGTGGCTTCTTTAGCTGTTCTAAAGCCCAGAAGCTGCTGTTGCCAACCTGCCTGCCTCTGTTCCAGCTCACTATCACTTTGATTATAGGGGCAAGGGAGGTCAGCCTCAAGTTGAGCGCCAGAATCAATCTGGTCCATTCTTCTGCACTTAATCCTATCAGGGACTGGGCTAGTGCTGGTGCTGGGTTTGTCATAATATATATATAAAAGATGAAGTTGAAGGATATAGAAATGCTTCAGAGTTACAGTAGAAAGAATATTGCTTGGTTAGATGTTTGACCCGGCTACATCCTGTTCCATTAACAGAATAGAGAAAGTGCCTAAGGTCAGTATGCCCTAAATGAACATGTTGTTACAAGATGTGCAATGTACTGAAATAGAGCACCCCCTCTATTGTTAATATGGATGAAATTAAATAGCATGTGATAATTAAGTCATTATTGTTCCTAGGGAAATTACTAATGAAATAAGATTAACAAGAAACCATGTGACTTGAAAGTAACCAAAAGAACATTGCTCTAGTATGCAATTTATCATTGGACCTTAATGAAGCAATTGCAATTTAATTGAAAGATGTTTTAACCACGTATGTTTAATAATGAATTTAGTGATGTCATAAACCCAATAAAATAGCCAGTCACTTGTAATTCGGGGAGATTCTTGGTTGGTATCCTTCCAGTTAGTAGAATACCAAGAACTTCCGAGGCCTTGAATGTTTAAACTATAAATTTTTTTGCCTGGTAATTATTTCCTTGGATTTTTACAGAGATGGAAGAAAGGGCTGAGGGGTATGTTCATGTAGGTATTCAGAGCAAACAATACCAAGTGACACAGATAATAGCCCTTGATAATATTTTGAAAAACCGCGAATACTGTAAATTACCCTGTACAGTACTTTCTCATCTTGAGATCACCCGCATCATTCCCTTCTCTGGGGCCCCGCCCTCTTCCGAGGTTGCTTCCTGTTTCCAGCAAGGCGGGACAACTGTTGTGTCAGAGGGGACAGGCACCGGAGAAGGAGTGCTGTGGGATTATTGATGGGAAAGCTCAGGTATGAGGTGGGTGGTGAAGGAAGAGGGTGTCTGAAGGAGAGCTGGCGGATCGTGTTCGGTGGTCCGGGAAGGAGACCAGGAAGCGATGGTGGACCACGGGGAGGGGAAAGCGGCAACGCTAGCACAGAAAAAAACGTGAATTACTGAGTCTGCGAATCGCGGACCGCGAATTCACGGGGGTATGCTATGGTGCACTTAGGTGTGAACATTTACACCTGTTGTTTACATGGCCTAAGGGGTTGGGCCTAAATTGTGGCGTGCCAGTGTAGGTTTGCATTAGAATTCTATCTACTAGAATTAAAAAAAAAAAAAAAGAATTCTATCTACTTAGGTGTGCCTAAGCTGTGTTATAGAATTGGTGCTAAGTGTGCCTCATTGTAGCCCCTGAATCGAGGCGTCCAATATAAATCTGCCTGTAATGATTGATTGGATCGGTGCTTTATATCAGACAGGAGAAAAACGTGTGTGGGAGGAGGGGGTGGCAGTGAGAATTTCAGAGAGCACTAAAGAAGGCTGCAGAGTCATCCATGGAGCAAACCTTTGCTGGTTTTTAGAAAGAGACGCCGAGGTAAATACTCAGACGCGCATAGAATTCCTACAAGTGTCAGAGCATTTACCTCGCTGGCCCGTAGTGCAAACCGCACCTGCAGCTTTGTAAAAGGAGCCCTTTATGAGAGAATTCTGTTTCTGTATGTTTCATGGATATTCCCAGCTCCCCCTTTTTTTTTTTTTTGCATTTAATGAAAAGGTGATGAAAAATAATTAGTCCATTCGAATGCTTGTATACTTAGGTGTAGTTCCCTGTTGTCTCTTTATGTGGAAAAGTTGAGGGGAAAGAGGCGAGGATGCACACCATCTGTCACTTCCTTTGTACCCTCTAATAGAATGGAGTTTCATATCAGTGAGAGGTTGGGTGGAAGATTTATCTTCGGGGCCCTCTGACCCTGAAATCAAGGGTGACAGATTAAATTAACAAATCCTTGGACGACAGGTGTGGGCAGGAGGGGAGGGGTATAGGCTACGCGATTGCTAACTTATGCAGCTAAACTAGATAACCAAATCTCCAATCTACTGATAATGACACCAGACTACAAGACGTTCAGAAAAGAAATAAAAACTATACTCTTCAAGAAATTCCTGAAACATCCATAACTTCAGAAAAGAAATAAAAACTACATTCTTCAAGAAATTCCTGAAACAGCCCTAACTTCAAACTTACTGTCCTTCCCCCCTCCCTCTTTCCGCCACAATGTAATGTAATATTTACTGATGCACACTTATACTATCACGATTCTGCTGATAAGGCATTATCACAAACTGTGATGTTTACAGCGGGGAAGATGGATTGGAGAAATCAGTCTTTTCCTTCCAAATACTTCAAGTAACCTTGAAAGAGACCTGGGAGTGATGGTAGACACATCTTTGAAGGTGTCGGCACAGTGCGCCACAGCCTCAAGAAAAGCAAACAAAATGTTGGGTATCATTAAGAAGGGTATCACGACCAGGACAAAGGAGGTCATCCTGCCACTGTATCGTGCAAAGGTGCGACCGCACCTGGAATACTGTGTCCAGTACTGGTCGCCGTACCTCAAGAAGGACATGGCGGTACTTGAGGGAGTCCAGAGAAGAGCAACTAAACTGATAAGGGGTATGGAAAACCTCTCATATACTGACAGACTGAAAAAGCTGGGGCTGTTCTCCCTGGAAAAGCGGAGACTTAGAGGAGACATGATAGAAACCTTCAAGATCCTGAAAGGTATAGAAAAGGTAGACAGGGACAGATTTTTCAGATTATGGGGAACCACAAGTACAAGGGGGCACTCGGAGAAATTAAAAGGGGACAGGTTTAAAACAAATGCCAGAAAGTTCTTTTTCACCCAGAGGGTGGTGGATACATGGAACGCGCTTCCGGAGGCTGTGATAGGCCGGAGCACGTTACAAGGCTTCAAAGAAGGTTTGGATAGGTTCCTAGAGGATAAAGGAATTGAGGGGTACAGATAGGAGTAGAGGTAGGTCATAGGGATAGTCTGGGACCACTGCTCAGGCAATGGGCCTGATGGGCCGCCGCGGGAGCGGACCGCTGGGCGAGATGGACCTCTGGTCTGCCTCAGCGGAGGCAACTTCTTATGTTCTTTAGTCACCCTGATACATATTTTACTTGAAAATATTGGTTCTTACATTCCGTTCTCACCGTTGGGCTATTTACGGCAACAGAGTGCCATTTGTTGAAGTGTAACATGAAGATGCAGAATGCTTCAGTACATAGTAACATAGTAAATGACGGCAGATAAAAAGATCTGTACAGTCCATCCAGTCAGCCTAGCAGTCTCATACTCGTCATCTAGTAATTATTCATTTTCCTTGCTAAGTTCCTGTATAAGATAATAATGATAATAACGTTATTCTTTTATACCGCCCTAACCAAAAGTTCTAGGCGGTTTACACTAAAGAGAGCTGGACAATCAGTGAAATACAATAATACAGTAAAAAATACAAATATTTGTAAAATAGAATTTTAATAATAAAAGTCACTAAGTAATAAACTTATCGAATAAAGTGGTCTTAATTAATTTCCGAAACCTGCAATAGGATAACATAGCTTCCTGAATACATTTACCTAACCAAGATTGTTGCCTACCAGCTTGAAACGCTAGGGTCCTGTCTATGGTGGTCTTATATCTACACCCATTAATTTTTGGATATGCAAATAAGTAGAAGTTTCTAGTTTCTTTTGATTGTCTATGCAACACAAAATGAGGAAAAAGGTAAGCTGGAGTCCTCTCCCCTCCCCCACCCCACCTCCCTTAAAAGAGTCTACACCAGTGGTCTCAAATACAAACCCTTTGCAGGGCCGCATTTTGGATTTGTAGGTACTTGGAAGGCCTCAGGAAAAAATAGTTAATGTCTTATTAAAGAAATGACAATTTAGCATGAGGTAAAACTCTTTATAGTTTATAAATCTTTCCTTTTGGCTAAGTCTAAATAATAATATCGTAATTTATAGCTAAAGAGACATATGATCAAGAAACTTTTATTTTACTTTTGTGATTATGATAAACATGCCGAGGGCCTCAAAATAGGACCTGGCGGGCCGCAAGTTTGAGACCACTAGTCTACGGTAGTGCTGCCCGATTCACCATTCGAATCGGTTCACCGATTCACTTCGGGTGAATCGATTCAAATCGATTTAAAACACCAAAAAATCGGCTTCCCGATTTGGACCCTCCCCCTTCACCCCCTAAAGCAGGAGCGGCAGCGCTGCTCTTGCTGGTCAGCCGCTGCCGCACCTGCTTTAGAGGGCGAGAAAGGAAGGTCAGTCGGGAAGTGCTGCTGTCAGCTTTCCCCCCCCTGGTGTCCAGTTCCACCCCGGCGTCCGATCCTGGCGTACAGCTTCACCCCTGGCCTCCCTGCACCGTTTACCATATAGGTGAAGCCTGCAGAGCAGATCGCAGTACTAGCGTCTTTGCAAACTGCTTCGAGGCTGTTTCCTCCGCTGCGATCCTGCCTCTGATGTCAGAGGAGGGGCGGGACCGCAGCAGAGGAAACAGCTCAAAGCAGTTTGCAAAGACACTATAACCGTGATCTGCTCTGCAGGTTTCACTTATAAGGTAAATGGTGCAGGGAGGCCAGGGGGAACACGGAAGCCTTCTCGGGGGGGGGGGGGGAAGGTGCATAGTCCTTCGGGGTGGGACAGGCCTTTAGGGTACAGGCCTTGGGAGGGTCCAGGCCTTCAAGGGGGGGTGCAGGCCTTCAAAGGGGGGACAGGCCTTTAAGGGGGTGACAGGCCTTCATAGGGGGGAAAGGCCAGGGATGGTGGCATAGGCCTTCAGGGGGGACAGGCAGGCCTTCAGGGGGGACAAGCCTTTAAGGGGGGGACAGGCCTTTAAGGGGGAGACAGGCTTTCAAAGGGGGGACAGGCCAGGGATGGTGGCATAGGCCTTCAGGGGGGACAGGCAGGCCTTCAGGAGGGACAAGTCTTCAAGGGGGGGCCAGGCCAGGGATGGTGGCATAGGCCTTCAGAAGGGACAAGCCTTCAAGGGGGGGGGGACAAGCCTTTAATGGGGGGGACAGGTCTTCAAGGAGGGACAGGCCTTCAGGGTTGGGGTGCAGGCCTTCGGGGGGGAGGGGAACAGACCTTCAGGGGAGGGGGGGGGCCCTGGTGTAGAAGTACACGGAGGGAGGGAGGGAAGGGAGTTTCAAAGAGACGTGCATATGCCGGACTTTGGGGGGGAAGAAATAATGGGTCTAAAAATAGAGGAGAGGGAGAGAGATGATGGACAATGGGATTTAGGGAGGGAAGGAACAGAAAGGGAGAGAAGTTGTACACAAGGGATGGTGTGCAGGGGGGTTAGAGATACTGGATAGGAGGGTAGTTGGGAAAAGAAAGGGAGAGATGGTGGACCCTGGGGTGGTGGGGAAGGAGGGAGAGATGCTGGATGAAAGGGTAGTTAAGAAAAGGTGGATCTGTGGATGGAGATGAAAAAAAAAGAAAGATGCCAGACCTCCAGGGAAGGGAAATGGAAGGGGAGGACTGAGATGGCAGATGGATGGTTAGCACAGAGAAACAAGAAAGAAGGAGACCCTGGTAAGCAAGTTATCAAAAGACAACCAGATTTGAATAATGATCAAACAACAAAAGGTAGAAAAACTAATTTTATATTCTGTTTTTGTGATAACAATATGTCAGATTTGAAACGTGTATCCTGCCAGAGCTGGTGTTATACCGCAAATGTGAGCTAGGATTTAACAGAGAGGAAAAGTCTTTTTTGTTTGTTTATTTTATTTAAACCACAGCGCCAGTGTTGTTAGGAGAAGGTAAAGGGGGTGAAGAGGCTATAAAATAAACCCACCAGAATGTTTTAAAAAAAACACCCAATTCGACAGGAAAATTGAATCGAAAAACCAAGTCAATAGGCTGAATCGAATCGAAATTTTTTTCCCCTGAATCAGACAGCACTAGTCTACAGCATAGAAGAGAGTGTAGAAAGAAACTGAAGAGCAGTCTGGAAAAAGTAGAAGGTAAACAGCCCAAACAGTATTTGTAAGCTGCTGGTAGAGAGAAATTTGTAGGAAAAAAGAGCATATCATTTATCCCTTGTTGACATGAAATTAAATTGATATTATTCCTGATGGTAATGATGGATGGGGGAGGGATTTTTTACATTACATTACATTACATTACATTAGTGATTTCTATTCCGCTTGTGCCTTGCGGTTCTAAGCGGATTACAAGTTAGAAGACTGGACATTTCCAGTAGCATTGCAGTACATATAATCAAGAATGCGTTAAGTTACAATTGTTGTTCTGGACTTTTCCAGGATAAATTGGTAGTATATAGTAGATAATGATAGGTTGTTTAGGCGAATAGAGATAATATTGTCCGGATTCTGTTGTTTAGACGAGTAGAGATAATACTGTCCGGATTCGGGTGTTGCTGGTGGTGGTGTTTGGGTAGTCATGAGAGTATTTTCTAATTCTTTTGTGAGGTTATGATGATGGGAAGTGTTTTTTGAAGAGATGAGTTTTGATTTCTTTTCGGAATGCTTTAATGTCTATTGATTTGGTCAGTAGATTGGTGATGGTAGTATCGATCTTTGCTGCCTGTGTCGCTAAAAGGCTGTCATATAGTTTCTTTCGTCGTGTTCCTTTGAGATACTGATTGATTATAAGTACTTGGTTGATTATCATTATTTGTACATAAATTGTATTGCACTTTTTGTTGGCATTAAAAACTAAATAAAGTTCCCCCCCAAAATAAAAAAAAATCTAGCATGAATATTGGAAAATAAACTATACACTTTTTGGACATTGTGAAGGTGTTTTCTCAATACTGGGTATGTGCAAATACCGACAAAGCTGGCATCTATGCAGACTTACTTCCCCTGCCGTCATCCCCATGCCCCCTTCTCTAACAAAAATCGTACCTTCTATACGTAGCATAAAGAGCATTCCACCATAAGCTCAGACAGAGCAGGCAACACAATTGCCACATCCTTCATTTCCCACTTGCGATGTCTCATTCCCCTAATTCTGTGCAGGCCTTCAAAAATTAGTTGCTCCAATGGAAATTAATGGACTTTAAGTGCCAAAACAGGGGTGGAACGGCAGGTACGTTCCGAGGTGCTATTCTATAACTGGTTACCTAAGTGCACTAGCGCATAACTGTAAATGGGGTATTTACATAGGAAGGGCATGGGCGGGGTAACCAGATTTTGCATCTGGTAAAAGAGGACGTGTGGCCCCGCCCCATTTCGCCCTTAGGCCCGCCTTCTTCTGCCCCCGGGTCCGCCCTCTTCCACCCTGTCCCATACCGCCCCCAACCCCATGCAAATCCTGTGCAACCCCATGCACAGAAGCGACGTGATGACGTTGCATGCATGCGTGTGACATCACCGCGTCGCCTGCGCAGATGCGCTCCAGACTCGGCCTCGATCTTACCAGGAAAGTGCCGGGTTTTGAAAAGCCGACCGGACAGTCCTCTGAAAAGAGGACATGTCTGGGTAAATTTGGATGTCTGGTAACCCTAGACGTGGGCGTGCTAACCGCTGCATTCAAGAACTCCCATTTGCATCTGCCATAGAGCAGGCGTTAAGTGTAGGCGGAGCCTACATTTAGCATGGCTTATTTCTAAGTTACGCTAGTATTCTATAATGGATAAGGCACATAGATTTGCTGTTTAAAATATTAGCTTAGGCCCGGATTCTGAAAGTCATGCTGTAATCGGCAGGCATCTTAAAAAAAAAAACTCACTCAGATTATAGCGCCATTTTCAGAATCGCAGCCTGAGTCGAAGGTAGGCGCTGGAAATGTAGGCCAGGGTTTCAAAGGCCTACCTTCAACGTAGAATCACACTTAGCGGTGCCAAAGACCAACCCCGCCCATAGCCATGCCTCTTTTTGAATTTCAGCACCGTTAGGTAGATGCATAGACACAGTTCTGGCGTTGTGGTCTGTAGGCGCCTCATTGCGCATGCTTTTTTCCGTCTAATTTGATTTCAATTGTTTTTTTTAACAGAGCAGTCAATTGCCACCCCATTAATAGCCAATTAAATCAATTAACTTGGGCACTAGTAGAGCGCCTACTGGCGCCTTTCCAACAGTGCCACTTGTAGAATCCGAATTTAGTGCCTAGATTTTGGGTGTTTAATTTTTCATGCCCTTTATAGCCGGAGCGGTTTCTTGCAAACACTGGACTGCTTTGAAAACTTGTAATCTTCCCCGATGCCTGTAAATTTTGGCCTCCTTTCAAAATCCATAATTCTGCGGCCAATGTAGATTCCGTCAGGCCTAAGAAATAATTCTAGCTACTATAAAATTTTCTCAAGTCATTTACAAGGTGATCCCTCTTAATAGACTGCATTTAGCAGTGTACAATTTCATTTGGTTACTCGATAGCTGAATACATTTTGCAATTACTATATCAATTTCCTGCCAGAAGTGAGTGATTTTCTAATTGTCACTGCACTCAGGCTTCTAATTTAGTTGTTTGAAGACAGCTGGATATGGATTTTCACCATGGTTCAGCCACTGGAGTTTTATTATTCATACAGAATTTATTTCAGCAAGGGTGATCAACTCATTCCTTTAATCTGCTAACAGGGAGTTGTGTAAGGCTCTTTATCCAATTACCTGTGACTGTCTGAGGAGAGAAAGATGAGGGAGAAGAAGAAGGGGGACTTAAGAGGGGGACATTTTTAACCTGGAGCAGGGTGCCTAGTGGTTAGAGCAATGGGGCTGAGAACCAGGGGAGCCAGGATCAAATCTAACTAGCTTTGCTGGTGATATTGGGCAAGCCACGTCACCCTCAATTGCCTCGGATACAAAGTGAGCCCTCCAGAAACAGAAAAATACCTAGTGCACCTGAATTTAACTTACCCAGTCAGGTTTTCAGGATATCCATGCACTGCCAAACTCAGGGGTGGAAAATTTCATGGCGACACCAGAAAGTATTTCTTCACAGAGAGAGTGGTTGATCATTGGAACAAGCTTCCAGTGCAGGTGATCGAGGCAGACAGCGTGCCAGACTTTAAGAATAAATGGGATACCCATGTGGGATCCCTACGAGGGTCAAGATAAGGAAATTGGGTCATTAGGGCATAGACAGGGGGTGGGTAAGCAGAGTGGGCAGACTTGATGGTCTGTAGCCCTTTTCTGCCGTCATCTTCTATGTTTCTATGTTTCTATGATGGGTCATTTGGCCTTTATCTGCCATCATGTTTCTATGTTTCTATAATCAGAAAGTTCTATGACATCACAATGCAGGTGTAAAGAGCCTTAGCCTATAGGAAGAGGAGATGCAAATGTTAAGAGCCTTAGCCAATAGGGAGAGGAGGAGAGAGTGTTGATCATTGGAACAAGCTTCCAGTGCAGGTGACCGAGGCAGACAGCGTGCCAGACTTTAAGAATAAATGGGATACCCATGTGGGATCCCTACGAGGGTCAAGATAAGGAAATTGGGTCATTAGGGCATAGACAGGGGGTGGGTAAGCAGAGTGGGCAGACTTGATGGGCTGTAGCCCTTTTCTGCCGTCATCTTCTATGTTTCTATGTTTGTATGCAGATCTATCTCATACATATTCATTGTAGATTGTTTGAAAACTGAACTGGCTGGATATGCCCTGTGGACTGGGTTGAAAACCACTGTGTTAAAATATGAAATGAAATGCATTTCCCCACAACCCAAAAATCTCCCCTCCTTCATTCAGGATCTTTACTTTAAATAATTTATATTCTGCATATCCTACAATTCTATGCGGATTACAAATTATTCAGGTACTCAAGCATTTTTCCCTAACTACCCCAGTGGGCTCCCACTCTATCTAATGTACCTGGGGCAATGGGAATTAAGTGACTTGCTAGAAGGAGCAGTGCGGGATTTGAACCCACAACCTCAGGGAGCCGAGGCTGTAGCTCTAACCACGGCACCACACCCTCTTCTAAAGGTTTCTAAAGCCCATCCTTCCTAATAGCTTGGAGCTATTATTGGGCGGCAATGGCTAGCAGCAAAGCTGGAGCCTATAGGAAGTAAGACTATATCTTCTTGCCAGCTTGTCATTAATAACTTAGGGTGGACGTCAGAGGAGGGGCGGGACCGCGGCAGAGGAAACAGCTCCGAAGAAGTACAAAGATCGCTAGCACCGTGATCTTGTTTGCAGGCAGTTCCTCGAAGGAAACAGTGGGGGGAGGCCAGGGGAGGAAGCGGGAGGCCAGGGGGGTGGAAGCCGGATGCTGGGGGGGAGGGGAAACTGGATGCCGAGGGGGGGAGCCGACAGCAGCACTTCCCGACTGATCCTCCCCCCTCGCCCTCTAAAGCAGGTGCAGCAGCGGCCGGCCAGCAAGAGCAGCGCTGCCACTCCTGCTTTAGGAAGCCAGGGGGGAGGGTCAGCCAAATCGGGAAGCCGATTTTTTTTTTTAATCGATTCGAATCGATTCACCCGAAGTGAATCAGTGAACCGATTCGAATCATGAATCGGACAGCACTACTGCAGGCTATAAGAAACAGTACGGTATAACAAATAAGTGCTAAAAAGGTGACCAAACTGATCAGATGACCACTGGAAGCATGAAAGTATGGCCTCTCCCACCCCCCACCCCAAAGGTGTGAATAAAACAGTATATTTCAGCCTGTATGTTAGCTTCAAATGTATAGCCAGTCCTAATAGAGCAGCAAGCAGGTCTCTGGAGTAACCTAGTGGTCAGTGCAGTGGACTGCAGAGAAGGATCCCAGACCCATATCCCACTCTAACTAATAATACACATGTAATGGAAAGTGTGAACCCTCCAAAACCCACCCCAAACCTTCTCTATGAAAAGGCATAAGAGTTATTGGGGTGGTATACAGTTGAGTACAGTAGATTTTGGATGAGTTTTAGAGGGCTCACGATACAACATAAGGAGGTTTGGTGAGATTTATGCCTGGGACCTTTTGTGTGAAGTTCACTGCGTTGCCCCTAGGATGCCCTACTGCTCTACTGGGAGGTCTGTGAGCACAGTCTGTAAAGAATGCTGGCCCCTTCTACATGCCAATGACTGATTTTTGTGTTTTTCATTTGGATGGGTATTTTTTTTTTTTTTTTCCAAAAATGGTTCAAAAAGATAGACACATTGAGGACAAACACATCTAGGAAATGGTCATTTTTAAAACAAAAAGTTGAACATTTTCCTAGTTTGAAAATGGCCTTTTTCTTTTCTGGATTGTTGGACGATTCCATCCCAAATCAGATTTAGACAACGTATTGAAAATGCCCCTTCCACATCACATGTAAACAAGTTTTCTTTAAAGCATGAGAAAACAAGTTCATGCTTAAATTTAGTATGCATTTTTACTCTGATTTTTATGACATCAGGGTCACTACTATCCCACTGTCTATCGGTGTGCCAAGGCTCTGTCCTGGGCCCTCTCCTCTTATCCATTTATACCCGCTCTCTAGGTGGTTTTCAATATCACCTCTATGCTGATGACTCCCAGATCTACCTCTCCACACCAGATATCTCTACAGGAACTCAGGCCAGAATCTCAGCTTGCCTGTCCGACATTGCCGCTAGGATGTCTCAACGCCATCTAAAACTGAATATGGCTTAAACCGAACTCCTTATCTTTCCGCCTAACCTCACCTTCCCCTCCAGCCATTCTCTGTTTCTGTAGATAACACTCTCCTCCTCCCTGTCTCATCAGCTCGCAACCTCGAAGTGATCTTTGACTCCCCTCTCATCTTGTCCGCTTATATCCAGCAAACCACTAAAACCTGTTGCTTCCTCCTCTATAATATTACCAAAATGTGACTTCTCCCCTCCGAGCATACTACCAAAACACTCATCCATGCTCTCATCACCTCAGGCATAGACTACTGCAACGTACTTCTCTCAGGTCTCCTGCTCATCCATCTCTCACCCCTTCAATCTGTTCAAAGTGCTGCTGCACGACTCGTATTCCGTGAGAGCCGCCACGCTCACATTACCCCTGTCCTCAAGTCACTTCATTGGCTCCCCATCCATTTTCAAATAGAGTTCATACTCCTCTTACTGAGTTACAAGTGCACGCACTCTGTAGCCCCTCAATATCTCTCCTCACTTATCTCCTCCTATGCTCCCCCCCCAGGTAAGTCCCTCTTATCTGTATCCTTCTCCTCCACCTCCAGACTCCGTCCCTTCTTTATTGTATGCCTGGAACAGGCTGCCAGTCTTCAAATCCAAGTAAAAGCCCACTTTTCTGAAGCTCCTTTCAATTCACTTTCAGATACTTATACCCATTGTATCATTCCTTCTGCCAGAAACTCCCCAACCCTCAGATGTCCTGTCTGTCCAAATTAGATTGTAAGCTCTTCTGAGCTTGGACAGTCTATTGAATGTTAAATGTATAGTGCTGTGTATGTTTTTCAGCACTACAGAAATGAAAAATAGTAGCAGTAGTATACTTTTCAGCTATTTTCCACTTGGCAGTCAATAATGGACCTGCTTTAAGAGTTAATTAGCCTTATACTTGTGCTTTAAATTGCTATCACTGGTGAGGAATATTATGAGTGCTCTGCAGCTGGAAGGAAGTGAGTCCAGAGGATTAATGCAAAGGGTAAGTGGGAGCCAGCAATAAAATCAGCCAAAGAAGAGAAAAAGATAAGTGGAGTAGGCTAGTAAGTGGTTCAGACAGCAGGTTTGTTTTATACGGTCTTTTACGGCAGCAAATAAAACAGCTTGACTTCAGCAGACAAAAAACACAATCAGAGCTTCAGTTCAACTTTGCCTTTAGGGGAGATTAATGAAGGGGATCTTATTGTAGCTAGTAGTAGTCCATTCTCTCGGGGTACAGCAGTGAAGCCCACATAGATCTCTGTCCATCTGAAGCTGGAGAGGCAGCAGACAAGTTTATCTAAAATAGTGCCCTCAGTATCTCTCCTCTCTCCTTATACAAACTTCCTATTTATCCCAGGACAAGCAGGCATGATATTCTCACATGTGGGTGACGTCATCTACGGAGCCCCAGCGCGGACAGCTTTTCAAGCAAACTTGCTAGAAGTTTCAAGTTTGCACACTGCACCACGCATGTGCATGCCTTCTTGCCCACTAGAGGGCGCATCCAACCTCGTGGTCCTCAGTTCAATTTTTTCCGCGGAGCCAGAAAGCCCTGTGGATTTGAGCTCCAGTTGTATTGCCTTTCTAGCTGCCGCGTTTCGTTGTTTTTTTGTCTTTTGATCGATTCGCGGTGCTCCTTTCTTTTGTTTCTTTCGTTTAAAAAAAAAAAAAAAAAAAAATATTTTACTTTTCGTTAGGCTCCGGGGGCTCCCGGCAGCCGTGGCCGCGGGACGTCGGTCGTTCCCGGCCTTCTTTTTCGTTGATGTCCCGTCCTGTTACGGGATTCAAAAAGTGCAGCCGGTGTGAGAGGTTGCTTTCCATCACTGACCCTCACCGGTGGTGCATTGTTTGTCTTGGGCCCGATCATCCGACAGCTTCGTGTGATCGCTGCGCTACTTTTCAAAACAGAGCCCTCCGTCGCCGTAAGGCCAGAATGGCGGAATTGTTTGCAGTGGACGCGCCGCCTAAGGCCTCGGCCTCGGCCCCGGCCTTGACCTCGGCCTCGGCGTCCTCGGGGGCCTCGGCTTCGCCTCGGCCCTCGGCTTCGAAGGCGTCCTCGGGAAAGCCGGCTTCGGGTAAGTCCTCTGTTCCATCCCCTTCAGCAAAGAAGCCATCCTCTACTCCGGCTAAGGCGGGTGGGTCGACCCCGGCCCCGCCTCGGACCTCGACTTCGCACACCCCGAGGGAATACTCGAGACCGAGGTCGCCCTCCAGGGAGTGTGCTCCGGACCCGGAACTCCCAACCTTCGTGGGGATCCCGACCTTTCAGGACCTCCTTCGAGCCCTGATTTCATCGGAGCTGTCGGGGGCCTTGGAAGTGTTGCAGCGAGCTGCGGTTCCGGCGGCCTCGACCTCGCAGGCCTCGGCCGGGGCGCCCTCGCCCTCGGAGGCCCCGGCCTCGGCGCCCTCGACCTCGGGAGCCCCGGCCTCGGTGGCCTCGGTCTCGGGTATTGTGGCCCCCTTAACCTCAGCCCCGACCCTGCCCTCGACCTCGACCTTGGGGGGGCCGCCTGAGCGGAGTGTGCGGCCCAAGGAAAAGTTGCGCAGAGTGCGCCGTATTTCCTCCTCTTCCTCGGGGTCTTCCCGGGACGCCTCGCCCTCGACGCGACCTCGGACGGGGCGCCGATCGAGGAAGCCGAAGCGCCCGCGCGGCTCGCCTCGGAGGCACGGTCGTTCCTCGCCGCTCGGGGGCGAGGCGCTTCAGGTGTCGGAGTTGCGCCTCGACAATCCGAGGCTCCTCCGATCACCTCATGGGAAGTCTTCCCGTGCCGCCTCGCCGAGGAAGTGGGAGAGTGTCCCCCGGACCCCGGGGTCCTCACCCAAGGGTTCTGCGAGGCGGAAAACTTCTCCTTCCCCCTCGAGAGCCTTGGAGAGAGGATCCTGGGACTCGGGGTCGGTCAGGGATCCTCATTATTCCCATGAGGCCTCTCCCCTCTCCTCGGTGGGGAGGTCGAGAACCCCGTCTCCCCCGGCCAGACCGTCCTCATTTACAACTTTTGTTCAGGACATGGCCCGAGCCCTGGGGTTAGACCTTATGGTCGGTTCGCAATATTCCAAAGAATTTTTGGAGGAGCAGGACCTTCCCACTCCTCCTAGAGAGGTGCCTAGGCTCCCCCTCAACAGAGTCCTTCTGCAGACCTGGTTGAAGAATTTGTCGAACCCTCTTACAGTCACGTCGGTGCCTTCTAAAATGGAAGCCAAGTATAGGACGGTGCCCCCTAAAGGGTTCGAAAAGGCGCAGCTCTCCCACCAGTCTCTTCTGGTGGAGTCTGCCCTAAAGAAATCACAGCCCTCACGGGTTTCCGCGGCGGTTCCACCCGGCAGGGAGGGGCGGACCCTGGATAAGTTTGGCCGTCGCCTCTATTCAAATTCCCTGATGGCCACCAGGGTTCTAAATTATGCCTTCACCTTTTCCTCCTATTTGCGTGGCATGGTGAAGGACCTTCCTCAATACCGAGACTCCTTACCGGACCCCCTAAGAGCAGGATTTGATAAATTTATGTCCAACCTGTCTCAATTGCGGTTGTACCTATTTCATGCGGTGTACGACGCATTTGAGCTGGTTTCGAGGGTGTCGGCCTTCGCAGTGGCCATGCGCCGCCTGGCCTGGCTTCGCACCCTCGATATGGACCCAAACCTGCAGGAACGTCTTGCAGACTTGCCTTGTGTGGGGTCCGAGTTATTTGACGAGTCCTTAGATGCGGCGACCAAGCGCTTGTCGGAGCAGGAGCGCTCGTTAGCATCCCTGGTCCGCCCCAAACCTAGACCCCCACCGCAGAAACCTTTCCGTCCTCCGCCGCGTCGATATCCTCAGAAATCGACTCCGGCTTTTTGGAGGCCACCTCCGAGGCGTCCATCTCAGCGAGGCAGAGGGGGACAAACCCAAGCCCCGGCGCAGGGTCCTTCTAAACCCGCGCCTTCCTTTTGACGGGCTGGGCGGACGGGGCGGGTTCCCCTCCGCGAAATCTCAGGAACCCCTTCCCATCGGGGGGCGTCTTCGGTTCTTCCGGATGGCATGGACCGAGATAACCTCAGACGCTTGGGTGCTCCGGACCGTCTCCGAGGGCTACTCGCTCAACTTTGTGTCCTCGCCACCGGACAATCCCCCGAATCTAGCCTCTTGCAACCGATCGCAGCTGCCGACCCTTCTGGCCGAGGCCAGGGCCCTTTTGGTGCTTCGGGCGGTCGAACCGGTCCCCAAGGACCAGCGGGGTACGGGGTTTTACTCCCGTTACTTTTTGGTCCCAAAAAAGACCGGGGACCTGCGCCCCATACTGGACCTCAGGAAGCTCAACAAATTCCTGGTCCGGGAGAAGTTTCGAATGCTATCTCTCCCGGTTTTATATCCTCTCTTGGAGGAAGGGGACTGGATGTGCTCCCTCGACTTGAAGGAAGCATACACCCATGTTCCGGTGTATCCCGCCTTCCGAAGATTTTTACGATTCCAGGTGGGGGACCTGCACCTCCAGTACAGGGTCCTGCCCTTCGGCCTGGCCGCGTCCCCACGAGTCTTCACGAAGTGCATGGTGGTGGTTGCGTCAGCCCTGAGGTCTCGTGGGCTTCATGTGTTCCCTTACCTGGACGATTGGCTCATCAAAGCCCCGACCAGGGAGGGGGTTATCTCAGCGACCCGACAGTCTATTGCCTTCCTGCAGAGCCTCGGGTTCGAGATAAACTTTCCAAAATCACAGTTGTGCCCGGCTCAGTCTCTTCAATTTATAGGCGCGGTGCTGGACACGGTGCACCTGCGCTCCTATCTCCCGCCCCAGCGGTTGGAAGCCTTGGTGCGGATGGGCCGTCAGGTCTCTCAACTGTCGGTGGTGTCGGCCCAGCGCATGATGATGCTGCTCGGTCATATGGCTTCGACGGTCCACGTCACTCCGTTTGCAAGACTGCACTTGAGGATTCCTCAGTGGACCCTCGCTTCCCAGTGGCGTCAAGAGTACGATCCAGCGTCTCGCCTCGTTGCGGTGACTCCGCGTTTGCGGAAATCGCTGTGTTGGTGGACAGACTCTTCAAATCTGTCCAAGGGTTTGCTGTTTCTCACCCCTCCTTTTCGCAAGGTTCTGACCACAGACTCCTCGGAGTACGCGTGGGGAGCCCACCTCGACGGTCTTCGCACGCAGGGCCTGTGGTCTGCCGAGGACCGTCGGTGTCACATCAACGTGCTAGAACTTCGGGCCATCTTTCTAGCACTTCGAGCATTCGTTCACATATTGCAGAATCAGGTTGTCCTCGTCCGCACGGACAATCAAGTGGCGATGTACTATGTGAACAAGCAGGGTGGCACGGGTTCTTGACCCCTCTGCTCGGAGGCTCTTCGCCTTTGGGAGTGGGCGGTCTCCCGGAACATCTTCCTTCGGGCGGTCTACATCCAGGGAGAACTGAACTGTCTGGCGGACAAACTCAGTCGACTTCTGCAACCGCACGAGTGGACTCTACACTCCGGAGTTCTGCGCGAGATTTTTGCTCGCTGGGGAACGCCGCAGGTGGATCTGTTTGCCTCTCCGGAGACCCGCAAACTGCCCCTGTATTGTTCTCGGATGTACTCCCGGGACCGTCTGGAGGCCGATGCCTTTCTTCTCGATTGGGAAGGGAGGTTCCTGTATGCGTTCCCTCCCTTTCCCCTGATCATGCGAACGTTAGTACATCTCAAATCGTCCGCTGCCACGATGATTCTCATTGCTCCTCGGTGGCCGCGTCAGCACTGGTTCTCCCTGCTGCTTCAGCTCAGTGCCAGGGAGCCTCTTCTTCTGCCTGTGTTTCCTTCTCTGCTGTCTCAGAGTCAAGGATCCATGTTACATCCCAATCTTCAGTCATTACACCTGACAGCTTGGTTTCTTGCTCCCTAATTTCGCCTGATCTGTCTCAATCGGTGAGGGAGGTGTTGGAAGCCTCACGCAAGCTCTCGACGAGGCTTTGTTATTCGCAGAAATGGACCAGGTTTTCCACCTGGTGTTCGTCTTTTCACCTGGATCCGGTGTCGGTTCCGGTGTCCTCGGTCTTGGACTATTTATTTCATCTGTCGCACTCTGGCCTGAAAACCATTTCGGTGCGGGTTCATCTTAGTGCTATTTCTGCTTTCCATCAACATCTGGATGGGCGTCCCCTGTCGCTCCATCCTTTGGTGACACGCTTCATGAAAGGGTTACTCAGGGTTTGTCCCCCTCTTAAGCCTCCTTCAGTCGTGTGGGATTTGAATGTGGTTTTAGCTCAACTGATGAAACCCCCTTTTGAGCCACTCAACAAGTCTCTCTTGAAATTTCTGACTTGGAAGGTGATGTTTTTGATTGCCCTCACCTCCGCTAGGCGGATTGGGGAGTTGCAAGCCTTGGTTTCACTGTCTTTCATCATGACAAGGTGGTTCTCCGCACCCATCCTAAGTTTTTACCTAAAGTTGTTTCTGATTTCCACCTCAATCAGTCCATTGTCCTTCCTGTGTTCTTTCCAAAGCCCCACTCCCATCCTGGCGAGACGGCGCTTCACATGCTTGACTGTAAGAGGGCGTTGGCATATTATCTTCAACGCACCAGGTCTCATCGGAAGGTTCCTCAATTGTTTTTGTCCTTCGATCCTAATCGATTAGGACATCCTGTTTCCAAGCGCACTCTGTCTAACTGGTTAGCTGCTTGCATTTCTTTTTGCTATTCTCAGGCTGGACTTCCGCCCCCGGGTCGAGTCACGGGGCATAAGGTCCGAGCGATGGCAGCTTCGGTGGCTTTCCTCCGATCCACTCCTATGGAGGAAATATGTAAAGCTGCCACTTGGTCTTCGGTGCATATGTTCACCTCTCATTACTGTCTGGACACTTTATCCAGGAGTGACGGCCGGTTTGGCCAGTTGGTGTTGCGTAATCTGTTTTCCTGAATTGCCATCCTCCCACCTGCCCTTTTTTGGTTGGCTTGGAGGTCACCCACATGTGAGAATATCATGCCTGCTTGTCCTGGGATAAAGCACAGTTACTTACCGTAACAGGTGTTATCCAGGGACAGCAGGCATATATTCTCACAACCCGCCCGCCTCCCCGGGGATGGCTTCTTTGCTAGTTATGGAACTGAGGACCACGAGGTGGGATGCGCCCTCTAGTGGGCAAGAAGGCATGCACATGCGTGGTGCAGTGTGCAAACTTGAAACTTCTAGCAAGTTTGCTTGAAAAGCTGTCCGCGCTGGGGCTCCGTAGATGACGTCACCCACATGTGAGAATATATGCCTGCTGTCCCTGGATAACACCTGTTACGGTAAGTAACTGTGCTTTTTCTACGCGCTGAAAACCTCTCTAGAAAAATTTAAAAAGAACTTAAAAAGTTACCTTTATAAAGATGCATTTGATTCGTAAATTAGATAATCTTTTTTTTCCCTTTCTTCCCCTATCTATACCTTTCCTGATGTTGTTCCTCCCTAAATTGTTTTTTTTTTTTTTTTTTTTATTTAAACAAATGTAATTTTATCCCAGTAATCCTTATGTATTCTTTACTGTCTATGGATATGTCTTTATGTCTATTGTTTAAATAATTTATTTATTTCCCCCAATTTTAATTTTTGTAATACGCATTGAAAATATTTGATATTGTGTGTAAATCAAAATTTTAATAAACTTGAAACTATACACCTCCCGGAGAATTCCGTTCCTCAGATAAGCTGCTCTTAGCTGTACCTTTCTCCTCCACTGCCTTGTGGGAAGAATGTGCTTAAATTTTCTTTCTTTCTTTTTTTTTTATTCTTTATTCATTTTTAAATCAAATACATAGTGCAAACAGATGAACAATCAAGTAATATAACATACTGCAATCTATTCCAACAAATAATATAGTTATTAAACCCTCCCCTCCCCTCCTGGATGTGATATTAATAATTCATAACTTACAATATTTTGTTAACGGGCCCCAAATTTCCTTGAATTTGCTTTGGTGTTCCCTCTGTATGGAATTAATGTTTTCAAACTTTTAAATCTAACATACGGATTCCCACCAGAAACTATAATTTAAAAAATATAATTTTAAAATATAGAAGGAATTACGGAATTATGATAGATTTATAGATTCTTGAATGATAAAGAATAATTCGGGTGGGAGGGTTATTGGTCTGTAAGAATATTGTAATATTTTAAGTGATGTCTATAGTGTAAATGTTTTATTTATTGTTCTTCACTTATTGAAATTATTTTAAAATGAATAAAGATTATTAAAAAAAAAGAAAGAAACTATAATTTAAGTTATCCCAACTTTTCCAATTTTTCATTATCAGCTGCATGGCTACTCCTGTCATGATGAGGAGCAATTTATTCTGATTTGCCTTAATTGGTTTCTTGGGCAATAATAATTTAATTTTCAATGAGACATGGAAAAAGCTTTCTGAAATTACCCCCTTGAAGAGGAGGCAGGTTTTCTGTCTGGGCAAATGGGATTACGCTCATCAATGCACTGAAGATTACCCTTTTCATCTCCAGCTTCACTTCATCGTAACATAGAACAGAGGACGTGTTCGAACTCATCCCTCACATTTGGAAAAAGCTCTACAATGGCATGTGTATAATATTTGTTCACCTTGTGCATGTTCTTCTTATTATAGGAACTCTGAGCCAGAAGAACTGGGGGAAGAAATACCCAGCGTGCAATGGTGCCAGACAGTCCCCCATCAACATCGACGAGAGTCTCACCCAAGTGAACGTGAATCTGAACAAACTTAACTTTCAGGGCTGGCAGAAGGAATCATCGGGCAAAACTTTCATCAACAATACTGGCAAAACAGGTACTGTGAGGGCAAACCTATGTAAATGTTCTTATGTTTGAATGGCCTCCTACAGACCAAGAGGATAAGTAGGAATTAAAATTGAGTCCGTTGAAAAATAACAGAAAGGACACATGGAAAAACAGAAGTTAGTGGCCCTCAAAATTCTATGGGCTCTTTTTACTAAACAGCACTAAAGGATTTCAGCAAGGAGTTTGTTCAATATTAGGTGTACTCAATCACCCACAGAACTGGCTCCTAGGTGTTGGATGTCCTCAGCACACGGATGCACATCTTACGTATTTTTGAACAGGAAATCCTGACAAATTTCCCTTTGGAAAATACATTGAGATGGACATCTAGTTTGGATAGGGTTACCATATTTGAAGAAGGAGAAACCCAGGCGTGTAGCCCTGCCCCATTCTCCCCCCAGTCCAGCCCTGTTCCGTCTCCAATCTTCCCCATCCCGCCTCCAGCCCCACCCTATTCCGTCTCTAGCCCCGCCCCCAAAAGCCACATCTTTTTCTGAAGGCTCTCCAGACGCGGCCGGAGCTCAGGGATTTCCAAAACCCGAACAAACTGCCGGGTTTTGGAAAGTCCATCCGGGAACCCGGCAGTCCTCTAAAAAGAGGACATGTCAGGGTTTTCACGGACGCCTGGTAACCCTAATTTTGGATGTTATGGGCTGGATGTCTCTATTCTGACTTGGATGCCCTTTCAAAAATGCACTTCCATAGTTGAAGAATGAGGGAGACAATGGGCTCCTTTTACTAAGGTGCGCTCGCGTTTTTAGCGTGCGCTGAAGATTGGCGCGTGCAAACCCCACGCTACACGGAAAATACTAACGCAAGCTCTATGGAGGCGTTAGCGTCTAGTGCACGCGCTAAAACCGCTAGCACACCATAGTAAAAGGAGCCCAATGTGTGCCTGAAAAATGAATTTGTGAAATAAACCCGTAACAACAACACCGGAAAATTAAGAAAATTTTGGAAAATCTGAAAACAAACTTACATTTTTTTTTGGGGGGGGGGCCAAATGCATTCCTATTGTATTATGCCCATTGTCTGTTGTCACTCAGAAGAAGTTCTATCTTTGCTCCTTCTGTTTGCCTTTTAAAATAGTTCTGGGCATGCAATTTGATTTTTAAGATCACATTTACAGATTACTTACTTATGTGATTTTAGATGATCAGGTCCCAAATGGATACTGACGTCTTTGAATTTCTTTATGTATGCTGAAAGATAAATTATCTGGGTTGACGATGCCTTTGTTGGAAACTGTGGTTAGGATATCTTTCAACGTATGCAAAGATCTTCCACTGTGCAACCAGCTGAAATTCACAGTCGCCTGGCAGACTATTATTTTGCATTGCTTTTTCTTTTCAGTGGAAATTAGTCTAATGGATGACTACTACATAAGTGGAGGTGCCTTAGACTCGGTGTACAAAGCAAGCAAGATAACATTTCACTGGGGGAAATGCAATGCTTCATCCGATGGATCTGAACATAGCTTAGAAGGCCGGAAGTTCCCTTTAGAGGTATTAAGCTTAACTGTAACTTATTGAATTGATCAGCATTTAGAATTTATAGATTAATGTTTATATTTTTATGTTATTTTTTAACATGCATCAGACATGCTTTCTGGTTTGAATTCATAAAATTCTTCTAGAAGTAACAGCCAGAGATGTTGCGGGATACGTCCAAAGTTGGACTTAGACGCTCTATCGAAAATGCCCCTTCACTTATCTTTAGTGTTTTACAAGTTTTTTATTGAACATCATAATAAACACAAGAAAAACAGCAATATAGTTCAACATTTTTTATATTCCATTTCCAAACCCATTCCCTCATCGCCCCCCCTCCAAACCCTACCCAACCCTAACCTATCAAGTAATAGAAAATCTGTCAGAGATCGGAAGGGCCTGTGTTCCCTGGAACATCATTATACATTTCTCCCTCCGGATTTGCAGGGGATAGGGGCAGAGCCGGACCGCGAATGGTGAAATACCGCGAATATCTTCTGGTCCGGCTCTGTCCCACCCCCGCCTCCCTCCTGCCTTCCACCCGGCATCCCGGCCTTACCTGGTGGTCTAGCGGGCTTTCGGGGCAGGAGCGATCTTCCTATGCTCCTGCCCTGTGCAGATTGCCAATAGGAAATAGCTGCCGTGAGTTCCCGTAGTCTCTAGAGACTACGACGGGAACTCCCCACAGCAATTTCCTATTGGCGATCTACACGGGGCAGGAGTGTAGGAAGATCATTCCTGCCCCGAAAGCCCGCTAGACCACCAGGTAAGGCCGGGACGCCGGAGGGGGGGAAGGCTAAACTGTGGGGTGTTTTTTTTCTTTTTTTCCCCCCTCCCCAAAAAATCGCGAATATGTGAAATCGCGATTGCCGAAACCGCGAATGGGGAGGGGGAAGTGTAATACTGAAGTCGGAGAAAACCTCTCCGTCTTTATAAAATACTAGGGGGCAAAGTGGCAGAAATGACATCTAGACTGAAGGTGCACCCATTTGCAGCTGAAAAAAAACGTATGGCTGTGTAAATAACAGCTTCACCCTCATCAAGACAAAACTCCATCCTAGAGGATACCTACACATGGGTCGTATAAAATTTTCAAAATTATTTTCTCGGCCATTTTCTACGTGACTTGAGATATAACGGCCAGGAATCTGCCTGCATCTTGACAGACTCCTTGTTATTTTTAATATATGATTTCTTTGAATCCTGTATTTGAGCCTGTCGTCTTTGCTTAGTGGGTCTATCCCTTACTCATAACTTTTGGCGTCCCCTTAGTGTCCCATTTTGACATTCTGATTGTCCACCACTCTGCTATGTGATTGTATCAAGAGCAATACCACAAATCTTGTGAAATGACACGCTAAGCCCATTTCTTTAAAAGGGCCCCATGGTTAATAGACAGTAGTGAAGATGACAGTTTCAGATGACCTATAAAAGAGGATTCACAGTAAGCATTTTTCCAGCAGTTTCTGACAAATTATTCAGGCATGTCAGGTTGCAGGTGTTGAGGTTTGAAGAGTCTCGATTGCAGCTTTTTGACCTGCTATTCTGTAAAATTTTCTTCTATTCATGATTAATTTTGTCTATAACAAACATCTGCTTATTCTGTTTCCAGATGCAGATCTTCTGCTACGATGCAGATCTGTTTGAAAGTTTTAACGATGCAGCAAAAGGACACGGGAAGTTAAAAGCCTTATCCATTTTATTTGAGGTATCTATTCTGTCTGTTAGTCCAGTGAAACATGACTTCCATAAAATGAAATCCCGGCTGTACTAAATCATGAATGCTTTCTTCTTTTTGCCTATATGCCATTTACAGAAAATGCTCTATTGTTAAACGAACAATAGTGATTAAGCTGGTTTCCTTTTGAAGCCTTTCAGGTTAATTTTTGTTTGTTTCAATCATTTTTATTGAATTAAAAGCTTCACACTTACATTTATCAAATAAAAATGTACATTCAAGAACTTATACCATCAACCTTGAACATACCATCAATCTTGAACTTATACCATCAACATAAACATCGTTCTTTCCCTACCTCTAACCATACCCTTTATCCCCTTCCCTTCCACATTCCACCTCCTCCCATTCTTCCTTGTTATCAGTACCCCTACATCTTCCCCATTGTCAGTCACAGACAATCAGTGGCGTAGCGAGGGTAGGACCCTCCTCTCTGCCCACCCTCACCCCCGCTGCTTCCGCTACTCCTCCCTTCCTCCTCCCTGTGTCTCTTTAAATCTTGCCAGCATGAGCAGCTTCTCTGGCCTGCTGCTCACGCCGGCATTGGCTTTCCCTCTGATGTCACTTCCTGGCCCCTTGACCAGGAAGTGATCTCAGAGGGAACCAAGGCTGATGTGAGCAGCAGGCCAGAAAACTTGGCTATTTTCAAAAATGTAAATTTCCGCTTCCCCCTACCACAAGCTCCCACTGTACTTCCCTTTTAATTTTTGTAAACCATGTCGAGCTCTATATTTATATAGAATATGCGATATATAAGCTTAAGGTTTAGTTTAGAAAAGTTGCTCACGTTGGCAATGATTTAAAGAAGTACGGGAGGGGGCAGGAAGGGAGGGCGCAAGCATGGATTGGGAAGTGGAGAGGTGCCGGTGCCACCCATCAAGATGTGCCCAGGGTGGTCTGCTCTCCTCTTGCTCCCCCCTTACTATACCACTGCAGACAACCACCAGTTGTGTCTTCAGGCAGCTGATTCCAATCAATTCTTACCCCTCCCCCCCACTCACCCTAAGTGCCTCTGTCCATTGTCCTTCTTCCTTCTTCCCTCTTCCCTCCCCCATGACTCCACCTCAATAGTTATTCCAAATCTATTTCTCCAATTATGAATTGTGGGATTCTCCCTTTTAACCTGCAGGAACTCAATAGTCTGCATCCACCGTAAGAATACTTATGCTAAATGGGAGTCTATATGGGCTCCTTTTCTGTTAGCTTATGATACCTGAGTTATGTTGCAACTTGCTTATATTGCTTGTGCTTAATTAATGCCTTGTGTTTTGGTGCACTGTTACTAATACTGCTGTGTTTGTGTGGATCAGGGTGGGTTGTGGGTGAGACTTTTCCTTACAGCATAAAACAAAAATTTTTTTTGCATAAATATTGGAAGTTTGTTATCCGTATTTGTTGGATCTTGTTAACTTGGGAGTCATTTTGGCTCTTATTTTCATTTTGTTTTTCTACCATTGTGAGCTTTTTCTGGCTTGTTGTATTACTCCTGAGTTCTACTAAAAACTTCTTTAAAAAAAAAAAATAATAATCTGCATCCAAAATGTCTGAATGTTGGTGTATGTCTCCCAAATATGCATAAATGTACTACCTCTTTCACACTGCTTTCAATTACCATCCAAAGCCCCAGGGTATATCTTCTGCATCTGCTCTGGACTTTGATATCATCGAGTTATTGCTATTTTTGTCTCATCTTGGGAAAGGTTAGGGTCATGTTTACTAAAGCCTAGAACGCACTAACAGACATTAGCATTCAGTAAGTGCCATACAACTCATAAGAATACAATTGGCTGTGCAGCACTTAGCGCATGCCAATATCCATTAGTGCGCACTAACCTTTAGTAAAAATATCATTCTGGAAGCCCAGATCAGAAATATTCCATGTATTAAAAAAAGGAGAAAGGAAGACCAAATAGCAGCCAGCATGGGTAATGAATGAGGTGACTGTAGCTATTAGAGGTAAAAGAAAATCCTTCAGAAAGTGGAAGAAGAATCCGACTGAAAATAGGAGGAAACAACATAAGGAATGGCAAGTCAAATGCAAGGGGCTGATAAGGGAGGCCAAGAGAGACCTTGAAAAGAAGGTTGCGTCATAGAGAAAAACACCTAGTAAAAACATTTTTAGATTATCAGTTGGACCGCTAGATGATAGAAGGGTAAAAGGGGTACTCAAGAAAGACAAGGCTATAGCCAGTGGAATAGTAAAGGGGGTGCAAGGGGTGTGGATTTCCCCGCACACCAAATCGGTGAGGGCGCTGGTACCTCTCCACCCCGCCCCACCACACCCTGCTCTGCTTATGCCATCCCATCCCTTCCCCCACCCCGCACCTCTGTATTATCTTTGCTAGAGCAAGCAACTTCTGCCTGTTGCTCATGCCAGCCTGATTCCCCTCTGAATCACTTCCGGGTCATGGGGCCAGGAAGCGATGTCAGAGGGGAAATCCAACGCTGGCACGAGGAGCATGCTGCAGAAGCCACTCGTGCTGGCGAAGATTAAGAGGTGCAGCGGGATGGATAGCGCAAGTGTGGAATGGGCGGGAAGGAGTGTGGGATGTGCAAGGAGCGGGGGCACGGAGTGTGAGGCGTAGGGTGGGGCGCCACTGCCCCAGGCACCTCCTACCCTTACTACACCACTGGCTACAGCAGAGAGATTCAATTAATTCTTTGCTTCAGTCTTCACCGAGGAAGATGTGGGGGAAATCTTGGTACCAGAAATGGTATTCATTGCTGATGATTCATAGAAACTGGAACATTTTTCTCTGGCCCTCTTAAATCTCTCTGAATATCAGGCCCATAAAAACCTGGGATGAGCAGGAGGATTTTTATTCTCCACGTGCAGCTCTTACTGGATGTGCTGATAAATAATGTGCATTCTTGCAAGTCATTATAGTGTTTTCCAAAAGACTGCATTTGAGAGAGCCTTTTGTAAAATACCAGGGGAAATGTGACTGTCCCAACCTGGATGTCTCAGTTCCTATCTATATAAAATGAACCTTCATATCTTAAAATATAAATCTATTTTTCTCTTTCTTTAACAGATTGATGTGGAAGATAATTTGAATTATATTGCAATTATGAATGCAATAAATAAAGTTACCCGTTTAGGTGAGTCCAAGGTTGCAGATGTCTCCATTACATCATCACCAGCTTGATCTATATGTGTATAAATAAATGCTTTTCTGGCAGTTTATAAAGTGTACAAGAGGGGGGTAAGAGCAATGTTAGGAAATTCTACTTTACGGAGAGGGCGGTGGATGCCTGGAATGCGCTCCCGAGAGAGGTGGTGGAGAGGAAAACGGTGACTGAGTTCAAAGAAGCGTGGGATGAACACAGAGGATCTAGAACCAGAAAATAATATTGAATTTGAACTAAGGCCAGTACTGGGCAGACTTGCACGGTCTGTGTCTGTATATGGCCGTTTGGGGGAGGATGGGCAGGGGAGGGCTTCAGTGGCTGGGAGGGTGTAGATGGGCTGGAGTAGGTTTTAACAGAGATTTCGGCAGTTGGAACCCAAGCACAGTATTGGGTAGAGCTTTGGATTCTTGCCCAGAAATAGCTAAGAAGAAAAAAATTTAAAAATTTAAATTGAATCGGGTAGGGCGGACTGGATGGACCATTGGGGTCTTTATCTGCCGTCATCTACTGTGTTACTATGTTGCCTCAGAAATAGCACAAACATACAATGGAAAGAGGCAAATGAGATGTCAGATATTCAACCAAACTGTTACTTTATTTTGCAAATCATATACTATAAATAACGTCTGTGGGCTCCTTTTACAAAGGTGCGCTAAAATGGCCGCTACCGCCTCCTTTTAATCAAGCAGCAATTTATCGGCTAGCGCACACTAATTTTGTGCGCGCACTAAAAACGCTAGCGCACCTTTATAAAAGGAGCCCCATATCTAAGTGTCCATCTTGAGTATAAAGTCTCATGAATCTAATCTAATCTAATCTAATGCTAGGCTTTATATACCGAGACATCAGTCCAAGAAAGCTCGACTCAGTTTACAATAATTAACTTAACAAAATAAAAACCATAAAGAATAAGACTATGTTTCAGAAGGTTAATTTTCAAAGTCTATGGGCTCCTTTTACGAAGCCGCGTTAGCGGTTTAATGCGCGTAATAGCGTGCGCTAATTTGCCGGCCGCGCGAGCCGCTACCACCTCCTCTTGAGCAGGCGGTAGTTTTTCGACTAGTGCGGGGGGTTAGCAGCTTCGTAAAAGGAGCCCTACGATGTATAAGTTGGTTAGGTCTAGGAATGCCTAGGGTGTCCCAACTAGGATCCCGGTTTCGGCATTTATTTATTTATTTAGATTTTTATCCCGTCCTCCCAGTAGCTCAGAACGGTTTACAAGTAAACATTCACAATGGAGTGAATTGGACATACAAGATTATACAGTAGATTTAAATACTTGGACATACGAAACTGTGCAGCAGTGTAAATATAGGGACTATACAGCAAATTAAGAACAGTAGTTTAAATATAAGTAGTTTAGTTTAGATTAGACACAAGTTATTTGAGTATAGGCTGAGAGTGGACTATATAGAAATTTAGGCAGAAGATTAGAATGGAGAAAGAAGGGTAGAGGTGGGGTTTAAGGGGGTTGGGTGTAAATTGAGGGTGTCCTTTAGTTGAAAAGGAGGGTCTTTACCATTTTCCAGAATGTCATTAGTGAGTTCTGTAGTCTGAGTTGAGGGGGGAGTTGGTCCCAGAGTTGGGGAATGAAGTGGCTGTAGGAGCGTTTGCGGGCGGTTTCTGAGAGGAGGGACCTTCCGGGGGGGAATGCATAGGCGTATCTATAGATACCTTCATCAGGGGATGAATAGAGACTAAACAGGAATGAAAACATAACTTAGAAGAATGATATAAATAACATATCAATAAAAACATTCAAATTATTCAAAAAAATGTAAAATGGGACAGAACAGCTTAAAACATGCATAATTTAAATTACGAAAAATATACATAAAAAAGTACAAATATCAAAAGCCCAGAAATAAACGTGTTAAAACATCCACAATCATAAACCAAACAGAAATTCATGAAAAAAATGTAGAAAATTATTTTTTTTTTTTCTTAAAAATGTGTATAAAAAAGCGGGTGCATCTTATACGCCGCTGCGACCTATACGCCGGCAAATACGGTACATCTTTACAGAAAGGGTGGTAGATGCATGGAATATTCTTCCTGATAGAGGTGGCAGAAACACAGAATGTGTCGGTATTCAAGAAAGTGTGGGACGGGAAGAGGAGGAGATAGGGGATAGTGCGAATGGACAGACTGGACGAGCCATTTGGCCTTCGTCTGTCACCTTGTTTCTGTGTTTCAAGTTCCAAGTTTATTAGTTTCTTGATATACCGTCAGTCTGACATATCTAAACAGTTTACAATAAAATTGATAATATAAAAAGATTAAAATTATTATATTAAAAATTATTAATGGGTGTGGGGATTGATTTAAAGAAAATTACATCCCGCTGATATTCAGAGGTGGGCAATGTAATACAGTAAAGTAAACTTTGAGTACCAGAACTAGTTAAGTCCATCTGATGAACATATCTAGTTAAAGTTTACCAGCTAACTTTAGGAGAGGCGTTTTTTTTTACCAGTCTTAACCAGTTAACCAGCTAAAGTCTAGTTGTGTCCTTAGTATGCCTCCAGCATCACAACTGGTTAAATTTTGTCCAGATAATGATTTATTCAGGCAAAGAAGTAGAGGAGGAGCCTAGCGATTAGAGCAGCTGACTAAGAGCCTGGAATGAGCCAGGGTTCAAATCTCCCTTTGAGATCTTGGATAAAATCACTTAACCCTTTTATTACCTTTGGTACAGTCATAGATTGAGCCTTCCAGAGAAAGGGAAATACCGAGTGCCCTTGAATATAACTCGTCTTGAGCTAAATGTGAACAAACTAAGCTAAATCTTAAACAAATGTAAATAGTGTTTAACTGGTCTGCAGACAGAACGATTGCTGAAGGCTCTTCATCGGTTGCCAGTCCACCTCAGAATCCAATTTAAATGTGCAAGCATAGTTTTCAAAATTTTGAACGGAATATTCTTCCCTCTAGTCTCCATTTCTTTTAACGCTCAATGTACCATAAGATCAAGAACTGTTCATTTGTACAAACTTTCTTTTCCCTCAATTAAGGGAATAAAAGTACTAGGCTATGTCTCTCGCTCCTTTGCATTTACCCTTATTTCTGTCTGGAATGAACGACCAGTTGGGATCAGAACCATTTTCTCTTTTTACTCTTTTACAAAACACCTAAAGAAAAAATGAATGCTGAAATTTTGGGGCATAGTAATGTATTTAAGTTGATGTGGGGCCCATTGGCATCTTTTATTGCTTCTGTATAATTGTCATTTCTCTTTAATTTTTGTTTGATTTTCTTACACATCCAGGGTGGGAATGCTCTACTATTTTAATTAAAATTAGGTTATTGAAAGATTATATGCATTGGTATTTTAGTTTAATTAAAGGGGGAATGATTGCTTTTGAATATTTGTAAGTTTAAAGTGTTTTTCTTGATTGTTATATGTTCAGTTACATGTGTATTGCACTGTCAATATTTGAAAATCAATAAAGATTAAAAAAAAAAAATAGTTACATAAATTATTTCACCTGAGGAACCAGATATATTGTATTACATATTCACCTTGTCTTTTGTGAATTGTACAAGTTAATGTATGTTTTCTGTACCTGTGTGTTTTTTTTAATAAACAGATTGGAACTTTAAAAAAAACCTCTTCTCATATAAACCGAGTCGAGCCTCTATTGTTTAGAGCAGTGGTTCCCAACCCTGTCCTGGAGGAACACCAGGCCAATTGGGTTTTCAGGCTAGCCCTAATGAATATGCATGAAGCAAATTTGCATGCCTATCACTTCCATCATATGCAAATCTCTCTCATGCATATTCATTAGGGCTAGCCTGAAAACCCGATTGGCCTGGTGTTCCTCCAGGACAGGGTTGGGAATCACTGGTTTAGAGGATGATCCAGTATATAAACCGAAAGTTTAGATTAGATTAGAACCGAGGTTTTTTCAAGCAACTCTTGAATTTACCCAGACAAATCTTACAACGTCAGCTCACAGAAGTGAAAGTCTCAGAAAACCTTCTTTTTTAGAATCCAAAATGAACATTACAATGAGAACATAAAATTGATACCTCTGTATAAGACTCCGGTGAGACCTCATTTAGAATATAGTATACAATTCTGGAGGCCACACTTTCAAAAAGATATAAAAAGGATGGAGTCGGTCCAGAGGAAGGCTACTAAAATGGTGTGTGGTCTTTGTGATAAGGCGTATGGGGACAGACTTAAAGATCTCAATCGTTATACTTTGGAGGAAAGGCGGGAAAGGGGAGATATGATAGAGACGTTTAAATACCTGAGTGATGTAAATGCACATGAGTCGAGTCTCTTTCATTTGAAAGGAAACTCTACAATGAGAAGGCATAGCATGAAGTTAAGAGGCGATAGGCTTCGGAGTAATCTGAGGAAATACTTTTTTATGGAAAGGTTGGTAGATGCCTGGAACAGTCTCCCAGAAGAGGTGGTGGAGACAGAGACTGTGTCTGATTTCAAAAGGGACTGGGATAGGCACGTGGGATCTCTCGGAGAGAGAAAGAGATAATGGTTACTGCGGATGGGCAGCTCTGTGACCTCACAATGCAGGTGCACAGTGCCTTAGCCTATAGGAAGAGGAGATGCAAATGTTAAGAGCCTTAGCCAATAGGGAAAAGAGGAGATAATGGTTACTGCAGATGGGCAGACTAGATGGGCCATTTGGCCTTTATCTGCCATCATGTTACAATGTTTCTATATGCATAAACATACCACTTATTAGGGACTACCATCAGCTTTTATAGTGTCTTATAAGAGCTAAACTCAGGAAAAGGCCTCAGAATCGGAGCCTACGCACAGTCCTGATCACAGACTGAGGTTGTCAGCGTAGTTTTTTTAGCTCCTTAGCTCCAGTCATAGGCCAAAAAAACCTGAGAATGTGTATTAATATTTTTTAAATAATTTTTATAAATATTTTTAAATACTTTTAATATTCTGAGTGACTGAATCTTATTCTAGTAGATGCAACTATTCCTTAGTTTTGAAAAAAACTAGCAACTGAGCACTTATCTCAATCTTCTTTCATGTGCTTCAGTATTGCCTCAGCTTCAAATGATTCATTGTTTGCTGTTAGATTGTTGCCACTGCCGTTTCGTGGATACACTACTTTTTCCACTGCTTCAGGGCCAACGGCAAAAGCATTACAGCATCTATAATATAATTGAAAGAGTTAAAAGAAAAGTTATCTATGTCTGATGTCATTTCTTAATTCCAAGGTAGCAGAATATAACTTACTGTTCACAGCCGCCAGAAGTTTTTCAAACCGGGACAAGATGGCACCGGCATACATTTGATACTCACATAATAACGTGCTGACTATGAACGTTGTAGTACGTGCTGAAGTCATTTTTCCGACATTAACCCTTAAGGGAACTACAGTATTAGCTAGTTGTTTATCTAGCCATTTCCTAGTCAGTTTTAACAGATTTAATAGAAATGCTGCCACTCTACATTCTTATTTAAACCTTAAAAATATTTATAAAAATTATTTAAAAAAATATTAATACACATTCTCAGGTTTTTTTGGCCTACGACTGGAGCTAAGGAGCTAAAAAAACTACGCTGACAACCTCAGTCTGTGATCAGGACTGTGCGTAGGCTCCGATTCTGAGGCCTTTTCCTGAGTTTAGCTCTTATAAGACACTATAATAGCTGATGTTAGTCCCTAATAAGTGGTATGTTTATGCATATAGAATAGGTTGAATCCTTTGAGCCACTTTGGGTGATACCTCATAAGTTACAATGTTTCTATAACCATAAAGTTCTATGACATCACAATGTAGGTGTAAAAAGCCTTAGCCCATAAGACGAGGAGATGCAAATGTTAATAGAGAGAGCCAATAGAGAGAGAGATAATGGTTACTGTGGATGGGCAGACTAGATGAGCCATTTGGCCTTTATCTGGCGTCATGTTTCTATGTTTCTAAAATCAGTAGCAAAGAAACAAAAAAAAGGACCACAAACAGTCCAGCTCACAAGTACAACGTGCCTCGTAACAGAAACTCAAAACAGCAAAACCGACAAATGCACTTCAACGTGTGGCTCTCCATGAATCTGTTTTGTGCGCATGTCTTGCCTGGATTTTAATTATTCAGTACCCTTTCATTAACCTATTAATAATCCTGCTTTTCAGGAAAACAAGCTGTGTTAGAGCCATTCGTGCTGCTGAATCTCCTGCCAAGCTACACAGACAAATACTTCACTTACAACGGTTCTCTGACCACCCCGCCTTGCACAGAAATGGTGGAATGGATTGTTTTTCAGGACACCGTTGCCATTTCAGAAAGCCAGGTAAAAGGTTTTAACTCATCTGGGACACGAGCTTGGGAAATGCGCACAGCGAAGGTGATTTTCTAAAGTTGTGGCGTCTAAAGCACGGTTTTAAGCCATGCCTAAAAATGCTTGCAGTGCAAGCCAGCATGTATGTTTATAGTCGACATGCACAAGGGCGGCGCTTAAGAACATAGGGAGGGTCACATAATGTATAAAATATGCGTGTATGCATGTAAAAATCAGTATTAATATTTACACCAGCTCTCAAAAACTTATAACATCCGTGTCTTGAAAACAGGTGCTATTGCTGCTGGATTTCTGCTAGGGTTTTTTTGTGTGTTTTTTTTTTGTATTTATGTCTCTTTATTGAATACAGTTGTACAGAGGTACAGTGGTGTAGCAAGAGAATCTGGAGCCCAGAGCAGAGGTGCAGCCCTGTGTGCCCCCCCCCAATGCGCTCTTCCCTCCACCCCGATATCACCGTGCTCCCCCATTCTCTTCTCTACGGTCCCTACATCTACTGCTACTATTTTTTTCAGTTCTATAGCGCTACCAGACACATGCTATGCTGTATATTAAACACGCAAGGCTCTTAAAGTGATCCTTAAAAATTGGAAGGTTCAATGTGACCTACATGTTTCCATGTGGTGGAATTTGGTCTGTCTGACTCATAAATTTGAGTTGGCTAGTACCGTATTTTCACGCATATAACGTGTGCGTTATACATGATTTTACAAACCGAGCATAACCGTGCGCGTTATGTGTGAGAGCGTTGTACAATTTCTTTTCCTGGTTCCCTCCCCCTCCGACGTCCGATTCAGCCCCCAGCCCTGAAAGCCTGATGCCCCACCCTGAAGGACCGCTAGCACCCCCACCCTGAAGGACCGCTCGCACCCCCCCCCGACGTCCGATTCATCCCCCAGCCCCCCCCTGCACGGAGAAGCAGCCTACCGTTGGTTCCCGATGCCAGTGAGCCCTGCTGCTTCCTTTGATGTCAGAGAAAGGGCGGTACCGCGGCAGAGGAAGCAGCGCAGGGCTCAGAGAAGGGGCGGGACCACTGGCAAAGGAAGCAGCAGGGCTCACGCATCGGAAACCAATGGTAGGCTGCTTCTCCATGCGGGGGGGGGGGGATGAATTGGATGTCGGGGGGGGTGCGAATGGTCCTTCAGGGTGGGGGTGCGAGCGGTCCCTCAGGGTGGGGGTGCGAGCGGTCCTTCAGGGTGGGGGGGGGGGCCAGCGGTCCTTCGGGGTGGGGCATCAGGCTTTCAGGGTGGGGACAGACAGACCTTTAAGGGGGGACAGGACTTCAAGGGGGACAGGCAGACCTTTAAGTGGGGACAGGCAGAGTCGGGGCAGAGGGCAGGGCGGCGAGAGGAGAGTCGGGACGTCAAGGCAGGAGCAGGGCTGCGATTCGGGCAGAGCTGCGAGAGGAGAGTCGGGATGGCAGAAGGAGGTTTTAATTCAAGGAGCAGCATGCGTGGTATACGCGTGTGCGCGCTATATATTAATTTGTTTACATAAATTTTGGTTTCCCGCGCGCTATACCCGTGTGCGCGTTTTACACGGGTGCGTGGTATATGCATGAAAATACGGTACTTTATTTACTGTTCGTCATCACAAAGTTTTACGTGTATGATCATGTTTTCAGCACTATTTGACATCATGAGACATACTTTTTATTTTGTTTTCTTTTTATTGTTTTTGATAGCTGGATACTTTGTTTTCTGTGATTCTTAGATTCCAGGTACTGTGTTGATGTTATTGTATCACTATTGTATTGTTTAGTTTAGTTTTTTTTTTTTTTTTTTTTTCCTGTTTCTGTTTGTATTTTTCTAAAATTCTTTAATAAAGAATGTTTGAACTCAAAAAAAGAGTCAGTCTCTGCTCAAAAGAGCTCACAATCTAATTCTGACAGACACAATGGACAAAATGGTGAATTAATGTAAGCTGCTCATGTAGGGACATAGAAAGGGATGAAGGGGTAGAGAGAGTAGAGGACTACGGAGGGAATGATAAACAAATACGGTGCTTTACCAGTTGGTAAGGTTAGGACTTAAACTCAGCTTCGAAAAAGTGGGGTTTCAGGCTGGATTTGAATACCGCCAGAGAAAGAGCCCAACGTATTGAGTCAGGCAGGTTGTTCCAGGCATACGGCACAGCAAGGCAGAAGAGATGGAGTTGGCAGTTGGCAGTAGAGGAGAGGGGTACGAACAAGAGAGACTTGCCCAACAAACGGAGTTCCCAGGGCAGAGCCTAGGGAGAGAGACGAGAGGAGAGATATTGAGAAGCCACAGAGTGAAGAAGAGTTGGAAGCGTACAGGGAGCCAATGAAACGACTTGAGGAGAGGGATGACGTGAGCATAATGGCCCTGGCGGAATACGAGGTGTGCAGCAGAATTCTAAACAGGTTGAAGGGGAGAGAGATGGCTGGAGCAGAAAATCTGCGAGAGGCAAGTTGCAGGAATCCAGGCAAGAGATGACAAGAGCGTGGATGAGGTTCTTGGCAGCATGCTCAGAAAGGAAATTCCGGATTATAATGACATTGTATAGAAAGAAGCAAAAGGTTTTGGTGGTCTGCTGTATATAAGCAGAGAAGGAAAGAGACAATTAAAAGATGACCCCCGAGGATGCAAGCTGACGAGATAAAGGATGAGAGAGTTATCCACCAAAATAGAGGATGGAGGAAGGGGAGAGGCAGCTACGTTGGCTTATGGGTGAGGCTTCGGGACCTGTTGCCATCACGAGAACAGGAGGGGGAACTGGAGCTCGCTTAACTTAGCTTGGTTTTATTCTGCGCTACCTCGGCTGGGCCCTTGATATACCCCTAACCTTCATTTTCTTTCTCTGCTATTCTTTGGTGTCCTGGGGGGGGAGGGGGGGTAGGTGGGGGGAGGGAAGGGAGATGTCTGGGGATATGAGTGGAAGGTTTGTATGGTGTGGATGTTGTTGTATGTGAATGGTATTCTGAGCCTTGTGTGGTTTTGTGGGATATCCATAGGGTATATACAAAAACACGGTGGGAGATCGCTGTCCAAGATGGGCGGCCTATTCATCTTTGTTGTCCTTAACTGCCTTTGCCCCCCGCTACCATCAATGTTTCTTTTGCTTATATGCATATTGTACCTGTGAGGGGGGATACCCGGGGGAGGCTTTGTTTCTGTTCTGACACTCCACTTGTATTGGACTGCTTTTGACTTACAGAAGTTTGTTGTTCTGCCCTGTTGGGCGGTGTGTTTCCACTGTTAATAAAAATACGATTTAAAAAAAAAAAAGGAGGATAAACATAGAAACATAGAAATAGATGGCAGATAAGGGCCACGGCCCATCTAGTCTGCCCACCCTAATGACCCTTCCCTACCTTTACCTTGTGAATAGATCCCACGTGTCGATCCCATTTGGCCTTAAAATCGGGCACGCAGCTGGCCTCAATCACCTGAAGTGGAAGACTATTCCAGCGATCAACTATCCTTTCAGTAAAAAAGAACTTCCTGGTGTCACCTCGCAGTTTCCCGCCCCTGATTTTCCACGGATGCCCTCTTGTTGCCGAGGGACCCTTGAAAAAGAAGACATCTTCCTCTGCCTCGATGCGGCCCGTGAGATATTTGAACGTCTCGATCATGTTTCCCCTCTCTCTGCGCTCCTTGAGCGAATATAGCTGTAATTTTTCTAACCGTTCCTCGTACGGGAGATCCTTGAGTCCTGAGACCATCCGGGTGGCCATTCTCTGGACCGACTCCATCCTCAGCACATTCTTGCGATAATGCGGCCTCCAGAATTGCACACAGTATTCCAGGTGGGGGCCTCACCATGGATCTATACAATGGCATAATGACCTCCGGTTTACGGCTGACGAAACCCCTGCGTATGCAACCCATGATTTGTCTTGCCTTGGATGAAGCTTTCTCCACTTGATTGGCAGCCTTCATGTCCTCACTGACGATCACCCCTAAGTCTCGCTCTGCTACCGTTATTGTTAGGATCTCACCATTAAGGGTATAAGTCCTGCATGGATTTTGGCTACCCAGGTGCATAACTTTGCATTTTTTGGCATTGAAACTGAGTTGCCAGGTCCTAGACCAGCGCTCCAGTAGGAGTAGATCATGCATCATGTTGTCGAGCATTGAGTTTTTGTCCGTTGTGCTTTTTCCCACTACATTGCTTAGCTTGGTGTCATCGGCGAATAATGTTATTTTACCTCGGAGCCCTTCTGCCAAGTCACTTATGAAGATATTGAATAGATAAGGAGTTCAGCCTTGGCCATGTTTAATTTTTTATGATGGCAAGCCATCCAGGTAGTAATGTCGGCTAGGCAGATAGAGACTCTGGCCTGGATTCTCATAGAAATTTTGGGCATAGAGAGGTAAATTTGCGAGTCATCAACATAGCGATGGTACTGGAAGCTGTGGGAGGAGATTAGAGTGCCAAGGAAAGAAGCATAGGTGAAAAAAGAAGAGGTCCCAGGACTGAGTCCTGAGGTATGCCAACTAAGGCCAGTACTGGGCAGACTTGCACGGTCTGTGTCTGTATATGGCCGTTTGGGGGAGGATGGGCTGGAGAGGGCTTCAATGGCTGGGAGGGTGTAGATGGGCTGGAGTAGGTTTTGACGGAGATTTCGGCAGTTGAAACCCAAGCACAGTACTGGGTAGAGCTTTGGATTCTTGCCCAGAAATAGCTAAGAAGAAAAAATTAAAAAAATTTAAATTGAATCAGGTTGGGCAGACTGGATGGACCATTCGGGTCTTTATCTGCTGTCATCTACTATGTTACTATGAAAGAGGATCCTCCAGAGCATACACTAAAAGTGCGATGGGAGAGATAGGAAGAAAACCACGAGCTAACAGAGCCCTGGAATCTAAGCGAAAACAGCTTATTAATGAGTAGGCGGTGATCTACAGTGTCAAATGATGCTGATAGATCAAGGAGGATGAGGACAGAGTAGAGGCCTTTGGATTTGGCTAGAAGCAGGTCATTGGAGACTTTAGCAAGGACAGTTTTTGTAGAATGGAGAGGGCAAAAGCTTGATTGAAATGGGTCAAGAATAACTCGAAATGAAAAGAAGTCAATACAGCGGCGGTAAACAGCACATTCAAGTAGCTTGGATAAGAAGGTGAGGAGGGAGCAGTTAGGATCCATCAATGAAGGGGCAGTTAGGATCCATCAATGGTTTTTTGAGGGGTGACGTAACTACAGCACCCCCTTACTTCTTCACATCTATGTCAGCAGTGAGCAGACTTAAAATACCCACTGCCCGCACCAGCTGAGCCTTTCTTCCGATGCCACTTTCTGGGCCCGCAAACAGGAAGTGACCTCAGAGATGAGGGACAAGGCTGGCATGAGCATTGTATAGGAGAGCCTGCTCGTTACCAGTGAAGATGTGAAGAGGTAGGGGGCATGGCAATGTCAGGGCAGTAGGGAAGAGGAGAGGTGCTGGTGCCCCCGCTAAGTCGGAGCTGGGATAGTCCACCCCCCTTGCTACGCCACTGCAGAGCTGCCTGTTTTTCTTTGTAACATAGTGTCAAGATAAGTACCTTCCTTTTCGCTGAGCATAGGCTCAATTTTATTAACTTCCCCTTACCCTTATAATAATAATAATAATAACAGTTTATATACCGCAATACCGTTAAGTTCTATGCGGTTTACAATAGATTAAGTGAGGTACAAATTGATTGAATTTAAGAGGGGGGAAGAGGAGAGTTAATAGGACCAGAAATGCGTTGTTGAGGAGAAAGAGATTAATAGGACAGAGGAATCACTATGGAGGAGAAAGAAGATGAGTGGGTCAGTTGTCTAGATACTTTAGGAACAGTCCTTATGTCCTTATTGTTGAAAAAGACGGGGAAGTATTTTTCACTGTACAGCATATAAGCTTCCCGATTGACCTTCTGATGCTTTGTTTCAAGCATATTGTGCAGACTTTACTGTAAAAGAAACTTCTTTCTGATGGTGTTGACTGTTTGCATTGCAGCTGGAATTATTTTGCGAGGTGCTTACAATGCAGACCTCTCGCTATGTCATGGTGATGGATTACCTGCAGAACACCTTCCGGGAGCAGCAGGACAAGTTCTTTGGACAAGTGTTCTCCTCGTACACAGGGAAGGAAGAAATTCACGAACCAGGTGCTTATTAAACACCAACTGCTCGTAGAATGCAAAAAAGCAGCTCATATATGAGGGGGCCGCCGAAAAGTTGGGGCAGTCTCCATCGAGGGCTATACATTTAGTCTGGTGATGTGCCACTTTTTTTTCATTCCGTATTTTTCCGACGGAATTAAAAAAAGTAGGAAATCGCTCAATGGAGACAACCCCAACTTTGCTGGTTGGGCCGAGAGCTTTTCAGTGGCCCCTCGTAGATGCATTTAAATTTTGAGGCACAAATAGAATGAAAAAAAGAAAATAAGATGATACATTTTGTAGGCCAGTTACTGGGCAGACTTGCACGGTCTGTGTCTGTGTATGGCCGTTTGGTGGAGGATGGGCAGGGGAGGGCTTCAGTGGCTGGGAGGGTGTAGATGGGCTGGAGTAAGTCTTAACAGAGATTTCGGCGGTTGGAACCCAAGCACAGTACCGGGTAAAGCTTTGGATTCTTGCCCAGAAATAGCTAAGAAGAAAAAATTTAAAAAAAAAAAATTTAAATTGAATCAGGTTGGGCAGACTGGATGGACCATTCGGGTCTTTATCTGCCGTCATCTACTATGTTACTATGTTACTATGTATTGGGCTAACTTCATACATTTTTTGATTAGCCTTTGAAGGCAATACCTTTTTCATAAGATTAGAAATGAGCATATGATGACAAATATTAGAATATACAGTGTATATGTGAAACATAAGTGTTCCAGTGACAATCTTAATAACTTCAACTAGGTAGTTAATTTCCTTGTAACTTTTTTCATATTACTTGTGACCAGGTAGTCTCCCTCTTACGCTTATCTTTCCTTTCCTTTTTTTTCTATTCTTTCTGCATCCTGCCCTCTTGTTCCTATTCTGCCTGTTTTTCCCTTAAGATATTGTAAACTTTTCCTGCCCTTTTTGTCCTCATGTATTTAGTTTGGCTAATTTGTTTGTGTTCACTCCCCTTGTTATGTTTTTATTTTAAATATTGCCCACTGTTTTTGCCCACTTTGATTTGACCTTTTTTTTGTTAAAAATGGTGGTATATCAAATTTAATAACGTAACTCTAACTGAGTGGGGAGTGGGGTGAGAAACAGGGAGAGATGAATGGGTGACCAGAGGGTGACAAAGCAGTTTCATTTTATGGTTTATAGTATGATAGATAAAACCAAATTTTTGCGAAACTCTTTTTGGTGGGTGTGAAAATATTTAATCACTTTTAACTTCAAAAGTCTTATGTTCCTGGGTTTTCTTAAAATTTCCACCATAAAGTCATTGATACAGTGCTCTAGTCTTGCAAAGTCAAAAGTGTCACCCTGTTTAGCTTTGTGTAATTTGATAAGTGTCTTTAGTATCTGGCCTACGTCCCCAACATAGCATTCTTCCTCATAATTTTTACATCACCGTATTCTCACTGTATAAATATCTCTGCTGTATATGTACAGTCTCCTGCATTGTAAATCTGCTTTATTTTCCACTGTATTAACACCCTTGCTTAATATGTACAGTCCCCTGCACTGTAAATTGCTCTCAACTGCATAGTGCATTCCCTTACATTGTATCTTTGCTGTATATGCACAGTCTCTTACACTGTAAACCGCTCTGAACTGTTTGTGGTATTGTGGTATACAAAAATAAAGTTGTTATTATTTTATTATTATCATATAATATACACTACATTTGATGAAGATCATAAGTAGAATCCCCTTATGCTGAATATTTGACCCATATAAGTAGCTTTGAGGTCTGCACTTTCAAAAAGATATAAACAGGATGGAGTCGGTCCAGAGAAGGCAACTAAAATGGTCTATGTTTCAAGTTCGTTCAAGTTTCTTAAACATTTGATATACCACTTTAAAGATTGTCTAAGCAGTGTACAATACATTAAAAAAATAAAATTATAAAAACTTGGGGGGGTATAATTGAGACAAAAACCATAATATGACGAACTGCAACAAATGGGAAGAGGGGAAGAACTACAATTGTAATAGGAGAGAAAGACGAATATGGGTAACACAATAAGCTTACGAGGACAGAGTTAAAGATCTCAATCTGTATACGTTGGAGGAAAGGCGGGAGAGGGGAGATATGGTAGAGACGTTTAAGCACCTACATACAGTAATTGATACTATAATGTTGAGATAATTTATTTTATATCACAATAGGAATTCTCAGAACGCCACCCTGTCTAGTCAGGAACAGTGTGGCAGCACTCTTCGTTGATTCTACCCAATTTTGTGATATAGATTTACTTTTAAACTTTTTGTTTGTTTGTTTTATATAATTTTGTCTTAATTTCATAATAAATACTGAATTCTCCTTTTCATTTCATTTCAAATTCTCTTCTGTTCTTAATGCTAATAGTATTTAACTTAGCTTAATGATGTTGTTGCTCTAGTCCCCACCAACGCGTTTCGAATCTTCCTCAGGATAGGGGTTGGTGCTGCAACTTCAATAAAGGATAAACGTGTCATTAAGGAGAACTGAACCCAATACTCACTGCCCAAATCATAACCAGACGGTGAAAATCTCTTACCAATTGCATAAGTGTATTCACTTCCCTAGCATAGCGACCAGCTTCCATTACAAAATGGCCGTGGCGTCTCAGACATGACATAACCCCCTTGACGTTATCCACAGCTGACTCATTCAAACACGGGAAGAAAACTTAAGGGGTTAACACATTCATTCAGCTAGAGCAGGGGTAGGGAACTCCGGTCCTCGAGAGCCGTATTCCAGTCGGGTTTTCAGGATTTCCCCAATGAATATGCATGAGATCTATTTGCATGTACTGCTTTCAATGCATATTCATTGGGGAAATCCTGAAAACCCTACTGGCATACGGCTCTCGAGGACCGGAGTTCCCTACCCCTGAGCTAGAGTGATCCAGTCACTCGTCTCATTTAGACCTGTAGGGTAGACAGGGTGGCGTTCTGAGAATGAAATAAATGATCTCAGCATGATAGTATCAAGTACTGTATGATAGTTGATATCAAGTTTCAAGTTTAATAATAATTTGATTAATCGCTTATTCTAAATTCTAAGCGATGTACATAATAATAAAATTACAAAATAAGGGGAATAATACAGTAAATAACAAAACTAAGACTAACGAGACTATTGACAAATTTAACGAAACTAGGAACATAAGGGAGGAGATGGATAAGAGTTACAATTTGTTTAAAAGTTATAGAAACAAATAAGGGAGATACATAAGGAGAGGGAAGATAAAAATTACTTCAATAAAATTATAGAGAAAAAATAAAATTAGATAGAAGACTAAATGATTAATTTACAAAGGCATCTTTAAACAGAAAGCTCTTTAGTTTACCCTTGGATTTTTCCATATTAGGTTCTTCCCTTAAGTGGCTAGGGAGAGAATTCCAAGTTTGGGGGGCCGTGACTGAAAAGATCAATTGTCCTCTAGTATTAGTAATTCTAAGGGAAGGAATCGTCAGCAAATGCTGTTCAGCAGATCTTAATGTTCTATTGGAAGTGTATGGAATTAGTAACTTGTAAATGAAAGCCGGAGTTTTAAAAAGAATTTAGTGAATACCAAATTAGTGCACGAGGTGAGTCTCTTTCAATTGAAAGGAAACTCCAGAATGAGAGGGCCTAGGATGAAGTTAAGAGGTGATTGGAGCGAGCATTTAAACTAGTCATAGAGCTGTGTAAATTCTTGCATCTAGATTACATGTAAATGGCAGTGTTCTATAATTTATGCATGCAAGTGTGTGTATGCCTATCTGCAAGCTGCACACCATCACATTTAGGGGTCAGGTTATAGAATAGTACGTAGCTGAAATATCATCATTATGTGGTTATAAATGCATTTCATTTCATAAATAATGCACACTATTTTTTAAATTTATGTTTTATTTTTTTTTCCAAGTATTTCTGTACAATCCTTCAATATAGTTTCCCTGCTTTGCAATGACCAAGTCCCAACGTCTGGGAAGCTTCATTATTCCATCCAAGACACCATTTTGTTCAGTTGCCCAATGGCTCAGGTACCGGTGGAAGAAAGCTCTTTCAGAGATGCAAAAAAATGTCCACGCATAGGTTGTTTCAACTTTGCAAAAAGGTCGAAGTCTGGTGGACTCATGTCTGGACTGTAGGAAGCATGAGGTAACATCTCCCAGCCGTATTCGTGTAGTTTTTCAATGATGAGTGGAGAGCTCCATCTTCCCCACGACCAAAAAAATTTTGATGAGCTCAATCAAAAGTCAATCAAATGATGATTTTTGCTTATGATCTTGAAGGCATCATCATCACAGACAAGTTCCTTGAGGAAGAAGTGTCACAGCAGTGTATTATTGTGATTTTTTGGCAAAAAATGCGCAGAAAAATGCGCAAAACCCAACTTCAGTTGCTCTTGCATTCTTGACGACAACACTCGCCCTCACATAGGGAATGTCATCATTGAGAAACTACGTAAGTGCGGCTGGGAGGTTCATGCTCCCTACAGTCCAGACATGAGTCCACCAGACTTCGACCTTTTTCCAAAGTTAAAACAACCTATGCGTGGACATCGTTTTGCATCTCTGGAAGAACTTTCTTCCGCCGGTACCCGAGCCATTCGTCAACTGAACTAAAATGGTGTCTTGGATGGAATAACGAAGCTTCCCGAAAGTTGGGACTCGGTCATTGCAATGCAGGGAGACTATATTGAAGGTTTGTAAAGAAATACTTGGAAAAAAATAAAACATGTAAATTTTTTTTTAAATAGTGTGCATTATTTATAAAATGACCCTCATGTATATATATACCGTATTTTCACGCAAATAACGCGCACCCGTATAAAACGCGCACACGGGTATAGCGCGCAGAAATCACGATAATATGTACAAAAACTTTGGTATACCGCGCTCACGGGTATTCCGCGCATGCTGCCCGACGCTCCTTTCGCCCGCCCTGACTTTCCGTGCGCTGTCCTGACTCTCCGTTCACCCCCCCTGACTTCCGTGCACTGTCCCCCCTTGAAGGTCTGTCCCCATCCTGAAAGCCTGATGCCCCCCCCCGACGTCCGATACATCCCTCCCCCCCGAAGAACCGCCGACTCCCCAACAATATCGGGCCAGGAGGGAGCCCAAATCCTCCTGGCCACGGCGACCCCCTAACCCCACCCCGCACTACATTACGGGCAGGAGGGATCCCAGGCCCTCCTGCCCTCGACGCAAACCCCCCTCCCCCCAACGACCGCCCCCCCCAAGCACCTCCGACCGCCCCCCAGCCGACCCGCGACCCCCACGACCCCCCCACCCCCCTTCCCTGTACCTTTGGTAGTTGGGCCAGAAGGGAGCCCAAACCCTCCTGGCCACGGCGACCCCCTAACCCCACCCCGCACTACATTACGGGCAGGAGGGATCCCAGGCCCTCCTGCCCTCGACGCAAACCCCCCCCCCCCCCAACGACAGCCCCCCCCAAGAACCTCCGACCGCCCCCCGAGCCGACCCGCGACCCCCCTGGCGACCCCCACGACCCCCCCACCCCCCTTCCCCGTACCTTTGGTAGTTGGCCGGACAGACGGGAGCCAAACCCGCCTGTCCGGCAGGCAGCCAACGAAGGAATGAGGCCGGATTGGCCCATCCATCCTAAAGCTCCGCCTACTGGTGGGGCCTAAGGCGCGTGGGCCAATCAGAATAGGCCCTGGAGCCTTAGGTCCCACCTGGGGGCGCGGCCTGAGGCACATGGTCGGGTTGGGCCCATGGGGGTCGTGGGGGTCGCCAGGGGGGTCGCGGGTCGGCTGGGGGGCGGTCGGAGGTTCTTGGGGGGGGGCGGTCGTTGGGGGGGAGGGGGGTTTGCGTCGAGGGCAGGAGGGCCTGGGATCCCTCCTGCCCGTAATGTAGTGCGGGGTGGGGTTAGGGGGTCGCCGTGGCCAGGAGGGTTTGGGCTCCCTTCTGGCCCAACTACCAAAGGTACGGGGAAGGGGGGTGGGGGGGTCGTGGGGGTCGCCAGGGGGGTCGCGGGTCGGCTGGGGGGGGCGGTCGGATGTTCTTGGGGGGGGGCGGTCGTTGGAGGGAGGGGGGTTTGCGTCGAGGGCAGGAGGGCCTGGGATCCCTCCTGCCCGTAATGTAGTGCGGGGTGGGGTTAGGGGGTCGCCGTGGCCAGGAGGGTTTGGGCTCCCTTCTGGCCCGATATTGTCGGGAAGTCGGCGGTCCTTCGGGGTGGGGGTGCGAGTGGTCCTGCCGGGGGGGGGATGTATCGGACGTCGGGGAGTCGGCCGGGCAAGAGGGCTTGGGCTCCCTCTTGCTCCGATCGTGGATGCGGGTGCGGGTGGGAGCGCGTGCGAGCGGTCGTTCGGGGTGGGGGTGCAAGCGGTCCTGCTGGGGGGGTGAATCGGGCGTCGGGCGGGGTGGGAACTATGTTTTAAAACTTTTGTATACCGCGCTCACGCATATAACGCGTGAGGGGTATGCGCGGTAGGTAAAAACGCGTATAACGCGCGCGTTATATGCGTGAAAATACGGTATATACCAGTATTCAGATCATTTACATGCTTTTCTGGCACCTTTATCATGAGTCCTTCTTTGTAGAATTACCTACTCATAGTTCGATAAAATGGCATGGTAGCCATATTAGTCCACTTTTAAATGTAATAAAATAGAAATAAAACAGAACAAAAAGATAAAATAAGATGATACCTTTTTTATTGGACTGACTTAATACATTTTTGATTAGCTTTTGAAGGCAATACCTTCTTCAGGTCAGAAATGAGCAAATAATGACAAATATCAGAATATATAAGTGGAAAAAAAAAGAGAATGTCCCATGTCCTCAGAATATGATAAGCTACAAAATGTCAAATAGGGAAAGAACAAGTGGGAAGTGGGATAGACAACGTCAACTTTGAGGTAGACAACCTTTATTTGTATTTTTAAGCTTAAAACCATAATACATATTAAACCACGTGAAAAAGTCCAATAAACAGAATGTCCTGTGTTGGTGTATTGTAATCAATGACCCGGCACGGTCTATGTTTCGGCCTCCTGATGGAGGCCTGCCTCAGGGGTGTGGTTTATAGGTCCACTAGGTGTCAATCTAGTGCTGGAAATACACACTTAAAAGCTGAAGTGTCTGCACAATTCTAAAAACCAATTACAAGTAAGCAGGACTCGTAGGGAAGTCAAAACCAGGGTGCCGGACTATATCTAAGACACATGACGGCAGACAAAGGTCTAATGGCCCATCCAGTCTGCCCATCCACAGCATCCACTATCTCCTCTTCTCTTCTTCTCCCTAAGATATCCTATGTGCCTGTCCACGCTTTCTTGAATTCAGACACAGTCTTTGACTCCACTACCTCTTACCAGGAGACTACTCCACGCATCTACCACCGTTTCTGTAAAAAAGTATTTCTTAGATTACTCCTGAGCCTATCGCCATCCTATGCCCTCTCATTCCAGAGCTTTCCTTTCAAATGAAAGAGACTCGCCTCATGTGCATTTATGCCTCATAGTTAATTAAACATCTCTTATCACATCTTCCCTCTCCTGCCTTTCCTCCAAAGTATACTTTGAAAGAAGTATACCTTCAGCTATTTCCTGAAACTTCCTAGAAGCACGATGGATTGAAATGCCAAGGGTAGCGCATTCTATAGAACTGGTCCAGCTACCTACAAATGCTAGAGTGGAAGAGACCTGGATTCTTATTGCCAATCAGTTTAAACTGCGCTGTGTGTCCTTTAAGTCTGCAGCACAGAACCAGAAAATGTCCAAGCGGATCCAAAGAATTACACAAGCCTTCTGGTCACATGGGACAGACCACGCATCGTGTACGAGGCAATGATTGAGAAATATGCGGTCTTTTATCAGCAGCTGGATGGAGAGGACCAGACCAAGCACGAGTTTCTAACAGATGGGTATCAGGACTTGGTAACTGTACATTCCTTCTTTTTTTTAATGAACGAGATTGCTAGTGTCGTAAAATAGTGCTGTTTGTAAGATTTCAGTGGGTGCCTTCACACAGAGTATTGGATATGTAACGTTTATGATATTATAAGTACAATAAAGGGCAGAGAAGGACAAGTGACTAATTTGGCACAGCAGGACCTTCTCCGTTTCAGATTTTTTTTTTGAATAGAAAAGCTCAGTGTGAAGTAAAGAGCTTAACGGGCTTTAACACTTCATTATTCATTGTGCCATCATAGGTAATGAGCTCCGTTGACACTGAAGGCATGGCTTTTAAAGTGCTGAAAGTCTGTTTTATTTGTCAGTTAATTTTGTTGCTTTACAGTCCGCCAGCCAGTTGGGTTTTCAAGCTATCCCTAATGAATATGCATGAGAGAGATTTGCATACCTGTCACTTCTATTCTATGAAAAAACTTATTTGAATGTCTTTCTAGCTTTTTGGGTATTATAACATTCAATTGGTGTTTTTGCTTTTCTCATTACTTCTATTATACGCACATCTCTCATGCGTATTCATTAGAGATATCTTGAAAACCCGACTGGCTGGGGGTCCCCCAGGACAGGATTGGGGAACCACTGCTTTAGAAGGTATTAGAACTGTCGTCCACATGGTGGCTCTTTGGGTTAGCCAGGGCTGGGGATGCCAAAGAAGCAGTAATCACAGAAGGGCCGATGCTGAAAATTTTGTGCACGATTACCACTGTTATACTGTGGGTTAGCAGTGTACGCTTCAGGGAAAACTTTTTCGATTCGATTCAGCCTATTGAATCGATTATTCAATTCTTTTTTTTTTTTTTTAACTCTTTATTCATTTTTACATCTTACATCAAGTGTATCAATAAATTAACAATTGAAATTAGATACCTCACTTGAATTTCTATCATAATTTAACAATAATATATAAAATTTAACCCCTTTGATTCACTATTCCTGACCAATGTTTTTTTGTTTTGTGTTTTTTTAAACATCCTGGCAGGTTTAATCTTTCCACCCAGCCCCCTTTGCCCTCTCCGACCCCACGCTGGTGCTATGGTGTAAACAAAATGAAAAATACTTTTTATCTCTCTCATAGGTCCTAGCTCACGCTCACTGTCTAATACAGTTCAAATCTGACATATTGTAATCGCAAAATAGAAAATAAAAATGCCCTAGGTCTAACCTTTCTATTCCCCTCCATGCAGCATCTCTACTTTCTTCCCCTCCTTTATCATGTACAACATTTCTTTCTCTCTCCCCATGTACCATCTCTCCCTGCCCTCCACCCTTTGTCCAACATTTCTCCCTCTCTCTTCTCCATGCATGTCTCCCTCCCCTCCACCATATGAAGGATTTCTCCCTCTCATCCCTTTCTACCTCTTTGTTTCATCTCTCCCTTCCTCTTCTCCACCAGAGTTCTTCCTCTCTCCTTTACCCCCCCCATGTGCAGCATCTTTCCTCCCCTCCCATCCCCCTGAACAGCAGCACCACACCGATCCTCTCACTGTGAAACCTGACATACCTCTGAGACCTCAAAGATAAGAAAAAAAAAATCCCTGAAGGATATATACCACAGAACAATACTATAATATCAGAGCAATGTACTCAAATTACAGATTAGAGTTCAAATCCAACCTCCTTATCACAAAGTGCAGGTGCAAGTGCAAACGTGCTGTCAGTAAACAGTATAATAAGTTAGATAATCAAAAAAGTCTCAAACCAAGAGGACAGAGAGCATTTTCAAAGTCTTCACAAGCAGAGGTGAAATGCCATAACAGGCAACCAATCTTCTAACATCTCCTCACACTTCCTCACTTTGTGATATGGAGGTTGGATTTGAACTCTAATCTGTTTGGGATGTTGTTTTTTTGATTTTTTCCTTTCTGGATGGCCCACAATCATCTTGCTTGTTCCAGGAAGACTTCGAATTTTCAAGCTAAGTGATTTATGAACTTTTGAACACAGCTATATTTATATATCATTGTATGATTTTTTGTGAGGCCTTTTCCAGCTTGGTTTGATAGTGCTTGTTATATGTTGTTATACCTTGTCTGGTTTGTTTGTAGTGTTTGTATGGTGTTCTGTGTGTGCTATTCTATGAAAATTTTGTGACATTTTTGCAAATTTTAAATTAATGAATATGTATAATATTTCTAACTTTGTAATTTGAGCACATTGCTCTGATATTATAGTATTGTTCTGTGGTATATACCCTTCAGGGATTTCTTTTTCTTATCTTTGAGATTTACTTTTGAATCCCGTTGTTTATTGGTTGCAGCTCTCCATTTTATTTTTTGTTTAATACCTCTGAGACCTCCTAAAGCAGCAGTGGCGGCAGCGCTCTAAATGGGCTGTTTCGTGACTTGCCCCGCTAGGGCTTCCCTCTGTCATATCAGTGATGATGTCATCAGTGACACGGCAGAGGGAAGACCCCAGTGGGGAAGGCTACGAAGCAGCCTATTTAAACCGCTGCTGTTTTAGGAGGCCTCGGAGGTATGTCAGGTCGATTCACCGAAGTGAACTGGTGAATCGGGCAGCACTAGTGCAGACTGATCTGGCCTGGTGCATCTCCAGGATGCACCATGCAGGGCAGGGTGCTGCCATTTTTTCAAGATGACGGTGCCAGAGGCAGGAGTGAGTGGGCATTGTTCCTACCTTTTGAGTTATCTTTTGCTGGTCTTTCTTGTAGGGAGCTATTCTGAATAACATGCTGCCCAATACAAGCTACGTTCTTCAGATTGTAGCATTGTGCACTAATGGCCTGTATGGAAAACACAGTGACCAAGTGATTGTTGACATGCCCCCGGATGATCCAGGTACGTGCTAGCTTAGGAACAGAAGTATCCTCTGCAAAGTAGTTTGCAAACCGTTTAAAAATTCTTAGCTTTGATGACTGGAGTTTTTAAATCCTTGTAGTCACATTCTTTAGTTCATAAGATATTTTTCAAATGTGCTGGGGGAGGGGGAAGAGGACATGGGAGTTTGCTGTGACAAAATCTAATCCATATTATTTGATGTACTGCTGGCAGTTTGGCCATTTTTTTTTTTTTTTTTGTAAAGGAGCAGTAAAGTTAGAAACCCTGGTCTAGATCAGTGTCTCTCAACTCAGTCCTGGCGTTCCCTCTTGCCATTTAGGTTTTCAGGATATCCACAATGAAAATGCATGAAATAAATTTGCATATAATGGAGGCAGTATATACAAATCAAGTTTATGCATGTTCATTGTGGACTGAGGGCTAGATTCTCAAAAATCTGCGTTAAAAATCGACGGGCCACTGTCACAGCCATTATAGTAGTGATTTTAAAAAAGCGAGTCATTCTCCAAATAACGCTCATGCAAAGGAGGTTGGTGGAGATTAGTGAAGATTCTGTAAATCTGCATGTGCCCATCACTGGTGATAGCGATGGGTACCTGTGCAGAATAAATTCAACCTCCCCTCCCCCCAAAAAACCCCAAAACAAAACAAGCTGCCGAAGTCAAGCAACCCTTCACCTGAGACAGTGGGAGCAGGAGAGATGTCCACTCCCTCCCGCCACCAAGCAACGATAACCCCCCCCTCCCCCTGAACACCACCCAGCAGCGGGAGAGATGCCCACTCTCTCCTGCCACCAAGCAACACACCCAACACCTCCTGGCAAAGGGAGAGATGCCTATCCCCTCCCTCCGCTGATGCCAAGTGACCCCAACTTGACACCCCCTGGCAGCGGAAGAGATGCCTATTCCCTCCCACCACCAAGCAACACCTCCCCCATTCCTCCAACAATGCCCCTCCCCCTTACCTTACAATGACTTGCCAGATGAATGCCTACTTCCTCCAGCCTGCAGGCTCTAATTGGCCCAGGTTGTTTAAGGCCCCTCCTATGCACCAGGAAGGGGAAAGCCTGCCATTTTGAAGAGGTGGGCCTGCTGGCCACAGGGAGTAGGCATCCCTCCAGTCAGCCATCATAAATAAGGTAAGGGGAGGGGACAGGGTCATCCGAGGCATAGGGGGAGTGTCAGGGAGGTTGCGTGGCAGCGGGAGGGAGTGGGCATCTCTTGGGGGTGTTGGGTGGGGGGGTCACATGACATAGGCGGCAGGAGGGAGTGGGCATCTCTCCCACTGCCGGGAGGTGGTGGCAGAGGGCTGCTACTTGTTGACGGAAGGGAGTGGGCATCTCTCCCACTGGGGGGGGGGGGAGGGTAGTGTCGGGTGATTGTGCGACTCGCAGGAAAGAGCAGGTGTCTCTTCTGCCTATCTTCAATTTGTTTTTGTTTTTTGTTTTATGTTTATTATTTTAATTTGTGTAGGGATGGTCTGGGGGGGGAAGTCTGAGCTGTCAAACCTTACTTTTCTGTCAGTGCCTGAGCCAATCAATACCTAGGAAAACCCTAGGAATGCCCGTTACCAATCTATAATAGCGTTGACTATCAGGCAGATAGTGTTTAGCACATGTGACCCTCTAAGTGGGATGATTTTCAGTCAGGTTCTACCTTACATACACTGACAGACTGAAGAAGCTGGGGCTGTTCTCCCTAGAAAAGCGGAGACTCAGAGGAGATATGATAGAGACCTTCAAGATCCTGAGGGGCATCGAAAAGGTTGACATGGACAGATTTTTCAATTTGAAAGAAACCACAAGAACAAGGGGTCACTCGATGAAATTGAAGGGGGACAGGTTTAGAACAAACGCAAGGAAATTCTTTTTCACACAGAGGGTGGTGGACACATGGAACACCCTTCCGGAAGCCGTGATAGGAAATAGCACAGTACAGGGTTTCAAAGAAGACCTGGATAGGTTCCTGGAGGACAAAGGGATTGAGGGGTACAGATAAGAGCAGTGAAAGGTTTAGAGATAAGTGTAGAGGTAGGTATAAAATTAGTCAGGGACTGCTGCTCAGGCAATATGCCTGATGGGCCGCCGCGTGAGCGGACCGCTGGGCAGGATGGACCTCTGGTCTGCCCCGGCGGAGGCGACTACTTATGTACTTATGTACTTAATGGAAGGATCCTGAAAGGGAGATTTCCTGATTGTCCGTGTGACATTTTGGTTGGTGCCTAGTTCATATGTTAACTGGTGCTTTCTTTCCAGTGGGAGTAATGGCTCCACCCTGTTCTGCCCCTAGCCATGCCCTGTTTTTCCTCCGGCCCCTGCCCCATTCCGCCTCTAGTCCCACCCCCCGCAAAGCCTCATCTTCGTTTTTCGACCTCCAGGCCACGTCTGGAGGGTCTTCGAGCATGCACGGATACGCGTGACGTCGTCCGCGCATGCCCAGGGGCCCTCCAGACTCAGCCGGGAGGTCAGGGCTTTCCAAAACCCAGACAAACTACCGGGATTTGGAAAGTCCATCCGGACACCCAGACAGTCCTTTAAAAAGAAGACATGTCCATGTTTTCCCCGACATTTGGTAACCCTAAGTGGGACTAGGCGAAATTTATGCATTGCTCAGCACTACCTTCCTTCCACCAGGATCAAATTTCCCTCGTATTTTGGGTGCTCCCCAAACTGCATTGCTCTCATTTTCTAAACACTTTCTTAGCTGAGCCGTGAACAGCTTTGCCGACCTGAATGCGACGAATTCATGTTGTGTGCTCATGATACGTGACTACATTGAATTTTAAAAGCTCTCGGCTAAAATCCTTGACTGCCTGTCAAAAATGGTGGTGGTGAGGGGGGGCTTCTTTCCTGCTTCTTCTTTCAGCCGCAAAATTAACGAGCCTTGCATCAACTATTTCACATCGATTGCTCACGCAATTGGCTTCTCTAAGCCAGTAGCTTGCTTTGCTTGCTTGCGCTGCCTGCACTGCTTTGCAGAACTAGGCCTGATGCACTTTATATAGCAGTAGACCAGGATCTATGGTATATCAAGGATGGCGCACACATTGCCAAACTCGGTCACCTGATATTGAGGAAGCTCTAGCTGCATTGGATTATTACTAATATTTACATGCCAGGGCATAAAACAACTCATGGAAATTACATTGATGGAGCAGAACATTGGTGCAAGTTGGTTTTATACGAGCAGAACTTCATATTCGATAACTCAGCTGCTTTTGGTGACACTCATACTTACTAAAGATACCAAGGCCAGCAGCATCGACGAAGTGACTCGCCGCACTGAGCAGTCGGAGTATCTCTGAATCAATATTTTCTACACTCCCATTCTCTGTGTGTGGGGAAAAAGCGTAAGGTGAGTTGCAAACAGGAATGCAATTTAGCATGTTCTCCGGTATTCTCAGGGGGGGGGGGGCACGTTAACAGTTTCGTAAACGAGGCCCTGAGTTTGTACTTGAGGTAGTAGAGGGTGAAGCAGGTTGCCCAAGGATCATTCGTGAGAGACGTGGGTTTGAATCCTGGCCAGCCTAACAGCTAGGTTACTTCTCCGCTCCACTGGTGAATTGGCCGCTGACAGGGTGCCGCACACGGGAACATCCACCCTTGGAGCAATTTTTCAAGTTGCCTGCGTATTTCAAAGTATGCAGGCATTTTCAGAGAGTAAGGAGTTGACAGTCAAAGCGGGCCGACTGGTCAGAAACAGCGCCTGGGTGCTTAAATCACCTGCTCGTGCGTGGGTGCTACGTCATGACGTCGTGCGTATTTGCACCTGACGTCATCGCGTGACATTGGCGCATGGGCGGATTTCCTCCTGCCCAACGCGATTTAGAGGAGGCTTTTCAAAACCCGGGCAAAGTGCTGGGTTTTGAAACGCCGTCCGGTCCCCCAGACATGTCCTCAAAAGGAGGACATGTCCGAGGAAAACCGGACGTCGGGTAACCCTAGCTACACGCCACATTCCTTTGTGCCGTTAATAGAATCGGGGCCATGGTACTACTTTTATCTGTTATTGCAGGGGTAGGGAACTCCGGTCCTCGAGAGCCCTATTCCAGTCGGGTTTTCAGGATTTCCCCAATGAATATGCATGAGATCTATTTGCATGCACTACTTTCAATGCATATTCATTGGCTGGACTCAAACAGATTGGCTCTTAACATTAAAAAAACTAATGTGTTGCTTTTCCCCTGGAAAGACAGTTCTTCCCTTGCTGCTCCCATTTGTATAAAAAATGTCCCCTTGCAATTAGTTAGCAATATAAAAATTTTAGGGGTGATCTTTGATGATAAACTGAAATTCCATGATCATATTAGTAACATTATTAAAACAACCTTTTATAGACTACGAAAAATTTGATCAATTTCAAAATTTCTATGTTCAAAATCACTTAATATTCTTATTCACTCCTTGGTGATCTCTAAAATCGATTACTGTAACGCTCTTTTAAGGGAATCTCTTTGAATGAAATAAAACGTCTACAGATCATTCAAAATGCTTCCATTAAGCTTATAACTAAAACTAGGAAGTTTGATCATGTAACACCCCTTCTAAAAAAATGCGCACTGGCTTCCAGTTACCCACCGGATAACATACAAACTATGCCTACTCACTTTCAAATCTCTCCTTAATAAAACCCCAGCATTTATATATAAATTACTAATCCCTTATTCCCCAAATAGAATTCTGAGATCCAACGAACAGAATTTACTAACTATTCCGACTCTTAAGGTTATTAACACAAGACGGCAATTTATTTTCTCTGTTACCGCACCTCAGACTTGGAACGCCCTTCCAATTTATTTAAGAGAAGAGCAGAATCTGGAGAAATTCAAAAGTAATTTAAAAACATTTCTTTTTAGAGATGCCTTTAGTAATTAACTAAACAGTCCATAGGTCAAATTATTTTTACTGTATCATATTACAGTGGTGCCTCACACAACGAACTTAATCCGTTCCAGGAGCAAGTTTGTTATGTGAAACGTTCGTTGTGTGAAACGCGTTTTCCCATAAGAATACATGTAAAACAAAATAATTCGTTCTGCAGCCCTGTTTTCCCATAAGAATACATGTAAAAGAAAATAATTCGTTCTGCAGCCCTACATTTCCCTCCCTCCACCTCACCTTATATGCAGAGTTTGCTAGCTTTCTTTTTCACCCAGCCGCACGCTTTCAAAAAGCTGTGCACGCGCAGCTGCTGAAGTTGATCAATGTTCTCTTCTCCTGCAACTTCCGGTTTCCGGTTGCGTCAGAGGAGAAGATTGAACAACAGAGCATGCGCGCATGTGCTGCTCTTTGAAAGTGTGTGGCTGGCCGAAAAAGAAAGCCGGAAAACTCGGCATCTAAGGTAAGGTGGAGGGAGATGATGGAACACTGCATTCAGACAGGAGGGTGCTGCTGTTCCCGGCTTCGGCGAGAGTAGTTCCGCCCCCCCCCCCGGGCCCCTCGGGCGACTTCGTTGTGTGAAACGAAGTTCGTTATAGGGAGCAAGACAAAAAGTTCGTTATGCGCAGCGTTCGCTGTGCGAGGCGTCCGTTATGCGAGGCACCACTGTATATCTTTTATTTGTTTCCCTTTTTGTACTTTTCCCTTTACGTTCTACTTTTCTATATTGATTTTGTATTTCACCTCCCCTCTTTCCTTGTGTATATGGGTTTGTTAAGTTAAACTTTTAATCCCTAATGTTATTTTATATAGTTTTGTATTGTATTGTCTCCCATTAATTGTAATTTTAAATTGTTCATCGCTTAGAAATATGATTAAGCGATTAATCAAAAAAACCATTAAACTAGAAACTTGAAATCCTGAAAACCCAACTGGAATACGGCTCTCGAGGACCGGAGTTCCCTACCCCTGTATTATAGCATCAACAAAACACTAGCATTTTGACATAATGTAGCACCTTCTTCAGGGGTTCGCAAAATTTTTTTGAGGAGAGACTTCAGGAATACATAGGAGAGCAAAGAAGCCAGCATGCGCAAATAAAATGGTCCTGCGATGGCAGATATACGCCAAACCATGGCAACACCCTTTTACTAAACGCATACAGAGTTACAATAAGGTTTAAGAGTGGTGAATCAGTTACCTCCGCACTGTCAGCTATGTTTTTTTAGTGCTGTTCATATTACAGCTCTCCCTCCGTATTTGCAGTTTTATCACTCACGATTTCAGTTATTTGCGATTTTTACCATGCTGGCTCCTCCCCCAGAATGACGTCGTCCCAGCACATCCTTCAGTGTGCAGCATTGCCGAGCGGGCCCTTTTCCCCATGAAGTTTCACTTACAGAATGTCTTTCTTATCTTGTTGCTAAGAAGAACGAACCACAGTTTTACCCTTCTCTCCACAAGAACCCTGTCAGCCGCTGCCGCTTCCAGCTTGCTCCCCCCCCCCCAATCCCTTGCTATCGCTCCGACAACAAACCACAGTTTTTACCCTCCTCTCTCTCCTAGCTCCTGCACTCAACAACGACCGGAAGGGAGAATGTAGAACCAAAAGAACTCCGTCAGCTGCCGCCGCCGCAGCTTCCGCCTCACCACCCCTCGCTATCGCTCCGACGGCTACAGATGTCTTTTGAAAAGGCGCGGTGCGACAGAGGAGCTTGCGCTTCGCAGCAGACCATAAGGGACAAAGCTTGGGGGGGGGATGCACTGTTGCCTTTAAGTTATTTGCGGTTTTTCCGGGCAGGCGGGGGGAGGAGGCGAATAACTTTCTCATATATTATTTGTGGTTTTTATCATATTCTCGAGGCTTTTTAACAGAAAACCGCGACTAACATATGAGAAAGTTATTCACGGTTTTTCCGTATTCGCGGGTCAGTTCATTCCCAGTCACCGCGAATACAGAGGGAGATGGGTATTGTCTTCATTTTTTTGTAGCTGTAGCAGGTAAATGAGTTAGTGTTACTTTCAATAAAGATTTTACAAATAAAAATACCCCATGTTAGATAGGGCTCTTTATTAATAAGGTTTAAGTAGAAAGAGTCCCCATCAATTCTGAACTTAAATGTACTGCTGTTCATGGATATAATCTTGGCCTTGGCTGACTAAACCACAGCACTTTAGAGCAGTGGTCTCAAACTCAAACCCTTTGCTGGGCCACATTTTGGATTTGTAGGTACTTGGAGGGCCGCAGAAAAAATAGTTAATGTCTTATTAAAGAAATGACAATTTTGCATGAGGTTAAACTCTTTATAGTTTATAAAACTTTCCTTTAACAGTTAAAAGGAAAGATATATAAACTATAAAGAGTTTTACCTCATGCAAAATTGTCATTTCTTTAATAAGACATTAACTATTTTTTCTGCGGCCCTCCAAGTACTCTATTTTTTTCTGCAGCACTCACATTTAAAGTTCAATATCTTTTCTTTCTCAAAACTGGCACATTTCAATCACTAAATTGAAAATAAAATCATTTTCCTACCTTTGTTTGGTAATTTCATCAGTCTCTGGTTGCACTTTATTCTTCTGACTGTGCATCCAATATTTCTTCCCTTCTTTCAGCCTCCTGTATGCTTCCTCTCCTCCAGACCTCATTCCCTCCCCCAACTTTTTCTTTCTTTCTCTATGTCTGTCTTTCTCTGATTCCGTGTCCCATTTTTTGCTTTGTTTCTGGCTCCCTGTTCCCCCCCCTTTCTTTCTTTCTTCCTTCCTGCCCTCCCCCATGCCACCGCCGCCGGGGAATAGGCTGCTGCTGCTGCCGCCATCAGGAACAGGCCGAGATCTCCCTGCTTCTCTTCTCCACGGGGCCGACCAACTCTCGCCGCCCGACGTCAATTCTAACATCGGAAAGGACGTTCCGGGCAGCCAGGCAGCGATTGGCTAGCCAGAACGTCCTCTCGGCGTCAGAATTGACGTCGGGCGGAAGAGAAGCAGGGAGATCAAAGAACACGGTGCCGGCCTGTTCCCCGATGGCAGCGGTGAGAAGGGAAGGGAAGCAGGTCGGGCACCACTGCTCTAGACGAGCCGCGAGCCACACTCTAGGGAGAACAGTGGACCGCCCCCCCCCCTTGGTACGCCACTGGAGCAGCAGCGTGTCTGGCCGGCTCTTCCGTGGATAGCGCAAGGAGCCGCCAACCCGTGGCTTTGAACGGAACGAGCCAGCCAGACACGCTGCTGCTCCAAAACGAAGAGAATGATCGCGTCCAGACCGCAGGCCGCAAATAAAACCTGGAGAGCCACATGTGGCCCGTGGGCCGCGTGTTTGAGACCGCTGCTTTAGAGTATCTAGTGAGGTCTGAATACTCCTCAAAAGGTCACTCAGAGATACTCTTCAGATGTGCTGACAAGAGCATACAAATTCAGAAGGGATTTTCAAGATGTATGTAACCTACACTTTCCTGTAAATTACCCATGTAAGTAGGAGTCCTGTCTAGGGTTACCAGATGTCCAAGAAAACCCGGACATGTCCTCTTTTTAGAGAACTGTCCGGTGTCCCAGATGGACTTTACAAAACCCGGCAGTTTGTCCAAGTTTTGGAAAACACCCAACAAGCTCCCGGCCACATCTGGAGGGCATCTGAGCATGCATGGATAAGAACATAAGAAGTTGCCACCACTGGGTCAGACCAGAGGTCCATCGCGTCCAGCGGTCCGCTCCCGCGGTGGCCCATCAGGTCTGTGACCTGTGATGTGGTTCCTGACCATTTCTGTAACCTACCTCTACATCTATCTGTAACCCTCAATCCCCTCATCCTTTAGGAACCTATCTAAACCTTCCTTGAAACCCTGTAGTGTGCTCTCGCCTATCACAACCTCCGGAAGCGCGTTCCATGTGTCCACCACCCTCTGGGTAAAAAAGAACTTCCTCAAATTTGTTCTAAACCTGTCCCCTCTCAATTTCTCCGAGTGACCCCTTGTACTTGTGGTTCCCCACAGTTTGAAGAATCTGTCCCTGTCCACCTTCTCTATGCCCCTCAGGATTTTGAAGGTTTCTATCATGTCTCCTCTAAGTCTCCGCTTTTCCAGGGAGAACAGCCTCAGCATTTTCAACCTGTCAGCATATGAAAAGTTTTCCATACCATTTACCAGTTTAGTTGCTCTCCTCTGGACCCCCTCAAGTACTGCCATGTCCTTCTTGAGGTACGGTGACCAGTACTGGACACAGTACTCCAGATGTGGGCGCACCATTGCACGATATAGCGGCATGATGACTTCCTTCGTCCTGGTCGTGATACCCTTTTTAATGATACCCAACATTCTGTTCACTTTCTTTGAGGCTGTCGCACATTGTGCTGATGCTTTCAATGTTGTGTCCACCATCACCCCCAGGTCTCTTTCAAAGTTGCTCACATATATCTGCGCATGCTCCAGGCCCTCCAGACGTGGCCAGAGCTTGTCGAGGAAGAAGAGAGAAGGTTTGTGGGGACGGGGCTTGGAGGCTGAACTGGGAGGGACTGGGGCAGAACGGAGCAGAGTTGAAGGTGAAACTGGGCAGGGCCAGAGGCAGAACAGGGCAGGGTCATATGTCCGGATTTTTGCGGCCCAAAAAATGGTAACCCTAGCCCTGGGCTCTGTTAAAGAATAGTGCTTAGGTGCCCTTCTTGCATTTGCACAGGTAAGTGTGCACTTACATATGTAATTGCTAAGGTGTACAGTTATAAAATAAAGTATATGTGCACCTTGCAACTGTACTCCAGCTCCAGCATTTAGGCATGAGCAGTAACATCAGTTCTACGTTGGGTGGATGTGCTCATGCCTAAATTATAATTGCATATTTCACTGGTTACACTAGTGTTCTATAATGAAAAGTAGGTGCCTACTTTCCATTATAGCAAGGCGTTCCACCCTCGCTATGACGGGTTTTCAGGATTGCCATAATGAATATGCATGAAATCTATTTGCATACAGTAGAGGCAGTGTATGCAAATAGATCTTATGCATATTCATTGGGGAAATCCTGAAAACCCAACTGGATTGCAGCCCCCCTTGCTAGTTTGGGTTTTCAGGGTTGCCGCAATGAATATGCTTGACATCTATTTGCATACAGTGGAGACAGTGATTGCAAATAGGTCTCGCACGTATTCATTGGGGTAATCCTGAAAGCCCAACTGGATTGCAGCTCTGGAGGACCGAGGTTGGACACCCCTGCTTTATAGAATAGGTACCAAATTGTTGCCTTCTGGGTGGTTCAGTATAGGCACACTCTTAAGTTTTCAAGTTTTTATTAAAATTTGATTCAGTCGCTTATCCAATTTCTAAGCGAAATACAAGTTAAAATATATAGGGGAAAGAAAACCAAAATTATAATAAGATAAAAACAATGTGATTAACAGGGGAATTAAAAAGAATTTAAGAGAAACAACATCAAATAAATGGGGACTAATAGGCGACAATATTTGACACAGGAAACAAAAGGAAGCTGGGTGGAACTACAAGTTAGAAACATAGAAACATAGAAATAGACGGCAGATAAGGGCCACGGTCCATCTAGTCTGCCCACCCCAATGACCCTCCCCTAACTTTCTCTGTGAATAGATCCCACGTGTCTATCCCATTTGGCCTTAAAATCAGACACGCTGTTGGCCTCAATAACCTGAAGTGGAAGACTATTCCAGCGATCAACCACCCTTTCAGTGAAAAAGTTGTATAGGAAAGAAAGCCAAATAAGGAACAAACAAAAGGGAACATTGCTACTTGTTTCTTGGGGTGAACTGGAAGAATGATATGAACAATTAGATCATATGTTGAAGGCTTCTTTGAATAGATGACTCTTAAGTAGGCCCTTGAAATGGTCAAGGTTGCTCTCCTCCCTTACGGAAGCTGGTAGGGTATTCCAAAGTTGTGGGGCCACTACTGAAAAAATGCCGTGCCTTTTTGTTCCAATTATTCGAAGGGAGGGGACTGTAACAATTTGTGGTCAGAAGATCTAAGAGTCCGGAATGGCTCGTATGGAATGAGTTATTTATCAATGAATTGAGGTGATTTTGAATGAATCGTTTTAAACGTTATTAATGAAATTTTATAAGAAATTCTTTGATTGGTAACCAATGGGCATTCCGAAGTAAAGGGGTCACATGGTCATATTTCCTAGTTTTTGTTATTAATTTGATTTCAGCATTTTTAATTATCTGAAGGAGTCTCAATTCTGTCTGAGGCTGTTGCAGTAATCCAGTTTTGCAATGATAAATGAGTGACCCAATATTTTCAAAGATTTTGGCTCTAGAAATTAAGGGCTCCTTTTACGAAGCCGCGTTAGCAGCTTTAGCGCACGCACCTTTTTAACGCACGCTAACCGAAAAACTACCGCCTGCTCTAGAGGAGGCGTTAGCGGTTAGCGCAGCCGACAAATTAGCACGCGTTAAACTGCTAACGCGTCGTCGTAAAAGGAGCCCTTAGAGACTGACCGAATCATCCCCCACCCCGCAGTGTCTGTGTACCTACATTCTAGGCACATATAACCCCAGGCAATTATGTAAGATCCTATTTGAACACCTAAACATGCTGTTCTCTATGTCTATAATTATACAGTTATGGTTTGTATTTGTTTTCATGTATCTCCTGGAAACCTTCATAATACACTGGATCTTTTTTTTTTTTCCCCCTAGATATTGACCTCTTTCCTGATTTAACTGAAACCGAAGAATCATTAGAGGTATAAATGAAAATTCCAAGTAATAATATCATGAAATGTAAAGTTTTTCCAGATTTGGGTATTAGGAACAATGTAGTGGCTTGAGATTGCATCACATGAACACTTAAGGAACATATGTCGCCATGCGCTCGTCACGTTAGTTCATTTGAATGCACGGAAATAAAGATCAACAGGCTAAAATTAGGGTGTGCACAAGCCAAAGCATTTGGGGCTTGGGACCCAATATTCGAAAGGCTGAAATCCTAAAGGGAACATTCTAAAACCGGCACCTAAATGTAGGTATCGGTAAGTACCCTGCCAGGGCCTAAGTTCATTGAAAAATGCCATTAAAAGTGGCAAAAACCCAGCAAGGTTTAAGCGCCTATTCACACCTAAATAAAAGGCGCAGGAATCGTGACTAGGTAGCCGCAGAACCCCAAAGTAGGCATGGCCAACATCAGAAGTCCAAAAAATCGGTATGATTTTCCTTTATAAATCCAACACTAAGATGGCGGTTGCACTGCAAGTTCAATCATTAAATAAAGGGGTTTCAGTATGGGCTCAATTATCCCTACGAGTGACCAAAAGCCCCAGGCAGGTATTCATGGGTGACTGGCACCAGACCCAAGGGTCTAAATAAACCCTGCCCTGTACATCATAATACCCTTATGTTTTTAAAAGCATTTAATAAGTGATCAATAAATAAATATAAAGTGCAAATGTGCATCCAGTGTGGGAAAAAGGAAAAAATATGTGTTTAAAACCCCCCCCAAAAAATTCAATAACAAAAAATCTCCAAAATCTGTGTAAGAACAATCAATTCTCAAGTTCATAAATATATAAATAAATATATTATTTCAAAAGTTATTAAACTCATCAATTCTAAGAGTTTATAGTTTTTGTTTTTTGAAGCCTATTCGGTAAACAACATCAGAAGAGTCATTAGGTGGGCTAAAGCGGCTACCTAGTCATAATTCATGTCAAGGTAAGCGGCAGAAAAATAGGCCCGGAAAACCCCATCCTACATTTCAGCCGCCTATCTAGGCCGCAGGATCTTAAAGCTAGGCCACAGCTGCCTTAAGCTGATCGTAGCAGGGGAATTTATCCCCGATAACATAACATAACTGTAAGTTCAACGCGGTTAACAAAAGATTAATAATAACATAACATAGGAATCATTTAGCTTAATTTGCCAGGTACTTTGAAAAAAGATAAGTTTTCATTTGAGTTCTAAAGTGTTTGTAAGAACAAGCACTACGCAACAATGGTCAAAATTCCCTATCGTAAAAATGAAATGCTAAGGTCCCTCCCATCTGACCCACCTAGGCCAATCAGAGCCTCTGGCAAGCAATTTAGTTTTCATGCTTTTTTCTGTTTTTTTAGTAATCAACGCGGTCTACTGTTAAAGTGCATTTTACTATTAACTTGTGCTAGTTGGCACATCTCCCATTTTATCCAGTAAGATCTGGTTACTACTAACTGGGGTTAACAGTAAAATATCATATCTTAATAATAGCCTATCTTGATAACTTCCCACCTTAATTTAAAAAAAAATAGAAATGTTGCTAGAAATTGAAATCATTGCTTTATGTAATAAAAGTGAGTCAAGTATAAGGCATTCAAGCCATTGTGACATCACTAATGAGGTTGGCTTATAGGCATTGGTGGAATGAGGCATTATGACATCACTATATCAGCTCTGGTTACCGGAGACTAACACTCTTCATTCTTCACACCAAGGGGGGGAAGGTGTCAACATGGGCTATCATTAAAATGGGTTATTTTATCACAGCTCCCATTTTAGATAATGAGACAAAATTACTAATAACTAGGGTCAACAGTAAAATAAGCCATCTTAGTAGTAGCGCACGTTAGTAACTTCTCCCCTTAATTAAAGAAATAAGAAATGTCTCTAGAAATCAAAATTATTACTATATGTAGTAAAAGTGAGCCAAGTATAGGGCAATAAAGTCATTGTGACATCACTGATGAGATTGGTTCTTAGCCATTGGTTGAATGAGACATTATGATATCACAATATTGGCTCTGCTTACCAGGGCTAGATCAGACATGGGCAACTCCGGTCCTTGAGGGCCAGAATTGGGTTTTCAGGATTTCCCCAATTAATATGCTTTGAAAGCAGTGCATGCAAATAGATCTCATGCATATTCATTGGGGATATCCTGAAAACCCGATTGGATTCCGGCCTTCGAGGACCAGAGTTGCCCATGTCTGGGCTAGATGCACTAAAGCAGTGATCATCACTAAACCTGTTTTCACAGCTTTAGTGAAGATCGCTGTTACCGACTCGATGCACAAAACGGACCACCATGTGGTTTTCCCCTCGATCGCTCATTTTCCGATCCAGCCATGCAAATTAGCTAAAACCCCATGCAAAATAGCCAAGCAATTAATACACTAATATCACTTGGCTTTTCCAAAAAAAAAAAAAAAAAAAGGGGGCCTTAGGTGTCTAAAGCAATCAGGGCCTTTGGCCCTTCCCCATGCATCACATGATGCACTGGGGAGGGGAAGGCCCGTCATTTAGATAGGCGGGCCCAAAGCAGGAGCCTGAGAGCAGGCTTCCTGCTTCCAACATTTTAAAAAGGTATGTGGGAGGTTGGGGGGGGAGATTCGGGGTAGGGGGGACATCCGGTGGCTGGAGGGAGAGGACATTCCTCCTGCCATTTTTGGGGGGTTCGGGGGAGGGGAACAATGGCTGGGGGGTGCCTTTTTTCTTTTCTTTTTTTTTTAATGGGACAGATTGTGCATGTGTAATACATACACAGCATCTGTGCCATTTTTTTTTTAAAAAAAGAAGCCCTAACAATAGTGACAGGAGGCTGCTTCCCCTGTCACTGCTGTTAGGGCTCTGCGCCTGTGTCACTCGCTCACTGAGCGATTGATCGGTCGCATTTGCATACAAGTGATTTGCACCTCCATGCAAATCATTTGAATGCAAACTTGATAGCGCATCGATCGCTGCTGGAAAATTGGCCAGAGAATCGGCCAACAGCAATCGAGTCGGTATCTTTAGTGCATCTAGCCCTAAGGGTGGGGGGGAATGATCAATGTGAGCTACTACTGTTAAGATGTGTTACTTTACCACTAATGTGTTATTTTAACTCAGGATGAGACCTAGTTACTAATAACTGGGGTTAACAGTGAAATAGCACATCTTAATGGTAGCTCACGTTGATAACTTCCCCGTTAATTATGTTAACTAGCCTTTGTAATAAATTTAGAATGTGCTGTTTCCATTTCCCAAAGGAGGAAGAGCTGGAGGAAGAGGATGAAAATGCTGAAACCTTTCCCAGCACTAATAGTGCCATAAACCAAATATGGAAAGAGGACATGAAAACGACCACATTGAATTATATCCAGAACAAGATGGGGACAACGCTGAATGCTGCTGCTACTTCTAATGCGTATTCAAGAAACAAAGATTCGCATGGACAGGAGAATGTTTTCGAAGTATTTCTCCATCCAACCTCACAGTCTACAACTTCTGGGCCTGTACAGGGAAATACTGCACAGACCATACTACCACCTCAGGTCTTGGAATTAACCTCTGTTTCTACAACAAAGGATTTTGAAATTGCTGTTGAATTCCAGCAGGCAAATATTTCTGACTCAACCAAAGGCATTCATGAAGAAGATTCATATTCAACTTTTGTAACAAAAACACAACTGACAAAAGTGAGCAGTCAAACAGAGCAAGATTACAATGGCTTGTCGGTTTCCGCTTCCACCACTGTTTCAACACCGTTTGTTCAACAGAAAGCATCCCTAGGAGATGCTCTGCCTTCAAGAAGTCCTGAATCAAATTCAAATGATGTGGTCTACCAGGGTCATGCTAAAAATACATCTGAAGCTTTTACATCATCTACCGAGGAAGAGGCATGGACGGAGACACATGCGAGTGGAAAGCCAACACCTCACAGTACGACTAATTCTGCAGCTAGATTTTTGGGTGCAACGAATAATGAGCAGTTACATCAGACTAGTTATACTGATCTTCATACTGAGGGATCGGTGTCAGCTACAAAATCTTCTTTCCATGATCAACTGGGGTCGGAAAATACTTCAGGGGTTGATGTAGATATTGCTAATTATTCTACGTCAGATTTTTCTTCTACTGCGTTATCAGCTCATTCTACCTCTCCAGGCTCTGGACAAAACAGCTCTGTGCCTGCTGCCAATGAGGTACTCTCTCAGACAACTCAGCCAATATTTCATGGTGAGATACCTCTTCAACCTTCCTACTCTAGTGAAATGTTTCCTCTAGTCACCCCTTTATTGTCTGACACTCACATCCTCAAAAGAATCCCTGCTGCTTCAGGTATTGATGTGAACCTGCATGCCACTCCTGTATTTCCCAGTGTTGATGTGTCATATGAACCCACCCTGTCTTCCACTGATGACGTCCCTTTGCTTCTATTGTCCTCTGCTTCCTCCAATAGTAAAATGTTTCCTCACCTGCACACAGTTTCAGAAATGCTTTTGCAAGTTCCTTCAACTTTTGCAAGCGACCAGGTGTCCCCTCATACTTCTTTGGCGTTGGCTGAACCGCACACTTTAATTCAGCCAAGTCAAGCTCGATACTCTGATGTTACATCACATCAGACCACTCCTGCTGCTTCCGAGACGTTGATATTTGGTCAGGAGTCTGGCATCTTTAATAAAATTCACCCAGCTGCTCAAGCTGAATCGCCCCACTTTGATTTAAAGATGCATGCACTTTCTACAGTGTCTGAGCCTGTCTATGCTTTGTCTAGTAATGTGGCATCCCCTCACAGCTTTGCTGCTGCTTCCAACTCTGCAATATTTGTGCATGATTCTGCTGGTGAATTTCACAAAGGCACTCTGTTTAGCAGCTATAACACTGTAATATCACAAGCTCATTCTCTGCTTGAACCTACACGTACTGTATCTAATGATGAGGATGTGTTTGAAGTGTACTCTGGCAGTGGGTTCCTTTTGCCTGACGCAGATGACCTTAGAACTAAAGCACTAAAAGGTTCTTCATCCATTTCTGTAGATGAAGATGTGCATCAAGCATCCATAGTTAGAGAAATAAATAAGCCTCTTCATACCAATCCATACGGAGATGAGACAGATCTACAAATTGACTCCTTGTTTAGAGATGTGAATCATTTTGAAAAGAGAGGGCCGGCTCAATCTCCTTCACCTGCCTTGAAAACAAATATTTTTAAGCCCAGTCCACCCTTGCATGAAATCCCTCTTTCTGGTACTAAAGCAAAGGGAACCCTCCCACTGCCTAATGTTTCTGCTCCTGTTCTCGATCATGGGAGTATCGCAATGTCAGCAAAGCAGTTATCAGCTCAGCCTTTGCATGCTGTGTCGCTAACCTTTGGTGATATGTTGCTTAAACCTGTGCTTACTGCAATTTCAAACCAAGTTGTGTCTGCATCTGCTTCTACCAACATGCTAGCTCTGTCAACTATGAAATTCTTTTCTGAGACCTCAGCTGTACTAAGTAATGACTCATTGTTGCAGTCTTCCAGTGTTGGCCCACTGCTTAAGACTATTCCAACGGTGTTGAGTGATCTGTTATTGAATAGGACATCTGAAGCTTCTGAAGATAATGCTAACATTGACCAAATATCACTTACAATGGTGCTAGAATCCACTGCAAATTATACAATGTTGCATTCTTCGTCTGCACCACCGGTTGTGACTAAGTTGTCCCATACATCTGAAACCCCCCCAGTTTCACGTCAAGGATCCCCTGTTTTGCATGCAAAGGAGGAATTTGGGTCCCCTTCCATTAATGATGAAGAGTTAGGACAGATTGCGCCTTCATTGTACCTTAATGATGTCATCACCCAAGCTACCGGTGTTAAAATCGCGCCTGCTTTTCTTGCTAAAACGATGCATGCCATTGCCTCAGTCTTGCTGCCAAATACTTTAGCTGCCAGTATTTCGGCCAGTGCTTTCCACAAAAGTGATGCTTCCTTTCTTCTGTCAAGTTCAGCTGTTGAGGAGATGCCTGTACCTGTGTCTGCAGTTTTTTCTGAGAGTAGGGAGGCTGTTGATGATGCTTCTCGTTTACCAAATATGTATGTTTCTGTTGCAGCTGTTTCTCCAAGCAGTGAGGGCAGTAGTACCATTCCCATGTTGCCGGTAACTTCCAAAGCATTCTCTGGCACCTCAGCCAGTATGAATTCTGATGCACACTTGTTACATTCTATATTTAATAATGGGTTTCCCATAAGTGGTACCACTTCCACACCACACACAAAACCAAAGGAGCGTACAATAGATGTGCCTAACACACAGGTAAATCCCAAGAAAGATGAGAGCACCCTAATCTTAAATACACCTTTTGAGAAATCAGAAGAACGAGAGACACCAGTAACTGTTGCATCAGACAATCAGATATCCCCAGACACGAGCAGAAATAACCGTGCAACAACACCACCATTCACCTCAAGTGGGTCACCTTTGAAGCATACCAACCCAGCTGTTTATGAAAACCCTATTCAGACTATTAGCGACCCATGGCCAAGGCAATATGACGCCAATTCCTGGGCTGTTTTTACGAGCGATGAAGAGAGTGGTTCTGGTCAAGGCACCTCAGATAGCCCTAATGATAATGACACGTCGACAGATTTCAATTTTTCCGACATTAACGAGAGAGACTCTGAGGTTGCCGTTGATGCAGGTACAGCAGTATTAACTCCTGGATCAGCACATTCTTCATCAGCATCTGTCACTAGTGGCCATTCACCAGTATTCAACGTATCCGAGGCAGGTTAGTTTTGGTTCAGTTTAAGGGTTATAAATGCCTCTTCCATGTAGTCATGAATGTGTTTCTGTTAATTATGTATTTAAAATCCCAAATGTGTAAGTATGTTGAAGGGATACTGTATGACAAGATACAAAGAGAAGCAAGGTCTAATTCCGTGGAATGAAAATGTGGTAGAGATGTAGAAGGAATTTAGCAGACGTTTGAAAATGGAGATGTCAACTGTTGAGCTCCTCATAACTGGTCCATCTTCTATAAGTCAAACCTGCAGTTCCTACTTTGTGCTGTGAAACAGAAAACGATTATAAGCTTTTATTCCAGTTCTTAATTTTGCCTTGTTCCTTGGCATTTCAAAGTATTGTCTACATGATTTCAAGAGTTACAAAAGAGAGTGTTAGTAAATTGTGCTTTATTACGAGCTCTATTTATTTGCTTCCAATTTTCAAGCATCTTGAAGATAAGCAACTCCATGCAACATCTTTAGCATGATTTTAGCTCATTAGAACATATTTCAGTCCTTCTCTGTTGGCGACAATGGAGCATCCTATGCTCGTCTGGTAAGGTTTTGTATGCAAAAGATGACTGTGGCATACAAAACCTAATATCTACATCTGAGAAATTTCTCTTTGTCTTTCTTTGTTTTATTGCAAGAAAATTGAACTCAAAAGAAAAGAAAAACTAGCAAGTTTGCTAATATTCTTGAGTTGTTCTGTAGTAGAGAAGGTGTTTTCTACAAGCCAGTGTTCTTCACATAGGCTTGTTTAAATTACCTCTAGAGGGCAGTCTTAGCTAAGAAAACCTACACTGTTTGGAGACTTGAGGACTGAAGGATTAGAAACAGAGAAACATGACGGCAGATAATAGCCAAATGGCCCATTCAGTCTGCCCATCTGCATCATCTACTATCACCTCCTCTCTCTAAGAGATCCCACGTGCCTGTCCCATGCTTTCATGAATTATTTTGGCCCTGATTCATCAAGACCTTTCTACCAGTCTGTGTTTATGAGAAAAGAAATTTAGGGAATGAAGTCTTTTGTGTCTAAGGGAGAACTGCAGAGTACCTCAGGCCCAACGTGTATTTAAACTAAAAATGGATCAGTATGGTATGCTTCAGAACAGGGGCAGTGGCATGCTTTTAGGAGCCAAACAACCCAATTTCTAGCCCTAACCCCAAGCTCTCAAGTTGCTTATGCTGTGATGGAAAATATTTTGAAGGGGCCATGGACCCAGTGGCCCACCTCGTTCTGCTGCCTTTGCTACAGACTACCAGTTAGCCAGATATCTAGACACTGGAGAAAGCAAGATTTGCAATCCCATTTTGTATACTTTTAGGTGACTTTCTGGATTAAACACATCTAATTCAAACTTTGTTCATGGAGTAAAGATGACAAGCAAAATGCAAAGTTTCGTTAAACAAGCTATGAGCTAGTTCATGTTGCCTTTGTATATTGCGAACCACATATAGTTTTTGCTAATTTGTTTTATTTGTTAATAATGTACAGCAGCAACAACTTGACAGGGTGAAAAAATGAATAATATGTATAATATATTATTTGACTCATTACCATAGTAGAATCAAATTACCATTCAGCATCCCGACGTACTCTGATCACTGTCGTCCAATACATTATTTTTCAGTTGTTTTCAGAGGGAAAGGGGGCGGAGTTCTGTCAGGAGTCTCTTGTTCTATTTGCATTCTAATTAGGACAGTAGATATCATATTTTCTAAAAATGTATTATGCATTTATGCCATTAAAGGACAGATAGCTGCATTTTGTACCTGGAATGCAACAAACTGTGCTAATTCTGTACTGCATTGAGTTTGCTAATTAAAATATTTGACCTCTGTCTCCCTAAGATGCAAAATTGGTGTTCATTAATTGAAATACGGTATTTGGGTCTGTACCACCTTATGTAGCTTACCACACGTATCCAACTTTTTTTTTAGATATTACATTTCCAGCTGCCAGCAGTTGTAGGTTATAGGGCAAAGTAATTTACTTCCCATCCAAAGAGTGACCAAGCACATCAATTACTCATTTTAATGTATGTAAAGAAAAAAAAGCTACATTTCAGGAGGCAGGCTCCTCAGATTTTTTCAAAATGTGATTTAGCAATGCACAGTAAATGCAAGAAGCTGTACATATTTTGTCTGTTGCTGTTGTTATGGTTAGAAATATGCATTTTAATTTCATTTGCTTTTATTCTGGTTTTACATGCACTATTAAGCTAGTATGTGTGGAGAGCAGTTCTCTAAGACTACCCCTAGAGGGCGTCTGATTGGAGCCTGTTTTAGAGAAGTACAGTAGGTGCCCACTTTCCTTTATAGAAAGCTATTATGTGTGGAGAGCATTCTGTAAGACTACCCTTAGAGGGTGTCTGATTGGAGCCTGTTCTAGAGAAGTAGGTGTTTACTTTCCTTTTTAGAAAGCTAGTGTAACAGGTTAGATATATGCGTATAATTTAGGTGTGTTAGAACTAGTGTAAGTGTCAGAGATACATACGTAACTTATTCTATAATGTATGCATGTAAGTGAAAGATCTAGAGGAGCTCCATTTATGTGTGTGCCTCTCTGTAAAATACACACTATGTAATAAATGCATGCATGTGTCATTATTCAAATCATGTACACCAAATGCATAGGCTGGAGTTCATTTTGAGGAAGGGGGCAGGCATTTCCTCTCATTTCTGTGTTGGATACTGTACATCCCAGCATAGTCAAGCCCCTTATCTTACCTTGTTTAAAAGCAGACTGAAAACCCACCTTTTTGATATAGCCTTCAATCCTTAACCCTGCTCCTCTGCCCTCCAACCCAGTCAGCTGATTAACCATTCCCCTTAAATGTATCAATGACATCCTGTTTGTCTGTCTTGGCTGTTTAGATTGTAAGCTCTTTCGAGCAGGGACTGTCTTTGTGACTCTGTACAGCCCTGCGTAAGTCTGGTAGCGCTATAGAAATAATTCATAGTAGTGGTAGTAGTAGTGTGAAGAGTTTCAGTCTTTGGGAAGAAGAACTGAGATTGTGATGTCATAATGCCTCATTCCACCAATAAGAGCTAACCTCATCACAATGGCGTGATGTCACAATGTCGTGATTGTCCTGTACTCCCCTCTGCCCTCCAAACCAGCCAGCTGATTAACCGTTCCCCTTAACTGTATCCATTACATCCTGTTTGTCTGTCTTGGCTGTTTGCTCTTTTGAGCAGGGACTGTTTTCTTCTTCTTTGTGACTCTGTATAGCGCTGCGTGCTCTGGTAGTGCTATAGAAATAATTAGTAGTAATTAAGAGAACTTAATATATTCAGTTTATTTTCTGATTTTAAAGATGTTCATGAACTCAGCTCTGATGAAGGCTTGATTAGCCAATGGTTCTCTTGCTTTGATGGATCCATGCCAGTACCATGAACCAGTTTTTGAGTTATAGAGGTGGTTGCGGCAGATTCCTGACCCTCACTGAGGTGTCTGATTTGATCAGACACTCTCCACGTGCTCTGAGATCAGCAGACCAAAAACTTCTACAAATTCCTTCAATCAAAGAATTCTATTATACCCGAAAAACAAACTTTACAGTTGTCGCTCCAACACTATGGAATGCTTTACCACAAGAACTTAGAGAAGAACAACATCTAGATAATTTCAAGACCAATCTGAAGACATTCTTATTCCGCAATGCTTTTATTAGTTCTTAATTCCTCCTTTTGTTTTTGGTTTTTTTTTTATCTCTTTTCTCTATCCCCTAAATTCTCTTTTTTACTTACCCCACTTTTTCAATCTTTGCCTACCTTTATCTCCTCTATTCCACTCTTTTTTCCTATCATTTTTTCCTTTTCAACCGATTCGTTTTAACTTATCTAGCCAACCGCTTTAATTAAAGCGATCCTACCCAATATGTGTTTCCCTACCCCCACTATTTCCCTCTCTTCTCCAGAATATGTAACTTTCCCTCCCCTTCCCCTCATATCCTCACTTTCATGTTAGTCAATTATGTCTTTAATGTTTACTCACCACATTTTATATTTTAAATATTATCTTTGCTTTCCTTTTTATAAATTGTACTGTGAACCGGCCAGATACTTGGTGATGGTCGGTATATTAAAAAGTTAATAAACTTGAAACTTGATCAGAACCTTATCTGTCATCCAGGACCTTGAGTTTTCACAGCTATCCAGGGATTCATTTTCTCCTATTTTATTCCTTTTCCAAATCATTGCAATGGCAATCTTTGGCCAGGGGCCTTGCGCCAGAGTTCTTTCCCGAACCCTGCAGCCATGTCCCTAAATCCCACCGCTATGTATCGCTATAGCATGCTGACTGGGGCTTCCTCTCCCTGGGGGTCCTACGAGTGCTGCTGTTACATTATTCCCATCTCTGACCGACCAACCTGAGGGTAGGAAGACCTAACCCAAGAATTGAACCTAGCTCCTCTGCATGGCACTGGACTGCCCTTGAGATACTGGGCTATTCCTATTCTTATTTTGAAGTGAAGAAAAGCAATAGCACTTCTGTATTTGATCAGATGCTAAGCTCATTTAAGATTCTTTTAAATCAGTTATTAGGGCCTATTGGGGTTAATTCTTGAAAGAGAATGCTAACATTTATGCATCAAAGACGCATGTGAATGATTTCAACTAAAGATCTCCTCTGTCTTCTCCCCCCCTTAGGCCCCACCCTCCACTCTCCTATCACCTTCCCGAAATTACAGTATGACCCTCTCTTACTCTATCCACTAACAAATTGTACCTAAATGCTTATAACTTTCCTTAAACTAAACTACTGTATTTCCCCCTTCTCTCTTTCTGCTTACTCTCCCTGTATTTAATTCTCTCCAAAAACTATAAATCCAATCCCTAAACCTGTTGTACTACTTATATGTCTAGTTACTCCCCACTGTGTATGTTTATTTGTAAACCGTTCTGAGCTATTGGGAGGACGGGATAAAAATCTAAATAAATAAATAATGATATTTACATGCATGTGTGTGTACCATACACAAGTAAATGCCAACATTCACCTATTCTGTAAATACGTGCCTGTCTTTATGTACTAGATTTTTGACATATGGGCATAGAGGAGTCGGTGCACGGCAAGGGCAGAATCAATTTACAAATGTAACTTACAGGGCATCCATTTACTAAGGCGTGCTATGCTTTTTAGCGCATTCTAAATATTAGTGCGCACTAGCCACGCGCTAAACGCTAATGCATGCATGTTAGTCTATGGACGCTTTAGTGGTTAGCGCGCGGGTAGATTTAGTGCGCGCTAAACGCACGCTAAAACGCTTAGTGCACCTTTAGTAAAACAGAAGGAGAGACTACTGTAATTTATGCAAATAGGCCCGGTTTCTCGAATTGGCCAACTTGAAAGCAACCGCCGATCAGGTGTCAAGCACGCCATGACGCCCTTTAAAGAATCCAGCCAAAGTGAGCACCGGAAACGTAGGCCAGTGTTTTCCAGGCCTACATTTCTGGCACCTACATTTGAATCGTGAATCGTGCCTCCGGAGGTGCTCACCGGCGCTTAATGCCACATCTGGTGTTAGCCACACCTATAGTAGCATTAGGCGCCAGTAGGGCACCCCTAGAGGCATGATTCTGGTGCTGCTTTTGCAGCCGCCAGTGGGCGCCTTGACATTTTTTTAAATAGTGTTTTAAATGGCATTTTTTTTCACTTAACCTAGGTGCAAGAGCTTGTATATATTTCACCTGTTACACTAGTATTCTATACTATTAATTATTTCTATAGCGCTACCAGAAGTGTGCAGTACTGTACAGCGTCAAAAAGAAACAAGAAAGTATAGTAGGCACCACATGGGCAATGTTCCCTCTAGGGCGTGGCCAGGCACGTGCAAATTCTTTAGTGTGAGCAACAAGTTCTAAAAACCAATAATTTTTGATCCCAGTAGTAGCAATGCATTTACATTACGTTACATTAAAATACATTTCTAGACGCAATACCTTCCATATCGATGTGGTTTTCATCATCAAGAGACTGTACATCACAGTGAAATGCAAGAGAGATATCTTCTTCCTTACTTTCCTAAGAATTTTACAAAAAGAGATGTCTTTAATAGTTTTCGGAAATGCATTCATGAAATCGAAGAAGCAATCAAAATACACAGTATCCCAACTAGCAGCCTGATATGCAATTGTTCGATGCAAAAACTTCTTGTAAAGACTTCCTCGTACTGGAGGGAAGAAAAACAATGAGGTTATCCTTAGTGGACGAACCGCCATAAAAAAAATGTAAATTGTTTTAGCAAATAACCAGATGCCTGACCATATATGGCGTTATAACAGAGCGTCCAAAATTTAAACCAAACCCTGGCCTCAAAAGGCAACCAATGGAGTTGTCTGTAGTACAGAGTAACATGATCCGATTTTTTTCAAATCAAAAATTAGACGCACAGCCGCTTTCAGGATTTTGTGCAATCTATGCAAATTTGACTGAAGACCTGCCAAATGAACTGAATTACAGTAGTCCGGTATACTAAGTACCAGAGATTGGACCAGAATTCTAAATGCAGTGGGACTCAAAAAAAAAGACTTAATCGTACTTAACGTCCAAAGAGTGAAGAAAGATTGAGTATATAGCACAAAAAAAACCATCGCTCATATGGTAATTGATTCAGTTTAGATAATTAATTTTATATAGTTTAATTTTGTTTGAAAGTTGGTTCGGGTCATTATGTTTGTGAGCGGCCATGTAACGACCATGGCTGAGGCCGTTATTACATATCCATTTGGAATAGACTGTAAATTGTGCTATGCACTAAATAACTGACCTTAGGAGTAGAGAGTCATGCTCTACAAATTACCGCAATGATGCAGTCTATAAGTGCAAATTCTAGATCAGTAATTACACGCATAATTACCATTACAGAATACTAGTTTAAGTCTGCAGTTATAACGCCTAACTTGAAGCGCAATCACTTATGCCTAAGGCGGTCAAAACCGGGTTCAAATGCTTGCACCTAAATACTGCCAGTTACCATGTAATTTATAGTATTCAATAATCTTATCTTGTAAATTCTGGACACGCCCCTAACCTTATATCCCTCCCACATCCACACACCCCTAGCAGTTACGCTTTATATAATTTGCATGCTGAGGTTATCAAATACCGATTTCATTTACGGGTGTAACTGCAAATTAATGCTGATCAACCCCAGTTAACACCAATTATGACTAATAATTGGTTATTCGGGCCAGTTAGCGGTTGATTTGTCTATTACATTATGCACATAACATATGCATATGTATGCACAAATGCACATAAATGCCAAAATTCAAGCTATTCTGTAACAATGCAATAACATCGGCATCGATGGACGGAGTCTGGGTGGAGCATTGAAGGGCTTATTTCCCAAACCCTCTAAGTCCATGAGAACATAAGAATTGCCATACTGGGACAGACCAAAGGTTCATCAAGCCCAGCACCCTGTTTCCAACAGTGGCCAACCCAGGTCCCAAGTACTTGGCAGAACCCAAATAGTAGCAACATTCCAGAGCTAAGACTATGATGTCATAAAGCCTCATTCCACCAATGCCTAAGAGCAACCTCATCAGTGATGTCACAATGGCTTGATTGTCCTATACTTGGCTCACATAAGAATTGTCATACTGGGACAGACTGAAGGTCCATCAAGCCCCGCATCCTGTTTCCAACAGTGGTCCATCCCAGGTCCCAAGTACCTAGCTAGATCCCAAGATTTTATGCTGCTTATCCTAGGAATAAGCAGTGGATTTCCCCCAAGCTATCTCAATAATGGTCTATGGACTTCTCTTTTAGAAAATTATCCAAACCTTTTTTAAACCCTGCTAGGCTTACTGATTTCACCACATTCTCCGGCAACAAATGCCAGAGTTTACACTTTATCTGAAGAAATATTTTCTCGGGGTTGTTTTAAATCTACTATTTAGTAGCTTCATCGCATGCACCCTAGTCCTAGTATTTTTGGAAAGAGTAAACAAGCGATTCACATCTACTCTCTCCACTCCATTCAGTATTTTAAAGACCTCTATTATATCACCCCTGAACTGTCTCTTCTCCAAGCTGATGAGCCCTAGTCGCTTTAACTTTTCCTCATAGGGAAGTTGTCCCATCCCTTTTATCCTGTGCAACTAATAATCTGGATTTAGCAGGTTTGGGAAATAAGCCCTTCAATTATAGATACTACTGTATAATGTACACATGTTTAGCCCTGTGTTTAATTTCCATGACTGGTGTAAGTGTTTGTGCCTGAATTATAGGTGCATATTTTACCTGTTAAGCCAGCAATCAGTAAAAGAAAATAAATACCTGCTTTCCTAACCTAAATATGGATACTGTTAAGAATTGCCTTCAAACTGCACAGTAAGAATGAATTAGAAATCAGTGTGACAGGTCAGAGCCGTATGTTGGCGTGAAAATAACATAACATTACATTACATTAGTGATTTCTATTCCGCCAATACCTTGCAGTTACAAAAGAAGTTATCTGGCCATTTCCAGAGGAATTGAATAGTAGAGTGAATTGCTACAGAGAATTGGGATTAGGGATTAGTCTTGCGGTGTTTGTCTTCAGCTCCAGTCTCTATGCACTACTCTGGAGGAGCACTCAGCCCCAGGGGGAAAACAGGGATCTATGGTGCATTTGGTCTGGGCTTTTAAGCTAGTTCTGGTCCATCTCCTTCAGCGGGAAGACCTCAGCTGTGCTGAAAGCAGAGGAACATATGCACTTGTGGAGGGAAGATGCAGCTAGGAATGTATTAAAGGCCCAGAGCACCTGAGTCTTGTATTGTCTATCCATTATTCACATGAAGTGGTATAGTAAGGGGGGACGGACTGCCCCGTGTGCCATCTTGTGGGGCGCCACGCTTGTGCCTCTTTAAAATCTTCGACAGCGTGAGCAACTGCTCTAGCCTGCTGCTTGCGCTGGCCTGGCTCCCTCGGAAATCATGGGTTGCGAGGCCAGGAAATGATGTCGGAGGGAAAAACCAGCGCGAGCAGTAAGCTGGAGAAGCTGCTTGCGCTGGAGGAGATTTTAAGAGATACGGGGTGGGAAGGGAGGGCGCGGAAGGAGCTGTGGTGGGGGGAGAGCAGAGATGAGAGCTTGGAGGGAGGTTGGCACAGGAGGGGTTGGACAGGAAGGCAGAGGGGGGGGGGGGGCACCGTCGTCCCAGGCACCTCCTGCCCTCACTTCGCCACTGTTCACGCGGCATTGAATACCTGGGCAATTTCTATGCATATTGGAAGCCAAAATCCTCCAAACTTAATAGGTATCAAAACAAAATTAGGGCATAGAGAAAGTAGAGAGGGATAGATTCTTCAAACTTTCAAAACATATAAGAACAAGAGGGCATTCGGAAAAATTGCAGAAGGTCTTACAATTAAGAAAAACCTTGACAGATTATACAGCCTCTCAGATCTAGATCCAATCTCACCCCATATCTGATCTAGCAGATCAACTCTCAAGCCTTTCAGGCTCCTTTCGCTGGGCTTCCTTTGAACGCCTGTCAGTGACCTCCCTTATAACTGCCGTAGGACTCCTGAACTCCACTTTTTGCTCATTAAACATTTTTCCAGTTTCATGGCTAAAAACACCAACTCAAGACCTAGTGCACTTTATTTGTTCACTATCTCTGACAGTTTCTCCTTAGGTATTGTTCCAGCAGAATAGAAGAAAGCCTCTGTTTATCCACTTCTTAAGAGCCCCTCACTAGATCCTACATTAACCACCAGCTATGGTCTAGTTTCTAATCTTAATTTCCTATCTAAAATACTTGAAAAACTGGTTCTTCAGCAACTCGCAACTCATATTTATTAATTTATTATTTATTAAGCACCTTTCTTACTTCTTACTTTCAATTTTAAATGTATATTTTCTTAAAACCGCTTAGAACCTAACGGATGTAGCAGTATACAAGAAATAAATTACATTACATTACATTACATATTGAGCAATCTTTGATTCTCCATCCCTGGCAGGCCATTTTTTTTGGCCATACCACAGAACAGAAATTGTTGCTGTTGCACTGCTGAGTGGGATGCACTCTACTCTAGACTCAGAACATGTTGCATTGATGGCTTAACTGGATCTGTTGGCTGCATTCGACCTAGTAGATCAGGGGTGTCAAACTCAATCACATAAGGGGCCGAAATCTAAAACATAGGCTGTCGCGGGCCGAATTTTCTATTAAGATACTTAGGGTTTTTTTTTATTAAGGTATGCTAACCGATTTAGCGCGCGCTAAATGCGCACCATAATAAAAGGACCCCTTAGTCTTAGTTGAAGTATAGGGTTATACAACCTCTCCAACCCCATGCCGGCTCTTTGATGTAAACAAAATTAATAAAAAAGACTTTTCCTCTCTCTTTTAGGTCCTAGTTCACACCTGCTGTCTACAGCTCTGGCAGGATACACATTTCAAATCTGACATATTGTAATCACAAAACAGAAAAAAAAATTATTTTTTCTACCTTTTGTTGTCTGGTCATTATTCAAATCATGCTGTGGTCCCAGGCTCTGGTTGTCTTCTGATAACTCATTTGCCAGGGTCTCCTTCTTTCCTTTTCCCTTCCCTCCCTCAGAGGTCTGGCATCTTTCCTTTTGGCCTGAGATTTGGTCCTCTGTTCCTTCCCTCCCTCCATCCCGGCTTCCCGGTCTCACGTTAAAGCAGCTTGCAGAGGATCACAGGTCAGCTGTAGCGATCCTAGCAAGCTGCCATCGGCCTCCGCAGCACGTTCCCTCTGCCGCAAACCCGCCTCTCCTCTGACGTATGGGACCGCAGCAGAGGGAATGTGCTGCTGAGGCTACGACAGCCTGCTAGGATAAGTACAGCTGACCAGCGATCCTCTGCAGGCTGCTTTAATGTGAGACCAGGAAACCGCGTGAACCTACAGCTGATGAGGCGCCTGTATCGGCCGGCTAGCTTAAGTGCAAATTTGAAATGGTCTGACAGGCCAAATTTTATTACACCGCGGGTTAGAGTTTGACATGTCTGCAGTAGATCATAAATTGCTACTGTCCAAGTCAGAAATTGGTATTTCAGGTTCAGACTATTCTTCTTTTCTCACAGGTCGCTCCTTTTCAGTCACACACCAGTGAAATTTCTCAGCTGACTTCAAGCTTGCATGTGGGCAGTGGCGTAGCGAGGGTGAGGGGCACCCGGGGTGGTGGTGACCCTCCTCTGCTCTCCTCTCCGCCCCTCCCCCTTGCCCTCCCTGCTGCACGTGCGCACCCCTTACTTACCTCGTGCTTCTTTTAATTTCCCTGACGCGAGCAGCATCACCAACTCACGGCCCACGTTGGTTCTCCCTCTAACATCACTTCCTAGGTGTGGGACCCGACGCTGGCGTGAACAGCAGGTTAGGGTTGCTGCTCGCTCCGACAAAAAGATAGAGGTACAGTGTGGGCGGAGATGAGGACGGGTATCGGCGCCCTCACCAAGACGGCGCCTAGGGCAGACTGCTCCCCCTTCTATGCCACTGCATGTGGGATCTCACAGGGTTCTTTACTTTTCACCCTTTTCTTTAGCATCTTTGTTAGCCCTCTAGCCTTGCTGATAGATTCCTTCAATATCAAATTCTTTATCTACGTGGATGATATCCTCTTAGTCTTCCCTTGTTCGTCCCCCAACCTGATTCCCTTTCAGTCCTGTTTTTACTGGCCATCAGGCCAAATCTTATAAGTATTTCGTAACTACCTAGTAATCTTAAAGCAGTAGTAGGAAAAGGTAGGTATTAGATACTTTCCTTTTCAATATTCAACTAGTGGAGGTGAGTTGGGGGGGGGGTTTAGCCCTCACTAGCGTTATTCCAGAATATTCAACGACACGCCATACGAGGTCTGTTCAAAAAGTTCCAGGACTTATTCCATTGAGTACCCTTCAAAGTACTCATCTTCCCTACATATACACTTTTCCCAGTGTTGTTTCCACTTCTGCAAACAGTCCTTAAATGCATCTTCAGGAATAGCCAAAAGTTGCTGCATTGAATTTTGCTTTATGTATTCAATGGTGCTGAATTGCTGTCCTTTCAGCGTGGATTTAAGTTTAGGAAACAAGGAGTCAGCAGGGGCCAAGTCAGGAGAGTAGGATGGCTAAAGAAGAACGATCATTACATATTATGCGGTTCTTCTTGTTGTTCATCAACCTTGAAACAAACTTTGCCACAACACAAGACATCCTCAACTTCTCTGTTAGAACGTTGTCATATGAACCAATGGAGATGTTGCATTCCTCTGCCAATTCTCTAACAATCATCGATTAGCGCACACAAGAACCCTCACTTGATGAACATGATCATCATCAGTTGACGTTGATGGTCTTCCAGTTAGTGAATCGTCTTCCACTGATTCACAACCACTTTTGAAGCATGAATACCATTCAAACCACCTTCCAAGGCTCATGACATGCTCCTCATAAGCCACTGTCAACATTTCATAAGTTTCGGAATGGTCTTACCCAGTTTAAAACAGAACTTCACACTGTAGCATTGTTCATTGAGGTCGCATATTAAAACATAGCTGATCAGAAAACACACTTATACAAAAACTGCTGTAGCTCAAAGACGAAAACAGATATCAACAAACGGAAAAAAGAAGGTTACTCATGAGGTTTCAAGCTACTCAACACTGCCTAGTGCATCTCAAAAGAACTTGCCATTGGCGTGCACTTCAAACTGTCCTGGAACTTTTTGAACAGACCTCATATCTAGGCAACAGCATTGAAAATCTGGATTTAAGCAACTGGCTATTTCTTATTTGCTTAAATGCTATATTTTTCATTTAACTCTCTAAGCACCATAAAGATAGGACCTACTTTTATGCAGTCCAGTTTGACTGCTAAACCTAGATGGTTAAGTGCTAACTCCGCTCACAGATTACCCCACAAAATAGCCGGCTCTCAGTTTAGTGGTTCGACATGATATTAAGGGGCATCAACCAGTTAAGTGTCACTGAATATCAGTGGAGAGCCTTGAACTGGCAGTCAGCTGTTTCTGGCCAGTTAAATTGCTTCGAATGTCAATCCCTTCATGTTAGAGATGAAAAATTCAGCCTAGGATGTACAGTTTTGTCCAGATCAAAGCAGTAAGAGTCAGTGCGACTGGCTGGGTTATTAGGGAGCACTCTGTCTAGAGCAGGGGTGTCAAAGTCCCTCCCTGAGGGCTGCAATCTAGTCGGGTTTTCAGGATTTCCCCAATGAATATGCATGAGGTCTATTAGCATACAATGAAAGCAGTGCATGCAAATAGATCTCATGCATATTCATTGAGGGAAATCCTGAAAACCCGACTGGATCACGGCCCTGGAGGAGGGACTTTGACAACCCTAGTCTAGAGGAATGATTAGAGCAGTTGCCTCAGCACCCTGAGGTTGTCAGTTTAATTCCCCCTGCTGTTCCTTGTGACTCTGAGCAAGTCCACTCAACACTTTGTTGCGCCATGTAAACTTTGACTCTGTAAACCACGCAGAAAAAGCAGTACAGCACAGTATATTACGTCCTATCCCTTTTACCCTTTCTTCCCAGTGAACATTTCTACCAACAGTTCCACTGTTCTCCTGCAGTGAATGTTTCCAATGAACTGCTTTATGCATAATTCACAAAGTAGAATTAGTCTAGTTCGTATATCACACGTTTACTGTACTGATAGATGTGATGTGAAGAGTGGCCTAGTGGTTCGAACTCCAGCCTCAGCACCCTGAGGTTGGGGGTTCAATCCCCTTGCTGCTCCTTGTGACCCTGGGCAAGTCACTTAACCTTCTGTTGCCCCAGGTACCCTAGTTAAATTGTGAGCCCACCAGGACAGATAGGGAGAAATACTTAAGAGTACCTGAATGTAAACCACTTCAACCAGAAGCAATATATAATAAATCAAATGTAATGCATTCATTTAGAAATCGTTCTAGTTAGTAAGGATTTGCAACTGTCAATTATTGAACAAAATGTGTGTGTTTCTCTGCTGCCTATTCTCCAACCTTTGACTTTTCTCTCTGTCTGCTTAATTCCTTTAAACTGGTTTACAAATGAATGCATATATTTTCCGCAGTATACAGTAAATGCTAGAAAGGTAAGTCATTTTGCTGAGAGTCGTTCTTACAGTTCAGTTATGTAGTGTGTTGGTGAAAGTTGAACTACAGATAATGTCCATTCTCTCTGACTACAGAGGCAAGTAATAGTAGCCATGAGTCTCGTGTTGGTCTAGCAGAAGGTCTGGAATCAGAGAAGAAGACATTTATACCTCTCGTGGTCGTGTCTGCCCTGACCTTTATCTGCTTAGTGGTCCTAGTGGGCATTCTCATCTACTGGAGGTAAGTGGTTATTTGTGGTTTTCCCAAACACGCTATTTATGCTGAGTACCCCGGTGAAAGGGAGGAGGAGCTGTGCCTGGTGGTTCATAGACAAAAGCGCGTGACGACAAAGGCGCGCCGACAACCCAGCGCAGACAACTGAGCGCAAGGCAGAAGCGCGCCGAATAAAAACAGTATTTTAAGGGGCTCCGACGGGGGGTGTTGGTGGGGAACCCCTCCACACTTTACTTAATAGAGAACGCGCCGGCGTTTTGGGGGGTTGTAACCCCCCTCATTTACTGGAAACTTAACTTTTCCCCTCTTTTATAGGGAAAAAGTGAAGTTTTCAGTATAATGTGGGGGATCACAATCCCCCAAACTCCCCACAACGCCGGCGCGATCTCTGTTAAGTAAAGTGGGGGGGTTCCCCCCGCCCACACCCCCCGTCAGAGCCCTTTAAAATACTGTTTTTCTTTGGCGTGCTTCCGCCTTGCGCTCAGTTGTCTGCGCTGGGTTGTCGGCGCGCCTTTGTCGGCGCACGCTTTTGACCTGTCACCGTGCCTGGTGCCCGCGCACAAGAGGTGATCATTGGGCATAGCTCTTGTGATCTGGCCCAGTACAGTGCAGGACTGAAGATGGCCAGAGCTCAACTTTGAGCAAACAGCAGCGAGGATAATAAAGAAACAACACTGTAGTTACACCCCAAGCTCTTTGCTAGAGCAGAAGTAAAAGAATTATTTTTTTTTTGTCACATTGCGATTTGGACGCAGCTGTTGTGCATGTTTGTCCCGTACCTATGGTCGGGGCGCAGCTATTAGACATGGGACACGCACGCACATAAGCACAAAAATAGGCCCAGAATGCTCCTGCCGAAGCTATCCACGGCTCCAGACCTACCAGAAATTTTTGCACAGTAAGAAGTGGGCATTCCCTGCTGTGCTTTACTAATGAGCTCCTTGTAATGCATTTGCATAGGGTTCTCGGTGGCTGCTATTGCAGTTGGTAAAAGCCCCTGAGAACCCTTTCGTGCATCAGAGACTGAACTGCTTTGCAAGTAAGACTAGCTTTTGAGCATCAGGGCCTGAGTCGGGTGTACCAAAGGGTCTCTCCCCATTTGTGTCTATGGGGAAATGTCCAGATTACCTTAGTTGTAAGCTATGCTGCAGTTCATTTTACTGCACAGTTAATTATTATCACTATTATTATCATAATTTCATAAAGCCTGATATATGAAGCGCTATATAGAGAAATATCGGACTAAATTTAGTAAATGGCACCCAAATTTGAATGTCAAAAACTATATATATTTATGTAAGCACTAAGGGCCAAATTCTATAAATGGCACTTAAGTGTGCCTATGTTGTAGGTGCCACTCCACATGGTTGCCAATCATCTACTAGGCGCCGCTTGTAGAATCATGCCTAGTGGGGTCTAATTGGACTTAGGCATCGCTAGGCGCTGTTGGATAGGCGCTAGTACATTAGACCAGGTTTTACAGGGCCTAATCATGCCTAATGATGCCTAAGTTTACCATTATTCCCCGCCCCTAACCACACCTACTTTTCTGGTGAGCATCATTAGACGCCAGAGAACGCCTGGATTTAGGCATTGTGGAGCTCTTAATTAGTTAATTTTTAAAAAGTTTTTGTCAACAGCGTGGTTAATGACCATGCCATTTAAGCTAATTAACATAATTTGGGATGAATGCGGATTTTAGTTAGATGTCGCTAGGCTTTCAAGATCAGGCCACCTAGTGACGCCTGTCTATAGGCACACAAAGTTGGGTGCCGTTTAGCTCCGGGATCCAAGCCCAAAATTGGGCACAAGGATGTACAACTGAAACCTGGTGCAAATCCTCACACCTAAATTAGGCGTGGATCTGCAGTATTCTATGAGTGCACAGAAAATTCTAGAAGTGTCCTTACCTGCCCATATCCCTTCCGTGGCCATGCTCCCTTTTCGGATCCGCGCGTAGATGCACACATAAATTCAAATTGTTGGCAATCAGTGCTATTAATGATTATTAGCACTTGATTATTGATGCTAATTGGTTAGTTTGCCAATTACATGCACAAATTAAGCATGCATCCAAATTTGCATTCCCAATTTTGAGCATCATATATAGAATTTGGGGGATGGGACCTCCTTTTCCGCACCGTGAGAAGCTATTCTATTATGGTATCTGGGCACCTAAATTCTCTTACAGAATATTAGTATAACCTGGCATCAGCACACCTAGAATTATATGGCTGCTGTTTATGTCACCCATAGACCTGGCGTCATTGCAGTCACACAAATGCAGCAGGAATGGGATAACTTCCCTGTGAGGAAAGACTAAAGTGGCTAGGGCTCTTCAGCTAGAAGAGACAGCTCAGGGGAGATATGACAGAGGTCTATAAAATACTGAGTGTAATGGAATGGGTATGTGAATCACTCATTTACTCTTTCCAAAAATAGTAGGGCAAGGGGGCATGCAATGGAGCTACTAAGTAGTAGATTTAAAACAAACCATCGTGTAGTTAAACTCTGGAATCCATTGCCAGAGAATGTTTTGAAAGCATCTTAGCAAGGGTTAAAAAAAGTTTGGATAATTTCCTTAAAAGAAAGGTCTATAAGCCATTATTAGGATGGATCTTGGGAAATCCACTGTTTATTCCTAGAATAGTCAACATAAAATCAGTTTTACTCTTTGGGATCTTACCAGGTACTTGTGACCTTTATTGGCCACTGTTTGAAAACAGGATACTTGGCTTGATGGATCTGCGATCTATCCATACCATACTATACATTTTCTTCTGTACCGCAACAAGATTTAAAATCAGGACATGTACATTGGATGTAGAATTGGGGGAATCAAAGGGTTGCAACAAGATTTAGGAAAGAGCAGGAGGTTGGCTCCTGGGATTTCACTTTAGGTCCAAGAAGAAAAGATGGATCTTAAGATACTTTCTGAAGGTTTTGTACTGGCATTGTTGTCGCAGGTGAACGGGAAGACCATTCCATGTCCTGGGTCCCTGGTAGCTTCTTCCTACATACGTCTGAAGGGGGAGGGGGGAAGGCCAGTTTGTACCGTTGGAGTGTTCTTGCCTTGAGGAAGGAGTGTTTGACTGTGATGTCTGTGACAAGTCCTATGGACTTTTCCCCGTAGATGGCTATGTGTACCATGCAGGCTGTCTTGTACTGTATTCTTCTCTTCACAGGGAGCCAGTATAACTCCTTCAGAAGTGGCGAGACGCCTTCATATTTGCCCTGTTGGAAAATCAGTCTTGCTGCTGTGTTCTGGAGCAGTTGTAATCTTTTGCAATCCTATTCTACAGTACCTGCATATAAGGAGTTGCAGTAGTCTAGGTAGGGGAGGAGGACCGCCTGAGTGATTGTTCTGAAGTTAGATTGGCTCAGCAGTGATCTGATTGCTCTCAACTGCCTGAGCCTGAAGAAAAATTTCCTGGTCTATGCAGGTGAGATCTGAGTTGAGGATCACACCTAGGACTTTTGAGGATCACACTTGAGTTGAGGATCACACCTAGGACCTTTGAGGACAGTTCCAGTTGCCAGTTGTCAGTATGAGGTCTGTGTAAGGCAGGGGTGTCAAAGTCTCTCCTCGAGAGCCACAATCCAGTCGGGTTTTCAGGATTTCCCCTATGAATATGCATGAGATCTAGTAGCATACAATGAAAGCAGTGCATGCAAATAGATCTCATGCATATTCATTGGGGAAATCTTGAAAACCCAACTGGATTGCGGCCCTCGAGGAGGGACTTTGACACCCTGATGTAAGGTAAGGTGTTATAATTTCCGAACCATAACCAGTCTTATGCTCTTATAATTTACAGTGTTCTGTAGGTTAATCATGTAACTGGCAGCTCCCCCCTACTTGAAGGCTCCTTGAATGTTTGCACTATACCACATACTCACACCCTTCAGAATAACGCTCGGTTTATTTACTGTTACACCTCTTCTAAAAGATGCACATTGGCTTCCTATTTCTCATCGCATTACATTTAAAATATTACTTTCAAAACAAAATTAGTACATTCCCTGGCATTTATTGATAGGTCGTTACTTCCTTACCCAACTTCAAGATTACTTCGATCCACTCAACAAAACCTGCTTTAAATTCCATCGGTCTGTCATATCGTTTATGACCCCACGCATATAACCATATTTTCGGTTGTGGCTCCAACTTTATGGAATGCCCTTCTGACTAATCTTAGACAGGAAGATTGTCTATCCAAATTCAAATCAAATCTTAAAACATTTCTGTTCAAAGACGCTTACGAGATATAAACTGAGATTTCCCTCTCACACACAAGTGAGATTTTTGTTATCCTATCTCCCCTTGTGTCATCCTTTTTTTAAATTGTAATTTCATTACTTTCCCTCCTTACATATCAAGTCTTATTCTCGTGTTGCTATTGTTTGTTTGTTTTTTTTTTGGGGGGGGGTTGTGGTCTCTGTTTTTATTACCTTTATTTTATACTTATAAACTGAATTGTAAATCACTTAGACTTTGAGATAGGCGGTATATCAAAGAGAAAATAAACTCTAAACTTGAAACGCTTACCTTCAAAGGTGACAGCATTCTATACATTTACACACTAAAGTGGAACAAAAATGTGGACACCCATAAGAACATAAGAATTGCCGCTGCTGAGTCAGACCAGTGGTCCATTGTGCCAAGCAGTCCGCTCACGCGGCGGCTCTTTGGTCAAAGACCAGCGCCCTAATGAGACTAGCCCTACTTGTTCACGTTCTGGTTCAGCAAGAAATTGTCTAACTTTGTCTTGAATCCCTGGAGGGTGTTTTCCCCTATGACAGACTCCGGAAGAGCGTTCCGTTTGTCTACCGCTCTCTGGGTGAAGAAGAACTTCCTTATGTTCGTAGAGAATCTATCCCCTTTCAATTTTAGAGAGTGCCCTCTCGTTCTCCCTACCTTGGAGAACGACCTGTCCTTATTCCCTTCAGTATCTTGAATGTTTCGATCATGTCCCCTCTCAATCTCCTCTGTTCGAGGGAGAAGAGGCCCAGTTTCTCTAATCTTTCGCTGTACAGCAACTCCTCCAGCCCCTTAATGTAATGTAATGTAATTTATTTCTTATATACCGCTACATCCGTTAGGTTCTAAGCGGTTTACAGAAAATATACATTAAGATTAGAAATAAGAAAGGTACTTGGAAAATTCCCTTACTGTCCCGAAGGCTCACAATCTAACTAAAGTACCTGGAGGGTAATAGAGAAGTGAAAAGTAGAGTTAGAGGAAAAATAAAAATAAAATAAACATTTTAACAAGACAGCATTGATCTAAATACTTTGGAAGGTAGAAGAGAGGAGAGAAAGGAATAGAAGCAGAAGGGGGAAATTTAAATGATAGAAATAGAACAAAACAAAAACAAAAGGCAAAACAATAGATAAGATTAAAGATAAATCATAAGCTGGAAAGAAAAATAAAATAAAACTTTGTCTTCAATCCACGGTTTCAGCGTCAGTGATGAAGTGGAGCAAGTAAGTTTAGGAGGAGCGATTGACGTTTCCTTAACCATCTTAGTCGCTCTTCTCTGGACCCTTTCGAGTAGTAGCGTGTCCTTCTTCAGTGATTGAATTGCCCCTATAGGAAAATAGTGCATGGGTAAATGTTAGGGCTTATTTTAAAGCACCGTCCCCATAATGTGGCCGCCACATCCTTTCACGCTCTATCACGTGGCATGCTCACAGCCGGCAGAAAACCCAATGTTGTGTGTACACGTAAAGCAAATGGAAATTCATGTTTGTGTATAAATTCTTCTTTTCCTCGTACCTATTTTACGCTTCCAAAGGAACTATTTTTTTTTTTTTTTTTTTAATTAAACTTCCTAAACTTCTTCAAATTAGCAATGCTGTAAAACTTTAGCTGGATTCCGTCTGTTACCCTGGCTGAACGTTGTATCTTTTCACAAGTTGAGTTATAACCTCAGAGAAAATTGCAACCTAAAACATCTGGGATTAAAATTCAAAGCCTACTCCTCTATACCTAAATGAGATTTCTCATAGGCATTCCATCTGTTCCGTAGATAAGGTGAACATTTTCACGACTATGTGTTAAGTGCTGATAACCATATCTGGTGCTAATTATCACTCAATTAAAATGAAAAAGAGTGTTGACTGTTTTAAACTCACAGCTGTAAGCCCCTATCAATCAACAATATAAAAATTATTATTTAATTTACACCTTTGACTGGATTGGTAATTTTGTAATGTGAACTGAAAAACTGAAAGCATATTTAAATGTGGCAAGAACTAGGCAGCAGACTGCCAGTTCGTGGTCGGGCTTGAGCAAACCTTGGGACTCCTTGAGCTAGGGATGAGATGTCATTTTTTTCATTTTAATTTTTATGGAGTTCAGCAATTATAACCAAGTAATAATACTCGCACAGCAAAGCAAAGTCGGCAAGACAAGAAATAAACCACAGATCAAAATCAAGAAGAACAAAAATTTCAGCAGAAAGTTTTCATTTACAAACTACAGCAGGCTTTTCCAACCTTTTTTTTTTTTTTAATCGGGAGCCACATTTAATATTTTGTAGGATTCAGAGGGCCGAGACATCCATGCAAGCACATATAATACTGACTCTCTCTCTGCAATGCCACTTTCAACTTTTTTTCTTTCTCATGTATCCCCCCTAGCCTTTGCCTTGTCTCTCTCTCATATACCCCCAACTTTCATCCAGTTTCTTTCTCTCGTGTATCCCCAGCTTTCACTCGTCTCTTTCTCTTGTGTACCCCAACTATCACCCTGTCTTTTTCTCTCGTGTACCCCCAGCTTTCACCCAATCTCTTTCTCTTATGTATCCCCAGCTTTCACTCGTCTCTTTCTCTCTTGTACCCCCAATTTTTACCCTGTCTCTTTCTCTCTTGTACCCCCAACTTTCACCCAGTCTCTTTATCTCGTGTACCCCCAGCTTTCACCCTCTCTGTTTCTCTCTCCTATGTACCCCTCCCCAAAGGTTTCACCTAATCTCTTTCTCTCTCTCATGTACCCCTTTTCCATGTCTTCATCTAGACCCTTTCCCCTCACTTATCTTCAGCTACAGATTCCATTCAGTCTTTCTTTGGAAGCTCATCCAAACGAGGTAACAGGATGTCTCATGATCTCATTCCTAGTGGTTCTTGATGATGGACAGAGTTTTCAGCACCATTTACACAATTACGCCTCAAGGTGCAAGCATAAGCATGGTGACAAAGAGGTGCATACTTCTACATAATCTACATGGAAGCATGTTCAGGGGCAGTGAACAGGGAAACTACAACATATACATATAGGTTATAAAATATACACCTATGTGTATCTTTAGCTGCATTTGTACCTAAGCAGGTACAAATGTACCCAGAAATTCAGTGCCGGAGCCTGGACATGGGTATAATGCCGGTGGCAGTCAGCAAAATATTGATTGCTGCTGGCTGAATATAGGGCCTAAAATATGTTTTTTGGGGCTCACTTTTGTTAATGACATGCAATGACATAGTATCTCATTACAAATGACAGCCCATCCCTAATGGTCATTCTCCATGCTTTTGTTTATATAGGTTACCCCTCATGGTTTCATTGAAGTGGAAAAAGTTTTTTCGCTGTCATTTTGAACTGAAGTGCTCAATACTTGATTTGCATTTCTTTCCATTAAAGGATACTCTGAGGCAAATATTCAACAGCCGGCTACATATAACTTTTAAGTAGATAGCATTCGTGTAAAGTAATATGTATTTTCAGCAGTAGCAGCTGTCCAAATACCAGTGCTGATCATACACAAATAACTTTAGAGGTTCTCTATCCAGTCCTTGAGACACACCTACAAGTTGTCTGGATGGGAATATCTGGAAGAAGTAGGAAAATCGGTGGGAAAAAAAAACTGAAAGGGGCTATTGGGGCAAGAAATCATTTTGTAAGGAAGGTAAGTAAAAGGAAAAGAAGGCCGTTTTGGTTCTCAAAAGTAGCAGCTGAGAAGGTAAGGAAAAAGAGGTTAGGCTTTCATAAACCACAAAAGACCTCAGAAAGAGGAAGACAAGCAAAAATATCTGTAAAAGTTAAGAGAGGCTGGGCAAGTAGTCAGGAAAGCAAAGATACAAATGGAAGAAAAAAAATAGCCAAGGGTAGATATGGTCCCTCTCCACAAAAGTGGAAGGAAGAACTAGGAAACTATAGGCTGGTAAATCTGACTTCTGTGGTAAGTAAAATGGAAATGCTTTTAAAACAGAGAATAGTGAAGTTTCTAGAATCCAGTGGATTATAGACCTGAGGCAACATGGGTTTACTAGAGGCAGGTCTTGTCAGACAAATCTGATCAATTTCTTTGATTGGGTGACCAGAGAATTGGATAGAGGGAAAGTGCTAGATGTGGTTTATTTAGATTTTAGCATCTAATAAATAAACAGAGCTCTCTTAGTATGGGCCCCAAAGTGATAGACTGGATGAGGAACTGGTTGAGTGGAAGGCAACAGAAGGTAGTGGTCAATGGAAATTGCTCTGAGGAAAGAGATGTTACCGATGGTATGCTTCAAGGTTCTTGGGCCTGTTCTTTTTACGATTTTTGCAAGGGATATTGCTGAAGGGCTGTCAGGTAAGATTTGCCTCTTTGTGGATGATACCAAAATCTGCAACAGAGTAGACAATTTCCTGGAGGAACAGTCCATAGTCTGTTATTGAGAAAGACATGGGAGAAGCCACTGTTTGCCCTGGATCGGTAGCATGGAATGTTGCTGTTCATTCAGTTTTTGCCAGGTACTAGTGACCTGGATTGGCCATCATGAGAATGAGCTACTGGGCTTGATGGACCATTGTTCTGACCCAGTAAGGCTATTCTTATGTTCTTATGGTGTGAATAACATGAGGAATGACCTAGCAAAACTTGAAGAAGGGTCTGAAATTTGGCAGCTAAGATTTAATGCAAAAAAATGTAAGGCCATGTATTTGGGCTGCAAAAACCCATGGAAATGGTACAGTTTAGGGGGTGAAGAACCTTTGTGCATGAAAGAGGAGCGGGACTTGGGAGTGATAATATGTGATGATCTTAAGGTGGCCAAAGAGGTTGAAAAGGTGACGGCAAAAGCTGGAAGGAGAGGTAAGGCCAGTAAGTAAAAGGAGGTATTGATGCCCCTATATAAGACTCTGGTGAGATCTCATTTACTTTAGAATATTGTGTACAATTCTGGAGACTGCTCCTTCAAAAAGATATAAACAGGATGGAGTCAGTCCAGAAGAAGGCTACTAAAATGGTTGGTAGTTTTCGTCATAAGGCGTATGGGGACAAACTTAAAGATCTTAATATGTATACTTTTGAGGAAAGGTGGGAGAGGGGAGATATGATACCAGCATTTAAATACCTTTGTAACACAGACAAGCATAAGGCCAGTCTCTTTCAATTGAAAAGAAACTCCAGGGTGAAAGGGCTTAAGATGAAGTTAAGAGGTGATGGGCTCAGGTGTTATCTAAGGAAATACTTTTTTACAGAAATGATGGTACATGTGTGGAATAGTCTACCAGTAGAGGTTGTGCAGACAAAGACTGTATCTGAATTCAAGAAAGCGAGGAACAGACACATGGGATCTCTTGGGAAGAGGAGGAGATAGTGGATGCTGCTGATAGACAGACTGGATGGGCCATTTGGCCTTTATCTGCCATCAGGTTTTATATTTGTCCACTTTAATTTGAAGGTGTTAAAGTTGTGTACTAACAATTATTTAGCTGTAGCCCCCTGATTTGGGACCTGTTCTGGTAAGGGGAATTTAACACAGGTTCTGCTTCAACTGAATCTTTATAAAATGCTCTAATTCCAGATCTCCTGCATTGACTACTGGTTACTATAATACAGGAACAACATTTGTTTTTAGACAGTTTTCGTATAGCTCATTTACCCATAAGCATGCATCTTTTTAATTTTTTTTTTGGGAGGGGTGTGGGGGGTAGATGGGATGGGAAATATTAGGGGCCTGGAAGATAATTAAATGGGGTATATGACTGAAGGTGTGCCTAGGGCACCCAATACTCTTGCACCAGTCCTGCTGGGTGTGGTGTAAATCACCTGGCAAAGGGCAATTTCTGTGATGGCTATAGGGAAGTGGAGTGGGAGAAGGGAATCCTCAACTTATGATGCAAGATCGCAGCCCTGAATGAGCTGAAAAGGAGCAGGAGAAAGGTTTCAGACCCCCCCCCAAAAAAAAAAAAACCTTAAATAAAACACAAGTACAAGTTTGTGCTGAGTCCACTCCAGACGCATGTAGAATGAATTTTTGGGAAGGAGGTGAAAGAAAGTCAAGAGGCTTGAGCTGAAAGGGTTAATAAAGTACCTGAGACTCGGCGAAGGTTTCTCCCGTAACCCTAAAGGCAATGTAGGGTGGTTAATGGAAAAAATGGCAAGAGGCCAAACCCCTGACTGTCGAATTTTGTTACATCTATGCAGTTCTTAGTCTTTCTAATTACTGCTGAAGCGAAAAATTGTATTCCGTGTCTTACCATTTTTGTTTGCGTGAGATAAAATCGATTAGTTTTCAAAATGAAATATGGTATTCTACCAGAAAACTTCATTACTAGCAGCAGAAGTCAGCAGTTTCTAGGAAATCACAAAGTCGCCATCTATTTTATATCACTTTTTTCAGTTCTTCCATAAATTCAGCTGCAGTAAGCCTCTGTCTACTTAAGCTATATTATGTTAATAGCACACGTTCTACCAATTAATGTGTTAATTGGCAATAATGGACATTATGTGCAAATAATACAGTTTAATGTGGAGCATTTTTTATGGCAGTGTTCATTAAATAATAATGCTGTGATTCATGCAAGTGAATGCAAAACAGCTCATTATTATGTGTTATTCAATGAATGTTAGCAAGACCTGATGCTTCTGAGGAGCAAGTTAGAGCAGCCGCCCTGTTGAAAAAAGAAAAAGGAAGGGTTTCCTTTTCGGCAGCCTGATCCCTCACAATAGTACCACAAGATTCTAGCTAGGTGTCAGGCAGTGGTGTGCCATCTTTTTTTTACCACACATCTGGCCCTTTCTAAGTAAATAGGCCCAACTTGGGACCTGCTATGGTAGCAGTATTATGGCTGGGAACATATTCCTGAGTGGAGCAATACAAAAACAAATTTACAAAATGACTCACTTACTCGTGGTAATGAGGTTGGTAGTGTTGGTAATTGAATCCTGTGGTAAATTTTCTCACTATAAAATACCAATGTGCGGTTTTACCACAGGATAGCAAATATGGCCCCTAGTTAGTTGGATATTTCAGACATCAAGATATTTTGCTATTAAACGCCTTATTTAACCCTCATATCACTGGTAGATAAAAGTAAAAAAAATAGCATTCTAATCCTGTATGTTTTACAGTACAACAAATTTATGGGAGACAGAAGAAAAATGTAGCTACCACCGTTAGGATTTTTGTGCAAAAACGGCTGCCATCAAATCAAAAATCACCTAATTCTATAAATGACATGAAGAATTTTGTGCACAAATATGACACATGCCCCATTATGTTTAATTGCATAATGAGCCAATTAGCACTAATGTTAATAATTATGTGCAAGTAATAATTTGTGGCACAAATCAGCAATACTTATAATATATGCATGCATCTTTTAGTTGCTATTCTATAAAGATGCATGCATAGATGTTTACATGTGGATTCCAAAGAGGGTGTGGCCATGGGAGGAGCGTTCCTGGAATTTGCATTTAATGTTACAGAATTAAGCTGATCCATGCCTAATATAGGCACATGATTTGCACAAGGTTTTAGTTCAGTGGTCTCAAACTCAAACCTTTGCGGGACCACATTTTGGATTTGTAGGTACTTGGAGGGCCGCAGAAAAAATAGTTAATATCTTATTAAAGAAATGACAATTTTGCATGAGGTAAAACTCTTTATAGTTTATAAAACTTTCCTTTAACAGTTAAAAGGAAAGATATATAAACTATAAAGAGTTTTACCTCATGCAAAATTGTCATTTCTTTAATAAGACATTAACTATTTTTTCTGCGACCCTCCAAGTACCCTATTTTTTCTGCAGCACTCACATTTAAAGTTTAATATCTTTTCTTTCTCAAAACTGGCACATTTCAATCACTATATTGAAAATAAAATCATTTTCCCTACCTTTGTTGTCTGGTGACTTTGTTTTTCTGTGCTTTCAACTATGTTTTCTTGTCCTTTGACTGTTTTTCTCTCCATCTTCACTTTCTGCCTTGCATCCATCTTTGGCATTAACTTAATGTTCAATTTTCTTGCTTTCTTTTCAAAATCTATGTTTCCATGTCTTACCTTCCCTTCCTTTCCATGTCCCTACCTTCTCTTCTTCCGTCCTATTTCCATGGTCTGGCATCTCTTTCCTTCCTTTCTCTCCCTCCCTCCTTCCTTCCTTTCCCCTGGTCTGGCATCAGTCTCCTTCCCTTCCCCCATGCCCTGGCATCTCTCCCTCCCCCTCCATAGTCTGATATCTCCTTTCCTTCCCTCCCTCCCATGAACTTGGCTTCTTCTCTTGTTCCTCTCCTCTCCCTTCTCCTTCCTTCCCTCTCTTTCCCCAATTGGGTGCAGCAGCAACAGAAGCAGCATTTCCCTTCCCCCCCTTTCCTGTGCAGGACAGGCATTTCTCTTCCCCTTTCCCTCCCTCTCCCTTTCCCTGTACAGCAGCAGCAGCAGCATTTCCCTAGGGTCCCCCTTTTCCTATGTAGCAGAATCATTTCTCTTTCCCCTCCCCTTCCGTTCTCTTCCTTGTGGAGCATCAGCGTGTCTGGCCGGCTCGTTCCATTCAAAGCCGCGGGTGGCGGCTCCTTGCGAGATCTGCGCCTGCGTCTGAAGCCTCTCTGATGTTGTGACGTCAGAGAGGCTTCCGATGCAGGAGTGGATAGCGCGAGGAGCCGCCAACCCGCGGCTTTGAACGGAACGAGCCGGCCAGACACGCTGCTGCTCCAAAAGGAAGGGAAAGGGGAAGAGAAATGCTGTTGATCGCGTCCAGACCATGGGCCGCAAATAAAACCTGGAGAGCCATATGCGGCCCGTGGGCCGCGTGTTTGAGACCGCTGGTTTTAGTTGGTGCCAAACACCGTTCTAGAAATGATGCCCAACTTGGAGCACCATTTATAGAACGGCACTCAATTGTTTAGCACCATATACATAGGGTTACCAGATGTCCTGATTTCCCCAGATGTTCTCCTTTTCCAGGACAGCATTGTGTCTGGGTTGTGAAAAGCTTCCAGCTAGCAGCGACATCGGGCCGGCATTGTATCACACCACACATGCGCAGATGCTCTCCCCACAAGCGAACTGGTTGAGGGGATGGGGGGGCTGGGGGTTTGACTCGGGTGGGGCCAGGCGGGGTCATGGGGGCCGGATTTTTATTGCAAAAAATCTGATAACCCTACATATACAGAATTTAGTCCAACATGTATGCTTTTTAACTTATTGAAAAGAGCTACAGTGCTAAACAGTGTTAATCTCTCTACATCAGAAGTTCTCAACCCAGCCTTCAGAACACACCCAATCAATCAGTCTTGTTTTCAGGATACCCACAATGCATTTTCACGCACTGCCTCCACTGCATGCTAATCTCTCATGCATATGCATTGTAGATATCCTGAAAACCTGACTGGTTGGGTGTGTCCTGAGGACCACACAGAATTCCTACTCTGCATTGATTTTCCTACTGTACACTTGAGCTTTACATACTGACCGGGGCAATGGATTAGTTTTGCGCATACTATGACAGTAATGAGCCTCGCTTCCAAGCCAGCATATATAGAGTTTGGCCTCAGTCTCTCAAATTTAGTATGAACACTCACCATAGAACTGACTCACAAGTTGTATTCATTTTGCAGTTCAGCAACATCTCTTCTATCTTATCCCTCCATATGCCCGTCCCCGGGAGCTCCAAATTGTTGCACCAAATGCTTGGCATAGATTGCCTGAGTTGGTGCATCATGTTCACTTTCTGATCCTATTCAAATAATTCTAGGCTAAAAGCCCAACTTTATGTGCATCCCCATTCTTATAATAGCTAATTCCCTAATCCCCTTTGGGTAAATTCAAGATAGGTTGCCTAAAGTTAGGCACCAAACATTTGGTTGCTAAGCATCAGTTCTATAATGGCAGTTCCATGTGGAATTGCCATTGTAAACAGTGGCGTAGCGAGAGAAGGAGGCGCCTGGGTCCCCCCAGCACTCTTCTCCATTACACCCCCCCCCCCCCGCATCCTCTTCAAGTCTTTACTAGCAGCAAGCAACATCTCATTCCTGTTGCTCGCACTGGCCTCAGCTCTGCCTCTGATGTCACTTCCTGGTCCTTTGACCAGGAACTGACATCAGAAGGGAGAGCTGAGGCTAGCACGAGCAGTGGGGTAGGAGATGCAGCTTGATGCCAGCAAAGATTTGAAAAGGTGGGTGGGTGGAGAGGAGAGGTTCTGGCACCCAAGACAATCTATACCCCTGCCCCACTTGCTACGGCACTGATTGCAGAATACTAGTGTTAGTCTGCATTTACACACCTAACTTTAGACATTAGTACTTTGGCCATCTCCAAAGCTGATCTAAGTGTTCGCACCTAATTGTAGGCAGTTAGATGTCGTACTGGATGTATTTTATCATTTGTGCATGCAAGTGCTAGCACACCCATGAGCCACTCTAGACGCTCCCTTGTCCACACCGCCTTGCAGCTGTGCGCCACAGATTTTGCGTTCACATTTTGTAGAATTGCATTCTAAGAGCTAGATTCACTAAGCAAACCAATCGTGTACTGCTCGGTTTGCGCTCACTTTCCGACTTGATTCACTAACCTTCCTCCAGACCCCATCTACATCCGATCCGATCTGCGCATGCCAATGAGTAAAAAGGCATGTAAATTTCTTAACACATCGAATCATGAAACCATTTCGTCCAAAACGACTGGCCTTTTCTGTCCAAAAAGTTACGACTGCTGAGGACCAGTTGTTTACATCCTCGCCGGCTATTTCTGCCTAGCAATTGACGCGTGCATGTTAAGAACGCCATTAAAAATATATATCTTCCCCTATAAAAATCCAAAATATATCTAAACTTTTAAATATATGTAAACTTTCATGTACATAAGCATTAGAAATATATTTTTTATTTTTTTTGGAATGTGCATAGCGAGCGCGGGAGTGAATCTCGGCTTTGTAATGCGCATGGCGAGAAAATCGCGGATTAACCCTGTGCTCTCCTTGCGCATTGTACATTTCAAATATCAATGCCAAATAACAAAAAAAAAAATCCTAAATTAAATATAACTTTTAAGGGCTAGCTATCCCTCCCCCAGCTAGATTAAACCGTGATTAAATCACGCCCCATTTCTACACAGTGAAGTCCAAAAGAGCTAGTGCATGCGTTATCAGCTTCAAAACCAACAAGGATACAGTGCGCACGGGCGTCGATCGATGTTTCAGCGCTAATAGCGGCATTTTACGATTGGATCATTTGCATGGACATGCTTTACTGAATCGATCGGCTACAATGACTCGGAAACGGATAGGACACGAATAGGATAGATTTCGGGACTTTAGTGAATCCTGCCCTAAGATCAGTTGCACATTAGCACCAATCAACACTACGCAGTACCAATTATTGCTAGTTTATATCAATTATCAGCTCATTATTACATTTAATTACATATGCAACTGACCTCAATCTATAACTTGCATGCACAACTTTGCACACTATCCCCAGGATTCTGTATATGATACCCGAATTTGGATGGGCTTCTCAGGTGCATACACAACTTACTTGGTTAGTGAGCTGCTTTGGGGGAGTTCTATAGATGATGCTAAAAACAAAATGGGCTCTGAAAAAGCGACTCTAAGCACTATTCTAAGCACTTTCCCCATCATATTTGCCGGGTTTAGGGGCACAACTGGCCTGTAAATAAGAAATATTCACAAATAACTTTAGGGCTAACTGACCCACCCCCCACCTCCCTCCATAACTTACTTTTAAATCTTCACCCGCACGAGCAGCTTCTCCGGCCTGCTGCTCGCACTGGCTTTCCCTCCGACGTCACTTCCTGGCCCCGTGACCCGGAAGTGATTTCATAGGGAGCCCGGCCGGTGCAAGCAGCAGGCTAGAGTGGTCGCTTGCACTGGCGAAGATTTTAAAGAGGTACAGGTAGGCGGGGAAGGGAGGGCACCAGCGTGGCATGGGGGAGGCAGAGAGGTGCCGGTGCTCCTACCATGATGGTGCCCGAGATGGTCCGCTCCCCGCTACTGGCCCCGCCTATATCCTGTTCCTGCTCCACCCCCCTTGCGCATACACACTATTCAAGATGGCAGATATTTCAGAATAGGGCTTAAGTGTGATGTTTGGTGTTTACACACACAGGTGCTAGCATTTTAACCATTTATTCATGTAACACACTCTGCAATGTTAGTGCCTGGTTTATAGAAATACTCTTAAAGTAGCAGCTGCTGGAGGGACACAGTTTCAGTTTGTCCTTATGAGAACAACAGCATGTTTCATCGAAGTCCCTCAGCGCATTTATGGACGGTATGGGTGTCAGTCAGATTTACTGGCCATTTTGCATTCTTTGCTTTCTTTCTCCAAAGAGAATACCTATAAAGCAGGCATACACAACCCCATTGGTTTATTTAAAGGGCAGATTTATCCAGGGTAACCAACTATGCATATTTGTATAATTCATAGCGAAAGTGTATGCAAATATGCGTATAACTGCTGGATATGCTGAAAGCGAAACCAGTTTCCAACCTTCAAGGATTGGAAGCTAAAGCCAACCATGTAGAGCATTTGGGAGATTTTCTTTTAACTTTATAGACAATGAAATGAAAAACGTTTTATTGCCTTTCCTATATTAAATAAGTTTGGATTCTTCATAGGTGACTCACCTTTTCATTAATCTGATAAATGATAGTGCCCCAGTATATTGTTCCCCACAGTACAGAAATAGAACATGTGAAATAACGTTTAAGAACATAGACCCTTGCTTTTACTATCATGAGGCAAAATCTGCGGATGATGTAGTAGAAGGAATTTGATACAATTTATAGCAGGATACCAGAACTCAGTGTAATAATGCTGCAGCTACCGAAAAGGCCCGAGGAGCCGGCAGCTGTTCTAGACCAAGCTTCTAATTGAATGGCGCCACACGGAAAGAAAATGAGATGAATATTTTCAAACATCTCTATTTGAAGTTGCTCAGATGTGAATAATATTGCAAATAAATGAAATGACCCGCACCAGAGTTTTGTTTTGCTTGAGTGGCTCTGAGATGTTTTCCAGATTCTACAAGGCAGCAGTTGGTTTTTTAAGGGTTTTTTTTCCAATACTTTATGGAGCTGCAGGGCCCAGATGCTACCCTTACCTTTGCGACCCCTGCAGAATGCAAAAGAGAGAACTCTGAAAGCAGCAGCCCCAGGTTGCCTCGAATAATATTTGTTCTTAAACCCTTGGACCCTGGGACGAGCATCTGTCGGCTTCAGAACCGCCCTGCCTACAGTTGCCCATGTTCCCACAGCGTGAGGTGCGTCTCAGTGTGTCGACTAACATGCGGGACTGCTTCCCCCATCCCCAGGTCCACCCCTGTCACAAATGATACCAGTATAAGTATTTAATTTCCTGCTGGACACACTATGCAGCTTTTATAGCAATCAAAACTTCCCCCGCATGTGGAGCAGGACAAGTGCTTGTGGGAAGCATTCCTCTTTGGAATCGGCACCTAGGAAGAGAGAAAGAGAGAGAGAGAGAAAATAGGACATATGCCCTGGATGAGAGTAATTAGTTGGGGGAAATGAGCTGAATTCAGCTTCAAAGTGCAACAAATTGAGTCATAACGGTTGGGCCACTTCTGTCCAGCATGTCCGAGAGCTGCTCTATTTTCTGTATCCTGTACAGGTAAAAAAAAAAAAACAATGTGAATTTCTGGTTCTCTTGCATACTGAGACATAGAGGAATAACCTGTATTAAACCATGTCTTTAAATTCTTACAGTTTATCTTTTACAGGCGTCTTTTACGAAGGTGTGTTACTGGTTTTAGCACATGCAGAAGATTAGCGCGTGCTAGCCGAAAATCTACCGCCTGCTTAAAAGGAAGCGGTAGCGGCCAGCGTGCGCTATTCCGCGCGTTAAGGCCCTAACGCACCTTTGTAAAGGGATCCCTTAGTGCCTCAGTCATAATTGTAAAGTGCTAGGATCGGTGTTCCCTCTGCAGCAAATAGCTCTTAGAAAATTCTCTGCCCGCAGTGTGTCTGAATATTAAGTATTTGCCGGCTGACAGGTTGGTTTGTTTTTTCTTTTCCAGGAAGTGCTTTCAAACGGCGCATTTCTATTTGGAAGACAATGCTTCGCCTAGGGTCATTTCTGCCCCTCTAGCGCCCACCTTTCCAGTTTCAGGTAAATTGTTCTACTAGGGTCCTCGTCTGGCTGGACTGCGGCGGCTGGCGGAGAGCACATGTTTCAAGGGTTCAGATTGTAGTTCTATTCCCTTGTGTAAATAACCTGCCCCATGTGCAATGCAGCCCATGCACAAATTAGCATGCACTATCATGCAGTAATAGTTCCTATCAGTGGCGTCGGAAGGGTGAGGGGCACCTGGGGCTGTGGTGCTCCTCCCCGCCCTCTTCTCCGCCCTCCCCCCAACCTAACTGCTTGTTCCTCACCCCCTCCTGCCACGTGCCTACAGGAGGGAGTGGGCATCCCTCCTGCCGCGGACAGTGTGGGGGGGGATTCGGGGGTTCCCTGCCACAGCTGCTCAGCTGATCGCAGCAAGGGGAATCCCCCCCTCCCTATCAGCTGAGCGACACGGACTCCCCAAAGCCGCGATTCTTTAACTGACGCCCTAAAATGATTGACAGGCGATCGGCGGCCGCTTTTAAGGCGGCCACCGACGTGGCCACCGGTTACAGAATCCAGGCCATACAGTATATGTGCTGCTTTTCCTATGCTTGACTGGCTAATTCAGGTTTAATATTCAGGTCCACTCTTCTATGAGGCTGAACAGATGGATCCTAATCAAATATCAACAAATTCTTGTTACCTGAAGCCTAAAAATATTAGGTAGCCGAAATAGTGAACATCTGTTGATGTAAATAGCGGTTGCTGCTGAAATGCAATTGATGTTTTCTTGTCAAAGAATAATGTATGAATTGTGAAATAGGAATATACTTATATTTAGTAAAAAGACACAGAGCATATGTGGAATCTCTGTGTTTTAGAGACAGACCTGTTTAAATAAATTTGCCCTTTAGGAAATGATTAACGGGTCAGATGACTTTGTTTATACAGTATATTCTCAGCTGGAATTGTAAGGATTTTGTAGAACTAAGCTTCCAGCTGGGTTGTGAGCTGCTGGTGTGAATGAATATCCTGCCTCTCTTGGAATTTATGAACAGGAAATGAAATCACCGAAATAAGTCACCTCTGGAAAGACAAGGCTTGCCAGTGTGTAGAAAGTCCTGCTTTGGTAAGGTCTGTTACCACCAACTTAATTCATACTGGTCATTATTTAATTTCCACAGTCTGTAAATGTTTTGCTCTGAAACACTAGCTGTGGCATTTAAATAAAAGCTGGGAAGTCAGTATTGAAAGCGATGTAAATGGCTAGTAGCCAACGGCCAGGGCTAACGTAACCAGTTAGGCCCATATTCTATAAACGGCGCCTGGCCTAAATGGCAGTGCGCCTAAGGACTCAACGCCTACTGGTGTTTAAGAGCGCTTAGGCGCCGTTAGGCGTGATTCTATAAACAGCACCTGGCAGATGATTGACAATTCAACTCAATGGCACCTAGCAACTTAACTACCTAAGGTAATTGCATAAATAGGACCACATAAAATGCAGTCCTATCTTATGCAGTTCACCTCCCATGACCCTCAACTCAAACTGTAAATACCTGTAAATTGCCAAGTCTTGCCAGCTGGAGAGGTCTTCCTCCAGTGGCCATAAACTCTCAAGGCTCACAATTGGCAACACTTTTCGTAATACCGCTACACCAGCCCCCTATTGCTCAGTTTATGCACATAGGGATCCCACCGGTCATAGTGACAGATGGTGTCGCAATTTTGAGGGGACCTTAGTCTCCTTGGGCCCCCCTCCCCTATGGCTATATCGCTAGTATGAAGAAGAAGCAGTGAGGTACCTGATGCAGAGGGAGGGCTTAGCTGGAAGATATGGAAAGGTTTGGTTTCAAACAGAGGCAGCCTGGCGCCCGAATTGGAGTTGGTAGGAGTCGGCCCATTAGGCCGAATTGGAGTTGGTAGGAGTTGGCCCATTAGGCAGGTTGATGGAAGGCCCCTTGTTTTTCTATTATTCTTTAACAAGACAGAAGTTATGTGGCTCTTGTCCTGACCACTTAATAGTGGAAAACTGGGGCCTTTGCTAATAGCTTCACCACTGAGAAGTGAGCACACTGGCTGGTTCACACCTCATGAATTATTTGCCAACAATGCTACTTTTCATCTTAATATTCCATGCCATAGCTACAGAAGTGCATGATAAATGAATCATTTATTTCACATTATTTTCTGGAAGACCAGCCTGCTTCCTCACTTCTCCTAGAGATCATTATGGTAATGGCTACTTCTATTACCTATCTATAAATCCTTTCACTAGATTTTAATGATTCACACGAAAGACTTTTTATTAAGCTATCCAGCAGATCTTTAGATTAGCTGATAAGTGAAGCATTCCTTTTTCACACTTCTTCCTTCCTCGGCTGTAGATAGAATTATTACGTTTTCCCCACACAGCGTGATATGAAGTGGTGCAGCCATGTTGCATCAGTCATTTTGTGGGATTCTGTTCATTCAAGTTATCTGTAAACACACTTTACAATTTCTAGAAAGGCAGATTGACCTTTGAGACCAATGAAATTCAGCAGGGCTTCCTAAAACACCATAAACCCTCCAAAGGATAAATTATCATCATAGGATGGTGGACCTCAAACGTTGTAGGTGCGGTTACTGAATTGGTTCCCCTCCCCCCACCATTAATATGCCCACCCCCCAAAAAAATTAAGCACAGAAACTTCACCAATGACTATCTTTAACTTTTTAAAAATTACTTTTATTTCAGTTTGATTGCATGTCATTGCTTTTATGAAATCACCTATAATAATAGATATATCCAGTCCTCTGTGTTGTGGAACAACATTAGTTCCTCCTGGTTTTCATTCTATGAAAGAGGATCACAAGTTGGATAAAAAAAACATGCAAGTAGCAGCAGTATGATGATAATCCCTTTATTAAAGATAAGTTCATTCACTTGCCCTCGAATTCTACGAGGGTTCTTCAGAACGTTTCTGCGCTTTCATATTTTTGTGGGCAGGAGAAGTGGTAAGAGGGTAAGTTAGTAGGACACTGGGAAAATATTTCGCAAAAGCGGGTGATTATGTGGAAAAGTGATGTAATTTGCTTTTTGTAACATTTAATAGATAGCGTTTACAAAATAAAAGTGCGGAAATGTTTTGAAGGTCCCTCGTATATAGGTCCCCCAGAGTTATACGCCCAAATGTGGGTACGGATCTCAGATGTTCACCTAAACTACTCCCCCTTTTACAAAACTGTGCAACAGCTTTTTAACGCCTGCTGGCGCACTGAATGCTGTGTGCTGCTCCGACGCTGATAGGAACTCTATGACTGTCAGAGCTGCGCAGAGCATTCAGTGCGCTGGCCGGCACTAAAAACCTCTTGTGCAGTTTTGTTAAAGGGGGAGGGGGTTGCAATTAGTCGATTAGGTGCTAATAATTATTAGAGTTAATTGGAGTAACTTGGCTCTTAAGTGGCACAGATTTTAGGCCATGCGGGATATAAATATTTTAAATAAATTTTTAAAAAACTGCCTTATGTCCACATAAATTCCATAGCACACAACTCAAAATGGGGCACGGGTGGGACAGGAGAATTCCCAGAAATTAGGCGCCATGGTATAGAATACTTGGATTTACACGCCCAGCTACCACCAATCAGGCACGAGGATTTACACCAGGTTTCAGCAGGCCTAAGTGCTCCTACCCAAAGTTGGGTGCAGGAATCCACGCTAAGCATGTTCTATAAAGGTTGATTATCAGTAAATGACCTTTATAGATTTAGCATTTAGCACAGGATGCTGTTTACTGGCCCTGGATGTAAGGATTGCTCAACTCGGCCATGTTTCAGCACACGCCTGCATCAGGGGCACAAGCTTAGCATCTGTAAATCAATTCTAAGCATAAATATTTTGCAAAGACAAAATAATCTCATACAAACAAATCTCACTCTATGTCCTATAAATGACATGTCTTGGCAGCCATTTTGACCTGCAGCCAGCTGTGCGCAGGATCCGGTGGGGACACTCCTGAGCCCTATCCGCCAACAAGGTAGGCCTAGGAAGGGGCTGCCACCAGTGGGTGGGTCAGGGAGGGGGCTTTTTTTGGTTGGGTGGGGGCTGCGGAGGGCAGCCAGTTTTGTTTACGGCTTCAGTTTCTGCTGAAACCAAGTGGCCAATTTCAGATTCAGTTTCGGTAGACACAGGATATGCTTTTTTCGGGCAGGCTCTGATTTAGGTGCCCTTTATTGGAATGTGTTTCACCTTTATTTGCCATTTTAAAATTACTACCACCGTATTTACCCCTTCTTTTACTAAGGGGCGCTAACCAATTAGTGTGTGTAGCGCACCTTAGTAAAAGATGGCCTTAATATCTCACCCTTCCCTCTTAGTCCTTTTTGTACCTGTAACTCTACATGTTTTATCGCCCCCCTCTATTTTTATTTTCTACTTTTATTTTATTTTAATAATATTTGATCACTGTAAACCTTTTAGGTATGTTTTGATAAACAGTATATCAAAGATTAAATCAACTTGGAAACTTGTTTCTCGTAATAAAAGTAACACAGCTAATTGGGTGCAAAGCAAAAATACACATTGGTATAAGATGTAATTTGATCGAAAGGCAAATCACTTTCAGGCATTATTAATGTCTTTTGTAAATTCCATCACCATGTCCATATGTCCTTGTTTTACCCTGCCCTTTTCTTTCTCTTTTAAGATGACATTGGCGCCATTCCTCTGAAGTACTTTCCGAAACACGTTAGCGATTTGCATTCTAGGAATGGGTTTACTGAAGAATTTGAGGTATGATTCAACGGCATTTGTTTTTAGTAATGATAAATACTCAGTAAGCGATATAATATATGCAAGGGGCGGCTGAAAAGTTGTCAAACCAACCAACAAAGCTGGGGCTGACTCCGTCGAGGCCCTGTACACTCAGGCACGGATCCTCTAACTGGCACCGATTTTTTTTTAGGCAGCAGTTGGTGTCCAAGCTCAGTAAAAAAAAATGCAATTCAAACAACGTTTTTAACTGAGGCCCTCTTTTACAAAGGCGCGCTAAGCATTTTAGCGTGGATTTAGCGTGCACCAAATCAACGTGTGCGCTAACCGCTAATGCATCCTTAGGATAACATGCACGTGTTAGCGTTTAGCGCACGCTAATATTTAGCGCATGCTAAAAAGCTTAGCGCACCTTTGTAAAAGAGGGGGTGAGTTTCAAGGAGCCTACTGCTGCCTAAAAAATCGGCACCAGAATCGTACCTCTGTGGGTGCTTTAGGCCATAGGCAGCGGAATGCCGCTTTGTTTGGAGGAGCCCAGGAGCTCCCGAGTCTCCCACCCACCTCCTCCCGGCAGCGTGCAGCTTCCACAAGGCCTGTCCCGGAAGTAGAATGAAGGGTTCCGGGGCAGGCCTGCTGTCTGACGCTGTGCGGTGGCTGTGCGGTAGACTCCCGACGGGATTTAAACAAGCCACCCGGGAGAAGGACTGGCAAAAATGGAAGAAGAAGAAGACAAAAAATAACCGACTGAGAATTTTGGGGGAGGCCATGGCCCCTTGTGGCCTCCCCCATTCAAACGCCTATGTTTTAGGCCACTTAATAACACTGTAGGAAGTGGCGTTAAGCAGCCTATAGCGTCTAAGTAGGCGCAATTCACAACATAGATAGGCGCCAGATATGTAGGCCTGAAAAACCCCGGCCTACATTTCTGGCACCTATCTTTCCCGGAGGTACGATTCTCTATACAACGCTGCCACATGGCTGACCCATGATCGGTGGCCGCTTTTTAGGTGGACACCGATATCGGCACCATATAGAGAATCCAGGTCTCAATCCAGCGATTTTCCACTTTCTTCACTCCATATTTTTTCTGATGAAACGACAAAATGTGGAAAATCGCTACACTAACCTCCTCTTTTGCTAAGGTGCGCTAACCGATTAGCACGTGCTAATCGATTTAGCGTGCGCTAATCGCTAACACGTGCATGTTAGTCTATGGACGCGTTGGCATTTAGCGCACGCTAATCGGTTAGCGCACCTTAGTAAAAGAGGGGGTAAGTGTATAGCCCTCGATGGAGACTTGCCCCCAACTTTGTTGGTTGGGCGGAGAACTTTTCAGCGGCCCCTGGTGATACAGTACAGTCAAATCTGTAAACAAAGATCTTAAAGAATTGGTTTTCTCCATTCCAGTGGACATGTTTTATGTTTATGCTTTGTTAACATTTGATATACCGCTTAAGCATATTATACACATGCCTGGTCTACAAAAAAAAAAAAAAAAAATAGATAAATAAAAACCAAACAGACAAACAAGAAACTTTTCTCCTAGCTCTGTGACTGTTAATAGTCATTTTTCTGTCCTGCTGCAGGGCTTTCTCTCAATGTTATATTCTGAAGAGTTAGGAAGAAAAATATGCAGGCTTTTGTGTTCACATCTTTCTTATGTCGTGTAATAAATTCTTTAAAGGCTAGAAAATAAGTACAGGAAGTTCTTTTTTTTTTTTTTTTAATCTTTATTTAATTTTAAAACTTTCAATAACTGTGATACAATATACATTCAATTTACACTGTGACATCACTTAATATTCTTACAGGATTCATTCATAGCAAATACCCCACCCCCCTCCCAACCCAACACTTATCTCCACATAAGAATCCAGAAAGAATCCCACCCCCCTACCCCCACCCTGGATGTATATATTCAAACGGAAAAATATTATTCAATCTTTACAATATTTTGTTAATGGCTCCCAAACATCCCTAAATTTCTTTAAGTGTCCCTGTTGTATAGCTATTACACGTTCCATTTTAAATATATGACATAAAGAATTCCACCAAAAACTATAACTTAGCCGATCCCAATTTTTTGTAATATGTTGTAGGGCAACTCCTGTCATAATGAGTAAAAGTTTATTATTATTAGATAATATTTGACTCTTAACTCTCATAGAAGTACCGAATAAAAAAGTATCATAGGATAATACAGGAAGTTCTGCATTTAAAAATCATCTAAGTTTGGTTTCAAAAGTTGTTTAACCGCATGAGATTATATCGCTTTCTCTGTTTGACTTCGTTATGATCTACCTGCACTATCAACTCTATTGAATGTCCAAGTCAAACTGTCCATGGTAACTGACCCAACCTCTTGTGATGTAATCTGGCGTTGAACTTAATAGGTAAAGGTGGAATAGAAAGCCTGATTAGCATAACATAACCTAAGTCCCGAGGCTGCAGAATGGGCATCTGGCAAGGGAGCGTGGTCTGGGTGTGTTTCCAGAGGAATTTGGGTGGGCTTAAAATATAACAGAAGGGGAAAGAACAACCGGGTCCAAAAAGAGGTCAGGAGTTAGACCAGTTACCTAGGACATCCAGGGCGTCCTATAAAAAATAAAAAAAAAAGATCAGTAACTATCTGATAGCTGTTTACACTAACCCTATGTTAACTGCAAAACATAACAGAGGATATATGTGCAAAATCTGTGTGGTAAATGCAGGAAGTGTGTTCTGCATGCCCTGGACACTCCATCCAGAGCCCCATACTGATACGGTGACAAAATTCATCCCCGTTCCTGTCCCTGTGGATAACCGTGGGAAACCTTCCCATGTCATTCTCTAGTGTCTGTCTCAACCTCAGTCCTTCTACACCAGCGTTCTTCAATGCAAGGCTTGAGAGTCAGTGGCTGAGCCCATTCATACTCTGATTCTTATGTGAGCCAAATATAGGATAATGAACCCATTGTGATATCAGTGATGTGATTGGCTCTGAGTCATTGGTGGAATGTGGCATTATGACATCAACAATATCTGCTCTGGATACCAAAGACTGTCATTCTTTAGTGTCTATCTCAACCTCAGTCCTTCTACACCAGCATTCTTCAATGCAAGGTTTGAGGGTCAGTGGCTGAGCCCATTCATACTCTGATTCTCATGTGAGCCAAGTATAGGATAATGAAGCCATTGTGACATCACTGATAAGCTTGGCTCTTATTGGTGAAATGAGACATTATGACATCAAAATATCTGCTCTGGATACCAGAGACTGTCATTCTTTAGTGTCTATCTCAACCTCAGTCCTTCTACACCAGCATTCTTCAATGCAAGGCTTGAGGGTCAGTGGCTGAGCCCATTCATACTCTGATTCTTATGTGAGCCAAGTGTAGGATAATGAACCCATTGTGGCATCACTGATGAGGTTGGCTCATAAGCATTGGTGGAATGAGGCATTATGACATCACAATTTGAACTCTAGAATGTTGCTACTCTTTGGGTTTCTGGTAGGTACTTGGGACCTCGGTTGGTCTGTGTTGGAAACAGGATCCTTGTCTCAACCTCAGTCCTTCTACACCAGCGTTCTTTAATGCAAGGCTTGATGGACTGGGCTTGATGGACCTTCAGTCTGTCCCAGTATGGCATCCTGTGCCTTTTTTTTAGTGTCTATCTCAGCCTTGGTCTTTCTAAAGCAGCATGCTTCAATGCAAGGCTTGAGGGTCAGTGGTTTTGCCCATTCCTACTGATTCTTCCCTCTCTCCTTAAAGAATGACATGGGGATGGTTTCCCACGGTTATCCGCAGGGATGGGAACGTGATGAATTTTATCACCGTGTCGTTCTCCACCATAAACCCAAAAGCCATGGCGTTGCACTCCCAGCCACTAGATTCTGTTATAGAAAAGGGATCCTACTGTGGGCCTCATTAAAGGTGACCAATTATGGAATTGCCTCCAAAGGGGTCAGTATTCAAAAGTGATTTAACTGGCCAGACTGGCTGGCTTATTTATTAAGATTTATTAACTGCCTTTTATGAAGAGATTCACCCAAAGCAGGAATCAGGTACTCTTTTAGCATTTTTCTCTATTTGTCCTGGGAAACTAACAGTCTATGGTGCCTGGGATAATGGAGGGTTTAGTGATGCTCAGAGTTATGGGGAATAGGCTGGGATTGAACTCACAACCTCAGGGTGCCGAGGCCACTCCTTCACTCAGATTAAGCTGCCTGTTCAGGGCTAACTGCTCATTTTCGGCGGCACTTAAGTGTTAATGCTGCCGAAATAATTGGTTAGTGCCAATCTGAAACCGGCTTTTTTGGGAGGCGTTCTGGAGGAGGAGTCAGCACTTAGCTGGTTAAGTGCTGATATTCAGAATGTAACCAGCCAATTTAAAAGTTGCTCCTATCTTTATGTGATAAGTGTAGCCAGTTAAGTGCTGAATATCACACTTTAGGGATAGGGATTAGAATTTGTTTACTGCCTTTTTGTAGTTTTACAACCACACTCAAAGCGGTTTACATACAGGCACGTCAAGCATTTTCCCTATCTGTCCCAGTGGGTACCTGGGGCAATGGAGGATTAAGTGACTTGCCCAAGGTCAAGAAGCCCAGGGTTTGAACTAGAGAATGACATGGGGGTCAAATTTGTGCCCGTCCCCGCAGGAATTCAATTTCCCCATTTTCCCTTGAGTTGTGTCCCTGTCCCTGCCCCGTTCCTGTAAGCTCTGCCTTAACTGCACAAGCTTTGAACACTTATGATTTTAAAGTGTTTGAGGCTTGTGCAGATGAGGACGGAGCTTAGGCATTGGTGGAATGAGGCATTATGACATCACAAGCTAAGCTCTGGAATGTTGCTACTTATGATTTTAAAGTGTTTGAGGCTTGTGAAGATGAGGACAGAGTTTTTGAGGCTTGTGAAGATGAGGACAGAGTTTAGGCACTGGTGGAATGAGGCATTATGACATCAATCTGAGCTCTAGAATGTTGCTACTTATGATTTTAGTGTTTGAGGCTTATGCAGATGAGGACGGAGCTTAGTCATTGGTGGAATGAGGCATTATGACATCACAATCTGAACTCTAGAAATGTTGCTACTTATGATTTTAAAGTGTTTGAGGTTTGTGCAGATGAGGACGGAGCATGCAGGAATGGTGCAGGGACAGGAAAAGAATTCACGGGGACGGTACAGGAAAATGATTTCCTTCGGGGATGGGAAAAAGTTTGTCCCTGTGTCATTCTTTAGTTTGAACTCACAACCTCAGCTCTAACCACTATGCTTTAGCCAGCTCTGCAAACTTGGAACTTCAATGGCAATGCCAGATGTGGCCTGTCATTGGATTTCCTGGTTTAACGCCAGTGGCTGTCAGCGAAAAGCTGATCACTTCCTGCTGATTCTGTCCCAAAACGTGGCAAGGGTGAGCTTGATTTCAATGACCTCTACAGACAATAATGTGAAATATGCATCTGATACTCAAGTAATATAAAAACTAATGGCTGAATGGAAATCTCTCTCCACTTCTTGCTCTAACTTTGGTATTAGAAAAACATTTCAATTTTCAATTTACATTTTTTTAAATTAGTTTATCTTCCATAGAGAACACCTGTGTCTTGAACTAATTCATTACAGAGTTATTAAAAAAAAAAAAAAAAAAGCAAAAGTATCATATGGGTGACCCATCAAATGCACACAGGACATTGACACGCTGACAAACCCAGCCTGATATTTGCGCACAGGATAACGTTTTGCCTTCCCATTTGCGCTCTGAGAGGGTTCATGGGGGTGCGCATTTGTCAGGGTGGGATTGTCAGCATGCCAATGTCCTGCACGCTATTGACGGCGTACCTTTCAGATAATATCTGTCTCAAGTGCCAAATTCTGGCATATTAACTTTTCTACAAATCAGTGACAAGCATTTTCATTGTTTTTTCATCAGTAACAAGTTCATGTGATGATAATAAGCAGCTTTATAGCATGAGTCCTCTTTCAACCTGCATGCTCCAAATCCAATATTCTTCTGTTTGCATGAGATCTAATGGGAGTTCTTAACATCCATTTTTGTTTCTTCTCGTATTTATTACTGCACGATCTCGAATGATTTTCATACGCATGTGAACTAAATGCATTTCCCATTGGTTGTGTGCTGTGAAATTTATGTGCTCTCTCTGTATTCATTCCCTCATTAGACAATGAAAAAGTTTTATCAGGTAAGGCAATATTTCACTGCATTTTTGGTAGAGAAGTAGTCTTTAGGTGCTAGAGTACATTTTAATTCTGTAGAATATATGTACACATCTTACAATGCATAGAACGCTGCAGATTTATTATTGCTAGAAACAGTAGTAATATTTATCTTATCAACCTATAGGAAATTCAGAGCTCCACTGTTGACCTAGGCATTACATCAGACATCTCTAACCATCCAGACAACAAGAATAAGAATCGCTACATAAATATTGTTGCTTGTAAGTATGGAAGTGGTTTTCTTTCCTAGCGATAGGATAGTTCCAGGTGACAAAGGGCCAGATTCTATAAACAGCGCCTAGCGGCAACTACATTGTAGGCACTGCTCAGAGCGGTTGTCAATCAACCACTAGGTGCCATTTATAGAATTTGGCATCCTAAAGGTAGGCCCCGCTATATTAGGCCTAGTGTGCTGGTGCCTATCTTGGACACCTAGCGAAATCTAACTCAACCACGCCTATTCTCTTCCCCCTGGCCACGCCTACTTTTCAGGTCGGCCAGAGAATATACATCCAACATGTTTCGCTGAAGAAAACGGCTTTTTCAAGGACTTCCTCCTACATCATATTATCATCATATTATCTTTCTAATCATATTATCATCATATTATCTATTATCATCAATCTATTATCAATCATATTATCAATTTATCATATTATCAGTCATATCATAACATTTATCATATTATCAATCATCAATCATTTTATCAATTATCATTTTATCATTTTATATTATCATATAATCAATCATTTATCATATTATCAATCTATCATCAATCTATTATCAATCATACTATCATCATATCATATTATCTATTATCATCATATATCTATTATCATCATATTATCTAATCAGATTATCATCAGATTATCTTTCTAATCATATTATCTTTCTAATTGCCATTTTTTTCACATACACTCAAGTCCCATTCAGCCTCTCATGTACTCCTGCCGCACACCATTAACTTCCCCAGCTTTTCCGGACACAAAATGGTTATGGAATCCCCTCTCAAACTTATTTCCTACTAAGCTTAGTGGTAGAGTGATGTCATCAAGTAGGGGCAGTTAATGGTGTGTGGCAGAAGGAGTAGGTGAGAGGCTGAATGGAATTTGAGTGTATGTGAAAGAAATGGTGATTAGAAAGGTAATATGATGTTTTATGTCTGTAGGGGAAGTTCTTGAAAAAAACGTTTTTTTGGCGAAACATGTTGGCCAATGGACAAATAAAACCTTTAAGATAAGTCCTAATTATGCTATAATTTGTTTAAATGGCTAAGTAATCAAATGCTTATATATAATAAGAGTTGAGAAGGGCTAATGAGGAGGTGGGTGTTTAAATCTTGGTGCTATGAAAGCATTTGAGCATCAAGTGTTGCCGCTGAAGCCCATAATAAGGTTGACAAACCATTGTTGAAGATCTTAAGACTATGATTATTTTGTACCCTGTGAAAGAAAAGCTGATAATACATTGAATTATTGTGGGGTAAAGGATTTGTTACCAGGGTGGTTGAATTGCAATCTAACATTCGGCATTGTGCATAGAATTTCCCCCTATATAGTTTTGAAAATCACCTGTTTTAGAAACATAGAAACATGATGGCAGATAAAGGGCAAATGGCCCTTCCAGTCTGCCCATCTGCAGCATCCACTATCTCCTCCTCTCCCTATTGGCTAAGGCTCTTAACATTTGCATCTCCTCTTCCTATAGGCTAAGGCTCTTTGCAACTGCATTGTGAGGTCATAGAGCTGCCCATCCACAATAACCATTATCTCTTTCTCTCTCTGAGAGATCCCACTTGCCCAGGCCCTTTGGAATTCAGACACAGTGTCTCCACCACCTCTTCCGGGAGACTGTTCCACGCATCTACCACCCTTTCCGTAAAAAAAGTATCTCCTCAGATTACTCCGGAGCCTATCACCTCTTAACTTCATCCTATGCCCTCTCATTGCAGAGTTTCCTTTCAAATGAAAGAGACTCGACTCATGCACATTTATATTATATAGGTATTTAATGTAAATCATATTTATTACATTTCAAATATAAACAAAAGAGTAAAAAAATATTTTCAAATACAACAAGAAGAAAAACAAAATTTACAGAGTTAATATACAATAAACATTATCATTAAAAACAAACATACTCAATTCCTTCCCCTTTTTCCCCCATTTTAGAACTGTAATTACATATTAAATAATATACGGCTGTGAGTGTGTGGTGTTAATGTATCTAAATAAGGTTGCCAAATAGTAAAAAATTGTCTTCCCTGTCTAGTGTTCCATTCTGATAATTGCATACTTTCTATTGTTAAAATGTGTAACATTCTAGAACGCCAATGACTATATTTTGGTCTTAAAGGTCCAATCCAAAGATAAAGTATGACTTTTAAACCTGATAAAATTGTTCTTTGAAGAAAGCCTTGTAGGCCTCTTGGAATAGGACGCATGAGTACTTTATAACGCTGCGCTGCCTGTCATGTGACATTACCACCAGAAAAGATAAGTTCTTAAAAATATTAGTCATAAGATTGCTTTATTATAACATATGGTGGTATAAGACATAAATGGTGCTATGATAGTCTGAAGGCAACCTGTGTTTTGTTTTATACACTCGAACACTGAAGGTTGTGGGTCTGAGCACTATTTAAAAGAACATTTTAATGTATATTATAAAATTCACAATATTGTGACATATGTGTAGCTATTCAATTATACCGCCTTGAACTGCAAGGTAAAGGCGGAATAGAAATCACTAATGTAATGTAATGTAATTATCACAATTATACAATATTATTGTTCCCTAGTAGTAGAAAAAAGAACTATTACAATGCCAATCAATTTCCCACATCTCCCCTCTCCCGCACTAGTGCTGTGTCCTGAAGACAACAGAGAGAGCCAGAAAGGGCAAGTTGCAAATGAGAACTTTTCAGCCATTGCAATAAAAGGGAGCGACCCACTGCATAGTTATAGACTTGTATTGCCATCTATAATAATAAAACGCTAAGCGCACATGCGCACTCTTAACACCATGTTGCCTGATCTGTAGTTCCGTGGCCGGCAGAGTGCGCATGCGTGCTTACCACGCATCTCTCTGTCTCGCAGCGGGCTTGCCAGCTCCGGCCAGACAAAGTTCATTTTTTTTTGTTCAAAGCCCCCACCGCGGCTCCTCTATCGAACCTCACCAGAGTCGGAGAAGACTTCCGACTCTGGCGGGGATCGAGAGAGGAGACGTAGATAGATGTAGACAGATAGATAGAAAGAAAGACAGACAGCGGGAGGAAGGGAGACAGAAAGAAAAGAAGAAAGACACAGGAGCAGGGAGAGACACAGAAAGACAGACAGACAAAGAGGGCCAGGGAGAGAGACAGACAGAAAGAAAGACAGCGGGAAGAAAAGAGAGCGACAGAAATAAAGACAGACAGACATATATTCTAGCACCCGTTAATGTAACAGGCTAAAATACTAGTATATACATAATTAAAGCAAGTAGTCCATAAATTTGCAGGTGATTTCAACCTTGGCTAAGCGCTCTTTCACTCTGCATGTCTTCCAAATCTCACAGCTAAAATCAAACCATTTGAATTTGCCGTCTACACAGTCTGACTCTGTGCCTCTTGTTTTGTTACAGATGATCACAGCAGAGTTAAACTTTCACAGCTTGCCGAAAAAGATGGACGCATTTCTGATTATATTAATGCAAACTACATCGACGTAAGTTTCATTTTTAGTGTTTCAGATAGATTCATGTTGCTGAAACGTGATTGCTTTATTTGAACAGCGAAGCCAATATATATATTTTTTTTAAAAAGGATCTCCTAAATTGGATGCCTAAATTTGTCCCGTATTTTCAGCCAAACCTATGAACCGTGATGGAGTGACATTTACAATAGGATGTCTAAGTCCAACTTTGGACATTTTGAGAAAAACGTCCAAAAGTCAGGTGGAGAAAATGTCCATTTTCAAACCCACAAGATGTCTCCTCTTTTTTTTTTTTTTTTTTTTTTTTAATTGCCCAGCTAGATGCCTAATTTTTTTTTTCCATTATTGAAAAAAAGTCCAAAACAATCCATTTGCATTGTAGGAGGGGCCAGCATTTTCAATGGACTTGTCACATAGACATGCCAGCATATTAAGGGTGCCAGGTACATATCTCCTCCAAAACCTACAGAATCCACCTATCTACTATTCCAATAACCCTTATACCTGCAGTTGTCACCTATATGGTAGTACAGTGGGTTTTTGGTGGCCTCACACTTTCCACCACAATTATGCTAGTTAGGGTGTCATATGGGCCTGGGTCCCCTTCTCTGCAGTCCATTGCACTGCCCACCAGGCTACTCCAGAGACCTGCTTACAGCTCTACTAAGACTGGCCATAGTATCTGCAGCTGTCATAGAAATAGATATGCACTGTTTTATGCAGGTATTTGGGGGTGAGAGGGGATTAGTGACCACTGGGGGAGTGTGTGGTGGCATATTTTCATCCCTCTAGTGATCATCTGGTCACATGGGGGTACCTTTTGGCCCTTTTGCTATAAGGTTATGTATGGTACTGCTCCGTTTTATATGGTTCATAATTCTCTCTAGCATTGTATAAAAATAGTAGAAAGTCTCATGCCCTATTCACCTTTCCGTCAGTACAGGACTATAAAAGTAAGGAATTTCTGGACCATACTTTAGCATTCCAAGCAGCTTCACATGACAGAGAATTTCGATTGTTATTGCTTGGAGCTTGTTCTTATAAATATTTCAGAGCTCAACTGAAAACTTATCTCTTTTCAAAATACTTGCTCAAATAATTTTTTTATTTTTTTTTTGTCATCCTTAAATTGTTTTTAGATTATAATCTTTTGTAAACCACGTAGAACTGGTATTAGACATAACTGGGAACCGCAAAGCCCAGGCTGTGCTTCTTTAGCTTCCAGCTGGCTTAGGTCTCTCTCTCTGACCAGGGGACAGTTCCTCTAGTTGTTCTCCCCTAACACTATTCCTGTCATGTGTGACTGAAGTATTCTGTTAGCTTAATTTTTCTATGTAGCATTCTGTAGTAATTTGGTTTGTTCAGTTTTCACAATAGTGGAGGGAATATTTGTGAAAGAGAGGGGAGACAGGGGTTTTGTTGATCCTTGCTCTGTATTATTTGTGTTTATAAAATGACAATTGTACAGAATAGTCTCTTTTTATACTTTAATAAAATAAGTTCAGTATAAAATAATAACTATTTGAGGCTTGTGTGGGTAGGATCTGACAGTTTGCAGGGCAGAGACAGGGACTGAGTTCGCGGAGACGGGGCAGGGATGGGGATTGAGCTCGCGGGGACGGGACAGGGACGAGCTCACGGGGACAGGGTGGGAACGGTGATAATTTTTTTTCTCTAAGTCCAATCTCAAAGTTAGGAGCCTAAACCTTTGAATATCAGCCTCAATGTGTCCTTTTAAAAACTAATATATCTGCATTTCCTATATATGATTCTTACGGTTTCATTTAGGGCTACAACCGACCTAAGGCTTACATTGCTGCTCAAGGTCCATTGAAGTCAACCGCAGAAGATTTTTGGAGAATGATATGGGAACACAATGTGGAAGTTGTTGTAATGATAACGAACCTTGTTGAAAAAGGAAGGGTAAGAATATCTCTGTGTCTGACATGTTTGCTGAGACAGTCACACAAACACGCATAACTTAGCAGTACTGTAAATGAGGTGCATCTGCGCAAAATTTGCACGACCACAGTTACACCAGGTCTAAGACATAAATAAAAGGTGTACCGATAGCAGATTATGTTAGGATTCTATAATGGAATTTGGGTGCCCAGATGCCATTAGAGAATATAGGTTCTCTCTGTGACGACTTGGGTGGGATTTTAGGTATGTTTAAGTTTCAATTATGAGCCTCTTAATATATTACTATTAAACAACATGTACCTCCCTTTTACAAAACTGTAGTGCAGTTTTTAGAATTCCTATGAGCATCGGCGCTGTTACCGCCACAGTGGGCGCTTAAAACCACGCTATGATTTTGTAAAGGGGGGGGGGGTTAACCATCATAAGCTATGTTGATGTTACTGACATTTTAACATTACATACTTTTAAAACCAATAGGAGGAAATTTTTTTATCACTCAGAGAATAGTTAAGCTTTGGAACGTGTTGCCAGAGGATGTGGTAAGAGCAGATAGCGTAGCTGGTTTTAAGGAAGGTTTAGACAAGTTCCTGGAGGAAAAGTCCATAGTCTGTTATTGAGAAAGACATGGGGGAAGTCACCACTTGCCCTGGATCGGTAGCATGGAATATTGCTACACCTTGGGTTTTGGCCAGGTACTAGTGACTTGGATTGGCCACCGTGAGAACGGGCTTCTGGGCTTGATGGACCATTGGTCTGACCCTGTAAGGCTATTCTTATGTTCTTAGCAATTTTTGCATGTTAAAAATGTTTGAGCTAAAATACGGTAAAATAAAAATGTATTAGAATTTCATAGTGATTATGAATGCTTAAAGTATCCGTCCCCAGCTTCAACAGAGGCCTTCAGTTGATTTGGCAAGTTCTAAACATGATTGGTCCCTGTGGCAAACTGTCCCAGATCATCTGCAGCTCTTCCTTGAGTTCAGCGATTATTTGCGGCTTTGGGTGGAGCTTGTGCTCCCCAGACAAAAGTCTACATCACTGAGATGTCATTAACAGTAAGCTGGTACCTGGGCAGATTTGCACGGTCTGTGTCTGTATATGGCCGTTTGGTGGGGGATGGGCTGGGGAGGGCTTCATTGGCTGGGAGGGTGTAGATGGGCTGGAGTAGGTTTAAACGGAGATTTCGGCAGTTGGAACCCAAGCACAGTACCGGGTAGAGCTTGGGATTCTTGCCTAGAAATAGCTAAGAAAAAAAAATTTAAAAATTTAAATTGAATCAGGTTGGGCAGACTGGATGGACCATTCAGGTCTTTATCTGCTGTCATCTATTGGGTGGTCATACTAAAAAAGAATTAACCTGTTTAAAATAAACTCATTCCACTCAGCACATAAATGTAGATAGTAACAACAAAGTTATAAAATTTCACATTGAACTTCTAATCTAAACAGTGGCTGAGAAAACATCAAAAACTCTAGGCCTCATCCTGTAGAATTCCCCCTAAGTTGATCAAGCAGAGATCACTCTGAGGAAAGGGATTTTACCAGTGGTGTGCCTCAAAATTCTGTTCTTGGGCCTGTCCTTTTTAACATTTTTATAAGCGATATTGCTGAAAGGTTGTGGGGTATGATTTGCCTCTTTGTGGATGATACCAAAATCTGCAATAGAGTAAACATCCCGGATGGTGTGAATAACACAAAGACCTAGTGAAGCTTGAAGAATGGTCTGAAATTTGGCAACTAAAATTTAATGTTAAGAAATGGAAGGTCATGCATTTGGGCTGCAATAACCCGAAGGAATGGTACAGTTTAGGGGGTGATAGAAGAGCGGGACTTGGGTGCGATTGTGTGTGATGATCTTAAGGTGGCCAAATAGGTTGAAAAGGTGACGGTGAAAGCTAGAAGGATGCAAGGGTGCACAGGAAGAGGTATGGCCAATAGGAAAAAGGAGGTATTAATGCCCCCTGTATAAGACCCTGGCGAGACCTCATTTAGAATATTGTGTGCAATTCTGGAGACCGCACCTTCAAAAAGATATAAAAAGGATGGAGTCGGTCCAGAGGAAGGCTACTAAAATGATGCGTAGTCTTCATCATAAGGCATATAAGGACAGACTTAAAGATCAATATGAATACTCTGAAGGAAAGGAAGGAGAAGGGAGATATGATAGAGACGTTTAAGTACTTACATGGCAAAAATGCGCATGAGTTGAGTCTCTTTCATTTGAAAGAAAGCTCTGGAATGAGAGGTCATAGGATGAAGTTAAAGAGTTGATAGGCTCAGGAAATACTTTTTTACAGAAAGGGTGGTAGGTGTGTGGAACAGTCTCCCGGAAGAGGTGGTGGAGACAGAGACTGTGTGTGAATTCAAGAAAGCGTGGGATAGGCACGTGGGGATCTCTTAGAGAGAGGAAGAGATAATGGTTACTGCGGATGGGCAGACTGGATGGGCCATTTGGTCTTTATATGCCATCATGTTTCTATATAATGAACTGAATGTGTGCTAACAAAGGCACATCCCTATCAACTGCAAAACATAATTAAAAGATAATCAGCATAATTGGAACCACTGAGAAATTATGGAAATATTTTATGAAATTCCAGGTCTTTCTGGAATTTCCTAGAATGGTTTTGCTTTAAAATTGGAAGTGTTCTATCCTGCTCTCCCAGAGCTCTGCATTTCAGTCCCCTCCATTGCATATCCCTGTGTATAGATAGCCTTGGGCTTAATCAAAATATTATGAAAGCACGTGAAAAAAGAACAATTTAGAAGAGCCTGAAAATAGCAGAATTTACATTCTTCTTGTGCCCGTTCCTGATCTCAGGATGCTGACCGTCAAATTCCCTGTGGTAGTTGTGCTGACAGCGCCGACAGTTGTAGACTTCCAGAAGTCCTGTAGCATGCTGTCAATTTGCCAAGGTGGTCGCGCTGAGGTTTTCTCCACTGGCAACGTGACACGTTGTCCTTCCAGCCCTTGAGAACGTCACAGCGCAAAAGCGCTTTCCCAAAAGCTTGTAACTTCTGGCTCTGTGCCTATGGCAAAATGAGCCTGCTGGCTGAACTAACGCTTGACTGCATGGAGTTGTAAGGTTGTGTGACATGCTGCTTTGTCCTTTATTGCAGAGAAAGTGTGATCAGTACTGGCCCACAGACAGCAGCGAAGAGTACGGAGCATTTTTGGTCACTCATAAGAACACATATGTACTCGCCTATTATACTGTACGAACCTTGACCATCAGAAACACTAAAATCAAAAAGGTTGGTAGCATTACAGAGAAGCACTTTGGAAGGAAATTGTCTGTTGTTCTGATCAACTTGGTCTAGTATAGGGGTGTCAAAGTCCCTCCTCGAGGGCCGCAATCCAGTCGGGTTTTCAGGATTTCCCCACTGAATATGCATGAGATCTATTAGCATACAGTGAAAGCAGTGCATGCAAATAGATCTCATGCATTTTCAGTGGGAAAATCCTGAAAACCCGACTGGATTGCGGCCCTCAAGGAGGGACTTTGACACCCCTGGTCTAGTACTACTGTTTATCATTTCTATAGCGCTGAAAGGCATAAGCAGCACTGTACATTCAACGTGTAAAACCTGGTCACCTAGTAAATGTTGGACATGTTTGACTATGATTTAAATGGGATTGTGATTAGATTGATAATATCAAAAAGGACTAAAGAATGTATGGGGCAGTTCTCATTTAGACTTATGTCTGGTGCTGGTCACCTATGAGGTACTACCCGAGCCCATATTCCCTCGCTTGTATACCAAGGGCTCATACTGATGTCCATTATTTAAAGAACTTCATTAATTATTGCATTTTCCTAGTTCAAACCATTCTCCCTAAGGGATTAAGAGTGTTAACCAATTATAGGTTGCATTTGTGATTGGACTTTATTGGCTTCAAGCAAAAAACAAAAGGAATTGACCCCAAAATATCCACAGAGAAGAAAATCCAGAGAAAACCCAAAAAACTCTGTGGAGTGATGATGTTCCTAAATGGACTTTATTTGAAAGTGTCAAAGTTCCAAAGGTACACTGAAATCATCCACATCAAATAATTTCATCCACATAAAATAATTCCATCCACATAAAAGTAAAACATCCACATAAAAGCCCTAAAGGACCTAGTCCGCTAGGGATACAGGACCCAACACGGTCCGCGTTTTGACAAAAAGTCTTCTTCAGGGGTCCCTGGGGGAGTGTCTCACTTCTGGCTTACTCCACAATTGTTTCCCACGTATTCACCTTTATAGGACCTCCAGGGACCCCTGAAGAAGACTTTTTGTCAAAACGCGGACCGTGTTGGGTCCTGTATCCCTAGCGGACTAGGTCCTTTAAGGCTCTTATGTGGATGATTTACTTTTATGTGGATGGAATTATTTTATGTGGATGATTTCAGTGTACCTTTGGAACTTTGACACTTTCAAATAAAGTCCATTTAGGAACATCGTCACTCCACAGAGTTTTTTTGGTTTTCACTTTATTGGCTTCAACATTGTCCATAGGGTTATATATTTTTTGTGCTGTTTTTGGAAAGAAAATTATGCATAAGAGATTGAAAATGTCTGTCTATCTGTCTATCTATCTGGGGACAAAATAACTGTTCAGAAACTGTAAGGAATAGAACTAACCCCCTGTTGTACTAAGGTGTGCTATGCTTTTTAGCGCGCGATAAATATTAGCGTGCGCTAAGCACGCGCTAAACGCTAATGCGTGCATATTGTCCTATGGACGTGTTAGCGGGTAATGCACGTGTTGATTTAGCTAAAACGCGTAGCGCACCTTAGTAAAAGAGGGCCTAAAACTGCGGAAAAGGCACATTTCAAAAATAGGTCTGACATGAGAAACTAAGACCCCCCCACCCCACTCCCCAAAATGACCCTATATGTTTCGGTGGGAGAGGCAGATTCAGCAGTTGCCTTAGAGAAACATTGATACACTGAGGCCTTCTTTTATTGAGGTGCGCTAATCAAATTAGTGCGCGCTAAACGCTAACGCGTGCATGTTAGTTTATGGACGAGTTAGCGTTTAGCGCGTGCTAATTCGATTAGCGCACCTTAGCAAAAGAGGGGGAATTGCTTTGTTCAAATTTTTCTTCCCCTCTCCTTTCATCTCATAATCGTAGACATACACAAAAATAACGCAGACACACAGACATGTAGGTATACATGCACACAAGGAGACAGATGCGCACAGCTGATACACATACATACAGATAGACACTAACATTCAGAAACGCACAAGCACATGCAGAGGCACGTACATGCATTCACAGATGCACATGCAAATACTTCCTGTTCATATGCTGGTCCTTTGAAATGGAACAGGTTGCCCTTGTTGGAACAACAGCAAGACCTCTGCACTTTTAAGAAACCGTTGAGGCCTCATCTGTTTTGTCAGATGACCGTGGCTCTTTGAATTATTGCCTCAGTGAACTGATTCGTAGGTGCTATAATTTGATGAATGTCTCTATTGTGTGTTTTATAATTGCGTACTGTATATACTCGAATATAAACCCATCCGAGTATAAGCCGAGATACCATTTTACCCCCCTTTATAGGGGAAAAATGGTAAATCGAATATAAACCAAGAGATTATATTCTGTCATCCTTCCCCTACATCCCCTGGGCATCCCCTGGGCAATCGCCTAAACCGGAACCTTACAACAAGGCAAAGAACTCTGACCCCATTTTCCTACCCCCCCTCCCCCCACTCAAAGGTACTCAACACATGAAGATGTATAATAACCTACTAGTGATGCAGGCAGCGAAACTAGACCCCTTCATCACTAACTTGCTGACAGCAACAAGTGACTACAAATCATTTTGAAAGGCAATCAAAACCCGGCTATTCAAAAAACACATCCAGCTATCCTAACTCTCCCCATGTCCTTCCCCCGCCCTCAAAATAACTCCCCCTCAATTTGACACTCTTCTTGCATTTTCTCCACAATGTTTCAACTACGAAACCAGCCCCTAAATTGTAATAATTTTATAAACGGCCAGTTGTCTCCTGATTTCTACTCATATTGTAATTTCTCCTCTGCTCGCTACCCATCTTGTAACCTCTCCTCTAAGACTCAACTATGTAACCAGCCCCTAGTGTGTAATTTTTCCTGGAAATGTCCAGTTTTCTTCTGTTATAATCCGCCTAGAACTGCAAGATACAGGCGGAATAGAAGTCACTAATGTAATGTAATGTAATTCCTACTCTCCCTCCTGGTGGTGTCCCTCTTTCGCCCGCACCACACCGGCAGTTCTCCTGCCATCAGCCGCTGACCCGGCAACTTCCCCACCCCAAAGAAGCATGACCCACCACCCTCCTGGGCCCAGCGGTAGGAGCCCTGGGCTTACCGTGCTTCCATGGTGGTTTACCGGGAACATTGGGGCAGGAGTGATTCTCTCTCGCTCCTGCTCTTGACAATGGAAATGTCAACTTTTCACTATGAAAAATTGTCAAGCACCTCTATGCCATTTTCTTGGGAAACAAGCATGAATTAAAATCAAGCCATAGAGACTTTAGGTGCTTTTTGTATCTCCACATCCCATCAATGCTTGCACACCACGTGTCACACGCCCATCTATTGCACGGGACACCAGTCTCTATCACCATCTGTTGCACTGGGTGGTAATCCCTACACAATACCCAATTCATTTTTATAACAGAATTCTTTGTGACTCTTTACAAATATATTAAGACCTACTTTTGGATTTATTTTCATTGATTATGTTTGAAGTCACTTATGCTTCTTATTTGTGTTTGTTTCTACATTTTCTTTGTTAATATAAAGAAACCCAATGCATTTTATGATGAGCTTTTGAAGGTAACCCTTCTTCAGATCAGAAAAAAGCAAATGTAGACAAATATCAGTATATATGAGGAAAATATGAAAGTATTTTAGGATTAGGAAGAGGGAGGGATGGGTGGGTAGGTGGGCGGGCAGGAGACAGAAATGGTGGAAGAGCAGTTTTAAATGTCTTTATAATGGGAAAGAAAGTCCAGATCTCTGTTAAGTCCAGTCTGGTAGGTGTCAAACTACCTTATCACTTTGATTTCAAAGGTTTTTACGTTCTTGGATTGTTTTGAAGCTCCCTTGTACTATTCTCACCATAAAATCATTGGTGCAGTGGTCAGTTTTTCCAAAGTGTTGGCCAGAAACCTCCATCTCTAATTCAAGGTTTAGAATCCCTGATTATTTTTCAAAAGCTGTATTTTCTTTTTGGAAATTTAGATCGGACTTTCAGAGAGGTAACAGTTAATTAAGGCCTAGATTCACTAAGCTCACCGATCGTGTCCCAACCAATTTGCGAGCCTTCTCCGACCCTGACCCGATTCACTAACCTGCTCAATACGATCTGCACCCGATACGATCCGCACATGTAAATGAGAGGAAATGGCATGCATAAGTAGGAAGGCAGCGATTCACTAAACAGAAAATGGAACACCGATTGGGCTTGCCTATCCAAAAAGAAGCGACTGCTGAGGACCATTCGCTCACGTCCTTGCCGACTGTCCTGCTCTTTGCCGTGCTGAAATCCCAGCCTTGCAGCCCTGAAATCCCAGTATCAAAAATAAAACCGTCAAAATAAAACATCTCCCTAGTGCAATAAGTGCCCTGCTATCTGCCGCCCTGCCTCTCTGCAAGCCCATGGTTTTAACCCGCTGGTTTAAAGCGGGGCTGCACTATGGCGTGTTCTGCAAAACATGTTCAGTTCCATTGAAATGATTCTCGTGGGGCCAGCCAGTGCAGCCACCCCACCCCCCCCACCCCCTTTCGTTTTGACCTCAAACTTGTGCGGAGAGCAGGCGCATGCGCGGATCACATCTACAGGCAAAGAGGATGACCTGTGCATGCGTCTGGATTGCTCTGCAGTGATCCGTGGGGTCGCTAAGGGGGCGTGCGTCCGATCACTTCATTTGCATGAGGACTCTGTAGTGAATCGGTCGCCTGGCAAGACTCGGCCACAGATTGCCCAGATCGGTTAGTTTTAGTGAATCTAGGCCTAAGGCCATTACGTATATTTACATCGGAATCAGGTATAGAATGCAGTCATCACATAACCTAAAGAAAATAAAATGCAAATACATTTTCTGTTGTTCTTTGTACATTGTCAGACAATTCAGAATTAAGAAAAGTGTATTTGGATTTTTTTTTTTTTTTAATCTTATATTGAACTGTTGTTGAGTTGTGACATTGCATATGATAAATAGGCTCCACTCATGTTTGTTTAGTTGACTTATGAGCGCTTTGTTTGCTGTTTAATTAATTAATTAGTCTGTAATGTCTTGTTTCTCTTATTGAAGGGCTCCCAGAAAGGAAGACTTAGTGAGCGTGTAGTTACCCAGTACCACTACACCCAGTGGCCTGACATGGGTGTTCCAGAATATACGCTCCCGGTGCTCACATTTGTACGGAAAGCATCTTCTGCTAAACGCAGTTCCATGGGTCCCGTGGTGGTTCATTGCAGGTGAACTGTTTAGTAACTTCATAGCACTGCAAGAGCATGCATCTGTTTTAAGGTGTAAAACATGAGTATGCCAAAGCACATATAAGGTCTTACAAAAGGCAAGGGAGATGTCTTTCCAACCAGTGATAAAATCTTTATTCAAAATGTGGTCCCACCAAGGATCCTAGTTTCAGCGTATTGAAGACCCCTTCCTCAGGGGACACTTGTTTGGAACCTTCAAATGCACCGATGTGAAAGAGTTCTTAGCAAAGCAAAGCAGCGACACTCAAAATGTAGAAAACAAAAGTGAAAGCACATATATAAGAACAAGAATTGCCACTGCTGGGTCAGACCAGTGGTCCATCATGTCCAGCAGTCCGCTCCCGCAGTGGCCCCCAGGTCAAAAACCAGTGCCCTAACTGAGACTAGCCCTACCAGCGTACGCTCTTGTTCACCAGGAAGTTGTCTAACTTTGTCTTGAATCATTGGAGGGTGTTTTCCCCTATGACAGATTCCAGAAGAGCATTCCAGTTTTCTACCACTCTCTGGGTGAAGAAGAACTTCCTTATGTTCGTACGGAATCTATCCCCTTTCAATTTTAGAGAGTGTCCTCTCGTTCTCCCTACCTTGGAGAGGGTGAACAACCTGTCCTTATCTACTAAGTTTATCCACTTCAGAACCTTGACTGTTTCGATCATGTGGTACCAGCCATATTAGTGGCTAGGAATGAGCAAAATTTGCTCTATGACAGGTTTAGCAATGACATACCTCTTCCCCCCAGGCCTACTCCAGTCTCCGTTGATCCAGCGTAGCACGAGTGATGCCTATGGCTGTTGCCACATACCGTATGGTGGCTTTGACCATTCATCCATGTCATGGGGTACACCATACTGTATTAAGTGAAAGGTCACTGCCATCACATTGAGAAGCATGGGAAACAGTGGTTGATTGTGGAGGTTCTTTTCATGGAACCTTATTTGAACCTCCTGAAATTCTCTATCCTAAACCCATATCACTCTCCCAGCTGTGAAGAGCCCAGTTCAGAAGTGTGGATTCAGTATAGCTCATGTTTTTATGTCTTTTCTCCTCTGCAGCGCTGGTGTTGGAAGAACAGGTACTTACATTGTTCTAGACAGCATGTTGCAACAGATTCGACATGAAGGGACTGTCAACATATTTGGCTTCTTAAAACACATTCGTACACAAAGAAACTACTTGGTACAAACAGAGGTAAGAATAGAAACATTAAAACAGAGAATTATATAAGCTATTAATAATATTTAAATGTGTTTATTTGTATAAAGCTGGTTTTCTCTCAGTTATATAACCTAAGTGTTCATATTTTTGTACACGTTATCATATATACTATAATATAAACCTTTCCAAATATAAACTGAGATAACAGCTTTCCCTCCCAAAAATGGGGGAAAACTGTTAAAACGACTATAAAATATATTCAAGTGTTCCGCTCCTTCTCCCCTCTCCCATGGTGTCTTTCATTTCTCCCATCTCCCCTCCCCCATGGTATCCTACATTTCTCCCTTCCTCTCTCCCCCGTGGCATCCTGCATTTCTCCCATCTCCCCTCCCCCATGGTGTCTTCCATTTCTCCCTTCAACCCTCCCCTATGGGATCCTTCATTTCTCCCATCTCCCCTCCCCCATGGTGTCTTCCATTTCTCCCTTCAACCCTCACCTATGGGGTCCTGCATTTCTCCCATCTCCCCTCCCCCATGGTGTCTTCCATTTCTCCCTTCAACCCTCCCCTATGGGGTCCTGCATTTCTCCCATCTCTCCTCCCCCATGGTGTCTTCCATTTCTCCCTTCAACCCTCACCTATGGGGTCCTGCATTTCTCCCATCTCCCCTCCCCCATGGTGTCTTCCATTTCTCCCTTCAACCCTCACCTATGGGGTCCTGCATTTCTCCCATCTCCCCTCCCCCATGGTGTCTTCCATTTCTCCCTTCAACCCTCCCCTATGGGGTCCTGCATTTCTCCCATCTCTCCTCCCCCATGGTGTCTTCCATTTCTCCCTTCCTCCCTCCCCCGTGGCATTCTGCATTTCTCCCATCTCCCCTCCCCCATGGTGTCTTCCATTTCTCCCTTCCTCCCTCCCCCGTGGCATCCTGCATTTCTCTCATCTCTCATCTCCCCTCCCCCATGGTGTCTTCCATTTCTCCCTTCAACCCTCCCCTATGGGGTCCTGCATTTCTCCCATCTCCCCTCCCCCATGGTGTCTTCCATTTCTCCCTTCAACCCTCACCTATGGGGTCCTGCATTTCTCCCATCTCCCCTCCCCCATGGTGTCTTCCATTTCTCCCTTCAACCCTCCCCTATGGGGTCCTGCATTTCTCCCATCTCTCCTCCCCATGGTGTCTTCCATTTCTCCCTTCAACCCTCACATATGGGGTCCTGCATTTCTCCCTTCTCCCCTCCCCCATGGTGTCTTCCATTTCTCCCTTCAACCCTCACCTATGGGGACCTTCATTTCTTCCATCTCCCCTCCCCTCCCCTCCCCCATGGTGTCTTCCATTTTTCCCTTCAACCCTCCCCTATGGAGTCCTTCATTTCTTCCATCTCCCCTCCTCTCCCCCATGGTGTCTTCCATTTTTCCCTTCAACCCTCCCCCATGGTATCCAGCATTTTTGCCCTTTCCTCCTGTGGCTGGAACTATTGGAAAGAGGAGCAAAGTCCTTCACTCCGCAGCATCCCCTGGATCACAAGTCTGGGGTGGTACTGTGACTCTCTTCGCTGATACCGACTAGGATTACCAGATGTCCGGATTTCCATGGACATGTCCTCCTTTTGGGGACATGTCCGGGGGTCCAGACGGCTTTTGAAAATCCGCCACTTTGTCCGGGTTTTGAAAAGGTCCAACCAATTGCCATCGGGCAGGACGGCATCCGTGCATGCCACGCAATGACATCACGTGCATGACATCATCACGTTGCATCCGCACATGTGCGGATACCCTCTTGCCTGATGAGAGCAGGCAGTGGGGGCGGGGCTAGGGCAGGACTGGGGCATAACGGGGCGCGGATGGGTGGAACTCGGTGGGCTTGGGGCTGGTCTAGGGGTCCAAATTTTCCATTTGGAAAATCTGTTAACCCTAATACCGACAGCATTGTGGTCAGCTGCTGTGGAGGCCTTGAGAATCTGCACATGCTCAAGGCCTGCCAGCTCCCAGCACCTTAACCTCCTGTTTTGAAGGAGGCAGGAGCACATAACATACAATCACCTAGTTATAGAATTGTCCTTTTTTAATTTATCACATTTTTAATCATAATAAATTAGACAAAAACACATATAGACCAACCACAAAAAATTACAAATTGTTCATCCTATATAAAACCCTAAGGATTTTGTGTTCCCTGCCGCCGTGGTGTGTGATCCGTGGCCGTGTTCCATTTTAGAACCCGGCGGCAGGGAACACTCTGGCCACTCCCCTCCTCCCGCCCTCACTCACCAACCACTGCTGCTGGAGGAAGCTGCAGGCAAGCTCTCTCCCAGCAGCGCCAGAGCCGCATCATCGCCGCCCAATACCGCTGCCGACGCCGCTCTTCAAAGGAGCCTGGTGAGAATAGCGGCCGCCTGTAACAAACTTCACAGGCCGCTCAGCACCTCAGTAGCACGTTTCCTCTGACGTATGCGATCAAGTCAGAAGGAACTTGCTACTGAGGTGCATAGCGGCCTGCGAGGTTCGCTACAGCTGGCCGCTATCCTCACCAGGCTGCAAACGAACATGCTGGACAGGGGGAGCAGGTAAGGGGCGAGGATGGGCCGGGGAGCAGGGAAGAGGGACAGGGGGAGCACGAAAGAGGTGCTGATGGGCCAGGGAGCAGGGAAGAGGGACAGGGGGAGCACGGAAGAGGTGCTGATGGACGGGGAACGGGAAAGAGGCTGCAAACGAACATGCTGGACAGGGGGATAAGGTAAGGGGCGCTGATGTTTCTATGTTTCTATGTTTCTATGTTTCTATGATGGACCGGGGAGCAGGGAAGAGGGACAGGGGGAGCACGGAAGAGGTGCTGATGGACCGGGGGAAGGGAAGAGGGACAGGGGGAGCACAAAAGAGGTGCTGATGGACTGGGGAGCAGGGAAGAGGGACAGGGGGAGCACGGAAGAGGTGCTGATGGACTGGGGAGCAGGGAAAAGGGACAGGAGGAGCACAGAAGAGGTGCTGCTGAACACGGGGGGACATAAAAGGAACGGAGAAGGGCTACTGCTGGACAGGGGGAGCTGGCAAGGGGTGGTGGTGGACAGCGGAGGAAAAAGAGACAGAAAGAAAGAAAGACAGACAGAAAGCAGCCAAGGAGAGAGAGAGAGAGAAAGACACATCTATTCTAGCACCCGTTAATGTAATGGGCTTAAAGACTAGTCCTGAATAAACAGGGTTAAGAATAAGAAACTAAAAAGGAACATAAATATATTTAACCAAGTGAGAGACCCCTTGCAAGTATTCCTTCAGCCAAGTAAACAGCAGAATAGCTTTTCAATTATGAGATCCTATCCTAGTACCCTTCCCTGTCGTTCAAAACTTCTTAAAGTTGCTTAGGATCAAAATAATGTCTTAACAATTACAGGGATATTTCAACAGAAAGGATGCTCATAGGACAAGAACTGTTGCCCCCTCTTTTACAAAGGTGCGCTAAGCTTCTTAGCGCACGCTAAATATTGCACGCTATTATATTTGATGCATTATTGTTGTGCTTTGTTGTTGTATTTGTTGTATCTGATGATGTTTGCATCAATAAAACTGTTTGAATCTAAAACGCGCGCTAAACGCTAATGCGTGCATGTTATTCTACGGACGCGTTAGCAGTTAGCACACACGTTTATTTAGCATGCGCTAAATCCACACTAAAAGTCTTAGCGCGCCTTTGTAAAAGAGGGCCTTGCTTTAAACATCAGAAATTCTTACCTTCTATTTGCATTATTTTATTTATTTAAAAATTTATATACCGTATGTTATCTCTATGGTTTACATAATCACATGTGGTTTAACAAGACGCAGCTAAGTATTCTTTTGTATCAAACAATTTTTTGATAAGCTTTTCACAATACAAATAGTTCTATGAACTTTATATTTATGAACTGTATTTTTATCGATTGATTTTTTTTCCACACATTTTTTACCTTCACGTGAATTTTTCTCTATGGACTAAATTATGTTTGCAGTTTGTTATAAATTTGGACTAATGGCTTTTTTAACATCTAAGATTTGTAATATTCAACTTTTATAATAGGGAATTTTATAGTATCACAATATGAACTTTTTCTAAGCACTTGCACTTTAGCCTTTTCACATACATTTTGGGGTTTGAGGGAGTTTATTGACATTAGCTTAAGATTTTTTTATTTTTATTTTTTATTTTCTCACCTATTTTCTTCACATTTTTTTATTATTTTTGTATTCAGTCCTCCCCCTTGATGGTAAAGTGAATAAGGCATTGATTATCTTTCATTTACACTGATTGAGTGTTAACATTTATATGGACTATATGATGTATGGGGCAACCCTCACTAAGTCCGGTGCTAGACATCTATGAGGCACTGCCCGAGCCTATAGTCCCTCGTCCATTTATAAAGGCTCATACTGATGTCCATTATTCAAGTTTTGAGCCTTCACATCTCCTTCAAGGGACGAGGACTGTTTAGCCAATTCTTTATTCATATTACATAATCACAGTCATAAAGGTTAGACAAACAAACATTTTAAATAGTTACAAAAACCATACCATAAAATTTGATCATCAATCAGGTTAATACATTAGAAAAATTATTATTATTATTAATAAAGTTATTAGGACATGGTGATATATTTAAATTGGTTTGGGAACCATTGACATCTTTTATGAATGCAGTATAACTGGATTGTTGTTTTTTTTTTTAATTTGGTGTACTTCTATTCACATCCAGGGTGGGTGGGTGGAGGGAGGGAATACTTTATTATTATATAAGATAAGGATTTTGAAAGTAAAAATATGTATTATTGATTTACTGATTATTTAATAGAAGGGTGGGTGGGATAAAGATACTGTATGTGTATATTTATAAGTTGAATGTGCATTCTGTGCTTTATTCTCTGGTTGCTAATATGTATATTGCACTGTAAAGTTTTTTGGAAAATTAATAAAATATTTTTTTTTAAAAAGAAAAAATTATTAAAAATTTAAATACTTGTTACCAGGAACTGCTCATCATACATCAAAAAAATATAAACGTAATATTAGGTTATGATCAGTCTCAAGAGCAAAAGTGACCATTAATGTAACTAGGATTGGCCTTTTTATCTCCCATACTGATCTTCCTATACTAGCAACTCTACTGAATATCCGTGTCAAACTGTCCATTGTAACTTCCTGGGTAACTGACCCAACCTCTTGTAATGTAATCCGACCTTGAACTGAATAGGTAACATAACATAACATTTCCTCTGTCACGCGCTTCGATTGTATGCTGTCTGCGAACAGGCATTTATTGCACTTGAAATTGTAAATGACCTTGAGCTGAAACCGAAAAAGCAAACTGGAAATTCAAAGTCTCATGATTGCGTCCTATTGCCACTTTTCCAGGAACAGTACATCTTTATTCATGACGCACTGGTTGAGGCGATACTCAGCAAAGAAACAGAGGTGCCTGACAGTCACATACACACCTATGTTAATGCACTTCTGACTCCTGGACCTTCGGGAAGGACAAGACTGGAAAAGCAGTTCAAGGTAAGCTGCCAGCGTCTGCTTGTAAACAAAGGAGGTCATTGTAGAAAGGCTTTCCAAGTGGACAACCAAGTTCTGCAAGTGGAAAAAGCCATCTCCAAAGTGAAGAACTGGACCTACATAGACTTCCAAATTCTATAAAAGTGCTAAAAGTTGCAATTTAATTGAATAACAAGCCAATTAGCTCCAGTAATTGGCTTTTTAACATGTAATTATTGGTGCTAATTAAAATCAATTAAAAGATATGCATGCAAATTTATGCATGGGATCTGCACCCAAATTTACATGCAAGTCAAAAAAGGTGGCACGGAAATGGGTGAATTGAAGATATAGAAACATAGAAACATAGAAGATGATGGCAGAAAAGGGCTATAGCCCATCAAGTCTTCCCACCCTACTGACCTATCCTCTTAAGTCTATACCTGGCGACCGATATTCCAGTTCGACCCTCGTAGGAATTCCACATAGGTATCCCATTTATTCTTAAAGTCCAGCACGCTGCTGGCCTCGATCACCTGCGCTGGAAGCTCATTCCAACGGTCAACCACTCTTTCTGTGAAGAAATACTTCCTGATGTCATGAAGAAATACTTCCTGATGTTACTTTAAGTTACGCACGTAATTATAGAATATGGGCTTAATTCTCTTTAGGACGCCAATCGCATGTTAATCACGCATCGGCGTCCTAAAGAGAATTGCGTCTACAGATGCCTTAAATCTAGGCCAGCATTTTGAAGGCTTACATTTAAGGCGCCTGTCTCATGCCTATGGAGATACGTAGGAACCCTTAAGCACGCCCAAGGCCACTTCTGGGCAAAACCATGCCCATGCCCCACCTTTGGCATGCTTACGCATACCTACGTGTTTTCTGTAGATGCGCTACAGACGCCTAAAATCTAGGTGTCCTTCATGGCACAATTAAAAAAAAAAATCAAACACGTGTCCCGATTGGCTGCCAGACGGCGGTAGGATTCCTACCGCCACCTGCAATCAAGACACACATTTCGAGAATCAGACTCTACAGGCATTTGCATCATGTTTTTCTTTGGTGCAAATGGCCATGCCTAAATTTAGGCGTTGTTCCCAGGCATAAGCACTATTCCATAAACCACACCTAACTTTAAGGCCCTCTTTTACTAAGCTGTGCTAACCAATTAGTGTGCGCTAATCGATTTAGCTCATGCTAAACGCTAACACGTGCATGTTAGTCTACGGACACGTTAGTGTTTAGCACGCGCTAATTCGATTAGCGTGAGTAAATCGGTTAGCGCACCTTAGTAAAAGAGGGCTTATAGAATAACGCATATATAGAATTTAGCCCAGAAAGCTATGTGTTGGCAGTACCGTATTTTCACGCATATAACGCGCGCGTTATATGTGTTTTTTACAAACCGTGCATAACCTTGCGCGTTATACGTGTGAGCACGTTGTACAAAATTTTTTTTACATAGTTCCCCCCCCCGACGCCCGATTCATCACCCGGAAGGAGCGCTCGCACTCCCACCCCGAAGGACCGCTCGCACCCCCACCCGAAGGACCGCTCGCACCCCCACAGCCTCCCCCCCTCCCCCATAGAGAAGCTGTCTACCTTGTTTCCGGATGCCAGCCCAGCTGTTTCCTCTGCCGGCGGTCCTGCCCCTTCTCAAAGCCCTGCGCTGCTTCCTCTTCAGGCGGTCCCGCCCTTTCTCTGATGTCAGAGAAAGGGCGGGACCGCCGGAAGAGGAAGCAGCGCAGCACAGGGCTTTGAGAAGGGGTGGGACCGCCGGCAGAGGAAACAGCTGGGCTCGCTGGCATCCGGAAACAAGGTAGACAGCTTCTCCATGGGGGAGGGGGGGAGGCTGTGGGGGTGCGAGCGGTCCTTCGGGTGGGGGTGGGAGTGGTCCTTCGGGGTGGGAGTGCGAGCACTCCTTCAGGGTGGGAGTGCGGGTGCGTGCGAGCAGTCCTTCGGGGTGGGGGTGCGAGCGGTCCTGCGGGGGGGTGAATTGGACGTCGGGGGGGCATCAGGCTTTCAGGGTAGGGATAAGACTTCAAGGGGGAAAGGAGAGTCGGGGCGGGCGAAAAGAGAGTCGGGGTCTCCAGAGGAGAGTCGGGGCGGGCGAAAGGAGAGTCGGGCAGCATGCGCGGTATACGGGTGTGCGCGGTATATAAAAATTTCTGTACATAAATTTGTGTTTTCCGCGTGCTATACCCGTGTGCGCGTTTTACACAGGTGCGCGTTATCTATGTGAAAATACGGTAGTCCTTTGCAAGCAGAGTTTAAGATTTACACATTCGGCCCCTAGATTCTACATGTGGTACTTTGAGTTGCGCTTGCAAATTTGTCTCTGCAGTCAGCTTAGTAGAATAACGAGCCAATTCAATAAAGTCCATAAATAATAATAATTAGCGCAGATATTTTTTCAATAAAAAGCAATTAGCAATAATTGGCAATAATTAGAATTTACGTGCACTTTTACTGGGGTCAGTAGCATGAAATTTTTACTATTTTGGGGGGTTTTGCCAGGTACTGGTGACCTAGATTGGTCATCGTAAGGATGGGCTACTGGGCTAGATTAACTATTGGTCACACCCAGAAAGGCTATTCTTATGTTCGTAGGTGTATTCTATAAATTCCAGTGCATGGATCTGAAAAGGGGGTGTGGCCATGGGAGAGTCATGGGTGGATCAGAGGCGTTCTTACAATTTATGCACATTGGTTTAGAATTAGGGGGACCCGTGACTCATTACGGGCGGGGATTTACATCAAATTTTCATTAATGTAAATGGAGCTAGGCGCTATTCTATAAACTGCACCTAACTGTAATCGCAGTTTATAGATTAGCCCTAAGTGCTATTTTTTCAACACTGATTTTTTTAGGCACCATTTATAGATTTCCCCCTCCCCCCCACTGTGCAACGTGCAAAATATACATCTCATCAGGGCAGATATGTGTATACCTGCTTCAGAGATGCCCAAAAGCTCTGAGATAGACCCCCACCCACGCTACACCCCAGACCCCCACCCAGGCTCCACAGAACACAAAAGCCAAATTCATAATAGTACACCAAAAATGATAAACATAAATTAAAACCAAATCCCAAGAAACCACACCTTTCACGTAGTACAACACCAAAGAAATAGAAAGATCCATTTCCTCCTATACTGTGCAAAATATAAAGATTGCACATGCCAGGGGTGGTGTTAGGCCAAGAAGTGCAATTAGGGTAATTGCCCCCCTGCTTAAAGAGAGCCCTAAGCCTGCTGGAAGCGGAAGATTGCATGGGCCAATAATGATCTTTGGAGTCTCCATCTCAAATTTTTACTCTGGGCCCTAGCCATGTCTAACACCAGCACTGGCAGGATAAACTTTTCAATTCTCATATATTCTAATCAAAATTATTTTTCTACCTTTTGTTGTTGATCTTTTTATTTTTCAAGTCATGTTGGTCATGTCTTCTCTTATCTCACTCGCCAGGGTCTCCTGCTCATTTGACATTTCTTCTTTCTCTTTGCTCACCATCCATCTTCCATATTTGTATACCTATCTTTCCCTTTTCTATGTCCCCTATATTTCCCTGTCTAGCATCTTCCCTGTGTCTATTTCCCTGCATTTATCATCATTACTCTATGTCCTGCATCACTCCTCTATGTCTCTATGCCCCCCAAATCCAGCATCTCCCTTCTATGCTCCTATTCTCTCACATTCTCCAGCTCTAGCCCCCCTCCTGTGCCCTTCCCTCCAGCTCCAGCCCCCCTCCTTTGCCCTTCCCTCCAGCTCCATCCTCTTCCATCGCCCCTCCTGTGCCCTTCCCTACTGCTCCAGCCTCTCTTCCTGTACCCTTCTCTCCAGCTCCAGCCCCCATCCTGTGCCCTTTCTTCCAGCACCCCTTCTGTGCCCTTCCCTCCAGCTCCAGCCCTCCTATTGTACCCTTTCCTCCATCCCCAGCATCTCTCTGCTGTGCCTTGTATTCCCTCCCCTTTCCCCTCAGGTCTGATAGCTCCAGCTTCACCCTCTCCACCCCCTCGTTGGTCCGATGGCTCCAGCCTGCTTCCTGCATGTCAAACACAGCACCATACCTCCCTCCCTCCTCTCCCTGCTACTGGTACAACTCTTCTAGGAGGGTGAGCAGATGCCTACACAGGCCTGCTCGACGCTCCTTGCAGCCTTCCTTCGACGGTCCTTGCCAGGCCCCTCTGTATGATAAAAAAATTCCTCTTTTCACAAAGACAGGAAGTTGCATCATGAAGAGAAGCCCAACAGAGGTAATGCCACAGCACTGTCGAGCAAGCCTGTGGAGGGATTGTCTCGCTCTCTTAGAAGGGATGCCAGCATCAGGGAGGGAGGGAGGTATGGGAGCAAAACTTTTTACCATTCCCATGGGACAGTAGAAAGAATCGCTCCCATACACGCCAATTTGGGGGGGGGCCCTGTGGCCCACTATTCTGATGCCTATGCTTATACCCGCTGTTCCCACTAAGCTGACTGGGAGAACTCCACATACAGGCCTGCCAGTGGGTGGTGCTGTTTCACTATCACATTTTCAATAGTGAGGGACAGGCAAGCTCTGCAGGACTCCAGGGAAGCTGCCTGTCCCTAGTGATTGAAAACAATCCTGAAGAACCAATCCCCCACTGGCTGCAATGCAGTTGGAGAATTCCTGCTCAGCTTAGAAGAAACAGTGCTTATACCATTAGTATTTACTCTTACTGCCACTATTTGCACTTATACCATTGCATCCATTTAGATGATCGGTTCTTCCAGTTTGTAAAACCTTTTAGTAAACATTAATCTTATACATAGGTGAAAGATATTGTATTCTAGCTTATTGTCTGTAGTTAGAATCATTCAGACCATCACTACAGCAACATGGCAGTGCTCGTGTGACTGTGACCTTGGATAGAAAGCATAATTAGATCCATATTCTTGGCACTCTAGTATATTCTCTAATATATTTTTTAAAACTTGGAAATTCAATAAAAAAGAACACACAGCCTTTGCAATAAAGAAAAAAAAAGGTTTCTTTTAAGGTAAATTGCATATCCTCAAAGTGTGTTCTCACATACAGACTGCCAGAGTGCGTCACTCAAGGGGACCTAGAATCTCACAGATGGAGCCTTATGTGTTCCAGCCCCCAGGTAGATGAACAAGTCATTACAGAAGAAGTGGGGATAACTAGAGAAGAATCAGACAGAATGAAAACAGGCGATTTTCATTGGCTTTTTGAATACCTTTTGTGCCTCTGAATTTGCAGATCAGAGATTCTAAGCACTGAGACAGTCCTCAAAGAGAAGTACTTTGGTCGCAGCTATTCCTGCGATTGCCGAAAGGCTTTGTATTTCACATAGAGATGAGCGGTTGTACTGTATACACAATGCACCCTAATGGAACAATAAGGGCTGCAAGGAGGGGAGGGGGGTTATTATTTTCTGCGCAGTGGTACTGAACACGTAAGCGCAATAATGTTTTGGTTTAGTAATGCTGTAATGGATATTCCTTCTTCTGTTCTTCTAGAGCAAAGGTCGGCAACCTGTGGCTCTCCAGGCCCTGACTCTTTAATCGCCCTCTCAACCCCATGATCCCCACCCCCTTACGCCTACCGAGGTACCTGGTGGTCCAGCGGGGGGTCTTTGTGGCAGGAGCAAGGCCCTCTCGCTCCTGCCTACTCGCAGCTGCCTTCTAAAATAGCTGCCGTGACCTCTTCCAGCTACTCGCGGCATTTCCTGTAGTACCGCGAGCTGCTGTGAGAGGTCGCTACAGACATTTTAGAAAGCAGCCCGGAAGAGGGAAGAGTGAGAGGGCTGTGCTCCTGCCACAAAGACCCCCGCTGGACCACCAGGTACCTCAGTAGGCCAAGGGTGGGAATTGTGGGGTTGGAAGGGAAATTAAAGAATCGGGGCCTGGACAGGGGAGAGAACCTTGGCTTTGGGTTGGCAGGGAGAGGCAGGAGAGGGAAGGATGAGAGGTGCAGAGACCTGTAAGAGGTTGGAGGGAAGAGAAGCTACACCTTGCGACTCTTTGTAAACCTTGGGTCAAACATTCCGGATAAATTGGTTTTTTGCTTTAAAAAGGCTGCCGACCCCTGCACTAGAAAGTGAGTTCTTATTACATGTAGTTCAACCATCCCGAGTATTAGGATTCATATTGGATTCAACTTTGTCTTTTGAGACTCTATTAATAATCGAATTAAGAACATATTATTTTAAAACTTGAACAGTTAAGATATGCTCTAACTTCTATGACAAGCATTTTTCTCTAGTAGTGCAATGATATTATCCAGCTTAGACTCTATTGTAACACATTTTACTGCAGCATCCCACAGAAGTTAATGATCAAACTAGAAATGCTTCAAAATACGGCAGCAAGAATGGTTTTTCATTGTTCTAGTATGATAAAGCATCCTCACTGCTGAAAACATTTAATTGACTTCTTGTATCTGCAAGAGTGCAGTTCAAAGTACTTTGTTATTCACTAGTCTTTAAGCCCGTTACATTAACGGGTGCTAGAATAGATGTGTCTGTCTGTCTTTCTTTTTTTCTGTCTCTCTCTCTCCTTAGCCACTGTCTGTCTGTCTTTCTTTCTTTCTGTCTCTCTCTCTCCTTGGCCGTTTTCTGTCTGTCTTTCTTTCTTTCTGTCTCTCTCTCTCCTTAGCCGCTGTCTGTCTGTCTTTCTTTCTTTCTGTCTCTCTCTCTCCTTGGCCGTTTTCTGTCTGTCTCTCTTCCTGGCCCCCTGCCCCCCCCCTGAGCAAACCAAAATTGCTGCCTGCCCCCCAGCACACCCCTGCCCCCCCCCAAAGCAGCCCCTTTTCCCTCTCCCCCTCCACTTCCCTGTGCAGCAGTAGCAGCCGGACGTCTCACAGTACCTCGAAGAACACCCTTCTGCCGTTGCTCTCACCGCCGCAGGCATCGCAAGCCACCGCACATGCCGCAAGCCGCAACACGCTGCATATGCTGAAAATCGAACATGGCCACGGAGTCTCAAATCATGCTGTCAGGGATCACGGAGTTGTAAGTGCGCATGCGCGCTTAGGGTTTTATTATAGAGGATAAACTAGTTTATGGCTTTGTTCCTGATCACTTGAAGAAGCTATAGAATTTTTCTTTTTTTTTCTCCTTAAATAATACTTGTCATTCTAAACAAAAGATTTAGCTTTTTTATAACCTTCGCTTGTTAGTTTGAGATACAGCAAACATTGGAAGGCTTCTTTTCCTATTTTCTTTTTCTTTTTCCTTTTCCGTTTCTGTATGGAATGGTTTGCCCCTTATATTTAGAATGAATTCTCTTTTTGAAGTTTGTTTTGGATTTTTTTTTTTTAAACTATGTTTTATTTTGTCATAGTTGTTAATTTACTTTAGCAATGAATTATGGGCCCTCTTTTATTAAGCCATGATAGAGATTAGAGAATGACACAGGGACAATTTTTCCCCATCCCCACAGGAACTCATTTTCCTGTCCTGTCCTGAACCCGTGAGTTCATTTCCTGTCCCTGCCCCATTTCTGCAAGCTCTATCCTCATCTGCACAAGTCTCAAACTCTTTAAAATCATAAGTGTTCGAGGCATGTGCGGTTAAGGCAGAGCTTACAGGAATGGAGCAAGGCCAAGGACAACAACAAAACTCGCGGGCACGGGATGGCGAAATTGAGTTCCTGTGGGGATGGGGACAAATTTGTCCCTGTGTCATTCTCTAGTAGAGATTTTGGAGCACTAAATGGTCCAACACTGCTCCAGTGCTCATAGAATTCCTATGAACATCAGAGCAACGTTGATGCATATAGTGCTCCAGGTAGAAATCTCTACCACGGCTTAGTTAAAAGAGGGCCTATATTTTTTTATGGAGTTTAAAGTTATTTATGTTAAGTATTTTATTTTTTATTAAGTTATATTCACTGTATCTTTTGATCTACTTTCCGTATAGTAAGTCAATAATAATGTAAACCACATAGGACCTTTTGAATTTCACGGTATAGAAACTTTTGTCTTAGATTAGATTAGACAAATGTGGTCTCTACTTGCTCTGTTTCACTGTTTCAGCTGCTAAGCCAGGCCAATGTACTTCAATCTGATTATTCAACTGCTCTGAAGCAACATAACAGGGAAAAGAACCGAACTTCGGCCATCATTCCTGGTAAGATGATCATTGACTGGTTGCAGTCTTAAGAAAAAAAATAGATAACTATAGAATGCATGTTTGATATAATTTTTTCCTGTCTTAGGAGCAGCAACAGCTAAAAAAAAACAAATTAGTTTTCTGTATAATTTTTATCTTCATTTGGATCTTACTTTCCAGAACATTCCTTTCATTTTCTTTCCATAGTAGATGACGGCAGATAAAGACCCGAATGGTCCATCCAGTCTGCCCAACCTGATTCAATTTAAATTTTTTTTTTTTAATTTTATTTTTTGTAATTTTTCTTCTTAGCTATTTCAGGGCAAGAATCCAAAGCTTTACCCGGTACTGTGCTTGGGTTCCAACTGCCAAAATCTCTGTTAAGACTTACTCCAGCCCATCTACACCCTCCCAGCCATTGAAGCCCTCCCCTGCCCATCCTCCACCAAACGGCCATACACAGACACAGACCGTGCAAGTCTGCCCAGTAACTGGCCTAGTTCAATATTTAATATTATTTTCTGATTCTAAATCTTCTGTGTTCCATATAAAAATAGTTCTGTAAAATGGTACTAATCTAGGCAGCAGAGTCTAATCGTGTTAAGGGCGATACAGCTAGGTTTTAATGTACATAAGAACATAAGAATTTGCCTCCGCTGGGTCAGACCAAGGGTCCATCGAGCCCAGCGGTCCGCTCCCGCGGCGGCCCATCAGGTCCATGACCTGTAAGTGATCTATTGTCTAACCCTTGGATTCCTACTTCCTTATATCCTGAAAACCCTCTTCTTCCCTCTTATCTTTGCCCTCATCACATTAACATGTATGTGCTGAAATGTAAATGAAGTAGTGCCGTATGCAAAGGAGACTTGGCTAGTCCCGTAGCACTCATAGTATGGTAGATTCTCCACATCCCCTGTTTCTCAGAGGCTTGTTAAAACCTGAATATGTAATAGCTGTCTCCGATGAGGTATTTTTAGGGCAATTGTATGACCAGATGCATGTAGTTTATGTGCCTTATGCACCTAACTTATACTGAAAGGTCACTTGGACACACAAAGTCAGAGGCGTGAAGAAAGTACAAGAGGTTTATTACAGCATGCCGGACTCTAGTACAGTGAACAGCCTGCTTACTAGAGTGTTAGAATCAGGAAATGCATGGACTTTTATGCCCTTTTCACTAAACATATGCAAACTAATACATGCAAAAACTACAACTTCTCATTTGTTACTTCTATAACTTTTCTACAATTATTATTGGTCCTAAGCCAGCACTTCTGATAGGTTCAGGGCTACAACTTATAGTCCTATAGGAAACTAGCTCATTTCTCTGCTTATCTAAATCTTACAGTTCTAAATGTTACATGTACAGGAGGGCAGGGTACATCATGGCTCAAACTCTTATCTATTTAGCTTACAATGTTGTAAGGTAGGGCCATACATTTTAGGCAGATGAGGTCAGTAGATTGTACACTGTTTTCAGCTATGTAGGCCAGAGCAATATTTTAAACAACAGTTAACCATTTCATGACCCTACAATACAACACTATTAGTTACACGCATTGCACCCATTGACCTAGCATAAATCATCACGTGTAACTTGCTCATCACGTGTGACTTATGCTCATATTCTATAAAGGCATCCTGGCGCAAAGATGTCATAGAATTGGCTCTCGGGCCCTGATTCTGTAAATAGAGCCTAAATTGGTAGGCGCCTGGGGAAGTGGCAACTACTGCATGTCATTCAAAGTTAGGCGCCATTTATAGAGTCGCGCCTAGTGGCATCTAACTCAAATTAGGCGCTAGTAGGCCTCAAAAACTTAGGCACTAGTATGTTAGGCCAGGGTTTTCGTGGCCTAAAATACTGTCAGGTAGGCGCCTACTGGAGCCTAACTCATTCCACTCCCAAACTCTTCCCCTAACCATGCCTACTTTTCAAGTAGGCATCTTGGTGTAGACACATTTTAATAAATTTTAACTTGATATACAGCGCTGACAATTCGGCGCAAGAAAGAAGTGTGCCGCAGGAAAACTTTGTTTTAAAGAGCTCTGACGGGGGTGTGGGGGGAAGCCCACCATTTTACTGCATTGTGTTCATGCTCCCGTTAGGGGGTGTGGGGGGTGCAACCCCCCACATTATAGAGAAAAAGGAACTTTTCCTGAAAAAAATCAGAAAAAGTTCAGTTTTTTCTATAATGCAGGGTTCTGTCCCCCCCCCCCCAACAGCAGCACAAACACTATGCAGTAAAGTGGGGGGGTTCCCCACTCACACCCCGCTTTGGAGCTCTTTAAAATTAAGTTTTTCCGCGGCGCGCTTCTGTCTTGCGCCGAATTGTCAGCGCTGGATTGTCGTCGCACGACAGACTATGAACCGTGAAATCAGAACAAAGAACTTCATTATAGTTGTCTTTTGTCTTTAATTTTTTGTTTATTTCCAGGGAAGAGGGAGGGTGGGGGGAGGGATACTTTTATTTTAATTTTAGCCCTTTGAATACATACATCCAGGTGGGTGGGACGAGAGTGGGATTACGTTACTACTTTAAATAGGGAAAGGTTATTGAAAGAATCTATGTATTTATGTTTTTGTTGACTAAATGTGCTTTTCGTGATTTATTATATGTTTATATACTTCTGTATTGCACTGTTGATATATGAAAATCAATAAAGATTTAAGAAAAACAAAAAAAATGGTGTCAATTCATAAATGAACATTCTTTTTTCCAGTGGAAAGATCCCGAGTAGGGCTTTCCTCCTTGGCTGGTGAAGGCAGTGACTATATCAATGCTTCGTATATCATGGTAAGTTGGATAACCAGATGCTAAAATTCACTATCCATTCATAACTGTACTATTCTATTGATCTGTTATAGTGGGGAGAAGAAGACATAACATTTCCAGGTACAGATTTAACCAGAGCAGTGCCAGAATTCAAACCTGTTTGGTTTACATATAGAGGGAAGTATTAAGGGTGATGGAGGGCTGTGGTGACTCTGTAAACCAGAGATCTTCACTATTTCGTAATCAGGGTTCAGTTGCATCCAAAAAGGTTTATCACCAGACAAGGCAACAGACACCCCGTCAACCTGCACCATCCTGCCTCCACTCCTATCCCCTTCAAGCAGAGTCTCCCTGCCCCCCTCTAGTTTTTAATGACCCCCTAAACTTTCTCTGCAACATATTTTTTTAATTGACGTACGTTTGGTTGTACAGTGCTCCCCTGAGATTTGCGGGGGTTCCATTCCAGGAACCCCCGCAAATCTCGAAAAACCGCAAATACGATTTTTTTAGGGGGGAGCCGGGAGAGGGCAGCAGGAGGGCAGCCGGAGCACCGCGAGTGCAGGAAATCACTCGCAGTTCACTCCGACCGCCCCATCCTGTACGAAGTCGGGCCTTATCCAGTCAGGAGCTGCGTGTCTTTCCTCATACGAGATAAGTTCCATACCCTTTATTAGGAATTATGGGGGGATTTGAACCCTGACTTCTCTGTTTATAGACCACTCAGGCACTCTAGATTGGCTCAACAGGAAATCACAAGCAGTTGGCACTGATGAAAGAATGAACCACAGAATCAATCGGTGAATGAAAAGAAGGGTCATTAATAGACATATTTTCATACATTGGCCAGAAAATCTGTTATTTTAAATCTGTGCCAGCAAACTGTCTACGGGCTTTTTCTGCGATATTATGATACTAACAAGATGAAAAACCCAAAACAAAAAAAGACTGTGGAATCCAATGTTGCTGTGTAGGCTTTTATTAGAACACAAAATTCTGTTTAAAAATACTGAAATACATCCGCAATTATGGTTGATGAAGAGGACCCAACACGGTCCGTGTTTTGACCAAAAAGGTCTTCCTCACAGGTCCCGAATGTTCTCGTCACAAGTTATGTGGATATAGCAACCTGCGCCCTTTACTCTCATGCATTAACCATATCGAGATGTACAGGGCAATATGTTATTTTCCTTCTGTACTGAGATTGTTCTTCCTGACTACTTAAGTTGTCACCAAAGCTAGTATGACCCACCCACCTCCCCGCCACTGTAATTTAAAATCTTCAGGCAGCCGGCAGCACAACGAAGCGAACCTCCCGCTGTTGGCCTTGACTGAGACCCCCAACCAGCTATTCCCTAGTTGTTATTTATAAGCAAAATTACTAATTAAAAAAGTCATGCTTTGAATTTTTTTTATAGGGATATCATCAAAGCAGTGAATACATTGTTACCCAGCATCCTTTGTTGCATACCATCAAGGATTTCTGGAGAATGATATGGGACCACAATGCCCAACTCATAATTATGCTTCCCGATAACCAAAACATGGTAAGATTTGGTCAGAATAAGTTGTGTGCTTTTGTCCAGTGGCATGGAATGACTTATATGCCACAATGCAGAACAAGATTAGGAAAAGTATTGCATTGTATTAAAAAAAAAAAAAGACATGTAAACTATGAAAGCTAGATCAAAAAATCAATAAAACCTAATCAAAAATCAGTACACCTAAATTCTTATTTGCAAGTGTCTATCCCTTCTGTATTTATATTTGTGAGAAAGCTAAAACTCATGGATGCAGAGAAAGTTAATAGAAACTTTTCTTTACAGGCCGAAGATGAGTTTGTGTACTGGCCGAACAAAGATGAGCCAATAAATTGCGAGACCTTCACAGTCACTATGATAGGTGAAGACCACATGTGTCTCTCAAACGAGGAAAAGCTCATCATTCAAGACTTTATTTTAGAGGCTACACAGGTAAGAAACTCCCACTGATTCCAGGGCCTATTTCACATTTGCTATCAGACCAAATCCGTTATGAGTGTAAAATAGATTAATGGTATGTGTCAGTGCTAATCAAATGGATCCACAGGCCAGTCGAGTTGTCAGGATATCCCTAATGAATATGCATGAGAGATATTTCCATATAATGGGGGTGACAGGCATGCAAATCTCTTGCTTGCATATTTATTAGGGATATCCTGAAAACCCGACTGGCTTGTGGACCCATTTGACTACCCCTGATATGTTTGTTGACCAGAACTGTATAGTTCCATTTGATATAGCAGCTTCTATTTTAAAAGACATTGTTATGGTTGGGTAACAATGAAAAGTTTCAATCAAAATTCATAAATTAAATGCACACTACTATAGACAAAATTATAACTATCTAGTAGCTTATAGTGATTTAAATAGTCTTCTACCCAAAGTAAAATTTGCTTAAAATGACCCCCCCCCCCCCGAGAATCAGTGGCCATACGAGGGGCAAAGGTGCTCCCTCATGCATTCTCTCCACCGCCCCCGTTCCTTCTTCATCCTCCATTCTCCCCACTGTACCTCTTTAAATTTTCACCAACGCAAGCAGCTTCTCTGGCCTGTTGCTCACGCCGGCTTTAGCTTGGCCTCTGACGTCACTTCCTGGTCCCGCAACCTGGAAGTGATTTTAGAGGGCAGCTAGGCCGGCGGGAGCAACAGGCCCGAAAATTTGCTCGCGCAGGCGAACATTTAAATAGGTACAGGGAGGAAGGAGGACACAAACATGGCGTGGAGGGAACGAAGAGGTGCCGGCACCCAGGGCGGTCCATCCCTCCCCCCCCCCTTATTATGCTACTGCATAGAATAGAGAAAAATTACATTTGGATGCAAAACAATGCATGATTGATGGCAACTGAGTTAGTGTCTCAAAAAGTAACCTCTAGAAAAATATGTTGGTGTACAACTTCAAAAAGTATAGCAGTAACACTATGGGAGGAGAACTTACTACAGGGCTCAGGGGAAAGTGAGGAGGGAGAGAACATTTTGGTACACTACTGGGTTATCTGGCTCATGACAAGCCTTCCTGACAAATCCAGTTTCTTCTTGCTCTGGCAGTGAAAAGAGAGGACATGGTTGTCCAGGGCTCTCTTCTCTCTAGGCTATGTCTGTGGAGAAGAAAAAGAATAGTCCCTGCAACCCATGGTGATTCATCTCAAGTTTCCTGCGTTCCCTTTTTTGTTCCTACAGGATGATTATGTGCTTGAAGTAAGGCATTTTCAGTGTCCAAAATGGCCAAATCCAGATAGTCCCATCAGTAAAACATTCGAACTTATAAGTGTCATCCGGGAAGAAGCAATCAGCAGAGATGGGCCAATGATTATTCACGATGAGTATGTATTTTTTTTTAAACAAACATTGTGTAATTATGGTTGTAATTGTTTCCTTTTTCCTGGAGAATCTCGTCCATGTGGTATCAGGAATTCCAGCCGTGTTGGGTCCTTCTCCCCTCTCCCAGTTTCAGTGGAAAAATGTGGAGCTGTTAATCTAGACCAGTGTCTCGCAAACTTTTCCAGCCGGTGGCACACTAAATCCAGTGCCCCGGCCAGAAGGCACCCGGAAATCAATGCGATGACATCACGTGCATGCATGACATCATCGCGTCAACATCTACGCATGCACGAAGGCCCATCTGGTCCTGACCCCGCCATTACAGGGATCCAGGAGGTGCGGGGAGAAAAGGAGAGACGCCGGCAAGGAGGAGAGTCAGCTGCGCCGGCTGACTTCCTACAGGACATGCCTCTCGCCACGACTTTCCTCCTCGCCAGTGTGTCGCAGCACACCAGAAATCTCAGGAGGTACACAGTTTGCGATACACTGAGCTAGTCCCTAAAGAAGCCAAGTAGACATTCAAAATTTATTTATTATTTTATTTATTTTAAAAATTTCTATACCATTTTATATCAAAACGGTTTACAAAATGATTACATACATAAAATGTTAAAACAAGTAGAAACAGAAAGCATTAATTTTAACAACAATCAGTACTCAGACAAATGCATCAACAAATAATTGTGTTTTAACAGTTTTCTAAATGAGCTATCACTGCATTTCCGAATTTGGCTGACAAAGGCATTCCATAGTTTTACCCCTGCACACGAAAAGGTCATTGCATTGGTTTCCGCATATTTTGGGTTGACATTTATTTTCAACAATGCAGACTTTTCCAAACGCAGTGATCTTGTTGGTTGATAACTAGACATCTTACTCTTAAAGAATTCTGGAATCAAACCATATAGAAATTAGTGACAGATCATAATTACTTTCTATTGGATTCTAAATACAACTAGCAACCAGAGAAGTTGTCGAAGATATGGTGTAATGTGCTCATTTCTTGATGTTCCTGTTATCAATCTAGTCACGAAGTTCTGTACCACCCGCAATGGTTATTTGGTTATTGCAGTAGTCCAACCATGACAAGAAATCAAGCGATGAAAGCATTGGTTTCACACGATACAATAAATGTATCTGAGTGAAGCATATTTGTATTGTTTTTGTCACTTGACAGTTCATTGTAAGCCCAGGGTCCAATCTCCCTCCCAAAATTGTCATTGATTCCCTCACTTGCAATACCTCATCTACCACTTTTAGTTCTTTTGGCCATCTCTCCCGATCAGATTTACCCACCAACATAACCTCTGTCTTCTCTAAAAGGGAGAGAGTGGAACCCTGGAGGACATCATATGGGTTATTCCATCTATCAGAAAGTATATTATCCAAATACACTTGATATATACGCAATTGCAAAAAAAACAAAAAAAACCCTCCCTTGAAACCATCAATACACTTTACCAGAAATGCCCATGGCGTCCAAGCAATTGAGTAGTTTCTTATGTCTGGTTCTCCATAATATGCAAATAGAAATTGTGTATACTCTATGTGGGAATCCCAAAAAACCTGAAAGGATTGTGATCTTGAGTGACTGAGGTTGGGGACCCCTGAGTTTTGGCTTCTGTCATCAAGTGGCACCCTGACAATTCAGAACTCACTTCCTGGGGAACTCAGTTTGGAGTTAAACAATATGAGGTTTCAGAAAAGACTTAGCTCTTTACCACTATATGGTTGGAATCGACATTTATCAGGGACTGTAAGCCTTTTCTCATTTGAGACTGCTCATGCCATTCTGTTTATGTTCTTCAAAGGCTTGGAGGGGTGACGGCTGGGACATTCTGTGCACTCTTTTCACTCATGCAGCAGCTGGAAAACGAAGGCTCCATAGATGTTTATCATGTGGCCAAGATGATCAATCTAATGAGGCCGGGGGTCTTTACGGACCTTGTAAGTTATTCTTTAAAAATACTATCTGTTGCACTGCACTCTTAATTAAGGAATTTTGGAGGAACTTATCTGCTTGCCACAGTAGTTAACAAGAAGAAGGTCCAACAGTATCTATCCAAAAATACAAAAAAAGGCTGTGGGTAAACAATATAGCCCAACTACTGTCTCCCCAGGAACTACAGGATAGCACTTATATGATAACTTATTTATTGCATGTGATTGGGATTTTGTGTTAAAAAGAGAACAACGTAGATTACAGTAGAAATACATTAATTAACAGCAATTATGACAATATCCACAGTTCTAGAAATAATATCAACTCCCTCTCTTCTCCCCTTATCATAGCCTGGTTTTATCACACAAGACATTTTTGTTTGGGCACACCTTTTCTTCCTCACTCTTCAACTTTTCCTTTTGCTCAAGTTTATGGTGATGTGATATAATGTTATTGTGACATCACAATGGTACCCTCTTCCACAACTACATTCATCCCAAAGCACAGTATGATGGGTTCAGCGTACAGTAAATATATCATTGACAGTAAATAAGAACCATTTCACTGGCAGAGACCATTTAATCAATTGTATAATGAATTTAAATAAATGTAATAAAAATGTAGCCCAGTTTTAGTAATCCTGGTCACAGGATCAGGAAGTGACATCATAGGGAGAGCTGAGGCTACCACAAGCAATAGGTAAGAGATGCAGCTTGCTGCCAGCCAAGATTTGAAGTGGTACAGAGAATGCAGGGGTAGAGACAAGCATGGCAGGGAAGAGTGTGGTAGTGATGTTGCCACATGGTTTGAGGGGGGGGGGGGGCACATGGCTTGGCATGGTGATGCCAGGCACCTCCTTTCCTTGCTATGCCTGCTGGTTCTATCTCTGTCTTTTTTTAACCTGTCCTAACACCTTATTCCTTTCTCCACACATCTGCTTCTTGCCTCCTTTATTACCTTTTTTTAATGTCCTACATGTTGCCTTTCACCTCTCTTAAACTCGCTGCCTTTCCCACTAGGAACCAGCCATTACATCATTTCATAATACCCTTACCTACTTATTCTAGATGTGTGGGTAGGCCTGGTGAGAATGGATATCCATTTGTACACCTTAGGTGAATCTCTTCATAAAGGCAGTTAATAAATCCCAATAAATAAATCAGAAAAGTAATGAGTGTAGGAGGGATGGAAATGAAGCAGAATATTCTACGGCAGAGCTTGGACTGGGCATATAAGCCACGTAAACATGGTTACACATGTTTACGTGGCTGAAACACATAGCACCTCTTCAGGTCTTTGTTTCACTACAAAATGCAAATTTTTATGTTCACTGCTAATGCCGAGTATCTCTGTGAATTGATTTTTTTTCACACAAACCAGTAATGTGGCAGAATCGAGTCTACGCTGTACACTCCATAACCATCTTCCTTTCACCCATAAAAGGAGGCAAAAGTTTACAATGAAATTTGCTCTTGCTGGCTACCAATTCAGATAGACTGAAATAATCACATCCTTTTCTTTTCTCCAAGGACCAGTACCAGTTCTTGTACAAGGCCATGCTCAGCCTGGTCAGCAGTAGACAAGAGGAAAACCCTTCCACTTCCGTTGAGATCAACGGCACAAACCTACCAGATGGGAACCCTGCAGAGAGCTTAGAATCTTTGGTTTAACAAGAATGGATTCCTGGAGCTTTTTATGGGTCAGAGATTTTTTTGTTTGGGGGGGGGGGGGGGGGAAGGGTGTTCAGTTTGAGGGAACTGTGTGTCCAGTTGATGTACAATCTGTTTACAGCCCTCAAGACGATCTTTCCTGTCGCACATGAATTTTACAGCTGAACTTACATCGTTAACAATGTGTGCCTTTTCAGAGACGTCATTTGTTAAACCCCATTTGTTAAATCTGGACTAACTTGATTGAACTTTATGCTATAGACTTTCACACTGTTTCTATGAATGTCAACTCTAGTATGTGTTCAGTATTAGCTTCCCTCTTTGACCAGGTTTCTAACCTTGAATTGATGGATGTCAGGAGATCCCTCCACTGTGGCTAACGTCAAGATTCTTAACGTGGTTCTTAACGTCAAGATTTTTAATTGTGATATTTGTAGGAAACCTTAAGCTTGCTAGAAGATTAACTGTTAAAAATGGAAGAATGTAAATAAAACATTGTTCTGTCGTATTAAACATTTCAGGACTGCAGTAGATACCGACGTTAGAAATGACATAACACTTATTGTAAATACTGTTATAGTGATTTCACATGGACCAAATTTATATTTATAATTGTAGAGTTTTATATTTTACTACAGAGTCCGTTTTCTAGTTATGTGTAACCGCACTGCTATGAGGACACCGTGTCTGCTTTTATTTTAACAATTCACCCCATCTTTTATCTGTACCTTACAGTGATAACTCACGTTTCAGGCATGTAATTTTAACATTTTATGGAAAATAAAACTATGCTCATTTTAATTCATCACTGTAATTCATTATTTATCTTAGAAGTTCCGTATGCACATTTGTTACGGCTGGAACAGAAAGAAATTGGACAGGTGGTGGTAAGATTTTCAATATGGGATAATATGACCCCCAGTATTGAATGCATAGCACCGACTACCTGTGGAATATTTTATTAAGCTTACAATTGTATGCATTGCTTTCAGATAGGGGCAGTGGCGTACCGCGGGGGGGGGGGGGGGGGGGGGGGCGGTGCGCCCCGGGTGCCAGCCCTAAGGGGGTGCTCCCGGCCTTGCCGTTCAGTCCCCCCCACCCCCGAAGGACCGCTCGCCCCACTGACCTTCCTGCACCACCTGTGAAGCAGCCCGCAGCAGGATCGCGAAGTCAGCGTCAGCGATCCCTGCGCTGCTTAGGCGCTGCTTCCTGCGCCGCAATCCCGCCCCTCCTCTGACGTCAGAGGAGGGGGCGGGACCATGGCGCAGGAAGCAGCGCCTAAGCAGCGCAGGGATTGCTGACGCTGACTTCGCGATCCTGCTGCGGCTGCTTCATAGGTGGTGCGGAGAGGCCAGGGGGGCGAGCGGTCCTTCGGGGTGGGTCGGGGCATCAGGCCTTCAGGGTGGGGCGGGCGGGCAGGCAGGCAGGCAGGCTTTCAAGGGGGAGGGGGTGACAGGCAGGCAGGCAGGCCTTCAAGGGGAGACAGGCCTTCGGGGGGGGTGCAGACCTTCAAGGGGTGCAGGCCTTAAAGGGGGGGCAGGCAGGCCTTGGGGGGGTGTAGGCCTTTGGGGGGGGATGCAGGCCTTCAAGGGGGTGCAGGCCTTCAAGGGGGGGGACAGGCCTTCAAGGGGGGAAAGGCAGGCAGGCCTTCAAGGGGGGGACAGGCCTACAAGGGGGTGGGACAGGCCTTCAAGGGGGGGGGACAGGCCTTCGGGGGGGTGCAGGCCTTCAAGTGGGGGACAGGCCTTCGGGGGGGTGCAGGCCTTCGGGGGGTGCAGACCTTCAAGGGGGGGACAGGCCTACAAGGGGATGGGACAGGCCTTCAAGTGGGGGTGCAGGCCTTCAAGGGGGGACAGGCAGACCTTTAAGGGGGGACAGGCAGACCTTTAAGGGGGGACAGGCCTTTGGGGGGGACCATGATTTAGAAGTACACGGAGGGAAGGGGTGTTCAAAGAGACGTGCATATGCCAAACTTTGGGGGGGGGGGGAAAGAAATAATGGGTCTGAAAATAGAGGAGAGGGAGAGAGATGATGGACCATGGGATTTAGGGAGGGAAGGAACAGAAAGGGAGAGAAATTGGACACAAGGGATGGTGTGGAGGAGGGATAGAGATACTGGATAGGAGGGTAATTAGGAAAAGAAAGGGAGAGATGGTGGACTCTGGGGTGGTGGGGAAGGAGGGAGAGATGCCGGATGAAAGGGTATTTAAGAAAAGGTGGATCTGTGGAGGGAGATGAAAAAAAGGAAAGATACCAGACTTCCTAGGAAGGGAAGGGAAATGGAAAGGGAGGACAGAGTTGGCAGATGGATGGTTAGCATGCAGAAAGAAGGAGACCCTGGCAAGCAAGTTATCAGAAGAAAACCAGAGCCTTGGACCAACAAGATTTGAAATATAACCAGACAACAAAAGGTAGAAAAATTAATTTTATTTTCTGTTTTGTGATTATAATATGTCAGATTTGAAATGTGTATCCTGCCAGAGCTGGTGTTGGACTGCAAACGTGAGCTAGGATTTAAAAGAGAGAGGAAAAGTCCTTTTTGTTTCTTTATTTTATTTACACCACAGCGCCAGTGTGGTTAGGAGAAGCCAAAGGGGGTGAAAAAGCTATAAAACCCACCAGGAGTTTTGAAAAAAATCACCCAACTGGGCAGGAAAATCGAATTGAAAAACCAATTCAATAGGCTGAATTGAATCAAAATTTTTTTTCCTGAATCTGGCAGCATTAGTTTGCGCTACTGTCTTAGACATTAGGACCTGGGATTGGGGAGAGATGGCATCCTCAGTACTTTATAATGCAAGTGAAACGAGGATTTGGTCAGACTTTTGAAGGGTCTGCAGAAAAAAAATATTGTATAGGCCGGGGACATGAGACAGCAGGAAATGGGAACTTTTCTTCCTTCTATTTTTGTGAATGGAAAAGGCTGAGGATGTCAGAGAGTTCAGTTAAAATATGTGTTTTATAAGAAAATATAATAATGTGTTTTATAAAGTTTATAGCATAGCTGGCCTACCCAGTGAGGTGTTCCTAGTGGTGATGGTGGCAGCGTGTCAATGTGTTGAGAGGAAGAGGTGGTCTGGGAAATTCTGCTGAGCAAACTCCGGGCCCATTTCCACCCCCCAGTTAGTCCACTCCACTCAACTGGTTCACACACTGAGTGGGTCTTTGGGTGTTGTTTTGGGATCTCTTCCAGTGGTTTATCAGTATCTCCTTCTGGTCCAAGGAAGGAAACTTTGTTATCCTTAGCATTGACCTACAGAATATGTTTGTAACAGCGCTGCTTGTGTGGCATTAGGCTATGTAGTGATCGAAAGAAAAAAACAGACCTTTGCACATTTTTGCACTATATGGTGGGTGTATGAGGAGATTCACATTTCCTGCACAGCTAAGTCCATGTGAAGTTACCTTGTGCTGTATTTGACATCTAGCAAGGTCTCTGTTTGAAAGGAAAGATCTAAACTTAAAAATGAAGTGGCCAGAAGTTATGGTAAAAGCAGATAGTGTAGCTGGTTTTAAGAAAGATTTGGACAAATTCCTGGAGGAAAAGTCCATAATCTTTTATTAAGACATGGGGGAAGTGTCTGCTTGCCCTGGATCGGTAGCATGGAATGTTGCTACTCTTTGGGTTTTGACCAGGTATTAGTGTCCTGGATTGGCTACCATGAGAATGGGCTACTGGGCATGATGGACCATTGGTCTGACCCAGTTAGGCTATTCTTATGTTATGTTCTCATCTGTAGGGGCCTTTGTTTTCACTTCTTATTTTAATGTATTTTTTTTCTGGGAACTTATCAGTGTTTTTTATAATGGGAACAAAAATGGAAGAGAATTAATGTGTGTGGGATGAGGGGGTAACTAATTTCTTCAGCTAAATAATTCAATCCACTTCAAACAGACATAGGAGAACTCACGCACCATTCACACACCCTCCAACCAAAAACCTCAAAAGAAAAAAACTGTTCGACAACCTCCTAGCCATTCGAGCTGCAACACTCGACCCCCAACCCTACAACCAATTGACATCGACCACATACTGCAAAACCTTCAAAAAGAAATAAAAACCCTTCTATTCAAAAAACACATAAAACCGAACTAACACAATCAGAACTGTCCCAAGCATCACCTGCAACTACTCCATATGTACTTCTGATGTCATGACAATTCAGACATAATTTATGTTATGTTATGTTTGGAATATAAGAAAATTTTCACTGCCTGTTTCTATTCTGACCATTTATTCTGTTTCATGGCCATTGCAAAAAATATTTTTTTACATAGGGGGGGGTGTCAAAAAATGATGGGCCCCCGGTGCCACATACCCTAGGTACGCCACTGGATAGGGGTATTAGGATCTCGATATTCTTAGCTCCGTTGTCTTCAGCATTTTTCATGAAAAGAGCTGCACCATGGATACAAGAAAGCTCTGGGGGCCATGAAAAGATTTTAAGCTTACGCATACTACTAATTTTGTAAACCGCCATGACCTGCTTGTTCAGACTGGGTATTTAAAAAATTAATTCTAACATGGATTCTACAGCACAAAATGAGCTTTTAAAACATATTCTTGATCTTGGATTGTTAACAGTAGCAAATTCCATAAATGAAACGGCTACGCACTTAATAGGTTTTCTGCAGCTAATATATCAAGTGGACAGATTGAAATTAAAGCATTTAAAGGATTTGAAAGAGCATTTCAGCCAACTGTTTGGGGGCCGCAGTAGATGACTTCAGGGGCTGCATGTTAAGAGACCACTGTCCTAAGTTATACATGCTTGGTTGTAATCTGCACGCTTCACAGTTGAACAATGCAACCTGGAAGGAAATTCTTTTAAGGGTCGAGGCATTAAGCACCGAGGGCAGGAAGCACAAAGCTCTGATAACAAGGTAAAAAATACTGTGGTGATAGAGATTTTTTTTTTTTTTTTTTGGAGGGGAGGGTTTACTGGCGATACTCAGTAGAGAATGACACGGGGAAAAAATCTGTCCCCGTCACCGCCCCGTCCCACCATCCTCTGCACCGCCCCGTCACCGCCGTTCCCTTCACCGCCCCGTCACTGCCACTGCCATCCCATTCACCGCCCCGTCACCGTCACCGCAGCATGCATAAAAGCCTCAAACAGGTATGATTTTATATACTTATCTTTATTAACGTATTCCCATGGGTTACATATTGAACATGTGCTGGATTCCTCCATTCTTGCAGCACATGTTCAGGAATAGGATTCAGTAACCCATGGAAATGGACACAGCACACTACTATACTAGTACTCAGATTAAAAAAAAAAAAGAACCAGCTCCCAGTTCAGCCAGACTCCCGTCTCCAACCGGTCAAAGAATCCCCCCCCCCACCCCTGCCGCCGCCGCCAACCCTGGGCAGGCAAGTAGTAGGAAAGTGTGCACCTTACCTCTACTTGTAGCGCCGAAGTTTTCAATGAAATTTCAGCTCCTCCAAGTCTGAAGCAGTGACTCCTCTCCAATCCAGGCAGCGACTCCAAAAAAAATCCTGGGCTTGCCTCTCAGCTCCGAAATCCTCCGATTTCCAATCGCTACTGCAACCCATTAAATATCATGTGTGGCAGTAGCGATTGGTCCCCTTCTTGAGCAGGAAAGAACTGACTAATGAGGAGCCAGAATATTGAAGGGGGCGGAGTCAGGCAACGTGCAAGTCAGGTGGAGAGAGACGAGTTGGAGGAGACCACATGGCCGACAAGCATGGTCGCCGGAAAAAAATCAGACACCTGTCCCGAAGTGAACCGAACACACGGTGAAGACCCGGTAAATCGCGGTATGTAGAAGGGGATACATTTGCCTGCGGGGACAAATCTTTTCACCGTTTTTGCGGGCAGTGAAAACTTTTGCCCCGTGTCTGCAGTGATTTGGCTATGGAGTCTCCATAGCCCGCAGCCAAACTGCAGACACGCCGCGGTTCCCCGCGGGGATCGCTCCCCGTGTCATTTTCTAATACTCAGCACAATAGCATGCAAATTATGTGCATGCTATTCCTGCAAAGCATCGCTGGTAAAAGGGGAAGGAACTATACCTGGCGCTTGCTCAGAAGAGCAATCACGAGCACAGCTCCTCCTGCCTCGCTGAGCCTCAAACTCTTGCTGCTGCTCTCCCTGCCCTGATGGCTGAGCTGATCGCTGCAGCCAGCGGGACTCCCCAAAACCGCTTTAGGTCCCTCCCATGATGCACCAGCAGGGGCAGGGCTGCCATTTTGAAGAAGCAGGAGAGAGTGGGCATCTTTCATGCTGATTTTTTCACCTTCATGGTACATGGTGTGTATGTGTGTGTGTGGGGGGGATATCAGCCCCCAAAGCTCTAAGATCAGATAGCCTACTTTAGTTACATTATATTATCAGAAGCCCCCACCCCACTTGTGGTGTTAGATAAAATGCATCATGAATTAGCTCCTCCTCTTGCTATTATGGGAGTGGATAGTTGTCCTGCCTGTCAGACTGGTCTCTTATCTCAAGGTAAAACAAATACTGAAATCTTTATTTATTTATTTAGATTTCTATCCCATTCTCCCGGGAGCTCAGAACGGGTTCCAATTGACATTCACAGTAAAGTTACAGGGCCAAAATTTATGGGCATTTGAAGAGGCAGGTGAGGGGGCGTAGAGAGAGGAGGGGAGGGGGAGCCAGCAGCCTGGTTAGTTCAGGACCCCGTTTCTTATTTAGTTACATTTGCTGAGATATTTACCCATCTTTCTTGATTTATTTGAAATGAGGTGACACCTAGTATGCTGAAGAAAGCTATTAGCCCAATCTTGAAGAAAGGAAAGAATAGGGATACTCAATATTCATTTTTTTTTTAACTTTTATTTATGACACAACAAAAACAGATAAACACTAAAATTAAAACTATAATTCAGTCAGTCAGTCAGTCAGTCAGACATAAGCATGAAAAATATAAGGTTCCACTCTTCCTCTGGTTGGACTCTTAGCCAAAGGAAGCAATACCAGATCCCAAATTCAACTTTCAGCCTATTTCTAATTTATCAGTTAGGGAAATGGATACCATATCCCTGTCAAATTATCATTAAGTAGCAATACCATAGCATAGAAAGCGTTCTGCACAGGACATAGGTCAAGGCAAATCAGAGCTATGAGGCCCATCTGGGTTCACTAGATTTAAGTTCTAACCAGTGCGACAGAAAGGGTGAACAGTGCCCCTCCCCCTTTCCTTTCCCCATAGCTTAACTTCATCGGCGCGAGCAGCATGCCCATGTCGGTAACAGTGCGCTCTTTGACGTCACTTACTAGGCGGGGATCCCGGAAGTGATGTCAGAGAGGGCGTCGATGCCGACGCAGGCAGCAACCTTGTGCTGGGGAAGTAAAAAAGGTACCGGGGAAGGGGTGCCGCATCCTTAGGAAGATTGCGCCCGAGGCGGACCGCACCCCTCTTACTACACCACTCATTCTAACGACTACTTTTGATACCATCCAGCTATGAAAGATAAAGATTGACTTTTAGTTGATTTTCTTCTTGGCTGGAGGGGGGATCTTAGTTCTATTTTGTATTATGCTAAGATTTTTAGAGGATTGTGATTTAGTTTCGCTTTTGTGCCGATATTCATTTTGCATAAAAAGTACTGATCAGCTGAAAGTTATGGTTCAATTTAATGAGACTTAAAAACACTCAAGCACTGGTTGCACTGGCCCTCTTAAATCTATATACACTACTCCCCCGAAATTCATGGGGGTTACGTACCTGGAGTGACCACGGATTGTGAAAAACCACAAATATATACAATGTCGTTCCCTTCCCTTAGCCGCGTCTCACTCCACCGGAAACAGGAAGTCGCAGTAGAGATGGCAGGAGTCACACCGGAGAAGGGCGCATGACCAGTCCTTGGAAAACCCTCAGGAGAGCGTCCATCCCATGCCACAATTTGTTATAGACTTTACTCGTACCCAGTAAAGAACATCACAAGCCTGTGAAGCATCTTCTAGGAAAGGCTTCCTACGGAGGGAAAACCCGCAAATCCTGATTTGCAAATTCGTGGGGGAGTACTGTATACCCTCAGCAATGTGGATAGCTAGGAGAGATAATCCACTGACAATTTAACCTTTTGTACAGGGAAGCTCAATTCAAATACACAAAGAAATAGTGACTTTGGGGTTTCACTGTGATAAGACACTTAGGATTATCTTCTGAAAGAAAAACAAGAACATAAGAGCGCCCATCATCTTAGAAGGATTTCTCAAATGAAACCATTCTTTACTCTCGCAAATCTGATGGAAGTGGTTCAAGTGACGGCCACTATTGTAATTCAAGGAGCTTAAAAAGATTTGCAACTTGTTCAAAATAAGGCAGCCAGGTTGAAAACAATTTGATTATTTAACATTGACACCTATTATGCTACATTGGCTCCAGATTGCTGCACACATTCCATTTAAGCTATTGTGTCTACATGGAAGCTTCCCTTTATTTATCAATTTGATTTTAATACTTAATATACTGCTAAAACCCGAAGTGCTATAGCAGTCTACTATTCTAAAAACAGCTCATTGTACAATTATTATTATACTAATTATATCATCACATCCATTGGACCCACCCCAAATATAATAATAATCATCTAATTGCAACCCTCATGATCAAATCCACTCATTAACTATATAAAAGACCTCAATAAATACACTTCTCCCTCCCTATTCGTGGTTTTGATTATTCAGTTTTTGGCTTGCTGGATCCTCCCCCCCCCCCCCCCCAAATTACATCAGTTTGCATAGAGAAATCGCTGATTCCAAGCGTTTACAGAGAAAATCGCCGATTTTCAGCACTTTCTTCACCGGGTTTTGCCTCTCCTTCAAGAACAGGCCAAGTCTTCCACCATGTTATTTGCGGTTTCACCATATTCACGATGGTTTTTAATAGAAACAGCGAATAACTTATAGAAGCATAGAAACATAGAAATAGACGGCAGATAAGGGCCGCGGCCCATCCAGTCTGCCCACCCTAATGACCCTCCCCTACCTTTACCTTGTGAATAGATCCCACGTGTCGATCCCATTTGGCCTTAAAATCAGGCACACAGCTGGCCTCAATCACCTGAAGTGGAAGACTATAAAGTTATTCACGGTTTTTCTGTATTCACGGCTCTGTTAATTCCCTATCAAAGCGAATACAGAGGGAGAAGTGTAGCTGTTACCCATAGCATTACGACTCTCCTTACTATCCATGTTATATTGTTCATTCCACAATTCAGTGTAAACTAGGTGAATATGTTCTTTCACTAACACTGCATTCTTCTCATCAATTTTAGCTTCAAATGTCATTACATAGTGTTAGATCTGTCATCAATTTGTTACACTGGACCATCCTTAGGGAATGCAGTACTGTATGATTTGTGTGGCACCAGTATCAAAAAGTTTTAAAAACTTGGCTTTTTGAGCACAGCTAGAGTTGATGTGGTTGACGGTTGTTTTCTTCACTGTTTTGGTTTTTAGTTAAACTGATGACTAGATGCTTATTGCTGATTTAAAAATCATTGAATACTTTTTTTTCTTATTGCTTGATGTAGGACACTGGGTAATAGTTTCAATTATGCTTGTGCTTATAATATTATTGTAAACCGTTTTGATGCTTTAGTTGTGCTAGACAGTATATATAGCGACTAAATCAAACCAAAATTCTTCACAATTTTTAAAGAAACTGAATAAGACATTGTACAAAGTACACTACTAGTATTACTATCCATTCAGTCGTGTCCGACCCTTGGATACGCTGTAGGCCAGTCCTCACTATGCTTCCCTGTTTTCCATGGCTTCTTTCAATTGCTTGATGTTCATTCCAATGTCATTCTTGATAGTATCCAGCCAACAGGCCTTTGGTCTCCCCTGTTTTCTTGTACCACTGACCATTCCGAGTAGCACCTCCTTATCTAGTAAATTCGCCCTCATCACATGTCCAAAATAGGTCAGTTTCTGTCTGGCAATCTTGCCTTCCAGGGACAACTCTGGGTTTATATGATCAAGAACATCCTTGTTGGTGATCCTAGCTGTCCATGGGATTTGTAGACGTCTTCTCCAGCACAACAGCTTGAAGGCGTCAATTTTTCTTCTATATGAACAATTTTTGACAGCTAGGCCTTCCATATTTTTATAGTCAATAAATAAGTCAATCAACATCTGTCAAAAATATTGATTCTGATTTGTAGATATCCCAGAAGTATTAGACTACTGTAAAATGCCCTTACAGAATGCTAAGCTACCACCATGTGCTTAAATACAAAGGTACAAGTTTCAGAAGCATTTATAAAGGTGCATTGTGTCAAATTACAAAACCAAATTTTTGACAATGTATTTATATAAATTATGCATTTCACTTTTGAATAATAAAAAAAATAACCAGCAGCTTATGTTCCAGAAATACTTCATTTTGATGGCAATCTGAAATGAATTTTGCGTGTGAAAAACTTCCAGTTGTATATCAAACCAGACACAGAACTCCCCCCCCCCCCCGAGTGTTTTCTTAAATTTGCCTATATGTTTTTAGCGAAAAGGCAACCATGAACAAAATGGATTTAATTCTGTTCTACTGTAAGGAACTAAGTATATTATTTTATCTTTATGAATTGGGGATAACAGGATTAGAGACAGAGATGCTAACTTTAAAATGGAAGACAAGGGGAAAATTGTCTCCCACTGCAAATGGCTGACAGGCCTGAGTTGCTTAATTCGGTTGTTTTTCAGATTAGTCAAAACCCTTTGGCTTGTTATCTGCTAAATGAAAATGTTTAAGTTGGACCCAAATATGGATGATCATGCAGAAAACAACAGGGCTGAAGAACAGATTTATCAGTGCCATGACATGCCTAGATGTGAGGAGTAAAGTAACCTAGACCTGCAAGAGGTTCTGGGTAAAGATTGGCATGATCATGTATCCACCAATCGTATGCTAAGCAGAAGGGGTATAGCATAAACTAGCCAATAACGAGTCGCTGCTGTTGTGTATTTTTCCCCTCCTTAGAGAAGTTGTGCAGAGAAGGCATGTGCCCTGAGCCACCTGTGCATGAAATTTTGGGACTTTCCATATGGTCACATGGTGTACTGACCACCACGTAAAAGAACCATTTACATAGCTAAAAGAATGGACCTAGAGGAGCTGCTGTCATGCTGCTATTGAAAAGACTAACATGGGTGGATGATGGACCAAGTGAACCAAGAGTGGAATGAACAGAAAATGCTCTAAGAGCAGAAAGGATTTCGAACCCCTTGCAACTGCTGAGTCATGCTACCTAATCTACTTGGATTTAGCTCATTGTCTCTTTACTCTTACTCATTTGACCTTCTCACCCCCCACCCCTCATAGTCTTACAATCAGGTCATTGTAACTTCTTTAACCATAGTCTGATTGCACCCATTTTTACCATCTTCACATATTCTGGGGACGGGGAAGGGAAGATCACTGATGATCCCTAATGCAATTGAAGTCTCTCCACATGTACCAGAATGTCAAAGTGCAAACAACAAGGCATATTTTTGGGCAAAACAGATATAAAAGGGCAGGTTCTCTCTTTAAAAGTTATTCACAGTCAGCCAGGAGATTAAAAGACCAAAGTCATGCTCAGAACAAAGAATAGGTTTTGCACAAACACTCCAGCTTAAAAGATCCTCAATTTCAGCACACTTAGGTTATACAGTTCTAAGGCCATGTTTACTCTTAAACTACTGAACAAAATTTAAAATAATATTAATTTAGATTTAAGAGTAAAACTATGCCCTCACCATATTTCAACCTGCACTAGATTACAGTGTTTGGTCCATACAGCTTTTATGGCTGTACGTAACTACAGTGGTACCTCGGTTTACGAGTGCACCGGTTTGCGAGTGTTTTGCAAGACGAGCAAAACATTTGCAAACTTGGTGCCTCGTAAACCGAGCGTGCCTCGATTTGCGAGCGCCCCCCCTGCGAACCGGCACCCTCCCTCCCCCCCCGCAATCCGGCACCCCCCCGCCGCCATCGGGCACTCCCCCTGCCGCCATCGGGCACCCCCCCACCGTGACCTGAGGTCCCCCCAACCCACCCGAACCCTCTTCTTACTTTGATGTAGCCTCCGCACCGGCACCAGCGTGTCCTGTGCTGTGCCGGTGCCTGAAGATCTGCCTCCGGTGCTGGGCCTTGAGCATGTGCGCATGCTCAAGGCCTGAGAGTTCACGTCCAACGTGAACCTATCAAAGCGAGTTTCCATTATTTCCTATGGGGAAACTCGCTTTGATAAATGAGCATTTTGGATTACGAGCATGCTCCTGGAACGGATTATGCTCGTAATCCAAGGTACCACTGTATATTATTTTTAGACCTGCACAGTACAGCTTAATGTACATCTAGAAGTTTAGGTTATACTTCTCAAGACCTAACATATACACTAGCTCAATTCCAGTATATCAGTAGGTACAAGTTAAACTTTCTGCCTGTAAAATGAGAGAATATTTTAAGCATCAGGAAAACAATGCATTTACCATGAGCCTACTCAAGCCTAAAATTTAACTCCCACCCTGGGCCGGGTGTTAAAGTTATCATGATGGTGCTGAGGATTAGATGCACTAAACACAGTCGCTAAGGCTGTACGAGTCGCTGAGTCAAGCCAATCAGGGCCTTAGGCTCTTCCCTCTGTATCCTGGGATACAGAGGGAGAAGCCCAGAGCCCTGATTGGGTCAGACGCCTAAGATCCCTCCCCATGCATCCCAGGATGCACCGGGAAAGGGAAGGCCTGCTATTTTGAAGTGGCAGGCCTGGAGCAGGAGGGACAGGGCATCCCTCCTGCTGCCATCTATTTTTAAGGTACAGGGGAGGTTTGGGGGACCAGGTGGGCATCCATCCTGCCAATTTTTTTCATACTGGAGTCATTTGTCAGGGGAGGGGGCCAGAGATCATTGGTACAGCATTTTTTTTTATGGTCACATCTGTGCCCATAGGAAACCCACCCCCCACCAAACAATCAGACCTATCGGTAACACAGTTACCAACAGGACTAGAGACCTGTCGGCTTAGAACCGACCCGATTCTGGCATGCAAGTTTAGGACATCGATCGGATGTCTGGTTTTAATATTAACAACGTCATTTGCATGCCAGAATCAGGGAATGTACGACCACATGGAAAACCACACGATGAACCGTTTTAGCAATTAGTTGGCAAATACGATCGGTCGCTAAATTAGTCAAGTGATGATCTTTAGATCAGGTCCTCTCCCACCCCCCCAAAAAATGATATCAAGTCATTATACCTCCACCCTCCACCTCTGTCATAGGTAAGAGGCCTACATGCACAGACCCAGCTCCTGCCACAAAAGATCAGGATGATAAGAAATGGCAATGCTCTCTCCTCTCATATTCTTGTCTAGGACATCTGGAAGGAAAAAGATAGAAAAAATACCTACAGGAGGAAAAAAAAAAAAAGGATATTGGAGATGTAGGAGGGGGGTTGGTGGGCAGGGGAAAAACTGAGGCACTTACTTCTATTGAAGGGAGGTAACTGGGTAGATCAGAGAGGGAGAGGGGAACCAAATTTCATATTCTTATTTGAACTGATTGCCACAGGGGTTTTCAAGGTGCAGAATGGACAGCTTGTACCCTGGGTGATTTTTACACATTTCAATGCATGGGTCCCTTAATATAGGTTCAAATTATGTAGCACAGTAGATGAAACAGTAAAACATGTAACATAATTAAATGCATATTAGATTATTTGCTGGAAAGATCTGAACTGGCTCTAACCACTCAAGTCAGTCCTTCAATAAATGCCGTTAGTGCATAAAAGTTTCTTGAACTAAAAAGAAATAATGTTCAAGCAAAAATATTTTGCAGTACAAAAGTACGTGGGATGTGAACCTCAGCAAGAGTCCAACGTGAACATGAAGAGTAGGCAGCAAGGTCCTTGAAAAAGTACAGCAGCTATTATAGCGCACAGTTCGGCATTACTGCTTAGCTTCAACATCAGCACATTTCAGCCTTACGGCTCATATTAGTTTAGTCACACAAAACACATCCCTTGTAAAGCAATACATAGCAGTTTCAATATTGACAATCAATCTAGAGGGCTATTCGTCAGTCAGAGGAGCATACAAGCTATCTTCCAAATTAATTAGGTCTTTGGCGGCAAGATTTTTTCCCCAGCAATATAAGATTATCTTGGATCGGTCAACGGATGTCCAGTGGTTGGCTTCGTTCCAGACCAGCTGCCATTCTCCACCACCTGATCCACGGAGCAAACAGCTACAAATAAGGGATTCCGGTTACCCCCACCAGGCAAAGCCAATTAAGCTCCAGGATGCCAAGACTATAGCTCTTTCAGGAGAGCTTCCCAGTTTTCAAGACGCCAAATGCATTGCCAATCCAAAGCGTTAAAATTAAATCTGTAAAATGATTCACTCAATTTAGCTGAAAATTTAGAGGCAAACCGCCATTTGCTTTGCAACATGATCCTCGCTGAAAAACATTGAATAGAAAAATACTCCATCTCTTACTATTTTCAAGTACATAAATCACACATTCTGTTGACTGCAGTTAAACTGAGAATGTGCTCTTTGTATTATATAAAATGCCTTCTTCTCGAATGCGTTCAAGCATCGGTCCATATATATCCTTAGTCATGGGAATTACCAGGCCTCTGGCATCAATTTCACCTGCAAAGAAAAGGACAAATATGCTCATTATAACTTTTTTAGCAAAATTTCGGGCAAATACAGCTAGGTCCCAAAAAGAGCACGCCTGAGACAATAAAATCCAGGTAACTTGATCAACTGCTTTTGTGTTCAAGTGTTCGCGGCTTTAAAACAGATTGCAATTCTTGAACAGATGGCACAAATTCAATTCAAATTCTACTGTCTATTATTCAAAGCATTAAACGGCTCTGCACCCTCCTACCTAAACAACCGCTTAAATCAGATCCTCACCACAAGACAAAGAAGAACCCTGACCCCTTTTGCCTTCCCTCCGCTCAAGGGCACTCAGCTCAAGAAGATGTTTGACAACCTTCTTGCGATGCAAGCAGCAAAACTTAACCACTCCATCTCCAACCTGCTGACGGCAACGGGCGACCTCTAAACATTTCGAAAAGAAATCAAAACCCTACTTTTCAAAAAATGTATCCAGTTATCTTAACACCCCCCTTCCCCCTCCTCCCAGATAAATTCCCCTCCCAAAGCCTCCACTTAGGTAATCTCTTCCTCCTCAAAACACCAACCAAGAATACAGATCCCTGAAATGTAATGTAATCTTATTTGTAACCTAACTGTAACCTATTTGAATTATTATCTAGAAATGTACAGTCCTCTTACTATCCCAAAAAAACAAACAAACCAACTATTGTAACTTCATTGGAAATGTCCAGTCAGCTCTTTTGTAATCCGCCTTGAACTGCAAGGTATAGGTGGAATAGAAGTCACTAATGTAATGTAATAGAATGCTAGGCATAATCAAGAAGGGTATTACAACCAGAACAAAAGAAGTTATCCTGCCGTTGTATCGGGCGATGGTGCGTCCTCATCTGGAGTACTGCGTCCAATATTGGTCGCCGTACCTTAAGAAAGATATGGCGTTACTCGAGAGGGTTCAGAGAAGAGCGACACGTCTAATAAAAGGGATAGAAAACCTTTCATACGCTGAGAGATTAGAAAAACTGAGACTCTTTTCCCTGGAGAAGAGGAGACTTAGAGGGGATATGATAGAGACTTACAAGATCATGAAGGGCAAAGAGAGAGTGGAGAGGGACAGATTCTTCAAACTTTCGAATAATAAAAGAACAAGAGGGCACTCGGAAAAGTTGAAAGGGGACAGATTCAGAACGAATGCTAGGAAGTTCTTCTTTACCCAACGTGTGGTGGACACCTGGAATGCGCTTCCAGAGGATGTAATTGGGCAGAGTACGGTACTGGGCTTCAAGAAAGGATTGGACAATTTCCTGTTGGAAAAGGGGATAGAGGGGTATAGATAGAGGATTACAGTTCAGGTCCTGGACCTGATGGGCCACCGTGTGTGCGGACTGCTGGGCACGATGGACCTCTGGTCTGACCCAGCGGAGGCACTGCTTATGTTCTTATGTAATGTAATGTCACCTGGGGTGACATTACATTAAAGTACAGGCAACATCCCAATGTCTCAAAAGGGGCTTATTTTAAAAGCAGCACCAAATACAACCCTTGAAAATTCCAGCTCTAAACGTCTTACTAGCATGGCAGACAGGATGGAAGCGCTGAGTTGCCTAACTGCGAATAACCTGGGATCACAAACAACGCACTCACCGTCCAGTACCATCTTTGCAACAATGGCCGTGGGGTAACCCACTGTTTTAGCCATTGCTGAATATCCATTCACATCGCCATACACAATCAGGCTAATGCTTTTGGATTCCAAGTGACCTGACGGATGCCTGATGCCAAAGTCATTTCTCATTACTATCATGTCTCTCTCTCCAGCACCTAAAGAAAGAGAAAATAAGCTTCTATTTAGAGAGACATTAGGAAGCCATGCGATGTCAAATGTTTTGCACAACTGATACACTGAACGGCTATTGTGGTTTCTTTTTTTTTCCCAAATCTTTATTCCTTTTATCATATACATCAAGTGTACAATAAATATAGCTCATATAATGTGCCACACTTTCACAAGAAATGTATAAATGTCATAAATAAGTGTAGGCAGTGCTGCTTTAGTTCAAGGATTTAGTCAGCATTTTTACTGAACAACCACTTCTGGGTTTTGACGTCACCTCCCGGGAGCTTTTAACCCCGTACAGTCGTGATGTGGCCATCTTTTTGATCAGAGGAGACGTTCTTCACGTCCCGGTTAAAAGGTATGTCAGAGTGGCTTCTTTAAATATGTTTGAAGTTATGCATAAGTCCAGTTTTTGATTTAATTTTCTCTTTCTGGCCCTAGTTGATCGGATTCTTACACCCTGAGGCAGCAAGTTGGTGAAACGCTGGCCATCGTCGGTGTACCGATCATAGATAGATAAGTTGAAAGTTTTTTCATCTATCGATTGCATAGACAGCCCTGCTTATAGTTTATTCAACAGGGAGTGCAATGGAGGTTTTCTGCCAATGAAGATTACCACCCAACCACCTTTTTCCACCATTGTGGTGGTGGGAGGGCATTTGCCTGAGGCTTTTTCCTCCGTTTTTTGAAACATACACCTCCTTGAACTAAAGCAGCACTGCCTACACTTATTTATGACATTTATACATTTCTTGTGAAAGTGTGGCACATTATATTATTGATATTTCACATATCCGAGTTTCTTTTGCAATAAATATAGCTCAACATATTACATTATCACTTGAAATTTCATAACAATATATTTCAAAAAAAATTTTTCCCCACCCCCTTTCATATCTATACATATATATTATACTTCCTATGTGTATTATTCAGATAAAATATGCAAATATTTATTTAAGTTATCATAACCCCCCTCCCACTCCTTCAAATTGTCACATAAGGAAAAAGAATAATAAATTAACCTTAATCATTATAATAATCTATTATTGGCCTCCACACATCCTGGAACCTTTTAAAACATCCCTTTTGTACTGCAAGTAGTCTTTCCATTTTGTACAGATGACAAACTGAGTTCCACCAGAAGCTGTAGTTTAGTCTAGAACAATTTTTCCAATTAAACGTTATTTGCTGGATCCCCACACCAGTAAGAATCATCAGAAGCTTATTATTTGCTGCAGATATTTGGCATTTAGCTCTCATACACATACCAAAAATAACCGTATCATAGGACAATGCCACATGATTTTCCATCATTAGGTTAACTTGATCCCAGATTGATACCCAAAATGCCTGAATATATGGACAATAAAATAAAAGATGATCCAAAGTTCCAACTTCAATTTTACAATGCCAATATCTATTAGACTTAGAGCAATCTAATTTGTGTAATCTAGTAGGGGTCCAGAATGCTCTATGCAACAAAAAGAACCATGTTTGCCTAATAGATGCCGACATCGTACCTTTAATTCTCCAAGACCAAATACGTGGCCATTGAGATGCACTAATCTGATGCTTAATCTCAATGCTACAAATATCCCTTAATCCATTTTTAGGTTTCTTATTTAAATGATTAGATAAAATTTTATATCACTTTGCGGCCTGGTGTCCCAAGCTATTGTGGTTTCTGATTTAAAATAAAACAGAAATTCACTCTTTGAACAAGATCATCATGTAATTTTAGCTTAAGCAACAGTATATATAGTTAGGTAAGTGTTAGAAAGTTAGTCAAACACAAGCGAAAAATGCAACACAACTGCAGAAATATGTCAGACAGCGAACAAAGAGAAAAAACTGCAGGAATGGTGTACAAGATGCCAAGTCTTTAATAAGCAAACATAGATATGAACATAAAAGTTTGTATCCAAATTATATTCCAAGAAGGTTGATGAATCGGGACCCGACACGTTCCGTGTTTCGAAGAAACACTCCTTCTTCAGGGGTCTGATTTCGTCAATGACTAAACAAACATACAGGGTTCCTTTTACAAAGTCGCGCTAGGGCCTTAATGCGCGGAATAGCGCACGCTAGCCGCTACCGCCTCCTTTTGAGCGGGTGGTAGATTTTCGGCTAGCGCACGGTAATCCGGTGCATGCGCTAAAACGCTTAGCGCACCTTCGTAAAAGGAGCCCACAGCGTAGGAGCTAACCCAGTTTAGTCATTGACGAAATCAGACCCCTGAGGAAGGAGTGTTTCTTCGAAACACGGATCATGTCGGGTTCCGATTCATCAACCTTCTTGGACCATAATTTTTTTTAAAAAATCTTTATTCATTTTGAAGCTATAAATAAGTGCAATATATAATACAATCATATTACACCATAAAAGCACTTAAATTCAATTAAAATTGTAATCTATTACAAATAGATATATCACCCCCCCCCCCCATACTCATATTCAAAGATTACTCTCAAATTAAGGAATTAAAAATATTTTCCAACCCTCCCTGGACGTGCATGCAAGACTTGCACCCTTAATGGTGAGATCCTAGCGAGGACTGTAGCAGAACGTGACTTAGGGGTGATCATCAGTGAGGACATGAAGACTGCCAAGCAAGTGGAGAAAGCTTCATCTAAGGCTAGACAAATCATAGGTTGTATATGTAGGAGTTTCGTCAGCCGTAAGCCCGAAGTCATTATGCCTTTGTATAGATCCATGGTGAGACCCCATCTGGAATACTGTGTACAATTCCAAAGGCCGCATTACCGCAAAGATGTGCTGAGACTTGAGTCGGTCCAGCGAATGGCCACCCGGATGGTTTCGTGACTCAAGGATCTCCCGTATGAGGAACGGCTGAATAAATTGCAGCTGTATTCACTTGAGGAACGCAGAGAAAGGGGAGACATGATCAAGACGTTCAAATATCTCACGGGCCGTATCGAGGTGGAAGAGGATATCTTCTTTTTCAAAGGCCCCATGGCAACAAGAGGGCATCTGTGGAAAATCAGGGGCGGGAAACTACACGGTGACACCAGGAAATACTTCTTCACTGAAAGGGTGGTTGATCGTTGGAATAATCTTCCGCTACAGGTAATTGAGGCCAGCAGCGTGCCTGATTTTAAGACAAAATGGGATCGTCACGTGGGATCTCTTCACAGGGAAAGGTAGGGGAGGGTTATTGGGGTGGGCAGACTTGATGGGCCGTGGCCCTTATCTGCCGTCTGTTTCTATGGTTCTAAAGGGCAAAATCAACCATCACTCATTGCAAAATTTTGTCAATGGCTCCCAAATCTTACGAACCTTCTTATAATGTCCCTGTTGTATAGCCATGCTACCTTCCATTTTAAAGACGTGACACAGAGACTCCCACTAAAGGTATAGTTCAAACGGTCCCAGTTTTTCTAATTCCTTAAAATAAGCTGCTTGGGCCATAATTTGGATACAAACTGTTTTATGTTCATATCTATGTTTGTTTATTAAAGACTTGGCATCTTGTACACCATTCCTGCAGGTTTTTCCTTTGTTCGCTGTTAGAAAGTTAGTCATCACGAATTCTGAATGAAAAAAAAACCCAACAAAATCGATTATGCACGTTCAAAATAATTTTTTTTTTTTTTGTAAATACCCGGTACCACACAGTCCTGGAATGAAGAGAAACCCAATGTCATGGTGATATATTTTAGGGCTTACAATTGTTTACAGAGAATGATTTTCTGGATCGTTAGCCCCCATGTGCTACTAACATGTCTGGATTCACACATTAACATGGATCAGACTTGTTTCTTCTTTATTCTTCTGGAGTCCCATGGGAGGACTGTCCATCCCTTTTCGTTCTTCGATCTCAGAGCGGACTGGCAGAGCTGAAACGTTTGGTTCCAGCCTTTTAGGAGAAGGGAAATTGAAGTGGCGGAGTCGCTTTTGTGGTAATGGCCTGGCTCGATTAGGGACACTGAATAAGACTGAGGGTGGTGAGAATGATTGGGGTTTATTGTTATTTTCTTTTTGCTTTATTTTTGTTGAGCTTGTTTAATTTGGTATTGTTTTTTCCTGCTTTTATTTTTAGGATTTTTCTTTTGGGTTCTTTGATACTGAAGTTTTCCCTTCTGTTGTGCGTTTTTTCGCACTGCTCCATCTGCACAACAGTCATCTTGGCGACTTGTTCAAAGGCATGTATATTGTTTTTTGTCCACATTTTTTATCTGAGGAAGGCGTGTTCGCCGAAACTCGGACCATGTAGGGTCTGGTAGGACACATATGTGAAGAGTAATAAATAAATCATCTTTCAGAACATCCTCATCCACAGTTTTTTGTTCTCATTAGGTGCCTTTTACGTACCAATAGTACTGAATTTATTGTATTATCTTTACCCTCTTTCTTCTCTTTATATAGATAAATGTAAGTAATTATTTCTTTCAAGGCTACTATAGTTAAATTGTGAGCCTGTTGGCACAGAGAGGGAAAGTCAAAGTACCTGATTAGATTTTTGGCCATTGCTTAAGTCAATTTAATTGTTTTGTAAACCACTTCGAATCCTTTGGGAGATTTAGTGGTAAGACACCATCTTAAATCAAATTGTTTCCTAGAGCTATGCTCAAACCCATTTAATAGTTCTGAAAGGCAGGATCTGGGGACCTAATGGTCAACAACAACCCACAAGCAGTTGACTGAAGAGGTGTAATCCATGGAACCATATTAAATACTCTCCTACTTCCTAATGACAGATTGCAAAAGTGCCTGGATCTTGTTACTGGCTTTTATTAGTCATTCCCATAGTATTTTGTCTCTAGGCAAGAATTCTGAAACTTGTCTTGGTTGCTTAAGTCCAACTGATTGGCAGAGTTGGCCAGGAACAAAATACATTTTGACTGCTGTTGCCAATGGATTATGAATGCACTGAAAACAAGAAAGAGCAAAGAGCAAGTTTATGACAACCAAAACGCTGCAAATGCTGGAAGGCTGCCCCGAGACACACTCAATTATTCTGTACATGCAACGCAAGAATTTTTTCACCCACCATAAGAAAGCTTCATCTCCATGTGTTTTGCAAGGGCATCTACGATAGAGTCTGACAGAGGTACCGGTTCATCTTCAAGTAACCCTAACCTGGGGACAACAAACATTTTGGATTTTGAAAACTACGTTACTGTGGATTTAGCAAAATTGCTAAAAAAAACCCAAACAAACCCCAGAACACTGCACGCAACCCCAATTAAAAATGTGTACCATAATCTTTACAAGCACAACTTTTAAGAAAACAATCCTTAACCCATTATTTGGCATTGTTGCTCAGAAGTTAACATGTGTCTTCTACAGCTCTTATGGGAGATCTGAAACTCCAAATGCCTGCTACTTGGCACGGCTGCTCTCGTTCAACATCAACTCACGTAAAGCAGCCGTTTCACCATCTGCCAATTAAAGGGTTAATACAGTTCAGCATCATTTGGGAAAGTGAAATTGAGTTTGAGTATGCCAACCAAAAGATGACATTTTGGTTACTTAAACAGAAATAAATTTATTAAATTATTAAAAGCAGTACAGTAAAACCTTGGATTGCAAGTAACTTGGTTTGCAAGTGTTTTGCAAGACAAGCAAAACATTTTATTAAATTTTAACTTGACATACAAGCAATGTCTTGCAATACAAGTACATACAGTATACACACTTCACAACTGAGCCGATGGTTCTTCTCTCTCTGACGCTGGAGGAGTGTAGTGACTGTTCCAAATGAGCGAGATCTTTCAAAACAAGTACGTATTTTGTATTAAAGTTTTTGGGTTGTGGAACGAATGAGTTTTCTTTATTTCCTATGGGGAAATTCGCTTTGATATACGAGTGCTTTGGATTACAAGCATGCATCTGAAATGAATTATGCTCGCAAACCAAGGTTTTACTGTACTGGCTATTCTGTCGAACTCTGGAATATTTTCTCAGCCTGGTCACTTCACACTCGAGAGGATAACAGTGTACTGACATAAGGATTATTACATTGATAAGCCTCATTTCTTTCAGGAAAAAAAGTTTGGTGAAATCAATGTAAAGAATTAAGGGCATCAAATCTTTTTTATAGATTACCCACACTGATAATTTAATACATACCATTTCTAATTATGCTACTACAAACCAAACTGAGCTAAACCAATTATCTCCATCATGCCAGATGAGTCTTTCCTTGCAGAAACAAACTTTCACAGAGAAAAGATTAGGTTGCTTACATTTCCTGTTTCACAAAATGCAATACTCTATTTTCTATAATGGTGTCTTGCAGCCTGAATGCTCCTTCCCTTGTTCTAATTCATCTCCATTCATGGGCCTAAGCTCCTTAGGCTAGACTGCACCTTTATTTTGCCCCCTGCCTCTGCTGTTTATTATCTATTCTATCCATCAGACATACAAATTAAAAAGGCCTATTATAGGATTTGAGTTCTATAGTTAAAGCAGTACGCCCAAACTGCTGATGACTCATACTATTTAGTACAAGAAGTGCTGACGTCTGCATTAAGCTAAACTTCTGAAGACTTCTAACACCTATGTGAGTAGTCCAGAAAGGCAACAATTTTAAGCTTACTCTATATCAGTGGTCTCAAACTTGCGGCCCACCAGCTCCTATTTTGAGGCCCTCGGTATGTTTATCATAATCACAAAAGTAAATTAAAACAGTTTCTTGATCATATGTCTCTCTAGCTATAAATTACAATATTATTATTAAGACTTAGCCAAAAGGAAAGATTTATAAACTATAAAGAGTTTTATCTCATGCAAAATTGTCATTTCTTTAATAAGACAATAACTATTTTTTCTGAGGCCCTCCAAGTACCTACAAATCCAAAATGTGGCCCTGCAAAGGGTTTGAGTTTGAGACCACTGCTCTATATAGACACCTATATGTGCTTCAATTTAAAAAAAAAAACAAAACACTCAGATCCAGTCCAGACAAATGTTGACACAAATTTACACTTTCTTTCGTTGTTCTGATTTACATCTGTACTTTGTAAAATACAGTTGGACCTAACTCGCCTCTTTTGATTTTCCTCTTCCTATTGATATTATTTATTTCCTGTAATTCTTTGATTTTACTTGAAAGGCAGTAAATAAATTACTACTACTATAGCTCTGAAGGGCATATGCAGCGCTGTACATTTTGACATTAAATAGACAGTCCCTGCTCTGAAGAGCTTACAACCTAACTTGGACAGACAGACATGACATAGAGGGTTGGGGATGCAGAACCGAAGGAGGAGAGTTAGGAGTTGAAAGCAGTCTCAAAGAGGTGAGCTGTTAACTTGGACTTAAACGCTGCCAGAGACAAAGCCTGTCGTAGGGATTCAGGCAGTTTGTTCCAGGCATACGGTGCAGCAAGACAGAAAGGACGGAGTCTGGAGTTGACAGAGGAAGAGAAGGGCACAAATAGGAGGGACTTACCAGCTGAGCAGAGTTTGCTGGGGGAGGGAAATAGGGGGGAGAGACGTGAAGAGAGATAATGAGGGGCGGCTGAGTGAATGCATTTGTTGAACAGTAAGAGGAGTTTGAATTGTATTCGGAAACGGATGAGAAACTAATGAAGTGATAAAGTCAGGGAAACTTCCATTCAACTCAATGATCAAAAATTCAACATAGTAAGTCACAACAAAATCTTGGGAGTTACTCTAGACCAGGGATCTCAAAGTCCCTCCTTGAGAGCCGCAATCCAGTCGGGTTTTCAGGATTTCCCCAATGAATATGCATGAGATCTATGTGCATGCACTGCTTTCAATGCATATTCATTGGGGAAATCCTGAAAACCCGACTGGATTGCGGCCTTCAAGGAGGGACTTTGAGACCCCTGCTCTAGACCGATACCTAACGCTTGAGAAACACACCGACCAACTGACTAAAAAATGCTTCGCTATTTTATGGAAACTAAGAACCATTAAAAAATATTTTGACATGGTGTCCTCTAGGATATTAGTTCAATCCACCATCCTATCTACCTTAGACTACTGCAATATCACATACCTACAGTCAACCAAGAAAATATTGCTAAGACTTCACCTGGTTCAAAATGCGTCTGATCTTTGGATTAAAGAAATTTGACCCTTTTTAGTGCAACTTCATTGGCTCCCTTTCGAAGCTAGAGTTATTTTTAAATTTGGCTGCATTTGTTATAAAGCACTCTTAGGGCTACTACCATCATACTTATCCACCCAACTAAAATTATTCATATCAAATAAGAGCCCAAGAAACTCGGGCATGTTTATGTACCCCCCTCTGAAAGGCTGTCGTTTTAAAAGTTTTCTAGACAAAACTCTGGCTTTCCAAGCGGGGAAAATGAACTCTTGGATGTGTTCTCTAATTGCCCAATCCCAATTTTATTATGAGTTCAGAAAATCGATGAAAACCTATTTGTTTGGTAAATTTATGCGATGATTTTACATTGTATTATATTGCATTGCATTGTATTGTATTCCACTGAATTCTGCTGTATTTTGTGTCTTCACTGATATGTCTGAGGTCTCTTGCTGTGAACCATCCGGAACATCTGGTTGGGTGGTATATAAGAAAATAAATTATTATTATTATTATATTAGGAAAGGGGTAACGCGAGTATAGCGGCTCTCACGGAATATGAGTCATGCAGCCGAATTATGGAATGAATGAAAGGGAGGGAGATGGCTGAGCAGAAGCGAATTGCAGTAATCTAAGCTAATAAATCTAATGCTTCATAAACTAAACTACACACAGATCACATAAAAGAAGGGATAGGTATGACGAACTAGCAATTCTTACCATTGCACTGCTTCTAACTGTATATCATCTTCGTCCAAAACAGTACGGACAACTTCTTTAAGGTGGTCCTGGTTGGAAGAAGTTTCAATTCTAAGAATGTTGCACAGCAGCTCTTTCTATTACAAAGAAGAAGAGGGGAATTTTATGAGTAGTCACCTGGATTAAAAGGGCAAAGAGGTGCCTATTTTTCAGCCTATTTTAAACACATATATGCCTTTATAAAATACCATCATAAATCCTGCAGAAATCATGGGTAAAGTGAACCCATGCGTATTTACATTGGCTTGAGGTGGAAATACATGTGTGTATTTTACAAAATATGGGCATAAATCGCAACTCTGCCCATGCTTTGCCCAAACTCCACAAGCACGCAAGGAACAGAATAAACCTTACTGGCCACAGCCTTGCAACAGAAAGTATCCAGTGACCTAACATGGTGTGTTTTGGTGATATGCTTGCATTAGGCGTCCAGAAAAATTGAGCGTGTGTTTGGGTGCAATCCAAAAACCAAGAAAAAAAAAAAATTACATTACATTAGTGATTTCTATTCCACCTTTACCTTGCGGTTCAAGGCGGACTACAGAAGAATTGTTAAGATATTAAGAAATTCTTTAGGAATAGTTTGAACATTTTCTAATCTGCTAAGGAGTAGGGAATTGCAGGAGGAGTTCGGAACATGTTTGGTTGTGTTACATTGATTTTATGTATTTTTTTGAAGAGTAGGGTTTTTGTTTCTTTTTTGAAGGTTTTGTAGTCTGTGGTCGAAGTCAGCAGATTGGTGAGTTGTCGGTCCAGTTTCGCTGCTCTGGTGGCCAGTAGGTTTTCATACGTTTTTCTTCATTTGACATTTTTGGTTGGCGGGTGTGTGAATATTGTGTGGATTTTCCTGTGTCTGGTTGAGGTGGATTGAGTCAGTCGATTGTTCCAGCAGGTAGGGCTGTCTCCGTTTATAGCTTTCAATAGTAGGCAGTGGAATTTGACGTGTACTCTGGCTTGTATTGGGAGCCAGTGTGAGTCGTGGTATGCTTCTGTGATGTGGTCGTATTTTTCAATGAATAGATAAATCTTAGGGCAAAAAATACTCCAATCTTTGGACCAAATTTCAACAAAGCTCCTGCAAACTTACCCCTTGGCTGTCTCACCTCACTGTGTTTTCATATTGCTGTGGAGATTTGCTTTTCTATTTTTGCTTCATTCTTATCCCGAATGCAGATACAGTGCACATGATCTTGCCATTAGGCATATTTTCACTTGTATCGTAAACTTGTGCTGAAATGATGTATATTTAACCTGTAACCCGTTCTGAGCTCTTTGGGAACAACGAGATGGAAGACGAATTAAATAACTATACAACTCTGACAATTAAGTTCATGAACTCATCCTAGAAAAAGTGCTACATTCATCATTGCTGAATATCACTATGGTCACCTTCGAAGTACTCCCCTTGGAAAGCTATGCGCTGATGCCAGCGTCTAGTCCACCCTTCAAAGCAACTATCTTCCTTTCAATATTTCTTTTATCTTTGGGTAAAGAAAAAAGTCATTGGGAGCCATATCAGATGAGTAGAGAGGGTGTTCCAATACAGTTATTTGTTTAATGGCTAAAAACTCCCTCACAGATGGTGAAGTGCGAGTTGGTGCATTGTCGTGATGCAAGAACCACGAGGGACCATTTTTGCACACACTTTTCTCATGCCAAGATTTTCAGTTAAGATTTTCCCAACTGCTTCTCTATTGATGTTTACTTGGTCTGCTATGCTTCTCACAGCCAGCCGATGATTTTGACGCCCAATGCAACAAATGTTTGCAATGCTTTCTCTCCTCTCAGAAAAACATTTAATCCATTTCTATACTGCCGTTTTCTTCATGACATTATCCCCATAATCCCTGATTTCACTTCCACTCTTGCCAAGTTTTAACAAGAAATTTAATGTTTGCTCGTTGCAACATTCTCACAACAGCATACAAAAACATGCAAAACTCAGCGAGACATTGACACACATCAATACGAGCACAGCTGTGAGATACCGATACACCAAGGTTATGAAACCTTACTTAGCCATTTGTACACTGTTGTCAACGTAAGCGCATGGTGGCAAGTTCATGAACTTGTCAGACCTCGTATAGTGCTCAAAATGGCACACATAAATATGGGCACACACTCTATTTGCACGTGGAATTTAATTGACGAGCCAATTAGCCAAGTGCTAACCAATTATTAGCACCAATTGGCATTAATTTAAATTTCTACACCCATCTTTAGGTGCTTAGATAACATGTAAAATTTGCACTCAGATTAAAAAAAAAAAAGAGGCACGGTCATGGAAATTAAATTAAGGGCGCTCCTGGAGTTTGCGAAGGAGGGAGATCCATGTTACATCAGGTTTTAGTTGGAATCGATTCTCGCATCCAAAATCAACTGCAGATCCACCAAATGCTATTCTATAAAACAGCGCCCAACTCCGTACACTGTTTCTAGAATAATTTTCATCAACACCAATTTTTCAGTACCATATACAGAATTCAGTAGTAATCCGCAAATGCACACAAAAATGACTTTCTAAAATTAATCATTACCATAAAGCAGTGTATCGCAAACTGCGTGCCTCCTGAGATTTCAGGTGTGCCGCAACACACTGGTGAGGAGAAGAGCCGTCCGTGCAGGCTGACTGCCTACAGGATGTGCCTCTCGCCGCGAGAGGCACATCCTGTAGGAAGTCAACCGGCACAGATGACTCTCCACCCGGCCGGCGTCTCTCCTCCTCTGCCCCCACCTCCAGGATCCCTCCACCGAAGCGCGGCCATATGGGCCTCCGCGCATGTGTGAACCTCAATGCGATGACGTCACATAGGTGCACGGCATCATCGCGTCGACGTCCGTGCTCTTTCGGGTGCCTTTGGGCCGGGGCACTGGATTTAGTGTGCTGCCGGCCGGAAAGTTTGCGAGACACTGCTGTAGACTAATTGAATGTTATGGGCACAAAAGGGTCAATAAATAAAAGGCATTCTCAAGGACAATTAAGCAATTGCTCCTGTGCAACAAGTTGCTCATCAGGCTGCAGCCTGTTGCATTTAATCGCTTTCGAGTCAAAGGTTAGAAAATGACGCATTGGAGGCATCAGTTCTTGCACTAGAAAATCTCCATTCTCATCTCTAGGGAATATATTACAATGTGAACAGGGGTGGGTGAGCAACTCCGGTCCTCGAAAGCTGGAATCCAGTTAGGTTTTCAGGATTCTGGTCCTTGAGGGCTGGAATTCAGTTGGGTTTTCAGGATTTCCCCAATGACTATGCATGAGATCTATTTGCATGCATTGCTTTCAATGCATAGTCATTGGGGAAATCCTGAAAACCCAACTGGATTCTGGCCCTCGAGGACCGGAGTTGCCTATCCCTGCCCTAGAAGGTCAGCTTCAGTAGCAACTAACTGGGGACATGATTTTCTAGGAATAAAAACAGCAAGGTGTTGACTAACTATTTCTAGAAACTGTACAAGCTGGGAGGCTTGTATATAGACTTACCCAGGTTATAGGTGGAGCATTTAAACCAAGTATTGGACAAGGATCTGCATTAATTAATCCCAATTTAACAAATCCACTCATGGCTCTAGCAAACCCCTATAAAAAAGAAAAGATACGTTAAACACTTGAAAGAGAAGGCAGGAAATTATTTTTTTTGGGGGGGTGGGTAATTAAAATTAGTAAACGTATCCAAACAAGTATATAGGATATGGAAATTTATACAAAAAAAATATAGAAATATCATTTTTCTTAATACAACTTAAAATAGTCGTAGAAAATCAGAAATTCCATCAAGCCTACATCATTGAGGAGAAAGAATTGCATTACATAACAACATAAAATTTTGGTAATCAATAAGGGATGACCATACCCTTAATTTTTATAGAGGCATTTAACTATTTAAACTCCTATTTTCATTGAAATTATCATAACCAAGAAAGGAAAATTCTACCCCAACTTATAAAAAGGAGGTTACGAGGCAGGAAATGTTTAATACACACCAGCTATCTCAAACGACTCCATTCAAAATAATGTACAAAATCAAAGAATTGCAAAAAGCATTCATGTTTAGCCATCGGAGAAAACTTAAATTATCTGATCACATGGTCCCAGATGACTAAACTCTTGGCATATGACTGCATATGACTGTTTAATAGAGGTTAAAAAAAAAAAACCCCACACACTTGAATTGGGCTCAACATCAGTTAACATTTGCATCTTTCATAACCTGAAAAGCTGCTCATAGGACATTTGGCACAGACAATACAAAAACAGCAGTTGCTTACCTATAACAGGGGTTCTCCATGGATGATAGGTTAAGCAGCCATTCATAGGTGGCCAATTGATCCTGCTCCTCTAAAGGCCTGGAAAATCTAGAAGACCGAGCATGTGCCAGTGCGTATTCTAGAGGCAACTGCTACTTTTGCCAGTCTTTTCTCTAGCTGAAGAGTAAATGTTAAGATATTGGCTGCTTCAACCAGAGGGAAAGGTAGGAGGGAATGCTTGACTGGCTTATGCCACTATCTACAAAGAGAAACCCCTGCTACAGATAGGCAACTCCACATTCTCCATGGACAAGCAGGATGAGAAAGCCACAAGCTAAGGTTTCAAGGGCACATGGAGTCCTACATTCAGATATCTCTGCACCCTATTGCAGTTCCAAAAAGGCGGCTACTGGAAGAACGGAACACCTAATTTTATTTTTGTCAACACAAATATGACAAAAATGCTAAATAAAATTACACAAAAGTTTCTTCACAATCTAGTCAAAGACCAGGGACTTTGAGAGAACAGATAAGCTAGCTCAAAATACTTCAGTCTGTGCCCATCGGGTGGTCCAAAGAATACTGGCCAATGAAAGTGAGAATGGAGGACTGCATGGCTGCTTTACAGGCATCTTTGAGCATATGAATGTGATCGAGTGGACAAAGGCCATGACCCTAACAGAAAGCTCAATGTGAGCTTTCTTGTAATAAAAAACTCAGTGTCCATAAGGACATCCTCCTCCTAGGACTGTGGCACTGGGATAACTGGTATCCTAGGTTATGAAGAGTTGAGAAGCCTTTCGGGATGGTGCAGTTCATTAGATGTAGTGAGGGGGCACCCATAAGCAGTCCAGGGTGTGAAGTGTTTTATGTGTGTCAACCTTGAGTAGAAAATACAGATGAGCTCTCATGACTATTGTGAAATAACTGGGTGTATGGTAGGTAGTGGACCTAAGTCTGAAGTTCACCAGTGTATCAGGCCAAGGCATCGAAAAGAAGAAACAGCATCTTCCATGTAGCAAACCAAAGCAGTGGCTTCCCCCATGTCTTTCTCAATAACAGACTATGGACTTTTCCTCCAGGAACTTGTCCAAACCTTCCTTAAAACCAGCTACGCTATCTGCTCTTACCACTCCTCTGGCAACGCATTCCAGAGCTTAACTATTCTCTGAGTGAAAAAAAATTTTCTCCTATTGGTTTTAAAAGTATTTTCCTGTAACTTCATTGAGTGCCCCCTAGTCTTGGTAATTTTTGACAAGAGTGAAAAATTGATCCACTTGTACCCTGGATAACCTGAAAATGACTGGCTACGTGTGACCCAAGGACTGAATTGAGAACCACTGCTCTAGAGGTCTGAGTGGGCACCATCATGTGATGATGTCACCTATGCCTTATCCTGCTCGTCTCATAAAGGCCTCGGTCAGGGGTAGGCAATTCTGGTCCTTAAGAGCCGCTGCCAGGTCAGGTTTTCAGGATATCCACAATAAACATGAATGAGATATATTTACATCTCAAGGAGGCAGTGCATGCAAATTTATCTCATACATATTCATTGTGGATATCCTGAAAACCTGACCTGGTTCCGGCTCTCGAGGGCTGTAATTGCCTTCCCATGGCCTAGGTCAAAGTGAGGGTACAGTTCAAGAGAAACATTGCTGCTCTATAGTATTCTTTTGTAAAATCTGCTTTCCTGACAGAAGCAGGGGGGAAAGGAGGGTGTGAGGCACAGACCTAGCCCTACCAAAATCAAAATTAAAAGGAGTAAAGGGAAATATTTCTGAACTAGAGAAAGCAAGGATGAAAAATCACTACACTAGGAAGTACAAGTGAAAATAACAGGAAGAAGAAATTCAATTCAAAATTAAAAAGAGTCGGCTTTCTGAGTCACACACATTAAGTGCAAAAGGGAAGGGGGAAGGAATAAGGGGAATGTATAGAGGTAGGAAATAGGTCATATGGAAATATATTTTGGAAGAATGATAGAAATATGTATGGAAAAATTAGAATTGTGAATATAATTGTAATGAATATCTTATTGTATTATATTATTATATATTTATTTGATTCCTTCAATAAAATGTTATAAATTAAAGTCAACTGAAACAAACAAAAAAAAAAAGTCCCCGTCAGAGCCTCATGCATCCTCCAACATGCCCCGAGTACACTTTATAGCCTACTTTGGAAAGTAGGCTATAAAGCCTTCCTATGTTAAATTAGAGATATCTGAGCTTCTTAAATATGGGAGATGATAGAAAGCAAATCACTGGATATTTCATTTTTATTTATTCAGTTTTCTATACCGTTCTCCCAGGGGAGCTCAGAAGGGTTTACATGAATTTATTCAGGTACTCAAGCATTTTTCCCTGTCTGTCCCAGTGGGCTCACAATCTATCTAATGTACCTGGAGCAATGGGGGGGATTAAGTGGCTTTCCTAAGGTCACAAGGAGCAGTGAGTGTGGGTTTGAACCCACAACCTTGTGGTACTGAAGCTGTAGCTTTAACCACTGCACCACTCTAGAAATCAAAATGGGCAAAAGTGAGCCAAGTGTAGGACAATGAAGCCATTGTGACATCACTGATGAGGTTGGCTCTTAGGCATTGGTGGAATGAGACATTATGATGTCACAATACCAGCTCTGGTTAGCAGAGGCTGAAACTTTTCACACTATTTATTTATTCAGTTTTCTATACCGTTCTCCCAAGGGAGCTCAGAACAGTTTACATGAATTTATTCAGGTACTTGAGCATTTTTCTCTGTTTATCCCACCAGATTCACAATCTATCTAATATAACTGAGGCGATGGGGGATTAAGTGACTTGCCCAGGGTCACAAGGAGTAGCGTGGGTTTGAACCCACAACCTCAGGGTGCTGAGGCTGTAGTTTTAACCACTGCAACACACTCGCCCATGCCATATCAGTGTAATATTTGTAGATGCCAAAGAGCTTACCTTGTATCTTAAAGTGCCTCTTATCAGGGTGTGAGCTGACTGAATACCATATGGTTCAGCATACTTTGTACTATCCCTGTTCGGAAAACCCTCCAAATTTAGTCCTGGGAAACAATCCATGATAGTAACAGAATCAAGCAGGGATCCTCCGGCCGGAATGGTTACAACCTAAAAATAATAAAAACCAAGATTTGAGAAAAGTGGTTAATTGCTGTGTAAAAAAGCAATTTCACAGCTATTGTTCAGAATGCCTCACTTAAACCAAAGCCTTGAAGGGGAAAGTTTGTAGCCGAGATTGCAATGCTAGAGAACATAGAGAAGAGAGAAGGATGGAGGGAGGGAGGTAAGAATTCACACAAGAAAAACAAAAATACTTACCTCTCACTACTGTTACTTACCTGTAGTAGATGTTCTCACATATGGCTGATGTCATCCACGGAACCTGGTATGGACATTACCAAGTGCACTGTTATTTAAAATCTTTAGGCAGTGACCTTACTGTGTGCATGCCTGCGCCTTCCTGCCCAATATCGGCTTGCAGGAATATCAGTTCATTAAATAAAGCTAAGAAGCCAACTAGGGGAGGTGAGTGGGTTGTGAGAATATATGCCTGCTGTCCTCAGAGAACACCTACCACAGGTAAGTATCTTTGCTTTCTCCAAGGACAAGCAAGCATAATATTCTAACATGGAGGACTCCTAAGCTGCCAGAATCATGCCTCTGGAAGAGGTTAAACATTGAATACACAGAAGCCTGGTGAAACCCTACAGAGATGGAGGGAAAGTTGGCTTTAATTAGAGCAGTGTCCCGCAAACTTTCTCAAGCTGCGGCACACTAAAGGTAGTGGCCGTGGCTCGAGGCACGTGGAAGTGCGCGGCTATGGCAATGATGACATCACACGCATGCTCTAGACACTTTTGTATTCTGTATATTGTGCAATTTTTTTAGAAGCTACCTGGAATGATAGAGGCGTCTTCCAGTTCTTAAATAGGGTATCTTAAGACCCTATTTAAAGGCACCTTGATATAGTCAATTGGTGGCGATTCATAATCCAGAAGCTCAAAAAGATCCGAGTGAGGTTCTTCTTCTCTCCATTTTAATGGGAGGAACTTGACCCATTTACCTTATAAAGCTCATAAAGGATATGCTCACTGGTGGAGACTTACACCTTTGAGGAGAAAGATCAGAAGGTATGCCATAGGAATCTTCTACTGACAAATTTTGCAGATCCTCATCAGTGGTTTATCTGAGTCAGTCACCTCAAAATACTCTCTTCTAGGAGAATCTGGGAGTGGGCGTCAAGAGGAGCATTGAGGCAGGAGTCAATGCTTTGACCCAGGAGACAAGTCCTCTGCTGATAACGCATGAAGTGAATGGGTCCATGCGGACCCCAATGCTCAATGTTGAGCAGGGGTGCATAACCTCATCCTTGATCGATGCCTCAACACATCTTCAGTGTGGGCTGAGGCAGGCATGGACACCTTTAAAGCCTGTTTAGACTGCATCTACAGTAGCTTCAAAATCTCTTATTTGAGCATAGCCCAGATCTCCTACTGGAGAGTCAGCGTCTGCAATGGAAGAGACATTAGCATGGAAGCATTCTGAGAAGCATACTGTCTGGGCATGGAAGACCACGATGTTGAGGCACATCTGGGAGGAGATGTAATCCGATCTGAAGTGATGGAGAGTGATGTATGGTGTGTTGACACTTACTTTGCATCAAGGAGATAGATGCCAGGGATTATGCCATGCCATACCTAGAAGGGGAAGAATATTTATGCTTCTTAGCATTCTTACATGCTATCTCTCCAATGGGTAAAGCATGGAGAAACATCTCTATGTGGCTTCCGTGCATGTGGTGTCAATGCAGGCTGCGAGTTGGGTCCCGAATCTCCTGCCATACTTGATGTCAATTTTGAACCAAAATGTTGAGCTTTAAGTGTCCTCTTTTCCATACGATCATCAAAAGAACTTGAAGCACTGGATGCTAAACTGCATATTTCTGCATATTCTGTGCCAGTTAATGGGTAAACTTAGCCAGATAACTTGGTGTCTAGCCAATTAAGAAAAAGGACATTACAGGTGCAGGGTGAGAAGTTCTCACTAGCTGCTTTCTGGAGAATTTTATAAAAAAGAAGACTGTAGAAACAGCAGTCCTAGTTTAACGTAGTAACATAGTAGATGACAGCAGATAAAGACCCGAATGGTCCATCCAGTCTGCCCAACCTGATTCAATTTAAATTTTTTAATTTTTTTTCTTAGCTATTTCTGGGCAAAAATCCAAAGCTCTACCCAGTACTGTGCTTGGGTTCCAACTGCCGAAATCTCCGTTAAAACCTACTCCAGCCCATCTACACCCTCCCAGCCACTGAAGCCCTCCCCAGCCCATCCCCCACCAAACGGCCATACACAGACAGTACAAGTCTGCCCAGTTAAATATTTAATATTAATATTATTTTCTGATTCTAGATCCTCTGTGTTCATCCCACGCTTCTTTGAACTCAGTCACGGTTTTACTCTCCACCACCTCTCTCGGGAGCACATTCCAGGCATCCTCTCCATAAAGTAGAATTTCCTAACATTGCTCTTGAATCTACCACTCCTCAACCTCAAATTATGTCCTCTGGTTTTACCATTTTCCTTTCTCTGGAAAATATTTTGTTCTACGTTAATACCCTTCAAGTATTTGAACGTCTGAATCATATCTCCCCTGTCCCTCCTTTCCTCTAGGGTATACATATTCAGGGCTTCCAGTCTCTCCTCATACGTCTTCTGGTGCAGGCCTCCTATCATTTTTGTCGCCCTTCTCTGGACCGCTTTAAGTCTTCTTATGTCCTTCACCAGATACGGTCTCCAAAACTGAACACAATACTCCAAGTTGGGCCTTACCAATGACCTGTACAGGGGCATCAACACCTTCTTCCTTCTACTGGATACGCCTCTATTTATACAGCCCAGCATCCTTCTGGCAGCAGCCACTGCCTTGTCACACTGTTTTTTCGCCTTTAGATCTTCGGACACTATCACCCCAAGGTCCCTCTCCCCGTCCGTGCATATCAGTTTCTCTCCTCCCAACATATAGGGTTCCTTCCTATTATTAATCCCTAAATGCATTACTCTACATTTCTTTGCATTGAATTTTAGTTGCCAGGCATTAGACCATTCCTCTAACTTTTGCAGATCCTTTTTCATATTTTCCACTCCCTCTTCGGTGTCTACTCTGTTACAAATTTTGGTATCATCTACAAAAAGGCACACTTTTCCTTCTAACCCTTCAGCAATGTCACTAACAAACATATTGAACAGGATAAGCCCCAGCACCGAACCCTGAGGGACTCCACTACTCACCTTTCCTTCCTCCGAGCGACTTCCATTAACCACCACCCTCTGGCATCTGCCCGACAGCCAGTTTCTAACCCAGTTCACCACTTTGGGTCCTAACTTCAGCCCTTCAAGTTTGTTCAACAGCCTCCTATGAGGAACTGTATCAAAGGCTTTGTTGAAATCTAAGTAAATTACATCTAGCATATATCTAAACAGGTAAGTTCTGTGCTTACGTTTCAGGATTGCACTTGCAGCATTTCTACTTACACACATGCGGGTCACTGAATGTTAGGCATAACAAGTGGATAAATTATCTCCTTATGTGCTGCTGGACTTCTGAACAGACATACAGATTATGTGCACACTTTGTATTATCTGGCTGTGTTAAATGTATTTGGAATATTAATAAAGCCACGACCTCCCTACTACCACGAATCATTACAAGTCCTTCCAATTTTAAGTGGTAGGGAATGGTGAAGTGGAATTGGGTGGACTCGGGACAGGAAAGAACAGAACAGGGGATCAAGGAAGTTGAGTATGTGCATCTGTGTTAAAAAGAAGATCTAAGAGGTTCCACGGTATCGTAGCATATCCATATTCTGGGTTCCTATACGTCATCCCATAATGCAATATAGCAGACTCTGTCCCATTGTAAACGTGCAAATAAGGCCACTGGCGACAGCACGGGGGGTCCCCTAAAACTCAAATATGTTTAAAAACAACAACAACAACAAAAAGATTTACCTGTCCATTTTTCAAATATGTGGCAGGCTGAACAGTATTCCACAGAACTCCCAAAGGATTCCAGCTAAATTTGTATCGTATAGGATTGTCAGAAAATTCTGGAGAAGGCAGCCCTCCACAGAAAGAGACATAGGACTCCACCTGCAATGAAAAGCACACCAGTGGAAATCTATTATGGAAACACATCAAAGAAATAGAAGCAACAAAACACAGATAAAATCAGTCTTATTTTTTAATCTATTATTGACCGTGTGTTGCCTCAAAATTGTGCTCACTGCCCTCGAATCCTGCAGTGATGTGTGAGCACCCAAAATGCTTTAAGTTTTGTGATTTGTCCTGGAAGGCATTTACCATATTTTTTTTTCCTATTATACAAGACGCTTTTAAACCCAAAGGCTCAAATTGGAGAGGCAGTTGCTGCATTCATTAAACTTTCTCCTACAAAGAGCAATGTAAAAGGCAAAAACAAAACAAAATGTATTAAACTAGTAACTGCCATCACCAAAGCCTGCAATTGCAAACACAAATGAGCGATAGCAATATTTGAAATCTTTGTATCTAGTTAAAGCATGAGAAATAAAAACAAATAGACGCTATTTAGAATTAAAGAAATCCTTATCCTCATCTGTACGTTTAGATATCATGGTTGGATTTTACATAATCATTATTATAAAGACTAAATTGGAGTATGTTTTAACTAAGGTATTATATATAATATATAGAGAGAGAGAGAAGAAGAGAGAGAGAGAGAAGAAGAAGAGAGCGAGAGAGAAGAAGAAGAGAGCGAGAGCGAGAGAGAAGAAGAAGAGAGCGAGAGAGAGAGAGAAGAGAGCGAGAGAGAAGAAGAGAGCGAGAGAGAGAAGAAGAAGAGAGCGAGAGAGAGAGAGAAGAAGAAGAGAGCGAGAGAGAGAAAGAAGAAGAAGAGAGAGAAAGAAGAAGAAGAGAGAGAAAGAAGAAGAAGAGAGAGAAAGAAGAAGAAGAGAGAGAAAGAAGAGAGAGAGAGAAAGAAGAGAGAGAGAGAAAGAAGAGAGAGAGAGAGAAGAGGAGAGAGGAGAGAAGAAGAGAGAGAGAGAGAAGAGGAGAGAGAGAGAGAAGAGGAGAGAGGAGAGAGAGAGAGAGAAGAAGAGAGAGAGAAGAGGAGAGAGGAGAGAAGAGGAGAGAAGAAGAGAGAGAGAGAGAAGAAGAGAGAGAGAGAGAAAGAGAGAGAAGAAGAGAGAGGAGAGGAGAAGAAGAGAGAGAGAGAGAGAGAGAGAGAGAGATTCAAAGCCTTATCTTGTTAGCACACAGCTAATTGGAACAACTTATCCGGTCAAATAAGATTATGTGTGGAACATTTCAGTTTTTTTTAAACTGCTCAAGACTAAGCTATTTGTTGATGCTTATTTCTAATACGGTATGATAATTATTCCTCTGAAACTGTCTAGCTTTCCCTTGACTACAGCTGATGAGTATTTGCTGAAAGAATTGTTAAGGGCCTTTTTTTCTTTTTGTGTCAACAGTTAAAGGTGTGATGATTTTGGATTGCTATATTTTAGTGTATGTGTAGTGTTTCCTTCTAAATACTCTTGACAAAGGCATAGATGCCGAAACACTCTCAGTGTCGAGTCTTTGAGTCCTCGCAGTGCTACTATCAATAAAGTTATTTACACCCCTGGCTGAATTATTGACATCTCATCCTCACGACTCCTTTGTTGTGCCATAATAAAAGGTTGAACAAAACTTTGATGTCCAGTTAGCGATCCAAATATTGCAAGTAACTGAACATCATTTCTGGATCAGCATCAGGTGGTATCCAGGCATTGGCGCTGAATACCCAGTTTCATGTTAACCGCTGGCTACTGTAGTTAAAAGCTAGGCCCAGAATTTACAGTCCCATGTGGACCTCTGTGGAAATAATGTGGTACTGCACTGAGGTTGTCCCAGATTGGTTTACCTTTGCTCCGACTTCTCTTGCCTTATCAAAGCATTCCATTGCCAACATGTGGTCGAGGCCTGGATCCAAACCCATTTCACCAACAATAATGACACCAGCTTCTTCCGCACTAGAACAGTTTCACAAAATGCTACGTAAGCAATCAGACGAGTGCTAAACAGTCATTTCAGACATTACTTGCCGGATGACTACACAGGGTAATTCCCAGGTGTTTAAGTAATTCAAACTTCCTCATGGAAAATGCTCTTTTGGTTTTTAAATTCTTTATTGATTTTCCAAACTTCAATAGTGCAATACACAAAAATGTAACATATAATAATACAATAAAAGCACATTCAACTTAGAAGTATTTATAACCAACCATTTTCTTCCACCCACCCAATGATTATTCAATGAAACACAAAAACATAGATTATCGCAAAAACCTTACCCTATTCTAATTAATAATATCCTTCCATCCTCCCACCCACCCCCAAGTGTAAATACTCAAAGAACAAAAACCCCCATCCCCTGGATGTATATGAAAACAAACAAAAACTGGCTCCTAATCAAAGACCTACTATAGTGAAGAAATGTAAGATGTCAATGGGCCCCAAACCAATTTAAATAAATTACTGTGTCCCAAACTATTGGCAATCATTGGAAAATGCTCTTTGAAAACACTCCCTCCCCTATTAAGGGATGATGTTTTACCAGGCTATAGCAATTGTGGGACTCTGTGCAGACCAATTTGATGCCTCCCCCCTCCCCCAATACTTAAGGTTTCAAATGAGGTGTCAGGAAGGAGAATAGAGAGTTATTTCTGAGAAGCACAATTACCAAGAGGGAAAGGGAGGGAGATGGAAAAGAAGCTTTAAACCTTTAGAGCCAGATGCACTAAACAGGGTCAGTTATAAGAACATAAGAAGTTGCCTCTGCTGAGGCAGAGCAGAGGTCCATCTCATCCAGCGGTCCGCTCCTGCGGCGGCCCATCAGGCCCACTGCCTTAACAGTGGTCTCTGACTAATTTTGTAAATTACCTCAATCCTATCCCTATAACCTTACCTCTACTCCTATCTGTACCCCTCAATCCCTTTGTCCTCCAGGTACCTGTCCAGTCCTTCTTTGAAGCCCTGTATCGTGCTTCTGCTTATCACATCCTCCGGTAGCGCGTTCCATGTATCCACCACCCTCTGGGTGAAAAAGAACTTCCTGGCGTTTGTTCTAAACCTTTCCCCTTTCAATTTCTCTGAGTGCCCCCTTGTACTTGTGGTTCCCCATAGTTTGAAAAATCTGTCCCTGTCCACTTTTTCTATGCCCTTCAGGATCTTGAAGGTTTCTATCATGACTCCTCTAAGTCGTCGCTTTTCCAGGGAGAAAAGCCCCAGCTTTTTCAGTCTGTCAGTATACCGCATGGGTCCGCTGCAATCCAATTTTTAGCAGATTGCAAAAGAGCGATTGATGCACAAACAAGTTTGCATGCAAATGATTTGTGCGGAGGTTCGCCATAATTCCTGTCTCTCTCATCCATGCGCAGAGCCATCAGGGTGAAGCAGTCTCCTATCACTCAGTTGTTTGGAGTAGGAAATCTTTTTTTTTTTCCTTTTAATGAACACAGATGTTGTGCATGTTACTCATACACAATATCCGTCTCCATTTTTTAAAAAAATGTGCCGGGCCCCCCCTTCCCGAACACAGTCATTGCAACTCCCCAATGACAATTGTGGGTCCCCATTCCCCCCCCAACGATGACAGCCGTCCCCTCAAGAGACAGGAAGGATGCCCATTCTCTCCTGCCAACGGAGGCCCACTCACGCCGGAGGCCCACTCACGCCAGAGGCCCTCCATGAACCATCCCCTACCCTCTCCCCCTTCCCTCCCCCCCCAAAAAAAAAAGAGGCACCCACCTCCAGATGCTCCCCTGAACCCTCCACCCCCATACCTTAGGCAGAAGTTAAGAGAAGGAGGAACACTCGGTCCCTCCAGCTCTGAGGCCTGCCAGTCCAAAATGACGGGCCTTACCCTCCCCTGTGCATCATGTGATGCACGGAGAGGGGCCTAAGGCCCCTCCCAAGGGACTCAGTCAAGCCAATGGCAGGAAGCAGGAGGGAGAGAGCAACTCTCCTTTCAATTTTGGCTAGCACGGGTTTTTTTGCGGTTTCGGGGGGTTCAGGGACCCATGGTTGTCGTTGGCGGCTCGGCTCGCTTTTTTTTTTTTTTTTTTTTAAATGGAACAGATATTGTACGTGCATAACACATACAGCATCCGTGCCTATTAAAAAAAAGAAAAGGTATGGCATTTCTATTTATTTATTTATACTTATATTTACCCACTTCCACGGTTCTAAATAGATTAGCAAGTTATAAATACAGTGGCACCTCGGTTTGCGAGTGCACCGGTTTGCGAGTGTTTTGCAAGACAAGCAAAACATTTGCAAAATAAGCGCCTCGGAAACCGAGCGTGCCTCGATTTACGAGCGCCCTCCCCCACGATCCGGCACCCTCCGCTCATGTCGCACCCCCTCCCCACCGCGATCCGGCATCAAAAAGGCACCCACTCACCCACCCGATCACATTTCTTACCCCCCATTTGGCACCGGCACCAATGCACAGGACATGCCAGTGCCGATGCCCGAAGATCTGCCTCCTTCGCGCTGGGCCTTGAGCATCTGTGCATGCTCAAGGCCTTCGGGAACACGAAGGCCTTGAGCATGCGCAGATGGCCACCAGGATGGTCTCAGGACTCAAGGATCTCCCGAATGGGGGGTAAGAAATGTGATCGGGTGGGTGGGTGCCTTTTTGATGCCGTATCGCAGCGGGGAGGGGGTGTGACGCGAGCGGAGGTTGCCGGATTGCGGGGGGGGGGGGTGAAACAAGTGGGGGGGATGTGGATCACGCAGGGAGGGAGCCTTCATGAGCGGGGGAAGCAATGCCGGTTCTTGGGGGGGGTAGGGCAGCGCCGCTGGCCTCGGGGAATGGGGGAGGTTGGGAACGAATCAAGCGAGTTTCCCTTAGTTCCTATAGGGAAACTCACTTTGATATACGAGTATTTTGGTTTACGAGCATGCTTCTGGAACGAATTACCACTGTATATTCATTTGTATCGGTAGGACAGGTAAGTGACTGGTCTTGACCAGCCGCTTTTTTCGGTTCGCTAAAAGCTATCACTTTTTTTTGTGCATCAATCGCTCGGCTAGTTTGCATGGCGTTTTAATATTAAAGAGCTTATTTGCATACATGGCTGAGTCAGATCAGACAAAAAACACGCAGTGAGCCATTTTGTGCATCAGGTCAGCAAATCCAATCAAAGCTAAACCAGTCAAAACCAGTTTAGCGACGATCATTAGACGATCGCAGACTTTAGTGTATCTGGCTCTTGGTCACCAGCTGCAATGTAGATTCAGTTAAGCACGATGCCCTGTGCACCTATCCCTGTTTATGGTCAGCAGTGGCGCAGTAAGGGAGGGTGGGAGGCAGACCACATGGGCGCCGTCTTGGTGGGGGTGCCGGCACCGCCTCTCTGCAGCCCGTTCCTTCTCACCCCTCCCCCACTGTGCGCACCTTTCACTTCCCCACCCCATACTTCTCTCTTCACCGGTGTGGGCAGCAAGTTGGAGAAGTGCCAGGGAAGTTAAAGATGAAGTGAAGGGACGGGGAGCGGAGAAGATAGTCGGCCCTTTGTGTTATTTTCAACTCTGAAATTAAGGGTGGGGTCAAATCAGGTGCAAAGCACTGCATTCCCACACTGGCCCTTTGAAAATTAGCTTGCAGATGGTTTACAAATTACCTCCACAAAATACAATTCCTTAGTTTTACAAAGTGCCATAAATGTATATTTTCTTATTGAACGTATTCTTCCAACCACAATGAATGGAGCAGAGACAATAACAGGATTTTGCATGCACAATAATCATAAAGCAAACAAAAGAAAGAAGAATAAATTAAAAACAGAAAATATAAAAGTCATCATATGATCATTAAGCAAAAAAAAAAAAAAAAAGAAATTATATTACAACATATTGAGGCTAGCAGCCTCCTGTGACACAGCGGGGCTATTGCCTGTTGCCTGAAGAACAAATACTTGAAGTCCAGATACAGAGCCAAAGGATAAGGCGTCTCCAAAGTCAGAGCCTCTAAGAAAATTACCTACTTCATGCGTCAATAAAACTGGTTAAACAGGAACACGTCGGTAAGCTTAACCCAAAGAATACAAGGAATGAGGTGGTAACGTGAAGACAGAACGAGCAAGACTATTTCTCTTTAAAAGTTAAAAATAAGACAAAATGGAGGTAATTCTAGAAAGAAGAAACTAGGGTAACCAAGTATATGCAGGAAAACATGAAGTGACGGAGGCGGAAAACAGTTTTCTGTCCCTTCTTTCTTGCCGTATTCTGGAACAGGCTACCAGAGTCAATACGTCATGCTCCGTCTTGCGCAGTCTTCAAATCCAAGCCAAAAGCCCACTTTTTTGAAACTCCTTTCAACTCCCACCTCCCACTCACTCTCAGATACCCAGACCCATTGAATCATTCCTTCTAACAGAAACTCCCCAATCCTGAGATGTCCTGTCTGGCTGTCCAAATTAGATTGTAAGCTCTTCTGAGAAGGGACCATCTATTGAATGTTAAATGTATAGCACTGCATGATAAATGGTAGAAGTAGGATTCTTAAAGCAGCAGCAACTACGCTTTATCATATCAGACAGGTGATAAAAGAATTTAAAACATGTAAAATATTTTCAAAAAGTTCAACTGAGCCAGCTGGTAGCTCAGTGACAGTATAATATGCTGCCACCCAGATCACCAAGTCAATTCTCAATCAGGTATGGGGATGCTGGGGGGGGGGGGGAGCAAGAGTGCCAAAACCAGTGGCTTTAGAAGGTGCCTTGTTTTAGCATTATTCTCCACATGACTGAACCATGTAGTTTGCTTATGGTTGCTATACGAGGGTGGTTTGAAAAGTTCATTAAAAAAATAACCACAAACACATATATATTATTTTTAAATAGTTATATTTCTCAACATAGTCTCCATCACAGTCTGTACCCTTAGGGCTCCCTTTTACGAAGCCGCGTTAGCGGATTTATCACACGCACATTTTTAGTGCGTGCTAGCCGAAAAACTACCGCCTGCTCAAGAGGAGGTGGTAGCGGCTAGCGCGGCTGGCAAATTAGCGCACGTTAAACCACTAACGCGACTTCGTAAAAGGAGTCCTTAGTCCAGCGTGTTTCCAGTTTCTCCATCCTGTTGGAAAAATTAGGTCTTGTCAAATTTTAAGAAATATTTGTTTAACTTGTTTTTTATCAAACTTTTCAAACTGCTCTCGTATGTACTGCCTCCTTCCTAATGGTGAAAAATGGCAATATTTGTCACCTCAAGGACAAGTGGCACCCTGTCGTTAAACTGCAAAACCCATCTTTGAAAACAAATGTTGATAATGACATCTAACCGTTAAGATACGTCACTTGGTTTCTTCTTCTTCTTCTTTCAAAATCAATGGAACGTTTGGGAACTACTCCATTTAAACCGTCCCACTCCCATCCCTTCAAGACAGGGACACACACAGACAACATAGATACACACACATATGCAGAGAGATGGAAACAAATTCTATGAGCCAAGCTCTGCATGCTCTCTCCACTTATTCATGGGGTCAGTAAGCTGGAAAGAGACCTGGGAGTGATGGTAGACACGACATTGAAGGCATCGGCACAGTGCACCACAGCCTCGAGGAAAGCAAACCAAATGTTAGGTATCATTAAGAAGGGTATCACGACCAGAACGAAGGAAGTCATCCTGCCACTGTACCGGGCTATGGTGCGCCCGCATCTGGAATACTGTGTACAGTACTGGTCACCGTACCTCAAAAAGGACATGGCAATGCTTGAGGGAGTCCAGAGAAGAGCAACTAAACTGATTAAGGGTATGGAAAACCTTACATACACTGACAGACTGAAGAAGCTGGGGTTGTTCTCCCTGGAAAAGCGGAGACTCAGAGGAGATATGATAGAGACCTTCAAGATCCTGAGGGGCATCGAAAAGGTTGACATGGATAGATTTTTCAATTTGAAAGAAACCACAAGAACAAGGGGTCACTCGATGAAATTGAAGGGGGACAGGTTTAGAACAAACGCAAGGAAATTCTTTTTCACACAGAGGGTGGTGGACACATGGAACACCCTTCCTGAAGCCGTGATAGGAAATAGCACAGTACAGGGTTTCAAGGAAGACCTGGATAGGTTCCTGGAGGACAAAGGGATTGAGGGGTACAGATAAGAGCAGTGGAAGGTTTAGAGATAAGTGTAGAGGTAGGCATAAAATTAGTCAGGGACTGCTGCTCAGGCAATATGCCTGATGGGCCGCCGCGTGAGCGGACCGCTGGGCAGGATGGACCTCTGGTCTGCCCCGGCGGAGGCGACTACTTATGTACTTATGTACTTAAGACCAAGAGGGTCCGCTCCAATCCGATTTTTGGCTGATTCTAAAAGAGCTATTGATGCACTAAAAAAATTTTGCATGCAAATGATTTGCGCGGAGGTTCGTGGTAACCTCTTCTCTCCCATCTAATTGATCACTGTGAGAACGACTCTCACACATGCGCATAACCGGCAGGGGAAGCCTCCTGCCACTCGGCAGTTCGGGGCAGGAAACCTTTTTTTTTCTTAATGGACACAGATGTTGTGGGCGTGTTACACACGCACAATATTTGTCTCATTAAAAAAAAAGCTCCTCCTCCTCTCCCCAATGATGGCCCTACCCAACATCCCCCCAATGGACCATCACGGGGGACCGAATACCCTCCCCCACGGCAGGCCTCTTTGGGAGGGGCTTTAGGCATCTGAGCCAATCAGGGCCATAGGCCCCTCCCCATGCATCACATAATGCACCAATGAGGGGAAGGACCGAGACTCCCTCCTGCTCTCTTCAAACAAAGGTACTGGTGGGGGATGGGGGAGGCTCAGGAGAGCAACCAGTGGCAGGAGGAAATGGGCATCCCTCCTACTTTTGGGGGGGAGGAGACGGTTTGGGAGGGGTGGCGCCTGGCATGGGGGGCTGGCCTCCGTTTGCAGGAGGGAGTGGGCATCCCTCCTGCCAATTTTTTCTCATGGGTGGGCGGGGGCATAGTTGGAGGGGCTGGGTATCCCTCCTGCAAATTTTTGCTGGTGTGGGGGGAGGGGGAGAGGGGGGGGAGGTCCCCAGTGCCGGTTCATAGGGGGATGTCAGGGATGGCCATCAACAGTGGGGAGAATGGGGTTCTTTTCTTTTTTTAATGGGGCAGATATTGTGCATTTGTAACACACACACAGTATCTGTGCTCATTTAAAAAACTAGTTTGACAGGTAAGCGATTGGACCATTCGCTTTTTTTCAGATCGCTAAGAGTGATCACTTATTTTTGTGCATCAAGAAGCCATGTTAGAGCATCAATCTTTTGCTAGTTTACATGGCATTTCAAAATTAATCAGCTTATTTGCATGTTCGGTTCAGAGAATATGCGATCATGCAGAAAACCACGTGGTGAACCATTTTCTGCATCGGGTTGGCAAATGTGATTTTTGCTAAACTAGTCAAAACTGGTTTAGCGATGATCGTTAGACGATCGCTGACTTTAGTGCGTCTAGCTCTCAGTTCACAGAAATTTATTTTCATCACTCGAAGCGCCAACAGACCATCAAGCACAAACGCCTTTTTATTAGAGACAAGAATTTTCAGACAGGAAACGGGACGAAAGAAAGAACACACAAAACACATGTAGCAAATTATTTTAAGCTCCTTAATCGTACCTTCTTTGTAGTTCTCTCATAGCAGGTGTTAGATAGCTAGCCGTGACGAGATTCACCTTATTGGCAATACACTTCTTAGCTACCAAAGGATGTGCTGAATTAGGCAGTAAGCTAAAAAACAAAAACCACAAAATTGGTACAACTGGGAATGTTATTATATACTGTACTCTTCAGAATGCATATACAGATAGAAACATGACGGCAGATAAAGGCCAAATGGCCCATCCAGTCTGCCCACCCACAGTAACCATTATCTCTAAGATCCCACGTGCCTATCCCAGGCTTTCTTGAATTCAGACACAGTCTCAGTCTCTACCACCTCTTCCGAGAGGATGTTCCACGCATCTACCACCCTTTCTGTATAAAAGTATTTCCTTAGATTGCTCCAGAGCCTATCGCCTCTTAACTTCATCCTAAGCCCTCTCAATCCAGATTCCTTTCAAATGAAATATTCGATTCATGTGCATTTATGCCACGTAGGTATTTAAACGTTTCTATCGTATCCCCTTCTCCCGCCTTTTCTCCAAAGTATACATATTGAGATATTTAAGTCTGTCCCCATAAGACGTATGACGAAGACCACACACCATTTTAGTAGCCTCTCTCTGGACCGACTCCATCCTTTTAATATCTTTTTGAAGGTGAAGCCTCCAGAATTGTACACGATATTCTAAATGAGGTCTCACCAAAGTCTTATACAGGGGCATCAATGTATCCTTTTTCCTACTGGCCAGACCTCTCCCTATGCACCCTAGAAATCCTTCTAGCTGTCACCGTCACCTTTTCAACCTGTTTGGCCACCTTAAGATCATCACATACAATCACACCCAAGTCCCACTCTTGTGTCATGCAAATAAGTTCTTCACCCCCTAAACTGTACTGTTTCCTCGGGTTTTTGCAGCCCAAATGCATCACCTTGTATTTCTTAGCATTAAATTTTAGCTGCCAAATTTCAGACCACTCTTCAAGCTTCACAATACACACACACACACACAATATTTGTGTCTGTATACATATGCACATTTCCAAGCAGCGTAGCCTCATAAGACACAAAATATGGAGGGGTGCACTGTCTCCTCTTATTGATGGTGACAAAGCATCCAGGACAGGGTGTGGGGAGGAGGGGCACCCATGAGTCACACAGAGGGCAATTGTAGTTCAGTATAGGGCCTGCTTCCTGGTAACTGAAGGGCATCCTGAATCTCAAAAGGTAATAAAAGCCAATGGTAATGAATACGACCAGGCCCGTTTCTCACCTGACTACCAGCTCATGCTTCTTTATGAGCACCGACAGTTTTTCATCTTGCTTAAGCACATCCATGGAGAGAGGAATGGTGTTGTGATATTTTTTCGCCAGATGTTCAACTTGGTCCTTTGCCACAGATGCTGCAATTTTCATACAAATATCAAAATGTTTGAAAATTTATAATATGAATTTCACCTTTTCTATATATTATTAACAGCATGCATATATTTCATTTTATTTAGTTAAAATATTTAGTACCCGCTCAACCCAGAGACATATCCTTACATTAATAAAACACAATTGTCAGTTTATGTTCTTAATTGTTAAATCTAAATTACCAAGTTGCAAATGCACCATCTTATGCCTTTGAAAATAGCAGTCCCTTCACTTGCCAGTCAGAGAGCTGCATGGGAATGGGGTTAATGGGGCTCCCCTCCAGGTCCATGGGAATGCCACGGGAATGGACGCAGCTCCTGAGGGACTCCTGCAGAAGTGTACAATAGGGCATATCTCCGGGACTCCTTGTGTCACTGCCACCAGTGCCTCCACCTCCCTGATTAGCATAACCACACACAAAAGGAACAGTATGCGTATGTAATGACTGGCAATTGGGGACCTCCTAGTCCCACCCCCTGATGCAGCGCCATCTTCTAGCAGGAAGCAAGCAAAGGAGTTTGTAGGTAGGTACTGCAGACAAGGGGATCGGGTATTAGGGGGTTGCAGTGAGCCCTGCAATGCTCCCCTCTCCTGCAGTCTACTTTGAGCATGAGCACAGCCATCCACCCCACAACCTAGGGTAAACAGATTTGTTTGCACCCCTCTCCCCCCCCCCCAAAAAAAATAAAAAAGAGGACACATGGCCTTACCCTATCCCACCTCCAGTCCTGCTCCCACACAAACCTCGTCTTTTCTTCCCCGAGTCCGGGCCACGTCTGGAGAGCCTCCGAGCATGTGCCGGTGTGATGTCATGTCAGTGGCTCTCCAGACGTGGCCCTGAGCTTGGGGCCTTCCAAAACCCAGACAAACTGGCAGGTTTTGGAAATCCGTCCAAGCACCCAGACAGTCCTTTAAAAAGGAGGACATATCCAGATTTTCCCCAACCCCCCTCCTGCAGTCAAGGGGGGGGGGAGGATTGGGGAGAGGGAGCATGGCTGTGCTCATGTGCTGCAGAAGAGGAGGCAAGGAGAGGGGAGGGGATGGGGGATTGATTTATTAGAGCTTGATAAACCATCTTTACTAACTAGCAGACCAAAGCAGTGTACGCATCAAAACTGGAGAATGACACGGGGACAAATATTTGGTGGAATGAGGCATTATGACATCACAATTTGAGCTCTAGAATGTTGCTACTTAGGATTTTAAAGTGTTTGAGGCTTGCACAGATGAGGACGGAGCTTAGGCATTGGTGGAATGAGGCATTATGACATCACAATTTGAGCTCTAGAATGTTGCTACTTAGGATTTTAAAGTGTTTGAGGCTTGTGCAGATGAGGACGGAGCTTAGGCATTGGTGGAATGAGGCATTATGACATCACAATTTGAGCTCTAGAATGTTGCTACTTAGGATTTTAAAGTGTTTGAGGCTTGTGCAGATGAGGACGGAGCTTAGGCACTGGTGGAATGAGGCATTATGACATCACAATTTGAGCTCTAGAATGTTGCTACTTAGGATTTTAAAGTGTTTGAGGCTTGTGCAGATGAGGACGGAGCTTAGGCATTGGTGGAATGAGGCATTATGACATCACAATCTGAGCTCTAGAATGTTGCTACTTAGGATTTTAGTGTTTGAGGCTTACACAGATGAGGACAGAGTTTGCAGGAATGGGGTAGGGACAGGAAAAGAACTTGCCAGGACGGGAAAATGAGTTCCCACAGGGACGGGGAAAAATTTGTCTCCGTTTCATCAAAACATCAATTTAGCACAGGAAAGGAATTACAGTATCAGATAGGACAGAAACCATACACACAGATTAATATAGAATTCAGGCTAGGGGAAGGGAGAAGATTAGGAAAACAGTGATAGTAGTGGAAGATCAATCAATGAGCAACAAAGCATTATGAAAAAGCCATGTTTTCAGGGAAGAGATTCTTGAAAGAGTTCTGGCTTGATTTGAAGAGAGAGAGAATTCCAAAGAAAAGAAATACTCTTTGTCTGTCTACTAGATTATTGCTGAGCATTTCTAGGGCTGGGAAGAAGTAGACGGTGGTCTAACGGGGAAATATGGAATACCAGGTTGGACAGCTAGAGGGGGAGATCCCTTCTGAAAGCTTTAAAAGTAAGAGTAAGTGCCTTAAAAATTAAGCCGTTGTTCGACAGGAAATCAGTGATGTTTATAAAGAAGAACAAGAGCTGCTCTGCCCATCAACAACCCTGCTGGTTTAGGCGGACGTTTGTTTCTGGTTTGTATTTTCATTAAAATGCAATAAAAGCTATAAAAGCAGTAACTACTTCTGTAGGTTATGGGATATGGTGGAGATGGGCAGGATATTACTTGCGGGGACGGGGAGGGACGGGTGACATTTCTATCCCCATGCAATTCTTTACTGTCAATATCCTAATACCAGACTATGATTGCTCCGTCCCAGCTCTGCCTGGAACGGGACGATTCATCATAGTCGTTTCATTGCGGGACATTTCAGTGATGAAACGGCCACGATGAATCGTCCCATTATGGGGAGGCTGGGCTTCAGGCGGCACAGAGATGCCCCAACCCCAGCCCCCTCCCCTGTACTAAGCAGCTGAAAGCTCTAGTGGCATTTTTGCCTTCCCAGTGCCTGGGCTCCCTGCCAGCCACTGCCACAGAGATGCCCTAGCCCCTCCCCGGTACCTGGGCTCCCCATCAGCCATCACCGCCTGCTTCCTGGCCCTGCCACTCCGGGGACGACGCTTGGAAGTCTAATTTTTTGGGAGGGATTGAGGGAGCATTGCTCACCTAAACACCGAATTGAATTCATCAAGGCCAGTTCATCCATTCTGCCCACACAAAAATCCCACAGATGCCTACGCGTAAACCACATAAACATAGCTGCTTTCTTTCATCGCAACCTACTTTGTGTACCGATTCCTTCCCCTGCTCAATTTTGTAATAGCCATTTTCAAATGTGCAAACCATTCTTCACACAAGAAAAAAGTTTCATAACAATAGAGCCTAAAATATTAAATAAAACACTATGATAATATTTGTCCATCTCTACTCATAATCACTAATAATAAAACCCTAAGCGCACATGCGCACTCCTACCAGCGTGATTCGTGATCCGTAGGTCCGTGGCAGGTAGGAGTGCGCATACATGCTTAGGGTTCTATTAACTTGGGAGGAAATGGCCGGGGCCTCTGGAGCGCAGAGGGGCAGCAGCGACAGAAGTGGCGCGGGCCGACGGGTGGCGGCGGAGGAGAAGCGGCACTGGTGGCAGGAGCAGGAACTCTGAGGGGAGTGCGACCGGGAAATTGCCACGAAGCGACGGGTGTCGGAGGAAGAGGAGCAGCGGCACTGGTGGCAGGAACATGAACTCTGAGGGGAGTCAGGGAGGCCTACTGCTGGACATGGGGAGCAGAGAAGATGTGCTGCAAGACAGAGGGGGAGGTAAAAGGAAGGGAGAAGGCCTACTGCTGGACAAGGGGAGCAGGGAAGAGGTGCTGCTGGACAGGGGGAGCAGGCAAGGGGTGGTGGTGGACAGCCTAGGAAAGAGAGAAAAAGAAAGAAAGACAGACAGACAGAAAGCGGCCACATCTATTCTAGCACCGTTAATGTAACGGAGTTAAAGACTAGTGTAACTATAATTCAGTAAGTATATATAGAACTAGTCTTTAAGCCCGTTACATTAACGGGTGCTAGAATAGATCTGTCTGTCTGTCTGTGTTTCTTTATCTCTCTCTCCTTGGCCGCTGTCTATATCCTTCTGTGTCTCCCCCCCCCCGAGCAAAGCTGTCTGCCCCCAGGACACACCTCCCCCCCAAGGCAGCCCCCTTTCCCTATCCCTAACTGTCTCTCCATGGTCCTCTTCTGTCGACGTCCCCAGAGCAAAGCTGTCTGTCCCCAGCACACCTCCCCCCAAAGCAGCCCCCTTTCCCTCTCTCTATCTCTCCATGGCCCCTTCTGTCTCCCCCAGCACACCCCTTCCCCCAAAGCAGCCCCCTTTTCCTCTCCCTATCTCTCCATGGCCCCTTCGCTGGTGTCTTCTGCACAGTCACACGCAGGCGCCGTGAGGACTGGCAAAGAAGCACGCCTCACGCCACCAGGAATCACGATTTTTGAAAAGCGCATGCGCGCTTAGCCTTTTATTATTATTGATTGTTTTTATTTCATTAGGATTCATATATTAAATTTGAAACAAACTTCTGAAATAACAAATGTAAACGAGCCAACGTACCTACTGTGATCTCAACATTGGGATCTCTGGTAAGGAAACTAATCACAGGTCCAGAAACGTAGCCAGATCCAAGCACTAAGATCTTCTTCTTCGTACCCATGGTCATCAGCTGAGCATACTCCCTACAATTACGATATATCCATGAACAATAATATATCCTATATAAACTCTAGTAAAAACAGGATTTATTCACATAAATCTCACGCTTAGGACCTTCCCCAAAGAGCTGAAGTCTGATCCGAGAGAAAACATTTACTTAGCACAGCTCTTCGGAGCTTGGATATGGAGACTTTAGTGTACACACGCAAGCAGCAGGCCCACCTCCTCCCACGTCATCATGGCAAGAGATATTCTTCATGACCCAGGCGATTAAAAATAGAGCAGGGCCCAGAGGTAGGTGGGGGGAAGGGAAGAAGCTGGAACAGGCACTCTTTGCTGGGAAAAGATCAAGTTCTATATTTACTCAGCTGCACCTGTGCACTTTTACATCCTATCCTACAGGCCGACTTTGGCGTCAAGCCTCTTTCTATCAAGCGAAGGGCTTTCAACACCTTCTTCAACTGGTAGTAAGAATTTACCATCAAAATTTAAAAAAAAAACAAAAACACTAACACATTTAGGAGGATATATATTTTTTTTTTTTCCATTTTATTGTCATTATTTTATATTCAACATAATAAGTAGAAAAGAAACAATCAATCTAAAACACTCGACAAACCTAATAATCTAACACATCTTTATTACTTTTTGTCCCTATAACTGGAGAGGATGAGGAAGTATGCAAAATATATTCGCTATAAGATGAAAATAATAACAAGAGAATTAATCCTCGCTACTTGCCTGGGTTTCATAAACCTAGCTATCAATACACTTCCTGAAAGAGAAAAAAAAATTAAGTCTGTCCTTGTCTAGCCAAAATAAATGCTTCCAATTGTGCAGGATCATAAAAATTACATTTGGTATTTTCATATGAAATTAAACATTTACATGGATATTTATAAAGAAAGTACAAGCAGTCCCTGGGTTAAGAACATCCGACTTACGTCGGACTTGTACTTAAAAACCGGGGTCTGCCAGTGCCAATGTGCCCCTCTTCCTCCCTTCCGTGTCTCAACGCACCTCTCTTCCTCCCTTCTTTATCCCAACGCGCCTCTCATTGTCCTTCCCTCCCTCTGTGCTGTGTCTCAAATTCATGCCTCCCTCCCTCCTGTGGGTGTTTACCTTCTGTGGCCGACTCCCTCCTTCCAACCACACTTGTTTTCGCAAAGCTCTACCCTCTTGGCATCCCCTCCAAAGAGCCCATTCCTTTTCTTACTGGGGCAGGTTGATCGCTATCCTTACTTCTCTTCCTTATGCACCCAGAAGGTTCTATACTGAGAAACTTTCCTAAGGGAGACAGCAAACCAGCAGGTCTCTAGGGGAAATAATTGCCCCAGAAAGACAAAGCTAGGAGCAGCATCCACGGTATCAATTAAGTCACTTATTTATCTTTAAAAAAACAGCATCTAAGTAGACACCTCTTGAAGTAGAAATTTTGTTATAAAATTACCCTCATTAGGGGATATTGAGCTATTGGAGATTCCTCCCTTTAGGCTGAAGCATGGGCCTGTTTACTACCAAACATAGCAATTATCCACCGATCTCCACCTTGATTATTCTCATAAAAGATTCAACGCAGGCCTTTAAACTCATTATTTCACCCTTGCATTTCAGTCCTGAACTCTGCTTGGACCCGTTTTGGTGACCAGGCTTGATATTTGGCCTGAAGAACAGCGATCATATCAGTCCTTACTTCCAATTATTGCACTGGTTACCAGTGGAGGCAGGAGCAATGTCTAAATTTTCATGCCTCTGTTTTAAGTCAGTTTGGGGATTGTCACCTACCTACCTACTATCTCATTTCGTGCTACATAACCCCGTGAGGATAACCAGGAATTGTAACCTATTTGCATACCCGAAGATTTTAGGCTGTAAACTTAGGTCTTATTTAGACAGGATGCTTGCATTTCAAGCAAGCAAACAACAGTCCTGGTTGGGTAACTATATCAGCGGAGCCATGCTGTCCTATGGCGCTTTCAGAAAAGAAATTAAGACAGTATTGTTTGATAAATTTCTCTCTTAATTGTGCTTTTATTCTTAACACAATAATTTTACTGTTTTCATTTAAATTTTTAATGTCTTTTTAAATAATAGGCTATATTCTTACCATTACTATTTTGTGTTTCACCGATTGTCCAGTTTTCCTCTTTTGTGGAAACCGCCTAGAATTCTTTTGATTAAGGCGGTATAGAAAAATAAAGTTATGTTTTGTTATGGAATGGGGCTGATGTGACCCAGAGAGTAAGCTTGATCATTACCACATACCTTCTGCCTCTCAGGGTTCTCCCTAGTTTCTCTATTGCCTTTTGGTGCTCCTTAAAGTTATATCATATCATATATGGACCCTAGCTATTTTATTGCATTCACTACCTGTTTCAGCTCATTGTATATCGCTTATATATCACCAAGATAAGTGGGATTTCAAACAACACTGAAATGATCAGCAGTATTCCAGACTTGAACTTCAGCATGTTGGGTTAAGTACAAATCTTTCATTGTGTTAACACTACTCTCCTAATTTATTCCCACAGCTTGTCCTCCGCATTCAACCCTGGGTTTCTATTACCAAGGGGAAAAGAGCCTTAATTTTTTTTCTGTTTCCTATGGATGAGCAGCACAGTGGTACGAACTGCAGCCCAATTAGATCTAAAAGATGACTGAACTTTTGCTGGTGTGAACACAAAGGCATCCTGTGTGAATGAAAGATAATCACGTTCATCAATATAAACAAAGCATACGCTGAAAATGTAAAACGGCCCGAGATTTCGTCATCTAGCAAAAAGGTCAACACAGCAACTTCTCAAAATTCTAAAAGACAAACCATGCATTGTGCAATAAAGTCTACCTGCTTTTAAAAGGGAAGATCAAGACTTGAATGGGAAATTCAAATGATAGGTAACAGTGAAATCCTTTTAAAGGGAGGATTCTTGGAAAGGCACATTCTCGGCATTAACGATACACATGCAAAAATGCCCAGGGGCTGAAGTGAACCATGAGAAAACGAAGCCATTAGTGGAGGCAGATTTCTCACTGTAACAGCCTGGCTTCTTTTAGGGCTCCTGTTGCGAAGCCGCGTCAGCGGGATTTATCGCACGCACCTTTATAGCGCGCGCTAACCCCCGCGGCTAGCTGAAAAACTACCGCCTGCTCAAGAGGAGGCGGTAGCGGCTAGCAAGGCCGGCAAATTAGCGCGCACTATTATGCACGTTAAACTGCTAATGCGGCTTCGTAAAAGGAGCCCTTAGTTAGCCAGATTTACTAAACATTATCTCCCAGATACAAAATGGGACAACATTTTAATACCTCCGGCCTCTCTTGAGCCAACAAAACAATTAGCCAAAGAGGATGAAATGCATGTTTAAGACCACCTAGAGATACAGCCACATCTTATATCTACCAAAGTTATTGACACTGATGGACCTCAACTTTGGGCAAGTCTTTTGCAACGCATCAAAAACCGGAAAAGAAATCTAATTGGCATGATAGAAAAATGTCCAATCCAGGTCCTAAAGCAATCTTGTATTTATGGCCACTCAACCATTGTTGAAATTGCTTACAGCACCTTACTAATCTAATCTAAATCTTAGATTTATGTACCGGATGATCCCTAAAGATATAGGGCTTGACTTGGTTTACAACAAAAATATGTTTACAAAGATATGTCGATTTTAAGACAGATCATTAGGAATTATATTCTAAAAAACGTTGAAACATCGTAGTTTTTAAAATGTTACAGACAACCATGATTGTATTTGAATGGGAAGGTCATTCCATAGTGCAATTTTGCCAGTTGATCGAAAACCTTTGACCGAAGGAAAAGATGACTTATGTCAGGGGTGTCCAATGTCGGTCCTCGAGGGCCGCAATCCAGTCGGGTTTTCAGGATTTCCCCAATGAATATACATGAGATCTATTTGCATGCACTGCTTTCATTGTATGCTAATAGATCTCATACATATTCATTGGGGAAATCCTGAAAACCCGACTGGATTGCGGCCCTCGAGGACCGACATTGGACACCCCTGACTTATGTAAAATGAATAGTTCTACAACCCAAAATGTTTGAAGAGTTTAAGGTAAAGGGTATCAGAGAGTCAAACAATCCATGAATAATTTTATAAACAATACAAGCACATTTAAATTGAACTCTGTATCAAAACTGGAGCCAGTGTAACTTCTTAAACAATGGAGTAACGTGCTCGAATTTTGACTTTCCCAAAATTGGTTATGAGACACATTTATTAGTCCAACCAAAAGAAATACTCATCTATATTGGTCTCAACTAGGACCACTTTGGTTTTGCTCTATAGTACAACACGCCAATGTTAACAAGTACCTCACTAATCCCCTGAGGAAGGCTTGTGCCGAAACTGGGGGGGACCACTACAGATGAGTGTTTCTATTCGTTGGACTAATAAACAAGTCTCATTTGGTTGTTCTCGGACATCTCACTTGTCTCTTTTTTTGTGTGTTTTGGTATTGATTTTATTGAGGCTGGTTTTGTGCTTTTCTCGAGTCTCATTTGGTTGTTCTCGGACATCTCACTTGTCTCTTTGTGTGTTTTGATATTGATTTTATCGAGGCTGGTTTTGTGCTTTTCTCCTTGTGCTTTCAAAAATTAGTCATGCTTCAGTGTTCTAAAACCTCTATAATAAAATTCTAAGCGTGCATGCACACTTAGGACGGCATGTTCCCTGACAGTGTGATGTGTCCCTCCGTGCCGAATTCTATTTTAGGAGCATGGGGCAATTTCAGCGGCAGTGGCGGTTTGGCTCTGAGCATCGGCGTTTGCACCCGTGCGAGGGATCAGGTGGTTAATCGGGTCCCGATGGACCCGACGGTCGTTGAGTCTATGGCGTTGGGGAAAGAAGCCGAACCTGGAAGAAAGGGAGAAGGCCTATTGCTGGACAGGGGGAGCAGGGAAGAGGTGAACATGGAAGGAAGGGAGAAGGCCTACTGCTGGACAGGGGGAGCAGGCAAGGGTGGTGGTGGACAGCGAAGGAAGGAAAGAAGGAAAGAAAGCCAAGGGGAGAGAAAGAAAGAAAAGAAAAAAAGACAGGCAGACATCTATTCTAGCACCCGTTAATGTAAAGGGCTTAAAAACTAGTTAACTGTAATATTTTCTGATTCCCTTTACTTAAACCAACAAGAGAAAAGCTACACGTCGTCAGCAAAATCTGATCCTGATTGCCGAGCATCACAGACAAGTTTATGAAATATGAGAAGTGGAAATGTGAATGTGTCAAACAACTGATGCTTTCCAAGGTTTTCTTTGCTTGTCAGTACAATATCTTAACATTCAGCTTCTATGCTGAGACGCACAAACACCTATGTGCCCAGGAGGAAAAGCAGCTTACAGAAGCCCAACAGTCTACGGAGCAAAGTCAACGGCCATCACCCAAAATGAAAACCAGTTCAGGACTAAAAAGCAGATTTAAAAGTACTTTGAGATTAAAAAATAAATAAAAACGACCCCAGACTTGAGAAACAGGGTTAGAAATCATACCATACCTGCTCTCCCTCAGTTTTTGGATGTATTTGTATTTGGGCATCAATGAACCATTTGATGCAATCACAGCCTACAAGAGACAGAACAAGAACTCAATTTACTATGCATGTTGGCTTTATATACTTGAAGGAGTTAATTTAAAAAAAAAAGGAAGTATTTGTGTTAACTTACATTTCGTACTACAGGGGAAAAATTCTGTTTTTCCAAAGGCAATGTTGCATCTGATAACAGCTGTAGATATATATTAAAAAAAGACCTCAATTACAGGAAGATTCTGAACGAATGCTTGCTTTTTTTTTTTTTTATAAATCTTTATTAATTTTTAAATACTAACAGTGCAATACACAGGTAAAAGAACATATAACAAGTCAAGAAAATCAATCATTTTATCCCACCCACCCATTGATTAATCACTATGTATATACTCTTTCAATAATCTACACTTATTTAAAATAATACAATAGCACAATCCCACCCCCCTACTACAAGGGAAAAATTCTGTTTTTCCAAAGGCAGTGTTGCATCTGATAACAGCTGTAGATATATATTAAAAAAGACTCCAATTATAGGAAGATTCTGAATGAATGCTTGCTTAATTAGAAGTGCACTCTCTTCAAATCAATAGCTTATATTTATTTATTTTTTTAATCAAGATTTTTTTTTAAAATCCTCACATTCCCTATAGGTTACCATCATCCATCCATATCTGTGCACAGTAGAACAATACAATCTATATCCTGACATTCCCCAGACACTCCAATATAATCTCACCTCCCCATGAGTGCTGATATATCAATAATAATAAAATGCTAGAGGCGCAAGCGCTCTTAAAAATTCATGAGCGCTGGCGCCCTGAGGTGTGCTTCTGTGCCAGACCTCAGGGCGCCTGCGCCAAAGATACCAGCGACTCCTCCCTCTCGCTCCTCTTCAAAGCAGCCTGCTGAGGTTCACCAGCCGCTGTAGCGAACCTCGCAAGCCGCTCTCCACCTGCAGAAGAAGGAGTCGCCGTGTCACCTCTCGCCCTCACTCGCCGCTGCCGCCGACACTGCCGCTGCCGCTGATCCTCCTCTTCATAGCAGCCTGCGATCGTGGCCGGCTTTAAAGAACCTCGCAGGCCGCTCTCCAGGCTCAGTAGCACGCTCCCTCTGACGCACGGGATCGCGTCAGAGGGAACATGCTACCGAGTTGGAGAGCAGCCTGCGAGGTTCGCTAAAGCCGTCCACCACGATTGCAGGCTGCTTTGGTGAAGAGGAGCAGGCCAGAAGATGCCTGGATGTTGGGAGGGTAAGAAGGGAATCAATACCAAGAGCCAGGGGGAAAGGGAAAGGGAGCTGCTTTGGGGGGAGGGGTGTGCTGGGGGGAGGCAGAAGGGGCCATGGAGAGATAGGGAGAGGGAAAGGGGGCTGCTTTGGGGGGAGGGGTGTGCTGGGGGGAGGCAGAAGGGGCCATGGAGAGATAGGGAGAGGGAAAGGGGGATGCTTTGGGGGGAGGTGTGCTGGGGACAGACAGCTTTGCTCAGGGGGGGGGGAGACAGAAGAGGGCCATGGAGAGACAGTTAGGGAGAGGGAAAGGTGGCTGCTTTGGGGGGGGAGGTGTGTCCTGGGGGCAGACAGCTTTGCTCAGGGGGGGGGGGACAGAAGGATACAGACAGCGGCCAAGGAGAGAGAGATAAAGAAAGAGACAGACAGACACATCTATTCTAGCACCTGTTTTTTTGTTTTTTTTATAATTCTTTATTCATTTTCATATTTTACATGAAGTGTACAAAATATTGAGTTACAACTAATGAATACACAATATCACTTTTATATCTTACATAATATTCTGAACAAATTTTTTTATCCCCTCTCCCACCCCCCACCCTTCAAGTACTTTCCAATCACCTTATACATATTGTATACCATATTTATAACATGTTATGTAAAATTATTTTCACTACCCCCCCCTCCATGTGTGCCATAAAGAAGACAAGAAAAAGAAGAAGATAAATCCTATTATTCATTCAGTACAATACTTTGTCAATGGCCCCCATATTTTTATAAATTTAGGATATGTCCCTCTTTGTATTGCTATTACTCTTTCCATTTTGAATATATGACAAATTGTATTCCACCAAAATGTATAATTAAGGTTACTATGATTCTTCCAGTTATTGGTTATATGCTGAATGGCAACCCCTGTCATGACTAGTAAAAGCTTGTTATTTTCTGGTGAAATTTGACTTTTTTTTCTCATCATCATTCCAAATAACACTGTATCATATGATATTGCTACATGATTTTCCATCAATTTATTAATTTGTGGCCAAATTGCATTCCAAAAACTTTTAATGTAGGGACAATGATATAGTAAATGATCCAACGTCCCAGGTTCCAGATTACAGTGCCAGCATTTATTGGACTTAGAACTATCTAATTTTTGCAAACGTGTAGGGGTCCAAAAAGCTCTATGTAATAAAAAGAACCAAGTTTGTCTCATAGATGCTGACACTGTACATCTCATTCTCCAAGACCAAATTAGTGGCCATTGAGATGCAGTAATTTGATGCTTAATCTCAATGCTCCAAATGTCTCTTAGACCATTTTTTGGTTTTTTATTCAAATATCCAGATATTAATTTATACCACAATGCGGCTTGATGCCCTAGGAAGTCTGCTTGGAAGCATAAGAACTCTAAACTATATTGATTATTCAATGTTTTCCATTCAGGGAACCCAACCTGAATGGCCTGCTTCAATTGCAACCATTTAAAACTTTGTTTTTTACTAAGACCAAATCTATGTTGCAATTGTGAAAATTCCAGCAGTTTACCTTCCGAAATAACATCATTCAGAGATCTAATGCCTGCAATAATCCATTCCTTCGAAAGGATTTGAGCTCCGCCAATTTTAATCTTGGAGTTTATCCATAAAGACTGATTAGTTGACTTGTTTATTGGGACAGGTGTTAATTTACTAATAAATCTCAACGTTTTCCAAGTATCCTTTAATATCTTATTTTCTCTGTATCTTCTAGGCTACTTGGAAGATGAACTAAATTTAGGGGAAACATAAGGCGCCATTCCAAATATAACCAATCCGTTGCATTATCTATCAGTTCTGGGAGGATCCAATACATACCCTGACGTAAAATATAGGCTTGATGGTACCTATAAAAATTTGGAAAATTTACCCCTCCCTCCTTAATTGATTTTTGCAAAGATACCAAAGCTATTCTATGCGTTTTACCAAGCCAAAGAAATTTCGTTAAAATGCTATTAAGCTTTTTATAAAAGGACCCCTGAAAATAAATAGGTATCATACTCATTTGGTAGCAAACTACAGGCAAGATCATCATTTTAATAGTTTGAACTCTCCCCCACCAAGAAAGATGTAACGGATTCCATTGCTCACATAACTCTGTAACTCTTTTCAATACAAATTTTTCATTTTCTTTTACTGTATCTTCAATTGTATTTTTAACTTGAATGCCAAGATATTTAAATCCTTCTTCTTTCCATATGAACGGAAAAACGTCAAATAATCCTTTTACACAATGAACATTTAAAGGTATAAGTTCAGACTTACTCCAGTTAATTTTATAATCTGAAATTTTGCCAAACATATCAATTAATTCCAATAGACAAGATAAGGTAGACTCTGGATTCCTCAAATAAAGTAAAATATCATCCGCATAAGCCGAAATTTTATATACCCTATATCCCCCTTGCTTGCTGTATTGCTAACAATAAGGGTTCTAATACAACATCAAATAACAAAGGAGATAAAGGACAACCTTGTCTAACTCCCCTCTGCAATTGAAAACCATCAGATATCATATTATTAATATTTAATCTTGCAATCGGGAAGCTATACAATGTTTTTACCATTTGTATAAATCCAGAACCTATACCAAACCATTCTAAAGCCTGATACATAAAATTCCATTCTACCCTATCAAACGCTTTTTCTGCATCCAAGGAAACTGTAAAAGCCGGTTCATCCATTTTTTTTTATAAATTTAACATATGAAACAATAATCTAGAGTTATTAGAGGAATGTCTTTTAGCAACGAAACCCGTCTGATGCGTGTCTATAATATGTGGGAGAGCTTTGGCTAATCTCAAAGCCAAAATTTTCGCCAAAAGTTTATTATCCACATTTATTAAAGATATAGGCCTGTAGTCTGAAACCAAAGTAGGATCTTTATTTGGCTTAGGCAAAACAATTACTATTGATTCAGCCATAGTACCTTTAATATCACCTTTTATAAGTTGTGTCTGATATAAATTTAGTAAATATGGGGAAAGGACATTTTGAAATGTTTTATAAAATTCTACTGTATAACCATCACCACCTGGAGCGGATCCAACTCTAAGAGATCTCAACGCTGTTTCTAATTCTTTTAATGATATAGGTTCATCTAAACCACAGGTGTCGAAGTCGGTCCTCGAGGGCCGCAATCCAGTCGGGTTTTCAGAATTTCCCCAATGAATATGCATTGAAAGCAGTGCATGCACATAGATCTCATGCATATTCATTGGGGAAATCTTGAAAACCCGACTGGATTGCGGCCCTCGAGGATCGACTTTGACACCCCTGAAATTCTAAACTCCGTTTTATATGATCAGGAACCTTAGGTCCAATAATTAAATCTAAAAAATTTTTACATCTTTTTGCCTCTCCAAATAAGGCTCGGAAGAATACAGGTCCTTATAAAATTTTAGAAATTGCTTTAAAATTATATCCGTTTAATTGGTTATTATACCATTATCATCTTTTATCCCATTAATGTTAGTTCTTCTTTTTTTTGCTTTAAGATAATTTGCCAATAATCTTCCCGCCTTATTAGAATTTCCATAATACATTGTCTGTTTGGAAAACAAGTCTCTTCTTATCATTTTTGAAGCTAATTCGTTATATTTACCTTTTGCTTTCAAAAGAGCTTGTAATACATCATGTTCCCATTTGCTTACCAATTTAGTTTCTAGTATTTTAATTTCTTTTTCTAACTCTATATACTGTTTTTTAATCTGTTTCCTAACAAAAGCCGAATATGATATAATATGACCTCTCATAGTCGCTTTAAAAGTGTCCCATACATTTTCAATAGATGTATCTTCCACTAAATTAATTTGAAAGAAATCACTAATTTGTGTTTTAAAATTTTCCAAAAATTTTCCATCCACAAGCAATGCATTATCAAATCTCCAAAGAGGTCTTCTATTTTCTAATTGATCTAATTGTAAATCTATCCATACTCCCGCATGATCCGAAATGATAATGGGATCAATGGAAGCCTTAATCACTTGCTGCATGTTATGTGATGAAATAAAAATATAATCTATTCTTGAAAATGATTTATGAACCTGTGAACAAAATGAAAATTCCTGATCATTAAAATGAAGAATACGCCATATATCCTTCAAATCACATGATTGAACCAAATTATCTAAACCTAAAGATTTTATACTTTTACCTGGTTTTTTATCCATTAATGGATCCATTACAGCATTAAAATCTCCAGCCACCACTAAATTAGAAGCAGCCAGTGGTAACAACATACTCTGCAATTTTTTAAAGAATTCTGATTGATTCGAATTAGGGGCATATATATTGAACAACGTCAGGGCATTATTTCCCATACTTATATCAACATGTAGCCATCTTCCATGTGGGTCCGAATTTACTATCTTAAAATTGGCCATACACTTTTTATTTATAAGAACTGCTACTCCTGCTTTTTTACCCTCAGCTGGAGCAAAAAAACATTCTTTCACCCACCCACCCGTTAGTTTCTGTGATTCCTTTATATTAAGATGGGTCTCCTGCAGACAATAAACATCCGCGTTTTGCTTCTTTAAAAATGATAATACCTTTTTCCTTTTGATTACATGATTTAGGCTATTGACATTAATAGAAAATATCTTAAAAGACATAATATATTTTATACTCCTTATCATAATCTTCCTCTTCCTTTCTTCCATAACTAAGATCTAAAAAACTTCTCCCCATGGCACACATTCTTACCTCCAAATTACCTAATCCCTTATTAATCTTTTCCTTAATCATCCTAGTAATATTTTTAATACCCACCTTCTTCCCACCCCTCCCTCCCCAATATAATGACTGCTTAAGGACACACATTGGACAGTAATCCCAACTTCCCCCCTCCCCCCCAGGCAACCAATATTTATTAATAACCCCTTTATCCTTTATTGAGACAAACTCACTACCTCTCCACAATATATCTAATTATATCTCTCTTCTAATCATAAAACCTTTTTTCTTTTTTTTTTTTTTTTCCATTTTAAAGTAATTAATTTCTCTATCTATTATTTAACCTTTAGTCACATAACCATATTTCTTTCCTAACATTCCATTAATGCATTTTTATCATTTCACCAATCTCTAATTCATTCCCCCAACATTTTATTTCATTCAAGAAAATTCTATCATAGTCATATATTTAATAAAAAGTATCATTTTCCTATCTCTTATATTATCTAATCCATCTTCTCCTATCCTCCTTTAAATATCCAACAACAAATATCCATCTCTTCATATATTTCTGTTAAAAAAAAAAACTTCAATTTTATAAGTTTTTATCCTCTATTTGTATTTAAACATTTGTATTTCATTTTCAAAATAATTTTTTCCCCCCCTTTTTATATTTCCTCTTCTCCAAATTAAATCCAATCTTTTTAAAACTATATTATCACAACATCAATCTTTACATTCCTTCAGCTACCAATAAATTCTTATGTATCTTTTATATTATTCATTTTCCTTTCCTTTACTTGCATTTAAATATCATATAACTTGTCCTTTCTATCATTAGTCCATTCTGCAATCTTTTCCTTATTGTCCTTTCATTCTTTACTTTCTCCTTTTCTGACTTATTAAATAAACTGAACTTTCATATTTATTTCTTATCTCCATCCATCCACTCTTAAAGACTTTTGACTGCCAATTGTCATTCATTTTTTTTTTTTTTATAATATCCTTTTAGTCTATCAGTCCTGCTTTCTTCTTCTTCACATCTATTTATTTTCCTATTCAGTCTTCACTTTTCCTTTTGTGTTAATGTGTCCAGTCCTTTAATCCTTCTTGTTCATTCTTTACTCCAACCATCCATCTTTCAGTCTCCTAAAAGTTCAGTCTAATAACTTCACTTTAATGTCTTTCCAGTCTATCCTTCTTTCTTCTTTACATTCTTTTATTTTCTTTTTCACTTGTCCATTTTTATTTCCTGTTCTTTGTTGCATATTCTTCTTTTTCCAACAAACAAAAGTCTCATAGTTCTTTATATTTAATTTTTTGTTCAATATCCACCAATCCAGTCTTAGTATTTATCCCTTCATTTCAACACCCATTGTGCTAAAATGACATAGGTTCTGATTTTGAAAGAAAGGTCTTTAGTTTTTCCGGATCAACAAAATACAAAGATTTATCCCCACAAGATACCCTCATTTTTGCTGGGTAATATAACCCATACTTATATCCTTTTTCCTTTAATTGAGATCTCAGATCAAGGAATTTCTTCCTAATATTTGCTGTATTTTTAGCAAAGTCTGGTAAAAACCATATTTTGGATCCTTTATAGTTTAAGTTTTTATCTTTTTTGGCAGCATTTAAAATTTCTATTGCTTGCTGGTATCTTAACATCTTGAATATTAATGGTCTTGGTCTCCCTTGATTTTCCAGACTCTTTATTGGAATCCTGTGCGCCCGTTCTATTTCCAAAGGCTATTTGAAATCCAACTGCAATAATCTAGGAATTAAATTTTCTAAAAACTGTATTGCATTTTTCCCTTCCAAATTTTCCTGTATTCCAAAAAGTTTTATATTCTTTCTTCTTCCACGGTTTTCGTAATCTTCCAGCTGACTTTTCAATTGAATTATTTCCAAACTGTCATTTTTGCATCTTTTTCCTTCACATTCTAAGCTCTCCATTTTAACTTCTAACTCTGTTGTTCTTTTATTAGCTACTTCCATTTGTCTGTGTATATTCAGGATTTCTTCCTTCAGTTCTGCCATATTACTCACAGTCTCTGTCAGCATTTGTTTGATTTGCCTCAGTTCCCCCATAACTTCAGCTTTGCTTAACTCCTCTGATACATCAGCAGGAAGCGGAACCTTACTCGGGGTAATTTGATCCTGCTTCTGCCTTTTCACAGCCCCTCCGGTTTCACTCTTACTCTGTCGGGTGCTCGCCATGCTCCCGCTGTCCTCTCCGATGTTTTCAGCCGAAAACAGTTTAAAAGGAGATCTTTATTTATTCAACGGTTGCCCAGGTAAGAGGAGCGCTGCGATCACACGACCATTTTGTGTGCACGCTAAGCCACGCCCCCCTATTCTAGCACCTGTTAATGTAACAGGCTTAAAGACTAGTATATAAATAAATCATTATGATCACTTAACATGTTCTCATTGGACTATAAATGTGGTAAATAAACTAAACTAAAGCTTAGATTTGTAGGCTGGGTCATCACCAGTAGGAGCTCGACTCGATTAACAATAAGAAAAGAATGCGTAAGACTCAAGAAAGAAGAAAACTATTCCTAGTAATGAGGCAAGATGCTAAAGAAATTGGTGCTGGGTTTCAGCTGAAGTATCCATGTAAATGCCTCATTAAATATTTAGGAACAAAATATGTTTTTCTTGTCCCAGACCATTTGAGAGCTTTCCTGGACTTAAAGAAAATCACCAGAGGGTAATTAAGGGATGTAATTGATAAATATAAGGGACCATTGTAAGCCGTTAAGCCTTTACCTTTTTTTGTTTTTGTCGCTTTAATATTTTAGGTCCCAAGTATTAAAACCTCTCCCCCTTCAAATGTAGAGTAGAGAATGACATGGTGACAAAATTCATCACCGTTCCCGACCCCGCGGATAACTGCGGGAAATAATCCCATGTCATTTTCTAGTGCACAGTTCTTCAACCGCCGGTCCGCGGACCGGTACCGGTCCGCAGGAAATTTTTGCCGGTCCGCGCAGGACCGGCAAGATTGACTCATTTGAACTTCCTGCCGGTCCGCGCAGGACCGGCAAGATCAGCATCGGAAGCGTGCGCTGGGCCGGAGAGATCTTGGGGAGCCTCCGACAGTGGCTTTCTCCCCTCTCTGCAGCTTTCCTTTACTTCCCAGCGCAGCGATTCACGAAGGCAGCCTCGGGGCTTTTGCTGAGTCCGGCTGCCTCTGATGATGCAACTTCCTCTTTCCTCAGAGGCGGCGCGACCCAACAAAGGACCCGAGGCTGCCTTCGTGAATCGCTGCACTGGGAAGTAAGAAGAGCTGCTGGGAGGGGAGAAAACCACTATCAGTCTGGGAAGCTGCTGGGCAGGGGAAAAAAGGGACAGCTGCTACTGGAGAGGGAGAAGAAGGAGAGATGCTTCTGGGAGGGGAGGAGGGAAAGGAATCTGGGAAGCTGCTGGGCAAGGAAAAAAAGGGACAGCTGCTACTGGATAGGGAGAAGAAGGAGAGATGCTTCTGGGAGGGGAGGAGGGAAAGGAATCTGGGAAGCTGCTGGGCAAGATAAAAAAAGGGACAGCTGCTACTGGACAGGGAGAAGAAGAAGGAGAGATGCTTCTGGGAGGGGAGGAGGGAAAGGAATCTGGGAAGCTGCTGGGCAAGATAAAAAAAGGGACAGCTGCTACTGGAGAGGGAGAAGAAGGAGAGATGCTTCTGGGAGGGGAGGAGGGAAAGGAATCTGGGAAGCTGCTGGGCAAGGAAAAAAAGGGACAGCTGCTACTGGATAGGGAGAAGAAGGAGAGATGCTTCTGGGAGGGGAGGAGGGAAAGGAATCTGGGAAGCTGCTGGGCAAGGAAAAAAAGGGACAGCTGCTACTGGACAGGGAGAAGAAGAAGGAGAGATGCTTCTGGGAGGGGAGGAGGGAAAGGAATCTGGGAAGCTGCTGGGCAAGATAAAAAAAGGGACAGCTGCTACTGGAGAGGGAGAAGAAGGAGAGATGCTTCTGGGAGGGGAGGAGGGAAAGGAATCTGGGAAGCTGCTGGGCAAGGAAAAAAAGGTACAGCTGCTACTGGAGAGGGAGAAGGAGAGATGTTTCTGGGAGGGGAGGAGGGAAAGGAATCTGGGAAGCTGCTGGGCAAGGAAAAAAAAGGGACAGCTGCTACTGAAGAGGGAGATGGAGAGATGCTGCTGGGAGGGGAGGAAGGGAAGAGAGTTACTGCTGGACAGGAGGAGGAGGGAAGGGAGAATGAAAAAAGGAAGGAAACAGCTGGCAGAGAGATTAGAGGAGGGGAAGGGGAGACACAGGCATGAGAAAGTAGAGAGATTGATGATAGGAAGGGGTCAGCAGAAAAATAAGCAGAGGGACAACGATGATAGATCTGGTGTAGGAGAGATAAAAATGAAGAGAGCAGTGAAGCTGGAATGAATCATGTAAATAGGAGAGAGGGGCACAAGCTGGATGGAAAGGGGAGAGGGACATAGAAAGAAGACAGATACCATATGGAAGGGGGAGAGGACAGATAGTGGATGGAAGGGGCAGATGCTGGATTGAAGAGACAGAGAGGGCATACGCTGGAAGGAAGAGAGTGAAAAAAAGATTGAAAGCAGAAACCAGAGACGACAAAAGGTAGAAAAAATAATTTTATTTCTATTTTGTGATTAGAATATATCAGATTTGAAATATATATCCTGCTAGAGCTGGTGTTAGACATAACTGGGGACTGCAAAACCCAGGCAGTGCTTCTTTAGCTTTCAGCTGGCTTAGGGCGCTCTCTGACCAGGGGGCAGTTGCCCTAGTTGCACTCCCCTAAAACTATTCCTGTCATGTGTTACTTCAGTATTCTGTTAGCATGATATTTCTGTGTAGCATTCTGTAATAATTTGGCTTGTTCAGTTTTCTTGATAGTAGAGGGGATATATGTGAAGGGGAGGGGAGACAGGGGTTTTGTTGATCCTTGCTCTGAATTATTTGTATTTATAAAATGACAATTCTACAGAATATTGTTTCTTTTTATACTTTAATAAAATACATTCAATATAAAATCATAACTGAGGCTTGTGTGGATGGGATCAGATGATTTGTGGGGACCGAGCTCGCGGAGATGGGGCGGAAACGGGATTTTTAAATTTTAGTCCTAGTAGTTTGCCGGTCCACAAAATAATTATTTTTTTTCTGCCGGTCCACGGGTGTAAAAAGGTTGAAGAACACTGTTCTAGTGTCTATTTCAACCTCGGTCCTTCTACACCAGCAGTCTTCAAAGCAAAGCTTGTGGGTCAGTGGTTATGCCCAATTATACTCTGATTCTTTCCTCTCTCCTTAAAGAATGACATGAAGATGGTTTCCCGTGGTTATCCGCGGGGACGGGAACGGTGATGAATTTTGACACTGTGTCATTCTCTAATGTAGAGGTCTAAGAGGAGGAAAAAAAAGAAGAAAAGAAAAGGACTCTTTTTTTTTTTTGGTGGCGGGGGGTTCTTTTATCTTTAATAATATCTATGTTGTGATCTTATTTGTTTCTTCTCATTTTGCCTACACAAGTTTTATTGCTTGTAAATTATTTCAATAATAATTAATTAAAAATAAAAAAACAAAAAAGAATGCGTAAATGAACAAAAGAAAAGAAAAAAATGATCAAATTAAGGAAAGGTTATATATGATAGATTTTCAAAATATTTAGTGAACAAGAATGTCTTCAGGGCTTTCTGAAATGGTAAAAAGGGGCTTAAACTCCATAATGGAAGTGGCGAGCTGTTCCAAAGTTCTGTTAATTTGAATGAAAAAGAATGGCTAAAATTCCCTAATGGATTTAATTTTACCCTTAAAAGAGGGAAAGGAAAGTTTCAATTTTTGAGAGCTTCTGGCAAGATGAGGATCTTTGCACATTCCAATCTAAGGGAACAAGAGGGGTAAAAAGATCAAATAAGATCTTAAACGCAATGCAAACGCATTTGAAATGAATCCTAAGGTAGACTGGGAGCCAATGTAATTCTCCAAGTAATGAGGACACATGGTCGAATTTACTCTTTCCAAAGATTAGCCTGGCGGCGGTGTTCTGTATCAGCTGGAGTCTTTGCAAGTTGATCTTAGATAAATCCACGTGCATTGCATTGCAATAATCCAGATGGGCCAGGATAACAGATTGAACCAAAACAGAAAAGTGATATTGGTGAAAAAACGCTCCACTCAGAATACGAAGACTGAAATGCATTCAACAGCATGCACTATTTGAGATTTCATAAGCCCTATCTTATTTTATTCTAAAATGTATAATCTGCTTACAGGAATATCTTGTTCTCAGTAGACTAAACACAGGATGCAAAAAAATAAGCAATCAAATCATAAGATAAAGTCATGCTGCCGCAATAAAAGCCAGCTGACAATAAAAAGCCTTGACTTTTTTTTTTTTAAAGAGGACTGAACAGTCTGGTAAAGGACTGTTTCTACATTACAGACACACCGACAATACGCTACTGCAGACGCCTCTGCGAGTCAGTGGGTTTTTTTCTCCAGTTAGCTGTGCTGCCAGTAAGGCAGAAGCAGCACCTACCGTACGCAGACAATAACAGAAGCAAGTGAAATCTGCTTATGTGAGGAGGCGGCAGAGGAGGATTGAGAAGAGATAAATAAACCTCTGGTCAATATTCGGCTGACAGCAGTGAGCGTTTTTTTAAAATCTGATATTCAATGCCGAGTCATGTCCGGGAACGGCACTGAACATGTGGGTGAATGGTCTGTCTTGGCCGTTTAGATTGTAAGCTCTTTCAAGCAGGGACTGTTTTCTTCTTTGTGACTCTGTACAGCACTGCGTACATCTGGTAGCGCTACAGAAATAATTAATAGCGATAGTATGGTGATACTTGGGAAGTTTTCCAAGTACGGCTGATACTCAGTCGTATACCCACATAGCTAAACTAGGCAAAGTTAAGACCCCTATCTAAGGGATCCTACTTGCCCAGTTGGCTATGCAGGCCCTGGCAAAGTTAGGACTATTATCTAAGGGATCCTACTTGCCCAGTTGGCTATGCAAACGCTGGCAAAGTTAGGACCACTATCTAAGACTACAGAACTCACTAATGACATTCTGGAAAATGGTAAAGACCCTCCTCTTCAACTAAAGGTCCCTTCAGTCTACACCCAACCCCTTAAACCCCACCTCTACCCTTCTTTCTCCATTCTAATCTTCTGCCTAAATTTCTGTATAGTCCACTCTCAGCCTATACTCAAATAACTCGTATCTAAACTAAACTACTTATATTTAAACTACTGTTCTTAATTTGCTGTATAGTCCCTATATTTAAACTGCTGCTCAGTCTCGTATGTCCAAGTATTTAAATCTACTGTATAATCTTGTATGTCCAATTCACTCCATTGTGAATGTTTACTTGTAAACCGTTCTGAGCTATTGGGAGGACGGGATAAAAATCTAAATAAATAAATAAGCGATCCTACTTGCCCAGTTGGCTATTCAGGCGCTGGTACTGAATATTGCTGAGGCCTGTATAACTTGCAGTCTGCCCTAGCACTACCTGCACAGTGCTGTGTTAGAGGGAGAGGAGATATTCATAGCACTACTTAGTTAAGTAGCTCTGAATATTCCTTCCCAGCTCTCTCAATGTAGTTTAACTGGGCATGAGTCTCTCTTACCCAGTTAAATCCTTTTGAATACCAAGACTACAAAAAAACAGTGCCATATGCTCTCAGTCTTAAAAGTAATAGTTTCGTATTTGTGGATAAATTTAGAAAACTAATATCAAACCAAATAAGCACATCCTTAAAAAAACCATATTAAGTTATTAGGAAGCACTTCATTAATATGGCTAAATCATCATTTCGGTTTGGGCCAGTTCTATTCACCCAGGATTTGACACGCTGGGGCCAGAACAGAATTTGTTAGGGGCCTCCACAGACCATCATCACACTGCACCACTACTGGTGGTGCAGTGTGATGATGGTCACCCCTGGTGATTTTCACCTCTGGTGTGGTGATGGTCACCTCTGGTGATTTTCAAAGCAAGTGCCCCGGCTGCCACTCCTTAATGCCAGCTCTGGCTGTAAACGTCCTTGAAGTGTCCGCTAGGATACGGCGATCAGAGAACTTGAACACTGCAAGTTCTATAACTGAGCACCTTAATGCTACGTGCTAATTCTATACTGGCTGGCGTCCGGACACAAAGATTCCATTACAGAATTCTAAGGTCAGCTGGCCCTGGCGCACCTACATTTAGGCATGCCCACTTACGCCATGCCAGTGGGAGGGATAAATGGGTGTGCCCGAGTGCAGCAGCCTTAATATGTAACATGGTATTCTCTGAGTTATACACAGCCATGTCCCTTCCTGCTATGCCCCCTTGAAATTATGTGCTAAGGCATCTATACGCTTCATGTAAGAGAGTTGCACAGAAACAAAATTTCTTTTTATAGGCTTTGGCATAGTAAAGAGAGGTGGGGGCTTGTCCACCCTGGGCACCTTCTTGCTCAGGGCGCTGGCACCCCTCCTCTCCACCTCCTCCTTTCCCACTCCTCCCCCAGAAAACATGCGCACCCCTTCTCTCTCCCTTGTACTTTTTTTTTTTAATCTTTGGCACAAGCAGCCACCAAGTGTCGGTGCTCTCTCTGATGTCACTTCTGTGACCCCGCCTAGGAAGTGTCATCACAGAGCGCGCCAACACGGGCAGCAACTTGGTGGCTGTTCGCGCCGAAGTTGAAAAGGTACAGGGAAGGGGGGTGCGCACGTGGCCGGGGGGGAGGGGTGCCACCCCCCTCCCCATGTGTCGCTCACCCTCGCTATGCCACGGTTTAGAGGACTGTCCAGGCACCCGGATGGATTTTCAAAACCCAGCAGTTTGACTGGGTTTTGAAAACCACTGAGCTCAGGGCCGCATTTGGAGGGCATCTGCGCATGCGCAGAGGTGAAATGATGATGTCACACATGGCATCATCCCATTGATTCACGCATGCGTAGATGCCTTCCAGATGTGGCCCAAAGAGTCAAGGTTTGTGTGGGGTTATGGGCGGAACAGGGCAGGGCCATAAAGCAATGTTACTTACCGTAACAGTTGTTATCCAAGGACAGCAGGCAGCTATTCTCACTAGTGGGTGATGTCATCCGACAGAGCCCCGATACGGACGTCTCACAAGCATGTCTTGCTTGAAGAAACTCAGAAGTTTTGAGATGCCCGCACCGCGCATGCGCCAGTGCCTTCCCGCCCGATGGTCCGGGCGTATCTCCTCAGTTCAGGTAGCTAGCAGAGAAGCCAACCCAGGGGAGGTGGGTGGGACGTGAGAATAGCTGCCTGCTGTCCCTGGATAACAACTGTTACGGTAAGTAACATTGCTTTATCCCAGGACAAGCAGACAGGTATTCTCACTAGTGGGTGACCTCCAAGCTAACCTCAATGGGATGGTGGGAGAGTTGGCAACTTAGGAGAATAAATTTTGTAACACTGTTTGGCCAAACTGTCCATCCCTTCTGGAGAAAGTATCCAGACAATAATGAGAGGTGAATGTATGAACCGAGGACCAAGTGGCAGCCTTACAAATCTCCTCAATCGGTGTCGATCTGAGGAAGGCTACAGAGGCCGCCATTGCTCTGACTTTATGGGCTGTGACCTTACAGGGAAGGGGTAATCCAGCCTTGGCATAGCAGAAAGAGATACAAGCTGCCATCCAGTTGGAGATGGTGCACTTCGATACAGGTTGTCCCAACTTGTTTGGATCAAAGGAAACGAAAAGTTGAGGAGCAGTTCTGTGTGGTTTGGTGCGATCCAGGTAGAAAGCCAAATCATGTTTACAGTCGAGAGTATGAAGAGCTGATTCTCCAGGATGAGAATGAGGCTTAGGAAAAAACACTGGAAGTACAATGGACTGGTTGAGATGAAATTCAGAGACCACTTTAGGCAAGAATTTCGGATGAGTTCGGAGGACCACCTTGTCATGATGAAATACTGTGAAAGGTGGATCCGCCACCAAGGCCTGAAGCTCACTGACCCTGCGAGCAGATGTGAGGGCCACCAGAAAAACCACTTTCCAAGTGAGAAACTTTAGCGGAGCCTTTTTGAGAGGCTCAAAAGGAGGTTTCATAAGCCGAGAAAGGACAACATTGAGATCCCAAACCACTGGAGGCGGTTTGAGAGGAGGATTGACATGAAAAAGTCCTTTCATAAATCTGGAAACCACAGGATGAGCCGAGAGGGGTTTCCCCTGTAGAGGCTGATGGAAAGCCGCAATAGCACTCAGGTGGACTCGAATAGATGTCGACTTGAGACCAGACTGAGACAGGTGTAGAAGATAGTCCAACACAGAGGATAGGGAGGCTCGCTGAGGCTCCTTAGAGTTGGAAATACATCATGAAGAAAATCTAGTCCATTTTTGGGAGTAGCATTGACGAGTAGCAGGCTTCCTGGAAGCCTCCAAGACATCCCTCACTGCCTGGGAAAACTGGTGAGGAGTTAACGTTGAGAGGAACCAAGCTGTCAGGTGGAGAGACTGCAGGTTGGGATGAAGAAGTGAACCTTGATGTTGAGTAAGTAGAGAAGGAAACACTGGAAGAAGCACCGGCTCCCTGCTGCTGAGTTGAAGCAGAAGGGAGAACCAAGGTTGTCTGGGCCACCGAGGAGCTATCAGGATCATGGTGGCATGGTCGGATCTCAGCTTGACCAGAGTCTTTTGAATGAGAGGAAATGGAGGAAACGCATACAGAAAGCGATTCCCCCAATCCAGCAGAAAAGCGTCCGCCTCGAGGCGATGAGGAGTGTAGATCCTGGAGCAAAATTGAAGCAGCTTGAAGTTGTGGGGAGCCGCAAAGAGATCTAACTGAGGTGTCCCCCACTGAGCAAAGATCTGATGAAGGGGCGTGGAATGGAGTGTCCATTCGTGCGGCTGGAGTAGACGACTCAGGTTGTCCGCCAGGACATTGTCCTTCCCCTGAATGTAGACAGCTTTGAGGAAGGCGTTGTGGCGAACCGCCCAATCCCAGACTCTGAGAGCTTCCTGGCAGAGGGAGGCCGAGCCCGTGCCCCCCTGCTTGTTGACATAATACATGGCGACCTGATTGTCTGTGCGAATGAGGACCACCATGTCGTGAAGCAGATGTTGAAAAGCTTGAAGAGCATTGAAGATGGCTCTGAGCTCCAGCAGATTGATTTGATGGAGGCGGTCCGCACTGGTCCAGAACCCCTGAGTGTGAAGACCATCCAGATGTGCTCCCCAAGCATAGGTCGAGGAATCGGTTGTGAGAACCTTCTGGTGGGGAGGAGTGTGAAACAGGAAACCTCTGGATAGATTGGAAGAGGTCATCCACCAAAGTAGAGACTGCCGAAGAGCAGGAGTGACGAGGATGTGTCGAGTCAACGGATCCGACAACTGAGTCCATTGAGACGCCAGGGTCCACTGAGGAATTCTGAGATGGAGTCTGGCAAATGGCGTCACATGAACTGTAGAGGCCATGTGGCCCAGGAGGACCATCATGTGTCTCGCTGAGATGGACTGGCGAGAAGACACAGACTGGCAGAGACGAAGAAGAGCATCCAGGCGCTGGGGAAGAAGGAATGCTCTTAGACGTATGGTATCCAGGACCGCCCCGATGAAGGGGAGTGACTGTGAAGGCTGTAGATGAGATTTGGGAAAGTTGATCTCGAATCCCAAACTCTGCAGGAACAGAATCGTGGATAGGGTCGCCGAGACGACCCCGAGGCCGAGGGAGCCTTGATGAGCCAGTCGTCGAGGTAGGGAAATACTTGAAGACCCCGGTTCCGGAGTGCAGCGGCCACCACCACCAGACACTTCGTGAAGACTCTGGGAGATGAGGACAGGCCGAAGGGAAGCACTCGATACTGCAGATGCAGATGTCCCACCCGAAATCTGAGGAACTTGAGAGAGGCCGGATGAATGGGAATGTGAGTGTAGGCCTCCTTGAGATCTAGAGAGCATAACCAGTCGTTCTGCTCGAGGAGGGGGTAGAGAGAAGAAAGGGTCAGCATGCGGAACCTCTCTTTGACTAGGAATTTGTTGAGGACCCTGAGGTCCAGAATGGGTCGCAGGTCGCCCGTCTTCTTCGGAACAAGGAAGTACCGGGAGTAAAACCCCTGGTTGTGTTGGTCCACAGGGACCGGCTCGACGGCCCGGAGCCGGAGCAAAGCCTGAGCTTCCTGAAGAAGAAGGTCGGTCTGAGTCAAGTTGGAAGGATACTCTCTTGGAGGGTGGTCCGGAGGGACCCGATGGAAATGAAGAGAGTATCCCTCCCTGATGATAGCAAGGACCCAGAGGTCGGTGGTTATGGCCTCCCAACGATGATAAAAATGATGGATGCGCCCTCCGATGGGAAAAGCAGGGGGAGGCAGGACGAGACTGGTTATGCCCTCGCCGAGACAGTCAAAAAGGCTGAGGAGCCTTAGGGACAGCAGACGCCGGAGACTTTTGCTGAGCCTTCTGAGGGGCCTGCCGCTTCGCAGGTTGCCTCGCAGGTGGAGCTTGCCTCGGCTGATAACGCCGCTGATAGATCAATGGCGGTCGAGAGGGTCGAGACTGCAGAGGCTTAGGCTTCGGCCTAAGAATGGACTGGAAGGACTTCTCATGATCAGACAATTTCTTCGTGACTGTCTCGATGGATTCGTCGAAAAGATCCGCCCCAGCACACGGGACGTTCGCCAGGCGGTCCTGAAGATTCGGGTCCATGTCAATGCTCCGCAACCAGGCCAAACGGCGCATCGCCACTGAGCAGGCCGCTGCTCTGGCTGAGAGCTCGAAAGCATCATAGGCCGATTGCATCAACTGAAGACGAAGCTGGGACAGTGAAGCAACCACTTCCTCAAACTCAAACCGAGCCTGGGACTCGATGTAGGGCGTAAATTTTCGAAGCACAGGCAGAAAAAATTCCAAATAGGTGGCAAAGTGGAAATTATAGTTCAGGACTCGGGACGCCATCATAGAATTCTGATATATGCGTCGTCCAAACTTATCCATGGTTCTGCCCTCGTGCCTCGCGGAGGCACCGAAGCATACACCTGGCCTGGATGAGATCGCTTGAGCGAGGATTCGACCAAGAGGGACTGATGAGAAAGCTGAGGTCCCTTGAAGCCCTTATGATGCACCGTGCGGTACCGAGAATCCAACTTTCCAGGGACCGCAGGGATCATAAGAACATAAGAACATAAGCATTGCCTCTGCTGGGTCAGACCAGGGGTCCATCGTGCCCGGCAGTCCGCTCCCGCGGCGGCCCCCCAGGTCCATGACCTGGAAGTGTTCCCTACCTAACCTAAAATATCCATACCCCATTCGCTCAATGTCCTGTAAGGTAACTCTATCTGTACCCTGTAATCCCCTTCTCTTCCAGGAAGTCATCCAGTCCCTTTTTGAACCCCAGAATTGTACTCTGTCTTATCACCTCTCCGGGAAGCGCGTTCCAGGTGTCCACCACCCTCTGAGTGAAGAAGAACCTCCTTGCATTCGTTATGAATCTGTCTCCTCTCAGTTTTTCTGAATGACCTCTTGTTTTAGTTGCCCCTGCTAGTCTAAAGAATCTGTCCCTCTCCACCTTCTCTATGCCTTTCATGATTTTATAAGTTTCTATCATGTCCCCTCTCAGTCTCCGCTTCTCCAGGGTAAAGAGCCCCAGCCTGTCCAACCGTTCGGCATATGAAAGGTTCTCCATACCCTTTATCATCCTCGTTGCCCTCCTCTGGACCCTCTCGAGTATTGCCATGTCCTTCTTGAGGTATGGCGACCAGTATTGGACGCAGTATTCCAGATGTGGGCGCACCATTGCTCGATACAGTGGCAGGATAACTTCCTTCGTTCTGGTAGTGATACCTTTCTTGATAATGCCCAACATTCTGTTCGCTTTTTTTGAGGCCGCTGCACATTGTGCCGCCGGCTTCATTGTGTTATCTACCAATACCCCCAGATCTTTTTCTTGGCTGCCTTTCCCGAGTACCCTCCCTCCCATCGTGTAGCTGTACATGGAGTTTCCTTTCCCTATGTGCAAGACCTTACATTTCTCCACATTGAAGCTCATCTGCCATTTTTTTGCCCACTCACTCAGTTTGTTCAGGTCGCTCTGCAGTTCTTTGCATTCCTCAACAGTTCTGACCCTGCTGGAGAGTTTTGTGTCATCCGCGAACTTGATAACTTCGCACTTTGTCCCCATTTCTAGATCATTAATAAATATATTGAACAGCAGCGGTCCCAGCACTGACCCTTGCGGAACACCACTTGTGACCCCTATCCAGTCAGAGTAGTGCCCCTTTACTCCTACCCTCTGTTTCCTGTCCGCCAGCCAATTAAGGAGACTCAAAACACCTCATGAAGGTTTGGTCGAGGAGCTTGTGCAATGGGAGGCGCAAGGACTCGGCCGGAGGGCGAGGCAAGTGCATGGTATCGAGGTACTCCTTTGAGTATTGAGACCCAGCGTCGAGGGTAATGTCATGTCCATGTCATCCGCCATCTGTCTGAGAAACGAGGAAAAGGACAGCTGGTCCGCTAGTGCCGGTCTTCGCGAAGGACTAGAAGAAGTCGAGGCTTCGGGCTCCATCGAGGCCTGTGAGCAACAGGGGGAATAAAAAACCTCGGGGTCCTCGAACTCCAGGCCTGGAGGAGGAGACCCAGCCGAAGCAGAATTTCCCATCCGGGGTAACTTCTTCTGAGGCGAGACTGTCGAATGTCGAGACGAATGCCTCGAAGAGTGCCTGGATCGATGCCCTTCTCGATGCCTGGACGGGGACGGGGTCTGAGAGAATACTGGTCCCCAGAAGCCTCCAAGGAGCAGATAGGACTCGATGCTGTCGATCGAAGAGGCAGAAGAGTCGGCGCCTCCCCAGAAGCCGCCCAGGCTTGATAGGGGGTCCGGAAGAACTCGTCCTGCTTCCTGCTATGCCCAGGACTGGGAGGCCTCGAAGGTGGATGCCACACTGAGTCATGGGGTGGAGTAATAGGCTCCAAGGGAGGTAAGTCACTAAGGGAGGCTTTTCTCGAGGGAATCGGTTCCAAGGGAGGCATATCCCCAAGAGGGGCCTTCTTCGATGGAATCGGCTCCAAGGGAGGCATGCCACTAACCGAGGGCCGCCTCGAGGAGCTGGACACCGCCCGCCGCTCCTCCTCGCCGAGCAACGAGGTCGTGCGGCGCGGGGGAGGAGGGGGCGGCCCGCCCCACGGGACCGGAACTGGGAGATCACCCTGGATCGAGGCAATCAGCCGGGGACCCATGGTGGTCATGAGTTCCACAAACTGAGCCTCCAGGAGGGACTTCAACGAAGCCGATATGGAGGGATCCGCACCAAACGGGGACCCTTCCGCATGGTCTCCGCGCTCCTTCGATGCAGCGTGCTTCTGCTTGCCAGCCTTCGGCACCTTAAGCACCACCGGTGGAACAATGGGTGTCGGTACCTGATCCGAGGGGACAGAGGAAGGCACCGGCGCCGATGACAAGGCCGAAACCGGTGTGAACAATGCTGGTTTCAAAAGGCCAGAAGCAGCTGGGGAGGCAGAGGGCTTTGTCGACGAAGTCGAAGCACCAGTCGATGTCGAAGCGATAGGGTCCAACGAAGCTTCCATCTTAAACATGGACTCCCACAGCAGGCAGCGGCGCTTAAACGCTCGCGCCGTCAAATTGGAGCAAGGCCGGCACGATTTCGGAAAGTGATCCGGACCCAGACACTGGAGGCAGCGTCGATGAGGGTCCGTGAGCGAAATCGCACGCTGGCACTTGCTACACTTTTTAAAACCGGTGATCGGTCGGGACATAGGCCGGAAAAGCTCCGCCGCAAGGTCAAAGGCGCGGGGCCTCTGCCACGCGGCTGACCCGGTGTCGGAAGGAAAATTTTTTTTTTTGAATAAAAAGAAACCAAAGAAGGAAACAAACGCACGGGAGAGCCAAAAGACCCCAACCCGCAGGAATAAAGAAGGCAAAAACAGATTCAATGGGCGCAGAATTGAAGTTGAACTTCTCAGCTCCGCGGAAGAAAATGAACTGAGGAGACACGTCCGGACCATCGGGCGGGAAGGCACTGGCGCATGCGCGGTGCGGGCATCTCGAAACGTCTGAGTTTCTTCAAGCAAGACATGCTTGTGAGACGTCCGTATCGGGGCTCTGTCGGATGACATCACCCACTAGTGAGAATACCTGCCTGCTTGTCCTAGGATAAGTCCTCTTTCAGTTGTTGTTTTTTTTAATCTGGTAACCCTAAGTTTCCGAGTTTATTTACAATTTGATATACCGACTATCAAACAAATATCTGGACGGTTTACAATTCCTAAAATTAGATTTAAAAAAATGCAATAAAAAAAATAAAAACAGGGGAACATAAAAACCAAAGACAAAGCTATGGACAAAGTAGGTACAATAGGCACTGGGGGAGGGGAAGATTCAAAATTACATCGAAGTCAAAATAAAAATAAAAGGGAGGTGGGAAGGAAGAGAACAAAAAGGAGAGGGGAGAGAGGTCGCTTCTTAAAAGCGGTTGCTTTGAACAATTAAAAATAGGAAGAAAAAGAATCTTATCCAGAATTTTGGTATGCATCTTCAAATAAAAAAGTTTTTAGTTTGGTTTTGAATTTGTCGAGTAAGTTTTCCAATCGAAGATGAGATGGGATTGAGTTCCAGAGGGAGGGGGCTGTGACAGATAAGATAAAAGTTTCGAGTGTAGAAAAGATCTTTGAGAGATGGAACAGTCAGTAGGTTAAGATCAGCGGATCTCAGAGCCCGGGGAGAGGCATAAAGAATGAGATACTTAATCAAGAAAAGATGGGGAGTGAGTGAGTTTAATCTTAAATACCAAGAGGAGAATTTTATAAGTAATTCAATGTGAAACAGGGAGCCAATGTGCCTCAAGTAGCAACGGGGCGACGTGATCGTATTTTTTTGTGTTATGGATAAGTTTAATGGCAGTATTTTGAATCAACTGTAGTCGGCAGATTTCTTTTTTGCGTGATTCCATAGTATAAGGAGTTGCAGTAATCTATGTGGAAAATAATCAGAGAGTGAACTAGGGTTTGAATAGAGGCTGGTTCGAAAAGAGAGGATATAGAGCAAAAATGAGTCTATTGGCTAGAAAATGTATACTTCAATATTGGACGATCCATGACCCTCCAAGGTTTTGGCATTGGTGGAACCAATTACATCAGTTAGCTATTTGGGAAGCTAGAGATGCTGGATTTACTAGAAAGCGAAAGATGTTGTTTCTACAAACCTGGAATTTATATTTGCAAGATTTACATCCTAAGGGCCGTAGTGCGGTTTTAAGTTGGGTCTCTTAATTGGGCTTTTATTTAATTGAATGAAAATAATACTGGTATGTTTTGATAAGGTAAGGTAGAGAGTACCATTGGGTGGGGTGGGGAGTGTGTGGAGAGGGGTGTTAGAGGTTATTGAAAGGTTCAAACACATAGTCACATATAGATAAAGTGGGGGTTTATTGATAATGGAATATGTTTATTTTATTATGTATATTATTTTATTATATTTGATGCATTATTGTTGTAATCAGTGCCTTGATGTTGTATTTGATGATGTTTGCATCAATAAAACCATTTGAATCTAGAGCGAATTAGTCGGAGTTTATAGAAGCATTTTTGGGTAACTGCACCTATCTGATCATGAAAGGTGAGGTCTTTATCTAGGATAATTCCTAATAATTTTACTTTAGGTTCAATTGGAATTTGTTTAGTGTCAATGCAATTAGGTCCTTTTAAAGATTCATGATTTTTAGCTGAAAAGAGAATACCATGGGATTTGTCAATATTGAGAGATAAATGGTTAGATCGAAGCCAGTGACTGATTTTGTCAAGTTTGATATTTATTTCTTGAATGTTGCTAGTATCTGAAGGGTTGACGGGGTGCAAAAGTTGGATGTCATCGGCGTAGGCAAAAGTAGTAAAACCTACAGATTGTGCTAAGGTTAGAAGTGGAGCTAGGAAGATATTAAAAAGCAGGGGAGAGAGACTAGAACCCTGTGGGACACCATAGGTTTAGGAGATTTAAGAAGAAGAAGAACCATTAGAATGAACTTTGAAGTTCCAATCTGTAAAATAGGATGAGAACCAGAGGAGGGCGTGACCTGAGATTCCAATCTTTTTGAGGCAATGGAGGAGGAGGGTGTGATCGATTGTGTCGAAGGCTGCTGAGAGGTCAAGGGATACAAGGAGAACAGATTTACGGTGATTATGGTAGTGGTGAGACCAACGAGAGATAGTTCCGTGGAATGGTTAATATGGAAGCCTGTTTGATTGGGGTGGAGCGCATTGGTTTTTAAAAAAAGTCAGAGAGTTGCTTAAACACTATTTTTTCCGTTAGTTTGGCACCCTAAGTGTTCCAAGTCTTAGTCAGCATTCCAAGCCTCATTTGCTGCTCCAATTGCCTCTCTCCATGTGTTCCAAGCCTCATTCTGGTATCCAGTTGTTTCCCTCAATGTATTCCAAGCCTCAATCTGAAGTCGCCAGAGATTTTGACTATACTGCCATGGGAATCCTGCAGCAACTTCTTCCATCCCCAAACAGGATGCTTACAATCCTCATTCCCATGCAACTCTCTAATGTGTAAGTGCCAATTATCTCAGCACTTACATGTGCAAGGTAAGCATAACGGCACACACCCAGTTACAATTACAGAGTTGCCCTTTATATGTGCAGGTTCCAGAGTAGCACTGAGTGGTTCAGTTTCTGCGGAGAACTCCCTTGCAGCCTTTGGCCAGCGAGGGAATTCAGGTCATGTGGGTAATCATTAGGGAAAAAAAGAGAGCCAAGTACTGCAGCAATCTAATGGTTGTAAAACCTAAGAGCAGTTACAAACAAAGAACAGACCAGTGACGGACAGAAAACAGAGTAAGGCATCCCTGGAACAAAAACTTCAGTTCTCAAAAACTGAAGCATAGTATTTAGAGATATCAAAAAATCGCATGCAATAAGCCAGCTAACGTACTATGCTATATGCTGATAAGTACATTAGAGGAGAACACAAACAGCAATGACTGAAAATAGGGTAAGTGAACTTTGGGTTCCATCATATTGGCACCACTATTTGAGGACTGCCATTTAAGTGCTGGACTTTTAGACCCTCCAACAAAATCATCAAAAATTCCTCTTTCTACTCCCCCATACTGGCCTTTAGTACTGGCTGGCAGAAAGCAGAGCCGGTGGCTGCTTGCTGCTTCAGCTGGAGTTCCTTGGAGCAGAATAGAGATATGGACTGCCCCCCCCCTTCAAAGATGCCTGTGAGAGAGGACTGAAAAGGCTTTCTGAAAAATCATCCTCCCACACAGGCATTGCCTCAGGCAGCCCACATTATCTTTCTGCTCCAAGGACCCCCCCCCCCCAAATCAGTGAGCAGCCTTTGCAGATGAGTACCTTAAGTCGGTGTGGAGGAAAAGTAGAAAGAGGCTTCCCCCCTAGGGTGGGATAGAAAATTTTAAATAAACTTAGAAACTTACACTATCATTTGGGTGCCAAAAAATCCTGCAGCCAAAAGTCTGATGTCTTAACTGTGGTATCCAAACGGCAGTGCCAAAACAGCTGCACCCAAAAATCCTGCTTCGCTGCAAACAGGCTGCAATTCATAATAGCCTCTAGTCCAGAAATTCAGAAGTGCTTTAAAAAAGAAGTCATGCAGAGAAGCAATTCTTTAAGCATATGGCCTAAAACGCTCCCAAGCTAATTCAAATATCTTCTACAAAGATTTAAAAAATATATATATATGCTCTCTAAATATTACTTGAGACTTTTACGCGATTCAGGAATGTTTACAAAGTGTAGTCTAATAGGTTTTAGGATCTTCACTGCATGCACAACCCTTACCATCTCTTCAATGTAAGGGAAAAGCAAATCCCCAAAGTATTCTGTAGCTTCTATTGGAAGCTGTGCCGGCAAGTTGTCAATTGAGCACATCAGAATGCCGCAGCCTTCAACACTGGAAAAAATGAAGGCCATATTAGTTCACAAGATTTTCTTCATGTCTGAAAATAAAAGACATGAATCCTGCAAAAATGTTTTGAGGATTAGTGTCTATTTTTGCAAATCTAGACACAGGATGCACATGAGCTTCTGGTTCATCTGCAACCTCCTTAGCTAAATAATTAATACTGCAAATGTTTCTTTTGTATTCCATTTTAAATACTTTTTTTTTGCACGGTGGCAACTTAAGAATTAAAAGGGGCTGGCCTATAACTTTGACTCCTTGGTTCCCCCCCACCCCTTCCCTCCCCGAGTCTAGCAGCCCTTCCAGCCCATGTTTAGCCCCAATTCAGGCAAAAGCATGAAGACCCATAAGTTACAGTCCTCTCTCTCAATTCCTATTAAAAATATAATTGAGCACCAGGGACCCCCCTCATACCCCTCCCCTGAGGCCATGACTCACCAAAACAGCTGAGGTGCTGTGGGAAGAAGCAATTTCCATTCACTCAATACCTCTGGCAGCTATTTTGAGTAGGGGCCCCAAGAAAGGCTGTGTAATCTGATTTGGGCTAGTAGGCCTTTTAATTCTATGCCATTATGCAAAGGGGTTTGAAGATTAGCACTATATCTTTATATAATCGCTCTTGTGCAAGCAAAACTCTATATATTGAAAATGTGAAACGGATGTCACTTCCCTTTCTATAGACTCACACTTGTCAAAAGTTTTTTCAATATTCACCAAGCTTTCACCATCTCATACAACCACCAAGTCCCTTAAACAAAGATGGCCGCGTCTTTTTCACTCCTCTTATTTATATCCCCCAGCCTCTAAATCTTTTGTAAACCGCATAGAACTTCACGGTATTGCGGTATATAAACTGTTGTTATTATTATGATGATGATGACCTCACACTTGGAGAGACCATCACTACCTTATCCGGGGGAGGAGATTGTTTTACCAAATATCCCAAAGGGTAATATTCTTTATATATTCTTTTCCTCTTGTTTCTAAAGGACAATTACACCATAGACTCCCAGGCTAAATATTATATAAGAGTAAGCCACTCTAATTCTAAATTTAAACCAAACGGTTCTACAGAATTTAATTGGTAAATCCATTTTTGTTCCAGAAAATTTAATCTTTCTTCTTTATTATGCAAAGGGGGGCTTTTCATGTGTTCTAGCAAAATCTCTGAGCTTTATTTGGGGGAAGGGGGAGAGAACAAAGCCTCTCCTCAACAAGCTGCTTTGCAGAAATTTGAATCGTAGCAGCTCATTAATGAGAAATTTAAATGGACTCAACACAAAATATTTATTACCTTTTGCAAAGCTTTCACTACAGGATTCCCATGCTAAATATTGCATAAATGCTGGCATTTTTGCCCTGTTCTAAATGTTTTTGCAAAACGTGTTCATACATTAATGCTTTAATGTATAAAGGCCCCAAATTACAGCTTTACTGATATTTATAGATTTAGCAAAGTCATTTTGACTATCTACAACTGCCTAAAATTTTGTCTGCTCATAACCTTGCTTTACCTCAGGAAAAGAGATTTTATAAAATTACCTCACGTGTTATGCCTCCAAAAGTATGCAGTGACAAGAAGGTATAATATACTTTAATGACATGCATTGTAGGTTATGTTCAGGAGCAGGTGGAAATACAAATTACGTGTGTAGGTTATACACACCTATTTGTATACCTCACTCATGTACATTTATACTCGATTCTAGGCAGGTGTACTGTAAATATAGAGGGATGCATTTTAACCACAATTATAAAACCTGCATAAAGACACCTGAAGTTTCATTTTCCATAGAACACAGATTGGATTTGAGATGTCTAGGTCAGCTCCAGTGGTATTTTACAAAAGGTTCTGCTGAATGTGAAGCATTTTGTAAAATACCTAAGAACATAAGAAGCGCCATCTCTGGATCAGACCTTCGGTCCATCAAGTCCGGTGATCCGCACATGCGGAGGCCCTGCCAGGTGTACACCTGGCGTAATTTTAGTCACCCATATCCCTCCATGCCTCTCATAAGGAGATGTGCATCTAGTTTGCTTTTGAATCCTAGGATGGTCGATTCCGCAATAACCTCCTCTGGGAGAGCATTCCAGGTGTCAACCACTCTCTGCGTGAAGCAGAATTTCCTGATATTTGTCCTGAACTAGCTTCATTCCATGTCCTCTAGAAGCCTGGGCCAATCAGGCCTTAGGCTTAGTGGGGATGGGCGGACCCGCTATGCCTAAGGCCTGATTGGTCCAGGCTTCTAGAGCCTGGGCCAATCAGGCCTTAGGCTTCGCGGGATGGGCTAGGAAGGGGCGGGCCCGCCTCATTTCGACGAGGCCAGCTGAATATAAGAAGAGAAGCACCACTGATTTTGAGAGATTAAACGCCAACTACTCTGTGAGAAGGAATACAGTTAATTTAGAGAGAGGTAAAATCCAGGGGATTCTGTGAGCTGAAAGCCCAGTGAGGTATTGAGAGTGGCCTGCTGCTAGAGGTTTCTTGCTGGGCCACAATCTCCTAAAAGATATTGGCACCAATCTGAAATGTAGAGCCCCTTGTGCAACTTTCTTCATCAAGCAGCTCATTTACACCCAGACAGAAAAGGAAAATCAAGTATACTTGCTGTTCCCAAAGATGAATATGAAAACACCAGACGCTTGACACCTCTGAGTTATTGTCCTCAGGTTCAATCCATCTCCACAAGAACATAAGAATAGCCTTACTAGGTGAGACCAATGGTCAATCTAGCCCAGTATCCTGTCTTCACGATGTCAATCCAGGTCACAAGTGCCTGGCAAAAATCCAAATAGTAACAACATTCCTTGCTCAATTGGACTGTAGTAAAAAAAACTAGACCAGGCACTGGCCTCAGACCATATCTTAAAACCGAGGCATCTCAATCCCCAAGAACCCTTCCTGGGGAAAGGGGGAGCGACAGGAAAAAAGGAGGCTTACCCATCAGCAAGTACTCAGTCACAAACTTTGTGATGTAGCTTTATCCTGAAATTCAACTTAACCCACTAAGATTACAGGAGCCAATAAAAGCCTTTGAAGTCCAGGAGCCCAGAAGCATCTGCTGGAGTCAGAGAAATACTGAGTGCTCCAGCAATGCATGATACCCTTAGAGAGACAGATCCTGAACTTCTTTCTTTCTCTGTCTCCATCTGCTGGTCAACACACACAACCCACAAGTTCTGGATTTATCTCTAGGAAGCAGTGATTCTGCAACTTTCACACTTATGTGGTACCACTCTCTTGTGTAGCTGACCCATTTTTACAAACTTAAATATGAATGTGCAGGCAAATAAGTAGTGAGGCCATAATCTTTTTTTTTTTCCATTTTGTGGTTATCACATATTTGCTTCATGATGTAGTATTGTTTGATGGAATTTCTATTCCTGTTCTATCTGAGATACACAATTTGGGAGCACAATTTGATTCTATACTTTCCTTTGAGTCTCTTTTAAAAGAAACCATTAGATTGGGTTTTTTTTAAAAGGATTATTGATTGTGTCTAATTTCCAAACAGTAGATCAAAGTGTTGCCTTCTTTTTTTTAAATTATTTATTTATTGCCTTCTTTTGATTATTGCAACATGCTATTTTAGGATCTTGTGTTTGAGCCATAAGGCATTGAATAAGTATTGCTTTAATTATTGTTTCTTCATTAAGTATTTATAGGCCAACTCACCAGTTGTACTCTATAAACAAGAGTCTTTTGGATATTCCTTCATTTAGACAGGTCCATCATGCAGGTTTACATGAAAGTATTTTTTTTTCTGTATCGGGACCAGAATTATGGAATTCATTACCTCATGAATTGTTGGTAATTACATCACAATTAATCTTTTGCAAGATTGAAGACATTAATTTAGCCAGGCTTTTTCTGACTAAGACATGCTATATTATATTCAGAATGTATCCCTTTATTGAACAAGACTTTTATGGCATTTGAATGCTAGCAATGATAAGTGTTTATATATATATTTTTTAATGTTTGTTTGTAGCATTTACTGCCCTTCAAGTGTCAAACCAGAAGCGTAAAACAATTTTTCACAGAAAAGTATATCCAAATCATGCCATCTTGAAATTTCAATATGCTGTGAATCTCCACATGTGTATGGTTTATTTAGCTTAATATGCTGCTATTTCATGTAAGCACAGCAATGCGGTTCACAAAACTAAAAATGCACTCAATCTAAACATCAATAAAGAGAAATAGAAACTGTTACAAATTAAAGCTAAAGGACAGTAAAAACAAGGAGGCATAAAAGTTCCAGCAAATCACCATGTCATCGGCCAAAAGGTGCACCACAAGTGTCTCTTAGGTATTTTAGTTCGGAAAAGCTAATTGAAACAAATACGTTTTAAGAGCTACTGTAAATCTAGGAAAAGAAAGCTCAGTGCAAAAGGAATGAGGTAAACTGCATAAAGTAGGCGTTACACAAAAGAAAGCAAGTTGCTGTGCGAGTCTTAAGGAAGAAAAGTTTAGTCGGCCCACACAAGGAAAACAAGGAGACAAAATCCAAGGGAAATGAGCAAAATCCAAAAAGAGTGGCGATGGAACAGTACACGTCGACCGGGGATTTATAGACAGAATTAGGTCTCAATGATGAAAGTCTTCCAAATATACTTTAGTCTGCCATCATTTAAAGATCTGAGGGCTCTAGTTGGGACAACCAAGAAGCAAGATAAGATGGTTCTTTATAATAAAGCACCTTATCGGCCATAGGTAATACCTTAAACTGAATATGGAAACAAATTGGAAGTCAATGACAATTACAGAACAGTGGAATAACAAGATCCTGATGAGTAGAATTTATAAGAAGTCTAATAGGTCATTGAACCCATTATTTCCAAAGTCACACTGCAGACTTCAGAGCATACCCTGATGAAAGCCACAGCATGGTGGCTGAAATGTCAGTTTCTACCTGACAAAGATGCAGTGAGACCTGGAAACCTGCAACTGCGAAAACCCTGAGAGAACATCTAACCCAGCTCCAAAGGGAGAACATCTTTAAACCTACCATAGACTTTTTCCAGTCTATGGACTTTCACAACAAAACTCAAATTTCTGACCAACTAACTTTCCCGCCAAAATTCAAACTGGTGGACTGCCCCTGTTCCCAATCAGGTCAGTGAACCCACCATTTCCAAAGTAACACTGCAGACTTCAGAGCATACCCTGAAGAAAGCCACAGCATGGTGGCTGAAATGTCAGTTTCTACCTGACAAAGATGCAGCAAGACCCGGAAACCTGCAACAAGCACAATACCAGCTGTGTAAACGCTTAGACAGGATCTTCAAGATGTCTCTGCACTTTTATTTGTTTAAACACTATTTATTAAATGTCTCAAAAGTTGAGCTTCTAGGAAAGAAAGCCATTTTGACCAATTGGTTGTCCCGGGACCTGCCTACTTACAGCCAATGGAGATCTTTAATGATTGTACACGCTTCTTTGGAGCGTAGACTGGCTGGTGACTCCAAAATAGTGAAATGTCTTCCAGGATCCTCAGCTACCAGGAGTTCCAGGCAAATACTGACTATAATTAAGGAAGAAACTAAGGATTTTAACACTGATGTTGTTATCCATCTGGGAACAAATGACCTGGCCAACAACTCCACACTTGCAGCACAGAAAGCTTTTCGGGAGCTTGGTGAGGGCGTGAAACCTTTTGTAAAGACTTTAGCTTTTTCTGAAATACTGCCTGCATATGGAAAAGGAGAGCAAAGAATGAAAAACACAGAGGACTTTAATAGATGGCTCAGAGCCTGGTGTCATCAAGAAGGCTTCAGGTACATAGGAGGATGGGGAAATACATGGAAGGACAAGAAGCTATATTGCACTGATGGGCTACATATTACTACAGCAGGAAAAAGAAACCTTGCAGAGAAATTTAGACAATATTTTTCTAGGCATTTAAACTAGAAGGTGGGGGTGGTGTATGTAGAGACCACCCCCGGCAAAAGAAAAGATGTGATAGTAGTAAAGGCTGCAACAAAAGCAATATCAGCAACTCATTTCTTAGTATTGCAGCGGAAAGTGAAACGACACAAAAATCCATACGAAAAAGGAGATTATCGCTGAAAAATAGCTGGAAAGTGATGACCACAAATGCTCGCAGTCTAAGCAACAAAGTTCATGATCTGCAAGCCCTAATATTAGAGGCAGATCTAGATATTGTTGCTATCACAGAGACATGGTTCAGTGAATCACATGGATGGGATGCAAACATACCGGGATATAATCTTTTTAGGAAGGACAGAGATGGTCATAAAGGTGGAGGAGTAGCTCTCTATGTAAAGATCAATATCCAAGCGACCGAAATGCAAGGGACCTGGGGAGAGGAAGAAGCGATATGGATTGCTCTGAAAAGAGAAGATGGAACTTCTATCTACGTGGGTGTAGTCTACAGACCTCCGACTCAATCGCAGCAAATTGATAAGGATCTGATTGTGGATATCCAAAAGTTTGGAAGGAAAGAGGAGGTTCTGCTGTTGGGAGATTTCAACCTGCCGGATGCGGACTGGAATGTTCCGACTGCGGAATCGGAAAGAAGTAGGGAGATTGTGGATGCCTTTCAAGAGGCTCTGCTCAGACAAATGGTGACGGAACCCACAAGGGAAAAAGCGATATTGGATCTGGTCCTCACAAATGGAGAGAGTATATCTAATGTTCGAGTGGGTGCTCACCTGGGTAGTAGCGATCATCAAACGGTTTGGCTTGATATAACGGCTAAAGTGGAGAGCGGCCGCACGATACTTAAAGTCCTAGATTTCAAACGTACGGACTTTAATGCAATGGGAAAGTACCTGAAGAAAGAGCTGTTAGGATGGGAGGACATAAGAGAAGTGGAAAGACAGTGGTCTAAGCTGAAAGGAGCGATAAAAATGGCTACGGACCTTTATGTGAAGAAAATCAATAAAAACAAGAGAAAAAGGAAGCCGATATGGTTCTCCAACCTAGTGGCTGAGAAAATAAAGGCGAAAGAGTTGGCGTTCATGAAATATAAAAAAACCCAAGAAGAGGAGAGCAGAAAGGACTACAGGGTGAAACTGAAAGAAGCCAAGAGAGAGATACGTTTAGCGAAGGCACAGGCGGAAGAACAAATGGCTAAAAATGTAAAAAAGGGAGATAAAAATTTTTTCAGATATATTAGTGAAAGGAGGAAGATAAAAAATGGAATTGCTAGGCTAAAAGATGCTGGGAACAAATATGTGGAGAGTGATGAGGAGAAAGCAAATGTGCTAAACAAATACTTCTGTTCTGTGTTCACAGAAGAAAATCCTGGAGAAGGACCGAGATTGTCCGGCAAAGTTACACGAGAAAATGGAGTAGATTCTGCGCCGTTCACGGAGGAGGGTGTTTATGAGCAACTTGAAAAACTGAAGGTGGACAAAGCGATGGGACCAGACGGGATCCATCCCAGGATACTAAGGGAACTCAGAGAGGTTCTGGCGAGTCCTATTAAAGACTTGTTCAACAAATCTCTGGAGACGGGAGTGATTCCTGGGGATTGGAGGAGAGCGGATGTGGTCCCTATTCATAAAAGTGGTCACAGGGATGAAGCAGGAAACTACAGGCCGGTGAGCCTCACTTCAGTTGTTGGAAAAATAATGGAAGTGTTGCTGAAAGAAAGGATAGTGTATTTCCTTGAATCTAATGGGTTACAGGATCCGAGGCAACATGGCTTTACAAAAGGTAAATCGTGCCAAACGAACCTGATTGAATTTTTTGATTGGGTGACCAGAGAGCTGGATCAAGGACATATGCTAGATGTAATTTACTTGGATTTCAGCAAAGCCTTTGATACAGTTCCTCATAGGAGGCTGTTGAACAAACTTGAAGGGCTGAAGTTAGGACCCAAAGTGGTGAACTGGGTCAGAAACTGGCTATCGGACAGACGCCAGAGGGTGGTGGTTAATGGAAGTCGCTCGAAGGAAGGAAAGGTGACTAGTGGAGTCCCTCAGGGTTCGGTGCTGGGGCCAATCCTGTTCAATATGTATGTAAGTGACATTGCTGAAGGGCTAGAAGGAAAAGTGTGCCTTTTTGCAGATGATACCAAGATTTGTAACAGAGTAGACACCGAAGAGGGAGTGGAAAATATGAAAAAGGATCTGCAAAAGTTAGAGGAATGGTCTAATGCCTGGCAACTAAAATTCAATGCAAAGAAATGCAGAGTAATGCATTTGGGGATTAATAATAGGAAGGAACCGTATATGCTGGGAGGAGAGAAGCTGATATGCACGGACGGAGAGAGGGACCTTGGGGTGATAGTGTCCGAAGATCTAAAGGCGAAAAAACAGTGTGATAAGGCAGTGGCTGCTGCCAGAAGGATTCTGGGCTGTATAAAGAGAGGCGTAGTCAGTAGAAGGAAGAAGGTGTTGATGCCCCTGTACAGGTCATTGGTGAGGCCCCACTTGGAGTATTGTGTTCAGTTTTGGAGACCGTATCTGGCGAAAGACGTAAGAAGACTTGAGGCGGTCCAGAGGAGGGCGACGAAAATGATAGGAGGCTTGCGCCAGAAGACGTATGAGGAGAGACTGGAAGACCTGAATATGTATACCCTAGAGGAAAGGAGAGACAGGGGAGATATGATTCAGACGTTCAAATACTTAAAGGGTATTAACGTAGAACAAAATCTTTTCCAGAGAAAGGAAAATGGTAAAACCAGAGGACATAATTTGAGGTTGAGGGGTGGTAGATTCAGGGGCAATGTTAGGAAATTCTACTTTACGGAGAGGGTGGTGGATGCCTGGAATGCGCTCCCGAGAGAGGTGGTGGAGAGTAAAACTGTGACTGAGTTCAAAGAAGCGTGGGATGAACACAGAGGATTTAGAATCAGAAAATAATATTAAATATTGAACTAGGCCAGTAACTGGGCAGACTTGCACGGTCTGTGTCTGTGTATGGCCGTTTGGTGGAGGATGGGCTGGGGAGGGCTTCAATGGCTGGGAGGGTGTAGATGGGCTGGAGTGGGTCTTGACGGAGATTTTGGCAGTTGGAACTCAGGCACAGTACCGGGTAGAGCTTTGGATTCTCGCCCAGAAATAGCTAAGAAGGAAAAAAAAAAAAAAATTTAAATTGAATCAGGTTGGGCAGACTGGATGGACCATTCGGGTCTTTATCTGCCGTCATCTACTATGTTACTATGTTACTATGTTACTATGTGACCTTGATAAGGCCCCGGGTCACCACTTCAGTTTGATTTGGGAGCACTTTTGGATGGACCTAACACCCCAGGCCCGTGATCGTCTATTGAATTTGTGAAGGGGGGTCTCATGCCACATGCTGGATTGTTGGACACTGTTATTAATGATATGCGGGGAAGGGGGGGCTTTGATCTGTGCACATGTAAAAGTCTTTGGATTGCACTGTTTTATGATGTTTTTGGCACTTTATTGAAAATCTTAATAAACATATTAAAACATAAATGTCTCAAAAGCAAATTATATCACTACTTGCAAAGTGAGCCGGCTTGACTGACTGACTAGTCACATGACATTCTATGACATAGAAACATAGAAGATGACAGCAGATAAGGGCCATAGCCCATCAGGTCTGCCCACTCTACTGACCCACCCTCAAGTCTACTATCCTAGGGATCCCACTCCTGGTGACAGGTTCCCTTGGCTTAACCCTCTAAGTGGTCCCACATGGGCATCCCATTTGCTCTTAAATTCTTGCACGCTGTTTGCCTCGATCACCTGCACCGGGAGCTCGTTCCAAGGATCAACCACTCTCTCGGTGAAGAAATATTTCCTGGTGTCGCCATGAAATTTCCCGCCCCTGAGTTTGAGCGGATGCCCTCTTGTGGCTGAGGGTCCTTTGAGAATGAGAATCTCTTCTTCCATCTCCATACGGCCGGTAATATACTTAAATGTCTCGATCATGTCTCCTCTCTCCCTACGTTCATCGAGTGAGTACAGCCGCAAATTTTTCAGCCTTTCCTCGTACGATAGATCCTTGAGCCCCGAGACCATCCTGGTGGCCATCCGTTGCACTGACTCTACTCTCAGCACATCTTTTCGGTTAGTGTGGACTCCAGAATTGCACACAGAATTCCAAATGAGGTCTCACCATGGTTCTGTATAATGGCATACTTCAGGCTTCCGGCTGACGAAACTCCTGCGGATGCAACCTAACAACTGTCCGCAGGAGTTTCGTCAGCCGGAAGCCTGAAGTCATAATGCCATTATACAGAACCATGGTGAGACCTCATTTGGAATACTGTGTGCCTTCTTACCACTTCTCTCGCCCCAACAATTTCTCGCAAAAATATGAAAGTGCGGAAACTTTTTGAAGAACCCTTATAATTGTATTTTCAATTATTCACATGTACTCTTTTCTTCCCATTCATCCACCCGCAGTAAAAGCACATGCTGTTCAGATACTTCTGTGTCCTTGGTCTTGATACCTAATTTTCAAAGGGGAAACTATGCTTGTGCTTATCAGGTACTAGATATTATGCTTTTATAGGGAAATAGTAAGTAATTTTTCTTCCCTTATATTGTTAGTTTAAAAGTCTCCTGAAAAGCTGGCTTTTTAAGGACTGAGTTATTTGAATTCTATATAATCAGGATACTCTTTAGCGGACTAAGGGCTCCTTTTACTAAGGTGCGTTAGGCCATTAACGTGCGGAATAGCACGCGCTGAATTGCCGCGCGCAAGACTTTAACACCAGTATCGAGCCGGCATTAGTTCTAGCCGCGTAGCGCACGGTAATATCCTGCGTGCGCTAAAAATGCTGGCGCACCTTAGTAAAAGGAACCCTAAAAGTGCTGTTAAGTGAAAATTGAGCGGGTAACCTTTTCCCATCCTATTGTTTCATTACCTATGCCCTTTTTGTCGAGTCTTCATAGAATAAAGATACTGAGTACCACCTTGGTCGCCTTTTCTGTTTTCTACTGCAACAGTACTGGAACACCCTCCCTAGTCACCTGATCTGGCCCCCCCCCCATGACTTTTTTCTTTACCAAAAGATAAAAGGAAATATTGAAAGGAAGACATTTTGATGACATCAAGGGTAATGTGACGACAGCTCTGATGGGCATTGCAGAAAAAAAAAAAGAGTTTCAAAAATGCTTTGAAGGGTGGACTAGGGGCTGTCGTCGGTGCATAGCTTCCCAAGGGAAGTCCTTCGAAGGTGACAGTAGTGTTATTTGGTAGGATGAGTTCACAAACTTAATTGTCACTCCTCGTACATCCAGACACTGACTGCAGCAGCAATCTTTGAAAAAAACTGGAAAGTAGGTGAGCCTTCAATTGTGCTATAAACTTTTGGCATGATTGTTCAGTGTGGAGTGAGGTGGGCAAGGTGTTCCAAAGAGTGTGAGTAACAAAGGACGATGCAGATATGATTTATAACTGTGGACCTTGCAGTTAATTTTCAAAAAGAACCTAAGGACTTTGTAGTGAGCTGAGCTACTGCAAATTGAAACAAACAGGAGATTCTACCTTATCAAGGCAGATACTTGAAGAAAACAGAAAAGGCGACCAGGTGGTACTCAATATCTTTATTCTGGGTTAATCTCCACATCATGGATACATTTTTTAGTGATCATTCCAATTGAAGTGTTTGGTGAATGACTCAATCATTATAATTTTATAAGATAGAACAGTCGACATATACTGTACTGATCAAAGCATTAAGACTCCTGAGGCAGGCCTTCGGGCCAAAACACATACGTGTCGAGTCTTCATAGAATAAAGATACTGAGTACCACCTGGTCGCCTTTTCTGTTTTCTACTGCAAATTGCCCCCTATAATTATGGATTTTCAATCTCCAAAGAGGAAATAAAAAGGTCCAGGGCAAGCAAGGCATCTCTCACCTATCATGGATGATGTGCTGGTCTGCATCATACATACAGAACGGCTGATCAATGCTGGTGCACTCCGTCATAAACTCAATTGAGCCGCCTGTGTCGGCTGAAATATCACATATTGCCACAAACCTGGAAAATTAAAAGAAGAAAAAAAATTAAATATCTGCAAGCACAACCATTATTGGAGAGGAGAAGTAGTCTAATGGCTAGTGCAGTGGCATGAGAATCAGGGGAACTGGGTTTGATTCCTACTGCAGCTCCTTGTGACTCTGGGCAAGTCACTTAACCTTTCATTGCCCAGGTACAAAATAAATGCCTGTACATAATATGTATACTACTTTGACTGTAACCACAGATATGGATTGTTATTGTGAATTTCCAGAAAAATTTTTTTAAATGCAAATTGATAAACACATTTGAACATTCCTAAAGGTTATGCAGTAAGGGTAAAAGATGAACAAACAAGCTATAGGTGGTTTCGTCATATTCCCTACTAAAGTAACTTAACACATTTATTTTTGTTGAAGTGTTTTGCTGCTATTCAAAGCTCTTTTCCCTCTATCAGGCCATTGCAAAATCGGTTAAAGGTGATGTCTGAACAAATCTGAACGTTCAATGTCACCATCAGGGTGAGGGATAGGGAAGTAGATTTTGCTAAGGTACTTTATTTAGGTGTATTGGAGAATTTAGAAAGATTGTGCAGTTGGGAAATAGCAAATCGTGTTACTCTATTTGTAGGGGGTGATAAATCAGTGCAAATTTACAAAAGTCCCCTATTCAGAACTGAGGCAAAACATTCAAACTTCTACTCTCCTGTCCAAGTGGCAGAGTGCTGGTCTTTGAAACAAGTCGTAATGCTGCCCTGTGCAACAGGGGAAGCGACGCAGTCCTTTGCGATACACTGCACCTAGGGAGGGGCAATTCCCATCATAGGTAGGCGCCTACCTTTGCCAGAGGCACGATTCTGCACCCGGTGCCATCACCTGATTGACATGCGATTGGCGGCCACTTTTTAAGGCAGCCGCCGACAATGGCGCTGGTTACAGAATGCGGGCCATAATATACAAACCCAAAAGGGAATTAATACGGAGATTCCAGGAAGTACAACAGTCAGACCCTGCAAGACCCCTCCGTCAGTCCCCTTTTTCAAGGAAGAATCACTATGGATTGTCAAAGATAGTGAGGTACATAATGCTGGAGCTATGAAAAAGAAAGCATTGTGTGGACTCCCAAGTGTGCATATCGGGGTGATGGCAAAACTAGCCGGTGGTCATCGATAGACTGAAGCATACAGAGAGGAGCATACAGGAGAATTAGGCAATGGAAACATTCGGGCAAACCTAATGGAAAGCTTTGAATGCCAGAAAAAGGATTTTAAAATTTGATTTGTCGTTCAATCGGGAGTCAATGGTAATCTTTCGGAAGTGGTGAAATATGAGTAAACCTTGCTCACGTGACATATTAGGTGAATAGCACAGTTCCGCATAGTTTGTAATGTGCAAATCAGTGTCTGTGAAATTCCAGCATAAATGATGTTTCAGTAATCCATCTTAGTCATAAACAGAGAAAGAATTAGTGTGTGCAATGTATTTCTATAGAACAGCCCCCTTACTGTATATAGCTGTTGTAAGGTCAAGAAACAGGACCTACACAGTGACAAGGATCAAAGGATACTTGAGTCAAAAATCTATACCAAGATTTATTTATTTATCTATTCAGTGTTCAATACCAGGGCCAAAGTACGGCGCAGAAGAATTGTGTGGAAATGCACCAAATGGACTAATTTTCCAATGAGAATCCACAAAAAAACAACAAAAACACGGGGTGTTGATAAGATTCAAATGCATTAATTAAAATTGTGTTCAAAATATATTGATATTCCATATTATGTTAATATTAATATTATTCACAACTTTATTTAATACTGAATTGTAATTGTATACTTCGTGGCATTTCTTCGAACTTGTTCAGCCTCGATCGACAGTGTTAAGTCAAAATACAGGGCAAATTATCTAATGAAGATTTGAAGTTGCTACTTATAAATAGCATTTCAAAATTCGAACCTCAGTTTAATAAGATTTTTTAAACACAAAAACAGTTCCATCATTCACATAAAATGGTTTTATTATAATTTGTGATGAAAATTTGCTGGTACTGTTTGTGTCATTAACATACGATAATTTAATCTCACATACTCTGAAATTAGTTTATAAAATTTTGTGCTTTCAATAAAACTCGTATCTAGAGTTATCTATCTTTTTTTTTTTTTTTTACTACGGCCCGCTGAAAAGTGCTGAAGTACCCAATGTGGCCCTCATGGCAAAAAAATTGGAGACCCCTGTTCTATACCATTCTCCCAGGGGAGCTCAGAACAGTTTTTCCCTGTCTGTCCCAGTGGGCTCACAATCTATCTAATGTACCTGGGGCAATGGGGAGATTAAGTGACTTACCTAGGGTCACAAGGAGTAGCGTGGGATTTGAACCCATAACCCCAGGGTGCTGAGGCTGTAGCTTTAACCACTGCACCACTCTGGAAATCAAAATGTATTAGATGTGAGTCAAGTAAAGGACAATCAAGCCATTGTGACATCACTGATGAGGTTGGCTCTTATTGGAGGAATGAGGCATTGTGACATCATAGTATCAGCTCTGGTTACCAGAAACTTTTCATACTATTTGTTCAGTTTTCTATACTCCCAGGGGAGCTCAGAACGGTTTACATGAATTTATTCATGTACTCAAACATTTTTCCCCGTCTGTCCCAGCGGGCTCATAATCTACCTAATGTGCCTGGAGGATTAAGTGACTTGCCCAGGATCACAACCTCAGGGTGCTGATGCTGTAGCTTTAACCATACGTTTGAACTGGAGTGATCATGCAGCCAAACAAGAGAAGGTCACCCTCAGAATGGGGCAGGTGTCCTGAAAGCCAACAGGCCAATTGTGTGCATAATTTTAATCATTAGATTCTAACTGGCATTAATGGCCAATTATTGGCCATAATTAGTCTTAATTGGTACTAATTAGCTGTTGTATGCCTAACTGCCAGTACTCACTTTTCTTAAGTTGCGCCTACAAAATCCATTGCTTGCAACTTGCAAGAGAGCATGGACATTGGAGGGGTATCCAGCATTTTCGTGGGTAGGTTATAGAATACTAGCATTTATGCGCCTACCTGCCTACAATTAGGAGCAGCCATTTACGACAGCCATTGAGCTGACACAAATATTCATGGGAACATAGTAACATAGTAGATGACTGTAGATAAAGACCCGAATGGTCCATCCAGTTTGCCCAACCTGATTTAATTAAAAAAATTTTTCTCTTCTTAGCTATTTCTGGGCAAGAATCCAAAGCTTTGCCCAGGTGCTTAGGTTCCAACTACTGAAGTCTCCGTCAAAGGTCACTCCAGTCCATCTACACCCTCCCAGCCCATCATCAACCAAATGGCCATACACAGACACAGATCATGCAAGTCTCCCCAGTACTGGCCTTAGTTCTTCAATATTTACAATTGTTTTCCGATTCTAGATCCTGTGTGTACATCCCATGCTTTTTTGAACTCCGTCACCGTTTTCATCTCCACCACCTCTCTCGGGAGCACATTCCAGGCATCCACCACCCTCTCCGTAAAGAAGAATTTTCTTACATTGCTCTTGAGTCTCCCACCCCTCAGCCTCAAATTATGCCCTCTGGTTTTACCATTTTCCTTTCTCTTCAAAAGATTTTGTTCTACGTTGATACCTTTCAAGTATTTGAACATTTGAATCATATCTCCCCTGTCCCTCCTTTCCTCTAGGGCAGGGATGTCAAAGTCCCTCCTCGAGGGCCGCAATCCAGTTGGGTTTTCAGGATTTCCTCAACGAATATGCAAGAGATCTATTTGCATGCACTGCTTTCATTGAATGCTAATAGATCTCATGCATATTCATTGGGGAAATCCTGAAAACCCTACTGGATTGCGGCCCTCCAGGAGGGACTTTGACACCCCTGCTCTAGGGTATACATATTCAGGGCTTGCAGTCTCTCCTCATACATCTTTTGGTGCAAACCTCCTATCATTTTCGTCGCTCTCCTCTGGACCGCTTCAAGTCTTCTTATGTCCTTCGCCAGATACGGTCTCCAAAACTGAACACAATACTCCAAAAGTGGAATTTTGCTAGTATTCTTAAACAGCAACTGCGCACGCAATCGCCATTAAGGAATTCACGCTTAGGTGCTGGGACAATGTACACTAACTTTAGGTGCTCGATATAGAATTGCCCCCATACTGTGCTATATACAAAGGAGCTCTCTTAATTGGGATGCAATGCTACTCACGAGCTTTATCTCCCTGAAAAAGTGTAAAGAACTTATTCTTGTACTTTTTGGTGGCCATTATTGCCTTTCTGGTTGTCTTTTCTACTGCTACTCTGCCTCTCTACCCAGGGCTCAGGACAGAAAGGAGAAAGCAGATGGTGTTTCAAGGACAAGGCATTTCTCAATAGACAAGGAATACATTTGGAAATGGTCACAACCTTGAGAATACTCCCCCATGAAGTCTGAAGGTGGGTTGTAGGGATAACCTCCCCCCCTCCAATGGAAAATATTTAGCAGCTCCCCTTTAGCTCATTAGAATCCACAGTGGCCCCAGCTTAAAAAAATTCATGAAAACCACAGCCTTAAGAGATCAACTTCCTCAAGGAGCAGAACTTAACATGCAAGTTATAAGCATCTTACTTGTGCGGTAATTCTGGACAACCCTCAGTGGCCAAAGGAGAGGGTTTCAACGGGGCCAACAGCCGCTGGGCATCCTGTCTGTTTAGCAAACGAGGGGTATGGGGGTCCCAGTATATTCCATTTATTAAACAAGTAGTATAAGGCGCAATCTGAAAAGCAGAAAACTTCTTTAGTAATTGAAGCTAGCAGTCTTTTGCTTATTTGTAAATGAGCGACTTTTGAAGCTAGACTGCCCACATCGGTCTCCTTTACCCTGTTGCCATACATTATAGGCATCTGCACCCATATTACCTTTAGACAAGGAAGCAAGGGTAGACCAATAAAAATAAATAGGGGTAAGAACCGATAAAACAAAGTTCAACAGGTTCCATTATTATTTTTTTTTTATTGGTCCACCCTTTTGGTATTCCCTTCATGTGGGACCTTTCTCCTTTTTTGGTTTTCTTCCTATATTCCCTTTAACCAAACTACAATATTCTACCATAAACAATACAGAAATGTTCCATCACTACAGAAACTGAAGAGGGCCATTTTCAAAAGCAATTTACCCTAGTAAAAACAGTCCTCTCAAACATAGGAGCCAACTTTTCAAACAACTGGGGGTGCTAAACTCAATGGAAACTACCCGTCCCTGGTCAAAGTCAAGAAGTTCGCTCAATATTAAGGGGGGTGGGGTTCAAATACCAATAGAGCAGGCTCCTATGCTCTCAAAAAGGAATATTTTGCAATTAAATGCAATTCAAAAAGTCTACAGAGGGTACCATAACATGCATATTTTCAATCACAGGAAAATCAAAGTTATTCCTGGAAAGGAGGGTACGTTTAGGTTGAGGAAGGAAATCAGCCACATACGTATTTGAAGATATTTTTACCATATTTTGCCCCTTCTCCTACCACCCTCCTTATATCTGTGCACTTTGCATCTGCAAACAACAGATGCAAAGTGCACAGATGCTTTAGCGTGGCTTATTTCGTATGTGATCAACCAACCAAAAAAAATCAGGATGAACAGCCACATCTGAGAACATGTTTTCTACAAACATATTTAATGAGAATTTTTTTTTTTTTTAAAAACCACCAATTTATAAATGCTCCTAACACTGGAACTGCATGAGATCAGTTTTGGAACACTACAACCCATAAAGAAAAGCTTCCAATGTGCCCTACAGTTTAACAAGATTATACAGCAAAGGAAGAATAGCAACAAGGCAAGAACTTCCTAAATTCTTACATCAGTATTAAATCGAGACGTGTAAAGCTCCGGATGCCTGTCATATTCTAGAGGATCATACACCCCATCCGTCTTCCTCACAAGATGGTGATGGCGACTTAAAACTGTAGCATACACTTTCCTTAGGTCTGTAAGAAACAACATTAGGTAAGTCTATTTGAAGAAGGACCCTTGTGTTGGCCCATCATCTAGTTAGACCAGATGCTCATTCTCACCTCCAGTCTTGGAAACTTCCTTCAGCTCATGCGGTTCCACAAACTCACACGGCAGCTCGTTAAACATTTCTTGGGCACCCTATAGATGAGAATAGCCTCATGTTAAAACCAAGGTAGCGTGCATATAGAAGGTAATTTTATAACAAAGCACCTGATTTAAGAGGGCAATTAGGTGGCCATTTATGTAGAAAGATTAGGTTATCATCTCAATAATCTTTTTCTTGTAGATGTGTCTAGTAGTCTTAAACAGTAGGGTTTTGTCCCTGAACCCGCAATTTGCTGCAGAAGGATGTCACACATCTTTCAACTCTGCCTCCTTCCCAGAGGGCTGTTCCATGCTCCCTCAGTCTGTCCCAAAGCAGTGCAAAATACTCTTAAAGGGAGAAAGAAGAAGGAGGAGGGGTACGGGGAATATCCCCAACAGTCCAATTCTGTTCTGCTCTGTAACAAGTATAACAAGCAAGTGTGGGGTTTTACTAAACTGCAGAAGAGCTTCTTACCGCAGGCCAGTAAGGTAAATGCTTCGACGCTCATAGGAATAGAATGAGCATCGAAGCATTTACATCACCAGCCTGCAGTGAGAAGCTCTTCCATGGTTTAGTAAAAAGAGCCCAAAGTTAAAGATCTAAACAGAAATGGTGTGCAACCACAATCAGAAATTGAGACTCCATTCTGTTTCTGGGTGCAACCAGCACCAACATTCTTCTTACGCACAGCCATTTATCAGGCAAAAATACCTGGGGGGGGGGGGGGTTTAAGCTGAGTGGCAGAAGCATTTTCCAGTCTCAACACACATCTAACTCAGACAGAAAGCAGGCTCAAAACAATAATAGAGTGGGGCCTCAGGACTACTAGGCACATCTACAAGAAAGATCATCAAAGTAAGAACCTAATCTTTCTTGCTAGTGCAATGTGTCTAGTAGTCCTGAATGGTAAGGAAGTACCAAAGCAGTCCCCTTAATCTAGGACAGAACCCGTATGTCTGCCTTCAGTACGCAGGACCTAAAGGCAGCATCCTTTCTGGCTGCTACGTCCACTTTATAAAACATGGTGAAAGTTTGAAGAGTGGACCATGTGGCTGCCCTACAAATCTCCTCGGGCAAGACTGCCCAACACTCCACCTATGAAGAAGCTATACTTCTAGTATAACATGTTCGCACCAAAATCAGTGGCTGTTTACCAGTCAATATATGCCAAGATTGCTAGTTTGATCCATCTGGAATTAGAGGCTTTAGACACCATCTTACCATACTTGGCCTTCTAGTGAGCACAAAAAGGTAATACAAGACCCAAAAGTCATCAGTCACCTCCAGATTACGGAGAAAAGCTCTCCGAATGTCCAGTTTCATCGCCTGATCCTTTTTCTTTGACCCCATGGAAGGAAACATGGATAATAAGACTTCTTGGTTGGCATGGAAGGCCGAAACAACCTTTGGCAAAAATGACAAAACTGTACATAAAGAAAGCCCTGCTTCCATAATCTTGTGGAAAGACTCCATACATGAGAGAGCCTGCAACTCCAAGACTCTTCTTGCAGACGTAATAGCTATCAGAAACATCGTCTGGACCATGAGGTCCAGAAGAGAAGCCTCTTACTGAGTCATTTAAGGACCAAATTGAGACTCCATGATGGGAAGGGCAATCGAAGAGCCCCCTTTAAGAATCTTGCTACATCTGGATGTGAAAGACCTTGTACCCAAAAGCTCTAATTCAACAAAGTAAATGCCAGGCCTTTCTCAAGGCCTGCCTGTAAGAATGTGAGAATCTCCAAAATTGGAGCTTTCAAGGCACACCAGTGCTGAAACTGTTTCCAGGCCTTAGCACAGGTTGCGACGGTTGAAGGCTTTATAGCTTTAAGGAGAGCAGCTATGACCACCTCTAAGTAACCTTTCCTCTCTAGGGCTGCCTGCTCAAGAGCCATGCCATAAGCCCATAATATTCCAGATTTTCTATGGGTACTAGGCCCCGAGTCAACAGATCCATGCTGACTGGCAACCTGAGACTCTTGTCCCTTTGCAGCCGAACCACGTTTGTGTACCAAGGTACAGTCAGGAGCCACAAGAACCATCAGGCCCGTGACTCACAATCCTGAGAATGACCCGCCCTATCATGGGACACGGGGGAAATGCATACAAGAGCCCTGTCCTCAGCCAAGATTGAACTAATGCATCCCAACTCTGCACTCCCAGGCTCAAATCTTCAGCTGTAGAAGAGATCCACTTTTTTGTTCGCTGCTGAGTCCATGAGGTCCATCCGCAGGCAATCCCACTGTCGAGCAATACAGTCGAACACCTCCGGGTCCAGCATCTGCCAGCTGAAGAAATAGGCTTGAACGTTCTCCACTCCCACTACATGGGCTGCAGATATCGCCTGCAGATAAAGCCTCCACCCATCGAAACAGGAGATAAGCCTCTAACCCTAACGAAGCTCTCTTGGTGCCCCCCCCCCCATCAGCTGACATAAACCACTGCTGTAGGGTTGTCCTAAAGATTCCGACCACCTTCCCTTCCAAGGAAGCTGCCATCATCTACAACATCAGCCGAATAGCTCACAGCTTCAGGCGATTGATGGACCATTTTCTCTGAGGGGGAGACCAGCAGTCCTTCACCAGATGCTTGCTGCAATGACCGCTCCAGCTGTAAAGGCTGGCGTCTGTCATTAGGATGACCCAGGAGTCTATGCGGAGTAGCATGCCCTTTGAGAGAGAGACTGGCTGAAGCCACCTTCACAAACTGCTTCTCGCCTCTGCCTGTCACAGAAGTGACTGCTGGAGCGAGTCTGACTGAGACAGCCATTGGAAGAGTCCTGCAGGGGACGAAAATGAGCCTTCACCCATGGTGCCAGCTCTATGGTCGCTGCCACTGACCTCATAACCTGGAGGCAATGCCATGCAGTATGTTCCAGCCTTGCCAGCAGCTCAGTTATTTGCTGCTGGAGCTTCTGTTTGTGCAAATCTGGTAGAAAAACACGGCCCACTGTCGTGTCGAACCAAACTCCCATGTACTCCAGTCATTGGTCTGGAGCCACACAACTCTTCTTGAACTTGACTATCCAGCCCAGATCCTCCAAAAGATGGACCACTTGCATCACCACCTGTTCTCTTTCCTCTTTGGTTGGGGCTCGAATAAGTCAGTCATCCAAGTATGGGCGCACCTGGATCCCCGTCTTGCAGAGATGAGTGACCGCCACTACCATCACCTTGTAAAGGTGTGTGGCGCCATGGCTAATTCAAACAGCACTGCAGAAAACTGGAAATGTTGCTCGAAGACATGAAATCTTAAGTACTTCCTGTGGGCTGGAAAGATGGGAATATGAAGGTAGACTTCCATCAAATCCAAGGAGGCTACAAATTTCCCCGGTGCCACCGCCACAATGACCGACTGAATGGTCTTCCATGTAGAAACAAGGCACTTTCAAGCACTGCATTGACTGATTTCAGATCCAGTATTCATTTCCAATTGTCTGAGCCTTTCTTGGGCACTATAAAGTAAATTGAGTATCTACCCAAGCCCGATTCTTTGTCCGGTACGGGCTCTATGGCACAAATATCCAAGAGCCTCATACTCTGCTCAACTTTTCTGGTTGGCCAGCCGGCAAATCTCTAAAAAGATCAGAGAGAAGGTGAGAGAACTTGATCTTGTTTTTTTTTGTTTTTTTTTTTATTATTTATTTATAATTTTATACATTATTCCCAAGCATAAACATCTTGTACAGTAAGATTGTTTTAAATATACATAAAGAAAAAGAAAACAAATTACAATATGATATAGAAGATATTAAATATCATAACATCTTCTCCTTATAAAGACAATCTCTAGTCCACAATAATTGGATCCTAGACTTCAATAGGGTGGATTAAAACAAAAAGATCATAAGATTAATCTTATACTTAAGAAAATCTAAATGGATGAAATCGCGGGGAGCTAATCATGTATTTCTGTTGTTACTTCTATTTTTTCACCTTTCTCAAGACGTTTCAATGCCACAAATTTGGTTAGGTGTGTCGGATCAAAGAAAACATATTTATCAGAACCATAATGAACAATACATTTGCAAGGAAATCTAAGGAAAAATTTCCCTCCCACTGAAATTACACCAGATTTTAATAACAAAAACTGCTTTCTTCGTTTTTGAGTCTCTTTGGTAACATCAGAGAAAATTTGTACTTTCTGACCCAGGAACTCTTTAGTTCTATTTTTAAAGAACATTTTCATAATCCAGTTCTTGTCTGGCATCAATACAACTGTTACCAGTAATGTCGCAGGTTTAACTAATTCTTTCATTGAACTTTCCAATAATGTAGTAATGTCCAATTTTGATTCCTGTTGTCCCTCGTTGATCAATTGCTGATCCAATTTTCTATCAGGCAGGTAAAATACTTGTGTAAATGGTGGAATTAATTCTTCTGAAACTGAGAAAATCTCCAAGAAGTATTTTTTAACATTTCCCTAGAGAACTTGATCTTGTAACCCTCTCGAATGATCTCTAGAACCCAGAAATCCAAGCATATTTGCTCCTGGAACTCCATATACTCCAACAGCCTTCCCCTTATCTGGCGAGGCATGGCCACTGACCTGACGTCATTGTGTTTTCTTGAGGCTGTGGCCGAGCAAGATCCAGAGACTTTGTAATCACCAGATCCCACTAGATCGCTGTCTAAACCCCTAAAAAAGGTCTCTGGGGGGCAGAACCACCTGAATATGAGTGAAATCTTCGAGAGCCTTGAAAACTCCCTCACCAAGATCTTCGAGTAGCAAGAGATCTACTATCCAGTAAGGTTTTTGGACAACGATCATGCACACTAGCCATAAGGTCATTGAGGCCCTTACCAAAAAGCATCTGTCCTTTGAAAGGCTGAATCTCCTGCCCACTGCCTGATCCAGAACATTCGGCAGGTGGAGATAGAAAAGGCAGAAACTTTGCTCAAGACCCTAATAATGTCTTAAAGAGTATCCACCACATAATTCACTCACGATAAAACCAGTTAGGAGGATGGATAAACCAAGTATGGCAAGCACGCGCTATGAATAAAATCACCGCCGCAGCTTTAAGCCCAAGGGCTAATACTTCAAACTGCCTCTTAAGGACCACATCCAAATGTGTCCTTTAACTCACAACTTCTTGTGTTGAACTTGGATTCTGTGTTTTTCTGTATTCCTCTCTTGGTTCCCCTTTTAAAGGGTTCGGTGTGGGTGGGGGCATGAGGGACGGGACTCACAAATTGGACAGCAGACTATTTGATGGTTTCTACAGCTTCTATTACCTATTATGCTCCACATTTGCTACTTGGTTTCTCTTGGTCTGATACTATTGTAATCCGTGTTCAAGTTGTTCTACTCCGGTGGGGATCGGGAGGGGTTGTGGGTAGAGGTCGTCTATCCATTGTTATGTACAGCATGTTTGCTGACTCTGTATTGTGACTGGTTGTTGTTTTACAAAAAATTTTCAATAAACAGATTTATATAACATCACATCCTCTTCACTGGGTAATGAGGTCTGCTTGGTAACTTGGGCTACCAGCGAATTCACCTTAGGTTGATCAGAACAGACTGGTTACGTTAGGGGGCTGCACAGCTACTTGTACTACAGCCAAAATTTGTCTCAGTCTCCACCTGCTGGTCATGGTGAGCTATTACCCATCAATGAACTGTGCCAGTCTGGAGAGAAGCTAAAACATGAGTGCATTTAGAGCTGTTGCTGCCAGCCATAACAAATGTGGAGAGGCATGGGTGGCAGGAAAGTGGGAGATGCCAGAATGCAGGAGGGAGGGAAAGAAAAGGGAATAGAGAGATTCCAGACCACAGAGGAAGGGAGCCATGTATGACAGAATATTTTGGTAGGGCTTGGGTCAGGGCCCTAGTCTGACATCTATGATAGAGAAACGTATTACTGTCCCCCTCTCCCCCCATCCATCCCCCGCTTCAGTCTCTCAGGCTACCTATTTCCCTTCTGTTTTACACACAATGTTTCACTGCTGGAGTTAAGGTAGAACAGAGAGGGGTGAAAATATGCAAAATAAACTGGTAAGACAGAAACCCAGAATGTTTTGTATATCTGCAAGGAACATTAGTATTACCAGTTCAACTTGAAATGAGAAACATGATGTGCCCCCAGTATGAAGGGATCAGCGATTTTAGGGGAATTCTTCAAGTCTAATTTAATTCTCCAAAGCTCTTAATTTTATGAAGTATCTGATAAAAAAAAGAAATAACAGGTTTTCTGCAAATTAGAATTGAAGCTACATATAGTGATTCTCACCTTAGAGACATTGCCGGTTCCGGTGAACACGAAGGTGAGAGGCCCGATAGACTTTGGCATCAGACCCAGAGAAATCTCATAACCAGCATCTCGCACTGCCTGGACAGCCTGGCTGCTGTTTCTGTAGTTATGTGACATTCCGATGTGCTGGAAGCAGACACAGAACTTTTGTAAGAGCTGTAAAGAAAGTGGCTGCCAATCATTTTAACGCTGTTTTCTAGGTTCTTACCATAAAGGGCGTATGATGCCCTAGTGCAAGAAATCGTAATCCCAGGCCGTGCAAAATGTTGATCATTCCTATCTCAAAAAGGCACAAAATGTTTAGCATTAAGAACATAAAAGTGTATTAAAGATGTCTCCGAATATATACTGTAATACACACACACAAACACAACACATGTGCAAATGCCTAGATGCACAAAGAAATCCAATTAGGCCACTTGAGTGAAAAATGTTAGCTAAGGGGGAATAGAACACAATCCCAATGGGTATGAGAGGATGGCGTTCAAATTTTATGACAACTGATGCTGATGTGATCCCCCACCTCTCCCCACCAGTAGGATTTCCTTGCCCTTAGTCCCTTCCCACCAGTATGACACTTGTCCTTGCCCACCCTCCAAGAATAAGTAACCAAATTATACTACCATATTTCCCCACATATAGGCCGCCCCCCTGTATAGGCCACAAAAAAGGCCTAGACGAGTTTAAAAAACTGGGACATAAGCCGGCCCCATTTTTGTAGCCGTGGCTTACCTACCAGTAACTTGCCAGCCTATACTACATTTAAAAATCATCCCCCCTCCACCCTCCCTCCCTCACCGGTGGTGGCCTCATCGAATCACGCTGCCAGCGTTAAAGAGCAGGAGCCATGTTTGCAGCTGCAGGCCAACGGCAAAGCGATACAGGACCCAGCACGCGCCCGGCCTGCAGCCGGAAACATGGTTCCTGTTCTTCAACGCTGGCGACAGTAGGGTGCCAACCACCGCCTAACTTACAGCACCATTTTTAGAAATCGAGGCCTTTGAGCCTTTCATGTCCATACATCTCCTACACAAGGCAGTATTTACTGCTGGATAAGTTCAAGGGGGGGAAGAGAGGAGTACAAAGTAGAGGAACATCTCCCCCAATGCTTGGAGACTCAGCTATCAGGACCCCTCTTCATCAATTCTTTTCTGGCGTCTAACACAGCACATTACCTGCAACACCAGCCCACTGTCCAAAGGCTACAACTCTGAGGCCCTTATGATCCACCATTTTTTCATAATCGATCAGTCTGATTTCCTAAAGAAAACGAAACAACTTTATAATAAGCATGATAGGAGTGAAAAAACCACAGATTTTTTTTGAATTTTAGAAGTGGCATTTTAATAAACTTGGATGTAGGTATCAAGGATAAAACATGATCTCTGAACGTATCAAATTCTATATTGCTCGAAAAGGGCAAAGGTGACAATTGTACAGTTATTGCAGACCTGCTTAAGAATCTCATCCAGGAGGGACATGTTTGCTTCTTGGGCTTTGATAGTATGCGAGAAGAATGCATAAGTCTTTTTTGGTATCAGTTTGTCCTCCGGAGGTCTCTTAACTCCCACGATCAGAGAAGCCTGAGAAATGTCCTCCTGTATAACACCGCCGGCTTTGATGTAGTCCTACAAAATCACCAGTACATAGAAAAGATTATGAAAAACCTAAAGTCTGTTTCACTGCTTGATTTCCACAGCACCCATGTGAGGTTTTTTGTTTGTATTTTTTTGGGGGAGGGGAGCAAGTTTGCAACTTTTTCAAAACCATAAAACAGCCAGATGCAAGTACAAAAAGCCTTTTTAACGCATGATAGATAGAAAATGACAGGATTTGTTTTCCTTCCACAGTAACAAAGGTCTTTCTGCCTTCATGAACTCTATATCTGTTCTCTCGGGACACTGCAAATGTCAATAGGCTCACATCTGCTGTCTGGAGAGCTACCTAATTCATTTTAAAAACTGGCAAACCCTTACGAAACAGGAATTCAGTAATAGCCAAATTCACGTTTAGAACTTTATTTTGTAAATACGGCTTTAAATAAAATGGCACTAAATTCGTATTAAAAGGAAAAAAAAAAGTATGTCCTCATGGTTGAGGTTATAAAAATATATAATACAAAAAAGAGATAGCTACAGAGAAGATAGATGTCACCAGAAAACAAAAAGCAAAAATGCCGATCCTGTCTTACTGCACCGTCACTGCTAGATTGAAAAAAGAATGAGATTGGGTGTACATCAGAGTAGAGAGTTGCACGGGGACAGAAATCCCACCCATCCCTGCCCGGACCCGCCAGGATCCTCTTCGTCCCCACCAGGATCATCTCCATCCCCACCCGTCCCCGCCAGGATCCTCTCCATCCCCACCCGGATCCTCTCCGTCCCCACCCATCCCCGCAAGGAATTACCTCCATCCCCATCAGTCCCCATAAAAAGCAGCAATTACTTCCGACAGGATCATCAATTCCACAGTTTCTTTTGTGTTTGCGCTGCTGTTTTCCTTGTGGAATCTCTTTGGTGGAACCCTTTATTTGTTTTATGTTCAAGTAATTAACTTATAAACCCCCTCTTTTACTAAGGCTGACGTGTCCATTATATTATATGGACGAACCCAGCTTCCAACGCCTTTCATCCCCGTGGGAGTCCCGTTGGCTAGAGGGGGGTCCCAGTGGGAGTCCCTTGGGTTAGGGGGGGGATTCCTGCGGGACCCGCGGGATTTCCGCGATCCCCGTTCCCGTGCAGACCTCTACCTCAGAGTTAAACAACAAGGAGCAGGAAAAGAACTGCAGAGCCGATGGACTTGATGCAGGTGCTTTATTCAGTCAATAAAACGTTGCATGATAATAATCCACCTTTGCTCTACAGTAATGTCTCACATACTTTCCGGCCTGCGGCACACAAAATCCAGTGCCCCGGCCAGAAGGCACCCAGAAGTGTGCGGACGTCACGCGCATGTGCGACATCGTTGCGTCGGCATCCACGCATGTGCGGAGGCCCATCTGGCTGCGACCCGCTTCGGTGAAGGGATCCAGGAGATGCAGGGAGAGAGGAAGAGACGCCGGCCAGGAAGAGAGTCATCTGCGCTGGCTGCCTTGCTACAGGACATATCTCTTGCCGCGAGAGGCAGTCAGCCGGCGTGGATGACTCGCTTAGTAACTTGATAAGCGACAGAATCAAATTTTAATAAAAACCTGAAACCTGAACCCAGTGTGTTGCGGCACACCTGAAACCTCAGGAGGCACACAGTTTGCGATACACTGCTCTAGAGAAACGAGGACCCAACACAGTCCGTGTTTCGATTAAAACGTCTTCCTCAGGGGTCCAAGGTTTTCTTTTTAGAAAGAACAAAGCGGAGCGCAACAAGCATGCAAAAGAACCTAGTGCCTGTTTTTGGGGGGGGTAATTGACAAATTTTATTGAAAATAGAAAGCCAACAGCAAATTACATAACAACATTATAAGAACACAAGAACATAAGATTTGCTGCTGCTAGGTCAGACCAGTGGTCCATCGTGCCCATCAGTCCACTCACGCAGCGGCCCTTAGGTCAAAGGCCAGTGCCCTATTTGAGTCTAGCCTTACCTGAATATGTTCTGTTCCAGCAGGAACTTATCCAACCTTTTCTTGAATCCCTGAAGGGTGCTTTCCCCTCTGGAAAAGCATTCCCAATCTCTACCACTCTCTGGGTGAAGAACTTCCTTACATTTGTACAGAATCTATTCCCTTTTAATTTTAGAGAGTGCCCTCTCGTTCTCTCCACCTTGGAGAGGGTGAACAATCTCTCTTTCTCTACTAAGTCAATTCCCTTCAATATCTTGAACGTTTCGATCATGTCCCCTCTCAGTCTCCTCTTCTTAAGGGAGAAGAGGCCCAGCTTCTCTAGCCTCTCATTGTACGGAAACTCTTCCAGTCCCTTAACCATTTTTGTTGCTCTTCTCTGGACCCTTTCGAGTAGTACTATGTCTTTTTTCATGTACAGCGAAAAGTGTCTCTCGCATACAGCAAGCAATCTAGTGCCTGTTTAGAAAATCACAAAAGGGTTGTCACCGTACGAGACGATTTTCACTATGGTGACAACCCTTTTGTGATTTTCTAAACAGGTACTAGATTCACCTGCACACCTGTTATGCTCCGCTTCTAAAAAGAAAACCATAGGCCCCTGAGGAAGATGTTTTAATCGAAACATGGACTGTGTCGGGTCCCCATTTCTCTAGAGCACAGGTGTCAAACTCAAGGCCCCCGGGCCAAATCTGGCCCGCGGTCTGATGCCCCCAGTTTTACCTTGTGGCCGGCTCCCTCCTCTTCACAGTCGTAATGTGCATAGAGCCGCATGCAGCATCTTCTTGCGCATCCCACACCTCATCCAGAAACATTCCCTCTGACGCTGCGACGTCAGAGAGAAGGCTTCCAGTTCAGGTGCAGGACGCACAAGGAGCCGCTCAACACGACTCCTTGCACACTACGGCTGTGGGAGCCGGCCACAAGATGACACTGGGGGGGGCATGGAACCGCGGGCCGCATAAAACGGCCAGGTTGGAGCCGGCCAGAAGGTTAGACACCCGCTGGAGGGAGGCATAGCATGGAGGGAGGGAGACAACAAAGATAGGGGGAATGGTTTTATTTTCAAGTTAGTTTTTGAATTGTGTCAATTTTGAGCATTTTAATCTGCTGTCTATCTTTTGCACTGCTCAGGAAGAAATACATTTGTTTCTTTTTCTTTGGGGGTTGTATTGCATGCAGAATCTTGAATCTTAGGGTGTTTTTTTTTTAACATATTAGTACTTTTAGTTTTTGGTCCCCTATTTGCATAAGGGTTATCAGTGTTCTGGTAGGAATGAATTTTGAGAAGCATATAGTGTGTTTTGTGTAGTTTAATTTTGTGGTTAACCATTACCGTTATGTGCTAATAAGATTATATTGTGCGTGTATATAAGAAAAATGAATGGAAAAAATTGTGTTATAATTAGTATTATTATGGGGGCGGGGTCTGGGGCGGAGATTGGGCAGGGTCTGGCCCACAACTTAGCCTGTGTTTTGGATTTCGGCCCCTTAATGTGATCGAGTTTGACACCCCTGCTCTAGAGCGAAGGTGGATTATTATCATGCAACATTTTATTGACTGAATAAAGTGCCTGCATCAAGTACATCAGCTCTGCAGTTCTTTTCTTGCTCCTTGTTGTTCGACATTCACTAAAGACTTGTTGGGATTCCTTTTCTTAACTTTCGTACCTCAGCGTTAAACACTTTCCCCAGGACCACAGACATTCAAATGGGAGGCTACAGTTACACTCAACCACCGGTATCACCCTATAGCAAAAAAAGAAGACAATCTCCACCACGCTGTTGACAGTAGCGAAAAAAACACCAATTTCAAATTCATGAAAATCAAAAACTTGAAAAATTCCAAAAGCAGAGAAGGAATACTGAATCAGGAATGCAAAGCCACAGTAGCGATTTTTCCACAACAAACACACCGAGGCCCGTTCAATTCCTAGGGGCTTCGATGCATTTCCCACAGGACAATTGCTACCGCAGCTTTGTAAAAGGGGCCCTAAGTGACAATAAGGTCTGCCAATAAACACAAAAACAAAAAATGCACCAGCTGCTGCAGCGTTGAGACAATTTCACAGCACTTCTATATCAAAGAGATTAGAGAAACTGGGCCTCTTCTCCCTTGAAAAGAGGAGACTGAGAGGGGACATGATCGAAACATTCAAAATAATGAAGGGAATAGACTTAGTAGATAAAGACAGGTTGGTCACTCTCTCCAAGGTGGAGAGAACGAGAGGGAACTCTCTAAAGTTAAAAGAGGATAGATTCCGGATAAGGAAGTTCTTCTTCACCCAGAGAGTGGTAGAAAACTAGAACGCTCTTCTGGAGGCTGTTATAGGGGAAAACACCCTCCAGGGATTTAAGACAAAGTTAGATAAGTTCCTGCTGAACCAGAACGTACGCAGGTAAGGCTAGACTCAGTTAGGACACTGGTCTTTGACCTAAGGGCCGCCGTGGGAGCGGACTGCTGGGCACGATGGACCACTGGCAATTCTTATGTTCTTAAATGCAGTATCACTTTTCTCTGTAAAGATTTAACCTTTTCCTGTCGTGTGTCCCGGATGACGGGACATTCCAAAAATGACATAGACAATGGATAAACAGTCTGTGTGGACTAATAAAGAGCCAGGAACACAAAATATTTGAATTTACAGACTTATGACTTATTTACATTATGTTTACAATAGCCGTAAATGATAACGGGGAATAATACAAAACTTTGTTAAAATAATTACGATTGGAACCAGCGTACCGTAAAATTTATTACGATAGGAAAGGGTTAATCCACAGAATTTACAGCAGTATTGGAGTTTGAACTTAAATGCAACACCAGGGATGTTTCAAGAGTCTAAGAATAAGAACTGTTGAGAATTTTTCACATGTTTGATTTTCATGAATTTGATTTCATGGCTTCTTTCTCCACTATTAACAGCGTGGTGGAGTTTTTATATAGAGTGATACCAGTGTTTGAGTAGAGCTGCAGCCTTCCTTTTGAACCTCCGTGGTCCTGAGGGAGGTGGTTTAGCTCTGAGCGAACCCCGTTATTATTTTATTCTTTTTCAATCTCGCAGCGAGCTTGAAAAGGGCCAGAGTAAGGTCAGAGGGCAGTGCTCCATCTGGAGTCCTCTACAAAAAGACGACTAGAGGATGAGAAAAAGGTCTATAGGTGGTTCAGCTCCTGTCCTCAAAACCACAAACTGGTCTAGGATTTAGAATACAAGGGGGCCGCTGAAAGGTTCTCAGCCCAACTGAGAAGAGAATGATGTGGAGCCACGAAACTTACAAGTTATTCTACACTTTTCTTGACACTTTTCATTTCAGTGACATGAAATGAAACGAAAGTGTCAAGAAAAGTGTGGAATAACTCTTTTCAAGACGCCACATCATTCTCTTTGTGGTTGGGCTGAGCATGTTTCAGTGGTCCCTCACACATATTCATTAAGAATATGGGCTCTATTTGCTCATACTGTGCCAATTATAGCAAAACATGCAAATTCATTAGAAATATCCCAAAAGTAAAAAAAAAGACACTTGACACTGCTGGAAAAGATTTCTGGACTGTTCTGGTAACAAAGTAGAAAAAGGTTGTGTTGCAAGCTGTAGTCTTCATACAATACAAAGGAAAATCACAACCCCATGTGTAAACTATGGGGACAGAGAAAGAAGTGGGGAAGGGTCACAGATCAAACCGCTGCAAGGACAGTTTACTGAAATATCAACAAATTTCAAATTAAAAGGACACATATATGCATAAAATGTGACATGCATAAAAAAATCCTTTGTAATGAACCCCAACATGTTCTGTGTTTCGGCCAAACGAGCCTTTCTCAGGGGTGTAAAGAGTAGCCCAGTAAATTCCGCCAAATTGCAAGAAAAATCAAGCCAAAATCATGACTTGCAGTACGTACTAAACAATTCCTAGTGCCTGGCACAAATTTTCAAACAAATGCAATCTTGAAAAAAACGTTGCAAGAACTCAAAAGTCACTGCTGAGTCCGGGTTGGGGTCATTACAAAGGACTTTTTTTAATGCCTGTCACATTTTATGCATATATGTGTCCTTTTAATTTGAAATTTGTTGATATTTCAATAAAATGATTGTCCTTGCAGCAGTTTGACCTGTGTCCCTTCCTCGCTAGCTGTAGTCTTACCACTACAGAGCGAGAGTAAGTAGTTCCAAAGGACATATCTTTCATTTCTAAATACATATTGCTTAATGCATTTCCAGGTTAGCACCGCTCACAAACTGAATTCCTCTAAAACTAGGATGTGCAATCCAAAGCCTGTTACCATTTCTTTTTCTTATCACAGTAATGTTTTTTTTGCATATACTATAACTGGGAAGCAGTCTATATCACTCATATTACACTTGACTACAAATCACAACATATCTTGACCTTCAACTATGCAGAAGTACACACTAAATTAACAATAAAATAAATAACCTTTTCATGGATGGCTCTTCGGTTTGACGGTTGTACTAGGACTTTGTAACCCAGATGCGTCAGCTCTTTGACGTGTTTTGGTGCGAGGGGTGCTCTTCTTTCCCAGGCATTGATATCCTCTCTCCTGACTGCAAGCACAGCTTTAAAATGAGTATGCCTTGTAAGAGGGAATCTTAGTGTCCCACCTCGAAGTCTGAGCAAATGGAGCATGGTTAAGCCTAAGGAGAACAAAGAAAATCAGGCAATATAACATGCTGTATCTCTAGAAGATTTGTGTGCATAGTTATCAGTTTTGGTCTCCTTCACATTCCATAATGAAATTAGCACCAGGCATGAGCCAACTAGACCAGTGGTGCCCAACCCTGTCCTGGAGAACCCCCCAAGCCAATCGGGTTTTCAGGCTAGCCCTAATGAATATGCATGGAGGAGATTTGCATGCCCGTCACTTCCACTATATGCAAATCTCTCTCATGCATATTCATTAGGGCTAGCCTGAAAACCTGATTGGCCTGGGGGGGGTCCTCCAGGACAGGGTTGAGAATCAGTGAACTAGACAGTCACTCAAAAGCAAAGGGAGCCAAAATGGTTAATCATGAGCTCCTTCAGGAGAGACCGGCTTCCACTGGATTAAAAGGCATTGTTCTTAACTGGTTTTGCTATTATCTGAATGGCCATACATTTTCAGTCAAGTGGGGCGACTCGCTATCCACCAGGGCTGGATTAAGTCCAACTGATGCCCTAAGCCTAGCCCAGGGGTGGGCAACTCCGGTCCTCGAGGGCTGGAATCCAGTTGGGTTTTCAGGATTTCCCCAATGAATATGCATTGAAAGCAGTGCACGCAAATAGATCTCATGCATATTCATTGGGGAAATCCTGAAAACCCAACTGGATTCCAGCCCTTGAGGACCGGAGTTGCCCACCCCTGGCCTAGCCCAACAACAGTGCATCTCGGCCCTTCCATTGCTTATCTGAAAAGACATTAAGATTCAATAGAGTGCTGAGAAATATCATTATTATATGAAACAAATCATCATATATATTTATAATGATTAGAAAAACACTGAAATTCATGTTGGACAGTGGGTGTGGCAGGCGGCAGTGAAAGAGTTAAGGGCATGATGGCTGGAGTGCCCCTTGGTGCCCTAAGCATGTGCTTATTTTGCTTAGTGGTTAATCCAGGACTGCTATCTACTCATTTTCCCCTGAAATGTGGAGTTCCCCAGCTAGGGTTACCATATGCCTCCAGAAAAAAAGAGGATGGATCGAGACATCCGGGTTTTACTTATACCCAGGGCTCACTTTTGATACCACTGTTACTTTAACATTTTCAGGACTCCTTTGGCTTTACTTATTCAGGGTCTAGACCACAGGTGTCAAAGTCGGTCCTCGAGGGCCGGAATCCAGTCGGGTTTTCAGGATTTCCCCAATGAATATGCATGAGATCTATGTGCATGCACTGCTTTCAATGCATATTCATTGGGGAAATCCTGAAAACCCGACTGGATTACGGCCCTCGAGGAGGGACTTTGACACCCCTGGTCTAGACCTCACTCCATTTATACTGGCAACTTTAGATACTGTATATACCAGGGATCTCAAAGTCCCTCCTTGAGGGCCGCAATCCAGTCGGGTTTTCAGGATTTCCCCAATGAATATGCATTGAAAGCAATGCAAGTACATAGATCTCATGCATATTCATTGGGGAAATCCTGAAAACCCCACTGGATTGCGTCCCTCAAGGAGGGACTTTGAGATCCCTGGTATATACTGTCCTCAAGAAATTCTACTCTTAAACCAAAAACTTCAGCTTATAGCAAATTGGCTTACAAGGTAACAAACAAATTAAATACTGTAAAAGCCGAAGGATTCAATTCCACAGACTGCACCAGGATGCATAATCACAGTGGTTTGCTTCATTAAAATTAAATTTCAGATCTCATATTTCCACTCTACGTAATAAAAATGTTACTCTACTCTTCATATACTACATTCTCAATGCCCACTGATAACAAAATATCTACTGCTACACTTATCCATTCCTTAGTAGTGAGACCATTGGACCAGTTTCCCAAGTTGATCCTGGAGTAGTACCTCCTTGCCAGTCAGGTTTTCAGGATATCCACAATGAAGATGCATGAGATTGATTTGAATGCACTACCTCCAAGTTTCCATGTTTATTTAAAATTTGTTTATTTCGCTTATCATACTTTTAAGCGGGGTACAAAAATATTAAATCAGGGATGATACACATACTCGTAGTTCTAGACCGATGTTGTACAAGGGACATGTGGTTGGGGGAGAGAACTCCATCAGTAGATAGGACAGTGAGACACTTAAAGCAAGTACAATAGGGAGGGATCCTGTCTGAGAGAAACTTTAGAGATAAGGGTTCATACATCGAAGGCATACTTGAATAAGAATGTCTTCAACTTTGATTTAAAGCGGTCTAGTGGGGGTTCTTCTCTTATATGGATTGGGATACAATTCTAAAGTTGGGGAGCAGTTACTGAAAAGATACAAGATCAGGTTGTGTCATAATTTATGTGGCGTAATGAAGGAATTGTATGATACTAGAACCAAGACTTCTCAGAGTAAATATCCAAAATAGAAGTTAGATGAAATTCAAATACAATAAAGTAAATGCATTTATACATACACTCAGATATGTGTAATCCAACCAAGAGCCGTGGCTCCTATAGCCGAACCCACCATCCCATCACTGTGTATGACTATAATGCTGGCGACTTTTTCAACTTATGTATAACTTTTCTCGTCTACATCACCGAGCAATTATTTCCTTGGCATTTGAAACTACCAACACCTCTTCTGGGTTCCTTGAAAAAGACCCTCGAAACATGGTCTATGTCGGGACCTACCAACACTCCTTTAAGTTAAGTAGGAATTGTTTTTCCTTTTATTGCCATTGAAAAATACTTTTATTATTTAAGAAGCACCTCAATATCACCAGCATTATAGTCATACACAGTGATGGGACGGTGGGTTCGGCTATAGAAGCCATGGCTCTTGGTCGGATTACACATATCTGAGTGTATGTATAAATGCATTTACTTTATTGTATTTGAATTTCATCTAACTTCTATTTTGGACATTTACTCTGAGAAGTCTTGGTTCTAGTATCATATTGTTATCGAGTTTGACCTCTCAGCCCTGCATTTTTTCAGAGTGTTTTCCTCATCACCAACTATTTTTGACTTAGTAATGAAGGAACTGCCAGTAGATGTTGGGATCAGAGTAATCTTGAGGGTGTGTAGGGGATTAGAAGTCTATTTATGAATGGTTGCATATTCAATGCAACCATTTTGAAAAACCTGACTGGAAGGGGGTACTCCAGGACCGACTTTGAAAGCACTGCATTAGACTATCGTGATGGCTCTTCAGCAAGATATACAGATCTTAGATCTTCAATACTTATAGGTCATTCAAAACACGAGGGTCAATCAAAAATTAAAGGCAATTGTCAAATTATGTGTTAACCGGGACAGAGTTAGCGAAATGCAACATATGTACTCGTACATTGCCTGTTGGATAGTTCATCCACACACAGTGCAGCGCTCAGCTTTTAGTCGTGTGCCAGCTGTAAAGTCAGAAACATGGACGCTCCATTGCAAGATTGCACCATCGAAGAACAACGTGTAGTAGTGTGCTTTCTTTGGATAGAGGAAGTGAAACCTGTTGAAATTCACCGTTGGATATTGACTCAGTATGAACGTAGCACCAGGAATCAACGAAAGGTTTATGGGTGGGTAAAATGGTTTAAAGCAAAATGAGTAACAGACAAAGGTCGTTCTGGTCACCCATCAACATCGCACACACAAGAGCACATTGATAGGGCGGATGCTTTGATTACAGAAGGCAAATGGATAATGGTGTCTCAATTGGCTGCAAATTTGGATATCAGCTATGCATCTGGATTTGCCATAATGCATGAAGATATGGGATACAGGAAAGTCTGTGCACGACGGGTTCCCAAACAGCTTACTGATCTGCACAAACAGCGTGTGGAGATTGTTCCTGAGAAGGTATGAAGAAGATCTGAGTACTCTGGAGAGAACTGTCACCGGCGACGATACATGGATGCAACATTATGACCTAGAGAGCAAAAAACAAAGCATGGCGTGGAGACATCCATCTTCTCCTGTGAAGAAGAAATTCAAACGTCAGCCCTCCTCCCAAAAATCATGTTAACCTTTTTTGGGACGTGAAGGGGCCTATTCTGGTACACTTCCAAGCACACGTGCAAACAGTGAAAATTACTGTGCATTGCTGTGAAATGAACCTGTAATTTGCAGCAAAAGAAGAGGAATGTTGTCTAAAGCAGTCTTGCACCATGACAATGTACGTCCTCATAAAGCAGCAGCGACAGAAGAGACAATGCGACAGCTTGGGTTTGAACGTCTTCCACATCCTCCTTACAGCCAGGATCTGTCACCTAGCAATTATCACATCTTCAATTCGCTGAAGGAGACATAGAGGCCGCAGATTCACCTCTGATGATGAAGAAAAAGATGTGGTTTCGAGAGCAGTCTAAACACTTCTTCTCTGCAGGAATGCAGAACCTAGTTGAACGATTCAACAAATTTGTCGTCTTGCATGGGGACTAAGTGGAAAAGTGACATGTTCATTTGATCACAGTTACTTCTATTAAAGCCGTTAAATTTTTTTTTTGCCTTTACTTTTTGATTTACCCTCATATATCAACACATAGCGTGGGTTTTAGCCCCGGCAGCGGAGGTAAGTGCTCCGACGCTCATAGGAATTCTATGCGCGTCGGAGCAGTTACCGCCGCAGCCAGAACTAAAACCCGCGCTACGCATTAGTAAAGGAGGGGGCAGATGTTTAACTGGTTTGTGTGCATTTGAACATGTGACACCGCTTCTGAAAGCCAAGCACCAGTTACTTGCATCATCAAGGCTTGTTTATAAGATTAATTTTAAATGTTAATAAAGCTATCAAGCAGGTCAATCACTTATTCTGTTTAAATCAGTGAGTCATTATACTCCATCTAGGATCATAACATCTTCTCAAAGGTCTTTACTTGTAATACTCTTTTCAAATTATTAATTTAGATCCATTTAGACCAGGGGTTCTCAATCCAGTCCTCAGGACATACCTAGCCAGTCAGGTTTTCAGTATAGCCACTATGAATATGCATGTGACAGATTTGCAAACAAGAAAAGTAATGCATAGAAATGTATCTCACGCATATTCATTGTGGCTATCCTGAGGATTGGGTTGAGAATCCCTAGTTTAGAGAGACAATTTTTAGCATAACTGCCCCAAACTCATTACCAGATTCTTTTCAACACAAAACCTCTACAAAATTTATGCAGGGTCTTAAAAACATTTGTTTTTTTCAGAAAACTCAGATTAAATCATTATGAGTTGGCTCAGTGAAATAGAATAAATAATGGGGTTCCTATCTGTGCTTTTTAATATACAGTATTTCTAAATCTAGTCTAGACACTTTTTCTGCTTAACCAAGATATGGCTCAAGGTGGATACCAAAAAACAAACAAAATTGGGTTAGAATCTCAATAATTACAACATCACCAAATAAATCTACTGCCTAAATCAACATTTTAAATATAGCCTAATTTCTTAACAGATAAGAGATAAAATAAATAGGATTTCACAAGTCTCCTGAGAATGAAACAGCACTTGGTTACTCTGCTGCTATGATTTAGAAATGGGAATAACAGGTGAGGTAATTAAACCCACCTTTTTTTTCAAACTACACTGGCTGGCGTGGTAAATGCTCCAACATTCACAGAATTCCTATAAGCGTCAAAGCATCTACCTCGCCGGCCCACGCTAAAAACCGCTAATGCAGCTTGATAAAAGGGGGCCCTAAATTTCCTGATGACACAAAGTTATTCAAAGTTGTTAAATCACAAGAGGATTGTAAAAAAAAAAAAAAAAATTGCAAGAGGACCTTATGAGATTTAGAGACCGGGCATCCGGATGGCAGATCATATTTAATGTAAGGGCAAAGTAATGCATATAGGAAAGAGGAACCCAAACTATAGCTATATGAAACAAGGTTCCACATTAGGAGTCACTACCCAGGAAAAAAAGACTAGGTATAATTGTCGATTATACACTGAAACCCTCTTCTTGGAGTGCAACAGCGGCAAAGAAATTACACAGATGGCTAAGGCAAGATATGATAGAAGTCTATAAAATACTGAGTGAAGAAGAACGGGGTAGATGTGAATCACTTGTTTACTCATTCTAAAACTAGAAGGACTAAGGCAAAGCAATGAAGCTACTGAATAGCAAAATCTGAAGAAATATTTTCTCTAATCTCTTTTACTCAACGTGCAATTCAACTCTGTAACTTGTTGCCAGAGAATGTGGTTAAAACAGTTAGCTTAGCAGGGTTTAAAAAGGTCTGGATAATTTCCTAAAATAAAAAATTCCATATACCATTATTAAGAAGGATTTGGTGAAAATCCACTATTTATTTCTAGGATAAAGCAGCATAAAATCTGTTTCATTTCTTTTAGGATCTTGCCAGGTACTTGTGACCTCGATTGGCTACTGGAAGCTCAACACCATACTGAGGTTTTGCATTCTTAACCCAGGCAGAGGTAGGGTATCAATAGGCACAGTACAGGCTGCAAAACAAAAGAGGGAAATGCTTGCCAATGGAAAGGGAGCAGTATAGGGAAAGGAAGAGAAGATGTTAGCATCTGGCACATGGGAAGGAGAGATGCAGGACTATGGAGTAGGGCATTAAGCCATCCCAGGGGTGAAACCGGAGGTGAAGGAGAACAGCTGCAGTTCACCTATGGGATGATACAGAAAACTGCCATGAGCTGCAGCGCAGTTAACAAGCAGTTTATGTGCTCATTAACGGACACATGGTATATACAAAAGGGTTTCTGCACTGAAGATTAACTCCTGTGGTAGAATCAGCACACACCATATTAAAAGGCATGTTGTACAGCCTATTAGCAACCCCCACAGCAAAGCAGAGTTCTGGGCTGATGATTTCTGCATGGACACAATGCGAGAAACCTACCACCATGTCTGAAGTAGCAAAGAGTCTCTCTCCCCCCCCAGTCTCTCTTGCCCTCCCAACCCACCTGCCTTCGATATTAAAATGTATTCCCTCGTGTCCAGCAGCACCTCCCACAACCCAACATGCTCTCCCGTTCCATCAACTAAACGTTGTCTAACAGCACCCTCTCCACACCCACCTTGACCTGACACCCCCCCCCTTCCCTCTAATTAAAAATATATCTGGTACCTATTTGCACCCTTCTGTCACCTTCCCCCAAACTAAAATTTCCTAGTCTAGTAGCACCCCTAGACCCCCCCCCATACCTTTGAAACAGAACCAATGCCCACTTGCTCTTGCCATCTTTGAAAATTGTAGCATTTGATCCCCACCTAGTGCATCCTAAAATATAATGTCATTTTCTCCTTACTTGGTAGTCTGAGAAACTACCAAACAACGAAAAAATTTCTATATTTGCCAGACCAACCCTGCCCAGTATATCTCATAATACTCCACGCGGGCTAGGCACTGACATTTATTAAGATGAAAGCCAGAGGCAGGAGTAAGTGGACATCACTCCTGCCTCTGTTACTGCCTGGGGGAAGGGGTTGCAGAGGGGCCATGGTGAGATGGGAAAAAAGCCTAGACCCCAGAAATGTAATTTATTTAAGGCAGTTGAATGGGGATTGGGGGATGGAGAGGGCCCACTAGATAGCAAAGAATTTATTTTTTTAAGTGGAAGTAGTGGGGTTGGGTCAGATGAGGAAGAGGACACTAGACTATCATGGATTTTTATTTTAGTTACGGGGGCAAGGATCCAATCAGGGAGGGAGATGCTACTGAACTTCCAGGGCTCTTGGGAACCCATGCAGAAAATGGCCCCCAGAGGAGTGGAATAAGAGGGCTACTAGACTACCAGGGATTTTTCTAGAAGCTTTTCTTTCTTTTAAAGACCCTATTCCTGATAGTGTGTGAGCCAATCACCACTCACGCACTGCCAGAAACAGGGACATTTTGTGGATCACTGCTGTGATTTTAATGTAACTGTAATTTGGGAGTTTATCAAACTTTACCCCACAGTTCATTGCTTACAGCACATATAGTATTTTTTGCTCACTAATTTCACAAGTAGAAAGCATGTGCTGAGCCAGCTCACAGATTCAGCATCTGCCCCCTAGGGCATCAAAACCACTTGGGGACCATTTTCACCTTTTTAAAAGATGCTGCATTACTGAGAATAGCTGAGCCAGTGACACAAACTTTCAGCATCCTAAACCAGTCCCTAAATTGGTTCTAGCCACTGGGCCATGCCCCTAAATCAGCAACCCGGGAGATAGGGGTTTGGGGGGGCAAAGAAGAGAGAGACTACGCTTACTCGGCCCCATCCAGACCCAAAATCAGACCCAGAAACAGGTCCCAACATGCCTCTGCCTGCCCGGGTTTATTTATTAATTTGATGATTTTTTTTTTTTTAGCCCATCCACCCAAAGGTGCTCAGAACGGGTTACAAATCAGGTACTCAAGCATTTTCCCTACCTGTCCATAGAGTCTATCTAATGTCACCCGGTTTCTACTTAATTTTTTTAGTCCTCCCAAGCAAAAAGATGTTCTGCCGCCTCTGAATCTGATAAGGACTGGGGAGGTGCTGTCTCTTAGACGGATCGGTGGCCACGCCCTAAGGCGGCTGCCTTGACAAACCTTACAGATTTTTGGATACTCCGATGATACCCAGCGTAAAGCCGGAGCTACGTTTAGGCCCCGGAGCCTTTACCCGGCATCGATTTCGAGTTCACGGCGACAACCCAGACACTCCCGAACCCAACCAACCTTTTGCGGCAAAGGCAAAGCCGGCAGCGCCGAAACCTTAACCGGGAAGCGGCCCCTTCTCGCCGCGAGGACAAGGACAAGAAAGCCGGGAGGCGCCGCGCGCGCAGGGCTCCGAACAGTCAGGCGGGGCTCCCAGCCGCAGCCAATCAGGGGCCTCCTCTAGGCAACACCTTCCCTCCCGCTCCATCGCAAGGTTAGGGCTCGGCTGGCTGGGATCTCGGCACGCTCGCTGGCTCCGCCCATCCATCACTTAGGCAATCGCGCGACCCTCCACAGTGGACATGGGTAGGGCCGGCTCAAGTCACAGACCGGGGGGGGGGGAGCACCGGCTCAGGGCGCCGAAGGTCCGCCTCCCCCGCAGCGGCTGTCTCCCAACTCCTCTTAATCCCTCTTCTACCGCTCGACTCAACTCCATCCCGGGCCGAGCCATCCCCCCCCCTCTTTCTCTCAGCTGCCTCTCATACGATCTGCCAGCCCCACCCCTGCCGTTGCGATCGCTCAGCCCGGCAGCTCTCCCTCACTCGAGCACCCCTCCCCCATGGTCCGGCAGCTCCTCCCACTCTCTAACCGCCCCACCCCGTCTACCTTTTAAACGCGGCGCCTCGCTCGTCTTGGAGGGGGGCAGCTGACGTCATTTCCCGCTGAATGCGGCGAAGGGAAAGCTCGTGGCCCGATGCAGGCCTTAGGGGACTAGCTAACGTCTCCGGTTGCCCCCTCCAGAAGAGAAGCAGCGTTGAAGGGGGGCAGGGCCGGCTCAAAGGACTGTGGCCTCTGAGCCAACCTTTGCATTGGCACCCCCACCCCTGCAATCTGGTATCTCCCCCTTTTCAAATTTCCCTCTCCTCCTGGACGTTGCAGGCGAGCACCGCGGAAACGAGGCAAAACAAGAGCTTCCTTAATGGTCAGCCCTAATAGCAAGCAAATCAGGGAAGGGGTAAAACACGGATCTAAAACCGCACGTCCTTAAAAATCTGAGGTCTGTGACACTTTTAGTCTCAGCATAGGTTATGGCTCTGACGGATCCTAATGCTTTTGCCCTCCCTACCCTGAATCTAAAAGTAGCAAAACTTTTAGGGCTCCTTTTATCAAGCCGCGCTGGCGGCTCAACGCACTTAATAGCGCGCGTTAAAACTTCTGGCCGTGCTAGCTGCTACCGCCTCCCTTGAGCAGACGGTAGTTTTTAGCGTGTGATGAAACGTCACGCGCGTTAACCCCGCTAGCGCGGCTTGATAAAAACAGAATAAATGGTCAGAATAGAAACAGGCAGTGAAAATTTTCTTATATTCCAAACATAACATAACATAAATTATGTCTGAAGTGTCATGACATCAGAAGTACATATGGAGTAGTTGCAGGTGATGCTTGGGACAGTTCTGATTGTGTTAGTTCGGTTTTAAGTGTTTTTTGAATAGAAGGGTTTTTATTTCTTTTTGAAGGTTTTGCAGTCTGTGGTCGATGTCATTTGGTTGTAGAGTTGGGGGTCGAGTGTTGCAGCTCGAATGGCTAGGAGGTTGTTGAACAGTTTTTTTCTTTTGACGTTTTTGGTTGGGGGGGTGTGAATGGTGCGTGAGTTCTCCTATGTCTGTTTGAAGTGGATTGAATTATTTAGCTGAAGAAATTAGTTACCCCCTCATCCCACACACATTAATTCTCTTCCATTTTTGTTCCCATTATAAAAAACACTGATAAGTTCCCAGAAAAAAAATACATTAAAATAAGAAGTGAAAACAAAGGCCCCTACAGATGAGAACATAACATAAGAATAGCCTAACTGGGTCAGACCAATGGTCCATCATGCCCAGTAGCCCATTCTCATGGTAGCCAATCCAGGACACTAATACCTGGTAAAAACCCAAAGAGTAGCAACATTCCATACTACCGATCCAGGGCAAGCAGACACTTCCCCCATGTCTTAATAAAAGATTATGGACTTTTCCTCCAGGAATTTGTCCAAATCTTTCTTAAAACCAACTACACTATCTGCTTTTACCATAACTTCTGGCCACTTCATTTTTAAGTTTAGATCTTTCCTTTCAAACAGAGACCTTGCTAGATGTCAAATACAGCACAAGGTAACTTCACATGGACTTAGCTGTGCAGGAAATGTGAATCTCCTCATACACCCACCATATAGTGCAAAAATGTGCAAAGGTCTGTTTTTTTCTTTCGATCACTACATAGCCTAATGCCACACAAGCAGCGCTGTTACAAACATATTCTGTAGGTCAATGCTAAGGATAACAAAGTTTCCTTCCTTGGACCAGAAGGAGATAAACCACTGGAAGAGATCCCAAAACAACATCCAAAGACCCACTCAGTGTGTGAACCAGTTGAGTGGAGTGGACTAACTGGGGGGTGGAAATGGGCCCGGAGTTTGCTCAGCAGAATTTCCCAGACCACCTCTTCCTCTCAACACATTGACACGCTGCCACCATCACCACTAGGAACACCTCACTGGGTAGGCCAGCTATGCTATAAACTTTATAAAACACATTATTATATTTTCTTATAAAGCACATATTTTAACTGAACTCTCTGACATCCTCAGCCTTTCCATTCACAAAAATAGAAGGAAGAAAAGTTCCCATTTCCTGCTGTCTCATGTCCCCGGCCTATACAATATTTTTTTTCTGCAGACCCTTCAAAAGTCTGACCAAATCCTCGTTTCACTTGCATTATAAAGTACTGAGGATGCCATCTCTCCCCAATCCCAGGTCCTAAAGTCTAAGACAGTAGCGCAAACTAATGCTGCCAGATACAGGAAAAAAATTTTTGATTCGATTCAGCCCTATTGAATTGGTTTTTCAATTCGATTTTCCTGCCCAGTTGGGTGATTTTTTTCAAAACTCCTGGTGGGTTTTATAGCTTTTTCACCCCCTTTGGCTTCTCCTAACCACACTGGCGCTGTGGTGTAAATAAAATAAAGAAACAAAAAGGACTTTTCCTCTCTCTGTTAAATCCTAGCTCACGTTTGCAGTCCAACACCAGCTCTGGCAGGATACACATTTCAAATCTGACATATTATAATCACAAAACAGAAAATAAAATTAATTTTTCTACCTTTTGTTGTCTGGTTATATTTCAAATCTTGTTGGTCCAAGGCTCTGGTTTTCTTCTGATAACTTGCTTGCCAGGGTCTCCTTCTTTCTGCATGCTAACCATTCATCTGCCAACTCTGTCCTCCCTTTCCATTTCCCTTCCCTTCCCAGGAAGTCTGGTATCTTTCCTTTTTTTCATCTCCCTCCACAGATCCACCTTTTCTTAAATACCCTTTCATCCGGCATCTCTCCCTCCTTCCCCACCATCCCAGAGTCCACCATCTCTCCCTTTCTTTTCCTAATTACCCTCCTATCCAGTATCTCTATCCCTCCTCCACACCATCCCTTGTGTCCAATTTCTCTCCCTTTCTGTTCCTTCCCTCCCTAAATCCCATGGTCCATCATCTCTCTCCCTCTCCTCTATTTTCAGACCCATTATTTCTTCCCCCCCCCAAAGTTTGGCATATGCACGTCTCTTTGAACACCCCCTTCCCTCCATGTACTTCTAAATCATGGTCCCCCCCAAAGGCCTGTCCCCCCTTAAAGGTCTGCCTGTCCCCCCTTGAAGGCCTGCACCCCCCTTGAAGGCCTGTCCCCCCCCTTGAAGGCCTGCCTGCCTGTCCCCCCCCTTGAAGGTCTGCACCCCCCGAAGGCCTGCACCCCCCCGAAGGCCTGTCCCACACTTGAAGGCCTGTCCCACCCCCTTTGTTGCTTCTCCCCCCCCTTGTAGGCCTGTCTCCCCTTGAAGGCCTGCCTGCCTGCCTTTCCCCCCCTTGAAGGCCTGTCCCCCCTTGAAGGCCTGCACCCCCCCCCCCGAAGGCCTGCACTCCCTTGAAGGTCTGCACCCCCCCCCCCGAAGGCCTGTCCCCTCCTTGAAGGCCTGACCCACCTCCTTGTAGGCCTTGTCCCCCCCTTGTAGGCCTGTCCCCCCTTGAAGGCCTGCCTGCCTTTCCCCCCCTTGAAGGCCTGTCTCCCCCTTGAAGGCCTGCACCCCCCCTTGAAGGCCTGCACCCCCCCTTGAAGGTCTGCACCCCCCCCCGAAGGCCTGTCCCCCCCTTGAAGGCCTGTCCCACCCCCTTGTAGGCCTGTCCCCCCCCTTGAAGGCCTGCCTGCCTTTCCCCCTTTGAAGGCCTGTCCCCCCCCCTTGAAGGCCTGCACCCCCTTGAAGGTCTGCACCCCCCAAAGGCCTACACCCCCCCGAAGGCCTGCACCCCCCCTGAAGGCCTGCCTGCCCCCCCTTGAAGGCCTGCACCCCTTGAAGGTCTGCACCCCCCCCGAAGGCCTGTCCCCCCTTGAAGGCCTGCCTGCCTGCCTGTTACCCCCTCCCCCTTGAAAGCCTGCCTGCCTGCCCGCCCGCCCCACCCTGAAGGCCTGATGCCCCGACCCACCCCGAAGGACCGCTCGCCCCCCTGGCCTCCCCGCACCACCTATGAAGCAGCCGCAGCAGGATCGCGAAGTCAGCGTCAGCGATCCCTGCGCTGCTTCCTGCGCCACGGTCCCGCCCCTCCTCTGACATTAGAGGAGGGGCGGGATCGCAGCGCAGGGATCGCTGACGCTGACTTCGCGATCCTGCTGCGGGCTGCTTCACAGGTGGTGCAGGAAGGTCAGTGGGGCGAGCGGTCCTTCGGGGGTGGGGGGGACTGAACGGCAAGGCCGGGAGCACCCCCTTAGGGCTGGCACCCGGGGCGCACCGCCCCCCCCTTGGTACGCCACTGGTCTCAGCAATAGGGCAGCTGATCTACGATGTCTTTATATAGGCCGCCCCCTATTAGGAAGCTGCGGCCTATACATGAGGAAATACGGTACTGTATAGATCCCAAGAGGAAGTACAGTACAGTATTTCGTTATAACGGAACCTCATCTATAGTGGTTGAGGTCCACTAGTCCCGGCCGTGCGCCTTTATAAACATGCAGAAAATCATCGCATATGGCGGACTCGCATATAATGGACTTTCGGATATAACGGACAAACAATTTGGTCCCCAGAGCCGCTTTTAGCTGTAGTTTTGTTCGGCTAGAACAGACATGCAGGCTCCGTCTACAAGGTGCATGGCAAGCCGGTGATATAGTATCAAAATGCAGCCCAGAAGAAAATGACAGTATTTTTCTTTCCAGTACAGTACGACAAAATGCTTTAGAACATCTTTTAGTGTTCTGGTTTTGCAATCATTTCGTGCTGAGTTTTGTTATTATTGTTGCTGATATGCTTGTGGAGTGACTGTTGTTCATTGATTGTACATTGTTTCAGTTTACCTAAATAAAGTTTTAAAAAATGCAACTCTGGATATAACGGACTGTTTTTCCAGGTCCCTTGAATTCCGTTAAAAAGAGATTATACTGTAATAACTATGGAGGGGATACAAGTCAGCCAAATGGAGCACACTGTCAACTGCTGGTGTCAACCCAGCAAAGTATTCTTAGGGACTGAGTCACCCACAGGCAGATTCACCCACTGTGAAATCACACACCCAGGACCAGTTCTGGAAATCCCATATAATGCACAGCATACTTCAGGTTCATATGACAGTTTGTCAGGCCAGAATACAGCATATGAGGTCTCAGTAATCTCATTCCACAAAGGCACTCGGCCAGAATGAGCTAACAGAGTTGCCAAGTTACCTAATACCAGGAAGGGAGTTTTTATTCCAGTCCTGGATTTCTGACAGCCTCATAGTGGCTGCACTGATTTTCAGTGATTAGAATTGGGTACTTCAAATACCGCACTGCTTTGGAAAGTAAGTTTTGATTGATCATAAAGTTTCCCTCCTGTAAACTTGGTCTCTATGACCTGATAAGCTAATGGCATTTTGATTGCAAAAGTTTGTTCAATGCAGGTCATGGTTGTTTGACTGATAAGGACATTTGTTTCAAAGAAAGAGAAATGATACCTAATCATGGGTAAGGAAGGACTATATATGTCTTTCTGTGTAAACAGACATATTTTTAGGCATTTGAAGACTGGAATCCAGATTTTTATTTGTTGCATTTTCTGTTAAAATAAACAGATATTAACCCAAAGCCAAAAGACTGTCCTGGACAAAGAGAAATCTCACATTCTGTGTCTGGCAGCTCACATGTATTCTTAGCAATGTGAATAGAATAACTAAGCAGATAAAGACCATCTAATAGTGCATTTTGACTGTCATAATTTATTAGTGCTGCGGGTGAAGAGTGGGCATGTTCTGTCCTAATCATTGTTTATTTCACATAGCCCTTACCATATATTCTACATAATGGTGTTGGTAGAGGCTCATGCACTAATGGGAAAATTAGTGTGTTATCACATGACCATTAATTCTGACAATAGAAATATTGACCATTTTATCCCAGCAGTAAAAATAGCCTTAGCACATGGAAATGATCCACTTAAGACATACTAAGGCCACTTTTTAACGCTGTTTGATTTATCAAACATAAGTTGCATTAAAACCATTTTTTTTTTAAATTAATTTTCAGTTAACATTGGTACAACATTTGAATGATGGATACAGAGCATACCGCAGCTTAAAATGGTTTATTTGTCCAGGCATCCTAGTAAGTTTTAGATCTGCACACGCAAACCACGTGCTATAAACTATTTTTAAATTTTTCTGGGGAATATATGAGGGTGGAGAGTGAGCGTTTCTGCGCTAATCAGTGAATCTACATTACTGCACGCTAACTGATTAGCGCAGAATTAGCTTGTGAGCCCTTACCTCACGCAAAATAATACTCACACACTAATCTTTTTAGTGGCAATGCACTAATGCCAAATTAGTGTATAGCCATTAATTAGGAAAATTCTCCATTTTCCAGCAGTGGTACGTGGTTCTCAGCCCTACCAAGAAAGCTGGGACAGTCTTCATCAAGGGCTATACACTTACCCCCCTCCCACCCACCATCCTTTTTATAAAACCATAGCGTGGATTTTAGCTCTAATGCTCATAGAATTCCTATGAGTAGGCTTACCAGACGTCCGGATTTCCTTGGCTTTTCAAAACTCGGCACTTTGTCCAGGTTTTGAAAAGTTTCCTGACATAATCGCGTCAGAAACGGGCATGCATGGACGCAAGCAGTGATGTCACTGTCGTGTTTGTACATGCGCAGATGCCATCTTGGGTGGGGCAGGCAGAGGCGGAACTGGGCGATCATAGGAGAGTGGCCATGGGTCTGGATTTTCCCGAAGAAAAATCTGGTAACCCTACCAATGAGCGTCGGCGATGTTACTGCCCTAGCCGGCGCTAAAAACCACACGGTGGTTTTGAAAAAGGGGGGGGGTTATATTCTACTTTTTTTTATTCATGGAATATTACAGAATAAAAAAAGTGGAAAATTGCTGGAATAAGGACCTGATTTTCTAAAGGACGCTGATCTTGGCAGCCACCGATTGTGTGTCAATCACACAACAGCGTCCTTTAGAGAATCACATTTTTTTTCTAACAGACGCCTTAAATAAAGGCCAGAATTTTACCGGCCTACGTTTAAGGCATCTGGCTCATGCCTACGGAGATGCATTGGGATGCTTATGGACGCCCTAGGCCGCTTCTGGTGGAAACCATGCCCATGACAGCCTTGGGCTTTGCTAGGCATGCCTGAACAACTCCATAGGCGCAAGTCAGACACCTATATTGTAGGCGTCCTTTGCAGAATGGATTTTTTTTTTATTCCCTGATTGGCTGGTGAAACGGTGGTAGGATGTCTTCCACCACCTTCAGTCGGGATTCCGTTTGTAGACTCAGCCCCTAAGTATGCACTAATTGGGTAGCATGCGACAATGTAGATGCACTAATCAATTAGCGCTGAGCATGCCCACTCTCCACATCCCAGACCCGCCCCCCCCATATCTTAAATACAATTAAATAATGATATACGTACTAACTTGATAAAACAGGAGTCATAAGTAGGATTTTATTAGTTCAGACTGTGTGTTCCTTAAGGCCATGTTCTAGCTCATGTGTTTCCAGGTAGCATTTGCTCACGCCCAGGTGGGCCTTTGAACAGGCAACCCTGGAAACTGGGATGATTTCATGGTGCATTGTGTTCTTTAATTATGATCCTGAAATCAGTTTTACTCTTGCAGAAAACACCCTGCACCGACGCTAGCCACATCAAATAAAATTCCTCTCCATTCCCATTAAACAACTCTTTTGCTTAATCCCCGCCACACAGGATGTCTGACCTCACTGTTTTCACTAAGCTGCAAATTGTTTATCATTTATTGAAAGGTTCTCTACCTCTACTAATGACTGAGACGTCAATGCAGAGCAGTTTACATGAGCTTTTGTGATGGTGTTACAATACCAAGTTAGCGTATTCTGGGAAGGTTATCAATATTGACATTATAAACCATAATCAATGCATGGGCTTCTGTAAAGATGTTACAATAATACAGAGTTAGTGTTTTATGAGATGGTTTTCGATACCGACAATAATTAAATCATAATCATCCTACTTATTTGCATCTATATATATCATGATCATGTGGAGGGGCATAATCAAAACACACGTCTAAGTCCAATTGTGATGTATAGCTCTAGGCGCCCAGTATTCTCAAAAAATACATGTAAAAATTTTTATTTTTTTTTAAATCGTCTATCTGAATGTCCAGGCTATTGTTCATCCAGACCACCAGTATGCCTATCTTAATACCACATTCTTGACCAAAATTTCGGCCAATTTCCAAACGCCCAGAGCAAGACCATTTGGACATGGGAGGGGCCAGCCTTGTGAAGGACTGGCCATCCAGACATGGCAACAGAGCCATAGAAATATCTCACCAGAACTCCCTTATAAGTTATGCTGAGCCCCCAGAATGCCTCTATAACCCACTATACCCACCTGTCTACAACCCCAATAGCCCTTATGGCTGCAGGTGACACCTATATGACAGTACAATAGGTTTTGGGAGGGGTTTTTTTTTGGTAATGTAGTGGTTAGAGTGACTTATGGGCCCGAGTCCTCCTCTCTATGGTTCACTAGCCCCAGGCTATTTAAGAGACCTGTGTGCAGCTCTATTAATAATAATAATAATAATAATTTATTTTGTATACCACCATACCCAGGGAGTTCTAGGCGGTTCACAACAGATAGATGAATTACATACAGTGCGATTGAAAAAAGAACATAACAAGGCAATCATAGGGTCAAACTAGTTTACATTGACAATTTGGGTGAGGGAAGGGCTAAATACAGAGCACATACAGTATGTACTGTAAGCAAATATAATTGAATTTCTGAGAAGGGGGGACAAAGCATATTAGATGAAAGGGGGGAGCAACAATCTTAGAGGGGTGGGGGGATTTGGTTCATTGAAAAGTAGAGTTTTGAGCTTTTTTTTTAAGTGGAGGTATGAAGAGGCGTCAAGTATAATTTGGGCGAGCCATGAATTTAGTTTGGCCGCTTGAAAAGAGAAGGTTCGTTCGAGGAATCTTTTAAGATGACACGATTTCAGTGAGGGAAAAGCGAACATAGTTATTCTGCGGGAGCTCTTATTATTATAGTTCAGGTTGAAGTTGGGGTAAAGATAGTCTGGTGACATACATATTAGGCTTTTCTATACTAGGTACTGATGTTCTGGAGACAGGTATGTACATTTTTATGTCGATCTTTGCGAGGGTGTGAGGAAGTCAGTGAATACTGGGGGAGTGTGTGGGGGGTCTGTACCTTGTCTCTGCAGTGGTTATCTGGTCATTTTGGATACCTTTTGGGCACTTATACCTGTTTTTACATCATCTAAGTCACAACGTATAAGTTTCATCCAGGAAGTCTCATAAAACATTCAGTTATCCCTGCAGGATGACTAAGGGGTCCTTTTATCAAGCTGCAGTAAGGATGTAACACGCATAATACCGCGCGTTAAACCGTCTGCCGCGCTAGCCGCTAACGCCTGCATTGAGCTGGCGTTAGTTTTTTTAGACGGCCGCAGGAGTTAGCGCGTGATGAAATGTCCGACACGCTAACCCCGCTAGCATGGCTTGATAAAAGGACCCCTGCGTGTCAAAGCAGCTCCTGATTGGTGAGGCCCGACTTTAGTACAGGAAGGGGCGGTCGGAGCATACTGCGAGTGATTTCTTTCACTTGCCGGCGCTCTGGCTGCCTGGTCATTCACGGTCGGAAAATACCATGAATGACCAGGACCGCAAATTCACGGGGGAGCACTATACATACACATATATACCATATACTAGTGTTTTAGCCCATTACATTCGTTACAGTAACAGGTGCTAGAATAGCCCCACCCTGACCTTGACTCTGACTCTGACCCCACCCATGCCCCGCCTCTATCATGCCCGGACCCTGCCTCCCACTGATCCCAGTCCCACCACCTCATCTTTCACTATTTCCTTTCTACCTTTTTGGCCCTCCTGACAGGGTCTTTACTTACCCGAGGTGGCAGCAGCAGTCCTGACGTACCAACCTTTCCTCCCTCAGTGCATCAAAGCAGCAGTGGTCCTACCATTTCCATCTCTCCCTTTCCCCCTTTCACACCCTCTACCATCTCTCTCTGACCCTGTTTCACCTCTTTTGCCATCTTTCCTGTCCCCCTCTCTCCTTCCCCAAGACCATCTCTCTCTCCTGCCCCCTCCACACTCCCTGAAGTCTATCTCTCCCTATCCCCTACCATCTCTCCTGGTCCCCCTAGTAGCCTCTCTGTCCTTCTAATCCATCTGTCTCTCTCTCCTCACCTCCTGCCTCTGCGGAGCTCTCGCAGCTCCTCTTCGTCCTCCTCCAGCCAGGCTTCAGCCATCTTCCGCCGCGGCCTGCAGTGGCCAACATCTGCCTCGGGGGATTCTCGCGCATGCGCACTCCTACCTGCAGTGCCCTACAGCACACGGAAAACGGGAGCACGCAGGTGGGAGTGCGCATGCGCGCTTAGGGCTTTATTATTTTAGATTAGTATTTTGTACTGTGTTCATACTACTCCTATGTTTTTGCTCATTTAGTATCTGTATCGTGTTCTTTGTTCATCTTGGAAATACTAATTTCCAGATTAGTCTAGTTGTCTTTTCTTTGCCTTTCTTATCTTCTATAATTCTGGGACTCCCTACTGTGTTCATCCTCTCGTGTTCCTAGAAAGGACTAGCCAATTTCTCTTCTATGTTGTATTATTGACTAAAGTAGTCTGTGAAGAGGATGGTGTTTATCTCTTTTTTGAACTTCCCAGTGTCCTTTTCTAGTTTTAGTTCCTTCGGAAGGGCGTTCCATCACCTTGAAGCCATCACTGAGAACATTCTTTTCCTGAGATTTTTGTATTTGATGTCTCAGAAGGAGGGAATTTCCAGCAGGTGATTTTGACTCGAGCGTCGTGATCAGGCTATTGTGTGGTGATGTATTCTGGCTGCTAGATATTGCAGTTCTGAGGGATGAATGATTTGTGTGTCAGCAGCAAGATCTTGAATTTCACCCTGCTTCCAGTCAGGAGCCAATGTAGCTCTTTCAGTAGCAGGGTGGCCCTCATCGGCCTTGATTTTCCCATTAGAAATCTTGCTGCTGCATTTTGTACCATTTGAATCTGCTTAATTTTGTACCAAAAATAAACCCACTTCACTAGATCACTTTTCTAAATTCTTACTATTAAAATTGCAAAGTGTATGGCGTCACTTAGATTAGGAGATCAAGAAGCATTGTAGCGTATTTTAAAGAGAAACAAAATTACCCATGTGTCTTGTAGCAATCATGGCTCTAATAAAGATGGAGTTAGGAGTGATTTTAGATTCTTCCCTCACTTTGAAATTCCATGTGTAGAAAATAAAGATGTCTTTTTAAAAGTGAAGCTCTTGAGACAGCTAAAAGATTTGTTGTGTCACGGTAATTTTCAGATGGTAACCCAGAGTATCATCACCCCATACATTGACTATTGTAATGGTTTGTTGGTTGAGTTACCCAAAAATCTTTTAAAAATGTTACTAGTGGCTCAAAACACTGTTGCTAGAGTCAGTGATGGGAGGTGGAGGAGTGGCCTAGTGATTAGAGTGGCTGCCTCTGTCTCCTGAAGTTGTGAGTTTGATTCCCACCTTAGCTCCTTGTGACTCTGGGCAAGTCCCTTAACATTTCATTGCCCCAGGTAAAAAAATAAGTACCTATCTAAAATATATTTAAACAATTAATACCATATCATCCAAGCAGAACCTTGAGATTTAATGAGCAAAATTTGTTGACCATTCCATCACTTAAGGTTATTAATACTAGACGTCAGTTTATTTTTTCGGTAACTGCTCCTCAAACCTGGAACGCTCTCCCAATTTATTTACAGAATGAGCAGGACCTGGGAAAATTTAAAAGTAATCTAAAAACATTTCTTTTTAAAGATGCTTTTAATATTTAATTAAACAGTTCTTAAACCAGCAATTTAATTTTATTGTATTATGCTCTGTGGTTATTTATTTCCCTATTGTATTTTTCCTTTGTTTTGCTTTTCTTTATTAATTGTATTTCAAACCCCTATCTTACCTTATGTAATGAGTATAATGTATTAGTTATCTACCCAATGTTATTATTTAAAGTTTGTAATGTTTTGTCTCTATTTGACTATATTTTAATATGTTCATCGCTTAGAATTTGATTAAGCGATCAATCAAGAAAAATATTAAACTTGAAACTTGATGTAAACCACACACAGAAAAAGCAGTATACAAGTCCCATTTCCTATACCAAGAAAAGGATCTGGGTGTCGTATACAATACGATGAAACCTTCCACCCAATGTGCGGCAGTGGCCAAAAAAAATCAGACAAGTTGCTAGGAATTATTTTTAAAAAGGGATGATTAACAAGACTAAGAATGTTATAATGCCTCTGAATCGATCCATGGTGCGACCTCACCTAGAGTATTGCATTCAATTCTGGTCTCCTTATCTCAAGAAAGATATAGCGGCACTAGAAAAGGTTCAAAGAAGAGCGACCAAGATAAAGGGGATGGAACTCCTCTCAAATGAGGACGGGCAAAAAAGGTTAGGGCTCTTCAGCTTGGAAAAGAGACACCTAAGTGGAGATATGATTGAAGTCTACAAAATCCTGAGTGGTGCAGAACGGATACAAGGGGATCAACTTTTCACTCTGTCAAAAATTACAAAGACTAGGGGATACTCGATGAAGTTACAGGGAAATACTTTTAAAACCAATAGGAGGAAATATTTTTTCACTCAGAGAATAGTTAATCTCTGGAACGAATTGCAGATAGCGTAGCTGGTTTTAAGAAGGGTTTGGACAATTTCCTGGGGGGGAAGTCTATAGTCTGTTATTGAGAAAGATCTGGGGCAAGTCACTGTTTGCCCTGGAGCAGTAGCATGGAATGTTGCTACTCTTTGGGTTTTGGCTAGATACTGGTAGTTACCTGGATTGGCCACCGGGAGAATGGTCTCCTGGGCTTGATGGACCATTGGTTTGACCCAGTATTCTTATGTTCTGGAGTCTTTGCTAACATAGAATTTGCACTTAGCACAGATCATCCTGGCCTTTTGAGAACTACCCCCAAGAAGACCCTGTCCCTAAATATAGGACCTTATATCCTTTCCTACAAAAGTATCTCCTGACCTGTGACTGACGAGTAGACCCAACATCCAAGCTTTACATTGTAAGGCAAAGTAATAATAATAATAACAGTTTATATACCGCAGGACCGTGAAGTTCTATGCGGTTTACAATGATTAAAAATGCTATAAATTGAGTAGCACTAACAAAGTTAGAGATTAATGACTAACAGTTCTAGAGAGGCTAGGACTCCAGAATGTTCCACTGTCTGAACATAAAGAGTACATGGTAGTCCTCTTTCACATACAGAACATTTAAATGAGATTAAAGACTGATCTGAACATTTATTTATTCAATTTGCTATACCATTCTCCCAGGGGAGCTCAGAACAGTTTTTAATGAATTTATTAAGCTATTCAATCATTTTTTCCTGTCAGTCCCAGTGGGCTGACAAACTATCTAATATACCTGGGGCAATGGGGGACCAAGTGACCTGCCCAGGGTCACAAGGAGCAGCGCAGGCTCAAACCCACAACCTCGGATGCCAAGGCTGCAGTCCCATCCCCTGTGCCACACTCTGAGACATTAAATAAAATCTATGCAAGCAAGGGACAAGGCTGGTTATAAAGTTTGGTCCCTTTGACTCATGGAGCCACTTGAGTAGCTGGACTTGCTAACGGTTTTCAAGTTGTCAGTGGCAGCCCTCAATGAATCACTAATTTGATTCCCCGTTCATTACCCTTGCTGGAAGTGTTCTTCGGTCACATGTCGGTGCAGAATACATCGTTTCTGTCTGCAATGAGCTGGGTCAACAAAACAAAGTTGAGCTTTGTTGTAACACTGTTGCACTTAAGTGCTCTAAAGGAGATGTTACCTCGTGCGTCAAAGCCTCAAGAAGCCTACTGGTCTCATCTAAGCCTACTGGTCTCATCAACCTGCAGCTCAAGAGCAGGGTTATCCAGCGCTGTAAGATTTACGCCACGGGATGAATAGTGCCATAGCAACTCAGCTCTTACATGGGAGCAGTCTCTTCTTTTTTTTTTTTTTTTGACCCTTGAGAAATACGAGTTAGCCCTCGTACAAAGAAAGTGTAATTTGACAGTGAAGAAGTAGACATGACTCTCTAGCAAACGACAATGGCAGTGAAGTTTGTCAGACAGACCCGATATGTTATAAAGAAATGTTATTAATCTTTTGAAAGCCTAGCGTCTTTCAAGAAAGAATATGTGAGCAGAGTAAAAGTAAAAATACCGCCAATGACCCTTGATGTATGGAAGTAATCAAAAATGGTTTTATGCACTTGACACTAGGATGATCCCACTGTATATTGTGTTCAAGCAGACATATAGAAGTCCACTGAGGAGTCAGGGCTCAGATGTGCTGAGAGGCAACACGCCTGATCTTTGGGCCATATAGTGGTCTTTGTTAACCATAGGCCAGCATCAAAAAGCAGAGATAAGTGCAGTGAGAACTGGGGAGCTGGTTTCAATTACCAATAGGTAGGAAAATGTGCAATAACCCCCCCCCCAAAAAAAAAAAAAAAATTGGTCTCTTACAAAAGTCAGTAATCCTATTTAAAGGATCTCAGCAACTCTTAAGTCTGCTTAAATAAGGTTCCAGTGTCTTTCAGCGATCCTCAAAAACCACTCCTTATATGGGCCCTTTAGGGGAGACGGACCAGTCATTATTTGTCCGTCAGGGGAAGACGGACCAGTCATTATTTGTCCGTCATTTAGTGCAGTGGTTCCCAACCCTGTCCTGGAGGAACACCAGGCCAATTGGGTTTTCAGGCTAGCCCTAATGAATATGCATGAAGCAAATTTGCATGCCTATCACTTCCATCATATGCAAATCTCTCTCATGCATATTCATTAGGGCTAGCCTGAAAACCCGATTGGCCTGGTGTTCCTCCAGGACAGGGTTGGGAATCACTGATTTAGTGGGTATGATTTTCACTCTAAGCTAAGTGGCTTTTTTTGTACCTTTTGCTGATTTTGATATGGGTACAGTTATTGACATTGATTTATATCAAGGCCAGGTTGAGAAAAAAATATATAAAATTAATCAAAAAAATTATATCTATATCTATATAAGTGGTTCCCAACCCTGTCCTGGAGAACCACCAGGCCATTCGGGTTTTCAGGCTAGCCCTAATGAATATGCATGAGAGAGATTCGCATATAATGGAAGTGACAGGCATGCAAATCTGCTCCATGTATATTCATTAGGGCTAGCCTGAAAACCCGATTGGCCTGGTGGTCCTCCAGGACAGGGTTGGGAACCACTAATATAGACAACCTAAAGGGCCCACATAAGGAGTGTTTTTTCAGACTTAATTATCCAATAGGATAGGCTGTAGGGTGGCCGAGATCCTTTCCTCTCCTTTAAATAGGATTACTGACTTTTGTTAATTTTTTTGAGCTGGTTTCAATTCCCACTGCAGCTCAGTGTGACTCTGGGCAAGTCACTTAACTCTCCAGTGCCCCGGGTACTTAACTTAGATTGTGAGTCCACAAAGAATAGAGAAAGTACCTGCATATAATGTAAACCATTTGGTTGTACCACCGAAAGGCAATGCAAGGCAATATTAAATCTGTGACCATGGCCTGTTACAAGAGGCTGCCGAAAAGTTCTCAGCCCAACCAACAACGTTGGGGCAGTCTCCGTTGAGGGCTATACACTTAGGGGTCCTTTTACAAAGCTGCACTAGCGGTTTTGTCGCAAGCACTGGATTAGCGCACGCTAGCCGGAAATCTACTGCTTGCTCAAAAGGAGGCGGTAGTGGCTAGTGAGCACGACAATCTGGCGCGCGCTATTCCACACATTGAGGCCCTAGCGCGGCTTTGTAAAAGGAGCCCTTAGTTCAGCAATTTTCCACTTTATTCATGCCGTATTTTTTCGACAGAATAAAAAAGTGGAAAATCGCTGGACTAAGTGTATAGCCCTCAACGGTTGGGCTGAGAACGTTTCATCGGCCCCCTCGTATAGACTATTTTCTAGCCTTTTTTTTTTTTTTTAATTCTTTATTCATTTTTACAACTTACAACAAGTGTAATTGGAAATAACATTTAAACTTACAAACATCACTTGAATTTCTGTTACAATCATTTTAAATTAATGAGATGTATCCCCCCTCCCACCCTTACCATATCATATGTAATCACGTATATCATATAATATATTCTTTTCTACTAATCCAAACAATTAAGAGGGTATATTTATTTATTTTGATTTCTATCCCATTCTCCCAGAAGCTCAGAACGGGTTACAAGTAGACATTCACAATCGTTTGAAAACAGACTAGTCATGACAACAAATAAGTTACAGTAGACAATAACGGAATTTATTCTAGAGACCAGACTGGTCGTAGCGAAGAGTACTAGGAGAAGTATATTGAGGAGGCAGTTTTTAATGGCCCAAAAGAAGAGGTTAAAATAAAGGAAACATTAAATAGAAATAATTAAAAAATATGTACAGAGGAAATAAATGAAGCAAAATAGCAAATCATCTTTCAGAGAATAACCTTTTGTGCTTATTCGGTGTTGTAAGCTTGACTTTGCTTATTCAATCAGTATGTTAATTCTAAGGTCTCCTTTTACGAAACTGCGATGGCAGTTTCTAGCGTGGGGAGCCGCGCTGAATGGCCCGCACGACTCCCAACACTCAATGAGCTCTATGTAAACCGTGTCGAGCTCCACTTCAGTGGAGAAGATGCGGTATATAAACCTAAGGCTTAGTTTAGTTTAGTTTAGGAGCAACACAGGCCATTTAGCGCGGCTCCCCGCGCAAAACTGCGATAGCAGTTTCATAAAAGAGGGGGAGTAAGTGCGTATCTCAAAGAGCTATTGTCACCTTCAAGGTCCCAGGCTTCCCTCAATTCCACAGGCTGTTCCTTCCCTCTGGCTTTGAGTTCAGGCAGTTCCATTCCTCCCCGCTCACTCCTAGCGAAACTGCTTCTATGCCGAGTTTGGAAAGTTCTGGAGCAGTTCCACCCAGTAACCTCCCCTGGCTAACTGAGGCTTCCACCTCCCCTCCCCTCCCCTCCCCGGTTTTATGACCAATAATGATGTTCACAGATAACATAGGCAGGCTGCACCTCCTCGTCTGCCCAGCCCCTGACATTTAAGAAAAAGTCACAGAGACAGTTTTTGGGAATAAAAGGCCACAACTTTATTAAAGATATGCATGAAATAACACCCTAGGAAACACCCGAGCCATAAGCCCTCGCTAGGATTCGCTCCCCACCCTGCCCTCCAGTGAGGGAGCATGCGCGTTAGCCCCTTCCGTGACCTGCCATACTCCTTTCCAGCAAGGCCACTGCATCCCTCCATCAGTCCACCTACCATGCAAGCCAGCAAGGCGGACATGTCAACTAGGCGTAGATGCTCTCTCTGCGAGAGTCCAGTCTCAAATTTGGCCAGAATTTTCAGGGCTCAGGTGCATCCGCCGTTGTGACAATATCAGCAGAAAGAGTACAACATTTTGGCACACTTCTTCTTAACACTACATACCTGACCCTGCCATGCACAATCAGAGAGTACAGGTTAATGGCACATTTCTTACCAACATAAATTCCTAACTACTGCTGCAAAAGAAACATAAGAGATAGGCGGGAACAATCTGAATGCCGGGAGCTCAAAGAAAAGGGGCCCATGCTCCCCAGTGTTCAATATTTGAATCTTCCCACAGGCAGGAAGCTCCACCCCCTTTCTCCCGACCCACTCAATGAGGATGCAGATGATGTCAGAGTAATCAGAGGAGAGTCGGGAAGTGGGGCGGAGCAAAGGCCGGGCTCCCTCCGGGCAGCCGCCATGTTACCAATGGTATGCTCGGAGGGCCATCGCTGCTGGCACTTCTGGTTCAACCCAGCTTGGTTTTAGGAGGGAAAAAACCCTTCTTCAGGAAATACATTAATTGTCTGAAGATAATTGAAATGCTGATGCTGTGCTTGAAGACTCATTTCCGTGCAGCAGACTCTCTCCCCCTCCCCCACCCCATACAACAGAATCTCTCCCTCCCTTCCCACTTCCCCAGCCCATGCTGCAAATTCTCTCTCTCCCTCCTTTCCCACTCCCCAGCCCATGCTGCAAATTCTCTCCTCATCCCTCCCTCCCCCCATCCTGTGTACCATTTCTTCAAGTCACAGGCAGTGGTTCCTACATGCTGCCAGTGGCTGACCCAGAAGCCTTCCCTCTGATGCAAAACATAAACATGTCAGAGGGAAGGTTTCCGGGTCAGCTGCCGGCAGGGTATACAAACCGCTGCCAGCAGCCTTTAGCTACTGGGCGGCCAGGCTTAAAACCAAACTGATTGAGCCAGACATGCCTATGGTTACACCGCTGCTCCACTCTAGAGAATGACATAGAGACAGATTTTTTCCCCGTCCCCGTGGGTATTCATTTTCGCATCCCGACCCAGTGAGTTCTTTTCCTGCTCTTGCCCCAGCTCTGTCCTCACCTGCACAAGCCTCAAACACTTTAAAATAATAAGTTTTTGAGGCTTGTATGGTTAAGGCAGAGCTTACAGGGATAGGGACAGTGACAAAACTTGCGGGAATGGGTTGGGTACAAATTTGTTCCCGTGTCATTCTCTACTCCACTCTATCTATGACCAATGTTCCCTCAAAGCTGAGTGGGTGTCCTCCACCTACAGTTCTGCCAGTGAGGGATACTGTCCCACCATCACACTTTCAATAGTGAGGGACAGGCAAGCTCTCTAGGACTTCAGGAAAGCTGCCTGTTCCCTAGCAACTGAAAAAAAAACAGCACCCCCCACTGGCAGCACTACAGCTGGAGGACTCCATTTAAGGGTTATTATTGCTTCTTAAGGTCAACTAGTGCCTAATTTAACAATTTAATTAGGAACACAACTGACACTATTCTGTAACTTGCATCCTCAAATATATGTGCTAGTTGGAAATTTAGGGGTGCAACTTTATAGAATCCAGGAGTATGTGATAACGTGATATTCGGTTGTGATAAGTGGAGCTAATCTGGTTAATTTGGGACGGCTTTTTCGCTGTGCCCTAACTTCAGATAACCTATGGTGTTCTTGAAAGTCCACAAAAAGGAAACTTTTACTTCCAGCTAGCAGCAGCCAAAGGTGAACGCTTCTTTGAACACTGGGCCGAAGATTCCCAAGTGACTAACAAAATACCTGTAATAAGAATACAAAACATACAATCAGAAGCTGAACTATTAACTGTAAGTGAGGGGAAATAAATGATGCCAGGGATGGCTCCTGCTTCTCCAAGCCCGAGCAGAGCTCTTCTGGAAACCAGCCTGATTTGCCTGCGAGCACGGTGCCCCAGCCAGGCAGCTCATTTCTCTTTCCCAGATGTGTCACCTCTGGCTGCAGAGCGTCTGCATTCCAGCTGTGAATCGTTCCCATTGTTTCTCTGGAAGCGCTCTCTGATTTGGCCGAGCCAGCAGGTGACCTGCCACAGCACCTGGCTGTCTCCACAGGGGGGCCATTGTCATTTCTTTACCGAGTGTATTCACGACACTTTGCTCACGCCGTCCGAGCGCCATCCCCTATGGCCTCATTGTAGATTTCTTTGCACGATCCTAAATCTCGTTTATATAAACTACCTTGATCGTTTACCTGCAGGAGTGTGTACAATTTACAGGCGTTCTTTCAAGACTATACAGATACAAGACCAGAATTCAGAATGCCTTAGGTTTTAGAAGACACCGAAAGCTGCTTCAAGTTGAAGCGATTTTTAAGCCAACTTTTCTGTGTACCGGGTGCTGAAAGGAGCCTCAAAACCTAGGGCTGCTGTAACGGCGGCTGGGTTATAAGAGGAATGTGGGGGTGGGGGTGGCGGACCCTGAGATTTCAGATTCCCATCTTGAATCATAAGTGAATACAGTTAGGCTATAAGTGGTGTATAAATGCTTAAATCAAAGTTAGCCTGAAAGCGAGTCTCGATGGGTGCAGGTAACACAGGGCTGGAAGGCCTGTGTGTCGACCCGTCGGGATAAGCTCTTGACGGGGAGGGGGAGGGGGAGGGGAAGAATGGGGAGTAGGAATCAGATTGAACGTGTCCCGCCGCGGCTAGAGTTAGTGATTGGTTGTGGCGGGACCCGGGCCGGGTCCATATATAGTTGGCAGCCATCGAGTAGTCTCTTCTGGTCCTCGGCGCCGGCTTTCCCGCCCTCCCTCCCTTTGAGGGGTGGCTGATTCCCAGGTAGGGAGTTCATGAGTCACAGGCGGGGTTCGAGCTATCAAAAGCCGGGGCTCATTCGGAGATGAGCGGCAGGAGGGCAGCTGGTTCGGAAGCGGGTACCCAGGTGGGCTGGTGACCCGGACAAAGAGGCAGGGCGGCACCTGCCACCCCGCAGACCCTTGCTTGACAGGGGCGGGGTCACGGGGCCAAAAAGCTGTTTATATGTTATGGATTGGTAGCTTGATGGTTGTTTATAACACTAGGGTCTAGATTCACTAAGCAAACCGATCGTGTACCGATCGGTTTGCGCTCACTTTCTGACTCTGGCTCGACTTCCTCCAGATCCCATCCACACCCGATCCGATCTGCACATGCAAATGAGTAAAAAGGCATGTAAATTTCTTAATGCGTCAATTTATGAAACCATTTCATCCAAACTGACTGGCCTTTCCTGTCCAAGAAGTTACGACTGCTGAGGACCAGTCATTTAAATCCTCGCCGACTCTTTCTGCCTAGCAACTGATGCGTGCATGTTAAGAACGCCATTAAAAATATGTATCTTCCCCTCCAAAAAATCTAAAATATATCTAAACTTTCAAATATATGTAAACTTTCATATACATAAGCATTAGAAATATTTTTTTTATTTTTTTGGAATGCGCATAGCAAGCGCGGGAGCGAATCTCGGATTTGTAATGCGCATTGCGAGAAAATCATGGATTAACCCCGTGCTCTCCTTGCACATTGTACATTTCAAATATCAATGCCAAATAAAAAAAAATCCAAAATCAAATATAACTTTTAAGGGCCAGCTATCCCTTCCCCCTTCCTTTCAGCTAGATTGTCACGTCCTGAAGAGCTAGCGAATGCGTTATGTGCTTCAAAACCAACAAGGATACAGTACGCATGCGCGTCGATCGATGTTTCTGCGCTAATAGCGGCGTGTTTACAATTGGATCATTTGCATGGATAAGCTTTACTGAATCGATTGGCTACAATGGCTCGGAAACAGATAGGACACGAATCGGATAGATTTCGGGACTTTAGTGAATCCTGCTCTATGTTATTTGTTGCTACAATAAACAGAGCTGCGACTCGGTTTTTCCAAAATGTGTGATTTATCAAGGATATTTTTAAGGTAGGGGACTTCGGGGGGGGGGGGGGAATAGGTGTGGGGGAGTGGAAGAGAAGACTGCTGGGCCTTTCCAGATCCAGCTGTTAATAAACATGCTTGCAATTCCACCTTTCTGGCTTTCTCTGGTGTAAATGTGGTGTTGGGAGTTGGGTTATCTTTTGTGCATTATCCACTGTGAAGACCCCTTGTTGTATTCCATCTAAGCCCCTCCCATCCTGGGATTTTTCTTTTAGTTGATATCTGTACTACTGTTAGAGATGTAACATAGTAACATAGGGGGCCCGATCCGGGCAGCTCCGACGAATTCACCAAACTGCAACATGAAGATGGGGGGGCGATTGGAGGAACGCCCCCATCTGCGCATGCGCTGGACCTCCAGCCCGGCACTTTTTTTTTTTCTTTTTTAAAACTTTTTTTTACAGCCCGTGGTTTTAACCCGCTTAAAGCCTGCGGGTTAAAACCAGAGCCTTACACTGCGGGAAAGGGTGGGAGAGTCGGGGCAGGCAGGCGATCATGGCAGCTACAGTCAGGGCAGGCAGGCAGATCAGGGAAACAGGAGATCGGGGCCGACAGGGCTAAGAGCAGGGCGGCAGAAGGCAGTCGGAAAGGGCTTCAGCGACTGGTCCTCAGCAGTCGCTTTTTGGGTTGATCGGCCAGCACAGTTGAATCGGCAAATTTGTTTAGTGAATCGCGTCCCTGCCTACTTTGCAGGCAGTCTCCCTCATTGGCATGTGCGGATCGGAATCGGATCGCAAAACAGATTAGGGAATACTACAGGAGGGAAATCGGGTCGCAAAGGGCTCGCAAACCGATTGGTACACGATCGGTTTGCTTAGTGAATCTAGCCCATAGTAAATGACAGCAGATAAGGAACCGAGTGGTCCATCCAGTCTGCCCAACAATACATAATTATTAGTTTAAATGGTCCTTTTTCTTAGATATGGCTGGGCCAGAAACCCAGAGGCCTGCCCAGCAGTATGCTTAGGTTCCATCTACTTAAGTCTCCCTCCAAGCTCACTCCAGCCCATATTAACCATCTCAACCATCAAAACCCTCCCCAGCCCGTCCTCAACTGAATGTCCATATACGGGACACAGACCGTGCAAGCCTTAGTTCCTTCAATGGATACCCATTATTTTCTGATTAGAGATCCCCTGTGTTCATCCCATGTTTGGTTGGACTCTGTCACTCTTTTCCTCTCCACCACCTCCCTCGGGGGAGCATTCCACGCATCAACCACCCTCTCCATAAAGAAGAATTTCCTAACATTACTCATGAATCTACCACCTCTCAACCCCCATATTATGCCCTCTGGTTTTTACCATTTTCCTTTCTCTGGCATAGATTTTGTTCTACATTAATACCTTTGAAGTATTTGAACGTCTAAATCATATCTCCCCTGTCCCTTCTTTCCTCAAGGGTATACATATTCAGGGCTTCCAGTCTCTCCTCATCATCTGATACAAACCTCCTACCATTTTTGTCGCCTTCTTCTGGACCGCATCAAGTCCTTTTATGTCCTTTGCCAGATATGGTCTCAAAAATTGAACACAATACTCCAAGTGGGGCCTCACCAATGACCTGTACAGGGACATCAACCATAATTCTATGTTCACAGAATGGTAAAACTCAGTTCACAAACTAATTTGAGCCCTGGAATAGCAGAACTGTTTCCTGTTCGGGAGAGCTATAACTCCCTCTGGTGGACACTTGGGAAAGTACCGTGGCCACCAGCTACTTTATACAGTCTGTTGTGGGTGCAAGACAGGTTTTGAACATAACATCAACATGCAATCTGATTTTCATTATGTGTGATTTTCTTTCAGAAACTGTTTCTGTAGAGATTCAAGGAGAGTTTAAAGTGTAGTTATGTATAATAAAATCATTGTTAAGTGTTCAAAGGGTCATGCTAAATACATAGACCTTTTCGTTTTTGAGTGCAGAAGGCAGAAAATTACACGTTGCCAGGTAGCATTTTCATTTCCTTCTTAATCAAACACAGTTTTCTCATCCCAGAACTCTGTGCTAGTGACCAATAACAAGTCAAGACTGTGATGAAACCACAGATGTTATAACAGTAAACACAACACTCAAGAAAGCATTGCAGATAAGTGGGTACAGGAGAACACTGGTACATTTTATTTATGAGAGGAAACAGAGACCTCAGCGTCTGTGGGACAACAATTTATTTATGTTTCCGCAAGCCACCATGGTGCCATTTTGGAGTAAAGACACAGAGGGTCAAGTTCACAAAACATGTATTGTCTAGTGCAGTGATTCCCAACCCTGTCCTGGAGGAACACCAGGCCAATCGAGTTTTCAGGCTAGCCCTAATGAATATGCATGAGAGAGATTTGCAAATGATGGAAGTGATAGGCATGCAAATTTGCTTCAATTCTGGAGGCCACATTACCAAAAAGATGTACTGAGAGTTGAGTCGGTTCAGAGAATGGCCACCAGGATGGTCTCGGGACTCAAAGACCTCCCGTATGAGGGAAGGCTGAATAAATTGCAGCTATACTCACTCGAAGAACGTAGAGAGAGAGGAGACATGATAGAGACGTTTAAATATATCACCGGCCGTATTGAGGTGGAGGATGATATCTTCTTTTTTAAAGGTCCCTCGGCCACAAGAGGACATCCGCTGAAAATCAGGGGTGGGAAATTTCATGGTGACACCAGGAAGTTCTTCTTCACTGAAAGAGTGGTCGATCGTTGGAATGAACTTCCGCTTCAGGTGATTCAGGCCAGCAGCGTGCCGGATTTTAAAAGGAAATGGGATACACATGTGGGATCTCTAGGGAGGTAATAAAATGTAGAGGGGATACACACGTGGTATCTCTAGGGGGTAAATTCAGGGGGTGGGGTTGTTAAAGTGGGCAGACTAGATGGGCTATAGCCCTTTTCTGCTGTCATCTTCTATGTTTCTATCTATAAAGGGAATGTTTGTATCTATCTACTGCAGGGGTGCCCAAAATGGCGATCGTGATCTACCGGTTGATCGCAAAGGCAATGCCGGTAGATCGCTAAGCCAGTGTTCTACCTAGCGTCTTTAAAAAATTTTAGCCAGGCGCTGTGCACTCGGATGACACGGTTCCCCCTCAGCGTCCTCCGCTCTTCCCTCTGGACCTATCACAGTTGAAAGTTAATTATGGCAGCCTGCAGAGCCTCTGTAGCACGTTCCCTCTGCCGTGGTTCCGTCCCTGATGTTAGAGGAGGTGTGGGACCGTGGCAGAGAGAACGTGCTACAGCGGCTGACGGCAAGCCTGCTATGTTTGCTCTGCAGGCTGCCGTAATTAACTTTCAACTGTGATAGGCCCAGAGGGAAGAACGGAGACGAGGACAGTTGCAATCAAGAGGTCTGAGGTAAGGCTGTGCCCATCGCGAGGGCCCCAGTGGGATGGGGGTTGCTTTAGAGATGCTGAATCTGGGGGGGGAGACAAAAGGACCTTAAGAAGGGGAGGGGAAAAACAGCCTTAAACCAAAAGCCTTGAACCAAAAGGGAGGGGGAAGACAGGGTAGATCCTGGACTACTAGAGGGGTTAGCGAGGGGAAAAACCCTGAACCGAGGAAAGAGAGATGCCAGGCCCCGGGGAGGGGGAAGACAGAGTGAGAGAGACAAAGACCTGAACCAAAGGTGGGAGGACTCAAAATGTTGGCAGAAGGAAGATAAGAGAGGAGAAACCTGAAAGAAAGGGGAGACAGAAGAGAGGGGGTTAGATGTTGGACTATGGAAGGTACAGACAGAGGGGGAATAGACCCTGAGGAAGAACAGAGAGATGCACAATCATAACAGAGAAGGGGGAGAGAGGGAGACATGTTGCCAATAGGGGTGAAGGAGAGAGAAAGAAAAGTTGGACTCCTGGAGGGAGAGAGAGAGATGTTGGTTGGGGAATGGAACGAGGTCTGGAGGACAGAAGAGGTGCACACAGTATATAGAACAAATAAATACAGGGGGTCTTTTACTAAGGCATGCGTTAAATCGGCTAGCGCACCGTAGTAAAAGAGGGGGTATATGTTTAGTATTTTTATTGTTGGTAGATCATTTTAACTTGGTCATTTTAAAAGTAGTCGTCTGATTAGGACAATTCCACTCTTTATTATATGTGTAGTTAGACGATGTCACTCACTTGAGGGGGCTGACTGTCCCAGGTGTCATCTTGGTGTGGGCGCTGGCAGCTTTCTGCCCCCCCCCTTGCTATGGTCATGCCCCCCTTCCCTGCTTCCCCCCATTCCTCTTTAAAATCTTCACCGGTGCGAGCAACCTGACTGCCTCTGAAATCACTTCCGGGTCGTGGGGCCAGAAAGTGACATCAGAGGGAAAGCCAACGCAAACAGCAGGCCAAAGAAGCTGCTCACACTGGCGAATATTTGAAGAGGTCCGGGGGGTGGGAAGGGAGGGCCTGAGTGTAATGGGAGTGGGGAAGAGGTCATGGGGGGGCACCACCTACCTTTGCTACGCCACTGCTCACTTGTATATCTTATCAGCTCTGCTGTCTAAGGAAAACATTTGTTACTGGCAAGCAACTTAATTAGGCTACTTAATTGTTTAAGCAACTGTACGTATTTACATTTTTTGTGCTGTGAACCACTCTAAATTGCATGGGTGTAGTATAGAGGCCTTAATATAAATAAATTTGTTGCAATAAAATTTTAACCTCCCCTCTTTGAAACTGTCTATAAATCAGGATTTGCCAAAAATGTTGGGAAGGAAGGGAATGGTGTGCTTCATCTTGGTGAGCGGGATATTAGAGGGTGACTGAAACCGGGCTTTTCCATTACAACCAAAGCTGCAGCCAAAATCTGCAGCTTGGTTTCAGTCAAAATTGAAATCATCACCCCTGCCCACCCAGTACAGAATGGGCTCTCCTGCGCCATCCACCCATCAGAGAACAGGTCCCATGAGCCATCCACCAGACCACATTTAGAAACTCTGGTGATTTAGTGGCCTCCTTGGGGGAGGAGCAACGCACAGTTGCTCCTGTTTCTGCTGATGCCTGCCAGAACTGTCACAGGAGATCTTGGCAGCCACTTTGCTCCTGCCCATACCGGTTCAAATCTCAAAATGACTTCCTCAACCTCCTGCTACTGTAGGAAGTCATGGCAACCATTTTGACTGGGATCACACCTGCCCTGAAGAAGTCACTAGGCCAACAGAACTTCTAAAGATAGGCCCAGGGAGGGCCTTCAGGTGTTGGGAGATGGTGCAGGCAGAAAGTGGTTATTTTGAAGACATGGGGAGGGGCGAATTATGGTTTTAGCCAAAAATGCACTGGAATTTTTGGCCAAAACTAAAACATGGTTGAACCTGGATTTTGGGTTTGTTTTGGAGATGAAGCTATAACCAAGCTGAAATTCAGTTGGCCTCTAAAATGGTATCTGCCTCACGAGCCAAAGAAAGTGCTTTTGGCTGACTCTATCGAGACATCAAACCAGTTGAACCTGAGTAATCTTAGGACACACCATCTTTGGTAACAACCAGACTTGTACAGAAAAAGAACCATAAACGTCAAAACACAATTAAATAATTGAAATATCCCCAGCACCGGATTTAAATTTGTAATAATTTAAGCCATTTTGATATAGGCTTTCTGTTAGCCAGGTAAATAAGTTACTATGGTACAAATACTGAGTCAAGTAGGCTCTCAGACATCTGTAGCATTAATTGGTATAAGATCCCTGTTAGATAGATTCCAAAGCAAAAGTGTTAATTATGCATTCAACCCTCCCAAAAAATTCTGAAAGAAGATCGAGATACAAAACTTAGGTATAAGGAGATTTTAAAGAGACAGGGTGCCATTCTCCTGCCTGCATTTGTCGGTGTACCGGGAGGGAATTCAAAGGAAAGAAGGAAAAGGCCTAGACGTCATGAAAACCCACTGAGGGGACTTATATTTATACGTTTCTGTTTTCTTCTAGCAAGTTTGTAGCACTTATGAACTTGCTGTATTCTTCACATGATGGTGAACAGATACAATTTCTCCGCCCTGCTCTCCCGCACCTGAAGTTATTACTGACCTTTGTGTGCTCTACGCAGGTCTTCACAGAAAAGCACAGACTTTGCTTTGACATTGTAACAATAGATGCTTTAATTGTGTTGACTTGCCCTGACGCAGCCGTGGGATCTCCCTGATGTCACAGAAAAAAAAATCTACCAAATATCCATTGAATTAAATTAAATGAAAAGGAATTTCCGATGTGTACTAGCATACTCTCACTGTCATATGTCTGCACGGAGTTCTGAATCATCCCACCCCCACCCAAAATATATATGTATATAATACTTATAAACTTCTCCCTCTGTATTTGCAGTTTCAGCATTCATGGTTTCTAGCTTGCTGGCTCCTCTCCCCAAATTACTTCAGCTTGCATAGAGAAATCGCTGATTCCCAGCACTTTCTTCACCGGTTTTGCCTCTCCTTCAGGAACAGGCCAGGTCTCCCACCATGCTATTTGCGGTTTCACCATATTCATGATGGTTTTTAATAGAAAATAGCAAACAGCTTAATTTCCATCCTATAAATTCACATAGAATTTTTCTTTTTTCAACCATCTTTATTTTCTCTTCTTTATTAATTTCCAGGTACTTTAGTTAGATTGTGAGCCTTCGGGACAGTAAGGGAATTTTTTAAGTACCTTCTTACTTCTCATTTATAATCTTAATGTATATTTTCTTCAAACCGCTTAGAACCTAACGGATGTAGCGGTATATAAGAAATAAATTACATTACATTACATTACATTACAGCATATGAAAAAGTTATTCACCGTCTTTCTGTATTTGCGGTTCTGTTAATCTCCTATCACAGCGAATACAGAGGGAGAAGTGCATACACATATAAGCATGCATCTTATACTATCGGGAAAAAAAACCCCAGCCTAAAAATGACTTTTTCTAGCATCAGGAGAAATGTCAGTTTGATATGTCTACATTCAAGGGGGTGCTGAAAAATTCTCATCCCAACCAAGAAGAGAATGAGGTGGATATAGTTCAAGCAATGATCTCAAACACTAAAAAAAAACACAAAAAAACCAACCCCAAAACAAACAAAAAGAATTTGGTTTCTGCAAATTGGCACTTAAAAGAAATAAGATAACACTCTTTTCAGCTATAATGGCAAAATAGTGCTCAGAATTTAGGAAGTTGGTTGGTTGGGCTGAGAACTTTTCAGCACCCCTTTCTATGTAATAAAAGTGAGCCAAGTATAGGGCAATCAAGCCATTGTGACATCACTGATGTGGTCGGCTCTTATTGGTGGAATGAGGCAATATGACATCATAATCTCAGCTCTGGTTACCAGAGACTGAAACCCTTCACTCTATGAAGTTCTCAGCCCAACCAAGAAGAGAATGACGTGAATATGGTTAAAAAAAACAACATAGGATTTTGTTTCTACAAATTGTCACTGAATGAAATAAGATAACACCTTTTTTTTCAGCTATAGTGGCAAAATAGTGCTCAGAATTTAGGAAGTTGGTTGGTTGGGCTGAGAACTTTTCAGCACCCCTTCCTAGATAGGTCTAAACCACATGCTTAGGAGAAACTGAAGGCATTATGAGAAAAAAAAAAAATCCGAACGGCTCAACTTTGTTTATAAGTGGCCACTACAGGTCTCTTGCTGAGAATGATTTGCCTTCTTTTTTTCCTCTGTTTTTCGAATTTCTAACCTATTATCAATTGCAAGATCCATTTGAATTTTGAAATAGACTGTTTTAGGATTATTACAGAAGCCACCTCGGAGACGTTTTACTGCGCATTAACTGTAAACAGGAGACGGTTGTCACTTTAAGTTAGAGAAGGTCAGGCACTGCCATTTCTGCCAACCTGCAGGACGCTTCTGTGCTTACGACATGGCGGTATGGAGGGGAAGCTGGAACCCGACCAGTTCTTGGCGCGGGCCGAAAGCCCACCGTGCCCCAGTATCCCGTTGCCAGCCGTGAGGGCGTTCTACCTCCCCTATTAAACTGATCTCTTCAGTATAAAAAAGGGTCCACCTGTAGGGCGTTTTAATCAAGCTCCTCATTCTCCCTCTTCACTGGGTTTATAACTCCTGGATGGGTTTAGTAGAGGAGCTTTAACCAGAAGTACAAAAAGAGCCCTCATTATATTCCAGAAAAATTGAAGCAGGGATAGCGTTAATGGCTGGCATGGGAAAGGGGTAAAATGCGGAGCTCACTTAGATCCGCGTTTTACCCCTTCCTGCTGGCGTGTGTTCATTTCCGGGTGACCGCAGTACTAGATCTAGAATTCCCAGGGTTGTATCTAAAAAGAAAATAGATAACTGCTCTTTTCCATGCCAACTTGTGGTCGACAGGCTCTCTCAGGATACTAAGCTGACTTAAGTGACCTCCAGGCTCTAGGAATGCCAGAATAGATTGAAAGCGGAGATCCTTCTGCTATTTCTGCCCTTACACTCCACTTGTCTGCTTGATTAAAAGGGGCCGGACTGCTTAGAAAGAGCAGAGGCACAATTAAAAGCGTTCTAATTGCATCAAGGTGCAGCCTCAGTGATTAAGCCTAATTAAAGTTGGTATTTAATGGTTCCTAGCTGCATGGTTTAACAGTATATGCATATAGACCAAACTATAGTGGGAGTCTTTGCTATATTGTCTACACAAATGTGTAGCAGAAATTAGTTTGGTCTATTATTTTAAAAGGAAGAGGTATGGGCGTTGTAAGGGGAGTGAACCTCTTAGGTTCCCTTTTTTTTTCTGCAACGTGCAATGTTATCCTCCAGAGCAGTTAATATTAACTGCTACAACTGAAAATTGCACACACAGAAATGTGTAGACATAAAAGGTCTAACGATTCAATCTACTGTATATCAGACCTGCCCTTGCAGAAAATTTTGGAAGTATTAAAAAAGGTGCTTTTAGACATGTGTAGACCAATCAGCCAAACTCATTAGCCAATGGGTACTCTTCTAGAACGCCTATGTTTTTGTACAGGAGAACCGAGGGTTTGTTTGTGGGTTGTTTTTTTAAAAGTACTTTAGGATTGCTATAACATAAGAATCATCTACAATGTATTAACTGAGTTGAGATGATATTCTTTATAAGATTTTTGTTACGTATGTTTTATTTTTAAAACGCAATAAAAATTATTGAACATTAAAGAATGGTCTTACTAGGACAGACCAAGATCCATCAAGCCCAATATCCTGTTTTCAACAGTGGTTCTTCATTTGCTCATTTGGGGAGGGAGTTCTAACCCCTCCCTTATTAAACTGATCTCTGTGCATTTTCCTACTGTCTCTGTATTCTGTGTTTGCCATTCTTTATGTGTGCCTTAATGTGATACCTGTAGGGAGTTTTAATCAAGCTCTTCATTCTCCCTCATATCCATTGACTTTTTAACCACACACTCTCAAATACCGCAAACAGAAGAGGTGAGATTATGTATCAATATCATCTTCTATCAACTAAAATGTACGATATCTGAAACTTGGAAAAACATCTGAATTTTTAACGATCTTGCCCATTTCAGGTGCACCAATTTTGTTCGCCTGGGACTTGAGCCTATATACTATTAGGGGGAAACATCTTCTAAAAGAATAGCAGGGTCTGCTGAAAAGTTCTCATCCAACCAAGAAGATAATGAAGTGGAGCCAGGAAAATTTACAAGTTATTCCACACTTTCTTGACACTTTTCGTTTTATTTCATATCATTGAAACGAAAAGTAGCAAAAAAAAAGTGTGGAATAACTTGTAAATTTCATGGCTCCACTTCATTCTCTTCTTGGTTGGATGAGAACTTTTCAGTGACCCCTCATATGTAACCTAATCTTTGATTTTATTTACCGAGTCATCCCAACAGGAGGACTCGACTCGGTTAACAAGATATTAATAAATTATACAAGAGATTAGAACAGAAACTATATCTTTTAGGCCAAAATTGTTTCATCTTTTATGGTTGATTGAAAAAGAAGAATCACTAGTAAATTTCTGAAATAAATGCGTCTTCAATGCTTTACGAAAAGTGGGTAGATGAGCGAGAACTCTAATTATAGAAGGAAGGTCATTCCAAACTTTTACGAATAAAAACGAAAATGATCGACATAAATTGGCCATAGTTTTTATTCCTTTAACAATGGGAAAGCCAAGTTTATATTTCTGAGAGCTCCTAGAATTAGAGATTTCGTGTGAATTAAATGAAACAGGGACCAAAGAAGAAAAAAATACCATATAGAATTTTGATTAGATTTTTGGTTAGGTGAGAACTTTTCAGCAGCCCCTGGTATCTTTGAATTTTCATTCTATGGAAGTCAACATAGTGAAATATTATGAAGTAACAAATACTGTCTATCTTATTTCTTAAATTGTAATTGTCTTAAATAGGGATATCAATGTTGTGGTCCTCCTTAACTGTTTATTCCAGGGCTCACTCTTTGTGGGGTATGCATGGAGTTCTGACAAAATATCATGTAATTGATTGAAAGACTGAAAGCAGAACACACGGAGTTTTAGAAAAAAACCCAAAAACATTTAGGGCTCCTTTTACGAAGGTGCGCTACAGGTTTTACCGCATGCACCGGATTAGTGCGCGCTATAGCGCCGCTAGCCAAAAATCTACCGCCTGCTCAAAACGAGGTGGTAGCGGCTAGCGCTCGTGGCATTTTAGCGTGTGCTATTCTGCGTGTTAAGGCCCTAGCGCTCCTTTGTAAAAGGAGCCCTTAAACTCTAATATGTGCCTTAAAATTCAAAAAGAGAAGACAAAGGATTTTTGCTTTTTGCTATTGTGGTTACTCTCACTAAGTAATTGGGAAGGAAGTGGGAGGTGGAAACCAAAAGCAAGTTTTCAGAATAAAAATATAAATGGGAGACACGTTTCGCAGGAAGCAGGCTTTGTAGGTTTGTTTTTACATATTATCTGTTTTATCAGATAAACTATTTAATTTACGGTCAGCCAATTTTAGGCAGAACGCAAGCAAAGGAGCTAGTTATGTGGATGCCAAGGGGTGCAGAGCAGCTCCCAAATTGAGCAAGCTCGTTCGTTATTGTCCAGGGAGGGTTGCTAGCTGTTGTGGTTGGCAAAGTTGGTGCCTATGAATGCAAGTGTTCAAAGGTTAAGCATTTTTTCAAGGTCATCAATAGCCCGTCACATATCCTGGCAGTTGAAGATACTCATCCATGACTTTTACACACATGGAAAGGGGTGGTGGGGGGGGGGGGGAAGATACATAGCAATGATTAATTAGATCAGGTTTAAGTACGAGTATATGCAGATAAAGGGGGAAATGGTAGAATGTGTACACCTTTTTAATATTTTAATTGCTATATCTTTACTATTTAATAATTGTTTTCTCGGGTACTTGGGCTAGATTGTGAGACCTTCGGGGAAGTTCTAAGTACCTAATTTTATTGTAACCCGTTCTAGGTTTCTGGGGAGGACAGGCTATAGAAATGAACAAATAAATCAATTAAAAGTGCCTGGCTGGATTGACTATTTGGAAACTTAGCTCCTTAACTGCCCCCATTGATTTTGTAAACACGATCTCTCTTACTAGCTTCCAACTTCAGCCCACAGTATTTAATGAAACGATGATGTGGGGAAAGGCTCACTAACCAGTAAAGGGAGATAGCGGCAGCGTGATCTTCCAAGTGGCAGAAATAGGACCGCTGCACAAACCTGCTCTCGCCTCAGAACATGCGTACTGGATCTGGATGTCTCTGAACAGAGGAATTGCCTACTTGGGGAGGATGGACACCAAGTGGCATGAAGATTTATTTCTGTATGTGTGTGTGTGGGGGGGGGGGGGTGTACGGGGGACTGTACCATTTTCTTTGGATGCAGTTCTTGAACCCTGGATTCTAGTGATGTGCTCTACAAACTAATGGTAGATTTACGTCAGATTGCATTAGTCAATAAGATATTATAGAGTTGGATTTATGGATTCATACAAGGAGCAGCTGAAAAGTTCTCCGTTCAACCAGCCACATTGGGGCTGTTTCCATCGAGGGCTATACACTTAGGCCAGCGATGTTACACTTTTTTCATTCCATATTTTTCTGATGGATTCTCTATATGCTGCCGACATCGGTGGCCGCAGATCGTGTGTCAATCACGTGATGGCGCCCATATAGAGAATAGCACCTCTGGGAAAGATGGGTGACAGAAATATAGGCTAGGGTTTTCCGGGCCTACATTTCTGGCGCCTATCTTTGGCAGAGGAGCTTTAGGCCACTTAATGCCACTTCCTGCATTAGCCAAGCCTATAGTGGCGTTAGGTGCACCATAAGGTGCAATTCCAGTGCCAATTTTGTTTTGGCACCAGTAGGCCCCTTGAAACTCAGTTAAAAACATTGTTTGAATAGCATTTTTTTTTTTCTGAGCTTGGGCACCTACTGGCACCTGGTGCCAGTTAAGAGAATCTATGCCCCAACTTTGTTGGTCGGGCTGAGAACTTTTCAGTGACCCCTCATATCGAGGCGAGTGTGAGTTCAAACCCACTGCCCCAGGTCGTTAGATAGATTGTGAGCCCACGGGGACAGACAAGGAAAATGCTTGAAGCGCCTGTCTATAAATCGCTTTGAGTGTGGTTGTAGAACTACAAAAAGGCGGTACACAAGGCCCAATCCCTTCCCTACTTTGAAGTGTATTATTATTTTGTAATGTCTTTTTTTTTTTTTTAACGGAATCTAGATTCATAAATAAATAAGAGTTTCTTACAAATAAGGCACCTTCTTCTGAGCTCCTATCCTTCATACTTAGGCAAGTCCCTCAACTTCTGGAAACAAAGCAAACCAACACCAATCGTACCGTAGACGAAGTCGACAACTGGTACCAAGAACTGTACCCAAGTGTAAAAAACAGAACATAAAATCTTTCTTGACCATTCTTTCGAGCGCTGCCCTGCGCAATTAAAATATATTTCCTCTGTTGTGTCTCCTCCTTATCTCGCCACCAAGGGCCACTGAAAAGTTCTCAGCCCAACCAAAAAGAGAATGAGGTGGAGTCATGAAACTTACAAGTTATCCCACACTTTGACACTTTTCATTTTAATGAGACAAATGCATCTAGTAAATGGGCCCAAGTGTAGGGAAACCAAGCCATTGTGACATCACCAATGAGGTTGGCTCCTAGGCATTGGTGGAACGAGGCATTATGACATCACAATACCAGGGGCTGCTGAAAAGTTCTCATCCCACCTAAGAAGAGAATGAGGTGGAGCTACACTTTTCTCGACACTTTTCATTTTAGTGCTATAAAAGTGTGGAATAACAAGTTTCATGGCTCCATCTCATTCTCTTCTTGATTGGGCCGAGAACTTTTCAGCGTTCTCTTCTGCTTTCTCAAATTCTTTTTCTTATTCGTGTGCATCTCTGTAGCTATCTATCCATATCCATCTGCAGGGTTCCCCCACTAAAAGTAGTTACAACCAAACTCCCTAAAACACATTCACTCCCTTCTAAAGCCTTTAGTCTCCTGGCAAGATCTGCAGCAGTCTCACTGTCCTCTTAGCATTCACACTTCCAATCAGTGGGAGCTCATTCATAAAGCATTGAAGTCGGAGCTAAGACCTTTGTACCGCATAAAAGACTTTCAAGTCTAGAATCGCTAATTGGACTTTTTCCCCCATTTTAATTTCCAGATAATACAACTACTCATTCGTTTTACATACAGTCTCCCCTCCCCCCCACCCCATTGAATGAAAGCGCGTAACTATAAAAAAAATCAAAGATGGATTTGTGTAAGTTATAAAATGTCGCCAAACGTTTCACTAGATTCCGAAAGCCGTTTTAAACTCAGGATTTCTAGAAACAGAGGCGTGTTCGTCGAAAGACGTGCCACCGTCTTCTCAAAAGGAATAAAAATTGCTGAACCGACAAAAATATGGCATTCCAGCTGGGCGCCCGCGTTCCAAATATATAGGTGACTCACAATCACAGCTTTACTGATGCCCCCAAGTAAATCTATGATTATATTCTAACTTCACACTCATTGGAGAACACAGACACACACAAAACACCTGCATTCTGTATACCCGACCAAGACTTCTAACAAACAGGTAATAATCACAACTCCTGTGGGAAAAGGCCATCTCCCTGTATACACCAACCGCCTAACAGGAAGGAGGGACTTAAGCAGCTGATAGCACATCACAAGAGAATACTTATGGTTTACAAAGGTCCATTTGAACAATTACGATAGTTTTTTTGTTGGGTTGGTTTTTTGTTTTTTTTTAGTTTTGTATCTTTTAACATTCCCTGGAAATTAAGTATCCCATTAACTTTATTACATTTTTTTTTATTATTATTGTTTTACAAATAAATGGATTTGAACATCTTATAATCTGGTTATACAGTAAGTCATTTCACTTCGTGCACAAAAAAAAACGTTCCTTGTTTAGATTTGTCCTACATTGTCAGTCGAATTGTAAAATAGTCAAATCATTTTCACGGCGCAATCGGATTAAATAAATAAGTTAAATTACAGAGATACATTTATTCACACATGCGTTCCTTGACAGATCAGTAAATACTTTCCTTGAGTCATAAACCTATAGGTAAGTCGTGGAGGTTCAATCCATTCTATATATTTTATTTTCAAGTAATTTCTTTACCTGGTCTAGGTACAGTATGTGTGCGTTGCTTCATTTCATTCCCAGTTGAAAATACCACAGTTTTTTTCTGCCACTTTCTTTGTCTCGAAAATACATTTTCATTTAAAAACAAAAAAACAACCCCAAACATATTGCACGGCTTGGACAGAGAGAGCGTTTCACTTGCGAGTTTGTAAAAATTTGAAAGGGGGGTTTTGCTTGATAATAAAATTAGCTCCTGAAGAACCTCTAATTACCCTTTCATAACCAGTCATTAGCCGAGCTGGTAGGCGGTAACTATTTTGGTTGCTTTCGCTTTATTTTACAGAAAAAAAAAAAGAGAATTCACTTGATCGAAATTTGTATCTCCAAGATTGCTGAAGACAAATGAAATATCACATAAATTCTTCGAGTAGAGCTTCTCTCCCTGCCCAGCGCTTTTATTTTCTGTTTTTCAGTCTGGAAAGTGTGTTTGGTTCTAAGTTAGGTCTCATCTGGCAGCATTTGAAGAGCAAGCTAATGGTATAACAAGCAGTCTTTGATAAATCTGAACTAATTACCCCTCTTAATTAAAGCCTTTAACAGTTGTTTCAGTGTTTTGGCAAGAAAACAGGAGATACTTGCTGATACACCATTGATAGAGTACACAGCAGATTGCTGGTTAACACTTTCTTCACTTCAAGGACCTGGCACCGGTTATATTTGTGTTTTCATCCATTTTGCCGGCTTGAATTCAGATTTAATAATTATGTTTCCGAAGTGAACCCAGTTATCAGGAAGCTGTTCATTTATAAAACGTAGCTGAAAACAACGTGGATTCAACAATACTATCAACAAGATTACTATTTAGGATGAATAATTTACATTATCTACATAGTCCAATAATTAAATTAGCATATTCCGAACATTTGTGTGCACCACAGTAAACACAATTCATTTTCACGTGCAAGGAGAAAGGGAAGTGTAAAATCTGTACATATAAGAACAAGTTCTGTCCACCAAAAGAACACCAGGAACTAACCAAAGGAGAACGAAAATTAAACGGCCAATACCGAGACAGGCCTAAATGGACACAACGGAAAATAAAACATACATATATATACATATATATATATATATATATATACACACACATATATATACATATATATACATATATATACACATATACATACACACATATACATATACACACACACACACATACATACATATATATACACACACACACACACACATACATATATATATACACACACACAGTCAAATATATTTAAAGTGGTGCAGCATTCTGGAAGGGATAATACGTACCCCAATAAATATAACAGAAAATTTCATCTTACAGTTTTCTTTAGTTAGAAGTGTATATATACATAACACTTCTAACTAAAGGTGAAAAATTGTAACTTTGCTAAATAATCATAATCAATACCCTTGAAAACAAAATAACATAAAACAAAATTGAAAGTCTAATGATAGAATGTGAATAGTTGTAAAGACCACACTACACATCAAGCACAAAAAAAACCCTAAAAAATCCCCCCCCCCCAAAAAAAATCAAGCTGTTAAAGGTGCATGCAAAGGAAGGATATGTCTAGTAAACTGGCTGTGAAAGGAGAGGAAGCCAGGCCATGCGGCAGTCCAGAACGCGGGACCCCCTTCCTTTTCTCCCCGGATCATCAATCCCTTGATCTTCTGGACGCTGACCGGATTATACTCAGCTCTGAAAAATGCAACCATCAGGGTCCGGCGCTTTGTGCTCTGCAGGGGGAGGGCATTGAATCTTCAGGCTCGCGGGGCTCCCCCTGACCCCTGTGCGGGCCCCCCTGCAGCCCTGATCCACTGTCGTGCAGCTTGCGCACGTGTTTTTTCAGATCGAAGTTCCTGCAGAAGCCTTTGCCACAGGTGGGGCAGGTGAAGGGCTTCTTGTCGTTGTGGGTGTGCATGTGAAAAGTGAGGTTGTACACCTGATGGAAAGCCTTATTGCAAATGGTACACTTGAACTGTTTCTCCCCGCTGTGTGTTAGCTTGTGGTTCTTGTAGTTTCCTTAGGAAATAAAAGATAATATCACCGTTAAGCAAGAAAAGAGAAAAGACGACCCCTCTCCCTCCTCCCATGAAAATAACCTATATTTGGCAATGCAGATTTTGTGTGTGTTCGAAAGTAAAGAAAGTTTAAAACAATCAGTGTAATTTAATAGAATCTAGTGTTTTCCAGGCTCTTGGGCATTTGCCTCCCCCCTTCTAAACACACACTACAAAAATTTAATTAAATACACAGTTTAAACAATAAATATTTTTGTGATACTAAATATAAAGATTGTGTAGAAATACACACATTTGTTTAAAACATGGCTCTATTTTAAGAACGTCGACAGGATTTTATTGCTACAAAAGGAATCGTCGCCAAACACCTGCACGGCGGAAAAGTTAGATTCATTCTAAAACAAAATTTCTCTGCCCCACGTACAGTTCTAACGTAGATTCTGCGTTTTATTGCGTTAGTCTATTTTAATTTATCTTAAAAAATTTTTTTTTTTAATCTACCCAGCTTTAAAAAAATATTCTAGTGCTGTTATATTTGCTTAGAATTGAAAGCAGCAGCTTGTTACAAGAGAGAGGAAAACTGTTTTTTAAAATTTACCTTTTTGATGGAATCCTTTGCCACAAAATTCACAGACAAAAGGTTTGTAGCCGGCGTGTATTCTGGTGTGTGTGTTTAAAGTAGAACTTCTATTAAAAGCTTTGCCACACTGACTACATTTATGTGGTTTTTCCTGTTAAAAACAAAAGGTAAAATAAAAACACAGTTTCTCCAGGTGCACTGCAAGATGTAAAAACCTAAGGCGCAAGATTTTGCGAGTCAGGATTCCTGGTGTGGATAAGACTTCTACATACAGAATTAAAGTGAGCACAAGCCGGCAAAGACTGAACTTGGCAACCTCCGCAAGCCAGGCTCCCGTGTGCAAGGCGGGTAACGGCGAGCGAAAAGGGGGGGGGGGGGAACCAGAAAGAAGGAAAAGGTGTTTTACCTGGGTGTGAATGATCTTGTGTCTGCAGAGCGTGCTCGCCTGTCTGAAGCCTTTGCCGCAAACTTTGCAGACAAAGGGTCTGGCTCCGGTGTGCACTGGCATATGACGAGTTAAATTATAATGCGCATTGAACACCTTGAAAGAATAATCACAGAAATACCTAAATGAGCACTTAATTGATTTCACAGCATTTTGGGTTGTGACAAAAAAAAAAAATGCATTCAGTTCTGACCTTTTAAGAACCAGATCCACAAGCAGATATAAATACCCACCATAAAAGCCCTACAAATGACCCCCCCACCTCCTTTTTTGGGCCCAAATTATATGTATTGAGCGATATTGATCAAGTAGATGAGGGCAAGGAAAATACTTGCCTTGCCACACACTTCACACGTGAACACTTTGGGCTTGCTGCTGGGGGCAGAGGCCTTGAAGGCGAGCTTGTCCGAGAGCAAGTGAGCGCCGTCTCTCACGTAGTGCTGCAGCCGGCCTTGGCCCACTCCCGGCGGGTACCTGTCGGCGCAGGGGGCGAGCAGCTTGCTCCTCTCGGCCAGGTAGGCTTTGGGCTGGGGCTGGAGGGGCGAGCCCAGGAAGTAGGAGGCCACCGGGTGGACGCTGACGGTGGCCGGCGGGGGGCAGGGGCCGTCCCCCCGGTTGAAGTAGCAGAGAGCCGCCCCCATGGCGTGGAAGCACGAGTGGTTGACCACCCGAGGCCGGACCAGCTTGTAGTGCTGCAGGGGCAGGTCGGCCTTGAGGGACAGCGCGCAGCTCAGGAGGTCGCCGCAGCTGAAGGGCGAGGGCAGGTCCTTCCTCGGCTCCGCGGGGGCGACGGGCACGAAGGGGATCATGCACGGCACGGAGGAGGCGCTCAGGTGCAGGGCGGGCCTGGGCGGGCCGGGCAGGGCCTTGGGTTCGGGGGTCCTGGCCATGATCCTCTCGATGGAGAAGGCGAGGGGCTTGGGCGGGCCCACGGCGGGGCTCCGGGCGGGCAGACCTTCTCTGGCCGGCGCGGGGGCCGAGGGCTTGGCCTTGGCGTACAGGAAGCGATGGTCCATGGCTTTCGGTCGCCCCTGCGGGGCCCTTCCGCCGCTGCTCGCCTTTCTCACCGATCCGCCGGCGGGGGGATCACCGGCACCATCTCTGCCCGCCGCTCCCCGCACCCGCCCTTAGCAGTTTAGCCGAGCGGTGCCTGCCCCGAGCGGCTGACAGGGCGCGTTAGCGGTGACTTGGCCGCAGCCGGCGCTCATTTCTAGTAGGCGCCGCTCAGTGCGAAATGTTGGGTCAATAACGCAGCCAAGATCTCGCCAATCGTTAACTTCCAAGAGGAGAAGGTAAACTAGATAATTGCTCAATTCGTTTCCAACAGTCAACAGTGAAACTTTTTTTTTTCTCTCCCCCCCCCCCTTCGGCAACTGACTACTTTTTATTGGTCCTTTAAGACTCCCCCGCCCAGAGAAGGAGGTTCCCTCCCCTCCCCCTGTCTCCTTCTCTCCGGCTCTCTTTGTACATTGGCAGTCTGGCTCCGGTGGTTCGGCAGATCGGAGATGACTTTTCATTTTTGGGGGGTCTTTTGAACGACCTCATGTAAAATTGTAGCACAAAGTGATAAACACGGGGGGAGGGGGGGGGAACAAGAGACGGGCTGACCCCCCTGGATGTGAGGGCAAAATGACAGGATTTGCGACCCACCCACCCCCTTTTCCCACTAGATACCGCGGTCTGAACCGTTCCAGGTCGAGAAGGAAGACATTTCTTGGGAACCGAGCAAACAGTGGTCAAAAGACAGGCCGGCGGAACACCTTTTGGGGTTTGTTTTGATTTGGGGAGAGGGGGAGGGGAGCAAAGAAAACAACCTCTGCCCCGCCCCCTCCCAGGTTGCTGATGCTGTGGAGAAAGGGCCCCTGCCTATGAAAAGCTGATACCTTTGATTTGCAAAGAAGTATTAAGATCAATGATTTACAGTTTAAATCGACCCAGAATTATAAAAAAAAAAAACAACAAAAAAACAACCCACGTATCATAGACTCTAAGATGGGCTCACTGAGCCCCCCATGCCCCAAGTGGGGCTTTGGCTCCTGATTCTGGTCTGATCATTGGGCCTAAACTTAAAAGCTTTTTATTCAGAAAGTGTCTTGCCTCCTGTGTATGGAGTGATGCAATTGTTGCCTTAGCTGTAATGGTGAAAAGCCTAATTCATCCCCCCCCCTTCCCCAGTTGCATTCTCTGCTGCCAGGCTGAAGGCAGAAGTTCTGCTGGGTGAGCTGTGGCGAGAAGGGGGATGTTTCCCTAGGCAAGCGGGGTCTTCAGCCTCATTCGCAGGTGACTCCGATCTATCACCTCTCCGAGAGACGAGAGACTGCCAGCAGATTTGCTTAAGGGGGGGGGGGGGGGGGGAAGAAGCCACCCACGACGTGCAATGGCCTGAAAAGATTTCCAGCAGAATAGAGAGCGGCCCTTGTCTCCTTCCAAATACTTGAGCAAAATCCAGCCCTCCTAAAATGAACCAAGGCTGGGAAGGAACTTTTGAAGTCCAGGTAAGCTCGACCATGTCTACATGATGTAAGATTAACCAGAGCCCCTGAACGGCTGAGCAAAAATAATCCTTCAAAATTCAGCACTGTTAAAAATCACAGAGTTGAGGGGGGGGGGGATTTGAAAAGGTGATTGTTGGCAATTATCTGGATAGCAAAAAAAACCCCAACTCCAGATTCAAAAGGAGAGACTTAAATGGGAGGTATTGAAGCTTTAGTTCGTTCCCTGCTCTGTAATCTCTGCCTAAATTTATTTGAATTAGCCTTGAATGAAGAGGGGGCTTTTGTGTGCGAAGGAGCCCCCCCCCCCCCCACACACACACACATGGTGAGACTATTTCTGCTTCGCAATGAAGTCCTATTAAGGATCTCAGCCACTCAAATAGAAACTAACAGGTATTTCCAGCGCGCTCGGAAAAGAGATTCTTAGGGTAAATAAAATTAGACATACTTGAGCGGTAGGCGGAAAAGTTCTGATTTTACACTTATATAGCAAATGGACGGCACGAGGAAATATTTTGCTCTTTTGGAGATCAAAGAAAGACTGAAAATTGGATAAGGGCGAGGGTGCAATGAGCAGGCTGCGGCCTTGCAAAAGTGCGCATTTGGCAGGTAACGGGGAACTCGGCGGGCACGGGGCTTTGAAAGAAGCGCAACTGTTTGAAAATGAGAGGGCACGACACGCAGAACCCCTGTAATTCTGTCTGGGATTTACCGCGCACTGTCTTTGTCCCTGCCCCAGCCCCCACCTGTCTGTTGCTCTTGCTTTCGTTTATCCATTCTATTTTCAATTTCTCTTGGCTCGCAGAGGGCAGAGGAGCTGCGCGGCAGATGGATCTTTTTTTAAGTCTTTAATTGCTGCCTTTTGCAGGTATCGGATTCACACGGGCATCCTCTGCCGGGCTGTCTCTCTAGCACTGTTCAGAAACCAGCTTTGTACCTTAACAAAAAACAAAAAAAAGAGAGAGAGAGAGAGGAAAAACTTTGTTTCTAAATATAAAAATACTTCCAGAGAAAACGTGACAGCTTTTAATAGCCTCTCCCCCCCCCACCCCCCAATAAATGCAAATTTAGTCAAAGCCATTGGAAAACAATTTCATTGAACGTGCAAGAATGGTTATAAACTACTCATTATCGATATTTTTGTAACTACATTACATTTTTAAAGGCTTTTAGAATTGCATTTCGAGCGCAAATATTTACACGGAATATACTCTTGATGCTGCAAACAACTTAAAAACCAGTAAAGGTTCAGTTGCACCAAGGACAGGGTGCGGAATAGTTTTTCTCGGCCCAACCAACCCACTTCCTAAATTCTGCGCGTTATTTTGATCCTGAAAAAGAGTGTTATCTTAGTTTTTTTTTATGTGCCAATTTGCAGAAGGGAAATGCTCTGGTGGTTTTTACATTGTTTCAAATCATTCTCTTCTTGTGTGGATTGAGAACTTTTCAGCTCCCCCCTGGTATATTGGACTTATCGGTACCCAGTCCAGGCAGAATCTGGATTATTTTTTTTAATTCTTTAGGCTCAGAAGATCTTTTTTTAAAAAAAATTGATGTGCTGTAACCTGCAAACTTGATCAATTAACGAAATAGCCAGCCCAGGAGCCAAAGACACATCTAACTTTGTATTAGAATTATTAAAAACTTTCTTGCGGTTTGAGAAAAATAATTGTGCTTTGAACAGATGTTGCAGCTGGAAAGGTTGAGCCATTTGCAAATTATGTCGTTTGGAAGACGTCACCCTTGCAACTCCATACTGCCTCTCTAATTTGATTTTTTTTTTTTACTTACACTTTCATTGTAGAAGCCACATTTTCAAATAACTTTCTCAAACTGCCCCTGTGTCCGTTATGGATTGTGAATATTCGCTTTTCTTCCTAGAGGTTTGAGTTATTTTTTTGTTCATAAGAACATAAGAACATAAGAAGTTGCCTCCGCTGGGGCAGACCAGAGGTCCATCCTGCCCAGCGGTCCGCTCCCGCGGCGGCCCATCAGGCCCACTGCCTGAACAGTGGTCTCTGACTAATTTTGTAATTTACCTCTAATCCTGACCCTATAACCTTACCTCTACTCCTATCTGTACCCCTCAATCCCTTTGTCCTCCAGGTACCTGTCCAGACCTTCTTTGAAGCCCTGTAGCGTACTTCTGCCTATCACATCCTCCGGCAGCGCGTTCCATGTATCCACCACCCTCTGGGTGAAAAAGAACTTCCTGGCGTTTGTTCTAAACCTTTCCCCTTTCAATTTCTCCGAGTGCCCCCTTGTACCTGTGGTTCCCCTTAGTTTGAAAAATCTGTCTCTATCCACTTTTTCTATGCCCTTCATGATCTTGAAGGTTTCTATCATGTCTCCCCTGAGTCGTCGCTTTTCCAGACTGATTTTGGTTTGCAATCTCCAAATGCAAAGGATTCTTTCCTCCATCTTTATCCCCAAATTGTTTCGGGGCACTGTCGAAACTGCTTAGGTCTAATCAGGATTTGGGGGTGTCATTCCTAGGCTCGTGGCTTTTACTCTTTAGCAGAAAGCAGCGCAGTTAGACTGGTCCAGCTCCAGTCCACTTCTCGTTGTAGGACAGTAGTAAAGATGCTCTCGACTGCTGCAAAATGTTTCCGGATTTGGATTTCGTCTGTCCGAATGCAGCATAATTCCAGGCTCTTTAAAGCACGAATTCAGAAACGGGATCATTTTTGCAGATTATTAATGCATGCCCTTGGACCATTTCTAGATCCCTCCCGAAAAGAGTTTTCCATTCAGGACCTTAGGAAAGGCCAAATAGCCTTGACTCGACATTATTTCTTCTTTCTCCAGTCTGTTCCTCACTTAGTCTCCTTCTCTAACCGGGTCTGCGTTTCTATGTCCGCTCATACGTCTGCCTCTCTCTCTCTGCCTGTGGGCGCCTATGGTCATCTGGTTCTGTCTTGATTTTTGTGTCCCGCTTTCTCTCCATTGTTCCTCATGGAAATTACAAAATGACAAAGAGCCTCCCGTGTTTAAAAGTTGAGGACACACATCATTTCAGGCGATTTTCAAATATCAGACGCCTTAGCCTGAAAGTTCTCAGCCCAGCCAACCAACTTCCTAAATTCTGAGCGTTATTTTGCCACTGTAGCTGAAAAGTATTATCTTATTTCATTAAGTACCAATTTGCAGAAACAAAATTCTGTGTTTTGACATTTTCAGATGGTTGTTGGCCTGAGAACTTTTCAGCATCCTCTCATAGCAACATTCCAGAGCTGAGATTGTGATGTCATAATGCCTGGTTCCACCAATAAGGGATGACCTCGTCAGTGATGTCACAATGGTTTGATTGTCCTATATTTGGCTCACTTTTATGAGGGGGTGCTGAAAAGTTCTCAGCCCAGCCAACCAACTTCCTAAATTCTGAGCCTTATTTTGCCACTGTAGCTGAAATGAGTGTTATTTCCTTAAGTGTCTAATTTGCAGAAATGAAATTCTGTTTTGACATCATTTTAGAATAGATCATTGATTCAATCATAACCATTCCATTCTCTTCTGGACTGGGCTGAGAACTTTTCAGCACCCCTTGGTAACTATTGCCAGTAAGTGTTCTGGTTCAAGCAAAAGTGCAGGTAGACCTGAACTAGACACAAGGGCTTAAGGGATGAGCAAACCGGAGGTGACATGAATGCTGTGAGGTCCCCTTTATTCTAGTCTGTTATTTTCTCTGCGATGGGATCCTTGATGCACTGTCAGCCTGGCCATAGAACAAAAAGATGATTAATTTTTCCATTCTATGGAAATTGTGCAATATTTGGGAAAACATTTTGCCAGTTTCTTCTGTTGATTCTAAGGCTCTTTTCACTGTTTATCTTCATTTGTGCGAGAGAATAAGACTGGAGCGGTTTCCCCTTATGCCTTGTAGGGAGAGCCTAGCCTGGGTGGGCAGCGGGGCACCAACTATTGTTCATTGGATCTAATTGGCACCAATTATCGATTAGATACGCAACTGGCTTTATTCTACAAAATGCGAGAAGACTGGGCACAAAATCCATAGCTTGCAAATGCAATGAGGGTGTGGATCTGGGAGGGGCATAGGTGGGTCAAGTCGTGCCCTGGACTCACCCACATGTTATAGAATATATGCATTTAGGCACTTAACTACCTACAATTAAGTGTGAGCACTTAGACCAGCTTTTGAGCTGGCCTAAATGCTCAGGAGAGTAAATGCAGCCTTAGGCTAATATTCTGTAATGGCAGTTCCCCACGGATCTGCCAATTTAGAACTGATGCTTGGTGCCTAACTTTAGGTGACCTTTCTTGAATTTGCCCTGGGCAGTGGCGTTGCGAGGGTGAGAGGCACCTGGGGTGGTGGCACCCCTCCCCCACTCTCATCTCCGTCCCCCCGCCTTCCCCAATTCCCCCCTGCTGTGCGCATGCGCCCCTTTCCCATGCCCTGTACCTCTAGTTGTTCACCGCCGCGGGCAACAAGAACTTCCTCGTGCCCCTCGTGACCCCCATCTGCTCTTCCTCTGACGTCACTTCCCATGCCTGGCACCTGGAAGTAACATCGGTGGGAAAGTTGCCGTGGTTGCGCGGAGCAGTGAACAACTAGAGTCATGGGGGGGGGGATGGGAAGGGGGTCGGCGTATGGCGAGGGGAAGATTGGGAAGAGGCGGGGTGGAGAGGAGGACTGGTGCCGGCATGGACATGATGAAGGAGTCTACTCTATTTTGGGGGTACTCACATACCCACTGCACCCACAGAATTGTGTTTATGCTGTACCTGCAGGAAAACAATCCATTAACATAAATATTAAAAGGTGATGTCTTTGTATTGGACTAACCTAATACATTTCTTCACTGGTTTTTGGAAGATGGCAGACATTTCTCAGGGCATAATGAGCAGACACACTACTTCAACTGCTTTAAAATCACTATAAGGCCATTATAGAGATGGCCTGGGGAAATCCACTGCTTACTCCTTGGATAAGCAGCATAAAATCTGTTTTACTACTTGGGATCTAGCTAGGTTCTTGGGACCTGGGTTGGCCACTGTTGGAAACAGGATACTGGGCTTGATGGACCTCCGGTCTGTCCCAGTATGGCAATTCTTATGTGAGCCAAGTATAGGACAATCAAGCCATTGTGACATCACTGATGAATTTGACTCTTAGGCATTGGTGGAATGAGGCTTTTATGACATCACAGTCTCAGCTCTGGAATGTTGCTACTATTTGGGTTCTGCCAGGTATTTGGGACCTGGGTTGGCCACTGTTGGAAACAGGATACTGGGCTTGATGGACCTCCGGTCTGTCCCAGTATGGCAATTCTTATGTTCTTATGTGAGCCAAGTATAGGACAATCAAGCCATTGTGACATCACTGATGAGTTTGACTGTTAGGCATTGGTGGAATGAGGCATTATGACATCACAGTCTCAGCTCTGGAATGTTGCTACTATTTGGGTTCTGCCAGGGTCTTGGGACCTGGGTTGGCCACTGTTGGAAACAGGATAGTAGGCTTGATGGACTTTGGTCTGTCCCAGGATGTTCTTAAATTCTATAAAGAACACCTAAATAAAGACACTATGTTAATCTTAAGTTAGGCACCGCCTATAGTGACCATGGGCACTGGTAGGCATCCAAACCTTAGCTGCACCTAAATACCAGTATCCAAGTTTCCCTGATGACATGGGGCCAATTTCATCCCTTCCCATCCTTTCCTGACCCCATCACCTCATACTAGGGTTTCCATATGGCTCCAGAAGAAGGAGGACAGATTGAGATATCTGGGTTTTACTTCCATTGAAAGCAATGGAAAGAAAACCTGGATGTCTTAATCCATCCTCCTTTTCCTGGAGCCATATTGTAACCCTACTCCCAGGGTACATTACAGCCAACTAGGAAAGCAGTTGCTATATAGGGGTGCATCACATGTAGGCATGCAATATTTCTTAAACCTGTCGTCCCCCCCCCACCCCCGGGTCAGTTGGGTTTTCAAGATATCCCTAATAAATATGCACAAGGCAGATTTGCATGTAATAGAAGTGATAGGCATGCAAATCTGCCTCATGTATATAGAGATATCCTGACAACCTAACTGGCTGGGAGTCCCCCAGGACAGGTTTAAGAACCACTGCAGAGCAAATGTGTTTCAAGTGCAAGCCATAATGTGATATCTGATGACTCATTTCAAGCCAGTGTCCTCTTCCCAGGTTGTTGTTCCAGTTTCCTTTCCTGTCAGCTTTAACATTTGAATCAAAGAGGGTAGAAATACATGAAGAATAATAAAAGACTCAAATTCGTATGAAGTTCATTCCCCAGCTGCCAAGCGTGACTAAATGTATGTCTTGAATGCGTGGAGTCACTTGATTTCTGCCACCAGCTCTGGAAATCTATGCCAGAATCAACACTCTGAGGGGGAAAAAATAAACAGTGCTTGTAATAAATATTTTTTTTTTTTCTCAGTGATTACCGATTTCATATTTTTAAGGCTTCCGTGTGATGATTTGTGTCAGGTATGTCTTCTCAGCATGGCTTTTTAGTTGTTGATGTAGATCAATCGTGCACAGACGGCAAGTTATAGGTTTCTCTTGTGAGACTGGACTGTGCAGATGCAGAAACACAGATTAATACGCATCCCAAGGAGACCCGTGAAAACAGTTCTGAAAAGATGCTGCTTATCAGCATCCCTGTGGCGAATCCTTTACTGTAGTCTGCTGTGAACAGAACTTTCATCTTCAGATTCCATTTCAGGACTGAGTTACCTACGAACTCAGATTAACGAACCCTTCTATGCCTCTTTTATTTCAATAAATACAAGGAACATGGCAGAGGGTCTTTTCAGTTGTGGGCCTTGTGTTGTGGAATTATTTTCCTGTTCCTCTTTGGGAAGAAGCTTTTTAAAAAAAAAAAAAAAACAAACAAACAACTTTTCAGTAGAAGATCAAAGCCTTTTTAATTTTTTAAAGGCTTTTGCCTAGTTTTGTAGTTATTCATTTAATTAATTCATATTTTACGAACACATAGCGCGGGTTTTAACGCCAGCTGCGGCGGTAACTGCTCTGACGCTCATAGGAATCCTATGAGCGTCGGAGCAGTTACCGCAGCTGCTGGCGCGAAAACCCACGCTATGCGTTTGTAAAAGAGGGAGATAATGTTTGTATATAGCATAACATAAAAAAATCCATTTATATACTGCAATACCTTTCAGTTCTAAGCAGTTTACAAAGGAAATGAAAAAAGGTGTACATGCACAGTGAATTATAATCTCATTTATAAAATTTGTCAAATAGATGACTTCAATATCTTTCTAAAAACTTGATAACTGGAACCTAATATGAACTTGCTAAAACTCTTGTCCCCAAAAAACACCTGACAAGCTAAGATTCTACAGAAAAATCACTTGTAAATACAACCTTTTACTGTTTATATATATTTTTAATGATTCTTGTGTTCCTCCAAGGATAAGATTGTTTAGGATTGGTAAAATATAGAAGTAATAAATACAGTATAATATCTCAGAAACATGTTGAGGTTAGAACTATGTACAGAGCGCCTGAAAATGTGACCAGTGCCTTATTTTATTTCTAAATTAGGTGCAGATCAGGCATATTGAAACGGTGGGCACAAATTCCAGGAATCCCCATGGCCCTCCCATGCCAACACCTCCTTTTCAGATTCATGCACTAGGATATATGCACACATCCTTATAGAAGATGCCTAGCAAGAAATCAATTAGTGGATAATTATTAGTGCCCAGTTATTAGCGCTAATTGGTTCGTTATTCAATTAGATTGCAACTGGAAGTTGGGCGAGCACCCAAATTTCTGCATCAGGTTTTTAGTGCCATATAAAGAATCTGGGGGAGATTGTATTTTCGGTGTCAGGTCAAAAGCGTGCCGGGACAAAGGCGCACGCAGACAATTGAGCGCAGCGCGGAGGCGCACGCCGCACAAAATTACTGTTTTTACAGCTCCGACAGGGGTGGGTGGGGAGATCGTGCCACGTTGTGGGGGGTGTGGGGGGTTGTAACCCCCCACATTTTACTGAAAACTTCACTTTTTCCCTGTTTTTAGGGAAAAAGTTAAGTTTACAGTAAAATGTGGAGGGTTACAACCCACCAAACCCCCCACAACGCCGGCGCGATCTCTATTAAGTAAACTGGGGGGGCTCACCAACAAAACCCCCCGTCGGAGCCCCTAAAAACTGTAATTTTCTTCGGCGCGTGCCTCCATCTTGCGCTCAGTAGTCGGCACGCGCCTTTGTCTTTCGCCGACTTGTCTATGAATCGTATTTTCAGATCATTGCAAATAATTTCAAGTCAAATTGCAACAAAGAGAAGAGAAGAAAATCCAACCAATCTGCAGCAAAAATGTGGTGAACCACAGACAAAGAGAGGTCCTGCAGACAGATGGGCAAGATGCAGGCAAAGCTTATTTTGAACAAACAAACCAATTGTTGCATAGTTTTTACAGAATATGGGACCCAACACGGGCCATGTTTTGATCTAGATGTTTTCTTCAGGGGTCCCATAAGACGGAAGTTACCAAACACACGCAACAAATATGCCCGATCTGTATGCTTTAATGATGAAAATATGCTTTTTAAAAATTTAATAATTTATATTCCGCATATCCTACAATTCTATACGGATTACAAATTATTCAGGTACTCAAGCATTTTTCCCTAACTGTCCCGGTGGGCTCCCACTCTATCTAATGTACTTGGGGCAATGGGGATTAAGTGATTTGCCCAGGGTCACAAGGAGCAGTGCTGAATTTGAACCCACAACCTCAGGGTGCCGAGGCTGTAGCTCTAACCACTGCTGAAAAAACTGAAATCCCCTTTTCATGTCTTTCACCCTCCCCCACCCCAGTGCTATTTTTAGTGTAGCTAAAAGAACAGAGAACGTCCAGGCAAGTAAAAATCCACTAATGTGGACTGGGTCAGTCTAGCAACATGTGTCCTTTTCCTAGGCATATATACTGTTACTCAGCTTATCTTTGGAAAATTTATCCTTAGAAGTCAAACTCCTAGTATCACAGAACTACATCTATCTATATGTATATTGCAATATTTAGTTGTTCATTATGCATTTGGACATCAACTGTATTTTGCAGCAGATATCTTTTCATCCGGAGGAAGCTTATGTGCTGTTTTTTGACTCAAAGGGCCAGATTCTATAAAACGGCGCTAACATCGGCAGCCACCTACAAAAATAAAATAACACCATTTAAGGAATCATGGCTAATGACAGCCTTTTTTCTGATCTAGCCACTTAGTAGAGAATGACATGGGGGGAAAAAATCTGTCCCCGTTACTGCCCTGTCACCGGACCACCGTCCCCTTCACCACCCTGTTCCCGCCGTCCCCTTCACCGCCCTGTCCCCATCGCATCCACCCTTCCCTCTCGTCACCTCACCGGCCCGAGAATCTCCCTCCCTCCCCCTTACCTTCACGGCACTTTAGTAAAGAAACGTACTGAAGCCGGCGGAGACTGCTTGCCTGTGCTTGCAGTTGCGTGTGTGTGGGCAGAAGCTTCTCCTCTGACGCAACTGGAAGTTGCGTCAGAGGAGAAGCTTCCACCTACACAGGCGCGACTGCAGGCAGGCAGGCTTCGCCGGCTTCAGTAAGTTTCTTTATTAAAGTGCCGCAAAGATAAGGGGGAGGGAGGGAGATAGATTTGGCTGTAGGTAGGTAGGGATGGAGGGGGCCGCGTGCCTTCCCTCTCTTAATTGCGGGGCGGTGGATGACCTTGTCCCCGTGCCCGCAGTGAGCACTTCCCCGCCCCCATTTTGGTGGGTTACCTGCAGCTACCCGCGGGTAACTGCCACCGTGTCATTCTCTACCACTTAGATTGCTGACTTTAGTGAATCGGGGCCTTAGAAGAGTTTTGGAAAAGCAACTCCTCCTCTGTGACGGTGCAGTCTGTTCTTGTGTCACTTTCTGCTCTGGCGCGGAAAGTTCACGTGTTGTTTGCACTTGTTAGCTCATCTTAAGACCCATGGACAAGTGCTAAGAGTTTAGTAAATCACTTCCCCGCTAAAGAGCACTAGCAGCTAACATGAATGTAATGTGAGGTGTTAAAGCAAGGGATGCAATTTGTAAAGCAAAATGCTTGAATACCTGAATAAATTCATGTACCATATTTTTCGCTCCGTAAGACACACTTTTTCTACCCCTAATCGCTGAGTGGCGCGGGACCAGGCAGGAAGCGCAGAGGTCGTGCTCCTGCATTGCGCCGCTCTACTACCAAAGCCAGTCGTCCAGCCGGAGAGTGCGCTGGACCACCAAAACTTAAAAAAGGTACTGGGGGGCTGTGGGCGGGCTCCTTCGGGCTTCCCACCACCAGACGCACCCCTCTGTAGAGGAGGAAATTTTTCTTCCTTGTTTTTTTCCTCCTCTACAGGGGGATGCGTCATATATAACGAAAAATACAGTAAACCGTTCTGAGCTTCCTTGGAAGAACAGTATAGTAAACTGAATAAATTAATATAATTTGGGTTAGACAACATATAAATTAACGCCAGTTTTATTGTTTTCTATTTGCAATGTGGTCATGGGTTTTGGCCAGGTACAAGAGACCTGGATTGGCCACCGTGAGAACAGGCTATTGGGCTTGATGGACCATTGGTCTGACCCAGTAAGACTATTCTTATGTCCTTATCCTTATAGGTAACAGTCAAGATATATGTAACATCTTTCAGTGGAAAGAACATAAGAACATAAGCATAAGAACATAAGCAGTGCCTCCGCCGGGTCAGACCATAGGTCCATCCCGCCCAGCAGTCCGCTCCCGCGGCGGCCCGAACAGGTCACGGCCTGTCTGAGTCACCAGAAGGGGCCCCCTTGCCACCTTGGTTTCCCATTGAGTCCTATCTTCCCATCGAAGTCCTAACCCTCCGGTCTTGCACATCCACGACCTGGTTGGATTTCTATACTTATTTCCTGGTTAGCTTTCTATACCTGTGTTACATCCCAGAACCTCTCTCAGTATCCCACGATCCCCCTATCCCTCAGGAATCCGTCCAATCCCTGTTTGAACCCTTGTACCGTACTCTGCCTTATCACTTCCTCTGGTAGCGCATTCCAAGTGTCCACGACCCTTTGGGTGAAAAAAAACTTCCTTGCATTTGTTCTGAACCTAGCTGCCAAAGTTTTCTATCCTTTTTCCCTTTTTGTCCATCTCGTTCTTGGTATCAGTCTGCACCAATCTTAGTTTTCAAGCCAGGACTTTGGTTATGATAGCAAGTAAATAGTGACCCCCCCCCCCCCCCCGAAAAATCTATGTCAAGGATGATTTATCTGCTTGGTAGCCAAGTCAGGGATTTATGGATTTTTCATAGGATCCAAATAATTGGCGTGCCAGGGACTCTAAAGTACACAAAGGACTTCTATTTGTTTGGTTTTTCTTTTGGGGGGGGGAGAGAAGAAATCTTGCTTTTTCAGCAAGAGCTGAAAGTCCTTTAATCTGAAGGGCAGATGTGTCTTGTAATTGTCCCTATGTTCTTCTTATCAAGGATCATAGTCCTGCCACCCTTGTCAGCTGTTTTAATGATCATGCCCTCAATATTTCTCAGACTCTCAATAGCTTTATACTTATCTTGAGAGAAATCAAGGTATATTCTTTTAATCTTTTGTTCAAATTTCTCTATTTCAAAATGACTTTATGGAAGAAGGGTTTGCAAGGCTAAAGGGGGCACTCACTGAAGATAGTCTTAGCTGAGATGTCAGAAGCTCTTTGCAGACTCTTTTGAAAATGAACAAACAACCCCCCCCCCCCCCAAGAATAATTATGAGCTTCTTAGTGAACTGAAAAGGTCTACTCTTGTCTTAAAATCATTTTACTTAGCAGTCGGGACAGAGGACATTCTTTGTTTTCAGAAGACCTTCAATTAATGATGGAGAGAAATATGTCAGAGGTCCTCTGGTACTCTCATGTCGCTTAACCCTTTCAGGACCAAGGGACATATTTGTCCCATAACTTTAAAATCCTATAAATTTTGATTGGGATAGTCTACAGTTCTAAATTTGATATGTACGGATTCCATATGATACTGCCTTTATGTAAACAAACTGGTTCCGACATTCATTCATTAGCGTCGTTGCCAGATTGACGAGAAGATTCACTTGCCACACTGTCCATAAGCCAGAAGTGTGATTTAAAAAAAATAATAATAATGATATTTCACAAAAAAAATCAATTTTTTGGCATCTGCAAGCCCTTTTTACCATAAAAATGTCATCAAAACCACAAAAATTGGCCTACGATCCTTATGGTCCTGAAAGGGTTAAAGTGGAATTCTGTCTTTCTGTGTAGCACCCTGACGTCTTCATTAAGCCTCGTGTCATGTGTCTTATCCAAAGGCGACCAAATTAAAAAAAAAATATATCTGGAGTTTGATGGAGATATTGTAGGAGAAGATGGAGATATTGGGAAAGTTACTTGCCTACACCATTTCTGATTTACATCTTCACTTGCTTAAGAACATAAAAATTGTTGCTGCTGGATCAGACCAGTGGTCCCCAGGTCAAAGACCAGTGAACTGAATGAGTCCAGCCTCACCTGTGTACGTCCCAGTTTAGCAGGAACTTGTCCAGCTTAGTCTTGAAACCCAGGAGGGTGTTTTCCCCTTCATCTGTATTTGGGTATTACATATATTCTATTTAGACTGTAAGACGACATATGTTGGATTTGGGGAACCAATTACTATCCTGATGCCAGGACTCTGATCTGCCCTAGGACATGTGGAGTAGGGAAGGCCATAATTTACAGCACCATATCCTATGTCATTGCATGTCCTTACCAAATATAAACGAGCAGAATAAACTCACATTTTGGAAATTGCACACACTATGTGCAAAAGGGGGTGCACTCTTTTCCAATACTGGAACCACCATGCATGCGTGAAATATTGTGCATTCCCAAACTTGTGTGTGCAAAGTGTACCGTATTGGGAAAAGAGAGCACCTTCTTTCCACATAGCGCACAGACCATGCACTATTACTGATGAATGACAAAATGGACTAATAAAAATGAATTGAAAGTTCCTGTAAATGAAACAAGAAATGACGCAAACCCCCACATTTCTGGATGCCTATCTCTAACCTGCAGCTCTTGTAATCTTCCTCATTTCTTTTAAATGTTTTGAATTTCACTTTTTTCTTATCTGCTCTACGTCTATCCAGCTGTGGCCAATGAGCATCTCAAAACTAGCATTTGTCAAACATCATCAAATACCGTTTGAATAGATGATTTGATGTTTGTTTTCAGTTTGGTGCCCCTGAGGCACAAAACCAGGTTTTTAATTTTATGTAAATACATTTTTATATATCTACTAATTTGTGTCTTACATAACTGTTTAACTAATTGAAAGGAAGATTGTACCTCTTTTCTATTTCTTTGACATTGTTGAAATTTTGGATCACGGTTTTTGCTGTCCATTGCCTATTGCATTTTAGGGTGGGCAGGAATAAAAAAGTTATTGGGTTAGTTTCATATGCCAATTGCAGGTTTTCATTATGTTTCAGTTTCATTTTATACATTTTTGTTTCAAGGCATTTATGTTAAGCAGCACTTGTGATTGCTGTCCCACCCCCACCCCCAAAAATGTGATAAACCATCCCAAACCCAAGGATCACAACCCCAAATCCTTAATGACATCCAGTACCCCTGCATCAGCAATCCATCAGCACCAGCATTATGAAATGTATCATCCCCCCCCCCCCCCTACTGAAGAAGCAGCTGATACACTCTGGCACTTACCAGAGATATCATTTATGTTGTAAGAAGCTTTTAGGGACATATTCTGTAAATGGTATCCCGATTGTAGGCGGTGGTAGGTGTCTTACCGGTGTCTAACCAATCGGGATGCATATTTTTTTAAAAAACCACCCCGAGGCAGGCTGCCTACACTGTAGGCATTTCATGGTTGAGGGAGATGCATAAGGACGCTTAAGCTCACCCAAGGCTAGGCGTGGTTTCACCCAGAAGTGGACATGGGTGAGCTTAGGCGGTCCTATGTGTCTCCCTAGGGCTAGGGTTACCAGATTTTCCATCTGGAAAATCTGGACCCCTAGACTAGCCCCCAGGCCTGCCCAGTTCCACCCATCCCTGCCTTGTCACTCTCTGATCCCGTCCCCCCAGTCCCACACCAGCCCAGCCCCCCGCTGCCTGCTCTCGTCAGACAGGACATCCGCGCATGCATAGATGCGTCACAATAACATCAACCCAACCTAGGGCTGCAACAAGCGCCTAAAATGTAGTCTACATTTCAAATAGATGTAGCCGCTATGTTGATCGCAGCAAAGAAATCTCACTGCCGTAATTGCCCCCCCCCACCCCTCCCACAAAGTTGGGTGGCAGGAGGGATGTACATGCCCTCCTGCCCCCCCCCCCAAAGCATCCCCTGGCACTCCTCCTGCCAGGGGTTGCTTGGAGTGTTCCAGCAGGAGGAATTGTGCACTCCTCCTACCGGGGGATGCTTTGGGGGAGGTGGCAGGAGGGAGTGGGCATCCCTCCTGCTGTCTGACTTTGCGGGGGGGGGGGGAGAGGGGGGTAAGTTCCCTGCCACTGCCACTCAGCTGATCGCAGCACAGAGATTCTCTTGCTGTGATCAGCTCAGCGGCAACGCGATTCTCTAAATGGCATCTGTGACATGGACGCCAGTTAGGGAATCATGGTGGCGATTCTGTATAGGATGCCCCTGTGCGATTCTCAAAAGCCGCTTAGGCGGCTGCTGAGACTAATGTACACGTCTTTGTACCTGATAACTAAAAGTGGAATACAAATGCCTATTACCCCATTTTTCAAGGAGACATTTTGATTTAAGACCAAAAAAATATCATCAATATCAGAGCCAAGATCATCATTCGACTCCCAGAGGACAGTTTCTTCATCAGTGATCAGGCTGATCTGACTAATTAAGAATGACTCATGTACCTAAAGCAAACTCTTCATCCTTAAGCCTCTCCTGCAGTCACATTCTCTGTCTTCTAGCCCAGTGTTCTTCAACGGCCGGTCCATGGACCGGTGCTGATCCGCAGAAATTTCCTGACGGTCCAAAGGGCCGGCCCGTGCATCGGGCCCCAGACAGTGCTCTTCAGCCTCCGGTCCACGGTGCGATCGATGCGGCGTTGTCTTCGGGTCGGCTCCCTCTTCCTCAGTGCTGCAGTGCCCAAATCTGTGGGCAGAAGCTCCTACGCACGTCCTGCGCCTGAACCAGAAGCCTTCTCTCTGACATCGCAACGTCAGAGGGAAGGCTTCCAGATGAGGCGTTGGACGCTGCCCACGGCTTTGTGCACTGCAACACTGAGGAAGAGGGAGCCGGCCCGAAGATAACACTGGGGACAGGCCAGAAGGCAAGGCACAGCATGGAGGGAGGGAGACAACAACGGTAGGGGGAATTATTTTATTTATTAATTTAGTGATTGATTTACATCTGCTGTCTGTTCAGGAAGAAATGCATTTGTTTCTTTTCCTCTGCGGTTATCCTGCATGCAGAGTTTTGCACCTTAGGATTTGTTTGTATATATTAGTACTTTTAGATTTTGGGCCCGTATTTGCATGGGGTTATCTGTGTTCTGGTAGGAATAAATATTGAGAAACATACAGTGTGCTTTGTATAGTTTAATTCTGTGGTTAACCATTATGTGTTGTTAATACGATTATATTGTGTGTGTGTATATATTTTATTTAATTTTTATATACCGCTAATAACCGTGAGGTTTCTAAGCGGTTTACAAAAATGATGCATTAAAAGATACAATAAATAAAATAAATAAGATAGGTACTTGGAAATTCCCTAACTGTCCCAAAGGCTCACAATCTAATTAAAGTACCTGAAGAAACAATTTATGAAAAGTAAAAATAAAAATATAAAGACAGAGATAGAGATAGAAATGAATATTCTAACAAGTAATGAATAAATAAGTTAAAGATAGAATTAAAAATAATAATTAAATAAAAAATAGAGATAAAAATAAGTATAAAGAGAAATAAAAATAAAATATATTCCAAAAAAGCATTTAGATCTGATGTTAAATGATCATAATAATTACAAGCCATCAACCCCAGTTCCGATGGCTATCATCTGGGGTCCCGAGATTCCTCCAAGAACAGGCGACATCTCATCTCAGTTGCTGTTTTCACCATTCTGGGGCTCTGCATCCTCCTCCCTTCTGGCCCATCAAATCATCTTTGACGGCAAACAGGTACAGAGCTGCAGAAAGCAAGAGATCTTGCAGCAGCACTCACCGAATGAAAAATAGTATATGAAACTAAAAGACCTTCAGAACATGTTCCAATGCTGGTGTTTGGATAGTTCTAGCCAGGTGAGTCCCAGCCTGGCTGGAGAACGGATCTACGCTGAAAAAGGATGAAGAGTTGCTGGCCTTTCCCATCATGACAGGACCTTCCCCACAGCTGAGCGAAACCCCGTTACAGCAGTTCTTAGACAGAATAAAATCTTAAAGATTCTCAGTACAGACAGAGGAAAACCCAGGGTGCTTAAAGGGGTGAACCTCTGCATAGCATGCCCAGCTGTGCAAAAAATGGCAATGGTGAAACGTGTCTGAAAAAAAAAAAAAAGCTTGCCAGTAAAAGTCTGGCAGATTGCCAGTTAAAAAAAGCAAACAAACAGATGTTCAAAGGCTGGCAGTGCTACTTCTGTCCTATAGCAACCTTGCAGAAGAGGTCTCCAGTTTAATTCAAGAGCATAAAGAGCCATTCTATCACCTGGGCGCTTACATTTAAATGCATTTGCATGTAAAGGTGCAGAATGTTCACATTGTTAATTGCATGAAATAACATACTCAAGTAAAGGACAATAATCACCCTATGTGCTATTCTGCAAATACCTGCTTAACTTACAAAGGGGGTGTACAAAGGAGAGGGGCATGGGTGGGGCTTTCACTTATGCATGTGATGATATTTTACACGTGTGACTCTGGGCAAGCCACTTAACCCCCCCCCCCCATTGCCCCAAGTAACCACAGTTAGACTGTGATACGCCTACCAGGACAGATAGAGAAAATACTATTCAATGTATTGCAAAACTACTTTGGGTGAATTTCTTCATGAAACGGTGGTTAATAAAGCCCAGTAAATAATGGAGCAAGGGTTCCATAACTGAATAAGATCCTACTAGGGGTGGACAGTGATCTAGGCCCTCGGGCAATAAGGGTCGGGGCCACTAACCATCCATCAAACATGATTAAATTAGATGTAAGGTAGAGGAGAGGGGGCATCTGCTGAGGTGGGCCCTCTGGCATGCTCTTATTTTTCCAATAGTCAGTTTGCCCTTGAATCTTACACTTGACCTCAAGGTACCCATATGGAGGCACCCCTTATACAATTACCCCTTAGTGATCAACTGTCCATGATCAAATTGTAGTTTCCATTGTATGAAAGTTGCACAGCCATTTGTGTCCTGAAATATCAGAAGGTTGTTTTTTGGTTTTTTTTCATTGTAAGATTTTGTATGACTTTGGAGAAATACATGACTGCATACGACAGATAAAAAGAGTCTTATATTCCTTGGAAGTTGACTATTGGAAAAGAATCAGCATTGCTTGCAAGTTTATTGGCATCCGACTTTATTCGGTATGATTAAAAACCATACTGCACAGCAGCTAAAGAGCCAGACCCCTGCCTTCTCCATGTGGCCTGACAATGCCAGAAGTCAACTGTGCGGTACAATACTGACTGGACAATGCAAGAAACCAAGACAGCACAAGTTATGGAACAAGCATAAAATTAAATACAAATAAGGAAACATTACAAATGAGCTTCTGTACACAAACGAGAAATAGGTCTGACATAGGCTGTCTGGCACACAGTGATATTTTCAAAGACGGACTTTATGTATCATTTGACATTCTTAACACACGAACAGGACTTGTCATGGCTTGGAAATTACACCAGAAATGTATATTAACAAAATGATATAAAAATCCCCTAATCTGACTCACAAATGGAGCCACAAGATTCAGGGGCCATGCACCTTCAGAGTTCAAAGCAGACTTCCTGTCACCTCCTTCCTGTAAAATGCCCTAATTTAGATTTATTAAAATAAGAAAAAAATCTATCAAACTTCCAAAGAATAACTTCTTCTGTGCTGGAGTGGTCCAAGGTAAAACTAAAAATGTAAATGAATTAAATGGGTGAGCTTTCAAGGTAAACTCCTAGGGCTTTATACAAACTTGAAAGGTGTCAGGTCAAAACCGCAGAAGACAAAGCCGCGCGCCGACAACTGAGCGCAGTGCGGAGGTGCATGCCGAAGAAAATAAGTTTTTAGGAGCTCCGATGGGGGTGTGTGTGGGGGAACCCCCCCACTTTACTTTATACATATCGCAGGGCGTTGTGAGGGGTTTGGGGGGTTGTAACCCCCCACATTTTACTGAAAACTTCACTTTTTCCCTAAAAACAGAGAAAAGTTAAGTTTACAGTATAATGAGGGGGGTTACAACCCCCCAAACCACCCACAACGCCGCCGCGATCTGTATTAAGTAAAGTGGGGGGGTTTCCCAACAAAAACCCCCGTCGAAGCCCCTAAAAACTGTCATTTTCTTCGGCGCGCGCCACCATCTTGCGCTCAGTTGTCGGCGCGTGCCTTGTCTTCCGCGGTTTTGTCTATGAACCAACTTGAAAGCCAATGAGCAGCTCGTTTGTTCGCAGATGCAATGAAAAACCAGTGCTTTGTGCCATATCCCTTTGCAACCCCCTTCCCCCTACCTTTTTACATGCATGAGATGCTTAAGGTGCAGCTTTGTAAGTAATGCCAGCGTTAAATCTCTCATATCTAAATTCTCTCTTTAAAACAAATTCTGGTTAAAACAAAATACACTTGTGTTCTTCAAACGAAAATGACATACAGCATCTGTTACAACTATCAAAGTGCACAATAACAAACTTCTCCTTATTAACACGTTTCCTGGTTGCCAGGCCACTCTGTAGAAAGCGATCCTTGTGATTTCTTATCTCATCCTTCCTCTTCATCACTGTCTCTCAAAGAGATGCCTTGAAGGCCTCCTCCCTCGCTAACGGAAACCGTGGCCTCCTCAACGGTCAGACGGCTATGGACAGTCTCATAGTTTTTGTTATTTAGAGTTCCCTCCAGTACACCCTGCAGCCGAAAGTCTCGGAAGGATTTCTGCATGACAGGCAAAAAGAGAAAATTGTTATCAGGTTTCATTTTCCAAAGCATAAATTTTTTTTTTGCATAGTTCAAGTTTATGAACTTGCGGGCACAGAACATTGAAGTTTTTTGCATTATTACATTACAGATTTCTATTCCGCCATTACCTTTCGGTTCAAAGCGGATTACAAAAAGAGTTATGGAAGAAGGGTTACAACGTTAGATCAGAGAAGGTTTCCAAGGGAGGGAAAAGTAGGATCTGGGGTTAGGGAGGGGGGTTAAGCTTTATCATGGTATTAAGCTTTATTAAGGGATTTCTTGAAGAGTATAGTTTTTATTTCCTTTCTGAACATCTTGTAGTCTGGGGTTGTTGTCAATAGGTTGGAGACTTGGTTGTCTTCTTCACTGCCTGAGTGGCCAGTAGTCCGTTGTATAGTTTTTTTCCGTTTTACTTCTTTGATTGGGGGGGTAAGTGAATGGGGGGGGGTGTTTTTCTATGCCTGGTAGAGGTGGTTTGGATGAGGCGGTCGTTTCTCCATTTATAGTTTTAAATTATTAAAGAGACAGGCAGTTAAAGATTCTATGGTGTGATGTCGTATCTACCTGCCATTGGAAAATTGCATCTGGCAATATTAACGGTTTGATGCTGCTGCCCTGTCACAAATATTTTTAACGGTTTGGTCATTTTATATTCCAAGCTCAGTATGTGTTACAGGTTAACATACATAATATATTTTATGGTCAACTTGGATACAAATTGCTAGGCTTATAGTACAATGTGTTCGTCCTAATTTGGCATATACTGTACAGAGGATCTAGTTCAACACACATTTAGGGCCTGATTCTATATAGGACGCCCGGTCTCAGCAGCTGCCTAAACGGCTTTTCAGAATCGCACATGGACGTCCTTTAAAGAATTGTGTTTGTCCATTATGGAATCGTGTTTGTCCTAACGGACAGACGCCTAACCCCGTCTAACCACCCCAAATTTTCTAACTGGCATCTATGTCACAGGCGCAGGTTAGAGAATCATGTCGCCGCTGAGCTGGTCGTGGCAAGGGAATCTCCCTGCCGCGATTAGCTCAGCAGCAACTGCAGTGGCAGAAAACCCCTGAACCCCGCTCCTTTCTGCTACCCCCCCGTGAAGCATCCCCCCCCCACCCTCACCCAAAGCATCCGCCGGCAGGAGGCGTGCCGGAACTCCCCAAGCAACCCCCGGCAGGAAGTGTACCCAATTTCTCCTGTCGGAACGCCACTGAATCACCCCCACACCCCCACCTAACCGCAAAGAATACTATTCCAATAGAAAGATGGTTTGGCTCTATTACAAAAGAAAGATGATTTTAGTAAACGACAGTGCTCAGTGAACCTGGGCACTCAAAGGAATGTTCCTTAAAAAAGCATCGTACACTTCCAGAGAATACCACTCATTAGCAGGGCAGGATTAACCAATAGGCCAAGTGCCTAGGGCCCAAAATGGTCAGGGGGGGCCCGATGAAGGAGGGCATCAGCATTGTTTTTTCCAAACGGCGATGGGCCCCTCCAGCATCGATTGGCAACCCGGGCCCCCCGATTGGCACCGTGGGTCCCACCCCATCAATGGAAAGTAAGACAAGCAAGCAACACGGGTAAGAAAGGCAACGGGAACTGTAATTGTGCAAGCGGTGCTACTTGCTCAAAGCTTCCCTCTGACGCAGCTTCCTGTTTCCGCCTGGGCGCATGGTGGGGTGGGGCGGAGCAGGGGGGCCCAGTGTACTTGTGTGCCTAGGGGCCCTCGACGAATTAGTCCTGCCCTGCTCATTAGTGATACAGTCTGATTCTAACGGCAGTAGGTGAGATAATTAAGTATAATATTACTACAAACCTTGTATGTATTTTCCTGGGTGTACATATGGAAATCACAGATTTGTAACATAAGAACATAAGTATTGCCGCTGCTGGGTCAGACCAGTGGTCCATCCTGCCCAGCAGTCCGCTCACGCGGCGGCCCTTAGGTCAAAGACCAGTGCTCTAAATGAGTCCAGCCTCACCTGCGTACATTCCAGTTTAGCAGGAACTTGTCCAACTTTGTCTTGAAACCCTGGAGGGTGTTTTCCCCTATAACAGACTCCGGATGAGCTTTCCAGTTTTCCATCACTCTCTGGGTGAAGAAGAATTTGCTTATGTTTGTACGGAAATATCCTCTTTTAACTTTAGAGAGTGCCCTCACATTCTCCCTACCTTGGAGAGGGTGAACAGTCTGTCTTTATCTACTAAGTCTATTCCCTTCAGTATTTTGAACGTTTCGATCAAGTCCCCTCTCAGTCTCCTCTTTTCAAGGGAGAAGAGGCCCAGTTTCTACAATCATTGTACGGCAACTCCTCCAGCCCCTTAACCATTTTAGTCGCTCATCTCTGGACCCTTTCGAGTAGTACCGTGTCCTTCTTCATGTACGGCGACCAGAGGTGGATGCAGTACTCCAGGTGAGGGCGCACTATGACCCGGTACAGCAGCATGATAACCCTCTACGATCTGTTCGTGATCCCCTTTTTAATCATTCCTAGCATTCTGTTCGCCCTTTTCGCCGTCGCAGCGCATTGTGCGGACAGCTTCATCGACTTGTCGATCAGAACTCCCAAGTCTCTTTCCTGGGAAGTCTCTCCAAGTACCACCCCGGACATCCTGTATTCGTGCATGAGATTTTTGTTACCGATATGCATCACATTACACTTATCCACGTTGAACCTCATTTGCCATGTCGATGCCCATTTCTCAAGCTTTATTATGACAATTTGCAGATCTTCACAATCCCCGTGTGTCTTCACTACTCTAAATAACTTCGTATCGTCCGCAAATTTAATTACCTCACTTGTCGTACCAATGTCCAGATCGTGTATAAAGATGTTGAAGAGCACCGGTTCAAGCACCGAGCCCTGTGGCACCCCACTGGTGACGCTCTTCCAGTCCGAGTATTGTCCATTTACCCCCATTTTGTGTTTCCTATGCTCCAGCCAGTTTTTAATCCACGTGAGTATTTTACCCTCGATTCCATGACTCGCAATTTTCTGAAGTAGTAGTTCATGTGGAACCTTGTCGAACGCCTTCTGAAAATCCAGATATACAATGTCGACCGAGTTGCCCTTGTCTATCTGCCTGTTTACTCCCTCAAAGTGCAGCAAGTTCATCAGACAACATCTGCCTTTGTTGAAACCGTGCTGGCTGGTCCTCATTAGACCATGTCCGTCAAGGCGATCAATGATGCGGTCCTTTATCAGCACTTCTACCATCTTTCCCGGTACCGAGGTCAGGCTCACTGGTCTGTAGTTTCCTGGATCTCTCCTCGAACCCTTTCTGAAGATCGGCGTAACATTCGCCACCTTCCAGTCTTCCGGAATCTTTCCCGATTTGATCAACAGGTTGGCTATTAGTTGAAGCAGTTCAGCTTTAGTTCCTTTTCAGTTCCTTGATGACCCTCGGATGGATGCCATTCAGTCCCGGGGATTTATCGCTCTTTAGCCTATCAATCTGCCTGTATACCTCTTCTAGACATTATATAAGATACGTTGTGAAGTTTTGTATTCGGGACAGAGAATCTGGATTTTTGGCTATTTTTGTCTCCCAGCAGTGCCAAAACACTTTCACATATGGCTATGATGACTGCTTTTTGGTGGCTGCAAGTTTAGAGACCTTGAACTGGACTGTTTTAGATTGCCCAGAGATTCTGGTTACAGCTTGGTGGTTGGTAAGAAATGTATTCTTCCTCTAGTATGGCTGGGTCTTTCTGTCTGGTCCCTTCAATGCCTCTTAATATTTTATTTTATTTTCCTCCTGTTAGTGCATAGGCAAACAGTCATTAAATCAACTTTGAAAGTAATTTATTTAACTGAATAACTTGGCCAATTACTTCTGCTTTCATTCTTGATATTTCTATTTCACAGTTGGGCATATGAGGGGTGTTCAATAATTTATCTACCCGAGTATGAAATAAAGTAGCAAGTATGTTGAAACAAGTCTGTGCATGTTGTGACATGTCTCAAGATTACTCGTGCTCAGTGTGAGTCTAACATTCCAAGAGACAAGAGGTCAGGAGAGTCCTCTTGTGATCGAGTAAGAAACTGCTAGATTTGGAGCACTGTTCATGATAAAATTTCTCACAAAAGAAGGGAAAAAACCAAAGGAGATCCATGACTGCAGTTTAAGGGGAGTCTGCCCCATCATCCTACAAAGTAAAATTTTGGAGCAAGCAGTTTAAGTGGGGTAGAGAGTCCATTGAAGATGATCCTCACACTGGATGGCCTAAGAAAGCAACCTCCACAGAAATGTGCAAGAAAGTTGAGGATTTAATTTTGTCAGAAAGACGAATTAGGTTTCCCAAATAGCTGAAGAAATGAGCATCTCGGCAGGTACAGTTTGGAAAATAATTCATGAAAAGTTGGGCATGTCCAAAGTTAGTGCAAGATGGGCTCTAAGAATTCTGACGCCATGTCAGAAGGCCATGAGGCTCCAGTGCTGTCAGGAAAACTTGGAGATGTTCCGTGAACATCAAGTGAATTTTTTTCATGTAAGGAGAGTAATATGTACATTGTGCTGAAACACAGACCATCCATGGGGATTCACAAACATATCCTCTGCACTGTATACTGTGATTTATACAGGACTTCATACAGTATAACTTGAAGTTTCCACTGATGAAATACACAAGACCTTGATTCTATTCAGTTATGTTCTCCTGGCTTCCTGAATGGAGACCATTTTTGAAAACTTCTGCTGAGTCTACTATAGAACCACTGAATAGTGAAGATGAGAACCACTGAAAAGTGGAGATGAAACTTGGGTCTATCATAGAGATCCTGAGTCCAAAATGGAGTCAATGCAGTGGAAACACAAGTCATCCCTCACCCCAAAAAGGTTCAAGACAGAAAAATCTGCAGACAAAGTCATGGCAATTTTTGCTTCTGGAGTTCATGCAACAGAAGACAACCATAACCGGGGAGAGATACGCCAACACAATGATCACTTTGTTAGAGTCAATCAAGGAGAAAAGACAAGGAAAACTCACAGCAGGAGTGCTGCTGCTTCACGACAATGCACATGTCACAACAATCACAGGCTGCCATCCAAGAATGTGGGTTTCATCAGCTAAACCATCCACCCTACAGTCCTGACCTGGCTTCCAAGTTTTGAAGAAATCTCTCCATGGACAGTGGTTTTCAAGTGGTAAAGATGTCAAGGAACCTGTGACATCCTGGTATGAAGGTCAAACAGAAGAATTCTTTTCAAAGGGGTTAAAGTCATTGCAGGAAGAGAAGATGAAGTGTATGGACCTATCAAGGGAGAAATTGTGTACAAAACTGTAGAGCTATTTTTCATGGTTTAAAATTTTGACTCAGAAAGAAAGCGTAGTTATCAACATTTTGAATCCAGACTCCTGAGGCAGGCCATTTTGGGCCGAAACACGATTGTGTCGAGTCTTGAAATTCAATAAAAGGCACTGAACACCAGAGTCTCCTTCGCTGTTCTCCGCTTTCCAAGTTTTTGGGAAGTTGGCATCTCCTGTTTTCCTGTGAAACTCTTTTTTAGGGCAAATCTAGAAACTTATTTTTTATCAGTGCTTTTACAGAAAACAGTAGTTCAGAAAAAATGGTCATGCTTAATAATCATCACATCCAAAAAGGAGATCTTCAAAGGGTCTGCCGTCATTGTAAATTGAATATATGGATGTCGGACATTCAACCAACTGTAAAAATCTTGGAGTAACCCTTTGAAACCAGACCAGAGGCAGAACAAAGAAGTCTTTTCTTCTTTCTGCATTTTAAGAACAACACGGGTTATAGTAAGTGCGATTAATATGGTGATATCCTATGTTTGAATCTGTATTTTGTTCCTCAAACTGTGGGAGTTCTGTGTCTTTTGTGTTTCCATTTGTTAGGAATGTCTGACAGAGGTAGGTTGTGTTTAAATGAACATGTCAGACACTGAGCAGCCTCTTTTGTGTGGGCGTTGTGAGCACACTGTGCCGATTTAAATGTAAGTGAAGATCAGTGGTATTTTGTTTTTGCAGTTTTCCTTAAAATACTGGGCATGCCAATAATGTGGCTTTTATTTTCTTGCAGGCTTTACCCTCCCTATCCCTAAGGCAGCCACAAGGCGAAACGCTTTGGCCATCGTTGGTTGGGGCAGGAACCTGTGCCTGAATACACCTAAAGAGTTCACTGAGGACTACTATTACTAATTGCTAATAACTTTCACCGCTACTAAGTCTAATTTGGACTGCCATTGTTAAATATTTCTATCGCTAACAGCACTAACTGTGTTGATTGGACAATACATATGGTACTAATATTTGAATTTAAAATACCAGATATAATACAAGCTTACAGGAGGTTTGTGCCGATGACGTTATTTACCCTCTCTAGTTAGAGGAGGGTTCCTTCCCTAACAGGGCTCCGAGGCTTTTCCTTCTTCAACAAAGTGATATATGCTGCTATTTTGTTTTCACTAAGAGGTTCACAGTTTTTGGGTTGATTGTTTATAAGAACCCGACTATTTATCCTTCTCCATTGAGAATATTGACCATTTAAACCCACTCTGTTTTCTTTCAACCAGTTCTCAATCCATAAAAGGACATTACCTTCTATCTCATGACTTTCTAATTTCCTCAGCAGTATTTCATGAGGTACTTTGTCCAATACCTTTTGAAAATCCAAATACACAATATCAACCGGTTCACCTTTATCCACATGTTCATTCACCCCTTCATAGAAATGCAGTAGATTGGTGAGACATGATTTTGACTAAAACCATGATGGCTTTCTCTCATTAATCCATGCTTAGAACATAAGAATAGCCTTACTGGGTCAGACCAATGGTCCATCAAACCCAGTAGCTCGTTCTCATGGTGGCCAATCCAGGTCACTAGTACCTGGCCAAAACCCAAGGAGTAGCAATATTCCATATAGAACCCCAAAGAATAGCAAGATTCCGGAATCCCAAAGAGTAACAAGATTCTAGAACCCCAAAGAGTAGCAATATTCCATGCTACCCAATCCAGGGCAAGCAGTGGCTTGCCCCATGTCTTTCTCAATTACAGACTATGGACTTTTCCTTCAGGAACTTGTCCAAACCTTTCTTAAAACCAGCTATGCTATCCGCTCCTACCACAACCTCTGGCAATGCGTTCCAGAGCTTAACTGCTTGCGTATATTTTTTGTCATTTTGTTCTTTATAATAGTCTCTTACCATTTTGTCTGGTACTGACATCAGATTCACTGGCCTATAATTTCCCTGATCACCTCTGGAACCCTTTTTAAAAATTGACATCACGTTGACCACCCTCCAGTCTTCTGCTACTATGCTGTCAGTCTGTGGATATAAAAAAACCTTCACTAAATTAAAAAAGACTTTATCGCAATATAGAAGGAACAATATGCCGTAAAGTGCTCAAAATAATTAAATAGTAAATAAATGAGGGCCCTCAGTTCAATGTGCCTTTTCTTTTGAAATAAATAGTTGCTCTCTCATGGTAGCTTTTCTTTACAACTTCCACAAAGGAATATGGTCACTGGGAACATCTCAAATGTGGTTCTGAATAGTGAAGACAGTTTATACATGGAAAAAGATAATGGCTACAGTGGTTCTACTCAGCAAAAAAAAAAAAATAAATCAAATCATCCAGAAAGCCATAAAGAACCCCAGACTGACCATCTCGAGATCTGCAGTCTTCTCTTGCTGTGGGTGATGCGAGGGATCAGGCACCAACCATCGGGAAAATAATGAGTGGGAGTGGTATTCATGGAGTAATTTGCTGCCCTCTATCTGAGGTTTGCCAAAGAGCCCACGGATGATCTACAAGAGATCTGGAATAATGCTCTCTATGCAGATGTGTCAAAACTAGAACTATTTTTTGCCTGCAAAAATGAAACACTACCTTCTAAAATATGAACCCCCCCCCCTCCCAACTATGATGGCAGTGGAAATGCCATGGTATAGGGCTGCTTTGCTGCATAGCATTTGGATGGCTTGTCATTGAATCCACAAATTCTGCTTTACATCAGAAAATTCTAGAGGAGAATGCCATTTGAAGGTAAGCCAAAAGTGGGATCCCTGTGAGAGAGTTTCTTTAGTTCCCTCTTAGTAACACTCCATCACAGAGTCACATTAATCCCAGAATACAGAGCAGAGAGGGTTTGGCTCAATGAGGGCACAACATGAAGGGTGTGGTCCAGGCAAGATAAAACTCCTGACCTCAGCGAAGCCAGTGAGGCCCAGGGAAGACAAGAGCAGCCCTCCAGCATATGCTTTCATTACATATGTGTAAGCAACTAAAGCTTGACTCAGGTAGGCCAAGTTTTATCTCGGAACCACGTGGAAACTTTATTCCTCAAAGCCAGGCATAATTTAGATATATCTTGAAGACTAATACACACTGTGGCCCTACCAGGGATAGGACACAGAGAGATTATCCTTGAATTCAAAAGGCTGGTTTTGTTCTCATTTCATCAAGCTTGTGAAAGAAACAGGCTGGAACCTTCTTTTGAGTATTATAAAAGTGTTTTTGTTTTGCTTTCAACCCTGAGAGGCTGCGTCTCTCTTAAGGCTCTGTGCCCAAACCTCTTTTGTATTGCTACAGTCCTGCAGCAAGAGAATGACCTTGAAAAGTCAAAAAAAAAATCTACTAGAAAATAACTAAAGAGGATGCAATTCTGTATTCTGGATTGGCCAAGTCTTGATTTAACCCCTATTGGAAAGCTAAAGAAAGACCTAAAGCAAGTTGTTCATGTAAGGAAGTCCTGAAATGTCATAAAGTAAGCCAGAATAGGCTAAAATTCCTCAGTGGTGATATGAGAGATCAACTGATTAACAGTTACAGAAAATGTTTAGCTGAAGTTATTGCAGTTCAAGGAGAGGTCATCAGTTACTTAATTAAGGCTTTACATACTTTTTAACACAAGAATAACTTATAGCTGAATAAATAATCAAAATATATCCCTTATTATTTAGTCAATAGCTTTATCTTTCTTATCAGGGTTTAGACAAAGATATTAGATTATATATACAGTATGTGTGTATATATATATATATATATATATATATATATATATATATATATATATATATACACACACTAATAAATGAATAGTAATATGTACATTGTGCTGAAACACAGACCATCCATGGGGATTCACAAACATATCCTCTGCACTGTATATTGTGATTTATACAGGACTTCATACAGTATAACTTGAAGTTTCCACTGATGAAATACACAAGGCCTTCATTCTATTCAGTTATGTTCTCCTGGCTTCCTGAATGGAGACCATTTTTTTAAAACCTCTGCTGAATCTGCTATAGAACCACTGAATAGACATTTTCATATACTGTATAGCTCAAAACGCATGAAAGGGTCTGTCAGTTTTGGTTGGTTTTCTGTGTGTCAATCTGTCGTTAGTCTTTTCTTACACAACAGTGGATCTGCACCAGTTTTTGTAAGGTAAGATCCTCGAAGCTGCTTCTGCCTTCTTCGCCCCAGCCTGAGAAGAGGGAGGGAAGTGTCAACTGCAGCTCCAAAGTGGGGAGGGAAGGAAAGATGCTAGCCACTTTGATGGGGGTTGGATAGAGAGGGGATGGGAGATATGCTGGCCACCAGGGGGAGGTAGGGCAGGGAAGGAGATAAAGGGGGAGGGGGAGATTAAAGGGGAAATGCTGATCACCTTGGAGGGTTGGAGGAAGGGGATATGCTGGTCACCCGTGAGGGTTTGGTGGAAGAGATGTTATATCATGGTGAGGAAGGGAAGTCGAAGTGCTGTACCTTAAAAGGAGGTTAGGGCCTTGAGTTGCCCTGGGGTGGTGGGAGGGAGGTACATGGTAGGAGGTCTGGTGTCAGATACTCTTGGGCTAACCCTCTCTGACTCTCACTCTCTGAACCTTTCCCTCCCCCTTTTTCTCTTCCAGTCCCATGTCCCTTCTTATTTATTTATTTATTTTACTATGCTGGTATATTGACAGGGCACTGTCAATCAACGTTATTTTATAAAACTAAGAAAGTGCCTATTTATCTTTATAAATTATTAATGTACATGGCAGAGAACACACTTTGAATATAGGCATGGTCACTTCCATCTGCTTGACAGCTAGTGAAAATGAAGATTCATAATTCTATGTTGTTGCATAGATTAAGGTATTTCATAATCTACGAATATATGGGCCAACTCAACTAGTGTGTACGCCCACCTGTAAAGTCCACACCTTCACTAGCATGTTAAGGGGACACGCACGCGGGGGTGGTGGTGGTCCACCACGGGTGTGGTCTTTGTAAAGGGTACAGACACCCATCCTCCTCTCTGCCCCTCTCCTTCATGCCCCCCTGGCTGCGTGCCCCTTCCCTTGTACTCTCTCATTTTTCCTGCATGAGCAGCCTTACAAACTTGCTGCCTGCGTCGGTGTTGCCTCTCTCCGACGTCACTTCTGGGCCCCGCACCTAAGAAGTGGTGTCAGAGGGATAGCCGACACGACGCAGGCAGCAGGTTCGTGCCGTTGCTCTCGCCTGGAAACTTAAAAAGGTACGGGGGAAGGAAAGGGGGCCTCGAGCGCGGCAGGGGGGATCGGGAAGGAGTAGGCGGGAGGCGGAGAAGAGGGTGGGGGTTGGGGCACCACTTACCCTCGCTATGCCCCTGCACACCATCATGCCCTACGCGGCCATTTATGTTTAGAGTAGGGATGGCTGAGACTGGCACTACAAAATATGTCCCAAGTCCTCATGATCCTTACTCCTCCTTTTGCAATACATATCCTTGTGCTCCTCAGCTCATGCCAATGGTATTTGCAAGGGAACCATTCCCCTTTTATGCCTTCCCTATACTACACCTTGATATCTATTTATGTCTTTCACTAGTAAAGGAGAGCCCGAGAGCCCTCGTCTCTATGGGCGGCTGTAACGCAGGGATGGAGCGCCCTCATTGCCTCCCATGGAGACGAGCGCGCTGCGCAAATGGGCGGATGTAGGAGGGCAGGAGGCAGCTTATCGGTGGGTGAGTTTTTCCCGCCGTGGGGCAGCCTCCTGATAGGTGAAGCGCGGGGCAACGGTCGGGCGGAGCCTATAAAGCCAGGATCTCGGAGGATCCGGTGTATTCTTGGGTCCTCCAAGGCGGCTTCTCCTGCCCACCCTCCCAACCCCTTTTTCTGGTTCGGTAGGTTGCTGAGTTTGGATTTGCGGTTATTCCGAGTTACTGTATGGTGGAGCTCATCAGGAGATGAGCAGGGGGCCGGCAGGGAGCCGTGCCCAGGTTCTGGTGTCTCTGGTTAAAGGGGCATGTTGGGACATGCCACCCCCCCAAACCCTTGCTGGCATGGCAGGGTCGGGGACCGAATATTATTGGTAATAGTTTAAGGTGTAGCTCGGGAAACTGTTTTGTTATGTGAGTGTGTTAAATTAATTGATTGTTAATAAACAGAGCTGCGGCTATTTATCCATAAGCATAGTGTGGTTTGGTTATTGGTGGGGGGTTGGTATGGGGGTGGGGGTGATAGAGGGTAAGCGGGCCAATACATATCCCGCTGTTACATTGAGCTTTGAATAAAAAAAAACCAAACACAAAAAACAAACATGCTTTGTTTACCTTCACTATCTTGATGAGGGTCTTCAGCTGGTAGACATGAAGTTGGAGATCTAATCTGTCAGCCAGCCACACACAGATGACTTTCATGGAGCTGTTGTACCATTGCTGGAAAGAAGGATAAAAAAAAAAAGCCCCTCTGCAGTATTCATTTAACTGACATGGTAATGAGTGCTAATGAAACACTTTCAAATGATCACAGAGTAGCACTTAAAGTCAATAATGCTATAATTTCTTGATAAGAGAACAGCAGGGTTGGGTGGGTTTTTTTTCTGCCTGGAAATCAAGCAATCTAACCTGGTCATTTCTTATGTGAATTAGCACTCACTGTTTTGATTTAAAAGTGTAATAAAGTAGTTGCAAGCAGAAATTTGCACTTTGCAGTGTTTTTAACCTGATTTGCAATCCAGGACTATGAAGTGGGCCTTCACGGGTCGATTCATAGGATTTTGAAAAGGGGACTGGCACAGAAAGCAATTTGAACAAGGTGGCGTATTAAAAAAATACTTAGTTCAATGCTACTACAGTGGCTGAACAGGGCAAACACAGTGTACAATGAAGCATTTTGGGGCCACAATGATTTGAGCATGCAGAATGCAGTAGTGGCCTCATTTCCCTCTGGGTGAGCCACTTTACCCTTTAGCGGGCAACTAAAGCCACTCTAATATATTGATGCCCTATAGAGAAAGGCAGGGAATCAGCATTGAGCATGCTGATAGTATGATATCAGCAGATTTAAAGCAGCCAGTCAGGTTTTCAGGATATTTATAATGAATAAATATGAGATAAATTTGCATGCAGTGAAAGCAGCGTACCGTATGCAACTCTTTCATAACTATTCATTGTGGATATCCTGAAAACCTGATTGACTGCTGTTTCATATAGGACGGGCTTGAAGAACTCTGATTTAAAAGAATCAAGCCCAAATCAACTGCCCGCATTTTGATCTCTATGCTGCTTCAGTCCTATACTCGGCAAGAGTTTGTTTCACTAACTCCTTTGAAATCAGTGGGGAAATCTCCATCCCTTCCAAATATGGGGGTGAAGATCATTGGGTCCATATTCAACTGGCAGCGATCGGTGTTTTTGTTAATGCTTACCAGCTAACTTAAGACTTGAATATTCAATGCCAGGACCTAGTCGGGCACCAGTGCTGAATTAGTGGTGTCCAGAAGTCATGTGGCTATGGCCAATGTTCGGTGCTTTACCTGCATAGTTAACCAGGCAAAAGTTAGTACTGGCTTTTGTTGGGTCTTACATGCCTGGTTAGGCCATCCCCAACTTTGCTCCATTACTAACCAGTGGGTGAATTTTTAGCAGCACTGTGGCTGAAAATCCAGGGATGGCCTTGCTCGCCGCAATTTATCTGGGGAGAAGCCTTTCCTGCCCAGCTAAATTGTTTTGAATATCAACCGACATGCTTATACCAATCATAAAACTAACTGAGGGAACTTGTAACTACAAGGCTGGTATATGTCCCATGAAAACACTTCTTTACATGAACACAAAAGACAACATTTACAGGCCACACACCTATCCCTCACATACATCAGGCAGTCCTCAACCCCTAAGTTGCCAGCAAACTAGGCGTACTGGAGCTACATCTGTCACACAAGGGGGAGGTCTGACCATACGGGCAACCGGGCAGTGCTCGAAGGTCCAGCACTTCCCACCAGTTGTCTGCCGCCGAGCTCACGGCCTGCTCTCAGCTTGCCCTGCCACTTCTGATATAATTTCCAACTTTGGCAAGGGTGGGATGCAGCAGAGAGCAGACCATTAGCTCGGCAGCAGACAGCTGAAGGGAACCGCTGCTGCCGCCTTCTGCTTCAGAAACAAATATTGTGTGTGTGTGGGGGGGTGGGGAAGAGGTGGAGGAGCCTTATTGCCTGGGGGCACAGATGCCTTACTTACTTCATTACTGTGCCACTTTTCCTGCATTTATGTCATGATAAAGAGTGGTTCTGCCTTGGTACATGTTGACTACATGGCATCTTTTCTCCTCTCTTCATCGCGCCTTTTAATTTATTATTTATGCCTGTTAGTGTAATAGTAATACTCACGTATTTTCACTTCCCTTTTTTTTTTTTTTTTCCACGGACTGCCCAGGTCATGTAGCTAATTTTTTTTTTTTTTAAAGGGCCTGTGCCTTGCAAGTGAATTGTAAAAGAGAAAATCTAGGCAGAATTTCCATTTCAAAATGCAACGGCCGACTGGTACCACAGGAATATCTGTACTCTGGCCGTGCACATTTTTTTCATATTTTTTTTTCACACACAAACAGCTGGCGTTTAAAAGAACGCTGACCACTGTGATCTCAATATCGGGGGTCAATTTTTAAGACTACATCTGTATTGTGGACAGGCTTTTAGCACAATAAACTACACTGCCTGAAAACATATATTTTTACAGGCAGTTCATGACAGCTGCCAACCACTTTTAACAAAAACTAGCAGATTTCTTTTTTTTTTACTTTTCTTTTGCTGTTGTGCTTTCTTATTCATGGCTCATCCACCTCCTGTAAGGGCATGTATTACTTGCTTCATTTTCCCAAGACACCTCTCTTAAAAGTAGAAAAAAAAAAAAACCATAAAAGGAAAGGCTGGGGTTGACTCTGTGAGACCCCTGTATTTATTCACACTTATTGTGCATGACTGCAGACAAGCAAATCATATTAGCGGCCAGTCTCCCCATCAAGCTGATACTTGCTTGCCAGCCCTGGGAAGGTTCAACAAATCAACAGGAGCACGGAAAACAGAACATCAGTCTAATCTAGTGTTTAAGGTGAAGTTTTCAAACCCTATCTAAGACGATCTTTAGAGCAACCACCAAGCTGAAGGGCTCAGAAGGTGGTATTGAACGAAAAAGGGTTGGAATATTGAGAAGTGCAGCACTTGTGCATTTTTAATAACAAGTAGGTCAACAAGGACACAACACCCCTCAGTGTCAATGGTTGCCACTGTCTATGGAAATCACCACGCCAGGGCTATAAACGCCCTCAGTTCATCAGCTTTCTTAAACAGTTCATCAGCTTTCTTAAACACCCTAAATCCCCTCGGTGGACCTTTAGTCTTGAATTAACAAACTAAAGCAATGAAAGGGCTTGTAGTCTGAATGGCTAGCATTGATCTCTTACTGTGTTCAGCACTGCTACAGGCAGTGGAAAAAAAAAAATCCCTCTCCATTGTCAATAGAAATTGACAAAACTCCTCTCCTAAATAGTACAGCTGAGCCGTGCAGCTGTAAAGGGTCCACTCGCAAGGCCTCGGAGCGCCAACAATAGAACAAGCATGAGCTCTTTGTCACTCGCAGACTCTGCAATTTTCTAACAAGGATTAAAGTTGTTTCTCGGCAGTGCCAGTGAAAAGAGATTTAGCAACATACCGTGTTTTCTTCATTCAAGTTAAAGAGAAGTAGTTAAGGAATTTCATTTATTTGCTTGACCATTGGGAATAAAAAAAAACACAAAACCCATGCATGAAAAAAAAATAAAAAAATCAGAAATCCCTTTTTTGCCAGACCTATAGCATTTTGAGATTGATTCATTGAGATAACACGTTTTCATAAAGCAAGAAATTTAGACTTATTTTTGAAGTTTAGGCGAAGAGGGAAAACTGCAATCATAGATGGCTGGATATGTTAAAAACAAGCATGGGGATGATGCTGGACTAGCACAAAACCGATTTCTTTTTAGATCTGTAATTCATCAAGTCGCCCAGACTCAAACATGAGTCAATGGCAGCTAACAAGTTGTTGGCCACCAGCAATGAGGCTCAAATGCAGTATCTAAGTATGTCAGGCTTTCGCAACTTGATTGCCTTGTATCTGAATCACATGAATTCCATGCAGAGACAATATTCAAAGAGCAGTTATATGTTTTGCACGTATTGCACGTTTTGCACGTTTTGCTTTCTTTTCAATATCCGGGGCTAATACATGAAGGGCAATTCCATAGCCAAGTGCTCAAGGGAAAGCACCCTTTCGCCCTTGTAAGTTTAGGGAGACAAAGCACACATGTAAAGGCCCTAAGCCCTATTCTATATGTATGAGCATTAAGTGCTATATAGTATGCAAATGCAAGAGGATGGAGCATGGGCAGGACATTGGTGTGCCTCTCCAGTTGTGCATATAACTTATAGAACACTATTAGTTACTCATGGCCTTCCCACATTTATGTGCTCACAGTTCCACCGGATCTATGGCTGGTCTACCTGCAGGCACCTAAATGTTACATATGCTGATGCTGGCATATGCTTGTATTTATAATGGAATCTGGGTGCCCAGATGTGTGTTATAGAATAGATGCTCCCTATGCTGTGTTGGAGGTCCTAAAAGAAGGCATCACTTATAGAATTGCTACCATAGCAGTGACGTAGTAAGGGGGTGGATTGCCCCGATGGAGGCACCAGTACTTCTCTGCTCCCACACGACAGGCTCGTGCCCTCTCTTCCCTGCCCCCGTCCTTCTGTAAGATTTTCACCAGTGCGAGCAACCACTGTAGTCTGCTGCTCGCGTAGGCCTGGTTTTCTCTGAAATCACTTCTGGGTCGCAGGGTCAGGAAGTGACATCAGAGGGAAAGCCAACGGCAACACGAGCAGGAGGCCAAAGAAGATGCTTGTGGTGGTGAAGATTTAAAGAGGTACGGGGCTCGGAAGGGAGAGCATAGGGGAGGGAGTTGGCACGGGGGGGGGGGGGGGGAAAGAGGAGGACACCACTGCCTCGGGTGCCTCCTACCTTTGCTACACCACTGTACCATAGTGATGGATGCATAAATCCACTGTGGGCTGGATTAATAAATGATACTGAAAATTTTACACAAAAGAAATTTGCATTGATTGGTATTCTTTTTTTTAGTTCAAAGAATTTTATTGATTTTATAAAAGATGAAATACTGGGCATTCTGGGATCAGTGTCCTTTATAGAATAGTGGGTCAGGATCCACACTTAACTTTGGGCACAAGGAGATACACCAACCTGGTGTAAATCCCTAATGGCCTTGCCCCCTTTTCAGACACGAGTACTAGAATTTACGCACGCATCTTTATAGAATATGCCTAGCAGGATGTATGAATAAATTCTTATGGTTCCCAACTAGCACCGATAACTGATTATTACCACTAATTGGTTCATTATTCGGTTGAACTACACACAGAATTTGGGTGCACACCCAAACTTTGATGTGCAATTTTGAACACCATATATAGGATCCGGGGCATAGTGCCAATATTCAGGGTCCTATGTCTTATAAGCAGAGACCCAGAAACTTACATAATTGACAGTGCTACTTATACTTATAGGGGATAATTCTATAACACAGTGCCTCATAGGATCATGTTCTATAAAGGAATAAAGGTACTTATTTTATAGAATACTAATGTAACAGGTTCCATATATTTTGGCACAAACACTTCCATCAGCCTATGAGCTGGTATAAACTTCCTGCTCGTATAAACGCCTACTTTCCACTTAAGCACTATGAGAGCAGGGCATTGCAAACTGTGTGCCGCGAGATGCCTGTGAGGAGGAGAGGTGCCGGCTCCAGCTGACTGCTTACGGGATGCGCTTCTCGCAGCGAGTGGCAGTCAGTCGGCACCTCTCCTCTTGCAGTAACCCTCCACTGGCGACTCAGGGCCCGTCTGGAGGGCTTTCACACATGCACGGACGTAATGAGATGAGGTCATGTATGCGAGTGATGTCCGAGCACTTCCAGATGCCCTCCAGCTGCGGCACAGAGTTTAGTGTGCCACGGCTTCCAGAAGTTTGCGAGACACTGTTATAGAGGATATGCAACTAGGTACAGAATAGTGCGTAGGCCTCTTAACCCTTTCAGGACCAAGGGACATATTTGTCCCATAACTTTAAAATCCTATAAATTTTGATTGGGATAGTCTACAGTTCTAAATTTGATATGTACAGATTCCATATGATACTGCCTTTATGTAAACAAACTGGTTCCGACATTCATTCATTAGTGTCATTGCTAGATTGACGAGAAGATTCACTTGCCACACTGTCCATAAGCCAGAAGTGTGATTTTTTAAAATAAAAATAATGATATTTCACAAAAAAAATCAATTTTTTGGCATCTGCAAGCCCTTTTTACCATAAAAATGTCATCAAAACCACAAAAATTGGCCTACGATCCTTATGGTCCTGAAAGGGTTAAGCTATATTTATATATATATTTATATGTGTGTGTGTGTCTCTCTACACTATATATGCATACATAATGTATGATATTACAAAAATTTGACTATTGCAATGCCCTGTACCAGGGGATAGGATCCTCTAACTGTAGGGCACTGCAGGTAATCCAGAATGCTGCTGCATGAATGATTTTTGGAAGCGATAAGTTGGGGCATGTAAACCCCCTCCCCTTTTGCGATACAAATGTAGATGGGTAAATGGGCAAATACACCGGGCTTTGACACACAGCTCCTGATTGGTAAGGCCTGACTTAGTGCAGGAAGAGTCGGTCGGAGCATACAGCGAGTGATTTCCTGCACTCGCCAGTGCTCTGGCTGCTCTCTCCTGCCTCTACCGCTGCCCTCTCTAGTCTCCCCCATGAAAACCGTATTTGCGGTTTTTCAAGATTTGCGGGGGTTCCTGAAATGGAACCCCTGCGAATATCGGGGGAGTACTGTATAAGTCTTTTAAATAAAATAAATAAACTTTTTTTTGATGGAGGGAAAGAAAGTTTTTACTGGAGGCTCAGAACAGTTAGTGACACAGTAGATTTTCGCTTGCCGTACACTGATTGTACTAAGATATTAAAATATAGTACATAAGTATAACATGTACAGACCACTGAAAAAAAAAAAGGAACATAAAATGAATTGTTTTGTCTTCTAAGGCATCACACATTTAAAAGGAAGAACAAGTCTCCCACCATGTTACCTGGCAGAACAATTATGCCAGTCTGGAACAGAAAAATGCAATGTTAAAAGCCAATGTGTTAGCAACAGAAAAAACATTATACAAACGTAATAGAAAAAAACAACAACTTGGAAATGTGTCATAATAAAGTCAAATCCACTGATATTCAGATCATGGGAGTTTGCTGGTGATCTCCCATGGTCTGAGGCGCACCTATAAATAAGTCTACTTTTGGCCAGTTGAGACTAGCTAGGCCAATATTCAGTGGCTAGCCAACTAAGTCTCAATGGCCAACAACAGACCACCCTTTTAAGTGGCTCAATTTGACTAGCAAACTTAGCCAGCGAGTCAATGAATATTGGCAGTGACCGGCTATGCTACTCAACATAGCCGATCACCGGTCAATCCGCTAAGTTAGATATTCAGTGGGAGTTAGCCATCTATTGGCCTCATAGTTTTGTTTGCTTTTCATATACTAAAATTACTTCTTATAGGAGCCAGTTTACTACATTGTGGTAGGATTTTGCACTTTACAAACAAACTAGAGAGAATAACTCTAAACACTATCCAAAATCTCTAATCAAAAAGTTATTCAAAATGTCCAATGATAGGCCTGCTTATTAGTGGCTATGGGAATCAACCATTCAGTGGTGCCTATCTTTTTAGACGCCATATACATCCAGAAAGTGGAAGAATGAAGTCAAGGAGTTTTGAGAGACCACACCAATGACTCCGTGTTTGATAGGAGGTAGGACTCCAGGTTCCTGGTGCATCCCGCTAAACTTGAGCAAAAGAGGGGTCTCGAGTATTAGACTGTGAAAAGTCTTTATGGGGGCTAGGAGGACTTGATGTGTGGAAGGATTGCATACATAATCTTCAAGCTTCTCTATGGAATATTTGACCCTTTAGTCCCCCTTATGTTGGAATACCTTTAGATCTTGTCATTTAAGGAATACACAGAGATATAAGCTATCTTTCCCTTCCTTTAAGGGAATCAAGTCTGCTGGGAAGCTTAGTTAATCTTTTGCCTTCAAGTTGGTAGAGATCTGGAATGGACTTCCTGACTCTATTAGACTGACAGGCCAGCTACAACTATTTTGTAAAGCCTTGAAAACTTTGTTGTTCTCGCAATATTTAAACGGCTTAACTACAATATTAACGAAATGATAATACTATAGCTCTTACTTCTCTCATGTTCCTCTTTCTATGTACTCTAGTCTTAATTATATGTGAACTGAGTCGAGCTCCACTGGGAGATGACCCGGTATATAAACCGAAGATTAGATTGCATGGAGGAAAGTGAATGAGAGATAACTAGTGTCTTTCTCTGGCCTTGCATACTAAATGCACTAAAAGACTGAGAAGTGGTGATGGCGGTGGTGGATATCAGAGTCACTGAGGTCCCCATCAAATACAGGGCGTGAGAGGAGCAGAGAGACCAAGAAGGGTACAGCACATGATCCAGTGAGAACCCAAAGGAGAGATGCAATAGAGCAGGAATGACAACCCACAACTAAGGAAACCAAGTGGGACCCGACCTGTGAGCACCTTTGAAAACTTTTGTCATCATTTTACCCCTTTTTCTATGGAATGTATGTTTTGCTATTTTTATTGCCCTTCTTCTGTAACTCTGCCCACATGTACACATGCTTTGGCCATGGCAGTTTACATGCACCGTGCAATCAGTACTATATCATGCAATTCAAAGGGTCACATGCATATGGGCGAAGCATGGGTAGAACTTGGACATATCTTTCCATTATGTATGCAACTTAGCTGCATCCATTTAAGCCTCCCAATGACCTGGCATAAACGGGCATGCCTACTTTTAGATGTGCCAATGTAGGTTTATGCTTGTATTGTACAACAAAAGCTGGGCTTCGAGATGACATTATATTATAGCTGCTCTCGCGGGATTTCCAGGGCGTCTCAGCCGCCATAGCTCCAGTAACAAAGTTTGGCATTATTCTGCCGGAGGTTGGAGCCTTTGTTAATTCAGCAGATTTTCCCTGCGATACGTCTCCGACTGGTGTTTAATTGGATGTTTCAGCTCCTGAAGAAGTTTGATAAACGGAGCTCTGTCGAGCCGAGACAACTCTCCGTTGGGACTCAGATAAGCCTATTGAATGGACTGAATGAACTGTGATATGAACTGGAATTATTACTTGTTGGAACTGAGCCGGACTAAATGAATTGTGATTTGAACCAGGACAATTATCTGTTGGGATTCTGATAAGTTTATTGAATGGATTATGAACTGTGATTTGGGATTTTTTTTATATGTTGAGATTTATATATGAACTTATTTATACATGAATTTTTGAATGAAAAAGGTTTTCTTATATCTTTTTATATACCTTTCACTTTAGCACTTTGCACTTTGTGATAGTTTTGAATGCACTTTATGGGCGGGGCCTTTTGAGCCACTTTTTTTCTGTCCCTCTATCTTCCTCTCAGAACCTCTCACTGAGTGTTTTTGAGTTAATTATTTATGATGACTGAGACCAAATGATGTACGGGGCAGAACTTATTTAGGTTTTTATTCAAAACCTGGTGCTGGTCACCTATGAGTTTTTTGCCTGGGGCCATAAAAAGTTATTCGCCTTAAATTTAGGCCCTTACTGAAGTGTCTCATGTTTATTTATTTATTATTTCTTTTTGTGACCAGTGAATGTTCTTTGAGAGTTAAATACAGGGCACTGCCAATGCATTTTTGTTTTGTTATATTATATTTTGCCCCATTAAAGAATTGCCACCTAAAAGGATATTTCTAGACTCCCCTTTTTTCCTTTTACTTTTTACAAGAATAAATCGAAAAGTAAAGGCGAAATACAGTTAACGGCTTTAATAGACGTAACTGTGAGCAATTGAACATGTCACTTTTCCACATAATTCCAATGCAAGCCAATGCATTTGTTACATCGTTCAACTGGCTTCTGCATTCCTGCAGAGAAGTTTTTACGCTGCTCCCAAAGCCATGCTTTGTCTTTTGCTCTCCGGGTCACAGTGATGCACCCATGTGTGCATGAGTGTGACATCGCCGCGTCACACCAGTGCATGCGCAAATGCCCTCCCGACAAGTGAACAGGTTGAGGGGGTGGGGCTGAGGCGGAATGAGGCATGACTTGGGTGGAACTGGGCGGGGCCTGGTGGTACTGGGTGGTCCTGGGGGCGGGGCCATGGGTCTGGATTTTAGCTCCGGAAAATTTGATAACCCTAAGCATGGCTGAACCTAGATTTCAATCTGGTTTTGACATTATAGCCAAAACCAAAACTGAAATTCGGTTGGCTTTTGCTATGCCAACCCTTCAGTGAATGTTCAGGCCTTAGCCTACCAAGATTGTGCTAAATTAAGCTCAACAAACATGATTATCACACAAAAATCCTATGAAAATTTAGATTATAATATGTGCTGATAGTTGTTTGAGTTTGTGGGGTTGTCAGAACCTATTATTTTGCTTTGCAGCTGCTCTTTGCTGCCTCAGGCGACTGCCTAGTCTTGCCACCCATGGACAACCTTGCACATAAATAAAAAGAAATTAAATTAATTTAGTCCTTAAACTTCATTATGAAGAAAGAGTACACAAAACTCTCCAAAAGAGTTGACGTTCACTATAATTATAATTAGAAGACTAACACATTCTGTGAAAATTAAAAAAGAAAACCAGAAACAAAAAAAGGGAAACAAGAAAATAAAAAGGAACAATTAAAGATTCAAGTGTCACAGCTCCCCCTACTTGTCCAACAAAAGGGTCTTCAATTGAGAAGGATCTGAATAAACATATTTAACACTCTGAAAAGTCATCAAACATCTGCATGGAAACCGTAGGAACAAAGATGCACTGTAGGAATAATTTTGTATGAACTTAAGTAGTTCTAGAAACATGTGGAAAAATAATGAATTTTGAGGTACATATTGTGCAAAATTTAGCCAGATGGTGCTGCGGTGAAATCATTTTATCTAAACCAGTAATGTTGTGCTGCTAGAAAGCATATCCCAGGAAAATTCGTGAAAATCAGAAAAATTACTGACAAGCAGGTCCTCTAGCACTGAGGCATCCTCTCTTTGCCCATGATCCATCCATGCTCCACCTCTGGCCACACCCCCTTGTAAGATTGACACACTAGAAGTGATACACTCTGCTTTATAGAATGCGCCTACAAAATTATTAGTGTATTACGTATTAGTTAATTGCCAATAATTGGTACCAACTGACTTGTTAAACAATTAAGTTGCACATGCAAATCAGCTCTGCGCACTGATCTGTGCATGCAACTTAGGACACCATATACAGAATTTGGGCCTTAATGTCTAATTTCAATAATGTGCAACTCCAAGGGGAGCATGGGTTGGTCAGTGGCATGCCAAACAATTAGGCAGTAAGTTATGGAATAAAGCCAGTTATGTGAGTAACAACTACTACTAATTATTTCTAGAGCATTACTAAATAAACGCAGTGGTTTACAGTCCTGGAGACAGTCCCTGCTCAAATGAGCTCACAATTAATCAAACAAGACAGACAGAGTAGGGGTTATAGGAATGCAAACATTTACACCAGCCATTGACATGGCATAAGTACTTGCACATAGATTTAGGCACTGAACTATATCTGTGCCCTTTTCTTCAACTGTCAGCTCCAGACTCCGTCCCTTTTGCCTTGCTGCACCATTTGCTTGGAACATGCTGCCCGAATCCCTATGGCGGGCTCCGTCTCTGGCAGTGTTGAAGGCCAAGTTAAAAGCCCGCCTCTTTTAAGAGTGCTTTTGACTTCTAACTCCTCTCACCTTGGGTTCTGCATCCCCAACCCTATATGTCATGTCTGTTTGTCCAAGTTAGATTGTAAGCTCTTCTGAGCAGGGACCGTCTATAAATGTCAAAACGTAAAGCGCTGTGTACGCTTTTTAGCGCTATATAAGTGATAAATAGTAGTAGTAGTAGTAGTAGACTTAAACTAGTAATCTGAAATGGCAGCTAAAGACAGATATCACTATTATAGAACTGGCACATAGCACTTAAATTTCAGCCCTTTGTACACAACTGGAAAAAATTCAGCTAAGTGTTATAGTGTAAATACCTGCTACCCACATAGCACATATTTTTAAGTTGTGTGTGTGTGGGGGGGGAGGATACATATAGGCGGGGCTCAAACTTATGAACACAATATATCAACTAGTTATTGTAAGTTGTTTGGATATCTATAACACTTAGGTGCTATCACACCACCTCTATGGCTAAGGGGGCTAGTCTATAAAGTGGTACCTATAAAGTGGCATCACTTAGGTGTATCAAAAGTACGACTGAAGGGTAGGCACTATGGACCAGATTCTATAAACAACACCTAAAGTTAGGCACCTAGATCAGTGCACCTAGCACATTTAGGTGCTTAACTTATTTAAAAAGCTTAATTGGCACCGATAATTGGAAATTAACAACTTGAAATTGACGTTATTTGCACTTAATCGGATGGTAGGCATCTAACTTGGTAGGTGCCCAATTCATGGCGCCTAACAGAAAGTAGGCATGATTGGGGGGCAGATAACTGGTGTGTTTAACATGCAGGTGCCTGTTTTGAACTTAGGTGTCAATATTTAGGCCAAGAAAACCCTGGCCTATTGCCTATTGCCATCTAGGACCTCTTTAGGCACTGCTAGGTACCTATAGAAACATAGAAGATGACGGCAGATAAGGGCCATAGCCCATCAGGTCTGCCCACTCTACTGACCCACCCCCAAGTCTACTATCCTAGGGATCCCACTCCCGGTGACACGTTCCCTTGGCTTAACCCTCTAAGGGATCCCACATGGGCATCCCATTTGCTCTTAAATTCTTGCACGCTGTTTGCCTCGATCACCTGCACCGGGAGCTCGTTCTAAGGATCAACCACTCTCAACCGGTTTGAAGATATATTTCCTGGTGTCGCCATGAAATTTCCCGCCCCTGAGTTTGAGCGGATGCCCTCTTGTGGCTGAGGGTCCTTTGAGAAAGAGAATCTCTTCTTCCATCTTGATACGGCCGGTAATATACTTAAACGTCTCGATCATGTCTCCTCTCTCCCTACGTTCCTCGAGTGAGTACAGCTGCAAATTTTTCAGCCTTTCCTCGTACGATAGATCCTTGAGCCCTGAGACCATCCTGGTGGCCATCCGTTGCACCGACTCTACTCTCAGCACATCTTTTCGGTAGTGTGGCCTCCAAAATTGCACACAGTATTCCAAATGAGGTCTCACCATGGTTCTGTATAATGGCATTATGGTTTCAGGCTTCCGGCCTATAGAATCGCACCTAAGCGCCACAATACTTGACGCCTATGTTTTAGGTGCCATTTATAGAATCGGGCCCTACATGCACTTGGCGTACGAGGATGTGTCTAAACATGAGAGAACTAATGCTAATTTATGCCAGTATTCTATAATGGAATCTTGGTTCCATAGAATTGACATTAAGCTCTTAGCACTGGGGTACCTAGACTGAGGCACTGATTTATAGAATTGTTATCAAAATGCTCAGGAATGTTACTTTATAGAATAGTTTTCTACCAGGGGGAATAGGAGATATTTCCCAACTAACTAATTTTATGACTGAAGATGAAGTATCATATACCATGTTTACATCATGGGGAAAAGTAGCCCAAAAATTATCCTGGGATGCCATGACCATTTATACCCCCATTGTAGCAAATCATAAAAATCTGTCATGTGCTAGGGTAAAAAGTTGTGCTAGAAACTGCATTGACAGTGGACTAGCTTTGTGGAACTGTTCGCATTTTGTAAATATTTCATATATTAATGCTCACCTTGTCCTTCCTTCAGGATGGTTTTGGACATGTGGAAAGCGAACATGGAATTACATTCCAGCTAATTTATCACACAATACCCAATGCTGCCTGAGTAGATTAGTGGCAGCCTTGGTAAATAAAAAGCAACTGATTAATCCCAGGATTACTAAAGAAAAACACTCTGTCTCTATAACCTCTAACAGTTATATATTAAACAACTTTAAGCACCCCGTTACAAAATTGCCCTTTTACGTTCTAATTCTATAAGTAATGCACCCATTTTCATGCTTAAGAGGGCCATTTTCGAAAATGATATCTAAGTCGGATTTAGATGTTTCTTGCTAAACGTCCAAAGTCAGAAGCACAGAAACGCCCATTTTCAAAAACTGAACCTTTAGACATCCAAAAAAATATATTTTTTTTAATCACCTAGTTGGATGTCTAGGCTGACAGGACATCCAACCCTTAGGATACCTAACTTTCTATCCCATTTTTGACCATAGAAACGCCCTAGTTGAAAACATCCAAATCCAGACCATTTAGACATCATGATGGACTGGCCACACAGACTTGCCAACAGAGCAGTAGGACACCTTAGAGCAGGGGTCTCAAAGTCCTTCCTTGAGGGCAGCAATCCAGTTGGGTTTTCAGGATTTCCCCAATGAATATGCATGAGATCTATGTGCATGCACTGCTTTCAATGCATATTTATTGGGGAAATCCTGAAAACCCGACTGGATTGCATCCCTCAAGGAGGGACTTTGAGACCCCTGCCTTAGAGGGCACTGCTTTTAGTTTGAACTTCACATTAAGAGTGCCAGAAGTACAGCTTTAGTAAAATCTAGACCCCCCTAGAACCACCCCCAGTTCCACCTATCCCCACCCCATTATGCCTTAGTCCCACCCCCCGCTGCCTGCTCTCATTAGGCAGGAGGACATCCACGCATGTGTGGATGCGACAGGATGACATCATCGCGTGACATCTGCGAATATGCATAGCGGCTGGCCCCACAACTAAAACTTAAGGTGTGATGAAATGATATGGTGACAGAATTTGTCCCCATCCCCGCGGATAACCTCGGGAAACCATCCCGTGTCATTCTTTAGTGTTGATCTCAACCTCAGTCCTTCTACACCATCATTCTTCAATGCAAGGCTTGAAGGTCAGTGGCTGAGCCCATTCATACTCTGATTCTTATTTGATCCAAGTATAGGATAGAAACATAGAAACATAGAAAAAGCTGCAGAAAAGGGCTATAGCCCACCAAGTCTGCCCATTCCAAGTATCCCCCCCCCCTGAGTTTACTCCCTTTAAGATCCCACGTGAGTATCCCATTTTCTCTTAAAATCCGTCACGCTGCTGGCCTTTATCACCTGGAGTGGGAGTCTGTTCCAATGATCCACAACTCTCTCGGTGAAGAAATACTTCCTGAAGTCGCCATGAAATTTCCCTCCCCTGATTTTCAGCAGATGCCCTCTGGTGGTCGAGGGTCCCATGAGCCGGAAGATATCATCTTCTGACTTGATGTGCCCCGTGATATACTTATACGTTTCAATCATATCTCCCCGTTCTCTTCTTTTCTCAAGTGAGTATATCCGCAATTTCTTTAGTCTTTCTTCATATGTGAGATCCTTGAGCCCCAAGACCATCCTGGTGGCTGTTCGCTGTACCGACTCGATTCTCAGCACGTCCTTTCGGTAGTGAGGGCTCCAAAACTGAACGCAGTACTCTAAGTGAGGCCTCACCATGGCTCTGTACAACGGCATCATAACTTCAGGTCTCCTGCTGACGAAACCTCTGCGGATACAGCCCATCATTTGTCTTGCCCTGGAAGAAGCCTTCTCCACTTGATTGGCAACCTTCATGTCCTCGCTAATGATCACTCCTAGATCGCGTTCCGCTGTGGTCCTAACCAAGGTCTCACCATTTAGTACATAAGTTCTACGCGGGTTTCTCTTTCCCAGGTGCATTATCTTGCATTTTTTAGCATTGAAGCCAAGCTGCCAAGTAGTTGCCCCGAAGCCATTGTGACATCACTGATGAGGTTGGCTCATAGGCATTGGTGGAATGAGGCATTATGACAATCTCAGTTCTGGAATGTTGCTACTATTTGGGTTTCTGCCAGATACTTGGGTCCTGGGTTGGCCTCTTTTGGAAACAGGATATTGGGCTTGATGAACCTTTGGTCTGTCCCAGTATGGCAATTCTTATGGTCTTATGTTCTAACCATCTTGTGTCATTCTTTAGTGCCTCTCTCAACCGCAGTCCTTCTACAGCAGCATTCTTCAATATGAGGTTTGAGGGTCATTTGCTGTGTCCATCCATACTCTTGATTCTTCTCTCTTTCCTTAAAGAATGACACGGGGTTGGTTTCCCATAGGGGCGGGGACAAATTCTGTCACTGTGTCATTCTCTAGACTAAAATCTGGTGTAAATGCCTGTGCCTAAATTCTATGCAGATTGGGCATCGTCTATGAGTGTGTATAATTTATGCGAACTCCCATGACCCGGCCATGCCCCTCCCACAGCCACATCCCCTTTAGATCCACACATTAGAACTTACGCACACCACATTATAGAATATGCTTAGAAAGTCGTGCATATAAATTCTAATTGATTGCCAGTGGCCAATTATTGATGTCGACTGGCTCATTAAACAATTAAGTTGCATGCGCAATTTGGCCATGCGGCCAAATTTGAATGCTCAGCTTTGGTCACCCATATTTAGAATCTAGGGGTACGTAATACAATCAAGATTAAATGTATTACACTATTGAAACTAAATAAAATAATAAAAATGTTAAAAGAAAAAAAAAAGATTACAAACATATTACCATTACTATGATTGTTCTCATGTGTAGCCTTTGTCCCAAACTCTGTTTGACAGATCCCATACCACACAATCTTTACCACCCCATTAGAACTAGCGCTTGCGTCATCCTTTTTCGAAGGCTGAATGACCGAGCCCCTCACGATGAAAAACGAATGGCACATTTTCAGAGATATTACAAAGAGAAGCCTACGAATTTGCTGCTAAGTTAGTTGGAGTGAGGCTTACAGGGAACCGTAAAATCCATGTTCTCTGTGCAGGGCCCGGCGCTTTACCGTCGACATTGCGCCAATCAAATATTTTTTTGCAGTTCAGAAAGGGGGGGTGGGTGGGGTGAAAACTGTGTTGCTTGAGCGCTTTTTAAGTGCCAGCCATGCGACAGTATGAGTTAGAGCTGTTTTATCTTGTAAAGTATCTGTTTGTTGTACTTGTTATCATGACTTTGTATGCGACTCTGTTCCCCGCTTAAATTTGGGGATAGGCAGGTTATAAATAATTTTAAATAAATAAAATAAGTCAGTTGCAGGTGTTTTCAATAGGGAATTTTTTTTTTTTTTGTACTTTGCATTTTCAGTATTCGGTCACTGAAGGAGCATGACGAATCACAATTAAGATTTTTAGGTTTATCTTTTTAATTCAGACTTTTTCCCAAGTGCAGGATGAATTCATAACTCCTCAGAAACATGATTAGGGTCACGTCAAGGGGATAGAAGGCAGTGTAAGGACACGGTCATGTAAGCTGCAGAAAAAGACCGGACAGCTGGAAGAAGCAAGTTTTAGAAGTGGAGGCCCACACGATTGAGAAATTTTGCATGTCACAACTTGTGCGTGTTTATTAAGTAGTTGCCGCAGAGTTCTCTCTGTTTCCCGATGCCGCAACAGGCCAGCAGCATTCCCCCCCGATGTCAATTCTGACATCGGAGAGGAAGTCCCAGGCCAGCCAGGCAGCAATTGGCTGGCCTGGAACTTCCTCTCTGACATCAGAATTGATGTCCGACGGTGGGGGGAGTGGGAAGGCTGGCTTGCCTGTTGTGGCGTCAGGGAACAGAGAAAAGGCAAAGGGATGGGCTCCGCGATCAACTCGCATTGCCTTTGCGATCGACCTTTTGGGCACCCCTGTAATAAAGCATATGCTGTTATAAAGGACTTTGGGGTCCAGTATATGCTCTATTACAAAGGACTTTACATGCCTGCCACGTTTTGTTTTATTGATGTATATATCTGTTCAAATTTTAGCTGAAATTCTATAATTAAAATAAATATAATTGTTCACACAGTGGTCTGACCAGTGTCTCCTCCCCACTTCCTTTTTCTGATTCCATAAATTAACCAGAACGTTTGTACTCTGTGGGATACAAAAATATTTATTTTTCAAAATTTCCATGAAGTGTTTGCCTCAATTGACTTCTACGAGGGTTTGGTTCTTAAGATATTTTCTTAGCTACAACACGTAGGGTGAATTTATAAATATTTGATTTTCAATAATAAGGAAGGGGGGGGGAAGCTTGGTATTTTTACTTTTCTTTATTTTTTCTCTATGGTCACCACTTGCTCTGTTTTCAACGTGCTTTTCTCTTTTTCACTACTTATACGGGGCCACATTTTATAACAGGTCATGCATGTGAGAAGTCCAAACGGCACCTATTTTATAAAAGCAACACAGATGTCCATGGGCCTTTATAAAATGGGCTCCCAGATGCAACCCAAAGGTGTACACGTCTCTCAGAGAGGGTGCAAATGTGTATATGTACTCTTTACATGTGTGTACTTGCTTATTTGTATGAACACTGCAGCTTTGCTCCTCTTCCACTCAAAACTACACCCCCCAGGAATGTCTGCACATGCCTGTCTTGCCAGTGCACATACTTTTATGCATGTATCCCATGAGGTAATTTCATGAAGGGATATTTCCATAAATAAAACAGCTTTTCCATTAGAAAAACACTTGACATTTCCTTTTTTTTTTTGGCTTGCCTATCCCAGAACTGCTAAGAATATAGAGGCCTTTTTACTAAACCGCATTAAGCGCTAATAGGGAAAAATACTTAAGAGTACCTGATTACTATTTAGAGTATTATAAGCCACTTTAGGTGAATATCTTCTTGAAAAGGCAGTTAATAAATCCCAATAAATAAATACGAGGGGGCGCTGAAAAGTTCTCAGCCCAACCAAGAAGAGAATGAAGTGGATATGGCTCAATTAATGATCTGAAACAATGTCAAAAAACATATAATTTTGTTTCTGCAAATTGGCACTTAACAAAATGAGGTAACACTCTTTTCAGCTACAGTGGCAAAGTAACGCTCAGAATTTAGGAAGTTGGTTGGGCTGAGAACTGTTATTACTTACCAGAGGGTGCTGAAAAGTGAGCCAAGTATAGGACAATCAAGCCATTGTGACGTCATTGATGAGGCTGGTTCTTATTGGTGGAATGAGGCATTATGACATCACAATCTCAGCTCTGATTACCAGACACTGAAACGCTTCACACTATGAGGGGATGCTGAAAGGTTCTCAGCCCAACCAAGAAGAGAATGACGTGGATATGGCTCAATCAATGATCTGAAACGATGTAAAACAAAACAAAACAGAATTTTGTTTCTGCAAATTGGCACTCTTTTCAGCTACAGTGGCAAAGTAATGCTCAGAATTTAGGAAGTTGGTTGGCTGGGCACAGAACTTTTTGGCACCCCTTTGTGTGTGCCAAGAAACAAACAGTACTCGTCATTATTGTATAAATGGTGCTCAAAGGCCCCCTTTTACAAAGTGTCTCAAGCGAACGCCGCACGGCAAAAGCCCCCAAAGCACTTTAAATCCCTATGTGCTTTGGGGCATTTACTGTAAAAGGGGGCCAAAGTTAGGTGCCCTTTACAGAATAGTGCTTAATGCCAGGAAATATGCCTTACTTTAGGTGTTGCTATTTTATATCAACTGAAATGTGGCATAAATCCTCATGCCTAAATCAGCCACAGTTCCCCTTATAACTACATAGATAAATTCATGGAATTTTCCCGATCAACCTATAACCCTCCCATTTCTGAGCCCTTTGTTTAGACCCATGCCTAAATGCACACGCATAAATTCTAATTAAAACCAATTAGCATTAATAATTGCTCATTAAAATTCCATTTATCAGTGCTAATTGGCTCACTGTTCAATTAAATTGCTCATACAAATGTGGCCTAGGCCCAAATTATTGCCACAATTTTTATGCTTTTTATAGAATTTGGAGGTTAACGTGGGAAAAATCCTTACTGCAAAACACGTTGAAGCATTTTTCAGTAATTTACCTGTCAACGCACTATCTGCATGCTACCTTTAATTTTTTTTTTGGGGGGGAAGGGTGTGTCAGAGTGGGAAAAAGGCGTAGCACTATTCAGCTAGTGCCTTCACATTAGCACAGTAAGTGCTCCTGCATTAACACTTTTGCAGGTCTTGCACGCTAATGGAAAAATTAGTGTGGGATCTGCAAAAAGAAAAACAGGACGATTTTGGGACTTTGTTAAAAATGGGCTTAGCACACAGGAGAGTGCCCCATCTTAAAATGCCCTAAGCCTATTTCTTTGCGTATTTTAGTAAAAAGGTCTTTTAATAAACAAATTTGCAGTTAAGAGTTACTAATGCAGTTAATGAAAATTATTATTAACTAGGTCCTACTGCAATAAAATATGTTAACAGACAGCGTATATTAGTGATTCTAGCAGTTTGTATGTTGCAAGTTAACTAAAAGAAACAATACATGTATTCTTTTTATATGTATATGTTCCGTACTATAAGAAATCTGAGGTGAAAATGTTTATTCTCATGACAGAGATTGAGATGTGACTATGGCAATGGAACGGTTTGAAGCCCTGATGAATGCACATTCCGTATACACATTGTAAACATGAGTCTGTGTTCTTTCAGTCACTTTTCTTTGTGATATTATGGGCCTTGGCGCTAAGCATTTCCCCTAAATGAGAAAAACAAACCAACCCTGTGCATCTGATGAATACCATCCATATTATTTTTCACATTCAATTTTAAACATGAAAATATTAACATGACTTAATTTTTAAAGAAATATTAACAATATTTTCATATATACCCTCCTTTACGAAACTGCGATATCAGTTTCTAACCGCGGGGAGCCGCGCTGAATGGCCCGCGCTACTCCCGACATTCATAGGAACTCAATGAGCGTTGGGAGCAGCATGGGCCATTCAGCGCGGCTCCTCATGCTAGAAACCGCTATCGCAGTTTCGTAAAAGGAGGCCATAGTCTTTCTTTTTTATTTGTTTACATTTCTTCTGAAGAAGAAATAATAATGGAAGCAAACTGAAGTCCTGGCTCCAGATCATCTGGAGAAAAGTAAATCTCAACTTGGTTTTGAGAGATTTGGTCTAGAGGTGAGAGACGGATGAATCCTGCAGAATGAGCTCAAGACTCGCTCCTGACGCTGACTCTCTGAGTAGCTGGGAAAGTTTCTGTCTTCCTGGGTCTCTGTATATTCCTTTGTATTTGGACAATAATAGCATCATTACTGCATGCTTTTTTCTCTTGGAGGCACATATGTAATTTGAGAACTTGAAATCTTGTATGCATGAACCTACAAAGCGTATTAGGATCATATGGGGTTATTTTGTTGCTTTATATTTAGGGGTTCATTTTACAAGGGGCTTGATTATGTAGAACAGTATTCTTCAACCACCGGTCCACAGAAATTTCCTGCCGGTCCACAGTGCCAGCATGTGCATCAGGCCCAAAACAGTGTTCTTCAACCGCCGGTCCACGGTGCGATTGATGCGGCGTTATCTGCGAGCCAGCTCCCTCTTCCTAACTGATTCAGTGCACAAAGCCACGGGCAGTGGCTCCTATGGGCATCCTGCACCTGAACCGGAAGCCTTCGCTCTGACGTTGCAACGTCAGAGGGAAGGCTTCCAGATGAGGTACAGGATGTGCAAGTTGCAATTAGTACTATTATGGGGGCGGGGTCTGGGGGTGGACATTGGGTAGAGATGGGCGTGGTCTGGCCCACGACTTAGCCCAGAGTTCTTCAACCGTCAGTCCACAGAATAATTCTTTTATTTTTGCCGATCCATAGGTGCAAAAAGGTTGAAAAACACTGGTGTAGAACACCTTTGAAAGGCTCATGTGAGCACTTATAAAAAATTTCTGTTGGTAAATGTGCATAAAAATACACAGAAATACGGCACCTGCTTTTTATAAGATATGTGTGTAGGTGTTCCCAGGGAAAGAGAAAAGGCAGAGCGGGGGTGAGATTAGTACTTATGTCAGTATTCTATAAAACGTGCACATCTGAGCCAGTTCTGTCACAGGCACACAGTGTGACAATCAGCCCAAGAGCAGGTGTAGTTACTTTCCTGGGGGTAATTTTCTGAAGGCACACGAGTGCACAAATAGACACAACATATGCACCTATCTGCCTTTCCTGGCTAAGCGCCTTACTATTCAATTACCCTCCTAGTGACTTTTATTGTAGTCAAGGGCGGAGGAAGGGAAGGAAAGGTCAAATTGCTTCTTTTTGTCTTGTAGTTTCATTCGTACCATTTCAGTTAAAGACGCCATCTATGAAACTCTCAAAGAAAATGGTTAAAACCGAAAAAAGATTGATGGATTGGGAGCAGTGCTGCATGCCGCAAGGCCCAGATTTCATTCTAGGATCTGACCCTGTCCCCTCAGCAGGGACTGCTCTAGGCTGGAGGGAGCCATGATTTTCACATCTTGGTCAGATGACTAGTAGATACTGGTGGCCCTTGTATCTGACTCTACATGGAAGTGAAAACTCAGCCACGTAGCGTTTTGACCCCTGCTGTCGCTCTATTAGGGCTGGAGCAGGTCTTGACGGGCTTGGAATCTAGGAAATCAACCCAAATCAAAACAAAACCAAAAACTACAACCCCTTCCCCCCAAAAAAACCCCTCCCCCCATATTGTTATTGCTTCTCTCTCTTTACAGTGAACAGCTAGTCTTTTCATTATTTGTCACAGTTCATAGACAACCCTGCGAAAGACAAAGGCACGCGCCGACAACTGAGCGCAAGATGGAGGCGCGCGCTGAAGAAAATTAGTTTTTAGGGGCTCCGACGGGGGTTTTTGTTGGGGAGCCCCCCCAGTTTACTTAATAGAGATCGCGCCAGCGTTGTGGGGGGTTTGTAACCCTCCACATTTTACTGTAAACTTAACTTTTTTCCTAAAAACAGGGAAAAAGTGAAGTTTTCAGTAAAATGTGGGGGGTTACAACCCCCCAAATCCCCCACAACGCGGCGCGATCTCTATTAAGTAAAGTGGGGGGGTTCCCCCACCCCCCGTCGGAGCCCTAAAAACAGTAATTTTCTGCGGCGCGCACCTCCACACTGCGCTCAATTGTCTGCACGCGCCTTTGTCTTTCGCGGGGTTGTCTATGAACCGTGAAACTTGAAACTTTGTCCCGGCGCGCTTTTGACCTGACACCTTTGTCACAGCTTGCAATGTACCGTGCACCTTTTTATTTGCTAAATAAAATAATGTGACACAAAATTAAAAAAAAATAAAATAATAATATAATAATAATATATATAAGATCCAGACAGTCATACTGTCGTATTTACAACCTTCATTCACAATGTCTGAAAACAACCTATTTTATCTTTTCTTTGGGAAATCTGAATCTTTTAGCTTTGTCTGCTTGAAACTATTTTATCTCATTTCAAGCTAACAACTCAGATCAGGTTGCAAGTGGATGATTATTACTCTTTATTTTATTTTTTGGGGGGGGTACAATTAAAGGTGAATTAAGGCTTTGGTGGAAATTTAAAGAGCATCAGCAAATCCGAACACTGCTCGGCTTTTGAATTGCATTTCTACTTCTCAGCTCTTTTAAATGGTTTTCTATGGCAGGGAACATTTTTCTTGATTAGTCACACCTAATTAGTGTTCTGGCATAGACAAGCAAATCAGAAATGTCAGGGCTGCAAGGGCTACATCTCCCTAATCCTTTGATAATAATTTAGCCTCCTGGGAGGGCCTCAAACTGTGGTAAATAGTGGCCGACAATAAGGCAAAATTAGGTGGGCAGCAGACTATTAGGGCAGAAAAATAAGAAGCCCTACCAGATCCTGCTGCGCACCAACAGACAAGTTAACTACAATGCCAGATGAGGTGCCTGTTTAAGCCTGTGTTGTTAATTAGCTGATTCCACCGATCTTGCCACACATGTCCAGGTGCATCATGCAAAAGACGTGTCTTCCTGGTCTCTTGCCAAATCACAATTGTGTTCACTGATCACATTTCAAGACTCTTGAGAAAGCAGCACCAGCACACATTTCTGGGAGCATTTAAAAAATATACTCCAAATTATCAAAAAGTCGGGGGAGCCTCTTCCCCTGTGCAGTTCCTTCTTGGTAATTAGCTATGCCAATACTGCATTTTACAAGCTCGGAGCAGTGTTAGGATTCAAATGAGCGCCTTTCGCTCAGTCTTAACCTGCCATGGATGCTTCTGCACATGTATGGGATTCAAAATGCCCTTCCTTGCACAATTATACTGTACAAATAAAGCATTACTTATCATACAAATTGAGAATTGTAAATAAAACTAAACACTATGGGGCTCATCATCGAAAGAGAAAAACGTCCAAAAACCGGCCTAAGTCGGCACTTGGATGAACATTTCTCAAAAACGTCCAAGCGCCGATAATAAAACCGGGTTTTGGACGTATTTAAAAACGACCTAGGCCTTCATAGTAACGCTCAATGTCAAAAGCTAAACGGGGCATTTCGGGAGGCGTGACGAAGGCGGGAGTTGGGCGGGACGTGGGCCGGCTTAGACTTAGTCGTACAGCATGTATAACCGAAAGTTTTACAACAGAGCCTAGACGGAACTTGGACGGTGTGACTTAGACCATGTAAAACATGGTCTAAGTCACAAAAACCCACCTAAACTCACCAGATAAGCACTGCAAACATAACACACACTACCCTAGTGATCACCAACCCCCACCCCCATAAAATTTTATTCATAACTTTAAATTTTAGCCTCCAGATCATCATTACCTGGCCGCCTGGCTTAGGAAAGCCTAATCGTCCAGCCCAGAAACAGCTTAAGTTGTCTTGGGGGTGGGTTAGGGACCCATAGAGAGGAGGACCCATGCCCATAAGCCCCTGTAATCACTGCATTGATACTGAAACATGTGCACTGCCCTATACACCCCCAAAACTCTTTCTTACTGGCATATAAGTGGCTCCTGCAGCCATATGGGCTATTGGGGTGGTAGATAAGTGGGTCTAGGGGATTCTGGAGGTGGTTTGGGGGGCTCACCGTCACCTATAAGGGAGCTGTAGGGAGAAGACATGGCACCCTTTTTGTGAAGTTCACTATTTAGGTGGCATGTCTGGGTGTGCAGTCCATCACTTTGCAGACCCCTCCCACACCCAACACAGCTTGTTCTAGGCGTTTTGGATTTGGACGGAAATGTGGTATAAAGATAGACAATTTAGTGGCTTGGACGTATAATTAGACGATTTTTGAAAGTAAAAAAAGTTGGACATATCTTTCGAAAATGTGTCTTAGGCTCTTTTTAACTTTGGACGACTTGCGAGATGGACGTAAATGGACTTAGACATCCCTTTCGATTATGCCCCTCTATACCAAAAATACCATAACATAAAATTAATTAAATATTTAATTTATTGATTTCTTTAATTCAATTCATATCCTAAAAAACTAACAAAATTTTAACATGTAATACAAAGTGCAAAATGCTACTAATAACAAAATCAGAGGCTGGGGAAAGCTACAGGTACTATCTAAAGCTTTAAAATAGAGTCCATTAATCAGTCTTCAAGGTTCTTAATGATTAAGTTTTGAGGCCTATGATTTTGTTATTAGTAGCATTTTGCACTTTGTATTACATGTTATTGTAGATTTTAAATGTAGATGAAATAGATTTTGTTAGTTAATTAATTTTATATTATGGTATTCTTGGTACAGTATTTTAATGAATTTTAATTGACTATATTTACCCTACTTTGTATAGCTGAGTAAAACTAAACGTTACAGTATAAACCCTGAAGGGTAAAATGTAGCAGTGAATGCCACTTACAGAAAAAACACTGAAAGAGCAATTCTATAACTAGGTATCCTCCATGTGTGTGTAAATGTACAGAATACCAGCAGTTTTGCAGGTAACTATATAAGTTAGTATATTGCTTTGTATATCTTCTTCAGTCAGTATTGACTAACTATATGTATTTCAGTATTACTTGTACCATTTTTGGTTGTATAGAAACTATAAATTAAAAATAAAAAAAAAAAAGTTCTGATGTTTTTAATTCTGGTGGTATTCTCAGAAAAGGATCTGCCAGTGCAGAGCCTTTTCTAATATACCTGCAGGATTGCATGCTTATTTGTAAGCACGTGTAGAAGGGAATGGCCTTTTTATAAATGTACGTACTTGAAAAAAAATTATTGGCACAAATCTGGCAGCTTCCACATGGTGGCATAGGCACTTAAATGTGGCCATTGAGATTTTGCAACTTTCATATGTAGCTGTCCAAGTTTACAAACCTACACCTGTATGTGCTACCAATTAAATAGCTAGGTCACAATTTAGACTTGGCTTCATTTTGGAGGGGAAAAGAAATAGAGGGCTAATCTCTCATGTAAAGTTCTGGCCTAAATGAGCTTTTTTAAAAGTCTTTGCTTGCCTTGGAGCTAGTGTGATCGTAGAGAATTTGTCACTGTCCCCGCAGGAAACCATCCCCATGTTATTCTTTAAGGAGAGAAGGAAGAATCAGAGTATGAATGGGCAAAACCCTCAAGCCTTGCATTGAAGAATGCCGGTGTAGACGGACTGAGGTAGACATAGACACTAAAGAATGATATCCAGAGCAGATATTGTGATGTCATGCCGCCTCATTCCACCAATGCCTATGAGCCAACCTCATCAGTGATGTCACAATGGCTTCATTATCCTATACTTGGCTCACATAAGAATCAGAGTATGAATGGGCACAACTGCTGACCCTCAAGCCTTACATTGAAGAATGCTGGGGTAGAAGGACTGAGGTTGACATAGACACTAAAGAATGACATGGGATGGTTAGAATATAACACCATAAGCGTTGCCATACTGGGACAGACCGAAGGTCCATCAAGTCCAATATCCTGTTTCCAGAGGCCAACCCAGGTCCCAAGTACCTGGCAGAAGCCCAAATAGTAGCAACATTCCATAACTGAGATTGTGATGTCATAATGCCTCATTCCAATGCCTATGAGCCAACCTCATTAGTGATGTCATAATGACTTCATTATCCTATACTTGGCTCAAATAAGAATCAGAGTATGAATGGGCTCAGCCACTGACCCTCAAGCCTTGCATTGAAGAATGATGGTGTAGAAGGACTGAGGATGAGATAGATACTAAAGAATGACATGGGATGGTTTCCCAGTTATCTGAGGGGACGGCGACAAATTCTGTCACTGTGTCATTCTTTCCTTTGTAAAATGGGGAATGAATGTAGCTTTTAATATTATCCATACTGAACCTCCTTGAAGTCTCCATGTGTAAACAGCAGCCTTCTGAAATCAGTGTTTACACATGCATGCAATATATACATGTACATATGGTGCTATTTACATGCAGACATTATTTCTAAAATAATAGTTATAATCTGCATGAAAAATTGCATTCAAATTTAAAATGAATGAACTTCTCAGATGCAATAACATGTAAAGCAGTTCATTAATTATGAATGTATGAAAGTCAGCTTATGAAAAAAGTCTTTGTGGGTTAGTTTATAAAAGGTGACGTCTCAATTAGTTTTAGCATATTTTACTATTTGGCTGAATACCAATTTAACATAACCACCCAAAAAAAACCAACATGAAATCAGATCAAGTGTTCATTTTTAGTAGGATTTAGCACTGTAGTGCCCTGGATTATTCGTATTCAAATTTAAAACACTATTGGGTCAAATATGACTTCAGTATAGGCCCTTTTTTTTAATATGGCCCTGTAGCAAACTTTCATAGGAAAACAGATGAAAATATCCAAGGGTTAATTAATACTTTTGGCCTCAAAGTATCCTTGAGAGCTTCCACCTTATAGGGTAATTCTACAAGGAGTCACCCAGTAACATAGGAAGGGGGGATGAGGGGAGGATTGACCCAGGCACTGTCTTGGTGGGGGCGCTGGTACTTCTCCTCCTCTCTGCCCCTCCCTGCTACACGCACACTTTCCCTTCCCCCATCATACCTCTAACTCTTCGCCAGCATGATCAGCCTATCCAGCCTGCTGCTTGCGCCCGCCTCGATATGCCCTCTAAAGTCATTTCCTGGTTGTGGGACCAGGAAGTGACATCAGAGGGAGAGCCGAGATCGGCACGGGCAGCAGGTTGGATGGGCTGCTCATGCTGGTGAAGTTAAAGAGGTACTGGGGAGGGGGAGGGAAGGCGCAGGGAGTGGAGAAGATGGGGAACGCTACCACCCAGACGCCTCCTACCCTCACTATGCCACTGAAGTCACCTAGTTTCAGGCGGCAAGAAAGAAAATAAATGAATCCTTATAGACTCTATCTGGCAGAAAAGTGCACACCACATCTTGATGGTATGTACTTTGCCAATGGGGGTGTGCATCTGTTGAGTTTGAAAGGATCATGCAAATGTGTGTGTAGGTTATTGTATTCTATAATTTAGGCCTGTTCTGGTTTACATATAGGTGCAAACATTTATACCAGCTACAGGACTGGTATAAGTGGTCACACCTTACACGCAAGTGTTCTTTTATGCCACTTGCTTGAAATAAGTCCCCACTTACCTTTTATCCTAGGTGCCCTGTTATAGAATTAGCCTCCATATTTGTTTCATGTTGAAAGAACCTGACATTTTCTCCTTAGTCCTCTGGTAGAAGAATATTGAGAACCAGTGAAGCCCGGTTCAACTCCCACTATGGCTACTTGTGACCTTGGACAAGTCATTTAACACCTCTACTGCCTCATGTACAAGCTTAGTTTAGAAGGGCTTACCATGGGATACATTGAGGCAATTCCCAAATCTATAGGCACTATCCACCGCATGAGCTCTTACCACCTACAAAATGGGTGATGGTAAGCTCTCACGCAATACTATTTTTTAATGGTCGCAGGCCAATGGTGACATTAACTCATGGCTATTAATACAAAAAAAAAAAAAAAGGAAATGGGCCATTTTACTGCTGCAGTAAAATTGCTTTAGCATCTGGGAAAGATCCACTTTTAACTGCAGCTTAGTAAAAGAACCCCTTAGATCAGGGGTAGGGAACTCCGGTCCTCAAGAGCCGTATTCCAGTCGGGTTTTCAGGATTTCCCCAATGAATAAGCATGAGATCTATGTGCGTGCACTGCTTTCAATGCATATTCATTGGGGAAATCCTGAAAACCCGACTGGAATATGGCTCTCGAGGACCGGAGTTCCCTACCCCTGCCTTAGATCAATGTCCCGCAAACTTTCTTGAGCCGCGGCACACCAAAGGTAGTGGCTACAGCTGGAGGCACCCGGAATTGCATGGATGTCGCCATGATGTCACGTGCGTGCGCGATGCCATCATATCGATGTTCGCGTGTGCATGAAGCCCCGATTAGGCTATTATCTTTTCCAGACTTGGAAAATGTAAGTGATTATTAAAATATTCATAGTTATGGAGACAAAACTGATTTCTTAAAGGTTGAGTTTTAAATTTTAGGTTCAGTTTTGAAATGTGTTTTTATTTGCTACGCCTTTTGAAATGGAAATCCATAGGGGGGGAGGGGGGAAATCAGTACAGTAGCATTTTTGCTAAAAAATGGCTGTAAGACTTTTGCCCAAAACTGAAAAATTTTAAAAATCAGATAATTTCAAATTGCTTTGTGCACACAATTTAGCTTGCCAAATTTTCCTTTGTGGAGCTTAACTTTCTCAAAAAAATTATAGGAAAATTTATTTCTTGGCACAATGAGCCAGATTCTACAACAGCCGCCAAAAGTTAGGTAGTGGAAGCCATCCTACCACCGCCTAATTTAATTAGTTTAATTGCCTTTAATCGATACAGTAATTGATTGCATCATTTAAAATCAATTAAACTGTCATTTAAAAAAAAAAAATCCCCAATATGGGGCCTCTACAAATAGTGCTGTAACCGTGACTATGGAGCAGCCTACCAGCATCTAAAGGGTAAAATAGGCATGGTTATTGCCGGAAGTACTCTCAGGGCTACTAAGGTGCGCTCGCGGTTTTAGCGTGCGCTAAATGCCAACGCCTCCATAGAGCTTGCGTTAGTATTTTTCATTTAGCGCATGGTTTGTGCGCGCTAATCTTTAGCGCGTGCTAAAAACGCTAGCGCACCTTAGTAAAAGGAGCACCTCTATAGTTGCGATTCTGGTCATAGATAGGAGCCTGAAATGTAGGCCTTCAAAAATCCTGGCCTACATTTCCGACACCTATCTGCGATGTGGCCGCAATTCTATACATGGCATTGTCATGTGATTGACACACAATTGGTGCCGCTTTTGTGGGTGGTTGCTGATCCCGTTACCATTTATAGAATTCGGGCCACTATGAATAAATTGTGTAAGGCAGGGGTGTCCAACCTGCGGCCCCGTGAAGTATTTTGTGCGGCCCCGGTCGAGGGCGAAGCAGTGTTTTTTTCTGCTGCCTCCAGGTGTTTACTGTCTTGCCGGCTCCCTCCTCTGTCATGCTGCAGCGTTTGCGTGGCCCCAGAAACATTTTTTTTTTTGGCCAATGCGGCCCGGGGAAGCCAAAAGGTTGGACACCCCTAGTGTAAGGAAATAGCATGTAGGTTCCATTTTAGCAGAAATAATAAATCTGGCCTTACAAGTTAATGCAGGCACACACAGATCTTTGGCAGATCTGGGAGCTTTACATGATCATAAGTGACAAGTCAGACAGCGTGAACAAGCTGCATAGCCTGTGAACCCTTACCGAACATTGTTCCTGGGTGAGAAATGATTGATTGGCTCCGTGCTAACAGAGGATGACAGAATGCAAAAAGCAATCAGCAGCAGAGGGCAGGACACTGTGGTGCAACAAGAGACCATTCAGGTAATGACAGCTCTGCTGCTAACTTAATTGCCATGGAAAATAAGAAGAAATTAGTTTTTAACTTTGGGAAATAAAGGAGAATTCTGGGGCCAAATGAAGCCTAGAAACTAGTTTACAGTTAAAAAAAAATATGCATAGGACAATTCTTATATATATATATATATATATATATATATATATAATTCATATTCCATATCCTAGAATTCAATGCTGATTATAAATTATTCAGGTCCTCAAATATTTTTCCTTAACTGTCCCAGTGGGCTCCCACTATATCTAACATACTTGGAACAGTGGGGATTAAGTGACTTGCCCAGAGTCACAAGGAGCAGTGTAGGATTCAAACCCACAACCTCAGGGTGCTGAGACTGAAGCTCTACCCACTGCACCACACACTCCCTGATAAGGAGCCTGTGTTTCTTACAGATGGGTCCCTTCCTATTGCACTAGCCTTTATTGGCTTCCTGTCCTTTTTTGAAATGTAGTTCTTCCCCTTTCATATCAGTACATCAATGTGTCATAGTCTATGTACCCCCGATTTTATATTTTTAACGTATACCACTTAGAAGCTTGATACGCGGCATATCAAATTATAATATAACTTGAAACTTGAATACTAGCATATGCATGCCTAAAAGTTAGATAAATGTACTTATGCCACCCACAGAGCTGACATAAATGCTCATGCCTAAATGTCCTTGATATGTGCGTACTTAACAGTGTTCTGAAAACAGATGCATAAATTTCAGCCCTACCAAGCCTCTGCCCATGTCTCCCCCCCCCCCTTTGCAAATACACGGTATGCAAGTTAAACAGGTATTTGCAGAATAGAGCTTAGGTGGAATTTTGACATTTATAGGCCTATGAGCGTACATATGCACATGTCCTCAAATTATGTATATAGCGCTTTACAATGTGTGCACAAATTGGTGTGCATAGCCAGTTTGCGTGCAGAACTTAGGGGTCCTTTTCGTAAAGCGCACTAACCGATTAGAGAATGCTAAATGCTAAGGTGCTCATAGAATTTAGCATTTAACGCACCCAAATCTTTAGTGCGCGCTAAATCAGTTAGCACGCCTTAATAAAAGGACTCTTGATTAATTTATATTATTTTTAAACCTAAGTGGTTCACAAAAACATACAGAATTGTCAGACAACACACAGCATATATAAAAAAACAACAGCTTATAAATTCATTACAGCATTATTCATTAATATAAAGCTTCTATAAACAATGTAATTTTCAAAACCGTTAAAAAATTGTAAAATATCAGAAAGTGATCTCCTGCCATTTTGTTCCACAGCACTACTCTTGCCGCTGAAATCACAGCTAATAGGTGGCGCTAGTTGTCAATTAACTCCTCATAATTGAGAAATTATGCACACAGCTTGGTAAGTGCATGCTATAAAAGTGTTGTGCGTCAGTTCTAAGTGTGTGAATCTGAAAGGAGGGTGTGGCCAGGGGGAGGAGACTGGATGGATTGTGGGCGTACCTAAAATTTATGCACATTGTTCTACAATATGCCCAATGCGCACATGAGTTAGGCACAGGTTTTAGGCCTGGTCTCCTTAGTATAGGCGGTCTAGAAACTTTAGAAATAAATAAATGTTATGACATGCACTAGTCTATAAGTTGTGCGTATCTTTTGATAGAATTTCGCTAGGCGCCGTTCTAGTTGGCGCTGGTTTTGGGGTGCCGAATAAAGAATATGCCCCCGTAAGGGCAAAGTTTAGTAAATCAGTCTCAAAAGGAGAAAGAAATGAAATGTTAAACCTATAAGGCTAAGATACGTTGTAAATAGCTTAGGTCTTAGGTGGTGTAGAAAATTTTAAAATAAATAAAAGGTTAAATGATAAAAAGAGGCGTGAGCCACATGTTCAGGGTTGTAGATTGGGCAGAGAGCAGGCAGAGTCACTAACTCCACACAAGCGTTAAACGTGCATTCTTCAGCCATTCTCTTTTACACAGCTCCCCGGATGATATAAACAGACCGGATAGCTTTTTAGCCATAATTTCAACAGGTTTTGTGAGGGTATTTGAGAGACACATACTGGCACCTAAACCAGTGTCTTTAAAAATGAGTTTCAAAATATATGCCTATTTGCCTTCCAACCTACATGACCTGTTTTAAAATTACCCTCAATAAGCAAAAAAAGCCCCTTAGTGAATCTGATTCTTAAATTTTTATCAAATCATTTTTATCAAATTTTGATTTAGGCCTGTCAAATTATTTGACTTTTCCCCCACAGGGGGAATGGCATGACATATGCTATCTATTTTGTAAGTGCGTATTTTTTCCAACGTTTGCACAATTTGTAAACCAAATTTAACCAAGTTTATTAAAAAAAATGGTAGGTAGGACACTGCCTACAGACAGGAGAAATGCTAGCTAGCTTCCTTGGAATTAAGTCTTTTTTTTTTTTTTTTTTTTTTAAATAGATACATCAATCAAATAGAGAACTCAACCCAATCTTGCTACACCAAAGTTAATCTCTCCTTCTCTTTAATACAGTGTTTTTCCAATTGCAGAATATGTAATTTGCTATATAAAACGGTAAATAGAACTCAAGAGGTGTACATGTTTTTTTTGTTTATGAAAATCTAATTCCCTTCTCTTCTGCAGCAAACACTGGTTGTTCTCATATGCCTGAAGCTGTTGCTCACCTACAAATGTTTCTAATATCTGCACGGAACTGAGTTAACACACACATACACCACTGAAAACATACACATCGGCTTTCACAGGAATATTTCAAAATGAGCTACTACTACCAGCAGACACGGTGACAAACATAACTAAATGAGATGCACAATCTCCCCCCAAACCCCAGGGCACAATGAGATACACAAAGTGATAATGTTTAGTGGAAAAAAATAAAGACACTTTTACCTCAAACAGCCTCAAGTACATCACTGAACTTATATCATCCATCCCTTTCTACAGATGCAAAAGGAAAACAACAGTCATGGCATGGACAAGCAATTATCATTCAAGTCAGCAGTGATCTTTTGACCAAAATGGACAGCACAGTCGGGCTCTTTGCACAGAAATAGTTACCAGCAAGTGTCAAGGTGGGTTACGGAACAACTGAGCAGTTAATGCAATTGAAGCAAACTGTGATTACGAGGTTTTTAAGGTTTCGCTGGCCCAGAGAACAGCCCAGCACTTTGGATGTTAAGTATATCCAGACTCCCTATGAGTTTAGAAACTGATGAGAGAATGCCTCAAAGGACATGAAACGATTAGGCAGAACAGGAATCCCTCCCTGCCCCTTCAATGCTTCTATGTTATCAACACACATCCATAATGTCCTAGTCTTTCAAAACCCATTCATTATCTGGACAGGGAGCGCTAATAAATGCTACAGCCTTCAGGACTCTCAAAATACACAACGTAGAATTAATCAGCACATGCAAACATAGAAATGCTTCTAAAAAGGAGAGGGGAGGACATCGTTCAAGTTTGTGTCTGCTTTCATAGAACTTACCTGTCATTCTAACTTTTAACTTTGGTTGGATTGAGATAATTAATATACATACTGGATCATAACAGTAATAAAAGCATACAGCACCATCTTAAGGCACAGAGGTGAGCAGGTTGTTCCCTGCTAATTACAAACGACATCCACCTGTTTGTCTAATAATGAATAGTTAATGAAAGATGTTTGATTTCATATTATGTTTATGCTTGTTTTTACGTTGATTTTATTGTAACCCACAGAGATTTTAAGCAGGATATAAGACTGTTAAATAAATAAATAAATAAAAGAAATTTGCATGCTTCTTCGTAGTCTCTTTGAGTTACACTTAAGCATTTTGCCTATAACAGAAAATAAGAAAACCTCTTTAGCACATCTGGCCCTTAATGAGATTTTTTTTGTCAGCAGGAGGAGGAAGGATGGTTATGAGGAAGCATTCTTCAGCAAATTGGATCCAAATTACATTAAAATGTACAGATTTCCACTAAAGCAGAAATCCTAGATACTCAGAGCCAAGTCAGGATTCATGACTCTTATCATTAACAACTAAGTGGTTTTAGTGCGCGCTACAATGCCATGCGCGCTAGACGCTAACACCTCCATTGAGCTGGCGTTAGCTTTTCCGTGTAGTGCAGGGGTTAGCACGCACAAAAAACGCTACCGCAGCTTAGTAAAAGGAGCCCTAAGTTTTATTTAACCAGGAAGTATTGCATGAACTTTATTTTGCCATCTGTTTGTTTTGTGCTTTTCTGGATGCTGCTGGTAGTTTCCGACAGTGTTTTGGAAGATATAATTAGAACTTCCTCGCTTAATTTTTAGTTGTTCAGTAGCATGTTTTTTTGTAAGCGTAACTACAGACACAATTTATCCAGCAAAGGTTTAAAAGTAGTGCTATTAAAATTGAATTGATTTTGGTGGTCAGGTGGGTCAAGCAATTACACAGAATAATGAATTGCTGTCATTGATGCCTCCAGTACGTAAAAGGGTTCATAGTCAGTAGCGCGCAAGACGCCAGCGCGCCGACAATTCGGTGCAAGACGCCAGCGTGCGGGGAAAAAGTAATTTTTAAAGAGCTCCAACGGGGGGTTTGGGGTGGCAACCCCTCCACTTTATTGGTTAGTGTCGCGCTGCTGTTGGAGGGGGGTTCGGGGGGTTGGAAACCTCCATTATAGAGAAAATTGAACTTTTTCTGATTTTTTTTGGGAAAAGTTCCGTTTTCTCTATAATGTGGGGGGTTTCATCCCCCACACCCCCCTGCAACAGCAGCGTGAACACTAACCAACAAAGTGGGGGGGGGGGATGCCACCCCAACCCCCCGTCGGAGCTCTTTAAAAATTATTTTTTTCCCCCGCGTGCTTCTGTCTTGCGCCGAATTGTCGGCGCGCGATTATCCCGTCACGACGTAAAAGAGGCAGCAGCAAGTATGAGCTTTCCCCACCCTTCAAAATATTTTTTTTTTCTTCAGCCAAGTTAGGCCTGTTTGCATTTAAAGTGGGAATAATTTTTAATATTTTTTTTTCTTATGTTCTGAATTGGTCAACAATTCTTTTTGCTGTGATGTACTTTTTTTTTTTTATCAGAAGGAATATTACAGCAACCTACAATTTTAACTGGATAAGCTACTGTGCTTTTGCCACTTACCTAATTTTCCAGCACTTTGGGGCCCTTTTATTAAGCCGCACTAGCCGTTAAAGCGCACATTAAAAGCTAACACGTCCATTATATCCTATGAACGCTTTAGCGTGCGCAAATATTTACCGCGCACTAAAATGGCTAGCACGCCTTAGTAAAAAGATCCCAATGTTACAATAAAACTGCTTATAAGCATGTAAGGAGGAAATTAAAAAAAAAAAAATCACATTTTTATCCCTATTTCTCTTCTCATCATGTCTTCGAACCTTCAAACTAAATTACTAGACTTTACACAGTTACTAATAATAAACTCCTAAGAAATCTCTAAAGCAAAGTTCATGAATCTATTGTTATTGTGATGCCCACAGAAGTAAATATGTAGCCTCTGGTCTTACAGGATCATTTTCAAACCCAATTGGTTGACTGCGCTCTGTGGCAGATATGTGACACATGCTAAGCCACATTACTCATTAAATGACCCCTAAATACTCATGTCATTATTTTGAAACAGGAAGATTGTATCCACGACATCCTGTTTGTCTGTCTTGTCTGATTAGATTGTAAGCTCTTTCGAGCAGGGACTGTCTTCTTTGCGAATCGGTGCAGTGCTGTCTGCGTCTGGTAGTGCTAAAGAAATAATTAATAGTAGTAGAAAATATGTAAGTCTAATGTTCACAGTGGCATTTCTCCCAATCTGTATCTACCAAAAAGGACTCAAAGGTCATTCGTTTTAGATTTATTGTTCCATTTTGGGCTACTTTAAAACATTATTTGAAAGAGCAATACTAAGTGAAAACATTTTTCTTTTAATAATTAGGCATGAGCCAGAAAGGTTATCTAAGGCTTCCTAATTTAAAAAGCATGGAATGCCAAAAAGTTGCTTTAGAACAGGGGTTCTCAACCCAGTCCTAAGAACACATCTAGCCAGTCAGGTTTTCAGGATACCCACAAATAATATACGTGAGAGAAATCTGCATGCACTATCACCATTGTACACAAACCCCTGCATTAAAGGGAGCTATTAATTTGGGGCTCAGGTTAAACACAGAGCAGGATTTTCAAAAACCCGCGTAAAAAAAGCGACGGTCTGCTAACGCAGCCGTTTTGATAGTGAATCTAAAAAAGCGATACATTTTCAAAAAAACCCGCTTGCAAATAAAGTCGGCGGATAGCAGATGAAGATTTGCTAAATTTGCACGTGCCCATCGCTGGTGACAGCAATGGTCACATGCGCAGAAAAAAAACACGTTACAAAAAAACAACAACCCCAAAACACAACCAAAAGCCCCCCCCAGCAGCGGGAGAGATGCCTAAACACTCCTGCTGCACAAATCCCCAACGCAATCAGACCTGGACACCACCCCACCCCCAGCGGGAGAGATGCCCACTCTCTCCCACTGCACAAATCCCCAATGCAACCTGCCCCAGCGACCCCCCACCCCTGCTGCAGGAGAAATGCCCACACTCTCCCATTGCACAAATCCTCAACGCGACCTGACCCAGAACCTCTCCTCCTGTGGAAGAGATGCCCACACTCTCCCGCTTCACAAATCCCCAACTTGACCGACCCCCCCCCCCCCCTCCGCAGCAGGAGAGATGCCCACTCTCCCCCGCTGGCAAATAAATTCCCCTGCCACCATTTCCACTGCCCCCTCCCCCTTACCTGACCCGACCTGACCCCCACAGCGGGAGAGATGCCCATTCTCCCCTGCTGGCAAGTAACCCCCACCCTGCCTGCCGCTGTCTCCGCCGCCCCCCCTCCCTCTTACCTCAAAGTTGAAGAGTGATGCGGACCCACTCCTGGGTCATCTAAATGGGAATTCCCCTCCCCGGTGCATCTTGGGATGCACTGGGGAGGGGCCTGAGGCTCTGATTGGCTCGAATGCCCCATAGGAGAGGTTTTAGGCATCTGGGCCAATCAGAGCCTTAGTCCCCTTCACAATGCTAAGTATGTAGCAACTTTCAAACTGTCCAGGCACAAAACTCAATCATTACCCTGTATCTGCACACTTTGTACCTCATTTTCAAAGCGAAAGTATGCACACAATTTCCCTTTCGAAACCATGACAGTCTCACGAACTCTCCTCTACCTTCTTCTGCAGATAAAACTTCTATGGTATGTTATTCTCCAATTCCACCCAAAACAAGCCCCCAGTAACGTCTCCCTTCAAAGCTGGATAAAAGTGCTCATGCTATGGCAGCCCAGATTGAAAGAAGGGCATTTTCCAGTCAGCCCTCCTTTGAAAATTGCTGTCTAGAAGGGTAATTCTCTAATTTAAATGTCTACAATAATATTGAAAAAGAAGCTGGGAGTTAATAAATACCTTCCAAACAAAACAAAAACTCCACCATTCATCCATCATAGGCAGAAAAAACTATAAGCATCCTGTACAAAATATACTTACCGTATTTTTTGGACCATAAGACACACCATACCATAAGACGTGCCCACCTGTAGAGGAGGAAAAACCAAGAAAAAAAATTTGGCTGCCGTTAAACCACTCAATCACACCCAATCGCAGCCCTCACAGAGCGGTGCGGGACCAGGCAGGAAACGCAAAGGTTGCGCTCCTGCGTTGTGCGTCGCTCTGCAAAGAGGCAGCCATCCAGCAGGAGACTGCACGGGACCACCGCCACTTAAAAAAAGTACCGGGGGGTGGGGCACATGGTGTATTCGGTCCATAAAACACCCACCCTTTTCGGGGGTGGAAAAAGTGCGTCTTATGGTCCAAAAAAAATACGTTATGTTTAAATCCAAAACAAGAGGAGCAACGCGTTCCTAATCCACGCACAAAAATGTAGCACATGAAATTATCTATTTCATGTGCTACTTTTTTGTGCATGCATGTAGCACAAGCCTGGGCTTGTGACAGATCATTTCATGTGCTACTTTTTTGCAATTAAAGTTTTTTTCTGCCTGTGATGGATGGATGGTGGAGAGAGTTACCCCCCACCTATATAACTGAGGCCCTTTCTTTCGTTTTGCTATGAAAGCAGCACTGCCCTGGTAGCTTGTGTGCTTGGTAGTTCTAAATATTTCTGGTGGGAGTTTTTGTTTTGTTTGGGTGGTCTAATTTAAATGTCTGCGTTTACACACTTCACAGAATGCAATTTGTGCACAAACCTGTGTAAATGGTAGAAGGGTGTTTAGGTATCATTCTGCAAATGTACGCTTACCTTAAATAACTCATATTTGGAAGGGTGTAGAACATGGGCAAAATATGAAAAGGTTTCCAATTTAAAGTGCCCATCTTACAGAACATTGTAAATTACATGGGTAACTGCCAACGGCTGGCAGAAGTTCAAGTCCTAAATGTTAGGCCTACTGACACCAGATTATGCTGGTATTTTATAATGGAACCCAGGCCCCTAGGTTTTATTAGAGAATAGACTCCTTTCATGCTGCCTCCAGGTGCCTAAATGAAGACCCGCAGGTATAGAACCGACCCCTATGGGATCAGAGAAGTCACATTTATTTCCATATCAATCAAAGAAAAACCTTCACCTAATCTTCTTAGAAGACCTCAGGGGCTACCCTCAGACTATCTACAACTTTATAATTGTACCGAGATGACAGTAACCAGCCTTTTCATGGGTCTCCAGGTTCCTAAGCTTGTTGAAAGATGAGTATTTCTTGAAAGAATTTGTTATGCCCTTTAAACGATCTATTGCAGAAAGAGTTATAAGAAAAATAATATTTGGATATGAATTGAAATTGATGAATGAAAAAATATGTTTTGAGTTTTTTGCAAGAACCTAGAGACCAATGATGAGGCTGGCTATTGTGATCTGATAACTATTATAAAGTTGTGGATAGTCTGAAGGTAGCCCATGAGTAATGGCATAGCGAAGGTAGGGGGTGCCCAGGGCAGAAGAGCACTTATCCACCCCCCGCCACCACAACCTCCTGACATCCCCCTCCGACACCAAGTGCCCCCTGCCTTCTGATCACCCCTCCCCCTCCCAGAACATCCTGGTGGTCTAGTGGGCTGGGGGAGGGTTGGTTCAGATCCCCTCAGGCTCAAGAACCTTCCACCCTCAACACCGCCCCCCTCTCTACTATTTGTCAAAAATCAGGCAGCAGGGATGCCCACTACCTCCTGCCAACTTGATGGCCCTTCTCTCTCCTGGTGGATCCTGGATGCACTGGAAAGGGCCTAAGGTCCTGATTGGCTCAGGTACCTAAGGCCCCTCCCTGTGCATCACCAGCATGCACGGGGAGGGGGGGGCTAAGCTCCTGATTGGCTCAGGTGATGCACTAGGAGGAGCCTAAGGCTCCGATTGGCTGTGGGGCCTTAGGCGCCTAAGCCAATCGGGACCTTAGGCTCCTTTCAATGCATCCAGGATGCACTAGGAGGGAGAGGGCTGCCATTAAGAAGAGCCAGACCTTCATGGTGGGAGTGGGCATCCCTTGTGATTTTCAACGAAAGGTACGGGGGCGGTGGCAGAGGGTTCTCGATATGGGGGTCCCAGCCCACTAGACAACCAGGGTCAATCCCCCCCAGACCACTAGACTGCCAGGATTTTGTGGGAGGGGTCAGGGAGATCAGAAGGTGTGTGTATGTGTGGGGGGTGCTTTGTGTCTGGGGTGTCGGAGGGAAGGGAAGGCACACATGCAAGGGGTCAGAGAGGAGGAGAGGTGCTGGCACTCCCACCAAGGGGCGGACTGCCCTCTCCCCCTTTACTAAGCCACTGTCCCTGAGGTCTTCTGAGAAGATTAGGTGAAGGTTTTTCTATTATTGATAGGTTTACTTCACCTAACTAATTGTGGATAACATTACATTTATTTCCATGGCATCACAGCAACACTAGATTTATTGAGAACACTGAATTCTAGCCGTAAAAACAGAGAAAGCATTAGATATATTCACTTAGGCTGGTGCGAAATATTTGCCAATTTTAATGTTATTTTCCGTTTATGAACTTTTTCTTTGCAAATTTTATTAATGCACTGAATAGTCTATTTTTTAAAAAAGTGATTGTTACAAGTTAGAGTATCTTTTCTTGATATGGTAAGTTTGATACGCTTCTCGGCTTCTGCACTGTCGGGTGCTTTCATGTAAGTGTTTTGTCACAGGCACACAATGGAAGAAAGAGTTCCTCTTTGTAAAGGGCCCTATCTATATTTGTAAAACAGGTCAGAAAAGTTAATGATCAGCAAAGATTTAAGCCACAAAAGGAATTAGGCTTTTATTTTCCTGTGGAAATCTCTGATTTGTGACTTCTATATCAGAGTAATACAAATATTTTTTTTAAATTAACAAGTAATTAAACTTCCAGCTATAGCCATGGTTATTACTTTTGTGTACCCGGCGAGATCATTAAAACCACGGTATTGAACTGGTTCCGAAACTTAATCAAAAGCCAAGAAGGGACCTTCCTGAGCACATGGGTCAGGTCTTACAATTCATTTTAGCCCAAAGAGGTCAAGAAGTGAGTAGATGAAAACTGTTTCCAGAAGAAATGCAATGGAAAATAAAGCAGTAAGGGCAAGCCTGCTTTCTATATTATCCTCCAGTCGCTGTATTTCTACAGAAATGCTACATGATACAATTATGTTCTTTAACTCAGGGCAGATACACACAAAAAAAACACTGTGTACAAATCTAAACAATGCCTTTTTTTTTTTTTTGTGTATCTCTGATCTACTTGAAAGAGAAAAACAAATTAGAAACCCCCCCACTTATGGCATGAAGATATACATGCATCATTAATTGATTGTACTTTTAACAAGCAAATCTTCCATATATGAAGAAGTGAACCAAGGAGTTGAATATAATGACTAAGAGACCCCTGAGATGCATGACGACAAGCTCAACTTAACCCTCCTGAATGATACAGACAAAAACAAACTAAGAAACCCTTGAAAACGAAACATATGCTGGCAGATTCAGTGCTATACCAAACTGAGGCAGAACTTGCTAATATGGTTTCAGTATTTCATGAAAGTGCCAGCTGGATGGATGATAATTTTTCTACCCCTGCAGGGCATCAAAGCTTTTATAAAATCATTCTTTTCACACATATTAACACTTGGCTTATTAAAAACAGATGATACTTTTGTTGTAAAGCTGCCTGGTAGAGGCCGCAAATGCATAATATGAGATAAGTCTCATTTTGAAAGCCCACTCTGACAAACAACAAAAACACTGACATTACAAATTGCAGCCGAGAATCAACGTTTACAGGACCTTCCTGTGACTGCCGCAGCTAACGTGTCACAGTAAGGGCTGAGAAGAGCTGTTATGAAAACATTTGCAGTAAGTTGCATAATTAAAGGTGGCTGCCAGAACGGAGCTAAGATATGCACAAACGTCTCTGAAACAAACGTGGCTCAGTAGAATCGGTATTGCAATGGGCCGCGCTCGGCTGCATCTAAGTGCACACTGGTTTTCTGCAGGGATTTCCACCGAAGTGCATAGAGCATGTCAAGCTTTTGCCCTCAGACATCATTCTGACCTGGAGCATAAATCTTTTTTTTTTTTTTTAGCAATTGAAAAAGTAACAGTTAACAGATCTACCCTTCATTCCAAGTTTTACAAAAAGTTGCTGAAGCCAGAATATGGGAAGTTATATTTGAAAAACAAACCAACCCCAAACCATTTCTTTAATTGAAATGCTTCATAGTTACACTGCATATTCCCATGATATAATGCAGTCACATTATCTCATAGGCTTACATTCATGGCCGCTGCTGGAAACAGGATATTTGGGTTTGATAGACTTTTGGTCTGACTCGGTTTGCAAAGCTTCTGTTTTTATATACTGTATTATGATACCCAAACTAGTTACTGGTGATTCCAGTGAGTACCTCATGCATCCTAAGTATTCATCAACTAACGCAAGAGATGATGTAAGTTTTGTTTTAAAATCCTTGGCAGATGTAGTGTGCATGCCCATTACAATACTGTTCTAATTGTCCAGCCACAAAGAGAAATGGGGGGGGAGGAAATGGGACAAATCAAACCTCAACGGGTAAATAAAGAAACAAGTTGAAAAGACAAATGAAGAAATGGTTTGCACATAGGTTAAAAAAAAAAAAAAAGAATCTTGAATTCAAACTTTTTAAATTTACTCAACCCCAAACAGACAGCACGCTTGCAGGAAACACAGCAAAAGAAAGCCTCCATCAGGGCCTATAGGAGGCTAAATACGTGATAACAACTAAGTTGCATGCACACGAAACAAAACTGAGTACAATAGGCAAGAATGGCCAAGAGACAAGCATGCATAGTACAGTCAAAATGCAACTTATCCCTTCATTGTATAACCATGATGCCAGCATGCCTTGCAAGGGTAGCTACTTACATCAAACAACTTTTCAATATACATTTCCTCATTGACCTTTTCTCGGAGTACATCCTGGTTTTGACGGACAAACATAATGTAGGTGTCTGCCAGATCCATCCCGGGTTTCTGCAGGGAAGAAACAGCAAGAGAACAGATATCTATGACTCACCGTGTCAAAAGACTCAGAACTGTGAATGCATGACATGGTTTTACTTCTGGCTTGCGCGTATGTAGAAAAGTGTGACAAATTATCAGCAGATATATCATATAACGTTATTTTCAGATATCTATTAAAAACTCCCTCTGGAGCCGGAGCTGACTTTCTATTTTACATGTCTTTGCAAATTAAGTTATTAAATTGCTGGTAGAAGATGCATTTCCTAGTGATTCGATTCAAAGTCAAGGGAACTTTTTGGGCAAGGCAAATTTGAATCTCCACTTCACCCTAAACAGAACTGATCTAAAGGACAGGAATTCTGGGATGGAGATGAGGACAATCCAAAATTTAATGCTAAATTTATTTAATCAATTTTCTATACCGTTCTCCCAGGACAGTGTGGTGCAGTGGTTAGAGCTACAGCTTCAGCACCCTGCAGCTGTGGGTTCAAACCCTGCACTGCTCCTTGTGACCTTGGACAAATCACTTAATCCCCCACTGCCCCAGGTACATTAGATAAATTGTGAGCCCACCAGGACAGATAGGGAAAATGCTTGAAGTACCTGTATGTAAACCGCTTTGAGTGTGGTTGTAAAATTACAAAAAGGTGGTTATACAAGTCCCAATTCCTTTACAATTTAGGGCATCCTCACCCATCTTTCTCTTCCATTCCCCTCCACACCTTAAAATTTCTAGAAAAGCTCCCTTAAATATTTTGCAGCACATTATCAGGAGCTATTTTAATTCAAGCAGCTCCATTGAAAAAGCAGGAACTTAACAACATACTGTAAGAATATAAGAATTGTTCTACTGGGTCAGACCAAGGGTCCATCTAGCCCAGGGGTAGGCAATTCCAGTCCTTGAGAACCGGAGGCAGATCAGGTTTTCAGGATATCCACAACGAATATGTATGAGATGGATTTGCATCCGCTGCCCCCTTGAGATGCAAATCTATCTCATGCATATTTATTGTGGATATCCTGAAAACCTGACCTGGCTCCGGCTCTCGAGGACCGGAATTGTCTACCCATGATCTAGCCCAACATCCTGTACCCAGCAGTGGCCAGTACTTGGAGGTTCTAAAAAGTGGCAAACTTTTAACTGCTGCAACACAGGCCTTGCCCTGGGAACAGAAACAGTGCTGTGAATCTACTTGGTTTTTTTTCTTGCTGAAAGGTGATATATCAAAGCCATGACCCTTTAACTTTGCTGCACTCATCCATCTAAATCTGCAGCTATATCTGGCTTTAAAGGTTAAGAATCATTTCATCTTCCTGAAACTGTCCATCTTTAATAGGGTAACGCTTGTCCTCTTATCTCAACACTCACAATACCAGAAATTTGCCTTAGCCTCATTTATTCTGGAGGTGTAAACAACACGGTGATGGTCAAAACCTCGTCTTGTGAGATTCTCTTCATATTCTTTATTAGCTTTCTTTATTAATGCTTTGCATCAATGAATATTCAAAAGATAGTTACATATATTTAGTCAAGGATGAATCTGCATATTTAGATAACCTGAATGCTATACTAGGTATGGTTCCAGTAGAGTCTGCTAGATACACATTGGCGTCCCAGTTATAGCAACCAAGATTCCAACATGCTTTACTTTTCTAGCAAGTCTGTGTTGTTTGGTACATAGACGAAACCATGTGAGACAAAGCTGTGCTGACTTTTACTTTCACAAGCGCTTTTTTCTTAAGTTAAATATTTTTTATTCATTTTTTCCCAAGGAATAAAAGTAAGGTAACAAAAGGAAGACTCAGAAGAAATCAAGGAGGATATTTCCACAATGAAAACAGACTTAACACAATTTCAAAGCAGAGTGGACACGCTTGAGACAAAACAACGAATGACTGAGGAAAATATCAAGGATCTTCACTGCTATTTCACAAGCACTTCTTAAATTATGCAGTCCCGGTCCAGCCATGGCCAGTATTTTGCCATTCTACCTCAGGGACCACAAAAACCCCCAAACCTCATTTTGAGACACAACTCCCAGGAAAACAGACTGAACACTATCCCAAATTTTTCCTTCCATCAGATCCATTAACCTTCCTGTTTACCTCAGATTAAAACCTTCAGCTGATCACTATTTCTCTGCAGTCTTCCTGAACAAATGATTCCTTAATCCCTCATCTTTCCCTACTATACTTGGCTGGACTTCTATTTAAATAAGCCACTTTTTACCTGGCTTTTGTGACGTTCCTTTTTTATGCTTTCCTCTTGTGAATCTGTGTTTTCTTGCCTTCTCCTTTCATAAGAATTTAGACCATAAGAATAGCCTTACTGGGTCAGACCAATGGTCCATCAAGCCCAGTAGACCGTTCTCACGGTGGCCAATCCAGGTCACTATTACCTGGCCAAAACCCAAGGAGTAGCAATATTCCATGCTACCGATCCAGGGCAAGCAGTGGCTTCCCCCATGTCTTTCTCAATAACAGACTATGGACTTTTCCTCCAGGAACTTGTCCAAACCTTTCTTAAAACCAGCTATACTATCCGCTCTTACCACAACCTCTGGCAATGTGTTCCAGAGCTTAACTATTCTCTGAGTGAAAAAAAAGTCCTCCTATTGGTTTAAAAAGTATTTCCCTGTAACTTCATCGAGTGTTCCCCTAGTCTTGTAATTTTTGACGGAGTGAAAGATCGATTCACTTGTACCCATTCTACTCCACTCAGAATTTTGTAGACTTCAATCATATCTCCCCTCACCAAACTCTTTTCCAAGCTGAAGAGCCCTAACTGTTTTAGTCCTTCCTCATACGAGAGGAGTTCCATCCCCTTTACCATCTTGGTCGCTCTTCTTTGAACCTTTTCTAGAGCCGCTATATCTTTCTTGAGATAAGGAGACCATTGATTCTTCTGTGTTCTATATGTGTATTCCCTTTCCCTCATTAGAGAACAGTATAAATCATTCTGGTGTAGTAAAGGAGGGAGGGGGCGGTCTACCCCGGGCGCTCTCTTGGTGGGGGTGCCGGCACCTCTCATCTCCAACCCCTGCTCCTTCCCACTCCTACCCCATCACGCACACACCTTCACTCCCCCACCCCCCACCGTACCTCTAGCTTTTTACCAGCGGTGCTCCCCTCTGACCTTACTTCCGGGTCCCGCAACAAGGAAGTGACATTAGAGGAAGAGCTGACGCTGGCGCAGGCAGAAAATTGGAGATGTCGCTTATGCTGTGGAAGCTAAACAGATACGGGGGAAGGGGTGTGCATGCGGCAGGGGGAGGGCGGGGAAGGAGCAAGGGGATGGAAAGAGGGCGAGAGGGGCGCCACCACCCCAGGCGCCTCCCACTCTCGCTACGCCAGTGCATTCATGGCTCCTTTTACTATGGTGTGCTATTCGATTAAGGGGGAAATTCTATAAGAGGCATCTAAAGATAGGTACCTTAACTTAATTAGTAAATGGACTTCAATTATGAGCTCTAACAAGCTTATAATTGAAAAAAAAAATGAATTGGGCAATAGGCACCTATCATCTTAGGCACGATTTGACGAAAGAGAGGTGCCTATTGCATGGCACCTAGCTCCAAAATAGGTGTGTTAAGGAGTGGAGAAGGACTTAGGTGCCTCTAGGTGCGATTCTCTAAAGCAGTGTTCCTTAAACCTGTCCTGCGGGGACCCCCAGTCAGTTGGGTTTTTAAGATATCCCTAATGAATATGCACAAGGCAGATTTGCATATAATAGAGGTGACAGGCATGCAAACCTGCCCCCCTGCCTCACCTTGAAAACCCAACGGTCTGGGGGTACCCTAGGTCAGGTTTAAGAACCACCGCTCTAAAGGACTTAGGCACCTATAATGTGGGCCTTTAAAAACCTGGCCTACATTACAGGCACCTAAGTTTTAAGTTAGCCATGATTCTATAATAGGTGCCTAAGTGTGATTCACAAGAGATAGGGCGCAGGTGATCGAGGCATATAGAGTGCCAGACTTTAAGAATAAATGGGATACCCATGTGGGATCCCTACAAGGGTCAAGATAAGAAAATTGGGTCATTAGGGTATAGACAGGGGGTGAGTAAGCAGAGTGGGCAGACTTGATGGGCTGTAGCCCTTTTCTGCCGTCATCTTCTATGTTTCTATGTTTACATAATTTCCCCCTTAGTGTGCACTAAAGGCTAAGAAGCACACCGGAATAAAAGGGGCTTCTCATCATTTAGCACATGGTAAATCTGTTTAATGCATCTTAGTAAAGGGAGCCCAAAGATTTTTGCAATTAGAGAATGTCATGGGGACAAATTTCTCCCCGTCCCCCCCACGGGAACTCATTTTCCCATCCCGGCGAATTCTTTTCCTGTCTCTGCTCTCTGCCTGCAAGCTCTGGAAGCTTCAAGAGGGACAAACAGAAGCAATTCACCTATGTCCCATTGCCCTGAAGAAGCGGCAGGCAGCCGTGAAACTTGGGTTCCCCGTTGGAAGGGGCTACCAACTGGTGTTTGTTTAGTCACATCACCCTCGATAATTATTTTCCACAACGTTCTGGAGTTTTTTTTGAGCCAGTTGAGCTATTGTGATTGCTCTCTTCATATCCGAGGCTTTTTCCTCCATTAAAGATTGATTTTCTGTGCTGTGCCAGAGCAGCTATTCAAATGGAGTTGTTTTTTCATAGAAGTTTAATTTTCTTCCTCCATCCCTTTTGTTGAAAGTTATTTGATAGTGAACAACTATTCCAACTCAATCATGATTCTATACTGTAGTTCTTTGCCTTGTGATCTTTCTGGTATCTCTTCTCCATGACGAAGAGCACCAACCTCTAGCCTTTGTCCTAACAGATTGGTAAGGCAAGACTTTCCTCTCCTAAATCTATGTTGGCTTTGACCCATTTAGCCACGTATATGTTCAGTAATTCTGTTCTTCAGAGTGGCATCTACCATTTTGCCTGCACTGATGATATATAGCTTCCTGGATCCCCTTCCATTGATCTCTCTTTAAAATTTGGTATTACATTAGCCACCCTCCAATCCTGCATCCAATTTTAAAGATAGGTTACAGACAGCTGCTAAATAGGTCTGCAATTTTATATCTGAGTTCTTTAAGAATCCTAACAGTATACTATCTGTTCCAGGTGATTTGCTACTCTTTAGTTTGTCAATTTGAAGTTTTGCATCTTCGAAGTTCATTGTGATTTACTTCAATTCCTCTGAATTACCACCATCAGAGATTTTTTTTTCCATTGTGGGTTTCACCCCAATATTCTCCTCAAAGATCAAAGCAAAGAATCCATTTTGTTTTTCCACTATGGCATTATCATCCCTGAGCACTTCATTAAACCTTTGCCCATCTAATAGTCCAACTGACTCCCTCACAGGATTGGCATCTCAACTTCTCAAATAAGGTGTTATTTTTATTAGTGGTTAAAGCAAGTTAAAAAAAATCATTTTGTCTTTTTCATCTTTGCTTTTATCTTCTAAATGTTTACCTATTCCAGAAACAGTGACATATGGGAATTTCACAGCTAGTGAATACATTTTCATGCAACTTATGGTTTGAGACTACAATCATTAAAAGACTACACACAAGGAAGAGTCACTGCAGCAGCTGGTGACATTTACCAAGTGGAATTATATTTCTTTGAGATGCCCACACTTTTTTCCATTAAGTGTATCTACCATATTTATTGAAATAAATTATTGAAATAAACTTGTAACTTTCAAGTGACCTCTGTTGGACGTGTTTGATCTAAGTAGAATCAAGAAAAGGCTCACAAATCTCCATAGAAGACAACCTCAAAACCTACCCTGCTTACATAAAAAAATAAATAAATTGAGTAAAGCGTTAAGAATATTTTTGCCGTGACAAAGATGTCTGATTAATAAAGCAATGTGTCACACACCAGGAAATAAAATACTTCAAAGCAGGGGCTATTCCACCTCCATTGGTTACACAAGTAACTGAATACACCGACAAGAGGAGTTAAAATAAGGGTGTAGGCTTCGGTAGATTCTTCCTAGGGTTAATCACTAGTTAACCTGGCAAGATGAACAAGCTGTTTAAAAAAAAAAAAAAAAAAATCCTAGTTAATTATATGCTGCAAATGCTCTTACTTCCTGCTGCTCTATCTAATCCCCCAGGTGCAAATTCTCGCTTTTACCAGACACTGGAAGGTGGGCCCAGATTCACTTTTTTTGTTGGTTTTTTTTTTACCCCCACAGCAACAGATTCAAATACAGGAAAAGAGCTTAACCTTTCACTAGCGGTTAACAATACAATTAAAAAAAAAAAAACACAGTCATGGTGCCTATTTAACAAAGAAAGGCCTGATTTTAAATACTCTATTCCCGTATCAAAGATGAACTAGTAGGCTCATTACAACTGACTCCACTTGATAGTACAACCCCCTTTGGCAAGGAAGAAAAAAGTTCATTGAACCACAACAAAATAATGAGCAATGCTTTTGCCTTTGTATATGGATAGAAATGACAAAGATGTCATTTCTATCCATCTAGTATAATAAAATGGTAAGCCGCGCATGCGCACTTCCTAAGTGTGTGCCGGTTTTCCGTGAGCTGTAGCAACACATAGGAAGTGCGCATGCGCGGCTTACGATTCTTTGAAAGACGCGGCGGTGGCTACTTTCACGATCCCCGCCTGCGTCGGACTTCCGACGCAGGCGGGGATCATGAGAGGAGCCACCGCCGCGTCTTTCAACTAAAAAAAAACCAAAAACAAGGCGGATGTTGGCCCGATGGCTAGAGTTCACCGCTGAGTCCGGTGAGGAGTGCTTCCCTCAACAGGAACCGTCGGGTCTAATTCAAATACTCCCGGCAGGTCGGGAGGGGGCGGAGCAGGCTCGCACGCCTGGCGGGGACCGGACAGGAACTAGACTCCCTGCAGGAGCCAGCCTGATGGCTGGAGATCACCGGACTGGACAGGGGGAGCAGGTCAGGGGGTGCTGCAGTACAGGAGGAGCAAGGAAGAGGTGATTCTGGACAGGGGGGGGAGGTAACAGGAAGGGAGGCCTACTGCTGGATAGGGGAAGCAGGGAAGAGGTGCTGCTAGACGGGAGGGGGGGGGGGTAAAAGGAAGGGCTCCTGCAAAGGAGAAGAGCTACTGCTGGATATGGGGAGCTGGAAATGGGGTGATGCTGAACAGGGGGGAGATAAAAGGAGAAGGGCTACTGCTATATAGGAGGAACAGGGAATAGGTGGGGGTGCTGCTGGACAGGGAGGAGGTAAAAGTAAGGGAGAAGGGCTGCTAGCACCCGTTAATGTAACGGGCTAAACAACTAGTATACATATATGAGGTCTGTTCAAAAAGTTCCAGGACTAATTCTATATAAATGTATTAAACGATCTTACAACTTATTCCACTGGGTCCTCTTCAAAGTACTCCCCTTCCCTACAAATACACTTTTCCCAACGTCGTTTCCATCTCTGGAAACAGTCCTTAAATGCATCTTCAGGAATCGCCAAAAGTTGCTGCGTCTAATTTTACTTTATGTCTTCAATAGTGTCAATTCGCTTTCCTTTCAGCATGGATTTAAGTTTAGGAAACAAGAAGAAGTCAGCAGGGGCCAAGACCAGAAAGTAAGGTAGCTGGAAAAGAACTATCATTGCATTTTTTTGTGCAAAATTTGGGAATTTTGACCCTTTGAAAACACCTTCCATGACTCATGACATGTTCCCCATAAGCCACTTTCAACATTTCATAAGTTTCTGTAGCGGTCTTACCCAATTTAAAATGGAACTTCATGCTGTGGCGCTACTCATTGAGGTTACACATGATGAAAAATAGCCGGTCACGAAAACACACTTTCACAAAAATTGCTGTAGTTTGGACATGAAAACAGATATCAACAAAAGGAAAAAAAGGAGTTTACTCGTGAGGTTTCAGGCTACTCAAATCCACCTAGCGCAGGGGTAGGCAATTCCGGTCCTCGACAGCCGGAGCCAGGTCAGGTTTTCAGGATATCCACAATGAATATGCATGAGATAGATTTGCATCTCAAGGAGACAGTGCATGCAAATATTCATTGTGGATATCCTGAAAACCTGACCTGGCTCCGGCTCTCGAGGACCGGAATTGCCTACCCCTGACCTAGCGCATCTCAAAAGAACTTCCCATTGGTACGCAATTCAAACTGTCCTGGAACTTTTTGAACAGACTTCGTATATATAAAATAGAAATGAAACAAATGAATAGAACATTTCTCAGAAAATAATAGGAGTCCATTCCTCATATGGATATAGATTACATTCAGACAAAACATGCCATTTACTTTACTTTCTACATACTTATATATAGATACAAATGAATAAATATGAGCAAGCATTATAAGATTACTTTTATAAGAGGCCACAAAGGCAGCTATTTTTAGCTTATTTTATCAAAAAATATACAATACTAGCACAAATTCTGCAGAAATAGCACCTAGATTGTGGGAACTGAAACTTAACACCTGCTGAAGAAAAGGCCTAAATGTTAACGCGTAATATACTTGCTCACATTTCACCCAAACTCTGGCCCAGAGCATGCCAACTGCACAGGCGTGTGCTGGATTGCACTCTACACACTGTTAGGTATTATCTAAGGCAGGGGTGCCCAATACGTCGATCGCGGTCGATTTGCTGTTTTGCTGTCCTAACTTTGTATTCTTACTTAGCTGGTTAGCACATTGAATATGGCCACTAGTATGCTAAGTTCCTGTTGCAACCTTACTCGTCTCCCAGTTAGGGGTTGGCTGGGCAATGGTGAATATTCAGTGGCATTATCTGGTTAAGTGCCACTGTGGGGGCAACGTTTATTAGCATTGTCAGGTTGTTTTTTTTTTCACAAGTTGTGCCATTTTAGCACAGAGTCTTATTGTATAAAATGGGACCTCATAGCACGACTTTTGGCAAAATAGCCCATCTTTGATAACGTTCCCCTTGAATATCAGCTGCCGGTTAGCTCTGCGGGGTTTAACCAACCAGGAGACCCTTTTGAATATCAGCCCCTAAATTTTATAGGAGTCCATTTAAGGGCAAACAACAGTGTTTTTGTGTGTGGAAATGGTCTATAGCTCTCTAAGGGCCTGATTTTGTATATTGCGACCACAAATCTGTGCGCATTGCCAATTTGCTTGCGCAACTTAATTGCTTAACAATCTAATTAGCACTGGTAATTTGGCAATTAACAAGTAATTGTAAATGTTCATGCAGTTCTCTTGATCTGGGCTTTGATGATAGTTTTTTTTTGTATGATTAGAATATTTATCTATTGCTTTTGTTGTAATATGTTGAAAATTACGAGGGCTGATTGAAAAGTAATGAGACTGCCTCTGGTTCTCTTGCTAAGAAGTAGACGCAGGAATGTTGGTGCTGGTTTTGTGTGGCTCATACTTCGACGTTTCTGGACCTGCAATTGGACAGCCATATCCTTTATTGTTGGGCACAGCGAGAGGATGAATGTCTTATGTTTCGTCATGGCAGAGGAGGAAGATGTGTCTGTGAGAGTACACCAGAGGTGTGTGATTGAATTGTGTGTTAAACTTGGAAAGAGAAGTAATGAAATTCTTGAAATGTTATAGCAAGCATAACAACACAAAATTCAATCTCACACCTCTGGCATACTCTCACAGACACTTCTTCCTCATCTGCCGAGACGAAACATATGAAGTTCTTCCTCACCCTGTGACCCAACAATGAAGACTATGGCAATCAGCCCCTATACTTTGTTTCTTGTTGTGAAACTATTATAAATAAAGATTTTTAAAAACCTCAACAAGCAATAATTGCCACTAATTAGAACTAATTACACAACTTTCTAAGCGTATTGACTAAATGTATCTTTATTGTAAACCATTTCTATCCCATGTACTGTCAAATGTATCTTTATTGTAAACCGCTTCGAACTTCACGGTATAGCGGTATATAAGAAATAAATTATTATTATTATTCTATAAAGTGGTGTGCTACATTCCCTCTAAGCAAAGCACATGAGCAATCGTTCATACATTCTAGTAGCATCACTCACAGATTTTACATGGTTGCTCATAAAAATACTTGCAAATCTGGAAAATTGTTGGTTTTTAGAACTTGTTGCCCACATGAAAAATTTCTTTTTATTACTGAATTCAGAAAAAAACAATTCTTTTTTGTTTCTGCCCGTCAAAACTATTACAATTAAGACTGTACATTATCCAGTTTGTTCTTCGATTAAAATACTGGGAATCACACTGGATCAGAATTTAACTATGCAGAAACAAGTTAATATAGTAATCCGCAAGGCTTTTTATACTTTATGGAAACTGCGGACAGTTAGGGCTTACTTTGATATCACCACATTTAAGCTCCTGGTTCAATCACTGATACTGGGACACCTGGATTACTACAATACAGTTTATCTTGCAGGGGTAAAAAGGAACATCTCTAGATTGCGACTTATACAAAATAAAGTGGTGAGATTGATTTTTTGTTTGAAAAAATGTGATCACGTGTCCCCTTTTTACTGCAAATTACATTGGCTACCTATGGAGGCCCGAATAATCTTTAAATTTGGTTGTACAAAGCCACGGTAGTGGCTGCTGCATGGCAAAAGCTCTGATGCCCATTAAATCCCTATAAGCATCAGAGCGATTACGGTGGAAGCAGCTATTACTGCGGCTTTGTAAAGGGAGCTCTGTGTGTTTTCGTAAGTACAAATTAATACAGAGGTCAAGATCAATCCTTCCACACTCAAGGACAATCCAACGATGGAAACTACCTCCCCTGTCTGCATGCCATGTTCGAAGGAAGGCTCTTTTTGAGACCACCTTCGAGTTTTAGGGGCCCAGAATCTGGAACAACCTCCAAGGCAGCCTTCGACAAACACCCACATACTGTACTTCCAAATTCAGGAAAGCACTTAAAACTCACCTTTTTTCCTCAATGCATTAACTCATTTCCATGCAGTTCCCTTGCATGATATTTTCCATGCAATTTCTTTGTAATATCTATGTCTCTATAGTAATTCTAATATTGTGTAAGCCACAATGATTCCTTGCTGACATTTGCGGGATACAAGAGTTGGTATAGTATGCAAGAGAGGCATGTAGAGAGGTAAGCAGCCATTAAACAAAATCATAAAACATATCATGCTGTCTTTCAGCAATTGTATTCAAAAGTAGGATCCAATCTGAAATCTCTGTTGTGGGCTTGGATCTACCAAAGTCACCGGGGGGGGGGGGGGGGGGGAGGGGAAGGTGGGGGGAGGGAATGTGCACCTGCAAAGACCAATCGGTCTTATCTCACTGGCCGACCAACATCTCTGGTGTGTTATCTCCCTACTATGTAGGAGACATGAGCCAGAAACAAAGTATAAATTAGTCCCCCCATGGAGAATTATTACATCTTTACCCATTTTTAATAGTTATATCGGGAATACAGGCAGTCCCCAAGTTACAGACATCCAACCTAAGTATGACTCATATTTAAGAATGCGGTTTTGGCTTCATTTGATTTCACTGAGCAGTATTTCCAGTGGCATAGACTCCTAAACTTCTCCTGTCCTGAATGGTTGTAAGGTACCCAAGACAGGATTGAAAAGCCCTGATTTAGATAACATGGCAAAATGGCGAGACTTTCCTCTAAAGTCCTTAAACCCTACCACAACAGAAAAGAGGACTCTGCTTGAGTTTTATCCAGAGTACAAAGTCATTTGTTCACGGGAACTTAGCTAAAATTCTCTCCAAAGTCAAATGTTCTCCAAGTGTGTTGCAAACCAGAATACAGTACAAAGTGATAAGCATTAAAAAAAAAAAAAAAAATACACTGGAGACATAATGAAAGCAGATGGTGAAATAGATACACTGCATGGTGCTTTTACACATTATTTTAAAGACTAGAAAGAAAGAAGGATTATAAAGCCATACTTACAGGAACATCAACATATTTGGCAGCAGCTTTTACCTTTATAAAGTAGAAAAGACACAAGTGGATAGTGATCATTCAGTTACTGCTTCAGAACAAAGGTTCTAATGCGAATAAGCTGGTTCAGTAATAATACTTACAGTGAAAGAAAGTATTGATGAGAAGAAAGTGCCTTCATCGTATCTTGACAATTTAGATAGTAAACCTTCTAACACAGAAACAAGCTGCATGGAAAATATATAACGCAGACATGGTTAAAGAAGTCGAGGGAGGGCAGTGTCACTTTACTAACCCCCTAAATTCACCCCAACCACCTTTAAAAATGCACATTTACCGTATTTTCACGCATATAAAGCGCATACGTGTATAGCGCGCGGATCCAAAGCATTTCTGTAAAAACAATTCTATATAGCACGCACACGCGTATACCGCGCATGCTGCTAAAACCTCCTCCCGCCTCTGGCCTGCGAACCGGCATCCTCCCCCCCCTCCGTTCGCGTCACCCCCCCTCCCCCGCGATCCTACATCCCCCCCAGCACCGCAAAGACATCTCTTACCCGATTGGGCACCGGCACCAGCACCAATGCACAGGACGTGCCAGTGCCAGTGCCCAAAGATCCTCCCTCGTTGGGCTGGGCTGGGCTGGGCGGTGCGAGGGAGATCCTCCTTCTTCCCTGTGCCGGGCTGGACTGGGTTTTGAGCACTTGCGCATGCTCAAAGCCTTCTGGTCTCGTTCTCTCCGAGATTCTCAATCTGAGTCTCAATCTGGTCTCGCTCTTTCCGAGATTCTCAATCTGAGAATCTCGGAGAGAGCGAGACCAGAAGGCTTTGAGCATGCGCAAATGCTCAAAGCCCAGTCCAGCCCGGCACAGGGAAGAAGGAGGATCTCCCTCGCACTGCCCAGCCCAGCCCAGCCCAAAGAGGGAGGATCTTCGGGCACTGGCACGTCCTGTGCATTGGTGCTAGTGCCGGTGCCCAATCGGGTAACAGATGTCTTTGCGGTGCTGGGGGGGATGTAGGATCTCGGGGGAGGGGGGTGACACGAGCGGGGGGGAGGATGCCGGTTCGCAGCAGGGATGCCGGATCAGAATGAAAAAAAAAATTTTTGTACAACGCGCTCACACATATAACGCGCATGGTTATGCACGGTTTGTAAAATCGTGTATAACGCGCGCGTTATATGCGTGAAAATACGGTAAATCAAAGGCAAAATAAATGGAGGAAGGCAAGGGATAATCATTTGTCGTGGAGGAAGTAAGCAGCTATAATTAGTCATTTTTGGCAGCTGACATCTGGGTTGTATCCTTAATGTTACTGACAAAACAAGTGGGCAGACTAGATATGCTGCATGGTCTTTTCCTGCTGTTATTTGCTAGATTAGAATCTCAAGACTTCAGGTTTTGGATTTGATTGCTCCGTACCTGACCTAATGGGCTGAGAGCCAGGAAAGCTCAGAGTTCAAGTCCTCACTGAGGTTCTTTGTAATTTTGAGCAAATATCTCACCCTCCCATTGCCTCAGGTACAAACTTAGGGGGCAGTTGTATAACTTGACACCAAAATGTGGGTGCGTTTAGCACCAATTATATAACGATTTCAGGGTGCACCTAAGCCATTATGCTGTGGAATACTAATGTAAAACCATTTCGACATGTTAAAATTTAGGCCACTCATAGAAACACAGAAACATGACGGCAGATAAAGGCCACCTTAAGATCATCGCATACAATCACACCCAAGTCCCGCTATTCCGTAGTGCACATAAGTTCTTCACCCCCTAAACTGTACCATTCCCTCAGGTTTTTGCAGCCCAAATGCATGACCTTGCATTTCTAAGCATTAAATTTTAGCTGCCAAATTTCAGACCATTCTTCAAGATTCGCCAGGGCTTTCTTCGTGTTATTCACAACATCCGGTGTGTCTACTCTATTGCAGAATTTGGTATCATCCGCAAAGAGTCAAATCTTACCCGACAACCTTCAGCAATATCATTTATAAAAATGTTAAAAATAACAGGCCCAAGAACAGAACCTTGAGGCACACAACTGGTAACATCCCTTTCCCTCAGAGCGATCTCCGTTGATCACTACCCTCTGTTGTCTTCCATTCAACCAGTTCCTCACCCAGCCCATCACTCTGGGACCCATGCCAAGGGCACTCAGTTTATTTATTAGATGTCTATGTGGAACACTGTCAAAGGCTTTGCTAAAATCTAATACACCACATCTATTGCACTTCCTCTATCCAATTCTCTGGTAACCTACTCACTTACAATAGGACAATGGCTGGCCTAACTTGGTGCATCTAAATATGGCATTTAACTGATAGAGCACCATAAGTTGGTGACATGCCCTTGGCTCTGTCCACATGTATGACCCCTTGCAAGTTATACATTAACTTTGGCACCAATGTTATAGGATATTGCCTAGCACTTACATGGGTAACTGCCAATTATTACCATCTCTGATTTCCATACATGCTATTATTCTATAAAATATGTGTATACTAGGTACCTACAGCAAAGGAGTTGTGAGGATAAGATGTCAAGTAATCAGCCGAGGTTGTATCGTTCAACCTCGGCTGATTACTTGACATTTTATTCTCACGACTCCTTTGCTGTGTGTCTTTTGCTCTTGTCGTTGAGGTCTGTCCTTGGCTTCCGATTCAGTGCCTATACTAGGTACCTATCATTAGATGCCAAGTTATAGCATGAGGGGGTAAGACTTTAAACCCTTAAGAGATAGGGATATACCTACTGTACCTCACTGTATCTCACTTCGATCAACTACTGAAAAAAACCCACGAGTTACAGTAAATCCAAATACCTTCCCTCCCCTTCAGGTACCTGGGTTATTTCCTTGCCTTAAATAAGTCATAATATAAATCATACCTGAAGCAACAAAGGGTGATGTGGTCTGCCTAAGGCCATAAGAAGTGTGTGTGAGAATTGGGATTTGAAACCCCCAACTTCCCTGGCTCACACCCTGTTTCTCCAGCCATTAGAAGTGTTAATTGCGTCAACTGTGGTGGTCAAACCACCACAGTTGACACAATTATGACTCCACTCTCTGTGGTTCTGTTATAAGTTTTGTGGAGATCTTGGTTCTTCCTTTTTTTCCCCTCTGGCCACTAGGTCACTCTTTCACCTCATACTTCTGTATTGCCAAGGTTTAATAAGGAGCTCCTGTTGGTCTTGCCCTCTTTCCCACCATTCTCCTACTTGAAAGGTAAGGGTGAAATTGCTGTTAAGTGGCTGGGGATAAAATCAACTAGACATATTCAACAGTTAACTCCTCAACTGCTGTTATCAGTCGTGAGACTGAGCCAACTGCCTCCTTCACCTATGGAGGGTTGCCACAGTTGCATCCATAAAGCAGTTTGTGAACCAAAGGATGCAATCTTTCCTCATTATTTGCATTGTCTCTATACAGCAAGTTAAGAAGGACTGACAAAGTTTGTATTAGTTTTGACGGAGGCACGGAGAGTGTGTGAGAATGAGAACATGGAGAAACATTACCATAGGTAAAGGGCCTTCCATAACAAGTGACAGTCTTGGAACAGTAGTAATCCACCAATTAGAACAATAGAATACGAGAGAGGAGATGCCTTGAAAAAAGAATTCAAGACTGCACGGACTACGAGTGACCCTGGCAAGCTACTTTATCTCTTGATGGACTGGCCAACTGACAAACAGAAAAATTTATAATCGTACCTTTGTATCCCCCTCACTAAAAAAAAAGGAAAATTCTCCAAGATTTGAAAACCTTCCTCCCAAATGTGTTTGCCTAAACAATTCAATTTTCTTCAACAACTGAAAAATGGAAAGATCTCTTCTAAGAATAAACACTTTAGTGCTGCTGGTGTTCTGTCCAGTTGGAGTCACCATAATAGCAGTAACAGCTTTCACTTCTTTCTGAAGCCCATGCTATCACCTCCACGACATGTATTACGTAGATTATGAAACCACTTAGGCAGAGAAATAACTTAAGCAACTAACACCCCTCTCCCCTCCACCTCCTTTTACAAAGTCGTACGACAATGTCCCTGAAGCCCTCACTTGCGCCTAGGGTTGCCTAAGGATGCTTAAGGTCACTTCTGGCATAAACCATGCCCATGCCGGCCTCAGGTGTCCTTAGGCATGCCTAGGCACTTCCACAGGCACGCAAACAGTGACTTACAACGTAGGCGTCCTAATTGGTTAGACGGAGGTAGGACGCCTACCACCGGCTAACTTCGGGATGCCATTATTATAATCCAGGCCTAAGGATTCCCACATTATGGACAGGCTAACCAGTTAGCACAGTAGTAATATCAGCACGCTAGTTCATTAGTACATCCATGTCCATTTTCTGAAATGCCCCTCCCACCAAAAAAATTACCACCATGAGGTTAGCGAAAGCAGATTGTGAAACTAACACAGAACTTTTTAGTGCATCCTGCATTAGGCCATAAGCACTCTAGGGGCTAGATTCACTAAGCTCACCGATCAAGTCCCAACCACTTAGCGACCCGGACCCGATTCACTAACCTGCCTCCCGATCCGATTCCGATCCGCGCATGCAAATGAGGGGAAGGACATCCATAAGTAGGGAAGGCAGCGATTCACAAAAAAAAGTAAGGAACTCCGACTGGGCTGGCTGATCAAGAAAGAAGCGACTGGTGAGGACCAGTCGCTCATGTCCTTGCCGACTGTTCTGCAGGTCTGAAATCGCTTCACATACCGCCCTGCAGCCATGAAATCTACTTCCCCCAAAGCAACCCCCAAGCACAGTGGACACTGCTCCTGTGTATAGGGAGTAACATCGCCGGGTGACTAGCGTGGCTGGAGACAATAGCAGCCGGGAAAGAGGGGGGGGGGGGACACGTTTGGTTCCCGGTTCCCACCAAGATCCGCTCGTAAGAATCCACACATCCAGGTGTCGTCAGCACTCTCTGCACAACATCCCCAGCTCTGGCCAGCCTGGAAAGCATGAGATCTAGCCCAGAAAATGAAACCGTAGTTCCTCGCAAGGCACCACCCCAGAGTTGGTACTGTGCTACTGCTTTTCCAAAATAATCCATTTTCGGGGCAAACAAGTTATTTTCTAAAAGCCAGGATACTACCGGGTAGTCAGGGCATGAAACTTTACAACGGTTGATACCAAAAGTGGTGGCTCCTGCTTAATCCAATTTATTAGCGGCTGTTTAGTAGAGGGTTTTAGCTCGCGGGTTTAAAGCGGGGCTTGCACTGAAGTCGGGGGCAGCAACTGCAGGAGAGTTCCAGTTAAAAAAGAAAAGTTGTTACGGAGGCGAGCGCATGCGCGGATCATCCACAAGCAAAGACGATGGTCTGCGCATGTGTCAGGATTGCTCTTCTGCGATCTGTGTGGTCGGTTGGGGGCGTGCCTCTGATCGGCCTAATTAGCTTGAGGACACATTGTGAATCGGGAGCCCGGACACGGACCGGAAAGGTAAGGGGGCTTAGAGAATCTAGCCCTTCGCATAGAAAATTACCTAATATACCTGAATGTAACTTGTCTTGAGCTAGTACTGAAAAGGCATGAGTTAGTTATAAACAAACTAGTCTTTAAGCCCGTTACATTAACAGGTGCTAGAATAGATGTGTCTGTCTGTCTGTGTTTCTTTATCTCTCTCTCCTTGGCCGCTGTCTGTATCCTTCTGTCTCCCCCTCCCCCCCCGAGCAAAGCTGTCTGCCCCCAGCACCCACCTCCCCCCAAAATGTCTCTCCATGGCCCTCTTCTGTCTTCCCCCCCAGAGCAAAGCTGTCTGTCCCCAGCACACCTCCCCCCAAAGCAGCCCCCTTTCCCTATCTCTCCATGGCCCCTTCTGTCTCCCCCCAGCACACCCCTCCCCCCAAAGCAGCCCCCTATCCCTCTCCCTGCCTCTCCATGGCCCCTTCTGTATTCCCCCCAGAGCAAAGCTGTTTGCCCCAAGCACACCCCTCCCCCCAAAGCAGCCCCCTTTCCTTCTCCCGCTGACTCTCTCTCTGGCCCCCTTTCTCTGTCTGTCTTTCTGTCCCTCTCCCTGCCCCTGTGTCTTTCTTTCTTTTTGTCTCCCTCCCTCCCGCTGTCTGTCTGTCATTTTTCCCCATTTCCCTGTGCAGCAGCATTTCCATCCCACTTCCCTATGCAGCAGCAACAGCATTTCCCTCCTATCCCCCCCTTTCCTGTGTAGAAGCAGTAGCAGCATTTTCCCCCACTCCCCCTTTCCCTTCTCTTCCCTGCTCCGTTCGGCCCCTCACCCTTCTTTTACTGCCGTTGTTGATCCGGCCTGCTCCTGACCCTCCCACCGCCGACAAACCTCGGGGCTCCAGCTGAGTAGGCAGCACTTTAAATACGCTGCTTTGCGGCCTTCTACTGGCGATTTCCTCTGCCGTGTCTGTCTCCGATGATGTCATCAGAGATGCGGCAGAGAAAATCGGCAGAGAAGGGCGCGAAGCAGCGTGTTTATAGTGCTGCCTACGCCGCTGGAGCCGGGAGGCGACGTAGAGGGCAGGGGGTGCTAGCGGCCGGCAGCCGCCACTCCACAGGTGGAGAGCAGGGAAGGGCGCGCATGTGAACTTGTCTTGCCTTGTGAGGCCAGACCGTTAAGCCGCGCATGCACACTTCCTATGGGTCGCTACAGCTCACGGAAAACGGACGCACGCATAGGAAGTGCGCATGTGCGGCTTACCGTTTTATTATATTAGATCCTTTCCCCTCCCTATTACTTCGCCTTTCTAGGAAGTGTAAAGTCCAGACATGCAACCACTCACGAAATGTGTGTGGCCAGCTTCACCCTCCCAACTAGGCCCAAGGCTCTAAACATAGTTGGATGCTTCACTTGTTTTGCATGTGCCTACATAAACACACACTTATTTGCACATCAAGCTTCCAGAAAATAATAAAAATATGTTGAAACTGATTTTATACTTTTTAAGCATTGTTCTGGAACAGTAACTAAAAATAATACAACAGATCTTCTTTGGTTAAACAGATGTGACCCATTCTACAGAGCCAGTTGCTTTCACAGTGGTTAATGATATCGCAAGTCATTTTAACACTTACTGTCAAATGAAAACAGCATAACAAAACATCTGTTTGACAAATGCTACTTATAAATGGTACAAAAATATTAAATAATAGTTACCTATTATATACTAGATTTATTCTCCCTGTTAACTCATGGGAGGGGGAGGGGGAATGGAGAAATGATTTTCACAGCTACAACCTCTCTCTAATGGGAAAATACCGTGTATTTCATAAAAAGTATAGATACAAATAAATTAAATCAGTGGTTCTTCAATTTGTCATACTATACTACACAATGTCTTATATTTTGCATTATTCCACTAAGGTTCAGTGCAGATTACATTACAAGAAGTCTTCCAATTAGAGGAAAATTTCTACAGAATGCTAAAAATATATATTAAAAAATTCTTTCAGTTCTACCAATGGCAATGGCATTATGTTATATTAGAGAATAAACAAGTTAAAAAAAAAGTCTTCTTGAAATAATACTAGGATCCAATTTGCCTAATCTGAAGAGGAAGCTGGTTCCATATTTTCACTCCTTGAAATGCAAAAGAAGATTCTAACATACTGGTACATTCTCTCTCCTCTGCCACAACCATGAGGTCCAGTCCCTCTCCCTTCCCTTCCCCAAGGTCCAGTATTTCTCCCTTCCCCTTCCCTTGTATCCCCATCAGGTCCAATATGTCTCCCTCTGCCCCCCTTCTTTCCCACCTCAGATCCAGTGCCCTCCTCTCTCTCCCCCAACCAGGTCCAGCATCTTCCCCTCTCATGTCTCTGCTGGTGATCCTTCTCAGCAGGGCAGCAACAGCAAAATTAAACACCGTAATGAGTACTCTACTATCCTTGATGCTGTGGTATCCCACCCAAACAAAAACAAGGCATTTGATATACCGTGAGGCTCAAAAAAGGCACTAGGTCTTATTTTTGGGTAGGGCCTATTTTTTTCATGTACATGATCATCTCTCCCTTCCTCTCCTTCACCCCAATTCTTCCTCTTTCCTTCATCCCACATGTACAACTTCTTTCCTTCCCTCTCACCCATCTCCTTGTGCCTTCCCTCTGCAGCATCTTTCTATCCCTCCCATCCCCCTATGCAGCAGAACTTTTTGCCCAGCTTCCATCCTTCTCTCCCTCCCATCCCTCGTACAAAACCCTTGAGCAACTGTTGCCGCCCCCGCAAAACCTCCATTCTTCCCTCCCAACCGATCCCCGCTAACTGCGACCCTAAATACCTTCCGGCAGAGAAGCGTCGGGCCAGCAGGACTCAAAAGCTACTTCGCGGCCTTCTCGCTGGGACCTTCTGTGTGCCGTGTTACTGATGATGTCATCAGTACACAGAAGGCCCCAGCGAGAAGGCCGCGAAGCAGCCTGTGAGTTCTGCTGGCCTGACGCTCCTCTGCCGGATGGTAAGTCACGGTCAGCGGGGATCGGTTGGGAGGGATGGATGGTGGGTCAGCGGTTCAGCTGCACGGCAGGGGCGGTTCGGGGGGGAAGCGTAGCTGCCTACAACTAGGGCTTATTTTCGGGGGTACGGCTTATATTAAGACCTACCCCAAAATCATTCTAGGGCTTATTTTCTGGGAAACACGGTACAACCTTTCAGGAATAATCAAATCAGTTTATAATAGAAATCATAGGAAAAAGAAAAGAACTACATAATAATAATAACTTTATTCTTCTATACCGCCACAATCTTGCGACTTCTAGGCGGTTTACAGTCAAGAGAGCTGGACATTCAGCAAATTACAATATGCAGATAGTCAGAGGAAATACAGAGAGCAGATACTTTAAGAAAGCACGGATATAGAAATACAATTTGTTGAGCAAGAGTATAAGATATACAGTTTGGTAGGCAATGTCCGAGAGGACCTGTTTGGAATAAGCCGCACATTTCAGAAAATACAGCGAAAAATTACGATATGATAAAGATAACAGTTTATATGTATCACAGTACCGTGAAATTCAAGTGGGCTAAGGAGGGTAGAGGGGATAAGGGTAGGAGGTCGGGGGGGGACCGTTATTGGGGAGAGAGAGGGGAGAGCGAGTCAATTGTTTAGGTATTTCAGGAACAGGTATGTTTTTAGGCGCTTCCTAAATTCCCTGTAGGTAGTAGGCGAAAGCAGTTGATCTAGGTCTTTACCGCATAAGGCTGCTTGATGAGAGAAAAGGTGTTCGTGGTGTTTTTTCAATTTGCAACCTCTAACTTGAGGGGAATGTCAAAAAGACAGTGGAAAATGGGGAGAAAGGAGAAGGACAAGAAAAAATATATAGAAAATACAAAATTATTTACACTATTAGCTAACTGTGCACCACTGCTGGTCTGTCACAACTCCTAGATGTTCAAAAAAAGCTAGGGAAAGTAAGTGGATCTTTAGGGCTCCTTTTATGAAGGTGCGCCAGCGGTCTTAGCGCGCGCTACACGCGCTTCCATAGAGCTTGCGCTGGTATTTTTCGTGTAGCGCGGGGGTTAGCGCGCGCTAATCTTCAGCGTGCGCTAAAAACGCTAGTGCACCTTCGGAAAAGGAGCCCTTAGTGAGGCCTTAGGACCATTCAGCAAAGGAGTTTAATGGGAAAGGAATTTGACAAGGTAGGGGCAATATAGAAAAATGCTGAGTGGCAGGGTGGACTCTCGGCGGGGAGCAAGGGGCACAGGGGAAAGATAGACAGTGAATCAAAACTGAGAATAAAGGGCCAGATGGGGGAAAAGGGGGAAGAAGAGAAGAGAGGATTTCAGCATGAAGCACCCAGGCCCAAATTCTATAAATGGTGCCGCTAGTTAGGTACCTAATAGTGCCCATTTTAATTGGTTTAATTGCCTTTAATCAACGCAATAATTGATTGTATTGTTTAAAAGCAATTAAAATCTCTTAAAAAAAAAAAAAGATGGTGCCTCCACAGATAGCGCTGGAGGCGCCTAAGGATAAAATAGGCATGGTAGACGCCGGAAGCACCCCTAGGTGTCAGTAGGCGCCTCCTTAGTTGCGATTCTTATCACTCATAGGCGCTGGAAATGTAGGGACCCTTGAAAACCTTGGTCTACATTTTCTGCTGCCTATTCGTGATACAGCCCCAATTCTGTAAACGTCGCAGTCAACGTGACTGACGCACGATCGGCGCCGTTTTTGTGGGCAGCTGCCAATCGCAGTGCCGTTTATAGAATCCTGGCCCTTGCGTATTAAGATACGGATCTTAATACGCAAATATGAAAAAAGGAACGGGGAGTCAATGGTGATATGCCAGAAAGGGGGGGGGCTTTGTAATATGGTCAGACCTTTGGGCAGGTGAGAGTAGTTGAACTGTGGTACTTTGGACAGTCTGGAGACGTCTGATGGGTGTGTTAGGAAGACCATTATGGTAACTGAGATGGGAAGGAACAAGTGAGCATAACAGTGTTGCCTCAAAGGACACTGGGTGAAGCAGAGTCTCCAAGAACATACGAGTATGACCGTTTTTAATTTTGCTATCGTTGCCCCATTGTAGGGCCCCCAGCAAGAATGGAGGTTTGAGAAGGGATGATGCTGGGCCATGGGGGTAAACAGGAGAGTACAGAACAAAGCAGCAACTTTCAATTTTAGACAGTCTAGAGCTCATGTGACTTCCCTTCTCAAATGCTAGCCTGCAACACTGGGGATAGGGGAGGGCATTGCCCCCTCTCACTGCCAAACCATGCCTACGGAAGATTTTGGACACCTAGAAGACAGTAGGGAAGGGAGGATTCTGGACATGGAAAAGGGGAGGGGGGGAGGGAGGGAGAGATTTTGCACATGTGGGGCTTGGGCCTTGAACCGTCCATCCCTGAGGGGGGGCACATTGCTGAAAGGCACCCTATTTCCTTGGGTCAGCTCTGTTTAGGAGATGGCAGGTGCATCTGAGTTAACTGCAACAGTGTACTAGTGCACTAACTGCAATGGAGAGTGCATGCCCATTCCCTTGCCCATAACCTACACATTCCTGCTGCGTAACAGTCGTTGCACGAATTAGCCCCTTGGAGCAATGAGGAGCCGGGGAGCAGGAATTCAGGTCGTATAACACTAATCTGTCCTATCATGGGGAAAAGGGAAATTAAGCCTAAGAGTTCAACACCTGCTGTATCTGGTCCCATGGACAGGCATTTGACATTATTTACTGAAAATCCACCACAACCTTCACTTGATATGAACTCTCCCATGTCGGGTGCATCAATGAGCCCCCGCGAAAAGACTCCCCCCTTCACCCGGTATCAAGTGATAGCGGGAAAACTATCCCCGCTATTTCTACTGAATATGTGGTACCCTCTACTCAGACAAGTAAATTAGTCTTTACTGAAATACAGTGGTGCCTCGCATAACGAACGCCTCGCACAACGAACGCTGCACACAACGAACTTCGTGTCTTGATTCACACAACGAACTTCGTTTCACACAACGAACTTCACACAACGAACTTCGTTTCACACAACGAAGTCGCCCGAGCTGCCGATGTATTGCATCCTTCCGCGCAGGCACTGCAGGCAGTCGTTAGTCACTGCGCTTAACTGCCCTCTCTCACTGTATACAGTCGTCCTTTTAAGATAAACTCAATATTTTTTTATATATCATGGCTTCTAAAAAAAGCAGGAAGGTGATTTCTGTTAAAATGAAACGGGAAATAATTAGAAGGAGTGAATGTGGAGTAAAACAGTGTGACCTCGTCAAAGAGTTTGGCCTCAGCAAGACCACCATTTTCACCATTTTGACAAATTTATCTTTTTTTATGTCATCTTAGCATATTTTATGCTGCAGAACGAATTATTTTTTTTAACATGTATTGTTATGGGAAAACGCGTTTCACATAACGAACTTTTCGCATAACAAACTTGCTCCTGGAACGAATTAAGTTCGTTGTGTGAGGCACCACTGTACCTAAACCACTTGAATTTTCAGGTGAAGTAGAGGATCAACCACTAGCAGTGGAAAAACAAGATATTACCCTTAAAGATTTGTGGTTAGGCATTTCTAGAATTGAAGGGTTTCTCAGAGAATCAGTGAAACAAACATTGGATTATTCACAGTCTGTGTCTCAAAAGTTTGAAAATGTGGATTCCAATTTAAGTTGTTTGGATAAAAGATTAAGTGCGGTTGAAACCCAAAGTAATACACTGCAAGCTGTCTCAGTATCTGCTGTTAAGGATTCTATGGTGTTACATTCTAAAAATGGAAATGATGGAAAATGTGCATAGAGCGAGGAATCTCCGCTTGGTTAATTTCCCAGTGACTCATTTATTATCTCCTGAAATTTGTTAAGGAAATTTTTTAAAGAAATACTGGGGATTACCCAATGCGGAAAATTTCCCAACAAATAATTATTATTACGTTCAGCAAAGAAAAATACAATCCGCCCAGGAGGTGGACCATCTGGTCACAAATGAAATAAATTTGACAGAGTTTTTGGAAGATAGTCAGGATGTGATCCAGAGTAGGTCCACTTTGGTAATAACATGCATGAGTGAGATAGATAAGATGCTAATAATGAAACTTTACTTTAAAAATAGGTTGACAAAATTTTGTGGAGATTTGGTTAGAATTTTTCCTGATGTCTCAAAAGCTACACAATTAAGAAGGAAAGAATTTTTGAAATTAAGAAGAGCTTTAGCTCTTGAGGCATCTTTTTATCTAAAATTTCCATGTAAAGGTCTTGTTAAATTACAGGACATTGAATATGTATTTTGGGATCCCATTCAATTGCAACAATTTCTAATAGCTCGAGAACAGAAATGAGTTTCTTTTTCCTTTTTTAAAAAAAAATGTTTCACTACTGAGAAAATTGGAGGATGTAAGAATCCCAAATAGTAGGGAATGGTTAAAGATTCATATGAACCAAGAACCAATTCTTAGTTTTCTTCATATTTTTGTTAGTTGAAAATGTAGCATGTCTTCCCATGTTGTGGGCTTGAAAAGGAATTTTGTATTGTATGTATAAGTGACGTTAAAATTTTGTGTAAGAATCCTTTTTTTCTTGGTATCATCTGATATTGTAATTATTAAATTTGTATAAAAAAAAATAAAAAAAAATTGGTGGCACCTAAAGTGTATAATGTGCAATTTTCTGTAAGTTGCATGCATTAAGTAACAGCCTCACCAGGCCCCTCTCATGCTCTACCTATATGTTTTCCACTTTCCATTTGTTGGGAAGTTGGTATCTCCTGTTTTCCTGGTACGCCACCTTGCAGTTATGTGCTCCAGAACTTCTACACACCCTTATAGAATAATGCACAGTGCACTTACACGTGCAAGGAACACAGTATTGCATGCACTCAGTTAATAGAATTGGCTTTTAATTGCTAATTACTCAGTAAAAGGGCCACTTAGATTAAAAAAAAAATTCAGAGAACTCATTCTCTAAGTAAGCATTTATGAAATTTCAGTGATATAGATAAATTATGTCTAAATTGGGCATGCATTCCTGCTGCACGGGGCAAAGGAGGAAACCACATCTGCTATTGTTTGGAGTCTGTTGCAGCCACAAGTAATCAGTTTGCTTACCTTTGCAACTAGCAGTGAAATGACGTCCTTAACAGTTTCCTCAATCAAGTCGTCTATTTTGGAATGATAGTGTTGCTGTGTTTTAAAAGACAGCAAAGAAAACAGTGAACAGACGTGAACCCAAATGTGGAAAATAAAAGGAACTCTTAAACCTTGCAGATCAGATAATATTTAAAATCGTTATTTTAAACAGCAGGACAACAAAACCTTAAGAAAAATCTGCCCAATCACCCCCTCTCATTTGCTCTGTTGAAAAATTTCCCATATGTGCCATTGAGTTAAGCAGCTAATAGGGTTATTATTTCAGTGAATGGAGGTCTTACACTTATTCAGGCACAGGAATGTGAAGGATACTTTTTTGTCTTTTCTATAATTAAGGTGGCCCTGTAGGTCTTCTGAAGGGTTGGTCTAGCTGGACAAGTAAAAAGACTGGAAAAAGATTTAATTAATACATCTCATGTCTGACAACTCACATTCATAAGTTACTCTAAATGTGCTCTAGAAATTAAAAAAAAAAGAGCTCACAATTGTTCACCTTAAAAAGGACTTTTCCATCAGCACTTCACACAGACGCTCATACAAATTCTTACAATATAGTCAAGTGACGGCAAAATTAAAATCTGATCAATAAAGAACAGATAGTAACAAATCAGTAGTTCATCAAAAGATTAATCAACTAGCCCTCATGCTCGTTAGTATTTATTTATTTTTTTAAAATCTTTTGATTTTTGATGTCTTCCTGAAAAAGATTGTATTTAAATAAGTCTCATTAGAACAACCTCGAAAGATCCTGCTCCTAACCTCTTCTGGAAATCACTATGGAGCTCCATTGAGGAGAGCCAAGGTTTACACCCTCTCACAGAGGACCATCAATTTAAATATTAATTCTTTCCTTGGAAACATTTATCCGACAGCACAGACGGTTTCTCAATAGCCACTTCAGAGGAAATGCAACTTGTAAAGATCAACACTATCTGAACGTTCAAGGCTCCCTGGAACAGCCAACATAATGCTGCTCGCAAAAAGCACGATGTTAGGGCAAACAGTGCGTAAACTTGGCAGCTACCAGAACATTCCCCAAGGCTGAAGCATTTATTATAAAAGCTAATTTTCTTTTAAATAAAATAATTTTAAAAATGAAAAAAAATAAAAATAAAATAAAATAATTTTAAAAATGAAAAAAAATAAAAATAAAATAATAATTTTAAAAATGAAAAAAAAATAAAAATAAAATAAAAAAAATCTATGAACCAATTTTCAAACAATAATCGTAATGCTGCTGTAAACAAACAAGGAGGAATGAGCATCAAGTTAAAATATTGGCAGCATATGCATTTTTTAAAAAGTCGAATACAGTATAAAATTGAATTTAGGAAGGATGACAGAAATTAAACCTTACAATAATCCTATGAATGCTTAAAAAAAAAAAAAGGCCAACTTAAAAATTAATTTCCTAATCATCCAGACAATTGAACAGAAAGCCAATTCACCATATTAGCAAGAGGAAAACGTACTAGAGAATTTCCTCGTCCCCGCGATTTTTGTGTGCCTGTCCCTGCCCCTTTCCCAAGATGATCAAGAGTAACTTCCAATAACAAGGGCTACACTTAATGCCATTCATTGTTTTTTTACCTTTTGTTTGGTTTTAGTTTTTATTTTTCTAATTTTATGTTGTCATTCTATAACTGGTTGTTTTTTTTGTTTTTTTTAATGTTTACAGATGTGAGCCACTTAGCCACTTGCGACATATAAATACTTTTTAAATAGAAAAAGTTTAACTGCATGGCAAAACTATATAAACTAACAATTAAGTGGATCTGTAAAGATCAGAAACTATAATGAGATATTGAAGTTTCAAGTTTTATTAAAATTTGTTATACTCGCAATGTCAAATATTTCAATGCGTATTACAAGTTAAAAAATTTGGGAAAATCATAAGACATTCTACTACAAGATAATAATATACATACGTACAAATTTAGTACCGATACAAAAGGAGAGAGGGATGAACTACAATCGTTAAAGAAAATAGAGAAACATTTATGGATAACACATCAGGAGGGGGCAAAAAGTGAGTATAAAGAGGGAGAAAAAAAAAAGAGGGATGGCAGGGGACCCATGCCCGGGGATCAGATGACCCTGGTGAATGAGGCATGTGGGGAACATGCCACCCCTCAGATCCTTGCTAACATGGTAGGGTCAGAGGCTATAATTTGATATTTTGTAGCTAGGGACAATTGTTCTGTTGGTTGTTTATTAAATGTTAATTACCAATAAACAGAGCTGCGGCTATGTTTCCACCAATAAGCGTCTGCGTGGTGATGTTATATGAGTTGGGATTTTGGGGGGTAGGGGTGGGGGAGTTTGAAAGGGAATAAGTGAGCCTATCTGGATCCCGCTGTTTTAACACTTAAGAAATTGTTTGCAGTTACTATATCGAGTCGGTAAGACTGAAATGAATGCATTTACAGGATTTGAAGAGCATTTTAGTCAACTGTTTGAAGGGGCCACAATGGAGGACTTCAGGGGCTATGTGTAGGAGACCACCGATATATGCCAAATGAATTTCAACCTTGGCTTTTGCGCCTGCTCTGTAAGCAAGCACTGCTTTAATAAAATTGCTCTATTTGGTGGATTCTTCACTTTATGAAAGAGGTATAAAATATGCAGAGACGTCTGCAAAATTGCTCCTCCCGGGGCCCATGTCCACAAATACACGTGTATTTGCCAGTTTCTTATGTATTTTACAAAAGGTTCCTTGCTCGGCAGAGCCTTTTGTAAAATACTGGGGAATTGTGAACTCCCAGACCTAAATGTTCCAATTCTTCCCTCAATGACATATACAAAGTAGGCCCTTAGGGCCAGATTCTATAAGAGGCACCTAAAGTTAGGTGTCTATCTTAATTACCCAAACCACCGTAACAAGCTCATAATTGGACAAAAAAACAAATTTAAATTGGTCAATAGGCACCTACCCGATTCTATACAAGGTAGGCGGCTATTGCATGGCTATTCTTTAAAGAACATAGGTGCCTGCCAATGTAGGCCAGTAAAACCCTGATCTACATTACCCAGTGCCTACGTTTTTTGATAAGCACCGTTGGGCATGATTCTGTGAATGATACCTAAAAGTGTGACTGGCACCCGGACAGCGCCGTTTACAGAATTCGGCCTTTAGTATATCATAAGCTGTTATGCTCATAATTAACAAATGGAAATACTTTCTAAAAAAAAACAAGGCACTTACCCATTGCCTAGTAATCTGGACCGTGTCATGGAAAACCAAAAACATAGGTGACAGGGAGACGAAAATGAAAAGAATGAAATAAAAACACAACTCTGTGAAATATCATGTAAACTAAAGAAGTAAGGAAAAAAACACAGTCATCTGAGGTACACAAGGGGGGGTCAATATTCAAACACTCACTAAGAGGGCAATACAAACGGTTAAATTGACCCAGAGGTGCACCTGCTTATTTGGCTAATAGTGCAGCCACATGGCCAATTGAGGGGATCTTTTACTAAGCTGTGTTAAGTAGCTAGCATGAGTTTTACTGTGTGGTAGAAATCAAAAATGGACCTGGTGAACATCGGTCCTCGAGGGCCGGAATCCAGTCGGGTTTTCAGGATTTCCCCAATGAATATGCATGAGATCTATGTGCATGCACTGCTTTCAATGCATATTCATTGGGGAAATCCTGAAAACCCGACTGGATTACGGCCCTCGAGGAGGGACTTTGACACCCCTGATCTAATGCATATTAAAACCAGCTGCTTAACGCGGATAAGGACATAAGAATTGCCATACTGGAACAGACCGAGGGTCCATCAAGCCCAGTACCCTGTTTCCAATGGTGGCCAACCCAGGTCCCTAACACCTAGCTAGATTCCAAGTAGTAAAACTGATTTTATGCTGCTTATTCTAGGAAGTAAAACAGTGGATTTCCTCGAAGCCTCTCAATAATGACCTAAGGACTTAAGGAACATAAGAATAACCAGTGGTCCATCCAGCCCAGTATTTTGTCTTCATGGAGGCCAATCCAAGTCACAAGTACCTGGAAAAAACCCCAAATAGCAACATTCCATGCTACTGATCCAGGGTAAGCAGTGGCTTCCCCCGTGTCTGTCTCAAAAGCAGACTGTGGACTTTTCCTCTAGGAACTTGTTCAAACCTTTTTTTTTTAAAACCAGCTACATTAACCGCTCTTACCACATCCTCTGGCAACACATTCCAGAGCTTACCTATTCTCCGAGTAAAAAAATATTTCCTCCTATGGGTTTTAAAAGTATTACTCTGTAACTTCATCGAATGTCCCCCTAGTCCTTGTAAATCTTGATGCAGTAAAAAAAATCCCAATTCACTTGTACCCATTCTACACCACATAGGATTTTGTAAACTTCAATCATATCTCTCCTCAGCCATCTCTTTTCCAAGCCGAAGAGCCCTAACTTCTTTAGTCTTTCCTCATACGAGAGGAGTTCCATCCCCTTTAACATCTTGGTTGCTCTTCTTTGAACATTTTCTAGTGCCGCGTTATCTTTTTTGAGATAAGGAGACCAGAACTGAATGCATCAGGAGGTGAGGTCGCATCATGGAGTGGTACAGAGGCATTATAACACTTAGTCTTGTTTACCATCCCTTTTTAAAAATAATTCCTAGCATCTTGTTTGCTTTTTTGGCCACCCCACATGGGGTGAAAGGTTTTAGTGTATTCTCCATGATGACACCCAGATCTTTTTCTTGAGCACTGTCCCCCCCAAGGTGGACCCTAGCATTCGGTAACTATGATTAGATTATTCTTTCCAATGTGGGAGTGACTTAGGTTGGAGGAGTGGCTGCATGTGACAACTATTGCATGGGTCAGTACTAGTGAACGACATGGGGACAAATTTTCCCTGCCCCCCAGCAAGAACTTAATTTCCCCATCCCGTCCCCATGAGTTTTGTCGCTGTCCCTGTCCATTACTGTAAGCTCTTCCTTAACCGCACAAGCTTCAGAAACTTGTGATTTTAAAGTGTTTCACACTTGATGAGGACAGAGCTTGCAGGATTGGGCAAGGGCAGGAAAAGAACTCGACGGGATGGGAAAATGAGTTCCCGCAGGGACGGGGGGAAAAATGTGCCCCCGTGCCATTTTCTAATCAGTACCACATACTAGCTGTCGTGACTGCTGATAGCATGGCTGTACCCAGCTTCACCTGAAGGGAAAGTACTAAGTGCAGCCTGCACTACTGTAGTCATTTGTAGTGACCCTATGACCTGCACATCTGATGCCTCTCCCTGACACCCCTTCCATCCCCTTCAGCCCCTTTCTCGTAGTCAAAAACCACATCTACCTGATACCCCACTTGATCTGATCCTCTCCTGCAGTCTAATCCCCAACCCTCCTGTGCAGTAAATGCAGGACACGCCCCCTTGCATTTGTTACACTGGCTTCGCATTTAGCATGCACTAGTTCTTGCAACTTACACACAGTAAGAACAAAACCTACTGTAGTACAAGATCCCCTTAATGCAGTGGTCTCAAACTCAAACCCTTTGCAGGGCCGCATTTTGGATTTGTAGGTATTTGGAGGGCCGCAGAAAAAATAGTTAATGTCTTATTAAGGAAATGACAATTTTGCATGAGGTAAAACTCCTTATAGTTTATAAATCTTCTCCCCCCCCTCTCCCCTGATGGCCTTAATGCTCTCCACTTCTTTGCAGCGTCCTCCAGCTTCCCCCCTGGTCTCCCAGTCTTAGTTTCAGCTAATTACTGCAGCTTGCAGAGGATCGCCGGTGCCATCGGCCTCCGCAACACGCTCCCTCTGCCGCAGTCCCACCCCTCCTCTGACATCAGGGGCAGGATTGCGGCAGAGGGAACATGCTGCCGAGGTCCACGGCAGCCTGCAAGGATCGCTGCAGCATCGGCAATCCTCTCTGCAGGCCGCGGTAATTATCTGAAGGTAAGAGTGGGAGGCCAGGGGGAAGCCAGAGGACATTGCAAAGACCGAGCAGCACTAGTAGAGGCCGCGAGCTGCAAAATAGTACATGGCGAGCCGCATGTGGCCCCCGGGCCGTGAGTTTGAGACCACTTCCTTAATGTGTCTGCAGAAATTCTGACTAGAAATTTCCACATGAACTTAGCAGGGCTCTTTCTTATGCAACTAAATCTGTACAGACAGTGATTTAACCCAAAGGAAGGGGCCTTGTTTATTAAAGTACATGAAGTAGTGTGCATTCTGTTAGTGCACAAGTGCAGTAAGTATAACTGTGTTGGCATGAAAGCTTATTTTAAATTGTGTGCTAACTGCATGCCATTTTAGGAAGCAGTAGCTGGATGTGTTTACAGGCATATAATAAGTAAGGAGTGCACATTGTAGCTAGTGCATAGTACTTTTCCATCCATCTACAGTAAGTATGAGTGTACTTATCTCTATAAAAGGAAGTAGTTAATTACATCCATGCTAATTATCAAAATACTGTAAGAACCTTTCTCTGTAGTAACTGCAAGAAGCTGCCAATCAGGTGGAGAAAGCTTCAGAAAAAGGCTAGACAAATGCTGGGTTGCATCAGAAGGAGCTTTATTAGTCTGAAGCTATACTGCCATTATACAGATCCATGGTGAGACCTCACCTGGAGTACTGTGTTCAGTTTTGGAGGCCACATTATCAAAAGGATGTGAAGAGAATGGAGTCGATTCAGCGGATGGCCACCAGGGTGGTCTCAGGACTTAAAGATCTCCCATATGAGGAACGTCTGAGCAGACTGCGCTTATATTCTCTCGAGGAGTGCAGAGAAAGGGGGGACATGATAGAAACATTCAAATACATCACGGGTCGCATTGAAGTGGAGGAAGAAATCTTTTGTCTTACCGGTCCAACGGCGACAAGAGAGCATCCGCTAAAGCTCAGAGGGGGAAGATTTCATGGGGACACCAGGAAATACTTCTTCACCGAAAGGGTAATTGATCGATGGAATGGTCTTCCATGACAGTTAGTCGAGGCCAGTAACACGCTCGACTTCAAGGGATGATGGGACAGACAGGTGGGGTCGCTCAAAAGAAATGCTTAATAGATGGATTCTCAAGAGAGGGAGGGTTCTTGAGTGGGCAGACTTGTTGGGCCGTTGGCCCTTTTCTGCCGTCATGCTCTATGTTTCTATGATTGTAGATAAAGGCCAAATGGCCCATCCAGTCTGCCCATCCGCAGTAATCATTATCTCTTCCTCTCTCTAAGAGATCCCACGTACCTATCCCAGGCTTTCTTGAATTCAGACAAAGTCTCTGTCTCCACCACCTCTTTTGGGAGACTGTTCCACACATCTACCACCCTTACTGTAAAAAAATATTTCCTTAGATTACTCCTGAGCCTATCACCTCTTAACTTCATCCTATGCCCTCTCATTCCAGAGCTTCCTTTCACAAATGAAAGAGACTTGACTCGTGCGCATTTACATCACATAGGTATTTAAATGTCTATCATATCTCCCCTATCCCTCCTTTCCTCCAAAGTATACAGATTGAGATCTTTAAGTCTGTCTTATGATGAAGACCACTGACCATTCTAGTAGCCTTCCTCTGGACTGACTCCATCCTTTTTATATCTTTTTGAAGGTGAAGCCTCCAGAATTGTACACAATATTCCAAATGAGGTCTCACTAGAGTCTTATACAGGGGCATCGATATATCTTTTTTTTTCTACTGGACATACCTCTTCCTATGCACCATAACATCTTTCTAGCTTTCGCCGTCACCTTTTCAACCTTTTTGTCCACCTTAAGATCATCGCATACAATCGCACCCAAGTCCTGCTCTTTTGTTGTGCACTTAAGTTCTTCACCCCCTAAACTGTACTGTTCCCTCGGGTTTTTGCAGACCAAATGCATGACCTTGCATTTCTTAGCATTAAATTTTAGCTGCCAGCAGATAATGCATGCAGATGGTGCATGGCCTTTGCATCTTCCACGAGTTAATTTTTGCATTTAACATAGTAACATAGAGCAGATAAAAGACCTGAATGGTCCATCCAGTCTGCCCATAAGTGATACTCATTTAAAAAAATACATGACTTGATTAACTTTGTCTCTTCTTTGATATTTTTAGGCCATAGATGGTAAAGTCTGGTGCTGTTCTAGGTTCCAAATGCTGAAGTTGCCGTCCAAGCTCCCTCCAGCCTATCCAACCATCCCGTTGTTTGCAGGATATCTACCGTAAAGTCTGGCCAGCAACATCTTCATGTTCCATATTAGTGGAGTTCACACATTGATGCCCACCTGAGCCCATCCTACACCAAATCACCATATATGGGACACAGCCCATGTAGATCTGTCCAATACCGACCTTAGTTCTTTAATTTACATCCTTCATTTTCTAATTAGAGATCTTGTATTTTTATGCCATGCTTTTTTTTAAATTCCATCACTGTTTTCCTCTCTACCACCTCCCTTGGGAGGGCATTCCAGGCATCTACCACCTTCTCCATTAAGAAGAATTTCCTAACATTGCTCCTAAGTCTTCCTCCCTGTAACATGAAATTATGCCCTCTAGTTTTACCATTTTTTCTTCTCTGGAAAAGATTTGGTTCTATATTAATGCCTTTCATGTGATAATTGCAAAAACTTAGCACAGTTTAACAAAGAGATCCTGAGTTTAGTGGTGTAAAGGGTGAATTTTAAATGGCTAAGATTTACTGAGCTAAAACCCATTTTTAGTCTAGTAAATTGTTTGAATATTGACCTCTAAGATCATTCATCAGTAATTATATGAAATAGTGCAGTCACATGGATGTAAAACTCATAGAAAAATAAATCTAAAAAACTCCCCCAAAACAGAACACAACAGTGAAGGTGGGCAAATGATTAAAAAGATAAATAAACCCAATAGAAAAGTTTGCAATTAGCAATGTCATAATTTCTTTAAGGCTGTCTGAACAAAGTGAACTATAGTTACAGCTAAAAAAATCATTTTACGACAGAGAATTTACATTTTTTTAAAATCAAGTTTTGTTTTATTATCCAAATGATAACAAGAAATTGGAAGAGTTTCGATACTTTAAATTTTCCTTTTTGGTGGGCAAATTTGTGCTCTAGTTACAAATATGAAAAAATTAATGCAGAATTTTGGGGGAATAATAAGGTATTTAAGTTAGTGTGGGGCCTGTTAGCAGCTTTTGTTGCATCTATTTGAGATATGTAGTTATTTATTTATGTCATATCTCTTTTAAATTAGGTTTCGTTCCCATACATATCCGGGGGAGGGGAAGGGGGATACCACATATATATTTGATGTATGTTTACATTTCTGAGTTATACAGGGTTGGAGGGTAATGATGTCTTAATTTCTGTAGTTCAAAAGTGCTTTGTAATGATTTGATGTTTCAGATGTATATATTTATATTGCACTGTTCATATTGGAAAATAATAAAATTTATTTAAAAAAAAGTTTTGTTTTATTATGGGCTCCTTTTATGAAGCCGCATTAGCGGTTTAACATGTGTAATAGCGCGAACTAATTTGCCGGCTGCTCTTTCGCAGGCGGTAGTTTTTTGGCTAGCGCGGGGGTTAGCGTGCACTAAAAAGGTGCGTGTGATAAAGCCGCTAATGCGGCTTCGTAAAAGGAGCCCTAAGTTTCCAGAGTGACTCTTGATTTATCCTAGAGTCCATCACCTACCTCTAGTCCTCCATCAAGAATGCAGTTTTGCACTTTGCTTCTTTTTTTCATTTTCTTTTTTTTTATATATAAATCTTTATTAATTTTCAAATGTTAACAGTGCCATACAATAAATTTAAACATAAACACTACAAAGAATGCACTTTAAATACACAAATAATTCAAAAACAATCATTTTCTCCCCCCCTCCTCCCCATAATTAACAGAAGTACATATTTAATTTCAATAATATAGATAATTAAGTATAGCAAACAATAATACATTCTCCACCCTGGATGTGTAAGGAAGTCAAATAAAAGGAAAGGTACATGACAGTTATTGCGACTTAACAAATGCAGTCAATGGGCTCCACACCATTTTGAATGCGTTACTATATCCCAAACATTCCGCGTTCATTCTTTCAGACTTGTAACTGGAACATAGGTTTGCCCACCAGAAAGTGTAATTCAGTCGATCATAACTCTTCCAGTTACGTGTAACCATCTGGATGGCTATTCCCGTCATTATCAAGAAAAGCCGGCTTTTATGTCGATCCAAAGAAGGTTTAATATGTAATTTTTTAAAAAAAGTTTTGTTTTATTATATTTCCAGAGTGACTCTTGATTTATCCTAGGGTCCATCACCTACCTCTAGTCCCCCATCAAGAATGCAGAGTTTTGCACTTTGCTTCTTGGCATCCACTAACACATTAAGCATTGTGCATACGGACGCAGGTATGCGCAAGTCTGTTGATTTGCTCATCTTCTGCAGCTTGAGTTCAAATGCAATTCGAGTTCTATTTATCAGGGGGGAAAAAAAAAAAAAAGCAAGTTAACCTAGCAGACACAAAATAGTCAAAATTCCAAACAACTGATGTGTGGTGTGCAAATGCTCAGAGCACTTTACTGTGAACTATACAGCAAAAATACCCTGCTGTCCAATATAGCAGTACAAAGACAGTGGATTTTTTCATATGCTTCTCAAGGTTGAACATTGATTTGTTCAAGGGGTTAGATGCCTGTTAGTTGCAAATATGAAACATTCAACAATATGCTTCAGAAAAGGTCAATGGTAAGAGCTTCACTGCCTCAGTGAAAAGGAAATTCATCTCTCTATTTATTGTCTGTTCATTCTATGTTTCTCTACCTACAGAGACTTAAGCAGCAAAAAAAACCCTACTGATGTCACTGTCATACAATACACAAACTATATTTTCAGGAAAGAAATATGATTGTAGCCCACAAAGCAGTAATTTGTACTGATTTTATTATACTGCCATAAAAATTAGCTATGAATGCTGTGTGTATTCCCCCGCTCTCATAACATTTTACTTATAGAAAGTCTTTATAGATATACCAGGGAACCCATATAACTCTGATGTCCAAGATATTTAACCACATTATAAGTGAATCCATGTTATATGCCGGTCCAAAGAATAGTAAATAACAGCCAAAAGAAAAAAAGGGTTCCACCCCTTGACCGTGTTTGTAAGCAGTCCCGCATTATATAGGGTCTATGGAAGGGGTAGGCAACTCTGGTCTTCGAGGGCCAGAATCCAGTCGGGTTTTCAGGATTTCCCCAATGAATATGCACTGAAAGCAGTGCATGCAAATAGATCGCATGCATATTCACTAGGGAAATCCTGAAAACCCAACTGGATTCCGGCCCTCGAGGACCGGAGTTGCCCTCCCCTGGTCTATGGTGTATTGCAAGACAAGACACAGTGAGATATAGCCAAAGCAAAATGTCAAAGATCATAAATAAAGTCATTATATGAACTCTTACCTTATGCTTCTGCCCAAGCACTATTCTGCAAATATGCTAAAAACCTACATGTCATTTTATTTTGCAGGTGGGTATACACATGGCCAGAGCAAGGGCCACTCAGCTAGTGTGCCAATCTTCGGCATCTAGGAGCATGCACTTACACCAGCTCTATGGCTGCATTAGTGCTCGTGCAATGGGCGCATAATCTAAGTGGTTATGCTAGTACCCTAGGAGGCTCTTTGCATGGGACTTTCCTGCGAGCTAAGGCCACGGCTATAAAACGGCCGATTTTCCCTTTTTCTGAATTAATGGCCAAGTGCTAATTTTGCCATTAGTGCGCTGCCATTAAAAAACAAAACAAAACAACTTACCGCATGAGCCCTTACCACCACCTATTTCTTAGGCAGTAAGGGCCCCCACGCTATTCAGTTAAAAGGTGGCAATGCCTTACATGTTGATTAACGCTGCCGCACCCATTCTCCACCCCCTAACACCACCCCCCTTCCAAGAAAATTAAAAATATTATTTTAGCATGTGGTGGTTCATGCGCACACTGACCACATTTGCTGCAGGATGCCAGTGCTCGTCCCGTGGTAAGCCTTTTTAATGTGTGATAAACGCGGGCTAGAGCTTACTACGGTGTAGTAAAAGGACCCCTATTTATAGGTGCCCTGTTACTGAACTTCCTTCTTAAGCGCTGTTGAAGTTCTCATGAAAATGTTCACAAAGGATGCTTTTGCTGTATGTTTGTATACAGGCAGTCCCTGAGTTAAAAACGAGTTACGTTTTTAAAGCTGTTCTTAAGTCGGATTTGTATGCAACTCGGAACTTGTAGATTTTAAGCATCTTGCTGTTTACCTCTGCTCCCAGCTGACAAAAGGTGCAACTTTCCTTACACCAGTGTTCTCTCTAAGGTACAGCATGCACAACCACATACTGTTCTTAATATGGCCATACATCATTCCTGAATCTGCTACAGTCTATGCCACTGGAAATCCTGCTCAGTGACATCTGCTGTCATACTCTATGTTTCTATAAGAGGGGACATGATAGAAACATTTAAATACATCACGGGTCGCATTGAAGTGGAAGAAGAAATATTTTTTCTTACGGGTCCCACGGCAACAAGAGGGCATCCGCTAAAACTTAAGGGGGGGAAGATTTCATGGTGACATCAGGAAATACTTCTTCACCGAACGGGTGATTAATCGATGGAATAAACTTCCACGCCAAGTAGTCGAGGCTAGTAGCGTGCTCGACTTCAAAAGTCGATGGGACAAACAGGTGGGGGGGGGGGCGCTACAGAATTATGCATAAAAGATGAGTACTCCAGGGAGGGAGGGTTCTTGAGTGGGCAGACTTGTTGGGCCGCCGGCCCTCTTCTGCCGTCATACTCTATGTTTCTATCAAATGAAGCCGCAACTGTGTTCTTAAATACGAGTCGGGCATCTGTAGCTTGGGAACTGCCTGTACTTCACTCACATAAGAGTTGCCATACTGGGACAGACTGAAGGTCCCTCAAGCCCAGTATCCTGTTTCAAACAGTGGCCAACCCAGGTCACAAGAACCTGGCAGAACCCAAATAGTAGCAACATTCCAGAGCTGGGACTGTGATGTCATAATAGCCTCATTCCACCAATGCCTAAGAGTCAAACTCATCAGTGATGTCACAATGGTTTGATACTTGGCTCACATAAGAACTGCCATATTGGGATAGACCAAAGGTCCGTCAAGCCCAGTATCCTGTTTCCAACAATGGACAACCCAGGTCACAAGTGCCTGGCAAGATCCCAAGGCGTAGCAACATTCTAGAGCTGATATTGTCATGTCATAATGGCCACATTCCACCAATGCCTAAAAGCCAGCCTCATCACTGATGTCACAATGGCTTGATAAGAACGAGTTACATTTTTAAAGCTGTTCTTAAGTCGGATTTGTATGTAACTCAGAACTTGTAGATTTTAAGATTCTTGCTGCTTACCTCTGCTCCCAGCTGACAAAAGGGCCAACTGTCCCTACCAGTGATCCCTCTAAGGCAGTGGTTCCCAACCCTGTCCTGGAGGAACACCAGGCCAATTGGGTTTTCAGGCTAGCCCTAATGAATATGCATGAAGCAAATTTGCATGCCTATCACTTCCATCTTATGCAAATCTCTCTCATGCATATTCATTAGGGCTAGCCTGAAAACCCGATTGGCCTGGTGTTCCTCCAGGACAGGGTTCGGAATCACTGCTCTAAGGTACAGCATGCACAACCACACGCTGTTCTTAATATGGCCATGAATCATTCCTGAATCTGCTATAGGAGAAGTGAAGAAGTCTATGCCACCGGAAATACTGCTCAGTGACATCAAATGAAGGCGCACCCACGTTCTTAAGTATGAGTCATACTTAAGTAGAGTGTCTGTAACTCGGGGACTGCCTGTATGCTAAAGAATTTTTATATATTATATTGGTTATAATTTCCCTTAAAAAGGTGCTATGCTTCAGAGACATATGCAGCGCTGAGAGTACTAAAGCTTCTGTTGCTGCTCCTGCTACTTGTACTGGATTCACTCCGCCCCCTATACCTGGTCTCCCATTTTAAACTGGATTTTTCCACCAGACCTACTCGCAGAATACATATGTTTAGCCACCCTACTATGAAAACCTGCAGGTACAAAAGATTCCTTGACAGAACCCTTGCTTTCCAAGCAAGTCAACAGAACGGCTGGGCTAGGTAACATCATCAAGCACTCCTCATCCTACCTCAACTTCAGAAAACTAGTTAAAACCAACCTGTTTAACCGATTTGTAACCAAAAACTCATAATACCTTTTACCTGTACTCTACTCACATATATTCTAAGACTTCATTATTTTTTTTTTCTTCTCGCTTTCTTCCAGCTCTTCTCATTGTAAACTTCCTCTGTTCCCCTTCCTCCCTACAAATATTCATATATTCTATGACTTCATTGTTTATTTTTTCGCTGAATGTCCAGCTCATCTGATTGTAAACCGCCTCGAACTACTTTGGCGGTATACAAAAATAAAATTATTATTATTAAAATTATTATTATAGTACACTAGGGCAAACCAGTTTTGGGACATCTAAATCCTAGGTGCCCATAGTTACGCCAGCCATAGACCTATCATAACCGTGCATCTAAATGCAGCAAGGGGACGCATAATTTACAGTATTCTGTATATACTGCATGTGGCACCAACTACGTCCTGCATGCTCTGTCCATGTGAACAAGCCCCTTCCATTTATGCTCACTCATTGAGAATAGAACTGAAGGACAACCCAACGATGGAAAACTACCACCCACCTTCGACCGCCATGCTCAAAGGCTCTCTTTGAGACCACCTTCGAGTTTCAGGGGTTCAGAATTTGGAACAACCTCCTGGGCAGCCTTTGACAAACACCCACATACTTCCAATTCAGGAACGCTGAAAACTCACCTTTTTTCCCTCAATGCACTGACCTATTCCCTGCATATCTTCCATGCAATTTCTATATAATATCTATGTCTCTGTAGCAATTCTAATATTGCGTAAGCCGCAATGATTCCTAGCTGACATTTGCAGGATACAAGCGTTGGTATGGTACTCAGCTACTTCGCTGCCACTTACCTGTGTTAAAGTGTATACTTATCCGCAAATGCGCGCATATCCTGTACATTTGTGCGTGCAAGTGGCACCCTAAATAGGGGGCCCAATTAAAGATTTGCCCTCATCACTTCTAACTTTCTTAATTAAAACATAAACAATATCATTGCATCCATCATGAAAATTGTGGGATATAAATAATATCACTGCATCCTTCAAAACTGTTTCATGAAACATCTAACCTTTTAACACATGCCTCTATCATATCACTGGCCATCAGTTTAAGTCGTTGCTCTAAATGGTGCGCAAATTCTGCCTCTGGCCAATGTAGATCAAAAACAAACATCTGCAGTGCATCCAGCTTCCAAAAAAGATCTTCTGAAGTTGATGAGCCGTTGCTAAAAAGAAAAGAAAAACTATTTGTTATGACAATGATCTTTTAAAAACTCATTTTTAATAACATCCATGACTACTATTACCAGAGTCCTGTATTTGGATTCCTTGTAGACTTATTTTTCATAAACTTCCTTAAGCACATAGGTCTCTTCTTCCAGTGATGGCAGATGATATAATCTACTCCTATCCTTTAGAGTGAGTGTCAGCATTAGGGAGGTGCAACCAGGACAATTCCCCTCAGCCCCCCCATGCCACAGGGTGTCCCAAACCTGATGGGACTATTTTGGGTCCCCCTTCCAAATTTCTGTGCCAAGTCCAAACAAGTCTAACGCTAGCCCTTTTTTATCCATCCTTTTGACCCCCCCCTATTCCTGCTTCCTGTCTTCATTTCTCACCTCATTCAAATATGCTTCTCTCTTCTCCTATCTTCTGCATACAGTTCCATCTTTCCCTCCCTACACCTCTGATTTTCTTATTCCTTGTGAGGGTCTCCCTTCCTTTCTATCCTTGCATGCCATATTCTACAACAGATGTCCCTAAAAGTAGAGACCATCCTCAGAGTTGAACAAGCATTCCCACCTAAAATGAACAACTTTCGGATTTCCCCCCCCCCCCCCGAAGATAACCATTGTGTGCTAATGACCTGGTTCTAAAATCAAAAGTACTTCCAAGCTGATGACTTAGTCATTGAAATATTGCCCTGTAACCGATAATTTAGGCGATAAGCATATAGAGAAGACTGACCAATGGACATCCATATGGCTCAGTGGGGGCTTTAACTTTTCCAACTTATATACAATGTCTGCTAATGATATCTGCCACTCAAGCTTCAGGGCCTGAATAATGATAAATCTGATACATTGTTGCATCACACAGGGGGAGTCACATCAAATCTATTCACTATACCAGTGTATCTCAAACTGTGGGCAGTGGGCCTCCTGAGATTCGAAGTGTGCCGCGGCACAATGAGGAGGAAAAGAGGCGCCTGCCAGCTGACTTCCCTACGCGGTACAGCGCCAGCGCTGCCCGATTCACCGAAGGCCTTCATGTTTCCCCCTTCTCTCTAGCGTCCTCTGGCTTCCCCCCCCTGGCCTCCCGGTCTCACCTTTAAAGCTAATTACAGCAGCCTGCAGAGGATCGCTGATAGGTAAAATGATTTTATTTTCAATATAGTGATTGAAATGTGTCAGTTTTGAGAATTTATATCTGCTGTGTATATTGTGTGTATATGAAAAATGAATGGAAAAAAATTGCATTACAACTAGTAAAGGGGATGGGATCTGGGGCAGATCTTGGGTGGGCCTAGGGAGGTCTGTGGTTGGGGTACTCAGTTGATAGTTGTTAGACTTAGGGGATACTTAGCTTGAAGTAGTTGAGAAACACTGCTGTAGGCAATCAGCTGGCGCCAATGCCTCTCCTCTCTGGCCCTCTTCCCTGCTGGCACCCCCTACTGGCGTCTCAGGGCCCAGCTGGAGGGCCTCGGCACATGCGTGGACGTAGACGTGATGATGTCACGCAGGTGCGTGATGTCATCACGGTGACGTCCGTGCACTTCTGGGTTTGAGAGACACTCCACTATACAGTCACTTTCATGGTCCCAGCACTGAAGAATATTATAGCATTTACATGGGTGGCCAGAGAGTAAAATAACAACCATTGACCAATTCTTCAGGCTGTCTTCAGATTGAACCCTGTCTTTTCAGGAACACCTAAAGGGAATTCCACCAAAAATCAAACCTTGAATCATTCCGCTAGCCAAGCTTGTCTGCTATTGAGACAGATATAGGAGAAGCCACTGCTTGCCCTGGGATTGGTAGCATAGAATGTTGCTACTATTTGGGTTCTTGCCAGGAACTTGTCACCGGGATTGGCCACTGTGGAAACAGGACAGTGGGATAGATAGACCACTGATTTGACCCAGATGGCTATTTTTATGTTGGTATGGATAGCTATAGCTACAATATTTTAGATTTCAGCTCTTGCTTTTTTACATGCAGTAGTATACTTGCCTGATATCAGGAAAATGTTAAAGACTTATCTCTTCTTATAATGACCAGAGCAGGATTAATTCATCGAGGGCCCCTAGGCACACAAGTACACTGGGCCCCCTGCCCCGCCCCACCCCACCCCACCATGCACCTAGGCGGAAACAGGAAGCTGCGTCAGAGGGAAGCTTTGGGCAAGCAGCACCACTTGCACAATTACAGTTCCCGTTGCCTTTCTTACCCGCATTGTTTGCTTGTCTTACTTTCCGTCGATGGGGGGGGGGGGCTGCGTTGCCAATCAGGGTGGGGCCCGCGTTGCTGATTGGGGGAGCCCACGTTGCCTATCGATGCTGGAGGGGCCCATCGCCGTTTGGAAAAAACAATGTTGATGCCTTCCTTCATCGGGCCCCCCTGACCATTTCGGGCCCTAGGCACATGCCTACTTGGCCTATTGGTTAATCCTGCCCTGATAATGACTGATTTATATCCAATATGCTCTCTAGAAACTAATTGCTAATATAATAACTTATCCCAATTTTATTATAAGCCGCAATGATTCCTTGTTGAAAATTGTGGGATATAAGAAACTATATGGTATGGTATAATATATCTTGTTGACATCCAGCTAAATTCAACCACATGTATTATATAAATGGAGCTCTCCATTCCAGTCTTAACCTCTTGCTTCCAGATACCTTTTTGATCAAAAAATGGGTATCATGGAAAATAAAAAAAAACAAACAAGTTATTTGAATCAAAATCTAGACAGATTCAAAGCTAAAATGCTTTCTTTTTAAAGATGCATTTGACAACTAGAAAATTAGATTAGGAGCATCAACTGAATTTTATTTCCCAATTTATTTTAAGTTCACTTCTCTCCCCTCTCCCAGTGTTCTTTCCCTTACTCGTCTTATTTACTATCAATAACTTGTATTTCTTTCCCCTTTTTTCCCTTTCGTATTATATGTCTTGTCGGGTCAGCCGTATTTATTTGGTTTGTTTTCCCTAAAAACTTGTATTTTTTCTGTTTTGTACATCGCTTAGAATTTTGAATAAGCGATTAATCAAATCCACAAAAAACTTGAAACTTAAACTTGCAGGCTCTGAGCTAACACGATGAGAAAGATCCTCAATAAATATATTCAAAATAGGCATGGTAGTGACAGTGTTTCAGCATTCTCACCTGGGCTAATGCCAGTCTTCACTGGAAGTATATATTCCGAGATCATCATTTGACTGCATACCATTATAGGGTACACTAGTGTGCTTGTGATTATTAAACGTACCCAAAAATTAAATAATGTGATATCAAATGGTGTAACACTCTTCCCCATTCCAAGCCTCCCCAAATAAAGCTATTACAAAATGGCCAAGGTGGTACTTAGCTTGTTTAATGTTTGTCCACGCTTGATCACGAAGGCGTAGTGAAATCAATTGGGAGCCATGTTGCTCTACGGCAGCTCCTGTCCTCTGACGTTTCGGCCAGGCTTGGTTTCAGGGACAAAGAACCCCTTCCTTAGGATCCTGACGCTAATTTATTAAGCAAAAGTTGCTGAAATTTTAGAGCTCATCAGATTCCCCTGCTGATTATATATCCAGTATTCTTTGGACAGCTTCGAGAGGGTCCATTGTATTGATGGTTGTTTTGGCCTTTCTCCAGGTTTTTCGGACCTGTGCACCAAGCAGTTCTGCTCTGGTCCATTTAAATCCTGACGTCATTAGGCCTACTTTAAAAGTGGTGTGTTTCACTCTGTCTCTCCACCCCAGCCTCCACGTCACAAGGCATGGAAATGGATACCAAGCTGGGTCAAACCATCAGGAGCTGCCGTAGAGCAATGCGGCTCCCGTTTGATTTCACTAAGCCTTTGTGTTCAAGCCACCTTGGCAATTTTGTAATAACTGCATTTGGGGAGGCTTGGAATGGGGAAGTGTGTTGCACCACTTGATATCACATTATTTAATTTTTGGGTGCGCTTAATAATCACGAGCACACTAGTGTACCCTATGATGGTGTGCAGAAACTATCACAAAATCCCTTAATGCAGTTGCATGGTAGCTCATTTCTGCATATTAATTTTAACCGTGCATTAACCTCCAGATTCTGGATTAAATAATCTCTTCCTCCCCCAAAACACCAACCAAGTATTCAGATCCCTGAAATGTTACGTAGTCTTATTTGTACTCTAACTGTAATCTATTTGTTATATCACACAGTAAAGTACAGTCAATTTAATATCCAATTTGCAAGTTCTTCCAGAATTAATCCAGGTACCTTTCCTCCCTTGTAACCAAAAAAACCCCGAAAACCCCCCAAACTGTTGTAACTTCACTGGAAATGTCCAGTTAGCTCTTTTGTAATCCGCCTTGAACTGCAAGGTATAGGCGGAATAGAAGTCCCTAATGTAATGTAATGTAATGTAATAGGTCATTCAAAATTAGGCATCCAAATTTGGACACAAAGGCCATATGCAAGCATTAATAAATTAGTCAATTGGGTGCTAACAACCAATTATTAGTATTAATTAGAGTTAATTGGCACTTAATTGGTCCTAATTTGGATTAGGTAGGCAATTGCATGCGCACTGTTCTAAAATGTGGTGCGCCCAAAGTATCTCATGTACAACCCAAAAAAATGGTAGGGCCATGGGTGTTCTGAATATTTAGTCACAATGGGCCCCTTTTACTAAGGCATGCTAGCCGTTTTAGCGCTCACTAAACATTACTGTGCGCTAAATGCTAACACATCCATTATATTCTATAGACGCGTTAGCGTTTAGCGCGTGCCTTAGTAAAAGGACCCCAATGTTATACAATACCAGGTTTTACGCCAGGCTTCAGCAGGCATAATTCCTCATGCCCAGAGCTGGGTGTGGGAATCTGTGCTACATTGTATGCACGGAACATTCTTTTTAGAACCATGCTTGGAGCGGATTTGTCCAGGCACCATTTACAGAATTCCCTCCTAAGTGTTTAAGGCCCTAGCATAAAGGCCCCTTGGTTTTAGGTTCAAACAATTTTTATTGATGCAAACAACAACAAATACAACATCAAAGCGTGTAGAACAATAATGATGCATCAAATACAATAATAAGATAAACATATTGATGCAGTCAATATCACATACAACACCAAGGCGCTTAGTACAATAATGAAGCATCAAATAAAATAATATGATAAACATAATATAATAAACATTTATAAATAAAACATTATATCAAATTAACTCCCCTTACTTATTCATTACTTGACGATTAAAAAGGAGAGAAGGCATCCCCAGACCACATCCCATATAAACCTAGAGAATGCCTTCATCCCCCATCAAACCCCACTTGATCTATGTACGACTACACGTTTGAATCTTTTAATACCCTCTACCTTCCCTCCCCAAACCCTCCCTTCCCTTCCCCATCCAATGGTACTCTCTACCCCACCTCAATCTCAATCATATTAAATAAAAGCTCAGTTAGGACACCCATCTTAAAACTGCACTACGGCCTTTAGGATATAAGGCTTGCAAATATGGATCCCATATTTGCATAAACAACATATTTCGCTTCCTCGCCCTTCCAGCATCTCTAGCTTGGTTTTATCACACACTGTTTTCATGTTGGCTTGCAAAAAAAAAATTGAAACGGCATGCATTACCATGAAATGGTGCATGCCGTTTTGCATTAGAGGGAGCTATTTCGTTTTGTGCATGACAATTTACTGCACACTAAAAACAGCGCATTTAAAAATGGAATGAAACTGAGCAAAACCAAAAATACACATAACTTAGTGCTGACTGACTATATTTCAAGAAAACTAGTTAACACTCATTTGTTTTTCCAAGTTCTCACTTAATTCTTTTTTTTTTCTCTTCTGTTTTATTTAATTTGAATTTACTTTTAATGCTTGAATTGTTAAATGCATGTGCGATTTTTATAAGTTTGGATATGAAATACCGAGGGCTTTCTTGATGTCTAAGTAACCAAAATAAATAACTTCCTCATTGGAGATCTATAATAGTAGTAGTCAACTCAGATCTGGGGCACTGGTGAATTAACAGCCTGAGGCAAACTTGTAAACCCTTAATTCCTCCCATCAGGCATTAAGTACCAGGAAGTTTGTCAGTCATTATTATAATAAATCTCAGGGGAGTAGTATACAATGCCAGACCGGGAGTCCTGCATTTTAGCTTCTTGATATTCAATCATCTCTTCTTGCCACAAAATTAGTCCTCACTATTTCAGTTTCGTTACAGTATAGAGCTTTTTTTTCCAATTTCCAGCAATCAGCTACATTGGCTGGGGGCTACTTTAGTAATCTGCAATTAGTAAGAGAGACAATAAATGGAAAAATCCATTCATGCAACTACCACACATTGCAATAACGACGAGGGTTGTGATACTCTGCAAAAGGGCTGATGCACTCCAACACCACTTAATATATTCCAAAGTCATTATCGCACAACTACTTTAGAATTCAATTGTTACAAGAACAAAGGCACATAATAACAATAAATAAAATGATCAGAACTGACTTGTAGCTAATTTATGTCCCAGAATATCATGCCTCTCCTATACTTTACCCAACCTCCAAAATATCCAGCGTTCCCCTCCGTAGAATTACAAATTGTTAAACATACTCTCATATATTTCAAATGTAACAAAATGTGGCCTCAGGTACACCTCCTTCACCCTTAGTTCAATATCGGTGGGAATACCAGTGTTTTCATTCCTCATTGGCTCACATTCTTTTTTTGCAATTATTTAAGTAAACATTTTTTAAACGTTTAAAAAAAATGCCATGAAACGCACTAAACATTACCAAAGGGATTGGTTACTACAAAAAAAGAGAAAAGAATGAAGAAGCCCAGAACAATGATATCTTTACGTGTGTCCTTCGTTATTCAGCGCAAGGAAATGAAATAGCCAACATTCTAAGAGAGAATTGAAGAATTATACAAACCAACTCCATTTTTGAAGTCTCTCATTTACGTATAGCTTTTACACGCGATCGGAACTTGAAAGACATTCTTTCGCCTACCATCTACGATATGGACAAACAAACTCAGATTTTACCACAAGGGTTTTTTTTAAATGTGGAAGATGCAACATTTGTCAAATCACGATATCTCAGAAAGAATTTTGTCAATCCGATTGATGGGAAGACATATAAAATCAAACATTTTTTAACCTGTACGTCTGACCATATCATCTATGTGATCTCCTGTCCATGTAAAAAATGGTATGTTGGAATGTCAACTAGACCGTTTAAAACCAGAATGGCCGAACATAAGTCAAGTTTAAAATGTGAAAAACGGAATACCCCTTTAGTAGAGCATTGTATCTTGAAGAAGCACAAATTTTCAGATCTGAAATGCTTTTGTATTGATAAAGAAGTTTTAAACATCAGGGGAGGTGACAGACAGCGACTTTTACATCAAAGAGAATCTCGTTGGATTTATAAACTAGGGACCTTAAAACCTATGGGGCTCATAATCAAACGAAAAAAAACGTCTAAAAAGTGGCCTAAATGGATGATCAAAAAGCCTGATCGTCCAAGTACCCATAATCAAAGCTAGTTTTAGACGTATCTAAAACCAGCTTAGGCCTTTCCCCTACCTCTAAATGCACAGAGAGAAAAGAGGCATGTTTAGAGGAGGGGAAAGGGCGGGCGGTGGGTGGGAGGTGGGCCGACCTAGACCTAGGCGTGCAGCAGGTATAACCAAAACCTTAGGCAGGTTGCCTAGTTGGCACTTATACGTTTTGACTTAGACCAAGTCAAAACAGGTATAAGTGCCAAAAAGGGGCCACTGAGTTGATCGTGGCTGCTGCGATCAGCTCAGCGGCCCCAGCAACCTGCCTACCCCCTACAGCAATGATTGCGGCAGGAGAGATGGCTCATCTCCCCTGCCGCGATCCACCCTTCCCCTCACCAACAACGATCAGGGCAAGAGGGAGCCCAAGCCCTCTTGCCCCGGCAGCATCCCGACTCCCCGACAACGATCAGGGCAAGAGGGAGCCCAAGCCCTCCTGCCCCAGGCACCCCCGAACTTCCCAACAGAATTGGGGCAGGAGGGAGCCCAAGCCCTCCTGCCCTAGGCACCCCTGAACTCCCCGACAGGATCAGGGCAGGAGGGAGCCCAAGCCCTCCTGCCCCGCAATCCTCAATCCCCCCCCCCCCCGGCCGAATCCGTTGGGACCAGAAGGGAGCCCAATCCCTCCTGGCCCGTGACCCTCTCTAATCCCCACCCCCCCTTAAAATACGGGCAGGAGGGATCCCAGGCCCTCCTGCCCTCAACACAAACCCCCCAATGACTGCCCTCCCCGAACCCCTGATCGCCCCCCCCGCCAACCCGTGACCCACCCACCGACCCCACGACCCCCCCAACCCACCCCCCCTTCCGCATACCTCCGGCAGGTCAGCCAACGCAGGAATGGGGCCGGATTGGCCCAGGCAGCTCTAACCCAGCCCACAGGTGGGGCCTGAGGCACCTGGGCCAACCAGAATAGGCCCAGGAGCCTTAGGCTCCTCCTGTGGGCGGAGCCTTCAGCACATGGACCCAACCCAGCCCATGTGCTTAAGGCCCCGTTTTTTTGATAATGGACATTTTCCCTGCTTCTTTCAATGTTTAAGGCCTTAGGCCAAAAGGGGACTTAGACATTTTTTTGGATTATGCCCCTCCACGGGTCTAAATACTTCAGTGGATTGGTGCTCGTTTTTTTGAAAAAGTTTTTTGAAAAGTTTTTCTTCATCATTCATTATTTATTGCAGTTATTTTAGTAACATAAATTGTTTTTTTTTTTTAAATATTAATTTAGTTTCCGAATTGTCTCACAAGATTATTTAAATATTTTAATACATTGGTTGAATACGCATGTGCTCCAATAAGAATGACATCAGAGTAGTAGAGTATAACAGCGCATGCTCGGCGTTCGGTATACTCCAGTGCCATTTTGCTTCTTAATTGAAGCTAGCTGCACAATGAGTATCCTTTGTTTAACGTAACAATAATTGTATGATAATAAGTTATAAAATTATATAATATAAGCATTTTTTGCTTGTTTCGTAGCTTGAATATTCGACCCCTGATGAAGCCGTTTTAAAGGCGAAACGGGTCCCGTAGGGCTACCAGCTATAACAGCTACGTCCTTTGAGCAGGAGCACCGGCTAAAGATTAAAGCAAAAAAGATAAGTGCTGGACTTCTTGCCACATAGTTGCATTATATATTAGCACTTTAAGATTTAATTTAAGCACAGAGCACTTTACAAAAAAAAAAAACACCTAAATAATTCTCAGCTCGATGAAAGATACACTTACACAAACTCCAATTGTACTGATTAAACCTGCAGTAGTGACTTTAGACTCTATTTGGGACTTAATGGCTGGTTTTGTTAAAAATATAACTCCTACATTTCAACAAATTGAAGAGAAAATTAAGGAACATGATAAGGAACTGAAGAACTTAAGAGAAGAAACAAATACTTTTAATTCATCAACTCAAAAAATAGAAAAAGAAATTGAATCATCGAAACAAATTCAAGAGATCTTAGTTAAAGACAATATTAACCTAAGGAAGAAGATTGAAATGCTTGAGAATAACTCACGTAGCAATAATTTAAGGTTAATTAATTTTCCAAAACTCGAGTTAGTAACTCCTAGAGATATGCTTAAGAGATATCTAATGGAAAATTTAGAGATATCCGAGGATTCATTACCACCATTTTCAAGGGTTTATTACTTGCCTGATAAAGAACAAAATCAACAACCAAAAGTAAAATCTTCAGATCAAGAACCTTTAAATATTTCACAGGTTTTAGAAACATCTGAGAAGGATTTAGCATCACCAGCCACTATGATTATCACCTTAGCTTTGCCAATTGACAAAACATGGTTGTTAAAACTTTACTTTAAAAATAGACAAAAAAGCTTTCTTGGTTATAAAATATTAATGTTCCCAGATCTGGCACGGGAGACGCAAAGGCGCCGCCGTGAATTTCTTCTTTTGAAACCTGGGGTTTTATCTTTGGGGGCAACTTTTTATTTGAGACATCCGTGTAAGTGTATTGTATATTATCGTACGTTTAAATATGTGTTTTTTGAACCATCACAACTGACTAACTTCGTGGCTATGTCTCGTCTGAATGTTAACAATCTTTGAGCCCTATAATTTAGATATTGTGACCCCTATCTCAATGCTATAGCTCTCAGTTTTCTGTTATTATTACTGTTCTTTTTTTTTTCTTCGCCAAGTTTCTTTAATTCTTGGATCTTAATTTGTGGACTTGAGCATAAATAGTATAATTGTTAACTTAGGAATTATATTACTATTGTATTTGATATCCATTCTATTCTTGCTTTCTGTACAAGTGTAATACTTGAAATTTAAGTTGAAAATAATAAAAATATAATAAAAAAAAATAAAAAAAAAAATTATATAATATAAGCATTTTTTGCTTGTTTCGTAGCTTGAATATTCGACCCCTGATGAAGCCGTTTTAAAGGCGAAACGGGTCCCGTAGGGCTACCAGCTATAACAGCTACGTCCTTTGAGCAGGAGCACCGGCTAAAGATTAAAGCAAAAAAGATAAGTGCTGGACTTCTTGCCACATAGTTGCATTATATATTAGCACTTTAAGATTTAATTTAAGCACAGAGCACTTTACAAAAAAAAAAACACCTAAATAATTCTCAGCTCGATGAAAGATACCATCTCCCTGCTTTGACTGATTTATAATCAGTTCAGGCATCTGAGAGCTAAAGAGATTTCAGCGGGGAATTTTTTGACTACAATTATTCGTAATAAGTCCTGTTGAATCCGTTTGCTTTCTAAGTTTGAGGACTTAGTCCATTGTGACATATTTAGTGATGATCTTAAGGTGGCCAAACAGGTTGAAAAGGTGACGGCGAAAGCTAGAAGGATGCTAGGTTGCATAGGGAGAGATATGGCCAGTAGGAAAAAGGAGGTATTAATGCCTCTGTGTAAGACTCTGGTGAGACCTCATTGAGAATATTGTGTACAATTCTGGAGGCCACACCTTCAAAAAGATATAAAAAGGATGGAGTCGGTGTGTGGTCTTCGTGATAAGGTGTATGGGGCGGATTTAAAGACCTCAATCTGTATACTTTGGAGGAAAGGCGGGAGAGGCGATATCATAGAGACGTTTAAATATCTACGTAATATAAATGTGCATGAGTCGAGTCTCTTTCATTTGAAAGGAAACTCTGCAATGAGAGGGCATAGGATGAATTTAGAGGTGATAGGCTCTGGAGTAATCGGAGGAAATACTTTTTTACGGAAAGGGTGGTAGATGCATGGAACAGTCTCCTGGAAGAGGTGGTGGAAACAGAGACTGTGTCTGAATTCAAGAGGGCCTGGGATAGGCATGTGGGATCTATCGGAGAGAGAAAGAGATAATGGTTACTGCGGCTGGGCAGACTAGATGGGCCATTTGACCTTCATCTGCTGTCATGTTTCTATGTTTCTTTTTTCCACAAAAGAGAATATTTTTATGAAGGCTTTTCTGCATGTACAGCCTGATTTACGCATAGAAAATTCATTTTTATCAAATTGTGCAAATATCTATCTACCAAAAAATTGCATGTAGACATTCCAAGGGGCACTGTTTGAGTAGAGTCTTGTGTATGCACCTGTTGTATAAAATACTTACATACCCACATGGAGATAATGTTATAAGGGGTTGCTTATGTGTGAAGACCATGTTCAGTTTATATTTAAGAACTACTACTACTATTATTTTTATAGCACTATCAGACTCAAGCAGCACTGCAGAGAGTCACAAAGAAGAAGAAACAGTCCCTGCATGAAAGAGCTTACAATCTAAACAGCCAACACAAACAAACAGGATGTCATTTAAGGGGAATGGTTAATCAGCTGGCTGGGTTGGAGGGCAGAGGGGAGTACAGGACAATCACTGTGATATCACTGATGAGGTTGGCTTTTATTGGTGGAATGAGGCATTATGACATCACAATCTCAGCTCTGCTTCCCAAAGACTGAAACTCCTCACACGATTACTACACTTCTCCCTCCATATTCATGGGGGATGCGGGCAGAACAAAGCCGTGAATACCGAAAAACCGCAAATAACTTTTTGCATGTTATTCGCGGCTTTTTCGGTAAAATAGACCTGAAAAAGATAATAAACCGTGAATAACCCGTCCTGCGATTTGCTCCGTACAACGCCGGGAGCAGCGATTTCCTCCATGAAGCACCGGGAGAAGCGATTTCCAATGTGAAACGCTGGGTTCAGTGACAAAAATTGGTGTCAGGTCAAAAGCGCGCCGGGACAAAGGCGCGCCCAGACATTTGAGCGCAGCACGCGCCGCCACATCACTCTAAATTACTGTTTTTAGCGCTCCGACGGGGGGGCGTGGGGGGGAACCCCCCCACTTTACTTAATAGACATCGCGCCGCGTTGTGGGGGGTTGTAACCCCCACATTTTACTGAAAACTTCACTTTTTCCCTGTTTTTAGGGGAAAAGTTCAGCTTACAGTAAAATGTGGAGGGTTACAACCCCCCAAACCCCCCTAACGCCGGCGCGATGTCTATTAAGTAAACTGGGGGGGTTCCCCAACAAAACCCCCCGTCGGAGCTCCTAAAAACTATAATTTAGAGCAGCGCGGCGGTGCGCGCTGCGCTCAATTGTCAGCGCGCGCTTTTGTCTTTCGCGCCGTTGTCTATGAACCCAAAAATTAGGGGGGCGGAGTCAGCATCCGAAAAATCGTGAATAAGCGAATCCGCGGATACGGAGGGAGAAGCGTACTACTGTTATTTCTTTAGCACTACCAGACTCACTGCAGCACTGCACAGAGCCACAAAGAAGAAGAAACAGTCCCTTCTCGATAGAGCTTACAATCTAAACAGCCAAGACAGACAAACAGGATGTCATGGATACAGTTAAGGGGAAACGGTTAATCTGCTGGCTGGGTTGGTGGCCAGTGAGAAGTAGGGTTATGGATTGAAGGCTAAATAAAAAAGGTGGGCTTTCAGTCTGCTTTTAAACAAGGAAGGGGGCTTGACGGACAAACTCAGGTATCTATCTTTATAAAATACTGCTAGTAAAGTAGCAGAAATTGCACTTAGTCTGAAGTTACAGATATATTTACACCTGCATTCTTCCCCAGAACAGGAAAACACATTGATCATGTAAAGCAGGGCTGCCCAAGTCCGGTCCTCGAGATCTACTGGCAGGCCAGGTTTTCTGGATATCCACAAGGAACATGCATGAAAGAGATTTGCATACAAAGGCAGTGCAGGCAAATCTCTCTCATGCATATTCATTGCAGATATCCAGAAAACCTGGCCTGCCAGTAGATCTCAAGGACCGGACTTGAGCAGCCCTGATGTAAAGTACCTTCCAGGTACCACCCATACTTTAATATGCATAACCCTTGGGGTAACATTATAAAAGTCCTTTATACATGTTAAATCCTTTTAAACATTACCTCCATGCAGTATATATTTGTGTAGGATACCTTTAAAAAAGAGAAATAAAAGATGTAATTTTTAATTTTTACTTTGGTGCCCGGTTATAAAATTACCCTCAATTACCATTAATTTACTTAGAAATCATTCTATCGTTTCTATGTTTATTCTTTTAAGACACCTAAGTTTGAAAAGGCTCATGTCGGTGAGATCTTCTAAGGCACATTTGCTAGTAGGTATCTATTAAAGAAAGCTTTATTGAATGAAGAAATAATAATGCAAATGGTTCTAGTGTGTTCATAGTAACTGTAGCTGAATGCAGTTCACCTTGAACCACCGTTGAAAAGAAATGAGATAAATCCAACAATTCCTACTTGGAATTTTCAATAAAAATGGCAACTATATATCTTCTTTTGAAACAATACTGTTATTCATAACTATATCCTTTTCTGTAACGGTATCCAGAAGAGATTCAGAACCGATGTTTTTATATTATGTATTTGGGGCCCCTTACTTTCAATTTCCTTAAAACGGCAGTATGATTTATCCTTGCACTACTATTCATTTATCGTTTATTAAAATTTGCTAGGTTCACCTTTTTTACTAGAGCAAGTCAAAGCGAAGTACAATACAATATAATAAAATTAATAAAATTAATGGAAAAGAATGCCAAAGTCGTGCTAGGCAAGAGTCCTTTCATACACGCACACTATATTTAAACAATCTACTTGTTTTGACTCTTGTACAGAATTACCCCATGCAACCCCTATGAGAGGGTATTACTAGAGAATGATACAGGAACAAAATTTTTACCCATCCCCACGGGAACTCATTTTCCCGTCTGGCAAGTTCTTTTCCTGTCCCTGCCCCATTCCTGCAAGCTCCGTCCTCATCTGCACAAGCCTCAGACCCTTTAAAATCATAAGTAGCAACATTCTAGAGCTCAGATTGTGATGTCATAATGCCTCATTCCACCAATTCCTAAGCTCCGTCCTCATCTGCATAAGCCTCAAACACTAAAATCATAAGTAGCAACATTCTAGAGCTCAGATTGTGATGTCATAATCCCTCATTTCACCAATGCCTAAGCTCCGTCCTCATCTGCACAAGCCTCAAACACTTTAAAATCATAAGTAGCAACATTCTAGAGCTCAGATTTTGATGTCATAATGCCTCATTCCACCAATGCCTCAGCTCTGTACTCATCTGCACAAGCCTCAAACACTTTAAAATCATACCGTAAGTGTTTGAGGCTTGTGCGGTTAAGGCAGAGCTTGCAGGAATGGGGCAGGGACAGGGACAATTGCGTTCCTGCGGGGACGGGGACAAGTTTGTCCCCATCTCATTCTCTAGGTATTATTTCCCATGGTTCCTCTGAATGCCAAGCTAAAGAAATAAGTTTTAAGTCTAATTTTAAAATTTTCAACAATATGTCTCTGCTTTAAGGTAGCCTGGTAATGAGCTCCAGAGGAATGGAGCTATAAAATAAAAAGTATTTTTTTGGGTGCATTCCCAGTAGGCTTTCTTTGGACCAGGCAATACTAACTTATGATCATTGAGGGAACGGAGGGAGCATGGTTCAATATAAGCAACAGCAAGAGAAGCTAGGCAATCTGGGATACTGGTGGGTTGTGCATTAAAGGTTAATATCAGGATTTTAATTTGCACCCAGTATTCGACAAGGCATCCAATGGAGTTTAGACAATAACAGAGATACGCGGTCATGTCTGCCTGCACTACAGAGTAATCACGCCATGGTGTTCTGAATTGTTTGGAGTCTTTTTAATTCAGCTGTTTTTAAATTTCAGAATAGACTATTTTACAATAGTCAATGTGTTATCCTGTAAACCAGAGGTGTCAAATGTCGGTCCTCAAGGGCCGCAATCCAGTCGGGTTTTCAGGATTTCCCCAATGAATATGCATGAGATCTATTTGCATGCACTGCTTTCATAGTATGCTAATAGATCTCATGCATATTCATTGGGGAAATCCTGAAAACCCGACTGGATTGCGGCCCTCGAGGACTGACATTTGACACCCCTGATGTAAACGTATTAATCAGAGCGTGAAGTCTCTTGAAATCTAGGTATGCTTGGATGGATTTAATTTAATTTTTCGAAGAGCAATAAATCTTGCACAAAGGAAACCTGATCAGAGAAAGTTAAGTTTGAATCAATGTAAACACCTAAATATTTTCATTTACCCCCTTCCTCCTCTTTTATAAAACTGTAGTGCGGCTTTTAGCGCCGGCCGCAGCAGTAAAAACTCCGACACTCAGCTCCAAATGAGAGCAGTGGCAAGTAAAAATAAAAAAATGAGCGAGTCTGGCTGGCAGCCAGTAGAAATAACTTTAAATGATCAATTACAAAAGTTATGAATTGAACCCTTTGTGTACTAAACCTGTTATAATATAAACTAAGGAAGGACTGGAGATAGATACAATTGTAAGATAATAAACCATAATCCAGTAAATTTGTATACACATATGTACTAATAATCACAGAGAAAGTCACTCCGAACCATTTCTAATGTGCCTGATGAAGTGAGCTGAGATTCTCCAGTTCTGCTTCATGCCATCTATCATAGGCAAAAAACCCTTCATCATATAATATTCAGACCCGCAGACAAAAAAATGGCAGTCATAGACAATGCTTATATGCTGAAAAATGTTAATATTGGGCAGAGCTGCTGATCCTACAAAAGAGCAATCACAAACAGTTACTCGTAAGCTTCAAATAGTGGCGTACCAAGGGGGGGCGTGGTCCGCCCCAGGTGCCAAGCCCTGATGGGGTGCTCCCGGTCCGGTTCCCCCCCCCCCCCACGCCGGGTGTCGCGTCTGGAAACAGCCTGCAGCAAGATCGCGATGCCAGCGATCTTTGCCTGCTTCGGCTGTTTCCTCCGCCATGGTCCCACCCCTCCTCTGATGTCAGAGGAGGGGCGGGACCGCGGCGGAGGAAACAGCCGAAGCAAGCAAAGATCGCTGGCATCGTGCGATCTTGCTGTAGGCTGTTTCCCCAGGGAAATGAAGCGGGGAGGGCGGAGGAATGAGCAGTGCTTCGTGGTGATGGTGGTGGGGCCGAGCGGTCCTTCGAGGTAGTGGGGGGGGGGGGGGGGCAGCAGGCATTCAGGGTGGGGCGGGCAAGCAGACCTTGTGGAGGAGGGGGAGACAGGCCTTCAGGGGGACAGGCAGGCCTTCGGGGGGGGTGACAGGCCATCGGGGGGGTTGCAGGCCTTCGGGGGGGACAGGCCTTCAAGGGAGGGCACAGGCCTTCAAGGGGGGGGACAGGCAGGCAGGCCTTCAAGGGGGGGACAGGCCTTCGAGGGGGGTGTAGGTCTTCGGGGAGGGAGCAGGCCTTCGGGGGGGGGGGGGTGCAGGCCTTCAAGGGGGGGCAGGCCTTCAAAGGGAACAGGCAGGCAGGCCTTCAAGGGGGGGACAGGCCTTCGGGGGGGGGTGCAGGCCTTCGGGGGGGTGCAGGCCTTCAAGGGGGGGACAGGCCTTCGGGGGGGGGGTGCAGGCCTTCAAGGGGGGGCAGGCCTTCAAAGGGAACAGGCAGGCAGGCCTTCAAGGGGGGGACAGGCCTTCGGTGGGGGGTGCAGGCCTTCGGGGGGGTGCAGGCCTTCAAGGGGGGGACAGGCCTTCGGGGGGGGGGGGGGGCAGGCCTTCAAGGGGGGGCAGGCCTTCAAAGGGAACAGGCAGGCAGGCCTTCAAGGGGGGGACAGGCCTTCGGTGGGGGGTGCAGGCCTTCGGGGGGGTGCAGGCCTTCAAGGGGGGGACAGGCCTTCAGGGGGGGCAGGCCTTCAAGGGGAACAGGCTGCTTCAGGGCTTTAAGATCCTCTGGAACAGAGAAAAGCTTTCACTCAACGCCGTAAGGTCCCAGGTATACCCCCACCGCTGACAATTGGGAGAGCAGGAGAGAATGACCAATCGCATCAAAGGCAGTTGAAAGGTCTAACAAGACCGCCAATGCTACATAACCTTCATCAAGTTTACCGTAGAGTAGACCTAGGTACACCGACAAATCCGCGCAGGACAATTCCGCTCCGACAAATGTGCCCTGACAATTGAGTACATGGGACAAAATTTACGGCCTGTGAAGGATATCTGGAAAGCCCTGATTTGCTAAGACTCCTCAGGTCCCGTCCCCTTCCAGATAGCCACTAAAAGGGTTCCCATAATCATGCTGTAAACCTAACCCTAACACTAGATAGGAAATAAATATTTTAAGTTTAGTGGGTGGGGGGGGAGGGAGGTCCACCCACCCCCCCTCACAAAGAAGGTTACTTTGTAACCCTCAAAAAGACAAAATAGTATCCCGTCAGGGCAGAATGCCCATTAAGTGTGCACATTTGTCATGTTGGGGTGCAATTGTCAGCACATTTGTCCTGCGCGCATTTGACGGGTCACCATAGACCTCACTTAAGAACATAAGAACATAAGTAGTCGCCTCCGCCGGGGCAGACCAGAGGTCCATCCTGCCCAGCGGTCCGCTCACGCGGCGGCCCATCAGGCATATTGCCTGAGCAGCAGTCCCTGACTAATTTTATGCCTACCTCTACACTTATCTCTAAACCTTCCACTGCTCTTATCTGTACCCCTCAATCCCTTTGTCCTCCAGGAACCTATCCAGGTCTTCCTTGAAACCCTGTACTGTGCTATTTCCTATCACGGCTTCCGGAAGGGTGTTCCATGTGTCCACCACCCTCTGTGTGAAAAAAAATTTCCTTGCGTTTGTTCTAAACCTGTCCCCCTTCAATTTCATCGAGTGTCCCCTTGTTCTTGTGGTTTCTTATCATGGTTGTTAGGACAGTGTCTATACTGTAGCTGGAACTAAAACCCGATTGATGTGGGTGAAAAATCAACACGGATTCTAGATGGTTTTGAAGTTTGAGTAAAGATTACTTTCTCGATTACCTCAACAAGGAAAAGCAAGTTTGATATTGGGTGGTAGTTAGAAGGGACAGTGGTATCTGTTGTACATTTCTTCAGATTTGGATGAATTATTGCCTTTTTTTTAAAGAGATCTGGTATTTTGCCCTCCCTTAAGACTGAAGTCTGTAAGGCGGTGATGTGACGGAAAGTAATTCAAGGCTGGATAGTTTATATCAATAGGAAGGGATTAAGTCCAACTTGGAGTATGTTGTGTGTATTTATGAAAGTATTTTTGAGATGTCTTTTGATGGTATGTTGAAACGCATCCCAAGCTGATCTTGGAGCTGCTAAAGTGGTTTGCTGGCAAAAGGAATTTGCTACAATACCAGCTTTCAAAGTCTGTATTTTTACAAGTGAAAAATTGAGCTAATGTGTTGGTAGAAGGGAGAAGAGACGCATTAATTAACCTAGTTAGTTTGGTTACTGGGTCAGACCAAAGGTCCATCAAGCCCAGTAGCCCGTTTTCACAGTGGCCAATCCAGGTCCCTAGTACCTGGCCAAAACCTAAGGAGTAGCAATATTCCATGCTACTAATCCAGGGCAAGCAGTGGCTTCTCTCATGTCTTTCTCAATAACGGACTATGGACTTTTCCTCCAGGAAATTGGCCAAACCTTTCTTAAAACCAGCTACGCTATCCACTCTTATCACAACCTCTGGCAATGCGTTCCACAGCTTAACTATTCTCTGAGTGAAAAAATATTTCCTCCTATTGGTTTTAAAAGTATTTCCCTGTAACTTCAGCAAGTGTCCCTAGTCTTTGTAATTTTTGATGGAGTGAAAAATCGATCCACGTGTTCCTGTTCTACTCCACTCGGGATTTTGTAGAGTTCAATCATATCTCCCCTCAGCCATCTCTTTTCGAAGCTGAAGAGCCCTAACCTTTTTAGTCTTTCCTCATATGAGAGGAGTTCCATCACCTTTATCATCTTAGTCACTCTTCTTTGAACAATCAATTGGACCGCTAAACAACCAAGGGGTAAAAGGGGCTATCAGAAAAGACAAGGCCATAGTGGAGAGATTTAATGAATTATTTGCTTCGGTCTTCACTGAGGAAGATGTGGGGGAGATTCTGGTGCCAGAAATGATATTCAATGCTGATGAATCAGAGAAACTCAAACAAATCTCTGTAACACTGGAAGATGTAAAGGGTCAATTTGACAAATTGAACAGTAGCAAATCACCTGGACCAGATGGTATACATTCCAGAGTACTGATAGAATTGAAAAATGAACTTGCAGAGCTATTGTTAGTAATTTGTAATTTATCTTTAAAATTCAGCATAGTAACAGAAGACTGGAGGGTGGCCAAAGTGACACCAATTTTTAAAAAGGGTTTCAGAGGTTATCCAGGAAATTGTAGACTGGTGAGTCTGATGTCGGTGCTGGGGAAAATGATAGAGATTTTTATAAAGAACAAAATGACAGAACATATGCATGAGCTTAGAATAATGAGAGAAAGCCAACATGGAGTTAGTCAAGGGAAATCTTGCTTCCCCAATCTACTACATTTCTTTGATGGGGTGAATAAACATGTGGATAAAGGTGAGCCAGCTGATATTGTATATTTTGATTTTCAAAAGACATTTGACAAAGTACCTCATGAAAGACTTCTGAGGAAATTAGAAAGTCATGGGATAGGAGGTAATGTCTTCTTATGGATTAAGAACTGGTTGAAAGACAGAAAACAAAGAGCAGGTTTAAATGGTCAATATTTTCAATGGAAAAGGGTAAATAGTGGGGTTCCCTAGGGTCTGTGCTGGGACCACTGCTTTTTAACATATTTATCAATGATCTAGAGAAAGGAATAACTAGTGAGATAATTAAATTTGCTGATGACACAAAGTTGTTCAAAGTTGTTAAATCACAAGAGGATTGTGAAAAATTGCAAAAGGACCTTGTGAGACTGGGCATTAAAATGCCACATGATGTTTGAGTAAGTGCAAAGTGAAGCATGTGCGAAAGAGGAACCTGAACTATAGCTATGTGATCCAGGGTTCCATGTTACGAGTCACCGCCCAGGAAAAGGAACTAGGTGTCATCATTGAGGATACACTGAAACTCTCAGCTCAGTGTGCAACGGCAGCTAAGAAAGCAAATAGAATGTTAGAAATTATCAGGAAAAGAATGGAAAACAGAGATGAAAATGTTATAATGCCTTTGTGTCATTCTTAGGATGTCCGTACCTCGAATACTATGTGCAATTCTGGTTGCCATATCGCAAAAAAGATATAACGGAATTAGAAAAGGTATAGAGAAGAGCAGCAAAAATGATAAAAGAGATGGGACGACTTCCTTATGAGGAAAAGCTAAAGTGGCTAGGGCTCTTCAGCTTGGAGAAGAGACAGCTCAGGGGGGATATGACAGAGGTCTGTAAAATACTTAGTGGAGTGGAAAAGGTAGATGTGAATCGTTTGTTTGATGCTTCCAAAATTACTAGGACTACGGGGCATGCGATGAAGCTACTAAGTAATAGATTTAAAACATTACTTTTTAATTACATGTTGAGTAGAGAAAATATTTCTTTACTCAACATGTAATTAAACTCTGGAATTTGTTGCCAGAGAATGTGGTAAAATCAGTTAGCATAGCAGGGTTTAAAAAAGGTTTTGTTTGTTTGTGTTTTAGGCCTCCGTGAAGGATCACATGGAGGTCCTTGCATTGTCTACTGTTGACTTTGTACTGTTATTCTGTTTGGAGTGTATATTTGTAATATACAAATTTTTTCAATAAAAATATTTAAAAAAAAAGGTTTTGATAATTTCCTAAAAGAGAAGTCCATAGGTCATTATTGAGATGACTTGGAGAAATCCACTACTTATTCCTAGGATAAGCAGTATGAAATCTGTTTTATTCCTTGGGATCTTGCCAGGTACCTGTGACCTGGGTTGGCCACTATTGAAAACAGGATACTGGGCTTGATGGACCTTTAGTCTGACCCAGTAGGGCAATGTATATGTTCTTATATTCTGCTTAGAAAAGTAAGCTTTTAGCCTTTTATTTAGTTGCAAGTTATAAAAATGCTGTCGATGTTTGTAAATCTGAAGATAGTACTGAGTTTTATGTTGTTTCCCTAAACGCTCTGCTCCTTGATCATTATTTATTAATTTTTTTTTTAGCAGTTCTGGGAGAGAGGAGGGAGGGAGGGGGTTGATTATATTTTAGTATTGTATTGTTATAATATTTACATTTATAATGATTATAATATTATAATGTGTGCTTTGTTGCTTTGATATATTATACATTGACATATCATTATAATGTTTGTAGTTACATTTGAAAACTAAAAAATATAAATAAATAAAAATTATTGCTTTAGTGCACTTCAGATTAATGACACTGTAAATTAATTTGGAGACTGTTCTTTCCACTAGCATGACAAGCTAATTAGTAGAACAGCATTTCTCTTTGGAAACCTCTACGTATGATAGCTTTGATTTTTCATTGCTCTGCACTTAAGACACTTCCAAATCTGATATATGGTAAAGTGTACTCAATATAATTTGTCAGTTCCATAATAGTACCTTTTGGCTCAAACGCACAAATTGATTTTAATGAGTTTTAAAATGCCTTATATGTACCTGGACTGGAATAATTATTGAATTGATAAAGTAAACAGAAAAATAAAATTCAAAAGTACAATGGGCACAGACACCACATTCATCTTTAAAAATTAGCAGAAAATTTTTAAATGCAATGAAAGAGAAAATATAGAATGCACATTAATTAAGTACTTTGGAAGAAAAACTCCCATCTTGGCTAATTAAAAGCATTTTCTTCTCAACAAGGTGTCCCAGCCCTGCCATCCCTCCTGTATGCCTTCTTCACTCAAATCTGCCAATAATTTACAGAGCTCTTCACGTCTAGCCAAGATGTCCTTTGAGTTAACTTCTCAAGGGACCAATCACAGAAAAACACTGGATACTGCACAGAGCACTTTGCTCTTCTTACATTTCCCAAACCTTACTATACAATGCCCCAAATGTACCATTAAAAGACACAGACCAGTGAAAACAACTGACAACACAGTAACAAAGAGACTACGGAAGCCTGAAGCAAGCATGGAAATCTACATTTCCTTTTAGGCTCTAAGACTAACTACCCATGCATGAAGGTGGGATTTAAGAGGCGATCTGAACAGTTATGAATCTAATTGAGTAAATACCTTTATAGCACACTAAATTCTAAATATTCAGCGGTAATGTACTATGGGGCCGCGATACTAAGACACACTACGGGTCTGCATCTGGTATGTGTAAACAAAGCTAAGGTGTGCGCTAGGGCACTGTTTCTTAAATCGTTCCTGATTTTATGTCAGTAAAATCCGACCTCTAGAACCAACCTCAGGCCCAGCCAGTTCCACCCATTCCCGCCCTGGTACGCCTCCAGCCCTGCCCCCGCTGCCTGTTCATCAGGCGAGAAGGCACCCGCGTTCGACGCAATTTCTTTCCAAACCCAAAGTGCCGGGTTTTGAAAAGCCATCCAGACCCCTCTCCCCCCCGGACATATCCTCAAAAGAAGGACATGTCCGGGGAAATCCGGACGTCTCGTAACCCTATTCCTGGAATACCCCCTTGCCAGTCAGATTTTCAGGATATCCACAATGAAAATGCATAAACTTGATTTGCATACACTGCCTCCATTATATACAAATTTCTTTCATGCATATTCATTGTGGATATCCTGAAAACCCTGACCGGCAAAGGGGTACTCCGGGAACACGTTGAGAAATATTGCGCTAGGGTGAAACCTCCCTGTTAACTGTTGAAAGCATTCCCGGGACTCTAGTGAAGGCCGCCATGCAGTTAACAAGGAGCAACAGTCATTACTGGTATGGATAATTATGTGGAATGCAGTTAGCTACACCTTGCATTGTGATGACTTCCGCATTATCTGCAAGACAGTCTCTGCCCCCAACAGGAATTTCTGTATTATTTATTTAATTCATTTTCTATCCCGTTTCCCCAAGAGAGATCAGAATGGGTTACAGGTTAAATATACATAATATACATTTAACAGGTTACAGTTTGCACGGGATTTGCCACTTCCCCCTCCACATTCACAGTGATAGGGGAACAGCATGGCAGCGAATACAGAAAAACCGCGAATAACTTTCCGTATATTATTCGCGCTTTTTCTGTAAAAAAAACAAAACAAAAGCCTAAAAAAAGACACAAAACCAAGAATAACCTGACCTGCAAGTCTAGCGATTTTCTCCGTACAATGCTGGGAGCAGCGATTTCCTATGATGTAAATTTGGGGGCGGAGCCTGGGAACGAAAAACCGCGAATAACCGAAACTGCGGTTAACAAAGCTGCGAATACGGAGGGGGAAGTGTAATTTCAGTACAAGTTTACAAGTTTTTTAATCCTAATTTGACAAATACTAGGGGGGGGGTGTCTAATGCTAATATATACAACGTACAGTTTACAGGTTATAATTTGTCATAGTAATCCTTATAGCACAAGTTTTTTCTGAACTTTACACACTTAAGACAGTTTACAGGTTAAATTTACCATAGTTACAGTGCAAGATTTTTCAATACAAGTTTTCCTAACGTGACACACACTGGGATCTGGTACCAATATGCATTGCTTTGTAATCCAACGGTCAAGGGCAGGGGAGTTAGGTGAAGAGGTATGTTTTTATTGCTTTCCTAAAGTTGAGGAGTCCTTCAAGGGATCTGATCTATGGGGGCAGTTGATTCCAGTGGCTTGGTGTGAAATGGGAGTAGGAACGTCATTTGGCGGTTTCCAGTTAATGGCTAAAGCTACTAACACGTGCCACTGTATTAGTGCTTGCTAGTGCAAGTTATTTGATCGTCATTTAAGCAATGCTGGCTTTCTCAACCCAGTCCTTGGGACATACCCAGCCAGTCGGGTTTTCAGGATACCCACAATGAATATGCATGAGATAGATTTGCATACAATGGAGGCAGTACATGCAACTCTGTCTCATTGAGGATATCCTGCAAACCAGATTAGCTAGGTGCATCCCATGAACTGGGTTGAGAACCCCTGATTACTGACAAGCATTAATGGTGTTAGTACTCACTAACACAGGCGCACATACACTTGTTTCTTTCAACCTGCAGTTTGCATACATTACAATTTTAATTCAGACTATTACTTAGGTCCCCATGAATGGCTTGTAAGAAATCCACTGTAGTGCATGCATTAGTCTCACACTATTTGGAGCAGGGGTGGCAAAGTCCCTCCTCAAGGGTTGCAATCCGGTCGGGTTTTCCCCAATGAATATGCATGAGATCTATTAGCATACAATGAAAGCAGTGCATGCAAATAGATCCCATGCATATTCATTGTGGAAATCCTGAAAACCCGACTGGATTGCGGTCCTCGAGGCGGGACTTTGACACCCCTGATTTAGAGCCTATATTAAAAATATAAATCAGCTGAAATGTGCTTTAATTAGACCACTGCCACTGGAAACTCCAATTTGTTCAGCATAGTTTCTGAAAACAGCATATTTCTCCAACTAAAGAGGAATTACTGCAAACTCATATAGATGGCTAAAATGTTCCATGTTTTCTCATAATCTCTGTACTGAAATGTAACATAAACGCTTGCAAAACAGCAAAAATGGGAGTCACTGTTCACAGAAATGTGCACACATATTGTACATTTCAGGGAACTCATTTTACATTCAAGCACATATACTGTATAATTAGAACACTCATACTTTCCTCTGCATAAATACTGGTGGATTTTCAAAACCAAAGTATGCAAAGATTTCTGTTCTGAAAATGGCCCCATTTACACCACCTTCTGAATGTGAATATATTCCGCAGGTAAATTTATGTGCAATACAAGCATATTTTGAAAAATGTGGACATAAATGCAACCCCCCCCCCTTCAATCCCACTCCTAGGAACACTGCTTCACAGTCTGGGAAATTTAAGCATAAACAGTCAATTTCTGTGAATAAAGCCTTTATTTCCTTACAGAAAAAGTTTCCAAAAATGCTCTCCCTTTGGATAACTCATAAACTATAGGTAAAGAATAATTAGATCTCTGTTGGCATTTACTGCATAATCAAGTAGTTATACACTAAGAAATATCCTAAATATATAATGAAAATCTAAGAATGTCCTGGGTAAGTTTATTTCTTTGCTTACATAAACACGAAAAGCGCTTCCTACTATTAAATCATCAGCACTATAACCACTTTCATTTGTTACTGACATTCGTGCCTGTATCAAAACATTACCATTCAGTCCCTTAAGTATCTTTATCTCTGGGCACGCTGCCAAGCAGTCCAATGGTGATAACCTCTATAGAGAAAGACCTCTTCCAGCTGGTGCCCGTGACTGTGAATTGTGTTATACACTTTTTGACTATGATGATGGCTCACTATACCAAGAGACCACAGCTATTGCAAGAATGATCATCTGGGTCTCAAGGCACCACGCTTAAAAAGAGGAGGGAGTGCTGGGTAAGGAAGAGATACCGCATAGAAAGTTACCGCTAGGGAATCTGAAGGATGAGAAGAGATGCAGAATTAGAATGTGACCAGCCATCACTAAACTTGAACACAAACGACTGCCAATGGCTGACGCTCCTTGTTTAAAATCTGCTGTGACTTTTTGTAAGCAAATGCACAAAGGTAGCACTGGGTATGGAAGACTAAGAAACAGAATGAAACTTGTTATTGACACTAACAGGGGATTTCAGACCACTTCCTACCTCCAAGGTAGCCAAATACAACATAGCAACTCCCCCTCTTAAACAATGCTTGGTTCAGAGAATGACATTTGTTGCCGTGAATTGGAATAAAATGGCCACAGCTTTCTTTACTGGAAAGCATTAGTAAAACTTAATATTACAAAGCTAACCATGCATAGTTTCCTAAAGTATAGAGCAATGAGCTCCCTGCCATCAACAGCTAGGAAGGCCACTTAGCACAAAAATAATTGAAAACCGCCCTAAATGCCCACCACGCTCAGTTGGAGCTTGTTGGGTTGGCATGGACCTCCGTGTTATGATTCCAGGTCAAAACCTACTGAATATGAAACCTAATAATCATATCCTGGAGAAAATGAGAACTCTGACAAAGCCATCCTACAGAATTGAACAATTTAGCTTGGGTTGCTCCCCCCTCCATGTGTGACAAACTATTAGAACATGACCCCGCTAAAGGCAGAATGACTTCAAATTATGATTAATAATGATCCAATAAAGGGTGAGATTGGAGGGGAAGCTGTCTGTATTTAAAAGCATCTCAGAAAATACTAACTCTGTATTATAACACCTTTACAGAAGCTCATGTATTGTAACACCATTACAGAAGCTCATGAAAACTGCTCTGAATTGACTTCACCAGTCGTCAGTAGCGGTATAGAAGCTTTCAATGAACAATTCTCTGAAGAGAAGCAAGAAATGTGATTTGGAAGTGCTCTGATAAGTAAGTTTTTGCACTTCTGCCCATGAAAGAAATTTTGACCAACCAATATGTGCCAAATTTTCCACTGCACACAGTTTAAAAACATTCAGTGGGAGACCTTTTAATACCACTCAGGCTTACATTACTCTGCCTCCGGTTAAGTTCCCCTATCACTCAATCTTCTTCATCTTCCTCCCCCCCTCTCACACACACACAACTACCAATGTTAGCTAGGTCCTTGCTCAAGGTGCCTCTCCAAAATCGGCTGGCTAGGTCCAGCTTCTCAGTCTGCCCTAGCACCCGCACCATTGTAAGGCAAGATGTGTCTCACCCCATCCCCCTATAATGAGGATGCTCAGGACAAGTCTTCTCACTGGGCTTGAAAGCAAAGATGTCCACCTGCTTCAAGCCTCTGGGAACCTCTCTTATCTATCTGTCTCACTCCTCCAACATCTGGATATTGGAAGCTAAAGAGTTCATCATTATTTCAGGAGCTTTCTCTTTTCATTCTAACCTTTGGTAGAATAATGGAACCCATATCCACTCAGGTCATCAACCTCCTCCCTGTTAACTTTGTAACAACCAATCATTGCTATTTGGTAAAACAACCAAAAGAAAAAATTTAACAAGGGTAGTCATTTTCTAATTTTCCCTGCAGTGGCCTTATTTTTGAGAATACACTCGAAGCAGTATTTGCTTGTCATCTTATCTAAGACACAAGTCATTAAGATCCTTGTCCATGGGTAAAAATAAGAAGTATATAGAAACCAAGCCAGCAATATTAGGCACAACAGATATAAATACTTTTGCATTTCATCCTGCTTCACCAGGTGCAATATCTTGTAATGTAAATGGGTTGTGATGGCATCTTCTAACCTATTGTGTCAACCTTTTCTTTTGTCAGGTTGTAAATCTTACTTATTTCACCCAACTTAAGTCATTTCACACCATCCATTTAATATACAGAATGCTAAAAAGTCATGAAAATCCAAAGCCTGCACCAACCAGTTCTCCTGTAGACCTGTAGGTTGGTGGTACTTGCAGATAACAACAACGACGACGATGAATGTGCTAACGGCAAACACTAGAAAAGCACAACTACATTTCCACAAGGCTCCTTACTGTAAAAATAGGGGCAACTAAAACGACCAGACGTAAAAACAAATATCACTAGGCAAGCCAACGACAACATGAAAAGGTTTTCAGGCAGGGTCATGCAGAGCTGGCATGCAACCTGAAGCACAGTCAGGAATACACACGTGGAATCATATAAAGAAGCCATCCAGGATGGTGCAGAAAAGCTAGGTATCTGTGGAAGATTAAGAGTCAGACTTGGAACTTTTGGAAGAGGTACATTAGGAAGACTGTTGGTGATGCTCCTGCGAAAAGAACAAACATTTCAGGAACATAAGGAATTAAAACAAAAAAACAAATGGAGCCAATACAAATTAGGATGTGTCAGCATTTTATGTGTTTAATTGTCCGATTAAAAATTTTAATTGAAGTACAGCCCTAGTGTTAAGCTATCACATGTGACCTCTATGATTGCATTAGTTAGACTTTCAACAGAAATGCAGTCAGCCATTTTGTTAAACCTTTTCTCTGTCCCACTCAAGTGAATCATGGTCAGGAGGAGAGTTTACTTACTTGACTGGCTGCCAGGTCTCTTGTTCAAGCCCTCTGTGAATGGACTGGGCAATTGAGGACTCCATAAGGTCAATATAGCGGATAACCAGGGGAACAAACGTATCCTGCAGATGTTTATGAAACTTTCCATTGCACATAAGAGCTTCAAAACAAACAAAAAAAAAAAACATATTTAAACTCATCTGTGTTTCAGATAAAGTAATACAGGTTTTTCAGGTTTCAGGTTTTATTAAAATTTGATAAAATACGCTTTTATAATTAATTCAAAGCGATGTACATAAAAAAATTATACCTATTGAGACATACAATGGACTAACTATAGACACCATACTTGGAAACGGAGGAGAAAAGGGTAGAACTAAAATTTTTAAAAGAAAAGAACAATTGTTGCCATTCAGCATATTACTAGCAATTGGAAAGATTACACCAGACTTAGTTCCACCTGATTGGTGGAATTCGCTCTGTCATATATATAAAATGGAAAGAATTATTGCCATACAAAAGGGGAACTATAATAATTTCAAAAAGATTTGGGGGCCATTGACAGAATATTGTAATGATTAGACACATTTTCTGCACTTAAAGTAGATATAAGATTGGGAAGGGGGGATGTATAGATTTATTATTGATTCTGCAATATCTTTGAACATAATATATGTATAATATGATTGATTGATTGATTGATTGATTTTGAAGAAAAGGGAGGGTGGGGGAAGGGTCTTCAATTTATACATTTATGTTGATAATAAGAAAGATTTTCAAGTGTTCTATATGAATCAATTGTTTTATTATTGTACACTTGTTGTGAGATGTAAAAATGAATAAAGATTTTGGAAAAAAAAAGAAAAAAGAAAAGAACAATTAAGGAAAAAACATGAAGTAATAGATTCTATCTACTCCATAAAAATATTTTTGGACTGTTATAGGCAATGACATATTTCTATGCCATTAATGCCCTCCGCTCCTCCACCTTTTACAAAACCATGGAAGTGGTTTTTAGCACAGGTCAGTGCGCTGAATACTCTGTGCCCAACACTCAGAGTTCCTATGAGCATCAGGAGCAGCCCAAAGAAATCAGCATGACAGCCTGTGGCTTCTGCAGTTTTGTAAAAGGAGTAGGGGTGGTAAATGAAAATGAGTGGAAAAATCTTGACGTCTTATGATTTTTTCATTTGTCAATAACAGTGCACACTATTTGCAAAGAGGGCACACTTTTAGAAAGAGTTTGTATTCTTTCCCTATACTTCATGCATGCAAACCATCGCATAAGCACCTACTTTCAGGAAAGAGGGCATTCTCTTAAATGCATTGCTCCTGTAATGACAAAATGACTAGAAAAACCTGAATAAAATGAAAATTCCAGGAAAGGACATGGGAAATTACACAAAACAATAATTTTCTGGCTCCCACTGTTATTCTCCATAGGCACAAAATAAGGAACATATTTTGAATAAGGCTAAATGTTTATACATAAAGTATATATTCTTGTTTAACTATATATGAGATATTTATTACCGTATATTAACAGCTTTACAGTGGAAAATAGATAAAGACATTACAATCAGAAGGAAAGGGTCTGAAAGATCAATTCTGCCACAAGATTTACTGCTTCTAATTTATATCTATCTATCTCTCTGTATATACTGTATAAATAATCTATAAATCTCTCTCTCTCTCTCTCTATATATATATATGTACATATACACACACATAAATCAAATGCTGTCAATTTATAGTAACTGTAAGAATATTGTCCAAATTACACTTAGGAATCTTTAAGATGCATAATGACATGGAGGCTTCTGAGATGCCTGACAATAGTCCTAAGACTGCAACTGTCTCTTCAGTAATAACTGACAGTTCTGCCTTAAAGTCTGCATTTTGATTTTTCTGTAAAAATATCGGTTGGAAAACCACATAATGGCTGTCTTCTCATCACTAAGGCATTCCAACTACTATGAGCTCACTTTCCTAACTGGCCAATAAATGAACTCATTCTACAGTATTTGAGAGAGAGCCCCCTGTCCATTTTGATGTCCATTTATTTTGCATTGATTTGATTCATGTGCTAAGGCCCAAATTCTGTATGCATAGGGCTAGATTCACTAAGCAAACCAATCGTGTACCGATCGATTTGCGAGCCCTTTTGTGACCCGATTTCCCTCCGAACTGATTCACTAACCTCTTCTCCGATCCAATCCCGATCTGTGCATGCAAATGAGGGGAATCGGGACCTGGATTGGCCACTATTGGAACAGGATACTGGACTAGACATACCATTGGTCTGACCCAGTATGGCTATTCTTATGTTCTCATGTCTAGCTAGACAACACTTCAAAAGATTCATTCAGTGGACTTTATCATTGCCGAGGCTCGGAGGTGATTGGTTTTTTTTTCACCCCCTTGAATTTCACTGGCGGAGCTGGGGTTTGAACCGGGTCCAGCCTGGGACCTTCAGGGCGAGCATCTGACTGCTGAACTATGGCAGGGGTCCCTGTAGAGGTAGTACATTCAGCAGACTTTATCATTGCTGAGGATCGGAGGTGGGGTTTGAACTGGGTCCAGCCTGGGACCCTGGGGACTTCAGGGAAAGCACTCTGACTGCTGAGCCACAACAGGGGTCCCTGTAGAGGTAGTACATTCAGCAGACTTTATTATTGCCGAGGCTCCGGTGCGATTGTTTTTTTTTTCCCACCCCCTTGAATTTCACTGGCGGAGCCAGGGTTTGAACCGGGTCCAGCCTGGGACCCTGGGGACTTTTTAGGGCGAGCACTCTGACTGCTGAGCCACGACAGGGATCCCTGTAGAGATAGTAGTACATTCAGCAGACTTTATCATTGCCGAGGATCGGAGGCGGGGTTTGAACCGAGTCCAGCCTGGCACCCTGGGGACTTCAGGGCGAACACTTCAGGGTGATCTCTGTGGCTCTCTCATCAAGCACATGTTATAACTAACAGATAACTTACTTACTCCACTCCTGAAATCAAGTATCTTTAAGACCTGAATAAAATGCACCATTCCATACCATCTTCCTCTCCCTCCCAGAGACTGAATTATAATAATAATAACTTTATTTTTCTATACCGCCATAATCTTATGTGACGCTGTACCCACTATACCAAATGGAAAAGCAAATTATGATTTACAGAAGGTGGAAACAAGCAGTGTGGGGCATTCAAAACATATGCCAAGCTATAGGGCTTGCTTAGCTACTTTTCCAAGGTCAGATTACAAAACAACTCACTATCTTCAATCCAATCCTGAGTCAGATGGAAAAGATGAACTACATGGTAGATACGGATATCTAGCAATCCTAAACCACCCTGAATGCTGGGAATATGCGGCAAAGCAAAAGTTGAGCCTCATTTTACATAGAGACTGGACTTAACATGTCCAGGTTGAGAAGTGCTTAGTTCCGGACGCATTAGAAAAAGATCTGCTCTACGATACTTACAAGAGTTAATAAATTTGTCAGCACATACAACGGGAGAGCCATTTTAGAAATATATCCTTTAGAAAAATTAATGGCACAAGCCCCATAGCTTCCACCTGGAGGCAATGACGCATCAGTGGAAATGGTGATTTCGCAACTTCCACGTGTAACTATTCCATTTTACAAACATACCTGTGAAATTGCTGCCAATTAAGTTCTGAGGTTGCAATTTTAATTTGGTTTCGTTTTAGACTACATGAGATTACGGAGAACGACTACTGTAATCTCTCCTGTAAAGTCCTTGCTGAAAAAGGAAATTTGATCATGTATTTCCATTATTGAGAAATCTTCACCGGCTCCCTGTTCATCTTAGAATTTGATTTAAATGCACTTGTATGATATTCAAAATTATCCATGGTCTATTTTTGCCTATAGTCCCTCTAACATGGAATTCTCTTCGGTCTGTTGTTTCAAGGAATTCTTAAAAGTACAAACTCTCATTTCCTTCAGTGAAAGGGATAAAGCTTGTTGGTAATATCTCTCGTTCCTTTTCGTTTAGGTTTACAACGATTTGGAAAGAAATTCCTAGTTATATTAGAACTCTTTGCTCTCTCTCCGGATTTTTTGTAAATCGATGAAAACAATGCTATTTCAACAGTTTTTTGGAAATGGTACTAAGGAGTGTTAATTGTCTTTTTTGTTTAGTAATTCACAAGTTAGTTAAACTGATTTCCCTGTTTATTGAAGTCTTATGTAAACCAAATCGAGCCCCTACTTCAGGAGATGATACGGTATTGGCTTAGATTAGAGCAGGGGTCCCCAAAGTCCAGTCAGGTTTTCAGGATTTCCCCAATGAATGTGCATGAGATCTATGTGCATGCACTGCTTTCAATGCATATTCATTGGGGAAATCCTGAAAACCCGACTGGATTCGGCCCTCAAGGAGGGACTTTGGGGACCCCTGGATTAGAGTATACACCAGACGTTCCGGAAGCGGCTGGAGTCGTGTCTCTGACTTGTGCATTAAAGAAGCAGCGCCAGGAGGAGGGGAAAGGCTCAGGAAGTAGCTTGTAGGGCTTCGGCATTCCTGCTAGCATATATATCTTTAGAGTGTATGGGGGGGGGGGAGGGAGGGGAATGTGTTAACCCTCCAGTCCACCCCTAGATGCCCCCAAATTTGAAGGCTGGCTATGCCCCTGTTTTGCACACTTCATGCTGAGCAGTGCAATAGCAAGCAGATTCACTTAGGTTTGTTTATTTTTATCTTACATTTCTATGCTGCTCCATCTGCTCAGTCTCACAGTGGAAAAGACTAGAAAAATCCTTAAACATTTAACATCCACTCAAGAAAAACAGAAAATCAGAACAGTACAGGGGAATGATTGTTTCTGCATGTTTTAGCTGAGCTGTCTAGAAAATTAATATTCCTGCTTTATCTAGTGTTCCTGGCTTTTTCAGCCGTGTCAAGGGTGGTCCATCCCAAACATTTACCACCTTAACGAGCGAGAGTGACATTTACCACTTTAACGAGTGAGAGTGAAGGCCAATCATTGATGTTTTTCTCGTGGTGCATTCTGTGTATAAATTTTGTGTATTGGTGAAGGAACTGAGGCCTGAGGAAGGGCTGCCGGCTACTCTTATTGACAAGTAATGCCTTCATGTTTGTGCACCTAAAAATAGATTTCTGCACCATGGGTGACACTTTACAAATTTTGAACTCAATTATTTCAAGCACTTAACAACACTAAACCACATACACATCTATGAAAACAATTCAACTTTATTTAAAGGTCCTGTAGTAGTCAGTGCTTCATAAGGTAAAACTGATCAGTTACAAGTCTGCTACAGTATAAAGACCAACCACCTCAACATACAGCAGATCTTACAAAATGTTCTAAAGCCTCCTCTAGTATTATTACAAACTAAAAAGACATTAAAGTTTTTTATGTCACTTCAGAAAGGCCAAAACATCAGTCCTTCCACTGTAAAACACTATGCACAAACTTGTGTAAAGAACACACAGAACCTCACCATACCATAACGGTGCTAACTTCCAGGACTCAAAGGGCAACTCCCTTATCTGTGAAAATGCAGCATTGTAAATATTACACCAAGCCCTAAAACATCAGTACACCACCCAGTGAGAAAACAGAACAAATGGGACTGCTTCTTATTTCTGGGGAACCCCCCTCCCTACATGCTAGCAGAATACTGCACATACAGCTATAATATTAGGGAAATTGACTTGCAAAGGCATGAGATACACTTTTCGAAAAGCAGGCATATTCCATTAAATAGAGTATATTCTCTATAAATGGACCATTTATGTGGAATGCATTTGTCCAGTACTGTGTTCTTCTGTTCTTAGGGCTCCTTTTACTAAGCTGCGGTAGCGTTTTTAGCGCATGCTGGAGATTAGCGCACGCTAACCCCTGCGCTACGTGGAAAAACTAACGCCGGCTCTATGGAGGCGTTAGCGTCTAGCGCGTGCGCGCTAAAACCGCTAGTGCAGCTTAGTAAAAGGAGCCCTTACAGTTATGTAGAAATCTATTGCAATTTAGAAAGTTGTTCAAGGCCCATTTGTTTGTTCAAGGTCTTTTAAGCTAATATTCTGCTTCTCGAGCTAATATTTTACTTTCTGAAAATCATCTTTTTTTGCAGGTTATTAGGTTTATGCATCTTGATTGAAGTAATGTAGTAAATGAGCGGTTGAGATGGTATAATCTTATGATTTTTTGCTGATGAATGGGATCTTTATATTGTGCAAATCCTGAAACACGCAATACCGTGAACCGCCTTGGATATAGGCAGATTAAAAATGTTTTAAATAAATATATTCAAATGAAAATAATTTATACCTTTGTTGTCTTGAGTAGCTTTTCCCCCCTTTCACTTTGGTCCCAGTGTTTCTTTTCTTTGTACAGTGGTGCCTCGCATAACGGCCGCCTCGCACAGCGAACGCTGCGCACAACGAACTTTATGTCTTGATTCGTACAACGGACTTCGTTTCACACAACGAAGTCGCCCGAGCTGCATCCTTCCGGGGTTCCTGCGGGGTTGGATCGCAGCGGGGTTGGTCGAGCCGCGAGGGTAGTCTCCTTCTCCTTACCTGCCCTGTCGCAGCACACAGCCGAACGGAAATCTTCCCGATGTCAGCGCTGACGTCGGAGGGAGGGCTTAAGCAAAGCCCTCCCTTCCTCCGACGTCAGCGCTGACATCAGGAAGACTTCCGGTCGGCTGTGTGCGGCTGCGGCAGGGCAGGTAGGAAGAAGGCAATGGCGAACGAAAGAGGGGGGAGGGGGCGGTCCGCCCCGAAGAATGTGCACAGCTGGTCAGGTCCCCCGATCGACCGACAACAGGCCCGGCCGACAAACCTCCCTGCCCTGTAGCCGCGAATCTAAATTACCTCTTACAGCAGCTTCAATAATCCAGCTGCTGTAAGAAGGTAATTTAGATTCGCGGCTACAGGACAGGGAGATTTGTCCGACCGGGCCTGTTCTGTTGTCGGTCGGGTGCAAAAGCGCCACAAAGGTGGAGGCAGGGAGGGAGGAAAGGTGGAGTGGAGAAGAAAAGACGCTTAAGGGGGGAGAAGGCCGCTGAAAGCACATGTTGGAGCAGGGGATGAGAGGGAGGGAGAGAAGGGGAAATATTGGACAAGGGCAGAAGGGATGCTAAATCATTGGGTGACAGGCAGAGAGAACAACAGGAAAAAGAGTGGAAGCAATCTTGAACCCTGAGGGTGAGGGCAGAGAGAGGTGGTGAGATGATTGATCATGGGGAGAGGGACAAAAGGGAATAGAGATGGGATAGGAAGATAGTGGAAGTAAAAGGACAGGGAGATGTATGTTTTTAGATGTATCTAAATAAAAATAATAACAAAAAATTTATCTTTTTTTATGTCATCTTAGCATATTTTATGCTACAGAACGAATTATTTTTTTTAACATGTATTGTTATGGGAAAACGCGTTTCACATAACGAACTTTTCGCATAACAAACTTGCTCCTGGAACCAATTAAGTTCGTTGTGTGAGGCACCGTATTTTTTCCTAACACTCTTTCAGCGTTTTCTGTCCATTTTCCTCTTTATACCCCTTTTCCCTATCATTTCTGGTACTTCCATTTCCTCCCCTCCCTAGTCCATTCACCTACAACTTGCAATGATTTTGAAATTCCTCTCTTGTTCTGTTTTAGTATATAACTCACCAACCTGCTGACTTCGACCACAGACTACAAAACCTGCACCCCTCCATCCCTAAGTGGCTTCAACATCTCTCCCTCCCTAGTCTGGTGTCTCTCCCTTTCCCCTCCCCCTGCTTCTGTATAGGTCCTACATTTTTATCTTTATTTGTCTTACTCCCTTCCCTTTCCTCTTCTCTGCTCCCTGTGGGTTCCAGCATTTCTCCCTCCCTCTCCCTTCAATCCTCCAAATTGGCAGGTTCACCACTAGCAGTGATTAAGACAGAATGCCTCCAAACAGCACCATGACATTCCCTCTACCACGTCCTACCCTCTGAGCAAATTCCTATTTCTGTGTGGGCAGTATGTGGTAGAGAGAAGGCTCTAGGGCAGAGTTGGGCAACTCCGGTCCTCGAGGGCCAGAATCCAGTCGGGTTTTCAGGATTTCCCCAATGAATATGCATTGAAAGCAGTGCATGCAAATAAATCTCATGCATATTCATTGGGGAAATCCCAAAGACCCGACTGGATTCCGGCCCTCGAGGACCGGAGTTGCCCACCCCTGCTCTAGGGCCAGCTGGAAGCAGCCTGATTCTGCCGCTGCTGCTTCTGATGACAACTACAAATTTGGAGGACTGCAGGGAAAAAAAGGAAGCGATGCTGAACTGTTAGAATGGGGGGGGGGGGGAAGCAAGGAACAGAAGCAGGATACACTGTGTGAAAGAAGAGTTCTTCAGTATATCAGCTGGAGATGGAAGCCTAAAACATGTAACTTGGCATATCTGTTCTTCTAAACATTCAACTTATCTATAAATACCCTCCACTAAAAAAGCATGAAGATATTTTGCAAGTGTAAAAGAAATACAATACATTAACACTTTGAACAAAAAAAAAAAAAAAATGGAAGTCTTATTATAAACTGCTAACGCGCTCAACCTAATCAAACAAATACCTCTATTTGTAGAATGACAGGAACGTTAATGATATTTTATGTCATATCAATTCAAGCTATGTTAAAGGCACATCTAGATGCCCCCTGCTCTCCCCCTTGCCCGTGTCATAGGTTCTCTGCCACGGGAAAAGATCATTCTTGGATATATTGGATATAAATGCCACGTTCATTTTTTAGCTATCTGTCTAATTACAATATTTTAAATGTCCTCCTCCTATTCACAACACAGCCCAACTTTGGTTGTTTCAAGCAAATGATGGAATAAAATGAAGAAAAAAAAAAGCCCTGGTCCTATGAGATAGACTGCAGAACAGCAAAGGTCTTCCTTAGAGCCCTCCTGCTCTGCTAGAATCTGCCATTTTGCATTGCATCTGCTGACTCTTGAGGACGGTGGCTCTGGCTTCCAAATGTTACTCAAAAAATGTATTGTTAGTCCAATAAAAAGGGATAATCTTATTTCCCTTTGTTTAAAATTTATATTTCTTAAGTATGTAAAGAGGAAATATGAAGTCTGCTTTGATATAGTACACCATTCTGGGTCTGGAATAGAGGTCTGCACGGGAACGGGGATTGCGGGAATCCTGCGGGCCCCCACAGGGATCTCTCCAGGTCTACAGGACTCCCACGGGGAACCCCTCCCCCCAAGACTCACAGGACTCCCATGAGGATAGAACCGGGGTTCCCGAGGCTTGGAAAGAGAATTAGTAGAAGATAAACAAAAGCAAAAACTGGGACCAAGATGATGGAAAAACAAAATGTCCCACCAGCTACAGCAAAGGAGATATTCATTTTGAGGGGAGGGGTCTACGTTCAAAGTGGGAGGCCCAGACCCCTCTCATGGTTATGCCACCAATTGTGTTTAATACAAAATGAAGTACTTGCTGAGTTTGTTTTGGGGTTTCCAGTTCAGCTTTGGCACATTTTTCTTATGCAACCATTGTCCTGAAAAGTGCCTCTCTCAATTCTGGTTTAAATGATTTTGATGCTTTATTGTTTGATTCTTTACTCATTGCTGCATTAAAAATCATTTGTGGCATTGTCATTTAGACACTGGATCATCTGTTGTGCCCTTTGATACTCAGCTTCTGGAAGACAGATTAACCTCATACTGGAATCAACAATCCTTTTAACGTATGAGGCAATTATATGTGGAACATTGCTGCATATTAAGCCTCCCATGGATCGCTACAAAGGTAGGCTCTTCCTAATAATGACAGGGATCGCTATGCAAATGGTAACCTGCAATTGGAAAAATTGCGACCTCCTCAACTTTCAGTTTTGGTGGGCTAGAGCAGTGATTCCCAACCCTGTCCTGGAGGAACACCAGGCCAATCGGGTTTTCAGGCTAGTCCTAATGAATATGCATGAGAGAGATTTGAATATGATGGAAGTGATAGGCATGCAAATTTTCTTCATGCATATTCATTAGGCCTGAAAACCCAATTGGCCTGGTGTTCCTCCAGGACAGGGTTGGGAACCACTGGGCTAGAGTATGTTTAAGTTACAAATATGAAAAGATGAATGCAGATATGTTGGAGCATAGCAATTTTTTAAAATTTGGTTTGGGGCCCGTTGACATCCTTTGTTACTTCAACATAATTGTCTTTATTTAATTTTCTGTTTATTTTTATACATATCGAGGACGGGGTGGGTGGGTGGGGGGATATTATTGTTTGTTTTTGGGTATATTTCTTGATTAAATTGATGGAAGGGAGGGGAGGAACAGTTTTTTTTCTGTATTGTTATTGATGGAATTTAAGTGCTTATGTTGATTATTAATGTTTATATAATTCATGGCACTTTGTGTTGGTTTTGAAAATTAATAAAGATTTATATTTTAAAAAAAAAATCATTTGTGGATCTTGGAAGAACCTCTCACAAGTTACCTATGCTAGATGGTGAAACCAGATTTGTTTGCTCTACAGATATGAGCTTTATATTGCCAAAAAATCTAACTCATTTCTTTTAACAAGAAATGGTTGACCCTACAGTCACATGACCTGTCTATTCTAATTCTTTCCGGTGATGTATGCATCTCTTATCTCTGTTCACTGTTATTTGTTTATATTGTATTTTATTGTTGGTTTAAATAAACTAAGCCTTTAAAAAAAAAAAAAATCAAAACTGTCAGAAGTAATTGCTGCTTTTTATGGGGGGATGGAGGGGATTCCTCACGGGGTTGGGCGGGGACGGAGGAGGTTTCTCACGGGGACAGAGGAAATTCTGGCAGGGATGGGCGGGGACAGGCGGGATACTGGTGAGGATGGGCAGGATTTCTGTCCCCACACAACCCTCTTTTCTGGAATCTGTGGCTGAGTCACAGCAATGGCTCTACAACAAGATATTCTAGGACCATTTTATTTTCATCTGATTAATGCAGTTTTTCCTGGATAGGCTAGATGTTACTCTGCTGTTGATATTTATTTGTGACTATATAGTATATATTATGTTATAAGTAGTAGTTTTGCAAACCATCCTGAGTACTCACAGAAGGGGTGCTGTATGAAATGAAACAGGAAATAACCCCCTCTTCCTTCTCTGGCCTTCAAACTTGACCACCTTGTTTTAAACCACTAGTTCCTCTACTAGGGAAAAGCCTTCTTTATTGGTTTCTCCACTGACGTTGTGGCTTCCTATTGGCTACACCACCAAGTACATAGACTCTGCCTGAGTGCTCAGTCAACTTTGTAGGAAGGCAGATGGCACAAAATGGCAATAGAAAGAGAAGCCCCAACTTTCCACAGGAAAACAAATGAAACTGTGGAAATACACAGGAAGCCCTGAGCAGACTGGTAAGAAGCGCCATGCAAATTGTATACGTGATGAACTTACCCACAAATACAGGAAAAATATCTTACTTACCCCAGGCAGCACATGACAGATGATATCCTCCCAAACTGATTACTTAGATATTAGCCAAGCACTGGGTTTTAGCCAAAATGGCAAGCAAGTCACATAATGTGTGAAAAGAGGGGGGGGGGGGGATTTTTTTCAAACATTTTGCGGAAGAAGCGGAAGAAGATATCTTCTTTTTCAAGGGACCCACGGCAACAAGAGGGCATCCGTGGAAAATCAGAGGCGGGAAACTACGAGGTGACACCAGGAAATTCTTTTTCACTGAAAGGGTGGTTGATCGTTGGAATAGTCTTCCACTGCAGGTGATTGAGGCCAGCAGCGTGCCTGATTTTAAGGCCAAATGGGATCGACACGTGGGTTCTATTCGCTAAGCAAAGGTAGGCTAGGTCACTAGGGTGGGCAGACTAGATGGGCCATGGCCCTTATCTGCCGTCTATTTCTATGTTTCTATGTTTAAATGAATAATCAATTTGTGGGGGATCTTTTTGTATGTACTTCTGGCGTTCCTTGTTATTTAGGTCAGGGAGGAAGAAACATACCTAGCAGATAATTTCAATAGGTCTGGAAGGAATACCAGTCCTTTGGATCAAGGTAATCAGCAGCATTTCAAATTCATGAAGTACTAGAAAGAAGGCTTAAAAAGCATCAAGAGTTAAACATAATTAACCTTCCTTCTGCATGAAGCATATTACCTTGAGATATGTTTTTCAAATGTAAATTTCATTGTGTTTTATAAAGTAATGGAAAAGATAAAAAAATAATAATAATAAAAATATTCTCTGTCCTCCTTGTGGGCTCCCTATGTCTGCAACGTTCTGTACATGAAAACAGATACTGTACTTGCATCTCTGATTCAGAGCTCTTACCCAGCACTAGAGATAGAATAACATCCAGATGTCAGAAGTCCTCCAAATTTTAAAGCTTGCAGATTAACCTAATAGGCAATATGGTGATCTAACCGTTCCTCATCTGAAAATAAATCTGAAAAATAATCTGATGAAGCTGTGGTGAGAGAATAACCCAGTGGGGATTCCACCTCTTCAATTCTCGAGTTTTTTTTTCCTGATAATGAGAGCTGACTTTGCCAGTCACTCTGGGCTCTATTATGGCTAATTTAACTTCACTTCACTCTCCGTGTTAATTATTAACACTAGCCTTTTTATCCTCATGAGGCCACAATCCATCCCCCCTCCCCACACACACACACACTCTTTGGATTTTATGTCCATCTTTAAAAAGAGTGAAAGTCTTCAGAAATAGGTTTACATTTAGCGTTCAGTCTGAACCTTTATTATCCATTTAAACCGAGTTTGTGATATTTATGGTAGAAGCAGGGGTGTTATTTCTGCTGGCTTTAATGCGCAAGCAGTGTAAAAGGCTGTTAATTAAAGCATAAGTGCCGAGATGCGTTTCACGGGGGAAGCCGTTCCCAAAAGAATGGTCACTTGCCACTTGCTCGCACATCCTGCACAGACTACAAGTCAGGTAGCGCCCAGGGTTTCCTGCTCCACGGGGCTGAAGGAAATAAATCTGCACAATTTTCCAGATGGCGTTCACTTTGTCAGGAATGGTCACTTGTTATGAAAAGACTTTCAGGAAATAAAAAACCACAGCGGGGACTTTAAAACATTCAATGGTTTCTGGTTTTATAGTTATATACCCTATGGTATTAAGAAGGCCGTTGATTTTTCCATAATATACTATATAAACAATAACTAGGAAATAAAGACACCCAGGAAGATTAAGCTGGGCATGAACGAACTATTCCTATACATTCTCAGTATTAATGGGGTATTAGACTCAGTGAATACGGTGCTCTTCTTGTTGCTATTCATTCTGAAATCTCTCAATTATCTATTACTATGACCTATGAAATTATAAATATATATATATATATATATATAAGGGGCTTAGTGCATAGAATGGTTTAATAAGTCTTCAGGGATATAAATGTTTTTTTTTTTTAATAAATATATATACACACACAAACACAAATGCACAGGGTGGGGGGATCATTCCCAGGATCCAAAGCGCCAGACTGCGGGCCTGCATCATCCAAAACACGAGGTGCAACCTGAGACAATAAGTGAACAGTGAGAGATCCATCATCATCCTTGTCCCCATCCATACCATCTCCGATGCATTGAGCAGTGAAAGACTGAGGGGGTAAATGCACTCAGAGGGGCCGAGTCCTCCCGTGCCGAGTTCTCTGAAGTGCAGCTCGCCTTTGCCTTGGAAGGACAGCTCCCCTGAAAGGCTTTCCACATTAAATTGATGAATTCAGAGAAAAAGGCGTATCGGGTAGCACCGGGTCACCTAAAGATGACCAATTTGCATCTCTTTGGCTTTGCGGCTTCTGCGCCCTTTCGCACAGGACGGACACTGTCTCTAGGGCCAGAAAAGATAATTGCCTGAACCACCGGGCTAGCTGCCTTTTTCTCAGCCCATTAACGCAAAGGAGAGGCTAAGCCAGATGCTCCCGCCTCTCCTACACGTGCAGCACAGCGTGTGGCACAAGGACAAACCTGAGATATACAATTTGTGCATTCTTGGCATGGATTATTGGTCAAAGAACCCAAAGATTCCATCCCAATAGGTTTTGAGGCAAAACTTGCAGATTTGAAGCTGCAGGAAAATTTAGACTGCTAAAATTCAAGATGGCTACCATCAGGATTTTGATGCAAAAAAAATTGGAAAAACAGCAAAATTAAATGCAAAAACCAGCAAAATTAGGACTTTTGGGAAGGAGGGACATTGGGAAACAAGAGCAGATCACAGAAAATTGCAATTTCTGACACCCCTCGATTCATCTCACAAACTGTAACAGCCTTACACACTGTGATCTGTGCTGAGAATGTGCTGCGGCCTGCCTCAGCTCTGAACAGTAGTTGGAAATGGAGTAGAAATCACTGCCTCATCCAGATTGTCTCTACAATGCTGAATTGTTGAGCTGACAATCAGACACGGTGTCTGACTGAACCCTACCCCCGTGGACTGATGGATGCACAACCAGAAGGAGGGGAGGTGAAAATGCAGCTGGCACCCTGTGAGACTGCTGAGCTTCCTACGAATGCTTGACATCCTGCGCTCAAACCCCTACCAAGCAGTAGGTGAGACACGCTAACCAGGAACGTCCCTGAGCTCCGAAAATGCTTCTGCAGGTGCTAAAAGGTACCACAAGGGATTGGCCTGACAGCTGTAGACCACCGTCTGCTTTTTCTCCATGCAGGTAGAATTAGACCCACAAACAGGTAAGCTACAAGCATGAAAAAAATGAATAAATCTGAAAATAAGTCAAAGGAAAAAACAGAGCAGAACAGAAACACTCCTTCTGGCTTGCATGCAGAAGTAAAAACTGTAGATGGCATTAGAGCTCTCTGTGAATTAGGAGGGTTAGAGGAAAAAAAATCTGGAGTGGATTCCTTCTGCAGAGGCTTGCGGCCTGGGAGAGATAACCCGCTTGTCTAGAAAGACACACTGGAAACAAGATTAAAATAATTGAAAGAAAAATGTTGCTGCCTAGAAAAACAGCGCCTTCATTGCAGCCACGGAGGCACTTTACAATGCTTAATGCCGCTGCAGATGCGGTTAACATTGTAAGTGGCGTAAGGCATCATAAAGTGCCTCCTTAGTTGCAATTCATGTGAAAGATAGGTGCTGGACATATAGGCATTTAAAACCCTGTTCTACATTTCCAGCGCCTATCTTTCACAAAGCTGGGCTCCTTTTAATAAAGTGCACTAATGGATTTATTTGCATGCTAGTCATTAGTACACAAAAGAACATAAGAATAGCCTTACTGGGTCAGACCAATGGTCCATCTAGCCCGGTAGTCTGTCCTCACGGTGGCCAATCTAGATCCCTAGTACCTGGCCAAAACCCAGAGTAGCAACATTCCATTATCTCAGAGTAAGCAAGATTCCAGAACCCCAAAGAGTAGCAACATTCCATGCTACTGATTGAGGGCAAGCAGTGGCTTCCCCCATATCTCTCTCAACAACAGACTATGGACTTTTCATAAAACCAGCTACGTTATCTGCTCTTACCAGAACCTCTGGCAATGCGTTCCAGAGCTTAACTATGCTAAGAAGCTCATAGGAATAAAATGGGCATCTTAACATTTAGACCCAAATTCTATAAACGGTACCACTAGTTAGATGCTGTTAGGTGCCGGTTTTAATTGGTTTAATTGCCCTTAATTGACGTGAGAATTGATTGCGTCATTTAAAAACAATTAAAATGCCATTAAAAAAGATGGTGCCTCCACAAACGGCACCTGAGCTCGACTACGGAGGCGCTTACCGGTGTATAATAGGCGTGGTTAATGCTGGATGTACCCTTATGCATCAGTAGCTACCTCCGTAGTTGTGATTCTCATCACAGATAGGCACTAGAAATATAGGCCTTGAAAACCCTGTCTTACATATCCGGCTTCTATCTGTGGCGTAGTCACAATTCTATACATGGTGCCATCAGATGATTGACACATGAGATCAGCACCGCTTTTGTCGGCGGCTGCCGATCGCAAAGCCGTTCATAGAATCCGGGGCCTAAGCATGTGCTAACTCCATTATTGCATCTTAGTATAAGGAGCCCTTAGTATTAAAGTAGGCTTTAAAAAAAACCCAACTCTTCCTGTCTCCCAAATTGTAAACAGTCAAATACACGTCAATGCCATTCCAGATTACCAGAACCGCTGCAGAAAAATTAGTTCTAATGAAGATCATTTCATGAAGAGACTCCCTAGAATCCATGGGCTCTTGCTGGAACACATCAAGTCACTCTTTCATTCAATTATTTTGGCCCAATATTTTGAAAGGCCTTGAAGGTTAGACAAATTTAAATTTAATTCTAAGCTTCAGTGGGAGCCAATGTAGGACATGTGACAGTGAAGTCATTCTATCACATCTACTATGTATTATCACCGTAGCTGCAGTTTGGGGCCTGCTGAAGCATTACTAGCACTCTTTGTGACACTCCTAAATACACCACATTACAGTAGTCCAAATGATTCAAAAGTGTTAATTGGTCAGCTATCTGAAAATCTTGAGGCCTCAAATATGACTTCAATTGCCTAACCAATTTTAGTCAAACCCAGACTTTCTCATCACTATCTCAGTTTGAGTTCCCATGGTAACACACTGCTTACTACATTGGCCTCTCTGTGTGCAGAAATGTTTTTTTTTTAAACACAGAACATACTTTACAAAATTACTCCATAAGCAAATTTATTTCATGCATATTCATTATAACTATCCTGAAAATTTAACTGGCTAGGTTGAGAATGTTATCTAGCAGTCACCAGAAATCAAAATATGATTTTATGTAACTTCAAGGACACTGTAACCAAAATTGCAATTGAATTAAGCAAAGCAAACAAAGCAAAATCGTTTGCTTTGTTCCTATTTTATATCAATGGCTCCCAAATCTATCCTGGGGAACACCTTTGCTAATCAGGTTTTTGGGATATGGTCAATGAAAGTACCAGGCAGGAATCAAAACATCAATTCAGTGAATAACTCGAGTTAATAATAATAATAACTTTATTCTTCTATACCGCCAGAGTCAGATGACTTCTAGGCGATTGACATCAAAGAGGGCTGGACAATCAGCGAATTACAGAATACAAGAAGTGAGGGTACAACTTATTACACAAGAAATAGATAAGAGGAAAATATGAATCTCAAGTATGCAATATGGATCTCAAGTATGCAACCCAGTCCAATTAATTCTGGACTGGTACATAATGTTTGTCCAACTGTAGAAAATATTTTTGATATTTGGAGTGAAGAAAGATTGTGTAAGATGGTTTTGACTTAAAAAAAAAAAAAAAAAAAAGAGTTGGGGGTGGGGAGGGAAAGATATCCTCAATGACAGAATCACTAGGACACAGAATTTCACTTTCCAGGTCAACTGGATTATAGAAACATAGAAGATGACGGCAGATAAGGGCCATAGCCCATCAGGTCTGCCCACTCTACTGACCCACTCCCAAGTCTACTATCCTAGGGATCCCACTCCTGGTGACAGGTTCCCTTGGATTAACCCTCTAAGGGATCCCACATGGGCATCCCATTTGCTCTTAAATTCTTGCACGCTGTTTGCTTCGATCACCTGCACCGGGAGCTCGTTCCAAGGATCAACCACTCTCTCGGTGAAGAAATATTTCCTGGTGTCGCCATGAAATTTCCCGCCCCTGAGTTTGAGTGGATGCCCTCTTGTGGCTGAGGGTCCTTTGAGAAAGAGAATCTCTTCTTCCATCTCGATAAGGCCGGTAATATACTTAAACGTCTCGATCATGTCTCCTCTCTCCCTACGTTCCTTGAGTGAGTACTGCTGCAAATTTTTCAGCCTTTCCTCGTATGATAGATCCTTGAGCTCCGAGACCATCCAGGTGGCCATCCGTTGCACCGACTCTACTCTCAGCACATCTTTTCGGTAGTGTGGTCTCCAGAATTGCACACAGTATTCCAAATGAGGTCTCACCATGGTTCTGTATAATGGCATTATGACTTCAGGCTTCCGGCTGACGAAACTCCTGCGGATGCAACCTAACAACTGTCTTGCCTTAGATGAAGCCTTCTCCACATGATCAGCAGTTTTCATGTCTGCGCTGATGATCACTCCCAAGTCTCGTTCTGTTGAAGTTCTAGCTAAGGTCTCACCATTCAAGGTGTAAGTTCTGCACGGATTTCTGCTGCCGAGGTGCATGATCTTGCCTTTCTTAGCATTGAAGCCCAGCTGCCAAAGCTCTAACAAATGTAGGTCCTGTGTCATACTATCAGGTGAATTGCCGTCTCTCACTATATTGCATAGTTTGGCGTCGTCAGCGAATAACGTTATCTTATCTTGAAGCCCCTTAGTTAGGTCCCCTATGAATATGTTGAAAAGGAGCGGGCCCAAGACTGAGCCCTGCGGTACTCCACTGGTCACCTCCGATGTTTTAGAGAGGGTACCATTAACTACTGAAGACCCTCTGAAGTCTGCCACTCAGCTAGTCATTGACCCATGCAGTTAGTGTTTCTCCCAGCCCCATTGATTTCATCTTGCTCAACAACCTGTGATGCGGGACACTATCGAAAGCTTTGCTGAAGTCTAGGTATATGACGTCCATGGATTCTCCCAAGTCTAGCTGTTTTGTTACCCAGTCAAAGAACCTGATGAGACTGGATTGGCAGGACCTACCCTTGGTGAATCCGTGTTGACTGGGATCCCGTAGATTCTCCTCATCCAAGATTGCGTCTAATTTACGTTTGATTAGTGTTTCCATGAATTTGCATACTATTGATGTGAGACTCACCGGTCTGTAGTTTGCAGCCTCTGCCCTGCAACCCTTTTTGTGCAGTGGAATGACGTTAGCTGTTTTCCAGTCTATGGGGGCTCTCCCCGAACTTAGGGAGAGATTGAAGAGTCCTGATAGCGGTTCTGCCAGGACATCAAGCAGCTCACTGAGCACCTTAGGGTGTAGATTGTCCGGTCCCATGGCTTTGTTCACCTGGAGTCTTGCCAGTTCATAGTAGACGTCGCCAGGTGTGAATTCGAAATTCTGAAACGGGTCTTCCACGCTGGGCCTTGCCTGCAACTGCGGATCGTGCCCCGGTGCCTCGCAGGTGAAGACCGAGCAGAAGTATTCATTCAGTAGTTCTGCTTTATCGGAATCTGATTCTGTGCAGTTTCCATCTGGTTTTCTAAGGCGTACTATCCCGTCTGTGTTCTTTTTCTTATCATTAATATACCTGAAGAAGGATTTATTCCCTTTCTTCATGTTCTTTGCCAGAGTCTCTTCCACTCGAAGTTTGGCCTCCCTGACTGCCGTTTTGACCGCTGCAGATCTCGCCCTATGTTCTAGTTTAGCTTCCCTAGTCTTTGTTCGTTTGTAGGAAATAAATGCTTTTTTCTTCTCCTTGACGAGGTGCGAGATTTCTGCGGAGTACCATTGGGGTTTGTTGTTTCTCCGCCGTTTGTGTACTGATTTAATGTAGAGGATTGTCGCTTCATGTATGGTAGATTTCAGGGATGACCACATAGCTTCCACATCATCGGTCGTAGCTTGGTTCTACAGTGTCTGATGGACGAAATCTCCCATGCGTTTGAAGTCAGTGCCTCGGAAGTTGAGTACTTTTGTTTTCGTGTTTGATCTAGGGAAACCTTTCCTGAGGTAGAACCACACCATGTTGTGGTCGCTGGAGGCTAGCATATCTCCTACCGAGACCTTCGAAACGCTATCCCCGTTGGTGAGTACTAGGTCCAGGATCGCCTGGGCCCTAGTGGGTTCCAATACCATTTGTTTGAGTCGTGCTCCCTTTATGGATGTTAACTGCCACTGGTTGTTGCTGAGTATGAGTTCTAATCTGTGTCAGGCATGTTGAAGTCCCTTAGCAGAACAGCGTCTCCCCGAAGAGTGATATTCTCTATGTCTTCAATTAATTCGGAGTCTTTGTCTTCCAGTTGTCTTGGAGGTCTTTATACTACACCAAGATACAGGCATTTTTCCCTGCCTCTAGCCAGGTTCACCCAGAGGGATTCCCCGGTGTACTTCACATCTGTGATTCTGGTAGTTTTGATGTCGTCTTTAATGTATAGTGCCACCCCTCTCCCTGACTTTCCCTCTCTGTCCTGACGAAATGAGTTGTATGCCGGTATAGCTATATCCCACCCATGAGAGTCTGTGAACCAAGTTGGCCTAAAATCTCAGACAGTAAGGGAAAGGAGACTTGTATACCACCTTTTTGTCACCTTTTCAAAGCTGACATTCAAAGAAGTGGGCATTGGAGGATTAAGTGACTTGCACGGGGTCACAAGGAGCAGCACTGGGATTTGATCTCACAACCTCTGGGTGCAGAGGCAGCAGCCCAACCAGTGAGTAGAAAACTTTAATGTATTTTGGCTGGGCAAGCCCATTGCTATATTCTCAGACAATACAGGTGTTTATAGTTCTCCTAAAGATTGATTACTTCTGCTGTACATTCTGCCAGATTTCCTCTTTGGAAAAAAAGAGGATGCTTGGCCCCGCCTCATCCCGCCACTGGTTCCACCCCATTCCTCCCTAGCCCTGCCCCCACACGAAGCTCCCCGAGTTCAAAGGCCGCGTTTGGAAGTCTTCGTGCATGCAGGGACGTCGACACAATGATATCACACCCATGCACGCACGCGTATGATGTCATCATGGTGACGGCTGCGCAAAGGCTTCCATATGTGGCCTCCAAGCTCAGGATTTCCATAACCCAGACAAACTCCTGGGTTTTGGAAATCCCTCCGGGCGCCTGGACATGTCCACTAAAAAGAGGACATGTCCGGGTTTTCCCGGACGCCTGGTAACCCTAGCCAAAGCAGCTCTCACAGCACGGGCGGTCCAATGGTTCTCTGCTCTGGAATCCCTGAAGCAGATCCGATTCTCCCATGGTGCTATTTCTACTGCAATAATGAGAGAAAGCTAGCAGAAAGACTATGAGAGGGCACACATGCTCACAGGCCTGCGTGGGTTTTCTAGGTTACAGGAAGACCACTGCGGGAGGCTGAGGAGGGTGGTCGAGTGCACACTCTGGCCACAGGCCCCATTGCTGGCTCTCTTTCAATACTGCTTCTGAAAGATCATAAGAATAGCCTTCCTGGGTCAGACCAATGGTCCATCAAGGCCAGTACCACGTTTTCTCAGTGACCAATCCAGGTCACTAGTACCTGGCCAAAACCCAAGGAGTAGCAATATTCCATTATCTCAGAGTAAGCAAGATTCCAGAACCCCAAATAGTAGCAACATTCCATTCAGAATCCCCAAAGAGTGGCAAGATTCTAGAATCCCAGAGAGTAGCAACATTCCATGCTACCGATCCAAGGCAAGCGGTGGGATACTGACTCTGGTTTAGTAACTCTATGGTACATGACCACTGGACCCTCTTTGTGCTTAAGCCAGGAACAACCGAGTGAAGGCCAGCAAAGGATCTGATAGAGTGGGATAAGGAAACAGGAAAAGCTATGGGGGTGAGGAAGAGGAGAAAGAATAATGTATTCAGAAAGTTAGTGGAGTACCTAGGGAATGTGACAACCAGGGCCGATCATTTTTTTTTTACTCCCCCCTCCCAATATAACTGATTTATTTGATAAATTTATAAACTGATGTTTCAGAATTGATAGGTAAATGTTCATTGATTTTATAGCTAGCACGTTTTATTGGATCTTAAAGTATTTTAGCAAATTGTATTTTATTCATTGATTGTATAATTTTTATGTATGTGAACTGCCTAGAACTATATGGTAGGGCGGTATATAAAAATAAAATTATTATAAAAAATATTTTAAGTAATTTTGTTTATTTATTTAGTTTTATATCCCATCCTTCCCAGAGAGCTCAGAACAGGTTATAGTTTAAGATTCACAATGCTACAACATAACATTACATAAGGTTACAACCTCTTCAACCCTATGCAGGCACTGAGGTGTAAATAAGATAAGTCCTAGCCCATGCTTGTTGTCTAACACCAGCTCTGCCAGGAAACACATTTCAAATCTGACATATTGTAATATCAAAATAGAAAATAAAATTATTTTTTTTTACTACCTTTTGTTGTCTGGTCATTTTATTGTTCAAATCATGTTGGTCCAAGGCTCTGGTTTCTGTTTGCCTTCTGTTAACTCTCTCACCAGGATCTCCTGCCCACTTGATGTTTTCTTCTTTTTCTGTGCTCACCATCAATCTCTGTACCTTCTTTCCACTGCCATGTTCAACATTTCTGTTTCTTTCCCATTGTGTACCATCTTCTATCTCTTTCTCCCTGCCTTGTGCCCTGGGTCAAACCTCTCTATTCCTCTCCATGCAGCAACTCTCTCTTCCTCCCCTCCATTATCATGTGCAACATTTCTTTCTCTCTCCCCATGCACCACCTCTCCCTGCCCTTCACCCTATGGCCAACATTTCTCTTTCTCTCCACCATATGCAAGATTTCTCCCTCTCACCCCTTTCTACCTCTTTCTTGCACCCCCTTCCTCTCCTCCACACCATGTCCAACAATGCTTCCTCTCTCCTCTCCTCCGTACAGCAGCTTTCCATTCCTCCCTCCTATCCCCCTGTGTAGCAGTTTTCCATCCTTCCCTCCCATCCCCCTATGCAGCACTTCTGGACCCGACCAATCCCCACCATGAGATTCTTTGTGGCCTGCTCCGCCAGGGCTTCTTCCTGCCACTTCATCAGTGGCATCATCAGTGATGCAGCAAAGAGAAGGCCCTGGTGGGTCATAAGAAGCCTGTTCAGAGTGTTCTCTCATTGTTGGCAGCCTTAATTTGTTGCTCTGCCGCTATCAGGCCTTCCTCCTTCTTCCGCCAAGGCAGGGCACAGCAGAGAGGAAGGCCCGATGCTGGCAGAGCAGTGAAGTTCCTGAATAATGCCGACCCCGGGAGCACCTCCTTATGGTCTCCACCCTGGGCAGATCTCTCCCTCTCCACCCCCCCCCCAAGTACGCCACTGCAAAACGTGTAGACTGACTAGCCCAACTCCTAGTGGACTTCTGGATTGTCAAGAGAAGGAGCACAGCCAGAAAAAGTAGCATATCAAGTTATATTTATAAACAAACTCCACTCCTGCCCCCAGCTATTCTTAGATCTTCCACTACATGAGAAGTTTGGAATCTGAACTTATGCCACTGCTGATGACTTTCCTTCCGTGTTCTGTGATTACAAAAACCATCTGGGATTACGTATGCAATTTAGATGATAAAATTATAAAAGGAAATTCTTACGGTCATTCCTTAGGAAATTATTTAAAAGCTGGAAAAGTGGAAAGCTATCCCAGGAATCTTGCGATTGTGCTTCCAGTGCTGCATCCATATCAACAGAGAAGAGGGACCAAAATATTTCTGCATGTTCCGCCATTAAATCTGGCCACCAAGCAAATGCCTATGATGCAATGTAGGTATATTAGTTAAAAACGGTACAAATGAAAATTCCATACATGCAGTGATTTCATCGTTTCATGTCTTTTTTTTTTTTTTTTCCAATTGCCATCAAGATTCCAAACAAAATAAGCACCTTAAAAATGTGACTGATCAGCAGATATCAAACTTTACATACATAAAAGGCAGCGCTATACCGATAATGGCTATGAGAACAAATCCCTGATATTCAGTCTGCTGTGACCAGCGTTTTTTTAAAAAAATGACAGTCGCTGCAGGCAAAAAACATCCAGATATTCAGTGGTAGCACCCAGATAATGGCTGATGCCAAAAATTTGAATACAGACAGTCCCCCAAGTTACGGACGCCCAACTTAAGTATGACTTGTACTTAAGGACGCGGTTGCGGCTTCATTTGATTTCACCGAGCGGTATTTCCAGTGGCGCAGACTCCTACACAGTGGCGCAGTGGTTAGAGCTACAGCCTCAGCACCCTGAGGTTGAGGGTTCAAACCCTGCGCTGCTCCCTGTGACCCTGGGCAAGTCACTTAATCCTCCACTGCCCCAGGTACATTAAATAGATTGGGAGCTCATTGGGGCAGATATGGAAAACGCTTGATGAACCTGTGTATAAACCGCTTTGAGTGTGGTGGTAAAACTACAAAAAGGCGGAATACAAGTCCTAATCCCTTTCACTTTCCCTGTAGCAGATTCAGGAATGATGCATGGCCACATTAAGAACAGCTTGTGGTTGTGTATACTCTACCTTAGAGGGATCACTGGTACTAGGGACAGTTGGCCCTTTTGTCAGCTGGGAGCAGAGGTAAGCAGCAAGAATCTTAAAATCTACAAGTTCTGAGTTACATACAAATCCGACTTAAGAACAGCTTTAAAAATGTAACTCATTCATATCCCGGGGACTGCCTGTACTGTGATGAATGCCCAGTATTATCTGGGTAGCAGAAATTAGAGAATGACATGGGGACAAATTTTTCCCCATCCCGGCAGGAACTCAATTTCCCGTCCCCGCGAGTTTTGTCACCGTCCTTGCCCCATTCCTGTAAGCTCTGTCCTAACCACACAAACCTTGAACATGTATGATTTTAAAGTGTTTGAGGCTTGTGCAAATGAGGATAGAGCTTAGGCATTGGTGGAAAGAGGCATTATGACATCACAATCTGAGCTCTAGAATGTTGCTACTTATTATTCTAAAGTGTTTGAGGCTTGTGCAGATGAGGACGGAGCTTAGGCATTGGTGGAATGAAGCATTATGACATCACAATCTGAGTCTAGAATGTTGCTACTTATGACTTTAAAGTGTTTGAGGCTTGTGCAGATGAGGACAGAGCTTGCAAGAATGGGGCAGGGACAGGAAAAGAACTCGCGGGGATGGGATAGGAAAATGATTCCACATGAGGACGAGGAAAAGATTTTCCCCATGTCATTCTCTAGGAGCAATATACAGCCACTATCTGGGTAGATCACCTATATGGCGTCCGGAGAAAGCAGGACAACTTTAAATAGTTTCAACATTTAGTATGACCTTTGAAAATGCATTAGTCCAAACTTTATTAGGAAATTCCCTTTGCAAACCGCTTTATACCGTATGCCTTATTTTGTTGCTAAAAGTTTAATTGCAACTTAATTTTCTTTGCTAAATGACATTTTGCTAAAACAGATCTTAATGGTCACTTCCTGAATGACGTCATTTTGAAATCGAGTTTTTACAGCCTCTCGCAGTTAACACCTGTCACTGCTAAAACCCAGTGTAAATACTGAATTCTGACAAGTTGCATGTGGAATTACAGAATATTGACTAACTGCTAGTCAATATTTTGTAATTCCACATGCAACTTTTCAGAATACCCCAGAGATGCCCACAGCCATGCCCCCTTTTCAGATGCGTGCCATGGGAGTTAACCACTGTGACTTATAGAGTAGCTCGCGTCCAGATGAATGTTCCAATTTTAATAAGTGCCAATTAACAAAAATAATTAGTTAGCACCCATTTACTGATGTTTCAAAGCTCATTATTCAATTTATTTATATGTACAGCTTTGAACACCATGCATTGAATCCGGGAGTAAACCTTAATTTTATAACAGCAGTTCCGTGAGGACACTCATGTAAGTCTGCGTTGATGTGCCTAATTTTAGGCGGAAGCACTTATGCTCAAAGGCCGGTGCAAATGTTCACACTTAAATGTAATTAGATGCATAATTGCATGTACAGTATTCTGTTAACATGTATACGCATAGCCTGGGCATGCCCATAAGCCACACATGCCCTGCTTGAAACTGCACGTTATGGATTTTGTGCACACATGGTATAGAATACTAACTAAGATCAACTGTGCATGCAACTTATTTATTGGGATTTATTAACCACCTTTATAAACCAAGATGGTGTACAGCAGCTATAATTCAATATAAAACTTACAATTTTGTTAACAGCATAACAATATTAAAAAGACCAAATATAAACATAAATACAGTGAATGAGGTAGAAGTAAAATCAGCAAATTGAAACTTAATAATAGGATTACCATAAAACAATTTCAAATATATACTTAAGAGCACTGAAATTCAAATGAGAGAGATATAATACGTCCTAAAAGGGAGCCATAATACTTATGAAGCATGTAATAAGCACAAATCAGAATATTCAAATAAGATAGATATGACCCATCTTGCTCCCATTTAATATATGCATTTGACCCCTCAGCTATAGAATAAGCTGTATTACAGAAAAGCATTAGCGTCATAAGCACATAAGCACTGCCTCTGCTGAGTCAGACCACAGGTCCATCGTGCCCAGCAGTCCGCTCCCGCAGCGGCCCCCCAGGTCAATGACCTGTAAGTGATCAATGTTAAGTAAAAGATCACATTTCATTTGCCTGATCTCTGAAGCTAACCTGCTTACTAGGATACTGACTCCAGCCCACCCAATTATATTTATTCTACTGTGATCGATCTTGCACCATCGCCTCAGCCCAGCCATAAAACATGAGTGTTTATGCTGCATGATCTTACTAACCCTCCTCTCACCCAGCATTAAGCACATAAATAGACATTTATAGACCAAGAAGTTTTGCCACCCAAAATGAGCATCTCCTAGAGGGACTGTAATATCCACACTTTTTGCTCCCTTTTCCGTGGCTAAGGGTTATTCGCGCATATATGGAAAGGTGACAATGAAACCTATATAATCAGGCTAACAAAGAACGTGTCAACATCCCACAAAAGGAAAAAAATACATAATCAGGAAATATTTCTTATTAAACAAAAACATCACTAAAGTGATCACACAAAACCAAAAGAATTATAAAAAAAAAAAAAAAAAAAAGTAAGAACCGATATTTGTGGTGAAGGCCATTTTCTTTTTTTTTTTTCACAATGAATACAGTCCTGTTGAATACAGCTGTTAAACTAGCAGACGCTAAAGCAGGCATGAAAGGTCTAAGCACATTCTTTAGAAAAAAACGCACACTACAGTTATTTTAATCTCATACTGTTAGGAAGCTGCAGAAAAAGAGCCTTCTTGCCTTCTGAAATGTTCTCAGAACAAAGAGAATGACGAGAAAAAAAAAATACATTCCACTGATTTCTCAGCTAATCGAAAATTATTTCTGCTTTACAAGGCCAGACTAGTATTTCACTCCATACCATGATCTGAAAATTGAATTATATATTCATTACTTTACCTCCCACCCACCACCCCCTTTTGCAAAAATGCAGTAGCTGCTGCCATACAGCAAATGCTCCGATGCCCATTAAATCCCTATGGGCGTTGGAGCAATTACCGTAGCAATTACCCGCTACTGCGGGTTTGTAAAAGGAGCTCCTAATTTTTTAAAGTGTTGGTAGGAAAGGTTTTTGAAAAATGCCAATAAAGATATGAAAGAAAGGGGGAAACACCCTTTATGAGTCTTTTTATTATTCACCTTGAAGTTGAATTTGGAAAGGTGAATAACTCGAAAATCCAAGATCCCAACATGCCTGCCTTGATCATTCATGCAGCAAGCATGTGCAGTGGAAATGCCAGATCATTTAATTATTTTATTTATTTATTACATTTCTAACCCGCCTAGACCTTAGTGGTTTACAAAAATACACACATAATCATCATGTAATGAATCATTATTTTGAAACCAAAAAAACTCTGTGGAGTGACGATGTTTCTAAATGGACTTTATTTGAAAGTGTCAAAGTTCCAAAGGTACACTGAAATCATCCACATAAAATAATTTCATCCACATAAAAATAAATCATCCACATAAGAGCCTTAAAGGACCTAGTCCGCTAGGGATACAGGACCTAACACGGTCAAAATCATTATGTAACAAACATATCTGAAACATCTTCAGTCAAGATCCTAAGTCAATCAAGAGAATGCCTCCACTAACAAAGTTGTTTTCATAGTTTCTTGAATTTTCGAATATCAAAAAGCAACCTCAGCTGTCCTGCTAGACATAAAAACACCTTCAACTGATATTATAGTTGTTTTCATATTGGCGTAATGCACATTTGCTAATCCATCTTGGTAATAGTCGTAACTTTCCCTCTGATCTTAATGATCTCTAGACCAATGTTTCTCAAGTCGGTCCTGGAGTGCCTCCTTGCCAGTCAGGTTTTCAGAATATCCATAATGAATAGGCATGAGATTGGTTTGCATACAATGCCTCCATTTTATGCAAATCTTTTCCATGCATATTCATTGTGATATCCTGAAAACCTGACTGGCAAGGAAGCCACTCCAGGACCGACTTGAGAAACACAGCTAGACAGTTGACAAAGCCTCATCAACTGTGTTAGATACTAAAGGCTCCTTTTACGGAGGTGCGCTAGCGTTTTTAGCGCACGCACTGGATTAGTGCGTGCTACAGCGCACGCTAGCTGAAAAACTACCGCCTGCTCAAGAAGAGGCGGTAGCGGCTAGCATGTGCTATTCCACGCATTAAGGCCCTAGCGCACTTTCGTAAAAGGAGCCCTAAGGGATCTTAAAGCGAATTACTTTAAAAGTTAATACCAGAACCTTGAAAACAATACAAAATTTGACAGGAAACCAGTGGAGTTTTCTCAGACTTGGTTTTAACTTGTTCAAATCTGTTTCCAACATATATGAAACATTATATAAATACTACTGTTGTATCATCAATTAAATCATATATTCTGTCATCTATGTTATTATTATAGTATCATGACCAAGGCTGAAAGTCCAACTAAACTCGTATTCACTGATGATGTCAAACTTTCAATACATTATGGATCTTCATTACAAATATGGGCCTTCAGAAAACAATCAGACCAACACAGCCAGTTGCTTATAATCTTCATCGGTCCAGCCTTTATTAGTGCTTAATCTGTATTTTTTTATGTGTTTATTACTTTTTAAATGTATCTAAAATATACTTTAAGGAACCTCACTTAACTTATAGTGATTGTCCTATATTCACCTCTCCACCATATATGGAACACGTATCACGAGTCTTTGATGTTTTTGACAAATTCATATAAACTCAAATGCTAGAGCTACTTGTGATTTTGGGTAAATCACCATCTACATTACCTGCATTTATATTAATAATAATCTTATTGTTATTAGCAGAAACTGTAGTCTACTGGTAACCACTGAACATGTGCTGTCAGGCCATTTGTGCTAATGCAGTCTGCGTGAGCATGTATGATGTATGAAATGCGATGTATGAAAGTGCTATGAAGTAGAGGCGTAACCTCATGGTTAGAGCATCAGGCTGATAACCAGCAAAGCCAGGTTCAAATCCCACTGCTGCTCCCTGTGATCTCAGGCAAATCACTTATCCCTCCATTGCCTCGGGTCCAAACTTAAATTGTAAGCTCTCTGGGGACAGGAAATACCTTATGTACAAGAACTTAACTCACCTCGAGCTACTATTTTATTTTTTAGTTATTTAAAAATCTATATACCGCTTTAAACCAAATCAGCGAAGTATAAACAAGAACTGCACCCCAGGAGAAGTCCACAGAGATGATACAGTTACAGTAGAGAATCAGAGGGAAACTAGCCTCATCCAGCATACGTAAGCAGAGAAATGTTCCTGTTATCTTGTTGAACTCTTTCTAATAAAAATGATTTCCCAAAAAAATAAAAAATAAACCAAATCAGTGTACAACTAATATACAAAATATAAAAACATACATCATGCAATCAGCTCTTCATAGAATACCCCAATCTTCACATAAAAGCTGATACATACAAAAGGTGTGAGCTAAACCAAAGCAAATATTGTTATTAATATTTCCCATCATTTTATGTTAAATCTGTTCTATTAAGAACTTCAATAAACATTCAGTTCAAATGTACAACAATTCCAAGTGCTTTTAACAAAACACAGTATGGATAAACTCAATTCCTAAAACGCCCTTTCTCAATTCTCTCCCCTCCCCCCCAAAAAAAAAACAAAACCAAAACAAAACAACAAAACCTCTAAGCACTGTGAGTGAGCAGAAGAAAGACATCTCATGCAAGGAAAGCGATACAATGTTAATTAAGGATGTACAGACTTCTAAGACAGAGCAAAACAACTGTACAATTTAAACACCATCTGCTCCAAGTTATTAAAAACTCAGTAGACACAACTCTCCCTTGCTCTTTTCACTGACCTTTTATCCCCCCCCAGTCCTCCCCCTCTCCTTCCAAAAACTAAGTATAAAGATAAACTGTACATAAGAACGAGAGGCTGAACTTGACCTCTCCAATCCAACCCTCGACTTCTCATTATTTTAATAATCATGATTCTTCTCCAATGTTCTGACCCTTCATGTGGTTTTCTTCCTCTTGAATGTCTTAATTCTAAGCTTGGCGGTAAGTAGAATGAGGAAGAAGACCTTTCCTTTTAGCAAGACAATAAAATATGTCCAAGTTGACTGCACAGATGCACTGAATAACTATGATAGTTCAGAAAAGGGCAGCTATCTCTTAACACCATTTGAATGCATTTATTATTGAATACTAGCACAAGTGCACTTATATAGAGTATTTATGTAAGTGCGAGCTATGCACTCAGGCTCTGATTCTATAAAGTCTGCCTTCCTAACGGTGCTGGTTTTAGAATCTGGGCCTTTATTTTCAGATCATCTCCTGGAAATCTAAATGCATGTAAAGGTATGCACTCCAAGAACCCCATTCCTGCCCCCACTGCAGACATTTTCAGGCCACCAATTCACACATAAAAATCATATTGAAATACATCCTCAAAGTGCACTGTTCTCCGTAGATTCCTTTCCTTGTTGGAGAATGACACGGGAATAAATTTTTCCCCATCCCTGCAGCAACTTATTTTCCCATTTTCCCATTCCATTCCGGAGAATTCTTTTCCTGTCCCTGCCCCATTCCTGCAAGCTCTCTCCTCATCTGCACAAGCCTCAAACACTTTAAAATCCTAAGTAGCAACATTCTAGAGCTCAGACTGTGATGTCATAATGCCTCATTCCACCAATGCCTAAGCTCCGTCCTCATCTGCACAAACCTCAAATACTTTAAAACAATAAGTGCAGTTAAGGCAGAGCTTACAGGAATGGGGCAGGGACAGTGACAAAACTTGCGGGAACAGGATGGGGAAATTGAGTTCCCATGGGGACGGGGAAAAAATTAATTCCTATGTCATTCTCTATTCCTTGTATTTCTGTGATTGGTAACCCTGCTTCCAAAGCTCCCCCTAACCCCGTCAAAATTTATACCTACAGACCCGTGCGGGAACAATCCATTACAACTGAAAGAATGGCACTGTCAAATAAAAAAAGTTAACAAGATACAAAATTGCATTTTAACAATCAAAGTAGTACAGCAAAACAAACCTTACAGAACAATATTTGTTTCAGTGCGTTTCAATGTAACAAAAGGAAGAAAATGATGATGATGATCTGAATAAAGACAATAAGCATTTCTTAGTTTCTTGAGCAAGAGAAACAGATGTGGCAAAATGAACCAGAAATGATCAGAATAATTTATGCCACCCGGTGAAGGCACAGTGACAGGTCTCTGCTACGAATGGGGAAAAGCAAGACTGCTTTGTTTATGGCGAACAACATACCTCTCTTCCCTGTGGGAAATCCATAAATTTGTAAGTGTTGCAGAATAAGGAAAAAAAAAAAAAAGTTTTGATGTTATAACACAAATTTCATGTCACAGTTTTGTTACAGAACAAGAGTTTTATTTCCTCCTCTTCTATCAAAGTGAAAAACCATGTGATCAGTTCTTTAATATCAGCAAAATCTAAGACGGATGAAATTATTTTGTGCCAGCTTATCTGGAAAGATTTTTTTGTGTGTGTGTTTGCTGAGCACGATTTCCCCTTGGTTCAGATATTCTATTTCAGCTATGGAGGAATAAATAAAATGTCAGTTTTAAGATGGTCTTCTACCCAAACAGAAGTCAGAAGGCAATATGGGGATAGGTTCATATAAGAGAGTATCTAAACATATTTGAAAAACATGTTTTGGGTTTTTTTTTTGCTAATTTCATAAAAATAGCATAGACACCTATGTGCCTTTATAAAACAGGCTCCCCAAATGATCTTGAGTAGCACATAAATCCGCACCTGCTCAGAAGGTATAGATGTGTTTGCATACCCTGCATATATTTATTACGTAACACGTTATACATTGCAGATTCGATCCTGCTCCACTCTATGGACTAGATCAGGGGTGTCCAACCTTTTGGCTTCCCTGGGCCACATTGGCCGAAAAAAATGTTTCTGGGGCCGCACAAACGTGCAAACGCTGCAGCAAGAGAGAGGAGGGAGCCGGCAAGACGGTAAACACCCGGGGGCAGCGGAGGAAAACACCGCATCGCCCTCGACCGGGGCCGCACAAAATACTTCACGGGGCCGCATGTGGTCCTCGGGCCGCAGGTTGGACACCCCTGGATTAGATTCACAAACAACAGCAACTCAAATCGCTGTTGGCCGATTTTCCAACAGCGATTGATTCACTAATAAGTTTGCATGCAAATGATTTCCATGGAGGTGCAAATCATTTGCGTGCAAATCCACCGACTCAATCGCTCAATGAGCGATTGATACATGTGCAGAGCCCTAACAGTAGTGACAGTGAAAGCAGCCTCCTGTCACGGCTTCTGCTTTAAAAAAAAAAAAAAAAAAGGAAGAGATATTCTGCGCAACTTACACACACACCATCTGTCCCATTAAAAAAGCCTCCCTCCCCTGCACTAGCACCCCGAGCCACCGAATCCCCCCCCCCCAAAAAAAAAATGGCAAGAGGGATGCCCCCTCCCCTGAAGAAAAAGGCAGGAGGGATGCTCACTCCCTCCTGCCATGAAAGTGCCTGCTCACTCTCCACCTCCCCCGAAAAATACAGCAGGAGGGATACCCATTCCCTCCTGCCCTGCAAGACCTCCCACCTCCCACGAAGAAAAAGGCAGGAGGGATGTCCACTCCCTCCTGCCTCCAGAGGCCCCCCTTCCCACCCCCATCAAGTTTATTTAAAATTTACTATACGGCCTACTGGAGACTTCTAGGCGGCGTACAAACAAGTCATAATAATATACCAGTAAAAGTATAATTTAATCTAAAACAGACCAAGGGAAAAGAACAATTCAAGGACAAAGACGAACAGGAACAAGGGGAAAGAAGGGATAGGAACTCCAATTAATAGAGAGAAAAGAAAACACTTAAGGGTAAAAACGTTGGGTGCAAGAGGTACTCAAAACACCTCCTGCTCCTCCTTTCTTCCGACGACACTGGGCCTTAGTCCTCGCCCCGGTGCATCATGGAAGGGGCCTGAGGCATCTGAGCCAATCAGGGACTTCCTTAGCTTTTCAAATCATTACTATCAAGCTGCACTCGAGGTTTTTAGTGTGGGGTGGTGAGGTAAGTGCTCTGACGCTCATAGGAATTCTATGAGCGTTGAAGCATTTACCCATGCTAAAAACCTCTAGTGCAGTTTGATAAAAGGGGCCCTAAGTTAAATGCTTAGATGGCCTTGGCATGTTGATCTAGGCGCCTCACTTTAGGCGACTCCTATAGAATCTGGGCCCGACTGCAAAAAAAAAAATCTGCTGTTACCTTTCAGTGATGGTTATATTTTTTATGAACATGCATGCCCAAACAATGTTATAATAGCTATTTTCTCTGTGTGTGAAAAAATGCTCTTTATGAGCAAAGGGGTCCTTTTACTAAAATGTGCTAAAATTTGCAAGTTAGTGTTTTTTTTTTGGGGGGGTTCCCCCCCAGGGCATTTACCCTTTTATTTTTGCAGATCATACCCTAATATCAACATTAGTGAGCAAGACCTACAAAATCTTAATGCAAGAATACTTACTTAGCCCTTCCTACTGTGTTTCCCTGAAAATAAGACCTTGTGCGTTTTTGGGGCCCAAAATTAATATAAGACACTGTCTTATTTTCAGGGTAGGTCTTATTTTTTTCATGTACAATGATCATCTCTCCCTTCCTCTCCTCCACCCCAATTCTTCCTCTTTCTTTTCTCCCCCCCTCCCCCCCATGCGCAGCATCTTTCCTCCCCTCTCACCCATCCCCTTGTGCCTTCCCTCTGCAGAATCTTTCTATCCCTCCCTCCCTCCCATCTCCCTGTGCAGCAGAACCCTTGCCCAGCTTCTATCCCTCCCTTCCACGCAGCTGCAGCAGAACCCTTAAGCAGCCCCCCACCGCGCAGCCGAACCCCTGCTGACCGTCCCATCCTTCCATCTCTCCCTCCCATCTGTCCCCTGCCAACCGCGAGACCTACATACCTCCCTCCACAGAGCAGCATCAGCAGCACTCTAAACAGGCTGCTTCACGGCCTTCTCCCATCGGGGCCTTCCAAGCGCCGCATTGTTGATGACATCATCAGTGATGTGGCAGAAGGAATGCCCTGGCGGCAGAAGGCCGTGAAGCAGTCCGTTTCGAGTGCTGCCAACGCTGCTCTGAGGAGGGAGGTAGTAGGTCTCGCAGTCGGAGGGTCGGCGGGTTTTGGATGGGAGGGAGAGATGGGAGTCAGCAGGGGCGGAGGCAGGGGGAGTGGGGGAGAGGGGAAGCACTGCTGCTGGCGAATCCAGAGACTAAGGCTTATTTTTGGAGTAGGGCTTATATTAAGACCTACCCCGAAAATCATGCTAGGTCTTATTTTCGGGGAAACACGGTATTTAGGAGGTGCTAACTGCTCCTGTGTTAACCAGTTAGCGCCTGCTAATCATAATGCACTAACTGGTTAATGCAAAATGGACATTCTCTGCCCATGTCATATCCTCTCCCCAAAATATTTTTTTTTATAATTTGACCCCAGCATAAAAACAGGCAAAATGTAGCATAACACTTTAATGCATATGTGCAGCAGCCTGTTTTTGCGTGTTAAGGGTATATATAAGGGATCCAAAATGCTTTATGAAATTAGCCCCATAAGTGAGTTTAAGCGCACTATGGGCTCCTTTTATGAAGGCGCATTAGGGCCTTAACGCGTGAAATGCCACGCGCGCTAACTGCTACCACCTCCTCTTGAGTAGACGGTAGTTTTTCAGCTAGCGTGCGCTAATCCGGTACGTGCGTTAAAAACCCAAGCGCACCTTCGTAAAAGGAGCCCTTTAAGAAGCAAGAGTATATTTAGACAAAATCATTAAAGAAAGTAATTTCAGGGCAGCGATGATAGTTGGCCCTTATTTTCAATTAGAAACAGAAATTTCTGAACTCTAGCACATCTTTCCCCGCATGAGTAAATCAGTCTTTAAAAAAAAAAAAAGTATTAATAAATAATTATTTACAGTGATAATCCTGGTATAGAAGATAACCCTCTGGGGAATTCATTTCACATTATTGAGACAGCTGTTTCTTCACGTTAAAATAAAATATCCGTAGCAGGTTCACACATGACAGATGCGAGCTAAAAAACTAGATTCTGTTGTGTGAGCTAAAAGCAGATGTTTTGAAGTGTCATATTTATAACAATATGTATTATACACCTCAGTTTTGCCCCTGTGCAATATTTCATATAAATTATTCTATGACTTCTTCAAAAACCCTATCTGGCATCTTTCAACATTTCAGAGATCAGAAGCATTAAAATTAGATGTGCTCCCATTTGATGCGTCTCTTATCAAATCACCATGGAAATAGTGCAGAGGAAAAAAATCCGTGTGGCTGCTTTCTATTAATATACCATCAATAACCAATGGGTTTCAAATCTAAGAGTGCTTGATGCAAGCAGTAGTTTGAATTCAATTGGGAAGCAAAATAAATACAAAAAAGTTCCATGCATCTAAAGCAGAAGTAGACTCGCTCTCTTCATATTCAAACTTTTCAAAGCAAAAATGCCCTGGTTTTGCAATAAACTATAAAAACTGTAGAAATGAAACAACTTTGGGCTCCTTTTATCAAGGTGCGCTACGGGGGTTAGCGCGTTGGACATTACATCACGCGCTAACCCCCGCGGCAAGCCAAAAAGTGAATGCCTCGTCAATGGAGGCGTTAGCGACTAGCACGGCAGGCGGTTGAACGCGCATTAATCGCCTACCGCACCTTGATAAAAGGAGCCCTTTAACCCTCTTCCTATTGGATAATTATACAAGTGCTTGAAGGAAAAAACCTCTTTTGATGGACTTCAAATGAAACACACATGGGGTCTTTTAGTAAGGGGCGCTGGCCGATTTAGCGCGCCCATTATATTCTATGGACGCATTAGCATTTAGTGCACGATAAATCAGTTAGCGCGCCTTAGTGAAAGAGGGGGGATAGTGAGAAACTATCCACAAAATAAAGGTTTTTTTCCCTTTCTAACTATACCAATTTCTAAAATCCTGAGAAAAGTAAGGTTCTCACTTTCACAATTTTTTTTTTAAGAGAAGACCTGTATATCTAACCTAGGGGGTCCTTTAACTAAGGGCTCCTTTTACTAAGGGGTGCTAGCGTTTTTTGCGCACGCAGGAAATTACCGCGCGCTACGCTTCTAGAACTAACGCCAGCTCAATGCTGGCGTTAAGGTCTAGCACGCCCGGCAATGCAGCGTGCGCTATTCCGCGCGTTAAAGCCCTAACGCGGCTTAGTAAAAGGAGCCCTAAGCTGCAGTAAAAAGTGAGGCCTTAGCATTCCTTATGTGGGTTTTTTTTGCTGTGCGTTAAGGCTACTTTTTTTACGGCAGCCGAAAAATGGCCGATTTTCCATTTCTAAATTCATGGCCATGCACTAATATTTCCACAAACAGGGGAAGCAAACCCTATACTAAGAACGAAATACAAACAGTTTGCTAAAGTTCCCAAGGGGTGTGCAAAGCAGTTATTAAACGCCAGTTATTAAATAATAGAAGCTTCAAACATTCAATAGCGGTCTCCAACTTGCAGCACCAAAACTGCCCTAAATCCACATAGACCTATTCTTAGCATTGGCTTCTTCCTTAAAATGGGAAAAATAGCACAGTTAAAAAAAAAAATTCCACTCTGTGAGACAAGACTGTACTACAAAAACCCAACCCTACCACACCCCAAAGGAATAAATCTAGGAAGGTAGCTAGAAACAGTTCCAAAGATGTTATTTTCATAGTTCAAAAAAATAAGGGGGGGGGGGAACCATACTCCCCTTTTATAAAGCTGCATTAGGCTTTTTTTATTTATTTTTTTTTTTAATTGCTGGCTGCAGCAGTATTAGCTCGGACACAGGTGATAAAAAAGCCTAAGTTAAATAAACTTGAAAAATACAGTCAAACCTCGGTTTGCGAGTGTTTTGCAAGACGAGCAAAACATTCTCGCAAAACGTGTCTCGCAAACCGAGTGTTGACTCGATTTGCGAGCACCCCCTGATAACCGGCATCGCTCCCCCTGCTCGCAAAGGGCCCCCTTCCGCTCGAATCGGCACCCCCCCCACCCGCGAGAACAGGAAACCCCTGCCCGACCAACTTTAACTCACCCCCCCCCTTTGGCACCGGCAGGCAGCCCACAAGTGCCGGTGCAGCTTGAAAATCTTCTTCCCAGTCTCTGCCGGCTTTGAGCATGCATCTGCGCATGCTCAAGCCCTTCTAATTCTCCCTCTCGCCAAGAATCTCGAGAATCTCGGCAAGAGGGAGAATTAGAAGGGCTTGAGCATGCGCAGATGCATGCTCAAAGCCGGCAGAGACTGGGAAGAAGAAGATCTTCAAGCGGCACCGGCACCTGTGGGCTGCGTGCCGGTGCCAAATGGGGGGTGAGTTAAAGTTGGTCGGGCGGGGGGTTCCTGTTCTCGCGGTGGGGTGCCGATTCGAGCGGGGGGGGGGGGGGCTTTGCGAGCGGGGAGGAGCAGTTCTCGTGCCGGTGCCAGACGGGGGGTGGGGTATGTGAGTTAAAGTTGGTTGGGCGGGGGGTGCCTGTTCTCATGGGGGGTGCCGGATCATGAGTGGGGGGGGAGCAGCGCCCTGGCCTCGGGGGGTGGGGGGGTGGGAACGTATCAAAGTGAGTTTCCATTATTTCCTATGGGGAAACTCGCTTTGATAAACGAGCATTTTGGATTACGAGCATGCTCCTGGAACGGATTATGCTCGTAATCCAAGGTATCACTGTATTTGATATAATCTCAGTATCCAAATCCAATGCAATTTACAAAATTAAAAATAGAAAAAATAAAAAATTTCCAACAAACAGGACATTAAAGACAATTATGACGTAAAAACACTGATGAAGAGGAGGGGGGAAAAATGGATTAAATACAATTCAAAAATAAATAAAAAGGAAGGGTAAGGAAACAAAAGGATGGGGAACGGTACCCACTTAATTTCTACTTAACAGTGTTCCTTGTCCAGATAAATTCCAGGGAATGAGATAATGTGATTATGAAAAGGGTCAGTTAAAGGCGTCCTTAAACAGCCAGCTTTTTAGTAGGCCTTTAAATTCAGTAGGTCATTTTTCTTCTCTTATATTGAGAAGAAGAGAGTTCCAAATTCGGGGAGCTGTAACAGAAAAGATCGAATCCCTCCTTAAATAAATAATTTTTAGTGAGGAAGTTACCAGCAGCGATTTTTCTTCTGATCTAAGAGATCTTACAGGAGTGTATGGTATTAAAAATCTTTCTAAAAGTACTGGGGCTTTGTTTACTAATATCTTATGTGTCAGTAAGGCAATTTTATAAGTGATTCTGTAGTTTACCGGTAACCAGTGATTTTCCTTTAACAATGGGGTTAATGATCAAATTTTTTTCTATTCATGATAATTTTTATTGTGGTGTTTTGGATAATCTGTAGTCTACGTGTTTCTTCTAAGGTAATCCCTTTGTATAGCGTGTTACAATAGTCAATTTTAGAGATGACTAAAGAATGTATTACGATATTTAGTGACGATTTGTCGAGGAATGCAGAAAGTGATCTAATCCAGTGTTCTTCAACCACCAGTCCATGGACCAGTGCCGGTCCATAGAAATTTCCTGCTGGTCCACAGGGCCAGCACGTGCATCAGGCCCAAAACAGTGTTCTTCTACCGCCGATCCACGGTGCGATCGATGCGGCGTTATCTTTGAGCCAGCTCCCTCTTCCTAACTGATTCAGTGCACAAAGCCATGGGCAGTGGCTGCTACGGGCATCCTGCGCCTGAACCGGAAGCCTTCTCTCTTGACGTTGCAACGTCAGAGGGAAGGCTTCCAGATGAGGCACGGGATGTGCAAGGTGCAATTGGTACTATTATGGGGGCGGAGTCTGGGGTGGAGATTGGGTAGAGATGGGCGGGGTCTGGCCCACGACTTAGCCCAGTGTTCTTCAACCGCCGGTCCACGGACCGATGCCGGTCCACAGAATAATTCTTTTATTTCTGCCGGTCCATAGGTGTAAAAAGGTTGAAAAACATTGATCTAATCAATCTTAACCTGTAAAAACAAGTTCTTACCAATGAACTAATTTGGTCATGATAGCTAAGGGAGCTTTAGCTTGCAAGCTCCATGTCTGAAGGCTCCAGTCCTCATGCTTATAATCCCAAATGGCACCAAATATAGGGGCCCTTTTACTAAGGCGCGCCAAATACTACCACGTCCATCGTTAGCGCGCCTTAGTATAAGGACCCCTATGCAGAGTTGAGCTTCGGCTCATCTCCTCCTTCTTGATAGCTCCTATCTCCCCCTGCTTCTTCTACCCTCTTCCTTCTTCATCTGCCAAGTTTGGCTAAATTTGTTGTAAATTTGATAAATTTGTTGTAAATCTTCTCTCTTCATCTGCCAAGTTTGGCTAAATTTGTTGTAAATCTTCCTTCTTCATCTGCCAAGTTTGGCTAAATTTATTGTAAATCCGATAAATTTGTTGTAAATCTACATGTCTATGCGGATCCTAATCTAATTAATGTAAACCGCCTAGAACTCGCTGGGTATGGCAGTATATAAGAATAAAATTATTATTATTATTATTATCCCTCACTTGTAAATAGCAGGCAGAGACTTCTAATCCCTCAACAAGGGCCTCTCATTTCGCGACTTAACGCTGCATCAGGAAAAGGAACTCTTCCACAGGCCCTTGTATTCCTTAGCAAAAAAAAAAAACTGACGCGAGCCACTAATTTTATAGGCGGTATGGCTCACATTCTAATCCCACACGAATCAGTTAGCGCGTGTGGTGGTGTGGCTGAGTTGTATTGTTATACCCACTCTCCAATCCCACACAGGTCCCCTCCCCCCCAAGAAAAATAAAGAAACATTTTTTACTGTGCCGCTTGTCTGCATACATTGGGCTTTTACCGCTGGATGCCTCAGCTCGACCGCCTAGAAAGCCCTTTTAAATTGTGGTAATCATGCACTGGCACTTACTGCAGCTTAGTAAAAGGAGCCCCTAGTCTAGATATTTCTTAAAAATATCAAATATGAAAAACTGAATTCAGAAATATCGTGTCATAATAAACTATTTAAATTAACATGGGGTTCATTGACGAGTTTTGTGAACTCTGATTAGTTGGATTATGCCTTTATTTCCTATTTGATTTGCACATCCAGGGAGGGTGGGGGTGGGGAGGGGGAGTAATATATTTTGTTTTATTCATTGATCGATTGCAAGTGCTGTCTATGACGTTAATTGCATGTGTCTATTTAATGCACTGATCTCGAATTGAAAATTAATAATTTATAAAAATAAAAAAATTAGTAGAGGTGTAAAAGAACAAATATTATCTCAAATGCAAACTGTAATTAAAGGTCTGTTGCTTTTTATTCAATGTGAAAACAAATACAGTATGTATTAAGAGAATGTTAAAGAGATTACCCAGCTTTTCTCCATTTCCCAGGCTAAATCTGTACAGCTGCAATCACTCTTACACAAATAGAGCTGGGTAAGACAGGGGCAACATTGGAGCCTCATCGGTGCAGGTTTTTTAAATTGGAGAGAGATTTGTGTCCGACAGCTCTGTTCCACTAATGCTTGGCCTAAATCTACTCGCACAAAGTTTGACGGAGCAAATTTAGCCCAATAATTTCTGTTGAATATTCACAAAATTGGGTCAATTTGCAATGCAGTGGGGTTGCTCAGTGTGAACTTCTACCTGAAAACAAGAGGGGAAACAGCTGGCTAGAAAGATACAAGGGTTTGTTCAATTATACTAGGTTACAGAGCTTTTCCATGCTATTTCATCACTCCAGTCACAAACAGGTATCTCTCAACGTTTTTGATTCGTACCATTTAAGTTTCATTTTCAACCAGAAACCATTCAAGGGCAACCAGTTGCCATTTTATAAACATATTCTTATAGGCTACTGATAGGTCAACTCTTAAAGCCAAAGGGTTTTAACTTGAATTTTTAAGCCATGCACATATATTTAGCATAGCTATAAACTGAAAACACATCTGTCTATATGGGCAAGGTAATTCCATAACAAGGCACCAGGAATTACATGTGCCTTATGCACATTAACTCCCCTTTTTACTAAGCCATGGCAGAGGCAGTGGCATAGTGAGGGGGGGACACCACCCCAGGTGCCATCTTGGTAGGAGCACCAGCACCTTCCATCCCCCCCAGTACCTCTTTAAATTATTGCCAGCGCGGGCAACTTCTTCGGTCTGCTGCTCGTGTCAGCATTGGATTTCCCTCTGATGTCACTTCCTGGCCCCGCAACCAGGAAGTGATTTCAGAGAGGATCCCAGGCCGACGTGGGCAGCAGGCTAGAGAAGCTGCTTGTGCTGGTGAAAATGTAAAGCGGTACGGGGGAAAGAGAGGGTGCAAGTGTGGCATGGGAGGTAGAGAGGAGGGCACGGGGGTGCCACCGTCCCAGGTGCCCCCCTACTCTCACTACTCCACTGGGTAGAGGCTTATACTGTTGCCCAGAGCTAAATGCTCCGACGCTGCTATGTCGCTCATAGAATTTCTATAAGCATCAGAGCATTTAGCGCCCAGGGCCATGGTAGAAACCTTTACCACAGCTTAGTAAAAGACAGCCTAAGTGGCATAATAGGCTCCTACCTGTATTATTCCACTAGACTTAGAGCTCCTTTTACAAAGGTGCACTATGCTTTTTAGCACACGCTAACCATGCACTAAACGCTAACGCGTGCATGTTAGTCTATAGATGCATTAGCGGTTAGCTCGCGCGTAGATTTAGCTCGTGCTAAACCGCTTAGCACACCTTAGTAAAACAGAGGGTAAGTGCCTTAGTCCACAAGTACAAGGGGTGTACATTTTGGTGGAGTATGGAAAGGGTATTTCTCCAACTTATATTCAATAGAACACCTAGTTGTGTAGGTGCACAAGTTTGGGGTTATTGTTTATTCATTTCTTTCTCTACCTTCAATCCTTAACCCTACTCCTCTGCCTTCCAACCCAGCCAGCTGATTAACCTTTCCCCTTAACGGTATCCATGACATCCTGTTTGTCTGTCATGGCCGTTTAGATTGTAAGCTCTTCTGAGCAGGGACTGTTTCCTTCTTCTTTGTGACTCTGTGCGGCGCTGCGTGTGTCTGGTAGCGCTCTAGAAATAATTAATAACAGCAGCAGTAGTATCTCCCTTATGTAGACAATCGGGGAGGTTTATAAACTGAAAATAATGGAGAAGAAGAGTTGCAATTTCTTTGACAAAATAAAATAGCAACAGTGCTCATGCTACTGTTCAAAAATGGCCTCTTGGCATACCGACGCCATTTACAGAATTGGTGCTGAGCACATGGCATCAGAACGCCTACCGCAAATTTGAGGCATCAAGTTATAGAAACCGCCCCCTATAGTGTTTGAGCTCTATAGAGAGCAGCAATATTCAGTCCCTTGGCTCTATAACCTCCTCGCCAGCACATTTTTGCACTTGGCATTCAAAATTGCACGCACACGGTTACAGAATATCACCGCGGCGCGTGCAACTTAATAAGTGGGAACCGACACCAGCAACCAATAATCGACGCAAACTGGACCTAATTTGGAAGTCACACATGCAACTACTTAGATGATATGCAATAAAGAACTTAAAACGCTAACAATGTAGAATAATTGTGAGATGGGTGTAGACGGGGGGGGGGGGAGAGGGCATGCCAAGCCGTTACATGCCAAGCTTTTAGAATACTGTCAGTTCTTTTCTAACTTACGCTCATTAGCTATACAGATAATGTATGACTATCACTGCTTTCCATAAAGCGAGAGAGAATGCTTTCGCTCCAATCTGGTATTATAATGATACACAGCAGAAGGTTCTGATTAGTGCTGCTGAAGATTGGTGTCAGGTCAAAAGCGCGCCGGGACAAAGGCGCGCCCAGACAATTGAACGCAGCATGCGCCGCCGCACCGCTCTAAATTACTGTTTTTAGTGCTCCGACGGGGGGGGGGCCTGGGGGGGGAACCCCCCACTTAATTAATAGACATTGCGCGGCGTTGTGGGGGCGTTGTGGGGGAGGGTTGTAACCCCCACATTTTACTGAAAACTTCACTTTTTCCCTGTTTTTAGGGAAAAAGTTCAGTTTACAGTAAAATGTGGAGGGTTACAACCCCCCAACCCCCCCATAACGCCGGCGCAATGTCTATTAAGTAAACTGGGGGGGTTCCCCAACAAAACCCCCCGTCGGAGCACCTAAAAACTGTAATTTAGAGTGGCGCGGGTTGCGCTCAATTGTCGGCGCACACTTTTGTCTTTTGCGCCGTTGTCTATGAACCCTGAAGATTCAGTGGCCATCACCAAGAGAGGTAATTCTATAACTGAGTCATTTACAAACAGGTGCCCAGGGGGCCCTGGCAGGAGCCTATTCGATAAAGGAACATATGTGCCTACTTCCTTTGTAGAATGCTAGCATTACCGAGTAAATACACACCTATAAATTAAGCACGAGCACATATACCAGCCATAGGGTGGGGTGCGGGCACTTAATTGCAACGATACGTGTGTAATTTATAGTAGTTACACAAGTGTGAGACTCTGCCTATGTTCCACTTGCACTCCTCTTACGCAGTGCAGCTGGACAGGGCACAAGGGAGACGGGGTGCAAAAAAAATAGCTTCCCATCCGTAATCTCCCCTCTGGTGACCAGGGTTGGGACATGTCACACCGGGTACGATTCTGGATCGGGATGTCCCTACACCCAGGGCTCAAGGATCTCTCATACGAAGAGAGGCTGAATAAATGGCGTTCTCGAGGAACGTAGGGAGAGGGGAGACATGATTGAGACATTTAAGTATATCACCGGTCGTATCGAGGAGGAAGATGATATTTTCTTTCTTAAAGGACCCTCGGCCACAAGGAGGCATCCGCTAAGAATCGGGGGCGGGAAATTTCATGGCGATTTCAGGAAGTATTTCTTCACCGAAAGAGTGGTTGATCATTGGAATAGACTTCCTGTGCAGGTGGTCAAGGCCAGCAGCGTGCCAGATTTTACGAATAAATGGGATGCGCATGTGGGATCTCTAAGAGGGTAATAGTGGGGGGAGAGTCATCAGAATAGGCAGACTTGATGAGATATAGGATATCTGGGAGAATAAATTTAGGGAAGGGGATCTTTAGTGTGGGCAGACTAGATGGGCTATGGCCCTTTTCTGCCGTCATTTTTTTCTATGTTTCTATCTGAAAATACATGCTATGTTAGATATATGCACATTTACAGAATAGAGCTTAGGTGGATTTTCAGCCTATAAGCATGTATGTGCACATATATATATATGGGTCTATGACATTATTCTAATGAGTTACGTGTGCAATCGACATGTTAACTGTATGCAAAGACTTTACAGAATTACCAACTAAACGTACAAGTGCCTTTGAATATCTGTCCCCCGAAAGTTCGTTTCGCTGTGAATTTGGGCCACTTCAAACACATCCAAAAACTCAGGCAAGAATGCTCCCCGACTGCACATCATGGAGAATCTGGCTTGGGAATGACAAGTGACCCATTAGCCTAATAGTTCTTACCTCTGAATGGTGCTCTTCATTCTGCTGCAATACTTCCATGCAGAGTTCAGCTAAATGAAGAATGTCTTCCAACTTTTTAGCGGGAGTTGCTTGGCTCAAGATCTCTTGAGAAGAAAAAAAAAAAATATATATATATATATATATAAATTGTTTCATCCAGAAATATTAAATAACATAGGAGTCAGCTCTATGGGTGCTTGAGCACCCCCAATATTGAGTAAACCTTTTGGCTGTGTCTAAGGAGGGGTAATTTCCATTGAGTTTAGCACCTCCAATCATTTTGAAAAGTTGGCTCCAATGTCATAGAATATAGGGTAGAGTCAAGACAGTGAGCCTAAATTTAGGAGCTGGAATACAACATGCAATGCACAGATTCTATAACGACAATTATGCATACAATTGCCATTACAGAATGCTAGCGTAAGCCAGTATATATGCGCCTACCTTTACGCACGAGCAGTTATGCCATGTCAAAAGCTGGTGTAGGTGCTTGTGCCGAACTGCAGGCAGTTACAAGGGGCCGCTGAAAAGTTCTCAGCCCAACCAAGAAGAGAATGATGTGGAGCCATGAGACTTACACGTTATTCCATACTTTTCTTATTTATTTATTCAATTTTCTATACCCTCCTCCCAGTGGAGCTCAGATCGGTTTACATTTAGGTACTCAAAACATTTTTCCCTGTCTGTCCTGGCGGGCTCACAATCTATCTAATGCACCTGGGGCAATGGTAGGATTAAGTGACTTCCCAGGGTCACAAGGAGCAGTGTGGGTTTGAACCCACGACCGCAGGGTGCTGGGGCTGTAGCTTTAAACCAATGCGCCACACTCTCCCACTTCTTGACACTTTTCATTTCAATGAGGCAAATGCATCTAGCACATGGACACAAGTATAGGGAAACCATGCCATTGTGACATCACCAATGGGATTGGCACTTCGGCAATGGTGGAATGAGGCATTATGACATCACAATACGAGGGGCTGCTGAAAAGTTCTCAGCCCAGTCAAGGAGAGAATGATGTACCGCCATGAAACTTACAAGTTATTACATTATTCTACATTTTTCTGGACACTTCGTTTCACTGATGTGAAATGAAACAACAAGTGTCAAGAAAAGTGTGGAATAACTTCTAAGTTTTATGGTTCCACATCATTCTCTTCTTGGTTGGGCTGAGAACTTTTCAGGGGCCCCTCGCAAATGCATAAATGCAAGTAACTGATAGGCACGCCCCTAACCCCCTCCCCCCTCCCAGTTGGTGTTTCAACAGGATTTGTGCATGAATGCTCTACTGTAGAACAGGGATTCCCAACCCTGTCCTGGAGGACCACCAGCCAGTCAGGTTTTCAGGATAGCCCTAATGAATATGCATGGAGCAGATTTACATGTCTGTCACCTCCATTATATGCAACTCTCTCTCATGCATGTTCATTAGGGTTATTCTGAAAACCCGACTGGCTGGTGGTCCCTCCAGGACAGGGTTGGGAATCACTGCTGTAGAATGCAGTCTAAGGGCAGTTGTATGCATAACTGATAACAGATGCCAATTAAGACCATTTTAGCCTTTTTTTTCCTCATTAACACCAATTATCAGTTTGCTATTAAATTAATTTATGCATGCAACTGACTTTATTATGTGCTTTGGGCATGCAATTTTCTGCACTAAGTATAGTTGGATGTGCATGTTTATAGAACCCGAGGGATGGTTACCAGTAGTATTAAAATATAGAATGTGTTATCATTTAACTAGAATGGTATTAAATAGAAATTTTTTGTTGGATTAACACCACATTTTTTTAATTAGCTTTTGAATGAAACACCTTCTTTTTCAGGTCAGAAATACAGAATGGTGCAATTCTATATTTTTATCTTGCACCAGAATTTTGAACTTTAAGGTATGACTGAACAGGTTACTAGATAACTAAAACAGTACAACAGCAGGAGCAATAGCCTACTCTAGTCCAGGGGTGCCTACACTTTTTGGGCTTGCGAGCTACTTTTAAAATGACCAAATCAAAATGATCTACCAACAAAAAACAAAACAAAAAAAAAACAAAAAAAAACACAAAGCGCACTGTACACAGAGAAAATGTCAATTATCATTCCTATTCCGGGGTTTTTTCAAAGAGGTCAAGGCAGATGACTCTATGCACTGTCACCTAAGTAACAACCATACAAAAATAGACAACTACACCCCCCTCCCTTTTTAACTAAACCACAATAGCAGTTTTTAGCGCAGAGAGCTGCGCTGAATGCCCAGCGCTGCTCTCACTTCCTGTGCTAAAAACCGCTATTGTGGTTTAGTAAAAGGGGGCCATAGTGCAAAATATAGACAGCAGATATAAAATTCAGACACATTTTGATCATTAAATTTAAAATAAAATCATTTTTCCTACCTTTGCTGTCTGGTGATTTCATGAGTCTCTGGTTGCACTTTCTTCTTCTGACAGTGCATCCAATCTTTCTTCCCTTCTTTCAGCCTGCATGCTTTCTCTCCTCAAGACCTCATTCCCTCCCCCAACTTTTTCTTCCTCTATCCCTGCCCTTTCTTTCTCCCTGCCTCCCTTTCTTTTTTCTCTCTTTATGCCCCCTTTCTTTTTTTCTGTTTCCCTTCTTTCCTTCTGTCTCCCTGCCTGCCCCCTTTCTTTCTCCCTGCCCTCCCCAAGCACTGCCACTGCCATCGGGGAACAGGCCCCCAAAGCCGCCACCGCCCCAAGCTCTCCCTGCTTCCCTGCATCGGGCCGATCAACATTCCTCTCCCCGACGTCAATTCTGCCGTCGGAGAGGAAGTTCCGGCCCAGCCAGGCAGCGATTGGCTGGCCTGAACTTTCTCTCCGATGGCAGAATTGACGTCGGGGAGAGGAAGGCTGATCGGCCCGGTAGATCACCAAGGCAAAGTGAGTCTATCACAGAGCCAGCGATGGGCTCCGCGATCGACTCACTTTGCCTTGGCGATCTACCGGTCGATCGCGATCAACCTATTGGGCACCCCTGCTCTAGTCAATAGGCTAAGGAAACCCATGCCACAAATATTTCTTTGACAAAGAAACTTCTGGTTATCCCTCGACTCACTTGTGATTAAACAGACAAGAACTAGAAACATAGAAACACGATAGCAGATAAAGGCCAAATTGACCATCCAGTCTGCCCATCCACTATTTCCTTCTCTCCCTATGAGATCCTACGTGCCCGTACCATACACTCTTGAATTTAGACACAGTTGTTGTCTCCACCACCTCTACAGGGAGACTATTCCATGCATCTACCACCCTTTCTCTAAAAAAGTATTTCCTTAGATTACTCCTGAGCCTATCATCTCTCACAACTATTAATAATTTCTATAGTGCTGCCAGATGTGTGCAGCATTGTACATTAAACAGGTAAGAGACAATCCCTGCTTGATAGAGCTTACAATCTAATCAAAACAGACAAATGGAACAAATAAGGGTTAGGGAATTTGTCACAGAGGAATCAGCCATTAAGTTGGTAAGAGTTAGACGTTAAAAGCAGCCTTGAAAAATGGTCTTTTGGCCTAGATTTGAACACTACTAGAGACAGAGCTGGACGTACTGACTCAGATAGTCTGTTCCAGGCACAAGGTGCAGCAAGCCAGAAGGGATGGAGCCTGAAGTTGGCAGTAGAGAAGGGTATAGATAAGAAACACTTACCTGATGAATGGAGCTCCCAGGGAAGAGTATAGGGAGAGATACAGAGGAGCTGCAGAGTGAATGCACTTGTAAGTCAATAAGAGGAGCTTGAACTGTATGTTGAAATGGATAGGGAGCCAACTGAATGACTAGAGGAGAGGGGTAATGTGAGCATAGTGACACTGACAGAATATACAGTAAGTGTTGCAGCAAAATTTTGAACGGATTGAAGAAAAGAGATGGTTTAGTGCAGGGGTGTCAAAGTCCCTCCTCGAGGGCCGGAATCCAGTCGGGTTTTCTGGATTTCCCCAATGAATATGCATTGAAAGCAGTGCATGCAAATAGATCTCATGCAGATTCATTGGGGAAATCCTGAAAACCCGACTGGATTCTGGCCCTCGAGGACCGACTTTGACACCTGTGGTTTAGTGGAAGACCTGTGAGAAGCAAGTTGCAGTAATCTAGGTGAGAGGTGATAAGGGTGTGGATAAGGGTTCTGGTAGTGTGCTCAGAAAGGAAAGGTTGGATTTTGCTGATATTATAGAAGAAGAAGAAGAAAAAAAAACAGACTTTAGGGGTCTGTTGGATTTGTGCAGAGAAAGAGAGGAGTCAAAGATGAACCCAAGGTTGTGAGCTGATGAGACAGGTAGGATGAGAATATTATCCACATAAACAGAGAATGGGGGGAAGAGGAGAGGTGGGTTTAGGTGGAAAGAGAAGAAGCTCAGTCTGGCCACGTTCAGTTTTAAATGGAGGTGAGACATCTAGGCAGCAATGTCAGACAGGTAGACTGAGACTTGGAAATTTCGGGAGTTGACAGACAGATCTGGGAGTCATCAGCATAAAGGTGATACTGAAAACCACGGGAGGAGATCGGACCACCAAGGGAATGAATACAGATGGAAAAAAGAGGAGGTCCCAAGACATAGAAACATGATGGCAGATAAAGGCCAAATGGACCATCTCAGACAGAGCTCTGAGGTACGTTGACCTATAATGGGATAGAAATGGAGGAGGATCCACCAGAACATACGGGAGAGATAAGAAAACCAAGAAAAAACAGAGCCCTGAAATCTAAGTGAGGACAGCGTATCAAGGAGTAGGAGGTGATCAACAGCGTCATCCTATGCCCTCTCATTTAAGAGTTTTCCTTCATTTGAAAAAGGCTCACCTACTGTACATTAATGCCATGGAGATATTTAAATGCCTATCATATCCCCTTTCTCCTGCTTTTCTTCCACAATATATATATATATTTAGGTCTCAAATCTGTCCCTATACGCTTTATAACAAAGACCACTAACCAATTTTGTAGCAGCCCTTTGGACTGACTCCATCTTATTTATGTTATTGTTAACCAATGTTAAAAATCTATAAACCTTCAGAAGAACAAAAAGAAAGCATTAGTGGAAATGCTAAGCTTTATCTTGTGGGATAAAAAGGTGAAAATTCCTGAGATGTTATTACATGAATAGGATGCTCAGAAATATACATTCAAGATTTCTCTAACATTTGAAGAAACAGGCCAACAGGGACAAGGGGTTATTTACACTATTCATTTACAAAGCAGAGCCTTTCACAGGCATCATGGCAGAGTTACAAAGTAGCTAACAAGCAGGTACAAATCAGTCATACGTAACAGAATGCTTAAAGAATGAGAAATGACCTCATCGTCTCCTTGTCTCGTTGGAACTTTTTACTCTTAATTCATGATTCTGATAAGTAGCAGCTTGTTGAATCTACACAGATTATCCACTCTTGCCCCCACATTGTTTAATATTTCCATTGCAACCCCTAAAATAGAAAACTTTTGTCTTTTACCAATCAGTGAACAAATTAAAGCTTGGTCCACAGCTACGGAAGACTTAATGGAAAAATTAGCCCAATTATGTACAAAAACTATTAGTCATAAGAAAAGAAGAAACCCTTGGTACACAGAAGAACTTAATCTAATTAAAAAACAACTTAGGGCATTAGAATGGAAATGGAGAAGAAACAAATCACAAGAGAATTTGAAAAGATATAAAGATCAATTATCATATTATAAAACCAAAATAAATTTAGCAAAAACATCCTTCTACTCTAAAAAGATTGAAAACGCTAAAAACTCTTCTGCCCTTTTCGCTATTTTTAAAAATCTTACAGTTCCAAAAAGAATAGAAAACCCAGAATTAGTAGACAAACCAAAAGCACAAACCCTAGCAAATTACTTTGTAAACAAAATTCATAAAATTAGAGATAGCATTTACCCAAAAAATAACTATAATGTAGATTTGGAACCAACTCCAACTTTACCCATTACCAAATGTACCACTTTTCAAATACCTTCTTTAGAGGTCCTCAAACAATTGCTACAAAGTATCAAAATCAAAGGTGCAGTCTCTCACTCAATTTCTCACTAAGTTAATAGAAAAAGTTGTTTTCAACCATATAAGCAATTTCATTGAAAAAACTCACACACTACATCCCAACCAGACAGGCTTTAGAGCCAACTATTCAACAGAATATTCAATGATAGGTCTTACAACCAACATTTAATATTATTTAGATCATCATAAATTGGTCCTTTTGATTTCCCTTGACCTATCGGCAGCATTTGATACCATCGATCACCATCTACTCCTTAATAGACTATCTGCAATTGGTATTTCGGACCAAGTCTTAAATTGGTTTAAGTCATATTTTCAGGACAGGTCATCTAAAGTTATTTTCAATGATACATCATAAAGTAATTATATAAATTCATATGGTATCCCTCAAGGTTCAAGCCTGTCTCCTCTCTTATTCAATATCTTCCTTGCTCCACTTCTCACATTAAACCAATCTATAGGATTTTCTGTTTATGCTTACGCTGATGATATCCAGCTTTTACATCCAGTAAATACTGCGGATCCTAATGAGATAACGAACATAAATAATAAGTTAAAACAAATTAGTCAATGGTTAAAAGACAATATGCTAGCCCTGAATCCATCTAAATCTTCAATAATGTTCTTTGCCATGGAAAAAAGACATCTCATTTGCAGCACAAATTTTTTTGGACAACTTTCCACTACAACAAGTAACGACGACTAAAATATTAGGAATACTATTGGACCGCGAGCTATCCTACCATGATCAGATCAGTTCTGTAGTTAAAAATTGTTTTTATAAATTACGTCTTATTAGATCTTTAGCCAAAGTTTTAGAACCTAAAGCCCTTAATGTCTTAATGCATTCTTTGATAATCTCTAGGCTGGATTACTGTAACACACTATACCAAGGTATAACACAGAAAGAAATACGAAGATTACAAATCATACAAAACACAGCAATAAAAATTATTACTAATTCTAAAAAATACGTTCATGTCACTCCTCTTTTGCAAGAAGCACACTGGCTACCGATTTCACACAGAATAATATATAAAATCGCATTGTTAACATTCAAAATTCAGAAAACCAATACACCTATATTCTTATATCAATATTTAATACCATATTCCCCAGCTATATCTCTTAGATCAGTTGATCAATATTTGCTGACCATTCCATCATTGAAAGTAATTGGCACTAGAAGAACCACAACTTTTTCTATCTTGGGACCCCAGCTTTGGAACAAACTTCCTACTTTTCTGCGCGCTGAAACTTCCTTAAAAAAATTTAAAAGTAATCTAAAAAGCCATCTATATAAAGATGCATATGAAGCTTAGATCAGACAATCTTTCTTGATTTTTTTCTATTCTCATTTAGATTAAGCCTTTTTTTATTAAAAAAAACAAACAAACAATTACTTTTAGACCAAGTTTCACCAAAAATCTTTTAATACCCCTCCTGATGTTGTTCTTCCCTAAATGTTTTTCTCTTTGGATTTTTTATTTTTAATCAAATGTAATTTATCCTTGTATTCCTTATGTATTTTTAAATAATTATGAATAAGATTGTACGTTTATTGTTTTAAATGGTTTTTATTTGTCCCCCCAAATTATTATTGTTATACGCATTGAAATTACTTGATATTGTGTTCAAATCAAAACTTTAATAAACTTGAAACTAATTACCCTAATTTTAGTCTCAGGGCTGCAGCCTTTATTGCTATGCAGACAATATTCAGATTATCCAATAGCCTTTCTTCTAACACTAGGGATGTGGCCAAGCTTAACTCTGATCTACATCAGGTTTCCTTTTGGCTAAAGGACAACATGCTGTTCTGTATGAAAATATGATGCTATACCAGTGGCGTACCTAGCATATGTGACACCCGGGGCTCCTTATTTTTTGACACCCCCCACATCTATATGAAAAATATGATATTTAGTAACAATCCACATATTGCACAAGAGTGTACCTAGGAAAAGGCAGCATCTTAAACACTGCAGTGAGCTCTAGAACACCAACAAATACATTGTAAAACTAAACAAGCCAGATCCTGCACAGTCAATTGATCCTGTACAGTCGATGCTATCAGAAAGCCATGTCCCTTTCATACACACAGACAGATACACCCTTGCCCAATATGGAATAATCACAAACTAAAAATAGAAATATGTAGACAAAAGTTAAACTGAACCGCCAAGAAACCAGACCCTGCATACAATGCATCACCACAACACCACAGAAACAGTAACACATGTCTTCTAATACTGTGCAAAATATAAAGACAGCAGATGTAAATTTGAAAAAACTGATACATAATTTGTTAATTTACAAATTAACAAATAAAAATAAAACAAATAATGAGAAATAAGAAAATACCATTTTTTTGGACTAATCCCCTTAAGCTTGGTCCCCATCCCCGCAAACCACCTGATTCCATCCACACAAGCCTTGAATTTTTTTATATTGAACTTATTATATTAAAGTATAAAAAGAAATAATATTCTGTACAATTGTCAATTTATAAATCAGCGTCTTCTCCCCACTCTCTCTTCCCCATTTCCCTTCAGCGTCCTCAGCCCACTCTCTCTCCACTTTCCTTCAGCGTATGCACATAAAAATAAGCAAGTAATTTTATATCATTTTCTTTCTATTCATTCACAGAAATTAAAGTCTAAATAATGCCAATCACATAACAAAACATGATTTTACAAAAATAGTTCCCTGCACAGTCAAGCCTGCAAGGATTACTAGATATATTTCAGCAGCTCCCCTCCCTCCCCACCCCCTTACCTTTGTGGCCAAGTCAAAATGATCTACCAACAATAAAATTTTTAAAACACAAAGCACACTGTACGCAGATAAAATGTTAATTATCATTTATATTCCACGGGTTTTCAAAGAGTCAAGGCAGATGACTTTATGCAATGTCACCTCAGTAACAACTATACAAAAATAGACAAATATACCCCCTCCCTTTTTACTAAACCACGATAACGTTTTTTAGCACAGGGAGCCATGCTGAATGCCCCACACTGCTCTTGACACTCATAGGCTCCCTATGCTAAAAACTGCTATTGCGGTTTAGTAAAAGGGGGCCATAGTGCAAAATATAGACAGCATATATAAATTCTTAAAACGGACACATTTTGATCACTAAATTGAAAATAAAATCATTTTTCCTACCTTTGTTTAGTAATTTCATCAGTCTGTTGTTGCACTTTATTCTTCTGACTGTGCATCCAATATTTCTTCCCTTCTTTCAGCCTCCTGTATGCTTCCTCTCCTCCAGACCTCATTCCCTCCCCCAACTTTTTCTTTGTTTCATCCTGTCCCCTTCTTTCTTTTTCTCTCCATGCCCCCTTTCTTTCTGTGTCTGTCTTTCTCTCTCTCTCCGTGCCCCATTTCTTTTTTTTACCTTGCCCCTTCTTTCTTTCTCTCTCCCCATGCCCCCTTTCTTTCTGTCTTTCTCTCTCTTTGAGCCCCATTTCGTTCTTTCGTTTACCCTGCCCCCTTCTTTCTTTCTCTCTCCATGCCCCCTTTCTTTCTCTACGTCTGTCTTTCTCTCTCTCTCTCTCCCCATGCCCCATTTTTTTTCTTTCTTTCTTTGTTTCACCCTGCCCCCTTTCTTTCTTTCTGGATCCCTGTCCCCCCCTTTCTTTTTTTCTGGCTCCCTGTCTCCCCCTCCCCTTTCTTTCTTTCTCCCTGTCCTCCCCCATGCCACCGTCATTGGGAAGCATGCTGCTGCCACCACCACCACCGGGGAAAGGCTGCCACTGGCCATCGGAAACAGGCCAGCACCGAGTTCACCCTGCTTCTCTTCCCCGCGGGCCGACCAACTCTCGCTGCCCGAAGTCAATTCTAATTTCGAGAGGACGTTCCGGCCCAGCCAGGCAGGATTGGCTGTTCTAGAATATACTCTCCAATGTCAGAATTGACGGTCGGACGGCTAGAGTTGGTCGGCTCGCGGGGAAGAAAAGCAGGGAGGGAGAATTCGGCACCGGCTTGTTCCTGATGACGGCAGTAGCAGCCTTTCCCCGGCGGTAGCCTATTCCCCGGTGAGTGGCCAGCTGTGCACCCCGTTAGGCCGTGCACCCGGGGCAGACCTCCCCCCCCCCATTGGTACACTAGATTCCAGGTGTGCTGTGACGATGCTGGGGAGGAGGAGAGGATGTGCCTCTCACGGCTTTCAAGCATGCGAGGACGTCAAGGCGACGCCGCCACGCATGCACATGACATCATCACATCGATGTCCGCGTACTTCTGGATGCCCTCAAGCTGCGGCCACCATAATTGGTGTGCCGCAGCTTCACAAAGTTTTTGAGACACTGCCCTAACCTGCACCTTCTACACCTTCAGTCATGGATTTCATTGGCACATGGTTATAGCCTTTGCACTCAGCCCCTTTAGAACACACTGGTGGCAATTCTATAACAAGGTACCCCTATTTATATGTCCCAGTACTAACAACACTCATGCCTCCACCCATCCCAATTCGGATTCTGTCAACAACACAGCAGAGCTTCTCCTCCTCACTTTGATCACAAAAACCAAACAACTGCTCAGTATAGGATGTCAAGCAATACTCCTCCAATTTGACATCTCAGCAGCCTTTGATTCAGTAGACCACTACCTACTACTAACAAAACTGTCAGAAATCGGCATAACAGGCACAGTGCTAAGATGGTTCTCAGATTTCCTACAAAACAGGGAATACATAGTCAAAATGAACGGAGAGATCCCCAACCTCTGGAGGATCTCCACTCTCCCCCATCCTATTCAACCTCTTCATGAGCTCTCTTGGTAACATCAAATTTGAAGACGAAAGCATATTGTCCTACGAAGATAACATTTTTCTCCTTATTCCCATAACCAACAATCACTCGGACATCACCAACAAAGTCTCACAGAATATTGAAAGAATCCAAATCTGGGCAACTACCAACAAACTAAAATTAAACACAACTATTTAACCAAAGTTCTATATTTCTACATACCTCAACAGACGGCACCAACAAGCATCACTCTTCGATCGGGCAAGACCCTCCCTGTAGAAGAATCCTCCAAAATCCTAAGTTGCATACTGGACTCTACACTTAGCATGGAACCACAAATCTCCAGTCTCCAAAAGAAATCTTTCTACACCTTGAGACAACTAAAATTAATCAGTCCATACTTTCACCAACACCACTTCGCCTTAATTGTACAACTGATGATACTACCACAACTGACTACTGCAACTGCATCTACATGGGAATAAACACCACTCTAATCCACAAAATGCAACTCATCCAAAACACTGCTGTTAGACTAATCTTCAACCTGAGAAAATATGACTCCATTACAACCTTCACCAGGCAACTGCACTGGCTACCCATTCCATCTCGAATAACCTTCAAAACTTCATGCATCATTCATCGCATACTTTACGGAAACTCAGCGGCTCCTCTCATCCAGCTCTTCTCCAAGGCATGGCCTACTTCCCGCAGAGCCCTGAACAGAATACTTTTAAATCTCCCTTCCACAAAAAATCTTCAATACAAACGTGTTTTCCTCTCTATGCTCACCTTTCTAGGAGTAAAAACTTGGAATGACCTTACAGAAATGACCTGAACAGAACCTAACCACACCATATTCCAGAAGAAACTGAAAATTCATCTATTTGACACTTAATCACCTGTATTCTCTCCTTCCCCTCCACCCCTCTCCCTATCCCCCTCCTACCTACCTCTTCTCTTCTCCCTCCCCTCTTCCCCATCCTTGCCCTCTCTATAAGTCGCCTTGAACCTGCCTAGGTATGAGCGATGCAGAAATAGAAGATTAGATTAGATTAGGAAGCACCTTTTCTATAACATCATCTGGGTGCCCAGATTCTCTTATAGAAAAATTAGGCTTACCTAAATTTAGGAAAAATATATCTCTGGGAATAGTACTCTTCTATATAACTTTATACAAAAAAAAATCTCCACTCTACTAATTACACAAAAAAGCTAACCATACAATTCAAAAAAGGAACCTAAATTTAACCCAGGTCAATGGCAGGCATAAATGTGTGCACCTACTGTAAGTACAACATATGTAACTTACTGTATTCTATAGGTTATGTGCATAAAATGGAGACATGCTTATGAGTCTCACATGGCCCACCCATATGTTATGTCCTCTTTACAGCTACGTGCTTTTGAACTTATGCACTATCATATAGAAGATAATGGAGTGCAAAGCACACAAAATCCCAGGTGCCCATTTGTAGAATCACCTTTTATCTGGTTCCTTGTGCATTTTTGGCCCTTCAGTATCTAGCTCAAAGCTCAGTATACTGTGCTCAGTGTTTGCAATTTAGCTCCTGTTCTTATCTGTCAACATTCATCCCTACAGCTTTGTTCCTTACTTCACTGCCAAATTATACCTTGTAGCTTAGACCTTGTTGCCCCACTAACACGATGAACCTCTAGCTAAGTTTGTGGCCTTGGTTTTCTATTTAAGATAACTCTTGAGCTGTCATTAACGCAGCCATGCTAGTTCTCACTATTAGCTACTCCTCCACCTCACCTCCTTGCATTAAGCAGCTAGCATGGATTTTTCCCCATGCTGGCAATTTTTTTTTTTTTTGTTTGAAATAATTTTTATTAAGCTGAAATACCTAAGGGGGCCCGGAACGCTCAACTGCAGGAAATACAGTTCAAATTGTTACATTGTACTTATTTTACCAGGGACCGGGGGGTACGGACGGGTCTCTGGGACTCGGATATCTGTGTTAAATGTCAGCCTATGAAAGGCACCCTTTTGCATATGTTCACAGAGTGTCCGATATTGGGTACTTATTGGAATGGGTTTCCTGGCCCGCATAGTGGGTGTGCCCTTTCAGTGGCCTTATTTACTCCTTGTGTTGGGCTGTGAGGGGGAGGTGCTAGATCAGGGCTTGGGTTTGGAGCACTGGCGTTTTCTGTACACTGCTCTGTTGGTGGCCAAGTGTGGGGTGCTCTGCATGTGGATGGATGTCAGTGCGCCTGAGGTGTTAGGATGGAAGCGATCCCTGGCTGGCAATTTTAACGTGATTTAGACATTAGTGTAAGCCTACACTAACATTTAACACATGACAAAACCTGCTTAGTAAAAGGGTCCCTTTATTTTGCTATTTAAAAAAAAATTAAAATTAGTCACTAGAGTAAAATGTTTAGTGCTTCTTTGCTTGCAAGAGGCATCCATATTTCACTGAGATTTACTGGTCCCTGGATTATCTAATTGTGGGCATTCTTATTTTATGACCGTATAATTCTCCAGAAACCTTACAGTGTGAATAAGATCATAACATGAAACAATTATCAAAAGTAAATGCCACCTTATAGAATGCCTTAAGAAAAAGCAGTAAATGATTTTTCATTAGAATAAAGGTCAGATAAAGATCAAAAATGATAGAGGGAGAACAAAATGGCAGCTTCATGATTTACCATTTCAAATGACAATTTACAGTAATAAAAAAAGTGTGATAACAGCAGGTACATTTTGGTTGAATTTGAGAGATGTCACTTATAATGAGAAATTGCTCAGAGGCATTAACCCTCTCATTAAACTATAAGCAAGGTCACCAGAACTGCTCCAGAGAGCAAAATATGCCATTTTCAGTCCAAAAAAAAATATGCAAAAAAAAAAAAAAAAAAATTAAATTAAGTTTAGGTAGGTGGAATTAAAATGATCAAAGGATAGCTAATGAGGTTTTATTCATGACTGCAGTCTACAGTTTTCAATAAGGATTACTTATCATAACTATGGTGAATTGTACATCTTCTCTTAGACCTCTCAAGAAAAATGCATAAAGGGGAATACAAGTGACCGCTAAAAAGTTCTCAGCGCAACCAGAATTTTAGACATGTTGAGAGCTGGTTATACTAGTATTCTATAATGGAACCTAAGTACTTAGATTCCTTTAGAGCAGGGGTGTCCAACCTGTGGCCCCGTGAAGTATTTGTGCAGCCCCGGTCAAGGGCGATGCAGTGTTTTCCTCTGCTGCCCCCGGGTGTTTACCGTCTTGCCATCTCCCTCCTCTGTCTTGCTGCAGCGTTTGTGTGGCCTCAGGAAACATTTTTTTTGGCCAATGCGGCCCAGGGAAGCCAAAAGGGTGGACACCCCTGCTTTAGAGAATATGCTTCTAATGGAGGCATCCAGTTCTAGGATTGCTCCTATAGTGGCTTAAAACACATGGTCAGTGGGGTAACTATCCACTAGTCACTGGTGAATGCATGACTTTGAATATCAGGTTGAATATTGTTATGTCATAATCTCTGTTAAACCCCCCCCCACACACACACAAAAAACAGATGACTGCAAAAACTTGATTTATGAAAAATATAAACTTTGCTCCTGTAAAATCTTGGTTGCATTGATAAGCTTCTACAATTACACAAAGCAAGCAATCAAGATCCTCTGGGAAAGTACTTAGAATGTAACTCAATGGAGACACTGTAAAAATGAAAGCACCTGGGTGTTGTACCTGGCAACAACGCAGCTCATAAGGATTTACACAGCATTTGGAGTTTGCAGTTTATCTCTAAGGAATCTTTTGTATAATTTTCTCCTACAAGTTCTATTATTAGCAAGCTATGTACTTGATCTACAAGCAAAAAAAAAAAATCCACAGGTCAATAATTGGGGGGAAAAAAAACCTTCGTTTTAACAGTTGCACGTCTCTCTAGCTGCAAAGTGTGAGGGTAATGCTATAAATGCTGTGCTTCCCTTACACAGCAAATAAAGGAAATTATATTTTGAAAGATATAAATCCACGTTGTGATGGAGCAAAGGGTGGGGGTGTAGTCTTGTGGTTTGACAAACAGGATGAGAATCAGAGAAACCAGGGTTCAAATCCCAGCAATGCTCCTTTTGACTTTGGACAGGTCACTTAAGATGCCAGAGAAATACCTAATTTGTAATCAAATTCATAGGCGTCAGAATGGGGGTGGCCACAGGGGGCCATGGCCTCCCCAAAAATTGCCAATGCTTCGGTTCCTCCTCTTCCTTCCTTCCTCCCTCCCCCCCAGCGGGCCCCTGCGGCACCATCAGCTCCGGACTTCCCCCCACCTGCCTGCCCCCACCCCGGATCGCTATTATTTTAAATGTTCCAGCAGCCGCGGCACAACATCCACCAGATGAGATTTCTGTCGTTGGCCTGCCCCGGAACTCTTTATGCAGCAGCGAATTCCTATTCCCGCCTAGGCGGGCGGCTGCTGCTGCTGCATGAAGAGTTCCGGGGCAGGACGACAGCAGAAGTCTCCTCTGGTGGATTCAGCGCCGTGCCTGCCATACATTTAAAAACAATAGCGATCCGGGGGAGGGCAGGTGTGGGGAAGTCTGGAGCAGCAGGGCCGGCGTTAGGGAGGGTGTGTGTGAACAGGGCAGTTATGCGTGCTAATCCAACATTGCCTTCAACACTGACAATGAAACTGCAGCCTGCGGCCTCCCTCCCTGTATTCCTTGCGTTTCGTTCCACCCCAGTGAGGCAACTTCCTTTTTCAGCCTGAACTGACCGCGGCACAAGGAATGTGGGGAGGGAGGCCACAGGCTGTGTTTCAGAATCATTGCTGCAGCCGGCTTTCCCCTTTACCAAAAACGTGAGCAGAGGTGAAGGGAGAGAGGACATGCCAGACCAGGAAGCCCACAGAACTAGTTTTTTTTTTTTTTTTAAGTAGAATGGGTTGCAAAGATGTGCCAGGTGGGGAGTGAAGGGGAAGGACTTATAGGGCTAGAAACATGGGAAACTAGTGGGCAATGGTCTGGAGGGATAGAAAAAGAGAGTAGTTGGAGGTGGGGTGCTGTGAAGTAAAGGGGAATGAGATACTTGAAGGGAAGATGGAAAGAGAAAGGCAGAGAAGGTGGACCTGGGGGTGGTGTAGAGGGAGATGTATAGAATAGGAGGATAGGATAGTTGGAAAGGGAGAGATATGGCATGGGAGGGCAGGTTGGAAGGCAGGGAAGGACATATGTTGCATGGGCTGGGAGGGGGTTGGAAGGACAGATTCTGCACTGGCTGGGGGGAGACAGGGAAGGACAGAGGTTGCACAGGCTGGGAGGGGGTTGGGATGCTGGGAAGTGAGGGAAAGAGAGATGCTGCCAGTGGGGAAGGGAAGAGAAAAAGAAAAAGAAAATTGTTATGCATAGGTGCATGGAGTGGGAGGGAAAGAGAGATGGGGAAAGGAAGAAGAGGGAGAATTGTTAGACATGATAGTGGTGGGGAGGAGGGAAAGAAAAATATTACACTGGGAGGGATGACTCAAAGAAGTGAGAAATGTCAAATTCTGGAGAAGGGTGATGGAAGGACAGAGTTGTCAGACAACTGGAAGGGAAAATTGAGATGCCAGACCAGATAAAGGAAGAAGAAAGAGATACCAGACTATGGGAAGGAGAGGAGAGAGATATTAGACCATGGGAAAAGGGAGGGAAGGAGAGAGATGCCAGACAATGAGCGAGGAAAAAGATGCCAGAACATATAAGGGTATAAGAGGGAAGACTGATGTCAGACCACTGGAGAGAGAGGGAGAAGATGGTGCACAGGGATGGAGGGGAAGGGGGAAGAGAGAGGGAGGAGATGGTGCACAGCAATAAGTGTGGCAGGGAGGAGAGACAGAAGAAATGCTTTTTATGGAAAAGATGGGAATAGGGGAGAAGAAAGAGAGAGAAGATGATACACATGGATAGATGGGAAGGGAAGACACGGAAAAGTAGATTTTGAGAAGAAAGCAGAAAAATGTAAGAAAGTTGAATGTTAAAAGTTAACACCAAAGATGAATGTAGGGCAGAAAGTGAAGAAGGAGAGAAAAACAGCAAATGGATAAGAAGGCCATGGAAACGCAAGAACACAGACAAAAAGAAGTGGGAAAAGATGATTGGATCACCAGACAACAACAAAGATAGGGAATATGATTTTATTTTCAATTTACTGAATGAAATGTGTCAGTTTTGGAGAATTTATATCTGATGTCTATATTTTGCACTGTTCTCCAATGTTTTACCCAACCTCCAAAATATCCAACGTTCCCCTCCGTAGAATTACAAATTGTTAAACATACTCTCATATATTTCAAATGTAATAAAATGTGGCCTCAAGTATACCTTCTCCACCCTTAGTAGTGTTCAATATTGGTGGGAATACCGGTGTTTTCATTCCTCATTGGCTCACATTCTTTTTTTGAAATTATTTAAGTAAACTTTTTAAAAAACTTTTAAACTTTTTTATCCACTGTCTCTTTTTAGAAGTTTCCTTGAGATTATTCTATTTAAAAGTGTTCAAATAAATGACATACTTAGCTTATCGTGCTATTGGGTTACATGATAAGCTAAGCATATAACTTGTCAGGCTTAAGTGTCCTCTTTTGCATATGCAGACAGAGGTCACAGTGAATGTCCCAATGGTCAGGACTAGAAACTAAGCACACCAATTTTAGAGGTCAGAGCCTGAAATGGTCTGATTACAATGAGTATATTTCTTGAAGTCGTTTAGTACCTTCTGACATGGAGAGAAAAATGGCCGACATGATGTCAAAAGTATCATGGCTCAGGGAGCTCCAGTACAAAAAAATAAATACTGAAAACCATCAATGCTCCCTGGAGTGAATAAAGTCTCGAAGTGGCCCGAAGGCCAAAAAAAAAATAAAAATATATGAAGAAAATTTAACCAAATTTGAGGGAATGACTGAAAAACTAAAGAATTAAGAAGAAAACTACAATAAAATTAAACAGAAAGGCACAAAAATATATCTACGTTCGACATGCTGAGGAGAAAGCAAAGACAACATTTCTCAGTTGTAGAAAACTAAGAACTGATGGTCCCGCAAGCCACTGGTCAGTTAGGATGTCACCAGCATGCAAGCAGTATGAGCACTGCCTAGAGATTTAAAGTGATAAGTTTACTTTGCATTGTCCTTACCAGGTTCAGTGAGAATATTATGCCTGCCTGTCCTCAGAAAGCATGAAGTTATAAAAATAGTACATTTAAAACAAATAGTAGAAAATATTTTTTCATGTAAAACATATTTAAGTGCTGGAACTTGTTACTGGTAGATGTTGCACTCATAAAAGCAGCTGGTGTAGCTGGGTGAAAAAAAAAAAAAAAAAAAGATTTGGACAAGTTCCTGGAAGAAAAGTCCATACGCTATTAAGGAAGACCTGAGGAATCTTGCTACTTTTTGGGATCCTGTCAGTACTTGCGACTTGGATTGGCCACTGTCACCAGAAGGATGTTCGGCGATTCTGACTTAATACGCTAATTCTTATGTTCTAACGTAGGTGTAATTTGTCCCAAGCTACTAGTGAAAAGGCAGGAGCTAACTTCAAATAAATAAATTTGGGCCCTTCTGTGGACTCACCTCTGCAGGTAAGTTTTTTGGGGAAAAAGGGAAGATGATATGTTTGACTATGAAAAGTGGTTTGGGTGGGGAAGGACCAAGAAATTTTATTGCTTACCTAATTCTACCTACTTTGCTTTCCTTGGCCATATATATCATAAACCCCACTTGATCTGACATTAAAGATGACCAACTCTTATCCCATGCTTTCTTAAATTCTGTTACTGTTTTTGTCTTCACTCCCACTATTAGGAGACTGTTCCTTTATATCCAAAACTCTTCATGGAAAAGTAGGTATAATCACCAAATATGGCACAGTAAAAATCAAAATAATGAAATAAGCATACTAAAAACAAAAAAGTGGGTTATACAGATCCAAAAATGATATCCAATATTATGATAAATAAATCAACTGAGTTGCAGCAGATGCTGTGTGTGCAGATATTTATATATTTGCATATCTTATTGGGTTTTTAAAAATAAATTTGTAAGAAAGAAAATGCGTAAATCGTACTGGATACTTTTTCTGAAATGGGCTATCACAAATTTTCAAATTGGAATGAATTACAATCTGTTCTCGTTACTCATGGTAGTATGGTTCCCGAAAATGTTCACAACCACGAAATTGTGAATAACTAAATGCTGAGTCTATGGGAAAATAGAGGTTAGGACCTAGCAGTACATGTTGTGCCTCAAAACCACAGAAAGTGAAGAATAGATCCTATTGGGAAAAAAGAGTTAGGTTCTTGCATGGGACAGCACTCAAAGTACCTGTAATTTACTCTCCAGATGCCTGTGGGCCATATCTGGAAGCAAAGCCTGACTGCAAAGTGAAAGTGAAAGTGAAAGCAAAGAAAGCTGTTTTTAAAGATCCATTCTGTGAATATGCAAATACAGCTGCACAAATGGGGAACATTGATAGCAATTGATGCAACTGCGGCTATGTGAAATCATGCATCAGGAACATGTGAATAAAGAGAACAGATTATACATGAATATGTTTGCACATGTTCCTCTTCATGCTCACATTTTCTGGGTTATTTTAGGTGTGGATGTTCAATAGTAAGTATAAGAATAGACTGCACCCATGAAAATGCCTCTGCTCAGTTTGGGCAATTTTATAAGAGTCCATTTCTGCATATAAAAAAGCACCACTTTACATGTAGAAATGCTTTTTTGTTGCTATGATAAAAATCCCAAGCATAATGGTCTCATGGTTTTTGCATATCACTTCAAGTTCACCAGAATTCATATTTATACTTTTAATGAGAACTGTTAATTCACAGTGGAAGCTTTACCACTTTGTATACTACACTGATTGACAATTCACACACATATATGAGAGGGCAAGTGATCTGGAAAGATGCAGTGCCCCCAAAATGCTAATTTAAGGGTACTGTTGCTATAGCCAAAATGTAGACATTAAGGCGGAAATATGTTAAGTCAAATCAGGTAGATAATGGCTTTTATAAAGCTGCATGCCCATATATGCACATAAGTACATATGCTGGAAACTCAGTGACTACTTGTATGCGGATAGCAAAGGTTGAATCAGGTGGAGCAGGACTGGGCTTGTGATATACATGCATATTTTAAAAAAATATGAACAGGTACATGCACAGAATACATTCACATATTTTTTGCAATCTTCAGGTGTAAATCTGTGCATTATTGGGGCTTGTAGGTTCCATTTTGCCTTAATAAAATAACCACCTTTTTTTGTTACTTTGACATAGGCTCTGTCTAATATAATTGCCTCCCCCCACTCCAAAGTGTAAATTTAACACAATGAAAACCACACTACATCCATGCATACAGGTATATGTAATCACCTGTTTCCTTTTCGGCAGAAGCTAAAATTGAAGGAAAGAGATTAAAGGGGGAAAAATAAATAAAGTAAACAAAAGATGACATACAGATGCAAGACATTAATTTTCTGAAGGTTTATTGACAAAACTGTATGATCACGTTTAATCACTAGTCAAAGAGAAATAGCACAGTGGACAAAAACTAGCATATGAAAATGTTAAAATCTGATTGTTTTTTTTAAGGAAAAACATAGTTAACGCAGCAGATGATGGCAGATAAAGACTTGAATGGTCTGGTCCATCCAGTCAGCCCAAGAAGATAAAACTCATAGCATAAGTAAGATGCTATACATACTTGACCTTGATTTGTCCTTGCCATTTTGAGGGCACAGACGGTAGAAGTCTGCCCAGCTCTATCCTTATTGTCCAGCTACTGAAAGTTTCATTGAAGCTCAACTTCAGCCCTTCCAAACCTCTCTAGCCATAATTGGGGCACAGACCTTAGACGTCCACCCAACATTAGCCTGTCTAGCACGGATAAGCCAGTGCTGAGCTGACACAACATGCTGTCAGAAAATGACCATCTTAGTCATTTTTTACCTGCGAGTCTTGCAAGTACCTTATCTAGCTGTGAAAGCAAGAGACACCTCAAATGACAATTTGGTCCTATCAATTATACTGTCAGTTAGGTTTATTTACAAGAAGGATAAAGGATTCTTAAGTCCTGTTTTTTCTAAATTTTAAATACATCTCTCTCTCTCTATATATATATCTAGATAAGGTACTTTATAATTTTATTTTTAGTATAAAAAATAATTGTGTAAAGGCCTTTATGAAAGGCAATATGCTTTTGTTTTATTTGAGAGACAAGCTGGTTTAAACACTTCCAGCCACAAAAATTAAGGTGAATACTGTATTTGTAAGCAAAAAAAAGAGTAAAAATAATATTTGTTATCTCTGCCTTAATACAGTATAATTAATGATAGTAAAATGGTCACTAAGGAGTTTTCATGTTGTTATTCCTGTGATATAATATTGGTTGCTATGGTGACAAAATGGTCTTTTTGTTTCTTGTAAAGACTTGCAAAGCTGGTTAACTAATGTCTGTGAGTAAGCTTGACTAGACTAGATAATGCATATGGAAAATTGAGTATACAGTGTTAAAAGTGGCTGTTTCTGGAGCTATTTTCCATATCTAATATTTTGTAATATGTAATATGTTTAGTAAAACCCAGCGTAAAGGCAGAAAAGTATTTTGATGTTATTAAATTCACAGTTATACATTTTCTTCTTGTTATCTTTCCTTCCAAAGGGAAAGTGGCTTTGAAAACTGTCAAGCTTGTGTGTGTATGTCTGCATATCCCTACCTAATATCTAACTAGTATGTTTGGTGTCCAATCCACACAACATTTTAAGATCCTGATGGGTTACTTCTGAGGGGTTCCATGTTTGTCTGCATGTGTCAGAAAATAGACTCCATTATTTCTACATGGAACTTCCTGGGATGTTTTTCTAACACATTCCTTTACTCCACAGAAGTTGAAGTCTTGAAATCTATACCGACACTTCCTTCTCTCTTTCTCCTCCAGGTCTTCCATGCTTTGTTTGTACCATTTGAAAGATGTCTTCAATTACTTTGGGGCGAGGAAGAATTTGAGATGCTTATTAGCTGCATAAGAACTTCCTTGAAGCGAGACCCCCCCCTTCTAAGTATCTGAGGTGGAGGGGGGGGGGTTCCTGGACAAGTTGTCAAGATGAAGCCTCTCAATGCCTGCACTGTTTGGTGGCAGTTCTAATCACACAATGATAGCAACGATCCTAATATTTATGCCACTAATATGGAGCTTTTCAATTTCCATTTTAATTCAAAAAGCCTCTATGGAACAATGATTGAAGAGTCTCTGTGATGCATCACATTTCTATTTGAGAAGATGTATTTGTGGTATGACTGTGTAAAACACTGGCAGAAGTCTAAGCTGCCAAATTTTGAAGACACCAACTAGGACTTATTCCTTAAAACCCTGGCTGTTCTCTAATTTTTTTTTTGGGGGGGGGAGGAAACCCCTATCTCTTCTCCTGTCTATTCATATCCTAATCCAGTGATTCCCAAACCTGTCCTAGGGGTTCCTCAGTAGAGAATGACACAGTGACAAAATTCATCACCGTTCCCGTCCCCGCGGATAACCGCAGTAAACAATCTTCATGTCATTCTTTAAGGAGAGAGGGAAGAATCAGAGTATTAATGGCCTAACCACTGACCCTCAAGCTTTGCTTTGAAGAATGCTGGTGTAGAAGGACTGAGGTTGAAATAGACACTAAAAAATGACATGGGATTATTTCCCGCGGTTATCCGCGGGGACGGGAACGGTGATGAATTTTGTCACCGTGTCATTCTCTACTCCTCAGCTATTCAGGTTTCTAGGATATCTACAACGAATGTTCATGACAGAGATTTGCACATACTGCCTCCACGGCATGAATATTCTCCATCAACAGGGTTTTAGGATATCAACATCCTGAAACCCTAACTGGCTGGGAAGCCCCAGTACAGATTTGGGAATCGCTGTCCTTATTTAAACTTTAGCCTTGGTCAAAAATGTATGCTAGCTGTGTTCTATTTTGGTAAAGAGAAAAAAACAATAAATGTATTCACTCCTAAGGGACTACAGATAAAACTGAACAAGTTCTTCCCCTATCCCTGGCTTCAGTGTCTAGGCTAGAGAATGACACGGGGACAAAATTTTCCCTGCCCCTGGGAGAATTCATTTTCCCATCCCGGCGAGCTCTTTTCCTATCCCTGCCCCGTTCCTTCAAGCTCTGTCCTCATCTGCAGAAGCCTCAAAAACTTTAAAATCATAAGTGTTTGAGACTTGGGCTGTTAAGGCAGAGCTTACAGGGATAGTGACAGCGACAGTGACAAAACTGGTTCATACACAACCCCGCGAAAGACAAAGGCGCGCGCCAACAACTGAGCGCAAGATGGAAGCGCGTGCCAAAGAAAATTACAGTTTTTAGGGGCTCCGACGGGGGGTTTTGTTGGGGAGCCCCCCCAGTTTACTTAATAGAGATTGCGCCGGCGTTGTGGGGGGTTTAGGGGGTTGTAACCCTCCACATTTTACTGTAAACTTAACTTTTTCCCTAAAAACAGGGAAAAAGTGAAGTTTTCAGTAAAATGTGGGGGGTTACAACCCCCACACCCCCCCACAACGCCCCCACAAAGCAGCGTGATCTCTATTAAGTAAAGTGGGGGGGTTCCCCCCCATGCCCCCTCTGTCGGAGCTGTAAAAACAGTAATTTTCGTGGCGCGCCTCCACGCTGCGCTCAATTGTCTGGGCGTGCCTTTGTCCCGGCGCGCTTTTGACCTGACACCAACAAAACTCACGGGGACAGGGAAATTGAGTTCCTGCGGGGACGGGGACATCATTCCCTAGTCTAGGCCCTCTGTTTCCAGCAAGCTGAGCTCCCTCAAGAGTTTTCTCAATTCAGTGTGACCATGCTTTTTAGTTTGCCCTTGGTAAATAACATATTCAGATTAGTAAATTAACACCAGATTCTAGCAGACATTAAATAGCAACCAGTTAGTGAGCTTCCTCAAATAGCACAAAGGCTAAGAACATATACTATTTAATATAGAGAGCTTGGTAACCCCTCATTTGCACATACCATTTCCTTCCTTTGCACATGCATACTCATGCTAATGCTTTTGGGGGCACCTTTAATATGTACCTTACTGCATAGGTTGCCATTTTAGCATGCACACTAAAATTTATTGCATCATGATATTTTTTGCTACTGCATTTATGAGTTACCAAGTAGGTTTTCTCCTCATTTAACATTTCACAGCCTCATCACAAATAATTTTCTCAGTTTTAGTAATCTCACCATGAGCAGAAATGCATCAGGGAACAGCTAGAACAACTAAAAGAAGTTGTAAGATACATTAAAAAAAACAAAAAACTATAGATATAAAAAAAAAAAAAATAGTATGTTAATTGAAATCTTATTTGAAAAAAAAAGAAAAACTTTTGCTTTACTGGATCTGAAAAAAAGCAATGACAAGGGAAAACTTAATCTTGAGGCTTTCATTCAAGCGGGGTCCCAGGAGGCATATTAAAGCAGTGAATAAGAAAGGGGAAAAGCGGTGCAGTTCACCAGCTGAGATTTTAATGAGACATTTCCCCTTGCCCTGGCACAAGTTTGTTCAGAAGAGGGAAAGGGAATATTCCGTTAATAAGCACTGTTAGCTCTTAAAAGACACTTCAACAGTTTCTCAGTCTACCAACCTTCTATTTTGGCATATTCTGTAAGCCGTGTATAATTGATCAAGGCAGCCTTCTCCAGACACTTTCGAACCACTTTCTTCACTTCTTCTGCCGCTATGGGTGTGGCAATATCTTTCATTAATACCTATGCATGAAACAAGTCCACAGAGTTAACTTACTGGCTTCTCTTTTTTTAAACATGCATACACTAGGGGTTGTCCAGAAAAACCTAAAGTTGGAAAAACGGTGCAAATCGAAGTTTTTCCCATGAATTTGATTGTGCTTGATTAGAAAATAAGTGGGGGTGGGGAGAAGGGCTGCAAATGCTGCTTCTATAGCAGTGGTCTCAAACTCGCGGCCCGGGGGCCACATGCGGCCCAACAGGTACTATTTTGAGGCCCTCGGTATGTTTATCATAATCACAAAAGTAAAATAAAACAGTTTCTTGATCATATGTCTCTTTAGCTATAAATTACAATTATTATTAAGACATAGCCAAAAGTTCAGATTTATAAACTATAAAGAGTTTTACCTCATGCAAAATTGTCATTTCTTTAATAAGACATTAACTATTTTTTCTGGGGCCCTCCAAGTACCTACAAATCCAAAATGTGGCCCTGCATAGGGCTTGAGTTTGAGACCACTGTTCTATAGCATCTCCAGCTAGTCTAAGGAACATAAACCAGGATTGGGAATCAAATCCAGGTCTACTGCATAGCAGCGTACAGCATTGCCACTGAGCAGCGAGGTTGCCTACTTGATTTCAAACATTTCAAGTATTAGCTCCCACCCCTCCCTGAACTATTCCACTCTTTGCTCTAGATCCAAAAGAAAGTAGAAAGAAAAACAACACAGAAGTTGATGCCACTTTATAGACCAACCAATATATAGAGGCATGAGCTTTCAAGGATAAGTGTCCACTTTATCATGCATGTGGCAAAGCACGGATAGGTGGCCAGGGATGGGGGGGGGGGGGGGGGCAAGACAAGAGTGATTGTGGGGGGAGGAGGAAGAGTTTTGTTTTCAGCTGAAAATGCACTGGCATTTGTGACCAAAACCCAAACCCGGATATCGAGCTGGTTTCAGCGTAGAATCCATAAATGAAATTGACATTCAGTCAGCCTCTACACACAACTGTTGTTCCCTAAGGCCTGGGACTCTGTAACCAGTGCTGCTGTTGGCGGCCGCCAATCACGTGTCAATCACGCAATAGCGCCGGGTACAGAAATGCACCTCCGGCAAAGGTAGGCAATGCAAATACAGGCCAAGGTTTCCCTGGCCTACATTTCTGGTGCCTACCTATTATGTAAATTGTGCTTCCATGGGTGTCTTAGGCCACCTAAAGCCACTTACAGCACTAGCCAAGCCCACAGTGGTGTTAGGCAGCTTAAAGAGACTATGGAGGCATGATTCTGGGCTGATTTTTTAGGCGCTTTGACGGAAATCTTGTTTCTCCATTGCTAGGCCTGATTTGTAGAATGCCTTGTCAGGAATTCCGAGATTCTGTGGAAATTTATTGCAGTTTAAAAAATTACTGAAAACTCATCTCATTGTACAAGTTATTTTCTTGACATGAGAAGATTAGACTAATTGCAGGTATCTGGATAACGTCCTCCTCTTTATAAAGACATGAGTAGTATTCTTCTTTGCCTTCTATGTTTTTACTGGTTTAGGTTTTTTTATTGTTTTAAGATTATTGTGGAAATGTGATGTATTCCATACTATGTATGTTTATTGTGAGTTGCTTTGGTTTAAAGAGGATTATAAATGTTTTAAATAAATAAAAAAACCAATGGCATTTTTTTTTACTAAGTTTGGGCGCATAAAAATCCGGGCCTAATTAATTACCTCCTGCATGGAGTAACATCTTGGATAATTATCTTCCACAGGCAGGATGAAAGGAAGAGCGGCATGAACTCTCTCATTTGGGGAGTGTTTCGTTCTTATCATTCTGAGAAGAATAAAGTTCACTTGAGGGAAAGCACTTTTGTTTGATGCTGAAAAGAAATACAGTAGACTCTCTGTTAACCAGAACTCTCAAGCAACCAGCAAATAAAATCAAAGAAATACTGTAATACTTTAAATAAAAATGAAAATAAAATCAATTTCTGGTGGAAATTTAAGTGTAAACTTGGCACGCCACACCTGAGTACGCCCACGCTTTGCCTACCACATGTCCGGTAGTTTGTCTGGAGCAGCTTATGGTATGGCATAGTATGGGGTATAGTATTAGTTAGACCTAATTTTAATAGCAACTCTCAAACAACTAGAAACTACATTTATCCGGCATCTATCAATTCCCATGGGTGCCGGTTACTTGAGAGTCTACTGTATTTTGGAGCAGCAGCAGCAAGAACCAGGATGGGCTAGAAAGACTTGTTTAAGTCTTTATAATAATTAATTGATTGAAAAGTCCTCATTAGTTGGCTCTGAACTGGATTCTCGATATTGCGGCAGAAAGATTTATCACCTTGGCAGGAGAGCACCTGGCAAAGCTAGGATTTGTGTGTTACACCTATTTAAAGGGCCAGCATGGTTGCTGTGATCCTGGTATCTGCTAACTGTAGATATATTCATTAAACTATTCACATTTTTTGACTTGAACTTTTTCCTGAGGTTTTTTGGTCCGGAAAGGTAGTAATCCAATAAGCAGTGATGTATCCTATAATCAGGGGTCTCAAAGTCCTTCCTTGAGGGCCGCAATCCAGTCAGGTTTTCAGGATTTCCCCAATGAATATGCATGAGTTCTATGTACATGCACTGCTTTCAATGCATATTCATTGGGGAAATCCTGAAAACCCGACTGGATTGCGGCCCTCAAGGAAGGACTTTGAGACCCCTGATTATAGGATACATCACTGCTTATTGGATTACTATCTTTCCAGACCAAAAAACCTCTATAATATATATATATATAAAACGCTTTGATTGTACCACAGAATAGCAGTATATCAAACCCTTTACGATACACACTGTGATAGTCTATCTTGTTTAACATCAAAATATTAATACAGAAAATGAATGCCAGAGTAGAAAGAAAAAACATACCCTTTCAAGTAAGGACAATGTGGCTTTTAAAGCACCTTCAGGCCGCCCAAAAGGAAAACAGTATCTTTAAAAAAGAAAAAAAAATTCATTTAAGTACCCACAATTCACAGTCTATGCCTTTGTACTGGTTCATGACAGAAGCTTCATTCAGAGTGTTATAAAAACAAAACAGAATGGGTCTTATCATGAAACACAGCTACCAATACAAAATAAATATGAGATGATCAGACAAAATATATAATTTCAAAGGGAAATGTAAACTCTCCCTGTTATAAATGTACATAAAAGCATAAATGAAAACAGTAGTAAGCCGAGAACAAAACGTTTCTTTGCTCGTTACGATGGCTCCAGCTTGTTAAAAACAGATGCCCAACATGATCATGTTTCGTTTAGGGCTGCTTCAGGGACATACAAATTATCAATTGTTTCTAAATTCTGACCTTGACCAACTTATAAATGTGTTACACCGAAGCCCAAGTTGGAAATGGCCGGATTTTAGATCCGATTGGTACTTTTTATGCCCCTGAAGCCGCGCTCTCCTCCTGAAGCCTTCCCGTTTCCGCTCTTCCGCTGAAGGTGTGTGTGGGGCAAACACCCCCCCCCAACTACAATCATGATCTCCTTCAGAGGGATGTCGACACACTCTCAATCTGAAGATTGCTGCAAAAACCCCCCCCCCACTACACTTACAATTGTGCCCCGAAAATCCCAATCCCTTCATACGTGCACTTGTTGGTGCGTGCATTTGGCGGAGCAGAATTGTCGAGGCACAATTGTCCTGCATGCTATTGACGGTGTACCATATAGGGGTGTCCAACCTTGCTCCTTGAGGGCCACAATCCAGTCGGGTTTCCAGGATTTCCCCAATAATATGCACGAGATCTCTCTGCACGCACTGCCTCCATTGCATGCAAACAGATCTCATGAGTATTCTCATTGTAGAAAACCTGATCTGGCCATGGCCAGCACATGAATTAGCATGTTAGCTGTTAGCAAGTAAGCATAACAGCGTGCGCTAATTCACATGTCACAGGCAGGAAACGGGCAGATTATGGGTGAAGAATGAGCATGGACTGCTCAGTAAATTTAGTGCATGGTACTTTACAATGTCCTGTCACGTGCGCAGTTAGAATGCATCCACTTATGGCCTCCAAAATAGAAGACTGTTAAGTGCATGCATGCTAACTGCAAATATACTTCATTCTATAATCCTGCATGCACATTTTCATGTTTAGCACGCAAATTAATTGCACAGTTATTGAACAGACAGTTATGCATATAGGTTAATTGGTAAATTAGTCACTAATTGGCGCTGATAATTGGAGTTAGTTGGCGCTATTTGACACTAATTTGCAGCTGTGCATGAAACTGTACTTACCCCTCCTTTTACAAATGCGTACTGTGGGTTTTCGCGCCGGCAACTGCTCAGACGCTCATAGGAATTCTACGAGCAACGGAGCAGTTACTGCTTCTGCCAGTGTTAAATTCCATGCTACTTGTTCGTATAAAAGGAGGTTAATTAGTTAAAACGGCACAGAAAATTAATGGTGTGGATGGAAGAGTGGCTTGGGGATGGGGTGGGAGGGTGGAGCGGGGGCGGAGATCAGGAGCCTGCTCAGCGTTTATGTCAGGGGTGGGCAATTCCGGAATCCAGTCTGGTTTTCAGGATTTCCCCAAGGAAAGAAGTGCATGCAAATAGATCTCATGCATAGTCCTTGGGGAAATCCTGAAAACCCGACTTGATTCCGGCCCTCGAGGACCGGAGTTGCCCACCCCTGGTTTATGTGCTAAGTATTTACAAGGTGAGGCAAAAAAAGTAACCCCCCCTAGAGTTTATTGCTATTTTCTCAGCAACCGCTTGGAATTTCACAGAGAGATTTTACAGCTTTATTTGTTGTTACTATCTAAAGTAATGTGCTGAGAGGAATGAGATTATCTTTAAGCACAGCAAATAGGTCAAATGGAAATATATTTTGGAGGAATGATAGAAATAGGTATGGAATTATCACAATTGTGAATCTAATTGTAATGAATATCTCTTTGTATTATATTATTGTGTATTTACTTGATTCCTTCAATAAAATGTTATAAATTAAGCACAGCAAAGTTACAGCCTTTTTAGCATGACCCAGCGATTTACACGCATTCAAAAATGTTTGTAGTGTAAAACTACCATTATTTGAAAATGGGGCACCAGCTTATTGTTAATGGGTGGCTAAAAACGTGAGCGGTTTCTCACACCCGAAAATCCCGGGTTCGGTAAAGCATCGAAGTTTCAGTGTTTATTTGAACTTGGCTTCTCGGAGCTTACTACCTCACTCTGAGGATACACTACATAATTCAAAAATGTATTATTACATTATTTTCGTTCCTGCAGCACTGCTCCTTGGAAATATTGGCATTTGTTGCACCCTTTTGTGACTTTCAAGTATCTACGGCAGCTTTTTTTTTTTTTGGGGGGGGGGTCAGATATTAGAGAGAGCAATACCTCTATCGATTAGATTGCATTGGTTGCCGGTTGAAGCTCAGTCTTTTTAAAAAAAAAAAATTTGTTCTTTGGTTCATTGAATTCTATATGCCGCTGCTCCAAGTTAAATGCAGGGTTTAATATTGAAATGGGATGCTTAACCGCAGTCTAGGGAGTTTTTAATTCTTCATTTCCCTACATGTAACAAGGTATAAGGCTATTAATTCTGCTCTGTTTGCCTATCAGGCTGTCAAATAGTGGAATCGGTTTAGAAAATAGATGTCAGGAAAGGTACATTCTGTTCCCAAGAAAGCTGAAAACTTTTTTTATTTTATAAGTTTTTGAAATGCTCATAGTATGTTTTGATTTTTATCTTCTTCTTTTATGCTAGAAGCATTTGATTGACTATTACAGTCTGTAAACTGCATTTCAACTGTAAGCCACATTGAACTTCACGGCTAATGTGGACTATTGACTAATGCGATGTATCTACTACAAGACCCACAGAGGCAAATGGTACACACCATTCATAAATGATCTATTTTATCTTTAAAGCAGAAACAATACAAGACCCTCTGCCAGTTGCTGCTGCTAATTTCAGTCTTTTTTTTTTTTTTTAGCTTTATTGCTATGCAATAGGTGTGCTTTAGGTCTTTCCTTTATGCCACAAAAAATAACTTTCTGCCTGAAAAGGACAATTATTTTTTAGTGGACATCAAGATTAAGAATTGATACTTATGCCAAACATTTAGCAGGGAGACCGCAATCAAAAATGTAAAGGTATAACTGGCTTTATAAAGTTATGTATATTTTCAGTGCCAGTTATACTCATCATATCTGCTGCTTTGAAATTTGGGCAGCCACTCATATGTTTACAACTTAGACCAACTGTTTATCTGTTTATATGTTCTGTGGATTAACTTCATTGATGAATATATAATTTTTTTTGCCTGCCTTCATTCTACTCCTAATAATGTTCCTTTTCCACAATATAGGGTGGTAGAATATATCTGTAGAATTGCCCCAGGGCACTAACCTTGTGGACTCCAGCTAGTAGATGTAAGCAGTAGTGTTACAAAGATAAATAATATCCCACTGCCGTATTTTGTGAGGGATTCCTCTTGTGTTGCATCTATAGCCTCGAGATCCACTGGGAAAGGGAATGAAATCAGAAACAGCAAATGTAGTCTTGCCTTTGTAAGGAGCTTGACGTTCTGGATGCTGTGTTGATGCCCTCGGCACCGATGCTGATTACTGAGTCATAGAATATCGAGTGTCGGGTTCCGAGTCCCCCGCCATACTCAATGTCGATGCTGATGCTGTACCGAAAAGTTTTTCGAACTGATGATTTGGGGCTTTGAGTGACCTCTTTTGTATATGGAGGCAGAGGACACAGCTAATGTCCCGATATTCGGTACCCTTTTTGACATGGAGTGAAAAATGGCCAATGCAAAATCCAAGGGCTCAATAGCCCAGGGAGCTCAACTATGAGTTAGGACACTGAAAATAGTTGATGCTCCCAAGAGGAGAACAACAGGGCCTGGAGTAACCTGAAAGTCAAAAAATTAAAATTGATGAAAATGAACCAAAGTCAGGTAAAATGCTGGAATATGATGAAAGCAATGAACTATAAGGAAATTAATAAAAAGTAAATACAGGAAGGCATAAAATAAGGATAAAGGTTTGATGCACTGAAGAAAGAACCAAAGACACAGCTTCTCGGTGCCTTGAGAACTGATGGTCCCACAAGCCAACATCGGGTGGGAGGGCACCAGCACGCACGTGGTAGGGGCACTGCCCAAAAAATTTAAAGTGACTTGGTAGTGTCCGTACCAGGTTCCATGGGAGATGTCCCCTACATGTGAGAATATTATGCCTTCTTGTCCTTGGAGAACAAACAAACAAAAACCCCCAAAACAAATGTAAAACCCAATTTCTAAAGGGCTGTTTGATATCACATTGTCTCAGTGCCCTTGAAACAAAATGAGGCAATGTGTTAACATTCTTGCAACCAATAAAAATGAAATCTTTGGGAAGTAACCACAAAAGCGAATAAGGGATCTTGAGTATGCTGGTTACACAGCAAGTCTCTTTTCATATTACAAGGCCATTTCTTTGGCAGATTTAAAAAAAACAAAAAAAACCCTGTATATGCAAAGCCTGGTTTTCTATCAATGTCTTCACTCTTCGAGCCTTCCTTAAAAGAAAAAGATAATTGTCTTCTCTAAGACAGACCATTTTTTACAAGGTTAAAAAATATATAATAAACTGGACTTTAGCTTATTTAATATGGATATATAGGCTTCATTGTCTCCTACAGTCCTAGCCATTAATGAAAGGATTAAACAATCTGAAGCTCGAAGAACCAGGTTAGATAAATCTGTATGCCTGCATGTGTAGCTCTGGTATACTACCTTCTGCTTTGCTGTGCTGCTTTCTCATTTACTGGTCTGTTGCGTTAGCAGCAGCCCCTTGGGGGCATTAGCAAATTAGCAAAATAGACTTAATCAGCTTGTACCTCTTTATCCTTAATCCATTTTAAATAAAATCCAAGTTTGGCCTTTGTATTTCTTTCCTCCTGCCTAATTCTTCTCCAATATTTGCATAATCCTTGTATTATCTCTCCCTTTTTATACTCCTATTAACCTGTAGGTGACAGAGTTTATGAATGAATGTCACGGATCCAAAGATTACACTTAGGATTTCAGATCAAGAGGTCCCACTGGGTATGTTCTGAAGTGTTATTAACTTCATATGATATGTAAATAATGTAACACTTGTAATGTGCATGTGTTCCTGAATCAAAATGGGCAAAAGCAGGACTCTAATTAACATGTACAATTATTCCATATTTAGCAAAAGGATAATCTATTTGAAGCAATTCTTGCCATAGACTTTGCACTGACCTGGAAAATACAGGACAACAGTAATGCCAAATGTAATATTTACTCATTAGAGCTAAGAAAAATAATACAGGTATTAATTTTAATGAGGAATATTGGGCCAAAGAGGTTGCTTGTGTGAGTTGTCTCTATAGTCATAACAAGAACCTGCAAATAACTCAGATACGTTTCTTTTTTATTTAAAAGGACTTTATTTACAAAATCCTTGCTCAATATACTTTTAAAGGAATTAGGAAAGGAGGTTTTATAGGAATTAGGAGAGTAAGTTTGTGAGAACATTGCAAAAGTTCTGGACTGTGCTCTGAAAATTTTCCTCCTGTTCCATTAAAAAAAAAAGAGCTCGAAAGAGCTGGTCTCGATGGGCAACTATAACAATGGGCTGGATGGCCCAGGTTGGTCGCCCATGGAGAAGCAGCTCATAAGTGAGAGGGAAAGGGGGAGGAGGTATGGTGGAGGAAAATCAGGGCATGATGGGAGAGGGATATAGTACGTGCCTTTGAGGTTCAGAGTCCTTTCCTGTCCCTCGGAGGCAGCTTTGGTGGGGTTGGTCAATGGGTGAGAGTGCGAGGCCTTGGTCTATTTGGGGGGACTCTGGCTGACTTGGAGGTCTGGTGGGCAGGAGTACACTATGGTAAAGGAGGAAAGGGAAATGACTGGGATTTGTGGATCTCTTTGGTTGTCACGGGTTCGGAGGCTTTGGCTTGCGTTCCCAGGTGTGCGGTTCGGGATGTGCATAGGTTATCTGCCCAGGGTTGGGGGATGCCAGAGTCCTCGGTTGGGTGGTGGCTTTGAGGGGCTCGCGCGTGCGACCATGTCCTGATCCTTTGTGTAATTAGTCTGCGGGGTTCTGTGGTGTGGCTCCCCTTTGGACGCTTGCTATGGGGGAATTGTGGGGCAGCTGGGTGTGGTTCTTTGGCAGCCCTGGGGCTTTCTGGTCCCAGCGGCGGGGTGCCTTTCATGCTGCTGTCTTGGTAGGCTGCAGTATTATGCACGATTGCCTGCGGCGCATGTGTAGGGTCGCATGGGTGTGCGGCGGCTGAGGGGTGGTTGTGGTGTCCAGGCCCTTCATATCGGGTCACGGATTACTGTGCAGCAGGAGTAAAGGAGCTCTTTGGCCACAGTTTGCACTGTGCGGGGTTGCGGAGCCGGGTGGAGGAGGGGCGAGGCCGCTGCCTTGTGTGCCTCTCCAGCAGCTCTTGGGCCTCGTGGCGGGGGGGAGGGGGGAACGACCCTGCGGCAGACTTTTCGCTCAAGTATGGAAAAAAAAGGGGGACGGGCGAATGGTTGCGGCGAAGATCACTGCATGTGGCTCCTACACAAGCATTGTTGGATCTGTGGGCTGTGTGTAGAATGGGGCAGGAGCGGTGGGGGCCTTCCTGATAGGGTTGTTGACACTAGGGTGGGCGGGGGAGAAAGCACCTGTGGCTCTGTGGTTTATGGTATTGTTTCCATCTTCAGATTCCATTGCTGGCTGGATACCTCAGCACAATTTCCTATTTCAAAGGGGTGGGGAGATCAGATGAAGCATGGGATGGCCAGGAAAGGGGGAGGAGCAGTAAGTCCAGAGCTGGGACAAGGGTGTTCCAACTGGTGTGTGTCCTCGGGGGGCAGGTCTGGGGCACTACTGGCCAGTTGCTGCTGTTCTTTCTGGTTTTTTTGTTTCAGGTCCGGTTGCGGCAGTCTCGGTGGATCCTCACTGATTCACTGCCAGGCAACGGCCCTGAATATCAGAAACCGCTGGTGCCAGTGACCCTGGACAGAGCAGCATATTGCAGGGATAGGCTGACATGATGGTTGCTGTGGATGGTGCCATTCTTGCTTCAGGTACTAGGATTGGCAGGGACAGGGTGGCATGCCCTTTTGCCTGCTGGCCGCAGGATGTGGGGGCTGTTCTGCGGCAGCAAAATGTGCTTGGTGGGGGCATGGCTCAGTGGGCTACCGGGGGGGGGGGCAGGGCCAGGGCGGTTCTGTGGATTCCCGGGGGGGGGGCAGGACTGGGGGGTATGGCGGACATCCTGGGGGGGGGCATATCCATGGCATTTTTGTGGTCTCCCTGGGGGAGGTAGGACCGGGACAGTTCTGTGGTCTTCCAAGAGGGGGAGTAGGAACGGGGTGTAGTGCTGTGGACTCCATGGGGGCACGATGTGGAGGTGCAGCAGTATCCCTGGGGAGATGGGTCTGGAAGGTCCGGGGTTCCTCCGGGGAAGGCCTAGGTTGGTTGACTCAGGTTAAGTGTGGGGCTGGGGGGCCCCGCACAGCGGCTGGGTAACTTGGGATTGCCATTAGGCCTTGGCGGGTGTGGCCAGGGCAGGATTAACTAATAGGCCAAGTAGGCACGTGCCTAGGGCCTGAAATGGTCAGGGGGGCCCGATGAAGGAGGGCATCAACATTGTTTTTTCCAAACGGCGATGGGCCCCTCCAGCATTGATCGGCAACGCGGGCCCCCCCAATCGGCAACGCAGGCCCCACCCCATCGATGGAAAGTAAGACAAGCAAGCAACGGGGGTAAGAAAGGCAACGGGAACTGTAAATGTGCAAGCGGTGCTGCTTGCCCAAAGCTTCACTCTGACGCAGCTTCCTGTTTCCGCCTGGGCTCATGGTGGGGCGGGGCGGGGCAGGGGGCCCAGTGTACTTGTGTGCCTAGGACCCTCGACAAATTAATCCTGCCCTGGGTGTAGCAGGGCTCACGGTGGCGTTCAGTCTCCTCTAGGGTTGTGTCTACAGTCCACTGCAGTCAGTTCAGGTTGCCTAGGGAGTAGTCTTCTTCCCTGAGATTCGCTGGGCTCTCCGTAGGGATTTTGGTGGTTCTCTGGGAGTGGGATTCGGCAGGGCAGATGGCATGTCAATGGTGGGAGTTGGGATTGGGGATATGCTATGCCACGTCTGTGGGCTGGACAGGGTGGTTCAGGGATGTCTTGAGTCGGCTAGGGGAGTCTGTGGTTGTCAGGGACAGGGCAGGGTGATTCTGGCTTTGTCGCATGTCCAGTGGTTTAGTGGACATTCAGGGGGGAGGGGGAGCATGGCTGATTGTAGGGTGCCATGGGCCCCTGCACCCCCCCTTCGTTGCATGCCATTGAACATGGGGGCTGTCCTGTGGATGCAGCAGTGGCTGGTTGTGGCAGGACCGGGTGTTTCTGTTAGTTATTGGGGGGTACCAGGCTGTGCGAGGCATGCCAGTGGCTGGAGTGAACTGCGGGGTTGCTGTCAGGGCACCTCGAGTCCATAACCCCCCCCCCCCCCCCCCGGCTGGTATGCTCCGAGCGTGGGGACTGTTCTGCGGCTGTGGCTGGATGTGCTGGTTCTTGAGGGGGGGGGGGGGAACCAGGCAGCACGAGGGCATGCTGGTAGCTGTAGCGGGTTGTGGGGTTGCTCTCATGACGCCTCGAGCCCATGACTCCCCTTCCCCACGTTGGCCGGCATGCTGCAGAATGAGGGGACTGTACTGTGGCTGCGATGGGTTGGCAGGGCTGAGGGGTCTGCGGTGTCTTAAGGTGGGGCCGGGTAGTTATATCGGTTATCCGGGGGCAGACCCATGGTGCCAGGGGTTAAAGGGCTGGAGCAGGCTGCGTGGCTGCTATCAGGACACCACGGGTTCACAACTGCCCCCCTCCTTTTGTTTCCGGGCGGCATGCAATGTGCCTGGTGTGGCATGTGGCTGTGTCATAGGGCTGGACCAGGGTGGTTTGGTGTGGGCCCGGGCTGTGGTTGGGGGGCTGTGCCGGGGGGGGGGGGGGGCGGAGGCACGGTCTTTTTGGGTTGGCACAATAGTTGGATGGTTTTTTCAGGATACAGGGGACTGACATGGGCAAGGAGTTTTCTCAACGGCCTTTGGGTGTGTAGTTGATGGCAGGGATGAGGGTATTTGGCCAGGGCAGTGCGGTGCCCTGGTAGTCGCTTGTCTGGTGCGTGCGAGTTAGGTCCCCTTATGCCTCGTGTCTCACTTACGAGTAAGAAAGGGGTGGGATGGCTGCACATGGCAGGGGGTTTATCCATGGTTTCGTTTTGCAGTGTCTTCCGGCCGGTCATTCGTGATTGCTATGTTGGTCAGCCTGTGGGACAGTGCCTCGTGTGGCTGTCAGGTGTTGGATGGATGGGGTGGAGCTGTTCTGGTGGTTGGGTGGTCCCAGAGATGCTGACTTGGTTTGTCTCGGCATGGGCTTAGCGGAGTGGCTCGAGGGGTTCCTTAGTTTGTGTGCGGGGGGGCGAGGGGGTCAGCATGTTTCGGGCATATCTTTGAGTGCTATGGCTGGTCTGGCGGTGGGGTGCGTTATGGCCATTGTTTGGGGGCCCCCTAGTCCGCCTTGGCAGGGGGTGGGTCCCAGCATGTTCGCTCGTGGGGGCCCGCGGGCGTGTGATGCGGTTTGTGCCTTGTCCGCTAGGGTCCTCTGGTGTGGGCTGGGCCTGGGTTTCGGACAGCTCAGTTTGGACTGGTCCTGGAGTGGGTGCTTTGGAGGCTCCTTCTTGGTAGCAAGCTCTTGTGGTAGGGCGGCGGGGTGTTTTCCTCTCGTGGATGGTAGGCAGGTATGCCTGCGGGGTGTTGTGTGTTCAGGTGAGGGTTTTCCGGTAGGCGTTTGGATAGGTGGGCATTTGGGGGGATTGGGTGGTGAGAGGACTATTTGTGAAGCGGCATTGGGCGGTTCCTTCTGAGGGATTTCTGGGGTGCAGGCACGTCAGAGTGCAAGTTGGTTGTGCAGTAAGGTGGTGGTTGATACTTGGGGCACCAGGGGCTGGCCTCGTACTGGAGGGCAGGATGTACTTCTGGCCATCCTGGTGCCCAATCTGGTAGGTAAGCGCTTCTTCCGGGTCCTGGGAAGCGGGGAGTCCAAGGGGACGTGCCTGGGATTCGGTGGAGACACCGGTGGGCGGTAATTTCACAGTGGGCGGCTTGAGTTTGGTCACTTTGGTAGGGGGGTGCTTGCCTGCGGTTGGTGGCATGTTTGGCAGCTCCCTTTCGGTTGGGGAGACTGCCTAGAGTGTTGATTAGTTGCTGTGATGGGATGGGGATACTTCCGTTCCTCGAGCGCATGTGGCTGCAGCTTTGTTTTGGGGTGGGGGGGGGGGTCTGATTGGTTACAGGCCTGTGGCGGTGATCCCGAGCTACAAGGTTTGGCTCATCAGAAAACATAAGAACATAAGAATTTGCCGCTGCTGGGTCATACCAGTGGTCCATTGTGCCCAGCAGTCCGCTCCCACGGCGGCCCCCAGGTCAAAGACCAGAGCCCTAACTGAGCAGTTATGGGGTAGTGTGATCAGCTGAGTGGTGACATCTTGAGTCATGTGACCTGGAATGGAGGTACATGCCTATCCCACAGGCTCATCCAGGGATGCGCCGTTCGGGGGAAGTGAGCTCAGGGGAGCTAATATGCTTTTAGGCACGTGGCACGGAAGAGGGGCATCGAGATCCATGCCACCCCTTAGGCTCTTGATGTAATGGCGGGGTCAGGTGGAATATAATTTTGGTTTGTCAAATTGCAATGTTTTGCAGCTCGGGAGGTAAAGCAATTGTTAATAAACAAAGCTGCGGCCTGGTTATTACCATCAATAAAGTGTCTGTGGTTTATTTATCGGTTCCATTATTGTTGAAGGCATACGAGATTTGATAAGCAGGAATGAACAAGAAGGTAAGGGGGTGATGGGGAGGCGGGGTGTCTGGGGGGAGGGGCAACAACTTGGCCATTCCAGATCCATACGTTAATGTATTTACTGCATTTCCTTAGGTTTAAAGTGAGTTTACCACTGATTTTAGTGTGGGATATTTTTTTGTAACTGTTCCCAATGCATTTCTATTTTTGTTTGACTGAATTATAATTCTACCAGAAAGCAAGTTACAATTACAGGACAATGGGAATTATAACCGATAACAGCTATCTTCTATAGCAATCTATTAATGCATTATGTCCTATGTCCTAAGCCAAAGCATTAATATTTAAGCAGAAATCAAGGGAAAATTCCTGACTTCTAATCTAGTAAGGGACTCATTCAAATATTGACAAAAGATATCCCAGCAACTCCTTACAAAATGAACAAATTACCGTAGCTATAATCAGTATTCATTCCATTTTATTTAGTTCATGTTTAAATAAAATCCAGTCTTAGCTGTGATACTTCCTCAATTCTCTTTAATGCACAGCCAGAAAAAATATAGCACACTGGAGTGATTATTTGCTGATCAAATTTTTTTTTTTTTTTAAATTTATTGCCTTCACTGAGCTGTCCATCCAGCAGCTGGAAACACATACATAAGCATACACACTATGGTACACCTCTCATCAATTAAAATCACAGAAGAAAAAATCAATGTATGTACAAACAGATTTCCCTTTTATATTGATCTACAGTGCAAGGCGTTAAGAATTGCAAATTCCCGCAAGCAATTGGTGGCCAATCTGTGGACATCCCAGGTAGCTCCACAGGCTCCCAGTTTTTCTTTGGCAATCTGTAGATGTTGAATAAATATTACATGTACCTGAAGTGGCTTATCTGGTTTTCTAGAAGGGTAGAAACTCTGCCTTTTATCTCTTCAAATCTTTCTTTCTCTTCAACTGTTAAAGTTCCAATTCCATCAGGCCTGTAACATTTGTGGAGTATCAATTAAAATGCATACAGCGTACAAATTAGTAAGAACAATCAGCCTAATTTATAGAAACAGTGAAAGCTTACTGATTTAGAAACTTCAGTGAATAAGTCTGGATGTCCAACTTTTTAATTATTTCTATAGGATGCTCTAAGCCAGGGTTCCTTACAGCAGTAACAGAAATTATAGTGCTACAGTGAATGTTTAGAAGTGAGAAAGCAAGGACAGGGTTTGGGGGTCTGGTAGTTTCCTAATTTGTGTTTCCAGTTCAATCTTTAGAAACTTCTTATAATATCCCGGATTATAAATTATTTTTAAAAAAACCAAGTTATAAAGAGTTTGCAAGTAAGATTGCTCATTCTTCACCTTTCTAGAGACGTTCAAAAAGGGTTACACCAACAGACAGACTGTGGTGACTTTCTGATTAAGTGTCAACCACTAGTGTCTACAGATTTGAGTAGCTCTGTTGCCAGGTGCTGATGATATGCTGTGATCTAAGTTTGGAAAAAAAGTCTTATTATATCAGATGATGGATCTACAGAAAATTGTAGCAACATTCATCACACACATTAAAGTCAATCACATAAATACAGAGGCCAAATGGCAAAGAACCATTTGGGGGATTTTCTTGTCCCTCTCATGGAGATCTTGGCATGATGTCTGCACCAAGTGAGCAACTGCTATTGCAATTACCTGGGACATAATGATTGCTGGGCTCTGTGAGCACTCTTGAGGGCTATAAGAGCCTCTTCAAAGAGAACTGAAATGCTAAAATCTATATAAAATTTTACACCTTTTCTTGCTTGTTTGTGTTAAGGATATACACATTTTTGCTTATGACACAAAAAAGGGATGTGCTTTTAGCTGTTAAATTATGTATCCTTTGCATCAAAGTCGGTCCTCGAGGGCCGCAATCCAGTCAGGTTTTCAGAATTTCCTCAGTGAACATGTATGAGATATATTTGCATTCGCTGCTTTCAATGCATATTCATTGGAGAAATCCTGAAAACCCAACTGGATTGCGGCCCTTGAGGACCAACTCTGAATGAATGAATACAAAAAATACAACAACATAGCAGCATAATAAATGACGGCAGATAAAGATCTGAATGGTCCATCCAGTCTGCCCAACAGTTGCACTCATCATAAATTCATGCTTTAAATTGAATCGTCTTTTTTTCTTTGATATTATAGAGTGTTAGACTGCAGAAGTTGACCTGGAACTACTGACGAGGCTCACTCCAGCCTATCCAAACCATCACATCATTTGCGGGACACAGACCATAAACATCTGCCGAGCACCTTCCTCATATTCTGAAGTTTCAAGTTTATTCTATTTGATATACTGTCTATGTACCTAGGCCAGGGGTGGACAACTCCAGTCCTCGAGGGCTGGAATTCAGTCGGGTTTTCAGGATTTCCCCAGTGAATATGCATTGAAAGCAGTGCATGCAAATAGATCTCATGCATATTCATTGGGGAAATCCTGACCCAGGCAGTTTACATAAAATGGAAACATTTGTACAAATGCTTCAAACGTAATGACATAAGAAAAATAAAAAATAAAAAGGGAGATAAATAAAAAGGACATACTAAAGGATAAAGATGGATACATATGGAAGAACGGTAAAAAAAAAAAAAAAAGAGGCGGAGGACAAACCAAAAGGGTAGGAAAGGAACAAGAAGGGGCAGAGGGTTCAGCAAGAGGCCTGCTGACAGAGTTAATCATGGGCTGGAAACAAGCCCAGCCTAAGCCAAACTGCTATATAAGGGGCACAGACCATGAAAGTCTGCCTAGTACTGGCCCATGTTCTTCAATTAAAGCCATTTGGCCAATATCACTCACAAACGTATTGAATAGAATCATCCCCAGCACCAATCCTTGAGGCACTCCACTACTCAAATGTCCTTCCTCCAAGCAAATTCCATTAACTACCACCCTCTGGCGCCTATCAGTCAACCGGTTTCATCAGCCCTATAAGGAACAGTGTCAAAAGCTTTGCTGAAATCTAAGTAAATTACACACACTCAATCCAATTCTCTGGTCACCCAGTCAAAGAATTCAATCAGATTCGTTTGGCACAATTTACCTTAGTAAAACCATGCTACCTCGGATCTTACAAGACTCTAGGAAATCTATCTCCTTTCCTTCATCAATGCTTCCATTATATTTCCAATAACCAAAGTGAGGCTTACCAGCCTATAATGTCCCACTTCATCTCTGAGCCCACTTTTGTGAAGCAGGACCACATCCACTCTTCTCTGATCCCATGGAACCTCTCCCATCACCAAGGATTTATTGAACAAATCTTTAAGAGTCCCCACCAGAACCTCTCTGAGCTCCAATATCCTGGCATGGATCCCATCTGGTACCATGGCTTTGTCCACCTTCAGTTTTTCAAGTTGTTCATAAGCACTTTTTTCCACCAATGGCATCCATGTGGTATCCGCTCCATTCTCATTTATAACTTGGCCAACAAATGGCGGCCCTTCTCCAGACTTTTCTACCATGAGCACAGAACAAAAGTATTTGTTTAGTAAAACTACTTTTTCCTCATCGCTTTCCATGTAACAATTCTCAAGATCTTTTAGTCTCATAATTCCATTTCTAGTCTTCCTCCTTTCTCCAATAAACCTGAAAAAAGTCGTCTCCTCGTTTTACATCTCTAGCTATTTTTTATTCCACCTGCACTCTCACCAATCCTATTTTTCTCTTCACTTCTTTGAGTTTTATCCAGTATTTTTTTCTGTACTTTTCTTAAGTTCCTTCGTATGTCTTGAATGCCGCCTCTTTCTTTCTTCTTTCTTTTGCCTTTATTTTTTCAGCCACATGTTTAGAAAACTACAATGGCTTCCTTTTCCTCTTGCTTTTCTTAACTTTCCTTACAGTTGCCATTTTTATAGCTCCTTTCAGCTTGGACCACAGCTTTTCAACTTCCCTTATATCCTCTCAACCCACCAGTTCTTTCTTCAGAAATACTCTCATTTTATAGTATGCTTGAAATCCAGGACTTTTTAAGTTTTGTGTGCCCACTGTCCATCTTTAGCTCTTACATTAAATTTGTGGCAGCCAATCGGCTCTCCATGGGGCAGGAGCTCGGGAAGGCCGCTTCTGCTCCGGCTCACCACTGGACCACTGGGGATTATAAAAAGTATGTGGAGGAGGTGGGAGAGAGGTAAAGGAAGGCACAATCAGCAGGGACAAGAGGCGGGAGGGATGCCTCCTGTCCTGGCCCACTAGGTCTTATGGCAGGCCCAGCAGATACCTGCAAGACATCATGGGGGGGGGGGGTAGAGCTTGACAGGGCAGGAAGGGAGGGGGAACTAGGTGCAGAGCCTGGCATGGTAGGAAGAGAGGGGGTGACTGTGTGCAGAGAGCCTGGAAGGGCAGAGGAGAGAGTAGGGCTGGGTGCAGAGCAGGGTACTTGAATATTAATCCCCCTGGTCTGTATTCAAGTCAACATTTTTTCCTCCTTTGGGGGGGAAAAAGGTTACCTCAGTTTATATTTGGGTCAGCTTATATTTGAGTATGTTTGGTAGTTTTCCCTGCAGGGAAAGTGAGGGGCAGAGTTGGGCTGCTGAAAATAAGCATGGAAATTCTATTTTGAAGTCCCTCATACCCATTGGCAGTGGAATGGGGTGGGCCTCATTGATACGTGTCCCTAAACAACATCAGCAACTAGAAAGCCTGGGGACAGGGCCATAGATTGGTTTATTGGGCCCCTTCACCCAGAAAGATGATCCACTGCCCTGCTCTTGCCTGCTTTCTCCTTATTTTCCCTGAATAGCTTTGTACCTGCAAAGTGTGCAGGGAAAAACATTTCTCTAGTAGACAGGAAGTTTCTTTTTCAATAAACACTTGTAGGTCTGCTGAAAACTGCCATCTGATTAAGAGGTTCAAAAATTAGTGAAATAATGTTATGAGCACATTGAGGACGTCTTGCTTCCTTTGTATAGGCAAACTTTTGACATTCTCTAGAAGTAAATTTATCTTAAAAAAACCAAAAATAATAATACAATCAATACTGCTGTCCTAACTTTAAAACTCAAAATAGCATTAAAAAAAAACCACAATAGTAAAACCTTTGAAAAACTGGTTTTAGAACATTAAACCCAAATCAAAAGTGAATTTTCTCCATGAAATAACATTGACCAAGCACCAAAGTAGGTCATGACATGTTAACAGGCAAAACTAATGTGGTTTAACTCTTATCTGCGGAGGTTAAGCCTACTGGGTGCATGTTGCCTCTGGTCATGACACAATCTCCCATGAAATCAAAAGAAAACAATTTTGTTTTCTCCTTAAACTGAATCATTTATTTGTAACCTGCCAGGTCAAAAAGGAGATGATAGGTGAACTTTATAAATTACTATAAAGGCAGCCAGGCAATCAGTTACCATTAACTGTAGAACTATATATCCCAACAGTGTTTTACCAGTTTGAGGTGAAGGAAGAAGAAACTTACTTTTTCCTCCTTTAAAGAAAGCTGTAACACTTTACTCAAGTGTGCTGACAGATGTAAGATGGCCCTAGCTGAGTAAATTTCACCATGCTGGTGGGTTGTCAGAATATATAGTGGTCCATAGTGGTAGAGCAAATAGCTGTCATATTAAACCTCTCTGGGGCATGTCAACTACATGACAGGAAAAAGCCAGGGCTTTAGCAATGACAAGTGAGAAAGGTGAACCAGAATAATGGCACATCTGTCAACCTGGTCTAAGGCTACAGTCACTTGCCTTCAGAAACCCTGTCACTTGACTAACTGGGTCCATCAATTCAGAAACAATGATGACATATCATATACACAGATTCCAAAATTTTAGACACTTGTAGATGTGTGTAATGGTATCCCCTCAGGTACCTATGTGCTAGGATTTTGCTACACATATCCCTGGGAAGAAATAAACAGAAGCACAGATTATTGACCTGATTTAGTAAGGTTTTTCTCCCATTCTGCATCTATGGGGAAAACAAGTTTAGTGAAATCAGGCTCATGAGAGGTTCTAGATCAGTGGTTCCCAACCCTGTCCCGGAGGACCCCCAGGCCAGTTGGGTTTTCAGGATAGCCCTAATGAATATGCATGGAGCAGATTTCCATGCCTGGCACCTCCATTATATGCAGAGCTCTCTCATGCATATTCATTAGGGCAATCCTGAAAACCCTACAGGACAGGGTTGGGAACCTGCTGCCCAGGCCTTCAACTGGGAAGGAGGAAAGGACACTATTTTCACCTAAACATTTTAGATGTTACATCCTATAGGAAAGGAAGTTATCTCTTGCCAAGCAAAAAATGTTCATCATTACCACAAAATCCTACATCATCATATCTGCAGTACCTGAAAGTTTTCAGAACACCATTCCTGATGGGCTTACATAGAAGTATGAATGTTGTATATAAAGAAAAAAAGCAAAGGTGTTTCAACAAACTTGGAATGAGTGAAAAACATGTAAACTGTGCATGTATATTCTCTTTCAAGGGAATTAAATCAGTTGGGAAACTTTGTCAGTCCTATGCTTTCAAGTTGGTAGAGATTTGGAACGGACTTCCTGGTTCTATTAGAATAGACCAATTGAAATTGTTTCAGAAAACCTTAAAAACCCTGCTATTCTCACAATACCTAAATAGTTTACCTGCAAACTCTACTAATCGCTAACACTGCAAGATCTACTTTTACGTTAGACTAAATGAATTTCTACTATCCTTACTTCTCCTTATTTTATGTATATTCTGGCCTCCTGACTACTTGTAAACCGAGTTGAGGTCTGGTGAGAGATGACCCGGTATATCAACTGAAGACTAGATTAGATTAGATTATATTTTGACAAATCTCTTTCAAACAAATATATGAAACCAAATCCCATCTTCTCTTGTTTCTTTCCTTTCTAGGGTGCAACATACCGTATTTTCGCGGATATAACGCGCACCCGTGTAAAACGCGCACACGGGTATAGCGCGCAGAAATCATGATGATATGTACAAAAACTTTTGTATACCGCGCTCACGGGTATACCGCGCATGATGCCCGACGCTCCTTTCGCCCGCCCTGACTTTCCGTGCGCTGTCCCGACTCTCCGTTCACCCCCCCTGACTTTCCGTGCACTGTCCCCCCCTTGAAGTCCTGTCCCCCCTTGAAGGTCTGTCCCCATCCTGAAAGCCTGATGCCCCCCCCCGACGTCCGATACATCCCCCCCCCCGGCAGGACCACTCGCACCCCCACCCCGAAGGACCGCCGACTCCCCAACAATATCGGGCCAGGAGGGAGCCCAAACCCTCCTGGCCACGGCGACCCCCTAACCCCACCCCGCACTACATTACGGGCAGGAGGGATCCCAGGCCCTCCTGCCCTCGACGCAAACCCCCTCCCCCCAACGACCGCCCCCCCCCAAGAACCTCCGCCCGTCCCCCAGCCGACCCGCGACCCCCCTGGCCGACCCCCACCCGCCTTCCCCGTACCTTTGTGTAGTTGGGCCAGAAGGGAGCCCAAACCCTCCTGGCCACGGCGACCCCCTAACCCCACCCCGCACTACATTACGGGCAGGAGGGATCCCAGGCCCTCCTGCCCTCGACGCAAACCCCCCCCCCCCACCGCCCGCCCCCCCCCAAGAACCTCCGCCCGTCCCCCAGCCGACCCGCGGCCCCCCTGGCCGACCCCCACCCGCCTTCCCCGTACCTTTGTGTAGTTGGGCCAGAAGGGAGCCCAAACCCTCCTGGCCACGGCGACCCCCTAACCCCCCCCCGCACTACATTACGGGCAGGAGGGATCCCAGGCCCTCCTGCCCTCGACGCAAACCCCCCTCCCCCCCAACGACCGCCCCCCCCAAGAACCTCCGACCGCCCCCCCAGCAGACCCGCGACCCCCACACCCCCCTTCCCCGTACCTTTGGTAGTTGGCCGGACAGACGGGAGCCAAACCCGCCTGTCCGGCAGGCAGCCAACGAAGGAATGAGGCCGGATTGGCCCATCCGTCCTAAAGCTCCGCCTACTGGTGGGGCCTAAGGCGCGTGGGCCAATCAGAATAGGCCCTGGAGCCTTAGGTCCCACCTGGGGGCGCGGCCTGAGGCACATGGTCGGGTTGGGCCCTTGTGCCTCAGGCCGCGCCCCCAGGTGGGACCTAAGGCTCCAGGGCCTATTCTGATTGGCCCACGCGCCTTAGGCCCCACCAGTAGGCGGAGCTTTAGGACGGATGGGCCAATCCGGCCTCATTCCTTCGTTGGCTGCCTGCTGGACAGGCGGGTTTGGCTCCCGTCTGTCCGGCCAACTACCAAAGGTACGGGGGAGGGGGGTGGGGGGGTCGTGGGGGTCGGCCAGGGGGGTCGCGGGTCGGCTGGGGGGGCGGTCGTTGGGGGGGGAGGGGGGTTTGCGTCGAGGGCAGGAGGGCCTGGGATCCCTCCTGCCCGTAATGTAGTGCGGGGTGGGGTTAGGGGGTCGCCGTGGCCAGGAGGGTTTGGGCTCCCTTCTGGCCCGATATTGTCGGGAAGTCGGCGGTCCTTCGGGGTGGGGGTGCGAGTGGTCCTGCCGGGGGGGGATGTATCGGACGTCGGGGAGTCGGCCGGGCAAGAGGGCTTGGGCTCCCTCTTGCTCCGATCGTGGATGCGGGTGCGGGTGGGAGCGCGTGCGAGCGGTCGTTCGGGGTGGGGGTGCGAGTGGTCCTGCCGGGGGGGGGGATGTATCGGACATCGGGGAGTCGGCCGGGCAAGAGGGCTTGGGCTCCCTCTTGCTCTGATCGTGGATGCGGGTGCGGGTGGGAGCGCGTGCGAGCGGTCGTTCGGGGTGGGGGTGCGAGCGGTCCTGCTGGGGGGGTGAATCGGGCGTCGGGCGGGGTGGGAACTATGTTTAAAAACTTTTGTATACCGCGCTCAGGCATATAGCGCGCGAGGGGTATGCGCGGTAGGTAAAAACGCGTATAACGCGCGCGTTATATCCGCGAAAATACGGTATTGGTGAATACATAATTTGAAATTAATTTTCTTGACATCGACTCACTCTTTTCTGCTTATGAAGTGACCTAAATTACAGCCCACAAAGGTAGTGCTTTTTGAAATCAGATTCCTATTTTGGGAGGTGGAAGGGGGCACTTGGAATAAAGCAAATATGCAAAGAAAGGTTATACAATGAACCTCTGCAACTCATTAATTGCTACAAATAATACAAAGTTAATGACAGTTCATATTTCATTTCAAATTACATTTTGTTTAAACAAGTCACCCTCACCATTTCATTCACACAGAACAGAAATCATTTCAATGCAGTATATTCTTGAAATTCATGAAATGGGAGACCAGATCACTCATTTCAAATTAAAACTTTAAATGCATTTTTAGTGAGTATGAAATTAGATTTGCTTAAGTTAAACTGTTAAGTGTACAGGGCCATAATTAATCATGCATTTTTATAATTTTATCTTTTGCTATTTATTTAGGCCAGTTAGTATAACCTTTCATTTGCGTCAGGTTAATTGAGCTGTTTTTGCATGTCTTGATTACTTCTCAGCTTTCATTATGATTACTCAGTTTGGATAAATTATTTGGAACATCTCCCAACATAAATCAGCAGATAAATGAGTAAAAAGGAAAATTAAGTGGGAGAAAGTGGGGGTCTATTAGTGGTCTTGCTACTGCTACCTCCTTTTAGTTGTGAAGGCTGATACTTCCTCCTACCGCAGGCAGTTGGGTGCTGACAACTTCTGAGCTTCATGTGGAATCCACGAAAAGGATATTCTATGCAAATTTAGCACTATGCAGTTGCAGAGAATTCCCCCAGGAATAAACAGAGGAGGAGGAGAAAAATGCTAGGTTAAAAAAAAAAAAAAAAAGCTGAAACAATTGGGAAAGAGAACATAAACGAAAAGTTGGACGATTTCAGAATAATTTCTCACAAAATGTAACTTGCCTTGACCTAGCAACAAAAAAAGGTGAGAGCTAAATCAAAACAGGCCAAGGCAACGCATAAACACCAAAGACGTGTTCAACGTATATTAAAAATACAATTATATGTGTATATATCCTTACATTTCCTTATGTATATTCAAGCTTGTCATACCTAATACTGTTTGTCTAACTTTTTCCTGTTATTGTTTCTTCTGTAAAACCAATAAAAATATTGAACATAAAAATACAATTATATATAACAAAGGATTCCCATTCCATGCTACTCATTTGGACTGCACTGAAACAATGGGTTTGCACAAATTTAAGATTAATCAAGTGTGCAAAGCACTGCAAAATTTTCTATTGGGCCATCCAGGAAAATTTGTCATGGAAGGACCCTTTTTACAACATTTTAGGGTACCGTGTTGTCCCTCCATTGGCAACAGTCTTTGGGGACTACGCTGAACAGGGGACTATCCCTACTTCGTCTAGAACATAAGAAATGCCTCTGCTGGGTCAGACCCGAGGTCCATCGTGCCCAGCAGTCCGCTCACGTGGTGGCCCAACAGGTCCAGGACCTGTGCAGTAATCCTCTATCTATACCCCTCTATCCCCTTTTCCAGCAGGAAATTGTCCCATCCTTTCTTGAATCCCAGTACCGTACTCTGCCCTATAACATCCTCTGGAAGCGCTTTCCAGGTGTCCACCACACGTTGGGTAAAGAAGAACTTCCTAGTATTCGTTTTGAATCTGTCCCCTTTTCTGAATGCCCTCTTGTTCTTTTATTATTCTAAAGTTTGAAGAATCTGTCCCTCTCTACTCTCTCTATGCCCTTCATGATCTTATAAGTCTCTATCATATCCCCTCTAAGTCTCCTCTTCTCCAGGGAAAAGAGACCCAGCTTCTCCAATCTTTCAGCGTATGACAGGTTTTCTATACCTTTTATCAGACGTGTCGCTCTCCTCTGAACCCTCTCGACTAACGCCATATCCTTCTTAAGGTACGGTGACCAATATTGGATGCAGTACTCCAAATGCGGGCGCACCATTGCCCGATACAACGGCAGGATAACTTCTTTCGTTCTAATGAAGTTTTAATAACAGTCATATTTGAGCCTAGGAAAGATCCTGTTTTGGTGGACCTCTATACACCCATCTTTTTGATAGATGTGGATAAAACTATTTATGCTACGGTTATCACTAATAAATTTGAGTAGAGAGAGCAACAAGTTAACCTATGAACATAAGAGTTGCCATACTGGGACAGACCGAAGGTCCATTGAGCCCAGCATCCTGTTTCCAACAGTGGCCAAACCAGGTCCCAAGTACCCAGCTAGATTCTAAGTGGTAAAACAGATTTTATGCTGCTTATCCTAGGAATAAGCAGTGGATTTCCCCAAGCCATCTCAATAATGGATTTGTTTTAGGTAGAAACGTGATTGTTAATGTTCGAAGTGTGATAGCAGCTATTCAAGAGATTCTGCGCTTGAAATGCTAAGGAGGGCTGATTAACTTTGATATTGACTAATCTTTTGATTCACTCTCCTGGAAGTATTTGTGGCGAGTATATTGATTTTGTCTTTTTATCTCCTTCTTCTATTTATTTATTTTTTTTTGGCCTCTCTTTTTTACCCTCCTTCTCTACTTCAACTTTTTACCTATCAAACTTTCCATCTCTTTCTCTCATCTCTTACCCAGCCCATTTTCTAAAGCTCTCCCATTTCCCTTCTTATTTTCCTTATGACTTTCACCCATTCCTTATTACATTTCTACCCTCTGTAATCAACACCCTGTATTCATTATCTGCTTACCAATGCACTATTGGCTTTCCCATATAGTTCCATCATGTCCAGTATTGTCCTTCTTTCTCAAGTTGCCCCCCCAACCCTGCCTCATCCTTCCCATTTCATCCAGTGGTGTAGCCAAGGACAGGTTCAAGCCCACCCACCAGTGGCAAATCTCTGAAGACTCCTTGTACCTCTCTCCCTCTTCTCCTCTCTAGCCAGCATCTTTCAACTCCATCCCCTGACCTCATCTTATGGCCCAGCATCTCCACACACAAGGGATTGGGACTTGTATACCACCTTATTGTAGTTATACAACCACATTCAAAGTGGTTTACATACAGATAACTAACATTTTTCCCTGTCTGTCCTTGTGGGCTCTCAGTCTATCTACTGTACCTGGGACAGTGGAGGATTAAGTGACTTGCCCAGGGTCACAGGGAGCAGCGTGGGGTTTGAACTCACAATCTCAGGGTGCTGAGGCTGTAGCTCTAACTACTATGCCACACCTCTCCTCCTTGCAGCCCAGGATCTCTACATTCTCTTTTTATTTATTTAGATTTTTATCCCGTCCTCCCAGAAACTCAGAACAGCTTACAATAAGACATTCACAATGTCTTACAGCCCAACATCTTCACATGCTCTCTCATTCCCCTTGTAACCCAGGATTGCCACACTTTCTCCTCCCTCCAAGTGGCCAAGAACCTTATTCCCCCCCCCTCCCTTGCTGGCCAACTCTAGCATCTCCTGTCTCTTCTCTGATTAGACAGGAGCTGCCAATCCTTCTTACTCTTCTTCTCTATGGGCCAACATCTTCTCCTACCCTGTTCCTGCCACCATGTTGAGAAAGGAAAAAGCAAGATGGAACGTTGGAGTCCAAGTGTATGGTGCAGTTTCAATGTCATCACCAACAGGAAGTTATGTCACAGATGGTGGCTATATGTCTCCTCCAGACTTTTAGCAAGCTATAGAAGACTCTTTTAATGTTTTTCCTCCTTAGTAAACACAGATACAAGAGACTAATTTACTATATCTTTCAACTATTCACTGTGGGAAAGAATGCACTGATTTTACAATTTGATCTAAGCAGGGCACTCGATTTGGTTGATCATGACATCTCGCTTGAATGCTTAGACACCATAGGAATTTCTGGTCAAGTTCTGAATTGGTTCAAGAGTTTCCTAAAAAACCGCACATATCAAGTTTTTAGTAAGGAAGTATATTCCAAAAAGTGGACTAACCCTGTGGCCACTCTCTCCTCTCGTTAACCTTTATATGGCCTCTCTGGGGTAAAAAAACCTATCTAAGATAAACTTACAAACACATATTTACACTTACGACATCACAATCGTTGTTCCTTTTATCACGTTCTCATAAGAAACAAAGGTTTATATAACATTTATATTCAATCTCATTGAACAATGGGCTAAAGATTTCAAACTTAAATTGAATTCAGAAAAAGCAAATATATTCCTTGCAAGTCCATCTAACAAAATCTCGGAATTTTCTCTTTTGATAAATGGAACAAACTACTATCAGTCCCACAATAAAAATTCTAGGCATTACATTAGACCAGTCTTTAACTTTCGAAACCCATACTGACATCTTGATTAAAAAATGTTACTATATTTTTAGGAAATTACATACATTAAAACCTTATTTTGATTTTTCATCCTTTAGATTGTTGGTTCAATCTTTGGACTACTGTAACATCATTTATTTAGGATCATTCAAAAAAAACTATCAGGAGATTGAAAATCATTCAAAATGCTGCAGTATGTTTGATATTTGGGTTGAAAAAAATCAGATCACGTTACCCCATACTACAGGAAATTACACTGGCTGCCAGTGGAGGCCAGAATTATTTTCAAACTTAAATATTTGTGCTATAAAACATTGGCAGAACTTGCTCCCATTTATCTTGTCGACCACTTTGTATTCTCTACAAACCTTCGACCCATGCGGAGAATTTCTCTATTCTCTTTTCCTACACTAAAAGGATGTATTGTAAAAAGATTCCTGGACAAAACTTTAGCTTATCAGGCTAGTGTCTGGAGCAAAATCTTAAGTGCCCTATTTATGAATTAATTATCTTATCAAATGTTTAGGAAATCTTATTTGTATGACAAATTTGTTTGAGAAACCTCTATTTGTGAATTCTTTCCCTTACTAAGGGGTCCTTTGACTAAGGCGTGCTAACCAATTTAGCATGTGCTAAAGATTAGCACGGGCTACATGCTAACGTGCCATTATATTCTATGGGCGTGCTAAATTGGTTACTGCGCCTTAGTAAAAGGACCCCTAAATGTTTAAGGAAACCTGTGAAATCTCTTTCGTATGACAAATTTGGCTAAAGAAACCCAACCATCTTTATTATATTTATAATAAAGATGGCTAATGATACAATGCATTCCTTTTAATAATAATAATTTATTTACAACCCGCTATACAAAGAAAATCTGCCAGACGCAGATGAAATACAAATGGAATTATGTAACTTGCATGGTTGGGTTTCTTTAGCCAAATTTGTCATACGAAAGAGATTTCACAGGTTTCCTTAAACATTTAGGGGTCCTTTTACTAGGGTGCAGTAACCTTTACACTTACTTTTATATATAGAATCACTTACTTTTCACTCAATACCAATCCTTTTTTTCACTCTTGTACTTGGCTGGCTTGGTTATCTCTATCTATTATACTCCCTAGCATCTGAGTACTTCCTCAATCTCCTGTACCTTCAACAGTTTTAACACCCTCCTTTTTGCTACTCTTTCTTCTATTATTTCTATTGTAAGTCACATTTTCTCTTATTTTCCTTCAGTATGCTCATCACTGTGCCTTTTAACCCTGACAAGGAGACAAATGTCTTTAAAACTGGTTTTATAAAAAAAATATATCACCTTAAATCCCATTTGTGCTACTGCTCTCCAGGGTATGAAATATCACAATACTATTTTGCATGCCCACTAAGAAATTTTATCTGCACACATATTCATAAATGCTGCTTACATCTATGATAGGATCCCAGAAGGGATTGTCGACATCAGTTAATCCACTAGTATCCCAGATGTTCATGTGAGAACCGCCGCATCCTACATGTTAAAACATCTGTCAGCATTATTTTTAACTACAGACTGATCTCTGCTGAAATTGGGGGGGGGGAGGGGGGGAGTGAGCTGGTACAGCCATCCCCTTTCTCCTATTTCTATTTTCAGCACCTTCACTCCTACATTTCGTTTTTCTGCAAGACTGTTCTGTCTCTGGACTTCTGGGCTTCTTTCTTTTGTCTTCTCTTACTTCCATACCAGTTTTAACTTTTTGTTACAGGCACTGAAGCCACAATATGCATATTAATTGCAGATACCCCAAAAGCCTGACTCAATGGGGGTCCTCCAGGATAGGTTTAGGAACCACTGATCTAGCTTCTAAGGGCTAGATTCACTAAGTCCACCGATCAACTTTCGACCACTTAGCGACCCCTTTACGACCCAATTTCCCTCCGACCCGATTCATTAACCCCTGTCCTGATCATCCTCCGATCCACGCATGCAAATGAGGGGGAATGGTATTCAAATGTAGGCAGGAAGCGATTCATTAAAATAAAAAAGCAACACCAACTGGGCTGGCCGATCCAAAAATAAGCGACTGCTGAGGACCAGTCACTGAGGACATTTCCGACTGCCCTGCCTTCTGCCGCCCTGATTCTCTGCTCTCAGCCCCTATCTCCTGCTTGCCCCGATCTCCTGCTCTTACCCCGAATCTCTCCTGCTGCCCCGACTGGCCGCCCTGTTCTCGCCCTGAATCTCTCCTGCCGCCCCGACTCTCCTGCCCTTCCCCGTAGTGCACGCCCATGGTTTTAACCCGCAGGCTTAAAGCAGGTTAAAGCCACGGACTCGCAAAAGAAGTTAAAAACAGTTTAAAAAAATATAATTCTCTGCCGGGCTCGTAGGGCCAGCGCATGCGCAGACCTTCTACGCATGGTCTGCGCTTGCGCTGGGATCGCTATAGAGCGATCTGGGCAGGCGGTTGGGGGCGTGATTCCGATCACCCTCATTTGCATGAGGGCAATTCATGAATCTGCCCTCCGAACACGGATCGGATCCATGCCCTTAGTGAATCTAGCCCAAAGTTTATCCAATGCCCTTCTCACTTTACCTACTCTCTTACCTGTGCCTATTGGCAGGAAAGCTCAGCTCACTCAGGCTTTGGGGTTTTGTTATCAATCCAACAAAATCTGTTATATGTGGAAATGAACAAAGTCTAACTCACAGATTTTATACAGGTGTGAATCTGTGGGTGTGTGTGTATATATATATATATATATATATATATATATATATATATATATATATATATATATATATAAGGGTGGCTTGAAATATTTGATAAAAATGCAAGTTAAACAATGTACTCTCCATCACAGGCTATACACCCTTTTTTATGAAGTCACGTTGGCATTTTTTTTTATCACCAGCCACGGCAATAAAAGTTCCGACACTCATAGGAATTTCATGAACATCGGAGCTTTTACCGCTGCGATGTGGCTTCTTAAAAGGGGGGGGGGAGGGGGTCAGTCTAGGGAGTTTCCAGTTTTTTCATATCGTAGGAAAAATAGCTTAAGAATAAACTGGAAAATCACTGAACTAAATGTATAGCCCTCAAAGGAGATTATGTTGTTTAACTTACTTTTTTTTACCGAACTTTTCAAACCATCCTTGTGTGTGTGTGTATGTATGCTGCAGAAACGGGCAGGGGAAATGGAACCAAGATGCTCTTAGGGGGTAGCTTAATGCTTAGCGCAGCAGGTTAAAAGTCAGGGAAAGTAGTGTTCGAATCTCATCGACACTCCTGGTGACCTTAGGCAAGTCGCTTCACTCTTTACCGCTCCAGGTACTACTTAGTCTGTAAGCTCCCTTGAGCAAGGAAATAATTACAGGGCACAACAATGTAACTTGCCTTGAGCTCAGATTTGAAAAGACAGGTAATTAACGGCTACAAGATACTAATGTGTGTGAGGATGGGATATAGATTCTCCCCGTTAGAAACATCCCAGCAGTGACCTTTCTGAGGAGTTCTGGGAGGAGAGGAGAAGAGGACATGACTTTGGGTAAGTGAACATTATTTTGCTCCATGCTTTAATCATTTTGAGATAAAAGACAAATTGTAGGTTCCTTTATAAAGATAGTTTAAATTGTAAAAGAGCAAACCTTACTTATTAGATAGCTTCAACAGTATAAAAGCCTTTTCTCCATAGTTTTAAACTTGAACTTTCTGGTAGAGCGAGAAACTTTACTGTCATAGGCTACAGCGTTTAACAGCCTCTAGAACAGGGGTGTCGAAGTCCCTCCTCGAGGGCCGCAATCCAGTCGGGTTTTCAGGATTTCCCCAATGAATATGCATGAGATTTATTTGCATGCGCTGCTTTCATTGTAAGCTAATAAGATCTCACTGGTGAAATCCTGAAAACCCGACTGGATTGCGGCCCTCGAGGAGGGACTTCGACACCCCTGCACTAGAAGGTACAACAGGACCTAGCTCAGCCTTCTTGCCAGCCCAGCCTCCCCCATTCCCGCCCACCCCTAGCACATGTGTTCATTTATAGTCTGAATTTATTCTCAATTATTCTAATCAGGCTAACAGGACAAGTATTTATTACAGACTCTTATTACATTTCATTACTTGCTAAGAATCAAAAACTAAATAAAGCACACAATATAATCCTAAGGCTCTTTATACTAGTCTAATGGTACCTTAACAAGGTTTAATTAAATAGCTCAGTAATATAGAGAAACAGAAACATGATGGCAGATAAAGGCCACAGCATTCACTATCTCCTCCTCTCCCTAAGAGATTCCACATACCTGTCCCATGCTTTCTTAAATTCAGGCACAGTCTGTCTCCACCATCTATACCAAAAGACTGTTCCACACATCTACTACCCTTTCTGTAAAAAAATATTTCTTTAGCTTACACCTAAACCCTATCAGCTCTTAACTTCATCCTATGCCCTCTCATTCTGAAATTTCCTTTCAACTAAAAAAGACTTGCCTCATATGTATTTATACACAAGAAAAAAGCCCCAAAACTGCCACCAAACCTAAACAAAGAGGCAGAGATAGTCAAAAGGTTCAGAGAGTGATCGCTTAAGGCAAAATACCTGAAAGAACACAACGCAAAATAGTGCGTGAAAAACTTAAATAATGTGACGGTTGTAAAGGTGCCCTCAGTGTGAAGGAACAGCGAAGGGAGACAATACTCCAACGCTTCACAGATTCAGGTAGAGGTAATATACCTCCACCCGCACACCATCACTGGGCACCTAGTATGTGCAATAATCAATAGTGAAATAATCACAAATCAAAAAGTGAATAACAGGTAAAGCCACTGAGCGACCACTCACTGAACCCCCCCCAGCCAACTCCCCCCCCCAAAAATCAAAAAAGCATCGGACTTAGCTGTGTGATGTAACAAAGTCATCCAAAGGGCAAAAACGCCACAGAATACCAGGTCCAACCAGCCTGGTTTCGGGAACACAATCCCTTCTTCAGGAACCCATGATTACAAAGTCACTGTGGGAGTCTGAGCCAGCTTTACAACCGTCACATTATTTAAGTCAGTGATTCCCAACCCTGTCCTGGAGGAACACCAGGCCAATCGGGTTTTCAGGCTAGCCCTAATGAATATGCATGAGAGAGATTTGCATATGATGGAAGTGATAGGCATGCAAATTTGCTTCATGCATATTCATTAGGGCTAGCCTGAAAACCCAATTGGCCTGGTGTTCCTCCAGGACAGGGTTGGGAACCACTGATTTAAGTTTATCATGCACTATTTTGCATTGTGTTCTTTCAGGTATTTTGCCTTAAGCGATCACTCTCTGAACCTTTTGACTATCTCTGCCTCTTTGTGGGTCATATGTATTTATCAAAAAGTATACAAGCTGAATATCCAAAAAAATCAAAAAAAATAACCAACAAATATTCAGAATAAAGCTGCTAATAGTGGAAGGAAACAGGCTGAAAGGCAAGTAACTAACATGGAGAAAAAGACCTCAGTGTTTCAAGGAAACAACCAAGAAACTATATGTTCAGTTATAAACTGCCATACAAAACACATCCCAGGTCAAAAAACTTCATGGAAAAGATTCATAAAGATACAGTTTAAAATACACAAGTTAAAATGCAAAAAAACAGCAAAAAACTGTAAAAACTTGCACTTATCTTCCATTCATCTCCCACAAGCAGTGGAAATAAATATCTGTTGCTCCAATACTCCAATATTCATTCTTTGAAAAGTGTGTCTGGTTCTGTATTGGAGCAACGGATATTTATTTCCACTGCTTGTGGGAGATGAATGGAAGATAAGTGCAAGTTTTTACAGTTTTTTGCTGTTTTTTTGCAGTTTAACTTGTGAATTTTAAACTGTATCTTTATGAATCTATTCTATGGAGTTTTTTGACCTGGGATGTGTTTTGTATGGCAGTTTATAACTGAACATATAGTTTCTTGGTTGTTTCCTTGAAACACTGAGGTCTTTTTCTCCATGTTAGTTACTTGCCTTTCAGCCTGTTTCCTTCCACTATTAGCAGCTTTATTCTGAATATTTGTTGGTTATTTTTTTGATTTTTCATATGTATTTATGCCATATATATCTATATAATAAAACCGTAGGCGGCGCATGCGCAGTCTAATCCGCGTGCTTCCGTGATCCGTATGTCCGTGGCCGGCAAGAGTGCACATGCAAACTTACAACAGCTCGCACTCACGGTCTGGCTGGCTCTTTAAAGTTTTTTTCGGTGCCGGCTCATCTGCTCTGCCTTCCTCTTCCTGCCAGTCTCAGCCGGACTCAATCCTCCCCCCCTGGCAGCCCTGAACCTGTTCCTCCGTTCCCCGCCCGACGGGCCGGTGAGTGCTGCGCCAGGGGCAATGCAGGTGGAGACTATCGGCGGCGGAGCCGGAGGGAAGGGGGGGTGGGAGGCACGCGAAGCTGCAAGTCGCCGACTCCACCCCCCCCCCCCTCTCGAACCGCACAAGGACTGCCGTTGACGAAATTTGCCCCACCGTTCCTTCCCTTCCTCCATCAGGTACAGTTCAGCTACGCCTATGTTAAAAGCAGCTGCTTTGAAATTGGCACGGCGGTTTCCCCAGATAGGGTAAGCCGAAAAACTCAATCCCGCCTCATGGTCCTGCCGCCGCTCACGAATTCCCCCCCCCCCCAATCCTCCTGCAACAGCCGCTACCGCTCCTGTTCAAAGCGGCCTGCTGAGGTTCGCGGCCGCTGTAACGAACCTCGCAGGCCGCTCTCCACATGGTAGCACGTTCCCTCTGACGCAATCGCGTCAGAGGGAACATGCTACCGAGTTGGAGAGCGGCCTGCGAGGTTCGTTACAGCGGCCGCGAACCTCAGCAGGCCGCTTTGAACAGGAGCGGTTGCGGGAGGGGGGGGAGTTTTAATAGGAGGAGTCGCCGAAAAAAACCTTCAGCCGCAGCAGGCCAGCACACGGGAAGGGAAGGGGGAGGGGCCGAACGGAGCAGGGCAGCTCAAGGTAAGAATGGAATGGGGGGTGGGGGGAAATGTTTCTACTACTCAGCAGGGACCTGGAGGGGAAGGGAAAACCGCTGCTGCTTCTGCAAAGGAAAGTGGTGGTTGGGGAGAGAAGGGAATGGGGAGTGGGTGGGGGAAAATGCTGCTACTACTTCTCAGAGATCTGGAGGGGAAGGGAAATATCACAGCTGCTTCTGCAAAATAAAGTGGGGGGGAGAGAAGGGAATGGGGGTGGGGGAAAATGCTGCTACTGCTTCAGCAAGGACCTGGAGGGAAAGAGAAATACCGCTGCTGCTTCTGCAAAGGAAAGTGGGGGGGGGAGAGAAGGGAATGGGGGGTGGGTGGGGGGAAATGCTGCTACTACTTCACAGGGATCTGGAGGGGAAGGGAAAAAGCACTGCTGCTTCTGCAAAGGAAAGGGGGGGGGGGAGACACAGAAAGAAATACAGACAGACAAAGGAGGCTAGGGAGAGAGACAGACAGAAATAAAGACAGACAGGGGACCAGAGAGACACAGAAATAAAGACAGACAGGCAAAGGGTGCCAGGGAGAGAGAGAAAAAAAATTGCAGGAGGGAGAAAGACAGAAAGAAAGGAAGAAAGAAACAGGAGCAGGGAGAGAGACATAAAGAAAGAAAGACAGACAGCCATATATTCTAGCACCCGTTAATGTAACGGGCTTAAACACTAGTATATATACGTCTGTCTCCCCTCTCCTGCCTTTCCTTGTGATCATCACATACTATTATTATACCCAAATCCCACTCCTCTTTCATACACAAAAGTTCCTCACCCCCCCTAAACTGTACCGTTCCCTTAAGGTTTTGCAGCCCGAATGAATGATCTTGCATTGCTTAGCATTAAATCCTAGCTACCAAAATTTCAGAATATTCCTCAGGCTTCACTAGGTCCTTCATCATGTTTTCCACAATACTCTATTGCAGATTTTGGTATCATCTGCAAAGAGGCAAATCATACCAGTCAGACTTTCATTAATACTGCTTAAAAGAATGTTAAAATACAAAACAAAAAACATTCCCATGAACCATACCTTGAGGCACACCACTTGTAACATTCCTTTCCTCAAAGTGATCGCCATTGACCATTACCATCTGTCACTTTCCACTCAACCAGTTCCTGACCCAGTCCATCACTTTGGGGCCCATACTGAGGACACTCAGTTTATTTATTAGACGCTCATGTAGAACATTGTCAAAGGCTTTGCTAAAATCTAAATATTCTACATCTAGTGCTCTCCCTCTATCCAATTCTTTGGTCACCAGGTCAAAGAAATTTATCAGAATTGTCCAACAATTGATTTTTCACCCTTTCAAAAAGTACAAAACCCAGGGGACACTTCTGATTCAGGTAGATCTCTTACATCTTCTTCCTTAAAGACTGAAGCAAAGAATTCATTCATAGTAACATAGTAGATGACAGCAGATAAAGACCCGAATGGTCCATCCCGTCTGCCCAACCTGATTCAATTTCAATTTTTTAATTTTTTTTCTTAGCTATTTCTGGGCAAGAATCCAAAGCTCTACTGCTTGGGTTCCAACTGCCGAAATCTCTGTTAAAACCTACTTCAGCCCATCTACACCCTCCCAGCCATTGAAGCCCTCCCCAGCCCATCCCCCACCAAATGGCCATACACAGACACAGACCGTGCAAGTCTGCCCAGTACTGGCCTTAGTTCAATATTAAATATTATTTTCTGATTCTAGATCCTCTGTGTTCATCCCACGCTTCTTTGAACTCAGTCACAGTTTTACTCTCCACCACCTCTCTCGGAAGCGCATTCCAGGCATCCACCACCCTCTCCGTAAAGTAGAACTTCCTAACATTGCCCCTGAATCTACCACCCCTCAACCTCAAATTATGTCCTCTGGTTTTACAATTTTCCTTTCTCTGGAAAAGATTTTGTTCTACGTTAATACCCTTCAAGCATTTGAACTTCTGAATCATATCTCCCCTGTCCCTCCTTTCCTCTAGGGCAGTGATTCCCAACCCTGTCCTGGAGGAACACCAGGCCAATCGGGTTTTCAGGCTAGCCCTAATGAATATGCATGAGAGAGATTTGCATATGATGGAAGTGATAGGCATGCAAATTTGCTTCATGCATATTCATTAGGGCTAGCCTGAAAACCCAATTGGCCTGGTGTTTCTCCAGGACAGGGTTGGGAACCACTGCTCTAGGGTATACATATTCAGGGCTTCCAGTCTCTCCTCATACGTCTTCTGGCGCAAGCCTCCTATCATTTTCGTCGCCCTCCTCTGGACCGCTTCAAGTCTTCTTATGTCCTTTGCCATATAGGTCTCCAAAACTGAACACAGTACTCCAAGTGGGGCCTTACCAAAGACTTGTGCAGGGGCATCAACACCTTCTTCCTTCTACTGGCTATGCCTCTATTTATACAGCCCAGCATCCTTCTGGCAGCAGCTACTGCCTTGTCACACTGTTTTTTCGCTTTCAGTCTCTTTTCTATGACCTTATCCTCCCTAAGTGACCCATTTTGCTCCTTGATCATCCGACAGTTCTACGGATTCCCTCACAGGTTTTCTGCTTCTGATGTACCTAAAAAAATTGTTACCATGAGTTTTTGCATCTGACCCGCGACTCTGTTGGAAGAAGCAAAGGGTAAAAGGTGATGGGGAGAGATCTTGGATGTAGGTGGAGACCGAGAGAGAGAGAGAAATGAGGATTTGGAGGAAAAAGGGGAGAGGATATGCTGGATGGAGGAGGCAAGGCAGTAGATACTGGTTAGAAGAGTGAAAATAAAGGGGGAATGAGAGAGAAAGAAAAGATGCTGGAAGGGAGAGGGAAGAGTTAGCAAAAAAAAAAAAACAAACAAACCCCAAAACCTGGAAAAATATAAGCAGGTAGAGAAAACTGAAAGGAAAAGGTTAAAGTCAGAGATGAATGTAAGAGAGAAAGTAAAGACAGGAATGAGAGAAGAGGCAGATAGGCTGCAGACCCTGGAAAGAAAATTAAGATAGAAGAAAGCAGAAACTGAGAAAAATATGAATAAAATGGCCATACAACAAAGGTAGAAAAAAATAATTTTATTTTTAATTTCATGAACAAAAAAAATGCAGTTTTATCATAAATTTGCACTGCTTTCTTTTTAGATTGCAAAGTGTAGAGTGCTGTTTCTCTTTCTCTGGTATTGAACTGCATATGGCACTGGCTATAGAATTTCCCCATTAGTTACAGGCACTTACACTAGCTGTAGAGTTGGAATAAGTATGTCTATTTTCCAGAAATTGCATTTCACATTCATATTTCTTATTAGGATTCCATCTTATTTATTTGTTTATTTTGTGGTTTGTCTTGATAATACATTTAAAGTAATCTGGCTACGATTAATGTATTGGATCCCCTCTTCCCAAGCTTGAATTTCATTTAGGTGGTTAACCTGTTTTATCCTTGGGAAATAAAATCCTGGTTTTAGTACTAAATACTGTCAAAGCAATCATCAGATATGTGCAATTTAGTTTCTCTAGACAAAAAAAAAAAAAAAAGAACTAAAAAACAATAACCCAGATCTTTAATTATAAAAAGAGAATTAGGCTTACTTCAAATCTATAATTATACAGTCGCATTTGTATGGGATTACACAGTGAGTCATCATTTTTAAGGCAAGATTTGGCACACCAATTAATTAATATGGAAATGGTTTTTATTAATCCAGGATTTTCAACCAATCAAAAGAGAAAGGTTCAATTGCTTGGAGCTGAAACACTGGAATCCTGGATTAATTTAACGTATCCTGCATTAATTAACCAGAGGGCTTTTATTTGTGGGCTTCATTACTGCCGATTCAAAGCATGCAAAATTGTTTTCAATTTTTTTCTTATGCTGAATCCTGAGCACCGCCTACATTATTCAGAAATAATACCATTAAGTTCTTTTAGCAAAAAAAAAAAAGAACATCTATAAAGCAACTTGATTATGTATGGCTGGTAGAAAAGCTATTGTCTGTTTTAAGCAGTTTTCCTGGCTGCCTTCTCCCAACAAAACCTAACAGAAGGTGTTATACTGTTGTGGAGTGATGCACTGTTATGGCAACTTTGCTTACATTAATTTCTGTATTCTTGGCGTATGATAGGGTGTCGCCGTTGCTTATTTCAAGTATTTCTTCTATGGTGGTACAAAAATAAGGTTCAGTGCCAAGCCAACATGAGTCCAGAGGGTAAAAACACCTAGCACATAGTAGAGGGATCTTCCTGGCTTTCCAAAAAAATATAATCAGTGCAAAATATTCTAGAATGATACAGAGTAATAGCCAACAAACTAGTTTCATGATGTCTTTGCAGTTACTAAATGAAGAGAATGGACAAACTCCTTTTAATACTGGGCATTCACAAATTATTTATTTTAAAATTAAAAAAAAAAAAGAAAATTCTTTGCTGGTTACCACCTCAAAAAAGTTCAAACTGATTAAGATCTTTCAGTAGCAGTAAGAATACCAGCATGGTTTAAAAAAATGCAATTTTTGCACACATGGTTGCTTAAGAGAACAGGCTATAACATGAATCTAGACTAGTCAGTGTTATAAAGATTATTAATGCATATTTAATCTTATTACAGGTCTTCTCAGTTCCTATAAAAATAATTTGGCAGAAGAGCAAAAGGCAAAGCGGGTAGACTGCACCGGGTATCAGTTACAACCCTAAAGATAAAGGGAGAGTAACCCACACAGAGTTACAGATAGAACCCTGGTTATATTTCTGGGCAATACTGGTCTTTATCTAAAGGTGGCCAAACAGGTTGAAAAGGTGACGGCGAAAGCTAGAAGGTTGCTTAGGGAGAGGTATGACCAGTAGGAAAAAGGAGGTGTTGATGCCTCTGTATAAGACTCTGGTGAGACCTTATTTAGAATATTGTGTACAATTCTGGAGGCCATACCTTCAAAAAGATATAAAAAGAATGGAGTTGGTCCAGAGGAAGGCTACTAAACTGGTGTGTGGTCTTTGTGATAAGGCGTATAGGGAAAGACTTAAAGCATACTCAATCTGTATGCTTTGGAGGAAAGGCGGAAGAGAGGCAATATAGAGACGTTTAAATATCTACGTAATATAAATGTCCATGAGTCAAGTCTCTTTCATTTAAAAGGAAACTCTGCAATTAGAGGGCATAAGATGAGTTTAAGAGATGATAGGCTCCGGAGTAATCTAAGGAATTACTTTTTTACAGAAAGGGTGGTAGATGCATGGAACAGTCTACCGGAATAAAAAGCCCGAGAGCTTGTCTCGACGGGCGGCTCTAATGCGGAGCTGGGAGACCCGCGGGGCCGCCCTTCGGATAAGCGTTAGGGGGGGGTGGTTAGGTAGTCAGGGAATTCAAAAATCTAAGGGAGGAGGTCTTTCCCGCCGTGGGAATGACCTCCGTTAGGGCAGAGTCGGGGCCGCAGGGTAGTGTTTCCGGTCCTCCGAGGCAGCTTTCCCGCCCTCCCGCCCGCTAGTTCTACGGGGTGAAGTGTTGGGTTTCTGTTGGTAGTATCCCGAGCTACTGGCGGCTGGTTTCATCATGGGATGAGCGGTGGGCTGGCTGGGAGCCGTGCCTGGTGGGTCAGATGACCCTGGATAATGGGGCATGTGGGGACATGCCACCCCTCGGACCCTTGCTTAGACGGCAGGGTCGGGGGCCATTTACATCTGAGTTGGTAGCTCGGGATCAGAGTCACAATGATGATATCATTGTGCTGGTTTAATTAGATAAACTGTTATTTAATGCTGTTTGTATATGTTGTTTATTATATGTAAATGTTATTTAAATGTGTTTATTTTACAATAAACAGGGCTGCGGCCAGGTTTCTCCACTCAGGTCTACGTGTCTTTTTGGGGGTTGGATAGGGATTTGAAGGTTAGGAAGTGTATGCATTAGGGAAGCGGGCCGCTCCAGCTTCCGCTGTTAGAGGTGGTAGAGACTGTGTCTGAATTCAAGAGGGCCTGGGATAGGCACGTGGGATCTCTCAGAGAGAGAAAGAGATAATGGTTACTGCGGATGGGCAGCTCTATGACCTCACAATGCAGTTGCAGAGAGCCTTAGCCTATAGGAAGAGGAGATGCAAATGTTAAAAGCCTTAGCCAATAGGGAGAGGAGGAGATAGTGGATGCTGCAGATGGGCAGACTGGAAGGGCCATTTGCCTTTTATCTGCCATCATGTTTCTATCATTTACTCATACCATTTTACTATGTTAATATTAAAAGTGTTACATTAGCAAACCTATCCAGAAATCAAAAGGCATGCACAAATTGTAAACAACATACACAGGGTTTGGTTATAAAAACATAACATCATAAGAATAACCTTACTGGGGCAGACTAATGGTCCACCTAGCTCAGTAGCCCGTCTTCACAGTGGCCAATCCAGGTCACTAGTACCTGGCCAAAACCCAAACATTTAGTCAGATTGTGAGTCCACCGGGACAGATAGGGAGAAATACTTGAGTACCTAAATGTAAACCACTTAGGGCTCCTTTTATGAAGGTGCGCTAGCGTTTTTACCACCCGCACCGGATTAGTGCGAGCTATAGCGCATGCTAGCTAAAAAACTACCGCCTGCTCAAGAGGAGGCAGTAGCGGCTAGCGTGCTTAGCATTTTAGCACGCGCTATTCCACGCGTTAAGGCCCTAAAACGCCTTCGTAAAAGGAGCCCTTAGTCTATAAGTGGTCTATAAATATTTAAAATAAATAAATTCCATGCTACCGATCTAGGGCAAACAGTGGCTTCCCCCACGTCTGTCTCAATAATAGAGTATGGACTTATGAATATGATAAGGCAAGTCTTTCTTATGTGAATAGCCTCTTAAAGAATGGAACATATATCCCTTGTAACTTTTATCACCTATGGCAGTGCTCTTCAATGCAAGGCCCGGGGCCCTTGGAGATCTGTGGTCAGCCCTCATCATCATTCTGCCTTTTTTTCTGCTACTCTTTGCCACTCTAATCAAGCTCATAACTGAAAGGGGAAAGTGGATGGGGGGGGGGGGAAGTTACATACTTGAAAAACAAAGTACATATTTCTCAGTAGATGAAAAGAATGCATCTGGGAATGCTCACCTTGAGGATACCCTCAATAAAATGTTTGAAGGTGGATTGGTAGGTTGACACATACTGGAGTCAGTAATGTTGCAGCTTTGCGTGGGAAGACATCTGGCAGCTCTCCTTCAGTTCATTTGGATCCAAAGATCTACCCCCTCTCTTTTAATAAGGTGCACCAACCGATTTAGCGCACGCAAACTGATTTAGTGCGCGCTAATCGAATTATCGCACACTAAACGCTAACGCGTCCATAGACTAACATGCACGCGTTGGCGTTTAGAGCGCGCTAATTCGGTTAGCGCACCGTAGTAAAAGAGGGGGCTAGACTAATTTGCCTAGATCTCATCACCTGATTGTATCTTCGCTCACCAGCACTTATGGTGCAAACTGAAGGTAAATAGGGCATTTGTATAAACAAATGCCTGATGCTACTTGATGAGAGCCTATTCAAAAGTGGCATCTGGGTACCTATATTTCATTCCAGCATCAGGGTGACTAAAATTTAGGCATATTCATGGTATCATTGCGGGTGCCTAACTGCAGCAATGGAGTATATAAATTACAGTATTCTATTAAACTGCTTGTGTACTTGGCACTACCACCCAAACTCCACCCATGTGAGCCATGGTTACCTGCTAAAAGGGAAAAACCCCGCAAAGAAGCTGTGGGACCATTGGACGACCAGGGAAGAAAAGGGTACATCAAGGAAGACAAAAAAATTGCAGACAGACTAAATTCCTTCTTTGCGTCTGTCTTTACGAAGGAGGACACTGCAACAATGCCAGAAGCAGTGGACGTGTTCAAAGGATAAATAGAAGACAGCCTCACCACAGTAGAAATGGACTTGGCCCAGATATACAAACTTAAAAGTGACAAATCCCCTGGATCGGATGGACTTCACCCAAGAGTCTTAAAAGAACTGAAGGTTGAAATCAGAGAACTATTGCAAAAACTTGCCAACCTGTCAATTAGAACTGGACAGATACCGGACGACTGGAAGATAGCGAATGTCACGCCAATTTTCAAAAAAGGATCAAGAGGAGAACCGGGCAACTACAGACCTGTGAGTCTTACGTCTGTCCCTGGAAAGATGGTTGAAGCACTGATTAAAGATAGCATAGTCCGGCACTTGGATACACACGACCTGATGAAAGCCAGTCAACATGGTTTCAGGAAAGGGAAATCATGTTTGACGAATTTACTTCAATTTTTTGAGACCGTGAACAAACAAATTGATAGTGGAGAACCAGTGGACATAATATACTTGGACTTCCAGAAAGTGTTCAACAAGGTTCCACATGAAAGACTTCTCAGGAAACTATAAAGCCATGGAATAGAGGGGGATATACAAAGATGGATAGGCAAATGGCTGGAGAACAGAAAGCAGATAGTGGGCATAAATAGGAATTTCTCAGACTGGAAGAAAGTGACTAGCTGTGTACCCCAGGGCTCGGTACTTGGGCCAATCTTATTTAATATTTTCATCAATGACCTAGAGGTAGGAATATCCAGTGAGATCATCAAGTTTGCAGATGACACAAAGCTATGCCGGACAATCAGATCGCAGAAGGATAGCGAGGAACTCCAAAGCGACTTGTGTCAGTTAGAGAAATGGGCGGAGAAATGGCAGATGAAGTTTAATGTGGAAAAGTGCAAAGTAATGCATTTAGGCAGAAAGAACAAAGAACACGAGTATAGAATGTCAGGAGTAACTCTGAGTAAGAGCGAACAAGAAAAGGACCTGGGTGTACTGATAGATAGGACACTGAAACCGTCGGCACAATGTGCGGCGGCGGCAAAGAAAGCAAATAGAATGTTAAGTGTGATAAAGAAGGGAATCACGAGTAGATCGGAGGGGGTTATAATGCCGCTTTATAGAGCAATGGTCAGACCACACTTGGAATACTGTGTCCAACACTGGTCTCCCAACCTAAAGAAGGATATAAAACTGCTGGAGAGAGTGCAGAGACGAGCAACGAAGCTAGTAAAAGATATGGAGAAACTGGAATATGAGGAACGACTTAAGAGATTGGGATTGTACTCCCTTGAGAAAAGGAGACTGCGAGGGGATATGATCGAGACCTTCAAAATACTGAAAGGAATCGACAAAATAGAGCAGGAAAAAAAATTATTTACAATGTCCAATGTGACACGGACAAGAGGACATGGACTGAAGCTAAGGGGGGACAAGTCAAAGAAGACTGAGTTCAAAGAAGCGTGGGATGAACACAGAAGATTTAGAATCAGAAAATAATATTAAATATTGAACTAGGCCAGTTACTGGGCAGACTTGCATGGTCTGTGTCTGTGTATGGCCGTTTGGTGGAGGATGGGCAGGGGAGGGCTTCAATGGCTGGGAGGGTGTAGATGGGCTGGAGTAAGTCTTAACAGAGATTTTGGCAGTTGGAACCCAAGCACAGTACCGGGTAAAGCTTTGGATTCTCGCCCAGAAATAGCTAAGAAGAAGAAAAAAAAAAAAATTTAAATTGAATCAGGTTGGGCAGACTGGATGGACCATTCGGGTCTTTATCTGCCGTCATCTACTATGTTACTATGTCCAGGACAAATGTCAGAAAGTTCTGCTTCACACAAAGAGTGGTTGACACCTGGAATGCTCTCCCGGAGGAGGTTATCGCAGAATCGACCGTCCTAGGATTTAAAAGCAAACTAGATGCACATCTCCTTACGAGAGGCATAGAGGGATATGGGTGACTAAAAATTATGCCAGGTGTACACCTGGCTGGGCCTTCGCGTGTGCGGATCGCCGGACTTGATGGACCGAAGGTCTGATCTGGAGATGGCGCTTTTTATGTTCTTATATGCTATGCCCCTTAGAGAATAGTGGTTATATTTTACTGACTTAAGTCATTTACAATGTATCAAACTAAAATGAAATTAGGTACTTGAGAAAAACTACCCTATCTGTCCCGAAGACTTACAATTTAGTTAAAGTACCTGACAAACTAAAAATAAGTAATAACAACATATAGTACATTTCCAAGATCAAAAATCAAAGAAATAGAAAATTTAAAATAAAACAAATTTAAGAGATAGAAAAGTCTCTGAAACGGCCTGATAGCAAACAGTCATATTTTAGTGCAGGTCTTAATACAACTCCTGGCACAGCCCACTGCACAGATCCAGCACTGGCAGAGCCTGAGAGCATCAAAGAAATTAACATTTCTAAAACATATTCACTAAAACTGTTATATGAAATAAATAAAGCTTAACTGCTTTGCTGCTACTTATTTGCAAAAAGTGCAGGTACACTTATGCACTCAAGTGCATGAAATTGCAGGCACTCAATTATAGAATTGCCCTTTTAAATCAGTGCTTATCAATTTTTTTTGTGGCTCTGACCCCCATGGTCATGGCCAAATAAAATTGTGCAACTCCCTGGCAATGTAGAATGATGATGCACCTATGGAGAGCCAACCCAGGTTGCAAGCCCAAATGTGGATTTTGTGACCTCCATTTGGGGTCCCAGCCCCAAGCTTGGGAAGTTCTGTTTTATATGCTCATCCCAGCATAAGAAAACACTCTTTATGTTCCAGGTTCTAGTATCAATTTCTTAAAATACATAAACTAACGTGAAGTGTGATTTAAAACTGGAAAGTCTTCTCATTACACACATTTTAACAAAGACAGCACACAGCAGATGCTTAATCACATATACTAGAACAGTGGCTTCAGAACTTTGCCCAGATTTAGAAAAAAAAAAAAACTCCAAGTAATTAATTAAACCCAGTATACAGATTTAGTTCTATTGTGAAAGGGATTTCACACCTCCATGAAGTCAGGAGTTTGATTATACAGTATAACAATTACAGACCACCACTCCAGCTGTATAGTAGATACACAAGACCAATTAATCTTCCAAATAAGCCTCTAATTGGACAACTTCATAATTACCAATCTATTGAGAACGAGGACTAAAACATTCAACATATTTACTAATAAATTTATAAAGATTTTAATATAAAAATTCAAATTCCCCATGCTACTGACACGCTCAAACCCCAGTTTGCTATAGCAGATTCTGAGAAAGGAATTGGAAAACATTGTGCCAGCCTCTGAAATTCTGAGGCAATTATGCATCTCGTTATCATATTTGCATAAATTGTGTTCTATATTACATATAAACTTATGTTTGCATACAAAAAAAAATGATTTTCCAATCTTTGGTTCCTTTGGAAATTTTAAGCACGGAGAATTTCAGATACTGAAGCAGGGACAAGAGAAACACCTCAGAGATGGGGGAAAGTGAGGAGGAACGGGTACAGTAACGTGAAATGATCATGGGTGGGAGAGAAGGAGGGGAAAACAGATTCCGATATCGAGACTGGATGAAGTAGATATAGAATCCACAGAAAGGGGGAATTGTCCTTCCCCTGGCTTTAACTCTGTTCTCTCTCATATCCTCTCCCCCCTCCATCCCATGGTTCCAGTCCAGAGCCTCTCAAAACCCCACCTAACTTTCTCTCCCTATCCCTGCCGCTATGCATTCTTCTTGCCATCCTGGTCCTCCTTCCATTACCATTTCAGGTGCCTATTCCCCACATATAACCCCATCCTCTAATCACAGAACCCTATTTCTTTAGCCCATCTTTCAAACAACTCCCCCAGTACCTCATCCACATAAACTTCCCCCTCCAGCCTCCTTTCTGAAACACCCTCGATTCGATGAGGTGGCAGAAAAAGGGTGACAGAAGAGACAGCACACCTAGCTACATTCTGCTTCTCTGTCACCTGGGACCTGACTGCTACTCTGAAGCATCTTGGTGTCACAAATCTTAAGCAAAAACTGTGCAAACTGTTAAGTAATGCCGATACACAGTGGATTGATAAATACATAAGCACTGCGATCACAAAAATACTACAACGGTACCATCTCTCATCTTAGAGCTGGGACTGTTATCTGAGCTCCCCTTTCCAGTCCCAACGTATAAGGGAGATGGAAGGGAATTGTGTGTCTCTTCTTTTACAAGGAACAAACACAACCACTAGCCTCCCTGTTTTACTAAGAGGCGCTAAGCGTTTCAGCGCACGCTACATCTACGTGTGCGCTCACCGCCAACGCATCCATAGATTAACATGCATGCGTTAGCGTTTAGCGTGCATTAAAAAGCATTGCGCACCTTAGTAAAAGGAGCCCTAGGTTTTTAGGCTATCTCCAAATGACAATGCTTAACTTCTGTAACAAGGAAATTCTCCGCTCTTCCAAAGCTATAATATACTCAGCTAGGCACAGAATCATGTCTCGTATTCTTTATTATTTGCAATCTTACCCATCTCTGTATTCCCCACACAAAGCAACTCTTATTCCAGGTTCATAGACAACGGCGCAAAAGACAAAAGCGCGCGCCGCCGCACCGCTCTAAATTACAGTTTTTAGGGGCTCCGACGGGGAGTTTTGTTGGGGAACCCCCCCAGTTTACTTAATAGACAATGCGCCGGCGTTACGGGGGGTTTGGGGGGTTGTAACCCTCCACATTTTACTGTAAACTGAACTTTTTCCCTAAAAACAGGGAAAAAGTGAAGTTTTCAGTAAAATGTGGGGGGTTACAACCCCCCACACCGCCCCCACAACGTGGCGCAATGTCTATTAAGTAAAGTGGGGGGTTCCCCCCACGCCCCCCCGTTGGAGCACTAAAAACAGTAATTTAGAGTGGTGCGGCGGCGCGCGCTGCGCTCAATTGTCTGGGCGCGCCTTTGACCTGACACCCTTATTCCAACCTCTCGTCTATGGAATGTGCTTTTCATTGAGTTATAGAAGAGAACAAAACTTTCTCTCTTCAGCTCCTGGTTTAAGTCCTGATGCTTACAGGTATGAGTATTTATCGTTAGGTACTTGTTTTGTTTTGCAATCATTTTAATTTGGTCTGGATGTAAGGTACCCTGGGCAAAAGCATCATGTAAGAGTAGAAATAATTAATTCCGTTACCGAGCACTTCCTTTCCCTTACATTTGTGTACCTGTTGCCATGAACATGGGATGCACAGAAGGCAAAGCTGTAGTGAAGGAGGGTTGGATCAATCACAGAACCACTTTCTGCATGTTCCATTAACTCTGTAAGGTAGGAAAGATGTCGGTGGCAGCCTCGGACTCCGTAACGAGCACAGTATTCATCCAGCACAAACACCTGGCCAGGGCTAAACCAACCCTAAAAAGTAAAGGACAGACAATTTAGACACTTGATCTTACAGTTTTCTTAAACCCGTCTGATAAAAAAAACAGGAAGTTAATATCCTGTTAGAATTTTATGCCCATCTCCTTTTTTGTGGGTTCAATCTTTTTTTTATTGAATTTAAAAAGACATAAAAACACTCAAACAGTAAACTGTGTCATGCAGTTAGACAACAACAATGATGTAAGTAGATTTGCAATAGACTGGTCATTTACAAACTGACACTCATAGTATTAAACTGATAAAGTGCATTCTTGCAAGGATTAGAGGGTAAGCCATCAAATCAAATAGTAAAGAGGGTATATTAAAATTGTCAACTCTCTCTTTGTTTACACTAAGCCAAGACAGATGCTCATACTCTACTGCAAGAATGAGAGGAATTAGTTTTCTCAGCAGCAATGCGTTCATACTTAGAATACAGAATGACTGTATTCCACCACACATTAATATTAAGAGAGGAAAAGTCTCTCCAGCTAGACAATATCGTGGGGTTTTTTTTTTTAATCTTTATTTATTGGATTATTCATTACAATACCTTAGTAACAAACATTCATGAATGGACACAAAAATTGCAAATGTAAATTCCATACAAGGAACAACAAAAATATATAAGGAAACTAATCAACCATATCCTAGTCCACATTATTGCTGGTAGCCAGTATTTTAAAATAAAACATCAAATCAAATCTTTTTGTTTACTATCTGGGAACAGGCAAATGGCTTTTATATATATTATACATCATCCTCCAAAAGTAAACTCAATATTAGAAATTAAACTTTCAACAAAGGTTTATCTTTAATAAAATCTTCCACCTGGACTGGATCAAAAAACACATATTTATCACTTCCATATGAAATCAAGTATTTACATGGAAATTTCAAAAAGAAAGTAGCTCCGACTGCCAAAACCTTTGGCTTTAGCTGAAGGAACTGTTTCCTCTTGAACTGAGTTTGTCTAGAGACATCTGGAAAAATTGTCACCCGTTGACCACAAAACATTTCTTGTTTTTTCAGGAAATATAATTTCAAAATATCTTGTTTTTCAAGCTCTGTCTTAAAGGTCACGAGAAGAGTTGCTCGTTTATCAATTATGTCTTTAGATGACTCCAAAAACTGTGATACATTCAAACTATCAGGTAACACTATTCTATCCATTCCACCTTCATCTACCTTTTCCTTGGAGTCTCTTGAGATGTAATATAGATTATCAACCTCAAAGGTCTCCACTTTAGTAATATTGTTTTAATTGGAATAAGCAAAAAGCATTTGAGTAATTTGGACTCATACTTATCTAGAGGATTCTTAAGAGCAGCCACTCCAAATATGAGAATCGGAAACGAGAACTCAGTGACTGCAACTTGGACAATACTGAGTTAGAAGGAATTTGAAATAAATACTCTTTATCACCTGTGACTAAGAGTTGCCAATTTTTTTTCATCCTCCATTCTGACCTTACCAAAGCTTCATAAAGCATACTGCTCCAAAACTAGCCCCCTCTTTTACAAAGGTGCGCTATGCTTCTTAGCAATGCGCTAAATATCATCACGCGCTAAACGCTAACACGTGCATGTTATCCTATGGACACTCTAAATTACTGTTAGCGGTTAGTGCACGCATTGATTCAGCGCACGCTAAATTCCACGCTAAAACGCTTAGCGTGCTTTTGTAAAAGAGGCCCATGGATTCTTAGGAGCTTATCTTTTTAGGGCCATACAGATTCTCTGGTTAAGAGATGTTTTATTGTCTTCTGGAAACTGCGTACTATTAGGAAATATTTTGATTTTATATCATTTAAAATCCTGGTTCAATCTTCAATCCTTTCAATATTGGATTATTGTAATGTTATTTATCTGGGATTGTATAAAATAACTACTAGCCGACTAAAAATCATACAAAATACAGCTATTCGTTTGATTTTTAATCTGAAAAAACATGATCATATCAGTATATGTTATCAAAAGCTTCATTGGCTACCGTTTGAGGCTAGGGTGTTATTTAAATTTGGATGCATTTGTTTTAAAGTTTTATTTGGCTTAGTGCCGGCTTACCATGTTTCTCATTTTAGTTTTTTTTTTCTAAGAAAAATATTCATAGATATGGTTGGTCTTATTTTCCTTCAGCAAATGCATGTCGTTACAAAAAATTTTTGAGCAGGACCTTAGCATTCCAAGCAGGATTAATGAATTCATGTTTGAATCTTCTCGTTTCTCCATTTCTTACTTATCATTTTCAAAAAGATCTTAAAACCCACTTATTTAAACAATATAATATACATTACTGATTTTCATATTATCATGTAGTTATAATGTACTTTTAAATCTTTTTATCTATACTTATTTTAGTTTATATTGTGGTTTTTTTTATTCATTAGTTTTAATGCTTGAATTAGTTACTTAGAATTTTATTATGTATGATGTTATTATTATATTGTATGCCAGGCACCTATTGTGTAAACCGCTATGAACTGCTGGTTAGGGAGTATATAAAAATAAATTATTATTATTATAAGGGATGATATATGCACCTCTATCCAGACAGCACACAAAATCACCCAAATAGTTCCCTTTCATGCTCCTCAGCATGCCACACCACTTTAGCATTTACCATGTATACAAGCTGTTTTCATTGCTCTCTCTGCAGCTCACAGGGAAAGAGAGCTTCTAGCGCAGTGTATCTCAAACTGTGTGCCAAGGTACAGAGGTGTGCCCTGAAGAGATTCCAGAATTTTACTTTATTTATTTATTTATTTTTTAATCTTTATTCCTTTTTATTTCTCTCAACAAGTGTACAATATTATTACAATTAATTCACATAACGCACTTGACATTCTTAAACAATATTTTTTTTAATTCCCCCCCCACCCACCTCCCATCCCTTCCCATATCAATAAAATAATCTATCCAAACATATACATACTTAGACATCCCTCATCCATAATACAATTAATCATACTTTAACTTATCCCTCCCCCCACCCTTTCTTCCTCAAACTCTTTTTTCATTTTATTATATACATTAATGCACAACAAATATATCTCATCATATTACATATATCCCCCCTTCCTAAGTATACACTAGAATAGATGACATGTATGTCACGTATTCAAGAGTCTGTCAATGTTATGAACATCTGTGTATGTAAGGATACAACCCAGACAAGTACCATTCTTTGATGTGATTGGTCCTTGAAAACTAACAGCAAGTAATTTTATTTTTTATGCAGTAGTTATTCTAATTTGAGCAACAAAGCAATCAAGGCTTTTATTACCATTTGGATCTTCTTATCTTTGTGAACTTGGATTTTCAGCTCTAACAGAAATTAAATCAAAAAAGAAAATGGCTGTAGAGGGAGGATGATGAAATGCATGTTTGCTTGTCAACTATCAAGATACGTTTTGCGTTAATTTGCAATCAAAAACAAGCACATCCATCACATTGATTAGCAATTCTATTCTCTCTACTTTAGTTTCACCGTTGTTACAATTACCCATACATAGTTTAAAGAACTTTAAATAACTTTCAGATTTAATTTTTTGTTGGTTTTGCAATTTTATAATTTCAGTTATAATGTGCTCTGAAAAACATTTGCTCCGTTTAGTATGCCAGATCTATAAAAGGTTTGAGAGACACTGTTCTAGTGTGACCAGTAAGAACCCTGGTGTACACCGCCTTGGGTGAATCTCTTCATAAAGTCGGTTACTAAATCCCAATAAATAAAGTTCGATGAGTTCCATTCTACCTTATGACCCATTTACTAAAATTACGTTCTGCAAATCAGGCAGAGCTGTACATTCCTCCGGTTAAATGCCTGAGGCTGGTGAGCTCTAGAACTAGCAGGTTCTCTTGCTTAGGTCCTCAGGAATGGAATGGAATACCATTTTATATACGACAGCAGGGAAATTTGTGTGTTGTCATGAAATTGCTGAAGACACATTTGTTTTGCAGTATGAAATATTATTATGAGCCACTTTGTAAAAAGTGGGTTATAAATGAATAAAACAAACAAATAAACAAACCTTAAAAGGAAGAGTAATAAAAGAATAATTATCAACAATATTTTTTATTAGTCCTTTTACTAAGGTGCAGTAGCCGTTTTAGCGTGTGCTAACAATTAGGAGAAATGGCTGATCTTCCCTGCCGCAATGGCGATTGGCCCACCTCCGAACTGTCGCAACCTGTGGCAAGAGAGATGCCCAATCTCTCCTGCCGCAGTTCGTGGCAGTTTGGGTAGAGGGGTGATCGCGATTGCTGCAGGAGAGATGCCCAATCTCTCCTGCTGCGATCCAGCCTCCTCCCACTGATCCGATCTGGAGGGAGCCCAACCCCTCCTGCCCCAGCGACCCTCCCCACCCCCGATCCGATCCGGGCAGGAGGGAGCCCAACTCCTCCTGCCCCAGCGACCCCACCCCCCGATCCGGACAGGAAGGAGACCAACCCCTCCTGCACCGGTGATCTCCCCCCACCCCCCCGGTCCAATCTGGACAGGAGGGGTTGGCCCCATGTGCCTAAGGCCCCATGGGCCTGCTGGGCGGATGGGCTTGGGACCCATCCATCCGTCCAAATGATTTTAGGTAAGGGAGGGAGGTGTCGGAGGTGTGTCATGGAGTCGCATGTTGGAGGAGGCCAATCGGGGGTGGCGATTGGGGTTTCGGGGGGGGGGGCGGGGTTCATTATGGGCAGGAGGGGGTTGGGATACCTCCTGCCTGGATCGGGGGGGGGGGGGTCGCATATCAGCAGGAGAGATTGGCTATCTCTCCTCGGCAAGGGCGATCCCCCCCCCCCCGAACCGCGGCACTTTGGGGGGAGGATCACAGCAGAGGAGATGAGGCATCCGCGATCAGCTCAGCGGCCCCTTTTCAGCACTTATTCCTGTTTGACTTGTTCTAAGACAAAATGTATATAAGTGCCAACTAGGCAACCTGTTCAAACTTTTGGTTATACCTGCTGTACGACTAAGTCTAGGTGGGCCCACTTCCCGCCCTTTCCCCGCCTCTAAAAATGACTCTTTTCACTCTATGCATTTAGATGCAGGGGAAAGGCCTAAGCTGGTTTTAGATACGTCTACAACCAGCTTTGATTATCGGTACTTGGACGAACTGGCTTTTTGATCATCCAAGTACCGATTTAGGCCACTTTTTAGACTTTTTTTTTTTTTTTATTATGAGCCCCATAATCTCCATTTTACAAAGGGAGAACATATTTATGAGGAAAAAAAGCTTCCCCATTGGATTTTAAACCAGCTCAAATGCAAACATGCATGTTTAAATGGTGTTCATTTAAGCCAGCAAAAAAGCAAAGGAGTAGGGGTCCAACAAAATTTCTTCCAGCCAATGTAAAATTTAATCAAACCAAGCCTCTTTTTTATCCCAATGCAAAATTTATTCAAACCAAGACTCGACACGGACACCCGCCTGCATCAGGAGTTGGAAATGATTATATCATGTAAACCAGGGGTGTCCAATGTCAGTCCTCGAGGGCCGCAGTCCAGTCGGGTTTTCAGGATTTCCCCAATGAATATGCATGAGATCTATTTGCATGCACTGCTTTCAATGCATATTCATTGGGGGAAATCCTGAAAACCCGACTGGATTGCGGCCCTCGAGGACCGACATTGGACACCCCTGATGTAAACAATGGCGTAGCGAGGGTGACTGGCGCCTGGGGTAGTAGCACTCCTCTCCCCCCAACCCGCTGCGCACACTCATGCCCTTTCCCTGCACCTTTTAAACTTTGGCGCGAGCAGCAAACTTGCTGCCCGCATCAGCTTCAATGCTCTCTCTGATGTCACTTCCTCCCGAAAGTGATGTTGGAGAAAGCGCCTAAGTCGATGCGAGCAGCAAGTTTGTCACCGCTCGCGCTGAAATTAAAAAGCTGCGGGTGTGCGCATGTGGCAGGGGAGGAGTGGGAAGGGGGCAGTGAGGAGGAGGGGTGCCAGCACCCCGAGGAAGTCCGCGCCCAGGGTGGACCACCCCCTCGTACGCCTCTTACTACGCCACTGCGTGTAAACATTAAATGATACCAGTAAAAATAAGAAAACCAATTCAAAAATCTCTCACTGTGCTTCGCAAAGAAGTGTCCTGCAACAGCAAATGCCTGCGCATTACATCAGAGGTTAAGGGTCGCTCTCTTTTATTTGTGCCTTTAAAATGAAGAAAATAAATGCATTTTAATGGCACTACTTACATATGTAGATTTGTAACATGGGACACCTACATGTAGAAGAAGTGCCACTGGCACATGAGGACTGTGAAATCACTTGGTCTGTGCTGTTTATTTTTTCCATATGTGTATTAGTAAAATAGCCGATCCTGCTGTGCTTGTTGGCAAAGAAATGTGCTCTCCTGCTTGTCCTTTAGACATTTTTATAAAATGCCACTTGAACTGAGCACATCCCGACCTGGATTCCAAATTCTAATCAAATGCACCAAGTAAAATGGGCACTTCTGCAATTCTGCCACAATCAGTAGCATTATTTTGACTGCAAAACTTTCAGAAACAACGGTCTTCCCCATCATGCATGTTGACTTATTCAGGAAACAGGAAATCATTTAAATAGGGTTAAAACAATCTATTCTTCACCTGTAGCAAACTACATCATTTTGACAAGAAAACCTGGAAGTTTGGATAGGGAAATAAGACTTCTTAAAGCAGATTTGAATCATTCAAGTTGAGACTGGGATGTCGCTGCATTTGGAAGGGCAAGGAAACATGAGGCTTGCTTTACAGCAGGGGTGACCAAAAGGTCGATCGCGATCGACCAGTAGATCGCAAAGGCAACGCGAGTCGATCGTGGAGCCCATCCCGGGCTCCGCGATAGACTCACATTGCCTTTGCGTTCTCCCCGTTCCTTGACACTGTAACAGGCCAGACTGTAGAACCGCCGGGCACACCTGCCTTACCCCTCCCCCCCCCCCCCCACAACGTCAATTTTGACATCGGAGAGGAAATTCCGGACCAGCCAATAGTTGCCTGGCTGGCTCGGAACTTCCTCTCCGATGTCAGAATTGACGTCGGGAGGAAGGCTGCTGGCCTGTTACAGCATCAGAGAGCAGGGTGAACTCTGCAGCAACCGTGGCTTGGTGGCCTGTTCTCAGATGATGGCGGTGGCTTGAGGAGAAAGAAAGAACAGACAGAAAGACAGACAGGTACAGAAAGACAGACAGGGAGACAGAAAGGGTAGGGGGCAGGGAGAGAGAAAGAAAAAGTTGGGGGAGGGAATGGAGTATGGCAGGGGGCAGGCAGGGGAAGAGGAAGAAAAAGTTGGACAGTCAGAAGAAGAAAGTGCAACCAGACTCATGAAATCACCAGACAACAAAGGTATAAAAAATGATTTTATTTTCAATGTATTTATTTATTTTTATTTATTTTATTTAATCATTCATCATAATTTAAATAATATAAACTCATTGAACAAAACAAAAGTTTTCCCAGTTTACAATTATAAAGAAATACCTCATTTGCAAATTTTAATACATAAAACTTTTGAATAGTCCTCAATAAAGAAAGAAACAATTCACATACCATTGGGAATGGAAAATCAAAGAATTAAAAATAGCAGAAATCAAATTTTGACACCCTGAGTCAGAGGAGGTGGAAGAGGAAGGAGTTGCCATTATGAGGGAGAGATATGGTGGAGAGGGGTGATCAAAGGAGAAAAGGGAATGGGACTGGTGGGTGGTGTAAAATGCTGCACATGATCCAGGAGATGAGAGAGGAAGAACTGTTGCCAATAGGGGTGAAGAAGAGAGGAAGAAAAGTTGGATTCATGGAGGGACAGAGAGAGATGTTGGTTGAGGAAGGGATGAGGTCCGGAGATTAAATATGCAGGAGACAGAAAGAAAGAAATAGTGGATGCACAGTCAGAAGGAAGTGCAACCAGAGACTCATGAAATCACCAGACAACAAAGGTAGGAAAAATTATTTTATTTTCAATTTATTGATCAAAATGTGTCCGTTTTGAGAATTTATATCTGCTCTCTCTATTTTGCACTATGGCCCCTTTTACTAAACTGTGATAGCGGATTTTAGTGCAGGGAGCCTATGAGTGTCGAGAACAGCGCGGGGCATTTAGCGCTGCTCCCTGCGCTAAAAACCGCTATCACAGTTTAGTATAGTTGTTACTGAGGTGACATTGCATATTTTAAAGTCATCTGCCTTGATCTCTTTGAAAACCCCCCGAATATAAATGATAATTAACATTTTCTCTGCATACAGTGTGCTTTGTTATTTTTTTTATAATTTTATTCTTGGTAGATCATTTTGACTTGGTCGTTTTAAAAGTAGCTCACAAGCCAAAAAAGTGTGGGTACCCCTGCTTAAGAGAATGGAACATGTCAAATTTTCTGCCTCGAATTAAAAGGTGTTTAAATAGCTCCTGAAAACAGAGGAGGAAATAGGAAGTGTAACAGTATCATATAGCCGAGGAAAAAAAATCCAGGTCAGGAAAACATAGCATTTTTCAATTAATCATCAGATTTGCCATGTTTTAGTCTTTTTATACTAGAAAGTGCTGGGGGGGGGGAAGAGATTTCATAAGACCTATTATTTAATAAGAAATGGAAAATGTGATGAACCTAGAGGAAGAAAATCATTCCACTCAATCCTTAGAACACAGCAGGGGTGTTGGTTATCATGAAATAATTACATCTAGGGAGCATCACAAGGCACTTCTCATCAGAGTGTTCTCTACTCATACGACAAGCAGCTTATAATGTAAGACATGAAGATGAATCCTATGATGCACTCCTATAAATTCAACACCTTTATGTACAAACACAAGTGTGTGAATATATTATAAACTTCTAATTTATTTTGCTGACTTCTCCCTCCTCCATTAGGTGACATATAAATAATAGAAAACTGAGGGCCCAAAATTCAAAGCAACTCCAGAAGGCAGGAGAAGCTGCTGCTCACTTAAATCGCGCCAAGTGAGCTAGCCGCCAATATTCTGCAGCACAGTTAAATATCAGCGCTAACCAACCTTCTAAAAACTGGACAGGAGACGGGTGTGGTGGAGCTGAAGTCGCGGAACAGAAAGGGATTATTTAGGTGCCAGCGTGTAGGACTGTATAAAAAACAATCTTAAATGTGCCCAGTTAGCTATGGAATACTGACTGGCACATGCATAACTACTGGGTAGTGACCTAAAGCTGATCCTTCCTCCCTTCTGCTCCACCCTCAACTCTTCAAACCTCCTGCCCCCGTATAAAATTGATCCCCCCCTCTCTTGCCTCCAATGGCACAATCCCATATGATCTAACTCCCCCCCCCACCATGAGTGGACTGCTCCTTTGCTTTTATGGAGAGGGACTATATCCACCTTTCTCCAATCGTCCGGGACTACTCTCAACTCTAAGAAAGCATTGGAAAGGTAAGAGAGCAGAGCCACCAGAACTTTCCATAAGTTCCTTTAGTAACTTCAGATGTATCTGATTTGGCTCCATTACTTTGTCTACCTTTAGTTTAATTAGTTCCTCAAAAAAATAGTCTTTGGAAAATCAGTCAAGGTCAGGGGTGCTATGTATCATCTTGGATAAATCTTGTCAGAATGCACACTTAAAACATGTATACTCGGCCACATACTTATAAGATCCCTTTTCTGCAAGTAAGGTATGCTCTATACACAGGAATAATTTTATAACTGTAATTAAACTCTGTAATTCGTTGCTGAAGAATGTGGTGAAATCAGCTAGCTTAGCAGGGTTTAAAGAAGTTCTGGATAATCTCCTAAAAGAGAAGTCCAAAGGCCATTATTGAGATGGCTTGGGAAAATTCACTGCTTATTTCTAGGATAAGCAGCATAAAATCTGTTTTACTACATGGGATCTAGCTAGGTACTTGGGATCTAGATTGGCCACTGTTGAAAACAGGATACTGGGCTTGATGGACCTTTGGTGTGTCCCAGTATAGCAATTCTTATTAGTGCAAAGCATTTATGTACTTCTTACTACATAGAGTCTAATGGATTTTCAAGTGAAGTCGGCTTTTTGCAACCACAAGCTGAATGACCCATCTCACCTTTTCAAGTGAAAGCATGCATGCACTCTCACTTTGAGAACACCACACGCATTTATACCTGAGTGAACATTTTTTATTAGGTAAAATGTGAATAGAGGGCAGTTTTATAACCGTTGTCTTTGAATGAAGAGTAAGTATGCACCTATTTCAAATCGGTTTTATAAAGATGCATAAGCACCCATGTGTTTTTATAAAATACTAGCAGAAATCGCAAGTAAAATGAGCCTGCATACATTTACACTTGCATATGTACTTATTTTATAAACTATGGTAGTCATTTTCGAAGCACTATTTACATTTTAGCAATGCATAAACCAGCACTTGGATACATGTCTACTCACGATTTTCAAAAGCCAGAACATAAATCTGAATACATGAATTTGGCAAGGGACAAGACATGGGCATGTTATGGGCATGTCTACGGTGGGCTGAAAAGAAGTTCACATATTAACCAGTTACAGAAGGGGAATGCATTTGCATATTCCAGTGACATCACTACCTGCTTTTGGGAACACCTAAATGAATGTTGCTGCTTTTATGCAACACCCTATGGAGGGTTAATCTCAATTGTTTTTTGTCCTGCCCCCCACATCCACATATGGAAATTTCTAAAATGGCCGACATACACATGTAAGTTGATATTTCAGAACCTAAACATGTATGTGCAGGAGGAACATGCTTGTATATATACCAGCTCCTATACATTTATGCTACCATGTTGACCCCATCGACAGTTTAGACATTCACGCGTGTAAAATGGATGTTTCTGTTCCATGTAATCAGCCTGGATATCTCAATTTCAATTTGTACGTCTTTTCTAAAAAAAAAACTTATTCCACGTGTATAAATCACAACTATCTGTGTCTGACTCAAACTCTGGCCCTGAATGCATCTACATTTCCATCAAGTAAAAGTACATATGTTCTTGTCATGGCACATCCTTTTACATACAGGGGGATTTTAGAAAAAGTTTCAAGTTTATTATTTTTCTTAATTAATCGCTTAATCAAATTCAAAGCGATGTACATATTAAAACGATAGTCAATAAAAACAAACAGTACAAACTATAAATAATTACGTTGGGAAATACATATTTGCATTACATAAGGTAAGAAGGGTATTGAAATACATTTGTTAAGGGAAAGCAAAACAAAGGAAAAACACAAGCTTTCTGTCATTCATGTGTAAAAAGCCTTTATAAAATTAGCTTCATGCTGCTGAAATTTCAAAAGTATGTGCGGAAGTTTACTCTATATCCAGGAATGGCTCTTCAAAATGCAGATAACGTATCATGTGTATAAACACACTTCCCCCCTCCGTATTCGCGATTTCATTATCCGCGGTTTCAGTTATTCATGGTTTTTTGAACGTAGTCTCCGCCCCCAAATTTATGTCACAGGAAATTGGAGGAATCGCCCAAAACCTGCAGGATCCAGCGCTGTTCCCAGAGGCCACGGCCCGCCACCGAGCGCGCACGCCCCTGCAACTCAGCGGGCACGCGCTGACTCTGTACCTGGCATTTGCCAGCGCCAAGCGCACAGTCTGATCCCGAAGTCCCCCGCCAAACCACAGCAGGTTACTGCTCTCTCCCTCGCGCAGTGGTAGCCCTGGTAGTTCTGGAAGCGGTTCTCAGGACCCAGGCCCACACTTTCCTTTACAGCCGCACAGAAACAGGTCAGGTTATTCGCGGTTTTGTGCCTTTTCAATTTTTTTTTTTTTACAGAAAACCTGCGAATAGCATACAAAAAGTTATTTGCGTTTTTTGTGTATTCGTGGCCATGCTGTTCCCCTATCACCGCGAATACGGAGGAGGAAGTGTAGTCTCTATGAACGTACTTAAAACTTGCACATAGGATAATAACTCTTATCAAAGCCTATTTCTGAGGGTAATACACACATCTGCAGAACTGAATTGCACTCAGTGTAAGTTAAATATATATATAGAGACAAAAATAGAGTAATATTTTAAACTGCTATTTATTTAGTCTACTGGTATTTATTTTTTATAGTTCAGTAAATGCAGCAGATCTCAAAGCTGCTAGATTAGTTCATTAATGATTTTCCCGAATTTTAAGCATCAGAAAGACTTCAGGCTGTTCATATTTCAAAATCATAAAACATTTCCAGTGCAGGTGATCGAGGCAGACAGCGTGCCAGACTTTAAGAATAAATGGGATACCCATGTGGGATCCCTACGAGGGCCAAGATAAGGAAATTGGGTCATTAGGGCATAGACAGGGGGGTGGGTAAGCAGAGTGGGCAGACTTGATGGGCTGTAGCCCTTTTCTGCCGTCATCTTCTATGTTTCTATGTTTCGGGCTTCTTTTACAAAGCACAAGCTAGCTGCTACTGCCTCCTTTTAAGCAGGCAGTAATTTTTCAGCTAGCGTGCGCTAATCTTGTGCGTACGCTAAAAACGCTAGCGCACCTTTGTAAAAGGAGCCCTTATTTTATTATAAATTCTCTGAAACATTTATAGGAAGCCAACATTAAATCATGTAATGGACTACGCCAAGGTATAAGGATACATTTTTATATAAATTACTCTCATGCTAGATTTTGACAAGAAAGAGCAATGCTTATGAGTAATTGATTGCTTTTCCAGCATTTGCTTCTGGAGAAAAAAACCCAAAACAAAACAATTGTGTATTATATGAATATAAGTTTATTAAAAAGCCAAAATAAAAGAAGTCGGATTAGACATGTAATCAAGTCATGGTTGCTTTAGCATTGCATATTTCACATAAATTCTTTTAAAAGTTATTCCAAGGTTATATTAAGTGCCTTAGTGCATTGTTAAGAAGAAATGATTTTTTTTTGACCCTGGAAAGCTAAGCACCTACCCTTCAAGTGGCAATTATCTATCCTCCAAGCTTTTCTTGCAATTTTACAACGTATAGATTAGAAAGTAGCCTTTAAATTGTATTTATAAGATACCACTGAATTGGCATTCATAATGTGATGGAAACTGATTAACATTAAAGGCCATTAATACTCGCATGAAAACTTTCAAGTGCAGATTGGATAAAATAAAATTAAACAACTCAAATGTTTCATCTTTGGTGAATTGTTTAGAAACCTGACTGAAAATCAAAATTGTAGAGGACGTGTGCATCGATACCACTAACATGTCTTGCATAAGTGCTCACAGTAACACATCAGCACAGGCCACCTGAAACAACGGGCAGAAAGCCCAGACGCTTAATAAGAACAATATCAATGCTCTCTCTCTCTTTTTATTGTGGAAAATGGGCAACAATTTAATCTACAGCTCAAACATTCATTTAGCTCAAATTCCCATTCTCTTTTTTTTTTATTTATTATTTCTTTATTCAATTTTCAAAAATACAATTCAAGATTTACTTGTACAGAAAGCTGTTAAGTCAAGAAAAATAAAATCACAATAATATTATAAATTCAAAGATACTTAATTAAACTTAATTCAGCTCAAGTCCACATAGGATCCAATATGTTTTCTTTGAGCCTTACCAGCTGACATCCTTCCTATCTCTTTCTCGGCTCGAGAAGGAAAAGAAAGAAGGAGTATAGAAAAATAGATGTCCTCACTAGCTGACTAGCATTATTTTCCTTAATAATAATTTCTTGTTTTTCTCCGTTCAAATTCCCATTCTCTAGCATTCTTATGTATCTTTGTGGTAGGCGCCTACAAAATATATATTTAAATAGCCATTTACTCATTCCATCGCACAGTAAACTGCATTCAAATTACACACGTATCATATGCATCCCAGTTTCATGGAACTTGTTTCAGCCGAAAACAAAACACCAAAATCTATATTTTTCTCTCTCTCATGTGGTTTGGCATAATTATTTTTAGGTTTTTCTTCGAAGAGCACAAGATAGATGACATCATGTCTGCCATCTGGAGAATAGAGTCTATACCTTAAAATGCCTGTACAGGTGTTAGCAAATCCTCTCACAGAGCTTTCCACCTTTATTAAAGCCTTCTGTTTTTATTCAGCCCTCCCTAGAGGAGCTGATAAACCACAGCTCAGGGTCAGTTTGAGTCTATTCACTTCTCTATTGAGTGGCACAGCAGCAGTCTTCAAGTGTATAATTTTCAAATTTGAAGCCAATCGATTGCTACCCTTTATCCCAACACTAAGCACAGTTATTAAGAGTCAGAAAGAAAAGACCACTTTTTAACAACTATTTCTCACTTATTCATTTTTTTTTCTATTCCAGCTTGCACTTACCAGACAAGAATAGGAACCGTTCAGCCTGTGATCCAAGGTGCGCCTCTGAAGTACTTTGAAGAGGGAAGCATGGTCAAATCTGCACGGATTAGCTGAAATAAACTCATCCATGCCATGTTTTTGAGCACGATCTGCATCTGTTTATATGAAGTCAGAAAAAAAAATACAGATATAATATATGCATTTGCAGAATATAGACAATAATATATATTATATATAATAAGATCTTTAAAATTAAAAAAAGAAATAGGTGGCCATATTACTTCCTCATTTAAGATGAATAAAAGTGGTTAAAAACCTGTTAGTGCCTGAAAAGCCATGTTTATCTAATAAAAAGTACCAGAGTTTAAATATAAAAATAAGAAGAAATCTACCAGGTAGATTTTTCCTCTTAATTATAAATCTTGGTCTTCAAATAAAATTTTATTTGGAGAATAGTTTTCATTAGAGCTGGATGCAGGGCTGTGGAGTCGGACTCGGAGACAATTGTGGGTACCTGGAGTCGGAGTCGTGGGTACCATAAACTGAGGAGTCGTAGGATTTATCTACCGACTCCACAGCCCTGGCAGGATGGCAAACTGATCTAGTACTATATTATAAACAATTTTATTCCGACTATTCTGTTGGCATGAACAAAACATCTTTTGTTATTGCCTGAAAAGCTTAAGCATTTTAGTTTATCAGTCATTTCTGCCATCTTCTTATCTATCTGGATAAAATAAATACATTTAAGACCTTGATGTTTATTTTTATTTTTCTCCCCTTTGAGGAACAAGTCCAAGGCAGCTCCAGCCATCCATTCATAAGAATAGATCGCACTGCCTCTTTTCAGGTAGCAAACAGCAGCAAAAATGCACTTAGCTTGACTTGAGTCATTTCCAGCCTTTGTTCTACGCTCAGCTTTTAATGAGACAATCCTTAATGTGACAACAAAAACACGTGAAAAGATAAGCTTTATCCTTCCAGCAATAAACAGAAAAGAGGAGCTGTGTTTTTGTCTACATATATGTATCAAGCATCCCCATCTCAAGTGGCATGTCAATGAAAGACCTATATTTATTGTTCTTCACAGATGCATCTTTCAACGCCTTTAGACCCTGCGGCTCTATCTAAAGACGAGCTCTACTGATTGCTTTTATTAATGGTACATTTTGACAAAACTCTCTATGTGAATTATTTACCAAGTATACACAGAAAAACCTTGACAGTGCCTAAAAGGGCTAGTCATGTCCTATAATCTACGTTGGATGAACAATGTACTATGAACCGAAAAACTGGCTTTTGTAGCAAAAATACTGGCTTAGACCCTTTTGTTCCTTTAAATTCAAATATAGGTCCTTTTATGCTCTTTACTAAATGTATACCATCCTAACTGTATCTTAAAAGTAATTTTGAGGGACAGCATAATACAAATGCAAAATGTCTGAAGAAAAGAAGACAAAAGCTTATTGATTAAAGTCAATTATGCAGTCAGGTTCATAATAAAACTCAATACTGATCTGTGGGCATGATGCTAACATAATCAGTCAGACTGAGAAATCTAGTCTCAGACCATATTGATCCATGTCAAGATCAACTTTCAGCTGCATTGGTGCATGGGAGAATTATTTAATTCAAGCTGAAAGATCTACAGCATCATGTCTTGAAAAGACACACAGGCTAATTTGAACCACTTGGATTTGCACTGTCAAAGCAAGAGTCATATCTATGTGACAGATTTCACAAAGGTGGAGGCAGTATATAAATAGCTCGACAAAACACTGATGGGTCAAGGTACAAGGATTTATTTATACACATTTCCTAAAGCAATCTCTAAAGCAGTAGTCTGAAGGACTGAATACTAATCTTCAATTATCCTTAAGACGACTGCACTCATCGCGTCATCAACTAGATATAAATTTGTTTTCATTCATATGTCCAATATGTCATATGTACAAGCATTCAAATGTCCATTCAGAAACAAACTGTTTGATGTTGCGCTATCATTTGAATTCTAGGGCCAACAGAAAACCCAAATCATAGTTACCAGATGCTAGGGTCCCACCTTAGGGGTCAGCGCCCAAGAAAAAGATCTTGGTGTCATTGTATATAATACGCTGAAACCTGATGCCCAATGTGTGGTGGCGGTCTAAAAACCAAACAAGATGCTGGGAATTATTAGAAAAGGGATGGTAAATAAGACTTAAGTGTTATAATGCCTCTGTATCACTCCATGGTGTGACTTCACCTTGAGTATTGTGTTCTGTTTTGGTCGCTGTACCTCAAAAAACATATGGCAGAATTAGAAAAGGTTCAAAGAAGAGCGACCAAGATGACAAAAGGGATAGAACTCCTTTCATATGAGGAAAAACTAAAGAGGTTAGGGCTTCTCAGCTTGGAAAAGAGACAGCTGAGGGGAGATACGATTGAAGTCCACAAAATCCTGAGTGGCCTAGAACAGGTACAAGTGAATCAATTGCTTTCTCCATCAAAAATTATAAAGACTAGGGGACACTCGAAGTTACAGGGAAATGCTTTTAAAACCAATAGGAGGAATATTTTTTTTGCGCAGAGATGCGATAACAACGGTTATCGTAGCTGGTTTTAAAGAAGGTTACCCTGGGGGTCGGTAGCAAGGAATGTTGCTACTATTTGTTTTTTTTGACAGGTACTTGTGACCTGGATTGGCCACTATAAAAACAGGATACTGGGCTAGATGGACCATTGGTCTGACCCAGTATGGCTATTCTTATGGTCATATTAACAACATAAATAAGCTTTCAAAGCATTAAGCTACTTATAAAAATGTGGGTCTTGAGAGGGGAATAGCAGGTCACCTACAGTATGTGTGGAGGACATGTAGGCACCTATTTAAAGCCTGTTTCAGAAAGGCACATACAGTGGCATAGTAAGGGGGGGGGGCTGGGAGGGTGGTTCGCCCCAGGTGCCGTGTTGGTGAGGATGCAGGTACCCGTCCTCCTCTCCCCCTCCTGCTCATTCCCTGCCACTCCCCACTGCCACGCATGCGCGTCACTTCCCTTCCCCCGTACCTCTGTAAAGTTTCTGGCACTAGCAGCCACCCCCAACCTGCTGTTGCACCAGTGTTTGCTCTTCCTCTGAAGTCACTTCCTGCGGCCTAGGAAGTGACATCAGAGGAAGAGCCGACGCTGGCACAACAGCAGGTTGGGGAGGAGTTGCTGCTTGCACCAGGAATGTTACAGAGGTATGGGGAAGGGAAGCGGTTTGCGCACGGCAGGAGGGGGCAGGGAAGGAGTGTGTGGAAGTGGGGGGAGAAGAGGGTGGGGGAGGGGTGTCATGACCCCGGGCGCCTCGTACCCTCGCTACGCCACTGGGCATATAAGCACTTATTTGTCTTCATAAAATACTAGGAACAAAGGGTTCCTTTTACAAAGGTGCGTTAGGGCTTTAAGGGCTGAATTGCCACGCGCGCTAGACCTTAACGCCAGCATTGAGTTGGCGTTAGTTCTAGAAGCATAGCGTGCGGTAATTTTGTGTATGTGCTAATTTCTTTAGCGCACCTTAGTAAAAGGAGCCCAAAGTAATTGCTCAGGATTAGGCAAAAATGTTTGCATGTAAAGAATGTGTGTAGTATTATAAACAGGTGCAAAAATCATGACTCCATCCACACACTGCATCCAAACTTCACCCCAGAACATGCCTATAGGCAGGTTGCATAAAAGTGCCTTCTTTACACCACACATAGTTTTACACATAAAACCCCTGGGTAATTTTATAAAATCCCCTTTACACACAAAAATATATTTATAAAATTGTCCCCCAAATGTTTACATCACTATTTAGTCTACTCTCTCCAGTTATTATAATGTTATTCAATAAATAATTTTCTATTCATAATCTAAATTGTATAATATCTACTGTAATGACAATCACCTCCCTACTCCGAACCTCAAGCTCCCTCCAACTCTTCCGCAAACACCTAAAAACCTGGCTATTCTCAAAACGGTAACACTTCCCCCCTCTTAGGCCTCTCACCTTCCCCTTTACACCTAACTCTTTAATCTCTCCACTGTAGTTCCTCTCTCATCCTTCTTCCTGTAAACCGTGCCGAGCTCCGAATTCGTGGAGATGGTACGGTATATAAACCCAAGGTTTAGTTTAGTTTAGTCATTTTAGAAGGTTTGTGTGGCATTTGCATGTACACTTAAGAAAAGCCACTATTTATCCAAGTATGACCTGAGTACACAGTTTTCAAAAGGACATGTTTCAGGAGGTCCAGGCAAATACATGCATATTTTCAATTTTGTGACTGCAATATGTGCACACTTAAAAAAAAATCTAGACCATTGCATTTACAATCTGGTCTGAAGCACATGTAAGTGCCAGTTAACTACTCATCTGGGCCTGGAGTCTGCAGGAGTGAATGAATTGGCAACTGTGCTTTATCTCTGTTTGAAACTTGCTTCCAAAATCTAAAATTAAGGGCTAAACTCCTAAAAACTTGTGTTAAAAACCGATGGGCCACAGCGATTTTAAAAAAGTGTGTCATTCTCCAAAAAATGCTCATTCTAATGAGGTTGATGGAGAGTAGCAAAGATTCGATAAATTTGTATGTGTCCATCGCTGGTGAAAGCAATGGGCACATGCGCAAAATAAATGCAAAACAAAAAACCTCAACAAATTGAGCCACCACAATCAAGCAACCCTCCTCCCAATGGCAGTGAGAGAGATGCCCACCCGCCACTAAACAACACCCACCTGGACAGCGGGAGAGATACCCACTCTCTCACGCTTCCACACAACCCCCCTCCCCCCTCTCTGTGTTTCCTATGACCCTCCGCTCTCTCCCCCTTACTTTACTTAGATGGCTGGCTGGAGGGATGTCTACTCCCTTCTGCCAGCAGGCCCGTCTCTTCAAAATGGCGGGCCATCCCCTCTCCGGTACATTCTGGGATGCACCGGGAAGGGGCCTGCGGATCCGATTGGCCCAGGCTGTTTAAGGCCCCTCCTATGGGACTCAAACAACATGGGCCAATCAGAGCCTCAGGCCCCTTCCTGGATGTACCGGGTTTGTACTTTCAGCATTGATGTATTTTTTGCTGTTGCACTTGGTAAATAAATATATATTTACCCCCCCCACTCTAAAAAAACAAACAAAAAATCTAACCATTAAAGTAGGACATTTCAGTAATTACCGTATTTTCACGCAAATAACACGCACCCGTATAAAACGCGCACACGTGTATAGCGCGCAGAAATCACGATGATAAGCACAAAAACTTTGGTATAACGCGCTCACGATTATACCGCGCATGCTGCCCGACTCTCCGTTCACCCCCCTGACTTCCGTGCACTGCCCCGCCTCTCCGTGCGCTGTCCCGACTCTCCGTTCACCCCCCTGACTTCCGTGCACTGCCCCGCCTCTCCGTGCGCTGTCCCGACTCTCCGTTCACCCCCCCCTGACTTCCATGCACTGCCCTGACTTTCCGTGCGCTGTCCCGACTCTCCGTTCACCCCCCCTGACTTCCGTGCACTGCCCTGACTTTCCGTGCGCTGTCCCGACTCTCCGTTCACCCCCCTGACTTCCGTGCACTGCCCCGCCTCTCCGTGCGCTGTCCCGACTCTCCGTTCACCCCCCCCCGACGTCCGATTCATCCCCCCCCCGGCAGGACCATTCGCACCCCCACCCCGAAGGACCGCCGACTCCCCGACAATATCGGGCCAGGAGGGAGCCCAAACCCTCCTGGCCACGGCGACCCCCTACCCCCACCCCGCACTACATTACGGGCAGGAGGGATCCCAGGCCCTCCTGCCCTCGACGCAAACCCCCCTCCCCCCCAACGACCGCCCCCCCCAAGAACCTCCGACCGCTCCCCCAGCTGACCCGCGACCCCCCCTGGTGACCCCCCGCGACCCCCCCACCCCCCTTCCCCGTACCTTTGGTAGTTGGGCCAGAAGGGGAGCCCAAACCCTCCTGGCCACGGCGACCCCCTAACCCCACCCCGCACTACATTACGGGCAGGAGGGATCCCAGGCCCTCCTGCCCTCGACGCAAACCCCCCTCCCCCCCAACGACCGCCCCCCCCAAGAACCTCCGACCGCTCCCCCAGCCGACCCGCGACCCCCCTGGCGACCCCCACGACCCCCCCACCCCCCTTCCCCGTACCTTTGGAAGTTGGCCGGACAGACGGGAGCCAAACCCGCCTGTCCGGCAGGCAGCCAACGAAGGAATGAGGCCGGATTGGCCCATCCGTCCTAAAGCTCCGCCTACTGGTGGGGCCTAAGGCGCGTGGGCCAATCAGAATAGGCCCTGGAGCCTTAGGTCCCACCTGGGGGCGCGGCCTGAGGCACATGGGCCCAACCCGACCATGTGCCTCAGGCCGCGCCCCCAGGTGGGACCTAAGGCTCCAGGGCCTATTCTGATTGGCCCACGCGCCTTAGGCCCCACCAGTAGGCGGAGCTTTAGGACGGATGGGCCAATCCGGCCTCATTCCTTCGTTGGCTGCCTGCCGGACAGGCGGGTTTGGCTCCCGTCTGTCCGGCCAACTTCCAAAGGTACGGGGAAGGGGGGTGGGGGGGTCGTGGGGTCGGCCAGGGGGGTCGCGGGTCGGCTGGGGGGGCGGTCGGAGGTTCTTGGGGGGGGACGGTCGTTGGGGAGGAGGGGGGTTTGCGTCGAGGGCAGGAGGGCCTGGGATCCCTCCTGCCCGTAATGTAGTGCGGGGGTGGGGTTAGGGGGTCGCCGTGGCCAGGAGGGTTTGGGCTCCCTTCTGGCCCGATATGTCGGGAAGTCGGCGGTCCTTCGGGGTGGGGGTGCGAGTGGTCCTGCCGGGGGGGGGGGGATGTATCGGACGTCGGGAGTCGGCCGGGCAAGAGGGCTTGGGCTCCCTCTTGCTCCGATCGTGGATGCGGGTGCGGTGGGAGCGCGTGCGAGTGGTCGTTCGGGGTGGGGGTGCGAGTGGTCCTGCTGGGGGGGTGAATCGGGCGTCGGGCGGGGTGGGAACTATGTTTGAAAACTTTCGTATACCGCGCTCACGCATATAACGCGCGAGGGGTATGCGCGGTAGGTAAAAACGCGTATAACGCGCGCGTTATATGCGTGAAAATACGGTAGATAGATTGTGAGCCTGCCAGGACAGATGGGGTAAACTGTTCTGAGTTCCCTTGGGGGAACGGTACAGAAAAATTTAATAAATAAATATACAGTATACTGTATTACAATACTGCATAACTACTGGGATTGAGAATGTAGCCACATTCTTTCAAATGGTTATAATTTTCTGAATTCCAAAATTGAAATTATCTGCAATTACTGGTATTACTAATATAATCACCACATTCTCTTAAATAAATATAAAAATTCTCTGAATTCCAAAATCAAAATGGGTCTGCTATTTCCAGATTTGCTAACACATTCTGAAAGCAAAATCTGTATTATGTATTTTCATAAAATTGCCAGGGTCATTATTCAGTAGGATGATTAATTTAACCCCCCCCCTTTTTAAAAAGGAATTCTATGAACGTAGGAGCTGTTACCGTCAAGGCTGGTGCTAAAAACGCTTGCGTGGCATTTTAAAGGAGGAGGTTATATAAACAAGTCATATTCTTACCCTAAGGCAGGGGTATCAAAGCCACTCCCTCGAGGGCCACAATCCAGTCGGGTTTTCAGGATTTCCCCCAATGAATATGCATTAGATCTGTTTGCATGCACTGCTTTCATTGTATGCTAATAGATTTCATGCATATTCATTGGGGAAATCCTGAAAACCCGACTGGATTGCGGCCCTCGAGGAGGGACTTTGACACCCCTGCCCTAAGGGGACCTTCCACTACACTGTGTTAGGTGCTAACTTGTGCCTATCCCAGTGAAAAATGGCCTACTGTAGGATCTGCTACCGTATCATGCAGTAGTTTCTGAATATGTGCGTGCTAAGTGCATGCTAAATAATTTATATATATATATATATATATATATTTATGGGGGCATGGCAAGCAGAGAGTGCACAATTCCTGAAACAAACATCACATCTAAATTACCATATGCTAAACAGTTAGCACAGGAATAATGCAGGAGCCCTTACTACTTATAAAACTGGAAGTGGTAAATGCTCCCGCGATTAGTTTTTAAAAATGGCCGCAAGCCAATGGCAATATTAATGCATGGCCCTTTAGTGGAAAAAATAATAATAGATAACTGGGGTTTTTAGTGCCAGGGTAAAAATGGCATTAGCGCATGGAAAAGGCCCATGTAAGAGCACACTAAGGACAAGTTTTACTGCAGCTTTGTAAAAGGATCCCTAAATTAGAGATTGGCTGAATTTTGTCACTCTCCATATAACCTTTAGATCCAATCCCAGAACACCCGCCAAATCCTGCCCCAATTTAAAACAGATAACATGGACCACGTAGATAGCAATTTTATAAAGGCACCAAAAGTGCCTAGATGCTTTTATTAAACAAACACGCAGAACCAGCACAAAAAAATACCTACATATAAATTTATCCCTGCTCTGAAAAAAGTACAGATGTACACAAGTGCTCGACATATGTATAACGATTCCACCGCTGCTTTGTCCAAACTGTGCCTCCTGATCTTAGCATAGAAGAACACACGTCGGGATGCTGTGGAGCAAAACAAAAGGGGGGTCCCGTTCCTGAAAAAGCCTTTGGGCGAAACTGGTTGAACCTTAAGGTCCTTCCCGAAGTTTAAAAAAAGAATGAAGAAATAGCTAAAGCTAAGTACAAAAGTTTTAAAGTTGTATAGGAAAATTTTATCGATTTGCACAAAACATAGAAAATAGAGCACAAGCACTTTAAAAAAAAAACTAAGGTCTGATGATGAATAAAAGCCAGAAACAAGCCTTCAAATAATTTGGCTGGTAGTTGGCTGGAACTGAAGACCATAGAGGTACTTAGAAAGGTATTATCTGAAAAAAAGATCACTTAGAAATTAGGCACTTTGAAGTTTATTATATGCCGTTGTGGATTGATGGTGTATATTCCAGGAAAATCTATGAATAGATTACAATAAAAAAAGGCACATTCTTTGGATTAGATTCTATAAATGGTGCCTACATTGGCAGTCGCCTACAAAAACAGCGCCGGCAGCGTTGCTTAGGCATCATTTAAATAATCGCCACTAATGGTGCCTACCAGAAAACGTAGGCATTTGCAACGTAGGCCAGGGTTTTACTGACCTACATTGCAGACAAGTTCTTTTGGGAATCATGTCTAACGGCACCCAAGGTCACCTCTACCCCTAACCACCTTGGGTGACCTTGGGTGCCGTTAAGACATGATTCCCAAAAGAACTTGTCTGCAATGTAGGTCAGTAAAATCCTGGCCTACGTAGCAAATGCCTACGTTTTCTGGTAGGCACCATTAGTGGCGAGTATTTAAATGACGCCTAAGCAACGCTGCCGGCGCTGTTTTTGTAGGCGACTGCCAATGTAGGCACCATTTATAGAATCTAATCCAAAGAATGTGCCTACTTTGACCTTAGGTACTGTTAGACGCCTCCTTAGACATGATTACAATGTCTACCTTCATAGGCAGCTACCGGCACATGCTTTTTAAAAATTAAACAAGTTTTTAATTGTTTTTTAATGGCACGGTCAATTACCACACCGATTAAAGCAATTAAGCTAATCGGCGGCATGGCGTCTTTTATAGAATCTGGCCCTTGCTGTGCAACTATCCCCCTCTTTTACAAAGGTGCACTAAGCTTTTTAAAATGCGCTAAATGCTAACGCGTGCATCCTATGGCCGCGTTAGCGCACGCGTTGATTTAGCACGCGCTAAATCCGGGCTAAAACGCTTAGCACGCCTTTGTAAAAGAGGGCCTATGTATATTGAGTTTATGCAGTCACCTAATTCTGTAAGAGCATTTTTCTGAATATAAATCAGACTTTACATTTGAAAAACCTTTTGAAAATGATTCCAACAATGACTTATATGAGTATAACACAAAAGATATTTGTATAGGAGGTTGCAGATTTTCAGAAAAACACTCATTCAGTTAGCGCCCAATGAATTTGAATATCAAGCCTATTATTTCTATCTTTTCAAGCAAACAAAGAGAAATGTATTACAAAAGACAATATTTCTACTGACTTAAAAGGGGCTCTTTTACTAAATGGCATTAAACATATGGGGACAAATTCTATAAATGACACCACAAATTAGTCATAAAAAAAAAATAAATCGATGCCCAATGTTATTCTATAGGGGGTGCTCTTAGGTGAGCGTGCTTTATAAAATAGGTCAATGTTGGGTTTGAGTATTTATGAGCACAATTTGGGGCTGGCCCCCCACTATTCTGTAGCACTGCGTTCATCTTTTGTAAATGCCCCTGACCCACCCATAAAAACACAAGAGCTACCATACTGGGACAGACCATAGAGTCCATCAAGCCCAGTATCCTGTTTCCAACAGTAGCCAACCCAGGTACCTGACAGAACCCATATAATAGCAACATTCCAGAGTTGAGACTATGATGTCATAAAGCCTCAATCCACCAAGGCCTAAGAGTCAAACTCATCAGTGATGTCACAATGGCTTGATTGTCCTATACTTGGCTCACATAAGAATTGCCATACTGGGACAGACTGAAGGTCCATCAAGCCCAGTATCCTGTTTCCAATAGTGGCCAATCCAAGTCACAAATACCTTGCAAGATCCCCCTTCCATGGCCACAGCCCCTTTTGAGTTGTGTGAAATCCAATTCAGGCATCCACTGTTACAGAATAGTGCACAATCAGATTGGCACACAGATCATAATTAGTGTCAATTAAGTGCTTGTTAACTCTAATAATTAAATCACTGAAGTCCATTAACTAATTATTTTGGGCACCGACCTGGGATCTGCGCACAATTTTGGGCATCCAAATTTAGGATTCTTTTATAGAATTCAGAGGTCAATGCATGTGGTAACAGGCTATACTGTACAAATGCATTAAATGGTTGTGCAGTAGCCTGTTACCTCATGTTAAACCATGTGTTATAAAGTTTTCAGAATTATTCTCGGAGGGGGCATGGTACGGACAGAGAGTGGGCATGGTAGTTTCAAGTTTAATGAGGTTTTGATTAATCGCTTAATCATAATTCTAAGCGATGTACATGATAATAAAATTACAAAGTTTGGGAAACAATACAATACTAACAAAAGCTAAGTCCAGTAGGACTACAGACAGACTTGACAAAACTAAGAACACAAGGAGAGGAAGGGAAAAGAACTACAAGTTATTTGAAAGAAAACAAGACATTCAGGGGGAGTACATGAGGAAAGGGGAATTTAAAATTCTACAATAAGATTATACAGTAAGGTTAAAATTGGCTAGGAAACTAGCTTGTTAAATATCAAAGGCATCTTTAAAAATAAAGCTCTTTAATTTACTCTTGAATCTTTCCAAGTTGTTTTCTTCCCTCAAGTAGATAGGAAGCGAATTCCATGTTTGGGGGGCAGTGATAGAAAAAATAAATTGCCGTCTAGTATTGATAATTTTAAGAGACGGGATCGTCAGCAAATGCTGTTCATTAGATCTCAATGTTCTATTAGAAGTGTAGGGAATTAATAATTTATAAATGAAAGCAGGAGTTTTATAAAGAAGAGATTTGAATGTGAGCATTAACATTATCTGGTATCACTCTTCCTTATTGACTTCCTCTCCCTACCCCTACACATGGGTTCAACATCTCTCTGTGCCCTCTCGTCCCCCTCCCCCTGGAACTCTAGAGTTCTGGCACAGGCGGTGAAAATGACTTCTGCAGCAAGTCCTTCTGGGGTCTTTCCTGAATCACATCCCACCTCTTATTATGAAACTTCCTGTGGGCAGATGCGACACAGGAAAGACCCTGGCAGGACTGGCTACTAGTCTGTTTTACTGCTTGTGCTGGTAGGGACTCTGGAGTGTGTTTGTGTGGGAGTGGGAGATGTCAAGAGAGAAATGCCAATCCTGCATAGTAGGGAGGAAGGGGGAGAGAGCAAGCATATTTTTAAAGCAGGTGGTCAGAGAGCAAAGAGGAAATGGATCCTCCCCCAACCCCTGTGCACCTGTGAGTCCATCCTACAACTGACTGCTGGCTATGCCCCTGATGTGTGCTAACCGGCTAATGAAGTTAATACAGAAGCACCTAGCAACATAAATAGGAGGTGATAAGTAGTCCAATGTTAACTTCCTGCAAGTACTGTGTACAAATGCTTATATCAACCCACAACCTGCAATTTAAAAAAATATATAGGGCATGCCCCCAAAAGATGCTGCATTTAATCTGGGCCTAGCATGCAGTAATATCCTGCGTTACAATGTGTTAAGCCCAGTTTTCAAGCATATTTTAGTAAAAGGGCCCCAAAGTGTTAATAATTTTACTACACATTAGAAAATTAGTAGAGTTTATTATGGAAATCACGTACCTTTTCCAGCTATAGGTAAGCAGGGAATAACAATAAATACAATTTAATAACGTTTTCAAATGTAGTAATTCCATTTTCAATGAAGCATGAGCTTTTTACAGTTTTACCACTTCTTGCTAATTTTATCCTATAAGCACTTCATATAGAATCAATTATGCTTAATTATTATTGAGCCATTCTATTTAGATTAGTATTGTATGTTAAAATTATTAGATTTTGCTGGTAATGAAAGATAAATATCATTCTACAGTTTTAGCAAACATACCCATTATCCTTGATGTGGAATATAAGATATAGAGAATCAGAGGGAATATGAAAAGCTTTCCATCCTTTATTCAAAACAGCGTAATACTATTTAAGCACATAGAGCAGTGGTTCCCAAACCTGTCCTGGAGGACCCCCAGGCCAGTCGGGTTTTCAAGATAGCCCTAAATAAATATACATGGAGCAGATCTTCATTCCTGGCATCTCCATTATATGCAAATCTCTGTCATGCATATTCATTAGGGCTATCTTGAAAACCCGACTGGCTTGGGGGTCCTCCAGGACAGGTTTGGGAACCACTGCCATAGAGAGACCTTTGTGTTTGTCATCAAATATACACTAACTCTTAATGCAGTTTATTAAGGCTCCTTTTACTACTGTGAGCTAATGGATTACAAGCATGTTTCTGGAACGAATTATGCTCGCAATCCAAGTTTTACTGTACTCTAATTTACACATGTTTTCCCACAGACCTTCGGCACAGGCATTTATACCAGCTATGGGGCTGGTATAAGTGGTTGCATCTAAATTGTTTATGGTTTATTGAAAGTTTCTATACTGCTACTAATGACTGGGGAGTCAATTCAGAGTGGTTTACTTGAGCTTCTGTGATGGCGTTACAATACATGAATTTCTGTAAACAGTTGCATAGTGAGGACGCGCTCTCCTCTCTGCCCCCCCACCCCCTCCTCCTGCACAACACTCGTGTCCTCCCTTCCCACCCCCTTCACTAGCGCAAGCAGCTTCTCCAGCCTGCTGCTTGCGCTGGCTTTCCCTCTGATGTCACTTCCTGGCCCCGCGACCTGGAAGTGATTTTAGAAGGAGCCAGGTTAGCGCGAGCAGCAGGCTAGAAGTAGTTGCTCTCAGATTTTTAAATAGGTAATGGGGGGGGCAGGGAAGGGAGGGCGCGAGCATGGCGTGGGGGGGTGAAGAAGGGCCGGCCCCCTCAGCAAGACAGCGTTGATATATATTTATATCTACAACATTCTAATCCTCTTGAAATAAGCAACCCGTTTTTTTGACAAATACTTTAAAACTCACTGACAAAACAACTAATAAATGTTGTAATATTTAAAATAAGCATAATGTAATAGTCCTTACAAAGTTGTGACACATCTATCTGGTTATGTGCTCCTTTAGGGTTCAGCTTCTGTGCTTTGTTTGAAGGGATCGGCTTGTATGACTGGCCTGTTGCTCTGTACATGGCCTGTACCCATAATGTCCTATCTTGCTCATCATCACTGGCAAATGTGACCGTATCTCCTTCTTTCACAGCATTGAAGAACATTCGACCACCCTGAAAACCTGCAGATATAAGTTAATATTTATTCATTACTTGTTGGAATATTTCATTTCTATCTCTATCTCTACCTCTGTCTTTTTATTTTTATTTTTCATACTGTTTCTTCAGGTACTTTAGTTAGATTGTGAGCCTTTGGGACAGTTAGGGAATTTCCAAGTACCTATCTTATTTATTTAGTTTTTATTTATTGTATCTTTAATGCATCATTTTTGTAAACCGCTTAGAAACCTCACGGTTATTAGCGGTATATAAGAATTAAATTAAATTAAATTAATAAAAACGCATCACAAAATTACAGCTTAATTAACAAAAAAAATAGAGAGAGAATAACTACCTCTGACTTAAAACAGGTCATACATATAAATTAATAACTGCCACTTCTGTCTGGCAGGAACATTCTTGAGTCAACGTTCGCATTGCTCATTGTTTAACTACTTGATTAGCATATCAAGAACATGCTTCGTATCAGAAGATAAAATTTATTTTTTTAAAAACACATCAGTAGGAGCTTCTTCCTGAAGATAGTCCTTGGAAAAAAAAAATATTGAAATTTCAACTGTGCAGTTATGTTCTTTTCAGTCAACTTTCTGTTTGAATCAGACGAATGACTTATTTTGCTGAGGTGAGCTAAAAATTAGTGTGTGCTAAATGCCATGTAGCCCATAGGCATATATTGGGCTGCATGGCTTTTAGTGCTGCCAAATCCATAAGTGCACCTAGGTAAAAGGACCCCTAAGACAGACTGAGATTTGATAATGCCTTATGATTGAAGGAATCTACCAGGTACATTGCAAAACCTGGTGAACAACATACTTTTGTGGCATGTTAGAACATTGTGTCAGAGCACCTAAATGACACCTTGGGGGTCATTTAGTAAAGTGGGTTAAGCGCTTAAGCTCAGATTCTATAAATGATGTGCGCAGAATTGAATCGGTTCAACGGACAGCCACCAGGATGATCTCGGGGCTCAAGGGTCTCTCGTACGAAGAGAGACTGAACAAATTGCAGCTCTACATTCTTGAGGAACGTAGGGAGAGGGGAGACATGATCGAAACATTTAAGTACCTCACGGGACGTGTCGAAGTGGAAGATGATATTTTCTTTCTCAAGGGTCCCTCGGCCACAAGAGGGCACCCGCTCAAACTCAGGGGCGGAAAATTTCATGGTGACACCAGAAAGTATTTCTTCACAGAGAGAGTGGTTGATCATTGGAACAAGCTTCCAGTGCAGGTGATCGAGGCAGACAGCGTGCCAGACTTTAAGAATAAATGGGATACCCATGTGGGATCCCTACGAGGGTCAAGATAAGGAAATTGGGTCATTAGGGTATAGACAGGGGGTGGGTAAGCAGAGTGGGCAGACTTGATGGGCTGTAGCCCTTTTCTGCCATCATCTTCTATGTTTCTATGTTTCTAATGCTATGTGCCTAAGCTTAATTGGCATCGATAATTGACAATAAACAACTTGTAATTGACATCAATTGCACTTATTGAGATGATAGGCGTCTACCACTTTGAGGTAGGTACCTACCAGAAAGTAGGTGTGGTTAGGTGGAAAATCGTGGGCATGTTTTACATGTAGGCGCCTGTTTTACGCTTAGGTATAGCTAGGTCATAACTTAGGCACACTCATTTAGGTCAAGTTCAAGTTTCATTATTTTTTTTTTTAAGTCAATGTATATTTATTAAATTTTTGAAATTACAACAAGATGCATACAAATGAACTGCATATTGAAGATCACACAGTACGGTACAAAACTTGTACATAATCTAGAAACAGATATATAAGAACCATTATGAATGCACAAAACGAGAGTGCAACTTTCGAAAAAATGAGCCGTATCGGCTAAATACACTAAAGCATGAATACAAATAATAAAATACAGAGAACATAATAGAAAGAAGGATGGAGGAGAAAACAAAAGTGAAGAGTAAAGATTAAAGAGTGGAGCTTTGTAAATACAATTTGAGGGAGTTCCAATATACTGGAAACGAGAGTAGCAATTATAGGATTTGGCTAAGTACGCTTCATACCTATAAGTCAGGCAAATCAGATGCCACCATTGGGAATGGGAAACTTTAGATAAGTCTTTCCAGGAGCCAAGAAGAGTTTTCAACGCCAAGGTTAAAAGTATATCCAGCAAGTGAGCATCATCCATAGATAATTGGTCAGCAAATGCAGAAGATTTCAATAAAAGCATCTGGTAAGTTAAGGAGATATTAATGTGAAAGATGGAAGAAATCGTAGTCCAAACAGAGTTCCAGAAAGCACTGCTAGAGGGGCAGCTAAAGAGTAAGTGCCAAAGGGATCCAGGTTCAGAATTACAGGTCCAACAGAATTGTGGAAAAGAGGAATTGATCCTATGCGATTTGAGGGGAGTCCATTGGGCTCTATGGAGAAGGAAGAATATACTATGTAGACTAGAAGCTGATCTAGAAGTATGAAAAGTTTCATTATTTTTAATATACCGACTATCGACAAGTATCTAGCCGGTTTACAGTGCTAAGATAAAATAAAAAATTAAAATAATACTTATAGAAGGGGAAGGAGTGAACATTAAAGATGTTTTACAAAGACAAACATGAAAGTGGGGGTATCGGGAGAAGAGGGGGTAAATAATTACATTGTTAAAAATAATAAAGAGAGGGAAAAAAAAATTAATTAAGTTTCAAGTTTTATTAATTTTGATATACCAACCATCAAGTTAATATCTGGCAGGTTAACAATATGTTTAAAAGAAAGAGAAACTAATCAGAACTAAAAATAAAAAATAAAAAAAAGAGGCATTGTGTATATACATATAACATCACAAGACGAACTAGACCGTGAGGATAAGAGGGAAGGGAGGGTGAAGTTTCATATTTGAGAAGAAAATGGAGATAGTGGGGTAAGGATAAAACATAATGGAGAGGGGCGCTTTAAAGAAAGCGGTTCTTGTTGGTACAAAGAAGAGGAAGGGAGAAGGGATGTAACATTAGGAATTGGGTCGCTTCTTAAAAGCGGTTGGCAGACTTTGGGAATGAGAAATTTAGAAACTGTGGAATGCATCTTGAAATAAAAACGTTGCCATAAATATGGTGCACCTAAGATTAGGATGCCTATTAATGCCTAAGTCCACTTTAGGTACAATTCTATTAAGTGTGCCTAACTTTATAGAATTGCACCTAAGTGCCACAATATTCGGCACCTAAGTTTTAGGCACCCTTTATAGAACTGGGCCTTTAATGTGCGTTTTACTGTTGCAATTGCTAGTATACAACTGTGATATGTGTTTTCCCATATTCTAGCAGCTACCACGCGGTTAAGGGCTCTTATCCTAAGGGGTGCGGCAAGGATGGAAAATGGGCAGCATTATCCAGGTAGCATACTGCACTTACCACATGCTAACTGGCTAACGTGCAGTTAATGAAGGACCACTTACTGCTTCCTTGTTAACTGATGGAAGTACCATTGGGAACATTAACGCAGGCCTAAATAAGAAAATTCTAGAGACACTTCCACTATGTGTCACTTAAAATTTGCAGTTACTGTGTGGTAAAGTCATACATTAAGCCACAGTAACTGTAAACTTTTAACTTTGCTTAACAAAAAGGCCCCTTAATGCTCTGTGAAACCTGGCAGATCATCATCAATGGGTCTGTCACATCCTAGACTGCTTAAGGCGGCATAAGCTGTACACCAGTGTATCGCAAACAGTTTGCCTCCTGAGATTTCAGGTGTGCTGCGGTACACTGGGGAAGAGGAGAGATGCCGGCTCCAGCTGACTGTCTACAGGACGTGCCTCTCGCGAAGAGTGGCACGTCCTGTAAGCAATCTCCCGACACTGGCACCTCTTCTCTCTGCCGGCCCTTCTCTCCAGCTCTTCACTCCTCTCGGCGCAAGGCCCGATTGAAGGGCCTTTGTGCATGCACCGAATTCACGCATGTGCATGACGTCATCACACGGACGCCAGTGCACTTCCAGGTGTCTCGAGCCGGGGACACTAGGTTTAGTGTGACCCGGCTCGAAAAAGTTTGCGAGATACTGCTGTACACCAAACTAGAAATGTGTGAATTCAATAAAAAGCTCCTGGAATATAAAATTTCATTAGAGGGGCAATTTCATGTCCCCCCCTCCCTTAAGAAATGTTTACATTTACAGAGTACAAAGTTTCAAAGAATTGACCAACTTAACATGATAACTTCCTTAAGTGCTCTTTGAATAAACTGTGGTAACATTTTGCAGTTTCACACAACCACAATGAGGATAACAATTCACTTAATTTAGCAAAAATGCTCAAACAAAATTGTTAAATCATGTCCAATGAAAGGTCATACACCAGAGACTTACTTAACATCAAAAAACGCAGGGAGATCATGAATCACAGTGGGGGCCAGAATGATACCATAATGGAGTTTATTCAATTGAATGTTTTTTTTTTGTATTAACTAAGTTATAAACCTCATTTATGACCCAAGGAATCCTGTTTTTGTTTTCAAGTCCTTTACCTCTGTATTGTATGTTGTAACTGTTCTCTGGGATTACACAAAGCCTGCTTTTTTGTTGTTGTTGTTTGTTTATTGATCGTCTGTAGTACCTGAAGATTGGAGGGTGGCCAATGTTACACCAATTTTTAAAAAGGGCTCCAGGGGAGATCTGGGAAATTACAGACTGGTAAGCCTCACTTTAGTGCTGGGCAAAATGGTAGAAACAATTATAAAAAATAAAATTGTGGAACACGCAGACCAGGGGTCCCCAAAGTCCTTCTTTGAGAGCCGAATCCAGTCAGGTTTTCAGGATTTCCCCAATGAATATGCATGAGATCTATGTGCATGCTCTGCTTTCAATGCATATTCATTGGGGAAATCCTGAAAACCCGACTGGATTCAGCTCTCAAGGAGGGACTTTGGGGACCCCTGACGTAGACAAATATGATTTAATGAGACGGAGTCAGCATGGGTTCAGTCGAGGGAGATCTTGCCTCATCAATTTGCTTGACTTCTTTGAAGGTGTGAATAAACATGTGGATAATTGTGAGCCAGTTGATATAGTGTATCTAGATTTTCAGAAAGCTTTTGATAAAGTTCCTCACGAGAGGCTCCTGAGAAAATTTAAGTGTCATGGGATAGGTGGCAAAGTTCAGTTGTGGATTAGGAATTGTTTATCAGATATAAAAAAGAGGGTAGGGTTAAATGGTCATTTTTCTCAGTGGAGTGCCTCAGGGGTCTTTACCGGGACCGGTGCTTTTTAACTTATTTATAAATGATCTGTAAATTGGAATGACAAGTGAGGTGATTAAATTTGCAGATGACACTAAACTGTTTAAAGTTGTTAAAACACATGCGGATTGTGAAAAATTGCAGGCGGACCTTAGGAAATTGGAAGACTGGGTTTCCAAATGGCAGATAAAATTTAATGTGCACAAATGCAAAGTGATGCACATTGGGAAGAATAACCTGAATCACAGTTACCGGATGCTAGTGTCCATCTTGGAGGTTAGCACTCAAGAAAAGAATCTGGGTATCATAGTAGACAATACAATGAAACATTCCGCTCAATGTGCAGCGGTTGCCAAAAAAGCAAACAGGATGCTAGGAATTATTAAAAAAGGGATGGTTAACAAGACTAAGAATGTTATTATCCCTCTGCATTGTTCTATGGTGCGACCTCATCTGGAGTATTGCATTCAATTCTGGTCTCTTTATCTCAAGAAAGATATAGTGGAACTAGAAAAGGTTCAAAGAAGAACAACCAAGATGGTAAAGGGGATGGAACTCCTCTTGTATGAGGAAAGACTAAAATGGTTAGGGCTCTTCAGCTTGGAAAAGAAACGGCTGAGGGGAGTAGAACAGGTACAAGTGGATCGATTTTTCACTCCGTCAAAAATTACAAAAACTAGGGGACACTTGATGAAGTTACAGGGAAATACTCTTAAAACCAATAGCAGGAAAAAATTTTCACTCAGAGAATAGTTAAGCTCTGGAACGCATTGCCAGAGGTTGTGGTAAGAGCGGATAGCGTAGTAGGTTTTAAGAAAGATTTGGACAAGTTCCTGGAGGAAAAGTCCATAGTCTGTTATTGAGAAAGACATGGGGGAAGCCACTGCTTTGATAGTATGGAATAATGCTACTCCTTGGGTTTTGGCCAGGTACTAGTAACCTAGATTGATCACCATGAGAACAGGCTACTGGGCATGATGGATCATTGGTCTGACCCAGTAAGGCTATTCTTATGTCCTTATTAAGCGGAAGCTTCAACAAAAACAGCAGTGCTGGATTTCTGAACTTGACACTGTGTGGCCCTTTGGGCTAAATCAGAGAACTGAATGGCATGCATGTGCTGTTTCCAGAATTGATGTATTGAGATAAGAACTGAAAATTTGAGTGGCTTTTTAAAAAAATACATAACTGCAGACGGTTTCAGTGTTCTATGCAGCTATTAATGTCAGCGCACAGATAATTTTTTTAGGGGGGGGAGGGAGGGCAGCCACAGTTTGACGAAACAAGGAACCCTTTTCGGGATGTTCTGTACTCCTGGATGATGCGAACCGGTTGGACTGAATGGACACCGAAAGCCGTTTTTTGCTGTGAAGATTGCACTTTTGGAGAAAAGTTGATGTTGCCGGTGTCACCAGACAAGTTTGAGCAATGATGCACATAAAAGTTTTCTTCTTCACTTTGAAACTTTAAAACATACGCTGGTGGAGGTTGTTTTTATGCTAACGATAGTATTCATGATAGCTATATAGCACTGTATATATGGTGCTGTCACGTTAGCCGGGGGGCTTTTTTTTCTCCGTGCATTTTTCGATGTTAAGTAAGTCTAGTGTATGACCTTTCATTGGGCATGATTCAACAATTTTGTTTGAGTATTTTTACTAAATAAAATTTTGCAGTTACCATGCAGTGCTCAATGTTAACTGTTGGTGGCATGCCCAGAGACAACACAGAGGCAACACACACTTATGTGTCAAGCGCATAGCAGACAGTGCTGATGCACTTAAAGTCACCTACTGAGGAAGAGTTAAGTGATCTACATTATCTCCTGTATTAATAGTCACATTCAGTAAGGTGCAGTGCATGCTCATTGCCTTTTCCATTTTACACTATGCGGTTAATACAGGAATACTAAATGTCAAGCCATCCCAATAACTGTTAGCATGGTCAGGCACTAATTGTATATATGGTGTTCAAAACTGCACACAGAACTTTGGGAACATGCCCAAATTCCATGTACAATTTAATTATTAAGTGGATGAGTGGCCTAGTGGTTAGAGCACTTTGGGACCCATCCCAGGGGCGGTCAGTTTATTTATTAGATATCTGTATGGAAAACTTGTCAAAGGCTTTGCTAAAATCTAAATATACCGCATCTAGCGCACATCCTCTATCCAATTCTCTGGTCACCCAGTCAAAGAAATTGATCAGATTTGTCTGACAAGACCTACCTCTAGTGAATCCATGTTGCCTCTGGTCCTGTAATCTACAGGATTCCAGAAACTTGACCATTCTCTGTTTTAAAAGTGTTTCCATTAATTTGGTCATCACAGAAGTCAGAATTACTGGCCTGTAATTCCCTACTTCTGCCTTACTTCCAGTTTTGTGGAGAGGGACCACATCCACCCTTCCTCTGGTACCACTCCTGACTCTAGAGACTCATTGAAAAGGTCAATCAGTGAAGCTACCAGAACTTTCCTAAGATCTTTCTGCACTCTAGGAAGTACACCATCCGGCCTCATTGCTTTGTCTTTATTTTAGCTAGCTCCTCACGAACACAACTGTCTGAAAATCGATCAGGGTCTATTACTCCTCCATACCTATTCACATTTGTCTTCTGCGGTCCCGCTCCCAGTGCTTCAGCCGTGAAAACATAACAGAAATATCTGTTAAGCAATTCGGCCTTTTCTTTATCAGCTTCTACATATTCCTCCCCTTCACCTTTGAGTCTCACAATGCCACTTTTGCACTTCTTCCTATCACTAATATATCTAAAAAATGTCTTGTCTTCTCGCTTTACTGTGTCAGCTATTTTTTCTTCCATTTGCATCTTTGCTTTCCTGACTACAAGACAAGCCTCTCTTAACTTTTCCAGATATTTTTGCCTGTCTTCCTCTTTCTGCTATATTTTGCAGTTTTTGAAAGCTAACCTCTTATTCCTTACCTTCTCAGCTACTACTTTTGAGTACCAAAGTGGCCTTCTTTTCCTCCTACTATTATTTACTTGCCTCACAAAAAGGTTTGTTGCCCTTACAATCGCTCCTTTCAGTTTTGTCCACCGCATTTCTACTCCTTCCAGACGTTCCCATCCAGACAATAATTCCTTGACGTAAACCCCCTCATGGTCTCTGAAGGATGGGATTATGGCTGCCCATTACAGTCTCAGAAGAAACAGGTTTCTAATTGTGGGGCTCCAACCCAAATAACTTTCTGAGAGGTACTACTTCCTAGAGAACTTCATGCATTCTCCCATTTTCTTTAATCAAATCTAGTTCCTTGATTTTATTTCCTCTCTTCCATTTTCTTGTGCAAGACCACCCTCCCCATACATACACACACAAAGTTGCTTTCTCTGCATGCTATATTTTAATATCCTTCTCCAGTAGCTCATTTATATTTTTCTTCACTAGAGCTCCGAATCTTTTAATTGTGCAAAACCAACTCATTCAAACACCATCTTCCCCATCTCATAGTAGAGTAAAAGAAACTGGTGAATGATCCAAAATTAGAATTCCCCATGTTCACACTTGTGTAACTTTCACATTTCTTCCTTGCCCACCCATCACATATCAATCCTGGAGTAAGACTGGTGAGAGTATAGTACAATTTCTCTTATGTGGATTCTCCCACCACCAGGCATTTTTGGGGCAATTCTATAACAGAATGCCTCCATTTACATGCCCCAGTAGGTACGTAAAGAAATGTTTTTGTACTTGTTATATTGTCAATTTTGCAGTTTTACCCCATTTTACTAAGCAACGACAGAGGTTTCTACCATGGCCCAGAGCGCTAAATTCTCCGACACTCATAGGAATTCTATGAATGTTGCAGCAATGTCGGAGCATTTAGCGCTTCAGGTCACGGTAGAAACTCTACCTGGCTTAGTAAAAGAAGGCATTAGTCTGTAAATCACTCTGATGTTTTTTTTAAAGGTGGTACAGCAAATGTTTTAATAAACATTCTATAAGGACACCCAGGAGATCAGGAGTCATTATAGAATACTAGTACTGTATAACCCAATATTAGCGCACATTATGTTTTTTCCTGTCCCTAGTGGACTCACAATCTAAGTTAGTACCTCAGTTGCATATATAGGATCTCAAAGTCCCTCCTTGAGGGCCACAATCCAGTCGGGTTTTCAGGATTTCCCCAATAACATGGTTTCAGATCATTGATTGAACCGTATCCACGTCATCCTCATCTTGGTTAGGCTGAGAACTTTTCAGCACCCCCTTGTAAATGCTAATTATTCCTGTATTAACATGCACAAGGGGTGCATAACTGCAGGAGCTTAGATATAGAATTAGTTAGTTATAGAATTTCCCCTCATATTCACCTGGCTGAGGATCTGTATAATCCACAGTGTATCCTTCGAGTTGCATTAGCTCCTGTGGCTCAGATTTCTTTTCTCGATAACTGCACATTGCAAAGGTGTACTGGCTCACCTACACAAGGAGATAGATTTAGAAATGGGAAACTGGTTATTTTAGAACCTAACTTTACTTTAGAATAAGACATGAAAATGCAAATAGAATAATTGCTCATTTGCAATCAGTAATCCACCATGAATAAATCTAGAGGTGGAGAGGGGAGGGGGGGGGAAGATACAAATTTTATTTAAATATAATATAATACTTTGGACAAACAGTATTTAGCAATTTTTACTAAGTAGTCACATCCTCAAAAGAAGGATTCTGTATTTTTCCAAATTTTCCATCTTGACTTAATTTATTCAGAAAATAAAAATATTAGAGTTCATTAATTTCTGTGAACTAGGTCACTTACACACAAATGTGTACTAATAAGATTTAGGGGCTCATTTTCAAAGCATTTACCCCCCTCTTTTACAAAGGCGTGCTAAGCTGTTTGGCACGCGCTAAATATTAGTGTGCGCTAAACACACGCTAAATGCTAATGCGTGCATGTTATCCTACGGACGCCTTGATTTAGCGCGCGTTAAAACGCTTAGCGCGCCTTTGTAAAAGAGGGCCTTAGACAAAGTGCCATTGGTTACCTAAGTGCTTTGAAATCAGCCCGTCAAATATAATATATAAGTCATAAAATAGGACAGAACAATCATCATTGGTAGAACTATGCATACGTAAGAACATAAGAAGTTGCCTCCACTGGGTCAGACCAGAGGTCCATCGTGCCCAGCGGTCCGCTCCCGCGGCGGCCCATCAGGTCCATGACCTGTGAAGTGGTTCCTGACCATTTTTATAACCTACCTCTGGTTCTATCTGTACCCCTCAATCCCCTTATCTTTTAGGAACCTATCCAAACCTTCCTTGAACCCCTGTACTATGCTCTGGCCTATCACAACCTCTGGAAGAGCATTCCATGTGTCTACCACCCTCTGGGTAAAAAAGTACTTCCTAGCATTTGTTCTAAATCTGTCCCCTATTAATTTCCCCGAGTGACCCCTAGTGCTTGTGGTTCCCCACAGTTTGAAGAATCTGTCCTTATCCACTTTCAAACCTATTTACGCATGTTTTTGGAGAAAGCTGAAAAATTTGTGCTTTGTCTCATTTGAATCCCTTTCTCCTCCCCTCCAAAGAAGAGTTGCTTCTCCTCCACCTATAGGCCCCTTGGGTCCATCTTACAATCTCTGGTGATCTAGCACTGTAGTTCAGGATGGAACGATCCCCGGTTACTCTTCCCCATTCCGGCTCTGCTATCAAAATGGCTGCCATGACTGGGGCATTGCTACAACTACTACTTATCCTTTCTATAGCACTACTAGATATACGACGATCCTTGCGCAAAAGAGCTTACAATCTAGTCAAGACAGATACCTCCACTGACTATACCACAAGACCACAGGGATTGTAAGGTGGTCCTGGGGGAGGGGCTGCTCTTTGTATCCCCCCTTTTTTTTTTGTAGTTTGATTGCAAGCAATATGCTGATGATCTTGCACAATAATTTATATGGACTATAGAGTGCTCCAAATAAATGCTTTTGATACAAAATTTTAGCAGGAATTTAAGTCTGTAAGTTTGGGATAATAAAAAGACCTTGGGAGGAGGAGTCACGTGATGACGTGAGCCGGCGTGCACGCAGCTCAGCCAGCTCCGGAGCTCGTTCCCCGCATTTGCCGCGAAACGGGACGAACGGCGAAAATACACTTAAAACAAAACTCGGCGCTTCTAGTGGAGAAGTATATGGACAGATTTCTTATACAACCGCAACAAATCATGTCCACTAAATCGGCCAAGAAAGACAAGGAGAGAGGCAAACCTGCGGAGGACAAAATGGCGGAAGCAGCATGCGGGGTCCTGAGACAATTCACGCCAGAGACGCTGGCGGAGCTGAAAAGTATAGTCACCCAGGCATTATCCCCCAGCATGGAGCAACTGTCTGCCCAACTTACAAAACTCGAAGGAATAATGGAGGACCACTCAGCGAGGGTGACTGAGCTGGAGGAACGAGTGTCTGCAGTGGAAGATGAAACCCACAGTGTAACGTCTGACCTGGCCAGCCTGAAAACACAGATAGACCAACAACAAGCTAAGTTGGAGGACCTAGAAAATAGGTCTCGTAGGGGGAACTTAAGATTTATGGGGTTCCCAGAGACAATTGCAGATTCATCTCTTATAAATGTGTTGGAAACATGGCTAGCTAGTGAAATGCAAATGCCTGCTAACATAGGCCCAGTGCGCTTTGAAAGGGTACACCGCGTGGGACCAAGACCAGGAACTGATCAAAGACCAAGGGTGGTAATTGGAAAATTGCATAACTACAGGCACAAAATGGAGATACTTAAAGAATTTCGCCTAAAAAGGGAGTCCTTGAATTATGAATCCATACCCATTCGAATTGGACAAGATTATTCTGTTGCCTTGACAGAAAAGAGGAAAGTATTTTACCCTCTGTGCAGGAAGTTGGCTGATCTTAAATACCGATTCCTTTTTCTGTATCCAGCTATACTGAAAATCCAATTGGAAGGCAAATGGCATGTGTTTGAATCAGACGTACTGGCAGGGGAATTCATAAATAGGCTGGGGAATCCAGGACCTTCAACAACTTGACTAATGGAAAGCTCACCAGAACTCTATATGATATCTCACTGTATAACTATGCATTTGCTGTTTCTCCCATACTGATTCTTTTTCAGCTTACTAAATGAGGGGGACGAGTTTCCAAGCATCAGAGACGTGCTCTGCCTTCCTGTATCCTAGTGCTACAGGATGGGTCTCTGTATTGGGGGGGAAGTTCAGGAACAGGGGATTCAGGGGAAGGTGGGGGGGATATTGGTAAGGGAGGGGAAGAATACACATGTTGATTGTTATGTATTGTTAGATTCATCCTCTTATGTAGTATATCAAAGAGAATTCATCGCATTGTGCGGGTTCAGGAAAGGACTGAGCACTGAGGATCCCTCAGGTGTAGGCTGGGCGCCTGGGGTTCTCCTGTTAATAATGTTGCGTTATGCATGTACCTCAGGTTATGATGAGCGGTAGGACGCTTAGAATATTGTCCTGGAATGTAGGGGGAATAACATCACCTATGAAAAGGACTAAGATCCTTGCCAGATTGAAACATCACAAGGCAGATCTTGCTTGTATTCAGGAAACCCGGCTGACTGTGACCGAACATGCCAAATTACAACGAGGGTGGGTGGGACAGATTTGTTCGGCCTCCTCTCCTAATAAACATGCAGGAGTGGCACTACTGGTGCGTAGAGGATTTCAAGGGAAGGTTGAACAAATATATGCTGACCCTATGGGGAGATCTTTGCTTTGTAGGGTGACCACACCAGATCAGAAATTTCACCTTCTGATGGTATATGGCCCTAATCAGTATGATCATAAATTTTTCCAAGGTTTGGTTAAACTAGGCCAACATGACCCAACAATATCATTGCTACTTTTGGGGGATTTTAATCAGGTCATGGACCCGGTGCAGGACCGTACTGGACCAGGAATGACTCATTCTTCAGCACCACACAGGGGCATACCTTATTTGTGTGACGCCCTAGACTTGGTGGACCCCTGGAGGTTATTGCACCCTCGAGAGAAAGATTTTACACATCAATCTCGGGCCCACCAATCTTTTTCCAGAATAGATTACATATTAGCGTCAACTTCCTTCTTTTCTCATGTTGAGACAGCTGAAATTGGTCCTCTCTCTATATCTGACCACTGTCCGATATGGTTGGATCTGTTTACTGGGATATCTCAGAATTTGGGAGGGTGGCGGTTCCCTTCTTATTTAATTGATAATCAAGAATTCAAAAATTATTTAATGGAAAAATGGGAAGATTATCTTCGCTTTAATGCTCAACATAGAGACACACCCCTTCTGTTTTGGGAGGCGGCCAAATCAGTCCTTAGAGGAGATATTATATCATATGTAGTGGCCCACAGAAAGAGGTTGGCACAGGGCATCATACATTTAGAACGGCAATGCTTACTTCTTAAAAAACGACACCTAGCACATCCGACGCCCCGCTCAAATGAACAATTGACATCAGCACAGATTGCACTGAACGCTTTGATTCATGAACGCACAAAAAAACATCTCTACTTCCTACAACACAAATACTATAGATACGGGAACAAACAGGGCAGATTGCTTGCCTCTCTAACTAAGTTGAGACGGCCAGATAGGTATATTTCTTGTCTACATATGCCGGATGGCACGAAAGTGACGAAAACAGGGGAAATATCGGAAAAATTCTTTAGTTATTATAAAAGATTTTACTCCTCGGTAGAGGATGTTGGGGGACCAGACTCTGTGGATTTTCTGGAGGATGCGGGGATGCCCAAATTGACATCCACTATGCGGGACACACTAAATAGACCTATCCAGGGGAAGGAAATACAACTAGCGATAAAACAACTAAAAAATAGAACATCCCCGGGCCCGGATGGGTTTACTCCGGAGTTTTACAAACTCCTCATATCGCAATTATGTGGACCATTAGAGGCGTATTATCACGCAGCAGACGAGGGGGGAACGTTTCCGGAGGGATCCAATCATGCATACATTACACTAATTCCGAAACCTGGGAAACGAGAAACGGATATAGAATCATACAGACCAATATCCCTACTAAATGTAGACATTAAAATTTTAGATAAAGTATTGTCCAATAGGTTGGCGACACTGCTTCCCCAATTGATTGTCCCAGAGCAGGTAGGCTTTGTAAAGCAACGACATTCGGTCCTAAATGTTCGGAGATTATTGACGGCTGTACACAGAGCTCAACTAGAGGGACAGGAGGGAATATTAGTAAGCCTAGACGCGGCTAAAGCCTTTGACAAGGTTAACTGGAAATACCTATTTTCAGTGTTAACATATATGGGAATTACAGGTTGGTTTTCCGACATGATTAGGTTATTATACACATCACCCACAGCTAGCATATTGGTAAACGGGACACGGACTCCCCCGTTCCCGATTGCACGGGGAACGAGGCAGGGTAGTCCTCTCTCCCCTTTGTTATTCTTGCTATATTTAGACCCATTTCTGAGAACACTGCAGAAGGATGATGGCTTGCAGGGCCTCCCGGAAGGGAACTCTCAATTATGCGTACTAGCGTATGCTGATGACATGCTACTGACATTGGCGGACCCCCAGGCCTCTCTGACCAGAGCTTTAGCGATACTGGATGAATTTAGTCTATATTCAGGAATGGTTCTCAATTTGCAAAAATCATTGGTACTTCCTTTATCCCGAGATGTCCCAAATAATTGGAGGGGACCGTTTCCATTGCAATGGGCAACCACGTCACTGTCTTATTTAGGAATACACATACCTATGAATCTAGCTAGTTTATATTCCTTGAATGTCCTACCGCTCATCACTATTACGAGACAGAAATTGTCAATTTGGAGGGACTTTCCTATATCGTTAATGGGTAAAATTGCATTATACAACATGGTGTTGCTTCCCAAGTGGCTATATATATTTCAAATGCTCCCACTCTTGTTGTCCTCTAAACATGAGAAAGAAATTAGGAAATGTTTAGCATCATACTTGTGGAATGGTAAAAAGGCAAGAATTTCCCTGTCTATTCTGATGTTGCCAAAACAGCAGGGAGGATTGGGACTGCATAACCTCCGAATGTTTTCTCAGGCGTGCCAAATGCGCCACTTGAATGACTGGTTCAGAGGGACGAGTCATTTTTCGGCTACTCCTGCGGAACTGGCATTATGCTACCCATACCACTTCAGCTACTTATTGCACACCTTACGTATTCCAGGGGGACCACCACCAGTTGGCAAACTATTATATCAACCGCTGCGTCAGGTGTGGAGGCGTTTATGCAGACAATTAAAGATAAATCCTACAGCCACAGCATATTTGCCATTTATAGATAACAATGATTTTCAACCTGGGACCTCGAGATTTCCTACTTCGGTGTGGAGAACTTCTCACCTACAATATATTTCACAGGTGATAACAGCACAGGGACTGGTGCCATCATTCACTGTTATGATGGCTGAATATAACTGGACTTCTAGGGACTGGTTAGCTTATGCACAGATGACATCTTATGTTAAATCACTACCACCGGCAGGACTTACAAGTCATAGTCAGGAAGTTATCTCGGAAGCGCTATGCCTGACGGCCCAGACTCATATCCCATTGAAATTCCATTTACGTTTTTTGAGAGAGAGTTTGGAGCCCATTTCCTACGACAACTATGCAGCCCGTTGGTCAGGGGATATACATTGTGAGGTGACTGGACAGCATATCCAACAGGGTCTTCAAGCAATCTTTAAAATAACGGGACAAGTGACCCTTATTGAATTGAATTATAAATTCTACCTACGACTCTATAGAGCACCGACATATCTATATCGTGCTAAAATCAGTGCGACGGACACGTGTGCTAAATGTGCCCAACCAGGAGCTTCTTTGGGACACCAATTTTGGACTTGCCCCCTGGTACAGGGCTTCTGGAAACAATTACAACAACACATCGCTTCCATGTGGCACCATGGCTATGTTAATTGTCCTGAACTGTTATTCTCAATGGACTCCATTCCTCGGTTCTCACCGAAGGGATTTCGAGGTTTTATGACCCGAACATTCCTTTTGGGTAAGAAAACAATATTACACTGTTGGATAACATCAGATCCGCCGACAGTATCACTCTGGAGAATCTTGATGCTTCGTCAAGCATCAATGGAGCGATTATCCTTGACTTCATTGGATACCCCCACAGGACGAACATTTAGTTCTATTTGGGAACCTTTCTGGTTAACACTGACTCATAAAGCTCGAAGTAACCTATTGAACCCGTAATAATTGAACTGATGGAGGATGGAATCTTGTTCGTTTAGGAGGTTGGGGGGGGGGGGAAGAGGGCAGGGAGGGGGAGGAGGGGGACTCTACTTGTTTGGAATGATATTTACTGTTAACTTTGTTAAAACCAATAAACATATTTCAACATAAAAAAAAAAAAAAAGACCTTGGGAATTAGCTTCTCTATGGAGTTATGATGTCAGCTGTCACTCTGAGTGTGACTCAAAGTCAGCCACTGTGGTTTTTAGTTTCAGCTTTCAGCTGTGGTCCATGAAAGCCACCTTGCTCGATTGTAAATATATTCTTTAATCATTATAGTCTAAGCTTGGATACTGTGGATTCAGCAGAGGGATGCAGAGTGCAAAGCACTGATGATCCACAGTGGCCCTCACCAGCCACATTCACACAACAAAATTTGAGTTTTGTTTTTTGACTTTGGCCGAAACCAAGCAATGAGTTTTGGCTGCAGTTTTGGGTGAAAGTTTTCAGACGTGGCAGCTTTGGTCATCATCGTACGCATAGGGGAGGAGGAATGCATGAATCCTACTTTAGTAGGGGAGAGGAAGGGAGTGGGGACTTGTATACCACCTTTTTGTGGCTTTGGCATTGCAAAGTGGACATTCAAAGCGGTAGGCATAGGAGGATTAAGTTACTATTGTTCAGGGCCACAAAGAGCAGCTCTGGGATTTGTTCTCACAATTTCTGGGTGCAGAGGCAGCAGCTCTACCAGTGAGCCACACGGTAGATAGACCTGTTGAGTTAAACCACACAGATTCAATTTGTGAGGTTATTACGACCCCCCCCCCCCCCCTCACCACCACCACTATCACCACACTTAAAATTTGACTGAAAAGACATTAAGAATAAAACACATCAAAATGACAAAAGTGAAAACAATGAAGGGTAGAGCAAGGGATAAAACCAAAAGACAGTAGGCCCTATTTTAATAAGTTAGCATTTGCCATGCAATGAAATACAAGAAACATAGAACATGGCAGGTGAGAATGACTGCGAGACCCATCAAATCCACTCATTTCCCCTTTCTTTTGCAATATCACAACTTCAAGTTCTATTTTATCATCACTTCAATACTGTTAGAACGCACCAGTTTTTTTAAATTAGGAAATCTAGGTCAAAATTGAGATTTCCAACTATTTTACGAAAGGATTGTTGTCCAGACCAAATTTACTCTTAAAGTAAAAAAATGATCACACCACTTTATACTGAGCCTCTTTTAACACCACTATGCGGTGTAGGAAAACGTGAAAATAATTGTTCCAACCCCCCCCCCCCTCATTCACCCAAACTCAGCTTGCACAATTATGAAAAGCTCTTAAGATATACCTGGTTACTTCTGAAATAAGTGGGAGTTATGCTACACTGAAGGATTACTACCTTTAGGAACAATGAAAATTTGACTTACAATCTATTTCTTTTTTGTTATTATTATTAATCAAAAGCTTTAATAAAAAGAAAACACCTCGGGTATGTACAGCTTTTAACTATGTATATCACTTTGAAGTATGATTAAACAATTAATCAAATTTTAAATAAAACTTGAACCTTGATCCTTCTGCTCAACCTGCAAGTTTGTTGATGTGTCAACTATACTCGTTCCAAGGCTTCTAGCATGATGATGCTATTTCTTTTATTACCACCATTCTAATGCTGTGCTGCTGTCCACCTGGTGCCATTTCTACACATTCATCTATTACAAGATTCATGAAAGGATCAACCCCCCCACCCCCTCACCCCCCCCCCCACCAGGATTCCTTGGACATGTCTGCACCATTTAACTTCAAAGATAGTTTCTTGTCCATGAATTTTTTTCAGCTCAGGTGGATGTGCTTTACTCATTTTCTCCAACCACCCTGCTCCAACTCTCAGGTGAGTGCACGTGCTTGATGCCTCGCTCCTCTACATTCTATTTCTGACATGAGAGCAAGAAGCACCTGGTTTAGCACAAATTGTGCATGCTGTTTGCATTGACCACTAGGACGAAACAAATGCAAAAGATGTCTCCATACAGTAATATAGTCAGAGAGATGCCATATTAGCTTTAACATGAGAAGATATGCATGCTAATATGAATATGTCTAACAAATTTTATATGTTGTCTTGTTTCAGAGGCTAATTTATTCTGTCCCTTTAGAGCAGCAGCCTTCACCAATTTTGGGGGACATTTTGGATCCCAATGAGCTAACAACCATCAAATATCTTCCCATGTAAAGCCACAACACTTCTGACTGGTGTGCATCAAATGTCATATACACCATTAGCCCACCAAATGCATTCTCTTCTTCTACTGACAAATGCCTATTCCTTCAAGCATATGCATCTTGCAGTGCCCACCCATTCAGTGGTGTACCTAGGGTATGTGGCACCCGGGGCCCATCATTTTTTGACACACCCCCCCCATGTAAAAAAATATTTTTTGTAATGACTATGAAACGGAATAAATGGTCAGAATAGAAACAGGCAGTGAAAATTTTCTTATATTCCAAACATAACATAACATAAATTATGTCTGAATTGTCATGACATCAGAAGTACATATGGAGTAGTTGCAGGTGATGCTTGGGACAGTTCTGATTGTGTTAGTTCGGTTTTATGTGTTTTTTGAATAGAAGGGTTTTTATTTCTTTTTGAAGGTTTTGCAGTATGTGGTCGATGTCAATTGGTTGTAGGGTTGGGGGTCGAGTGTTGCAGCTCGAATGGCTAGGAGGTTGTCGAACAGTTTTTTTCTTTTGACATTTTTGGTTGGAGGGTGTGTGAATGGTGCGTGAGTTCTCCTATGTCTGTTTGAAGTGGATTGAATTATTTAGCTGAAGAAATTAGTTACCCCCTCATCCCACACACATTAATTCTCTTCCATTTTTGTTCCCATTATAAAAAACACTGATAAGTTCCCAGAAAAAAAATACATTAAAATAAGAAGTGAAAACAAAGGCCCCTACAGATGAGAACATAACATAAGAATAGCCTAACTGGGTCAGAACAATGGTCCATCATGCCCAGTAGCCCATTCTCATGGTAGCCAATCCAGGACACTAATACCTGGTCAAAACCCAAAGAGTAGCAACATTCCATGCTACCGATCCAGGGCAAGCAGACTCTTCCCCCATGTCTTAATAACAGATTATGGACTTTTCCTCCAGGAATTTGTCCAAATCTTATTTGTTTATAGTTTTACAAATTGTTAAACAACAATGTAATAGAAATAAACATTTAAGAAGAAACATAAATTATAAATCAAAGATTTCACAAATTTAACTAAGTTCATAGTCCACAAACTAGGGAGAGAGAATCCTACACCTCCAAGGGAAGTTGGTTTTTCAAGAAATATTCATTCAAATTAAATTAGGAGATCAAACAGTTGGATTAAATTAAATTATCATCCTGGTTAATAGAAAAGGCAGAGGAGGGGCGGGACCGCGGCGAAGGAAGCAGCGCAGGGATCGCTGACGTCGCGATTCTGCTGCGGCTGCTTCATAGGTGGTGCAGGAAGGTCAGTGGGGTGAGCAGTCCTTCGGGGTTGGGGGGGGAATGAACGGCAAGGCCGGGAGCACCCCTCTCAGGGCTGGCACCCGGGGCAGACCGCCCCTCCCTTGGTACGCCACTGCATCCATTTCCCACTTTTTCCTGTGATCTTGGATAGAAAGGCAGAGAGAAGAGAAAAACTCAGAATGATGGGGACTTTACTGGACCCCAGGACAAGCACTGAAGAACACTGTTCAGAGAAACAGCTATCATTATTCAAAGAGAGCTTTTTTCAGCAGTGCTCCCAAGTGAGCACACAGAGGCCTTTTTACTAAACCGTGGTAGAAAGTGAACTTAGAATGCCCTTACATGGGTTTTTCCTGCATGCTAAGATCATTTTTAGGACAGCTGCAAAAATGGCTTTCTGGGCAAGAATCCAAAGCTCTACCCAGTACTGTGTTTGGGTTCCAACTGCCGAAATCTCCGTCAAAACCTACTCCAACCCATCTACACCCTCCCAGCCTTTGAAGCCCTCTCCAGCCCATCCTCCCCCAAACGGCCATATACAGACACAGACCGTGGAAGTCTGCCCAGTACTGGCCTTAGTTCAATATTATTTTCTGATTCTAGATCCTCTGTGTTCATCCCACGCTTCTTTGAACTCAGTCACATTTTTCCTCTCCATCACCTCTCTCGGGAGCGCATTCCAGGCATCCATCACCCTCTCCGTAAAATAGAATTTCCTAACATTGCTCTTGAATCTACTACCCCTAAACCTCAAATTATGTCCTCTGGTTTTACCATTTTCCTTTCTCTGGAAAAGATTTTGTTCTACGTTAATACCCTTCAAGTATTTGAATGTTTGAATCATATCTCCCCTGTCCCTCCTTTCCTCTAGGGCAGTGGTTCCCAACCCTGTCCTGGAGGACCACCAGGCCAATCGGGTTTTCAGGCTAGCCCTAATGAATATGCATGGAGCAGATATGCATGCCTATCACTTCCATTATATGCAAATCTCTGTCATGCATATTCATTAGGGCTAGCCTGAAAACCCGATTGGCCTGGTGGTCCTCCAGGACAGGGTTGGGAACCACTGCTCTAGGGTATACATATTCAGGGCTTCTCGATCTCATTGTGTTTATAAGCTTGAGGGATGGAACCGAGAGCAGATTCTGAGTCATGGAGCGAAGAGTTCTAGAGGAGTTATAGGGAATAAGGGGTCTGTCTGTAAATTCAGGTTGATTATTTTGATGAGTTTTAAATGTTAATAGCAGGATTTTGTAACTGATTCTGTGTTCTGCTGGAAGCCAATGTGCTTTGTACAGTAAGGGAGAAACATGGTCGAATTTTCTTGGAAGTATTTACACATGGAAGACACCAAGAAATCCCATTCTTTTTTTTTCTAAAGTTGATGCTTCAGCTGTATATTCCAGCAAATGCACCTGTATTTATTGACACCCATACACCTATTTTACTAGAATTTGGTAGACCTTTTATAAAATACATGGAGAATCATGGATGTCCCAATTCCTACCTCAACAAGTTAATAAGGCTTTTTGTGTAGTAACAATACCTGCATACAAGCTACTCACAATTATCCCCCCAAAATATAAGAACACTAGGGCTAGTAGATCTTCAGAGGGTTGTGTTCGTGAGGAGCTAGCTAAAATAAAGGTAGACAAAGCGATGGTCCCGGATGGTGTACATCCAAGGGTGCTGAAGGAACTTAGGGAAGTTCTGGTAGCTCTACTGACTGACCTTTTCAATGAGTCTCTAGAGTCGGGAGTGGTACCGGAGAACTGGAGAAGGGCTGGAGAAGGGATGTGATCCCTCTCCACAAAAGTGGAAGTAAGGAAGAAGTAGGGAATTACAGGCTGGTAAGTTTAACTTCTGTGGTAAGCAAATTAATGGAAGCGCTTTTAAAACAGAGAATGGTCAAGTTTCTGGAATCCTGTGGATTTCAGGACTGGCGGCAACATGGATTTACTAGAGGTAGGTCTTGTCGGACAAATCTGATCAATTTTTTTGACTGGGTGACCAGAGAATTGGATAGAGGATGTGTGCTAGATATGGTATATTTAAATTTTAGCAAAGCCTTTGACAGTGTTCAACACAGATGTCTAATAAATAATCTGAGTGCCCTTTGGATGGATCACAAAGTGATGGGCTGGGTCAGGAACTGGTTGAGTGGAAGGCAACAGAGGGTAGTGATCAATGGAGATCTCTCAGAGGAAAGGGATGTTACCAGTGGTGTGCCTCAAGGTTCTGTTCTTGGGCCTGTTTTTTTAAACATTTTTTAAAATGATATTGCTGCAGGGTTGTTGGGTAAGATTTGCCTCTTTGCGGATGATACCAAAATCTGCAATAGAGTAGACACACCGGAATAACATGAAGACCTGGTGAAGCTTGAAGAATGGTCTGAAATTTTGCAGCTAACATTTAATGCTAAGAAATGCAAGGTCATGCATTTGGGCTGCAAAAACAAGAAGGAACGGTACAATTTAGGGGGTGAAGAACTTATGTGCATGACGGAAGAGCGAGACTTGGGTGTGATTGTATGTGATGATCTTAAGGTGGCAAAACAGGTTGAAAAGGTGACAGTGAAAGCCAGAAGGATGCTAGGTTGCATAGGGAGAGGTCTGGCCAGTAGGAAAAAGGAGGTAATGATGCCTCTGTATAAGTTTCTGGTGAGACCTCATTTAGAATATTGTGCACAATTCTGGAGGCCGCACATTCCAAAAGATATAAAAAGGATGGAGTAGGTCCAGAGGAAGGCTTTTAAAATGGTGTGTGGTCTTCGTGATAAGGTTTATGTGGACAGACTTAAAGATCTCAATCTGTATACTTTGGAGGAAAGGTTGGAAAGGGAAGATATGATAGAGTCGTTTAAATACCTACATAATATTAATGTGCATGAGTCGAGTCTCTTCCATTTGAAAGGAAACACTGCAATGAGAGGGCATAGGATGAAGTTAAGAAGTGACAGGCTCCGAGTAATCTGAGGAAATACTTTTTTACGGAAAGGGTAGTAGATGCATAGAACAGTCTCATAGAAGAGGTGGTGGAAACAGAGACTGTGTCTGAATTCAAGAGGGCATGGGATAGGCACGTGGGTTCTCTCAAAAAGAGAAAGAGATAATGTCTATTGTGGATGGGCAGACTAGATGGGCCATTTGGCCTTTATCTGCTGTCATGTTTCTATGTTTCTATGTTATGGAGGTCTTATGCTTTCATCTACTGAAAGTATTAAAAACTCAACATTCAATCCAAGTACCAACCTTGGATTCTATACTTTAAATGATACACAATATGTTTTTACTTTAAATTTAAAAACAGTTGTACAAAATAGTTCCTTTAAACCCTGGGATGGGAGAGTCCAGCTGTAATCACTCTATGACTGGCACTATTGACAGGACTTAAGAGGTCAGGGGTGTGGGCAAGCAACCCAGCTGAATGCCCCCCTTGCGCTCTCAAATTGTTAGCAACACCTAACTTCTCAGGCTGTCTTCTTACCAGACTCAGTGCATAACATGCAGAGTGTTAAAACCATGCTATGTCCATGGAAAGATAGAATAATAAAATATAATGAACATGAGATGAATTTTCTTCCAGCCTGGTTGATTCCTAGGGCCAATAAAATGCCATTTTATGAAAGTGATGATTAACTGCACTGCAGGAGGCGAGAAGCACATTACCTAAGAAATAAAGATTTTAAAAAAGGCAAATTCTTCAAGGAAGGTAACTTTTCTATTACTACTGTAAAGTTTTCGCATTAGTCTAGGCTCCTATAAGTTCATTATGCTTGATATGATTTTGAGGTGACATGTACAGATTCTCTACTTAACTATCATATTCCCTAATGAAAGGACAAACTAGAGTACCATGAAATATCTTGGTGCACTGGGTAACACTTCAATCTTCCAGAGAAGAAAATTGAGAGGTGTTAATTCTCCTGAAACACTCAACCTTCAGCGTGCCAGGACAGTCTGTCATAGTTATGATCTTTTGTTTACTTAATACCCTACAACTAATGCAAGAATAATGGTCAGTAAATTAACAACTTAAAAACTGCCCATCTAACATAAAAAGTCAACTTACTTTCTATATTTATCTGTAGGCTTCTGTTTCCTTGTATTAGATTAATTTGGCAGCGTTTATGAGAATTCAGTCAGCAAATTTCTTTTTTTTTCTTCTTCTTGTTTACCAATTAAACTTAAAGGAAAGATTTCAAATTGCAAAGTGTAAAAAAATTAATACTTGTACTCTCTCTTTTTTAATCTTCTAGGATAATTTGATCTAGGTTTTAAAAAAAAAAAAAAAAAATATGCTCAAAATATTAACATTTGAAGGCTAGTTTTCAAAACTTCCAAAACTGCCATCCGTCAGTTTAGAAAAAGCCGGAGCGTACTTTGAGGTGAAGCATTCCTGAGTTGTGATATGGTTCAGGAATAAACTGGATGACCAGACAGTTTGATCAAGGGATAGTGCTAGATGTAGTGTACCTAAATTATAGCAAAGCCTTCAACATAGTTCTGCATACACGACATTAATAAACTGAGTGCCCTATGTATGGATCCTAAATTGACCAAGGGACCCTTTTACTAAGCTGTGGTAAGCATTAATGCATGCTTGCCACAGTTTAAAATCCACTACTGTGGGGCGTGCTCAGGTGCCCTGAAGTAGTTTTCAGATCTGCAAATGCTTCCCATGCCCTAAAAAAATACTTTAATTATTTTTTAGTGTTATGGGGTGTTTTGGGGTGGAGAGTAGGTATGCCTAGGATTAATCGGTCAGCATAGCTACATCATCACATGCTGAGCAATTGGCACAGGAGCTCATACCGTCTATAAAATACGAGGTGTTAATAACTTGTAGGTGTTAGTAAAGGGTTCCTGCACCAATGGCCACATGCTAATTGGGAAATTACTGTGTGGTCATTTTACATTCACTCGACTGCCTCAGCACACGGGAACCTATACTCTAGTCATAGTGCAGGTCACTTTTTAGCACAGCTTAGTAAAAGGGGTGGAAACTGGTTGAGTAGAAGGCAACAACAGGTAGTTGTAAATGGAGTTCACTTGGGAGGAAAGGTTGTTACTAGTGGTGTTGCCACAAGAATTGGTCCTGAGCTCAACTCCTTTTAACATTTTTGTGAGGGATATTGCAGAAGGTCTGTCAGGTAAGATTTGCTTCTTTGTGGAAGATTCCAAAATCTGCAATAGGGCAGGCATCTTGGATGGAATACATAGCAGGAAGAGAGATCTAGTGGAGCTTGAAGAGTGGTCTAAAACTTGGTAGCTAAGATTGATATGGGCTGCAAAAAACCCAAGGGAGTGGTACAATATAGAGGGTAAAGTGCTTTGGCACATAAAAGAAGAGTGGGGGTGGTCAAATCAGATGATCCTAAAGTGGCCAAACAGGTAAAAGGCAACAGCAAAAGACAGAAGGATTCGGAGAGGAATGGGCAGCAGGAAAACAAAAGATATAGTAGTGTTTCTGTATAAGTCTCTGTTGGAATCCTATTTATAATACCGTGCGCAATCTAAAGGATATAAACAGAATGAAGTTGTTCCAGAGGGTACCTTAGCTACTAAAAGGGTCAGTGCTCTTCATCATAAAGAGAATGGGGATAGACTTATAGATCTCAATAGGAACATTTTAGAAGAAACACGTGAGAAATATGAAAGAAATATTTAGATAACTCTGTGGCATAAACGTGATCCTGGGCAAGTCACTTCACCCTCCATTGCCCCAGGTATAGTTAGATTGTGAGCCTGCTGGGACAGATACTATTACTACTACTACTAATTATCATTTCTACAATCCCTGCTCAGTAGAGCTTACAATCTATTTAAAAACAAAAAGGACAAATAGGGGATAGGGAAATTCTCACAGAACAGACATGTGTACTTTACAACAGAATGGGAGTTAGGAGTTAAATACAACTTTGAATACATGAACATTAGATAGAGTGGGAGCCTATCGGGACAGTTAGGGAAAACCACTTCATCCGCACAGAATTGCAGGATATGCGGAATATAAATTATTATTAGGAATATAAATTATTATTAAGAAATTTTAGCCTAGACTTGAAACCGGAGCTAGGGAAAATGCTTAGAGTACCCGATTACTATTCAATATATTGTAAATCTCATTGATATCTGTGGAGGAAAAGTGCTATATCAAATAAAAAAAAAAAATAGCATAAACATAATGGAAAGGAAGCTTCTGGAATGAGGAAGCATAGGATGATGGTAAAAGGGGACAAACTTGAGCAACCTGAGGAAATAATTCTTTCCAGAAAGGGTGGTGGATACATGGAATTGAAACTCAGTGGTGGTTGTGGAGGCAAAGACTATCTGAATTCAAAAAAACAAGACAAGAATGAGTTGGCAGGCCAGATAAGCCATAAGATCATTATCTAACCATCATCTGCCCTCATTGACTAAGTTTCTATACCCTTCTTTCAGATACTGCTCCATTTTTCCAAGTTCCTCCACAGAAACACTCTTGTCCCTCCATCTATCACCTTTGTCCCTCCAGATACACTCTACCAGGTAGAGTGCCCAAAAAGACAATCGCGAGGGCAATGCAAGTCCATCGCGACGTCCATCCTGGGCTCCGTGATAGACTCATATTGCCTTTGCATTCTCCCTGCTTCCCTTGCTTCCCTGATGCCACAAAAGCCAGGCGCCTGCAGCCACTGCACAAGCGCCAGGCCCACAAGTCAATCGCTGCCTGGCTGGCCCCAAACTTTCTTTCCGATGTCAGAATTGATGTTAGGGGGGGGGGAAGGCTTCTGGGCCCGGTGCTTGCACAAGCCTGGCTTTTGCGGCATCAGGGAAGCAGGCTTAAATTGGTGGTGATGGCTTGGGGAGCAGGGAGAGAGAAAATGGAGGGAATGGAGTGTGTCGGGTGGCAGGGGGCAGACAGGGAGAGAGGAAGAAAAAGTTGGACTCATGAAGAGACAGAGAGAGATGTTGGTTGCGAAATGGAATGAGATCTGGAGGAGAGGAAACATGCAGGAGGCAGAAAGAAGGGAAGAAATATTGGATGCACAGTCAGAAGGAAGTGCAACCAGAGACTCATGAAATCACCAGACAACAAAGGTAGGAAAAATGATATTATTTTCAATTTAGTGATCAAAATGTGCCCGTTTTGAGAATTTATACCTGCTGTCTATATTTTGCACTATGGCAGTTTTTAAAGTAGGGAGCCTATGAGCATCAGGAGCAGCGCTGGGCATTCAGCGCAGCTCCCTGCGCTAAAAACAGCTATTGTGGTTTAGTAAAAGGGGAGGGGATATATTTGTCTATTTTTGTATAGTTGTTACTGAAGTGACATTACATATTTTAGGTTTAAACAATTTTAAGTCTGTCCCCATATGCCTTATCACAAAGATCACACACCATTTTGGTAGTCTTCCTCTGGACCGACTCCATCCTATTTATATCTTTTTGAAGGTGCGGCCTCCAGAATTGTACACAATTTTCTAAATGAGGTCTCACCAAAGTCTTATACAGGGGCATCAATACCTCCTTTTCCTACTGGCCAGACCTCTCCCTATGCAACCTAGCATCCTTCTAGCTTTCACTGTCAATTTTTCAACCTATTTGGCCACCTTAAGATCATCACATACAATCACACCAAAGTTCCGCTCTTTTGTCATGCACGCACATAAGTTCTTCACCCCCTAAACTGTACCATTCCCTCGGGTTTTTGCAGCCCAAATGCATGACCTTGCATTTCTAAGCATTAAATTTTAGCTGCCAAATTTCAGACCATTCTTCAAGCTTCGCCAGGTCTTTCTTCATGTTATTCACACCATCCGGTTTGTCTACTCCATTGCAGATTTTGGCATCATCCGCAAAGAGGCAAATCTTACCAAACAACCCTTCAGCAATATCATTTATAAAAATGTTAAGAACAGGCGCAAGATCAGCTTTGAGCTGAAATCAGGTATAAATCCTGGCATGCAAATTGAGCAAGCATCCCCACTGTTTTGTAATAGTGCTTGCATCTTTTAACACCTGTGACCCGTCCATGGCCACACCCCCTTCTGATTTACACATGATCCAAATTTCAGTACGCTAATGCCAACAACACAAAGCCACTCAACAGAGACAAAAACAATTAAGAACAGAAAAACAAAGAGAACCAAACTGAACTCCAAACACTACCTCAGCAAAACTAATTATAACATAGACTGGTAGCAGACTTAGGACACAGGAATCAATGGAACACCTCAGCTTTCTTGGGCAGGTGCTGGACAAGTCTAGCAGAACTCAAGGAAATGAAATAAACTAAGAACACACCTTACACTCCTTATCATCTTGCTAAACCGGTCCACTCCTATGAGACATACCACAGCTTTTAGCCTACAGGGAGGGAGAAGGACAACAACTTCCAGGACTGCTCTACGAAAGGCACTGTTCTGCCTAGCACAAACATCAAGCTTATAATGTTTGACATACAATCACACCCAAGTTGCAACCCTATAAACACTTTCTAAGGCATTGGTTCCGGAGTCAGCCCAGAATACAGCATGTGACTTAGTAGAATGAACCTTGAAGCCTTAAAGATTATAGGCTGACCTAATAGTCAATTTAATCCAGCATGCAATCAGACACTTCAAGGCCAGACATCTCTCACAAGGTCCATAAAAGAAGGCAGAGAAGATCTGACATTTAAAAAGGATGAGCAGAGAAGCACTTTATGAACAGTCAGCTTATGGAGCGTCTGATGGTCCTGACACTGAGAACCTCAAAAAAATCATTTTGATGAAATGAAAAATAGAAACCATCCTCAGCAGAAAGGATGAAACAGTACAAAGTGAAACAGCATCACAAAAAAAGGTCTATTTTAACAGTGAGATCTTTCACAGAGGCCATTGAACGGGTTCAAAAGGGGAGCCTGGTAAGAGCTGACATCACCAAACTGGGGGCAAAAACACATCACTATTGACATCACTACTGGGGGCAAAAACACCCACAGCGGTGATCAAATCAACTTAACTGTCCATAAAACAAGTACAACATTTGGCTGGGCTGCAAGAGAAGCCCTGCCAACTTTGCCTATGAGGCGAGTACTGCCACCTAGACCTTTAGTGAATTAAACACGAGGCCTGGATCCAAAGCACCCTGTAAGAATAGCACAAAAAAATAATCCAGGTAATTACCTCATGAACCCCCACCCCACCCTCAATTTTGTATATATTATAATAGTCAACTTATAATGAAAAAATAAAAATGAAATAACATCCATAATTCGTGATGAACATGCTCAGAAAACAATGTGCCTTTGAATTAAAATTTCTGGTTACTCTTTTCTAATCATTGCACATATCAGTTATTGTAGCTATTTTATCTTAGCATACCTGATCATAAATTGAGACTATAAATACAGTATAACATCTTATCTGAGATGTCAGTCTTGTGTTGATCACCATTGATATCAACTGAATATATAGTTTCCACCCTTACTGCTTCAAAAAAATCCAATCTCCAAAAGGTTGCAGGATTAACTTTTGAGTGCTAATTGTGATTTTTAATTTAATACAATTTTGTATGTGATTACTCTCATTTGATTATTATTTATTAAGCCCTATAAAAATGACAAGGTGAGAGGAATATCTGCCCACCAGGGGGATACCTCCAGCCAGAGCACCAGGTCTCAAACCCCTAGAGACCCTGATGAAGGCCAGCGTGTAGCCCATCTGAACTACCTCCAGCATCCCATTGATTAGAGGTGATGAGGATGTAGTGCTGGTAAAACAGGCAAAACCTACGTCCCACTGGTTCCACCATTGAAGAGACCCACTGAATCTCATTGGGTGTTCTTGGCCCTTCTGGTTGGGTTGACAGAGGAAAGGCCTGAACTAGAGAACCACAGGTGTGCATAATGAATTTAGGTGCAGCAGAAACAGACTTCCCCAAATGTATACGCCTGCCCTTGAACAGAATCATGGATGTTCTCTGCAGCTTCCCCATGTAACACAATCCCTTCCCCGTCTTACACAATGCAATGTTCTCATAGAACGCTAATCTGACAGCTATCCAAATAAAGTTAGGACAGCAAAAAGGCTATCCCAACTATTATCCAGGTCAGTGCTGAAACCAGATATTCAATACCAGCAGCAGCTGGTAGTTTATTAACACTGGGTTTCACTTCAACCACATTAGCTGAAATTTTTACCAAATTGCTAACCACTGCAGTTCAATATCAGCCCAAAGTTCCTGAAATTAATTTAATCAAAGTTCAATAAAACAAAGTCACCTACTTTAGAGTTAAGCCAGAAACTAGGACAGGATTTCCCCAATGAATATGCATTGAAAGCAGTGCATGCAAATAGATCTTATATGCATATTCATTGGGGAAATCCTGAAAACCCGATTGGATTCCAGCCCTCGAGGACCGGAGTTGCCCATGTCTGAACTAGGATATAAATTTCAGTATAAATCATAAAATCAATATACTAACCTGGACCAAAACAAAGTATCGCCTTTTCCATCGTTTCCAAACCTTCTGTCCTACAGCATACAGATACCTATGAAAGAAAAGCACAATCTATGTTCATGAATATTTGTAGATATGATTCGTTTTATAGTTCGGAACATTTGCTACCCAATGCCATTTCTAAATCTAATTCAGTTCCTGTATCGAATTTCTACAGAAGATACACACATATTTGGGGGTAATTAATTAAAATTTATTTATTGGGCTTTATTAACTGCCTTTATGAAGAGATTCACCAAACATAATAATAGTAAATTGACCAAATATAAACATAAATACAATAATCTCCCCACCCCCTTTTTACTAAGCTGCGGTAGAGGTTTCTACCGCAGGCCCAGAGCGCTAAATGCTCCAACACTCATAGGAATTCTTTGAGTTTCACAGCATTTAGCGGCTTAGTGAAATGGGGGGAGTGGGTTTAAATGAGGTAAAATTAGAATCAGCACACAGAAACCTAGCACTAGGATTATCATGAAACATTTACAAAATATACACATTTAACCATGGTAGAGAACGCCTATATATTAAAGAAAATAGATGCCTATTGGATTATTGTAATGTGCTCTATCTTTCGATATCCAAGAAAAATCTAAAAAGGCTGCAGATTATCCAGAATACTGCTGTGCATTTGATTTTTGGACTAAAACAATCCGATCACATGATGCAGTATTACCATAAGCTGCACTGGTTGCCAAGAGTAAGAAACATCATGGGCATTCCCTTTCTTATCAAGCAGCCTATTACGACAAAGATTTTTAACCATTATTGATTAGATCTACATCTTATACATATTATAGAAAACTTCTGAAGACTTTTCTTTTCTCCAAATTTTTGGCTAACTAAATCTCCGTGTATTACATTATTTTTGTATTTTCTCATAGCATAATTTTTGTTAACCGAAATGAACTTAGGGTTATGCGGTCTAGAAATATGTTATTATGTTATGCAAGAGTGATTTTTAAGTTCGGCTGTTTCTGTTTCAAGGCTCTCACCGGGTTATTACCCAGTTATCTCATGGATCATTTTATATTTTGCCAATAGAAAACATCTACGTGATCTTTGGCTCTTTGATTTTACTTCTGTAAAAGGATGTGTGTATAAACGCTTCTTTAGTAAGATCTTAGCATATCAGGCAGCATTATGGGATAAACAAATTAGTATGTATCTTTCTATCTCTACTTCTTATTTTGCATTTAGAAAATTTATGAAGACTAATCCATTTGGTAAATATTTTAATTGTGTTTATGCCGTGTATACTGGTATTTTAATTTTTGTTAACCGCACAGAACCGTGAGGCAGTATATAAGAAATTTTATGTTATGTTACCTACACTTAGGTGTGAACACATTGGCCATCCACAGAGTTGGCAGAAGGGTGTGCATTAAGTGCTGGTGATATGAATATAACTTATGCACCTTCTGTCTAGAGGTGCCCATGTGCAAGCTTACCTGTAAAACATGCAATATGCAAGATATTCACATAGTTATAGAATAGTGCATAGGCATATGGGCCAGATTCTATAAACAAACCTAGCAGCTAGGTGCCAGTTGGTGCTATTTGTAGAATCGCACACAGCGGTGTCTAACTGATCTTACGCACCAGTAGGTATCATATTAGGTGCCAGTATATTAGACCATGGTTTTCTTGGCCTAATTTACCGGCGCCTAAGACAATCCATGCCTAAACTCTACCCCTAACCATGCCTATTTTTCGGCTAGGCACCGGTCAGGTGCCTCATGTCTACAGATGCCTACATGGCACCTATCAAGTTAGGCACCTATCCGAAAATTATTTTTTTTAAATTGGCTTTTAATAGCACTGTCCAATTAACAGGGCTGACTGAACCAATTAAAAAATTAAGATAGGCGCCTAGATTGGCTAGGGGAGCTGATCCAGGCGTCTAACGGTGGGCACTTTTTATAGAGTCAGGGTCATATCCAGCATGTATATGGTATGTGAAAACATATGCAGGTATATGCTATATTCAGAATATTTATGCAAATAACTGGTGCATAAATGTTAGCACCTACTTTACAAAATTACCCCCATATTGGCCACATAGCAACATACATAATGAAAGTATTCTTAAACAATACTTGAACTGTGCCTATGGCCACATAAGCATGTAAATGGCCTTTTATAAAATAAAAAGAAATTTGCAAGGTTGCGTGGGAACTCACGGCAGCCATTTTTTTTTCCAATGAGACTATATGGGGAAGAGTGTAAGAGGATCGCTCCTGCTATGACTCACCTCACTGGATCACCAGTGACTAAGGTAGGCTTGAGAGGAGGCCTACGCTGCTTCTCAGAGACAAGAGGGAAGGGAGGGAGCGCACTGTGATTCTACAGCCGGCTGGCAGCTGGGACAGGACCCGACAGCTCACCTCGGGGAAGGGAGGGATTGCTCCCGTCGTGGATCAGCTCATCACTGGACCACCAGGATTAAAGGTGGACCTGTGGAGAGGCCAGTGCTGGGTTAGGGAGAGGGGGAGGGAGCAGGTGGGTGCACAGCTGGGTGGCACCTGAATATAAACCCTCGGTTTATATTCGAGTTAACATTTTTCCCTTTAAAAGGGGGGGAGGGAAATGTTATCTTAGTTTATATTTAACCAATCCAAACTAGGTAACTAGGGGCTAGGTAACTAGGGCCTCCTTTTATAAAGATGCGCTAGCAGTTTTAGCACACGCTAAAATGCCCCGCGCGCTAGTCGCTACCACCTCCTTTTTAAGCAGGCGGTAATTTTTCATCTGGCGTGCGCTAATCTTGTGCGTGCGCTAAAAACGCTAGCGCACCTTAGTAAAAGGAGCCCTAGGTCTCATTGCATAAAATGGAATCTGTGCTAAAATAGCACGGATCGTGGTAAAATAACCTGTCCTAATGGTAGCCCATGTCGATAATTTCCCCCCTAAATATCTACCTAGTGGTAGGATACGCTGATGGGCTGCATCAGTGCTGAAAGATCAACATCTCTATAAGTGAAGGATCTGATACACCGCCTTTCTGTGGGCACTGTCAAAGCGGTTTACATACAGTATATTCAGGTTCTTTTTGTGTCTTTAGTGGGCTCACAATCTAAGTTAAGTACCTGGGGCAATGTGACTTGGCCAGGGACACAAGTAGCTGCAGTGGGAATCAAACCCAGTTTCCTAGGTTTTCAGCCCACTACCATTAGGTTGCAGTGGGAATTGGAATCCAGTTCCCCAGAATATTTTCAGTAGAATTGCAAAAGTCAGGCTTTCTGCTCATAAAAACAATTATGTGACTCATTTTCAAAATTCTGTGTCCATAGGGAAAAAGCACAGCTAATCAAGCCTTTGAGGGGCTGAGGATGACATGCCCTTTCTTCTCCCAGATTTCCATTTTCACCGACTTCACCCGCAGAAGTCTAAAAGGAAAACCAGAGAGATTGGAAATGGAAAACAGAAATTGCAGCATTTATACTTTTTCCAATACATCTCACCTGCGCCCACCACCACTGGCCATCTCATTAACAACAGGGACATTATAAGAAGTTTCTGGAGATTTGGGAGCCATTGACAAAATTTTGCAATGAGTGATGGTTGATTTTGCCCTTTGATCATGGACGTCCAAGGTGGGTGGGTTGGAAAATATTTTTAATTCTTTAATTTGAGTGTAATTTTTGAATATGAGTATGGGGGGGGTGATATATCTATTTGTCATAGATTACAATTTTAATTGAATTTAAGTGCTTTTATAATGTAATATGATTGTATAATATGTTGCATTTATTTAGGGTTTCAAAATGAATAAAGATATAAAAAAAAAAAAAAAAATCAAAAAAATCATTAATTGAAAGTTTACTCTCAACATCAAAAGGCCAGGCACTATATCACAGATGAAGTGTTGCTTTAACGTTCACCTGAAAGACAGCACCTTGTGCAGTTCTACTCTCTAAACATCTGTGCACAGCTACAGATTAAGAAATGGCCCAGTGGGAAAATGCTTCCTACTGATCTAGCATGACTTCTAGTCCTATGCAGTATTTTCTAGGTAGTTTCATATCCATTTATTGACCAGGCCTGATCCTGTTGAGCTTCTGAAATCTCCAGGGATAAGGGACCAAGGTGATAGAGCTACAATTTGTGTGAGAAGACAGACTGCCCCTTCAACAATCTAAATTTAATTTTCTGGCATTGCGAAAAATAATGAAGAGCTCTGGCGTGGCAGAGTGGAGCGCTAAAGGCAAGGGGGATTTCAGCACCATGGATGTGTCATTTCTTATCTATGCCACATTAGACTGTTGATATGTGTGTACAAAAAAAAATAAAAAAGCTAATCACTCTGAAAAGTGAATGGTACACATATAACTATTGTTTCTATGGTTAAAAGATTTCATGCAGACATTTTATGAAACTACGTACTAAAACCACTCTCAAAAGTTTTATTAAAATTTGATTTGATTGCTTAACTTGATTTACTAAGCGAAATACAATTTAAAAAAAGATAAAAGACGTAAATATTATTCTTCCAAAATAGGTATGAAAACACTGGATACCAAGGAATTATTTAGTCTAGTCAATACTCTTTTTGATGTCACTCATTTAAAACAAGCTCCGCAAGATAATTGTCCTAGGTCTACTGAACTGGCTCATTATCTAATATAATAAAAGCCTACTCGCGCATGCGCACTCCCATCTGCGTGTTCCGTTTTCCGTGCGCTGTAGGGCACTGCAGATAGGAGTGCGCATGCGTGTGAATCTCTGTCTCTCTTTCCCCCGAGGCGGATGTCGGCCACAGCGGCTGTTTTCTCCTCCCATTGCCTGCGTCTCAACCATGACCCCCCCCCCCCATCTCCATTGACTGCCCAGCCTCACACCTGGCATCCCCTCTCTCCCTTGCCTGATAGCCTCACCTGCCCCGCCTTCCTCTTCCTGCCAGTCTCAGCCAGGCTCACTCCTCCCCTCTTCCCTCCCCCCCTGGCAGCCCTGAACCTGTTCTCCGTTCCCCGTCGCCTCCATCACCGCTCGACACTCTTTAATAAGATGCTGGGATCGCTGGTGGAGAGCGACGATGTCGGCCGCGGCGGCTGTAGGCCACTGGAGTTGATGTGGTATGGGCTGTAGGGGACGTGTGTGCGGAGCGGATGGGGGGAGGGATGGGAGAGAAAGTTTCTGCTCCTCCGGTCTGGCTGCCGCGTTATAGTGGGTGTGGCATATTCTCAGTGTGGAGGACTTTGTAAAGGTGAAAAAAGTGTCCCCCTTCTTACTCGCAGTGATGTCTCCGGGGCCTGTGGTAGCAAACACGGAAAATGAGGCAAAGAAAGGTAAAAAGGTAAAACTGAGGGAATGCGGGATGGGATTCTACCCAGGCTGTCTGTGCTTGGAAATTGAGAGTTAAAGGGGGAAAGCGATTTCACCCACCTCTTCCCACACCTGTCCATATGGAATCTAATCCATATCTTAGCCAAATCTCCTTTATCCCCACCTCTACTTGCAAGAGTCAATGCTGTTACCTACTTGCTGGCAGCCCTCCTTATACTCCTGACCCCAACTGGGTTTTCCTGTTTACAGCTTCACTCAGTTTTCAGTATGAAGCGGGTTCATGTCATATCATGGTGTTACAGAGAGAGGTCTGAGGATACCATTGGGGGGTAGGGTTTCAATTGGTGCAGGCTCTGGTGTTGGGGTGCGGTTGGGTGAAGAGGGTTAAAGTGGCACATGTTGGAATGGGGAGGGGGACAGTTGCATTACCGTGGGAAGGGCAAGGGAGAGACAACAGAGAAATTGGTAAAAAAGGAAGAAAAGCTGGGTGGGGGTGGAATATAGGGACAGGAAAAATGGCCTTGGAGGCAATGGAAGGAAGGATAGATAGGACTGGAGCTGGGGATATTACACAGGGCGTATATCTCTAGGCAGCACGGGGCTCTTATGGGCCTCTGGGAGGGGGCTGTCTTTACTAGGTGTCGCCGCTCAGCTGGGACCTTGGTTCATCATTTTTTGGAATGCCCATCCACTGATTTGTGGTTGAAGGTTCTCCCTTTTTTGGAGCAAATTGTGCACCATCCTATTCCATGTGACTATGGCATGCTCTTATTGGGCGACCAGAGAGTGTTGGAGGAGGCTGGTTTTTCATTTCCTCAGCGGAAATTTCTTTATTTAGCCTTCCTCTTGGTGAAAAAACTCCTCTTGCAATATTGGGTGTCTGATCAGGCGGCTCCCTTTAATCATTGGCTACATCGGCTTGCTCAGGTAGCCCACTTTGAAATTCATCGCACTCCCAAGGGGGGGGGGGGATTGACCTTCGCTGCTATGTGGGGTTCTGGAAGGCAGCCTTGTTGCTATGTCCTGGGGAATCGGTGGCACAGCTGGATACTCCCTCTTGAATCCACAGTTCCTTCTCTTTCTCCTCTCTTTTTCTCTTTCTTTTCTCGTTCTTCTCTCTTTCTCTCTTTCTTCCTGTTTAGGGGCTTTTGGTGCAGTTCACTATGAAAGGTGTGTGTTGGTATGTGTGTGAGGGGGTGTATGTGGAGCGTTTGTTGTGGATCGTATGGAGTGTCTGGAGTTAGTGCATTTATGGTATGATTGGGGGGGTTGCTCCTGTTCTTTATTTAAATCAAAAATTTGCGGATTGCGACTGGAGGGTACAGAGCTCGTCCGGCTCATTTTTCTTTTATGTGATTGCCTGCTCGTTTTACAGTTCGATTTATATTCCCTCTTTTTGGACCTTGTGTCCTTGTACCGTTGGATTTCTGTATCTTCTGTGTTGCATTTGTTAATAAAAATTATTTACAAAAAAAATAAAAAATAAAAAAAGGACTGGAGCTGGGACTGAAAATGTGATAAATGCAGTACAGGATCGATGAGGGCCAAAAGGGTACAGAGGACTAAGGAAATGGTGAAAGGTGAGATGCTGGGACTGGGATCAGTGGGCGGCAGGGTCTGGGCCAGGGATAGGTGGAGCTATTCTGGCACCCATTACTGTAACGAATGTAATGGGCTTAAACACTAGTTTTTTCAATAAAATTCAAAACTTTAGAGCCACCTTGAAAGGTAAAGATCTTAACGATTTAGAATTGTTTTCTTCTGTTGTTTATTAGATAGCTGCCCAGCAGGTCTATTTAAATCAGCTCCTGCATATTTTAAGGCTGAAATATTCACCTGATTTCATACACAATTGAACCATGGTAAATTTCCATCATGCTTGGGTCACATTATGATAACTCCAATTATTATTAAAGATCATAAAAGTCTCATATCACTTGTAAGTAGCAATAGACCAATTGTAGGAATTCCTTTTCTAACCAAACTTACTGAGGGTCTAGTGAACTTAGCGCTTAATGAGTATTTAGATCATTTTAACATCTTACATCTTACACAATCAGAGTTATGTCCCCATTATAGTACTGAGACAGAGTTAGCCTCTTTATTAGGCTATCTCTACCAGTTGTTTAGTGTAGGCACAAGTGCTTTAATTATGGAATCTGACCTCAGTAGTGCTTTTGATCTGCTAGAAGATCATCAAATTTTGTTACACTGTTTGGGAGCTATAAGAGTGTCAGGTAATGTGTTGGAACTGGTTTAGTGATTTGCCGTTCTTATCAAGTACATGTAGACCAGGGATCTCAAAGTCCCTCCTTGAAGGCCGCAATCCAGTCGGGTTTTCAGGATTTCCCCAATGAATATGCATTGAAAGCAGTGCATGCACATAGATTTCATGCATATTCATTGGGGAAATCCTGAAAACCCCAAAGTCCCTCCTTGAAGGATTGCGGCCTTCAAGGAGGGACTTTGAGACCCCTGATGTAGACAATTCTTTATCTCATAAATGGAAGAATGCATGTGGAGTCCCTCAAGACTCACCTTTGTCTCCTACATTAGTTAACGAATGTCCTCTTAGGGTGTGAAGTTGCATAGCTACGCAGATGATAGTACAATAATCATTCCACTGACTGCTTTCTCAAATGACACTATCTCTTATTCAATCGGTACTTGAAGCTGTGGAAGCCTGGATGAGTGACTTTAGGCTATAACGTAACTCTGATAAGACAAGATTTTGAGGGGCATTTCCATCTGATACAATCAAGGAGGACTCTCTAAATTTGAACGGTAACATTTATTCCATCATACCGACTATAAAAATTTTGGGAGTCCATCTTGATCGTAAATTATCTTTTGATTTTCATATTACAACTCTGATTTAAAAATCTTATTTCCTTTTATGGAAATTAAGAACGGTAAAGCCTTATTTTGATTTCGCTGCATTTAGACTGGCGGTACAATCTCTTATTCTGAGTTTGCTGGATTATTGTAATAACCTTTATCTTTTGATCTCTAAGCAAAATATAAAAAGGATGCAGATCATCCAAAATACTGCGGTAAGGTTGATCTTTGGATTGAAATGAACAGACCATGTTTTGCAGTATAGTACTCCCCCAAAATTTGCAGGGGCTCCATTCCAGGAACCCCCGCAAATTTCAAAAAACCGCAAGTGCGGTTTTGAGTCTGTAAAAAGGCAGGAAAGGGCAGCTGGGGCGCAGTAAATCATACCTGGTATGCTCCGGGGGGAGAGGAGGAGGAATCGGCTGTGCAGAACGCTGACTGGCTGTACAGGTGGGGGGGGGGGGGGAGAGGAGGAGGAACTGGCTATGCAGAAGGCTGATTTGCGGACTCATTCCCTGTATTTTCTGACCGGAAGAGGTAGTCAGAAAATACTATGAATAACTGAGTCCAGGAATTGCAAATTCGCGGGGGAACACATTGCATTGGTTGACAGTTGTGGCTAGAGTGATTTTCAAATTAGGCTGTTTATGTTTTGAGGCTTTGAATGGATTGCTGCCTAGATATCTCTTTGATTCTTTCAAATTTGTCAATAGGAAATATTTACGTAAAGTACACCTCTTTGATTTTCCATCAGTAAAGGGATATGTTTCTTTGGTAAAATGTTGGCATTTCAGGCAGCCTTATGGGAAAAAGAAATTGGTATTCATATATCATTTCTCACATCTTATTCAGCCTTTAGAAAAATGTTGAAAAACATATCTTTTTGGTAAACATGACTAATTTACTGTATTTATTACATTTCAGCTTTTAGATAATTGGAAATATAATCTCTGGTAAACTTTATGATCGATTGTGATCTACTGCATTGTTAGTAATACTTGACTTGTAAACCGCACAGAACCGTGAGGTCGTTGCGATGTATAAGAATCTATGTAATGTAATAAAAAAAGGGTACATTTTAAAACAAATTATAGATATTAAGAGAACACAGAGACATAGTATAACTGGCACAAAAGGAACCTTTAAGGCAAAAATGGTAAGGAGGAGATTTAATGTATAAAATTAAAATTTGTGTCAAAAAAGACTTAAAGATCGTAAGCGTCCTTAAATAGGAAACATTTCAGGTTGCTTTTGAAGTGGTCCATGTTCTTTTCTTTCCTTAGGTATAGTGGCAGGACATTCCAAACCTTCAGAGCGATTACCGAGAAAATGTCTTGACGCGTACCCTATTATCTTTAATGATGGAACAGTCAATAAATGTTGGTCCACTGAATGAAGTGCACATGACGGGATGCAAGGAATAAGTCAGATTATTTATAAATTGTGGCTCCTTTGATAATAGTGCTTTGAATGATAATAATATGATCTTAAAAAGATTCTATGACTGATCGGTAGCCAATGTGCTTTTTGTAAAAGGGGTGTCTTTCCATTTGTGGTAATCCTGCCTTTGAATCCAGGAGAACTTCCTTGATGTTTCATCATTGACAACTCTGGGGCCTTTGTTATTTGTTTCATACCCTTGCTGATGATGGGTCTATCTTCAAACTGAGTTTGGGCTCCCATCCTTGGATATCTATGCATATTGGCAACTTCACCATTATCTCAATTCTTTGCCGCATGCCACGTGGACAGAAGACTTACAGTTCCAGGAAGTCCTTTGCCTAGAGGCCCAGTCTGACATCCCATTATGGTTTTATCATTGAAGTTTACAGGACCTTCAGCCAGAATATGATTATTCTAGGCTGACGCTCCATTGGTCCAGTGACCTGGGAGTGTCATTGCCTAAGAGGCAGCTTCAACGGTATCTTATTGTAATGTCCTACCAGTACTTGTCCGTTCCTCTATGGGAAATCTGTTATAAATTGGCTTTGAACCTTTATACCTCGCCTGCCCGGGCTCACAAAATGGCCATTTGTCAGGACTCGAATTGCCCGAAATGTCATTATCATACTGCAACTTAGGGACATATGCTCTACTCCTGCCCGATTATACATCATATCTGGAAGAGGATTTTGCAGGATTTCTGATCTTTGGCGGGTGCGATGTACCCTGACTCTTTTGATTTTGTTTTCCAGATGCCCAATCGTCGCTTCAGTGCCTAAGGGCTTATGAGATTTTCATAAAATCGCATTTCTTCTGGGGGTTAAGACTATTTTGCTACTGTGGCTAACCCCAGAAGCTTCTTCGTTGTCCCAGTGGAGGGCTTTGCTCATCCATTATTTACAATTGGAAAGACTGTGCGCTCCGAATTTAGACACTCCACAGGGAAGAAGGTTGCAAAGTATGTGGGAACCATTTTGGAATTCCCTGACATCTACTGCTAGAAGTCGACTGCTGAATTTGTGACTGTCCTGTTTGGAGCTGAAGTTCGCATAGTGCTATGTTCGTATGTATTGTTGGGGGGAAGGAGAAAATATTGAAATTGTTTGCTCAACTGTTTGCATTTTTCTTGCTCTTGCACTGTATTGTGGCAGAAGATTGTTGGCAAATTTTGTCTATTTAGTTGTGTATTTGAGCAATAAAATATATTTGGGGGGAAAAATGGGTGTTACGGGGTCGTACTTTTTTGCATTTGTAATTTTTATTCTAAATTACCAAACTGAAATTTTACATACACAAGGGGCTAGATTTACTAATGGGCATTATCATCGTAGTAATGCAGAAAATATATATTGAGGCCTTTTTACTGAATTACTTTAAGCGATATGCACTTTACATGGTGGGGAAAAAGAAACATTAAAATGCTTCGTGGTAAGTTGACTGTCAGTGCATGTTAATTGCTATTTATTTTTAAAAATATTTTTCAGGAGGGGGCATGTCATGGGCATAGAAGTGTTAGTATATTTCACAAAACTGTAATTTAAAAAAAACCAAACCCAAACACTGCCAGCAAAATTGTAAAATAAGATGTCTGAACAAACCAGCAGGAAAAATATTGATTGTCTGAGGGGAACAATCCAAAACAAGATCACTTTGCAATAAAATAGCACATGATATGTAATTATAAGGGGAGAATTCAGTAATGGGAGCCAGCCCACTATGAAAGGATATGCTCCAACTGGCAATATCGCAAATCAAGTGCTCATAATTCAAGCACTCTATGAGTCCATAGCCATACATCATTTTATTCACCCCATTTTTTTCCCTATATATGTGCTGCTATAATCTCTAGCTTGATTATTTTTTAAAATTCTTTTCTTTAAGTCTTCAAATTTTTAAGGGATTTAGATATGCAAGTCCATTGAAATATCTGAATGCTTTTAAATAGTGTCTAAGAATTAATCCACTCGTATATCACACTCCTGAACAATCCAAAATACCGACCCGAAATATAGTGAAAACACACAAATAAAAAAAACCAAAGCACACAATCTAATAAACCGATATCAAAACTAAAGACATAGCTAAAATAGTTTGAAATCCTAAACTTCACAGCTCTGGTTTTTGCCTTCAAAACCTTCCACACGATGATACCAAACTATATGCCGTCAAAACTACAAATTTACATCTCCAGCCGATTACTGAGATCCCAAATAGAAAGACGATTGACCCTACTGCCTGGTTGCTCTCTCAAGACTGAAATAGCCTGCAAACACTCCTACTCGCAATTCATACCTAGATTATGGCACATCATCCCCCCCATCCATTAGATCGCTAGACAGACTATGGACCTTCAGGAAGGCCATGAAAACCTTCCTCTTTACTAACCCAGCGCCGTATTGACTGCATCTCAGTGACTTAGTACCTCCACTACCTGACTGTTGGAACTCAAATGCAACCCCTAGTATAACTTTAAATTGCTTCCTCCTGCAACTCAAATACTATTCCTAGTATAACTCAAATAAGATATCTAACGTAATGGCCACTCCTAATATAATTTAAATGTGCTACCTATTATAACTCAAATGCCACTCCTAGTATAACTCAAGGGTGCAACCTACTGTAACACAGATACTATACTATCAACCATGTTTAGGCCTGTAACGCAGAAGCCGTACTATTGTCTATGTTATGTCTGTAACAAAGATGCTGCATTATCAACTGCTATGTCCGTCAAGAACTGTATGATCATTTATGTCAAGTACTGTATATTGTGAATGTACTCTTGGAACCCATGCTGGGCTCTTTTGGGAGGATGGGCTAAATAAATGAATATATAAATAAATAAATAAACTTGGCTTCATTGTTGTGAGTCTAAGTTTTTAAAGAAAAAAAAAAAAATCAAGCTAGGGATTGTAGCAGCACATATATAAGAAAAAAAATGGGGTGAATAAAATGACGTATGGCTGCGAACTCATAGGGTGCTTGAATTATGAGTACTTGATTTGAGATACTTCCAGTTGGAGCATATCCTTTCTTAGTGGGCTGGCTCCCATTACTGAATTCTCCCCTTATAATTACATATCATGTGCTATTTCATTGCACAGTGATCTTGTTTTTGATTGCTTCCCTCAGACAATCAATAGTTTTTTGGTTTTTTTTTTTCAGACACCACAGAAGTGTTAGAACATAGAAACGTGGTGGTAGATTAAGGCCAAACAGCCCATCCATTCTGCCCATTTGTAGCATCCACTATCTCCTCCTCTCCCTAAGAAATCCCACATGCCTGTCCCAAGCTTTCTTTGTCTCCACCATCTCTACCGGGAGACTGTTCCATTCATCTACCAGTCTTTCTGTTACAAAAAAAGTATTTCCTTAGATTACTCCTAATTCTAGCGTGTTCATATCATCAGGAGTTTACTATATAATGCCGACTGAACACAGGAGCACTTAGGGGAGAATTTATCAACGTGTGCTATTGATAACATGGCTTATTTTTACCATATCGTGCTATTTTAACACAATGTCCTAATGTGTTAAGACACGTTAAGATAGATTATTTCAGCACAGAAGCCCATTTTATGCAGTGAGATCTCGCGCTAAAATAGCATGACGTGTGGTAAAATAACCCGTCTTAATAGTAGCAGACATTAATAAATTTTCCTCTTACTGTCCCCTAATGGAAAAATGAGCGCAGGACCTGGAAAAAAATTAAAAAGCCTTTTACTAAAAAACAAGCTCTATTTATGGCCAACAAGTGATGATTTTCCCCGATGTCTCTAAATAGACTCAATTCAAAAGGAAGCAATTCCTAGCGCTTAGGCCTATTTTTAAAATTTTTAGGCCAATTTTCAGGCCAATTTTTAAAATTGCCTTGTCTCATATACAAGCAATAAATATGTCTTCTCAGACCCAGTCCAGTCGAAGTTTTCTAAAAGATAAATCTGTACAGACAGTATCTTAGGTTTTCATTTTGTTTTTCTTACTAGGGAGGATAATTGATGACATGTAAAGATTTATGCCACACTTTGCCTGCCAAGAAGTTAAAAATTTTTCATTTACTAAGGGCTCCTTTTACTGAGTGAAGTAGAATGATTACAAGTGGATCGATTTTTCACTCTGTCAAAAATTACAAAGGCTAGAGGGCACTCGATAAAGTTACAGGGAAATACTTTTAAAACCAATAGATGGAAATGTTTTTTCACTCAGAGAATAGTTAAGCTCTGGAACGCATTCCCAGAGGTTGTGGTAACCAGCGTAGCTGATTTTAAGAAAGGTTTGGACAAGTTCCTGGAGGAAAAGTCCATAGTCTGTTATTGAGAAAGACATGGGAAGCCACTGATTGCCCTGGATTGGTAGCATGAAATATTGCTACTCCTTGGGTTTTGGCCAGGTACTAGTGACCTGGATTGGCCACCGTGAGAATGGGCTACAGGGCTCATTGGACCCTTGGTCTGATCAAGTATGGTTATTCTTATGTTCTTATGAATGGGGCAGGGACAAGGACAGCAACAAAACTCACGGGGATGGGATGGAGAAATTGAGTTCCTGCGGGGATGAGGTCAAATCTGTCCCCGAGTCATTGTCTAATTTAAATTCCACTACTGCTCCTTGTTATCTTGAGCAAGTCATTCATCCCTCTACTGCCTTAGGTACAAACTGATTGCAAGCCCTCTAGAGTTAGGAAAATATCTACTGTATCTGAATGTAACGTAACTTGAACTACTAGTGAAGATTATGTGAATGAAATATAAACATGCAAATACATTTCAGCAGGCCTTTTCTGACTGGTTCAACTAGTCACGCTCAAATTTTGTAACAATATTCAAATAAATATAGGAGGGGTGAAGTGACAGGGGCTCAGAACGAGGCTGGTGATAAAGCAAAGCAATAACAAAGCTCCAGAAGCTCCACCGAAGAAGTGATTAAAAGCATGTTAGTGATATAATGCATATTATTTGCCAAATAATGTATTGTTAATGACAAAAATGTTCATTATCCTTCCTTAACAAATGAATTTTTTTTTTTAAAGTTCAGTGCACATTAATAACGATATTCAAAGCATGCAGATTAGATCATTATTAAGCAAAAATCAATCATGCAACTTGCATGAAACCTCATAAACTATGCTACTCATGAAGAGTTAACAGTACCTTGAGAGGTATCATCATTATCGGGCTGCTAACACGTAGCCTGATACTCCCAGAGAGCCATTTAAAGAGGATAATGTTTGACAAAAGAATCCCCCACTCCAAACCCCTTTGGAAGTACCCATACCTAATCCTCTCCACTCCCCCCCCCCCCCCCATCTCACCTAACAGGCATCTCCATGGTCTTAAAATGCAGTTTCAGCTCCCTATCAGTGGACTTTGTGGTTCTATTGCGAGGGGTCAGTGCTACCAAATAAAAGCGTACTCCCTTATTTGGTAGCATGAATTCTAGGTAATCCTGTGGAGACTACTGCTATGGGGATTAGGAAGAGAAAGCGTGAGACCAGAAGAGGAATGGGACAGAGGAAAAAAAATGAGGTAGCATAGCATAAAATGAGAGAGACCTACTGTAATGACTATAAATACAGAGATGGGAGAGAGAGCATGGTAACAAAACAAAATGAGAGCAAAATAAGGTTTGGATGTTTATAAATTTATTCTGTTGCATATTCGGTGGCATGGTAAGGGGGCGGGGGGGGCAGACTATCCCAGGCACTGTCTTTGGGGGAGGAGGGGTGCCAGCACCCCTCCTCTGCCCCCCCCCCCCAGTGCACCTTTTGAAATGTTTGCGGTGCAAGCAGTATTTTCCACCTGCTGCTCATACCAGCCTCAGCTCCCTTCTGACATCACATCTGGTTGTGGGACTAGGACGCGACGTCAGAACGGAGCCAAGGCTGGTGCGAGCAGCAGGTGCAAGATGCAGTTGGATAAACCTATGTGCATACAGGCTTGTATACATCTCTTCTTATATGCATACAGTTCAGACACATTTATAAAACTGTTTTGCGCTCGCAGAAATCCCCTTTTTAAAAATTACTTCTTTAATGTATCAATTCACTTTAACTAATTTAACAGAAAAAGGAAGACACTTTAATAGCTTTTTCTCTCTCACTTATTCTACTGAAAAATAATATGCTCTCAGTTGACATTTTTATTCATAATTCAGAGTTTCTATTAATATGCCTTCCCGTGTAAAAATAGTACAGTTTCTTTAACGATGTTATTGGAGCAGTTAGGGATATATCTTAGGTAAATGCATGTCTGGCATTCAATGCTTTTACTGTCTCTACTACGACATAGAAATAAGGGACTTCTGCAGACATATTTTGTTCTCTGTACAGTATTCTCAAAGCACTGGGTAAAAATACTATAGCTTCGTTCAAGGTATAATGAGGACATAGAGAAAGAATATGGCAATTTATTTGCGTTGAGCTCAAACTGTGAGAGTTCATGATTCTACTGCAAGATGAAAAATCAGCACTAATGAAGAGTTGAAAAACATAATTGTGTATTGAAGGCTAGAACTATTCACTACCCCCCCCCCCCCAAAAAAAAAAAAAAAAGGAAAAGGGCAGCTATTAGTTTTGCATGGACCAGTTTTGAGTCCGGCTTTTCATTCTAAGGAATGAAGCAATCTGCATCCTGAATGATAAATTATTTATTTTATTCCTTTTTACAGGGCTTTACTTAGCTCAGACAATAGGGGGGGGGGGGGGTGGAATAAGAGAGAAAATTCAATACATGTAGCAGCTTAGTCCGGGAAAGGGCTTTCTTTAAAGACGAACCTCAGTCAAGGTTGAAAGAGCAATTAATGCGGTCTCAAAATCTGGGCCATTCTGATGGAGTTCGGTTAACATGTGGCAGAAGTAATCATCCACTTGTGAAAATGATTTTCAGTTCATTCTCAAACACCTTTCAGACACTCATGATCCCATTTAACTGACAACAATACAGGCTACCTGTGGGCATCGTAGCATTTCGAAGTGAGAACCAATAGGGATCAAATGCCCACAGGCACTTTCAGTTATCGGTTTATTCTCCTTTGCTTGCATAAAAGGAGCCTGCTTTAGTCTGCATTCCTCCTTTCATTTAGCTCTACAAGGTTTGGCTCTTTTTTTTTTTTTAAATGTCTTCAGCGAGGGATGACAAAAGCAACCAAAGCAAGAGTACAAATAAGGCCTGGGTCATCAGAAGCCTAGCAGCAAACGCTCTTGGACTGATTTCAGCTCTCCCTTCTCTCTTCAGTAAGACAGCGAAAAAAAAAAACCCTCCAACATACAAGGGCAGATAAAGAAATCAAACATAAGACTTGCCAATGTTGAGGAAATACCTTTGAAATTCAGGGGGGGGGGGGGGGGAAATGGCAAGCAACCTAAGCAGCATGATTCAGCAAGGATGCACAACCTCTGCCAATTTCAGCCGAATTCACAAGGATTAATAAAGTTGTGTTCAAATGAATCGCTGCTACTATACGGTCATGCAGTACGACTTTATTTTCCTTAATTAAGGCCTTTCACCATAAATATTGGGACCATTATTGTTTTTCATACGTTTCATAACGCATCATAACTTACTCGCTACCTTTTCACCTAAATCAGTGGTCTCAAACTCGCGGCCTGGGGGCCACATGCGGCCCGCCAGGCCCTCAGTATTTTTATCATAATCACAAAAGTAAAATAAAAGTTTCTTGATAATATATAATTAGCTATAATTGACAATATTATTATTAAGACTTAACCAAAAGGAAAGATTTATAAACTATAAAGAGTTTTACTTCATGCAAAATTGTCATTTCTTTAATAAGACATTTTTCTGAGGCCCTCCAAGTACCTACAAATCCAAAACCCTGCAAAGGGTTTGAGTTTGAGACCACTGACCTAGATGTATCTCCATCAGTTCCGAAACGGGCATTAAAATTCCTGTTTTCAATTTTCTACAGGCACATTGAAAAAAACAAAACAAAACAAAAAAAAGGACAGAACCTAACTGAATCCTAAAACCTAAAGTCTACACACGCTATTTGGCACAGAAAATCTATTTGCACACAAAGCAGATGCAAAAGCCTGCAAGTATTTTAAACCAGCAGCAAGTTTTAAACAAAAATATGTTTACTTTTCTCTTTGAAGCCTAGGGGGAAATTAATCAGCGTGTGCTACTGTTAAGATGGGTTATTTTACCACAAGTCATGCAAAGGGGCCCTTTTTACCAACTTGTGGTAAAATAACCCGCCTTAAAGGTAGCACACATTGATAAATTCTCCCCTTAGTGCACCTATAGATTTTATCAAAGTAGCGGGAAAAAAAACTGTAGCGGAAAAAAACAAACATATTACTATCATTTAATAAGGTATGGTCAGGGGTTATTGGGCGATGTCTCACACTTGAGTTAATCTACCTTAACACAATCCTTACTACAAGACTGGGTAACATACTATGTATATCTTACATGCTGTGTGTATTGGTCTAAAATCTGGAGCTAATTATGTTACGTATTACTTTTACTGCAAATTTGCTTCCTGTAAACCTATTGTTTAAATATTTTGATGTTCTTTTCATATGTTAAAATAAAAAAAAGCAATAAAACAGATTGAACACAAAAAAGTAGAGGATATGAATAATTCCAGGATCTTTTTTTTTAAATGTTTTAAATTTATCCTATTTTATTTCACGCTTACAACACCTGGCAGCAAAGCTGATATTTACAGGATCAAAGACCAGATAGGGAGGTAGCTCCTTATTTGAATTCACTTCTTTGCTTGCCTATTAAGGCTAGGGTTTAATTTGAGCTGCTGCTCTTTTTGTTCAAGGTATTACATGGTTTGGTCCCTAATTACACGAGTACTTGAGTAACCTGGTATGTTCCATCCTGACAGCTGTGCTCGGCTAGTCAATATAGAGTTACATTCCCCGCTGTTAGTAATTCTACATTGCATATGTCCAAAAAAATATGATGTAGAGATGGTATTAAGCCAGAGATGTGGAACTCCTTCTCACTCACCATGTACGTACAGTTTTGCCATATGTTTTAAACTTGGTTCTTCAGGAAGTATTTTAATGATGATTCATTTTGTCTTGTTTTAATATTTTTGATTTTGCCTCTTCCCTCCACTGGAGTTCCTTTCTACCCTAACTCTTGTTAACCGTGTCGAGCTTTAAGAATGTAGAGATGATGCGGTATACAAACCTAAGGTTTAGATTAGATTAGATCTGATTTTATTAACTTCTTGGTTTTTTTTGTATTCTGCCTTGAGCCACTAAGTGAAATAGAAATTCATGAATTAAATTAAATCAGATCTGATGATATGTCTGAATTAGAGAATGACACGGTGACAAAATTCATCACCGTTCCCGTCCCCGCGGATAACTGCGGGAAACCATCTTCATGTCAATCTTTAAGGAGAGAGGGAAGAATCAGAGTATGAATGGCCACAACCACTGACCCACAAGCTTTGCTTTGAAGAATGCTGGTGTAGAAGGACTGAGGTTGAAACAGACACTACAGAATGACAGTCTCTGGTATCCAGAGCAGATATTGTGATGTCATAATGCCTCATTCCACCAGTGCCTAAGAACCAATCACATCAGTGATGTCACAATGGCTTCATTATCCTTGGCTCACATAAGAATCAGAGTATGAATGGCCACAACCACTGACCCACAAGCTTTGCTTTGAAGAATGCTGGCGTAGAAGGACTGAGGTTGAAATAGACACTACAGAATGACAGTCTCTGGTATCCAGAGCAGATATTGTGATGTCATAATGCCTCATTCCACCAGTGCCTAAGAACCAATCACATCAGTGATGTCACAATGGCTTCATTATCCTTGGCTCACATAAGAATCAGAGTATGAATGGCTACAACCACTGTCCCGCAAGCTTTGCTTTGAAGAATGCTGGTGTAGAAGGACTGAGGTTGAAATAGACACTAGAAAATGACATGGGTTATTTCCCGCGGTTATCCGCGGGGACGGGAACGGTGATGAATTTTGTCACCGTGTCATTCTCTAGTCTGAATCTGAAGATCTCAAAGGACAGATCAAATCATACAACATACCATATTACAAAATATGCACACAAGATCAGCTTTGTTGATGTTGTTAGGTGTCACTGACTCATGTTCAGGTCCAAGCGGCTTGGGGGGGGGGCCTTTTTACTAAGGCGCGCTGGACGTTTTAGCGTGCGCAAAACCCTAATGTGTCCACAGACTATAACGGACGCGTTAGCGTTTAGCGCACGCTAAAATGGATAGCGCACCTTAGTAAAAAGACCCCCTTGGAGGAATTGCGGTTCTAAAAATAAATCAGCTTTGTGCTGGTCTGGAAAGGTCCTCCAGCATCAGCCCCATGGTGGTTTTCAACGTGTCCAGCCTCAACCTCTCATTTCGGCTACGGATCTGCGTTTGTTTACTGATGCTGCCAGGGGTTTTGGTTTTAGCATTTATTTTCAGGGATCTTGGTGTGTCCAAAGTTGGCTGGATTGATGGGGGAGGGGGGGCATGGGATGACATACGAATGTGGTAGTGTTGGAATTTTTCCCGGTATGGATGGCACTTGGAATCGTGGGGGTGAGCATATGCAGCATGGGAGGGTGATTTTGCTTTCTGATGACTCTGTGGTAGCTCAGACCGTGAACTAGCAGAGAGCGCGCTGCCCGCTTTCAGTTGAGTTGCTATGTTTGGTGGGTGGCATTGGTTCGTCTGCAGATGAATTTGAAATTGGGCGCTAGGCATGTGCCTGGCCACCATAATGACGCTGCTGATGCTCTTTCCCGCTTCCAGCGGGTGTGTTTTCGAGCGTTGGCTCCTGGCGCAGAAGAAACACCGACCACCATGCCTCTGGATCAGCGGCAGTGTTTTCACGATTCTTTGCCACACAAGCTTCATCACACATCCTTTTCCCTCAGTCTATTCCTAGAACTGCTAAGAGGCAGGTCTGCACATTGCCAGTGAAAGGGCTTTTTTCATCTTCTACCCCGTGAAGAAGAAATTGCCCTCTTGCCCTTATGTATATTTATGCCACATAGGTATTTAAATGTCTTTATCATATCTCCACTCTCCTGTCTTTCCTACAAAATATCATATATTCTCAGATATAAACCAAGATAACATTTCCCCCCCACCTCCTTTTTTTTTTTTTTTTAGGAAAATGTTAACTCGAATATAAACCCATGGTTTACATACAATTGCTGCCCAGCTGTGCACCCACCTGCCCCCTCCCGAACCCAGTGCTGGCCTCTCCATGGGTCCACCTTAAATTCTGGTGGAGCTGAGTCAGGAATGATCCCTCCCTCCCCTGAGATGAGTTTTTAGGTCCTGTACCAGCTGTCAGCCAGCAGTAGAATCATTGAGAGCCCCCCCTCCCCCCCTGTTGCAGAGAAGCAGCATAGACCCCCCCCCCCCAGCTTAATTTAGCCACAGGTGGTCCAGTGGGGTGAGATGGGGCAGAAGTGATCCTCTTACATTCCTGCCCGTGTAGTCTCGATGAAAAAATGGCTGCCGCAAGTTCCTGCCCTGACTCACCCCGCTGGACCACCAGTGGCTAAGGTAGGCCCGGAGGAGGCCTACATTGCTTCTTCAAATAATATACTGACACCTAACTATTTAGGCACCAGTAGGCGTGGTTCTATAAACAGCGCCTACATTTGAATGACATGTGGTAAGCACCATTTCCTTAGAAGCCTAACCAGCCAATTAATTTTAATTAAGTCAATTATGAGGTGCCAATTGCTTGTTATTGACACCAATTAAGCTTTTTAAATAATTAATCCCCCCTGCTATTTTTTTTTCACACAGCCACAGTAGTGGCTGCCACATAGCGAACTCTATGCCAATTCAATCTCTATTGGCGTCAAGAGTGTTTACCGTAGCAGCAGCCTATACCATGGCTTTGTAAAAGGAGCCCTAAGTTAGGTGCCTAGATTGGCTGGGCATGCCAATCGAGGCACCTAACCATAAGAGTCTTTTGTAGAATCTAGGCCCTTTTCTTCTTTATAGAATGTGTTATCACATGGACACACTTTGGGTACCTGAAAGTAAGTGCTCTGTTATAGAGAAAGACATGGGGACAATTTTTTCCATGTCCTCGCGGGAACTCATTTTCCCATCCCGATGGGTTCTTTTTCTGTCCCTGCCCCATTCCTGCAAGCAACGTCCTCATCTGCACAAGCCTCAAGCATTTTAAAATCATAAGTAGCAACATTCTAGAGCTCAGACTGTGATGTCATAATGCCTCATTCCACCAATGCCTAAGTTCTGTCCTCATCTGCACAAGCCTCAGACACTTTAAAATCTTAAGTAGCAACATTCTAGAGCTCAGACTGTGATGTCATAATGCCTCATTCCACCAATGCTTGAGCTCCATCCTCATCTGCACAAGCCTCAAACTCTAAATCATGAGTGTTCAAGGCTTGTGCGGTTCAGGCAGAGCTTACAGGAATGGCACAGCAACATAACTTACGGGGACAGGGAAATTGAGTTCCTGAGGGGCCGGGGATAAATCTGTCCCCGTGTCATTCTTTACTCTGTTATAGCATTGCACTCATAGTGCTAAGTGTGTTTTTACATATTAGAACCAGAAAACTATGAGAGGTAGGACTGAGGTCGCATAGTGCTCCCAGTTCATACCGAGCCTCTGGAATCGACTGCCCCCACAGATCAGAACCCTTGAAGGACTCCTCAACTTTATGAAAGCAATAAACACATATCTCTTCACCTAACTCTCCTGCCCATGACCGATGAATTACAAAGATGAAAACTTGTACCATAAACTTGTACTGCAATTATGGCAAATCCAGTGCAAATCGTAACCTGTTAACTATATAATATGTAAGTTTAACCTGTAACCCTTTCAGAGCTCTTTGGGGACAATGGAATAAAAAAAAAAATTAAATAAATAACTAGCATATTCCCCTCTTTAAACATAGTCCTCATTTGATGGTTGTTAACTTTTGCAAGAATATATCCAGAAATAAGCTACAATAATCTGCCTATGACCTTTCATCTCTCTTCATAAATTAAACAGCATATGGAAGGTGTAGGATGCACAAATTCAGCAATATGCAGTATCCTTTGCAGCTACCCAGATCTGCACTCAATATATAGCATGCACATAAACTGGCAAATAGAGGTCAGCTTATATTGTGACTTTTAGAGCCATCTACTGGACAATGTGTATTATTACACAAGATTGGTATCTGCAGAGCACGAGGCTAAGTATGATGCACAGCTTTGACATTTAAGATGAAACTTGTATTTTACCGCATAGACATCTGGGCAGAATGTATAATATGCTGCACTATATTTTTAATATAAAAAATTAAAGCACCTAGTGATTATGTTTTTCACCAAAGTACATATCAAGTTAAAACAAAAAGTGCAGTGATGCGATGGTCCATTTTAGAAACAATATTGAGGGAGGAAATAAAATGGCTAGGCTGGGAAATTCAAATTAAATATGCAAAATACATAGGAAGCCAGCAAATACACATGGTAGGAGAAAATGTCTTTTTAGAAAAAAGCTGCGTCACTTGGCAGCCTCCACGATTTTAAAAACATACAAGTTTCACCAATTAACAAGTCAGGCTGAAAAAGTGTTTGTTTGGTTTGTTGTTTTGTTTTTCTTTGTAACTTGAAAGGCTTAAAAGTCAACAATGGCACATATGGGATAAACCCCTTCAATTCCTCATATGGGGGGTCCTTTATTAAGGTGCGCTAGCTGATTTAGCGCGTGCTAAATGCTAACACATCCATAGAATATAATGGGTGTGTTAGCATTTAGCGTGTGCTGAATCGGCTAGCGCACCTTGCCCCCCTCTTCTACTAAACCACGGCTAGTGGTTTTAGCGCGGGGAGCCACGCTGAATGGCCCGCGCTGCTCCCAACAGTCATAAAGTTCTTAGGAGCGTCGGGAGCAGCGCGGGCCATTCAACACGGCACCCCGCGCTAAAACCACTAGCGCGGTTTAGCAGAAGAGGCCCTTAGTAAAAGACCCCCATAAAGCCCTGATCAAAATGAGTACTTTTATAAATCTTGCACTCACTTCACTGCAGGTGCAAAAGCTAATTAAATTATTTGGCATATACATATTCCCATTGCAAATTGGGGAATTCAAGGGTAAAACCAAACTTATAAACACATGCCCTTTAACACTGTAGCATCCCAGCTATCTACTGTACACGGGCAGAAAAACAGCCTTCTGAAATTACTATTTATTTTTAAAACTTATATCTTTCCTACAACTAAGCAGCTTACGAAATCAAAAACATGCAAAATTTAAAAAAAAAAAAAAAAAAAAAAAAAAAGATTTCAACCCCCCCACACACACACACAAAAATTTTCCCACAAAATGAGTAACAATTTTATCTGCTTTCCAAATCACATGCTGAAAATATCACCTGTCTCTCTTGAAACATCATCATTTACGTAGAGGGAAAAGTCTGCAGAAACAAATGGGTCTTTAAATATTTTTTAAACTGTTGCAATGCAGGACAAAATCTGAGGTGCCAAGAAAGTTTATTCCATAGCATTGGCAGTTTACATGCTGCTATTTACAGATGTGCATGCTTCTAAAATGAGCTCCTTAAAAGGCTTTTCTTACAAGCGATATTCTTGCTACAAATGGAAAAGTCGGCTAAATTTCAGCTGGTGGGAGATCGGTGTTTTAATGGCTACTGCCTGTATTATCCTTGAGTATACAATGCCGGGCCAGGTCAGGACAGTGGCACTGAATATCCAGGTTTAAACGGCCAGGTAGAACTTATTCAGTTAAGTGCGACAGTCAGCATTTAACCGGATAAGTTAAACTGATTAACGTTAGGATTGTATTCTAATAATAACTAATAATAATAATAATAACTTTATTCTTATATACCGCCAACAATCTTGCGACTTCTAGGCGGTTTACAATGAAGAGATTTATCCAGTTATGTTCTGAATATCCATGCTTAACTGGTTAAGTGCTGCTTCCATCCCCGGAATGCCCACAAACTAATTCAACAGTATTATTTAAGTATTTCTATACCACTTATAGCCTAACTGGTTTGCATTCAGGTACTCAAGCATTTTTCCTATCTGTCCCAGTGGGCTCACACGCTACCTAATGTACCAGGGGCAATGGGGGGATTAAGTGACTTGCCCAAAGTCACAAGGAGCAGCATGGGATTTGAACCCACAACCTCGGGGTGCTGAGGCTGTTGGTCTAACCACTGCACCCCACCCTCTCTGGTTAAGTTCTGTTGCATATGCCCGGTGAGCCCCAGACAAGCAATTTCAAACATCCAGGGCCATTTAAATCATTTTGAATATTGAACCCCATCATTTCTTCTATCAATTCCAAATACCTAGCTGCGCACCAAAGTGTCTTCTGGGCAATTCTACGCGCTAGCACCTAATGGGTGTGAAAGGTAGAGCGGTGGCCTAGTGGTTACAGCTGCTGCCTCAGCAGCCCGAGGTTGCGAGTTCAATCCCAGCCTCCTCCTTTGATTTTGGGGGGGGGGCAAGTAACTTAACCCTCCATTGCCCCAGTTAGATTCTGAGCCTGCCAGGACAGATAGGGAAAATACTTAAAGAAAACCGCTTTGGGTGAATCTTTGCATGAAGGAGGGGGGGGGAGGGACATGGGCATCTCTCCTAGTTATGTGCATGTTTGTAGAATACCATACATTTTGCACCTCACTTAGCGCTTCAAGGCATGTCGCAATACACCTGCCATTCACCTTACAATACACCTGCCATTCACATGGCTTAAGAAGGCACATCTAAACAATGGACCTACGCTAATATTCTGTAACTGAATCTTGCTATCAAGACGTGATTTAAGGAATTGTGGCTAATTGCACAGCTTTGAGGCAACAATTAATAGAATTGCCCTGTATGGTTTTAAATCAGTTAGCAAATGAAGGCTAGGACTACCGCGAGTGAACTGTGATATCTGGAAGAAGGTCGGATAATTTTAATCATCCAAAAAGTGTACTCTCTTCATCCCCTCTATCACCCCACCTCCAATGGATGTTCTGACAAATAAGAATCTCTAAAAGAAGAATTTAGATTTGAGCAGATTCTTTTTGGGTGGGGGGGATGGGGGAATTTCCTCTGAAAGGATCTTCAGACCTAGTGGGTTTGCAAATGAACAGCAAAGATTTTATTTTCTGTTAACAGGCTGTCATCATGCTTGTTGCCTGACTCATAGGAAAATAAAGGCATAAAAGGTGGCAGAATGGATGCCATGGTTTGTGTTATCGAGCCAAGAGGTCTTTTTTTTACCTAGTCCCAGCAGCAGGGTTGACAACCCTCTTGGGTCCTTTAGTAAGCCACACAAGTTCCTTATATAATTCAGTGCACGACAGCCTTTTGGGGTACCAATAGAAAGCAGGAAACACTACAGGAAATGTATTTTTATTTGTATGCGAGCTTCCTACGACTGGCAGGGAAGGTTACTGGGAGCAGCACATATAACATAGTTCTCAAAAGACAGGATTAGCATTCTATGTGGTCAATATTTAATGCGATTTAACTGTCCAGAACTGGTTCCTAGCCAGTTACCTCAATTGCACTTAACCTGCTAGCACTAAACTCAAAACCAGCTATTTAGGGTGTGTTCTGGGGGTAGAATTTGCACTTGGGACCCTATTCTCAATGCTCAGACAACATGGTATTAAATACCATTTTGGGAGCCAATATTTTTAACTGGGCGATGCTCAGCACAATAGCATGCAAATTATATGCATGCTATTTATATGGAACAACCCCGGTAAAGGGAGGAGGAACTGTGCCTAGTGCCTGCTCAGAAGAGCACATCACTAGGTATAGCTCCTTCCCCTCCATCCCTCTCTGTCAGCTCCATACGTTTTGCTGGCTCTCATGCCGCTACTACTGCTGGCTCATCTTCATCGTGGCTCCGGAGCCGCAATCAGCTGAGCGTAACAATCTGTTCAAGTCATCAATGCTGCCTAGAATAAGGCTGTTATACGACTTAGAGATGGCTAAGTTTAATAATAGATAAACATCAAAAGTAGAGTTGAAGTACACCCCTGTGGCAAATAATCACATCTGTGGTACAATAAATTAAGTAAATAGCTATATTTCCTGGCTTTAGGTTTATGCACAAAAAGAGGGGAGAAGACCTCAGACACCCATGAAATCATTTCAAGCAGCCAAAGCTGTATCACCTTCCCAAAGAATGACATCAAAGACATATACTAAACGGGGATGCGATATGGAACATAATAGCTGAATGGCAAAATAAAATAAAGACTAGACATAACAGGAACAAAAGGAAGGGAATGAAGTGGCTCAACACTTAAGTATCCAGAGTAACTATTAAACAAACCAACAAACATAAGTTGTAGGAGAGATTCCCATATTTGATTTGATTTTATTTCTTATATACCGCTATACCGTGAGGTTCAAAGCGGTTTACAATGAAGATATATTAAAGATACATTAAAATAAAATAAATAAAAATGGTACTTTGGATTTCCCTAGCTGTCCCGAAGGCTCACAATCTAGCTAAAGTACCTGAGAAAACAATAAATAAAAATAAAATAAAGGAAATTTCCAGTCAGACAATAGGATCTGATGTTAGAAGTTCATAAAGACGATATGCCAAGGAGCGAAAGCTGGTATGCTCCTTAAGCCCTGACGTATGCAGCCAAGCCAACACACAATATTTCAGCCATGAGGTTTCCCAGGAAGTAGTAATGAGTGCCAAAATACAGGCTAGTCATTTAGATCAGAGTCAATGCAATGCTAAAATGCAGGCATGTCATTTGGGTCAGATGACCTCTGCAACAGCCAGACAACCGCCACTATCATCTCGGTGCATCAGCTGCAATAAACGGTCAGCTGCCACCATTCTCAGATCCGATATCTAGTATGGTATAGAACCCTGCTGGATCGGGGGAGGGGCGGAGCTGTGCTGTGGATATTTCCATCCACCTAATTAAAAGCTCTGCCTATGCTCCGTCCCAATGTACACCTCCCTTGCACTGACATGCTTTCATGAGTAAGAGCTACTATTCTATAAATTTACATATACAAGGGTCATGTAAGTGTAGGTTAATGTAATGTAATGTAATTTATTTCTTATATACCGCTACATCCGTTAGGTTCTAAGCGGTTTACAGAAAATATACATTAAGATTAGAAATAAGAAAGGTACTTGAAAAATTCCCTTACTGTCCCGAAGGCTCACAATCTAACTAAAGTACCTGGAGGGTAATAGAGAAGTGAAAAGTAGAATTAGAGGAAAAATAAAAATAAAATAAACATTTTAACAAGACAGCATTGATCTAAATACTTTGGAAGGGAGAAGAGAGGAGAGAAAGGAATAGAAGCAGAAGGGGGAGCCGTTGAACAGTAGAATTCTGGAGAAATTTAAATGATAGAAATAGAACAAAACAAAGACAAAAGGCAAAACAATAGATAAGATTAAAGATAAATCATAAGCTGGAAAGAAAAATAAAATAAAACTTTGTCTTCAATCTACGGTTTCAGCGTCAGTGATGAAGTGGAGCAAGTAAGTTTAGGAGGAGCGATTGACGTTTCCAGAAAGGGCTTCTTCAGGGAAGAGACTTGGCAGACAGTCCCAGGATGCCTATGTCTCCTCCTCTGCGATGTTCTCCCATCCATGCATTCCCTCCCAGACACACTGCCCGTGCCCTAGTAAGGCCCACTTTTCTGAAACTGCTTTCCACTCTTAACTCCCCCTCACTGTTGTCAGATACCTCCCCAACCCTGCTGCTGTCAGATACCTATACGCACTATAACCTCCCCAATCCTGAAATGTCCTGTCTAAATTAGACTGTAAGCACTTCTGAGCAGGGACTGTCTATTGCATGTTAAAATGTACAGTGCTGTGTATGCCTTTCAGCGCTATAGAAATAATAAATAGTAGTAGTATGTGTGGAATAGTCTCCTGGTAGAGGTGGTGGAAGTAAAAACTGTGTCTGAATTTAAGAAAGTGTGGGACAGGCACGTGGGATCTCTTAGGGAGAGGAGGAGACAGTGGATGCTGCGGATGGGTAGACTGGATGGGCCATTTGGCCTTTATCTGCCATCATCTTTCTATAACCATAAAGCTCTATGACCTCACAATGCAAGTATTACGAGCCTTAGCTTATAACAATAATGCTCTATGACCTCACAATTAAGGTGAAAAGAGCCTTAGCCTATAATGAGAGGAGGAGATAGTGGATGCTGCAGATGGGCAGACTGGATGGGCCATTTGACCTTTATCTGCCATCATCTTTCTATAACCATAAAGCTCTATGACCTCACAATGCAAGTGTTACGAGCCTTAGCTTATAACAATAATGCTCTATGACCTCACAATGAAGGTGTAAAGAGCCTTAGCCTATAATGAGAGGAGGAGATAGTGGATGCTGCAGATGGGCAGACTGGATGGGCCACTTGGCCTTTATCTGCCATCATGAATTATGTGGCAAAAACTCACGTAAATGCCTATAGATCAACCCATTTGCCAGCTACAATATGCGCCTGAACATAGGTGCCCCTTTTATAGTGTTACTCTCTATAAGGGAAATTTTATAAACAACTTAAGTCTGTATAGTAGTGTTTTATGTGCTCAAATAACTGCACCCTACCACTGACTAAATAAATTTTTTTAAATTGGCACGGTAATTGACCGCGTCATTTAAAATCAATTAAAATTAAAAAATTAAAAAGTAGGTGTCAGGAGGCGTTGTAGTTGTGTCTAGTAGGTCGCCTAACAGTGCCTTATGCCAAGTGAGCATGGTTAGGGGTGGGGAAGGACTTAAGCACCACTATTTACTAAAGAACTTAAGTATCTGCAATGTACCGTATTTTCACGTAGATAACGCGCACCCGTGTAAAACGCGGACACGGGTATAGCGCGCGGAAAACACAAATTTATGTACAGAAATTTTTATATACCGCGCACACCTGTGTACCATGCATGCCGCCCCGACTCTCCCATCGCTGCCCGACTCTCCTTTCGCCCGCCCCGACTCTCCTCTGGCCACCCCGACTCTCCTTTCGCCCGCCCCGATTCTCCTCTTCCCCTTGAAGTCCTGTTCCCACCCTGAAAGCCTGATGCCCCCCCCCCCCGACGTCCGATTCACCCCCCTGCAGGACCGCTCGCACCCCCACCCCGAAGGACCGCTCGCACCCCCACCCCGAAGGAACGCTCGCACCCCCACCCCGAAGGAACGCTCGCACTCCCACCCCGAAGGAACGCTCGCACTCCCACCCCGAAGGACCGCTCGCACCCCCACAGCCTCCCCACCTCCCCCATGGAGAACCTGTCTACCTTGTTTCCGGATGCCAGCGAGCCCAGCTGTTTCCTCTGCCGGCGGTCCCGCCCCTTCTCTGAGCCCTGCTGCGCTGCTTCCTCTTCCGGTGGTCCCGCCCTTTCTCTGACATCAGAGAAAGGGCGGGACCGCCTGAAGAGGAAGCAGCGCAGCACAGGGCTTTGAGAAGGGGCAGGACCGCCGGCAGAGGAAGCAGCTGGGCTGGCATTCGGAAACAAGGTAGACAGCTTCTCCATGGGGGACGGGGGAGGCTGTGGGGGTGCGAGCGGTCCTTCGGGTGGGGGTGGGAGTGTGAGCGCTCCTTCCGGGTGATGAATGGGGCGTCGGGGGGGGGGGGGGACTAAGTAAAAAAAATTTTGTACAACGCGCAAGGTTATGCGCGGTTTGTAAAAACCACGTATAACGCGCGCGTTATATGCGTGAAAATACGGTAAGCCAGCAAAACCCAGGCCTACATTGCAGACGTCTAAGCTTTCTGGTAGGTGCTGTTAGCTTTGATTCTGTAAACGGCTCCTAAGCATGACTGATACGCAGCCGGTGCTGTTTTTGTAGGCAGCTGCCGATTTAGATGCTGTTTACAGGATCTGGCCCAAAGTTTTCAGAGAACATTGGGCTGATATAAAAAAAAAAATTTAATTACATAAATATAAAACTGCACGAAAAAAAAGTGATTTGACAGTTACAGTATTTAATTTGAAATTGCTATAGTGTCATCTTTTGAAATTAACAGAACATTATTTTTATTTATATATTTTTATTTATATATTATTTTTATTTATAATTTAAAGCATTTTTGCTTAGGTTGACTTTCTTTCTCTTTCAGTTAACAAGACTGCCCTCAAGTGGGCAATAATGTGCAGTGCAAGACAATAAAAAACATTCTACACACTGTACTGCATATTTTGTATACTATAAGCAGGCCCAATTCTTTATCGGGCTAGCATTTGTAATATTCATATACCTCTAATGAGAATTTAAATAGAAACACAACAAATGATGGAAGAAAAAAGACCATATAAACTAATCCAGCCTGCCAAGCCAAGAACATAAGAATTGCCATACTAGGACAGACCATAGGTCAATCAACCCCAATATTCAGTTTCCAACAATGGCCAACCCAGGTCCCAAGTACCTGGCAGAACCCAAATACAGTAGTAGCAACATTCCAGAGCTGGGACTGTGATGTCACAAAGCCTCATTCCACCAATACCTAAGAGTCAAACTCATCAGTGAAGTCACAATGCCTCATTCCACCAATGCCTAAGAGTCAAACTCATCAGTGAAGTCACAATGATTTGACTGTCCTATACTTGGCTCACATAAGAATTGCCATACTGGGATAGACCAAAGGTCCATCAAGCCCAGTATCCTGTTTTCAACAGTGGCCAACCCAGGTCCCAAGTACCTAGCTACCATGTTTCCCCGAAAATAAGAACAGTGTCTTATATTAATTTTAGGCCCAAAAATTATTTTCGGGGTATGTACATGATCATCTCTTCCTTCCTCTCCTTCACCCCAATTCTTCCTCTTTCCTTCCTCCCCTCCCTCTCATCCTTCGTGCTGCAGGACTCTTGCCCAGCTTCTATCCTCCTTTCCCTCCCATCCCTCTTGCAGCAGGACCCTTGCCCAGCTTCCCTTCCCTCCCTCCCATCCCTTGTGCAGCAGGACCCTTGAGCAAGCACCGCCCCCCCCCCCCCCCACGCAGCCAAATCCCCATCCTTCCTTCTCTCCTATCGGAACCCCGTGGTGAGCCCTACTTACCTCCCTAAGCAGCGTCAGGCCGGCAGCACTCTAAATAGGCTGCTTCAGCCTTGTCTGCTTATGAATTCACTCTGCCGTGGTAGAGTTTTGCCGGCCCAACACTGCTTAGGGAGGTAAGTAGGGCTCGCGGCGGGGTTCCGATGGGAGGGAGGGAAGGATGGGGATTTGGCTGCACAGCGGGTGCAGGTGCTCGGTGGGGTGGGACAGTGATCGCTCAACGGTTCTGCTGCACAAGGGATGGGAGGAAGGAAAGGGAAACTGCTGGCGAATCCTGGGACTAAGGCTTATTTGGGGGGAAGGGCTTATATTATGACCTAGCCCGAAAATCCTGCTAGGGCTATTTTCGGGGTCTGTCTTATTTTCAGGGAAACACAGTAGATCCCAAGTAATGAAACAGATTTTATGTAGCTTATCCTAAGAGTAAGCAGTGGATTTTCCCAAGCCCTCTCAATAATGGTCTAGGATTTCCCTTTTAAGAATTTATCTAAACCTTTTTTAAACCCCACTAAGCTAAATGATTTAAAACAAAGCAGAGAAAATATTTCTTCACACATGCAATTAAACTCTGGAATTTGTTGCCAGAGAATGTGCCCTTCTTCTCTCCCTCAGAGATCACTGGCACTCCTCCCATGCACTGGTGCGTGGGGGGTGGTCTGCCCTAGGCACAGGCACCCGTCCTCTCCGCTCCTTCCCAATCCCCCCTGCCGCGTGTGCACTCCCCTTCCCTTCCTTCGTATCTCTTTAATTTTTCATGCACGAACAGCATTACGAACTTGCTGCCCACATCGGTGTTGCCTCTCTCCGATGTCATTTCTGGGCCCCAGAGGGATGGCCGACATGACGCAGGCAGGAAGTTCATGCCGATGCTCTCGCCTGGAAAATTAAAAAGGTATGGGAGAAGGGAAGAGGGGCATGCGCATGGCAGTGGGGGGTGGGAAGAAGCAGAGGGCAGAGAAGAGGGTGGGGGAGGGGGGCCACTTACCCTTGCTGCACCACTGCTCCCATGGTTTCTTTAATTCTGATACTGTCCTTGATGCCATCAGCTCCTCTGGAGTCTCTTTCAGGCACCCACAAACCCTTCATGCATAGAAATATATCCTTAGATATCTCCTCAGCCTAGACCTCTTCTCCTCATCCAATGACTCCCCGTTCCGGAGGTTCCTTTCCATTGATAAAGCTGGACTCCTGTGTATTTACACCTTGGACGTATGTATCATATTTTCCCCTTTCTGCTTTTTCTCCATTGTATAATCTCCATTACTATAATGTTACTGAAAGTAAAAGTCTAAATATATGTAACCATCTCTGGGAAAAGACGACTAAAGTCACCAGAAATAACAAACAAGGTTTTAATGAATTCTATAGCACTGAAAAGGTGTTCGCAGTGCTGTACATTTTATTTTGTTTGGATTAAACTTTAGCATATTATTTTCCATCCAAAAGGCAATGGAAAACTGAACAAGCGCCGAGTGGATTACAACCAGGTCTTTAAGGGTCTACATAACAGACCAGCTCGATATCATCGGCATAGTAACACCCATCAACACTGTGACTTTGAATCAAAGCAGCTAGAGGGCTCAGGAAAATATTGAACAAAATCAGCACAAGGATTGATCTCTGGGATGTCCCACAGGTTAGACTGAAAATACACAGATAGCATAATGCTGAAGGATACTTGGGAGGATCTGGAATCTAGCCAAGAGGTAAACTAGTTAAGTACCTCTCTATGGAGGTCAATGGCAGAGGGCCGAGGCAGTAGTAGCTGAAGACCAACTCAGTCAAAATGCCTAGCTTAAATCCAGGGTCTCTAGGAGGGCTGTCCTTCCACAAACCACGGCTGCTAGAATAATACTGAACAAAGAGGTTAAAGTAGTCTCTCTAATAAAAACTGATCTGAATAACAACTAATAACAACATCTAATAAACATTTTCTACACTGTCTCATCCTCACAGCTCTGGATGGTTCACAAAAGAATGAATGTTGTTTATATCATAAATAGATACGAGTAAACACACCAAAAATCAAACTAGAAACAAAAAATTAAATAATTGTTAGTACCAAAACGTTAACGATTTTCTGAATTTCAAATCATCATATTCACATCTTAACTTTAATAATAAGAGTTCCAAAAGCTTGATACAGTATAATCTCGTTATAACGGTCTCGCTTATAATGGAACCTCACCCATAGCAGACAAGGTCCGTTGGTCCCGGCCGAGCGCTATTATAAACATACAGAAATCATCGGATATAGCGGACTCGCATATAATGGACTTTCGGATATAACGGACAACTATTTTGGTCCCCAGAGCCGCTTTTAGCTGTAGTTTTATTTGGCTATAATGGACATACAGGCCCCGCCTACAAGACACGTGGCATGCCATTGATATAGTATCAAAATGCAGCCCAGAAAAAAAAAATGACAGAGTATATTTCTTTCCAGTACAGTGTTCTGGTTTGCAATCATTTCGTGCCATACCAATATTTTGCTGAGTTTTGTTATTGATGTTGCCGATATGCTTGTGCAGTGACTGTTGTTCATCGATTTACGTTGTTTCATGTTGCCTTAAATAAAGTTTTTAAAAAATGCAACTCTGGATATAACGAACCATTTTTCCAGGTCCCTTGAAGTCCGTTATAACAAGATCACACTGTACTTGATTTTTTTTTTACACAGAGTAACAATACTGGAGATTACTGGTTTCCTCAACAAAATGCTGAAACTTTTGACAATTATTTTGGTAGTCTTAGACAGGAAAGTGGGATTCAAAATCGAGTGATCAGAAATGCAATTTTTTTTTTTTGAGTTCAATAATTTTATTGAATATTATAAATAATATACAGAAAGCAGTTCAAGTACATGAAAATTGAATAAGAAATAGTGATGTAGAAACAAAAGAAACCGTAATTGCATTCATTTGCATATAACAAATTATTAAGAAGAATTCAGAGTATTTGAAACTGCTAAGAAAAGAAATAGAAAGGGTAGATAAGCAGAGAGGATGAAGTAAAAGAAAAAAGAAAGTGAGGATGAAGTAAAAGAAAAAAGAAAGGTAAAGCAGGAGAAAGAGAAAGAGGGAGAAATGCAATTTTTAATTACTGAACTAACAGAAGTGTGCATGTTGTTCCAAAATATATATTTAACTGCCTAGAAGATGGGCAGTTGCCAACTAACCCGTTTACTTGGCTAACTAACTTTTGAAAGATATCTTCTAAAAGTAGTAAGACAAAGCTGCTACGACACCTGAAGAACTTTTTCAGATATATGTTAAAAAGAGAGGCACTACAGGAAACTGATGTATTTCTCAACTAAAACCTCCTTATACGACAGTTAAAAATTACGAGAGGTAAAGTCAGAACACAAAGAGGAAAGAAACCAAAATTGTTCTACAAGGTAATAATACAAAGCTAAGGAAAAATATGACTTTATATTATTTGCTTTACCCCAAAGCCAAACCAAGGGCTTTTTTAAGTGATGAGGCCACAAAGGACCCAAATATGGAGAGGCAAAAAGTGCTCCCAGCCCACATCTCCTCTCATTGGCAGGAGTAAAGTGGGCAAGTTACACAGAGTGTAACTATATAGCTCAGGGGTCTCAAAGTCCCTCCTTGAGAGCCGCAATCCAGTCGGGTTTTCAGGATTTCCCCAATGAATATGCATGAGATCTATGTGCATGCACTGCTTTCAATGCATATTCATTGGGGAAATCCTGAAAACCCGACTGGAATACAGCTCTCAAGGAGGGACTTTGAGATCCCTCATATAGCTATAGGTCCATGCCAGGGGTAGGCAATTCTGGTCCTCGAGAATCACAGGTAGGTCAGGTGTTCAGGATATCCAGAATGAATATGTATGAGATGGATTTGCATGCGCTGCCTCCTTGAGATGCAAATCTATCTTATGCATATTTATTGTGGATATTCTGAAAACCTGACCTGCCTGTGGCTCTCGAGGACCAGAATTGCTTACCCCTGGTCTATGCAGTACTGTTCATTTCTCTGATTAATTTTACATTAAGAAGGCATGTTATCCTATGAAATAATATAAACAATTCAGTTTAGCTAAATTTACAAGCTGTATTTCAACTGACTGATACAGTTGTAATCAACTCATTAATATTAACACTCACTGAAATCTATCTATAATTTTAACCAGCCACTTACTTTAATCAAAGGTTAAAAATAAAAATGTTTCCTTCATTCGATTAGTGGGGCTCTCACAAATTGAAATGTTAAGTTTAATCTATTTATTATTATTAATCTGGTAATAAAGAACACGTTTATTTTATCCCAACGTAGCAGTCAAAAGAATGGTTCTAGACCACAGCCTTGCAGCATCAACAGGAGTGCTAAAACTCATTACATCAATGTCAACGAGGCCTGGGAATGACAGCAACATCGGTGTAAATTTAGTGATGGAATTCTTCTCACTAGGAAGATTATGAAGACAGCCTGCTATTTATTATTCTCTCTAAAAAAAAAAACATTTTAAGATGGTATTTAAGGCCAGTTTTTTGTAAACCAAAATAATTTTTAAAAAACTTGTGAAAACAAAATGTACTAATATACATCTTATAATTTAAATAAAGCATTTATGGGTTATTTTACTAATTCTTAGCACACCCATTTTATATCTATGGAAGTTTAGTATTTAGAACACAAAAAGCTTTAGTAAAAGGACCCCTTAATGAGCCATGCTGAGGATTTAAATGAATTACATAAGAATTGCCATACTGGGACAGACTGAAGGCCCATCAAGCCCAGTATCCTGTTGTCAATAGTGGCCAACCCAGATCCCAAGCACCTAGCTAGATCCCAAGTAACAAAAGGAGATTCTATGTTGCTTATCCTAGGAATAAGCAGTGGATTTCCCCAAGACATCTCAATAATGGCCTATGGACTCCTCTTATAGAAAATTATCCAAATCTTTTTTAAACCCCGCTAAGCTAACTGATTTCATCACATTCTCTAGCAACGAATTCCATAATTTAATTATATGTTGTGTGAAGAAATATTTTCTCTGGTTTGTTTTAAATCTACTACTCAGTAGCTTCATTGCATGTCCCCTAGTCCTAGTACTTTTGGAAAGAGTGAACAAGTGATTCACATCACTTTCCTTTCCACTCCACTCATTATTTTATAGACTTCTATCATATCACCCCTGAGCCGTCTCTTCTCCAAGCTGAAGAGCCCTAACCACTTTAGCCTTTCCTCATAGGGAAATCGTTGAATCCCTTTTATCATTTTTGTTATCCTTCTCTGTACCTTTTCTAATCTGTTTTACTCTTTGGGATCTTGCCAGGTAATTGTGGCCTGGGTTGGAAACAGGATACTGATCTTGATAGACCATCAGTCTGCCCCAATATGGTAACTCTTATGTCCCATGTTCTTATTTCGATGACAAATTTCCGACTAATTCACCTTAAAGGTACATCTATAGAATTAGGTCTTTTCTTAAGCACTTATGAACAGCAAATTTAAGTGTTTATTTTCCAGCTAATTGAGTGTTCTTTAAGGGTACACAAATCTGTGGGCTAGATATTCAAAAGGTTTTATTTATTTATTTATTTATTATTAACTGCCTTTATGAAGCGATTCACCCAATGCGGTGTACAGCTAATGGAATCTTTGCTGAGACATCCTAGATTGGAGGTGTCAAAGTCCCTCCTCGAGGGCCACAATCCAGTTGGGTTTTCAGGATTTCCCCAATGAAGGGAAATGACCCGTAAAGGAAGTGGTGGGACCGTTAGATGACCATGGAATGAAGGGAGCGTTAAAGGAGGACAAAGCAATCGCTGACAAACTGAACACATTTTTTGCATCTGTATTTACCAAAGAAGATGTACACAGCATACCGGATCCCATCAGGTTATATGCTGGAAACGAAGATGGAAAGCTGACAGGATTGACGGTCAGTCTAGAGGAAGTATGTAGGCAAATTGATAGGCTTAAGAGCGATAAATCCCCGGGACCGGATGGCATCCATCCGAGGGTCATCAAGGAAAATGAAAGGGACCATAGCTGAACTGCTTCAACTAATAGCCAATCTGTCAATCAAATCGGGAAAAATTCCGGAAGACTGGAAGGTGGCGAATGTTACACCGATCTTCAAGAAAGGTTCGAGGGGAGATCTGGGGAACTACAGACCGGTGAGTCTGACCTCGATACCGGGAAAGATGGTAGAGTCACTGATAAAGGACAGCATCATTGATCACCTTGACGGACACGGGCTGATGAGGACCAGTCAGCACGGTTTTAGCAAAGGCAGATCGTGTTTGACGAACTTGCTGCACTTCTTTGAGGGAGTAAACAGACAGATAGACAAGGGCGATCCGGTCGACATTGTATATCTGGATTTTCAAAAAGCGTTTGACAAGGTTCCGCAAGAACGACTACTTCGGAAAATTGCAAGCCATGGAATTGAGGGTGAAATATTCATGTGGATTAAAAACTGGCTGGAGCATAGGAAACAGAGAGTGTGGGTAAATGGACAATACTCGGACTGGAAGAGCGTCACCAGTGGGATGCCGCAGGGCTTGGTGCTTGGACCCGTGCTCTTTAACATCTTTATAAATGATCTGGACATAAGTACGACGAGCGAGGTGATTAAATTTACGGATGATATGAAGTTATTCAGAGAAGTAAAGACACAGGGGGATTGTGAAGATCTGCAATGTGACATAATCAAGCTCAAGGAATGGGCGACATGGCAGATGAGGTTCAACGTGAATAAGTGTAAAGTGATGCATATTGGTAACAAAAATCTCATGCACAGAATGTCCGGGGCGGTACTTGGAGAGACCTCCCAGGAAAGGGACTTGGGCATTCTGATCGACAAGTTGATGAAGCCGTCCACACAATGTGCGGTGGCAGCAAAAAGGGCAAACAGAATGCTAGGAATGATAAAGAAGAGGATCACGAACAGATTAGAGAAGGTTATCATGCCGCTGTACCGGGCCATGGTACGCCCTCACCTGGAGCACTGCGTCCAGCACTGGTCTCCGTACATGAAGAAGGACACGGTACTACTCGAAAGGGTCCAGAGAAGAACGACTAAGATGGTTAAGGGGCTGGAGGAGCTGCCGTACAGTGAAAGATTAGAGAAGCTGGGCCTCTTCTCCCTCGCACAGAGGAGATTAAGAGGGGACATGATCGAAACATTCAAGGTACTGAAGGGGATAGACTTAGTAGATAAGGACAGGTTGTTCACCCTCTCCAAGGTAGGGAGAACAAGAGGGCACTCTCTAAAGTTTAAAGGGGATAGATTCCGTACAAACGTAAGGAAGTTCTTCTTCACCCAGAGAGTGGTAGAAAGCTGGAGCGCTCTTCCGGAAGCTGTTATAGGAGAAAACACCCTCCAGGGATTCAAGACAAAGTTAGACAAGTTTTTGCTGAACAGGAACGTGCGCTGGTGGGGCTAGTCTCAGTTAGGGTGCTGGTCTTGGACCAGAGGGCCGCCGCGTGAGCGGACTGCTGGGCATGATGGACCACTGGTCTGACTCAGCAGTGGCAATTCTTATGTTCTTATGAATATGCATGAGATCTATTAGCATACAATGAAAGCTGTGCATGCAAATAGATCTCATGCATATTCATTGGGGAAATCCTGAAAACCCGACTGGATTGCGGCTCTCAAGGAGGGACTTTGACACCCGTGTCCTAGACAGAACTTAGATGTTTTGGGCTGGTTTAGAAGCATCTAAGTGCTAAAACATTATCTAAACTGACCAGATGACGACTAGAAAGATTAAATATTGAACCCCCCCAACACTCCCCCACTCACAGACCCCCCTCTCACCCCACAAATGAAAAAATGCATACCTGTCTGTAGAACAGCAGCATTTGCTATGGGAAAGTCTACTAGAGCAGTGGTTCCCAACCCTGTCCTGGGAGACCACCAGGCCAGTCGGGGTTTCAGGATAGCCCTAATGAATATTCATGGAGCAGATTTGCATGCCTGGCACCTCCATTATATGCAGATCGCTCTCATGCATATTCATTAGGGCTATCCTGAAAACCTGACTGACCTGGGGGGTCCCCCAGGACAGGGTTGGGAACCACTGTACTAGAGTATCACACAGGTATCTTAAATAACCTGGTGGATGGGTTAGTGAACCAAAGAGAGGAGGACCCAGACTATAAGGCACTCTAACCAGACAATTTATGGTGGAAATTGTAAGCCCATCAAAAAAAAACCCCAAACCCTACTCTAATGCCATATAGGTGGCACCTGCAGCCATTAGGGTTATTGAGATGGTAGACAAGTGGGTATAGTGGGTTTTGGGGAGGCTCACCATAAATTTATTTGAAGTTCACAGCAGTGTCTTTTAAGGTGCCACACTGCTCTGCTGGTATGTCTAGGTGGCTAGTCCATTACATTACTGGCCACTCCCACACCCGAATACAGACCATTTGGATGTTTCCAACTTGGATATTTTATTGGTCGAAAATAGAGTATAACGGACATTTTTGCGGTCTGGACATCCAAGTAGCCGACAAAAGAAAAAAAAAATATTTGGACATCAAGCAGTTCGGCTTTCGAAAATGGCCATTTTTTTTTTGCATCCAAATCGGACTTAGACCTTTTTTTTAAAAAAAAAAATGTCCTTTTATGCGGGTGCGGAACTGAACATCGAATGTACCCATATAACTTCCAGATAGTGCCACTGGACTGGATGTTCAATGCTTGTGTCTGGACATAGCCAGACATTGAAAATTCAGGTCTAGTTTGGCTGGTGGCAGCGAGCGAAAACACTCGCTGGAATCAAATATGCACATTTGAAAGTGTAGTGAAATGCCGCCAGAAATGTAGGCCAGGGTTTTCCAGGCCTACGTTTCCAGCGCCTATCTTTGACGTGAATCACGCCTCCAGAGGTGCCTACTTCCGATGTTAGGCACACCTAGAGTGGCATAAGGTACCCGTGGGTGCCTCCAGAGGCGCAATTCCGGTGCGTTTTGTTTAAGTGCTGGTAGGCGCTTTGAAATTGGAAGAGGTATGACAGACTAAATGACACGTTTTGGTGGACAAATGTTTGTACCACGTATAAATATAAAAAAATGAATGCAGAGTGTTTGGGGTTTATCAGTACATTTAATAGAGTGTGGAGTCCACTGACTATATTTGTAACATCATAATAATTGTAATGTATTTATTTATATTTTTTTTGAGGTTGGTAGAATTCCTTACACATCCAGGCGAGGGAGGGGGGGGGGAAATATATTTTGCTTATTAAAATACTTAATTATAATATTATAATTACATAATTTGTCTTATTGTAGTAACTTGGTAAGGGGGGGAAAATGATTGTTCTAAGTATAAATTGTATGTTTAATAATGCGTTTTATGAAATATTTATGTTCAGATAATTGTATTGCATTGTCAAAGTTTAAAAATCAATAAAGATTTATTAAAAAAAAAAAAGAAAGTGTAGCGAAATGCCATTTAAAATATGCACACTTGTTAATCGTCAGTGAAGAAAAAGCTAAAAGCTGAGGTGTGTGTGGGGTGGGGGGGGGATACAAAACAAGGCACGCGAAGTGTGAAAGAATACTAGGGGAGGTGGTGTTTTTCAGGTGTTATCCAAAAAATACCTATTTTAATTTTTATGCATCAGGGTTCGTTGTCAATGTTTATCGTTAACATCTTTAATCTGAAGCTCTTTCTACATGTCATGTTAAGATCCTCAAAAAAATCGGCTGTTTCCAACACCAGACCATGTTTAGGAAAAGGAAGTTGCAGTACTAAATTATTCACGAAGAGCTCTCCGGGGAAATAACTGAATCTGCTTGCAAAGCATCGGACTTCTAAATTATTGCATTTTAAATCTCAGGTATCTTTGAAATGCTTACTTAGAGGACAATTAATTAAGCTGTGTTAAAAAGTGACTGTACTAACAGCATATTTTAACAAGGATTTCTGAATTATTGTTTTTTAATCTCAGGTATCTTTGAAATGCTTACTTGGGGGACAATTAATTAAGCTGTGTTAAAAATTGATTGCGCTAACAGCAGATTTTAACGTAGATTACATGATACTGAATAGGCCTATTTGTTAAAGTGTACTACTAGCACATATTTATTCATTCCATTTTTTTTATATAGTACCTGCATATCCAAAAGCAATCAAAGTGGTACAGATTCTGATACAGTAGGTATTTCATTAGAGATGTGCCTGTAGAAAATTTTTAGTTCACATCATTTTCAGGAGAACAAAGGCACACTTTACACCCCCCCCCCCCCCCAAGTCAAAGGCATACAAAGCAAAAAACTATACGACGGACTATTAGCAACCCAAGCAGCAAGACTAGACCACCACCTCTCCAATATGATGACCACAAGGCCCAACTACAAAACCTTCAGGAAAGAATTGAAAACCATGCTAATCAAGAAATGTGTCTATTGATCTAACTAAACCTTCCCGACTCCCCAGACCCTAATGCATTTTCCAACTATCAACCTTGTAATCTCCCTGGGAATGCCCAGGACAATTCTTTTGTAAACCGCTTAGAACTGAAAGGTATTGGTGGGATAAAAGACATCAATGGGGAAGCTTATTTTGGACTCAACAGCAAGCTTGCAGTGGTATAACAAAACGGGCTTGAGAGGCTATGGCTGCAGCAAGATGCATAGGGAAATACCTGATGGCCACACCAGTCTGTGGAGGTGGGGGGAGAAGGGATGCCTGATTGCTGATGCCTCCCTCTTGACCTTCCTGGGATGCAGCATGGACTCTCTTATTCACTGAGGCCTGGATTCTTTAACTGGCACCAAAGTCGGTGGTTGCCTTAAAAATAGCCACCAATCACGTGTCAATGATGCCAACAGTACCGGTTAGGAAATAGCACCTCGACAGTGCCGGTTAGAGAATTGCAACTCTGGCAAAGGGATCTATGACAATTGGTAGGATCCTTCCTACCAACTGTCGTCCTACATCTACCAAATGTCCTACCCTGTCAGAAATGTCAAAATTAAAAATGTAAATAGTCTACACCTTGCCATCAGCTAATGGTGGCAGGGAAATCCCCAATCATCTGAGCCGGCAGGGGGAGTCTTGACGGCTCAGCTACTGAGGATTCCCTTGCTGTAATCAGCTGATGGCAAGTCATGGACTATTTAGATTTTGAATGTTGACATTTATGACAGGATAGGACATTTGGTAGATGTAGGACAATTGTGTATGGCAATTGGTAGGAAGATCCTACCAATTGTCGCCCTACCAATTGTTGGGATCCCTTGGCAAAGACAGGCGCTGGAAATGTTGGCAAGAGTTTTCCAGGCCTATATTTCCAGCACCTATCTTTGATGTGAATCAAGCCTCCAGTGGTGCCTACCGGAACCTAAGAGCACTTCCAGTGTTAGGCCAGAGGCGCAATTCCGGTGCCTTTTGTTAGGCACTGGTAGGTGCTTTGAAAGTGTGGTGAAATGCCATTTAAAATTATGTTTTTCACTTAACTTAGGCGCCAGTAGAGCATTTACCAGCACCTAAGGTTAGGCACGGTTGTAGAACTTCCCCCTGAGAGCAAATAAGTCAATCTCCATTCAGTATCAGCTCTTGACTACAAAGTCACAAAGTTGACATCATTGAGATCAGCTGGACAGCTACCATGTTAGAAGAGGATACCAGAGAAGACATCCTTAGACAGGTTAAGTATTATTAGCTCAATCATCGACAGTCTGGAGTGGACATGCATTAGGAAGTGAATGGGAACAGAACAAATGATAACATAAGAACTGCCATACTGGGACAGACCAAAAGTCCATCTTGCCCAGTATCCTGTTTCGAACAGTGGCTAATCCAGGTCACAGATACCTGGCAAGATCCCCAGAAGAGTAAATCAGAAAGAAACAAGCAGTGGATCTTCCCAAGTCCATCTTGATGATGGCTTATGGACTTTTCTTTCAGCAAATTACCAAAACCTTTTTTAAACCCTGCTAAGCTATCTGCTTTCACCACATTCTCTGGCAATGAATTCCAGAGTTTAATTGCACATTGATTTTAAGTTCTATTTCTTTCATTAGGGGGCAAGTGTAGGTACATGAGGTGAAGATGAGGTACACTTTCACAATGTTTGGGGATGATGGCAAAAGGCTAATGGGCTTCCAGAGTCTTTAGGTTTCCAGGTAGGGGGCTCAGATACCAGGGCCAGTGGATCCTTTAAATCAGGGGTGTCCAACCTTTTGGATTCCCTGGGCCGCATTGGCTGAAAAAAAATGTTTCTGGGGCCACGCAAACGCTGCAGCAAAACAGAGGAGGGAGCCGGCAGGTCGGTAAATACCCGGGGGCAGCAGAGGAAAACACTGCATCGCCCTCGACCGGAGCCGCACAAAATACTTCATGGGGCTGCATGCGGCCCTTGGGCTGCAGGTTGGACACCCCTGCTTTAAATACTACATCTAGGACGCTTAGCAATGCCTAAGCACGCCTAAGTGCTACTAGGTGGGATTCTATAAGCAGCACCTAGCCATTGATTGACAACCACGCCAACTGCCTACAGTGTAGGCACAGTTAGGCACCATTTATAGAATCTGGATTGGCCACTGAGGGAACAGTATACCTGGCTAGATGGACCATTGGTCTGAGCTAGTATGGCTATTCTTATGCTCTTATGTTCTAAAGACAGAGAATAATAGGAAAAGGTTGGGCTGCAGAAGTTGGTAATAACATGAACATTATCTTCATAATCTTTTAAGACTGAAAACAATTCTTAATTCTGATATTTGTGTTGTATAAAGGGAAGGAAAAAACAGAAATGACACTATTTGACACCATGTGCCATTAGGAAGAGTGACACTGCTAGCTGTATCATTTATTTTGCTTAAGTATACATTATTTTAATGTACACAGCACCAAGAGTGAGTGGGTAGATTTCAATCTAAATCTTATCTCTCAGCTTTCACAAACATTTCCAACTAATTACTTCAAAATGAGTGCAAAACGACAGCTTAATTAGCGATGCTTCTCTTGGCAATTGAAGTGGCAGAGACATGCTATTAGTTTCCTTAAGATTCCCCCATGCCGCCTCACTTGCAATTATTGTACAAAATACTAAAAGTGAACTCATAGTGCTAATCTGTTCTCTGAGGACAGGACCAAGGGAGAAGTGGTTTTGTGTCTTCTTAGCAGACCAATCTTCTGTGTAAACTTGGGTCTTCATTAAAGCTTTCATTTTATGTGTCATATTTTTAGCATATCTAGATTCTCTCTCCCTCCCCCCCCCCCCGTTTAACGTGAATGACTGTTGTTGATATGGGGGATATGCCCTAGACAGTGCTGAAACTTAGGCGCCGGTATAAGAAGGAAAAAGAAAAATGATAAATATGTACACACTGGATGAAAGGAGTGGAGTGACAGAGCAGATATGACAGATTCACACACCTGTAAGATAATATTAATATATGGGGAGTAATCTTTTTCAACAGAAAGATCTAGAACAAAGGGTAGAGTCAGGTGGAAGAGGCTAAAACAATAGCATATATCAAGGTCGTATGATATGTCTAAAGCAGTGGTTCCCAACCCTGTCCTGGAGGAACACCAGGCCAATTGGGTTTTCAGGCTAGCCCTAATGAATATGCATGGAGCAAATTTGCATGCCTATCACTTCCATCATATGCAAATCTCTCTCATGCATATTCATTAGGGCTAGCCTGAAAACCCGATTGGCCTGGTGTTCCTCCAGGACAGGGTTGGGAATCACTGGTCTAGAGGACTCTAAGAACATAAGAATTGCCATACTGGGACAGACCGAAGAGCCATCAAACCCAGTATCCTGTTTCCAACAGCAGCCAACCCAGGACCCAAGTACCTAGCTAGATCCCAAGTAGCAAACAGATTCTATGCTGCTTATCCTAGGAACATGCAGTGGATTTCCCCAATCCATCTCAATAATGGTCTTTTAGGAAATTAGCCAAACCTTTTTTAAACCCCGCTAAGCTAATTTCACCACATTCTCTGGCAATGTTGTATGAAGAATTATTTTATCCGGTTTATTTTAAATCTACTATTTAGTAGCTTCATCGCATGTCCCCTAGTCCTAGTATTTTTGGAAAGAGTGAAGAAGCGACTCACATCTATCCTTTCCATTCCACTCATTACTTTATAGACCTCTTATCATATCACCCCTGAGCCGTCTCTTCTCCAAGCTGAAGAGCCCTAGCCGCTTTAGCCTCTCCTCATAGGGAAGTCGTTGCATCCCTTTTATCATTTTTGCCACCCTTCTCTGTACCTTTTCTAATTCAGCTATATCTTTTTTGAAACACGGCGACCAGAACTGCACACAGTATTCGAGATGCGGCCATACCATAGAGTAATACAAGAGCATTATAACATTTTCATCTTTGTGTTCCATTCCTTTCCTGATAATTCCTAACATTCTATTTGCTTTCTTAGCAGTCACCGCACATTGGGCTGAGGGTTTCAATATATCCTCAACAATGATACCTAGATCCTTTTGCTCACATTAAACGTCATCTGCCATTTTGACGCCCAGTCTTCCAGTCTCACAAGGTCCTCTTGCAATTTTCCAGAATCCTCTTGCAATTTAGCAACTTTGAATGACTTTGTGTCATCGGCAAATTTAACTATCTCATTAGTTATTTCCATCTCTAGATCATTGATACATATGTTAAAAAGTAGCGGTCCCAGGTTCGGAAATGTCAATGACATGGTAGAAGCATGATCTAGCAATGTCACAAAGCCATGGCTTGAGTTGGTACTTGTAGGCTACGACCTGAGAAAATAAAAGATGAAAAGAAAATGCATTGTAAAGGGTAACTTCCCAGAAACCAGTTAGTACCATGCAGCTGGCTGTTGGCGATAGGTTACTGTTTGGAAAGACCCGGAAATCAAGGAGACCATATGTTCAGGCAACTGCCACTCAACACTAATTATCACAATTTTGTGGTTAAATATGACAACAAAGTGTAACTGAGTATTGAAGGTTCCCTACTTAGTTCAACCTCATCGAAATGTAGCTTGTATGCTGGCCCTTGCTCAAGAAAATAACTGCCAATTTCAAAGGATAAAAGTAGGTGGTACACTCAAGAGATTCTGATCCAATAAGATTCAAACTGCAGATTTGGAAGGAAGTATAAAAAACCAGTTACAATGAAGGAGCCAAGTCTTTCCTTCCAGGAGGGAGCCCAGCTAAGGGTATAGAGGAGCAGTGAGTGCGAAACATCTCCCAGGGACCTACCAGGAGTTTAGCTCCCTGAACAAAGGGTTATGAAAGACATAGGAGTAGTTAAACTATGAAGGGGCTACCACTCTGTCAATCAGCTGTCCCTGGAGCCTGAAATCAGAAACTGAAGTGTTGCCACATTCTTCAAAGTAGTCAGTCTGATCCATAGCTCTCCCTCGAGGACAGCTGGTCATGAGGAGACTGGATTCTAAACCTTCATCAAGTTTCAAGTTTATTAAAAGTTTGATTGATCGCTTATCAAAGTTTCTAGGTGATGTACAATAAAATATGGGGGAAGACATAATTTTAAAAAATGAAAAATATAACAAATAAAATAAGACATACTTGGAACAAAAGGAAAGAGGGATGAACTACAATAAATAGAGAAAAGAGGACATATACTGTATGGTTAGAACAAAAGGAAGGGGACGTTGTTATTATAATTCAAAGGCGTTTTTGTATAGAAAGTTTTTTGTGTTTCTTTCAATTCGTTAAGGTTTTTATCCTCCCTTAACTGGATAGGTAAAGAGTTCCAGGTAAGGGGTGCAGCAACTGAAAATATGGTCATGCAACGTGTGATAATTACCTTTAAAGAGGGCACAAATGGTAGACTTTGGGCAGTAGATTTTGACATCTAGTTATTTTGTAGGTTATTCTACACAAAATTGGGAGCAAGTGAGCTTTTTTCAAAAGGAGGGTGACGTGGTCAAATTTTCTGGATTTTGTGATCATTTTGATAGCAGTGTTTTGGATTGTTTGGAGTCATCTGAGTTCCTTCTGCAAAATACCTTTATATAAAGAGTTACAGTAGTCAAGTTTGGATATTACAAGAGAGTGAATCAGGATATTCAAGGAAGATATGTCAAAGAAATTTGCCAGGGATCTGATCATTCTCCATCAGTAAAAACTGTTATTTTACCACTGTGCTGGTTTGTTTCTGGTAACTTAATTTGTGGTCAATAATCACGCCTAAGATTTTCACAGATGTAAGCGTTGAGTGGGGTGTTGTCGATACAAATTGGAGAAGCTCCCTACATCTGCAAATCCCAGATGGGGTTGAAGGCTAGGATGGGCTCCCAGTTGGGGAAGGGAGTTGAAGGTTGCAAGCAGTCACATTTTTGAGTGCCATCTTCTCATCTCTGTCAGGGACTATTTCACCCATCCAGGGATTTATCCTTCACCTGCTTATTACTACTATTTAACACTTCGAAAGTACTGAAAGATATATACAACGCTGTACATTTGACATGTAATAGACAGTCCCTGCTATGAAGAGCTCACAATCTAGTTTGGACAGACAGACAGCACATATAGGGGTAGGGGAGTTCCTTGCAGAGAGAATGATAGGAAGGACATATTAATTTTATGGCGAGTGGGAGTTAGGGGTTGATAGCAGCCTCGGAAAAGTGGGCTTTTAGCTTAGATTTGAATACTGCAAAAGATGGAGCCTGATGTAATGACTCAAGAAGTCTGTTTCATGCATACAGCACAGCACGATAAAAGGGATGGAGTCTACGTTTCTTTAATAGATCTCGCTATCCAGATGGTTTTGTTGATGGTCATTACCTCCACCCAGAGGGTGTCCAAGCTTCAGGCTTTGTCCTGTAGAGGTTCCTTCCTTAGAATTACGGACTCTAGTGTGACTCTGCGCATTGTCTCCTCTTTCCTGCCAAACGTGGTCTCAAGCTTCTACATCCATCAGGAGGTGCATCTGCCAGCATACGTGCCTTCGGGTTCAAGGAAACATGAAAGGGTGTTGAAATCTCTAGACGTGCGCAGGCTTTTGCTGAGATATTTGGAAGTTACAAATGAGTTTTGTGTGTCTGATATCTATTTCTACTGGTTGGTGTGGTCCAAAAAGGCTGACCGGCATCGAAGGTATCAATTTCCATATAGATTTGTATGGCCATTTCTTCAGCTTATATCAGAGCTGAACAGTGCCCTCCTATCTTGGTGAAAGCCCACTCCATGTGAGGCATTGCTTCCTCATGAGTAAAATCTTCAGCAGTTTCCCCGGAAAAGATTTGTATGGCCGTCATTCGGTCTTTGCAAACATTCACAAAGTTTTATAGAATAGATGTAGCGGCCAAGTGGGATTCCGCATTTGCATTTTTGATCCTGTTGGCAGGCTCATTGGTCCCACCCTATATTGGAGGGACTACTCTGTTACATTCCGAGAGTTCAGGAATAGAGAGGGGTTGTACATGAAGGAAAGACTAGGTTCTTACCTCATTAATCTTCTTTCTTGTGAACACATGCTCTAATCCTGAAGCCTGCCCTGGGAGATTCTGATTCACCTGCTATCTACCTCAATCAGTACCGATAAATTGGACTTCTTTTTTTTGTCCAACCTTAGCAAGAATACCATCTGTGAATATCACCTTGGTAGACTCCATGGGGTCTACCAGTTATATGATCCACACTGTCAGTGCAGGCTGAGCTCTCATGGTTCGACTGCTCAATTGTTTATTCTATTTGCCAAATGTTTGATTATTTGTTGTGATGTTTTATACTATGAGCAGATTAGACATGTTTCTCAGGGAGTTTTCCTGTACCCCTCCCTTTTTTGTGTCCTCTACAGGAATGACTGTCTGCTTTGTTACACACTGAGGAATTGGAGGGCTGTCCAGAGGTAAGAGAGGAGGCGCAAAAGTATGCAACTGAAGCTTCCTACAAGAGATCTCATGAGAGGGGTCCAAATTTATAAACGGTGCCTATCAGTAGGCACCTAGGAAAAGAGCACCTACCACGTCATTCAAACGTTCATCACCATTTATAGAATCATGCCTAGCAGCGCCTAAATCAAGTTAAGTACCACTAAGCATCTGAAACTTAGACACTGGTATATTAGGCCAAACCCCACCCCTAGTCACACCCACTTTTTAATTAGGCGCTTTGGTGCAGATGCCTACATCATACTTGCCATACTTCAATTAAGAGCGCCAATTAAAAAATTAAGTTAGGCTCCTAGATAGGCAACTAGATCGGCATGCCTAGCCAAACTGTAGACATCTTTCATAGAATCAGGTCCTAAGAGCTCATGCAATAATTCTGCACCCACCAGTTAGTGCATGGTAAAGTGGACCTGCTAATTGATTAGCAAAGGAATGCCTATTCTCCACCCACCAGACATGCCCCCCACCAATGAAAAATTTAAAAATATCTTCTGGTGGGTGAGCGGAGCATGCAGTTTTGGAACTTAGCACAGGACTCCTCAACTTTAGGAAAGCAATAAAAACATGCCTCTTCACCAAACTCCCCTGCCCATGACCGATGAATTACAAAGAAATGTATATTGGTTCTGTAACCTGGTTGTATGTCACATTAGGAAAACTGTATTGAAAAATCCTGCGCTATAACTATGGAAAATTGTAACCTTTAAACTGTACATTATGTATGTTTAACCTGTAACCCATTCAAAGCTCTTTGGAGAAAACGGGACAGAAAATGAAATAAATAAATAAAGCCATTTTAAGCTGTGGTAAGTGCACTCTAGAGCTTAGAACAGCACAACTTAGTAAAAGGACTCATTAAATCCTAAGCCTTATAGGGACAGTGAAATAGCCATTGGACCTGTTAAGTAACTTGCCTTTGAAAAGGCATACAAAGACCAAGATCTCTCTTCAGTTATACAAAGTTCTCTAGGCCACCCCTTTTTGCTGATTAAATTTTAACGTCTTCCAGGCTAATCGTTTTACCTTTGGATTTTGATATAGGGTAAATGGTATAGTTTCAGGAGCCAGTTGCCTTTACATGATATCAGAGGATGGGCCAATAATCTAGCCATCTGCTTGTTGGAGGTTTTACATTACATTACATTACATTAGTGATTTCTATTCCTTGCGGTTCAAGATGGATTACATTAGAATAGGTTGTCATACAATTTTCTTCGTTTGACGTTTTTGGTTGGCGGGAGTATGAATATTGTGTGGGTTCTCCTGTGTCTGGTTGAGGTAGATTGAATTAGTCGATTGTTCCAGTAGGTTGGGCTGTCTCCATTTATAGCTTTAAATAGTAGACAGTAGAATTTGAAGTGTACTCTGGCTTGTATTGGGAGCCAGTGTGAGTCATGGTATGCCTCTGTGATGTGATCGTATTTTTTCAGCAAATAGATGAGTCTTAGGGCTGTATTTTGTATTGTTTGTAGTTATTTTATCGTGGTTGCAGGGCAGGGGAGATATAGTATGTTGCAGTAGTCTATTAGGCCTAGGATTAGTGATTGAACCATGAGTTGGAATTGTTTTCTGTCGAAGAATTTTCGGACTTGTCTTAGGTTTCTCTTAGTTGCAAATGATGTTTTTATTATTTTGTTGATTTGTGGTTGCATGGTACAGCATCTGTCTATCAGCACTCCTAGGAGTTTTACTTTGGGTTGAATGGGGTATGAGATCGAGTTAATTACTAGGTTAGTCAAGGCTGGGTTTTTGTTGTTTTCTAGGAGGATGAAGGTTTCCAGGTCTCGATCTATGTTGTCAGGTAGAAACTGATGTTTCAGCCACCATGCTGTGGCTTTCTTCAGGGTATGCTGTGAGGTCTGCAGTTTGTCTTCATAAATAGTGGGTTCACTGACTCAATTGGGAACAGGGCAGTCCACCAATTTGAATTTTGGCGGAAAAGTCAGTTGGTCAGAAATTTGAATTTTGTTGTGAAAGTTAGTTGCTCTCTTTTTCCATAGAATGTAAAAGTCTCTGGTGGGTTTAAAGATGTTCTCCCCGGAACTGGGTTACATGTTCTCTCAGGGTTTCCACAGCTGGCATTGTTCTTGTTGCAGGTTTCTGGATCTCGCTGCGTCATGTCAGGTAGAAATCGATGTTCATTTATTTATTCATTCAATTTTCTATACCGTTCTCTCAGGGGAACTCAGAACGGTTTATATTCATTTATTCAGGTACTCAAGCAGTTGCCACCATGCTGTGTCTTTCTTCAGGGTATGCTGTGAGGTCTGCAGTTTGTCTTTGTAAATAGTGGGTTCACTGCCCTGATTGGGAACAGAGTAGTCCACCAATTAGAATTTTGGCGGGAAAGTCAGTTGGTTAGAAATTTGAATTTTGTTGTGAAAGTCAGTTGGTCTCTTTTTTCTATAGAATGGAAAAGTCTCTGGTAGGTTTAAAGATGTTCTCCCTGTGGAACTTAGTTACATGTTCTCTTCAGGGTTTCCACAGCTGGCATTGTGCTTGTTGCAGGTTTCTGGGTCTCGCTGCGTCTTGTCAAGTAGAAACTGACGTTTCAGCCGCCATGCTGTGGTTTTCTTCAGGGTATGCTGTGAAGTCAGCAGTTTGTCTTTGTAAATAGTGGGTTCACTGACCTGTTTGGGAACAGGGCAGTCCATCAATTTGAATTTTGGCGGTTTCTACCTGACAAGACGCAGCAAGACCCGGAAACCTGCAAAAAGCACAATGCCAGCTGCGGAAACACTGAGAGAACATTCAGCCATCTGCCTGAAAAAGAATTTGTTGGTACAATTTTCAGTCGACATATATAATAACATTTGAAGCTAGAGGGTGCTAGTACTCTATATGATATCTTGGTTCTACTATTTCAGCAAGATCAATACTGTGTGCAAACATGAAAAATTACGCCATTAGTTTAAAGCCAATCTTATAAATACAAATGAAACCATCAGCATCATATCTCACTATGGCTCCTTGTGATTTTAGACAAGTTACTTCACCTTCCATTGCTTCAAGTACAAATTTAGACTGTGAGCCCACTAGGGTTGGAAAAAATACCCTCTGTACTTGTCTGAGCTAACATGGTGAAGCATTTAATCAAATCATAGAAACATAGAAAAATGACGGCAGATAAGGGCCATAGCCCATCAAGTCTGCCCACTTTACAGACCCACCCCCCTGAGTCTGCTCTCCTGGAGATCCCTCTCCTAATGACCCATCCTTAACTCCACCCTCTTAAGGATCCCACATGGGCATCCCATTTACCCTTAAAATCTGGCACGCTGTTGGCCTCGATTACCTGTATTGGAAGCTTGTTCCAATGATCAACCACTCTTTCGGTGAAGAAATACTTTCTGGTGTCCCCATGAAATTTCCCGCCCCTGAGTTTAAGCGGATGCCCTCTTGTGGCTGAGGGTCCCTGGAGGAGGAAAATATCTTCTTCCACCTCGATACGTCCAGAGATGTATTTAAATGTCTCAATCATGTCTCCCCTCTCCCTACGTTCCTCGAGAGAGTAGAGCCGCAGCTTGTTCAGCCTCTCTTCGTATGAGAGATCCTTGAGCCCCGAGACCATCCTGGTGGCCATCCGCTGAACTGACTCTGCTCTTAGCACATCTTTACGGTAATGTGGCCTCCAGAATTGCACACAGTATTCCAGATGTGGTCTCACCATGGTTCTGTATAACGGCATGATGACCTCAGGCTGACGAAACTCCTGCGGATTGAAATTTGTTATACTGCCTAATCCAAAATATAGGTCTCGGAGTTTATATGGAATCCAATGAAAAGCAGGAAAGGAACTTATTTCATAAGAGGAAAGTAAAAGAATCAAATATACAAACAATGCTAAAATAAGAAACATCCTTGCCAACACATTCATAATGAGAATCTATAGTAAAGAATTATAGAAAACCTTCCTTCCAAGTAATTTCTTTTGGTCTCATATTAGAGCCCCAGAAAAGGCACAAGTAATAAATGAGCTTTTAAAATTATTCTGATTCTTTTATAAGATAGTTCTTCTCCTAAGGAGATGGGTAACTTACTGTGTTCCACAATGCCAGTGCCAGTCAAAAGAATGCACAATTCAATATAGCCAAGAAATGCAAAGATAAAGACAGATTTACTGACTCCTGTGTTCTACAAATCAAAACACAAACAAGCTGCGAGATACACGTTCTCTAATCATGGTCCTATGCTGTCGGGTCACTTATTAAGGATTTACAGAGTGCATAGTACATAGACAGCACTTCTGTATAAGTTCCCAACAATGCTCTGCTGTGTGAAGGATGACCAGGAGGAAAGTATAGAATTGATACTAAGCTGTGGCGGTCAGCATATTTTAAAAATGCTGGATTTTCAGCACCCAGTATTGCGAAACTGGCCAACAGAGAATATCAGGGAATAAGCACCGACTGGTGGTGCTATCCCAGCTATAATCACAGTTAAAGCAAAAATCCAATGAAGAAATGGGTGGTTGTGTTTGAATCCCAGAGGATTTCTAAATGCTGGAAAGTGATATGTGAATGTTTCACTCACAATGTGAAGGTTTCACTCATAAGTTTGAAAGTTTAAAAGATTATGAATTGTGCTGGGGCTTTGATTGACTACTAGTTGTTCGACCCTGCACCACAAATAATTGGACTCTTGGAAAAGCGTTTCTTCTGCATAAGTGCATGCACTAAGTGGCACGTAGCCATGCCTTTTTACCACATTGTCAGCAGCGGGAGCTCAACATTCTGCCGTGCTAAAAAAAAAAATATATTGTAGGCTGATACAAGCACAGTGTGACTTGGCTTGAGGCACTCAAATGATTACACAGTGCACCAGGTAGTCCAACCACAGTCAATGCAATTTTAATGAAAGAGAAAAATAAATAAAATTGACCAGCTCAGTAGTTCAGTCGCAATATTATATAATTCCATGCAGAGGAACATGTGCATATTTACAGAAAAGCAGAATTTTGGCATTTTACATACCCATATAAAATTACTCCCTATGTGTACAAGGTTACATGCATAAGGGATGTGCAATTTTCAAAAAAGGCAATTTTGTGCATGGAAATGCATTTGAAAATTTCCTTCCAATGTGGGAGAATGCATAAGTGACGGGTAAATAAAAGAAGGCAGATGAGAATCCAGTGGTCAGTTGACGACGAGAGTAGAAAAAAAAAAATCTGAGAAGATAAATGTGAAAAATAGGAAGACCATTTATTGAAAATGCATTAGCAAGAAAAAGCTGAAAAGAAAATGAAAAATAGTGAATGTAAGTAAGGATGAGAAGCTGGTAATGGAATAAGAACATAAGAACAAAAGCAATGCCTCCGCTGGGTCAGACCTGAGGTCCATCGTTCCCAGCAGTCCGCTCACGCGGCGGCTCAACAGGTCCAGGACCTGTGCAGTAATCCTCTATCTATATCCCTCTATCCCCTTTTCCAGCAGGAAATTGTCCAATCCTTTCTTAAACCCCAGTACCGTACTCTTCCCTATTAGCGCATTCCAGGTGTCCACCACATGTTGGGTAAAGAAAAACTTCCCAGCATTCGTTTTGAATCTGTCCCCTTTCAACTTTTCCGAATGCCCTCTTGTTCTTTTATTTTTCGAGAGTTTGAAGAATCTGTCCCTCTCCACTCTCTCTTTGCCCTTCATGATCTTGTAAGTCTCTATCATATCCCCTCTAAGTCTTTTCTTCTCCAGGGAAAAGAGACCCAGCTTCTCCAATCTCTCAGCGTATGAAAGGTTTTCCATACCTTTTATCAGACATGTCGCTCTCCTCTGAACCCTCTCGAGTAACGCCATATCCTTCTTAAGGTACGGCGACCAATACTGGATGCAGTACTCCAGATGCGGGCGCACCATCGCCCGATACAACAGCAGGATAACTTCTTTCGTTCTGGTTGTAATACCCTTCTTGATTATACCTAGCATTCTATTCCCTGCCAAAAATCCCTCTTCCCAGCTCAGTGGAGCGGTACCTTTAAAGGTTTCTAGAACACCATTCATTTATTCTGTTTCAGTAGGGCTATCATTTGATGTAATACACACATCTTCTCTTTTTTGATTCATTGACTGACAGGGTTGTCACCCAACCCGTCTTTACACATCCCAAATGTTTTAATACCTGAGGAAATCCATAATGTAGAGGAAAGTAAAACCTCAAATAGATCTTCTTAAAGTTGTTTGCTAATGATAGTCAATTAATGACATCTGGGCCAGGGTCAGCTTAGTGGATTGCTTTAGTCCCTCTGTTGGTCTATAAGGAACCACTAGTCTCTGAGTTGTTACACACGAGTGTTCTTGCTTTTTTTTTTAAGTTTCAAAATGTTATTGAAATTTTTGCACAATAAACATATTTCCAGACATGGGTGTGCTTTCATTGCATTTAGAATACAAGTAAAATTAAGGTGATTTTAAAAACAAGATATTTTGGGCTTTATACATTTCTGTACTACAGTAAAACTCTAAAAGCAGAAAAACTTGGGGGAAGAAAGAGAGATTGGAATATGGTAGGACATAAGGATGTGCACAAGCAAAAACCATGTTGCATTATCCTATGATACTATTCTGTTTGGCATGACTATGAGGAAAAAAAGTCAAATATCAGCACATAATAACAAACTATTATTAATCTTGACTGGGGTTTCTATTCAGCATATCACCAATAACTGGAAAAATTATACTAATCTTAATTATACATTTTGGTGGAATTCGGTATGCCATATTTTTAAGATAGAAAGAGCAATTGCAATACAGAAAGGGAACTATAATAATTTTATAAAGATCTGGGGGCCATTGGAATGATATTGTAAGGAGTAAACATCATTTTCCTTGGATGAATATATGTACCGTATTTTCACGCATATAACGCGCGCGTTATACACGATTTTACAAACCGAGTATAACCATGCGCGTTATATGTGCGAGCGCGTTGTACAAATTTTTTTTTTACATAGTTCCCACCCCCCCCCCCCCGACGTCCGATTCATCACCCAGAAAGACCGCTCGCACCCCCCCAACCCCCCCACGCACAGAGAAGCTGCCTACCGTTGTTTCCCGATGCTAGTGAGCCCTGCTGCTTCCTCTGCTGGCGGTCCCGCCCCTTCACTGAGCCCTGCGCTGCTTCCTCTACCGGCGGTCCCGCCCTTTCTCTGACATCAGAGAAGGGGCGGGACTGCAGCAGAGGAAGCAGCGCAGGGCTCAGAGAAGGGGCAGGACCACCGGCAGAGGAAGCAGCAGGGCTCACTGGCATCAGGGAAACAACGGTAGGCAGCTTCTCCATGCCGGGGGGGAGGTTGGGGGGTGCGAGCGGTCCTTCAGGGTGGGGGTGCGAGCAATCTTTCGGGGTGGGAGTGCGAGCGGTCCTTTGGGGTGGGGGTGCGAGTTGGGGGTGGGGGTGAATCGGACGCCGGGGGGGCATCAGGCTTTCAGGGTGGGGACAGGACTTCAAGGGGGGACAGGACTTCAAGGGGGGACAGGCAGACCTTCAAGGGGGGCGAAAGGAGAGTCGGGACCAGAGGAGACTCAGGGCAGAGGGCAGGGCGGCGAAAGGAGAGTCGGGACCAGAGGAGACTTGGGGCAGAGGGCAGGGCGGCGAGAGGAGAGTCGGGACAGCAGAAGGAGATTTAAATTCATGGAGCAGCATGCGCGGTATACGCGTGTGCGCGCTATATAAAAATTTGTTTACATATATTTAGGTTTCCCGCGCGCTATACCCGTGTGCGCGTTTTACACGGGTGCACGGTATATGCATGAAAATACGGTACACATTGGGGGGTGGGAGGGAGTTTTTCTGGAAATTTCACTATGTGTTTATATTATATTTATGATATAATTGATTATAATATTTGAAAGAAGGTGGGTGGGACGGGATATAATTTTTATGTTTGTAGAATTATATGAGAATTACAAGTGTTATTGTTGTTACTAATGATATATTCCTGTACGCTTGCTGTAAGTTTTCAAAATGAATAAAGAATATTAAAAAAAAAAAATTCTGGTTCCTTTTTAAAATGTTCCTGACAGTTGGGCTTTCAGCTTGTTTCACACATTCTGTATAATAAGGAACAAATTGAAATGTGTGTTAATCAATCATGTGTGTCTTAACTCATAGGTTAGCAGGTATTAAAATCAATTCATCGTGTACTAACCCTCCCTTTTACAAAACTGTAGCGCAGATTTTCGCACCGGCCATGGCGGTAACAGCGCCAACGTTCATAGGAATTCAATGAGCATTGGAGCTGTTACCGCCACGGCCGGCGCTAAAATCTGAGGTACAGTTTTGTAATGGGGGGGGGGGGGGTAAAAATTTTGAAGCTACACCGAGGAAGCCAATATTTGCTAATGAATACATACTCCTAGTAGAAAGTATGGTATAGACAGAAGAAGAAGAAGAAAAAAAAATACTGGGAGGGGCTGATTTTATAAAAGGCACTTAACTTAATTGTCGAAATACCCTTAATAGCTTCAATAATTGGTGAAAAGAAATTTAATTGGGCGATAGGCACCTGATTCTATAAAAGACAGGTGCCTATCGCATGGTGCTTAGTGACGCCTAACTCTTAAGTGGGTGTTTCTATGGCTGGAGCATGACTTAGGCGCTGCTGAGCCAGATTCTCCAAAAACTTAAGTGCCTGAAATGTAGTTCTTTAAAACCCTCGCCTGCATTTCAGGCGCCTAAGTTTTTACATAGGTGCTTCTAGCCACGATTCCGTAAACGGCGCCTAAGTGTGATCGACACGTGGCTGGCGCCATTTTTCTCGGCAACGGCCAATGTAGGCGCCATTTATAGAATCAACCCCTGAGTGTCTACCTTTAAAGCTTCTGATAAGACATAATTACATTTTACAGCAGTAAACATCAGCTCTGCAAAACCATTTATCCTGAAATAACTATTAAAAATAGTACCAGATTGGTATGACTGACAGAGAAGACTTCTTGCTGTTTTTAATAAAATACACACAGCTTATTAAAATATTATAGGAAACCATGCAGAGTTATTGGTTGATGAAGGGCTGCATGACAGAACATTAATCAATGATTCATTTTTCAATATGGGCTCCTAGAGCAAGCACAACTGATAAATGATATACCACTTTCAAACTTATACATTCTTACCAAACTGTCTAACCCAGTGGTCTCAAACTCGCAGCCCGGGGGCCACATGCGGCCCACCAGGTACTATTTTGAGGCCCTCGGTATGTTTATCATAATCACAAAAGTAAAATAAAACAGTTTCCTGATCATATGTCTCTTTAGCTATAAATGACAATATTATTATTAAAATGTAACCAAAAGGAAAGATTTATAAACTATAAAGAGTTTTATCTCATGCAAAATTGTCATTTCTTTAATAAGACAATAACTATTTTTTCTGAGGCCCTCCAAGTACCCACAAATCCAAAATGTGGCCCTGCAAAGGGTTTGAGTTTGAGACCACTGGTCTAACCTAAACACTCATTACTGCAAGAATGATCTTTTCAGTCACTCTACCAAACTTATAATGAGGATAAAACAGCTTAGAATTTGAATTATAAAACTAGCAAGAATAAAATAAATGTATGTGTGCTATTATTAACAAACTAATGTGTGGAGTGGTAGCCATATTACCCCTAAACAACAGAAGTCCTGGAAATCTGTGATACCCTTTTAAAGACATAGCCCCCCCCCAAAAAAAAACCACTTTAGTGCATGATTTATTGAGCCCCCAAAGAATGTCTTCAGATGACATCTCAAGAGGCAAATTGTGAGGTATTAATTGTATTCCAACTGTTATCTGCTTTGAAACTTATTGGAAAGCACCATATTATAAATGCAGTCTCAAATTAAATGCATGATATCTGCTGCATCACAAAAAAAGATATCTTGGAATTAGAAAAGGGTATAGAGAATGGGAATATAAATGGTAAAAGTGATGGGACTACTTCCTTATGAGGAGAGGCTAGGGCTCTTCAGCCTGGAGAAGAGAAGGCTCAGGGGAAATATGTTAGAGGTCTATAACATACTGAGTGGAGTGGAACGGGTAAATGTGAATCGCTTGTTTACTCTTTCCAAAAATACCAGGACTAGAGGGCCTGCGATGAAGCTGCAAGGTAGTACATTTAAAACAAACCAGAGAAAATATTTTTTCACTCAACGTGTAATTAAACTCTGGAATTTGTTGCTGGAGAATATGGTGAAATCGGTTAGCTTAGCGGGGTTTAAAAAAGGTTTGGATAATTTCCTCAAAGAGAAGTCCATAGGCCATTATTGAGATGGCTTGGGGAAATCCACTGCTTATTCCTAGGATAAACAGCATAGAATCTGTTTTGCTACTTGAGATCTGGATTGGCCACTGTTGACAATAGGATACTGGGCTTGATGGACCTTTGGACTGACCCAGTATGGCAATTCTTAAGTTCTAAAGTTCATCGAACTGTAAGCTGAGATCTTGAAAAATTGTAAGGCTACTCCATCCAAGACATTTTAAAAGGTCTTTTCTAGTTCTAAGGCTTCAGCTCACTGTTACTTCCTAACAATCAGTGATCACCAACCAGTAAACCACTATTGACTGGTCAATCACTCTCCTAACAGTTAATCTCAGTCCTTATACTATGGCAAGTAGCCCCAGCATTATCCTCTAGCACAGGGGTGCCCAATAGGTCGATCGCGATAGATGGGTTGCTCGCCAAGGCAAAGTGAGTCGATCACCCAGGACTCACTTTGCCTTGGTGATCTATCAGGCCAATCAGTCTTCCTCTCCCCGACGTCAATTCTGCCGTCGGAGAGGAAGTTCGGGCCACCCAATCGCTGCCTGGCTGGGTGGAACTTCCTCTCCGACGGCAGAATTGACGTCGGGGAGAGGAATGCTGGTCGGCCCGAAGCAGGGAGAGCATGGGGCGGCATCGGCTTTGGGGCCTGCTATCCATTGGTGGCAGTTTGGGTCCTGTTCCCCGATGGCAGCGGCAGTGGCAGTGGCTTGGGGAAGGGCAAGGAGAAAGAAAGGGGGCAGGCAGGGAGACAGAAAGAAAAAAGAGAAACAGAAAAAAAGAAAGGGGGCATGAAGAGAGAAAGAAAGAAAGGTCAGGGAGAGAGGAAGAAAAAGTTGGGGGAGGGAATGAGGTGTGGAGGAGAGGAAGCATACAGGATGAAAGAAAGATTGGATGCACAGTCAGAAGAAGAAAGTGCAACCAGAGACTCATGAAATCACCAGACAAGGTAGGAAAAATTATTTTATTTTAAATTTAGTGATCAAAATGTGTCTGAATTTATATCTACTGTCTATATTTTACAATATGGTCCCCTTTTACTAAATCGCAATAGTGGTTTTTAGCGCAGGGAGCCTATGAGCGTTGAGAGCAGCACTGGGCATTCAGCGCAGCTCCCTACGCTAAAAACTGCTATTGTGGTTTAGTAAAAAGGGAGGGGGGTGGGTATTTGTCTATTTTTGTATGGTTATTACTGAGGTGACAGTGCATAGAGTCATCTGCTTTGACCTCTTTGAAAAAACCCCGGAATAGGAATGATAATTAACAATTCTATGCGTACAGTGTGCGTTGTGTTTTTTTAAAATTTTATTGTTGGTAGATCATTTTAACTTGGTCATTTTAAAAGTAGCTCACGAATCAAAAAAGTGTGGGCACCCCTGCTCTAGCAAGATTCTCACTTCTCCCAGCAGCAAAACAGGGTGTCAATTTATGGGAAAATAGGTGACAATTGGCAATCCTGTTTCCGAGGCACAATTGTATAGGTGAAGACACGTCTGCTGCAGGATGTAGCAACGTAGGCTTAGATTCACTAACCTCACGGATCCGATGGCAATTGGATCCGTGAGGTGGCCGGGCACCCGATTCACCATACGTCCGCAGACAAATTAGGTCGATCGGAGGGACGCCCCTAACCGACCACACGAATCGCTGAAGAGTGATCCTGATGCATGCACAGACCATCTTCTTTGCCTGTAGATGGTCTGCGCATGCGCTTTCTCTCCATGTTTTTGGTTTTTTTTTGCTCTCGGTGCAATTTTTTTTTACTTGCCAGCCCATAATTTTAACCTGCGGGTTTAAAGCGGGGCTGCACTGCGGCGTGTTCTGGAACTTAACAGAACACGCCATAATGCAGCCCCGCTTTAAACCCGCGGGTTAAACCCACGGAGTTGGGGCGGCAAGAGCAGGAGAGTCAGGGCAGAGAGCAGGGCAGCAGAGAGCAGGGTTTTTGCACAAGCGACTGGTCCTCAGCCGTCGCTTGCTTTTGGATCGGCCGGCCCAGTCGGTGTGCCTGAATTTGTTTCGTGAATCGAGGCCCTTCCTACTCTGCATGCCGTTTCCCCTCAATTGCATGAGCAGATCGGATCAGGTGCAGATACGGGGGGGAAGGTTAGTGAATTGGGTCAGGGTCGCAAAGTGGTCGGGACATGATCGGTGGGCTTCGTGAATCTAGCCCCATGTGTGTGGAGATGTACGTGGAGTCACTATGCCACTGAGCCATACCCACCAAAGTAGAAAACAATCAGTTTTTCATGGTGCCCATTCTCCCACACAAACTATCAGGGTTCCAGTTTTGACCAGTTGGACTACTAGAATCCTTAGATCTCAGAAACTACTTCTACTGTGGTGGATTCCTCTCATGTTATCTATAATCCTCCCAATTTCCAAGCCTTGAACAGAATATATTGTCACCGGCAGCCTCAGGGCAATGGGTCCCGGGCCACCGGGACAAGGAAAAGTACTCTTGTGCGTCGCAGCGGGCGGCACAAGAAAGAAAAAGAAAATAAAGGTTTAGTGAAAGGATTCACCAACACGCTAGGTAAGTAATTGTCAAATAAAGGACTGGATTTATTTCTTAAATCAAAAGAAACAGGCTACTTCACTGATCTGTCCACAAACCAATCATAGAACAAAAACCAACTCGCCAGGATTCTTGAAAAATAAACATAGTCCCAAAACATCAACCTTGCATAACTCCACAGTCTCTGGGTTGCAGGTAACTTCAGGTGGTTCTAAACTCACCAACATGCAAACCTTATTCATAAGCTGTTAGTGCTCCACATTAAACTAGTAGTCCCAGCTTAGAAGGTTTCAAAAACAAAACAATAATCAAACAGTCTTCCCTTTATGTAGTTGAGCCTGGCTTGATCCAGTGCTACGGCACTGGTCTTCCCAGCAGCAACGATGCTGGCCAGGTGGTGTGCTCCGCTTGGTGATACAATTGCCACAATTAGGCCCTCAATCCCACCTCTTTGAACGCGGGGCAAACCCCACCTCCTTGGCTTGAAACAGTTCAACTCCCACAAGGAAAAAGAGAAAAAAAAACCCCAATTAGCAAAAGTCCTCCACAGTTCTTATAAATATTCCCACCCTGCTTTAGACTCAACAGGGTCATCAATTGTCAACTTCAAAAATAGTCCAAAAACAAAACATAGGAATTAATAATCCACATAGGCAGTTTTCACTACTTGCCTTTGGACCAGCGCACTTCCATGGGTTGGACTCCGTTCTGCAGCTCAGCAGTAGGCTCCGGATCCAGTTCCATGTCTTGAGGATTTTCAGACAGGTAAGGAGAGAGTTCTGCTCCGGCTCCTGTTAGCTGTGGACTGCCCTTCGGAGCTCTCAGCCCTGAGCGTTGTTGCCAGGACTCCTCCTGCAACTGCTTCTCTTCCCTCTGCTTTTTCCTCTGCCTCTCTAACAGATCAGTCTGCAGGTTTAGAAGCCTGCAGCCACACCCCAAACTCCCAGGTGCAGAGGATATCCTGTTAGTTACTCTAGGACTGCGTGGGGGAGGGGAAAACTGTAGCTCGGCTCCCTGCCTCCCTCTACTGGCAAAGGAAGGGAAATCAGGCAACCTAACAGTCTGAGTTTTAACATGGCCAGGCTGAGTTTGGTCTGCTTTAGAAATGGGTCTTACTCTAGGGCCAGACCTAGCAGGCACAGCCTGCATATCACAGTATAGGCCAGACCATCATACCTTGCTCCCTTTTTAGGTCCTACACTATATATTAAAAACGTGCATCAACACATTTTTAACACAGTATTCAGTAAAGGGCATCAAGACTGGGTTGTGGGAGTGTGTGGCGCTGGGGTTAGAGCCACAGCCTCAGCACCGAGGTTGTGGGTTCAAATCCCTCGCTGCTCCTTGTGGAACCTGGGCAAGTCACTTAATCCCTTCATTGCCCCAGCTACACTAGATAGAGCTTGAGCCCACCAGGAAAAGATAGGGAAATATGATAAAGTGCCTGAATGTAAACCACTTAGGACATAAGTGGTATATAAATAGGGTTACCAGACGTCCGGATTTCCCCGGACATGTCCTCCTGGACAGCTTTTCAAAACCCGGCACTTTGTCCGGTTTTTAAAAAGCTTTCCTTCGTGAAGCAGAACGTCTGCGCATACAGCGCTATGATGTCACGTGCACACACACTTGCGCATGACATCATCACGATGCATCCGCACATGCGTGGATGTCTTGCCCAATGAGAGCAGGCAGCGTGGGGGGGCGAGATTGGAGGTGGGGCTGGGACCAGGGTGGGATTGAGGGCAGAACCAGGGCAGAGATGGGTGGAACTGGACTGGGGGGGCGGGTCTAGGGGGTCTGGGTTTTCCAGATGGAAAATCTGGTATCCCTATATATAAATAATAAAATAAATAAATAAGACTTTAGTAAATACCACATTAACCTGGTTTTACCAGGACCAATAATGTGCATAATGTACAGCAGAAATGCATGTGTTTGTGCCACCTGTAATACGTAACCAACCACAGTAATGCCACCTTGAGTCCACAAAGGACTTTTCATACCCAGAGTAAATCACCCTCTTCTTTGACATGAGCACAACTTCTGGAAATCTGAAGGAGTCCGAGGTTGTGAAACTTTGAGGGGAATTCCCAGTCTCTGGAGCCCCCTTTTATCCTATCTGAAATGGTGTTAAAAAGGTGGATGAAATGAACAACCATTATTGTTTATTTTATCAAGAGAGGGTAAAGGGGATGGGACTTGAGATATACCACCTTTTCTGTGGTTACAATCAAAGCGGTTTATATATTTTAGACAGGAACTTATTTTGTACCTGGGACAATGGAGTGTTAAGTGACTTGCCCAGAGTCACATGGAGCAGCTGAATATTGAACCTGAAAGCTCAGGGTGCTGAGTCAACAGCTCTAACCAAAGTGTGTTACAACAGGTAGAAAGCTGAGTCATGTTGTAAAGAGTTCTACTTACCCCCAATGAATCAAATGGTATAACATTCCATTTAGTTGCACATGAAGCGCATGAATGTCAATTGGCATCATTAGATGCTTTGGAGTACATGGGGCCATTTTCACTACTTTGGAGAGGGTAGATTAGTGGTCTCCAATGCGTGGCCCCTAAAGTCCTCCTTTGCAGCCCTCAAACAATGGGCTGAAATGCTCTTCAAATTCTGTAAATACATTAATTTCAATATTGTCCACTTGGTATAGTAACTACAAACAATTTCTTAAGTATGTTACTCAGGTGTCTTATTTATGGAATTTGTCACTGTTAAAAATCAAATGTAGTGATTTTTTGGTGGCTCTCAGATCTTTCTTGTATTCACACTGTGGTCCTTTACATGAAAAGGGTGGAAACTGGGGTAGATGGATAGCAGAATGTGGAAGCTCCAAGCCATTTTAAAATAGCTCCATGAAAGACAGAAGACATAAGATTTCAGAATCTATTGGTACCTTTGGAGGAAGGTCTCCAGACTTTGTTGGAGTGTGCTCCCGCAGGGTTGGTAGAAAATTATTTTGGGTGAGGTGTTGGTGGAGAGTAGTGGGTCAGGGCTGATGAAGTCAATAGATGTGTTAGCTGGTTGTGCTTTCAAAAAAAGGTATAAAAAATTATAATGCAAAAAAAAAAAAAAAAAAAGGTTAACTATCCTTCCTGAGATCTGATTATAATTTCTTGGATTAGAAATTAAAACAAATTGCATAGTATTATATAATTTGCAATAGTTTAATAATAATGAGCTTATACAACCCATTCATATTTTCTTGTGTTAACAGAAATACAGTATTTTGAGTTTTCATCATGATTAAATGCGTGTTAATGCCTTGTCATAACATGTAATATGCCAAATTAGGTATTTAATGAGCCATTAATACCAAAAGAACATGAAGGACTTCAACCACATTTCCAAAGGGAAACTCCCTAGTGAATTCCCTTTAGAAAATACACATGCAAAACGCCTCTTTTGAAATTACATAGAGAAATGCAGAAAAATGAAGGCAGATCAACACTTGGCCTATCCAGTCAGCCCATCCACACCATAAAGGACTTTTTTTATTTGCTTGTTTTTACTTCTGTTATAATCTCAACTTTTTTGTTAATGGTTGGCCATTCGGTGATCGGGGATATAGTTTCCAAGTTTATTGGTTTTTAATATCCCGACCATCAAACAATTGTCTGGCCGGTTTACAATAAAATTATAAAAAAAGCGTTAAATGTAGCAGTATGTGCAAAAAGATGTCTTAAGTTAAACATAAATGACAAAGACTTGACGAACTGGAGCGTGAGGGCAGTAAATGTGGAAGGGGAAAAAGTTACATTGTATAGATGAAAAGGAGAGAGTGGGGGGGAGGATTGAACAAAAGGGAGGGGAACATTAAGATAATGGAAGTTTGCTGGCCGAAGGAAGGGAGAGAAGATGCTTTTAGGTTTGATTAAAAGCATCTCGAAATAAGAAAGTCTTTAGATTGATCTTGAATTTGACTAGTTGTTGTTCGTCGCGGAGGTGTTGTGGAAGTGAGTTCCATAAGGTAGGGGCTGTTATAGCGAAGTTTGTTTTGCGAGTATAATAAAAATCTTTAAGAGATGGAATATAGAGAAGTTTTTGGTCAGATGATCTTAATGTACGAGTGGAACTTTGAGGAATAAGAAGTTTATCGAGGAATGTAGGTTGATGTAAGAGTTTGATTTTGAAAGTGAGTAGAATAATTTTGTAAGTGATACGATAAGAAATTGGAAGCCAGTGGGCTTCCTTTAAGAGAGGAGTGACATGATCGTATTTGGTTTTTTTGTAGATAAGTTTTATTGCGGTATTTTGTATCAGTTGAAGGCGTCGTAATTCTTTTTGCGGAAGGCCATTGAGGAGCGAGTTGCAGTAGTCTAAGTGAGAAATTACTAAAGAGTGGGTTAATATAGTAATAGAATCAGTATTTAGAATGGATATTAATGATCTGATGATGCGAAGTTTATAGAAGCAGACCTTTATATAGTGAGTTATAACATCTACCATCCCTTCCTCTCCCCTAGAGATCCTATGTACTTGTTCCCAACTTTCTTGGATTCAGATACATCATCTCCACCACCTCCACAGAGAGGTTGCTCCACAAATTTACGTACCACCCTTTTGTGAAGTATTTACTCCGGTTACTCCTGTTTAGCCTTCATCCTTATGCCCCCTCATTCCAGAGCTTCCTTTCAATTGAGAGAGACTTGGCTCCTGTGAATTTATGCCTTGGAGGTACTGTATTTAAACATCTCATAATAACATAGTAAATGACATCAGATAAAGATCTGAATGGTCCATCCAGTCTGCTCATTAGTTGTTCTCATTAGAAATACATGATTAAGTCATCTTCCTTGATATTTCTGGGCCATAGACTAAAGTTCACCTGGTAACGTCCTAGGTTCCAACTGCTGAAGTTGCCATGTAAGCTCACTCCAGCCTATCCAACCACCCCATTGTTTGCATGATATCTACTGTAAAATCTGGCCAGTTAATGTCCTCATGTTCCAAGTTAGTAGAGTTTTCCCACTGATGCCCTCCCCAGCCTGTCCTACACTGAATCACCATATAAGGAACACAAACTGTACGGCCTTAGTTCTTTAATTTATATCATTTGTTTATTTTAATTAGAGATCCTTTGTATGTGTCTTTAGAATATACATGCTCAGGAGGAGAATTTGGATAAAGGGCAGGTGAGACGCCTTTCCTGGTAACCTCATAATCAGATGAGTTTTAAAACTACCTATAATGAATACACATGGGATAAATTTGAATGTTTATTTTTATATTTCTTCATTTATAGCCCACCATTATCCAAGGCAGGTAACAAAACAACATATACAATTAAAAATATAACTAATAAACAAACAGAAGGGCATCAAGAAAAAGTGTCAGAGAGACACAAACAAATCATGGCAGGTCAAATTCTGGCTTAAATAAATGACATCTTAGCACTAATATAAAACTGGAAACCCAATACAGTATATTCAAATTCCTGGAAGCCTGACAGGCTTTGGGGGTCCACAGATCACATTTGAGAAGCCAGCATCATTAAGATGATACCAAATTATAATGGATGGAACCACACATGCAGGAATGAAAAAACATTAACTGCAAGCAACCACACTGTCAAATAGGTACAGACCACACCTCCTAATTATGGTGCAAAGCAAAACAAACATCTGTTAAACAATTTTCAAAATACTCTCTTTAAACAAACTGTTAGCTATAATGGAATTTCTTTCACCCACTACCAGGCTGAGTGAACTGTAGGAGTTTTTTTTAATTTTCTTCAGATATTAAAACAAATGTGAAGAAACCCATTAAACATTGTCCCAATATATTTTTTTAAATTATGTATTTACAACTTATATCCCACACTACCTCCAGTTCTAGGCAGTAAGCAAATGATAACGTCAAGCAAACATTTCAAGATCATATTTAAAATCGATATCACTCTTCTTAGACATCTAGGTGATTGGTTCGACTCTATGGAGATTCATACTCCCTTTGCTATAGAATGTATTTGGTGCACCACTCTTCATCCTCTATGTACTCCATGCTCGACCGGGAGCTCTACCACTACATATTAATTCTTCTGTCTTGTTCCAGGCAGCCTGGAGTTTATGGAAAGCCTTGGCTCGTTGGGGTCGTTTTAGTGCTCATTGTACTTGCTATTTGCCATTGAAAGGGAATGGGGATTCCTTGCAATGGGATGGGGAGTTCTACTTACTGCAGATGGGGGTCTTTGGGATTGGTTCAGCTCAGGCATTTTCTTACATCTAAGGGTCGGCTGATACCTTTGACTTCCCTGGAAGGTCTTGGGGGGAGGGGAGGAAATGGAGAAAGCTTTTTGCTTATGGGCAATTAAGTCATTATGTAAAGTTATTGACTGCTGCTTCCTTATCAATGGATGTAGCTCAACGTTTGGATGATCTTTTTGCTCCTGATACTGAGAAATTCCTGTCTATTGCGTATTTTCACCTGAGGTTGGTGCAATGTCTTCCAGCTAAATCGATTGCATCCATTTTAGCTCGATGGGGCAAAGATTTGGCTAAGGATATTTGAGAGGAACACTTCTTTCAAGTCTTGCAGTTTATTCCCTCCTGGGTTGGTTCTGTGGGAGTGCCAATATTGTGTCTTATGTTGTGCTTATGTTTCCCAACATGGTCTCTTTTTGATGGGAGGTATTTCCTCGGATCTTTGTCATCGGTGTCATCAAGCCTCAAATACTTTCATACATTCTTTTTGGACCTGTCCCCAGCTTGTTCAACATTGGCGGGCTCTTTTTCGGTATCTTGCAGATATCCTCCAGCAACCACTTCAGCTACATCCCTTAGGTCTTTTTCTGGGGCAGGTTTCTCTGTCCAGGGTAAGGGTCCTCATCGATGGGTTCTCAAATCTTGTATTGTAGGGAAAGTGCATCTTACAACATTGGACACAGGAGACATTCTCCTTCCTTCTGGCATTGGTGCAATCGTCTTCATGAGTTATTGTTATGGGAATTCTGGGATCTTCATTTGACTTTTAGGAAATCAAAACTTTTTTATTCTGTATGGGGCCCCTATATACAAATTGCTGCCTCATAGTGTGCGCAGCTCTCTCCTCAATAGCTTGGGGGATGCGGCTGTTCCTCCTATTGGGGGATTTGATATAGTGGTTCTGACTGGTGCACGCACACACACTTTCATGCTTCTCTCTTTCTTTTTTACTGCATGACTGGGGGAAGGTGGGTTTGGGTAGGTGGGCGAGGGTTTGGGAGGGCTGGGAATTAATGGTTTAATAAGGGGTTTCACTGGGGTTCATAATAATCCAGAGTCCTGGTGTGTTATAATGTTCCTTTGGGTTATTCCTCTGTTGGGCTTATCAAAGAGTTATTTATTCTTTTTGTATAGTCATGGCCTAATCTCTTTATTGTTCACATTTCTTGAGGTTGTGGGGGGGGATAGGAATGTTGTTATATTATGTACTTTTCACTATTGTGTTTTCATTCTTGCAGTGTCAATATTTCTGTATTATTCTGTCTTCTGATGTTACAATTTAAAATTGATGCAGGACTTTAGATGTTCTTTGTATTAGCTATATTCCCAAATTTGCCATTGGTGATTATATTTGTTTTTTGCATCAATAAAAATTGTTTGATCATAAAATCGATTTTACTTTAACGGCCTGATTTTTAGTAAGCTTTATTTTCCTATACACACAGCTATTTTGAAATGAACAGGAGCAAAAAGTTATTCATCTTTTTCTTGCCTCGGACTTTATAAATTTTCAAATTCAATGTGCAGAGCAAAGTACAAAGCAAACAATTAGACAAACCTTATGGACAGAATATAAACATCAAACTTACCCACTGTGTTTCATGTGTGGTGGCTTATCCATTCTCACTGCCAACCTGATTTTCAAATCAGAATCTTGGCTGTTTTTAGGGACTACCATTTTATGCAACTCAGGTGACTTTGAACTATTGGATGTTGGGGTTAATATTACCTGTAAATGACAAAGACGAGATATTTTATTTCTCACAAAACCAAGAACCTTCTACCTGCTAACAATGGCTAATGGCTTTACTTTCTTCTCCAGTTGAAAAATAAACCATCAAAGTCAAAGACAATGTTAATAGACCCCTTGATTGCGTCTTGTCATTGCAGATGTACTTTTAATGTAGACTCATTTATTTTCTGACAAATGAGTATTTTCATATTATTGGTTAACAAGTTTCCCTTATGTGTCATTTCAAACAGGATTAATGGTTCAACAAGAACAAGTAGGAGAGACAGCTAAGAAATAATAGTTTAACATATTAAGCCATCAGCTAGAACCCTACAACACTCAAAATTCTGCAGGCACAATGCCTACTGGAAACAAGATGCAACCATCTTATTATGAACAGAATACTCTCACAATGAACATATATTTTGTAACTCATTTACCAATACTAAATACAGATACTAAGCAGCAACACATTTGAATCTCTCTGTATAGTAGGAAGCCCAATTAAAGCAAAAAATAAAAAAGTTTAAGGAAGCATAAGTATGTCAGCATCATGAAAAAAAAAAAAAAAAAAAAAAAAAAAAAAATTAAATATATATATATATATATATATATATATATATATATATATATATACATATATATATATAGAGAGAGAGAGAGAGAGAGAGAGAGAGAGAGAGAGAGAGAGAGAGAGAGAGAGAGAGAGAGAGAGAGAGAGAGAGAGAGAGAGAGAGAGAGAGATTATTTTGAGCCCATTTTATAAAGACATAGTTAGCTATGTGACTTTATAAAATATTGTTTGTTGTGGTTTTTTGTTTAAATCTTTATTAATTTTCAAATATTAACTGTGCATTGCAAAAATTTTAAACATAAACAAATCAGGAAAAGCACTTTAAATATACAAACATTCTGAAATCAATCATTTTCTCCCCCCTTCCTCCCATCCATAAAAGTATAACCACATATAGAATTTCAATAAACTAAATACAAGAAATAATAATGCCTTCCCACCATCTGGATGTGTAAGGAATTAACTAAAAAGAAAAGGTACATGACAACTAATGTGATTCAACAAATGATGTCAACAAGCTCCACACCCTTCTAAATGCATTACTATATCCCCAAAATTCAGCATTCATTCTTTCATATTTGTAACTGCAACATAAGTTTGCCCACCAAAAAATATAATTAAGTTTATGATAACTCTTCCAATTGCGTGTAATCATCTGCATTGCTATTCCTGTCATTATTAAGAAAAGATATTGTTTATTGAAAACATTGACCCAATCAAACTCAAAGAAATATACTTTATCTGCACACTGAATACCTTCAATAAACATTCATCATGAAGATGGCAACAGTTTGTATTTTCAGTGTTTAAATATCCAAACAGCTGATTCCACATGACCAACCAATCAGCTGAACAATATAGTTGGAAGCTATGAAAATTTAAATAATTTGGAAAAAAAAAGGTAAATTTACACAGCATAATCTATAAGGATTGACGAAGAGGTTGGCTAAGTGATTCCTCCTGGTTATGGAGTATTTACCTGAGGTTAGCTGCTGAAGTCATTGGCCTATAATGAAATGGCCACACAGCCAGCCATGTCCAGGAGTAGCCTCATGGTTTAAAGTAGCCTGTTGAAGCCATAGAAACATAGAAAGATGACGGCAGAAAAGGGCTATAGCCCATCAAGTCTGCCCACTCTATTGACCCACCCCTTTAAGTCTACTGACCCCCTTAAGTATACTGCCACTCTACTGACCCGCTCTTTCAAGTCTATACCCTTGTGACCCTATTCCTTGACTTGACCCTCGTAGGGATCCCACATAGGTATCCCATTTATTCTTAAAGTCTGGGATGCTGCTGACCTCGATCACCTGCACTGGAAGCTTGTTCCAATGATCAATCACTCTTTCCGTGAAGAAGTACTTCCTGGCGTCTCCACAAAATTTCCCTCCCCTGAGTTTGAGCGGATGCCCTCTTGTGGCTGAGGGTCCTTGTGGCCAGCGTAGAGATCCAGAGGTGGCTGGTTCAAGTCCCACTGCAACCTTTTGCAATATTTTTCTTTTAATTTGTGAGCATTCCAGGGATAGAAAAAATACCTACTGTGACTTTCTTCATCTCCATTCAGTGGATAACTGTTCAATCAGAGCACCTTTCTGTAACCTGGCATGACATGTACCAGGTCTAAAAATGGACATTCATCTTTTTAGACTTGGATGCCCATATTTTGAACCCTCCCTAGCCCCACCGAGCACATACTCATACCACTCTCCATTGCCGCAGGAACGTAATGCAGTGTTAGACATCCATATCTAGCCTTTGCAATCTGAACGTCCATGTGATATGGATGCCTAAATGCCATTTTTTCGGATGTCTAAAACAAAAATAGAACTTCTAAAATAAAATAAGCATATAAAGTAAGGGATGTTCGGGGCATTTTTCTAGATTCTTTAAGTCAAGCATAACTAGTACGATGATATACACCATCAGAAAGCCATGGAGGTGCCATGCTCAAGTTTCAATCAAGGAATGACAGGATACCCTTCACTGCATGCAGGTATGCAACTATAGCATCTAGTACGATATCCATACCTGTTGCTTTGTTGCTCATTCAGTGCTACAGGAAGGGGGGTGCATCAGATAATGCATGAATTTGGTTTTAACAATGACGACTTGCCCTGAGTCAGCCTTGCTAATCAGGATCCAGTGGCAGCACAAATCTGCAATGTCAACATGTAAGAGTGTTTTGGGGCCTTTTTATGGCAGAAGATACGTCTGAAAAATTAGTATAACACGCAAGACCTCTACATACTAACTGCGGTATAGTACTGGCAGGAGGAATCAAATCAGATCTCGAGGTAGAGACTGAAGAGAACTTGTATAGATCTGCTTTTTATGCTCAGCTTTCATATTAGATGTGGAGTGGAACTATAACCATTTATCCGCCCCCCCCTCAAAAAAAACCCCCAAAACCAAAAACCACTTTCTCCGTGCTATTTGGCAAAGTTAATAAGTTATAACAATCTTTCTGGAACTTTCATATCTGAAGGCTTTGATGGCTTTGATAGATAAGAATGTAGACCATCAGGGCCTCCATGATGGACAAGAAATCCATTTTCTCTATTCACTTATAAAATTGATAGCTTGCTTCAGGGAAGTGAAATCTTTATCTCAATAGGAAACCTGCAACATAGGATGCCTTTTGCAGCTGGGCTGAGAAGGGCAATGAGCTGAGTTACATAGGATGGTAGGTGTGCTGAACACAGAAGGGGGCAATTTTTTAACAGAGAGATTAGATTTAGGTGCATAAAGGGCATGCATGTATTGCCTACATTCCTTTATAAAATACTAGCATAGCTGGATATTTGTATGCCTAACACTTAATACCTAAGTGTGGTGGCAGCAACTCACTCAACTTACAGTATTTGTAGGTTACATGCATAAATAGGAGCCCATGCCCACGCTCAATACCTTGCAAATAGCACTTAGGCAGCATGTTTGCTTTTGCATGTACAGGTGCACACTTACAGAATTATAGAAACATGATGGCAGATAAAGGCCACATGGCCCATCCAATCTGCCCATCCGCAGTAACCATTTATGAGCATAAATGGAGTGGAGGTGTTTCCTAGGGGTTAGAACTGCTATCTCGGCACTCTGAGGTTGTGAGTTCAATCCCAGCCTGCTCCTTGTGACTCTGGGCCAGTCACTCGATCCCTCCATTGCCCCAGGTATCACAGTTAGATTCTGAGCCTGCTGGGGACAGATAGGTTAAAGCCATAGCCTCAGCAACCTGAGGTTGTGGGTTCAAACCCACACTGCTCCTTGTGACCCTCATAGCCTCAGCAACCTGAGGTTGTGGGTTCAAACCCACACTGCTCCTTGTGACCCTCATGGCTTCAGCAACCTGAGGTTGTGGGTTCAAACCCACACTGCTCCTTGTGACCCTCATAGCCTCAGCAACCTGAGGTTGTGGGTTCAAACCCACTCTACTCCTTGTGACCCTCATAACCTCAGCAACCTGAGGTTGTGGGTTCAAACCCACTCTACTCCTTGTGACCTTCATAGCCTCAGAAACCTGAGGTTGTGGGTTCAAACCCACACTGCTCCTTGTGACCCTCATAGCCTCAGCAACCTGAGGTTATGGGTTCAAATCCACACTGCTCCTTGTGACCCTGGGCAAGTCATTTAATCCCCCCCCCATTGCCCCAGGTATAGTAGATAGATTGTGAGTCCACCAGGACAGACAGGGAAAATGATTGAGTACCTGAACAAATTAATGTAAACCATTCTGAGCTCCCCTAGGAGAATGGTATAGAAAAAAAATTGAATAAATATATTGTAAATCGCTTTGGGTGAATCTCATCATGAAAAAAGCAGCTAATAAGTCCCAATAAATAAAAAAAAATTAACATTTATGTGCACACATAAATACTAGCACCTAGTTCATAGCCCTGCCAAATAGATGATATACTAACAAGAAGAATAATTGAGACCTGAAGCTCTCGGAAATCTGCAAACAGCTAATGCTATATTTCAGAGATTGGAACTACTACTATTAATTATTTCTATATCGCTACCAGACATACACAGCACTGTATGGAGTCACAAAGAAAGCAGTCCCTGCTCGAAAGAGCTTACAATCTAAACAGATAAACAGGATGTCATGGATACAATTAAGGGGAATGGTTGAGTAGTGGGGGAGTAGGGTTATGGACTGAAGGCTATATAAAAAAGATGGAGGAAGGGGCTTGGTGAACAAACTCAGTTAATTTATTCCAGGCTTAAGGGCAACGATGGAGTTTTACTGCTGTTTTTTCCCCTGAGGAGACTATTAGCGAAATGGGGTACTCCTGTTGGGATTTCATATCAGCAGGCGCAGTTAAGAAATATAAAAGATCATTTTTTCTGTAATGTTGATTGCTGTGCCTGGACCGGATATTCTATGGAGCAGTGCCTCTCCAATCTGACTTTTTGTGTTTAACTAATGTTTGGGGAGAGATCAATTGATCAACTGTTTTTGTGGAAAAAGATGGAGGTTTTTTTTTCTTAGACCTATAATCGTTATGGGTCCACTGTATTTGCATTGACAAGTTTCTTGTTAGCTATAACAGTGGTTTCCTAGTCATTCATGGCTTTAACTGAGGTATTTCTTCTCCATCTGTTTCTAGTTCTGTTGAATTTTGGTTGCTTTTCCTCTCCTGGCATTAGAAGAGAGTAGCTTTGTCTATAATAAAATTTCCCATTCATGACAGCTAAACAGGTCTAGCTGTTTATTGTTTAGGGATTGTATAAGGGTAATTCCTGCATGAAGAACATCTATTGCTAACAATTATTGCAAACAAAACCTAACAGGCTCCATAGATAGCATCCACTTATGGAACGGAATTAAACCCTCTATGGCTATATTGACCAAGTAGGTCATTAAGACCAGAATACTGTATGTTGTTAGATATATGAAAAAGAGAAAAAGTAAAGTACATTAGAACTAAAAAAAATCCCAATCTTATGGAATGAGATATCGGGAGTAATCAGATTCTGTAAAAATATTACAATTTAGGAAATTACTTAAAACACATTTCTTTGTTAAAGCTTTTGGTTGAGGTTAAAAAAAACAAAAACTTCACGATAGTCAAGTGATGGTGAAGTAAGACCTTGGAGAAGAGACTAAGATCAAATTGGATAGAATCTAAACTATTCTAATCTAATATAGTCTTCAATTTATATACCGGGTCATCTCCCAATGGAGCTCAACTCGGTTCACATGTAATTAAGACTAGAGTACATAAAAAAGAGAACATAGAGGAAAAAAGTTGGATTATCGTCAGTTCTTTGATACTATAGTTTAGCCATTTAAGTTTTGTGTAAACAGCAGAGTTTTCAGGGCTTTACAAAATTGTTGTAGCTGGCCTCTTAGTCTTTTTTTTTTTTTTAATTCTTTATTGATTTTTAATCAAAAACAGTGTCATACAAATGACAGAACAGTATGTATTACATACATTACACTAAAATCCTTACAGGTAACATAAATATCATTCAATAATTTCAGTTTTTTACATATAATAATAGCAGAATATATCCTAATATCTAATACAAATGAAGAATAAAGTTACCCAAATGTCGCTATCAATATTTACTCCCCACCCCCCTGGATGTGTAAAATAAATGAACCAAAGAAAAGATATAATAAATATATATTATTATATTTTTACAAATTTAGTCAATGGGCTCCAAACTTTAATAAAAACTTCACTAAAACCCTTACACTTTGCAGTAATTCGTTCTAATGGAGTCAGGAAGTCCATTCCACATCTCTACCAGCTTGAAGGCAAAGGATTGACTAAGCTTTCCTATAGATTTAATACCCTTAAAAGAAGGGAAAGATAGTTTATATCTCTGTGTATTCCTCAAATGGCAAAATCTGAAGGGGTTCCAATATAAGGGAACTAAAGGATCAAATATTCCATAGAGAAGCTTAAAGATAATACATGCACATTTAAATTGAATCCTGAAGCGGACTGGAAGCCAGTGAAGCTTTCTCAACAAAGGAGAAACATGATCGTACTTTCGCTTCCCGAATATAAGCTTAGCTGCGTATTTTTTTTAAATTGATTTTGCTTATTCTGATTGCTGTGTTTTGTTTTATTATCATGTATGTTTTATTGTGAACCGCTTAGGCTTTTAAGCCGATTATATTTTAAATAAAAAAATCCGAGATGAAGATACAAATTTGGACTGCTGTCAGGGTTCTTGGAGCTGAGCTGCATCATTGGAAGGGGATGATGACTACCATCTGGAGCGTACCTCCACTGCTAGCCTGAAGATGGCAGCACGGTGAAGTGCCACCTACTCTCTCTACCTTCTCCTGCCCTGTCCCAGGCCACGGTAGAAACCTCAACCGCGGCTTAGTAAAAGAGGGCTTAAATTGTAAACCACTTTTATTATACACCCATAAAGAGAGCATATCAAGATTAATAAACCATAAACCATATGTTGTTATTTACACAAGCAAGTCACAAACAGGGTTTCTAAAATAAGAGTCGTAACCATGACTGTATTTCTGACTCTTACATTCAGAGTACACTGCACTCGCAGGCTGCAATTTGATCATAATACTTACTCTTCCTAGCTCTTTATCTTCAAGCGCTAGTACACCAGTGCTCTCTGTAAACAGTTTAACTTTGACAATAGGACGAGGATGTGTGGTAGTGAAATCTCCTTGGGTGCCCCATCTGCAATAGATAAGACATCAAAGATGTTTAAAAAAAAAACAAAAAACGAAAAACAAGGATACAGCTTGATTAAAAAATTGGGCCCAGATGCCATAAATAGCACCAGAGGTTAGACACCTAGGGCTAAATTCACTAAGCAAATCGATCGTGCACCGATAGGTTTGCGACCCCAACCCGATTCACTAACCTCGTGGCCGATCCGATTCCGAACCGCACATGAGGATAAGCAGCATGCAAAGCAGGAAGGACGCGATTCACTAAACTTTTTCAGCCACACCGACTGGGCTGGCCAATCCAAAAAGAAGCAACTGGTGGGGACCGGTCGCTCACGACCTTTCCTGCTCTCTGCTGACTTCTCCTGCCTTTCAGCCCCGACGTCTCCTGCCTTGCCACCCCGACTTCTCCTCTCGCCGCCCTGCTCTCTGCCCCAAATCTCCACCCTACTCTGGTCCTGCAGCCCTGAAATCCAAACTCCCCCCGCTCTCTGCCACCTAGATTGATCTCTGCCGCCCCGACTCTCCTGCTCTCTGCCGCCTTCTCTGCAGGGCGAGCCCGCGGGTTAATGCGGGGCTGCACTACGGCGTGTTCCAGGGAAGGCGGCAGAGAACAGGAGAGTCGGGGCGGCACAGACTTCCATTTCAAAATCCTCCCTGCTCTGCTCGCGGGCACCCCCACCCCATCGCACGCTCAGGCAGCTCTGGTAAGCATGCGCAGACCATCTACAGGCAAAGTAGATGGTCTGCGTATGCGTGGGGATTGTTACCTAGCGAACTGTGTCGTCGGATGGGGGCGTGCCCCTTCCCTTCTGAGTACTTCTTTAATGTTCCCGATATCACTTCCTAGGCTTGGGTACAGGAAGATCCGACGCTGGTGGGAGCAGCAGGTTAGGGTTGCTGCTCATGCCGCAAACGTTAAAGAAGTACAAGGGAAGAGAGCAGAGAGGCGGCTGGGTTTAAGGTTTTCTGGTATGAAAATCTATTTACATAAATGATACATACTTAGGGCTCCTTTTACTAAGGTGCGCTAGCGTTTTTAGCGCACGCAGGAAATTACTGCGCGCTACGCTTCTAAAACTAACACCAGCTCAATGCTGGCGTTAAGGTCTAGCACATGCGGCAATGTAGCACGCGCTATCCCGCGCGTTAAAGCCCCAGCGCACTATAGTAAAAGGAGTCCTTTGTGTCAAGGTCTTAATCGCAGCAACACGATCATGGATCTCTGTTTTTCAGCGCACAGTCGTTGCCCCAGGAAAATATACAATTCTCATTAATTAATTTGCATCAAGAGCAACACAGAAGTAAATCCAATATCAGCCACTTAAAATCCATACATTTTATAGCCAAAGGGAAATCTGTCTATGCATCATGTGAAGCAAATTATATCATCTAATATCAAATCCTTCCCACCAAACTAGCTGCATACTCGCATTTCTATGTCTGTCTCTATTTAAAAAATTTTTTTAAAACATATGAATGTCCGCAACTGGCTACCCACCACAAAAATAAAAGCATTTTCAACCCTCTGTTTAATTTTAAAACCTTCCCACATGACGGAGACAAACATCACCATCCTATGAAGTTTTCCTTCATGGTACAATGATGTCTTTTCTGATAAGGTGTATGGGGGGGGGGAGTGTAGTTCAGTGGTTAAAGCTACAGCCTCAGCACCCTGAAGTTGTGTGTTCAAATCCATGCTGCTTCTTGTGACCCTGGACAAGACATTTAATCCCCCCCACCCCACTGCCCCAGATAACATTACCGGGACAGACAGGGAAAAATGCTTGAGTACCTTAATAAATCCATGTAAACTATTCTGAGCTCCCTTGGGAGAATAGTCTAGAAAACTGAATGAATCTAATATAATAAAATGGTAAGCCGCGCATGCACACTTCCTAAGTGTGTGCCGGTTTTCCGTGAGCTGTAGCGACACATAGGAAGTGCGCATGCGCGGCTTACGATTCTTTGAAAGACGCGGCGGTGGCTGCTCTCACGATCCCCGCCTGCGTCGGACTTCCGACGCAGGTGGGGATCATGAGAGGAGCCACCGCCACGTCTTTCAACTAAAAAAAAACAAAAAACAAGGCGGATGTCGGCCCGATGGCTGGAGTTCACCGCTGAGTCTGGTGAGGAGTGCTTCCCTCAACAGGAACCGTTGGGTCTAATTAAAATACTATCGGCAGGTCGGGAGGGGGCGGAGCAGGCTCGCACGCCTGGCGGGGACCGGAGAGGAACTAGACTCCCTGCAGGAGCCAGCCTGATGGCTGGAGATCACCGGACTGGACAGGGGGAGCAGGTAAGGGGGTGCTGCAGTACAGGAGGAGCAGGGAAGAGGTGATTCTGGACAGGGGGGGAGGTAACAGGAAGGGAGGCCTACTGCTGGATAGGGGAAGCAGGGAAGAGGTGCTGCTAGACGGGGGGGGGGGGGGGGGGGGTGGGGGGGGGAGGTAAAAGGAAGGGAGAAGGGCTCCTGCAAAGGAGAAGAGCTACTGCTGGATATGGGGAGCTGGAAATGGGGTGATGCCGAACAGGGGGAGATAAAAGGAGAAGGGCTACTGCTATATAGGGGGAGCAGGGAATGGGTGGAGGTGCTGCTGGACAGGGAGGAGGTAAAAGTAAGGGAGAAGGGCTGCTAGCACCCGTTAATGTAACGGGCTAAACAACTAGTACATAAATAATTAGGTAATGGAAAGCACCATTTTCAGATACAGGATGGGCTTAAAGGAGAGGAACACAAAGGGGGAATTTTTAAGAAATAGTGAAGAAATTTAGGTGCCAGGATGATGCATGCTGAGTACCAATTCTATAACAGGAGTGCTGTACAGAACTAGTACTGTATTTGCCGGCATATAGGACACACTTTTTTCCCCTCAAAATACACTTAAAATATGGGGTGCGTCTTATGTGCCAGTAATTGAAATTATGAGTTGAAATTTTGCTCAGTTTAAAAATTCTGGTTTATATTAATATACCAATCAAAAATAGTAGCAAGTGACTTACACATATGAAATTCATTCTTTTCATGGCAAAGTAGTTGTCATAAAAAGGGGGTGATATGCTACAGAAGGGAAGAAGTTGCATCAATGTTTGATTCGTTCATTGCAGTCTGTATATACCTTATCCACCACGGACCCCTGAGGAAGGTGTTGTCCAAAACACAGACCATGTTGGGTCCCCTGGTTGGTAATAAGGTGGTATATTCACCATACTGCATTAATATTGTAATAAACAGCGCCTGCATCTTGCACATGGTCTGCAGTTTTTGTGTTGGTTTTTGCTTGCTGTTTGTTTACTGCAGATTCTGTTGGATATTTTTTTTTTTTGTGTGCGTCATAATATGTCTTCCCAGAGCTCAGCAGATATATTAAGAAATGGTGTTTCAATTAGTAAAACCACAGGCCTTATGAAGCCTTTACACAAATTAGAAATTTCTTACACCTTAAAATATTATTGCACCGAGCACTGATTATGCGCTTACGGTTACCAGGTGCTTTTAAACTTTATTCACTGCAAGTGCCAAGACTTTTTTCAGCAACACGTTAAAAGCACGCAGGACGCTGGTGCGCCAACAACCGCGTGCAGACACCTGCACGCAGGACAAATGCATGCCTCCGGTTCCACCGCTTTTACGCCTGAGGGGGAATGTGGGAAGGAACCTCCCCACTACACTTATAACTTATGCATGAGATCTATGTGCATGCACTGCTTTCAATACATATTCATTGGGGGAAATCCTGAAAACCCGACTGTATTGCGGCCCTCAAGGAGGGACTTTGAGATCCCCGGTCTAATTCTAGTCATTAGAGATTGTTGCAATTTCTTCTTTATCAAGGCATCTTAGAGATAGAAAAACAACTGCGATGAATCAAAGAAAACATATTTGAAGGATTTATATCTAATTATGCACTTGCATGGATATCTGAGGAAAAATACTCCTCCAATTGAGGTTACTGCAGGTCTCATTAACAAAAATTGGCACCTTCTTTTTTGAGTTTCTTTAAAGACATCAGGAAATATCAGTATTTTTTGTCCTAAGAATTCTTTAAAGATTTATTTTTAAAGAATAATCTCATTATCCATTCTTTATCTGGTGCTAGTGCTATTACTAAGAGCTCCTTTTACTAAGCTGCGTTAGTGGTTTTAGCACGCGCACTAGACGCTAACGCCAGCATCAGGCAAGTCACTCCAATAGATATCCCCAGTTTCCTAGACCTCACAGCCATGTGCTTAATGTGGTTTTGGCCTTAAAATGTTAGATGCTTTCAGGATCATTTCACGATTCACTTGTATTTTCTGGTAATGTCGCTCATTCTTGTTTTCAGTCCCGAGGAAGGGGGGCTCAGCTTCAGAAAGCTGGTGAAAAAAATGTGTAAAATTAGCCCATTAAAAATGTATTTTATCATTTTGTACAATTGCTCATTAACCTTTATTTTTTTTTTCTGTTTAATAAAACCTGAGCTTTATTTGCTCATTAGTTTAAGCAGCTTTAGAAATAAATATAACTTCAGCAAACAGCAATGTTGTCTTCTGATCAAACTTCATGCAGCGACCAGAGAGAAAAAAAAGCATTGTGTTCAATATTTTTAGATCAAACAAACATTAAGCTTTCTACCAATTTAAAATTTATGAACATTAGGCTGCCTGAAGATAAATCTTCACCAGCTACCGCCTTTATGTATGCCACCAATGGAGTACCAGGGATCTTCTCTTCTCAAACACAAAGACATTCAATCATCTCTGAACCACAAGACACAACATTAAATATTCAGAGCAAAAATACCTTCCCATAAACTTTCAGTTGTATTGCTGAATATGAACAAAAGGTCAGACTGCATATTTAATAGATGGCAAAAGCAATTTATTTTTAGGCTTTATATCTGCCGTCTAATTTTTCATTGTATGGAAGCTTTGAGAATTTTACCGATTTATAACTTGCATAAAGAATTACTATGTATACTATACTTATTTAAAAACAATATAGACTTTGAGGAGGACATAATGGTCTCCTTTTACTAAATGGTTTTTAGTGCAGGTCGGCGAGGTAAATGTTCCAACGCTCAGAAAATTCGTATGAGCGTCGGAGCATTTGCTTCACCAGCACAAGCTAAAAACCTCTAGTGCCATTTAGTAAAACCCAGTGAATGATAGCTGAATTGTAAAACAGATTTAGACTTTTTAAATTTTCTTATATTATGCTATTTTTTAATTCAGATTCAGAGCGGAAAACAAGAACCCTATGCTAAGTAGAACACATATACTTAAAAATTATTGCAGAAAAAGATAAAATATCAAGAATAGTATTACATGAATATTATTGTATGATTATTTGTTCTTTGTACAACTTGGCTGTATCTTGCCTGGTTAACATTTCTCTTTTTGTACTTATTGTATATTAAAATCAATAAAATCTTTGAACTAAAAAAAAAAAAAAAGAATAGCTTTTATCAAAAAAGTAGCTCTTTAAACCTTTACAAAAAATAATATGTCATCGAAAAGGGCAAACAGAATGCTAGGAATGACTAAGAAGGGGGTCACGAATAGATTGGAGAAGGTTATCATGCCGCTGTACTGGGCCATGGTATGCTCTCACCTGGAATACTGTGACCAGCACTGGTCGCCGTACTTGAAGAAGGACACAGTACTACTTGAAAGGGTCCAGAGAAGAGCAACTAAAATGGTTAAGGGGCTGGAGGAGTTGTCGTACAGTGAGAGATTAGAGAAACTGGGCCTCTTCGCCCTTAAAAAGAGGAGACTGAGAAGGGACATGATCGAAACGTTCAAGATAATGAAGGGAATAGACTTAGTAAATAAAGACAGGTTGTTCACCCTCTCCAAGGTAGAGAAAACGAAAGGGCATTCTCTAAAGTTAAAAGGGGACAGATTCCGTACAAATGTAAAGAAGTTCTTCACCCAGAGAGTGGTGGAAAACCGGAATGCTCTTCCGGAGTCTGTTATAGGGGAAAACACCCTCCAGGGATTCAAGACAAAGTTAGACAAATTCCTACTAAACCAGAACGTAAGCAGGTAAGGCTAGGGTGACCCGGGAAACTACAGACCGGTAAGTCTGACCTTGATTCCGGTGAAAATGGCGGAAGCACTGATAAAGGACAGCATCGATGAGCATCTAGAAAGAAATAAACTTCTGATAACAAGCCAACATGGCTTCTGCAAGGGAAGATCGTGCCTAACGAACGTATTGCACTTCTTTCGAAGGAATTAAAAAGCGGATGGACAAAGGGGACTCCATAGACATTGTATACTTAGATTTCCAGAAAGCCTTTGGCAAGGTACCCCATGAAAGCCTACTTCGGAAACTAAAGAACCATGGGGTGGAAGGAGACGTACATAGATGGATCAGGAATTGGTTGGCGGGTAGGAAGCAGAGGGTAGGAGTGAAGGGCCACTACTTGGACTGGAGGAGGGTCACGAGTGGTGTTCCGCAGGGGCCGGTGCTCAGACCGCTACTATTCAATGTATTCATAAATGATCTAGAAACAGGGACGAAGTGCGAAATAATAAAATTTGCAGACGACACCAAACTATTTAGTGGGGTTAGGACTAAAGAGGACTGTGAAGATTTACAAAGGGACCTGAACAAACTAGGGGAGTGGGCGACAAGATGGCAGATGAAGTTTAATGTAGAGAAATGTAAAGTCTTGCATGTACGACGTAGAAACCCAAAGTACAACTATACGATGGGAGGGCTGTTATTGGGTGAGAGTACCCAAGAAAGGGACTTGGGGGTAATGGTGGATGAGAAAATGGAGCCGTTGGCGCAGTGCGCAGCGGCCGCTAAGAAGGCGAATAGAATGCTAGGTATAATCAAGAAAGGTATTACAACCAGAATGGAAGAAGTTATCCTGCCGTTGTATCGGGTGATGGTACGTCCGCATCTAGAGTACTGCGTCCAATATTGGTCACTGTACCTTAAAAAGGATATGGCGATACTCGAGAGGGTTCAGAAGTGAGCGACACGTTTGATAAAAGGTATGGAAAACCTTTCATACACTGAAAGATTGGAGAAATTGGGGCTCTTTTCCCTGGAAAAGCAGAGACTTAGAGGGGATATGATTGAGACCTATAAGATCATGAAGGGTATAGAGAAAGTGGAGAGGGATAGATTCTTCAAACTCTCGAATACTACAAAAACGAGAGGGCATTCGGAAAACTTGAAAGGGGACAGATTCAAAATGAATGCTAGGAAGTTCTTCTTCACCTAACGGGTGGTGGACACTAGAGAATGACACAATGACAAAATTCATCACCGTTCCCGTCCCCGCGGATAACCGCGGGAAATAGTCCTATGTCATTTTCTAGTGTCTATTTCAACCTCAGTCCTTCTACACCAGCATTCTTCAAAGCAAAGCTTGAGGGTCAGTGGGTGTGCTCATTCATACTCCGATTCTTCCCTCTTTCCTTAAAGAATGACATGAAGATGGTTTCCTGTGGTTATCTGCAGGGACGGGAACGGTGATGAATTTTGTCACCGTGTCATTCTCTAGTGGACACCTGGAATGCGCTTCAAGAGGGCGTGAAAGGACAGAGTACGGTACTGCGGTTCAAGAAGCGATTGTCAATTTTCTGAAGGAAAAGGGGATAGAGGGGTATAGATAAAGGATTGCTGCACAGGTCCGGGACCTGTTGGGCCGCCGCGTGAGCGGATTGCTGGGCACGATGGACCCCTGGTCTGACCCAGCAGAGGCACTGCTTATGTTCTTATATGGTCTTTGACTTAAGGGCCGCCGCGGGAGCGGACTGATGGGCACGATGGACCACTAGTCTGACCCAGCAGCAGCAATTCTTATGTTCTTATGCTCCTTGTGACTCTGGGAAAGTCACTTAGCACTCCACTGTCCCAGGTACCCCAGTTACACTGTGAACCTGCCATGACAGGTAGGGAAAAATACTTAAGAGTACATGATACTATTCAATTGTAAATCATTTTGGGTGAATCTTAAATCTCAATAAATATAAAGTGTGCTCACACTAGTATGCTCTGAGGCTTTTGCTCCTTCAGTTTGAATTTGATGGTGACAAAAAAATAGAGTTGACATCCATGTCAAGACTGTCAGCTGGTATGCACTCCGGTGTCACTTAATTTGTACCTTAGATTGCATGCTTGAATAACTGTAGACCACCAGTAGAAGCCACCTTTGGCAAGCAGCATTTAAGATGGTTGTAATGGCTTCTGCTGCCACCCCTATTCGTCCTACGTTTTAAGGCTAATAAGTTGCACAAAGGGTTAAGTTTTCAGGAGGCTGTTGAGATGTCCTCCCACTCATGTCTGTTTGCTGAAGTCAATCAAATTCTCTTAGAGATCCAGCTAATGGAATTGAGGTGCAGGGACTGTAAATGACCCACATATTCTATTAACCAATAGGTTTCTACAGCTCTATTGGTTTTCACTTTTATTACTCTGGCTGGAATACTTCTGGCTGCTGTACTGTCAAGTTCCCAATCAGAGTGAAATGTTGCTCCAGTTTATTGCAGTGTTTCGGCAATGCTTTATTCAATATAGCTGTAGTTCTGCAGATAAGCTGATGCATTCCCTGGTGGTGCTAGTACACACTTACTGTAAGCACAAATGAGGATATAGCTCAGTCACTGAAAACATGGGATCTGGTGTTCGTAAGAACATAAGAACAGCCTTAATGGGTCAGACCAATGGTCCATCTAACCCAGTATCCCGTCTTCGCGGAGGTCAATCTACATCACAAGTACCTGGCAAAAATCCAAATAACAGCAGCTTTCTATGCTACCGTCCCATGTCTGTCTCAACAGCAGACTATGGACTTTTCCTCCAGGAATTTGTCCAAACCTTTTTTTTAAAAACAGCTACATTAACTACTCTCATCACATCTTCTGGCAATGCGCTCGAGAGCTTAACTATTCTCCAAGTGAAAAAATATGTCTTCCTATTGGTTTTAAAAGCATTACTCTGTAACTTCATAGAGTGTCCCCTAGTCTTTGTAAATCTTGATGCAGTTTAAAAAAAAAAAAAAAATTCGGGAAAATCTGGTAACCCTACAGTTAGAAACATTGTATTTCTTAAAATTTCCTTGTAAATGCACTGTGAAGTACAAATCTGTACGTTATATACTGTATTTATATATCTAACCATTTTTTTATTGCAAAGAAGTCTTTGATTCCTGCTCCTCCTTTGTCTCCTGTTGTTGAAGGTACTATATGAGATTTAATTAGAAGGACTTCACTGACCTTTCTTTATAATCCCTTTGATTATTGGTATTAAAACAATTTTTCTTATATAATTTTCTGACCCACTCTCTTCTACATAGTGGATTTTAGCTTAAACTCATAATGTTTCATTTACCTTTGGCTTGATAAACTGTATTGTAATATATTATGTATGGGTTGAGCTTTTCTGTACAAGAATTTTCTTGACTGTTTAATTATTTAATTTTCTATAAATTAAAATAATGGCTTAGCACAGCACATGATCAGGTATCCTACAGTAAGTTCTGGATCTATGTGCACAAACCACATGCTAGAAAATTTAATATTTTCTGAGAAAGGGCATGTCTGAGTTGAGTATTGCGTTAAGTTCTGGTCTCCTTATTTAAAAAAAGATTTAGCAGCACTAGAACAAGTTCAAAGAAGAGCGACCAAGATGATAAAAGGGATGGAACTCCTCTCGTACAAGGAAAGACTAAAGAGGTTAGGGCTCTTTAGCTTGGAAAAGAGATGGCTGAGGGAAGATATGATCAAAATCTACAAAATCCTGAGTGGTGTAGAACGGGTGTAAGTGGATCGATTTTTTTTACTACATCTAGATTTACAAAGACTAGGGGACACTCGAAGTTACAGAGTAATACTTTTAAAACCAATATGAGGAAATATTTTTTCGTACAGAAAATAGTTAAGCTCTGGAACGTGTTGGCAGAGGATGTGGTAAGAGCGGTTAATGTAGCTGATTTTAAAAAAGGTTTGGACAAATTTCTGGAGGAAAAGTCCATAGTCTGCCGTTGAGACAGACATGGGACAGTAGCATGGAATGCTGATATTATTTGGGTTTTTGCCAGGTACTTGTGACTTGGATTGGCCTCTGCAAAGATGGGATACTGGGCTGGATGGCCATTGGTCTGACCCAGTAAGGCTATTCTTATGTTCTTATATTCTTATTTCTGCACTAATCAGTTTGCACATCTACATTACCACATGCTGATTAGCAACTGGATTGATGTGTGAGGCCTTAGGCCCCAATTCTATAATTGGCACCTAAATTATAGGCACCTTGGAATGTAGCACTTAGCGCCTCTCATTCTCATGTTAGGTGCCATTTATAGAATCATGCCTAATGTGCCTAAAAGTTGACTTAAACACAAATAGGTACCTGAATCTTAGGTGCACCATATTCATGCCAGGATTTTCTTGGCCTAAATACTGACACATAAGTACTCTTTAAGTGCCTACACGCAAAACACACCCATGTCCCTAACCATGCTTACTTACTAGTGAGCACCTACCACCTAATTTATTTTCATTTAAGCCAATTATGAAGTTTTTAAATAATTAAGGACCTCTTATCAAGACGTGTTAGGGTTTGGTTTTGTTAAATCGCCGACCACTATGGTAAAAGCTCAGATGCTCATAGAATTCTTAATTGATTTGATGTTGTGTTTTTGGTAACCGGATGTTGAGGGAATCTGTGAAATAGCGTGTGACAAAAGTCAGCTTACATGGAACAACAGTACAGCAGATTGAGCCAATGGATAACATACAGAGTAGCCGGTTTCTGATATGGATCTATCCTGAAGCTTAAGCCAACTGGTATGCTACTTATATATTTTAGTTCAGTAGCCTAGAGTACTACCTAGTTACAGATTACATACTCACTTTCTATTGGGTTGACACATCTATCATATCTATTGATTGTACAGTCTGCGTACGTATCTCAGAGCCATATTGAAGCATGATATCGCCTAGTGTCAAATTTGACCTCTCTATTTCCCCTGACAATGCATTCTTAATACTAAGTTCAATAATTTCCGAGAGTGGGCCCCCTCCTTCCTGAGCTTCATTGTTGCTCTGTCAGCAGTGCAGATAACTATTGGTAGGACATCTTGTTTGGGTTTGTCTTCTTGGGAAGTCCTGAAATATCCAATGCTGTTACAGTCAGCAAATATTTTCTAGCTACTAGAGCAAAGATGAACCTCTTACATAAGCATATTGTTTCTGCTGACAGGGAGAGAGATGTTTTTTTTTTCATTATTCAGAAACCTACATTCAATAGCACAATGTCTCTCTTAAAAATATCATCTGGGAGTCTCATAGGGGTCTTCACCTACATTTTCATGAAAGTCTTACCCTGATTCTCCCTCATGTGAAGGGCAAATAGCCGATTAGCTAGTTTTTCATTTATCTAATTAATATCTTTTTTTCTCTCTCCATTTTTATTTTACTTTTTATTGAGGTTTTCAAGAAAAAATTTCAAATGTAGATCTCATTAAAATCACAATTCAAACCAGCACATGGTGAACAAATTGCAATTGCAGACTTCCCAGTACATTCCTGTTTCCAAACCCCAAAGTCTCCCCAAGGGTACAAATAAACTGTAAAGATCCTATTTATCTCACCAAGATAACTCCCCTCTCTATACCTTTTATTTATCCTCCTCATTTAATAAAACAAATATACTGTATATACACAATTGTTACCATTGTGTCTGAAATTATCATTTTTCTTGCGCCTTGCATAAGATTCCATTGAAAGTAAATAGTGAATCCTTCCCCGCCAATGCTCTAGAGCAGCAGGAGACTGGATTTATTACATGCCATTTCACATCTTGCTGCTACGTAGCACATTGAGAGCTGTTTGACAAAAGATTGTTCTATTGTATCCTCCAACCATCCTAGTAAACATCCCTGAAGATCTAGCTGTAGAAAGTTATTTCCCACAATCTATTTCTATATGATATCCATAAGATACATATGCCTTTATAAAAGACTCAGTATATGCACATTTAAATCATGCACATCCATGGCAGCTATCTTGAAACTCTTCACTGGCTGTGGAGGAGAGGGGGGGAGGGCACACCAGGACATGTTTGGAAGCTCTGCTCTAGGGGAAATGAGATCTTGATGCAACACAAAAATACTAATAGTTTAAAAGTAATAAATAATAATTTGATATGGATCACTACTTTAAATTCCAATTTTCAAGTAGGCTTTTAAGATGATGTATACCAACTAAATAAACAGAAATAATATATCTATTTTATTAGCAATGCAGTGAGCTTGACTGTACAACAGATAACTGCTGCTTATTTCGGCCCTTCACCATAGTCAAATTGGAAGGGCAATAAAAGCAACTCATACAAGCCAGACTAAAAATTATTCATATCTATTAATGTTATAGCCCTCCTCAGACAGCATAAATAACCAATGCGTTTAGGGAGAGTCTGCTTCAGCATTCTATAATTCTACTACATTTTATTCTTGCCAACAGATCACAGAATTGTTCTAAAAACTATGGGGCCCTTTTACAAAACCATAGTGTGGTTTTTAGCGCCGGCTGCGGCATTATCAGCTCCGACGCTCATAGGAATTCTATGTGCGTTGGTATTGTTACTGCCACGGCCGGAGTTAAAAACCATACTACAGTTTTGTAAAAGGGAAGGGGGGGGTTATGTTAAGCAGCTAATGGAATCAGTTGCCTACCCAGCTAAGATCTCAAGTCTCGCTGATGACCTTCCGGAAAACGCTGAAGACCCATCTCTTCACCTGAACAGTGCCAATGGTCAGCCTACTTCCTGCTCTCCTCCTCAGTCCCCCTCCTCCTCCCTGCCTCTTATGCTCCCCCTCCCCTTCTCTCTCTCCTTGTCTCTCTCCTGTCTCTCCTAGGAATGTCTTTATCCTGTAATTTTTTGTGAATGTCAATTGTAACCTGTTCTGAGCCCCCGGGAGAATGGAATAGAATCGAATTAAATAAATAAAATAAATGGTAAACAGTAGCATAGTCCCGTGTAATGTCTTCTGCATTAAAAAGGTACCTGCTGTGATCAAAATCTGTATTAGCTGGTTAAACACAGGAGTGGGTGAAATCTGGGTGGGAAGTGACATCTAATGTATGGGTTGGTACCAGTGGCGGAGTAAGGTGGGGTGGGGTTGGGGGTACGGCCTGCTCTGGGCACAGGCACATGTCCTCCTCTCTTGCTCTGCCCTTTTTATTCCTGTTTATTTCCTTTTCCTCCAGGTATGCTTGTAGGGAAGTGCCCCCCTAGAGGGAGAGGTAGGGCTTGCTGAGGAATTCTCTGACTCTGCAGTTAGTGTCCACTAGAGGGAGAGGTTGATACACTCCATCACAAGGTGACATCAGAATGTGAATACAGCAGACCCTCGATATTCACAGGGGTTAGGGGCAGAGCCGGCCCGTGAATATTGAAATATTGCGGATAATTTTCAGGGCCTGCTCTAACCCACCCCCGCATCCCGGACCTTCCCCAGACCTTACCTGCTGGTCTAGCAGTGATGTGGGGCAAGAGCAATCTTCGTACACTCCTGCCCGTGCAGAGCCATCATCAAAATGGCTGCCGTGAGTTCCCTCTGTAGTCTCAAGACAACAACAGGAACTCACAGCAGCCATTTTGATGATGGCTCTGCACGGGGCAGGAGCGTACAAAGATCGCTCTTGCCCCGCATCGCCACTAGACCACCAAGTAAGGTCAGGGATGCAGCGTTTCTTAAAAAAAAAAAAAAAAAGATCATGAATAACCGAATCCGATGGTACTGAAACCTTGGATTTGGAGGGGGTACTGTATACAGACTTCTAGTGAAGACTATAGCAGCCAAAACAGTGGTAGAATTCAAGCATTCATGAGATAGATGCAAAGGGTTCTTAGTGCTGGAGGGCAGGAAGACAGCTCAAGGCAGGCATGTGACCAAGCCAGTCTGGACTGACCAAATGCTCCTTTTCTGCAGACATCATCTATTATTCCTATTGTTTTTCACCAATATTTAACATTTTGAAATTATTATGAATTCCTGGAAAGTGTTGTAATAAAACAAAAACAGACACAGGACTAATATAATGCAATATTAATTAACAGAATTCAGATGCATAGAATTTGTAGGAATGGATGCATAAATTGTTGGGGCTCATGGAAAATTAGTCACAGAGGCAAAACGATGGAATAGTCAGCTGTTAAATTGTCAATATGGCAGGCAAAGACTAAACCCCCTGGAATCACAGTATCAAGGTCAGGCTCAGCTTGGTACAGCACAGCAGTGGCAATTGTTGGTGGCATGGTAGGGTAGGATGTGGTTCTGAAGATTTTATTAACTAGGCTTGGGCAGAAATGTCACTAGCTAGGTAGGTGGGCTACTTTGAAGCAATAAAAAGCAGGAAGCTAGAGATAAACACACTGTAGCTTATTATTTTAGAATTTAAATGTTAATGAGTGTATACAGCCTACCACAATTTATTTTTCATATGTCAAAGAGATTTACTTGAGAAGGGAAGCAATTTGCTACATCAAGAGGAAAACTAATATACAAAGTGGTACAAGTCTTAACTGCAGTTACAATGAGAATGAGCACGGTTATTTAATAATATTCCAAACACACTTAAGTGGCAGTACCTCAACGATACTAGGGGTTAAAGTGTAACATGATCTCGAGAGAGAGCTCATATGAGGGCAGTGAGTGGTATAATAGTAGGTGTCCCTGAAATTACTTCCTCACTGATGTTGCAGTTAAGCCACTTTACAGCAGGTGGCACTAACCTGACTTGTCAAAGGGGCAGGACTCAGGCCAGGAGTTTATTTAATGCCCTGAAGCAGAGGAAATCAGGAAGGCCTCGAGAAATGAGGCCTAGAGGAGAGCCAAGAGTGATGGAATCTTCCCAATGTGCTGGTTGGGTTGTAATACCTATGAAGGAGACCCAGGGAAGCAAGAAGTGGCCCTATTCCCAAGGTTTGCACCTGGTCTGCACCTGCAAAGTGCAGGTGCAGGTGCAAGGTTTGCATCTGCAAAGATACTTTTCTATAGCAGATGTTCTTCGAGGACAGCAGGAATATATTCTCACATGACGTTATCCACAGAATCCAGACCCACAGACGCTTCCAAGTACACTGTCACTTTAAATCTTTAGGCATAATCTGCATCGATGGGTTGAGGAGGTGGATGTATATGACGACGTCGTGCCATGCCTAGAAGGAAAGGATGTTTGTGCTTCTTAGTTTTCTTACATGATGAGTCATGGAGGAAAAGGATGTTGAGTCCTGTTCTCTAAAGAGAGTTCGATGGTCAATGCTCTCTACTTGGTATCAGTACACGCAGTGACAATACCAACACTGGTGTTGATGCAGGCTGTGTGTCAACTCCTGAATCTCCTGCCATGCTCGATGTTGATGCTGAAACAAAAAGTTTTTCACACTAAAGTTGTCGTGTTTTCAGTGTCCTCTTTTGAATATGGAGACAGAGGGCACACCAGTTATAGGGATCAGAGTTTGAAATGGTCCGATTACATTGAGTACATTTCTTGAAGCCACTTGGTACTTTCTTTGGCATGGAAGGAAAAGTGGCCAAAGTGAAGTCAAAGGGCACAAGAATCTTCGACAATGCATGAGGTGATAAAGGTCTTGAAGTAGCTCAAAGGCCAAAAAATTGACCAAACTGAACCAATCTCATGAGAAATGTGCAGAAAAACAATAAAGTTGAAGAATTATGTGGAAAAAGACAAAAAACTAATATTGGGAAGGAACAAAAAACAAGTTTGAAGTTGAACGCACTGAGGAGAAACCAAAGACAAAGATTCTCGGCTCCACAGAAAACTAAGAACTGATGGTCCCACAAGCTGACAATGGGTGGGAGGGCACTGGCATGTATGCAGTACGGGCACTGCCTAAAGTATGGCAGTCTCCATACCGGGTTCCGTGGTTGACGTCACCCAAATGTGAGGATATTATGCCTGCTTGTCCTTGGAGAAAGAGTAAATAGCAAGGGATTACAAGAGAAGGAATAAAAGACTGAAAAGGTAAGCAGTATATTTCATTATTTGTGAAAACTCAGACCTGGGCTTTCTAACTAGAGACAAGCCTGGATTTATGCATATGTAACTAGATCTATGCTATAGAAGCAAGACGGGATAGGCCTGCTGAAGAGAGGAGAAGCCATTGTTAACGTGACTGTTGCCAGGTTAAGCCCCAAGTCTGTGAAAGAAACAGACTGCTATGCTGTTTGCCTGTTCAACAAAAAAAGTTCAATGTAGGTCTGGTTGCTCTTTGGCAGGGTTGGCCAACGTCGGTCCTCGAGGGCCGCAATCCAGTCAGGATTTTACCAATGAATTTGCATGAGATTTAATTGCATGAACTTCATCCATTGTATACTAATAGACCTCATCCATATTCATTTGGGAAATCCTTAAAACCCGACCTGGCAAGGGCTAAGGTTGGACACCCCTATTCCAGTTTCCATGATATTTCCATGATATTTCCCAATTTCCCAACATATGGAGTACCTGCGATGATGTTCAGTGGTAGACAGAAACAGTACAGCATCCCTGGATGTTCCCCATTCACACCCATTAATTTTTATCTACTTTATTTTGAATAAAGTTCCCGGTGAAGAAAAAAAAAAAAATAGAAAATTTTCAAAAACTCAAAATATGCATAAAATGGACTTATTTTTTTAAACAATACGAAATAAACATTTGTAGCCATACTTTGCAATTTTTAGTTAAACAATTTCTATTTTAGTCCTTTTAACATACTGCCCTTGCAGTTTTCTCATTAGTCTATGTAGATTCCATTTAACTGAGTCCAAACACTTATATTTATTTATTTATTCAATTTTCTATTCCGTTCTCCCAAGGGATCTCAGAACGGTTTGCATTAATTTACTCAAGCATTTTTCCCTGTCTGTCCCAGAGGGCTCAGAATCTACCTAATGTACCTGGGGCAATGGGGGGGATTAAGTGACTTGCCCAGGGTCACAAGGAGAGCAGCTTGGGTTTGATCCCACAACCCCAGAGTGCTGAGACTGTAGCTTTTACCACTGTGCCTCACACTGTTATTGTGTCATACAGCCTAACGTCCCAGGGACAGACAATGGAAAATAATGATACTTGTTGTTTTTTTGTTGTTGTTTTTTTTTTTTTTTTTTAAAGAAGCAATATTGATTAGAAGCTGCTCCAGTAAGACCTTAAGGATTGCCATACTGGGACAGACCAAAGGTCCATCAAGCCCAGTATCCTGTTTCCAACAGTGGCCAATCTAGATCCCAAGTACCTGGCAGAACCCAAATAATAGCAACATTCCAGAGCTGGGACTGTGATGTCATAAAGACTTATTCCACCAATGCCTAAGAGTTAAACTCATCAGTGATGTCACAATGGCTTGAATGTCCTATACTTGGCTCACATAAGGACATAAGAATTGTCATACTGGGACAGACCGAAGGTCCATCAAGCCCAGTATCCTGTTTCCAAAAGTGGCCCAAGCAGCAAAACAGATATACTTCAGGTATACCTCAGTATCTTCAAGATATTTTGAATGAAGGGGCTATGATCTACCTAATCCATTTTATTGACTCTTATAGTCTCACAATAGTATTTTATTTTTATTTATTACAATTTATTTTATTTATTACAATTTATTTATTACAATTTATTACATCATCATTTTTCCCCCACAGGCACAGTTGTCTTCTTCTCTCTTTCTAAATGCACGTGCCTTTATTTTTAATCACCTCATTCATATTTCATCTGCTTTGGTATTGACATCATTTCAGCAATAGTTTTCTCAGACTTGAATTTTCTTTAAATACATTTTAGAATAGTTTTCAATTTCTAAGAAATTTTACAGCAACTTTGCTAATATCACAGACACCTTACCTTAGAACAACACACAAGTTTGTTACTCAGGAAATGTTTCTCAGTTCTTTGGAAACTCCGAACCATTAAGAAATATTTTGATACAGCTTCCTTTCGTTTGTTAGTTCAGTCATTGATTCTGAGTATTCTTGATTACTGTAATATAATCTACCTGGACGCCTATAAGAAAATCTTCAAAAAACTAAGAGTGCTTCAAAACACTGCTGTCCGACTGATATTCGGTCTGAAAAAATGGGAGCATATTAGTCCTTGTTACCAAAAATTACACTGGCTACCGACTGAGGCTAGAGTTTTATTCAAATTTGCATGTATTTGCTTCAAATCAATCTTCGGTAGTCCCCAGGTTACCTTGTTTCCCATTTCTCTTTAAATCACTCCAATAAGTCCACACGTAGAGTCCAGTTATTCACATATCCTACTGTCAAATCGTGTTGTTTGAAGAGATTTCTCGAGAGAACTCTCTCTTTCCAGGCAGCCAAAATGAACTTCTGGTTTGGCAAAATCATGCCAGGAGTCTCATCCTATTATTATTATTATTTTTTTTTTAGACAACTATTAAAGACACAACTGTTTGACAAATTTGTAACCCAAGCTTCCTAATCCTTTTAAATACATGTATTGTGTACATTCTAGAAATTGATATATCTTTTTGAACTGAATATTCACTGGATGTTCAGTCTTATCTGCTGTGAACCGCCTAGAACCATTCATGGTTTGGAGATATAAGAATAAAATTATTTATTATTATTATAAGCTAACAATACTTGAAGACAATAGGGCTGGTATTAAACATGCCCGAAATTCCACCAGCAGGCTGTATCTTTTACAGCTTCAGGCAGGCTTGGGGGGGGGGCACATGCAACATGAGGATCCAGGCAATGGCATAGCAAGGGTACCCCCCTGTTCCTTCTGCCCCCTGCTCCTTCTGTTCCTCCTGCCCACACCACACTTGTGCCGTCCCTTTCCACACCATGCTTCTTTAAATCATCACCAGCGGGAGAAGCTTCTCCAGCCCGCTGCTCGCACCGGTTTTCGCTCTGACGTCACTTCCTGGCCCCAGCGACCCGGAAGTGATTTCAGAGGGCACCAGGTAAGGAGGGCGCGAGCGTGTCATGGGGGGTGTGGATAGGTGCCGGCGCCACCACCATTTTAGCGCCCTGGGCAGTCTGCCCCCCCCCTACTATGCAACAGGGTCCAGGGCAATTGTTCTGTTTGCACGCTATACTCCCCCAAACCAGAGGCAAATTCACCAGTTTGTAATGGTTTTGCATGGGAATTTTGTAATGCCAAGCCATAAGCTATTGTACTGCACAATGCCAACATGCATATCTTTAATAATATAATCCAATTTTTTAGCCAGATAAGATTTTCCTGAAAGCATTTTTCCCTCAACACAAAATAAAGCAAAACCAACCTGCTGGTTTAAAGTCACAGCATTTTGCCAAAGGGTCCTAAAAGGCATTTTAGTAGAGAAGAAACAAGCTTTTGAAATCAATACACAATCTGCAGATGAAAGAAATCAAGGAAACACCTGGTGATTTTTCTTCCTGCATGTCCGCTTCAAAATAGATAGTGTGATGTTTTCCCCGTACCAGCTGGTTTATCGAAGGTAGGAACCGAATATTAATTGAAAGCAGCCAGTGCTATATTTTACCATGACTTACCCCAAGCAGGTGGCAGAATTTTGTCAACACAGGCTACTGTGCATTGATTCTCTACTACCCCTCTCACTGATCCCCATTAAGGCTGCCTAGTCTATATTAACCAAGAAAAGATTCAAATATCTCGAGTGAATTTACAGCAAAGCTGATTTTTCAGAAGCAGCAAAAAAGCAATAGAATGATTTGATTTTCCAAAATGCTCCTTTACATTCTAATTTGTTAATATTTTTCATTGGATTTTTATTTCTATACAAATTATGTCTACATAGAATAAAACGTAAGGAAATAAGAGGTAACTTAATACATTTTTTGATTAGCTTTCAAAGGTAACCCTTCTTTTTCAGATCATGAATAAGCAAATGTTGATAAATATCAGTACATACACTGTGAACAGGGGGGGAAAAAAACCCCACGACAAAATGCTTTTTTGTCTTATCTTCCACAAAACTCGGCCAATTCTTATGAAATTTAGGGCTCCTTTTACTAAGCTGCGTTAGGGCATTAACGCTTGGAATAGCGCGCACTACAATGCTGCGCGCACTAGACACTAACGCCAGCATTGAGCTGGCGTTAGTTCTTAGCCACGTAGCGCGGGTTTAGCGCGCGCTAAAATCCTGCGTGCGCTAAAAACACTAGCGCACCTTAGTAAAAGGAGTCCTTAGTGTGCTATGTCCTGAATGAAATTGATATAAAATGTTGTAAATATTTCCCACCACAAAACTACCTTGTGAATATACATTGTGAACTGCTCTGGGTACTTGGTCAAAAGCTGCTTGCATCGTTTCAGGCGCGTGTTTTTGTTGTGTAAAATTAACTCTTGGGCACGGCGCTTTTTGAGACACTTTAATTTCACACTGTCATGAATTATCCTAAGCACAGTTGCCTGGCTTATTCCCGATTCTCTTGCTATTTGTCAAGTTTGTCGGTGTGTTTGCTGCGCCATCCCCCTGGCTTAGTGCAAGATCGTGTACGTCATTGCGTTATGTGCGAATTGAGCGAGGTCGTCCGCTGCCTGGCTCATCATCCACAGCGCCCGTTGCTCGGATCTTATGTAGCAGCGTGTCAAGGCCGTTTTTGTTCCAACCCTTCTGTGGGAACTCTTTCAACAATCTTTGACTGCTGTAATCTTTTTAGCAGTACTTTATCAGAATTTGGTCTTCTGCAGTGAAAACCATTTTGATACAAAGAAACATAGAACATGACGGCAGAAAAGGGCCACGGCCCATCTAGTCTGCCCACACTAATGGCCCACCCCCTAACTACCTCCATGAAGAGATCCCACATGCCAATCCCATCTTTTCTTAAAATTTGGCACGCTGCTTGCCTCAATTACCTGTTGTGGAAGATTATTCCAGCGATCAACCACCCTTTCGGTGAAGAAATATTTTCTGGTGTCGCCATGAAATTTCCCACCCCTGATTTTCAACGGATGCCCTCTTGTTGCCCTCTTGTTGTCCTTTAAGGAAAAAGAGATCCTCTTCCACCTCGATACGGCCTGTGACATATTTGAACGTCTCGATCATGTCTCCCCTCTCTCTGCGTTCCTTGAGTGAGTACAGCTGCAACTTACCCAGTCGTTCCTCATATGGGAGATCCTTGAGTCCTGAGACCATCCTGGTGGCCATTCGCTGAACCGACTCAACTCTCCACACATCTTTTTGATAATGCGGCCTCCAGAATTGTACACAGTATTCCAGATGGGGTCTCACCATGGATCTGTACAACGGCATTATGACCTCGGGCTTACGGCTGACAAAACTTCTATGGATACAGCTCATGATTTGTCTAGCCCTGGATGAAGCTTTCTCCACTTGATTGGCAGTCTTCATGTCTTCGCTAATGATCACCCCCAAGTCACGTTCTGCTACAGAGACTGTTTACAAACTGTCGTCTGCTTCTGCGTGTATCCCACAGCAACGATTCATTTTCACAAGGTAGTGTTGTGGTGCAGTGGGAAATATTTACAACATTTTATATCAACTTCATTCAGGACACGACACACTAAATTTCATAAGACTCGGCCAAGTTCTGTGGAAGATACGACAAAAAAAACATTTTGGTGGGGTTTTTTTTTCCAGTTCTCAGTGTTATAAGTAAAATATAAAAGCATTGTAATGACAGTTTCACAGGAATAGGGTAGGGGGGTTAAGGTGAGAAACAGGGAGTGCTGGGTAGATGGTATAGAAATTCCACTCCCCAGCAGCAGATCAAAGGCCTAATGCCTTCAAATTAATATTTTTTTTTTTAAAAAGGTGGAAAGTGCACACTTTAATGCATATTTTCCACATGGAAGACAGCTATGATAAAGTTGAGTAGGGTTATTCACACCTTTAAAGTAATTCAATCTCTACTGCTTATTTTCATGCTTGCTGTGTACAGCTGTTCCCAGGGGAATAGTTATAATGCATATCTGTACTTTATAAACTATGCATACAGATACTCTTTGCATAATTTATAAAGTACAGTCGTACACTGTAAATTTTTAGAATTTGGGATGAATGCATATCTATCCTATTGCACATTTTAGATCCATTCTGTTTTCTATGAATATATTTTATTTTTGTAAACCATTTTGAATTATCAGTAAACTAGCCTCTCCCCACCTTTTACAAAGCTGTACGGCAAAAGCCCCAAAGCTCTTTAAATCCCTATGGGCTTTGGGGCAGTTACCGCAGCAGCCCCACGCTATTGGGCTTTGTAAAAGCGGGGGTAAATTGATAAACTAAACTATGCCCCCTAGGAGCAGCTGTGTGCAGCTAGGCTAATAGCAAGCGCTAGAATCTGAATTACGTTTTGGGTGTCAATACATCTGCTTCATTTTATCACAGCTGGCTTCCATGTGTAAAAATGCTTTACACTTTTCACGGTCCTGCGTTAGATAAGCCGATTGTTATGTTATGCAAATGTTTGGTTTTCACTTCGAATTCTATGTGGTTTACAAAAAATAAGACGTACAATTGAATGAAAAAATTAGTTATCCAAATATTTGGCGAATAGCTATGTTTTAAATTCTAAGTAGGAACTGGAAGTCATGATCAATCGATCCAAATCCTTACCCCATAGAGCCACCTGATAAGACAAAAGATGTTGGTGATTTTTTTTTTTAAGTTTACAACCACTTATAGGCAGAAAGACAAAGTTCAAATGCGAGCTTCTCATATGTTTATTAGTGGCAAGAGAAAAAGATAAGTTAAATATTTAGGGGTAAGACCAAACAAAACCCTATAACAAAAACAAACAAACTTAAACTTCACCCGCGCCTCCATCGGCAGCCAGTGCAATTCTTGAAAGAAAAAAAAAAAAAGGCGTTATATGGTCATACTTCTTCAGTCTAAAAATCAATCTGACCGCGGCATTCTGAATTATGCGTAATCGCTGCATATTGGGGATTAGCGCCCAAGAAAAGGATCTGGGTATCATCATAGACAATGTGCATCGGCTGCCAAAAAGCAAACAGGATGCTAGAAATTAATAAAAAAAGGGATGGTTAACAAGATTAAGAATGTTATAATGCCCCTGAATCGCTCCATGGTGCGACCTCATCTGTAGTTTTGCATTCAATTCTGGTCTCCTTATCTCAAGAAAGATATAGAAAAGGTTTAAAGAAGAGCGACCAAGATGATAAAGGGGATGGAACTCCTCTCATATGAGGAAAGACTAAAACAGTTAGAGCTCTTCAGCTTAGAAAAGAGATAGCTGAAGGGAGATACAATTGAAGTCTACAAAATCCTGAGTGGAGTAGAATGGGTACAAGTGGATCGATTTTTCACTCCGTCAAAAATTACAAAGACATGGGGACGCTCGATGAAGTTACAGGGGACAGGTTTAGAACCAATGCCAGGAAGTTCTTCTTCACCCAGAGAGTAGTGGACACATGGAACAAACTACCGGAGGTTGTGATAGGGCAGAAGACACTACAGGGATTCAAAGAAGGTTTGGATAAATTCCTGAAGGATAAGGGGATTGAGGGATACGGATAGAAGTAGTGATAGGATTTTTAGGATGAGGCAGGAACCACTTGACAGGTCATGGACCTGATGGGCCGCCGCGGGTGCGGACCGCTGGGCGCGATGGACCTCTGGTCTGACCCGGTGGAGGCAACTTCTTATGTTCTTATGAAATACTTTTAAAACCAATAGGAGGGCATTTTTTTTCACTCAGAAATAGTTAAGCTCTGGAACGCATTTGTCAGAGGATGTGGTAAGAGCGGATAGCGTAGCTGGTTTTAAGAAAGGTTTGGACAAGTTCCTGGAGGAAAAGTCCATAGTCTGTTATTGAGAAAGATATGGGGAAGCCACTTCTTGCCCTGTATCGGTAGCATGGAATATTGCTACTTCTTGGGTTTTGGCCAGGTACTAGTGACCTGGATTGGCCACCGTGAGAACGGGCTACTAGGCTTGATGGACCATTGGTCTGACTCAATAAGGCTATTCTTATGTTCTTATTCTCTTATTATTTAAAAAAAAGCACACTACAAAAAACTACCACAATCTCATTTCCAGTAATGTTATCACATAGGACCATGATAGACCACCTCCTCTCCAAATCTGGGAGTACATCAGAGGTGGCCAGACTGAACTTGTTTATAAGCAAATTTATTATCATCTGGATAAAAGAAACACCCCCCTATAAATAAACAGACAGATAAAATAATGAAATAAAAGGTAATAAAATACTTACTGTGGTCTCGAGGCTTCTGCTTGGTCTGTCTGCAGTTTTTCACCTCCCTCTACTTCCATTGTGCAGTAAACAATGCGATTGGGTGCCACCGACTTTAAACCTTGTACTTCCATGATAACAATCTAAATAACAGAATATAGTACATTACAATGCTATACATGCTACATCTCAGAAAATTTCCCCCTCCCCCCCCCAAAAAAAAAAAAGAGAAATCTTAAAATTGACTTTTGGACCCTAGGGCAGTATCTAAGTTTTAATAAATTAAACACTGTAAAAAACTAGCAAGATCATCATTGCTTATTAAGACACAAACACACTGGGTTGATATTCAAAGGGAAATATGCAGGGAAATGCCCTTAGTTATCTAGAACCTCCCTCAGCCACAGCCCTGTTTCAATATCATTACAGATCGTCTCTGCACCTTCCAAAAGCGCATATGAATACCATTACAAAATGCCTTAATATCATGGGGGGTAATTCTAAGGGGTCTAGAACGATTCATTGTGGCTATTTCATCGCAGCCAGTTCATTGCGGCTGTTTCAGTGTTGAATTGTCCCATGAAAGAAACGGCTGCGATGCATTGTCCGGGGATGATGGAACTAAACTCCCCCCCCTAAAAAAAATTTATAATCTGGCTGAAGCAAATTTTTTTATTTTTATTTTTGGGGGGGAGCAATGCCCCAACCCCTCCCAAATTATTCCCTCTCCTTCTCCTGTGGATATCCTGAAAACCTGACTGGCAAGGGGGTACTCCAGGATTGAGTCGAGAAACACTGCTTTAGAGTGCAGAAGCAGAAGGAGGATATGACTCAGGGAATGAAGGTGGGAGGATAACAGAGTAAAAGATTGTGAATGAAAACTTGGGGATGATAGAGCAGTGAAAGGCTTTTGAGGAGCAATGTCTGACTGCCTGTGCTCATTCTGCCGACTCAAACTCAAGTATGCAACAGGAGCATGGCAATGAAAAATAAGCAATGCACCTTCATTGAGCACATCCCACCAATCAATAAAATCTATCCTCATTTCAGCCACCTTGCTTGCAAAAGTCTAATGCACAACCTTGAAACCTGGAAAAAGATTTCAATTTGATTATGATGCTCAAGTGCAAATGCTAGGAACGTTCTTTGGGTTTGCACAAGTAGTTCAGAATAGTTTGGTGTCCTTTTAACAAGCGGTGTTAGATGCTAATGCACATCTAACACGGCAAAAAAGTCTAACACGGAATGCACTTGACTAAAGCATTCCATATGCACATTAAAAAAGGTATATGCTTTAATCAAATTTGACATACATTTCTGAAATGAATCGTAAAAATATGAAAACCAGCCAATGCAAAATGAAAATGATCTATACATGGACCCAATCTTTTTTTTTTCCTGCGCATATCCCTAGCTAATGCAGAGGAAAATGCACATGAGTGCAGACTCAGTGGAAGCTAGTGCACGCTCATTAACTTATTCTGTATACAAGATTTGTCAAAGTTTTAACATACATGTTAACTGGAACAACCATTTTCTTTATTATGTTTAATCTGAGAACATCTCAAATTTTTTAAAAAATCAAAACAGAATTGTTTTGACTTCTATTGCTTTCACAAGCTGATTATAGCTGAAGAAACTCCACTCTGTCTTCAATTGTATAAAATTCAAAAACTAGTCTTATAGCCCGTTACATTAACGGGTGCTAGAATATATGTGTGTGTGTCTGTCTTTATTTCTTTCTCTCTCCTTAGCCGCTTTCTGTATTTCTGTCTTTCTTTTTCCTCGGCTGTCCACCCATTCTCCCTCCTTTTTACCTTCCCTGTGTCCACCACCACCCCTTCATGCTCCCCTTATCCAGCAGCAGCCCTTCTCCATTTTTTTAATCTCCCCCTTTTCCAACAGCACCTCTTTCCTATGCCCCTGTCCAGCAGTAGGCCTCTCTTCCTTTTTCTTCCCACCCTATCTCTTCCCCTGTCCATCAGCACCTTTTTCCTGTTCCCCCATCCAGCAGTAGACCTCCCTTCCTTTTTCTCCCCCCCATCTCTTCCCCTGTCCAGCAGCACCCCTTACCTCGTGTGTGCCCTCTGCCGACAGCCGCCACGCGGCATGCAGATGCCGACAGCCGCCACGGCCTGCAGACGCCGACAGCCGCCGCGGCCGACATCCGTCTCAGGAGAGAGAGAGAGATGCGTGTGGTAAGCGCGCATGCGCACTCCTACCTGCGGGGACCTACAGTGCACGGAAAACGGAACACGCTGGTAAGAGTGTGCATTTGCGCTTAGGCTTTTATTATATTAGATAAACCAAGGAGCATCCTCTACCCTTTAGGGACCCCCAGGACATAGCATCACATCCACTATCTCTACCCCAACAAGTAATTTGTTTCTTTCCAGTCTGTGAGTCCAATACTGGAAAAGGGAAAAACAAAGAAGGAAAGGAGATGAGCGGGAAGAAAGAGACAGGAAAGGAAAACAGAATATGTGGGACAATCATTAACTGGGTTCTTAAGCCAATCCAAATGAACTATGTGTACCACCTGCTACCCTCAACACTAGGAAGTAAGATTAGGAGTCTGGGACTATTCTATGAAAGTAAAGTTGACTTTTCTATACTTTTCTACGTGACTTTCTATACTTCGCTTGCTACTCTTGCTTTTGTCATTGTGCCTACTGCTTCTGCCACAGTGACTGATGAGAAAGTGAACGCAGTAAATAGTTGATTCAGAACAGCAGCTTTTGAGTCACGTTACCCCTCTTCTAAAGTCATTTCATTGGCTTATCATTTGTTTCAGAATACAATTCAAACTCCTCTTACTGACCTACAAATACACTCACTCAGCTGTCCCTGACTATCTCTCTTTATTTATCTCCCCCGCTCGGCTGGTAAGTCCCTCCTATTTGTGCCCTTCTCTTCAACTGCTAACTCCAGACTCCGTCCCTTTTGCCTTACTGCACTCTATGCTTGGAACAAGCTGCCCGAATCCCTTTGGCAGGCTCAATCTCTGGCAGTGTTCAAGGCCCAGTTAAAAGGCCACCTCTTTGAGAGTGCTTTCGACTCCTAACTCCTCTGGCCTTGGGTTCTGAATCCCCAACCCTATATGTCATGTCTGTCTGTCCAAGTTAGATTGTAAACTATTCCAAGCAGGGACCATCTATAAATATCAAAATGTACAGCGCTGTGTACGCCTTTCAGAGCTATACAAGTGATAAGTAGTGGTAACATTTCAGTTACTGAGTGAGTGATATGCAGTAGTAGTATTTACTGAGTGAGTGAATTGAATAAAAAGTCTGAGAGAAGTTGCTTATCAGTCTCCTGGTACAGCAGTCCCCAACTAGCTCCAAATTAATACGTGAAGGGGCATAATCAAAAGAAACATCTAAGTCCCATTTGGACATAGGGCACTAATCGCCCAAAGTCAGCAGCACAAAAATGTCCATTCTCGAAAAGTACGTCCAAATATATATAGATTTTTTAAATGTTCTATCAGGTGTTTTAATGTACATCCAGGTGTTTGATCGTCCAGACCTCTAGTACCATATTCTCATCCAAATATTTGTCCAAGTCCCAAACGCCCAGAACAAGACCTTTTGGATGTGGGAGGGGCCATCAATGTGATGGACTGGCCACCCAGACATAGCAAGAGAGCAGTGGGGCACCTTACAGGGCACTGCTGTGAACTTCACAAAAAGGGTGCACATAAACATCTCACCAGAACTCCCTTATAGGTCAAGGTGAGCCCCCCCAAAACCTACTATACACCTGTCAACAACCCCAATAGCTCTTATGGCTTCAGGTGGCACCTATAATGCAGTACAGTAGGGCTGGGGGGTTGGTGGGCACTCATTATTCACCATGAATGCAGTGTTTAGAGTGGTTTATGGGCTTGGGTCCTCCTCTCTATGGTTCACTAGCCCTCCCCCCAGACTACTTAAGCCACCTTAGTGCAGCTCTACTAGGCTTTCCTATGCCAGGTGCTGATGTTCTGGAGGCAGGTATGTATGTTTTTATTCCGATTTTTATGGCAGTGTGGAGGGATCAGTGATCACTGGGAGAGTGTGTGTGTTGGGGGGGGTCTGTACTTTGTGTCTGCAGTGCTTATCTGGTCACTTTGGATACCTTCTGGGCAATTAGACCTGGTTTTAGATCTCCTAAGTAAGAACATATAAGTTCCATCTGGCAGTCTCATCAAACTTTCGATTATCCCAGCAGTACAACTAAGTCTAGGTCAGCCCACATCCCACCCTAACCATTCCTTCAAAAACACCCCTTTCAGCTCTGGGTGCACTTGGGATTCAGAGGCCTAAAAAGTCTCTGGATGTGTCTAAAAACTTGGTTTCGATTATTGGCACTTGAATGACCTGTCTTTTAAGTCATCCAAGTACCGACTTGGGCGGGTTTTTAGATGTATTTTTCTTGAGCCCTATACTGTTTATGTGTAGGGTATATCCACTATCCACGTATGCCTAGGTGACACAAGGAAAACCTATTGCATTAGAAACAAAGCAACTTTTTGAAAGATGTCAATAGCAAAGAAAAAAAAAAACACCTTTTAATTTCATCTTTGACTAAGGTATATGTTAGAAACCATGGGCGGATGACACTTCCCCTTTATGGATCCAGAAAAATATGGAAAAAAAAATATTCCAGAAATCTGACATATGAAATCAGACTTGTAAATTGAGAATGGATTCTATACAAGTGGTGCCATCACCTACCTCTAAAGTAAATGACAACACCACATCTGATTTTGATAACTGAATCTCATTCTCATCTCCAATATCCAAGAAAGCAGAGTTCTGTGACCGCTTTAACTTCTGCAGTTTAAATTCCGGGCCACCTCTTGACACTGGAAGACTTTCTAAATTGGCCATAAGTAAGTTCACCGAAGAACGAAGCTCTTCTATATACATGTTCTCCATTTCTTTCACTACAAACTTTGGAAACTTTCTTTCCTAGAAAACAAATTTGAAACACAAAGGTCACATATTATTTCACATTTCATAACTTTAAAAGGAGTCAGGTGATTGTGTACAGAGCAATTTTGAAATGGCTGACAGAGATGTGAGTTCAACAGGCAGTTTGAATGTATGTAGGGAAACCACATAGCTCCCCTTTGAAAATCAGAGCAAAGTGTAGATGATAAAACCACCTGTGAACTTGTGGCTGCTCTTTAGTTTGTGCTTCCAGGAGGGAGAAAATACCACATAAGATTTTCAAAATGTCATCTGCATATGCTATTTTCCCAAAGGAACACTCCTTTCTTTTTTCACAACAGGAAAAAAGTCTGTGCATCGTAAAAACCATACATATTTTTGGCCACATTTCAGTTTTCAGTTATTTTATTTCATATACCGCCAGTATTAACAACAACAAAAAAAGGCAAATCAAAGTGGTTAACAATAGATAAAAATCAAAGGTACATGGGCCCATAGGAGGGGGTCTTAGGCTCTGGTGGGATGGGCTGGAGAGGGGCGGGCCCGCCTCATTTTGACGGAGGCGGGCCTGCCGGCCGGTGGAAAAACCCATCCAGCCAATGTTCAAGGGGTTCCAGGGAGGGGGTTTTGTTGGGTGGTCTGGGGAGAAGGGTTGGGGGGGTTTCGTTGGGAGGGTTGGGCACCCTCCTGCCAGCGATCTTTGGGGAGGGGTGAGTGGTTTTGTTGGGGTCCGGCAGGAGGGATTGAGCACCCTCCTGCCGGTGACCTTCAGGAAGGGGGAATTTTGGGGGGGTCTGGCAAGGGGGAATGAGCACTCTCCTGCCGGCGATCTTCAGGGTGGGGGGTTCGGGTCTTCGGGCAGGAGGGGTTGGGCTCCCTCCTGCCATGACCTTCGGGTGGAGGCGGGCGGCCTTCAGGAAGGAGGGATTGGGCTCCCTCCTGCCATGATCTTTGGGGTGGGGGGGGTCATGTCCAGTCTTCAGGCTGGAGAGGTTGGGCTCCCTCCTGCTGTGATCGTTCAGGGGGGGGGGTCGGTCTTTGGGCAAAAGGAGTTGGGTTCCCTCCTGCCGCGATCATTCAGGGGGGGGGGACTGGCAGCCACAGCTGCTATACTCATCGCAGGAGGGAGATCCCTTGTCAAGATAAGTGTAGCAGCCATTTACTGGCAGCCACAGCTGCTATACTCATCGCAGGAGGGAGATCCCTTGTCAAGATAAGTGTAGCAGCATTTTACTGGCCTACATTGTACGCGTCTCCCACTGACCTAGGGAGACACGTACAGCCGCCTAGGTTCACCTAAGGCTATGCCTAGCCTTAAGCGAGCTTAGGCAGTTTTGCGGGCCTCCCTAGGCTACCGGAGGCGCCTTCAATTTATGGCGGCCTGCCTGGGGAGCATTTTTTTAAAAAAATTGTGCAATCCGATTGGACGGTTAGATATCAAGAGGTAAGAACAGGAGGATAGGGAAAGAAAAAAATGCGAGAAGAAGAACGCAAAGGAAGAACTAAACTGAAGTGTTAAGAGAACTAGGGTCAAACATCAGCTTGAAATAATAAGCTTTCAAATATGATTTAAGAAATTTTTCTGTGCACAGATATAGCAGAAGGGAAATCCAGAGCCATTACAGAGAAACTAGAATCTCTGTAAATGTCTAGAAAAAGCTGCCTAATTTATGGGATGGTCAGTAAGGATTGATTGGAGGAACGCAGCTCTCTTCTAGGAGAGTGTGGGATCAGATGAGAAAATAAAAATAGAGGAGAAACAGAGCCCAATATCTGAAAAGCAATCTCCCAGGCAAAACCAAAACAGTATAGCAAAGCGTGCAGCTCAAAACTCCCCCTGGTTCAATGAAAAATCGCTGAACATCTGAAGCCTTAGCTATGAAGAACACTAGTAATGTACTTCTAAGGAATTCTGCACCAAAAAGTTAATTTTCTAGCATTAGCTTTAATTTTTTTCTTTTGATGTTTTAATTAATTAGTACTCTATTAGCATCTATGAGACAAACTTGTTTTTTCTTGTTGTATAGGATTTTTTGGACCCCAGTTCGTTTACAAAAGATAGACAGTTCTAAGTCTAATAGATGCTGGCATTGTCATGTTAATATAGGGACGTTGGATCATCTATTCTCTTGTCCATTGATACTTAATTTTTGGAAGTCAGTTTGGCAACAAATCAATGTTGTACTTGGATCATCGCTACCAATGACTTATAAAGCCATAATTTAAACCTCCTTTGAATATTAACCCTTCTTTGGATCGACATAAAAGCCGGCATTTCTTGATAATGATGGGAATAGCCATCCAGATGGTTACACGTAACTGGAAGAGTTATGATCGACTGAATTACACTTTCTGGTGGGCAAACCTATGTTCCAGTTACAAGTATGAAAGAATGAACGCGGAATGTTTGGGATATAGTAATGCATTCAAAATGGTGTGGAGCCCATTGACTGCATTTATTGAGTCACAATAACTGTCATGTACCTTTCCTTTTATTTGACTTCCTTCCACATCCAGGGTGGGTGAGTGGGGGGAGGGGAAGTATTATTGTTTGCTATACTTAATTATCTATATTATTAAAATTAAATATGTACTTCTTCTTCTATTAATTATGGAGAGGAGGGGGGGAGAAAATGATTGTTTTTAATTATTTTTGTATTTAAAGTGCGTTCTGTGTAGTGTTAATGTTTAAATTCATTGTATGGCACTGTTAACATTTGAAAATTAAAGATTTATATTAAAAAAAAATAATAATTAGGAGTCACGTGATGTGCTGAGCAGAGCAAGACATGCCTTGCTCAAACTCCAGGGCCCCGGGTCCTTTCCCGCCTTGCCTGGCCTTTACTTGCATCTGGAACAGAGCACTTGGGCTAGGAGCCGTGCATGGACAGGTTTGTCCAGCACACCAGCCCGGCTATGACTGGGAGGGTGACTAGAAAGGAAAAAGAAAGAGATGCACAGCCTCCGAAAATCAATCCTAAGATGGCGGCGGCAGAGTCGGGTTCCACACGATCCCTATTGGAAGTGCACATCGAGGCGCTATCGGCGTCCGTGGTGCGGGACTTGGATTCCCGTTTTGAGCACCTTTGAGGGCAGCTTACCTCTGTAGAAGCTGTACTCACAGAGACTACTAGGCGCACCAGAGAACTCGAGACAAGGGTGGCGTTGCTTCAGCAGCGGATCTCTTCTTTTTAAACTAAACTAAACTAAATCTTGGGTTTATATATTGCATCTTCTCCACAATGTGGAGCTCGGCACGGTTTACAGGAGTTGGGATGGAACGGAACTCCAATGGAATTATAGAAATAAGTATAAAGAGAGGTTAGGGCTTAGAGTACCAGAGAGGGGAAGAAGGTTACATTTTGGAGAATAGCCAAGTTTTCAGATGCTTACGGAATAGTTGAAGGGAACTCAAGTTACGAAGAGGGGAAGTAAGATTATTCCAGAGCTGAGTGATTCTGCAGGGGAGGGAAGACCCTAGTTTACCAACATGGGATATGCCTTTTAAGGAGGGGAAGGATAATTTTAGTTTTTGGGTGGATCTGGTGGAAATTGGATTTGAGGAATTCCAGGATAGTGGAATAAAAGGAGGAAGGATGCCGTGTAGGATCTTGAAGGTTAGGCAGGAACATTTAAAGTGGACCCTGGAGATAACAGGAAGCCAGTGGAGCTTGGACAGGAGTGGTGAGACATGGTCAAATTTACTTTTTGAGAAGATATGCTTAGCCGCCATGTTCTGGACTAGTTGGAGTCTATGGAGGCTTTTCTTTGTTAGGCTTAAGTAGATAGAATTTTAAAGGAACAGCTGTAGCGTCAGGCCGACAAGATTGAGGATATGGAAAACCGTTCACGGAGAGATAATTTACGGCTGCTTGGCTTCCCTGAGGCGGTTCCTGATTCGCGTCTTTTACCCACCTTAGAGTCTTGGCTCCAGAATGAATTTCCGCTGTCAGATGGCATGGGGCCCCTGCACCTGGACAGAGCACACTGCTTAGGCCGGCGACAGGACAACCACACCTGCGCCCAAGTCACCTTCTTGAAGGTTCATAACTCTGCCCACAAAGCTGAACTTATGTGACGCTACAGGCAAATGCGCAACACTCTCTGCTATGAAGGATCTCCAATCAAGATCTTTCAGGATTATTCCCCAGCCTTACAGGAACGCCGGCGCCGATTTTTCCAGGTGTGCTCTGCTCTTTTTGATCGCATGCAGCGTTTTATGTTGCTCTATCCGGTACATCTGAAGATTTGGACAAGCGCCAGGTGGAAGAGTTATGCTACCGTCGAGGATGCCCAGGCTTTCCTGGATGCTCTGCCTGGTCCTTCCTCCGCACCATGATTCTGATGACACTGTGGCTGGCAGTTTTGATTCTTATGGCCTAGTCCTCTGGAGTCTAATCGCTGGTTGTTCTCCTCCCTATGGGTCCTTGTCTACCCAATATCTTCAGTTTGTTATTTTCCGAGTGCATATGGAATGAAAGTGGGGGTTTTTGTTGCATTTCGGGTTTGATTGCTTGGGTATGGTTGGTAGGGGTCTGGTTCTTCTTGGGGGGAGAGTATCTATTTGCTTGCGAGAGGTCATTTAATTGCATCTGTGATCTGTTTCAGAGTGCATTGTTTTGGGACTGACTGTTCGGGTACCGCATGCATGTTGATTGTTGGGGGGGGGTTTGGGGGGGTGACTGCTTGTGGGGATTGGAATCCATCTTTAGTCACTCCATTGGGAGGGCTATGGCGCTCTCTGGAGGTCTTTTAGAGAAGCTGCGCCCTTGTTCACTGTTTCTTAAGATATTTTGTTGTCATGGGATTTTATTGGGCGGCTAAGTGAGTGAGTGAGTGATATGGTTGGTCTGGTGTGTAGTGTGTATGGGGGTTTCTGTTTCAGATTTGATCCTGGTTGCAGGTTTCTGGGGTGGGTGAGTCTTTATAATATGCTTGTTGTTCCGCATTGGTTATACGTCTTCCAGTTTCTTCCTCTTTTTCTGTCTCCAAAGGATGAAAAGAGGCTTGAACGACTGGTGCAACGGTTTCTTTGGGCGGGCAAACGTGCTCGTATACCTTATCGATGAGCGGCTTCCCCATGGTATAAAGGGGGTTTAGGATTGTTAAATCTCCAATTTCTGACGATTGGCTGTGGAATGCGTCATATTAATGACCTTTTTTGTGGTACATCCACTTTTACTAATACCTCCTTAGAGCTTTCCTGTTTCACTATTACTCACTTTAGTGCTTTTCTCCATTCTGCTTTGTTCTCTAAATGGAGGCCTCTCTCTAGTGCCCTGTTACATGGCCCCCTGCGACGGGTCTGGCACTGGGTCTGTAAATTTCATTTGCTAAGTCCTACTATCTCTCCTTTTTTGCCTCTCCGGCTTAATGAGAACTTTCAGCCTGGGGTGGATGGGGCCAGCTTTCTGCGGTGGGAAGCAGGGGGGATTCACTACTTATTTCATTTATTGGATGATGAGGGACGGATTAAGTCCTTTGCCCAATTGAGCGAAGAATATTCTCTGCCTCCTATGGATGGTTTTGCTTATATGCAGATTCATCACTATATTTCCTCTTTACCCCGTTATAACCTTACGGCTTCCTGTAAGCAGCTGTTGTCTACTGCTTTTACCTTTGGCTCACAGCTGCCTGTGCCTTTGAAATTTCAACACTTAAAGGATGAGTCCCCCCTGCTTGACTCTCCACTTGCATGATGCTTGGGCCCGTGATCTTAATGTAGCTCTGCCTGATGATGTGATATTGAAAGTGATTAAAAAGCTGCCTGTATTTTGTAAATACACTGTATTTTGGGAACAACACTATAAATTATTACTCCGCCTGTATATCTCGCCCACATGAGCCCATCTGGCAGGGCTTCGCCCCTCTGCTTCTTGTCTTCGTTGCAATGCTCCTGAAGCTACATTAGGCCATATGTTCTAGACTTGTCCTTCTGTTCAATATTTTTGGGACTCTATTTTTCATTTTGTTGATTGTACCTGGAACATTACTGTGCAGCGTTCTCCTCTCCTGCTGTTTGGTGTATCTCCTCATTTTCACCCTCATCGACCAGGAGCAGCAGCTTTCTTATGCTGGACTGGACTGATGGCTATTAAGTGCATCTTGCTTAAATGGATGGACGTGGAGGCTCCCGATTACACCCTCTGGCGTTCTAGGCTGATCACGCTCATGACGTGGGAACGCAGAGAAGTACTGGATCTTTCTTCTTTGATTGGACGGACCTGTCAGAGAACCTGGGAACCCTTTTGGAATACGATGACGCCGGTGGCCCGGAGCCGCATATTGAACTGTTAGTCTGGTTCATGCTGCTGCTTTGGCTTCGTCCTGGGACTACTTGTACCTACCTGGTTTCTTGTATCTCTTTCTTTTGGCACCCTCTTTGCTGGGACTACTCGGAGGACTTTAGGTGGGGGGGATGGGGGTCTTAGTTGCTTTTGGAAAAAGTTGAGCTTATCTTTCTGTGTTTGGTGTATCTGCTTTTACTGTTGGTTTTTTTTGTGCTCAATAAAAATATATTGAATCACATTAAAAAAAAATTAGTACTCAAAGAGATGACTGTACTATTTTGATAAATACAGAATTTACATAGAAACAGAGAAAAATGAAGGGAGATGAACACTCATGCCCAATTCTACTTGGAACATCACTATCTAGGGAGCTTAGAAATTTGTTCTCGCTCTCTCTCATTTTCTGCAGGTGAAATTAATCCCCTTTTAGTTATGCTTTGTTTAGTGAAACCAGACAGTAATTCTCAGTTCTGCTCCCCAGGCTCCTTATATCAAGCCTGGATTTCAGATCTCCAGAAAGAATATTAATTTTAGCCAATGTAATTTTCATATTAGTAGCAGCCCTGACAAACAACCTATCAGGGAGAAAACCTCCCCAAAAGGTACTTAGAACTACTTAATTAATAAATCGTTCCCATTTGAAACAAATATTTAACCATTTTACCCAAGAGAGCGTTCATAAAATTCAAATTATCAAAAACATATTTCTTTTCTTAGAATCAGCTTAAGAAATATTTACAAGAATTACTGGTCAGATACTGTTGAAGTATACTGTATGTTATATAAAATGCTAAACAATCTCTGTTTTGAATAAGGCACATAGGAATGGATTGGGAAGTCCAGAATTCCTCAAGTATTTTACAAAAGGCTCACTTTTGTGTTTATAAAAAAAAAGTGTAAGGACACCGGAAAAATTCATGAGTAAGTGCCGGCACATCCACCAACAGCCATTTTAGAGAAAAACTGTTGAAATAATGAGTGGCAGAACTTACATAGGTAAATAGCAATTTAACATCTTACACATATAAGCACCAGACTTTCCAAAATTAAGGAGCAGATTCTATATAGGACACACCAATCTCAGCAGCTGCCTAAGAAGCGGCTGAGAATCGCACACCAGCGTCCTATACAGAATTGCCTCCGCCTGTAAAAACAGCCTTACCCCCCCCACCCCCATCGCTGATTCTATAACCAGCGCCGGTTACAAAATCACGCCTGATCGTGGCAAGGGAATCCCTGATCAGCTGAGATGGCAAGCTTTAGGTATCTGACCAATTGGAGTCTTAGGCCACTCCCTCTGCATCCCAGGATACACCAGGAAGTATACCTAAGGCTCTGATTGGCCCAGGTGCCTAAGGCCTCTCCTATGCTGGTGCATCGGGAAGAGGAAGGTCCACCATTTTGAAGAGGTGGGTCTTCTAGCATACAATAAAGATACTTGCAAAAAAACAAACAAACCCCCAAACATGTTTACAGAATGAGTGGCATCTCTCAGCACCTTGTATGTACACACGCCAGCATTTACAAGAGTTAAGTGCCCATCTTAAACATATAGGAAACATATACCAGAAAAGGCAAGTAAGTAAAAGTAAGAGGGAAAAAAGGCCACTTTGGTTCTCAAAAGTAGTAGCTGGGAAGGTAATGAATAAAAGGTTAGCTTTCATAAATTACAAAAGATCGCAGAAAGAGGAAGACAGGCAAAAATATCTGGAAAATTTAAGAGAGGCTGGTCATGTAGTCAGGAAAGCAAAGATGAAAATGGAAGAAAAAATAGCTGACACGGTAAAATGGGGAGATAAGACATTTTTTTAGATATATTAGTGATAGAGAGAAGTGCAAAAGTGTGAGACTCAAAGGTGAAGAGGAAGAATATGTAGAAGCTGATAAAGAAAAGGCCGAATTGCTTAACAATTAATTCTGTTCTGTGTTCACGGCTGAACGCCAGGAGCGGGATCACAGAAGAAAAACGTGAATAGGGATGGAGGAGTAATATGTTCGTAAGGAGGTTTATTGTTCATAAGGAGCCAGCTAAAATAAAAGTAGACAAAGCTGAAGGAACTTAGGAAAGTTCTGGTAGCTCCGCTGACTGTTCTTTTCAATGAGTCTCTAGAGTCGGGAGTGGTACCGGAGGACTGGAGAAAGGTGGGTGTAGTCCCTCTCCACAAAAGTGGAAGTAAGGAAGAAGTAGGGAATTATAGGCCGGTAAGTCTAACTTCTGTGGTAAGCAAATTAATGGAAACGCTTTTAAAACAGAGATTGGTGAAATTTCTGAAAACTGGTGGATTACAGGAACGGAGGCAACATGGATTCACTAGAGGTAGGTCTTGTCAGAAAAATCTGATCAGTTTCTTTGACTACGTGACCAGATAACTGGATAAAGGATTTGTGCTAGATGTGGTCTATTTCGATTATAGCAAAGCCTTTGACAGTGTTCCACACAGACATCTAATAAATAAACTGAGTGCCCTTGGGATGGGTCCCAAAGAGACGGGCTGGGCCAGGAACTGGTTGAGTGGAAGGCTACAGAGGGTAGTGATCAATGGAGATCGCTTTGAGGAAAGGGATGTTACCAGTGGTGTGCCTCAAGGTTCTGTTCTTGGGTCTGTTCTTTTTAACATTTTTATAAATGATATTGCTGAACAGCTATCAGGTAAGATTTGCTTCTTTGCGGATGATACCAAAATCTGCAATAGAGTAGACATGCCGGATGGTGTGATTAACATGAAGAAAGACCTGGCGAAGCTTGAAGAATGGTCTGAAATTTGGCAGCTAAAATTTAATGCTAAGAAATGCAAGGTCATGCATTTGGGCTACAAAAACCAGAAGGAACGGTACAGTTTAGGGGGTGAAAAACTTATGTGCACGACGGAAGAGTGGGACTTGGGTGTGATTGTATGTGATGATCTTAAGGTGGCCAAACAGGTTGAAAAGGTGACGGCAAAAGCTAGAAGGATGCTAGGTATGGTCAGTAGGAAAAAGAAGGTATTGATTCCTCTGTATAAGACTCTGGTGAGACCTCATCGATTTGGTTGACCACGAAACAATGCTTCATTGCCTGGATGCAATGGGACTCTCGGGAAGAGTCTGGAATTGGTTTCAGGGTTTCCTGATGAAAAGAACCTATTGAGTGATTAGCGAAGGAAAATACTCTCATACATGGAGCAATCCATCTGGGGTACCACAAGGTTCCCCGTTATCTCCCACATTGTTTAACATCTACATTACATCCCTAGGACTACATTTCATCCCTAACATCTACTACAGAAGTTGAACTTATACTTTTATATATATGCAGATGATATCTCCATTTTACTTCCTCTAAACAACATAACTAACGAAATTTTAGAACAAATCTCTCAAATTATGACCGAAATAGAACAATGGACAACCAATTTCAGACTGAAATTAAATACAGAAAAGACAAAAATCTTTCTAGCAAGTCCAAACGATAAAATAACTGAACAATCGCTTCATTTCCAGGGGTGTCCAACCTTTTGACTTCCCTGGGCCGCATTGGCTGAAAAAAATGTTTCTGGGGCCGCACAAACGCACAAATGCTGCAGCAAGACAGAGGAGGGAGCCGGCAAGAAGGTAAACACCCGAGGGCAGCAGAGGAAAACACTGCATTGCCCTCGACCAGGGCCACACAAAAATACTTCACGGGGCCGTATGCGGCCCTCGGGCCACAGGATGGACACCCCTGATTTAAACGGTCATGATTACCCAATTTCAAAAACGATCAAAATTTTAGGAGTCACTTTAGACTCCCACCTAACAATGGTAGAACACACAAATCTAGTGGTAAAAAAAATGCTTTTTTGCCCTATGGAAATTAAAAACCATAAAAAATTATTTTGACCCTCCATCCTTTAGACTATTGGTGCAAGCACTAGTATTAACTATACTGGACTATTGCAACATAGTATATCTGGGAGCACCAAAGAAACTATTGAGAAAACTGAGAATAGTGCAAAATACGGCTGTCTCCTGATATTTGGGCTGAGGAAAAATGATCACGTCAGTCCCTATTATCCATTATTACACTGGTTGCCAGTAGAAACACGAGTAATATTTAAGTTCTCTTGTATTTGTTTTAAATTGGTCTGGAGACTGACCCCTAATTACCTGTTACCTCCTGTCGTGCTATTAAACCCTACCAGGATAACCATGAACTGCAATTTATTTACCTAACCCAGGATCATTGGCTGTCAATACAAGTCTTTTTTTGACAGAATGCTAGCATTCCATGCAAATAAACAACAATCCTGATTGGGCAATTATTTCAACGGAACCATGCAATCTTACATTGCATTTCGAAAAGGGATTAAGACTGCACTATTTGATAAATTCATTTCTTAACTGAAGTCTCATTATAACAATACTTTTAATCTGCCTGTACTTTAGATAACATGCTGTACTTCTTTTCTCAATACTTTGTACTTCGCAGATTGACCAGTTTCTCTTCTGTGTAAACCGCCTAGAAGTTATTTGATTGTTGGCGGTATAGAAGAATAAAGTTATTATTATTATTATTATTATTATTATTATTTAGAATACTGTGTACAATTCTGGAGGCCGCACCTTCAAAAAGATATAAAAAGGATGGAGTCGGTCCAGAGGAAGGCTACTAAAATGCTGTGTGGTCTTCATGATAAGGCATATGGGGACAGACTTAAAGATCTCAATCTATATACTTTGGAGGAAATGCGGGAGAGGGGAGATATGACAATTAGAAAAACGTTAATAGCCAAGTGGTGGAAGTACCCACTGAAAAACATTTACTTAAAGTGGAGAAAAAGCTTCAACCATAAATAATATACAGATGGCAACCCAATGAGTTTTTTAGCCTTTCTAATTCTGTATCATAGGCAAAAAAACTCCACAATTATCAAAAATGTAATTTTCAAAACAAGGCTTGTTGGAAATTAGATTTTCTTATCTTCACTCCAATGCTGTGTATGCTATAGCAGGAACATTGTTGCATTGGGCTGAGTAATGTATCATCTGTTAAGTACAGTGGTACCTTGGATTACGAGCATTACCTTGGATAGGAGCATTCTCGTAATCCAAAATCCTCGTTTATCAAAGCGAGTTTCCCCATAGGAAATAATGGAAACTCGCACATGCTCAAGGCCCAGCACAGGAGGCAGATCTTTGGGCACTGGCACCAACGCACAGGACATGCCGATGCCAGTGCGGAGGCTACACCAAAGTAAGAAGAGGGTTTGGGTGGGTTAGGGGGACCTCAGGTCACCGTGTGGGGATGCCGGATCGCGGGGGGGGGGGGGCGCTCGCAAATCGAGGCGTGCTCGGTTTCCGAGGCGCCGATTTTGCAAATGTTTTGCTCGTCTTAGAAAACACTCACAAACCGGTGCACTCGTAAACCGAGGTACCACTGTACTATATTTTTGTCTCTTCTTCTTTTTTCCCTGTACACAGAGGTGGGATGTTTCCCTGTTTTGAAAATTACATTTTTGATAATTGTGGAGTTTTTTTTGCCTACGATACAGAATTAGAACGGCTAAAAACCTCATTGGCTAGGGGGGACTCAATAGGACAAGAAGGTGCATTATAGCATTTTTTGCTCTCCTGTATTTTCGAGAACTGGGCTGGGTTATGTTGATGGGCTTGCCATTCTTGTCGACTATCACTTGTATTTGATCATTTTTGTATTTTTGATGTTGAGCTTGTACTCTGTATGGTTGTGACTTTTTTACTGTCAATAAAAATATGTTTTAAAAAACCCCAAAAAACGAAACACCAACTCATTGGGTTGCCATCTGTATATTATGGCTGAGGATTTTTCTCCACTTTAAGTAAATGGTTTTCAGTGGGTACTTCCACAACTTGGCTAATATCATTTTTCTAATTTTTTTAATTATATTTTGTTATTATTTTTGTTCTTGAGAGTCGTATAAATAGCTACGTAATATAAATGTGCATGAGTCGAGTCTCTTTCATTTGAAAGGAAACTCTGCAATGAGAGGGCATAGGATCAAGTTAAGAGGTGATTGGCTCCAGAGTAATCTGAGGAAATACTATTTTACAGAAAGGGTGGTAGATGTGTGGAACAGTCTCCTGGAAGAGGTGGTGGAAACAGAGACTGTCTGAATTCAAAAGGGCCTGGGATAGTCACGTGGGATCTCTGAGAGAGAGAGAGAGATAATGGTTACTGTGGATGGGTAGACTAGATGGGCCATTTGGCCTTTATCTGTCATCATGTTTCTATATTTCTATATGAGCAGCCACTTATGGAGATAAGCTTCTAAAAGATATTTTTAAGGTCATTTAACACACCAAAATTCTAAGCGCAATTGTCTCATCAATTACTTTTCTAAAATCCTGGTGGGAATGTGTATTTTGCTTGTCATTTATTCATGACTCCGAAGAGGTGCAAGAGCTGATGGGAATTTTATTTTCAATATTTGCATATTCTCACCTAAACCACATCCGGAACACACGGAATCTGTGCATCCTGCAGCAATTAGACATGAAAATAACAGCAATGCAAAACTGGTGTGCCTGGAATAAATTACCCGAGTTTGTCCGTCAATTCCCTTCCCTTCCCATGTTTAAAAGCAGACTGAATACCCACCCTTTTTGATATAGCTTTCAATCTTTAACCCTACTCCTCTGCTCTCCAACCCAGCCAGCTGATTAACAGTTTCCCTTACTTGTATCCATGACATCCTGTTTGTCTGCCTTGGCTGTTTAGATTGTAAGCTCTTTCGAGCAGGGACTGTTTTCTTCTTCTTTGTGATCTGTGCAGCGCTGCATGCGACTGTTAGCGCTATAGAAATAATAGTAGTACATGTATAAAGCTATCTACAGCTTCCACTATATTACTCTTCCAAATTCCAACTTGAACAGTTGTGAACACAGACAGCTGTTCGCGGGCTGCAAGTTCTCAGTAGACTCAATCAGTCAATTTACCTGCCAAGTAGACTGTGACATCAAACCATAAAATGAACAAGAACAGTCCCATTAGTAGTAGAATTTCCTTTCATACAGTAGGCAAGGTTCAGTTTGATAAATATTAACACAGCATTTGTTGAAGCTTTGTTACTTCAAAACATGTACTAGGGCATCACGTAGCACTTTTATATTTCAGAAAATGTTCCCTCCCCTGCTAACAGCATCAGTAGCTTCACTGTTATAAACATTTAAAGAATCCACTGTTGCAGAAATGAATACAGATATGGAAGATGGCCCTACCTTTGTCATCTGTTCGGCCAGCTGCAAACGGCCATCCAGTTCCCGGCGGATCTGAGCTGCCTGCTCATCTGCATTGTCCAACTATGGTAGACAAAACACCACACAAAATAAGGTATGTTTTCTGTTTTCTATAGTCCATTGCCTGCCTACATATATTCCCCCCACACACAGGAAAAAAAAATTAGTTAATTTTAATTCCAGTTCATAATTTCTTTGAGGGACAGGGCATTTCTGGAAGAGAATACAAGTGTTGCTATAAAAAGTGTTTTGTTTTTAGCAGCCATGTTAGTCCAATATAAGGTTACCAGATTTTAGTTAAATAAAATCCGGATCCATAACCCCGCCCCATTACGCCACATCATGCCCCAGCCCCGCCCCCTCAACCTGTTCTCATCATCATTCGGTGGTTATCTGGTACTCTAGGGTCGTAGTGAAGGATTCTTTGGCTATACAGAGAATGAAGATATCATCTGCGCAGAAGACATAAAACTGGGTTAAGAGTAGGTTATTTCCCTGTGCACCTAGATAGATGTTGAATAGCACAGGTGATATTGGTGAGCCTTGGGTGACACCCCAATTGGCCTTCCACGATTGGGATTTTTTTGTCTTCCTTCCAGACTTAATATGTTCTATTTCTTAAGAACTGTGAAAACCATTGTAACATCATGCCTTATACTCCTAGGTCATTTAATCCGAGGCGTAAAAGAGAGTGGTCTACTGCTTCAAATGCTGCAGAGATATTAAATTGCAATAGTATAGATTGTTTATCTCTGTTGAGTTGATTTCTCATTTTATTCAAACAACACGGATTCGGTCCTGTGCCTTGGCCTGAAGCCATGTTGCGATTTGTGAAATCAAGTTTCAAGTATTATTAAGTTTGATGAATCGCTAAATCGTAATGCAAAGCGATGTACAAGTCTAAAAACATTCTGCAATTCAGGGGGACATGAACAGAACCAGAGGAACCAGAAATACAATATGTGATAGGAAAGAAAGACGAAAAGGGAAAGAACGATAGGGAGGGGAATGGCAGCACCAACAGTCTGGCTGATATTAACAAGATACTAATGTTTTAAGAAAAGAGAGAAAAAATTAGCAGTTAAACGCATCTTTAAAAAGAAAACATTTTAACTTGCTTTTGAAACTGTTGATAAGACGATCTTCCCTTATATGTATTGGTAATTAATTTCATAGTTGTGGAGCAACGACAGAAAAAATATATTGCCTTCAGGTATTGATAAGCATTGCCTCTGCCAGGTCATACCAGGGGTCCATCGTGCCCAGCAGTCCGCTCCCGCGGCGGCCCCCCCCAGGTCCATGTCCACCTAATTTGTTTATACCCTAATCCTGAAGTAACCTGTATAGTAACCCTCTATCTATACCCTGTAATCCCTTTCTCCTTCAGGAAGTCATCCAATCCCTTTTTGAAACCCAATATTGTACTCTCCTCTCCTATCACCTCTCCTGGAAGCACATTCCAGGTGTCCACCACTGAGTGAAGAAGAACTTCCTAGCATTCATTTTGAATCTGTCTCCTTTCAGTTTTTCTGAATGCCCTCTTGTTTTTGATGTCCCCGCTAGTCTGAAGAATCTGTCCCTCTCAACCTTCTCTATGCCTTTCACGATTTTATAAGTATCTATCATGTCCCCTCTAAGTCTCCGCTTTTACAGGGTAAAGAGCCCCAGCTTCTCTAGCCTTTCAGCATATGAAAGGTTTTCCATGCCCTTTACCATCTTTGTTGCTTTTCTCTGGACCCTCTTGAGTATCGCCATATTCTTCTTAAGGTATGGCGACCAGTATTGGACGCAGTACTCCAGATGCGGGTGCACCATCACTCGATACAGCAGCAGGATAACTTCCTTCGTTCTGGTAGTGATGCCTTTTTTGATAATGCCCAACATTCTGTTTGCTTTCTTTGAGGCCTCTGCACATTTTACCGCTGGCTTCATCGTTGTATCCACCAATACCCCCAAGTCTTTTTCTAGGTTGCCTTCCCCCAGTACCCTCCCTCCCATCATACAGCTGTACATCTGGTTCCTTTTCCCTATGTGCAAGACTTCACATTTCTCTACATTGAAGCTCATCTGCCATCTTTTTGCCCAGTTTGTTCAGGTCACTCTGCAGTTCTTTGCATTCCTCAACAGTTCTGACCCTACTTGAGAGTTTTGTGTCGTCAGTGAATTTTATAACTTCGCACTTCGTCCCTGTTTCCAGGTCATTAATGAATATATTGAACAGCAGCGGTCCCAGCACTGACCCCTGTGGGGTCTGATAGATTTCAGAGAGTAGGAACGACCAACAAGTGTTGGTTATTAGATCTGAGTGATCAGGTGGGAGCATAGGGTATTAAGACATGCTCAATAAAGTTGTGAGGTATTGATTTAAATCCATCTGTTTAGTCTATGAAGTTAGCTAGTTGAGTGATTACACAGAATTCTAGTTTTGCAGGCCATGGAATCCCTGCTATTGGCCTAAAAATTTCTACTTTGGTCAGATCAAGGTTTGTGCCTTTGGATATGGGTGTCAACGCTGTGGTTGAAATTGTTTTGGGGTAGAGCCCATTTTCTATGAATTTGTTTATTAAGTCTGTCAACCATAGCAGAAAGTTAAAGGGGTTAACAGGCTAGCTGGACATTTATCCAAGTAGCAGTATTTTCTGGATATTCTCTTCAGCCAGTCTGAGATCTCTTGTATGCTAACCGCAGTGAATTTTGACCAGCATTTGTCAGCTGGGATTACTTCGTCCCCGTTGTTTTTGGTTGGGTAATGGTCTGTGTTATCTCCTTTGTCTTGTGTGAATGACGTCCTCACTATTCTGACTTTTTTCTTGAAAGTAATGTGCTAGATTGTCTACGTCTGGTTGCTGTGATGCTAGACCTTCCGTTATACCTTTTGTGGAGATTAGTGAGTTGTAGATTTTGAAGAGGCATTTGGAAGAATTTTTAGATTCATTAATCATCTTGTCACTCTTAAATATTTATTTTATTTATAGTATTTATATACCACTTATAGTCTAAGTGGTTTTACATTCAGATATCCAAGCATTTTTCCCTCTCTGTCCTGGCAGGCTCACACTCTATCTAATGTACCTGGGGCAAAGGTCATAAGGAGTAGCATGGGGTTTGAACCCACAACCTTAGAGTACAACCTATCAGGAAGAAAGCCCAAAGAAAGGTACTTAGAACCACTGAATTAATATATCATTGCCTTTGAAACAAACAAATATTTAACAATTTGTACCCACGAGAGCTCTCATAAAATTCCAATTATCAAAAATATATTCCTTTTCTGAGAATCAGTTTAAGAACTATTTACAGTCATGGCACATAGGCTTGTCGTGCCACTGGGGCTTATGTGTATCTGAAAAGCTGAAAACCATGCCGTTGGTAGTTTCACTATCAGCAGGGCCTCCCAAGGCGGACAGGTTTCATAAAAGATGTCAGACTTAACGATGACCCAATTCATCTTGGCAGTAGCAGATGGGCAGTGTTAAGACGCAGAGGATCGCGTTTGATGTGACAATGGATGACAACATTAAATTTATACTGCACAGAAGAAAGGCCCAGCAATCTACTTCTGTATTCCACCACGAAAACTTTATTGATGTTCATTAAGTCGCTAGTACTCGATCACAAGTCAATGGCACCTATGGCACTAACTAGAGCACAGGTGTCAAAGTCGGTCCTCGAGGGCCAGAATCCAGTCGGGTTTTCAGGATTTCCCCAATGAATCTGCATGAGATCTATTTGCATGCACTGCTTTCAATGCATATTCATTGGGGAAATCCAGAAAACCCGACTGGATTCCGGCCCTCGAGGAGGGACTTTGACACCCCTGAACTAGAGTATGGTTAGATTAGCTTTTGAAGGTAATCCTTCTTCTTCAGAAGCCACTACCAGTTTCTGGTCCCTGTGCAAAATTCTGTGCAGCATGGAGGGGAGTTCCATGCCAATGTGCAATGCAGAATTTTAACCAAATTCTCTCAGGTGTCCTGCATCCTTCAGAAGAAGAATTACCTTAAAAAGCTAATCTAACCATACTCTAGTTAGTTGTTTTATTTCTATTTCTACATATTATTTTTAGCAGATTGAATCACCAATTGTCCATCAGAATTCCTCAGGGAATTCTGCTACAATTCTACATTGCACATTGGCAGAGAATTCCCCTCCATGCTGAACAGAGTTTTGCACAGGGATCAGAAACTGGTAGTGGCTTGCATTGAGCCCCTTTCCCCATCCCATGCTCCTCTGCTATCTGAAATCCAATTACTAATTTGAATTGTATGGCTATACAGCATCCCAGATGGCAGAAGATGAAAATATGGCCCAACATGTGGCCACTGCCCCCTCTTGCCATGTAGCAAGGGGAGGAGAGAGAGAGAGAGAGAGAGAGCTGGAAATGTGTGCTCTGGGGCAGGAATGGGAATGAGAAAAAGTTGGGTCTATGTGCCCTGGTATCAGATATGAGAGAAAAAAAAGAATGTGATAGCTGAGGGGGGGAGGGGCAGAAAGAGAAATGGGGTGCTTTCTGATGTTAGGGAGGGAGGGATGGAGAGCAGGGAGCAGAAAGAAGGAAGAAAGTTGGAGATGGGGAAGAAAGATTACGAGACAAAGAGGGTCCTCTACCTTAGAAAAGGGGCAGAAAAGGCTGGGGGATTGAACCTGCTGGGCAGGAGGAACGGAGGAAAAAAAAAAAAATCAGGCCTAGAAAGGAGTTCAGGTTAAGTTAAAGAGAGAGTTGGTGATGGTGGAGCCTAAAGAGGAAGAAAACTAAGAAAAGTAGGGTCAGGCCTATGGCAGAGTGGCACCAGACCTTATGATATTACAAATAAACTATGTGTCATATTTAAAATGTTATATTACATTACATTAGGGACTTCTATTCCGGTGTCAGGTCAAAAGCGCGCTGGGACAAAGACACGAGCAGACCGGAGGCGCGCACCGAAGAAAAAGACTGTTTTTAGGGGCTACGACGGGGGGTGTGGGGGGGAATCCCCCCACTTTACTTAATACAGATCGCGCCGAATTGTGGGGGCGTTGTGGGGGGTTGTAACCCCCCACATTTTACAGAAAACTTAACTTTTTCCCTGTTTTTAGGGAAAAAGTTACGTTTTCAATAAAATGTGGGGGGTTACAACCCCCCAAACCCCCCACAACGCCTCCACGATATGTATTAAGTAAAGTGGGGGGGGGGCTCCCCAACAAAACCCCCTGTCACAGCCCCTAAAAACAGTCCTTTTTTCGGCGCGCGCCTCCATCTTGCGCTCAGTTGTCGGCGCGCGCCTTTGTCTTCCGCGTTACTGTCTATGAACCTCTATTCCGCCTATACCTTGCAGTTCAAGGCGGATTACAAAAGAGCTAACTGGACATTTCCAGTGAAGTTACAACAGTTTTGGGGGGTTTTTTTTGGTTTTTTTTGGTTACAAGGGAGGAGAGGTACCTGGATTAATTCCGGAAGAACTTGCAAATTGGATATTGAATTGACTGTACGTTACTGTGTGATATAACAAATAGATTACAGTTAGAGTACAAATAAGATTACGTTACATTTCAGGGATCTGAATTCTTGGTTGGTGTTTTGGGGAGGAAGAGATTATTTAAGTGGAGGTTTTTGGGAGAGAATTTATCTAGGAGGAGGGGGAAGGGTTGGGTTAAGATATCTGGATAAATTTTTTGAAAAGTAGGGTTTTGATTTCTTTTCGAAAAGTTTTAAAGTCGCCCGTTGCCGTCAACAGGTTGGAGATGGAGTGGTTAAGTTTTGCTGCTTGCGTCGCCAGAAGGTTATCAAACATCTTTTTGCGCTGAGTGCCCTTGAGTGGAGGGAAGGCAAAAGGGTTCGGAGTTCTTCTTTGTCTTGAGGTGAGGATCTGGTTTAGGTGGTTGTTTAGATAGGGGGGGGGGCGGAGCTGTTTAATGCTTTGAATAAGAGACAGTAGAATTTGAATTGAATTCGTGCTTGCATAGGTAGCCAGTGAGAGTCTAGGAAGGCATGCAGAATATTCAAAAGTTTTGTGTGGAATTTTTATTATTATTTGTTCCCACAGGAGTAACAAAGTGCTTCAAGTTGAAGAACTGTCATCTTTGACTTAGTTTTCCTTTTGGAGTCCACCGCTTCCTGAAATATTTATATTTTAATTATATCTGCACTCTTAATCTTTGATACTGACGGGGCACAAAGCATGCCTGAAAGCTTAAACAGAAAACACGAGCTTCTTCTGTTTATACAAAGTAAAAGCAGAAATGGCAAAAGCTAAGCAGACTGTCATTCACTGCAGGGCTTCCCAAATCAAATCAATATGATTTCCAGGATACCGAGTTTCAAGTTTATCAAAATTTGATTAATCGCTTTACATAAAATTCTAAGCGATTTATAGTTAAATTAGGGGGAAACAAGTAATCCTGTAAGACATGACAAAATACAGATACTTCAATTGACTAACTGGACGAATAGGAAAAAGGGGATAACTACAATTTGTATAAGCGGTGCATTTGGGATATACATGGGAAGTTCTCCCCCCTAAATGGTGTGGATTGTAATGTAGAGAAGTAGGGAGATTGTGGATGCCTTTCAAGAGGCTCTGCTCAGACAAATGGTGACGGAACCCACAAGGGAAAAAGCGATATTGGATCTGGTTCTCACAAATGGAGAGAGTATCTCTAATGTTCGAGTGGGTGCTCACCTGGGTAGTAGCGATCATCAAACGGTTTGGTTTGATATAACGGCTAAAGTGGAGAGCGGCCGCACGATACTTAAAGTCCTAGATTTCAAACGTATGGACTTTAATGCAATGGGAAAGTACCTGAAGAAAGAGCTGTTAGGATGGGAGGACATAAGAGAAGTGGAAAGACAGTGGTCTAAGCTGAAAGGAGCGATAAAAATGGCTACGGACCTTTATGTGAAGAAAATCAATAAAAACAAGAGAAAAAGGAAGCCGATATGGTTCTCCAACCTAGTGGCTGAGAAAATAAAGGCGAAAGAGTTGGCGTTCATGAAATATAAAAAAACCCAAGAAGAGGAGAGCAGAAAGGACTACAGAGTGAAACTGAAAGAAGCCAAGAGAGAGATACGTTTGGCGAAGGCACAGGCGGAAGAACAAATGGCTAAAAATGTAAAAAAGGGAGATAAAAATTTTTTCAGATATATTAGTGAAAGGAGGAAGATAAAAAATGGAATTGCTAGACTAAAAGATGCTGGGAACAAATATGTGGAGAGTGATGAGGAGAAAGCAAATGTGCTAAACAAATACTTCTGTTCTGTGTTCACAGAAGAAAATCCTGGAGAAGGACCGAGATTGTCTGGCAAAGTTACACGAGAAAATGGAGTAGATTCTGCGCTGTTCACGGAGGAGGGTGTTTATGAGCAACTTGAAAAACTGAAGGTGGACAAAGCGATGGGACCAGACGGGATCCATCCCAGGATACTAAGGGAGCTCAGAGAGGTTCTGGCGAGTCCTATTAAAGACTTGTTCAACAAATCTCTGGAGACGGGAGTGATTCCTGGGGATTGGAGGAGAGCGGATGTGGTCATTATTCATAAAAGTGGTCACAGGGATGAAGCAGGAAACTACAGGCCGGTGAGCCTCACTTCAGTTGTTGGAAAAATAATGGAAGTGTTGCTGAAAGAAAGGATAGTGTATCTAATGGGTTACAGGATCCGAGGCAACATGGCTTTACAAAAGGTAAATCGTGCCAAACGAACCTGATTGAATTTTTTGATTGGGTGACCAGAGAGCTGGATCGAGGACATATGCTAGATGTAATTTACTTGGATTTCAGCAAAGCCTTTGATACAGTTCCTCATAGGAGGCTGTTGAACAAACTTGAAGGGCTGAAGTTAGGACCCAAAGTGGTGAACTGGGTCAGAAACTGGATGTCGGACAGACGCCAGAGGGTGGTGGTTAATGGAAGTCGCTCGAAGGAAGGAAAGGTGACTAGTGGAGTCCCTCAGGGTTCGGTGCTGGGGCCAATCCTGTTCAATATGTTTGTGAGTGACATTGCTGAAGGGTTAGAAGGAAAAGTGTGCCTTTTTGCAGGTGATACCAAGATTTGTAACAGAGTAGACACCGAAGAGGGAGTGGAAAATATGAAAAAGGATCTGCAAAAGTTAGAGGAATGGCAACTAAAATTCAATGCAAAGAAATGCAGAGTAATGCATTTGGGGATTAATAATCACTTCATTTGTCGTTCCAATTTCCAGATCATATATAAATAAGTTATATAGCATAGGATCCCAGTACAGATCCCTACAGCACTCCACTATTTCCCAGTTTCCACTGAGAAAAATGGCCATTTAACCCTACCCTCTGTTTTCTGCCCAATAACCAATTCCTAATTCACAACTGAATATTGCCTCCTATCCTGTGACTTTTTAATTTTCTCAAGAGTCTCATGAGAAACTTTGTCAAAACCTCTCTGAAAATCTAGATCCACTACTCAACTGGCTCATCTTTATCCACATGTTTATTCACATTTTCAAGGAGGTCAAGCAAATTGGCGAGGCAAGACCTTCCTTGGCTGAACCCATGCTGATTCTATCCCCTTGTCTATGTGTTCCACAATTTTAAATTTTATAATTATTTCCACTATTTTGCCTAGCAGTAAAGTCATGCTTACCAGTCTATAATTTCCTAGATCTCCCCTGGAACCCTTCTTAAAAATCAGCGTAACATTGGCCACCCTCTAATTTTCAGGTACTACTTCAACCGGCTCGCCTTTATCCACATGTTTATTCACACCTTTAAAGAAGTTAAGCAAACTGGTGAGGCAAGACCTCCCTCAGCTGAACCTATCACGACTCTGTCTCAATAAATCATGTTTGTCTTTATGTTCCACAATTTTTTACTCAGCACCAAGGTCAGGCTTACTGGTCTGTAATTTCCCGAATCTCTCCTGGAACCCTTTTAAAAATTGGTGTAACATTGGCCACCTTCCAAACTTCAGGTACTAGACAATTTTGATGACAGGTTACAGATCACTAACAGCAGATCAGCAATTTCATGTTTGAGTTCTTTTAGTACCCTCGGATGTATACCATCCGGTCCAGGTGATTTATCACTCTTTAACTTGTCAATTTGGCTTAATATGTCTTCAAGATTCATAGAGATTTCGTTCAATTCCTCCGCCTCATCACTCTTGAAAAACGTTTCCAGTTCAGGTAGATTTCTTACATCTTTTTCTGTAAAGACCAAAGTAAAGAATTCATTCAGTCTCCCCGCTATGACTTTATCCTCCCTGAGCGCACCTTTTACTCCTTGATCATCCAAAGGTCCCACTGATTCCCTTACAGGTTTTCTGCTTTGGTGTACCTAAAAAAATTGTTACTATTTTTGCCTGGTTGGCAAGTTGTTCTTCATATTCTTGTTTAACTTTCTTTATCAATGCTTTGCATCTAACTTGAAAGTGCTTATGTCTCTTCTTATTTTCATTTGGATCCTTTTTCCATTCTTTAAGTATAAAAACAGACTATTCCATAAGGTAGGGAGCAAGAAAAAAGCAAGCAGAATTTCTTAACTCTTCCCATCTTGCGTACTTGGAGGGGGGGGAACCAATCTTTGATCATTTAATAAGCACGAAGAACACGAGGGCACATATGTTATAGTTAGCAATGCTAAATAATAAGGGATGACTCCACCCCCAAGTGTCAAATTTACCAGCACCACAGCTTTATTCCCCTCCTCAAGTTCCACCTTCTCCAATTCTCTCTTAACTTGTATCCTTCCCTATCAGTCCACAGCTTTTCAGCCCTTTCTTTAGGTTCAATCCATTTTCTCCCCACACCTGACCAGCTCCCTTCCTTTTGCAGTTCTCCCCCCCAACTCCTTTGTATTCACTGCTCCCTACTGTCCCCCACCTCCCCAATTCATTTTCCCAGCAAGACCCCAATTCTAGCTCCAAGGTTTCTCTTCCTGCATCTTTTGCTCACCACCCCCCCCCCACACACACACATGAATGGCAAATAACATCCCATCGAAACCCCCTCCACTGCATGTATATTTCATCCACCTTCTTCAGCCCTCCCCGCTCTTGTGACATATACACACTATTCACCTTTCTCCAAGTCCCCCCAATGCCTATGATCCTATGGCACACACATCTTTTTCCACCCCCTTTTCCTCCCCTAACGGTGCGGAAAGAAACCGTGCATGGCTGCATATTAAGCCACATCTTCCTCTTTCGCCATCCTGGACCTGACTGATCTTTTGAACTGCGCTAGCCTCCATACAGCCTCATGGTGTAAAGGAACAGTCGAGAACAAAATGCAACACGTGAGCCATACTCCTTCTCCTTTTGATCACGGTAGGGGTGAAAGCAGAACCGCCAAACCATTGCCACTTCCTGCACAGAATTCTGTACAGGTGGGGAATTCAGTACAAATTCTACGTTGTGCTGTTGCGCAGAATTCACCGTGTAAAAGCCTCACTTTAATAATTAAGTGTTTCTTTTTTAAATTGAGTCAGTTACCACTGTCAGGGATAATATAAAAATTAATATTTTGGACACAACTGCAACTGACTTTTCTTTAAAATACCAAAGCAAGAAGCTTTTCTGGATAGCAACTTTTCACAAAATTATATAGTCAATGTCTTAATAGCATGCGCCTCCCAAATGATTTCATGCTCCTTTGGTTTTGATGCCATCAGAAAGTAATTTATCTGATTTTCCTCACTGACTCCTGATTAGATTAAGATCACTATTCTGCAACTGTCCTCTTATCACCTGCTCAATTGGTCCATGACCTCCAGAGATGTGATTAAACCACATACATTTAATAAGTATTACTGAGATTTTGCAACTCTCCTGCTTATTTGAAATCAAAATTCATCTCGCTTTATGTTGGTATCAACTTCTTTCTTCCATTAGCAAAAAGATCAATACTGCCACATAGCAGCACAATAGATAAAGGCAGAAAAGACCAATCAGCCTCATTATTCTTGGCCTCATTGCTGTGGATACATTTCAGCTTTCAGGCAGAGTTTTTGAAGTTTTCATTTTTTGTATTCTACCAGCTTTGGTTGACAATCATATAACCCCCCTCCCCCCCACACACACACACAAATTTCACACCCCGTACCTCTCCTTTCAACTTCTGAAATAATATTAAAAGGCTAGCATTACTAGTACAGCCGTTGTCTGACTACCCAACCTCATAGGTCACCTGCCAGACTGAACTATTTCAGTACTCGAGTTTCCTTCAGGATGGATAGCTAATAGGATAGTTATAACATAATACACAACCCAAGTCAATCGGGTTTGAGGACTCACTGTATCAGAACATAAGAATTGCCATACTGGGACAGACCGAAGTTCCATCAAGCCCAGTGTCCTGTTTCCAGCAGTGGCCAACCCAGATCCCAATACCTGGCAGGAACCCAAAGAGTAGCAACATTCCAGAGCTGAGATTATGATGGCATAAAGCCTCATTCCACCAATGCCTAAGAGTGAAACTCATCAGTGATGTCACAATAGCTTGATTGTCCTATACTTGGCTCACATAAGAATTGCCATACTGGGACAGACCAAAGACCCATCAATCCCAGTATCCTGTTTCCAACACTGGCCAACCCAGGTACAAAGTACCTAGCTAGATCCCAATTAGTAAAACAGATTTTATGCTGCTTATCCTAGGAATAAGCACTGGATTTCCCCAAGCCATCTCAATAATGGCCTTTGGACATCTCTTTTAGGGAATTATCCAAACCTTTTTTAAACCCTGCTAAGCTATCACATTCTCCAGCAATGTGTGAAGAAATATTTCTATTACTTGGTAGCTTCCTAGTAGCTAGTCCTAGTATTTTTGGAAAGAGTAAACAAGCAATTCACATCTACCCTTTCCACTCCACTCAGTATTTTATAGACCTCTGCCATTTTACCTGAGCCGTTTCTTCTCCAAGCTGAAGAGCATTAGTCACTTTAGCTATTCCTCATAGGGAAGTCGAACCATCCCTTTTATCATTTTCATCGCCCTTCTCTGTACTTTTTCTAATTCTGCTATATCTTTTTTCAGATAAGGCGAATAGAATTGCACACAGTTTTCGAGTTGCGGCCATACCATAGAGCAATACATGGCCATTAATAACATTTTCATGTTTATTTTCCATTCCTTTCCTAATAATTCCTACTTGCTTTCTTAGCTGCCACCACACATTGGAGCTGAGGGTTTCAACGGATCCTCAATGAAGTTACCTAGATCCTTTTCCTGGGCAGCGACATTAAGGGCTCCTTTTACAAAGGTGTGCTAGGGCCTTAACGTGCGCAATACCGCGTGTTAAATTCCCGAGCGCGCTAGCCGCTACCACCTCCTTTTTAAGAGGCAGTAGATTTTCGGCTACCGCACAATAATTTTGTGTGTGCGCTAAAAACCCTAGCACACCTTCATAAAAGGAACCCTAAACGTCATCTGCCATTTTGATGCCCAGTCTCCCAAGGTCCTCTTGCAATTTTTCACAAATCTTCTTGCGATTTAAAAACTTTGTGTCATCAGAAAATTTAATTATCTCACTAGTTATTCCCACCTCTAGATCGTTGATAAATATGTTAATAAGCAGCAGTCCGAGCACAGACCCCTTGGGAACGCCACTATTTACAAGTGTAATATACAAGCTGATGATCAATTAATGAAGATTAAATAACTAGAGAGGGTAAATCACATCATCGGCATAAAAACCTCATATAGCTTATATTATAGCCGATATTTAAGCAAATGTCAATTAGAGTTATCAGACTACCACCGTTAGTGTTATTAGAATCACTGAAAATGTTCACAAATCGTGACTGGGAGAAACAGTGGGCAAAAGTCCAACTTTAATGAAATAGAATTCTACAGGCCCATAAGTGAAAGACCTTTATTCTCCAGAATGTCATTCTTGATCAGACCAAAACAATGCAGCAAATTATCTAGCAATTAAAGTGTCAAGAAATAGCAAATGCAGAAACTTTTATTGTTTATTTGAAAAACTCAGCAAGACTTAGCTTTCAAAGATAATAAGCTCCATAAGATGCTTATACTTGTGTTAGCTACCAGAGCAAGAACAATTCATTTGACCTTCCAAATGTTCTTGTCACTGATTTCGTGAAGTCTTTATTAAACACATCAGCAGAAGAAACCCTAATTACTTTAAAATGAGATATTAGCCAGCATTCACCACATCAATGACATACAAGTCTGCAAATTCTGACAAATTATTATTATTTTTTATTTCTAGATAAAAATGCTTATACTCAGACTGATCAACAGGTTTTTCATTCTCTGGAAAAAGAAAATCCATGATAATTCATACAATGATTGGGATACCTTCCTGAAGGTCTGGAAATATTGAAAGCTATTTTCTTTTCTTTATTTTGTTTACTAAGCATTTAAATACAGAAGTTAAAGAAACAACTGAATGCCCTAATAGTAACTGTCCATGCATCACCTGTGTGGCCTTAGCCACATCAGGGAAAACCCAAACCTTCTCGTACCTTCTTGAAAAGATAACTTCAATGCCCTAAGAACAATGGTCAATCAAGCCCAGTAGCCTGTTCTCACGATGGCCAATCCAGATCATTAGTACCTGACCAAGACCCAAAGAGTAGCAACATTCCAGCATCTCAGAGTAAGCAAGATTCTGGAATCCCAAAGAGTAACAAGATTCTATAATTTCAAAGAGTAGCAACATTCCATGCTAACAATTCAGGGCAAGCAGTGGCTTCCCCCCATGTCTTTCTCAATAACAGACTATGGACTTTTCCTCCAGGAACTTGTCCAAACCTTTCTTAAAACCAGCTATGCTATCCACTCTTACCACAATCTCTGGCAATGCGTTCCAGTCAAGGATATCATCATATAGACATTTTAGGTATCACCAGAGAATTTACTATATGGAGGCAGGAAAACCTGTGGTGCTCCTCCTGCAGAAATGAGTTTAGTGCCCTCAGAACCCCATCCAGCAACTTCCACTCTACTGATACTATTTGGGAGAGGGCACAATGAAAAAGGAAAGCCCTAGAAGGCTCACAGAGACCTTATAGAATAGGATTCCCATCCTTAACTTCACCCAGATGAGTGCAGAAATGCAGAGATCTGAAGAGACTTGCTCAGTTTAAGAAGTAAGCTCTTCCCTGTGGAATATCCTAACACTAGAGTTTTCATCCTCCACAGGACAGCTCTGCACCTTGCAGAATGGCATCCTGCAAGAGGAAACCATCATTCTCTAAGTCATCTACACCCTAGATGTACTCTGCAGAGGACAAAGGCAGGATTAGTTGCTATTCATAGCTAAAGCCCTCACTGTGCAGCCTGGCCAACCTAAAAACATAGGCTGGGCCCCTAGAAAAGGTCAGACTTCCCTCAAGAATATCTTGGTCTTTAGGGAGACCCCTGAAGGCCCTAAAGCTGAACCCTTAAATGCATCTGGTTTGAGCCTGAAACAAATGGGGCCTCAAGCCCCTAGAGGGACTTTTCCTACTACTGGGGAGGGGTGGTGGAGATGGAGACTCAAGGGGAAGGTAGAGAGCATCCAGCCCCAGAGGACTGATTCTAGTGCTCCACTAACAAAATGGTCAAAGTTCCCACTAAAATTGTTTCCTCAAAAGGAGCCACAGAAGCCTGTTGCTCAACTTCCCCAAGTGGTCTCACTACATCCAAGAGGACTGTGGGGTTAGCTGCTGAAGAAATTTGCTTGCCCCCCCCCCCCCTCAAACAGAGTAGTAGGAGCTGGCCTTATTACTAACATGCTGGCTCCCACATGGCCCGTACAGTCTGCCTCCTTGCATCAACACTGCCTCAGTTGCCTATCAAAGAACCCTATGGAGGAGAAAATAATTAGAAAAGGTCTGGGAGCCTATCATAGGCTTACCCAAGTCATATCCCTGCATGCTGTTCCACTGAATTAACAAGTGACACTCTGCTTTTTATTTTTATATTTTTTTAACTTGAAACAGGCAGGCAAAGCTGAAAAAAAGTATACATTGCTTCAACTCCTTGTTGTTTTTCTTTATTTTTTTTAGGTTTGTGAGGAGCGGGTCCCAGAAGATAAAACAGGGTTTGGTTAGAGGGAAGGTCAATATGACTCACCTCACCTGATCAAGCTCCTTAGGATCACTGCCAACTGGCTTCACAAGTGAAGTCTGTAGGCTAGAGCTTGAGGCTCCAGAGGGAAAAAATACCTCTGTCCGATAACAGAACCTGGACAGGTCCCGGGGAGCAATGCCTACATCACTGCTCAACCCCAAAAGCTGCAAGCTATAGACTGCACCTTGGTGAAGAGACCTGTTCAGTAGAACACCTGCCGCACTAGTCGATCTGTACCATCTCCTGGATGCAGAGAAACACCAGGAATATTCCTGGCTGTTCTACCTGTGAAACTGATGATGTCATCAGAATCTTCAAGTCTCCACCCATCGGTCTAGAATGGTCTAGCAGGGCGCCAAGGAGCTGAATTTCTGCTGATCTGTGGCTTTGACTCCTATCTGGTAAAACCAAGCCCACCAGCCAGGTGCATTTAATCAGAGTGTGCCACTGAATATTTCCTCCAACTGCTGTGGCACTCCAATTAGTGCCAGGGCAGAGCCAGAAGTTATGTGAACACCACTGATATTCAGTGCTGATGCCCAGATAACTACCAGCACCGAGGATCAGCCAGACAGAGATAACTTCTGGCAGCTGTGAAAGTCTTGAATTTGTGTTACCAGTACCCACTATTAGGCCCGGCACTGAATACCTGGGCCTAATTCAACCCATTGTAGTCAGCCTTTAAAAAAAAAAAAATCTTTACTCTTGCAGGCTAAATAATGCCCCTGAAGTTTACGATGGTCTTTTCTTGCTCCACGTTATGACTTTGCATCTGCTTATTTTGAACTGTAGCACCAGCTGCAAAAGTTAACTCTGACTTTCAGTCCTTTCTCTTTTGTTTGATGATTCTATTCATCTTAAGATGTTCATCTTTTGTCTTCTCTCAGATTTCCTCATCAGACTCCTTCTCATCATATTATGAACTTCAAGAACACCAAAAATGAAATGAGGGCATCAGAGGTGAGCTGGTGAGCTACACAGAACATGAGAAAATGCCTTCATTTTTAGTAAATTTAAAGGATGATTTTATAACAGGTCCCCAGGCTGTGAAGGTACAAAGATTCAAGTTTCAAGTTTATTAGGTTTTTATATACCGCCTATCAAGGTTATCTAAGCGGTTTAACAATCAGGTACTCAAGCATTTTCCCTATCTGTCCTGGTGGGCTCACAATCTATCTAACGTACCTGGTGCTATGGAGGACTAAGTAATGTAATGTAATGTAATTTATTTCTTATATACCGCTACATCCGTTAGGTTCTAAGCGGTTTACAGAAAATATACATTAAGATTAGAAATAAGAAAGGTACTTGAAAAATTCCCTTACTGTCCCGAAGGCTCACAATCTAACTAAAGTACCTGGAGGGTAATAGAGAAGTGAAAAGTAGAGTTAGAGGAAAAATAAAAATAAAATAAACATAAGTGACTTGCCCAGGGTCACAAGGAGCAGCGCGGGGTTTGAACCCACAACCCCAGAGTGCTGAGGCTGTAGATCCAACCACTGCGCCACACACTCCTCCCGTGTGGGAGGATGCATATGTTGAGACTATTTTGTAAACATTATGGCCCCGATTCTCATAGAGATGCCAAAGATTAGGTGGAGGTAGGCGTCCTACTGCCGCCTAACTTAATTGGTTTAATTGGCATTAAACAATGCGGTAATTGACCATGTTGTTTAAAACCAATTAAAAACTAATTTAAAAAAAAAAAAAATGTAGATGCCTGCAGAACAGGCCACCGGCGCCTACGGTCAAAGTGGGCATGGCTTGTGCCAGAAGTGACCTTAGGTGCCAGCAGGAGCCCCTATGGACATGATTCTTGTGTAAAGTAGGTGCCAGAAATGTAGGCCAGTAAACCCCTTGGCCTACATTTCCGGCGCATACTTTACACATGGCGATTCTGCAACCAGCATTGGTATATAGAAACATGATGGCAGATAAAGGCCAAATGGCACATCCAGTCTGCCCATCCACAGTAACCATTATCTCTTCCTCTCTCTAAGAGATCCCACGTGCCTTTCAGCATAAGTTTTGGAGGTGGTGACCAATACCAGCATCGGTTGCAGAATCCGGCCCTATGATTCTGATTCTCGTAGGGCCGCTGAAAGTTAGGCGGTGGCAAAGCATCCTAATGAATCCTAACTGGTAGACAAAGCAATGGTGCATCCCCTCCTATCTTTTTGGGGGGGAGGGTAGAGGATGGTTCGGGTGGGGCCTCCTGCCAATTTTCTCTCATGGGGGGGGGGGGGGAGTCGCCATGGCATCTGTGTCCATTACAAAAAAGAGAAAAAAAAAAAGTTTCCTGCCCTGAACAGCTGAGTGGCAGGAGGCTGCTTTCGGGGCTTCCCCTTCCTCTCAGCTGTTCAGGCTTTCCCTACCAGCTCTGCACATGTGAGAGTCACTCTCACAGCCATCAGTCAGACAAGAGAGATGGGGATTACAACGAACCTCCGTGTGAATCATTTGCAAGCAAACTTTTTAGTGCATCAATAGCTCTTTTTGAATCGGCCAAAGTCAGATCGGAGAGTCCCACACCGTCTTTCCAATCCTCTTTAGTGCATCTATGCCACAGAGTCCAGTCTGATAATATTACCAGGCTACTGGCTCGATGAGTTTATGCTGACAGGGATCCTCTGGGATAGAGCCAGTTACACCTAAAAAAGCTAGGCAGTTAACCTTTGACATCTTTTATCTTAATGTACATTTAATTCTAGAAATCAGTGTAAATACTGAGGGCTTTCATCCAACTACTCTGATGTGATTAACATTTACATATGCATTTCTATTCTGCTTTACCTTTCAGTTCAAGGCAGATCACAGAATAAAAAAATAAATTAATTAAGGGGTCCTTTTATCAAGCTGCGGTAGGGATTTAACGCGTGTAATACCGCGCTTTAAACCGCCTGCCGCGCTAGCCGCATTGAGCAGGCGTTAGTTTTTTTAGCCGGCCGCGGGGGTTAGCGCGTGATGAAATGTCCGACACGCTAACCCCGTTAGCGTGGCTTGATAAAAGGACCCCTAAATTATGAACAGAGTCAAATAATTCTATACATTCCATTACAAGTCCTCTAAAAACTTCTTGAAAGGTAATTATTCACATTTATTCAGTCCAACCTTAAATATTTTTTGAAAAAGCCACGTTTTCAATTGTTGTCTATAGGATGTTGAGTAAATAAGTTTACTGGAAATATAAGTTTAATTTTCAGGTTTGTCTCAAAGAACTATAGACTGCACTGCCTTTTGAATTTTAAATCCAAAACAGAGGAATGAAATTAAGGCAATTAATGCCAACAAATGTTGTTTGCAGTAGATAAATGGCATCTTGAATGTCACAGTAATAACTTCCGCCAAATAAATTTCTTTGGCTGCCACAATCAGCTATCAATCTAAAAATGTTAACACTTCACAGTACCTTAATTGATGGTTAATTACAGTTTTTTAAAAATATTTCTTTGCCAAATAAAATAAACCTCATTATGCATTATCACAGTTAACAAACACAAAGCAAATCATTATTGTTTAAAGACATCATCTGATCTACTTCGATATTAGTTCAGTTTGGAAGTAAAAGTTAAAACTACTTACAGTTCCGAGTAATAGAGGAGGGAAGAGGAAAAAGATGTTCTCTACAGACATGAAATATATGCCCCTTAGGAAATTATACTTCAAATAACTAATAAAAATACATTTCAAGCTCTTACCCCTAATTTATAACGATAAATTTTCAGCACAACATTCAGGAACTCGTGAAATTCTAGTTAAAAAAATTCATCAGCTAATTGAGGTCACACTGGCTAGACATCGTAAGCAAGGTGAGACTGGAGAAGTAGACTTGTTAGAATTAAATTTGTCAGGTTCTGGAGGCTACCTCTTGTTCTTTTTGTCTGGAACCCCACTTGGGACTGTATCTCTGTTGGTTTCTCTTGGGAGCAGGGTCTCCAGATGGATTTTGTTTTATGTTGTTTTTTTTTTTAACATGGAGACTGACAAAAAAGAAATATGACAAAAATGAATCAATATTTTGCCAATCTGTTCAGTGGTGTAGTAAAGGTGGGGGGCGGTCCACCCCGGGCACCATCTTGAAGAGGACCCCTCATCCTGTCCACCTCCCACCTCTTCTCACTTCTCTATCCACCGTGTGCATGTTCAAGGCCCCACAATGGCTGGCTGCAAGAGGTCTATAGCAAGAGGTGAGGCGTGGCCTAGTGGTAGAGCTGTTGCCTCAGCACTCTGAGGTTGTGGAATCAATTCCAGTGCTGCCCCTTGCGACTCTGGGCAAGTCACTTAATCCTCCATTGCCCCAGGTATAAAATAAGTACAGTGGGACCTTGGTTTGCGAGCATAATTCGTTCCAGAAGCATGCTCGTAATCCAAGGTACTCGTATATCAAAGCACATTTCCCCATAGCAAACAATGGAAGCTCGGATGATTCGTTCCACATCCCCAAAACTTGTACCGGTAGTAAGTAAGACGCAGAAGAGGGAGGGTTAAGTGACTTTGCCCAGAGTCACAAGGAGCTTCAGAGGACATTAAACCCAATTCCTTAGCCAAGCCAAAAGGAGCCGGAACAAACGAGAAGACCAACTATTCTACCTCCCTCATCGCCTGGCTCACCTCCTTCACTTCCAGCTCCTTCAGCATCGGGAGCACCACTGTCACCTGCGAAGTCCTACATCAAGCATCACCCACTAGTCAGCTGCCATCGTTTCCACCTCTAACAGCCACAGGTCCTCCAGCGGGGTCCTTTCTAGTCAGCAGTCACCTTTTTAGCAACTCAACGCCCGCCTGATTTCGGGAAAATGAGTTGAGCGGAGGATTGCCCGTATGGTGAAACAGCAGCGGCCCCGAGCTCGGTTTCGGTTGCTGGTGCCCCGCAGTTGGGAGGGAAGCAGCCGAATAGACGCATGTGCGGGAGGACGGGCATCCGCGCAATTGCCCTGGCATTCTCAGACTCCGGCAATGTTTGAGTCGGCGGCGGATATGGTGCCGGTGTCTCCACTTATGCAGCCTTTGCCTTCTGTGCCCTGTTAGCACGGCCTCGGGCTAGAGTTGCTGCAGACAGAAAGGAAGAGTAGACACCAACCGTCAGAGGCTCACGAGTGGCGCGTAAGTGCTCGTTTACCGAGGCAACACTCGGTTTGCGAGTCACAGTTTGCTTGAGTGTTTTGCTTGTCTTGCAAAACACTCGCAAACCGGGTTACTCGCAAACCGAGGTTTGACTGTACCTGTATATATATGTAAACCACTTTGAATGTGTAACCACAAAAAGGTGGTATACAAGTCCCATTCCCCCTTATAGCATCACTGCCCCATTCTGACACCTAGGTCCTCTGTTAAGGTTACAAGCAGAACCAGCTAGAATTTTAGCAGATTCTACCTGCCTACATGTTTTGCTCTATTGTAACTTCTCCGGGTTTTATTTCTAAGCCACTCTTCTTTCTGAGTATATATCTTTATGCATATTTTCAGGAAGCAAAAAGTAGTTTTAATTATGTAATTGCTTAGTGCAAGCATGTAAATAGAAATGTTTTGCTCATTCATTAATTCAAAAAAGTGTAATGATTTTGCATTTTCCCCATTTAGGTCTAAAGATCTCATTTAGATTCTGCCTGCAGAAAAGCTCCATGAATAAATTTCGATGCAGACTCCTCTTCACCTGTCCATCATCATTAACATACAAAAAAAAATGGGACACTACAAGAGTGAACATGTTATGTTCACACTACAGTGGCTCTTTACACTTTCATCTTCATTTAAATTCAAAATAACTTTCCCCTTGAATATTAAGAGGAAATTGATACAAATTACAAAGGCTTTAAAAATATCTATTGTTTTAGGTCATGCATGCATTTTTTTTTTTAATCATTCTCTTACCTGCTAATTTCCTTCCTTGATTCTTGCTAGACCAGTCCAAACAAGTTGTGCTCCCTAAGAAGCAAATGGATGTAGAGGACCCTGATTTCTAGTGATAACATCACCAGTATAACAAGTGGTAATGGTCTGGAACTTGCCATAATAGTATTGACAAAGCAAAACACAAAAGAATAAAACACATCTGTGAAACGTTCACCAAACCCAAATTCAACAGGGTTGAGAAACAATCTGCTCAAGTGGGATCAAAGTCAACTTGCTGAACGAAGCTGATGGGTATGTCCCGATTAGCCTTCATCTTCCCAGGCAGGTGATGCACTGACATAGCAGCAATCAAAGAAATGAAATTGGTGGGCAAGGATAAAATTCACCTTTTTTATCATCCTGTTGAACCACTCCAAACAAGTGGGACATGCCAACGCTTTAAGACCACTAGAGGAAGGAAGACCTCAAAAAATATCCTTCCCAAAGGAACTAAATTCTCATCCAAACTGAAAACAGTGCAAAAATATTTATCTTATGCAGAGGATCGGCACACCAACAATGGCCAGCGTTTCATAGTTCCATGCTGCAGGGAGAGACATTATGTTTGAGCTCCCTGAAGAGGATCGATTGGCAGTTACATCGAGGCAGCATGGAATTGTGAAACGCTGGCCATCACTGGTGTGCCGATCCTCTGCATAAGATAGATAATAGACAAAACTACCTAGTTTATCATTCTTTGCATTGCACAGAGTTTGTTGGGGCAGGCCTTGAGCCGCTGCAGTGGCTGACTTGTGCTGCATTTTCAGAGGCTTTTTCCTCCTTATTTAAATTCCAATTAACTTGTGCAGACCAAGTTGGATTGGTTTACAATTGTTAGATTACAGTGAAGTTTCCATCTATTGCACCATATTTGGTGAAAGTGTTATGTTGTGGCTAGTGTGGCTAGTTTCACAACCTGTCAGGGTACTCATGAGCCACATTTAGCCACCATTGACTAGTAAAGTATTTTCTTATTTGAAGATAGGTTGATTTTGTGCAGGAATAGAAATACAAATAAATACAAAACACGGAACTGGCAATTGAAATGCATATTTCTAAAACCATCTAAGACTACTGCAACTAATATGGATGTGGTGGATTTTGGAAATAAACCTTTCATTCAGAGACTCTAGTTAAAATTAATCCTTATAAACATAAAGGAGTTGGCCCACATCATCTGTCACAGGACACATTTTATTCCCATGGGTCCTATGACAAATGGCTTAGCACATGCTAAGCCATTTCACATAGCATGCGCATGCATATGCTAATGTTACCACATGCTAATTGTTCATAAATGCCCCCCCCCAAAAAAAAAAAAAAAAATGAATGTTTGTGAAAATATTAGAGAAATGGAGAACTTACCTGACAGGCATTATAAAGCAACTGATGTTCGAATTTTTTGATCCCCAGAATCTGTTGAAACATTTCATAAAGCTGGTCTTTACTAAGAATTAATTCCGACACAGCACTTAATGCCATTCTGTTCGGTTGTTTGCGCAGGTCCTCTTCTCCTCTGTAAATGGCATCATACTTGGCTATCCAGGAGCTCAGAACAGTCTCTTTGCTTAATCCATCAATTTCTGGTAAACTTCGGACTCTTTTTTCTATGTTTTTCTTGAAAACGTCTCTGAAATCATTTGCAGAGCACCCTCCGCTGTGGACCATTCTGGCAACACGATCGCTCTTGAGAAAAATCTACATGCAAAAAAAACAAAAAAAAACATAAAAGCAATCGCAATTACAAAAGATAAGTAAATATACACATCCACTTTGGGCCCGATTCTAGTAGCAGGGCCTACATCGGCCAGCACCTCAAAAAAACAATACCCAGCAGCACGCCAATAACACATAGGCAGAGAATCGTGGCTTACGTGTAACATAGGCACCGGCAATTTAGGACAGGGTTTTGCAGGCCTAAATTACCAGCGCCTCTGTTTGATGTGAATTGCATCTACAGAGGAATATGAGGTCATTTTCAGCATAAACCTCTCCTACCATGACCTTGGGTGCTATTAAGCACCTCTGTAGATGCAATTATGGTGTCCTTTTTTGTAGGCGCCTATGGGTGCCAACATTTTTTTTTATAGACTTAAATTGATTTTAAACGATACAGTCAATTAACACCCCCTTTTTTTTTTTTTTTTACACAAAATTGTACTGTGGTTTTTAGTGCCTGCTGCAGCGGTAACAGCTCTGACGCTCATAGGAATTCTATAAGCGTTAGAATTGTTACCGCCATGGCTGGGGCTATAAACTACACTACGATTTTGTAAAAAGGGGGGTAAGTTAGGTGGCCTAAGTTAAAGCACTATTACTATAATCAGGCCCTTTATTCATTTGATGGTGTTCATATCTTATGGGTGGTTTTTTTTTTTTTTTTTTAATATATATTGTACACCACTTATATGTCCTTGTATAGTGAATTAATTGGTTATCAAATAAATAAACCTGTAACCCTGCTTACATTTTCAAATCATAAATACATTTTGTGGTGTGAAATGCATTTCCATTTCCACCAACCATAATGCAATAGAATATTAACACCACTTGCAGCTCGTAAGGAGTTAAACATTAAGCTTTAGTTTCATTATTGATAGTTCTATACTATTATAACTAGAAGCTCTGCACAGTGTGATGCATTTCAAAGTGGCCAGCAAAAGAAATACTGTGATATATGGGCATATCAGAAGGAGCCTGTGGGGTCTTTAAAGCTGATGTTCTACTGTGCTTTTAACAGAAGGCTCATCAAGACAGAAGACAGGAAGTAGATCACATTTCCCAGCAACCTTGAGAGCCACATAAGGTAGTCACTTGGTTTTGGGGACGTAGCATCTAAAGACGAGTAAGATGGAGGGTTCCAGGACTTTTGCTGCTTCATGTGAAGAACATTTTATGAACTGTCTTTTGGAACTGTGAAAAAAAGGTGAATGTTGGTTTTTGCAAAGAGGATCTCATGAACTGTCTTTAAGCTGTGAGTTTACAAACTGTATTTATTGCTTCTTGGATGACTTGAAAAGGGAAATTACTCAATGGTTTATTGAAAAAGCCTAGAGCTGATAGTGCTCTAAAATAAGGAAAGTTGAAATATGGGTGCAATTTGAGCTCTGTTAGTATGCTTTTGGTCTAAAATCTCAAATGAAGTTGGAACCAAGGTAGAGAATAATTGTAAAATTTATTTTAATAGTGTCTCACTATAGATCTGATTAACAAACAGTCAGAAGGGACAGGAAAATACCTGCCGTATCTGAATATAATTTACCTGAGGTAGAACTGAAAAAGGTATGAGTTAAATCAGTGGTCTCAAATCCGAGGCCCGGGGAGCCACATGCAGCCCGCCAGGTACTATTTTGAGGCCCTTGGTATGTTTATCATAATCACAAAAGTAAAATAAAACAGTTTCTTGATCATATGACTCTAGCTATAAATGACAATATTATTATTAAGACTTAGCCAAAAGGAAAGATTTATAAACTATAGAGTTTTACCTCATGCAAAATTGTCATTTCTTTAATAAGACATTAACTATTTTTTTCTGAGACCTTCCAAGTACTTACAAATCCAAAATATGTCCCTGCAAAAAGGTTTAGGTTTGAGACCACTGAATTAAATCTAAATCTCTTCCCCCTCCCCTACATAAGAAAAGCAGCTATTGGAAAGTTTTGTAGGCTTATTATTATAAAATAATTCACCAGATGATCTGTAGTACCTGTGGCTTAAATAATTCTGTTCCAATATATTGTTTACAAAATTGATAACCCTTATATTATTAAAATAATGTAGATTTCTAATAGCCATATTGGTTCTGAAGAAAACTGGAGGTTTCTGGAGGTTGTAATCTGGATGATGTGATACTGTAAGGCAGGGGTGTCCAGCCTTTTGGCTTTCCTGGGCTGCATTGGCCGAAAAAATGTTTCTGGGGCCACGGAAACGCTGCAGCAAGACAGAGGAAGGAGCCGGCAAGACAGTAAACACCCAGGGAAGCAGAGGAAAATACTGCATCACCCTCGACCGGGGCCGCACAAAATAGTTCACGGGGCCGCAGGTTGGACACCCCTGCGTAAGGGAAAGGAAAGGTGATGGGATTTGATATACCACCTTTTATGGTTACAATTAAATTTATTTATTTATTCCACTTTCTAGACCATTCTCTCAAGGGAGCTCAGAATGGTTTACATGAATTTGTTCAGGTACTCAGGCATTTTTCCCTGTCTGTCCCAGTGGGCTCACAATCTATCTAATGTATCTGGGGCAATGGGGGGATTAAATGACTTGCCCAAGGTCACAAGGAACAATGTGGGCCCAAACCCAGAACCCCAGGGCGCAGAGGCCACAGCCCCAACCACCATGCCACTGTTTACATGTTTTGCACCTGGGGCAATGGAGGGTTTAGTGACTTACCCAGAGTCACAAGGAGCTGAAGTGGGACAGACAACCAAGTAGCCATGTACTACGTGAACAAGCAAGGGGGGGGGTGTCAGGCTTTCACCATCTTTACAAGGAGGCCATGCAGATCTGGTTCTGGGCGACTACTCAACATTTTCCTGAAAACAATCTACCTGGTAGGAAAACAGAATATCTTGGCAGATAAATTGAGTAAAATGTTACATCCACACGAGTAGATGTTTAATTCCACCACTCTACATCAGATATGTGCGGATTGGGGAACACCAGAAGTAGACCTCTTTGCTTCCTCTTACATAGAAACATAGAAACATAGAAAGATGACGGCAGAAAAGGGCCACTGCCCATCAAGTCTGCCCACTCCATTTACCCACCCTATTAAGTCTGAGTGCTAATGACTTAGTTCCTTAACTCGACCGTCGCAGGGATCCCACGTGGATGTCCCATTTATTCTTAAAGTCGAGCACACTGGTGGCCTTGATCACCTGCACCGGAAGTTTGTTCCAGTGATCTATCACCCTTTCTGTGAAGAAATACTTCCTGATGTCACCACTAAATTTCCCTCCTCTGAGTTTGAGCGGGTGCCCCCTTGTGACCGAGGGTCCCTTGGGAAAGAATATATCGTTTTCTACCTCTACACGACCTGTGACGTACTTGAATGTCTCGATCATGTCACCCCTTTCCCTGCGCTCCTCTAGGGTATAGAGTTGCAGCTTGCCCAGTCTTTCTTCGTATGAGAGACCCTTGAGTCCAGCGACCTTCCTAGTGGCCATCCGTTGGACCGACTCAGCTCGAAGCACATCTTTCCGGTAATGTGGCCTCCAGAATTGCACACAGTATTCCAGATGAGGTCTCACCATGGTTCTGTAGAGTGGCATTATGACTTCAGGTTTGCGGCTGACGAAGCTTCTATTGATACATCCCATCATTTGTCTTGCCTTGGATGAGGCCTTCTCTACTTGTTTGGCAGCCTTCATGTCTGCGCTGATGATCACTCCCAAGTCCCGTTCTTCTGAAGTCTTAGCTAGTGTTTCTCCATTCAAGGTGTATGTTCTGCATGGATTTCTGCTACCGAGATGCATGACCTTACACTTCTTAGCGTTGAAGCCCAGCTGCCATGTTGAGGACCAGTTTTCCAATGTGATCAGATCCTGCATCATACTATCTTTGAGATTGCTTTCACCTACTATATTACACAGTTTGGCGTCGTCGGCAAACAGTGCTACTTTACCCTGTAGTCCTCGGGTCAAGTCCCTTATGAATATGTTGAAAAGGGATGGTCCCAGGACTGAGCCCTGCGGCACTCCGCTAGTCACTTCCGATGTCTCAGAGAGGGTGCCATTGACCACCACCCTCTGAAGTCTTCCACTCAGCCACTCCTTGACCCATGTAGTTAGTTTCTCACCTAACCCCATTGATTTCATCTTGTTTAATAGTCTACGGTGTGGGACACTGTCAAAGGCTTTACTGAAATCCAAGTACACTATGTCCAGAGACTCTCCCAAGTCCAGCTTTCCTGTCACCCAGTCAAAGAAGCTGATAAGATTGGACTGGCATGACCTGCCCCTAGTGAATCCATGTTGGCAGGGATCCCTCAGATTCCCCTCATCCAGTATTGTGTCTAGTTTGCCTTTAAGTAGGGTTTCCATGAGTTTACACACTATTGATGTGAGGCTCACTGGTCTGTAATTCGCAGCCTCTGCTCTGCAACCCTTCTTGTGTAGAGGAACAACGTTGGCAGTTTTCCAGTCTAGGGGGACTCTCCCCGTTCTCAGGGAGAGATTGAAGAGTACGGCTAACGGTTCCGCCAAAATATCGCATAGCTCTCTGAGCACTCTTGGGTGCAAATTGTCCGGTCCCATGGCTTTGTTCACCTTGAGTCCTGACAATTCTCTGTAAACATCAGCTGGTGTGAACTCAAAATTCTGAAATGGGTCTTCCATGCTTTGCTTTGCTTCCAGCTGTGGCCCTTGTCCCGGCGCCTCGCATGTAAAGACTGAACAGAAGTAATCATTCAGTATTTTGGCTTTATCGGAATCTGTTTCCGCATAATTCCCATTTGGCGTTCTAAGGCGTACTATCCCGTTTGCGTTCTTTTTCCTGTCGCTAATGTATCTGAAGAAAGATTTGTCCCCTTTCTTAATGTTCTTCGCTAGAGTTTCTTCCGTTCGAAGTTTGGCCTCCCTGACTGCTGTTTTGACCGCTGCAGACTTTGTCCTGTATTCAATGGTAGCTTCTTTTTCCCCTGTGCGTTTGTATGAGAGAAATGCTTTTTTTTTCTCCTTGACTAGGTACGAGACCTCATCTCTTCTGTTCCAGACTATGCACTCCCAATCATCTGGAATCAGATGCCTTTCTCCTCGACTGGAGAAACAAGTTCCTTTTATGCTTTCCCTCCAATTCCTTTACTTGGGAACACTCTATTTAAATTTTGCCAAGATCAGGCCATCATAATCCTCATAGCACCTCAGTGGCCACATCAACCATGGTTCACTCTCCTGTTACAACTTAACAGAAAAGAACCCATCAAATTACCAATCTTTACAATGTTGCTGACACAGAACAAGGGCTTTCTTCTGCATTCCAACCTACATTCTGAAACTCACAGCATGATATCTCCCAATGAGTAGATGCTTTTGCAATTTCTGCACCAGTGTCGGCCATCATTGAAGCTTCTAGAAAACCTTCTACACAGTAATCTATACTCACTAGACCCAGACTCTTGTCCTCTCCCATCAGATCTGGACTATCTTCTGCACCTTTCTGACTCTGGTCTTAAAACTACTTCAGTCAGAGTTCATCTCAGTGCTATTAGCACTTTTCATGCACCACTAGACAAAAAAGCATTGTCTGTACATCCATTGGTAATCAGATTCATGAAAGGCCTGTACCATACCAAGAAACCTATCAAGCTCCTTTGGTTCCTTGGGACCTTAAGATTGTGCTTTCCACTCTGATGAAGCCTTCATCTGAACCTTCTCTTGACTTCATCTCGCAAGCATCTCACTTGGAAAGTAGTCTACCTCATAGCTCTTACTTCTGCAAGAATAGTCAGTGAACTTCAAGCAGTGATATCAGATCTATCTTATACAACATTTTACCTTGACAAAGTGATTCTTCACAGTCATCCTAAATTCATTCCGAAAGTCATCTTGGAATTCCTTCTGAATCAGTCTATATTTCTTCCTGTCTTCTATCCAGAACCACATCCTGGTAAAGCAGCGCCCCACACATTATATTGTAAATATGCTCTTGCCTGTTCCATGAATCAGACCAAATCTTAAAGGACTTCAACTCTTCCTGCCATTTGATCTGAACAGACTTAGTTCTCTTAGTGACAGGAGCTCCATCTCCATATTTCTGGCAGACACTGGGCTGGGATGACACTAGAAGGACATGTCATTGCACATAAAGTTCGAGCAATAGCAACTTCAATAGCCCATCTATGTTTCATTCCTATTGAGGACATTTGTAACACAGCTTCCTGGTCCTCAATACATACCTGTCTCAATGCTGTTTAGAAAATTATTCTAGTCAAGATAGCCAGTTTGGCCAAGCAATCCTACAAAATTTATTTTCCACTTAGAAGCCAACTTCTCTCCAACCCTGTTGGTTTTACCAGGCTCATGGTAATTGTCAATAACCCTCTTCTCAGAAGCATGATCCTGGCAGCTAGGGAGTCCCACATGTAGAATATGCTGCCTGCTTGTCATGAAACAAAGTGAAGTTACTTACCTGTAACTGGTATTATTCAAAGACAACAGGAAGATATTATCACAACCCTACCACCTTCCCTAGTTGGCTTGTTAGCTTTATTACTGAACTGAAAGAGCCGCGAGCCAGCATTGGGCAGGAAGGCACTCACACATGCACGGTATGGATGGCCTTCAAATGTTTGAAGTTTTTAAAGTGACAGTATACTTTTAGACTCTCCGTACAGACATCATCCACATATGAGAATATCTGCCTAATATCTTTGGATAACACCTGTTACAGGTAAGTAACTTCACTTTTCCATTGGGCTCACCACTATTCAGACTCAGTATCCCGGCCCTGAGATATTCAGGCGATATCACTATAACTGATCTCACTTTTAAATTCAAAGACAAACTTTCCCTCCCCTTTTCCTAAGTTCTGTCTGTGTTATACATCTGTTTTTATTTGTCTGTAAGCGTCAAGATGCAGAGACTATCTAGTATAAATGTGTCTGTAAAGCACCACACACATCTGGTGGGGTGCTATACGAATGACAGTAATAAAAAATAATTTGAGAACAAGAGCATGGACAAATTATCCGGACTCAAAAAGAGCTCCGGGCAGGTTTAATCTCAGTTGTAAGTCTAAATGTGTTCCAGTTCGGAACTAGTCAGGTTATCAGAGGACACGTTCACTGTCCTAGTAAAACTACAGCAATTAAATATCCTGGAAATGGTCTCTGCTGGCCTTTGCCTGCCTATGGATCTTGGGACACGTTAGTTAAAAGATGAAATTTGTAAAATGTGTTGAAACTAACAGTATGGATTTTGGAAGAAACCCTGCTGGACTGGAAGTCTGGAATTCTTACTAGTATATAAAACATAAAATCCTTGATTGCTTTGCCTCCATAACTTATTTGAGTGTTAATGGAATTTTAAAAAAGAATAAGACACCAATTTTAATTCTTACCATTGATCTAGATCAGGGTTCTTAAAAAGTGGTAACTGCACTTCTAAGGGGTCCAGGAGGCAGTCAAATAGTATATGGAAGGATCTTCAAATGAAGCAATTTATTGAAATTTTCTAGGCAGAGAAAAGGCAGTTATTAGAATAGTTCTTGGTAGTATAACTGTGTACTACTGTAATTTTAGTGACATTAGCAATATGTGTAACTGTCACTAGTGGACACATGGTTTAGGAAGAGGGTGTGAGGATTTCATTGATCAGTTAAAGAGGTGTAGGAACCAAAAAAATGTTAAGTCCCCTGATATAGTTAACCTATTTTCCAAATTCTCCCAAAAATATTCCTTTGAACAAACCAGAATTTGTTTAAAGATTTTATTTATGCATTATCAAGCAACCATTTCACCTTTGCAAATAATAAATGCCAGCTGAGCACCCCCAATATTGAGCAAGTTCTTTTACTGTGTCCAGGAGGTATAACTTGTGCTGTATACCCCAAATCGTTTTGAAAAGTTGGCACATATAACATAACATAAAATGTTATCTGTATACCGTGATATACCGTGAGGTTCGATGCAGTTAACAAAAATTATCTAAAGACCATACATAGGATGTTAGCGTACAAATGAAATCAGTACAATACAAATACAAAACAATACATAGAGTACAAACAGTTAAGAGTCATTTGGGGGGGGTGAGTGAGCAAGAGTGACTAAAAGTTAAGAACCACTTCATTGGCTGACTGTTAAATTCTGAATTATCTTTAAAATTCTTGTTTTGGTGTTTAAAGTTATTCACCATGGCATTCCCTGGTATTTGTGGAACAAAGGAAAGGAAACAGAAACCCCACTTAAAATCCAACGAAAATAGAGCAAGTGGGGAGTGGGATAGAAAACGTCAACTTTGAGACAAACAATCTTTTATTTCTTTAAACTCAAAATAAAATACATGCAAAAACACCTGAATAAAAAGTCTTATAAACGTAATGTCCTTATTGTGGAAGGATCCAGTTGAAGATCCGACACGGTCCATGTTTCGGCCTCCAGGTAGAGGCCTGCCACAGGGGTGTGCTTATTAGTCCACTAGGTGTCACTCCAATGCTGGGAATCCCCAGAGACCTTTGAGTGCCCTGTTTTTGTGCTTTTGGCTTCTTTACGAGTCCTACATACGTTTTAGAATCCAACATGTTACCAGTTTTACTTTCAAAGTTCGGATTCCCAGCATTGGACATTACATTTATAGGACTTTTTATTCATGTGTTTTTGCATGTATTTTATTTTGAGTTTAAAGAAATAAAAGATTGTTTGTCTCAAGTTTGATGTGTTCTATCCCACTCCCCACTTGCTCTATATTCCCCAATATTTAACACAAGTAATGACACTATCGGCCCTCTAGATCCTTAAGGACGGAAGGAGCAATATGATTGTCACTGAACGAGTTTTCACAAGTACATTATGAAAGTACAAGGGTATCTGCAATTTCCATAGCAGGGGTGTTATTATGGAATAAATTGACAGGGCCACTGAGAGCACTTCTGGATCTACATAAGTTTAAGAAAATACTTAAAACAACTCTTTTTGTGGAGGTGTTTAAATGAAAGAATTACTATTTTATGGAGATATTAACATTATTGGATGGGGAGGTGTTTAAATGAATGAATTTCATTGAATGGAAAAATACATTATTGTATGTTACTTGTGTGTACCGTATTTCCCAGTGGGTGCGGCTTGCATAACTGGGGCGGCCTATACTGGCTTTTAAAATCATCCCCCTCCCCCTTACCTCCCTCGCTGGATGGCGGACGGCTGCCTCCTGGAATCTCACGGCCAGCGGTGCAGGGCAGGAGTGATCTTTTCGATCTCCAGCCTGGCCCTGCGATGCTTCCTGCATGGCTTTGCCCCCCCCCCCCCAAGTACACAGAAAACTCCCGTTCTTCTTTCCGTTTTCGCTGTTCAGGAGTTTTCAGTGTGTTTTGTGTTGTGGAACCTCGGTCCTTTGCCTCTGACTTTGGGCTTGCTGCTGGTACTGTGTGCCCTCTCAGTGGATTGGACTTCAAGAACATCAGCATTTGTAGATGCATCTTTCCAAACTGTTTCTCTACTTTGCTCTCTTTTGTTATCTGTTCCCCCCCTAGGAATTTCTCCAATCTTCCCTATGTTACTTCATCAAATCCTTCTTCTCCCTAGTTTACAATCTTCCAATTTCCATCTGCCAATTTATTACCGCTTCATTACTTCATTAGAAACATTTAACTTACTCTCAGACTGGTTTAGTGCCTCAGTATCAAAATGAGTTCTCTAAAGTCTTTATCATCAGAAGGAATGTTAATCTATAATAAATAAATCAACCACTGCACATTAATTCATCTGACACAGACCTTTAAATGCAAATGTTGACAGGTTAATTTATTAGAAGTGATCGTTTTAACAACAGTCAGGCAGAGCATGCCATGGCTTTCGCTCTCCTTGTTAAAGAAATAAGAAATTCAACGCTACCTTCCTTTTGTTCTCTATATTTTGTAAAGTAAAAAAAAAAAAAAGGGAGAGCCTGCTCAGAAAACCTTATATGTTCACCTGCTCTCTCTTTCAATCATTCCTAATAAATCTAGGTTCAAACTAGCAGTTAAGTGACAACATGACTCAGAGCAGATGCAAATGCCCTCGGTCAATTTTTTGAAGTGCATGTGTTTCATTACAAACTAGAATATATACAACATACTTTCTGGAGCAACCTAAACCATGCCCAGCATAAGCACCCTTCAAAACTTTATGGGTTTACAGGTGCAAGAAGCGGCTTTTCCAAAATTGCTACCCAAAGGCAAAGGGCTATTTACATCTGTAAACCAGCTATTTATACATAGAAATATTGTTCAAGCCTTATAAAAACATGTCCATAATCTGCTACATATGAACATTTATTTCAATTCATAAATAATACACTTCCAAGGCACCAAACTACACAGAGCAGCTCACTTGTGAATTTGTTAAAAACTGGTGCAGAAAAAAAATGTTTTCACTCACCCACTCACTGATTCTCTCACCCCAGTCCCGACACTTTATTGCAATGCCAGATCCGCTTGTAATAAGATTAAAATCTTAAAGGACTCGAGGACTCAGACCCCGGATTCCATCACAGAATCTTGGATCACAAAAGATGACCAATTTACTCAAAACGAATTTTGCTCCCACGGATACCAAGGCCTCTTCTCTCCCAAACCTAGCCGAAAAGGAGGCGGCCTGGCTTTCTTTTTCAAATCATTCTTCGATGTCCAGCTCCTTGAAAAGGGCAGCCTCTCCTCATTAGAATACATGTTAGCAGCCTCTCCTCATTAGAATACATGTTAGCCTCAGTTAACGATGAACTCCACCCTCATCCACTGGGTATCCTGCTCCTATACCGCCCACCTACCCCTTGGAACAATTCCTCCGAACAAACGCCTTTCTCAAATTTCAAAGATTATTGATCATCAGAGACATCAATCTCCACCTTGATGATGTCACCAGCAAGGATGCAATTGAATTTAATAGCTTCCTCTCCTCTTTAGGCTTTCCCCCACCACACTCTCCCCAACCCACAAAAAAGGCCACACACTAGACATCATCAATTTTCTAGATCTTACTACCCACAAAACCTCAATCAACGACATTCGCTGGGAAATCGTCCCCTGGTCCGACCACTTCCTAGGGGCTTTCTGTCTCTCAATCTTCATGTCACATTTTGGGCCCCCATCCCACACCTCAAATTCTATTACCTTCCGAAAAAAAATCTAGAGCAATCTGTACTGGACCAATTTTCTTGACAAATTTTCCCCCATCCCTAAACCAGCAGAACCAGAAACTAACTGGCAAAACTGGGTCGCCCTCTCCGAGTCCACCTTCCGTTCCCTCGCCCCTTTCTCCACTAAAACCATTTCCTATTCCCGTAAGGCCCCTTGGTACCTCCCATACCACAGAGAACTGAAACAGAAATGCCGAGCTCTGGAACAAAAATGGAAAAAATCTAAATCCCCAACAGACAGACACTCCTGGAGAGTCAATATTAAATTCTATAATACTGTTCTAAAAAAAGCAAGGAAAAACTTCTACGGTGACAAAATCTCTAAATCCAACAACCAGAGTAGCACATTATTTAACATTTGGCGTTCTTTAACCTCCAAAAATGACTCCATCCTCCTCTCCTCCCCCTCAGCCGATTCTCTAGCAAAGTTCTTCAGCGATAAGGTCTCCACCTTGAGGCGCTCCTTCCCACCTGCAATCTCCTACAAATCTTTGATTCCAATCGACCCCAACCCTATCCCAATAGACTCCTACCACATCCCAGCCGACAGATCCTGGTCTTCCTTCGAACTAGTTTCTGAATCCCTGGTCCATAATCTCTGCCTCAAATTGAAATCCTGCAACTGTACCTTGGATCCATTCCCCTCCTACCTTTACGAGAACACTCCCTCTCAGGCCATCTCATCTCTTACCATTCTCATAAATTCCGCCCTCCATTCGGGTCTATTCTCCCCAGAAATGGGCCATATCTCCTTAACCCCACTACTGAAAAAACCTGATCTAGACCCCCTCCACACCATCCAGCTACCGTCCAATAGCAAACATTCCTCTCCTTACTAAGATGCTAGAATCCATCATATCCACTCAACTATCTTCCTACCTTGAAAAATTCACCATTCTTCTACCCTACCAATACGGCTTCCGTCCCAACTTCAGCACCGAATCCCTTCTGACCTCCTTAATCTCAAAAGTTCAACATCTCCATTCTCGCAACAAGTTCGCCATCCTTCTTCAATTCGACCTCTCTGCAGCTTTTGATGTCATCCATCATGATATCCTAATTTACCAATTCACCGAGATAGGCATTAACTCCACAGTCCTTGACTGGTTCTCGAAGTTCTTATGTTCCCGCTCTTACACAGTCAACATGAAGGGCACTTCTTCCTCCCCCTGGAACCTGATATGTGGAGTCCCATAAGGCTCACCTCTCTCTCCTATCCTCTTCAACATTTACATGTCCTCCCTTAAACTCCTCCATCTCTCCCCACTTGAAACACTTTACACTTACGCAGATGACATCTTTGTTCTCCTCGAGACCGACCGGAACCTCACCAACCTCTCTGCGAACATATCCTCATGTATATCGAACCTTCAATCCCGGGCCCACACTGTGCAGATGAAACTGAACGAATCCAAAACAAAACTTCTCTGGCTTGGCCCAAAACTGGACCAACTGCCCACCTCCATCCCACTGTCCTCTGGCCCCACCCTGCATTTTGAATACTCAAGTAAAATTCTGGGAGTCATCATTGACTCTACACTTTCCTTCAACGATCACCTCAACTCCCTAATAAAAAAATGTTTCTTCAGCCTTCACATGCTAAGGAAAGTGAGAACCTGTTTCCATCAAAAATACTTTGCCGTCCTTGTCCAATCCACCATCCTTTCCAGACTGGACTATTGCAACTCTGTCTACCTAAGCCTAACAAAGAAAAACCTTCAAAGACTCCAGCGGATTCAAAATGCCGCTGCTAAGCTTATCTTCGCAAAAAGGAAATTCAACCATGTCTCACCACTTTTGTCCAAGCTCTACTGGCTCCCGATAATCTCCAGAGTCCACTTCAAATGTGCCTACCAGTACTCACCATTACTCTCCCAACTCAACTAACTAACAAATTAGGACACCCATCTTAAAACTGCACTGCAACCCTTAGGATGTAAGACTTACAGATAAGGCTCCCATATATTCAAAAATAACATCTTTCGTTTCCTAGACCCTCCGGTATCTTGTGCCTCCCAAATGACCAACTGATGAAATTGGTTCCGCCAATGCCAATATGCCGGAGGGTCCGGAACCATCCAGCAATGAAGAATACATTTCTTGGCCAGTAAACTCATCTTCCTGCACAAAGCTCGATGCCCCCTAGGTAAATGACCACAAGGTGGTCCGGGGTACTACGTAAGACTCTCCCAATTAACTCTGACATATAAGAGATTATACGCCTCCAGAAGCGCTGAATAATGGGGCAGAACCAAAAGGCATGTCCCAAAGTATGAACCCCGTGCCACACTTATGACATAGTGGTGTAGGAAGACCTCCACTATAATACATCTGTGTATGAGTTTAATAAGCACTTAAGGTCACCCTATAATACGTTTCCCACAACCAAGCACATGGGGTCACCCCAGGCGTTGCCTTCAAAGTACGGGCTACATCCCAATGTCCCAGATTAATCTGTAATTCCTTTTCCCATTTACCCTTGATGCTCTGGTAGTCCCTGGCAGGATGTAAATCTTGCAAACTAGCATAAATGCTAGAGACCGTAAGAGACGTCCCCTCCTCTCGAGCAAACAACTCCTGCAGCCTGGCCCTCAAGTGCAAACTCAATTGTGCTCTGTCAAGGAATCTCACATAGCGTTTTACTTGATGACATGCAAACTGCGCTCCCCAGGTCTCCCCCACCTTAGCTAGTAAATCTGCACATACCAACAGCTCCCCATCATCCCCCAAAATATGTTCGAAACTTGTAACTCCTTTTGCTCTTCAGGACAGATATTCTCTTGAAGGGCAAGAGATCAGTGACTATCAGATCTCCTCCCAAGGCATGCACAAGCCAACACCAAGCCACTTGCAATGCGCTAAATAATACACTGGATATGATAGAAGGGGGCAGCGCCCTCCGAGAACTATGCAGTAATGCAAACACATCATAGGGAGCAAAAAACTCACATTCCATCAGAAGAGGGGTATAATTGCTAGCCATATTCACCCAATCTCCCAAATGATGAAGCAGACACGCATAATTATAAATCCGCACATCCGGTAATCCTAATCCTCCCCTATGCCAATTCCCCAACAACTGAGACACCTTCAATTTAGGTGTCTTAGCCGCCCAACAAAAACGAGTAACCCCTTTATAAAGAATGTGTAAATCTTTCTTTAGCAAGCACAACGGCAGAGTCTGCAAAACATACAGCCATTTGGGAAAGATGAACATCTTAACCAAACAAATGCACCCCAACAGAGAAAGGGGCAATGCCTTCCATGTCTCCAGCAAGAGTTCCGTCTGTTGCTGAAGCTTTGCCACATTAAGACGATACAAACGGGGAATCTGCATAGTCATCAAAGTCCCCAAATACACAAACTGCCCAGGCGCCCATGTCAACGGAAATCCATTCCACCATAGGGCCTGAACCGCTGCAGAGGATGCTAATGCCTCCGATCTATCCACATTTAAGCGAAACCCTGCATATTCACCATATTCTTTTATCAAGTCCAGTAAGGCTGTCAAAGAAGGCAAAGGATCTGTAAGATGTACTAAAATATCATCCGCAAAGGCCGATAACTTAAAAGAGGTAGCTCCGATGTCAATTCCCTTTATAGATGGCATCGCATAAATATCCCGAATTAGGGGGTCCAATGTAAGCACAAACAACGGCGATAAGGGGCAATCCTGTCTCATCCCCCTAGCTGGAGCGCTGGCGAGTGAAGAAAATCACTCGAGGTATGCTCCGACCGCCTCTTCCTGTACTAAAGTCGGGCCTCACCAATCAGGAGCTGCAGCTGCAAATATGGACATGAAAAAAAGGAAAGATGCCAGACCTCCGGGGGACGGGGGAAACAGAAGGGGAGGACAGAGATGGAAGATGGATGTTTAGCACGGAGAAAGAAGAAAACGACAAATGGGCAGGAGACCCTGGCAAGCAAGTTATCAGAAGACAACCAGAGCCTGGGACCAACAAAAGGTAGAAAAAATAATTTTATTTTCTGTTTTGTGATTGCACTATTTATTTTGTTTACACCACAGAGCCGGTGTTGGGAGACAATGTAACCCTATATTTCTGCTAGAACTAAGCCTTAGTCACTTAGGGGTTGGAGACAATGTAACCCTATATTTCTGCTGGAACTAAGCTTTAGTCACTTAGGGGTCCTTTTATTAAGGTGTGCATTTAGCGCGCGCTAAATCAGTTAGCGTACCTTAATAAAAGGACCCCTAAGTCTCTTAATAAAAAATTTGGCCCGCGACTTAGCCTTTTTTTCAGATTTCGGCTCCTGACGTGATTGAGTTTGACACCCCTGCTCTAAAGGCTCACTCAAAGCCCTTTTTGCTATATAACACTACAGTAGACTCTCTGTCAACGGAACTCAATTATCCAGAACTCTCAAGCAACCAGAAAAAAAATCTAAGAAATACTGTAATACTTTAAATAAAAATGAAAATAGAATCAATTTCTGGCAGAAATTTAAGTGTAAACTTGGCACGCCGCACCTGAGTACGCCCACGCTTTGTCTACCACATGTCAGGTAGTTTGTCTGGAACAGTTTATGATATGGTTAGGCCTACTTTTAGTAGTAACGCAAAAGCAACCAGAAACTACATTTATCCAGCATCTATCAATCTCCATGGGTGCCGGTTAACTATACATCCATCTGAAACCAAATCTTCAGACATGAGAGAACAAGAGTCTAAGGCCCTCGAAGTCCAAGTCTTGATCTCTTAGATAAAGAGGAGTCCTACAATATGGGACACTCCCCTGATTCATGTTTCTTGCTAAACCTTGAGAGTATTACAGAAGAAAGGCTTCCTGAAGAGGAAGTATGCATTCCAGAGGGGAAAAAAAAATCTCTTATAGCCTGCTGGGGGAGAAGCTTCCATTGTAATGGATAGGCTCTACTTGTAAAATCTGAGCAGGCAAAGAAACCTGAAGAAGAGGCACAGGAGTTAAAAGCAATTGCTCAACACTCTCCAGTCAAATTTTGCAGACTTCGGCTTACTGGACTGAAAAGAAAGCAACTTCTTTGCAGAGCTCTCACAAACAGAAGAGGTGGAAGGAAAGACCCCCATAGCAAAAAAAAATGACGGTGTTCTGAATTAGTTTGATGATTCCCAAAACAAAAACACCTCTTAGCAACTTCTGTCAGAATCACCATCCATTTAAACTGCACGTGGGAGAAACATGGCTGCCACACAAGCATGCTGCTTCTGAGGCACAAATACTTGAATGCGAAATGCTGCCTGTGGGGGGAAAACCCTCTCCCAGCTACATCATGGTTACTACAAATAAGAGTGGTCAGGGAGCTAGTTCTCTAATGACACAAATAGGATTGGGATTTCACATTTTTTTTAATGATTTTACTTCAATAAAAGACTTGAGCTCTCATGCTGGTTGTGACGTCTCCAGTGCCACTTCTTGCTACTGACAAATAGGAGTGTCACATTGCCTGAATTTAACGAAGACCCTACAATAAAAAAATAGTGAGCATTCCCATTCTTGATGCAGCATTAGTTTTAGACTTCTAACATGTTAAAGATCCACTTGATAGCACATTGAGACCAAAGCACAACACAATTTACTATAAGGGCTCAAAAACTGCTTTATAATATTTATGGAAGATGTCTCAATGAGGGTTTCAGCTTTACCAACGTGTGGCGCAGTGGTTAGAGCTACAGTCTCAGCACCCTGAGGTTGTGGGTTCAAATCCCACGCTGCTCCATGTGATCCTGAGCAAGTCACTTAATCTCCCATTGTCCCAGATACATTAGATTGAGTGTAAGCCCACTGGGACATATGGAAAAATGCTTCAGTACCTGAATGTGAACCACTTAGGCTACGGGATCCTTTTATGAAGGTGTGCTAGGGCTTTAGCGTGCGCTACGTTGCCGCGCGCACTAGACCTTAACACCAGCATTGAGCTGGCGTTAGTTCTAAAAGCATAGCGTGCGGTGTAGCACGCAGTAATTTCCTGCGTGCGCTAAAAACGCTAGCGCACCTTAGTAAAAAGAGCCCTATATGTGGTATATAAATACTAAAAATAAATAATAGTATACAATTCTAAAAAACTATCCTTCAGTTAAGCTTCAAAAGTCAAATATTTTTAATACTAGAAACAATGGAACAGTCTGGATCAGATAATATTGTCTCTGATGAAAGAAGGTAAGCAGTGGAACAGAATAATCTACATTATATAATTAGTCAAAGGGTTGGCTGAATTATTTCAAAAGGAAGGAAGGAAATGAATGAAAAATAACACTTTTTGCAAAAGCACATGGCATTACATGACATTAGAAAGACATAAGATTGACTTTTAATTTTGAACCCTGTGTAATACAATGATCTCAAGGCTTTTACCATTTAATTTTTGCAACGCATCTGCTTTGTTTTCTAAAAGTATTTTCATTAAAAATAAATAAACTTTACACAGCTCTACTTGGAATTGTTGGTTTTCGTAGAACAGTTTATAAATAAAAGATGAAGATCTTAAACTTAAATGAATTTTGCTGTCTGTTTACTTAACTGCTAAGCAGTTAGCGTGTGAATTAGATCACTTATTTCACAGGCAAGACAGTGTGCGTTAACTTGTGTGCTAGTTGCATGCCATGTTATGGGGCAGGAATTTGTTGGGTTATGGGTGAAGAATGTGTGTAGACTACATATTGCATTTGAAATAAGGTACTTTACTGCATGCTAATTCTTCCCCCCCCCAAGATATTTTATTGAAAAAATATGAACAAAAAATACAACATATTTGAACATTATATACAGTATGAGAAAATATTACGATAAATAATACAAAATATGGAAGCACAGTGCATATAAAAAGAAAAATTTAAATTTCATAGAGAAAGATTGGTATAACCCAGAAGAACTACAAAATTAACTCTGTGATGATAGAGAAAGGTCACAAAATATAGATAAAAGGGACCAATATTTGTGAACTGTTCTAGATGTTCCCAGTTTTTCTGCTATCGCCATTTCACATCTCTGGTGAAAAAGAATTGAATTCTACCATACACTGGTATTAAGAATATGTGAGGCTTTCCAATTGGAAAGAATTAGCTTCTGGGCAATTGTAATTAAGATATCAAATAATTTCATGCAGAAACACTTAACATCTGAAGAATGTGATTTGAATATAATGGATTGATAGCTAAGAAGAGGAGGAAACACAAAAAAACAACAAATTTTTAGACTGAATCAGGTTGGGCAGACTAGATGGACCATGATCAAAGAAAAGCGCCACAAACACTACTCCCAATCTATCAACACCCCATCCCTGAACACCAATAAACTATTCAGACTAGTTAACTCCTTATTTGACACCGCCCCACATAAAAGCTCCCCCACAGATCTACCACCCTCCCTGACAAATCTAGCCGACCACTTCGCCAACAAAATTCTTAACTTGAAAACAACGATCACAACTAGCACCTACCCATATATCCACCTACCTTCTCCAGAAAACGATGGCTCACCTGCTGACATGACCAGGTCTCACTTCAAAAACCCAGAATGGAACCTATTTCTCAAGCTATACTCAAAATATTCCAAATCAAACTGCCTACTAGATAACTGCCCTCCATCCATCATGAAAACTGCCCCCCTCCCCTTCAAAGCTGAACTCTTCAACTGGGTCACCTTCTGCCTGTCTACTAGCCACTTCCCAAAGGAACTTGGCCACATCCTCGTATCTCCAATAATCAAAAACCCCAAAGAGTCTCCCTCTGTAGCCTCCAACTACAGACCCATCGCCAATATCCCACTTTTTCTTAAAATCATGGAAGGACTTGTAAATTACAATCTCAAGTCACACCTAGAGAAATTTAACATCCTCCACGACTCCCAGTCTGGATTCCGCACTAACTACAGTACGGAAACCGTTCTTGCCTCACTAACCAATCACCTCCTCCAACTATTCTCACTGGGAAACAGTACACTGTTACTCCAGTTTGACCTCAGCAGTGCGTTCGACCTAGTTGACCATGACATTCTGATTAGTTGCCTCGACTCCATTGGCATTTTCGGACAAATACTAACCTGGCTCACAGGTTTCCTAAAAAACCGAACCTACCAAGTCCATAACGACGGAACATTCTCCCATATCTGGAGCAACCCCTGCGGAGTTCCCCAAGGCTCCCCCCTATCCCCGTCACTATTCAAAGTCTATATGGCATCACTGGGACACTTGTTATCGAACCATAACCTGAAATCCTATATCTACACAGATGACATTACAATCATCATACCTATCACCTCACTGTCACATGAGACAGAACAATATATCTCAACCATCCTCACCATGGTAGAAAACTGGACCACACGCTTCAAATTGAAACTAAACCCAGAAAAAACCAAGTTCTTCCTTGCAAGTCCCAACCACAAACTAACGACCACCACCCTGCATCTCAATGGTCTAACGTATCCAATCAATTCCACTATAAAAATTCTCGTAGTCATCTTGGACCGATGCCTCACTTTGGAAGATCACACCAATGCCCAGGTCAAAAAATGCTTTTCCATCCTTTGGAAACTCCGTTCCATCAAACATTACTTTGATTTCCCCACCTTCAGTTTGCTGGTCCAATCCCTAATCCTAAATACCCTGGACTACTGTAACATCATATACCTGGGCTCCTACAAGAAAACCATTAAACGACTAAGATTCATCCAGAACACCGCCGTCCGCCTCATCTATGGGCTTAAAAAGTCAGACCACATCAGCCCCTTCTATAGAAAACTTCATTGGCTACCGTTTGAAGCAAGGGTCATCTTCAAATTCGCCTGCCTCTGCTTCAAAACCCTATCTGGCTCAGCCCCGATATACCTGTCACACCACTTCGTCTTCCCAGGATCTAACCGAACACGCAATGTCCACCTGTTTGCCTATCCCTCCCCAAAAGGATGCATCTACAAAAGATTCTTGGACAAAACCCTCTCTTTCCAAGCAGGCAAATGGAATGATTGCTTGACCACCCTCATCTCTCTTGCCCCAACCTACCTGTCCTTCAGGAAATCTCTCAAATCATACCTCTTTGATAAATTCCTTTAACTCCCGCCCTCCCAACCAAACTACTAATCTCAACCTCGCCTCCCTCCTTACCCTTCCCCCCCTCTTCCACGGTTATTGTTCGCACCCCCCCCCCCCCCGTGAAACAGTTATCGGATCATTCTGTAATTGGCCACTGGTTTATACCATACACTTGATAACTAATTCTCTGTACCTTCATTGCATAATTACAGCTCTTATCTCCTGTAAACTACTCTGAACTGTTTTTCTGATACTCTGTAACTTCGCTGTATATGTACAGTCTCTTCTCCTGTAAACCGCTCTGAACTGTTTTGTGGTATTGCGGTATACAAAAATAAAGTTATTATTATTATTATTATTTATCTGTCGTCATCTACTATGTTACTATGATATGGTTGCCAACAGCACGGGTGCATAGGACTATTGCATAGGAGGGGAAAAAAACAAACAAACAGATCCTCACTTCAACGAGGGTCCTTGCTGGGTTAGTGGAGAGGCAGGAGCAAACCCCAAGCATTCCTGCCCCGTTGCACTGTGGGTACAAAATAGCAGCTTTGATCCCTGGCAGTAGTTTTCTGGTGCTACCACTAGGGAATCAAGATACCAAATAAGGGCGCTAGACCTCTACATTAGAGCTGCAATTTTGTACCCAGACCAGCCACAAGGCAAGAGCATCTGGGGTTCACACCTACCCTCCACAAGATTTCAAGGTGTGACATGAATTACTACAAGCCTTGTGAGTGAAGCTGAGCTACAGTATGTGGATTTTCAAAAGAAAATAAAAACTCTGCTATATGTACAGTAGGTTTGATAGGACCATGGTGAATATGTTGTGCAGTTTTGGTTTGTGTTAAGTCTTTACAACTCAAAATAAGACACAAAGACACCAAATTTACGTTGGGCAATTCTATAGAAGAGAAAAAAAATACAAAGACATTAGCCCAAATTACAAGGAGGACAAGAAATATCTAGGAAATAAATAATAAGATCAAGTGATATTAAAACATCTAATCAACCCCCTCCCCCCAAAAAAAAAACCATGCAGTAAAATTTAAACAATGAACCCTTCTTTGAAATCCAGAAAACGGTATAAAGTAAAAGAATATCAGACTTTAAAGGGCCTTTTCACAAAGCTGCAATAAGAACTAACGTATGGCTCACCATGGGAGGCAATGAGATGTCCTGTAGTAATTTTGGGATGTGCGCACGCTAAGGGGCTAATTTTTAAAGCACTTAAGCAGTAAAGCTGCACTAATCAATTAGGGGTTTATTTTAAAAGCACTTAGGGCTCCTTTTACGAAGCCGCGTTAACGGCTTTAGCGCACGCACCTTTTTAGCGAGCGCTAACCCCCGCGCTAGCCGAAAAACTACCGCCTGCTCATGAAGAGGCAGTAGCGGCTAGCGCGGCCGGCAAATTAGCGCACGCTATTACGCGCGTTAAACCGCTAACACGGCTACGTAAAAGGAGCCCTTAGACTTACAAAGTTCCATAGTAACTTTGTAAGTGCTTTGAAAATATGCCCCTAATTAGTGCAGGTTTACTGCCTGAATCCCTACCGCTTACAAAATAGGTAGACATAGGGGTTCATGCTCTAATGGGAAAATTAGTGCATGGCTGTTAATTTTAAAAAATATAAAGAAAAATCAGCCATTTTACTCCAAAAGTACCATATTTTTCGCTTTATAAGACGTAATTAAAAAAAAAAAATTGGTTGGAAATAAGGGTGTGTCTTATAGAGAGCGAATACCCCTCCCCCCCCCCACCTTAATTCCTTTGGCGGTCCAGCACTGTAGGGCAGGAGCTTTCAGGTTCCCGCCCTTTCCTTCAGCTGACTCCCTCTATGTAGTCACCGCTGTCTACAAGCTTACCCTTAGCGCTGCTCCACGCCGGCACGGAGGAAGAGTTGCTGAAGCACGTCTCTTCAGCTCCCTGTTTTCGGCACCGGAGGGGTATGGCAGCAGAATACATCGCCACAGGGAAAAAAAAAAAAAGTTTTCAGCTCCAGCGACACTGTACAAAAGGGAGAAGGACCTCTGACGGTGCAGAGGTTAAATATCGCCACTGCCGATGGACATTTTTTCTTCACAGTGGCTGCTTGAAACGCGAGGGCTCCCGCCGACCGCATCGGGACTGGGAACGAGCCGGCGAAGCTAACATCTCTCTTCAGCTCCCTCCCCTCAGGGACCTTCCTCAGCACGGGACAAGGCAGGAAGCAAAAAGCTCGCACCTGCCTTCTGCACTGCATTGACACATAGTATTAATTACACATCTCAACAACAACAGAATTGGTAGAGCAAGAATCTCTTTAAATTGCTTCCTAAGCAGATAGTCTGGAGAAAGTGAATAGGAAATTTCCGAAAAAATGCAAGTTTTTCCCCTTAAAGCAAGATTTTCAAGAATCTCCATCTTATAATGAATATTCAAATTATCCTTAATTGCTGAGGTTCCAGCCTGTTGAAGCACACCAATTTGAGTTTCCCAAAATTACATTCAAGCCTCAGTAGCAGCAGCTCTAATCTCCAAATCATTAAATTTAGCTGCAGTAACACGAATGAAAATTACGTAACTGCGCAGTATGGGCAGAGATCTGCCACAAATCCAAAATTCTCATTTGCTTTCTCTTCAATGACCTGAACCTCAGGGACAGATAACTCCTGAGGGATAGAAACCGAAGCTTAAGGACCCTTGAGGAACTCTGAGCAGCTGGTAGTGTACTAAGGAAAGAAAATTTGGAGCTCCACACCAATCTGCAGTCAAGAGCTGGCAGGAAACCCCCACAGGGCAAGAGCTAGTCAGGTTTGCTCAGCTGACTTAGGGACTTCCAAAGCTCAATATGAGAATTACACATGCTGCTAGTAATGGGCACAATGGCCCTGATTCTATAAAATCCACCTACAGTTAAGTGCTTATATCGGCTCTGATTCTAAAACACTTAGGGCTTCTTTTAAAGAAGGCGCGTTAGTGTCTTAATGCGCGGAATAGCGCAAGCTAAAATGCCATGCATGCTAGCCGCTACCGCCTCCTCTTGAGCAGGCGGTAGTTTTTCGGCTAGCGCATGCTATAGCGTGCGCTAATCCGGTCCATGCGCTAAAAACGCTAGCGCACCTTCGTAAAAGGAGCCCCTAGGCACCCATTATAGAATAGTGCTTAGGCAGTGCTCAGCATCCTAACATTTAGATGTTAGACAGAGAAGAAAGCATGGCAGAATGCATGGAGCAGTAGCACTTCCTCACCTCCAGCTCCTACCATGTCCACTTTGTCAAAGTCTTAGACCTCATTTTGTTTAATATTTCTTGTTTCCCGCTTTACATTTATTTTTTATACTTTTCACTTTGTAAACCGGTCAGATAAATGTAGATCAGGGGGTCTCAAAATCCCTCCTTGAGGGCCGCAATCCAGTCGGGTTTTCAGGATTTCCCCAATGAATATGCATGAGATCTATGTGCATGCACTGCATTCAATGCATATTCATTGGGGAAATCCTGAAAACCCAACTGGATTGCGGCCCTCAAGGAGGGACTTTGAGATCCCTGATGTACATGGTCGGTATATTAAATTATAAATTAACTTGGAAACTTAAGTTAGGCCCACTATCTTCTAAAGGGGTCATTTATAAGTCACCAACTCCATCTCAGCATCATTCTTACCCTCCAGGGCCCTACCTCAGCATCCTTGCTCTAACCCCAGCACCTATAAAGGGTTATATCCTAACTCCCCCCCCCCCATCCCAGGCACTTACCAGAGGATTTTCCTGGTTTCTAGCACGTGGAACAAGAGCAATCCACACTTGCTCCTGCCCTGTCAGCAGATACATTGGTTCAAAGTGACCCATCAGTTCCTAAAGGTAGTCTTGCGGTATTACCACTAAAGATCAAGCTTCCAAATAATGACTCTGTCATTTAAGGTAAAACCAAAGACAGTGTGGAGAAGATGATCAAGATGCAGGCTTTATTAAAAGTTCAATCCAATAATCCACAAAAAGAAATATCTAGGGCCCAAATCATTTAAGGCATATTATTTAGCCAAAATTGTGTTATGCCTCTTATTAACAATTCTTCTTCATCAGCTGTTTGAAAAACTGCCTTCCCTCAATTCATCTGAAAATACATGTGTTCTTCTTTAATGTGGATATTTTCCCCCCTCCTTTACAAAGCATTTTTAGCGCTAACCGCAGCAGTAACAGTTTGGACGCTCATAGAAATTCTATGAGCTTCAGAGCTGTTACGGCGGTGGCCAACGCTAAAAACGCTAGCACGGCTTTGTAAAGGAGGGGGGTTAGTGCTTTGAGAGAAGGCATTTCTGAAGATGTGCTAGGTTCAGGAGCTAGAAATACATCATGTAGATGGCATTTTTAATGCTACCTGAATTATTTTCCATGAAAAAATGCATCCGTGGGCAATGCAGCTACAGTGTTCGCAGGTATTACATACACCAAGCAGTAGGGTTGTCCAGAAAAACCTAAAGTTGGAAAAACTGCGAATTGAAGTTTTTCCCATTAATTTGATTGTGCTTGATCAGAAAATAATTTTTAAAGCTCATCCTGGGGTCACTCAAAGCCACTGATTATATAAAGCTCATTTTTCTTAAAATCTGCTATTATTTTTGCTTAATGGAGCAACTATCTTTGTATTATAGCTATAACTTTTATGTTTTCACACTCAGCAATGATACATTGATAAAGACATTTTATGCAAAAAAAAAAAATCTAGCAGTATTTTTATTAAATGAACCTGCACTTTATATCTGCACTTTATTGTGGAATTTAACACCAATTAAACATATTTCGCTAATAGCTAAACGCGTACACTTTGCTATAGTCATCTACCAATAGTGTTTCCAAACACTCAAGCATTGAATGTCTTCTTGATATAGTCATGATAAAAGCCTGCAATGCTGTTCAAATCCTTCCAACAAGGCCTCACGAAGCACTGGGTCTTTGGTGATGCCTAGTTATCAGTTTCAACACCTCACTCAGCTGTATCATTAACCACCTTCACTGTGTTGACAAACTGTTCAGCAGTATGGAAGTTTGGATCTTCAGGCCACCTGTCCACTGGCTTTGCCAACCATTCATTGGTAATACCAAGAGCGTGGCATTCTTTCACATATTTCTAATGTCAGATTTATTTATATTTACACGTTTAATCTACGTCCATAGCATAATGATAGTATTTTCAGTTGTTTAGTGCAAAATTATCAGTCAATTTTAAGGGGAAAAAACCAGAATTTGGTGGTGCTAATATTCATTGACTTTGAGCAATCCCAGGATGGGCCTAAAAAAAATTGTACAAAAAACATATTTTGTGATCGAGCCCATACAAATTCATGGGAAAAACTTCAATTAGTAAAGTTTCTCCAACTTTAGTTTTCAAAGCAAAAATATAAATATGCTTTCCCCTTTGAAAACTGTTTGAATATTTTTTATTAATTTTTATAAACAAATTGCAGCAAATGTCACAGAATCTTAACGCAATAATATTATGGAAAAGCACTTGAGTACTGTTAAAAAATAAATCCATAAGATATACCCTACCCTTCCCTCCCCCTATCTAAATTACTCTTACCACTTAAATATTAAATGATTTCACAAAACATATAAAAGAAATTCCATTAAGAATACTTTTCACTACCCCCTACCCAAACCCGGATGTGCATAAAACAATGAAACTCCCTAGGAATTGGAATTTCTTTAATTCAATGACTATTTAAAACTTAAATATTTTTAATGAACAAATCCATCGGACTCCAAATCTGCTTAAGGAAATCACTTTTTTGTTCTGCAAGAATTCTTTCATATCTATAACTAGCTGATGGCCCGGCGTTGCACGGGTATTTAATTATAGCAATAACACTGTAAATGGATTCAAATAAAGATACTTTATAGTGGTGAATGAAATTATTTTTTTACAGCTTTATAAAAAGTACAATATTCAAATTATAATGTGAAATATTTGACAAAATGAATACAATACAACTAACACAAAACTTAATTATAAACAACATTTTTAGTTTCACCTCCAGGAGCAAGAACATATAAATTCTTGGGTGAACCCACCCTTGAGCAAGCAACATAGAGTTGTCCATGGGAAAAACAGGGGGATCTTAAATCCACTCCACAGTATGTAATAGTCTGTCCCTGTGATTTGTTGATTGTGATAGAGAATGCAAGTCTCAGTGGAATTTACAATCTCTTAAACTGAAAATGAAGATCTGTTGGAATAAGTGGCATCCAAAAGTTCCAGTATTGATTTAAATAACTCAATATGTGGAAACTCAGGTTGAAAAGAAACTCCATGCAGTTGTTTCCCGGTTCAGAATGGAACCTGTGTTCCTAGTTCAGCATATGTGAGTACTCATGTAATGTAATAACATTATGAACTGGGGTGCATGAAGGAAACAGTTACAAACACAGTTAGAACATACAAACTCTATATGTATGGTGTCCGTGGTAGAATAGAAACGATGTCCCTAGTGGTTATAGTGTCATAGAAAGTGTTTTATAGTTGGAATTACGGTGAGAATGGCAGCTTTTTACATCCTTTCCATTTACATGAATGGATGAAATCTGATTTTCTGTTTGTAGCTCCGCCAACGTGTGCAGGTGGGCAGCGAGACCCCCAGAACATATCACCCCAGGTAGTGAGGGATCTGCATACCAAGTTGCGTTCAAATCGGTCAAGCCGTTTTTGAATTACTGAGAGAATGGCAGCTTTTTACATTTTTTCCATTGACATGAATGGGTGAAATCTGATGCTCTGTTTGTAGCTCCGCCCACTTGTGCAGGTGGGCCGCGAGACCCCCAGAACATATCACCCCAGGTAGTGAGGGATCTGCATACCAAGTTTCGTTCAAATCGGTCAAGCCGGTTTTGAATTACTACGAGAATGGCAGCTTTTTACATTTGTTCCATTGACATGAATGGGTGAAATCTGATGTTATGTTTGTAGCTCCGCCCACGTGTGCTGGTGGGCCGCGAGACCCCCAGAACATATCACCCCAGGTAGTTGGAATTACTGTGAGAAAGGCAGCTTTTTACATTTTTTCCATTGACATGAATGGGTGAAATCTGATTTTCTGTTTGTAGCTCCGCCCACGTGTGCAGGTGGGCCACGAGACCCCCAGAACATATCACCCCAGGTAGTGAGGGATCTGCATACCAAGTTTTGTTCAAATTGGTCAAGCCGTTTTTGCGTGATTGCGGCACATACATACATACACACATACATACCTCCGATTTTATATATATAGATAAAGGCAAAGTGTCTCCCACCAAAAAGGAAAACTGATGTAAAGCTTATGGTTAATAGTAAACCCAAATTCAATAAGTATTTAGAAATACATTAAATATATGCTATTCACCTTTCAGTTATATTGCCTTAATATTTAACAAGCGTGCAATCAATTATTCATCATAAACATTCATCCACATTTAGTATTAGCATCCATTTTCACTCAGAAAAACAAACAATCATCTCTAGAAGGTGTTCCTAGGTCTCACATTTTAATTTTCTACTCAGTAATTTGAGCCAGCTCTGAAATGGATTGCCCCCCTGTTACTTCTAAATAATTAAAGATGATTCAAATTAAGTCAGACTGTCCATATAATTCAGACTAGATAAAGAGCACTCTTTAAAACAGAATTACCTTCTCATTACTCTGGCTTGATCAATTTCAGCAATATGAAGTGATTCTGTTCCTCCAAGTAATCCATCTTAGCTATTTGGCTTGTATCTTTCTCAGAATTGCAAGAAGAACATCGGCTAATAATTTTTGTGGAACCTAAATCAAAAATGAACTCCACAAGTTCCTCAATTTCGTGTGCTCTCATATCTTTTGCTCCATATTGTCTATGAAAGTTAATAGGGTGTTGGCTAAACTCACTGATTGTGCATCAGTACATATCTGCAAGCCTTTCAAATAGGCTTGTAATACTTGAACAAATTCTCTGCATGCTCATAACATTTCACAAGAAACCTCAGAAAGATTTTTCACATTGTCCAGAGGCATTACAGTGTTAACAAAATACAAGTCCTGTAAACTGTAACACATGAACCTGGCCAGTAAAGAGCCTACCTCTAGATCTGAAATTCTCAAATTGTATACATTTCACACGAATCAGCTCAAAGAATAGATTAAAGTAGTTCATACCTGCTAATTTTCTATCCTTGAGTCCCTCCAGACGTTTAAGTTTGTGCTATCCTGCCAGCAGAGAGAGACTGAGAATTACTGAGCTATGATGTCATCCCTTAAGAACCTTGTGCAACACCGACGCAGGCAGGGATCGTGAGAGGAGCCACCGCTGTGTCTTTCAATTTAAAAATACAATACGGCAAGGCGAGCAGGGAGCAGGCCAGAACGAGCAACAGCACGGAAAAACCACCGCCGCGTCTTTCAACTTAAAAATACAGTACGGCAAGGCGAGCAGGGAACAGGCCAGACCGAACAACAGCACAGAAAACAGAACCCTAAGCGCGCATGCGCACTCCTAACTGCCGGAGACCTACAGCTCACGGAAAACAGAACACGCAGGTAACAGTGCGCATGCGCGCTTAGGGTTTTATTATATTAAATAACTAGTTTAGCTTTGTATCATTTATTAATGAGTCACTTTTGTTCTCTGACCTTTTCAGACACCAATCATGTCAGTAAAAGGTATGTTCTAATCTATAAGGAACAGATTCTCTCTGTAAAAAACCCAAGTTTCCTGCTCCTCTGAGAACCTTATGAACAATGGTACATACATTTACCCTTGTCTTAAAGAGCCACAGAGTCAAACTAAACTTCCTTAACTTAGCTAGAATGCAGATACAGCAATTTAAACATCAATCTTTAATTACAATGTCTCAGGCTTTTTCACTAGACCTCATTTTAAATTCCCTAAATTTTAATATATTCACTTAATTTTGATCGATTCACAATCTCAGTTTTGATATCATCTGTGACACCTATCACACCTGTAAATTTCAGGAAATCTTCAACAGAAGGTACCAAAGCAGTAGTTACAAAGGGTGGGACACTGAAATTCCTGTCACTAACATTGTGGCCCATAGGCCACATCACTTTGAGGTTGAACATCCAATGTGTAGTGACAGATTTCCAGATTGTTACTTTGCAAATTTCATAAGAAGGAACTAATTAAACTTCTGGGATTGGATAACCAAAGAGAATATATGCAGAAAAAACAGCCTTTTAAACTCTGAGTAATTGCCACATAAAAACACGAGAACAGGCATACAGGATCAGACCAATGGTCCATCAAGCCCAGAATCCTTGTTTCCAAAAGTGGCCAATCCAGGTCACAAGTATCTGAATGCTGCTTTTCTTTAGCAGTAGCCTAATGGATAGTAAAGTGGCCTGTGGAACTGGGTTCAATTCCCACCACAGCTCCCTGTGACTCTGGGCAAGTCACTTACCCTCCATTGACACAGGTACAAAAAAAAAGTATCTGTATATAATATGTACCGTAAACTACTTGATTGTACCCACAGAAAGGCAGTATATTAAATCCCATTTCCTTTCCAGGTTCCACCGAAACGAATAGGGAGCTTATCCGATTCCCTTAAGCCTCTATACTCTTCAGATAGTTCAACATTCAATTTGATCTGCCTTACCGCACTCCTCTCATTTTTAAGATCCTGTAAAACAGATAAAGAAAACGTCCAAATACAGAAGGAAGGAGAATGCCACTTTGGGCAAGAAGGATGTTAGTGGCCTAAGTACCACCTTATCTTCCCTACAGACAAAAAAGGTTCTCCGCAGTACAAGTCTTGAAATTCTGAAATTCAACTAGCTGAACAAATAGCTACAAGAAAAACAGTTTTAAGGGTGATAACTTTTAAAGTTGCGGAATCCAGAGGTTCACATGGAGGAAGAAATAAGATAGACATGACTAAAGCTAAATCTCAGGGGGGAATCAACAGATGACGCAGTAGCTTGATAAGTTTAGCCCATGGGAAAAATGTACCATGTTTGGATGTAAAGCCAAGTTCTTTCCTTTCACTAGACCTCTAAAACAGGACATAGCAGTCAACTGATCCTTCAAAGGAGCAAATTCCAGCTCTTTGTCTAACCATCTTGCCCACAATCCAAAATATCTGGAACAAAAGAATGCAGAGGATAAAACACATTTATTTTAACATTGAAACTTGAGGGCAGAAAAAGGCCAAATAGCCCATCCAGCCTGCCCATATACAGTAACCATTATCTCTTCCTCGCTCTCTAAGAGATCCTAAGTGCCTATCCCATGCCTTCTTGAATTCAGACAGTCTCTGTCTCCACCACTTCTTCCAGGAGACTGTTCCATGCTTCTATCACCCTTTCTGTACAAATGTATTTCCTTAGATTACTTCTGAGCCTATCACCTCTTATCATCATCCTATACTCTCTCATTACAGAACTTCCTTTCAAATGAAAGAGACTCGACTCATTCGCATTTATGCCACGTAGGTATTTAAACATCTCTATCATATCTCCCCTCTCCTACCTTTCCTTCAAAGTATACATATTGAGATCTTTAAGTCTGTCCCCATACGCCTTATGATAGAAGACCACAAACCATTTTAGTAGTCTTCCTCTGGACTGACTTCATCCTTTTTATGTCTTTTTGAAGGTGCGGCCTCCAGAATTCTAAATGAGGTCTCACCAGAGTCTTATACAGAGGCATCAATACCTCCTTTTTCCTACTGGCAATACCTCTTCTTTATAGCTTTCACCATCACCTTTTCAATCTGTTTGGCCACCTTAAGATCATCACATACAATCACACCCAAGTCCTACTCTTTTGTCGTGTACATAAGTTCTTCACCCCTAAACTGTACTGTTCCTTTGGGTTTTTGCAGCCCAAACCCATGACCTTGCATTTCTCAGCATTAAATTTTAGCTGCCAAATTTCAGACCATTCTTTAAGCTTTGCTAGGTCCTTTTTCATATTATTCACACCATCCGGAGTGTTTACTCTATTGCAGATTTTGATATTTTCCGCAAAGAGGCAAATCTTGTCCAACAGCTCTTCAGCAATATCGCTTATAAAAATGTTAAAAAGATCAGGCCCAAGAACAGAGCCATGAGGCACACCACTGGTAACATCCCTTTCCTCCTTTGACCACTACCCTCTTGTCTTCCACTCAACCAGTTCCTGAACCAGCCCGTCACATTTATTAGACACCTATGTGGAACACTGTCAATGCCTTTGCTAAAATCTAAATAGACCACATCTAGCGCACTCCCTCTATCCAGTTATCTGGTCACACGGTCAAAGAAACTGATCAGATTTGTCTGACAAGACCTACCTCTAGTGAATCCACGTTGCCTCCGGTCCTGTAATCCACCAGATTCCAGAAATTTCACCATTCTCTGTTTTAAAAGTGTTTCCATTAATTTGCTTACCACAGAAGTCAGACTTACCGACTTGTAATTCTCTACTTCTTATTTACTTCCATTTTTGTGTAGAGCAGGGGTGTCAAAGTCCCTCCTCGAGGGCAGCAATCCAGTCAGGTTTTCAGGATTTCCCCAATGAATATGCATGTGATCTATTACATACCAAGAAAGCAGTGCATGCAAATAGAGCTCATGCATATTCATTGGGGAAATCCTGAAACCCCAACTGGATTGTGGCCCTTGAGGAGGGACTTTGACACCCCTGGTGTAGAGGGACCTCCATCTGCTCTTTTCCAGTCCTCCAATACCACTCCCAACTCAAGAGAAGCACTGAAAATGTCAGTTAGCCACCACAACTTCCCAAAGTTTTCAGCATCCTTGGATATACATCATCCGACCCCATCGCTCCAACTGCTCTTAATTTAGCTAACTCCTCACGAACACAACCCTCTGAAAATCGATCAGGGTCTACCAATCATCCATCCCTATTCACATTTGTCTTTTGCTGTCCCACTCCTGGTGCTTCAGCTGTGAACACAAAACAGAAATATTTGTTAAGCAATTCAGCCTTCAGGCAGTACGGGTTATTTTTTTTTGTTCTGTACCAAAGCAATGATTCACTGATGTCGTAATTTGACATATAAACTATCACCGACTACAGTCTTCCCTAAATATGATTGACTTCTTTATCACAGAATGTGAATTAGAGGCCCGTTAGGGGTCTGAGATGACAGAAGTGCACTTCCCTGCAAGTAATCTGGATTTAGTACAGACCTCAGAAATCAAGCGGAGATGGCAGCTCAACGAAGATAGGCTTAGGGCATGACAGCACTTTGTGCTGGCAGACTTAAGAATGGAAATGGAGAATTAAAATGGAATCTCTCTTTATAATCTGCAGTCAAAAGATATAGCTACAAATTTGATGAAAGGAGCTAATGCATTTTAAAAATACAGAACACAGCTACTGCAGATCCTAGCATCCTACTGTACAACGGATGAGAAGGTGGTACATGTGAAGAGGAACTATGCTGGAAACTACTCCTTTGCCCTCAGGCAAAAGAAACATAAGGTTGCTACAGTAAGGTAAATGTAAAAAGTGAACAAGCAAGCTAAAGTTTAAAAAGCTCACCAGCCAAAAAAAAATAAAAATAGAAAAGATTGTCAACCCTCACTTGACAGTGATGTCTAGTGATTTGCAACACTGAGCTACAAGCCTGAAAATTCTGATTTGATTCACAAATCCACCATACATATACTTGTTTTCATGAGCTAGGATAATAACATCCTACAGGAGTGGTCTTCGCTAATTTTTTGAGCAGGGGACACCTAATTACCTTGCTGACCATTTTACTTTTACAAGATCTGGACGTTCGTTGCATAACCGGGACTTTATTTGCATTTCCTTCTGTAAAAGGCTTTTAATTTAAACAATACTTCCACTGTTTACTTTCACTTCAAGCAGCTAGTTGGGATGCCGACTTTCATCGATTATTAGATAATTCAAATTTTTATTTGCATTTTAGGAAATTACTGAAAGCTAAATTTTGAATATTGAAAGCTAATTTATTGAGGAGTGTGTGGCGCAGTGGTTGAAGCTACCGCCTCAGCACCCTGGGGTTGTGGGTTCAAACCCCACGCTGCTCCTTGTGACCCTGGGCAAGTCACTTAATCCTCCATAGCCCCAGGTACGTTAGATAGATTGTGAGCCCACCGGGACAGATAGGGAAAATGCTTGAGTACCTGATTGTAAAACCACTTAGATAACCTTGATAGGCGGTATATAAAAATCCTAATAAAGTTAAATTTTTGGAAAATTGGCGATTTGTATTTTGCTGTGAATTACTCGGTCCTGTTTTAGGAGTCCTTTTATTAAGGTGAGCTAACCGATTTAGCACGCACTAAATACTAAGACATCCATTATATTCCTAAGGGCATCTTAGCATTTAGCATACGCTAATCTTTGGTGCGCACTAAACCGTTGAGCGTACCTTAATAAAAGGACCACTTATTTTGTTAAACGTACTGATCGGCAAGGTATTGTGATATATATTGAGTACGGCGTACAAACGATCCTACAGCCGTTTCCTACCTCAGCTATGGAACCGACTACCCACACAGATCAGATCGCTAGACTCATAATGACCTTCCGCAGAGCAGTAAATAATAATAATAATAACAGCTTATATACCGCAATACCGTGAAGTTCTATGCGGTTTACAAAAGATTAAGCAAAGGTACAAATTGACTGACTTCAAGAGGGGAAGAAGAAAGAGAAGTAATTAGACAGGAAATTCATTGTTGAGGAGAAAAGTGATCAAAAGGACAGTAGGTCGCTATTGAGAGGAAAGAGATAAGTGGATCAGTTGTCAAGATGTTTTAGGAACAGGTGTGTTTTTAGACGTTTCCTAAATTCCTCATAAGTAGAGGGCGAAAGTAATTGTTCTAGGCCTTTACCCAATGATGCTGCTTGGTGTGAGAGAAGGAATTCATGGTGTTTTTTCAGTTTGCAACCTCTCACTGGGGGGGAAACGAAGTTGGAATGTGAACTTCTCTTGTGTCTGTTGGTTGAGAAGGAGAAAAGGTCAGTAATGTATTTGGGGGCAAGTCCGTGTAATGCTTTAAAGCAGAAACAGGCAAATTTGAACTTTACGTGTGCCTTCATCGGCAGCCAAAGACCTTCCTCTTCCGCCAATCGGGCCATTAAAAAGTGCCTTCTCAATATACTTCTCCTAGTACTCTTCGCTATGACCAGTCTGTTCTCTAGAATAAGCTCTGTTATTGTCTACTGTAACTTATTTGTTGTCATGACTAGTCTGTTTTCAAATGATTGTGAATGTCTACTTGTAACCCGTTCTGAGCTTCTGGGAGAATGGGATAAAAATCGAAATAAATAAATAAATTTTATGTTACGTCATGTTCATTACCAGCAACCAGAATATATGTCATCTTTGCTTTTAATGCCTCGATCACCATCCCTTGTTATTTCCTGAAGAATTATTTTTGGAATTGTCCCTAAATTCTCAGGCACATTCACAGAGCATGGTGACGGCTCAAATGTAGAAATGAAATCATTTCACCAAAAAACATTCACTCAATATATGCCAGAGAAAACTAAAATGAATGTATCCGGGAGATATTAGTTGATCTATATCCCTGGAGAAACTGAGATCTATTTTCTCCATTTACCAGAACAAATATTTGGGGGAAGGATAAGAGTTTTTTTTGTCCTTTTTCTCCGATATACATTGAATGAATGATTTTGGTGAATTGGTATTATTTGACATTCAGCATGTTTGATTTGGGATGAAATCATTGGCATTTAGAAGAAAAATGCTGTCTGTAGCAGTATCTGTGCGGAGACTACTTCCATGGTCAGCTGACTAGACAGTTAGTGAATATGAATGCTTAGTCTCTTAATCCAAAGTTTTGGCTATAGATATCACTCCAGTAACTCCAGTAATCAATCAAACTCGTGGTTATCATTTTCCCCTCCCCTTATCAATCATCCCTTTCTCTCCCCTGTAACCCCCTCCCTTATCACCTTCCCAGATTGAGCATCCCTCTCTCTATCTCCCCTATCCTCCCCTTCCCTAAGCATCTCTCTCCCCACTATCCCCCTCCCCAAAGCAAGCATCTCGCTCTCTCTCTCTCTCCACTACCCCCCACTATCCCTCTCTTCCCAGAGCATGTATATCTCTCTCCTATCTCCCTTCCCCAGAGCATCTCTCTCCCCTATCCCCCCTCCCCAAAGGCATATCTCTTCCCTATCCCCCTCCCCCGAGCAATCATCTTTCCCCTATCCCCCTTCTCCAGAGCAAGCACCTTTTCCCCCTATATCCCCTCCCCTGATCAAGCATCCCTCTCTGTTATTGAGAAAGCATGGGGGAAGCCACTGCTTGCCCTGTATCAGTAGCATGGAATATTGCTACTCCTTGGGTTTTGGCCAGGTACTAGTGACCTGGATTAGCCACCGTGAGAACAGACTACTGGGTTTGATGGACCATTGGTCTGACCCAGTAAGGCTATTCTTAAGTTCTCTCCCCTATCTCCCTCTCCTGATCAAGCACCCCTTTTTCTCTCTCTTTCCACTATTCCCTCTCCCTAGAGCAAGCATCTCTCTCCCCCTATATCCTCCTCCCTTAATCAAAGATCCCTCTCTATTATCCCCCCCACAGCAAGCATCTCTCAATCCCCTATCCCCCTCTCTTGATTAAGCATCTTTCGCCCATCCCCCTCCCCTGAACAAGCATCCCTCTCTCTCCACCCTATCCTTTCTTCTCCAAGCTTATCTCCCTCCACTATCCCCCATCCCCAGAGCAAGCATCTCTCTCTCCCCCCCTATAATTCCCTCCCCTGAGTAAACATCTCAGCCACCATTTCACTCTTATGCCTTTCCCCCCTTCCATTTCTCCTCCCTTGGGTCAGGCAGGTTTTCCTAACTTCCCCCCCCCCCCCCCCCCCCGGTGCTGTAAACACATGGTCTTCATCGGCAATTAATGCAGACCCACAGCAGGCAGTCCTGAAGCCTTCCTTTCACCAGTCCTGCCTGCACGGCAACGGGATGATGCTGTCAGAGAAGGTGAGAGAAGGCCCCCGGCTGTCTAATGTCAGACTGCCTTAATCTTCGACGTAGAGTCACAAATTTACAACACTTGGTTGGGGGGGGAGGTAGGAGAAATCATAGAAACATGATGGCAGAAAAAGGCCAAATGGCCCATCTAGTCTGCCCATCCGCAGTAACCATTATCTCTTTCCCTATTGGCTAAGGCTCTTAACATTTGCATCTCCTCGTCTTACAGGCTAAGGCTCTTTACACCTGCATTGTGATGTCATAGAACTTTATGGTTATAGAAACATTGTAACATGATGGCAGATAAAGGCCAAATGCTTCCCATCCGCAGTAACCATTATCTCTTTCTCTCTCCGAGAGATCCCACATGCCTATCCCAGGCCCTTTTGAAATCAGACAGTCTCTGTCTCCACCACCTCTTCTGGGAGACTGTTCCACACATCTACCACCCTTTCCATAAAAAAGTATTTCCTTAGATTACTCTGGAGCCTATCACCGCTTAACATCATCCTATGCCCTCTCATTCCAGAGCTTCCTTTCAAATGAGAGAAACTCGACTCATGCGCTTTTACATCACATAGGTATTTAAACATCTCTATCCTATCTCCCCTCTCCCACTTTCCTCCAAAGTATACATACCTAGATCTTTAAGTCTGTCCCCATACGCCTTATGACGAAAACCAAGCATCATTTTAGTAGCCTTTCTCTGGACCGACTCCATAAGAACATAAGAACATAAGCAATGCCTCTGCCGGGTCAGACCTGAGGTCCATCGTGCCCAGCAGTCCGCTCATGCGGCGGCCCAACAAGTCCAGGACCTGTGCAGTAATCCTCTATCTATACCCCTCTATCCCCTTTTCCAACAGGAAATTGTCCAATCCTTTCTTAAACCCCAGTACCGTACTCTGCCCTATTACGTCCTCTGGAAGCGCATTCCAGGTGTCCACCACCCGCTGAGTAAAGAAAAACTTCCTAGCATTTGTTTTGAATCTATCCCCTTCCAATTTTTCCGAATGCCCTCTTGTTCTTTTATGTTTTGAAAATTTGAAGAATCTATCTCTCTCTACTTTCTCTATGCCCTTCATGATCTTGTAGGTCTCTATCATGTCTCCTCTGAGTCTCCGCTTTTCCAGGGAGAAGAGCTCCAGCCTCTCCAATCTTTCAGTGTATGAAAGGTTTTCCATGCCCTTAATCATTCGTGTCGCTCTCCTCTGGACCCTCTCATGTATTGCCATATCCTTCTTAAGGTAAGGTGACCAATACTGAACACAGTATTCCAGGTGCGGGCGCACCATTGCCCGATACAACGGCAGGATGACTTCTTTTGTTCTGGTCGTAATACCATTTTTAATAATACCCAACATTCTGTTTGCCTTCTTCGCGGCTGCTGCGCATTGCGCCGTTGACTTCATTGTTGTATCCACCAGTACACCCAAATCTCTTTCAAGGTTACTTCCCTCTAATACTAATCCGCCCATTTGGTAACTGAACATCAGATTCTTTCTCCCTATATGCATGACCTTGCATTTCCCTACATTGAATTTCATCTGCCATTTATTCGCCCACTCCTCCAGTTTGTTTAGGTCCCTTTGTAGGTCCTCACACTCTTCCGTAGTTCTAACCCTTCTACAGAGTTTAGTGTCGTCTGCAAATTTTATAACTTCACATTTCGTCCCCGTTTCCAGGTCATTAATAAATATATTGAACAGCAGCGGTCCAAGTATAAACCCCTGCGGATCTCCGCTCGTGACTTTCCTCCAGCCCAAGTAGTGACCCTTCACTCCAACCCTCTGTCTCCTGCCTGTCAACCAGTGTTTGATCCATCTGTGTACGTCCCCTTCCACCCCGTGGTTTCACAGCTTCCTAAGTAGCCGCTCATGGGGTACCTTGTCAAAGGCCTTTTGGAAGTCAAGGTAAATGATGTCTACAGGTTCCCCTTTGTCCAACTGGCTGTTTACCCCCTCAAAGAAGTGCAGTAAGTTTGTTTGGCACGATCTTTCCTTGCAGAAGCCATGTTGGCTCGCTTTCATCAGCCCATTTTTTTCGATGTGCTCACAGATGCTGTCCTTTATCAGTGCTTCTACCATCTTGCCTGGAACCGATGTCAAACTTACCGGCCTATAGTTTCCCGGGTCTCCTCTTGACCCCTTTTTAAAGATAGGTGTAACATTTGCTATCTTCCAGTCCTCCAGAATCTCTCCAGTTTTCAAGGATAGGTTGCAAACTCGTTGGAGTAATCCCGCTATCTCATTTCTTAGTTCTTTTAGTATCCTAGGGTGGATTCCGTCCGGGCCTGGTGATTTGTCGCTTTTCAATCTATCTATCTGTTGGAGGACATCTTCATGGCTCACCTCTATTGCTGACAGTTTTTCTTCTTGGTCACCATGGAAGATCACGTCGGGTTCCGGTACACTGATTGTGTCCTCGCTTGTGAAGACTGACGAGAAGAATTTGTTTAACCTGTCGGCTACCTCTTTTTGCTCCTTTATCACTCCCTTTTTGTCTCCATCATCCAACGGTCCTACTTCCTCCCTCGCCGGTTTCTTCCCCTTAACATATCTGAAGAATGATTTGAAGTTTTTTGCCTCCCTGGCCAGTCTCTCTTCGTATTCTCTTTTCGCTCTCCTAACCACTTGATGACATTCTCTTTGGCGTTTCCTGTGTTCATTCCAGTTTTCCCCCGTTTGGTCCTTTTTCCATTTCCGGAATGATTTTTTCTTGTCTCCTATCGCTTTCTTCACCTCATTGTTTATCCATGCGGGGTCTTTTGTTCGGTTTTTTTTTGCACCCTTGTCTAAATCTGGGGATGTACATATGTTGTGCTTCTTGCACTGTGCCCTTGAATAGAGACCAGGCTTGCTCTACAGTTTCTGTTTTCCTTGAGCTGTTTCTAAGTTTTTTTCTTACCATTGCTCGCATAGCATCATAGTTCCCTTTCTTGAAGTTGAATGTTGTCACTGTGGTTTTCTTCCCTTTTGCTGTACTTACTCCTAATTTGTACTGGATCATGTTGTGATCGCTGTTTCCTAGTGGCCCTACTACTTCCACTTCTTTTGCAGGTCCCCCTATTCCGTTGAGGATTAGGTCAAGAGTGGCATATCCTCTTGTTGGTTCCTTGACAAGCTGATCCATAAAGCAGTGCCTCACAGCCTCTAAGAATTCTGTTTCCCTTGCACAGTTTGAGTTTCCAATATTCCAGTTAAAATCTCCCATTACTGTCACATTCCTGTTTTTGCCTTCCCGCCTCAATTCTGCTGCCAGATCTTTGTCGTTTGCTTCCGTTTGTCCAGGTGGACGATAGTATAGACCCAATCTTATGTCAAAGCCACTTTTTCCTGGTAATTTGACCCATAATGACTCCAGTCCTTCCGCCTTTGGTTCTATATCCACTCCGGACGAGGGAATGGTGTCTTATGTATAGTGCTATTCCTCCACCCTTCTTGTGGGTCCTGTCTCTTCTATAGAGTTTGTACCCTGGTAGCACTACGTCCCATTGGTTATCCTCGTTCCACCATGTTTCTGTGATTCCAATGATGTCTAGGTTTTCTTTTTTGGCTATGGCTTTTAATTCTCCCATTTTGGACTTTAGGCTCCTTGCATTAGCGTACAAGCAATTTAAGTCCTGGTCGTTTCTTTTCTCTGCTGGTTTTACATGTGTTTTGCTCCTCTTACCATCCCCTATTTGGGCTGCCAGTCCCTCATTTCTGTTCCTTTCTTCCTTATTTTTTGGTGTATCTTTTCTGTTCCTTTCTTCCTCATTTTTTGGTGTATCTTTTTCGTCTGCAACCTGATTTCCTGATCTCTCCTGTTCCTCTAATTTTATCTGTTTGCCCTTTTTGTTGGTCAACAGCTTCTGTTGTTCGTCTCTTGCCTGTTCCCAGCATTTTTCCCACTCAGTATCTTCTTTGGATACTCTTGTCCGAACCGTCGACGTCAGGTCGACTATCGGCTTTCCCCTTCTTCTCAGTTTAAAGCCTGCTCAATTCCTCTCTTGACGTTGTTTGCTAGCAGTCTCGTTCCTGCCTTGCTCAGGTGTTGTCCGTCCCTCCTGAAGAGCTTGTTCTTCCCCCAAAAAGTTGTCCAGTTCCTTTTTATATCTTTTTGAAGGTGCAGATCTGTGGAGAGTGGGAGCAGAGACACACAAAAACCCCCAAAATGATGGCAGGAGCCACCAAGAGGTCTCTAAGGACTGCTATTGTCTGCAGACCTTGCATTGAAAACCACTGGCCTATAGGGTTCTGAAAATCCACTCACTTTAAGCCAGTGGCTTTTGACTCCTGGAATTCAGATTTGGATTAGCAGTGGACTCATGCTCTAAGCATAGAGCATATGATTAGTCCAGTTCTGGATTTCTGACAACCTCATCTTGAAGCATTATGGGTATACAGCTCTGATTTTAAAAAAAGTAGAATCAAAGGCTACAAAAAAAAAAAAAAAAAAGACATTGTTTTAGGATGCAAGATCAAAAGCAAGATCAAAACCAGGATTGACAAGAAGTCTCCCTGCTGCAACTGGGTAACTGTAGCTGGTGCAACTGTGAGAAATAGCCCCATGGTAGTGTGCAGGGAGAAGAATAATGAGACAGCTGCATCAGGGAGGGCTAGGCAAAAATAGAGGAGAAGATGGTGAGAAGCAAGAGATATTTAGTGGGGAAAAAGGGAGAAAGAACATATGGTAAGAGACTTTGAAGAAATTTTGATTCCCCAACCATCTGAATTATTTAGTACAATACCGGGTACTCTGATGTTGTTATATAAATTACTACTATGATACCACTTATGAAAAAGCAGGATGGCTTGACTGGAATAAGAATTTATTAAGGGGAAGATTCAGAATGGAAGTGGGTGGAAAAAATACCTTTAGCTAAGAAAAGCAGTGGATTACCATTTGTATTGTCAGACAAATGTAGCAGATTGTATCTAATTAATAAATAGCAATGCATAATTTGAGTGCAAGCTATATGAAACGCCAAAGTCCTACATAAAATCTAAAAGCATATAAACACATGCCTACTACAAGTCTGGGCAAAATGATCGTAAAACATAATTACCGAACACACAGACAAACACGGTTAATGGGACAGAATCAACACAGATTCAGCCAAGGAAATCCTGATTGATAATGGTGAGCCAGTTGATAGAGGGATATTTCGATATGATGTCCAAATCAAAGTCTAGACCTTTTGTGGAACACGCACAAAAATCCAGCAGCGAACATGACCATTTCCAAAACAGGAAAAGTCTATCTTTTTTGTTTCAAAAATGGCCATTTCTTACATGTGCTTGTCCTCAGTGTGTCTATCTCTTGGAACCATTTTAGAAAAAAAACACATCCCCCAAAAAATGCAAATAATAATTGTGTGACAGGGTATTTATTCTGTCACCAGCCAGCAGAGGGAAGTCTCAGCATTATTTATTTATTTGGTTGGTTTTATATCCCACCCTCTCCAATGAGCTCAGAACAGGTAACGAGGTTGACATACATAATGTATAGACATACAAATTATGAATTTACATGTGTACACTAACGTCAGATATACAGTCAAGTTTAGTATATAATTTGGTCTTTTTAAGTTAACAAACGGTTATTTACATCTTCAGTTAACAAACAAGAGTGGATCTAGTTCAGCATACATTAGAATACATATAGTTGGAAGGGAGTGATTGGATTTATGGGAAGAGGTACGTTTTTAATTGCTTTCCTGAAGTTCGGAAGCCCTTTAGAAGAAGGAGCTCATTTGAATAAAGATGTTACAAAGACACCTGGGAGCTCTCTACTCACCCTGAGTGAAAAAGGAATTTGAAAACAAGAGTTCCAGAACAAAGACCTAGGAAAAGCAAGAGCCAGGGGTAGAATACTGACAAAAGCCTAACCTTCGGTAAGCCTGACCTTGACCAGCCTGTGACTGATATAGCTTTGAGTACTCAAGCTTGACAACCAGTCATGACCGGTGGAGGGTGTCCAAATGACCAGGAGAATATTCAGGGAGACAGAGTGATCAGGAGTATCCTCACGGAGTGACTGGTAACAACAGTATCTATGGTTTCCTGGCTGATGGTGACCATTGAGTGACCAGTGGAGGGACTGGTAATGGTACTGAAAGAAGCCAGAAGTCCTGTGAGGGTTGAAGAGGACTCACTGGTGACCAGAGGTACCGGTGGAGACAGGAGCAATCTTTGATGGCAAGAAAGAAGTTGCTGATGGAAGGAAAAGAAGACCAGAGGAACATTTACAATATGTGTCAGTGGTGGGTTGCCAAAACCAACTAAGAGGAATCCAGGAAGAATAACAAACACCCCCACGTGAGGAGGCAAGGGAGAGGCTGTGGGCTAAGAAAAATTAGCTTCACCTCATCAGATACCTGAAGAGGTTTATTCAGTGCTGGACAAGCAGGATTTTATTTTCTGTGAGCTTAAACTACAATCACCTGACAAACAGGCAAAACCCTGAGAGAGTGGTTACTAAACCTAACCTCTCAAGACAAGGAACTGGTCGACACAGGATGTTGTCCTTACATGCCCGGTTTTGAGGGGAAGGAAATGTGATAGGGTGTATATCCCATAACCATCCAGCAGAGGGAAGTTTCAGCATTAGAAGGAGCTCATATGAATTTATATGCTGCAAAGACAACTGGGAGCTCTCTATTCACCCTGAGTGAAAAAGGAATTTGAAAACAAGAATTCCAGAACAAAGAGCTGGGAAAGCAAGAACTCCTTCTGGAGCTCAGGTGACTTGTGAGGGGAGGAATGCTGGTGAAAGCCTAACCCTTGGTAAGCCTGACTTTTGGCCTGTGACCAATAGAACTGGGGTGACTGGAGAGTACTCAAGCTTGACGACTGGCCGTGATTGGTGGAGTGTGTTCGAGTGAACAAGAGTCCTCAAGTAGAGCCCGAGTGACCAGGAGTGTTCTCAGGGAGTGACCAGTAACAGGAAAGTCCATGGGGGACCAGTGGTATCCTGGCTGATGGTGACTGGCAGAAGGACTGTCGGGATTGTTGGCAACCAGTGAAGAGACTAGTAAAGATACTTGAAGCAGCCTGAAGAAACAGAAACCCTTGACTGATGGTGACTGGTGAGTGACCGGCAGAGGGTCTGGTAATGGTACCAGAAGCCGTGTAAAGGTTGAAGATACCCGGTCATAACCAGAGAGTCTGGTGAAGTCTAGAGTGATCTTTGGTGGTCAGAGTAACCAGAGAAGTGTGTTCGGAGGAGCCTGGTCGTGTTTTTAGGAAAGCATAGAGTGGTGAACTGTGTAGAAGAACCTGGTGGAGGAAGGAAAAAAAGAACAGAAGAACCTGGTGGTGGCGAAGTAATGGGAGGTGACTGCTTGGCCTGTTCATAAATTGTTAGGGCCCAATTAGCACTAATTATCTCATTAACCAATTGAATTGCATGCACAAATTGGGCATATGCCAAATTTGCATGTGCAATTTTGAGTGCCATATATAGAATCTGACCTTAAGTACCAGAAATGGATAAACTGCATACAACAAAATATAAAACTGTTCTAGTATAAATACGCCTTACCTAATAACTCATTTTAATAATCTACATGAATTTTCGTTCAACAATTCATTTAGGCAAATTAAATCAAACCATTTTAATTAGTAGAATTTTAGAAAACTGCAAAAACTTTTTTTTCCATATTTGATAAACATGCAGTCCCCGGGTTACAAACGTCCAACTTACATTGGACTCATACTTATGAAACGGGATCCTACCTCTCCTTTTGTGTCCCAATGCACCCTTCCTCATCCTGAGAAAACAAAAAAAAACTCTGTGGAGTGACGATGTTCCTAAATGGACTTTATTTGAAAGTATCAAAGTTCCAAAGGTACACTAAAATCATCCACATAAAATAATTCCATCCACATAAAAGTAAATCATCCACATAAGAGCCTTAAAGGGCTTTTATGTGGATGGAATTATTTTATGTGGATGATTTTAGTGTACCTTTGGAACTTTGATACTTTCAAATAGAGTCCATTTAGGAACATCGTCACTCCACAGAGTTGTTTTTTTTTTGGTTTTCTCTGGATTTTCTTCTTTGTGAATATTTTGGGGTCAATTCCTTTTGTTTTTTTCCCTTCCTCATCCTGGCCAGCTGCACTTCTCGTCACAAAGCTGCAAGCAGCGGCTCCTACATGCCGCCCGTAGCTGACCCAGAAGCCTTCTGTTTGAGGTCACAGGGAAGACTTCCGGGTCAGCCGCAGGCCATGTGTAGGAACCATGACTGCGTATCTGTGAAAAGAAGTGTGGCTGGGAAGGAGGAGCTGGCCAGAACAGCAGTGCATACTAAGGGGGGGAGGGGAATAGTGTGCCCCAGGTGCAGTGTGTGAACTTCTTCCAGAAGTGGCAGCATTCACAATTCACTGCTCTGCTGGCATCAGGCCTTTGTCTCTGCTGGGTCCTGCCAGGACCCAGCAGAGTCAAGGACCTAGGAGTTAAGGAGACCTAGGACTAGGGACTGGACCAAGAGCTGGAATTGTTTTCTGTCGAAGACAGTGAAAGGATCTGTCAAAGACAGTGAAAGGATCAAGCCACAGGCAGCCAATAGCAAAACCAAAAGCTACCAGAGCTTTTAGTTCTCTTTCTTTACCTGGTCTACTAGAGACGAAGAAATACTTTCAGACTATATATGCATTGGCATATATAGTGGAGGAACCAGCAATTTGCTCTGTCACTCCCTATTGGAAGAAGGGTATATTTCTCACTGGTCCGGACTGGTCTAGCATGGATGAAGAACATCATTACATTAACATATTCTACTTTAGCACCATTTTCAAAGAGGATTAAATTGATCTGACTATGGGAATAATGCCTAATGTACTGCAAAGTTTGCACAGAAAAGTAATTTATTAAAAGGGATTAGAAAACGTTCCTTGTAAATGCAATCTCACAAAAGAATAACCAGTGTTTTAGCTGCTATTAAAGAATTCACTTAAAACATATGGTGAAAAAGATAACAATTGCCAGCCATATCAAAAAAGTGTCAAATTTTTCTTTTGTGCCAGGGTCCTTTTAAACAAGTGGATATTTTCCAATTCTGTTTATCTCCTCTGTTCAGGCGGCTGGATTTTCAGCTTTCAAATTATTTAAATTTAAAAAAAGCCCAGCATAACAGGTGTACTGTGAGCATTTAAAACCTTGAAATGTAACACAAATGTGTCTCAAAGTTAGAAGGAAGAACACCATGCCTTCATTTAAAAAAAAACAAAACCCAACTCACCTGATAGTAACTTCGAACTGCATTGCAGAAAGCTTCATCTGCTACAATTTGTGTCTCCCCATTCAAAAAGGCCTGAAATCGTTCCTTTATTATCTGTAGTTGCTGCTTATTGAGCTAAAAGTAAAAATAATAATAATTAGCATCTAAAAAATAGGTTTATTCCATGAAAATTCAAAAATCAAACATTTATATTCTTACTACAAACAACAAACTCATGGTAACAGGCAGAAAATATATTAAAAGTACACTTTGGGCCATATTCTATATATGGACCAACTAGAATGGCACTTAGCTCAATTCTATATAAGGCACATGCCATATATAGAATAGTTAGACATAGGCCCTCAAACTAACATCTCACCCTTAATATAAAATCATTATAGGAAAAAAGAAGGGAAATAAGATGATCATGAAAATATGTGAATATATCTCAGATTTCCATCATAATACACGGAACATTGTTCCTTTCAAAAAAATCCTTTAAATGTTTATCAAAATCTTAACATGCTATACGTTGATTTTGCAAACATTGAAAATACTATAGGGATTGAGCATGTCATAAATTTGAAGAACTCAGATCATAGGATCTCCTATGATCTAGGGTGACAGGTCAAAAGTGTGCGACAACAAAGGCATGCCGACAACCCAGCGCAGACAACTGAGCGCAAGGCAGAAGCACACAGAAGAAAAACAGTATTTTAAGGGGCTCTGAAGGGGGGTGTGAGGGGAACCCCCCCACACTTTACTTAACAGAGATCGCGCCGGCGTTGTGGGGGGTTTGGGGGATTGTAACCCCCCTCATTTACTGGAAACTTAACTTTTTCCCTCTTTTTTAGGGAAAAAGTGAAGTTTTCAGAATGTGGGGGGTTACATCCCCCTAATACATATACTCTCAGGAAAAGGGTCAGTTAAACTCCAATTATATTACCTCTAAATCAGAACCCCATATGGACAACAAACCTCCCCTCTGCAACACTAAAAGCCTGTTAATGTTGCAGAGGGGAGGTCTCTGTTAAGTAAAGTGGGGGGTTCCCCTTCACACCCCCCGTCGGAGCCCCTTAAAATACTGTTTTTCTTCAGCGCGCTTCCGCCTTGCACTCAGTTGTCTGCGCTGGGTTGTCATCACGCGCTTTTGTCTATGAACCATGATCTAGATATCATTTTAGGTCCGCATCCTGTGCTCTGTTTTTTAATCAAGTCAAAAGTGTGTGCTACTATCTAAACATTAATATGAATGTTCATAAATCTTTATGGTGGTGAAACCTCTTCAACTTAGCCCTTGAGCGTTATATAAAACATAAGTTTTTTTTATGTAGGATGTTACCATAATAGAAACAAAGAAGGTAGCACTTATCTTAATGTGGAATTAACCAAAGTCAGCGCCGAGACTGCCATGCAGACTCCAAATTCTGGGAATTATTCTAGACTTACAGCTATCTATGAGAAAGCAAGTAAACAAACTAGTTCAAATGGTATTTAATAGACTGAAAAAATTGAGATGAATTAGGTACTCTGTTCAGCTGTTTGCAAATCACAAATAAAGTATTCCATTTCGATCTGGTTTTTATACAGCTTTCCCAAAGATTTGGCTGCCTTTGTTTTTATATGGGAAGATAATTGGATGGTCTTTCAGACATGGGTGTAGAAAAGAACCAACACAATGTAGTAGACGAACAGGAAAATAAGTGCCTTTTAAATGTTCAACATGTTCCTTGATGCCAACAGCAATGACAGATTGTTCACCCTCTCCAAGGTAGGGAGAACGAGAGGACACTCTCTAAAGTTGAAAGGGGATAGATTCCATACAAACGTAAGGAAATTCTTCTTCACCCAGAGAGTGGTAGAAAACTGGAATGCTCTTCCGGAGTCTGTTATTGGGGGGATTCAAGACAAAGTTGGACAAGTTCCTGCTAAACTGGAACGTACTCAGGTGAGGCTGGACTCATTTAGAGCACTGGTCTTTGACCTGGAGGCTATTGCGTGAACGGACTGCTGGGCACGATGGACCACTGGTCTTACCCAGCAGCGGCAATTCTTATGTTCTTTTTTTGCTTGAACATCTGACTCTCTTGGTGCAGGCAATTATATTGTCCTCCCTTGATTATGGCAACCTTTTGAATGCTGGCTGTTCTGAAGGTTGTTTAAATTGCCTTCAATTACTGCAGAATATAGCAGCTAAATTTATGGGGGGGGTTTACCCCTTATTTCACACAAAACTCCACTGGATACCAATTCATGCTTGATGTAAATTTAAAATGTGTACAGCTGTCTTCCAAATCTTCAATAGGATGGCACCCATGAAGGATTTGACTGCTTTAGAATTGTCAAAGAGTAATCGTGTCTCAAAAGATTTGCAAATTTTATTTCTATCTGCTTGAAAATTTCACGTCAAGCGATATATCAAGCTGTTAAACTCTAGATCAGTAGTTCCCAACCCTGTCCTGGAGGACCACCAGGCCAATCGGGTTTTCAGGCTAGCCCTAATGAATATGCATGAGAGAGATTTGCATATAATGGAAGTGAGAGGCTCCATGCTTATTCATTAGGGCTATCCTGAAAACCCGATTGGCCTGGTGGTCCTCCAGGACAGGGTTGGGAACCACTGCTCTAGATTGCTCTCCCAGTGGCTCTGAGAACGGAACCTTCTTATATAAAGTTCTGTAAATTACTGAAAACATCTCTCTTAAGAAGGGAAAAGTAATATGTAGAAATAAAACGAAACAAAAATAATCCAAAGTGATATGTTTTTTATTGGACTAACTAGAGCATGGTTAGATTAGCTTTCAAAGGTAATCCTTCTTCTTCAGATTAACTTCGAAAGTTAATCTAACCATGCTCTAGTTAGTTCAATAAAAAAAGGTATCACTTGGGTTCTTTTTGTTTTATTTCTACATATTATCTTTAAGAGTGGACTAACACGGCTGCCACATCATTTCACTCAAGACAGCCCATGTCCAAAAAGATGAACATTGTTATTTAAAACCTAGTGCTTGGCCCATTCAGGTTACAGAAAGGCATTCCAAATGAGCAGCTGTCTTCTAAGAGATTAAGGCAAGTCACCTCCATAATTCCCTACTGGTTGCTGTCCACCCCCCACCCCACCCCAATTTGAAACCATCAAGGGATACTGGCCTCTAAGACAGGATCAGGAACTAAGAGCATTCATGGTATTAAAATATTTTTAAAAATTAATTTCTTAATAGACCTCCATGCAGAGTTGAGAAGTAGCCTAATGGTTAGTGCAGCAAGCTGAGAACCAAAGGACACAAGTTCAAATCCCACTTCAGTTCTTCGTGAAAATTTTATTCTAAATTGTCAACCCTCCAGGGACAGAAAAATACTGACTGTACCTGCAAACACGGATGTCTTTGTGGCAGCATAGAAATGTCCATGTTCAAGATTTGTATAATGTCCAGACACCTGTACTGAATATCCAGGTTCATGCAGCTGACTATCTCTTGCCTAGTCAAGTGAGATATTATTCAGCACCTAAGGTGAACCAAGAAGGTGAATTCATGACGGTATAGTTGGCAATGGAGTGTAATCTCGTTGCTCTCCACTTTCTCCATTATTATTTAACATCTATTTGTCAGCCATAATTTCTAAAATAAATTCCATAAAGCGTTCCCATTTGGAAAACCCACCTTTTTAATGTAGCCTTCAATCCATAAACCTACTCCCCACTACCCTAGCCGGCTGTTTGTCCATCTTGTGTAGATTGTAAGCTCCTTCGAGCTGGGACTGTCTCCTTTGTGACTCTGTACAGCGCTGAGTACATTTGGTAGCGCTATAGAAATAATTAATAGTAGCAGTAGTAGTAGATTTTCTAAGAGAAATTCCTATTTGGAAAAGAACGTGAAATTCCTATTTGGAACGAGAAATTCCTATTTGGAAAAGAACGTGAAGTCCCACAGAGATTTTCAAAAGTTGCTCTCTAAATTTCCCATATATACAGACAAAAGTTGCTCTCTAAATTTCCCATATATACAGAGGGCCAGGTGCATGTCACATCTACCAAGAACAAATAATAAATATTAAGGTTATTTTAGGCTGTTTCACCCCCCCCCTCTACAAAACAGACAGAGGAGGAGAGATTTAAGAAACAGATGGAATGCTTTAAGTTACCAGAACAGGAATCTCCAAATTTAGGGTTTCTTTTACTAAATGGCAAAAGATGTTTTTAGCGTGGGCCAGCGAGATAAATGCTCCAACGCTCATAGAATTCCCATGATCACTGAAGCATTTACCTCTCCAGCCCGCACTAAAAACCTCTAGCACCATTTAGTAAAACCCAGCCTTAGACCTCAAAGACCAAAAAATAGTATGGGTTTCAAGATTTTATTTTTCACAAATATGTTAAGGGATATGTTAGATGGTTTGCTACCACAGTAAGCAAATATCTCATGCATGATGTTGTATTACAAAATGTAGTAGATTAAAGCCACTAACAAACAAATATAAACTAATTTGCAGCCCTCAAGGATCAGATCTGGGCAGCTCTGTCCTAGAATATTCACCAATGCAACTACTGGGTAAAGTTCAAGCAAAAGGAAGTGTAGTAATTATGGGCGAAGAGTGAGGAAGGAGTTTGACTCATTGTTACAACCAGCGTGAGGAAGAAGCCACTGGCGAAACGCGTCAGGACCCGACAGGACCCGCTGGAGTGAGACAACTTCCTAACCACTTAAAGTTAAGTTTTTCAAATAAGCTCACATTTTATTATTTTGAAGAAAATAGTTTTACTAAGGAATGGACACTTCAAATTATACAATTATTACACACTATTTAAAACCTTTCTACCGGTTGAAGATGATGTAATGATAGACTCTTGAAAGCACTTACAGGGGTTCGTCCCCGGTTTGGTGATTTTCTTACCATCTATTGGTTCTGAGCACCTTCTCGGTTATAAGGATTTTTATTTTGTTCACTGTCCCTTTATTTTGTTTTGTTGTGTCTAGAATATTCACCAACATACTACCAGTAGCCACAGGCTTCTCAATTCTCATCCTCCATGTCTGTAAGCTATACAAATTGACTTTGTTGCATATATATGCAAATGCATCCGATGAATATTCATTGTGGCTTATCCTGCAAACCAGACCCTGTTGATAGCCCTTGCTAAGTCCTCCTCTTCCTCCCCATCCCCCCCAAGGCAACTTTGTCTTTGCTCTTATCCAAAATTGCAATATTTTTGGACTGCAGAAGCAACTGTGCACTATGGCCAAGAATGGGTAAAGAAGTCGAGATGCCAAAGTTTCATTCCCTTATGCTTGATTTATACCACCCAGGTGTTGCCTGATGCATCAATTTTATTGAAAGGTTTAAGGCCATTCTATTCTTTCATTCTTTCACAGTCCCCTGCAGGCCGCATATCACTTTAAATGGTTCTCCCAGCTGACAACCTTATTTGCTGGAATGCTTAATATGAGAGAGCAGTAAAGTACTTCAACACTCTATTTTATGAGACTTAGAGAAAACAAACACAGGTTTCTGGATCTTAAAAGAACTCAAGAGTTTTTCACATTCCTCTAACTTGGTCCTTCTTGCCTTCTCTCTTTCCAGTCTAAATATAAACAAAGACCCATATTCTCTAAATGGCGCCCTACCAGCACCTAAGTTAAGTCCAAAATTCCATTTAAAAGAGGACTTAAAAGAAATTTCAAGGTGCCTATCAGCGCCTAAAAAAATGCTACCAGAATGGTATCTCCTGAGCCACTTCATGAAATCTAATGCCACTGTAGACACGGCTAATGCCGGAAGTGGCGTTGGTGCCATAAAATGCCTAGGTATGCACAATTCATGTCAAAAGTAGGCACCAGAAATGTAGGCCTTGAAAATCCTGGCCTACATTTCTGGCGCCTACCTTTGCAGGAGGCGCGATTCTCTACACTGTGCCACTGTGTGATTGACATGCGTTTGGTGGCTGCTTCCAACGGTGCCGTTTAGAGAATCCGGGCCAAACTATATAACAAGTAAACAAAAACATAACTAATACTGTACTGGCCATGAAAATGATGCAAGTATAGTAACAGAAAAAGACCTAAATGGCCCAAGCAATCTGCCCAGCAGTGATTTGCTACTTGAGATAGATATGTTCACAAATTCACATACTGAATACCTAACTTAATTTTTCTTCTCCCCCATCCTTTACTCAACCTATTCAGTTGTACCACTACCATTGAGGATTGCAAATGCTCCTCTGATCAGGTCATTCCTAAGTAGTTTCTTGTTTTAGGTTGTAAATGGGTTGTTAACTGCTACTTCCTGAAGGCCCTTTACTTCCTTCCTTCTGAGTCTAAGGATCATCTCTGTCAAGGGATCTCAATCAGTGGTGTCCACACACCCAAGAAATACGGAAAGAGGTTACAATGGTGCAGAGAAAGGTCTTGAAATCTGAGGCAATATATTGAGACTATCTAGTCTAGACAGTGTGAAGGCAGTAATAGAACAGTCACTGTATTTTTCGCTCTATAAGACCTGTAGAGGAGGAAAAACCAAGAAAAAAAAATTCTGAACCAAATGGTGTACCCTGTCCCACTACCCTGCCCTGTTCCCCCTCTTGTGGTCTGGTGGTAGGCTGGGACAGGGCAAAGGGCAGGCAAGCAAGAAAGCAAGCAGCCCCCCCCCAAAAAAAAAAAAAAAAATAAAATAGAACTCAGTATTGTAAAACTGTAGGATAATGTCCCACATTCATTATATTTTTAAAACAAAACAAAAACCATTTACGGCCTCTTTTACCAAGCCGTGCTAGCGGCTGCTCTGTGCTAATGGCCCTGAAGCCCATAGAGATTTGAAGGGCTTCGGGGCGGCAGCCGCTAGCGCAGCTTTGTAAAAGAGGCAGTTAGCAGTGCAGGTGTTTAAAACCTATTCTATCTTTCTTCCAGAAAACTTGGCATAATTTAAAGTACAGGGTTATTAAGATGTACTGTAAAATGTGATAACCTACTGTATCTCAGACAGATCATTTGGGCTCTTTAGAGCAACATCTCTTCTCTCCCCATTTACCAAATCCTTTCATTTTGGTATCTTTAATGCAAAAAGGAAGCAACCGATAATCTTAAGTTAGATATTACACCGATCACAGCCCAGAAAAAGAACAAGAGCACATTTACCACTCCCAGCAACACAAACTCACTCTACAAATCAAAACTAAAGTGGTCAAAGGCAAAAGTTAATAAACAATATGCATGCTGTCAAAGTAAAGCAAAATGCAGCACAGAGCATCATTCAAGTAACTTGGGGAGGGGGAAGACAGGCAGCAAAAGTTTTTCTTCCCCCCTTGCAACTTACCGTAGTGACAGAGAAACGAGAGAAGGCTTTTGCAGCATTTAAACGAACACTGCCTAGCCAGGGAGATCGGCGGGGATGTAGCTCAGTCCCAGGTGGCTACAGTTCACCAGCAGCTTGGTGCCAGAGCAGCAGGGGAGGGAGGCAAGAGTCGAGCAGCACTTGGAGACAGAAAGCAAAAGTTTTCTTCCCCCCTTGCAAAGGGAGAATCAGCGGGGACACGGCTCAATCCCCGGTGGCTGCAGTTCACCAGCAGCTTGGTGCCAGAGCAGCCGGGGAGGGAGGCGGAGCCGAGCAGCGAAAGCGAAAGTGGAGCTGAGAAGCACTTGGAGAACTGCAGTGGAAAACGGCGGTAACCCAATCCTGTCAAGCGGGGCAGGGTTACCGCGGTGGGGGTGGGGGGGGTTTGTTGTATTCGCTCCATAAGACACACCCTTATTTCCACCCACGTTTTGGGGAAAAAAAAGTGCGTCTTATGGAGCGAAAAATACGGTACTAGTAGTTAGGCTTACCAGATGTCCGGGAAAACTCAGACATGTCCTCTTTTAAAAGGGCTCTCCGGGTGCCCGGATGGACTTTCCAAAACCCAGCAGTTTGTCTGGGTTTTGGAAAGTCCCAAGCTCCAGCTGCATCTGGAGGGCCTCTGAGCACGCACAGATGATGTCACATGCATTCATTTATGCTCAGAGTCCTTCCAGACCCAGCCTGGAGGTCAGGAATGACGAGATGAGGCTGTGGGAATGGGGCTGGGGGCGGAACAGGGCAGGGCAGAATGGGATGGGGCCATGCATCCAGAATTTTCTTTCACAAAATATGGTAACCCTACTAGTAGTATGAGTGTGTACTACTGTTATTTTAGAAAGATGTTAGCATTTATTACTTTTAGTAGCTAATAGAGACTTATGTATCTATCAGTGGTCACTAGTGGACAAGTGGTTTAGGAAGGAGATGTGAAAGTTTCATTGATCAATTAAAGAGGTGCAGGAGCTAAAAAATTTAAGAACCCCTTATCCAGCATCGGTCTCTCCACAACTCTTCTGGGTGAGTGTTCCAGACATCTACTATCATTTTACTGAAAATATTATTTTCCAACATCATTCTGTAGTCTACCACCTTGGATCTTCATGTTCTCAGTGCTATAACTTCTTTCCCATTGAAAAATGATTGCTTCTTGTGCACTATAAATGCACAACTGTCCAAGGTGGCAGTATCTTCTCATCATATAAGAGCACTGACACCTTGTGATCATTGCCAGTATTGCAGCCACTTATAATACATTTGTCTAGAGCAGTGTATCGCACACCAGTGTGCCGTGGTACACTGGGGAAGAGGAGAGGTGCCAGATGACTGTCAGAAGAGAAGCTTCCGCCCCCCCCCCCACACACACACACTACTGCTTGCAGGCTCCGACAGCTTTGAAGAAGTTACTCAAAACGTGCCGCGAAGGTAAAAGGGAGGGAGGGAGAGAGATAGATAGATTTGGGTAAGTAGGAAGGAGGGAAGGGGGCTGCGCAAAGGGTGCCGAAGGGTGGTGAAGTGGCGAGAGGGAAGGGTGGTGGAAGAGAGGAACAGACACTGAAGGGAAATGAGGAAGACAGAGTGGGGAGAAGATGCTGAAGGGAAATGGGGAAGAGAGAGAGGGGAGAAGACGCTGAAGGGAAACCATCCCTTTTTTAATAATTCCTAACATCCTGTTTGCTTTTTTTTGGCGCCGCCTCACACTGGGCGGAAGGTTTCATCATATCATCTACGATGAAACCCAGATCCTTTTCTTGGGAGCTAACCCCCAAAGTGGGCCCCAGCATCCGGTAACTGTGATGAGTTTAAAACTGGTTCCTCACTTATTGTTTCAGCAAAATATTTTTAGTAACAGATCTCCCACACTATTTCTGATTTTGATTTGGGCATGTGAAAATAATTGTTCTATTAGACTGTGATATTATATCTATTATAATCCATTGTTCTCGTGTAAGAAAATGCTGTATCTGATCAGCTATTGTTATTTGTCAAAGAACCAATTATAACTGTACAATCTACTAAAACAATCACGCAATCAGTCGCACTGTGGTTCATTTTTTATTTAAGGTATATTGGCATATCAGCAGGAGAACTACCAGTTCTGCAATGAAAGCATTTCAATTTGCCACAATACAGACTTTGAAAATATAAATGCACTCAAAGCGTGTAGGCACAGAAATATATCTCCCTCCAAATATTGTATTCTGCGTTAAAAAAAAGTTATTCCCTTTCTCTTATTATATGCTGATGAAAAGATTCTGCTGTATGATAGATGAGGCACAAAACTGTTCAGAAAATTGTTAGGTTTCACACAGCTGGCAGGCAATGCATATAATATCTGTTGGTTGCATTAATAAAAGTAAAATGTGCTACTGTGGATTTCTTGCAATAAGCCCTGGTGAAACCAGAGATATCACTGTAAATGGGTTAGGGTCTGTAGAGAGCTGTACTTGGCTGCTGCAGCTGGACATTTGCCTCTGCTCCTATAAGAGGAGCTGTTTTCCTGTCTTTCTTCCTCTGGTTGAAAGAGAACTGTCTTCCTGTCTTTGTGTCCTCTACTGAATGGGTGTGCCTTGCCTGAATGGCCCTGCTGGAGCCAACCCAAAAAACTGGAGTCTTGTCAACTCTGCTTCTGGGCTATTTCCTGACTTGTATCCTGACACATGGCTAGCTTCTTGTCAGGTTCAGCCTTCTTGCTCCATTCCTGCTCCTATGCCAAATCCTTGTTCCAGTCTTGTCCTGTTTTTCATGTCCCTTATGTCTTGTTTGGTTTGGGATTCCTGCTTTGTACATGTGCAGGGGTTAGTGCTGTTTCAAACTTGGTCCTTGCAATAACGATAGTACTAATAAAACACGCCTTTTACTCAGTTTTTTTTTTTAAATTGCCACTGCTGGGTCAGACCAGTGGTCCATCATGCCCAGCAGTCTGCTCCCAACCAGTGCCCTAACTGAGACTAGCCCTACCTGAGCCCGTTCTGGTTCAGCAGGAACTTGTCTAACTTTGTCTTGAATCCCTGGAGAGTGTTTTCCCCTATAACAGACTCCGGAAGAGCGTTCCAGTTTTCTACCACTCTCTGGGTGGAGAATAACTTCCTTACGTTTGTACGGATCTATCCCCTTTTAACTTTAGAGAGTGCCCTCTCGTTCTCTCTACCTTGGAGAGGGTGAACAGCCTGTCTTTATCTACTAAGTCTATTCCCTTCATTATCTTGAATGTTTCGATCGTGTCCCCTCTCAGTCTCCTCTTTTCAAGGGAGAAGAGGCCCAGTTTCTCTATCTCTCACTGTACGGCAACTCCTCCAGCCCCTTAACCATTTTAGTCGCTCTTCTCTGGACCCTTGCGAGTAGTACTGTGTCCTTCTTCGTGTATGGCAACCAGTGCTGGATGCAGTATTCCAGATGGGGGCATACTATGGCACAGTACAACCTCATGATAACCTTCTCCAATCTGTTCGTGATCCTCTTCTTAATCATTCCTAGCATTCTGTTCGCCCTTTTCACTGCTACCGCACATTGCGCGGATGGCCTCATTGACTTGTCGACCAGTACTCCCAAGTCTCTTTCCTGGGGGGGTCTCTCTAAGTACTGCATCAGACATCCTGTATTCGTGTATAAGATTTTGTTACCGACATGCATCGCCTTATGCTTATCCACGTTAAACCTCATTTGCCATGTTGCGATCCATTTCTCAAGCGTGTTTATGTCACATTGCAGGTCTTCACAATCCTTCTGTGTCTTCATTATTCTGAATAACTTCATATCGTCTGCAAATTTAATCACCTTGCTCATTGTACCAATTTCCAGGTCGTTTCTAAATATGTTGAAGAGCACGGGTCCAAGCACCGAACCCTTCGGCACTCCACTTGTGACGCTTTTCCAGTCCGAGAATTGTCCATTTACCCCCACTCTCCATTTCCTATCCGTCAACTTGTTTTTAATCCACATGAGATTTTCACCCTCGATTCCACGGCTCGCAATTTTTCAAAGTAGTCGTTCGTGCGGGACCTTGTTGAACGCCTTCTGAAAATCCAGATATACAATGTCGACTGGGTCACCCTTGTCTATCTGCCTGTTGCACTCTGTTTTTCCCAAGGGGCACCTTCCCAGTGACCGCCTATGTCCCAAAAGAGATCCTCTTTACAAGCGGTTACAGAGTACTGCAATGGCATTTAAGATATCCCTGGATACAAGTTGCATTTTACATGAACGGCAAACCACCCTGGCCTTGCTCACTTCTATGCCTGCAAGACCAGTTCAGTGTTAGGAATCATGTAACCTTCCTTGTATGTTGAGTATGCTTTATAGTAGCTTATTGTAGCTTGGCTATTTCCTTAATAAACCCTCAACTACTGTATATACTCGAATATAAACCTAGATTTTGGGGCAAAAATAAATGGCTCAAAAATGGGGGTCTCGGTTTATATTCGAGTCATACAATTTAAAATTTCTATAGTGCTGCTAGATGCACAGTACACAGCATTGTACATTAAACATGTAAGAAATAATCCCTGCTCAATAGAGCTTATAATGTCATTAAGAAAGGCAAACAGAATAAATAAGGGTTAGGGAAATTCTCACAGAGGGAATGATAAAATAAACATAGACCTATCTCAGGCCTCTGCCCAGATCTACCTTAAACTCTGCTGGTCCAGTGGTAAGCCGAGGCAAGAGCAATCCTCCTATGCTCCTGCCCCATGAAGTCTCACTACTCAGAATGGATGCCACAAGTTTTCACAATAACCTTGTGAGACTACCGTTAAGTTAGCTACAAAATTTTACAACTCGCTCAAACAATCAACCAGAGTTCATTGATAGACTCCCAATTCCTTATAGTCCCACTAAATCGCTTCGTTCTACATCACAGAATCTCTTTGTTGTACCATCATTAAAATTAATCAATTGTGGAGAGGGAGGGGGGTATTTTTATTGTTACATGTTGTATAAGTATTGATTATATGATAGGTAAGGGTGGGTAGGGTGGGAGATAAGAGAATATCATATGTATCTTTGTTGATTATTAAGTGATATAGTTATGGTTATTTGTTTGGATATATTATCACACTTATTATTAGTTTGAAAATGAATAAAGGATTGGAAAAAAAAAAATTAATCAACACGCTGAGATACAACAATTTCGCTGTCACTGCACCTTCTCTCTGGAATTCGCTGCCTAATCATTTACGAATCGAATCCGTGCTAAAGCAATTTAAAGCAAAATTAAAAACATTCTTGTTCCAAGATGCTTTTGGATAACAACTGTCCTTTTAAGGACTAAAACAAGTTTTATAGCTTTTTACCCTTACCTATTGTTTTTCCCTTAATTGTGCTCTTTTTCTCAAAGATTGTAGTTCTCGCCCTTCTTTCCTAATTGTGTGTAATTAGTATATATGTTTGTATGTGTTTACTAACCTAACCTGGTTCTGTTTAGTAACTTAACTTTAACTTGTTTTTAAGATACTTTTTATTTCTGTACACCGCCTAGAAATTTGATCAAGCGGTATAAATTTTTTTTTTAATATACTTGAAACTAGTTTGGTTTATACCTGGCCTTTTTTTTCCTTCTTTTTAGGGAAAAAAGCTTACCTCAGTTTATATGTATAGGTTTATATTCGAGTATATACAGGTAAATCAGAATGAAGTCTAGTATAATCTTTCTTTTTCAGCTATGCTCATCTCTGGACTAGTGCAACAGAGCCTCTCGATTAGTTATTTACATATATGCATTAGCAGCAAAAGAAGGCCTAATTCTGATGCAGTTGATAGCATTTGGTCAACATCACTTCAGCAATTTAAATCAAATTTAGAATATCCTCTGCTCCTGCCATCAATTGGTTTGATAGCTAGCCAAGGCACACATGATCAAGTAACATTTCTCTAATTAAAACAAATGTTTACTCCAAGGAATTTGGCATGATCATCTCAAGTGAGTGTGAATCATTTTATTAATACAGTTCCACAGAAAACAATGTACAAATTACAATTCTAGAGCATAATTACCACTCATTTCTACCCCTACAGCTTCAAATGAATAATTATGCGTACAGTCCAAAGCTTCTTAACTGAAAGAACTCTATTGTTTGATCATAATTCTCCGAAAGTTCCCAGGAACTCGTATACCTGGAAGAAATTAAAATTACGTTTGCAATACTCTGTATTACCTCCAGACACTTGTTCTTAGAGATTTCTTCTGGCTAGGGAACACCAGAGTTATGACAAACAAGACTTAAAATCCAGTGAAAACATTACAAACCAAACCATTAATCCATGAAGTAAAATTATAACTGAAAATGAGAAGGAAAAAAAAAAAAAAAAGAGGCTGGTGTAGTAGTCCAAAATAAAATAGGTCACTAGTGAATATATAGGAAAGAAAACAATTCTATTTATGATAATATAAAAAAAGATTACACTCTCTAATAAATACTAATTTGGGATAGGATTCTCTCTAAGGAAAAACTAAAGCTAAAAGGAATGTGCCAGAGTCACAGTTAGTGCTTAAAACCTGGCTTTTTTGTGAAGCTTATGGATGAGTTATGGCGAAGAACTTGGAGGATATTTAATGTTAATTCTGGCACTCTTGGAAGCTATAGTTGTCTTCCGTAATTAATTTTTTTCAGCTTCTTTTTTTATTGTAACATTTTGCCTGAATCGTAGACTCTCTGTTAACTGGAACTCAAGCAACCAGAAAAAAAAAATCTAAGAAATACTGTAATATTTTAAATAAAAATTAAAATAAAATCAATTTCTGGCACAAATTTAAGTGTAAACTTGGCACGCCACAACTGAGTACGCTCACATTTTGCCTACCACATGTCCGGTAGTTTGTCTGGAACAGTTTATGGTTTGGCATAGTATGGGATATAGTATTAGTCAGGCCTATTTTTTTAATAGTAACTCTCAAGCATCTATCAATCCCCATGGGTGCCAGTTAACTACTGTATTTTTTGCTCCATAAGACACACTTTTCCCCCCCAAAAAAAGTGGGTGGGAAAAAAAGAGTGCGTCCTATGGAGCGAATACCCAAATTCCCCCCCCTCCCATTACCTTGCCTGCCGCTGGTTGCTCACTGCCGCCAAAAGTAGAAGAAGGGAAAGGCCAGGCGGGTGCAGCGATTGCACACCACTGGCCCAGAAGCTTTACCCCTTACATCAATTCTGACGTCGGCGAGAAGGTCCGGGCCAGAATTGACGTCAGGGGTAAGGCTTCTGGGCTTCCCAGGAATTCCTTTTGTTCCAGGTGCTGCGCTGCTGAGCCAGGAGTTGACACCCCCCCTCCCGCTGCTGCTTCGTCGACGTGTACTCCCCAGCAGCAGCGGGAGGTAATTAAATCAGCTTGGGAGAGGGAAGAAAAGGACAGAGGTGGAAGACAGTGAGGGGAACAGGAGGGAGGGAGGGACAATTGTTGCCCTGAGGAAGGAAAGAAATAAATCACCAGACAACCGGGGGGGGGGGAGGGGGAGCAAGAGGACAAAGGCTGGAAGGCATTGAGGGGGACATAGGAAGGAGGGAGGGAGGAAGGAACAATTGGGCCTGAGGAAGGAAAGAAATCACCAGACAATAAAAGTAGGAAAAATGATTTTATTTTCAATTTAGTGATCAGAATGTGTCAGTTTTGAGAATTTATATCTGCTGTCTATATTTTGCACTATATTTGTCTATTTTTCTATAGTTGTTACTGAAGTGGACATTGCATATTTTAAAAAATCATCTGCCTTAACATCTGTGCCCTGTCCCGGCCTACCACTAGACCACCAGAGGGGAGACAGGGTACAGAGCCTGGCAGGAAAGGGAGACAGGGTGCAGAGCCTGGGCAAGAAGTGTGGGGTTAGGTGCAGAGCCTGGCAGGGAGAATTTGGTTCAGAATGTTTTTTCTTATTTTCCTCATCTAAATCTAGGGTGCATCTTATGGCCAGGTGCGTCTTGTGGAATGAAAAATACGGTAAGTCTACTGTATTATTGTTTTATCTATACTTCTGATGAATAAATGTCCTTTGACTGTATTTATAAACTGTATGCTCTTTAGAGAGAAGAGAGTGTGGTGCAGTGGTTAAAGCTACACGCTTCAGCATCCTGAGATTGTGGGTTCAAACCCATGCTGCTTCTTGTGACCCTGGGCAAGTCACTTTTTTCCCACTCCCATTTATTTTATTTTTCTTTCCAGCTTATGATTTATCTTTAATCTTATCTATTGTTCTGCCTTTTGTCTTTGTTTTGTTCTATTTCTATCATTTAAATTTCTCCAGAATTCTACTGTTCAACGGCTCCCCCTTCTGCTTCTATTCCTTTCTCTCCTCTCTTCTACCTTCCAAAGTATTTAGATCAATGCTGTCTTGTTAAAATGTTTATTTTATTTTTATTTTTCCTCTAACTCTACTTTTCACTTCTCTATTACCCTCCAGGTACTTTAGTTAGATTGTGAGCCTTCGGGACAGTAAGGGAAATTTTCAAGTACCTTTCTTATTTCTAATCTTAATGTATATTTTCTGTAAACCGCTTAGAACCTAACGGATGTAGCGGTATATAAGAAATAAATTACATTACATTACATTGCCCCATCCGCATTAGACCTATTGTGAACCCACTAGGACAGACAGGGAAAAATGATGAAGTACCTGAATAAATTCATGTAAACTGTTCTGAGCTCCTATTTAACATGAGTGGTATATGAAGCAGAGTAAATAAACAGCATTTGGGCACATTTTGGCTGACTTACCTCTCTGAGATTCTTTCCTTTACCATCTCCTCTCCCCCCCCTCCACCCACCATTAGTGGTTGATTGGCTTCACACTGCTCTACCAACTCATCCTACCACAAACATCCTACTGCTGCTAGCAGAGGGTTGACCACAATGCTACTTGCATCTTCGTGTCACGTGTGGCCATGTACAAACTCTTTTGTGAAAGGACAGACAATGGAAACACCCCTTGACAACATACAGTCCAGAATTTTGTTGTTTTTTTTTTAATATACACCTATAATAGTTATGGCCCAGACAGAATTCATAGCCGCTATTTTCAGTTATTCATTCAAATACAGACTGCCTCCCTATTGCTATTAAAATAGCATAAAAGTCTTTTGATTTACTCCTTTTTTACTCAGGAGTTGCTGGTTGATGTTTGTATAGATAACATTGCAGCCCTCTTGTCACTACTACTTTGCCAAAGGTCATCAGGGAGCATTTAAATTGCACATACTCTATAGCAGTGGTCTCAAACTCACGGCCCGGGGGTCACATGCGGCCCGCCAGGTACTATTTTGAGGCCCTCGGTATGTTTATCATAACCACAAAAGTAAAATAAAAGTTTCTTGATCATATGTTTCTTTAGCTATAAATTACAATATTATTATTAATGTAACCAGGTTAAATTAAAAATTAAAACATTTTACCTGGGATCCGGGAGGTTTGGAACCGGAGTTTGAATCCGGGATTGCACCGGATCCATGTATTGGGTGAGTCATTCAGGGTCCCGATTGTGGCTGTCGAAATTTGGGTTGCATCGGGCCTGCAGACAGGTGCTGGTAGCAGGTGTTGGGCCAACAAGAAGTTTTAGGCCTGTTTCGGGCTGCCGGTCTTGCAGCCCTGTTTATTGTCGGGCAGGAGGAGCCAGGACTGAGGGAAGCCGATTCCCGGGTGCTACATGTGCGTATGATGTCATCATGCACGTGCGTGATGACATCATGAAATTTGCACATGCACGGTGGGCCCAAAGTCAGCCTGAAGAGGAAGAAGTCCCGGAGCTTTAATTTAGAGCTCCGGGGTTTTGTTCTGCAGCGAGTCGGGCCGCAAAGAGGAGGTAGGGCCGGTATGGGCCTGTTAGGATGTCAGGGGTTGTTTGGAGCCGGATCACTGGCACTGCACATGTGAAAGACGTCATCACGCTTGCGTGGTGATGACGTCTCATGTGCTGGTGCATGCGCAGTGCAGCGACCGGCACGAGATGCACCCAGGCAAATTTTTTGTTTTACTTAAACTTTTAAACGTTTAATGGCGGTGTCGCCGAAGAACAGAGGAAGTTTGGGCCATGGGGAGAGGCTTCGAAGAGCCTCTCCTGAAGATTTCTTCTTCCGGTTTGTTATTTTGGTTGCAAGTGGCACGCGGGCAGCTGACAGCATCAGTGCTGTCATGGTGATGGCTCGAGCTGTCAGCTGGCTCATGCTGGACATTCTTGAAGTGAAAAAAAATAAGTTTTAAGAAGATTTTAAAAGTTTGAAAATCTTCTTTCAGGTAAGAATGTTGGTTTATTTTATTTATTTTATTGTTTGGTTTGTTTCTTTCATGCTTTCCTGTAATTTTGAGGTTTGTTGTTGCTGATCTCTTGCACAGGTTTGCTATCCTCGTGCAGAGATCAGCATCAGCTGGGTGAATATTCTAACTGTTAGATTTGACAGTTGGGAGGGTGACTTGGTTCTGTGAGGAGGTGTTTTGGCTTGTGTGGCTCTTGTGAAGGTAATTATAGTTGATTTTATTGAATTTTGAATAGGAATTGTAGGTTGTGGTTGAAGTTGTTTGATTCATAGATTCTGGTAATTTCCAAGGTTGCAACATTTCTTTCTGGCGAATTGTTTTATCTGTGAGACTATTGGGTGTTAGAAATAGTCTGTGAGATTTCTGTGTAATGTTGTGAGGGAATATTGGTGAAAAGTCGATAAACTGTTTTGGAATTTTTTTTTTTGTAAAATCTATTGAGAATTGGGTTTTATTTGTGTTTTGAGATATAGGAAATTATAGGGAGGGAAAAGTAAAGGGAATATCAGTTATCTGTTTTTTTTCTAGCTTAGGAATTATTTTAGAAAATTTTGGGGTTATTAGATTAGGATAGGGTTTTCCCTTATTAGTTTGTTTAAGTCAGAGTAGTAGGTTGGTTCCAGCAAAAGAGATTCTGCTAGCAACAGCGCGCCTACGTGGTACCCCTACATAGAAAGAACATAAAGCTTCAAATACCCAAATCTGAGGAAAAAGAAGAACTTTATAGAGGGGAAGTAGAATCTCTTTGTTTAGATTTGATTTACAGCATTTGTTTATTAAATTTTATTTCTATATTCAATTTTGAATCCTTAGTGCCTCTTTATATTTATTTTCTTATGTTTAATAACTATTTTTATTCCAAGATTTACACTTTTCATATACTGTTATGTCTAATGCCTTTCATGATAGCTGTCACCCCCATCATCATTTTTTTCAGGATGGTTTTATTTTATTGTAAGTTTTTAACTATTAGTCATATATTTATACAATGCCTCTATACGTCTTTATATGATGTTATGGTTTTATTTGATGTCTTTATGTTTTTTATGACAGTTATCTTCATTTTTTGCGGTATACTTTATACCTTATTTACCATGGTAGGTGCCCTCTCATCACAAAACAATGTTACGAATCCAGCACTTTTTGTAAACTGTGACTCATTTGTTTGCCTCTGTGTCACGTCTTTCTGTTTTTCTTCCTTTAACTTTCACTTTTATTTCTCATCAACCTTGTTTCACTGCACGTTTCTTTCCTTGTGTTTAGTAAATCATTTTGCTTTATTAACTTATGTCTATTACTTTCAATATGTTTTTCATGTATTTATCTCCTCTTCTCTTTGTCACATCATCACACTTCTCTTAGGCATGGCATGACAACACCATCCTTTTAGTTTATTTTATATAATTTTTATTATTTTTTAATCACCATATATTCTTTTAGTGTTTATAAGTTTTTAAATATTGCCAATATTGTTTATATTATTTCAGTATTGTATTTTATTTATTAGGACCCCTGATGAAGGTGTTTGTCCGAAACACGGACCGTGTTGGGTCATAAGGTTTTTATATTACTGCATTTTATTTTGGGATAATAAATTTTTGCCTGCATCGTGTACATTGTCTGCAGTTTTTGTTTGTTCTCCTATTCCAAGATTATACCATATTATTATAAATTATTATTTTGTTTATGTAATTCACCCCTTCTCCTGGGGAAAGGTATAAATTTAACCCTCGGTGTGCACAACTACAAAACAAATCTTATTTCAAGAGGGATACCTTTTACCTCAGTCTGAGAAGGAGGGGGTTACATTAAAATGGCGAAGTCTACTGCAGGATAGATTTTTGATTGTGACATCTAACAAGATTTTTGGGGTTCATATTCCTAAAAATCTTGAGATCTATAAAAGAACCTATGTGGCATGTACATTGTTGTGATTAATGGTATAAAATTTTAATATTTGGGAATATTTTGAATTTCAGAAATTAGAGAAAAGTGTGGTATTTATATTTGTGGAGTATTGGCTGCTTAAATTTGTTTTCAGAATCAAAACCCAATGAATTTAGAGAACATGGATAACCCATTGCAAAGACAGGTAGCTAAGTTACAAAAACAACTGCAAGAAATGGGACGGAAGCTACAGCAACAAACTAAAAATCCAAGTACCAGTACTCAGAGTGTTCCTCAAGTGATAAATCAATTAATGATTCCAAATGAAAATAAAATACAGGATTTTTGGGGAGTTGGAGGAGCTGGAGAACCAGAAATAGAAGAATGGACAGAAAATACAAGAACAGCGCTTAGGATTTGTCATGTGTCACCAGAGGATCAATTTGATACTGTGAAACACATACAGTATTAAGGGCCAGGTCAGAGAAACAATTAAATTTTCATTACCTCGGGTGGGAGGTACTTTGGAAATGCTGTTTGATACTTTGCAACAAGTATATGGAGACAGAGTACACTTAGGCCTAAGAATTAAGGAATTTTTTGAACGACGGCAGAAAATAGGAGAGTCTATTAGAGACTATGCTTATCAGCTGCAGGATAAACTTTATGCCATTAAAGGAAGAGAGAGTCTGCTAGCAACAGCGTGCCAACGTGGTACCCCTATATAGAAAAGATATAAAGCCTAAAATACCCTAACCTGAAAAACCTCCAAGAAGAACTTTACAGAGGGGAAGTAGAATCTCTTTGTTTAGATTTGATATACAGCATTTGTTTATTAAATTTTATTTCTATATTCAATTTTGAATCCTTAGTGCTTCTTTATATTTATTTTATTATATGTTTAATAAATATTTTTATTTCCAGGTTATATTACATTTTATTATTACATTGATTATTATTTTTTTTATGTAATTCACTCTTTCTCCTGGGGAAAGGTATCAATTTAACCCTCGGTGTTCACGACCACAAAATAAATCTTATTTCAAGAGGGATACCTTTTACCTCAGTTTGAGAAGGAGGGGGTTACATTAAGACGTAGCCAAACGGAAAGATTTATAAACTATAAAGAGTTTTACCTCATGCAAAATTGTCATTTCTTTAATAAGACATTAACTATTTTTTTCTGAGGCCCTACAAGTACCAACAAATCCAAAATGTGGCCCTGCAAAGGTTTTGAGTTTGAGAACACTGCTCTCTAGGTACTGGCAAAGCCTGTAGGCTGGAGGGTGGGGTAATTTGCTGTGCTCAATAATGGGAGAGACTAACCCTAAGACCTATAGGTACTCTGGGAGAAAGAGAGTGGCCTTGTTGTAATAAATGAATAAATTTATAAATAATAAAAAAAAAAAAAAAAAAAAAAAGAAAGAGGTTGGCCTGTAGTTAGGGTTACCAAATTTTGTACTTAAAAAAAAATTTTTTAAAAGGATGCATGGCCCCACCCCATTCTGCCCACAGCCCTGCCCAAACACAAACCTCATGTCTTCGGGGCCACAGATGTGACATGATGATGTCACACACATGCATGTGATGTCATTTGCATCGCGCGCAGATGCCTTGCAGACGTGGCCCTGAGCTCAATGGTTTTGAAAACCCGGACAAACTGCCAGGTTTTGAAAACTCATCTGGACACCTAAAAAAAAAAGACATGTCTGGATAAATCCAGATATCTGGTAACCCTACCTGTGGTGGAAGTTGGGAGAAAAGGATGGGCAAGATGAGAAAGACATGGAAGGAGGTATAAAGCGAAGAGAAATAAGGAGAGGATGGAGGGGAAAAGTGCTAATTTTTGCAGAACACTTTATGGTTTGCAGCTAAATGTGTTACCTCTGTACTATTCAGTAGAGACTGAAAAAAATACATGCTTTACAGTTCTAATACTTAATCCCATGACTGCAGGGCTCCAGGAGCACCAGCTGAGGACTGTCATTATAATGAACAGGCTAAGCATATTTAGGGAGGGAGGGGTTAGAAAATAGGGGAGGGGTTAGAATGTTCATGATCAGGAGCAAAGAAAAGCTGCTGGTTGGGGGGGGGCGGGAGCAAAAACACAAGGCATAAAATAAAAATGTCTGGATCTGTTTTCAGACAAGTAGCAATATTCAAACGATATACAGATTTGATTTACTCCCTTGGACAGTGTATTTCTCACATGTATCACAAACGGTAACTAATGCTGTGTGTCATCGGCTAAGCACCGTACAATTGCCAGCTATTACTGGCAAACAATGAAACCGACAGTCATTAATTTATAAAATGCCAACACTCCCCTGCTTATTGTAAACAAAACAAGCAAGACTGTGCTTTCCTATCTGAAGGGATCAATTCTTTTTTTTTTTTTTTCTTTTTTTCAGGGAGCTCTTGTTTAGCCTTGAAGCTTATCTTCAAAGCCAAGAGCATGCGATACAGTGCTGGCGCTAATTGAGATATACTGTAGCCTGTCCACCTGCCAAGTCTGAAGACAAAACTTGGGATATTTCCCAGAACAAAAAATCTCCCCAAGTCTCCCTCCCACAAGACAATGTGTTTACTTTGACGCTTTATCTAAAATGTACAAATTTAAAAAAAAAAAAAAAAAAAATACATTTTAAGCAGCATCCAAAATCCTTTGGCCAAGCTTCTTATCAGTTTGTTAAAGCAGCAAAACTGGACATATTCCTGGAAAAACAAACTCAAAATTGCCTGTTTCTTGGCTTCGTCACTTTCACTTGTAAACTTTGTCTCAGATCTTTGTTTTTGGTTGGTTTGTTTTTGTTTTGAATTCTTTCAGAGCATTTACCTTACTGGACCACGGTAGAAACCTCTACCGCAGCTTTGTAAAAGGAGCCCTAAGCCCCTAAATAGAAAGAAACAACAGTCAGCAAAACCTAAGTCCACTACTGGAGAAGGTACAGAGTGGAGTGAAGTGGAGAGAACCTATTTCCAGAGAAAAAAGGGATCCAGCACTGCTCAAAAGACAGAAACTGGCATAATTCCCTTCTAGATGCAACTCTCAGCCACAGAGGTCTAGAGCAATACAGTACTCCCCCGATATTCGCGGGGGTTCCGTTCCAGGAACCCCCGTGAATCTTGAAAAACCGCAAATACGGTTTTTCGTGGGGGAGACTGGAGAGGGCAGCAGGAGAGGCAGGAGAGAGCAGCCGGAGTGCCGGCGAGTGCAGGAAATCACTTACCATATGCTCCAACCACCTCTTCCTGTACTAAGTCGGGCCTTACCAAACAGGAGCTGCGTGTCAAAGCAGCTCCTGATTGGTAAGGCCCGATTTAGTGCAGGAAGAGGCGGTTGGAGCATACAGCGAGTGATTTCCTGCACTCGCCAGCGCTCTGGCTGCTCTCTCCTGCCTCTCCAGCTGTCCTCTCCTTGTTGGCGGTTTGCAGTCAGAAAATACCATGAATGACCGGGACCGCGAATGACCGGGGGAACACTCATTATCTGTCCCTTTGCAGATCTCATCCCTTTTAGGCCAGAAGACACCAGATGTTTCTGTGATGCTGCTGTTTTTTAGCTGTGTACAAAGGACCCCTGAGGAAGGCAGAATACTGCCGAAACACGGCCCATGTAGGGTCAGACCACTAGAATACAGCCATATACAACACATTTTACATCTTTCTGTATTGTGTTTGGCTTTTATTATATTTTTAATATTTTTGATATTGTATTTGGTAAAGGCATCAATAAACTATTCAATTTTTACTCTTGGAAGTCCAGGATCTGGTTCCACACTTTCTGTTCTTGATTATTTCAATGTATTAATAAAACATAATAAAGAGAAACTTCTCAGAATAAGTACCCAGTAACACAAATTGCCCTCTTACTATTAAAACTTGATAATACTGCCAAGCTGACATGGATTACGGTGGTTTACAAAACTTGATAAGATTAAAAAAAGAAGAAAGGAACTCCAAAATACACAGAACAACAAAGTTTTTGCTTCTTCAACACTTTTGAGTGCATCTTACAGATTTTTGGCTGCTGATTATGAAAATCACATTTAAATTGCATTACCATGTATCATTTTAACAAAAAAGTACATTTTTACAATTTATTATTATACTTTCAGGCTAATGCAATTAATTCTTAGCCTAATTCTTAATATAGACCGATTGCTAGCGTTATACCTTGCTAGATATAATGTGGGCATTCCAGGCGTACATTCAGGGCAGGTTGCATAACGTCCATGGAAATGAAGCAGTCTAAGCATGTTTGTACATGGGCTTGATGGATGCTGCCTGAAAAGGCTATATAAAAGCAGTTCACATACAGGGATAATCTTCATTACGTGTCTGTCAGTTCAGGTGTATTTTGATGTTTCAAGGCATAGTATTGTCTATGTAAGTAACTTATTTAATGTCAGTTAATTATTAATTGCTATAGGACGATTTGTGACAGTAGAAATGTCTTGCCGATGTTGCAACTGCTGTGATATATTCTGCTATATTTGTGGCGAGTACACGCTTAAGTCTCAAAGACGCACCATGACTCAACTAGTTAATAAAGCATATAAGCTGTACTTCAGTTGCAAGATTGGTGATCAAGACAAACCTTGGGCTCCTCACATTTGTTGTGCAAAATGTGCCATTGATCTTAGAGCTGGGACAGTTTGAAGATCTATCAAGCCCGTTTTTCCTGTTTCCAACAGTAGCCAACCCAGGTCACAAGTACCTGGCAAAATCCCAAGAAGAGAGAAATTAATTTACACCACGTGATGCAAACTTGGTTGTAAAGATAGCTTAAACTGTCATTCCCAAACTTCACTTGACTGGAAATTAAAAAAACATAGATGACGACAGCAGATGCAGACCATAAAGCCTAAATGCCAAAAAAGAAGAAAACTCAGCACAAAAATCAAACCAAGTACAAAACAGCAGAGAAGACCAAGTCGTCAAGCTGAAGATCACACTTTAATGTGAACATATATGCAATGTACAATAAAAATGAGCCTCTGCATTGCATATATGTTCCCACTAAAGTGTGCTCTTCAGCTTGACGACTTGGTCTTCTCTTCTGTTTTGTGATTGGCCATGTAGCCTATCCAGTATGCCCATTCATACCAAATATTAATCTCTACCATCCTTTCCCGTCTCATACTTTTTTTTTTAATCTTTATTGATTTTCCATTACTAACAAAAAAATGCAACACAATGTTCATATCAGTAACAATAACAAATAAGCACTTAAATTCAATCAGTAGTAATACAACAATATACGGTAAGCCCCCCCCCCCCCCACCCCACAATTACATCAAGGAATCATACTAAAGATATATCCCTCCACCCCTGGATGTGTCTGAATTATACCAACAAAAAGAAGGATAAAAGAACTATAACAATTGTACAAAAGAAGTTAATGGACCCCAAACTAAGTTAAATATCTTAGAATGCCCTACTATGTCGGTATTCATTTTCTCATACCTATAGCTTAAACATAAACTCGCCCACCAAAAAGAAAAACTGTCTCATACTTTAATGCACTTCTTTGGCCTAACATATTTGTATAAGTGACTGGGAGAAGAAAGGAACAAGGCCTCCTTACAAGAAAACATACCACAATGAATGCAGACAGACACGTTAAAAGGAAAAAGAAATCTGTCAAGTCACAGGGAGAGGTGTTTCTACTTCAAAAGAAGCAACAGGGCAATAAAAAATAAAGAAGCAGCAACAATAAGGCAGATGGAAAAGGCAGAGAAGGAGGAACATACCAGGCGAGCTGCAGACTTCCTGGAAACAAAATTAAAACCCTTCAGCAAGAATATTTGAGACCTTAACCTGCCTGGCACTTAACTGTTTACTTCTAATCCAAAGTCTACAAATAAACCCAGTTATACTTACTTATACTATCTGTCTCTGTTCTAAACACTGGAACAGCCAGAGAGATAATTTTGAGTGGACCTGGGCCAAAAACAGATGGGCACAAAATTTTCACTCTGCCCTTCCATCCACACTTTGCTCCACCCCCAGTGCCTTCTAACTCAAAAATACAGTAGACTCTCAATTAACCGGCATTCATGGGAATTGGTAGTAGTGCTGTCCGATTCAGGATAAAAAAATTTTGATTTGATTCAGCCTATTGAACTGAATTTTCGATTCAATTCAATTTTCCTGCCCAAGTGGGTGTTTTTTTCAAACATCCTGCTGGGTTTATTTTATAGTCTCTTCACCCCCTTTGCCCTCTCCTACCCACAAACAAAAAAGGCTTTTCCTTTCTCTGTTAAATCCTAGCTCACATTTGCGGTCTAACACCAGCTCTGGCAGGATACACATTTCAAATCTGACATAGTCTAATCACAAAACAAAAAATAAAATTATTTTTGCTACCTTTTGTTGTCTGGTCATTATTCAAATCTTGTTTGTCCCAGGCTCTGGTTGTCTTCTGCTAACTTGCTTGCCAAGGTCTCCTTCTTTCTTAGTGCTAACCATCCATCTTCCATATCTGTCCGTCCCCCCCCCCCCCCCTTCCGTTTCCCTTCCCTCTCCCGGAGGTCTGGTACCTTCCCTTTTTTCATCTCCATACATGTAGCTGCAGCGATGGACCCCCACCATCCCCAGATCCACCATCTCTCCTTTTCTCAACTACTCTTTCATCAAACATCTCTTCCTCCTTCCCCAGTGTAACATTTCTCCTTCCCTTCTTTTTGCCTCCCCATCCATCTAACCCTCTCCATGAGTCCAATACTTTCTGCTTCCTACACACTTTCTCTCTCTGTCCTTGCCTCTTCCCTCAAGTGGTAACCCTCCTTCCCACCCCCAACCCAACATGCTCACTCCCCATGCACCATCTCACCCTCCCCTCCAGTGTGTAGCACCTTTCCTTTCCCTCCCTTTCTGCCAGGTTCAGCAGCATCTTTTCTTCCTTCCTTTTACCTCCCCACTGTCCAGCAGTACCCCTTCCCTTCATTGCTGCCCCTCTCCAGCAGTTCCCCTTCTCCCTTCCCTCCCTCCATGTACTTCTAGACCAGGGCCACCCTCCCCCAAAGGCCTAGCCTGCCCCCCTTCTTTGAAGGTCTGCCAGCTTCCCCCTGGCCTCCCACTCTTACCACAGCCTGCGGAGAGGATCGCCGGTGCTCTACGCGATCCTTGTAGGCTGCCACAGTCCTCAGAAGCACATTCCCTCTGATATCAGGGGCAAGATCACGTCAGAAGGAACGTGCTTCTGAGGACTGTGGCAGCCTGCAAGAATTGCTTAGAGCACCAGAGATCCTCTCTGCAGGCTGCGGTAAGAGTGGGAGGCCCGGGGGGGGGGGGGGAGAAGCCGGAGGATGCAGGAAAGAGCGCCAAAGCATGGAACAAGGTAGAACCAGCATTTTTGCAGCTCTTCCCGACTGACCCTCCCCCCTCAAGCAGGAGCAGCAGCGGCAGGCCAGCAAGAGGCAGTGCTGCCGCTTCTGCTTTGGGAAGGCACAGGGGGAGAGGATCGGCTAGGCCGATTTTTCTTTTTTTTTTTTTTTAATCAAATCGATTCTCCCGAGGTGAATCGATTTGAATCGGAAATCTGGCAGCACTAATTGGTAGATGCTGGATAAATGTAGTTTCTGGATGCTTGAGAGTATTAAAAACAGGCCTAACTAATACTATACCCCACACTATGCCTTACCATAAACTGTTCCAAAAAACTACCACACATATGGTAAGCAATGCATGAGCATACTCAGGTGTGGCGTGCCAAGTTTACACTTAAATTTCTGCCAGAAATTGATTTTATTTTTATTTTTATTTAAAGTATTACAGTATTTCTTTGATTTTTTTTTTAATTTTTAGTTTTTTTACTGGTTGCTTGAGTTCCGGTACCTTAGTGGGTGAAAATTTCCTAGTACAACCAGCTGAAGAACTTCCTTTTAGCAAGTTTGGCAATCAACACCAGCATCCCTGATCCACTGATAATGGCACCCCAGAACTGTCAGCATCAGGAGCTCAAAAACACTGATGCTGACTGTTGAGCTTGACAGAACAGAGTTCTTTTTATAGCTTATTTCCATGGATAAGCAATGGCTTTCCCATGTGGAACGCAGTATTGATTAGCCAAAGTTATTCAAATAATTCTATTGAGTCGAACAGCTTGCTTTTAAGTTAACCAGACAGCCTTCTTTAATTAGCTTTAGACTGCTTATTCAGCATACACAGATACCAAATATCCTGAAATTAATCAAATAAAATTGTCCAGTTAACTCAATCAAGCCTCTTCAACTTATACAAAACACTGCAGTAAAACTTGTCACTTGTGATCAGAAATTGAACCGTGTCATTCCACTTCTGAAAATAGAATACTGGCTATCAGTTGAATCTCATATAATCTATAAAATTTTGATTTTGGTTCATAAAGTCTTTCATGCAGGTCAACCACTATTTCTTTCTCATACGCTTCATTCCCTACAACAGAATCCTCGTGTAGTCAGCAATTTCTGCCAGATCTTTCTAGACACCTTTAGAGATAAAGCATTTATTTGTTACTAATCTCACCCTGTAGAATTTCTCTTCTGTCTCGTATATGCATAATTCCTCATTCCCACACTGCAACAATTTAAAATGTCTCAAGATTTACCTCTTTCGTAAAGTTTTTGGGAACAAATGATGCCTTATATTGTAAAATTGCACTGCCTCCCAGTGATAGCTAGAATTTATTTTAAACTAACCCCCTCTTTTACGAAACTGCAATAGCAGTTTCTAGCGTGGGGAGCCGCGCTGCTCTCGACACTCGTAGGAACTCAATGAGCGGCGGGAGCAGCACGGGCCATTCAGCGCAGCTCCCCACGCTAGAAACTGCTATCGCAGTTTTGTAAAAGGAGGCCTTGGTGTTTTAGTTTTTAAAATCCTGTATGGTTTAGCTCCTTCTCATCTGATGGATTTTATCATTTTATTGATGGGAAGATAAGGGTATTATTTCTGCAGTCAATTTTTTATCCAGTTTCCATCTCCAAAGTCTATTGAAAAAGTTAGATAGTAACATAGTAGATGACGGCAGATAAAGACCCGAATGGTCCATCCAGTCTGCCCAACCTGATTCAATTTAAATTTTTTCTTCATAGCTATTTCTGGGCAAGAATCCAAATCTCTACCCGGTACAGTGCTTGGGTTCCTACTGCCGAAAACTCCGTTAAAACCTACTCCATCCCATCTAAACCCTCCCAGCCATTGAAGCCCTCTCCAGCCCATCCTCCCCCAAACGGCCATATACAGACACAAACCGTGCAAGTCTGCCCAGTACTGGCCTTATTCAATATTTAATATTATTTTTTGATTCTAGATCCTCTGTGTTCATCCCACGCTTCTTTGAACTTAGTCACCGTTTTCCTCTCCATCACCTCTCTCTGGAGCGCATTCCAGGCATCCACCACCCTCTCCGTAAAGTAGAATTTCCTAACATTGCTCTTGAATTTACCACCCCTCAATCTCAAATTATGACATTGAAATACCTCTCTCTCACCAGGCCTTTTTGATCTGAAATGATTTTCCTTCACTAATAAAAGCAGAAAATGATTATATGAAATTTTTATATATATACACATACATATATATATACACACACACATACACAAACATACATAAAGCATATTCATTCAGTTCATATGTAATCTGCTATTTGTTATTTTTTTTGTTTAACTGGATCTGTTACCAGTAGTCTACTATTTTATTGTAATCTGCCATGAACTCTTTTTGGGCACTGGTAAAATATAAATATTCTTGTAAAGTAATGCATTATAATGTAAGGCATGTTGGAGGTATTGCACAGTGCTCTTTTTCTATGCTTTCCCCCTCTCCTATATCTATTCTACCTTTAACTACATTACCCCCTTTTTAAGAAGCTGCGTTGGGCTTTTTCATCGCCGGCTGCAGTGGTATGAGCTCCAACACTCACAGAATTCCTTTGAGCGTCAGAGGAAATACCGCCGCGGCCGGTGAGGAAAAAAGCCTAATACAGCTTTAAAAAAAGAGGAGGTTAATCTTTTGTTATTGTAAACTCCTTTAATGGTCTGTTCCAGAAAGCGGTATATCAGATAAAATGCAAATTTGAAATTCTCTTGCTTGGCAGCTTGAATATGGACCTCAATCAATACAAAACAATCTATTGTATAATTGAATTAAATGGTGTACAACACATACTGCAAGGCAAATCAACAAGGCATGAGGAAGAGATGTCAAATACTCAGCCGTGGATTATTCAGGATACTTTTTATTGATAAATGCAGACGTTGACTCCACTGACAGTGTTTTGGCATAAAACCCTTTGTCAAGAGTCACACTAGACTCAGACAATACCAGACGATCATAGGGTAGGCGGGTTGAACAACAGTAAATTTAAGATAAAGAGAAACATCGAGGGTTAGAACAATAAGGACGGGAATTGTTAACCATTAATTTTTTTTTCTTAGAAATAAGTGGCCTCAGATGATAACAGGGTTCAAATGTGTCCGTATAAACTCGAATTTCAAGATTCGAATGTGTCCTTGTAATACCAGCTTTTAATAGTCCTTTGAACCTGTTAAGTATTTTTTCTCCCCTAATATAAGTCGGTAGCAAGTTCCATGTTTGCGGAGCCATGACAGAAAAGATTGTATTTCTCCTAGTGTTGATGAATCTTAGAGAAGGGACTGAAAGGTTTTTATCCTCTGATCTTAGAGATCTATTGGGAGCATAAGGAATCAAATATCTTTCTAGAAATGGGGGTGATTTATTTGTTAGTATTTTATGAGTTAGTAATGCTAATTTATAAGAGATTCTGCGAGTTATGGGTAACCAATGCACCACACACTCCCAATAAAGAGTATCTTGAATAACCCACAGCCGAGTATTTGACATCTCTTCCTCACGACTCCTTTGTCTGCTTTGCTGCTTTCATTGTAGAGCAGTGGTTCCCCACCCTGGCCTGAGGGACCTCCAGCCAGTCGGGTTTCCAAGATATCCCTAATGAATATGCATGAGAGAGATTTGCATACCTGTCACTTCCAATGTTCCCTCTAAGGATTGATGAGGTGTGTGCAAAAAAAAATATGCATGAGCGACAAGTTACATATTCCACAAATTTATGAGCAGGCACGGAGGACGCATTTGTAAACAAATGTAGTTTATCCTTGTACTCCTTATGTATTTTTAATCATCTATGGATATGTTTGTATGTTTATTGTTCAAATGGTTTTATTTATTTCCCAAAATTTATTTTTGTTATACACATTGAAAATATTTGATATTGCGTTTAAATCAAAATCTCAATAAACTTGAAACTTGAAATGAGTGCCCATGAGATTGTGGGAGGGTTAAATACTCAAAACTTAGAAGAATAACAATTTACTTAAAGTTTTTGCTTCTCCAGCTTTCTGGTATCTTTACATAATGCAGTGGTGTACCTAGCATATGTAACACCCGGGGCCCATCATTTTTTGGCACCCCCCCCCCCCATCTGTACGAAAAACATGATTTTTAGTAACAAGCCACACGTCACACGTCACCTAGGAAAAGGCAGCATCTTACATATTGCAGTGAACAGTACATCAATACACCCATTGTAAAACTAAACAAGCCAGACCAACACAGATCAATCCTACACCGTCAATCCTAACAGAAAACTATGTCTTTCGAACACACAGAACACACCTTCGCCTAGTATGGAATATGTAATCACAAACTAACCCCTCCCATAGACAAAGGTTAAATTGAACCAGCAAGAAGCTGGACTCTGCATACAATGCTTCACAGAAACAGTGACACATGTCTCCTAAAGCAATAAATAAATAGAAATTTTTTTCTACCTTTGTCTTCTGTGGTTTCTGCTTTCCTCATCTTCTTGTAACTCTCTTCCTTCCATCCACTGTCTGCCGTCTCTTTTCCCCTATATGGCATCTTCTCTCCTTCTATGCCCCTTCCAGAAACTGTATGCCTCCCCCTTCCATCTCTCCTTTCACCCCCATTGGTCTGGCATCTCTCTCCTCTCCTTCCCTCTCCCACACCTCTCCTCTGCAATCCCTTTCCCTTTTTTCCCTCATTTCCCTTTTCAATTTATTTTCTGCATCTGTCTAGATTATGTTCTTACTACTCTCTCATCAATGTTCTTTTTTACTGTCTACCTAAAGCTTGCCACCTCTTTCCCTCACCCCTCCAGTGTTTCCCTAACTCAATCCTTTTCTCCCCATCATGTGTCCTCCTTTTATTTATCCCCTCCTTCCATCATATACCCTCTTTCTCCAACCCTTCCATCTAGTACCTTCTCCTCTCTCTGTCCACTTATCATCCAGCATCTGCTCCCCTCTTTCTCTCCTCCCATTTCCTTCTGGCATTTGCTCCCTTATCTCTCCCATCTGCACTTCCATCCAGCATAGGTTCCCCACTACCATCCAATGTCTGCCCTTTCTCCCTCCATCCACCCCTCTTCAATCAGCATCTTCCCCCTTTCTTTCCCTCCAATATCCTTCCCCCTTATGTCTCTCTCCTTTCTCTGTACATCAATTCCATCAGCACCACCCTTCCATACCACCCTGCCCCCTTTCTTTCCCTCCACCACTCTTCCATTCCAGCAGTCCTGCTCCTTTCTCTCCCTTCATGCAGCAAGGTCCCGCGATGATTGTAGCTGCCTGCTGCCAATCCACCCCACTCTGACGTACTTGCTCTAGAGCGGACTCAGCAGCTGCATGCTGGAAGGGCCCACGATGACTCGTCTGCTGGCTCTGCTCTGGAAGAAGTAAGTTACGTTGGAGGGGGTGGGCCCGGCAGACACAGGGAGTTGCGGCAAAGTCCCGCAATGATTGTGTCTGCCGGGTCCACCCCCTCCGACGTAACTTACTTCTTCCAGAGCAGAGCCAGCAGACGAGTCATCGCGGGACTTCCCCACACCTGCTCCCCCAAAATTGCCATGCTTCGGTTCCTCTTTTTTCTTCCTCCCTCCCCCCGCGGGACCCTGCAGCACCATCAACTCTTACTCCCTCTAACGCCGGCCCTGCAGCTCCGGACTTCCCCGCACCTTCCCCCCCCCCCCCCCCGATCGCTATTATTTTAAATGTTATAGCGGCGGCGCTGTATCCATCAGTGGAGACGTCTAACCTCGGCCTGCCCCGGAACTCTTACTGCAGCAGCTGCCCGTCTAGGCAGGAACAGGAAGTCACTGTTGCAGTAAGAGTTCCGGGGCAGGCCGAGGTTAGATGTCTCCACCGCCAGGGTCGGAAACCAAACCCCCACCCCGACGTCCGATTCCTCCCCCAGCCTCCCCTTACCTTTGCGACGCGTGTGTGCGCTGTGACGAGAAACTTGTGCGCTGCGATGTAATATTTTGTGCGCCAGCGCACGCCAGCGCAGCTTAGCGGGAACACACTTCCATTATATGCAAATCTCTCTCATGCATATTCATTAGGGATATCTTGAAAACCCAACTGGCTGGGGGTCCCCCAAGGTTGGGAACCATTGTTGTAGAGGCTCTTTGGGTTTCTCAGTTACACAAAAATTTTCATATTTGTACTAACAGTTTTACAGCTTTCTATTTCTATGTAAAGACTGATGAACTTTTAAATAAAACTGTGCTAAGGACAGTAACTATACTTTTCAAATTATCACTGTGAGAATTCTTAGGCTTATCTGATGCAAAGCCATTAGTGTCAGCTGTTATCTAGAAAGACGTCGTAGTGAAGGTTTATCATCAAGGCGGATACCTAATCAGAAGTTATTATCTTATCAGAAAGGGCTAGTTAATTGCGTCTAACGGTGTCTCGTTATCGCCTTTGTTGAAAGATGAAAGAGAAAGCCTACATACGTAAACCACTATTAAAATATTAGTCAACCGTTAAGATTTCAGAAGGAACCCCAGGTTCCACAAAGCAATCAAGGAAAACCTTAGGTTATCAAAGATTAATCCTAAAATTACTTCTATGATAATTTTCTTAGCGTGGTGAATACACAAAGCACAACACACATGCACTCAAATGGAGAGTCTCTTTAAACTTTACAGTGGAATGTGTGTGGTGATTAACAGATAAGAAATAAGTGTGCAGTTATATTACAACTTCACTAAGAAAAATATGCAGGGCAATTCTATGATGCTAGGCACCAATCCCCAAATTCTATGAAGTCCGCCTAAAGCTAGATCAATTAACAAGCTTAATTGGCACAGATAATTGGCAATTAACTCATAACTGATGTTAATTGGATTTAATTGAAAGTTAGGTGCACACCTTGGTAGGTGCGTAGCACAAAGTGGCTGGTGCCTAGTCCAATGTGCCTACCTAAAACTGGGTATGATTAGGGTTTGGATTAGAGAATGACACGAGGGACAATTTTGTCCCTGTCCCCACAGGAACTCAATTTCCCCTCCCCGTTTCTGCGAGTTTTGTCGCTGTCCATGCCCCATTCCAGTAAGCTCTGCCTTAACCACACAAGCCTTGAACGCTTATGATTTTAAAGTGTTTGAGGCTTGTGCAGATGAGGACGGAGCTTAGGCATTGGTTGAACGAGGCATTATGACATCACAATCTGAGCTCTAGAATGTTGCTACTTAGGATTTTAAAGTGTTTGAGGCTTGTGCAGATGAGGACAGAGCTTAGGCATTGGTGGAATGAGGCATTATGACATCACAATCTGAGCTCTAGAATGTTGCTACTTAGGATTTTAAAGTGTTTGAGGCTTGTGCAGATGAGGACAGAGCTTAGGAATTGGTAGAATGAGGCATTATGACATCACAATCTGAGCTCTAGAATGTTGCTACTTAGGATTTCTGTCTCTTTCTCTCTCTCTCCTTGGCTTCTGTCTGCCTGTCTTTCTGTGTGTCTTTCTGTCTCTCTCTCCTTGGCCGCTGTCTGTGTGTAATGTAATGTAATGTAATGTAATGTAATTTATTTCTTGTATACCGCTATATCCGTTAGGTTCTAAGCGGTTTTAAGTCTGTCTGTCTTTCTATCTCTTTCTCTCCTTGGCTGCTGTCTGTGTATGTTTCTGTCTTTTTCTCTCTTTCTCCTTGGCCACTGTTTATGTGCCTTTCTGTCTCTTTCTCTCTCTCTCTCATTGGCCGTTGTCTGTGTGTCTGTCTGTCTTTCTATCTCTTTCTCTCCTTGGCTGCTGTCTATGTATGTTTCTGTCTTTTTCTCTCTCTTTCTCCTTGGCCACTGTTTATGTGCCTTTCTGTCTCTTTCTCATTGGCCGCTGTCTGTCTGTCTGTCTTTTTGTCTCTTTCTCTCTCGTTGGCTGCTGTCTGTCTCTCTATCTCCTTGGCCGCTGTCTGTGTGTCTGTCTGTCTTTCTATCTCTTTCTCTCCTTGGCTGCTGTCTGAGTATGTTTTTGTCTTTTTCTCTCTCTCTTTCCTTGGCCGCTGCCTGTGTGTCTTTCTGTCTCTCTCTCTGTTTGGCCGCTGTCTGTCTTTCTATCTCTTTCTTTCTCCTTGGCCGCTGTCTTGTCTGTCTCTTTCCTTCCCTCTCTCCCGTTCCCCTTCCTTTGACTGCCCCCCCCAGCCCATCCCACCCCCTCTGTGGCAGCGCCACTAGCCTCCAACAAATCCTCATCCTCGACCCGGAAATTCACCCAGAGGGAAGAGTGGAGGCAGAGGAGAAGGCTGTGCGACCACGGAGCGGCAGTAGTTGTGGCCTTTACTCCCCTAGCTCCGTAGCTCGGTCGCCGCCACCGCCTCCTTCTCTCCCCGATGTCGGCTCCCAATGTGCACATGCGCCGCACACGCGCCAAACTCTGCAACATTTCTCTGCCAACCACAGAGCGACGGACGCACGGAGTCACAAAAATTGAAGTGCGCTTGTGCGTTAAGGGTATTATTATCTTAGATTCCAATTGGCTTCTTCAGTTATGTTGCAAAATTAAATTTATTCATTTATTAAAGTAGGGGCCATTCTTGAGAAGATCATAGCTATTAATGCAGGCTAAAAAGGAAACTAAATGCCTTTCTTCTTACTTTCTTTGTTTTCTAATCTACGTTCACAGAGATAAACAGTTCTAATATTCTTTGAACCTGTTTAATGTTCTCATTCTTGTATCTCAAGTGACTCTACCAAACCCAAAAGATAATTCAGACTGCGAATTCAGTTCAGTATAGCGGATGCACTTGAACAAGAGGTTTACTGCTTGAAAGTTAAAGAGTTTTGAACTCAAAAGCCAGTTAAAGAACTACAGGTTTTCTAAACCTCATTTACAGAGGTTGCCCATAAGAAACCATTAGGAGTCAATTTTATAGAATTCATTTAATCTCTTTCTCTGCAGAAGATGAATGGTCAATTCTTCCCTTTCTCATGCTGAACGGAACACCCGCATATATCAAGGGAGTACTATACTTGTCCCCAGCCTTCATCCAATCTCTCACTTGAACATGCCATTCCCCAGTCTCTGACTCGCACGTGGCCATCCCCCAACCTCCCCTGAGCCCTTACTCTAACACTGCTACCTATTCCCCTCAGCTCAGAGGCACCTGTCGTGATTCAGCTCTCATGTAAATTCCAGCCACGCAGTACAGCAAGTTCGGACTAGACTTGCAGTTATAAGTCCTATGAGGCTCCCAAGCTTCCTGCACCATTCGGCTCAAGCTGACATGGACAGCCGAATCACAGAGCAGAAATTTAAAAATCCATGCCCTGTTGTATTATAAAAAGATAACCCAAACACTAGAATTCAGAGGTATTGAATTCAAGGTACCAGGGTACAATTTTGGGGAGCCATAGCAACCTGGCACCTGGGATTTGTCAAGCCCATGTTTAGAAAACCTATAGATTTTAACATGCAGCAAGAATTTCATTTTCTTAAGGTTATGATGCAGGACAAATAGAGGCTAAGCAAGGGGTGCAAAAAGAGATGGAAACCCTTAATATGCAACTGCAATCTTCACAGTCATATATCAAGGACCAAGTCATTCGAAGTACACAGTTGGAGCAAGCTGTACTGCAAATTACAGGGTATAAGGCTGTGATTCAAAAACCTATAAGAGTTTTTGAAGACCTCTTCAATCATAGGGAAAATAATGTACAAATTTTGGGAGTGGTTGAAGGCGCAGAGGGCAGAGATTGCTCTCACGGTTGCAAAATGTTGTTTTTGGCGCTCCACTCAAAACAGAGGGGGGAGAGCTGGCATTTTCTAAGCATCAGCAGCCTATTGTGGCTAAGGCACCCATGACATGGAAATTCTTGTGGTCCTAGAACCTAGCCAAAACATCAACTAGGCAGAGAGGATTCTTTTCACTACAACCACCATTAGGAACTTGGAGCAAAATACAGACAAAGCTCATTTGAAGATTAAGATACACAATAAGACTGTTCTATACATGGAGCAAGTGAAGTTTTGCAACTATGTTAAATCCTTGCAAATACATTAAAGATCTGGCAGTGTTCTACTAGTAACTGCCTTTTTCTTGATCTCTGTGAATTGTGCTTGGCATGGCAATTAAGAGTATTCATGACAGACTGTACTGTTCATTGGGAGCTCACTAGACCACAAGTGTCCACACAGTCAGTCTTGAAACCCATTGTGGACAACTCGGTGGACATCGTGGCTATGGACCGAGGCGGCAGTGCTGACATGGACAACCAAACTCTATCATTGGTTCCGTCATGGATCAAGTTTTGTGTAATCTTGGACTGATCATTGGGCTACATGCAATCTCTGTACAGAGGTACTGTAGAATGTTTGTCAGTTAGGGTTGATTGTGCGATACCATGTTTCCCAGAAAATAAGACCTACCCCCAAAATAAGCCCTAGCAGGATTTTCGGGATCAGTCTTAATATAATCCCTACCCCAAAAATAAGCCCTAGGATTTGCCAGAAGTTAACCTTCCCTCCCTCCTATCACTTGTGCAGCAGAACTCTTGGCAAGTACCGCAACCCACACCTGCCGTGCAGCCGAACCCCCATCTGAACCCCACAGACCACGAGTGAGCCCTAGTACACACCTCCCTAAGCAGTCGGGCCGGCAGCACTCTAAAAAGGCTGCTTCGGCCTTGTCCGTCCGTGAATTCACTCTGCCGCGTTACCAGTTTATAAGCAAAAGATTGACTCAGTTTAATTCCTTTAAAGGAAGGAAACAATAGTTTATATCTCTGTGTATTCCTCAAATAGCAAGATCTAAGGGTATTCCAATATAAAGGGACCAGAGGGCCGAATATTCTGTAAAGAAGTTTAAAAGCGACATATGCACATTTAAACTGGATCCTAAAATGGATTGGGAGCCAATGAAGCTCTCTTAACAGAGGGGAAACATGATCATACTTTATCTTCCCAAAGATGAGTTTGGCTGCTATATTCTGTATTAATTGGAGTCTTCTTAAGCTACCCTGTTTGATACTTAGATAAACAGAATTACAATAATCCAACTGGGCGAGCACAATAGACTGTACCAACACTGAAAAGCAGATTTGTGGAGGGAGTGGGTGGTTGGCAAGGACCACACAATACTCCTGTGCTAAATCAGCCTACACAAGCCCATAGAAGGGAGTGGTATCACTTGGGTGTGAGCTGGAAGACTAGGGGGCAGTATCTGCAGCACTTGTGCCAAGGTCCCATGGTGAGTGAGGGTCAAGTGGATCGATTTTTCGCTCTATCAGAAATTACAAAGACTAGGGGACAATCAATGAAGTTACAGGGAGGCAGTCTACAAACTCTTTTTTCATCTACAAACTCTTTTTTCAACTTGAGATTGATGCAACACTTTAAGCTAGCTTTCCCTTTACCTTCGTGTGTACCTCAAAAGAAGTTATACAAATCCATTTTTGCATTCCATTCCAAGACCCCAAAATTTGGAATAGCCTCCCACAACACCTGCATCAACCGGACATATATTACAACTTCTCTTCACGCCTATAATTCAAAATGTAGACATTTCTACTTCTTCAAACCTGAGATTTATTGTTCATGACCACTGATTAGAAATCTTGTTGTAAACCACATTGAATCCTTGTCAAAACTTGTGGTATAGAAAAAAATGCATGGTATGGTATAAGTAGAAAAAAAAAGAAAAAATTAGAATGTCTTTTTCATCTTCAATAAAGTATGGTTGGCTTTCTACCAAGCACTGATCAATCTCATACAGAGGATATAAAATCAATAGTATCATTCATTGATTTTTCTGTTGAAACAAGGAATTGTACATCATCAGCATATAATCTGTAATTTACAGATGGGTAACATATATTAAATGGTAGTTTGCATAAAGTTGCTTATTATATAATGGATAATTTACATTTTTTTACTTTATAAAAATAAAACCCATTTGCTGACATTTTTAATTCATTTAGATAATTAATGTTGCACTTTTTCTGAGGGTGGGAAGGAGGGCATAGAATGCAATGGATAATCAAGAATGTGAGGAAATCCACTTTCTTACATCTGTTTTCCCATCACTAATGCCTTTATTTACATGGATTCTCCTTCCAATCCCTTTCTTCACTTCCCTGCCTCACTCCTCAATTTAGCCCCCTAATGGGTTGATGCTCATAGGTTTGCAGTTGAATCAAATTCTACTGTGAATCTTGTGCAACCAAATTAGCATGACATGCTCAGAATAAAGAGCATGCAAATTAATGCCACGTTAAAATCATAGTATTAACTGGCTGCTGACTATTCTGCGCTAATTTTCCTGTCAGTGATTGTTTGACTCAGGCCCATATGAATGCTGACAATTTAAAAAAAAAAAAAAAAAAAAAGCCACAGGCCAGTGACATACTAAGGGGGGGGGAGCGGAGGGGGTGGTCCGCCCTGGGTGCACGCCCCAAAGGGGTGCACAGCTGGATGCCGCCGGGAAAAGGCTGCCACTGGCTATCGGGAACAAGCCGGCGCCGAGTTCGCCCTGCTTCTCTTCCCCGCGGGCCGACCAATTCTCGCCACCCGACATCAATCCTGGCTGGCCTGGAACGTCCTCTCCGATGTTAGAATTGACGTCGGGCGGTGAGAGTTGGTCGGCCCCGCGAGGAAGAGAAGCAGGGCGAACTCTGCGCCGGCCTGTTCCCGATGGCCAGTGGCAGCCTTTCCCCGGCGGCGGTGGCAGCATGTTTCCCAATGGCGGTGGTGTGGGGGGAGGGCAGGGAGAAAGAAAGAAAGGGGGGGAGACAGGGACCCAGAAAGAAAGAAAGGGGGCAGGGTGAAACAAAGAAAGAAAGAAAAAAATGGGGCACGGGGAGAGAGAGAGAGAGAAAGACAAACAGAGAAAGAAAGGGGGCATGGGGAGAGAGAAAGAAGGAGCAGGGTGAAAGAAGAAAGAAATGGGGCATAGAGAGAGAGAGAGACAAACAGAGAAAGAAAGGGGGCATGTGGAGAAAGAAAGAAGGGGGCATGGTGAAAGAAAGAAAGGGGCACAGAGAGAGAGAGAAAGACAGCATGGGTAGAGAGAAAGAAGGGGCAGGGTGAAAGAAAGAAATGGGGCACAGAGAGAGAGAAAGACAAAGAGAGAAAGAAAGGGGGAATGGGAAGAGAGAAAGAAGGGGGCAGGGTGAAAGAAAGAAAGAAATGAGGCACGGACAGAGTGAGAGAGAGAAAGACAAACAGAGAAAGAAAGGGAGCATGGGAAGGGTGAGAGAAAGAAAGAAAGAAATGGGGCACGGACAGAGTGAGAGAGAAAGACAAACAGAGAAAGAAAGGGAGCATGGGAAGGGTGAGAGAAAGAAAGAAAGAAATGGGGCATGGAGAGAATGAGAGAGAAAGACAAACAGAGAAAGAAAGGGGGCATGGGAAGAGAGAAAGAAGGGGGCAGGGTGAAAGAAAGAAATGGGGCACGGAGAGAGAGAGAGAAAGAAAGACAAACAGAGAAAGAAAGGGGGCATGGGGCGAGAGAAAGAAAGAAGGGGCAGGATGAAAGAAAGAAATGGGGCACGGACAGAGAAAGAAAGAAGGGGGCAGGGTGAAACAAAGAAAAAGTTGGGGAAGGGAATGAGGTCTGGAGGAGAGGAAGCATACAGGAGGCTGAAAGAAGGGAAGAACTATTGGATGCAGTCAGAAGAATAAAGTGCAACTAGAGACTGATGAAATTACCAAACAAAGGTAGGAAAAATTATTTTATTTTCTATTTAGTGATCAAAATGTGTCCATTTTGAGAATTTAAATATGCTGTCTATATTTTGCACTATGGCTCCCTTTTACTAAACCGCAATAGCGGTTTTTAGCGCAGGGAGCCTATGAGCGTCGAGAGCGGCGTGGGCCTTTTAGCACAGCTCCCTGCGCTAAAAAACGCTATCGTGGTTTAGTAAAAAGGGAGGGGGTATATTTGTCTATTTTTGTATAGTTGTTACTGAGGTGACATTGCATAAAGTCATCTGCCTTGACCTCTTTGAAAACCCGCGGAATATAAATAATTAACATTTTCTCTGCATACAGTGTGCTTTGTGTTTTTAAAATTTTATTGTTGATAGATCATTTTGACTTGGCCACAAAGGTAAGGGGGAGGGAGGGAGGGGAGCTGCTGAAAGACATCTAGTAATCCTTGCAGGCTTGACTGTGCAGGGAATTATTTTTGTAAAATCATGTTTTGTTATGTGACTGGCATTATTTAGACTTTAATTTCTATGAATGAATAGAATGAAAATTATATAAAATTACTTGCTTGTTTTTATGTGCGTGCGCTGAAGGAAAGTGGAGAGAGAGTGGGCTGAGGATGCTGAAGGGAAATGGGGGAAGAGAGAATGGGGAGAAGACGCTGATTTATAAATTGACAATTGGACAGAATATTGTTTCTTTTTATACTTTAATATAATAAGTTCAATATAAAACAATTCAAGGCTTGTGTGGATGGAATCAGGTAGTTTGTGGGGATGGAGACCGAGCTTACGGGGATTAGTCCAATAAAATGGTATTTTCTTATTTCTCATTATTTGTTTTATTTTTATTTGTTAATTTGTAAAGTGGTGATTGTTATGTATCAGTTTTTTCAAATTTACATCTACTGTCTTTATATTTTGCACAGTATTACAGGACATGTATTACTGTTTTTGTGGTGTTGCATTGTATGCAGTCTGGTTTCTTGGCAGTTCAGTTTAACTTTTGTCTACATATTTCTATTTTTAGTTTGTGATTATTCCATATTGGGCGCGGGTGTATCTGTCTGTGTGTATGAAAAGGACATGGCTTTCTGATAGCATCGACTATACAGGATCAATTGACTGTGCAGGATCTGGCTTGTTTAGTTTTACAATGTATGTGTTGGTGTTCTAGTGCTCATTGCAGTGTTTACGATGCTGCCTTTTCCTAGGTACACTTGTTGTGCGATATGTGGATTGTTACTAAAAATCATATTTTTCATATAGATGGGGGGGCGGTCAAAAAATGATGGGCCCGGGTGTCACATATGCTAGGTACACCACTGCCCTGGCCCAAATTCCCCCTGAACATCAGGTCTGAATTCTACCTCTCCTTCCCCCCGAACATCGGGAGACCATCCTTCCCGCCTTTAAAAAAAACAAACTCCCTGGTGGTCCAGTTGACCCCTCATGGGCCCCACCTCACAAAAGACCCTAATGGTCCAAAAGACCCAGACCCTAAAAACCAAGCCAAAGCCCTAGTGATCCAGTGGTACCCCTGGCCTGGCCTGGCTACCCCTTGGGGTCTCCCTGATGGCCTAGCAGTGGTCCTAGCCCACCCCCACAGCCCTAACAAACCTTCAAATACTAGGGAGTAGGCATCCAAACCTCCTGGGCGGCATCCTCAAAATGGTGTCACCCCCACCCTGCCCAGTGCATTCTGGGATGCACTGGGTGTGATCTAATAACCAAATAAGGGAAAAACTCATACTGAAACCATTAGAGTGTTGGGTGACACACTAGTGCCGACACTACTCAAAATTGCCTTTAGCACAGGCATCGGCCCATAAATCACAGGCATATAACTCATACCCTCTCTCACAACCTAAAATCACATGAATCCCCTCACGTAACAAATCCCCTACAATTCCTTTACTCCCTTAAATAAAATATCTCCTTGTAGATCCTCTTTCGCCTCCTTTCCTCATTATCTCCCTCCTGCCGATATCTTCTCGACTCTCCATCTCCAGTGTTCAGTAACCTAAAAACAGCAGTGCCTCCTGGTGCTTTCTCTTCTCCTATAGACTAAGGTCGGAGTGGCAAGGTGATGCACTTTGCACTGCATAGTTAAAAATCCAATATCGAACAATAGAAGGCATTGCTGCTGCTGCTTTTAAAATCACAGCTGGGTAAGCAAGCAGTTTGCACAGAGTTGCACAGTTGATACTGCAGCTGCTTCTGTCTTTTGACCCAGCTTCATCTCCTGTGAACTATACAGGAAAAATCATTACAGGAAGAATCTGAAGCCACAAAAATCACAGGAGACAGGGGGGGAGGGGGGGGGGGCTTTGACTAACACCCTTTCAAGGATTTCACAGCCTAGAACCAATACACTTACCTGACCAGCATTTTAATAGGGGACAAATTGTTTACAGAAATATCTATACTAACCCAATGGCCAATAATTAGCATCTCTATATGGAAGGAACAGATTGTAAAAGTTATGTGGATCTAGCCTGTTCAGTTGGCTGGGAATGAAAGTAACAGCGATGATGTTCCAGGCCCTAAGGTAGAAGGAAAGAATAGTTCATACTGCTTTGCAACACCCCCTGGTCAAAAGGTGGCCCTACAGCCTGGAGAAGTTGCTTTCATTCTCAGCCACTAGAAAATGCTAGAAGAAAATGGAAATAAAATTTAAAACAAACAAACAAACAAAAAAAACAACCATACAAACCCAAAACTTACCACTGCAACAAAAGAATAGCCTTACTGAGTCAGACTAATGCTCCATCTGGCCCAGTAGCCCATCCTCATGGTGGACAAACCAAGTCACTAGTACCTGGCAAAAACCCAAATAGTAGCAACATTCCATGCTACCGATCCAGGAGAAACAGTGGCTTTCCCCAATGTCTGTCTCAATAACAGACTATGGACTTTTCTTCCAGGAAATTGCCCAAACCTTTCTAAAAACCAGCTATGTTAATCGCTCTTACTACAACCTCTGGCAAAGCGCTCCAGAGCTTAACTATTCTCTGAGTGAAAAATATATTTCCTCCTATTGGTTTTAAAGGTATTTCCCTGTAACTTCATCACGTGTTCCCTAGTCTTTGTAATTTTTGTCAAGAGTAAAATAGTGATCCACTTGTGCCCATTTTACACTACTCAGGATTTTGTAGACTTCAATCATATCCTTCCTTAGCTGTCTCTTTTCCAAACTGAAGAGCCCTAACCCTTTTTAGTCTTTCCTCATACAAGAGGAGTTCCATCCCCTTTATCATCTTGTCGCTCTTGTTTGAACCTTTTCTAGTGTCGCTATATCTTTCTTGAGATAAGGCAACCAGAATTTAATACAATTATCCAGGTAAGGTCGCACCATGGAGCGATAAAGAGGCATTATAACATTCTTAGTCTTGTTAACCATCCCTTTTTAATAATTCCTAGCATCTTGTTTGCTTTTTTGGCTGCTGCCACACATTGGATGGAAGGTTTCATCGTATTGTCTACAATGACATCCAGATTTTTTTTTCTTGGATGCTAACTTCCAAGGTGGACCCTAGCATTTGGCAACTATGATTTGGGTTATTCTTCTCAATGTGAATCACTTTGCATTTGTCCACATTTAATCAGTAAAACTTAATAGATAATTCACATTCTAAGGGATAAATGCGCCGACATGTTTCACCCTGGGAGGGTTTCTTCAGGGCTACAATCCCTTATGTGAAACTAGTCACCCACGACGTGACCACTGGATTCCTATTACCAAGGTGGTCATAGTCAGACCATTCTCCCAGAAGTGGCATGCTATTATGTGACAGGAACAACAGTTCAAGTCTCACTTCATGTTTTCTACTACCTAGGCTAACCAAAACTGTCATTTTGTTTTGTTTTCCATGTTGTTGTTTTTTTGTTCAGTTTATGTTTTAAATATTTTCTTTTTGGAAGCAGTAATGTTTATTAGTGCACACTATTTATGACAGTAAAACACCTGGAAATGGGGGAGATCCTCTCATTTTGGGCAAAACCCCTCACACAAAATGATATGAGAAATTCCCATTTCATTTCAAACAAATGCATATCTCTAATATAGAGCCAGCTTTCACAGCCCTGGATGGGGGTAGGAGGGGGAGAGGAAGCATAATTAAACTAGTTGCTGAATTTAATGCCCCTGATTACAGAGTTCTGGAAGGAGCCCTGATGCATGAATCTCAGCCAAGGATTGTCATGTCAACACCTGTATCAAAGAAGAGGATATAAAATAGGAAAAATCCTCAGGACAGTTGTGAGTGAAGATTTGTGGTGCCAGATTTCAGTCCTGAAAGTCCAAATGAGCAAGAAGAAATTGCTGAATGAAAGGAATATCTGCAGGGGAGAGTGTGACGTAGTGGTTAAAGCTACAGCCCCAGCACCAGGAGGTTGTGGGTTCAAATCCACGCTGCTCCTTGTGACCGTGGCCAATTCCACTTAATTCCACCACCCCCTGTTAACCCAGGTACATTAGATAGATCGTGAGCCCTCCAGGACAGACAGAGAAAAATGCTTGAGTACCTGAATAAATTCATGTAAACCGTTCTGAGCTCCCTTGGGAGAAAAATATAGAAAACTTAATAAATATATAAAAGACGTGAAGTCTATAAAAAAAAACACCTCAGTCATTCAATGGCAGGCTTTCTCCTACAGCTAAGACCTTTCTTAAGGGCATACCACCTATAATAAGGCTTCCTAAACTGTCCCAGTCTATGTTTTCAGTTTGATAGTATCTGCCTGAAAGTGACAGGGATGTCCACAAAGAATTGATGGAAAAAGGGACCATCTGAAGTTATGTTTATAATCTTCTCTCCCTCTGAATACTAGAATATCAGAGGTAATAGAGAGACTTCTTTTTTTTCTAATTTGTATTTTACTGAAAGGGAAGAGGCAACACCTGTTTTTTAAACAAGCAGTTACTAAACAGGCCAAAAACCTTCAACAAAACCCTAGTACGCTATAGCAGGGGTAGGGACTCCGGTCCTCGAGAGCCGTATTCCAGTCAGGGTTTCAGGATTTCCCCAATGAATATGCATTGAAAGCAGTGCATGCAAATAGATCTCATGCATATTCATTGGGGAAATCCTGAAACCCCGACTGGAATATGGCTCTCGAGGACTAGAGTTCCCTACTCCTGATCTACAGTGATGTAGATAACTTTGCGCTGGCCACAAATTGACCCTTTATATTCTGTGTCTTACAGAAATGCTCAACTATAAAACATTTGCCATTTTTCTTCTTGCATATATTACATTAAACTGGATACACAGAAGGAAGATACAAAAAAAAGCCAACAAACTTCAATGCCTACAGTATATTATTTGCAACATAAGCAGCATGTCTTTTTACATCTGCTCCGCTGTGATGATGAAAATATGTCTCACAGCTAAAGGTGGAAGAATGAAAGAACCCAAGTAACAGAGCTAATTATGTAGTCTATGAAAGCACTCTCCTTGTTAGAGAGTCAGGCAAGCTGCCACAGTAAATACCTCAGATTAACCAGGTAAAAAATATAAGGAATCCACTTCCAAGTCTCCTAGAGATAAACAGAGGATGCACACACACATCCTATATTTGCTTCTAGGAATTATTTCTGCTTACACTTCCTAGTAGATAACAGTTTCACTGGCTATTCAGATGCACTGAAATCTTAATGTGCTGATTTCGGGATGAACTCCACTTTCCTTGAGATAATGACAGAAATTTTGTTTGCCTAGAGGAAATATGCAGATAAAGTTCTTGAGATGTTGTATTTATTCTCTGTCTGAATACAAGATCAAAATGAAAGCAGGAGAGCAGTTTTGCAAAGGGTTGGAACTGATGTGTTTCTGGCAAACTGCGATACAGTTATGCTTTTGGACAAGCAGAACTAAAAATTTGTTTCACACGTCCGAGTTACATCGTGCCGGAAACAATCATTGTATCAAGAATGGACAGACCACATATCCTAAAAACCCATCTAGAAAATATCTTAACCCCTCCCCCACCCCACCAAACAACAAGCTACACAAGTAACAACCAAAAGAAACCAAACAAGACACAAACCACCCCTCCCATCTTGATAATCAAGCTCTCTAAATACCCCCATCACCCCACAAACCATGAAAGTGATACTCACACCAGAACCTGTAATGTCGAGATTACCACACCAGATATGGCCAATCTTCTATCCAAACCATAATCATACACCTACACAAACTCAAACCTGAATGTAAACCACTTAGGCTATAAGTGGTATATAAATACTAAAAATAAAATAAATAAATATATTTACAAAGCTTTATGTGCGAGAAAAACTTCACAAATAGAAGGAGCAAAATTTAAAAAAAGAAATTCACTTTCTCTGGGTTTGTGAAAGAATATAGACAGAGAGAAGGCAATATTAGGACAGTGTTCAGAGGAATTTGTCCAGAAAACTTAATAGCTAGTTGAGTAAATTCCCCAGGCTGAAAACGACCCTTCAATCATGTGACACCACCCTCCCCCCCACCACCAAAAAAAAAAAGAGAATGCCTCTGCTACAGTAGAACATTGTGGGATGAGTTAGAGGCCCCCTTGCATGAGTGGAAGGGGGAACAGTATAAAACAGCTTCTCAACTCGGTCCTGGAGTACCCCTTTGCCAGTCAGGTTTTCAGGATATCCACAATGAATATGCATAAACTTGATTTGCATGCACTGCCTCTATTATATGCAAATTCCTTTCATGAATATTCATTGTGGATATCTTGAAAACTTGACTGGCAAGGGGGTACTCCAGGGCTGAATTGAGAAACCCTGGCATAAAAGAGAAGGGAGGAGCGAGAACAAGGCTTTTGGCTATGCCGATTCTCCCGCCAGAGCTCTTGTACTGAGGAAAACTCCTGAGGTACTGACTGCTTGTGTAGGAAAAGTCTGAGAGGGTTTGCTCTTCCCTACCTCTTAAAATATTGCCCTCCTTCTCCTCCACCCCCTTCTCTCATCATCATCCTTCCCTCATCTTTCTCCCCTCCATCTTGTCTATTCTCTCTTTCTATTTCCGTTCACACTCACCTCCTATCTCTCTCTCTCTCCTTCCCCTCCACCATCACCCTCACACCCACCCTCTCTTACTCTACTTTCATATTTCCTTCTCTCTCATCCTCTCCTTTTCAAATCTATTTATCATACCCTCTCCATTTCCCATCTCTCTCCTCCATCCTCCTCCACTTCTTCTCCCTTCCACATCAATCCTCCCTTCACCCCTCCTTACCTCCCCCATAGCAAGCAGCATAGGTTGCCTGGGTGAAACCACAACACTTCTAGGTATGTGCAGTGCTTCTAAATCCTTGCAGCCCCTCTTCTCCCTACCCATAGTTTTCCTTAGACACAAGGGATGTTTGAATAGAGGACAACAACGTCTATGGAGACTTGCAGCACTGAGCATGCTCCATGTCCTGTGAAGATCAAACAGGATACAGTACTGCAACACCTGCTTAAGAGCATAAGAATAGCCTTACAGGATCAGACCAAAGGTTCATCAAGCCCGGTAGCCCATTCTCACGGTGGCCAATCCAGGTCACTTGTACCGGGCCAAAACCCAAGGAGTAGCAACATTCCATGCCACCAATCCAGGGCAAGCAGTAGCTTCCCCTATGTCTTTCCCAATAACCGACTATGGACTTTTCCTCCAGGAAAGTGTCCAAACCTTTCTTAAAATCAGCTACGCTATCCACTCTTACCACAACCTCTGACAATGCGTTCCCCAGCTTAACTATTCTCTGAGTAAAAAAAAATTTCCTCCTATTGGTTTTAAAAGTAGTTCCTTGTAACTTCATCGAATGTCCCCTAGTCTTTGTAATTTCTGACAGAGTGAAAAATCGATCCACTTGACCCTCACTCACCATGGGACCTTGGCACAAGTGCTGCAGATACTGCCCCCTAGTCTTCTAGCTCACATCCCCAAGTGATACCACTCCCTTCTATGGGCTTGTGTAGGCTGATTTAGCACAGGAGCATTGAATGGTCCTTGCCAACCACCCACTCCCTCCACAAATTTGCTTAGGAATCTATTCTAACAAGGTGAAATTTGCAGAAAATATTTTTAAAAATCCCTTTTGCTGCACACTGCACTTCAGTTCTTGCAATATGACAGGCAAGCAGGCAAGAAAATCAGCAGGCTGTCAAGAAGGATTAATCACCACTGTAACAACGAGTTCCTTGGGCTGATTTCATCCTGCAAGCCCTGGCATGCAGACATGAAGCATATAGGTTGCCTGTCTATTACTATAACCAAAACTCACTTGTTAGACAATTTAATTACTTCTTCCAGGTCATTTGAAATATTACCTCTCTCTCTCTCTCTTTTTCCTAACCCCAGACCATCACTGAAGGATCCATTTAGAGTAGCTGAAATACAAGAAACTGACTTGCACCAAAGTCAGCCAAAAGAAGTAGCCTAGTGGCTAGAGTGTTAAGCTGAGAAGCAGGGGGGAGCCTGGTTTAAATCCTACAACAGTACCTTGTGATCTTAGACAAGTCTCTAAACCCTCCATTGCCTCATATATAAACTCAGATTGCAAGCCCTCAAGAGCCAGAAAAGTATTTATTTTATTTATTCAGTTTTCTATACCGTTCTCCTAGGGGAACTCAGAACGGTTTACATGAATTTATTCAGGTAATCAAGCCTTTTTTTCCTGTCTGTCCTTTTTCCAGGGAGGAGGAGGGGGACAACAGCTATTAGAGCAGGGGTCTCAAAGTCCCTCCTTGAGGGCCGTAATCCAGTCGGGTTTTCAGGATTTCCCCAATGAATATGCATGAGATCTATATGCATGCACTGCTTTCAATGCATATCCTGAAAACCCGACTGGATTGCAGCCCTCAAGGAGGGACTTTGAGATCCCTGTATTAGAGGATTTGTCCAAATAAAAACATCTTTCTATTTAGACTTGGATGTTTCTTTCAGTTTGATTATTGCTGTTGGATGTCCCAATTTTGGGCCTTCCTTAATCCCACGCAAAACATGCCTATAACACGCCCCCTTGCTATCTGGATAAATTGCAGTGTAGGATGTCCAAATTCTGCCTTTCCAAAATCACAATTTGGACATTTTAGGCAGATGGACAGTTTGGGTGGGTGGGGGTGCCATTTTGAGATGTCTAAGTGCTTTGAAAATAAGCCCTAAGCCTTAACAGTGAGCCAGGTGTACTCAGATTTCAGCAAAGCCTTTGACATGGTTTTGCATAGGGCCCTTGGTATGGAGCCCTAAAATGACTGACGGGGTTAGAAACAGATTGAGTGCAAACACAAGGATCATATTAAATTGTGCCATCCCTGAGCAAAGGTTGGGGAGTGAGGAGAGAAATTGACCCAGTGAGAGACGGTGACCCTGATATAGAATCCTGGCAATACTGCACTAATTACTTTGTGTTACTGAAAAGCTTTTACACTGAATTCCACCATGGAAAAAGTAACAAAAAGCAATGCTTTAAAAATCAGAGACAATTACTCCAACTGAGAGGCACAAAATGCTTTTAGGTAGAGAAGAGGAAATATGATAAGACAGCACAAGTAGAGGAACAAACTAAGGAGTAGTATAAATGAATGGAAGAGATACTGGAGGAGGTGACCCTATTAAGAACAAAAGTGGTTTGTCTCATGAACCAAACAAACATACTGAGGCTTTGAAAATGCAAAAAAAAAAAAAGAAAAAAAGAAATTGGAGATGATTTGGTTGAAATCTAGAAATAAAGGGTATATTCAAGCCCATAACAGTAGTGGTTTTTAACCCATCGACAGCCGTGGTTTGAATTGATCTCAGATATTCAATGCTGGGCCATGTCCAGGCTCCAGCACTGAACATCTAGTTACAGCAGCCAGACGAAGTTAACCACATTGAAACAAGACCAGGCCCATCCAGTCTGCCCTTCCGTAGTATCCATTATCCCCTCCTTTCCCTAAGAAATCCCACATGACTGTCAAAAGCTTTCTTGAATTCAGACACAGTCCTCATCTCTACCACCCCCACTGGGTTCACCTCCACGTATCTACCACCCTTTCTGTTAAAAAAAAAAAAAGTATTTCTTTAGATTATTCCTGGCCCTATCACCTCTTAACCTCATTCTATGCCCTCTCATTCTGGAGTCTCCTTTAAATTGAAAGATACTTACCCCCATGCATATTTATGCCACGTAGGTATTTAAACGTCTCTATCATATCTCCCCTCTCCTGTCTTTCCTCCAAAGTATATATATATATATTGAGATCATTAAGTCTGTTCCCGCACACCTTACATTCCAGCTGATTTCAGATCAGTGAGCAGTTAGCTTGGCAGACAGTTAAGACAGCCTATTTGCTGTTTAGTGCTGGCTCTGCCCAAGCTCTGCCCCTGGCATTAATCGGTTAAGTGCCACTGAATAGCTGCAGATAGGTAGAACATGCAATTAACTGGGCTGTAAGCTCTCCTGCCTGGTTAAACTGCTTTGAATATAGACCCCATAGAGCAGTGTCCTGCAAACTTTCTTGAGCTGTGGCGTACTAAACGTAGTGGTCGCAGCTCGAGGCACCTGGTGATTTTATTGTAAAACCCTGACAGACGGTATTTCAAGTATCCAATAAACCTGAAACTTGAGGTGAACAAAGAACTGGAATACCAGTTTATTACATTAAGTAATGTTCTCAAAATATATAAGAGAAGTGTGAGAAATCAGAGACATTTAATCCAACTGTAATGGATAGCTTCTTCAGTTAGTAAAATCACAAACCAAGTTTCAAGTTTATTAAAGTTTTTGATTAATCGCTTAATCGTACTTCAAAGCGATGAACATACATAAAAAAAACAATTAAAATTACAATATTAAAAATAATACAGTATTTAAACATAAACAATAAAATAAACTAGACTCTATACAAACTTAAACAAGAACAAAAGGCAAAGGGGATTTGAACTACAAATTATTATAGTAAAGGTGGTCAGGTAAAAACACAAGGTTAGGGATTTAAGATGGATGGTCAATTACAACCTTATTAGTAAGTTCAAGATTAAGAATTATTGCTCAAAAGCATCTTTAAAAAGGAATGTTTTTAAATTAGTCTTAAATTTATCAATATTAATTTCTTCTCTTAAATTAATTTCTTCTCTTCTCATTAGATCCCATTCTTAAAGCATTATTTAAATTATATTCAAAAGGTATAATGGGGAAGATTTTAGATTTAATGTATCATTACAGTAAGGGGAGTACCTCAATATTTGAAGGAAACAGTTGTTTCACCCATTTTGAAAAAAAAGGAGAAGAAATCCCTCCAAGAAAATTGACAAGTTTCAAGTTTCTTTATTTTTGACATACCGTTTATCAAAACAAGTGTCTAAACGGTGTACAATATGAAAAGATTGTAGAAAACAATTAAAATAGGTAAATAAAAGCAATATTTTGTCAAATATTAAAAATACTAGAGATTCACATTGACATACATGGAACGAAAGGGAAGCTGGGGAGGGAAATGTTGTTTAAAAACATCGAAGTTAAATTAATAGGAGTAGTAAAACATTAGGATGGGGATCGCTTCAGAAGAAGCATTTGGTGTTTCAAGGCTTCACAAGAATTAAAAGTTTGAGAAGCGGAAGCTGGTACTAGAGAGTGAAGAGAAAAGTTCATATGCAGGTAGGAATTTTTCTGGAGGTTAATGAGCTTTTTAGACTTTGGACAAACTGGATTTGTATCTGTGAGTGGGACAGAAATGGTGTTGACGGCAATTAGATTGAGTATATTTCCATTTAGATGAGGCAATCCCATCATTAAATTCATCAGAGGCATTTGAAACAGTATTAATGGAGAAATGTAGGAGGCAACTCTATAAAAGGTGGTATCCGAAGTAGATCATCACAAAGGGGCATGTGAATCGAAATGGGACAATTCATCATGGCCGTTTAAGAGCCCCCAGTTCAGCTCGGCCTTTTCATCGCAGTACTAGTTAAGTGCAACCCTTTCAATTTGGAACAAGTTCAACATGCCACATGCTGGATCGAGGTGGAGTGCTAATGGGTAGGAGTGGGGGAAGGGCATAGCCCCCCACCAACACCACATGTGCCACGTGCTGGATCGGGAGCCCTGGCGTGATGGTGCAGAACACCATGAAACAGAAGGGGACCGAGGATCAGCAGCTGAGTTGGAGGAACTTGGAGTGCTTTGCAGCCTGTGTGCAGGTACGGCTAGCGGGAAAGCACAGTTACTTACCGTAACAGGTATTATCCAGGGACAGCAGGCAGCTATTTTCACATGTGGGTGATGTCATCGACGGAGCCCGGATGCAGATGCCTCACAAGCAGACTTGCTTGAAAAAAACAGAAGTTTTGAGTCGACCGCACCGCGCATGCACGAGTGCCTTCCCGCCCAGCATAGGGCACGTCTCCTCAGTTCAGATAGCTAGCAGAGAAGCCAACCAGGGGAGGTGGGTGGGTTGTGAGAATAGCTGCCTGCTGTCCCTGGATAACACCTGTTATGGTAAGTAAGTATGCTTTATCCCAGGACAAGCAGGCAGCCTATTCTCACATGTGGGTGACCTCCAAGCTAACCAGAATGGGATGGTGGGAGTGTTGGCAATTTAGGAGAATAAATTTTGTAATACTGTTTGGCCAAACTGTCCATCCCGTCTGGAAAAAATATCCAGACAATAGTGAGAAATGAATGTATGAACTAGAGAGTTGCGCGGGGACAGAAATCCCACCCGTCCCCACCCGTCCCCGCCAAAATCCCACCCATCCCCACCCGTCCCCGTGAGGAATCCCTCCGTCCCCACCCGTCCCCGTGAGGAATCCCTCCGTCCCCACCCGTCCCCGCGAGGAATCCCCTCCGTCCCCACCCGTCCCCGCGAGGAATCCCCTCCGTCCCCACCCGTCCCCGCGAGGAATCCCCTCCGTCACCATCCTTCCCTATAAACTTCAGAAATAGTTATTTTATTTAATTATGCTACTGAATTAAAGGCTCTGGTAGAGACCCATTTACAAATAAGCAAAGAGACTATTAATTTGGAAATATTAATTGGGAAGAATACATACTTTGTAAATGGGTTTCTACCAGAACCTCTAATGTAAATATAAAATATAAATACTCAGCTGATGAGAACCCACAAACTGTCAGCTGAGGACTTCCTTTGCAGTTGGCCTGGGGTCCCTTTTGCCAAGCTTGGCAGGCAGCAGTAGCGTCCCTGAGTCACAGATGCTGGCACCTCAGTGGCTCATGGATGCTGCCAGCGACTGCTGCGCTTGGTGGAGGGGAGTTCTGACCATCTCTAGAGGAGGTCCTCTGCTGGCGGTGCTTGGGGATCCCCACCAGTCACAGCAAGGGCCAACAAGTACTTCAACACTGTAGAAATAAAACCAGAAATGCATTTCCTTTTCTTTTGAACACAAAACAAAGATATCTGCCATATACATTTCCCAAGGCAGATGACTCTATGCAATGTCACCTCGGTAACAAAATACAAAAATAGACAAATACACCCCCTCCCTTTTTACTAAACCACAATAGTAGGTTTTAGCACAGGGAGTTACGCTGAATGCCTCGCGCTGCTCTCAATGCTCATAGGCTCCCTGCGCTAAAAAACAATATTGCGGTTTAGTAAAAGGGAGCCATAGTGCAAAATATAGACAACAGATATAAATTCTCAAAACAGACACATTTTGATCACTAAATTGAAAATAAAATCATTTTTCCTACCTTTGCTGTTTGGTGATTTCATGAGTCTCTGGTTGCACTTTCTTCTTCTGACTGTGCATCCAATCTTTCTTCCTTTCTTTCAGCCTCCTGTATGTTTCCTCTCCTCCAGACCTCATTCTCTCCCCCAACTTTTTCTTTCTGTCTCCCTGTTCCCCCTTCTTTCTGTCTCTCTGTCTGCCCCCTTTCTTTCTTTCTCCGTGCCCTCCCCCAAAGCCACTCGGTTTGCTGCCACCGCCATCGGGGAATAGTCCCCAAGCCACCGCTGTCCCAAGCTTTCCCTGCAGAAGCGTCGCGCTGACCAGCATTCCGCTCCCTGACGTCAATTCTGACGTAGGAGAGGAAGTTCCGGGCCAACAAGGCATTTCTCCTCATTCCATCCAGCCTGAGCCCCATCTCTCCTTGATCCAGCATTTCCCTTCTGTGTCTGTCAGAATTACCATTCCACCTATTTTCCAGCATCACCCTTCTTTGTGTCCATCTCACCTATATCCCTATCTCACCACTTTTTCAGAATCTTCATTTGTCTCTGTCCTTGTCTTTACCCCATATTCACCATTTGCCCTTTCAATGTCTTTATCTCCCCCCCCCCACACACACTTTTTCAGCATTACTTCTATGTCTCTATTTCACCTCCTCTTCATGTCCCCTCTGTATCTCTATCCTTATTCAGAAGGTCCTGCTTACCCTTTCTCTTCTTTGTGTCACTATCTCCATTTTCAGCTTTCCCCCTTTTTCCTTTGTTAATGCACCCTGTAGCCAGAATCTTTCCACCCTCTCTCCACTCCGGCCCAGCCCAGTATGAAATATTTCCTTTTGTTTCTCTCCCCTCTCTCTTCTCCTCCCTCACCCACGAGTCCTGCATCTGGCCCTCTCCCTTCTACCTGCACCTGGCAACACCCCCCTGCTCTCTTAAGCAACTCGTCAGCAGCGGTGATCAAGACAAGCTGCCGACATCGAGGCCTTCCCTCTACGAGTCCCACCTTTGTGGAAAAAGGAAGTTGAAACAAGCGGGACTCGCAGAGGGTAGGCCCCGACGCCAGAAGCTTGTGTCGATCGTTGCTGCTAAGTTGCCGAAGAGAGCCGCAGGTAGAAGGGAGAGGGAGATAGGAAGGCTGTAGAAGCTCCGGAGCATGACACCGAACCCGGCCAGGATGATTTCTTTTTCAGGCTGCTGCTGCCGCTACCATCCCCCACCCGAAATGACAAAAAACAGCCTAATGCCCGCGTCGGGAAATAGCCATGCTGAGCAGTGAGCTCAGCACGTACACAGATGAAAGCCTTGCTTGCTGATTGGTCCGGCGGCACGGTGGGGCGGGGCCGCCGGACCAATCAGCAAGCAAGGCTTTCATCTGTGTACGTGCTGAGCTCACTGCTCAACATGGCTATTTCCCGACGCGACGCCAGACTTGCATCGCCAGAATTTAGGTAGGTTGTTTTCATCCCCGTGGGAGTCCCGTGGGCAAGGGGGCGTCCCCGTGGGAGTCCCGTGGGTCAGGGGGGCATCCCCGTGGGAGTCCCGTGGGCCAGGGGGCGTCCCCGTGGGAGTCCCGTGGGCCAGGGGGGGAACCCGCGGGATCCCCGCGGGACCCGCGGGATCCCCGCGATCCCCGTTCCCGTGCAGACCTCTAGTATGAACCGAGGACCAAGTAGCAGCCTTACAAATTTCCTCAATAGGTGTAGATCTGAGGAAAGCCACTGAAGCTGCCATTGCTCTGACTTTATGGGCTGTGACTCTACTGTGTAGGAGTAATCCAGCCTGGGCAAAGCAGAATGAGATAAAAGCAGGCATCCAGTTGGAGATGGTACGCTTAGAGATAGGATGTCCCAACTTATTTGGATCGAAGGAGACAAAAAGTTGAGGAGCAGTTCTGTGTGGTTTAGTGTGTTCCAAATAGAAGGCCAAAGCACTTTTACTGTCCAGAGTATGAAGAGCTACTTCTCCAGGATGAGAATGAGGCTTTGGAAAAAAAACTGGAAGAAAAATGGACTGGTTGAGATGAAATTCCGAGACCACTTTAGGGAGGAATTTAGGATGAGTACAAAGAACCATCTTGTCATGATGGAACACCGTAAAAGGTGGATCAGCAACTAAAGCTTGCAGCTCACTGACTCGTCGAGCAGAAGTGAGGGCTATGAGAAACACCACTTTCCAAATGAGATACTTCAGATGAGCCTTATCAATTGGTTCAAATGGAGGCTTCATCAGTTGAGCAAGAACAACATTGAGGTCCCAAACCACAGGAGGCGGTTTGAGAGGAGGTTTGACATTGAAAAGTCCTTTCATGAATCTGGAAACCACCAGATGAGCAGAGAGGGGTTTCCCTTCAATAGGCTGATGGAAAGCCGCAATTGCACTGAAATGGACTCAGATAGATGTAGACTTGAGGCCAGAATTAGATAAGTGCAAAAGATAGTCCAAAACAGAAGATAATGAAGTTATAGGGATATGCTTTTAAAACCAATAGAAGGAATTTTTTTTTTTTTCAATCAAAGAATAGTTAAGCTTTGGAACACATTGCCAGAGGATGCATGGAACAGTCTCCCGGAAGAGGTGGTGGAAACAGAGTCTGTGTTTGAATTCAAGAGTGCCTGGGATAGGCACGTTGGATCTCTGAGAGAGAGAAAGAGATAATGGTTACTGTGGATGGGCAGACTAGATGGGCCATTTGGCCTTTATTTACTGGGTTCACCTCCACGTATGTTTCTATGTTGTGGTAAGAGCAGATAGTACAGTGTTCTCCCCAGAAATTTTTTCCAGCCGGGTGGCATGATAAAGTAGCCGGGTGGGACGGGATGGGGAAATTTGGTGATGGGGAAAATTAACCCCCTCTTTTACTAAGGTGCGCTAGCATTTTTAGCACGCGCAAACCCCTTCGCTACGTGGGAAAACTAGCGCCAACTCAATGCTGGCGTTAGCATCTAGCGCGCATGGCAATTCCTCCGCGCGCTAAGCGCACACTAAAACCACTATCGGAACTTAGTAAAAGGAGCCCTAAATGTATACTATTTTTATTAGTTAATTATTATTATTATTTTCCATTGCTCAATATGACTTCCTTTTTTAAGGTTTGACACTTGTGCCAGAATATTTTTACTAAATTTAAGAAGTATTTGCCCTCTTTCAAATGGTATAGAGGTCTAAAAAAGGGAAAGGCATTAATGAAGTCATTAGGTTCAATCTAGCCATTTATTTCTGCATGAATTTAAACAACTAAAATAAAAAGATAAATATAGCTCATCCAGTCATACAAGAAATGACTGTACAGCAGGGGTGTCCACACTTTTTGGGCTTGCGAGCTACTTTTAAAATGACCAAGTCAAAATGATCTACCAACAATAAAATTTAAAAAAAAACCCACAAAGCATACTGTATGCAGAGAAAATGTTAATTATCATTTATATTCCGTGGGTTTTCAAAGAGGTCAAGGCAAACGATTCTATGCAATGTCACCTCAGGAACAACTATACAAAAATAGACAAATATACCCCCTCCCTTTTTACTAAATTGTAATACTGGTTTTTAGAGCAGGGAGATGCACTGAATGCCCTGCGCTGCTCTTGATGCTCATAGGCTCCCTGCGCTAAAAACCGCTATTACGGTTTAGTAAAAGGGGGCCATAATGCAAAATATAGACAGCAGATATATTCTTAAAACAGACACATTTTGATCACTAAACTGAAAATAAAATCATTTTTCCTACCTTTTTGTCTGGTGATTTCATGAGTCTCTTTTTGCACTTCCTTCTTCTGACTGTAAATCCAATATTTTTTTCTTTCTGCCCCTCCCCTTTTCTTTCTGTCTCTCTTTCTTTCTCTCTCCCCCTGCCCCCCCAAGCCATCGCGCCAATTTCTCCACTTCCCCGATTCTTTCCCTACCCCCTAAGCCACCATGCCGATTTCTCCCTGCTTCCACGAGCCAGACCAGGAATGTACAAGCGCTGGACTCACAAGACTTCACCTCTGATGTCAATTCTTACGTCAGAGAGGAAGTTCCAAGCCAGCCAGGCAGCGATTGGCTGGCCCAGAACTTCCTCTCTGACGTCAGAATTGATGTCGGAGGTGAAGTCTTGTGAGTCCGGCGCTTGTACGTGCCTGGCCTGGCTCAGGGAGGCAGGAAGAAAAAGATTGCCAAGGCAACGCGATCGACTCACATTGTCTTTGCGATCTACTGGTCGATCGCGCTCGACCATTTGGGCACCCCTGCTGTTATGGTATCCTGTCCTGACCTGAGGAAAGGGGTTTAGTCCCCAAAAAACTGCCTTATTTCCATTTCCTATTTATAAACTTTAATCAATAGATACAATACTACTTGATTCTACGTAAAGCAACAAAAAAAATTTTTTCTACCTTTTGTCGTTTCTGCTTTAATCATCTTGTCTTCACTCTTCTTTCTAGTCCGTTCTTCCATGCAGCATCAGCCCCTTCCATCCACTGTCCGCCCTCTCCCCGTTCCATATGGCATCTTCCCTCTTTTTATGCTCCTTCAATAAACTGTCTATCCTGTGCCCCTTCTCTTCTCCTTTGAACATGATTGATTTCAGCTCTGCCACCTCTCCATTTTTCTCTCTCTGTCAACACCCCGTCCCCTATGGTCTGGCAAGTTTCTCTTCTCCTTTCTTTCCTTCACACCCCACAGTCTGGTATCTTCCCTTCCCTGATTCTCTGGCATCTCACTTCTTTCCTTTTCTTCCATCTCTCCCTCCCCCTCCATGCTCTGACATCTTCTCCTTCCTTTTCCCTTGGTCTGGCATACTTTCCTCCTTCCCTCCAATCCCTGGCATCTTGTTTCATTCCCTCCCTCATCTTCTTTCTCCCTCCAGTTGTGTGCAGCAAGTCTCTCCCCCTCTGCTCCCTTTCCTCCTTCTGTCACCCAAGGCCTGGCGTCATGTACTTCTTCAGGCAGCAGCATTCACAATTTGCTGCTGTTGCCAGCTTCGGGCCTTCTTCTCTGTCGGGTCCTGCCTTCATAGAAACAGAAGTAGGCAGGACCCAGCAGAGAGGAAGGCCTGAAGCTGGCAACAGCAGTGAATTGTAAATGCTGCTACTAGCCAAAGAAGTTCATGACGCCAGGCCGAGCACCCGGGGCAGACTGCTACTCTTCTCCCCCCACGACCCTCCTATCTCTCCCTCCCTCCCATCATGAGACTCTAAACAGCACTGCTCTACTCTAAGCAGGCTGTTTCAGTGCTTTCTCCTGCCGTGATTCCCTCTGGCATGTCACTGATGAGGGAAGGAGGGAGAGATAGGAGGGTCGGAACGGGTTTGGGGAGGCGCCCGGGATGATGATGAGGCTGCTGCTGCTGCTAGCGAATCCAGCAAGGGTGAGGCCCCAAAGCACAGCACTGGCGGGCCCCCCTGACCATTTCAGGCCCTAGGCCTGTGCCTACTGGGCCTATCCTTTAATCCGGCCCTGCTTTCTCCCCCCCATATGCCCTGATATCTCTCTCTTCCACTCCATGGTATGGTATCTCCTTTCCCTCCCTCCCATGGTCTTTGCATCTCTTTCCTCCTTTTCCTGATCTTCCTTCTCCCTCCTTCCCTCTCTCTCCCCAATTGGGTGCAGCAGCATTTCTCTTCCCCTCCCCCCATTGGGTACAGCAGTATCATCAGCATTTCTCTTTCCTCCCCCCAATTTGGTACAGCAGAAGTAGCATTTCTTTTCACCCTCCCCCCTAATTGGGTGCAGCAGCATGACTCTTCCCCCTCCCCCTATTGGGTACAGCAGCATCATCATCAGCATTTCTCTTAACCCCCCCCCCCCAATTGGGTACAGCAGAAGCACCAGCATTTCTTTTCCCCCTCCCCCTCTAATTGGGTAAAGCAGCATTTCTCCTCCCGTTTCACACACCTGGAAGATTCGCTACAGATAAAGGCAAGTTGCAAGTTTCCCTTCGTCGCTGACCTATCTCCCAAAGGTCAGCGACAGAGGGAAGCTTACAACTTGCTGCTCTTGTTTACTTCGGGCCTTTCTCGTTGCTGGGTCCTGCCTTCGCGGAAACAGAAAGTAGGCAGGACCCGGCAGCGAGAAAGGCCCGAAGTAAGCAAGAGCAAGTAAGCTTCCCTATGTGGCTGGCCTATCTCCCGCATGCTCTGGGGCTCTAATGGTCAGTTCCGGCTTCTCTTCCCTACCCCCCCCTCCCCGACGTAACTTCCGGTTTCGGAGGGAAGCCGGGTTCGAGTCGCTTGCTGGGGTTTGTTTTGTTTAAAGTCCGGCGGGAGTCTTTCGGCAGCTCTTCAGGCTGCGCGTTAAGCAGTGATGGCAGCAGGATTCGGCAGATGACTGCCGGGCGGTAATGTAAATTTGCTGGGCGGAGCACCCGGCTGAAAAGCGCTGGGGAGAACACTGTAGTATAGCTGGTTTTAAGAAATGTTTGGACAATTTCCTAAATCGGATGGAGCAATGGATGACTGAATTCAGACTAAAACTAAACTCAGAAAAAAAAATTTTTCATAGCATCGCCACACCCACTTGACACTAAAGCATCAATGTGCATCAATAACCTTAGTTAACCCATTCAACCCACTATGAAGGTACTGGGAGTAACACTAGACCATGAAAGACCAGGTAGACTCCTTGATTAGAAAAATCTTTCTCACCCTTTGGAAGCTTTGTTCCATCAGAGCTTACTTCGATGTCTCATCATTTCGAATTCTGGTACAATCCCTTATACTGAGTCAACTCGATTATTGTAACATCGCCTACTTGGCACTCCCCCAGAAGAATATGCAGCGATTGCAACTGGTACAAAATGCAGCGGTTAGACTACTTTGTGGATTGAAGAAGTTTGATCAAGTAACACCATCCTATCGACTTCTACACTGGCTGCCGATGGAGGCACGTGTGAAATTCAAGTTTGGTTGTTTTTGTTTCAAGGTACTTTATGGCTTAGCGGCAGCCCCTAAATATATAACAGACCTTTTCTCTTTCACAACCAACAGACATAGGCGAAGCTCACACCCTAACTTTGATTCTCCACCGGTTAGAGGTTGTAAATTTAAAAGTCATCACCAACATCTTCTCTCACATCAAACAGCACTATAGGGTAAAGATCGACAATTACTCGTGCCTACTACTTATAGGGAATTAAGGAAACGCCTAAAACACATCTGTTCCTGAAATACTTAGGAAACCAACCTATACAATCTTAGTTCTCAACAAACGATCTCTAGAACTGTTAATCACTAAGTCTGTACTTTGTTTATTCCACTCAATCTGTAACATCTTTAATCATTGTAAACCGCATAGAACTTCACAGTCCTGCGGTATATAAATTATTATTATTATTATTATTAGACCCCTAGTATGTGTCAAGTTAGGATAAAAACTTGTATCGTAAACTTGTACTGAAATTATATATGTTTAACCTGTAACCTGTACTGAGTTCTTTGGGGACAACGGGATAGAAAACACATTCAATAAATAAATAAATGCACTTTAAGCAACAATCAAGGAAAGGAAACAAGTCTTAAACATGCAAATAGTTAATGTTTTTCTCTTGCAGCTCTTTTACAATATGGCTTTATTCTTTGCCCATTTAGAGCAGTGGTCCCCAACCCTGTCCTGGAGGACCATCAGGCCCATCGGGTTTTCAGGCTAGCCCTAAGGAATATGCATGAGAGAGATTTGCATATAAAGGAAGTGTGACGGGCATGCAAAACTGCTCCATGCATATTCCTTAGGGCTATCCCGAAAACCCGATGGGCCTGGTGGTCCTCCAGGATAGGGTTGGGAATCACGGATTTAGAGTACCCTGAATGCAGAAAAATAATCTAAAGGAGAACATATGACTTTTCAAAGAAGATTCTTTTGTTTTGCTTTCTTTCTGTTTAAATAGGAAAGCATATACAACTAATACAGTGTACACTGTTATACATTCTCCTATTCTTCATAAAATTAGCACAGATGATTTCTGTTTAATAGTATTTCTATGGGAATGGCAAAATTCTTCTTCCCAGAAGTAATCCTAGACGTTTATTTGGCACGTTAGCCTGCTTAGGAAAAATACTTGTTAACAGGTGGGACGTGGTTCTACAGTACCTGAGGAATGGGTCTTAATATTTCCTAATGCTTCCGACTCATTTTCATATATATATCAGACACAACAGATTATTGCAAATATTTTCACTTTCACAAGTGAACACTTGGCCAGGTCTTCCAACAAGACCTTTGTTGCTGTCATAGCCAGAGAGTGAGCCATTGAGTGTGTCAGAAAGGACTAAACCCTCCCCCCCAAAAAAAAACAAAAAAAAAACACACCTAGTAATTGGGCAGAAGGTAGCTGGATGTTAGGTGTACTTCCGTAACCACAGTGAGCGAGTAAGGATACCAACGTGCTGTGCTCAGAATGAAAAGGTATCTCTTGCCAGTGCATGGAATCTGCGAACACACCATCAAAACAGGAATACAGCAACGGTGCTTCAGAAAATTTAGCATTCAATCACCCAGATGACAGCCGTGGACACATGACGATTGTGGTAGATCTTAATCCACAGAAAATAAATTATTCTGCCTTTGGCACAGCTGTGACTAACCACTGCACAGAAGGCTGCAGGATCCACCAGAGCATGACGGCATGCGATGAAGCTAAAACATGATGGAGATCATGTCGACTCCCTCAGCTTGAAAGCTCCACTAATGACAGCTCTGGTAATTTTAATATCTTTGCAGCAAACCAGCTTCACAGAGCAAAAATGCTTAGCCATGATGACATTCTCGTACAAGGCATAGAACCGAGGCTTTCACTGAAACAGGGGCAGCACTGAATGTGAAATCTGAAGCATGCATGCAACATTCTCACTGTAGCAATGAATACGTATAACTCCCTAATCCCTTATTTGTTTAACGTTTATTAAAAGTTGATTTACTGCCTTAGTTGCAAGCTCAATTCAATAAAATGAAAATAGAATGCCATTAAAAATGGCATTCATTCAGAAGACACATTAAAACATTCGAAGTCCACCAACGCAAAAAATATGCTTTCCATTAGTTTTCATAATTAAGCTCTTTAAAGCAGGGACTGTCCCTTATGTGTTTATGTATGTCTTGTAGCACTTATAGAAATTAACAGTTATACTTAGGTTTGAGAAAGCAAATGCTACTTTTGACCCTTGAGACTCCAGAAGAATGAAAAGTAGCATTTGCTCTACCAAATCTTGATCAGAGTTTCAAGATATCCACAATTAATATGCACGAGATAAGTCTGCACATTCTGGGTCTCCAATGCCATCATCCTCATTTCATGTATATTCACAGAAGACATCCTCAAAATCCGACTGTATGGGACACCCCTGTACAGGTTTGGAAACCCTACCCTAAAAGAAATCCCTCTCAAGACAAGATCCACTTGTCTGTTGACCCTGTTTGGAAGCACATATCTTTGACTAACCTAGAGCCTGAGGAATGATTGAAGCAAATCTGTATTAGGAACATACAGGCACTGTCACACGCATTATCATCATAATTCTATACATGTGTGCGCCCACATTTAGGCTTACAATGCAAATTTGCAAATACAATTTATACAAAACGTCAGTTGCATGCTCGGCTGTTATTTGGAGTTAACAGCTAATGATTGGATTTAATTGGTGCTAATTGGCACCAATTAGCATTTGTAAGCACAATTGTCCTTAGTCACTATTAAAGAAGCTGTGCATACATTACTCCTGGCAGAATTCTGCGCAAAAAGATTAAAATATTAGTGCATAAAATTAGCAAAATCTACAATAATTCTCAAAATTTAAACAATATTTTTGTTAATTATTATCCATATTCCATTTAAAACATTAAAAATAATTTTTCTTCTTCTACATTTGCTGTCTGGATGCTTTATTTTTCAGTCATGTTGGTTCCAGTTTCTTTTTTCTGCTTTCCTGTCATCTGCTAATTCTCCTTTAAATGGCTACTATCCAATTGTTTTTTTTACCCTCTCATAGAAACATAGAAGATGACAGCAGAAAAGGGCTACAGCCCATCAAGTCTGCCCACTCTACTTACCCACCCCCTGTCTATGCCCTAATGACCCAATTTCCTTATCTTGACCCTCGTAGGGATCCCACATGGGTATCCCATTTATTCTTAAAGTCTGGCACGCTGTCTGCCTCGATCACCTGCACTGGAAGCTTGTTCCAATGATCAACCACTCTCTCTGTGAAGAAATACTTTCTGGTGTCACCATGAAATTTTCCGCCCCTGAATTTGAGCGGGTGCCCTCTTGTGGCCGAGGGTCCCTTGAGAAAGAAAATATCATCTTCCACTTCGACACGTCCCGTGAGGTACTTAAATGTTTCGATCATGTCTCCCCTCTTCCTACGTTCCTCAAGAGTGTAGAGCTGCAATTTGTTCAGTCTCTCTTCGTATGAGAGACCCTTGAGCCCCGAGATCATCCTGGTGGCCGTCCGTTGAACCGATTCAATTCTGCGCACATCTTTACTGTAATGTGGCCTCCAGAATTGCACACAGTACTCCAGATGAGGTCTCACCATGGCCCTGTACAACGGCATTATGACTTCAGGCTTTCGGCTGACAAAACTTCTATTGATACAACCCAATATCTGCCTTGCCTTAGATGAAGCCTTCTCCACTTGATTGGCAGTTTTCATGTCTGCACTGATGATTACTCCTAAATCTCGTTCTGCTGAAGTCCTAGTTAAAGTTTCTCCGTTCAAGAAGTACGTCCTGCATGGATTTCCGCTTCCGAGGTGCATGACCTTACATTTCTTAGCATTGAAGAAATGTAAGGTCATGCACCTCGGAAGCGGATGCACCTCACTACACCTGCCTCAGACATATTGATCGTTCCATTTTAGCTCTTTTCTGCTTTTTACCCTTCTCCTCCTTTTCACATTTCAGCTACCTATCAAATTTCAATCTTCTCTCCCATACCTTCCTCATCCCTCCATTCCCTTTCATCTTCAATGTACCTCCATTACCATATCTATCCTCTCATCTGTTTCCTTTCCACCCTCTCCTTCCTCTCAGGGTTCTACCATTTTCAGAAGTCGGTAACAAAAATCTCCTGCACGAATACAGGATGTCAGGGGCAGTACTTGTAAAGACATCCCAAGGAAGGGACTTGGGAGTTCTGATCGACAAGTCGATGAAGCCGTCCACGCAATGTGCGGCGGCGGCAAAAAGGGCGAACAGAATGCTAGGAATGCTAAAGAAGGGGATCATGAACAGATCGGAGAAGGTTATCATGCCGCTGTACCAGGTCATGGTGTGCCCTTACCTGGAATACTGCATAGAGTACTGGTCGCCGTACATGAAGAAGGACACGGTATTACTCAAAAGGATCCAGAGAAGAGCGACAAAGATGGTTAAGGGGTTGGAGGAGCTGCCATACAGCAAAGATTAGAGAAACTGGGCCTCTTCTCCCTCGAACAGAGGAGATTGAAAGGGGACATGATCGAAACATTCAAGGTACTAAAGGGGATAGACTTAGTAGATAAGACAGCTTGTTCACTCTCTCCAAGGTAGGGAGAACGAGAGGACACTCTCTAAAGTTGAAAGGAGATAGATTCTGTACAAACGTAAGGAAGTTCTTCTTCACCCAGAGAGTGGTAGAAAACTGGTACGCTCTTCCGGAATCTGTCATAAGGGAAAACACCCTCCAGGGATTCAAGACAAAGTTAGTCAAGTTTCTGCTGAACAAGAACGTGCGCAGGTAGGGCTAGTCTCAGTTAGGGCACCGGTCTTTGACCGTAGGGCCGCCACGTGAGCGGACTGCTGGGCATGATGGACCACTGGTCTGACCCTGCAGCGGCAATCTTATGTTCTTCCTCCATCTTTATAGCCCAACATCTGTTCTCTCTTCCTTTCCTCCTCACTCTCGTAGCCTGAATCTCCCTATCTCTTCCCTGAGGCACTGTACCCCATGGTCCAGCATTTCTCCCATTCTCTTCCCTCACTCCCATTGCCAGGCATCCCTCCATTCTGCTCCTGGATCCAACAACATCTCCCTCCTTCTTCCCCTCCACCTCCTGTGTATCTTCTCCCTCCCTTCTCATCCACCCTCATGTCCACCACCTCTCTTTCTCCCTTCCTTGTGCCAAATCTCTCTATCCCCCTCCATGCACCATCTCTCCCTTCCTCACCTCCATTATGTGCAATTTCATCCCTTCCCCTCACCATGCATGTCTCCTTCTCCTCCCCCTGTGCCACCAACTTTCCTTCCTCTTACCCTTCCCTCCCCGTGACACCAACTTTCCTTCCTCTCACTGTCCCCCTGTGACATCAACTTTCCTTCCTCTTCCCCTCCCCTCCCCCTGTGCCACCAACTTTCCTTCCTTTCGCCCCTCCCCCCTGTGCCACCAACATTCCTTCCTCTCACCCCTCCTCTCCCCTTTTGACACCAACTTTCTTTCCTCTTCTCCCCTGTATTCTAAAGCTTGCTTCTTCAGGTCATAGTATCAGCAGTGACTCTCACATGCTGCCTGCCACTAACCCAGAAGTCTCCCCCTGCCATGGAGAGACTTTTGGGTTGGCGATAGGCAGCATATGGGAATTGCTGCCGATACCATGACCCAAAGATGCCAGACACAGTCGAGATTCTGTGCAGGAATTCTGTGGAAATTCAGCATTGTGCAGGTGTGCAGAATTCCGCCAGGAGCAACAGTCTATTGTGCATAACTTCTAGGGAGCATGGACATGGGAGAGGCATAGGCAGGTCAGGGGTATGCCTAGGAGTTAGGTGCACAAGTTATGGAATATTAGGAGTTATACATGAGCACATCCTTTGACATGGCATAAATGCTTGCACTTAAAAGTTGGGTGTGAAACTGCAGACACACACTAGTATTCTATAATGGCAATTCTGTGCAGATCTACTATTATAGAATTCATATTTAGTGGGTGTCATCCTGGCATCTACATTTTGGCATTCTTCCTTGAATCTACCCATACACATGGCAATTCTAACATAACTAATAACTGATCCAGGCCCAGTCAACTGTGAACATTATTCAAGTCCTTAATTACACAGTAATGAGGTTATAAGCTTGTGATAATTCTGCATAAAACTGCTTTAAAACGTCAAGAAAGCAGAATGTCAAATCACCCACTTTAAAAAGTGAGCAAATCTTTTCTTGCAAGTTGAACATTTTCAGAACTATTTTTTTATATTGCTCAAGACTGGGTACTGAAACATGCTTTACCCCTGTTTTGCTTGCTTTCAGGTCTAAGGAGCTGGGCAAGCTTATCAGTTACTGTGTATCGTATTATAAGCATGCTTCTCCCTCAATAATGGACTGTTTCTTAAATTACCTTATTTTTCACTCCATAAGACGCACTTTTTTCACCTCCAAAAAGGGGTTGGAAAAGGGAGTGCGTCTTATGGAGCGAATACACCTCCGCCCCAGCATTCTGCTGCTGCTCGTCACCCCCCCCCCCCCTGCTGCTCACCACCCTCTTACCCACTCGCCGCCGCAGAGAAAAGAAGGGCCGGTGGCGTGCAATTGGGCCCACAAGTCTTGCCCTGACGTCAATTCTCACATCTGAGAGAAGATCCGGGACAGCCAATCGCAGGCCCAGACCTTATCTCCGACGTCAGAATTGACATTGGAGGAAGGCTTGTAGGCCCGATTGCACACCGCCAACCCTTCCCTTCGTGGAGTTGTGGCAGCAGGAGTCAGCCGCTTTGCCGTGTCGGCTGTGTTGGGTGTGCACATTGAGTGCACTGCGGTCCAGGAGTGCAGGTGCCTCATTTTGGTCAGAGGAGCGGGCTGTTTGGACTTCAGTCAAGGGATCTCTCACGGGATTTTTGGGCTCCTGGGACGTCGGCAGTGCTCCATTTCCTGCGGTATGACCTTAAGGATCTTGACAGCCTGACCCTCTGGCAAGTTCAGTGGGGCTGTGTATGTGTTTGTGTGGGGGGGGAGCTTGGTGCGGGCACCAAGTGCGGGCTCCGGGCACTGGTGGGGCATGGCCTGGGAGGTGAGCCTCTGGTTATTTGGGGTAATGGGGTGTTGGTAGGTTGGGGTTTACCAGGGTTTGGTGAAGGGTTTTTTTGTGTTCCTTATGGCACCTGCTAAAAAGTCTGGTTCCAGGGGAGGGAGGGTTGGGGGTGCTCGGAGGGATCGTTCTGCAGCAGTGGCAGTGCCTGTTGGCGGACCAGGGAGGAAGGCAGGCTTTGTGCAGTTGCGGCAGCAGTGGGCAAGCGGCAGAACAGGGAAGAGGAATCGGCGTGGCAGGGAGGAAGACAGGCAGGCTTTGGTGCAGGAGGGAGGGAGGAAGGACAAAGGCTGGAAGGCAGTGAGGGGGAAAGGGCAAGAACTCAGAACATAGGAAGGAAGGAAGGAGGGAGGGAGGGAAGGAATAGAAAGAGACAATTGTTGGGCCTGAGGAAGTAAGGAAGAAAAGAAAGAAAGAACTATCTAGTGCAACCAGAAATCACTAGACAACAAAGGTAGGATTTCAATTTAGTGATCGAAATCTGTCTGTTGCAGTATATTTGTCTATTTTTCTAGGGGGCTGGGTTCAGAGGCACAATTTGGTTCAGAATATTTTTTGGGGGGGGTTTCCTCCTCTAAATATAAGGTGCATCTTATGGTCAAGAGCGAAAAGTACGGTATTTTCTACTAACACTACTCCTGGCGGAATTCTGTGCAACTATGCAGCACAGAATAACCATGCAAACTTTTGCACATGCTATGCAAAATTCTCTACAATCCTTCCCTTCTGCTCCTGTTTCCGACCCCCTTCCCCCAGCGGGTCTAAACTCACTCCCTCAAATCGACCACCCGCCATGAGATCTGACATATCTGCATCCTCCCAAAGAAGCAGCAGTGGCAGCAGCCAGCAGACAAAGGCAGCATTGTGAACTTGCAGCCAGGGCCCTTCCTCTGCCACATCACTTCCTGTAGATGGATGGCACAACAGAGAGAAAGCACTGGCAGGGGCAACTGTGAGCAGCCTCTTCACAGCACTGCCTCCGCTGGCCAGCTGTCACTGCTACTGCTGCTCTAGGAGGCCCGCAGGTATGTTAGACCTTATGGAGTGGTCAGTCAGTCACTAGGAGAGAGGCCAGACCCGGGAGGGGGAGGGGACGCTAGACTACAATTTGTAGAGAAGGAAACATAGATGCTAGGCCCAGGGGGAGGAAAGAGGGGTCAAGAAAAGATGGAGGTTGGATTGCAAGATGGGAGTGGTAGAGGAGGGGACATGGATGCTGGACTGCAAATGGGGAGGAGAAGGCGACATGGATGCTAAAACCTGCAGGGAGAGGGGATATGCATGATGGACCAGTAAGTAGAGAGGAAGGGACTGAGAATGAAACCCAGGCAAGAAAGGGGGGGTGGGAAGGCAGAGATGCTCGATTGTAGAGAGAGATACCAGACCATGGGGAGTGGGAAGGTATTCAGGGTGCAAGCGAGAGAGGTGCTGAGTGGGGTGAAGGGACATGGATGCTGGACCTGCAAGGGGGGGGCTGGTGGGTGGTAGAGAGAAGAAGAGTGACCAGAAAGGAGGAAGAGATTCTTAGCCAGTGGAGAAATGGAGAGAGAGAGATGCCAGACTATGAGGGCCAAGGAGGGGTTTCAGGGTGCAAGTGAGAGAGGCGTGGGATTTAGAGTGAGACAGAACCACAATTGGAGTGAGAAAAGAAACTGAGGAGGATAGAACCTAAGAGAGGAAAAGGCAAAAAGGAATTTCAGGCCTCAGGATAGGAGAATTCTACACAAAACACTACAAATAAACTTTGCAGAATTTTGAAATATTTTGTGCACAATTTTCAAAATTTTTGCACAGAAATCTGCCAGGAGTATAATACTGTGATTGATAAGCTCTAAACTTGAATAATGACCTGCTAAATGTGTAAAATATTTGTAGTGTTTCTGCCTCAGACCTACATACAATGCTATTTAAACAGATAGCCAAAAGGAAAACCACTATGTGCATCAATTTGATAGATTTTAAAAAGCCAGGCGACATCTTTTGTAAAAATCTGCTTTTCATATGGAATCCCTCAGAAGATGGTGAATTGTATAGAACTTATATAGACACTCTGAATGCAAAAGTTACATGTTAAGGATGATCTCCGAGAATAATTCAGCTTTATCACATGAGTCAGGCAAGAGTATGTTTTGTACCCATTTCTTTTCATTGCCGACGAGGGCTAAACTAAGAAAGAAAACACAGTGCCCCTCCCCCCTCCAACTCATTATGGAAAATCTGGACTATGCCGATTACTTCAGTCTGCTTTCAGCCTGTCAGAAAAGCATGGAAAGGCAAGAGATTGACTGAGATAGCTCAAAAGCTTGGGCTGAAAGTGAACACCAGCCAAAGATGATGAAAATGAACTGGAAGGCAAATACCACCGTCAGCCTACATATAAATGCTATAGAAGTGAGCAACCCTCTCTATCTATGGGCTGATGCAGAAAAAGTATGTTAGGCTTTGCACACCAGTACACTCTACATTAATGCACAATTTTGTGGGTGCACAAGGCAAAAAAATAAATAAATAAGTTTGCATGCAAGCTAATTGTACACAAAGCCTTGCATAGACATCAGCATACAGCGCATTTAAATGCAAAGTCTGAGGAAGCATTAAAGGTTAGCATTAGAGAATGACATGGGGGAAAATTTGTCCGTGCCACTACCCCTTCCCTGTGACCACCGACCCTGTCCCCGCCCCATCCCCGTAGCATCCATACAAACCTCAGTACTGCAATATTTAGCTTATTCCTTTCTTATAAATCAAAGTTCTGGCTGCTGAACTAGAGAAAGTGATGTTCAGCTGGCAGGGCTTTGTTTATAAATTTTTATCAATACAACTAATATACTACTTTATCCTAAAGTTAAAAAAAAATAAAATAAATATTTTTTTTTCTACCTTTGTTGTCTGGTTTGTTTTCCTCATCTTCTCCTCATTCATTTTCTTCCATCCACTGTCTGCCTTCTTTGTCTCTTCCATATGCTCTGTTTCTGTGCCTCTCCCTTCCATCTCTCCCTCCACTCCCACCCCAATTGGTCTGCCACCCATCTTCTTCCCTCACTCCCCCCATAGTCTGGAATCTCTCTCTTCCCCATTTCCCTTTAGCGTCTGTTCCTCCCCACCCCACCTACCCCAGTTCTCTTCAGCGTCTGTTCCTCCCCAGCACACCTTCCCCAGTTCCCCCTTCAGCGTCTGTTCCTCCCCAGCACACCTTCCCCAGTTCCCCCTTCAGCGTTTGTTCCTCTCCACCCCACCTTCCCCAGTTCCCTTCAGCATCTGTTCCTCTCCACCCCACCTTCCCCAGTTCCCTTCAGCATCTGTTCCTCTTCAGCCCACCTTCCCCAGTTCCCTTCAGCGTCTGTTCCTTTCCACCCCACCTTCCCCAGTTCCCTTCAGCGTCTGTTCCTCTCCAGCCCACCTTCCCCAGTTCCCTTCAGCGTCTGTTCCTCTTCAGCCCACTTTCCCCAGTTCCCTTCAGCGTCTGTTCCTCTCCAGCCCACCTTCCCCAGTTCCCTTCAGCGTCTGTTCCTCTCCAGCCCACCTTCCCTAGTTCCCTTCAGCGTCTGTTCCTCTTCAGCCCACCTTCCCCAGTTCCCTCTTCAGCGTCTGGTCCTTTCTACCCCACCTTCCCCAGTTCTCTTCAGCGTCTGTTCCTCCCCAGCACACCTTCCCCAGTTCTCTTCAGCGTCTGTTCCTCCCCAGCACACCTTCCCCAGTTCTCTTCAGCGTCTGTTCCTCCCCAGCACACCTTCCCCAGTTCCCCCTTCAGCGTCTGTTCCTCTCCACCCCACCTTCCCCAGTTCCCTTCAGCGTCTGTTCCTCTCCAACCCACCTTCCCCAGTTCCCTTCTGCTTCTGTTCCTCTCCAGTCTGTTCCTCTCAATCTGCATATTTTGGAGGAAAGGCGGGAGAGGGGCGATACGATAAGAGACGTACGTAATGTAAATGCGCATGAGTCGAGTCTCTTTCATTTGAAAGGAAACTCTGCAATGAGAGGGCATAGGATGAAGTTAAGAGATGATAGGCTCCTAAGGAAATACTTTTTTTTACAGAAAGGGTGGTAAATGCATGGAACAGTCTCCCGCAAGAGGTGGTGGAGACAGAGACTGTGTCTGAATTCAAAAGGGCCTGGGATAGGCGCATGGGATCTCTTGGAGAGAGAAAGAGATAATGGTTACTGCGGATGGGCAGACTAGATGGGCCATTTGGCCTTTATCTGCCATCATGTTTCTACTTAGGAAAACACAGCACCAAACACTATTGGTGTGGTCAGCACCCATTTTCTTAGCGTTTGCCTTATTGCCCCCACCCCATCCCCCCTTAAAGTCAGTGTAGGGATCTTTCACAAGCAACTTTGTTACCATCTCCAGTGGAATCATAATAGCATTCTCTTCACAAGCAGGTTAAAAAATGTTTTCCAATGCACATTTTAATCTGCAGAACTGCTAACAATATCTTTTTTGGACGCAATCATCTGTCACACATTTAGAGAATGAAAGGCTGTCATTCTTTGATGTTGAAGCCCGAAATACATACTGCATTCGACTTGTCATCACACTGTTCGGTCTTGTGTGCTGTCTGATTCACTTCCTAGAAACTTATATGCTGACAGGCTTTTTGTCTGGCTTTGATTACATGATAGGTAGACATTGTTATTTTCTTTCAATAGTATCTGTTCACATTTTCATCGCAATCTACTGTTGTCACTTTGAATATTCAAATACTCCTGAATTTTTTATGTTGCCTTCTTTTTTTTTTTTAAACTGATATCTCTGACTCATGAATTTAAATTAAATACTGATGAAAGTTCCAGTGTAATGTGCTGTGAAACACATTTTTGAGCTTATTAAATTGAATATACAGTAGACTGTTAACCAGAACTCAATTAAGTAGAACTCTTAAGCAATCAAAAAATAAAAAAAATTAAGGAATACTTTAAAAACTTAAAATAAAAATGAAAATAAAATCAATTTCTGGCGGAAATTTAAGTGTACACTTGGCACACCACGCCTAAGTATGCCCACGTTTTTCCTACCACATAACCGGTAGTTTGTCTGGAACAGTTTATGGTATGGCACAGTATGGTATAGTATTAGTTAGGCCTATTTTTAATAGTAATTCTCAAGCAACCAGAAACTATATTTATCCAGCATTTATCAATCCCCATAGGTGCTGGTTAACTGAGAGTCTACTGTAATTGGTTGGTCATTCCTAGGAAGGCAAGATGAATACAGTTTTGCCTTGAAGATGGAGAAAGACTGGTCAGATCTAACTTTTTTCTTGCATAGGTCTTATCTTTGAACGCACTACACTGCCTGTCTGCTGCCAGTACTTTTGGTGGGTAGGAGCATGGGAATTTATCGCTATGACCTGTTAGATCTTAGTGGTACATCAAGCTAAATAAACAAATATGAAAGCTCCTCAATCAAAATGGCAGCCACTTTGAAACTAGAGCCGGCAAAGGCAGGAGTGACTAGGGATTGCTTCTGCCCATGCTAATTCTAATCTGAAAAAGATTGCTGCAAACTCCCATGGTAGTCTTGGCAGCCATTTTGCATGGGTAGGAGTGATTGCTCCTGCCCCAACAAGGCCACTAGACCATCAGAGCTTTTAAGGTAGGCTTCGGGAGGGCCTACGGGTGGTGTTTGTGGTTGGGAGAGGGCTCTCTGCTGGGGGGAGCGCTATCTGTTTGGGGGGGCTGACCAAAACTGAGCAGCGAATTTTGGTTGAAGATTCAGTTTTCATCACCTTTGACTGGTGGCAAAATGGCTGCTGTTCCCACCTAAATAATCAGAGCTGTGGCAGGTTCCATGGGGAGACGTGGGCTTTCCTGAAGCTTCCCTGAACAATGTGACACTTTCTAAAAAAGCAAACAGGATGCTGGGAATTATTAAAAAAGGGATGGTTAACAAGACTAAGAATGTCATAATGCCCCTGTATCGCTCCATGGTGCAGCCTCATCTGGAGTATTCCATTCAATTCTGGTCTCCTTATCTCAAGAAAGATATAGTGGCACTAGAAAAGGATCATAGAACAGCGACCAAGATGGTAAAGAGGATGGAACTCCTCTCGCATGAGGAAAGACTAAAACGGTTAGGGCTTCTCAGCTTGGAAAAGAGACGGCTGAGGGGAGAGATGATTGAAGTCTACAAAATCCTGAGTGGAGTAGAATGGGTACAAGTGGATCGATTTTTCACTCCATCAAAAATTATAAAGACTAGGGGACACTCAATGAAGTTACAGGGAAATACTTTTTAAAACCAATAGGAGGAAATTTTTTTTTCACTCAGAGAATAAGTTAAGCTCTGAAACACGTTGCCAGAGGATGTGGTAAGAGTGGATAGCGTAGCTGTTTTAAGAAAGGTTTGGACAAGTTCCTGGAGGAAAAGTCCATAGTCTGTTATGGAGAAAGACATGGGGGAAGCCACTGCTTGCCCTGTATTGGTAGCATGGAATGTTGCTACTCCTTGGGTTTTAGCCAGGTTCTAGTGACCTGGATTGGCCACCATGAGAACGGGCTACTGGGCTTGATGGACTATTGGTCTGACCCAGTAAGGTTATTCCTATGTTCTTAACCCAGATAAACATTGATAAAGTCTCTCCTAACATCCTTTATGCTACGCAAACTTTATCTGACATCCCTCTCCATCTGTATTACTGGCCTTTTTGGTGGCCTCCCTCTGAACTAACTCCATCCTATGAAGCAAAGCAATGAAGCAGAACATAAATAAAGCTAAACAGCCAGCAGACCCAATCACCAGTGAAGCACTGCCCAAGACCAGGATCCAGGTCCCAAAGAATTAAAATGTGGCTGCACAGGTAGAATCTACTTCCAATGAGATTGGTCAGCCTGGGTTGATACCCGTCCCCTCCACTGCCAAGAGAATGGACTGATCCAATTATTTCACCCCTGAGAAGAATCAGCTGCTTGCGTTGCTCCAAGGAGAACAGGCCATCTTCCAGGAAAAGGAAGAGAGGGAGCAGATGTTTATGCCATCACATGCCTTGTCCTAAAGAACAGCTGTAGCTTTAGTAGTAACTCTTTCTACCTTTCTGCATGCCACTAACTGGTAAAACGAGAAGGAGGTGAATAAAATAAAGATTGCATATTATTTTGTTGAAGGATGGAATTTGTGACCACTGGGGCTCAAGGATCACTCAGGGCATGAGAGTGAGGCTAGGACAGTTGTTCTTAAACCTATCCTGGGGGACCCCCAGCCAGTCACATTTTCAAGATATCCCTAATGAATATGCATGAGGCACATTTGCATTCCTGCCACCTCTGTTATATGCAAATGAGGTTCAACGTGGATAAGTGTAAAGTGATGCATGTCAGTAACAAAAATCTCTAACATGAATACAGGATGGCTGGGGCGGTAATTGGAGAGACCTTTCCAGGAAAGAGACTTGGGATTTCTGATCAACAAGTCAATGAAGCCGTCCACGCAATGCGCAGCGGCGGCAAAATGGGCCAACAGAATGCTAGGAATGATAAAGAAGGGAATCACGAACAGATCGGAGAAGGTTATCATATCGCTATACCGGACCACGGTGCGCACTCAGCTGGAGTACTGTGGCCAGCACTGGTCAAGGATACGGTACTACTCAAAAGGTTCCAGAGAAGAACGACTAAAATGGTTAAGGGGTTGGAGGAGTTGCCGTGCAGCGAGAGATTAAGAGAAACTGGGCCTCTTCTCCCTTGAAAAGATGGGACATGATCGAAACATTCAAGATAATGAAGGGAATAGACTTAGTAGATAAAGACAGGTTGTTCACCCTCTTCAAGGTAGGGAGAACGAGAGTGCACTCTCTAAAGTTGAAAGGGGACAGATTCCGTACAAACATAAAGAAGTTCTTCTTCACCCAGAGAATGGTAGAAAATTGGAACGCTCTTCCGGAGTCTATTATAGGGGAAAACACCCTCTAAGGATTCAAGACAAAGTTGGTCAAGTTCCTGCTAAACTGAACGTACACAGGTGAGGCTGGACTCATTTAGAGCACTGGTCTTTGACCTAAGGGCTGCCGAGTGAGCAGACTGCTGGGCATGATGTACCACTGGTTTGACCCAGCAGCGGCAATTCTTATCTCGCTAATAAACGGCCACTACCCTACCAACCTCAGTGAAATCATCATCACCCCGATCCTCAAAGATCCCAAAGGACCGATAGACCAAACAGCCAACTACTCTGCCTCTACTCCACTCTACGTCAAAATAATAGAAGGACTAGTTGCCAAATTCCTCTCCAATTAACTAGAAAACCATAACATACTCCATCCCACACAATCCGGCTTCAGAAACAACTTCAGCACAGAAACACTACTAGGATCTCTCTCTTGGACACAGCCAGACAACATCTCAGCACAGGAAAAAAAAATGATGCTCATACAACTAGACCTTACCGCTGCATTCAACTTGGTGGACCATAACATTCTACTACAAATCCTGGATACAATAGGTATCACAGATAAAGTATACACATGGTTTGAAGGATTCCTTAAATCAAGAACCTATAGAGTAAAATCAGAAAAACAAAAATCTGAACCTTGGTCAAACCCCTGCGGAGTTCCCCAAGGATCCCCTCTATCCCCAACTCTCTTCAATCTCTATATAGCCTCCCTCAGCTCTCACCTGGACAAACAAGGCATAATCTCCTACAGCTATGCCGATGACATTACCATTCTCATACCCTTCGATCAACCTGAACTCTCCATGACGAACACAATATACCAAACACTAAAATCAGTAGCAACTTGGATGAAAGATCACAAACTGAAATTGAACCCAGATAAAACGAAATTCATCCTCCTAGAAAACAACAAAATACCAACCATAACCAACATTGAAATCAACGCAATCAACTACCCCATACAAACCACCCTAAAACTGCTATCGACAGATGCTGCACCATGCAACCGCAAATCAATAAAACAATACAAAAGTCATTCTTAGTCATGAGAAACTTAAGACAAGTTCGGAAATTCTTCGAGAAAACTCAATTCTAGCTCATAGTTCAGTCCTTAATACTAGGCCTACTTGACTACTGTAATATCCTCTACCTCCCATGCCCTACAACCATAACAAAACAACTACAATCTATCCAAAACTCAGCACTAAAACTCATCTACTCATTAAAAAAACATGATCACATTACAGAAGCATATCTCCAATCGCACTGGCTTCCGATCCCAGCAAGAATACAATTTAAATTCTACTGCCTACTATTTAAGACTTTATACGGAGACAGTCCAAACTACCTGAATAACTGCCTCATCCACAACACCGCAACCAGACATAGGAAAACTCATACCCCATTCTCATACCCCCCAATTAAGGAGGTCAAACGGAAAAAATCTATATCATGGCCTCCTGGCCACTCAAGCAGCCAAACTAGACAACCAAATCGCCAATCTACTGACGGCATCCCTCGACTACAAGACTTTTAGAAAAGAAATAAAGACCATACTCTTCAAGAAAACTCTGAAAAAAGAAATAATACTGCAAGTCTCAAACTCCACCTCTCACTAAAGCCAACTACCCCAAACAAATAACCTTACCCATTTCTCACTCTTTTTGAAAATGACCAATTTTTTTTTTTTTTTTGTAAGTTCTTGTTGTAATACATCTTGGATAATTCTTTTGTAATCCGCCTTGAACTGCAAGGTAATGGCGGAATAGAAATCCCTAATGTAATGTTGTTAATATAAAAGTATATTGTGTGTATATAAGAAAAATGAATGGAAAAAATAGTGTTACAATTAGTACTATTATGGGGGCAGGGTCTGGGGCGTTGATTGAGCTGAGATGGGTGAAGGCTGGCCAACGATTTAGCCCAGTGTTCTTCATCCGCCAGTCCATGGACCGGCGCTGGTCTCAAAATAATTATTTTATTTCCATCGGTCTATAGGTGTAAAAGGTTAAAGAACACTGCTCTAGACCACCAGGAATGATAAGGTAAGGCACAGGTGGTGCCGGTTCGGCATCGGGGTTGCACCACGTGGAGTTAGGCGGGAGGGTGAGATGGATGGACAGATGGCAGGCAGAGCAGGAAGGGAGGAAAGAAGCCACTAGACCACTAGGGACATTAAAAAGGTAGGCTTGGGGAGGGTTCTCTGGGTCTCCATTGCTGCGGTATTACTATGGCAGCAGTTCCCAATCCCAAGGCACTATAATAGGATGGTCTACTGCAGTGGTCTCAAACTCGCAGCCTGGGGGCCATATGCGGCCCGTCAGGTCCTACTTTGAGGCCCTCGGTATGTTTATCATAATCACAAAAGTAAAATAAAACAGTTTCTTGATCATATGTCTCTTTAGCTATAAATTACAATATTATTATTAAGATTTATTATATTACTTAGCCAAAAGGAAAGATTTATAAACTATAAAAAGTTTTACTTCATGCAAAATTGTCATTTCTTTAATAAGACATTAACTATTTTTCTGAGGCGCTCCAAGTACCTACAAATCCAAAATGTGGCCCTGCAAAGGGTTTGAGATTGAGACCACTGGTCTTCTGTTACCGCAGTAATACCAGGCAAAATGGACAACTGTTTCCCAGTCCTGCAGGAATTACTGTGGTAACCATTACTGTGTCACTCTCTACACAAGAGCACATTGACAGGGTGGATACCTTGATTAGATAACGGTGTCTGAATTGGCTGCAGATTTGGATATCAGCTATTTGATCTGCATTTGCCATAATGCATGATGATTTAGGCTACAGGAAAGTCTGCACACAATGCTTACTGATCTGCACAAGCAACAGCGTGTGGAGGTTGCGACCCAGCTCCTGAGACAGTATGAAGAAGATACGAGTATTCTGGAGAGAATTATCTACAGCGGCAAGACATGCATGCATCACTGCAACCCGGAGAGCAAAAGACAAAGCATAATGAAGTAAAGGAAGAAGTGCTCACCTGGCTTCAGAAACAGCCAAAAAACTTTTCTGCATGAATGCAGAAGCTAGTTGAACAATACAACAAATGGATCGTCTTGCATGGGAGGCTATTTGGAAAAGTGATATGTTCAATTGTACATAGTTGCTTCTATTAAAGCCATTACATGTATTTTGCCTTTACTTTTTTGATTTACCCTCGTATATATCTGACACCACATAGATGAAAAAATAGCGAAGGAATGCTTTCAGTGTCTGACTGGGAATACAGCAGTGGGCATCAGGATACAAATTCTTAAGCAAGATGAAATATGACATATCATAGATAGGTACTCAGATGCAGTTGATGGATTACCTAAAAATAAATTAAAACAGGGAGAGATGTTGGGGTGGTTTTTTTTTTTTTTTAGAGAATTCATATGACCCACCACAATCATGCTCCTCTCTATAATAAGATACTATTTAGCACCTAAAAAAATATTCTGTGAAGCAAATGAGAAAAAAAATGTTATCCTCATGTCATGTTGGGGAAGATAGAAACTTTGAAAGCTCTTTAAATAAATGAACCATAATAACATAAGCAGTGCCTCTGCTAGGTCAGACCAGAGGTCCATCATGCCCAGCAGTCCACTCACATGGCGGCCCATCAGGTCCAAGACCTGTATAGTGATCCTCTAACTATACCCTTCTATCCTCTTTTCCTTCAGGAAGTTATCTAATCCCTTCTTGAACCCCAATACCGTACTCTGTCCTATTACAACCTCCAGAAGCACATTCCAGATGTCCACCACCCTTTGGGTGAAGAAGAACTTTCTAGCAATGGTTCTGAATCTGTCCCCTCTCATTTTTTTCCGAATGCCCTCTTGTATCTTGTAGTTTTCGAGAGTTTGAAGAATCTGTCCCTCTCTACTTTCTCTATGCCCTTCATGATCTTGTAGGTCTCTATCATGTCCCCTCTAAGTCTCCGCTTCTCTAGGGAAAAGAGCTCCAGTTTCTCCAATCTTTCAGCATATGAAAGGTTTTCCATACCTTTTATCAATCGTGTAGCTCTTTTCTGAACCCTCTCGAGTGTCGCCTTCTTAAGGTACGGCGACCAATATTGGACACAGTACTCCAGATGGGGGCACACCATCGCCCGATACAACGGCAGGCTAACTTCTTTCATTCTGGTTGTAATACCTTTCCTGATAATACCTAGCATTGTATTCGCCTTCTTAGAGGCCGCTGCGCACTGTGCCGACGGCTTCATTGTCTTGTCCACTATTACCCCCACTATATGTAATTCTCCCTAGTTAGTATTTCATGTATACTACGGGCTCCTTTTATCAAGCCGCACTAGTGGGGTTAGCGCGCACAACTTTTCATCATGCGCTAACCCCCGCGCTGGCCTAAAAACTACCGCCTGCTCAAGGGAGGCGGTAGCGGCTAGCATGGCTGGCGATTTAACGCGCGCTATTACGCACATTAAACCGCTAGCGCGGCTTGATAAAAGGAGCCCTATGTATTTGCACATCTAGTTGTCCAATTAGTAAATCTCTACACTTTGAAATATCATTGACTATTGGTCACTTTTAGAAGTACATTTAAATTACTTTGTATTGTTCACAAAGCATTGTGGGAAAAGGAGCAAACATACTTAAGTAGGCTGACATTGCTCTATACACCTACTCATTGCCTTAGATCAGGGGTAGGCAATTCCGGTCCTCGAGAGCCGGAGCCAGGTCAGGTTTTCAGGATATCCACAATAAATATGCACGAGATAGATTTGCATCTCAAGGAGGCAGTGCATGCAAATCCATCTCTTACATATTCATTGTGCATATCCTGAAAACCTGACCTGGCTCCGGCTCTCAAGGACCGGAATTGCCTACCCCTGCCTTAGATCTATGCAGGATTATAAACTATCAAGGACCCGCTTTTCAAAAGTACAATGGGCCATCACCTGAGAGTGAGCACTCACAATGAGGAATGACCTACCAAAAGAGATTAGATCAGAATTTCAAGTTTTCAAATTTTATTTAAAATTTGAATTGCTTAATCTTAATACAAAGTGATGAATAAATCTAAAAAAACATAATACATCACCAAATTCAGGGAGATTGTACCAATAACAGACAAATCACAAAACAAAATCAGAACCGAAAGGGAAGCGGGTGAAGAAATACAATGATAGAGGAGGCTTAAGATTTTATTGAAGACTCATCTTTTTAAATTGACTTTTGGATTGTTGTGACCATAAATGGGTGGGAAATGTGAAGCATGCTTGGGAATATTTAAAGGATTAGATGTAGTTCGCTTTCCCTATCAGGTATTAGAATAAATGAGAATCTAACATAAGAATAGCCTTACTGGGTCAGACCAATGGTCCATCAAGCCCAGTATCCCAGATTCAGGGTGGTCAATCCAGATCACAAGTACTTGGCAAAACCCCAAATAGTAGCAACATTCCATGCTGCCAATTCAGGGCAAGCAGTGGCTTCCCCCATGTCTGTCTCAATAGTAGACTATGGACTTTTCCTCCGGGAACTTGTCCAAACCTTTTTTTAAACCTGCTATGTTAACCACTCTTACCACAACCTCTGACAATGCATTCCAAAGCTTAACTATTTCTCCGAGTGAAAAAAATATTTCCTCTTATTGATTTTAAAAATATCTCCCTGTAACTTCGAGTATCCCCTAGTCTTTGTAATATTTTATTGGGAGTAAAAAAAAAAAAAAAATTCAATCCACTTGTACCCATTCTACACCACTCAGGATTTTGTAGACTTCAAACATTTCCCATCAGCCATCTTTTTTACAAGCTGAAGAGCCCTAACCTCTAGTCTTTCCTCATACGAGAGGAGATCCAACCCCTTTATCATCTTGATCCTTTATCTGGGTGATAACTCAATGTTGAACCTTGTTCCTCTTCTTTGAATCTTTTCTAGTTCTGCTATATCTTTTTTTGAAATAAGGCTACCAAAATTGAACTCAATACTCAAGGTGAGGTCGCACCAAGGAGCAATACAAAAGCATTATAAGGTTCTTAGTCTTGCTTACCATCCCTTTTTAAAAATAATTTCTAGCATCTTTTGGGCTTTTTTTGGCCACCAGCACACATTTGGCAAGTATTGTCTACAATGACACCCAGATTTTTCTTTCCGATGATTTGGGTTATTCTTCCCAATGTGCATCACTTTGCATTTCTCCATTTGCAATCATCTGTCATTTGGATGCCCAGTCTTGCAGTTTCCTAAGGTCTGCCTGCAATTTTTCACAATCTACATGCGTTTTAACAACTTTGAACAGTTGGCTAGGGGCTCCTTTTACAGTTCAGGGATATATGTCTGTCCAGATCGAATGAGTTCTTGGGTTAGGTCTGTCCCGTCTTTAATGGAGTTCCTGTATATTTATTGTACTTGTTTGTAAACCGCTTCGATCCGGTAAGGAAAAGTGGTAAATCAACACAAATAAGAGTCTGCACACCTGCAAACCCTGTTCTTACTGCTGAAAAATAATACTAACTTGTAGCTGGCAAGGGGGGGAAGGGGGGGTTGAGAGGATTTCTTATGATTTTTTTGTTTAGAATCTGGCAGTTTTAATTTATTTTGGAAGCATAAGGAAGCCTGCGCAAGCCTCTAAGCACCGGTACTGAAACACAAATGTGGGCGCGTCTGAACATATCTGAAAGTGAAAGCAAACATTAGTGCTTTTTTCAGCACCTAACTATAAGCTGTTCAAGTGAGAAAAATAATTGAAAAACTTATAATTAAAAAGGCTTTCAGGTTTGCCCGGCACACGTGGACAAGAACTGCGCTTACTGCAAATCTCATCTGCACATGCACCAAGTATATTCCTCCCCCTTGATTTTGTTTTTAAAACGCACCTATACCCCCCTCTTTTAAGAAACTGTGCTAGCAGTTTAAGAACATAAGCAGTGCCTCTGCTGGGACAGACCAGGGGTCCGTCATGCCCAGCAGTTCGGTCACACGGCAGCCCACCAGTATAGTAACTCTCTATCTATACCCTTCTATCCCCTTTTCCTTCAGGAAATTGTCCAATCCCTTCTTGAACTCCAATACCGTACCCTGTCCTATCACGCCATCTGGAAGCGCATTCCAGGTGTCCACCATCTATTGGGTGAAGAAGAACTTCCTAAAATTGGTTCTGAATCTGTCCCCTTTTAATTTTTCTGAATGCCCTCTCGTTCTTGTAGTTTTCGAAAGCTTGAAGAATCTGTACCTCTCCATTTTCTCTATGCCCTTCATGATTTTGTAAGTCTCTATCGTATCCCCTCTAAGTCTCCTCTTCTCCAATGAAATCTCCGCTTCTCCAGGGAAAAGAGCCTCAGTTTCTCCAATCTTTCAGCGTATGAAAGGTTTTCCATACCTTTTATCAAACGTGTCACTCTCTTCTGAACCCTCTCGAGTATTGCCATATCCTTCTTTAGGTACGGCGACCAATATTGGACGCAGTACTCCAGATGCGGGTGCACCATCGCCCGATACAACGGGACGATAACTTCTTTCGTTCTGGTTGTAATATCCTTCTTGATTATACCTAGCATTCTATTCGCTTTCTTAACGGCCGCTGCGCACTGTGCTGACGTCTTCATGGTCTTGTCCACTATTACCCCCAAGTCCCTTTCTTGGGTACTCTCACTCAGTAACAGCCCTCCCATCGTGTAGCTGTACCTTGGGTTTCTGTTTCCTACGTGCAAGACTTTACATTTCTCTACATTAAACTTCATCTGCCATCTCGTTGCCCACTCCACTAGCGTGTTCAGGTCCCTTTGTAAATCTTCGCAGTCTTCTTTAGTCCTAGCCCCATTAAATAGTTTGGTGTCGTCTGCAAATTTTATTACTTCGCTCTTCGTCCCTGTTTCTAGATCATTTATAAATACATTGAACAGCAGCGGTTCAAGCACCAACCCTTGCAGAACACCACTCGTGACCCTCCTCCAGTCCGAGTAGTGGCCCTTCACTCCTACCCTCTGCTTCCTACCCGCCAACCAATTCCTGATCCATCTGTGTACGTCTCCTTCTACCCCATGGTACTTCAGTTTCCGAAGTAGGCATTCATGGGGTACCTTGTCAAATGCTTTTTGGAAGTCTAAATATACGATGTCTATGGGGTCCCCTTTGTTCCTCTGTTTATTAATTTCTTCGAAGAAGTGCAATAAGTTCGTCAGGCACGATCTTCCCTTGCAGAAGCCATGTTGGCTTGTTATCATAAGTTTATTCCTTTCTAGATGTTCCTCGATGCTTTCTTTTATCAGCGCTTCCGTCATTTTCCCAGGAACCGAGGTCAGACTTGCCGGTCTGTAGTTCCCCGGGTTACCTCTCGATCCCTTTTTAAAAGATTGGCGTAACATTGGCTATCTTCCAATCCTCCGGGATCACGCCTGTTTTTAGGGATAGATTACAGACTTGCTGTAGTAGTTCCGCTATCTCCTCCTTCAGTTCTTTTAGTACCCTAGGGTGGATTCCATCTGGGCCCGGTGATTTGTCAGGTTTTAATTTTTCTATCGGCCTGTGAACGTCTTCGAGACAGGAAGCCGCGCTGAATGGCCCGCACTGCTCCCGATGCTCATAGGAACTCAATGAGCGTGGGCCATTCAGCGCAGCTCTCTGCGATACAAACCACTAGCACGGTTTCGTAGAAGGCGTGGATAATTTGAATGCCATTAGCTTTCAGCACTGGAGGGCTGGCACTGCTCACTTCAGCACTAAAATCTGTACTTGAGGCAATATAAAGTTATGCGACTTGCCCAATATTAACACTGGGCTTCCTGGTCGTCAGCCCAGGTGCTCTAACCACTAGGGGCTACTCTCACAAAGCCACGGTAGCAACGCTGCTGTGTTAATAGGAACTGAATGGGCTTCCTTGTATTTACCGCGGCAGCCTCACTTCCGCAGCTTTGTCAAAATTCTAGTATACAATACCAGCAGCATTTTGGCATTTTCAGTCCTCTAGAGATAATCTAACAGGATTTGATTGGCTCTTGAGACCATCCTAAGGTCATTTTACTCTTCCTTCTTTTTGAAAAAGTTTTGTCTCTTCTTCCATTACTAATGCCAAAACCTCAGAAGTTTTAAACATATCTAATAAACTTTACATTCATTTGTTTCATCTGCGACAGTTCCAGTTTGGGCTCCTTTTACGAACGCGCATTAGCGGTTTAATGCGCGTAATATCGCACGCTAAACCACCGGATGCGCTAGCCGCTACTGCCTCCTTTTAAGCGAGCGGTAGTTTTTGGCCAGCGCGGGGATTAACGCGTGATAAGTTGCGCCCGTTAACCTCGCTAGCGCGCATTTGTAAAAGGAGCCTTTTGTTTTGTCTTTGGAGTTTCTCGATGTTTGCATGGAACACAGGCCTTTTTTTTTCTTTCTGATGTTTGTTTGCTTTGAAAACCTCTCTTTTTTTACACACTACAGTTTGGCTGATGTTCAGAAGTTACCTGGTTTGAGACTGTGCTCTGTTAAGCTCCCCCAAGTAATTTTGTGTGAAATTTCATCACATCCTGATCCTGCACTTGCATTTATCTATGGCAAATGTCTTGCCCAGTTTTTCATATACTAATGTTCGTTAATTCATTCACTCTAGTTAATCCTCTCTGATGAACTGCAAAACCCGTTTCTTTTCAACTGATCTCCTGTTTGGGATAACTACGGTAATAGCACAAAGTACTTAAGGATCAAGATGACCTGTACTAACATTAATTGTGGACTCTCTAAATATATATATCATTCACTTACTTACAATCGCATTCCAGGTAACATCTTTTCATCTAATATCTTTGCAAAGTCCAACATGCTTTCTACTTCTGCACAGTTGACAGCAACTGGAAAATAGGAAATGTGTGACAACACTTTGACCCGTTTCACTATTTTCCATCTCATGTCCTCAGCAACTGTGCTAGGTATTGCTATATTTGATTTTGAAAAATAATTGATGTGGAATTCTGCATTTGACAACATGAGAAAAAAATTGAAAAGCACGCACAGAAATCTGGCAAGGTTTCTGTACTTATCTAGACCCAATTTATTGGGGGAGGAAACGATGGACTGGGCAAGTAGCCTTAAGAACCTGTTTCAGACTTTCTGGCACATCTGCCTGCAGTGCCCATAAGAGAGCAATACAGTAGCACTTAAATCTTTACTAGGAAAAAAAAGTGTTTTCCTTTTTTTTTTAATAATTCTTTATTAATTTGCAAGCTTTGACAGTGTATTACAATTAATATAACTTTAACAGATTGCATAAATTAGACCATATTACACACATTATTAAAGAAAACATCAATTTCTTCCCCCCACCTCCCAATTATTAATATATTAAATCATATTATTTATTACAATATTATATTTAAATATTTTTAAACTCTTCCAAATACTTTCCCCTCCCCCCACCCTGGATGTGTCAGGAAATCTAAGAAATAAAAAGATATATCTCTATTATTGTATGTTTACAAATGCAGTCAATGGGCTCCATACTTTATTAAATGTATTGCTAAGACCCAAGCATTCCACATTCATTCTTTCATATTTATATGTATTACATATATTACATATTACATATATATGTATTCTTTCATATTTATATGTATTGTATGGCAAATATGAAGCACATTTGTGTATATTCAGCTTTCTCTGCAGGTGTTAAAAAAGTGTTTTCCTGATGACACCCAGCACCAATTCACAATTAAAAACTAGAAGGTGTGGTCGTCTGTTGAGCGTGTCATGCTCTCTCCCTTTGGAGTTAGCTATGGAGATTGAAATGTTTCTTTTTAAAGCACAGTAGGGAATTTCACAGCAAATATCTACACAATAAAACAGGGGAAGCAATTCCACAAAATCAAACAGGCAAGAGCAAAGTGGAAATGATTTATCAGATGAGTTGAAAGACACTTTTTTGTGCACCAATCTGATTGGTCATTTCCACTTTGCTCTTGACAGCAAATATCTAAACAGCATTCGCCGCAGAAAGAAATACAAGCACTGTAATACCTGGATACATCGCATACAGAATTTTTTTTTTTTAAGTTCTCCTTCAATATCTTGTCTTTTTGCTGTCTCCTCCATTCAAATAAACCACACCCCCAAAAAAAAAAAATCAAAACCTCACAACTTTGGATTTCTTTTGTACAAGATAAACGTTTCCCTCTGCAGCACCTATGTAGCACTATGGTGTCATCACGTGATCCTTACTAATTTGGATAGATTTATGAACCCGTTCCAAAACACGTTATCAGATCCCACGTTAAATAATAATTCCTGCAGGGAAGCTCTGGAAAATTGCAAATGTGGTCAATTATTCTCTGCCAGAGGGGCCTCCAGATCATTCTGTCAAGTCACACAATAGGAATGTTTGCTCAGTAAGTCAGGTACCTGTGTCGGTTGGACCACAGCACAGCGCACAATAGATTCCCTCAACTTATTTATTTAAGTAAAGAAATGTAACCTGTTGAACGAACGGATTTTCTCAAGTGTGTGGCGCTAAAAGCACTGAAACAAACGCCACTAGGGGGGGAGGGGGAGACCTGTTGATTTCTTTGCGCCTCCAGAGTGGAACGCGAGCGATCCCTCGGCATGTACAAACGTTCTCAATGAGCCTATCGCCACTTTCGCACAGAGGAGACGCGTAAACTCCAAACGAGAGCTCCGCGTACATTCCTTACGAGGAGGGGAGGGGCAGCCCCTCCGAAACGCGCACCTCTCTAGCCGAAAGATTCCCCAGCAAAATCGAGGCAGAAAACCCCAAAGCAGGCGGAACGTCTTTTTGACCGAACAGCTGCCGCGCAACTGGTGTCACCGCCCCCCCTCCCCCTCCCTCTCCAAACAAGCCAGGCGCTCGCTGCAAAAAAAGGTGGCCCGAACTCACCTTCTGCTGCCTGCGGGCCATGTCCGTGGGCTGCTTGGCGTTGAAGGGATAGGCGATGCACCTCATGGCGAACACATAGAGCTGCAGGCGGACCCGGCGCTCCCTCTCCTCCCGCTGCAAGCGCTCCTGCTCCTCGCGGCCGTCGCTGCTGCTGCCGCCGCCCACCGACGGGCTGGGGCTGGCCGGTCTGCCCGCCTGCTCGCGGCAGTCCCGGCCGGAGGGCGGCAAAGACCTCTGCGAGCCCCCGGCCGCCGCCACCAGCACGTCGCGCCGCTCCTCTTCCACCAGCCCGTCCGACTCCTCTTCGCTGGACGACGGGTCCAACATGTCAGGGGCTTCACTTTCTTCTTCTTCAGGAAAAGTCGGGGGGGGGGGGGGACAATTTCTTCCGCTGTAGCCGGGTTTCGGTTATTGGGGGGGGGGGGGAGAAGACAGCTGGAAGAGTGGCTTCTCTCTGTGGCGAGGCGAAGAGAAAAGTCGGAGCACCTGGGCGGACACGTCGAGTTTTTTCTGCCAGCCCGGACTATTTCCTCGCTGAGAGGAGGGGAGGTCTTGCAGAAGGGAGTTGAGGGGGGTGGGGAGGAAGCCTAGGCCCTTTCCTATGGCAGCAGGCGGCCGACCCGGTCACTCCTCCCCGAGTGACGCCACGCGCACCTCCCGGCAGCTGGAGCGCAGGTGGCAAGAAAACAACAAAAAAAACCCAACCTGTAGCGCCCACAACAATGCAACACGTGGAATGGAATGTTAAGGAGCCGGCGCGCGCCGCTCGCGGACTCCCGCTGAACCCTGGCCGCGCGTTTGTGGAGTTCCGGGCTGCTGTTTGCCTCTGACGCACCTGGTCCCAAAACAACCCCTGACCGCCTGCTACGGTAAACATAACAGCATACATAGGCTTGCCACCGTCACGGTTATGGTATCAGAGTGTGAAATCATTTTTTTTTTTTTTTTTTAACATAGAACTGCAAATTATAATGTGAGAAACTAGATTTTAAAATTCGTGCAGAAGAATTTGTTCTTTTACTGTAGCCTGTTGCACGAACTCATGATATGTTCAGTCAGGCAAGCGGGGCATAATTCATTTTTCATACCCCCCTTGAGATCTAAGTTTTATTTACTAAAGAGGTGCACACGTGCAACACATTTTATGAGCCCTCATCACCCTTCCCAAAGGACCTATGCTAAATGAAACAATAAATTGCAGACCTTGCAAATGTGCCGTTATTTAAGAAATATTATAAATATCCCCATGACCTATCTCACTCATGTATGGAACATTGGGCAGCACACAAAAAAGCAAGAGAACCAATTGTCAAGGCTTCAAAATGACCATGCATAGGTTTTTTCAGATCACTTTCTACCAAAATCTATTGCAATCCTTCATGAAAGGAATAATGTTGCTGATCCTTCACAAGCTGCTTTATAACCATTTTTCACTGTGCATGTTTCTGATAGGGTAAAATGACTGTTCTAAACTGCCTGTTCCCCCAGGCTAGTGTTTCAGAGCCATGCATCAGGCACACTTTCCGCCATACTGTATTGCCTAGGTAGGTAGGACACCAAAACAGGGACAAATCAGAGCACAGTATCATAAACAACTCAAGGTATGAGAATGGAAGGGGGAGAGAAGTTTATGTAATGCTTTCTTTGTTATACCTGAGCCGCAAACCACTCATTTGAAGCCAAGTGAAGCAGTAAGGGCAGGTCAGCCTGCAATAGCAGCAAGGCAGCAACAACGCAGCACAGCAGTGAGTCAAAAGAGCAGTAGGCAGCAAGAACAGGGGGCGGCAGCAACAATAGCTAAATGGGAGAAAGACCACAAGGTATCCAAATAGGATTCAGAACGTCCCAGTGGAACCAAGAAAGTGGCAAGGCAGCAACAGCAAAAGGGGGGGAGGGGCAGGCAGTGTGTGGTGCAGTGGTTAGAGCTTCAGCCTCAGCACCCTGAGGTTGTGGGTTCAAATCCTGCACGGCTTCTTGTGACCCTAGGCAAGTCACTTAGGGCTCTTTTTACGAAGGTGCGCTAGCATTTTTAGCACACGTGCTAGCTGAAAAATTACCGCCTGCTTAAAAGGAGGCAGTAGCAGCTAGCGCGCGTGGCATTAGCATGCGCTAAAACCGCTAGCGCACCTTTGTAAAAGGAGCCTTTAATCCCCTTGGCCCCAGGTACGTTAGATAGAGTGGGAGCCCACCGGGACAGTTAGGGAAAAATGCTTTAGTACCTGAATAATTAGTAATCCACATAGAATTGAAGGATATGCAGAATCTAAATTTTTTTTTTTTTTTTTTAAGAGAGAATTAAAGACAGAAAATGTGGTTATCGGTTCCACTGATTCCCCCCCCCCCCTCAAAAAAAATGTTTAGGAAATCCCCAAACATTTGAAAAATAATTGTGTGCTTAGTCTTCCAACCCACAACTTACCCAGGAAACCAGAAAATCCCAGCAGAGAGAATGTAGTTACTTACCTGTAACGTAGGTTCTCCGTGGACAGCAGGCTGACTAACCTGCTGTCCACGGAGAACCTACGTTACAGGTAAGTAACTACACTTTATCGGTTCCACTGATCCCCCCCCCTCAAAAAAAATGGTTAGGAAATCCCCAAACATTTGAAAAATAATTGTGTGCTTAGTCTTCCTACTCACAACTTACTCAGGAAACCAGAAAATCCCAGCAGAGAGAGTGTAGTTACTTACCTGTAACGTAGGTTCTCCGTGGACAGCAGGCTGACTATCCTGCTGTCCACGGAGAACCTACGTTACAGGTAAGTAACTACACTTTATCGGTTCCACTGATTCCCCCCCCCCTCAAAAAAAATGGTTAGGAAATCCCCAAACATTTGAAAAATAATTGTGTGCTTAGTCTTCCTACCCACAACTTACCCAGGAAACCAGAAAATCCCAGCAGAGAGTTCCGTCTTAATGAAGACTAACTCTGGTACCAGCTATGAACTGAGAGAGAGTGAACAAGAACGGTGCTCACTGTATAAAATCTGCAATACCTGAACTACAATACAACAGGCCAAACTTAAAAATGGGTTAACAACTACCAGTTATATTTGCTGATGCTGACAATTACCAACAATCTATTGAGAGAATTTCCATGAAGTGCGTGGGTTACAAGCCAAGCCGCAATAACAGGTCAACATGACATGCATTACACTCTGGAACTGCTGACAATTGCAATGGAGCTAAAACAGAAGAAGGAATGGTCAGTGGAGGAGAGAGGGGGCACATGTTCAAGGGATCATTGACCTTTAGTACTAAGAACGCACTGTCATGGGGAATAGGGAAGTCACATTTGACACCAAGGAGGAGCCTTGTAATAATTCAGTTATTTGTACAACAGCCAATCATTGAATTTCAAATTATGATAACTAATTATAATATAATTATGTAACTAATAGCTATGCAATGTGTAATCAGTAGCTAGGTAGTGCCCCAGTCTTCCAGGCTAAGGGCTAGGACATAAAAAAAACAAGGAGACCTATGTATAGCTAGAACGGAATAGGTGAGCACAGACGTGCCGGTACTCTGGTTTTCCCCTCTGTTTGGCCCAACTGCTGTTATTCTATCCTATTGGATGCTATCTCAATCTAAGCTGTCTTTTGATTATTATTAAATATATATTTTCTACAGTAATTGGGTTGTTGGTGTGAGGTCATTGAAAAACAGTGAAAGACCTCCCAGCCAGTCTTTCAGAATAATGTCCCGTGCTTAAGAGTATCCATTCAGTAGGTATGCTAGTTGGTGGGCAGGGCAGAACAGGAAATGCTAAGCAATCTTGGCCAGGTCTGGCCAGATTGCAGCCTTGTGTGCCCAGTGTGCCAAAGAATCTCTGACCTTGATGGACTCTGGAAGGTGCCATGTGATTGAAATTTATATACAGATTGTTTTTGTGGAGGGGGGGAAGAAAGATCTCAGCTCCCAACTAAAGGAAAGCATGGCCTTATGTGCCTTGCAAGCTTATCCTGGGGGAGTAGATACAGGAAAGGGAGAAAGTGCTAGCTGTTAATACTGACAGTGCTGGAGGGGAGGCCACTCTCTCCCCCACTCTCTCTCCATTGCTTCTTAAGCTCACATTCCTGCACTCTAGCTAGTAGGGATGTGCATTCAGAGCATACATAAGGTTCATTAATGTGCCTTAAAAATTTCAGTGCATATTAAATCAATTTAATTCATATTAACCTTTGCAAACAGATCTCATTCGTTTTCATTGTGGAAATCTATAAATGTCAGCTGAGTTGTAACCCTCAAGGAAACTAATTGTCCACCCCTGTAAAAGAATGTTCACCAAGTTCCTGGAGGAAAAGTCCATAGTCTGTTATTGAGATAGACATGGGGAAAGCCACTGCTTGCCCTGTATTGATAGCATGGAATAGTGCTACACCTTGGGTTTTGGCCAGGTACTAGTGACCTGGATTGGCCACTGTGAGGACGGGCTACTGGGCTTTGATGGACCATTGGTCTGACCCAGTAAGGCTATTCTTATGTTCAAGTTGGAGAACACCAAGATAGAGAAAAAAAATGCTTCTCTCTTTTATGTCTCTCGACACACACATCAAAAAATACCATCAAATCAATAATACATCAAATCAAAAATGGCTTCCCTCTCTTGTTATTGTTTAAGCATCCAGTTTCTATCAAAGCTATCAACAAAAGAAACTAACAGTGTTGCCCAGGATAAATCTGAGTCACACATTCTACAGTTGAATCCAAATAATCCATTGTATCTCTCCATCTCTGAAAACCCACATCGTATAGATGGTAATTAATAGTCCAACAAGATAGGTGGCAGTTCATATCAGAAGCATATCTCATAGCCATCTCCTTGAGTGATAATCTTGACATTCAAGAACTGTTAATAAAGCTTGTTCATACTTTTGCTATAATTTTCTATTGTTTCCAATTTTGTTCTAACACCAAATATATCTTTAACCAGTACCACTCAAACCTCTTGGCATTGCATAAATGAACATTGCGAAGTTCCTCATTTGGTTTCCCAAAAGATAATCTTTGATATCTCATTCTCTTGTTGGGATATTTTTGTTCCAATTCCTTAACTTGAGAAGTTAAAGAGTTCACTACTAGGAGCATAGTTTTAACTAAATCAGAGATTGCTTCTTAGAATTACAGGCAGTAAAGCAGTTCTTCATTCTTAATTCTCCAGCTGCACCTAGAATTTACTGGTTGAGCTGCTCCCCACTGGATGTTGTCACTTCTAAGCTCTGTAGTTGATCCACAGTATTGTTTGCCAGAACAGAGACCTGAAATGACACTTTCTTTTCCCTTCAATCCACTTAGGCCAGTTCCAGCTTCAAGCTTTACACCACTGGGCAAGGTGAACTTTCTGTACAGGATATTATATAAGTGAGATCTTCTCAACTAGGCTTAGTGAAATGCAAGATGGCATCCATCTGCTAAGGCTGTGCACCAGTGTGTCTTACATTTGTTTTGGGGTTGTTGTTTTTTTATTTTTCTATATGAGGAAACAAAAGGACCATCAACATTTATGTGACCTGGGCCAGAAAGATATATGGAGGTCTGGTGTGAACTCAGTGGATTTGTGTTTGGTGCTTTCTAACTTATGTTTAAATTATCTGGAAATGGGAATGAGTGAGGTGATCAGATTTGCAGAGAAGACAAAATTATTAAAAGATCAAGCCATCAGGAGAAAAGAGGGTGAGCTTGAGCTCCGATGGTTCTTTAAAGTCAAGTTCGCACCAGCAGGGGCTTGCTCCACCCCTTCTCCAACACTCAGCCAATCCAGCTCAGGATTCCCCACTGATGTTACTACTGATGTTGCCTCAGGGCAGGGAGTGCTGGGAGAAGGGGAGGAGCCTGTGCCGGCTGGGTTCACTCCATAGCAACTGCTATGTTAGTGGTGGCGTGCTCGTGGCCTCAACAATTATTTAAATCATATTAGGATTGTGATAAATTGCATGAGGACCTTGGAAGGCAGAAGGCTGGACATCCAAAAATGACAGATGAAATTTAATGTAAACAAGTACATGATCCTAGGTGCAACATTGAGTTATCACCTAGAAAAAAGGATCTAGATGTCATTGTGGCCAATGCATTGAAATCTTTCATTCAGCATGTGATGGCAGTCAAAAATCACAAGCAGAATGTTAGGAGTTATTAGGAAAGGAATAGAGAATAAATCAGAGACTATCATGCCATGGTGAGATCACAGTTTGAGCATTGTGTGCAATTCTGATTGCTGCATTTCAAAAAAGATATAGTGGAGCTTGAAAAGATTCAGAGAAGGGCAACCAAAATTATTAAGGGGATGGAACGACACTCATATGAGGAAAGGCTAGTTAGGGCTTTTCAGCTTGGAGAAGAGGTGGCAGAGAAAGGTCCTTAAAATCCTGAGTGGAACAAGGAAGCATAAATCGATTGTTTACTCTTTCATAAAGTACAGACTCGGGGACACTCCAGGAAGTTACAAAGTAGCACATTTAAAACAAATAGGAGAAATAATTTTTTTCACTCAACATATAGTTAAACTCTGGAAGTCATTGGTGGAGCAAGTGGCAAAAGCAATTAATGTGTGGACAAATTCCTGGAGGAAAAATCCATAAACTGTTATTAAAGTAGTCCTGGGGAAAGCTGCTAACAATTCCTGAGGTTGAGTAGCATGGAACCTTGCCACTTTTGGGATTCTAAAAAAGCATCAGGGCAGCTGATCCGCAAGAGGCCGATCAGTTGGAAAAGTCAAATACATACCCCCCTTTTTTTTTTTTTTTTTTTTTTACAAAACCGCAATAACAGTTGTTAGCGCAGGCCAGTGCGTTGAATGCTCTGCACTACTCCCGATGCTCATAGGAATTCTATGAGTGTCAGGAGCAGCGTAGAACATTCAGCATGCTGGCGTGCTCTAAAAACCGCTATCACAGTTTTTAAAAAAAAAGCGCGGGGGGGAATAGGGACAACCATATAACTACATAAAAGCAGATATATCAATAAAAGGAAGTGGGAATGTATTGATTATTCTACCTCCTTTTATCGATATATTTGCTTTTATATAGTTATATGGTTATCCCTATGTTTTATATTTGACTTTTGGTGCTCTTAACTTTATATGTTTAGTCTGTGGTAATATTTATTTATATTTGCAATTAATGGTTTTAGACTTTTGCACGTTTTCATGATTTTTAAATTAACATTGTTTTATCTATATGTTTATTGACAGTTCTTCTAGCCCCTGACACAGTTCCTGGAGGGTGCAAAACATGGTCGTGATGGGCTACTGTTTATTTTAAGTATAGTTCCTTAATAAATATCTGTTTAAAGGACTTTTCCAACTGATCTGCCCTTTTTTTTTTTTTTTACTACTTTGGGATTCTGCCAGATACTTGTGACTTGGATTGGCTACCCTTAGAATAGTATACAGTGTTCCTCCTCAAATTCGCGGTTCGCGAATCATGGACTCACTAATTCACGGTGTTCTCTGACCGCCTCTTCCTGTACTAAATTCAGGCTACACCAATCAGGAGCTGCATGTCAAAGCAGCTCCTGATTGGTGTAGCCTGACTTTAGCAACAGGAAGAGGCGGTTGGAAGACACCGCGAGTGATTTTTCACCCGCCGGCACCCCAGCTGCTCTCTCCTGCCTCGGCACCCCAGCTGTCCTCTCCTGCCTATAAAAACCATATTTGCATATTTTCAAAATTCACGAGGTTTCCTGGAACGGAAGCCCCCGCAAATTTCAGAGGAGTATTGTACTGGGCTAGGCGGCCATTTGGTCTGAGCAACTCTTATGGATGAATATTAGCAAATGCATATCATGCATATTCTTTGTGGATGTACGGAAAACCAAACTAATTGGGTAATGCTTCAGGACTAGGTTGAAAAACTGTGCTCTATAGAATTGGTTTATTTTGGTATATGTATACAGCATACATGTGGTAATATTTTCAGTAGAGTTATGGGACTTTCCTATCAGTATGTATCTTACTGTTGCCTTTACGTAACTGTAAGGTCTTTGTTATTTGTGGTTTTATTACTTGTTAATCTAAACCTCATTTATTTTATAGTGCTCTGATGATGGTTTATAAGTAGAGAAACAAACCATGCACTGCTGGTTTTTTACCCTCTGTGGACCTTTACAAAGATATATTATTAGCTATTGTAAAGCAACAAAGGAGCAATAGCAAAAATAAACTATTTTGTGGAAAAAAAAACAGCCCTCCATCAACTACCCAGAGTTTCTCTCAGTCTGTCCAAGACAGCTACAATTCTATAAGGGCTCCCTAAGATATTGGGATGTGTGCAGCCAAGACATTTTTATTCCATTTGAAATTTTTTTTAAAAAAAGTTTTTCCAATTTTGGGGTATTTTATGGCTTGCTTCAAACATCGCTTTATTAACTTTTTAATGCATGCAAGCATATTGTATACACATTAATTCACCGGAGTACATGTGCACAATTGAGTTTACACACTCTAAAATTTTTAAGCTGACCAAATGAACTGAATGTGGATTAAAGAATGCATGTCCCTACTGAACTACTCTTTTTAAAACTGGCAGGAAAAAGCCTTGTGGACACAGTGGTGAAACATAGACCAGTAAATAGTAACATTAGTAAGAACTCCAGGTGCAACCAGCTTGGCCATGCCAGGTTCTGTTTGCTGAGAGAAAAAGCCAGGCAGCACGAAGAGAGAGAGGGCCTAACCTGCAAAAAAGAGAGGTCAGGAGAAAGGTGAGGTGAGCCACTACCATCAAAGGGGTTCGGAAGATGGAACTGACAGAACATAAGAATAGCTTTACTGGGTCAGACCAATGGTCAATCTAGCCCAGTAGCCCATCTTCATGGTGGCCAATCCAGGTCACTAGTACCTGGCAAAAACCCAAAGAATAGCAACATTCCATGCTATTGATCCAGGGCAAGCAGTGGCTCCGTCCATGTCTGAAAACAGGTTTAGCAACGATTGCTGATTTTAGTGAATCCTGCCCTTAGTCTTGTTAACCACCCCTTTTTAAATAATTCCCAGCATCTTTTTGGGCCAGCACTGCACATTGGGTGGAAGGTTTCATCATGTTGTCTACAATGAGACCCAGATCTTTTTTCTTGGGCACTAACCCCCAAGGTAGACCCTAGCATTTAGTAACTATGATTTGGGTTATTTTTCCCAGTGTGCATCATTTTTCCACATTAAATTTCATCTGCCATTTGGACGCCCAGTTTTTCAATATCCTAAGGTCTGCCTGCAATTTTTCCACAATCTGTATGTATTTTAACAACTTTGAACAGTTTAGTGTCATCTGCCAATTTTGGGCTCCTTTTACTAATTGGCATTAGAGCATTTTACCATGGGCTGGTGAGGTAAGAGCTCCGACACTCATTGAATTCCTATGAGAGTCAGAGCATTTACCTCACCAGGTAAAATGTTCTAACACCACTCAGTAAAAGCCAGCACTAATCATCTCACTCATCGTTCCAATTTCCAGATCATTTATAAATAAGTTAAATAGCACTGGTCCCAACTAATCCACAACTTAACATTGCCTCCTATCCCATGACTCTTTAAATTTCTCAGGAGCCTCTCATGAGGAACTTTATCAAATGCTTTCTGAAAATGTAGATACACTACATCAACCGGCTCACCTTTATCCACATGTTTATTCATACCTTCAAAGAATTCAAGCAATCTGGTGAGGCTGATTCTGTCCCATTAAATCATGTTTTTCTATGTGTTCCACAGTTTAATTTTTTATAATTGTTTCCACTAATTTGCCTGGCATGGAAGTCAAGCTTACTGGTCTGTAATTTCCTAGCACTTCCCTGGAACCTTTTTTAAAAAATTGGCCCATCAATGGCCATCCTCCAATCTTTAGGTACTACAGACCTGAAGCATGGAAGGATGGAGTTTATCTAGCAGCATGCACTCAAGCCAGTTTGGTCAGTCTGTGGCCCAGAGGAAGAGAACATAAGAATTGCCGCTGCTGGGTCAGACCAGTGGTCCATCGTGCCCAGCAGTCCACTCCCATGGCGGCCCTTAGGTCAAAGACCAGTGCCCTAATTGAGTCTAGCCTCACCTGCATACGTTCTGGTTCATCAGGAACTTGTCTAACTTTGTCTTGAATCCCTGGAGGGTGTTTTCCCCTATAACAGCCTCTGGAAGAGCGTTCCAGATTTCTACCACTCTCTGGGTGAAGAAGAACTTCCTTAACGTATGTATGGAATCTATCTCCTTTTAACTTTAGAGAGTGCCCTCTCATTCTCTCTACTTTGGAGAGGGTGAACAACCTGCCTTTACCTACTAAGTCTTTTCCCTTCATTATCTTGAATGTTTCGATCATGTCCCCTCTCAATCTCCTCTTTTCAAGGGAGAAGAGGGATGTGAGGCAGCCCAATGGAGCAGGGACCAGGAAACTGGGTTCTTGCAGGATATTTTCTGAACACAGATGGAAGTGTCCAGTTTGCTGCTCTCTGCCCATACAGTAGTTCAGACAGCTCAGAGACGTTGTTATAGATGGGCATACAGGTCTGATATTCAGCTGCCGGCGGGCAGTGATTTGACTATCTGCTGCTGGCATTCAACCTGATATTCAATGCCAAGCCATTTCCAGTGACTGGCACTGAATATCCAGTTTCACTTATAATCTCTACAATTTAACTGGTTAAGCCAATATTTAGCGCTAATTGGTTAAGTGCTTAACGGTTAAGGATAGACCTACTATATATATTTATTCACTAAGCTTAGCCAGTTTGGCACTAAATATCCATGCCTAACCAGCTTTTGTCAGATGGTATAGCTGATTAACAGCTAGCTGCTAACCACAAATATTCAGTAAGAGATAGCCAGCCATCTCCCACTGAATATCCGCATCTCCTGGCCAGTTAAATAGTTTTGAACATCAGCCAGACAGTGTACTGATCACCAGGTACTTGTATGGACAGTAACCTGGCTGAAGGCCTTGCGGGTTCTGAATTTCTACTGTAACCACTTCATGAGCAGAGATCAGTAGAACAGCCTTTCATAGTGGCCTAGCAGGACTCATTAATATAACATAAGTATCACCTTCTTGTTAGTTCAGTTGGGCCTGTAGAGGTTCACCTTGGCTAAACCAGTGACCTTTGGCTGCTGGCTGTTTAGGAAACAGAGGGCATGCTCTCTGACACTCCTTCCCTACCCACTATGCTTCTGTCATTAATTGAAGTTAATGGATAGTAGATTTAAATCAAACCGGAGAAAATATTGCTTCACACAATTGTGTTTTCTTCTATTTTAAAAATTGTTTCATGACTTTGTATTTCTATTCCCTAGTGTAATTCCATTATGTAAACTGCCATGAACTGATGGTTTGGAGGTATATAAAAATAAATTATTATTATAAGTATAACTAAACTCTGGGATTTGTTGCTGGAGAATGTGGTGAAATCAGTTAGCTTAGTGGGGTTTAAAAAAGGTTTGGATAATTTCCCTAAAGAGAAGTCCATCGGCCATTATTGAGATGACTTGGGGAAATCCATTGCTTATTCCTAGGACAAGCAGCATAAAATATGTTTTACTACTTGGGATATAGATAGGTTGTAAATTTAAAAGTCATCATCAACACCTTCTCGCACATCAAGCAGCATTATGGGGTAAAGACCTTGAACAATTGCTTGTGCCTACTACCTATGGAGAATTCAGGAAACGCCTGAAAACACATCTATTCCTGAAATACTTAGGAAACCAGCCTATTCAATCTTAGTCTTTAACAACCGAGCGCAAGAACTACCTGTCGCTAAATCTGTACTTTGTTTATTCACTCAATCTGTAACATTTCTAATCATTGTAAACCGCATAGAACTTCACGGTCCTGCGGTATATAAACTGTTTTTATAATTATTATTATTATTATTATAGGTACTTGGGACCTGGATTGGCCACTGTTGGAAACAAGATACTGGGCTTGATGGACCTTCGTTCTGTCCCATTAAGGCAGCTCTTATGTTCTTAGGTGAGCCCAAGTATAGAACAATCAAGTCACTGTGACATCACTCCTGAGTTTTGCTCTTAGGCATTGGTGGAATGAGGCATTATGACATCACAATCTGAGTTCTGGAATGTTGCTATTCTTTGAGTTTCAGCTAGGTACTTGGGACCTGGGTTGGCCACTGTTGGAAACAGGCTTGATGGACCATTGTTCTGTCCTAGTATAGCAATCTTAAGCAATATTGACACCACCACCACTCACTTGGTCCCTGTATTGCCACACCACACAGAAAGCCCTTGGTACAGCCCTGAGGAAACATTTTAGGTCTATAATGAGCCCTGACCCTGGAGGCTGTCATTCAAATATTTATCATTGAGCATACCATTTTAGCAGAATAATTAATATAGCATTTGTTCTTTTGAAAATAAAATTTAAGGCATAAAAAACACTAGTCAGGTCTTGAAAGACAAATCTGATTACAGTAATTTCTTTGATTGGGTGATCAGTGAGTTGGACCGAGAGAAAGCACCAGATGTGGTGCATTTAGATATTAGCAAAGCCTTTGACGCGCATAAATGACTTATAAATAAATCCTCGGTGTGGGTCGTAAAGTGACAGACTGAGTTAGGAACTTATTTAGTGGAAGGTGGTAAATGGAACTCAAGTCTTTGGAAAGGGATGTTACCAGTAGTATGCCACAAGGTTTTGTTCTTGGTCTGATTCTTTTTAACATTTTTGTAAGCTATATTGTGGAAGGGCAGTCTGGTAAGGTTTGCCCCTCTGCAGATGATACCAACATCTGGAATAGGATAGACACCCATAATAGTGTTGATAACCCGAGAAGGGACCTAGTAAGGCTTGAAGAATGGTCCAGAATCTGACAGCTAAGATTTAATGAAAATAAAAAATAGAGGGTTGTACATTTGGAATACAAAATCCTGAAGGAACAATATGGTTTAGGGGATGAAGTACTTCTGTACACGAAGGAGGAGCAGAACTTGTGTGTGATCATATGTGATGAGATTAAGGTTGCCAAACAGGTAGAAAATTCAATGATGAGAGCTAGAAGGATGCTTGGGTGCATAGGGAGACGAATGGCCAGAAGGATAAAGGAGGTGGTAATACTTCTGTGTAAGTCTCTGGTGAGTTGTCATTTAGACTACTATGTATACTGTAGTTATCCCAGGACAAGCAGGCAGCATATTCTTAACGCATGGGTGACGTCACCGACGGAGCCCCGGTACGGACCTTTTTAACTAGAAAGTTCTAGTTGGCCGCACCGCGCATGCGCGAGTGCCTTCCCGCCCGACGGAGGAGAGCGTGGTCCCCAGTTTCTTCGTTTCCGCGGAGCGAAGAAGATGCATGTGTTTTCAACGGCCGTTGAAAAACTAATTTTTGCCTTCCCGCTCGCGTATTTTCTCTCTTTTTTCCTTTTTTCTTATCGGATTCCCTTTATTTTTGTTTAAAAAAAAAAACTCGTCGAGTTTTCTTTATTTTTTCAGGCCGGCCCCGGCGGAGCCTGTTGCCACCATACAGGCCTCCGGATTCAATTTTGCGGAGGCCGTGTTTCCCTTCATGCCCCCTCAACCGGGTTTTAAGAAGTGCCAGCGGTGTGCACGCCCGATCTCCCTCACCGACCCACACAATTGGTGCCTCCAGTGCTTGGGTCCAGAGCATCGGGCTGACACCTGCACCCGCTGTGCTACGCTTAAAAAGCGTACTTTGAAAAATCGGCAGATCCAGCAAAATATTTTGTTTGGTACCGGATCTGCCATGGAACCGGCTGCGACGTCGACGGCACCACAAAAGTCGGCACCGACACCACCGGACCCTTCCTCGGGGTCATTGGGCCCAGGTAAGCCGGCTAAGAAGCCTCCCACTTCCCTTGAGCGCCCTCCTGCCACGGTTGCGACACCGGCCCCGCAAACGCTCCGCTCTGATCTCGGTGAGTGCCTCATCATCGGCCTCCTCATCGCCGGAGCGTAGAGCAGCACCTATGGTACCGAAGAATAAAAAAGCGGTACCGGTGCCTCCCCTGGACGACCGCATCGCGGCCATACTCCAAACACAGTTACAGGAGCAGCTGCAACAACAGCTCCAACAACTGTTGCCGGCGTTGCTGGCACCGCACCTTCCGGTACAGGACCGGTCCGAGCCTCACACTGTCCCATCGGTGTCGACCCCCTTGGTACCGATTAATACTTCCATGCCGGTGCTCTTGGCAGAAACACCTACAGTACGTACCCGTGATGCTGCCGACCCTGTCCGGTCCCAGGAACGACATCGGTCTTCCTCACCCGGTACCGCCTCGGTGCGCTCAGGCAAATCTCTTTCAAAGACCCGCCATGCCGAGCCCTCCACACCGATGTCCAAACGTACGCACCCCGACGTTAGGGACCCAGATTTGTGGGAAGACTCCCCTCACGGTACCGAGGAGGACGCTTCATCAACCGATGAAGCACCCTCCATGACCGACACCGTCTCCAAACCAGAGCAATCCTCTTTCTCCAAATTCCTTAGGGAGATGTCAGCAGCTCTTTCCATTCCCTTAGAGTCCGACTCTAAAAAGTCTCAGGCTTTCCTCGATGCCCTAGACTTTGAGCAACCTCCCAAAGAATTTCTGAAGTTGCCCGTCCACGACATCTTACGGGAAACTTTCTATAAAAATTGGGAAGCTCCCCTCACGGTTCCTGGAGCCCCTCGTAAATTGGATAGCTTGTACCGGGTTATTCCAATCCCAGGATTTGATAAACCTCAATTGCCCCACGAGTCCCTCCTGGTGGAATCTACTTTGAAAAAATCTCAGGGTTCCAGTATATATGCCTCCACCCCTCCTGGCAGAGAGGGAAAAACCATGGATAAATTTGGTAAGCGCCTTTTCCAAAATGCTATGTTAGCCAATAGAGCCAACAACTACACCTTCCACTTCTCCTTCTACATGAAGCATCTGGTGCAACAGCTCTCCTCCTTACAGAAATACCTTCCTAAACATAAGGTCCCTCTTTTCCAGCAACATATTTCCAGCCTCCTCCAACTCAGGAAATTCATGGTTCGCTCCATCTACGACTCATTTGAGCTGACCTCTCGCGCATCTGCCATGGTGGTGGCCATGCGACGTTTGGCATGGCTGAGAGTCTCTGACCTGGACATTAACCACCAGGACCGCCTGGCTAACGCACCTTGTCTGGGTGATGAACTCTTCGGAGAGTCCCTGGATTCAACAACCCAGAAACTCTCAGCACATGAGACCAGGTGGGACACTCTGATTAAACCTAAAAAGAAGACTCCACCTGCTCGCACCTACAGACAGCAATCTTCCTACCAGCGCAGGTTCTCGGCCAGACCTCTCAACCCGCCTCAACAGCAGCCTCGCCGACCTCATCAACAGCATCAATCTCAGGCTTGCTCACAGTCTCACCAACCTGCCAAGCCTCTCCCTCCGTCAAAACCATCTCAGCCCTTTTGACTTTTTCCTCCAGGGCATAGCCAGTCTCCCATCATCATTGCCTCTTCCTCAGCCTATTGGAGGTCGCCTCCAAATCTTCCTCAGCCGTTGGGAGGTCATCACATCAGACCAATGGGTCCTCAACATCATTCGCCACGGCTACTCTCTCAACTTCCAGACTCTTCCACCAGACAATCCTCCCATAGAGTCTGCTTCTCACTCCTCCCAAACCCCCCTCCTCCTGAGGGAGGTCCAATCCCTCCTTCTTCTCAATGCCATCGAAGAGGTGCCTCCGGACCAAAGGGGTCAGGGATTCTACTCCTGCTACTTTCTGGTTCCCAAGAAGACAGGAGACCTTCGTCCCATCCTCGATCTCAGGGACCTCAACAAGTGTCTGGTCAAGGAGAAGTTCAAAATGCTCTCCCTTGCCACGCTTTACCCTCTTCTCTCTCAACACGACTGGCTATGTTCCCTGGACCTCAAAGAGGCCTACACTCACATCCCAATCAATCCGACTTCACGTCGCTACCTACGGTTTCAGATACAGCACCGTCACTATCAGTACAACGTGCTACCTTTTGGCCTCGCTTCATCGCCCAGGGTGTTCACCAAGTGCCTTATTGTGGTGGCGGCCTCCCTCAGGTCTCACAACCTCCAGGTGTTCCCCTACTTGGACGATTGGTTAGTGAAAGCACCTATGTCTCCACTTATGCTACAAGCCACTCATCACACCATCTCTTTCCTCCATCTCCTGGGGTTCGAGATCAACTACCCCAAGTCGCATCTGCTTCCCACACAGCGACTTCAGTTCATTGGAGCAGTTCTCGACACCACACTAATGAGGGCGTTTCTCCCCTCCGACCGTCAACGGACCCTGCTCCACCTCTGTCGTCAGGTGCTCCTTCATCACTCCATTCCTGCCCGACAGATGATGGTCCTCCTGGGCCACATGGCCTCGACGGTCCATGTGCTTCCTCTGGCGCGACTCCACCTCAGGACACCTCAATGGACTCTTGCCAACCAATGGTCACAGACCACGTATCTTCTTTCTCATCCCATCTCTGTGACATCGTCTCTTCAGCAATCTCTTCAATGGTGGTTGAACTCCTCAAATCTTTCCAGGGGTCTACTCTTTCATCTACCCCCTCACTCCATGATCATAACCACGGATGCCTCCCCCTATGCGTGGGGAGCTCACCTGGGAGATCTACGCACCCAGGGACTCTGGACCTCACAGGAGCGTCAACATCACATCAATTTCCTGGAACTCAGAGCCATGTTCTATGCTCTCAAGGCCTTCCAGCACCTTCTCTGCCCTCAGGTTCTTCTCCTGTGCACAGACAATCAAGTCGCCATGTACTACATAAACAAGCAAGGCGGCACCGGATCTCGCCTCCTTTGTCAGGAGGCTCTCAGCATCTGGACCTGGGCCATGGCCCGCAATCTCTTCCTCAAGGCTGTCTATATCCAGGGCGAACAGAACTCCCTGGCCGACAATCTCAGCCGCATCCTTCAACCTCACGAGTGGACTCTGGACCCTTCAACACTCCACTCCATCTTCGCTCGCTGGGGCACTCCGCAGGTGGACCTCTTTGCAGCGCCTCACAACCATCAGCTGCCCCAGTTCTGTTCCAGACTCTTCTCTCCTCATCGTCTGACCCCAGATGCATTCCTGCTCGCCTGGACGGATCGGTTCCTCTATGCCTTTCCTCCACTACCTCTGATGTTGCGGACGTTATCCAAACTCCGCAGGGACAGGGCCACCATGATTCTCATCGCTCCTCGGTGGCCTCGCCAACACTGGTTCTCCCTCCTGCTTAAGCTCAGCTCCAGGGAGCCCATTCCTCTTCCTGTGTTTCCTACTCTACTTACGCAGCAACGTCAGTCTCTACTGCATCCCAATCTGTCTTCACTCCACCTGACAGCTTGGTTTTTCTCGGGCTGACCTCTCCAGAGAATCTGTCTCAGCCTGTCCGTCGCATTTTGGATGCCTCCAGGAAACCGGCCACCCTCCAATGTTACCATCAGAAGTGGACCAGGTTCTCCTCTTGGTGTCTACTGCATCATCACGATCCCACCTCATTAGCGGTGGAACCTGTACTGGACTATTTGCTCTCTCTGTCCGATGCTGGCCTCAAGTCTACCTCAATCAGAGTCCACCTCAGTGCCATCACTGCGTTTCATGAGCCTATCCTCGGAAAACCTCTCACGGCTCATCCACTGGTTTCCCGGTTCATGAGAGGCCTCTTCAATGTCAAACCACCTCTGAAGCCTCCTCCTGTCGTCTGGGACCTGAATGTGGTTTTATCAGCCCTCATGAAACCCCCTTTTGAGCCTCTTGCCACAACTTCGCTCAAACTTCTAACATGGAAGGTGCTTTTCCTCATTGCCATCACCTCTGCCAGGAGGGTTAGTGAGATGCATGCACTGGTCGCCGATCCACCGTTCACTGTTTTTCACCATGACAAGGTGGTTCTGCGTACCCATCCTAAATTCCTTCCCAAGGTGGTCTCGGCTTTTCATCTCAACCAGTCCATTGTGTTGCCTGTCTTTTTCCCTAAACCCCATTCTCATCCTGGGGAACAGGCGTTGCACACGCTGGATTGTAAGCGTGCCCTTGCATACTACCTTGACCGTACCAGGGCTCACCGCTCGTCCCCTCAGCTCTTTCTGACCTTCGATCCTAACCGTCTAGGTCGTCCTGTCTCTAAACGGACGCTTTCCAACTTGCTGCCTGTATTGCGTTCTGTTATGCTCGGGCCGGTCTCTCACTGGAAGGTGCTGTCACGGCCCACAGGGTCAGAGCTATGGCTGCTTCTGTGGCTTTCCTCCGTTCCACGCCCATCGAGGAAATCTGCAAGGCTGCCACTTGGCCCTCAGTTCACACGTTCACTACTCACTACTGTCTGGATGCCTTCTCCAGACGGGATGGACACTTCGGTCAATCTGTGTTACAAAATTTATTTTCCTAATGGCCAACCATCCCTCCTCCCTCTCTGTTAGCTTGGAGGTCACCCATGCGTTAAGAATAAGCTGCCTGCTTGTCCTGGGATAAAGCACAGTTACTTACCATAACAGGTGTTATCCAGGGACAGCAGGCAGATATTCTTACGTCCCACCCTCCTCCCCGGGTTGGCTTCTTAGCTGGCTTATCTTAACTGGGGACCACGCTCTCCTCCATCGGGCGGGAAGGCACTCGCGCATGCGCAGTGCGGCCAACTAGAACTTTCTAGTTAAAAAGGTCCGTACCGGGGCTCCGTCGGTAACGTCACCCATGCGTTAAGAATATCTGCCTGCTGTCCCTGGATAACACTTGTTACGGTAAGTAACTGTGCTTTCTGGAGAGCACATCTTTCAAAAGATATAAACAGGATGGTTGTCAATCCAGAGCATATGGGGACAGATTTAAAAGATCTCAATTTGTAGACTCTGGAAGAAAGGGGGAGACATAATTAAGATGTTTACATACTTCCATCCATGCCATAAATGCACAGAAGGTGTGCCTCTTTTGCTTACAAGGATGTTTTGGAATTTGTGGTCCTAGGATGAAGATGAAAGGGGACAGATCAGGAATAACCTGAGGAAATACTTCATGGAATGTGTGATGAATTCTTGGCAACGGGCCTCTCAGTGGAAGTACTGGAGATGAAGGCTGTTTTTAAATTCAAGCAAGCTTAGAGTAAGTACTTAAAATCTCCAATGGAGAGGAAAGGATAGTAGATGGCATGGATGGGTAGACTGGATAGGCCTTTATCTGCTGTCATTTATACAGCAAAAAAAACCTAAATTGGTTAAGTTTTATTCAAAAGTGCAACGCCAGAGAAGAGCGACTAAGATGGTTAAGGGGTTGGAGGAATTGCCGTCAGCGAAAGATTAGAGAAACTGGGCCTTTTCTCCCTCGAACAGAGGAGATTGAGAAGGGACATGATCGAAACATTCAAGGTACTGAAGGGGATAGACTTAGTAGATAAGGACAGGTTGTTCACCCTCTCCAAGGTAGGGAGAACGAGAGGGCACTCTCTAAATTTGAAAGGGGATAGATTCCGTACAAATGTAAAGAAGTTCTTCTTCATCTAGAGAGTGGTAGAAATCTGGAACACTCTTCCGGAGGCTGTTATAGGGGAAAACACCCTCCAGGGATTCAAGACAAAGTTAGACAAGTTCCTGCTGAACAAGAACGTGCGCTGTTAGGGCTAGTCTCGGTTAGGGTGCTTGTCTTTGACCAGAGGGCCACCGCGTGAGCGGACTGCTGGGCATGATGGACCACTGGTCTGATCCAGCAGTGACAATTCTTATGTTCTTATGTTCTATTTCTCAGCAGCAGCTATGTTACATTGCAGGAAATCTATTTCCTGCTCCTTGGTTTGGAAGGATTTAGCAATCACTGCAAAGGCAGCATTGAGTACTTCCTGGAGGGGCTCCAGTGTTATCACTCCATGGCAGCATTGTGCTGGGCAGATATGGATAGAGAGAGTCTCAGCCTATGGCCCCTGGTTAAGGATTGTCACCTCGGCAACTGGGCTACATGAGGGGGAGGGGAGCTAGATTAAAAAAAAAAAAAGGGGGGGTAATAAGATTGGATAAATGCAAATGAAGGCTGTTGCATTGTATTCCCGATAGTAGGAGGCAACACTAACTGCACAGCAAACCCAAAGGAGCAAGCAGAAGTTTCCAGAGCAAAACAAACATTCTTTTTGAAATGGTAGGAAAACAATTTAAAAGTTTTTTGCCCTTTGTTTTCCTGGCGCTTTAGATTGCACTGTAATAGGAAGAGAGCAGGGAATCATTACATGGAGTCATTCTTCTGCCTGATCCCATTAGGGGAACATAACAATTCAGAGCCCAGACATTATCCCTGTATTAGATATATTAACTGTCTTTAATTTGGAAGAATATCTTTTCCTTCTTTCTTTAACTGGTTGTTTTCTAATCTTGGTGCAGTTTGTAAAACTCTACTACTTTTCAATTAGGTTTTTATTGTCTTTTTTAAGATAATCATTTATGCACTATTTAATGCAAATTATAATGTAAACAAGTAAAATGCATCCTTCTGTATAACAAATCATTAACCAACTTAAAACATAAACACTAATACCTTTTTTGTTGTTATTGTTATTGTTGTTGGGAGCCATTAGCTTCTCACAGGGCCTCTCTTGATTCAATTGAATGAGTTCCCAGCAATCATAGAGCCAGACAGTGACGTAGCGAGGGTGCGAGGTGCCCAGGACGGTGGCACCCCTCCCCCACCCTCATCCCTCCCCCCCCACTCCTTCCCTTCCTCCATACCTCCAGTTGCTGACCGCCACGAGCAACAAGAACTTCAACGTGCTCTCCCTCTGATGTCACTTCCTGGAAGTGATGTCAGCGGGAGAGATGACATGGTCACAATGAGCACGTTGAAGTTGTTGCTCATGGTAGTGGACAACTAGAGGTGGGGAAGGGGGGTGCGGGGAGGAGTGGGAGAAGGCCACTGGACCAGTCAAGTTTTCAGAAATTTTCCAGAAAATAAATCAAGTCAACACCTGACCACAGTAAAGGTTTACCCTCCCCCCCTTTTTTTTTTTTTTAAAATAAACTTTATTTTCAAAAATAAACAGTGCAGTACACATATAACTGATCATATAACCATCAAGAACAGCACTTTAAACTTACTAATATTCAAAAGCAATCATTTCCCCCCTTAATTAATCAAAAATACCAATGCATATAATCTTCTGATAACCTAGTATTAATTAAAATATTTGTACTATCCCACCCCTCCCACCCTGGATGTGTAAGGAAATAAAACAACATTTGAAAAGAAATGACAACTATATGAACACAATAAAAGATGTCAATGGGACCCACACCAAATTAAATACAAAGGTTATTAAATACTTTTTTTCCCCCCCTTTTTTTTTTTTACAAAGCTGAGTTAGGTTTTTCTTTTATTGCCGGCCATGGCAGTATTAGCTCCGATACTTGTAGAATTCATAACGCAGCTGGTAGAATTCATAACGTAGGTTTGCAAAAAGGGGTGTTTTATTGCTCCAGATATAATACATAAAAGAAACATAAGAACATAAGCATATGTTTCAACTTTTATTCAGCTTAACTGCTTTACAGGTAGCCCAGAATTCTATCATTAAAACTATGTTTAGGTTGAAAAAAAACCCCATGATCATGTGTCTGAGTTCTATTATTATAATGAAACAAACTGGCTTCAATGAAAACAAGTCTGTAAAGTGTGACCCAATGTGGCTTATAAAAAAAGCTCAGAGATATGAAACTCTGAAGGGAAGGCTGTTAAACCTCCCTGAGAAAAGAGTTCACCTTCCAGTCATAGCAGCATGACAAGTCCATAGGGCACAGTTAAAGACTCAAAAAAACATGTTTAAAAAATCAAAGTTCTTAAAGTCTTTCCACTTTGTGAGGTGAATATCTTCGCTTGGTTAACATAAGAACTGCCACCATTATAGTCACTTAGCTCTGTATACTGCTTTGGGGGTCCCAACGCGGCCCCGTTTCGATCTCTGCTTCAGGAGACCTGATATCAATAGTTTTCAGAGAGTAACGGATGTAAGCATGGGTGTTAATCTGCAGTTCTTCATTGGTTGAATATTTTTACATATCGTGATGTTCAGTTATGTCACGGCTGTATCTAGATTTTTGATTCTGAAGACTGACGTCTGACAAACTTTCCAACTGCCATGTTTTTTTGAGTCTTTAACTGTACCCTATGGACTTGTCAAGCTGCTATGACTGGAAGTTGAACTCTTTTCTCAGGGAGGTTTAACAGCCTTCCCTTCAGACTTTCATATCTCTGAGCTTTTTTACAAGCCACATTGAGTCACACTTTACAGACTTGTTTTCATTGGAGCCAGTTTGTTTCATTATATCCAATACCTTTTCTGGTTTCTCTTTGTTTGATATTTTCACCCTGAACTGTTTATCAGGAAATGAGTTCTATTATTAGCTGTACTCAGGGCCGGATTTTCCTATAGGCTAACTAGGCTTCAGCCTAGGGCCTCAAGATCAAGAGGGGCCTACATTCAAATTGTTAGCAAAATTAAAATTACACTATTCTAAAAACAGTGAACACTAAAACACTGAACTGAAAATAAGGAGAAATTCTACGCTTCGGGATCGGAACCGGCTCCGGCCGCAACGGGGTGCCAACTCGGCTTCTCCCTTTCTTTTTCTCGCCCTGGGAGGAGGATCGGGGAGGGAAAGACGTCAGTCCGGAAACAGCTGGGCAAAGCCCAGCCCCGCGGGGAGAGAGGCAAAACGTGGATCCGTCAGGACAGGGCGGCACAGACTGGCATCGGGGGTGGGGTGGGGTGGGGGGTTTCAGTGGAAGGGGGATGGGAGGCAGGCAGGATGGCATCGGAGGGGGGTGGGGGGGTTTAATGGAAGGCAGGCAGGCAGAATGGCATGGGGGGTGTTCAATGGAAGGGGGATGGGAGGAAGGCGGGCATCGGAGGGGGGTGAGGTGAGGAAGGACGCACTGGGGGCACTATAGACATAGGAAGGGGCAATGTTGTGTGTTATGTTTGATTAGTTATTGTTACAAGTACTATATATGGTGCTGAGAATAAATGTCCAAATAAGTGTTCTTGACTTTTTTTTATTTATTATCCGTGTCACAATTTTTATAAAGGTTAGTACCAATAACAACATGTTTCATTTAACATATTGATATATATCACAGTAATGATGTATTTTATTATCTCTCATGTAATTTACAAACTTAAAAATGGGAGGTGAAAGGGCCTCATAAGTGGAATAGCCTAGAGCCTCTTTTCATCTAAAGTACAACCTGGCTGTACTGGTTGAAAATTGAAACATCAAGCCAACCCAGATCTACAACAGGACATCTCCACACTAGACCATCAGCCATAACATTTTTGCTTTAGGAAACCCACCAGCCCACAGACAAACAAGCTCAATTCCATACACCCCAAGCCACACAACAGACAAAGAGCAAGCATATTACATCCAGCTCAAACAATCCACCCATGCATACCACCCCTACAAGGCCTGCTCACTGCTGGACTCCCTTTCTGGGGAGGTTTGTAACAGCTAGATCTTATATTGTTATTTACCCTCTTCTTGTATTGTTCCTTTGCCGATTGTGTTTTCTTGTCTGGGCCATTTGCCATTCTCAATAAACATATATTAAAAAGGAAAATTGAGTTTCAGACCAGATATAAACTCTTACTTTTGACCTATCTGAGCATACAGGGTTGTGCCCCTAGTTACCTGGTCCAGTGTGTAACCTCATATATTTCCTTAATTCAATTACGCTGTTCAACACAGGGTGACCTGATGATACCAGCAAGGAGAGAGGTCAGATTGCAGGCAGTCAGGACAGGGGTTTTCTCCTGTTCTGCCCCTGAAGAATAAAATAAACTTCCATCCTATATTAAGAAGCAAGGAAAGGTGGGGTAATTAAAAAAAAAAAAATGCTGATACTGTCTCATATATTAAGTATTAAAATACCTAGATACGCTAAGGATAATGTGATTTTATTGGACACATGGAAAACAATTAAATTTATTGATAAGTTAACAGATGTTCCCATTGTAAAGTCTACTTTGCAGTCCTTATGCTTAAACTCAAAGATTCAAATAGGCGGTGCTGGGATCGCTTGGAAGAATTGGATGCAGGCAGATATTCGGACATTAGATGACTAGTGGAAATCTGCTTGATTTTTCACAATTGCAGCAGTCATTTGGAATTTTAAAATCTCAACAATATAGGTGGTTGCAGTTGAAGCAGGCTATTCAGAGTGGGTTCCCTGAATGGAAAAATTTTAAATCATATTTTAGCCTGCAAATCCTTTGCTACCAAACTGATTTAGTAGGTCATCAGGCTGCTCAGTGGTACAAATTGATTTCTGGATTTTTGAATAAAAAGCCAAAAAATAGTCTCAGAGACATCTGGAGCATCGAGATAAAACAGTATATTTCTGTGTCTCGTTGGCCATGAATTTGGACATGGAGATTGAAATGTACAGCGTCAGCATCTATGAGACAAACATGGTTATTTTTGTCACATAGGATTTTCTGGACCCCAGTTCGATTAAATAAAATAGATAGTTCTAAGTCTAATAGATGCTGGCATTGTCATACTGGTATAGGGACTTTGGATCATCTGTTGTATTTTTGTCTGTTTATATTAATATATTGGAAGTCAATTTGGGGACAAATAAATTTAGTACTAGATTCAAATGTTCCAATGTCATATGAGGCTATAATTTGTGGAACAATTTTGCATGTGAAACCCACTGTAGATAAATATAAGAGTCGTCTATTTATGATCCTAACAGGTATAGTTGAATACAAGTAATTGGAAAAACCATGATAGAATTAATTATACATTTTGGTGGGTGAATGTGTATACTACATACAGATATGAATGAATTAACGCAGAATGTAGGGGTTTTAATGAGGTATTTAATAAAATTTGGAGCCCATTGACTAAATTTGTAAAAACATAATAATATATTTTCATCATATCTCTTCTTTTCTTTGGTTTATTTATCTTTACACATCCATGGGGGGTGGGGGGTTGGAGGGAGGGGAATAAATATTGATAGTGATATTTGGGTAACTTTATTATTTATTTGTATTGTATATTAGGATATATTATGATATTATTATATGCAGGAAAATGAAATTATTGAATGATATACCTGTATAGATAATAGTGGAATATGTGGAATATCTTTTGTTCTTTCATTTGTATGACACTGTTTTTGATTAAAAATCAATAAAGAATTAAAAAAAAAAATTGCTGAAAAGACACCTGCTTTGCCTCTTGATGTATGCAGGTTGATCTGGGATTTTCTTTTAAAATCATGCTGTGCCTGGTGTACTGATATATAGTGTGGAAAAGAATATGAAACTATCCAGCTTCGTGGATGTGATGGATTTTGGTTTAAGTGCTGTATATTTTGTTATTATTTTAGATGGTTTTAAGAAAGGTTTGGACAATTTCCTGGAGGAAAAGTCCATAGTCTGTTATTAAGAATGACATGGGGGAAGCCGCTGCTTGCCCTGGATCAATAGCATGGAACGTTGCTACTCCTTGGGTCTTGGCCAGGTACTAGAGACCTGGATTGGCCACTGTGAGAATGGGCTACTGGGCTTGATGGACCATTGGTCTAACCCAGAAAGGCTATTCTTATTTCTTAAGTTCAAGGCGGAATATAAACAAACAACAACATCACCTATTGGAAAAACCTTCTAAGCAACTTACAAAAAACGCGTACTACTCTGTCGCCATCTTGGTTTTCCCCCCCTATAAAAGCTGTTTTTAAAACAGCACTGATCTGATAGTGATAGGTTAGCTTGTAGTCGAAAATGACACCTAGAATTTTAATGGATGTAACTATTTGTGATGGAGTGCCTTTGAGACCGATAGGGGAGGAAAAGTTAATCCATCTTTCCATGGAAAAAGCATAGGGCCTGTTTTTTTACAAAGCCGCACTAGTGCTGCTGCGTGGCAACAGCCCCAAAGCCTTATAAATTTCTATGGGCGTCAGGGCTGTTACTGCGCGACTTTGTAAAACAGGCCCATAGTTTTAGTCTTAAGAATATTCAGGGCCAGCATATTATCATTTTTGATTTATTTTTTCAATTTTCAAATTGATGTTAATTATGCCATTGGGGTTGTCAGGATCTAATGGATGCAGAAGCTGGATATCATCAGCAGAAGCATACCGTGTTTTTCACTCCATAAGACGCACTTTTTCCACCCCCAAAAAGGGGGTGGAAATAAGGGTACGTCTTAAGGAACGAATGTAAAAATCCCCCAAATAAAACCCATACCTCCTTTTATCATCCCAGCGGTCCAGCGTGATTTCCGCGTTACTGCCTGGATTCCTCTGATATCTTCTAGCAGCGTCAGCAGCACAGTGGTGCAGGAGGCTTGCACGCGCTTTTTGCGTGCCTGCGTGGTCCCTCCCTGCACTCTGAATGGCTGGCTGGCTTGGGACTGGCTGGCTGGCTTGGGGTGGGTTGGCTGGTTGCCTTTGGGCTGGCTGGCTGGCTTGGGACTGACTGGCTGGCTGGGACTGGATGGCTGGCTTGGGGTTGGCTGGTTGGCTGACTGGCTTGGGGGTGGGTTGGCTGGTTGGCTGGCTGCCTTGGGGCTGGCTGGCTTGGCACTGGCTGGAGGTTTGGGAGCTGGATGGCTGGCTGGCTGCCACTAGACATGCCTACCATTTGATGTGCCCACCACTAGATGTGCCCTGTACCCTGTCCCAGCCTACTACTAGACCACCAGAGGGGGGACAGGGTACAGGGCACACCATTTGGTTCAGAATTTTTTTTCTTGTTTTTTCCTCCTCTAGAGGTGGGTGCGTCTTATGGTCAGGTGCGTCTTAAGGAGCAAAAAAATACTGTAAATCGAAAATCCAATAGATTACCCAGTATCATCAACCCATCATATCCAAGCTATCTAGTTCAACCCTCCTTCCACTCTCTGGGCTCCCTTCCATTCCAGTGTCCACACAGAAAAGATTTGGTAAAAAGATGGAAAAGAGTCTTTAGATATCTGAAGAATTTGCTCAAACTACTTATTAATATCAAGTGCAGAAATCATAGATGACTAGGAGAAATTAATAAACCTTAAATTCAAATGTCAGTTAAAGTTCTCAATTCCAATTTTTGATGTACTAAATTGTTGCCTTTGATCAATACCAGTTGGCAAGCCTGGATTTCCTCCACTTTCTTCACATTCCCCAGCTTTCCTTGTTGGAGCCCCAAGAACTCATCATGTTATTTGACCTATGTATGCTGGGAACCCGAACCCTCCACCCTTTAGTCCACTCTTGACATTATCCATTGATTCAGGTCTCTTATTATTATATATTACTATTATTTATTAGGATTTATTTACCGCCTTTTGAAGGAATTCACTTAATGTAACGTACAGCATGAATAAGTCAAACATAAGCAGTTGACAATTATAGCAGTAAAAATATTCAATTGCTTCAGCCAATTTTGTCCATCTGCCTTCTATATCTTCCTGTTCAAAAAGGTTACCACAGATCCATCCCAGTAGAAGAGACACTACCTTTGATCGTCATTGTGGGAACCACATCACCAACCCATTCACCATTGTCCATACCAATCATGCAACGATGTTCTGAGCTGAAGTTGCCATCTAAAACAACTGTCTATGCATGTAATCACAGCAGCATCCATGGCATCCTTCTCACCTTCCAGTGATGCACCTGTTCTAGGCCAGGGGAGTCTTGTGCTCTTCGGGGCTCACCACACTGCCTCTAGGCTTTTGCTTCCAATTTGCTCTCCAGTAATTCCTGTTTTTAAATGTTGAATAGAAGGGGAGATAAGATGGAACTTTCGGTATACCATGTTTGTTAGCGTCAGAATCGGATGATGTGTTATTGAAGATGACCTTGGAGGAGTGATCTGAGAAATAAGAGTGAAACCATTCCAGAACTTGATCAGTGATTCCTATAGAAATGAGTCTTTAGTTTCATTGTGTGTCCCTTAAACTTTCGGAAAGAGTATACAAACAATTTACATCTGTCCATTCCACTCCAATCAGTATTTTATATATCTCTATCATATCTCCCCTCAGCCATCTATTCTCCAAGCTGAAAAGCCAAATTCTTTAGTCTTTTCTCATAGGAAAACCAACTCATCCTCTAACATTTTTGTTGCCCTTGTCTATACATTTTCTAGTTTTGCTATATAAACACTGTACAGTAGTAAAAGGAAACGCAATACAGAAATGCCTGGGGAAAAATCAGAAAAGAAAAAAAAAAGAGAATAATGAGAATAATTTCTCCATCAAAGAAAATACCACAAAGGGAAAAGAAAGCATTAATGATACTCCATTTTAAGGAAGCCTAATTAAAGCACTGTACACACACTGGGGGAGAAAAAAACAAGGCGGACTGGTGCAAATCTAGCAACCAGAAAATTCTATTAATGTAATAGGTCTACAAACACATAACTAGTCCCTTGATATCTTATGAAACATTTGTTAGGAACTTGCAGGAAATACGTTACACATAGAGCTAACATATAAGTACACTAGGCCAAAAGGTCCTTGCATTTATTCCATCTGGCCCTGGGCAAAATTAGGAAAAACAATTGCGTTAAAGCCATATAAGCTATAATATTTAAATCAAAACTACAAATGAAGAATCCAATTTCTATTGAGCTCAAGGGTGAAAATTACAATTATGGTAGTCTTAGTTGAAATAATAGACTGACAACCTTGCAAAAAAACAAACAAACCCAAAAACCCATCATATCCAAACTATCTAGTTCAACCCTCCTTCCACTCTCTGGGCTCCCTTCCATTCCAGTGTCCATACAGAAAAGATTTGGTAAAAAGATGGAAAAGAGTCTTTAGATATCTGAAGAATTTGCTCAAACTACTTATTAATATCAAGTGCAGAAATCATAGATGACTAGGAGAAATTAATAAACCTTAAATTCAAATGTCAGTTAAAGTTCTCAATTCCAATTTTTGATGTACTAAATTGTTGCCTGTAATCAATACCAGTTGGCAAGCCTGGATTTCCTCCACTTTCTTCACATTCCCCAGCTTTCCTTGTTGGAGCCCCAAGAGCTCATCATGTTATTTGACCTATGTATGCTGGGAACCCGAACCCTCCACCCTTTAGTCCACTCTTGACATAACCGATTGATTCAGCTCTCTTATTATTATATATTACTACTAGTGTTTAAGCCCGTTAGATTAACAGGTGCTAGAATATATGTGCAGACTTAAGATTTAAAACAATTTAATGAAAACTTACCATGAGAAATTTAATATCCATTGTATGGTTTATGTATTATAAGTTGTTCTGTTTTTCCTATTTGTTGTTGCATGTTGTGGGCTTATGAAATTTTTTGATTTCCTATTTTTTTCCACAGATCTGTTTGACACTGGGGCATATAATCTAATCTAATCTAAACCTTAAGTTTATATACCACATCATCTCCATGAGAATGGAGCTCGACACGGTTTACAAGAACTTAAAATAGTGGGTAGAGAAGAAGAAAAAGGATTACATGAACTTATGTGTAGAAGGGGAAGAGAAAGGGGGGAAGGATAGAGCTACAATTTGCTGAAAAGCCAGGTTTTCAGTTGTTTGCGGAATAACTGAAGGGAGCTCAGGTTCCGCAGCGGGGTGGTGAGGTCATTCCAAAGACCTGTGATTTTGAAGAGAAGGGATTTTCCCAATTTGCCTGAATAGTGGATGCCGCGTGGAGAGGGGAAGGCTAGTTTAAGCCTTTGGGCAGTTCTGGAGGAGTCGGGACTGGAGGAGTTGAAAGACAGTGGGATAAGAGGAGGCAGGATTCCGTGAATGATCTTGAAAGCCAGGCAGGAACATTTGAAATGGATTCTGGAGATTATTGGGAGCCAATGAAGTTTGGCAAGGAGTGGGGAGGCATGGTCAGACTTGCGTTTTGAGAAGATCAGTTTGGCTGCAGTATTCTGGATTAGCTGGAGTCTTAGAATACTTTTTTGATAGATTTAAGTAGATGGCGTTGCAGTAATCTAGTTTGGAGAGGATGATGGATTGGACAAGGATGGCAAAGTGTTGTTGGCTGAAGTAGGATCTAGCTTTCCTCAGCATGTGAAGGCTGAAAAAGCATGATTTTGCCAAGGAGTTGAGGTGGTCATTGAGGGAGAGAGAGGAATCGATAGTGATACCAAGGACCTTGCATGAGAACTCGAGCTGTAGTGTAACGCCTGTGGGTAGTGTGAAAAGTGTGGGCAGGTGTTCGAATTTTGGGCCGAGCCAGAGTAGTTTTGTTTTAGATTCGTTTAGTTTCATCTGTACCGAGAGGGACCAGGCACGGAGTCTCATTATGCAAGCTGTAATGTTTTCGTGGAGGTTGGTGAGGTTCTGGTCAGTCTCAAGGAGGACAAGGATGTCATCTGCATAAGTGTAGATTGTTTCCAGGGGGGATAGTTGAAAGAGTTTCAGGGAGGACATGTAGATGTTAAAGAGAATAGGGGAAAGGGGTGATCCTTGAGGGACACCGCAAGATGGAGTCCAAGGAGTGGACATGGTGTCATTTGTGTTGACGGTGTAGGAACGGGAGCGTAAGAAGTTTGAGAACCACATTAGGACGGTGGAGTCGATTCCAATCTCGGAAAGTTGGTAAAGTAGTATGTCGTGATGGACGACATCAAAAGCAGCGGAAAGATCGAATTGTAGTAGGACAGCGAATTTGTTACGTGAGTGTAGTTGTTGTACCTTTGAAATTAGGGAAACTAGGAGGGATTCAGTGCTAAAGCAGGGTCTGAAGCCATGTTCGTAGGGGTGAAGAATGGAGAATCTCTCGAGATAGGAGGAGAGCTGGGTAGCAACTATGGTTTCTAGAAGTTTGGTAAGTAGAGGGATATTTGATATGGGACGGTAGTTTGATGGTAGGGAGGGGTCGAGATCGGCTTTTTTCAGAATAGGTAACAAGGCAATGTGGCCCATTTTTATGGAGAACAAGCCTGATAGTAGAGCAGAGTTAATGAGTCTCGTAAGGGAGGAGATGGCCTGTGCAGGAATGTTTTCATAAAGGTGGGATGGGAAAGGATCTAAGATGCATTTGCAGGATTTCAGTCTGAGGCAGAGTTTAGAGATCTGGGGTTCAGATATGGGTTCAAATGTCGTCCAGGATCTATCCGCTGGGATAGGGTTTGAGTCATTGGGAGGAAGAGAATTGTAAGAGACTGCTGAGGGGAAAGAGCTCCTTATGGTGGAAATCTTTTCATTGAAAAATTTGGCTAAGTCGTTTGCGGAAGGAGGGGAGAGGTGGAGTCGTTTTTTGAGGTTAAGTTTCGCCAGATGTGGAAGAGAGTACTATTTTGATTTTTTGATCTGGTGATTTTATCTCCATAGAAATTCTTTCTTGCTTTTTTTAGTATTGTGTTATAGCACTTGATGTTGTCTCGCCAGGATTGTTTGTCTGAGGGGGATTTCGATTTTTTCTATTTCCGTTCCAGGGCTTGACAATTCTGTTTTAGTTCCCTGTGATATGGAAGGTACCAGGGGCTTTGTGGGAGTGGGAGATAGATATAGGTACAATTTAAAATACTGAAGTGAAACATCTATTTTTTTTCTCTCTCTCTGCCTCCTCTCTTTGTGTATGTCTGCCGCCCTGTCTTTTTTTTTTTGTGTGTGTGTGTATCTGCTTGCACACTGTCTGTCTGTCTCATTGACTGCTGTCTGTCTGTCTCAGTAGTTGTCTATGTGGTTGTTTTTTTGCTCTCTGTCACCTTGGCTACTGTCATTCTGTGTCATTCTTTGTCTTTGGCTGCTGTCTGTCTGTATTTATTTATTTTGGTCTGTCTCCTTGTCCACGGCATGCAGTTTTGGAAGATTCGGTCTGCCCTGCTCACTGCTCCTTGCCTTGCCTTAGTGTATTTTTAAGTTGAAAGACGCAGCGGCGGAGAAAACAACAGTATGGGAAAGCATCACGCATGCGGTTTTGGAAGCTTCGGTCTGCCCTGCTCCTTGCCTTGCCTTAGTGTATTTTTAAATTGAAAGACGCAGCGGCGGCTCCTCTCAAGATCCCCAACTGCATCGGACTTTTGCTTTTGCCGGCTTCAGGTCTTCCTTTCTGGCGGGTCCTTAGGCAGGACCCGCCAGAGAGGAAGGCCTGAAGCCAGCAACAGCAGTGAATTGTAAATGCTGCTGCTGCCTGAAGCACCCAAGGCAGACGCTTCTCTACCCTCCCAGCCCTACCCCCGGTGACTCTCTTATGTCTCCCTCCCATGCGACTTAAGAACATAAGAAGTTGCCTCCACTGGGTCAGACCAGAGGTCCATCCTGCCCAGCGGTCTGCTCCCGCGGCGGCCCATCAGGTCCGCGACCTGTGAAGTGGTTACTGACCACTTCTATAACCTACCTCAAGTTCTATCTGTACCCCTCTATCCCCTTATCCTCCAGGAACCTATCCAAACCTTCCTTGAACCCCTGTACAGAGTTCTGGCTTATCACCTCCTCCAGAAGCTTGTTCCATGTGTCCACCACCCTCTGGGTAAAAAAGAACTTCCTAGCATTTGTTCTAAACCTGTCCCCTTTCAATTTCTCCGAGTGACCCCTAGTGCTTGTGGCTCCCCACAGTTTGAAGAATCTGTTCTTATTCACTTTCTCTATGCCCTTTAGGATTTTGAAGGTTTCTATCATGTCCCCTCTAAGTCTCCTCTTCTCCAGAGAGAACAGCCCCAGCATTTTTAACCTGTCAGCGTATGAGAAATTTTCCATACCTTTTATCAGTTTAGTCGCCCTCCTCTGCACTCCCTCGAGTACTGCCATATCCTTTTTGAGGTTACGGCGACCAGTATTGAACACAGTACTCCAGGTGCGGGCGCACCATTGCGCGATACAGCGGCATGATGACTTCCTTCGTCCTGGTTGTGATACCCTTTTTGATGATGCCCAGCATTCTGTTTGCTTTCTTTGAGGCTGTCGCACACTGCGCCGATGGTTTCAGTGATGTGTCAACCATCACCCCCAGATCCCTTTCAAGGTTACTCACCCCTAGCCGTGTTCCCCCCCATTTTGTAGCTGAACATCGGGTTCTTTTTCCCTACATGCATGACTTTGCATTTCTCTACGTTAAAACTCATTTGCCACTTATTTGCCCAGTCTACCAGTCTCGTTAGGTCCCTTTGCAGGTTTTCACAGTCTTCCGTGTTCCTAACCCTGCTGCAGAATTTGGTGTCATCAGCAAATTTGATAACCTCACATTTTGTCCCGGTCTCCAGATCATCAATAAATATATTAAACAATAGAGGTCCCAGCACCGACCCCTGTGGAACTCCGCTCGTGACCCATTGCCAGTCTGAGTATTGGCCCTTTACTCCAACCCTCTGTTTCCTGCCTGCCAACCAGTGTTTGATCCATCGGTAGATATCCCCTTGCACCCTGTGGTTCCACAGCTTTTTTAGTAGCCGTTCGTGAGGTACCTTGTCAAAGGCTTTTTGGAAGTCAAGGTAAATGATATCTATGGATTCCCCCTTATCCATCTGGCTGTTTATTCCCTCGAAGAAGTACAGCAAGTTTGTGAGGCACGACCTTCCCTTGCAGAAGCCATGCTGGCTCGCCTTCAGTTGTCCATTTTTTTCTATGTGTTCGCAGATTGTGTCCTTTACCAAACTTGACCTTAACAAACCTCCCTCCAGCGTTGGCAGCCGCAGCATGCTAAGCAGGCTGCTTCGCAGCTTTCTCCTGCAGTTGAGTCCCTCTGTCGCGTCACTGATGACGTCACCAGCAGGAGACTCACCGGCAGGAGAAAACCGCAAAGCAGCCTGTTTAGCGTGCTGTGGCTGCCAACGCTGGAGGGAGGTTTGTGCCGGTATGTGGCTGTGAGTTCGGGTGATTTCGGGCCTCCTACGACACCCCATCTTTGTAGAGCAGGGAATCCAGTGCTGGCGGCGAGTCCTGCCGGCAAGTGTAGGTAGGTGTAAGGCTGGGGACTCGCGCATGCGCACTCCTGCGGCCACAGACCTACGGATCATGGAAGCACACAGATAGGAGTGCGCATGCGCGGCTAGGGTTTTATTATATAGAATTATTTATTAGGATTTATTTACCGCCTTTTGAAGGAATTCACTCAATGTAATGTTCAGCATGAATAAGACAAACATAAGCAGTTGACAATTATAGCAGTAAAAATATTCAATTGCCTCAGCCAATTTAGTCCATCTGTCTTCTTTATCTTCCTGTTCAAAAAGGTTACCACAGATCCACTCCCAGTAAGAGAAACACTACCTTTAATCGTCATTGTGGGAACCACATCACCAACCCATTCACCATTGTCCATACCAATCATGCAACGATGTTCTGAGCTGGTCGCCATCTAAAACAACTGTCTATGCATGTAACCACAGCAGCATCCATGACATCCTTCTCACCTTCCAGTGATGCACCTGTTCTAGGCCAGGGGAGTCTTGTGCTCTTCGGGGCTTACCAAAACCAGGTAGGCTGTCCTACATCCCAATCAGTAAGAGAGGCAGGCGTTGCATATTTCACAATGGATGGCCGAACCAGGACCAGTGCAGAGATGCCCTCAGACTGATAGAAACAAGTATTTCTGTTTAACCATCTCACAACTCTAGTGATGTTGGGCTCACCACACTGCCTCTAGACTTTTGCTTCCAATTTGCTCTCCAGTAATTCCTGTTTTTAAAGAACTTGAGCAAGGAATGATGCACCTCTAGTGACATCTTTGCCTTGTTTGGATTCTAAGGTATATTTCTTCTGCTCTTGTTTCAAGCCAGAGAACCAGACAGAATTAACAGGCAATTTTTCTGGATTTGGTGGCTGATCTCTGAGGAAGAGCTGCAGTGGTTTTGCCTTTGACTATATTTCTGATTCCATATGCAACTCTGACCATCCTATATAATAAAACGCTAGCCACGCATGTGCACTCAGACCAGCGTGATCTGTAATCCCTGATCCGTAGGTCCGTGGCCAGAGTGCGTATGCGGCGGCCAGTTCGGGAAAGCACAGCACAGCCGCCGACTACCCCCTCCCGCCCTCACTCACTGCCAAAACCACCACCTCCTCCTTCTCGCCGGCTCACCCGCGTTTAAATGGAGAGAAAAGCGCTGCACCGCTGTTTTCCTTCTGATTTGGTTTCCTTGCTGACTCGGACTGCTGCTTCTTCACGTCATCACCAGTGTTGCTGTCACTATCACTGTCCTGCCCTAAATCTGTTTTTTTCGCAGATACCTTTATAGTCAAAGCTCCACCTCTAGAATGCCCACAAAATAGCTGGTTACTGCTATAGAACCAGATTCTCAAGCTCCAGCAACCTGGTAAAAAAATACAAGGTCGGGAGTGATTTTTTTTTTTTAATCGGGTGATGCTCAGCACAATTGTATGCAAATCATATGTATCATATGCAGGCTATTTGTGCCGGTAAAAGGGGGAGGAACTGTGCCTGGTGCCTGCTCAGAAGAGCAAATCAGTAGGCACAGCTCTTCTCCCTGTCCCTTGCCTGCTGCACCCGTAGATTGGAAATGTTTTCGGTCGTCGGCCCCCAATGGTGGAACTCTTTGCCCCAATATATAAAAAACGAAAAAGACGTTCCCTCTTTTAAGAAATCTCTTAAAACTTATCTTTTTAAAAAAATTTTTAATACATAAAAATAAAAAAACAAATTCTCCCATTTTTTTAAAAAAAAATAATAAATTTTTCGTTTCAAGTATTTTAATACCTCCTTGATGTTCTACCCTTAAATGTGTTTCTCTTTTTAAGATATGTAACTTCAACCTCTCTTTCCTCCCAATTGTTGTTAGTCCTGTCTAAAATCTAATGTTTATTTATTGTATGTTTTTATTACTTTAATGAATTGTATGTTTTTATTATCTTAACAAATTGTATTTTAATGTACATCGCTTTGTATAATGATATAGCGATCCATCAAATATTTAATAAACCTTGAAACCTTGAAACCTTCCCCTTTGCCTGTGATCAGCTGAGCTTTGCCTCCATTCTGGCAGAGCTGATCGTGGCTCTGCTCTTCTCCCCTGCCAGCTCAGCAGATTTGCGGGCAGGGGAGAAGTAGTTTGGGACTTTTTTTAAAAAAGCTTAAAAATGGGTGCAGCTGGTGTGTGTGTGTGTGTCCCGTGCATATGCGCAGGACGTATACTCACACAACAGCTACCAGCAGCTCCAGACCTGCTAGAAACTTTTGCTTCATTGCCCAACAGTATGACGTGGGACCTACTCTTACTGGAACATTGGTCCTCGACTTGGCAACTAAGCTTCAATGCCAAAAAGTGTAAGGTCATGCACCTTGGCAGCAGAAATCCGTGCAGAACTTACACCCTAAATGGTGAGACCTTAGCTAGGACTGCAGCAGAATGAGACTTAGGAGTGATCATTAGTGAAGACATGACAACTGCCAATCAAGTGGAGAAAGCTTCATCCAAGGCTAGACAAATGATGGGTTGTATCCGTAGAAATTTCGTCAACCGGAAGCCCGAAGTCATAATGCCGTTGTACAGATCCATGGTGAGACCTCATCTGGAAAATTGTGTACAATTCTGGAGGCCACATTACCAAAAGTATGTACTGAGAGCTGAATCGGTTCAGCGAATGGCCACCAGGATGGTCTCAGGACTCAAGGATCTCCCATATGAGGAAAGGCTGAGTAAATTGCAGCTATACTCACTCGAGGAACGTAGAGAGAGGGGAGACATGATTGAGACGTTCAAATATATCACGGGCTGTATTGAGGTGGAAGATGATATTTTTTTTCTTAAAGGACCCACGGCCATAAGAGGGCATCTGCTGAAAATCAGGGGCGGGAAATTTCATGGCGACACCAGGAAGTATTTCTTCACCGAAAGGGTGGTTGATCATTGGAATGATCTTCCACTGCAGGTATTTGAGGCCAGCAGCGTGCCAGATTTTAAGAAAAAATGGGATAGACATGTGGGATCTCTTAGGGGAAGAAGTTAGGGGGGTGGGTCATTAGAGTGGGCAGACTTGATGGGCCGTGGCCCTTTTCTGCTGTCATTTTCTATGTTTCTATGTTTCTAAAAGGGGGGGGGGTGTTCCCTTTTGTGCATCACAAAGAGAGTTCATTTAAATACTGATGAGTTCTTTGTAATGCATTTGCATAGGATTCTTGGTGGCTTCTACAGGTATCAGTAACCCCCCCTCCCCCCTTCCGATAACCTTATGAACATTGGAGGCTTAGCTTCCTCGCCATTAAGACTGACTTTAACATGTCTTACTGGCATGGAAAGCTTTTGAACATCAGGGCCTTAGTGGTTAGTGCTGGTAATCAGCAACACTAACTGGTTACTTGCCTCTGATTATCCCTATACAAGCCATTTAACCAGCCAGGAACCTCTCCTGGCTAGTTAAATTGCTTCAAATATATTGCCTCCTCGGTGTACACAGGACAACATTAATGCCTGCAGCACCGTCTCTTAGTTAGTAGGAAAGTTCAGCTTTAATGGGTAGAAAAGAATAAAAGCTGTGTCACATCTGCTAATTAATACTGCAGGGGTTGAACACAGCAGGGATTTAAATTATTTCATACCCAGTCTTCAGTAAGCTTGGTTTCACTGCTTTACCTTTCTGGGGAAACAGTGTTTTAGCAAAATAGGCTGAAAGGTGTGATTAAAACCCATCACTTTCTGAATTAATTACTCCAGCATCCAAAGCATTCTAAGATGGAAGAGAGAGGGGTAGACACTGGTAAAAGTGTGTGGGGGGGGGGGCAGAAGCTGTGGAAATGGTTAGGGGGAGAGAGGTTGGATTTTGTATAGAAGTGGGAAGATAGATTCTAGATGAGGGAAGAGAGAAGGCAGATGTTTTGGGGGGAAGGTACAGAGAGGAGAGAGATGATGGAAAGGGGGAAGTGAAAGGGGAGATGCTGGATGGACGGTTAGGGGGGATAGAGGGGGCAAGTATGGGAGAGAAGAGATACATAGAGGATGGAAATATTTATGGAAGGGGAGAGAGAGGAGATGCTGGATGGAAAAGAGAGGGGGAATAAACTGTGTAGAAGAAGGAAGACCGAAGCCTGGATGGAGAGGGGAAAGAAAGGAAGGAGATGATGGAAGGAAGGAAGTGAAAGGGAAGAGAGGGGGCAGACTATGGAAGGGGGAAGAGAGAGAGGAAGGAGATATTGATGGAGAGGTAGAGAGTGTGGAACCATTGGATGGAAAGGGAGAGAGGAGGCAGAGAAGGGGGTAGATGCTGGATTGAAGGGGGGAGATAATGATGGAAGTGGGAAGAAAGTTGAGATATAGAGGGCAAACACTGATTAGAAGGAGGGATAAAGAGGGCAGTTAGTGAAAGACTGGCAATAAGGGGAAATATAATAGGAGAACTAGGGTAAGGGAAAGAGATGGAAAGCTGCCGGTAGACTGTAAAAAAACAGGGAACTTGAAGACTAGAGAGCAAGAATGAGTTAAATCTGGACATAGAGGTAGAAAAATAAATTGAGGCAAGCCAAAAAGGAGGAGAAAAAAATCCTGGAAAGTGACTTAAGACGGAGGAAAGCAGAAACAAGTGAATGGCCAGAAAATAAAGGTAGGAAAAATAATTTTATTTTTAATTCAGGATGAAGTACTGTGCTATCCGTATTTATAAAGGTTAATAAATATAAATAGAAAATAGAATTAAGATGGTATATTTTCATTGAATTAATTTTAATTCATTTTTGACTAACTGTCAGAGACCAAAACCTCCTTTCTCAGGTTAAGACAGCTTATTGTCTTGACCTGGGGAAGGAGGTCTTGGCTCTGAGAGCTAACTGAAAATTGTTTTAAGTCCTTTCAATAAAAAAATTATCTTATTTTCCATTTTCTTAAAATATTTGTAATTCTTAATATGTAATGTACAGTATGTATAATACTATCAGTGTAATGTAACAAAAATATTTGCTAACATCAACTCAGTCCTTTGCTCGTGAAAAAAAATTTGCTCACATGAACTCGGTCCTTGGAGGGAACTTTGTGGTCTACAGTGTTGAAAGCAGCAGATAGATCAAGAAGGATGAGAATAGAGTAGTGGCCTTTGGATCTGGCCAAGAAGAGGTCAATGGAGACTTTAGCAAGGGCAGTTTCTATAGATTGCATGGGGCAAAAGCCTGATTCGAGTGGGTCAAAGATGCCTAGGGATAATAGAAAGTCCAGGCAACGGCAGTGAACAGTACATTCAGTTATCATGGATAAGCTTGTATAACACTGTGGCTGTGGAGACCTCTAGTGGTAAAACCCTAAGTAGATTTGGGCATGCTCTGAAGAGGGCAGAAGTGTTCCAAAGAGTGAAGAGAAAGTTGAGTAGCAGAGGCATTAAGAGAACATCCGGTTCGCCAGGTGGGCCACATGGTTCTTCTGGGAAGCTCATAAAGAAGAACTTCTTATGATTCTGTACCTTTTCAAAGAATTACCAAAGTGGAATACTATCTACTTAGACCAGGGGTGGGCAAACTTTTTGACTCATGGGCCACAATGTGTTCTTAAATTTCACAAAGGAGCTGGACCAAGAGCATCTTTCTATCCCCCATCTCTCCCATCCCTCTGTGCAGCAGAACCCTTGAGCACCCGCCACACAGCCAAACCCCTGCTGACCCTCCATCCTTCCCTTCCATCCGAACTCCGCTGACCGCGAGCCCTACATACCTCCCTCCAGAGCAGCAGTGGGCCGGCAGCACTCTAAACAGGCTGCTTCGCAGCCTTCTCTCGTCGGGATCTTCCATGTGCCACATTACTGATGACATCATCAATGATGTGGCAGAGGGAATTCCCCGACGAGAAGGCTGCAAAGCAGCCTGTTTAGAGTGCTGCCAGCCCGACGCTCCTCTGGAAGGAGATATGTAGGGCTCGTGGTTGGCGGGGTTCAGATGATCAGCGGGCCGGATTGAAAAAATTAGTGGGCAAGATATGGCCCATGGGCCATAGTTTGCCCATGTCTGACTTAGACAATGTACACATGCTTTATGAAGTTCAGTGGAAATTCATTTTAGAAAGCTGTATGCAAGTGATTAAGATTCAGCAATTTCAGTAAACTGAAATTCCCTAACTGGAACTAAATGAAAAGGAACTGAACTATTCCCTAGGATGTCTTCTCTGGAATGTATTGCTTACAAGAAACTGAGAGCTGTTCATCTAGTTGTTACCTGGGGAATGCAGCAGAATATTTTGTTTGAGCATTCTTACTGCAAATAATCAGCCTAGTTTTGGGAATGCCCAGATGAATACGTGTATATTTACTGGAAATCAGGGATGGAATTTATGTGTTCAACACAGAGAAGATTACTACCTTCTCAGTGATCCATTACGTAGACCAGAGATGGACAACCTGCGACCCACAGGCCAAATGCAGCCTACCATTAAATTTTATGTGTCTTCCAAAACCTTGGGAATTTTACATAGAAAACATCACTAACCAGAGTTTTGGCAGAGTGAAATACTGTACTGCAAATATTTTCAGAATAGTCATTCTAGCAGTTTATTTCCATTGTTTTCAGTTACATTTTTTTTCTTATTTATTTATCAAAGAAGGTCTATGGCACTCTGTGCATTTCCAGTTCTGATAATGTATAATGTTGCAGCCTGCTAGAGTTGTACCGATGTACATGTGACCCTCTGTGTATAAAGTTTGCCACTCCTGCACTAGACCATCTGTAGAGAAAGGCTACTAAAATGGTGCATGGTCTTCATCATAAGGGGACAAACTTAAAGATCTCAATATGTATACATTGGAGGAAAGGTGGGAGAGAGGAGATATGATAGAGACATTTAAATACCTACTTGGCATAAATGTGCATGAGTTGAGTCTCATTTGAAAGGAAGCTCTAGAATGAGAGGGCATAGGATGACGTTAAGAGGTGATAGGCTCAGGAGTAATTTAAGAAAAATACTTTTTTACAGAAAGAGTGGTAGATACATGGAATAGGATGAGGTGGTTGAGACAGAGACTGTGTCTGAATTCAAGAAAGTGTGGGATAGGCACGTGGGGATCTCTTAGAGAGAGGAAGAGATAATGGTTACTGTGGATGGGCAGGCTGGATGGGCCGTTTGGCCTTTATCTGCCATCATGTTTCTTTGTTAAACCACTGAATAACAAATCCTAAAACTGATCAATTCATAACAGACTAACTTCAAACATAGGTTGAACTTACTCCCTAGACGTTGACCTAGATCAGTGGTCTCAAACTTGCGGCCCGCCAGGTCCTATTTTGATGCCCTCGGTATGTTTATCATAATCACAAAAGTAAAATAAAACAGTTTCTTTTGTTTTACTAGTTTTGCGTTGCACACTCCAAGTGGAGAAGGATACCATACAGACGGATGTTTTATACCTTTTATTGCAGTTTCTTTATACCTTAGCAACCATGGACCTCTGAGGAAAAAGTGTTTTCTGAAACACGGACCGTGTCAGGTCCCTTGGTTTGTTATAAGGTGATATTTTCAACTGCATAAAATATTTGGTATAATAAAGATTGCCTGCATCTGGTACATAGGAGTCTGCAGTTTGTTTTTTGTTTTTGCTTTGGCTGGTGATACTGCAGTTTTCATTGAATTCCTTTGTGTTGCCATTTCTTTAATAAACCATTAACTATTTTTTCTGAGGCTTTCCAAGTACCTACAAATCCAAAATGTGGCCCTACAAAGGGTTTGAGTTTGAGACCACTGACCTAGATGGACATCCCTAAGAAATCAGTGCTTTCATTCTAGAACTGAAGCTCCATTCTCTCTAGAAGAATTAAAATGGCTTCTAAAACCATCTGAAAAGTAACAGTTTCTTTGTCCAACAGGCTGATTGATTGCTGGGAACTTCTCCTTTGCTCTTTGTATTCCCAGCCTACTAGTACAGTTTATGAGAGAAAGATTGATAGTAATAGCAATCCGTGAAGACCACAGTTCTTTGGCCGTCGTTTGTTGTACCTTCATGAAGCAGGGGCAGCTGCAATCAGTGACGTAGTAAGTGAAGGAGGTATCCGTGGTGGTTTTGGCTCCCCCCACGCCCTCCTTTCCATGCCCCTGCTCCTTTTGTGCCTCCTCCTGCTCCTTCCCCCCTCCCCCCGCTTCACTCTTGCGCTCTCCATTCCCCTCCCACATACCTCTAAATCTTCATCAGCATGGGCGTCTTCTCCAGCATGCTCCTTGCACCAGGATTGGATATCCCTCTGATGTCACATCCTGGCCCCATGACCTGGAAGTGATTCAGAGGGGAACCAGGCTGGCGTGAGCAACAGACAGGAGAATTTGCTTGCGCTAGCGAAGATCTACAGAGGTACATGGTGGGGGGAGGAATGACATTAGTGTGGCGGGACAGGGTGGAGAGGTGCCAGCACCTCAACCGACACAGTACCCAGGACAGTCTGCTGCCTTACTATGCCACTGGCCGCAATCTACAAGAGCTCTGAAAACTATCCAGCTTCTGTTCATGTCACATTCTGGGAAATAAACCAACGGAAGGTATTTATTTCCAAAACTTTAATTTCAAAAAATTAAAATACTACAGCAGGTAAGAGGGCAAGTCCATGCCACCTTCATACTGCCCACAGAACCCAGGGTTAATACTGGAGATGGAAAGTTTTCATGTTCTGAAGACAATTGTCAGCATTAAGGGAGATGTCCTATATGGTAGATGTGGCTAAAATAAATATGTTTTCAAAAGTGGTGAACTCGTTCTGTTTGTTCTAGGTTTATTTGGAGTGCTGCCTCCTAACACCATGTTTAATTGGTTAAGAAAAAGAACAAACAGAAATGCAGCAGGATGCTTTCAAACTTGAGGCACCAATCAGTTATAGCCTCTTATTACAGATACTATTTTAAGTTAGACCACAGTTAGAGGCTGTCTGAGCCCTTTTTCCCACTGCCTAATAAGCCATATAAAGTGTTGAAAGGATAGAAAGGGCTCAAGTGATCTCTAGACCATGGACTTGCAAATCTTTCACAGAAAAGTAATACATTTTTTCGTGAGGTTTATACGGTAATCACAATGAGCTCGATATTCTAGTCATGTTGGGGGAGGAGTCTCCAGAGATGAGTAAATAATCATAATACATTATATCCTTTTTGTCAGACTTATATATTCAGTTGGACAATGCTTCTCTCTTGTCAGGGTTTAGATTAGAATCGGATCATGTTTTGGCTATAAACCGCAGACCATCTTATATCCTGTGATGCTTTCTGACTGGACAAGGGAAGTGTGAGTTGGTTGGGATCTAATTTTATACAGTATACCCTTGCTTTATTATTTAAAAATGTATATACCACATATTAACTATGCGGTTTACAAAATTGCATACAAATCAACTTAAGCCCCATAAAGTGACTTGCAAACTGCTTCTAAAAGTAGTTAGATTTAACCCCGGATATTCAATGTCGGGGACATGCATGGCTCCTGGTGTTGAATATCCGGGTATATGCGCCGACTGCTAAGTTAACTGGGCAGCAGCTGATATTCAGACTGGTGCCTGGTTAAAACTCATTGCATATGGTTAGGACTGCAGATTTTCTGTCCTAACTTTATGCAGTTAATTACTCACCATTAACTGGCTAAGCTGATGCTCCGCCCCTGGCCCACCCATAACCTTTGCTAGCTGGTTAAGGCTGTTTGCAGGGATATTCAGCGACACTAACTGGTTAAAAGCTGCTGCATAGACAGGTCTGGCTAGCTGAACAAGGTTTAGTTAAACTCTTTTGAATATTGACTCCCCACATAAATACATCTTCTTTCTTTGAGGTTTACAGAAAACATTTTTAAAAATCTGCAAAAGTTGAAAGAATGGTCTAACGTTTGGCAACTAAAATTCAGTGCAAAGGAATGCAGAGTGACACATTTGAGGAGTAGAAATCCAAGGGAGCCATATGAGCTGGGTGAGTGGCTGATATGAACGGATGGGGAGAGGGACCTTGGGGGGGGTGACAGTGTCTGAGGATCTGAAGGTGATGAAACAGTCTGACAAGGAGGTAGCTGTAGCCCAGGGGTGTCCAATGTCGATCCTCGAGGGCCGCAGTCCAGTCGGGTTTTCAGGATTTCCCCAATGAATATGCATGAGATCTATGTGCATGCACTGCTTTCAATGCATATTCATTAGGGAAATCCTGAAAACCCGACTGGACTGCGGCCCTCGAGGACCGACATTGGACACCCCTGCTGTAGCCAGAAGGATGTTAGGCCATATATAGAGAGGTGTAACCAGCAGAAGAAAGGAGGTATTGATGCTCCTGTACAAGTAATTGGTGAAGCCCTACTTGGAGTATTGTGTTCAGTTTTGGAGGCCATATCTGGCTAAGTATATGAGAAGACTTGAAGCAGTCCAGAGGAAGGTGACAAAAATGGTAGAGGGTTTGCACCAAAAGATGTACGGGAAGAGAATGGAAGACCAGAATGTATACTCTAGAGAGGAGGGATATTTATTTATTTATTCAATTTTCTATACCGTCCTCCCAGGGAAGCTCAGAATGGTTTACATGAATTTATTCAGGTACTCAAGCATTTTTCCCTGTCTGTCCCGGCGGGTTCGCAATCTATTTAATGTACCTGTGGCAATGGGGGAATTAAGTGACTTGCCCAAAGTCATAAGGAGCAGCGTGGGTTTGAACTCATAACCTCAGGGTGCGGAGGCTGTAGCTTTAGGTGCTATCAACTCGTGTTCGAGACTTAGTGACTTGTTGAATTACAGATCTAAAAAGAAATCGGGTTTGTGCTAGTCTGGTAAGGTCCTCCAACATCATCTCCATGGTTGTTTTCAGTGTGTCCAGTCATCTGATTACAGGTCGCCCTCTTTGACTGGTTCCTTTGATCTTCCCAAACATGATGTCCTTTTCCAGTGATCTCTCTCTTCTGACGGTGTGACTATAATGACAGTTGTAATTTCATCATTTCAGCTTTGAGTGACATAGCCAGTTTGATCTCTTCCAGAATAAATTTGTTAGTTCTTCTGGCTGTCCAGCGGACGGCCACCAGGATGATCTCGGGGCTCAAGGTCTCTCGTACGAAGAGAGACTGAACAAATTGCAGCTCTACACTCTCAAGGAAAGTAGGGAGAGGGGAGACATAATCGAAACATTTAAGTACCTCACGGGACGTGTCGAAGTGGAAGATGATATTTTCTTTCTCAAGGGACCCTAGGCCACAAGAGGGCACCCGCTCAAACTCGGGGGCGGAAAATTTCATGGCGACACCAGAAAGTATTTCTTCACAGAGAGAGTGGTTGATCATTGGAACAAGCTTCCAGTGCAGGTGATCGAGGCAGACAGCGTGCCAGACTTTAAGAATAAATGGGATACCCATGTGGGATCCCTACGAGGGTCAAGATAAGGAAATTGGGTCATTAGGGCATAAACAGGGGGTGGGTAAGCAGAGTGGGCAGACTTGATGGGCTGTAGCCCTTTTCTGCCGTCATCTTCTATGTTTCTATGTCCATGGCATGCATAAAATCCTTCTCCAGCCCCAAAACTCAAATGAGTGAATCATCTTTCTGGCTTGTTTCCGTAGTGTCCAGCTTTCGCATCTGTAATTGACCTCTGAGAAAATGTGTGCGTGGACAAGTCTGATCTTCATTTGGAGTGTTATTTCCTTGCCTTTGAATATTTTGTTGAGAGTCTTCGTTGAAGAGCAAACAAGTGCTATTCTGCAGAGTATTTCTTCCCTGCTAGTTGCTTCTTTGTTTATGAAAGAGTCCAGGAAATTGAAATCCTTTACAACTTCTGTTCTATCGCCTTCAAGCTCAAAATCTTCATCATTTTCTGTGTTCATGATCTTCATCTTGTTTATGTTCAGTTCTAATCCCATGTTATGACTTTTGGCTTTAACTTTTCTCAGTAGATACAGCATATCTTCTTTGCTGCTGGTTATGAGCGTTGTGTCATCTGCATAACAAAGATTGTTTATATTTTGGCCACCAACTTTGAAATCAACATTCTCTTCTTCCAAATTAGCTCTTTTTGAAGATGGCTTTGTGGTAAAGGTTGAACAAGTAAGGTGACAAGATGAATCTTTGCCTGAAGCCACGTTTTACTGGAAACCAATCAGTGTTGCCATGTTCAGGCTACACTGCAGCTTCTTGATGTTCATAGAGGCTCTTTATCAGCTGAGTTATGTGTTTGGATATTTCTATTTATGCTATAGTTCTCCATGGTTTATCGCGATCCACATAATCTAAAGCTTTGCTGTAGTCGATGAAGCATAAGTATAGGGTATTCTTTGCTCTTCTCCAATATCCATCTAACATTGGAAATAATCTCTTGTTCCTCAACCTTTTCTGAAACGAGCCTAAACTTTGGGTAGTTCTTGCTCAATGTTAGATTGCAACCTTCGCTTAAATACTTGAAAGGTATTAATATAGAACCAAATCTTTTCCAGAGAAGGGAAAATGGTAAAACTAGAGGGCATAGATTGAGGTTGTGGGGTGGTAGATGTAGGAGTAATGTTAGGAAATTATTTTTCATGGAGAGAGTGGTTGATACCTGGAATGCCCTCCCGAGAGAGGTGGTTGATATGAAAACAGTGACGGAATTCAAAAAAGCATGGGAAGAACACAGAGGATCTCTAATTAGAAAATGAATGGTATAAATTGAAGAACTAGGACTGGTACTGGACAAACTTGCACAGTTGTGTCCTGTATATGGCAATTCGGTTTAGGATGGGCTTAGACAGGAATTCCAGTAATTTGGAACATGAGGACAGTTCTGTTCAGACTTTTACAATCTGTATCTCACAAATGATGAGATGGTTTGGATAGGCTGGAGTGAGCTTTGACAATAATTCCAATAGTTGTAGCCTAAGATACCGAGCTTCGAAAGTAACTCCAGTAGGTGGATCCTAAGAATAGTACCGGGCAGACTTCTATGGTCTATGACCCAGTAATATCAAAGAAAAAAAAAAATTCATTGTTGAGACAGACATGGGAGAAGCCACTGTTTGCCCTGGATTGGTGGCACGGAATGCTACTACTATTTGAGTCTTTTGCCAGGTACTTGTGACTTGGATTTGCCTCCGTGAAGACAGGATACTGGGCTAGATGGACCATTGGTCTGATCCAGTAAGGCTAGTCTTATGTCCTTATGTTCTTATCATGAATTTATAATGTGTATAACTATTGAGAAGACTGGATGGACCATTTTAGTCTTTATCTGCCATCATTTCCATCATTTCATTTACAATGCTGTTCTTTGATAATTTTTTTTGGATCTTTTCCAGATAAGCCCCGCCACTAATGGAAAAAGTGGACGCGCCGAAAGTTAAGCCCCGCCACCTTTTGCCAGCGCACGCAACCTTAACCAGTGAAGTTCTCAGCACAACGGCCCCACAACGCGGCGCGATGTGTATAAAGTAAAGTGGGGGGGTTCCCCCCCACTCCCCCCCGTCGGAGCACCCAAAAAAAGATTATAAAAAAGAGGATATGAAACTTAACATTATAAAAAAATAGGATAAACTGTCGACCATTTTTTTAAGGGCTCTGACGGGGGGCGTGGTGGGGGAACCCCCCCACTTTACTTTCTACAGATCGCGCCTCTTTTTTTTTGGGTGGCGGGGCTTATCTGGAAAAGATCCTTTTTTTTAATGTTAATTGCTAGCTTTTATACTTTCTTTTTCTTCTGTGTGTTTTAATTGCAGGAGAAAGCCTTCCTTAACCTGTGTAGCCCTACCTGTCAAAGTCCAAATTTGATGCCATATGTGGGAACCAAGTTCCCTGTGCTGTTCAGTACACTCGTGGAGGAGTTAATGAGGAAAGAGGAAACCAATTAATCCTCAGATAAACATTATGTGCTTCGTTGCAAAGCTGCTTGTGGGAAGTGTGGGGAATTGGTCTATAGATAGCACCATGAGACTTCGGAGATACGTGTAAAAAGCAGCACAGCAGGCGCCAAAGTTTGTCTGGTATATGATGTAGCTAATTTGGGATTTATATTTAATAGGACATATATATATATATATATATATATATATATATATATATATATATATATATATATATATATATATATAAAAAGCACTAGTGATACAGTGCATCATTTCAGTCCGTACAACTTTTATTCCTAGTAAAATATAGACATCGCCATGCGAGTCGGTTTGATTACTCAAAATGCAGGCCCAGCTGAGTGCTAACTTACACTATAATGTGATTCAGAGTACTGCCACATCACTATTCTATTTTTACATCTTGAAAATAGGAAATACTAGTTAAAGAGCATGTCTTTCTGCTGTATAAACCATCAGGCTGATATTCAAAGCTATTTAACCAGCCAGGTTGCTAGGAATTATTATTTTTTTTTTTTTAAAGGAATGGTTAACAAGACTAAGAATGTTATAATATTCCTGTATCGCTCATGGTGTGACCTTATCTGGAGTATTGCGTTCAATTCTGGTCTCCTTATCTCAAGAAAGATATAGCGGCGCTAGAAAAGGTTCAAAGAAGAGCCACCAAGATGATAAAGAGGATTGCACTCCTCTCATTTGAGAAAAGGCTATAACGGTTAGGGCTCTTCAGCCTGGAAAAGAGACGGCTGAGGGGAGATATGATTGAAGTCTACAAAATCCTGAGTGGAGTAGAACGGGTTTAAACGGATCGATTTTTCACCCTGTCAAAAATTACAAAGACTAGGGGACACTCGATGAAGTTACAGGGAAATACTTTTAAAACCAATAGGAGGAAATATTTTTTCACTGAGAGACTAGTTAAGTTCTGGAACACGTTGCCAGAGGTTGTGGTAAGAGCAGATAGTGTAGCTGGTTTTAAGAAAGATTTGGAGGAAAAGTCCATAGTCAGTTATTGAGAAAGACATGGGGGAAGCCACTGCTGGCCCTGGATCGGTAGCATGGAATGTTGCTACTCTTTGGGATTCTAGAATCTTGCTATTCTTTAGAATTCTGAATGGAATGTTGCTACTCTTTGGGATTCTAGAATCTTGCTATTCTTTAGAATTCTGAATGGAATGTTGCTACTCTTTGGGATTCTAGAATCTTGCTATTCTTTAGAATTCTGAATGGAATGTTGCTACTCCTTGGGTTTTGACCAGGTACTAGTGACCTGGATTGGCCACAGTGAGGCCAGGTACCAGTGACCTGGATTGGCCACCGTGAGAACGGTCTTCTGGGCTTGATGGACCATTGGTCTAAACCCAGTAGTGCCTAAACGCAAATATTCAGTGCGAGATAACTGGCTATCTCCCACTGAATATTTGAGGTTATTTATTTATTTAAAAAACTTAGAGGTCCTTTTTACTAAGGCTCGTTAATCAATTTAGCGCACGCTAAACTTTAGCGTGCACTAAATCGATTAGCATGCCCTAAATCAGTTTGCATGCACAAAATCGGTTAGCGCGCCTTAGCAAAAAGGACCAGTTAATATAGCACCTGTAGTCACAGCGGTTTAGTAAGCGTTGAACTTCAGCATAACAAGTTAAGTTGCTGCGGCTAAACTTTAAACCGGATATTCAATGCTGGTCGCCATAAATGGCTCAGTGGAGGAGTGTGTGGTGCAGTGGTTGGAGCTACAGCCTCAGCACCCTGGGGTTGTGGGTTCAAATCCAGCGCTGCTCCTTGTGATCCTGGGCAAGTCACTTAATCTTCCATAGCCCCAGGTACGTTAGATAGATTGTGAGCCCACCGGGACAGATAGGGAAAATGCTTGAGTACCTGATTGTAAAACCGCTTAGATAACCTTGATAGGCGGTATATAAAAAACCTAATAAACTTGAAACTTGAAACTTAAACTTGAAACTCAGCATTGAATATCTAGGCTTAATGCCAGTGACGGAAAGGAAAAGTACTGCCTGCCAACAGCTGAATATTGGGCCCCGTAGTAATACAAGCAGTTTTCATTTTTGCTGTCCTGTATAGTTGCAATCACAGGAGGTAATTTATAAAATTACCACATTTAGAGGCCATTTTAATAAAGAGCATGTCAGTGCCCTAAAAGGCTACCACAAAACGCATTAACTAAGTAAAACCTCCACAGACTCCAACTGATTCAGAATGCCGCGGCCAAGCTCATCTTCGCTAAAAGTAAATTTGACCATGTCTCCCCGCTCCTGGCCAAGCTCCACTGGCTTCCGATAATCACCAGGGTCCACTATAAATGCGCCTGTTTAACTTTCAAAATCCTATATGGTATCCTCCCTCCCTTTATCCCTCTTTCTTGGAATTCCTCAAACCCTAATACCACCAGATCCTCCCACAAATTAAAACTATCCTTCCCCTCGCTAAAAGGCATTTCCCACACAGGAAAGCTAGGGACCTCCCTCCACTTCAAAATCACTGAGCTCTGGAACAACCTTACCTCCCCTCTTCGGAACTTGAGCTCTCTCCGCAAACATCTAAAAAAATGTAAATCTCCCTCCAACTTAGGAATCAAGGAAACTCTTATATCTTGGCATCCCAAGTCCTCTAAATTTTCTTCACACTTCTACCTCTAACCCTCTGTTGTAGTTCCTTCCTATTTCTCCTACTGTAAACCGCGTCGAGCTCTACGAACGTGGAGATGATGCGGTATACAAACCTAAGGATTAGATTAGATTAGATTAAAGCATTTTTCGGTATTTTGCATGTTAGTGCGTGGTAACCTGCATAATTTTGGGAGGAGGTGATGAGTGGGTGTTTTCACATTATGCAGCTAGTGAGTTAGGAACAGAATGTACTAACTGGATAATGCTGGGTCCTATAGCGCTTCTTAATCAGGATCTGGTAAAGGCGCCAATGTTAATTTTTTTTGTTGCAGGTACCACGTATTAATGCAAATATTAGTGCACAACCTGAAAAATAAAAGTCTTAAAAATAGGCCGCAATAAACCTGTGCATAGCAGCATGCAGGAAAGTCCCATGTTAGAACATGCTATGCCCAGATTTTGCCACATTTTAGTAAATGAGCTCCTTAGTGTAGGCATGTTCAAGGCTGGCATCTGTGTTATAAACCCCCTAATTCTATAAAAAGCACTGAAAATTGCACATGCAAATTTGGGTGCACACCCCATTTGCATATGCAATTTAATTGAACAACAAGCTAATTAATGCCAATTGGTGTTTTAAGAAGCAGTTATTGGTGCTAATTAGAAATAATTACATTTAGATGCAGGATACGTGCCTAAATTTTACACGCGAGTCCAAAAAAGGGGCAAATTGGGAACATTATTTTAAATTGCATGCATAATTATAGAAAGAGGGCAATTTCAACTAACATTTACCCCCCTCTTCTAGTAAACTGCGCTAGCAGTTTTTAGCGCAGAGTCACGCTGAATGGCCCACGCTGCTCCCAACGCTCATAGGAACTCTATGAGCATAGGGAGCAGCGCGGGCCATTCAGCGCGACTCCCCGGGCTAGAAACTGCTAGCGCAGTTTAATAGAAGAGGCCCCTAGGTGTGGGTATGTGGACCGCATTTTTGTTGTTGCAAATGACCATACCTAAAGTCAGTTGTGGTTCTCGGGCGTAAGTGCAGTTCTATAAACCGCACTTAACTTTACATGTTGCTTCTAGAATAGCATTTTTTTGGCACTGATTTTTTTTAGGCATCGTATATAGATTTCCCTCCATAGTGGTTTTAGAAAGACTGAGGATGCCAATTGTAGGAAACCGTGAAGCATTCTATTGTAGCCGATTTTGGAGTCTGCCATACAGACTGCTGACCATTTAGAAAGTCTGGCAATTCAAAAGCACAAGGGTAAGAATGTTCCCGTCAATGGCTCCAACATGGTGGAACGCCCTACCGAAAGGATTCAAGCTAGAAAAGGACACCAGAAAATTCAAGAAAAAAATAAAGACTATCCTTTTTTTTTTTTCTTCACACTACTTCAACTGAAATTGTGAGCAGACGGTAGGAGATAGCAACATAGAGGAAAATAACAGGCCCTCCCCTGCCACTTGCTTACACTATAGAGGACAGGAGATGAAATGATGTACATAATAGATTTTGTTCCCAGAAACTTTTAAGGTATGAGGAATATAGTAAATGGATACTTAGGGCTCCTTTTACTAAGGTGCGTTAGCGTTTTTAGCGCACACAGGATTTTAGCGCGCTAAACCCCCGCTACGCTTCTGGAACTAACGCCAGCTGGCGTTAAGGTCTAGCGCGCGACAATTTAGTGCGTGCTATTCCGCGTGTTAACGCACCTTTGTAAAGGAGCCCTTAGTATAATGGTAAGCTGTAATCCTGTGTAAACATAGTATACATCTATAAAAGTATTATAATAGTGTAATAATGCATATGTATTTCACGGCACCCCAGCCAAGCCGCTGGGAGGCCAACAACAATCACAGTGAAATCCATCTGAATCTGACTTTAAAATCCATTGCAGATGCCTGTGAAGCCCGCTCTCAGTTGACTCCCCAGTCACTGGTAGCTTTCAAAACCTTCCTATACAGATACTGAAGTTGTCGCTTCAGTGAAATTGACTGCAGATTGTCATTGTAAACCCATTCAAAACTACAGCATACACTCACCACCGTTTGGTTTGGCCAGCATTGTAGCTAAGACAGTTGAACAGGGCAGGGAGATATTGAGGTTCACTGTAATTAGAACATCTAATATAATAAAATGGTAGGACGCGCATGCGCACTAAAAAAATCGTGTTCCCTGATCCCGTCGCGGAAATACGAGTGTGCATGCGCGCCTACTACGTCACCACAGCCTGCTCTCCACCTCGCGCCGCTACAGGCCCCACACTCGCTGCAGCCTAGCAACTCCGACCACAACCTTCCCCCCTCAACCGCCTAGGAGCTGCGGCGGGGGCTTTCAGAACAGAATATGGTTACCATCTTTCTTTAGGCAGCCCCGGTTGTTTACTTGGATTCAATGTCAGCATTAGGGTTCGCTGGCCGCCAGCCGTGAGAGCCGGGTGAGGAAGGCCGCCGCAGCCTCGCCGCTAGGTAGGGGGACAACAATGGCGCTTATGCTCAAGCCGCCGCCACTACTCCTCTCTCGAACCGCACCAGGATCGAGAGAGGAGCTGCGGCGGGGGCTTGAGCATAAGCGCCATTGTTGTCCCCCTACCTAGCCGCGAGGCTGCGGCGGCCTTCCTCACCCGGCTCACATTGAATCCAAGTAAACAACCGGGGCTGCCTAAAGATACAAAGTTTCACGGTGCTTGGCCCGCCAAACAATTCCTGCCTTTGCCGAAATTTGCCCCACCGTTCCTTCCCTTCCTCCATCAGGTACAGTTCAGCTCCGCCTATGTTAAAAGCAGCTGCTTTGAAATTGGATCCCTGCCGCCACCGTAACACGTTCCCTCTGCCGCGGTCCCATATGTCAGAGAAGGGGCGGGACCAAAGCAGAGGGGAACGTGCTACGCCAGTGGCAGGCCTCCGATTTCGACGCGGCTCCTTTTAACATTGGTGGATTCACTGCACCTGATGGAGGGAGGGAAGGAAAGATGGTTGTGCGCTGTTGAGCCCCTCTTTGCCCTCAGACCCTCTCCTAACTGCTCCCTCCTGTCTCAGACCACTGGGGGGAGGTGCCTGTCTTCAGCTGCAGGGATGGAGGGAGGGAAGAAGAAAGAAGGGGCCCTGGCAAGCGAGTTATCAAAAGCCATCCATAGCCTGGGACCCCTACATGATATGAATAATGACCAGACAACAAAAGGTAAGAAAAATAATTTTATTTTCTGTTTTGTGATTACAATATGTCAGATTTGAAATGTGTTTTGAGGGAGGCTGCCGCCGCGGCTTTGGACAGAGGGGTACCATTTTCGTGGGAGCCGGCCTTCGGAGAGGCTTGGGACGCAGGGACTGATGCGGGAGGGGCTGCCACTGCGAAGGGCTTTGGTGGGGGAGCCAGCCAATCTAGACTGCGAGTGTGGGGACGTTGTAAGCACGGATTGGTCAAGGAGCCGCTGCTTCCGAGGCTTTGAAATTGCTCTCCCACCGTCACTCCCTCCCGCCCCGGCTCTGCCTCTGCCCCTGCCCAGGTTCAAAAGCAGGAGAGGCGGTCATCTAGCACCCGTTAATCTAACGGGCTTAAACACTAGTAAGAACATAAGAAACGCCTTCAACGGATCAGACCAAGGTCCATCTTGTCCGGTGATCCGCACACGCGGAGGACCATTTAGGTACTCCTTGTTGGAGACCCGGATTTCCCGTATCCCTCAATATGATTTGCAAGAAGGTGTGCATCCAACTTGCGTTTGAAACCCAGAACAGTAGTCTCCGCCACAACCTCCTCCGGGAGAGCATTCCAAGCGCCCACCACTAAGTTTGCTATGATTAATGTTTGATTCATCAGGATGCTATAATGACTGTGGAGACCATTTCTAGCAGTTCATCTCACTAAGCCGCTAACACTTGTTGGATGTGACTGTAATCATACCATACTCTAATAAGGTATGCAACAGAACTTGCCTTTTGGCCTTCTTACTAGCAAATGCGGATTATTATGAGATTCCGGAAAAAGTGTTCCAAATTGCTTTTTGACATGTTATAATTTAAACTTCTTACCTCTGCTAGATGGCCTGACTCTTGAGGTCAAAGCTAAGTTTCTGAATCCACTAGCAAAACTGAGTATTGAGAAGGAAGGCAAAAGCCAATGCTTCCCTTATTTATTTATTTAAAAAAAAATTAAAAAATTATAATAATAATAATAACTTTATTTTTCTATACCGCCATAGTCAGGCGACTTCTAGGCGGTTCACATTGAAAGAAGGCTGGACAGTCAGCGAATGATAAGGAGCATAAAATAGAAAAGTTACATAAACAAGGTACATACTAATTTATGTTCCACTAGTCTTTAAGCCTGTTACATTAACGGGTGCTAGAATAGATGTGTCTGTCTGCCTGTGTTTATCTCTCCATGGCCCCTTCTGTCTCCCCCCAGCACACCCCTCCCCCCAAAGCAGCCCCCTATCCCTCTCCCTGTCTCTCCATGGCCCCTTCTGTCTTCCCCCCCCCAGAGCAAAGCTGTTTGCCCCAAGCAGTCCCCTTTCCCTCTCCCGCAGACTCTCTCTCTGGCCCCCTTTCTCTGTCTGTCTTTCTGTCCCTCTCCCTGCCCCTGTGTCTTTCTTTCTTTCTTTCTGTCTCCCTCCCTCCCGCTGTCTGTCTGTCATTTTTCCCCATTTCCCTGTGCAGCAGCATTTCCATCCCACTTCCCTATGCAGCAGCAACAGCATTTCCCTCCTATCCCCCCCTTTCCTGTGTAGAAGCAGTAGCAGCATTTTCCCCCACTCTCCCTTTCCCTTTTCTTACCTCCTCTTCCCTGCTCCGTTCGTCCCCTCCCCCTTCTTTTACTGCCGTTGTCGATCCGGCCTGCTCCTGACCCTCCCACCGCCGACAAACCTCGGGGCTCCATCCGCGTAGGCAGCACTTTAAACACGCTGTTTCGCGGCCTTCTACTGGCGATTTCCTCTGCCGCGTCTGTTTCCGATGATGTCATCAGAGACGCGGCAGAGGAAATCGGCAGAGAAGGGCGTGAAGCAGCGTGTTTATAGAAACATAGAAAGATGACGGCAGAAAAGGGCTATAGCCCATCAAGTCTGCCCACTCTACTGACCCACCCCATTATAGTGCTGCCTACGCCGCTGGAGCCGGGAGGCGACGGAGAGGGCAGTGGGTGCTAGCGGCCGGCAGCTTCTGCTCCGCAGGTGGAGAGCAGGGAAGGGCACGCATGCGCACTTGTCTTGCCTCGCTTGAGGCCCGACCGTAAGCCGCGCATGCGCACTTCCTATGGGTTGCTACAGCTCACAGAAAACGAACGCATGCATAGGAAGTGCGCATGCGCGGCTTACCGTTTTATTATATTAGATAGGTAAAGAATACATGAAAATTGGAGCTTCCTGAGAGATTGAATAGCGTTTTCGGGGGTTTGTTTTAGTTTAAGGGTGGTCTGGTCCACATATCCTACAATTCTATGCAGACTACAAATAGGTACTCAAGCATTTTTCCCTAACTGTCCCAGCGGGCTCCCATTCTATCCAATGTACCTGGGGCAATGGGGATTAAGTGAGTTACCCAGGGTCACTAGGAGCAGTGCGGGATTCAAACCCATGACCTCAGGGTGCTCGAACCACTGCACTACACAAATTTGCTCATTATTTTTCTTCCAGCTCACTATGCTACTGGAAGTCACTGATGGTCCTTGAGGACTGCAACAGGTCAGCTGTCTAGGATACCTTGAATGACTATCATGAGACAGATTTGCATGTAATGGAGGTTGTTCAATACAGCACAATGGACTTCCAGTCTGCTACATTACCAGTAGTTTCAGTGTGGGTTATTAAAGAAATAAAGTCAGGGAAATATAATAAGATCCTCGGAAGTTACAATAATAAATTAACTCCTAAAAAGACACAAATCAAGATAAAAATGTGTTAAAAATAAAAATATCTAGAGCAAGCTCCTTAAATGACAATAGAAAAATTATGTTTGCCACAACATCTTTCCCTTCTGAATTTTCTGGTAGCCCAAGAACTCTAATATTTCTTCTTCTCGCCCTGTTCTCCATATTTTCAATTTGCACTGACAGATCTTGAGTTACCTTATGAGATTTCTGACACTGGGCTGTGATCCGTTCTGTTTTTTCCAGCCTATTTTCCAGACTTTCCATTTTTATGTGTATTGGTTTGAGTCTTGAATAATTAAATATTTTATATAGGTGCTTACTATTTCCTTATAAAGATGAAATTTGACATTTGCACTTTTGGAAGGGTATAAATATACTTTATCAATAACTATATCTATAATAATTTTTAATGGGGAAATATTTTGATCTTATTATATATTCTAAGGATTTTAAGTGATGTATAAAGTATAAAATGTATCTTTTTTTCTTGTATTCACTTAATGAAAGTATTAAAAATGAATAAAGATTTTTTTTTTTTTAAAAAGAAAAATTATGTTTGTACAGCGATCATATTCCCATAGCATACCTAAATTATGAAATCAACTCCCTCCTGCCATTAGGGCAATTGATAACCTACTGACCTTCCGGAAAGCAGTAAAGACGTTTCTTTCATGGACCGGATCAATTATGGCCTCAAACTTTGACAGACCTTGCTTCGACATACCTTACCTCAGAACACCTGTGCCTGCCGACTAGTTCTTCTACCGTTCACTGCAGATATGTTAATACCCGTTCGTGACTCTATGATTTATTTTCTTAGATTTTGCAAAGCATGTGTTCTTACTCATTATGTAGTTGTTAAGTTATTGATTCTATAGCTTTGTGTTTTGATCCTGTAGCATGTTATTGACTCTGTGTAGCATACGTATCTCTGTTCCTGAAAACTTTGTGTATGTATGCTTGCAATCCGTTCTGGGCTCCTGGGGAGGACAAACTATAGAATTGAATAAATAAAGAGAAACAGAGAAAAATGAAGATATATAAAGACCATATGGCCTATCTAGTCTGCCTAACCATGCCATCTACTATCCCTTCCGCTCCCTTAGAGATCCAATATACTTGGCCGAAATTTCGTGAATTCTGATACACTTTTTGTCTTCACCACCTCTACCGGAAGGCCCGTTCCATGCACTCACCATCCTTTCTCAGTATTCCTTTTTCACCTTCACAGATTCCAATGCTTCACCGCTTGAAAGGAAAAAAGAACCAGCATAATATCTTTAATATTGGACATCAGTTCTTCTGGAAAAATTTAGAAGCACAGCTTTCTTCATGCAAGAAATTCTTTTTAGGAAGAGAGGGAGAAGAGGTTTAAACATACAACTGGGACCTAGACTGTGGAGAGCTATAATACCATTGTACGTTTCTTAAAAGAACATGTGCAGATGCTTAAGGGCCTCCACTGGCTATGATGAATCTTCTTAAAACATACCAAAGGTGTAGCCAGACAGCCAATTTAAGGTGGTCCCAAGACCAAAATGGGTGGGCCAAAAATTTCATCTCTGCACCCCCCCCCCCAACTAAAGCAAATGCCGAAATTTAATTTCTGCACCTTTACCCCCAGTGCCCCCCTCCAAAGCAAATGAAACACATCTGCTGGCAGAGCTGAAGACCACCACCAAACGACCATGCATCTTGGGCCGCTTGCTAGCACTATTCCAGCTGCCGACCTCTGCGTATGCTCAGTTTTGAGAGCGGGTCTATCTTTGTACGGGACTATTCTGGTAGGTTATTTATAAAGTCACGTAAGGCCCAGCTGTTGTTTTTAGAAAACAGGAATTGCAAGACTGCCTCCCTGCCTTGACACTCTCCAAACCAGGGATCTCAAAATCCCCTCCTCGAGGGCCGCAATCCAGTCGGGTTTTCAGGATTCCCCCAATGAATATGCATCGAAAGCAATGCACGCACATAGATCTCATGCATATTCATTGGGGAAATCCTGAAAACCCGACCAGATTGCGGCCCTCGGGGAGGGACTTTGAGACCCCTGCTTCTAAACTGTGTGAACTGCTGTAGCAGGATATTGCCCATTTCCAGCACTAAACGCACACTACTGTGACTGTAAATTAATCTTTCCTCACCCCCCAAGCTTCCCTATTAAGTTTTTCACTCTCTCCTCCTCCTGCTCTCCTTCTCACTCTTTCTGTGATGACACAGTGATATAACTGATATTTTTGTCTCGGTGTTCTCAACGTCTGTGCTTCACTTGTTCAGATACTCATTTCTTTTATATCTAGGGCTGCTGCAAGGGAGTCAGATGCCCTCTAGGCAAACCTTTAGTCTTGCACCCTCTTTATTATTAGACCTCCCCCCCTCACAATTTGATAACTAAGGGGTCCTTTTATTAAGGCGTGCTAACCAATTTAGCATGCGCTAAATGCTAAGGCATCCATTATATTCCGTGGACACCTTCGTGTTTAGCACGCGCTAATCTTTAGCACACCGTAATGAAAGGACCCCTAAATTCGATAATTATGATCCCTTCAACATCATATCATTTAATTTTATATAGTAATTTTATAAAGCAAGTTTCATGTCGAAAATGTGTTTTACAGGCGGAAGAGATCTTTTATAAAAATCACATAGCCAAAGGTAGGCCACTTTGATGATATATGCATGCTCATGCGCGTAAGTGCTTCCATGGTCAGAGCAAGGACAGAGTTGAAAAGCCCATGCACATTATATAAAATACCGAATAATTAACTTTTCTCACTACATAATTTTTTTATCTAGAACTGTACAGCAGACTTTCGGCAGTATCACTTATAACGACACCAAACTATTTAGTAGAGCTCGGACTAAAGAGGACTGCAAAGAATTGCAAAGGGACTTGAACAAACTGGGGGAATGGGCGACGAGATGGCAGATGAAGTTCAACGTTGAGAAATGTAAAGTACTACATGTGGGAAGCAGAAACCTGAGGTACAGCTATACGATGGGAGGGATGTTATTGAAGGAGAGTTCCCAAGAAAGGGACTTGGAGGTAATGGTGGACATGATAATGAAGCCGTGGGCACAGTGCGCAGTGGCTGCTAAGAGAGCGAATAGAATGCTAGGTATAATCAAGAAGGGTATTACAACCAGAACGAAATAAGTTATCCTGCTGTTGTATCGGGCGATGGTGCGTCCGCATCTGGAGTACTGCGTCCAATATTGGTCGCCGTATCTTAAGAAGGATATGGTGATACTCGAGAGGGTTCAGAGGAGAGCGACATGTTTGATAAAAGGTATGGAAAACCTTTCATTTGCTGAGAGATTGGAGAAGCTGGGTCTCTTTTCCCTGGAGAAAAGGAGACTTAGAGGGGATATGATAGAGACTTACAAGATCATGAAGGGCGTAGAGAGGGACAGATTCTTCAAACTTTCGGAAAATAAAAGAACAAGAGGGCATTCAGAAAAGTTGAAAGGGGAAAGATTCAAAACAAATGCTAGGACGTTTTTCTTCACTCAACGTGTGGTGGACACCTGGAATGCGCTTCTAGAGGGCGTAATAGGGCAGAGTATGGTACTGGAGGTTCAAGAAAGGATTGGACAATTTCCTGTTGGAAAAGGGGATAGAGGGGTATAGATTGAGGATTACTGCACAGGTCCTGAACCTGTTGGGCCGCCACGTGAGCAGACTGTTGGCCACGATGGACCTCAGGTCTGACCCAGCGGAGGCATTGCATGTTCTTATGTTCTTAAGCTAGTGTGCTTTCATTGGTCCAATATTTCTACCAAAATTGAAAGTTTTGTATTTTTATAGTTTTTGATCAAACTTTGTAGTCAAAATTTCATCTTTAGTTAAAGTTGGCATGGGAACCTTGATCCAACATGAATCACGTTTCACATACTTACCGTTGATGGGGGGGCCCGCGTTGCTAATCGGGGGGGCCCGCATTGCCGATGAATGCTGGAGGGGCCCATCGCCGTTTGGAAAAAACAATGTTGACGCCCTCCTTCATCGGGCCCCCTGACCATTTCGGGCCCTAGGCACGTGCCTAGTGGGCCTATTGGTTAATCCTGCCCTGATTGTGTATGTGTATATATGAAAAATGAATGGAAAAAATTATGTTATAATTAGTATTATTATGGGGGCGGGGTCTGGCTCGCAACTTAGCCTGTGTTTTGGATTTCGGCCCCTTAATGTGATTGAGTTTGACACCCCTGCTCTATTGCTTGCTAAGATGGCATTTGGTTTCATTTTATTTATATCATATGACTCAAAAACCTGACATAGCTAAACCAATCACAGAGCACTTGAACTGAAACTAGGGTCATCCTCTCTATTTCTGCATTGAGGTCATGATGAATAGCAGCTTTGTATAATTCAATATTCTGTATAAAAGTTCTTTATAATTCAATATTTCTTGCATTATTAATAATACTCAGTATTCTTTTATTAATTAAAATACAGATATACATGCACATAGGTTCACCTTCGAAGGAAGGATAAATTTGTGCTTGTGAATTTGAGCACTACTAGGAATAGTTCCAAGTGTCTATTTTATAAAGGTGTGGGGAGAACGGTATAGAAAATCGAACAAATAAATAAATATAGGGGTCCTTTAACTAAAGGGAATTATGACAACACACCGAACGCCTAAATAGAAATATATTAAAGCAGGGGTGTCCAACCTTTTGGCTTCCCTGGGCAGCATTGGCCGAAAAAAATGTTTCTGGGGCCGCACAAACGTGCAAACGCTGCAGCAAGACAGAGGAGGGAGCCGGCAAGACGGTAAACACCCAGGGTGCAGCAGAGATAAACACTGCATCGCCCTCGACCGGGGCTGCACAAAATACTTCACGGGGGCCGCATGCGGCCCATGGGCCATAGGTTGGATACCCCTGTATTAAAGCTATTTTGCTTCTTTGTGCAAACTAACCCACTCATTACCAATTTTTTAACATTATTTTTGGGAGGGAGGCCCCATCTGGAATACTGTGTGCAATTCTGGAGGCCGTATTATCGCAAGGATGTGCTGAGACTGGAGTCGGTCCAGAGAATGGCCACCCGGATGGTCTCGGGACTCAAGGATCTCCCGTACGAAGAACGGCTGGATAAATTACAGCTATACTCGCTCGAGGAACGCAGAGAGAGGGGCGACATGATCGAGACGTTCAAGTATCTCACGGGCCGCATCGAGGTGGAAGAAGATATCTTCTTCTTCAAGGGTCCAGCGGCAACAAAGGGGCATCCATGGAAAATCAGGGGTGGGAAACTGCACGGGGACACCAGGAAATTCTTTTTCACTGAAAGGGTGGTGGGTCGCTGGAATAGTCTTCCACTTCAGGTTATTGAGGCCAGCAGCGTGCCTGATTTTAAGGCCAAATGGGACAGACACGTGGGATCTATTCACAGAGAAAGGTAGGGGAGGGTCTTTGGGGTGGACAGACTAGATGGGCCGTGGCCCTTATCTGCCGTCTATTTCTATGTTTTTATGGGCAGAGAGCAGGTGTTCCTTCATTATACAGCTAGTGATTTGTGAATAGCGTGTGCTAACTGGATATCACAGAACTAACACAGGAAAGTTCTGCGTTAAAATGTGTTAAGCCCTGATTATATTGCACTTTAGATGCCTGTGGTGCCTTTATAAGAGAGGTGCTTTTTGGAACTGTACAGAGAAGGGTAATGAAAATAATAAAGGCGATGGAATGACTTCCTTCTGAGGAAAGGCTAAAGTGGGTAATAATAAATTTATTCTTGTATACTGCCCATCCGTGCCAGAAGACGTATGAGGAGAGACTGGAAGCCCTGAATATGTATACCCTAGAGGAAAGGAGAGACAGGGGAGATATGATTCAGACGTTCAAATACTTAAAGGGTATTAACGTAGAACAAAGTCTTTTCCAGAGAAAGGAAAATGGTAAAACCAGAGGACATAATTTGAGGTTGAGGGGTGGTAGATTCAGGGGCAATGTTAGGAAATTCTACTTTACGGAGAGGGTAGTGGATGCCTGGAATGCGTTCCCGAGAGAGGTGGTGGAGAGTAAAACTGTGACTGAGTTCAAAGAAGCGTGGGATGAACACAGAAGATTTAGAATCAGAAAATAATATTAAATATTGAACTAGGCCAGTTACTGGGCAGACTTGCACGGTCTGTGTCTGTGTATGGCCGTTTGGTGGAGGATGGGCAGGGGAGGGCTTCAATGGCTGGGAGGGTGTAGATGGGCTGGAGTAAGTCTTAACAGAGATTTCGGCAGTTGGAACCCAAGCACAGTACCGGGTAAAGCTTTGGATTCTTGCCCAGAAATAGCTAAGAAGAAAAAAAAAAAAAAAAAAAAAAAAAAAAAAAATTTACATTGAATAAGGTGGGCAGACTGGATGGACCATTCAGGTCGTCATCTACTATGTTGCTATGTTCCGGGCGGTTAACAGAGAAGAAGAACTGTACAATCAGTGACATATACATAAAAAAAGATAGTACATAATGATAAGATAAAAATGCATAATTATTTGACAAACTTATCAAATAGATTTTTAAAAATTTTCTAAAAATACAATAAGAATCTATTTGAAAGGTCAGCGGGCTTAACCAAGAGTTCATTTTCCCTAATTGAAATGCAAGTGTCCTATTCAAAAATCTGTTATAACGACAGGCCTAGACTGAAGGGTACATAAACGTAAGATTCATACGGGTATTTTTAGATGATCTATAAAAATTAAATTGGGAAGTTAGGGTAGGGTTGGGCTTTTCAGCTTGGAGAAGAGACGGCTCAGGGGAGATATGAAAGAAGGCTATAAAATAATGACTGGGGTGGAATAGGTAGATGTTCAAAGGAAGCTCTAGAATGAGGGGGTATAGGATGAAGGTGAAAGGGGACAGATTAAGAAGTAACCTCAGAAAATACTTTTTCACGGTGGAACCGGTGGAATCAAAAAGTGTATCTGACTTCAAGACAGCTTGGGACAAGTATGTTGGATAAGAACATAAGAATTGCTGCTGCTGGGTCAGCCCAGTGGTCCATCGTGCCCAGCAGTTCGCTCACGTCCAGACCAGTCAAAGACCAGTGCTCTAAATGAGCCCAGCCTCACCTGCGTACTTTCCAATTGAGCAGGAACTTGTCGAACTTTGTCTTGAATCCCTGGAGGGTGTTTTCCCTTACGACAGACTCCGGGAGAGCGTTCCAGTTTTCTACCAGTCTCTGGGTGAAGAAGAACTTCCTTATGTTCGTACGGAATCTATCCCCTTTTAACTTCAGAGAGTGCCCTCTCATTCTCCCTACCTTGGAGAGGGTAAACAACCTGTCTTTATCTACTAAGTCTATTCCCTTCAGTATCTTGAATGTTTCAATCGTGTCTCCTCTTTTTGAGAAAGAAGAGGCCCAGTTTCTCTAATCTCTCGCTGTACGGCAACTCCTCCAACCCCTTAACCATTTTAGTCGCTCTTCTCTGGACCCTTTCTAGTAGTACCTTGCCCTTCTTCATGTACGGCGACAAGTGTTGGACGCAGTACTCCAGGTGAGGGTGCACCATGGCCCGGTACAGCGGCATGATAACCTTCTCCGATCTGTTCGTGATCCCCTTCTTTATCATTCCTAGCATTCTGTTCGCCCTATTCGCCGCCGCCGCACATTGCGCGAATGGCTTCATTGACTTGTTGATCAGAGCTCCCAAGTCTCTTTCCTGGGAGATCTCTGAGGTGGGGATAGTAGATGGCATGTTCGCATAGGTTTATTTAGTGTGCAGATTCAGCCTCCCCAGACCGCAAAACGAAACAGCTTTACCATAAGCACAAAGCTGTTTCTTTAGCAGATATTTATTATCTATTGATATTTAAAATCTAATTTAAAGAATATGTATTGAAACTGCACACTTAAGAAACATTTAAGTACTGCTTACGTATTAAATGAGATATTGAGATCAATTTGAAATTATTGGCCAATGATGATATGCCATGTGACGCGAGCTGCAGTGAAAGTGCTTGAGCATTGACTGGTGCCGCTGAGGTCATTGTGTGAGTGTTGAGAAACCAGTAAAAAAAAAAAAATTGTGATGAGACTTGGTTGAAATGAAGATCATTTTATAATTCTATAATGGCGTCATGATGCCAAGATTTTGTTACAGAATACTAGCATAAGGTCTGCATAGGTGTGCCGATGGGTAGATACATCCTCTTATGCCTTGTCAGTGGCAGGCAGGGCAGGATTAACCAATAGGCCAAGTAGGCTCCTGCCTAGGGCCCGAAATGGTCAGGGGGGCCCGATGAAGGAAGGCATCAACATTGTTTATTCCAAATGGCGATGGGCCCCTCCAGCATCGATTGGCAACGAGGGGCTTCCCCGATTGGTAACGCCCCCCCCCCCCCCATCGACGGAAAGTAAGACAAGCAAGCAACGTGGGTAAGAAAGGCAACGGGAACTGTAATTGTGCAAGCGGTGCTGCTTGCCCAGAGCTTCCCTCTGATGCAGCTTCCTGTTTCCGCCTGGGCGCATGGTGGGGTGGGGCGGGGCAGGGGGCCCAGTGTACTAATGTGCCTAGGGGCCCTCGATGAATTAATCCTGCTCTGGTGGCAGGCATTAGTTGACACAACTAGATGTGCCAAGTGATGTGCGTATTTTACAGTAAAACTACACATGTACCTGGGAGATACACCCATAATCCACCCCCCATGGCATGTACAGTAGATGCTACGTTATAGAATAGCACCTGAGCACATTAGTTCCTAATTGTCAATTAATAGAACCATGACGCACCTAAGTGCCACTTCATAGAGTTGCGCCCACTGTGTCTAATATCACTTCTGTTAGCCCTCCTTGGTCATTTGAATTTGGAGCTTAGAAATAAGTTTAAGTAAATGAATAAACAAATAGAAAAAAGACATTTTTGTATTCAGCTCAACAGATCTCCTCGTGTCTTTTACCTAAAAATTTCAAATCCCTCACCACATGCCCTCCGCATCAACTCCATTCATGCCAGAATCTATTCAGCACTGGAATCTGTGTGACGCTAAACATTTATTCATATTCTGATAGCTGTCCTGCACACATGCACAGTATGTGCTTTTAAGAAAAGAGTGCACACACAACAATTTTGCTCTCATGATGGAAAAAAAGCCCCAAATGAATATTCCCCAAAACAACACAGGAAAATTCTTTCTGACTGTCCATCTCTTCATGGTGGGAGACGAGTAAGGATCGCCAGTTGCAACAGCTGTAAGCAGCTAGAGGCAGGCGGCATGGGTAGGATTTGACTTCCAGGGTGGCAGGAGTGATAACAACTGTGCATTGTAGGTGCAAGATCTACATGCTGATCTTGAGATGCCACTCCACTAAAGCTTCTGTGGTATTCTTTGTCTATGACATACTGTAGATCGAAATGAATCCTTGTCACCATTTCATTGTTATGTATTCTGAACAGCAGGTGGCGATGTTGTAGAGGTTACTTTTTTCCCCATTGCCAGAAGGTGTTTTAGTCACAGTGATTTTGATGGTGTTCTTGTCTACCTTTTCTCCCATAACTGGGCTAATTATTTAATGAAAATCCTGAATAAATCTGCTGTGTCATACATAGAAGCCATTTGCATTTTCCCCTCAGATGTGAAGAAATGTGCAAAGTTGTATCTTGTTCCCAGTTCGCACCTTAGCACATTAAAACATGCAAATTCTGACAGAGTGGGAGATTTCTACTGTGTAAGTCACAAATATATGACTTGTGACTTTTAAACTAAAGTTATACCTTTTATTCACATCTCAGAATTTGCTTTATTTAGATGTTTAGGATCACGAAGCTATATTTATAAAGAAATTTGCGGTATGCAGATTGCATTGTAGGGATATAATCAGGGCCATAGCAAGCCATGTGTGGGAAATGCAGCCACACAGGGTGTAATGTAGGCAGGGGCTCCAAAATTGTGTTCTGTCCATTGCCTTCTCCGTTTGGTTGTGATGCAGAGGGCAAGATAGGAGTTCTAGGGGATGTGTCACACGGGGCATGGGGCATGTTTCCAGCTTGGGACAGTCCTGGATATAATGACAGTAAAACCCTGTTATCCTGACATATTGAAAGAGGAAATGGGACAGTCACTGATATCTGTGCTCTTCTGCACTTGTTAACTATATCACTCTTACATAGGTTTCAAAAACTTAGCTACAAAAAGCATTCTAAACAAAACCATTTTACTCAAGAAAGTGACATAGTGGTGGGGGGGGCGGACCCCCCAGATGTCTTGGTGGGAGTTCTAGCACCTCTCCTCTGCCCCTCCCCTGCTTCTTCTTCACCCCGCCCCCGCTGCACGCATGCTTTCCCTCCCTCCCCCCGAATCTCTCTTTGCCGGCATGAGCAGCACCTCCAATCTGCTAGTTGCGCCGGCCTCGGCTCTTCCTCTGAAGTCACTTCCTGGTTGCGGGACCAAGAAGTGACGTCAGAAGGAGAGCTGAGGCCGGCACCAGCAGCAGGTTGGTGATGTTGCTCTTTGAGTGTTATGCTAAGTGTACTTTGCTGAGTGAATCAAAATTATCTCATGCTAATCTAATCTAATCTAAACCTTAAGTTTATATACCGCATCATCTCCATGAGTATGGAGCTCAACATGGTTTACAAGAACTTAAAATAGTGCGTAGAGAAGAAGAAAAAGGATTACATGAACTTATGTGTAGAAGGGGGGAGAGAAAGGGGGGAAGGATAGAGTTACAATTTGCTGAAAAGCCAGGTTTTTAGTTGTTTGCGGAATAACTGAAGGGAGCTCAGGTTCCGCAATGGGGTGGTGAGGTCGTTCCACAGACCTGTGATTTTGAAGAGAAGGGATTTTCCCAGTTTGCCTGCATAGTGAATGCCGCGTGGAGAGGGAAAGGCTAGTTTATGCCTTTGGCCAGTTCTGGAGGAGTCGGGACTGGAGGAGTTGAAAGACAGTGGGATAAGAGGAGGCAGGATTCCGTGAATGATCTTGAAAGCCAGGCAGGAACATTTGAAATGGATTCTGGAGATTATTGGGAGCCAGTGAAGTTTGGCAAGGAGTGGGGAGGCATGGCAATAATAGTTGGTATCACATGTGCTAATGACCTAAGTAAGCAGCATGGAGATGAAGAATCATAAAAGGCTCAATGTTTAAAACAAAAAAGTGTAGTTACTTACCTGTAACGTAGGTTCTCCGTGGACAGCAGGATAGTCAGCCACATATGGGTGTTGTCCCAACACCTCCCAATTTGCGGATAAGCTCTCCAATAGCTCAGAGAGATTTTTTTTTTTTTTTTTTCTCTGAGCATGTGCAGTGCCCGGGCCCCACTGGGCATGCCCGAGCCCTACCAATTTCCCCCTGCTTCCCCCTAATCCCCAGGATGTTCCTAGCTGTGGCCGGGTCGGCCATATGGGGAGGCGGGTGGGTTGTGTGGCTGACTATCCTGCTGTCCACGGAGAACCTACGTTACAGGTGAGTAACTACACTTTCTCCTAGGACAAGCAGGATGAGTCAGCCACATATGGGTGACTCCCTAGCCGAGGGATGGACCGACTGGACCTGCGCCTTAGCGCTTTGTGCATCCCTCGCCTGGCTGTGGAGGCCGAGCCGGGCAGGGTAATCAGGCAAAGCAGGTAAAGTTGTGGAAACAAGGTTTTAGATAAAGTGCTGTGTTAACTGAGCAATAATACTCACAGAACAGTGAACTGGTCAATGACAATCAATGAACAGTGAGAAACCAACTGGTCAAAAGTGACAATTCGTAATTGCATGTGAGAATTCATACTTGCCTATTCCACATTCAATCTAGACAGGAGTGCTGGAAGACCTACTTAACTCACAGAACTGCGAAAAGTGGTCAATGACAATCAATGAATAGTGAGAAAACCAACTGGTCAACAGTGACAATTCTTAACAACTGGTCAACAGTGACAATTCGTACTTGCATATGAGAATTCATACTTGCCTATTCCACATTCAGACTAGACAGGAGTGCTGGAAGACCTACTTAACTCACAGAACGGCGAAAACTGGTCAATGACAATCAATGAACAGTGAGAAAACCAACTGATCAACGGTGACAATTCATAACTGGTCAATAGTGACAATTCGTACTTGCATATGAGAATTCATACTTGCCTATTCCACATTCAGACTAGACAGGATTACTGGAAGACCTACTTAACTCACAGAACAGTGAAATTGGTCAATGACAATCAATGAACAGTGAGAAACCAACTGGTCAACAGTGACAAATCGTACTTGCATGTGAGAATTCATACTTGCCTATTCCACATTCAGTCTAGGAAGGAGTGCTGGAAGACCTACTTTATCAATATCTATAACACCCTACTTGAACAGTGTTTGTCGATATTTATAACACCCTACTTGATCAGTGTTTGTCAAGGCTGTGCTAGTGGTTGCTGTCCCTCCCGGGAGGGAACCTGTGCTTGGTGAAGGTGTGCATGGAGGACCAAGTGGCTGCATCGCAGATGTCCCCTATTGGTATGTGGTGCAGATGTGCCGTTGTGTTGGCTATGGTTCTGCGCTGGTGGGCGTTGGCTCCCACCTGCGGTTGATGCTGCGCTTTTCTATAGGTGAAGGGGATGCACTCTTATATTCAGCGCGCGCGCCTGCGTTTGGTGGCCGGAAGTCCTGGTCTGTTTTGGTCGTAGGAGACGAACAATTGAGGCTTGTCTAATCTGCTGAATAGTCAGGGCCCGCACACAGTCCAGGAGGTGTTGCTGAGGTGGCAGTGTGCCTCCCTGTGGGGAGATGTAGAGTGCCGGGAGGCACACTGAAGCCGCCTTCGGCAAGAATCGGGGGTGGGTTCTGGGTACCACCCTGTTCTCATGAAGGAGTGTGTCGGTAGACACGATGGTCAGGGTTTTCCCAGCCAGGAATACGGGATCTGCCTCCCCCAAAGGTTTGAAGGGGTCGAGGTGAGAAGATGCGGCACCAAGTTGAGGTCCCATCCGGGCGGTGGTGGTCTGAACGGTGGGTGCAGATTGGACAGTCCCTTCATGAAATTTTGTGATTACTGGATGCCTCGACACTGGTTTGCTGTCTAGGCCAGCGTGGTATGCCGTGATTGCACTTAGGTGGACCTTGATGGAAGTGGGTTTTAGGTCCCCCTGAGATAAGCTCAGTATGTACTGCAAGATGTCCGGTATGGGGCAGTTGTAGGGGTCTCGCTGCGTGTCTGTGCACTGGTAGCGGAACCTTCTCCCTTTCAACCCATAGCGTTTTCTGGTTGAAGGTCTTCTGGCTGCCATAAGTGTGTGCTCCATGTCTTGTGGTAGGTTCATCCTCTCATCATCCATGCGGTCAGGGCTAAGGAATGCAGGTCGTGGTGGAGGGGGTAATGAGAACTGCACTGATCGGGAGCGGGGAGAGGTGGGTGAACCGCTATCCCTTGCCGGAACGGGAACCATGGTTGCAGGAGCCCGATCAGGGCAATCATGATCACCGTTGCTCTGTCCTGAAGAATCTTCTGCAGGACTTAGGGTGTTCCAACTCACAGACAGACCGTCGGGGCTGAGATGGCGATGGGTTGATCTCTTTGCGCAGAAGGTCGAGTATTTTGAGTTCAGTTCGGTTCCAAACAGGTCGATGCACGGTGTGCCCCAGGTGCTGAAGATCTTCTTCATCGCCGCTGGGTTGAGACACCACTCATCGGGATCCAGCTGGTGGCTGAGTCTTTCTGCCAGGTCGTTCTGCTCCCACAGGAGGTAAGTTGCCTGGATGGTGCATTGAATGGAGTTGGAGAACTCCCACATGTGGCAAGCTTCCTTGCATAGCGAGGTTGACCCTGTCCCTCCCTGTTTGCTGATATAGTGCGAGGCCACCTGGTTTTCTGTTTGGGTGAGGACTACCCTGCCTGTTTGAAGGTTTCGAGGGCATTCCCTAAGGCCCTGAGCTCCAGTGGGTGGGTGATCAGAGGTTGGGTACACTGGTCCCAGTGACATCTGAGGTGCCCTTTCTGCGATCACATGAGTAGTCTGGTGTGCTGCACAACAAAGACCGGAGCGTGCTGACAATGAGCTGCTGGCAGGGATGCACTGGGCCAGGGATGTCATGGTGTCGATCTGGTAGTTCCGTAGGACGGCCTTGGTCTGCGTGGTGTCGATGACTGCCCAGATGAACGATATCCCCTGGGTGGGTATCAGGTGGGGTTTCATGTAGTTGATGAGGAACCCCAGTTCTTGGAGGAGGGTTATGGTGGTTGACGGGGCTGCCAGCTGTCGAGATAAGATAGGACACGCACCCCTTGAAGGCGAGGAAGTGCCACTGCCACGCACTTTGTGAACGCTCTTGGAGCCGTTGAGAGTCCAAGGGGCAGGACCTTGTACTGGAGGCATCTGTCTTGGCTTTAGAAGCGACGATGCCTCCTGTGGGCTGGGTGCATGGGATACTAGCCAATACTCGGGCTGTAACAGGGCCAAGACTTTACCCAGAGAGTGTATGCATCTGTTGAGCTTACAGAGATCCAGGGACGAGCGTTGTTCTTGTCCATGGTGACGCGGGGGTTCCTGGAGTAGAAACCCCTTGGTGATCTCCTCTGTTCGTCACCGCCTCTATTGATTCTGCCGAAGCAGGTCCTCTCCTTGCTGCAGGAAAGTTGGGTCGTCAGATGGAGGGTGCCCCGCCCACTCGGGGAGGGGGGAGGCGGGAGTGGAGACGAATTCGGAATCCCTGCTTGATGATGCTGAGGGCCCACTGGTCGATGGTGATCCTGGGCCAAGCCTTCACAGACAATCTTATCCTGCTGGGCTGGAGTGTGGTCAAGGTTCTGTTTTTGTCTTGGGGAGAGGGCTGCCCTTGGATGCCCCTGCCCCTCGGGCGGTGCTTGTTTGCGTAGCAGTTATGTTACTGTTGCGAGCGCTGGGGCACAGACTGCTGCCAGTGTGGACTGGCTCAGTTGTGAGCTGGAGTCTCTATTTTATTTTATTTATTTATTTCCTCTCACTGGCCTCCTGATAAAGCCGCATCTGGAACTGGAGCGCAGTAATTCGTGCGCTCAGCATTGCGCCCTCGAAGGTCTTTTTCCCCGTGGAAACCAGGGTTTTTCAGGTCCTTCCCTGACGGGGGTTGGAGGGGAGGGTCGTGCTGCCCTGTTTCTCTTAAGCTACCGCAATGTCCATGTATGGCTGCTGCGGGTTGTCGAATCCCTGGGCTGGAAAGATCTGGTACTTCAATCCCAGTCTCCTTGATGTTGGTTGCCCTGAGGAGGGAGTCAGCCAAATCTCGTCTCTGCAGTCCAGGAGGTTCTTGTGGACTGGAATCGCCACTGCCTGCGTGAAGTACTGATACTGGTAGTTCAGGCCTTGTAGTACTCTGTCTTGGGTACTTGTTGTCTACCCACGTGGATCTTGAGAAAGGCTGTGAGTTTCTGGAGGGACTTGGGGTGAGTCCTCGTTTGTGGGGTTTTTTGTTTTTTTTTAAGTAAATATTTATTTATTTTTGTGGGTGGTGACTCGGGGCATGGCTGGAGGCTGGTGTGTAGCTTGTTCCTCCGTTGCTTGTGTGCATGGCATGCCGCTGATCCGCGCCATGTTGTTGTGCGTGGCTCCCTCTAAAGGGGGACATAGTGGGGAGTGTAGCCCGCTGAGAGAGGAGTGGGTCAGCAGGAGGATTAACTGTGGCTGCTGGTCCCACCCCTGGTGGTTCGCAGGTTCATGTGCTGCTCCACTTGACTGATTGGGTGGCTCCATGTACCCCACCGCCTTCTCTGTCTTTCTTGAGAGGGGGGGAGAGCCTGCAGAGAAGGGGCAGGATGCACCCCTTCATCTGTGCCAGTGCACCTGGCTGCGTTTCCCACTGTGCCTGGAGGCAGAGAAAGAGGAGTGATAATGCCTCTTGAGTGGGCTTCTGCTGCTGTACTGCCTATTGTATATTAAACTGTACAGCGCTGCATATGCCTTTCAGTGCTATAGAAATCATGAATAGTACAGAGTCCCTCATGCTAGCTGGAAAAGCACTCTGCCTAGGTTTTATGAAGAGCAAACAGCTTTTTAGACAGAGGAGTTTCAAACCCCCACCTTTGGAGAGGCAAGGTCTGACATGCCGCATCTCTGAAGATATCAGCACCCTGCTGAGAAAGGCAGACTCCTCGTTCCCAACCTGAGAGGGGGAGGGGGGGCGGGGTGGGAAAGGTGTGAATTGTAGACTCTGCAGGACCCCAAGAGTGAAAGAAACATCGAGTTGTTTATTTATTTTTTTTTTTTTCAGCATGTCCTTTATAAGCTGAACTCTGGGGCAGCATGTCTCCTACTGGGGGGAGAGGTCTGCAGGTCCCCTCCAAGAGAAAGAAGCATGGGAGATTCTTTCTCCTTAAATTCAGATTGGGAGGAGGGTGGGGCAGAGCCCTCGGGGCTGCAACAGATTATCAGAGGTTTTCCCAAAAACAAGCAGATAGGACTTACCTTTGAACCCCAATCGGCTCCCTTCAGAGGCTGGCTGTAAGAGGCAGCATGCCGTCTGGAGGGTGAAAGCCCCGATCTGTTGCTTGCAGAGGCTGTGGATTAGAGAGTTGCGCGGGGACAGAAATCCCACCCATCCCCACCCGTCCCCGCCAAAGTCCCACCCGTCCCCACCCGTCCCCGTGAGGACTCCCACCCGTCCCCACCCGTCCCCGTGAGGAATCCCTCCATCCCCACCCGTCCCCGCGAGGATTCCCCTCCGTCCCCGCCCGTCCCCGTGAGGAATCCCCTACGTCCCCGCGAGGAATCCCCTACGTCCCCGCCCGTCCCTATAAACTACAGAAATAGTTATTTCATTTAATTATGCTACTGAATTAAAGGTTCTGGTAGAAACCCATTTAAAAATAAACAAAAAGACTTTATTAATTTGGAAATATTAATTGGGAAGAATACATACTTTGTAAACGGGTTTCTACCAGAGCCTCTAATGTTTATAAATTTTTATCAACACAACTAATATACTACTTTATCCTTAAGCAAAAAAATAAAAAAAAAAAAAGAATTTTTTTCCTACCTTTATTGCCTGGTTTCTGCTTTCTTCATGTTCTCATTCAATTCCTTCCATCCACTGCCTCTCTTCTCTCTGTGTCTTCCATTTGCTCTGTTACTGTGCCTCTCCCTTTCTCCCCCCTCCCAAATTGGTCTGGCACCCATCTTTTTCCCTCCGCTCCCCCCATAGTCTGGCACCTCTGCCTTCTTCCCTGCCAGCGTCTTCTTCCCATTCCCTCTTCCCCATTTCCTTTCAGTGTCCTTCTCCCCCACCATCTTCCCCATGTCCTGTCAGGCAGCATCCTTCTCGCCCCTCTGCCTTCCCCATGTCCTTTCAGCGGCCTTCTCCACCCCTGTTTTCCCCATGTCCTTTCAGTGGCATTCTCCACCCCTTTGTCTTCCCCAGTGCTTTCAGGGTCCTTCCCCCCCCTCCTCCCGTTTACCCCATGTCCTTTCAGCGTTCTTTTCCACTCCTTTGTCTTCCCCAGTGCTTTCAGCGGCCTTCTCCCCCCTTAAGCGTCTTTTCTTCTCCACTCCACCTTTCCTCCCTCCCTGCCTCCACCTTTGTGGCGCTTTTGCACCGGACCGACAACAGAACAGGCCCGGTCGGACAAATCTCCCTGTCCTGTAGCCGCGAATCTAAATTACCTTCTTACAGTAGTAGTAGTGAAGCTGCTGTAAGAGGTAATTTAGATTCGCGGCTACAGGGCAGGGAGATTTGTCGGCCGGGCCTGTTGTCGGTCGATCGGGGGACCTGACCGGCTGTGCACATTCTCCGGGGCGGACCGCCCCCTCCCCCCTCTTTCGTTCGCCATTAACTTCTTCCTACCTGCCCTGCCGCACACAGCCTACCGGAAGTCTTCCTGATGTCAGCGCTGATGTCGGAGGAAGGGAGGGCTTTGCTTAAGCCCTCCCTCCGACGTCGAGTGCACTGCGATCCAACCCCGCAGGAACCCTGCGACCCTCGGAGGCGTCCCCACGGGATCCCCGTGACCCAAAGGGGGAACCCGCGGGATCCCCGTCATCCCCGTTCCCGTGCAGCTCTCTACTGTGGATTGACGCAGCAGCATGCAAGACTCCTATCGGCTGCCCTGCAGAGGATGGCTGTGTGGCAACATGCAGGGATTCCTGGAGAGATCTCTCGGTCTGGCGAGACTCCTATCGGCTGCCCTGCAGAGGCTGGTTCTAAGCGGCAACATGCAGGGACTCCGGGAGATATTTCTCTACCGGGCCAAGTGCAGGCGGGGGGATTAGCTGAGCCAGGGCATCCTGGAGGCTCCTTGCCACTGTAGCATGTGGATCCCCCGCTGCTGCATTCTGATGAGGATGGCTGCTGGAGGAAGATTCTCGGGCCTCACTTCTCTTCATGCCCTGCGGAGGCTGGCTGTAAGCAGCAACATGCAGGAACTCCTGGAGAGATCTCTCGGTCTGGTGAGACTCCTATCAGCTTCCTGCAGGGGCTGGCGGCTAGCGACAGCATGCAGGACTTCCGGGAGAGATTTCTCGACCGGGCAAGTTGCAGTCGGGGGGGTTGACTGAGCCAGGATGTCCTGGAGGCTCCTCACCGGATTCGTCTGTGGATCCCCCGCTGCTACGCTCCAACGAGGATGGCTGCTGGAGGAAGATTCTCGGGCCTCACTTCTCTTCATGAAGTCTCTCAGTGCCCTCTTCCTTAGCTTGCGTGCAAGTGGTGACATGTGCGCACAATGCAAGCCACACGGAAACCTCGAGCGCCGGATTCAATCAGTGGGCGCACAATTCATAAGGATCCAGTGTGTTCATCCTCCTCCTGCATCCCAGTTGTTTCTTTAGATAATTCAGGCATCTTCAAGTTGAGTAGAAAAGTTGTAATGGAGAGCTGTAGAAAAATCCGACCGATGGGAACGGGCGGAAACTAAAGACTGGGGATTAGGGGGAAGCAGGGGGAAATGGGTAGGGCTCGGGCATGCCCATTGGGGCCTGGGCACTGCACATGCTCAGAGAAAAAAAAAAAAAAAAATCTCTCTGAGCTATTGGAGAGCTTATCCGCAAATTGGGAGGTGTTGGGACAACACCCATATGTGGCTGACTCATCCTGCTTGTCCTAGGAGAAAATGTATGATATGCTTTGATGCTAGAGAAGGATTTTAGGCGTGCTGTGGACCACCAGAAGAACTAACAAATCAATTCTGGAAGAGATCAAACCGCGACGTCACTTGAAGCCCAAATGGTGAAGTTACAACTGTCTTATTTTGGTCCCACCATCAGAAGAGAGAGATCACTGGAGAAGGACATCATGTTTGGGAAGATTGAAGGAACCAGGCGAAGAGGGTGACCTGCAATCAGATGGCTGGACACGTTGAAAACAACCATGGGGATGATGCTGGAGGACCCTTCCGGACAAGCACAAAACTGATTTCTTTTTCAATCGGCAATTCATCAAGTCGCTAGGACTCGAACACGAGTCAATGGCACCTAACAACATCAGCCTGCTCTTATCAGAATGTTAATTTTATCCTAGGTGTAATTGGAAGCCAATGCTGTTCCATTAGCATGTGAGCTAAGTGATCTAATGTCTTAGCTGCAAATGACAATGAAGTTGCAGCGTTCTACATCAACTGAAAGCACGTAAGATTTTTTTATAGGAGACATTAGCTAAAAACAATCCATCTATTTATAGTCAGGTGCATAGATCAGTGTCTTTAGAGCACTATTACCCACTTTTGAAAAATAAAAAGAGAAAGAGCTCTATTGTCCAAATATGATCTTAAAACTCAGGGCCGTACAGTGGACTGTGCAGGTGGTACAGATGTACAGTGCACAAGGAGGTGAAGGCACCAAAATTGCTTCCTGTCTATAGGTTCCTCCTCTTGTTCATTGTGCTGAGGGTGGGGGTGCCGGGGATGTTCTGAAAAAGATTTGATTTCAATTTGCTACACAGCTGTTAAAATTACAGACCTAAAAATTCAAGTTTGGAGCTCAGGGCTAGGCATAACTCCTCCCCCCCCCCCCATTCTTCTGGCTGCTGCTGTTCCTGTTGTAAAAGCATTACGCTGCCTTCAGCGGCCCAAGAAGCTTTCTCTTTGCTACAGCTTCCTACTGCAATGACAGGAAGCTATAGCAACTTAGGGAAAGCTTCCGGGGCTGCTGAAGGCAGCATGTTTATTTCACTTACACTGCCTGCAAACTGAAAAGTGCAGCGCTAGAAAAAAAAAGGGGTAAAAAGTGCCGGATTCTGCTGGGGGTGGGGGGAGGGAGAGAGTACTACAGAGATGCTGAACTGTGGAAGTGGGGAGAAAAGGGTAAGAAGATGCCAGACCTCTGTGGGAAGAAAGAAAGAAAGGAAGGAAGGGAAGGGGATGACAGCAATGTCATATCACAGGAGGGGGGAAGGGAGGGAGAGAGATGCAGAGTAGGGAAGGAGGGGAGAGAGATATGCTAGAAAGCAAGGAGAGGAGACAGATAGCAGATCAAGGGAACTGGGGAAGGCAAGGAGGGAGATGGACAATGGGAAGGGAGAGGGAAGGAAGGAGAGAGATGCCAGACCACAGTAGGGGGGAGGAGGGGAGGGAAGCAGGGGAGAGTTGCCAGACTATGAGAAGGAGAGAAATGTACCACTGGAAGGGGAAGGAGAAGGGGGGAGGGAAGGAGAGAGAGATGCCAGACTACAATAGGAGGGATGGGAAGAAGGGAAGAGAGATATGCCAGACTGCAGGAAGGAGAAGAGAATGATACTAGATCATGGGAAGAGGGGAAGGGAAGGAGAGAGATGTCATACCATGAGAAAGACAGCCATGCCTACAGTGATGTTAGGCACTATAAAACGCCTATGGAGGCAGGATTCTGGCACTGAGTTTTTAGGCACCTTGAAACTCATTTTAAAACATCATTTAAATGGTGGTTTTTTTCACTGAGCTTGGGTGTCTAAAAAAACGACGCTGTTTAGAGCATCCGGGCCTAATTGGTATCTAACTCTGAGCAGTGGCGTAGCGCGGGTGCGCGGTGCACAGGGAGGTGGCACCTCTCCCCTCCTCTTCCTCGCCACCCCCCCCCCCCCGCCGTGTGAACTCATTTCATGTACATTTTAAATTTCGGGGCCAGCAGCCACCAACTTACTGCCCGCGTCGGCTTCATCGCTCTCTCTGACGTCACTTCCTAGGTGCGGGTCCCGGAAGTGACATCAGAGAGAGCGCCTAAGTTAAAAAGTTATGGGGGAAGAAGGGGGCGCGCACGCAGAAGGGGGTGGAGAGGAGGAGGGTTGCTGGCGCCCCGAGGAAGATGGCACCTGGGGCAGACCACCCCATCACTCTTTCTTTACTACGCCATGCTATCTTTTTTTTTTATTGTCAATTTTTTTTAGGTGCCATATATAGAATTGAGTCCTATATTCCTATGGGCTTTATGGCATTTAGCACTTGCTAATCATTAATGCCCGCTAAATCCGATAGTACATCTCAGTAAAAGGACCCCTAAGTATCATATCTTGCATGTTTTCATATACTGGTATACTGCCTAGAATTATGGACAGTTGTGGTGTATACATATTTTAAATAAATAATTAGATAAGCATGGCTTAGGAAAAGGCTATCTATAGTCACATCAATTATAAGTCAAGGAAGGTTGTAAAACTTACCGAGAGCAGTGAAAACGAAAACCTCATAACATTTCCAGAGTTCTCAGCGATGGCTATCTTGGTGCATTCCAGGTACGTTTTTATTGCCTCTAATTTATCCCCCGAGCGGACTCGAGCATATGATTTAACTGCACTAAGTACAAACATTTGCCCAGTGTTAGCAGTTAATGGCAGAGGCGTTTAGAAAATGTTCCTACGTGCTGCTAGAAGCTGCTGAAACTTTGGCCAAATGGGATATTTCTCACAGGGTTAACAGCACTCCGAAAAAGGCTTGCAGAGGAAAAAACACTTTATTAGCAGGCTACAATTGAATATTGTGAACCGGTGGCGCCTTCACAGAGACCTCCGGCCCACGCTTGGAGCCCTCTGATCAGCTCATCGAGGGCCACTAATGAGGTGGTGTTTGCTGCTCAGTCCTTTGACGGTATATTAAGTTTCCAAAAGGTTCAGAAGGATAGGGAAAGAGAAAAAAAAAATCTGCAACATTTGCACAAGCCTCAAACACTTTAAAATCCTAAGTAGCAACATTCCAGAGCTCAGATTGTGATGTCATAATGCCTCATTCCACCAATGCCTAAGCTCCGTCCTCATCTGCACAAGCCTCAAACACTTTAAAATCCTAAGTAGCAACATTCCAGAGCTCAGATTGTGATGTCATAATGCCTCATTCCACCAATGCCTAAGCTCCGTCCTCATCTGCACAAGCCTCAAACACTTTAAAATCATAAGTAGCAACATTCCAGAGCTCAGATTGTGATGTCATAATCCCTCATTCCACCAATGCCTAAGCTCCGTTCTCATCTGCACAAACACTTTAAAATCATAAGTGTCCGAGGCTTGTGTGGTTAAGGCAGAGCTTACATGGACAGTGACAAAACTCACAGGGACGGGACAGGGAAATTGAGTTCCTGCGGGGATGGGGACAAATTTGTCCCGTGTCATTCTCTACAAAGGAATAAGGAAGGTATTGCATGTGTAGTATGATGATGAGATTCATATCACGCATATGTATGCTCTATTTCTCAAAAATCTTAAAACATGTTTTTTTCAAAAAAGTCTTTGTTAGTAGTCTAGCTTGACCTTTACTTTGCACTGTCTGTTTAACTTTGTGTAACAAAAATGCTGTTTGTAACCCGTGATTTTAGACGTCTACGGGGTCCTTTTATTAAGGTGCGCTAACCGATTTAGCGCGCGCTAAACGCTAAGATGCTCGTAGGAATATAATGGATGTCTTAGCGTTTAGCGCACCTTAATTAAAGGACCCCTATGTTAGGAATTTAGGCTTAAAAAAAAAAAAAATTTGCACTGTATGTTTACTTTTATGTATCAATAAAGCTGATTGTAACCCATCTTGAGCATGTGTGAAAAACAAAATCACTCCCCAGTAGGGCCAGGCCCTGCAGACACTTGAATTCTCTCTGCTTCTTTTTCTCTTGGTCTACTAGTTTTGTGCTGCTTGATATTTTCAGGCTCTCTGTCACAACATTTTACAGCATGTGGTATAACATATTACTACTGGGTGCTGTAAGGCAAATGCTTAAACGCAAGGTCGCAGTTCTTCATATCGTGCCAAATAAACAGATATAAAAAAAAAACGGAAGCTGACTCATGCTGTCAGTGCTTTGTTTATATAATTGAAATGCTCTCTTGACTTGCATGCCCATTATCTTTGTTATAATGTTTCAGCCTTGACATCCCATCCCAGTATTCTAACTAGGTCCTTTCAGTTCTAATTATAAATAATGACATCCAGTGTTTAAGTGCAGTTCACTTTACAAACAGGAATAAAGTTAATTTGGTTTCATTAAGCATTCACTAATTCAGAATTTGTGACAGATGCAACACCCCATTACCATGCTGAATTATACAGTAATAAAAATTAATGCTTACAATAATGTTACCACCTATCAGCTTCTGGTGAACCAATTTCTCCTGGAGTCAACTGACCTTTTGTTTTTCTCCAGGTTATGTCTAGTAATTTTTGGCCGCCAGTTACTTTGGATCTGCTGGGGCAATTTGCAGAGCAACAGAGAAAATGCTGAAAACTCAATTATTTGCCAATGCCTTCTTATGCTAAGATATATTTCAGTTGATAATCGCCTTCTAGAATTTTTCTGACATCAATGTATGATTTAAAGCTTGTTTGTACTTCTGAATTGATTGAATTTGTGCTCTATCTCTATTATAACGATTAACGATGTTGTCTTAACATGTCTATGTTATATGTGATAATCAGAGGGAAACAAGATTTTATGTATGTGATATGGAAACCGCATAGTTGTATGTGGTATATAAATTTTTAAATAAACATGTTAGTGCCAGAGCTCTAAAGGCTGGATGTCGTGGTTAGAGGATTTCAAGGAACATCCCCATCCAAACAGCATTTAACACAGGACTCCTGAGTCAGGGAGTATCTATCTAGGAATTACTGATGCTAGACCCTGGGAATCAACGACTATGGTTGGAGACCCTCAGCCCGGGTATCCCCTATCCAGAGATCCTCTGCCCTGAGATACCCTGGCCAGAGAGCCTCACCCAACCCCCTACAGACTATTCCGGCCCCCTAGAGATCATTTATTTCTAAAATAAATTTTAGCCCACATTATCCTACAAAAAAATTTAGTATTGAATTTAAAATATTAGTAATGTAATGTAATTTATTTCTTATATACCGCTACATCCGTTAGGTTCTAAGCGGTTTACAGAAAATATACATTAAGATTAGAAATAAGAAAGGTACTTGACAAATTCCCTTACTGTCCCGAAGGCTCACAATCTAACTAAAGTACCTGGAGGGTAATAGAGAAGTGAAAAGTAGAGTTAGAGGAAAAATAAAAATAAAATAAACATTTAAACATTAGTGTTGGCCATAAAGATTTCTATGAAAGTGTTTCATCTTATTTAGCACCATTTGCTATTCCTGAGGTGCCAAGTAGATCCCTCAGGTCTCTGTACGATAATGGGATGATACCCATGCCTCAAAGGCATAGCGGATGTTATATGAGAGAGTTTGCAATTAGAATAGTCTGCAGAAAGTCCTCGATAGGTTCATCGAGACTTACTTTGTAGGTTCAGATATTATTCAATGGGCAAAATGTATGTTATAAGACACTTTGGGCCTGATTCTATAAATGGCACCTAGGTTAGCCATCGCGGTCTGCCCCAGGCACGATCTTCCTAAGAGTATGGCACCCCCCTTCTTCTCTGCCCCCTCCCGCTCCTCGCCACACATGCGTACCTCTTACCTTCTCCCATACCTTTTTTTACTTCCCCGGCGTGAGGTTGCTGCCCTCGTCAGCATCGGCGCTCTCTCCGACATCACTTCTGGGACCCGCGCCCAGGAAGTGACGTCATAGGGTGAGCCGACACCCACGTGGGCAGGCTGAAGTTGAAAAGGTACGGGGAAAGGGAAGGGGGCGTGTGGTGGGTGCGGGGGCAGGAAGGGATGCCACCCTTACTATGCCACTGTTAGCGATGCATAACTGAAATCCATGTGCAAACCTACATTGGCTTAATTGGTGTGGTAATTGACCACACCATTGAAGTCTAATTAAAAAAAAAAAAAAAAATCTATTGAGTTCCACGCAGAGCTCAGAGTGGCGCCTATCGGTGCCTACCTGAAAAGTAAGTGTACTTACGGGTGAAGAATAGGCCTAGTTGACTTAGGCATTGCTAGGCATCTGTGTTAGGAGCTGGTACGGCTATTTTTTTTTTTGGGGGGGGGGGCCATTTTCAAATCTAAAGATGTCCAAGCTATTGGCGTGTCCAAGCTGCCAGCATTCTTAGCAAACTGGCCCTACAGCCATTTGAGCAGAGCAGAGGGGAACGCTAGGGGGTACTGCAGTGAATGTCACATTTAAAAGTCCCAGGTACGCATCTCACTATAACCTGCTTATATTGTATGGTGAGCCCTCCAAAAACCATCTAAAATTTACTGTACCCGCCTGTATACTACAGCAATAGTCCTTATGCCTGCAGGTGTCATCTTTATGTAGGTACAGTAGGTTTTGGGGAGCTCACCATACAATAAAATCATGTTATGGTGTCATGTACCTGGAACTTTTAAATGTGACCCTCTGCTCTGCTGCGCTCAGATGTCTGTGTGGCCATCTGACACTGTATGGAGGGGATTGCTGAACTAAGAAGAGAATGATCTGAAACCATGTCAAAACATAGAATTTTGTTTCTTCATATTGGCATTTAATGAAATAAGATAACACTCTTTTCAGCTCCAGTGGCAAAATAATGCTCAGAAGTAGAGAATGACACAGTGACAAAATTCATCACCGTCCCCGTCCCCGCGGATAACCGCGGGAAATAATTCCATGTCATTTTCTAGTGTCTATTTCAACCTCAGTCCTTCTACACCAGCATTCTTCAAAGCAAAGCTTGCGGGTCAGTGGTTGTGCCCAATTATACTCTGATTCTTCCCTCTCTCCTTAAAGAGTGATATGAAGATGGTTTCCTGCGGTTATCCGCGGGGACGGGAACGGTGATGAATTTTGTCACCGTGTCATTCTCTACTCAGAACTTAGGAAGTTGGTTGCTTGGACTGAGAACTTTTCAGCACCTTCTCGAAATACAGGCTTGAATGTACGGGGGGGTCACATTTTTGGATGGTGGAGGGGGATGTTGACCATTAAGAGGGGGGGGGGGGCTATGCCTTAATCTCTCCAGTAATCATCTGGTCAGTTTGGGCACTTTTTTGTTCCTTATTTGTTTTTTTAAAACAGATCTACCGTGTTTCCCCGAAAATAAGACGCTGTCTTATATTAATTTTGGGCCCCAAAAACGCGCTAGGTCTTATTTTCGGGGAAACAGGGTATTTCAGCAGCCATTTCAAAAGCAAATTAAAAACCCGAACAATGAAAAATTGTCAGCTGCTTATCTGCTGAAGCTGTAACCTCACTGAGGCTAAAGAGCACAATCCACTTCATTTAGCACACTTCTGAGTAAAATTAGAAAGACTGTATTTAGATAGGTTTTTTTTTTCCCCTCCACAAACATAGCTTTATTGTGCAATAACTGACAGAACATGAGCTACATACGGTAGTATTCTCAGTACCTTACTACGGTACCATAGCTCAAAAACATGTGCTTGCTCAATCCTGCCAGCTTCCCTCTGCCCCCCGCTGCCGCAGCCCCCCCTCCCCCTCCCCGCTGACACTTCCATATCTCCCTCCCATCCGAACCCCGCTGACCGCGAGACCGAAATACCATATTCTAAACGGTAATGTCGGCTGCAATCTAGACAGGCTGCTTTGCGGCCTTCTCCTGCCCAGGCGTTCCATGTGTTGTGTTGCTAATGATGTCATCAGTGATGCGGCAGAGGAACGCCTCGGCGGGAGAAGGCCGCGAAGCAGCCTGTCTAGATTGCTGCCGACACTGCCATTTGGAACAAGGAATTTTGGTCTCGTGGTCGGCGGGGTTCGGATGGGAAGGAGAGACGGAAGGGACAGCGGGGGAAAGCGCTACTACCCCGGCGAATCCAGCACTTCAACTAGGGCTTATTTTTGGGGTTAGGCTTATATTAAGACCTACCCCGAAAATCATGCTAGGGCTTATTTTCGGGGAAACACGGTAGCTCCAAATGTCTAAAAAGAGCCCTAGACATTTTGTTAAAGGTTTGATTATCTCTGCGGAACAGCCGAGTCCTAAGTCCACCCAAAACACACCTCTAACAGGCTCCCTTAAGATATAGACGCACTGGAGACAAAACAACTAGAAATAAGTCTAGAAAGTCCGTTTTGAAAATGCTCACTTGGACATTTTTGCCTAGAAAAACATCCAAGTGCCAGTTTACGCTTTCGTTTGGACATCTGTATTTTTTTTTTTTTAAAATGAGCCTCATATCATTTAGCATAAACAAATGTCCAATAGCTCACGCTAAGCTTTAGGGCTCCTTTTACTAGGGCATTAATGCGCAGAATAGCGCGCGCGCTAGACCTTAACGCCAGCATTGAGCCGGCGTTAGTTCTAGCTGCATAGTGCGTGGTGTGGCGTGCGGTAATACCCTGTGTGTGCCAAAAACGTTAGCGCATCTTAGTAAAAGGAGCCTTTAGTAAAAAGGCTCCTAAGTTTGGCTGACAATAGGTCACAAATTTAAGAGCATCAATTTAGGGGTTCGGCTCTTTTTGAATATTGAGCCTTATGTTTCTACAGGACACTTTGGGCTCCTTTTATAAATGTGCGTTAGGGCTTTAACGCGTGCTGAATTGCCGCGCGCTCTAGACCAGGGGTAGGGAACTCCGGTCCTCGAGAGCCGTATTCCAGTCGGGTTTTCAGGATTTCCCCAATGAATATGCATTGAAAGCAGTGCATGCACATAGATCTCATGCATATTCATTGGGGAAAATCCTGAAAACCTGACTGGAATACGGCTCTCGAGGACCGGAGTGCCCTACCCCTGCTCTAGACCTTAACGCCGGCATTGAGCTGGTGTTAGTTCTAGAAGCGTAGCGTGTGGTGTAGCGCGTGGTCATTTCCTGCGTGCGCTAAAAACGCTAGTGCACCTTAGTAAAAAGGAGCCCTTTATTGAGGATTATAAAGAGTCTGACAGTTCTGGGATTTTGGGGGGATGGTTGGAGCTTGGTTTTCATTGTATAAGAAGACATTTTCCTTAGCAAGGACAATTTCTAATTGACTAGACATTTCAATAACTGCTGAGTTTGTGGCTTCAGCTTAGCAGAATCCTTATTATTGTTTAGCTTCTTTTCAATTAAATCGCAAATCCAGCTTCACATTCTTTTCAATATGCAATATAGATTGAACTAAAGCTCCAAGACTAATTCTGTCTGCTAAAGGTGAATTATTTAAAGCTGTGCTTAAGCGCTAGAAGCTGACATACTAATATCTGCAACAGAGGCCTTATTTCTCATGTTAAAGAAGATTGACTTCATAAATTAACGTCAGAAGAACCAACCATTCTGCTCACTATGAATTAGCATTGTCAGGGGATTTGCTGCCCCTCTATTTGAGGAAACTATTGATCAATGAATCCTACATAAATGTTTTCTTCAGCTCAAGACAGAGTTACGGGCTATGTAAATCAGAAGCAAGGAGTTACTATAACCTGTTTTCCTCCCCCTCCCATATGATATGTTTTGCAAATTGCCCAGATTCTCCCTGGGAAAAACTATGCCTGCAAACCATCATGCGAACATAAGAATAGCCATTGCAGTGACACTTCTGAGTCAGAGGCCACAAATAGAGAATGACACGGGCATAAATTTTTCCCCGTCCCTGTGGGAACTCATTTTCCCCCCCTGTCCCTGCAAGTTCTTTTCCTGTCCCTGCCCCATTCCTGCAAGCTCTCTCCTCATCTGCACAAGCCTCAAACACTTTAAAATCATACTTAGCAACATTCTAGACTCAGATTGTGATGTCATAATGCCTCATTCCACCAATGCCTAAGCTCTATCCTCATCTGCACAAGCCTCACACTTTAAAATCCTAAGTAGCAACATTCTAGAGCTCAGATTGTGATGTCATAATGCCTCATTCCACCAATGCCTAAGCTCCGTCCTCATCTGCACAAGCCTCAAACACTTTAAAATCATAAATGTTCAAGGCTTGTGCGGTTAAGGCAGAGCTTACAGGAATGGGGCAGGGATGGGAACAGTGACAAAACTCGCAGGGCCAGGACAGGGAAATTGTGTTCCTCCAGGGATGGGAAAAAAATTTGTCCCCGAGTCATTCTCTAGCCACAAACTAGTGTTCGCCAGAATCTTTCTAACATGTGCCCTAACTGGATATCGCTGTTGAGCAATGGCTGAGTCTCCTTTCCCTCAGAAGCTCTGATGTGAACATTGCCTCAGCATGTGCTATGCCCAACCTCAACTACCTACAGAATGCAAATCCTGACCTGAATATCTAACACAGGCAGGGCTGGCTCACTCAATTTTTTAGAGCACTTGGTAAACTTCCATAATGCACAATGTACCTCCAGGCAGTTTACAGTAAAATTCAGAAGAAAGGAGTCCTTTTATTAAGCTGGGCTAAAATGTGGTCGATGGTAGCTCCGGTGCGAGGTTTTCCCTCACACTGAGGCTCTTGTGATAGTGTCTGTTAATCGAACATGTCCAGAGACAAAAACGAGAAAGAAATGGGGGGCTTTTCACCTTCTATAATAGCTATACTGCTTAACTTATTCCAGTTATACTCTTCCTGAAGTTCTGCATGATTTCAATGGCCACAAGGTATTTTTTTAAAGATGCAACACAATGAAATGAAATCAGCGTTTAAAATGGTAAAATTAATTGGCCCTGGCTGCTTATAGTTCTTTGAGATTCAGCTTATGGTTAAGTTGTCTCCAAATGGTGCGGTCTCATTTCTTTTATTTTCCTAAATAGGCAAATCTTGTAGCTAGATCAAAATATATTTTGCTGGGCCTCTGTTGTGTGTGTCTCCCTGACACCTAAGATATTAGTAAAAAAAAAGTCCCAGCATTTTTAGAAAGATTTTTAATTCCATACACTCCTGTAAGATCTCTTAGATAATAATAATAATAATAATAACTTTATTCTTGTATACCGCATTACCATGGAAGTTCTATGCGGTTAACAGAAGAAGAGACTGTACATTTACAGCGATGTTACAATTTCGTTAAGGTTAGATTTACATTTTGGACGATACAAATTCGGTCAGGTTATCTTTACATTTTTTGACAATAAATATGCTGTGAAGTTATTTTGGCAGTTAGGTTATATGTTCAGAGCGGTTACAATTGCTATAGTTAGATACAGCAGCGTTACAGATTGCAGTGTTGCATGAGGTAGTAAGGGTTTAGGGGGAGAGGTCAGGAGGGGAGGGGGGAGGAGGGAGGGTTGATCAGAGGAATTTGTCAAAGAGGTAGGTTTTGGTTAACTTCCGGAATGTTTGATAGTGGGGGGAGTTGGAGATAAGGGTAGAGAGGCATTTGTTCCATTTGCCCGCTTGGAATGCTAGAGATCGGTCAAGGAATTTTTTGTAGAGGCAGCCCTTCATGGAGGGGAAGGAGAACAGGTAGGTGTTTCGTGTGCGAGAGGGGCGTGCAATTTCAAGGTGATCAGAAGAAAAATCCCTGCTGGTAACTCCCTCACTAAAAACTATTTATTCAAGGAGGGATTCGATCTTTTCTGTTACAGCTCCCCAAATTTGGAACTCTCTTCCTCTCAATATAAGAGAAGAAAAATGACCTACTGAATTTAAAGGCCTACTAAAAAGCTGGCTGTTTAAGGACGCCTTTAACTGACCCTTTTCATAATCACATTATCTCATTCCCTGGAATTTATCTGGACAAGGAACACTGTTAAGTAGAAATTAAGTGGGTACCGTTACCCAATCTTTTGTTTACTTACCCTTCCTTTTTATTTATGTTCGAATTGTATTTAATCCATTTTTCCCCTCTCCTCTTCCTCAGTGTTTTTACGTCATGATTGTCTTTAATGTCCTGTTTGTTGGAAATTTTTTATTTTTTCTATTTTTAATTTTGTAAATCGCATTGGATTTGGATACTGCGATTATATCAAATATTTTAAATAAACTTGAAACTTGAAACTATATTGATTTTCCTTCACCATACCTTATAATTTCTTGCTGGCAGAATTTACTTATTAGTCAAATGTAATATTTTGCTCTATACATAATCTGTGCAAGGTGAATTGTAATATAAAACACTCCTCGCGTTGGTACAAAAATTATAAATTTACTACTGCTACTTATCACTTATCTCTGCTATGTAATTCTTTCGGAAAAATCCAGATATCTTATAATTGAATCCTCTACCACACCATGTAAAGTACATGAATCACTGTTATGTAATTCTCTAGGTAATCTTTGTTACGTAATTCTCTCGGTAATGTCCAGATCTCTTCTAATTTGTAATCCGCCTAGAACCGCAAGGCACAGGCGGTATAGAAATCACTAATGTAATGTAATGTAATATAGCGCCAAAAGGCGTGCGCAGTGATGTGCATTTTGACATTTATAGACGGTTCCTGCTCGGGTACAGCTTACAATCTAACTTGGACAGACAGGCATGACATATAGGGTTGAGGATGCTGAACCCAAGGTGAAAAGAGTTAGGAGTTGAAAGTACTCTCAAAGAGGTGGGCTTTTAACTGGGCCTTGAACACTGCCAGAGGCGGACCCACAGCATGAACACTGCCAGAGGTGGGCAGCTTGTTCCAAGCATACAGCGCAGAAAGGCAGAAAGGACAGAGTCTGGAGTTGGCAGTTGGCCACCTAATTAGCACTTTTATGTGGCATAAGAAGAGAATCAGTTTAATATTTTTGAAAATAGACAAATAACCCCTTGAATTTTGTTTTCTACTTTCTGATCTCTCAAGGACATATTAGAAATTGTGAAAGAAAAGACCCCTCACAAGCCAATATAATCCTTGATAAAAGTACAGTTAGAATAAAATGGCCTCCAATCAACCCTATAAGCCTTACAGAAGGAGATGATTAGAGGGGGGGAGGGGACCTAGAATTGGAATGATCTGCCTGAGTCAGCAATGAGGAGTCTCAGAGTGCTTTTGGGCACAATCTGACGTGCAGTGTCTGAGAAAGGCACGCAAGCCAAGTGTCTGTCTGAGGAAGGTATAGGCTGCCAGCACCATGGACCAGGCAGAAGCTTGCTAGTTGCTAGCTCCCTATATGGCTGCCTGACGCTTCTGGGGAAGATTATGAAGCCAAGAACATGAGATATTGGGAAAAGTAGGAGTATGGTGGGGATCATGCTAATAGAGAAGGAACTGGAGAAGGATTGAAACCCGGGGGAGGTAGTAAGAGAACGTGGAACACCTTTATGAGCGGAGAACAAGGAATCCTATAGCTAGGAAAACAGGGAGTCCATCATACAATTACATTCCCAGAAAGTGTTTCTAGGTAGGATGAGCAAACACCTTTTTGATTGGAAGAGCCAAACAAACCATGTACATTCACTGTTAATATCCTGAAAGCCACCAAGTCAGAGCTTATGAGAGAATCTAGCCTTCTATTCCGACTTCAGTGGGAAAAAGGGAAGCAAGTTTCAAAATGTTCCAAATTAGTAATCTAGTAGAAATTCATTACTGGATTCAGCCCCCTAAAAGGCTCAGGGGTGGTCCAGCAGCAACTGTCACCTGCCTACTCCTACTGCCAAGGAGACAGAAAAAGAAACACTCCTTCACCCCAACACCACTTTGGAGTAGTAGCAAATCTGGGCCTGATTTCTCGTTTAAACAGTCTAAACCAGGAGGTTCCCAGCCAATCAGGTTTTCAGGATGTCCATAGTGAATATTCATGACACAGATTTGCAGAATATTCATTGTGGATATCTCGAAAAGCTGACTGGATAGGGAACCCCAGGAATGTTTTGGGAACCACTGGTCTAACAGTGGTCTAACAATGCACTTTGAGTGCATTCCAGTCGAAGACTGCTTCACCAGTGGTTCTCACCCAGTCCTAGGGGCACACCTAGCCACTTGCGTTTTCCAAATATCTACAATGGATAAATTTGCCTGAACTGCCTCCTAAATATACAAATCTGCCTCATGTTTATTGATTGCAGATATCCTGAAAACACGAATGGCTGGGTGTGCCCCAAAGACTGGGTTGAAAACCACCGTACTACATCATCTGATAGGCCTGTTCCTCTGAGAGCCTTAAGACCATTCGGCCAGCGCTCTCCCCCTCCACCCCCCAAGTTATCAACCTGATTAACCCTGCATCTGCAAGATATAATAAGCAATGAGGCCTAAAATGCCTTAATGCTAGTTTTCATTGTTATCTCTGAACCAAATGCAAGTCAGATCCCCAAATGACATATGGTAGTTAATAGAAACATCTGGCTTTATTTATTCTTTTAATATAACTTTTTTAATACTATAAACATACCAGAAGGATTTCTTTAATGAGACTTTTTGACTCAAATTTTATTTCTCAAAGCACTAGGCTGTCCTGCAGGGGGGCTTCTGGTTCATCCTCTGCTACCCGCTGATCTGTTTAGCAGAAGCTAGAAATATTTCTACCACCAAGCACTTCTGTCCTGCAGCTTATATTGTCCAGAACTTAAAAGTTCATATATCTCTCATTAAAGAAAATATGTTTCATGATATCTATTTCATGATTTGCGGCTGTACTCACTCGAGGAACGTAGGGAGAGAGGAGACATTATCGAGACGTTTAAGTATATTACCGGCCGTATCGAGATGGAAGAAGAGATTCTCTTTCTCAAAGGACCCTCAGCCACAAGAGGGCATCCGCTCAAACTCAGGGGCGGGAAATTTCATGGCGACACCAGGAAATATTTCTTCCCAAGAGAGTGGTTGATCCTTGGAACGAGCTCCCGGTACAGGTGATCGAGGCAAACAGCGTGCAAGAATTTAAGAGCAAATGGGATGCCCATGTGGGATCCCTTAGAGGGTTAAGCCAAGGGAACCTGTCACCAGGAGTGGGATCCCTAGGATAGTAGACTTGGGGGTGGGTCAGTAGAGTGGGCAGACCTGATAGGCTATGGCCCTTATCTGCCGTCATCTTCTATGTTTCTATGTTCCAATAACATCTAGAAATGAAAACTGAGCGGCAAATTGATTTGTACAACAGTTACCGATGTTACCTTTTAACTTTCCCAAAAATGAATTTGCTACTCATATACTGTATGCAAAGTATTGAAAATACATTAATATTAATGTTAAATACGCCATTGATATTTTTTAAAAAGTTTTTGTATGCATTTGTGGATTCTTTTGGTTCCAAAGACTTATAACATAAACATAACATAGCATAAAATTTTATTTCTTTCCTCCGCAATATCTTGCAGTTCAATGTGGGTAACAAACAATAAAAGAAACAGTTCATGTACAGCAAAACTACAAGTATAACTCACGCAATTAATAAATTGACAATCATAGATGAATATTTAAATGTTGTATATCTAAGAACATAAGAATTGCAACTGCTAGGTCAGATCAGTGATCCATCATGCCCAGCAGTCCGCTCACACGGCGGCCCTCTGGTCAAAGACCAGCGCCCTGAGATTACCCCTACCTGCATATGTTCGGTTCAGCAGGAACTTGTCTAACTTTGTCTTGAATCCCTGGATGGTGTTTTCCCTTATGACAGACTCTGGAAGAGCGTTCCAGTTTTCTACCACTCTTCTTAAACAGGTAGGTTTTAAGTCAGGGGTGTCCAATGTCGGTCCTCGAGGGCCGGAGTCCAGTCGGGTTTTCAGGATTTCCCCAATGAATATGCATGAGATCTATTTGCATTGGGGAAATCCTGAAAACCCGACTGGACTGCGGCCCTCGAGGATCGACATTGGACACCCCTGTTTTTAAGCAGTTTTCTAAACTGGAGATAAGATGTAGAATTTAATGTAAAAGAAACCCCAAAAACATGAATTTCTGATGCTCATAGAATTTCTTTTTTTATACTTCTTTATTTAATTTCAATTATTTTCACAAGACAATATCTCTTGTTGCAGAAAAGCGGTAGGAATAATGTTTTTTCACATTTCATACAGACAAAAGCAAAAGTAAACCCTTGATTAGACCACAATAAAAGAAGGGAGTTAAGGCAGGTATAATATGAGAAGTAATTAACAATTAAGAAAATAAAGTTATTACAAAACAGGCTTAACACAATCTCTCTGCCATTTTCTTCAAATCTCTGAGTTTGGATCAATTTTTTTCAGCTCAAGAAAAGCCTTCAAATGTTAGGGGAGAAAAAATACATATTATAGTTGCATATATTTTACAACACACTTGCAAGGGTAAGTAAGTAAAAAGACACCCCTAAAGATTTAGCCCCTCTTCTATTAGACTGCGCTAGCAGTTTTTAGCGCAGAAAGCCGTGCTGAATGGCCCGCACTGTTCCCGACGCTCATAGGAACTCTATGAGCATCGGGAGCAGCGCGGACCGTTCAGCGCAGCTCCCTGCGCTAGAAAACTGCAAGCGCAGTTTAATAGAAAAAGCCCTAAGTCTATTGTCTCAGCTCCAGGAATTGCTTTCTACATTCTTGAGTGTTCTTTGTGACGTCCTGGTAAACCCATATCCACTTGCCATAGAAAAGATTTTTTGATACTCTGAAGTATTGTTTCATAAACGCATCTATGTCTTGTTGAAAGACAAAAGATGGCAATAAAGTTGTTCTAGGTGTTTTTTCTGTTATGGATTCTTCCAGAAAGTCTGATAGATTTTGTAAATCAAGTTGAGGGTTTTGAAATTCTTCTCCTTCCAAGCCACTTTGAGGTTGTTGTTTACCTTTTATAGGAAGGTAGTAAATTTTATTTAGTGGCAGAATACGTTCAGAGGTACACTTTAATATTTCCAAATAATATTTTTTAAACATGTCATAAGGGGATATCTCCGAGATCTTGGGAAAGTTTAGAATTCTCACATTCAACCGTCTATTAAAGTTTTCAATATTTTCTATTTTCCTATGTATTACCATTCTGTCTTTAATCACAATATTCTTAAATTCCTGTAGAGACTTTATTTCAGAATCCATTTTTGTCAAAGCATTTTTTGTTTCAAGATTTGTTTGTTCCAAAGTTTTTGAAATATCATCACGTTTTCCCCCAAAACCTGTACCTCTTTAGATGTTTTCAAGGTAACTGTATCCAACCTCTTGAGCTTTCCCCAAATTGCTTCCAGAGTCACCTCTCCAGTAGGGGCCAATTCCCCTGCGATATTCTCCACCAGTAGAAGCTCATCTACAGTTTCCATCTCCTCGGCAGGTCCACCCGCAGCTCCTTTGGCAGCTTTGCCTCCCACTTCAATGGAAGAGGCTTCAGCTGGACAGGGAGGGGCGACTGGAGATGGGGGCGAGAGTGAGATCTCATGCCCCTGCGTGATTGGACCTTCTCCATCCTTCCATCGCCCATTAGTGAGCAGAGGGTAGGTAGGAATTGCTCAATCTGGAGCTGTCAATAAGGCTGCAAAGGTGTCGAGGAGGCTGGCGGCTTTACTATGCCCTTACCTTTATGAGGCATCATGTAGGAAAAGAAAATACACCGACAGCTAGCGGAGCTCGATTTCAAATCTGCCTAGTAAGTGCCGCCCACTCATAGAATTTCTGTGAGCATCGGAGCTGTTACTGCCGCGACTGGTGCTAACAACCACACTACAAATTTGTAAAAGGGGGAGTTATTTATTTGGCTTTATATCCCAGCATTTCAGAAGTGCTCAGAATGGGTTACAAGTTTACATATATATATAATAAAGTATCTTTATTATATATGTAAAACATGATAGTACATTTTAGGTATAGTAAGTTAGTAGGGTTACACGTTTACATATATAGCATACACATATAGTATAGTATAGTTTACATATATAGTATAATATAGTTTACATATACAATATAGTATAGTAGGGTTACAAGTTTACATATATAATAAAGTATCTGTATTATGTATATAACAGGGTATATGTATATATACATCGCAGGGGAGGAGACATAGGCATCCTGGGACTGTCTGCCAAGTCTCTTCCCTGAAGAAGCCCTTTCTGGAAACGTCAATCGCTCCTCCTAAACTTACTTGCTCCACTTCATCACTGACGCTGAAACCGTGGATTGAAGACAAAGTTTTATTTTATTTTTCTTTCCAGCTTATGATTTATCTTTAATCTTATCTATTGTTTTGCCTTTTGTCTTTGTTTTGTTCTATTTCTATCATTTAAATTTCTCCAGAATTCTACTGTTCAACGGCTCCCCCTTCTGCTTCTATTCCTTTCTCTCCTCTCTTCTACCTTCCAAAGTATTTAGATCAATGCTGTCTTGTTAAAATGTTTATTTTATTTTTATTTTTCCTCTAACTCTACTTTTCACTTCTCTATTACCCTCCAGGTACTTTAGTTAGATTGTGAGCCTTCGGGACAGTAAGGGAATTTTTCAAGTACCTTTCTTATTTCTAATCTTAATGTATATTTTCTGTAAACCGCTTAGAACCTAACGGATGTAGCGGTATATATAAGAAATAAATTACATTACATTACATTACATTAAAGTAGGGTATTTAACTGTGGATATCCTATATTATATATGTAAAATTCACTGTGGATATCCTATATTATATATGTAACAGGGTATAATAATGTAAAGCATGATAGTACATTTTAGGTCATGACATGATAGGACAATTCATAGGGGAGCATGATAGTAGTCAAAACGCATGGTAATTTCTAGCTTGCTGCCTGGTAAGAATGCAATCTACCCTGAAATTTCTTATCCTCTGGCCCCAGCCCCCTGCCCTCCGCCATGTAGGACCTCCTTGGCCCCCCCAACTCTCCTAGTAGCTATCTTTAAATTACTTGGTGGTTGAGGGCGGTCTTCTAGTGGGGTGCAGGGAGGTTCCTGTGTGCCAAGATGAATGTGGAAATTAATTGAGTGATAAGCCAACAATTATCAATGTTAATTAGCTCTCATTAAAATTTGGGTGCACATCTGCCTACGCATATTTTATAAGCCTGGTCCTAACTCCAGTAATAGTTACTGTACAAAAGTAACTGGGATAAAAAGTAACTAGTTATTGATTTCATTTATTCAATTTTCTACACAATTCTCCCAGGGAAGCTCAGACGGTTTACATTAATTTATTCAGGTACTCAAGCATTTTTCCCTGTCTGTCCTGATGGGCTCACAATCTACCTAATGTACCTGGGGCAATGGGGGGGATTAAGTGACTTGCCCAGGGTCACAAGGAGCAGCGTGGGTTTGAACCCACGACCCCAGAGTGCTGAGGTTGTAGCTTTAACCACTGTGCCACACACTTCCCTAACCACTGCTCCACACACTCCCCACAGTTACTCTTATTGGCTCTGAGAATTAAAAGCATTTCAAAACACTCATAGGTTAAACTGTTCCTGTGTGGTATAAGAATCTGTCCACCGTTGCTGAAAAGTCTCTCCAATGGTGCGCTTGATGGAAGGTTCATATTCTTCAGACTAAGCACTTCTTTCACAGTTGGATAGCGCTGGACACTGGATATATATCATGTGCAGCATCATTCAAGAAGAGGTCTAGTTCCGATTGCACGGCATTGTCCCCTTTATTTGATTCATAGAAGCAGAAGAAGCTGGTGTCTTCACTGGAAGTTGGTGCTGGATTATGAGCTCTGTTTGCAATGTCAGCCTGATCCTGCATTGCTTGCATCAACAAGTATTTAGCACAAGCTCTGGTAGCATCTGACCGGATCCAGCACAGTTTGAATTGTGGATGTGAAACACTTGCTACTATCAAATCATCCTTAGCTGCAAGTGGACCAAAGCACTTACTTAATTTAGTCAATCTTATCAAAAAGTAACTAGTTACATTTATAGTTACTGTGGAAGAGTAAGGGGTTATCTTCCACTAATGCTACCATTCCACCTCTATACATCAGGGGCTGCTAGCCCAAGGCTTAGCGGAGTACATGTCCCAGACCGTTCTGGGTTTTAGAGCTCAGTACTGAGCCACTTTAACCTGGTAACCCTGCTGAGTTAGGGGGGGTCGGACTCAGCAGGGAGGTGCTCTATCTGCCACAGAGGAGAATCATTCCAGAGGTCCTCACAAGAAAGAAAAATCTCTGAGGTCCCAGAGTGCAGGTATCCTGAGGGAGAGAAATCTTCCCTGGCAGTGGCTGCATTCCAGCCCTGGGGAGGACTGCAGTGGGAAGGCTGGCAGAGAACCCATCCAGGGAAATTCTGGAGAAATGAGCATCTAACCCAAGACCTCTGTACACTGAACTTGCTTGTCTTGTGTTTGGGGTGTGGCAGTTGAGCTGAAGCAGGTTGAGACTGTTGTTGGAGAAAAGGGGTTTCTTTCTCCTAAATGTTCTTCGGTTTGGGCTATTTAACAAGTGAAGTAGGAACCAGACTTATGGTGCTTTAAATCTGAGAGGTCCCTGGTGGAAGAGAAAGGATTCCTTAGCTTTCCCCTGGATGTGGTGGAGGCAGAAGCCCTGGGGATGTTACCTCCACTTGAGCTGAGAGAGATAGACTGTACCAGGTGAAACAGTTGTTGATAGCTTGGCTGAGGTAAGCCGAGCTTCTTATTCTGAAAACTGTGAAATAGATTCCTGGGTCTGGCTGAGACTGTTGATATGAACTGAGAATAATTTTCTCCCTGGGCTGTGAGGGAACAGACTCAGGGTCCTGTAAATTAATAAAGGTTTTTTGATGGTTAAAAGTGTGCCCAGTGTGTGAACATAAGAACATAAGAACATAAGAAGCGCCATCTCCGGATCAGACCTTCGGTCCATCAAGTCCGGCGATCCGCACACGCGGAGGCCCTGCTAGGTATACACCTGGCTTATTTTATAGCCAACCATATCTTTATATGCCTCTCTCAAGGAGATATGCATCTAGTTTGCTTTTGAAGCCTAGGACTGTCGATTCCGCAATAATCTCCCCTGGGAGAGTATTCCAGATGTCAACCACTCTCTGTGTGAAGCAGAACTTCCTGATATTAGTCCTGAACTTGCCCCCCCTTAGCTTCATTTCATGTCCTCTTGTCCGTGTCAAATTGGACAATATAAATAATCTTCTCTGCTCTATTTTGTCGATTCCTTTCAGTATTTTGAAGGTCTCGATCATATCCCCACGCAGTCTCCTTTTCTCAAGGGAGAACAATCCCAGTGTTTTAAGTCGATCCTCATATTCCAGTTTCTCCATACCCTTCACTAGTTTAGTTGCTCGTCTCTGCACTCTCTCCAGCAGTTTTATATCCTTCTTTAGGTAGGGAGACCAATGTTGGACGCAGTATTCCAAGTGGGGTCTGACCATTGCCCTATAAAGCGGCATTATAACTTTCTCCGATCTACTCGAGATTCCTTTCTTTATCATGCCCAACATTCTATTTGCCTTATTTGCCGCTGCCGTGCATTGTGCCGACGGCTTCAGGGTCCTATCTATCAGTACACCCAGATCCCTTTCTTGTTCACTTTTTCCCAGAGTTGCACCTGACATTCTGTACTCGTATTCCTTATTTTTACTGCCTAAATGCATTACCTTGCATTTCTCCACGTTGAACTTCATCTGCCATTTCTCCGCCCATTTTTCTAACCGACACAAATCGCTCTGGAGTTCCTCACTGTCCTCCTGCGATCTGATTGCCCGGCAGAGTTTTGTGTCGTCTGCAAACTTGATGATCTCACTGGATGTTCCGTTTTCCAGGTCATTGATATAAATATTAAAAAGGATCGGCCCAAGTACCGAGCCCTGGGGTACACCACTAGTCACTCTCTCCCAGTCGGAGAATTTCCCATTTATGCCCACTCTCTGCTTCCTGTTATCCAGCCATTTGCCTATCCATCTTTGTATATCTCCCTCTATGCCATGGCTTTGTAGTTTCCTGAGAAGTCTTTCGTGTGGAACTTTGTCAAATGCTTTCTGGAAGTCCAAGTATATTATGTCCACCGGCTTTCCACTATCAATTTGCTTGTTCACGGTCTCAAAGAATTGGAGTAAATTCGTCAAACACGATTTCCCTTTCCTGAATCCATGTTGACTGGGTTTCATCAAGTCGTGTGTGTCCAAGTGCTGAACTATGCTATCCTTGATCAGTGATTCAATCATCTTGCCGGGGACAGACGTAAGACTCACAGGTCTATAGTTGCCCGGTTCTCCTCTCGATCCTTTTTTGAAAATTGGCGTGACGTTCGCTATCTTCCAGTCATCTGGTATCTGTCCAGTTCTGATTGACAGGTTTGCAAGTTTTTGCAATAACTCTCCGATTTCAACCTTCAATTCCTTCAAGACTCTCGGGTGAATTTCATCCGGTCCAGGGGATTTGTCACTTTTAAGTTTGTCGATCTGGTAGTATATCTGATCTAAGTTCACTTCAACTGTGGTGAGGCTGTCCTCTATTTCTCCTGTAAACAGTTTCTCCGCTTCAGGTATTGTTGAGGTGTCCTCCTTCGTAAAGACGGACGCAAAGAAGGAATTTAGTTTGTCTGCGATTTGTTTATCTTCCTTCATGTACCCTTTTCTTCCCTTGTCGTCCAGGGGTCCCACTGCCTCTTTTGCAGGTTTTTTCCCTTTCAAGTATCTAAAGAAGGGCTTGAAGTTTTTGGCCTCCTGGGCTATTTTTTCCTCATAGTCCTGTTTTGCATCCCTCACCGCCTTGTGACATTTCTTCTGTTCATCTTTATGTTTGTTCCAGGCTTCGGTTGTCTTTGTGCATTTCCATTTTTTGAAAGAGTCCTTCTTTTCTTTTATGGCTTCCTTCACCTGTATGGTAAGCCATGCCATGTGTGTGTGTGTGCGTGCGCGCGCGCACAAATTTTACCTCCCAAAACCAGGGGAGGGGGGTGCAAATCCAGTCTGTCACAGTTACCTAAAAATGTAACTAGTTACTACCCAGTAATAATAATAATACTGTAATAACTTTATTTTTGTATACCGCCATACCCAGAGAGTTCTAGGCGGTTCACATCAATTAAACAGAATTTAACAAGAAATTACAATTAAATAGATTTACAAGCAGCAAAGTTGTTGAGGTGAGCATGAAGGGGGGTTGTACAGGTCATTGGAGTTAGCGGGTTGGGAGAGAAAAATAAGAGGGGGAAACGGGAGAGTTTGGGTCGTTTGTGGGAGGGGTGAAAAAAAGTGGAAGAGGGGGGATTAGGGATTTTGAGTAGTTTTCGGAAATCGAGGTAGGTTGGGGGCCTTGAGCACAATTTGGGCAAGCCATGGGTTCTGTTTGGCTGCCTGGAAGGCGAAGGTTTTGTCGAAGAACCTTTCGAGGTCAGTATGCCAACTTGTGTACCAGCATTTATACCAGGGGTTCCTTTTATCAAGCCGCCCTAGCGGTTTAACGTGCGTAATAGCGTGCATTAAGCTGCCGGCCGTGCTAGCCGCTAACGCCTGCCTTGAGCAGGCGGTAGTTTTTTGGCCAACGCAGGGGTTAGCACGTGATTAAAAGTCACGCGCACTAACCCCGCTTGATAAAAGGAGCCCCAGATTTCAGCAGGCATAAGTCCGGCGCTTAAAGTTAGGCTTGGAAATCAGCACTAAGTTTGAGCCCCATTTACTGTATACAGCCTTTTATGCACAGTCTCTTTTGTGGGGACTGCGCTGGATTTTCAAAAGGAAAGTGCATGCCGTACTTCTGCTATGAATCACTTACTCGATCTTGCATAAGCATTGGTTACTGTTTGGCTTTTTTTTTTCTCTCTCTCTCTCTCACTCCCATTTTGTCCAAAACAATTTTCCAGTTCTGAGAATGGCATTGACCTTCTTGTCTTAAAGCGCTGAATAGTGAGACAAGATTTCATTGACTGATTTTCTGAGAAGCAGTAAGGGGAGAGGAATAAAATGAGGGTGTGAAGAGATAAAAAAGGTGAAAAATAAAAACAAGGAGACGTGCTGTAGGGAGAAGAGAGAAACATGAAAGCAAAGAAGGATAGATCCTTCTGCTGATAAGTCACAGTTTTGCCCAGAAAAACTCCTATAATTCATTCATCTTCCATAAGGCATTTCAAAACTTAAAATTTTAACATCATCGCTTTTCTGTTACAAAGATAAATTAGTGCAAGGCTTCCGCATAAATTATATTGCCTGAAGAGGCTGTTATCTGATGTATCAGTCCTGCATTTGTATTGCATGCAAAGCATGAGTTTGGCCTAGACATTTAAGAAGGTCATTTCTACTGCGGCTCTTGTGAAGTTACTTGTAATGCAGCGCCTAAGGGCAGCAGATTATAAATGCTCATTTGCAGAATGTTGATGTTCTTCATTATGTATCTTGCATATGAGTTTTACGTTTTTTTCACCCAATAAATTACTTCTAAGCAACATGCTTCTTATTCAGTGCAAAACTGATATATTTTAACAAGTGAGGGCCTTAAATGAATGCAAAAATGTTTTCAACGATTATACAACTTCATGCGACTCCAGTGGTGGCTTAGAAAGACTTTTGTACAGTAGCAGGTTGAGGGTATGCTAAAGGAGCAGTTTTCAAAAGGTTCATGTAGTGGTAAGAACATAAGAACTGCCATACTGGGACAGACCAAAGGTCCATTAAGCCCAGTATCTTGTTCCCAACAGTGACCAACCCAGGTCCCAAGTACCTAGCTAGATCCCAAGTAGTAAAACAGACTTTCTACTGCTTATCCTAAAAATAAGCAGTGGATTTCCCCCAAGCCATCTAATAATAGCCTATGGACTTCTCTTTTAGGAAATTATCCAAACCTTTTTTAAACCCCGCTAAGCTAACTGATTTCACCACAGTTAGCTACACAGGTGCTTTTACTGCAGGTACTATAGCAAATTTTCAAAGAAATTGCCCAGGTTTCTTTTGGAACATCCAGAAGTCCGGAGTACCCTTGCTAAAACTGTCTGCAAACCTTGGATATGGCTTATGCCTTCTGAGCAGTAACATGAGGTGAATTACATTAGGTATTTCCCTGTCCTTGGAGGGCTTATAATATAGGTTTGTGCCTGAGGCATCCTATTGCATCTGCTACCTCCTTGTACTTCCTTATTTCTCCTAGGACAAGCAGGATGAGTCAGCCACATATGGGTGTTGTCCCAACACCTCCCAATTTGCGGATAAGCTCTCCAATAGCTCAGAGAGATTTTTTTTTTTTTTTTTTTCTCTGAGCACGTGCAGTGCCCGGGCCCCACTGGGCATGCCCGAGCCCTACCCATTTCCCCCTGCTTCCCCCTAATCCCCAGTCTTTAGTTTCCGCCCGTTCCCATCGGTCGGATTTTCTACAGCTCTCCATTACAACTTTTCTACTCATCAACTTGAAGATGCCTGAATCATCTAAAGAAACAACTGGGATGCAGGAGGAGGATGAACACACTGGATCCTAATGAATTGTGCGCCCACTGATTGGATCGGGCGCTCGAGGTTTCTGTGTGGCTTGCATTGTGCGCACATGTCACCACGTGCATGCAAGCTAAGGAAGAGGGAACTGAGAGACTTCATGAAGAGAAGTGAGGCCCGAGAATCTTCCTCCAGCAGCCATCCTCATCGGAGCGTAGCAGCGGGGGATCCACAGACGAATCCGGTGAGGAGCCTCCAGGACATCCTGGCTCAGTCAACCCCCCCGACTGCAACTTGCCCGGTCGAGAAATCTCTCCCGGAGGTCCTGCATGCTGTCGCTAGCTGCCAGCCCCTGCAGGAAGCCGATAGAAGTCTCACCAGACCGAGAGATCTCTCCAGGAGTTCCTGCATGTTGCTGCTTACAGCCAGCCTCCGCAGGGCATGAAGAGAAGTGAGGCCCGAGAATCTTCCTCCAGCAGCCATCCTCATCAGAATGCAGCAGCGGGGGATCCACAAGCTACAGTGGCAAGGAGCCTCCAGGATGCCCTGGCTCAGCTAATCCCCCCGCCTGCACTTGGCCCGGTAGAGAAATATCTCCCGGAGTCCCTGCATGTTGCCGCTTAGAACCAGCCTCTGCAGGGCAGCCGATAGGAGTCTCGCCAGACTGAGAGATCTCTCCAGGAATCCCTGCATGTTGCCACCTACAGCCATCCTCTGCAGGGCAGCCGATAGGAGTCTTGCATGCTGCTGCGTAAATCCACAGCCTCTGCAAGCAACAGATCGGGGCTTTCACCCTCCAGACGGCATGCTGCCTCTTACAGCCAGCCTCTGCAGGGAGCCGATTGGGGTTCAAAGGTAAGTCCTATCTGCTTGTTTTTGGGAAAACCTCTGATAATCTGTTGCAGCCCCGAGGGCTCTGCCCCACCCTCCTCCCAATCTGAATTTAAGGAGAAAGAATCTCCCATGCTTCTTTCCCTTGGAGGGGACCTGCAGACCTCTCCCCCCAGTAGGAGACATGCTGCCCCAGAGTTCAGCTTATAAAGGACATGCTGAAAAAAAAAAAAAAACAACAACTTGATGTTTCTTTCCCTCTTGGGGTCCTGCAGAGTCTGCAATTCACACCTTTCCCACCCCGCACCCTCCCCCTCTCATGTTGGGAACGAGGAGTCTGCCTTTCTCAGCAGGGTGCTGATATCTTCAGAGATGCGGCATGTCAGACCTTGCCTCTCCAAAGGTGGGGGTTTGAAACTCCTCAGTCTAAAAAGCTGTTTGCTCTTCATAAAACCTAGGCAGAGTGCTTTTCCTGCTAGCATGAGGGACTCTGTACTATTCATGATTTCTTTAGCACTGAAAGGCATATGCAGCGCTGTACAGTTTAATATACAATAGGCAGTACAGCAGCAGAAGCCCACTCAAGAGGCATTATCACTCTTCTTTCTCTGCCTCCAGGCACAGTGGGAAACGCAGCCAGGAGCACTGGCACAGATGAAGGGGTGCATCCTGCCCCTTCTCTGCAGGCTCTCCCCCCCTCTCAAGAAGGACAGAGAAGGGCGGTGGGGTACATGGAGCCACCCAACCAGTCAAGTGGAGCAGCACATGAACCTGCGAACCACCAGGGATGGGACCAGCAGCCACAGTTAATCCTCCTGCTGACCCACTCCTCTCTCAGCGGGCTACACTCCCCACTATGTCCCCCTTTAGAGGGAGCCACGCACAACAACATGGCATGGTTCAGTGGCATGCCATGCACCCAAGCAACGGAGGAACAAGCTACACACCAGCCTCCAGCCACGCCCCAAGTCACCATCCACAAAAATAAATATTTACTAAAAAAAAAAAAAAAAAAAAAATAACCCACAAACGAGGACTCACCCTAAGTCCCTCCAGAAACTCACAGCCTTTCTCAAGATCCACGTGGGTGGACAACAAGTACCCAAGACAGAGTACTACAAGGCCTGAACTACCAGTACCAGTACTTCACGCAGGCAGTGGCGATTCCAGTCCACAAGAACCTCCTGGACTGCAGAGACGAGATTTGGCTGACTCCCTCCTCAGGGCAACCAACATCAAGGAGACTGGGATTGAAGTACCAGATCTTTCCAGCCCAGGGATTCAACAACCCGCAGCAGCCATACATGGACATTGCGGTAGCTTAAGAGAAACAGGGCAGCACGACCCCCCCCCCCCCTCCAACCCCCGTCAGGGAAGGACCTGAAAAACCCTGGTTTCCACGGGGAAAAAGACCTTCGAGGGCGCAATGCTGAGCGCACGAATTGCTGCGCTCCAGTTCCAGATGCGGCTTTATCAGGAGGCCAGTGAGAGGAAATAAACAAATAAAATAAAATAGAGACTCCAGCTCACAACTGAGCCAGTCCACACTGGCAGCAGTCTGTGCCCCAGCGCTCGCAACAGTAACATAACTGCTACGCAAACAAGCACCGCCCGAGGGGCAGGGGCATCCAAGAGCAGCCCTCTCCCCAAGACAAAAACAGAACCTTGATCACCCTCCGGCCCAGCAGGATCAGATTGTCTTCGAAGACTTGGCCCAGGATCACCATCGACCAGTGGGCCCTCAGCATCATCAAGCAGGGATTCCGAATTCGTCTCCACTCCTGCCCCCCCCCCCCCGAGTGGGCGGGGCACCCTCCATCTGACGACTCAACTTTCCTGCAGCAAGGAGAGGACCTGCTTCGGCAGAATCAATAGAGGCGGTGACGAACAGAGGAGATCACCAATGGGTTTCTACTCCAGGAACCCCCTCATCACCATGGACAAGGATAACGCTCGTTCCTGGATCTCTGTAAGCTCAACAGATGCATACACTCTCTGGGTACAGTCTTGGCCCTGTTACAGCCCGAGTATTGGCTAGTATCCCATGCACCCAGCCAACAGGAGGCATCGTCGCTTCTAAAGCCAAGACAGACGCCTCCAGTACAAGGTCCTGCCCCTTGGACTCTCAACGGCTCCAAGAGCGTTCACAAAGTGCATGGCAGTGGCACTTCCTCGCCTTCAAGGGGTGCGCATCCTATCTTATCTTGACAGCTGGCAGCCCTGTCAACCACCATAACCCTCCTCCAAGAACTGGGGTTCCTCATCAACTACATGAAACCCCACCTGATACCCACCCAGGGGATATCGTTCATCTGGGCAGTCATCGACACCACGCAGACCAAGGCCGTCCTACGGGACTACCAGATCGACGCCATGACATCCCTGGCCCAGTGCATCCCTGCCAGCAGCTCATCGTCAGCACGCTCCGGTCTTTGTTGTGCCGCACACCAGACTACTCATGTGATCCCTGAAAGGGCACCTCAGACGTCACTGGGACCAGTGTACCCAACCTCTGACCACCCACCCACTGGAGCTCAGGGCCTTAGGGAATGCCCTTGAAACCTTCAAACAGGCAGGGCAGTCCTCACCCAAACAGAAAACCAGGTGGCCTTGCACTATATCAACAAACAAGGTGGGACAGGGTCGACCTCGCTATGCAAGCAAGCTTGCCACATGTGGGAGTTCTCCAACTCCATTCAATGCCCCATCCAGGCAACTTACCTCCTGTGGGAGCAGAACGACCTGGCAGAAAGACTCAGCCACCAGCTGGATCCCGATGAGTGCTGTCTCAACCCAGCGGCGATGAAGAAGATCTTCAGCACCTGGGGCACACCGAGCATCGACCTGTTTGCAACCGAACCGAACTCAAAATACTTGACCTTCTGCGCAAAGAGATCAACCCATCGCCGTCTCAGCCCCGACGGTCTGTCTGTGAATTGGAACACCCTAAGTCCTGCAGAAGATTCTTCAGGACAGAGCAACGGTGATCATGATTGCCCTGTTCGGGCTCCTGCAACCATGGTTCCCGTTCCGGCAAGGGATAGCGGTTCACCCACCTCTCCCCGCTCCCGATCAGTGCAGTTCTCATTACACAACGCGGGAACCTTACCCTCCACCACGACCTGCGTTCTTTAGCCCTGACAGCATGGATGATGAGAGGATGAACCTACCACAAGACGTGGAGCACACTCTTATGGCAGCCAGAAGACCTTCAACCAGAAAACGCTATGGGTTGAAAGGGAGAAGGTCCCGCTACCAGTGCACAGACACGCAGCGAGACCCCTACAATTGCCCCATACCGGACATCCTGCAGTACATACTGAGCTTATCTCAGGGGGACCTAAAACCCACTTCCATCAAGGTCCACCTAAGTGCAATCACGGCATACCACGCTGGCCTAGACAGCAAACCAGTGTCGAGGCATCCAGTAATCACAAAATTTCATGAAGGGACTGTACAATCTGCACCCACCGGCCAGACCATCACCGCCCGGATGGGACCTCAACTTGGTGCCGCATCATCTCACCTCGACCCTTTCAAACCTTTGGGGGAGGCAGATTCCGTATTCCTGGCTGGGAAAACCCTGACCATCGTGTCTACCGACACACTCCTTCATGAGAACAGGGTGGTACCCAGAACCCACCCCCGATTCTTGCTGAAGGTGGCTTCAGCGTGCTTCCCGGCACACTACATCTCCCCACAGGGAGGCACACTGACACCTCAGCAACACCTCCTGGACTGTGTGCGGGCCCTGACTATGCAGCAGATTAGACAAGCCTCAATTGTTCGTCTCCTACGACCAAAACAGACCAGGACTTCCGGCCACCAAATGCAGGCGCTTGCGCTGGATATAAGAGTGCATCCCCTTCACCTATAGAAAAGCGCAGCATCAACCGCAGGTGGGAGCCAACGCCCACCAGCGCAGAACCATAGCCAACACAACGGCACTTCTGCACCACACACCAATAGGGGACATCTGCGATGCAGCCACTTGGTCCTCCATGCACACCTTCACCAAGCACTACTGCCTCGACATAGCATTCCACGCTCTAAATGCATTCGGCCGAGCAGTCTTGGAAGTGGCTCTTCCCTCCCGGGAGGGACAGCAACCACCAGCACAGCCTTGACAAACACTGATCAAGTAGGGGGTTATAAATATCGACAAACACTGTTCAAGTAGGGTGTTATAGATATTGATTAAGTTGGTCTTCCAGCACTCCTTCCTAGACTGAATGTGGAATAGGCAAGTGTATTACTATTTAAAAGGGGTTTTCAAAAAAAACCCTTCAGTCACTTTTCCTCACTGAGAAGAATACCAGGAGTTCGAAATAGTATACAAATTAAGTTTTATTACATAAATATAGTATTCTTAGCCATAATCATTAATTAAGTACAGAGTTTGAATCAATACGTTACCGGTTATTGCATCATCACTCCATCGGGGGACCGCGATCAGGAGGCTTATTCAATATGTCATCACACAGCTCGTCAGCAGTGGAAAAGTCCCTACCTTTTTTCAGGGAAAACACCATTTATATTGTACTTTTTACCCATCCCCTCATTGTGGATTGGATACTCAGACGCGTGCTACTTGCATGCCGAACTGATTATCACCAATCAGTATGTGTTAGAAACACCTAGTCTTGCTCGTGAGCTGAGTACCCATCCCCTCATTGTGGATTGGATAATCAGACGCATGCTACTTGCATGCTGAACTGATTATCACCAATCAGTATGTGTTAGAAACACCTAGTCTTGCTCGTGAGCTGAGTACCCATCCCCTCATTGTGGATTGGATAATCAGACGCGTGCTACTTGCATGCCGAACTGATTATCACCAATCAGTATGTGTTAGAAACACCTAGTCTTGCTCGTGCTAATCACATGTTGGGCTGTTGTGCTTTTGATGATCACCAATCAGTATGTGTTTACGACTTGTTTTCATAGTACTTGTGTTTTCCCTGTAACAACTGTCACGTATCCAAGGCAATCTCACTCAATATTAATATTCCTCACATTCCATTCGTTTCTCATTTGTATCACATTCGGTCCTTATTGAGTGATACTGCCATAGGATACCATCGTAGGCCGGGTTGGTTTACAGCATAGTCCATAAACCACATAACAATTCCACAAGAACAGAACAAGTACTACTATGGTCAGAATAAGTAAAGGGTGAATTAACCAATTCAAAGTGGTAGTGGCTGATGGTGAATATCCCAGAAACACATCTCACCAGTGATGCAATGTCGCATCCGCAATTGTGGATCCAATATTAATAATTTGTTCTGCTACAATGGTGGAACTAATCTGGTGCTCTATTATACTTTTGTTCAAATTCCTTATGGACTGATTTATCATACGGGACCTTTGTATTATTGCTTTTAACTTTTCCAACTTCAAATCCCAATTTGGAACGGAAAAGTTGTTTTCCCAGAGTAGATTTGTTCTAAGTCCTATATCAGGTGTTAAAACATAAGTTTGATTCTGCCAAAGAAGTGTTGACATATTGTGTAAGCATCCTGCAAAGGGTACTATCATTTTTGGTATTATTGGCTCATTAGTCACCACACATATTACGCGTGGTGCTATTTCAATCATATACTGATAAGTTATCGGTAATATAGTCCATTCACACACATTTACAGTATTTTGTAGTAAACATGGTTCATATACTATTGATTGTAATTTACAAATTCGCCCTTGCAAAGTGGAGTCACAAAATGTTAAGTCATGAGTTTTGTTATTCACATCAATCATTTGTCCATTAAATTTAGGTGCCCAGAAAAATTGCTTCTGAGGTTCCCCTAGTATGAGGGGTAACACTACATATTTACACATAATCATTTTTTTTGTAACATTATACATTTTACTTCTGGTGCTTGAAATTGTATCCAAAAGGTTTTTGGTATAGTTTTATTAAACACGGTCCTCCATATCTGCTCATTTCCAGTCATTAACTTAACACAGAAAAAAACCCCAAAAATCTTCCTTGCAAGCCCAACGGATAAAATTGCCAATTCAATGCTACATATAAAAGACCATGATTACCCAATTACCAACACAATAAAAATATTGGGAGTCACATTGGACACACAAACCTCACTATGATTTAACACACGAATATAGTGGCAACAAAATGTTTCACGATGCTATGGAGATTAAAGACCATCAAAAAATACTTCGACCCACTATCGTTTAGATTACTAGTGCAATCACTAGTGCTTTCTATCCTGGATTATTGTAATATCGTTTATTTGGGTATCATTCAGAACTCAGCTGTCCGCTTGATATATGGATTAAAAAAAAAATAAATGACCATGTCACCCCCACCACAAACCACTGCACTGGCTGTCCGTCGAGGCAAGAATATTATTCAAGTTCTCCTGCATATGTTTCAAGCTAGTTTGGGGACTAGCACCTACGTATCTACAAACCCACTTTGCACTCCACAACCCAACAAGACAAACCAGAAACAGCCATCTTTTGATAGTGATCTAACTTATCTCTTAAAAGCTTACCACTACATTCCAGCATAAGACAACGCCTCTCTGCTTCCACCTGCACCCGTTCTGCTTTAATTGGTTCCTGAACTGCTGTTTGCAACCGCATGTGCACTATACGGTATGCAGAAGTTAATACCCAGCTCCTTCGAGCCAGAGCAACTACATCACCCGATTTATGGGGGCATTTTTCTAAAGCTTGTACAAGATCAAGTGGTTCTGCCCTTCCCAGAACCCAGAGCAACTACATCACCCGATTTATCGGGGCATTTTTCTAAAGCTTGTACAAGATCAAGTGGTTCTGCCCTTCCCAGAACCCAGAGCAACTACATCACCCGAGTTATCGGGGCATTTTTCTAAAGCTTGTACAAGATCAAGTGGTTCTGCCCTTCCCAGAACCTTTTCCCATGACTCTGCTAATTCATGATTATTGGCTAGTTCTTGTGCTATCAAATTATACGGTGCCTCGGTCCAGCCGGGCACCTCTATAGGTTCTTTTGAGGATTTCTCTTTTTTCTTGAACATTCCTGTATCACAAGAGCGTTCAAGTTTTCTTTTGAGAAATACTGCCGACTACGCCAATTAATGTATTACTATTTAAAAGGGGTTTTCAAAAAAAACCCTTCAGTCACTTTTCCTCACTGAGAAGAATACCAGGAGTTCGAAATAGTATACAAATTAAGTTTTATTACATAAATATAGTATTCTTAGCCATAATCATTAATTAAGTACAGAGTTTGAATCAATACGTTACCGGTTATTGCATCATCACTCCATCGGGGGACCGCGATCAGGAGGCTTATTCAATATGTCATCACACAGCTCGTCAGCAGTGGAAAAGTCCCTACCTTTTTTCAGGGAAAACACCATTTATATTGTACTTTTTACCCATCCCCTCATTGTGGATTGGATAATCAGACGCGTGCTACTTGCATGCCGAACTGATTATCACCAATCAGTATGTGTTAGAAACACCTAGTCTTGCTCATGAGCTGAGTACCCATCCCCTCATTGTGGATTGGATAATCAGATGCGTGCTACTTGCATGCCGAACTGATTATCACCAATCAGTATGTGTTAGAAACACCTAGTCTTGCTCGTGCTAATCGCATGTTGGGCTGATGTGCTTTTGATGATCACCAATCAGTATGTGTTTACGACTTGTTTTCATAGTACTTGTGTTTTCCCTGTAACAACTGTCACGTATCCAAGGCAATCTCACTCAATATTAATATTCCTCACATTCCATTCGTTTCTCATTTGTATCACAGCAAGTATGAATTCTCACATGCAAGTACGATTTGTCACTGTTGACCAGTTGGTTTCTCACTGTTCATTGATTGTCATTGACCAATTTCACTGTTCTGTGAGTTAAGTAGGTCTTCCAGCAATCCTGTCTAGTCTGAATGTGGAATAGGCAAGTATGAATTGTCATATGCAAGTACGAATGGTCACTATTGACCAGTTATGAATTGTCACCGTTGACCAGTTGGTTTTCTCACTGTTCATTGATTGTCATTGACCAGTTTTCGCTGTTCTGTGAGTTAAGTAGGTCTTCCAGCACTCCTGTCTAGACTGAATGTGGAATAGGCAAGTATGAATTCTCACATGCAAGTACGAATGGTCACTGTTGACCAGTTGGTTTCTCACTGTTCATTGATTGTCATTGACCAGTTCATTGTTCTGTGAGTATTATTGCTCAGTTAACACAGCACTTTATCTAAAACCTTGTTTCCACAACTTTACCTGCTTTTCCTGATTACCCTGCCCGGCTCGGCCTCCACAGCCAGGCGAGGGATGCACAAAGCGCTAAGGCGCAGGCCCAGTCGGTACATCCCTCGGCTAGGGAGTCACCCATATGTGGCTGACTCATCCTGCTTGTCCTAGGAGAAAGTGTAGTTACTTACCTGTAATGTAGGTTCTCCGTGGACAGCGGGATAGTCAGCCACACAACCCACCCGCCTCCCCATACGGCCGACCCGGCCACAGCTAGGAACATCCTGGGGATTAGGGGGAAGCAGGGGGAAATGGGTAGGGCTCGGGCATGCCCAGTGGGGCCCGGGCACTGCACGTGCTCAGAGAAAAAAAAAAAAAAAATCTCTCTGAGCTATTGGAGAGCTTATCCGCAAATTGGGAGGTGTTGGGACAACACCCATATGTGGCTGACTATCCTGCTGTCCACGGAGAACCTACGTTACAGGTAAGTAACTACACTTTATCTTCTTTGGCAGTTCCATACATTTCAAAAAGGTTCCTTAGATCAATGAACGATAATGGGATGGTTATATGGTATAGTAGTCAGACTGTGAGCCCACCGGGACACATAAGAACATAAGAACATAAGCAATGCCTCCACTGGGTCAGACCCGAGGTCCATCGTGCCCAGCAGTCCGCTCACGTGGCGGCCCAACAGGTTCAGGACCTGTGCAGTAGCCCTCTATCTATACCCCTCTATCCCTTTTTCCAGCAGGAAATTGTCCAATCCTTTCTTGAACTCCAGTACCATACTCTGTCCTATTACGTCCTCTGGAAGCGCATTCCAGGTGTCCACCACACGCTGGGTAAAGAAAAACTTCCTAGCATTCGTTTTGAATCTGTCTCCTTCCAACTTTTCCGAATGCCCTCTTGTTCTTTTATGTTTTGAACGTTTGAAAAATCTGTCCCTCTCTACTCTCTCTATGCCCTTCATGATCTTGTAAGTCTCTTTCATGTCTCCTCTGAGTCTCCGCTTTTCCAGGGAGAAGAGCCCCAGTTTCTCCAACCTTTCAGTGTATGAAGGGTTTTCCATGCTTTTAATCATTCGTGTCGCTCTCCTCTGGACCCTCTCAAGTATTGCCATATCCTTCTTAAGGTACGGTGACCAATACTGAACACAGTACTCCAGGTGCGGGCGCACCATTGCCCGATACAACGGCAGGATGACTTCTTTTGTTCTGGTCGTAATACCCTTCTTAATAATACCCAACATTCTGTTTGCCTGTTAGGGGAAAATACTTGAGTACCTAAATGTAAACCGCTTAGGCTATATGCAGTATATACTATCATAAATACATAATAATATCTCATATATCTCAAGTACTATAGCAGTAACCAGGGATAGTGCATTTTTTTGGTTAGCTCTGGTACTTTGGAATAGACTACTGATGGCTCCATTGAAAGAGAAATCTTTGAATAAGAGCCAACTTAAAATGAAATTTTTTAAGTCAGCATTTAATCTAGCGGGTAAATGAGAACTGATCTTTGCTGATATGACTGATTATGTTGTGATGTTTTGCTTTTAATCGGGGGAAGGGAGGGTGCAAGCATGGTGTCGGGGTGGGGGTGGAAAAGTGCCGGCACCCCCACCAAGACGCACCTGGGGTGCTCCGCTCCCTCCCAACCACCTCTTACTATGTCACTGACTCTGCACACTAAAATTTGTGAAAGGCTCATAGGTAGGGTTGCCAGATTTTACATTTGTAAAATCCGGACCCCCTAGACCTGGCCCATCCATCCCCACTCCATTACGCCCCAGTCCTGTCCCTAATCCTGCCCTAGCCCCACCCCCGCTGCTTGCTCTGGTCGGGCAGGAGGGCATCTACGCATACGCGGGTGCCCTCTTGCTTGACACAATTTTGGGGGAAGTTTTTCAAAACCTGGGCAAAATGCCGGGTTTTGAAAAGTCGTCCAGAGTGTTCCCTCTAAGCTGAGCAGGTGTCCTCCAGCTGCATTGCTACCACTAGGGGGTGGAATATTTTCAGTCGCTAAGGACAGGTATGTTCCCTGGAGTCCTGCAGAACTTGCCTGTCCCTCACAATTGAAAAATGTGACAGTAAAACAGCACCCTCTATTGGTGAGACTGTGGGTGGAGGACTCCTGCTCAGCTTAGAGGGAACACGGAGTCCTCAAAAGGAGAACATGTCTGGGGAAATAGGAACATTTGGTAACCCTACTCATATGTAAGCGCAAAAAAAAAGGAGCCAACGTGTGCTTTCACTTTCAGTTTTGCTCAGACTCGCACACATTTGTTGCTCAGTATCAGAAGCTGCATGGGCTTTCTTCTGCTTTCAAAAGAAGACAATCTAGCACTTTAAAGTGAAAAATGACAAGACACCCTCTCCCCAAACCCCTCTAAGCTGCTCCTGAGCTGGCCGCCATTGCTTTGGGCCCTGGGCACTGCAGTCTGACCATTGGGACGGAATACTGAGTGACGTCGTTTGCAGCCATTTAATTGTTTAGCGCACGCGTTAACGCCCACATTCCAGCCCTCTGAGCATTCTATGCACATTAATGTGCATGCAAATCTGCCGCTGTTAGTTTTGAGCATCAGCCCCTATGTGACTCTTTTACGCACATACACAAATACCCAGCTAAAGCTTTGAGACATTAAATGAGACTGAAATTAGTGAAGCCAGGGTCTACAGCTGTGGACAAGTTCTTAAATCATTGCACAGTGTGAAATAGCAAGTCCTAGCAGATCACATTAACACAGTCCACAGGAAACTGACTTGCTGAAAACTGGCCTCTAAAATCCTATCAATCCTCATACGGCCGCCTCTGGCAGGTTCTGCTTGCAGCAGGCAGGTGATTTATTTCCTTGGGAAGGAATGGCATAGAATCTACAGGCCACGTATGCAGCGTGGCAATGCTTGTTTGTACTGTAAGCATTATGCCCCAGTGGAGTGGGTACATATTAACTGAGCCAGTACTGGTGGTGGAAGTGAAACATTAACAGGCCTGAGATAAAAGCTCTGTATTCAAAAATGAACTTTATATGCTGTTTTTAAATGAGAACTGTGACCTTACAGTTACTTGTCTTGCAATAAATCCTTATTACTAAGGTTTTGTTGCCTGTGTGCATTCTAGCCTACTAGTGTTCTAAACGGCAGAGTTTTATACTACTCCTATCTTCATTCAAGCAAAAGGGCCCGGATTCTGCAACTGGCGCCATTGCTGGCGGCCACCTTAAAGCAGCTGCTGATCGCACGTCAATCACGCAACGGCACTGTTTAGAGCAGGGGTGTCCGAGTCCTTCCTTGAGGGCCACAATCCAGTCGGGTTTTCAGGATTTCCCCAATGAATATGCATGAGATTTATTAGCGTACAATGAAAGCAGTGCATGCAAATAGATCTTATGCATATGGATTGCGGCCCTCGAGGAGGGACTATGATACCCCTGGTTTAGAGAATCATACCTCGGGCAAAGATTGGCATCGGAAATGTAGGCCAGGATTTTCCAGGCCTACATTTCTGATGCCTATCTTTGACGTGAATCATGCCTCCAGAGGTGCCTACCGACGCCACCTCTGGACTTAGCCATGCCTATAGTGGCGTTAGGTGCCTGTAGGCACCTCAGGAGCTGCGATTCTGGCCCCTTTTGTTAAGGCACCGGTAGGCACTTTAAATTTTATGTTAATAGCTGTTTCAAATGGTGTTGGCTAATTAACTTAAGTGCTGGTTAGAGAATTTCCCTCAAGATGCCTTTGTACTTCCATCCTATTGCTGAGCATTGCTTCTGTTGGCGATTATTACGCAGCCAGGCTATAACTGCAGGATATAGTCATACACTTTATACACAGATGACCAAAGGTCTAGGAAATGAGCCATCCTTTGCCCTGTTTTCATCTACATCTTACTGCTGGTTCACCTCTCCTCTTAAACCCAAAATACGAGGTTCAATGGTGCACTTTGACAAAGGCTGAACTTGCCTACTGATTTAATCCTCAGCTGGGTTTCTTTGAAAGGAAATGGTCTGAAGCCTGAAGGCGGCTTTGGGCAATACAAATTTGGGAATGTCAATAGAATCTGAAAAAGGATTACTGCTGAAACTTTTTGAACAGTGGAATAGCGGCATGCAGTTCTATTTTTTTGTTGTTATTACAAAGAAAGCAGCTTAAAGGTTGCACAATGCAGGTCAAATCAGGTTAGAACAGCACAGGAACCCAACTGAATTCTTTTATTCTCAGAACTGGGTCAGAAAAGCTTCCTGCTTCTCTTGTTTTATGCTTTCTTTCTTAAAAATACACAAACAGCTATGTTTATATATTAATATTGGCTGGATTTAGGGGCTAATATACAAAACAATATTTAATAAAAACTGCCAATTAATGAATTCTGTTTTTAATGTGGGCATTATCTATTGCAAAATACCACATTAAAAGGCCCTTTTGCTTAATTGTGTTTTGCACTTAACATGTGGTTTACTGCTTTGTAACTGTTGGGCCAGAACAGCATTGAAGGGCTTTGTGGTATTTTTGCAGTTAGCGATGGTGAACCGTACTTTAAGGACTAGATTCGGTAAATGGGGTCCTGATGGCGCCTAAACAGGTACTGATAAGAGTTGAATCCTTAGGCGCACTGCCATGTAGGCCAGGCCTAAGTCAAAACCATGTCCTAAATCCACCCAAAACCCACCCCAAATCTGCCCTGAATCCTCTCTTAGCCATGCTGGTAGGCACCTACCAGCTACTTAACATTTCGTCGTTTTTTTAGAATCAAACAGTTTTTATTGATGCAAATACCATCAAATACAATAAATACAGCATTAAAAGACATCAATATGCATCAATTATTAATATACATAATAAAAGACAAATTCCAATATCATTAAACCCCCACTTATCTATATGAGTTTGAACTTTACCATCCCTCTCCATACCCACCCCTTCTCACCCAATAGTACTCTCTACCCAATGATACTCTTATTATTTGACTAAATAAAAATCCCAATTAAGAGATCCAACTTAAAATTGCATTACAGCCCTTAGGATACAAAACTTGCAAATAAATACAGCATCAAAAGACATCAATAATGCAACAATTATTAATAAACATAATAAAAGACAAATTCCAATATCATTAAACCCCCCACTTATCTATATGAATTTGAACCTTTACCATCCCTCTCCACACCCACCCCTTCTCACCCAATAGTACTCTCTACCCAATGATATTCTCATAAATAAAGAAATCTAACTTAAAATCTCATTTACAGCCCTTAGGGTACAAAACTTGCAAATGAATACAGCATCAAAAGACATCAATAATGCATCAATTATTATTATACATTAAAAAAAACATAAAACCCACTTATCTATATGAATTTGAACCTTAACCATCACTCTCCACACCCACCCCTTCTCATCCAATAGTACTCTCTACCCAATATTACTCTCTTCATTTAACTTAATAAAAGCCCAATTAAGAAATCCAACTTAAAATCGCATTACGACCCTTAGGATGCAAATCTTGCAAATAAGATGTTATTTCTTTTTAAATTTACTTTTAATGGTGCTTTCAATTAACAATGCCAATTAAGCCAATAAAAAAAATTAACCCCCCCTTTTACACAACTTCGCACGAGGATTTCAGTGAACTTCCGATATCTGCTGAATTGCAAGCTAGACCAGAGACTGACACCCATTTTGGAAGACTTAAGAGTCTTTCGCTGTTACCGTTTGGCTTCCTGAAGAAATTTTGAAACGTGGCACGTCGAGGCCAAAGAACTATACATAAAAGATAAGTGCTTTTTAATAACACAATCTTTCAAGTCATGCACATATAAAAGTGTGTTAAGGTGGAAGTTTTGCAATGATTGGGTGGTGAGGTTTTTTGGGGACTTTCTGTCCCCTTTTTCCTCCATGTCTCTGAGCACAATCTATCCACTGATTAAAGTATAAGGACTATGGAGTTTCAAGAGGACTTTTAAGAAGTTACAGCAATTACACTAGCGTGTTTTTTGTTTATTTTCTTGAATTTTTTCACGCTGTTTGATTTTTGAAGTTATTTTCCTCCTGTGTAGTTTTATCTGAAACAATAGGCATGGTTAAGGGTGGAGAAAAGTCTTGGTTGAGTTAGGCTTTGTTAGGCACCTGACATAGACACCACAAAATTAGACAAGGGGGAAGCTGGCCTAATGGAGCAGCACCTCTGTCTAGGATGCCTAGCAAAGCCTAAGTTTACAAAGATGCTGCTAGGCATGATTCTATAAACAACATCTAGCATTTGATTCAGTGGTGTAGCAGGGGTAGGAGGCACCTGGGGTAGTGGCACCCCCACACCCTCCTTTCTGCCCCCTACTCCTTTCGTGCCCCCTGCTCTTTCCTTACCCCATGCCATATTGGCACCCTACCTTCCCCCTCCCCATTCCTCTTTTAAATTTTTGCCAGCACAAGCAGCTTCTCTGACCTGCTGCTTACACCAACGTTGTCTTTCTCTCTGATGTCACTTCCTGGTCCTGTAATCAGGAAGTGATTTCAGAGGAGAGCCAGGCCGATGCAAGCAGCAGGCCAGAGAAGTTGCTCACGCTGGCGAAGATTTAAAGAGGTACAAGGGGGTGAAAAGGTGCCAGCGCCCTCCCCCCCCCCAGGACAGTGCCCGGGGCGGTCCACCCCCTGCCTCCCCTTACTGCACCACTGGGTTGATTGACAACCGCTCCAAGCGGCACTTACAATGTTTGTTGGAGTGTAGCGATAATGCTATTTGTAACCCGCCTCGAATTCCACATTACGAGAATTTGGTACGATATACTGTAAGATTACATATAACATAACATAATTCAGTTTTATGGTTTTAAATTGGGACCCACTCCATTTTTACATGCTACTTGTGTAAACGTGAGTATAGATTCAGAGGATTAACACAGTTTGCTTTAGCTTTCCTGCAAGTTTCATTTGTGAAAGCTGAAAGTGATGCTTTGACAGCATCTCCAGCAGTAGAAGTGGTACACACTGGAAATAACATTATGTAATACATGATTTCATTATTTCTAGTTTTATATTGCCAGCTGCAGTTTGACAGGTAGTGATCTAAGATATAAAATGTCAAGCTACGAGTAATGCAAGATGTAGAGCCACAATATTTTTTTTCTATACTTCCATTTTGAGGACCAAAATGACATGCCATACACAACTTGCAAAGAAAATACTGGGAAAACAAAAGTATGTAGATTCTACAAGAAAGAGCAGAGATGGTTATTCATCCTTTTATCTTTGCAAATCATTTTCTATTCACGTAGAAGGGCATTTTTGAAAAAACAACGTCCAAGTCAGAATTGGGGCGTATAGCTCAGTACTTTTTTAAAAAAAAACATCCATTTTAGAACCGCTTTCAAACAGGAAAGACATCTGGCTCTAAGATGGACATAATTGTGCAGAAGACATCTACAAAGAAGAGCCATTTTCCAAACTGACACATCCCAATTATAAATGCCAAAATGCCAGGCACAAGAATGTCTGTCTGGCATTATTTTGAGGGAAATGCCCTTGTTTTGCTCTGTGGTGTAGATGTAACTTGAATACTGAGTGCAGTTCTGGTCGCCATATCTAAAAAAAAAAATAAAAAGAAGCAGAATTACCCATCTACAGGCGTATGTTGTTGGATGTTAGAATAAGGGGTAATGAGCATTATGTGACTATCAGGTTGGGCAGATGGACCATTCGAGTCTTTATCTGCCATCATCTACTATGTTACTATGTATTGCTGGTCCAATATTATGGAATGGTATTCCTGGAAACTTGTGTTTCTATGAGAATGTGCTTAGTTTCAGGAAGTTATTGAAGGTATATCTTTATGTCCAGACATTTCATTGAAGTAAGGGTTGATTGAATCTAGGAAGACTTGTGTATTAGATTAATCATAAAGATGCTCTGTTAAGTTAAGAGGAACAATTTATTTTTGTTGTTGCTTTAGAGTATAGTATTGTAGCTGTATCGATACAGATTTATAAATAGAAAAGGGAAATAAGATAATCTTTTTATTGGACTAATTTTATATATTTTTACTAACTTTCAGAGACCAAAACTCACTTCCTTGGGTCAGCAATATACTGTATTGTCTTGAAGAAGGAGGTTTTGGCCTCTGAAAGCAAATTGAAAAATGAATTTTATTTTTTGTTTTATTTCTGTTTGTTAATTTGTAAAGTGACAATTGTTATTTGTAAGGTTTCTTTTTTCAAATTTACATCTGCTATCTTTATATTGTGCAAAGTATTAGGGGACATGTGTCACTGTTTCTGTGGTGTTGCATTGTATGCAGAGTTTAGCTTCTTGGCGGTTCAGTTTAACTTTTGTCTTTATATTGCTATTTTTAGTTTATAATTAATGGGAGATGGTGTATCTGTATTCTGTGTGTATGAAAAGGACATGGTTTTCTGTTAGCATTGACTGTGCAGGATTGATCTGTATTAATCTGGCTTGTTTAGCTTTACAATGGGTGTATTGATGATCTAGTGCTCACAGCAGTGTTTAAGATGCTGCCTTTTCCTAGGTGCACCCTTGTGTGACTTGTGGATTAAAAAATGATTGGCCATGGGTGTCAAATATACTAGGTACACCACTGCTGAGCATCATATTGAAAAGGTGATATATAGAATAAAGTATGTAATGAAATAGACATGTAGATGGCTGCAAATTTATGCTCGGAATAAATGAGGGGCATTTTTATGAAGCTGCCGTAAAGGTTGCTGTTAGCGTGGCTTAACATGGGACTTTACCATGCAGTAGCAGCCACAGGGGGCATTCCCAGCATTTGCTGTTATAGGAGCTGTGTTAAACATGCAGATAAGGTGTGTTTCTGTGCTTGGAGTTAATGTGAAATCACTTGACATCTCCTATTTAGGAGGTAGTCAGGGGCCCTGTGCTAAGTGCAAAAGTGCCATTATTGCACATTTTTTTTGTAGCACGCTAAATGCAAAATGACTTCCATACTCGTGACATGGCCCCTCACATGAAATGCACTTAACATGTGATGTACTGTGTGCTAGCTGCATAAATATTGCAAAGTCCGTTATGTGGTTCTGCGGTAAACCGTGTATTAATTTTAACAACACCTGTTCTACTCCTTCCTTGAAGTGTGGTTATGCCTTAAAATTAAGCAGTGGCTTAACTAATCCCCTTCCTTTACTAACGCGTAACGCGGGCTTTAGCGCCAGCAGCGGCGGTAACTGCTACGACGCTCCTAGTAACTCTAAGAGCGTTGGAGCAGTTACCGCCGCTGCCGGCGCTAAAACCCCACCGTACTACTTGTCGGTAAAGGAGGGGGCATGTTGATTTTAGAGATTCAGGGCTTCTTTTACTAAGGTGCGCTAGCGGTTTTAGCACGCGCTAAATGCTAACGCCTCCATAGAGCTTGCGTTGGTATATTTCGTTTAGCGCGTGGTTTGCGCGTGCTCACCGTAGTAAAAGGAGCCCTCATTGTTTTAAAGATTGATTCTTAGGGACCGATTTTAAGCTTGTGGTGGTAAGTGGCTCAGACCCACAAGCTGAACTACGGTAATTCCCTCATTATTCAGTGCTGGGGCATGTGCAGCCCCCCAGCACTGAATATCTATGTATGTGCATTGACCTGGAAGTTAACCAGGCACCGACCAATAATAATAATAACTTTATTTTTGTATACCGCTATACCACAAATAGTTCAAAGCGGTTTACAGAGGAAGAGACTGTACATATACAGCGAAGATACAAAGAGTAATTGTCAAGTGTATTGGTAACTAGTTTTCAATTACAAGGAGGGACAGGAAAAGGAGGGGAGATGGTTAGTTTGGTAGTTTGGCCGGGAGGGAAGGGGTTAGAGAAATTTATCAAAAAGATATGATTTGAGAGATTTCCTTAAGGATAGGTAGGATGGAGCATATGAAATGAGGGTGGTCAGGCAATCATTCCAGCTGCCCGCTTGGAATGAGAGAGTTCTGTCAAGGAATTCAGACTGGTGTCTTGTCTGGTTATCACTAAAAAGATCTAGAAGATGAAAAGTGAGGCTAAAATGGAAACAACCACAACACAGCAATCCTCACTCGCAGGATCAAAATATAGGATGGCAATAAGGTTCCCAAAGTCATTAACATCAATACAAAAATCCAGTGCAGATGTTTTGACTTGGCTCATATCATTGCCTCCTTTGTCAAATGCAGCTTAATTGTCTACTTCTGTATTATTTCTTAAGAAATAAAATGTAATAGACAGCATAGTTTCTTTTTTACTTATCGTTTTTTAATGCAGTGTCTCTAGCATGCCCCGACGGGACCCGTTTCGCCCACAAGGGCTTTCTCAAGGGTTCTTAGAGGAGCACTGGATTTTTGTATTGATGTTAATGACTTTGGGAACCTTATTGCCGTCCTATATTTTGATCCTGTGTGTGAGGATTACTGTCTTGTCTGGTCATCTCAATGCACAAAGGGGTCCTTCTACTAAGGCGCGCTAGTCGATATAGCGCGTGCTAAATGCTAACGCGTCCATTATATTCTAAAAGAGGGGGAAAGTTAGGACAGTCTTTTGGCTGTCCTAACTTTATGCGCTTACTTAGCCGGTTAGTGGACTGACTCCAACCCCAACCCTAACCCTGACTCCAACCCTAACCCACCACAAGCTTAAAATGTGAAACTCCACCCCTGGACTGCCTGTAACCTAGCTGGTTAGTAGAGATATTGAGCCGCACTATATGATAAATGAAATTTGAATGTTGAGCACTTATATGTTTCGGTTTGGCACCGGATGAGGTGTCTATGAAGAGGGTTTTTATACTTTGTTATTCTAAGGATGTTTGTAACTATTACTACCATGTTTGCCCGAAAATAAGACCTATCCCAAAAATAAGCCCTAGCATGATTTTTAAAGATGCTCCTAATATAAGGCCTAACCCAAAATTAAGCCCTAGTTAAGATCAACCCCTGAAGTCCCCCCCCCCCATGTCCCCGACACACCCTGACTCCCTCCCTGACACTAGTGCTGCCTGATTTACTGAAAAATTCGGATTTGTCAATTCAGCAACTCCCACCCCTGCTGCGTTAAGGAGACCTCAGAGCGGAGGTATGTCAGTCTCACGGTGGGAAGGTCAGTGGGGTTCTGCTGCACAAGGGGATGGGGTGGGTGAGAGGGAAGGAAAGATGCAGCATGGGGGGGGGGAGAGAAAGGAAAGAGGAAGAATTGGGGTAGAAGAGAGGAAGGAAGAGATGATTGTTGTACATAAAAAAACTAAGACATTCCCTAGTGTGTTTTTTGGACCCAAAATTCATATAAGACACTGTCTTATTTTCGGGGAAACACGGTATGTGTGTATATTTCTGTAACCCACTTTGATAAAGGTGGGCTATAAGTGAAACTATAAAGTTCTGCTGAATATTGCTCAGTGGAGTTTAACCAGGTAGGAGCCTCTCTGTTCGGTTAAACCCCTTGATTTTTATATTGTGATTTGCTGTTATGATTGAAATATGCATTTATTTTTACTATGATCTGTTCTGCTCTTCAGATGTTTTGTAGTTTGTAATAACTACGAGTGCACATGTTTTGATGATGACCTTTTAGGATTATTTATTTATTTATTCATTCAATTTTCTATACCGTTCTCCCAGGGGAGCTCAGAACGGTTCACATGGATTTATTCAGGTACTCAAGCATTTTTTCCCTCTCTGTCCCAGTGGGCTCACAATCTATCTAACATATCTGGGCAATGGGGGGATTAAGTGACTTGCCCAGGGTCACAAGGAGCAGCGTGGGTTTGAACCCACAACCCCAGGGTGCTGAGGCTGTAGCTTTAACCACTGCACCACTCTAGAAATCAAAATGTAATAAAAGTCAGCCAAGTATAGGACAATGAAGCCATTGTGACATCACTGATGAGGTTGGCTCTTAGGCATTGGTGGAATGAGGCATTATGACATCACAATACCAGCTCTGGTTAGCAGAGGCTGAAACTTTTCACACTACTTATTTATTGAACTTTCTATACCGTTCTCCCAGGGGAGCTCAGAAGGGTTTACATGAATTTCTTCAGGTACTCAAGCATTTTCCCCTGTCTGTCCTGGTGGGCTCACAATCTGTCTAATGTACCTGGGGCAATGGGGGGATTAAGTGACTTGCCCAGGGTCACAAGGAGCAACTTGGGTATGAACCCATAACATCAGTGTGCTGAGGCTGTAGCTTTGACCACTGTACCACAGTGAATTGCCTCGAGTTAGAGCTAGAAATATTATTTTTTTCCAACTGCAACTTCTCAGATCAGGGACAATCTGAATGGAGTGCATGGTCTTGCTTATATATCGTTATCATTTTGCTTAAGAATTCCGTGAACTCTACGAGCAGACCATTATTATCTTTTCCCAGTGTCTGTATTACTATCGAGCCTTAGTGCGTATTACCTAGAGAGTCACAAGGACACATCATGTCCTCAGATCTGAAGGACAGCAATCCCGTAGAAGTAAACAGATGGCATTTCCAAAAAAAATTCATAGAACCGATGGCCAAACAGCAGTGGGAGGAAAGACTTGGCCTGAGATTTGCATCCTGACATAGAATTTTAATTATGAAATCAGCTTGTGTGCTATTGTGATTCATAGGAGCCTTCAGGATTAACTTTTTGCTGTTTTATTTTAATGGGTAGCATGGATCCAGGACATCAGAAATTGGCAACTGGGCAACAGTTTGGAAGCTTAATACATCTCGCTGTAGAGCACAAAGATTCAAACCAGCTACTAGTTGAAAACGTGACAGAGTTTTAGCATAACACTGGGAGATAAATTTTATTCATTTATTTATTTATAATTCTTCCATAGAAGGAAGAGAGGCCTCCGAAACGGAGCTCTGTCGAACCTGCATCTGACGCATTGCTGGGAGCCACAAGATAAGTGCTGTTATAAATGTCTATATTAATTGATGACACTAAGGACTTTTTACGAAGCCGCGTTAGTGGCTTTAGCGCACGTGACTTTTAATCACACGCTAACCCAAGCGGTAGCCGAAAAACTACTGCCTGCTCAAGAGGAGGCAGTAGTGGCTAGCGCAGCCGGCAGTATAGCACGCACTATTACGTGCGTTAAACCGCTAACGCACCTTTGTAAAAGGAGCCCTAAGAGTTGCAAACTCTATAATCACATATATTGACATTATACGTTGAAGGTGAACAATGGACTGTGAGATAATGATAATTTGAGACTACTGTATATTTACTCTTTTTATATTCACTTATGAACCTGCACTTAGTGGAGGAATTTGATTTGAGTGGTAATTTTCATGTCTTCACTATTATCCAGGAGGTCCTAGGCAGTGGCGTAGTGAGGGGGCAGGGGGGCGGTCTACCCCGGGTGCTGTCTTGGTGTGGGCATCACAAATTTGCTGCCTACATTGTTGTCAGCTCTCTCTGACATCACTTCCGGGTACTGCATCTAGGAAGTGATGTCACAGAGAAAGCAGACATGAAGTGGGCAGAAAACTTTGTGATTCTGCTTGTGCCAGGAAAATTAAAGAGGTACAGGGGAAGGGAAGGGAGTGTGCGGGGGGGGGGGGGGGGGGTAGGGGGTATAGGGGTCGGGAAGGAGCGGGGGATGGAGAAGAGGGTGGGAGAGGGGTGCCACTTCCCCCCACTCACCCTCATTACGCCGCTGGTCCCACGATGTTCCAGGTGACCATACCCATTTGGGTTGAGGTCTTTACTACAGCCTCCTTTAAGGGGTCGGGTGACCTTAAAACCGACACTGTGAACTGAGGGCTCTTGTTATATTTATACAATATTTTTTGTCACTTCTTGTGTCACGGTTTGTTTGTTTTTTTGCCGTTCATTAAGATTTTGGTGATAAGATATGAGTCATTGTGTACTGGTTCACGGTAGCCTCTAAAGCAGGGGTCTCAAAGTCCCTCCTTGAGGGCCGCAATCCAATCGGGTTTTCAGGATTTCCCCAATGAATATGCATGAGATTGATGTACATGCACTGCTTTCAATGCATATTCATTGGGGAAATCCTGAAAACCCGACTTGATTGCGGCCCTCAAAGAGGGACTTTGAGACCCCTGCTCTAAAGCATATACACAAGGAAGGGATTTTTCCGCATGTATTTATTAGTATATTCTTGTATTGTGGGTTTCTTTGCTTCAAAAGCATTCTATATTTAAGCACCTATAGGTGTCTACTTTCCTTTATGGAACACCAGCATGACACAAGGCTATGGATTAGTCATGAGCCTTTATATTAAACCACCATGCTGATGGTCAGAATCTACCACTGCTAATCATTATTTTTATAACGCTATAATATGCACACAGCAATGTCCATTAAACACGCACGAGACAGTCCCCACTCAAAAGAGCTTATGCTCTAATTATGACAGACACTTAGGACAAAATGCTGGCACTAGAGGCAATTACTACCAGACTAGCGCCAGTATTAGGCTGCACACACGTTCAGAGAGCATGAGCTCAGGGTGTAGTTAGATCAGCACAAATAGCATGTGTGTGTATGCCTTCAAGTTGACCCAAGGCTGCATGCACAGTGAGGAATCCTCCCTGTGATGTTTCAAGGCAGAGTATGGGAGTGGTTTGCCATTGCTCTACTATGTCGCTGTGGATCAACATAGGGCCCCTCAGCCTACAGCAGGTGTGTCCAACCTTTTGGCTTCCCTAGGCCGCATTGGCCGAAACAATTTTTCTGGGGCCGCACAAATGCGCAAACGCTGCAGCAAGACAAAGGAGGGAGCCAGCAAGAAGGTAAACACCTGGGGGCAGCAGAGGAAAACACTGCATCGCCCTCGACCGAGGCCACACAAAATACTTCACGGGGCCGCAGGTTGGACACCCCTGGCCTACAGATTCTGATATTCCCTGTTGGTCTCCCATCCGGGTACTAGCCAGGCCTAGTCTGGCTAGGCCTAGCTTGCCTAGTCAAACCATGCCCAAAATCTGACTCAGATACACCCCTAACCATACCTACTTTCTGGTAGGCACCTCGGGGTAGATGCCTACTGGAAAGTCATAGGCACCTACCAGAAAATTAATATTGTGCATCATTTTTAGTTGGTTTTTAATGGTCCTTTTCAATTATCAGCACTAATTAAGCCGATTAAGAAATTAAGTTAGGCGCTTAGATTGGCTAGAAATGCCAATCTAGGCTCCTAACTTCAGGTGTCTTTTATAGAATCAGAGCCTTGGTGCCCATATTTTTCATGTCTAATTTTTGGCACACTTTCTTGAATTTTCTCCTGTCAACAAGATATATCCCTCCCCCCATAGTTTTTAAATCTCATTATATATTGATGAATATTTATGAATTTTAATTACTATTTTTCGTATACTGTAATTGCTAAAGTTTATTTTCCATGCTTCCCCCGAAACACCATGTGGTCAATATTCAAAATAATTATCTGGATAACAGCACCTCCTATCTGAATAAGTGCTACTGACAGAATTATTTAGAGGCACTATCTGGAAACTGCCACCAATTTCCTTATAAAGTGCCTCGACACTATGCAGATAGTGCTGGGGTGGGTGTGTGAGTGGAGCAAGGTTAGTCCTAAAACTTATCTGGACAGTGACAGATTCAGGTCCAAAAACTTTAAAATCGCCGTTAAAATTCTGTAGGTTGCTGTGACGCTGGTAAATTATCCGATCTGAAAACGGTAATCGATGTTGAAACAATTTTGCATGCAAATGATTGTTACGGAGGATTGCTGTAATCCCATCCGATCAGTCATTGGCGAAAGTGACTGGCGTGCAGAGCCGGCAGGGAAAACCCCAAACAGCTGAGCGGCAGGGGAAGTCGTGGAGCAGCCTCCTGCCACTCAGCTGATCAGGGCAGGAAGAATAGGTTTTTTTTTAAAATGGGCATACACTGGGAGGGGACTAAGGGTCTGATTGGATCTGGTGTCTAAGGTCCCTCCTAAGGCCTTAGGCATCTGGGCCAGTCAGAGCCTTAGGCCCCTTCCTGGTGCTTCCCCTTAACTGTATCCATGACATCCTGTTTGTATGTCTTGCCTGCTTAGATTATAAGCTCTTTCAAGCAGGGACTGTTTGGTAGCACTATAGAAATAATTAATAGTAGTAGTAGTAGTAGCCTAAGATTCTAATTGGTTCAGATACCTAAGGACTTTCCTATGGGAGGTGCCTTAGACACCTGAGCCAATCAGAGCCTTAGGCCCTTCCCAGTGCATCCAAGGATGCACCAGGAAGCGGAAGGCATGCCATTTTAAAGAGGTGGTCCTGCTGGCAGGACGCAGTGGGCATCCCTCCAGCCAATCTTCAATTTAGAGGCGATAAAAAAACCCTAATGCGGCTTGATAAAAGGGGGCCAAAAAGACAATACTAAGAAATAACCAGTAGCGTCCAATCAAAAATATAATGCTGGAAAAGAAGACATATGGTACTGTATAACAGCTATATATACTGTGTGTGTGTATATATATATATTTATTTATTTTAACTGTACACATAAAATATTAACAGCAATTAAAAGGGACACCTGGCACCTTTGTTGCTTGCAGGTTTTAGCTGTGGGGCCATTTCCAAAACAGAAAGGCTTCTCTATGTAGTGGGTGCTGCAGATGGGCAGACTGGATGGGCCATCTGACCTTTATCTGCCGTCATGTTTCTATGTTTCTAAGCTGACAGTGCATCACTATAATAACTGAACCATTGCAAAGGTCCAAGTTCACTGAACAACCAGATAAGAACAATAACAGCAAAAACAAAGCACTAAAAAGTCTGAAAACTGACTCTGCAATTTTTATCTCTTGGAAGGTTTTTAAAAACATAGAAACATGAGGGCAGATAAAGGCCAAATGGCCCTTCCAGTCTGCCCATCTACAGCATCCACTATCTCCTCCTCTCCCTATTGGCTAAGGCTCTTAACATTTGCATCTCCTCTTCCTATAGGCTAAGGCTCTTTGCACCTGCATTGTGAGGTCATAGAGCTGCCCATCCGCAGTAACCATTATCTCTTTCTCTCTCCGAGAGATCCCACGTGCCTATCCCAGGCCCTTTTGAATTCAGATACAGTCTCTGTCTCCACCACCTCTTCTGGGAGACTATTTCACGCATCTACCACCCTTTCTGTAAGAAAGAAAGGCAGCAAATTTCCAAATGAGCAGCTAGGCCTCGCCTGAAGGCGTCATAATTCAGCTGCTGGTCAATTTACATAGGACCCTTCTGAAAAAAATAAGGTCAGTGTGGTGTTGAAAGTTAGTGTCATGCAACCTTATGTTTTCTTTGTTAAATACCATGATATCATAAATTACAAAGATTTCAATCTTCTCCATGACCATACAGTCAGTAACCGTGTAACTAGTTTGATTGAAAGAAGGATCAGAGATTCATTGGGTTCAACTTTTCTTGGTATTGCTTTACTGCTATTAGAGAATGACACAGGGATGGGTATCTGTGGTTAACCACAGGGCGGGGATGGAGACAGAGCCCATGGTGCGGGACGGAGACAGAATCTGCTGGGATGAGGTGGGTGACAGGGACAGAACCTGTGGGGACGGGAACAGGAACAAACTCTTGTCCCTCTGGCATTCTCTAAAAATTTGAGACTAGTTCAATATGTAAAAACTTAACACATCATAGACAACTAGCAATTGAATTCAGTGATTTAAAAAAAAAAAAAAAAAAAAAGCCTGCAAAAGCTTATTTTGGATTTAAATGAACTACAGTTAAATGACACCATCTGTGTCTTGTCTGCCTTTGATGTGGTAACAAGAGTCTTGTCTGCTGATCAGACTCCTACCATCTGCAATGTCCTTCCCATCATGTGCCCAGCTGCTTAAGCATCTTACTGTTACTGTAACAGATTCATCCATTGTTGCTGGCATTAAGGAGCATTTCCATCTTTTAATAGCATTTATTTTCCTGTTCATCCACTATACAATGCAGGTCCTCTTCTACACCCATGTCTGAAAGACAATCCAATTATCTTCCTAGATGATGCAGAAACACAGGCAACTGAATCTTTGGGAAAGTTTTACCCAAACCAGTTCCAAATGGAAGGCTCTATTTGTGATTTTTAAACAGTTGTACAGAATATTGTCCATTTTAATACTTTACTAAAAAGATTTAAATATAAATAAAAAATGTTCGAGGCATGTGCAAATGAAGTCAGAGTCCACGGGGATGTGACAGGGACATGGACTGAGATCGCAGGGTTGGAGTGGGGATGGAGACAGAGCCCAATGGGACTGAGACAAACTTTGGCCCTGTGCCATTCTCTAACTGCTCTATTATGCTGAACTGTGTCTTCTGTCAAAGGCTGCAGGTTTGAGGTCATGAAGGAACGTATTATTAGGGTGAAGGTCATGAAGGAACATATTATTAGGGCGAAGGCCCAAAGGATATGGAATAAACTTCTGGCTGCAATGAAATTTAAACAAGAATACTTGACTTTTTGTAAAGTCTTTACTACACTGCTTTTGGATCAGTTGAGGGTAGGGGGAGTTACCAATGAGGGCTACTGTTATATTGGGCTGGTTTAGCACAGGGTCTCATTTTATGCAATGAGACTCTGTGCTAAAAATCCCCAACTTGTGCTAAAAATAACCTGATTTAGCAGTAGCCCATGTTGATAACTTTCTGCCCTAGTGACAAACAGATCCTGATTTTTCTTTTAAAGCCTTAATGAGGTCTAGGGGCCTGGTAGAGTTTGTCTGTCCATTTGCCCAACGATTGTGTATATGCGTTTATTTTATAATGGAATGGGTTGGCCAATACTGTGCTCTAATTTTTAATATTTTTATTAATATTCAGGAACCTAAAATCTCTGAAGTTAAAATGACAAAATACTTGAATACCAACATAAAAGGACTTAATGAAAATCTGGGTTTCCTATCCCATTATAAAAAATAAAATGATAATGCAATGTCACCTTCTTTTGACCCATCTTCCCCCTCCTCCCCCCCCCCCCCCCACACACACACACACTGGAATGCTTTTATGCTTCACTAATACATTCTGATGTTTTCTTCCTTTGTTCGTACTGTTCTGACCTGAGGAAAGAGATTCTGGTCTTCAAAAGCTACTCAAAATGCATTGTTAGCCCGATAAAAATGGTGTCATCTTGTTTTTCTTTCTTTCCTTTAATTTCTATTTATTAACTTTTAAGGTGGACATTTAAAGTGGACTGACAATGTGTTTTGTCATTTAGCGTGAATCATAGGGGTAAACTCAAGCTAGTGCGTGGCGCGGGGATTAGAGTCACAGCCTCATCACCCTGAAGTTGTAGGGTTCAAATCCCATGCTGGGCAAGTTACTTAATTCCCCCATTGCCCAAGGTACATTAGATAAGAGTATGTGAGTTCACCAGAACAGATAAGGAAAAATGCTTGAGTACCTGAATGTAAACCACGTAGGCTATAAGTGGTATATGATTATATAAATAAATATAAAAATAAAATCTCTATGGTAGGTAGTGCAGGCATTTTTATGTTGATATTTGTAACCAGGTTAATGTTTATGACAAGGCAATTGCCTAGTGCTTAGCCCAGGGGTTAGAGAACTCTGGTCCTCGAGAGCCATATTCCAGTCGGGTTTTCAGGATTTCCCCGATGAATATGCATGAGATCTATTTGCATGCACTGCTTTCAATGCATATTCATCGGGGAAATCCTGAAAACCCGACTGTAATACGGCTCTCGAGGACCGGAGTTCCCTACCCCTGGCTTAGCCCATGGCAAGCGAGATGTAAATTCACTCACAAATATACATCTTATGAAAATGATATCAACTTATAAAGAAATCAGTGCTCAGAGACACGGAGGTGAAACCAGGGTGAACCCCTAAACCTGGGATCTCAAAGTCCCTCCTTGAGGGCCGAATCCAGTCGGGTTTTCAGGATTTCCCCAATGAATATGCATTGAAAGCAGTGCATGCACATAGATCTCATGCATATTCATTGGGGAAATCCTGAAAACCCGACTGGATTGTGGCCCTCAAGGAGGGACTTTGAGACCCCTGCCCTAAACTATCACCTCACCACCCAATCATCGCTTATTCAATATATTTAGTTGATGTATTAAAAGTCTCTTTACTGCTGTTCACCAGCAGATTATTACTTTCTCATATAATGTTTAGCAAATGATTCAAAAATATTTTCAGAAGGCGCACTTATTTTTAATGCCAGGTTCCGACGGGGCCCGTTTCGATCCTGTGTCAGGGAACCAAAAATCTGAATTTGAAATGTTGCTCCCAGGGTGAGAGATGTCTCAATCTTTTTTTTTAATTATTTTTTATTTATACTTTTAAATACATTTACAATATCCACTTACAAGAGTGTATTACCTTCCTGCCAAGCCCCAATCCAAAGAAGAAAAAATTGAGGAACCCCAGGAGAGGTCATTGGACATTTCCGCAATACTGGAACAATCAGATAGAGAATTGGCTGTACCAGCCACTCTCTTGTTGTCTGTCGCTTTGGATCCAGACAAGGATTGGATATTAAAACTTTTCTTTAAAAATAGGTCCAAAGACTTCCTGGGACAACATATTCAGATTTTTCCTGATGTCTCTAGAGAGACTCAAAAAAGAAGGAAAGAATTTCTACTCCTAAAACCTGGAGTGACTCAAATAGGGGGTATTTTCTTCTTGAGATATCCATGTAAATGTGTGGTTAGATATTTATCATTGAAGTATATTTTTACAGAGCCATCTCAGTTGATTAGTTTTCTCTCAGTGAAACGTCTTGAAAAAGGAATAACAGCATCCATGGAAAGTTAGCTCCCTGTACTTTAGTAAGACATGGATTTTCTTTTAATTAATTTGAATTATACCTATTCTACTCTTTAATCTTGGATCCAATAAACAATGAGGACTAGTGTGAGATTAGCTAGATTATTATTATCTTATTTATCTATTTTTATTTTTTAATTAAATGGAATTATGATCGTGGTATATCTTAACTTTTGAATCTTAGTTTAGTATATTGTTTGATCTCACTTTACTGTACAAGATGTATATATGTATATACACAACAAACGAAGAATCCACCTACAGACAACAAAATTCAAACGCCTCAACCCAAACCAGTATATCCCTCCAACAGCCTGGACCGACAACAGCTAAGTATTTGCATGACTATTTGCTTGCATGCTTTCTACCGACAGTCCGCCCTAATTACCAAGCTCTTGCATGCCACAACCCCCCCTGCATACTCTCACCAACTGCATTCCTCAACAAAGATACCACATACCCTGTCCACCAAGCCAATTCAAGCCCGGTACGCCCGACCACCATCAACAGGCTATTCTAATAAATTAACCATTCCTACCCACCCACCCATCCTCATCCAACCAGCCTCCAACAAGGACCCAAAACTTCCCGCCGCCCACCCGGCCCCCTCACCAACAAAAGAAAATGCCCAACTTCACAAAAAAACTGCTAGCCCTCCTCCTCCTTTACCTTCTTAGCTCAAGACAATGGATCCCCAAAACCTCAGCATTCGAACCCATTCCTACCTACCACACCTGGAACAGAATCGCCAAACCAGACAAACTACATCAATCCTTCAACACCCTCCATGACTACAAGGAATCAGGCCCCTTCCCAATCTCCGTGGTCAATACCTCCAGACACTTCCCAAGACCTCCACAAAAAAGAAATAGACTCCTAAAAAGCTTACCAACCACCCATCACACAACCTCCCCAGAACACTACATAATCACTGGTGCCTATTTAAACATCCGCTCAGCTAGAAACAAAACCCAACTGATTAAAGATTGGCTAGAAGAAACCCAACTCGACATCCTTCTCCTAACTGAAACCTGGCTAATTTCCGATCAAGACATCATCATTGGAGACCTACTCCCCACAAACTACAAAATCATTCCACTATCACGACAAACCAGAAGAGGAGGGGGCCTAGCAATAATCCTCAAAGATCAATTCCAGTTCCAAACCCTAGACTCCAAAATGACCAAAGACCTGGAAATCCTCTCCTGTAAACTATCCAAAGCAGACTGCAAAGATTACTTAACCATAACAGTATTCTACACCCCCCCTAACAAATGGAACCAAGCTAAAGAAGATCTCTATGAATTCCTCCTCGCAAATTCCACCGCCAGCACTCACACCCTCCTTGCCGGCGACGTAAATCTACACCTGGAACAGACAGAGAACTCCAACGTTGCAGACCTTTTTTCCTTCCTAACATCCCTAGGATACTCCAAACCATCCCCAACCAAAACCCATACCAAAGGACATCAATTAGACCTGATCTCATTCCTCCCCAAACCCCTCTCTACCCCCTCCAGCATAAGCCTCAAAGACGTAACCTGGACCCCCACCCCATGGTCCGATCACCTCCGATGCAACTTCAACCTACACTGGCTCAAAAAACAAAGCCTAAAGACACCAAGAACTACCAACAAAGAAAAAACAATATGGACCAGAGGTCAACTAAATCATGAAACATTCTGGTCCCACTACAACCCAACATCCACCACAGACCCAAACCCCAACTTCATCCCAGGCTGGAACAACTTCAGCACCCAGGTACTAAATGACATAGCCCCACTAAAACCTTATAAGAAAAAACATCGCACATCTGCCAACTGGTTTGACGCCAACCTACTAGCTCTGAAACGAGAAGTGCGCAAACTAGAAAGAACCTGGTGCAAATCCGGCACGGATACAGACAGGCATGCCTGGCGTACCAAAGTCACAGAATACAAAAAAACAATCAAGGAGAAACGCTCCAAATATTATGCCCAATCAATTAACACCCCAACCCTGAACAGCAACAAACTCTTTCGACTAATCAACTCATTATTTGACACCAACTCATATAAAAGCTCCCCCACAGACCTTCCACCCTCTCCAACTAACCATGCTGACTACTTCGCCAACAAAATTCACAACTTAAAAACCTCTCTCGCAACAACAAGCACCAGCCCACCAACCCTTCAGACTACCCCAAACAATGAAGGTACTACCGCAGACATGACATGGAATCGCTTCGAGAACCCAGACTGGAACCTATTCCTACAGCTATACACCAAATATGCCAAATCAAACTGCCTTCTAGACAATTGCCCTCCCTCCATCATGAAAACAGCCCCCCCTACTTTCAAAGTAGAGCTCTTCAACTGGATTACCCTCTGCCTGTCCATTGGCTACTTTCCACAGGAACTTGGCCACATCCTCATATCTCCAACCATCAAAAACCCCAAAGAATCACTCTCCTCAACCACCAACTACAGACCTATCGCCAACATACCCTTCTTCCTGAAAATTATGGAAGGCCTCGTAAACCAGAACCTCATGTCCTACCTCGAAAAATTTAACATCCTTCACGATTCCCAGTCTGGATTCCGCACAAACTACAGCACTGAAACCGTTCTAGCATCTCTAACCGATTACCTCCTCCAACTATTCTCACAGGGAAACAGCGCCCTAATACTTCAGTTCGACCTCAGTAGTGCCTTTGACCTGGTAGACCATGACATACTACTCAACAACCTCGATTCCATAGGCATCTCGGGACAGGTACTAACCTGGCTCACAGGCTTCTTAAAAAACCGCACCTACCAAGTACACAGTGAGGGAACCTACTCTCACACCTGGTCCAACCCCTGTGGTGTCCCACAAGGCTCCCCCCTATCACCTTCTCTATTCAACGTTTATATGACTCCACTGGGACACATGTTATCTGACAAAAAATTGAAATCCTACATCTATGCAGATGACATCACAATTGTCATCCCCTTCCACTCATTCACGCAAGAAACAGAGCAACTCATCTCATCAATACTTACAATGGTCGAACACTGGACCACCCAGTCCAAACTGAAACTAAATCCAGAAAAGACCAAACTCTTCCTAGCAAGTCCCAACCACAAATTAACGACCACCACCTTACAACTCAACGGCCTAACTTATCCTATTAACCCCACCATCAAAATCCTGGGAGTCATCCTAGACCGCTGCCTGACCTTCGAAGACCACACCAACACCCAGGTCAAAAAATGCTTTTATACCCTCTGGAAACTTCGCACCATCAAACATTACTTCGACTTCCCCTCCTTCAAACTGCTGGTTCAATCCCTAATCCTAAGCACACTGGATTACTGTAATATAATTTACATAGGCTCCTACAAGAAAACCATCCAGCGACTGAGACTTATCCAAAACACGGCAGTCCGCCTGATCTTTGGCCTCAAAAAGTCAGACCACATCACCCCTTATTATAGAAAACTACACTGGCTGCCAATAGAAGCGAGAGTCATCTTCAAATTCGCCTGTCTCTGCTTTAAAACCTTAACTGGCTTATCACCGATTTATCTGTCTCACCACTTCGTGTTCCCCAAAGCCACAAGCACACGTAATACCAACCTGTTTACCTACCCATCCCCAAAGGGATGCACCTACAAAAGATTCTTCAACAGAACCCTCTCATACCAAGCTGGCAGATGGACAAACTGCCTGACCACCCTTATTTCATCTGCCCCATGTTACTTATCCTTCAGGAAATCTCTCAAATCTTTCCTCTACGACAAATTTCTCGAACCTCCCCCATCACCAAATAACTAAAGACTACCTCTTTAGTTGGCCTCTCGCACTGACTCACCACTACATACTTAACTCTGCTGTATATGTACTGTCTCCTGGATGATAAACCTACTCTGTTTCTTTACTGTATAAATTAACTTTACTGAATATGTACAGTTCGCATTGTATCATCGCTGTAAATGTACAGTCTCTTACTCTGTAAACCGCTCTGAACTGTTTGTGGTACTGCGGTATATAAAAATAAAGTTATTATTATTATTATTATTATACTTGGTAATATTGTAAAATTCTATAAATAAAAAAAAAAAAAAAAAAAACCAAAACAATATCCAATTATTTCAAGGAAAAAAAGAAAACATCTCTCAAAACAATTCCATAATCATTCATTCTTACAAAATTCTTTTAAAGCCCACGTTATGGGGAAACATGTTACAATTTCTAAACAAACAAATTTAAAGGAAAAGATTAAGGATAAGAATTCTCCGTTCGTTCCTTACTAATAGGGATTCTAATTTCTCCTCTTATTCTCTACTGATGAAACAAAAATCATTTCTGTTCTCTTGCTATTAAAAATTGTTGTAATTGTACGGGGTCCCAGAAAACATACTCAATGTCTTGTAACTGTCTCAATCTTATAAGTTTATTTCATTTGATTTGTAGTGCTTAGCCCATGGCATGGGAACTAGGTATACCCCACACGCACACACAAATATTGATTTACTGGGACCAAGCTTGGGGCTGGTGTATGCCAGTAAGCTAAATAAGCAATTCAGCCCTTTATAACGCCAGACTCAGCTGACTCCAAGGATTTACTTAATAGCTTTCAAAGTCATTTATAAATATAACAGTGGAAAGGCAAACAGCCTGTAACAAACATTCACAAAGTCTCTCCTGTACTTCACTTCTGTATTTGAGCAGTGCGCAGTGTTTTATTCCCATAAACTTTTATGCTCAACCACTGGGAGTGCAAGGCAGGTACCGGTAGTTATCATATACAGTTGGCTGACCCTCTTGATAGAAACCCAGGGAGACTGAGGACCCGTGCTTTAAAGTCACCATAAAAATCCTGTGAGCCGTGATGCTCCAAAAACTTTGCATGCAAATGAGGTCCACGGAAATACTTATGATCAGTCATTGGAGAAAGCGACTGACACATGCACAGAATAGTTCATGGAAAAAAGACATATACGTATGCATGCGCCAGGAAAAGCTACATCATAGGCATGCAAATCGTAGGCGTGCCTTATTGTAGTGCATCATAAGCATCGGGGGGCTCAGAGAACTACCAGCACACTATGCAAATGTATTTTTTTTTTTAACTTCATGCAATCAGCAGCCCCAGTCCTGGTGGTGTATGGTTTTATCAAACACACCTGAAACGTGCTTTTAACACGCGTATAGCAAGATATATATGTGTCCCCCCCAACCCTATAAAAGTATAATGCATGTATCCTGTACTTTTTTTTTTTTTTTACGTCCACCTTTCATGCAGTCGGCAGCCCCAGACCTGCTTTTAGCACACTTGGTTCAGTGCTACCGGTACCTCCAGACCTGCTTGTAATCTTGGAGCATGGATGGCGCTTCATTTTGCACATTTACCTGGCAATGTCTAGGCATTGCCTGGAGTGCTCATTTTAATATTATTGAACTCATTGTACTACAGTTCCATATTATTCTTGAAGGCTGCTACGGGGCATGGAAAAGAGCATGCAGAGCTATGTTGCGCATTGGAAGCTAAAATGCTTGTACGCTAAATCAGTTAGAACAGATTTAGTGACGAATGTTAAAAGCACAGTAAGTTTAGAGCACGGGGCCTGAGAACAAATAGTGACTCTCTGATTATGATTTTGTTAGCTGTATCTGGGCCCACGCAGTAGTCCTGCAGAGGTGATAAATACTTTAACCTTTCAGCCTTGAGATGTTCCCGGCACACAAAGAATTGAGACCAGGGCGCCTAGCTGGAATTCACACAATTCAGATTCCCTATCTCCTTTCTTGTGATTAGAAGGGATGCAGAGTAGAGAATGACACGGTGACAAAATTCATCACCGTCCCCGTCCCCGTGGATAACCGCGGGAAATAAACCCATATCATTTTCTAGTGTCTATTTCCTCTGTCCTTCTATCCCAGCATTATTCAAAGCAAAGCTTGCGGGTCAATGGTTGTGGCCATTCATACTCTGATTCTTCCCTCTTTCCTTAAAGAATGATATGAAGATGGTTTCCCGCGGTTATCCGCGGGGACGGGAACGGTGATGAATTTTGTCACTGTGTTATTCTCTAATGCAGAGGGTCTTCCACATTCTTCAGCAATCTTGACAAGACAGTACACTTTTCTGTCTCACTTTTTTAGTGTAGTAATTTACTAGTCTGGGTCATAGGTGTTGGAACGGGGTGGGTGGGAGCATGGGGGGCCATGGCCACCCCCCAAAAAAAAATTGTGTCCACATGGTGCTCTCTTCAATGGGTCAGCAGCACCCAGCAGTGATTCTCACATGCTGCCTTCCGCTAACCCAGAAGCTAACCCTCTGTCCTGTCCTTCAATCCCTGGCAATTTCCTGTTTCTCTGAGGCAGAGAGGAGGCTTCTGGGTTAACAGCAGGCAGTGTGTGAGAATTGTTGCCAGCTGCCCTGACCTATTGAAGAGCAAGAGGAGAGTTGTAGATATGCTGGACATGGGGTGAAGAAGGGGGCTAGGGAGAAAGGGATAGGCAGCAATGGGATGGAGGGGAGGGATAGATGCTGCTTGGAGAGGGAGAAAATGTTTGATATTATGGGGGAGGGGAGGGAGAGATATTGGATAAGATGATGGAGGGGAGGGAGATAGTGCATGGGGAGAGGGAGAAATATTGGATAAAATGGTGCATGGGGGACAGAGGGATAAATATTGCATGAGATGATGGGAGGAAGAGAGAGTTGGGGGAAGAGGGGAAATTTTGGATAAGATGGTGGAGGGAAGGAAGGGAAAGATGATGCATGTGGGGGGAGTGGAAAGAGAGCTATTGGACCTAGGATACAAGAGAGGGAGAGATGTTGGACATGGGAGTGGATGAGAGGGAGAGATACATAGGAGATGCTTTTTTCAGAGAGGTCAAGGCAGATTCCAGAACTTACCCCCCCCCCCCCCCCATCCTTTTTACTAAGCCATGGTAGAGGTTTCTACTGCGGCCCAGAGCACTATATGCTCTGATGCACATAGCATTACGATGAACGTTGGAGCATTTAGAAATCTCTACCGCAGCTTAGTAAAAGAGGACCTTAATTATGTACTATGTGAAAATATACTTTCTATGATTTGTTTTCAGCCTCTTGGTAGTTCATTTCATGGCAAGTCCTTGTTTTTGTGTCATTTGATTAGCTGAACACTCATTCTCCATTTAACCCTTCCACACCGCTCAGGATTTTATAAACTTCTATCATATGTCCTCTCAGTTGTCCTTCCTCCCAGCTGAAGACCCCTAACCTCTTTAGCTTCTCTTTATACAGGAGGCGTCCCATCCCCTTTATCATTTTTGTCATCCTTCTCCGAACCTTTTCTATGTCTTCCACATCATTTTTGAGATTGGGAAACCAGAATGTCCCACAGTTCTCCAGGTGCTGAAAGAAAAGTTTCTTTGTTTGCTGCTGTTCTCGCTCATTATAATCACAGAAAATGATTCTTAAAAAAAAAAAAATCTTTATTAATTTTCAAAGGTAAAACAAAGTGCCATAAATTATACAAACATTAATAACAAAATAAGCACTTAAATTCCATTAATAACAATGCAGAAGATAAATATCCCTCCCCTCCTCTCCAGCAATGATTCTTAAAAATAGTATTTAATGTTTAATTGGTTCTTTGACTATGACAGCAAAATGCTTACACTAACAATTTAACAACTCGCTAACTAGTAACGTGCATGGAAAACCATCATCTTCTTTTCACTTGGTAGCCTTTTTCTTTTTTCTTCTGGCTCAGTTGGATCCAGTGCTGGGATTCTCTTCATTTACAAGTATCTGGAGATTTTTTTTGCCCCCTCCCTCCCCTCTTAATTTTCAACAAATCCAATATCCCATTGTTCATGCTCTGGTCACAACAGCAGGAAAATCCTGAGGCCAGAAGCCACAAAGCAGCACTTCTTCCAGAACTCCATATTTTAAACCCTGTATCTAACCATCGGGTATCACTTTAATGATTAATATGACTCCCCCTCTTCCAGTTGACCTGGGATATGGAAGACTGAATTGAATCAGGAGCATTTTAGAGGAAGCACACAATACATTACTGAGCCACCGGGAATAATGATGCATCTGATGTCTGAATATCTTGTTTGTTGAAAAAGTACCACAAATAGTTTAAAAGCAGCATCTAAATTATTGCAAAAGTTAACACACTGTTGTTGGGTTTTGTTTTGTTTTTTTACAACCCTGAGAAAAGGGTCAAATTGTCATTCTAAAAGAATATATAATGGTTTTTCTAGAATATATGAATGAGCTAGAACTGAACTATGAACCCGAACCAAAATGAAGTAACTCCATTTTCACGGACACGTGCATGTGTGCATCTGTGGTCCGTACTTATGCAGGGACACGAAAGAAAAAGTCCCTTATTCTCACACAGACACACAATTAAAACTTTTACGCTGGGCGTTACTAAACAGCGCTAGAGATTTTTAGCGCAGGCCAGCGAGGTAAATGCTCCCATGCTTATAGGAAGTCTATGAGCGTCGGGGCATTTACCTCACTGGCCCGCGCTAAAAACATCTAGCGCTGTTTCGTAAAAGGAGCCTATAAAGTCCAAGTATTTGAAATTTCATGGTCAAATGTACCTTAAACTTTTAGAGAAAAGTTTGTGTTGTATTTTCTCCTACTGTACTATACTGAATATTTACAGGACCCACTGAGTCATAGAGATGAAGGTAACCCCCCCCCCCCCCAGTTTGGCACAAGACTCTATATTGGCGGAACAACACATGTAGATCCAATGTGGCCATGTTTTGGTGGGGCACTGAGCTTCTTGCTGAATTGGCAAACACAAATATGCATCCAACATTTAGCAAAAGTTGTCAATAAAAGGGTTTCATGACACACATTATTTTTTCCTTCTTCTCCTTGGACTTGGGTCTCTCGATAGTGTTCACCTTTGGTGCTACTTGTCTCTCATGTGTTTCCATTGAGTCATAGCATAACTTATTCTCTTCCCAGTTTCAAAGAATTTGTTTAAGAAATATGCTATGAAACAATTGAGTTTGGAAGTCTCAATTTGCAAACAGTAGAAACTAAAATGCAGTGGATACTGCATATGTCTAGAAAGATCTGAATTAATATCAGGGTGCAATGGCGGTTTTTTTTGTCCATATTAAAATAACAATATAAGGTGAAATTATTAAACCCCTGAACTCAGTGATTCGTTGATTCTTCTGCATCTTTAGGTTCCACCAGCCTGATGCTCTTCATCTTTCCAGAAATCAGTTCCAGAGTTGATGCATCTAGAACCCTGTTGTATTTAGTGCAATGTTATCTGGTGCCCAAGAAGGATATGTGTGAAGGTCAAACATGGGGACTGCCCAGGTTGTTGTAGCAAGCATCACTACAAGAACTCCAATGATGTTAACACCCAAGCCAGCTTTTACCTGCAAGAGGAATAACACAGAACATGAAATTAAGAATTGAAGAAAATATCTACTGACAGCATTTAAAACTAGTGGCCAGACGGGGAACCAGAGTGGCCACTGCAGTGACACTCTATTTACTTTGGGCCGCTGAATATGTCTAAGTGGTGACTGCTGCCTGCAACTACCCACTTAATTTAGGAGACCTAAATACCCCAGGCATTTCTGAAGTAATCTTATAGTCATTTTTGAGTATCTGGTCTCATATATGCACAAATAGCCTCCTATAAAATAACAACTAGTGATTAAATGATGGTAGGTATGTAGAGGGGCGGGTTTTAGGCAGAACATGGGTAGAGTTCACAAGTGTGCACCTAGATTTTAAAATAAAGTAATCTATGCCAGAGGTTCTCAACTCAGTCTTCAGAATACACCCACATAGCCAGTTTTCAGGATATCCTCAATGAATATGCATGAGATAGAATTGCATACAATGGAAGTGGTGCATGCAGATTTAATTCATGCATATTCATTGTGGATAGCTTGAAAACCTAAGTGTTGACAACCTCTGGCATAGACTTCAATACAATGGGGGAAATGAATGCATTTATTGTGGATATCCTGAAAGCCTGACTTGCTGTATGTGTTCTGAAGCCTGATTTCTGCTCATACTTGCAAAATCTAGGTATGAAAGCAATGTCCTTCTGGCCCTCTTCTTCCCCCCCACCCCCCACCACACACACTCTCCCCCATGCAATGTCACATTAAAAACAACATAAATTTGCTAACGAAGGGTTTGATATTCAAAGGATTTATGCTTCTGATTTTCAGAATTATCTGGGGAGCTCTATAAACGGCGTCTAAAGTTGAGGAAGAAGGATGGGGGGAGAGACAGATTTCATGTCAGATTAATTGTATTATCAAAAAGGGATGTATAATTATATATAAATTTGGAAGGAATATTTTATTGATATGGAAAAGGGTGGGAGGTGGGGGGGGAATAAAAACATGTATAATAATATTGTTTAAGAATGCCAAGTGTGTTATGTAAATTAATTGTAATAATACTGTACACTTGTTGAAAGAAATAAAAAGGAATAAAGATTTTTTTAAAAAAATAAATAAATAAAGTTAAACTTCCAAGGTTAGGCACCTAAACAGATAGGGGCCTAACTTAATTAGTACATTGGCTTTAATACATTTCCCCCTCCCCATTCGCGGTTTCCGCACTCGTGATTTCACATAATCGAGACTTTTTTTTCACATAATCGAGACTTTTTTTTTGCCTTCTCCCCGGCATCCCAGCCTTACCTGGTGGTCTAGCGGGCTTTTGGGGCAGGAGCGATGTTCCTACGCTCCTGCTCTGTGTAGATCACCAATAGGAAATGGCTGATACAACGGCAGGATGACGTCTCTCGTTCTGGTCGTAATACCCTTCTTAATAATACCCAACATTCTGTTGGCCTTCTTCGCGGCTGCTGCTGTTGACTTCGTTGTTGTGTCCACCAGTACATCCAAATCTCTTTCAAGGCTACTTCTCTCTAACACTAATCCCCCCCCATTTGGTAGCTGAACATCGGATTTTTTCTCCCTAAATGCATGACCTTGCATTTCCCCACATTGAAGTCCATCTGCCATTTATTCGCCCACTCCTCCAGTTTTCTTAGGTCCCTTTGTAGGTCCTCACACTCTTCCGCATTTCTAACCCTTCTAAAGAGTTTAGTGTCATCCGCAAATTTGATAACTTCACACTTCGTCCCCGTTTCCAGGTCATTGATAAATACATTGGACAGCAGCGGCCCGAGTACAGAGAAATAACGAGGGAGATGTGTAATAGCTTTAACAAGATCAAATGGAAAAACCCCAAAATTTAATTAGGAGATGAGCGCCTACCCTCTTAGGCATAATTCTACAAAAGATAGGCGCCTAGCTCATGGTGCCTAAAACCAAAGTAGGCATATTTAGAGGTGGGAAAAGACTTAGATGCCACTAGGCACAATTCTCTAAAGCAGTGGTTCCCAACCCTGTCGTGGAGGACCACCAGCCAGTCAGGTTTTCAGGCTAGCCCTAATGAATATGCATGGAGCAGATTTGCATGCCTGTCGCCTCCATTATATGCAAATCTCTCGCATGCATATTCATTAGGGCTAGCCTGAAAACCCGATTGGCTGGTGGTCCTCCAGGGCAGGGTTGAGAACCACTGCTCTAAAGGACTTAGATGCCTATAATGTAGGCCTTTAAATCCCTTGCCTACATTACAGGCGCCTAAGTTTTAAGTTAGGCGTGATTCTGTAATGGGCGCCTAAGTGTGATTGACATTTAATAGCCACCTCATTTTAGGCGCCCATTACAGAATTTGGCCCTATGCTCCTAAATTGGCATCTTTGAAATTGTACTAGAGCTGAGTGCCTAAATTTATACTCAAACGCCCTGATTCTATAAACGGCATCTAACAGGCAGGTGCCGAGGAGCGTAGTATCAATCTTGAGCTAGGCACCATTCATGGAATCGTGCCTAGCGGCGCTCAAAGTGGTCAGGCACCAGTAGGCATTGAAACCTTAGGCGCACTCTGTGCCAGGGTTTTCATGGCCTGAGTGTGCCTAAGTCAAAGTACGCCCCAAAGCTGCCCCTGAACACAAAACACGCCCATGATCCGCTCTGTAACCCCGCCCACTTTCTGATAGGCACCTTAGAGTAGATGCCTACCTTGAATTGTGATTTAATTGCAATTTTCAATTAATGGTGCCGATTAAGGCTTTTAAAATAATTAACCCCTCCCCTCCTTTTATACAAAGCTGTGGTAGCAGCTGCCATGCTGCGAATGTTCCAATGCCCATTAAATCCCTATGGGCATCGGAGTGATTACCGCAGCAGCTGCTACCGCGGCTTTGTGAAAGGAGTTGCACCAATCTATGCTCTTAACTTTAGGCGTCTATTGCAGAATTTGGGTCAAAATTTTTACTAAATTCCTAAATTAAGAAACATGAAAAGTGGGTGGCAATAGGAGTGGATTTAAGGTGGGGGAAACGGGGTATAGATCTGATTTTTAGCAGTAGTTCTTCAATCTAGGCAGGTGTAAATCGGTCCCTTCTAAGCTTCTAAAGTTAGCTTTCAACTCCTAACTCCTCTCACCTTGGGTTTTGCATCCTCAACCCTATACGTCATGTCTGTCTGTCCAAATTAGATTGTAAGCTCTTCCGAGCAGGGACCGTCTATGAAATGTCAGAATGTATAGAGCTGCTTTCGCCCATCAGCACTATATAAGTGGTAGGTAGTAGTGGTAGTCGATCCATTTTCAGCTGAAAACGAAGAGGTCCTAATGCATGCTTAATGCAGCAAAAATGGCGTCCTGTGGTAATTTTGTGATCATGCTAAAAATGAGAGGTGGATCAGAGACGGAGAGTAGGAGTGTTCTGTCCTGATTGTTTAGTGCCGTTACATTGCTATATGCTAACCGATTAGCACGTGGGCTCTTACCACCTACAAAATAGGTGACAGTAGGGGCTCATGTGCTAATGGGAAAATTAGCACATGGCCATTAATTAAAAAAATTGGAAAAGCAGTCACTTTACCCAAGCGGTAAAACTGGCCTTAGCAGACAGGAATGACCCATGTAAGGATGTTCAAAGGCCACTTTTTACTGCAGTTGGGTAAAAGGGCTACTTAGGATGCTAAGTTTGGCTGAAAATAGGGCCTAATTGTACGCCCTAACTTAGAAGCATAAATTGAGGTTATCGGTTTTGTTTGCAACGTTGCACATGCTCCGAAAATGGTTGCCAGCAACTCACCATGTCTATGACTTGCAGATGTCCATATGCAAACACGATGGCATTGGGTGGATTTGCTACTGGTAGCAAGAATGCAAATGACGTACACAGAGTAGTTGGGATCAGGATGTAAAGAGGGTTCACGTGAATTGCTTCTGCCTGTAACGGAGGCCAAGACAAAGCAGATGTCAGCCAGAAAAATTAAATCCCAAAGCATCAAAGCAGTGACTGTCAAAGCGAGCAATGGAGGGGAGTCTGGGTTCAAATCCCACTCTTCCTTGTGACATTCAGCAAGTCACGTTACCCTCCATTACCTCAGGTACAAACGTAGGGACCCTTTTAGTACACGCGTGCTTAACTCATCAAAAATAGCCAAATGTGGGATGTCCTAAAGCATTCCTCGTTAGTTTTGGCATGGGTGCATACTACGCACATGGTGATTATTTTTTTGTAAACTTTTTGAGGTGGGGGTGTTAGGACGGAGAGTGTACTTTCCTATGCTAACCAGCTAGCACATCTACATTAACCCTTTAATTGACAGATGATGAAACAGCTGCTTTACGTAACTTGATGCTGAACGAGAGCAACAGTGCTAAGTAGCAGGCATTTGGAGATGCAGTTCTCCCATTAGACCAGTGGTTCCCAAACCTGTCCTAGAGGACCCCCAGGCCAGTCGGGTTTTCAAGATAGCCCTAATGAATATGCATGACAGAGATTTGCATATAATGGAGATGCCAGGAATGCAGATCTGCTCCATGCATATTCATTAGGGCTATCTTGAAAACCCGACTGGCCTAGGGGTCCTTCAGGACAGGTTTGGGAACCACTGCATTAGACAAAAGTCGTTCCTCTTTAGAAACCAGCCAACTGAATGCTAACCTGATCCTCAGATGCACCACTCCACGTTCACACTATTTCATTACATTAAGCTTGATGTGCAATATCTTCACTGGATTAACTCTTTAATTTTTTAATTATAATCATACTTAAATATTATCATTTTTAAATGCTTTCAGTGCTTCAATGTAAAAATGATAATATTTAAGTATCTATAATAATAAAATGCTAAGCGCGCATGCGCACTCTTACTGCGTGCTCCCTGCTCCCTGATCTGTAGGTCCGAGGTCAGCAGGAGTACGCATGCGCGACACCAGGACTCCTCCTCCCAAGCCCCAGACATACTGACCGTCTTCGGTCCCACGGGCCTCTCAAGCAGCGGCGGTGGCAGGGATGGCGGAAACGTTACCGAGGCGGCTGCCGGTTTCAGGTGCGTGCGGCGGCTGAAGGCGCCTGCAGGCCCTGGCGGCTTGAGGCAGCTGTGGCAGAGGGCAGATGCGAACAGAGGTAAGGGGTGCTGCTGGACAGGGGAAGAGGTGCTGATGGACAGGGGGGACAGAAAAAGAAAGGGAGGCCTACTGCTGGACAGGGGGAGCAGGAAAGAGGTGCTGCTGGACAAGAGGTAAAACAAAGGGAGAAGGGCTGCTACTGGATAAGGGGAGCAGTGAAGGGGTGGTGGTGGACACAGGGGAGGTAAAAGGAAGGGAGAATGGACAGGGGGAGCAGGCAAGGGGTGGTGGTGGACAGCCGAGGAAAAAGAAAGAAAGAAAGAAAGACAGAAATACAGAAAGCGGCTAAGGAGAGAGAGAGAAAGAAATAAAGACAGACACACACACACATATATTCTAGCACCCGTTAATGTAACAGGCTATAAGACTAGTGATTATAATAAAAAAATTAAAAAGTTGATCCGGTAAAGATATTGCATGTCAAGCTTAACGTAATAAAATAGTTTAAATGTGGAGTGGTGCATCTGAGGATCAAGTTAGCATTCAGGTGGCTGGTTTCTAAAGAGGAACGACTTCTGGTGAAGGTTACTTATGAATGAATGCTTATCTAGTCTGTTGGAAAAGAGTGCAGTAGCATTGATCTCCCGTTAGAGCCATAGAAAACACATGTTGCTTCTGAGCAACAATGCCACATAAAGGGCTAATACGTGCTAACTGGTTAGTACATGGTTAGTGCCAGAGCTCTTGTTACCATCTAAATAGGTGGTAATAATGGCCAGATTCTATAAATGGCGTCAAGGTTAGACACTGCTAGGCATCCTAATGGCGGATGCCTAGCAACACCTAATCCCCTTTTTACAAAACTGTAGCGCGGTTTGTAGCGCCGGCCACGGTAGTAACAGCACTGACACTCATAGGAATTCTATGAGTGTCGGAGCTGTTACCGCCGTGACCAGTGATAAAAACACTAGTGCGGTTTTGAAAAAAGAGGGGGAGGGGGGGTAAAATCTGTGCGCAACACAAATTATTCTAATTAGCTTAAATGATGTGGTAATTGACCTCATCACTGAAGTTAATTGAATTTTTTTTTTAAATTAAAAACTTAAGAGTTCTGCGCAGAACTTAGAGTGACACCTAGCAACGCCTAAGTCCAGGCGCCCTCTGATGCTTAACGAGGCCTATCTGAAAAGTAGGCGTGGTTGCGGAGAATAGGCGTAGTTGACTTAGGTGTCACTAGGCTTTCGAGTTAGGCGCGAGTAAATTAATCCAGGTGAAACCTGGCCTAATATACCAGTGCCTACCTCTAGGATGCATAGTGATACCTAATAGAGAATGACACGGGGAAAATTTCTGTCCCCGTCACTGCCCCGTCCCCGGACCACCATCCTCTTCACCGCCCCTTCCCCGTCTCTGCTGTCCCCTTCACCGCCCCGTCCCTGTCTCTGCTCTCCCTTTCACCGCCCCGTCCCCGTCTTCTCCTTTCCATCCCCCCACCCCCAGCACCCTTCACGCGGTCCAGCAGCTCCCTCCCGTCGGCCAGTCATGCATTTCTCTCCCTCCCTCCCTCCCTCTTACCTTCTCTTGTGGCGAAACTGGCAATTTGTATAAGGCTATGCGCTGTATTACAGCCGAAGCCTTGAAGTTGCGTCGGGTTGCCTGCTAGAAAAGTCTCCTCCGATGCAACCGGAAACAGGAAGTTGCGTCAGAAGAGATTTTTCCAGCAGGCAATGCGACGCAACTTCAAGGCTCCTGCTGTAATACAGCTCATAGCTTTATAGAAAATGCCAGTTTCAACAAGAAAAGGTAAGGGAAAAAGAGGGAGGGAGGGAGATGCCGGATCGAACACTCGTTCACCACGCTGGCTAACTATTCACCGCTCCACGGGGCGGTGAATGGCCTAGTCCCCGATCTCGTGGTGACCTTTTTTTTCTGGTCACCGTTTTGGCGGGTTACCCGCGGCTAGCCGCGGGTAACAACCACCATGTCATTCTCTAATACCTAAGTCTGCTTAGATACCTCTAGGCATGATTCTATAAGTGGCGTGTAGCGATTGATTGAAAGACGCTGTTTATAGAATATGGCCCTCAGTGCTCCCACAGTAATTTTTTATGGGTTTGGGCTAATGCCAAAATTAGTACATAGCCATTAATGAAACAAATTGGAAAAAGCCCTTTTGCTGGCCATGCTAGAAATGGGCTAAATGTGTGGGAAAGGCGAGTAAGAGAGATTTGTTTCAAGGCCAATTACAAAATCCATTTTTTTAGTGTAGCCTAGTAAAAGGACCTCTTAGACCACAGGCATTGTAACGGTGGAGGCCACAGGGACCATGGCCTCCCCCACAATTGGCAGGTTCTGGGTGGTGCCCGCCCCCTGAGTAGCGATTCACGCCCGTGTGCTGCGCTCTGCGCCAAGAGGTACTTAGGAGGAATGGCAATCACACATATATTACCAGTTCAATATTATAATTTCTTTATTAATGTTAATCTTACACGTCTCAGAAATCATATGTGTGATGGAGACCATCAGGAGAGGTGCAAATTTCACGCCTGATGGGACTCCATCACACATATGATTTCTGAGACATGTAAGATTAACATTAATAAATAAATTATAATATTGAACTGGTAATATATGTGTGATTGCCATTCCTCCTAAGCACCTCTTGGCGTGAATCGCTACTCAAATGTTCCAAGCTGTCTTTCTGACCTAATTTGTACACCCCCCACCCATTTCCCGATGTTGTCAATGAGCAAGTCTGCCCCGGGACCCTTCATTCTACTTCCGGGGACAGGCCTATTCATTGACGCTGTGCGGTGGCTGCCCTGAAGATTTAAAGTACAATGCCAGGAGGAGATAAGGGGTGGAGTCAGGAGCTGGTGACGGGCTGTGCCACAGGATTCCGCTGGGGCTAGCTCTTGGGTCCCCCCTCCACACCAAACAGCATTCCGCTGCCTATGTCTTAGACTGTAAACCCACCAGAGACAGGGAAAAATCTCAAGGATCTGGATGTGACTCAACTTGGGGTGCTGTTGAAAAGGTGTGAGCTAAGTGTAAAATGTATGTATGTGGATTATAAGGATGATTATCAGAGTTAACCATCTAGATTCACAAGTCTGAAAGTTGTTCGCTGCAAGCAGGCTGAAGCATACATGCATATTTTATACTTTTAGTCATTTTAAAATAGGGCTGAAACGAATATTCATAGTCGATTTAGCCCCGAATAATGCCTCAAATACATTGTTTGTATTTGGCCAATGATTTAAATTCAGATACAATACAATACAGTACAACATTTATTTATATACCACAAATTAGAGAATGACATGGGGACAAATTTGTCCCCTTCCCTGCAAGAACTCAATTTTTCCGTCCCATCCCCCGGAGTTTTGTCACTGTCCCATTTCTGTAAGCTCTGACTTAACCGCACAAACCTCGAACACTTATGATTTTAAAGTGTTTGAGGCTTGTGCAGATGAGGACGGAGCTTAGGCATTGGTGGAATGAGGCATTATGGACATCACAATCTGAGCTCTAGAATGTTGCTATTTAGGATTTTAAAATGTTTTAGGCTTGTGCAGATGAGGATAGAGCTTAGGCATTGGTGGAATGAGGCATTATGACATCACAATCTGAGCTCTAGAATGTTGCTACTTAGGATTTTAAAGTGTTTGAGGCTTGTGCAGATGAGGACGGAGCTTAGGCATTGGTGGAATGAGGCATTATGACATCACAATCTGAGCTCTAGAATGTTGCTACTTAGGATTTTAAAGTGTTTGAAGCTTGCGCAGATGAAGACGAAGCTTGCAGGATTGGGGCAGTCGCAGGGACAGGGACAAATAACAAAGGGGTCCTTTTACTAAGGGGTGCTAGCTAATTTAGCACATGCTAAATGCTAACGCGTCCATTATATTCAATGGACGCATTAGCGTTTAGCGCGCGCGCCTTAGTAAAAGAGGGAGGAAAATAAGATAACACTCTTTCCAGCTACAGTGGCAAAATAATGATCAGAATTTAGGAAGTTGGTTGGTTGTTGGGCTGAGAACTCGTATGGGTATTGTCTAGGTGGAGCATGGATGGCGTGCACAGTTGCATGCCTAAACTATAGAATTTCAGCAAGCTTGACGTGGGCATTTACTCCAACTCTTTGCCCAGGCAGGATAGTCCTGAAGGTTGCTTTTTTTGCAGGACAGCATCAAATTGAGGTCAATTGATGGCACTCACCAAAGGTGATAATATAGGTAGGAATATAGTAATGGTGGCTGGATTACTCGCTACTTCTGTTATGGAGGTAACAATCAGAGAGGATATCAGAATAATCAGCCATGTTGGGAGGGATCCAAGCGGTGTCAGTTTACTTCCAATCCAACTAGATAGATTTGATTCCTGCACACACACAAACAAAAACAGGTTATTGATGGTCTTGACAAACATTCTGAATGGAGGAGGGAGTTGGGTATAGTATACAATATTTAAGGAAGAGAGATAAATACGTAGACTTTTATTTTATGTATTGTATATAGGCTTATTTAATACTGGTTGAGACCATACTTTGGGATATACAATATACAGTAGTCAGGGCTGGCAACAGGGGTGTGCGATTAGGGTAATTACTCTGGGACCCTACAGCGGGCCCCCAAGCCTACGCAAAGCTGAAGATCACACAGCCCTTTGCCAGATTTGGGTGTCTTCTCTTGAATTTCTGCCCTAGTTCCAGCATGTTTAACATAAAAGGACATGCAATCATTTGGTTTGCCCACTTTTCATGTAGGTATAACTCCCTTCTTCTTACGTTACTTCATTGGCTCCCTATCTGCCATTGCACACAGTTCAAGCTCCTATTGCTGACCTACAAGTGTTCTGCTGCCCCTCAATATCTCCTCTCTTCTCTCTCCTTATACACCTCCCAGAGAACTCTGTTCCTCAGATAAGCCGCTCTTAGCTGTCCTCTTCTCCTCCACTGCCAATTCCAGACTTCGTTCCTTTCATCTAGCTGCCCCCTATGCCTGGAATAAATTACCTGAGTTTGTCCGCCAAGCCCCCTTCCGTTGTTTAAAAGCAGATTGAAAACCCACCTTTTTGATATAGCTTTCAATCCTTAACCCTACTCCTCTGCCCTCCAACCCAGCCACCTGATTAACCATTCCCCTTAATTGTATCCAAGACATCCCGTTTGTCTGTCTTGCCTGTTTAGATTGTAAGCTCTTTCGAGCAGGGACTGTTTCTTCTTCTTTGTGACTCTGTACAGTGCTGTGTACATCTGGTAGCGCTGTAGAAATAATTAATAGTAGTAGTTCTGCTTTACACAAGGAAAACATTTTGACAAACTATCCTGCAATATTGTTCACTATTTCAGAGTTTTGTATAAGTGGTACTTCTTAAAATACAGAACTGCCTGATCCTCTTAATCTGAGAATCACAGTTTCACTAAAGGGTGACATGGAGTAAGAAGTGCAACCCCCAAAAGATTACCATGCTACCCCAAAATCAGCACACTTCCCCCATGAGACTGGCATTACCTCTGTACCTCCCTCTTCATTCTCCCAGTCTCTCTTGTGTGTCTGGCATCTCTCTTCTCCCACCCACCCCCACCACTATGAATGCACTGTGAATCAAGCTGTTTACATCAAGCTCTCTGGTCAAGCCTGGGATCCTTCCCTCTGTCACAACTTCCTGTTGCTGCATGGGCAGAACATAGGAGAAAGAAAAATTATTTGGAGAGGCCAGACAGAGCCTGATTTAACCATTGCTGATGAACACACAAGTTTGTAGGGTCCATGCTTGGAGGAGAGGCAGAGGGAAGGGAAGAGGAGATGCTGGACATGCAGGAGGGAATGGAGGGGGGGGGAGGAATACTGCACTTGGTTGGACGGGAAGAGAGGGAGGAAATGCTGCATATGGATATATGGGAAGGGAGGGGGGAAATGCTGCACATGAATAGAAGTAAAGGGAAGGGAAAGGGGGAAAATATTGCTTGTGAATGGAAGAAAAGGGTGGGGGAAATGTTGCTGCACTTGGATAGAAGGGGGAAGGGAGGGGGGAAATGCTATACATGGATGGTAAAGAAAGGAGGGGGAAATGCTGCACTTGGATAGGAGAAAAGAGAAGAGGAAATGCTACAAAAGGATGATAGGGGAGGGAAGGGGTGAAATGCTACACAAGGATGGAAGAGAAAGGAAGAAAAGAGGAGGAATACTGCACAAGGGAAGAAAAGGGGAATGCTGTACGTGGATGGAAGAGAAGGGAAAATGTGAAAAACCAGACATATTTGAGAAGGAAGCAAAAAAAAAAAAAAAAAGGAAGATAACTAGGCATGCAAGACATTATCAGCAACATGGCAGAGGAATGCCCAGGAGATAGAAGGTCAGAAAGCAGCCTGTGTAGATTGCTGCCGACGCTGTTATAAGGTATTCCTGTCTCGCGGTTCGGATGGGAGGGAGAGATGGGTTAGTGGGGGGAAGCGCTGCTGCTGCCAGTGACTAGGGCTTATTTTTGGGGGTAGGGCTTATATTAAGACCTACCCCGAAAATCATGCTAGGGCTTATTTTCGGGGTAGTGTGAGTGTCGGGAGCAGTGTGGAGCAATAACTGCTATTGCGGTATAGTCAGGGCAGGATTAACCAATAGGCCAAGTAGGCACGTGCCTAGGGCCCGAAATGGTCAGGGAGGCCCGATGAAGGAGGACATCAACATTGTTTTTTCCAAACGGTGATGGGCCCCTCCAGCATCGATCGGCAACGCGGGCCCCAATCAGCAATGCAGCTCCCCCCATCGACGGAAAGAAAGACAAGCAAGCAACGCGGGTAAGAAAGGCAACAGGAACTGTAATTGTGCAAGCGGTGCTGCTTGCCCAAAGCTTCCCTCTGACACAGCTTCCTGTTTCTGCCTGAGCGCATGGTGGGGTGGGGCGGGGCAGGGGGCCCAGTGTACTTGTGTGCCTAGGGGCCCTCGACAAATTAATCCTGCCCTGGGTATAGTAAAAGGGGGGTGTTTAGTTTGTGGTTACTTATCCTGTGTTTGAAGAAGGGCTATTTGTGTTCTGCATGTGAGATGGAGACCAGGATTGGCTGCTGTAGAAGGGTGTGAGAGAGGAAGGAGCTAGGTCTCGGAAGGGGTTATGCGAGGATAAAAATGGAGTTGATATGGTCAAAGAGGTAGAAGATGATCTTTGCTGTCCTATGATTTTTGGCTTTCTTTTCTGTTATTTATTTTATTATTGTGAACCACTCTGACTTTTTTTTTTTTTTTTTAATAGAGTGGAATAATCTTTGGCATTGAGGACAGGGAAGGAAGAAGAGAAAGATGTGGAGCTGGGGCTGGTCAGGGGATGAGAGGCAGCGGAGAGTAGATGAGGGCTGAGAGAGCAAATACAGAGGATGGAAATGGGGGCCTTAGTGAGGGGACGGGGTGGAAGAGAGAGTTGTAATAGCGGACTTGGGAAGGAGAAAGACAGAAGGGGTAAGGGGCTTGCTGGAGAGGGTACGAGAGAGAGATTAGAAATGAAAAGAAGGCAACTAAGGACTAGAGGGGTAAAAATCATATATGAGTAGATATCGAGGCAGAGAAGAGAAAAGTAAAAAAAACAAAAACCAACATATAAAAATCAGTGGCAGACAGTTATAGAGAAGGAAGGGAAGGAGAACAAGAAGAAATAGAAAGGCAAACCTGGAAAAGTATTTAGGAGAAGACTGACTCAAAAAGTGGAACAGACTGGGACTAACCGAATTAGAAAAATGCCCAGATAACCAAGATGGCAAAAAAAAAAAAAAAATTAATACTTTTTAAGGATTGGAATATGTTCATTTGGGGGAAATGTATATCTTTTCTATTTTTTTTGTACACAGCAGAGTACAGGAGAAAATGCGTTTCTGTTTCTCTTTTAACAGTATAAAGTTTGGCTTTCGTGGGAGTCTCCATTTCGGGTTTTGTGTGCATGTTTTTTATGGATCCCTGTTTTGTATCATATGAGGGTCTGTCCATGTTCTGCATACGAGACTGAGATGAAGGTTTCTCCTAGCATGTAGTATCTGTGTAGGAATGCGCAAGAGTCCACAAAGTTTCTGGCCTATCGGAAAGCAGGTTCTGGGGTATTGTTGCCCAAAATAAAAATGCGCAGGACTAGTGGTCTCCACACCAACAAAAAACTGACTGCTTTAAGCAAAGTGTCTGGTAGTGGAAGCTGTTCATGGGGTGATCAGAATTTGAATATCTTTTGAATGGTGATTTGTAAAGGGGATAGCTCTATTGCTGAGGAATATGAAGTTTATGATATAGAACCAGAGCTTCAGGGTTTATATAGAGACTAGTTTTTTGGCCCGTTACATTAACGGGTGCTAGACTTAGGAATTTCTTTCTTTCTTTCTCTCTGCCCCCTGTCTGTCTTCCTTTCTCCCTTACTTTTACCTCCCCCATGTCCAGCAGCACCCCTTCCCTGCTCCCCCTGTCCAGGAGTAGCCTTTCTCCGTTCCTTTTACCTCCCCCCTGTCCAGTAGTACCCCTTCTCCCTTACCTGCTTACTGTCCAGCATCCGCTAGGCCGGGCAGCCTCGGGACTTTTGCTAGGCCGGCCCGCTTCGCATTATTGAAGTGGGACGGCCTAGCAAATGCCCCGCGGTTGCTGCCGCTACTGGTCCAGGGGTGAGAAGGAGAGGCATTGTCAGAAATCAACATCGGAGATCGGGGCAAGAACGTTGCTATGGAAACCGTCGCATGCATCGCAAACCGCTGAAGGCTCCTACTGCGCATGCGTCGACATGGAGCCATGGATCAGGGACCACGGCCGCATGAAGTTTCAACGGCGCATGCGCGCTAAGAGTTTTATTATAGCGGATTCTGATGAGTCCTGTAGAGAATAATGTGTTGAATGACTCTATCAATAATAAAAGTGGGTAGGAAAGAAGGGTATGATGTGTGGAAATATTGCTTGCTCCCCCCCAGCCCCCACCCGATACCTAATTTGGCCACCTGGTGCCACCCTAAATATTTCTGTCTAGAGAAATCACTGCCAAGAATGAAAGTTCTGTGTGTGTATAAAGCTATGCCAACCTGCTCCTATGTGGATGAGGATGGCAGCATGTGGGGGGGGGGGCAGTGGCAGAGAGATGCCTACCATGCCAACAAGTCAAGCCAGATGGTAACAGCACAACGATGGGGAATTAGAAGACCCACATGTGCCCAAGGCCAGCAGCATCCTGCCTCTTCTGACTAGAAGTTTTGATCAGATGAGGCAGGATGCTGCAGGTCTGGAGCATACAAGGATCATCAAAGGCTCTGTGCTGCCTTTTGGAGGATGGAGGTAGTGTAATTGTGGCAGTGGCGGCAGCAAGAGGTGAAAATGCTGGACAGGACAAAAACTGTCGCTCTCTCCTCTATAATATTACCAAAATCCATCCTCTCTTCTCTGAACACACTACCAAAACCCTTATCCACGATCTCATCACCTCATGCTTAGACTACTGCAATGTACTACCCTCAGGCCTCTCACGCACCCATCTCTCACCTCTTCAATCCGTTCAAAATTCTACTGCATGACTCATATTCCATGAGAGCCGCTATTCTCAAATTACCCCTATTCTCAAGTCACTTCATTGGCTCCCCATCCATTTTGGAATACAGTTCAAACACCTCTTACTGACTTACAAGGGCATTCACTCTGAAGCCCCCCAATATCTCTCTGCACTTATCTCCCCCTATGCCCCTCCCCGTGAACTCCGTTCATCGGGCAAGCCTAGCAGCATTCAAATCCAAGCTAAAAGCCCATTTTTAAAAAAAACTGCTTTCAACTCTTAACCACCACTCATTGCCGTCAGATACTTGTACCCACTGTGCCATTTCCTCTACAATAATCTCCCCAACCCTGGGATGTCCTGTCTGTCAAATTAGATTGTTAGCTCTTCTGAGCAGGGACTGTCTATTGAATGTTACATGTACAGCGTTGCGTACACCTTTCAGCGCTATAGAAATTATAAACAGTAGTAATAGTAGTAGGAAGAAGAGATGCCAGATATGTTGGAGGTAAGAAAGGGGAGATGCTGGATTATTGGGGGAGGGGTATGGCTGAAAGTTCATCTAGGGAGCTAGATATCCCTTGGTCAGCCCTCCTTAAAAGTTCATTACCTCACAGCCTTGTGCCAAAGCAAACCCGCCACCGACAAGAATAGCAATTTCCCAAGGCATACTTTTCTGGAATTCTCTCCAAGTAATCAAAGGTGCATAATCAAATGAATCTGAAAAGAAAATTTGAAAAGTGTGGTTTTGTGATTGAATTGTACTTTTTATGGAGACAGCAGAGAGTCTAGTGTTAGAAATGGACTAGGAACCAGGGATCTTTCAAATTCTGATTCTGTCACTAGCTTTTGGTGTGACTTCAATGGCTGGGAGGGCTTCAATGGCTGGGAGGGTGTAGATGGGCTGGAGTAAGTCTTAACAGAGATTTCGGCAGTTGGAACCCAAGCACATTACAAGGTAAAGCTTTGGATTCTTGCCCAGAAATAGCTAAGAAGAAAAAAATTAAAAAATTTAAATGAATCAAGTTGGGCAGACTGGATGGACCATTCGGGTCTTTATCTGCCGTCATCTACTATGTTACTATGTTACTATGATATTTCATTGGTCTGCTTAGATTGTAATCTGTTAAGGGCAGTGATTCAACAAAAACATTCTGTCATACGGTTATGATATGGACCACTGCTACCATACCATAAGGCAAACCATAAAGGGGAGAGTGTGGCCCAGTGGTTAAAGCTACAGCCTCAGCACCCTGAGGTGGTGGGTTCAAACCCACACTTCCCCTTGTGACCCTGGGCAAGTCACTTAATCCCCCCATTGCCCCAGCTACATTAGATCAGTGGCCTCAAACTCGCGGCCCGGGGGCTATATGCGGCCCGCCAGGTCCTATTTTGAGGTCCTCAGTATGTTTATCATAATCACAAAAGTAAAATAAAACAGTTTTTTGATCATATGTCTCTAGCTATAAATTACAATATTATTATTAAGACTTATACAGAGTATTACCTCATGCAAAATTGTCATTTCTTTAATAAGACATTAACTATTTTTTCTGAGACCCTCCAAGTACCTACAAATCCAAAAGGTGGCCCTGAAAGAGTGAGTTTGATACCACTGCATTAGATTGTGAGCCCACCAGGACAGACAGGGAAAAATTTTTGAGCACCTGAATAAATTCATGTAAACCATTCTGAGTTCCCTTGGGAGAACAGTATAGAGAAATAAATAAGACAGTACCTATTTGTATTTGGTTTTTTGGTGAAGTTTGAAGGGTTCTTTAGCCTATGAAATGATTTACCCTTTCTAGTCTGGACATTCAAACTAGAGAATGACACGGTGACAAAATTCATCACCGTTCCGTCCCCGCGGATAACCGCGGGAAATAATCCCATGTCATTTTCTAGTTTCTATTTCAATCTCAGTCCTTCTACACCAGCATTCTTCAAAGCAAAGCTTGAGGGTCAGTGGTTGTGGCTTCATACTCTGATTCTTATGTGAGCCAAGGATAATGAAGCCATTGTGACATCACTGATGTGATTGGCTCTTAGGCACTGGTGGAATGAGGCATTATGACATCACAATATCTGCTCTAGATTCCAGAGACTGTCATTCTGTAGTGTCTATCTCAACCTCAATCCTTCTACACCAGCATTCTTCAACGCAAAGCTTGTGGGTCAGAGGTTGTGGCCATTCATACTCTGATTCTTATGTGAGCCAAGGAAAATGAAGCCATTGTGACATCACTGATGTGATTGGCTCTTAGGCACTGGTGGAATGAGGCATTATGACTTCACAATATCTGCTCTGTAGTGTCTATCTCAACCTCGGTCCTTCTACATCGGCATTCTTCAAAGCAAAGCTTGTGGGTCAGTGGTTGTGGCCATTCATACTCTGATTCTTTCCTCTCTCCTTAAAGAATGACATGAAGATGGTTTCCCACGCTTATCTGCGGGGACGGGAATGGTGATGAATTTTGTCACCGTGTCATTCTCTAATTCAAACATTGCATCTCTGACAAGATTTTGAAGCTTTTCCCTCTTGTATACACCTATATACAGTATATACATTATTTATTCTACACATTTGTTTTGACTGAGCATGACAGAATCTTTTCATTGATAGTGAAACTCTATTCTGTTAGTTTGACAATTGTCCCATATGTGGCAAATTTTAAAAGGCATTTTTCTGTGTGTAGATTAGGACTCCTCTCCCCCCTCCCTTTTTACAAAACCACAATAGCGTTTTTTTGCACTAGCTGGTGTGCTGAATGCTCTGCGCTGCTCCTGCCTCTCATAGAGTTCCTATGAGTGTCGGGAGCAGTGCAGAGCATTCAGCGTGCCAGCCTGCGCTAAAAAACGCTATCGCGGTTTTGTGAAAAAGAGGGGGGCGGGGTTTGTGCAGAAATCAACTTTTATAAAATTGTCCTACATTTCTGTGTACAAACCCTGCATATATTTAAGCATGCCAGGCCTAATCAGAGGTATTCCTCTGCACTTTTATCTGCATTTTTAAAAAGTACATTACATTACATTACATGCACATGATTGTGAAAAATAAATCAGCAAATTTGTGTATGTCTATGAGCAGGTGTAAATGCACTTTCCAAGGAATAATTTGCACATATTTTCCCTTTTAAAACTAGTTCATCCATATGGACATTTCTGCTGTGCAAGTCAGGCAGCTTGTCATGAAATTACCCCTCACCCTCACCCCCCCCCCCCCCCCGTGAGTCAGAGTCTAAAAAATGATAATATCTGATATTTGTGTCTTTCCTGAGACACATAAGGCCTCTGCATAAACTTTTCTAAGACCTGATTTTGGTTAAATCCAGGTCACTGTGTTTTACTCTCGGCAATAAAAAAATGCACATATGTGTACATTGATTTCTTGTATGTCTGTCTTGTCATTCACTCTGTAGTTCCCCCCATCTGAGCACTCTGTATTGATGCACCTTCTTGTCCAGTTTGTCTGTCTTGACTGTAAGCTCGGTCTCTTCTGTGTTTTGATGTACAGCGCTACATATGTCTAGTAGCGCTATAGAAATAATTAGTAATAGTAGTAGTAGTAGAAGCTGTCTGAATGCTCAGTGACATCACAATGCATCTGGGTCATACCCAGAATTCTTGATGACATCATAATGCAGCTGTATATGGTCCCCCCACCTGAGCACTGTATATTGATCTACCTTCTTGTCCACTTTGCCCACCTTGACTAGATTGTAAGCTCTTTTGAACAGGGACTACTTCTTCTATGTTTTGATTTACAGTGTGGCATTTGTCTAGTAGCGCTACAGAAATTATTAATACGAATAGTAGCAGTAGCACATTGAATCTATACTGAGTGAAGAGATAGGATTATTACAAATATTAATATTTTTTTATTAAGAAGTGTCTGAAAAGTTTTCCAGAGCCATGCTGGTATGGTCTGATCTATCCCTTCTGCATATCTTCTTTTTGTGTAACTTGCAGGATCTGACTGTTAGTGCCCTGTAATCGTTACAATTTCTCATGAATAACTGCATCACTAAGGTAGGGATCAACGTCCTTGTCAAGTTCACACTGCTGCGGGTGCCAGGAAAAAAAGGCCACAGCTCTGAATCAGTTGGAAAGAGTCTAAAACTAAGGGCAGGAAGACTCCATAGCGATGTGCAAAACGTGAACATTGTAGACTGCACATTTTTGTGGTGGTTCTCTAAACCTTTTTATACCTATGGAACGGCAGAAATAAAAGAATCATTTTGTGGACCGGCCTCGGTCTGTGGACCGGCGGTTGAAGAACACTGGGCTAAATCGTGGGCCAGGCCCCGCCCATCTCTACCCAATCTCCACCCCAGACCCTGCTCCCATAATAGTACTAATTGTAACACTATTTTTTCCATTCATTTTTCACAGATACACAATATAATCTTATTAACAACACATAATGCTTAACCACAAAATTAAACTACACAAAGCACACTGACAGCGGATGTAAATTCTCAGAATTGACATAATTCAATCACTAAATTAAAAAATAAAATCATTCCCCCCTACCTTTGTTGTCTCCCTCCCTCCATGCTATGCCTTACCTTCTGGCCTGTTCCCGCCTGGCCATTTTATTCCACCCCGTGTTATCTTCCTCACTGATGCATTGCAGAAAGCTGCGGTCAGCGGCTCCTTGCGCGTCCCGTGCCTCATCTGGAAGCCTTCCCTCTGATGTTGCAACGTCAGAGAGGCGGCTTCGGGCTCAGGCGCAGGACGCGCATAGGAGCTGGCTCGAAGATAACGCCACATCGATCGCACCGTGGACCGGAGGTTGAAGAACACTGTTTTGGGCCTGATGCACGTGCTGGCCCTGTGGACCGGCAGGAAATTTCTGTGGACCGGCTCCGGTCCATGGACCGGTGGTTGAAGAACACTGCTCTAAACTACATTAATCCTGCTATAAAAAGAATTGAAAGCTTGGAACTGATGTAGTTCTCTATTGTGGAGTTAATGAGCAAAAATATAGGGGCCCTTTTACTAAGGCATGCTAACCGATTTAGCGCACGCTAATGGATTTACCACGTGCTAAAGATTAGTACGCGCTTAATGCTAATGCTAAGGTTATATTCTATGGGCGCCTTAGTATTTATCATGTGGTAAATCGATTAGTGCACGCTAAATCGGTTAGCGCACCTTAGTAGTTGCCTGTACTGAAGTTATTGACTTTCAGCAAAACTGCTCTGGTATTTCTTCTATACAATATTGTTTTGACTGCTGAAGAATTTCATGATGTATCAAGGTGTTTAAAGCATGTATATATTAGATGGAAGAGTAATAATGAATGTGGATTTAGAGACACAGGGGAAAACCCCCCATAAGAAAACTTCAGTCAGTGTGACAATATGGGTCCAAAGTCCTTGTGTATTTTGCAATCCACAACATAGCAGGTGTAAAGTACCCGTGGGAAATAATACACAGGCTGGAATAATCTCATTGCATAATCTCCTTCCCCTGACCTGCCTCTGCCCTTTTTTGGCAAGGAGAAGTTCCTGCCTTGTGAAAACTGCATGCATGTACCTTGAGATAATGTGTTTGAGGGAAGAAGAGCAAAAATCATCCCGTGACTTTACATTGGTAAACACAAGTTTATTGACTTGGCATGCTTGGAGCAGGAAGGAAACAACAGGGAGGGGGCAGCATTATAGTTATTTGGCTGGTGGGGCTCGACATCCCCACCAGCAAGATAAATAGGAGTGATTGAGTTCTGGAGAGGACCTGAGCCCAAAGTGGGGGGGGGGGGGCCCAGACCTCCAAGGCCCCCTGTGGCTATTCCCATGGAACTTCTCTCAGGCTGCTAGAAAGACATTCAGACAGGTTAGGAGATTCGCCTAATAGCACAGGAACAAAGTAGATGACAGCAGATAAAGTCCAAAGTGGTCTGCCCAGTAATTTGGCTAATTGGCTGTTTTCCATGGAGATTGGTTTTGGAAAGTGTAGAGAAAAGGGGGAGGAGACATTGATTTATTGTAGCAGATGGGCAAAAATGGGTGTTTTAGTCAAGACAGTAGAAAGCAGCTTATTTTAAGGATGTTTTAAAACAAAGTTTAAAATCCAAAAGTACTCAACTGTTGTCTCCAGACAAAACGTTGGAGGTCTTCCTTGCAGGAATAATGAAGAAGAGAAGACCCAATAACAAGGCAGACGTTGAATCATTGGCATAACCATAGTACCTATGGCAGATCACAAAAACATGGGTATAGGCGGGTAAGAAACTTTTTAAATAAATACAATTCGTAAATTAAATAATTACTTATGGAACAGTCAAAATTTGCAAATAAATAGATGAATTTTGCCAGAATTTCAGTCTGGTTTGCATTTGATGGAAATTTTTTTAAATTTAGAATTCACAATATCATTGGAAAATTCATTAGATTTTCCCATAAGAAATGGGAAAAATCTGAATATATTAAGCAAGAAGCAATGAGCATTTGCTGATTCATAGAAATCCATATCCGATTATTTATTTATGGATATGTTTGGACTTTCTTTATCCAGTTGCTATATCATTTTCAAACTTGTCTGCAATGGGACAAAGTCCACAGGCACTTTTAACTCCTGCTTAGATTTTTACAAGAGAAAAAGATAGTATTTCATGATTTTCTAACTTTATTTTAAAGGTTTGTATAGTTCTATTTGAGATCATTCTCCTCACATTTTGAAAAACAAAGCAATAAAAATTATTTAAAAAGGCACTATTGATGGATTAGTTCGTTATCCAGTCGCTATATCATTTTCAATCTGTCTTCAATGGGACAAAATCCACAGGCACTTTTAACTCCTGGACATTATACTGATTTGCAATAGAATACATCTGTTCTTTCAGTCTGAAATGCATTTATATATTGCACAGATTATATACCGCACTGTCCATGGTATAGAGTGGTTTTACAATGCTCTCAATTTAAAACATGCTTACTTACATTGGAAAAAGAGATGCCCATCCAGGAAAAAATCCAGGGTCTCTTGTAAACCAGAGCAAGGCCATTAGGACAAACAGGATAAGGGTAATAATTTCTTCATAGCTGCAACACAAAGTTCTTTTGAGTATCAGAGTCATTTTCATTACAGGAACTCTATGTATAAGTCATACTGCTCTCATTTTTCCTGCTTGTTGTATGCTTAACAGCATTACCTTAATTGGCCAAGTCTTTTGTATTCCTCTTCAATCACATGTGCTGAGGCTTTTTCTTTAGCTGTCCTTTCTTTGCCACATTTGAACATTTCTTTGAAACTGAAATTTAGAAAAATATACAATCTTACATTCAGATGGCGACATATGTAGGAATAAGGTGTAAATTTTATCCAAGAAAATATGAGGCCCCTATTTCATACAGAAGGTAGAAATAAGAAGTGAGGCCTTCGAGTCAAGATGTGTCAATTTCTGGTGGTATTTTAGAAAGAGATCTGTGATGTTCAGCCTTTTATAATATACTAGTATTTTAGCCTGTTACATTAACGGGTGCTAGAATATGTCTGTTCCCTCCCGTTGTCTTTCTTTCTGTATGTCTCTCTCCCTGGCCCCCTTTGTCTGTCTGTCTTTGTGAACCTGAACTCTGAAGTCTATGTATGAGACATACTTCTTTTGTTATATTAGCCAAGCTCTTCTAAGTAAAATTATGTCCATAACTGTCCCAAAGTTCCACTCAGTCTCTCTGCTGTGATTTTGGCATAAATCTTTATCAGCAGCCACAGCAGCAGCATTCCCTCCCCCCACATCACTTCCCTGTGCAGCAGCAGCATTTCCCTACCCCCCTTTTCCCTTCACGTGGTCTGGCCTGCTCCCTTATTCCCTTACCGCCCCCCCCTTCCCTTCCCGCAGTCCCGGCAAACCTGCCGATTCCAGCAGCGTCATCAGAGACGCGGCAGAGCAAATCAGGGCAGTAGAAGGCTCCGAAGCAGCGTGTGTAGAGTGCTGCAGACGCTGCTGGAATCGGCAGGTTTGTAGTGGGGACCGCGGGAAGGGAAGGTGGGAGGTAAGGGACTACGGGAGCCTGTCAGACGTCGGGAAGAGATGGGAGGGTCAGACCACGAAAAAAATGTACCGAGTGAGTGGGGAACTGGCAAAGGAGTGTTTTTGTTCAGCGCTTCTCTTCCTGGGCTGCTGTTTGGTTTCTGCTGCCGCTAGCGTGGGGTAATTTTAAGCACGCATGCGCACTCTGCCGGCCACGGAACTACAGATCAGGCAACACGGTGGTAAGAGTGCGCATGCGTGCTTAATGTTTTATTATATTAGATGCACGAATTGACATGTATGTGCCAACTAGATACGGTGGAGATCCACTTTACAGTTGTTAACTTGGTAATGTACTCATCTGTATGTCACACACAAATCAGAAAATCACTCAAAAGGTGTAATGATGAGATTCATACTTCTAGAACAAACACACTTAGAATTCAAAAATATGCTCAGAGACACGAAGGCAAAAACAAGGAGCCACAGCCCCGAGAGAAAATTACCTCATCACCCCATCATTGCATATTATAGATTCAAGTGAAAGCAAAATGTGTTGCTGTAAACTAGCATAGAGTGAATTTTCCTGTACTTTAAGCCAGGGGTGGCAACCTGTGGCCCGAGGGCCACATGCGGCCCCGTGAAGTATTTTGTGCGGCCCCGGTCGAGGGCGATGCAGTGCTTTCCTCTGCTGTCCCTGGGTGTTTACCGTCTTGCCGGCTCCCTCCTCTGTCGTGCTGCAGCGTTTGCGTGGCCCCAGAAACATTGTTTTCGGCCAATGCGGCCCAGGGAAGCCAAAAGGTTGGACACCCCTGCTTTAAGCTGTTACAAGCAAAACGCTTAGCTTGATCAGAGGTTCCAATGGGGCCTGTTTTGATCCTGTGTTAGGAAACCGAGTAGAGCACTCAACAAACTCTCAATCTAAGTTTGGAATTTTGGGAGAGACATCCTGAAATCCAGTAGAGAAAATGTCCATTCTCAAAAAAGCAAGACGTCTATTTTTATTATTTTTTTTAATGATCTATGTAGTCTGTATTTTGTGATTCTCCAATAAAGTTTGTGTGCTCCTAAGGAAGGACTATCATTTTGTCCTCACTTAGTAATAATGTATGTGAGAAGTCTCTCCCATAGGCTTTCACTGAAACTTCTTCAGGTTTTACTATAAGGCAGGGACTACTCAAAATGGGCAAATACTGCTGAATTCACTGTTAGGTTGGCACTTGTCTGAGGCTTATGTAACCTTAATGTTATCAGTCAAACTGTAGTTTTTTTAACAACTTTCTTTAATAACTTGAAGTAAAGAATAAACACGCCCAATTTGATGATTTCAAGACAGTCCAACTTTGTTACAGAATCTTCTCACTCAACCAGCATATCCTATCTGAGGGGAAGCTGGGAGTGTGTCCACACACTATTTGAGGAATAACATGTGCTGTACACTTAGATACTGAACCTAAGCTATATTAGGCTTGTGGAAATAAAGGGTGAAAACCTGGTGAGAGGACAATGTTAGACCCAAGTTCTCATGCAGCCATGTGGTCTCGCAAAATGGCCACTGTTCACTCTCAGACAAAAGAAGAAGGTGGGCTCCAGTAAGCTACATTCACACCCTCTAGGAGTAGCTAAGCACTTTGGGAGATTGAGTCAACAGAGCACACTTTATTTACACGTTTTAGAACAATCTATATATTTGTTTTACACGAGAATTGAGAATCTGCCCACATAAAATGGGGGCAGAGCAGTGTGTGAAATCTTAGAGTTTTCATAAATTTTCAATTACAGTAGTTCTGGAGTGAAACTTCAAAATGTCAACCCCTGAAAATGTCATTACAGTTTTTAAAAGGTTTTGTGAATCTCGGCTATAGTTCAATTATAAGAAGAGAGGAATTGGGAACTGAGGATATTATATTGGCCCAAACTAGACTAAGTGGGGGAGGGGAGTTGGACTGAGCTCATGCCTTTTGCTGACTCACATTCTATGGTCCTGAGGATAGGAACAGCATAGGTAACATTTGAACCAGCTGGTGGTGTTTTAATTAATGTGGTGCATAAAAGAAATTGAAATCTCTTTCACTAGGTTATATAAAAAGAATTTAGGCTACTCTATATGTGGTAAATGAGTAACAGAGAATGAAGGAGACCTTTTCACTTGTTCTTTGAGGCATGTAAAATTATTCTTTTAGTCCCGTGAATTAATTAATCCTTCATTTAATATGAGCTCATTTTCAAAGCACTTAGACACACAAAGTCTCATAGTAACCTAAGAAACATTGTGTGTCTATATGCTTTGAAAATACACCTCTAAACATCTGCCTAGAGAGGCAGAATATTAGGGGGAGGGAGCATCATAGTCACATCTATGTTCATCATCTCCCATTCCTTCCCCCAAGGTATTCACTAGTTTCTCTTCCAATCCATACCACTTCTGAGGGGCACTGGCATGAAACTTGCTGACATAGCACTCATTGCATTGCAGTGTGGATTTCTGAGTATATATTTTTGGTGTTTGCGAGGAGAGACTCTGGCCAGGCCTAGCATTTGCTTTGGGGAAGTAAGGGTGGGAGGATTGGGATGGGCATACCAGAAACCCCTCTTACACTACTCAGGGGTTAACCAGGCACTGGTCAATATTCAGACCGGTACCCCAGTTACCTCCATGGCTAAAGTTAAGAGAGCTGCTTTCACTCTGATAAGTTCTGCTAAATATCAGGCCTAGTATATCCTGTTAATCAGTCATCAGTCTGACATACATTATCACTTGAATGACATTCATTTCTGAATAAAAATGTTCTTACTTGAAGCCAAGGAAAAGCCACTGGATCCAAACCCAGGAGAGAACCATAAGAATAATAGCTATGGGAAAGGAAAGACCAAACCAGCTTCCAAAATTGATGCACGTACAATTTGGATAGCGCCTAAATAAAAAATTTAAAAGGGGAAAGAGAGAGTAAGAGAGAAATTTTATAAAGGACAATGTTATAGAAAGAAACTCTACTACTGTCACTGCACTAAAATACATTTTTGATTACAGAAAAAGTAAAACCAGTCTAAATAACCATTTTACCTTAGAATATAAATGTGTCTTATATATCCTGTCAGATTAAGCAGCAGGATGCAGGCTAACCTCTGTGTAGTTAAAAGCTACAGTATATGATGCCATGCCATGAGAAGTATAGGCCATAGCACATACTTGACCCTCCCTCTGACATCACTTCTGGGTTCTGCATCTAGGAAGTGACATCAGAGGGAGAGCCGATGCTGATCCGGGCAACAAATTGGTGATGCTGCTCGCAACTGAGAAGTTAAATAGGTACGGGGTAGGGAAGGGATTTGTGCGCACAGCAGGGGTGGGCGGGGAAGGAGTGGGGGGGCAGAAAAGAGGGTGGGAAGAGGCACCATTACCTCAGGCACCTCTCACCCTCGCTACGGCACCCTCGCTACGCTGTCTGTCTTTTTATTTCTATTGAAAATTGTCTCATCCATCTATTTTGTCTGTGTCAGAAGCATTAATTAAGAGAACTGTAACTTTCCAGGACATGAGTCATTCAGAAATTCTGTTTCAAATTAAGGCCCCCATTTATTAAGCCACATTAGATTTTTTTTATCACTAGTCACTGCGGTAAAAGCTCTGATGATCATAGAATTCCTATAATCATAAAGCTTCTATGACCACACAATGCAGATATAAAGAGCCTTAGCCAATAGGGAGAGGAGAAGGTAGTTAATGCTGCAGATAGGCAGACTGGATGGGCAATTTGGTCTTTATCTGCCATCATGTTTCTATGTTAAACAGTGAACTGGATAGCAAAGGCACCATAAACAGGAAATGTGAAATAGAGATGTAGAAGCCCATCGTGCCATCAGCTCCACTGTCCTGTTGTCAGCTGGGATTGTTAGCCTCAGGTGCCTTCAGGCACTGGAGGTATACCATTGGTAAGCCATAACTGTCTCCAAAGCAATCAGTGGGGTCTCAAGAGGCTGTGGCAGCAACCCAAGAAACACAAAACAAATGTGAATCTCTGACAATTATAAACTGCCCAAAATGAAAACATGGAATTTACATTCTTACATGTTGAAATGTTCAGCAAAAATCAGATTAGTTGATGTCCCTGTAATAGTAGTCATTCCTCCAATGGTGGAAGAGTATGCAATGCAAAGGCACATCGCTTTGCACATCATCTGATCTTTCTGACGCCTGTGTCTTTTATCTGACACATTTTCCGGAACCTGTCAAAGAAAGATATTTTGACCCTGTTTAGAGTATGTTCATTTGGTGATCATACACAACAGACTATGAAAAGCTTCAGATTCCTACAGATAGCCTCTGCATACCTAGTTAAAATGCTTTTGATCTTCATAATGTGGGCCATTTTCCTCTTCAAACCTGATGGGTAGATTTTATTCAAGGCCACCACCCCCCGGTTTCAATATGAAAAGGCATGCATGCTTTCGTTAAGCAACTTGCTAAAGTACCTGTGAGTACTTGCACCTTTGCTTTTTCTGGGTTCTTTTTCTAAAATCAAAAACAGGTGCGCTTGGGAAATTCTAAATTCCCTGCCCACTTTCAAAGCCCTACCCTCAGGAATCCCCTGCTGCAGGTAAAATTGTGTGGGGTAAGTATACAACACAGGCGGTAACATTTACATACCCCATTGCACATGTACACGTTGTAGAACAGCATTACATACACATATGACAGTACATACACGTATGACTGCTATAATTCTGCCTAAGTGCTTAACTTACATAGAATTTGCCATGGAGATGGAAATATGGGTGGAGCTTACACATGTGGGTGGAGCAAGTTACATGTGCATCTGCAACATTTAGGTTCAAAGAAGAGCGACCAAGATGGTAAAGGGGATGGAACTCCTCTCGTATGAGGAAAGACTAAAAAGGTTAGGGCTCTTCAGCTTGGAAAAGAGACGGCTGAGGGGAGATATGATTGAAGTCTACAAAATCCTGAGTGGAGTAGAACGGGTACAAGTGGATCGATTTCTCACTCCGTCAAATAATTTGTGAGGGCACAGAGGTGTGGCAGGAAGACCAGTGAGAATAAACAGTAAATGGAGCAACAGAAGTAAAAGATAGAGAAACTGTTTGAAGAAGAGACAACAGACATTTAAGAACAGAATGGGGTGCATCAGAGTAGATTGGGGTGGGCAAGAGGGTGACAATACCTCCCCAAATGTCATATTTGTTCCCCTCCCCTCCCCAAATATCGTATTTGTTCCCCTCCCCTTCCCCTGTCAATATGACTTCCTACTCTCTCGATCTGAAACAGGCAAACTATATGATTGGATGGATTATATGAATATTGAAGGAGAAGCAGTAGGAGGAAAGAAGAGTGGGAACCCTCTGGTAGACTGGGTCTCTTGGCTTGTGCTCTAGGGTCTTGGAAAAAAATCTATTGAGATGAATGTTACCTTTGTTTGTTCAGATGTGACAGAGATGCTGTCCTTAGTCTGCGGAGTGAACCCAAAAGAGAAAGTAAAACAGAGGATTATCAGTTTTTGTGAGTGGATGAATAGCAGATATCGGTGTTTCAAATTACAATATAATGTGGAAATTGCTCCTTTTAATAAGGTAAATGACGAGTGATTCTTTTCCGGATCTGACAAGCTATGGCAATCTGGTTCAGCTTTCCAGTTCAAAGTTTCAATCATGTAGTTTATAAAGTTTTTTATTTTTTTATTCTTTACTAGCTGATGCCCCGGCGTTGCACGGGTATTTAATTATAGCAATAACACTGTAAATGGATTCAAATAAAGATACTTTATAGTAGTGAATGAAATTATTTTTTTACAGCTTAATAAAAAGTACAATATTCAAATTATAATGTGAAATATTTGACAAAATGAATACAATACAACTAACGCAAAACGTGATTATAAACAACAATTTTAGTTTCACCTCCTGGAGCAAGAACATATAAATTCTTGGGTGAACCCACCCTTGAGCAAGCAACATAGAGTTGTGGGCCACGAGACCCCCAGAACATATCACCCCAGGTACTGAGGGATCTGCATACCAAGTTTCGTTCAAATCGGTCAAGCCGTTTTTGAATTACTGTGAGAATGGCAGCTTTTTACATATTTTCCATTGACATGAATGGGTGAAATCTGATTTTCTGTTTGTAGCTCCGCCCACGTGTGCAGGTGGGCCGCGAGACCCCCAGAACATATCACCCCAGGTAGTGAGGGATCTGCATACCAAGTTTCGTTCAAATCGGTCAAGCCGTTTTTGAATTACTGTGAGAATGGCAGCTTTTTACATTTTTTCCATTGACATGAATGGGTGAAATATGATTTTCTGTTTGTAGCTCCGCCCACGTGTGCAGGTGGGCCACAAGACCCCCAGAACATATCATCCCAGGTAGTGAGGGATCTGCATACCAAGTTTCGTTCAAATCGGTCAAGCCGTTTTTGCGTGATCGCGGCACATACACACATACATACCTCCGATTTTATATATATAGATTTTATATATATAGATTGATTTTTAATCAAAAACAGTGTCATACAAATGAAAGAACAAAAGATATTACACATATATATTACACTATTAGTTTATAAAGTTTTTGCAGGGTGAGCAAGAGGAACGGTTGAAAATAACAGAGTCAAGAAGATGATTTCTTATTGCATTAAGAAAATGGCACCTTTTCTAGCTCTATGTTGCATGCTGCATGACCATTGGTGTATCTGAAATAGTAGAAGACAGTAAATAAGTTTTTCAATTTTTTTATTTGTTAGAAATCATTATGATTGTATGAACTTTTAAATCTGTGATTTTACCCATTAACATGTTTTGTTTTCTCTTTCAAGCCATTAGCTTCACATTCCTTAATGTTTTCTGTAATACATTAAAACAAGAGCAGACATTTAAAATAATAATAATTATAATAATTTTATTCTTATACTAGTCTTTAAGCCCGTTACATTAACGGGTGCTAGAACATATGTGTGTGTGTCTGTCTTTATTTCTTTCTGCCTTTCTTTTTCCTTGGCTGTCCATCACCACCCCTTGCCTGCTCCCCCTGTCCATTTTCCCTTCCTTTTACCTCCCCTGTGTCCACCACCACCCTTCACTGCTCTCCTTATGCAGCAGCAGCCCTTCTCCCTTTGTTTTACCTCCCCCCTGTCCAGCAGCACCTCTTTCCTTCTCCCCCTGTCCAACGGGTGGTAGAGTAGACGACTGTTTTTTTTCCTTTCTCTCTCTGTGCTTGGATGCTGTCTGTCTGTCTGTCTGTCATTCTTTCTGTCTGTGTCTCTGCCTTGCGCTCTGTCTGCCTATCTCTCTGTGGCCCCCTTCTCTTCCCCGCCATGATTGGTGTGTGCCCCCAGCACACACTTCCCCTCAAAGCAGCCCCGTTTTCCAATGCCCCTGCCCCCTTTTGTGCCATGCCTGCCTATCTCTCTGGGATTCTGGGTTTTTGCTACTCTTTGGGATTCTGGATTCTTGTTACTCTTTGAAATTCTGGGTTTTTGCTACTCTTTGGGATTCTGGATTCTTGTTACTCTTTGGAATTCTGGGTTTTTGCTACTCTTTGGGATTCTGGATTCGTGTTATTCTTTGGAATTCTGGGTTTTTGCTACTCTTTGGGATTCTGGGTTTTTGCTACTCTTTGGGATTCTGGATTCGTGTTACTCTTTGGAATTCTGGGTTTTTGCTACTCTTTGGGATTTTGGGTTTTTGCTACTCTTTGGGATTCTGGATTCTTGTTACTCTTTGGGATTCTGGGTTTTTGCTACTCTTTGGGATTCTGGGTTTTTGCTACTCTTTGGGATTCTGGATTCTTGTTACTCTTTGGGATTCTGGGTTTTTGCTATTGCTTCTCTTCCCCGCCATGATTGCTGTCTGGCCCAGCAAACCCCTCACCCCAAAGCAGCCCCTTTCCCTCTCCCCCTGCATGCCTGCCTGCTCCCTATGCATCAGCATTTCCCTCCCCCTCACTTGTTCCTCCTCTCACGATCCGGCCTGCGTCGGAAGCCTTCTCTGACACAGGCCGGGATCGTGAGAGGAGCCGCGGCGGCAGCTTTAAACTTAAAAAAAAAATCCAGCGAAGAACTAAGGGAGCCGTTTGCAAAGCCGCCGCCGCAGCTCCTCTCATGAGCTGCACTTGCGGCAGATTTCAAATGAAAATAAGTTAGGCAGTCAGGGAGTTTAAGGGACAGGATGGGACAGCTGGACTTGCTCCTGGGCCCGCGTCTGCCCTCCGCCGACAGCCGGCTCCCTCGAAGCCCTCCTCCCCCCCCTTTCCCTTCCCGTGGTCCGTCTGGCTGCGGACCGGCCTGTGGAGGCGATCAGTTGGTGACGTATTAGCGCGCATGCACACTCCTTCAGCCACAGACCTATACGCACGGAACACGCAAATAGGACTGCGCATGCGCGGCTAGCTCTTTATTATTTTAGATACCGCCATACCGAAAAAGTTTGAGGCGGGTCACAAAGTGAGCTAATGCATGGGATACAGATAAAATACAAATTAGAATAATGGACTTAAAAACAGATAAAGACAGAAAGCATTTATAATATAATGCAGAAAATACCGGAATGGCAGAGAAAGAAGTAATACATAAAACAGATAAAATACATCAACTTGAATATAAGGAACTTGATTGAAAAAATGAAGCAGAATGCATTAAGATACCAGCCTATCAAAGAGTTGAGTCTTTAACAATTTTCTAAAATCAAGATAGGAAGAGACCTCTAACAATTTTTCCAAGCCATACATTCAATTTAGCGGCTTGAAATGAGAGGGTTCTCTCAAGGGACTTCTTATAACGACAGGATTTTATGGAGGGATATGAAAACAAGTGCACTCTACGTTTGGTCTTTTTGGCGTGACTCAAAGAAAAATGAGACACAAGTTAACCTGGTAACAAACCCGAAACTGATTTATAACAAATACAAGAAAATTTGAACATAATTGAACAAATTTGAATATAGTAGAACAATGCTCTTTTGCATTTTACAAATGGCGAGAGCAGAAGGCACAGAGAGACAAGCCCCTGGATTATGTATAGGTCACCCAAAGTTCGGAACTTTTGGCCATGGATTGCAGATCCATGCATAAACCAAATGGCTAAATCATATTAGCATTAACAAGTGCTAATTGTTAGTCGTTAGTAGTAATGTGTGGATCAGCCCTATGCCCCTAACTTATCTCGTGTGCAGATCCAAAGGGGCATGGCCATGGGAAGGACATGGGCGGGCCAAGGGCATTTCCATGATGTAGGCACCCACTTCTAGAACACTTACATTGGGCATGAAAAATTATATCATCCTTTGGCTGGCTTAAGTGGTCACAAACAAAGTTAAGTATGAAATTAAGTGCTAAGCTAGTATTCTATCAAAGCAATTCCATGCGGAACTATTTTTAAGGAATTTACACTTAGGCCCTGACTGTATAAAGTCTGGCTAAAGTTAGGCACTGATATCAGTGCCTAACTCAATAGATCAATAGGCTTAATCTGTGTCAATATTGGCACTTAAAGACTAACTGAAAGTTGGGCGCCTGACTTGAAAAACGATTCTATGAAAAGTAGATGCCTAGCCCAAAGCGTCTACACTAAAAGTAGGCATAGCTAGAGGGCAGATCATGGACATGTTTTCAAGTTAGGCATCTCTTTGTGAATTAGGTGCAAATATCGGGTACCAATCTTTAGGCAAAGAGAACCTTGGCATAAATTGGGTATGTCTAAGTGTTAGGATGCCAAGTACCACCTAAGTATGCTTAGGTGATGCCAAGCATGAGTCTACAGTGGGCGCTTATGTTTTAAAGAATTTCTACCAATATAGGTGCCTATCTTTTTATAGAATCTGGCCCTTAGCATGCATCACCCTGGCGCTTAATTTTGGCTGGCCTATACTGAGTCCCCCCCCCTCCAAGTAGTGTAAATATACATGGAAAGAAATACACATACCATCAAATTCTAGGCCACCATTGATGATGCCATTTGTATTATTCATCTGTATTGCATCGACTTCTGCCTCTGTTTTAATGATCTGCTGTGCCACAGCCTCTACAATCGGCATCACCATGGCAGCGGTGGAGGTGTTGCTGAGCCACATTGATAAAAAGCCAGTGCTCACCATAAACCCCAGCATCAGCCTATAAATGAGATGGATTGAGGCTATCAGTAATGCAATTTAAGCCACTAAACACACACAATACGGGCAATTCTATAAAAGACCACCCACTATGAGCACTGGTTATGGCATCTATTTTAAGCCTATTCTAGAAAGAAAAGAAGGTACCTACTAGAGTAAATGGCTCCAAACACCCCTACATTAAGGCACAGTCACTTAAATAGCATGTGTAAATACTCAGGTCTAGATGTTAGCATGAATATGAATAAATTATAGAATTTTATCTCTACATTCCATTCAAACTCCACCCATGCACATGTTTTTACTTTCTTACTAGTCAGGATGCTTGTTACAGAATCACGACTTTGGGGAATCCCTGATGCTCAGCTGATGGGGGAGGGGGGAATTTCCCTGCCACGATCGGGTGCTGCGGTCTAGGCAAAGAGAGGCAGCTGAAAGGTAGGCCTGGTAGGCCAGGGTTTCCCAGGCCTACATTTCAGCTGCTTCTCTTGACGTGATTCGCAGCTGGGTAGTCGCTTTAGATCACCTAACGCCACTTTGGGGGTTGGCCATGCCTACTTTGGCATTCCGCAGCCTAAAGCGGCTTCCTAGCCACGATTCCAGCGGTCATTTCAGCTGCCTTTTATTTAGGCATCGGTAGGCACGTCAACCCCCGCATTTTCTGATCATTGGCAGGGCGCCTACTGACGCCTGAATTTAGACGCTGGATATAGAATTTCCCTCTAAGTGTATAGCCCTCGATGGAGACTACCCCAACTTTGTTGGTTGGGCTGAGAACTTTTCAGCAGCCCCTCGTAGTCACATGGTCAGCTGCTATATAATTCTATAAACTGTGCCTAAGGAAACATATACAGAATTTGGCCCTAAGGGGGAAATTCTTGAAGATGCGCCGAAGATTAGCCGACAGTAGGGCGCTCTACCACCAGCTAACCAACCAATCCAGAAGCATGTTTTCTAAAAAAAGGCTTCGAACAGTGCCTTCATTTATAGCGCTGGTGTCGCACTTACAGAAGTGCTTAAGGGTGTGTAAGGATGGCATTGGCATGGTTTGCACAGGAAGAGACCTTAGGCATCCTTAGGTGCCCTTAGGTGCTTCTGTAAGCGCAAGACCGGTGCCTTAAATATAAGCTTCTAAAAGGCTGGCCTACATTTAAGGTGCCAGCGTTAAAACGAAGCGAAATTCTATCATTGGCCCTACGTCGTGATTGATATGCTATTGGTGACCATCAATACTGGTGCTGATTATAGCAATCCCCCCCCCACACACACAAATGTCTTTCCTTTTCATGAATTAACCAGAGAAAATCTCCCTACATCCCGAAAAAAATAGGGTGAGGGGGAGAGACAGCCCGAACCACACGCTACCACAATAAAAGAATATTAGTAGTATAAAAGGGAGCCCTCAGTCACACAGCCTGCAATGGGGACATGCCCCTAAAGCTTCAGCTGTCACAAGCATACACCCAAAGGCTGTGTGACTGAGGTCTCCCTTTTATACTACTAATATTCTTTTATTGTGGTAGCGTGTGGTTCGGGCTGTCTCACCCCCTCACCCTATTTTTTTCGGGGTGTAGGGAGATTTTCTCTGGTTAATTCTTGTTTTTCCTCCCTCATTTCTGGGTTTGATTGGTTTTCTATTTCCTTTTCGTGAAGCATTAACAGGATATCAATTTTATAGAACTTTTTTCGCTAAATGCATATGACTTTCTGTTATTAAATATTACTTGTGCTGTCACAGTTTGCTTGTGGAAAATCACAAAATCATTTCATGTACAGATAATTACTTTGTAATGTAATCTTTTTGTTCTAAACAGTGTTTGTAATGGGAAAAAACATTATAAATCAAACCTCTTTGTTTGACACATTACATTACTGTATTTTCATTAGCTTGTATTAGTATTGATTTTGAGAGAAAGAAAGCATGCTAGTTGCTTTTTTTTTTTTTGAACTACACTTATTTGCATTACATCCTTTCTCCATATAATACCAAAAGGCAATTAAAACAAAATAAAGAACAATGAAGTACAAATCATAGCAACATTTAAAAATATGTAGGTTTCTGTTTACATAATTCTGAATCAATTTACAGGCTTAGGAATGATGTCAAGAGTGGAAGGATCACCAGGAGTGCCCAAAAAAATTGATGGATATTTGTTTCTTGGCAGCTGTGCTACACAAGATTGTATTGATCTGAAGCAGGCATTTATTTGGTGGAGCGAGTCACAGAGGATTAGCAAACACCACGAAGCATTACAGAAATGGAAAGGAAATGGAGGAAGTGGAACCCCTCCCCCGCTCCTGATCTTAAATGTTGATGGCAAAAAAACAGCACAGTAAAGTGAAAATCAATCAATAATCAACCACTCTTTCACAATAAAGTGCACAAGGTCTAAATTTCAATATTATATACCATAACCATTTGCCTGAGCTAATCAAACATGAAAGGAGGAAAAAGCCTCAGACTACATCGCACAAGCCAGCCATGATAACGGCTTTAAGGCAAGGCTAAACGAAACCTCATGGGCATTAAAAAAAACCCCCTCCTTTATTAGGCTTGAAAAGTGCTCTGCGCAATGCAAACCGTCAAGGAAAATACTCAAAAAGTCCAAATAGCAACAGAAAGTTACTTATCTTCGTCCGGGATCAGCGCACCAACGGTGGCCAGCGTTTCACAATTTTCTTGCTGCCTCAGGGTGTAAACTGCCAATCGGTCTTCTCCGTAGGCAGTACACGCAAAGCGTCTCTCCCTGCACCACACGGAGAAGACTGATTGGCAGTTTACACCCTGATTAATAGTTATTTTGAGGCACTTTCATCATTGGATCGCTATTTTCACTTAGGGCTCTTTTACGAAGCCGCGTTAGCAGTTTAACACGTGTAATAGTGTGCGCTAATTTGCTGGCCGCCCTACTTTTTTGGCTAGCACGGGGGTTAGCGCGCACTAAAAAGGTACGTGCGATAAAGCCACTAACGCGGCTTCGTAAAAGGAACCCTTAGTAGGCTTAGTAGGCTGGCGGGAAAATAAACCAATCACTGAACAGTAGGCTTGCAAAAAGCCTTTAAAAGGCAGGAAATGACATCAGACGCTGTCAAAGAAAGAGAAGAGAAAAGAAAGTTGTGAAAGGAGGTCCCAACCGGCAATATGAAAAAGAGTCTAAGCGCTGTGAAAGTGATAAAAAAAAAAAAAGGAAGTGAGAATTTAAAACATACATAAGGTGACATATGGGACTTGGGTCTTTTGATTTAGCGTTGTGTTAAGAATTATTTCAATGAATGGTCCTCAAGGCCTGTTTTTAGTAAACGCTTTTGTCTGTTGTAATGTAGAGCGCCAGAGGAAGCTTCGACCCTGAGGAAGTTAATAGGAAACATGGCCATGTCGGGAGAGGCGCTCCACTATAAAAATCAAGAAACAAACAGATAAGTTTATTTGAAAACTATTGAGAATACATAATTAATAGTTATTATGGACAACTGGGTTATGGCCCTCGAGGACTTTGGTTGTTCACTCCTGCTCTATAAGCTACAAAGTTAAAAGCAAATGCTTTCCTCCAATTTTTTTAAAATTATTTTTTAAGGCATCAAAAAAAATGATATACAGTACTCCCTCGAAATTCACGTGGGTTACGTTCTTGAAATGCCCACGAATTTGGTTTAAAGCATGAGCAGCCATTTGTCCCACAGGAAGCGCTTGTAGTTGCATCACCTCGTCGCAGCCAGTGACCTAAACCTCACGCTCTCAGCACAACCTCTCCTCCTCCTCTCTGGCTCTAGCCTGCCCTCTCACCTCGCACGGGGCTCAGCTGTCATTCGCGGTTCTCCTTCCATCCAGGATTGGTTGGGGAGATGTGAACTTTCCAGCTACTGGCTGCTCTCTGGGGTAAAACCATGAATGACCGAGTCTGCGAATTTGGAACCGTGAATTCGCGGGGGGTATATTGTACAAGCAAAAAAACAGATAACATGTATAAAGAAATAGGCACTATTACAAGTATGTTTGGTAGATGCTCTGCTCTAGAATTACGGTATCCTCCATGGGACAAATTCCATAGATGGCACTCAAAACTGTTCTGTAAAGGGTACCCCAGGATGAGCACCCTTTGGGTGTGGAATTTGACACTAAGTTTTGGGCACGAGGACTTAGGCCAGCTGAAACCTAGTGTAAATCCCGGAACACAAATTGGGTGCAGATCCCCACTATTCTGTAACAACACACATCTTTTCTGAATGCCCTTGACCTGCCATGCCCTTCCATTCGCACAATCCAGAATAGCATGCAGCCATATTGGCGCCCAAATTATAATTAATGCCAATTAAGTGCTTTAGCTCCAAAAATCAAGTCTTTGGAGCCCATTAACTAGTTATTTGGGGGCACCCAAATGTGAGTGACCTTCATTGAATCTAGGGGCATATGTCCTCTTCCACTGGCTGCCCCACAGCCCAAGCATAATAGCTTTGGAATCAGCTTTCATGCGACCTCCGGCTTGAAGTCAAGTTTAAATCATTTTAGAGCTTATTAAAGATGGGTTGTTGTGGGGGGTTTTCCCCAAAGAAGCATTTGGAGTTGACGCCATCCAAGAGACACATGTTTATTGAATTTTTGAGAATAGTGGGTCGGTAGGCTGGGTTGTATGTGTTTTTTTTAATTTTTGTTTTTTTTTAAGAAATGCCTCTGCTGGGTCAGACACGAGGTCCATCGTGCCCAGCAGTCCGCTCATGCGGTGGCCCAACAGGTCCAGGACCTGTGCAGTAATCTTCTATCTATACCCCTCTATCCCCATTTCCAGTAGGAATTTGTCCAATCCTTTCTTGAAGCCCAGTACCGTACTCTGCCCTATTACGTCCTCTGGAAGCGCATTCCAGGTGTCCACCACACGTTGGGTAAAGAAGAACTTCCTAGCATTTGTTTTGAATCTGTCTCCTATCAACTTTTCCGAATGCCCTCTTGTTCTTTTATTATTAGAAAGTTTGAAGAATCTGTCCCTCTTTACTCTCTCTATGCCCTTCATGATCCTATAAGTCTCTATCATATCTCCTCTAAGTCTCCTCTTCTTCAGGGAAAAGAGACCCAGCTTCTCCAATCTCTCAGAATATGACAGGTTTTCCATACCTTTTATCAGACGTGTCGCTCTCCTCTGAACCCTCTCGACCAACGCCATATCCTTCTTAAGGTACGGCGACCAATATTGGACGCAGTACTCCAAATGCGGGCATAGTTTTGCATAGTTTGTTTTGTTAAGAGTGCTGGTGTTTATATTTTAATGGTAGGTCTTTTGAATTTTTGTTTTTTTGTTGCAGATGTTTTTGTAATTGTAAAACTGCCTGGACCAGTATATCAAATTTTAATAGACATGAACATCCACCCCCATGCTCAAAAATCAGCATGTTATTCTTTTCTTCAAATATTTCACACTTTTTTCTCCAAATGTATCTTGTGTGCTTGTGAGCAAGCAGTTTGATTTTCATCACCTCAGTCCAAAGCACTTTGTTCCAAAAGGTTCCAGGTTTGCCAAGGTTTTCGTTTGCATATTTTAGACAATGGCTTTTGTGATGAGGTCATAGAAAAGGATTCTTCCTGATAACTTTCCTTTGTAGACCATTGTTCTCTAAGCAGCAGCGTACTGTACCATGCACCCGAGGACAACAACTCCAATGTGAGCAAACTATTCGATAGGCATTTGCATGTCTGTAGATTCTGTTTTGCAGATCAACCAATTTTGGGGCAGTGCCAGCAGAGATTTTTCTTCTTCTTCTACATTTTGCCTTGATTTCAATATCGTCATATAACTTTCATTTCTTAACAACGTTTCTGACAGTCGAAATTGCTAGCTGGAAGCATTAGAGGGTTGTTTTGGGTTTTTTTTTAAAAAAAAGAGTCAATTATCTTCATTTTCAAATGCTCAGACAGAGAAGTCTATAGTGGTTCAAAGTGGACAGAATAATTATAAGCTGAGTGGCTAGAAAGATCGGTGTTTGTTCATTTGCAGAACTGCTTTCACCTGACTAATTGGAGGCCTAGCAAGTTATTATTTTTATTAGCCGTTATTAACAACTTTTTTAAAAGTCTGTGGTTATAATTTATTCAGATTTGCTGTACTGCTCAAACTAGCAGTGCAGAGTGATTTACAACTTTAAATAATTCCATATAATAGAGTAGGAAAGGAAGTTACAAAGAAAATAGGATAGGTCTCAATCATACATAGCAGCCAGCAATCTGAAATCTTGAAGGAAGGAGTAGGCAAGGAGGCTAGGAAGACAGGGGTGCAGAGAGTGGGCAAGGGAGGAAGGGGGGTGTCGAGGTACAGAAAGAAGAGTAGTAGCACTATTTGAACAAGAATGTCAGATGCCAGGACCAGGGATTATGTAGGTTTGTTGGAAAAACCAAGATTTTAAGGCCGACTTAAACTTTTTGAAGGATGGCTGTGCACAAATATTGAGGGGCAAAGAGTCCTAGAAAAAGGGGGGGCTGCAAAATAAAAGGCACATTTCTTTGTGGATGTGTAAGAGTAAGGGGTTATCTTGCACTAATGCTACCTTTCCACTTCCATACAGTGGGGGCTGCTAGCCCAAGACTGAGCAGACTACATGTCCCAGGCCTCACTGGGCTTTACAGCTCAGTGCTAAGCCACCTTAACAAGGTAACCCTGCTGAGTCAGGGGGCGAGGTTCAGCTGGGAGGTACACTTCCCCCTCCCGATTCGCAGTTTTAAGACTCACAATTTCGATTATTTGCAATTTCCTAAAACCGGAATCACCCCCACCTTCCGGACCTCCCCAGATCTTACCTGGTGGTCTAGCCGTCTTTCGGGGCAGGAGCGATCTTCCTACGCTCCTGCCCTGTGCAGATCACTCGTACAAAATGGCTGCCATGAGTTCCCGCCAATGTTAGACCCTGTCTGGGCTTCGACATTTAATATCCAGTTTATGTAGGGTTATCAGATTTTCCAAACCGAAAATCCAGCCCTGTAGACCCGCCCTTAGGCCCACCCAGTTCCATCCAACCCTGCCCTATTACGCCCCAGTCCTGCCCCCCCACAATCCCGCCCCAGCCCGCACCCCCCCCCCCACACTGTCTGCTGTCATTGGGCAGGAGGTCATCCACTTGTGTGCAAATGCGATGTAATGATGTTATGCGCACGTGACACTATCGTGTGGCATCCGTGCAGGTGCAGATGCCCTCCTGCCCGACAGGGATTTGTCCAAAGCTTTTCAAAACCCGTACAAAGTGCCGGGTTTTGAAAAGCCGTCCGGACCCCCGGCCATGTCCTCAAAAGGAGGACATGTCCGGGGAAAATCTGGTAACCCTAAGTTTATGTATACTAGGGAAAGAGTCATGGAGCCATTGATAGGGGCCACTGATGGCTCCTGGGCCTTACAATGAAGAACACAAGTATATAGCTAGCCTTGATGAAGGTGCCCATTGACTTAAAACTTGATTTCCTTTTGCATACTTCCTTGTCATGTTCCTTTGCTATTTTGAAATCATTGGACACAACTTCCCTGAGGAAAGCTTTGAGAATAAGGATTTCTAAAGGTAGAATATGCAACAGCAAGCTATTTATTTAAGAAAATCAAAATTGGTAGCAGTATTCCATAAGCGCAAAGCATTAGTAGCAATATTTAATGCAAGGATGCAAGAGAGCCCATATAAGGGCAGTTTCTATACCGACCATCGAAGGACACCTGTCCGGTTTACAATGTTAAAAAGATAAAAAAATAAAAAGTTAAAATTAAATTATTATGAGGGGAGGGTTAGTATAAACATTAAATGGACAAATTACAAGAATGAACATGAGCTTGGGGGTAATGGGAGAAGGGAAAGTTAATAATTACATTGTTTAAAAAAAAAAATAAAATAAATTTCTATACTGTTCTCCCAGGGGAGCTGAGAAAGGTTTACATGAATTTATTTAGGTACTCAAGCATGTTTCCCTGTCTGTGCTGGTGGGCTCACAATTAGAGAGTTGCGCGGGGACAGAAATCCCACCCGTCCCCACCCGTCCCCGCCAAAATCCCACCCATCCCCACCCGTCCCCGTGAGGAATCCCTCCGTCCCCACCCGTCCCCGTGAGGAATCCCTCCGTCCCCACCCGTCCCCGCGAGGAATCCCCTCCGTCCCCACCCGTCCCCGCGAGGAATCCCCTCCGTCCCCACCCGTCCCCACGAGGAATCCCCTCCGTCACCATCCTTCCCTATAAACTTCAGAAATAGTTATTTTATTTAATTATGCTACTGAATTAAAGGCTCTGGTAGAGACCCATTTACAAATAAGCAAAGAGACTATTAATTTGGAAATATTAATTGGGAAGAATACATACTTTGTAAATGGGTTTCTACCAGAACCTCTAATGTAAATATAAAATATAAATACTCAGCTGATGAGAACCCACAAACTGTCAGCTGAGGACTTCCTTTGCAGTTGGCCTGGGGTCCCTTTTGCCAAGCTTGGCAGGCAGCAGTAGCGTCCCTGAGTCACAGATGCTGGCACCTCAGTGGCTCATGGATGCTGCCAGCGACTGCTGCGCTTGGTGGAGGGGAGTTCTGACCATCTCTAGAGGAGGTCCTCTGCTGGCGGTGCTTGGGGATCCCCACCAGTCACAGCAAGGGCCAACAAGTACTTCAACACTGTAGAAATAAAACCAGAAATGCATTTCCTTTTCTTTTGAACACAAAACAAAGATATCTGCCATATACATTTCCCAAGGCAGATGACTCTATGCAATGTCACCTCGGTAACAAAATACAAAAATAGACAAATACACCCCCTCCCTTTTTACTAAACCACAATAGTAGGTTTTAGCACAGGGAGTTACGCTGAATGCCTCGCGCTGCTCTCAATGCTCATAGGCTCCCTGCGCTAAAAAACAATATTGCGGTTTAGTAAAAGGGAGCCATAGTGCAAAATATAGACAGCAGATATAAATTCTCAAAACAGACACATTTTGATCACTAAATTGAAAATAAAATCATTTTTCCTACCTTTGCTGTTTGGTGATTTCATGAGTCTCTGGTTGCACTTTCTTCTTCTGACTGTGCATCCAATCTTTCTTCCTTTCTTTCAGTCTCCTGTATGTTTCCTCTCCTCCAGACCTCATTCTCTCCCCCAACTTTTTCTTTCTGTCTCCCTGTTCCCCCTTCTTTCTGTCTCTCTGTCTGCCCCCTTTCTTTCTTTCTCCGTGCCCTCCCCCAAGCCACTCGGTTTGCTGCCACCGCCATCGGGGAATAGTCCCCAAGCCACCGCTGTCCCAAGCTTTCCCTGCAGAAGCGTCGCGCTGACCAGCATTCCGCTCCCTGACGTCAATTCTGACGTAGGAGAGGAAGTTCCGGGCCAACAAGGCATTTCTCCTCATTCCATCCAGCCTGAGCCCCATCTCTCCTTGATCCAGCATTTCCCTTCTGTGTCTGTCAGAATTACCATTCCACCTATTTTCCAGCATCACCCTTCTTTGTGTCCATCTCACCTATATCCCTATCTCACCACTTTTTCAGAATCTTCATTTGTCTCTGTCTTTGTCTTTACCCCATATTCACCATTTGCCCTTTCAATGTCTTTATCTCCCCCCCCCCCACACACACACTTTTTCAGCATTACTTCTATGTCTCTATTTCACCTCCTCTTCATGTCCCCTCTGTATCTCTATCCTTATTCAGAAGGTCCTGCTTACCCTTTCTCTTCTTTGTGTCACTATCTCCATTTTCAGCTTTCCCCCTTTTTCCTTTGTTAATGCACCCTGTAGCCAGAATCTTTCCACCCTCTCTCCACTCCGGCCCAGCCCAGTATGAAATATTTCCTTTTGTTTCTCTCCCCTCTCTCTTCTCCTCCCTCACCCACGAGTCCTGCATCTGGCCCTCTCCCTTCTACCTGCACCTGGCAACACCCCCCTGCTCCGCGGCTCTCTTAAGCAACTCGTCAGCAGCGGTGATCAAGACAAGCTGCCGACATCGAGGCCTTCCCTCTACGAGTCCCACCTTTGTGGAAAAAGGAAGTTGAAACAAGCGGGACTCGCAGAGGGTAGGCCCCGACGCCAGAAGCTTGTGTCGATCGTTGCTGCTAAGTTGCCGAAGAGAGCCGCAGGTAGAAGGGAGAGGGAGATAGGAAGGCTGTAGAAGCTCCGGAGCATGACACCGAACCCGGCCAGGATGATTTCTTTTTCAGGCTGCTGCTGCCGCTGCCATCCCCCACCCGAAATGACAAAAAACAGCCTAATGCCCGCGTCGGGAAATAGCCATGCTGAGCAGTGAGCTCAGCACGTACACAGATGAAAGCCTTGCTTGCTGATTGGTCCGGCGGCACGGTGGGGCGGGGCCGCCGGACCAATCAGCAAGCAAGGCTTTCATCTGTGTACGTGCTGAGCTCACTGCTCAACATGGCTATTTCCCGACGCGACGCCAGACTTGCATCGCCAGAATTTAGGTAGGTTGTTTTCATCCCCGTGGGAGTCCCGTGGGCAAGGGGGCGTCCCCGTGGGAGTCCCGTGGGTCAGGGGGGCATCCCCGTGGGAGTCCCGTGGGCCAGGGGGCGTCCCCGTGGGAGTCCCGTGGGCCAGGGGGGGAACCCGCGGGATCCCCGCGGGACCCGCGGGATCCCCGCGATCCCCGTTCCCGTGCAGACCTCTACTCACAATCTATCTAATGTACCTGAGGCAATGGGGGGGGGGGGGATTAAGTGACTTGCCCAGGGTCACAAGGAGCAGCATGGGTTTGAACCCACAACCCCAGGGTGCTGAGGCTATAGCTTTAACCACTGTGCCACACTCTCCCCCTTCTCTGTCAGCCTATCTTTCTAGTTCAAATATTTTCATCATAACATCCTGTTGGATTGCCAACAACAGTGGATCCAATGCCACGTCAAATAACAGTTCCTCTGTGTAAGGAAAAACTGTCTGATAGGCAATTATTAACATATAGTCTTGCACACGGGGACACATGAAGAACTCCAGCCATATTACAAAAATCTTTCCCTAAATCAAACCAATCTAACACTTTCATCAAAAAGAGCCATTCTACCCTATCGAATGCTTTTTCAGCATCTAAAGATATCATACAAGCAGGTGATTCAAGAGATTCTACAAATCTGAAGCAACTGAAAACAAAGTCTCGTATTATTAGCAGAGTGACACCCTGAAATAAACCCAGACTGCTCTGGTGCAATTAAGTACAAGTTCAAGTTTATTAATTTTACTATACCAACCATCGAAGGACACCTGTCCGGTTTACAATGTTAAAAAGATAAAAAATAAAAAGTTAAAATTAAATTATTATGAGGGGAGGGGAAGTATAAACATTAAATGGACAAATTACAAGAACGAACGTGAGCTTGGGGGTAATGGGAGAAGGGAAAGTTAATAATTACATCGTTAAAAAAAAAAAAAAAAAAATTAAAAGGAGAGGAAGAGAGGGCAGGATATAACATCAGGAAAGGGGATCGCTTCTTAAAAGCTTGATAAGACTTTTGCCAGTCTATCAGCCAGGACTTTAGCATAAATTTTGTATCATCATTAATCAAAGATATTGGTTTATAACAGGGGTAGGCAATTCCGGTCCTCGAGAGCCGGAGCCAGGTCGGGTTTTCAGGATATCCACAATGAATATGAATGAGATAGATTTGCATACACTGCCTCCTTGAGATGCAAATCTATCTCTGGCATATTTATTGTGGATATCCTGAAAACCTGACCTGGCTCTGGCTCTCGAGGACTGGAATTGCCTACCCCTGGTCTTTAATTACACACCTCGAGTGGGTCTTTTTCTGGCTTAGGGATTATAATCATGAGGACTTCCCTAATAGAGCCTTTGACTGAGCCTTATTCCAATACATATTTATAGAAATCAAGCAAATGAGGTATCAAAAGGCTTTGAAAGTGCTTGAAGAATTCTACTGTATATCCATCAAAGCCCGGCGTTTTGCCTGACTGCATTGAACTTATTGCTTTAGCAATCTCCTCTCCAGAAATTGGTAAATTAAGCACTTTTTTTAATAATCCTCGAAGAGTTTAGGTCCCCTCAATTTATTCAGAAAAGAAGTACAAGCTTCCCCTCCATTCATGCATTGTTGTGAAATGGCCAACTTTTCCTTCACTAATGCTCCCTCTTTACTTTTAACTGTAAACATAGAAACATGATGGCAGATAAAGGCCAAATGGCCCATCCAGTCTGCCCATCCGCAGTAACCATTATCTCTTCCTCTCTCTAAGAGATCCCACGTGCCTGGATATGGAAATAATCGAAGATATAGAAAATATCACCTTGCGTGGGGACACAGTATTGCTAGGTGACTTCAACATGCCTGATGTGGATTGGGTTACACTTACCTCTGCTTCCGGCAGCAGCAGGAGGCTATTAAACTCTATGAAAGGAGCAAGCCTCAGGCAACTGGTGTTGGAACCGACAAGGGATCAGGCAATACTGGACCTGATACTTACCAATGGAGAAAGTGTCACAGAGGTCTCGGTGGGCGACACATTGGCCTCCAGTGACCACAACATGGTATGGTTCAATATCAGGAAAGGTTTCACTAAATCTACTACACTAACCAAAGTCCTCAAATTCAAGGACACAAATTTCAAAGATATGGGAGACTTCGTTCACCAGGCGCTACAAAGCCAAGAAGAAACCGATAACGTGGAAGACATGTGGTCGACTTTGAAAGCAACCATACAAGAAGCAACAAACCGCTATGTAAAATCAGTAAGTAAACGGAGAAGGAACAATAAGCCACAGTGGTTTACTGCGGAGATCTCAGACCTGATCAAGGAGAAGAAAAAAGCATTCATCTCTTACAAACAATCAGGGAAGCAGGACTCTAGAGCAGACTACCTGACCAAATCAAAAGCCGTCAAAACAGCAGTCAGGGAGGCTAAATTCCTCATGGAGGAGTCTCTAGCAAAGAACATCCAGAAGGGAGATAAATCCTTCTTCAGGTATATCAGTGATAGAAGAAAAAACTCAGGCGGGATTGTACGTCTTAGGAATCCAGATGGAGACTATGTGGAAAAGGATTCGGAAAAAGCCCAACTATTAAATGAATACTTCTGCTCAGTCTTCACCCGAGAAGCGCCAGGGCTCGGCCCTCAGCTACAGACAAGGGTTGGCTCAGTTGACCCGTTTAGTAACTTTGAGTTTACGCCCAGCAGTGTCTACGGTGAGCTGTCAAAGCTCAAGGTTAACAAAGCAATGGGGCCGGACAACCTGCACCCCAGGGTGCTTAGGGAGCTGAGTGATGTCTTGGCGGAGCCACTGTCCACGCTCTTCAACCTCTCCCTTAGTACAGGCAGCGTCCCGTTGGACTGGAGGACGGCTAACGTCATTCCACTGCACAAGAAAGGCTCAAAGATGGAGACAGCAAACTACAGACCAGTGAGTCTAACATCGATAGTGAGCAAACTAATGGAAACTCTAATCAAACACCAATTAGATAAGATCCTGGATGAGGAGAATCTACGGGATCCCCGACAACATGGATTTACTAAGGGGAGATCCTGCCAATCCAACCTGATCAGCTTCTTTGATTGGGTGACAGGGAAGCTGGATATTGGGGAGTCCCTGGACATCGTGTACCTGGACTTTAGCAAAGCATTCGATAGCGTACCACACCGCAGATTACTGAGCAAGATGAGTTCTATAGGATTAGGTAACACATTGACGAAATGGGTTGGGAGCTAGCTTGGAGGTTGGCGAGATCCTAGCAAAAACGGTAGCAGAACGAGACTTGGGGGTAATCGTCAGTGAGGACATGAAGTCTGCCAATCAAGTGGAGCAGGCTTCGTCCAAGGCAAGACAAATCATGGGCTGCATACGAAGGGGTTTCGTCAGTCGTAAGGCGGAAGTCATTATGCCATTGTATAGATCCATGGTGAGGCCCCACCTGGAATACTGTGTGCAATTCTGGAGGCCGCATTATCGCAAGGATGTGTTGAGACTGGAGTCGGTGCAAAGAATGGCCACCCGGATGGTCTCGGGACTCAAGGATCTACCATACGAAAAACGGCTTGACAAATTACAGCTATACTCGCTCGAGGAGCGCAGAGAGAGGGGAGACATGATTGAGACGTTCAAGTATCTTACGGGCCGCATCGAGGCGGAGGAAGATATCTTCTTTTTCAAGGGTCCCACGACAACAAGAGGGCATCCATTGAAAATCAGGGGCGGGAAACTACGAGGTGACACCAGGAAATTCTTTTTCACTGAAAGAGTGGTTGATCGTTGGAATAGTCTTCCACTACAGGTGATTGAGGCCAGTAGCGTGCCTGATTTTAAGGCCAAATGGGATCGGCACATGGGATCTATTCACAGGGCAAAGGTAGGGGAGGGACATTAAGGTGGGCAGACTAGATGGGCCGTGGGCCCTTATCTGCCGTCTATTTCTATGTTTCTATCCCACGCCTTCTTGAATTCAGACAGTCTCTGTCTCCACCACTTCTTCCGGAAGAGTGTTCCACGCAACTACTACCCTTTCTGTAAAAAAGTATTTCCTTAGATTACTCTGGAGCTTATTACCTCTTAACTTCATCCCATGCCCTCTCATTACAGAGCTTCCGTTCAAATGAAAGAAACTTGACTCATGCATATTTACATATGTATTTAAACGTCTCTATCATATCTCCCCTCTCCTGCCTTTCCTCCAAAGTATACAGATTGAGATCTTTAAGTCTGTTCTCATACTCCTTTTGACGACAACCACGCATCATTTTAGTAGCCTTCCTCTGGACCGACTCCATCCTTGTCATATCTTTTTGAAGATGCGGCCTCCAGAATTGTACATAATATTCTAAATGAGGTCTCACCAAAGTCTTATACAGAGGTATCAATGCCTCCTTTTCCCTACTGGCCATACCTCTCCCTATGCGCCCAAGCATCCTTCTAGCTTTTGCCTGATTTAATTACTGGTTTATAATTGCTACATGGGGCCGCTGAAAGGTTCTTAGTCCATTGATTTTCCACTCTATTCGTTCCATTGGAAGAATACGGAACAAAAAAAGTAGAAAATCGCTGTATTGCCATTGATGGAGATTGTCCCGACTGTTGGATGGTTGTGAACATTTCAGCGGCCCCTTGTACAGTCTTATATTCTTCCACAGTGGGACAATGATGTGACCTGCCAGTCTTTTGATATTTCCTAAATATTTTATCAGTGTTTCCCTTAGGTTTTAATTATTACTTCTGTTAATCTACCCAAATGCTCTATTTTTTTGTTGCTGTACATTTAAAGGTATTTTCCATTTCTGAATGGAGAATACTAGTTCAGGTTCAGTCACCTTATCATCTATTTCTTCTTTGCTTATTGGGTGTAGTAAATCATTAAAATAGTGCTTTCACCTTTCCATTGTTCCCTCTCATTGCACTACTGACCTTTCGTGTTCATCATTCAGGATTTCCGTTAGATTACATTATGCATGTTTTAATCATTAATTTCCCCTCCTTTGCTCACTCTTTGTTTTCGTATTTCCCTATTTGCCTCTCTTCTGAATCATATGGAAGCTATGCATTTCTCTTAACATTCTATGCTTTGCCCAGGATTGCATGTTTCTCTTCCCTTTAGACCAGGGGTGTCAAAGTCCCTCCTCGGGGGCCGCAATCCAATCGGGTTTTCAGGATTTCCTCCATGAATATGCATGAGATCTGTTAGCATACAATGAAAGCAGTGCATGCAAATAGATCTCGTGCATATTCATGGAGGAAATCCTGAAAACCCGATTGGATTGTGGCCCTCGAGGAGGGACTTTGACACCCCTGCTTTAGACTGTCTCCAGACCTCAGATGCTGACATAATCCATTCAGTTTATCATTTTGCCATTTGCCCTCTACCAATCTTAACTGGACGCTAGTCTAGTCCATTTTTAGACTCCCTCCTCCTCCACCTTGCCTTTTAATTTTTTATGGGATTGTTTTCTGGTTTAAGTTTAATAAAATTTTGATTAAAATGCATTATCAAATATTCAATGCGATGTACCAAAATTTTTTTAAAAACCAGGTAGTAACAGACAGAATATTGGGAGGGAATAAAAGACATAACATAGACAAATAAACGACGACAGGAACTACAGGAAAGAGGGGGGAACTACAATGCGTAAAGAAAAGGAGAACACAAAAGGGAATAATAGGTTAAAAAACACGTAATTTGATGGCCTTGTAAATGTTTATTTATTTTCTTTAAAGATTGTAATTCATCCCCCTTTCCTTTTGTATCGGTAATTATTTGTACATATACAGTATAGGAGTAATTATTAGTGAAGACCTGAAAGCTGCCAATCAAGTGGAGAAGGCTTCATCCAAGGCTAGACAAATGTTGGGCTGTATCCGTAGAAGTTTTGTCAGCCGGAAGCCCGAGGTCATTATGCCATTGTACAGAACCATGGTAAGACCTCATCTGGAATACTGTGTGCAGTTCTGGAGGCCACACTACCATGAAGATGTACTGAGAGTCGAATCGGTTCAGCGTATGGCCACCAGAATGGTCTCGGGGCTCAAGGATCTCTCATACGATGAGAGGCTGAATAAATTGCGGCTGTACTCTCTCGAGGAACGTAGGGAGAGAGGAGACATGATTGAGACATTTAAGTATATCACCGGTCGTATCGAGGAGGAAGATAATATTTTCTTTCTTAAAGGACCCTCGGCCACAAGGGGGCATCCACTAAAAATCAGGGGCGGGAAATTTCATGGCGACTACAGGAAGTATTTCTTCACCGAAAGAGTGGTTGATCATTTGAATAGACTTCCTGTGCAGGTTGTCAAGGCCAGCAGCGTGCCAGATTTTAAGAATAAATGGGATGCGCATGTGGGATCTCTAAGAGGGTAATAGTGGGGGGAGAGTCATCGGAATAGGCAGACTCGATGACATATCTGGGAGAATAAATTTAGGGCTATGGCCCTTTTCTGCCGTCATTTTTCTATGTTTCTATGTTTTTTTCTATGTTTCTATACTGTATGTTTATTTGTATAAAATTGTTTTATTTTTTTTGTCTCCTATTTTTAAATTGTTATATGTATTGAAGTACTTGACATTGCGTGTGTAACAAATTTTTAATAAACTTGAAACTTGTATGTATGGGAAAAAAAAATCAGTATCAAAATTTACTGAAGATTATATAAACACACTATCATCACAGAGCTGAATTTATAGAAAGCTAAACAGCAGAGAGAAAAGCCTTTACACACATATGTTCTGCAACTTAACACAGTTTTTCTGGACAGGGCTTTCTACAAAGCTGTATCATTGGTTTTGCATGAGGTAAGAGAGCACACATGTTATTCAGCCACAAAAACTATCTTGGATACAATAATATCTTTTGCTTATTCAGGTGCTTTTCATTCTCCTCATTTCCTTACTTCTGACCATCGTCAAATTATGAGGCGCGTCTCTTTTACTCTTGTCGGAATCCAGCCAGTTTGGTGTTTTATTACAGTAGGGGTGATTTCATGAACATACTTGGAATTCTCTGTGCTGGGAAAGTTTCAAGTTTATTTAAAAAGCTTATAAACCGCCCAATCCCATATATGGGATAACTATACATCCTTTTAAAACAATAATCATTATTAAAAACATTTTAAAACAATAAAAACAGAAACAAAAAAGAGAAGAAGGGTAGAACTACAATTTATCAAGCAAGAAAGAGAACATATAGGGAAAAACCAAAAAGGAGGGTGTCTAAAAGTAGAATAAAACTATGTAGCTCTAAAAAGGGCATTTAGGTCTCGAAAGCATCAAGAAAAAGAAATGCTTTTAACTTCGTCTTAAAAAGGTGAAGAGTTGATTCTTCCCGTAAGTGGGCCGGAATATTATTCCAAAGAGATGGAGCGCTGACAGAGAAAATGGTAGACCTCGTTGTGTTGATAAACTTCAGAGATAGAACAGATAAAATATTTTTAGAAGAAGATCTTAGAGTCTTAGAAGAACTATAGGGAATAAGAAGGTTATTGATAAATTCTGGTTGACTATTTTGTCTAGTTTTAAAGGTTAGTACATAGCCTCAATTATTCTCTCTCCATCACCATTTCTAGTGATGTTCTTACAGGCCTAGGTTTTTCGCTTGGGGTCTGATTCAATAAATGGCACTTAGATTAGGCGCTGCTCGCTAAGAGCATCGGGAGCAGCGCAAAGCATTCAGCGCACCAGCACTAAAAACTGCTTTCCTGATTTTGTTAAATGGGGGGGTAAAATTTGTGTGCAATTTTTAAAAAATTGGTTCAATTGGCCTTAAAAACCAATTAGAAAATGAGTCAATTAGGGTTGCATGTAGAATATCGCGTTGGTCCTACCAGCATCTGATGACGCCTACCTGAAAAGTAAGCGTGTTGAGGGGCAGAGAATAAGCGTGGTTGACTTAGGTGTCACTAGGCATCTGTGTTAGGTGCCGGTAAATTAGGCCAGGAAAACCTTGGCCTAATATACTGGCGCTTACCACAGGGATGCCAAGTGACGCCTAACCCTGCCTAGGCACCACTAAGTGGGATTCTATAAGTGGCGCCTAGCGGTTGTAGAATCAGGCCCATGCAGCGCAAAGAGGGGGGGCCTATTCTAGAATAGCATTGCGGGCTGATTTTGGTGCCCAAATTTGGGTGCACATCCCCAGTAATGTAGGACTCTGGGTGACAATTTTTGGAATGCCCCTAACCCACCCACCCACCCACCCTAACCCACCCACCAGGGTCAGGCGACACTGGACTTAGTGCTCACCAATGGAGACAGTGTCACAGAGGTATCGGTGGGAGACACCTTGGCATCCAGCGATCATAACATGGTGTGGTTCCACCTCAAGAAAGGAAACCCTAGGTCAAATACATCAACTAAGGTATTAAATTTCAAAGGAACTAATTTTCAAGGCATGGGGGACTAGGTCTACAACGCGCTGCAAAATCAAAGCACAACAGACAACGTAGAGGACCTATGGTCGACTCTGGGCACTTCTCATGGCCAGGGCGGGATTAATTCATTGAGGGCCCCTAGGCACCCAAGTACACTGGGCCCCCTGCCCTGCCCCACCCCACCATGCGCCCAGGCGGAAACAGGAAGCTGCATCAGAGGGAAGCTTTGGGCAAGCAGCACCACTTGCACAATTACAGTTCCCGTTGCCTTTCTTACCCGCATTGCTTGCTTGTCTTACTTTCCGTCGATGGGGGGGGGGGGGGGGCGCTGCCGATCGGGTGGGCGCGTTGCCGATTGATGCTGGAGGGGCCCATCGCCATTTAGAAAAACAATGTTGATGCCTCCTTCATCAGGCCCCCCTGACCATTTCGGGCCCTTGGCACGTGCCTATTTGGCCTATTGGTTAATCCTGCCCTGCTCATGGCCACACCCCCTTTGGAGCTAAACGCTATGGGATTTGGGCGCCCATTGTTACAGAAGAGCATGCAGCAAGATGTGTGCGCAAATTCAAATTGGCGCTAATTGGGCTCACTAGCTATTTAGTTGGGCACACATCTTGGATTGGCGCCCAATTTTGGACACTAACCCCCCTCTTCTATTAAACTGCGCTAGCAGTTTTTAGCGCCGAGAGCCACGCCGAATGAGCCATGCTGCTCCCAACGCTCATAGGAACTCTATGAGTGTCGAGAGCAGCGCGGACCATTCGGTGCAGCTCCCCGTGCTAGAAACTGCTAGCGCAGTTTAATAGAAGAGGCCCTAAATATAGAATAATTTCTCACAGACTCCCAGGTTAAGAACCCCTGGCATTGAGGCTCTGGTATCTGGAAAATGTTATTTTGAACTCCCTATCCGCTGCCAACCTCATCCCACTTCCTGATCTTATAACTCTCCTAGGTAGATGTATCTCAAATCAGGATCAATTACAAGATATGTAAATTTGAGCACAGGATGGCGCCTACATTTTACACGCGAGCCAATAAAAAGGTGTGTGGAAATTGGCAGGTTGTGGACTGATCTGGGGCGTTCCTTTAACTTACATGCCATTTGCAGAATAAAAGTATCCGTGCCTAACTGTAGCCGTGGCCATTTGCGCCATATTTACATTGGTGCAAATGGCCGCCTCTAAAGTTAGAATCCTTGGCATAAGTGCTATTCAGTAAACCGTGCCTAACTTTAAGCACGGTTTATAGAACAGCATTTTATTGGTGCTGATTCTTTAAGTGCCATGTATAGAATTTACCCCCTGATGTCTGATGTACTGATGAGGGCAGTACAGTTATGAAGAATAACAAATCTAACATCAGATACTCATTAATGGATCTGATAAAGCTTTTTCTCTCTCCTTGACAAAAGAGATATTTATGGAATCATTTTATGGCACTAGTTAGATTTTTAATGTTTTTTGATCAGTCCTAAAGGGCTGGGAAAATAATGTATCACTGTTTTATCTGTTTCCTTGCATGTCATAAGAGCTATAACTCTCCTTCTGTGATACACGAGTTAGGAAATATCTGTAAAATATCAATGAGGGCAGGCAGGGAACATGTTTCTTCTCGGTAATGATTCTGATTCTGATGTCAAGTCTTTGCTATTCATTAATAATCCATATCCACTGACATGGCCAAGTTATTGAGGTTAATTTTCAAAGCCATTCCTGCATATAAAACAGTATTTTACGCACTGAAATAACTTGTTATAAAATAGCCCAGACCCTGTGTAGGTAAAAGTAGTTATGTAACGCCATTTTGTCACTGAGTGAGAGGGATTGCAAGGGGTGAATTTGGAGACACATTTGAATGTATTTCTCATAAGTATCTGAGTACAGATTTTAAATTTTTTATGCACACCTGGGGGCCTTTCTACTAAGCAGCACTAAAAGAGGCCTGCACAGTTTTTAGCACAAGGTTCCCACGTGCTGTAAAATAGCCGTATTTTTCCCATATTTCCTATTAATGGCCAAGTGCTAATTTTTCAGTTCACCCAAACAGGAGATTCTACCTCCTCAAGAGGTAGACCTGTGGTGCTCAATCTTTTTATTCACTCTTGAGTCTTGAGTCAATAAAAGGATAGCGCACCACAGGCCTCTTTTGTTTTACTTTGTTCTAATTTTTCAATTAACATGTGGCTATTACCGCGTGTGCCCTTACCACCACCTATTTACGAGGTGGTAAGGGCTCAGACACTAACCATGTGCTAATGAGTTGGGCCCAGATTCTATAAAGATGCCTAAAGTTAGAAGCCAAAATTGGCACGCCTAGCCAATCAAGGGCGCCTTGCGTAATTATTTAAAAAGCTTACGGTAATCGGCACCAATAACGAGCAACTAGCGCCTCTTGATTGGCTTAAAATAAAATGAATTGGATAACTCGGTAGGCGCCTACTACTTTCAGATAGGCACCAAGTCCAAGGTGCCTACCAGAAAGTAGGCATGGTTAGGGGTGATTGTGGGTGTGTTTAGCTTGGTAAGCGCCTCTTTTGGACTTAAGCGCCAATATTTAAGTCAAAGAGTGCCTGAGGGAAGGACACAGGGCTCCTTTTACAAAGCCGCGTTAGCGGTTTAACGCACGTAATAGCGTGCGCTAAACCGCCGGCCGCGCTAGCCACTACCGCCTCCTCTCGAGCAGGCGGTAGTTTTTTGACCAGTGTGGGGGTTAGCGCGTGATGAAATGTCACGCGCGTAGAACCCGCCAGCGCGACTTTGTAAAAGGAGCCCTTAAAGGTGCCTATGTCCACTTTAGTCACCATTCTACAAACGTTGCTGCATTCCTCGGTGCCTGTGTTTTAGGATCCGTTTACAGAATTGCGTCCTTAGTGCATGGTGATATAGTACAGGACACACCTGCTCTCTGCCTCTAAGCATGCACCCGTATTAAAAATTGAAACCTATTTTTAGCACAAGGGTAGTACGCACCGATTCAAAAACAACCGAGGGATGCTTGCAGAAGTGGAATTTAACCCGTGGTAAGCCCGTTAGTGCTCCTAAATAATTGAGGTGGGCGTTGATTTGCAACATATGGAAAATATTGACAACATATCCCATGTCATTGTATGTGGCTATCAAATGAAAATGAGCTGGGAAAAACATAAAAATTCATGTTTTATCATTTACCAATAGCAGTGCAAATTCTTTCAAGAGAGTGCACACAGTTTGGAGAGGGCAGCCACTGCACATGGGCGAACTATCTCGCATGCTCAATCCACTACACATGCATGCATAGTGTACTCTTTCAGAAAGACTGCACCCTCTTTGCACATAGTGCGACCTCTTTCAAAAGAGTGCACATTCAACAGCTTTGCTCCAATGATGACAATAAGCTCAGAAAAAGATGAATAATCCAAACATTCCTGGAAATTACATGGGAAATAACATGAAATGAACAGTTTTAGGATGCCTACTTCCTGTTGTTTCTGAATCCCTGGTCCATAATCTCTGCCTCAAATTGAAATCCTGCAATTGTACCTTGGATCCATTCCCCACCTACCTTTATGAGAACACTCCCCCTCAGGCTATCTCATCTCTTACCATTCTCATAAACTCCGCCCTCCATTCGGGTCTATTCTCCCCAGAAATGGGCCATATCTCCATAACCCCACTACTGAAAAAACTTGATCTAGACCCCTCTACACCTTCCAGCTATCGCCCAATAGCAAACATTCCTCTCCTTGCCAAGATGCTAGAATCCATCATATCCACTCAACTATCTTCCTACCTTGAAAAATTCACCATTCTGCTACCCTACCAATATGGCTTCCGTCCTAACTTCAGCACCGAATCCCTTCTGACCTCCTTAATATCAAAAGTTCAGCATCTCCAGTCTCGCAACAAGTTTGCCGTCCTTCTTCAATTTGACCTCTCTGCAGCTTTTGATGTCATCCATCATGATATCCTACTTTACCAACTCACCGAGATAGGCATTAATTCCACAGTCCTTGACTGGTTCTCGAAGTTCTTACGCTCCCGCTCCTACACAGTCAACATGAAGGGCACTTCTTCCTCCCCCTGGAACCCGATCTGTGGAGTCCCACAAGGCTCATCTCTCTCCCCTATTCTTTTCAACATTTATATGTCCTCCCTTAAACTCCTCCATCTCTCCCCCCTTGAAACACTTTACACTTATACAGATGACATCTTTGTCCTCCTTGAGACCGACCGGAACCTCACCAGCCTCTCTGCGAACATATCCTCATGTATATCGAACCTTCAATCCTGGGCCCACACTGTGCAGATGAAACTGAACGAATCCAAAACAAAATTTCTCTGGCTCGGCCCAAAATTGGACCAACTGCCCACCGCCATCCCTCTGTCCTCTGGCCCCACTCTGCATCTTGAATACTCAAGTAAAATTCTGGGAGTCATCATTGACTCTATAATTTCCTTCAATGATCACCTCAACTCCCTAATAAAAAAATGTTTCTTCAGCCTTCACATGCTGAGGAAAGTGAGAACCTGTTTCCATCAAAAACATTTTGCCATCCTTGTCCAATCCACCATCCTTTCCAGACTGGACTATTGCAACTCTATCTACCTAAGCCTAACAAAGAAAAACCTTCAAAGACTCCAGCGGATTCAGAATGCCACTGCTAAGCTTATCTTCGCAGAAAGCAAATTCGACCACGTCTCACCGCTTTTGTCCAAGCTCCACTGGCTTCCGATAATCTCCAGAGTCCACTTCAAATGTGCCTGCCTTACTTTCAAGATCCTACTCGGCATCCTACCCCCTTTATTCCTCTTTCTTGGAATTCCTCTAACCCCAATTCCACCAGATCCACCCAAAAACTGAAACTTTCCTTTCCCTCTCTAAAAGGCGTCTCCCTTGTAGGAAAACTAGGTTCCTCCCTCCCTTTTAGAATCACTGAGCTCTGGAACAACCTTACCTCCCCACTTAGGAATCTGAGCTCCCTCCAACTCTTCCGTAAACATCTGAAAACCTGGTTATTCTCAAAAATGTAACTCTTCCTCCCTCTCTGATTATTCTAGTCCTCTAAATTTCTTCTTCATCCTTCCCTCCTCTGGAGTTCCTTTCTACCCTAACTCCTGTTAACTGTGTCGAGCTTTGCAAATGTAGAGATGATGCGGTATACAAACCTAAGGTTTAGTTTAGTTTACAACAGGAAGTGAGTATTTTTTTTAGTGGGATAAACTGGGAAAACTGAAATGTGGTGACACTTGTGTACTTGTTGACTGCATAGTAAGGCAGTAGTTACAAAATTAGTTAATCTATTTCTACACATAATGGAGGTAATTTTAATAACAGAGTTGCCTAGACAGGCAACGTTCCAAACACACATGCTGTGTCTATTTTACCAAAGCAACATAGGAACCCATGTGTCTTCCTAATATTACTAGAAAATCACCTCAAAACTCTGTTCATAATACTGTATTATGGTTGAATTTCTTTCTCACAGAAATACTATGCATGAAAAAAAAGCCTTCAGCTATGACAGACAAACATACTCTCCTGGGACTATATAATCATTGGTCAGAAAAAAACTCCTTCTCCATTTTTCTGACCAATGATTATACTGTATAGTACCAAACGAGTTTGGTTGTTCATCATAATTGTGAATTTTTTCACTGAGGTATTTTTCTCTGTCTACAGTATTCTTGTGAGCAAGAAATTCAACTCTAATATTATAAGCGGTTATAGAATGAGGAGATGTATGTCATATAAAATCTAGATGCGCATATAGAGGTAGATACAGCAAATGGTACCCAAAATGAGGTACCAGGATGATATGTGCTAAGTGGAACATTTTTAAATAAAATACCAGATTAACCCCCCCTTTTACAAAATGCGCAAGAGGCTTTTAGCACCGGCCGGCACACTGAACGCTCTGTGCTGCTCCGACAGTCATAGAGTTCTATGAGTGTTGGAGCAACGCAAAGCATTCAGCGTGCCAACTGGCGCTAAAAACCTCTTGTGTGGTTTTATAAAAGGAGGATGGTGGTTAAATCATTTTCATGCCTAACTTTAGGCACGAGCGTTTATGCCTGCCAAAGGCTAGTACAAATTGTTGCGCCTATCTACTGCCAGTTAGACATGGAAAGTATTCTATACCTCTGCACCTAAATCCTGGGAAGGCCCATGAGTGGGGTGAGGACCATGGTCTTATAGAAAAACCACGAAGACCGCTAACCAGAAGTCTATCCAATTTATTGAGAGCTCAGTAAGGCACCTTGAGAAAGACCTGACATAGAATCGTGTTTTGACACAAAATCTACCGTATTTTCACCCATATACCGCGCACCCGTGTAAAACGCGCACATGGGTATAGCGCGCGGAGAACACAAATTTATGTTAAAAAAATTTAATATAGCGCGCACACGCGTATACCACGCATGCTAAAACCTCCTCCCGCCTACTCCGAACCGGCATCCTCCCCCCCCCCCCCGCTCGCTTACCCGCATTTTACAACTTTTTTTTTTCAATCCGATTGGCATCCCCCCTGCGAACCGGCATCCTCCCCCCCGCTCACATCACCCCCCCTCCCCCGTGATCCTACATACCCCCAGCACCGCAAAACATCTTTTACCCTATTGGGCACCGGCACCAGCACCAATGCACAGGATGTGCCAGTGCCAGTGCCCGAAGATCCTCCCTCGTTGGTTTAGGCTGGGCTGGGCTGGGCTGGGCTGGGTGGTGCGGTGCGAGAGAGATCCTCCTTCTTCCTGCACCGGGCTGGACTAGGCTTTGAGCATTTGCGCATGCTCAAAGCCTTCTGGTCTCGCTCAAAGCCTAGTCCAGCCCGGCGCAGGAAGAAGGAGGATCTCTCCCGCACCACCCAGCCCAGCCCAGCCCAGCCCAAACCAACGAGGGAGGATCTTCGGGCACTGGCACTGGCACGTCCTGTGCATTGGTGCTGGTGCCGGTGCCCAATCGGGTAAAAGATGTTTTGCGGTGCTGGGGGGGATGTAGGATCGTGGGGGAGAGGGGGTGACGTGAGCGGGGGGGAGGATGCCGGTTCGCAGGGGGGATGCCGATCGGATTGAAAAAAAAAAGTTGTAAAATGCGCTCACACGTATAACGCGCACGGTTATGCACGGTTTGTAAAATCATGTATAACGCGCACGTTATATGCGTGAAAATACGGTAAATGAAAATTACAGATAAAACATAGGTGTAGTTAACAATTAAAAATAAGTTAATTTACATATATATAAAATAACATATATATAGAATAAAACAACCTTTTATAAGCCCATAACCAAATTTAGGTTAAGCACCCATGTCTTCTATGTAATTTTTATTTAGATTTTGTGACAGTCTCATGTCAGGTCTTTCTCAAGGTCCCTTACTGAGCTCTCAATAAATTGGATAGACTTTTGGTCAGCGGTCTTCGTGGTTTTTCTGTGCAATCGTTGTCCTTGCCTCACTCTTTGTCTACTGATTTTCTCTATGCCGGCTTCCCACCAGTGCTTAGCTAATGCCCATGATGCACCCAGTGGTGTAGCGAGAGAGGTTGGCACCCAGGGTAGTGGCACCTGGCATTGCTGCGCCGTGCACCTCAAACTTTTCCCCACTGTTTGAATGCCCCCCCCCCCATTTTTCCCTGCAACCTGGGTGCCCCCACCCCTGCATAAGTCAGTTACACATGTAACTGCAAATTAATGCTAATTAGTGCTTGTTAAGGTCAATTTAACGGCAATTAGCTCATTATGCTATGCACCTAACCCTACCCTATAAATGGATACACATTTATGCACCCAACTTTAGGCGCCATTTATAGAATTTGAGGTTTAATTTATTTCAAAATCACCCATCACAAAGATCTTCAACCACTGACATAACTTTGAAGGTCGTATCTTATACTTACCACGCTGGGTTGACCCCTACCAGCATCACCATCTTTAAGGCTATTCTCTTGTGCAGGTTCCATTTTTCTATGGAGGTTGCCAAACAAATCACGCCGGTTAACAATAGGTGGAAATCTTTGAAATAAGTACTTGCAACCTGGAATTAAGACATTAACATCATAAAATTATTATTATTATTATTATTATTGAAATCTACTGAGACTTGAAATCGCAAGACCAAACCAAACTACCAATACCATGCAGCCCAAGCTTATGGATGGATGAGTCATGATGGGGAAGCACAGATCCAATGGAAAGAATCTCTGTTTCCCTCCCAAAATTGCTGATCTTCTGCAGACTAAGAGAAGGCACTTGGTGAGCCAGATTCTGGCCTGTGAGCCATAGGCTAGACAAGCCTGCCCTAAGGTGTCTGAAGGTATAGAAGGAACTAAAGGGCCAAGGTTAGACTCAACAGCTACAAGTAGAAAGTTGAATTCTGCCTGAACTCTAGCCAAGCCCCAAAAGTTTGTGAATCTTTGTGTGATATACTGAAGCAGTGGCGTACCTAGCATATATGAGACCCAGGACCAATCATTTCTTAACACCCCCTTTCTCTATTTGAAAAATATGATTTTTAGTAATAATTCACATAGTGGTGTTGCGAAGGTAAGAGGCGCCCGGGGCGGTGGCGTGCCCCGCATTCTCCTCGCTGCTCTCCTGCTCCTTCCATGCCCCCCATGACCTTCCGTGCTTTTTGGGCATTTGCATGTTTTGATTGGAAGACCCATAGTCTTTCATAGTCAAAACATCTAACATGCATGCATGGCCAAAATCATCTAACATGCATCCAAATAGTTTCACTCTAAGTACAGTCCTTTTATTATAACTCTTCAATTTTTCTTATTTATACTATCTTTCATCTTATCATCAACTAGAGACCTCAGAAACGCCACTCCTCCGCCCCATACATTCAGTCTTTTTGCGGGGAGACTTATGTGTTAAATCCTCATAGGTCAAGGTTGAGAATTCCATGAATGTATTCTAACTATTCCCAACCAGATTTTTTTTATATTTCTTCTATATTATTTATTTCTTATTCTTATTACTTATCTTTGTAGTAGTTAGTCTTTACTGCGTGTTGGTAGACTAAGCGGCTGGACCCGACATGTTTCGCTATGGCTTCGGCAAGAATCTGCCCATGACCGCTGTCATCCGACTCTCGTAAATGCATTGGAGGACAGCGGTCATGGGTGGATTCTTGACGAAGCCATAGCGAAACATGTTGGGTCTAGCCACATAGTCTACCAACACGCAGTAAAGACTAACTACTACAAAGATAAATAATAAGAATAAGAAATAAATAATATAGATGAAATATAAAAATTAAAAAAAATCTGGTTGGGAATAGTTAGAATACATTCATGGAATTCTCAACCTTGACCTTTGGGGATTTAACACATAAGTCTCCCCGCAAAAAGACTGAATGTATGAGGCGGAGGAGTGGTGTTTCTGAGGTCTCTAGTTGATGATAAGATGAAATATAGTATAAAAAAGAAAAATTGAAGAGTTATAATTAAAGGACTTTACTTAGAGTGAAACTATTTGGAAACATATACTGAGAGCTCTAAGTTGGGACAGAGATTCATAAAAAAAACATCATCTAGCATGCATGCAATCGGCTATATGATGATGGTGCAAGAACAGTGGCAGTCTTTTTAAAGACTTCTTCCATTGTTATCTGTCTAATTCACAAAGGTTTCTATTTCAGTTGTCTCTTTTTGATTGAGTAGACTGCCATAATCTCATGCTCCCTGATACAAGGGGCTGCTGACAGTTCTCAGCCCAACCAACAAACTTGGGGCAATCTCCTTTGAGCAGCGATTTTTAACTTTTTTTTTGTCCATATTTTTCCAACGGATTGAAAAAAGTGGAAAATTACTGGATTAAGTGTATTGCCCTGGATGGAGACTGCCCCAACTTTGCTGGTTGTTCCATGCCAGCAATTAACTGGTCACACATTTTCACCATATCATCCTTAGGGATTTTTTTCTCCAGTGTTCACAAGATCTTCCTCATCATTACTATCCTCATGCGTTTCTTTAACACCGTTTCAGCAATCTCACCATCACTGAAGGAATGCAAAACATGTGCATCTTTGTCAATATTCAGCACTTCCTTAATATCAGCTGCCTCTAACTTATTGACATTTTCAGATGATAGACTTCTGGCATAAGCAATCAGGTTTGATATCATCAGCGTTTCATTACTGAATTGGAAGCCTTCACAGTATTCCTCGACAGGTTCATTTGCATTGAACATTGTTGATGGCCAAAATTTATGCCGAGCAATTGTTAATGCTGGTTTTGTTACATCTTTCCAGGCTTGGCAAGGGCATAAATTGAATCCTTTACACCGACCTCCTTGAGAAAATTTTGAAAACTTATGCTTCTGTTAATTGCATCAAGCGTGCAATTTAGAAAACAGTCTTTGTACTTAATCATCATGAAATGTAAAATTCCTTGGTCACAAGGCTATAATAAGGATGTCACATTGGGTGGGAGGCAAATGCCAGCAACATTATTTTTCACAAGTTGTCTAGAACCAGTAAAACTTCACAGTTCTCTTCCAGTTCAGCTTCTCTATGCTGAAAGGAATAATAAAAATGGCTACTGACCTTTATGTGAAGAAAATAAATAAACACAAGAGAAAAAGGAAACCGATATGGCTCTCTAAACTATTGGCAAAGAAAATAAAGGCAAAAGAGTTGGTGTTTGTAAAATATTAAAAAAAACCTCAAGAATAAATAGTCCGAGAGCTAGTCTCGAAGGACGGCTCTAACGCGGAGCTGGGAGGCCCGCGGGGCCGTCCGTCGGGTAGGCTTTTGGAAAAGGGAGGGGTTAGGTAAGGAAAGATTAAATCGGGTGGGTAGAGGCCTTCCAGCCGAGGGATTGGCCTCTGATAGGTCGGTGTCGCGGCCGTGGGGGGGGGGGGTGGGGGGGGGGGAGGTGTATTTAAAGGAGGGTCTCGGAGGACCTTAACGGTTTCCGGTCCTCCGAGACAACTTTGGTCGTGCGGCAGGGTTCGGCGTGTTTGCGGCTTGCCACGTGGCCTGTTCGGGTGGCCTTGGTCCTGCTTACCTCCCTACTTGCCGGCGATTCGTTCGACGAAGCTTAGTCGGAGCCGGTGAGTGCAGCTGCGAGGGGGGGTAGAGTTTGCCTCCTAGGTAATCGCGTTCGGCTGCACGAACTGCGCTCACGCTGGAGGTAGGAGGGGAAGTGCTGGCCGCGGGTGTCAGCACGGGGTCGACCCGCAGGGGCAGACTCAGGTTGCAGGGAGGCCGGGGGAGGAGTTGTAGCTCGTCTCAGTCTGGCGGTGCAGGGCCTTCGGAAACTGCTCCGGGTAGGGCTGTGGGGTCCTCTACTGCGGGGGAGGTGCCTGCTGCTGGGTTGCTTGCAGTTGACTCTCCTGGTGTCAGTGGGGTCTGTGCAGGGCGGGTATTTGAACAGCAAGTTGGGACGCTGTCTTCTCCTCTAGCGAGCGCGGGGGTTGGGGGAGGGATCCCTGTGCGCCCCTCCACGTACGGGTCGGGTCCCGGGTTGCCGGGAAGCGCGGCCAGCTGGTGGGCGCTGTGGGCGGCGGGTCTCTGAGGGACTCCTTGGGGTACTAATCAATGGTCTGGGGTCCCGCCTTCATTCCCTGGTGCTGTCCTGCCGCAGCCGTGGGGGTTGGGCGTTTCCGTTGGTCGTGACTCTTGGGGGTTTGCGGGGGTAGGTGACCAGAGGGTGGGGGCTTGGCCCTCAGGGTTAACTTATCCTTCTCCTGTGCAGGTTGCTGGCCCCTGTCTTGATTTGTTCCCCCAGGTTCCTGCTGCTGGACGAGAGTATGTCGCTGGGACTTCTGCATCTGGCGTGTGTGTCGAAGGACAAGATGCTGCCCTGCAGACGGGAGTCGAGGAGCACGCTCGAGTGGCTCGTCGGAGTCCTGCTACGGTGGTAGCTGCGGAGGGCGCCACTCCTGGAGCGGCAGGTGGAGGAGACAGACCGGCAGGAGTCTCGACAATGGGTAACATGGCCTTAGCGGCTGGGGTTATTGGTAAGGGTAGGCGGAAGAAGGGTAAGGGAAAAGGTAGGAAAGGTCGACGGGGTAGGGATTCTACTTCTTCCTCTTCGTCTTCTTTAACCTCTTCTTCCTCTTCGTCGTCGTCTTCCTCGGGGTCACCTCGGCGGGGGACGGGTGAGAGATCAGTGCAGGAAGGGGCTGATCGTGGAGCCCCGGCTCTTGTGGCGCTGTCGGAGTTATGGGAGAAGGTTCCGCGGTCTCTTCGCCGCAAGATTAGGAAACGTTCGTGTGTAGACGTCTTTCGGCTTTTGGAGGGCCGGGTGCGTGGTCGAAAGAAGAAGAGTAAGAAGGAGGGGGGGAAGCCTAAAGTGGGTATGGTGTCCCGCCATATAGTGAATTGGTCACGAGTGTTTTTACGTTTAGCCAGTGTTTGGGGACGGGAGCGTCCCCAGGACTCTGGCCTGCTGTTGGCATACGCGGATTCCATTATCGATGGTTATCAGCGGTTCGGGGGTTGGGCCTGGCTCATCTCCGATGAAGCGTTCCGTGACAAGATGGAGGAGAACGGGCACATGTCTTGGGGTACTCAGGACATTACTCTATGGCTCACCCATATGGCTAGACCTGGGGGTCTGGCCTGAGTGTCGCGGGTAAGTCGGGGTTTCCGGTTGCTGGGGGGGTCGTTCCTTTCGTCCCACCGGGGGGCCGGGAGGGGGGGTCCTGGTCTCTGCTGGTAGTTCAACAAATCCTCCTGTTCCTTTATGGACTGTAGCTTCCGTCATGCCTGCTCCTTGTGTAACCAGGGACGCTCGGCTCTCAAGTGCCCCAAAAATGGAGCTGGGGCCCCCCTTGCTCCAGCCAAGTGAGGCGGGGTGCGGGGGTTGCCCACTCCGGTCCGTGTGGGTGCCATGAGACTTTGGCAGTCAGCTGCAATGTTGGCGAGGGGATTTAGCATTGGTTTTGTTATTCCCTGTTCTCTTCCCTTGTCTACCGTGCAGGCTTCCAATGCTTCTTCGGTTTCTATATTGCAGGGGGAGGTGCGGCGTAAGTGGCGTGAGGAACTTGCTCTTGTGCGGGTTGCGGGCCCCTTTCTGGATCGTCCGTTCCCGGTGATGGTGTTGTCCCCTCTGGCAATTATTCCTAAGAAGGAACCTGGGAACTTCCGCATGATTCATAACTTGTCCAGGCCCGTAGGTCGTTCGGTGAATGACGGTATTCCTCGTGATCTCTGTTCGGTTCGCTACGCATCCTTCGACAGTGCTTTGCGTCTGGTGAGAATCGCGGGCTGCGGTGCCTTGCTGGCGAAGGTGGACATTGAGCCGGCCTTTCGGTTGTTGCCGGTACATTCGTCCTCCTATCCGTTGCTGGGCTTTCGGTTTGAGGTTGCCTTTTATTTTGACCGCTGTTTGTCGATGGGTTGTTCCAACTCCTGCGTGTTTTGAGTTGTTCAGCTCTTTTCTACACTGGGTTACTGTTCGCCGAGCGGGGAGAGACTCGGTTGTTCATTATCTAGATGATTTTCTGTTCGTAGGGGGGGCGAGATCGGATGATTGCGGGCTCCTGAAATCTACCTTCGTGGCGATGGCTGCCGAATTCGGCGTGCCGTTGTCTGCCGATAAATCGGATGGGCCCACTTCTAGCCTCACCTTCTTGGGGATCGAGATTGATACGGTTGCGATGGTGACGCGGCTGCCTCTCGGTAAGGTGTGACAGCTGTTAACCTTAATTTCTATGGTACGGGGTACCCATAAATCTACTCTGCGAGTTGTGCAGTCTTTGTTGGGGTCCCTTAACTTTGCCTGTCGGGTTCTGCCTATGGGACGGGCTTTTTCCCATCGTTTAGCGGCGGCGACGTCTGGCGTTCGGGATCGCAGACACTTTGTACAGATTTCAGCTGCTTCAATGGATCGCTTCCATTCAGTTCCTGGATACCTCCAGCGTGGATCTGGAGCTGCAATCGGACGCGGCGGGGGTGTAGGCTTCGGACTCTATTGTCAAGGGGAATGGTGCGCGGCTGCGTGGCCTGAGAGTTGGCGGAAGGCAAGTTTTACTCGTAATGTGACCCTGTGGGAGCTTCTCCCCTTGTTAGTCGCGTGTGAGTGGTGGCCAGAAAAGTTGCGGAACCGGCGTGTGGTTTTCTGGTATGACAACATGGGGGCGGTCGAGGTAGTGAATAGGCAGGCTGCTAAAATGTTTCCAGGTGAATAGGGTAATGCGGGAGCTGGTATTGCGCTGTTTGCGCCTTAATTTGTATATCCGGGCTCGTCATGTACCTGGGGTCCAGAACAGGCTTGCTGATACACTTTCTCGCTTTCAATTTTGCATTTTCGCCAGTTGGCGCCTTCAGCGAAGGAGGAGGGGTTCGCCGATGCCGGAACATTTATGGGGCTGGTTGGTGAACAGATCTGGAGCTTGTTGCAGCGATCGGTAGCACCAGCCACGTGGATTCGATACAATCGAGGTTTCGTGACGGTCGATTTCTGCATACGCGGGGTTGGGTCCCCGATCCGGTCTCGGAGGTCTTGTTAGCGGAATTCTTAGCGGGATCTCAACAGGAGGGTTATTCCCGGAGTGCGGCAGCGGGTCTCCTGGAAGGCTTTGCTTACTTTTGTAGGGCCTTCGGGTGGTCCTGCCCAACGTCTGGGTTTTTGCCTCGCAGGATGTTGGTGGCCTGGGATCGGGTGGCTCCGCGGCTGCTGGATGCCCGGCTGCCCATCACACATGCCTTATTGTCTCCTCTCATAGCAGTATTGCCTGTGGTAGCAAGTTCTAGTTTTGAGGCTTGTTTGTTTAGGGTGGCCTTTTCCTTGGCTTTCTTCGGGGCGCTGCGGGTGGGTGTGTTGCTGGTCCACCCGGCGGACACCCTGGGTTTGCGAGGTCTCTTGTTTAGTCAGGTACGCGTATCTGGGGATGCGGTGCGTTTGTTCATTGCCCGGTCTAGGTCGGATTAGCTGGGCAGGGGGCGCACTTTGGTCCTGCGCCGAGGGGTGGGCTGTGCTTCATGCCCGGTCCAGTCGCTGGAAGCCTATATGGCGATTCGACCTAGCTCCGTCTTGACCTCGTTACTGCATGCGGATGGTGTCCGTCTCACTCGATACCAATTTCTGACAGTCGGGCTCGGGGACGGTGTGGTGCAGAGCCGGCGCGCTTCGGCACACACTCTTTTCGCATCGGAGCTTCCACTAGTGCTTTTGAGGCTGGTGTTCCCGATGGGGCCATTCAAAGCTTGGGCAGATGGTCTTCAGGTGCTTATCGTGGCTACATCCGCCCGATTACTGCCCCGCAAGTGAATGCTCAGCCTGGTGGATTGGGTTAATGGGTGCTCCTGAGATAGGGCGGTTTGGCGGGCGGTTGAGTTCTGGGTATAGGTGTTTGCTTTTCGGGGATGTGTGGGCGGGTGCACTGCATGGCTTCTTGTTACTAACCTTTTGAGTTCTGAGGACGTTGGCTTGACTACTGAGTTTTGCTTTTCGGGTGCGGTGCGACGTGTCCTGTCTGTTTGGATCGTTGGGCACTCCTTTGTCCATGGGGCCGGGGAGCGCGCCGTGATTCGACCGGGTGGTCAGCACTTGGGTCTCCATCATCGCGGAGTCTATGTCTCCTGGTGGGGCCAGCGGGGGATGCGTTGGCACCAGCTCCTCCCCCTACTGGAGGATCTGCGGCATCGAGCTCGGTGTCCCGATCTATTGCTTTTCCGCCTTGGAGGCAACGATGTGGATGCGCTTAGTGGGACACATTTGATTGTTATGGTGATCGGTGATCTGGGGGTGATCCAGGGTTGATTTCGGGTGGTTGATTTCGGGTGCACAGCTCGTCTGGTCGGACATTATTCCGCGGCCGAAGCGGTTGGTGTCTCGACTATGGACTCGGTGACTCATTAAAGTGAATAGGCAGATTGGTTGGTGGGTGGAAGCTCGGGGCGGGGTTCGGATTAGACATTCCTGGGTGGATGTTTGTTGTTCGGGTTTGTTTTTCCAGGATCAGGTGCATCTTTCGGATATTGGGTGGGACCTCTTACTTGACGTCTTTGCTACCTGCTGCGAGCGTGCGTTGGACTCTTAGTCGCAGCTCTGTTTATTGGGGGTGAGCCTGTAACGGGTCACAGGCTTGTGGCGGTATCCCGAGCTACTGGCGGCTGGTCTCATCATGGGGATGAGCGGTGGGCCGGTTGGGAGCCGTGCCTGGTTGGTCGGATGACCTTGGACAATGGGGCATGTGGGGACATGCCACCCCTCGGACCCTTGCTTAGATGGCAGGGTCGGGGGCCATTTACATCTGTGTCAGTAGCTCGGGATCTGGGTCACAATGGTGATACCATTGTGAAGGTTTTTCTAGATAAACTGTTATTTAAGGTTGTTTGTAATGTTATTTATAATATTTAAATGTTATTTAAATATGTTAATTTGCAATAAACAGGGCTGCGGCCAGGTTTCACCACGCAAGTTTACGTGTCTTCTTGGGGATTTGTTTAAGGGTTTGTCGGGCAGGATGATTAAGAAAGCGGGCCATTCCAGCTTCCGCTGTTAGAGGTATACAGAGAGGGCTACCAGGTAAAACTGAAAGAAGCCAAGAGAGAGATACGACTGGCAAAGCGCAAGCCGAAGAGCAAATGACTAAAAATGTAAAAAAAGGAGACAAAAATTTTTTAAGATATATTAGTGAAAGGAGGAACATGAAAAATGGAATTGTGAGACTAAGACATGCTAGGAACCGATATGTGGAGAGTGATGTCGAAAAAGTAAACATGCTAAACAAATACTTCTGTGTTCACGGAAGAAAATCCTAGAGAAGGACCGAGATTGTCTGGCAAAGATACACACGAGAATGGAGTAGATACCGCACTGTTCACGGAAGAAAAGTGTTTATGAACAACTTGAAAAATTAAAAGTGGACAAAGCGATGGGACCGGATGGGATCCATCCCAGAATATTGAGGGAGCTCAGAGAGGTTCTGGCAGATCCTATTAAAGATTTGTTAAACAAGTCTCTGGAGATTGGGGGTGGTTCCTGGGGATTGGAGAAAAGTGGATGTGGTGCCAATTCATAAAAGTGGTCGCAGAGATGAAGAGGGAAACTACAGACTGATAAGCCTCACTTCAGTTATTGGAAAAATAATGGAAGCGTTGCTGAAAGAAAGGATAGTGAAATTCCTAGAATCCAATGGGTTACAGGATCCGAGGCAACATGGTTTTACTAAAGGTAAATCGTGCCAAATGAATCTGATTGAATTTTTTGATTGGGTGACCAGAGAATTGGACCAAGGACATATGCTAGATGTAATTTACTTAGATTTCAACAAAGCCTTTGACACGGTTCCTCATAGGAAACTCTTGAACAAACTTAATGGGCTGAAGTTAGGACCCAAAGTGGTGAACTGGATTAGAAACTGGTTGAAGGACCGATGCCAGAGGGTGGTGGTTAATGGCATTCGCTCAGAGGAAGGAAAGGTGAGTAGTGGAGTCCCTCAAGGATCGGTGCTGGGGCCGATCCTGTTCAATTTGTTTGTGAGTAGCATTGCTGAAGGGTTAGAAGGAAAGGTTTGCCTCTTTGTGGATGATACCAAGATTTGTAACAGAGTAGACACCGAAGAGGGAGTGGAAAATATGAAAAAGGATCTGCAAAAGTTAGAGGAATTATCTAATATCTGGCAACTAAAATTCAATGCAAAGAAGTGCAGAGTAATGCATTTGGGGATTAGAAATTGGAAGGATGTGCTGGGAGGTGAGAGGCTGATATATGCATGGATGGAGAGAGGGACCTTGGGGTGAAAATGTCTGAAGATCTAAAGACAAAGAAACAGTGTGACAAGGCGGTGGCTGTTGCCAGAAAGATGCTAGGCTATATAGAAAGAGGCGTAGCCAGTAGAAGAAAGAAGGTGTTGATGTCCCTGTACAGGTCATTGGTGAGGTCCCACTTGGAGTATTGTGTTTAATTTTGGAGACTGTATCTGGCAAAGGACATAAGAAGACTTGATGTGGTCCAGAGAAAGGCGACATAAATGGTAGGAGGTTTGCGCCAAAAGATGTATGAGGAGAGACTAGAAGCCCTGAATATGTATACCCTAGAGGAAAGGAGGGACAGGGGAGATATGATTCAGACGTTCAAATACTTGAAGGGTATTAACGTAGAACAAAATCTTTTCCAGAGAAAGGAAAATGGTAAAACTAGAGGGCATAATCTGAGGTTGAGGGGTGGTAGACTGAAGAGTAATGCTTGGAAAACGGTGACAGAGTTCAAAAAGCATGGGATGAACACAGAGGATCTCTAATCAGAAAATAATGATATACAGTGGTACCTCGGTTTCCGAGTGCACCAGTTTGCGAGTGTTTTGCAAGACGAGCAAAACATTCGCAAACTTGGTGCCTCGTAAACTGAGCTTGCCTCGCTGTACGAGCGCCCCCCACCCCACCCCGGCGATCTGGCATCCCCCCCAGCGATCCGGCATCCCCCCCCGCTCGCATTGCCCCCCCTCCACCGCGATCCTACTTCCCCCCCCTCCCCCGAGCAGTCAATGACACCCTTTACCCGACTTGGCACCAGTGCCGGTGCCCGAAGATCCTCCCTCTTCTGGCGCGGCCTGGGCTGGGCGGTGCGTTGGAGATCCTCCTTTTTCTGGGCTGGGCTGGCCTGGACTGGCTTTGAGCATTTGCACATGCTCAAAGCCTTCTGGTCTCGCTCTCAATCTCGGAGAGAGCGAGACCAGAAGGCTTTGAGCATGCGCAAATGCTCAAAGCCAGTCCAGCCCAGCCCAGAAGAAGGAGGATCTCCGACGCACCGCCCAGCCGCGCCAGAAGAGGGAGGATCTTCGGGCACCGGCACTGGTGGTGACAAGTTGTCTCACACAACATAGCCAGTCACTGGCCAATCCACTAAGCTAGATATTCAGCGGGAAATAGTCATCTACGTCCAGCTGAAAATCGCAGGATAGCCACCTATGTGCTATTTAGCCGGTCAGGAGCTGTTTCCAGCCAGATTTGTTGGGAGTTAACAGAATTAGATTTGAGAGCCAATGAGTCAGAGAAAGGAACAGATACTTACTTATCCTCATAAGAAAAGTGAATTAAACAATAAGTTAAAATCCAACATCGTTCCCAGATTTCAACAGAAAGAGAAAAGGTGATAGTGTCATTTAAAACTGAAGAAATAAAGAAGAGTGCAATGTGAGGGGAAGAAAGTAATTTACTTGTATTAAGCACATCCAGTTTGCGAAAATTGCTATAGTGTTATTTGCTCACCGACAGCAGAGATAAAATTGGAAGGAAAGGGAAAGATTTAAGAGTGCCTGCATAAAGATGATAGCCCTCTTGAAATGCAAAGATGAGAACACCAAAGAAAATGGCATGAAGGTGAACATTAATGAATTGAAAGACACCGAGAAGGAGAAAAAGGGAATCAGACTGCAAAACTCAATAGGGATCGCCAGTAGAACTGGAAATGATCCCAGAATGCTTTAGGAGGCTGGAAATATAAAAACTTGATGGTCCAGTATATCCAAACCAGCACAGAAATTTAGAATGGCTGGTAGACTGTAGGCAGAAGAAGCAGTTAAAAAAAAAAAAAGGTCAAGCCAATGTGGATCAAAGTAACAATTAGAAGCAAGACAATTAGGATTTGGGACTAACTGACTCACTTAAAACTTCAAGCAAAGAAAGGAAAAAAATGTTTGTTCCATTTAGAAAGGAGAGGAAGAAGAATACCATTCTGATATTCAGGGCATCTAGAAAGGAGAATATGAAAGCCAAGTAAAGTATTAAGCATATGATAGTGAAAAAGCAGCAGTAAGAGTAGTGCCTAGTGTCCATAAGAGAAGAAGAATGGAACCTCTGGGTGCAGAGGCGGCAGCTCAACCAGTGAGCCACAGCCCTTCCCCCAAGTAGACCGGCTCACCTCTTTGGATTTCATGATGCCAAATAACGGGAACATCACAGCAGGTAAAAACGCCGTCACAGCCAGAGGCAGGGCTTCGGAGATCCAGAAGATGGCGACGACAAACAGCACATAGGCACATTCTGCTTCCTAGTGGGGAAAAAATGCAAAATAGCCCCATGTTAACGGTTCGTAGCAGATAAATGATTTGATCTCGCATGAAAACACAATGTAATATACCAATGTAGAAATTGGCAGTATTTTTCCGTGAACAGCTAAACCTTTTCCCACTATTATTCTTATCAGAAAGGCACGAAGGGGTTGGGGGTAGGGAGGACATAAGCTCAATTCCCAGATCAGGCCCTTTGTGCTCTGAGTGGGCTGGGGTTGGAGATACCCACTGACAGGTGAATATCAAGCCTAGTTTATAGTATACTATACACTACACACATAATTTGGCATGCCTAGGTATGCCAACTTACAGCTACAATTGACTTGGCATAAGAGGGCACATCTACACATGGACATACCAATGGCAGCATTATGCTAGTATTCTATCGTACCAAGATGCCATTATATAATTAATTATCACTAAGACCACAGCATTGGGGTGCCTAGATTTAGCTCTTGATTTATAAATTGCCCTTATAATATAAATTATAATATAAATTGCCCTTATTACAGTGTTTCTCAACTCGGTCCTGGAGTAACCCCTTGCCAGTCAGGTTTTCAGGATATCCGCAATGAATATGCAGGAAAGAAATTTACATATAATGGAGGCAGTACATGCAAATCAAGTTTATACATATTCATTCATTCATTCATTCATAAACCTGACTGGCAAGGGGGTACTCCAAGACTGAGTTCAGAAACACTGCTTCATTATATGATACCAGCTTGATTTCATGTGCTTATTAAAAATCGCAGAACCACTGGTCATTGAATTTTAATGATAGGATTCTTGTTTTATGCCCACACCTGTGATATTCCATATTTATCATCTATAGGGCCTGTTTTACAGAGCCGTGCTAGTGGCTGCCACGCGGCAACAGCCCCAAAGCCCTTTAAATCTCTATGGGCTTTGGGGCTGTTACCGCAGCGGCCCACGCTAAACGACTTCATAAAAGAGGACCATAGTGTATGGAGGTCAAATTTCCTAGATTTTTAAATTTTTATTTAAAAATTTTGTATACCGCCTAAACTCTAAGCGGTTTCCAAGTATAAAACATTCATAACATTACATTATCAACATAAAATCCTAACCACGGTTTCAATCATGCTAAACATAATATCTAAAAATCACATACGTCTTTCTCTGCTGTCTAGATATAGGCAATTACAGACAGCTGGGTTAGTAATACAGTGGTGCCTCGCATAACGAACGCCTCGCACAACGAACGCTGCACACAACGAACTTCATGTCTTGATTCACACAACGAACTTCGTTTCACACAACGAACTTCACACAACGAACTTCGTTTCACACAACGAACTTCATTTCACACAACGAAGTCGCCCGAGCTGCCGATGTATTGCATCCTTCCGCGCAGGCACTGCAGGCAGTCGTTAGTCACTGCGCTTAACTGCCCTCTCTCACTGTATACAGTCGTCCTTTTAAGATAAACTTAATATTTTTTATAGATCATGGCTTCTAAAAAAAGCAGGAAGGTGATTTCTGTTGAAATGAAACGGGAAATAATTAGAAGGAGTGAATGTGGGGTAAAACAGTGTGACCTCGTCAAAGAGTTTGGCCTCAGCAAGACCACCATTTTCACCATTTTGACAAATTTATCTTTTTTTATGTCATCTTAGCATATTTTATGCTGCAGAACGAATTATTTTTTTTAACATGTATTGTTATGGGAAAACGCGTTTCACATAACGAACTTTTCGCATAACAAACTTGCTCCTGGAACGAATTAAGTTCGTTGTGTGAGGCACCACTGTAATTTCTTTAAATTATAGCTTGCAATATTCACTGCTGCCGCTACAGGTAGAGACGTGACATAAATCTTTATTTATATACTGCGAAAGCCTTTCAGTTTGAGGCAGTTTTCAGGAAAAATGGCTGAGGAGAATCAGAGGACTGAACACTGGGTTTTTAATCATTTCTTAAAATGAATGCAGTCAATACATAATCTTAAATTTTCCGACAAGGCTTTCCACATGGACACCCCAGCCAACGAAAACATTCTGGATTTTGTAGCTACAAGACGGACTCCCCTTTCCACGTTCGCTATTAATTCCATGCCCCCCTCTGATTTCAATACTCTTCTAGGTCTATATACCTCCCACAAAGTTTGAAACCAGACAGGGGCCAACCTGTATACAACTTGGTCATTACCTTATAGTGCACCTGTTGTTTTATAGGTAGCCAGTATAGTTGTTTTAAGATGGGAGTGATGTGTGCCATTCTAGGGGTGCCACAGATCAATCTACAGTTTGACAACTGTAAGGCCCTAAGCTTTGGTTTTGTCAAGCCCAAATATAGAGAATTACAATAATCCAATTTTGGTAAAATTAGGCCTTGCACCACCTTTCTGAAATCATATGGTGTTAATAACGGTTTCAATCTCTACAGCAGGGGTAGGCAATTCCGGTCCTTGAGAGCCGGAGCCAAGTCAGGTTTTCAGGATATCCACAATGAATATGTACGAGATGGATTTGCATGCACTGCCTCCTTGAGATGCAAATCTATCTTATGCATATTAAATTGTGGATATCCTGAAAACCTGACCTGGCTCCGGCTCTCGAGGACCGGAATTGTCTACCCCTGCACTACAGGGTGCGCAGTTGCGCGGTCCCCCTCCCCCCTCTTGAATAGATTTCAAAATCTGTTTGCTCATTGTGAGCTCTGAATCTAAACAAATCCCACAAAATTGCCACCTCCTTTTTCACTGCTACCTGAGTCCATATATGAAGGCAAAATTGGTTTTATGGCCCTGGGGTAATTTTGTAAACTTTTATGCATTTAAAGGTACTTTTACACACAGGAAAGGCCTCTTCTAGAGTTAACCACAGTATTCACATGTGTAAATATATGTGGTGACAAGACAATCTCCCTCTTCTACGAAACTGCGCTAGCAGTTTCTAGCGCGGGGAGCCAAGCTGAATGGCCTGCGCTGCTCCCGACGCTCATAGGAACTCAATGAGCATCGGGAGCAGCGCAGGCCCATTCAGCCCGGCTCTCTGCACTAAAAACCGCTAACGCGGTTTTGTAGAAGAGGGGTAATGTACACATATGTATGTCCTGCATGTGGGAGTTCCCAGGGCATAGTTTATTGGAGCAGTGATTGTTATAAAATGTCATACATGGTAGAACACCAAAGCAGGTGTAAATATTCATTTACATACCATAGAGGCTGGTTCTAGGAGCCAATTTTCTCAAGACACATAACCATTTATATTTCCTTTATAAAATAGGCTTAAAATAGGCTTCTTTGTGGACTTTTCACTTAGGCACTCTGAGAAAGGGAGGTGGTTGCCTGGAATGCTAACTCATGAGACGTTGTGAAGACAGAAATAGTGATGGGATTCAATAGTTTGTGGGATGAACACAGCGAAACATTAAGGGCCCCTTTTACAAAGGCGTGGTAGTGGTTTAACACGTGTAATACTGTGCGCTAAACCGCCGGCCGTGCTAGCCACTACCACCTCCTCTTAAGCAGGCGGTAGTTTATAGGCCAGCGCAGGGGTTAACACGTGATGAAAAGTCACGCGCATTAACCCCGCTAGCGCAGCTTGATAAAAGGAGCCCTAAATGACCTCATAATTGGAGTGAGCTTTGACGGGGGCAGCAGAGGTTGGGAAGTAAAACCAAGGCTAGGCAGACTTCTGTGGTTTGGGCCCCGTAATGGCAAAAACAGATCAGGATCAAGGTTGCAGTGGGCTTCGGTGGCAACTCCTGTGGCTGGGAAATAGGGCCAGGGTCGCCCAGACTTCTACAGTCTATGCCCCAAAATTGGCAGGAAGAGATGGCGATAAAAAGGGATATTTTTGATGGTCTGCGCCCCACAATTGGCAGGAAGAGATGGCGATAAAGAGGGACATTTTCGATGGTCTTTGCCCCACAATTGGCAGGAAGAGATGGTGATAAAGAGGGACATTTTCGATGGTCTGTGCCCCACAATTGTCAGGAAGAGATGGCGATAAAGAGGGACATTTTTGATGGTCTATGCCCCACAATTGGTAGGAAGAGATGGCGATAAAGAGGGACATTTTCGATGGTCTTTGCCCCACAATTGGCAGGAAGAGATGGTGATAAAGAGGGACATTTTCGATGGTCTGTGCCCCACAATTGTCAGGAAGAGATGGCGATAAAGAGGGACATTTTTGATGGTCTATGCCCCACAATTGGCAGGAAGAGATGGCGATAAAGAGGGACATTTTCGATGGTCTTTGCCCCACAATTGGCAGGAAGAGATGGTGATAAAGAGGGACATTTTCGATGGTCTGTGCCCCACAATTGTCAGGAAGAGATGGCGATAAAGAGGGACATTTTTGATGGTCTATGCCCCACAATTGGTAGGAAGAGATGGCGATAAAGAGGGACATTTTCGATGGTCTGTGCCCCACAATTGGCAGGAAGAGATGGCGATAAAGAGAGACATTTTCAATGGTCTGTGTCCCACAATTGGAAGGAAGAGATGGCGACAAATAAGTATGACTTTGGACGTTTTGAGAAAAACATCCAAACAACGGGTGGTGAAAATGTCCATTTTTGAACCTGCAAGACATCTTTTTTGTTTAATGGCCCAGCTAGATGTTTTGTCCAGCTACACATCTACTTTCTTTTGCCAAAACATCCAAATAAAAAATGTCCAAATGAAACCATTTGTATGTAGGAGAAGTCAGCATTTTTAATGGACTGGCCACACAGACATGCCAACAGGGCAATGGGGCACCTTAAAGGGTATTGCTCTGAAATTCATATTAAGGGTGCCAGGTGCACATCTCATCATAACCCTCCAAAATAGAGACTGATGCAGGAAAAAATTTGTCCTCGTCCTCGTGAGCTCAGTCCCTGTCTCTGCCCTGTTCCCAAGTGATCGGTCCCTGTCCCTGCCCTGTCCCCGCAAACCATCTGATCCTATCTGCACGAGCCTTGAATAGTTATGATTTTATAATGAACTTAATTTATTAAAGTATAAGAGACAAAATTCTGTACAATTGTCATTTTATAAACACAAATAATACAAAGCAAGGATCAACAAAACCCCTTTCTCTCCTCCCCTTCCCTTCCCAAATATCCCTTCCACTATCGAGAAAACTTAACAAGCCAAATTACTACAGAATGTTACATAGAAAAATCAATACTTCAGTCACACATGGCAGAAATAGTGTTAGGGCATGCAAGTAGGGCAATCGCCCCCTGGTCAGAGAAAGCCCTAAGCAAGCTGGAAGCTAAAGAAGCAAGGCCTGGGTTTTGCGGTCCCCAGTTATATCTAACACCAGCTCTAGCAGGATACATATTTCAAATCTGATATATTCTAATCACAAAATAGAAAATAAATATTTTTTTTCTACCTTTTGTTATCTCATCATTTTATTCTTCAAATCATATAGGTCTCAGGTGCTGGTCTCTTGTCTTCTCTTAACTCACGCTTAGCGCCGCACTAATTGGTGCCGATTAATTATTCTTAGTAATAAAAATAGAACTAAGCAGGACTTCCGTTAGTCTCAGTCTAAGGAGGTCTTTTACTGAAAGCCAATTACCACAACAACCATCGTAAGACTCCGTCCAGCTTTAAGCAGCAAATTGGGATAACTTGAACGTGGCAGCCATTAGACCCTATCAATGCTAGATATGGTTAAATCAGGTTTTTGAGAAGACTGGTGCATTTTGCCTGACGTTTGCATGGAAAAACTGGTTATTTTGGATTGTTTGCTTGAGTGATTCAGTGGATTATTAAAAGGTTTGGTGATAACAAATGGAAGGGCACCCACATGGGTATTGAATTATTAATAATAATAATAATAACAGTTTATATACCGCAATACCGTTAAGTTCTATGCGGTTTACAGAAGATTAGTGGGATACAAGTTGAGTTGACGTACAAGTTGAGTTAACTTAAGGGATGTGGGAACAATGGGGAGAAAGGGCAAGAGAGGGGAAGGAGGGAAGTGGGTCAGCTGTCTAGGTATTTCAGTGAATTAAGTGATGGTCTTGCAAGAATCATAGTCTAAAATATGAAAGCCTGAAATAGCTACCAGTGGAGGTGGTAGAGGTCTGTATTCAGACTGATTCGGAGAGCAATGGTAGGAAGAGTGTTGAACTATCGAGACATGTGGAAAGACTGGTTTGGGTTGCATATGAATATTGTATGCTTATCTAACCATAATGGAAGACTCTTTAACTGTGCAGACTGAATGAGCCAATCTCATGTTTTTATGCTGTCATTGAAAGAACGAAGAGAAACATGACTTCTAGAAATCTTTCTTTTTCTTTTAAAAATTAACATGAAAGTACAGTACTTTCAAATTTTACAGACTTCCAGAAAATTAAAATATAACTTAACGTCTAGAAGTTCAGGTAGATTATTAAACATAAGTTAATAGTTTACTCTAATGATCTCCAAACTCCTGATATCAACTCCTGCAGAAAGTCATTACACTCTCATTTAATGTATGATGACTCGTGGTTAATATTTAGCATTTATGTGTATAGTGACTTCTTTTAGTTTATTTCATTTTTGACCTATGAAGATCAAATATTACCTCTGATGTTTATAGTTCCCCGCATTTTTGTTTCTAGATTTCACTATGCCCTCATTAGCATGTACCCAGTCAAACGAACAAAAATGGGGCAAGAACCTCTCTAAAAAGTCGAGAGTTGAGTGATAATATGGATGACAAAAACAATATAATATAATCACTCCAACGTAGATGATCACTTGCTTCTCAATTATGTACAACTGTTAGCGAATTTATATGCTCAGAGAAATGGAGGTGATAACAGGGAAACCCCAACACCTCACCGCCCAATCATCGCATAATTCAGAAAACTAGTTGTGAAGCTTATCACTTAAATGTTTGCATTGGTGCTGAGAGCTACATTGTTGCAAAAATAATAAACATTACGTTATCGGTCTGAAACTGCAAACTTATCTGTAGCTTGCGGGTTCCGACGTGACACGTTTCGTTCCTGCCTCAGGGAACTGAAAGAGAGTTTGCAAGAATTCAAAGCGTAAGGGCGCGGTAAAACTCTGAAAATACAAAATATTAAAAAGTAATTACTTTATTTGTACTGTAACAAACTTAAAACCTTAACTAGTTAGAAAATGTTTAAAAGAAATTTAAGGCTACGAATGGCACTTACCAAACCTACAAATTACTTCAAACATATCAGCTTGTTTGACTGCCTCCTCATACCGTGTTAGCTACTACACTGACACCGTAAAGTTTTTAAAGCTCCCGTGCGTCATTGTGTAGTGGTGCAGGGGACTATCGACCTATCAGGGAACCACACGACAATACGTGATAGCTTTTAAAAGGACTGTCACGAATGAAAAATTGAAATTTGCATACGAATGCTTTTATCTAATATAATAAAATGCTAGGCCGCGCATGCGCAGTTCCTAAGTGTGTGCCGCTTTTCCGTGAGCTGTAGCGACACATAGGAAGTGCGCATGCGCGGCTTCTGGTCCGTCCTACTGCTGCGTGTTTGCGCATCACAAAAGCTTCCCTGCTCTCCACTTACCGGCCGAAGCGCGAGCGAGCTGCGGAAGTGGTGGTGGTGGTGGCCGGCCTCAGGTATCAGTTTGATGTTAGGATGGTGGGGTGGGGAGGCCTGCAGAGCCCAGCAACTTTCCGCTGCCCGGGACCCGACTCATTTGCCGCCGCCCCCCCCCCCCCTTTCCGTTCCCGCGGGCACGACTGGCGATTTAAGCAGCGTATGCATCAGTCTTCACACGCTGCTTCGGGCCCTTCTACTGCCCCGATTTGCTCCGGACGTGCCTGAGTAAATCAGGGCAGTAGGACCAGAAGCAGCATGTGAACACTGATGTACATGCTGCTTAAATCGCCAGTCGGGCCCGCGGGAACGGAAGGGGGGGCGGCGGCAAATGACTTGGACCCGCGTTTGTAGTCGCCACTGTGGGAAGGGAAAGAGGGTAGAGGAAATGCTAATGCTGCTGTACAGGGAACTGGTGTGGGGGGAGGGAAATGGAAGGGGGAGGGAATGCTGCTTTGCACAGACAGAGGGAGGAAGGGAGACAGAAAGACAAGAAGAAAGACACAGGGGCAGGTGCACAGGGAACTGGTATGGGGAGAGGGAATGCTGCTTTTGACAGACAGACAGAGGGAGGAAGGGAGACAGAAAGAAAAGAAGAAAGACACAGGGCCAGGGACATATACAGAAAGACAAACAGACAAAGGGGGCCAGGGACAGAGACAGACAGAAAGAAAGACAGCGGGAGTCGGGTCAGGAGGGGTGCGGGATGGTAGTGGACAGCCAAGGAAAAAGAAAGACAGAAAGAAAGACAGAAATACAGAAAGCGGCTAAGGAGAGAAAGAGAAAGAAATAAAGACAGACACACACACATATATTCTAGCACCCGTTAATGTAACGAGCTATAAGACTAGTAAAAAGAATAATAAACTACTTTATAAAAATGCTCGCCACTCAGTTTCGCTGTTAAGACCTTTTGGATGAAGTGTATCTAGCTTAAAAATCCGGCTCTGTTCCTTGACATGGAGCCTCGCTTTCAAATTACCCCCTCGGAGTAATCTGAGGAATTCCAAAATAGAGAAATGTAACGATGACACTTGATGATTCTCTTTCAACCAGTGCTGAGTCAATGGAGCTTCAAGTACTTGAGTGGAAATTCTACTAATGTGTTCTCCAATATGGATACGAATGCTCCTAACAGTATGACCTATGTATAGTAATTTGCACGGGCACTGGATCACGTATACGACACCGCTTGTGCTGCAATCTGTAGATATTATCGATTTTCGGCGGCGAACCCATCCAGGTACAGCCATATCTTGTAAAGATATGTATTGACATGCTTTGCATGATGAACATGGAGAATGCACCCCCTGGATCTATCTCTGAGCAAAATTGGGATCTGGTTAGATGCTGTTTCAAATTACGGCCACGAGAATAAGCGAACCTAGGAGGCTCTTGGAAAATATCATGATATTGTAAAATATTCCAGTGTGAATTAATATGTTTAATTTTAAACGCATGCTGAGAGTATGGCACTACGCATATGGTGGAAGCTTCACTGGATGTATTGTGTTAGAGGTAAAGAGGACATCTCGTTGAGCATACAGTGCTCTTTTGTATGCTTTCTTGATAACTTTGTCGGGGTAACCTCTTTCTGTGAAACGTTCTCTCATATCTTCTGCCTTATTTACAAAATCATTATGGGAGGAGCATAAACGGCGTAACCTTAAAAATTGTCCTGTGGGGATATTGTCCCTTAAATGCTTTGGATGATGACTCTCATATCGTAACAAATTGTTTCGATCAGTGGATTTTCTATAAATTGTAGTATGAAATCTACCCTCACTTAAAGTGATATTGATGTCCAAAAAAGGTAAAGTCCGAGTATTAGAATTGAGTGTAAATGTTAAATTAGGATCGCTCTGATTGAGTTGATATGTTTGAAGTAATTTGTAGGTTTGGTAAGTGCCATTTGTAGCCTTAAATTTCTTTTAAACATTTTCTAACTAGTTAAGGTTTTAAGTTTGTTACAGTACAAATAAAGTAATTACTTTTTAATGTTTTGTATTTTCAGAGTTTTACCGCGCCCACACGCTTTGAATTCTTGCAAACTCTCTTTCGGTTCCCTAAGTCAGGAACGAAACGTGTCACGTCGGAACCCGCAAGCTACAGATAAGTTTGCAGTTTCAGACCGATAACGTAATGTTTTATTATTTTTGCAACAATGTAGCTCTCAGCACAAATGCAAACATTTATAATAGTGATAAGCTTCACAACTAGTTTTCTGAATTATGCGATGATTGGGCGGTGAGGTGGTAGTGTTGGGGTTTCCCTGTTATCACCTCCATTTCTCTGAGCATATAAATTCACTAACAGTTGTCCATAATTGAGAAGCAAGTGATCATCTATGTTTGAGTGACTCACTAGCATGTAAGCATTAAGGGGGGGAGGTTCCATTGTATTGCTCTAATTCTCAGAATGTCATGGGCTTTAAGTTTTGCAAATGAATCACAAATGTAGTATGTTATTCATATAAAAGGTATCACCTAAAACTTGTCTGTTGGCCTATATTTCCAGATAGAAAAAGAAAGCATTCTTAATAGAAATGGAGAATTCTTTGCAAGTTTCCAAGTGCATTTAATGTTTGATATTCTGCATGGGATTAAGCATCTATGTGATTTGCATTTCATTAAAGTAATATAATAGAATTAAATTGAAGTAGGAAAGAGTGGTGAGAAATGGAACTGCATAATCAATAGTAAAGATATGTAAAATATAGTAGAAGGTCAGGAGTGCTTCTAAATCCATATTGATCACCACTGGATTCTACATGAATGATGTGGAAAGAGTAAGAGGGCTGTTAACCAAATGCGTCAGAGAATAAGAAACGTTTTAAAAGGGATTTAAGACGTTCAAGATTAGGCTCAAGTCTAATGTGATTTCAGAGGGCGTTCCAAAGCTGTAGACCATTAACCAAGAAGATCCGTTCTCTGATGGATGCATATGTAATATCTCGTACAGGCTAGAGAGTTGCGCGGGGACAGAAATCCCACCCATCCCCGTCCGTCCCCGCCAGGATCCTCTCCATCCCCACCTGTCCCCATCAGGATCCTCTCCATCCCCACCTGTCCCCGCAAGGAATTACCTCCATCCCCGCCCGTCCCCATAAAAAGCAGCAATTACTTCTGACAGGATCATTAATTCCACAGTTTCTTTTGTGTTTGCGCTGCTGTTTTCCTTGTAGAATCTCTTTGGTGGAACCCTTTTTTTTGTTTTCTATTCAGGTAATTAACTTATAAACCCCCTCTTTTACTAAGGCTCACGTGTCCATTATATTATATGGGTGAACCCTGCATCCAAAGCCTTCCATCCCCGTGGGAGTCCCGTTAGCTAGAGGGGGGTCCCCGTGGAAGTCCCGTGGGTTAAGGGGGGATTCCTGCAGGACCCCTGTGGGACCCGAGGGATTCCCGCGATCCCCGTTCCCGTGCAGATCTCTAGTACAGGCCGAATTGTGAGATTTTGTTGAAGGGAGCGAAGTGGGTGGGATGGTAAAGGATGCCATGTGTCTACTCAACCTTCAGTAACAAAGCTAAGACTCATGGGTAAAGTAATTGTATTTTTCTACCTACTTTATTGGCAAGTTAATGTGCAACCACTGCATGACAAGCAAGCTTTTTCTTCAGTCCAATGTTTCTGGAGATATGTTAGCAGTGCAGTGAAAGCTAATGAATGTGGTATGTATTGTGTACCAGTATGCATGAATTTTAGTAAACTAAAGCAACGGATGAACATAACTAAAACTCCATAGGACAATGGTGTGGGAAGAAATGGTTGCAGAAGATGACAAATGAGATGAATTGGTCCATCCTGTTTCCCAATTCTTCCTTGAAACCCTGCCAAGGATGTATCCCAGCTGTCAGTTACAAAACATGTAAGAGGACCATAAAGTTACCCCCCCCCCCACACACACACACAATTCATTAACTCTTCCAAAGAAGGACAGAGCAATAACTTGGAAAACCATCTTAAATGGAATGTGCAGTTTACTGAAAACACAGCAACTGTATACAAAAATTCTTCTGGGAAAAGGGCATCAGAATAGCTTTGATATAGCAGATCACTGGATCTCTTATAACATCCAGTTATTTCAGATCCCAATCTAATTAATAGAGCTTCTAATCACTTACCTGCCTCCTCTCTTATAATATACACACATATATCAAATTCAAAAATATCACTTCTTTGTTTCAAATAGAAAAGTGGCAATCACTTATCTGTCTGCTCAGACTCCAGCACTAGTAAATATCAATCTCCCGACGCTCATGAGCACACTACCCGGCCCCTTGTCCTCGCTCTCGTAACCTCATGCTTGGATTACTGCAATCTGCTTCTAACTGGCTTCCCATAGTTCTGTCTCTCCCCCCTGCAATAAGAACATAAGAACAGCTGCTGCTGGGTCAGACCAGTGGTCCATCGCGCCCAGCAGTCCACTCACGCGGCGGCCCCCAGGTCAAAGACCAGTGCCCTAACCGAGACCAGCCCTACCTGCATTCATTCGTTCTGGTTCAGCAGGAACTTGTCCAACCTTGTCTTGAATCCCTGGAGGGTGTTTTCCTTTATAACAGACTCCGGAAGAGCATTCCAGTTCTCTACCACTCTCTGTGCAAAACTCTGCTGCACGACTCATCTTCTACCAACCTCGCTACACCCATGTCACCCCTCTCCTTAAATCACTTCACTGGCTCCCTATCCGCCTTCGCACACAGTTCGAGCTCCTACTGCTGACCTACAAGTGTGTTCATTCTGCTGCCCCTCAATATCTCCTCTCTTCTCTCTCCTTATACACCTCCCAGAGAACTCCGTTCCTCAGATAAGCCGCTCTTAGCTGTACCCTTCTCCTCCACTGCCAGTTCCATCCTTTCGTCTAGCCTGGAATAAGCTACCTGAGTTTGTCCACCAAGCCCCTTCCCTTCTTTAAAAGCAGACTGAAAACCCACCTTTTTGATATAGCCGTCAATCCATAACCCTATTCCACTGACCACCAACCCAGCCAGCTGATTAACTGCTCCCTTAATTGTATCCATGACATCCTGTCTGTCTGTCTTCTTCTTTGTAACTGTACAGCAAAGCGTGCCTCTGGTAGCACTATAGAAATAATTAATAGGAAGAGGAGGAGGAGTGTTTCGGTCATCCTGACCTGCTTCGGAGGATTTCCCGCTGTTGCTCCTCAACTAATCTCTTAACGCTAAACAAATGGCTACTATAGTTTCTATTTGAAACAAAGAAATATTTTTGGCCTCCTTGGTCCTCCTAAGTTCCCTGTAGTCTGCCCGAGATCCAGTTATGGGAATTCCTGCTGAACTCGTTGATATCATGCTATCTGTCAGACAGAACTAGTGACCTACTTAGTTGCATCATCACATGTCCAGAAGTGCTTGCCAGTGTATTTGCTGACTAGAAGTTATATATATAAATTAGGTCAAATTGCTAATAAAGCCATTGAATTTATATGCAGAGCTATTAATACCTTTTAGGAGGAAATGTATGTAAACTTTTCTGCATGTAAAACATCTTATACAGCTACTCCAGGGATTGTACATAAAAGTATGCACAGTGATAAAGCAGCATTTATGCTTATGCAGGTGTCTTGTAGGGTGGATTTATGCCAGCTGCCAAGCCAGTATAAATGTCTGTGCCTCCAATCTTGCTGCTCTTTTTCACCAGGTTATGCTAGTATTTTATTCGAAACACTTTTTATTGATAAATTCAATAAACAGACACAAGAAAAGAGAACAATGGATTAGAATCTTTGTTTAGAACTCCTAGACAGGATGTAGTCCTATCATCCCCCAACCCAAATCCCGCCCCAATTTCTCCAAACCTTGAACACTCCCCCCTCTCCAACCTCATAGGACCATTGTGATGGGTGACTTGGGTCTGAACCATGCCCCCTAATTGAAGCACTCTACCTACATCCCCTCCACCCCTGGAACCCCAAGTATCCTTTTGGTGACCTTATAATCACTAAAAGGATGTAGAAGATGAAAGAGTGAGGCAAACTGGAAACAACCACGACAATCATACACCTCACTGGTTCGTGTTCAATCACAGGATGGCAATAAGGTCTTCAAAGCTATAATTGTACACAATATTTGTGAAGGTCCAGCTTTGGCTCATCTGATTGCTTCCTAATAAAAGTGTATCTTATGTGCTTACTGCTGTGTTGCTTTCTATCACTTTTCAAAAATAAAGACTAAACAGCATATATTTCTTTTTTTACTTATCCTTTTAATGCAGTGTCTCTAGCATGCTCCGAAAGGGCCCGTTTCGCCCAAAAGGGCTTTTTTAAGGGTTCATAAAGGAGCTCTTTATCAGCGTTCTTTCTCGGCGGATGGCAAGCCTGCCAGGCGGACGGGCTTGGGACCTGTACGTCCGTCCAATGGATTTTAGGTAAGGGGGGTTGTTGGGAGTGGGGTGTCGCTGGGTTGCCAGGTGGGGGGTATCGCAGGGTTCATGGGGGTGATTGGGGGTTCAGGGGGTACGGTTGTGGAGGGGCTTCATTGTGGGCAGGAGGGGTTGGGCTCCCTCCTGCCCAAATTCGATTGGGGGGTGAGGGATCATCAGGGCAGGAGAGGTTAGGCTCCCTCCTGTCCGTATCGGTTCAGGGGTGGGGGTTCATCGGGGCAGGAGGGGTTGGGCTCCCTCCTGCCCATATCCAATCGGGGGGGGGTTCATCCTGCCCGTATTTTAGTGGAGGGGTTGTGTCTTGGCAGGAGAGATTGGCTATCTCTCTTGCTGCGATAGGGATCCCCTGAACTGCGCCAACCGCGGCACTTCGGGGGGGAGGATCGCGACAGGGGAGATGCCTCATCTCTCCTGCCACAATCCTCACCCTGAAGTGCCGTGGTTGGCAGCAGTTCGGGCAATCGCCATCGCGGCAAGGGCGATAGCCATCTCTCCTGCCGCAATTGTTTCGGGAGGAGGAGGGGGAGAGAGTGGATTCTGTAACCAGTGTTCTTTTTGACAAACATCGGTTACAGAATCCAGCTCTTAGGCAAAGGACTGGCCCCTCCTTCGCCTAAAAGGTCTGGTTTTGGGCATTTGGGACTTAGTCTGTTTTTTGGTTGATAATGTGTTGTAAGTGTAGACGTAGTGGTGATCTGGGCGTTTAAACAGCTGAACGTAGAGGTAGGCCATTCTCAAAAAAACCCTCATTTTGAATGTTTTTTTTGAGAATGGACATTTTCCCTGCTTCTACTTTCAGCGTTTAGGGCCTAGGCCAAAAGGGGACTTAGACTTTTTTTTTTATTATGCCCCTCCACTCATACTCATATTGCAAGATCTCGCTCATTTAGAACCGTCACTACACTCCCGCAGCATCAGAGAGAGAAGAACCATTGGCTCAGTTGTGATGATGTGACGCATGTATACTGTATGTACTTGTATTGCAAGACCTTGCTTGTATATCAAGTTAAAATTTAATAAAATGTTTTGCTTGTCTTGCAAAACACTTGCAAACCAAGTTACTTGCAATCCAAGGTTCTACTGAATATATGTATTTTTTTATATATAATAAATTTTGTCATCAAGCTACTTTCAGATATAGGTCTCCATCAGGTTGTTTTGAATTGGTTTTCTAAATTTCATCTATATCATTCCTATTCAGTAAATATTGAAGGCGATATCTCCAACTCCTGGCAGCCTCCCTGTGGAGTTCCTCAAGGCTCCCCACTCTCTTCAATTTTATTCAATCTCTATATGACCACACTGAACACCTTTAAGCTATCAGCTTGGGAAACTTTATTCACTTATGCGGCTGATATCTTTATATTGATTGAGATTGATCCAGATATTATCAATCTAGTTTCCAAAGTAAATCTTTTCATTTCCAAACTTCAAGTCTGGGCTTTATCTGTCCAAATGAAGCTTAATACAACTAAAACTAAGTTTTTGTGGTTAGGTCCAAGATTGGACTGTCTTCCTCCTACTGTAGCTCTGGTATCTGGGTCCTCCTTACCAATTGAGTTCTCTGCTAAGATATTGGGTGTCCTTTCTGATTCCTCTCTTTCCTTTAAGGACCAAATAAATTCCTTGGTCATGAAAAGCTTCTTTAGTTTGCGAATGCTGAGGAAGGTTAGACATCTTTTTCATCAATGTCATTTTTCTATCTTAGTTCAATCAATTATATTATCTTGATTATTGTAACGCTATCTACCTCGGCATTACAAAAATTTGTCTTCATAGATTACAATTAATTCAGAATACTGCTGCAAAGCTGATCTTTGGTAAATTTGACCATGTGACCCCTTTGCTTCAGAGTCTTCATTGGCTCCCGGTTTATTTTAGAATTCAACTTAAATGCGCTTGTATTTCTTTTAAAATTCTACATGGTATCTTTAATCCTCTTATTCCTTTATTTTGGAATGTTTACCGATTCTCCTTTGCAAGAGGGATCCAACAATTTAAACTCTCCCTTCCTTCTAAAAAAGGGATTAAAAGAGTCAAGATCTTCAGTCAATCTTTGGTCTTTAAACTCTCTCAACTCTGGAATGATCTCCCCTTTTTTTAAGGAGTTCCAGTTCATTTCAATTGTTCCATAAATCGTTAAAAACTACTCTGCCAAACATATTGAAAATTAATTCTTTTGAAATTTTGCTATTATTTTCTATTTATCATTTGTAAATCATTTCCTGTTTATTTAATTGCTATAAACTGAGTCGAGCCTTCTCAGAATGATGACTCGGTAGACAAAGTTAAGCTTTAGTTTAGCTCTTTTTTTGCTTTGGACCTTCCTCTTCTTTGTGGAACTTTGGGTGTTGTTTTTTGGCGTTGGTTAAACCAGTGGTTCCCAACCCTGTCCTGGAGGAACACCAGGCCAATCGGGTTTTCAGGCTAGCCCTAATGAATATGCATGAGAGAGATTTGCATATGATGGAAGTGATAGGCATGCAAATTTGCTTCATGCATATTCATTAGGGCTAGCCTGAAAACCCAATTGGCATGGTGTTCCTCCAGGACAGGGTTGGGAACCACTGGGTTAAACAACAGAAAACAGGCAATCCAGCAAAACATATGACTCTATATTGGTATTTTATGAAGGCAGATATGCTCCAAACAGGCACCTACTTTGCCTTCACACACAGGTTGCCCCTCTTATAAAATTATTCCTTTAGGGCAGTGGTTCCCAACCCTGTCCTGGAGGAACACCAGGCCAATCGGGTTTTCAGGCTAGCCCTAATGAATAAATTTGCATGCCTATCACTTCCATCATATGCAAATCTCTCTCATGCATATTCATTAGGGCTAGCCTGAAAACCCGATTGGCCTGGTGTTCCTCCAGGACAGGGTTGGGAATCACTGCTTTAGGGCTTCTTTTACTAAGTAGCGTAAGAACATTTTATCGCTCCAACACTCACTGAATTCCTATGAGCGTCGGAGCATTTACCTCACCGGCCCGCGGTGAAATGCTCTTACGCTGCTTAATAAAACCCAGCATTAGTAACTAAGTACATGATTTTATAATATACTGCTGCTTCACAAGATGACAGTTTGCAGCTTATAGAGGAACATTTAGATAAATGTATTTCACTATATTATAAAACAAAGAAAAATCCAACAGGTCTGCAGTAAAAGGTGAACGCCAAAAACACGGAAAAGACTGCATGTATATGAGAGGCATTTCTTAAGGATTACAATTTTGCATGGTTTTTTAATAAAGATTCCTGCACCTTGTACATTCCGTTCTGCAGTCTTTCACTATATTATCATCACCCTGAGCGTTAATTTTTCCCCTCTGATATTCTGAATGGTGCACATGCCCAGAGCAACCAAGCAATTCTTTTTTTCAGCCTTTTATCAATACGTTAGATGTCTGCTCCTTAGGTTGGCCAGGGCTAGAGATACTGTGAAGGCAACAGTCACCACTAATTCTATAAAAATTGCACATGCAATTTAATTGAATTAGAAGCTAATTAATGCAGATAACTGGCATTTTATGAAGTACTTAGTGGTGTTAATTTGAATCAATTAAGGGCTATATACATAAATTTAGGCATGGGATCTGCACTTAAGTTTCACATGCGAGTCAAAAAAGGGGGTGCCGAAATGGGCGGAGAATGGGCCGATTGGGGGCACTCCTTTAAATTGCACACATAATTACAGAATTAGGACCTCCACGTTTTTGTTGGTGCAAATGACCGTGCCTAAGCTTAGTCAATTTCCCTAGGTGTAAGTGCTATTCCGTAAACCGTGCCTAACTTTAAACACAGCTTATAGAATAGCACTTTTTGGGCGATAATTTTCGGGGTGCCATATATAGAATTTGGGGGCCCCTTATATAAAGCCACAGTAGTGATTCTCCCGTGGCAAATGCTCCAAAGCCCATAGGAGCTGAATGGGCTTCGGTGCATATAAAGCGGTAGAATCGCTACCGCAGCTTTGAAAAAGGGGCCTTTCGTCCTCAGAGTCTCTGGGGAAGAAGTCATACGACACCTAGCAGATGGATTGAAGATCGATGATTGCAGGGTTCCACAAGGAGCCCTTGCGCTTAGTCTGAGCCAAGGACTGTGGTTGCAATGTCTGGACTACAGAAAATGGGAAGGGAATATTGAAATGGGGGAGGGGAATTTCCAGAGAAAGTAAATGAAGGTTTGTGGTGCCAGATCTTGGCTCTTGTTCCTTTTAAGTAGGAGGCCAAATGCAGCCAGAGGAAATGACCAGATCAAGCAAAATTGAGTTTTGTTCTTCTTATCATAGACCTTCTTCTACGGCCCGGGGCACTAATTGCTCTGACACAGCTTTGCAAAAGGGGGATAATTATTTATCCATTTGTGTAGGGATACCATAGTACTATTAAATAAGACACTGGAAAAGTTTTATTTTCCTGAATTTGAATAATTTCTTTTACAGACTGGACAGATTGAAGCGTTAACTCTGTCTATTTTCTGCCAAGTCTAGTCAAAGAAACAGAAATTTCTTTAAAAAAAATGAAAGAAAAAAATACTGTATTCAAAATAAAATCATTTTAAAAACTGGGAATATTAAGGTTACCCAAAATACCTCCAGAAATAATATGGTTACACTTTTGTCATTGTTAAAAGTGATGAAAGTTAGACTTACAATTCCTTGAAGTCAGTGAAAGACCTCGTAGAAACGTGGCTTGGGTACAGGTGGGTTCACTTACCTTTGTCCTGATGAGTAGAGGCAAAGGAAGCAAAAGCAGTGGAGTGAGGAGAATGACAAGCAGCTTACGGTAGGTCCAGAGGTGAATTAATGATCTCATGGCTGCAGATGGGTAGCTCCACGTCCCTGCAAAAACTGTCCACACAAAAAAAGTCTCGTGGCTCTTAAATAGCTAAGCTTGATTAATGTTTCTCCACCTCAGTCCATGGATTGCCTTTTTTTTCCCCCCAAGCTTAGTTAACCATAAATATTTATTGCTTTAGGATCTTTGCCATTTCTTGATAACGGGAGAGTATCTTGCAATTATATAAAATGACTTGCTAAGACATTTGCTATCTTTTTTAGATGAAGCTACCAGTTTGCTGTTGTAATTCCCTTTTGAAAGGTTAAATTTGTAAGATATTGTAGAAACTAATGGATAATATGGTTGGCTGAGAACCAGGGTTAACCCAGTTCATAGCTAATATATTTGCAGCAAATTGTGAGGTTGGGCGAGTCACTTAGTAACATAGTAACATAGTAGATGACGGCAGATAAAGACCCAAATGGTCCATCCAGTCTGCCCAACCTGATTCAATTTAAATTTTTTTTTAAATTTTTTTATTTTTATTTTTCTTCTTAGCTATTTCTGGGCAAGAATCCAAAGCTTTATCCGGTACTGTGCTTGGGTTCCAACTGCCAAAATCTCTGTTAACTTAACTCTCTATTGTCACAAGTGCAAACTCAGGGCTAGATTCTCAAAACTTTGTGGTACAAACCGATGGGCCGCTGTCGCAGCCGTTATTGTAGCTATTTCAAAAAAGGCGAGTGATTCTCAAAAAGCTGCGCATGCAAATGAGGTTGCCGAAGAGCAGCGAAGGTTCGCTAAATTTACATGAGATGAGTCACTGGCGATAGTGATCGGCACATGCGCAGAATACACCACGAAAGTGGCGTAAATGTGCACACGGGCTGGAAAAAGCAACGCCTAAGCGAGCCTTATTTCAGCATAATATATGCTCACGTCATAGACGCGCGACACATGCAGCGGTGGTCACTGAGCGCTCATGTCGCAAAACCAAATTTAAAATACTATAATTCAACTACTATAAATCTTGTAATTTGTTTTTAATGTCAAATTTTATTATGAACCACAGCCAGAAACACATAAGACGTGGCTATAATATACGCGCTCAAGAAGCATGCTTTTGTCCACCCCCCCCCCAAAAAAAAGACTGTAATTTATGTGAATCATATCATTTTTATTTTGTTTCATTGGCCACAGTCAAAACACATGGCAGAGGTGCGCTTTTCACAGGGCCGGGACAGTACTAGCACCCCTGGACCAGTCGCCGATTTGTGCTCGCCAAAAGCTAACGCCTCGCTTGGAGAAACACTCGCGATGTTGAAGAATCCACCGGAGTGCTTCTTTAAATATTGATGAGTCCGTTTGCATAGCAGAATCGGAGACTGCTAGGAAGCTCGGATAAGACCCCGGTAAGATGTTTTGATAATCTACCGCTAAAAATGGAGCCGGTTTAGCAACCGTGTTAAAGGCAACCTTAAATTTTGAGAATCTGACCCTCAGACTGTGAGCTCTCCAGCGACAGCAAAATGCCCAAATCCAGGAGTTGCTTCCTTAGCTTTTGGGCTTACAAGTGACATAAAGTAAATATACAGAGCAGGTGAGAGCTCTCATTTATATCAACTGAAAGAGCAAAGTTTGTTGGCATTGACTCAGAATTGTTCCTGCACGGTAGAATTACTTGTTACTCACTTATTTGACCCTTAAGCCACAAATACCCAAACGCCAAAGCCAATGAGCACAGTCAACTAAGGCTTTCCTTTCAGAAACTTAGCCATGCATAAGTAGTTGCAGAATATACATGTAAGTGACAATTTTAGAAAGCCATTCATTGCACATGGAGATTCGTGCCACGCAGAGACCTTGAAGGGGTGCAGTTTAGACAGGATCTGGGTGTGACAAAAATCTATGCTTATAAAATTTTACAAAGGAAATGTGCATTTGTTTGGGGGGGGGAGGGAGGAATTCCCAATTGGGTTTTACCACAGATCAGATTTTTTTTTTTTTAAAGTGCTTCTTTCAGCCAAGTCTATACATGAGGGATTAAGGGAGTAATTGTCCTTAATCCCCATTCTATATTTACCCCTCTATAATGAAGAACAATAAACATTGCAGCCTTACTGCCTAATTGCTGTATAAAACAGGACTGTTCCATGTGGAAGTTACATGATATTGCTTCTTCCTTATAAGCATACTGACATCGCTACATGCAACTCCATTACTTCAAAATGCAGTTTCCCACATCGTATTTTATACAAATTATCTTTACTTACATTTAAATCTTTATTATATAAAACCCCTGCTTTTATTTATAAAGCCTTAATACCATATAATTCTCCCAAATTTTTAAGATCTAATGACCAACTTTTGTTGGTCATTCCTACTCTTAAAATTATTAACACTCGAAGGCAATTTATTTTTACTGTAACGGCGCCACAAACATGGAATTCACTCCCGCTATATTTAAGAGAGGAGAAGAATCTGGAAAAATTTAAGAGCCAACTTAAGAGCTTTCTTTTTAAAGATGCATTCAATATTTAATTGAAATGTTAATTGCTCTTTCATTATATGCTCTTTTATGTATTTTTATCTTTAATTACTTATTTGTCCTCCCATTCCTATTTTGTTTTACCTTTAATTGTCGATTCTTTCCTGTCTAAAATTGTATTTCTTCCCCTCCTGTCCTATTGTATGCTTGTTTTGTTTTAATTCGTTTGTTTTAATTAATTTGTTTTGATGATTTTATTCCCTTGTTAATGTTTTTGTCTAGATTATGTACATTTTAGAAATCTATTTTATTATATGTACATCGAATAACAAATAAACTTGAAACTTGAAGCTGCCGAGTCCCATTCGTGGTTTTCAATGCGTTCCTCTGTAAAATGGCCACTTTTTTGTGTGGAAAAGCAGAGCCTTTGTTAAAGTACCACTGGATCTGAACCTCTCTTACCCTGGAGGAGTGGCCTAGTGGTTAGAACTGCTGCGTCAGCGGCCTAAAATTGTGGGTTCAAGCCCAGAGCCACTCCTTGCATCCCTGAGCAAGTCACTTAAGGGGAAGAAAGTGGGGACTTGTCTACTGCCTTTTCGTGGCTTTGACATTCAAAGCAGGTGGGCACTGAAGGATTAAGGCCCAAATTCTGTGACCAGCGCCTAAAGTTAGGCACCTATTTCAGAGGTGCCCATCTAGATAGGCGCCTAACTAAACTGAATAACAAGCCCAATTAAGCTTTTTAATCAGCACCGATTGAAACATAGGTGCCGATCAAGAAAAACGCGATTCTGTAACAAGGCGCCTCTAAAAATTTAGGCAGCCTTCAAAAAAATAGGCGCTATGCATGTTAGGCGTGGGTGTGGCTATGTGTTAGGCGTCTTCTTACAGAATCACTGCTCTTAAGCGCTCAGCTGGGCACCTAACTTTTAAGTGTGCCTAGAGCGGGTCTATTTAATGGGCGCCTCCAAAATAGGTGCCGCTCAGCGTGATTCACTAAACAGCACCCAATTTTACTTAAATCGCGCTGAACAGTGCCTATATAGGCGCCTAACTTTTGGGCGCTTCTTATAGAATTTGCCCTTAAGTGACTTGCCCAGGGTCACAGGAAGCAGTGCTGGGATTTGATCTCACAACCTCTGGGTGCAGAGGCACCGGCTCTACCAGTGAGCCACACCTTAACACTCCATTGGCTCAAGTATCAAGTACCATAGTTAGGTTGTCAGCCTACTTGGACAGTTAGGGAAAATACTAATAGTTACATTAGACCAGGGATCTCAAAGTCCCTCCTTGAGGACCGCAATCCAGTCGGGTTTTCAGGATTCCCCCAATGAATATGCATTGAAAGCAGTGCATGTACATCGATTTCATGCATATTCATTGGGGAAATCCTGAAAACCCGACTGGATTGCGGCCCTCAAGGAGGGCCGCAATCCAGTGTATCTAGTGTATCTAGTGTATCTAGTGTATCTAGTGTATCTAGTGTATCTAGATTGTTAGATTTGATGAAATCCCTCATGAGAGACTCCTGTGAAAATTAAAAAGCTATGGGATAGGAGGCAATATTTTGTTATGGATTGGAAACTAGTTAAAAGATTAAAAAACAGAGGATTTACGTTAATGGCTGTTTCTCTAATTCAGGGGTGTCAAATGTCGGTCTTCGAGGGCCGCAATCCAGTCGGGTTTTCAGGATTTCTCCAATGAATATGCATGAGATCTATTAGCATACAATGAGAGCAGTGCATGTAAATAGATCTCATGCATATTCATTGGGGAAATCCTGAAAACCTGACTGGATTGCGGCCCTCAAGGAGGGACTTTGAGATCCCTGCATTAGACACAATAAAAATGTACCGTCATAAAACAAATATTTATCTAACACCTTTTTGAAGAAACTCACCCAAGGCAGTATACAGCAAGCATAACCTGGACAGAAATATAAACTTGGCTTTCCCACTGTTAAAGGAATTAAAACTATGGCCAATTTTTGTCGATCATTTTCGTTTTTATTCGTAAAAGTTTGGGATGACCTTCCTTCTATAATTAGAGTTCTCGCTCATCTACCCACTTTTCGTAAAGTACTGAAGACATATTTATTTCAGAAATGTACTAATGATCCTTCGTTTTCAAATAATCAATCATATAAGATAAAATTCTGGCCTAAAAGATATAGGGCTCCTTTTACTAAGCTGCGATAGTGTTTTTAGCAGGCAGTAAGTGCGCAAGCTAGATGCATTGAGCTGGCATTAGTTCTAGCCGTGCAGCGCAGGTTTAGCGCGTGTGGCAATTCTGCGCGCTAAAAACGCTATCGCAGCTTAGTAAAAAGAGCCCATAGTTTCTGTTCTAATCTCCTGTATAATTTTATTAATATTTTGTTAACTGAGTCGAGCCCTCCTGTTGGGATGAATCAGTATTTAAAATATCAAAGATTAGTTTAGATTAGATTAGACATAGGCAATACAGCCCTGTTTATATAAATGGCGCCTAATATCTAGGCACCATTGAGCGCAATTGTCAATTATCCGCTAGGCGCCATTTATAGAATCATGTCTAGCGGTGTCTAAGCAGCCTTCGTAGGGTTTCCATATGTGAAGCAAAAAAGATCCCAGACATGTGGCCCCCGTCCCGTTCCACCTCCAGTCAAATCCAGTTCCACCTCATACCTCGCCCCATTATACCCCAAACCCCGGCCTGTTCTGACTCTAGCCTTAATTCAAATTCAAATTTAAATTTATTTATAACCTGCTATACCTTGACAGTTCAGAGCGGTTTACAGCAAGAGGATCTGCCAGACACAGATGAATTACATATCAGATTACATTAATTGCATGGCTGAAGTTCTTAAACAGATTTATCAAACAAATACATTCTGAGCTATATTATTTGTATGGCTGAAATTTCTTAAATAAATTTATCATACAGATAAGATTGCACAGATTTTCTATACATTTGGTAAGATAGTGAGTTCACAAATAGACCACTTAAGGTTACTGCTCCACATACTGGCCTGGTAAGATAAAGTTTTATCCAGAAACCTTTTTACAATACACCTTTTAGCGTAGGGGACGAGAACAAAGAGATTTTCCACCTGGGTCGAGAGTTCGTAGAGAGTATAAAGTGATTAATAAGATAAGTGGGAGCAAGTCCTGCCAGCGTTTTGTAACATAAACATGCTAGTTTGAATATTATTCTGGCCTCCACTGGCAACCAATGTAGTTTCTTGTAGTATGGGGTAATGCGATCTGATTTTTTTCAACCCATATATCAAACGTCCTGCTGCATTTTGAATGATTCTTGATCTTCTGCTTGTTTTTTTTTTTGTATGATCCTAAATAAATGATGTTACAGTAGTCTAATGTGCTCAATACTAAAGATTGAAACAGCAGTGTGATGGATGAAAAGTCAAAGAATGGTTTTAATGTATGTAATTTCCAAAGAGTTTAGTAGCATTTTTTAATCCAGATGTTGGTATGAGCTTCAAAGGTTAAAGCTTGATCTAATGTAACGCCTAGAATTTTAGTATGCGGAAATGTCTAGAATTTTAGTGTGTGGGAATGACCCGCATAAGGAAGTGCTAAGGTACTTTAAACGGCAATTTAGTAAAAGGTCCCCATGGACAGGTAAGACAGAATGACAGGAATTTGATCGTCGTGACTAACTTAAGAGAAAAAAATACTGCACATGAAAGTGTATGTGTCATAAGAAAGTCTTGCACCAAAATTACTCTCATAAACACCAGGTTAATGGCATTCCATTATTGCAATTCACTATTTACTGGAATTGCTTTACAAGAAATTAAACGATTACAAATAATTCAAAATGCTTCAATTAAATTAATAACAAAATCTAAAAAATTCGATCATGTGACACCACTCCTTAAAAAGGCTCATTGGCTTCCAGTCATTCATAGAATTACTCATAAATTATGTACAATTATTTTTAAAACATTAGAAAATAAGACTCCAGCATTTTTATTTAGGTTACTTATCCCCTATTCAGTTAAAAGAATCTTACGTTCTAGTGAACGGAACCTTTTATCAATTCCTTCGCTAAAAATTATTAGTACAAGAAGACAATTTATCTTCTCATGTACAGCACCCCAGATTTGGAATGCGCTTCCCATGTTTTTACGGGAGGAGAAGGTGTTTGGGAAATTTAAAAGCGAGTTAAAAACCTTTCTGTTTAAAGATGCATTTGCAAATTAATTAAATTTTATTTTATAGTGTTATTTTAGTGAATTATTTTGCTTTTCTTGTTTTTTCCAATTTCCTTTTGTATATTCCCTGTATGTTCTTTCTTTACTATAAAAAATGTATTTCATCCCTTCTTACCTTTTGTTTATATTATAATTTATTAAGTGTATGTAATGTTTTTGTTTCCCAATGAATGTATATTTTATTGTACATCGCTTAGAAATCCGATTAAGCGATTGAACAAGCCAACTAATAAACTTGAAACTTAAATGTATATACTCCAATTACATCCCTTATAATCCCTTCCCTTTCTCTTTCTCTGTACATAGTTAGCTCTTGCAGGTTATATAGCCATATATAACCCCACTTCTGGTACAATTGCACATTGCTTTATCGCTTGTAGATTTTCTGTGACCTATGCCCACATATTAAAAAAAAACCCACCACTAACACCCTTCTCTCCTTGTAATGATTAGAAGCCACAGAGAGGCTTTCAAGTTCACCATACAGACAGCTGCCAAGTGCTTTGGAAGGAAAATCCCTCTTCTTTGTGCAATTTTCCAAGTCCCACATCTCACTTTTTACCTCTCCAGAGACATTTAAGTACGTCACAGGTCGTGTCGAGGTGGAAAATGACATATTCTTTCCCAAGGGACCCTCGGTCACAAGGGGGCACCCGCTCAAACTCAGAGGAGGGAAATTTGGTGGTGACACCAGGAAGTATTTCTTCACAGAAAGGGTGGTGGATCAGTGGAACAAACTTCCGGAGCAGGTGATCAGAGCCACCAGCGTGCTCGACTTTAAGAATAAATGGGACATCCACGTGGGATCCCTACGAGGGTCGAGTTAAGGAGCTGGGTCATTAGCACTCGGGCTTAATGGGGTGGGTCAGTAGAGTGGGCAGACTTGGTGGGCTGTAGCCCTTTTCTGCCGTCATCTTTCTATGTTTCTATGTTTCTATTTCAATGGGCGATTGAGACCTCTCATCAAATATCTGGGAGTAATATCCTTTAAATACTTACACAGATACAGTATAATACACCGGAAGTTCTCTGATGACGCAACATTCAATAGAACTGTTGTAAGCTAGGAACTTTCCATAGATATACAGGAAAGGGAGATAAAATATCGCCTTTTACTTCATCTCCTTCTCTGGCCATTCCAGTCTCCTCTGAGATATTTATTCTACCTGATGTAGACTGAGTACAGCATCTGGACTCCTTGCCCGTGAAGACTAGATTAAGCCTTGTTCTGGTATCTTAATGGACATTGGTTGTAAAACATTTGTTTCTTTGATACGTAAAAGTGGCGATCGGTTTCTGTTTGTGAATCTGCTGAGGGCATGGTGATGACATTCAGCTACTTCATCTTTTACATCCCTCAAATCTCACTGAAATTCAAGCCATTAACTTCAGACTATCCAAGATCAAAAACTGGCTCCGAGAAAATGTGCTGTCCTTAAGCACATCCAAAACTAACTGCCTACTCTTTCCCTGGAATGAGGGCATACAACTCTCAACCCCAATCTGTATCAATAAGTTACCAATCACCGAGGTATCTGCAACAAAAATCTTGGGTGTGATCATAGATCGCAAGCTTAATTATCACCAACAAATTAGTGCCGTGGTCAGAAATTGTTTTTATAAAATCAGATCTCTTTCCAGCTTCCTTGAGCCCTCCTCTCTAAATATTTTAATTCACTCGCTAGTTATCGCTACAATTGATTATTGCTACTCTTTCTATAAAAGAATTGTGCAAAAGGAAATCAGAAGGCTGCAACCCATTCAAAACACCGCTATTAAAATTATTAGTACAGTGGTACCTTGGATTACGAACATAATCTGTTCCAGGAGCATGCTCGTAATCCAAAATGCTCGTTTATCAAATCGAGTTTCCCATAGGAAATAATGGAAACTCGCTTTGATATGCTCCCACCCACCCCTCCCCCATGAGAACTGGCACCCTCCCCCCCCCCCGCGATCCTGCACCCCACCGCCACCATCGGGCACCTCCCCCCCCCCCGCTGCGACCTCAGGCCTTGAGCATGCACACATGCACACATGCACAAACGCACAGGACATGCTGGTGCCGGTGCCAGTGCGGAGGCTACACTAAAGTAAGAAGAGGGTTCGGGTGGGTTGGGGAGACCTCAGGTCGCGGCAGGGAGGTGCCCGATGGCAGCGGGGGGGGGGGCCAGATTGCCGGGGGGAGGGTGCCGGTTCGCGGGGGGGGGCGCTCACAAATTGAGGCGCGCTCGCTTTCCAAGACGTCAATTATGCGAATGTTTTGCTCGTCTTGCAAAACACTCGCAAACCGGTGCACTCGTAAACCGAGGTACCACTGTAATTCCTAAAAATATGATCATGTCACTCCGTTATTAAAAAATGCACACTAGCTTCCCATTACACATCGCATCACTTTCAAACTCGCACTTCTCACTTTTAAATGCTCAAATCCAGACTTCCAGCTTTTATCGATAAGCTCTTGATTCCGCACACTCCAGCCAGAATTCTTAGATCTTCTTCTCAAAATCTACTTTTTGTTCCCTCCTTCAAAACTTTTCATGTGCGATGTACATCATTTGCCATTACGGCACCCCAAACCTAGAACTCCCTGCCCACCTACCTAAGGGAAGAACCAAATATTGATAAATTTAAAGGAGCATTAAAAAGCTTCCTCTTCAGAGATGCTTTTAATCCATAATCCAGGACTCTTTTACAATCTATAAAAAGGCAGCTCTCAACTAACTTTCCCCTACCCTTTTGTGTTATCCTTAGATGTCTTCTTTTCTACAATTATTATATTTCACCTTCTATCCTCTTGTTTTCTGTTTTGGTTCTCGTTATTTATTTTAATTTTGTTCCCCCAATTTAATTGTATTGTATATCGCCTAGAAGGTTAATAGGCGATTAATCAAATTTTTAATAAACCTTGAAACCTTGAACTCTCCGTATATTCTCTCCCTCCCCTCCTTTCTTATATACTATGTAATTCATCCTTGACCTCCCCATGTACCCGTTTGTTACACCTAACTATGACTATAGCAACCATTGTATGTATCCTTCTACACCTAACTATGAATATAACTATGACTGGTCGACATACATGAAGGACACAGTACTACTCGAAAGGGTCCAGAGAAGAGCGACTAAGATGGTTAAGGGGCTGGAGGAGTTGTCGTACAGTGAGAGATTAGAGAAACTGGGCCTCTTCTCCCTTGCAAAGAGGAGACTAAGAGGGGACATGATTGAAACATTCAAGATAATGAAGGGAATAGACTTAGTAGATAAAGACAGGTTGTTCACCCTCAACAAGGTAGAGAGAACGAGAGGGCACTCTCTATGGTTAAAAGGGGATAGATTCCATACAAATGTAAGGAAGTTCTTCTTCACTCAGGGAGTGGTAGAAAACTGGAACATTCTTCTGGAGGCTGTTATAGGGGAAAACACCCTCCAGGGATTCAAGACAAAGTTAGACAAGTTCCTGCTGAACCAGAACGTACGCAGGTAAGGCTAGACTCAGTTAGGACACTGGTCTTTCACCTACGGGTCATTGCATGAGCGGACTGCTGGGCACAACGGACCACTTGTCTGACCCAGCAGCGGCAATTCTTATGTTCTTATTCCCTAGCAAAGAATTGCAGAGCATAATTACACACCAAGGGCCAGTTTCTATAAACAATGCCTATACCCCACTTTTCTGTTAGGCGCTGCTAGGCGTCATGAATCACGCCTAAGAAGATAGGCATCTAAAGGCCAAATCATTTATTTTTTTTAAATTATGAGTTTGCTAAAACTTTTAATTATAGCCAGTTTACTAATTAAGATAGGTGCATCTTATAAAATTTGCCCTTTCATGTCTACCCATCCCACTTTGCTCATGATTTTATAGCCTTCTGTCATGTCTCCCCTCAACTATCTTTTCTCCAAGCTGCAGAGCCCTAGTCTCTTAAGCCTTTCCTTATAGGGAACTAGTCTCATAAGTTCCTCTTGCAATTTCTCACAGTCCTCTTGATTTAACAATTTTGAATAACTTTTTGTTCTGACCGAAAATTTGATCACCAAGTCATTTGTAAAATATGTTTTTTGTTTTTTTTTAAAAAATAAATCTTTATTAATTTTCAAATGGTAACAGTGCCATACAATGAATTAAAACATAAACACTACACAGAACGCACTTTAAATACACAAATAATTCAAACAACAATCATTTTCTCCCCACCTCCTCCCCATAATTAATAAAAGAAAAAGTACAAATTTAATTTCAATAATATAGATAATTAAGTATAGCAAACAATAATACATTCCCCACCCTGGATGTGTAAGGAAGTCAAATAAAAGGAAAGGTACATGACAGTTATTGCGACTCAACAAATGCAGTCAATGGGCTCCACACCATTTTGAATGCGTTACTATATCCCAAACATTCCGCGTTCATTCTTTCATACTTGTAACTGGAACATAGGTTTGCCCACCAGAAAGTGTATTTCAGTTGATCATAACTCTTCCAGTTACGTATAACCATCTGGATGGCTATTCCTGTCATTATCATGAAAAGCCGGCTTTTATGTCGATCCAAAGAAGGTTTAATATGTAATAGAGTACCACAAATTATGGCTTCATAAGTCATTGGTATCGATGACCCAAGTACAACATTGATTTTTCCCCAAATTGACTTCCAAAAATTAAGTATCAATGGACAATAGAACAACAGATGACCCAACGTCCCTATATTAACATGACAATGCCAGCATCTATTAGACTTAGAACTGTCTATCTTTTGTAAACGAACTGGGGGTCCAAAAAATCCTATGCAACAAGAAAAACCAAGTTTGTCTCGTAGATGCTGACGCTGTACATTTTAACCTCCAAGTCCAAATTCGAGGCCATCAGGATGCAGAAATAGACTGTTTTATCTCGATGCTCCAAATGTCTCTAAGACTATTTTTTGGTTTTTTTATTCAAAATTTCCAAAATTAATTTATACTACTGGGCGGCCTGATGTCCTACTAAATCTGTCGGGTAACATAGGATCTGCAAGCTATAATAAGTTTTTAAGTTTTGCCATTCAGGGAACCCACTCTGAATGGCCTGCTTCAACTGCAACCACCTATAATTTTGAGACTTAAAAATACCAAATGTTTGTTGCAGTCGTGAAAAATCAAGCAGTTTCCAATTAGATATAATATCATCTAATGTACGAATACCTGCCTGCATCCAATTCTTTCAGGAGATCCTAGCACCGCCTAGTTGAATCTTGGAGTTTAGCCATAAGGACTGAAAAGTAGATTTCTCCATTGGAACATTGTTAATTTATCAATAAATTTCAATGTTTTCCACGTGTCCAAAAGAATACTATTGTCCTTAGCATATCTAGGTAATTTGATACTCAACACATGAGATAGTCGCATTGTGGACATAAGGGCTGCTTTTACAAAGCCACGCTAGGGCCTTAATGTGCGGAATAGCGTGTGCTAATTTGCAGTGTGCGCTAGCTGCTACCACCTTTGAGCAGGCGGTAGATTTTCGGCTAGCGGGCGCTACAGCGCACATTAATCCGGTGCGTGCATTAAAACCGCTAGTGCGGCTTAGTAAAAGGAGCCCTAAGTTTCCATTCTAAATGTAACCAATCCGGGAGATGTTCCATGAGCTCAGGAAGGATCCAATACATACCCTGATGCATTATATAGTCCTGATGGTACCTATAAAACTTGGGAAAATTTACCCCACCCTCCGTAATCGGTTTTTGTAAAGATACTAAAGCAATTCTTGCATTTTTACCCATCCAAATAAATTTAGTAAGAATACTATTTAGTTTCTTATATAAGGACCCCTGAAACATACCCATTTGGTAGCAAACCACAGGCAAAATCATCATTTTTACCATCTGAACTCTCCCCCACCAAGACAGATGTAATGGGTTCCAATGCTCACACATTTCTGAACCTTCAGCAATAAGGATTTTTCATTTACTTTCATCACCTCCTCCGTTTTCTGAATCCAAATGCCTAAATATTTTATACCCTCTTCCTTCCAAAGGAAAGGGAATGTATCAAATAATCCCTTTGGACAGTGTACGTTTAGCGGAAGAATCTCTGATTTACTCCAATTTATCTTATATCCTGAAAATTTCCCAAATCTATCAATCAAATCAAGTAAATGTGGAATGGTAGTTTCAGGATTCCTCAAACGAAGCAAAATATCATCTGCGTACGCAGAGACTTTATATTCCTGACCTGCATCCTATATAATAAAACGCTAGCCGCGCATGCACACTCCTATTTGCGTGTTCCATGATCAGTAGGTCTGTGGCCGCAGGAGTGCGCATGCGCGCTTATACGTCACCAGCTGTCGATCGCCTCCACAAGCCGGGACTGCAGCCAGCCGCCGAACTCCGTTCCTCCAGCGGGGGGTGGGGGGGTCTCGGAGGAGAGGGATCGCGGCCGCTCAACGCTCCCACCGAGGAGCCCAGCAACTTTCCGCCCTGGCTCTTAAACTGATCCCGCTGCCCGGGACCCAAGTCCATTGCCGCCCTCCTCCTTCCCTTCCCGCGGGCCCAACTACAAACCTGGCGATTCCAGTATCGTGTGCAGCAGTCTTCACACACTGCTTCAGGCCCTTCTACTGCCCTGATTTGCTCTGCCACGTCTCTGATGATGTCATCAGGGACGTGCCAGAGTAAATCAGGGCAGTAGAAGGACCCGAAGCAGCGTGTGGAGACTGCTGCACACGCTGCTGGAATCACCAGGTTTGTAGTCGGGACTGCGGGAAGGGAAAGGGGGGGTAGAGGAAACGATAATGCTGCTGCACAGGGAACTGGTGTGGGGGGAGGGAATGCTGCTTTGGACAGACAGACAGAGGGAGGAAGGGAGACGGAAAGAAAAGAAGAAAGACACAGGGGCAGGTGCACAGGGAACTGGTGTGGGAGGAGGGAAATGGAAGGGGAGGGAATACTGCTTTGGACAGACAGACAGAGGGAGGAAGGGAGACAGAAAGAAAATAAGAAAGACACAAGGGCAGGGAGATAGACATACAGACAAAGGGGGCCAGGGACAGAGACAGACAGAAAGAAAGACAGTGGGATTCGAGTCAGGAGGGGTGCGGGATGCGGCAGAGGGAACTTTTCCAATGGGTGCAACTGGACGGCTGTCAGGAACCTCTGATCAGGGACAGAGCAAGATAAGTGTATCATAGGGATAAGAAGAAGGAAGGGGGAGAAAAAGGCAGGGACGCTTACTGCTGGACAGGGGGAGAAGGAAAGAGGTGCTACTGGACAGGGGGGAGGTAAAACAAAGGGAGAAGGGCTGCTGCTGCATAAGGAGAGCAATGAAGGGATGGTGGTGGACACAGGGGACGTAAAAGGAAGGGAGAATGGACAGGGGGAGCAGGCAAGGGATGGTGATGGATAGCCAAGGAAAAAGAAAGAAAGAAAGCGGCTAAGGAGAGAGAGAGAGAAAGAAATAAAGACAGACACACACACATATATTCTAGCACCCGTTAATATAATGGGCAATAAGACTAGTAAGGAATAAAATTAAAACCTTTTTTAGCACCTGGATTAGTGCACACTAAAATAGCCCTAACTGAAGGACATTTTGGGCCTCTTCTATCAAACTGCGCTAGCAGTTTTTAGTGCAGAGAGCCACGCTAAATGGCCTGCGCTGCTCCCGACGCTCACAGGAAGTCTATGAGCATCGGGAGCAGCGCGGGCCATTCAGCGTGGCTCACCGCGCTAAAAACTGCTAGCGCAGTTTGATAGAAGAGGCCCTTTATTTATTTAATTTTCTAGACCATTCTCCCAGGGGAGGTCAGAACAGTTTATATGAATTTATTCAGGTACTCAAGCATTTTGCCTGTCTGTCCCACAAGCTATCTAATGTACCTGGAGCACCGGGAGGATTAAATGACAAGCCCAGTGTCACAAGGAGCCGTGGGGGTTTGAACCCACAACCTAAGGGTGCCGAGGCTGTAGCTTTAACCACCTTGCCACACTCTGAGCCCTTCCCTCAGTATGTCATCTTAAGTTGCATTAAACGCACATTAGCACCGAATGCAGCTAAGTAACAGGGCCCATTAACGTTTTTACAGGGTTTTTTTCCAACTAATTTTAGAAGAGATGGGCTACTACAGAAGGCCTCCTTTGTTTATGCTTTCAATATATCACGCACGTGACATGCACATGGGCTCGATTGAAGAGATTTTTATAGTTTCGCTAACAGCATGAGCAAGTTACCAGAGGCAATAATCATATCGTGACAATGTGTTTTCAGGAAAACAGAAAGTTTTAACATGGGAAAAGTAACCATCAACTGAACTTGACTATAGACAGCTATAAAGATTTGCCTGCACGCCCCAAGGGACTGCTCTGACCTGAACTGTTGCACTTCTGATCATTAGTTAGTTTTATGGGTTTTTAAGAAAGAGTTTATGGCTTTATAAGTGTGACTGCTAGCCAGCCTGTGTGTACCCTGTGAGGCAAATCTTTCGGAGTGCTGAAGCCTTCGTGGAGCTCCGTATGTGTTTTTGCCTTTTTACGGAACATTCTACGCAGTGTTTCCATGCCGTTTCTCAGCTTCAGTAATTCTGTGTTTGGCTTTGTGACAATGTAATGTGGAACTTACAGTGAACAGAGCTAGAAGCCTGCGGGTCAGATTTGAAACTCCACAGTCGGTGTTCATTTTAAGCATTGTCAGTGGTATTTAAAGCTTTAGCCAGATTTTTAGTGTAAGCTGATATCTGGATATTGGCACTGAAAATCCGGGTATGGATGCCGGCCTGCTGCCATTATTCAGATATTGGTGATATTCGGTTACCTCTATGTCAAAGGCAGTTTCATCTCAATTCAAAAAGCAAAGCAAAGCACAAGAGACAATTACCATGGCCCAGTTTCTTCTGTAGTCCGTTCCTCTCCCCCTCCCCCCAGACCTTCTACGCTGGAGTTGCATATATCACGCAGCCTTCTGAAGAAAATTGTTCTGAGGAACATTAGTTTATCTTTTCTCTAGGATGTCAGATGAGGGTCTTCATTAATAAGCTATTCTCTCTAATCTAACTACCGTACTTTATACTGGTTGAAGTTGGAAGACCATATAGACTTTAGACTTCTTGTGATGGTCCACTTGTGCTTGGACGGTTTGACTCCCGTAAGTTTGGTGGGTAGTATTCAAGCTTATGCCCCTTTATCCAGGTTGCACTCTGTCCATCATGGCGACTCATTTGTGCCATCGGTAAGGGAATCGAGATTGAATACCTCACGCGCAACTATGGGCTCCTATGGGCGCTACAATACCGTATGCATTAAATGCTAACGCCTCCATAGAGCTTGCATTAGTATTTTTCATTTAGCGCGTGGTTAGCATGTGCTAATCTTTAGTGCGTGCTAATAACGCTAGCGCACCTTAGTAAAAGGAGCCCTATGTTTTCCTGTAGGGGTCCTCAGGAATGGAACCGGCTACCTTTGCACATTAGAATGCAAGAAATATGGGCATTAAGATAATTGTTTTGATGAAAGCGCTGGTCACTTATCTTGTTTGTTTTATATGTATACTAGCTGATGCCCCGGCGTTGCACGGGTATTTAATTATAGCAATAACACTGTAAATGGATTCAAATGAAGATACTTTATAGTGGTGAATGAAATTATTTTTTTACAGCTTAATAAAAAGTACAATACAGTATTCAAATTATAATGTGAAATATTTGACAAAATGAATACAATACAACTAACGCAAAACGTGATTATAAACAACATTTTTAGTTTCACCTCCAGGAGCAAGAACATATAAATTGTTTTTGAATTACTGTGAGAATGGCAGCTTTTTACATATTTTCCATTGACATGAATGGGTGAAATCTGATTTTCTGTTTGTAGCTCCGCCCACGTGTGCAGGTGGGCCGCGAGACCCCCAGAACATATCACCCCAGGTAGTGAGGGATCTGCATACCAAGTTTCGTTCAAATCGGTCAAGCCGTTTTTGCGTGATCGCGGCACATACACACACACACACATACATACATACACACATACATACCTCCGATTTTATATATATAGATTATGTTTTATTTATTATGTAAGTGTATATTGTGAGCTGCCTTGGAAAAGGCGGGTTATAAATAAAATAAGACAAAACGTTCGCTACGTTTATCGATTTTTTTTGTAAACCGAGTCAAGCTCCTTGTGGGGTGATAACACAGTATATAAATCCAAGATTTAATAATAATAATAATCTAGCTTAATTTATATCCTGTCATACCTTTTCATTTCAAGATGGTATTCAACAAGAGATGCTGTAAGGACATAGTAGATGGCGGCAGATAAAGACCCGAATGGTCCATCCAGTCTGCCCAACCTGATTCAATTTAAATTTTTTCTTCTTAGCTATTTCTGGGCAAGAATCCAAAGCTTTACCCGGTACTGTGCTTGGGTTCCAACTGCCGAAATCTCTGTTAAGACTTACTCCAGCCCATCTACACCCTCCCAGCCATTGAAGCCCTCCCCTGCCCATCCTCCACCAAACGGCCTTACACAGACACAGACCGTGCAAGTCTGCCCAGTAACTGGCCTAGTTCAATATTTAATATTATTTTCTGATTCTAAATCTTCTGTGTTCATCCCACGCTTCTTTGAACTCAGTCACAGTTTTACTCTCCACCACCTCTCTCGGGAGCGCATTCCAGGCATCCACTACCCTCTCCGTAAAGTAGAATTTCCTAACATTGCCCCTGAATCTACCACCCCTCAACCTCAAATTATGTCCTCTGGTTTTACCATTTTCCTTTCTCTGCAAAAGATTACATCAGGTTACATCAGATCAGAAAGAATTGGGAAGGAGTGGGAGACAGTTGAGTGACCGGGGTGGTAGGATGGGAACAGGGGGTGAGTAAGAAGAGGTAAGAGAAGAGCGGAATTGAAGGATCAGATAAATTTACCGAATAAGTGGGTTTTTAGTGATTTTCTGAATGAATGGTATGTGGGTGTGTTCAGGATTAGGTCACTTAAGATACTGTTGCAGGTCCCTGCTTGAAAGGAGAGTGTCCTGTTGAGGAATCTTTGGAATTTGCATCCTGTGGGAGAAGGAAATGTGAACAGTAAAGTGCTGTGAGCGAGGTGGAGTTTGTCCTGTAGGGTGAGGTGTTTCAGGAGGTAGGTGAGTGCGGTGCCGAGGAGGGTCTTGAAGCAAAGCAACCAAATTTGAAGATTTTTCTGGCCTCGATAGGTAGCCAGTGGAGTATCTTGTAGTATGGGGTGATGAGATCAGATTTTTTCAAGCCAAAGATTAGTCGAATGGATGTGTTCTGGATGAGTCTCAATTTCTTGATGGTTGTCTTGTGAGATCCTAGGTAGATTATGTTGCAGTAGTCCCGTGAGCTCAGGACTAGAGATTGAACCAACAGTTTGAATGATGTGAAGTCGAAGTAAGGTTGTAGTGTGCATAGTTTCCATAATAAGTGGAAGCATTTTTTGATTAGGATGTTGATATGGGCTTCGAATGTCAGTTGCTGATCTAGAGTGACACCTAGGATTTTGATGGTAGGGTTAATTGGGAAGTTCGTTCCATTTAGGTTGATTGCCGATTCTATAGGTTTGTTTGTTGGGGAGGCCGTGCATATCTTGGCCTTTTCCAGGTTTAGCTTTAGTTTAGATTAGATTAGATCTTTTCTCTCTTCCTTCCTTAGGGGACTATGCCCTGGGATTCTGAGCCCAATCCAGCCCTTTTCTTTGGCTACAGCCAGCCCTCTTCACCAGGCTTTTGAGTTTCTCTCTCTAAACTAAACTAAAACTTAACCTTATATACCGGGTCTTCAACCAAAGGAAGCTCGACGCATTTAACAATAAATTAAAAAAATATAAAGTAAACTGAAATATAAAAGTTAGTTTTCAAAATGTTTAGTGAATAAAAAAGGTTTTAGAAGTTTACGGAAGAGTTGGAAGGAACTGGAACACTTCAAAATTAGGGGAAGTTCATTCCATAGCTGGGGAAATTTAAACGCCAGAGAGCCTACATAGAGGAGCCAAATTAGAATTACCTTCATAATGCATGCCTAAAAAACCCCAAATAGCTCAAGTGAACATAACAAAATGCCCCAAACTCTGGCATAATTTGTTTTGAAAAAGCACAAATTTGAAATTAAACCAAATTGATAGAAGGTTACCTTTCTTATTGCTTAGTTTTACTTTTCTACAAATCATTCTATTCTCGCTTTACATCGTGTAACAGAGTGGAGTACCTGTCACTGGCCAGCAGAGGGAGCCTGAGCAGTGGAGTTCATTGAGCCTGAGAGGAGAGCTGATTTGCATAAGAGCTGCAAATGCTGCTGGGAGCTGTCTACTCACCCTGCTGCTTGTTCCACTTTGGGGACATTTTTCTAAACTTTTTTTACTCCATCAATAACCTTTAGGAGGAGTAGACTGCAGTAGCAGACATGAGGTTTAATCAAGTATTCATACTACTACTATTAATTATTTCTTTAGCGCTACCGGACATACGCAGATGTATTTCTATAGCGTTACCAGATGTACGCAGTGCTGTACAGAGTCACAAGAAGAGCTTACAATCTAAATGGCCAAAACAGGATGTCATGGATACAATGAAGACTGTTCCTGCTCGAAAGAGCGTACAATCTAAACAGACAAGCAGGATGTCATGGATACAGTTAAGGGGAACAGTTAATCAGCTGGCTGGGTTGGTGGGCAGTGGGGAGACAATCAAGCCATTGTGACATCACTGAGGAGATTGGCTCTTATTGGTGGAATGAGGCATTGTGACATCACAATCTCAGCTCTGCTTCCCAAAAACTGAAACTCTGCACACTACTACTACTACTATGAATTATTTCAATAGCGCTACCAGATGTACACAGCGCTGTACAGAGTCACAAGAAGAGCTTACAATCTAAATGGCCAAAACAGGAAGTCATGGATACAGTTAAGGGGAAGAGTTAATCATCTGGCTGGGATGGTGGGCAGAAGAGTAGGATTAAGGATTGAAATCTATATCAAAAAGGCGGGTTTTCAGTTTGCTTTTAAACAAAGGAAGGGGCTTGACGGACAAACTCAGGTAATTTATTCCTGGCCTTGGGGGCACTAGACGAAAGGAACAACGTGTGGAATTGGCAGTGGAGGAGAAGGGGACAGCTAAGAGCGGCTTATCTGAGGAACGGAGTTCTCTGGGAGGTGTATAAGGAGAGAGAAGAGAGGAGAGATATTCAGGGGCAGTAGAATGAACACACTTATAGGTCAGCAATAGGAGCTCGAACTGTATGCGAAGGTGGATAGGGAACCAGTGAAGTGATTTAAGGAGAAGGGTGACATGAGTGTAGCGAGGTTGGTAGAAGATGAGTCGTGCCGCAGAGTTTTGCACAGATTGCAGAGGGGAGAGGCGGCACTGTGGGAGACCAGTTAGAAGTAGATTGCAGTAATCTAAGTGTGACATTACAAGAGTGTGGACAAGGGTCCGGGGTAGTGTGCTCAGAGAGGAAGGAGCGAATTTTGATGATGTAGAAATTGAAGTATATAAGCAATGCGGATCACTTCACTAAATATCCAACCCACAAAAATACATCATCAGAGAAACAAAGGTTTTTTTTGGGGGGGGGATAATCAATCAATCAATTATTTCCACCATTTATTGCACACATATTGTGTCATAATTCCTAGATGTTTTGAATGAACAAATGTGCTGTATGACCAGCTTAAATAATTTGCTAGTCACATTTGTTCATTCAAAACATCTAGGAATTATGACACAATATGTGTGCAATAAATGGTGGAAATAATTGATTGATTGATTATCACCCCCAAAAAAACCCTTGTTTCTCTGTAGAAATAGGAGTGACAGGCCTTCACAGTTTGTTGGATGTGCGTAGGAATGTTCTTACTTTTGCTGGTTGCTCTTTTCCCTGTATACTTTAGAATGCTATTGGGTTGTTGCACTATTGGGCAAACTACACTTCATCACATCAGTATCCACTAGAATTCTATCATACCTGCCTGATAGGGGTTGCTTCTTTGGCACTTGATATAAAGAGTCAATGTTTGGATCTTTAGTTTAGCAGAACATCCTGAACCGACATCTCAGAATCTGAGGCGCATTCGATAATTTATCTACGTCAGTAAGAAAGAAACGAGTTTTCAAAAATTATTTGTTTTATTTTTCAATATAGTCCCCTGATAGCCCTATACATAGGGTTACCAGAAGTCTGGATTTATCCAGGCATGTCCTCTTTTTAGAGGGAATGTCCGTGCATCCGGACAGCTTTTCAAAACCCGGCACTTTGTCCGGGTTTTGAAAAGCAAATCGCGTTGGGAGGGGCATCCGCGCATGCCCTCCTGACCGAAAAAAAGGCTGAGGGGGGCGAGCTAGGGGCAAGGCTGGGGCGTGCCGTGGGCATAATTGCGCGGGGATTTGTGGAACTGAGAGGACCTGGGGGTGGGTTTAGGGGTCCAGATTTTACTTATGTAAAATCTGGTAACCCTACCCACACACTTTATCCACTTTTCCTGCAATGACTTTAACCTCTTTGATAAGAATTCTTGTATTTGACCTTCAAACCAGGACATCACCGCTTCCTTGACATCTTCATCATTTGAAAACCGCTGTCCATGGTGAGATTTCTTCAAAACTCGGAAAAGGAAGTAATCCAAGGAAGCCAGGCCAGGATTATAGAATGGATGGTTCAGTTGTTGAAACCCACTTTCTCAGATGGCAGCCTGTGGTTGTCATGACATATGTACCGTTCTGAGCTCTCTGGGGAGGACGGGATATAAATCTAAATGAATCAGAAGCAACACGCCAACTGTGAGTTTTCCTTGTCTTTTCTCCTTGATTGTCTCCCACATAACGATCATTGTGTTGGTGTAACTCACCCCGGTTACGGTTGTCAGGTGTTACAAGACCTCCAGAAGTAAAAGTCCTTCTTCATCACAGAAGACAGTTGCCCTGGCTTTGCCTGCAGACATTTCTGTCTTGAACTTTTTTGGGGTGGGGGATGACTTGTGCTTCCACTGTCTTGACTCCATTTTGGACTCAGGATCTCTGTGATAGACCCAAGTCTCATCTCCAGTCACCAAACAATGAAAAAAAATTCACGGAGCATCTCCAAGTTCTCCAGAAAGCACTGGAGCCTCATGGCCTTCTGACATGGCGTCAGCATTCTTGGAACTCAGCTTACACTAACCTTGGACATGCCCAACTTTTCATGAATTATTTTCCAAACTATATCTTCTGAGATGTCCATTTCTTCAGCTATTCAGGAAACCTTAATTCATCTGTCTGACAAAATTAAGTCATCAACTTTCTTGCACATTTCTCTGGAAGTTGCTTCCACAGGCCATCCAGTGGGAGGGTCATCTTCAATGGACTCTCTACCCCACTTACACTACTTGCTCCAAAATTTTACTTTGTAGGATGAAGGGGCACTCACCATAAACCAGTCATGCGTTCATGAATCTTCTTCTTTGGCTTTTTCCCTTCTTTTGTGAGAAATATTATCACTGAACAGTGCTCCAAATCTAGCAGCTTCTTACTTGATTCGCACAAGGACTCTCCTAACATCCTGTCTTTTGGAACCGCAACCGTGCATAAGTAACCTTGAGACATGTCACAACCTGCACAGTCTTTCAACATGCTTGCTACTTTCTTTCATACTCAGGTAGATATTTATTGAATGCCCCTCATAAACATTTCTAACACGTTATCTGTGAATTGGCTACAGTACTAGGTTCATTCACTCCAGGCTGAGGATGGGTTATGAATTTAAACTCTGATAATTTATATAGCCATTTCCAGAAACATCCTGAAGTACTGTCCTTTGTTAATATCCACTGCTATTCTTGATGATCTGTATCACTGTGAAAGGTTTTCTTAATAAATATGCTGGATATATCCTCAGGGCTTCTGCCTCTGACAGACATTTTAGGCCGGTGGAAGAGCATTTAATCTCTCTGGCATTTAATTTCCTGCTTCAAACGAGTGTCCATTTGCATTTCTCCTTTTGAAACTGTTTCAAGATAAATCCAAAAACCACTTTACAAGTTCACATGTGACAACACAAAGGTTGATTAGATCTGATATTTTTAGGATAGTATGGTCACATTCCAATTCTACTTCCTAGAAGGCCTGAATAATTAATTATTTGTACTGTATTTTGCCCTTCATCAGATGAAACAGAGAAGCTAATACTTCTGCAGAGCCTTTTTCCAAAGTTTTGATAATATCTGAATAGCTATACTAATTAAGGTTATCAGTGATTGAGGTGAGATCTAAATAATGCTAATAATCCTTGTTTGGCATGTTAGACCCTTTTTTACATAAGAATGAGTCTCTTGTTAATCAGGCCTTTCCAAATGTAAAGTCCCGATGCGCAGGAGAGTTTCACGGCAGCAGTGTCACCCAGAATTCAAAGATGTGAACCAATAAGAGGAAACACGAGTGGGAAAAAGCTTATATTGTACTCACCTAATACAGAGCTTCTTATTCTCATCCTTGTGTATAAACTTTATTGAAGTTGTGCATTTTCATGTGTTTAGTTAGTTTCAACTGAACTAGTATTGGAATATTGTAGTGAGGTCCCCTGGCCAACTCCTCAGAGATAAGGAGAAGGTACTAGGCATTCCTCACCTGGATCAGTCACTGAGAGGCAGAAAGCAGCTACAATATTCAAGTACGGTATATTTCATGGTATCAATTGCTTCTTCATTTTCCCGTCCCGGCAAGTTTTTTTCCTGTGCCTGCCCCATTCCTGCAAGCTCTCTCTGTCCTTATCTACACAAGCCTCCAACCCTTTAAAATCATAAGTAGCAACATTCTAGAGCTCAGATTGTGATGTCATAATGCCTCATTCCACCAATGCCTAAGCTCCGTCTTCATCTGATAAGCCTCAAACACTTTAAAATCCTAAGTAGCAACATTCTAGAGCTCAGATTGTGATGTCATAATGCCTCATTCCACCAATGCCTAAGCTCCGTCTTCATCTGATAAGCCTCAAACACTTTAAAATCATAAGTGTTCAAGGCTTGTGCGGTTAAGGCAGAGCTTGCAGGAATGGGACAGGGACAGAACGCAAGGGGAGGGCACAGAGAAATTGAGTTCCCGGAAGGACGGGGGACAAATTTGTCCCCGTGTCATTCTCTATTTTGAAGTCCGTGATCAACCATTCACAACTGCCCAAATTTGAAGGCAAGTTTCACAACAATCCGCAATTAAATTGCTCCCAATTATTTTAATGTCATCTAATTAAATAATTTCATAAATGTATTAGATTAGGAATTTGTCAGGTTATGTTTAAAAAAAAATAACTTATTATACTGTGCTTCAGTGGCAATGAGAAACACATTTAAGGTGCAGTTACTTAATTAATACATTTGTTTATTTATTTACCTCTAGTTTCCTAAAAGCACCCTTTATAGAATAGCACTGAGGCCCGGATTCTCTATACTGTGCCGATATCAGTGGCGGCCTAAAATGCGGCCGCTGATCACGTGTCAATCACGCAATGGCGCTGTATAGAGAATCGCGCCTCCGTGAGAGATAGGCGCCAGAAATATAGACCAGGGTTCTCCAGGCTTACATTTCCGGTGCCTATATTTGCCATGAATCGCACCCCTGTAGGCACTACACAGTGCCTAACGCCACTTCTGGTGTTAGCCACGCCCACAGTGGCATTAGGCGTTGGTAGACACCTCCGAAGGTGCAATTCCAGAGCCTTTTATTTATCCTTTTAGTCAGCAGGCTCTTTAAATTCAATGTTAATTGCAATTTCAAATACCCCTCCCCCCCAAGTGCAGATTTTTCCCAGCGCCTAAATTTTGGCATCATTTACTGAATCCAGCCCTTATTTTCCGCTGTTAAGAAGGCAATAAATGCACCCCTGCTAACTGTAGAAGTAACAGCACACAGTATCAGATGCTACTTGCAGTGTGCAGTCAGGGTCCATTCATCACCCATAACTCACCCAGTACCTAAATTTAATAAGTGAACTGCTTTGGTTGTACCACAGAAAGGCGATAGAATAGAATCTCCTGGGCTCTTTTGTATACAAAGAAGCAACTAGCAGGGAAGAAATACCAAAATAGCACTTGGCTACTCTTCAATGAAGGTTCTCGACAAAGTATTCCGAGGCAAAGAGGTAACACTGCAAACGAAGATCAGACTTATCCATGCACTCATTGTCTCAGTGGTCAGTTAGGGATGCAAAAGCTGAACTCTACTGAAACCAAGACAGAAAGAAGATTAACTCATTTGAGCTTTACTTATTTATTTAGATTTCTATCCCGTCCTCCCAACAGCTCAGAACGGGTTACAAAATGACATTCAGAGTGTAGGAGGAGGATATGAAGTTTAAAGAGAGGGTCTACAGAGGGCAAAAGTATTAAAAAAGGAAGAGGGGATACTGATGGAAGCATACAAGGAGACAGTTTTCTAACTATATGGGGCGAGAGAGGACTGCTGGGCATGATGGACCACTGTTCTGACCCAGCAGCAGCAGGCCATTAGTGAGTCCAGAGACCTGATCTGAGTAGGTAGTTGGTTCCACAGGCGAGAGGGATAAAGTGGCTGTAAGAGCATTTGCTTGCTGTTTCTAGTCTGAGAAATCTTCCTTCAAGGATACAGAGTCATCTCCCCAAGTCAGAGCGGAGGGAGCGATTGGAAAGTATGGTTGTAGTTTGGCTGCTACGTAGGTTGCGGTTTTGTGGTGGAAACTTTTATATGCTATTACTAGGGCTTTGAAGGCTCAACGTTTGTTGACTGGTAACCAGTGCGTATCACGCAGCGCTGGAGTAATGGGGTCACGGTAGTTGAGATTGTATAGGAGGCTGATTGCTGAGTTCTGTATTCGTTGAAGGAGTTTCAGATCTTTCGAGGTGAGTCCGTTGAGGACAGTGTTGCAGTAGTCCATCCTCAAGAACATAGGCATGGTCCAAATCTGATTTTGAATGGTAGGGTTCGATTTTTCAGAGCTGGCGAAGGTAAGAAGTGGAGACCACTTGAGAGATGTGGGCTGAGAGGGATAAGTGGCCGTTGAGTCTCACTCCGAGGCTGCGAACCTGGTCTTTTGCTGTTAGGGAGGTGGATTCCCAGGACAGTGTTGGTCGAGTGAAGTTGGTATTCTTTTTTCTGATTCAGAGGCGTCCAGTCTTTGACGTGTTTAGCTGGAGGAGTGTGTGGCGCAGTGGTTGAAGCTACAGCCTCAGCACCCTGGGGTTGTGAGTTCAAATCCAGCGCTCTTCCTTGTGATCCTGGGCAAGTCACTTAATCCTCCATAGCCCCAGGTACGTTAGATAGATTGTGAGCCCACCGGGACAGATAGGGAAAATGCTTGAGTACCTGATTGTTAAACCGCTTAGATAACCTTGATAGGCGGTATATAAAAAAAACCTAATAAACTTGAATAAACTTGAAACTTGGTGCTGGAGAAGGATTTTAGGCATGCCATGGACCTCCAGAAGAAGTAACAAATTGATTTTGGAAGAGATCAAGCCAGCTATGTCACTTGAAGCTCAAAGGATGAAGTTATGACTGTCTTATTTTGGCCCCACCATCAGAAGAGAGAGATCACCGGAGAAGGACATCATGTTTGGGAAGATCGAAGGAACCAGGCAAAGAGGGTGACCTGCAATCAGGTGGCTGGACACGTTGAAAACAACTATGGGGATGACACTGAAGGACCTTTCCAGACTAGCACAAAACCGATTTCTTTTCTAGATCTGCAATTCATCAAGTCGCTAGGACTCGAACACGAGTCAATGGCACTTAACAACCACAAACTGCTTTGGTTGTATCACAGAAAGGTAGTATATCAAGAATCTAACGGTTCCTGCCCCAACTGCTTCATGTAGTTACCTCCAAATTCTATATATGGCATTAAAATACTGATCCTTGGGAGGTAATAATCAGTTATTGCTGTTAATTGACATCAATTAAAATGTACACACACATTTTAGGCACCATGATTTGCGTGTAAATCTGACTTGTGGCTCCAACAAGGGGGGTGCGGCCGCGTGTGGTCAGGGGGGTTCCTGCAATTTATGTACTCTTCTATAGAATAAGTGAGATCGACGCCTAATTTAGGCACAAGGATTTACATCGGGGTTTAGTTGGTAATAAATCTTTGTGCAGATCCAAGCGGCTAAGCGCTAAACAGCCTCTGTCTCGGGGCTGTTTACAAAATGGCGCTTAGCACACTTTTTTTTTTTTCAGTGCTGATTTTTTCAACACAAATTAGCGCGCTGTCGTGCCACTGCCAAAAGAGTTGCCGCAGTTAGGCGGCAACGTCACACCCTGCATAATTAACTGCTTAACGCGTTTTAAATAAAGGGCTCCTGAGAGATCTGAAGTTAACAATAAAGGACGCTGAAGAAAACTAAAGATAGAGTAAGTTCTTTGTTAAAGGAGCAGATTTGAGTAGGCCACGTAGTACTATATTATGCAGGTATTTTTGTACTCAAAACGTAGGCAGGTTTCAAAGAGAAACTACCAGGAGGTTCCCTCTGAAAATTCAGGGCAGTTGGAGATGACGGGTACCTCATACTTTTCAGTTCAGACACGCTCGTCAGTCTTTGAAATCTGCAGTTTTTCCAATTTTCACTCTTGCCTCCTATGATTGCAGATCATCATCAAGGTATTATCCGGTCTAGCCCCTAAATATATAACAGACCTCTTCTCATTCCCAACCAACAGACATGAGAGAAGAGCACACCAGAAATTCGTTTCCCCACCAGCCATAGGATGCAAATATAAGAGACACCATCAACAACTTCTATCGTACCAAGCAGCCTTATGGGGCAAAGACTTGGAAAAACTAATTACACACACAAACAATTATGGTGAATTTAGGAAACACCTAAAAACATACCTGTTCTCGAAATACCTAGGTGACGAATCAGGACAATAGCCCCCATCGCAATCCCTCCCCAAATTAGATCTTGTAAACTGTTAACCTCTAATCTCTAACTATGAATGTTCCTTTCAATTTATGGAATTTTTCTAATTCATTGTAAACCGCATGGAACTCCACGGTCCTGCAGTATATAAACTGTTGTTATTATTTTCATTGTTGCTACTATCAGATATTCACTGCTACACTCTGTAATTCGATGTCTGCGCAGTTTCTCTTCATTGTAAACCGCCTAGAAGTCGCAAGATTGTTGGCGGTATATAAGAATAAAGTTATTATTATTATGATTGCAGATCGCCGGACAACTTACTTTACCTTCGAGTTCTTCATCAGCGGTGCAAAGATTCCCGAAGAAGGGGGTTCAATCCCCTCCCCCCTGAAACAGACTCTGTTGAATGTTGTAAAGCACGTGGAACACATGGCTGTGTTCTTTTCGTTGAAGCCATACAGATAAGTACTGGGCCTGATTTTCACGACGATTTCCAGCTGATTTTCCTTTGATCTTTTTTGCACGCTGGGCTAGAAATGAAAACTGTGCTGAATAGCAGCGGCCAACATTGAATGTGGGTTGGTTTTTGGGGGGGGGTTTTGAAGTTTGATTTTCACAAGATCAGCACGCTTTTTGTACTGTTAGTCCAGGGATGTTTCACTGACTAACTCCTGCTGGGGAAGATTAAGAGCTCCTTTTACGAAGCCGCACCAGCGGTTTAACACGTGTGATAGCGCGCACTAAACCACCGGCCGCGCTAACCGCTCCCGCCTCCTCTTGAGCAGGTGGTAGTTTTTCGACCAGCACGGGGCTTAGCGTGCGCTAAAAGGAGCCCTAAGTGACAACTTTCACTTTACTTTACCAGCATATAGTTGTGATAACTGAGGACTCTCCCTTCACACGCATATATTTATTTAGTTTTATTTTTGATGCTTTATGATATAACACTGCAGTATATTTTGGCCGTTTGCTATTCTCACTTTTGATAGGAAGAATTTTTCAATTGATATTGTATCTCGTTCTTCAATTTGGATTGTTCATCTTTGAAATTATATAATAACGAGCATTACTGAAAATAGAACTAAATCTCTTGGCGATCACTTCTGTTCGGGAAGGGGTAAAACGCGGACCTCACAGACCTTACGGACCTCGCGGATCTAAAACCGCACGTCCTTAAAAATCTGAGGTCCGTGCCACTTATAACTCTATTGACAATTTAGCTCTGACGGATCCTAATGCTTTTCCCTCCCTACGCTGAGACTAGCGGCAAAACGTTTGCCCTGAGGTCTGTGCCACTTTTAGTCTCAGCATAGGGAGGGAAAAGCATTAGGATCTGTCAGCGACTAAAATGGCATAAAGGTCTGTCAAAGCCAGAGACTAAAAGTGGTGTGGACCTCAGATTTTTAAGGATGTGCAGGTCAGATCCGTGAGGTCCTTGAGGTCAGATGCACTGCAGACCTTTTGCACATATTTTTTAACCCCCCCCAACCCAGCCATTTGCCATCCAGTGTCATATCGTGGGGGCTCTGGGAATCAGTGCGGAGGGAGAGATCTGGAGGAAGGGACAATCGGGCTAATTAGCAAAAGCCACGGTACGTCTCCTCCCTCCTTAGCCATTAGGGAAGGCAGAGCTGGGAGCCTGAGCTGAGCATGCAGGGAAAGCGGTGGAAGCTAAAAGGCGAACTTGTCAATGCATGGACCTTAGATTTTTAAGGACGTGTGGTTTTAGATCCGCGAGGTCCATAAGGTCCGTGAGCTCCATGTTTTACCTCTTCCCCTTCTGTTCCCTTTGTCTTTCTACTCTGCCTTCCGTATTTCATTTTCTAATGGTGTTGCTGGCCTCCGTCCCATAAAGCTAGTAAAAATGCACTAAAGGGCTCTTTTACTAAAGTGTGCAATATTTTTGCACTTAGTGCCGCTTAAAGGCACAAAAAACGGGAAACCGGCACGCTGACCTTCTTCTTCTTCAAAATGGCTGCAACAGGGACAATTTTGTGGATGAGTAGAATGTCCCAATTCTGACTTGTATGTGCTTGTGAGCGCCAAGGGCCTCATAGAATGGGACGGTGAAAATCGTTATTAATGGGCCTGACACGGGCTCTGTTTCACCACTAACACCCGCGTCAAGGGTCAATACCAAGGAGGCTTGGATTTGACCAAAATGGTAAAACTCAGGAGAAGTACCTTTTTAGAGGCCCTTGGTGGATTTTGTTCCTTTTCACTTTAATTCCCTCTCTCCACTGTCTTGCATGAGTTTTTGAAAATGCCCCTCCATGTTACTAGGAATGCATTATCCTTGAAGTATATGGGCATCTCACTGGCAACTTTCCTTCTTTTTTCTTCTTCTTGAAGTTTGCAGTTTTGAACTCTGGGTTTGTTTGTTTTTTATCAGTTATACGAGGGGGTGCTAGAAGGTTCTCCGCCCAACCAACCAACTTCCTAAATTCTGAGCGTTATTGTGCCACCGTAGCTGAAAAGAGCGTTATCTTATTTCGTTAAGTGCCAATTTGCAGAAACAAAATTCTATGTTTTCACATTGTTTCAGATCATTGATTGAACCATATCCATGTCATTCTCTGAGAACTTTCCAGCACCCCCTCAAAGTGTGAAGAGTCTCTGGTAACCAGAGCCGAGGTTGTGATGTCATAATGCCTCATTCCACCAATAAGAGCCAGCCTCATCATGATGTCACAATGGCCTGATTGTCCTATACTTGGCTTACTTTTATTATATATGACGGGGTGCTGAAAAGTTCTTAGCCCAACCAACCAACTTCCTAAATTCTGAGCGTTATTGTGCCACTGTAGCCGAAAAGAGCGTTATCTTATTTCGTTAAGTGCCAATTTACAGAAACAAAATTCTGTTTTCACATTGTTTCAGATCATTCTCTTCTTGGTTGGGCTGAGAACTTTTCAGCACCCCCGCATAATTCTTTGTCCTCCTGGGTCCACTACGATCACGCCTTTCCACTTTCTAAGAGATAATTCCTGCGTCCTTAGCTTTTCCAAGTTCTCTTTCAAATCCTATATTGATTTCATTTTTGTCTTGCTGTTGCTTACTTCACTTTGTGATAATACATCTAATAGAAGTACAAAACACTGGGAGGTGAGCACAACGTGAAGGAGGAGAAATATCTGTGTTTGCAGTTGGAACCATAACCTGTTTTAAAGAACAGCATGAATGCTTTTATTATTATCGATTCAGAAAACCACTGCATTTTACTTCCAGCTTCTGCTGTTTTAGTCATGTAAAAATGCATTTAACAAAGCAGTAATAATAACAGATGTTTATGGAGAGTATCTTTCTGGCTAATCTGTGAACAATTAAAACAAACCACTCCTTGATCTGAAATGCTTCTCAGCAATGATTTTTAAAGACGTGATCAAACAGGGTAGGTTTCAGCAGGTACTAATCAATCAATAAGTCTACTTAGAGTCTTAAAAATCCTTCTTAAAGAATTCTGAGTAGCTGGATGTCTTGGAGGGGTGCAAATGATTGATAGGAACTGGAGACATTTTCTTATGCCAGATCATCTTAGAATATTCAGACGTTGAAACTAGTTGTGATAAAGCCAGGGTCAGCCATCCTTTCTGCAAAGTGCCCATAAACAAGGAGAGGTCGGTGGTGCGCTGGCCTCGGCCTCAAGGTGCAAAGGGTGAACCTCAACAGTGACCTACATCCTGTGGGGAGAAGTGGGTGATGAAATCCTGCAGCCCTTGAAGTCTTTCACATGGGGGAAGGAGTTGTTCCAGGGAAAGAGTAACGAAATCCTACCTCTTCCTGCCGCTTCCATGGCGAAATCGTGCAGCCTCTGTTACATTCCAGAGTAGAGTTCACGAAAACCTGCCCCTTCTGACCAACTGACACATGCTTTCAATCACCTGGCATGCCTGTTCCCTTTGTGATGTGGGTTAACACATTTACGAAACGTCTCGGAGAGCATAAGATGAGCAGCATCCGTGCACAAATTGAGAAAGAGGATGTGCCAACATTAAAGAGAGGAATGAATGTGCTGTGAGAAAGATAATACCATATGGCACAGTTGCCAACCACTGCACTAGAATATTAGTGAGAATATTTAACAATTATCAAATTTTCTTACTTGAGGTTTGTCTCTTCTCTTGCAACAACTCTGTATGATACACAGTCTAAACAACAAAAAAATGTGAGGTGAAATAACTAGTGCCAAAAATTATAAATAATTCATTAATCAATACTGAAAAGAGTGGTAAGGCTGAGCTTTCATTCAAAATATGAAACTCATTTGTGGTGAGACCTCAGAAATTCATTCCCCAACTCACTATAGGGCAGCCTGAGCTGATCCATTCAGGGGATTGATTTATCAATCACCGGTCAATCACCACCACTAACCTTAATGCAAAATCTTATCATGTTAAAACAATAAATATTATAAATATCCTGTAAACATTATAAGTGTGGAACTTAGCTTTAGACAGCAATGAAACTTCACAATCGTGATCTCAATGGGGCCCGTTTCGCCCGTGGCTTCGTCAGATCAAGAAAAATGACTATAACTGAACATGTTCCAACCACATTTAACATCCAGTAACCAATAGGCAGAAAGCCTGATGGGACCCGTGTCACTATGCAATCAACCTCACTAAGACTTGTGCTCCATAAAGACCACAGGAACTTCTGTCCTATAATGACATCAGCCTGAAAAAAACGCCGTGGCAAAACTAAAGTTCCATCTATACTTTAGTTTTGCCACGGCGTTTTTTCAGGCTGACACCATTACATATAAGAACATAAGAACATAAGCAATGCCTCTGCTGGGTCAGACCAGAGGTCCATCGTGCCCAGCAGTCCGCACACGCGGTGGCCCAACAGGTCCAGGACCTGTGCAGTAATCCTCTATCTATACCCTTCTATCCCCTTTTCCAGCAGGAAAATGTCCAATCCTTTCTTAAACCCCTGTACTGTACTCTGCCCTATTACGCCCTCTGGAAGCGCATTCCAGGTGTTCACCACTCGTTGGGTAAAGAAGAACTTCCTAGCATTCGTTTTAAATCTGTCCCCTTTCAACTTTTCCAAGTGTCCTCTTGTTCTTTTATTTTTCGAAAGTTTGAAGAATCTGTCCTTCTCTACTCTCTCTATGCCCTTCATGATCTTATAAGTCTCTATCATATCCCCTCTAAGTCTCCTCTTCTCCAGGGAAAAGAGACCCAGTTTCTCCAATCTCTCAGCGTATGAGAGGTTTTCCATCCCTTTTATCAAGCGTGTCGCTCTCCTCTGAACCCTCTCGAGTAACGCCATATCCTTCCTAAGGTACGGAGACCAATATTGGACGCAGTATTCCAGATGCGGGCGCACCATCGCCCGATACAATGGCAGGATAACTTCTTTTGTCCTTGTTGTAATACCCTTCTTGATTATGCCTAGCATTCTATTTGCTTTCTTAGCGGCTGTTGCGCACTGTGCCGTCGGCTTCATTGTCATGTCCACCATTACCCCCAAGTCCCTTTCTTGGTTACTCTCATTCAATAATATCCCTCCCATCGTATAGTTGTACCTCGGGTTTCTGTTTCCAACATGCAATACTTTACATTTCTCAACGTTGAACTTCATCTGCCATCTCGCCGCCCATTCCCCCAATTTGTTCAAGTCCCTTTGCAATTCTTCACATTCCTCTTTAGTCCCAGCTCCACTAAATAGTTTTGTATCGTCCGCAAATTTTATTATCTCACACTTCGTGCCTGTTTCTAGATCATTTATGAATATATTAAATAACAGCGGCCCGAGCACTGAGCCCTGCGGAACACCACTCGTGACCCTCATCCAGTCCGAGTAGTGGCCTTTCACCCCTACCCTCTGTTTCCTACCCGCCAACCAGTTTCTGATCCATCTATGTACGTCTCCGAACACTCCATGGTTCTTCAGTTTCCGGAGTAGACGTTCGTGAGGCACCTTGTCAAAGGCTTTTTGGAAATCAAGGTATATAATGTCTATGGGGTCTCCTCTGTCCATCCGTTTGTTAATACCTTCGAAGAAGTGCAATAAGTTCGTTAGGCACGATCTCCCCCTGCAGAAACCATGTTGGGTTGTTTTCAAAAGTTCGTTTCTTTCCAGATGTTCATCGATGTGTTCTTTAATCAGTGTTTCCACCAGTTTCCCCGGAACCGAGGTCAAACTCACTGGTCTGTAGTTTCCCGGGTCACCTCTTGATCCCTTTTTAAAGATGGGCGTGACATTGGCTATCTTCCAATCCTCCGGGATCATGCCTGTTTTCAAGGATAGGTTGCAAATTTGCTGCAGTAGTTTCGCTATCTCCTCCTTTAATTCCTTCAGAACCCTGGGATGGATTCCGTCCGGACCCGGGGATGTGTGTGTGTGTGTTCGTTCCTGTCTGTATGTGTGTATGTGCTCTTCTCTGTATGTGTGTGGGTAAGTCTAGTATTTATATCTTTTTCCTCTTTTCCAGTATCTTCTGTATCCCCTTCTGGAATTTCTTTTCACCTGCTGTCTCCTAATTAGCAAGGAGGTATGACTTTTTGAAGAAATGGTTCTCAGAGACATGGGGGCTCATAATCGAAAGAGAAATACGTCCAAAAACCGGCCTAAGTCGGCACTTGGACGAACATTTCTCAAATACGTCCAAGTGCCGATACTAAAAACGGGTTTTGGACGTATTTCTGAACAACCTAGGCCTTCATAGTGCCGCTGAACGACCAAAGCTAAACGGGGCGTTTCGGGAGGAGTGTCGAGGGCGGGAGTTGGGCGAGACGTGGGCCGGCTTAAACTTAGTCGTACAGCATGTATAACCGAAAGTTATACAGCCCACGATCGACGGAACTTGGACGTTGTGTCTTAGACCATGTAAAACAATAAAGACTCCCACACACTACCCTAGTGATCACCGACCCCCCCATAAAAATATTAATCACACCTTTAAAATTCAGCCTCCAGACCATCATCACCTGGCCGCCTGGCATAGGAAAGCTTAGTCGGCATAGGAAAGCTTAGTCGTCCAGCACAGAGGCAGCTTAAGTCGTCATGGGGGTGGGTTAGGGACCCATGGAGTAGAGGGTCCATGCTCATAAGCCCCTCTAATCACTGCATTGATCCTTAAACATGTGCACTCCCCTATACACCCCCAAAACCCTTTTGTACTGGCATATAAGTGGCTCCTGCAGCCATAAGGGCTATTGGGGTGGTAGATAGGTGGGTCTAGGGGATTTTAGAGTTGGTTTGGGGGGCTCACCATTATCTATAAGGGAGCTGTAGTGAGATGAAGACATGGCACCCTTTTTGAGAAGTTCACAGCAGTGCCCTGTAAGGTACCCCACTATTTAGGTGGCAAGTCTGGGTGTTCAGTCCATCACTTTGCAGACCCCTCCCACGTCCAACAGGGCTTGTTCTAGGCATTTTGGACTTGCACGAAAAGTTGGACGGAAATGTGGTATAAAGATGGACAATTTAGCGATTTGGATGATCAGATCGGCAGGACATATAATTAGATGATTTTCAAAACAAAAAAAAATTTTGGATGTATTTTTTGAAAATGTGTCTTAAGCTGTTTTTTACTTTGGACAACTTGCGAGTTGGACGTAAACAGACTTAGATGTCCCTTTCCATTATGCCCCTCATGGTGTCTAACTGCCTTTTGTTTGTCCCAAGGACTAAGCAAAAGGTAGGATCCATCCAGTCTATCATACGTTCCCAAAGATCAAATAGTGCAATATAATTTCCCAGGATCCTTTGCTGACACTCTGGTCACACCCAGCATAACTGATGCTGACAGGAAGCACTGCAGTGAACATCCCATAAAAGGTCCCAGGTGCACATCTCATCTCACCATAACCCCCTTATATTGTATGATGAGTCCTCCAAAACCTAATGTACCCAACTGTACACAACAATAGCCCCTATGCCTGCGGTGTCACCTATGGGTTTGATTCCTACTTCAGCTCCTTGTGACTCTGGGCAAATCACATAACCCTTCATTGCCCCAGGTACAAAATGAGTAACTGTGCTCATATGTAAACTGTTTTTCGAGTCTACCTTCGAATTCCAGGGTCCCAAATCAGCTTCCTTCGTATTACCTTTTCAGGAAAATGCTAAAGACCAACTTTTTCTCTTTATAATTCTCCTTTTTGTAATTCTCATGTCTTTTAAACATCTAAGATTTCATGAATCTCATTTCATTTGAGGGGGTACTGAAAAGTTCTCAGCCCAACCAAGAAGAGAATGACGTGGATATGGTTCAGTCGACGATCTGAAACAATATCAAAGCATAGAATTTCGTTTCTGCAAATTGGCACTTACCAAAATAAGATAACGCTCTTTTCAGCTAAAGTGCCAAAATAATACTCAGAATTTAGGAAATTGGTTGAGAACTTTTCAGCACCCCCTCATAAACGGCAATATTTATCTTAGGCGAAAAAACAGTGTGACAAGGCAGTGGCTGCTGCCAGAAGGATTCTGGGCTGTATAAAGAGAGGCGTAGTCAGTAGAAGGAAGAAGGTGTTGATGCCCCTGTACAGGTCATTGGTGAGGCCCCACTTGGAGTATTGTGTTCAGTTTTGGAGACCATATCTGGCGAAAGACGTAAGAAGACTTGAGGCGGTCCAGAGGAGGGCGACGAAAATGATAGGAGGCTTGCGCCAGAAGACGTATGAGGAGAGACTGGAAGCCCTGAATATGTATACCCTAGAGGAAAGGAGAGACAGGGGAGATATGATTCAGACGTTCAGATACTTGAAGGATATTAATGTAGAACAAAATCTTTTTCATAGAAAGGAAAATGGTAAAACCAGAGGACATAATTTGAGGTTGAGGGGTGGTAGATTCAGGGGCAATGTTAGGAAATTCTACTTTACGGAGAGGGTGGTGGATGCCTGGAATGCGCTCCCGAGAGAGGTGGTGGAGAGTAAAACTGTGACTGAGTTCAAAGAAGCGTGGGATGAACACAGAAGATTTAGAATCAGAAAATAATATTAAAGATTGAACTAGGCCAGTTACTGGGCAGACTTGTACGGTCTGTGTCTGTGCATGGCCGTTTGGAGGAGGATGGGCAGGGGAGGGCTTCAATGGCTGGGAGGGTGTAGATGGGCTGGAGTAAGTCTTAACAGAGATTTCGGCAGTTGGAACCCAAGCATAGTACCGGGTAAAGCTTTGGATTCTTGCCCAGAAATAGCTAAGAAGAAAAAAAAAAAAAAAAAATTTAAATTGAATCAGGTTGGGCAGACTGGATGGACCATTCGGGTCTTTATCTGCCGTCATCTACTATGTTACTATGTTACTATGTTACTATGTTACTATGTATTGTAAATCACAATGAAACCTTGTAGAAATATGTGGGAGATAAGAAACGGTATGGTATGGTATGGTAAAAGTATTCTTTTTGTGTCTTACACACAAATATCTCATTTGAAGCTGTACCTAATTGCCCTGATTTGGTCCCATAACGTTTGCAAATCTGCATCCTCAGTTTGCAATTTTCCAGTGTACATTGTTTTTGCTCACCTTGCAAATCTGGGTTCCGATGGTCGTCTGCTAGCTGGTGTTTGAGCAACACTTTCTGTTAATAGAACACAAAGTCCCAATTAATCATTAAAACTAGCCATTATACTTAATTGCAAGAACACTTATTAATTGAAGGAAAACCCCCGCCAAATTATCCATTTTATTAATTTAATAGAACATATTGTGCTACACATCTTTTAAAATATTACCATATTAACTATATTGTTCTGTAAATAAACATTCACTAACACCGTTCTCTGATGGATTTTTTTTATTTTTATTTTTTGCTGTTCAGTTGTTTATCAACCAGTACTTAATTAGCAGGGATAGCGGACTTCACCATCACCATTACACTGCCGAATGCATCTGAAGGTCTGATGATGAAGTGGAGTTTGAAACTTTAGGGGACTTTTTAGTAAATTGTAGTAAGTTTTGCAATTACCCCACGTTTAACTCTAAAGGTTACAAGGTATTGCATGAGTGGGTACCTGGTCTTAAGGTAACGCGGCATTTGTTGCTGAAACAGTGATTGAATGGAGCCAGACTTACTCTAGCCTTTGGTTGCAAAACGGTTTAAAAAAAAACCCCAAAACAAGTGGGGATGGAACTGTACACATCAACCAAAGATAATAATGAAAGAATTTTATTATAATCAAAACCAATCTATGTTTTAATGAAAAGTCTTTATTGCAAGGTAAAATTGGACTTGATCAGACCTGACCCGGTCCGTGTTTCGGCTCAAAAGCCTGCTTCAGAGGTACATGAAGCATTCCTCAAGCGGTAATCGTGATGGGTCAATGAAGAATAACAACTACGGCATGAAGAAATAGGAAGTTCCGTTAAGCTACTAATACGCAGTTAAGAACCTTGCTCGTATGCGCGCTTGTGCGGACAAGCATAGTTCTAGTGAAATGCGAAAATGTCTAACCCACTTTCTGTGACAAATTGGTTAATTCAAAAATAGGATGTATATAATATGGAAAAGTTCAGAGCTATTCAGGTACATCGAAGAGTCAGATCTGATGGGATCTGGCAGCCTTTCTTAAAACCTTTTGGCACTTAAAATTGGGGAAATTTTGGATTTTTGTTATGGAAGAATGGGTGAGCTTGAAACAGTGGCAGCTGAACTTTTTATTCAGGTTAGATAAAATTGTGGAACTATGGGCTCCTTCTACTGAGCTGCGATTGCGGTTTTAGCACGCACGCTAGACGCTAGAACAGCCTTAATTTTCAGGAGTTTGCATTTTCATCAACATTTTATGATGCCCAGGTTTATATGAATTTTTGTTATGGTTTTTTGATTAATGATTAAAACAATATTTATTATTTCTTTTATTTATGGGTTTTGATAGTAGTTCTTTTTAATTTATTTTACCGATGTGTTATTGCTTTGTTGATTAATCTTATTTACTGCTTTGAACAATTTTATTGTATATTGCTTTGAGCTGGTAGAGAAAAACAGTTCATCAGATCTATATAAGCTAATAAGTCGAGCCCTTAATGAGGTGAGGTATTCTACATTAGACAGAAAAAAAGATTGAATTCTGAGTGTATGAAGCTATGGCACAATGCTGGGGAGAATGAGATTAAAAATATTCTCTCAGCAGTATTTCCTTCAGATCTCCTATCACTGCAAAATGAGACTTGGCAGGATAAGTTGGGAATGTTTATATCCATGCCCTTTGAGCCCAATTTGGAGCAAAGCCATTGTGTTAAAAGTATATGCAATGATCTGAAAATTAAAAATTCCTGCTTGTCCTTCTCCTGAGCTAATTCTGTTCATATATTTCTAAGGGTACAGGCATTCAATTGTAAGCTCTTCTGAGCAGAGACTATCTATTGAATGTTAAATGTACAGCACTGCAGTGGCGTACCTAGCATATGTGACACCCGGGGCCCATCATTTTTTGGTACCCCACCCCTCCCCATCTGTATGAAAAACATGATTTTTAGTAACAAGTCACACGTCACACATGAGTACCTAGGAAAAGGCAGCGTCTTACATATTACAGTGAGCAGTACATCAATACACCCATTGTAAAACTAAACAAGCCAGACTAGTACAGATCAATCCTACACCATCAATCCTAACAGAAAACCATGTCTTTCGAACACACAGAACACAGAAAACACCTTCGAATGTCATCACAAACTAACCCCTCCCCCTTTTACAAAACTGTAGTGTGGATTTTAGCCACGGTGGTAACAGCTCTGATGCTCATGGAATTCTGAGCATCAGAGCTGCTACCACCACGGCTGGCGCTAAAAAACGCTCCACAGTTTTGTAAAAGGGGAGATAAAATAGAAATACATAGACAAAGGTTAAAATTGAACCAGCAAGAAGCTGGACTCTGCATACAATGCAACACCACAGAAACAGTGACACATGTCTCCTAAAGCAATAAATAAATAGAAAATTTTTGTTCTATCTTTGTCCTCTCTGGTTTCTGCTTTCCTCATATTCTTGTTACTCTCTTCTTTCCATCCACTATCTGCCATCTCTCTGCCCCTATATGGCATCTTCTCTCCTTCTATGCCCCTTCCTGCATGTTTAGAAACATAGGTAACAGCCAATCAGTTTCCATCTGTAACAAGCTTTATCTGACATTAAAACCCTGTTGGAATTTCTTTCAAGAATGCATCTGTTCTCAAGGGTTCTTTCAAAAATGAAATGTTCCTCTTTAAAAGTGATAATGCCTTCAGCAGCAGACACTGACATGAGATAATTGCTCCTTACTGTCTCTTTAAATGGCCTTCTTTAGCCTTGGGGCACCAGAATGCCTCAGATGCTATTATTTATAATTAACTTCATTGCTGTGCTGTGTTGCTCAGCATACTAAAAGCAGTGCACCTGCGACTGCAAAGCCCGATGTTGTACAATTTCCTTTCACCTGTCAGCTCCACATTCCTCTGTCTCTTTAGGTCCCCTGCTCCCTCTCCAACTCCCTTGGCTCTGCTCTGGTCTCCCTTATCATTCCAGTGATTTATCATTTCAAGGGAGTAATATGTGAAAATGACCTGCACAGATGTTAATTCCACAGGCAAATGCTGGGAAATACGAACATGCTTCAAATTGTGGGATTGGATAAAGCCCGACTTCGTGCAGGAAGAGGCAGTCGGAGCGAACCGCGAGTGATTTCCTGCACTCGCGGTACTCCGGTTGCTCTCTCCTGCCTCTCCTGCTGCCCTCTCCTTGTTAGCGGTTTGCAGTCCTAAAATACCACAAATGACCGGGACCGTGAACCGCCGACTGCAAACAACCGGGGAAACACTGTATATTCATGTTTACATTATTGTTTGCATGGATCAGTAGTATAGCAAGGCTGAGATGCGCCTGGAGCGATGGTCCCCCTCCACCCCTCTACCATCTACTCCTTCCCCGCCCTCTCCTGCCACACGCCCCTTCTCTTCCTGTAGGTGTGGATCTAGGAAGTGACATCAGAGGAAGAGCCAATGCTGGCGCAACAGCAGGTTGGGGTTGCTATTCATGCCCCGAACATTAACGAGGTACAGGGGAAGGGGTGCATACACATGGTAGTGGGGAGCCAGGAGAGGAGGACAGGTGCTGGCACCCGTACCAAGACAGTGCCCAGGGCGGAACACCCTCCCCCTTACTACGCCACTGGCAGGGATTACATAAAAGAAACCAGTTAGACACTGGGATAAATATAACATTGATAGCATAGGGCTCCTTTTACTAAGCTGCGGTAGCGTTTTTAGTACGCGCTAATCCCCGTGCTACACGGAAAAACTAACGCCAGCTCTATGGAGGCGTTAGCGTCTAGCGTGTGTGGCATTGTAGAGTGCGCTAAAACCGCTAGCGCAGCTTAGTAAAAGGAGCCCATAGTCTCTTAGAAGAGGTGGCGGAAGCAGAAACTGTATTGGACTTCCTTGTTTTTAACCCCACCCTTTTGTTTATACCTTTATATCTTACTTTTCTTTCAGCATTGTAGTTCTCCCCTTCTTTTCCACTCATACCCATTTGTCCAGTCATGTATGACATTGTTTTTATCTAATTGTGTATGTTTATTTTGTTAAAGTTATGTTAAATTATATTATATGTTTCTACCCTATTTTAAAATGCATAACCACCTTGAAATAAATGATAAGGTGGTATATCAAAATTTTAATAAACTTGAAACTTGAATTCAGGAGGGCCTGGGATAGGCACATGGGATCTCTCGGAGAGAGAAAGAGATAATGGTTACTGCGGCTGGGCAGCTCTATGACCTCACAATGCAGGTGCAAAGAGCCTTGGCCTATAGGAAGAGGAGATGCAAATGTTAAGAGCCTTAGCCAATAAGGAGAAGAGGAGATAGTGGATGCTGCAGATGGGCAGCTCTATGACCTCACAATGCAGGTGCAAAGAGCCTTAGCCTATAGGAAGAGGAGATGCAAATGTTAAGAGTCTTAGCCAATAGGGAGAAGAGGAGATAGTGGATGCTGCAGATGGGCAGATTGGATGGGCCATTTGGCCTTTATCTGCCATCATGTTTCTATGTTTCTATATATAAAAAAAAAAAGAAACATTACAAAATGTACAGTTGTTTTTCCTAAACTAAGGCCCCCCCTTTTATCAAACCGCAGTAGAGATTTTTACTGTGGGCCAGTAAGGTAAAAGCTCCGAAATTGAATTAGCGTCGGAGCATTTACCTTGCCGGCCAGCGGTAAAAAGCTCTACCACAGTTTGCTAAAAGTATGTATAAAATAAAAGTATCTTCAGATATCTGCAAAATGGCAAGTTGGAAGGCTGCTGTCTAATGCTTAAAGACAAACTATTCCACATTTTGCAGCCTGGCATGAAAAAGAACTAATGCACGCTTAAAGTGTACATTCCTAAATGAAGGACATTTAAGTAAACAATGATCTGAAGAACAATAAGTACAGCTAGACGTCAGCACAGTTCAATTGCCAATGAAGTCAGATATTGCACTCCTTATCTAATCTAACCTTCATGTTTATATTCCACCAACTCCCTATTGTGCCAAAGGTGGACCACATGACAAAAAACCAGCAACAAAAACACCTGGAAGTTACACAATAATAACACCATTCTTAACAATTTTTATAAATACCTAGTTAACATAATATCAACAATAATATAATAAAACGCTAGCCGCGCATGCGCACTCCCACTGCGTGTTCCGTGATCCGTAGGTCCGTGGCAGGCAGGAGAGCGGATGCGCGGTTAGGGCCCACACTCGAGCGCTGTGGCCAACTCAGGATCGTGGGAGGATGCGCGTAAAGTGCTGCACAGGTACTGGAGGGGGAGGGACATACCGCTTCTGCACATACCGGCACAAACCTCCCTCCAGCATTGCAGCCGCAGCATGCTAAACAGGCTGCTTCGCGGCTTTCTCCTGCAGTTGAGTCTCTCTGCCGCGTCACTGATGACATCGGTGATGCAACAGAGGGACTCAACTGCAGAAGAAAGCCGCGAAGCAGCCTGTTTAGCGTGCTGCGGCTGCCAACACTGGAGAGAGGTTTGTTATTAAAGTCATCTCACTGGGAGGGTCGCAGAGTCAGCGGGGGTTGGGCTGGGAGGAGAGAAAAGCATCTGCCTCGGGTGCTTCAGGAAAGCAGCAGCGTTTACAATTCGCTGCTGTTACCGGCTCTCTGGCCGGTCCTGCCTATTTCCTGTTTTCATGAAGACAGGACCGGCCAGAGAGGAAGACCTGAAGCCAGCAACAGCAATGAATTGTGAATGCTGCTGCTGCCCCATGAAGTAGTTCAAGGAGGAAAGGGAGCAGAGGGGGAGAGAATGGCTTGGAGGGAAGAAAAGATGGCAGGGCACAGAGGGAAGGAGGAAGGTATGCCAGACTAAGGGAAAAGAAAGGAGGAGATGGAGAGAGGCCATATGGAACAGAGAGAGAGAGGGCGGACACTGGATGGAAAGAGAAGAGAGGGCAGTGAATGGAAGGGGCAAGACAGAGGATGAATAGTAGATGGAAGGGGTAGAGAGAGGGAGACAGACACTGAGTGGAAGTGTGGAGGACAGGGGGAGCAGACGTTGGAAGGAAGTGGGGAGGAGAAAGAAAAAAGGGCACATGCAGGATTGAGGGAAGAGAATAGAGTTAGGGGCCAGGGAAAGACACAGACAGAAAGAATGACAGCGTCCAAGGAGAGAGAGACAAATTAAAAAAAAAACAAAAAACAGACAGACATCTACTCTAGCACCCGTTAATGTAACGGGCTAAAACACTAGTATATATATATATAACTGAGATATTGATGAATTTTATGTCCAAAACATTTTCTTGTTGAGAATTTAAATAGTATATGTATTGAACACATGATTTATGGAAGAAAAAAAAAAAAGCATGTATATGAAAAAAGTGGTGTAACTGGATTTAATGAGGTTGGTATTTATTTGGTTGTTTTATATACACACACTATCAGGCTCATAATCAAAAAACATCCAAAAAGCATCCTAAATCGGCACTTGAACGTCCTAATTGCCAGGATGTGCAAGTGCCAATAATCAAAATGTCTTTCTGTACGTCCAGTGAGATGACCACTACATGCATCAAAGTAAGATACCCCACCACCCCAGTGCTCACTGACCCCTTCACACCCTCAAGGATCAGAATACAAATGTACATACCTGTCTCCAGAACATCAGCACCTGATATAGGAAAGCCTAGCAGAGCTGCACACAGGTCGGACGGGCGGGCTAGTGAACCATAGAGAGGAGTAGCAAGTCCCATAAGCCACACTAATCACTACATTCTCCAAACCCCACCCTCACCCAACTCTGTTGCCATATAGGTGGCAGCTGCAGGCATAAGGGCTATTGGGGTTGTCGACAGGTGGGTATAGTGAGTTCTGGGGGTGTTTTGGGTGGGGGGCTCACGATAACCTATATAGGAGTTCTGGTGAGATGTTTTTCTGGCACCCTTTATGTGAAGTTCACAGCAGTGCCCTTTGAGGTGCCCCACTGCTCTGTTGCTATGTCTGGGTGGCCAGTCCATTACAGGACTGGCTCCTCCCACGTCCAATTGGTCTTGTTCTGAGCATTTGGAACTTGGATGAAATTATGGTCGAAAATGTGGCATCCCAATGGCCTAGACGTCCAGATAGAGGATTAAAAAATATATATTTCTACACGTAGGGTAATTTGCCTAGGCGGGACCAAGAAGTCGCTGCAGAATGAAGACTTCCGGAGCAGGCCTGCTCGTTGATGCTGCGCAGTGGCTGCCCGAAGATTTAAAATTACAGTGACTGGGGAAGGTAGGTTGGGAAATACGGAGCTGGAGAGAGGTCATGCCACAGGATCCTGCTGGGACTAGGGCGGAGCTTTAGCCCTCCCCCCAACAAAAAAGCATTCCGCTGCCTATGAGGGCTCCCATGCTAACAAGTTAGTGTGTGACAATGTCGTTGCATTAAACAATTAGGCCTAAGCTCTATAATTTGCGTCTGAAGTTAGGCACCTAGCTGATCTAGGCACCTAACTTCATTTTTTAATTAGCTTAATCAGTGCTGTTAATGAGCAATAATGAGCTCACAATTGGCAAAATTTAAAATTAATTGGGTTGTAGGCGCCTACCGCTTTTGGGTATGCACCTATCCCAAGTGCCTACCAGAAAGTGGGCATGGTTAGAGGCAGTTCATGGGTGGATCTCAGGCATGTTTTACAAATTGGACTTAGGCGCTGGTAGGCACCTAATTTAGGCGCTTATATTTAAGCCAATCAAACCCTGGCATACATAGAGGGTACCTAAGATTTTGACACCTACCGGCGCCTATGTCCAATTTGGGCACCGCTAGGCATGATTCTTTAAATGGCACCTAACTGAAGAGTGACAAGCGTTATCTTTTAGAGTGGCACAGTGGTTAGAGCTACAGCCTCAGCACCCTGAGATTGTGGGTTCAAATCCCATGCTGCTCCTTGTGACCCTGGGCAAGTCACTTAATCCCTCCCATTGCCCCAGGTACATTAGGTAGAGTGTGAGCCCACCAGGACAGATAGGGAATAATGCCTGAGTACCTGAATAAATTCATGTAAACCATTCTGAGCTTCCTTGGGAAAACAGTATAGAAAATTGAATAAATAAAGAGTGTGAAAAGTTTCAGCCTCTGCTAACCAGAGCTGGTATTGTGATGTCATAATGCCTCATTCCACCAGTGCCTAAGAGCCAACCTCATCAGTGATGTCACAATGGCTTCATTGCCCTATACTTGGCTCACTTTTACTTCATTTTGATTTCTAGAGTGGTGCAGTGATTAAAGCTGCAGCCTCAGCATCCTAAGATAGTGGGTTCAAACCCACACTGTTTCTTGTGATCCTGGACAAGTCACTTAGTCCCCCATTGCCCCAGGCACATTAGATAGATTGTGAGCCCTCCGGGACATATAAGGAAAAATGCTTGAGTATCTGAATGTAAACCACTTAGACTATAAGTGGTATATAAATACTAAAATAAATAAACAAATTAAATAAATAGACGCCGTTTATAGAATCAGAGCATTAGTACTGGGCACGCCTATTCTCCGCCTCCAAACACTCCCCCGGCACTAAAACATAAAAAGTATTTTTAGCGTGTGGGAAAGCGCACGCCAACCTACCATGGGACGCCTGAGCTAGCCCCACCGCAGTGGATTTCATCCTGCGGTAAGCGCACTTTAGTGTTTACCCCAGCTTAGTAAAATGGCCCCTAACTTTGCTTCTGTATTTTGCACCAATTGTAATTTTATCAGATAACACATTACAGGTATCTGGTGGTGAAAAAAAGTTACTGCCTTTACCAATAATTGATCTTATATCAAGTTTTACTTCCAAAGATATTACAAAAATATTACTCTTCAACCAATGTTATTTATATCAATTTAAGACATTTGTATGGACCTTCTGTTTGTAACTAGGCACCACACTGCCGGTTACTTTATTCTACATCAGTCCAGATTTAATAACTTCACTGACTTTATTTCATTCTGTATTTTTTTCTTTTCTTTCATGTATTTGGATTTTTTTTTAAACGACGTATCAATTGTTTTTTTTATATATAAATCAAGCCTAATAGTTTTCCTATTCCTATTAGCGCTGTGATTATAGGGAACCCGTCACTTATCTTAACAGTAGACAGTTCCTCCTGCACCTCCCCCGACATGCATGTTTCAACTAGAAACTTTTCTTCAGGAGCGAGGTAAACGTTTGTGGGAGCAATTTCTAGCAGCAAACAATGAAGTTATTAAATCTGGACTGATGCAGAATAAAGTAACCGGCAGTGTGGTGCCTAGTTACAAACAGAAGGTCCATACAAATGTCTTAAATTGATATAAATAACATTGGTTGAAGAGTAATATTTTTGTAATATCTTTGAAGTAAATCTTGATATAAGATCAATTCATTGAGTAATCAACAGGTGATAATTATTGGGTTTTACCAATAATTGGACATTTTTTGACTGAAAGCAAACTCTAAGAGGTACTTCCCCTTGTTGAAGGTAGCAGTCCAATCATTAGACTTGGGAGATGCCACCATGATGCCTGAAAGAGCGGAAAATGAACAAGTAGGTCCAACCCAATGCAGTTCATGTTTTGACCAAAGTAAGTAAAATGGTGTCCAAAAATCTATGAACAGTTTTCCAGCTATCAGATGACCACCATTGAACGCTCACTGACATTGGCTCAGCTTTTTTTTTTTTTTTTGTCACTGTACCTTACTATAAGAAAAGTAAGACTGAAAAATAATTTGTAAAGATACTGTATAAGCTCCCATTTCAGAGATTAAAGTCCAAAAACATACCTGAATAAAAGTATCCCGTGCAGAGTCCATAGCCAACATCCCAACAGTTGAATATGAATAAAGTGAAAATTCAAAATACCAGCTCTTAACAGGACTGTACCTCTTAATAAATAGTTACGTGAACGTCAACAATGACTGTGTTTTCATTTTCAGAAATGTTAAATAACAGCTTCTTTTAATCTATCTTGAGGAGCGGGAATCAATAGAAACGCGCATTGAGAGGGAGATACAAAGGAGACAGAAACTGCCTGTACAGCAGTCCAAGAATTTCTAATTAATCCTGTGCCAAATACTACCTTTAGTTTTCTCTTAATTTGCTGTTACCAAGATCTTGAGTTTCAGCAAGAGAATGAAACACTCTATTGTTCGTCTTTCATCATCTAAAGAGACAGACTGTGGTCTAGATGCTCAAAAGTCCAAGTAAGACTAGTTAAAACCAGTCTTACTAGCACGGAAGTTCCACTTCCGATGCTCAGAAGAAATCTCCGGAGCTTCTACCGATAGCGGTAGCAGCCACCGAGAACCCTGTGCAAATGCATTACAAGGAACTCATTAATATTTAAATGAACGCTCCTTGCAATGCTGATCAGTGGCTATGGTGAGTCCTGCCACAGCACATCTGTTTGTGGATTACCTTGCCGTCTCAGCTGATCATGGCTCTGGAGCCTCGATCAGATGAACCAGCAGGGGAGAGCAGTGGTGGCAGGAGAAGGAACGAGGGGCATTTTCAGAATCCAAATATCTGAAGGACAGCGTTAAAGAAAAGTTATAAAATATATTTGGGGCCCTTTAACTAAACCGTATTAAATGGTAATGTGCGCTTAACACAGGAAAGAGGTATACCACAAAACACAAGGTCAGTACACACAAATCACCTTATATGAGTAGAATCGTGCTTACCACCAGTGAATATTGTATTTAAGTCTTAAAAACGTTTTTTTCTGCCACACAATCAACACTCTATCTTCAAGACAGCCACTATATTATATTTAATACATTTAATATTTTTTAATTGTTTTAAAAAGTCTTCAGAGTGCCAACCACCAGCCAAATAATTTTAGGCTTAGTCACTCCATTGGCATGTTTATCTTCATCAGACTTGTTTTTATTTTTACTATTCCAGTGCTCTGTGTTTTAAATGTGCACTCTGTGCTCCTTAAATATGTCTTAAATTTTATTAAAAAAGAACTTTTGTACTTATCTTCAGCAATTATCAAGCTCTATCTGAGCATGAGAGCGCTTGTTCCTAATATCGGGTGAGGACCTGTCAGCTCGATATGTTTCGCCCAGAGGCTTTTCAAAGAACGAGTCCCCTTATAATAAAAATAAGACGGTAAAGATCTTCTCCTAATAAAAAGTTTGCATAAACTGATTTATAAAAAACTACAAAAGATTACAAGAAGTTACCCCCTTCGCGTTTCCTCCGCTGCATCCCGACTGAAAATCTTTCATTCAAAGATGGCCACGGCGGGTTTTTTCGTCCTTTAAATAGCACGAGTCATCAGATACGTCATAGATGATGTCAGTGAAAACAGGAAAAAACTTACACGAGTGTCATCCATTCTAGTTCTAAATTCAATCCCAAGGGAGTTACCGTGTTGAGGGTAAATATCCAGCGCTGCTCACTAAAATTCAATCTCCTTTCAGTCAGTGTCCTTTTAGCGTTCTTTCAGTGAGTGTCAAGGTCAAGGAAAGCCAGGTCTAAATTCCTGCAACTAAGATGTGCAAGGATAGGGTGTATTCTATAACAATATGTATAGCTTTTAGGAAAACCCATGATCCGCCTATGCTCCTCCCCAGCCACGCCCACTTTACAGATTCTAATTAGTGCCAATTAGTATGTGTTAGTTGCCAATTATCTGTGCTGATTGATCTTGTTAAACAATTACATTGTGCATACAATTTGCATACACAACTTATGGCGCTATATACAGAATATGGGGCTAAGTGCTAAAATCTCTTCACACCCATTCTCTGTCCATGTCCCACCTAGTTACACCTCTTAGCAAAAGATACTATTAATGCACGTTTTCGCATGCAGAACTCCCACAAAAGGAGTTACCACATCTGCATTGGCTATTACTCGCTAAACCATACATTAACAGCCTAACACACTTTGGTAAAAGGACCCCAAATTTGAAATTGATACCAAAAGGCTGTGTGGACTTTTTGGAAGGGCAAAATTGTACAGTAGATCGAGAATTCAATGAAATCCATTAAAAAAAATTTTTTTTTACCAGGATGGAACTTTTCAAACCAACTCTGGATTTCTTCAAAATGCTTGGTTGACCTCTCCAGATCTTTCCAGGTTCATCAAATTATTTAAATGACTACACTCTCACAAAGGTATAATAGAGAGAAATCAGGGGTCTCAAGTGCTCCCAGCCAGAAGCCTGATGTGCATTACAAAGCTAATGGCTTATATAGTGAGCTATCATCGGTCCCGTTTATGTTCTCTATACCAATGCTTAGTGTTTATTTTTATTTTCTTCTATTTCTATTTTGTTCTATTTTTTATTCTTTGTTATATATATAAATAAGTTCTTTTGCCATTATATTAGAGATTACTTAGCTTTCTCCTTCTTTGGCAGACTATGTCCTATTACAATTTTCTCAACATTTCCTTCCGACGGAAGATCTCCGTTTCGCTCTTATGAGAGCTTCGTCAGGAAAGCGCCAAAGGCAACACTGCAGATAAAGCAAAACAACTTGGCTTAATAGTAAGGACAGTAATATCCAATTCACATTGAATCAATCTACTTTGGGGATCAATTTTTTAGACACTTGGGTTAGTATTGCTGGCAGCCATCTTGAATCTAAATTGTACATTAAACCAATTGATGTTACAAGTTTGCTGCAATACGATAGTTGCCATCCCACTGCACTTAAGAACAGTTTACCGCTAGCCCAATTTTTGCGCTTTAGGCGCGTTTGTACCCATATGGCTGATTTTAAATCCTCAGCCAATAGGTTAACAAAAAACTTAAAAAGTAGAGGGTACCCGGAAAAAGTGTTTAAAAAATCTTACCGCAGGGCTAAGCATAATCACCCTGAATGGCTTTTACAGCCATCTACGGTTACTAGTTTTGATAATTCCCAAAGTTTAGTAACCACAAGTGGGTCTAATATGGATGGAGAGTTTCAAACATTCATTCTTAGACACAATGTAGAGTCTGAACATATAGCCAAGATTATACGCAATCATTGGAGAATAGTCCAACGAAGTCCTTGTTTTGAAGACTCCAAATTGCGGTTGACTTATTCAAGAGCACGTAATCTTAGGGAACACCTTAGATTAAAACCAGATCTGGAATTAGCAACAAAAAGTAGCCAGGGGTTCCATTCTAGATGTGGTAGGTGCCAAATCTGCCCTTTAACTATTCAGGGTAATGTATTTGAAAACCTTGTAAATCATAGACAGTACATATTGCGCCACATTACTACGTGTAGATCAGATAACGTAGTATATATCATTAAGTGTCCATGCCAAAAAGTGTATGTAGGTAAAACTATTAGACAATTTAGCATCCGGATGGCGGAGCATAAATCTTGTTTAAATCATTGTAGGAAGGAAGCTCCACTCGTAGCACATTGCATGCAATATAAACATGTTTTTGATCAACTTAAGTGCATGGTTATTGACAAAGTTGAGGCATCTATAAGGGGAGGGGATAGAGGGAAAAAGTTGTTACAAACGGAACAGAGGTGGATTGACCACTTGGGTACCTTACAACCCCAGGGTTTAAATGTGGCCATTAATTGGCAGACCTTTTTTTGAGCTGAATACTGCTGTTGGGATTTAGTTGGGACATGGATCTTTATGCATCTTTATATTCACTTATTTACATGAAGTTACCTTCGTATGTGTGTTGGTACGGGCATGTTCTTTTTTCTTTAGAACTGCGAATCAGAGTAAAATTACGTCACGAGTGCGCTTAGACGCACTCCGGTCTAATTCCGGTTAGTTTTTCCAGAAGTGATGTCAGACGCCTTCATTGATTTAAAGTCTGGATTCTTGCCGTTTAGTTGATTCTCAACTTTGCAAGCTGTGGGGGTCTTAATGAGAAGCAGACTCTACACCACAATTGCTTACATAGCTTTACAGCACTGGGGATATTAACAGGTATGCTTGGAGAATCTGTTGTTTTTAAGTTTAATTAATTTTGAAAACTCGTTGGGCTCATGTTGTCTCCTTTTAGCTCTGAGTTGAGCTAAGGTGGTGGTTAAAATCTGGTGGCTTCAATAATAAATAAAATAAAAAAATATATAATATAAACAGTAAAGAATTATACCGCAAAGAACATAGAAAAGATTTTAGAATATTTAAAAGTTCCCATGAGTTATGCCTTGGAGCCTCGTCGAACACAAGTAGTCATAAATGTTATGGTACATGGTAATATCTAACTTTTTAAATTAATATAAATTAACAGAAAAGTTGTTTTGCTTTATCTGCAGTGTTGCCTTTGGCGCTTTCCTGACGAAGCTCTCATAAGAGCGAAACGGAGATCTTCCGTCGGAAAGAAATGTTGAGAAAATTATAATAGGACATAGTCTGCCAAAGAAGGAGAAAGCTAAGTAATCTCTAATATAATGGCAAAAGAACTTATTTATATATATAACAAAGAATAAAAAATAGAACAAAATAGAAATAGAAGAAAATAAAAATAAACACTAAGCATTGGTATAGAGAACATAAACGGGACCGATGATAGCTCACTATATAAGCCATTAGCTTTGTAATGCACACCAGACTTCTGGCTGGGAGCACTTGAGACCCCTGATTTCTCTCTATTATACCTTTGTGAGAGTGTATTTATTTGTGTGACAGCGTATTTTTATAGGATTGTAGTGTGATTCACAAATTTATAAAAGTGGTTTCATCAAATTATTTGACATATGTACGTTGAAGATACTCTCATATCTCTAGTAATCAAATATCTCTGCATCTATATGCAACTGAGAGCCCTGCTCAAGTCTCACCTGTGCTCTACCCGTGTATATACCCTCTTTGTATTTACATACTTTGTCACTTATGTATGCCCTTACAGCAGTGTCTCTCAAACTGTGCACCCTGTCACAGTGGTGTGCCCCGAAGAGATTCCAGGTGTGCCACGAGAGATTCCAGAATTTTACATTATTTTAAAAAATTCCCTTCGTAAGTACACACTAGAATAGATGACATGTACGTCGTGTATGCAAGAGTATGACAATGTTATGAGCATCTGTGTGCATAAGGATACCACTGCCCAGACAAGCATTCTTTGATATGATTGGTCCTTGAAAACTAACGGCAAGTAGTTTTATTTTTATTTTTTATGCAGTGGTTATCCTAGCTTGAGCAACAAAGCAATCAAAGGCTTTGTTACAGTTTGGATCTTCTTATCTTTGCAAACCTGGATTTTCAGCTTTGACAAAAAATTTTTAAAAAAAGAGCGAATGGCTATAGATGGTGGATGATGAAATGTGTATTTGCTTGTCAACCATCAAGCTGTGTTTTGAGTTAATTTTCACTCAAAAACAAGCACATCCATTACATTAATTAGCAATTCTATTCTATTCTATGTACTTTAGTCTCACCATTGTTACAATTACCCATACATAGCTTAAAGAACTTTAAATAAATAATTCTCAAAATTAATTTTTTGTTGCTTTTGCAATTTTATAATTTCAATTATAATGTGCCACGAAAAACATTTATTCAATTTAGTGAGCTAAAAAAAAATTTGAGAGACAGTGCCTTACAGAATAACTCGTAGGTGCTCTGCTGGTACTTTCAAGGGGAACTGTATACTTATTGTTTATTGAGAGCTTCTATACTGCTAGTAATGACTGGGTAGTCAATTCATAGTGATTTACATGAGCCCCTATACATGAAGTACAATTTGTTGTTACAATTCATGAGCTTCAGAAATGGTGTTACAGTGTATGAGCTTCTATAATGATGTTACAATACATAAGCTTCAGTAACGGTGTTACAATACAGCAGACCCTCATTATTCACGGGGCTTAGGGGCAGAGCCGGCCCGCGAATATTGAAAAATCGCAGATAACTTTTAGGGCCGGCTCTGACCCACCCCTGCCTCCCTCCTGTGTCCCGGACCTTACCTGGTGGTCTAGCGGCGACGCGGGACAGGATCGATCGTCCTACGCTCCTGTCCCGTGCAGAGCTGTCATCAAAATGGCTGCCGTGCATTCCCGTTGTAAAGTGTAGTGAAATTTATCCCCTCTTTTACTAAGGTGCGCTAACCGATTAGCGTGCGCTAAACGCTAATGCGTGCATGTTAGTCTGTGGACATGTTAGCGTTTAGCGCGCGCTAATTCGATTAGTATAAGAGGAGGTTAGGGCGAGGTAAAAATTACATCGACAGCAGCAATATTTGTTTTCTATCTGTATAACGTAGGCGTTCAAGTCTGGAGTGGAGGTGTGGCCTAGCAATTAGAACTGCTGCCTCAGCACCCTGAGGTTGTGAATTTGATCCCAGCCCGCTTCTTGCGACTCTGGACTAGTCGCCTTATCCCTCCATTGCCCCAGGTAGTACAGTTAGATTATGAGCCTGCCTGGACAGATGGGGAAAAATACTTAAAGAATATCTGATTACTGTTCAGTGTATTGTAAACCGCTTCATGAAAAGGGGTGGGGGGGGTGTTAATAAATCCCAATAAATAAATAGCAGGAATAATTTTAGTCACTCTCCATGCGGTGTGGAAATAGGCTGCCGCCTGTTCTGATCAGAAGTGCCTTTTAACATTATGTGTTAAAAGGAGACCAGCAGGAGCAACAAATCAAGAGTAGATCCAAAAGAAAAGGTAACAAACTGGGACTTAAATTGCCTATATACAAATGCTAGAAGCCTAAGAACTAAAATGGGGGAGCTAGAAGTTATAGCCAGAAAAAAGGACATAGACATAATAGGAATCACAGAAACATGGTGGTCAGAGGACAACAAATGGGATGTGGCCCTGCCAGGGTACAAACTCTACAGGAAGGACAGGGCACACAAGAAGGGGGGAGGAATAGCACTGTATATAAAGGACTCCATTGCCTCATCCAGAATTGAAACAACAATAAGGGCAGACAGTCTGGAGTCACTATGGGTTAAGCTGACAGGAGGGGAAGGAGCTGACATCAAATTGGGACTGTACTATCGCCCACCAGGACAGCCAGAAACAAACGACCTAGACCTGGAGGCCGAACTGAGACAGGTGTGCAAAACAGAAAAGGTGGTGGTTATGGGGGACTTCAACTATCCGGGAATAGACTGGGACATTGGGCACTCAAAGTGCACGCGAGAAACTAAATTCCTAGAGGCAATAAGGGACTGTTTCATGGAGCAGCTGGTCACAGAACCAACAAGAGGGGATGCCACTCTAGACCTAATCCTCAACGGGCTAGAGGGACCCGCAAAGGAAGTGGAGGTACTAGCACCGTTAGGGAACAGCGATCACAACATGATCCAATACAAATTAAACATGGGAACAACCAAGGTGAAAAGAACCACAACGACAGCACTCAACTTCAGAAAAGGAAACTACAAGGACATGAGGAAAATGGTAGGAAAAAAGCTCAGCAGCAGCTCAGGAAAGGTGAAGACCGTAAAGGAAGCCTGGACACTGCTTAAATGCACAGTGCTCGAGGCACAAGACCTGTACGTCCCAAGGTTTAGGAAAGGGTGCAAAAAAAATCGAACTAAAAACCCAGCATGGATAACATCTGCAGTTAAAAAGGCGATAAGCGACAAGAAATCATCCTTCAAGAAATGGAAAAAGGAACCAACAAAGGAAAACCAGGAAGAGCACAAAAGACACCAGAAAGAATGTCATCGAGAGGTCAGGAAAGCAAAGAGAGAATATGAGGAAAGACTGGCAGGAGAAGCAAGAAACTTCAAACCCTTCTTCAGGTATGTGAAAGGGAAACAACCAGCCAGAGAGGAAGTGGGACCACTGGATGACGGAGATAGGAAAGGAGCGATAAAGGAGGAAAAAGAGATAGCTGACAGGTTAAACAAATTCTTCTCGTCAGTCTTCACCAGAGAGGACACAACCAATATTCCAGAACCCGAGGAGATTATAAACGGAGAACAAGATGAAAGGCTGGTAAAACTAGAGGTGAGCAAAGAGGATGTCCTCAGGCAGATAGACAGACTAAAGAGCGACAAATCACCAGGCCCGGACGGCATCCACCCAAGGGTACTAAAAGAACTGAGAAATGAAATAGCAGAGACACTTCACCAAATATGTAACCTCTCCCTAAAAACAGGGGAGATCCCAGAGGACTGGAAAATAGCGAATGTCACGCCTATCTTTAAGAAGGGATCAAGGGGTAACCCGGGAAACTACAGGCCTGTGAGCTTGACCTCGGTTCCAGGGAAGATGATGGAAGCAATGGTAAAGGACACAATATGCGAATACATAGAAAACAATGGAAAACTGAAGGCGAGCCAACATGGCTTCTGCAAGGGAAGGTCATGCCTCACGAACTTGCTGTACTTCTTTGAGGGAATAAACAGCCAGATGGATAAGGGGGAATCCATAGACATCATTTACCTTGACTTCCAAAAAGCCTTCGACAAGGTACCTCACGAACGGCTACTTAAAAAGCTGTGGTACCACGGGGTGCAAGGGGATATCTACCGATGGATCAAACACTGGTTGGCGGGCAGGAAGCAGAGGGTTGGAGTAAAAGGCCAATACTCAGACTGGCAATGGGTCACGAGCGGAGTTCCGCAGGGGTCAGTGCTGGGACCTCTACTGTTCAATATATTTATTAACGATCTGGAGGCAGGGACAAAATGTGAGGTTATCAAATTTGCTGATGACACCAAACTCTGCAGCAGGGTTAGAAACACGGAAGACTGTGAAGACCTGCAAAGGGACCTAACGAAACTGGAAGACTGGGCAAAAAAGTGGCAAATGAGTTTTAACGTAGAAAAATGCAAGGTCATGCATGTAGGGAAAAAGAACCCGATGTTCAGCTACAAAATGGGGGGAACACTGCTAGGGGTGAGTAACCTTGAAAGGGACCTGGGGGTGATGGTAGACACATCACTGAAACCATCGGCGCAATGTGCGACAGCCTCAAAGAAAGCAAACAGAATGCTGGGCATCATCAAAAAAGGTATTACAACCAGGACGAAGGAAGTCATCATGCCGCTGTATCGCGCAATGGTGCGCCCGCACCTGGAGTACTGTGTTCAATACTGGTCACCGTACCTCAAGAAGGACATGGCGGTACTCGAGGGAGTGCAGAGGAGGGCGACTAAACTAATAAATGGTATGGAAAATTTTTCATATGCTGACAGGTTAAAAATGCTGGGGCTGTTCTCCCTGGAGAAGAGGAGACTTAGAGGGGACATGATAGAAACCTTCAAAATCCTTAAGGGCATAGAGAGAGTAAATAAGGACAGATTCTTCAAACTGAGGGGAGCCACAAGCACTAGGGGTCACTCGGAGAAATTGAAAGGGGACAGGTTTAGAGCAAATGCTAGAAAATTCTTTTTTACGCAGAGGGTGGTGGACACATGGAACGCGCTTCCGGAGGAAGTGATAGGCCAGAACTCTGTACAGGGGTTCAAGAAGGGCTTGGATAGGTTCCTGGAGGATAAAGGGATAGAGGGGTACAGATAGAACTTGAGGTAGGTTATAAAAGTGGTCAGAAACCACTTCACAGGTCGCAGACCTGATGGGCCGCCGCGGGAGCGGACCGCTGGGCGAGATGGACCTCGGTCTGACCCAGTGGAGGCAACTTCTTATGTTCTTATGTTCTTATGTAGATGCAGTTAAAGATGATAAGAAATCTCCCTGTCCTGTTCTATTACTATTACTCAGATTTCTTTGTTTCAAAATTGAGGGTGTGGGTGGTGTTATATAACTGAAGATGATTGCAACATATTGTTGTGCTAATGATTCTTACTCCTCCCTCCCCCACAAATTGATTGGCAGTGGGACTTTATTTAATAGAAGGTTAAAGATAAATGTCTGAAATTTTTGTGAGAGGAATCAAACAAGACTATCTCTTATAATTTTAACTTGAAAGTTGACATTACAGGCTTCTAAATTGAGGGGGGAAAGTTATCAAGGTGCAGTAAAAGGTGAGGTTTTACTACACATTAATTTCCCACAGGAGTTACCAACCTGTGGAATCTCGGTACCACAGGCTGCTTATCCCAAGATAAAGGTCTAAATCTGCCTGCAAGCCATCTCACACACAGTGTTAGTCCAGCAACCCTGGAGTACTAGGCCACCAAGCTGTGGCCCAATGATCCTGGGCCATCTCTTAAAGGGGTTGACCCTAGATACAGTAGGGGCCTTTCTCCCATCAAACCAACCTGCCATCAAAGTATCGACCCAACTAGATCCCCCCCACCAACAATTCCCCATAGCAGCCAACATTTGCCTACCAGGGAATTTTGCATAAGGTAGGCCTGTGGGGAACCTTGGACAGGAGGTTGTCATATCATGGATGGGTCTTCCATTGGGGAGATGGCCAACTCTGGGGCAGAAGCTGGCCACTAAAGAAACTATTGACATTGGTGGGGGGGGGCACTTTGATGAGGTCATTGGAGTGATATTCAGCTTGGACGGTGCGGGTGTCTGGTACATGCCTAATTTAGGTACATGACCAAAATTACACATGCAATTTTTGGAGCTTTTATAGAATTAGGAGGACTGTGTAGTAGTGCATAATATGCCATAAAACATCTTACTGTAATAGCATAGAGTATGTGGATATAACAGGAGTTAGAAAACAAGGGGACTAAGTTAACGAAAGTTACATATGAACATAAGAATTGCCGCTGCTGGGTCAGACCAGTGGTCCATTGCGCCCAGCAGTCCACTCACGCGGCGGCCCTTAGGACAAATACCAGTGCCCTATTTGAGTCTAGCCTTACCTGCGTACATTCTGGTTCAGCAGGAACTTGTCTAACCTTGTCTTGAATCCCTGGAGGGTGCTTTTCCCTATAACAACCTCTGGAAGAGCATTCCAGATTTCTACCACTCTCTAGGTGAAGAAGAACTTCCTTATGTTTGTAAGGAATCTATCCCCTTTTAACTTTAGTGAGTGCCCTCTCGTTCTCTCCACCTCAGAGAGGGTGAACAATCTCTCTTTCTCTACTAGGTCTATTCCCTTCATTATCTTGAATGTTTCGATCATGTCCCCTCTCAGTCTCCTCTTTTCAAGGGAAAAGAGGCCCAGTTTGCATGAATATAATTTTAGCTAGGGTAGGAGTGCAAGGTTGATTTTTGGGAAATCAAAATTCGATCATGTGACACCTTTGCTAAGGAACCTACATTGGCTCCCATTTCATTTTAGAGTCCAGTTTAAATGTGCTTGTACAGTATACTTTTTTAAATTATACATGGACTCTTTGATTCCTTGATCCCTTTGGCCTTAAATTCCTCAAGATCTTCAGATTGTAGGATCTTTCATATATACAAGCTTTCTTTTCTGCATTATGGAATGATCTACCTCCTCAGATAAGATCCTGTATTTTGCTTCAGGTCTTCTGAAAAATTTTGAAAACTATGCTGTTTCAGTGTTTTTTAAACAATAATTTTTAAGGGTTGTAATGTTATTTCTTGTAGATAAATCATTGTAAACCGAGTTGAGCCCTATATTTTAGGGATGGCTCGGTATATAAATCTAAGATTAGATTAGATAAACAACTCCTGATACAGCAAGTGTAGCCACTATTAGTCCTTGAGTATGTGTGACTAGTAGGCTACTTGCTTCTTCCATTAAAGACTTGGGAGAAGAGCCATGCTTTCACCTGCTTCATGAAGTATAGTCTTGCACTGAGCAAAGCTTTTCAAGGAGGGCTTTCCACAACAGAGAAGGCTTATTGGTCGATGTCACATTGAGTGATCTCCATTAGAGAAGGTGTGGTTAGGGTAGCATAGTAGTTCAGAATTCACACAGGTATGGGTCAGTATTTACACATGTATGGCTGCCATTTTGGAAATCTACACATGTGAATGTTCCTAATTAACTATAGAAGCCCTAATGTTTATTTAGTGGTGTCAGGTCAAAAGCGCGCCGGGACAAAGGCGCGCCCAGACAATTGAGCGTAGCGCACGCCGCCGCACCGCTCTAAATTACTGTTTTTAGTGCTCCGACGGGAGGGTGTAGGGGGGAACCCCCCCCCACTTTACTTAATAGACATCGCGCCGCGTTGTGGGGGGTGTGGGGGAAAAAAGTTCAGTTTACAGTAAAATGTGGAGGGTTACAACCCCCCAAACCCCCCATAATGCCGGCGCGATGTCTATTAAGTAAACTGGGGGGGTTCCCCAACAAAAACCCCCGTCGAAGCCCCTAAAAACTGTAATTTAGAGTGGCGCGGCGGCACGCACTGCACTCAATTGTCAGCGCGCGCTTTTGTCTTTCGCGCCGTTGTCTATGAACATTATTTAGTTTCAGTTTGGAGCGATAAAAAAACAACAGGTGATTAAGAAATCTATCTTCCTTAATTCCTTCTAGAAAATGAGCACTTGCAAAAATCTTATACATGCCAGAAAGCAATTATAAATCTGAAACCAACATATTGCAATCAACAAATGCATACCATTTCTGAAATGGGGAACATACTCTTAGATTTGGGCTCACCCAAGCACCGCTGAAAACATGTCACCTTGCAATTTAAGAACATAAGAATAACCATACTGGGACAGACCAAAAGACCATCTAACCCTGTAACCTGTTTCCAAAAGTGGCCAATCCAGGACACAAGTACCTGGCAGAAACCCAAATAGTAGCTGCAGATTTACATGTGTAAATACTGGGTTTCCAAAATCAGATCTTACACATTTATGTAAGGGGACATGTAAGGGGACCTGTTAACATGTGTAAATTGTAAATAGGACTTTTAAATAAGGGTCACAATGCATAGGCCATATGCAATAATCAGTCCTCCAATATATAACATAGTAACATAGTAAATGAATGAAGATAAATATAAAAACATAAGAGCAGATAAAGACCAAATGGCCCATCTAGACTGCCCACCCGCAGTAACCATTATCTCTTTCTTTGTCCAAGAGATCCCACGTGCCTATCCCAGGCCCTTTTGAATTCAATAGAAACATAGAAACATGATGGCAGATAAAGGTCAAATGGCCATAAAGACCTCAACAGTCCATCCAATCTGTCCAACAGTCACATGTATTATTAGTGCATGATTAAATTGTCTTTCTTTAAAGATATTATATAGAGAGGCCTTAACCATATATCAACTCTATAAATATAAACAAACTAGATAGAGGGAAGATAATCTATTAACACTCAATCAGGATTATGACTTAATTTTAATCATATTTTGAATATTTGTAATAACATTTTGAGTTAGACTTATTACATTAAATGCTATAGTGGCTTTCGTTTTAATTTTGAATAGAGTCAGTTTTGATAATTTGATTACTTCATATATCTATTTTGTTTAAATTGTTTTTCTTTGGCATTTCTGAATCATAGACAATAGAAGTCTGCCTGGCTCTGTCCTGAGGCTCCAACTTCTGGAGTGGCTGTGGAAGCCCCCTCCAGCCTATTCAAACCATCCTGTCATTTGCAAGACACAGACCATAAAAGTCTGCCCAGCACTTGTCTTCATGTTCCAAATTACTGGAGTTTCCATTGAAGCCCTCTCCAGCCCATCCTAAACCAAATTGCCAGACTTGTAACTGTATTCCCTGTAAACCCAAGGTACATCCTACTGACGAAAGCATTTATTTTTGAACAACACATTTTTAATTTTTGGATAACAAATTTTTAATTTTTTTTTTCTTTTCTCCATTTAACATTTCATACGGACTTAACACCATATAACCTATTCCTGACAAATCCTTCAACAGCAAAGCTCTGGCTCAAAAAACTGTTTTGTGCTTTGTTATCTGAATTAGAGAATGACATAGGGACAAATATATCCCCATCCCCACAGGAACTCAATTTCCCTGTCCTGTCCTCGTGAGTTTTGTCGCTGTCCCTGCCCCTGCCCCATTCCTGTAATCTCTGCCTTAACCGCACAATCCTCGAACACTTAGGATTCTAAAGTGTTTGAGGCTTGTGCAGATGAGGACGGAGCTTAGGCATTGGTGGAATGAGGCATTATGACATCACAAGCTAAGCTCTGGAATGTTGCTACTTATGATTTTAAAGTGTTTGAGGCTTGTGCAGATGATGACAGAATTTAGGCATTGGTGGAATGAGGCATTATGACATCACAATCTGAGCTCTAGAATGTTGCTACTTATGATTCTAAAGTGTTTGAGGCTTGTGCAGATGAGGACAGAGCTTGCAGGAATGGGGCAGGAACAGGAAAAGAACTCACGGGGACACAGGACGGGAAAATGAGTTCCCACGTGGACGGGAAAAAATTAGTCCCCGTGTCATTCTCTAATCTGAATAAAACATTTAGCAATAATTGAGATAAAATTAGCCAGCTCTTGGCATGGTTTCTCAGAAAGACAAGGTTATACCTAATAGTTAAAGAATATGACAAAGCTCTGATTATCTCACCTGCCTCTTTTAATGGAGGCCGTAGGAATTTCTATTTTAGTTAAAATAAATCATAAGAAATGGAAATGAGAGTAGAATCATTATCATTTCCAGATCAGTACTTCAGCAAAAACATTGCCTGCTCAGGCAAAAGGAAAATTAGATGGGAGTCTGTAATAAAGGAAAGGGGCTATGAGTGAAACCATGATATTGATGCAGTCATAACAAATACCATGGCAACAACGGCCTACAGGTATAGGACTACTCAACCCGGCCTGAAATACAGAGTCCAGTTCAAATTTTTCTTTCATTCTGTGATTTAAAAAAAAATATATAATTGTGTATATTACCTCACACAGAATTGTTAGCAGTTATGTTTGAAAAGCTACTGAAGGAGAAACAATATTTCCACAAATTGGTTTGTAATAAAGTACAACCAGGGAAAAGAAGAGAATAAACACACAAGAACTCATCAACCCAACTGCAATTGGCACAGGAGTGTTTACATTTCAGCATATCTTTATAGAGTCACCTTTTCTGGAATGAAAAACACTGTATGAAAACGTTCCTCGATTAACTTCCAGCAAATTCCTGCTTCAAGGCTGAAATTTATACAACTCGAATAACTTGAGTTTCATTTTCATTACAGAGAGTAATCAAATTTTCATGGGACAAAGCATTAATGTATAACACCAACCCTCCTGCATACCAACCCTCTCCTTCTTCAGCCTCGAAGAAATACTGCTGGAGGAAAAAATCCTTTATAAATACTGTCTGATCATTATTGAAAAAAATAAATCATTGCATAGAGCCATTCTGGGGGTTTTTTCCCAGATATTGCTCATAGAGATCATTAATTAAAAAAACGTCATTGTTAATCAAATATCCTAGGAACAATCATATAACATAATGAAGCGCTCTGAAGTAGATGACCAGTCCATTTATTGAAACATATGAGCACAACCTGGCCAGAAACATTAATAGGGATGTGGATTTTCATTACATTCATTTTTGTGTCACTTAAAATGTAAAGGGTAAATCAAGCTTCAAGTTTATTATGTCGTTTATATACTGCCCTAAAGAATCCCTTCAAGGCAGTTTAGAATAACTTAATTCAATAGGCAGAAAGTAGAAAAATGAAATATATTCTCGGATAGGACAGGTTGAGAGAAAGGTCATCACAAAGTAGATCTGATGAACAGCCTCCCCAAGACTACCCGACCAGGCCTCAAAACTTGGGGGGGTAGGGCAATCTCATGGGCAAAGGTGTCTGGGAAGAGAAAAGTTTGTAATCCACTTTTGAATTTTCCAAAGGACCTCTCCAAATGAAGAGGGAGAGGAAGAGCATTAGCTGCTTCAAAGGTCTTTGGCTAACTCTCTGGGGTAGGCCTGAATCCTCAGTTTGGCTAGTACAATGTCATGTTGACAACAGATTTGAAACAAATCTGACTAAATGACTAGACTGTGAGACAGTTCTGTTGAGAGTTACATTACATTACATTGCATTAATGACTTCTATTTCGCCCGTACCTCGCAGTTCTAGGCGGATTACAAAAGAGACTAAGTGGACATTTCCAGGAAGAATACAATGTAGGAGTTTTGGTTTACAAAAAAAGATAACTGTACATTTGAAGGGGAATTAAAATTCAGGGAGTTGGTTACATTTCCAGGAGGTTTGCAATTTTAAGGAGTTGTTTACATGGTTGAGTCTTTGGAGATGAAGAAATAGCAGAATAGGAACAGACTTTGTGGGGGGAGGGAATTAAAGAGGAGGGGGATAAGAGGAGGGGTTAGGACGAGGATAAGGGGAGGGGTTAGGAGAGCTGTATAAACTTTTTGAAGAGCAGGGTTTTGATTTCTTTTCGGAATGTTTTAAAGTCGTTCGTTGTTGTCAGTATGTTGGAGATGGTGTGGTCAAGTTTCGCTCTAGATGGGAAGTTAGGGGATCAATAAACAAGAGAGATACAGAGGAGATCCTGTGTGGTACACCTTATGCACTAAGGGCTCCTTTTACGAAGCCGTGTTAGCGGTTTAACGCGCGTAATAGCAAGCGCGCTAAACTGCCGGCCGCGCTAGCCGCTACCGCCTCCTCTTGAGCAGGCGGTAGTTTTTCGGCCAGCGCGGGGTTTAGCGCGTGATAAAAAAATCACATGCGATAAAGCCACTAACGCGGCTTCGTAAAAGGAACCCTAAGGCTAGGATTCTGAAGGAGATCCTGTGAGGTATTGGCAACCGATGTTTTTCACATAAGAAGGGTCATATTTCCTAGAACTGGAAAATTTCACCATTATATTTTAGACCAGGGGTGTCAAAGTCGATCCTCGAGGGCCGCAATCCAGTCAGGTTTTCAAGATTTCCCCAATGAATATGCATGAGATCTATGTGCATGCACTGCTTTCAATGCATATTCATTGGGGAAATTCTGAAAACCCAACTGGATTGCGGCCCTCGAGGACCGACTTCGACACCTGTGTTTTAGACTATTTGGAGATGTCTAATGTCTGTAATTCTATGAGGGAGCACATACAGTATTTGGATCCTCCAATATAAAGAAAAATTAATAGCTATACTGGCTCAGACCAATGATCCATCTGTTTCCAATAGTGGCCAACCCAGATCACAAGTAACTGACAGAACCCAAATAGCAGCAACATTCCATGTAACCTATTCCAGGGCAAGCAGCAGTTTCCCCCATGTCTATCTCAGCAGCAGACTTTTCCTCCATGAACTTGTCCAAACTTTTTAAAAGCCTGACCACACTAACCACTGTTACCATATCCTCTGGCAATGAGTTCCAAAGCTTAACTATTTGTTGAGTGAAAAAAAATTGTTTTAAAGGTATTTTCATGTAACTTCTTTGAATGTTCCCATCAAGAACAGCCAGTATTAATACTTCACCTTCTCTTTTGGCCTGGGAGGACAGAGATGGTTGAAAAGGTGGAGGAGTAGCTCTCTATTAAAAGACCAATATCCAAGTGACTGAAATGCAGGGAGCCTGGGGAAAGGAAGAAGTGATATGGATCACTTTGAAAAGAGAAGATGGAACTTCTATCTATGTTGTTGTGGTCTACAATTGCAGCAAATTGATAAAGATCTTGTTGCAGATATCCAGAAGTTGGGAAAGAAAGGACAGGTGCTGTTGCTGGTGATTTCAACCTGCAGTGGAATCAGAAAGAAGCAGGGAGATAGTGGATGTCCTTCAAGGGACTCTGCTCAGTCAAATGGTGATGGAACCAACGAGGGAAAAAATGATACTGGATCTGGTGCTCATAAATTGGGAAAGTGTTCAAATGGGTGCCCACCCGGGTGGTAGTGATCATCATAGAAACATAGAACATGACGGCAGAAAAGGGCCACGGCCCATCTAGTCTGCCCACACTAATGGCCCACCCCCTAACTACCTCCATGAAGAGATCCCACATGCCAATCCCATCTCTTCTTAAAATCTGGCACGCTGCTTGCCTCAATTACCTGTTGTGGAAGATTATTCCAGCGGTCAACCACCCTTTCGGTAAAGAAATATTTTCTGGTGTCGCCATGAAATTTCCCACCCCTGATTTTCAACGGATGCGCTCTTGTTGCCGTGGGTCCTTTAAGGAAAAAGAGATCCTCTTCTACCTCGATACGGCCTGTGACATATTTGAACGTCTCGATCATGTCTCCCCTCTCTCTGCGTTCCTCGAGTGAGTACAGCTGCAACTTACCCAGTTGTTCCTCATACGGGAGATCCTTGAGTCCTGAGACCATCCTGGTGGCCATTCGCTGAACCGACTCAACTCTCCGCACATCTTTTTGATAATGCGGCCACCAGAATTGTACAATTTGGTTTGATATAACAATTTGGTTTGATATAACAGCTAAAGTGGAGGGTGGCCACATAAAATTCAAGGTCCTGGATTTCAAATGTGTGGGCTTTAATAAAATTTAGGAGTACTTGAAGAAAGAGCTGATAGGATGGAAGGACATATGAGAAGTGGTCCAAGCTGTGAGAAAAAAAAATAGTGGTCTAAGCTGTAAGGAAAATAATTAAAAACAAGAGAAAAAGGAAACTGATATGGTTTGCCAAACTAATGGTAGAGAAAATAAAGGCAAAAGAACTGGTATTCATGAAATATTAAACAAAAAAAAACCCCTCAAGAAGAGGAACATAGAAAGGAATACTGGGTGAAACTGAGAGAAGCCAAGAGAGAGATACGTCTGGAGGAAGAGCAAATGCAAAAAGGGAAACATTTCAGGTTTATTAGTGAAAGAAGGAAGATGAAAAATGGAATTCAAAATGAACTGATCAAAGTTTATTTTTAATAATGAGTATTTAAAAATCTCTATCCTTATATAAGTATCATGAATAAGTATTAAAATGATTGATTAAAAATAGACAAAAATTTTAAATCATTAAGACTGATAAGAGATACAGTCATTACAATTCTGAAGGTTTCTTTGATCAATGAAAGATGCCCTCAACCACGTTAAACCAAAGGAGAAAATAATGATCCTTGGTGTAGTGTTCTGAGATCTTTTTTCCTTCACTTTAGCATGAGTATAGCATTGTGGACCACTGGGGAATACCAGGCGCTGTAGGCTGCAGGGCCCTGTATTGGGCAGCAGCAACATAGTGGAGCCAACACTGTACAGGAGAAGGCAATGGAAAACCACTTCTGTTCTCTGTCTTGAAACAAAACAAGGAGGCCTCCTCATAGTGCATGCAGCAATGGGTCGGAGGTCGACTCAAAGGCACACACACGCACACGAGTGACCTGAATTGGCCACCGTGTGGAAGGGCTACTGGGCTAGATGGACCATTGGTCTGACCCAGTAAAGCAGGGGTGCCCACACTTTTTGGGCTTGCGAGCTACTTTTTAAATGACCAAGTCACAATGATCTACCAACAATAAAATTTTTAAAAAACACAACGCACACTGTACGCATAGAAAATGTTAATCATCATTCCTATTCCAGGGTTTTCAAAGAGGTCAAAGCAGATGACTCTATGCACTATCACTTCAGTAACAACCATACAAAAATAGACAAATATACTCCCTCCCTTTTTACTAAACCACGTTAGCAGTTTTTAGTGCAGGAAGCTGCGCTGAATGCCCAGCGCTGCTCTCGACACTCCTAGGCTCCCTGCGCTAAAAACCTCTATTGCGGTTTAGTAAAAGGGGACCTTAGTGTAAAATATAGACAGCAGATATAAATTCAGACACATTTTGATCACAAAATTTAAAATAAAATCATTTTCCCTACCTTGTCTGGTATTTCATGAGTCTCTGGTTGCACTTTCTTCTTCTGACTGTGCATACAATCTTTCTTCCCTTCTTTTAGCCTGTATGCTTCTTCTCCTCCAGACCTCATTTCTTCCCCCAACTTTTCCTTCCTCTTCCCTGCCCTTTCTTTCTCTCTGCCTCCCTTTCATTTTTTTCTGTTTCTCTTCTTTCCTTCTGTCTCCCTGCCTGCCCTTTTTCTTTCTTTCTCCCTGCCCTCCCCCAAGCCACTGCCACTGCCATTGCCATTGCCATCGGGGACCAGGACCCAAACGCCACCAATAACAGGCCCCAAGCTCTCCCTGCTTCGGCCAACCAGCATTCCTCTCCCTGACGTCAATTCTGCCATCGGGAAGAGGAAGGCTGATCAGCCCAAGATCGCGATCGACCTATTAGGGGAAATGCTGCCGGGTCCTGCCTTCGCGGAAACAGAAAGTAGGCAGGACCCGGCAGGAAGAAGAACAAATGCTTGTCTCCCGCATTAGCCCGTAGCGAACGCTTGCTTCAGGGCTCTCAACATGTGCGCGCCGGCTTCCCTTCTCCCCTCCCCCCCCCCCGGACATAACTTCCTGTTTCGGAGGGAAGAGAAGAGAAGCCGGCACGCACATGTTGAGAGCCCTGAAGCAAGCGTTCGCTACGGGCTAATGCGGGAGACAAGCATTTGTTCTTCTTCCTGCCGGGTCCTGCCTACTTTCTGTTTCCGCGAAGGCAGGACCCGGTTTTTTTGTTCAGCAGCGGCAGATGACAGCTGGGCGGATCGCCCAGCTAAAAGGCCCTAGGGAGAAAGAAAACTGAAGAGGAAGGCTGATCGGCCCGTAGATCAGGACGGCAACACGAGTCTATCACAGAGCCCGGGATAGGCTCCGCGATCGACTCGCGTTGCCTTCCTGAGCTACTGGTCGATCGCGATCGACGCGTTGGGCACCCCTGCAGTAAAGCTATTCCTATGTTTTTATATTGCCGGTATAAATGGCTGTGCCTAGATTTGGGTTTTATAATGTATTCTGTAAGTTATGTGCATAACTGTGTGTCCTGCCCATGCTTCACCCAGACTCCACCCATGTAAACACCTACCTGCAAAGCTGAATTATCGTTATTTAAGCATAAGAACATAAGCAATGCCTCCGCTGGGTCAGACCTGAGGTCCATCGTGCCCAGCAGTCCGCTCAGGCGGCGGCCCAACAGGTCCAGGACCTGTGCAGTGATCCTCTATTTATACCCTTCTATCCCCCTTTCCAGCAGGAAATTGTCCAATCCTTTCTTGAACCCCAGTACCGTACTCCGCCCTATTACGTCCTCTGGAAGCGCATTCCAGGTGTCCACCACACGTTGGGTAAAGAAGAACTTCCTAGCATTCATTTTGAATCTGTCCCCTTTCAACTTTTCCGAATGCCGTCTTGTTCTCTTATTTTTCGAAAGTTTGAAGAATCTGTCCCTCTCTACCTCTCTATGCCCTTCATGATCTTATAAGTCTCTATCATATCCCCTCTAAGTCTCCTCTTCTCCAGGGAAAAGAGACCCAATTTCTCCAATCTCTCAGCGTATGAAAGATTTCCCATCCCTTTTATCAGACGTGTCGCTCTCCTCTGAACCCTCTCTAGTAACGCCATATCCTTCTTAAGGTACGGCGACCAATATTGGACGCAGTACTCCAGATGCGGACGCACCATCGCCCGATACAACGGCAGGATAACTTCTTTCATTCTGGTTGTAATACCCTTCTTGATTATACCTAGCATTCTATTAGCTCTCTTAGCGGCCGCTGCGCACTGTGCCGTCGGCTTCATTGTGGTGTCCACCATTACCCCTAAGTCTCTTTCTTGGGTACTCTCATTCAATAACATCCCTCCCATCGTATAGTTGTACTATATATATTCACATACGCATGTAAATAAATAAAATACCAGCATTTACACACATACTTGTCTCTAACGTTAGGCAACAACTTACAGAAATACCTCCAAAGCATGCAGTACATGTCACGCTAATGCGCATGGCTTCATCGTGTCACAACAGTGCATGCGCAGATGCCGTCCCAACGAGCAAACAGGTTTAGGGTTAGGGCTGGGGGGCGGGATGGGGTGTGACTCGGGCAGAACGGGATGAGACCAGGCAGAGCGGGGCGGGCCTTGGGGCGGAGCCATGGGGAGGGGCCAAATTTTTGTTTACCAAAACCTGGTAACCCTATACATTCTAAAATGAAATAGTGGCTGCTAAAATGAAACAAGAAATGAAAAGGAAACATAAATTCAATAAGCACATTGTCACTGAGGGATGTAGTATTGACCACAATCCCATTGCCTATATATTGTTGAGTATATGTATCCCCATGGCACTCTATGAGTAACCCTGATGATCATTTGTTAAAAATGGTAGCAACGCTAAAAAGAACCCCTGTTTTTCATGCATGGTGTGATGATCTACAGTCCAAGATAATCTGACACAATGTTTAATGGAAGAATCCAATGCCAATCACACGATTCTTTAGCCCAGTCCTATTATCACATAAATTCTACAAACATGCAAAAATACTCATCCAATAAAGGCCAATGATCCAACCATTTTACATGAATAAAAGCATGCTTACCCACGTAAAACCACAATTGGATTATTCCCTCTCCCTCTACATATGGGCAAAAGTTTGCGAGTGCCAATAGCATGTATCTTTTTTACTCACTTTGAAAAAAGTCAACTTGAGCAAAGTATACAAAGTGGTTGTATTTTCAAACGACTATCTGGACTTCCTGGTATGAATATCAAAACCACCACACGGACTTCCTAGTGTGCAACCTGATGATTATCAAAGGGAAATTCATTATCAAATATATGTGTCTTCACAAATTTACAAAAGGCAGGAATCCAATTCAAAATGCATTCAGATGAAAAGAAATATATTTTAACTAGAATTTCTCATCATATTAAATATTCCTCATCTATTCAGAAAACTGCTTCCGTTTTGGCTGTAACAGGGTGATTGGGTGAACCACAGTTCTTCCTGGTCCTTCTGCCAAAGCTTTAATAGACCAATCAGGATCGTGTTGCTAGTCTGTCTGAGGAATAGACAAAGGTTGGCCTTTTGGATCATCAAATCGATCATTTGTTGTAAGACGCATGATCATGAAGATACCATAGCAAAGGATCCACAATAAAACGAGCGATGTCACAAGACCCATCCATATTGCGGGGCTGAAGAACGATGCACAGTCGCTCGCATAGGAAAACTGATTATTTTTAATGTTGAATCCTTGAATCTGCAATAAAAATGAAAAGACAGGGTAAGCCAACTGGAGACATTTAAGTATGATTTGATCATTTTTGCATTGGGGATTAGAATTTGGAGGTTACATTAGTAGCTCTGTGTTCATTTTTAATAATGTACGAGTATTTGATCATTGTATAATTTTGCTAATTCTAAACTGCTTTAGGTCAAACTTTGTTCAAGGAAGGTGGTATACAAAAGGTAAAGGGTCATGGGATGAGGAGATGTTACACATGGATGAAGGGGAGAGAAAGGGGAGGGGATGATATACACAGATGAAAGGGAAGGGAAGAGAGAGGGAGAAGAATGGGGACACTCGATGAAGTTGCAGGGAAATACTTTTAAAACTAATAGGAGGAAATATTTTTTCACTCAGAGAATACTTGATATTGAAAGTCCATTGCTCTGACCCTACTTTCTTTCTTGATCTTGTAATTGTTTGTGGGGTCCTCGTTTCCTTCTCTGGTTCCTCGTTTTACCTAATTTTGAGCACCATTTGCAAAATCTGGCCCATAATTTCTGTATGCAAGCGAATCGTAATTCTCTACGGGGGCGTCTAGATCCAAGCACTAGGAAAGCACCTGTTTGAAGCTTAGTTCATAATGACTGCAAAATGATGTGTATAGATTATAAAATTTTAGAATCTGCATGTGTAACTATATGCCCCATCCATGCTTTGCCCACGCTCCGCCCATGTGCACGCCCTCCAGCAGTATTCAGCATTGCATCTTGATGCATACCTACAAAAAACCACGTAGCAAGAAATTTAGCATTTATGCGACTATGTGTCCACACGTGAACATAAATGATTACAACCCTGATATTAATGCATATTCTTGCTATCCAAAACTAGGTGGCTTCTTACAGAATTGCCACCCTTACTGTTGCTTTGGTCTTTTCTTTTCGTTTCAATTTTTGGAGTAAGACTATGGTGAACTTCTTAGTCAGTTTTCAGTTGCGTAGGAATCATTTGTTGATTTCATCTTTATCACCTGTGTTTTACAAAAAGAATGAGGCAGTTTGACATTTCTGCTTGTTGGCATTACATGCCCCATTAAATCTGCCCGTTGAAGTAACTTTGCATTTAATTGGTGACTTTTAACTTTGCACCCTGCTACTGTGATTTGCATCTTTTGTGAAGGATGTTGATGGTCTTTAAATGTGCCGGGTGTTTGGAGCTAGAAAATTATTCCGGGAAAGTCATGCACTTGACAAGAACAGATTTAAGGCTATGGTGCCCATAGGTAGATGACAAAGAGTGAGCACCAGAAATATTCTCATCTAGCGCCAGAGAGATGGACAATTTAACTGTATTTCTGTAATCTTTTCAAGATGATATTTCATTTATGTTCCACTCTCTTGGTCTCTTTTGTTTCAGAGCTTGACAAGGTTAAAGTGCTGAGAAATTACTTTAAAAAAGAAGAAACATTTCCTTTTTCGTGGAGGGAACATACAAATATTTCCTGATGCAACTAGAATCACGTAGTTGAGGTGGAGGCAATCGTCTTCAGCTAAATCCAGCACTCTGGCTTTGGGTGCTTGTTTTTTGTTTGTTTTTTTAAGTTTCCTTCAAATGTTTAATTACATTGCAGGATACAAAGGGCTAGATTCACAAAGCAAACCGATCGTGTACCGATCGGTTTACGACCCCTAAGCGACCAAATTCCACTCCAGCCTGATTTACTTACCTCTCTGCCGACCATCCTCTGATCCGCGCATGCAAATGAGGGGAGGGACATTCAAAGGTAGGGAAGGCAGCGATTCACAACACAAAATTCTCGATCCGACTCCTAAAGCCACTGCTGGGGACCAGTCGCACACCTCTCTACCGACTCTCCTGCTCCATTGCCGCCTCTGCCCTGCTCTCTGCTGCCCCGATCTCGCTGCCTGTTTCAGGGGCTGCAGAAGCCCTGGGGCAGGGGGGAGAGCGGTGCCTACCCAGACTGATCTCTGCTGCCTTCCCTGCAGTGCGAGCCCGCGGGTTTAAAGCGGGGCTGCACGCTGCAGTGCAGCCTCACTTTAAACTTGCGGGCTCGCGCTGTAGGGAAGGCGCAGAGAGCAGGTAGCATGAGGGAAGAGGCTGCCACCCCATGGATAACAGGAGGAGAGTCAGGCCCCCCCCCCAAAAAAAACCCAGTAAATCCCCCTCCCCCAAACACACGCGCAGACCATCTGCAGGGAAAGCAGATGGTCTGCGCATGCAAGGGAATCGCACACCAGCAATCCGGGCAGGCAGATGGGGGCGTTCCTCCAATCACCACCATCTGCATATTTTTCTTTAGTGCATTCATCGGACCTGCCCGGATCAGAATCTGGCCCTTTGATTTTTCTTGTATTCCTTAGGTTAATTGTATTCGTATTTTTCTATTTATTTATTTATACTCCGTCTTTTACAAGACAGGACACAATAGAGTACATACACAAACAGAATCGCATACAGTTCAACAAATCGAACATCAATAAAACAAATAAAAATGTATGTATAATAGTAATAATATAAAAAAAATTACAAAGAGGCTACCAGCGTTTTTGCATATTTCATCTTACAGAAGAGGTGTTTCTTCAACATTTTCTTTAAACTACTCAAACTTGTTTGCTGTCGTAAATATCCCGGAAGCTTGTTCCACTCCTGAGGACCTGCCCATGAAAATATGCTAGCTCTAGACACAGCTAGCCGCCGCTGTTTCACTGTCGGAATATGTAGGTCACCGAGCACAACATGCGCTGTGGTTCATATGTAGAATGCTATCCATCAAGTGTTTCGGTGCCTTATTGATGCACTATGACCAGTTCTCTTCTTTCTCCCTTGACGTGAACTGTGTTGCTTTCTTTTGATGAGCGATGTATTGTACTTGTTAGAAAAATATAAATAATAATTTTTTAAAAGAGTGAGAGATTTCCCCTCCCCGGAAATCAGCCAGCAGTATTTGGTGCCCTAGGAATGTGTCTGTATTGCTCAGGCCTAAATCTGCCTCGTGAACGGATTCTCTTGTCCAGATATATAGTATAGTGATTTCCTGAATGTTTGGATGGTGGCGTATATTTCTACGTCTGATATTTTAAAGACCCTCTTCTAGCCTTGGTTCCAATGGATGAGAAGCTTATGAGAGTGTACTGATGTCTGTGGATGTTGGACTGTGGATAAATGTGCATGTGTCCACTCCAGCCTATAACTCGGAAATGGCACGAGATAGAGGTGTAAACTTTAAAGCGAATAAAGGTGATTAAGCAGGGATGTGATTTTTGTAATCTTGCCGCTCGGAAGGTAAGTAGTGAGTGTGGTATATAAGAAAGAGACGGGTGTAGAGGATATTGAATGAGGTGCGAGGGAGAAAAGCAGATGTAGCAGAATATTCAATCCTGTTTGCATTTTTGGAATAAATTAGTTTCTTCATAGTGCGATCTAATGTGTTGGTAGCTTTCGCCTTATTCTTGCTTCCTGTCTCTTTTTGCTGGCTGTCTTTCTTTTTCACAAACAGAAAGGATAGCAAACAGGCTATAAATAAAACTCTTTGACAGAACTTACATAAGGAAACTTTTGTGATTGCTCACAAGAGAATCTACTCCACCACCCCCTCCTACATAAAATCCAAACTTCCCATCTATAACCCCACTCGCACCCTCCGCTCAAAGTCAGAGATACGCCTATGCACCCCCCCCCCCCCCCCCGGAAGATCCCTGCTCACAGAAACTGCCCACAAACGATCCTACAGCCACCTCATTCCACACCTCTGGAACCAACTCCCCCCCCAACTTAGACAACAGAACTCATTATTAACATTCTGTAAATCGGTAAAGACCCTCCTCTTCAACTAAAGATCTCCTCTGTCTTCTCCCCCCCTTAGGCCCCACCCTCCACTCTCCTATCACCTTCCCGAACTTCCAGTATGACCCTCTCTTCTCTATCCACTAACAAATTGCACCTAAACGCTTATAACTTTCCTTAAACTAAACTACTGTATTTCCCCCTTCTCTCTTTCTGCATACTCTCCCTGTATTTAATTCTCTCCAAAAACTATAAATCCAATCCCTAAACCTGTTGTACTACTTATATGTCTAGTTACTCCCCACTGTGTATGTTCATTTGTAAACCGTTCTGAGCTATTGGGAGGACGGGATAAAAATCTAAATAAATAAATTAACTTTTGAGGATTAAATTCCCTTCATTAGTTTGAGGGAGGGATGACCTGGCAACATGGTTATACTCGTAACTCTAAAAAGATGGGGCTAGAGCGCTAGAAAGATGTTCATAATTTTTTAAATGAAAACCTGGTCAGATCATTAGGGGTAATTCCAGATTGTACAACAACAAAAAAGGGGATCCAAAAAAGATCTGCAGAAAAAATCAGCCAGGAGCAACCAAAACAAAACCGCAGACTGTGTACAAGATGCAGGCAAATTTTAATATGACAAGAACACAATATATAAAACCCTTTTACCAATAAAGGGACCCGACACGGTCCGTGTTTCGGACAAACCTTCGTCAGGGGTCCATGGTAAAATAGGGGGGCTAAAAAATGCCACCAAAAAAAAAAATATTGAAGAATCTCGACGGGATGCCTATGTGTATCAAGTTCGCCAAAAAAGCCAACAGCAGTAAAGCGTATCAAAAAAAAAAAGCTGTTGGCTTTTTTGGCGAACTTGATACACACAGGCATCCCGTCGAGATTCTTCAATATTTTTTTTTTGTGGCATTTTTTAGCCCCCCTATTTTACCATGGACCCCTGATGAAGGTTTGTCCGAAACACGGACCCTGTCGGGTCCCTTTATTGGTAAAAGGGTTTTATATATTGTGTTCTTGTCATATTAAAATTTGCCTGCATCTTGTACACAGTCTGCAGTTTTGTTTTGGTAATTCCAGACTGTACCTTGAGTATGCAAGATCAGATATTGCCAGTTGTTCAATGTACATTCTTTCAGACGAGATTATTGAGTCGACTGAAACCATTACATTTGCCTTCTGATTTTAGGACGGTTATTTTGTGGTTGGACTATTGCAAATACCCTGTATCTTGCTGTTGGTCTAGAATGCTGCAGCCAGAATGATAACAGGGATTGCAAAGATTGAGCTTGTTACTCCTGTCCTGAAGGGCTTGCATTGGTTACCTGTCGGGTTTTGGATTAAGTGTAAAATCCTGTGTTTTAGTTTAAAACAATTTTTATTGATGACAAAGGCAGTACAACCAACCAAAGATAGTTAAGCTCAGCAACACAATAAGTCAAACCGAGGCATAGAGAAAAACCAGACGGCAAATCATCAAGTTTTCAACAACCCCTCATACCCAACTTCCCCCCCCCCTCACTCATTCCCAACCCCACACCCACATGAATAAGCCATCCACCAATCCACCCCACCGCTGACCCACAAACTAAACTTCTCCAGATAGGTGTGCACTCAACTGAAGTCTGTACAAGATACGACCACGGGCCCTTGGAGGCAAGACATGGAGTCCAAATCTTTACAAAATCACGACTTTTCCTGCGTGAGTGATACGCCATTCTAGCCTCCCAGCCCATCAACACCTTCAGTTTGTTCCCCCAATACCAAATAGAGGGCGCCTCTACAGATGTCCAATAAGTTAGAATATATTTCTTCCCTAGCATATAACATTTGCCCCAAAACACCTTTTCAGAAGAGGTAAGCATGGACCACGCAGAAAACTGGGCAAATAACAAAGGAAGAGCAGCCACTATAAGCGGCCTCTGCAAAAGTCCCCCCCAAAAAGGAGGCAAGAGAGATATTGTACCATGATGCACCAAGGATGTTGAAGTAAGCATTATCTTGTACCTTAATAATCGTAGTCTGAGATCAAAATCAGGGATGACACTTTTTCTAGAAAAGTATCATGCAGTACAGAGCACCAAGTAGGCCACAAACAGGTGGTATATCAAATCCATGACCCTATTTTCTTCTGCAGCACCAATAACTTATGGCTATGTACCTCAAGAACTGGTCTCAAAAAGCTATTGAAACGACATTTATTTGCACAGGCATTTTGAATGATGTGATCTTGTAATGTTGCTGCTTTTGTTTAATGACAGTCCCCCCTTCCCCCCCCTCGATATTAAGCAGGACTTAGCCAGCCGGGAACAACTCTCGGCCGGGTAAGTCACGTTTGGCCAGTTAAACAATATTCAGTGGGAGGTAGTTGGCCATCTCCTGCTAACCTCTCACTATCCATCGAGCAACACTTAGATCCTCATTCCAGAATCATCTCATTAGCCTATCATTCCGAGAAATACTTCCAGAAACAATCCGTTACTCTATCTTTGCCATGAAGCATCTGTGCTGTTTGCTCACATTTATTTGCATATATTAAAGTAGATTACTGTGGACATTACATTATTTTATTTGTATTTCTCACTACCATCCAAGCTTATTCATAGTCTAAATGTCAAGAAAGTCTTTCTGATACACAAACCAATGTTAATGGCTATCCTGAATATATAATATAAAGTAATTTAAAGATTAATGTAGGAATATTTTGCTTCCTGAAAAGCAGAGATGTTTAACAGAGAGCTGATATAGAGGCTAGCTAGACGTTTCCCCAGTATTTCATTATGCAACATAAATGTTTTTAAATGTCTTAAAAGCTATAAACTATTTCTGTATTGAAATGGATGTATTTTGGATTTTACAGAGCTGTGAGTCCTGAAATAATAACAAGCATCTCCTAGAGAGGATATCGGTTTAGATTTGCTGAGTAATTATAGCTGAAGAAACCCATATTTTTATAGTGACCTCGATTCACCTAAAATACACACACACACACACAACTTTTAGAACGCTGTGGCTGCCGTCTCTTTCTTGAGTAACTAGACCACTTTATGTGTGTGTGTGTATGTGTGTGTGTGTCCCTGACTGACCATTTGTTTCACAATGAATGTCTCTGAGTTTATCAGCATTTGTGGCTTCCCATTTTGCAGTCCACCTGTGTGCCGGGGAGGGTCATACAGGGTGTTGTTGGTGTAATAGAGGAGCCGATATGACTAACTAGAGTAGATGGGCCACAGCAGGCACACATTGTCAGTTTGAAAGTGGCCCCCACAATATTAGGTGGTAGGGGTTAAGTGAAAGGCGTACTGACAAACGCTAGGTCCCAGGTTCAGTTCCCTCACAGATGACTCACCAGGAAGTAGAATAATAGACACGACCAGAGGTGATTGCATAAAGAATATATTATAGAAATAGTCTTACAGAAAAGTAATATTTATAAGCATTACAATTAAGCAGAGAGCATTACACTTAAGCAGAGAGCAAGCAGTCTCACTGCCTTACAGAGGTCAGAGGCAGAGAGGGACATAGAAGCTTGTAGTTCTAGGAAGCTTCGTGTTAGATAAAAAAAGGGAAGTATAGACAGAGAGAGGGAGAGCCAAGACAGAACCAGAGTGCCGAGCAAAGAGCCAAAAGATAGCTTCATAGAAAAAGAGAGAGCTATTGATAGCTGCATAGAAAAAGAGAGAGATACTTGTGTGTTGCAGAGAGCAGGCTTTTATACCTTGGAATCTTATTCTGAATAGAGAAAATATTGTATCTCCCAGTATCTTTCTGTTTAGAACTTGCAAACTGTTTGAAACAATGGTTAATTTAATTAACAAAGGAGGGTGAGAAACCTGATGGGATTAAGTCTCTGGCTTGATCTGTGCACCCTTGTCATAAGCACCCTCTTAATCAGGCATTAACACCTTTTAGCTAGCCATGATTCAATCAGGGCTACTTGAAACTTAAAATATATCAATCAGGGCTACTTAAAACAGTTTCCCTGCACTAAGGGTCTATCTGCCTTTCCATGCCAGGGTCAGATTGATATAATCTCCCAGAGGCCTCTAGGCTGACACACATGACAGGAAGAGGCAACCTTATCAGAGGACATATAAGGCCAGGGCCAGTTCCCACAGATGAACAATGTCTCATTAGGTTCTGTTTTGTTAAGGTGCCCATCCACCACTTCTGCCAGCAGCTCGAACCCCCCCCCCTATTATCTTTCATGAGACAAATTCCAAGTAGGTTTACAGACTAAGGGGTCCTTTTACTAAGGCGAGCTAACCTATTTAGAGCATGCTAATCGATTTTAGCACGCACTAAATGCTAAGGCGCCCATTACATTCTACGGGCGCCTTAGCATTTATTGTGCGCTATATCGATTAGCGCATGCTAAATCAGTTAATGGCACGAAATCAGTTAGCGCGGCTTAGTAAAAGGACCCCTAAATTATATAGAAAGGAGCATCATACAATTGATAGACTAGAGAAGGAGACAAGAAGAAACGAGAAAAATAAACATTATATCAAAGGCACACAAGAACGAGCACTTGTGTTCAAGACCTAGGAAGGATTATGGTCCGATAAGATCAAGATAAAAACGCATGGGGGTTTGGTGCATCTCTGTCTGCTCTCTCCAAATGTCTTTTTTTTTCTGCCATAGATATCTCTTTATTTTGCAGAATATCTCCCAAAGAACAGATGTTTTGTCAAAGGTTGCTCTTCAGGGATTTTTTTTGTCCTCTTACTCTCTGGAGGCACAACTATACATTTGGTTAAATCCCCGTATAATTAGGGGATGAGAGCACTCCATCAAATGAAAGAGTCAATCAAATTCTTCCTGCTTCAACCCAGAGATGTATTTTTATTGTTCGTAACTAATGTATTACTAGTTCCGTTGAGATGCACTAGAGCTGAAAGCACGCTTATTTCAAAGAGAGCTGCAGTATCTTGGCAATGCTTTTAGATACATGGGCAATTTTATTTTGTTACATCGTAGTACAAGTGAATATATTTCCCTGTCCAGCAATAGACTCACTTTTCACATTATTCGCAAAAGACAGAGAACAAAGACTTACAAAGACTTCTCTCTCTATACCTACTTGCTTAGCCATCTCACACAGTATTACAAAGCAAACCATAACAAGAAAAATTTTATCTTTATGTTTATTAATGATTTGATACTCCGCCATTGCAAAAAGGTCATAGTGGCTTACAATTTATACCTAAATGAAGAGCGAAAGGAACGCCAAAATTAAAAGTAAAGTCCACAACCGAACAAGTAACCAATCACACGTGGAGGGACATAATCAAAAAAAAAAGTCTAAGTCCCCTTTTGGCCTAAGTCAGTAGACGCTGAAATTGGCAGCAGGGAAATGTCCATTCTCAAAAAAATTGAGGGTTTTTTTTTTTTTTAGAATGGCCTACCTGCACATTCAGCAATCTACTCAGCCAGACTGCCACTAGGTCTAACCCTACTCCATATTCCCGACCAAAAAATTCTGGTTGGCCCAGTTGCCAAGGCCTATGGGAGGGCCTTAAGCGCCTGGTCCAATAGACCCTAGGCCCCTCCCCAGTGCATCCCACAATGCACCGGGAAAGGGCAGGCCCGCCATTCTGAGGATGGCAGGCCTGCTGACCGGACAGACCAGGGACGCATCTGGCCGACCAACTGAAAAAATTAGTGGTGGGGTCAAGTTAGTGGGGGGCGTTCGGGGGGTTTAGGGGGTTGTGGGGACTTGGGATCCCTCCTGCCAGTATTCGTTGGGGGATGTCGGAGGGCTGTCATTGGCAGGAGGGCTTGGGATCCCTCCTGCCGGTATTCAGAGGGGTGTCGGGGTACCGTCTTTGGCAGGAGGGTCTGGGCTCCCTCCTGCCGGTTTAGGATTTTGTTGTGGGGGGTTCGCGGCAGGAGAGATTAGGCATGTCTTCTGCTGTGATCGTTGTGGCGGGGGGTGGGCAGATTTCCGGGGCTGCTTAGCTGATTGTGGCAGCCGCGTTAAGTTCAGCGGCCCCTATTCGGAACTTATACCTGTTTTGACTTGGTGTAAGTGAAAACGTGTAAGTTCTGACTGGGCGATCTCCTAGACTTTTGGTTATACTTGCAGTACGACTAAATCTAGGTCAGCCCACCTCCCGCTCTTTCCCCCTCCTCTAAAAATGCCTCTTTTCGCTCTAGGCGTTCAGAGGCAGGGGAAAGGATTAAGCTGGTTTTAGATACGTCTAAAACCAGCTTTGATTATCGGTACTTGGACGATCTGTCTTTTTGATTGTCCAAGTACCGATTTAGGCCACATTTTGAACATTTGGGGTTTTTTTTATTATGAGCCCCATAGTATCCAATTGTGCCATGTAATTCGAATCAGTCTTCCCATAGAGAGCAGTTAAAAGCCATTTTAAAGAAATGTGTTTTTAAAAGAGACTTAAATTTTAAAAATGATTGTTCTGCTCTAAAAAAAAGGAGGTAGGTTATTCCATAAAAAAGGGGAAATAAAAAAAATAAGTTGATTTTCGAGTGGATTCATAATGAGCTAGTTTAGGAGGGGAAAGAACAAGTATATTAGTGTCGAAGGGCCTCAAAACACGAGCGGAAGTATACGGTATGGTAGCGAATGCTAGATAAACTAGCTCAGAAAAATGAAGTGCTTTAAATGTTAAACATAAGATTTTAAATTGGCATCTGAACTGGACAGGAAGCCAGTGCAATTGAATCAATAGAGGAGTGACATGATTGTATAATTTTGCTCTACAGAGCCGCTGAATTTTGAAGGGTCTGCAAGCGATGTTGATTTGATGACATGATCCCGCTGTAAACAAAGGCATGAACCAAAGTATGCACAGCACGAAAATCCAAAACAGAACTAAAAAGTCTGATTCTTCAGAGCTAATAATAGCTTTTTTTGATTCATATATCACTTGTCATCTGAGAAACGTTGCAAGGTAAGATACAGAAAATTATGCTCAAAGGAATCATCCAGATAAGACTTTCATTCTCAAATTCTGGCAATAGCTAATGAATAGATTATGGCCAAACAAATCAATGTTGTTATAAAAAAGGGAGAAGAGAGGGACAGACTGGAGACAGGTTTTGATATACAGTAGAGAATGACACGGTGGCGGTTTACCCGCGGCCACCGCATTTTAGCCGCGGGTCACCCGCCGAAAACGGGGAAGAAAACTAGCAGTCGCTGCGGCGATGGGGACAAGACCATTCACCGCCCGCGGGGCGGTGAATGGTCTTGTCTCTGCAGTGAGGTATCAAGGATCGCGCGGTCCCCGCAGCCACCGCCCGCCTGCCCGTAGCATTTAGCCAGCTCCCTCCCTCCACCTCACCTTAAATTTCGAGTTTTCCGGCTTCCTTTTTTCCGAGCCGCACGTGTTCAAAAATCCGTGCACGCGCGGCTGCGCGAGTCAATCAATCTTCTCCTCTGACGCAACCAGAAACAGGAAGTTGCAGGAGAGGAGAAGTTTGATTGACTCGCGCAGCCGCGCGTGCACGGATTTTTGAACACGTGCGGCTCGGAAAAAAGGAAGCCGGAAAACTCGAAATTTAAGGTGAGGTGGAGGGAGGGAGCTGGCTAAATGCACGGCTTTTTGAACGCGTGCGGCTAGGGAAAAAGGAAGCCGGCAAACTCGGAACGAATATAAGGTGAGGTGGAGGGAGGGTGGGGGCTGCTGGACCATTCTTCATTATTTTGCCATACTAATTCCATTCTATGTTAGGTGCCACGGACTCAGATTCGAGTCCTAGCGATGATGAGTTAAAGATCCCAAAAGAAGCCAACTTCTAAATCCAGTGGTTAGAGCTACACTACACTCCTTGTGACCCTGGGCAAGTCACTTAATCCCTATTGCTTCTGACACAATGGGCAGTTCCAAAGACCAAGACTGGCCAGTGTCAAAGACAGGATGCTGAGCTTGATAGACCCTTAGTCTCCACTGTTTTTAGTGATCAACAAAGTTCTATGTTTCTATAATCACCCTAATTCTGTTATCATTGGACTAGATATTCAAAATGATTTAAATGGCCAGGACAGGTTCCTGGCTGTTCAAATCATCTGTCCAGGGCTAACCAGGCATTTTCAATCTTCATGTTCAGCCCAAATGGTGTCACACAATTCAGCAAAAATACCCAATGTTGTTCCTCATAATTTAAATATTGCTCATAGAAGGAACAACATTGGGTATTTTTGCAAATGGAAGTTGGAGGGTTAATTCCCTTGAAACAGCCAATTGAGTGAAACATGAATTCATGCTGGGACACAAGATAGGTTGAATTTGTTTTGAATTTAAAAAGAAAAATGATCAATGAAGAATACTATAATGGCAAGAAAATATAATGATAAAACAGCAACTAATTTTGCCTATTTTTATATATTAAAAAAGTACTACATAAGGTGAATGTCCATATTGCTGTCTGTTGTTCTGCTGAGCACTGGCATTGAAACAGCAAAATGCATTTATTGCATACTTGTCCTCTGTCGGAAACATTATGGTGGTATATTAGTTGTGTTAATAAAAATTTATAAACAAAGCCCTGCCAGCTGAACATCTCTTTCTCTAGTTCAGCAGCAGGAACTTTGATTTATAAGAATGGAATACGCTAAATATTAGAGTACTAAGGCTTATATGGATGCTGCGGGGACAGTGACGGGGTGGTGAATGGGATGGCAGTGGCGGTGACGGGGCGGTGAAAGGGATGGCAGTGACGGTGACGGGGCGGTGAATGGAATGGCGGTGACGGGGCGGTGCAGAGGATGGTGGGCCGGGGACGGGGCGGTGACGGGGACAGATTTTTTCCCCGTGTCATTCTCTAATATACAGTATACTATATACAGTATAGTGGCAATATGTGGCCACTATATCATGGTTGCTATTTTACTGTTGGGGTAGGATTAGATGAGATTAGTTTTGGTGGGCTAGGGATAGAGTAATTGGGAATAGTTTGGGGGGGTGGGAAGAGATAGTTCGGAATGATGTTTTTTCTGTATTGAGTTTTGTTGTTTTGGGGGGGGGTTTCCATTTCTTTTTTTTAATTCCAAAAAATTTTTATTGAGTACAACAGAAAACCAACAATAAAGTAAACCATACATAACAAATTGTGGCACTCATGTTTCATTTTCACCCCATAGCACTCTCCCCCCCCCTCAACCCCCAAAAGCAAAAACAATGAGGCCCAGTGTAAAAGACCCAACATCGACCCAACATCAAGAACACAGAAAACAAAGAAGACCCCCAAACCAATCCCCCAAGACACTCTTTCAAAGAAACGAAACAAGATATCCATCCAACAAACATGAGAATAATAAAAAAATAGCAAAACACCCCCTCCCCCCGCCCACCTCCCTTGAGTTTTAACTTAAAATCAATCAACTGCTAGGCGCCACTTTTAGAATCCCGCCTAGCAGCACCTAGGTGCACTTAGGCATCGTAGAAGTAGGCGCCCGATAGATTAGGCCAGGTTTTACTTGGCATAATTACCAGCGCCTAACTCAGACGCTTAGCGATGCCTATATCAACCACAACTATTCACTGTCCCCTAACCATGCCTACTTTTCAGGTAGGACTCGTTAGGCATCAGAGGGCACCTTCACTTAAGGAGTAGCTAGGTATCCTAAGAGTTTGGTACCAAACTCATAATTGGTTATTTTAATTTTAATTTATTTTTTTTTTATTGACTGAAAACCGGAGTGGTCAATTTCCATGCCAATTAGGCCCATTTTAAAAAATTGAGTGTAGATTCTGAAGTTAGGCATCGCTAGTTGATCTCAATTAGGGTGCCTAGTAGCATCTGATGTAAGCGTCCTATACAAAATCTGGCCGTTAGTAAATTAACTGATTAGCACAGGAATGTTCCCTCTCCGCCACAAAATGCCCCCTCAAAAAAATTACAAAAAAATAATTAACGTATGGTTAGCACGTGCACATACCAAAACTGATATGTGATGCTTTAGGGTGTCCCATATTAGGAGCAAGTTAGTACCTAACAAGGCTTAATTAAAAGGCCCCTAAAGGTGTCCCAACAATCCCCCTCAGTCATCCTGGTCTGTGATTCTGTGTTTTCAGTGTGTGCAGCAGAAGTAATCATTCTTGGAATTACATGCAAACTGATGACATGTACTCACTTGGAATTCAGTGATGAGAATATCCCAGTTCTGTGCGATAGTATTCTCGGGACCGAAACTGACAGAAACCAGTCTTGCACCATCCTGCTCACTGGTTCCCACCAGCTGACAGTGGAATGAATACTCTGCAGGAGCTGAAGCCGGGTTGACGCTAAACTCAGCAACTTGATTTCCGTCTTCAAAAATCTGAATAAAATCTAACGTAGACCAGTTTCTAGCTGATCCTGAGTAGAACTGGTTAGTCAGAAGAAATCTGAAAGAAAAACCAAAAACTGTGTAATAAAGAACTCAAAAACCAGAAGTTTAGTGCTCATTTGACTGGTCAACTCCCTATACAGGGACATCTAAAAAAAAAAAAAAAGAGTTACAAGCTATTCAGACAGTGGCGTAGCAAGGGAAGGAGGCGTCCAGGATGGTGCGACCCCTTCCTCCTCCCCCCCCCCCCCCCCCCACTGCGTGCACCTCTCACTTGTGTATTTCTTGAAATCTTGGCCAGCAGCACCTCCTCCCTACTCCTCGTGCCACCCTCATCTCTCTCTCTCTGATGTTACTTCCTGGTCCCGTGATCAGGAAGTGACTTCAGGTGAGCCAAGGCCAGTGCGAGCAGCAGGGAGGAGATGCTGCTCAGAGCCAGAGAAGATTTGAAGAGGTAGGTAGGTGGAGAGGACGAGAGGTGCCAAAGCTAATGCCCCTGCCCAGACAGCTCCCAGGGTAATCTGCCCTCCCCCTCAACCCCACCCCCCACCCCTCACCCTTTTCTACACCACTGTATCCAGACTTCTTACTGGTGTTGTAACTCTAAAATAACATCAGTGTAATATAGAAAAGTATTCCGAAATAGGAATAATTCATGAGGCTAGCGCATTGTTTCACATAAACCCATCCATAGTGCGGGACTTGAAAGTGAAGGAGTTAGCAGAAGCAGCAATGTCTATATACATGAATACATCTAAATAAATGATGAAACAGAGGAGCCAGGCTGAAATCACAATGTATTTCCAGAAGATACGGAGTGTCCCTGCCTGCCCATCCACCTCTTCCACATCAGTCACTGATGAGGAGGCACTCCCTTTGTCTCCTCCTCCTCCTCCTCTTCCTCTTGCAATGCATATAGAACATGTACAGGATGATGAAGATCTAATCTAATCTGAATTTTTGAATCGCACTTATCCAGTACAGATTCAAGGTAATTTGCAAGCTAAGAGGCCCATATAGTAATAAGGGGAATTAAATTTACATCATATTAATGAGTAAAAGTTACATAGGTAGATAATGAGTATAGGTTCAAGACAGTTCACCCTTAAGAGGCCTATAAAGGCAAAGGTTAGTCATAGTTACATTATCATGGAAGGATGGTATATACTAAATCAATCCTCCTCAACCAGACACAGAAGATCCCGCTCACTATTCACTCACCCATCATCCAAAGATGTCAAACGAAAAAAACTTTATGATAACCTAATAGTCTCCAAAGCAGCTAAACTGGACAGACAAAACACCACTCTGTTATCTTCGACCACAGACTACAAAGCCTTCAGAAGAAACATTAAAACCATACTCTTCAAAAAACACATAAAATCTATCCAGCACAACCAATCCCAACCCAATATCCAACACTCTATTCACCCTTAGATCTCTCTAATACTCTTTTATCTACCAAACGTTATCTAAAACCCATAATTTCACCCTATTCTTATCTCCTAAAGACCTCCACTTCCCTTTGGTAACTCTTTACCCAATATATATTACCTTAAAATTCTATGTCATCGCTTATTCTATTCCTTCAAATTTTGAATGTAATTTTGTTTTAGTTTGGATGTAATCCGCCTTGAACCGCAAGGTAATAGCGGAATAGAAATCACTAATGTAATGTAATGTAATATACAATTACAAGGAGGTGTCAATTGTAGATTCTCATGTGGCTTGGACCTTTATTGGGAGATGATGGTCATAGTTAAGCTAATGTTTGTCACTCTTGGTTTGGAGGGGAAGCTGAGTTACTGAGTTGTAAGGAATTTGTCAAACAAGTATGTCTTGAGTTTTTTCCTGAAGGTGAAGTAGTTTGTCTCTGTCCTTATAGTTGTGGGAAGACCGTTCCAGGTTCTTATGGCTGCATAAGTGAATAGGGTGTTAAATATTCACGTGCATTTCACTCCATCCCCTGCCCGATTGGCCAGCAGCAGCGCTTTCTCCGCACCCCCCCTCCCCCCCATGTGCAGCATCTTTCTATCCATCCCTGTGCAGCAGAACCCTACCACTATGAGACTGACATACCGTACCTCCGAGGCCTCCAAAAACAGCAAGGACAGCAGCGCTCTGAACGGGCTGCTTTGCAGCATTCCCCACCAGGACCTTCCCTCTGCCCCATCACAATTTCATAGTGCCTCCCCCCCCCCAGTCCACACCTGGGCCCTTCCATAATTGGAGGGCTTGCTACACCCCTGGTCTATGGTGTATATACATACTGAATCATTCCTTTAAAAAAGTATGCACACATGCTGCATAACAGTGAAATTATATTTGGATTTTAAGCAAATCACATCTGATTTCATGTTTAACTAATCGTAAGTTTATCAATTAGGAGAATCTATGGATTAAAAACAGATTGCATAGGGTCAAATCAAGAGATGTTGTATGTTCCAATCTTTTCTTTTATAGGCACTCACAAATGTAAATACTTTTTTTTTCTTCTTTCTTTTCATTTTATAAACATTTGCAATACGGACACAAGAAGGCACATCTTCATCAAATCTCAATTTATCAGCAAGAGTTTGTGATACACAAAGATAAAAACAAAAAGGAAGACATACCTTACTTCTAAGCTCGTGTTTATGTTCTCAAGATTAGTATATTTTAAGGACAATCTAAAACGGAAAAGAAAATAATTATAAAGTAAATTGCAGGCACCTTCTGTGAATCTTAATTACTATGAAACCTTATGATGCCAATCAAGCAATTTATAAGAACTCAGAAAAAAAATCCAAATGAAAAAAACTGTGTTTTTGGAATACAGTTGAAAGAAGACAAAGATATACGGTACGAGTCATATACTTAAATAGAAATCTAACTTTTCAGAACATGATGGGAAGGATTCTGTGGATCTCTAGAGAAACCTGAGAAATTTCTGGGTGCTGGCCCCTTCCCTTCTGTTTTCTGCAGGCTTCCTGTGGGGGGGGGGGGGAATGAAACAAGTTGTTTCATGAATCTTAATACAGTAAAACCTTGGTTTGCGAGCATAATTTGTTCCGGAAACATGCTTGCAATCCAAAGCACTCGTATATCAAAGCGAATTTCCCCATAAGAAATAATGGAAACTCAAGACGATTCATCCCACAACCCAAAAACTTTGATAGAAAATACTGTACTGTAGTACGTACTTGGGTGTCAGGTCAAAAGCGCACCAGGACAAAGGCGCACCCAGACAATTGAGCACAGCGCGGGGGCGCACGCCGCAGAAAATTACTGTTTTTAGGGCTCCGACGGGGGGGCGTGGGGGGGAACCCCCCCATTTTACTTAATAGAGATCGCGCCGCGTTGTGGGGGGTTTGGGGGGTTGTAACCCCCCACATTTTACTGAAAACTTCACTTTTTCCCTGTTTTTAGGGAAAAAGTTAAGTTTACAGTAAAATGTGGATGGTTACAACCCCCCAAACCCCCCATAACGCCGGCGCGATCTCTATTAAGTAAACTGGGGGGGGCTCCCCAACAAAAAACCCCATCGGATCCCCTAAAAACTGTAATTTTTTTCGGCGCGCACCTCCGTCTTGCACTCAGTTGTCGGCGCGCGCCTTTGTCTTTCGCGGGGTTGTCTATGAACCACGTACTTGTATTGCAAGACCTCGCAGTGTCTTCAGCTCAGTTGTGGTGACGTGCTGTGTGTATACGCACTCGTATTGCAAGACATCGCTCATTTATCAAGCTAAAATTTAATAAAACATTTTGCTCATCTTGCAAAACACTCGCACACAATCCATGGTTTTACTGTATTTTCTTTGGGGGAATCAGGTAACTTCAAATGCAATAATGCAAATGCAGTCACTTCTTTGCACAACCTTCATCTAAACATGTGAGGCCCTCAGGTATCACCTAGTTTGTCAACCTCTTAGGGATGCCCTCGGTATGCACCATAAAATTACTGACTGGGTTAGGAACTGGTTTGAGTAAAAGGCTACAGAGGATACAGGTAAATTGTATTTTCACTGATTGTCCGGTTTCTCTTTTATGTAAACCACCTAGAACTGCTGGTGATGGCGGTATAAAAGAATAAAGTTATTATTATTATTATTAAATTGAGCCCACTCTGTGGAAATGGGTTATTACCAGTGATATGCCGCAAGGTTCAGTTATTAAGCCAGGATTTTTTTTGTTGTTGTTGTTACTTTATCTTTAAATCTTTTTATCAAACAAATGCACAAAATACAACTATTGCTTACAATGCTAAGTATATAAGATTATACCCTCTTCCAACCACTCTCCCACCCTCCCGATAAAAGTGTACAGCAAAACTCAGAGACAGGTGGATGTATGCCATAAGAGAGAATCATTTTAAATGTTCAGTAACTATGTACTTTCAGAGCAAGGGAGTCCCAAAATGCTCTCCAAGTTTGTTTAAACTTCTTTCAGGTAGAAAATCCAGTCTCAGATTTGAACCCGCTCCCTGTCAAGCAAGGAAATCATCTGCATCCTCTAGTTCTTTTTAACATTTTTATAAACGTTATTACTGAAGGACTGTCTAGTAAGGTTTGCCTCTTTGCAGATAATACCAAAATCTGCAATAGGGTAAACATCCCTAATGGTGTGGATAACACGAGGAAGGGCCTAGCGAAGCCTGAAGAATGGTTCAGAATTTATCAGCTAAGAATTAATGGTTAAAAAAAAAAATGCAGGATCGTGAAATTGGGCGGCAAAAAATGGAGTGAATAGTATAAACTTTAGGTGAGTGTTTTGCAAACTCTTTCCATTGCTGCAAACTTGGGGCTACGTCTACAGGGCCTCTGAGCATGCGTGGATGTCGATCGGTGATGTCATCATTTCCACACATGCTCAGAGGCCCTGTAGACGCTACCCTGAGCTCGGGGGCCTGCCAAAACCTGGACAAACTGATAGGTTTTGGAAAGCCCTCCATCATTGGGGGGGGGGGGGCAGGGCAGAGAGGAGGAGAGGCACCGGCGCCGGTGCCAGCAGTGACTGAGTTGTCTCTTTCGTGGCACACCTGGAATCTCACCACGACACACTATTGTGCCGTGGCACACAGTTTGTGATACACTGCTTTAGGGGGGTGAAGAACTTTTCGTGCATAAAAGAGAAGCTGGATTTCAGTCCGATCATAGGCGATGATCATAAGATGGCCAAACAGGTAGAAAAGCAGACTAACGATTTATGAGAACCCTCTGGAATGCAGTTTTAATAACACATATTTGTGTGCTGAAGACAGGCTGTCATTTGAAGTGTTCAGTATCTTTTCTCAGTCACCTTAGCAACCTCAGTCTGATCTTAGTGGTTCTTAACTAATGAATATGCATGAGCAAAATTCCCATGCTTACTACATAGGCAAATCTCTCAGGTGCTCAAGCATTTTCCCTCTGTCCTAGTGGGCTCACAACCTATCTGATGCACCTGGGGCAGTGGAAGATTAAGTGATTTGCCCAGGCTCACAAGGAATAGCACAGGGTTTGAACTCACAACTGTAGTGTGCCGAGGCTGTAGCTCTAACCACTGCACCACACTCTCCTCCACAAAGCATAGAAGACTGGTGCCAAAACTCATCTGTGCATGAGCCATGCACGTTCCTCCCCCTTTAACTTCCCAATGTTCAATACTAACAGTGCGCATATAATTTGCATGTTGTTAGTTTTGAGGACTGGGGGGGGGGGTCTGCACTGTTCCTGCGGCATTTCCCACCGTCCGCGTTTTGAGCTTCAGCCAACGAGCTGCTTTTTTACATTGGGCTAGATTCACTAGGCAAACCGATCATTTACCGCTCGGTTTGCACTCACTTTCCTACTACGGCTCGATTCACTAAACCTTCCTCCAGACCCCATCCGCACCCAATCCGATCTGCGCATGCAAATGAGTAAAAAGGCATGTAAATTTCTTAAGGCATCGATTCATGAAACCTTTTCGATCCAAAAAGTTTTGACTGCTGAGGACCAGTCACTTTACGTCCTCGCCAACTATTCCTACCTAGCAACTGCCGCGGGCATGTTAAGAACCCCATAAAAATATATATATCTACCCCGCAAAAAATCCCAAATATATCTAAACTTTAAATATATGTAAACTTTCATGTACATAAGTGTTAGAAATATTTTTTTGATTTTTTTTTTGGAATGCGTATAACGAGCGCGGGAGTGAATCTCGGATTTGTAATGCGCATGGCGAGAAAATCACGGATTAACCCCGTGCTCTCCTTGCACATTCTACATTTCATATATCAATGCCAAATTAAAAAAAATAAAATAAAAAATAACTTTTAAGGGCCAGCTATCCCTCCCCCCCCTTTCTTCCAGCTAGTTTGTTGCGTGCATCTGATGTCATGGGGTCACCTTTGGTTGCTTCGTGCTTCACGGCAGAAAGAGCCACACACCCTCCTGGGATTCGTAGGCTGTATATAACAGCGCGTGATCCCAGCGCATTCAACTGCTGTTAATTGTTGGGCCTTCTAGCAACTTAACAGTTCTTTTCCTGAGAGAAATGTTAAGTTGTTTGGAAGCGCGCAGTAAACTTCGAGATCGATCTGTAAAAAAAGGACGAACTCGAAGAATTCCACTGCTCGCTCACAAACCTCCGATGCTGTTTCTCCTTAAACCTCTCCAACAAATTTTTCAAAAAGCTACGGTCACAGCTTATACAGCTTGCAACAGCACTTAAGAAAAAAAGAGAGGTTGGTAAAAATTACAGTTCTTATATTGCATTTTTTACGTCAACAATGCTATGCGGTAGACGCATTCGGAGCCCGCCAATGACATCCGCGATTATACCCCACCCCATTTCTACACAGTGAAGTCCTGAAAAGCCAGCGCATGCTAGCTTCAAAACCAACAAGGAGACAGTGCGCACGCGCGTCGATCGATGTTACAGCGAGACGTGGGGCACGTGTTTACGATTTGATCGTTTGCTTGGACAAGCTTTTACTGGCTCAATCGGCCAGAATGACTCGGAAGCAGATAGGACACGAATAGGACCGATTTGTGGACTTTAGTGAATCTAGTAGTCCACTGAGTCCTGTGAAACTGGGGCAAACAAGTGTTTCAGACTAGAGAGTTGCGCGGGGACAGAAATCCCACCCATCCCCGCTCGTCCCCACCAGGATCCTCTCCGTCCCCACCCGTCCCCGCCAGGATCCTCTCCGTCCCCACCCGTCCCCGCAAGGAATTACCTCCATCCCCGCCCGTCCCCATAAAAAGCAGCAATTACCGTATTTTCTCGCATATAACGCGTGCGTTATACGTGGTTTTTACAAACCGCGCATACCCTTACGCGTTATACGCGTGAGCGCGTTGTACAAAAATTTTTTTTACATAGTTCCCCCCCCCCCGACGCCCGATTCATCACCCGAAAGGAGCGCTCGCACTCCCACCCCGAAGGACCGCTCGCACCCCCACCCGAAGGACCGCTCGCACCCCCACAGCCTCCCCCTCTCCCCCATGGAGAAGCTGTCTACCTTGTTTCCGGATGCCAGCCCAGCTGCTTCCTCTGCCGGCGGTCCTGCCCCTTCTCAGAGCCCTGTGCTGCGCAGCTTCCTTTTCAGGCAGTCCCGCCCTTTCTCTGATGTCAGAGAAAGGGCGGGACCGCCGGAAGAAAAAGCAGCACAGCAGGGCTCAGAGAAGGGGCGGGACCGCCGGCAGAGGAAACAGCTGGGCTCGCTGGCATCCGGAAACAAGGTAGACAGCTTCTCCATGGGGGAGGGGGGTGAGGCTGTGGGGGTGCGAGCGGTTCTTCGGGTGGGGGTGCGAGCGGTCCTTCGGGGTGGGAGTGCGAGCACTCCTTCGGGGTGGGGGTGCGAGCGGTCCTTCAGGGTGGGGGTGCGGGTGCGTGCGAGCGGTCCTTCGGGGTGGGGGTGCAAGCGGTCCTGCGGGGGGGTGAATCGGACGTCGGGGGGGGGGCATCAGGCTTTCAGGGTAGGGACAGGACTTCAAGGAGGAAAGGAGAGTCGGGGCGGGCGAAAACAGAGTCAGGGTCTCCAGAGGAGAGTTGGGGCGGGCGAAAGGAGAGTCGGGCAGCATGCGCGGTATACGGGTGTGCGCGGTATATAAAAATTTATGTACATAAATATGTGTTTTTTGCACGCTATACCCGTGTGCGCGTTTTACACGGGTGCGCGTTATCTATGTGAAAATATGGTACTTCTGACAGGATCATCAATTCCACAGTTTCTTTTGTGTTTGCGCTGCTGTTTTCCTTGTGGAATCTCTTTGGTGGAACCCTTTTTTTGTTTTCTGTTCAGGTAATTAACTTATAAACCCCTTCTTTTACTAAGGCTGACGTGTCCATTATATTACATGGACGAACCCTGCTTCTAAAGCCTTCCATCCCCATGGGAGTCCCGTGGACCAGAGGGTGATTCCCGTGGGATTCCTGCGGGATTCCCGTGATCTCCGTTCCCATGCAGACCTCTATTTCAGACTGGGAGCAGAGAATTTTTGGCTTCTTTTTTCTTGCCACTGACATCACACTCGTGCACATTCAGTGTGATTCCCTCGCCTTTTCTTTAGGGGGTTGATGTCATTTAAAATGATTGTACATGTTTGAAAGGGGATAACCAGTCTCCTGTGTAGAGGAATGAGACAGACATTACCGTCTTCAGCTTGAAAGTAAGTAGGCACCAAGCACTTCATTAAATGCTCATTATCTCTCATTTTGCTTCTACTTGGCCTCCCACACACCCTCTGCTGTAGATCTCCAGTTTCTAATGCCAACTTCCTTTATAGTCTGCCTTTCCAAATAGCTTTTCACCAGGCCATCTTCTAACCTTAGAGTGGGTGAATCAGACCTCTTTGATGTTATTGGCTAGACATCCTTTTGATCCTTTGGGAGAACTGTTTTCCTGGCACAGTGCAGCTATTATTTTCAATTAAAACATGCTTTCAAAATAATTATTTTTTTTTTTTTTAAAAAAAGAAAGAAAATACTATAAGAAACTACAATACACTTAAAGTCAAACCTCAGTTTTGCAAGATGAGCAAACTTTAACTCGCAAAACGAGCGTTGACTCGATCAACGAGCGCGTCCACACCGGGAACCAGCTTCTCTCTCCGCGCGGCCCACCCCCAAACCCTTACCTCCAGCGGACACCGGCACTGGCACTGGCAAACAGCACACACCTCTCTCCCCCCATGGCCCACCCCAAACCCTTACCTCCAGCGGGCAGCGGCAAACAGCACGCACCAACCCACGCCGGCACCACCGCCTCGCCCATGCCGCTGGAAATAGGAAGTGAAAGCAAAAGGGGGTGGAGCTTGGCCGAGGGAATGCTGCGATGCTGGTGGGAGCCAATTCATCTGACCGCGGCTGTTAAGGCAGGCTCAAAGGCAAACCACGGAGGTGAGAAAGAAAATGGGAGGGATGGGGAAAGCAAAGAGAGAAAGATGATGGATGGGGAACAAGAAAAGGGAAAAGATGGTCTGTGGGGATGGAAAGAGAGGGGAGTACAAATGCTGGATCTAGTTGATGAGGGGAGTGAAGAAGAGGGAGAAATGCCGAAACAGGGAATGGGAGAAGTGTTAGACCACAAGAAGAGAGAAGAAGGGATATGGGTCGGGGGGGGGAGGGGGAGGGGAGGAGAGATGTATTAAGTCACTGAAGTTGAGTGCAACATAGGCTTCTTTGGGGGATGTAGAACGAATCATCCGAGTTTCCATTACTTCATATGGGGAAACTCGCTTTGATATACGAGCGCTTTGGATTACGAGCATGTTTATGGAATGAATTATGCTCGCAAACCAAGATACCACTGTATAGAGAAAATAAAACAGTTTTTCTGCAAGGTCATGTTTCTTCTACGTTGTTTGAAGCATATTGATTTTACTTACGTCGTATTAGCGTCCGAGCAATAAGATGAACTTGCGTCCACATCCTGAGAGATAAATGTTTCATTTGCCAAATAAAATGGCTTGCGTCCGACAACTTTGACAGTGAAGTTGGTGGCATATATCAGAATACATGTCTCATTTCCACTGGTCCAGTTGAATGGACGATAAGGATCTGTGGGGGACTGTACCTCAGTTGCCATTAACTGTCTTCCCGCATGCGAGACAACAGCTGTATGAATGGGAACCTACGATAAAATGAATTAATTTGCTGTTAACCTTTAGTAAAAGGGACACAGGAAGAAGTACTCCAGCTACAAGGAAGGGCTGAGGGGTAAGAACCTTAGATTTGCGCTCTCTCCACCCACCCTTAGTAACACTGGTGTTCAAAAAATATATATATATACACTGTATATTCAAAGCCATTATATGGCTAGGCAGTAGCACTAAAAATACATGGAAAGCATAAGAACATAAGAGCTGCCATACTGGGACAAACTGTAGATCCATCAAGCCTAGTATCCTGTTTCCAACTGTGGCCAGCTCAGGTCACAAGGACCTGGCAAGATCCCACAGAGTAAAACAGATTTTCTGCTGCTTATTCTAGGATTAAATAGTGGATTTCCTCATATCCATTTTAATAACGGTTTAGGGACGTCTCTTTTAGGAAGTGAGCCAAATCTATTTTAAACCCTGCTAAGCTAATTCCTTTCACCACATTCTCTGGTAACAAAGCCCTCACTGCAAGTGACTATGCAGATAGGAGCAATATTCAACCACTATCCATATAGTTAAGTGGTTTAATTTAGGATAACATTTTTTCTGGCCTAAATAAATCAACTTAACTACAGTATACAGATAGTACCAGTGCAGAGTGATAATATCCTGCCGCTATCTGGATGGTGCTACTCTAGATGGTGCCACTGAAAATCCCCTGACATTATCTACTTTGTGGGCATTCTGACATCCCACAACCAGGATGTGACATCATAAGGGAGCTGAGGCCAGCGCGAACAGCAAGTGGAAGATGCTGCTTGCGCCGGTAAACATTTAAAGAAGTACACGGGGCGGCAAAGGGGAGGAGAGGTGCCGGCACCCCCCCGCAAAGATGGCATCTGGGATGGTCCCCCCCTCCCCCCCCTTATTACACCACTGTCTATGTCTTTATAAAATACTGGTAGAAATTCTGCAGAAATAGCACCTAGATGGCGGGCAGTGCCATTGCAACCTGCTAGGAGACAATCCTAAGGGGCGAATTCACAAAAGGGTGTTAAACGTGTTAGCGCATGCAATTGTGTTAGCACATGCTAAGCACTAAAGACACCCATTCCTATGGGCGTCTTTAGCAATTAGGCCACGCTAATGTGACTGTGCAAGTTAACGCACTTAGCACCCTTTGATAAATGCCCCCTAAATGTTAGCACATATGTATGCACATAATTTATAATATACAGTATGTGCATAAATCCATCTTTTACATTCAAATCGTCTTATAAAATTACCCCCAAGTGTGTGGGGAAAAAATGCATAGCACATTGGAACCTTAGTAGCAGAGTATTATAGAAAAAAACATGTTTTCCAGGGTCTCTTTCCAGACACTGAGTCGGCCCTGGTGACAAACATTGTGGGAACCATGCCAAACAGGAGGTTTAAACCTAGCAGGGTATGCAAAACAGGATATGTCTTGACCTGTACTCTTTTTAATTAGAAAAAAAAAGTTGTTCAGTTAGGAAGGGGTAAAGTTAAAAAAACGGTTGTGCTATTAACAGAATCACACAACTATATCTCTCAATGCCACTCTCTCTTCTTAATAAATTGCTTTAGTCAAACTATCAGGGCTTCAGACATGCCATTTGGTCACCACACAATTTTTGTGTTTGCTTGGTTGCCAAAATTCTTCTCACTGGCTATGGCTTCTTCACTAGCCCCTACTCAATATCTTTCACAATTTTTTGGATTTTTTTAAAGTGCTTCATTATATCTCAAACTTATTAAAGTGCTTAATGTCAATAACTTAACCGTTATAAAAACTGGTTAAAACTTATCTTATTATATTCTTTTTCTTGATGATCTTATCTCATCGGGAAAGGGACCTGTCATATCCGACATGTTTCACGGACAGGCTGCTTCAAGAAAAGGTCCCCTACGAAACATATAAAATATTTATCTCTTAAACTCTTATACCTTAATTTATTTAGGAGCCAACGTCTAATTATACATTTTAAAACAGGCGCTTACCCCTTCACAACTTATTCTGCACCATCCCGATCCACATAGAGATTTTTTTATCCAAAATTTCTATGTGGATCGAGATGGTGCAGAATAAGTTGTGAAGGGGGGACCTTTTCTTGAAGCAGCCTGTCGGCGAAACATGTCGGATATGACAGGTCCTTTTCCCGATGAGATAAGATCATCAAGAAAAAGAATATAATAAGATAAGTTTTAACCAGTTTTTATAACGGTTAAGTTATTGACATTAAGCACTTTAATAAGTTTGAGATATAATGAAGCACTTTTAAAAAATCCAAAAAATTGTGAGAAGAATTTTGGCAACCAAGCAAACACAAAAATTGTGTGGTGACCAAATGGCATGTCTGAAGCCCTGATAGTTTGACTAAAGCAATTTATTAAGAAGAGAGAGTGGCATTGAGAGATATAGTTGTGGTATTATGAATGGTTTACCAATGCCAGAGTATTGACTGAGATTATAACGCATTAACAGAATCACAGCATAGTGCAAACCGTTTCTAGCTTAGTAACAGATGGCAGACAAGAAACCAGCATGATCCATCATATATGCCTAGCACACCTCAGTCCTACAAACATTGGGGCTGAGGCAGGGCTAGGGCAGGATTGGGGGCGGGGCTGGGCGTAACAGGGCAGCGATCGGTAGAATTGGGCGGGTCTAGGGGGTCCCTACTTGTGGTAATTATAGTCGTGGTTCTTTGTTTTAGCGTTTTACCTGCCACTCTCTGCAGAGCAGGCAGTGGCTTATCAGTCAACCAGTTCTGATCGGGATCACCCCTTGTGGACCCATCCTCAGGGAAGCTCAGTTCATTCATAAGGCTCCAACGAGCAACAGTATCAAAGGCTTTGCTGAAATCTTAACAGACCATAGTAACAAATTCCAAATTTAAGTTAAGAGTGTCCTGTGAACAAGACCTCATAAAACTTTTTGAATTCCTCCAATATCTCAGCTGTAGTGGAGAGGACATACTCATACATTTCCTCTTTCCATATATTAAAATGAATAAAATCTGTGAACTGAAAAAAGAGTGTCCTGTGAATTCCTCAATCTCTAGTCCAGCTTGTAGCAAGTAATCAAAGTGGATTATTTTTTCCACTCATGCTAATGAATGAACCAAGTGCAAAGGGCAAAAGTTAAACTTCTCAGTTTCTTCCACATAGAGAGGGAACACGTGCACCTTTTCATACAAGAATGCAATTAGAAAGATATTTGCCATCTGTTTTGTTGTCTCATACATGATAACCCAACTGATTATATAAACTGAAAGGCATACTTAATTTTAAGAATTAGAGTGTAATTGAAAATAAACACAAACGCCTGCATTTCTGTCTAGACCAGGGGTCTCAAAGTCCCTCCTTGAGGGCCGCAATCCAGTCGGGTTTTCAGGATTTCCCCAATGAATATGCAGGAGATCTATGTGCATGCACTGCTTTCGATGCATATTCATTGGGGAAATCCTGAAAACCCGACTGGATTGCGGCCCTCAAGGAGGGACTTTGAGACCCCTGGTCTAGACAAAGCTGATCTTAGAACTCACGATACTGCCCTTTGGATAGACACATTTGGACTTACTGTCTTCTGGCTACATAATAGATTTCCATGAATATATCTTTGTCGCTATTGAACTTTATTCCACAAAAAGTATAAGAGGGTAAGCAGGGACGGAGCTAAACTTGTCCCCTGTGCTGCTGCTCTCCTTCCCTCTGGAGCAAATTTCTCCCCGAGTTTGCTGCCAGTGCATCATTCCCACCCCAAATCCAGTACTTCCATTTCAACCACTAGTTTGTTGATGTAAACCAATGTCTCTCAAACGTTTTTAGCTCCAGCACACTAGTGTTTTCGTGGCACAATATAATTGAAATTATAAAATTGCAAAACCCACCAAAAATTAAATTTGAGAGTTATTTATGTAAAGTTCTTTAAGTTATGTATGGGTTATTGTAACAACGTTGAAACTAAAGTAGATAGAATAGAATTGCTAATCATTGCGATGGATGTGCTTGTTTTTGAGTGTAAATTAACTCAAAACGCGACTCGATAGTCGACAAGCAAACACATATTTCATCATTCACCATCTACAATTGTTCTCTTTTTTTTCAATTTATTTTCTGTCAGAGCTGAATATCCAAGTTCGCAAAGATAAGAAGATCCAAACGGTAACAAAGCCCTGATTGCTTTGCTGCTCAGTTTAGGATAACTACTGCATAAATAATAAAAATAAAATTGCTTGCCATTAGTTTTCAAAGACCAATCATGTCAAAGAATGATGCTTCTCTGGGCGGTTACACACACAGATGTTCATAACATTGACAGACTTTTGTGTACTTGACATACATGTCATCTATTCTACTGTATACTTATGAAGGGACATTTAAAAAATAAAGTAAAATTCTGGAATCCCTCATGGCACACCTGAAATCTCTTTGGGGCGCACAATTTGAGAGACACTGATGTAAACCCTTCTTCCACAGGCCTGATCTTCAGCACTGCCTTGTTCCACCCCCTCTGGTGACTTCCTGTTGGAAGTGACACAGTGCGCAGCACTGGCATGCAGGCCTAGCACCTGGATAAGCTAGGTGAGGTGGCATCCTTCAAATACTGGCACCTTCCTGCCATGCTTACTTGACTTCCCATGTTCCACCAGAGGGGAGTGGGAAGGATATAGCCACAAAGGTGATATAGAGTGGCACAATTCTGGTTCAGAGCACTTAGGAAGGAAGGGGAGGGCAATGAAATGTAGGAAAGTGAACAATAGAATGATGTAAGATTAGGGTTACCAGATTTTACATATGTAAAATCTGGAACCATGAACCCACCCCCAGGCCCGCCCAGTTTCACCCATCCCCACCCACACCACACCACGCCCCAGCCTCACCACGCCCACCTCAGCCTGCTCGTCTTGGGACAGCATCCATGCCTGTGCGGATACCCATCCTGACATGATCTGCTTTTCAAATCGCAGACAAAATGCCGGGTTTTGAAGAGCCATCCAGACACCCGGACATGTCCTCTACAAAGAGGACATGTCTGGGTAAATCCAGACATCTGGTATCCCTATGTAAGATGATAGGAGATAAGTATGTGTGATTGTTTGTGATGATCTTAAGGTGGCCTAACAGGTTGAAAAAGTGATGGAGAAAGCTAGAAGGGTGCTAAGGGAAAAAGGAGGTATTGATACCCCTGTATAAGACTTTGGTGAGACCTCATTTAGAATAATGTTTACAATTCTGGAGGCTGCACCTTGAAAAAGATATATAAAGGATGGAATCGGTTCAGAGGAAGGCTACTAAAATGGCGCGTGGTCTTCATCATAAGTCGTATGGGGACAGACTTAAAGATCTCAATCTGTATACTTTGGAGGAAAGGCGGGAGAGGGGAGATATGATAGAGACGTTTAAATACCTACGTAATGTAAATGTGCATGAGTCGAGTCTCTTTCATTTGAAAGGAAACTCTGCAATGAAGGATGAAGTTAAGAGGTGATAGGCTCCAGAGTAATCTGAGGGTGGTAGATGCATGGAACAGAGAGGTGGTGGAGACAGAGACTGTATCTGAATTCAAGGCGTGGGATAGGCACGTGGGATCTCTCGGAGAAAGAAAGAGATAATGGTTACTGCCAGTGGCGTACCTAGGGTATGTGGCACCCGGGGCCCATCATTTTTTGACACCCCCCCCCCCCCCCCCCCTCATGTAAAATTTTTTTTTTTTTTTTTTTTTTTGCAATAACCATGAAATGGAATAAATGGTCAGAATAGAAACAGGCAGTGAAAATTTTCTTTTTTATTTTTTTTTTTTTTTTCCAAAGTATTTTTATTGAGAATGGCAAAAGGTCCAGACAAGCAACCATGGTCTGTACAGAAACTTATACATTATCAAAAAGAACACAGAATGAGAGTAACAGCAACAACAAGCATGAACAAGCCTCTCCCAAGAGAAAATTGCCAATGAGAGGCATAGCAATACACAACAAAAGGCCAAAACTTGGGGCAAGCAAACAAATCCCACCCCAGAACCCACAAGAATAATAAGCCGGACTAGACCCTCAGCCATATTTTATAATGAAAAAAAACCCCACAAGCAACAACACCCAGACCGCTCACCAGACACACCAATCCGCACAACAAGCACCCAAGAAACACCCAGCCACCACCCAGACAAAACTACCAGACACACCTACCCCACCAAGCCCAGACCCAACCCCCCCTCCCCAGAGAGTGCAAGCGCAAAGTGGACCGTGAAAAGGGCAGCTGCAGAAGTGGAAAGCCCCAGATAAGTAGGTTAGCTAAAGAAAGCCCACAGATAGAAGAAATCAGGATAACAGAAGTTCCAACAAATGCTCCCACAGAAAATTTTCTTTTATTGAACCTCATTTATGTAACCATTATTCCAAACATAACATAACATAAATTATGTCTGAATTGTCATGACATCAGAAGTACATATGGAGTAGTTGCAGGTGATGCTTGGGACAGTTCTGATTATGTTAGTTTGGTTTTATGTGTTTTTTTAATAGAAGGGTTTTTATTTCTTTTTTTAAGGTTTTGTAGTTTGTGGTCGAGGTCAATAGGTTGTAGAGTTGGGGGTCAAGTGTTGCAGCTCGAATGGCTAGGAGGTTGTCGAACAGTTTTTTTTCTTTTGACGTTTTTGGTTGGAGGGTGTGTGAATGGTGCGTGAGTTCTCCTATGTCTGTTTGAAGTGGATTGAATTATTTAGCTGAAGAAATTAGTTACCCCCCCCCCCCCATTCCACACACATTAATTCTCTTCCATTTTTGTTCCCATTATAAAAAAACACTGATAAGTTCCCAGGAAAAAAATACATTAAAATAAGAAGTGAAAACAAAGGCCCCTACAGATGAGAACATAACATAAGAATAGCCTAACTGGGTCACACCAATGGTCCATCATGCCCAGTAGCCCATTCTCATGGTAGCCAATAGTGCTGCCCGATTCAGAGAAAAATATTTCATTCGATCCGATTCACCCTGTTGAATCGATTTTTCGATTAGATTCACTGTTAATGACACCGCTTTTTAAGTTTAAACAAAGTATAACAATAAATTTCACAACAACAATAAATTTCACAAAGTACTTAAAAAAAAAAAATCACATTTTTCCATTAAAGCAGTTCTGGAGACATTTGCTTGAACAGTCTTTTTTCCCAGTCCATAAGCAAGCAATATGAAAAAGATTTCCTTAATTATCTACTCAAACATTTTTGCTATTTACTTTCATTGTACCTATACTATTATTCAGTAGAAAAAATGGACTTAACTGTGCAGGAAATGAATCTCCTCATACACCCACCATATAGTGCAAAAATGTGCAAAGGTCTGTTTTTTTCTTTCGATCACTACATAGCCTAATGCCACACAAGCAGCGCTGTTACAAACATATTCTGAAGGTCAATGCTAAGGTTGACAAAGTTTCCTTCCTTGGACCAGAAGGAGATACTGACAAACCACTGGAAGAGATTCTAAAACAACTACCCAGAAATAACACCCAAAGACCCACTCAGTGTGTGAACCAGTTGAGTGGAGTGGACTAACTGGGGGTGGAAATGGGCCCAGAGTTTGCTCAGCAGAATTTCCCAGACTACCTCTTCCTCTCAACACACTGACATGCTACCACCACCACCAACACTAGGAACACCTCACCGAGTATGCCAGCAATGCTTATAAACTTTATAAAACACATTATTATATTTTTTTATAAAGCATATATTTTAACTGAACTCAGCCTTGCCATTCACAAAAATAGAAAAGTTCCCATTTCAAGCTGTCTCATGTACACTTTTCAAATCTAACATATTGTAATCACAAAACAGAAAATAAAATTATTTTTTCTACCTTTTGTTCTCTGATCAATATTCAAATCTTGTTGGTCCCAGGCTCTTGTTGTCTTGCTTGCCAGGGTCTCCTTTCTCCGTGCTAACCATCCGTCTGCCATCTCTGTTCTCCCCTTCCGTTTCCCTTCCCTCTCCCGGAGATCTGGCATCTTTCCTTTTTTTTGTCTCCATCCACAGATTCACCTTTTCTCAACTCCCCACCACCCCAGGATCCACCATCTCTCCCTTTCTGTTCCCAACTATCCTCCTATCCAGTATCTCTATCCCCCCTCCACACCATCCCCTGTTTCCAAGTTCTCTCCCTTTCTGTTCCTTCCCTCCCTAAATCCCATTATGCACCATCTCTCTCCCACTCCTCTGTTTTTAGACCCATTATTTCTAACTCCCAAAGTCTGGCATATGCATGTATCTTTGAACCCCCCCTTCCCTCTCTCCCTCTGTGTACTTTTACACCAGGACCCCCCTCCCCCGAAGGTCTGTCCCCCCTCCGAAGGGCTACACCCCACCCCTGAAGACCTGCACCCCCCGAAGGACTTTACCTCCCACCCGAAGGTCTGTCCCCCTCTGAAGGCCTAAACCCCCCCCCTGAAGGACTGCCCCCCCCCCCCCGAAGGCCTGCACTCCCTTGAAGGTCTGCACCCCCCCGAAGGCCTGTCCCCCCCTTGAAGGCCTGTCCACCCCCTTGTAGGCCTGTCCCCCCCCTTGTAGGCCTGTCCCCCCCCCTTGTAGGCCTGTCCCCCCCTTGAAGGCCTGCCTGCCTTTCCCCCCTTGAAGGCCTGCACCCCCTTGAAGGTCTGCACCCCCCCAAAGGCCTACACCCCCCCCCCGAAGGTCTGCACCCCCCTGAAGGCCTGCCTGCCCCCCTTGAAGGCCTGTCCCCCCCCTTGTAGGCCTGTCCCCCCCCTTGTAGGCCTGTCCCCCCCCTTGTAGGCCTGTCCCCCCCCCTTGTAGGCCTGTCCCCCCCCCTTGAAGGCCTGCCTGCCTTTCCCCCCTTGAAGGCCTGCACCCCCTTGAAGGTCTGCACCCCCCCAAAGGCCTACACCCCCCCCGAAGGTCTGCACCCCCCTGAAGGCCTGCCTGCCCCCCTTGAAGGCCTGCACCCCTTGAATGTCTGCACCCCCCCCGAAGGCCTGTCCCCCCTTGAAGGCCTGCCTGCCTGCCTGTCACCCCCTCCCCCTTGAAAGCCTGCTTGCCTGCCCGCCCGCCCCACCCTGAAGGCCTGATGCCCCGACCCACCCCGAAGGACCGCTCGCCCCCCTGGCCTCCCCGCACCACCTATGAACAGCCGCAGCAGGATCGCGAAGTCAGCGTCGGGTACCAGCCCTAAGGGGGTGTTCCCGGCCTTGCCGTTCAGTCCCCCGCCACCCCCGAAGGACCGCTCGCCCCCCTGGCCTCCCCGCACCACCTATGAACAGCCGCAGCAGGATCGCGAAGTCAGCGTCAGCGATCCCTGCTGCTTCCTGCGCCACGGTCCCGCCCCTCCTCTGACGTCAGAGGAGGGGCGGGATCGCGTCGTAGGAAGCAGCGCAGGGATGCTGACGCTGACTTCGCGATCCTGCTGCGGCTGTTCATAGGTGGTGCGGGGAGGCCAGGGGGGCGAGCGGTCCTTCGGGGGTGGCGGGGGACTGAACGGCAAGGCCGGGAACACCCCCTTAGGGCTGGTACCCGGGGCGGCCCGCCCCCCCCTAGGTACGCCACTGGTTACTGCAGATGGGCAGCTCTATGATCTCACAATGCAGTTGCAAAGAGCCTTAGCCTATAGGAAGAGGAGATGCAAATGTTAAGAGCCTTAGCCAATAGGGAGAAGAGGAGATAGTGGATGCTGCAGATGGGCAGCTCTATGAGCTCACAATGCAGGTGCAAAGAGCCTTAGCCTATAGGAAGAGGAGATGCAAATATTAAGAGCCTTAGTCAATAGGGAGAGGAGGAGATAGTGGATGCTGCAGATGGGCAGACTGGAAGGGCCATTTGGCCTTTATCTTGCCTTCATGTTTCTAAGAAGACTATCAGGGCCATAAGAAGAGAGGGAGAGTACATGCTTGCTCAGTCATGGTTTTATTCAAGGAGGCAACTGGATTTGGAACCCATAATGTAGGGCAGGGCTACCCAAGTCCGGTCCTCGAGATCTACTGGCAGGTCAGGTTTTCAGGATATCCACAATGAATATGCATGAGAACTATTTGCCTGCGCTGCCTTCATGGTATGCAAATCTCTCTCCTGCATATTCATTGTGGATATCCTGAAAACCTGGCCTGCCAGTAGATCTCGAGGACCGGACTTGGGCAGCCCTGATGTAGGGTTTCAGGAGGAGTCCTGGAACACCAGTCCTGGCTGAGCGCTATTTCTGCACTATCTAGATTAAGAATGTGGAAGGGGAAAGGAGCTACTGGTAGCTACAAATAAAGTCTCATGATAGCAGAATTCCAGTACAGCTGGAAGAAGATGGAGAAAGAAAATAATAATGTTTAAAAAAATTATACACATTGCTTAAATGTAATGAATGAGGAAGCCTTATTTTCTTTCCAGGCTTTTAATTATATCAGGCTTTATTAAATAAATGTCAGATCACCTTTTTTTTTTCATAATTGTAAACTCTTAAGAAATTTACTCATCAAAACCTGTTCCAAACCAGTTCCTCAATGTGATAAACTATTTTCTCAGTAATTAAAAGCTGAACTTGGACTAGAATCAGCAGTCCCACAATTATGTTACATTCTGCTTGCCAACAATTTTAATAAGTGGCTGTACAGGGAAATTACTGGTCCTGCTGGATGACAAGTGGAAGGAATAAGGGATAAAACAATGAGCAGATTCCCTCCCCTCCCCCCTCTTTGCCTCAAAAGCCCCTAGATGTTAGGAGTACACCTGTCTAAGGCATAGGGGCACTGCATCACCCAAAGTTAAAGTGCAAACTCTTTCTATTCCGTTAAATAACATGACGGGAATGCTGTGTCTTGTATCTTTATAGAAATGGCGTGCCAAATTCTCCACACGTTTTTCATTCTCTGCCTGTGTGATCATTTTTTTCTAACAAAAAAAAAAGGAAACCTACACAGCTGGCTAGGACCTGACCGAAGAAGTTCTACCATCTGAATTCTATAATGTTAACTTTGGAACAGATAATAACCAGACAAGTTGAATGCAAAAAAAAAAAAAAATCAAAAACATAAATTAATAAACATTCAATAATATATAGGGACCAAGATCTATATTAAGGACCTATACCAAATAAAATGGAGAAAAAACCTCAGGGTCACCAAAGGTATTTTTATATCCCGGGGACTAACCTGTCTTCAAAACTATCAAAGCAGGAAACACATCCTAGGTCAGAAAAACTCCATTATATAATTGTATTGTTCCAACACCATTCAAACACTGTCCAAATATCAAAAAATGGAACTATCTGTATATCTGTATATGAAGGGTCCACTTGATCACCGGCAGTACGAGCAGAAGTTCAAATGTTATAAAGCTTGAATAACGTTTCCAAAACTTCACAGTCAAATACCACTGCTACATCCGAATATCCAAGCACAGCACAATAGGATTCCCAACAGGGCCCCTGTTTCCCTATTGCTTCGTCAGGGAAACCACTCAATAACGCAGAGAATAATCCTCTCTCTCAACAGTCTCCCAGGCTTGGTTTCTTCGCTGCAAGTCAGTGTCTCAAGACTTGTATCAGCCTCTATCATTGGAAAACAGTGATATGCTCCCCACTGTGAATGCATGCACCCCTTCCCTTCCCCCCCTCCCCGTACGCCTTTAACCTCAATAGTGCAAGCAGCATCTCCAATCTGATGCCTGCGCCAGCCTCGGCTCTCCCTCTGATGTCACTTCCTGGTTCCGAACTGAGGCTGGCGCAAGCAGCAGGTTGGAGCTGCTGCCCATGCCAGTGAAAAGTTAGAGGCATGGGGGGAAGGGAAGGCATGCTTGTGGTGGGGAAGGGGTAGGAAAAGACAGGGAGGCAGAGAGAAGGAGAGGTGCCAGTGCCCCCCACCAAAACAGCACCTGGGGTGGTCTGCTCCTCCTCCCCACCCCCCACTACGCCACTGCTTACACGTGCATTTACTCTGCAGCTCCTCGGTATCTCTCCTATCTTTTCTCTCCCTATACTCCTCCCAAGGAACTCCATTCATTGGGTAAATGTCTTGTATCTATACCCTTCACCTCTACTAACAACTTGAATCAATGATCTGATGTGAGAAAACTTTCATAAATAGTCATACACACTGCAAAGGGACCTAACGAGACTGGAAAAATGGGCAAAAAGTGGCAAATGAGTTTTAACGTAGAGAAATGCAAGGTCATGCATGTAGGGAAAAAGAATCCAATGTTCAGCTACAAAATGGGGGGAATATTGCTAGGGGTGAGCAATCTTGAAAGAGACCTGGGGGTAATGGTGGACACAACATTGAAACCATCGGCACAGTGTGCGACAGCCTCAAAGAAAGCAAACAGAATGCTGGGCATCATCAAAAAGGGTATCACAACCAGGACGAAGGAAGTCATCATGCCGCTGTATCGCGCAATGGTGCGCCCGCATCTGGAGTACTGTGTCCAATACTGGTTGCCGTACCTCAAGAAGGACATGGCGGTACTCGAGGGAGTCCAGAAAAGAGCGACTAAACTGATAAGAGGTATGGAAAATTTTGCATACGCTGACAGGTTAAAAATGCTGGGGCTGTTCTCCCTGGAGAAGAGGAGACTTAGAGGGGACATGATAGAAACCTTCAAAATCCTAAAGGGCATAGAGAAAGTGAATAAGGACAGATTCTTCAAACTGTGGGGACCCACAACCACTAGGGGTCACTCGGAGAAATTGAAAGGGGACAGGTTTAGAACTAATGCTAGGAAGTTCTTTTTTACCCAAAGGGTGGTGGACACATGGAACACGCTTCCGGAGGAGGTGATAGGCCAGAGCACTTTACAGGGGTTCAAGGAAGGTTTGGATAGGTTCCTAGAGGATAGGGGGATTGAGGGGTACAGATAGAACTAGAGGTAGGTTATAAAAGTGGACAAAAACCACTTCACAGGTCACGGACCTGGTGGGCCACCGCGGGAGCGGACCGCTGGGCGAGATGGACCTCTGATCTGACTCAGTGGAGGCAACTTCTTATGTTCTTAATACTTTCGTTGGTGCTCTTACATATGCTCAGAGACATGAAGCCCTACCAGGGACAAGGCTTCCCACCCAATCATTGCATATGTGGTCAACTATGGTGAATATCTTTCAATATTTGCATATTATTTGACTTGGAAAAAATTTAGAAAAAATCTTTAGCTAAACACTTATCCTAAAGGGTCTTGGGGGTCTTGATGCGGACCACGTTTCGCCGTCTTCTTCAAGGAACCCAATGAAAAAGATGTTTAAACGTGTGTAACTCAGAAAGCAGCATGGTGAGCTAATTCTTTAATGTTCATTTCAAACGGTACAAGTCCGCCATTAAGTTGGTCGTTTTTTCTACTCCTCTCCGCTTCAATATCTTTTTCATTGGGCTCCGTGAGGAAGATGGCAAAATGGGATCCACATCAGGACCTCCAAGACCCTTTGAGATAAGTGTTTAGCTAAAGATTTTTTCTAATTATTTCCACGTCAAATAATATAAAAATATTGAGAGATATTCACTATAATTGACCACATATGCAATAACTGGGTGGGGAGTCCTTGTCCCTGGTAGGACTTCATGTCTCTGAGCATTATGTAAGAGCACCAACGAAAGTAATAAGTGTGTAAGACTATTTATGAAAGTTTTCTCACGACAGATCAATGATTCAAGTTTATAATTCACTTTTGATCTTTGCTACATTATAAGTGATTAGTTCCTTGCCACTTATATTTTTGCCCTTCTCCTCTACTGCCAACTCCAGACTCCATCCCTTCTATCTTGCTGCACCGTATGCCTGGAACAGACTACCTGAGTTAGTACGTCAAGCTCTATCTCTAGCAGAAGTAGCATAGTCAGCCAGTCGATTTTGGGTGGGCCTGAGCCCAAAGTGGGCAATCCTACTACAGTCCTATTACTACTACCAGACGTAGGCAGTGCTGTACAGAGTCATGAAGGAGACAGTACCTGCTCGAGTGAGATTACCATCTAACAATCAAGACATACAAACAGGATGCCAGGATAGGGGTTACAGTTAGAGGGGATGGCTAAATTGTTGGCTATGGTGGTGAGCAGAGGGTTAAGGGGAGTAGGGTTATGAGTTGAAGGCTGTCTCAAAAAGGTAGGTTTTCAGCCTACTTTTGAATAAGGGAAAGGAAGGGGCATGGCGGATGGACTCGGGTAATTTATTCCAAGCATACAGGGCAGCGAGCTGAAAGGAATAAAGTCTGGAATCGGAAGAGGAGGAGAAGGGAACAAATAAAAGCAATTTGTCTGAGGAACAGAGTTCTCGGGGAGGTGTATAAGGAGAGAGAAGAACGGAGAGATACTGAAGGGCTGCAGAACGAACACACTTGTAGGTTAGTATTAGGAGTTTGAGCTGTATGCAAAGGCGGATAGGGAGCCAGTGAGGAGAGTTGAGTGTAGCGAGGTTGGCAGAAGATAAGTCATGCAGCAGCGTTTTGTACAGATTGCAGGGGGGAGAGGCTGTTCAGAGGGAGACCTGTTAGAAGTAGATTGCAGTAGTCTAAACGTGAAGTTACAAGAGTGTGGACAAGGGTCTGGATAGCGTGTTCAGAGAGAAAGGGGTGAATTTTGGTGACGTAGAGATAGAAGTGACAGGATTTAGCAGTCTGTTGATGTGGGTAGAAAATGAAAGGTTGGCGTTGAAGACGACTCCAAAGTTAAGAGCAGAGGAGACTGGAACGATAGCAGTATTATTTTCTGAAAAAGAAAATGGAAGGAGAGGCGCAGAGGGTTTAGGAAGAAAGAGGAGCAGTTCAGTTTTGGATACATCCAGGCAGAGACTTTTTCTTTGGATCTGCAGTGAAATTGGGGGTGTAGGGAAGTAGATCTTGGAATCGTCGCCATGGGAGGAGATCAGGGCACCTAGGGAAGAGGTGTAGAGAGAGAAGAGGTCCTAAGACAGAGCCCTGGGACACACCAACCACTAGCAGAATAGCAGCAGAAGAGGACCCACCAAAACATGCACTAAAGGCGCAATGGCAGAGGTAGGAGGCAGTGGTGTGGTAAGTGGGCAGCGGAGAGGGAAGTCTGCCCCTCCCCCCATGCAAACACACCGATTCCCTTCCCTTGTACCTCTGTAATGTTCCTGGCGCAAACAGCAGCCCCCAACCTGCCACCACACTAGGATCGGCTCTTCCTCTGGACGTCACTTCCTGGACCCATGCCTAAGAAGTGACGTCAGGGGAAGAGCCAGTGCTGGCGTGACAGCAGCTTGGGGGTTGCAGCTCGTGCCAGGAATGTTACAGAGGTGCAGGGGAAGGGAAGCGGCAGGACAGGGCAGGGAAGGAGCGTATGGAGGTGGGGGGGGGGAGGAGAAGAGGGTAGGGTGGGGGGCACCTCTCATCCTCGCTACGCTGCCAGTAGGAGGCAAACCAGGAGAGGACAGATTTGCAGAGTCCGAGTGAGGATGGCCTATCAAGGCATAAGCAGTGATTAACAGTATGAAAAGCGGCACACTAAGGATAAGAGCCCTACAAAGGACCTATCCTTGAGGCGCGCAATTGCGCTTGCGGCAAGTGCGTCATCGAGCCCTTTCTGAACCCCACCTCCGTAGCTGTGGGGGCAGCGGCAACTCGCCCTTCATCGGAGGAAGAGCGCTGGACCGAACGGAGACACCGTTCGGTTGCAAGCAGGACTGACGCTATAGCCTGGCCCTCCTCGCATTGTGAGAGAGACTGGGTGGGCTCCTAATTCCCACTCATAACATACCATTACAACCTCAAAGTTCTGTGTGGTTTACAAGTAAAAGAAGACTGCGCATACGCAGTGACATGACAATTCTATTATAAAAATTTTCTAAAGGAAGAATTATGACAATTAAGTTGCTAAACGTTCTTCTTAGAAAGATAGGTTTTTAATCATTTCCTGAAGTTAATATAAGAATAGGAACTGGAAATCAACTTACCAAAGTACCCATGTCTGTGTTATCACTCCCTCTGTGAGAAATTTCCTAACCCTTATTTGTTCCGTTTGTCTGTTTCGATTAGATTTTAAGCTCTGTTGAACAGGGATTGTCTCTTACATGTTTAATGCAAAGGGCCGCGTACGTCTTACAGCGCTATAGAAATGATAAGGGCTAATAGTAAAAATATGGCCTAATAGATTTCCAGCAGGTGCAACATAGCAGTTAGGGAATTGCCCTCCCCTCTCATCTTATGAAGCTTTCTAATCATCATATTGCAACAACAGGAAAAAAAAAATCTCCAGATAACATGTGAGGGAAGACTGATCAAAGACTTCAAAGCTTGAAAGCTGAGCACTGAAGCTTATAATTGTATGGAAAATATAATTTGACACAGGTACTTTTCTCAACAGCACAAGAAGTCCTAAACTTTCTGGTTTATTATCTTCTCTATTGAAAGCTGAAAATTGACTGTTTGAACCACTCTTCAGAGGTTGCGTAGCTCTTAAGTTGTGTAAAAAAAAAAAAAAAAATTAATAAAATCCTATAAAGATTTTTTTTGCTTTCTTTTTCCTTTGTTCTCTATTCCCAGGGTTATTATAGCAATGATTTTGTTGTTGTATTTTTTGGCTCATTGGTTTCCTCCTGTTCTTTGTTTGTTTGGTGTTTTATTTTTTTAGGGGGGGGGGAGATTCTAGTTTAGTTGGGCCTCCAATCTCACCTACTCAGGGTATATTTTCCCCATTTTACTTCATTTCACATCTCAACTCAGATACCCCAGCGACAGTCTTTAGGCAATGGTCATAAACCACAGCTCCATCTGGAAACTGGGGAAGGGGAAACTTTAGTCTGGCCACTGGTGGCACTGATGAGTAATAGCCGAGACTCTCTCCAGCGGACTGTAAACGCTGCCTCCCCAGCTCTTTTTCATACCAAGTCTTCTCCATTGGTGGACTTGAGAACGCTCCTGGGGCCACCAAAAGATTTTAGGCTTGCACTTGCATTCTTTAACAACCAACCCATCAGTAAATCTTTTTTTGTTTAAAAGGAGAATTTGAGAAAGTCTAAATGAGGCCTCAGCAGCTCCAACAGAATGTTTCTGTGGAAGCTTCAAAATTCCTTTTAAGCTCCAAAAGCTTTTCTTTTCTTAGTTCACAACACAGTGGAAAATCTTTCGACTTAAAGATCTCAATCTGTAAACTTTGGAGGAAAGACGGGAGAGGGGAGATATGATAGAGATGTTTAAATACCTGCATAATATAAATGCGCATGAGTCAAGTCTCTTTCATTTGAAAGGAAACTCTGCAATGAGAGGGCATAGGATGAAGTTAAGAGGTGATAGGCTCCGGAGTAATCTAAGGAAATACTTTTTTACAGAAAGGGTGGTAGCTGCATGGAACAGTCTCCCAGAAGAGGTAGTGGAGACAGAGACTGTGGTGGAGACAGAGACTGTAGTGGAGACAGAGATCAAAAGGGCCTGGGATAGGCATGTGGGATCTCTCGGAGAGAAATAAATAATGGTTACTGTGGATGGGCAGCTCTATGACCTCACAATGCAGGTGCAAAGAGCCTTAGCCTATAGGAAGAGGAGATGCAAATGTTAAGAGCCTTAGCCAATAGGGAGAAGAGGAGATAGTGGATGCTGCAGATGGGCAGACTGGAAGAGCCATTTGGCCTTTATCTGCCGTCATGTTTCTATGAATGATTCAGATGTTTTGTGGTGTAATGTCAATTCAAATTGCATGATTTGAAAACAAACGATTTTTGCTCCCATTGATCATTGAAAATTTTGTTTTCATTTTGCATTTTTCTTTGCTTTGGTGAAAATGTAGCATGGAGGGGCATAATCAAAAGAAACATCTAAGTCGGCAGCGCCCAAAGTTTCAAGTCCATTCTCGAAAAATACATCCAAGATATTTTTTTTTTTTTTTCAAGAATTGTCAATCTGGACGTCCAGGCATTTGATTGTCCAGATCGCCAAGTCCTCTATCTTAATAATAATAATAATAATAAATTTATTTTTATATACTGCAATACCACTAAACTAAACTAAACTAAACCTTAAGTTTATATACCGCATCATCTCCACAGATGTTGTGGAGCTCGGCACGGTTTACAAGAACTTAAAATATAGGAAGAGAAGGATAAAAAAGGTTTACATGAACTTATATATAGAAGAGAAGAGTAAGGGGGGATAGAATTACATTTTAGTGAAAAGCCAGGTTTTCAGTTGCTTGCGGAATAATTGGAGGGAGCCCAGGTTCCGCAGCAGGGTAATAAGGTCGTTCCAAAGACCTGTGATTCTGAAGAGAAGGGATTTTCCCAGTTTGCCTGCATAGCGAATACCATGTAGAGAGGGGAAGGATAATTTATACCTTTGGGCGGGTCTGGTAGAGTCAGGACTCGAGGATTAAGGGAGGAAGGATGCCGTGAATGATCTTAAAAGCCAGGCAGGAGCATTTAAAATGGATTCTGGAAATCACTGGGAGCCAGTGAAGTTTGGCTAGGAGTGGGGAGACATGGTCGAACTTGCATTTTGCAAAGATCAACTTGGCTGCAGTATTCTGGATTAGCTGGAGTCTTTGAAGACTTTTTTTTGATAGGCTTAAGTAGATGGCATTACAGTAGTCTAATTTGGAGAGGATGATGGATTGGACAAGGACGGCGAAATGTTGTTGGTGAAAATAGGATCTTACTTTCCTCAGCATGTGGAGGCTGAAAAAGCATGATTTAGCCAAGGAGTTGAGGTGGTCATTGAGGGAGAGAGAAGAATCGATAATGATGCCAAGGACCACAAACAGTTCAGAGCGGTTTATAGAGGAAGAGACTGTATACAGACAGCGATATTACAAAAAACTTTCAAAATTATATTAGCATGGTAAGATTAATCAGATTTTTCCTGGAAGTGTTTTAGAAGTGCATTCTCGACCAAAAATTCATCCAAATCACAAATGCCCAGAACGAGACCTTTTGGACGTGTGAGGGGCCAGCATTGTGATGGACTGGCCACCCAGACATGGCAAAAGCATAGGGGGGCACATTGCAGGGCACTACTGTGAACTTCACAAAAAGGATGCTACATAAACATCTCACCAGAACTCCCTTATAGGCTATGGTGAGCCCTCTAAAACACCTCAAAACCCACCTGTCTATAACCCCAATAGCCCTTATGGCTGGAAGTGGTACCTATATGGCAGGACAGTAGGGTTTGGGGTTTTTTGGTGGGCTCACATTTTTCACCATGAATGTCATGGTTAGAGTGGCTTATGGGCCTGGGTCCTCCTATCTATGGTTCACAAGCCCCCCCACCCCCCAGATGGTACCACAGTTAGACTGTGAGCCTGTCAGGATAAATAGGGAAAATACTTAAGGGTACCTGATTACTATTCAATGAATTGTGAACTGCTGTGGGTGAATCTCTTTCTTAAAAAGGTAGTTAATAAAAATAAATAATTGATATATTCCGCATTACTTGCAGGGTAATAGTTGAACTTGCTTATCTAGCAAAGAGGCCAATATTGTCAAGAGATGTCTGAAAATGATCCATAAAAGCACAGGTGTGCTATGGAGATAATATTATGAGCTGTTCTGTGAAACCAGTAGGATTTGTGGCAAATGTAGTCAGTGAAGAGTCCTATGGAGAAAAAAAAGTTCCCGAAGCTGGAATACATCTCCCTGTGTATCTCCAAGAAGTTCTTGAATTCCTATGGAAACAAATGCTTTTAAAAATTATGGCAGCTAATTTATCCCAACACTTTCCACCTGCAAAGTAAATGTTAGAAATATCTAATGCATGAGGTAGGAGACAATAGGTCAGATGACCCTACTGCTCTTGTGTAGGATTTTGACTTCTTCCTCACACTAAAGATTCTGTGCTAATGGAACTTTAAAAAAAATAAAGCCAAATTCAGGTGGGATTTTTAAGTTGGGAGTTCCTTATTTGGCAGATAAGCACTGGACTGCATGATGACTGTGCTACCCTACAGAGTGATGGTTTACAAGATCTTTCCATGCTAAAATCTTACTGCCTAAGGTGAGTGTGGGAGAACTGAAACTAAACTCTCATGCTAAAGAATAGTGCAGCCCATTACACTTTCCATACTGCCTTTGACACTATTCCACAAAGGCGTCTAAAAGATAAACTGAATGGCCTAGATATGGGCCCCAAAATGGCAGACTGGCTTAGGAATTGGTTGAGTGGAAGGTGACAGAAGGTAATACTAAATGGGGCTCACTCTGAGGAAAGGGATATTACCAGTGGTGTGCCATAAGGTTTGGTTCTTGAGCCTGTTCTTTTCACCATTTTTGTAAATTATATTGCTTAAGGGCTCATTGGTAAGGTTTACCTCTTTGTGGATGATAATTAAATCTGCAATAGACTAGTCACCCCTGATGGTGTGGATAACACGAGGAAGGACCTGGCGAAGCTTGAAGAATGGACCGGAATTTACCAGCTAAGATTTAATGCTAAGAAGTGGTACAATTTAGGGGGTGAAGAATTTAGTGCAAGAAAGAGGAGTGGGACTTGGGGGTGATGGTATGTGATGATCTTAAGGTGATCAAACAGATAGAAAATGTGATGGCAAAGCTAGAAGGATGCTTCGGTGCAAAAGGATAGGAGGTAATGATGCCACTTTCTAAGACTCAGGTGAGACTTCATTTAGAATATTATGTACAATTCTGAAGAATACACCTTCAAAAAGGTATAAACAGAATGGATTCGGTCCAGAGGAAGGCTACTAAAATGATTGGTGGTCTTTTTCATAAAGCGTATGAGGACAGATTAATAATCTCAATATTTATACTTTGGAGGAAAGGCAGGAGAGGGACAATATGATAGAGATGTTTAAATACCTACTTGGCATAAATATGCATGAGGTGAGTCTCTTTCAATTGAAAGGAAGCTCTGGAATTAATATAGCTGGTTTAAAATAAAAATTTGGTTGGGTTCCTAGAGGAATAGTCCATAGTCTGCTGTTGAGACAGACAGGGGGGAAGCTACTGCTTGCCCTGGATCGGTGGCATGGGTTTTTTGCCAGGTACTTGTGACTTGAATTGGTCTTCGTGAAGACAGAATCCTGGGCTAGATGGGCCATTGCTCTGACCCAGTAAGGCTATTCTTTTGTTCTTATGGAATGAGGGGGCTTAGGATGAAGGTAAAAGGGGATAGACTCAGAAGTAACCACAGAAAATACTTCTTCACAGAAAGGGTAGTGAATGTGTGGAATGGCTCCCTGTGGAGGTGGTGGAGACAAAAAAATGTATCTGAATTTAAGAAACTTTAGGTTAAGTACATTGGTTCTCTAAAGGAGAAGAAGGGATAGGTAGGCTAGATAGTCCTCATGATCTTTATCTGCCTTCATTTTTCTCTGTTTTATCAGCCCCCTCTGTTAGACGAAGTTGGTCTACAGAACTTCTCCCTTTCTCTCAAGGTCTTGCTGGCCCTTTAAGAAAGGAAGCTTTGAGCCACTGAGGGCTAAGGCAGCTCAGCCCAGCAGTGGCAGAGGACTTCCACCCTCTCCCGCCCATTCAGAGAACTGGGTCTTCACAGTTTCCTCCACTGACAGCGGGGGATTATTTTTTTTTTTTAGGCCATTCTGCATTACCTCATCTTAAAAACGCAAACTCTTAGGACTCCAGAAATTTCCTCATTATAAAGAGAGAGAAAGAGTTTAGCATCCTGCCCCACACCATACAGAAACTTGCTGATATTCAGCAGCAATTAAACCTGCATTATATTGTGTAATGTAAGCACTTAGTGGTTATTACTCGTTGAAAGCACACAGCCATAGCGTCGGGTTATTCATTTTCTCCATTGGCAGAGAATGCCTCCTAATGAAAAATATGTGTGCTGTATGTAAAGTTAAGACAAAAACGATTCTCTGGATATTTGTGCTGGTTCGCTGCCAGCAATAGCACGGCAGCATCCTCTCCACTGTGATGATTCCTAGTTTCTCTAGATTGAAAAATGAAAAAAAAAAATGTCAGGGTTTAAACATAGCTGCAAATTAGCAGCAAGGCAAGATACGGGAAAGGTCAACCTGTGTCTACATCAGATTTAAAGAAAAAAAAAAGAAAGAAAGAGAATCATGATCTTGAATACCACACGAGGGGGAAGAATTGGGTAGTCGATGCCCAGAAGAAGAGAGAGCAAAGCATGCCGAGGACATTGACCTGAGACCGAAACGTCAACTGAAGAAGGGAAAGTCAACAATCCTGGTGGGAGACTCGATACTGAGGCATGTGGACAGCCACATAGCAGGAGGGAGAGAGGATTGCCTGGTGACCTGCCTCCCAGGAGCGAGAACCAAGGACATCGTGGACAAAATTGGGATGATCCTGGAAGGAGCGGAGACGGAAGAGACCGCAGTAATGATCCACATCGGGACGAATGATGTCAGCAGGAGAGACTACAGAAGAGGCACGCTGATAGAACAGTTCAGGATTCTGGGAAGGAAGCTGAAGATGAGGGCCCAGAAGATAGCATTCTCAGAGATCCTACCGGTACCGAGGGCAGATGTGAAAAGGCAGGAAGAACTACAATCAATAAATGCGTGGATGAGGAGATGGTGTGAGGAAGAAGGGTTCCTCTTCGTGAGAAACTGGACAACGTTCTGGGGCAAGAGCAAGCTCTACAGGAGAGATGGACTGCACCTGAGCACGGCGGGAACAAGACTTCTAGCAAACTACATCAAGAGAGGACTAGAACAGGCTTTAAACTAAGAGAAAGGGGAAAGCCGACAGTCGACCTAGCGTCGATGATTCGGAAGAAGGTATCCAGTGAAGATACTGAGGGGAAAAAAGGCTGGGAAGAAACAAGGGACAAATTACAGGAGTCAACTAACCCAGAAGAGGAGGTTAGAAAGATTGTAGCAAAAGAGAAGACACCAAAGACCGAAGCACAGGGAAAAGAAATGAAGACCACAAAATGCCAGGATCTAAACTGCATATATACTAATGCAAGGAGCCTAAGAAACAAAATGGGGGAACTAGAAGCCATGGCCAATAGCGATGACATAGACATCATTGGAATCACTGAAACGTGGTGGAATGAGGAAAACAAATGGGATACGGCACTGCCGCGGTACAAGCTCTATCGCCAGGACAGGTCAGGACAGAAAGGAGGAGGAATAGCCCTATACGTAAAAGAAAGCATACAATCGACAAGAATGGACACAGTGGAGACGACCAACAAATTGGAATCGCTATGGGTTAAAATAACGGGTAGGAAAGGGCATGAAATAAAGATGGGACTATACTATCGTCCACCCGGGCAAACCGGAGATAGCGATAAAGAAATGGATGCCGAGATGAAGCGAGAATGCAAAAGCGGTTACACAGTTGTTATGGGAGACTTCAACTACCCTGGGATAGACTGGAGTCTTGGAAGCTCAAGATGCGCTAGGGAGACAGAATTCCTGGAGGCTATACAAGATTGCTTCATGGAGCAGCTTGTTAGAGAACCGACGAGAGGAAATGCCACTCTGGATCTAATCCTAAATGGACTAAGGGGACCTGTAAAGGAAGTGGAATTAGTGGGACCGTTGGGAAACAGCGATCATAACATGATCAAGTTCAAGGTTGAAGTAGGAATACCGAACGGAAAGAGAACCATAGCGACAACATTCAACTTCAGGAAAGGAAACTATGAAGCAATGAGGGAAATGGTAAGGAAGAAACTTAGGAACACTTCCAAAAAATGGCAAACAGTAGAACATGCCTGGTCTTTTTTCAAGGACACGGTGAGCGAGGCGCAAAATCTGCACATCCCCAGATTCAGAAAGGGGTGCAAAAAGAGTCGAACAAAAGACCCGATATGGATGACTAAAATAGTGAAGGAAGCGATAGGCAATATGAAAAATTCATTCAGGAAATGGAAAAAGGACAAAACTGAAGGGAACCAGAAGGAGCACAGGAAGTATCAAAAAGAATGTCACCGTGTGGTTCGAAAAGCCAAAAGAGAGTATGAAGAGAGGCTAGCCAGGGAGGCACGAAATTTCAAACCATTCTTCAGATATGTTAAAGGGAAACAGCCAGCTAGGGAGGAGGTAGGACTGCTGGACGAAGGAGACAGGAAGGGAGCGGTGAAGGAGGAGAAAGAAGTCGCAGAAAGACTCAACATGTTCTTCTCGTCTGTATTTACAAACGAAGACACAACCAACATACCGGAACCTGAGCAAAACTTCAATGGAAATCAAGCAGAAAAATTAACATCCATGAAAGTGAGCCTTGATGATGTACACAGGCAGATAGAAAAACTTAAAACTGACAAATCCCCGGGTCCGGACGGAATCCATCCAAGGGTTCAAGTTTCAAGTTTATTAGGATTTTATATACCGCCTATCAAGGTTATCTAAGCGGTTTTTACAATCAGGTACTCAAGCATTTTCCCTATCTGTCCCGGCGGGCTCACAATCTATCTAACATACCTGGGGCTATGGAGGATTAAGTGACTTGCCCAGGGTCACAAGGAGCAGCGGCGGGGTTTGAACCTTCAACCGCAGGGTGCTGAGACTGTAGATCCAACCACTGCGCCACACACTCCCCCTCTGAAGGAATTAAAGGAAGAGATAGCGGAACTACTGCAGCAAATTTGCAACCTATCCTTGAAAACAGGCGTGATCCCAGAGAATTGGAAGATAGCCAACGTCACGCCCATCTTTAAAAAGGGATCAAGAGGTGACCCGGGAAACTACAGACCAGTGAGTCTGACCTCGGTTCCGGGGAAAATGGTGGAAGCACTGATTAAAGAACACATCGATGAACATTTGGAAAGAAACGAACTTCTGATAACAAGCCAACATGGTTTCTGCAGGGGGAGATCATGCCTAACGAACTTATTGCACTTCTTCGAAGGAATTAACAAACGGATGGACAGAGGAGACCCCATAGACATCATATACCTTGATTTCCAAAAAGCCTTTGACAAGGTGCCTCACGAGCGTCTACTCCGGAAACTGAAGAACCATGGAGTGGACGGAGACGTACATAGATGGATCAGAAACTGGTTGGCGGGTAGGAAACAGAGGGTAGGGGTAAAGGGCCACTACTCGGACTGGATGAGGGTCACGAGATGTGTTCCGCAGGGCTCGGTGCTCGGGCCGCTGCTATTTAATATATTCATAAATGATCTAGAAACAGGCACGAAGTGTGAGATAATAAAATTTGCGGACGATACAAAACTATTTAGTGGAGCTGGGACTAAAGAGGAATGTGAAGAATTGCAAAGGGACTTGAACAAACTGGGGGAATGGGCGGCGAGATGACAGATGAAGTTCAATGTTGAGAAATGTAAAGTATTGCATGTGGGAAGCGGAAACCCGAGGTACAACTATACAATGGGAGGGATATTATTGAATGAGAGTAGCCAAGAAAGGGACTTGGGGGTAATGGTGGACATGACAATGAAGCCGACGGCACAGTGCGCAGCGGCCGCTAAGAAAGCAAATAGAATGCTAGGCATAATCAAGAAGGGTATTACAACAAGGACGGTAGAAGTTATCCTGCCATTGTATCGGGCGATGGTGCGCCCGCATCTGGAATACTGCGTCCAATATTGGGCGCCGTACCTTAAGAAGGATATGGTGTTACTCGAGAGGGTTCAGAGGAGAGCGATACGTTTGATAAAAGGGATGGAAAACCTCTCATACGCTGAGAGATTGGAGAAACTGGGTCTCTTTTCCCTGGAGAAGAGGAGACTTAGAGGGGATATGATAGAGACTTATAAGATCATGAAGGGCATAGAGAGAGTAGAGAAGGACAGATTCTTCAAACTTTCAGAAAATAAAAAAACAAGAGGACATTCGGAAAAGTTGAAAGGGGACAGATTCAAAACTAATGCTAGGAAGTTCTTCTTTACCCAACGTGTGGTGGATACCTGGAATGCACTTCCAGAGGACATTACAGGGCAGAGTACAGTACTTGGGTTTAAGAAAGGATTGGACAATTTCCTGCTGGAAAAGGGGATAGAAGGGTATAGATAGAGGTTTACTGCACAGGTCCTGGACCTGTTGAGCCGCCGCGTGAGCGGACTGCTGGGCATGATGGACCTCAGGTCTGACCCAGCTGAGGCATTGCTTATGCTTATGTTCTTATGTTGAAACCACCTCAAACAATTTTTAAACCTCATTCAAAGCAGGCTAAGCACATCCTGCTGGCAAAGCGCTTCAATTTATTGGACTCACACAGATCCAAACCGTATTCTAAATTAAAAAATTTCATTTCATTCTGTCGCTCCAATCTGAAAAATGTTTGCATTTGGCAGGTTACAACGGTCTTAGAGATCCATTTAGTCAGCTGTGTTATGGCCATAGCGTTTCTTAACGAGCAATTAATGCAAGTTAACCCTATTTGGCACCCTCACTCCCTGGGAGTACTCCTAGGAGGCAGAAGCTGCTATTTTGAGTGAGAGAGCTGTCAGGTCGGGAGCGTGCAGGGATTATTCCTCCTGATCCCTCCCCATTATCCATCAGGGAGACTCTAGTGCTTGGGGGGACGTTGGGAGTTAATGAAAATGTCTGAGGAGAGGCTGGGAGTGGGAGATGTTTGCAAAGGAACTTGGGAGGGGGGCTTCAGAAGTGTTTGAAAGGATTCAGGTGTTGGAAAACACCTGAAGAGAGTGGAAAGATATAAATATATATATATTTTTTTAATTTGCAGTAGTCTGACTCTTAGACAGCAGGCTACTGAGTTCACTATTTTTGCACTGATGATCTTCCTGGCTGCGGCAATGCAAAAATAATTTTACCATGTGATTCAGTAACCAGTGCTGCCAAGGTACCACATGTTAGTGAATCTGGTGGTAAATTTTCTCATGGTTAAATAGCATACAAAGCTTTATTTTATCACAAGCTAGTAGACAGGCTTTTCATTCTCTTGTATAGCTGTGGTTTAAATACCAAATAAATACAATGCCAAAACATAAGGCTATGATAGGCACCTGGGCCAACTGGAATCTTAGGCCTCTCTCCCATTGCATTCTGGGATGCACTGGGAGTGGTCTAAGACTCCGATTGGCCAGATCCCTTAGGCCACCCTCCAGGGGAGTGACCTAAGGGATCTGGCCAGTTGGAGTCTTAGGCTACTCCCAGTGCATCTCAGAATGCACTGGAAGGGAGGCCTAAGATTCCAGTTGGTCGAGGGTCATTAGGTGCCTGGGCCAATCAGGGTCTTAGGCCCCTCCCAAGTGCATCCCAGGATGCAGCGGGAAGGGGAAGGCCTGTAAACATCCCTCTGGCTGGTCTGCAAGAAATAGGTATGGGCTGTCTGGGTGGGCTTGGAGGTGTCGGGGTGGGGTATGTCTTCAGGGAGGATTCCGGCAGGAGGGAGTGGGCATCCCTCCTGCTTATGATCTTCAGGTGAGGGGTTCCTGCAGGAGGGCATGGGCATCCCTCCTGTCAGGGGATGCCTTGGGGGTGGCAGCAGGAGTGATTGGGAACTCCTCCTGCCGCAGATTGTGTCGGGAGGGTTTGCCATTGCGGCTGGAGGAATTGGGCACTTCTCCTGCCGTGGACTTTGGCGGGGGGACTTCAGTGGTTCCAGAAGGAGGAAGTGGACATCCCTACTGCCGGCCAACTTCACAGGGGGGAAGGGTTCCCTGCTGCGGCCACTAAACTGATCGTGGCAGAGAGATTCCCTTGACGCGAGACGCTCAACAGTTGGGTCTATTTGAAATGTAGACCAGCATTTTGCTGGCCTACATTTCAGGCAAATATTACAACTCTAGGGAGACACCTTGGGCCGCCTAGACTCACCTAAGGCCACATCTGGGCAGAACCACGCCCACGCCTAGCCTTGGACAAGCTTGAGCGACCCTACATGTCTCCCTAGGCTTACAAAAATGCCTACAGTGTAGGTGTCCTGCCTCAGAGTGTTTTTAAAAACCCGCCTACAATCAGGATGCCATTTTTAGAATTTGGCCCTAAATGTTCTGACGCTGCTCTGATGCTCATAGTATTCCTATTTGCATCGGGGGCATATCGTGCCCCAGGCTGCAGCAGAAACCTGTACCGCAGCTTATTAAAAGAGGGCCGCAATCAGGCACACTTATATTAGGCAGTTCAAGCTGTTTCAGCCTCGAGACAGCACCTAAGAAATCAGATTCAAAGGGATAAACCCATTCAATATAGTTCGACCAAAGAAACATCAGTATGGTGGCTATCTCTATCCTGGCTGTTGCAATTTAGCAAACTATTGAACTGTGAAGCTTCTAATAGAAAAACTCTGGTATTTGTTAGTGGTTTTGTCCACGCCCCACCAGACATGTTCAACAGCTCCTTTGTCATCCTAGAAAGGGAGGGAGATAGGGAAGGAACCACATAAGAATTAGCTGGTCCTGGGCGTCTGAATACATAAAACATCATCTTGTAAATGGATGGAAAACCAGTAGATGGAATTTAATTTGAGCAACAGAAGGGTAATGTGTTTGTTCCATAAAGATAGGCAGACACTATATCCGATTTGATTTATTTTTTTATACTGCCTTGCACAAAAGTAGTAAAGCAGTTTACAACAGTAAAAATAGATAAAATCAAAAAAACTAATTGCATCACTGCAATAAAAAAAAAAAGTCAACTTTGAATTCAATAAAAAAAAAAAAAAAAAAACACAATGCATCTACTGAAAATATCAAATCACTCCACAGCATAATTCTGAAAACACAGCCATATTTTTAAGGCATTCCTAAAAGACAGATAATTAGTGATTTTGGTCACCTCTTGTGGTAGATTGTTCGATATAGATAGTCCAACTTATATATGGGGCAAAGCTTGTTAACTCACCTTTTAAAAGAGGTTTATCCTGCTCACGCATGGTCTTTATGAATTGTGCTGGGACTAAGGGCTAGATTCACTAAGGGCACGGATCAGATCCGATCCGTGAGGTATCCGATCCAATCTGTGTCCAGGGGGGCTGATTCATGAATTGCCCTCATGCAAATGAAGGCAATCGGAATCACGACCCCAACCGCCTGCCCGGATCGCTCAGTCTATGCATGAGATCTATGTGCATGCACTGCTTTCAATGCATATTCACTGGGGAAATCCTGAAAACCCGACTGGATTGCGGCCCTCAAGGAGGGACTTTGAGACCCCTGGTCTATAGCGATCCCAACGCATGCGCAGACCATCTGTAGATGGTCTGCGCATGCGCTGGCCCTCCAAGCCAGACAGATAATTTTTTTTCTAACTGTTTTTAATTTTTTTGTGAGCCTGTGGTTTTAACCCGCTTTAAGCCCGCGGGTTAAAACCACGGTCTTGCACTGCGGGGAAGGGTGGGAGAGTCGGGACTGCAGGAGTTCGGGGCAGCAGGAGATCGGGGCAGATGGGAAAGTCGGGGCTGCAGGAGTTCGGGGCAGGCAGGAGATCGGGGTAGGCGGGAGAGTAGGGGCTACAGGAGTTCAGGGCAGGCAGGAGATCGAGACTGGAGGAGTTCAGGGCAAAGGAGATCGGGGCAGGCGGGAGAGTCGGGGCTACAGGAGTTTGAGGCAGGCAGGAGATCGGGGCAGACGGGAGAGTCGGGGCTGCAGGAGTTCGGGGCAGGCAGGAGATCGGGGCTGAAAGCAGAAAAACAGGGCAGAGAGCAGGGCGGCAGAAGGCCGGGCAGTCGGAAAGGACCTGAGCGACTGGTCCTCAGCAGCCGTTTGTTTGTGATCGGCCAGCCCAGTCGGTGTTGCAGGGTTTTTGTTTGTGAATCGCTGCCTGCCATCATTTGAATGTCGTTCCCCCTCATTTGCATGCGCGGATCGGAGGATGATCAGGACACAGGTTAGTGAATCTGGTCGGAAGGAAATCGAGTCGGTTTGCTTAGTGAATGTAGCACATAGTATCTCTGTCCTTCTCACTTCCTCCCTCTGAATGTCTATTCTCTTACTTTCCCCAGATCTTATTCTTTATATATTCACTACTTCCATCCTGTTTCAACAGGTCTGTTGAAAACTGCTTTGCTATATATACTAGGAAAGGTTGAATATCAAGAACAATAAACCATAAACTATAAATGCACCACTTATATCTTACATAATGTATATTTTACAGACAGGCATACATATAGGCAATGCCTAGGCGAACATGGGCAGGACTCCTAGGTACATGTAATATTCTAAATGGTATACACAATTAAATTAAAAATATCTCCAGGCACCAGGATGTTACTGCAAATGAAAGAAAACGCCTCAGCTCTTGGTGAGTCGTAAGACACTACCTCCTCCACATCATTGGCATAAAAAACGTTCGTATGTAACATTAACTGGCAAAAAAGTAAATATTCTTTCACAAATTCTAACGTTAAATCACTAAATTCGAGGTTATACATCAAGGTTCAATTTGGCACGGCCAACGATCGTTTCATGCCATACCGCCACTTCTTCAGGTCCCTCGAACCTTGCATCAACGTCAACTGTTACAGCAGTATCTTCTCTGCTTGCTAGCGATGAGTCATGGCAAGCAGCAAGCAAGCAAGCAGCGAACATATCTATGAACATTTGACGCTGGTGCAAGGTTCGAGGGTCCTGAGGAAGTGGCGGTATGGCACGAAACATTCGTTGGCCTTGCCAAATTGAACCTTGATGTATAACCTCAAATTTAGTGATTCAACGTTAGAACTTGTGAAAGAATATTTACTTTTTTGCCAGTTAATGTTATATACAAAAGTTTTTTATGCCAACGATGTGGAGGAGGTAGTGTCTTACGACTCACCAAGAGCTGAGGCGTTTTCTTTTGTTTGCAGTAACATCCTGGCGTCTGCACTTATTTTGAATTTAATTGTGTATAATTTTTCCTCCACTCCTCCTATTTTGAGTTAGTGAGTATTCTCAAAGTTACACATATATCTAAAATATAGGTGCATATTTTTGCTGTTATGCTTGCTTTCTATATGGGAAAGTAGCTGTATACATTAGAGAATGACTTGGGGACAATTTTTCCCCCGTCCCCGCAGGAACTCATTTTCCCATCCTATCTCCACAAGTTCTTTTCCTGTCCCTACCCCATTCCTGCAAGCTCCGTCCTCATCTGCACAAGCCTCAAACACTTTAAAATCCTAAGTAGCAACATTCTAGAGCTCAGATTGTGATGTCATAATGCCTCATTCCACCAATGCCTAAGCTCCGTCCTCATCTGCACAAGCCTCACACTTTAAAATCCTAAGTAGCAACATTCTAGAGCTCAGATTGTGATGTCATAATGCCTCATTCCACCAATGCCTAAGCTCCGTCCTCATCTGCACAAGCCTCAAACACTTTAAAATCATAAGTGTTCAAGGCTTGTGCAGTTAAGGCAGAGCTTACAGGAATGGCACAGGAACAGCGACAAAACTCATGGGGACGGGACAGGAAAATTGAGTTCCTGCAGGGACGGGGAAAAAATAGTCCCCGTGTTATTCTCTAATATACATTCTCAGTTATAGAATTATCTCCCTAGTGTTTTATGCCCATCATCTTGTACCCAGGGATCCTCTGTATAGATCCCATGCTTTTTAGAATCCCGCTATTATTTATGCCCTCACCACTTCCTCTGGGGAGAGCATTCCAGGCATCCACTACCCTTTCTTTATGTTTCTCCTGAATTAACTTGGATCTTCATACCATAAACCCCCTTGCACCACAAATTCTTTCCATTGATAAAAGTTTGCTTCTTGTACATTGATACCTTTCAAATATTTAAATGTCTCTCATGTTTTCCAAACCTTGCCTTTAGCCCAGTGGTTCCCAACCCTGTCCTGGAGGACCCCCCAGGACAGTCGGGTTTTCAGGCTAGCCCTAATGAATATGCATGGAGCAGATTTGCATGCCTGGCACCTCCATTATATGCAGATCTCTCTCATGCATATTTATTAGGACTATCCTGAAAACCCGACTGGCCTGGGGGTCCTCCAGGACAGGGTTGGGAACCACTGCTTTAGACTTTAGAACAGGGATTTCCAACTCCAGTCCTCGAGGCCCCCAGTCAGGTTTTCAGGATTTCCCAAATGAATATGCATGAAGTCTATTTGCATCCACTGTCTCCATTGTATGCAAATAAATCTCTTGCATATTCATTGAGGAAACCCTAAAAAAAACAACTTGGCAAAGGATGAGTTTAGATTCCCTACTGTAAAGCAAAGGTTCTCAACCCAGTCCTCAGGGCACACCCAGTCAGATTTTCAGGATAACCACATTGAATATGCATGAAATAGATTTGCATGCAATGGAAGCAGTACATGCAAATTTACCTCATGCACAGTCATTGTGGGTATACTAAAAACCTGACTGGCTGGGTGTATCCTGAGGACTGGATGGAGAACCACTGGCCTAGAACAGGGGTAGGCAATTCCGGTCCTCGAGAGCCACAGTCACAGGTTTTCAGGATATCCACAATGAATATATATGAGATGGATTTGCATGCCTCCTTGAGATGCAAATCTATCTCATGCATATTTATTGTGGATATCCTGAAAACCTGACCTGCCTGTGGCTCTCGAGGACTGGAGTTTCCTACCCCTGGCCTAGAATATACATACTTGGGTCATTCAGATTTCATATGGCCTAAGGCAGTGGTTCCCATCCCTGTCCTGGAGGAACACCAGGCCAATTGGGTTTTCAGGCTAGCCCTAATGAATATGCATGAAGCAAATTTGCATGCCTATCACTTCCATCATATGCAAATCTCTCTCATGCATATTCATTAGGGCTAGCCTGAAAACCCAATTGGCCTGGTGTTCCTCCAGGACAGGGTTGGGAATCACTGGCCTATGGTACAGACCATATTACAATCTTCATTGAACCAGAAGCAGAATGTTCTGGGAGATTTGGTTCTCTGTGTGAGGACTCTTTCTTTTCTGTTGCCAGCTGTCAGATAAATGTGACTTTGCTTTTTCACCCTGATTCAATCAAAATATTCCAGACAGGCTTATTCTTATTTCCATTTCAGTCTTTCAGGAAGCTCTGCATTTTCCAGTTAGTTTTTCTCAATAAATGTATGGAATTTAAAAACTGATTCTGTCTGTCATATCTGAAGCTGAAATAGTTTTTATCTGTCTTGTATAGCTGTGCAATGTGAAATGCTGTGAAACAGAATAATATGGTTTGCAAGTTCATGTTAGACACAAATCATTGAAAACTGAACACAAAACGCTCTTGGCTTTATTTGCTGCTCTATTATGCTGTACCAGATAGGACAAAAAAAGATCTTCATAATGAAATATTTCACTGTCCCTTCCATGCAAAGCCTAGATAGCAAAATTCCTAGCTCTTTAGCTAGAGAATGCACACCGGAGAATATTATATGGCATGCCCCTAGATCAGGGGTAGGCAATTCCAGTCCTCGAGAGCCGGAGCCAGGTCAGGTTTTCAGGATATCCACAATAAATATGCATGAGATAGATTTGCATCTCAAGAAGGCAGTGCATGCAAATCCATCTCATGTTGTCAAAATACAATTAAGTTAAATATTAATCCTGAACATTTTGGAACCAGTTCTCTATAGTCTGCTTAAAAAATCAGAGCCAACTAGCAGTGGCGTACCAAGGTAGGGGGGGCGGGGGGGGGGGGAGGTCCACCCCGGGTTCATGCTCCAAGGGGGTGCACAGCCAGCCGGGTCCACACTCCGGAGCCTCCCAAACTGCTCTGAACGGCACCTCAACGCAGCTGTCATAGTTATGTGGGCAGCCTCGCTGAAGTGCAGGAAGGTCCCGCGCTGCTGCCTCTGCTCCGGAAGTGGTAAGTGACGGGGGGGGGGGTGTACTGGCAGCCGCAGTCATCGTGGGACTAAGAGCAGAGGAGTGTAGGCTTCTTGGTTGGATCTCTACAAAGACGCAATTATGCCGAATAAACAAAGTGGCTGGAATGGTTATTTCTTCTTCATACTGGAGAAGTTGACGGAATTGTGGCGCCGCGGATTGCCAGTGAACTGGGTGTGGGATGCTGTGCTGCTTTGTTCTGCCGATTGGCAGATAGGAGTCGCGCGGTGCCACGTGGTTTTTGGAAACACTTTTTGTTGTTATTATGTGGACTGTAAGCATTGGATGTGGAGCACAGTGGGGAGACTGGTGGTTAAGGGGTTGCTTAATCCACTTTTTTAAAATGATGCTATATCTTCATTCAACAGAATCGGTCATCGCGGGACCTTGCTGATTTGGATAGAGAAAGAAAGAAACATAGCAGGGTGGTGGAAGGAGAAAAAGGGGGTCAGGGTGGTATGGAGGAATGGTGAAGGGTGAGAAAGTGGGTCAGGGTGGTATGGAAGGGTGTGGAGGGTAAGAAGGAGGGTCAGAGTGGTATGGAAGCATGGTGAAGGGTGAGAAAGGGGGTCAGGGTGGTATGGAAGGGTGAGAAATGGGGTCAGGGTGGTATGGAAGGGTGTTGGAGGTTGAGAAAGTGGGTCAGGGTGGTATGGAAGGGTGTGGAGGGTGAGAAAGGGGGGTCAGGGTGGTATGGAAGCATGGTGAAGGGTGAGAAAGGGGATCAGGGTGGTATGGAACATAAGGACATAAGCAGTGCCTCTGCTGGGTCAGACCAGAGATCCATCCTGCCCAGCAGTCCGCTCGCATGGCGGCCCATCAGGTCAAGAACCTGCATAGTAATTCTCTATCAGTACTCCTCAATCCCCTTTTCCGTCCGGAAATCATCCAATCCTTTATCTATACCCTTCAATCCCCTTATCCTTCAGGAATTCATCCAAACCCTTCTTGAAACCCAGTAGCGTACTCTGTCGTATCACACCTTCTGCAAGCGCATTAAATTCTTTCTTACGATGTAAAGGTTGTTTCTGATGCAACTTCTGGTTGCGTCAGAGATGACCTTTACGGCAGCCATATGCAACTACAGCACTGCGGCTGCCGTAAGAAGACAGTTTAGACCACCGGCCATTGGGCAGGGAGGTTTGTCGGACCGGACCGGGCCTGGGGGGGGGGGTGAAAGCGCCACAAAGGTAAGGGAGTGTGTGAAAGCGCCACGAAAGAGGGCGGCAGTAAGGAGGGAGAGAGCGCGATAGGGACCGGGCCGGCTGTGCAACCCCCCTAAGGCTGCACCCGGGATGGACCTCCCCCCCTTGGTACGCCATTGGATAGACAGTGGATGAAAGGAAGAGAGTGACAAAAAGACGAGGAAAGCAGAAACCAGAGAAGACAAGGTAGAAAAAAATTATTATTTTTTTTTTTGCTGTAGGGAAAATGCATTGCTGTTTCTGTGGTGTTGCATTGTATGCAGAGTCCAGCTTCTTGGTGCTTCAGTTTAACCTTTGTCTATGTATTTTTATTCTATCTCCCCATTTACAAAACTGTAGAGCATTTTTTAGCGTTGGCATCTGAGCTGTTACCACCGTGGCTAAAAACCACACTACAGTTTTGTAAAAGGGGGAGGGGTTAGTTTGTGATTACATACTAGGCGAAGATGTCTTCTGTGTGTTTGAAAAGACATGGTTTTCTGTTAAGATTGACTGTGTAGGATTGATCTGTACTAGTCTGGCTTGTTTAGTTTTACAATGGGTTTATTGAAGAACTGCTCACAGCAGTAAGTAAGATGCTGCCTTTTCCTAGGTACGCTCTTGTGTGACGTGTGGATTGTTACTAAAAATCATATTTTTCATACAGATGGGGGTGTCAAAAAATGATGTGCCCTGGGTGTCACATATGCTAGGTACATAAAGCAAATTCTTTCAATAGAGGACAAATGTGGTATTGAGATGTTAAAATAGTGCAGAAATAGTGAAGGAACAGTAAAGCTCAATGTTCACTCAAAAAGAAGGAAAAAGCCTCAGAACGGGCCCTCCCACCTCCACAAAGGTGGATAAAACAGGTGGTTGAGCGATAACCTCACAGGCAAATCCTTCATTCAAAGTTGAGCACTAAAACACTTGAGCATGAACCTCGTGCTTCACATAAAAAGTTTTTCAGATAGAGGAAAAATTCCACTTATCTCCTTGCTGATCGGCACACCAACGGAGGCCAGCGTTTCACCGACAGGCTACATCAGGGTGTGACCCGACCGATCAGTCTTTATAGGAACGTCAAAAACTTTTCAAAAGTCCAGAAAGGGCTCCTTCTTTTTGAGTGAACATTGTGCTTTACTGTTCCTTCACTATTTCTTGCAATATTTTAACATCTCAATACCACATTTGTCCTCTATTGAAAGAGTTTGCTTTATATACATTGGTTTTCAATATATCTGCGTTTGTTATTGCTATTACATATGCTAGGTACGCCACTGCCAACTAGTACAGTGCTAAATATGATTTCTAAACAAGTTAGGTGTACTGTATAGAATCACACTTACGGGCAAATTTTATAAGAAGCGCACAAACGTTAGGTGCCTATATAGGCACTGTTCAGCGTGATTCAAGTAAAATTGGGTGCTGTTTAGTGAATCACGCTGAGCGGCACCTGTTTTGGAGGCGCCCATTAAACAGGCCCGCTCTAGGCACAACTAAAAGTTAGGCGCCCATGCGAGCGCTTAAGCACGCTTAAGAGCAGTGATTCTGTACGTAGGCACCTAAGACGTAGCCACGCCCAACATGCATAGAGCCTATTTTTTTTGAAGGTCTCCTAATTTTTTAGAGGCGCCTTCTTACAGAATCGCGCTTTCTTGATAGGCGCCTAGGTTTCAATCAGTGCTGATTAAAAAGCTTAATTGAGCTTGAAATTCAATTTAGATAGGCGCCTATCTAGTTGGGCACCTCCAAAATAGACCCCCAACTTTAGGCGCTGGTTACAAAATTTGGGCTTTAGCGCCACCTAAGCGGGCTTAGACATCACTGGGCGCCCTAACTTTAGGTATACCCAATTTATGCCAGGGTTGTCTTCACCTATATAACTATACCTAAGTCATCCCTCCTTTCAGAAAATCATAGCGTGTTTTTTTTAGCACCGGCCCTAGCAGTAACAGCTCCGATGCTCGTAGAATTCCTAAGAACATCGGAGCTGTTACCGCCATGGCTGGTGCTAAAAACCGCGCTACGGTTTTGTAAAAAAAAGGGAGGGGGGTGTTAGCCACCTAACGCCGCCTAATTCACAAAGAGGCGTCTAACTCAAAAACAAGCCACCCTATCCACTCCCCCTAACCACGCCCACTTTTAGTGTATGTGCTTTGGACCAAGCACCTACTATTTATAGAATCGTGGTTTTCAAGTTAGGTGCCTAACTTTCAATTAAGTCCAATTAAAGCCAATTATGGGGTGTTAAGTCCAAATATTGGCAATGATCAAGCCTATTAATCAATTAAGTTAGGCCACCTACATCAGCTAGGCACACTGGTGTAGGCGCCTAACCTTATCTGGACTATGTAGAATTTGCCACTTTGTGCATGCATGTACTACATCTAAAAAAATATGGATGATTTACTTACTCTAGAAGGTTGCATTGCAGTATAAATTGCTGAGAATGTAATTCCTTGGTTCCACAAGGTCTTGGTCAATTTACCAATCTGCTTATCTACAAATAAAATATATACTGAATGTTACCAAATACAGTACATTAGGAATTCTGAATATAGCTAATATGTAGAAAGAAAAAGAAATACAATGTTCCCCCGGTCACTCGCGGTATTCTCGGACCGGGACTTCCTATGCCAAAGTCGGGCTTCACCAATCAGGAGCTGCATGTCAAAGCAGCTCCTGATTGGTGAAGCCTGACTTTAGTGCAGGAAGAGGCGGTCGGAGCATACCGCCAGTGATTTCCTTCACTTGCCAGTGCTCCAGCTGCCCTCTCCTGCCTCCCCAGGTGAAAAACCGTATTTGCGGTTTTTTGATATTTGTGGGGGTTCCTGGAATGGAACCCCCACAAATATCGGGGGAGTACTGTAAAACAAAACAAAAAGAATTCAAGTGATACCTTTTTTATTGGACTAACTAGAGTTTTTTGAATAAAGCTAAAAATTTGCTCTTTGAAACCTATTCGTTTTGGGCAACCCTGCGCCAGGAAGAACACTGCAATGGGTTGCTCAATAACAGGACATTTCGGCATCCCGAAGCTGTGCTTCGGAACAATGGGACAACCCAATTAAAAATGGGATGGTCCCATTCAAAATGGGACGTATGGCACGTTATGCATCCAGGCTCACTGTGCCACCATTTCTAGAGGGCCTGAAAATGCCTGAGAGGCTGTTTGCGTCAACTCCAATCCAAATGCTGATAAATTGCGAGCAGGTCAGCACAGATGCTCCTACTAGTACAAGCAGAAGCTTAGACTTAACTCTCTGTGCAGCAACACAAAGTCCTAGGCTTCAACGCTTCTGGAAACAATGGTCATTCTTCAATCTCTGGGGTTCCTTAACAACATCGTTTCATTTATGGGCACTGCCCATTTCTTCCAGAAGCCAAAATACAAATGATCAGGGCCCATGTTTGTGCCATACAATCAACACCCAAAGTCACAGCTAGTGTATTTGCAAATGCTGAGGCACATGGTGGCCTCTTTTTATTTTGGTCCCTCTGCCCATTTAAAATGTGGCCTCCTCAGCAGGATCTTAAATTCCAATAAGATCAATGTTCCCAACCTCCTTTCTCTATATTTTACTGGCCTTGTTGACTCTGTCTCATGTTAGAGTGATGGATGATGCTGGTGGACCTTTCCGGACTAACACAAAATCGATTTCTTTTTAGACCCACAATTCATCAACTTGCTAGGACTCGAACATGAGTCGATGGCACCTAACAACAATAAGCACTCCTACTTACCAATATGCAGAGGGATCTATTCCATTGAAACAGAGAAAAAAGAAGGTCGATAAAGATCATATGACCTATCTAGTCTGCCTATCCAGGCCATCTACTATCCTCAGAGTACTTATCCCCAAGCTTTCTTGAATTCAGATACATTTTTCATCTCCATCATCTACACTGGGAGACCATTCCACGCATTCACCACCCTTTCCATGAAAAAGTATTTTCTGAGGTTACTTCTTAGACTATCCCCTTCTACCTTCATCCTATGCCCCCTCATTCCAGAGCTTCCTTTCAATTGAAAGAGACTGACCTCATGTGCATTTATGCCACATAGGTATTTAAACATCTCTTTCACAATGCTTCTATCCCGCCTTTCCTCCAGTGTATACATATTGAGATCTTTACATCTGTCCTCATATGCTTTATGATAAACTCTAACGACTAGCCCTCCTCTGGACCGACTTCATCCTGTTTATATCTTTTTGAAGGTGCCGTCTCCAGAATTGTGCACAGTATTCTAAATGAGGTCTCACCAGAGCCTTATACAAGGATATTATTACCTCCTTATTCCTTCTGGTCTTTCCTCTCCCTCTGCACCCAAGCATCAATCTAGCTTTTGCCAGTGCAAAAATGTACGCCTTAAGAACCAACATTTTTTAAATGACTGGGGGTTCTAACACAATGAGGGGGTTTTCTCAATATTGGAGGTGCTTAGCATCCACTGACACCTTCAGAGCTGGCTTCTATAGAGGCACACTATAACTAGTGGCGTGCAGTCAGGGCCTTCAGGGGATTCACTCACCCCCTACAGGCCCAGAGGGCACTGCTCTGAATTTTATTGGTTGAGCAGGGCAGGCAAACAGCAGATGCTGTTCAGCCAATCAAATTCAGATCAGTACTGAATCTGGAATCCCCGGCACCATTCTGTGTGCAGCGTGTCTTTGCAGTTTCTGCTGAGACAAGATCCCTGACGCAGTTCCAGCGAAACACGGAAGTTCCCTGTCGGGTCTTGTGTTAACGGCATTTGTTTAGCACGAAGTTGAGCCTTTGATTGTTCCAGGCTTTTGGGGATACTGGCAGCAACGGCAGCGCTTTATAACAGCTAAGTGCTTGTGTTTTGGGGGGGGGAATTTTTTGCTTTTGACTGTGCTCTGTTGATTACTAACTGTGCCCTTGTGGTATATTGAATCTTTCCCTGCAAGTATTGAAATGATTCTCTGCATTACCTGATTGGAAGAAGAAATGGTTGATTGAATATTCTTTAAGAAAGTGGAGTTTTTTTTGAACCCATGAAGCTCATCTGAAGGGGTTTTTTTCTCCACTTTTTTTTCTTTTCAATGTGTTGATTTCCTTCTTTTTGGATGATTGTGTGTGGCCTTTCTCTTTATCCTTCCTCTTTTATGCATTGAGTAAACTCTGGTTGTGTGAATACAGGGGGGCTTCTATATATTAGTGATTATAGAGTATGCATAGTGGACTTTTGGGAGAAGGGGTAAAACGCGGACCTCACGGACCTGACGGACCTCACGGATCTAAACCCGCACGTCCTTAAAAATCTGAAGTCCATGCCGTTTGTAGTTAGTATCTGGCTCTGACAGACCTCGGTGACAATTTAGTGCTGACGGATCCGTCTCAGCATAGGGAAGGAAAAGTATTAGGATCCGTCAGCGCTAAAATGTCACCGAGGTCTGTCGGAGCCAGAGACTAGTGCTGGAGCGGCTCTAAAACGAATCCTTTAAACTGGTTTCCTGCAGCCCCAGTAAATCGGCTCTGACAGACCTCGATGACATTGTAGCACTGACGGATCCTAATACTTTTCCCTCCCTATGCTGAGACGGATCCGTCAGCGCTAAATTGTCACCGAGGTCTGTCAGAGCCAGAAACTAACTACAAACAGCACGGACCTCAGATTTTTAAGGACGTGCAGGTTTAGATCCGCGAGGTCCGTCAGGTCCACGTTTTACCCCTTCCTGACTTTTGGATTTGGAGAATCCCCAGCCCAAGAGCCCCGCTTTGTTTCTTTTTGTTTGATTAGTTGAGCAGGCTGCCTACTCAACAAATCAAACTGCACCAAGCAAAAAATAAAGAAAAAAAAAAAAAAAGGCAGGGCTGTAGAGCTGGGGATTCGCCAAATCCCATGAAAGCCCTCACTGCACGCCACTGACTATAGCATACCATCACAAGAGAGCAGGTAAAGCAGGGCTGCCCAAGTCCGGTCCTCGAGATCTACTGGCAGGCCAGGTTTTCAGGATATCCACAATGAATATGCACGAGAGAGATTTGCCTGCACTGCCTTCCTGATATGCAAATCTCTCTCAGGAATGTTCATTGTGGATATCCTGAAAACCTGGCCTGCCAGTAGATCTCGAGTACCGGACTTGGGCAGCCCTGAGGTAAAGCATCAGTGTGAAATTTTCAGTTTCTTACTTTCTCTTAAAACCAATACTTTTTAAGGTTCTTGACCCTTTGCTCTTTAAAATCGTTATTTTTCTGAGCCGATGCCAGGAGCCTAGCACTGCTTAAACTCTAGAAAAGCCAGTTGCTTGCATATGCAAAATAAGTCATGTTTTGGCAAGAGACCCACAAGATGGAAGGCAGCTTCTGTTTATACTTGCTGGTGGGTATACACATCTGTCACCTGCCTTATCTCTGACTGACAGATTCATTCCATTTTGCCTAGGAGTTCTTTGTGCAGAATAGTTGAAAGCCATGATTATTGGATGGTACATCATTTTCTTAATTCTAAGCAAGCTACAATTACACCATGTAAGTAACAATTTTGGGAATCCATAATATTACCTTTGTTTTTGTAGAACTTTAAACAAAAGGAATTTTTGACAATAACGCTTTTCAATTAAAAAAATAAGAAAAAAGATATTTCCACTTTGTAGACTCAAAAGTGGAAATCCTTCTTCATATCCCCTGCAAGGAGATTCCGTATGGCCAAGCTGAAATGCTTTTTTACAGTTCAGTTTTTATATCCTATATAATAAAACGCTAGCCGCACATGCGCACACCTATCGGCGTGCTTCCATGATCAGTAGGTCTGTGGCCGCAGGAGTGCGCATGCGCGAATCCCCAGCACCTACCTACACTCGCCGGAAGGACTGGACCCCAGCGCTAGACATCCTGCTCTCCTATCAGCTCCTCTCACGAGCCGCACCAGCATCGAAGAAGGCTTCCGACGCTGGCGGGGATCGAGAGGAGCCGCGGTGACACCTCAAGGGGCGGGAAGGGAAGCGCCGAAAAAAAGACTCCAGCCGCTACTTTCTTTGCGGTCCCGACTCCAAACGCCGATTCAAGCAGCGGAGGGGGATGGTCGCTGAAAATTATTTCTTCAGGAGATTAAGCACTAACAAAAATCAGATTAGTGGATTCTGATGTTCTTCATGTAGGCAGATAGGCCCTGATTCCATAAACAGTGTCTACCAGTAGGCGCCTAGATCAGGATGCCTACCAATGTAGACAACTAACTTACCCCCCCTTTTACTAAGCCGTGATTGAAGTTTCTATCGCAGTTCAGAACACTAACCTCCTCTTTTACTAAGGTGCGCTATGCTTTTTAGCGTGAGATAACATAAGAACCTAAGAATTGCCATCTCCAAATCAGACCTTAGGTCCATCAAGTCCGGCGATCCGCACATGTGGAGGCCACGTCAGGTGTTCCTTGGCATAGTTTTAGTCCCCATATCACTCTGTGCTTCTTATAAGGAGATGTGCTTCTAGTTTACCCTTAACCGTATCACTCTATGCCATTCATAAGGAGATGTACATCTAGCTTACCCTTAAATCTTAGAACGGTGGATTCCGCAATTACCTCTTCTGGGAGAGCATTCCAGGTGTCCACCACTCGCTGTGTGAAACAGAACCTCCTGATATTTGTCCTGGACCTGTCCCCTCTCAACTTCAGTCCGTGCCCTCTAGTCCGTGTCACATCGGACATTGTAAATAACTGTTTTTCCTGCTCTATTTTGTCGATTCCTTTCAGTATTTTGAAAGTCTCGATCAGATCCCCTCGCAGTCTCCTCTTCTCAAGGGAGAACAACCCCAGTCTCTTAAGTCGTTCCTCGTAAATATTAGCGCACGCTAATCATATGCTAAACGCTAACGCGTGCATGTTATCCTACAGACGCGTTAGCAGTTAGCGCACGTATGGATTTAGCGTGTGCTAAAAAGCTTAGTAAAAGAGAGCCTAAATGTTCCAACACTCATAGAATTCCTATGAGCTTGGGGGCATTTAGCGCTCCAGACCACAGTAGAAACCTCTATCGTGGCTTAGTAAAACAAGGGAGGTTGTTTTTTTTTTAATTGGTTTAGTTGGCACTGTTAATGGAACAGGGCCATTAAAACCCAATTAAAAACAATTTTAAAATGTAGGCGTCTACATCAAGGCGCCTACCCAAAAAGTAAGTGTGGTTAAGGGGGGAGTTTGGGCGTGGGTTGCCGTAGGCGCCAGTAAATTAGGCTAAGACAATCATGGCCTAATATACCATCGCCTAAGACAAGTGAGGAGCCACTAGACGTGATTCTACAAATGTCACCTAATGATTAATTGACAACCACGCCAAGCTGTGAGGCGCCAGTTGTAGAATCAGGGCCATAATTTTCAATTCTGCAAAATTCCTGAAGTGCACAGATGGAACATCTGATAATATGAGAAGTCCATGGTACCCTGGGCAAGTCACTTAATCCTCCATTGCTCTAGATACAAAATAAGTACCTGCATATATGTAAACTGCTTTGAATGTGTATCCTTGTCCCCATTTTTAAAAATAAATAAATATATTATCATCTGTACTGCAAAACCCTCCAACTGATCCCCCTCTCTCCCACCTACCTCCCCAAACATCACCAAACCCCTCCTTCTGATGCCCCTCCCTCCCACCACCCTGGGCCATTACCGAGTGATAAAAATCCTGTTCGCAATAAGCCTTTTTAAGTTGCACTAAGCACACACTAGTACTTACTACAGAATAGTTAAAAGATTTGTGCATTTGGCCTACCCTATTGGGATGGGATATTTTTATAGGTTAGTTGTTTTCTGTTTGCCTTGTTTAGACCTCTTTCCTCTACTTTATTAAGTTATTTTTGTGTGTGTATGTCTTAAAATGTTATAAAGCAAGCAAGCATCAAGATACCACTGATGACAAGAAAAGAAAATCCACAGAAATATCAGTAGAGGCTCCATGTAGTACGCTGGTCCATGCCATCATTCCTGGATCGCCTCTGTTTCGTATCTCTCTGGACGTCTTAACGTCTAATCTATTACGCTACGAATCTGCTCTGATTTTATTGCTAATATTTCATGTATCCATAATTAAATTTATGCACGTTTGCAGCTTGTTTTGCAAGTTAGGACACCCTAAAAAAAAAAAAAACCATCAAAAATACTAAGCTGTAAATGGTGGATAGGAGAAGATGGCAGATGATAGTAGGAAGCAAATAAGCCCAGAAGGAAAAGAAATAGAAGAATAATTGAGTGGCAAAGTGGAGATAGATATATGCGTTGCTTTTCCTTTTCTTATGCTTCTGACAGTGATACAAAATGATGGGCTGCTATTAATGTATATCACAAAGCAAATGCATGTGTCCTCATTAAAGCCCTCGCATACTTGCTGAAGCCACGCTAAATTATTTAGCATGCGACTAAAATGAGGAGACAACTGTAACTATAGTTACCAAGAATGCCACTGACCTTTGCTTTCCAGAAAGGTCTGGCAGCAATCTGCTACAATTTATTCAAAGACGTTGTCATATTGAGGCTACTCAGGGGCCACAGGGTTTGGGGAAAGATTCAAATGCACCTGCATTAAAAATTAAAGTGTGCCATCTCTATTTATGTCTTGGCCGCCGTTTTAGCAAATTTGATATCCTTTCCGATAAAACTCATGATGGTTGAACTTTTTATTTCTTTTTATAATTTTTTTTTTTTTTTTACCCATATTTGCGGTTGCACAAAGACCAGGATAAATAGGTGCAGCGTATGAAAAGGAAACGTGAAATGCTTTCTCACTCAGACCGCTTACCGATTTCAACAAAGGCCTTTACAGCTGAGAAATCATTTGTTCTGTAAAGAGAAAAGAAAAAATATATAATTTCTAAAGCTGTAATGACAGATCTCTGTACTCAGAAACATGCCTGCATACTTCAGTGAGCAAAGAATGAAAGCTGGGACATGTGACAACAGCAGGGTTTTATGGAAAACAGAAGGCAAAGAGTAAGTGCCACTTATTATGGTGATGAGAAGGTCCTGAACTGGTTTCTGATGCCTACCGATGAAGTATGTCTTTCTATGACAAGAGGGCACCTTTGGTTTTAAAAAAACAAACAAACACAAGGGAATAAATGAAAGGATGGCAACCTTGGGCAAAACTGTTTTCAATGGCTTATTATCACCCTCCCCACCTCCTCTCAGCCCTTAAGCGGGTACGTAGCTGACCACCCTAGATGACTGCTACATGGGAGTGACAGCTAGAGCAGATGTAGGGAACTCCGGTCCTCGAAAGCCGTATTCCAGTCGGATTTCCCCAATGAATATGCATTGAAAGCAGTGCATGCAAATAGATCTCATGCATATTCATTGGGGAAATCCTGAAAACCCAACTAGAATACGGCTCTCGAGGACCAGAGTTCCCTACCCCTGAGCTAGAGCATACCTCCATCAACACTGCAGGGGTCTCAAAGTCCCTTCTTGAGGGCCACAATCCAGTCGGGTTTTCAAGATTTCCCCAATGAATATGCATGAGATCTATGTGCATGCACTGCTTTCAATGCATAGTCATTGGGGAAATCCTGAAAACCCAACTGGATTGCGGCTCTCAAGGAGGGACTTTGCAACCCCTGGCCTAGAGGGATCCAGTGGAGAGGAGGAGCTTTCATGGTGTTCGGTGGTAGGAAGGGATGGAAAGAGGATCAGAACTTTTCAGGCTAGGACTTGGAAGCTATACAGGTGTTGGCCGTTACTCAGTCCCAGCATCTGTATAGCTTAGCGACCAACGTTGGAACTGCTATGTATGCGGTCCTATCTGATCATTTAGCACTGAATATTGCAGGCACTCACATACTATAGATACCAACTTCTTCCTAACTCTATCCTAGAAACGCCCCCTCTCCTGTCCTCTTAAAAATGGCAGGTCAGAGCTAATATTCAGTGACATTTCCCAGTTAAGTGGCCACTAAGCAACTCTATCGCTTTCAAACTGACAGCTTTCAAATAATTCACCGCTTGCATTAAGAAGTTTAGGACCCCTCGTTTTATTCCGGAAAGCTCTGAAGACTTTCTTGGGTACCTTGCATTTTTTTTTTCAATTCTTTATTCATTTTTCCATCTTTCGTCAAGTATACAATTTTACATCAAATAAATCATACACATCACTTTAAATTTTTTCTATTATCATCTAAATACATAAATTTTCCCTCTCCCCCACCCACCCTTTTCACAGATATTATAATCAAAATTTAACATACATATGCTATACTCAAAAATATTGATTAAACCTATATTATAACTATATACCCCCTCCCATAATTATAATTGTGCTTTCAATGTAAAAAGGTGTCTAATCATTGCAATAAGTTGTCAATGGCCCCCAAATCTTCTTAAAATTATTATAATTCCCTTTTTGAATAGCAATTATTCTTTCCATCTTATATATATATGGCATAATGAATTCCACCAGAAGGAGTGATTAAGTCTTGTATAATTTTTCCAATTTCTGGTGATCTATTGAATGGCGACTCTTGTCATTATTAATAAAAGTTTATTATTATTTGATGAAATTTGACTCTTTTTCCTCATTGACATTCCAAATAGGATTGTATCATATGATAGAGCTACATGGTTTCGAATAATTCACCGCTTGCATTAAGAAGTTTAGGACCCCTCGTTTCGTTCCGGAAAGCTCTGAAGACTTTCTTGGGTACCTTGCATTTTGGATACTAACCATTTTCTTTTTAATTTAGATTTCCTGTTTTTGGTTTTTGTATTATGTTTTCTTTACTGTTAACCAAGCCGAGCTCCATTTGGATGATGACCCGATATATAAAACTAAGTTTTAGGTTAGATTAGTTTAAATATAGCAGTCAGCCCCCTGAAAGCAATTTAAGCAGGTAGGAGCCTCAATTTGAATATCAAGCCCTTCATATCTTCATGATGCTATTACAGTTTGGGTTTTAGAATTCTAGTGTGAATGGACGGGCATGTAGCGCAGTGTCTCGCAAACTTTGCCAAGCTGTGGCACGCTAAACATGGTGGCCGCAGCTCGAGGCATCCGGAAGTGCGCAGGCATTGACGCGATGACATCATGTGCATGTGTGACATCATCATGCTGACATCCACGCATGCGCGAAGGCCCTCCAGGCAAGCCCTGTGCCGCCAGTGGGGAGTACTGGGAGGGCAGACGCGCAGAGAGAAGGAGAGGCGCCGGCACCAGCTGACTGCCTAAAGGATGTGCCTCTCGCTGCAAGAGACATGTCTTGTAGGCAGTCAGCCGGCACTGGAAACTCTCCTCCTCCTGTGTGTCTCGCGGCACATCTGGAACCTTGGGCATCACACACAGTTTGCAATCCACTGATGTAGAGGGTAGTTCTATACTGTGGAGTCTGATGTTACCGATGCAAGTTTTATTATATCAAGAAGGTAATCCATAATCTTCTAATCAATGAAGATCATCTACAACTTAATCAATGAAGAGGGCCCAACATGGTCTATGTTTTGTCCTTAATGTCTTCCTCAGGGGTCTAGACTGGTCTCTCCAAAGAATTTGGTGGACATGATGACCTATGCCCAGCGTAGGTGAGTGCTTTCATTAAGGTCAAAACACGTGGGATGAGCACAGAGGATCAGGGCAGGATTAATTCGGCAAGGGCCCCTAGGCACACAAGTACACTGGGCCCCCCTGCCCCGCCCAACCCCACCATGCGCCCAGGTGGAAACAGGAAGCTGCGTCAGAGGGAAGCTTTGGGCAAGCAGCACCGCTTGCACAATTACAGTTCCTGTCGCCTTTCTTACCCACATTGCTTGCTTGTCTTACTTTACGTCAATGGGTGGGGGAGCCATGTTGCTGATCGGAGGGGGGACCCACGTTGCCGATCAATGCTGGAGGGGCCCATCACCGTTTGGAAAAAACAATGTTGAAGCCCTTCTTCATCGGGCTCCCGTGACCATTTCGGGCCCTAGGCACGCGCCTACTGGGCCTATTGGTTAATCCTGCCCTGCAGAGGATCTAGAATCAGAAAATAATATTAAATATTGAACTAAGACCAGTACTGGGCAGACTTGCACGGTCTGCGTCTGTATATGGCCATTTGGTGGAGGATGGCCTGGGATGGCCATTTGGTCTGTGTCTGTATGTGGCCATTTGGGAGAGGATGGGCTGGGGAGGACTTCAATGGCTGGGAGGGTGTAGATGGGCTGGAGTAAGTTTTGACGGAGATTTCGGCAGTAGGAACCCAAGCACAGTACCGGGTAGAGCTTTGGATTCTTGCCCAGAAATAGCTAAGAAGAAAAAATTAAAAAAAATTTAAATTGAATCAGGTTGGGCAGACTGGATGGACCATTCAGGTGTTTATCTGCCATCATCTACAATGTTACTATGTTACCTCTAGCTCTTCGCCAGCACAAGCAGCAGCTCCAACCTGCCACTCACGCCGGCCTAGGCGTCCCCTCTGGCGTCAATTCCTGGTGGCAGCAAGTAGGAGATGCTGCTTGCGCCGGGGAAGTTAAAGAGGTGCAAGGGAAGGGGAGGGGTGCCTGCACAATGGAGGGAGAGGGAAGGAGCAAGGGACAGAAAAGAGGGTGGGAGGCGCCAGGCCACTGGTCCTTTCTTTATGCAGTTTGCCGCAGCCAGTTAAGTGCCGAATATCACAAAGCATTGTAAATGGACCTTTCTTTGCAGTCTCATATAACGGCCATCTCAAATGCTACCTCTGTTTCTGTCCACTCTTTGTTCCATACCTCTCGAATGACTGTAGCTTTACCAAAATTAAGTTGGGCTTGGATGACTCCACTGCTAGCTCTGAAGCATCACAATCAGTCACGTTCACTAGATGCCAATCAGCCTTTGTCTGAAGGTAATCTACAAGGTGGTTAGTAGCTTCCCAGTCCACTGCAGGTAACACTAGCGAGGATGGTGAGAACCGAAGTATCTCCTGCAATGCATAAAATATAGAAGTTCATGTTGACTGGCATGACTCAAAGCTGATGTCCTAATTATACAGTTGAAAAGTAATGGTAACGTAGTTAATTGATCTAGGAACGTTCATATCTTTGAAGTTAAGAGACAACGTGCTTTGATGCCACCTGCCAGGACTTAAAGTTCTGAGTTTCCTATTACATTACAAACCATAAAATTATTTGAAAAGATTGGTAGTCTGCATACCAACCATCTATGCGGATAACAACGATGCATACATAATTTATATAAAACATTGCATACATAATAAAACAGAACATAACAGATTAAATAACAGCATATAAACAACTTACACGTGTGCCTTAAAATAAAAAGCCAAGAAATTACAAGATTACAAAGTAGACAAATTTGAAAAGGCAAGTGAAAAAAAATAGGCTTTCAAACTTATCCGAAATGCCCAAACAATCAGAGGTCAGATGGATAGAATCTGGAACCAAGTTCCATAGTACAGGTCCGGCTACTTGGAACATACGTGATCGATTTGCAAATTTGGTGACAGAACGAAGAGTGGGAACAGCCAAAAAAAGCTCTGGCTTGCGATCTCAAAGAATGAGAAGGTACATAAGTTTGCAGCAGAGAAGCACTTACCGGTAATAGTGCTATTACATTACATTAGAGATTTCTATTCCGCCATTACCTTGCGGCTCAAGGCGAATTACAAAAGAGTTATAAACGGTGGGTTACAATGGAAGATCATTGGTCATTTCTAAAGAAGGTAAAGAGTAGATCAGGTAGTATCTGTGAGGCAGGAAGAAGGTGGGAGGAAGGAAGGTATTTGTGATGTTAAGACTGTTTCAGGGATTACTTGAAGAGTATAGTTTTTATTTCTTTTCTGAACATCTTGTAGTCTGGGGTGGTTATCAGTAGATTGGAGATTTGGTTATCTAGTTTTGCTGCTTGAGTGGCTAGAAGGCCATCGTATAGTTTTTTTCCGTTTAACTTCTTTGTCACCTTCATCCACCTCTCCATTTCTCACCCCTACCACCTTTTCTTCAAAACTCTCATTGAAATACATTTGATGCTTTTCCAGACAGCTAGGGCTGCTACTTTGGTGGAAAATGCTATTAAACTCCTAGTACATTGGTATACTACCCGCGTTTTAATCAGTAAATGCACCAAGCAGAGTGATGCTACTTGTTGGAAAGGATGTGGTGAAAGAGGTACATTTTATCATATGTGGTGGGAATGTCAAAGGGTCCAGAAGTTTTGGGAGCAGGTTTTTGAGTATGTGAGCAGATTAATTCAGACTCCACTTAAGTTGAATGCTGAAAGGACATTGCTGGGAGTAAGAATAGAGGGTGTAACACTTTCTCAATCTAAACTTTTGGATTTGGTATTCAGAGCTGCTAGATTGACATTAGCTCAGCAATGGCGTATGTTAAATGTTCCTACTCTGAGAGACATGAGGGAACATTTAGGAATAATATGTGAAAAATATAGACTTTCAGCACTTTCAACTAATCAGTGGGTAAAATTTAATGACATATGGGAGACTTACATTGAATTGGAAAAAGAAGCTTTATGAAGAATTACTCTACCCCTAAGGTTTTGGACCCAGGTCTCCTGGGAGGGGGGGTGGGCGAGACAGGGAATGGGACTGTTTTAATTGTAGTATTGATAAGATGTATTCTTCTTATTAGCTTATTAAGTTTACAAATTATATTCAATGATAATTGTGTTTTGCACTCAGATTATTGTATTAGAATTATTAAATAAAGAATAAAAAAAAAAGAAATACATTTGATGCTTCACCTATATATTTTGACATTATCTTTTGTTCATACCTGATAGAGAATGACACGGTGACAAAATTCATCACCGTTCCCGTCCCCGCGGATAACCGCGGTGTCTATTTCAACCTCAGTCCTTCTACACCAGCATTCTTTAAAGCAAAGCTTGAGGGTCAGTGGCTGAATAATGAAGCCATTGTGACATCACTGATGTGATTGGTTCTTAGGCACTGGTGGAATGAGACATTATGACATCACAATATCTGCTCTGGATACCAGAGACTGTCATTCTCTAGAGTCTATCTCAACCTCAGTCCTTCTACACCAGCATTCTTCAAACCAAAGTTTGCGGGTCAGTGGTTGTGGTCATTCATACTCTGATTCTTCCCTCTCTCCTTAAAGAATGATATGAAGATGGTTTCCCGAGGTTATCCGCGGGGACGGGAACGGTGATGAATTTTGTCACCTTGTCATTCTCTAGAGGAAGAAGGTTTTGCCTTCGAAAGCTTGTCAAAACATCTATTCAATGAGTCCAATATAAAAAGCATATGCTATTGCATATTACACCACCGTTGGATTGGTATAAATCCTGGCTTTTCCTGATCATGACCAGGAGAGCCATGCAAATGGTTACTCGCAATTGGAAAAATTGGGTGGGCAAATTTATGCTTATGCTACAAGTATGAAGAAATGAACGCTGACATGTTGGGACATAATAAGTTATTCAGATTAGTTTGGGGTCCATTGATGTCTTTTGTTACTTCAGTATAGTTGTCTCTTATCTTTAATTTTCTATGGAATTACACGCACATCCAGGGAAGGGGGGAGGGGGCTATCTCTTTTGTTTTATTCCTTGATTGAATGTATTGGAAGGGAGGGGGGGTTATTCTTTCTGAATTGTTATTGATTGATTATAAGTGCTTACTCTGATTATTAATGTATGTATAATGTTCTACATTTTTTGTTAGCCTTGAAAACTTAATAAAGATTTTTTTTTTTTAAGTATTTAGCTCACCAAAGTAACTGAATAAATAGGACCTTATTTTCTTTCATTATTATTGCTATTTTTGTTTGCCTTAATTCTACTTATACCTAATGAAGGCAGATAACAGAGAAAGGTCCAACCAGTCTGCCCAGCAAGGTGCCACTTTATAACAGGGGTTCTCAACCTAGTTCATTGGACACACCTAACCAGTCAAGCTTTCAGGCAGTAGAATAATAAGGGGGGGGTGAACCGCCCCAGGTGCTGTGTTGGTTGTGGTGCCGGCACCTCGCCACCCTCCCACACCACATTCGCACCCTCCCTTCCCCATCCCCTTTTACCTCTTTAAAATCTTCAACAGCGCAAGCAACTACTCCTGCCTGCTACTCTGACTCCCTATGAAATCACTTCCGGGTCGCGGGGCCAGGAAGTGGCATTAGAGAGAAAGCCAACACCAGCGCAAGCAGCAGGCCAGAGAAGCTGCTCACATTGGTGAAGATTTAAAGCGGTACGGGAGTGTGAAGGGAAGGCACAAATGTGGCTTGGGGGCATAGAAGGAGTGGGGGGGGCGGAGAGGAGGGCACGGGAGAATACCACCGCCCCGGGCGCCTCCTATGTCCTCCTGGCGATGAAGGGATTTCCAAAACCCGGCAGTTTGTCCAGGTTTTGGAAGGCCCTAAAGCTCAGGGCCGCGTCTGGAAGGTCTCTGAGCACGCGATGACATCACGTACTGTACATGCGTATGACGTCACTGGTCAACGTCCGCACATGCTCATAGGCCCTGTAGATGCGACCCTGAGTTTAGTGTGCCGTGGCAGAAAAAATTTGCGACATACTGCTCTAGATCCATGACTGGTGTAAATGTGGACATGTAAATATAAGGTTGCCATAGGATGTGGTGAGAGCAGTTAATGTAGCTAGTTAAAGTTTGGACAAGTTCCTGGAGGAAAAGTCCATAGTCTACTGTTGAGACCGACATGGGGGAAGCCACTGATTGCCCTGGATTGTAGCAAGGAATGTTGTTACTATTTGGGTTTTTGCTAAATACTTGTGTCCTGGATTGACCACCAGATGGGATACTGGGCTAGATGGACCATTAATCTGACCCAGTAAGGCTATTCTTATGCTCTTACCAGGGTGCGCTAGTATTGTGTAATGGAATCTGTCATAGAAAAGGCTCCTAGCGCACGGCCTTGGGGTGCCTAATTGAAGGCACCCAGTTCTATAATTGCCCCTGACGCAATGGTCGTTACACTGTTTATTTTCTCTTGATTCAGTTTCATAAATATCATTAAGAGGATTGTTCTCTATCAAAAAACCCTAGGGACAAGAACAGTGGGCCTAAGGAAGGAAGTGTGACCCCATAAAGAGGCCCTACCCTGTGCTCTGACTGCATGTGAAATACCATTTATCAAACGGCAAATAGAAGGATGAAAGGCATGACACAGATGCCCTCATTTGCTAAGCAATCTTTTCAAGCATCAGCAAAAAAAAAAAATAATAAAATAAAATGTTCAATCTACTCCTTATGTCAATCTACTCCTTATGTATTTCCAAATAGTTTAAGTTTCAAGTTTAAGTTTCAAGTTTATTTAACTATTACAAATTTTCTAAGCGATGTACATAATATAATAAAACAACTTTAAACATAATAACATAAAAATCCAATAATAACTAACATGGAAAGAAGGAAAGGCGGTGTAGTTACAATAAGGGCATGGAGAAAAGGAAAAAACAAAAGGTAGGGTAAAAATTTCAAAGCACTTTTGTGAATATTAATTAAAAGAAATGGATAGTTTAGAATTATTAAAGGTCATAAGCATCCTTAAACAAATAAGTTTTTAATAAATTTTTGAAGGTTGAAATATCTTGTTCTATTCTAATGTATTGGGGAAGGGAGTTCCACCATTGTGGACCTGCGACAGTAAAGATATCTGCTCTTCTCGTTCCGATAATTTTTAAAGAAGGGACAGATAGAAAGTTTAACTCAGATGAACGTAAAGATCTTTGGGGATTATATGGGATCAATGATTTAGATATGAATAGTGGTTCACTAGATTTAAGGGTCTTAAAAATTAAGAACATCATGACAACTGTTATGTTATTACATTACATTACATTAGTGATTTCTATTCCGCCATTACCTTACGGTTCAAGGCGGATTACATCCAAACTAAAACAAGAATTACATTTCAACTTTGAAGTAATAGATTAAACGATGAGATAAAATTTTAAGGGAGAATTATGGGTTTTAGATAATGTTTGGTAACTAGAAAAATTAGAGAGTACTAAGGGTTTATAGAGTGTTGGATGTTGGGTTAGGATTTTTGTGCTGGATAGGTTTAACGTGTTTTTTGAAGAGTATGGTTTTAATTTCTTTCTTGAAGGTTTTGGAATCTGTGGATGAAGATAACAGAGTGGTGAGTTGTTTGTCCAACTTAGCTGCTTTGGAGGCTATTAGGTTGTCATATAGTTTATCCGCCTTATTTATTTAACAATATGACAATTCTTATGAAATCCGCCTTGAACTACCTTGGCAATTCTTATGGAATCTGCCTTATGTATTAGCAATATCATGACAATGCTTATGTAATCCGCCTTGAACCGCAAGGTAATGGTGGAATAGAAATCACTAATGTAATGTAATGTACATTACATTGTACTTATTAACCGCGTTACCAAAAAGTTCTACGCGGTTTACAAAAGATTATTAATGATAAACATGCTCCCTCTCCCTCCTACCTATCCACCTCCCTCTCTCCCTCCTCTCCTCCCTCCCCTTCCTCTCCCCTCCCTTTAAAGTCGCCTTGAGCCTGTAAAGGTATGAGCGACGCACAAATAGAAAATTAGATTAGATTCATTTGAGTGTTTGGCGCCGTCTGTACCCAGACTTTATCATTTAGCAGAGAATCTATTAGGATCTTCAAGACAAACAGTGCATTCTAAGGAACTGGGTATGAGCTTTGTGAAAAGGGAAGTCTCTAATTGCATGCACAGTCACTGATCCCAAAAGCTCAAAACAGTTGTTAATGTAGTTCTTCTACACAATCTCATCATATTGGTAGAAGTCTCAAAGGCTTGGAATCCAATAATGTTTTTCACTTGCTACAATTTAATTTTTACCTTTGCTTTGTTATACACAAGTGTCTCTGCGAGATGAGGTCTTTGGCTTAAGTTGTTGAATGCATTTCTATGAAACATGATGCAAAGTGGGATGTTTAGGAGGGATGGCTTATTAAAGCTTAATGAATCATTTTTGTAATGCAGCCCCATCGAGGCGTGTGGCATGTGTGGTGCAGTGGTTAAAGCTACAGCCTCAGCACCCTGAGGTTGTGGGTTCAAACCGATGCTGTACCTTGTGACCCTGGGCAAGTCACTCAATCCCCTCATTTTCCCGGGTGCTTTAAATAAATTGGGAACCCACCAGAACAGACAAGGGAAAATGCTTGCATACCTGAATGAATTCATGTAAACCATTCTGAGCTCCCTTGGGAGAACAGTATAGAAAACTGAATCAATCAATCACAGAATGGAGTAGAAAACTATGACTTAAGAGAGATGTGGTGAATTTACTATAGCTGCCACTAAAAAATGTTTTAGAATTGTAAATTAACTAAAATATTGCAAAGCATGCTTGAATATATCTGTCAAATTGTAAATCAGCATGCTGAAGCTGTTATGGAAATAATGTTCACCTCAAACTCATTCTTTCAGAATTCCCAATGCTTTCATTTTATGATATTCAAAGTAGAGAATGACATGGGGACAAATTTTCCCCCGTCCCCACGGGAACTCATTTTCTTGGCCTGTCCCATCAAGTTCTTTTCCTGTCCCTGCCCCATCCCTGCAAACTCTGTCTTCATCTGCACAAGCCTCAAACACTTTAAAATCCTAAGTAGCAACATTCCAGAGCTCAGATTGTGATGTCATAATGCCTCATTCCACCAATGCCTAAACTCTGTCCTCGTCTGCACAAGCCTCAGCCACTTTAAAATCCTAAGTAGCAACATTCTAGAGCTCAGACTGTGATGTCATAATGCCTCATTCCACCAATGCCTAAACTCTGTCCTCGTCTGCACAAGCCTCAGCCACTTTAAAATCCTAAATAGCAACATTCTAGAGCTCAGACTGTGATGTCATAATGCCTCATTCCATCAATGCCTCAGCTCTGTCCTCATCTGCACAAGCCTCAAACACTTTAAAATCATAGGTGTTCGAGGCTTGTATGGTCAAGGCAGAGCTTATAGGAATGGAGCAGGGACAGGGACAAAACTCACAGGAAGGGATGGAGAAATTCAGTTCCTGAGGGGACAGGGACAAATTTGTCTCCCAGTCATTCTCTAATTCAAAGCAATTGAACCAGTCAGAAACAGCTCCTGGCTGGCTAAATCACATGATCAGGCCTAACAGCTACTAGTTAGCATTGCTGAAAATCAGCAGCTGACACCTACGTGGAAACCAGCTATTTTGGAGGCAGCCCTGGGGTGGAGTCAGCCAGTTAGGTGCCAGGATTCAGAACTTACCCAGGTTTTACCACATAAACAGAACCACATAAATGTCAGTCCTGTCTTTATATGATGCCCCATAGAGGTTAAATGCTGAATAGCGCACTTAGCCAGCTGACAGTGCAGCGGTTGCTCCATGCTGCTGACTGGAGGACTAAGAAAGAATCATCAGAAGTTACTGACCACAGATTTCCAATGGATTTTATAGTTTAACTACAGGAGACCAGGTGTCCCCTGCCAGTAGATATTACTATGATTGGCTGACATCAGGAGGCTGCAAACACATAACTGATAACAAATACATGGCTTCGTCACTTAGGAGGGTAATTTGGTAAAGGAGCACCTACATTTAGCTGCCTATTTATTTATTCATTCCATATTCTATACTGTTCTCCCAGGGGAGCTCAGAACAGTTTACATGAATTTATTCAGGTACTTGAGCATTTTTCCCTGTCTGTCCTGCTGGGCTCACAATCTATCTAATGTACCTGAGGCAATAGGGGGATTAAGTGACTTGCCCAGTGTTACAAGGAGCAGAATGGGTTTGAACCCACAACCTCAGGGTGCTGAGGCTGTAGCTTTAACCACTGCACCACTCTGGAAATCAAAATGTATTAGAAGTGAGCCAAGTAAAGGACCATCAAGCCATTGTGACATCACTGATGAGGTTTGCTTATATTGGAGGAATGAGGCATTGTGACATCACAGTATCAGCTCAGGTTATCAGAAACTTTTCGTACTATTTATTCAGTTTTCTATACTGATCTCCCAGGGGATCTCAGAATGGTTTACATGAATTTATTCAGGTACTTGAACATTTTTCCCTGTCTGTCCTGCTGGGCTCACAATCTATATAATGTACCTGGGGCAATAGGGGGATTAAGTGACTTGCCCAGTGTTACAAGGAGCAGAATCGGTTTGAACCCACAACCTCAGGGTGCTGAGGCTGTAGCTTTAACCACTGCGCCATTCTAGAAATCAAAATGTAATAAAAGTGAGCTAAGTATAGGACAATGAAGCCATTGTGACATCACTGATGAAGTTGGCTCTTAGGCATTGGTGGAATGAGGTATTATGACATCACAATACCAGCTCTGATTATCAGAGGCTGAAACATTATACACTATTTATTTATTCAATTTTCTATACTGTTCTCCCAGGGGAGCTCAGAATGGTTTACATTAATTTAATCAGGTACTCAAGCATTTTCCCCTGTCTGTCCTTGTGGGCTCACAATCTATGTAATGTACCTGGGGCAATGGGAGGATTAAGTGACTTGCCCAGAGTCACAAGGAGCAGTGTGGTTTGAACTCTCAAGCTCAGAGTGCCAAGGCTGTAGCTTTAGCCACTGTGCCACACTCTCCCCCTATGGTGTGTCTACTTGAAGCCTCTGCTATAACTGGTAGCCAATAATTTTTCTTTCGAGAATATCAGTATAACACGCCAAGAATGCACCCGTATTCTCAGTACAATCACCAGCCATAAAGCTGGTATGAATGATTGTGCCTAGATTGCTAAAAAAAAGCATTCATAGATAAAAGGATTCTATAATCTACATGCATAAATGTGTGTCCCACCCACCTTCTGACCATCTGCAAACTGGGTGCCATTGCATTTAGCCATTGTTATACAGAATAGCACATAGCCAGAATATTGACATTCACATGCGCATTTGTGCACATGCATACTTAAATGTGTGCATTCATCTTATTTATATATATTTTTGGCACCTAAATCTTGATGCCCTCCATAAAGAATTGCCCCAGACGTCTTAAGGAAGTTATATAGTTCAGTCACTAGATTTGACAGTAGAATTTACAAAAGAAAATTAAATGTGCACCTGAATCACTAACAGAGGGAGCAGGGTGCGTGGTGGGGAAAGCATGCAAATCAAGCCTCATGGTACGATGTGCCTGTATGCATCTGCATTTGTGTATACATGTCTGTATTCTTTGTGTTCATTTCTATGGGTATATGTCTCTGTGTATGCATGCGTGTGTACATTTTTATGTGTATATGTCTCTGTGTATGCATGCGTGTGTACATTTTATGTGTATATGTCTCTGTGTATGCATGAGTGTGTACATTTTATGTGTATATGTCTCTGTGTATGCATGCGTGTGTACATTTTATGTGTATATGTCTCTGTGTATGCATGCGTGTGTACATTTTATGTGTATATGTCTCTGTGTATGCATGAGTGTGTACATTTTATGTGTATGTGTCTCTGTGTATGCATGAGTGTGTACATTTTTATGTGTATATGTCTCTGTGTATGCATGCGTGTGTACATTTTATGTGTATATGTCTCTGTGTATGCATGAGTGTGTACATTTTTATGTGTATATGTTTCTGTGTATGCATGCGTGTGTATATTTTTATGTGTATATGTCTGTGTATGCATGAGCGTGTACATTTTATGTGTATATGTCTCTGTGTATGCATGCGTGTGTACATTTCTATATGTATATGTCTCTGTGTATGCATGAGTGTGTACATTTTTATGTGTATATGTCTCTGTGTATGCATGCGTGTGTATATTTTTATGTGTATATGTCTGTGTATGCATGAGCGTGTACATTTTTATGTGTATATATCTCTGTGTATGCATGCATGTGTACATTTTATAGAACATAGAAATAGACGGCAGATAAGGGCCACGGCCCATCTAGTCTGCCCACCGCAATGACCCTTCCCCACCTAACTCAGTGAATAGATCCCACGTGTCTATCCCATTTGGCCTTAAAATCAGGCACTCTGCTGGCCTCAGTGACCTGAAGTGGAAGATTATTCCAGCGGTCAACCACTCTTTCAGTGAAAAAGAATTTCCTGGTGTCACTGTGCAGTTTCCCTCCCCTGATTTTCCATGAGTGCCCCCTGGTTGCCGTGGGACCCTTGAGAAGGAATATATCTTCTTCCACTTCGATGCGACCCGTGAGATACTTGAACGTCTCGATCATGTCTCCCCTCTCTCTGCGTTCCTCGAGTGAGTAGAGCTGTAACTTATCCAGCCTTTCCTCGTACGGGAGATCCTTGAGACCCGCGATCATCCGGGTGGCCATTCTCTGGACCGACTCTAGTCTCAGCACATCTTTTCGGTAATGCGGCCTCCAAAATTGCACACAGTACTCCAGGTGAGGTCTCACCATGGATCTATACAATGGCATAATGACTTCAGGCTTACGGCTGACGAAACTCCTGCGTATGCAACCTATGATTTGCCTTGCTTTGGAGGAAGCTTGCTCCACTTGATTGGCAGCCTTCATGTCCTCACTGACGATCACCCCTAGGTCACGTTCTGCTTCAGTTCTTGTTAGGATCTCGCCATTTAGGGTGTAAGTCTTGCATGGATTTTGGCTGCCCAGGTGCATGACTGCATTTTTTGGCATTGAAACTGAGTTGCCAGGACCTAGACCAGCGCTCCAGTAGTGCATCATGTTGTCGGGCATTGCATTTTTGTCTGTTGTACTCTTGGCCACTACATTGCTTAGTTTGGCGTCATCAGCGAATAATGTTATTTTACCTCGGAGCCCTTCTGCCAAGTCTCTTATGTAGATGTTGAACAGGATCGGGCCCAGGACGGAGCCCTGTGGCACTCCACTGATCACCTCCATCGTTTCGGAGGGGGTGCCATTCACCACTACCCTCTGAAGCCTACCCTCAAGCCAGTTCCCAATCCATTTCGTCAACGTGTCGCCCAATCCTATAGAACTCGTCTTGCTCAGCAACCTGCGGTGTGGTACGCTATCGAATGCTTTGCTGAAGTCCAGGTATACGATGTCCAGGGACTCCCCAACATCCAGCTTTCTCGTCACCCAGTCAAAGAAGCCGATCAGGTTGGATTGGCAGGATCTCCCCTTGGTAAATCCATGTTGACGAGGATCCCGTAGATTCTCCTCGTTCATGATCATATCCAATTGGCGTTTGATTAGAGTTTCCATTAGTTTGCTCACTATTGATGTGAGACTCACCGGTCTGTAGTTTGCTGTCTCCATCTTGGAGCCTTTCTTATGAAGTGGGATGACGTTAGCCATTTTCCAGTCCAACGGGATGTTACCTGTACTAAGGGAGAGATTGAAGAGCGCGGATAGCGGTTCCGCCAAGACGTCACACAACTCCCTGAGCACCCTGGGGTGTAGGTTGTCAGGCCCCATTGCCTTGTTAACTTTGAGTTTTGACAGCTCGCAGTAGACACTGCTGGGCGTAAACTCGAAATTACTAAACGGATCAGCTGAGTCAACCCTTGTCTGCAGCTGAGGACCAAGTCCCGGCACCTCGCGGGTGAAGACTGAGCAGAAGTATTCATTTAACAGTTGGGCTTTTTCCGAGTCCGTTTCTGCATAGTCTCCCTCTGGTTTCCTGAGGCGTACTATCCCACCTGAGTTCTTGTTCCTGTCACTGATATACCTGAAAAAGGATTTATCTCCTTTCTTTATGTTCCTTGCTAATGTCTCTGTGTATGCATTAGCGTGTACATTTTTATGTGTATATGTCTCTGTGTATGCATGCGTGTGTACATTTCTATGTGTATTTGTGTCTACGTCTGTAACCAGGATATTAATGGAGAGGGATGAGGCAGTTCAAAAGGAGCAATTCCTTAACTTCTATGATTCAATCTATAAGGGATCCTTTTACTAAGCCGCGTTAGGGCTTTAAGGCGTGGAATAGCGTGCGCTACATTGCCGTGTACGCTAGATCTTAATGCAAGCATTGAGCTGGCGTTAGTTCTAGAAGCGTAGCGCGTGGCAATTTCCTGCGTGCACTAATGTTCTGCGCACCTTAGTAAAAGGAGCCCTAAATGTTTCTATATCGCAGCTGTTGGAGCTGCCTCTCTCTAGAAATAAATTGGGCCATGGGGGGGGAGGATTTAATTTTCTGGAACTTCTGATCCAATCTGGCCCATTTTATAACTTCATGTTTCTTTCCTCAATACTAAATTTGGTCCTGTTCAATTAAGGGTGTAGAGAATTATTTTGCCGACAGATGGAGAGATGTTCTTGGCACCTCACATATAATTCTTTCCAATATCCCATTGGATTGAAAAGAATAACAATACGCTTAACAGAGAAAAAAATAGTCTATAGTCTGTCTCAGTGTCTCTCAAACTGTGTGCCAAGGCACAGTGGTGTGCCCCAAAGAGATTCCGGGTGTGCCACGAAAGATTCCAGAATTTTATTTTATCTTCCTCGTTTTGTTTTTTTAATTCTTTATTGATTTTCTAAACTTCAAAAGTGCAATACACAAATCTATATCATATAATAAGTTAATAAAAGCACATTCAGCTTACAAATATGCATAACTAACCATTTTCTCCCACCCACCCACCCAATGATTATTCAATAAAACACAGAAACATAGACTATCCCAATAACCTTACTCTATTCAGATTAAAAATATCCTCCCACCCTCCTCCCACCCCAGGTGGACAAACTCAAAAGTCAAATTAGGACAGAAATAGTTCCCCCCCCTCCCCCGCCTTTCCTGGATGTGTACGAAAATAAACCAAAACTGACTCATAATCAAAGACCTACTATAGTGAGGTAATATATGATATCAACGGCCCCCAAACCAGCTTAAATAAATTACTGTTGCCCCAAACTATCGGCATTCATTTTTTCATATCTATAGCTGGAGCACAAATTTGCCCACCAGAAAGGAAAATTGAGGCGGTCGTAGTTCTTCCAATTTCGGGTTCCCATCTGCATGGCTATAGTCTATCTCAGTGTCTCTCAAACTGTGTGCCAAGGCGCAGTGGTGTGCCACGAAAGATTCCAGAATTTTACTTTATTTTCAAGTATACACTAGAATAGTTGACATTAATGCCACGTACACAAGAGTCTGTCAATGTTATGAGCGTCTGCCTGCGTAAGGATATAACTGCCCAGACAAGCATCATTCTTTGACGTGACTGTTCCGTGAAAACTAACGGCAAGTAATTTTAGTTTGATTTTGATTTTTTTTAATGCAGTAGTTATCCTAACTTGAGCAACAAACCATTCAAGGCTTTGTTACCGTTTGGATCTTCTTATCTTTGCGAACTTGACAGAAATTTATTTATTTAAAAAATATATATACCGCATAAAAACTATGCGGTTTACAAAATTACATGCACACATATTAAATGAATGCTACACGTGTTTCAACAAGACAAGCACAAAAAGACATTAACTAACGGTATCGTTATTAAAATCTTTTAAATTCATCCTATAAAATGGAAACACAAAATCCCCTAAAATCATTCACAGGACAGGAAGGCATTAACAGAGGCTAGCGTTAGCACAGGACGGCATTGTCAAATAATTGCGTTTTCAACATTTTCTTAAAGTTCAGTCTTCCATCACAGAATCGCAGAATACCAGGCAGCGCATTCCAGAGTTTGGCGCCAGCCACAGACAGCACTGTTGCCCCAATCTTACCCTCCAAACTCAGGGCTCCTTTTACTAAGCTGTGTTAGTGGTTTTAATGCGCACGCTAGATGCTAACGCCACCATTGAGCTGGCATTAGTTTTTCTGCGTAGCGCGGGGGCAGCGTGCGCTAAAATCGCTAGCATACCTTAGCAAAAGGAGACCTCAGTTTCATACTATTTTCAGATCTCAAACATTAACTGGAAATCTCTAAAGCTCTACCTACATCGTTCTGATGCATAATTTCTAACTTTCTCTTTCTCTCTTTTTTTTTTTCTCTCTAGTATCCATTTATTTACTTTTTATTTATTTCCCCTCTTTCCCCCTCTTCCTTCTTTTTGTTTGACTCTACGATGGACGCTGCTTATACTCAACTTGATTGGTGTTTACTGAGATTTGTTATTCTTGTATCACATACTTTTATTGTTGTACTGATTTTTCCGTTCGCAGATTTTGTGGTTCATCATCAATCAGTTTACTGTATTATTTCTTGCTCCGTTTTTGAAAAATTTTTCAATAAATAAACCTTGATTTTAAAAAAAAACAAAAAACCCTTTAATGCCACTGGAGAAACGTGAACGTGATATAAGATTTGCTGTATGATTGAAAGAATCTTAAACTGGACTCTCTGCTGCATAGGTAACCAGTGCAGTTGTTTCAACACTGGGGTTATAGGAGTCATTCTTGAAACCCCAGTAATCAATCTTGCAGCAGAGTTAATTAACATCTGCAGTGCCCTCATCTTCACTTTAGTAACTCCCAAAGAAAGAGAATTGCAGTAGTCCACTCTACTTAGTATTAATGCTTGCACCACACTACGGAAATCATATCCTGGTAACATAGGTTTTAATCTATATAACAATTGCTATTGCATATAACCCATCCGAATCGTTTTCAGTATTTGTTTTTCCATTGTCAAACTACTATCCAGATGTACTCCCAATACCGTCATCTCTTTTTTGACTCACCCATCACATCAACACTTTCTAACTCAAAGTTATCCCTTTGGCTTTTCACCTCTGTTCTATTAACATTTAGGGCTCCATTTACAAAGCCGTGCTAGGGCCTTAACGCGCAGAATAGCGTGCGCTAAATTGCCCCACGCGCTAGCCGCTACCGCCTCCTTTTGAGCAGGAGGTAGATTTTCGGCTAGCGCGCACTACAGCGTGCGCTAATCCGGTGCGTGCGCTAAAACCACTAAGTGCGGCTTTGTAAATGGAGCCCTTAATTTCAGATCATGTTCATCCATCCCACGATCATTTCCATATATCGTTACAAACATTGCTCGGCAGTGAGTGCATCGCTCACGGGAAAAAAGAATAAAATATCATCGGCGTATATTCAGTATCGCATGCCCATCTCTTGAAACTTTGCCCCCCAAGTAGACATATAAATATTAAACAGAATTGCAGAAAGAGCAGAACCCTGACGAACTCCCTAGAGAATGACACGGGGAAAAAAATTTCTCCCCGGACCACCGTCCCCTTCACCGTCCCATCCCTGCAGCATCCACCCTTCCCTCTCGCCATCTCACCGCTCTTCAGCAGCAGGAGAATCTCCCTCCCTCCCTGCGTCAGAGGAGAAGCTTCTGCCCACACACACGTGACTGCAGGCAGGCAGGCTTCATCGGCTTCAATAAGTTCCTTTACTAAAGCCCCACGAAGGTAAGGGGAAGGGAGGGAGGGAGATAGGTTTGGCTGTAGGTAGGAAGGGAGGGAGGGGGCCGTGCGCGATCAGTGACTGCGCACCTTCCCTCCCTTAACTGCAGGGATAAGGTCATTCACTGCTCCATGGGGCGGTGGATGGTCTTGTCCCCGTGCCCGCAGTGAGCACTCCTCCCCCCCCCCCCCCGTTTCGGTGGGTTACCCGTGGCTAGCCAAGGGTAACTGCCACCGAGCCATTCTCTAGTACTCCCATTTTAACCTCCACAATTCTGGAAACAGATTGCCCATTCCTTACTTGTAGAGAACAACTGCAGATAGTAGGTGATAAAATGTGTGTTTGCTTTCCGATTATCAAGCCACGTTTTGATTAGCATTGATTAGCAATTCTGTTCTATCTAGTTTCTCAATTGTTACAATTACCTATACATAGCTTAAAGAACTTTAAATAAATAACTTAAATATAATTTTTGGGTTGATTTTGCAATTTTACAATTTAAATTTTAATGTGCCGGGAAAAACATTTGCTCCATTTAACCCCTCCCCTTTTACAAAACTGTAGCATGATTTTTAGTGTCGGCTGCAGCGTTAAACAGCTCCAACGCTCATAGAATTCCTATGAACGTCGGAGCTGTTATCGCCATGGCCGGTGCTAAAAGCCGCGCTATGGTTTTGTAAAAAGGGGGGGAGTTAGTGTGCCATGAAAAACATTTGTTCCGTTTAGTGTGCCAGAGCTAAGAAAAAGTTTGCGAGACACTGGTCTATCTAATTAATTTTAAAAAAAATAAAAAATTTTAAGCCTCATAACTTCCCATCTTGTTGAATAGAAAAGCTCACCTGCACACTGTGAAATGGCTTCTCATTTCCACGGACTTCGCTGTAATATGTAAAGTCTTCTACACTAAGCTGGAAGACACAAAAGATAGGTAGAAGAGCAGCTCATTAAACACAGGCTCCCAAATTCTCTAAATAGCATCTAAAGGTGTGCACAGACATTGCTGCGCTTAGCCGACGTGCATGCACAACTTGATTGGCCTAATTAGCACAAGTAATTAGCAATTAGCACCTCATAATTAACGCTAATTGGGACAAATTAAAACTTATACATACACACAACTCGGACAACGTGATTCTATAAGAACTATGCACCAATTGCAATGCGTGAATTTAAAAGGGGGGCATGGCCAGAGATGGATCCTAAAAATTAGGGGTATTGTTATAGAATATGTCCAATGCATGCACAACTTAGGTGAGGGCATTGGGGATCCGGAAGGTTCGCCCCCAACATTTCGCCCCCAGCAATTCGCCCCTCACATTTCGCCCCCCATATTTCGCCCCCAGGTACGTTTTGCCCCCGGAACTTTCGCCCCCACACATTTCGCCCCCGCACATGTATTCTGATTATAGTCGCTAGTGCTAAATTCGGCCATTTCGCCCCCGCACATTTCGCCCCTGCACATTTAGCGTTTTTCCCCTAGTATGTATGTATGTGTGACTGCTACATCAATACCTGACCTAGATTTTAATGTTTGTGATGTATTCTGATTATAGTCGCCAGTGCTAGATTCGGCCAATCTGGCGCCAAAATTGGCCAATGACTTTGCAAAATTCTACAGAGCTTAACCTTCGCCCCCGCCAAAACGTTCCAATTAAGGTTGATCCCAGAAGCTCTACACTTCTATAAATATAACGGGTTCTTTCCTCTTGGTTATTTAGTCCTTATGATTTCCGAATTGGCGCTTGATTAATTGATCTGTGTAGTGATTTTTTTAATTTATGGATTCAGTTCTTTCAAAGCGTGGCAAGAAGAAGCTAGTTTACGAAAATCATATTTATTTATTCTCTAAACGAACAGCAGATGACAGCCATGCTATTTGGGTATGCGAAAAGCGGTCAACGTGTAAAGGACGCGTTTGGACTCAAGGAATTGATGGCGAAGTTGTGAAAATCGTAAATGCTCATAATCATGCAGCACAGGCAGCAAGGCCTGAAGCAGTTCGATTAATCAATGAAGTTACTGCCAGGGCAAGGTCGACACAGGAGACGCCACAGCAGATTCTCAGTGAGGTCATTTCAGGCAGCCATGCAAACATTGGAGCGCTTCTGCCTAGAAAAGATTCGCTAAAGAGATCAATTCGAGCGTCAAGACAACTCGAGGGTATGCTGCGGCTGCCTCAAACCATTGATCAACTCGTCATCCCGCCAGAATTTCAGGAGATCATTATCAATGGAGTCCAACAGCAATTTCTTTTGTGGGACTCGGGTAAACTTTTCTCTTCAAGCTATTAGCATTATGTACTCGTACATGTAGGCGTTATTTGTTCGCATTTTATATCACTTTGTGGCACATAAAATGGCAAAAAATTTCTTAATTTATTAGAATTGGTCAAACAACTTGTCACCATACATGTAACAGTTCAGAATTTTGAGAGGGAGGCCCTCGGGGGGGGGGGGAGGAACATATCCAAAATGGTCTCAAAAATAGCCACAAATGGCATCGTTTTTCTGAAAATCAAGTATGTCTGAGTCTTCTAAGCCGTTTTAAGCGTTTTCTTGAATTATTGTTGCTATATAATCTTCCACATTTAATTTTACTGAATTACTTCGTACAATTTTTGGTAGAATTTTTGTAGAATTTGTCAAACATTCCATTAACGTAATAGCTCAAAAAAATGAAGAAAAAATATTTTTTTTGTCTTTCGGAATTTTTTGATGCCAGTGAATAGAGCTCGTCGAGAAACGTCGACCCCTGACTATTTCTGACCCTTTTTTGGACTTTGAAAATTTGGCGGACCTCCATCCACCGCCTAAATTTATGCCTAAATTATTTTTATTTTTATTCAGGGACTGGAACCAGCCGAATATTGATATTTGGAACGAGGGATAATCTCCACTCGTTGGCACAGAGCAGTGAATGGTTCGCTGATGGCACGTTTTCTACTGCACCAGCTTTGTTCGAGCAGCTTTATACGATTCATGCAGTTCACGGTGGTGTCATCATTCCAGCATTGTACGCGCTGTTGCCGAACAAGACCCGAACAACCTATCGACACATGCTGCAGCAGCTTAAGAATATGCAGCCAGGTCTCCAACCGCAGCAGTTGATGACCGATTTTGAACAAGCTGCAATTCAAGCGTTTGAAATCGAGTTTCCTAACATGGAGAAAACAGGCTGCTTCTTCCACCTGTCGCAGTCAATATGGCGAAGAGTTCAGAATGAAGGATTGAAAGTGCGCTACCAAAATGACCACGAATTTGCCCAGTGGATCCGCATGATACCAGCTCTTGCTTTTCTGCCTCCGGTCATTGTTGTGCAATCATTTGAAGAGCTGCTGGACGATCCCAACTTTCCAGAAGAAGCAGTACCCATTGCCAACTATTTCGAGGACACCTACATTGGTCGAATGAACCGAAGAGGACGCCAGAATCCATTGTTTCCAGTTCAGTTTTGGAATGTTCATCAACGAACGTTGAACGGCCAACATCGGACGAACAATGACATCGAGGGCTGGCATCGCAGCTTTCAAGAAACCTGCGGCTCACTTTTCCCCAATATATACCGCTTCATCAACTGCTTGAAAAGACAGCAAGGCCTTCACAATTTTGAAATCACGCAGATTATAGCCGGCAATCCTGTCAATGCGCGAAACAAGAAATACGCGGCGATTTCTGCAAGGATTCGGCGTATTGTGGAGGACTTGGGCAATCGAAATTTGATCAACTATCTCAGAGGAATAGCATACAATTTTGAATTTTGATTGACGTTTGTGCTTCTGACTTTTAGGTTCACTTTATCACTGTATTTCATTTTACTTGTTATTTGACGGTGTTGTGTTTGGACTGTTATTTCATTTGACAGGTTAGTTTTTGTTTTGCACAGTAAAAAATAAAAAATAAAATGATAAACATCACAGAAATCAATGACTTCGCTCTGGGGATAAAGGAGACATCTCCCCCAAATTTTCGATTTTTGAAACAAATCACCATTTTAACATGATAAAATAAAGCAAAAAAAGTAAATTATGTATTTTGGTCCTCTCAAATTCTGAAAAATCCGGTTTGGTCCCGGCGGACCAGTGACTTCTCTGACAAAAATCAGGTAAAAAATACCTACTTAATCATTTTACCTTTTTTTATTTTATTTTTTCATCATTTTAATCTTAATCATTCATCATTTTGAGACATATTATTGATGTAGTACACATAATCCAACGCGATGGGGACGAAACATCCGGGGGCAAAATGTGTGGGGGCAAAACATCCAGGGGGCGAAATGTGTGGGGGCGAAATTTCCGGGGGCAAAACATACCTGGGGGCGAAATGTGGGGGGCGAAACTTCCGCAAACCAGGGCATTGTGGGCCGGTTTTAGTTGGCCTAAATGTTTGCACCTAAGTCATGTATTACACACAGGCTCTAAGTGCGGCGCTATAAAAGGTACGCACACCTTGCAGAATCATGTTAAGAGCCCTTCTAGTGGGCGCAGATTTTTTTTTTGTTGCAATATATAGAATATGGCCCATATCACATAGCAATTATTAACATAGTACATTTCCTGGACCATCTTTAACAGGAGGTTTTTAGCCAGTGAAGTGACCACTCGAACACCGATATTCCACCATTATGGAGGTGGCGGGCCCCTGTCTGAGGCTTTTTCCTCTGTCAAGACTGGTCTTTTACCTGTGCTTTAATACCATTATACCATCATCGTATTCCATCTTTGTGAAAGTGTTTTGTTTATTACTAGTGTTTTCACAATATCCGAGTGTTTTTTGCCATATCACATATGGGCCATATTCTATATATTGCCCTATATATATGCTTTTAGGCACGGGCTCTTGCTGTCATAGCGGGATCAGGTGGAATATAATTTTGATTTGTCAAATTGCAATTTTTTTTGTAGCTCGGGAGGTGAAGCAATTGTTAATTGCCAGTTTATTTGTTGTCCCAATAAACAAAGCTGCGGCCTGGTTATTACCATCAACAAAGAGTCTGTGGTTTTATTTATGGTTGACATTATTGTCGAAGTCATACGAGATTTGATAAGCAAGAAAGCGAGGAGGTTTGGTGAACAAGAAGGTAAGGGGGGTGATGGGAGGTGGGGTGTAAGGGGGAGAGCGACAGCTTGGCCATTCCAGATCCATATGTTATGTACCTCTCTGGAGATGCTAAACTACCTTAAATATTTTTTTTAAGAAAAGTTTTTGTTTGCTTTCACCAAACCCTTGATTAGCTGTTCATGGATGTCCAATTTTGTAAAATCCAGCACTTAACGCTTTCAAATGGTGTCAGGTCAAAAGCGCGCCGGGACAAAGGCGCGAGCAGACAATTGAGCGCAGCGCGGAGGTGCGCGCTGAAGAAAATTACTGTTTTTAGGGCTCTGACGGGGGGGCGTGGGGGGAACCCCCCCACTTTACTTAATACAGATCGCGCCGCGTTGTGGGGGCATTGTGGGGGGTTGTAACCCCCCACATTTTACTGAAAACTTCACTTTTTCCCTGTTTTTAGGGAAAAAGTTAAGTTTACAGTAAAATGTGAGGGGTTACAACCCCCCAAACCCCCCACAACGCTGGCACGATTTGTATTAAGTAAACTGGGGGTGCTCCCCAACAAAACCCCCCGTCGGAGCCCCTAAAAACAGTAATTTTCTTCGGTGCGCGCCTCCGTCTTGCGCTCAGTTGTCGGCGCGCGCCTTTGTCTTCCGCGTTGTTGTCTATGAACCCTTTCAAATTCTTGCTGTGCTTGCTAACACGTACATTTGTATTCCCTTACCACATTCAGTGAGCCTTTTGTAAAATATTTGGGAACTGTGCATTCCCCACTGGGATGCCCCAAGTCCCGCCTAGCTGGCTTAAAGTATGCACCTTATCTTGGAGGAACAGCACGAGGTTCTTGGAACTCTGGGTAAACACTGGTTGAAGGAAAGAATGCAATTCATTCTCTGAGATGATATGCCCTTCGTGCACAGCAAGTGTTGAGTCCCACAAGGAGCTGGAAAAAAAAGAGAGAAATTATCGTTATTTTTAATGCCGCATGTCGCCATAATGTAAAGATTTTGTTTTTATCTTTCAAGGAAGCAAGTACTCATCATACTTCAAGGTGCCTACCGTGCTTCCCCAAAAATAAGACCTACCCAGAAAATAAGCCCTAGCATGGTTTTGGGGGTAGGTCTTAATATAAGCCCTACCCCCGAAAATAAGCCCTAGTCGCCGGCAGCAGCAGCGCTCCCTTGCGATCCTTCCATCTCTCCCACCCATCCGAACCCCGACCGCAAGACCAAAATACAGTACCTTATAACAAACTGCATCGTCGGCAGTACAGGCCCCATCACGGCTTTCTCACGCCCGGGCGTGAGAAAGCCACGATGGGGCCTATGCTGCAGATGATGCGGTTTGTTATAAGATACTGTATTTCGATCTCGCGGTCAGGGTTCGAATGGGTGGGAGAGATGGAAGGGTCAGCAGGGAGAGGGGGGATGCGTGGCAGCAACGGGGGGGATGGGAGGGATTAAAAAATGCTCCCTGGGGGGGTTGGGAGGAAGGGAGAGATATAAGCTGCAAGGGTTTTGCTGCACAAGGGGAGGGAGGGATATAGGCTGCAAGGGTTCTGCTGCACAGGGGGATGGGAGGGAGTGGGGGAGGGCTAGAAAGATACTTCACAAGGGGATGGGTGAGAGGGGAGAGATAATCTTTGTACATGAAAGGGAGAGATAATCATTGTACATGAAAAAAAATAAGACCACCCCAAAAATAAGACCTAGGGCTTTTTGTGGGCCCAAAATTAATATAAAACAGTGTCTTATTTTCGGGGAAACACGGTAGTAAGGTCTTAATGTTGTTATAATCATCTTTGAGGTGCACTGAATGAGCCAGTGGAAGAGACGAGTACTTGTTCCAGTTATGGAGCAGCGCGGCTTTGATGCTCCTGGATGAGCTGTCAACGAAGAGACGCCACTAATGCACTTAGCACCCTTTGTTCAATTCTCTCCGTAAGCACATGAATTTAGGTGCCGGGATCTGTGTGTAACTTTTATGTGCATTAGAGAATGACACGGTGACAAAATTCATCATCGGGAAACCATCTTCATGTCATTCTTTAAGGAAAGAGGGAAGAATCAGAGTATGAATGGCCACAACCACTGACCCACATGCTTTGGTTTGAAGAATGCTGGTGTAGAAGGACTGAGGTTGAGATAGGCACTACAGAATGACAGTCTCTGGTATCCAGAGCAGATATTGTGATGTCATAATGCCTCATTCCACCAGTGCCTAAGAGCCAATCACATCAGTAATGTCACAATGGCTTCATTATCCTTGGCTCACATAAGAATCAGAGTATGAATGGCCACAACCACTGACCCGCAAGCTTTGCTTTGAAGAATGCTGGTGTAGAAGGACTGAGGTTGAAATAGACACTAGAAAATGACATGGGATTATTTCCAGTGGTTATCCGCAGGGACGGGAACGGTGATGAATTTTGGCACCGTGTCATTCTCTAATGTGCATCTCCAAAAAGGGGACGCCTACCACCCAATTAATTTGAATTCAAACTAATTATGAAGTACTGGTTGACAATTATCGGCACCAATTACTGTTATTAAATAATTAAGTTAGGAGCATATAAATCGGCTAGGCGCGCTGACCTAGGCGCCTAACTTTAAGCATCGTTTATAGAATCTGGGCCTTTGTGTATAGCTAACGGAAAAACTAAAATAGCGTCTCGCAATCTTTTCGGCCAGCGGCACACTAAACTCAGTGTCCCGGCCAGAAGGCACCCGGAAGTGCGCGGTGGTCAACGTGATAATGTCATGCACATGTGTGACATCATCGTGTCGACATCCGCGCAGGCACGGAGGCCCATCTGGCCGTGACCCACTTCGGTGGGGGGGATTCGGGAGGAGGGGAAGTGCGGGGAGAGGAGGAAAGTCGTCCGCGCCGGCTGACTATCTACAGGACGTGCCTCTCGCCGCAAGAGGCACGTCCCGTAGGCCGCAGGCGTGGATGAATCTCCTCCTCGCCAGTGTGTCGCGGCACACCTGAAATCTCAGGAGGCACACTGTTTGCGATACACTGAACTAAAATAACACAACTTGTGGTAATGTTGACAACTATCCCTCTTAATATTATAAAGGAAAATTATCAATGTGGGCTACTGTTAAGTTGGTGGGGGGGGGGGGGGGGTTAGCACAAGTCAGGTTATTTTACAACAGGGTTTCATTGAATAAAATAAGACCATGTGCTAAAGTCTGCTACAATGACGGTACCTCTGTTGATAACTTTTGCCCTAAGTTTGCAAAAATATTAATGGATTCTACTCATTTTGAGCTTCTAACACCTATTTGCAATGTTGGCATTCATCGATTTAAGTGCAATGGGCTTCTTGAATGATTCGACCCTTACTACAATCTCAACCTGACAAGCAGTTGTTGGCAGACATTTTGCCTAATTTGCCTCAATACTGTTGAAGTTTAATCAGCAGTAAAAGCTACCCTAGCTGTAGATGTTTGTCCACAAACATTATGAATTATTTTCTGAAACGCAGTCAAATAAAATCATGTCCCGGCTTTACAGGCTCCGCCCGACTATTGCCCCATTGCCTCACCTATCAGGAGGCCACCCCGCGGCGGGAAAAACTTTCCCGCCACTAAGCTGCCTCCTGTCTCTCCTACACCCACCCACTCACGCTAGTCTCCATGGAAGGCAACACAGGCCCTCCATCCCCGTGTTGCAACCACCCATCGAGAGGAGGGCTCTCGGGCTCTCGTAGATGTAATTCCAACATTATTACCACATTTGTAGGCCAAAGGTGTTAAATTTTTCACAGGCTCAATCAAATAGAGCATGGAAATGTGAAAGAGCTCCTTCGATGGTTCTATCAAAATAATTTAGTAATCACTGGTTTCTCCTGATAACGAGATAAGCACTGATTATACTCAGTCATGGCAAAACCTTTAGGTATTTTATGCTATTTTCTGTTCCACTTTTCACAGCATTTTCCTCTCTGCTCTAATGATACTTTGCTTGGTTTCTGTTTTATTTTTACACAATTATCGGAAAGAAAAGAAGGAACCAGACTGACGTTTAGAAGCAGCACTGTGCACTGCCATCTGAAGGACCTGCGTTCCAAGTTTTATTTAAAACTGGATAAAACGCTTTTATAATAAATTCAAAGTGATGTATATTAATAAGCAAACAGAGACGTGCATGAGACGAACATTAGACACTGCAAACTAAAAGGAGGGGTAAAAGGGTGGAACTATAATTTCATAAAAAAGGACAAGTAAGGGAAAAACATTGAGGGATGGGGGTCGCTGGCAGCTCAAAATGCTTATTCTTAAGGGTCACAGCATTGTAACATTTAATTCCTTTATCACAGCGGTCTCAAACTCAAACCCTCTGCAGGGCCACATTTTGGATTTATAGGTACTTGGAGGGCCGCAGAAAAAATAGTTAATGCCTTACTAAAGAAATGACAACTTTGCATGAGGTAAAACTCATTATAGTTTATAACCATCTTGAAACTACAGTGGTGCCTCGCATAACGAACGCCTCGCACAGCGAACGCTGCGCACAACGAACTTCATGTCTTGCTTCCTACAACGAACTTCGTTTCACACAACGAAGTCGCCCGAGCTGCATCCTTCCGCGCAGGCACTGCGCTTAACTGCCCTCTCTCCGCCTGGCTCCCTGTGCAGTGGCGGACCGTCGGCTCGCAGGGGCCCGGCGCCTACTGCTGATGCGTTGGGGGGGGGCGGAGCTACTCTCGCCGCTTCCCCGATGCTAGAAAAAAAAAAAAATGAACAGTTAAGTCCCAGTTTTTGCCGCTGAGACTCTGCCCTCTCTCACTGTAAAATTAGACTCTACTTAGTCTGTCTTTAAATTTAAAAAATGTGTGTTGTTTTAAAAAACAATTATGTTTTTAGATGTATCTAAATAAAAATAATAACCAAAAATTTATCTTTTTTTATGTCATCTTAGCATATTTTATGCTACAGAACGAATTATTTTTTTTAACATGTATTGTTATGGGAAAACGCGTTTCACATAACGAACTTTTCGCATAACAAACTTGCTCCTGGAACCAATTAAGTTCGTTGTGTGAGGCACCACTGTACTGATAAGTCGGTATATCAAATTTTAAATAAACTTGGAAACTTGGTAAATCTTTCCTTAATTGCTTCTAATAATTTCAGCTATACACAGCTGAAAGCAGTGCAACATGCAGAAAGTGAAAACCAATCAAAGTAACAACTGCAAGAGACCAAGTACTGTTTTGAGGCCCTCGGTATTATAAAGAATGATTCTTTATGGAAAACTTGTGCCTTAAGTGGCCGGTGGTCGCGTCCGCAACCGCCTTCAGCTCTCACCTCCAGCACGGGATTAGGTACACACGCACAAGCTGCACTGCCTCCAATTGTCCTCTCCACTCCACCTCACAATCGCGTACAGACGCAGGAAAGCGCTTGAATGAGGTTACAGCAGTGAGGCGGGTAGCATTCCAGAACAATGGTAACATACCGAGGGCCTCAAAATAGTCCCTGGCGGGCCGCAAGTTTGAGACCACTGCTCTATCACATGAATGGACAGCCCCCAGTCCTCAAGGGCCACAACCCAGACAAGTTTTCAAGAATAGATCTCATGCATATTTTTTAAAATTTTTATTTGCATTGTCAGATTACAAATGAATTATTCCCGTCCTGAAATCGAATGAAAGATTACAAATGATGAATATCAGAAGAAAAAAAAATTTAAAAAAGCACATAACAGGGAATATGTCTTCCAACTATTTAAGTTCTCAATTAGCAAGATTCCAAGGGCTCAAATTGCCTAAGAAAATGATGTCAACATATATCCGACATAATAAAGGAATTAATTCTTAAGAGGGAGAGCTTCAATATCCTAAATATGAGTAACAATAGACAAAATCCTCACCCTGCATTCTCAGGCTGAGATGGTGGCTCATGACCTGATCTCATTTATATTTACTATAGAACTCTTGAAAACCCCAAAGACCGTGGTGGCCCATCCCTGTACTATCAAGCATTTTGTTCCCTGGACTGGTTGAGGCAGGCAGTACTATGAAGGAAGCTTTCATGGCCCTGAGAAAGAAGTCTACTCATCACCTAGTGGCCAGACATAGGACACTAGCCAATTTCCAGAAGAAGCCATGGTTTGTTGTCCCAAGTAGAGAATGACATGGTGACAAAATTCATCACCGTTCCCGTCCCCGCGGATAACCACGGGATACCATCTTCATGTCATTCTTTAAAGAGAAAGGGAAGAATCAGAGTATAATTGGGCACAACCACTGACCCACAAGCTTTGCTTTGAAGAATGCTGGTGTAGAAGGACCGAGGTTGAAATAGACACTAGAAAATGACATGGGATTATTTCCCGCGGTTATCCGCGGGGACGGGAACGGTGATGAATTTTGTCACCGTGTTATTCTCTAGTCCCAAGCAGAAGACTATCACTACAATAACTAAGCTGATTTAGGGAGAGAGAATACAAAAAACAGGGAGTAACCACAGAACAGTTGAATATGGAGGCTCATAGTACTGTATCCCAACAAATACTATTGCCAACTGAGGCCCTGATGCTCCAAAGCTTTCCATGCCAGTAAGACTTGTTAAAGAAGTTTACTGGCATGGAAGCTTCAAAATATTACATTTCTACTATATGTCTTCGAAGGGGTGAATAAACATGTGGATAAAGATGAGCCAGTCAATATTGTGTCTGGATTTTCAAAAGCATGTGACAAAGTACCTCATGAAAGACTCCTGAGGAAATTAGAAAGTCATGGGATAGGAAGGTAATATTCTATTATGGATTAAGAACTGGTTAAAAGACAGAAAACAGAGAGAAGGGTTAAATGGTCAATATTCTCAATGGAGAAGGGTAAATAGCGGGGTTTTATCTTTTAACCAGTTCTTTTTTCTTTTACAATATAAGGAGAAAGTTTATTTTATTTTATTTTTATAAATCTTTATTGATTTATAAGACCAACAAAAGTGCAATAACCGTATATTTACATTAATCAGCAAGTTAAACACTTATAATTATAATCAATAACACTGCATAAAGAATAAATCCCCCCTTTCCTTCCATTACATTTCATCAAGGATTAAGACAAAGCAAAGAAATAACCTCCCCTCCCCCCCCCCCACCCTCTCACCCTTCCCTGGATGTGTGTGGAAATAAACAAAAATTAAAGACAACTATAATGAAACAATAAAAGACATCAACAGGCCCCAAACCAGTTTAAATGTCAGCATTCATTTTCTCATATCTATAGCTTGAGCATAAATTCGCCCACCAAAAAGGAAAATTGAGGCGATCATAATTTTTCCAATTACGAGTTACCATTTGCATGGCTATCCCGGTCATAATTAGGAAAAGCCGGCATTTATAGCAGTCCATAGGGGGTTTAATATGCAGTAATGTTCCACATATGACTACCTCCTATGTCAATGGAATTGATGACTCCAGTATGATATTAAGCTGTCCCCATATTGACTTCCAAAAGTTGAGTATCATTACATTACATTACTGATTTCTATTCCGCCTCAACCTTGCAGTTCTGGGCGGATTACAAAAGAGACAACTGGACATTTCCAGGATAATTACAGAGAGAATTCTGGTCATTTCCAGGAGAAGTTACAAGAATAATGGAACTACAGGATGCTGTACAAATAGGAAATAGTGCAGATCCAGTATATATACCGTTAGGGAAGCAGTTGACATGCTTGAGGCTGAAGAGAAGGGAACTGGTGAAGGGGGGAGTTGTGTTGAGGGGGTCCGTTTGGGGTTAAGCCATCTGTATAAATTTTTTGAATAGGTGGGTTTTGATTTCTTTGCGAAAATATTTGTAGTCGTTTATTATCAGCAGGTTGGAGATAGTGTGGTCCAGTTTCGCTGCATGCTTCGCCAGCAGACTGTCAAATATCTTCTTGCGCTGGGTGCCTTTGAGTGGGGGGTAGGTAAAATGAGCCTTAGTTCTTTGCCTAGTGGTGGCGTTTTGGTACAGGCGGTTGTTTAGGTAATTGGGGGCTGTGCCATTTATTGCTTTGAATAATAGACGGTATAGTTTGAATTGAATTCGTGCTTGTATTGGTAACCAGTGTGAGTCCAGGTAGGCCGCGGTGACGTGGTCCAATTTTCTGTGAGTAGATTAATCTGAGTGCAGAGTTTTGAATTGTCTGTAGTTGTTTTATCATTGTTGCAGGGCAAGGCAGATAGAGTATGTTGCAGTAGTCCAATAGACCTAGTACTAGGGATTGGACTACTAGCCTATATTGCTCTTTGTCGAAGAATTTTCTGATTTTTCTTAAATTGCGCATGGCTAGAAATGCTTTCTGGGTGGTCTTGTTGATTTGGGCCTGCATTGTGCAGCATCTGTCTATTGTTACTCCTAGGAGTTTTAAGCTAGGTTGTATAGGGTATTTGGAAGCGTTTATTTCTAGTTCTGTGATGGAGGGATTCTTATCCTTTTCAAGCAGTAGAAATTTTGTATCAAAGGACAATAGAACAACAGATGATTCAGTGTCCCAATTTCTAGATGACAATGCCAGCATCTATTAGATTTAGAACTGTCTAACTTTAAGCAGTTCTTAACCCACAATAGAACATTATCAGGTTTCACTGCAATAGGTTTGTAGAATACAGCTGTAGAAAGGGGATTGCCCTCCATATTTTCAGATTTTACTGGCTGAGCCAGGCTGCCAGACTGAACTGAGCAGAGCAAGATGCCACTGGTTAATTGCACAGTGCTGCTCTGTGGAAGGATCAACTTGTTTTTGGAGCAAGTATGACCTTGGAATGACCTTTGCCTTCATAAAATGCAGATAACAGCACTATTTGTCTGTTTATGTTGCCAGCACTGTATTTATGCAACAAAACACTGGGCAAACTAATTCTGGATACAGTGTACTGCTTTTCTGAGAAATACTCAGTGAAAATAGGTGTTTTCTTCTAAAAATGCAAGCTTCGGATTCCTCTGGAATGTTAACTTTTAATGGGTTAGAACTGCAGATAAAAAGTTAATATTCTTCCATGCCTGATTGTAAATATCCAAATTTAAACAAGTCCCAGTGTCCATCTTCCTAGCAAGAGCTGTGCCCAACTAAAGACACACATACAATGAAGTCTCTTTTTCCAAATTTTTCTGCATAATTTCTGGACTTTTTCATCAGAGTCTAGGACTCTTCAGCGTAGAGATATGATAGAGGTCCATAAAGTACTGAATGGAGTAGAATGAGCAGATGTGAGCAGGGCCAGTTTTAGACATGCTGGGGTCCACGACAGAAATTAAAGAGGGGGCTTCTGATCCCACCCCCACCCCACCCCCGATATGCCCACCTCCCATTATTACCACACATAAAACAACTTTAAATGACTTCTTTACACACAAAACACAGACAGATCTTTACCAAAGAATCACAAATAGAAATTGAACTGGGAACCCCAAGAAATTAAACTCAGCAAGTATTACGACATTGGAGAAATAAAAACAGATATGCACTTCTTTCTGTACTGAACACACAGGGATCCCAGGTCCACCAAAAGTTAGCCATCTCCCTTGCTGTGGCCGGTGGGGGATCCCCAAACCCTGCCAGTTGAAGACCACTTCCTCCAGTCTAGCAGCCAGTAATCTCCAAGTGGTGTCAGATCAAAAGCGCACCGGGACAAAGACGCGCCCAGACAATTGAGCGTAGCGCGCGCCGCCGTGCCACTCTAAATTACTGTTTTTAGCGCTCCGACAGGGGGGCGTGGGGGGGGAACCCCCCCACTTTACTTTTTTTTTTTTTGTTTGAAATAATTTTTATTGAACAGAAAAGCACAGCACAGCCATACAAAAAACATTGCAGTACAGGCAGGACCGGATGCTGGTAGAACATCTAACAGAACTAAACAAACAAGGTAACACCCCCTCAGACGAGGGGGAGTTGTGGCCAGCCCCACCGGACATCATACATGGCTCAGCAAGTCAGAGTCTACCCCATCACGGCCCGCAGAACCGAAGGGCTCATAATACAGAAAGGCCGAGCGGTGCAAATCAACGTTTTCCAATAACAGTGGAATCCCCAAAATGAACCCTCAATCACCCCCCCTCTTCCAGTCTCCAGTCGCACTCCATTCAGCCCCTCATACACTCCTACACACCATCAACCATCCAAATAAACATGAAAACAGAAAACAGAAGAACCCTCCCACCCCATCCCCCCCGTTCAGTGAGAGAGTGAGTGTGAATAAGACACAAAGTCATTCATAAAGAGCCAAGTTCCATCACAGTAGCATCCCATAAAGAGCGGTACAGTTGCTTAGGTGCCGATAGCGGCTCCGGATGGACACGGATCTCCCAGCGGGCCACCTCCAGCAAGGAGCGCTTCCATACCAGCACCTCAGGTGCATTATCATCCATCCAGAGCCGGAGCACACCACGTTTGGCCACCAGCAAAGCGGTGTAGAGGAATCGCCAGTGCTCCAAACTGAGGCCCTGGTGCTGGTAGAACATCTAACAGAACTAAACAAACAAGGTAACACCCCCTCAGACGAGGGGGAGTTGTGGCCAGCCCCACCGGACATCATACATGGCTCAGCAAGTCAGAGTCTACCCCATCACGGCCCGCAGAACCGAAGGGCTCATAATACAGAAAGGCCGAGCGGTGCAAATCAACGTTTTCCAATAACAGTGGAATCCCCAAAATGAACCCTCAATCACCCCCCCTCTTCCAGTCTCCAGTCGCACTCCATTCAGCCCCTCATACACTCCTACACACCATCAACCATCCAAATAAACATGAAAACAGAAAACAGAAGAACCCTCCCCCCCCATCCCCCCCGTTCAGTGAGAGAGTGAGTGTGAATAAGACACAAAGTCATTCATAAAGAGCCAAGTTCCATCACAGTAGCATCCCATAAAGAGCGGTACAGTTGCTTAGGTGCCGATAGCGGCTCCGGATGGACACGGATCTCCCAGCGGGCCACCTCCAGCAAGGAGCGCTTCCATACCAGCACCTCAGGTGCATTATCATCCATCCAGAGCCGGAGCACACCACGTTTGGCCACCAGCAAAGCGGTGTAGAGGAATCGCCAGTGCTCCAAACTGAGGCCCTGGTCTAACACCGCCCCCCTCACTCCCCAGAAGAATAAGCGAATAGGACCACTGAAGAGGCAACTGCACAACCCGGGCCAGAAAATCCAGTACCCCATTCCAGTACGTTTCCAGCTGGGGGCATTCTAATATCATGTGGACCAGGGTGCCACGCAGGCGCCTACATTTAACACATATGTCAGTATCCCACAAGCCCGCCCTCCTGCCCCGCACCCTAGTGAAGTATGTGCGATGTAAGATCTTAAGCTGTATCTCCTGTAGAGAAACATTGCGCGCCCCACGAGAGACATTAGCGAAGCATGCCACCAACGTCTCAACCCCGACCTGCTCCCCGAGTTCATCCGTCCACTGAGAAGCGAGACTGAGAAGTCGGGGGTCCGGCCGTTCCTCTCGCGCCAATCTATACCAAGTAGAGAGGGAATTCATTAATGCGGGGAAAGAGAGAAAGACGCGGTCAACCTTCAAGAGGTCGCCACCAGCGGGGGCATCTCTACGGCAGGACTCATAATAATGGCGTAATTGCAAATAAGCAAAAAACGGCATTTCGGGGAGAGACCAGTGACGGCGGAGGTCAACAAGAGAGGGAAACGCCCCATCCTCAGAGGTCAACGCTGTAATATGTCCCAGGCAAAAGCTGGAACCAAATCTAGCCTCCAGTCCACGGGCCGCACCCACCCCCGGAGGGAACTTAGGGCTCCCCCGCACAGAGCGAAAAGCCCAATTGTCCCGCGGTCCTCCCCCTATTCGACGCCGCCACCAGAGCAGCGCACGGCGCAGCGGGTCCAGCCATATAGAGTTACAACCCAACCTAGGGCGACGCCACCCACGGATATCAAGACAAGCCAGCGCACGGTGTGGGGTCACCCAGGAATCAAACAATCCCGGAGGAGCAAATCGTGAACCCATCGAGTATAGGTCGTGCACCCATCGCAGCAGGGCCGCGACATTATATAGCCGAAGATCTGGGAGCGCTAACCCCCCCCCGAGCTCTGCTCTGCGTAAGTCTCCAAAACCCCACGCGGGCCCTCCGATTCCGCCAGATAAAAGAGCCAACAAAGGACCTGTAGGCTCCCTCCTCCGACGCTCGCAACCACAGGGGAATCATCTGTAAGGGATAAAGAATCTTGGGCAACAGAACCATCTTCACCAAGGCAATACGACCGAAGAGCGACAAAGGAAGATCACCCCATCTGTGGCAAGCATCCCGAAGTTGGGCAAGACGTTCTACAATATTACGACGATATACCGTGGCCCAATCCGCGCTCAGAAAAATTCCCAGATATTTGAGTTCACCTGTCGCCCAGCGGAAAGGGAACCCCCCCACTTTACTTAATAGACATCGCGCCGCGTTGTGGGGGCATTGTGGGGGGTTGTAACATTTTACTGAAAACTTCACTTTTTCCCTGTTTTTAGGGAAAAAGTTCAGTTTACAGTAAAATGTGGAGGGTTACAACCCCCCAAGCCCCCCATAACGCCGGCGCGATGTCTATTAAGTAAACTGGGGGGGTTCCCCAACAAAAAACCCCCGTCGGAGCCCCTAAAAACTAATTTAGAGCGGCGCGGTGGCGCGCGCTGTGCTCAATTGTCGGCGCGCGCTTTTGTCTTTCGCGCTGTTGTCTATGAACCTCTCCAAGCTCTGCAGCTAGTGGTAGTGTCTCTGAGCTGCCACCAGCTGCAGAACTTGAAGAGTTCTGGCCGCCGAACTAGAGGAAGAGATCTTCAGCTGGCAGGGCTTTGAGAAGCCCACCAACTTAGGTATTTGAGGGGAAGGGAGGGAGATGGCCTGACAAAGGGAAGAGATGCCCAGACTGTGGGGCCCCCTGGAGCTGTATGGCACAGGGCAGCTGCCCTATTTGCCCTCCCCTAACACCAGCCCTGGATGTGAATCGCTTATTTACTCTTTCCAAAAATAATACGGTGCATGCAATGAAGCTACTCAGTAGTAGATTTAAAACAAACCAGAGAAATTATTTCTTCACTCAACATGTAATTAAACTCTGGAATCTGTGGCCAGAGAATGTGGTGAAAAAAGATAGCTTAGCAGGGTTTAAAAATTGTTTGAATAATCTTCTAAAAGAAAAGTCCATAAGCCATTCTTAAGATGGACTTGGAAAATCCACTGCTTATTTCTAGGATAAGCAGCATAAAATCTGTTTTTCTCCTTGGGATCGTGCCTGTACTTGTGACCTGGGTTGGCCACAGTTGGCTTGATGGACCTTCGATCTGTCCCACTATGGCAACTCGTCTATAAATCTGCTTCTCCTCTTCCCCCATCCTCTATTTCTATGCACAATGCCCTGGGGGTAATCTTTGACTCATCTATCTATCACCTTCTCTTCCCAAATCCAACAGACTGCCAAAACCTATTGTTTCTTTGTAACATTGCTAAAATCTGACCCTTCCTTTCTGAGCGCACTGCTAAAGCCCTCATCCATATCTTCATTACCTCTTGCCTAGACTACTGCAACCTGCTTCTCACTGGCCTTCCCCTAAACCATCTCTCTCCCCTTCGGAACTCTGCTTCATGCCATATATTTTGCCAATGTCGCTAAGCCCATTCAACCCCTCTCCTCAAGTCACTTCATTAGCTCCCTATCTGTTTCCGCGTACGGTTCAAACTCTTCTTACTGGCCTACAAGTGTATTCACTCCACTCCGACTGCAGCTCTTCCGCATCTCTCACCTCTCCCTAAACTCCACCCCAGGAACTCCGCTCATCGGGTAAGTCTCTCCTATTTGTAAACTTCTTCTCTATGGCTGACTCCATTCCTTCTACTTGGTGTCAGGTCAAAAGCACGCCGAGACAAAGGCACGCCCAGACAATTGAGCGCAGCGCAGAGGCGCGCGTCGCTCAAAATTAATGTTTTTAGGGCTCCGACGGGGGGGCGTGGGGGGAACCCCCCCACTTTACTTAATAGACATCGCGCTGCGTTGTGGGGGCGTTGTGGGGGGTGTTTTTAGGGAAAAAGTTAAGTTTACAGTAAAATGTGAAGGTTACAACCCTCCAAACCCCCATAACACCGGCGCAATGTCTATTAAGTAAAGTGGGGGGGTTCCCCAACAAAACCCCCCGTCGGAACCCCTAAAAACAGTCATTTTGAGCGGCGCGCGCCTCCGCACTGCGCTCAATTGTCTGGGCGTGCCTTTGTCTTTCGCGCCGTTGTCTATGAACCCTTCTACTTTGCTACACCGAATGCCTGGAACATCTTCCTTACTTAGTACATCAAATCCAGACTAAAAGCTCATTTCTTTGAAGCTGCTTTCAATTCCAAATTCCAACCCACCTGCTAAACACCCATATCTGTCATATCATTTCCTTTGTAATTCCCCCCCCCCCCCCACCCACTGTATATAGATGCACCTTCTTGTCTAGTTTATCTGTTTTAACTTTCGAGCAGAGACTGTCTCTTCCATGTTTTGGTGTACAGAGCTGCATATGACTGGTAGCGCTATAGAAATGATAAATAGTAGTACACTTCTCCCTCTGAAACCACGGGTTTAGTACCCGCGAATTCAGTTATTCACAATTTTTTGCCCCTAGTTTTAAAATACTGAATTACTGTGTCCCGGACCTCCCCAGACCTTACCTGGTGGTCTAGCAGTGACGCGGGGCAGGAGCGATCTTTCTACGCTCCTGCCCCGTGCAGAGCCATCATCAAAAATGGCTGCCGCGAGTTCCCGTGGTCTCACGAGACTACAATGTGAACTCACAACAGCCATCTTTGTGTTTCATAGTGCAGCACCTTACACAGGAGATTTTCACGCCTAGTGTTGTTTTTGTGTAGTTCATCCAATCTGGTTTTCTGATACTCTATTTATCAACATTTGCCCCCCCTGCCCTCCCCCCGAGGAAGAAGTGTTTCTTTGAAACACGGACCATGTCAGGTCCAGTCCACATGAGCATTGGGACCAATTCTTTGGATGTATTTCATGTTGCTCATGTATTTGTTTTAATTTTTTAATTTTTGTTATCTCAATAAATTTCCGTACCCTGTCCATTTTCCTGCAGTTTCGTTTTTTTGGGTTGCATTCCTTTACTGCAGGCCTTGTTGGTCCTTTCTTGTTTTGTTTTACGTCCTGTAGTCAGTCAGACGGTGCATGTGCCTTTCTTCCTCACCAGCACCTCTGCTCCTTCTTCTCACCTCTCGTTCTGCAGCATACACCCCTCCCCCCCAAGCCCACCGGCGGTAGTAGGAGGCTCAGGGCCACAGCTGGAGGGCATCTGCGCATGCGAGACATCAACATGATAATGTCACGCATGCATGACAGACTTAAATATGTCACGCATGCATGACAGATTTAAATATGAAGGAACAGAGGTGGATCCATGGACTCAACACGGTCATATTACATGGACTGAATGTTGAAGTCGAAAGAGCTTCCATGTTCTGATTCCATCATGGTCCCGGGGCAATCTTAGTAGTTCAAATAGGTTAGTAGTCCGAAGGGGGAGCATGCGCCCTGGTGGGCTGAAGGCGGATCCTCCTCGGATCAAGAACACCTAGGAGGGGTGGTCTTTCAGCAGTAAGGCTATATATTCTCAGCCCTAAAACGCGGGCGCCATCTTACAAACAGAAACGGATAAGTAGGTTGGACGACAGCGGTTATGGTAAGGTTGAGCTTATGTAGATGGGTTGACAATAAGGTTTTAAGTCATGGGATACATTTGAGGGTTGTTAATCCGGTTTATGTGATTTTTGTAGTGTGGATCCCTGACGAAACTTCGGTGAAACATGTCGGGTCCTACCGCTTAACTCACTGTGAGACACGGATATATCACCATTACTAAAGATAAGTAATATAAATTATATTTAAAAAAATCAATGAATATGAAGGTTTATGCACCTATTCTAATCATGAACAAGTAAGACCGGTGAGGAGTTCACCACTTGATTCTCCCCGTTCAGACACCTAGTGTGGGACGGAGGAGTGGTGGTTCTGAGGTCTTAAAGGAAATAAAGGCATATCGGATTAAAGAAGGGGAAGCTGATGTATAGCAGAACAGTACCTTAGAAACTTGGATACCATTGGACGCATGCATGTGATGCATTTCCAGGTGCCCTCCAGCCGCAGCCCCGAGATTAGTGTGCCAGCAGCTTAAAAAGTGTGCAATATAGGAATGCCCCACAATAAACACACACGCAATCTTAGAGTCGAGAGGAGACGCTCCAAATGAATGGTCTCTCCCTCTTTTTATTGAGAATCATATCTCCGTTAATTACTTAGTTAATGCTCTACAAGGTTATAACTTCATAATGCATTTACAGTGAGGATTAAACCATGGCAATATCTTGTTTATCTATATCAAAGCTAGTATCTCACGTGACATATGAATACATCAGAACTTATCAGATCTCCATCCCTACAGTGCAACACACTGCACTAGAGAATTTTTGCAAGCACATAACACTTTGACAGCCTGGAAAGAAAGTACGGTAAAAGTTCCATCTTTTTCTTACCCCTCAATTACTGACAAGTAGTGATAGTTATTGCCATTTAAGCATCAATTAAGGGCCATTGAAGTAATTAGGTTATGCAGGGTAGGTGGTACTATTCCTATAACCATGCAATTTATTTATTCAATTTTCTATACTGTTCTCCCAGGGGAGCTCAGAACAGTTTACATAGATTTATTCAGGTACTCAAGCATTTTTCCCTCTCTGTCCCAGTGGGCTCACAATCTATCTAGCGTACCTGGGCAATGGGGGGGGGGAATTAAGTGACTTGCCCAGGGTCACAAGGAGCACCTTGGGTTTGAACCCACAACCCCAGGGTGCTGAGGCTATAGCTTTAACCACTGCATCACTCTAGAAATCAAAATGTAATAAAAGTCAGCCAAGTATAAGACAATGAAGCCATTGTGGCATCACTGATGAGGTTGGCTCTTAGGCATTGGTGGAATGAGGCATTATGACATCACAATACCAGCTCTGGTTAGCAGAGGCTGAAACTTTTCACACTACTTATTTATTGAACTTTCTATACCGTTCTCCCAGGGGAGCTCAGAAGGGTTTACATGAATTTATTCAGGTACTCAAGCATTTTTCCCTGTCTGTCCTGGTGGGCTCACAATCTATCTAATGTACCTGGGTCAGTGGAAGGGGGGGAATTAAGTACATTAGATAGAGTGGGAGTCCGCCAGGACAGATAGGGAAAATTGCTTTGAGTACCTGAATAATTTGTAATCTGCATAGAATTCTAGGATATGCAGAATTTAAATATATAAATAAGATAAATGGTTGCTTGGACTAGGAAGGAACCAGGCTCAGTCACTGAAAATGCTCTGTAGTCAGCCCCTCTTCTGATTTCTAATGCTAGCCTATCCACAGGCAGCCTGACCCCCCCCCCCCCCCAACCTGTAGCGTAGGCACACATCCTCTTTACTTGTGCCACCCTCTACAACTCTGTCGCTGCCTCCGTCCTCTTCCTGCACCAAAATTGAGATAATTTGGCATAGATCCCATGCCTGAGAGAATGGAGCTGGCTGGACACAGGGCTCTGAGGCGTGGTACAGCACGGTGGGCAGGTTCGCAAGCAGCAGTAGCGACTGCAATGATGTGCAAATAAACCAAGTCCCCTGCTTTTTTAGGGAAGTGGCAGGCTGAGCATAAGATGCCCATGAGTTGCAAGCCAGGATGGAGGCAGAGCAGGGCCGACAGGTGCAGGGGCCCCTAAAGAAGGAGATCAGGCCTTAATCCAGGCTCCTCTTGGCTGAGTCAGCAATGTGGGAGGGTTGGATAGGCTGGAGAGAGCTGGGACGGCAACATCAGCATTTGGAACCTAGGACAATACCAGGTGGACTTTACAGTCTATTTAAAAAAAAAAAAAAAAAAAAAAAACCAAAAGGCTTGTGGAGAGTTGATGTCCAAGATGAAGGCTTTATTAAGACAAATAAATAATCCACATAAAAACATCTAGGGCCTGAACCATTGGAAACATATGGACCCAACACGGTCCGTATTTCGACACAATTGTCTTCTTCAGGGGTCCTTATTGGTCTTGTGGATCAATTACAATGATAATCGCTGCACTTAGAAGGCAACCTCAAAGCGAAAGTGATATCAAAGCAGGGTTAGAACGGAAGAATGTGAAGACCTACAAAGGGACCTAAACAAACTGGAGGAGTGGGCAAGCAAATGGCAAATGCGCTTTAATATAGAGAAATGCAAGGTCATGCATTTAGGGAAAAAAAACCCGATGTTCAGCTACAAAATGGGGGGGTCAGTGCTAGGGGATAGTAATCTTGAAAAAGACTTGGGTGTGCTGGTAGATACTACAATGAAACCAACGGCACAATGTGCAGCGGCCTCCAAGAAAGCAAACAGAATGTTGGGTATTATTAAGAAGGGCATTACAACCAGGAAGAAGGAAGTCATCATGCCGCTGTATCGTGCGATGGTTCGTCCGCATCTGGAGTACTGTGTCCAGTATTGGTCACCGTACCTCAAGAAGGACATGGCGATACTTGAAAGGGTCCAGAGAAGAGCGACGAAAATGATAACAGGTATGGAAAACCTTTCATACACAGACAGGTTGGGAAGGCTGGGGCTCTTCTCCCTTGAAAAGAGGAGACTCAGAGGAGACATGATAGAGACTTTCAAGATCATGAAGGGCATAGAGAGGGTGGAAAGGGACAGATTCTTCAGATTATTGGGAACCACAAGCACCAGGGGGCACTCAGAGAAGCTGAAAGGGGACAATTTTAGAACCAATGCTAGGAAGTTCTTCTTTACACAGAGGGTGGTGGACACCTGGAATGCACTTCCGGAGGTTGTGATAGGACAGAGTACACTACGGGGGTTCAAGGAAGGATTGGATAAATTCCTGAACGATAGGGGGATTGAAGGATACAGATAGAGGTAGAGATAGGTTTTAGACAGAGTATGGATAGAAGGATAAAAGGGATTAGAGAAGGATCACATTACAGGTCATGGGCCTGAAGGGCCGCTGCGGGTGTGGACTGCTGGGCACGATGGACCTTGTGTCTGACCCAGAGGAGGCAACTTCTTATGTTCTTATGTTCTTAATTTAATCATGTATCTTTAATGGGTATAAGTAATGGGCAGACTGGAAGGACTATTCAGGTCTTTATCTGCCGTCATTTACTATGTGTTACTATGTTAAATCACACGCAGGTTAGTTCATCAGCCTAAAAGGATGAATGAGTTCATAGAGTGCAAGAGATTTCATTAATAATGTCACAAAACCAATGCAGACCAATTAGATTCAGTGATCTGCTTTCACTTAAATAATTTGAAAACTAATGCGCTCAGAACAAACTTTGTAAGAGAGTTGTTCCCTGGAGTGAGTGAGAAGAGGAAGAAGGTGTGATTTTCCAAAAACCTTGCAGAATACATTTACGAAATAGAATTACTCAGCGATCATTTCCTTCCATCAGTCTTTTCTGGCATGTTAAGAGTTTCCTCAGCAATAACAAACCCCGTTACATATTGCACAACACAGTAATTGCAGTCCTTCGAGAACGGAAAAAGTTTTCTTCCTCTGTATCCAGTGCAGCAAAGAGAAGCTTGTAATAGCTTCTCTCAGGTCCTTGTTCTGTCCACTCTGGGCACAGCTGTGTGCTGTGAGGGTTGCAGGTCATTTTTCCTGGTAATCCGGGTCAGCATGCCTTCATCCCCTACCTTCTCCTCTATCTTCCAGCACCCACGCCCTGATACACAAGGTTCCTCCTCCCTCTTACATTCAGAACATACCACCGTTCTCTCTCCTAAGAATAAGATTTTTCTGCGGCCTGCGTGATTTTGTGCGGTCCTGGTCAAGGGCGATGCAGTGTTTTCTTCTGCTGCCCCCAGGTGTTTACCGTCTTGCCGGCTTCCTCCTCTGTCTTGCTGCAGCGTTTACACGTTTGTGCGGCCCCAGAAACATTTTTTCCAGTCAATGCGGCCCAGGGAAGCCAAAAGGTTGGACACCCCTGCTTTACAGCATACATCAAACCACTGGTTAACAGAAAATCCATTAATAACGGCCAACAATTCCTGTTCCGTCTCCTGTAGACCAGAGTATTTCTTCCTTAAATTATCTTCACTGGCTGCCCCCTCTTGAACATATTTATGTCTGGGTGGCATCCAATTAGAAAAAGATGTCAGGGTGCTATATATTCCTTGAAGGAGTCACTTAGCCCCCCTGTGTTGCAAGAAGGACAAGGTATAGCAAATAAACAAATAAAGGCAAGCTAAATGTCATAAAATAATCACAGGGTGCATTTATTAATATAGAAGTCCAAGTATGTTTACTTGATAAAACACAAGGGTAACGTCCCGACTAGGATCCCGGTTTTGGCTATCTGGAATGCCTTCTTCAGGGGAGTAATCGAGTAAACAAATACTGGGTTGAGGATACGGAAACAACGTATAGAGTAACTTGGCGTCACAGATCCTGTGCGCGCTAAAAAAATAGTTTACTCAATTGTATACCTAGCACTACTGGAAGAAGAAAGTGTCAGTTTCAAAGTTGGGGGCCAAAAAATAAATAACATGTGCTGCGAAGCTGGACCCCTCCATCTCCAACCTGCTGACAACTACAAGTGACTTTAAATCATTTCGAAAAGAAATCAAAACTCTGCTATTGAAAAAATCTATACAGCCTTCTTACCCCCCCCCTCGCATCCTCCCTCCTCCTTGCAAATTTCCAGCTGACCTCCTACCCCTCTACTAATATCTCCTCAATGACTCTATCAATTAACCTACCCCAAACTGCATCTTCCCTACCAGTAAACCTCAATTCTCCACCCTTCCTTCTATCTCTTACCAATGCCTCTACTATGTAACCAACCCCTAAATTGTAACTTCCTTGAAATGTCCAGCTATCTTCTACTGTAATCCGCTTAGAACTGCAAGGTACAGGCGGAATAGAAGTCACTAATGTAATGTAATGATACAACGCCCATCACTAGCAGCAAAGAAGACATGCTGTTATCTACGGAGAAAAATCAAAGCTGAAAGTTAAACCATGGGACTAGAACTGAACATAAACAAGACGAACATGGAATATGGCAAAGATTTTGAGCTGGAAGGCAACAGAACAGAAGTTATAAAGGATCTGAAATCTCCTGGGCTCTTTCGTAAACAAAGAAACAGCTAACAAGGAAGAAATACTCCACAGAATGGCACTTGGTCACTTTTCAATGAAGGCTCTCGACGAAGTATTCAAAGGCAAGGAAATAACACTCCAAACGAAGTACAGACTTGTCCATGCACTCATTTTCTCAGAGGTTAATTACAAATGCAAAAGCAGGGCATTACCGAAACAAGACAGAAAGAAGATTGACTCATTTGAGCTTTGGTGTTGGGGAAGGATTTTAGGTGTGCCGTGGACAGCCAGAAGAACTAACAAATCAATTCTGGAAGAGATCAAACCGGCTATGTCACTCGAAGCCCAAATGATGAAGTTATGACTGTCTTATTTTGGTCGCACTGTCAGAAGAGAGAGTCATCATGTTTGAGAAGATCGAGGGAACCAGGTGAAGAGGCTGGACATTTTGAAAAACAACCATAGAGATGACCCTGGAGGACTTTATTGGACTAGCACAAAACTGAATTCCTTATGGATCTGTAATTCATCAAGTCACTAGGACTCCAACATGAATCGATGACGCCTAACACAGCACTGCTAACTTTGGGTATAGCGATGATGAATATACAGTACATTTTAAAAACCTGCCAGCTGTCCAGACGGAATACTGCGCTATGGGGAGTCCATCTCCAGTCTGGTTTGGTTTTTCAGAATATCTCAAAATGAATATGCATAAAATAAATTTAGATTGTAAGCCTTCAGGAGACAAGAAAATGCCTAGTGTAGCAGAACATAACTCACTTTGAGATACTACTGAAAAGGATGTGAGCTAAATCCAAAATAGAACATGAAACAGATGAGCCTCCGACTGAGATAATGTGCATTCATTCATGTTCTTTATGATTATGCTGGAAACCTGACCGGTTTATAGCTCTTGAGGATCAGCCTTGGTAATCAGTTCCTCATAAGAGGCTGTTGAACAAACTTGAAGGGCTGAAGTTAGGACCCAAAGTGGTGAACTGGGTCAGAAACTGGCTGTCGGACAGACGCCAGAGGGTGGTGGTTAATGGAAGTCGCTCGAAGGAAGGAAAGGTGACTAGTGGAGTCCCTCAGGGTTCGGTGCTGGGGCCAATCCTGTTCAATATGTATGTAAGTGACATTGCTGAAGGGTTAGAAGGAAAAGTGTGCCTTTTTGCAGATGATACCAAGATTTGTAACAGAGTAGACACCGAAGAGGGAGTGGAAAATATGAAAAAGGATCTGCAAAAGTTAGAGGAATGGTCTAATGCCTGGCAACTAAAATTCAATGCAAAGAAATGCAGAGTAATGCATTTGGGGATTAATAATAGGAAGGAACCGTATATGCTGGGAGGAGAGAAGCTGATATGCACGGACGGGGAGAGGGACCTTGGGGTGATAGTGTCTGAAGATCTAAAGGGGAAAAAACAGTGTGACAAGGCAGTGGCTGCTGCCAGAAGGATTCTGGGCTGTATAAAGAGAGGCGTAGTCAGTAGAAGGAAGAAGGTGTTGATGCCCCTGTACAGGTCATTGGTGAGGCCCCACTTGGAGTATTGTGTTCAGTTTTGGAGACCGTATCTGGCGAAAGACGTAAGAAGACTTGAGGCGGTCCAGAGGAGGGCGACGAAAATGATAGGAGGCTTGCGCCAGAAGACGTATGAGGAGAGACTGGAAGCCCTGAATATGTATACCCTAGAGGAAAGGAGAGACAGGGGAGATATGATTCAGACGTTCAAATACTTAAAGGGTATTAACGTAGAACAAAATCTTTTCCAGAGAAAGGAAAATGGTAAAACCAGAGGACATAATTTGAGGTTGAGGGGTGGTAGATTCAGGGGCAATGTTAGGAAATTCTACTTTACAGAGAGGGTGGTGGATGCCTGGAATGCGCTCCCGAGAGAGGTGGTGGAGAGTAAAACTGTGAATGAGTTCAAAGAAGCGTGGGATGAACACAGAAGATTTAGAATCAGAAAATAATATTAAAGATTGAACTAGGCCAGTTACTGGGCAGACTTGTACGGTCTGTGTCTGTACATGGCCGTTTGGAGGAGGATGGGCAGGGGAGGGCTTCAATGGCTGGGAGGGTGTAGATGGGCTGGAGTAAGTCTTAACAGAGATTTTGGCAGTTGGAACCCAAGCACAGTACCGGGTAAAGCTTTGGATTCTCGCCCAGAAATAGCTAAGAAGAAAAATAAAAATAATAATTTAAATTGAATCAGATTGGGCAGACTGGATGGACCATTCGGGTCTTTATCTGCCGTCATCTACTATGTTACTATGTTACTAATGTCCAGGTGTCTCTACGGCCCCAATTCTCTAAAGTCCACGTTAAAATCCTGTGGGTCACTATAGTGCCAGTAAACTCTCCGATTTCAAAACAGCAAATGATTTTCAAAGATCCTCGCATTCAAATGGGGTTCGCAGACGCCTGTGGAAAGCCCATCTGACCAGTCATTGGAGAAAGCGACTGACACATGTGCAAAATAGTTCATGGTAAGAGGCATAAATGTGCACATACGCCAGGAGATACTACATAGTAGGCACACATGAGCATGAATCATAGGCATGCCTCATTGTAGTGCATCGATTCCATTGGAGGGAAGGAGAGGAGGGGGCGGAGAACTACCTACAAGCAAACATAGTAGCCCCACAATTAGGGAACTCTTTACCTGACTCAGTTCATCAGATTTCTGCTTTTTTTATCTTCTCATAAGAGTTTGAAAGCCCATGTTTTCAGGATTTGTGATGGAAAACTGTAGTTTTTGCCCTTTTTTTAATAGCTTTTGTTTTGATTTTATGGTTTATGGTTTTATTTTGATTTTTGTTTTGAGTTTATGGTTTTAAAGGAACTTTTATGTTTTAAAGGAATTGCATGGTGTACGTTTTAGGATGTTCAAAGTATGTCATATGATTTTAGTTTGTTGCAAAGTGTTTGTTTAATCTGAATTATGAATGTGAATATGTAACCTGCATAGAATATGGATATGGCGGAGATAAATGTTTAAATAAGATTTTCTTGGCAAGTCCCAATAACAAGATCGTGAACACCTCCTTGAGACTAAATGGGTCAGACTACCCAATTAATCCTACAACCAAAATCCTTGGCATCACCCTGGACCGAAGCCTGACTTTTGAAGATCACACTAACGCTCAAGTCAAAAAAAAAAAAATGCTTTCTCACTTTATGGAAACTTCGTACCATTAAACATTACTTCGACTTCTTCTCCTTTCGACTGCTGGTTCAATCCCTGATCTTAAGTACCTTAGACTACTGCAATATTATATACTTGGGATCTCTCAAGAAAACCATCAAATGACTGAGAATCATCCAAAATGCTGCAGTCCATCTCATTTATGTCCTCAAGAAATCAGACCATGTAAGCCCATATTACCTGTTTGCTTGCCTTTGCTTCAAAACCATGACAGGTTCGTCCCCAACCTATTTGTCTCACCAATTTGACTTCCCAGGCACAACCAATGCATTCAGTACCTACTTGTTCACTTTTCCATCCCTAAAGGGCTGTACCTACAAGAGATACCTCGATAGAACATTATCATTCCAAGCAGGCAAATGGAACAAATGTTTAACCAACTTCATCTCAAATGCACTTTCGTACCAAACGTTTAGGAAGTCAAACAAAACTTATCTCTTTGACAAAAAATCACTGACCCCACTTCAACCTTGAGTACTTCCAAAACACTTTTAGATAAACTTGACTAAACTTAACATGCCAATGTAATTGCAAAAGTTCTCTGTAATGTCGCTGTCTGTATACAGTCTCTTCCCCCTGTAAACTGCTTAGAACTGTTTATGGTATGGTGGTATAGAAAAATAAAGTTATTATTATTATAAATAAATAGAAAATACAAATGTGAAAATACAAGATATATATGCTTTATTCTACACTGCTTCGGCAGGACATGGTGCCCTTACCCCCTTTTTTTTTTTGTTTTTGAACATTTAACAAACGTGCATGAGATGCGCCTTTGACACACACACATGAGATGTACGTCTAACACACGCATATCAACACTACCGGCACCGCCAAATCTGCCATTAAATTTGGAGCATTAAAAGCCGGAGCTTCATTTTGTGTATCATCAGGCAATGTCTGGACATCACTTGCGAGTGCTCATTTTAATATTGATGGGTTCATTTTAATACATTTCGAAACGATTATTGAAGGCTGCTACAAAGACCGCAGTTTGTGCAGCGGTAGCTGAAATTGTTCAACGCCAAACTGGATAGATCTGGTTTGGCGTCGATCGTTAAAGGCACGGAAAGCTTAAATCATCGGGGGCCTATCTCCCAGAACCCCACTCCAACCACTCACTTGTTTTTTTTCTCCAAAATACTTCCTGTTCTCATATGCTTGCATTTTCCATATGATGTCTGTCACCACTCACGTATTGTAGGTTCCAAAATTAACAATTTTTTTTTTGTTGTAAAAGAGAAAGAGGAATGGGACTTGTATACCGCTTTTTTGTGGATACACATTCAAAGCTGTTTACATATATACAGTGGTGCCTCGCACAGCGAACGCTGCACACAACGAACTTCATGTCATGATTCATACAACGAACTTCGTTTCACACAACGAACTTCGTTTCACACAACGCGTTTCACACAACGAACTTCGTTTCACACAACGAACTTCGTTTCACACAACGCGTTTCACACAACGAACTTCGTTTCACACAACGAAGTCGCCCGAGCTGCCGATGTATTGCATCCTTCCGCGCAGGCACTGCAGGCAGTCGTTAGTCACTGCGCTTAACTGCCCTCTCTCACTGTATACAGTCGTCCTTTTAAGATAAACTCAATATTTTTTATATATCATGGCTTCTAAAAAAAGCAGGAAGGTGATTTCTGTTGAAATGAAACGGGAAATAATTAGAAGGAGTGAATGTGGGGTAAAACAGTGTGACCTCGTCAAAGAGTTTGGCCTCAGCAAGACCACCATTTTCACCATTTTGACAAATTTATCTTTTTTTATGTCATCTTAGCATATTTTATGCTGCAGAACGAATTATTTTTTTTAACATGTATTGTTATGGGAAAACGCGTTTCACATAACGAACTTTTCGCATAACAAACTTGCTCCTGGAACGAATTAAGTTCGTTGTGTGAGGCACCACTGTACAGGTACTTTTTTGTACCTGAGGCAATGGAGGATTAAGGGGTCCTTTTAATAAGGCGCACTAAACGATTTAGCGCATGCTAACTGATTTAACGCACGCTAACGGTTAGCGCATGCTAAATGCTAAGGCACCCATTATATCCTATGGGCGCCTTAGCATTTAATGCATGCTAATCATTAGAACGCGCTAAATTGATTAGCGTGCGCTAAATCGGTTAGCGCGCCTTAGTAAAAGGACCCCCGAGTGACTTGCCCAGGGTCACAAGGAGCAGCCCTGGGATTCGATTCGACTGAGTCTGGATTCTCCGACATTATAACTGATTTCTCTTCCTTTTACGGTTAGCATATGTTCTTGAATCTATAATTCCTACTAAACAAAATATTCTTAGGCTGTTTTCCAGCACTTCATGATGAACAAGAATCCAGCCACATCAATTTAGTAGCCAGTCAGATGGTTGTCTTCATTTTATAATCCTGTAACATATGCCAGATTTATTTCCTCTGGGACTGACAAATCATGACACTGACTCATACTACAAATATTATATATACTGTCTATATACATATATATAAGTGGTTTGAAAAGTTTGGGAAATGGGTCTTTTTTATTGCCACACTAAAAGTGGCCTCTGAGTGCGGGAAAAACCCCTGCTGGAGATAGAACTAACCACTTTTTAGCACAACTTAGTAAAAGGGCCTCTATATCTTTTAGGCTCAGTACTAGACATTATAATAATAATAATAATAACTTTATTCTTCTATACCGCCATAATCGTGCGACTTCTAGGCGGTTCACATTGAAGAGAGCTGGACAATCAGCGAGTTACAATATGCAGATAGTGAAATTACAGTATTTAGAATACTCCACACTCCTCAGATTTTGTAGGTTTATTTATTTTTAAAAAATTTATATACCGCATACAACTATGCGGTTTCCATACCACATACATAAAAATCTTGTTTCCCTCCGATTATCACATATAACATAGACATGTCTAAACAACATCATTAATGTTCCTGTTATAATAGGGCTAGAGCACAAAATTCAATCAATTCAGAAATAGAAGCAAGCTTTAAATCATACATTGATGTCAGAAAAATTCTAAAAGGTGATTATCAACTGAAATATACCTTAGCGTAAGAAGGCATTGGCAAATAATTGAGTGTTCAGCATTTTCTTAAAATTCATCCTCCCCATACAAAACCGCAGGATACCAGGCAAGGCATTCCATAGTTCTATGCCAGCCACATCTATCTTTGATGCTCCGATCCTAGCATGCATCGTCCACATTCTACCCTCCAAACTTAATTTCATCCCATTTACATCTCTAAGCTCTCTTCTCGGTTTATAGATCTGGAAGAATTAAGAACATAAGAAGTTGCCCCCGCTGAGTCAGACCAGAGGTCCATCTTGCTCAGCGGTCCGCTCCCGCGGCGGCCCATCAGGCCTAGTGCCTGAACAGTGGTCCCTGATTAATTTTGTAACTTACCTCTAATCCCATCCCTATAATCTACCTCTACTCTTATCTGTACCCCTCAATCCCTTTGTCTTCCAAGTACCTATCCAAAGCTTCTTTGAACCCCTGTAGCGTGCTCCTGTTTATCACATCCTCCAGTAGCGCGTTCCATGTATCCACCACCCTCTGTGTGAAAAAGAACTTCCTAGCATTTGTTCTAAACTTCTCCCCGTTCAATTTCTCTGAGTGCCCCCTTGTACTTATTGATCCCCTTAATTTGAAAAATCTGTCCCTGTCTATTTTTTCTATGCCCTTCATGATCTTGAAGGTTTCTATCATGTCTCCTCTAAGTCTCTGCTTTTCCAGGGAGAAAAGCCCTAGCCTTTTCAGTCTGTCAGTATATGAGAGGTCCTCCATACCCTTTATTAGCTTAGTTGCTCTTGTAAAATCTTTGGGAAAGCATAATACAATGTCTGATGTATAATTGCAAAAATCTTAAACTGCACTCTTTCTTGCATAGGTAGCCAGTGTAATTTCTTCAACACCGGAGTTATATGGGTACACCTAGGAGCCCCTGTGATTAATCATGCAGCAGAGTTGATAAGCATTTGCAAAGCCCTCAACTTCCCTTTCACAACTCCTAAGTATAATGAATTACAATAATCCACCCTACTCAGGATCAATGTCTGAACCACAGTACGGAAATCGTATACTGGTAATACTGGCTTCAATCTATAAAGTTGTTTGTACCCCACCCTGATTATTTTTAATATTTGATTTTCCATTGTCAAAGGACTATCTAAGCACCCCCCCAGGACAGTCATCTCCTTTTTTGCCGGCAGTTTTTCACTTCACTCTGGCCATAACCATGTCACCCACTCCAGCAGCTGGCAGTCTGTTTAAACGTCTTTGGATGACCTTCACAGAGATAATATACAAGCTCTTGGCACCCGTATTATCGGCACAATTAATAACAGCTCCCACAGGGAGACGCGGAACTTTGCATCAGATGAACCAGCCCGTCCTCTCTTAGTCATTTTGGTTCCCGGAACTTTTAATATCACGTCTAATACACTCAGCCAGGGCTTAATTTTTCAGGGAATGGCCTGGTTCCACTACTTTTATCAGACTCCAGGGAGTGCTCTGCTCCAGCAGGGAAAAGGAAGAAAGGGGAAGGAATGGGGTTAAGAAGTAAAACCCGGATGTCTCTGTCCGTCCTCCTTTTTCTGGAGCCATATGGTAACCCTAGAGAGGAACCAGCCTGGAGCAGTCACTGCCCCCTAATCCAGCCCCTCTTTTCCTTGTGCTTTTGGCCTGCCCACCCCCCTCTCTAGCTCCACAATTCCACATCTTGTTGGTCTACAGATTAAGCCATGCACTTGGACAATGTGAAAATTCAGACTACAAAGGAGTTTACTGCTTTTCCATATCTAAGGCGAGGGGGGGTTAACACATTTTAACAGAGGTCCACATTAATAAACACCTCCTCCCCGCCCCCCCCCCCCCCCCTTTTAGTGGTAAATAACATGGCTGAATTGTAGCCCATGTCGATAACGTCTTTCTAAATTCTCAACAAACAACCGAGTTAGCGTATGGACTAGAACCCAAAAATGCTGAGGACACCACTTACCCATGAGTTGACCAGAGCAACGCTGGTACATGAGCCCTAGGGAAGACCCCTCCCAAGAGGATGGCGAAAGTGCAGATGAGGAGGATGAGGACATCGCCGTAAGTCTGCATGCTGGCACCTCTTCAAGGTGAATAGGACTGACTGGGCAAAGAAGGGAAACTCACTAAACTCAAAACGGTGAAGGCAAAAGGCTGCAGAATCCAGCTGGAGCCGGGCACTTGTTTAGGGCTGCTTGTTTTCATGTACGCAAAGGAGTGTTCACTTCCTGGAAAGGGCATTTTTCTTCACTTCTGCTTTTTAAAGTATTGTACCGGCAGACCATCCCTTTTCCTTATCTGTACTGTTAGACCACATTAAAGGTAATAAACAGAAATAAAACAAAAGCAAATAAGATGATGCCTTTTTTATGTTAATGTTAGCCCTATATAAAAACAAAATACAAACACTCCAAAAACCTGCCAGAAAAACTTAAGAAAGAAACCCACCTAGAGGCAGCATAGATCACAAGGTTCTAAGAGTGGTGACTAAATGACCAAAAAACTGTGATCACAACGCTAAATAACGTGGATAATATGAATATAATTTAATATAGTTTAAATGGAGTACCCTCAGTGTGATAAGGCAGCGAAGGGAGCTATACTCCAGCGCTTCACATAACGAGACAGGGACCAACAAGCCCCTGCCCCCATACCATCATAGGGTACCTCCTTGTATGTAATAAATCAAAATAGTGAAAAATGAATCACCACCAAGGGAACATAAGTGAGGTCAATTAAGAAGCCACTCTGAGAACCTCCCCAACCAGCTCCCACAACAGGAATCAAAAACCGACTTAGCTTAAGATGTTCTTGTAAAGTTGTCAAAACAGCGGCGACCCGTAATGAAGCGCCGCTGAGTACCAGGTCAAACCAAGCCTGGTTTCGGGAGCACACAATCCCTTCTTCAGGATCCCATGATTGTAACAAAAATCACTGAAGATAAATCGAGCCGGCTGGAGGGAGGGCGGAGCTAACAGAGTGCGGCGCAAGATCGCGCTAAAAAGACGACACCAGAGACGTCAGGCAACCTCCGGGGATATTTATTACTAAGGACACTTTTTTACACAAGTGGGCTGTCATTCTAAATAAGTGTTCACTGGACCTCATGGTGCTGTTGGTGGACACCATTCATGAAACGTCTCAGGAAGTCACTGAACAATTAACTACGGACCCTGTAATGGCACCACTATTCACTCAGAGTTTGCCTGGCATCCAGATTTCATTGGATCATTATCGTAGCAAAATTAAACAAGGCAAAATTAAAAAATTTCATAGGGACACTGGTGATTATGCTTCTGGCCAGATTTATACATGGATACAGCCCCAAGGTGCGCAGACCGCGGCTCCCCAGACTGGGTCATATAGTATGGATAATAGTTCCTCCGCGAGTGACTCCAGTGGCGGTAGCTCGTACTCCGGTTTGGCACGTTTTTTAGGACGGGGCAACAGGCCCGGTCTGTGGAGACGCGGCTGTGTGCGCCGAGGACATATAGACCGCAACCAAATGCCATCTTACAATCATCTTACATGCAGCGAAGGGTCAGTAGTGGTTAACATTTCAGGTGATTCCCTTACCCCCACTCAGATACAGGTGCTTGAGAAAGGGTTGTCTTTTGTTCCCACGACCCCACTGCATCGTTTTACCTCTCATCGTGATGTGGCCCGCATTATTAGGGATTTACAAATTAAGTTATTCTTTTCTGGCAAAGCCTGTAACTGGGATGATTCCTTGTTTCATGTTAAGTCCAGTTGGTCCTGGCCCGCTCGATGCCCATCTTAGAGTTTTTCGGGACCTTGTACTCAGGGATATTGACCAGCTTTATAACTCCCAGAGTAGTCGGAGGTATTCTAACATGACCAGGGCCCAACATGAGGCTATTGATGCTTTGAGGCTTAATTCTGATCTTAATATCAAGCCGGCGGATAAGGGCGGAGCGGTGGTTGTACAATCTAAATTACAGTACCAAACTCAAATCAGTACCCATATTTCTAATGTGGCATGGTATAGGAAATTGGATGCCTATCCTTCTGTATCTTTACAACTAGAAATTGGTGAAGTAATACAGTCTACATTAGAGAGTAATTTTATCACCAAATCTGAAGTCAAGTTTCTCACCCAAACTCCCAGACACAATTATTATTTTTATACTGACCCTAAAATACATAAAACGCTTGATAATCCCCCCAGGAGACCTATTGTGTCTCTCCGGGGTACCATTCTTGAACCTTTGTCTAAAATGGTGGACTATTTTTTGAAGCCTCAAGTGACCAAGGCGAAGTACCTATTTTTTTATCTGTAAATCGCTTAGCAAATTAAATTAAGCAATTCAATAAGTCAAAAATAAACTTGAAACTTGATAAACTTGAAGTCTTTCGTTTTAGACACCACCCATTTTTTGAATCGGATTAAAACATTGCAAGTTCAACAGACTGATCTCTTAATAACTATGGACTTGGAGGCGCTTTATAGTAACATCCCTCAGACTGAGGCGCTCCATATTGTGGAAACTAATTTGGCTTCTCTTCCTGTGGACAATCGTATTCCAAAATTTTTTTTGATGACATTATCTACTCTGGTTCTTAAAAGGAATTTTTTTGAAGTTCAGGGATACTTTAACCTCCAGACCCAAGGTGCTGCCCTGGGCACTGCGATGGCGCCCAGTGTGGCAAATTTGTATGTCACCAACTTAGAAGAAAAGCTCTTGTACCCCTCCTCATGGATGATGCATATTGCTGTTTGGCTACGATGCATTGACGATGTATTTTTGATATGGACTGATTCTAAAACTAAGTTTAGTGAATTTCTATCATGGTTAAATGCCCTTGATAATCATTTAAAATTTTCTGCTACCATCAACTTGACCAGGGTCACCTACTTAGATACTGAGGTCATCAAAGTAGATAATCAGTTATTCACCACAGTGTTCAGAAAAGTTACTGACCAGAATACGTATTTGCACTACTCAAGTTGTCATCCCTCTCGGTTAAAACAATCACTTCCGGTCAGTCAATTTTTAAGGATACGTCGCATATGTACCACCACTGCTGAATTTAAGGTGCAAGCTTCAAAGTCCGTGGTTATCCTGACTGGGCAATTAAAAGAGCCTATCTTAGGGCCCAGTATACCAATCCTGATTTATTACTACTCCAGTGCTGAGGTCTCCCCCTCAGCAACAAGTTTGTGTCATCTCTTTCTCCAATCAAGCTCATCAGGTAGCTGACGTCATTAGGAGACATTGGCATGTATTGGATTGTCACCCTATCTTCAAGGACTCTCCGCGGATTGCATTTTCAAGACCTAAGAACTTGAGGAACCTTTTGACCTCGTCCACTCCTCGATCTAACCCCTCTAGGCAGTCACAAGGCATGTATTGCAGTATGTGTAGCAATACCTTGTCCACCTGCTGGTGTCATCCTCGGACCCACCGCAGTTATCAATTAAGACAGCATACTACATGTGAATCTTGCTGGGTTGTGTATGTCATCATTTGCCCCTGTGAGTTCATTTACGTGGGTCGCACCAGCAGGAAAATTAGGATGAGATTAGCTGAACATAAAAGCAGGATTCATACTGCCACAAGATCTGCTCCACTTGTGCCTCTCTGCCTAGAGAAGGGTCATGACTTCTCTGATTTATCATGGCTTGTGTTGGAACAGCTACCGGATGATTTCAGAGGAGATAAGATGTCTCATCTCACTCTTCGAGAACAGTTCTGGATTTTCCATTTACACTCAGTGCAGCCATATGGACTAAATGATAGCATTGAATGGCATACTATAGTATGACAGGTTCCGCCTCTCTTTTTGATTGGCGGGTTCTTTGCGTGACGTCTTTGGTGTCATCTTTTTAGTGCAATCTTGCGTCCCACTCTGTTAGCTCCGCCCTCCCTCCAGCCGGCTCGATTTATTTTCAGTGATTTTTGTTACAATCATGGGTTCCTGAAGAAGGGATTGTGTGCTCCCGAAACCAGGCTTGGTTGGACCTGGTACTCAGCGGCACTTCATTGCGGGTCGCTGCTGTTTTGACAACTTTACAAGAACATCTTAAGCTAAGTCGTTTTTTGATTCCTGTTGTGGGAGCTGGTTGGGGAGGTTCTCAGAGTGGCTTCTTAATTGACCTCACTTGTGTTCACTTGTTGGTGGTGATTCATTTTTCACTATTTCGATTTATTACACACAAGGAGGTACCCTATGATGGTGTGGGGGCAAGGGCTTGTTGGTCCCTTGTCTTGTTATGTGAAGCATTGGAGTATATCTCCCTTTGCTGCCTTATCACACTGAGGATACTGCGCGGTCTGTGTCCCATATTTGGTGATTCGGTGTAGGATGAGCTGGAGTGGGCATCAATGAGAACTCTACTAACTTGGAACATGAGGATATTACTGGCCAGACTTTACGGTAGATGTCCTGCAAACCACGGGATGGTTAGATAGGCTGGAGTGAGCTTGGATGGCAACTTCAGCATTTGGAACCTAGGACAATACCAGACTTTACAGTCTACAGCCCAGAAATAGCAAAGAAGAGACAAGTTAATTTAATCATGCATTTTTTTAATGAGTATAACTTACGGGCAGACTGGATGGACCGTTCAGGTCTTTATCTGCCATCATTTACTAAGTTACCTGTCAGAAACCCAATGAGTAGCAAAATTCCAGAGTTGAGATTGTGATGTCATAATGCCTCATTCCACCAATGCTTAAGAGCCAAACTCATCAGTGATGTCACAATGGCTTGATTAGATGGCAACTTCAGCATTTGGAACCTAGGACCAAACCAGACTTTACAGTCTACAGCCCAGAAATATCAAAGAAGAGACAAGTTAATCTAATCATATATTTTTTAATGAGTATCTTACGGACAGACTGGATGAACCGTTCAGGTCTTTATCTGTTGTTATTTACTATGTTACTATGAGTCACAAACTTGTCCTGGGCACCCCACAGTCAGTCAGGTTTTAAGGATATCTACAATGAAAACACACGAGATACATCTGCACATACATTCCCTTTTTTTCCCTTCAAGATATTGCTGTTCCTCTTCCACTTCCATTACTTTCTTATCCTAATGTATTTCATGTCTAAGTTTATTATGCATGGTTCCCTGCTTTTCATATAACTTCTCCTCTTTTCCTCCAAATTATGGTACGCGAACTACTCGCAAATCCATTTTTTCAATCTCTGTGGAATGCCCTCCCATTAGATCTTCGATTAGAGAACTCTCTTGAAAAATTTAAAGCCAAACTTAAAACTTTTCTCTTTAAAGATGCCTTTACTCTTTAGTACCAGCTTCCACTTCTCAAACCTTTAATTCTTGTGAAGCCTTGAAACATCAAATGCATATACAGTGATGTTACAAATAAGTCAATCAGCTTAGTGTAGCAAGTCAGGAGTGGTCAGGAAATCCGGAGGTATGTCGGAGATACAAGGCAGGGTTACAAGGCGGGAGGAGGGTGAGCTAGAGATGAAAGTGGTAAGACATTTATTCCATTTGTGTGCTTGGAATGCCAGGGATCTATCGAGGAACCTCTTGTAGACACAGCCCTTTAGAGACAGGAAGGTAAACAATTGGGTATTACAAGTGCGGGTGAGACCTGAACGTTCAAAGTGATCCGATAGGTAGATTGGAGACGAGCCTGTTAAGGTTTTGAAGCAGAGGCAAGCAAATTTGAAGATGATCCTTGCTTCCATTGGCAGCCAGTGCAGGTTTTTGTAATAAGGGCTTACGTGATCTGATTTTTTGAGATTGTAGATGAGGCACAGTGCAGAATTCTGAATGATTCTTAGGCGTTTGATGGTTTTTTAAAGGATCCTAGGTATATAATATTGCAGTAGTCCAGGATGCTTACGATTAGTGATTGGACCAGAAGGAGAGGAAGTCGAAATGGTGTTTGATGGTGCGAAGTTTCTAGAGGGTACCAAAACATTTTTTAACCTGAGCATTGGACATTGAGCATTGAACATTTTTTTAACAGAGCCAATAATATAACAGCTTAAGAGTTCATTTAATGCAGTGTATCGCAAACTGTGTGCTGCGACACACTGGCAAGGAGAGTCATCCGCACCGGCTGACTGCCTATAGGACAGGCCTCTCATGGCGAGAGGCACGTCCTGTAGCAAGTCAGCCAGTGTGGATGACTTCTCCTCACCAGCATCTCTCCTCCTCTCCCCACACCTCCCGGATCCCTCCACCGAAGCGGGTCACGGCCAGATGGGCCTCTGCGCATGCGCAAAGGTTGACGCGATGACCGCGCACTTCCGGGTGCCTTCCAGCCGGGGCACTAGGTTTAGTGTTTGCGTGACACTGATATAAGCCTTAATGGAATATTAGCGCAAAGCCTCATTGGTGCACCAAATGTTAGGCCTGCCTATGTATAGATAGAAACCTAGAAAATGACATCGGATAAAGGCCACGAAGCCCATCCAGTCTGCCCATCCACCTCATCCACTATCTCTTCCGCCCCCTAAGAGCTTCCAAATGCCTGTCCCATGCTTTCTTGAATTCAAATGCAGTCCTCGTCTTGACTGCCTCCACTGGGTTGAAAGAGACCTGCCTCATGTGCATTTATGCCGCCGAGATATTGAAATGTCTCAATCAGGTCAAAGTGAGGGTACCTATGTGCACCATTCTATAACCGGTAGCATTTAGGCCCCCATTCTAGTGCGAATAACCGATTCTATAAGCTGCACACATCATTTGGTGACACACTCATGCTCATGCCCCCCTGAAAGCTGCGCACTAAGCAAATTAGATGCACCATTTATAAAATATCACCTAGCACATACATATGTAACGGCCAGTTATTGGTGCTAATCACATGTATAAGTGCTACTATTCTATAATCTAAGCACCAGGTTTTAAGTCTTCACCAGGACCTGCAGAACACAGTCCCAAATTTACTTAACATAAGAATATAAGAGTTACCATACTAGAACAGACTGAAGGTCCATTAAGCCAGTATTCTGTTTCCAACAGTGGCCAACCCAGGTCCCAAAAACCTGGCAGAAACCAAATAGTAGCAACATTCCAGAGCTGGTACTGTGATGTCATAAAGCCTCATTCCACCAATGCCTATGAGTCAAATTCATCAGTGATATCACAATGACTTGATTGTCCTATACTTAGCTCACATAAGAATTGCCATACTGGGACAGACCAAAGGTCCATCAAGCCCAGTATCCTGTTCCCAACAATGGCCAAGCTAGGTTCCAAGTACCTAGCTAGATCCCAACTATTAAAACAGATTTTATGCTGCTTATCCTAAGAATATGCAGTGGATTTCCCCAAGCCATCTCAATAATGGCTTATGGACTTCTGTTTTAGGAATTTGTCCAAATCTTTTTTTAAAATCCTGCTAAGCTAACTGCATTCACCACATTGTCCAGCAATTAATTCTGTTTTCTCCAGTTTGATTTAAATCTACTACTTAGTAGCTTCATCGCATGCCTCCTAGTCCTAGTATTGACAGTGGACAGAGTTCTTCACACGCTCTGGTCTCCTTATCTAAGGAGCCCACTCCCCAGGCTCATGTAAATTCAAGGAAACAGTAGAGGATATGACAAGGATCTCACCATTGATTGTACATAGTAACATAGTGGATGAGAGTAGATGAAGAGCACCATGACTAATGGGGTCTGCTCAGCAAGGTTGTTGGGTGTGTACCTGTTGCACAGTGCAGCTGAATGTCCCTGTAAACCAACCTAGTATCACTGATCCCTCCCAGTCTATAGAGGGAAAAGTGGTTTACTAATCAAATCACTGATACCACCCAAACAATCTGTAGAGCAGGGATGTCAAAGTCCCTCCTCGAGGACCGCAATCCAGTCAGGTTTTTAGGATTTTCCCAATGAATATGCATGGATTATGGCCCTCGAGGAGGGACTTTGACACCCCTGCTGTAAAGGGAGAAGTGGTTTACTAATCAAACTTCCTCCTACTGCATATTAGCAGGCAGGGCAAGGCCTGCCACTAAGAAAACTGGTCAGTTGCCTGGGATGTCAGAATATGGAGGTGCAGCCAGGGCAGGATTAATTTATCGAGGGCCCCTAGGCACACAAGTACACTGGGCCCCCCTGCCCCACCCCACCCCACAATGCGCCCAGGCAGAAACAGGAAGCTGCGTCAGAGGGAAGCTTTGGGCAAGCAGCACCGCTTGCACAATTACAGTTCCCATTGCCTTTCTTACCCGTGTTGCTTGCTTGTCTTACTTTCTGTCGAGGGGGGGGCTGCGTTGTCGATCGGGGTGGGGCCCGCGTTGCCGATCAATGCTGGAGGGGTCCATCGCCGTTTGGAAAAAACAATGTTGATGCCCTCCTTCATCGAGCCCCCCTGACCATTTCGGGCCCTAGGCACGTGCCTACTTGGCCTATTGGTTAATCCTACCCTGTGTGCAGCAAAACAGCATGTCTAGCAGGATCCGAATGTCACACCAGCGGAAGAGAGAATTGAGCTGGATGAACAGAGTAGCAGGGGCTCTTTCTTCACACAGCTCTTCTTCCTCCTCCATAAGGCCAGCCCTGAGAGCACATTGAAAATGAGAGGTCACAGGGCAAGTACTTCCTGATGGTAATCGTGTACATCTCAAGATCAGCATCAGGAAGTGCTGGCTTCATGATCAAGTGTTTTCCACACATTCTGAATACTCATATGTTCACGATATTGGCTTAAAGAAGGAGAGGGAGGGAGAGTGTCAGGAAGCCTCAAGTAAGCCAGAGTCACCACATGCCCTTATTTGGCAATCTGACCCTTAGAAATAGCACTGCAAGAATATCTCTATGGGTCAACAGATGTCATTATGAAGCCAGCAGCCTACAGGGCAGGAGTAAGTAGGATCACTTCTGCCTCCATCATCCACAGACCTCTTGAGATGAGTTGGGAGTACTAGGACATGTACTGACCTTCTGCAGGACACTCCTAAGGGGCAGAGCTATGGAGACCATTGATTACAATGTTTTAGCCTCAGGCCAGGGCTAGGGAGAGAGGGAATTGTGCCACAAGGAAATTGAAGTCTACCCCCAGAGGAGGAGGTCCATGAGGCCTTCCAATTTGGGCCAGTAGGTCTGTAATAATCACCAGCTGCCACGTAAAGGGGAATTTAAAAAAATACATCCTTATGCATTGCCACACCTTGATTGAGGAAATGTGAGAAATTCCCTCTGAAGTTTAGATAAGGATGTAAATGAGTCAAGGTTTGCCTCTTTGCAGATGATACCAAAACGTGCAATAGAGTAGACACCCCGGATGGTGTGAATAACATGAAGAAAGACCTAGCAAAGCTTGAAGAATGGTCTGAAATTTGGCAGTTAAAATTTAATGCTAAGAAATGCAAGGTCAAGCATTTGGACTGCAAAAACCCTAAGGAACAGTACAGTTTAGAGGTGAAGAACTTATGCCCATGACAGAAGAGCTGGACTTGGTTGTGATTGTATGTGATGATCTTAAGGTGGCCAAAAAGGTTGAAAAGGTGACGGCAAAAGCTAGAAGGATGCTAGGGTACATAGGGAGAGATATGGCCAGTAGGAAAACGGAGGTATTGATGCCCCTCTATAAGACTCTGGTGAGATCCCATTTAGAATATTGTGTACAATTCTGGAGACTGCATCTTCAAAAAGATATAAACAGGATGGAGTCGCTCCAGAGGAAGGCTACTAAAATGGTGCATGGTCTTCATCATAAGACTTATGGGGACAGATTTAAAGATCTCAATATGTATACTGTGGAGGAAAGGCAGGAGAGGGGAGATATGATAGAGAGGTTTAAATACCTACATGGTGTAAATGCACAAGAGTCAAGTCTCTTTCATTTAAAAGGAAGCTCTGGAATGAGAGGGCATAGGATGAAGTTAAGAGGTGATAGGCTCAGGAGTAATCTAAGGAAATACTTTTTTCAGAAAGGGTGGTAGATGCATGGAATAGTCTCCTGGAAGAGTGGTGGAGACAGAGACTGTCTGAATTCAAGAAAGTATGGGAGAGGCACGCGAGTCTCATAGAGAGAGAAAAAGAGATAACGGTTATTGCGGATGGGCAGACTGGATGGGCCATTTGGCCTTTATCAGCCATCATGCTTCTATGTTAAGAATTCATTTGTTTCTCTTAGCTAAATTTGAACAGAAGTACTAACAAACATTTTTACAAGTTAGTACATAGGGCTTTAAGTCATGCTTAGATATTTCTCCTGACTCCATGTATCACTTATTACTAGTTACTCTTGGAAAGGTAAATTTTCGAATGAATTTACCCAGATAAGCAAGGGGTTCCTATGTAAATCAATGGGACTGAAAATTGCCCTTTTTCTCTCTCCTTCCCCACCCCTCCTCCCAGCTACATCTAGCTATTTAGTTTCACAAGATCCCTAGATTTGCCATGAAATAATGGTGCTCATTTTCAAAGCATAAGGATGTCTCAAAAGACTGAAATGGGCATCCATGTGCTTGAAATGTCCAAATCCCAGTTTTACAAAGGCAGAATAGGGATGTCCAACACCGTCATGCATCCAAATAGCAAGGGAACATATTCTGGGTGGGTTTCGGGTGGGAATGGGGAAAGCCTGAAATCCGGGTGTCCCAACCATGATTACCAAAGTGGAAGAAACATTCATGTAAAAAAAGAGTGTCTTCATTTAGACCTGTTTCAGGAAAGTCTAGGTAACAGAAAAGTGTTCTGATTGAGCAGCTGCCCACAGAAGGGATTAAGGCATAATGCCTCCTTAATTCTCCAGCAGTTGCTGTCACCCTCCCTTTCCCCTGAAGTGAAACTGAATGATGATGCAAGGCTCTGTGACAGCTTCATGTAGTATAGGCATTCGTAACAAAGCAGGAAACAAGTATGAGAAGTGCATAGTCTAGTGCAAAGTAGAGTGAACCAAGGGAAACAGGATCAAATCTTTCAATCTTTTTCTTTTATCGTGAGCCTTCCAGAAACAGAAAAATACCTACTGTACCTAAATTTAAAAAAAACACCTGTAAGTGGTGTATCTTATTGGACAAAAGCACAGTGCTCTGTTGACTATATAGGACTTGCCGACTGAGGCCCATATGCTCAAAACTCACCGTGCAATATTGGTCGCCGTACCTTAAGAAGGATATGGCGTTACTCGAGAGGGTTCAGAGGAGAGCGATGCATCTGATAAAAGGGATGGAAAACCTTTCACACGCTGAGAGATTGGAGAAACTGAGTCTCTTTTCCCTGGAGAAGAAGAGACTTAGAGGGGATATGATAGAGACTTACAAGATCATGAAGGGCATAGAGAGAGTAGAGAGGGACAGATTCTTCAAACTTTCAAAAAAATAAAAGAACAAGAGGGCATTCGGAAAAGTTGAAAGGGGACAGATTCAAAACGAATGCCAGGAAGTTCTTTACCCAATGTGTGGTGGACACCTGGAATGCGCTTCCAGAGGATGTAATAGGGCAGAGCACGGTACTGGGGTTTATGAAAGGATTGGACAACTTCCTGCTGGAAAAGGGGATAGAGGGGTATAGATAGAGGATTACTGCACAGGTCCTGGACCTGTTGGGCCGCCGCATGCGCGGACTGCAGGGCACGATGGACCTCGGGTCTGACCCAGTGGAGGCATTGCTTATGTTCTTATGAACCACATGTCCTCTTTTTTTGCTTCAACAAATCTGGTAACCCTATGGAGGGAGACGCAGGGGAAAAAATGAATAGAGTTACAATGGGATTAAATTTGTCTTTTGGGTTACAGTCCATTGCACTTATCTCTAGGCTACTCCTCTGACCCGCTTGCTGCCTTGTTCAAAATGGATATAATACCTGCAAGCTGGTAGAGCGCCTGGTTTTCTTTTCCAGTTTCATTTTCAGGGGAGTTGGAAGGGGACAGCAACCACTGGGGGATTACGGAGGAGTCATGCCTTAATTCCTCCAGTGGTCAGCAGCTCAGTCAGAGCACCTTTTGTATCCCTGGACATGGCTGAGACAGGTCTAGATTTTTTTTTAAATGTCCTTTCTAGATAAGCATTTCTTCCCATTCAAGAAGTCCAGTTGGATGTCCTGGTTTTGGGCCCTCCTTAGCCCAGCCCAAAACATGCTCACAACACACCCACTTGTTATTTGGACAAACAGCTGTGTGAAAAGTCCAAATTCTGACTTTCCAAAAACAGAATTTTGATATATTTAGCACAGTGTCTCGCAAACTCTCCGGATGGTGGCACACTAAATCCAGTGCCCCGGCCGGAAGGCACCTGGAATTGCATCGACGGCCGCACATTCACGGAGACCCAGCTGGCCATAATCCGCCGATGGAGGGATTCAGGAGGTGCGGGGAGAGGAAGAGAGGCGCCTGCCAGGAAGACAGTCATCTGCGCTGGCTGACTTCCTAAACGACATGCCTCTCGCTGCGAGAGGCATGTCCTATATGTAGGCAGCCGGCGTGGACGACTTTCCTCCTCGCCAGTGTGTCGTGGCACACCAGAAATCGCAGGAGGCGCACACTGGCGTGTCGTGACACACAGTTTGCGATACACTGGTTTAGCAGATGAATGCTTTTTTTAAAAGACATTTTGAGATATCCATCTGCTTTGAAAATGAGCCCTTACATCCTAAGTGTCCTTGGAGAATACAAGTTACAGATAATATTGCAGCTGAACAATTCTGTCAAATAGACTGAATATTAAAATGTTATGTAAGATCTTGAAAAATGGAAGATATGTTTTTTAATGTGCTGGCAGTTATTTTGCTACTTCATTCTATAATGCACAAGATTATAGCCTGAGGAGATGGCAGCTTTCTTCCAATGAGTCAGTGGGTGTGCTGTCTAGAAACATAAATCTTTACATGTTGCAGCTGCCATCCAAACCAAAGCAGACTGATTCTTGAATTATGCCATGTTGAACAACTGCTTCAGGTTTGTGTTTGTGGAAATTAAGTTCTAGCAGCTGAACTGATCCTGGAGAAAAAAAAAAACCCCTAACATTTTTTGTCGATTGTGATATCTTTTGACTCAACACGAGATTTATTCAGAGATAACATAAGAACATAAGCAAGGCCTCTGCCGAGTCAGACCATGGGTCCATCATGCCCAGCAGTCTGCTCTCGTGGCGGCACCCCCAGGTCCATGACCTGTAAGTGATCTTATACCTAAAACATTCTATTCCTTAATCCTTTAATATCCTGTATGGTAACCCTCTAACTATACCCTTCAATCTCCTTTTCCTTCAGGAAATCATCTAATCCCATTTTGAAACCTAAAATCATACTCTGCCCTACCAACTCCTCTGGTAATGCATTCCAGGTGTCCACCACCCTCTGAGTGAAGAAGAACTTCCTAGCATTTGTTTTGAATCTGTCTCCTTTCAATTTTTGCGAATGCCCTCCTGTTTTTGTTGCCCCCGCTAGTCTGAAGAATCTGTCCCTCTCTACCTTCTCCATACCCTTCATGATCTTATAAGTTTCTATCATGTCCCCTCTAAGTCTCCGCTTTTCCAGGGAAAAGAGCCCCAGCTTCTCTAGCCTTTCAGCATATGAAAGGTTTTCCATGCCTTTTATCATCCTTGTTGCTCTTCTCTGGACCCTATACAGCAGGAGTGTCCAACCTGCGGCCCAGTGAAGTATTTTGTGCGGCCCCAGTCAAGGGCGATGCAGTGTTTCCCTCTGCTGCCCCGGGTGTTTACCGTCTTGCCGGCTCCCTCCTCTGTCTGTCTGTATTTGGGCCCCAGAAACATTTTTTGGGGCCAATGCGGCCCAGGGAAGCCAGGTTGGACACCCCTGCTATACAGACACCTTAAATGCCATAATACTTATTCCTTCAGATGTCAATTTCGTTAAATTTGATATCAATACAACAAAGCCAGTTACATTTAGGAAAGCAGGAGGTAAAAGAAGACTATCTGGACAGGTCTAAAGCTGTCAAGAAGGCAGTCAGAGAGGCCAAGCTCCGAATAGAGGAGAATCTAGCACGGAACATTAAGAAAGGGGATAAATCCTTTTTTAGGTATATTAGTGACAGGAAAAAAAACAAAGATGGGATAGAACGACTCAGGAAATTGGATGGGAATTATGCAGAATCGGATTCCACTAAGGCCAAACTACTAAATGAATACTTCTTCTCGGTCTTCACCTGTGAGGCGCCGGGATCCGGTCCACATTTACGGACAAGGGAAAGCCAGAAAGACCCGCTTCAAGACTACAAGTTTATGCCCAGTAGCGTTTACTACAAACTTTCAAGACTCAAAGTAAACAAAGCCATGGGACCAGACAACCTACACCCCAGGGTGCTCAGAGAGTTGAATGAAGTCCTGGCGGAACCATTATCCGTGCTCTTCAATCTCTCCCTAAGCACGGGAAGAGTCCCCTTGGACTGGAAAACAGCTAACGTTATTCCACTCCACAAAAAGGGCTGCAGGACAGAGACGGCGAATTACAGACCGGTGAGTCTCACATCCATAGTATGCAAACTCATGGAAACACTGATCAAACAGAAACTTGATACAATCCTGGATGAAGAAGATCTACGTGATCCCCATCAATATGGATTTACCAAGGGCAGGTCCTGCCAATCAAATCTGATTAGCTTCTTCGACTGGGTAACAAGACAACTAGATGCCGGTGAGTCCCTGGATGTAGTGTATTTGGACTTCAGCAAAGCTTTTGATAGCATCCCACACCGCAGGTTATTGAACAAGCTGAAATCGCTGGGATTAGGGGAAACACTAGCTGCATGGGTTAAGGATTGGCTGAGCGGTAGACTTCAGAGGGTGATGGTAAATGGTACCCCATCCAAAACATCAGATGTGACCAATGGAGTGCCACAGGGCTCGGTCTTGAGTCCAATCCTATTCAACATATTCTATGAAGGCAAATAGCACCTTTAAAAAGAGCCTTACAGTAATTTCTGGAAAAACTTAGTACACTGAACACGTACCCTAGGAACTCTGGTGTATTTTCTCAGGGAATTATGATAACATATATTGGCATCTGCTGGAACAGTCTTTTCCTTAATCCTTTCTCACTGAACTTAAATAGGGTGGATGTTCCGGCAAGCCAAATGTATACAACCTTATTTGTGCCAGAACAAATAGGAGAGAAAGCTGTCCCTGCAATTTAATTTTACATGTAACAGGGTTCATCATAAGATGATGCAAATACTTCAAATAGCGAGGAATCAGATCCCCAAAGTATTAAACCAGTCAGGCTTCAAATCATTGCCAGATGACATGCTGCTGAAAACTAATCTGCTTTATACTGAGGTTAGAAGGAAGGGAAATAAGAATTTGTAGCACGAGGGAAATATGTAGAGTACAATATCCCAAGCCATTTATGCAGCATTTTACTTGGGACATTTAAACTACCACCTTCTATATGAGGGAAAGTAAGGGCTAGATTCACTAAAGATAGCGACTCAATTGCAGTTAGCCAATTCTCTGGCTGATTTTCCAACAGCGATTGATTCACTATCAAGTTTGCATGCAAATGATTTGCACACAAACCTACCGACTCAATCGCTGAATGAGCGATTGACACAATGCAGAGCCCTAACAGTAGTGACAGGGGAAGCAGCCTCCTGTCACTGCTGTAAGGGCTTCTGCTTTTTTTTTTTTTAATGGAACAGATGTTCTGCATGCAATCTGTCCCATTAAAAAGCCCGTCCCCTCACTAGCACTCCCTAGCCACAGTCCCTCTCCTGAACCCCAAAAAGATGGCAGGAGGAATGCCCACTCCCTCCTGCCCTCCCCTCCCCCTGAAGAAAAAGGCAGGAGGGATGCCCCTCCTGCCCCGAAGGCGCCTACCTGCCCATTCCCTCCCCCTCCCCTCCCTTCCCCTCAATTCCCCCCAAAGAAAAAGGCAGGAGGGATGCCCACTCCCTCCTGCCACTGGACGCCCCCTCCCCCCGTACCTTGAAGTTGGGAGCAGAAGGTACTGAAAACACCTCTTGCTCCTCCTCTCTGACAACGACTTGGGCTTTAGGCCCTTCCCCAGTGCATCATGTGATGCACAGGGAGGGGCCTAAGGCCCTGATTGACTCAAATGCCTCAGATCCCGCCCATGAAAGGAGGAAGGAAGTCCCTGATTGGCCACAGTTACTTACCGTTTGTGAGAGATCTGACATAAAGTACCTGGTTTTTAATTTTCCACATTTCCAGACCACATTTATACAAATCATGGTAGATATTGATCCCCATGCAAAAATTGAAATTAAGTGCTCCTTTTACTAAACAGTGCTAGAGGTTTTTAGCACAGGCTGGAAAGATAAATGCTCTGACATTCATAGAATTCCTATGAGCATTGGAGCATTTACCTCGCCAACCCACGCTAAAAACCTCTAGTGCCGTTTAATAAAACCCGGTGTAAGTTCTTCATCAAAGTACGATTGTGGTTCTTAGGAACACAGCATGGAACATTTATTAACCAAATGGTAAGTTCATGAATATGAAGGACAAATTTTAAAAATTCATTTTCATTCATTTATACAGCTACCCTCAGGCAATCAGCTGGTTTTCAACATCTCAGTATTAAAATTATTTATTTATTTAAATATATTCATCCCACTCAATCATCAAGATTCTAAGCTGTTTACACAAAAATGGTTTAAAAGAAATAAAGTAATGTATGAATTACAATAAAAACAAATTAAAAGCTTGTGAAAACAATGCAATCTCCACTTTTTTCTGAAAAGTTTTAAAATCAGTTATCTCTCTAATATCAGATGGCAACAGATTCCAGGCAGCAGTTGCTGCCATTGGGGGGGAGGGGGAACCTAGTATGGGCCTTATTATTCCCAACTCTTAACACAGGACTAAGGAATGACAAAACTAAACTCATAAGGCTAACAATGAAAATAATGATTTTTAAATCATTCCATTATGTATCCTCAACTTTTACTGTATTTAATTCTAAAATAAATTGGTAGCCTGTGCAGTTCAGTTAGACCAGGTATAATACATTCAAATACCATGACTTCCTCCAGTATATTTTGGTAGCTGCATTCTGTTAAAGTTGCAGAGACTTAAGGGAAGATATTGATAACCCAGAAAAATATTTTAATAATCAAAACAAAGAAACATAGAAACAGACGGCAGATAAGGGCCACGGCCCATCCAGTCTGCCCAACCCAATGACCCTCCCCTACCTTTCTCTGTGAATAGATCCCACGTGTCTATCCCATTTGGCCTTAAAATCAGGCACGCTGCTGGCCTCTTCTATTGAACTGCGCTAGCAGTTTCTAGCGCGGGGAGCCGCGCTGAATGGCCCGCGCTACTCCCGACGCTCATAGAGTTCCTATGAGCGTCGGGAGCAGCGCGGGCCATTCAGTGCAACTCTGCGCTAAAAACTGCTAGTGCAGTTTAATAGAAGAGGGGGGGGGAAGTAAAATTGCCTCTTAAAACACTAAGAAAATCACTCATTGATAAAAATGGCCATAAATATTGTACAACTCACATCTTATAAAAATATACATAAACTGCCTTTTTTGTGTGCTGCTGAAGACTTTTATAAAGCCACACTAGCGGCTGCTGTGCGGCAACAGCCCTGAAGCCCTTTAAATCTCTATGGGCTTCGGGCCCGTTTGCGCTAGCGCGGCTTTGTAAAAGAGGCCATAAGAGTCCAAAATAACACCTGGAGATCTGATTTTGCTGGGAGAAGAATGTCATTTAATTACAGTCACTACTATACAGAAATATCAGCCTTATACAAGAGCAACAAAGTTTGGTGACTCTATACTAATGGGATTTAGGCTTAAAATGCATTTAGGAGATAATTTGAAAAACAATTAGAACACATAGAATAGTGTTTTACAACGTTTGTATGACATACGTGCAGGCCTTCCCAGAGATCAAGAACAGGCAAAGTTGGAATAAGGTGAATTTATCTTATAAAATACAGGAATAAACACCGAGGGTTCCTTTTACTAAGCTGCGGTAGCGTTTTTAGCGCACGCTAACCCCCGCGCTACACGGAGAAACTAACGCCAGCTCAATGGAGGCGTTAGATCTAGCGTGCGGGGCAATTTAGCACGCACTATGCGCACGCTAAAACCGCTAGCACAGCTTAGTAAAAGGAGCCCCAAGTTTTACAGGCAAAAAATTACACAGCTTTCAGGGAGATGCAATTGTACGAAGGCACAAAGATGCATATGTTACCTTTATGTGCCTATTATAAAATAAGCCTTGCATTAAAGCTGTGTGCTGTTCCGTGCTCAGTTTCCTAACAGGTATAAGGGATTTTTTTTTTAAACATCTGCTGCAGTGAAGTAGTCATATAAAAATAATGTGTATGCAAATATGGGACAGAACCCCGATCGCAAGGAAATACATAACTGTTCTAGTGCATAGGGCACATGCTGTCCACATAATTGATATTTTCTTGCAGAAACTGTATGTGGACCTGGAGAAGCATACGCTGCAATATGTAAATATCGGGTTATGCACTTGTACCCGGAATCCCATCTATTTCCACAACACAAGAGGTCTGAAGCGAATCACAAAGATAGCCAATAAAAGCACCGGGAAGATTACAATATTTGAAACAGGTTGATAAAGTTAAATTCTCCTGAATCAGATATTTATGAAAAAGAAATGTCTTTATGTGTTTACAATAGAAAATAATAAGACGACTGCTGTATAATAATCAATACCAGATTATTCCAAATATGTGCTGATCTAAAAGAAAAAGGACCTTCTAAAATCCATTTAAAACATATGCTCTTAGCAGAAGAAAAAGTAAGCTCTGATCTAACAAACTGAAAGTTTGAGTAGACGTCGGTCTTTCTAGCAAGCTAACCAAATACTCTAGAGCTAATGTATAATGTACTGTATATAATAATATATATATAATACTCTGGAATGCCAAGTGTATATTCAATTAAATCCATCCACAGTGATATAAAAACAATATTTTTGTGAGAGAATATGTCACAAATCCAGAAAGAACTCTAACAAATCTATACATTTTTTTATATATACAGTACTTGGACCATCAGAGGGTGAGTTACTTTGGATTGTAAACTTCATCCAGGGGTTGGCACTGAATAAAACTTATATTACAATGTAACTCACCCTCTGATGGTCCATATACAGTACTCCCCTGAAATTTGCTGGGGTTCCGTTCCAGAAACTCCCGGGAATTTTGAAAAACTGCAAATGCAGTTTTTCACCTTTGAAAAGGCAGGAGAGGGCAGCTAGAGCGTAGGCGGGTGAAGAAAATCACTTGCGGACTGCTTGCCCACCTCTTCCTGTAGTAAAGTCGGGCTACACCAATCTGGAGCTGCTTTGACACCCAGCTCCCAATTGGTGTAACCCGACTTTTCTACAGGAAGAGGCAGTTAGAGAAAACCGCGAGTGAGTGAGTCCGCGAACCATGAATTTGCGGGAGAACACTGTACATAAAACCCCCAAAGTTTAGATAAATGAAAGTTCTTTCTGGAGGTGGCAATGTATATTCAATGCAAAAATATTATTGGTATGAAAGCATGCAGATTTCTGCAATCAAGTTCAGGGTCCGTTATTTCACAGCTGGGGCACGTCTCCCATAACCCTGCATTTGGCGACACGGTCAACTCTGTTCCCTTAATCCCCTACATCAGGGGTCTCAAAGTCCCTCCTCGAGGGCCGCAATCCAGTTGGGTTTTCAACATTTCCCCAATGAATATGCATGAGATCTATGTGCATGCACCGCTTTCAATGCATATTCATTGGGGAAATCCTGGAAACCCGACTGGACTGCGGCCCTCAAGGAGGGACTTTGAGATCCCTGCTCTACATCTTTTCTCCATTTTATTGTCTAGATCAGGGGTAGGGAACTCCGGTCCTTGAGGGCCAAATTTCAGTCAGGTTTTCAGGATTTCCCCAATGAATATGCATTGAAAGCAGTGCATGCAAATAGATCTCATGCATATTCATTGGGGAAATCCTGAAAACCCAACTGGAATACGGCTCTCGAGGACCGGAGTTCCCTACCCCTGGTCTAGATTGTCCATGCATCCCTATAAAAAAAAAGAAGAAATAAGACGTGGGTAGCTCATAATAGCAAAAGAGAAGTGGCACAAAGCCTTCACCAATGCTAGACGTTCAAAAGTAAGTTAACTTTTCACACCTCCTCAGATCCTAGTGTTAGAACACAGTGCACCAGTTCTTTGCATACCGTTTGTGTACTGAACTCCTTTGAATATAAGGCGGCCAATATAACTCGTGCTAAGCCTGCCATGCATTATTACATTAGCCCCTCGATACTGTGCTGTCATTTACCCCCTCTTCTATGAAACTGCGATAGCAGTTTCTAGCGCAGAGAGCCGCGCTGAATGGCCCGCGCTGCTGCCGACGCTCACTGAGTTCCTATGAACGTCGGGAGCAGTGCGGGCCATTCAGCGCAGCTACCCGTGCTAGAAACTGCTAGCGCAGTTTAATAGAAGAGGCCCTTACCCCCACCACCAACCCCCGCCTTTTACAAAAGCATGGATGAGATTTGTATTGCCAGCCAGTGCACTGAATGCTCTGCATTGCTCCGACAGTCATAGAGTTCCTAAAAATCTCTTCTTCGCTTTTATAAAAGGGGGGTAATAAAGAAGAAAGAGGAGTTAAATATTTTATTGCAAATTGCAGAACTTAAATCTTTACTGAAAAAGGGCATACAATACAGTTGTTAAAAATAGTGACAATTCCTATAAACATATCATACAAGCTACCTTTAATTAAAGACATTGCAAGAAATATTCAGTTAAAAGCAGGTTGTATGATACTTACAATCAATCTGTTCCAAAAGTCTGACAGCTGAATATTTACTATGATACAAATGGCACTTACACTGCCCACAAATCCACAAACCAAGTCCCACGATGCACATGTGATACCAACAAACCTCAGTTTACATATACATGTGAGAACTCTTCATGCAGTTAACATTTTATATATAATACATGGTTTAAAGCACCCAGTCAGGTATTCAGTCAAATAGACATAATGGGGCTCTTTGTTAATTCTTAAAAACAAGAACATAAATGCATATATTAAAATAAAAACCAACTTTATTCTGTGAGAATCTGGGAAGCCCTTCATCATTCTGAGAAAGGTTATGTGAATGGCATGTCAGTGCACAGTTAACATACCCAGAGGAATGCAAGGAATTCTCCTGAACTCAATACCTCAGTGTTTGGACAAGAATAACATTTTCTTCTTTTTAAGATTTGCACCATCATGTTCTTCTTTTGGGAATAAAGAACCTGGCTGTGTTTCTGTTATACCACCACCAAGGGAAAAAGCTAACTTTTCATGGAAACATCCCCCCCCTCCACCTCACACACACTTCTTTAATTAAAACAAAGTATAATGTAACTAAAAGTAATTTCCAACAGCTTTATAGTTGAGTAATGATGCTTGAAATGTGGCAGGGACAGGCTCAGTTACACAAAGAATATAGATAACCAGACATAATAGAATAATATTGAAGATACTTAATCCAAAAAAAGAAGGCCCAAGCTTCAAACTATAATGTTTGCTTAACCTTATAAATATCAGCATATTTGGATGTCAACATTATGCTTAGTCTGCTTTAGTAACTGGACTACAATCCTCATTTCTCAGCACCAGAAGAATCTTTTACTTAATTTTGCTTCATTATGCCACATTCCGATCATCTATTTCCAGTGTCCTGCTTAGCATTTGAAAATAAGTTTTCTGAGACGTCTGAATAGACAACTCTTTGCGTAAATAAGGTACCATCACTGGAATCTGTTTAAAATAGTTCTTAGCAAGTATATGTCTGAATTTAATCTTCTGAATAAAAGAAACTTCATATTCCTGAAAGAAAAGAAAATCACATCATTTAAGGTCATATACATTATCAAATAAAGGTCGCTATACATTACCAAATCAAGTTTGAACTATTTCTGCCATGCAATACTAGCTGGTATTTCCAATTCTGAATTATTTATTAAGCAATTCTTAGCTGGCATTGTTACTTGGGAAAAGCATCTTCAATTGTATTGTAGGGTCATGAAATGGTTAACTGTTGTTTAAAATATTGCTCTGGCCTACATAGCTGAAGAAAGTTTACAATTTATTGACTTCATCTGCCTAAAATGTATGTCCCTGCCTTACCACATTGTAAGCTAAATAGATAAGAGTTTGAGCCATGATGTACCCTGTCCTTCTGTACAGTTAACATTTAGAACTGTAAGAATTAGATAAGTGACCTGCTAGTGTGAGCTTAGGACCAATAATAATTGTAGAAAGTTATAGAAGTAACAAATGAAAATTGTAGTTTTTGCATATATTAGTTTGCGAAAAGGGCATAAAAGTCCGTGTATTTCCTGTTTCTGACACTCTAGTAGGCAGGCTATTAACTGCACTAGAGTCCGGTATACCGTAATAAATCTCTTGTACTTTCTTCACGCCTCTGACTTTGTGTGTCCAAGTGACCTTTCAGTATCACTAATTTGCTACAAACTCAGCAAAACTATCGGCCTCTTTTACAAAGCCGCTCTAGCGGCTGCGCTGCGCTAAAGGCCCTGAAGCCCATAGAGATTTAAAGAGCTTCGGGGCTGTTGCCGTGCGGCTTTTTAAAAGAGGCCATATGTGTGGGCAGCAGTCAAAAAAATCAAACAAGATGCTAGGAATTATTTAAAAAGGGATGGTTAACAAGACTAAAAATGTTATAATGCCTCTGTTTTGCTCCATGGTACGACCTTATCTGGAGTATTGCACTCATTTCTGGTCTCCTTATCTCAAGAAAGATATAGCAGCATTAGAAAAGGTTCAAAGAAGAACAACCAAGATGGTAAAGGGGTTGGAACTCCTTTCATATGAGGAAAGACTAAAAAGGTTAGGGCTCTTCAGCTTGGAAAAGTCTACAAAGTCCTGAGTGGAGTAGAACGGGTACTAGTGGATTGATTTTTCACTCCGTCAAAAATTACAAAGATTAGGGAATACTCGATGAAGTTACAGGGCAATACTTTTAAAACCAATAGGAGGAAATTTTTTTAAACTCAGAGAATAGTTAAGTTCTGGAACGCATTGCCAGAAGTTGTGGTAAGAGTGTATAGCTTAGCTGGAATTAAGAAGGGTTTGGAAAATTTCCTGGAGGAAAGGTCCATAGTCTGTTATTGAAAGAGACATGGGGGAAGTCACTGCTTGCCCTGGATCGGTAGCATGGAATGTTGCTGCTCTTTGGATTTTGGCCAGGTACTAGTGACCTGGATTGGCCACCGTGAGAATGGGCTACTGGGCTTGATGGACCTTTGATCTGACCCAGTAAGGCTATTCTTATGTTCTTACATGAGCCAAGTATAGGACTATCAAGCCACTGTAACATCACTGATGAGGCTGGCTCTGAGGCACTGTGGAATGAGGCATTATGACATCACAATCTCAGCTCTGGAATGTTGCTCTCATTGGGGTTCCAGAATCTTGCTGTTCTTTGAGATGCTGGAATGTTGCTACTCTTTGGGTTTTGGCCAGGTACTAGTGACCTGGATTGGCCACAGTAAGAACGGGCTACTGGGCTTGATGGACCTTTGCTCTGACCCAGTAAGGCTATTCTTATGTGTAGTTTTAAAGTGTTACTATAAATTAAGAAAATTAGCAAGGGATGTTGCATCGTAGAGTAATTTGCCCATAGATTTCTGGGGTAAATGGGGTTTACCTACAGAAAAATATCCCCTTGAAATTTGTGTGTAAAAGCATGCCTGTACTTCTATTTGCCTAAGAATTGGACCACAGGAGCTAGGTTTTCATTGTAATAGCCCTGTATATACTACTACTGCAGATATTCACACTGATTTTGTTTGGTTGAAAAATCATATACGCAGGCTATCTATCTGCCTCTTAATTCTATTTTAAGGGAGATCAGAGAAAGAAATCTCTCACACAAGTGTGGTTAAAAGTAGTCAAAGCTTTGAGAAGCGTTTCTGCATCCTCTAAAGCAGGGGTGCCCACACTTTTTGGGCTTTGAGCTACTTTTAAAACGACCAAGTCAAAATGATCTACCAACAATAAAATTTAAAAAAAACACAACGCACACTGTACGCATAGAATTGTTAATTATCATTCCTATTCTGGGGTTTTTTCAAAGAGGTCAAAGCAGATGACTCTATGCACTGTCACCTCAGTAACAACCATACAAAAATAGACAAATACCCACCCCCTCCCTTTTTACTAAACCACGATAGCAGTTTTTAGCGCAGGGAGCTGCGCTGAATGCCCAGTGCTGCTCTCGACGCTCATAGGCTCCCTGCGCTAAAAACCTCTATTGCAGTGTAGTAAAAGGGGACCATATTGTAAAATATAGAGAGCAGATATAAATTCAGACACATTTTGATCACTAAATTTAAAATAAAATCATTTTTCCTACCTTGTCTGGTGATTTCATGAGTCTCTGGTTGCACTTTCTTCTTCTGACTGTGCATCCAATCTTTCTTCCCTTCTTTTAGCCTGTATGCTTCCTCTCCTCCTGACCTCATTCCCCCCCCCACGTTTTCTTCTTCTCTCCCTGCCCTCTCTTTCTTTCTCTCTTCATGCCCCCTTTCTTTTTTTCTGTTTCTCTTCTTTCCTTCTGTCTCCCTGCCTGCCCTCTTTCTCCCTCCCTGCCCTCCCCCAAGCCACTGCCACTGCCGCTGCCATCAGATAACAGGCCCCCAAAGCCGCCCGCCGCCAGCCAAGCTCTCCTTGCTTCGGGCCCACCAGCATTCCTCTCCCCGACGTCAATTTTGCCGTCGGAGAGGAAGTTCCGCTGGCCAGAACTTCCTCTCCGACGGCAGAATTGACGTCGGGGAGAGGAAGGCTGATCGGCCCAAGATCGACCTATTCGGAGAAATGCTGCCGGGTCCTGCCTTTGAGGAAACAGAAAGTAGGCAGGACCTGGCAGCAAGAAGAGCAAATCGCAAGCTTCACTGACCTGTCTCCCGCTTTAGCCCACGAATGGGGCTCTAACATGTGCGTGCCAGCTTCCCTTCTCTTCCCCCCCTCCCCCCGGACATAACTTCCGGTTTCAGAGGGAAGAGAAGGGAAGCCGGTACAAGCACACGTTAGCCCCCGAAGCATAAATTCTCCAAGCCTTTTTTTTTTTTTTTTTTTTTTAATGTTGAGCAGCGGAGGCAGCAGCAGAATTCAGGAGCAGGCCAGTCAGGAGGGGAAAAAAGAGAAGGGAAGAAGGGAACCCGCTCTGCGATCGACTGGGGTCGCCTCAGCGAGCGACCTGTCGATCGCGATCGACGTGTTGGGCACCCCTGCTCTAAAGTAATGGGACATCAGAAAGTCTTCCCCAATACAGGTGGCTGGCCATTTTATTGACATCATTAATTAATTCATTATTAAACATACGTAGTTGGTACATCTTCCAATCACAATCCATTTACAAATTGAAGTCACATGCTTTCTGAATTTTACTTTGCTAGTAATTTCCTTAGCAACAGTGACTTAACTCATCACATGCTAACTCACTCATCAATATTTGCCCTAACTATGTAAGTGGAAGAAAACTGTGTTCTTATAAACAGATGTGTGTTTTTCTCTCTTAAACCGTCTAAACCACTACTGGAAGAAAAATGTGTTTACCAGAAACTGTCTCATTTGCTAAACAATACATTTCGATTTCCCCTAACTGATCAAGCGACAAATATGTCAGTGTGACTTTTAGCTTATTTGCAGGGCCTGTTATGTTATGGTTCCATCTTGTTCCAGACATTAAACCAAAATACAGTGGTACCTCGGTTTACGAGTGCACCGGTTTGCTAGTGTTTTGCAAGACGAGCAAAACATTCGCAAAATCGGCACCTCGGAAACCGAGCATGGCTCGATTTACGAGCGCCCCCCCCCCTCCCCGCGATCCGGCACCTTCCCCCCGCGATCCGGCACCCTCCTCCCCGCGATCTGGCACACACACCCCGCCGCGATCGGGCACCCCCCTACTGCAATTGGGCACTCCCCCCCCCGCCACTGCTTACTGTCATCTGGGCACCGGCACCTGCATGTCCTGTGCGTTGGTGCCGGTGCCCGAAGATCGGCCTCCTCTTCTTGCTGGGCTTTGAGCATCTGCGCATGCTCAAGGCCTGCGAGTTCAAGTGATGCGCAGATGCTCAAGCCTAGCAAGAAGAGGAGGCCGATCTTCGGGCACCAGCACCAACGCACAAGACATACTGGTGCCAGTGCCCAGATGACAGTACGTAGCAGCGGGGGGATGCCCAATCGCGGCGGGGGGGTGCCCGATCGCGCGGGGGGAGGGTGCCGGATCGCGGGGGGGAGGGTGCTGGATCGCAGGGGGGGGCTTCGGGGGGAGCAATGCCGGTTCTCGGGGGGGGGATAGAGCAGCGCCGCTGGCTTCGGGGGGTGGGAACATATCAAAGTGAGTTTCCATTATTTCCTATGAGGAAACTCACTTTGATAAACGAGCATTTTGGATTACGAGCATGCTCCTGGAACGGATTATGCTGGTAATCCAAGGTACCACTGTATTTTGTTCTATGAAGGAAAAATATGTATTCTGCGAGCTGCTGTTTATACTTTGCTGTGTGTGTGAAGGACTTCTATTATTCAGCTACATTTTCATATAATATTAGTGTCTTTTAAAACCTTAACTAAAAGTGTATCTAATACATATTAGTTATGGGGGCCATAATAGTAATGCCCCCTTCCCCTTATATACTGCATAATACAATTATCACTATCAGTTTCAAAGCAGATGAATATTCATACAGCATTCCAGGGACTTTATCAGTTATGGCTGTGCTCTCAGGACTTATCTTCTATATGACAGCCAGAACAGCACAAGTCCACCATGGAGTCTGGGACCAAAGCATGTGCTGGCTCAATCCTTATCCCACACACCTTGATGTTTTGCTACTATCTCAACTGCTGCCATAATTGGACCTTGGACTGGCCCCTGCTTACATAAAGCAATAACATACAGCTGCTACTTATTCGATCTTCAGAAGTTAAAGTTAGTTTGATAATTTTGTCCAGCTAACTTTATCCAAATATTGACTGGATAAAGCTTCCTGGTTAACTTTAATGGTTGCTATTTGGCCAGATAAAGCCAGCACAGAATAGTTGTGCTAAATGGCTAAAATTAAACCATATAGACTAAATATAATAAACCCAAGTGGTCAAAATATCATATACTCATATATAAAACATATACCACTTAATATGGGAAATACACTACCTAAGCAGCATAATCCTATTCAGGCCTCAAATTCGGAGCATACGCGTAGTCCTATCATGGACTGAACGGTCAGTGTAATGTTATAGCTCCATACTCCAGTCATAGGCCAAACAACTTGGACTTAATTTTTTTGAAACTTTTTCTTAAGTGAAGCTTAAATAATGTGATTTTGAAGTTCAAAAGTTTAAATTTTATAGGACTGGATTTTTAAATCACATTATTTAAGCTTCACTTAAGAAAAAGTTTCAAAAAAATTAAGTCCAAGTTGTTTGGCCTATGACTGGAGTATGGAGCTATAACATTACACTGACCGTTCAGTCCATGATAGGACTACGCGTATGCTCCGAATCTGAGGCCTGAATAGGATTATGCTGCTTAGGTAGTGTATTTCCCATATTAAGTGGTATATGTTTTATATATGAGTATATAAAGTTAAACCATGCAATACTCCTTCCCCCCCCCCAAAAAAAAAAAAAAAAAAAAAGCAGTATCTCTTCTAGATGAACTATATTTTGCGAGGGCAGTAGGCAATTGATGGCTGCTTGCTAGCAAAAAAGGGCTACAACAGAACTGTTGACAGAAACAAAGCCTTTAGTACATCTGATGGGCCCAACAAAATATCGGTTGAAATAGCACCTGACATTAGTATGCTCAGCCAGCCGTGAGGTAGCATCCTTAAATAATCATCCTGCGGAGCACCTGATCGCTATTTTACAGTTACAGAGACAAGGTTGCTAGATTCAAAGCTGAAGGGTCGTTTAGATCTAATGATAGTCGAAGGGTGGAACAGTGCCATAAACAAACTGCAAACACTGACAGCAGATCAAGCTGTAGTCGAGGTGCAACTAAACGAAAAGAATCAGAGACAGATTTATTTGGAGACTTATTCAAGAGCTAGGAGACAGTCCCAGTGATCACCAAAGTGGATGCATACATATCGAGTTCAGACAAGGAATTCTGCTAATCTCATACTACCTATCGGTAACAAAGGTTCCAGGCTGAAAACTCAATTATTTGCCAATGCCTTTTTATGCTAAGCTATATTTCAGTTGATTATCGCTTTTTAGAATTTTTCTGATATCAATGGATGATTTAAAGCTTGCTTGTATTTCTGAATTGATTGAATTTGTGCTCTATAGCTATTATAACAAGGACGATTAATGATGTTGTTTAGACATGTCTATGTTATTTGTGATAATTGGAGGGAAATCTCATAGTTGTATGTGGTATATAAATTTTAAAATAAATAAATGTGTAGTCAAAACTAATATGTATTAGCTGCTTTCTGCTTGGAACTCCTGCCACCAAATCATTGTTAGAATGTTCTTTTTCAGCTGCAGAACATTCGAGGAATGTTGAACAGAACTACGCTTTGGCCATGTAGATGGTTTATTATTTTTTACACTGTTTAGAATGATTGTTTTCACAGTCCATGTTAATAAATAATATGTTTTTCTTGCACATTTAACAAAGTTATGCTTACTGTTTTGCATTCAATTTTAACAAGTTATAGGACTTATTTTATGGGTTGGTTTTTTTTGGCCTTTACATGATCTTTTAAATGTGGGTTAGGTACAGGGATGAGAAAGAAAACCGTGGAGATGAAACATAGAAACATAGAAACAATAGACGGCAGATAAGGGCCCACGGCCCATCTAGTCTGCCCACCTTAATGTCCCTCCCCTACCTTTGCCCTGTGAATAGATCCCATGTGCCGATCCCATTTGGCCTTAAAATCAGGCACGCTGCTGGCCTCAATCACCTGCAGTGGAAGACTATTCCAGCGATCAACCACTCTTTCAGTGAAAAATAATTTCCTGGTGTCACCTCATAGTTTCCCGCCCCTGATTTTCAACGGATGCCCTCTTGTTGTCGTGGGACCCTTGAAAAAGAAGATATCTTCCTCCGCCTCGATGCGGCCCGTAAGATACTTGAACGTCTCGATCATGTCCCCCCTCTCTCTGCGCTCCTCGAGCGAGTATAGCTGTAATTTGTCAAGCCGTTTTTCGTATGGTAGATCCTTGAGTCCTGAGACCATCCGGGTGGCCATTCTTTGCACCGACTCCAGTCTCAGCACATCCTTGCGATAATGCGGCCTCCAGAATTGCATACAGTATTCCAGGTGGGGCCTCACCATGGATCTATACAATGGCATAATGACTTCCGCCTTACGACTGACGAAACCCCTTCGTATGCAGCCCATGATTTGTCTTGCCTTGGACGAAGCCTGCTCCACTTGATTGGCAGACTTCATGTCCTCACTGACGATTACCCCCAAGTCTCGTTCTGCTACCGTTTTTGCTAGGATCTCGCCATTAAGGGTATAAGACTTGCATGGATTCTGGCTGCCCAGGTGCATAACTTTGCATTTTTTTGGCATTGAAGTTGAGTTGCCATGTCCTAGACCATCGCTCCAGTAGGAGTAGGTCGTGCATCATGTTGTCGGGCACTGAATCTTCGTCTGTTGTGCATTTGCCCACTACATTACTCAGTTTGGCGTCATCGGCGAATAATGTTATTTTACCTCGAAGCCCTTCTGCCAAGTCTCTTATAAAGATGTTGAATAGGATTGGGCCCAAGACTGAGCCCTGTGGTACTCCACTAATCACCTCCGTCATTTCGGAGGGGGTGCTGTTCACCACCACCCTTTGGAGCCTACCTCCAAGCCAGCTCCCAACCCATTTCGTCAATGTGTTACCTAATCCTATAGAACTCATCTTGCTCAGTAACCTGCGGTGTGGTACGCTATCGAATGCTTTGCTAAAGTCCAGGTACACGATGTCCTGGGACTCCCCAATATCCAGCTTCCCCGTTACCCAGTCAAAGAAGCTGATCAGGTTGGATTGGCAGGATCTCCCCTTAGTAAATCCATGTTGTCGGGGATCCCGTAGATTCTCCTCATCCAGGATCTTATCTAATTGGTGTTTGATTAGAGTTTCCATTAGTTTGCTCACTATCGATGTTAGACTCACTGGTCTGTAGTTTGCTGTTTCCATCTTTGAGCCTTTCTTGTGGAGTGGAATGACGTTAGCCGTCCTCCAGTCCAATGGGACGCTGCCTGTACTAAGGGAGAGGTTGAAGAGCGCGGACAGTGGCTCCGCCAAGACATCACTCAGCTCCCTAAGCACCCTGGGGTGCAGGTTGTCCGGCCCCATTGCTTTGTTAACCTTGAGCTTTGACAGCTCACCATAGACACTGCTGGGCGTAAACTCAAAGTTACTAAACGGGTCAACTGAGCCAACCCTTGTCTGTAGCTGAGGGCCGAGCCCTGGCGCTTCTCGGGTGAAGACTGAGCAGAAGTATTCATTTAATAGTTGGGCTTTTTCCGAATCCTTTTCCACATAGTCTCCGTCTGGTTTCCTAAGACGTACAATCCCGCCTGAGTTTTTTCTTCTATCACTGATATACCTGAAGAAGGATTTATCTCCCTCCTGGATGTTCTTTGCTAAAGACTCCTCCATGAGGAATTTAGCCTCCCTGACTGCTGTTTTGACGGCTTTTGATTTGGCCAGGTAGTCTGCTCTAGAGTCCTGCTTCCCTGATTGTTTGTAAGAGATGAATGCTTTTTTCTTCTCCTTGATCAGGTCTGAGATCTCCGCAGTAAACCACTATGGCTTATTGTTCCTTCGCCGTTTACTTACTGATTTTACATAGCGGTTTGTTGCTTCTTGTATGGTTGCTTTCAAAGTCGACCACATGTCTTCCACGTTATCGGTTTCTTCTTGGCTTTGTAGCGCCTGGTGAACGAAGTCTCCCATTTCTTTGAAATTTGTGTCCTTGAATTTGAGGACTTTGGTTAGTGTAGTAGATTTAGTGAAACCTTTCCTGATATTGAACCATACCATGTTGTGGTCACTGGAGGCCAATGTGTCGCCCACCGAGACCTCTGTGACACTTTCTCCATTGGTAAGTATCAGGTCCAGTATTGCCTGATCCCTTGTCGGTTCCAACACCAGTTGCCTGAGGCTTGCTCCTTTCATAGAGTTTAATAGCCTCCTGCTGCTGCCGGAAGCAGAGGTAAGTGTAACCCAATCCACATCAGGCATGTTGAAGTCACCTAGCAATACTGTGTCCCCACGCAAGGTGATATTTTCTATATCTTCGATTATTTCCATATCCAGGTCATCCTGTTGTCTTGGGGGTCTGTAAATTACACCAAGATACAAGCATTTGTCCTTCCCTCTGGCCAAATTAACCCAAAGGGATTCCCCAGTATACTGGACATCTGAGATTCTCGTGACCTTAATGTCATCTTTAGTATATAATGCTACACCCCCTTCCTTCCTACCCTCTCTGTCCCGGCGAAGCAAGTTGTAACCCGGTATGACCATGTCCCACCCGTGGGAGTCTGTGAGCCAGGTTTCGGATATCGCCACCACATCCAGGTCAGCATTCCTTATTTCTGTTTCCAATTCCAGGATCTTGTTTCCTAAACTGTGTGCGTTGACGTACATAGCCCTCCATGTTATGTTTTTGTTATGTCTCAGTGGGGATATTCCTGTTTGAGCTATTTGAACACCTTTAGCATTGTTTGTGTTATTTGTGCTTTCCTGAGGCTCAGAACCACAATGTGTACTCCCCATATACCCAGAACTACAGTGTGTACTCCCCCTAGACCCGGTGAGGGAATGGTACCAAACTGATGGAAATGGTATAAGGACAGAAAGGAATTGACTTGGGGTGTTTGGGGTTGGAGACCAGACGAAGCCGCGAAGAAGGCAAACAGAATGTTGGGTATTATTATTAAGAAGGGTATTACGACCAGAATGAGAGAAGTCATACTGCCGTTGTATCGGGCAATGGTGCGCCCGCACCTGGAGTACTGTGTTCAGTATTGGTCACCGTACCTTAAGAAGGATATGGCAGTACTTGAGAGGGTCCAGAGGTGAGTGACACGAATGATTAAGGGCATGGAAAACCTTTCATACACTGAAAGATTGGAGAGACTGGGGCTCTTCTCCCTGGAAAAGTGGAGACTCAGAGGAGACATGATAGAGACCTACAAGATCATGAAGGGCATAGAGAGAGTAGAGAGGGACAGATTCTTCAAACTCTCAAAACATAAAAGAACAAGAGGGCATTCGGAAAAGTTGGAAGGAGACAGATTCAGAACGAATGCTAGGAAGTTTTTCTTTACCCAGCGTGTGGTGGACACCTGGAATGCGCTTCCAGAGGACGTAATAGGACAGAGTACGGTACTGGAGTTCAAGAAAGGATTGGACAATTTCCTGCTGGAAAAAGGGATAGAGGGGTATAGATAGAGGGCTACTGCACAGGTCCTGAACCTATTGGGCCGCCGCGTGAGCGGACTGCTGGGCACGATAGACCTCGGGTCTGACCCAGTGGAGGCATTGCTTATGTTCTTATGTGCCCATGCACATCTCTGAAGTCAGATCCATTGATGATCTTCTTGTCTACATGGTTGCTTTCTCCTAGAGTTCAGTGAAATTGTAGAGGAACTGCTTAAAAAGTTTAAAAAATAATGAATTGGCAGTAAAGTTGTACGTGATGAAGCATATTACTTATACACTGCACAGTGCCCAGAAGGTATGGATTGACATTGATTATTAACAGCATAAGTATTCTAAGAAATTGTATGTTTTATTTGCTGCTTGATAGTTGGGGAGGAAAAGCAAAGATTAGCTTTCTAATTTTTTTTTTTTTTAGTTTTTAATAGAGGATACAGCGATTTATTCAGTTTGTCTAACAAATTCTTTGTAGCCACTAAGGCTGATGATTACTGACAAAGAGTTGATGATATGATGCCATCTATTGGCAGGAATAGGCATATTGTTAACAGATTCATATGAAAAGCCATCAAAAACAACAAAAAAAAAGAACAATTAGTAAAATTTCTAGAGTATTCTTTAGAAAATAATGAAATAGGCCTTAAGGGCTAATGAACAGCTTTCTCTAATTCTGTCTAAATGAGCAAGCATTATACCCACAGAGATCTAAAATCTATTATTTCTAGATAGTTTATATCACTAATATAAATTATCATTAAAATAAATTAATTTTCTTATTTAAAATATATTTATACATCACTCATTAAGCAGCAGTGTCTAATCCATCAAATTAGGCTGTCTCTGTACAATTAGCATATGTCAATTTCTCAGAATACCAGAATTTCATTTCAGAATGAACAGCTACTTTATTACATATAATTCACAGAATATTATTAAGAAGCTGTAATAAACACAACTGCTATTTGTAACCTCTTACATATTCTGGAACATTACTATGTGCATACCACTGATCATTATTAAGACCGGAAGAAAAAGTCGATTTCTCAGCCAGATTCCAGTGGCCCCACTGCAGACTACAGCATCTGAATTTTCCTTACCACCAATCCATGTTCTGTTATCTCAAATACCGGTGTATACAACAGCTTGTGTATGATTGTAGGGTGAATGATCAATAGCAATTTGAACTTTTTACTCTTTTCAACCCAACTGAAGTTGGAAAGAATTATACAAAAGGGATCAAGAACGTCTGCCTACATAACTTTCCAAAAACTTAATAGAAGATGAAACTTGGTATGTAGGGGACACTGGTAGAAAGACACAAAGATTTGAAAATGAGCCAGATCAAACTAGGAATGCCAGAGAATAAGGGTCTCTTTCCCCCTCCCCCCTAATACATTTCTATGGGAGAAGGAGTTTCAACCTTTGAAACATAGAAACTTACATACAGTTAAAATAGTTGTTTGGGGAATTCCTCTTTTCAAACATCCTCTCCCTACTCCTCCTCTGCCCTAAGACAATCCCCTTTCCCCTATCCCCAGAAAATACCCACCTGCACCTGCTCCACTATACTGCAAACTGCCCCATCTCCAAAAACTGCTTATCCCTGCTACTGCCAGACCACAAAGAAACTGGGTCTAGGACGATTCATCATGGCCGTTTCAGTGCTGAATCGGCTGCGATGAATTCTCGTAGAATCAGAAGGCAGAACGCTGGGTAGGGAAAGCTGCAGGGCCTCAATCGCCTTTGTAGGAGGCGATACTCCCCACACCCCCAAACATTTTGCGGATTGTCATAGATAAGTGATTCAAATTTAGGACATCTTTTTTTACTAGTCTAAATTAAACCACTGAATTATACAGACAGCAGCTGGGCATCACCACTTAGAGGGTAATTTTATAAAGAGGCGTCTAGAAAGTGCATTTTCAGGCATCTATTTTAGGTCAGTTTTATAAAGACAACAAAGTACATAGCATTACAGCTGTAGTTTTATGCTGGCTTGTCATCTGTGAGTCCATGTATGCTCAAAAATGACCTTATAAAAATTATCTCCCATAGATATGGTATATATAGTGCTCGCAAAATTCACAGATAGTAGCCACAATTAGAGAGTTTCCTAACTCTCTAATTTTATAAAGCTGCATGCCAACAAGTAAAAAGCTGGCTTTTGATGGATTTCTCTTTTCACTTTAACATCTGTTTTAAGATTTTCTAAGATAAAGCTCAGCTTTCTTGAAATTTAAAGTACAGTGTACTTTCTGTGGGCTGCAGCCTCTTACTTCAACCAACAGAAAAGATTCCTGGGACTTTCCATCAAAACCACTGCTAATTAGCTTCCAGGGTTGCACTCTGGTCACTCCAGGGTAGCTGTGTTAACCTCTATACAAGGAGCTCTTCCATCAGAATTTCATCTTGCCAGTTAGTAAGAAGACACACCTTACCAGACAGGTTTTCAGGATTACCATTGTAAATATGCAAGAGATAAACTTACATACACTGGAAACCCACTGTATGTAAATCTCTCATGCATATTCAGTTTGGTAGGTGTGCCTCCAGGAGAGGGCTGTACAGCACTGCCTTAGAGATCATCTGTGCTTAGCCCCTCCTTTCTTGAATTCAAACACAGTCTTTCTTAGGAGGTTTTCCAAACACACCACTCTTTCCATAAAGAAGTATTTCCTTAGACTGACCGTGAGTCTGTCCTCTTTCACCTTCATCCCATGCCCCTCATTCCAGAGCTCACTGCCTCCTGTTAATTTATCCCTTACAAGTATTTACACATCTTGATCATATCTCCCTTCTTCCAAAGTATGCACATTGAGAGCTTTAAGTTTATCTCCCTACACTTTATGACAAAGACCACTAACTGCTCTCTGGACTGTTTAGATCTTTTTGAAGTGCAGTCTCCAGAATTGTACTCTAAACGAGGTCTCACCAGAGAGTTATAACCTCACCTCCTTTTCCTTCTGGTCATTCCCTTTTGTACACAGTACACAGTCAAGCATCCTTCTAGCTTTTGCCCTCACCTTTTCCATCTATTTGGCCAACACAAGGCCCGCAACCCTTCTGTGCATAGAAATAGTTCATCCCTATACTGTACCGCTCCCTTGGGTTTCTGCAGCCCAAATGCACAACACAACATTTTTTAGCTTTGAAAATAAAAAACATTAATGGATAATAAACTAATTAGTATAGTTCACATATATGTCTTTGTTACAACTAATATAATTGCATCATTTTTAAAATGGCTGTTTTAGAAAGTAAACACATGCATTATCTAACTTGCTTATTAAGCTTAATGGCTGTTAGTATATAGGCTCTAGGACAATCTTTAAAAGTGATTTAGGCAGGTGAAAGGCAATTTACCCAAATAAATCTGCTGTCTGAAAACTGCCCACCCACTCTGTAGATTAAATTACATACATTGGGGGTAATTCTATATGTGGGCTCCTCCTTTTAGGTACCCCAATGCAACACAGTAAGAGTCTATTTTATAATGGCATACCTTACATTTATGTGCCTTCACCAGCCATAGTGTAATACTGGGGGTCCAAATAACGCAAGGGCACATGTAACCTCTGCCTTGCCCCTCCTATACTCTGCCCATGTGAACATACCCTTGTATTTACACACTTGACCACTAAAGTATGCCCTTACAGAACAGTGCTTAAGTGTATTTAAGTGTAAGCTTATGCTCACCCACAATAGTGAAAGTATTCTGTGCACTTATCATTCAAGTGATGTGTAAATGTGGGTGTCGTATTATAGATTTGCCCTGACTGTTTCACACACAATTTTACCTTCAATCAATGAAGACATTCCTGGGGGTGGTAAATGCTGTAATGTATGTAGCTTCGCATTTTGAAAACTAACACATTGTAAGAAAAGGAAAAGGTTAACTGGAAAGCTCTACAGGTAGTTGTGGTTTCGGCAGTCTTGCTGTACTTTTCCCTCCTAGACCAGGGGTGTCAAAGTCCCTGCTCGAGGGCCGCAATCCTGTCAGGTTTTCCCCAATGAATATGCATGAGATCTATTTGCATGCACTGCTTTCATTGTATGCTAATAGACTCATGCATATTCATTGGGGAACTCCTAGAAATCCAACTGGATTGCAGCCCTCGAGGAGGGACTTTGACACCCCTGTCCTAGACAATTTTCAAAAGAAAAGTGTGCACATGCTTTCCCCTTGAAAAAGGGAACAAGATTTGTGGGTTAAATTACCTATGGGCTTTGCCAGTACCCGAGTTGTTTTGAAAATTGCCCCAAGTAACAAATTTGTGTACCTCAGTCAAAAGCTTGAAATTTTCATTTGAAAATTTGACATACAGGACCAAAGTCTATAAATGGTGCAGAAAAAAAAAATAGCACTTAGCACCAGGATCAACTACCACCTTTTGCCTTGGTGTAAATCCTCGTGCCTAAATTACAGTAGGTGCGGATCCCCTTTATTCTATAACAGCGTTCATAAACTACAGGAATGCTCCTGATCTACCTATGAAACTTCCATGGCTGCACCCATTTTTTAGAGCCAAGGGGTTCAATTATCGGTGATAACTGACTCATCAAGATTTGCACATGCAATCCTGAGAGCCATATATATATAATAATAATAATTTATTTTCTTATATACCGCCAAAGCCATGGTAGTTCGAGGCGGTTTACAATAAGAGGGGCGGGACAATCAGCGATATAGTTACAATATAGAATCAATGAATACAAGTACAAGAAGAAGAGCTGGACAGTCAGCGACATAGTTGCAATGTAGAAGCAATGAATTCAGTATACAGAGTATGAGAGATAATGAACAACAAATTCTTAGGTGACAAATCGGTTGAACAGTTTCGTTTTTACTAATTTTCTAGGGGTGGGGAAAGGCTCTCCAGATCTACATTTATGCATAAAGCACAACTTATTGTAAGTTAAACTATTTAAAAACTATATATTTTATAAAAGGTGGAGAGACTGTGATTATACTAGACAGAACAATGATTAATATCCTGGTCGCAGTACATGAAAAAGGACATAGTACTACTCGAAAGGGTCCAGAGAAGAGCAACAAAAATGGTTAAGGGACTGGAGGAGTTGCCGTACATTGAGAGGCTAGAGAAACTGAGCCTCTTCTCCCTTGAAAAGAGACTGAGAGGGGACATGATCGAGTCATTCAAGATATTGAAGGGAATATACTTAGTAGAGAAAGAGAGATTGTTCACTCTCTCCAAGGTGGAGAGAACGAGAGGGCACTTTCTAAAGTTAAAAGGGGGTAGCTTCTGTACAAACGTAAGGAAGTTCTTCTTCACCCAGAGAGTGGTAGAAATCTGGAATGCTCTTCTGGAGGCTGTTATAGGGGAAAGCACCTTCCAGGGATTCAAGAAAAGGTTAGATAAGTTCCTGCTGAACCAGAATGTACGCAACTAAAAATAGACTCAAGTATGTTCTTGTTTCTAATAGGAAGGTTTCCCATAACTATCCGCAATGGCATATTAATTTACATCAGCTCTGGGGCACGTGCAAATACTATATGACTATATATAGTACAGGTAACCAGAAATGGCTCAGGCTATGGTCATTAGGGCTTATTCATCTTGTCCATGTAAACCCGTGCCTCTTCTGTGGATCACAATTCTGCCTCAGCAAAACCCATACAACATACCCGGAACACCTGTGTGATCTTATCAGAATGAATACTTGTACACGTGTTTTTTGTAATAAGTCATTTTTCACATGTAAAACTTGCTTTACATGCAGGAAATCCTTTATATAATTACCCCCGTAATGGCAAAGCAAAGGGCATAGAAGAAACAGTAAGATACGTTTACTTATGTTAAACAGAAGCCAGTTAAATAACTAACATAACATATGAACTATGTACTGTACAAAAACAAGACGATAAAAAACATGTATTTTGGGGAAAGATTTGTGTTCTATTTTACCTGCTCTGGATTACAAAGTTTGAGATGAGAAACTGCTTCATCTTTAGTCAGAAGAATGCAGTTCCATGGAGACCATTCAATTTTCTTATTCCATCTAACCAAGACCAGCTCAAAGAGATCGCTGCAGGCACTGAGAGCAGACTGAGCAGCCCAAATAAGGTCAACCAGGTACTGAATATCCTTCTCCTGAAATTTAAAGAAAATGTTTGCACACATCTATCATAAGCATTTTTTTTATACTGCAGAATTTGAAATGGGATATCTTTTACTAGATTAGATATAATATTTCACAGCCTGTGAGGAGGCTGAGTCCACTGTGTGCATAGGGTCAGTTAATCTCATCTTTTTGAGATATGCCAGGAGCATTACATGCACTTTGAAGCCATGTGGCCCTACATTCTTGTATTCTACTAGTGTGAATATAGATTGATGATCTTCTGCTAAAACACAAAGGTTTTCGCCTGAGTTGTGTCTAGCAGAGTTCCAATGAATTACAATTGTGGAGAGAGGCTTAGCTGAAACTTGGGGTAATTTATAATGAACCCTAGCAATTCTGGCACCCGGCTGGTTGTGAACACTGATCCTTCTTCTTCTTCTCAAGATGTGATCTTTACCAGACTATTGTCTGTATTCCCAGTCTGAATAGATATACTGCTACAACTGCAAGACATTTTGTGAATATCTGAAGAGCTGGACCAAATGGCAGGGTGTGATACTGTTAATGGCATTTCCCTATGACAAATCTGGAATATCAGCTGGGATGCATCTCTATGTGGGTTGTAGGAAAGATTAGGTACTTATCTTGGTAATCATCTTTCTGGTAAATAGGCACATCATTCTGGAACAGGTGGGTTGTGAATCTCTGATCATGAGATCCTGTGTAGAGGGCCTTATTTATATTTTTCTACTCCACCTCCCATCACTCTGGGCTCTCTTGCAATTTCTCAGTTCATATCAAAGCAGATGGTGAGCCCTAGAGGAGAACTCGACCCGAAAAACAAGTCTGTTCTGCTCATAGCACAACCTATAACACGAAATAATCATAAAACAACTAAACATTTAACCATATAATGAGATGGAACGAAGAGGCCACCTACCTGAGCGTAACCTACACTAACAAACTTGGGAGTTCTGAAAGATACTCTCTGGTTTCTTCCCAATATTAGTGGTTTCCCCTATCACAGAATTGGCAAAAAAATTTTTGTATATCATGCGATCACTTATCTCGTCTATATAGACTCCAGTGCGGTTTTCATGTATGCACCCAACGCTCACCAACTGAGCGTTTTAGTTTCTATAACCTGCTTCAGGAGATTCATCACGCTATACAAATAGGTAGACATTGGTGGTACCAGCTAACATTCAATAATGTCGGCAGAACACCGACGCACCAACGTTTTTTGCTAATTCTGTGAAACCATTTTGGTAATATTTTCAGTCCCCAATGAGTTTTTTAAGATGCTCGGGGTATTGTGATTATTTTGATAGTATTTCACAACTATGTTGCCTTGATTAGGGCTTTTATTGAGGACTTAAGGTAGAGATTCAAATGATTAAAGACTTAAATTTTCACAGGACCTGAAATAACTGTGTTATATATTGTTAATGGATCATTGGGGCCTCCTATAAGTCTGATGTTTCTCTTCCTATTTTTAATTGCTGAGTAGCGAGAGGTGATTTGTTCAAATGGCACTATATGTAAGAATTATGTTGGAACTCCATGGCCACATTTTCATCTAATATTATTTTGGGATTACCTACCCTGGGTTATATATATTACATAACCCATTCCAGACATAAGAAACTGGGAATCCACATCAGCATCTGCTCCCAGGGCATGACATAACTTTAAATTGCAAGCACGTGTGACATATGACACTGCTGCTGCCGCCTTCAACTCCAATGCTTTGACCTCAAATTGTCTCTTAAAGACAAAGTCCAGCCTGCGGTCCTGCGTAACCTTCAACACCACTTCCCCTTCACTGGGGAATGAAGTAAGCTTTGTAACCTGCGCCACAAAGGAATTCACCTTTGGTGGATGGAACAGCTGATGAAACTCAGCATCCACTGGATAAAGTTTTGTCATGGCCTTCACCAGCTGAAGGAGCCCTTTCGGGTCCTCCCAATGTTCTGTGAGCATCTTAGCAATGTCTGGAAAGCATGTGGTCTCTGAACCTTAGTGCAAGCACTGGGCAGTAGAGGCCTGTGAGGGCTCTATTTTTATTTCTTGGAAAGACTCCATAATAATCTCCAAAAGCGCTGATGGCTTGAATAGCCTGTGCACAGTTGGGTCCTCTCTGAGATCCAGGGCTGCCACCTGGTTGGAACCAGACTCTCCCAGGCGTGATACCGAGTCTCCTAATACAGAAGACCCAAACCAGGACAGTAAAGGCATAGATAACAAATTCACTTCATCCCAGTCGACTATACCCCCGCATCTTTTGCATGGCTCTGCCTTGGGGAAAATGCATCCTTAGAGGGAATAATAACCCATTGCACCACCACCGTTGCAACCCCAAGGGGTCAGTGTAATTTAGGTATGCTTTGTACATCATACTTATAAATTCTGGAGCAAAGGCCAGACTAGGATGCCCAGATGCTCTGGCAGGCACTCCTTTGGTCCATTTTGGGGTCTCATGGTAGACACATAGCAGCACTTTACCAGGGATACCCTTTCGCCATTTCCCAGCTCCAGCCGGGATTTCTAGCCTGGAACTCAATCCAACAGGGATCCCATATCTCCAAAGGGACTAAAGTAGGCTAAGCCAGTGGCTCCATTCCCCCTCCCCTTTGCCGTGCAGCATGTGGAACATGGACAGTCTTCAGCCAGCCAGCGTAAATCTGGTAAATCCTTGGTATCCTGGCCTGAGGTGTCCATCTAGACCAATTTTGAGCCAAATTGAGATGATCTGAAGCAGAAAGCTTTTATTTTAAAATCTGGAAATCTAAGATGGCCACCGCAGCAGCGATTTTAGCTCAAAAACAGCCCATGGGAGCTAAATAAGGGGTCAAAAATTACAGAGTCTATGATATTAGAGGTGGGGGAACCTGGCCCTAGCCCCAGAAACCTTTAGAATTCACTTTTACAGACCCTCCCCCCTATTTTTCTCATAGGCTGTCACAGCCTTGCTCACTGGGCCATGCTGGTGCTGGAAGCTACATAACAGCTAAAACTACAACCAGAGAACTTCTGTCTTGCTTTTTCAGACTGCCCTCAGTCCAACAGGCCAGACTTAGACCTCAATCTTCACCAGAACTCACACGCAAAGTTAAGGGAGGAAATGCAGTCAGCACCCGATCCTGATGAAAAACTGCCATGGGGGCTACTCAGCCTGCGCACAAGCTCTCTGCAGACAAAACCTGGAGCAGGCCTTGCTCCCAAGGGAATGGTCGTTGAGCTCTCAGACTGTTAACGTAGACTGGCCAAGCAGGCTGCCTCTTGGCTACAGACTACTGCCCTCAGAGCATGGGTTCTCTGCAGCTAGAGATGACCCTAAATCGGGAGCCTTTGCAGCACTGAAAAACCTCACAACCAGATTTTAAAAACTTGAAATTAAATTTAAAAAACACAAGCAGAACAGACAGGCTTTCACCATCTCAGGTGTAGAAAGGAATACTGAGGAATTACAGGACAGCCTAGAGAGAAGGGTGGTAGAGCATAAAAATGTAAATGAGGCTCTCTACACAGGATCTCATGATCAGAAGTTCACAACCCATCTGCTCCAGAATGATGTGCCTATTGCACTAGAAAGCATTTTTTTCCAGACAGCGTTACATTTTTGAATAAAAGGAATTAGGGTGCCCAGGGAAATCATCCCAAGACGTTCTCTTATTAGGAGACCTATATTGTCAATGTTTTTACTCATTCCCCTCACACTGCTACGCCAATCATTAGACTTCTCCTTCTTTATGTGGATGATATCCAGATGCTCTGTCCACTTGACTCACTGACTGATATTTCCCTTGTTTCTGAAAAACTAGATAAGATTATAGACTAGTTCCTCCAGAACCAGCTGAGGCTAAACGCAGCTAAATTAGAAGCAATTATCTTCTCCTAATATAGATCAGTAGTGATACCATGTTCCTACTTAAGGATTCTGTGTAGAGAATGTCACGGTTGTTGTTACCCGCGGCTAGCCACGAGTAACCCGCCAAAACAGTGACCAAAAAAAAGGTCACCGTGAGATCGGGGACAAGGCCATTCACCTCCCCGTGGAGCAGTGAATGGTTAGCACGCACAGTGAACGAGCATTTGATCCGGCATCCCCCTCTCTCCCGCCGGCCGGCCGGCCATGCATCTCCCTCCCTCCCTCTCTCCTTTTCCCTTACCTTCTCTTGTAGAAACTGGCGATTTCTATAAGGCTATGCGCTGTATTACAGCCGGAGCCTTGAAGTTGCATCGCGTTGCCTGCTGGAAAAATCTCCTCTGACGCAACTTCCTGTTTCCAGTTGCATCGGAGGAGACTTTTCTAGCAGGCAACCCGACGTGACTTCGAGGCTCCGGCTGTAATACAGCACATAGCCTTATACAAATTGCCAGTTTCACCACAAGAGAAGGTAAGGGAAAGGGAGGGAGGGAGGGAGGGAAATGCACCGCTGGCCGGCGGGAGGGAGCTGCTGGACTGCGTGAAGGGTGCTGGGGGTGGGGGGATGGAGAGGAGAAGACGCTGGACGGGGACAGGGCGGTGAAAGGGACAATGGGGACAGTGAAGGGGACGTCAGAGATGGAGACGGGACGATGAAGGAGACGGTGGGGACGGGGCGGTAAAGAGGATGGTGGTCCGGGGACGGGGCAGTGACGGGGAAAGAAGTTTTCCCCATGTCATTCTCTAATTCTGTTAGAGTCTTGGGTGTCACACTAGATAGTGGCTTAAACTTTTGTATCCATATTTCACATATTGTCTTTAGATGCTTTTTCATTTTGAATAGATCGCTTTAATATGCCACATGCTTACACATTCTTTTCTCTATACTCTTAATTTGGCTCTTGTAATCTCTAACTAGAGTACTGTAATCCTTGTTATTCGCTCAGAACCATAGGCCAAAAGTTATAAAAACTTACTGCTGTCAAACTCCTTTTCGGAGATAAGAAGCTTGATCATATATTTCACTAATCCTATTCTCTGAACATTGGCTCGTCATGGCGTACAAGATCCCTTTTAAGGTTTTAACACTGTCACCAGATTCAAGACTCAGGTCCACTTTTATTCCTTGCTAGTTTACCCATCCCTTTTCTCTATTATGAAGAGCTTACGTGCACGACAGATGAGCAGGACTTGGGTGTGATTGTATGTGATGATCTTAAGGTGGCCAAACAGATTGAAAAGGTGACAGCAAAAGCTAGAAGTCTGCTAGGGTACATAGGAAGAGATATGGCCAGTAGGAAAAAGGAGGTATTGATGCTCCTGTATAAGACTTTGGTGAGATTGCATTTAGAATATTATGTACAATTCTGAAGGCCGCAACCTCAAAAAGATATAAAAAGGATGGAGTCGGTCCAGAGGAAGGCTACTAAAATGGTGCATGGTCATCATAAGACGTATGGGGACAAACTTAAATATGGGGAGATATGACAGACACGTTTAAATACCTACGTGGCATAAATGTGCAAGAGTCATCTCTTTTAATTTGAAAGGAAATTCTGGAACGAGAGGGCATAGGATGAAGTTAAGAGGTGACAGGCTCAGAAGTAATCTAAGGAAATACTTTTTTACAGAAAGGGTGGTAGATGCATGGAACAGTCTCCCGGAAGAGGTGATGGAGACAGAGACTGTGCCTGAATGCAAGAAAGCCTGGGATAGGCTCATGGGATCTCATAGAGAGAGGAAGAGATAATGGTTACTGCAGATGGGCAGACTAGATGGCCATTTGGCCTTTATCTGCCATCATGATTTTCTGTTTCTGTGTCACTCTTCCCAGTAATACCTACTTGTTATTCCAACTTACCTTCAGGTTTGTTTTGAGGTTACTTGGTAAAACAGGGGGACATTTTTTAGCTATATTAGTGATAGGAAGAAGTGCAAAAGTGGAATTGTGAAACTCAAGGGTGAAGGGGAGAAATATGTAGAAGCTGATAAAGATAGGCTAAATTGCTTAATAAATACAGTATTTCTTTTCTGTGTTCACATCTGAAGCACCAGGAGCGGGACAGAAAACAAAAGCAAATAGGGCTTGAGGTGTGGTAGACCCTGATCAATTTTCAGATGGTTGTATTCTTGAGCAGCTAGCTAAATTAAAGGTAGAAAAAACGATGGGGCCAGATGGTGTATATCAGACGGTACTGAAGCTCCACTGGTTGACCTTTTCAATGCTTCTCTAGAATTAGGAGTGGTACCTGAGGACTGGAGAAGGGCAGAACTGGTCCCTCTCCACAAAAATGAAAGTACAGAAGAAGAGGGAACTACAGGCAAGTAAGTCTGACCTCTATGGTTAAGTAAATTAATGGAAACCCTTTTAAAACAGAGAATAGTGACGTTTCTGGAATCCTATGGATTACAGGATCTGAAACAACATGGATTTACTAGAGGCAGCTCTTGTCAGACAAACCTGATCAATTTCTTTGACTGGGTGACCAGAGAATTGGATAGAGGGAGAACGCTAAATGTGGTGTATTTAGACTTTAGCAAAGCCTTTGACAATGTTCCACACAGGTAACTAATAAATAAACTGAGTGCCCTTGGGATAGGCCCCAAATTGACGAACATGGGTCAGGAACTGGTTCAATAGAAGATGACAGAGGGTAGTGGTCAACAGATGTTACCAGTAGTGTGCCACAAGGTTCGGCTTTTGGGCTTGTTCTTTTTAACATTTTTGTAATCGTTATTCCTGAAGGGCTGTCAGGTATGATTTGCCTCTTTGAAGGTGATGCCAAAATCTGCAATCTAGTAGACAACTTTGATGTTGTGAACAACATGAGGAAGAACCTAGCAAAGCTCGAAGAATGGTCTGAAATTTGGCAGCTAAAATTTAATGCTAAGAAATGCAAGATCATGCCTCTGGGCTACAAAAACCCAAGGGAACAGTATAGTTTAGGGGGTAAAGAACTTTCATGTACAAAAGAGGAGCGAGACTTGAATGTGATAGAATGTGATCTAAAAGTGGCCAAACAGGCTGAAAATGCAATGGTGAAAGCTAGGAGGATGCTAGGGTACATAGGGAGAGGTATGGCCAGTAGGAAAAAGGAGGTATTGATGCCTCTGTATAAGGCTCTGGTGAGACATCAGTTAGAATATTGTGCACAGTTCTGGAGACTGCACCTAAAATATATTAACAGGATGGAGCCAGTCCAGAGGAGGGCTACTAAAATGGTCAGTGGTCTTCATCGTAAGGTATATGGGGATGGACTTAAAGATCTCAATATTTATACTTTGGAGGAAAGGCGAAAGATATGATAAATGCACATGAGCAAATCTCTTTCATTTGAAAGAAAGCTCCAGAATGAGAGGGCATAGGATAAAATTAAGAGGTGATAGGCTCAGGAGTAATCTAAAGAAATACTTTTTTACAGAAAGGATGGTAGAGAAGAGTTTCCCAGTAGAGGTGGTAGAGACAAAGACTGTCTAAATTCAAGAAAGCATGGGACAGGCACATGGGATCTCTTAGGGAGAGGAGGAGATAGCGAATGCTGTGGATGGGCAGACTGGATGGGTCACTTGGCCTTTGTCTGCCGTTATGTTTCTAGCTTCTGCTCCCACTCTCTGGAACAGTCTCTTCCTATACAATGGACCTGATTCTTCAAATCCCTGCTCAATACATACTATTTATCTATGGCTTTCCATAACCCTCTTCCAACATATCCTGGAGTCTGGATGTGACTGCTGTCCCATCTGTCCTTTCCAATCCCCCAGCCCATGCAGCATCTGTAATTCCCAACCCAATTGCTGCCCCATCTGTACCTATCCTCCCTAAGCATTCCCCTTTTGACACTGCATCCTTTCCTTTCCTCTGTTCCCACTTTGTCATGTTTGTTGTACAAATTATGTTGGTTTTGTTTTTCTCCTTTACCTTTTAATGATTTGTAAACTGCTTAGATACTTGATTATGGGCAGCATATCAAATAAACTAGAACTTGCACTTGGTGTAATGAGTTCAACCACACTTGCATTGAAAAAGGAAAGAGAGCTCTTAAGTATTCCCTGATGCCCTAAAGGTATTATCAGAAAGCTGTCAGAGTAGACTGAAATTCCAAGATCAAAGCATATAGTTTTAGCTTCAACAAGTATTGAGGGAGGATCTGCTTTAAATTATAAGCAATTTTGTCAAAATAAGTATATTCTAAACTAAAATGGGATCTGTACAAATGTGGTCATGTAAAGCAGATTAAAGGAGGAACAAGAGAGAACTAGAGAAGAGAGAACAAGTGCTATAGGATGCTTCATCTTGCAAGAATCTTTCCTGTTCCCATTGTGACTAAACTATAAGAGACACTAAAAATGATTATTATATTCTTTGCTGTATATGATGCAAAGCAATTTCCATATATGATTCAAGGAATTCACTTGGGTCAGCAGCCCTGTAGCAGATATTTGGAAGTATTATCCTTCTCTTATTATCAGTTTATTCAAAACAATCTTTTCCTACTATACCTGAAGTAAGAATACAATTCTAGCATCATCCATGAAATCAGCTTCAGATTTTCGAAGGTGAGTGAGCAAATATGTGTACTTTGAAAAGTCTTCTCTTCGATGAGCTTCATTATTTAGTCTGCAACACTTGCGACACCTATCAATAGTGTTTGCATGCGCCGATACAGGGAAATCAGTAGATGTCAAGTAATTTTTGCAACTTCTACAACGGAAAATATTTTTACGCAGCACAGCTGGATTCTGAGGAACCTATACAAATTTTAAAAAAGCCTATTAGCATTCCTTAGAAAAAGGTAATTCATTAACTATAAAGTTATAAAGTGAAACTATAAACGTATAACGTGAAAAGATAAACACAAAATTAATGTAATTTTCATACTATTGAGAGGGTGACATTCACAGCCATTCCCACAGGTATAAACATTCTTATCTTTAGAAAGAGGCCGTATGAAAACAGTTCATTCTCGATGCAAATAAAATTACATGCACTCTTCCATAACATGCATACAACTACCTACATATTCTGGAAGCATGTTCTGCTCAAGGAAATGAAAGAATGTACATAAATGCCATTCTCAATTGTATTTCCAATAAAACAGTGGTTCACAAGATATCCTCAATGAATACACATGAGATAGATTTGCATACAAAGGAGGCAGTGCATCAAATCACTCTCATGCATATTCGCTGTGGATATCCTGAAAAACAGACTGGCTGAGTGTAACCCAAGCACTGGTTTGAGAACCAGAAAATATATTCACAGAAAAGAAACCCAGTTTCTACATGCACTTTTTCCTAATTTTGACAGATGAGAGATAAGTAGCTTTAAAGTTACACATGAAAGAGGAAGTAATGCCAAAGTGTTTCTACTGTTAATTCTTGGCTAAGAACTGATCATGTGATCATGTGCTATGAAAAATATGATAATTATGCTAATGTGATGTCAGAGAAAGTATAATTGTGATTACCTGGAAGCCGCACCCCTCGAGAGAAAGACAGGAGGTCCGAGGGAATATTTCTCTCCCCAGATATAAGTGCTGTCTTTTTATCAGTTACCATCTTTAATGAATAAACCTAAATATCTGATTAATATACAGCCTTTGTGTCTGACTCATAAGAGTTGGAATGGGAGGGGGGACCGTGGCCTTCCCAAAAACTGGCGATGTTTTGGCTCCCCCACCTTATCTCCTTTTCTGGCGGCTATAATTTTAAATCTTTGGTGTGTTGTATATGTTCGTTCCTTCCTTCCTTCCTTCCTTCCTCCCCAGCGGGACGACCTCTTCAGCTCCAGACTCCCCCATACCTGCATCCCACCCCAAGGGTCACTGTTATTTTAAATGTTCCAGCAGCCGTGGTGCACCATCTACAAGATGAGTCTTCTGCTGTCCGCCTGCCCTGGAACAGAACCCCGAAAATATCGGGGGAGTACTGTATACAGTAACATAAATTCTCATTGTCATTTTTGTTATAGTTTATAAAGAATTTTCTCAGTTTATAGTCATGATAAAAAGACTTAAGCATACCTTAATCTTAACTGGTAAAACCAAACATAAATCCTCTGACAAAGCATTAACAATTCTTCCTAACAGAGATTAATCATGATTTATTATTTCTTAACTGTAGCACACTTGGGGCCAGATTCTTATAAGACGCCCAGTCTCAGCAGCCACCTAAGCAACTTTTGAGAATTGCACACGGGCATCTTATATAGAATCATGTGCCTAACCACCCCAATTCTGTAATTGCCGTCCATGTCACAGGCACCGGTTAGAGAATCGTGTTGCCAATGAGCTGATCACGGCAAGGGAATCTCCCTGCTGCAATCCTCTCAACAGCCGCAGCAGGAAACCCCCCCAGCCATGAAGACAGCCAGCAGGAAGGATGCCCAGTCCCTCCTGCCAGAACCCCCCCACCCCACCCCCTGAAGATCAACAGCAGGAAGGATGCCCAGGCCTCCTGCTGGAAACCCCACCCCTACTCCCATGGAGGGTGGCCTAAGGGATCTGGCCAATCGGAATCTTAGGCCACTCCCAGTGCATCCCAGAATGCACTGGGAGGGAGGCCTAAGATTCCGGTTGGCCCAGACACCTAAGGCCAATCAGGGCCTTAGACTCCTCCCTGGTGCATTCTGTGGAGGCGTGCCTGCAGCTGAAGGAAGTAAGCATCCCTCCGGCTGGCCTACAAGTAAAAGGTATGGGGGGATCCGGGTGGGGGCAAGCTTTCTGGGGGGTTCCAGCAGGAAAGACTGGGGATATCTCCTGTTGGTGATCTTCGGGTGATGGCGGCAGCAGGAATTAGCCACTCCTCCTGCCGCAGACATTCGGGAGTGGGGCTTTGGAGGCTCAGGCAGGAGGGACTGGGCATCCCTCCTACCAGCCTACTTTGTGAGGGGATGGGTTCCCTGCTGCGGCCGCTAAATTGATCACAGCAGGGAGATTCCCTTGCCACAATCAGTTCAGTGGCCGTGTCTATTTGAAAAATATCATGGGAAAATGTACCTCCTGAGATTTGTGTTTGCTTTTTAAGGGTGGTGTGTTACTCGCCTAAAAGTAAACACACATATTAACATGCATACTTTTAGGTTGGTTTTCAACAAGGATTCAATGCAGCTAACAAAATACTTTGTACAGCATTTAACAGTAGGAACAGTTAATGAAATGATAGAGATCAATAGAAGCAGATATATTGGCTAGAGTCATCTTATCTTATAAGAGAAGAGATATGTCTTTAGGGTCCTCCAGAAGCGGAAGTAAGAGGAGATCTGTCGAAGAGATATTGGGAGTTTATGTCGTATGGAGAAGAATATAACACATATGAATTTTATTTTCAAATCTACTCATGTTATTTCCAGAGCAAAGTGTCAATTTTCAGAGAGCAAATTTGCTGGAGTAAATGGCTTCTGAAAACTGTTCTTATAATATCAAATACAGAGAACAATATACCTTAAGTACTCTGGCAACTTCAGGATTGAAAAGAGGAGTCTTTATGTATTCTAAGAAAAGAGTGGATATTCTTTTTCTTAGTCCTTCCAGGTTACAGTCCTTCACGCCTCTCATCATAAGATCGGCTTCTCTGTCAATTAATTCAATAATATCTTGAGATAACTTGCAATCATATTCCTATACACAAAGAGAGGGGGGAAAAAAAGCATGCTACAACTATCAGATGTTCTGTAAAAAGTATTAAACCTTATTTGATGTGAATAGATTTTAGGTGATATGAGAAATAAAATGTGTGTGCAAACAGAGATGTGCTCACATCAAACTGTGAAATAAAAAAAGCTTTTAGAGGAAAATCTCTTACAAGAAGATGCACTCTATTCTGAACATGTTAACTGCAGATAAAAGTGAGCTAGCAGCAGCTCTTAAAATTCCAGAGAGAAATCTTCTAGCACAGATAGCACAATTCAGAAGGTTGCCTTGCTCATTCCAGCAGTGAATATAATGTGTGATAGAATTTAGAAGTGATACACACCACTGGTTACGAGAAGAATTATTTTATAATTAGTAATTATAAACTCCATATGATTTATTGCATATTATGTATGGTAATACAGCTCCATGATGCAATCACAAAATGCCAATAAATCAGTAACTGAACTTAACTGACAGGTTTCTCCAAGAACAGTTTGGAAAAGTTCTACAAAAACTCACTACCGTCAAGTTGGTCTCATTTTGACAGAGGTGATTTAAAAAAAACTTGAATGCACAATTTTAATTGCATGAAGTTTCAAGTTTCAAGTTTATTAAAATGTTTTTATACCGCTTATTCAAATTTCTAAGCGGTGTACAGCAATAAAAAAAATAAAAGTTTATAAAACAAAACGTTTAGTATTAAAATATTAAAAACAAGACAGTGTTAATCTAATAGGGGTTGGACAGGGAGCACGTAAGTTGACTACACACAGGAGGGAAGGAGGGAAGAACTCTAATATTTTAAGTACAGAGAACATTAAGGGTAAAAACACAAGGTAGGTAGGGAGACTGTCGTAGTTTAATCCTGAAAAGGACGTTTTTATCCTGAAAAGGCATCCTTAAATAAAAAAGTTTTGAGGTTTGCCTTAAACTGCTTTATTGAAGATTCCATCCGTAAATGATGAGGCAGTGAGTTCCATAGGGTAGGCGCAGTGACAGCGAAATTATTAATTCTTAAAGTATTGATAATTTTGAGAGATGGAAGGATAATTTAACTAATATAATGAGAACAAAATCATTTCACCACCGTTAGAGAGTCAGAAAAGCTCCCAAGTATTTTCAATTTATTCAGTAAATTAATCCTAATTCATATCATTGTTAATTTTAAATTTTATCTGCCTTTCTCAACTGATTGTTTCTGTTTAAATCTTTATTGATTTTCCAAAGTTATCTACACAAACAACATCAATCATATATGCATTTATAATCACTCAAAACCCCACAACAAAAAAACAAAAACCCCACCCAACCAATACCTTGCAAGAGAATAAAACCATGACATAAATATCCCTCTCCCCTCCTCCCCCCCCTTGGGTGTGGGTGCAATATACCAACAGGATCAAAGAAAAACACAATTACAACGCATCCACAAAAGATATCAAAGGGCCCCAGATTAACTTAAATCTCTTAGTATGACCCATTATATCTGCGTTCATTTTTTTCAAATCTACAAATTAAACATAAATTTGCCCACCAAAAATTAAAGTTCAGGCGATCCCAGTTCTTCCAGTTGCGCGTAACCATTTGTATGGCTACCCCGGTCATGATAAGATATAACATCGTCCCACATATGACTGCCTCATATGTCAAAGGAATCGATGCCTCAAGTATAGCATTAATCTGTCCCCATATCGACTTCCAGAACTTGAATATTAAAGGACAATAGAACAACAGATGATCCAGTGTCCCTATATCAAGATGACAATGCCAGCATCTATTAGACTTAGAACTATCTAACTTTTGTAAACGAACAGGGGTCCAAAAAGTTCTATGCAATAAGAAAAACCATGTTTGTCTCATAGATTGTTTCATTTTAAAGCTCTCCTTTTCTGAACCAAACAGTAATGATTGTTCTAGGACTGAAACCCCCTGTCTGGATATTGAAGGTTTTGGGGGTTTTTTTTAACTTTGCCGTTTTAGTTCTCTATAGGAGTTATAATACAACCTGATTCATTGATTTGTGTAGTGTAAATTTTAAGTCCGAGTACTAATGGCACTTTTCATTCTTTAATAAAAGAGGATAACACTTGCCAGTTTTGGTAAGCATCTAGATTTTTCCTGAAAAGTCTGAACCCAGATTTAAGATGTGCCACATGAGTCCACAGTATATAAAATCATGCCTATAAATGCCATGCAAGGAATACATGTGGAGGGGCATTTTTGTTATGACGTCCAAATTCGAGTTTTGACTTTTTGTGGAACACACACAAAACTCCGGTAGTGAACATGACCATTTTCGAAACAGAAAAAGTTATCTTTTTGTTTGAAAATGACCATTTCTCAGATGAACCATTTTTTAATAAAACAGGTCCAAAAGAAAAATGCAAGTAGACTGGCCACACAAATCCCAGTGGAGCAATGAGGCACCTTAGGGAGCACTGCAGTGAACTTCTTATAAAAAGGCCCAGTTACACATCTCACCACAACCCCCTTATAGTGTACGGAGATTCCTCCAAAACCCACTGGATTCAACTGTACACTACACCAACAGCCCTTAGGCCTGTAGGCATCACTTATATGTAGGTAAATTAGGATATGAGTGGGTTTTAAAAGGCTCACATATTCCACCATATGGGTGGGATATGGGTTTAAGTCCCCACACCTATGGATGACTACACTGCCCACTAGCGGGATATAAATAAACCAAACCCAAACTAGGCTGGGCTTCTAGAACTAGCTATAACACCTGAAGCTATCATACAGGCAGGTAAACATAGAAACATAGAAGATGACGGCAGAAAAGGGCTACAGCCCATCAAGTCTGCCCACTCTGCTTACCCACCCCCTGTATATGCCCTAATGACCCAATTTCCTTATCTTGACCCTCATGGGTGTCCCATTTATTCTTAAAGTCTGGCACGCTGTCTGCCTCGATCACCTGCACTGGAAGCTTGTTCCAATGATCAACCACTCTCTCTGTGAAGAAATACTTTCTGGTGTCGCCATGAAATTTTCCGCCCCTGAGTTTAAGCGGGTGCCCTCTTGTGGCCGAGGGTCCCTTGAGAAAGAAAATATCATCTTCCACTTCGACATGTCCCGTGAGGTACTTAAATGTTTCGATCATGTCTTCCCTCTCCCTACGTTCCTCGAGAGTGTAGAGCTGCAATTTGTTCAGTCTCTCTTCGTACGAGAGACCCTTGAGCCCCAAGATCATCCTGGTGGCCGTCCGCTGAACCAATTCAATTCTGCGCACATCTTTACTGTAATGTGGCCTCCAGAATTGCACACAGTACTCCAGATGAGGTCTCACCATGGCCCTGTACAATGGCATTATGACTTCAGGCTTTCGGCTGACGAAACTTCTATTGATACAACCCAATATCTGCCTTGCCTTAGATGAAGCCTTCTCCACTTGATTGGCAGTTTTCATGTCTGCACTGATGATTACTCCTAAATCTCGTTCTGCTGAAATCCTAGTTAAAGTTTCTCCATTCAAGAAGTACGTCCTGCATGGATTTCCGCTTCCGAGGTGCATGACCTTACATTTCTTAGCATTGAAGCCTAGCTGCCAGGTTGAGGACCAACTTTCCAATGTAAGCAGGTCCTGTGCCATATAATTCTGCAAACTGCATTCACTTACTATATTACATAGTTTGGCGTCATCGGTGAATAGTGTTATTTTACCTTGAAACAATTTCTAAAATTTTATAAGGACCTGTATTCTTCCGAGCCTTATTTGGAGAGACAAAAAGATGGTAAAAATTTTTTAGATTCTATTAATGGACCTAAGATTCCTGATCATATAAAACGGAGTTTAGATGAACCTATATCATTAAAAGAATTAGAAACAGCGTTGAGATCTCTTAGAGTTGGATCCGCTCCAGGTGGTGATGGTTATACAGTAGAATTTTATAAAACATTTCAAAATGTCCTTTCCCCATATTTACTAAATTTATATCAGACACAACTTATAAAAGGTGATATTAAAGGTACTATGGCTGAATCAATAGTAATTGTTTTGCCTAAGCCAAATAAAGATCCTACTTTGGTTTCAAACTACAGGCCTATATCTTTAATAAATGTGGATAATAAACTTTTGGCGAAAATTTTGGCTTTGAGATTAGCCAAAGCTCTCCCACATATTATAGACACGCATCAGACGGGTTTTGTTGCTAAAAGACATTCCTCTAACAACTCTAGATTATTGTTTCATATGTTAAATTTATCAAAAAAAATAGATGAACCGGCTTTTACAGTTTCCTTGGATGCAGAAAAAGCGTTTGATAGGGTAGAATGGAATTTTATGTATCAGGCTTTAGAATGGTTTGGTATAGGTTCTGGATTTATACAAATGGTAAAAACTTTGTATAGCTTCCCGATTGCAAGATTAAATATTAATAATATGATATCTGATGGTTTTCAATTGCAGAGGGGAGTTAGACAAGGTTGTCCTTTATCTCCTTTGTTATTTGATGTTGTATTAGAACCCTTATTGTTAGCAATACAGCAAGCAAGGGGGATACAGGGTATTCCATATTCTGATATGGAATATAAAATTTCGGCTTATGCAGATGATATTTTACTTTATTTGAGAAATCCAGAGTCTACCTTATCTTGTCTATTGGAATTAATTGATATGTTTAGCAAATTTTCAGGTTATAAAATTAATTGGAATAAATCTGAAATTATACCTTTAAATGTTCATTGTGTAAAAGGATTGACGCTTTTCCGTTTATATGGAAAGAAGAAGGATTTAAATATCTTGGCATTCAAGTTAAAAATACAATTGAAGATACCGTAAAAGAGAATGAAAAATTTGTATTAAAAAAAGTTACGGAATTGTGTGAGCAATGGAACCCTTTACATATTTCTTGGTGGGGGAGAGTTCAAACTATTAAAATGATGATGCTGCCTGTAGTTTGTTACCAAATGAGTATGATACCTATTTATTTTCAGGGGTCCTTTTATAAAAAGCTTAATAGCATTTTTTTTTTTTTAAGTTCAAAATGTTTATTGGTTTTATGTAACAAACAATAAAATAGCAGTACAAGCAGAGTCAGCATATAAAACGATTACAGTAAACAGTCTGCAGAACATATTTAACAAAATTTCTTTGGCTTGGTAAAACACCTAGAATAGCTTTAGTAACTTTGCAAAAATCAATTAAGGAGGGAGGGGTAAATTTTCCAAATTTCTATAGGTACCATCGAGCCTATATTCTACGTCAGGGTATGTATTGGATCCTCCCAGAACTTATAGATAATGCACCAGATTGGTTGTATTTGGAATGGCGCCTTATGTTTCCCCTAAATTTAGTTCATCTTCCAAGTATTAACATACCTAGAAGATACAGAGAAAATAAAATATTAATGGATACTTGGAAAACATTGAGGTTTATAAGTAAATTAACACCTATCCCAATAAACAAATCAACTAATCAATCTTTATGGATAAACTCCAAGATCAAAATTGGCGGAGCTCAAATCCTTTGGAAGAACTGGATTATTGCAGGCATTAGATCTCTAGATGATGTTATTTCAGAAGGTAAACTGCTGGAATTTTCACAATTGCAACATAGATTTGGTCTTAGTAAAACACAAAGTTTTAAATGGTTGCAATTGAAGCAGGCCATTCAGGTTGGGTTCCCTGAATGGAAAACATTGAATAATCAATATAGTTTAAAGTTCTTATGTTTTCAAGCAGACTTCCTAGGGCATCAAGCCGCATTGTGGTATAAATTAATATCTGGATATTTGAATAAAAAACCAAAAAATGGTCTAAGAGACATTTGGAGCATTGAGATTAAGCATAAAATTACTGCATCTCAATGGCCACTAATTTGGTCTTGGAGAATGAGATGTACAGTGTCAGCATCTATGAGACAAACTTGGTTCTTTTTATTACATAGAGCTTTTTGGACCCCTACACGTTTGCAAAAATTAGATAGTTCCAGGTCTAATAGATGCTGGCACTGTAGTCTGGAACCTGGGACGTTGGATCATTTAATATATCATTGTCCCTACATTAAAAGTTTTTGGAATGCAATTTGGCCACAAATTAATAAATTGATGGAAAATCATATAGCAATATCATATGATACAGTGTTATTTGGAATGATGATGAGGAAAAAAAGTCAAATTTCACCAGAAAATAACAAACTTTTATTAGTCATGACAGGGGTTGCCATTCAGCATATAACTAACAATTGGAAGAATTATAGTAACCTAAATTATACATTTTGGTGGAATACAATATGTCATATATTCAAAATGGAAAGCGCAATAGCAATACAAAGAGGGACATATACTAAATTTATAAAAATATGGGGGCCATTGACAAAATATTGTAATGAATAATTAGTAAGATTTCTCTTCTTCTTTTCAATATCTTCTTTGTGACACACATGAAGGGGAGGGTAATGAAAACAACTTTTACACAATATGATATAATATGATATACAATATGTAATATATGATTGGAAAATACTAGAAGGGTGGGGGGAGGGAGAAGGGATAAAAATATATTTAGAATAATATGTATTAGATATAAAAGTGATATTGTGTATTCATTAATTGTATTTCAATATTTTGTACACTTTATGTAAAATTTGAAAATGAATAAAAATTATAAGACAAAAAAAAAAAAAGAAGTACGTCCTGCATGGATTTCCGCTTCCGAGGTGCATGACCTTACATTTCTTAGCATTGAAGCCTAGCTGCCAGGTTGAGGACCAACTTTCCAATGTAAGCAGGTCCTGTGCCATATAATTCTGCAAACTGCATTCACTTACTATATTACATAGTTTGGCGTCATCGGCGAATAGTGTTATTTTACCTTGAAGCCCTTGAGTCAGATCCCCTATGAATATGTTGAAAAGGAGTGGACCCAGGACCGAGCCCTGCGGCACTCCACTGGTCACCTCCAATGTTTTAGAGAGGGTACCATTAACCACCACCCTCTGAAGTCTGCCACTCAGCCAATCATTGACCCATGCAGTTAGTGTCTCTCCTAACCCCATCGATTCCATCTTGCTTAGCAGCCTGCGGTGTGGGACACTGTCAAAAGCTTTACTGAAGTCCAGGTACACAATGTCCAAAGACTCTCCCAAGTACAACTTTCTTGTTACCCAGTCAAAGAAGCTGATGAGATTGGATTGGCAGGACCTACCCTTGGTGAATCCATGCTGACTGGGATCCCGAAAATTCCCTTCATTCAAGATCGTGTCCAATTTGCTTTTAATTAGTGTTTCCATGAGTTTGCACACTATTGATGTGAGACTCACAGGTCTATAATTCGCAGCCTCTGCCCTGCAACCCTTTTTATGCAGAGGAACGACATTAGCTAATTTCCAGTCCAGGGGAACTTTCCCCTTACTTAGGGAGAGATTGATAAGCTCAGCCAACGGTTTCGCCAGGACATCGCTCAATTCTCTGAGCACTCTTGGGTGCAAATTGTCTGATCCCATGGCTTTGTTCACCTTGAGTCTTGTACTGTTTCATTCGCATCTTTGTGGGGTGGGAGGGGGGGGGTCAGTGACTACTGGGGGAGTGTAGGGAAGGCGTTCATTCCTTCATCCCTCCAGTGGTCATCTCCAGTTTGGGTGACTTTTTGGCACTTATTCACTGTTTAAACAGTCTGAACCCCCCCCCCCCCCCAAAACATTCACATTGTGCCCTGGACATTTTCAAAAATGTTTGATTATTGCAGAAAAACATCCAGTTGGGTTTTCAGGATTTCCCCAATGAATATGCATTGAAAGCAGTGCATGCACATAGATCTCATGCATGTTCATTGGGGAAATCCTGAAAACCCAACTGGATTGTGGCCCTCAAGGAGGGACTTTGAGACCCCTGCTCTAGTCCCACTCAAACTATGCCTTCAACCAGGGCAAGATTAATTCGTCGAGGGCCCCTAGGCACACAAGTACACTGGGCCCTCTGCCCCGCCCCACCCCACCTTGCGCCCAGGTGGAAACAGGAAGCTGCGTCAGAGGGAAGCTTTGGGCAAGCAGCACCGCTTGCACAATTACAATTCCCGTTGCCTTTCTTACCCGTGTTGCTTGCTTGTCTTACTTTCTGTCGATGGGGGGGGGGTTGACGATCAGGGTGGGGCCCCATTGCTGATCGGGGGGGCCCACGTTGCTGATCGATGCTGGAGGGGCCCATCGCCGTTTGGAAAAAACAATGTTGATGCCTTCCGTCATCGGGCCCCCCTGACCATTTCGGGCCCTAGGCATGTGCCTACTTGGCCTATTGGTTAATCCTGCCCTGCCTTCAACACGTCCCCCCCTTCAGATTTAGATGCACTACAAACTACCATCAGAGAAATCCATTTAGAACACGGGCTTTGAAAATAGCAAAATGGAAGAGTTTGGCGAGAAAAATGTCCATCTGCCCCCTTAATGCCACATTTTTAATGTTTTATCTTTTTCAAAAATGAGCCCCTTGGTCATATTGAAGACAATTATAGTGCCAAATTGCTGTGATAGATTAGATGTGTGTGTATAGAAATCAATATATCAATTCAAAATTCAACATGAACATTAAGGTCCTGGAGATTGGCCCTACAGACTGCTGCAGACGTGAAATCTGGGTTCAAAGGGTGAGCTTACTTGTCTAACAAAACTGGATGTGCCACAGAGGCAATGTGCTCAATTACAGAGAGGAAGGAAAGGTGACTGCGGCTATTAGAGTAGCCCCTACCAAACTATCAGTTCTATTGAGGCTGTCAAGTTTTATTTGTATTGCACGGACAGTTTGCCAATGGTTAGGATGGAGGCAGGTATAATTATTAAGGATTTAAGGGATTAAAGACAAAAAACCCAATTGTATTAACTAGTAATGCAGACTGCAGCCATAATCCTTGATAATTATCAATAGTAACCAGGAATATCCAAAAGTGTTACAGCCAATTAACAAGCTTGCTATATACAACAGCTTCCTAAAGTTGAAAATACAAAAAATACTAAACAATTATACCTTCATTGTATGTTTCAGTGTTAAAAGCACATCCAGTCTCTCATCACATGTCAGGTATTTTATGTTGAGACTAATGTAGATGTCTTGTAGATGCTGGGCACGGAGTGTATACTGTGTATACATTTCAGTGCATTTTCCATCAAATGCTATCCATCTCTTTGGTTCGGAACACTTAAAAAAAATTGATATCATAGTTATTTTTTATCATCAAATATAATTTATGAAAATACATAAAACACACATTTAATGAAATTTCAAATAATTTAAAAAGAAAAGAAGTTGAAAGTTTCTTTTTTTTAAATTCTTTATTGACTTTTAATCAAAAACAGTGTCATACAAATGAAAGAACAGTAGGTATTACATACATTACACTAATATCTGTACAGGTAACATATATATCATTCAATAATTTCAGTTTCTTACATATAATAATAGCAGAATATATCCTAATATATAATACAAATGAAAAATAAAGTTACCCAAATGTCGCTATCAATATTTACTCCCTCCCTTCCAATCCCCCACCCCCCTGGATGTGTAAAAATAAATGAACCAAAGGAAAGATATGATAAATATACTTTATTATATTTTTACAAATTTATTCAATGGGCTCCAAACTTTATTAAAAACCTCACTAAATCCCTTACACTCTCCATTAATTCTTTCATATCTGTACGTAGTGCACACATTCACCCACCAAAAAGTATAATTTATTCTATCATGGGTTTTCTTACTAGACGGCCCTCTAAATATATGAGGCCCCGTGAAATATTTTGTGCGGCCCCGGTCGAGGGCAATGCAGTGTTTTCCTCTGCTGGCCCCGGGTGTTTACCATCTTGCCAGCTCCCTCCTCTGACTTGCTGCAGCATTTGCGCATTTGTGTGGCCTCAGAAAACTTTTTTTTCGGCCAATGCAGCCCAGGGAAGCCAAAAGGTTGGACACCCCTGGTCTAAAGGGTAGAATGACAGGTAATATGTCTTTTAGTTCATTACCTTTTACCGCCAAGTGAACCTTTCTTCTTAACTTTTTCACAGGACCTCAGCGACACCACTCAAGGCTTACCATAATCACTTTCATTGTCTTGAGCTTTACGTGTATAATCGTCATCGGTCTTTCACCGACTTCTATATTATTTATGACTCTTTCTTCCTCTTTCATAAAAATTTTATATATTTTATAGTTTTACTTAATTTAATGATCTTCAGATCTGTGAAGTTTCAGCCAACATGTTTCACTTTTTCAAGGACATTTCCCAACATCACCGATGCCATCCAGCTCAAACATTTTCCAGGCCAAGACTTTGAGATTTGGTCTTTCCAGACCAAGGACTCTTTTTATGAAGGTGCACTAGCGTTTTTAGCGCACGCACCGGATTAGCGCGTGCTAGCCGAAAAACTACCGCCTGCTCAACAGGAAGCAGTAGCTGCTAGCGTGCATGCTATTCCACGCATTATATCTGGATTTTCAGAAGGCGTTCGACAAGGTTCCGCATGAACGACTTCTTCGGAAAATTGCAAGCCATGGAACTGAGGGTGAAATACTCACGTGGATTAAAAACTGGCTGGAGCATAGGAAACAGAGAGTGGGGGTAAATGGACAATACTCGCACTGGAAGAGCGTCACCAGTGGGGTGCCGCAGGGCTCGGTGCTTGGACCTGTGCTCTTTAACATCTTTATAAATGATCTGGACATAGGTACGACGAGCGAGGTGATTAAATTTGCGGATGATACGAAGTTATTCAGAGTAGTAAGGATGCAGGGGGATTGCGAAGATCTGCAACATGACATAATCAAGCTTGAGGAATGGGCATCGACATGGAAGAAGAGGTTCAACGTGGATAAGTGTAAAGTGATGCATGTCGGTAACAAAAATCTCATGCACGAATACAGGATGTCCGGGGCGGTACTTGGAGAGACCTCACAGGAAAGGGACTTGGGAGTTCTGATCGACAAGTCGATGAAGCCGTCCACACAATGTGCGGCGGCAGCAAAAAGGGCAAACAGAATGCTAGGAATTATAAAGAAGGGGATCATGAACAGATCAGAGAAGGTTATCATGCCGCTGTATCAGGCCATGGTACGCCCTCACCTGGAGTACTGCGTCCAGCACTGGTCGCCATACCTGAAGAAGGACACGGCACTACTCGAAAGGGTCCAGAGAAGAGCGACTAAGATGGTTAAGGGGCTGGAGGAGCTGCCGTACAGCGAAAGATTAGAGAAACTGGGCCTCTTCTCTCTCGAACAGAGGAGATTGAGAGGGGACATGATCGAAACATTCAAGGTACTGAAGGGGAAAGACTTAGTAGATAAGGACAGGTTGTTCACCCTCTCCAAGGTAGGGAGAACAAGAGGGCACTCTCTAAAGTTGAAAGGGGATAGATTCCGTACAAACGTAAGGAAGTTCTTCTTCACCCAGAGAGTGGTAGAAAGCTGGAACGCCCTTCCAGAAGCTGTTATAGGGGAAAACACCCTCCAAGGATTCAAGACAAAGTTAGACAAGTTTCTGTTGAACAAGAACGTGCGCTGGTAGGGCTAGTCTCAGTTAGGGTGCTGGTCTTAGACCAGAGGGCCGCCGCGTGAGCAGACTGCTGGGCATGATGGACCACTGGTCTGACTCAGCAGTGGCAATTCTTATGTTATGTTCTTAAGGCCCTAACGCACCTTTGTAAAAGGAGCCCCAAGTGTTTTGAACTGGATGGCGTCGGTGATGTTGGGAAGTGTCCTTGAAAAAGCGTTAAGCGAAACATGTTGGCTGAAACTTCCTAGATTTGAAGATCATTAAATTAAGTAAAACTATAAAATATATAAAAAAAAATTTATGAAAGAGTCATAAATGATATAGCAGTCAATGAAAGACCAATGATGATTAGACACGTAAAGTTCAAGGCAATGAAAATGATTAAGCCTTGAGTAGTGTTGCTGAGGTCCTATGAAGAAGTTAAGAACAGAGGTTTACTAGGGTAAAAGATAATGAACTATATGAATGTATGACTCAAGTATGTTAAAATATGTGCCTTAAAGGAAAAGAAAGGTAATATGTCTGGACATTCTTCTCAATTTAAAACCTTTATCTGTAATTTTCTTCCTCCCCACCCTCAACCACCTCTTTGGAGCAAGCCTGTTCTGACTATTTCCTTTGTAACTACTCGCAGACATTGTAAGGAAAAGGGATGGGACTTGTATACCGCCTTTTTGTGGTTACACATTCAGAGCGGTCTACCTGGGGCAATGGAGAATTAAGTGACTTGCCCAGGATCACAAGGAGCAGCGCTGAGATAGATCCCACAACCTCTGGGTGCCGAGACAGAGCTCTACCACCTTGCCACTCCTCATCAGTAGGATCCAACAATGGAAAGGGAGTACAGGAAGGCAGTCCTAGTCACAAGAAGGGAGGGAGCAATCTAGAGAAAGTTTCTGTGTTGTAAAAGTGAAGTTTCTGCATCTGACAGAAGGCGGAAGATAAATGAGCTCCCTCCAAAAACATCGCATTCCATTTTTATGAGAAAAATGACTAGCAGCTGCAGTCTATACACACTGATTCACTGTAATATTGTCATTAAGGAATTGCATCTCTCATTCCTCTTCTGATCACAGACCACAGAAACATCAAGTTTCAAGTTTATTAAAATTTTGATTAAACGCAAATCAAGCTTCTAAGCATTTTACAATTTATAATAAAATAGGGGAAGACAGTACAAACAATTAAACCCACAGATAATACTTAGGGCTCCTTTTACTAAGGTACGCTAGCATTTTTAGCGCACACAGGAAATTACCGCGTACTACACCGCATGCTACACTTCTAGAACTAAAACCAGCTCAAAGCTGGCATTAAGGCCTAGCGCGTGGGGCTATTCCGTGCGTTAAAGCCCTAGTGCACCTTAGTAAAAGGAGCCCTTAATCTGACAGAAAACAATGGGGGAAAAGGGGGAGCTACAAAGTTAAAAGTAAAGAATACTTGAAAGGGAAGTCACAAAAGGGAAGAGGGGGATCATAATTATTATGTTGCTCTGACTGAGTTCTGGATGTATTTAAGTATCATATGCGTCAAGAAATAGATAGGTCTTTAAGTTATACTTAAATTTGTTTCCGCCCTGATATGAAAAGGTAAAGAATTCCATATCGTAGGGACAGTAATGGTGAAGGAGGTTGCTCGACGTGTGCTAATAATTTTTAATGATGGGACATGAAGGAGGTGCTGAGAAGAGGATCTTAAAGCTCGCATAGGTTTATGAAGAATGAGAAGTTTATGGATAAAAGCAACCATATGAACATAAGAACATAAGAAGCACCATCTCCGGATCAGACCCTCGGTCCATCAAGTCCGGTGATCCGCACACGAGGAGGCCCTGCCCAGTGTATACCTGGCGTAATTTTAGTCACCCATATCCCTCTATGCCTCTCGTAAGGAGATGTGCATCTAGTTTGCATTTGAATCCTAGGACGGTCGATTCCGCAATAACCTCCTCTGAGAGGGCATTCCAGGTGTCAACCACTCTCTGCGTGAAGCTGAATTTCCTGATATTTGTCCTGAATCTGTCCCCCCTTAGCTTCATTCCGTGTTCTCTTGTCCATGTCAAGTTGGACAATGTGAATAATTTTTCTACTCTATTTTGTCGATTCCTTTCAATATTTTGAAGGTCTCGATCATATCCCCTCGCAGCCTCCTTTTCTCAAGGGAGAACAATCCCAGTCTCTTCAGTCGATCCTTGTATTCCAGTTTCTCCATACCCTTTACTAGCTTCGTTGCTCGTCTCTGCACCCTCTCCAGCAAACATGCAGTGCATGCCAACATACAAAACACACATACCTACCAACGCCCTTCCCAACGTGCACAAATGCCTTTGCATGTGGATGATTTGGAAAGAATTCCATGAGCCACGCTCCACATACTTTCCCCACTTGTATTTTTTTTTTAGCTTTATGAGCTTCGGTAATATCAGGTTTCAAAAAGAATAGAGGTCTAAGATAAGAAAACTAATGCAGTAGGTACACAGTGCCAACCCTCTTGAGTATCTGCAAATTATCACCGCTAACCTCACCACTGCCATTACTTTAGTTTTCCTTCATTATACTGGGCTTTTCATAACCTCTAACAGATTTCTCTTCCATATATTATTGGTGTACAAGTGAAGATTCTAATCTAGACACTAAACACAAATCTTAGGTTAAAAAAATATCAGAAATGAGGGAAGCAAGAGGCTACAAAATGTTATCTTCCATTCACTTAGGGCTCTCCTTTTACTAAGGGCTCCTTTTACAAAGGCGCGCTAGTGGTTTTAGCGCGTGCTTAGGGCACGCTTAATCGCTGCGCCCGTTAGCTGCTATCGCCTCCTTTTAAGCAGGCAGTAATTTTTCAGCTAGCACGCACTAATCTTGTGCGTGCACTAAAAATGCTAGTGCACCTTAGTAAAAGGAGCCCTAAGGTGCGCTAGTGTTTTAGCGCATGCTAAAGATTAGCACGCGCTAAACACATGCTAAATGGAAAATACTAATGCAAGCTCTATGGGGGCATTAGCACTTAGCGCGTGCTGTATTGCAGTGCGTGCTAAGCGCGCTAAAACTGCTAGCGCACCTTAGTAAAAGGAGCCCCTAGAATACTCCATATTGGGAGATCTATGTTGATTTTTAGTTTATATTTTGATTTATAGAAATCTACTTATACTTTCAGCACACAGTAAAAATACAATAATAAAAGTAGGCAACGCAAAAGGAACTAAATTGAATACAATAATAATAATAACTTTATTCTTCTATACCGCCACAATCTTGCGACTTCTAGGCGGTTTACATTCAAGAGAGCTGGACATTCAGCGAGTTACAATATTCAGATAGTCAGAGAAAATACAGAGTACAGAAATTTTAAGAAAGCGAAAAAATAAAATATAGAGTTTGCTAAGAAATTTCCGAGAGGACCACTGAGCATAATAGAAGTTGGAAAAATGCACTAACAATAAATATTTCAAACAAAAAATGTTTCAGATGGTATGGCACCGAGGCAAAACTCAGTGTAACTTAAGTAACACCCCCACCCCCCTTTTTTTTTTCAAGGCTGAGAAAGCCTTCAATAAATAATTAAATTCCAGACATCTGACTCCCTCATTGTCAGTGACTTTAAACTATTTAGTCACTCAACCATAACTTCTCTAGGGATAAATGTGTCTTAATTTTTACTCACAGTAACTTGCACAAAATGATCTTTCACCCTCAAAATTGGTGATGTGTAATATTGCAAAGCGTCCAAGTGCAATGTTCAGCTTACAAAATGCTGTTTCCAGCGAATTTTCCTTGACAAATTTACATATTGCAAAAAAAAAAAAAAGATCTAAGCAGTCTTACTTTACAAATGGTTCAGGAACTTTTTCACAAAGTCTGGATTGCTATACAGGCAGTCCCTGTTTTACGAATGTCCGACTTACGTCAGGCTCGTACTTACAAACGGGTGTCCTTGTTCTACCTTTGGTGTTCCAATGTGCCCCTCTCAAAACGTCTCTCTCACGCCCTCCCTCCATTATGTGCCCCAAGTACATGCCTCCCTCCCGCGGGTGTTTACCTTTTTCTGACCAGCTCCCTCCTCTTTCCAGCCACAGTTGTTTCTCTTCACAAAGCTGTGGGCAGCGGCTCCTATGCGCGTCCTATGGCTGACTCGGAAGAAGGTTGATGCTTAGTTTTATTATTTGTAGGCTTTGGGTCGCTGATTTATTTCTTTTTGTTTATAGCTTGTTCTGTCCCTAACCCTGATGAAATCTTGAAATGCGTCGGTGAGGACCGAGGCAGACCCGTTCTGAAGCAAAAGCTAAGTAACAAACATGCATTTGCTAGTTCACAACTAGTTTACAACTATGTTAATCCTGTTAAACAAAGTACTGGCACTAGCACTTTATAAATTATGAGTATAATACAAAAGAAAGTATTTAATATTTAACTAAAAAAATCACACTGTATTCAGTTCCTGTGAGGACGGCTACCACACTACTTTATTGTGTGGCATTCTGAGGAACAAGTATGACAATACTATAGATATAAAGGTGGTCATTCTGTTTTTGATGGTTTAATACAGCTGAAACCTTTGTGCACTTACTGAATTTGGGAGAGAGAGAGAGCATAATGGTGAATGGTGCAGGAAGAAAGAGAGAAAAGCAATGCTGTATGCCAGGAGCAGAGAGAGGGGGGGGTAGGCAGGGCCAACACAATTGGAAAAAAATTAAATGGCCAGACAACCGTAGGCCTGCATGTTCCCCCCTTCTTTGCAGCGTCCTCCAGCTCCCCCCCCCCCCCCCCCCGGCCTCCCGGTCTTAGTTTCAGCTAATTGCCGCAGCCTGCAGAGAGGATCGCCGGTGCTGTAGCATTCCTTGCAGGCTGCCATCGGCCTCCGCAGCAAGTTCCCTCTGCCAAAGTCTCACCCTTCCTCTGATGTCAGGGGCAGGATCGCAGCAGAGAAAATGTACTGCTGAGGACGACAGCAGCCTGCAAGGATCGCTACAGTAACGGCAATCCTCTCTGCAGGCTGCAGTAATTATCTGAAGGTAAGAGCGGGAGGCCCAGGGGAAGCCAGAAGATGCTGCAAAGAGTGGGCAGCACTAGTACAGACTGCGGGCCACAAAATAGTACCTGGCGGGCCCCATGTGGCTCCCGGGCCGCAAGTTTGAGACCACTGAGTTAAAAACAACTGTTTTGCTGCCTAACTTTGTCCAGTTGGCAGCCAGAAAATTGCCACTAACCAAGTAATCGGCTACAATCATGCTCTGCCCTGGCACTAACCAAGCAGTGCTGAAGTGGCAGAGGCATATTTAGTTACCACCAATGCATATCATTCTCAACAGCATTTGTCCGGACAGGAACTGCTCCTACCTGGATATGTGCATTTGGAATATCAGCCCTATTCTTTTATTACTGCTTCACTGACCTTATTGAGAAAAAACTGAATGGCAAGCTGTTCGTTTCCTTCATTTGCGTCTTGCCTGTGCCTCCCAATAGAGGCAATGAATTCAGCCTCCTGCTCCAGAAGTGCACAAAGGACGGCTTTTCTCTCTGCTCCAGTGTAAGTCTTGTTAATGTGATCAAGCTCTTCCAGCCGCCAAACTAAATGAAAAGGATAATGTAACACTGTAATATTACTTATAAGTGTAACAATTAAAAATACAAAGCAGCGATGTGCGTAGAACTAAAAGTTTTCAAAGCTGTAATTCAGTCTGACAAAATGTGTTGTGTGTGTATATACTGGCATATGTTTATGAAAATGCCTTAATAAAATTACCCTCCTTGTGGGTACCTGAGACAGTGGGAGGTAAATTCACTTGCCTGTGTGTAAAGCAGATAATACTTTTTCATAGGAAAGGTGATAAGAGGCCAAAGCATGGGGGAAACAAAGGATCTCCAGTGGCAAAAGGATATTGTGAAATACTGATCTAACCTGCACAGAGCAGTAGTTACCATCCAAAACAGCCGTGATATTTCTACATTGTGCAGCAATTGCAATCCTAGAAAGTCATGGAACTACTTTGAAAGACTGTATGAGGGACAGGAGTGTTGGTGTCAGGATTCATATAAGAATTTATATGTGCATCTATCCATAGTAGACAAATTTCTGCTGGGAAGACTGGATAAGCCATGTTGATCTTTATTTTCCATCATTTAATATGTTACTATGTAAGGAGAATTTGAGACCTGGTTTCCCTAGTTTCTAGCTCAATATGCTAACCACAGGCCATTCCCTCCCCTTCCTGAATTACAGCTTTCAAAGTCCTTTAAATATTTGTTTAAATATCACTTAAAATTTAAATGATGTTTATTTATTTTGTCCTCTTTTACCAAGCCATGGTAGAGATTTCTTCTGTGACCCAGAACACTAAATGCTCCGATGCTCATAGGAGAGGCTTTAAGCACCTAGGCCAATCAGAGCCTTAGGCCACTCCCCAATACTCCCAGGATGCACCGGAAAGGGGAAGGTCCAAATGGCGGGCCTGCCAGCCGGAGGGAGTAGGTATCTCTCCAGCCAGCCTTTGTGAAGAAGGTAGGGGGAATGGGGGGATTTGGGGGGTCTGGGCAACAGTAGGAGGGAGTGGGCATCGGGGGTGGGGGGTGTACAATGGCAGCAGCAGGAGGGAGTGGGCATCCTTCCTGCCAATCTTCAATTTGAGGACTCTCTTTTTCTTTTCTTTTCTTTTTTTAAATTTGGGGTGGTCTCAGCTATCAAACCATAGTTTCCTGTCAATGTCTAAGACAATCAATGTTCAGGCACAGATTGGAAAGTAAAGCTACGACACCTCAGACCCTGCCAGAAAAATTTGCCTGCAAATGTGCTATAATGAGGTTAGGGAATCACCTGGCAATGATAGAGAATCACCCTGAGTGTTCATTTTAATATTAATGACCTTGTTGTACTACATTCGCATAGCAAAGTGGGAGACAGCTAGGAAGCTCAGAAAAGACCACGGTGAGCCATTTTGATAATTGGGCGGTAAATACTGCCCATCTTAAGTGGCTGGAGCAGGTTTAATGATCGCATTAAAGGCACATTAGGTTTTGAGAAACTTCCCCTCTATTGGCTACACTTGCAGCTCTGAGTTTGTAAAATGGGAGGGCCACACCTGGAAGCGGCACCACTTTCATGTGTAAAAAAATATTATAAAATGGAGATCCGCATAAAACAAAACAAATGCATGCAAGTCTTCTAAAATTACCATCAAAGTTTAAGTTTTAAGTTTATTAGGATTTTATATACCGCCTATCAAGGCTTTTCTAAGCGGTTTTACAATCAGGTACTCAAGCATTTTTCCTTATCTGTCCCGGTGGGCTCACAATCTATCTAACGTACCTGGGGCAAGGTTTCTAACACACACCTAATTACAATTCATACAAATCCCAGTACTTCTGACAAAACAAACAATGTTCATAAAAAAAAATAAAAAATAAAACTTTTGCTGATTAAATTCTGAGACTTTTGGTTTGTAATCTAACCTAAAGCATCATTTTATTTTAAATACAGTGGTTTTCAATGAGATGTCAGCTGAAATGAAGGGCAATGGATGCAGGACACTCAAAAAGCACTGCTCTGCCAAGCACTCCCATGTTTTTGTCATATTGAACTACACTTCTCCCTCGGTATTCGCGGGGGATAGGGGCAGAGCTGGACCGCGAATTGCGAAAAACTGCAAATAACTTCTCGTCCGGCTCTGACTCACCCCCGCCTCCCTCCTGCCTTCCCCCCAGCATCCTGGTCTTACCTGATGGTCTAGCAGGCTTTCAGGGCAGGAGCAATCTTCCTACACTGCTGCCCAATGCAGATCGCCAATGGGAATTGACTGCCATGAGTTCCCGTAGTCTCTCGAGACTACGACGGGAGCTCATGGCAGCCATTTCCTATTGGCGATCTATTGGCAGATCGCTCCTGCCCCGAAAGCCCGCTAGACCACCAGGTAAGACTGGGATGCCAGGAGGAAGGCTGGAGAGAGGCGGGAACATGCTAAACTATGGGGGGGTTTCCCCCTCCCCCCAAAAATCACGAATATGTGAAATCGCAAGTGTCGAAACCGCGAATGGGGAGGGGGAAGTGTTTATGGAATCATTAACAGGTTGACACTCCAGGTATAACAACAGTTCAGCATAGCCAGCCTGGGAATTTTTCTGTGTTATACCCTTAGCCCCAATTCTATAAATGGCGCCTAAATCATAAGCGCATAGGAACACGGCACCTAGCGCCTGTCAATCTCAAGTTAGGCGCCGTTTATAGAATCACACCTAATGGTGCCTAAAGTGGCTTAGGCACAACCTATTTATGTCATGGTTTTCTTGGCCTACATACCGGCGCCTAAGTCCAGTTTAGGCACTTACAAACAAAACACGCTCATTGATCTGCCCCCTAACCAAGCCTACATTCTGGTAGGCGCCTAGCACCCAATTAATTTTAAGCCAATTATAAAGTGCTAATTGCTTGTTATCAATGCCAATTAAGTTTTTGGGTGGGGGTTATTTACATTACTAGAGTTTTATGTGTTAAATATTATAGTGCTATATGGGAATTACTTGTATAATGTATTTTTTGTGCACTTGTTCAATTTGAAAATGAATAAAGATTTTAAAAAAACAAAAAAAAAACCACACAATTAAGTTTTTTTTAAAAATAAGTCAGGTGCCTAGATTGACTAAGTGCACCGATCTAGGAGCCTAACTTTAGTCATCTTACATAAAATCAGGGCCTTAGGGCATAGATCAATATTCCTTCTCACTGTAAAACTAACTCTTTACAAATATTATTTCAATCCTAATTTGGAGGGCTATTGATCATTCGTTCCCAGTGACTATAACCCATGATAGGATTCAGCAGGACGGCACAGAAGATTGGTTCTTGGTGCACATCACCCCTCAAAATAATTTATCTCAAAACACCTTTGTTGTTGAAAAAACGAGGTCATTTGCTAACAGTTAATGTGAACTAATACCATTAACATGCACAGTGCATGCTGTTAGCAAAGAAATGCAGAGTAATGCATTTAGGGATTAATAATCGGAAGGAACCTTATATGCACGGACGGGGAGAGGGACCTTGGGGTGATAGTGTCCGAAGATCTAAAGGCGAAAAAACAGTGTGACAAGGCAGTGGCTGCTGCCAGAAGGATGCTGGGCTGTATAAAGAGAGGCGTAGCCAGTAGAAGGAAGAAGGTGTTGATGCCCCTGTACAGGAGTATTGTGTTCAGTTTTGGAGACCGTATCTAGCGAAGGACGTAAGACTTGAAGCGGTCCAGAGGAGGGCAGTGAAAATGATAGGAGGCTTGCGCCAGAAGACGTATGAGGAGAGACTGGAAGCCCTGAATATGTATACCCTGGAGGAAAGGAGAGACAGGGGAGATATGATTCAGACGTTCAAATACTTGAAGGGTATTAACGTAGAACATAATCTTTTCCAGAGAAAGGAAAATGGTAAAACCTGAGGACATAATTTGAGGTTGAGGGGTAGTAGATTCAAAGGCAATGTTAGGAAATTCTACTTTACGGAGAGGGTGGTGGATGCCTGGAATGCACTCCCAAGAGAGGTGGTGGAGAGTAAAACTGTGACTGAGTTCAAAGAAGCGTGGGATGAACACAGAGGATCTAGAATCAGAAAATAATATTAAAAATTGAACTAAGGCCAGTACTGGGCAGACTTGCACGGTCTGCGTCTGTATATGGCCATTTGGTGGAGGATGGCCTGGGGTGGCCATTTGGTCTGTGTCTGTATATGGCCATTTGGTGGAGGATGGGCTGGGGAGGGCTTCAATGGCCGGGAGGGTTTAGATGGGATGGAGTAGGTTTTAACGGAGATTTCGGCAGTAGGAACCCAAGCCCAGTACCAGAAATAGCTAAAAATAAAAAATAAAAAAAATCTAAATTGAATCAGGTTGGACAAACTGGATGGACCATTCGGGTCTTTATCTGCCGTCATCTACTATGTTACTATGACTCCCTAAAAATGTTATCTCCAAAGGTTCTATACCATACGATATTTTGCCCTAATTAGGGGAGTGAGTCATTATTTTGATCAGTTCCTCTGAATTGATACATTAAAATAGAACATAAATTTACTAGCATTAAAACTAAATTAAAATAAACACCCAACAAATATGAATATCTGAATGTGCCACTACAAGATTTTTCTAAATCTATGTTCATTCGTGTATATTTCAGTGGATGACTTCAGAAAGCAACCGGTGCCTTGCTGATGACAACGTTTAATGCACTTAATAGTGCTTTGGGTGAATTCTAAAGTCTGCCCAGATTGGATGCCATTCTTTGCCAAATATATTCTTTGATCATTGGGATTTCTCTAGTGCAATATCTCCCAACAGCACTATAGAATATTCAAGTTATATTTCCAGAATTTTGTTCTCATGCTGAGGGAAGAAAAAAAACATCTGCTAACAGAATCATACCCTGCATTTAGGCTTCAGTTCTTCCAGCAGCCCCTCAGCACTTTCTCTTATGGCTGTCTAAAGCCCTTCTATTGGGTGTGGTAGTTTATTTATTTTAAAAATTTCTATTCTGCCTATCAACTAAGTGGGTAACAATTGATACATAGTTCTATCTCGTTTCCCTATATTACCTCTCTTCAGGTCCCCTTGGTCTGTATTGCTCCTCCCACTCAACATTGGCAACAAGCATTAATGCTGGGCTTACTTTTATATAATTCTGAAGCAAATGGCAGAGTTAGCAGTAAAAGAGAATTAGTGCATGTGCATTATAGTATGTATTTCTCACCCACTATTCAACAATCAGATGCTGTTAACATAAAGATGTTATCCTTTTTGTTTGAGGGGTTAAATACATACTTATAGCATATGTACACTAAAATCTTTAAATGTTTTTAGTACAAATACATTAGTCTAGCTTTCTTAAACAGACCCTCTAACCATTAAAGCTTGATTTTCTAAGGTTCTCATCCATTCTGTGCTTTTTTTTTTTTATTCAATTTTCTATACCGTTCTCCAGGGGAGCTCAGAACGGTTTACATGAATTTATTCAGGTACTCAAGCATGTTTCCCTGTCTGTCCTGGTGGGCTCACAATCTCCCTAATGTACTTGGGGCAATGGAGGAATTAAGTGACTTGCCCAGGGTCACAAGGAGCAGCATAGGCTTGAACCCACAACCCAAGGGTGCTGAAGCTGTAGCTTTAACCACTACACCACTCTGGAAATCAAAATGTATTAGAAATGAGCCAAGTAAAGGACAATCAAGCCATTGTGACATCACTGATGAGGTTGGCTCTTATTGGAGGAATGAGGCATTGTGACATCACAGTATCAGCTCTGGTTACCAGAAACTTTTCATACTATTTGTTCAGTTTTCTATACCTTTCTCCCAGGGGAGCTCAGAACGGTTTACATGAATTTATTCAGGTACTCAAGCATTTTTTCCCTCTCTGTCCCGGTGGGCTCACAATCTATCTAACGTACTTGGGCAATGGGGGATTAAGTGACTTGCCCAGGGTCAAAAGGAGCAGCTTGGGTTTGAATCCACAACCCCAGGGTGCTGAGGCTGTAGCTTTAACCACTGCGCCACACTCTCCCCCAGACTCTAGAGAAGCTCATTATTACCATTAAAATTCTTTTTGTGCTATTCTCTTGATAATCAGGTGCTTTCATGCTGAATAATTTAGACTTAAAAATCAAAACCAAAATTGAACACAACCTTTCCGTTTTCCGCCTTTGTGTACCACGCACTGTTTGCTACCTGACTCTGTAGCAAGATTCTATTTTTCTGTTTTCCAGCAGTATCCTTCATAGATCTCCAGGGGACAACAGTCTCATTCTATTACCGTTGCAGTCATTTCGCCTGTGGAGCTTGTTGATGCCTTAAGAATGTGAAAGCAGTTGTTGTTGCAGCTACATACAGAAAATATGATTTTGGAATTGCCATGCACTTTTTTTTTTTTGTTTGAACAACAAAAAAAAAACGTGATTCAGGGACTCTGTGGAGAATAATTTATATGAGCATGAGTGCACTCGATGCACTCTGATATACTAGCATTGGAAGTAGTGACATAATAAAAACATATCTAGAGCTTATCTTACAAATTAACTTTTACTAAAGATTAGCACACATTGCCTTCCACAGGATCCATTTTATTCTGATGGATGGCCCAAAAATCCCGGTTTATATTTGAGTATATACAGCAAATAGCCAAAGCTAACTGCATTGTGTAAACTGAATGACAAACCACAACAGATAGAGAACTTTTCTGTGTGACAACTAAGAGGCTGATGCAGAAAGTTGCATAGTCGAGCTAGCTCAGTGTATGGCTTCTATCGCTAAATTAAGAAAATATTCTACCCCCTCTCCTACTTGTTTTAATACGCCTTGTTTTGGTTCTTGTCTTAATTATACAGTATACCCCCAAAGTTTTTATATTTTTATTTCTTAAATGTAATGTACACCGCTTAGACAATTTTTAAGTGGTATATCAAATTTTATTAAACTTGAAACTTGAATACAAATTTTAATGTGGCAGTTTAACCTGCTACTCATTGCTAAATGTCACCCTTCCTGTCAGTGTGTGAGTGGTGACTGGCTTAAGGACTGACAGGTTGGGTCATTTAAAAAAAAAAAAAGCCATGGCATAATTCTGCATCCCGCCTTTAATGAACTAAACAGCATTTACCCCATCTTCCACCTACAACTTGCTTGCAAAATATTTCCCTGGTGTCTAATGCCTGTGCCCAATTCCTCCCCTTTCCCTGACTTACTTAAATAAAATTTTCCTGGTGTCTATTGCACCCCAATCTTGTCCCTCAATACCTTCTCCAGGCCCTCATACCCCCACCACCACCATGACACTATACCTGTAGAAATGAGTAGGCACTGATCCTGTCTCTTGACTCAAGTGCCACCATCTTAGAAAATGGTGGCATCTGATCCCAATGATACTTAGCAGCAGAACTGACTAACAAAGGGGCTTGCTGTTTAGACCCCTGCAAGTGGACTCTTGAATAGAAGATTAGGTTTTTACCTTCAATAATCTTCTGTTAGTCCCTGCAGGATTCCATACGCTAGGTGTTCAATCCCAACATGCAATCTGGGAGTTGCAGAAATCCAACATTTTCTGACCACATGCTCCTCACCTTTAGACTGAGAGCTAGAGCCATATCCAGTTGAGTCCCAAAGCCAAGCAACATACCTGAACAAATCCATGACAAAGGGGGTACGGGAAAAGTCCCCAGCAATAAACAATTCTTAAACTGGTATTGGAGAGGAATTAAAATTACTACAATCCCCTCCTGATGTCCAGCAAGACTTGTTCATAGGAAGAGACTTAGGGCGGCCTCATCAGCACTGGTCATGAGGACATTTACCAAAAAGAAGCTAGCCCTTGAAATAAGGTTTGCTTAAAGTGGCCTTGGAGGCAGTTTCCCCAGCCTAATGACGGATCCAAAGAGTCTGGCGCACAGACACTGCATAATCCACACCATCCAGCACCAGCAGAGAACGGGCATGCACCTCCATAGGGGACACACTGCGCAATCTCATATGACAGGCATGCACCATAAAGGAAACAGCCACCGCCACTTTGATACCTAAAGACGCCACTTCAAAAAGCTTTTTCAACATAATGTCCACTCTGTGACCCTGATAATCCTTAAGCATCACTCCCCCATTGCTAGGGAGGGTGGTACGCTGGATAACCTGCGCCCCAGTGGAATCTACCTTAGGCTGTTCAAAAACCTGCTGAAAATCAGAAGCTTAGACATAGCTTTAGAAAGTCAGAAAGAGCTTTCTGGGGTATCCCATTGTTCTGTAACCAGACCAAGAAATTGTGGATGGGATGGAAAAAAGGAAGACAGCACATTAGAAAGGTCCATGACCAAAGACTGATATGTGGAAGGTGGAGAATCCAATTTGAGCTCTTTCAGAACATCAGCAATAAAAAGGTGGACAGAACCATGCTTAAAGAGTCTACAGATAGAAGGGTCATCTCCCAAATCCTGATTCTCAGGGCGGCCGAGGTGACTAGTCTCGGCAAGGGTATCAATCGTATCCAATATAGAAGCAGTGTCAGGTGACAGAAGAGGCATAATATCTAAATAGCAACTACTGCAATCGAGGTCTGCCACAGCCGGACAAGAGGGCTTCCGACATACCCGCTGGCTGCATCAAATGAGTGGGGTCTGAAGCTTTCCAGAGGAGCCGAATAAAGTCTGGTGAAAAGTCACACCCCACAACTACAGCACGGCTCTGTTGAGGCACACACACTGCGTCAAAAAAGTCCCCAGATTTGGAATACAGGTGTTTTGCACCAGACTCTAGAATGGCTTCTGGGCAGGATTTCTCCTGAAGTTACAGACCCAGGCCTGCACCCCAGCCCTAGAGTACCTGGAGGAGGTGAAGTTTGAAGCTCCTGTTCCCTCCCCCAGCGCACTATTGCACACGGTCACTGATCTGGCACAAATCCGGTGCAATCAATGCACACATTTGACAGATTAGGGGCTGGGGAGTCCATTCCAAATGATTCAGAAGTAAATCGAGGGGTTTTGAGGCAGAAATAAAACTTAGAAATAAAGATTGTTTAAAATCCAAGATGGCAGCCACCAGCGAACTCACACCACAAACGACAAAAATAAACAAAAATCCGAAAATAAAAAATAGCGATTTGGGATCTGGGGAGGTGGGGGACCTGAACCCTACCTTCAGAAACTGTGAAAAACAACTTTTAAATCATTTAACAAGCTACACCTGAAGTTCCCTTAGGAAATAATGGAGGGTTACTCACAATCACTGAAGTGCCTTGCCTTGTCAGCATTTTCACACAGCAGCTGAATGGAGAAAAGGATTTTCTGTCTCAGAATAGCTCCAAATGGACCAGCCTTGAAAATCTTCGGACTTCCAATCGGCTGGACACTGACTGTGACCTTTACCCCCACCGATCCTCACCACGCGTTTAGGGGCGGGAAATACAGCCTGCACCCTAAAACCCGTGACAAGGTCAGCGGGCAAGCGAAGTACCAGGAGAATGGACTCCAAGTCTAAGAAGGGGGCACACAGCAGGCTGGCTCCACAGATCCACCAAAGTTTCTCTGAGAAACAGCAATCCAGCTCTGCTGGACTGAATCCTTTCCTCTGACAGGGGACCACTGGAAAGGGTTCTCAAACATGCGCCTAAGCCATTGAAGGCACTGAAGCCATTGAAAAAATTTTAAGCAAAAAAATAAGAAAAGAAAGCAAAGCAATTCAAAAGACTTCTGCATGGATTGCTTGCAGAAATTGTAACTGGATATGTTTGCTAGCTCTCATGCTAAGGGGGAGGAGCATGTGCTCCAAAAAGTGTTGAATTTTTGCAACTCCCGGATTGTGGGTTGGGATTGAACACCTAGCATATGGAATCCGGAAGGGACGTAACAGAAGCAGGAATAATGAAACTGCATATCGTGTTGTGTTCATTGAGCTGCCATTCACCGCCAATGACTCACAGAAGTGTAACCTTTGATGGCTGGACATTTGTTTGTGCAAAGCAACAGTATTTTTACAGCTATCAAGTGGGAGTTTTGGTTTAGCATACTTACTGAGAGTTGGAGTTTCTTCCAGGTTTGCTTTTGTAAGCATCCTTTACTAATGCAAAAAAAACGTTTTCCAAAAATTGATGTAAGAATTAATTTGTGCTCTCCCTAGTCTTTTGTGTGAAAATTGTGATAAACTGGCAACTACATGGAATTTCACTGCACTATGGTTGGGACCAGTACTCCAAGGATTGTTCAGGTGCGTGCAAATTTTCTCTCATGTGAGCGACAAGTTCTAAAAATATTTTTTTGTGTGTGAGCAACAAGTTCTAGAAACCAACAATTTTCCAGATTTGCAAGTATTTTGTGAGCGACTATGGAAAAACAGTGAGCAACATTCCTAGAATGTATGAGCAATTGCTCACATACTTGGCTTAGAGGAAATATAGGTTGGGATCAAAATGTTCCCTCTAAGGATTGATGAGGTGTGTGCAAAAAAAAATATGCATGAGCGACAAGTTATATACTGCTATATAATAAAATGCTAGCCACGCATGCGCACTCCTATCTGCGTGTTCTGTGAGGTGTAGGTCCGTGGCCGCAGGAGTGTGCATGCGCGAGTCTTACTGGTATGTTCATGCTGTTCTTCCGTCTGTCCTGCTCCTTGCCTTGCCTTAGTGTATTTTTAAACTGAAAGACATGGCAGCAGCTCCTCTCACGATCCCCACCTGCGTCGGAAGTCCGATGCAGTCGGGGATCTTGAGAGGAGTCGCTGCTGCATCTTTCAACTTAAAATACACTAAGGCGAGCAGGGAAGACCGAAGCTTCAAAAAACATTTCAGGCGGCGGAGTGGCGGATGGAAATAACAAGGCTCCGAGGAGGACGCGCAGGCCTGGCATCGCCCGAGAATGACAAGCGCCGGACTCGCGCCACTTCCGTCCCCTTTCGTGGTGCCGCACCGGCGCTTGGCCTGAGCCGCCGCCGCCGCTTCCTCTCACCTCCGCCCGCGCTCAATTCCAGTCACGCCCACTGCATATTTTAGTGAGCGACACGAGAAAAATTATGAGCGACGCCAATGAAAATAGTGAGCGATCGCTCATGCGCTCAGCTTAGAGGGAACATTGGTTGGGACTGATAAATGAAAAATAAGTCATTGATTATATATTATAATGATCAGACACCTTAAACACCTTGTTATTATATAAGATATAGGTAGGGTGGGATTTGGAAATATGATATTTGCTAATTGGTTTATTATTAATGGATGAGGTGGGTGGGGGAGGGATTCTTTTATACTTTAATGATTATAAGTAAGAATGTCAAGTGATTTGTAAAAATTTTTGATTGAATATTATACACTTGTTGTAAGATATGAAAATGAATAAAGATTTAAAAAAAAAAAAAAAGTCTTATTCAGACAAGCATGTAAATGGCTGTTATTATGGCTATTACTCTTTTCTGATAGTCCCTTTAAATAACCACGCACTATCCCCCAAATTCTATAAACTTGCCCCCAAGTCCTAAAGTTATGTTTATACATCAGCCTGCTTAGCTGATGTATGTGCATAACTTGATTAAGTGATAGGCTTAATCAGTGTCAACTGGCAATTAACACATATTAACTGACGGTTAATTGGAGTGAATTGAAAGTTATATGCACAGCTTGGTAGGAACATAGCACAAAGTGGTATGCGCTTTGTGTAAAGAGTGTAGTTAAAAGTGGGTATGATTAGAGGCGGATCGGGGGCTGTTTATAAATTAGGCGCATGTTTTTCACTTAGGCACCTCTGCGTGCACAACTTAGGAGCAAGCATTAAGCCACGAAAATAGGGTGTATCTTAATAATGGGACACATAGCAGCACTAAGTGCAATTCTATACAGTATGTACACTTCTCCCTCTGTATTCGTGGTGATAGGGGATTAACATACCCACGAACACAGAAAAACCGCGAATAACTGGTTGGAACCCGGAGGGGTTCAGCAGTATACAGTGAGCGCCGGGATACTTGGAGTTACCCCGCCCTCCTCTTCTACAACATCTTCCACTGCTTCTTCCGCATCTCCCAATCCTCTTTCCAATACCTTGAGCTGCTCTACGGCTCATAATCAGAGCGACATGGAGCACATGTACTCCCCTCCACCCCCTTACTCAGGCTATGGGGAGATCTATCAAGACCCCTCAGCATGTCTCAGCACATCTACAGCCTTCTCTTTCTTACACATCCCCTTCTTACCCTTCCCCAAAAGCAGCCACAGATGGTGCGATTTTTCCAGTCATTTTGGACTATCCCAGCCTGTTCCAGCCTCAGTCTCAAAGGGAACTGCACAGCATGCCTGACCACAAGCCTTTCCCCTGCCCTCTGGAGTCAATTTGTGTGCCCCCCGCCTCTCACCTCTCTTTCCACAATTCACAATTTCATTCTAGAGGGCCCCACAATTTTCTCTGTGCACGCTGGGAAGCATCGATTTTCTCTGTGCATGCTGGGAAATGACGTAATTTGGGAGGGGAGGAGCCAGCATACTAAAAATCACAAATAAATTACATTATATTACATTAGTGATTTCTATTCCACCGTTACCTTGCAGTTCAAGGCGGATTACAAAAAGGATCCATCTGGCCATTTCCAGAGGAATTATAGAATAGTTAGGGAGTAGTCAACTTGGTTCATAGAGATGAGGTGGTTCTTGTGGCGTTAGGTTGTTTTAGAGAGTAGGGAGGCGTTAGGTTGGTTTTGATTGTTGGGTATCAGGGATTTTTTAAATAGTATGGTTTTTATTTTTCTAAATGTTCTGTAGTCAGGGGTCATTATCAGCAAAGTAGAGAGTTGGCGGTCTAATCTCGCTGCTTATGTGGCCAGGAGGCCATTATACAGCTTTTTCCGTTTGACTTCTCTGATTGGGGGGTATGTGAATGGAGCGTGGGTTCTCCTTTGTCTGGTTGAGGCGGTTCGGATTAGACGGTTGTTTAGGTATATTGGGCTGTTTCCGTTCATGGTTTTAAATAGAAGACAGTAGAACTTGAATTGTATTCTTGCTTGAATTGGTAGCCAGTGTGAATGGAGGTACGCCTCGGTGATGTGGTCATGTTTTCTCAGAGAGTAGATGAGTCTCAGGGCTGTGTTCTGGATTGTTTACAGTTGTTTAATCATGGTCGTGGGGCAGGGTAGATAGAGAACGTTACAATAGTATAGTAGACCCAGCATTAGGGCTTGAACTAGGATCTGGAATTGAGTTTTGTCGAAGAATTTTCGCAATTGTCTTAGGTTTCTCATGATTGCAAAGGATTTAACCGTGAATACGGAGGGAGGAGTGTATAACTTTTATAGAATCACAGCACCACACTGATTGGTGCCAATTTTTTAGGCGACATATAGAAGCTGGGTCTTAGGAGGAGTTATATGGTGGCAAGTCAAATGTGCGCAGACATTTCAGCACAGTGATAACTGAGCGCACAATTGCACGCACCGACAATTGCGCGAACGAGTTATATAGGTACTCCTAGAAACCCCTGCAATTAATCTTGCAGCGGAGTTGATAAGCATTTGCAAAGCCCTCAACTTCCCTTTCACAACTTCTAAGAATTCACGGTTGGTGGGTCGCGGTCCCGGTCATTCACGGTATTTTTAGACCGCGACAAATCAGGCAGGGGAGGCAAGAGAGGGCAGCTGGGGAGGCAGGAGATGGCAGCCGGAGTGCCAACGAGTGAAGGAAATCACTCACTGTATGCTCCAACCGCCTCTTCCTATACTAAAGTCGGGCCTTACCAATCAGGAGCTGCGTGTCAAAGCAGCTCCTGATTGGTAAGGCCTGACTTTAGTACAGGAAGAGGTGGTCGGAGCAAACAGCAAGTGATTTCCTTCACTCACCGGCGCTCTGGCTGCCCTCTCCTGCCTCCTCTGCCTTGAAACCGTATTCGCAGTTTTTCAAAATTCGCGGGGGACAATAATCCAACCTACTCAGGATCAATGTCTGAACCACAGTACAGAAATCATATGCTGGTAATATTGGCTTCAATCTATAACGCATTTGAAGTTGCATGTATCCCACCTTGATTATTTTTAATATTTGGTTTTCCATTTTCAAACAACTATCTAAGCACACTCCCAACATGGTATAAAAAGTTTAAAATAAAATCAGGCCCATGGTATCTGTCCCGTATCACCCTAAACTTACGTTCTAAAATGTGAAAAAGTAGTTCAAAGTCTTTCCTTGTTTTTGGATTCATTCTTCGCTCATATTCAATTCTAATGCGATCTTCTCTCTCTTTCTTTTTTCTTATCTCTTCTTCTAATTCCCACTCCAGTCTCCGCATTTTTTGAAGTCTTAACTCCTGAACTATTCTCTTTGCATGGAATCGCCTGAAATAGGTTTGTATTATTATCACCTGCATGTGAAACAAAAGGAAAGACTATTTAGAGATACAGGATATCAAAGAAATAATATCATCATCACGGTATCAATTGCTTCTCTATTTACAAATCACTGCAAATGAACTTATTATTTATAAAATACCACTGATGCATACATTGCAGACTTAGATATGAGGAATAAATTACATTACATTAGTATTTATGGGTCACTAATATGCCCCTGAAGGAGTTCAGTGCAATTTACAATTTAGAAGAGCATGGTCATATCCAGAGATTACATTACTTCATTAGGGCTCATGACACAGATAACTTAGTTTTTGTTCATGTAGGTGTATAATTATAGCATATGATTTGGAGAGAAGATGGGCTAGTTCTGGTGTTGTAGTCTTTACATTATGGGTTCTGATATGGGTTCTGATATGGGTGTCTCTTTCCCAGTTTCTAGGGAGCTTGGTCATTATCAGTTTTGCCACTCACATTCCTACCCATCTACTCAGTTCTATCTCTTCTGCTGTCGTCTTTCATCTCTCATATCCTCAACCTATCACTTTAGAAACATGATGGCAGATAAAGGCCAAATAGCCCATCCAGTACCTAGCATATGTGACAACCAGGGCCCATCATTTTTTAACACCCCCCCCCATCTGTATGAAAAACATGATTTTTAGTAACAATCCACACATCACACAAGAGCGTACCTAGGAAAAGGCAGCATCTTACATACTCCAGTGAGCAGTACAACATCAATACACCCATTGTAAAACTAAACAAGTCAGATTAGTACAGATCAATCCTATACGGTTAATCCTAACAGAAAGCCTTGTCTTTTCGAACACAAAGAACACAGAAAACACCTTTGCCTAGTATGGAATATATAATCACAAACTAACCCCTTCTTTTACAAAACTGTAGTGCGGTTTGAGCACTGGAGCTGTTACTACCACGGCCGGCGCTACGGCTCTACGGTTTTGTAAAAGGGGAGATAAAATAGAAATACGTAGACAAAGGTTAAATTGAACCACCAAGAAGCTGGAATCTGCATACAATGCAACACCACAGAAACAGCGATGCATGTCCTCTAAAGTAAAAAAAGTAAATAAATAGAAAATTTTTTTCTATCTTTGTCTTCTCTGGTTTCTGCTTTCCTCATCTTCTTGTCATTCTCTTCCTTTCAGCCACAGTCTGCCCCTTCTATATGGCATTGTCTCATCTTCTATGCCCCTTCCAGAAACTGTATGCCTCCCCCTTCCATCTCTCCCTTCACCCACATTGGTTTGGCATCCATCTTCTTCCCTTCCCTCCTCCAATGGTCTGGCATCTCTCCCCTCCTCTCCCCTTCCCTCTCCCACACTCCCATGGTCTGGCATTTTACTCTCTCCTCCCCCTTCCCCCACTTCCATCAGTATCTGCCCCCTTTCTTTCCCTTCAACTCAATTCCATCCTGTATCCTTTCCCCTTATGTCTCTCTCTCCTCTTTCCATGCATACCAATTCCATCAGCATCTGCTCCCTTTCCCTCCCTCCACCACCCTTCCATTCCACCCTGACCCCCCTTTCTCTCCCTCCACCACCCTTTCATACCACACTGCCCCTTTCTCTCCTTCCACCACCCTTCTCTGCTCCTTTCTCTTTCCCTCCAAACGAACAAGGTCCCACGATGACTGCATCTGTTGCCTCCGCTCCAGAAGACGTAAATGATGTTGGAGGAGGTGGACCGACAGACACAGGGAGTTGTGGCAAGGTCCCACGATGACTGCAGCTTCTGGACCACCCCCCTCCGTCACTTACATCTTCCTGAGCAGAGCCGGCAGACGCAGTCATCGCAGGACCTTCCCTTCCTGCACTTCAGTGTGGCTGCCGACTCTGCTCCGGAATATGTACGACAACTGTGCTGAGGTGCGGGTCCCATTGTAGAGCAGCACAGGAGGATCTGGACCCGGCCAGCTGTACACCCCCCTAGGGCTTGCACCCGGGGCAGTACGCCCTGCCCCTCCCCTGCCACGCCACGCCACTGGGCCCATCCAGTTTGTCCATCCACAGCATCCACTATCTCCTTCTCTCCCTAAGAGATCCCACATGCCTATCCCACACTTTCTTGAATTCAGACACAGAACATTCCATGCATATACCATCCTTTCTGTAAAAAGGTATTCCTTAGATTACTCCTAAGCCTATCACCTCTTAACTTCATACTATGACCTCTCACTCTGGAGCTTCCTTTCAAATTAAAGAGACTTGCCTCATGCATGTTTAATACAATGTAGGTATTTAAACATATCTCTATCATATCTTCCCCTCTCCCATCTTTCCTCTAAAGTATACATATTGAGGTCTTTAAGTCCATCCCCATATGCCTTATGACGAAGACCACCGACCATTTTCGTAGCCCTCCTCTGGACCGACTCCATCCTGTTTATATATTTTTGAAGGTGCGGTCTCCAGAATTGTACACAATATTCTAAATAAGGTCTCAAAGTCTTATAAAGTGGCATAAGTACCTCACTTTTCCTACTGACCATACTTCTCCCTATGCACCCTAGCATTCTTCTAGCTTTTGTCATCGCCTTTTCAACCTGTTTGGCCACTTAAGATCATCACATTCCATCACACCCAGGTTCCGCTCCTCTTCCATGCACAAAAGTTCTTCACCCCCTAAACAGTACCGTTCCCTCAGATTTTTACAGCCCAAATGCATGACTTTGCATTCCTTAGCAATAAATCTTAGCTTCCAAATTTCAGACCATTCTTCAAGTTTCGCCATCCAGCCCCATCATTTTGTCCTCATGAACATAATCCTCTGAGAATCCACTGTGTTTCTGATGCCTTCATCCATGCTGTAATTACGCCACTCCTCAAAAACTGGATTTGCAATACTGTCGTCTATGTCCAGAATTTATTTTTCTCCAGCACATATTCCCCCCTCAGTAGCTCTTCTTCAATAAAGTCAAAAGGTGTGGGTCCTCAACGCTTGCAGTAAGGAGAAGAAAAAGGCATAAGATCTTCACTAGTATTAATCACAGAAGAACAAGCTAACGATTTAGCTCCTTCTCAGGCCTTGCATTACAATCTCAATGTTAAAAAAATCCTGCACAATCCATTAATTGGGGACTAGAGCTAAGTTTAAGCAATATTGTTTCTTTTTTTAAAATAATCTTCATAATGTTATTATTTTATGCTTAAAGCTTTCTGTACAAGTTTAAGCTTGATTGTTTAAATATGAAAATGATAAATAAATTATATATATATATATATAAAATCCTGCACTAAGGGCTCCTTTTACTAAGCAGCGATAGCATTTTTAGCGTGCTCAAAATTGCCGCGCACGCTAAACCCGCGCTATGCAGCTAGAACTAACGCCAGCTCAATGCTGGCATTAGTGTCTAGTGTGCGCAATTTAGCGCACGCTAAAACCGCTATCACAGCTTAGTAAAAGGAGCCCTAAGTGTCTAGTCTTCTGTGCACTTTTCTGCCTCTATACCAAGTCCCTCCTCGAGGGCTGCGATCCACTCAAGTTTTCAGGATTCCCCCAATGAATATGCATGAGATCTATTTGCATGCACTGCTTTCATTGTTTGATAATAGATCTCATACATATTCATTGGGGAAATCCTGAAAACCCGACTGGATAGCGGCCCTCGAGGAGGGACTTTGACACCCCTGGATTAATGGAAGCCTTTTACTAGCTTGCTTGCGTCTCTAACTCTTCCAGGTTGATATTCACAGAATATGGTAAAAACCAGGATCCTCATTGACTTATATTGAGATCTTCTTTTTCTTTAATCTGCTGAAGGCCAGCCTCCCTCATGCAGATTCTTTACACCACAGGTGTCAAAGTCCCTCCTGGAGGGCAGCAATCCAGTCAGATTTTCAGGATTTCCTCAATGAATATGCATGAGATCTATTTGCATGCACTGCTTTCACTGTATGCTAATACATCTCATGCATTTTCATTGGGGAAATCCTGAAAACCCGACTGGATTGCGGCCCTCGAGGAGGGACTTTGATGCCCCTGCTCTATACTGAATAACTAATATGTGCATTACCATAGGATTTAAATGATTTGTACACTAACATCTACCCAAGGCTTTGCACACTTACCTCATGCCTTATATGAGCCGTCTGGATCTTTGCGTTCACAATCTAAGCAACAGCTGGTTGTTCCGTCTATACGGACTATATTTAAACCAACTATTCGTTCCAGGGTTTTTGCTATAGCGGGTCTTCAGTTATGAAAACACCCTTCCAGAAAATACTCATCAAATCTCTTCCTTTTTACTTTTCCAGAAACCTTTTTAAATCTGTGATGGGTTATAATGTGATCAGAATCTGACATTATTGTTTTATTATCTATTTTGAGGGATATGAATGTTTAAATAATTAATGACCCTGCTACTTTAGATAGATTCTGAGCCCAGTGGGACAGACAGGGGTAATACTTTGAGTGCCTTATTGTTAACCGCTTAGATAATGTCCCCCGCCCACCTTTCACAAAACCGCAGAAGTGGTTTTTAGTGCAGGCCGGCGCGCTAAATGCTCTGCGCTGATCCCGCCGCTCACAGGAGCCCTATGAGTATTGAGCAGCGCAGAGCATTCAGTGCATTGGCCTATGCTAAAAACCGCTTTCGTGGTTTTGTAAAAGGGGAGGAGGTTGATAGGCGGTATATAAGTACCTAAAATTAATTAAATAAATGCACAAAACTCAATCCTATGTAGGACACACACAAAATTGTGTGCAAAAGATTAGCTACCTTTTACAAAAAAACCAAGCATACTTTACTGCATCAGCCCTTCTGTGTGCATAATGAACAATATGTAAGCTAAGTTTAAAAAAAAATCATTCACTTACTGCTTTCAGTCTTCGTGCATGGTATTGAGCTGCTGTCACATACTTTCCTGGTTTTATTAATTTGTCAGTAAGGTTTGACACATAGCACCCAATCTTGGTCATTTGTGTAGATGTTGTATTTGTACATTGTTGGTCTCTTTTTTTTTCAAAAACAGTCTGTTTGAAAGAGTAACAGAAACAATTATTTGTCATACTTCTAAACCATTAACCATTCAAAGGTGTGCAAAATCCATGAACAGGGCATGAGATATAGTTAAATATGATTAACTATCACCTCTCTTTGAGTAACCTAGAAAGGCTTTTTGCAGTATTTGAAAAATTGCAGTATACCAAATACTTCAGCATATTAAGCCACCAGCCTAGCTTAAGAATTTCTGCAATAAAAGAGATGCAAATGAAAAAAGGTGGTTGGAAAGAGATACCTAAAAAATTACTAGTAATCATGTAGTACATGTAATCACCTGCTTCTGCGAAGGGGAGGCTGAACTAGTAGTTACCGCCCTCTCCCCAACTACGCCTAATGGCACAAAAACGCTCTAAATGCGGCAATTTTGCAAAAATTGGGCATGAATCCATACTAGGAGACCCCAAGGACTCCAATCCCGCAGTTTTCCTGGCAAAATTTAGAATTTTAAAGAAGCGCGGCTTTGTAAAAGGAGCCCTAAATAAAAGCACTTAGCACAGAAGGTGTTTTGAACTTATGAATTTTTACACAATACCTAGTTATCTACCAACTCAGAAATACACTTGGTCTGGGTTTGTGGCTAGGGCAGATGAAGGTTTGACTCCACTATTGAGCCTAAGCCCAGCCACAATCTGTAGATCAGCCCAGACAAACCATGCCCTATCCTGAACCACACCACACTTTAAGGTGGTTTTCTAAAATTGCTATTTGCATATGGAAATGCTTCTAAAATAACCCCCACAATCTCTTAAGTATGATTTTTGAAAATCCATGTATATACATGAACTACATTGTTAATACATATTTAAATTTTTTATTTTTTTTTTTATTCTTTATTCCTTTTTAATCATTCAACAAGTGTACATAGGCTCAAAAACAACACTTGATAAATCCATCAAGATAATAACAATTGTATATATATATAAACCCCTCACCCACCCTCCCTTTCAATACTATTCTTAATTCATTTAACCTTCTTATTTCCTTTTACCTTTTTCTTCAATTATACAATCCCCCCCCTTCCCCTCCGTTAATAATTTATGTTAAAAATGGTGTTTATTCATTACAAAACAATGCTAATGGCTCCCATATTTTATTAAACCTTTTATAATTTCCATATTTAATTTTTAAAGGTCAAATAAAATATTTTATGTGATCACCTGTGCATCCCTACAAAACATTTCAATTCCTCTGTCTGGACGTCTTTTAGGCAAAGTTTGTGTTCCTGCATTATGAAATTCTGCTCCTGTTATTTTGTGCCTGTATCCACCCAGAAATGGTTTATGACATGTCAGTCTTTCCATCTCAACTACCACATCTTGAAATGTGCCAGCATCTGCATAAACAGAACAGCCCAATACGTTAACAGGAATATTACAAAATAGAGCACTTTTTTATTATTTAATTATTATATTCCGCATATCCTACAACTCTCTGCGGATTACAAATTATTCAGGTACTCAAGCATTTTTCCCCTATCTGTCCAAACAAGCTCATACTCTATCTAATGTACCTGGGGCACAGGGGGATTAAGTGACTTGCCCATGGTCACAAGGAGCAGTGCGGGATTTGAACCCACAACCCCAGGGCACTGGGGCTGTAGCTCTAACCACTGCACCGCATACTCCCCTCTAATCACTGCACCACACACTCCCCACATCTTATACCTAGATTGTTTTCAAGAAAAATCATCTACCTGTTTGAACTCTGACCATGATGACATCAGGCATGTTGTAATCTTGCAGGAGCTGAATTGGTTTAATTGGATAATTTTTGGAGTCTACAGATAACAACTCAAGTTGAATAGTTCCATGAGGTCTAACTCCAAGATCCAGTAGAGTCTCCATATCATTAACTTCTCTGCCTAAACAAAAAGTTAAGTCAGTCAATATGTTATGGCTTTTTTTCAAGCAGACCTAAATTATTTGGTCTTCCTTAGGGTGAATTATAGGCCTTGGTACCCAACAGAGCCCCAGTTAACTGCAGCAACTGAGGAGTAAAGTGTAAGTGTAAGTGTGTGTGTAAGTGTAAGTGTGTGTGTGTGTAAGTGTAAAAGTGCAAAAGTAAGTGTAAAAGTGTAAGTATAAGTGTGTGTGTGTGTGTGTGTAAGTGTAAGTGTGTGTGTAAGTGTAAAAGTGCAAAAATAAGTGTAAAAGTGTAAGTGTAAGTGTGTGTGTGTGTGTGTGTGTGTGTGTATAAGTGTAAGTGTGTGTGTAAGTGTAAGTGTGTGTGTGTTAGGGGGATGGGGGGCAGGGAAAGAGGAAGGAAGTACAAAGCCTCTGCAAGCCAGCCAACAATCTCATTTCCTGCAGCTTGTGCAAAAATGTTTTTATTTTTGATTTAGGGTCCCTTTTACAAAGTCGCAGTAGCACTTCTCCCATGGCAAATGCATCAAATTACTAGTAATCATGTAGTACATGTAATCACCTGCTTCTGCGAAGGGGAGGCTGAACCAGTAGTTACCGCCCTCTCCCCGACTACGCCTAATGGCACAAAAACGCTCTAAATGCGGCAATTTTGCAAAAATTGGGCATGAATCCATACTAGGAGACCCCAAGGACTTCAATCCCGCAGTTTTCCTGGCAAAATTTAGAATTTTAAAGAAGTGCGGCTTTGTAAAAGGAGCCCTAAATAAAAGCACTTAGCACCATAGGAACTGAACGGGCTTCAGTGTATTTGCCGCAGAAGTGCTACCGAGGTTTTGAAAAAGGGGTCCTTAATTACTTTTCAATTCCAAGATGAAGGAAAGTTACATAAGACAGAGAAAAAAAAATCTCCTACAGAAATTTAAAGCAAAAGTGTTAATCTTGCAAAGGTCTCTAGAAAAATTAAAACTTTGGACAAAAGTGTAGAAGTAAACTGATAAGCAAGATTTATGTTTGGTTTTTTGCTCAAAATTTAAATATAATCCAATAAAGGTAATCAAAGATGGCAAATCTACCACCTTCACTTGAGACCTTCCTGTCTCTCCCATGCTCCACCTTGAAGAAAGAAAGAACAGCCTCCCTAGTGAGCATGACCAAGAAATGATAATCAAAATTATTTAAATCAAATCATTCTGACCACAGTAAGAATAAAAATATGTAAGTAGAAAGCATACAGAAGTGTACGAATTTAACACATCATAAATACATTTCATACCTTCAAACATGATTAGAATTACTATCCGTGGTATTTTTAGATAGGATGAAAAGTATTCTTTGAGGTTTCCCGCAGTATGGCTAATGGCAAAAGCCCTTGTTATCACGTGACCATCTGGGAGTAACATGATTTTAACTGGAAAAAGACACACAAAAAAATTCTAGCTATAATTACAACTTCACAGACAATCCTGCAAAAATAAGGAAATGAGAATGAAGTATTTACAAAACAGCCTATTGCTTATTATTTTTAAATCTATTACACTAACAAAATACAATGCAAACTATAAACACTTATTGCTGAAAAAAATGGTGTTATTTAATTGAAAAGATAATCATCTATTAAATGTTCATTTTGGTGGCAGTTTTACAATGTTATAAACTAGAAATGTCAGTAGCAGACAAACATGGTATCTCTTTAACTATAAGACATGTATGATCTGGCTTAGAAAATTATCTGATATTCATGCAGCTTTAGCTAACATGAGGCACGTCTTGTCAGCCAAATCTGACTGGGTGACCAGAGAGTTAGATCAAAGGAGAGTGCTAGATGTGGTGTACTAAGATTTTAGCAAGGCCTTTAACACAGGTCCACATAGATAACGTGACCATTTATTTTTTTTCATCAAAACGGGACATCTATTAATTTTCAGTTTCGCCCTAGCCCCACTCCTTCTGTTACCCTCCCCAGATCCTGTCAGTTCTCCTTTGTACCTTGTTCCAGGACTCCCTCTCTCTCCCTCCTCTGTTATGATCTTTCATCTCTCTATTCTTCCTCAAGGTCTCTCCCCCTCTGTCTGGACCTCCCATAGGCCTGTATCTACCTCCTTTCCGCTTTGGTCCAGGCCTTCCTTTTCTAGTCTTTCTTCTGCTTACAACCCACCCACCCCTTTCTCTGCCTCTTTCTCTCCTTCCTTCTTGTCCCCCTCACTGCTTTCCAGCTTTTCTCCCACCCCCCTCCCCCCGAAGCCAACCAGCCTGTCTGCCTGCCTCCCCCTCACTGCCTTGCAGCCTTTGCCCCACCCCCTCCCCCGAAGACCGCCAGCCCTCCTTTCCTCCCTGCCGCGCTGAATATGAGAAAGCTCAGCAACCAACAACCTGCCTGCCTGTTTGCCTCCTTCTCTCCGAAGTCTGCCTCCCTCCTTCCGATTCTTCTACCCCCTCCCATCTGCCACCACACGCTGCTACTTCTTGCCCACCGCAACTGCAGGAAAGACATGTCCAGGTGCCAGCCTAGAAGCCTTCGCCCCAATGTCAATTCTGATGTCGGAGAGAAAATTCCGGGCTAGCTCAGGGGTGGGCAAACCTTTTGACTCGTAGGCCACAATGGGTTCTTAAATTTGACAGGGGGGGCCGGACCAAGAGCAGATGGATGGAGACATTCACAACAAAGCAAGAGAAAATACTGTTAAAGTACAGACAATTTCAATCACAGCTCTGACTCTTCCACAATTCTAAAACAAAAACGCCAAAATGTCCAGCCCTGAAACTCAGAAGGGAAGCTGCACTTACTCAGCCTCCGACTGAACAGCCACAGTTACTCCTCAGGGCGAGTGAGATGTTGGCTCACGCGGCAGAGAGGTGGTGGGGCTCGGCCAATGAGAGCACGCCTTGCGCCACACGCTGCGCCCCCAGCATTGCCCTCCCAGGAGATCAGCCCAGCCGCGCACCACTTCTGGCGCCTTTCCTCTCAGCAGTGGGTCCCCTTGTTCTCAGCGCAAGGGACGCTCATGACCCTGTACCCGCTGTGTCGGCCTGACAAATTCGGCAGCCTGATATGGCCCGCGAGCCGTAGTTTGCTCATGTCTGCCCTAGTTCAAATAAAAGGGATGGAGGGAGACTTGGGTTCCAAGAACTCAGAACTCGAGTTGCCTCGTAAACTTAGACCTAATGTCTGTTGCGAGGTCGCGGAGGCAAGGGAAGGAACCTAATGGACAAAATGAAGAAAGGAACCCTATTTTCCATTAGAGGTAAACAGAAAAATCTGATAAAACCTATATGCATGGAGGCTGAAAGATAATAAATGACCACCTAGAGTCAGTTGAATCTAAATATATGCGATGGATACGCCAAAAAGATTCAAGAACCAAATAAGAGAGGCTACTGGCTAATGCACCCATATGAAGCAGCCGACCCAACAAACAGTTGAAATCAGTCCTATCCTTGAGTAGATATGAATGAAAAGGGAAAGGAATTTCATAATCAAATAAAAGCAGGATTTTCTTGAAAAGAATTATCATAGAGAAGCCAATGCTATGGACCATAAAATCAGAACAACATAGTGGCTTACTGAGAAGAAAACCAGCCCCCCGATAAAATATTTATAATAATAATATTATTATGTAAGTTCTCACGAAGGGTGAAAAAGTAATGTAATAAGCATTTAACAAAAAAAGTAAACAGTTAAAACAGCAAGGAGAAGAATATTATCAAAACAATATGCTAGTAAGATGAAACCCCTCAGAGATTTAACAAGGAAAGTGAGAATGGACTTGTGTAATATCCCTGTAAAAAACCAAAGTTGGTTAAGTGGTTTTGAGTGCTGTTGGTTTTTTTGGGTTTTTTTTAAGTCTTCTCAAGAGGAGCTTAGTAAGGACAGACCACAAAAAAAGGAGGCCTGAGCCCATGAAAGCGTATGTGCAGAAGGAAAGTAGTTGAACTTTTAAAACTATGACCCCTGGTAATGGCTCGTTAAAAACTGGGGAATCAAAATACAGTCAAACCTCGGTTTGCGAGTAACCCGGTTTGCGAGTGTTTTGCAAGACGAGCAAAACATTCTCGCAAAACATTCTCACAAAACGTGTCTTGCAAACCGAGTGTTGACTCGATTTGCGAGCACCCCCCGATAACCGGCATCGCCCCCCCCCGCTCGCAAAGGGCCCCCTCCCACTCGAATCGGCACCCCCCCCCCCCAGCGAGAACAGGAACCAACTTTAACTCACCCCCCCTTTGGCACCGGCACGCAGCCCACAAGAGCCGGTGCCGCTTGAAGATCTTCTTCCCAGTCTCTGCCGGCTTTGAGCATGCATCTGCGCAGATGCATGCTCAAAGCCGGCAGAGACTGGGAAGAAGATCTTCAAGCGGCACCGGCACTGGCACTTGTGGGCTGCGTGCCGGTGCCAAAGGGGGGGTGAGTTAAAGTTGGTCGGGAGAGGGGTTCCTGTTCTTGCTGGGGGTGCCAGATCACGTGGGAGGGGGGACTTTGCGAGCGGGGGGAGAGCAGCGCCCTGGCCTCGGGGGTGGGGGCGTGGGGGGGTGGGAACGTATCAAAGCGAGTTTCCATTATTTCCTATGGGGAAACTCACTTTGATAAATGAGCATTTTGGATTACGAGCATGCTCCGGGAATGGATTATGCTCGTAATCCAAGGTACCACTGTATATAAAACTAGTGTTTTAGCCCGTTACATTCGTTACAGTAACGGGTGCTAGAATAGTCCCATCTATACCCTGACCCTGACTCTGACCCCACCCATGCCCCGCCTCTATCATGCCCAGATCCTGCCTCCCACTGATCCCAGTCTCACCACCTCACCTTTCACCATTTCCTTTGTACCCTTTTGGCCCTCATAGATCCTCCATTGCATTTATCACCTGACAGGGTCTTTACTTACCCGAGACGGCAGCAGCAGTCCTGACGTACCAACCTTTCCGCCCTCAGTGCCCCAAAGCAGCAGTGGTCCTACCTTTTCCATCTCTCCCTTTCCCCCTTTCACACCCTCTACCATCTCTCTCTGACCCTGTTTCACCCCTTTTGCCATCATTCCCTTTCCTGTCCCCCTCTGTCCTTCCCCAAGACCATCTCTCTCTCCTGCCCCCTCCCCACTCCCTGAAGTCTATCTCTCCCTATTCCCTACCATCTCTCCTTGTCCCCCTAGTAGCCCCTCTGTCCTCATCCATCTGTCTCTGTCTCTCTCTCCTTTCCTCACTTGAGTCCAACATCTCTTCCTTCTCCCACTCCTTCCCCCAAATCCATCACCTCCTGCCTCTGCGGAGCTCTTGCAGCTCTTCCTCATCCTCCTCCAGCCAGGCTTTAGCCATCTACACTGGCTCCGGGCTCGGCCGCCACAGCCTGCAGCCACCTCGGGGGTTAGAGAGAGAGAGATTCTCGTGTGCGCTGGGAAAGGGTGCACAGGGGGGGAGGGGGCCATGATGGCGGCAAAGTTACAGTGAGGGAGGGAGTAGAAGTGCACATGCGCACTCTTGCCCACGGGGCCCTACAGCTCACGGAAAACGGAACACAGGTGGGAGTGCGCATACGCGCTTAGGGTTTTATTATCTTAGATATTACCCAAGTAGGAGTTTTCTTTTTACGATATCCATGTAAATGTATTGTAAAATATAGATCCAATACATACATATTCTTTGAACCATCTCAGTTAACAGGTTTTCTCACCATGAAATGCCTTGAAGGGGGTCCAATAACATCAAGTTAAATTTAATAGTTAATCCTGTAACCACAGTCAGGAAATTGCTATCTTATTGTTTAATTGGATGATTCCATTTTCCTCTTTTCACTCATTAACATTCTTGGATCTATAATAATGGACTAAAGATTGATTAAGAAAACTATTTTCTTTGTATTATATATTCATTTATTATATATTGTAATGTCTTTCTCAATATTCTGAACAAGAAGTTTTTTCTTGATTGTTTTTGTGTTAAATATAAATAAAGAATTAAAAAAAAAAAAAGAAAGATATTACCCAAGTAAAATAAGGACTGGAGAACGAGCTATGATAGATGTGGTCCCTAATATAAGTGCCAACTTTCAAAACCAACTTTCTGGACGTCCAGCAGGACTTCTAAGCTGCAGGGTGTTCAGAGCTCAAAGGGGCGTGTTATGGGCGGGCATCAGGCAGGCTTGGACCTGGACATCCTGCAGCAATAATTGAAGTTTCCCAGGACATTCAAGATGGAACTTAGATGCCCAGAGTTAGATCTATTTTAGATGTGTCTAAGTGCCCCAAAGGTGCCCAAGCTGACCAGATGACTACTGTATACATTAAGGTATGAACCGCGCCCCATTCCCCTAATGCTCACAAACCCCCTCCCACCCCTAAAATATCCTATTTAAAGAGTACATTCCTGTCCAAGCTCCACTGGCTTCCTGTAATCTCCAGGGTCCACTTTAAATGTGCCTGCTTAACCTTGAAGATCCTACACGGCATCCTCCCTCCTTTTATTCCATTATCCTGGAATTCCTCAAATCCAAATTCAACTAGATCCGCCCAAAAACTAAAATTATCCTTCCCCTCTTTAAAAGGCATAGCCCATGTTGGTAAACTAGGGTCTTCCCTCCCCTTCAGAATCACGGAGCTCTGGAATAATCTTAGCTCCCCACTTCGTAACTTGAGCTCCCTTCAACTATTCCGTAAGCATCTGAAAACTTGGCTGTTCTTTAAAATGTAACTTTTCTTTCCCTCTCTGATATACTAAGCCCTCTAACCTCTCTTCATACTTTTTCTATAATTCCATTGGAGTTCTGTTCTTTCCCAATTCTTGTAAACCGTGCCGAGCTCCACGTTGTGGAGATGATGCGGTATATAAACCCAAGGTTTAGTTTAGTTTAGTTTATGGGGAAGCCTAGTACAGCATCACACAGGTGTCTTAAGTAGCCTGGTGGATGGGCTAGTGAGCCATAGAAGAGAACCCAGGCCCATAAGACACTCTAACTATTACATTTATTGTGGAAAGTGTGAGGCCACTAAAACCCATCGAAATCTTATAAGATTCCACTTGCAGCTTAAAGCCTATTAGGGTAGGAGTCAGGTGAGTATAGTAGGTTTTGGAGGGCTCACCCTAAATTATAAGAGGGTTTTGGCGAGATGTGCATGAGGCAGCCTTTATGTGAAGTTCACAGCAGTGCCCTCTAAGGTACCCCCCTGCTCTATTGGTATGTCTGTACGGCCAGTCCGTTACAATGCTGGCTCCTCCTACATCCACATGGTCTGCATTTGGATGCTTAGACGCATTTGTGGTCGAAAATGCCACATAAAGATTGATGTCTTATTGGCCAAGGCATCCAAAAAAAAATCCAGGACGTTCAAAAATAGCTGGTTTTCCATGTCTAGCGGTAAATGCACAAAGTCAGACTTGGGCCCTCTTTTACTAAGGTGCGCTAATCGATTTAGCACATGCTAAACACTACCACGTGCATGTTAGTCTATGGATGCGTTAGCGTTTAGCACACGCTAATTGGTTAGCGCACCTTAGTATAAGAGGGGGTTAGGCTCACTATCGAAAATGCCCCTCCACGTACTTAGGATTGCCAAATGTTTCTGTGCAATGCTTTTTTTTTTTTAATTCATTCTTTTTTAGAAAAGCAACAGTTAAGTATGCTCACTCATCAGAAATCCAATAATACATCCCTATGATCTGTTACGGAAGAACCATGTGGACATGCGTGGAATAAATATCAGACACGGAACAAAATCTAATATAATAAAGCCCTAAGCACGCATGCGCACTCCCACCTGCGTGCTCCCATTTTCCGTGAGCTGTAGGGACCCGCAGGTAGGAGTGCGCATGCGCGGGGCGGCGCGGAGCCTGTCGGCCACGGCGGCTCTTGCCGTCTGAAGGAAGGAAGGAGGAAAGGGGACGCGGAGAGGAGGTGATTCGTCTCATAGAGCCGCAAACCTTCGCTCCAAGAGAGATCATTACGGCGCCAAGGAGGAAATCAAAAAAAAGGCAACGGCACCTGCACAACAGCCGAACGTTACCGTCACGTGACACCATGGCTGAAATCCACGTAGGCATCTCAGCGGCGCTCCCATCAAGGGTTAGCATTGTTTTCTTTCAATCCCAGAATGTTACGATGAGGTGGAGGTGGGCTCCTCACGAGTTGCCATTTTCGTCTATACCTTTAATAAAGGGGGAGGGAATGCTGCTGCACAGGGAAGTGGGGTAAGGGTAGGTAAATGTTGCTTCACAAGGAAGTGGAGTTGGAGGACATGATGCTGCTGCACAGGGAGGGAGGGGGGGGAAGACAAAGGGGGCCAGGGAGCAAACGTGCTTTGCTTTGGGGGAAGGGGTGTGCTGGGGGGCCAGGGAGCAATCTTGCATTGCTTTGGGGAGGATAAAGAAGGGGGCCATAGAGAAAGACAAAGAAAGGCAGGCAGGCAAGGGGCCACAGAGAGATGGAAAGACAGCGGACAGGGAGAGAGACAGAAAGAAAGAAAGACAGACAGTGGGAGGGAGAGAGATAGAAATAAAGAAAGAGACAGGGGCAGGGAGAAGCACAGACAGAAAGAAAGACAGACATACATATATTCTAGCACCCGTTAATGTAACGGGCTTAAACACTAGTTATACTATAAATTCATATGGACTTATTTAGACTTCAATATCAAACAGTATTCATACAGTTTAAAAATAAGTATAAAAATGCTAATTTAAAATAAATTATTAAAAGAAAAACAAACAAAATCTCAATCAATATATTTAACCAATAAAAAAGAAAACCCACAAAAAAATGTAGTTTACCTGTTGCAGTTGCATGTGATATCACAGGAGTTGGTGCAGGAGTATGAATTCCTAAGGAAGGAAATGGCTCTGAAGTTTCCTGTTTCATTCCAATTGTTATGTCATAGCGTACACCTGGACGTTTCCGTATTTCTATAATTGGCTCCTGGCCTGTACTTGGATGCTTCTCTTCTCCTAGAGTTGATTCCTGATCTGTTCTCAGATGCTCTTGCTCTCCGATTATTTGTCCCTCGTCCACTGACTCTATGTCATCACTCAAATGTTCTTGCTCTCCTTGAGATGATTCCTGATCTATACTCAGATTTTTCAGTTCTTCTACAGTTGGTTCCTGGTTTGGAGCTAGACATCCTTCACCTGTAATAGCTGGATCTTGTTCTGTAAGCGTTGCTTCCTGATTTACATTGAATCCACCCTGTGGTTCTTGGTCTATCCTTGGATGTTCTCCAACAGTTGGCTCCTGAGCTGGGCTGAGTTGTACCTCCTCTGTTCTCAAATCGTCCTGGTCTAAATCAAGTTGCTGTAATATTTCATTCTGTTCTTCTGTTAATAAAGGACTTTCTGCAATATCATCATGCTTATCCTTAGCATTTTCCTGAGCTGATGAAGCTACTTCTTCTGTACCTTCTTTGTGACTATCAGACTCTGCCACTGTATCCTCCATAACCTTTAATTAATAATATATTTTAAACCACATTGGTAAATATACAGAACACATTTAGGGCTCCTTTTACTAAGCTGCGATAGCGTTTTTAGCACACACAGGATTTTAGCGTGCACTAAACCCGCGCTACGCGGCTAGAACTAATGCCAGCTCAATGCTGGCGTTACAGTCTAGCGTGTGTGCTAAAACCGCTATCGCAGCTCAGTAAAAGGAGCCCTTAGAGGTAACATACTGTACATACATCATTTAGATTTACACCATATTTTCAGTTTTCTCCTTTTATTAGGCTGTGCTAGAGGTTTCTACCGCAACCCGGAGCGCTAAATACTCCGATGCTGCTCCAGCACTCACAGAAATGAGCAGTGTTCAAGGCCCAGTTAAAAGCCCACCTCTTCGAGAGTGCTTTCAACGCCTAACTCCTCTCACCTTGGGCTCTGAATTCCCAACCCTACGTGTCATGTCTGTCTGTCCAAGTTAAATTGTAAGCTCTTCTGAGCAGGGACAGTCTATAAATGTCAAAATGTACTGCGCCGCATATACCTTTCTGAGCTATATAAGTGATTAGCAGTAGTATGAGCATCGGAGCATTTAGCGCTCCAGTAGAAACCTCTATCACGGATTAGTAAAAGGGGGGGAGGGGGTTAGTCGCCTAAAAAGGACAATTCAAAACGCATTAAATAAGAGTTTCTTTCAATTATCTACACCCTTTAAAAGTGAAAAAAAATTATAGAAATATTCAAAAAGCAATTAAGAATTCAAAAAAATTCCTGAGGATATTAGCATTCACATCCCTTGAATCAGTGCTTGATAGAAGCCCCTTCTGCATCAATGATAGCCAATTTGCCTGAATGATTGATGGCTATCAATTTTGCACGGCAGGATGGTCAGGTTTTGTTCTTTTCAGCAGAATAGCCCAGTGAGAGGCTGGGGATCATTTGTGGACTGCATTATCACAGGCTTTGACAGGGCTTCATGCTTAGGATCATTCTCCTGCTGAAAAGTGAATCTTCTCCCCAGTTCCAGAACTAGGGCACCCCAGCAGCTTTTACTCCATGATCTGCCTGTAATTGCATAATCCATCTTTCCCTCAATTTTCACAAGTCTCCCTGTCCCCATTGCTGTACAGCATCCCCACAACAGAATGCTGCTGCTACCTAGCGGCAGCTTAAACATTAAGCAAACTAGATGGCCACCGAAGGTGGCAGCTTCTGGGGGCAGAACAGCAAAAAAAAAATAGATCCCGACATTCACAAATACAAACCATCAGCAAGTAACACCTACAGGAAGCCTATTTGCCCAAATAAATGGCTTTTGGAAACTGCCCTCATTTTTGAGGTAATAATATAAATAAATGGGTGCTTCCATTTAGGCATCCCGATGATATGTGGTGATAGCCTAATCTACATCTGGATTCCATTATAAAACACCAAACAATGGTTTAAAAAACAGTTTTTCAGACACGCCCCCCCCCCCCCCGGCTTAATTTGAACCCCCCAAGCAGCAAGGCCTTTCAGAGAATCATACAGGTCCAGGCCAGGAGAGAGTCCTAGAATGCATAGTACTGTAAAAAAAAAAACCCAGATATAGAAGCAGTTGAGGCAGAATTTTAGTTATAAAAAAGGACAAACTTGTTTATAATTAAGGAAAATTAATATAGGGCTCCTTTTACAAAGGGTGTGTTAGCACACGCTAGACCTTAACAACAGCATTGAGCTGGCGTTAGTTCTAGAAGCGTAGCGCAGGTTTAGGGTGCACTAAAAATGCTAGCGCACCTTAGTAAAAGGAGGGAAGGGGTAAAACGCGGACCTCGCGGATCTAAACCCGCACGTCTGAGGTCCATGCCACTTGTAGTTAGTTTCTGGCTCTGACAGACCTCGGTGACAATTTAGTGCTGACGGATCCGTCTCAGCATAGGGAGGGGAAAGTATTAGGATCCGTCAGCGCTACAATGTCATCGAGGTCTGTCTAAAGGATTCCTTTTAGAGCCGCTCCAGCACTAGCACTAGTCTCTGGCTCCGACAGACCTCGGTGACATTTTAGCGCTGACGGATCCTAATACTTTCCCCTCCCTATGCTGAGACGGATCCGTCAGCGCTAAATTGTCACCGAGGTCTGTCAGAGCCAGAAACTAACTACAAGCGGACCTCAGATTTTTAAGGACGTGCGGGTTTAGATCCGCGAGGTCCGCGTTATACCCCTTCCTGTAAATGGAGCCCTTAGTGTTTTGTTAAAAATATTTAACTTTGCATAATATTACCATGCATAATACAAAGATATACATTTCCCAGAACTAACAATGAAAATCAAAGCCTTGCTACATTAAATGAGCAGAAAAATCTGTATAATGAGCAGCAGCAAAATATGATGCATTCACCCTCCAGGCTAGAAATTAATCTGACAGACACCAACACCTGAAACCTGTCCGTCATTGCTCTTTCTGTAACCTGTACTGTGTTATTTTTCTGTTACTACTGTACTATTTTCTTACAAAGCTTATTTCAATCCGTTTATATACTATTAGGCAGTCTGGGAACTTGTTATGCCAAAAAAAGCTTTCCAAATCTTCAGTCACCCAAATTGCTCCTCCACATTTTAAATTTGCCCGTTTGGATAAAAGTCTTCGATCTCGACAGTCACCTGAGAACCTTAACACTGCACATAAGTCCTTCAACTAGGTCCAGCTTTCATAGCTTACTTGAAAACGGGAGGAACAGGCACCGGCCGCGCGAGCGCTTCTGCCGACTTCCTAAAACTCTGTTGTGAGCGGTGCCATAGCAACGGGCCGGCTTCGCGCGACCGAAGGGCTTCCCGCAGCTGGCGAACTCTCGCGATAGGGAAGATGGCTGTACACGAAGCTGCTGAACTGTGTGGCTAGGTTGCGCTAGGAGTACTGATAATATCTATACACTGCTACTTAGGAATAAGACGATAATTTTGCAGTGAATGTTGTCAACCTGTGAGGGCTGGCCCAACTAGTAGGCGAAACTAGGCTGGCGCCTAGGGGAGCAGCTTCGGGGGGGGGGGGGAGGTTTAAAAAACAACAAAAAAAAACCCCCCAAAACAGCTGCAATCTAACAAGTAGACTCTCAGTTATCTGGCACCCATGGGAATTGGACGAGAGGTGTTCAATAATTTATCTACCCGAGTATGAAAGAAAATATGGTAGCAAGCTGTTAAAAACAAGTCTGTGCATGTTGTGACATGTCTCAAGGTTACTCGTGCACAGTTCTGGCTCAGTGCGAGTCTAACCTTCCAAGAGACAGGATGTCAGGAGAGTCCTGGTGCGAATCAAGTAAGAAACTGCTAGATTTGGAGTACCATTCAGTGATAACATTCCTCATATGAGAAATGAAGAAACAGCTCACAAGGATGCTCCAGAAAGTCTTGTAGTAAAGCAGAAAATAATTTATTTCTCTCTGGCCAGACAAGGTGTCCAAAATGCTCAAAAATAGCAAACTAGGCACACAGAGCTCAGTACAATCATTTATTATATAGTTAGTCCACATATTTCTTAATCCCTCCTGCCTTCCTGCTTATTGGTTAGAGCAGCAGTTCACAATCCATCAAATGTTTCCCTCTATAGGTCTCTTTTTCAAACCTCCCATTAGCCTTATTTACTTCCCCCATTAGCCTTATTTCTTGGACTACCAACTCTTATTTTCTATTTTCCATATATGGTTGTCTGATCCTCCCATCACATTCTCAAGCTTCATGCTGTGTCCTTTAACAAAGCCCTTATGTTATACCTCTGAGGCATCACTTTCTACAGTTACTGGCAGCATCGTGTTCCCAGGAATGCCTCATCCCCCCTCTACTGTCTTTTGCACACCTTGGCAAAAAGTTATTAGTACCAGTGCCCCCTACTGTCTCTATGTATTATTACACTCTGCAATAATTAACACTATACAACTGTTAGCAAAATATATTAGTAATTCACTCTATTATAAATTTATTTTTTAGTTCACCTCTTTCCCCCCCCCCTTTTTTTCTTGTAATACTCATGTTAATTTTGCATTAGATAAATATCCAGCCTCCAATTCAGATAGCATTCACTCCACCAAACTCTCATACTCAGGTAGATTGTTTTTCTTTCTTCATGTTTTCCTCTAGCAGCAGTAGATTACTGACTGTTGTGTCTTTGATGTCATCTGTTTAGTAATGACAGTTTCTCTTAATCTTTGTGTCTGTCCTCGCATACATGGGATTATACAACACCCTACCACTGTTAGTACTCCAGCTACAATGAGATAAGTGAATATGTTTACTACATGCCTTTCCATTTCACCCTATGAAATCTATGTATATGTTATCATCAAATAAAGAGCAACAAGCAAAAAACAAAAGGAATACCCACAAAGAAGAAAATCCAGAGAAAACCAAAAAAATCTCTGTGGAGTGACGATGTTCCTAAATGGACTTTATTTGAAAGTGTCAAAGTTCCAAAGGTACACTGAAATCATCCACATAAAATAATTTCATCCACATAAAAGCCTTAAAGGACCTAGTCTGCTAGGGATACAGGACCCAACACGGTCCGCGTTTCGACAAAAAGTCTTCTTCAGGGGTCCCTGGGGGAGTGTATCACCCCACAATTGTTTCCCATGTATTCATCTTTATAGGACCCACAGGGACCCCTGAAGAAGACTTTTTGTCAAAACGCAGAATGTGTTGGGTCCTGTATCCCTAGCGGACTAGGTCTTTTAAGGCTTTTATGTGGATGAAATTATTTTATGTGGATGATTTCAGTGTATCTTTGGAACTTTGACACTTTCAAATAAAGTCCATTTAGGAACATCATTACTCCACAGAGTTTTTTTGGTGATCATCAAATAAAATCCCTAATATGTCTCTTAGACCTACCCATCCCCTCATCCTGCCTTCTTTGAAATGCCAGAGTAAATGGTATGGCCAATTGTACAAGTGCACACATACCCTTCCACACTGGGGGAAGTGTCGGTCTCAAGATTTTTCCTCCACAGTATCAGCTCTGGGTACTACAAGTGGTGAGTAATTTTTCTGTTTCTCCCTAATAGTAACATGAAAGGTAGTACAAATCTTCAGTTCCCCCAAATTATGTGTGAACTTTACCCCCTGCCATGAGAGGCGCACAGTGTGGTTCCCACTAACTGTAGAGAACACAGGTGGCACGTTCTTGTCTTTTAATTGCATAGCAGGGAACATTTGAGAGAGTGTGACAATCCTTATTTCCCCATCCATTTGGGTCTTGGTAAAGCGCTATCATGCAATGCATTCCTCGGTTCTTCTCTTCCCACCCCAAAGGGAAGGGTACTACCTAAGCCACTGGCTGCCCAGAGGCACATGCATAATTATGTTTGTGCAAACTTGTTAGGGTGAATTTAACACATTCTACCCAGGCATTTGTGTCTCCATAACTATCTTTGGATCATTGGGAGGTTTGAAAGGTATATGCTGGAGCAAAAGAGGATATTCCACAAGATGTGGCTTGGGGACCTTGTACTCCCATAAGCTCCTCTCCAGCTCAAGGTCCTTCATCTCCCAAGGAGTGGTCAGACCAGGAGGATATCATTCATGTAGACTTAGACCAACCTACACTGCCTCTTATACAGCCAGCTACAACTGAGGAACTCTCCTATCCTAAATTTTTACAAAAGGTATCTTCTCTATTAAGTCTCAATCATGATGCAACACCCACAGGTAGTAAGGATTTTCAATTTTTCCTTCAATCCTGTACTACTACAGTGAGAGGAATTATTTCCTTACCGGTGCATCAAGTCCTGCAAGATCTTTGGATAATTGGCAGAAGCCCCTATCAGTCTCCATGGCTTCTAAACGTCATGAGCTAAAATACAAAGTACAAAAAGCACCTGGTCACGACCTCCTCCAACTTCCTCACCATTCTATGGTCTTGAAGTCAGCCATCAAGACATCCAAGGCATCCAAAACTCCTACTACTCCTCCTCCAAGGAAGGATTGCCATCTTTTAGATTCTACCAGTCATAAAGTATACCAGGGTTCTATGCTTTCATCAAAAATCATAGCCCATCAGCTTCAAATCTTGTATTTCCAGCATTCAATTTTATTGCAGCTTGATACGACTTTGCCTGAGGCCATTCCCAATCTGCAAGTGGCTCTACAAGAATCCACTTATCACTTAAGCAATTAGGATGCTTATGATATGATGACTAGGATGACGGCAGTTGCTATAGCCGCCCTAAGCATAGCGTGGCTACGGGCATCAGACTTAAGAGAAGATCTTCATGATAAGACTGGCAGATGCTCCTTACTAAGGGAACAGCCTGTTTGGGGCAAAAGTACAGGCCACCGTGTCACAAATGAAGGAAGATTCTTCAGCCAGTCGTGAGCTTTCAGCACACCCTTCCGATCAATCTCAACAATTTCATCATTCTTCCTCTACTTCTACTTTTCATAGAGCGTATCAGCAAGTTTTTTCAGCAATACTATCCGCGAAGACATTTTGCTTCTTACAACTGGACCATCTTGCAATGGTCACAGCCTCCTCTGTATGTGCCAAGACAACATCCTAGAGACCATAAGCAACCTGATGTTACTACAGTAACTACCTGTACTCAAACCTGCACCTAGCTTTTGACCATTTGCCAGTGGGAGGGCGGCTAACTCACTTCTTGTCAGCTTGGGAACAAATCACGACAGATCAGTGGGTCCTTAGCACCGTGTCTCAGGGATATCTACTAAATTTCCTATCCCCTATCCACCTTCTCAGAATCTGTAGTCTGAAAAGGAGGCTCCGGAAGTAAGGAAGAGTAATGCGTTTAGGTGGTACAGGTTCAGGGAACTAAGACTTGTACTGGGCAGACTTATATTAGGTCAGTGGTTCTCAACCCAATCCTTGGGGCACACCTAGCTAGTCTGGTTTTCAGGCTATCTACAATGAATATGCACAAGAGATTTACATGAATAGGAGGCAGTGCATGCAAAATCTCTCATGTATATTCATTGTGGATAGCCTGAAAACCCGACTGGCTGATTGTGCCCCCAAGGACTGAGATGAGCAGCACAGCATTAGGAAACCATGCACTAAGCTACTGTTTCCCCAAGTCGGTCATGGAATACCCCCTTGCCAGTCAGGTTTTTAAGATATCCACAGTGAATATATGTATAAAATCGATTTGCAAACACTGCCTCCATTATATGCAAATCTTTCATGCATATTCATTGTGGATAGCCTGAAAACTCGACTGGCAAGGGAGTACTCCAGGATTAACTTGAAAAACACTGCATTAAACTTTAGTGTTCGGTAGCAGTGGAAGGTTTTACTTCATCAGGCTCTCAGTATTTGGCATATAAACATCTTCCGTACAATGTCAACAACAGTCAAGAGTCCTTTACCTATTACTCTGCACTGTAAAGGCTGTAACTCAACTTGGAAAGATGAAGAGGACATTGAAACCAAAATAAGCCCAATTAAAGTTTATTTATTTTTACAGTGCATCCTTTCATGGCATTCTCTGTTTAGATAGATAGACCAATACTGGCAAGTGTGAGTTATTAGCAAGACACCAGATGCATATTTAGTTAAAATAATAAAAGAAAATATTTTGGAAAAGGTTTACTCTGTTATGTTTGAACAAAACTACAATATAAGCCCTGTGAGGGCAGGGAAAAGCCTACTGGACCTGAATATAGCTTGCCATGAGCTAACACCAAATAAAACAAGCTGATAAGAAAAACTTGTGCCATCATTTTTGAAAATAATTTAAACCTTTAATTGTGTACACATAAAACACATTTCAAGAACATTATATCAAGTGACATGCTTGGCCTTTTGTCTCATGATTTTTAAGACGCTATAGAGAAGCTCTGTCTATATCATTAGACTGGCCACTTCCACTGGTCAGCAGGAGGTTCATCAATTAAAGGTTCCCATGCTTTCCATTCAAGCATCTTCCTTGCTAGAATTAGTTCACTTTCTGCCTGCAAATGAATTAGAAATAACAGAAAATTAGATGTACCACACACTCATCTATTATTCCCTAGCTAATCCCCAGTTAATGTGAAATTGTGTTAAATAAAAGGGGCCATTTAACAGTTTGAGCATAAAAACACTCCATGAAAACAGTCAAAACACATTAAAATATCTCCACCAGGCAGTCTTGTTTTGACAGACTTTCCCTTCTTTAAAATTAAAACTACTGAAAAACATTGCGTTGCATGCATATATTTTTAATTTTACAGAAAAAAGTGGCAGAAATCTTCACAGAAAATCTGAACTTAGGTCAGACCCGACAGGGCAAGCATATAGGACCAGATGGCCCTCCAATATGAAACGATTCATTTGACGTTGAGCATCACCTCCTACTACTGAAAATATGTATTAATCCACTGGAAGCAACAAAAACAAGGGGAACAGAACTACCAGAAAATCTAACATTGAAAGTTCTTAAACTGATCTCTTGCTCATTGGTCCACAAACCTCATGTACGATAAGCAGAATTGCACGTTAAGATGCACAAATCAGATTAACAAATCTTACAATTTTAAGGACCACTGTGACTCCCTCAGAGAAGAGGTCTCACTTTTGTTAGTTTATTTTATTCAGCATTTTTCATAGAAAAAGTTTCATTCTAGAAAGGTTTTGATGTGCATTATCTAATCAAATGTTGTTGCCTTTAGAAAGTAACAACAAATTATACTAGCCTGCAGAAGTTCTAGAATCACAACACATATGCCCCCATAAGGATCCTTCCTTAAAATAAAAAAAAATAGGAATTTGACTTGAATCAAGATGTGCAGGTTTACCTGTGCAATTACTTCTTCTAACTGGCCACAGTTAATTTTTTCTTCAAGTTTCTGCACATCTGGTTCCTGTAAATTTAGGGGAGGAAAGCAAGCATCAATGTACCAAAAGTTTGTATTAGATTTTTCTGTTTTCATTAGTCTCCTTATTGCCCAATAGCTTCCTGTTATTCAGTGTTGGCTAGGCTGGATCTACTGACCCAGTCAAATCACATAAGCTTTTCTCTGAAGGCTACCAGAAATTTTACCTCAACAATGTCCCTACTCCACTTCCTCAACCTTCCTAGCACAGCAAGTCCTCAATCAAGAGGCCTGGGTCACAGCTCCCTTCAGGGCCTGGTTCAGAATGTGTGGCATCACAGTCCAGGATGAGTAGCAGAATCTGAAACAGAACCGAGGGCTACCACTGGGTCAGCCCTCGGTTTCTCTCTCATTTTAATAAAAAGCGCAGATATGTAAAGTACATCCAAATAACTTACAAAATCTGCATTCATTCACCCAATGAAATGGGCTATTTTTTTATTCATGAATATAGTTTAGGACAAATACGGTATATGAGTAGTTGTGCACTAATACTAATGGTACAATTTCAATAGGGAAGAAATTTGAAACAAATCCCAAGCAACATATACAAAACATTCAACTTTCCAGGAAAGGAAAAAAAAAACAACACATATATTCTACCAAAACACATGAGAAACAATGCAGTATTACCTCTTCACAAAAATACATACATACATACATAACATATATATATATATATATATATATACCATATATACATATATACCATATATATATATATATATATACCATATATACATATATACCATATATATATATATATATACCATATATACTCGAATATAAACCAAGATTTTTGGACCCACAAATGGGAGGGTCTGTTTATATTTGAGCCACTACCCCACCGATGGCAGGGCTGTCCCCCATTCAACTCCTGATGACCACCAGGGCTGTAATCTTCAATAGAACGATACCCCTCCCCCACTCTCTCCGCTGAATACATGCCCCCTGTGACGAATCTCGAAGCCGCTATCCTCCGTGCACACAAAACCCCATCACCCTCCTCCATCCATGCCCCACTCCCAGACATTGCGCTTACCATTTAGTACTGGAAATCTGCTGCCACCATTAATGCTGTATTCTGACCTAGTGTGGGGTGTTGAGCATCCACACATGCTCAAAGCCTGCCACCTCCCACCCCCCTCCAAGATTCTCAGAGAAGGTGGGAGCAGACAGGCCTTAAGCATGCGCAGATGCTCAAGGCCCTGCACTGGATCAGAATACAGCATTGACGACAGCAGCAGATTTCCAGTACTAATGGCAAGCACAATGTCAGGGAGTGGGGCGTGCATGGAGGATAGCAGCTTCAAGATTCACAAGGGGGGCATCGTCCTATTGAAAATTACAGCCCCCAAGTTTTCACTCTCAGAGGGCCCCTGACACGGCAGCCCCAACACTTCTCCTCTGACTCAACTTTCTGTTTCCAACTGGGTGGCTCATGTCAGAAGAGAAGCGGCCTGCTGCGTTAGGGGCGCTCAGAGCAAAAGCTTTGAAAAGTGCTATGAAGGGAAGGGGAGGGAAATGGCCCAACAAGGGGAAGAAATTGAGTGACACTTCAAGCTCATTGTGTGAAGAAAGGTGGGGAGGGGAGGCCATGGACACTGGATAGAAGATGGGGAGAGAGAGAGAAGAGGGAGCAGACACTAAATGAAGTGGGTGGGGGAAGAGAGAGAGAATATGAATACTGGATGGAAGTAGGGGATAAATAAAAAAAAGGGCGCATGCTGGACTGGGGGGAAGAGGATAGAGTTAGTGAGATACTGGAAAGGGTGAGGGAAAGAGGTGGCAAGTTGTAGGTAGACATAATGAAAAGAGGGAAATTGAGGACTGGATAGTAAGAAAGAATTTAATCTAGACAGAGGCAGAAAATATTTAATTGAGAAGGAATAAAAGGGAAGGGAGATCTTGTTGCCTATTCTCTTAAGAACATAAGAGTTGCCATACTGGGACAGACTGAAGGTCTATCAAGCCCAGTATCATGTTTCCAGCAGTGGCCAATCCAGGTCACAATTAAGGTACACAACCCTCTGCAATGTGGCACAAGAACTAGAGTGGAGGAGAGAAGGGAGATGATCGTTGTACATGAAAAAAATAAAGACATCCCTGAAAATAAGCCCTAGTGCATTTTTGGGACCAAAAATTAATATAAGACATTGTCTTATTTTCGGGGAAACATGGTAAGTACTTGGGATCTGGTTTAGTCACTGTTGGAAACAGGATTCCGGGCTTGATGTACCTTTGGTCTGTCCCAATATAATTATCATGTCAAGATAAAATGAAGTGAAAACTTACCAACCGCACTGTACTGATTTTCTCATTTACTATCTGTTCTGTATATTTTCTGTACGCTGCATCTTTTGGGAAATTCTGCAGAGTAGCAAGAATTTTTGTGTATAATATCCTCAGGCGCTTTAAAAAAAAAAAACAATGACTATTGATAAAGTACTTGAGACACAATCTGCTGCTATAAAATAGATGTAAGAAGCAGCTATTTAATTCAACTGATACTATGCACTTTGTATTTATATAAATGCAAGGTTCTAAGGAGATTACAATAAAATATATCTTTAAAGTCTACAAGCAGCAAAGCTCCTCATTTGAAGCACAATATATTATGTACAGTACATGTACATAACATAGGCAGTATATGTAGTAAACCTCTTTGTTAGTACCACAGAAAAGCGGTATATCAAATTCATTACCCAATGGCACTGTCACAGCTGCTGAAGAGGAAGATGGAAGAGAATAAAAAGATTACTACCTAAGCACAACAGAGAAAATTAAGAGCTAGGAAGGTGAAGCAGCTATCACAAGTGACAAAGTAATGGCCAAGAAAGGGCTTGTATCTCATCTCTCAAACTCATTCCAAGTTTGAATCACTGCACTTTTACTGCAGCTTAAAAAAGTCTTACCACAGGACACACTGGTATTTACCACAGGTGCTACAAAGTGTGAAAGCAGACCATGTGCTATACAATTTTTGAATTTCTTGGAAGAAGTGCATCTGGGGCAGAGAGCAGTTACAACATTGCAAATCAGTTAGCATGCAATAAAATGGCTGAGCTAATTAACATAAGATTAACGTATGAGCTCTTACCATCTTTAAAATGGGTGGCAGTAAAAGCTCACATGCTAATTTTTGCTAAATGTCCACGCACTAATGACAACATTAGCACGTATCAAAAATACAATATCCACAGAGGAATCCGGGCAAACTACCAAATAATTTAAAATTCCCTGCTCAACTCATTGGCATGCATGTGACCGCTACACAAAAAGATGTAATATACAACACACAAAAAAATGAAAAGAAAAAGACAGGGAGTATAGCCTCCGAGCTAAATGCCACCCCCTAGACAGTCTCAACAGCAGGGACTAATGCATAAAACAATTCCATCACAAAAATGTGAAAAGTCACAGTATGTCAGACAAAGTCACCACAAGCCAGTGCAAATACAAAAGAAACAAAAAAACCCAATGGTACTGGAAAGAATAGTCTGAAAAACAAGCAAGCATATCATATAAAGCAACCAAGTAACAGCTAAAAAAAAGTCTTCAGTCCAACTGACACTAAATGAAAAACTTCTCACACACAGTTTTAGCAAAATGAGGGGTCCCTTGTTGGGTTTTTCATCTGGTGCCAGTTGGACTACATGCATTGAAGACTTTCCATCTAAATTATATTTGTTTGCTTTATATGATATGTTTTGTGTTTTCAGCACTCACACTGGCTTGCAGCGACTATTTCTTGACATACTGTGACCATTCAGTGATGTTTTTTCATGCCGCTTGGCTTTTTTCTCCACTTGTATTATTTTGTGCTAGAATCTGCTGTAACATAGAAACATAGAGTATAACGGCAGAAAAGGGCCGTAGGCCCAACAAGTCTGCCTACTCGAAGAACCCTCCCTCTAAGAATTTCCCGGAGTGAACCCACTCCAAGAACCCTTCCACAACGAGAACCCTCTTTTTAAGCAGTCCCTATTAAGAGCATCTCAGAGGCGGCATTTAGCTCTGAGGCTATACTCCCTGTCTCTTGTGGATTGTTTGTGCTGTTTTGTACTACAGTGCTCCCCCGCGAATTCACAGTTGGCGGTTCGCAGTCCCGGTCATTCGCGGAATTTTCCGACCATGAATGACCGGGCAGGAGAAGGCAGCTGAAGAGGCAGGAGAGGGCAGTTGGAACGCCGGCGAGTGAAGGAAATCACTCGCCGTATGCTCCGACCGCCTCTTCCTGTACTAAAGTCGGGCCTTACCAATCAGGAGCTGCGTGTCATCAATTTCGGGGGAGTACTGTATATCCATTTTTGTGCAGTGGTCAGATGTATGCAAGCAAACTGAGCAGGGAATTTTGAATTGTTTAGTAGTTTGTCCTGTTCCCTCTGTGGATAGGGCATTATCCCAGGACAAGCAGGCATGATATTCTCACATGTGGGTGACGTCATCTACGGAGCCCCAGCGCGGACAGCTTTTCAAGCAAACTTGATTGAAGTTTCAAGTTTGCTATGCTGCACCACGCATGTGCATGCCTTCTTGCCCACTAGAGGGCGCATCCTCACCTCGTGGTCCTCAGTTCAGTTTTTTCCGCGGAGCCAGAAGCCCTGTGGAATTTGTGCTCTCTTCTATTTTGCCTTCTGACACCGCGGCTGAGTGTTTTTTTCTCAGTCGCTGTGCTTACTTTGTTTTTTTATTTGTTCGTGTGTCATTTTTCGTCAAAAAAAAAAAAAATAATATAATAATAATTTTTCGTTCGGCTCCAGGGGCTCCCGGTAGCCGCGGCCACGGGACCTCGTTCGTTCCCAGCCGGTTTTTGAGTCCATATCCCGTCCCTTGACGGGCTTTAAAAAGTGCACCCGGTGCGATCGGCTGCTTTCGATCACCGATCCCCACCGGTGGTGCTTACTTTGTCTAGGTCCTGAGCACCCGACCGACTCCTGCACTCGGTGCTCTACTTTTCAGCCGAGAGCTCTCCGTCGCGCTCAGATGGCAGAGCTCTTTGCTGTGGACCCCGCAGCGGGGAAGGCCTCGACGTCGGCCTCGGCTTCGGCCCCGGCCTTGACCTCGGCCTCGACTCCCTCGACCCAACAGCCCGCTTCGTCGAAGCCTACGTCCTCAACCCCGAAGTCGACGGTGGGTAAGTCCTCACTTCCTTCTTCTGTTCCAGCCTCGAAGAAGCCATCCTCGGGCTTGTCGACGGGGCGGGTGGGTCGTCCTCGGCCCCGCCCCGAGCGTCGAAGTCGGGTGCCCCGCGGGAATACTCGAGACCGAGGTCGCCCTCAAGGGAGCACCTGCCGGCCCCAGATCTGCCGGCTATGATGGGGGTTCCCGTCTTTCAGGACTTACTCATTGCGCTCATTGCCTCGGAGCTGTCCGGTGCCCTCGCGCACCTCCAGCCGACTTCGGCCTCGTCTGCCCCGGCTTCGGCGACCTCGGTACCCTCGGCTTCGGCCCCCGGGGTGGCTTCGGCCTTGACCCCGACCTTGCCCTCAACCTCGGTTGACCAGCCTGAGCGGAGCATGCGGCCTCGGGAAAAGGTGCGAAGGGTGCGGAGGATCTCTTCCTCTTCATCCTCGTCGAGGTCCTCCCGGGGCTCCTCGCCCTCGGGCGAAGCGTCGGCCGAGGAAGCCCAAACGTCTTCGAGGCTCTCCTCGATGACGCGGTCGCTCCTCGCCGACCGGGGCTGAGACCCTGCGTGTCTCGGAGCTCCGCCTCGATAATCCGAGGCTTTTCCGTTCCTCCGAGGTAGAGTTATCGAGGGACTCCTCGCCGAGACGGAAGGGGCATGCCTCAGTGCCTCATACCCCGGGGACTTCCCGCAGGGGTTCCTCGGGGCATGGGCGGTCCCCGACCCCATCGAGGTCGCTAGATATGGCTTCTTGGGGTTCGGGGTCTGGCACGGGTAAGGCACCTCGTTACTCCCGTGAGGCTTCCCCTTCTTTCTTGGCGGCGCGGGCTTCTTGATCTCCCTCTCCGCCTTCGAAGCCCTCCTCCTTTTCTAGATTTGTGCTTGATATGGGGAGGGCTTTGGACCTTGATCTTGGGTCAGGTTCTCAATACACGAAGGAATTCTTGGAGGAGCAGGATTTGCCCTCTGCCCCAAGGGAGACTCCTCGTCTGCCTCTCAACAAGGTTCTCCATCAGACCTTCCTGAGAAACTGGACTCCCCTCTTACAGTCACAGCGGTTCCATCGAAGATGGAGTCGAAGTACCGTACAGTCCCTTGCAAGGGCTTCGACAAAGCACAGCTGTCCCACCAGTCGTTGCTGGTGGAGTCGGCGTTGAAGAAGTCCCAGCCTTCTAGGGTCTCTGCTGCGGCCCCCCCCCCCCGGGCGGGAGGAACGGACCCTGGACAAGTTTGGTCGTCGCCTCTATTCCAATTCCATGATGACTGCCAGGGTCCTTAATTACGCATTCACCTTCTCGTCCTATTTAAGGCATATGGTGAAGGCATTGCCCCGTTATTATGGGGTCATGCCGGATTCCCATAAGGGGGATTTTGGTACCTTTATGGCAATTTGTCACAGCTGCGTTTGTACCTTTTTCACGCAGTTTACGACGCGTTTGAGTTGGCCTCTCGTGTTTCCGCCTTTGCGGTGGCGATGCGCCGTTTCGCATGGCTCCGTACCCTGGATATGGACCCGAATTTGCAAGAACGTCTGGCCAATCTTCCATGTGTTGGCTCAGAGTTGTTCGATGAGTCCTTGGAGGCGGCGACCAAACGCCTGTCTGAACATGAGCGCTCTATTGCCTCATTGGTCCGTCCTAAACCCCGGGCCCCGCCGCAGAAGCCGTTTAGACCTCCTCCGCGGCGATACCCGCAGAAGTCGACGCCGGCTTTTTCAAGGCCTCCGCCCCGGCGTCCCCCTCAGCAGGGCAGAGCGTCCCAACCGAAGCCTCAGGCGCAAGGGGCGTCTAAACCGGCCCCGTCTTTTTGACATGATGCGCGGATAGGGGCGGGCCCCCTCCGCACTGTCGACGGACCCCCTTCCCATCGGGGGCCGCTTGCAGGCCTTTCTTCCAGCCTGGGCCGAGATCACGTCGGACGCTTGGGTGCTCCGGATCATCTCCGAGGGTTACTCGCTAAACTTCTTAGCCACGCCACCAGAACGACCGCCGGGGGCTTCTCTTTGCTGTCGAGCCCAGCTTCCTCTTCTCCTGTCGGAGGCCAGGTCCTTGCTGAGCCTTCGGGCGGTGGAGCCAGTGCCCCCGAACCAAAGGGGATGGGGGTTTTACTCCCGTTACTTTTTGGTCCCGAAGAAGACAGGGGACTTACGCCCCATTCTGGACCTCCGGAGGCTCAACAAGTTCCTTGTCCGGGAGAAGTTCCGTATGTTATCCCTTCCAGTCCTGTACCCTCTGTTAGACTCGGGAGACTGGATGTGCTCCCTGGACCTGAAGGAAGCATATACCCATGTTCCGGTGCATCACGCCTTCCGCAAGTTCCTCAGGTTCCAGGTGGGGGAGTTGCACCTCCAGTATCGGGTCCTCCCCTTTGGACTGGCTTCGTCCCCTCGAGTCTTCACGAAGTGTATGGTGGTGGTCGCGGCGGTCCTGAGATCTCGGGGGCTGCAGGTCTTCCCCTACTTGGACGATTGGCTGATCAAGGCGTCCTCCAAGGAAGGGGTTATTTCAGCGACCCGACAGACTATCATCTTCCTTCAGCGTCTGGGGTTCGAAGTGAACTTCCCCAAGTCTCAGTTGTTTCCGGCTCAATCCCTTCAGTTTATCGGGGCCGTGCTGGACACGGTTCGCCTCCGTTCGTTCCTCCCCCCGCCACGGTTGGAGGCCCTGCTTCGATTGAGTCGACAGGTTTCACTGCTGCCCTCAGTTTCAGCGCAGCGCCTGATGGTTCTGCTCGGCCACATGGCGTCGACGGTCCATGTCACTCCGTTCGCCCGTCTGCACCTGAGGCTTCCTCAGTGGACCTTGGCCTCCCAGTGGCGTCAGGATCGGGACCCAGTCTCCTCCCCTATAACAGTGACTCCTTCCTTGAGACGCTCGCTCCGTTGGTGGACCAACTCTTCCAATCTTTCCGGGGGTTTGCTCTTTCTCGTTCCTCAGCATCGCAAGGTCCTGACCACGGACTCTTCGGAGTACGCGTGGGGGGCTCATCTGGACGGTCTGCGGACTCAAGGTCTATGGTCGGTAGAAGACCGGCGTTGTCACATCAATGTTTTGGAGCTTCGTGCCATTTTTCTGGCTGCTCGAGCGTTCTGCCACCTGCTGCACAATCAGGTAGTCCTCGTGCAGACGGACAACCAGGTGGCCATGTATTATGTGAACAAGCAAAGGGGAACGGGCTCTTGGTCCCTGTGCCGAGAAGCCCTGCGCCTTTGGGAATGGGCGGTCTCCCAGAACATCTTCCTACGTGCGGTTTACATTCAGGGAGAGAGGAACTGTCTGGCAGACAAACTCAGTCGCCTTCTCCAGCCGCACGAGTGGTCGCTCAATTCCCGAGTTTTGCACGAGGTCTTCGACCGCTGGGGGACTCCTCAGGTGGATCTGTTTGCCTCCCCGGAGACTCACAAACTGCCCCTTTATTGTTCCCGGATGTACTCCCAGGACCGTCTCGAGGCCGATGCCTTTCTGCTCGACTGGGGGGGGAGGTTCCTTTATGCTTTTCCTCCTTTCCCTCTGATCTTGAGGACGTTGGTACATCTCAAGTCGACCAGAGCCACTATGATCCTCATTGCACCTCGTTGGCCTCGGCAGCACTGGTTCTCCCTACTCCTTCAACTCAGTGTCAGGGAGCCGCTGCTTCTGTCTGTTTTTCCCTCTCTGCTGTCTCAGAGTCGGGGTTCGCTGTTGCATCCCAATCTTCAGTCTTTACATCTGACGGCTTGGTTCCTTTCCCCTTGACTTCACCTGTTTCTCAGTCTGTGAGGGAGGTTCTGGAAGCCTCGCGCAAGGTCTCGACTAGGCTTTGTTATTCCCAGAAGTGGACCAGATTTTCATCCTGGTGTTCCTCGAACCATCTGGATCCAAGTTCAGTTCCGGTGTCTTCGGTTCTGGAATATTTGTTACATTTGTCCAAGTCTGGGCTGAAGACGACTTCCATTCGGGTGCATCTCAGTGCTATTGCTGCTTTTCATCGGCATCTCGAGGGTCGATCTCTCTCTCTTCATCCTCTGGTGATTCGTTTCATGAGGGGTCTAGTGAATGTTAATCCTCCTCTGAAACCTCCTCCTGTAGTTTGGGCAGTGGCGTACCAAGGGGGGGCGGGAGGGGCGATCCGCCCCGGGTGCCAGCCCTGAGGGGGTGCTCCCGGCCTTGCCGTTCAGTCCCCCCCCACCCCCGAAGGACCGCTCGCCCCACTGACCTTCCTGCACCACCTGTGAAGCAGCCCGCAGCAGGTTCGCGACGTCAGCGATTCCTGAGCTGCTTGGGCGCTGCTTCCTGCGCCGCGGTCCCGCCCCTCCTCTGACGTCAGAGGAGGGGCTGGACCGCGGCGCAGGAAGCAGCGCCTAAGCAGCACAGGGATAGCTGACGTCGCGATCCTGCTGCGGCTGCTTCATAGGTGGTGCAGGAAGGTCAGTGGGGCGAGCGGTCCTTCGGGGGTGGTGGGGGGGGACTGAACGGCAAGGCCGGGAGCATAGGTAGTGCTGCTTCATAGGTGGTGCGGGGAGGCCAGGCGGGGAACGGTCCTTCGGGGTGGGGCGGGCAGGCAGACAGGCAGGCTTTCAAGGGGGAGGGGAGTGACAGGCAGGCAGGCAGGCCTTCAAGGGGGGGACAGGTCTACAAGGGGGTGGGACAGGCCTTCAAGGGGGGGGGGACAGGCCTTCAAGGGGGGCTGCAGGCCTTCGGGGGGGGGCTGCAGGCCTTCGGGGGGGGCTGCAGGCCTTCGGGGGGGGCTGCAGGCCTTCGGGGGGGCTTCAGGCCTTCGGGGGGGCTTCAGGCCTTCGGGGGGGACTGCAGGCCTTCGGGGGGGCTGCAGGCCTTCGGGGGGGCTGCAGGCCTTCGGGGGGGCTGCAGGCCTTCAAGGGGGGGGGGACAGGCAGGCAGGCCTTCAAGGGGGGGACAGGCCTACAAGGGGGGGACAGGCCTACAAGGGGGGGACAGGCCTTCAAGGGGGGGTGCAGGCCTTCAGGGGGGGTGCAGGCCTTCAAGGGGGAGACAGGCCTTCAAGGGGGGGGACAAGCCTTCAAGGGGGGGGACAAGCCTTCAAGGGGGGGGACAAGCCTTCAAGGGGGGACAGGCCTTCAAGGGGGGGACAGGCAGGCAGGCCAACAAGGGGGTGAGACAGGCCTTCGGGGGGGGGTGCAGGCCTTCGGGGGGGGTGCAGACCTTCAAGGGGGTGCAGACCTTCAAGGGGGTGCAGACCTTCAAGGGGGTGCAGGCCTTTGGGGGGGTGCAGACCTTCAAGGGGGTGCAGGCCTTCGGGGGGGTGCAGACCTTCAAGGGGGGACACAGGCCTTCAAGGGGGGGGGACAGGCAGGAAGGCCTTCAAGGGGGGGACAGGCCTACAAGGGGGTGGGACAGGCCTTCAAGGGGGGTGCAGGCAGACCTTTAAGGGGGGACAGGCCTTTGGGGGGGACCCTGGTTTAGAAGTACACGGAGGGAAGGGGGTGTTCAAAGAGACGTGCATATGCCAAACTTTGGGGGGGAGGAAGAAATAATGCGTCTGAAAATAGAGGAGAGGGAGAGAGATGATGGACCATGGGATTTAGGGAGGGAAGGAACAGAAAGGGAGAGAAATTGGACACAAGGGATGGTGTGGAGGAGGGATAGAGGTACTGGATAGGAGGGTAATTGGGAAAAGAAAGGGAGAGATGGTGGACTCTGGGGTGGTGGGGAAGGAGGAAGAGATGCCGGATGAAAGGGTAGTTAAGAAAAGGTGGATCTGTGGAGGGAGATGAAAAAAAGGAAAGATACCAGACTTCCTGGGGAGGGGAGGGAAATGGAAAGGGAGGACAGAGTTGGCAGATGGATGGTTAGCACGCAGAAAGAAGAAAGAAGGAGACCCTGGCAAGCAAGTTATCAGAAGAAAATCAGAGCCTTGGACCAACAAGATTTGAAATATAACCAGACAACAAAAGGTAGAAAAATTAATTTTATTTTCTGTTTTGTGATTATAATATGTCAGATTTGAAATGTGTATCCTGCCAGAGCTGGTGTTGGACTGCAAACGTGAGCTAGGATTTAACAGAGAGAGGAAAAATCCTTTTTGTTTCTTTATTTTATTTACACCACAGCGCCAGTGTGGTTAGGAGAAGCCAAAGGAGGTGAAAAAGCTATAAAACCCACCAGGAGTTTTGAAAAAAATCACCCAACTGGGCAGGAAAATCGAATTGAAAAACCAATTCAATAGGCTGAATTGAATCGAAATTTTTTTTCCTGAATCTGGCAGCATTAGTTTGCGCTACTGTCTTAGACTTTAGGACCTGGGATTGGGGAGAGATGGCATCCTCAGTACTTTATAATGCAAGTGAAACGAGGATTTGGTCAGACTTTTGAAGGGTCTGCAGAAAAAAAATATTGTATAGGCCGGGGACATGAGACAGCAGGAAATGGGAACTTTTCTTCCTTCTATTTTTGTGAATGGAAAGGCTGAGGATGTCAGAGAGTTCAGTTAAAATATGTGCTTTATAAGAAAATATAATAATGTGTTTTATAAAGTTTATAGCATAGCTGGCCTACCCAGTGAGGTGTTCCTAGTGGTGGTGGTGGCAGCGTGTCAATGTGTTGAGAGGAAGAGGTGGTCTGGGAAATTCTGCTGAGCAAACTCCGGGCCCATTTCCACCTCCCAGTTAGTCCACTCCACTCAACTGGTTCACACACTGAGTGGGTCTTTGGGTGTTGTGTTGGTTCCAGTGGTTTATCAGTATCTCCTTCTGGTCCAAGGAAGGAAACTTTGTTATCCTTAGCATTGACCTACAGAATATGTTTGTAACAGCGCTGCTTGTGTGGCATTAAGCTATGAAGTGATCGAAAGAAAAAAACAGACCTTTACACATTTTTGCACTATATGGTGGGTGTATGAGGAGATTCACATTTCCTGCACAGCTAAGTCCATGTGAAATTACCTTGTGCTGTATTTGACATCTAGCAAGGTCTCTGTTTGAAAGGAAAGATCTAAACTTAAAAATGAAGTGGCCAGAAGTTATGGTAAAAGCAGATAGTGTAGCTGGTTTTAAGAAAGATTTGGACAAATTCCTGGAGGAAAAGTCCATAATCTGTTATTAAGACATGGGGGAAGTATCTGCTTGCCCTGGATTAGTAGCATGGAATGTTGCTACTCTTTGGGTTTTGACCAGGTATTAGTGTCCTGGATTGGCTACCATGAGAATGGGCTACTGGGCATGATGGACCATTGGTCTGACCCAGTTAGGCTATTCTTATGTTATGTTCTCATCTGTAGGGGCCTTTGTTTTCACTTCTTATTGTAATGTATTTTTTTTCTGGGAACTTATCAGTGTTTTTTATAATGGGAACAAAAATGGAAGAGAATTAATGTGTGTGGGATGAGGGGGTAACTAATTTCTTCTGCTAAATAATTCAATCCACTTCAAACAGACATAGGAGAACTCACGCACCATTCACACACCCTCCAACCAAAAATGTCAAAAGAAAAAAACTGTTCGACAACCTCCTAGCCATTCGAGCTGCAACACTCGACCCCCCAACTCTACAACCAATTGACATCGACCACAGACTGCAAAACCTTCAAAAAGAAATAAAAACCCTTCTATTCAAAAAACACATAAACCGAACTAACACAATCAGAACTGTCCCAAGCATCACCTGCAACTACTCCATATGTACTTCTGATGTCATGACAATTCAGACATAATTTATGTTATGTTATGTTTGGAATATAAGAAAATTTTCACTGCCTGTTTCTATTCTGACCATTTATTCCGTTTCATGGTCATTACAAAAAATATTTTTTTACATGGGGTGGGGTGTCAAAAAATGATGGGCCCCGGGTGCCACATACCCTAGGTACGCCACTGAGTTTGGGATCTTAATGTGGTCTTGGCTCAGCTGATGAAACCTCCTTTTGAGCCTATTGACAAGTCTTTTCTTAAGTTTCTCACTTGGAAGGTGATCTTTTTGCTTGCGCTCACGTCCGCTCGTTGAATTAGTGAGCTGCAGGCTTTGGTTGCGGACCCGCCCTTTACTGTGTTCCATCATGACAAGGTGGTTCTTCGCACCCATCCTAAATTTTTAATTAAGGTTGTGTCTGATTTCCACCTCAATCAGTCCATTGTTCTTCCGGTGTTTTTTCCGAAGCCCCACTCTCATCCTGGGGAGGCGGCACTTCACACGCTTGACTGTAAGAGGGCGTTGGCTTTTTATCTTCAATGCACCAAGTCTCATCGGAAGGTTCCTCAATTATTTTTGTCCTTTGATCCTAATCGGTTGGGACGTCCTGTTTCCAAGCGCACCTTGTCCAACTGGTTGGCTGCTTGTATTTCTTTTTGCTACGCTCAGTCTGGTCTCGAGCTGCATGGTCGGGTCACGGGACATAAGGTCCGAGCGATGGCAGCTTCTGTGGCTTTCCTCCGGTCTACTCCGGTGGAGGACATTTGCAAGGCTGCCACTTGGTCTTCGGTTCATACTTTCACCTCCCACTACTGCCTGGATACGTTATCCAGGAGTGACGGCCGGTTTGGCCAGTCAGTTTTGCAAAATCTGTTTTCCTAAATTGCCATCCTCCCACTTGCCCTTTTTTGGTTGGCTTGGAGGTCACCCACATGTGAGAATATCATGCCTGCTTGTCCTGGGATAAAGCACAGTTATTTACCATAACAGGTGTTATCCAGGGACAGCAGGCATATATTCTCACAACCCACCCTCCTCCCCGGGGATGGCTTCTTTGCTGGATATGGAACTGAGGACCACGAGGTGAGGATGCGCCCTCTAGTGGGCAAGAAGGCATGCACATGCGTGGTGCAGTGTAGCAAACTTGAAACTTCAATCAAGTTTGCTTGAAAAGCTGTCCGCGCTGGGGCTCCGTAGATGACGTCACCCACATGTGAGAATATATGCCTGCTGTCCCTGGATAACACCTGTTACGGTAAGTAACTGTGCTTTTTTGACTTGCAATAATGTTGCCATTAGTATGTGGTCATTAACAAAAGTGCACACAAGATGCTAAAATTTATTTTCCAATTTAAACATACCTCATGGGGATGCTCAGCTACAGCTAATCCGACTAGGCCAGTGGTCTGGAAAAAAAACAAAACAAAAAAGCAAACACACACACATTTTTTTAATATACTTTAGAACATGTGACAGAATAAACAAACAAAAAAAACAGTTTATATCAGTGTTGGCATTTAGAGCCTTCCATTTTGATCTGATTTTGGTACAATCTTTTGGTTGCCTGTTGGAAATGCTCTTTGATGCTAGCAACAATGGATGACTCTGTTGCAGTAACTGAAAGATGTTTGAGCAACTGGGCATGTGATGGAAGGATGCTGCAGGTGGTAGGAGTCTGATCAGCAGGCAAGACTTGTTACCACATCAAAGGCAGACAATACACAAATGATGTCATTTAACAGTACTCCATTTAAATCCAAAAGCAGCTTGTACAGATTTATTTTAATCTTTGAATTCAGTTACCAGTTGTCTAATATGTGCTAAGTTTTTACATATTGATAGCATTTTATAGGTGCTGTTCCTATTTAAGGCTGGTCTCAAAGTTTTAGAGAATGGCACAGGGACACAGTTTGTCCTCGTCCCTAAGGGCTCTGTCCTGTATCATTTTCTACTTCCAACTTCTAGTGCGTTCAGTGCTTTTTTTTAGCATTTATTTTGTCTATACAAGTCCTCTCCCTTATCCACCCCATCTGCACTACAGAGGGTGATGTGCGAAACAATAATTTTTGAAAATGTATTTCTTTCTTGGGCTTCAACAGAACCTAATATAGTTGCAAACACGTGAAATTTTAAGGTAAAATTGAAACCTTGTATTATGTTTGAAAATTCTCTCCGTACTTAAATTTCCTCTAGGACTAATGTTTTGTATTCTGCCTGCAATCCAAACAAGATATTCACAGCGGATCACTACCAAGAAAGCCTCAACAGTATAAACAAATTTCCATAAAAATCTTAATTCCCTTCCACAAACAAATATGTTTTTAAAGCCTTTCTAAAACAAGATGAAATTTGTTCCAATTCTCAAGGTAAACTGTTCCAATTCTTGGCACCTTGACAACAGAATGAATGATCATAGAAAGATTTTAACAGATATTTTTCAAATAAACTATTTGTAAAGTTCATGAGAAATTATGTCTATAAGCCAAAGTAACAAGCTAATTAGTAGCTTCCTCCAAGTCTGACCATAGAGAGATTAAGAAAATTAATCCCCTCTATTATAAAACCCAATAGCACAGGCCACTCTGGTAACTGCCCCGAGGCTCATAGGAATTTAAAGGGCTTCAGGGCCTTTGTCACATTGCAGCTATTAGCATGGCTTTGTAAAAGGGAGAGGAGGGAGGGTAAGCAAGCTAATTTATACTGGATGCATTTGTATATATTCAGCCAAAAGTGGAGCTACACTGTCAAATTTGCCTTATTTCTGCATTATCTCAATACACCATTATGCCAGAAAGATCTTCATTCTGGAGGTTATATATAAGCATGCAAGCACACACAAAAAAATGCCATAATCTTTAGGCACCTAAAGGATAAACAGCAGCGAATATCAAAAATAGAATCCTCTAGAACAAATTTAAAGAGCAAATCTATCAAAGAAAAATTATACAATGTTCACACTTCTACAAAGATGAAAAACATACAACTAGCAATAAACTAAAGATGAGATCATATGCCACATGCCCTGGCATAGGCGGCCAGATTCATTCTTGTCATGGTAAGCACAAAACTAAGGGGTCCTTTTATCAAGGCGCGGTAGGGGTTTAATGCGCAGAATACCGCACGTTAAACCGCCTGCCGTGCTAGTCGCTAACGCCTCCATTGACGAGGTGTTAGTTTTTTGGCTTGCCGCAGCGGTTAGCGCGTGATGAAATGTCCGACGTGCTAATCCCTGTAGCGCGCCTTGATAAAAGGAGTCCTAACTCACTTGAAGAAATTACCCCATATGAGAAAAGAAAGGTATGCTCATACTAATTGCCAAGGCTACATGACTTCAGGCAATTATTATTCATACCCGCAAAAGCCCAATTTGCAAAAAAAATAATTAAATAAATTAAAATTCACTTAGTTTTTATACAGAGGGGAGTCACAGTTTAACTCTCCAATATATTGGAAACTCTGTTAGTAGTAGTCCTCTATGATATCTGGAATGCTAGAACAGGAGTTTTTCACTACACTTTTTCTCCAAGGAAGTTACTGGTATTGATCATCTTCTGAAAAGTTAGGTAAATAAAGTTGACTGTAAATCAAATCAAATTGTACCCCATCCTTCATTTTTTTTCTGATAACTATCTATAGGAGAAACATAAGCTACTACCCTTTCAGACATTGTCCACAACCACTGCATCTTCTCCACATCACCGGTAAGCACACACCTCAATAAACCCCAACATTACAGAAAAAATTCAAGTACTTTAAACTTTTTCAGAGCACTTCTCTAGCACGTACTAAGATGTAGAAGACACTAAGGTCCGGATTCTGTATAGGAAGCCCAGGAGGAGCATCCTATACAGAATCGGGCCTACACTAACCCCGATTCTGTAACCAGCGGCCATGTTACAGACGCTGGTTACAGAATCGGATTAGAGTAGACGCGGCCGCTACACTTATCACGGCAAGGGATCTCCCTGCCACGATAAGTATAGTGGCCGCCTGTCTGATTGCCGGCAGGATGGTGCCCAATCCCTCCTGCCGGAGGACGCCCCCCCCGCGCTAACACCCCTCCCCTTCCGCGCTAACACCCACCAATAACCACCCCTAACCTCCCCCCCCCAAACTAACCTCTAATTGTTGGCCAGCCATATGTGTCTTGCTACCGTCCATCCGGCAGGCCCGCCTCGTGAAAATGAGGTGGGCCCGCCCCTTCCCGGCCCATCCTGCGAAGCCTAAGGCCTAATTGGCCCAGGTTCTAGAAGCCTGGACCAATTAGGCCTTATGCTTCGCAGGATGGGCCGGGAAGGGGTGGGTCCGCCTCATTTTGACGAGGCGGGCCTGCCAGCTGGACAGTAGTCACTGGTAGGTGTTAGCACAGAGGAGGAGTGTTAGCATAAGGGTGTCCAGGGGGGGCATCCTCCGGCAAGAGGGATTAGGCACCTTCCTGCCGGCAATCAGTTGTGGGGGGGGGGGGGGGGGCGGCAGCGTTCCAGCAGGAGGGGTTGGGCACCCTCCTGCCGGCAATTGGACAGGCGGCTGCAGCTGCTATACTTATTGCAGCAGGGAGATCCCTTGCCGCAATAAGTAAAGCAGCCGCGTCTACTTACAATGTAGGCCAGCATTTTGCTGGCCTACAATGTAAGCGTCTTTTCCTCTCCTAGGGAGACACGTAGGGCCGCCTAGGTTCGCCTAAGGCCCTTAAGCGAGCTTAGGCGTCTTGCGGGCCTCCCTAGGCTCCCAAAGGCACCTTCAATATAGGCGGCTTGCCTGTGGATCATTTTTTTTAAGAAACATGCATCCCGATTGGTTGATTGGACAGCTGTAGGACTCCTACAGCTGCCTAAAACCATGACGCACTTTGCAGAATCAGGGCCTAAGGGCTCCTTTTACAAAAGTGCACCAGGGTTTTTAGCACACGCACAAAATTATCCCGAGCAATAGTGCGCGGAGCCGATAATCTACCGCCTCCTAAAACGGAGGTGTTAGTGGCTAGCGCGCTCGGGAATTTAGCCCTAGTGCACCTTTGTAAAAGGAGCCCTAACTCTATAGGCCCCTAAAAAAGAGGTGGAACAGTCTCACTCACTCAGGTATGTGTGACCAGTCAAAGAAAAAAAACAAGCGGGGAAATAAGAGATGTTTCCAAAAACAATCTTTTATTAAAAGCAGAGATTCAGTTCTGTAAATGTTAAAAAAAAAAAAAAAAAAGAGGACTCAACGCTGCAGAAAACTATACCTTTTTTTACATTTACAGAACTGAATCTTTGCTTTTAATAAGAGTTTATGTTTGGAAACATCTCTCGTTTCCCACTTGTTTTTTTCTTTGATCTACGTGTTCGTGGGACCATCATGTATGACCGGCTATTATTAGACAAAACACTAAACTCGATAGACCTTAGCCTGATTCAACTTGCTACCTTACCTTCTCAGATACTGATAAAAGGGCGACATGTACTTAAAAGATGCAGCACGGCAACAACTCACGAAAAAATGCAATGTGCGCCTCAGCTCCACAAGAAGACAAAGAGCATAAGATAGAAACCACACTCCACCCTCCTTTTCTGCTACAACCCTTTTCTCCCCGCCCGTCCCCGCTATGACCTCCAACCAGCTTTACCTTCTTCAACAAGCCGGCCATAACGCCGCCGCCGCGCACAGCACTCTGGGAGTAGCCACGCCCAGATCCCTCCCTCTCCACGCTCCGGGCAGTAAGCTGCCTGCGAGCGCAGCCGTTAACAGCGCTTCTGCTCTCGACACGGTTAAGTACTTACACTGATCCCGGTGAGTGGTGGCAGGTAGAGTGCGCTCGAGCGTGAAACCCGGGCCTCGTTAGACGCTGCTGGAGTCAGAGGGCGGAACCAAAGTAGGGCAACGGCGGCGGAACACTAAGACGGGAGCCCCAAGTGACACCGGAATCAAGGGATGCGGAACCCGGAAGTAAAACGGAAGAGCTAGCTGACTCTGCTGGCGTTAGGGTGAATGGCAGGTTTAAAAAAGTCGTGGCGTAGCACCACTTGGGCTTAATTTCTGGAGAGACTGTCTGGAAATCCAGTTCTAGCACTTCTTTGCAGACTCCAAAACAGCAGGATTTTTGTATTCTAATCCCTCTTTTCTAGGCAGCCTGCAGGGATGAGAAGGGGGCTAGAGTGAGCCTGCAGCTGAGATTACCTGCTGTACTACTTAATTGAGCCTGTCTTTTACTATTGAATGGAGGAGTGACTTAGTGGTTAGAGCTGCTGCCTCAGCACCCTGAGGAGGTAGGGTTGCCATATTTGTGAAGGCAAAAAAAGAGGATGCATGGCCCCACTCCTATCCCCTCCCCTAGGAGGTTGCCTGCTGTGTTCAGTCAGGGTCGCAGCAAGCTATAATTGCACTCCATGGCACCCATGATATATCAGACTTTCAGTTGTAAATCTAAAATACTGAGTGAAGTACACCAACCCTTGAGTTGATAACCATGTGGAAACAACATTAAACAGTCCTCCAGCTGTAACAGATCCAAAGCATCAGGGGCAATTGCAAACACTAACCAAACACCAAAATAGTAGGCTCTGTGGGCTTTATTTCAAAGCATAACTAGGGAAACTAGATCTTTTCTGACCGTAGTCGGGTTCAGTACCTCTCTCAACCTTTTAAAAACATTCAACAAATGGTCATGTATAACAAACAGCCCCAGAGAGCTTGGCAACACATGAAGAACACAAACAAACCCTCTACTGCTGCAGCATTGGGCCTGGAATTATGAGTTCAGCCAGCAGTGGTGTACCTAGCATATTTGACACCCAGGGCCAGTCATTTATTAACACCCTCTTCTCTATATGAAAAAAATATATATTTTTAGTAATAATCCACAAGTCACACCTAGGAAAAGGCAGCATCTTAACCACTGCAGAGAGCACTAGAACATCAATACACCCATTGTAAAATTAAACCAGATTAGTACAGATTGATCCTAAACAGTCAATTCCAACAAAAAAGTATTTTTTATTTTTTTTTGCACACACAGAACACAGATACATGGAGGAGCATAATCAAAACAAACATCTAAGTCCGTTTTGGGCCTAGGATGTTAGTCACCCAAAGTTAGCAGCATCCAAAGTCCAGTCTCAAAAAATACGTCCAAAAATTTTTTTTCCCTGAAAATCGTCTACTTCTACATCCAGCTGTTTGATCGTCCAAACTGCTAGTACGTCTATATTTATACTACATTCTCGTCCAAAAAAATCATCTAGTCACAAATACCTAAACTAAGACATTTGGACTTGGGAGGGGCCAACAAAGTGATGGACTGGCCACCAAGACATGGCAATAGAGTTGTGGGGCACCTTACAGGGCACTGCTGTGAACTTCACAAAAAGGGTACCATATAAACATCTCACCACAATTCCTTTGCAGGTCATGGTGAGCCCCCAAAACCTACTATACCCACCTGTCTACAACTCCCAATAGTCCTTATGGCTGCAGTCCTAAAGTACAAGAAAAAGTCTCTGCTTGTTTGGCTGACATTGTTGCCTGGATGTCCTGCTGTCATCTGAAACTAAATATGTCCAAGACTGAGATGCTCCTCTTTCCTCCTAAACCCTCTGCTCCTCCTTTCTCCATCTCAGTAAATAATACTGTCATTGTTTCAGTCTCTCTGCTCGCAATCTTGGAGTGGTCTTCGATTCTGACCTCTCATTTTCTATGCATATCCAACAAGCTGCTAAGACCTGTCACTTCTATCACTTCAATATCACCAAAATTCGTCTCTGAGCACACTACCAAGACCCTTGTCCAAGCTCTTGTAACCTCACACCTAGATTACTGCAATCTACTCCTAACTGGTATCCTGCGGTGTCGCCTCTCCCCTTTGCAATCTGTGCAAAACTCTGTTGCATGACTCATCTACTAATCTCGCTATGCTCATGTCACCCCTCTCCTTAAGTCACTTCACTGGCTCCCTATCTGCCATCGCATACAGTTCAAGATCTTATTGCTGACCTACAAGTTTTGTATTCATTCTACTGCCCCTCAATATCTCTCCTTGCTTCTCTCTCCTTATACACATCCCAGAGAACTCTGTTCCTCAGATAGGTCACTCTTAGCATTATCCTTCTCATCCACTGCCAATTCCAGACTTCGTTCCATTCATCTAGCTGCCCCCTATGCCTGGAATAAATGACCCGAGTTTGTCCATCAAGCCCCTTCCCTTCTCTTGTTTAAAGCAGACTGAAAACCCACCTTTTTGATATAGCTTTCAATCCTTAACCCTACTCCTCTGCCCTCCAACCCAAACAGCTGATTAACCGTTCCCCTTAACTGTATCCATGACATCCTGTTTGTCTTGTCTTGCCTATTTAGATTGTAAGCTCTTATTCTTTGTGACACTGTGCAGCACTGCATGCATCTGATAGCGCTATAGAAATAATTAGTAGTAGGTGCCACCTATATGGCAGTAGAAAAGGGTTTTGGTGGACTCACATTTTTCACCATGAATGCAGTGGTTAGAGTGGCTTATGGGCATGGGTCCTCCTCTTCATGCTTTACTAGCCCCCCCACCCCAGACTACTTAAGCCACCTCTGTGCAGATCTACTAGGCTTTCCTATGCCAGGTGCTGATGTTCTGGAGTGAGGTATGTGCATTTTTATTCCAATTTTTATGGCGGTGTGGGAGGGGGGTCAGTGATCGCTGGGGGAGTGTGTGGAGGTCTCTACTTTGTGTCTGCAATGGTTATCTGGTCACTTTGGATACCTTCTGGGCACCTTCTGTTTTTAGATCGCCTAAGTAACAACATATAAGTTTTGTCTAGGCAGTCTCGTCAAACTTTTGATTATCCCTGCATGACGATTAAGTCTAGGTTGGCTCATATCCTGCCCTAACCACTTCTTCAAAAATGCCCCTTTCAGCTCTGGGTGCACAGTAGAATTCAGAGGCCTAAAAAGTCTCTGGATGTCTAAAAACCCATTTCAATTATCGGCACTTGGATGACCTGTCTTTTAGGTCGTCCAAGTGCGGATTTGGGTGGGTTTTTAGACATATTTTTCTTTCATGAGCCCCTTATTCTATACTAGGTGAGAGTATAACTGCAAACTAAAAATAGAATATGTAGGCAAGAATAAAACTGTACCCTAAGAAACCAGATTTTGCATAGAATGCAGCACCACAGCTGCTCCTTGTGACCCTAGGCAAGTCACTTGATCCCTCCACCCACCATTGCCCCAGGTACATTAGATGGATTGTGAGCCCACTGGGACAGACGGGAAAAATGCCTACCTCATGTAAACCATTCTGAACTCCTTTGGGAGAACAGTATAGAAAACGGAATAGATAAACAGAAATGCATGTCCCCTACTATATTGTGCAAAATATAAAGACAGCAGATGTAAATTTGAAAAGACTGAAATACCAATCACAAATAAGATACCATGTTATATGCCTAACCATTTTTCAATTAGCTTTAAGGGGCCAAAATCTCTCTCAGGTCAGTACCATAAACTACTGTTACAAAAGGGGTTTTGGTCTCTTAAAATGTCCTAAAATTAGTCTAATAAAAACATCACCTTATTCCATTTTCAAATTATAAACATTTATTAACACAGCTATAATACTACTTTATCCTCAAGCAAAAAACAAAACACCACAAACCTTTTATCTACCTTGGTTGTCTCTGGGTTTCTGCTTTCCTCATCATCTCTTCACTGTCTCATTCTTTCCAATGTCTGTCCTCTTTCTGTGCTCCTTCCATATAGCTTGGCCCTCTTTCTCCCCATTCCATCCAGCCTGAGCCCCCCATCTCTCCTTGATCCAGCATTTCCCTTCTGTGTCCGTCAGTGTCACCATTCCACCTCTTTTCAGCATCACCCTTCTGTGTGCCCATCTCACCTATATGCCTATTTCACCTCTTTTCCAAAATCTTCATTATGCCCCTGTCCTTATCCACACACACACCCCCATGTCCACTATCTGCCCTATCAATGTCCTTATCTCCCCCCCCCCCCCCCACCTGTTTTCAGCTTTGCTTCTCTGTGGTCCTATCTCCTCTCCCCCTTTTCAGCATTGCCCCTCCTGTATCCACATTAACCCTCCATTTCAGTATTATCGCCCTCTGCCCATCTAGCCTCTTTCAGCTTTACTTCCCTCTGTAAACCCATCTACCCCTCTTTCAGCATTGCTCCCACTGTGTTCCTATTTACCCCTCCCCCTTTCAGCATTTTCCCTCTGTATCCTTATAATTCATTATTTGTCACTATTTTGTCTCCATTTTCAGTGTCCCCTCTCTTCCCTTGTTCCTGCACCCTGTGGCCAGCATCTTTCCACCCTTCCTCCAGCCCATATGACTTTTTCCCCTCCCCCCACTCTCTTTCACCCCCATAACCCATGAGACCTTCATCTTGCCTTCTTCCCCGCAGCCCTCTTTAGTGACTGCAGCGGCAGCGATCAAGACAGCTTGCCGATGTCAGGGCCTTCCTTCCCTCTGCAAGTCCTGCCTGTGAAGAAACAGGAAGTTGAAACAAATAGGGAGGGAGGGCCCCAACGTCGACAGGCTGTCTTAATCGCTGCCACTGCAAAGTTGCCGAAGGGGGTGCGGATGCAGATGGAAGGGAAAGGGACAGATGGGAAGGCTGCCAGAAGAGGAAGGAGCTCCAGAGCATAACGTCGACCCACAAATCTAATTCCCTGCTGTAGTAGCTTTATATGTTTATTTATCCCTGATTTTGAAGAGAACAGATTTCTCTGCATGTAAATAAATATTTTCCTTTCACTTCTAGCCTATATGTGTCAACATTTATCAAGGGCCCAGGTCTATTCACAGAATCAACTATCGTACAGTAACTCTTGCAGGGTCTCGTCTCTTCCTTGCTTTGTCATCTAGTTTGGATGGGATGGCCTAATCTAGGGCAAATCTTTTGTGGTATCATGCTTCTTCCACTTTTGCTCCCAGGAATATTCTAGGACTTTGCCATTTTTTATACCCATCCTCTAATTTGTGCCTTTTCATAACTTATCCCAAAGTTCTTTTGCCAGCTCCTTGTTGGTTCTTTGATTTAGAATACATTACCCAACAAAGGGAACCAATAGAAACTGCTAAATAGAAACTGTCATCATGTGAATTAACATAAATTAACATAGGAAGGTTCAATACATTTGATGTGCTCTTTTGATGGCAATGGTTACAAGAGAGCTTAAAGTTTTTAGATTTGCTAAAAAAAAGTACAAGGGAGATGGACACAACCCAACCAATTTATTCAATGAGACTTTTTTTTCATACTTTTTTTCTGTGGATATTTGGAATATATTTTTGTGTAGAAAGTGTAGATACATGGAACCATAGATACCAACATTTCAAAATGATGGGTGGTCCCAAACAATATGGGCTATACATTTTATAAATAAATAAATACAAATTACTTCTGGACACAATGAAAGAACTTACTCAATATTGGGGGTGCCCTGAACCCAAAGAACTGGCTCCTGTGCATGAAACAAATACTGTTTTATTGCATTGTACCGCCAAGCTATAAGGTAACAAAAGGTGAACATTTTAGAAGGGGGTATAAGAAATCCCAGGATTTACAGATATTTTTTTACCAGTATTTTTCACTTTTGAACCTGGGAGCTTGGAGCGTGACGCTGTTGTTTTGAGTGCATCTGTTTTATGTAGAGATCTTTGTTTTAATCCACAAGTTCAATTTTAGGACCAGTAGGAACCCCTGAAGAAGACAATTGTGTCGAAACACGGACCATGTAGGGACCCTATGTTTCTAGAGGTTCCGGCCCTAGATGTTTTTATGTGGATTAATTGTTTTTCCTTAATAAAGCCATCAACTTGGACTTTGTTTCTCCCACAAGTTTTTTGGTTTCTTATTTCTTTTGTTGTTTATTCTGATTTTGTAACACTTTTTTTTTCAAAATTCACAAACCTGGGTTTGCCCCTAATTCTTGTACTGATTTGTGAAATCTCACAAGCCAGTACAATTCCCAGTCCTCACTGCTTCCTCTCCCCTTCACCACAGCAGCTCAGGAGGAGACTAAGGAGTATTTTATATGTTTGTCCATCAAAATAACCCTGCTAATTACCTAACAAATTTCCCCTTTTTATTTTTCAAATTATTTATTTATAATTTCTATACAACCCAAAAATGGTACAAGAAATACTGAAATACATATGGTTAGTCAACACTGACTGAAGAAAATGTACAAAGCAATATACTAACTTATATAGTCCTCAATTTAAGGAGGTAGGCAAGACATAAACAGAAAAACCCCTGAGGAGAAGTACTTAGATATTAACCTACTATTTAACTAAATTCTGCACTAAACACTTGATTCATTCTGGCTGCGTTGGAATCCCTTTTCTCTCCAAGAAAAAACCTAATTGGGCAGGCTCAAAAAATATATATTTATTCCCTTGATAGGAAATAAAACATTTGCAAGGAAATCTTAACTGAAAAGTTGCCCCCATAAAAATCACCGTGTTAGGCTTTTTTATTGCCAGCAGCGATGGTAAAAGCGCCGATGCTCATGGAATTCTTATGAATGTTGGAGCTAATACCACTGCAGCCAATGACAAAAAACACGCTAACGCGGCTTCATAAATGGGGGGGGGGGCCAAAATTATGAATGTTCTCTTTTTTTTGCCACTGATTTTCTCCCATATTTGTTGTTGTTACAAATATTACTCCCCCCTCCCCCGAAGATAAAATAAAAATTAAACAGATTAGAACCATGAGGAGAAGAAATGCTTAATGAGGAAAAAATGGAAATTATTACTACTATGGCTTTCATTACTGTCAGTCTAACACTCTACACTTGGGAAAGCACGTGCAGTCTTCAAATATTTCCATGGAATGTTGTTCATATCTACAGTAAAATCGTATGCACATAACTAACTTGAAAGATTTAAAGCAGTTTTTACGATGACTGGTTGAACCAGTCAGGGTAAAGATAGCCTTACGATAAGGGCATGAATCAGATCTTGTGTTACTTTTGATGATACTCTATAGAAGCCATGTCTAATACTTTTGAGTGCTGCTTAGGTTACACTTGTGCAAGGTCATATCTTATTTTAACCACCAACTGGGAACTTAATTTTAGAAATACATGATACGCACTAGCTTGTAAAGTAATGTTGTGTCTGTTAGAAATACAGGCCTAACTGTAAGAACTACCAGAGGAAAGGTGAGAATATCTAGTCTTAATAGTAGCTGTCTAATTAGCATAATGTAAATATAATTACAAATTTGTGCTGATTGTGTGTGTGTGCATACTAAAAAGTCTTCAACAGTGAAGAAAACCAGAAATTCCTCTGTGTTATGTGGCATTTGATGCTTAGCTACATGTTTCACAAGCTACTAGTTTCTGGGATATTTGTTTATTCATTATTTTCACATCTATCTGTTTATGGTAGCTAAAAGGAGAACAGATATTTTGGGCAGAAATAAAAAAGATTTGCAGTTAAAATGATTTCAAAATGGAAGTCTCAATCAGAGTCAAGTGCCCTAAAAATCAAAGTGGGAAATATGCAGGAAAGAAAGAATAGATTTTAGTGAGATAATAATTTACATATAACTTCTAAGAATAGTATCATTGTACTGTTATCTCCTCAGAACAACCATTTTGATTTGTTTTTGCAAGCCAGGAATATGTGTTGAAAAATTAGCCGATTAGTTTTTGGAATATTATTTAAAATTACAGTGATGCCTTGGAATCCGAACTTAATCCGTTCCAGAACCCCGTTCGAGTTCCACACAATTTTTCCCATTGAAAATAATGGAAACTGGATTAATCCGTTCCTGGGTCCAGTAAATACACTGGATTTTAGGGGCAGAAACACACACATACAATGTGCAGAGTGTTCGGATTCCAAAGCAGAATTCAGATTCCGGGGCACAAATATACATATACAATGTGCAGGGCGTTTGGATTCCAAAGCAGAGTTCAGATTCTGGGGCAAAATTTACTACAAAAAAAAGTTCAGATTCCAAAACGGTCGAGTTCTGGGGTGTTCGGATTCCGAGGTACCACTGTACTTATATTTGATATTGTAATTCTGAATGATTGTTCCTACTCTTTCTTTATGCATAACTGCAATAAATTACGTTTTCAAAGTATTTGTGGTATACAGTTAGTCAATGTAATGTAACTGTTTGGAGTAGTACCGGAGGACTGGAAAAGGATGGATGTAGTCCCGCTCCACAAAAATGGAAGTAAGGAAGAAGTAGAGAACTACAGGCCGATAAGTCTGACTTCTGTGGTAAGTAAATTAATGGAAACACTTTTAAAACTGAGAATAGTGATATTTTTGGAATCCTGTGGATTACAGGACTGGAAGTAACATGGATTCACTAGAGGCAGGTTACTTGTGAGGTTTCAAGCTACTCAACGCCACCTAGCATGTCTCAAAAGAACTTCCCATTGGCATGCAATTCAAACTGTCCTAGAACTTTTTGAACGGACCTCATATTGGTGTCAACATGCAGGTGGCATAAGGTTATTGGGGTGGTATAAAGTAGGTTTGGGGTTATACAGTAAGTTTTGGATGAGTTTGGAGGACTCGCCACACAATGAAAGGGGGATTATGGTGAGATGTGTATCTGGGATCTTGAGTTTCACTGCAGTGCCCCCTAGGGCAATGAATTTCCTGTCTAATTACTTCTCTTTCCTCTTCCCCTCTTGAAGTCAGTCAATTTGTACCTTTGCTTAATCTTTTGTAAACCGCACAGAACTTCACGGTATTGCGGTATATAAGCTGTTATTATTATTATTATTGCTCTGCTGGGATGTCTTTGTGGCCAGTCTGCTAAGAATGTTGGCCCCTCCTATGTCCCAATGGCTGTTTTTTGTGTGTTTTTCATTTGATTGTTTTATTTTTGAAAATGATTCAAAAAGATAGATGTACTCCAAGTTTCCAAGTTTTATTTAAAATTTGATAAAACGCTTATATAAAAAAAATTTCAAAGCCATGTACACTTATAAAAGTTTATTAAGTTTTAAGTTTAAGTTTATTATTTATTAAGTTTATTATATTATTAAGTTTTAAGTTTATTAGGATTTTTTATATACCGCCTATCAAGGTTATCTAAGCGGTTTTTACAATCAGGTACAATCAAGCAAATAGAGACATATAACGTTGAACTTCACTAACTGAAAGTTGGGATAAAAGGGCAGAGCTACAATTTCATTTAAAAAAGTAACGAAAGATAGATGTTTTTCTGTTTTGAAAATGGTAATTTTCCCTGTTGGATTTTTGCAAGTTTTCTTCAAAACATCTAAATTTAGATTAGACATCATACCAAAAATATCCAGCTCCCCCCATATCTAGTTTCACTAAAGCAGCTATATTTAACTGCTGAAAATATGGCCATTTGGAAAGACATGGTTAGATCCACAGCATGGAGGGAGTTGAGTTAGTGCTGATATTTTTATGCTAGCTAACTATCTGCAAACTGTGAGTTGAAATTTATATCCTTAATGTATGCTATCTTTAAGCTTCTGTTTTCCTGCTGAAACTCCCACTACATTTCTTTATTTCTTTAAGTATTTATATACCACTTATAGCCTAAGGGGTCCTTTTACGAAGGCGCGTTGGGGCCTTAACGCGCAGAATAGCGCACGCTAAAATGCTGCACGCACTAGTCGCTACCACCACCTCTTGAGCAGGTGGTAGTTTTTCAACTAGCATGCACTAATCCGGTGCGTGCGTTAAAAACACTAGCGCACCTTCATAAAAGGAGCCCCAAGTGGTTTACATTCAGGTACACAAGCATTTTTCCCTATTTGGCCTAGTGGGATCACATTCCATCTAATGTACCTGGGGCAAAGGGGGATTAAGTAATTTGCCCAAGGTCACAAGACGCAATGTGGAATTTGAACCCACAACCTCAGGGTGCTGAGGCTTTAGCTCTAACCACTGCGCCACACACTCCCCACTTCCACAGGAAATTCACATGGGAGTATGAGATTTACAGTACAATAAAGAAAATCTTTGATGCTACAGGCTTGGTTTGATTTACAACACAAAGATCTTTTTTCTCTCAGACCTGTTCACCTAGAAACAGAGACAAAAAAAATGAAGGCAGATAAACTCAATATAGCCTATCCAGTCTGCCCATCCATGCCATCTACTATCCTTCCTCTCCCTTAGAGATCCTTTGTACCTGTTCCAAGCTATCTTGATTTCAGATACAGTTTTTGCCTCTATTACCTTCACTGGGAGACTGTTCCATGAGTCCTTTCCATCCTTTCCATGAAGATGTATTTCCTCAGGTTACTTCTAAATCTATCCCCTTTAACCTTCATCTTAGGCCCTCATTCCATAACTTTCTTACAGTTGGATGAGACTCACCTTCTATGCATTTATGCCACTGATGTATTTAAACATCACTATCGTATCTCTCACCTTTCTTTTGTACAGCAGTGCTACCTGGTAAAATTTGCATAATAGCACCCAACCCAACTGAAAGATTGCTGATCCACAGAGCTTTTAGGCCTGTGGTGCCACCTAATGAGATTTTGCTTAAGTTGCATCTAACCCAAGAAATAGCATCAGGAATGTGCCTTGACCCAGTAGACCAGGGGTGTCAAAGTCCCTCCTCGAGGGTCACAATCCAGTCGGGTTTTCAGGATTTCCCCAATGAATATGCATGAGATCTATTAGCATACAATAAAAGCAGTGCATGCAAATAGATCTCATATATATTCTGGACACAATAGGTATCTCTGATAAAGTATACTCATGGTTTGAAGGCTTCCTAAAATCCAGAACATATAGAGTAAATTTGGATAAAGTAAAATCTGAACCTTGGTCCAACCTCTGTGACGTACCACAAGGATCCCCTCTATCCCCTACTCTCTTCAACCTATATACTGCCTCCCTCAGAACATACCTGAACAATCTAGGCATAAACTCCTATAGTTATGCAGATGACATTACCATCCTCATACCTTTCGATCAACCAAAGAACGTCATGAAAGACACATTACATCGAACACTAGAAGCAGTAGTGACCTGGATGAAAGATCACAAATTGAAACTCAACCTAGACAAAACAAAATTCATCCTCCTCGAAAATAACAAAGTCCCAACCATAACCAATATAGAAATCAACTCAATCAACTACCCCATTCAAGCCACCCTAAAACTACTAGGAATAACTATAGACAGATATTGCACCATGCAGCCACAAATAAACAAAACAATACAGAAATCTTTTGCAGTTATGAGAAATTTAAGACAAGTATGAAAATTCTCCGAAAGACCACAATTCCAACTCATAGTTCAATCCCTAATACTAGGTCTACTGGATTACTGCAACATCCTCTACCTCACCTGCTCTGCAACAATGACTAAACAACTACAAACAATCCAAAATACAGCTCTGAAACTCATCTTTTCACTGAAGAAACATGACCATATTACAGAGGCATACATCGACTCACACTGGCTGCCAATTCAAGAAAGAATACTATTTAAATTCTACTGCATGCTATTTAAATCTTTAAACAGAGAAAGCCCAATCTACCTAAACAACTGCCTCAACCAAACTACGCCAACCAGACATAGAAAGACACACACCCCTTTCACATACCCTCAAATCAAAGAAGTCAAACAGAAAAAACTGTATGATGGCCTCCTAGCAACACAAGCAGCAAAACTAGATAACCAAATCTCCAGTCTACTGATAACCACCCCCGACTACAAGATATTCAGAAAAGAAATAAAAATGATACTCTTCAAGAAATCACTGAAACACTCTTAACATCACAAATACCTTCTTCCCGCCCCTCAGATACTACCTGTTCTTCTCCTCAACTTCTCTTGAATTCACCAATGATCTTCCATTGTAACCCACTATTTATAACTCTTTTGTAATCCGCTTTGAACCACAAGGTAATGGCGAATTAGAAATCTTTAATGTAATGTAATATATTCATTGGGGAAATCCTGAAAACCCAATGTTGACACCCCTGCAGTAGACCAAGAGGCTTTAGGGATCCCAGTGGTGTGTGGAAATAGAAGCTATAATCCCCATCAACCAAAAGGAGACCAAAGTGCAAAGGTCAAATGCCTGCCTAACAGTATCTAATCTCCCCAGTAAAATACCCAAACTATACCTGGCACCCCCAGATCATTATTTGGAATCACAGGTCTGCTGAGTGCCAGATCAGCTTCAAAGAAGTCCCCAATGATCCATGTCATCTGTGAACAGCATCTATTCTAGACATTTTAATGTCTTGTTAAAATGTTTATTTTATTTTTATTTTTCCTCTAACTCTACTTTTCACTTCTCTATTACCCTCCAGGTACTTTAGTTAGATTGTGAGCCTTCGGGACAGTAAGGGAATTTTTCAAGTACCTTTCTTATTTCTAATCTTAATGTATATTTTCTGTAAACCGCTTAGAACCTAACGGATGTAGCGGTATATAAGAAATAAATTACATTACATTACATTACATTTTGGGCCTGATTCTATAAACGGTGGCTAATGGTGACTACGAATCCCTCCAGCACTATTTTCTTGTATAATTCTGCATTTATTTAATTGAGTAATTCAGTGCAATTGAATATTAGTCTCTATTCTGTAACAAAAAGAGCATCACCAACACACAGAATCACTTAAGTTTTTCCAGATGAAAATGTGCATCCTTTTTACATGGATTACGGTAGAAGGTTTGCTCTGTAATTATTATAATCATCCTTAAAATACTGGCTCATTGACAGGTTGTAATGGTATGATTGTAAGCATGCAATTTAATTACAGTCATTCTTAATGTGAATCTCACTCCTTAATAATAATAATTTTATTTTTCTATACCGCCATAGTCAGACGACTTCTAAGCAGTTCAACATCGAAAGAAAGCTGGATATTCAGCGAATTACAAATGCATGAGGGGAAAGTTACAGAAGAAAGGGTAGTAGTGGAGGGAAATGTAAGAGGGGTTGAAAGTGGGAGGGGTAGGAATTGCCTGAAGATTGCTTCGAGTTTGTAGGGGGAAAAAGTGTAGAGAGCGCGGATTGGTCTGTTTAGGTGATGAATTTGTCAAACAGAGTGGTTTTGATAGATTTTCGGAATGCGTTGTAAGTCTGTCTGGTTTTATTTATGTAGTTTCCCAGCCAGGATTGTTGTCTGTTAGCTTGGAACATGAAGGTTCTGTCAAGGTAGGATTTGTATTTGCAGCCAGTAATTTTAGGATAGGCGAAGATGTTTTTGTTTCTGGTTGTTCGTGTGGAGTTGTGTAGAGTAAAGTGTGTTTGCAGGTAGGAAGGTGCTAGGCCCCAGATTTGTTTGAAGCAGATGCATGCAAATTTGAACTTAAAATTTGAATTTAAGCCTGATGTGAGTTTTAATGAAAACTTAAAATACTTATGGAGAGATACAGATGTAAATCACAATACCGTTTTTGTAAACTCTGAATATTGCTGTAAATGTATGTTCATAATGTAAGCATTTTTTATTTGCTTCTTGATTCAGAACGTGGCATGGGAAGTGTTTTCAACACAATGGAAGGAGCTGATGATAGTGATGAAGACTGTCATCTAATTGCTTCTGCTATTCAGCTGAGCATACAAGAATCTATTGAAGCCAGTGGACGGGCATCTTCTTGCCATCCTGAAAGGTAAAAGTCACTAAACATAACTCAGAAAGGTGATATAGTATTCTTAAGATATACTACAAGTTTATGGAATCAACAAAGATGAGTAATGAAGATTTATGGATAAATCCTCCCTAATAAGTTTCTCTGTCGTATGTTTAGCAAAACAGCTTGAAATTGCAAAGTGTAATCTGCGCTACTCATCTTTCAGCTGGTTTCCTGGAACAGTGGTTCTCAACCCGGTTGGGTTTTTAGGATGTCCACAATGAATATGCAAGAGAAAGGTTTGCATGCAAATATGAAGGCGAATCAAAAATGAAAGACAATTGTTAAAATAACCAGTTCAGAGCTAGTGAAATGCAGCATATGTACTTGTACGTTGTCCTTTGGATAGTTTGTCCACACACAGTGCAGTGGAATGGAAAGGGTAGATGTGAAAAGCTTGCTACTAGGACTAGGGGGCACGTGATGAAGACACTAACCCCCTCGTCTACAAAGCCACGCAGTAACGGCCCCGAAGCCCATAGAGATTTAAAGGGCTTCGGGGCTGTTGCTACGCGGCTTTGTAGAAGAGGTGGACAGTAATAGATTTAAAACAAACCAGAGAAAATATTTCTTCACACAATGTGTAATTAAACTCTGGAATTTGTTGCCGGAGAATGTGGTGAAATCAGTTTGTTTAACAGAGTTTTAAAAAAGCTTGGATAATTTCTTAAAAGAGAAGTCCATAGGCCATTATTGTGATGGCTTGTGGAACTCCACTGCTTATTCCTAGGATAAGCAGCATTGAATCTGTTTTACTACTTGGGATCTAGCTAGGTACTTGGGACCTTGGTTGGCCACTGTTGGAAACAGGATAGTAACATAGTAGATGACGGCAGATAAAGACCCGAATGGTCCATCCAGTCTGCCCAACCTGATTCAATTTAAATTTTTTTTTTTTTTTTTTCTTAGCTATTTCTGGGCGAGAATCCAAAGCTTTACCCGGTACTGTGCTTGGGTTCCAACTGGGATACTGGGCTTAATGGATCTTTGGTCTGTCCCAGTATGGCAATTCTTATGTCCTTATGTTTAGTCATGTGGCAGCCATGAGATCAGGACAATCATACGTGTACTACTAATTCAGACTTTTATTTGTATTTTTATTGTGAAGAGCGAATAAAAATAATCTTTCAGGACATCCACATCCACAGTCTGCTGTTTTTAGCCATGAGATCAGAAACATGGACACTACATTGTAAGATTGCACCATCGAAGAACAGCAGGTAGTGCACTTTCTTTGACTCAGTATGGACATAGCATCATGAATCAATGAAAAGTTTATGAGTGAGTAAAAAGTTTTAAAGTGGGAAGAATAGGTATAACCAACGAAGTTTGTTCTGGTTGCCCTTCAACATCGCGCAGAAGAGATCACATTGACAGGCAGATGCCTTGATTAGAGAACACCGACGGATAACGGTGTCTCAATTGGCTGCAGATTGGAAAATCAGCTTTGCATCTGCATTTGCAATAATGCATGATGACTTGGGATACAGGAAAGTCTGTGCACGATGGGTTCCCAAGCAGCTTACTGATCAGCACAAGCAACGGCATGTGGAGGTTGCAACCTAGTTCCTGAGACTTTATGAAGACATTCTAAGTATTCTGGAGAGAATTGTCACCAATGACAAGAATGGGTGCATCATTGCAACCCGGAGAGCAAAAGACAAAGCATAATAAAGCAGAGGAAGTGGTGCTCACCTGGCTTTGGGAACAGCTTAATCTTCTTCTCTGCAGGAATGCGGAAGCTAGTTGAATGATACAACAAATGCATCATCTTGCATGGGGACTATGTGGAAAAGTGATATGTTCAATTGCTCACAGTTACTTCTATTAAAGCCATTAGATGTATTTTGCATTTTCTTTTTGATTTACCCTCATATATTTCATGCATGCTTATCATGGATATCCTGAAAACCAGTTTGAACATAAGAATAGCCTTACTAGGTCAGCCCAATGGTCCATCAAGCCCAGTAGCCCATTCTCTAGTTCAATAGTTTTTATTGAATATTATAAGAAATTTACAGAAAGCAGTTCAAACACACAAAATCTGAATAAGACACAATGGTATAGAAAAAGTCCATATCTATAATCATTTACTTACAACCAGATTAATAAAAAGAATCTAGGGTATGTGTAACTGCTAATAGAAGATATATGAAAGGCAGAAAAGCAGGGAGAGTGAAATAAGAGAGAGGGAAAGAAAGAGGGAGAAAAAGAGAGAGATAGATAGATAGAGAGGCAGAATGAACTGGTTAGAATGAACATATGAATCTAAGAATGACCAAGGTGATTTATTTTGCACCATGTTTGTGGAGAGTCGAGAAATCATGTTTTTCTCATATGCATAAGATTCAAATTTGTGATACATGCTCAGAGAGTTCCACCAAAAGGTGTAGTCAAGTAGCGAGGATGATTTCCAATTTTTCAGAATATGCATAAGAGCTGTTACAAACATGGCATCAATGAGTTTAGGTGGGCAGTTTGTTTGTGTAAAACAAGGGTGTTGAGAACGAAGAATTACAATGTCCATGGAAATCTCTTCTGAACACTTAGTAATAGATTTTATAGTGTCCCAAATACGAATCCAGAAGGAGTGGACTATAGTGCAATGAAAAAGCATGTGATCAAGAGTTCCAGACTCTTTCAAACAGTTCCAGCAGGTGGAGTCTTGCTTTAGCTTCGCTTTCCACATGCGATATGGGGTCCATACTGCATTCCACATAACGAAGAACATTGATTGCGAGACTCTGGAAGATAGGAGAGGACGGTTTGTGGAGGACCAGAAAAGTTCCCAATCTATACCAGAAAGCGTAGTCTGCAGAATCGAGTCCCATTGGTTCATTGATTGAGGTGAAAAGGTGAAAGAGTGATCCCTTAGAATACTATAAAAAAGAGATATCGCTCTACCCTTCATTAAGGCCAGAGTAGACCAGTGGTGAACAGTGTGGATAGAGGTCATAAAGTCATGGCGCATATGTACCTTAGACAGTATTCCAGTAAGCATGAGCCATTGGGAGTGTATAGAGGATGGAAGTGAATATGCAGAACAAAAAATATCAAAAGGAACGATTGAGGTGGAGGAGATCAATTGATGAACAAACTCGACTCCCGCCCGTTGCCACTTTTTCCATGAGAGGGATCTACCTTTATTTTGAATTTTAGGGTTATTCCAAAGGGACATGAGCGGGCTTTCACTAACAGAGATCTCAGCTGTTGCATCTAGAAGATGAAAAGCATGCTGCGTTGCAATCAACAAGGAATACTTTCTCAAGTGTCTAGGTACTGACACCGTAAGGAAGCAGGAAACGCACAGTGGTGCACATAAAAAGCGTTCCATTTCAAACCATGCTGGTTGATCCTGAGGATTAGAATTAACGATCCAATAAGCTCCATATTTGGCTAAAGATGCGATATAATAATAATAAAAATCTGGTAAATTTAATCCGCCATTAATCTTAGAGGCCTTCAGCTTGGCGAGAGCAATACGGGGTTTTTTCTTGTTCCAAATAAATTCAGAGATTTTCATATTGAGCCAATGAAATAATTTTTTCTGGCATAGGAGGGGAAGCATGGAAAGGGTGTAATTAATTTGCGGGGCTAAAGTCATTTTAATGGAGGCTATTCTACCCCACCATGACAAATAAAGTGGGGACCAACGAGTTGTAGTATTTGAAACTAAATTTTTGATTTTGGATATGTTCAAATCCTGGGCGTGTACTGGATCTTTATGAATTAGGACCCCTAAATATTTCACAGCTCCCTGTGACCATGAAAAAGGAAATTGAGCCAGATCTGAGGAGGAGATATGGTCATTGAGAGGAAAGATCTCTGATTTCTCCCAATTAACAGAGTATCCAGAGAGTTGAGAGTATTGAGAAACAGTGTTAATAAGATGGGGCAAGGAGACAAGAGGATCTCTGAGAAAGAGAAGGACATCGTCAGCATAGGCTGCTAATTTAATGTCTCGACTGGACGAGGGGATACCCTTAATTAGGGGACATTGTCGGATAGCTGACAGGAGAGGTTCCAACGCTAAGTCAAATAACAATGGTGAAAGGGGACAGCCTTGACGGGTGCCTCTATGAAGGGGGAATTTGTTGGAGAGAGAGTTGTTAATCAGAATACGGGCTGTGGGTTGTTTATATAGTGTTTCTATCCAATTTGTGAAGAAAGGACCAAAATTGTACCATTTCTGTACTCGGAATAAGAATGGCCACTCCACTCGGTCAAAGGCTTTCTCAGCATCAATGGCTAGACCAATCACAGGATCCAACAGGATCTTGCAGCCGTTGCTGCTTAGGGACAGCCCTCGCGACCCCGGACCAACCCGACGGGACGTCTCTTGCAGCGGCTGCCTGCCCTGCTTTAACCAGCCGCGCCGACGCTGATCTTACTGCTGGGCCGGGCGTGCGAGCTTGCTCCGCCCCCCAGCCCCCGCCGGGAAACTTTAAACTCGGCGGCTCGAGCGGAGGAGTCATCTTGCAGCCGTTGCTGCTTAGTGACAGCCCTCGCGACCCCGGACCAACCCGACGGGACGTCTCTTGCAGCGGCTGCCTTCCCTGCTTTAACCAGCCGCGCCGACGCTGATCTTACTGCTGGGCCGGGCGTGCGAGCTTGCTCCGCCCCCCAGCCCCTGCCGGGAAACTTTAAACTCGGCAGCTCAACGGCGGCTGAGTGAAGCACAAACAATCCAACTTATAATTCAACCACAATAACTGATTCTTTAAGACTTCATAACAAACGTGGAAACCTCCTACAAATAACAATCAGCAAGCAAGGCTTTCATCTGTGTAGTGCTGAGCTCACTGCTCAGCATGGCTATTTCCCGCCGCGACGCCGGACTTGTAAGTTGCATGCCTGCGTGACACACTACCGGAGCCACGGCAAAGGTGGAAAAGAGCCGCATGCGGCTCTGGAGCCACGGGTTGCCGACCCCCGCGGTAGACGGAGGGACCACACGGAGTCACCCACTGTACCACCCGATTCGGGTAAGCGCAGGTATCGGTGGGTGGCTTATTTGCGGGGGGGGGGGGGGGTGCCTTATTTTACAATTTTTTCTAAAAAGGGGGGGCTGTCTTATTTGATGTCTTATTTGATGGCCCTGCCTTATCATCGGGGAAACACGGTAGATATCTTTATTACATAGGTTTACATAATTATAGATAACCAGAATTCACTCATCTTGTGATATTCCTTCAGTAGGTTTGTACCTGTCAGTACAGAAAATAGGAGACTTGTGGCAGCAATACAGCAAGGTATGACATATAGTTCTATCAATATATTGGATAAGATGGAATAAAATCATTTTACATTTATACCAAACTTATCATTTTCCTTAGGTAGCATATCTGAGCTTCAAAACTGCTTAAAATATAAATATGCAATTGATGAAGCTGACAAAAGAGGATGGTTTCCGCTGCATGAAGCTGCAGTTCAGCCCATTCAACAAATACTTGAAGAAGTGCTCGATGGTATGTGACTAGCAATGTGTACAGACAACTAGTGTGTGCCGTGTGCACAGGGCCGGATTTAGATGAAAAGAGGTCCTAGGCTATTCCACTTATGATGCCCTTTCACCTCCCATTTTTAAGTTTGTAAATTACATAAGAGATAATAAAATACATCACTCGGGGCTGAGACCGATTCCCCTCCGGAGCCGGGAAAGGGGTGGGGGGGGGGAGAGAGGAGCAGCGGGATCCGATCCGGAGCTGGAGCACGTGTGCAATTCGGATTCCCCACCAACGGCTGAATTTTGATGAGTCGCTGGCGCAGGCGCCGTGAGGAGTGACACAGAAGCACACCTCATGCCACCAGGACTCACGATATTTCAACAGCGCATGCGCGCTCTAGGATTTTATTATTTATTATATAATCATGAAAATATAAAATAAAGCACGTAATATACATTTTAAAATATGCAAATTAAAAAATATGTTAAGAACTTACTTAGAATTCCGCGAAATGAAGATATTGTCACAAAAATTTTTTTCAAAAGTCTATAAACACTTCACTAAAGTATTGAACCTACTGAACTCAAAAGGCGAGAATCAAATGATCGTGTACGCAATCCTAAAATAAGAATCTTTTCTAATAACATTAACACGTGTTTCATATTATCGAAGTAACACGAATATAACCGAACGTCGGGATATCAATAGGTCTGTTCGTTTGTCTGTTCCAATCTACGCTAATCTGCACTTTATTGATGCAAGAACAAACCAGAGCTTAGTAGCATAAGACACGTCAATATTTGCCATAGCAATCAGTGAACGTATGAACTATACTTTGGTGCAATCTAGTATATACAAACGAACAGACCCAATGAGCCAAACGCGTTGATCTTAACCAATACATTTTTATGTTTGTTTATTAGTCATATGCATAGAATTTCTCCTTATTTTCGGTTCAGTGTTTACTGTTCACTGTTTTTAGAATAGTGTAATTTTAATTTTGCTAACAATGTAGGCCCCTCTTGATCTTGAGGCCCTAGGCTGAAGCCTAGTTAGCCTATAGGAAAATCCGGCCCTGCGTGTGCATGACCGGTATATTACATGGCACACACATTCAATTCTGTGAGGGACTGCAGGAAAGACAGTGGAAAAAGTGTATACGTAGTGAAAGAGAGTACTTTGAAGGGAACCCAATGAATTTATGCACTGATAATTGTTTATTGCCATAAAAAAGGGGCATCCAAGCTTTTTCAATAGTGGGCCACATGATCAGAAAGCCATGTCTGTAGGGGCCTCATGCATATTTTATCCTGTTTGGTATGATATATGCTTATTGAAATCAGTGAATCTCTTCTGATACTGTGACTTTATAGTCTGCAACGCTTCAAATGTTTGCATACTGGCGAATTAGGTAAAAAAGGGGGTGTTTGTTTTGGGCTAAATATTTAAAGTGGGTCACTTCCCAAGCACAGGTGGGCTGTATGTTGCACACTCTGTGCTTCAGAACATTTCTTCTTGCTTTCTCTGTAGCTACTTCTCTGATCAAAACACACATACTTTTTAAACCCTGACAATTCTGCATGTTGTCTCCCCTGACCTAACTTTGCCCCGGAAACACCTGTGCTACATTGTAAGAAAAAAAAAAAAAATGAACAATTTTTACGTTTGGTTGAGCAACAGCAGAGTTAATTTCTATCTGACTTCTTTTTTTGAGGAGTGTAATAATTGTCACCAGACCATAATGGAGTCTTAGGTTTATTTCTATTGTTGATTAAGTATATTATTAAGAGCTCCTATTATTTCCTTAATATACGTATTATTTCTTGAGTAAAATGTGGGCTAGAGGGATAATATTTGATTATTGGGTTTAGCGTTGATTCCTAATTTATGTATCCAATTCCTGTTTGCTATTCTATAAGGATTGTAATTTTGTTTGTTTACTTATTGTCCGCTCTTATCCATGTTAACATACAAAATAAAACATAACATTTATCATACAAAACACACCAAGACCAACACTATAACAACTACATAAATACATATAAAAATCAGATTGCATAAAACATACTAACCAATCCTATCCTACATCAAAATGTAAAAACTATTAATTAAAAAAAAGAAAGAAAAAAAACCTATATGTGATGTTCTGCAACACAGCATGAACAATTTTCAAATAGCCCATGTAGGCCCTCTTTTATGAAGCTGTGTTAGGTTTTTTAATCATCGGCCACAGCGGTATTAGCTCTGACACTCATAGGAATTCTATGAGCGTCGGAGCTAATACCATCGCAGCTGGCGATAAAAAAAAAAAAGTCTAATGCGGCTTCGTAAAAGGGGGGGGTTAGAGCAGGTGTAAATTTTTGCAAGAGAATGTGTTTGCTGCCGGGTTCTTTGGGCCCAATATTGAAACCATGTTGGCGGTGATCTCGGATATTCAGTGCCAGAGTCACTGGTATTGACTATCTGGGTCGAAGTTCTGCAGCTCACACTTAGCCGCCAAAGACGATTTTCATCGGCTGGCCGGTTAAGGCTAATGGTCAAAGATAGAACTGCTTTTTAGGCAGTGACTGGCTATTTCACACAACTTAGCCGTTCACCAAGTTAGCTGATGAGACAGATATTCAATGAGAGAGAGCCAACTATCTCCCGCTGAACATCAGCGGATTACTGGCCAAATGGGACTTAGCCAGCTGGGCACCATTTCCAGCTGACTAAGTCCTGCTAAATATTAGGGGAATTGTATGTATCTGTTTTATAAAAGCACATAGATACCTAGATGTTACTTTTATGAACTAGGTTATATAATAGGCATCTTTTGGGGCGTTTCACTTTGGTGTCCTGTTATGAAACTAGCCCTTAAAAGTGGGGTTGCACATTTATTGCATTAATAATGTAATTAGTGCATTAAAGTGTTAATGCACGATAACAGCTTCATCTTATCTGTTCCCCATCTCCCAATGATCCAGTGTGGCCCCGTCTTTTCCACCTACCGCCATCATCCAGCGTCTTCTTTCTTGTTCACTCATGGCTGGCCTGCTGCTTCTCCTGGTCTGCGCATTGGCCATTCAGCAACAAATAACAGAAGACTGGCATGTTTGGGGACATTGCCTTTTATTCTCTGCCACTATCTCTGCCAATCCCATAAACAGGAAGTGATATCAGAGCCCGATGTCACGTTCTGTTTCTGAGAGCAGCAGAGCCAGAAGCAGCAGCACTACATGGCAATGTCCTCATGTCAACCTGCCACAGTGCAGACCAGAAGCAGCAGCAGCCTGGCCATGTGAGCGAACACGAAAAGGAGACAGACACAGCTAGATGATACTGGTAGAGGAGAGATGGATCCATGTTAGATGGTTTGGAGTGGGGGAAAGACAGAGAGGTGGGGTGATATAGAGTGATGGTAGTGTGTAGTGGGGGAGAGATGGGGCAATACTGGGGAAAATGAGAAGAAGTGATGCTGGATAGTAAAGGGAGAAAAGAGAGATGTTGGATGTGATTAATCACACGCTTAAAAATTTTAATCAATGGACAAACCTACTTAAAAAATTTCAAGACCTACAAATATTCTAGGTGAAACCAACAGCGTGAAAAGGTCATTTTCAGATATACCTATATGTAAATAATACTTTTTAATGTGTATCTTTTATAGATGTGTTTCATATTTTTTGGTGGGGTGGGGTTCATCCATATTTTTTTCTATAGCATCAGGTAAAACAATTTGGGAGCAGAAGACAAATGATGGCGAGACCCCCTTAACTCTGGCAGCAAAAGCTGGCCGTACAGATAATGTGACAGTGCTGCTGGACAAAGGAGTTTGGCCCGACACAAAGAACAGTAAAGGAGAATCTCCTCTTCTCATCGGTAACAGCCACATTGCTTTCTTCTGTTCTGTGTGCTTGACCTTAGAGTTCTCTGTCTTGGTAGGAGAGGCATCGGAAACAATAGCAAGTGTGTATTGTCTGTGCAGTACTTATAGAAGTGGGGTAGTGACAAACATACATTAAGGGAATAATGCATGATTTTTGCTCCCCTTCCCCCAAAAAAAGACACATTAAATGGAAAAAGTGCATCTTATTTTAATTTAAGAGCATGTTTATTTACTGTAACATGAGCTAGTCTCTTATAATAAAACGCTAAGCGTGCATGTGCACTCGCACCGCTGTGTTGCCTGATCTGTAGTTCCGTGACTGGCAGAGTGCACATGCGCGCTTACCACACACAGCCAGACAAAGTTCCAGATGCGCTCCAAGTCGGCGAGTCAAGTGTCTGATGATGCGCTCCAGGTCGGCGAGTCGAGTGTCTAGGATCCATTCCTGGTAGCGGGGGGTTGGCGCCAGGGACAGGGAGGGAGGCGGCAGTGGGCCCGCCATGTCGATGAGGAAGAGGAGACGCGGGGTGCGAGCACAGCCGAAAGGAGCCGTTGGGGCTTGTGCGAGCCGACCTCTGGGCACGCGGGCGGGAGTCGTAACCGCCGAAGTGGGCTTTTAAGGAGGTGGCCTTTAAAGATGGACTGGGACAGTTGCAGCCAGGCGCCCTGGCTATAATTAAGCCACTTTCTCTCATTTCATTCCAGTACAATTCATTTCATAGCAGTCAGCTATTCAAAACAATTGGGAGGCTAAATTAACCCACCCCAGATACACTGAAGAAGTTTACTTAACACACCTACAGCAGGACTTGAGCCAGCAATTTCTGGTTTGCTGTTTCGGTTAGAGGAAATGATTTGATCAGTAGCTCTTGCAGTTTTAGCACAAGTCCCACTTTTAACACTAAAATAACCTTTTATATATATATCTACTAGCACCCGTTAATGTAACGGGCTGAAACACTAGTTTATTAATCATTTTATTTATTTATATCATTTAATTATATGTTTCCTTGAAAACATTCAAAGTACTGTATTGAATAATGCATACAAAGTACCTCATTATTATGCAAAACGAAGAACACAGTTTGTGTTTACTTGTGGGAAAATAAAGAAACTTTGAGCAGGAATTATTTTTCACTCCTGCAACCAATAAAGATCTCCCCAAGACCTACACACTGCCCCTTCCCTCCAAACCAAAGAGAGCCCCCAACTACAGAACACGCTTTTCCATCTCCTCCTCCCTAAAAAGACCAAATAGCTGCTTGATCCCTAGCTGTAGTTGATGCAAGTCTGCAGCTAGGAGTCAGCAGGTGCAATATTGAACCTGGCAGCCTAGAAGGCAGTGGCGTAGAGAGGGTGAGAGGTGCCCGAGGCGGTGATGCCCCCCCCACCTCCAGCCACATATGTGTGCCCCCTCCCTTCCCCCATACCTCATTAACGTTTATGGTGCAAGCAGCAACCCCAACCTGCATTTCATTACTCTTAAAGGCCACACTTCAGGAAGTACAGTTCTAGGCTATGTATGAGAAGTTCTCAGCTCAACTAAGTAGCTTCCTAAATTCTGAACATTATTTTGCCTCTGTAGCTGAAAAGAGTGTTATGTTATTTCTTTAAGTGCCAATTTGCAGAAATGAAATTCTATGTTCATTGAACCATATCCATTCCATTCTCTTCTTGGTTGGGCTGAGAACTTTTCAGCACCCCCTCGTATGAATCAACCGCTGCCAGTGTACCTGAACAAATTGCTTTTTTACTTTTTCTTCTGATAATAATTTCAGTAATAATAATAGTAATCTTTCTTTTTTTACTTTGGACGTTGTCATATAATACTAGAGCCAAAATATGTGGTCTATCCAATAGGTCCGAAAACTGCTGCTTGTTCCAAAGTATTTCCATTACAACATGAATGGTGCTGCCCAGAATACTAATTACTAGCACTTGAAGTCTTCAGGAAACCTGAAAACCATATCTTCCGATCTGCTTCTCTTTCAGATGTTGAATCATTTCAATAGCCCTCTAGCCTTATGAAGAAATCTGTCTTCATAGTTCTTTAAAACATGTAGCCATTTTATTTTGATAACATATTCTTTGTATTTCCAAGCTGTAAATAGAGGAATATATGAAATGGCATCCACTCTGATTAAACACAACAGCAGTATCCACCAGCCATGTGCAAAACGATGGTCTGCTATGCACGAGGCAGCTAAACTGGGCCGGAAAGATATCATGACTCTTCTTCTGAAGAATGGAGGGAATGCCAACCTGAAAGATGGCTATGGGGTGACCCCGCTCGGCACTGCCGCTGAATATGGCCATTGTGATGTTCTTGAACACCTGATTCATAAAGGTAAGCACAGGAAACAGGGACACCCCCCCCCCCCCCTTATTCTTGAAATTTCATGTCCTCTTTGGAATTTTGGAATTAATATTTTCCCTTCCAGAAGTTGCAGAAAATCAAAATCTGTACTGGGATCGGTACTGCTTAAGATATTTATAATTGATCTGAAAATTGGAATAACAAGTGAGGTGTGATTAAATTTGCAGATGACACAAAACCATTCAAAGCTGTCCAAACACATGAGGACTGTGAAAAATTTTAGGAAGACCTTAGGAAATTGGATGGATGAGATTTAATGTGGAAGAATGCAAAATAATTTGCATTGGGAAGAATATTCCACATCGTATTTACCTTATGCTAGAGTCCACCTTAGGAGTCAGCACCCAAGAAATAGATCTGGATGTTATTATAGATACTGAAATCTTCTGCAAACATGATGCTAGAAATTATTAGGAAAGAGATGATAAATAAGACCAAGAATATTATAATGCTTCTATATCACTCCATGGTGCATCTCCACCTTAAGTATATCACACAGTTTTGTCTTCGTATCTCAAAAAGGATATAGTGGAATTAGAAGAGCGACCAAAATGATAAAGGGGATGGAAATTATTTCGTATGAGGAAAGATTAAAGAGGATGGGGCTCTTCAGCTTGGAAAAGAGATGTCTAAAGGGGATATGACTGCGGTCTACAAAATCCTGAGTGGTGTAGAACGAGTAAGAGTGAATCCATTTTTCACCTTTTCCAAAAGTACAAAACCCATGGGACCCTCAATGAAATTACATGGGAATACTTTTAAAACAAATAGGAGGAAATATTTATTTTTTTTTTTGCTCAAAGAATAGTTAAGCTCTGGAACTCATTGATAGAGGAGATGGTTACAGCAATTAGTGTATCTAGGTTTAAGAAAGGTTTGGACAAGTTCTTAGAGGAAAAGTCCATAGTATGCTATTGAGATATATATGGGGGAAGCCATTGCTTGCCCTGGATTAGTAGCATGAAATATTGCTACTATTTGGGTTTCTGCCAGGTACTGTGACCTGGATTGGCCATGGTTGGAAACAGGGTATTGGGCTAGATCAGGGATCTCAAAGTCCCTCCTCGAGGGCCGCAATCCAGTCGGGTTTTCAGGATTTCCCCAATGAATATGCATTGAAAGCAGTGCATGCACATAGATCTCATGCATATTCATTGGGGAAATCCTGAAAACCCGACTGGATTGCGGCCCTTGAGGAGGGACTTTGAGACCCCTGGGCTAGATGGACTATTGGTCTGACCCAGTATGGATGTTGTTATGTAAATCCTTGGTGAGCAAACTGGTTTTCAGGTTTTGTTCACTTTCTTCTTTATTTTAATCATTTTTATTGGAAACCTGAGAACTACATACTTTAAACACAATACAACACTCAACAGGTCAGTGATTGTACGATAACAGGTGGCATAGTCTTAGGGTATAACATGAGTGATTTGAATAACTAGATGATGCACACAGGCTTGTTATGTACCTAAACATAGTAAAGAGCCCTAATAAATATGTGACAAAGTCGTATTTTTTTAAAACGTTGTATCCTCTCCTTTATTTCCCATGATTCTCCCTCCCCCTGCATTTCCACCCCTGCCATAAGTTACTACAGTGAACTTTCTCAACATCATAATTTTCTTTGTAGGTACACTTCATTCTACTTACAAAACATCTACAGGAAATCGAGGCTGGAATCGCAAACATGTTATACAATATTGCTGCATTCATATCCCTGGTACTCGGCCTGTAGACCTGTTCTCCCAGTGTGCCATCTCATGCATTTGTATACTCTTTAAATTTCATTTCATTTCATTAAAAGCATTGGTATTCTACCTTTTCATTCTAAGAGAGCATACAAAGCAGTTCACAGTAGCATAAAATTCTCTAAAAACTTGTGTTAAGATTTTACATATTGATGCTAGTCTCATCTTACACAGTTGACAGCTGAGTTCAGTGATTAGAAAAACTGCTTTTGGATTTAAATGAACTACTGTTGAATAAGCAGCAGGGCAGAGAAGCAGCCAAAACTGAACACAACTGAAGAACACGCCTACACTTCCTGATAGAACACACCAATTCCTCCTGCCAAAGATGAGAAGGGCAAAACCCAAGCCAGATGATCCCCACTCCCATGAACACTCTCCCGCTGTGCAACCTGTACCCCCAAAAAAGCCAACTCCACTGCCCCCCCCCTTGGATATCCCCTGTCTAATCTACGCTCAAGTTACTCAGACCCATATCCAAACCCCTCCAAATTTGTACACAAATGACGCAGACACAATAATTGACCCATTAGCAAACCAAACCTCAATCCACAAGGATGGAAACCCCTAAAGTGCAACAGACTTCCATACTCCACTGGCCCATGATACAGAGCAGCTCTCAATACCCTCAGCACAGTGCAAAATAAAATGGTCTTAACCTCAGTTCTGGAGAAGCTGTACTCCAGTCATCTGACAGATTAACTGCTCCCAGCTTGGAATGGAATTGCTTTGAGCTATTATTATTATTTAAGTTCAGTGATTATTTGAGTTCAGTGATTAGAAAAACTGCTTTTGGATTTAAATGAGCTACTGTTGAATGACATCATTTGTGCCTTATCTGCCTTTGATGTGGCAACAAGAATCTTGTCTGCTGATCAGACTCCTACCATCTGCAACACCCTTCCATCATCTGCCCTGCTGCTTAACCCTTTCAGGACCATAAGGATCGTAGGCCAATTTTTGTGGTTTTGATGACATTTTTATGGTAAAAAGGGCTTGCAGATGCCAAAAAATTGATTTTTTTTGTGAAATATCATTATTTTTAAAAAAAAAATCAAACTTCTGGCTTATGGACAGTGTGGCAAGTGAATCTTCTCGTCAATCTGGCAACGACGCTAATGAATGAATGTCGGAACCAGTTTGTTTACATAAAGGCAGTATCATATGGAATCCGTACATATCAAATTTAGAACTGTAGACTATCCCAATCAAAATTTATAGGATTTTAAAGTTATGGGACAAATATGTCCCTTGGTCCTGAAAGGGTTAAGCATTTTACTGTTACTGTGACACATTCATCCATCATTGCTGGCATCAACGAACATTTCCAATACTTATAATAAACACTTATTTTCCTGTTCATCCACTACACAATTTAGGTTCTCTTCTACTCGTACACCCATGTTTGAAAGACAATCCAATTACCTTCCCAGATGATGTAAAAAAACATAGGCAACTGAATCTTTGGAAAGGTTGTACCAAAACCAGATCGGAATGGAAGGCTCTATTTGTGATTTATAAACAGTTGCACAGAATATTGTCCCTATTTATGCTTTAATAAAAAGATTTAAATATAAAATCATAAATGTTAGAAGCTTGTGCAAATGAAAGCAGAATCCGCGGGGTTGCGGCGGGGATGGGGACAGAGCCTGCAGGGACAGGGCAGGCAGAGGGACAAACTTTGTCCCCATATCATTCTCTGCTTAAAACTCTGACTGTGAACTAATGTTCCACCAGGTGTCCTAGTGACGTTTTTCTCCTTCAAATATAAATAAAGAACTTGGAAATAAAACAGATAAGGGTCAACATTGTATATCTGGATTTTCAGAAGGCGTTCGACAATGTCTCGCATGAACGAGTACTTCGAAAAATTGCGAGCTATGGAATCGAAGGTGAAATACTCAAGTGGATTAAAAACTAGTTCGCAGATAGGAAACAGAGAGTGGGGGTAAACAGACAATAGTGGGGGTAAACAGACTGGAAAAGCATCACGAGTGGAGTGCCGCAGGGTTCGGTGCTTGGACCCGTGCTCTTCAACATATAAATGACCTGGAAATTGGTACAACGAGCGAGGTGATTAAATTTGCAGACGATACAAAGTTATTCAGAGTAGTGAAGACATAGAAGGATTGCAAAGATCTGCAACGTGACATAAACACGCTCGAGAAATGGGCCATGACATGGCAAATGAGGTTTAATGTGGATAAGTGTAAGGTGATGCATGCCGGTAACAAAAATCTTATACATGAATACAGGATGTCCAGTGCAGTACTCGGAGTGCCCCCCCCCCCCCCCCCCAGGAAAGAGACTTTGGAGTATTGGTTGACAACTCAATGAAGCCGTCCACACAATGCGCGGCGGTGGCAAAAAGGGCAAACAGAATGCTAGGAATGATTAAGAAGGGGATCACAAACAGATCAGAGAAGGTTATCATGCCGCTGTACTGGGCCATGGTACACCCCCACCTGGAATATTGTGTCCAGCACTGGTCACTATACATGAAGAAGGACACAGTACTATTCAAAAGGGTCCAGAGAAGAGCGACTAAAATGGTTAAGGGGCTGGAGGAGTTGCCGTAGGGTGAGAGATTAGAAAAACTGGGCCTCTTCTCCCTTGAAAAGAGGAGACTGAGAGGGGACATGATCGAAACATTCAAGATAATGAAGGAAATAGACTTAGTAGATAAAACACAGGTTGTTCACCCTCTCCAAGGTAGAGAGAACGAGAGGGCACTCTCTAAAGTTAAAAGGGGATAGATTCCGTACAAATGTAAGGAAGTTCTTCTTCACCCAGAGAGTGGTAGAAAACTGGAACGCTCTTCCGGAGACTGTTATAGGGGAAAACACCCTCCAGGGATTCAAAACAAAGTTAGACAAGTTCCTGCTGAACCAGAACGTACGCAGTTCTTATGTTTATGTTCTTAAAATAAACTATTAAAACAGGGGGGAAATAAAACTGATCCTTCTGTTGAAAAAAATTCTCACTCTCTCAATGCCAATCCAGGTGGGAGATCTAATTGCTGCTAAATTTCAGCTCACATTCTTCATCAAGTATTAAATACTGAACCGAACAACTGAGTATTTGCTTGGTTTGTAACTGTAGTTACAAAAATAAAATCCATTGAATTTCTTTAAAATTTAATAGACTTACGTTATCCCCTTTCTATCCATTCTCATTCTTTTTATAGAACTCTTTACTTGGTATGCATAGAAAAATTCTGAGCTAGTACCAAAATTATGCACATTTAAGAAAAATCCCTTATCGGCCCTTCATAAGCTGTGTTAGGTGTTTTTGTGAGGAACACAGAGGATCAGCGCATCAAACAGTGTAACTGCTATGTGAGCTCATGCGGCCCTGAAGAAGTAGCAATGAAGCTACAAAACGTTAGTTGGCTGGCTGCACAGTTTTCTCCGAAACAAGTTCTATATGTTTGCACAATTGGACTGTCATTTATTCCTCACATTTTTTTCTTAGCAATAAATCGGATACAATAGTTTGCAACAAAAGTTTTTTATGCCTCTGATGTGTGGTTGGTAGAGTGGTTTTCCCTCTCCTATTTAAACTGAGGCTTTTTCTTTCGTTTGCATTTACATTGTATTACACTGTTCAGTTTACTCAGTGGGGAGTTTTTTCTGTTGATAATACATGTGAAGTCACTCCCATTCCTCCTTTTCATAGTTTGTTATATATAGGTCCTCATGTATGCCTAACACAGCTTGAAATAGCGTACCAACTGTCCTATGGTATGTGCCATTTCAGGGCATGCTAAAAAATTTTGTTTTGTTTGGGAGGGGGCTTGTTGGGGCATTTTTGAGCTAATCAGTTAACACAACTATGTTAACCACATGATAACTGGTTAGCACAAGATTACTATGTTAGCCCTAACCACCTCATACCATCGCCTTCTGCGATAAGGAGATCTTCCAGTTCTGACTCGTGCAAATTACACCACCTCAGGAGGTCTCTCCTTTTGAAGGCTCTTTGCATCTTCTTCCACCAGGTGGCGATGTTCATGCTCAGGCAAACGATGGTGCTTCTGTACTGTTTGATGCAGCCCGGGGTGGCGATCCAGACTGTGTGGCTCTTCTATTGGAGTATGGAGGAAGTGGAAATGTACCAGACAGTACAGGACAGCTTCCTATACACCAGGCCGCCTATGAAGGACATTATCTGTAAGTATAAATCTGAGGTCCTTCGATTTTTATTTTTATTTTTTTTCCCCCAGGGAAAATACTGTGGTTTGATATTGAAAAGTTTTATATAGCTGTGGGCCGCATCTGTGTTGACCTCGTGTATTTTTTCTTTTTTTTTTTAAATTCAGGCCATATACTGTATAAAGAGGTTGCATCAGTGGTGTAGCGAGGGTGAGTGGTGCCTCTCCCCTGCCCCCCTTGCTGCGCATGTGTGCGTGTACCCCCTTCCCTGTACCTTTTAACTTCAACACGAGCAACTACTAATTTACTGCCCGCTTCAGCGCTCCCTGACGTCACTTCATAGACACGGGTCCCGGAAATGACGTCAGAGTGCCGAAGCTGCCACAGGCAGCAAGTTGGTGGCTGCTCGCGCCAAAGTTAAAAAGGTACAGGGGAAGGTACACGTGGCAGGGGGAGGAGTGGGAAGGGGGGGCGGAAAGGAGGAGGGGTGCCGGTGCCCCGAGCAAGATAGCACCTGGGGCGGACCACCCCCTTGCTCCCCCTTATTACGCCACTGGTAGGAATTCCAGTTTTTCACAAGGAAAGCCTATTGTATAATGGCATCTAGGTACCCAGATTCCATGATAGCATAAAACCCACATCCACGTAAGTGGGAGACACACACATGTCTCACCCATGCTCTGCCAATGGGAATGTCCCCTTATGCCACTTGCACACATGGAAATTATGTGCCACTAGCTTTTCATTTTACATGACAGCAAATCAGTAATAGACGATGTTCCTTCGACTATATGTGTGGCACAATTTTTCCTGGGCAAGGAAAACACAGCCATGAGTCTTTCAGGCATCATCTTTGTCACCATGGCAGGCCTACATTCTTCAGCTCATTCACCCAGGCCAATAATGGTGAGTCCTTGTCGGCTTTTCCTCCACACCCCAATCAGTAGCATCAAGAAGGATATAGGGGCACTAGAAAAGGTTCAAAGAAGAGCGACCAAGGTGATAAAGGGGATAGAACTCCTCTCGTATGAGGAAAGGCTAAAAAGGTTTAGGGCTCTTCAGCTTGGAAAAGAAATGGCTGAGGGGAGATATGATTGAAGTCTACAAAATCCTGAGTGGAGTAAAGCGGGTACAAGTGGATAGATTTTTCACTCCGTCAAAAATGACAAAGACTCGGGGGACACTCAATAAAGTTACAGGGAAATACTTTTAAAACCAATAGGAGGAAATTTTTTTTTCACTCAGAAAATAGTTAAGCTCTGGAACGTGTTGCCAGAGGTTGTGGTAAGAGCGGATAGCGTAGCTGGTTTTAAGAAAGGTTTGGACAAGTTTTTGGAGGAAAAGTCCATAGTCTGCTATTGAGAAAGACATGGGGGAAGTCACTGCTTGTCCTGGATCGGTAGATGGAATATTGCTACTCCTTGGGTTTTGGCCAGGTAATAGTGACCTGGATTGGCCACCGTGAGAACGGGCTACTGGGCTTAATGGACTCAGTAAGGCTATTCTTATCTGTCTGTAACTTTGAAATATATATAAGTATTGCAAAACTCAGTGGTTTGTATTTAATGGATCGGGGTACTTATTATATGAGAAGTGGGTTGTGTGATAAAGGTTGCAATGTGTGTATTATGGTATTTTCCTTTTTTTTTTTTTTTTTTGCTGTTTTTGAGAAACAACTTAATAATGACCTCATGTTATCCAGATATCTTTAAGCATATTTTTAGCCATACTGTCCTTTGAGGCAGGACTACTGAGTATATAATCCTGAACTTAAAAGGAGAGATTATAAATTTAAGATAGCTTTTTATGTGATCCTGCTCAAACAGATATACAGTAGACTCTCAGTTAACCGGCACCCATGGGGATAGATAGATGCCGGATAAATGTAGTTTCTGGTTGCTTGAGAGTTACTGTTAAAAATAGGCCTAACTAATACTGTACCCCATACTATGCCACATCATAAACTGTTTCTTACAAACTACCCGGACATGTAGGCAAAGCTTGGCCATCCTTAGGTGTGTCGTGCCAAGTATACACTTAAATTTCTGCCACAAATTGATTTTATTTTCATTTTTTATTTAAAGTATTACAGTATTTCTTTTCTTTTTTTATTTTATGCTGGTTGCTTGAGAGTTCTGGTTGCTTTAGTTCTGGTTAAGTCTACCGTACTCAGCTACCTTGAGTTTAACATGAAATGACTGATCTCTTCCTCCTTTCAATGTGTTGCCATAAAATGTACATTGTCCAGCATATAATATATAGATATATGAATTTGTGTGTGTACTGTTAGCTCTAAAATTAACTGCATAAATCCTATCATCACTCATACTTCAAAATTCCAGTGCTTTTCCACAAAACCCATTACTCAGGACTCCCCCCAACCTTCTTATCCTGATGACTGGTACCTTACTCCACCTATAGATTATTGAGCTCCACTCTACAGAATTGTTTGCTTCTAACCATCAGATTTGTCTAGACACCATTCTCAATTCTATTTTTGTATGACTGGACCTCTGCTTTGGTACTCCCTGTCATCTTACTTGTGTCTGGAACCCTTCCTCTCAATGTTTAAGGTCTCAAAACATTTCATTTTTACCGATGCCTTTGGAGGCTGAATTTTCTAAAGAGCAAGGGTACTGGTGTGGAGCTGAAAAACACAGAGGGGCATTTTCAAAAGGATATCCTGCTCATATCATAATAATAATAATAATAATTTATTTATATACCGCAAAAATGTGAAGTTCTATGCAGTTTACCTCATGTATTTCTTCTTTTTTTTTAAATTCAGGCCATATACTGTATAAAGGGGCTGCATCAGTGGTGTAGCGAGGGTGAGTGGCGCCCCTCCCCTGCCCTCTTCCCCGTCCACCTCACATTCATTTTTTAATAGAATGATAATATATGAGATCATCCCAAGTGAACCGCCATTTTATAAAATGAAATTCCCAAATTATGCACACTAAAAACCCAGGGACAAGGACTTTTAACAAAAATGGCCACACAGACATCCTTGCAGAGCAGAAGGGGGCAGCCTTGTGGTCAGTGCAGTGGACAGTAAACTAGAGCACCCAGGTTTATATTCCGCTGCAGCTCTTATTTTAAATTCTGAGCGCTCTAGGAACAGGGAAATACCTACTGTACCTGACTGCATACCATCTCATTGGCCTTCACGCTTGCAGATGTCAAATATTTAGGTACAATAGGTATATGTCGGTTTCTGGGGGGCTCCCAATTTAGAGGGGGAAAAAGAGCTGTAGTGGAATTTGAACCTGGGTCCTCTGGTTTACAGTCCACTACAGTGCCCACTAAGCTGCTCCTTAGATGTGTTTTTTGCTTTGTTCAGAATTCCCAAAATTGCTGATGTTGTCATAGATCCTTTCAGGAGTGAGGGGGCAGGGCAGCAACCACTGGGGGATTCATGAGGGATTATTCCTTAATCCTCCAGTGGTCAGCTGCTCATAGTACCTTTTTGTACCCTGAATGTGACTGAAACAGATCTAAATAAAAACATCCTTCTTTTTAGACTTGGATGTTTCTTCTTATTGAGTTATCACTATTGCATGTCCTAATTTTGGACCCGCTCTAATCCTGACCTCAACACACCCCTATTGTTATTTGGATTCACTGCAGTGTAGGGCGTCCAAATTCTGCCATTCCAAAATTGCAATTTGGACGTTTTTGGCAGATGGAATTTTTTTTGCCATTTTGAGATGTCCATGTGCTTTGAAAATGAGCCCCACAGTATCATCTTCTTTTTTTGTATTCTTGTCTTAAATCATTTGTAAATTCCATTTCTTTATATGTGCCTGTTACTACTGTTTTGTAAACTGTAATGAAGTGATTGGGCGGTATATCAAGTAAAACTGAATTTGAATTTAAAAATTGACCTCTTTATTTAGGGCACTGAAGTACTTAATTCCTGCCACATCCAAAAATGCCATAAAGAGAAGTGGACTAAGCCCAATTCACTCAGCAGCAGATGGGGCACATGTGCAGTGTTTGGAGCTACTCATTGAGAGTGGATTTGATGTCAATGACCTCTTGGCGGAACATATTTCACAAAGCTATGACGATGAAAGGAAAAGTGCTCTGTTCTTTGCTGTTTCTCACAATGACATTTTATGCACGGAGATGCTACTTAGAGCTGGTGCAGACCCAAACAGAGACCCTCTGAATTGTCTTCTTGTGGCTGTAAGAGCTGGCCACCATGAAATTGTCAGGTTGCTTCTGTCTCATGGAGCAAACGTCAACTGCTTCTTCAAGCTCGTCAATGACACCCATTTTCCCAGTGCCATTCAATATGCGTTGAATGATGAAATTATGCTCAGAATGTTATTGAATTATGGTTACCAAGCCGAGATGTGCTTTGACTGCCTACACGGTGATATCTTTGGAAATTCTTTTTTGTGGTCCACTCTGGAAGAGAATATTCTCCCAGGATGGACATCTTGTGTGATTAAAGATGTCCCAGTAAGTATAAAGCTCTTCATCCTCACTATTCTGCACAAATGTATGAACCATTTCAGTGTTTAAATATTTGGAGGTATAGCCTATGGCTTTTTAATAAAAAGATATGCAGGTTGAGATGAAGACATTTGTTTATTCTTGTATCTAATTTTTTTTGTACACATCTGAATTTTGGGAGTGACTGTACTGTTAACTCAGTACTGCAGGTTAGTTACTCCTCTGGCACGAATGTAATGATACTTGTGATCAACCTCGTAAACAGCTTTTTTTTTTTACCATGCTAAGAGCATTGGACCACAAAGCCATAGCCTGATGCACCCAAGCACTTCTTAAAGGAATTGCCCCTTACCTTTCACCTTTCCCCTCCCCCCATACCCTGGAGGCCCCCAGTGACAGTAATTCTCACCCCGAAGTTCCTCCCCATAAAGTACACCCAAAACACGCCCCATACGCTCCCCTAGGCCTGTATTTCTTTAAACCTTGGTGTGTGGTGAGTTTGGTTCAGGAGCAATCCTCATGTAACAGCTTGACTACCACTAGGGGTCTTTGGCATCAAAATCAAAACTATACTATTAGATATATTTATCTTTCCTTGACTGGAATGGTGTGGTTACTGTGTTTGTCCACTTTTCAAGGTAATATATAGAAATAAAACAAAAAATGAATGTAATCACAATGGATGACTAGTCCCTATGTCTTCCCCAACACACATTCTTCTCTCTAAATAAATGAACTGACTTCACCTGTATTCCCCAGTTATTATAACATTCCCTATAATCAGTTCCTTCCTCCTGGCTGTCTTTAGATGCCAGCAGCTTCCTATTTCATCTAGACTATAACTTGTCTTTTTCTTACTTAAAACAACATTCTCTTTACAGCACCCTCAATGCCATCGGCTGGCTACTTTCTCCCATTTCTGGACTTTTTCCCCATCACAAGTGCAAATGTTCTAACAATGATCTTTGTTTTCCCTTACAGTTCTGCGACTTTATTACTGTGTCTTGGCTGCAACATTTGGTTGGACAAGTGATTCGTGTTTTGGTAGATTATATGGATTTTGTTCCAATCTGCATAAAATTGAAATCCATACTGGAAACACAAAAAGAGTGGCCAGAAATACATCAGATATTAGGTAAAACAATTTTATAGTATTTTCTATTTTTTTTTTTTTTTTTTAAACCAACTTTCTAGCATTTTCTGTTTCTTTATGGCAGTGTCACGCAAACGTTTTGTGTGTGTTTTTTTTTTGCTCTGGCACACTAACAGAGTAAATGTTTTTCTGTGGCACACCCACAACCCAGCCCCACCCCACTCCATATGAACCTTATCTCATTTTCTCTGAGCTTGGGGCTGTGTCTGGAGGGCCTCTGAGTTTGCGCGGACATCAATACGAGATCGCACGCATGCGCACAGAGTCATCACACTGATGTCCATGCATGCTCGGAGGCCCTCCAAACATGGCCCAGAGCCCAGCGAAAACAAGAGGTTCGTGTGAGGGAGGAGAGGTTTCAAGGTTTATTAAAAATTTATTATACCGCTTAATCTGAAATTCAAAACGGTGTACAATAAAATTCATTGTCAGCATACAGTGACGTAAAACAATAAAAGTCATTGTCAGCATACAGTGACGTAAAACAATAAAAGTCATTGTCAGCATACAGTGACGTAAAACAATAAAAGTCATTGTCAGCATACAGTGACGTAAAACAATAAAAGTCATTGTCAGCATACAGTGACGTAAAACAATAAAAGTCATTGTCAGCATACAGTGACGTAAAACAATAAGTCATTGTCAGCATACAGTGACGTAAAACAATAAACGTCATTGTCAGCATACAGTGACGTAAAACAATAAACGTCATTGTCAGCATACAGTGACGTAAAACAATAAACGTCATTGTCAGCATACAGTGACGTAAAACAATAAAAGTCATTGTCAGCATACAGTGACGTAAAACAATAAAAGTCATTGTCAGCATACAGTGACGTAAAACAATAAAAGTTATTGTCAGCATACAGTGACGTAAAAACAATTGATTAAAAACAGAACATATCATTACAGGGGATATGTCAGTAAAAATATATGTCAGTAAAAACAAATGTACATACACCAGCCAAACAAAAGTAACAAGAGGAAGAAGGGGAGAACTACAATTGGTAAAGGGAAGAACAATAAGGAAAGGGTAGACCTGAAAAATAATGAAGAAATCGTCGACGCTGGAAGTGACACTCGATATAGTCATGTGTCCTTCAATCCCTGGCGGCACATTTGGAATCTCGCTGCAGCACACAGTTTGCAATTTACTGCTATATGGACATATATATTTGAGGAATCAGGGGTTCTCAACTCAGTCCTTGGCACACACCAAGCCAGTCATGATTTCCAGCATATCCATAATGTATATGCATAAGATAGATTTGCATGCAAATCTATTTCATGCATATTCATTGTGAGTATCCTGAAAACCTAAATGGTTGATGTGTCCCAAGGACTGGGTTGAGATTCTCAGATATAGAATTTCTGCTTTGTGCTGTGCTTTTTTTAAAGCAGTAGTGCCACACAATTACTCAGCTTTAATCAAACTGGAGTAAGACATACTTTGATCTTGTACTCTGAGTAGCCCAGCCAATATATTTGCACCCATGTTTCTCTGATTTTGTAGAAAAATACTTTAAGTGAACCATAAAAGAGGCTCCAATGGTGCAAATTTTCATGTTGTGTAGCTTTGCTTCATTTTGCTTTCTGGAATGAGAATTTCTAATGATCAAAGAGCAAGGTTGAGAAGAAAGATTTAAAGGGATTGTGCAGGCATCAAGCAGAGACAGAGAAAGAAGATGAGCAGACCCAGAGCTGAGTGAAACTGCTCAAGAAAAGGAAAAACAAAACCATGAAGTTTTACATGAACAGTAAGAAAAGATATCAAAGGGGGGAAATGTCAGAAAATATCTTCTGAGAGTGAGTGGGTGGAGTGGAGCTGGAGGGAAGGTTGATGTGTCAGACCCATACCTGAGTGCTGAAGGGAGGGGATAGAGGTGTTGGACCCATGGGAAGGGGGCTAGAGAGAAGGAAGAGAGATGCAGGACTTGCAGGAAGGAAGAGAGAGAAGCAATGTGGTAAATGTTATTTACTTGACTATTATATGGTTATTGCCACTTCAGATTCTACTAACATTGCTCTCCCCCAATTCCCCCCCACCCCAAGAAATAACATCTATGGAAAGCTATTTGTAAAAAAAAACCTGTAACTCTCTGGGATCCAGAAACAGCTCACCTCTGAATTTTGGTATAAAAGAAGATATTGATTCGATGAGCCCAGTAATGTTATTTCTGTTTTCCAATATTTTCAGTGAATCCTCGCTCCTTAAAGCATTTGTGCCGACTAAAGATACGTCAGCTCATGGGGCTCCGAAGACTGCAGAGATGTGAATTCATGGACAAGCTTTCTCTTCCAGCTCTGCTCAAGGCTTATATCTTGTTTAAAGACTATGATCTTTACGGTAAAGGACTGAACCTAGATCAATACTGAAAAGCAATCTCTTAGAAAGCATTTGGATTTTAGATTTAATTACTCACCTAAGGCAAAATACAATTGTTAATCTCATCATTGAAGAACAGTAGATAGTAGCATTTCAAACCTGTGCTCATTCAACCCCTCTTTTGAGTGTATTCAAATACTGCAAACTTGAAAAAGGTTAATAGAATTTATACACTAAATGAGAATCTTAAATATTGGAAAAAATGTTTTTTGTTTAATTTGAGGCACTAAAGATGCCCCTTTGAGTCTCTTTTCCTTCAGCGATTTTTGGTGTTTGTCGCAAGCTTTCTTGTTCAGATACAGTCCTTATTTCGACCTCCTCCACTGAGAAGCTATTCCATACATCCACCACCCTTTCCAAGAGGTACTATCACCTTTTTCCTGCTAGGTATTCAGGGGCGTAGCCATGAGAGGGCCTTGGACTCAGGCCCCCTCCAAAGCTCTGGCACCTCCTTTTACCTTGCTGGCAGGGATGTCAAGCCCTGCCACAAGCAACAACTTTGTGTTAATCACGACCGCGTCAGCTCTCTCGCCGACATTACTTCCGGGTGCCGCAAATAGAAAGTAGCGTCAGAGGGAAAGCTGCCAGGGTCACGAGGGGCACGTTGAAGTTGTTACTCGCGGCGGTGAACAACTAGAGGTTCGGGGGAAGGGAAGAGGGCGAACACGTAGCAGGAGGTATCAGGGAAGGAGCGGGGGTGGGGGAAGGGCACCTCTCCCCCTCGCTACACCACTGGGGGTTACATTGTGTACCGTAGTAGAATCTTTTTTCTTTCCGAGTTCAGCGATAGAAAAAGACATTTACAAAACTGAGATCGTTATGTAGTGGCTCGGTGTTGTGCTGTGTGGTAGAAATTGATGCTGTAAATCAGGGCAGGGGCAGAACAGGGCAGGGCCATGTGTCCGGGTTTCTACAGCAGAAAATCTGGTAACTCTACTTGGAAGAGGCAGCAGCATTATAAAATAGCATATAGGCTGATCTGTGCCGAAGATCAAATTAGTGCCAATGTTAATTGATTAACAGCTTGCTAATTAGTTTGCACCAATTAAACTAATTAGTTTGCACGTGGATCTTGGATCCACACCCAAATTTGAATAACCTAGATAGAATCCAGGGGTTACTGACTTCCCTGTGCCCAGTAGTGACATTATAATGAAGTCCAAAGAGAGGAGGATCCCTATTTGAGGTCCAACCACAGTTTGGGAACCACTCCTCCTGCATATTCTGAATATCTTTTTTAAGAGTGGGGGAAGTATTTTTTTTTTAATGTTTATGCCAAATATCTCCTGAATATCTGTTTTTACTACCATTGTTCTTAGGGCATTACTCTGTATTTGCTCTCCAAAGGCCAAGAAATGTGGATGTATCAGGCTCTGTATACTCTGATTCTCTTATCAATTCAAAAATAAACATGTAGACAGTAGGATTATTTGGAGATTGCACAACTTAGTGCAATGAAAACATTTCGCAGACTACATCAAGATTAATTTGTTTTCCCCGAGTGGCACATTATTTTTACCAGACAGTTCTGATCTTAAAGTGATTCAGTGTTGAAACTGTAAGGCAAATATTTTGATTTGTAAGAGCTATACATTCAGTAAAGTTCAAAGAAAGCACCATATGATTCAAGCACAGTAGGCTGTGTTAAAAATATTCTGCCATGATTTTATTAACATTTTATTTTGAGAGCTGCTGAATTGAGGGGAGGAAGAAATAGAGGAGATACCTAAAGAGTGAGTAGAGGAAGGGACCCTTTTACTAAGTCCTAATGTTGCCTTGTCTTGTGGTAATTGTCCTTTTCCCACATGCTGACAGTGCAATATTTATTTTTTCTATTTATTTTTGGGAATGGCATGGGTTGGTTATGGGTGTGGAAGTGCTATTCAAATGGCGCACTGACATTGTGTGCTAACCGAATAACACTGACAACACAGGCGTACTTTGTGCCTCTTAAATAGGTCATTTAAAAAAAATAATAATTTACAGCGCATGGCCAGAAATTCAACAAATAGAAAAATGCCTCCTTTATGGCCATACTAGAAATGGAATTAGCACTTGGGAAAGTCCCGTGTTAGGGCGTGACAAACCCATTTACTAGTATAGCACCCCTATTTGCATTACTGCTTTTTTTTTTTCATTTACCTTTTCATTTATAGGTGACTTATAGTTACTTCGTCCTGTTCTCCTGTCCCTTGTTATCTTGTCATTGTATTTCTGTATACTACAGTTAAGAGTGTAAGCCCGTTTTGGGGACAGTGAGGCAAGTACCCGTTTTATTTTAGCATCTGTAAACCACCTCGAACCAAAAGGCTTTCGTGGTATACAAATAAATGTTATTGCGCTGTATTTATGCAGTGAGACCTATGTACTTATAACGCATTACAAGGGTGGTGAGAAGAAAAGGAGCTACATGGAAGGAATAGGAAAAGAGAATACACAAAAAGAGAGCAATGAGGAAGAGGGAAGGAGGCAGGACTAAGAAACATCTCTCTCTCTCTCGGAGAGAACGAGAGCCAGAAGGCCTTGAGCATGCGCAGATGCTCAAGGCCCAGCCTAAGCAAGAGGCAGGAGATTTCTTTCAGTCGCACAACCGGCAGATGGGGGTAAGGAGCATGTTTGGGCGGAAGGGCGGGCGGATGCGGGGGGGACGGGGTGATGGAGCAGCGCCGGTAGCGTCGGGGGGGGGGGGGGGGAGGAGGTAGAACGAATCAAAGCAAGTTTCCATTCATTCCTATGGGGAAACTCGCTTTGATATACGAGTAACTTGATTTACAAGCATGCTTCTGGAAAGAATTATACTCATAAACCAAGGTTCCACTGTATATAAGAAACATCCCTTCGGACACACAGCCATGGGGTCCTATTTATATGAAGGACAAGACTTATGCAAACAAATGTAGGGTATTGCAGAAATCCCATCCAATCAGTCATTGGAGAAAACAACTGACACATGCGCAGATTAGTCATAGAAAGAGGCATGAATGTGTGCATGCGTATGAGCGTCGATCATAGGTGTGCCTTATAGGAGTGCATCATAAAGGGATGGCAGAAAGTGAAAACAATTTTTTTTCCACTGCTTCAGTGGGAGAAGTGTTCCCCTCATACAATCGGTAGCTTGCTTCAGCGGGACAAGTGCTCCCCTCATGCAGTCACTAGCCTGCTTTGACGGGACAAGTATTGCCCTCATGCAATTGTCAGCCCCTCTCCAAATATGATGAACTTCCACCTCGCAAGCAACGGGCAACCTAAGCTTTGATGCATGTGCCTCAGATGCACCTTCAACACCTGCGTCCGAGCTACGTTTTTAACACTACTGGCACCCCTGAACCAGCCAGTAATTGTGGAGTATTAGACATTGGCGCTTCATTCTGTGCATCAACAGGCGATGTCAGAGCATTACTGGGAGTGCTAGTTTTAATATTAATCTAACTTTACTACATTTACAAAACATCATTGGAGGCTGCTAGGAAGCATGGAAAAGACTGATGATCCAAAAGACAAACAGGAGAAATTGCCTTCATAACAGTGAGGGGCATGAAAACAACGACGAAGGATACCAGATGGTACTCAATCCTTTTTATTGTTAAACAGACTCCACACGATCATGTTTCGGCCCAAGAGGGCCTGCCTCAGGAGTCTTGGTGTTGAGTGATAAAACCAAAGATGTGTCAATCCAAATGTCCAATTGCAATAAAAACACTGAATAAAACCCAAAATAATGGCTGGCAATGATTACAACGGTGTTCGCTGCAATCATTGCCAGCCATTATTTTGGTTTCAGTGTTTTTATTGCACTAATTGGACATTTGGATTGACACATCTTTGATTTTATCATTCAACGCCAAGACTCCTGAGGCAGGCCCTCTTGGGCCAAAACATGATTGTATCGAGTCTGATAATAAAAAGGACTGAGCACCATCTGGTCTCCGTTGTTGTTTTCAAAGACCATGATGAGCCATTATGTGCATCGGCAGGTAAAATAATTTGACACTAAACCAGTAAGATCTGGTTTAGCGTCGATCATGTGGAAACTCAATGTTCTCAAACCTTGGAGATAAATTTATTTGAAATTTTCTTGATAAATGCAAGCACAGTAATAAAAACTTAGAAAAACTCAATCCATATGTATCTTTAAGAAGGACCCAACACGGGTCAGCATTTTTCTTCTGCACTCGGATTTTGTATACTTTTTCCACATCTGTAAAAGACTGGTTTTTTACATATCGGATCCCTGAAGAAGGCATGTTTAGCCAAAACACGACCCATGTTGGGTCCTTCTTAAAGATACATGTGGATTGAGTTTTTAACAGTTTTTATTGTTGTGCTTGCTTTTATCAAGAAAATTTCAAATAAAATTATCTCCAAGGTTCGAGAACATTGAGTTTCCACAGTCTCGTTTGTTTGGATTTGTTCTTTATTTCCTGTGGAAACTTGGGTCTTCCTGGATTTGCTGTTCCTTAGCGTCGATCATTAAAGGCACGATGAGTTTAGAGCATTGGGGCCTGAGACAGAAGAAAAAAGGGTGAGTTAGCAGGGTCTTTATTGCTGTTAGGGCTGAAGATGAAACAACATAGGTTGATTCTAAGCTAAGCTAGCCATCATAGGTTGATTCTAAGCTAAGCTAGCCAGGGAGTTCCTAAGACTTGCAAGAGCTATTTTGGATTAATTCACTGTGCAAATTCATATACAAAGAAAACAAATATCTACAGCCAAATAAAATGGCAGCATAATAACACATCTGAAACTGAAAGCTACATCAGCATGAGATATTAGTGAAGCATCTATTTTGCTTAAAGCATATTGATTTAGCGCAAATGAAAACCTATGAAATGTTGATACTTGACTATGACACTTTAGGTAGTAGATTTTGTGTTTTTCTAAGATACTAATCCCAAGAGACATCTGATTTAAAGCCGGCAAAGCCTCTCTAGCATAGATATTTGTCACACGACTGGGCAGGCTGTATTTGCTGTGTCCTAAATAACAAGCCTGCAAGTGAACATTATCCAGATTGCAATGTCCTTGAAAGTTATGAGTCATCATCTACTTTTAATATCCATATCAGCCGTGCCAACCAGATACGTAAATCATGTTTCTCCGAAGACGGGGGAAGGGATAAGTTTGCAGCTGCTTTCCAGTGTACCAGATGATCGCATTGTTCTGATGGTCTACCTTGGTGATATCGTAAACATGGACAGTCACATGACAAACCAGAATATTTTCCTCCTTTTCGCACTAAGAGCGAATACAATATGGGAATGGCTGTATCCTATGTATTGAACTAGAGAACAGAACCATGCTGCTTGCTCTGACTTTCCGAAGTTGCTCTTCTGCAGCCTACTGCCAAATCATATTCCTACTACCTCACTTGACCACAAAGTTGAGAATTTTGATACAACCTTTGTGCACCAGACGTCACATTCAGATGAGGAAGAATTTTGTTATTCTTAAAATGTTATCTATTAGTGAGTGATTGAAGTAAGAGTCAGAAACCTTTAAGACTTGGTAATTGCATAGTAAAAAAAAAAAAAAAAAAAAAGGACTCATATCATTCCTTCCTAGTCCCCTACCCTATCTACCTTATCATTCCCTTTGTCCTGTGTGTCTGTCATAATTAGACTGCAAGCTCTTTTGAGCAGGGACTGTCTCTTCTGTGTTTAATTATAGTGCTGCGTGTGTCTGGTAGTGTTATAAATGATAAATAGTAGTAATAGAACTGAAGTGCTGAGAGAGGGAAAATTTAATTGATTAGGAGAATATAATTACAATTCATTGTGTACAGAGCAATTCCTTTTTTAAAAAATTCTTTATTAATTTTTTATATCAAATACAAAGTGCAAACACATGAACAATCAAGTAATATAACATACTGCACTCTGTTCCAACAAATAATATAAAAATGTTTTATCCCCCTTCCCACCCTAACCCAATCCCCGTCCCTCCTGGATATGTATGACAATCAATCATGAATCAAAGGGAAATAATAATAGTAATAATAATGATAATAGATCATATTCGTAACTTACAATATTTTGTTAACGGGCCCCAAATTTTCTTGAATTTGCTATTGTGTCCTAACTGTAAAGAAGTGGAGGGCATAATCAAATAAAGCGTCTAGGTCCCCTTTTGGCCTAAGTCCCTAAACGTTCAACCCAGAAGCAGGGAAAGTGTCCATAACCAAAACAAACGTCCATGTTTTGATTATAGCCTAACTGCCTAAACGCCCAATCTCCACTACGTCTAAAAGTACCCCCACAGCACGTCTACACTTTTTAGCCATAATGAAACAAAAACACGCCTAGGCCACAAACGTCCAACAGAAGGGCTTTTAGGCAAAGGAGGAGCCAGTCCTTCGCCTAAAAGCTGGATTCTGTAACCGGTGTCTGTCAAAAACAACACCGGTTACAGAATCCCTCCCCCCCACAATGATCCAGGCAGGAGGGTGCCCAAGCCCTCCTGCCATGTCAAACCGCGACCCCCCCCCCCTCCCGACAACATCAGGGCAAGAGGGAGCTCAAGCCCTCTTGCCCCCCGACTCTCCGCCACGATCGGGGCAAGAGGGAGCTCAAGCCCTCTTGCCCCCCCCGACTCCCCGACATGATCGGGGCAAGAGGGAGGCCAAGCCCTCTTGCCCTCCCGACTCCCCGACAATATCGGGCCAGGAGGGAGTCCAAGTCCTCCTGGCCCTGGCGACCCCCCCCCCCCCTCCCCTGCTAGTTGTTCGGGCCAGGAGGGAGCCCAAACCCTCCTGGCCCAGCCGATCCTGCCCCCCCCCCGACAACATCGGGCCAGGAGGGAGCCCAAACCCTCCTGGCCACGGCGACCCCCTACCCCCACCCCACACTACATTACGGGCAGGAGGGATCTCAGGCCCCCCTCCCCCCAATGACCGCCCCCCAAGAACCTCCGACCGCCCCCCCCCCCAGCCGACCCGCGACCCCCCTGGCCGACCCTCACGACACCCCCACCGCCCTTCCCCGTACCTTTGTTTAGTTGGCCGGACAGACAGGAGCCAAACCCGCCTGTCCGGCAGGCAGCCAACGACGGAATGAGGCCGGATTGGCCCATCCGTCCCAAAGCCCCGCCTACTGGTGGGGCCTAAGGCGCCTGGGCCAATCAGAATAGGCCCGGGAGCCTTAGGCCCCTCCTGGGGGCGGGGCCTTGGGCACATGGTCGATTTGGGCCCATGGGCCATCAGCTCAGCGGCCCCTTTTTCGGCACTTAGACCTGGTTTTATTTTGTCTAAGTGAAAAAGATCTAAGTGCCAACTAAACTGTATTGGTTATACCTGTTGTACGGCTAGGTGTAGGTCGGCCCACATCCCGCCCACCCTTTCCCCTCCTCTAAACACACCTCTTTTCTCTCTGTGCGTTTAGAGACAGGGGAAAGGCCTAAGCTGTTTTTAGATACGACTAAAAACCAGCTTTGATTATGGGTACTTGGACGATCAGGCTTTTTGATCGTCCAAGTAGCCATTTAGGACACTTTTTAGACGTTTTTTTTTTATTATTACCCCCTTAATGTTTTCAAACTTATAAATCTGGTGTAGGGATTCCCACCAGAAACTATAATTTAAGTTATCCCAACTTTTCCAATTTTTCATTAGCAGTTGCATGGCTACTCATAGAAACATAGAAGGTGACGGCAGAAAAGGGCCATAGCCCACCAAGTCTGCCCACTCCAATGACCCTTGATTTTAACCCCCTAGAGATCCCACATGTGTATCCCATTCCTCTTAAAATCCGGCACGTTGCTGGCCTCAACCACCTGACGCGGAAGATCATTCCAACGATCAACCACCCATTCGGTGAAGAAATACTTCCTGGTGTCGCCATGAAATTTCCCACCCCTGATTTTCAGCGGATGCCCTCTTGTGGCCGAGGGACTTTTAAGAAAGAAAATATCATCCTCCACCTCAATACGGCCCATGATATATTTAAACGTCTCTATCATGTCTCCTCTCTCTCTACGTTCCTCAAGTGAGTATAGCTGCAATTTATTCAACCTTTCCTCATACAGGAGATCTTTGAATCCCGAGACCATCCTGGTGGTCATTCGTTGAACCGACTCAACTCTCAGCACATCTTTTTGGTAATGTGGCTCCAGAATTGTACACAATATTCCAGATGAGGCCTCACCATGGATCTGAGCAATTTGTTCTGATTTGCATTAATTGTTTTTTTGGGTAATAAAATATTTCCAAACAATACTATATCATATGATAATGCTAATGGAATGTCCAATATTGTGATAATTTGACCCCAAATGGATTTCCAGAATTTGAGTATCAAGGGAAAATGATAGAGCAAATGATCCAATGTCTCTACATCAAGATGACAGTGCCAGCATCTATTAGATTTAGAACTGTCTAACCTTTGTAACCTAACAGGGGTCCAAAAAGATCTATGCAATAAGAAAATCCAAGTCTGTCTCATAGATGTTGAAGCTGTACATCTCATTCTCCAAATCCAAATTCATGGCCATTGAGATGCAGAAATCTGCTGCTTTGTCTCAGTGCTCCAAATGTCTTTAAGACTAGTTTTTGGCTCTTTATTCACAAATTCAAATACTAATTTATACCACTGGGCAGCCTGCTGTCCTAGGAAATCTATCTGGAAGCATAGGACCAGCAAACTATACCCAACTTTTAAGTTCCGCCATTCAGGGAACCCCTTCTGAATAGCCTGTTTCAACTGCAACCATTTAAATGTTTGAGACTTTGAAATACCAAAAGATTGTTGTAGTTGTGAAAACTCAAGCATTTTTCCATTTGATATCACATCATCTAATGCAGTGTTCTTCAACCACCGGTCCATGGACCGGTGCCGGTCCACAGAAATTTGCTGTCGGTCCACATGACTGACAAGTGCATCTGCTGTCTGTATTTTGCACTGTTCAGGAAGAAATGCATTTGTTTCTTTTTCTCTGGGGTTGTACTGCATGCAGAGTCTTACATCTTCGGGTTTGTTTGTATATATTAGTACTTTTAGTTTTTGGTCCCGTATTTGCAAAGAGGTTATCTGTTTTCTGGTAGGAATGAATGTTGAGAGGCATACAGTGTGCTTTGTGTAGTTTACGATCAAACAATTTTTTTATTGATGCAAAAATACAAATATAGTCACCAATTGCAAATTTAGGAATATAACTTTGTGTAGTTTAATTTTGTGGTTAACCATTATGTGTTAATAAGATTATATTGCGTGTGTATATGTGAAAAATGAATGGAAAAAATTGTGTTATAAATAGTACTATTATGGGGGCGGGGTCTGGGGCGGAGATGAGCATGGTCTGGCCCACAACTTGGCCCGGTGTTCTTCAACTGACGGTCCGCAGACTGGTGCCGGTCCACAAAAATAATGCTTTTATTTCTACCGGTCCATAGGTGTAAAAAAGTTGAAGAACACTGATCTAACGTACGTATACCTGCCTGCATCCAATGCTTCCAGATAACTTTATATCCGCTGAGAGAGAGGAGATTTAATTGATTAGGAGAATATAATTACAATTCATTGTGTACAGAGCAATTCCTGGAGAAAGTCTGGAGCATGTGAACCACAGCATCTACAAAAAAAAAAAAAAAGTCCAATAGGAAACAAGCCCACAAAAACAGCAAGAACATTTTCGGTTGTGACGATATTCCTCACCTTGAATTGTGCACATGTTCACACTATTGGAGGTCCACAAAGCATCTTCTCTTTTATGAACGTTGTTGATTTTATTTGCTACATATTCACTCAGGGCTCCTTTTACTAAGGTGCGCTAGGGCTTTAATGCGCGGAATAGCACGTGCTACATTGCCATGCGCACTAGACTTTAACACCAGCATTGAGCTGGCATTAGTTCTAGAAGTGTAGTGCGCGGTGTAGCACGCGGTAATTTTCTGCAGGCGCTAAAAACGCTAGAGCACCTTAGTAAAAGGAGCTCTCAGTGTATGTTTGACCCCCCCCTGAGGCAGGCGTATAATATGCCAAAACACGGTGCTGTGTCAAGTCTTCACCTTTGTAGATGGACAAAATAAATTTATGCTTTTATTGATCCTTTTGGCTATTTTTCATTTGGAAAGACCATCACCCCATCCCACAGAGTTTGTCCACAGCCTACTTAAAAATGAAAGCAGAAACAAATACAGCTACTCAATTTCACGTAGCTTTGTTCCCCCCGCTTACATTTGTGGATAAGCGGGCTATAAATATTTTAAATAAATAAATCAAGAAGTAAATATTCTGGAATTTTGGGTTGCAAGGGAACCCTCTGTAACTGTTAGGTAATTCCTAGAGATTCTTTAGCCAGCTTGCTGAGTGATCGTTGTAGCACCTTTTATGTTAGACTTTTTTCTCTTTTTTCCTCTTGGATCCTCTTTTTTTTTTGTGGGCAAAAGTTTTTGGTTCTCTTGTTTACCTGATAGTGGTTTTTTTATGGTCGTGTCTTTTCTTATTTCATTCTCAAAATTTTTGATAGTTGGATAGCTCTAGGTCTAATAGATGCTGGCATTGTAATTTAGATGCTGGGACTCTAGATCATTTACTTTTTTTCTGTCCCTTTGTCAATGCCTTTTGGAAGTTAATTTGGTCCCAAATTAATTTAATGTTAGAAAATCATGTTGCCCTATCCTATGATACTATTTTATTTGGAACGTCTATGAGATTCAAGAGTCAAATTTCAGCAAATAACAATAAACTTTTGTTAATACTGACGGGAGTTGCCATTCAACATATTACTGGAAATTGAAAGGACTATACTAAACTTAATTATACCTTTTGGTAGAATTCAGTTTGTCATATTTATAAAATGGAGAGAATGCTTGCTATACAGCAAGGAAATTATAATAGTTTCAAAAAGATTTGGGGGCCATTGATTGCATATTCTAATGATTAGACACCTTGGACACCTTTTTATTACATAGGACTATATTTAATGTGGGGATGGGGAGGTATGTTATGTGATTTAATGGGTTTATTCCTGATGAATGGGATGGGTGGGGGAGGGGTCTTTTTTATATGCATTTGACAATAATTGTTAGAATGTCAAGTGATTTGTACAAATTATCTGATTGAATTTTGTACACTTGTTGCAAGAGTTAAAACTGAATAAAAAATTTAAAAAAATAATTTTTTTAAAAAATGTAATTTTTGAAAGCTACAATTAAAAAAAAAAAAAGAGTCCCTGCTTGCCACCTGCCTAGGGTTACCATATTTTCTCTGAGAAACCCCAGATCGCACCCTGTTCTGCATCCAACCCCACCCCAATCCACCCCAGCACTGCCCAGTTCCGCCTCCAGCCCTGCCCCAAGCCACACTCCCAAAAGCTTCCTCTCTTCTTATAGACGAGCTCCAGCTGCGTCTGGAGGGCCTGGAGCGTGTTGGACATCATCCGCGCATGCTCGGAGGCCCTCCAGATGCGGCCAGAGCTCATCGGGGCTTTCCAAAACCTGGACACCAGAGAGTGGTGGAAAACTGGAACGCTCTTCCGGAGGCTGTTATAGGGGAAAACACCCTCCAGGGATTCAAGACAAAGTTAGGCAAGTTCCTGCTGAACCAGAACATACTCAGGTAGGGCTAGTCTCAGTTAGGGCCCTGCTGGTCTTTGACCAAAGGGCCGCCGCATGAGCGGACTGCTGGGCACAATGGACCACTGGTCTGATCCAGCAGCAGCAATTCTTATGTTCTCATTGTAAGACTAAGCGGTTTATAAAAAAATAGTGAGGAGTAACAAGAAAAAGAATTGCACAAAAATGCATGAAGGTAGACATAATAAGAAAGGTGGAGGGACCAGGGAAGAGCTACAGTATCTTGATAGGAAAGAAAGTGAGGGAAAATTAGAAGAGGAAAAAGGGTAAAGGAATTTACAAATATCTCTGATTTTTCTTAGTTTAAATATGATACACCTTAATATGCCCTATCATAAACATGGTTGAATAAAAAAAGTTTTAAGATTAGACTTAAATTTAATTAGAGAGGGGTCGTGACGGAAGTATGATGGAAGAGCATTCCAAAGATAACTCTAGTGGTATTAGCTCCTGTTTGATCTCTTTTTGCTGAAGGCATGATATGACCTGTGAGTGGAGGTGATACATGTTTGGTGTCTTGGTGTGGTGGGGGGTTGTCAGGGGGGTCCCCCAGCATAGAGGTGTCTCTGACCCTGCAGAAGGAGGGAGTGGGTATCCTTCCTGCTGATCTTTCAAAAAAAAAAAAAAAAAGTATCCCAATGTCCAGCATTGGGGAGGGGGCTTTTTTTTTTTTTAAATAGGTGCAGATCTTGTGTGTATGTTGTGCACACACAACTGCACCCATTTAAAAAAAAAAAAAAAAACAAATAAAACAGCCTCTGCTCTCCCTGCTTGCAGGCAGGAGGAGGAGCTGTGCTAGTGATTGCTCTTCTGAGCAAGCGTTAGGCATAGCTCCTCCCCCCAGCAATTCTCCAGTCTCCACACGAATAGCATGCATATAATTTGCATGCTATTGTGTTGAGAATCGCTAGTAAAAACGATGGTTTTGTACGGTGGTGTCGGAGGTTAGAGTATCTGGCCCCGAGTCAAAACTACTGAGGACTCTGAATAAACAATCCTGAAGGAAAGAGATAAGCCGATTGAGCATCTGACCACCAATTGCAATCTCAGCTAAATGACATCAAAAGCAGAAAGGTCAAGGAACAGGAGAGCTTGTTCACAGCCTGCACTTTGCGCTTCAACCAAACCTTAACTTCTGCACTTAAAGGCCCCTTTGAGAATTAAAACCCAACAACCAATTCCCCCATGCTATCCTCCCGGAATAACTATAAAAATGCACCCTAGGAAATCAAACTTTTAAATATCAAACTTTGCTTTATATATAAATCCATAATGAGGAAAACTGCCCACTCTCCCTACAGATCAAAAGTACCAAGTTTGCATAGCTATCAGTTTTGCTTTCACTATAGCTTTTCTATCTCACCCCACAGACTGATATGCTAGGCAAGCTGCCCATTCTGCCTAATGGCTAAGCCTATCTTGCTAGAAAGTGAGAATAAACTCTCCAAGCTTTACTTTTACATGAGAAACAATATCAACATAAAAAAAAAAAAAAATCAAACACAGGAACTGAAAAAATAATTGTCAGGCTTTTGTTTTAATTTTGCTAGGAAAAAGCTTGTGTTTGTACTATGTGACATAGAGTAACTTCCTGTACACATAATGCAGATTTCAGAACTTTAGGCCCTAGAGTATATGCTCTGAAGAATTAAAGGTGCAGGAATGTCACCGAGGTATGTCAATTCATATGTTATCCTTGCATACTTTATGCCAAGTGAGCTATATATGGCCATGGTCAGTGTGTCAATAATCGCCCTGTCTAAGAATTGGCCACACACCAGTGATGTGCCAGTGTCTGACGTCTGCTGCTTAAATAAGGCATGCCTTCATCTCTGCAGGCATTGTTGCAAGCTCCCTTCTAAGATTACACTTAAAAGGGGGGCTTCAGCCAGTCCTGCCTGGATTATTCAGCAGAGTGCGGAAAGACTAGGGACCATCATGTCGACGTTTGGCTATAGGAGAGAAATCAGCAAGTATGAAAGCATCGACGAAGATGAGCTCCTGGCTTCCCTCTCTCCCGAGGAGCTGCAGGAACTCGAGAAGGAGTTTGATGCCATTGAGCCTGATCGGAATGTCCCCGTGGGGATGAGGCAGAAAAGCCTCACTGAGAAGACAGCCACGGGCAATTTCAGCCGAGAAGCTCTGATGGCCTACTGGGAAAAAGAGACCAGAAAACTCATGGAAAAAGAGAGACTCGGGGCCAGCGACAAGGTAGGAGCTTCTTTGCAGATTTCCCTGCATCACAGCCACTAGTTATAACATTCAGCTATTGGAGCACAGGGGAGGGAGAAATAGCAAACTCTTGCAACTGGGGGAACCAGTGAGGGTCTTTATTGTTCTCCTTGTCCCTCTTTAACGCAAAGAAGTGAAACTCTGCTTTAAAAAAATTCTGGGGAAAAAAAACAATTCACATTAGAAAACAAAATCGCAATTTAAGCAGTTATGACTGATGTACAATTGTCTGCTGGTGGCCATTTTCAGACTTGTGACTATGGTCCTACTGCTGAAACTAATAAAAATCGAGCATTATTCAATCAAGAGGAAATGGATGACTAGAAGTGACTGTCTGGTCAGTTTTGGTAGTACTGTATGTGAGATTGTAATTCAGGTCAATGGGAGTTCTTTTCAGATATTGCCTGATTATTTTTTTAAGAGTGCTGATTGGTATTGATTCCAACCGTCTATAAAGCCACCCATACTGCAGCTGAAATATTAAAAGGTCTGCAGGTTTCTGCAAATTTAAGTATCACCTTGGACATCTGAGGATTAAAATTTAAAAAAAAACAAAACACCCTGAGAACTGCCTGCAGGAAGACAAATATACATTTCTAGCAGAACTCCATGGCAGATGGTGGAAGAAAATCCAAGTTTAAGATTCTGGCAGAATAAACTACCTGATGTGTTAGGAACAGAAAGGGCAGAGACATGGAATGAGGATCCAGCCAATCACCACATGCTGACAAAAGCCTTGAAAAATGCACATCAGCCAGGGCACTTTCTTTAAATAGCTACAAGATTATATTTACATACCACAGTAAACAGTAACCAAAAGATTTACCAGACTAAACCTAACAATGCAAGTAGCAGGAAGAAATTAAATATTATTTTCTCTTTCCTCCCCCCCCCCCTTCAGTTTCTTGGAAATATCTATGGTAATGCTATATACATGTTGATTGACATTCAACATGGTTTACTGGGCATTATTCCGAGGACTATCTGATCCCTGAATTAAACTGAATTAAATAAAGTTATTGATCTCATAGACTGGTCCAATGATTCAGTTTTTAGGAGCAGATTAATGGTCAGAGCATTAGGCTGATAACCGAGGAAGCCCGGATTCAGATCCCACTGCTGCTCTTTGCGATCCTAAGGCAAGTCACTTAGGGCTCCTTTTACAAACCCACAGTAGAGATTCTCCTGCAGCAAATGCACCGATGCCAATAAGAATTGGATGGGCTTCAGTGCATTTGCCGCAGGGGAATCACTACCAGGGCCTTTGTGAAAGGAGCCCTTAAGCCTTCAGTGCCTCAAGTAGAAACTTAGGGACCTTTTCAGCAAACAATGATAAAAAGTGGCCTTAACACTTCCTTACATGGGTCATTCCTGCATTCCAAGCCCATTTGATCTGCTAGGGTAGGGTTATCAAACATCCGGATTTCCCCTGACATGTCCTCCTTTTCAAAACCCGGAAAAGCCTCCTCCAATCACATCGAGAAAGGAGGAAATCTGACCAACAACAGCAGGCAGGCGGGGGAGGGAGGGTAGGGGGCAGGATTAGGACATTACAGGGCGGGCCTGGGTGGGGGGGGTCTAGGGGTCTGGATTTTATGATTGGAAAAATGTCAACCCTACGTTAGGGTAAAATGACATTTTTGTATTAATGGCCATGTGCTAATGTCATTAGTGCATGGCCATTGGTGTGTGAGCCCCTATCACCACTCATTCTGTAGACAGTTAACTGGGGAATTCTATAAACAGTGCCTAAAGTTAAGCTCCTAAAGTTAGGCACCTAACTTCCCCCCACCCCCTCTTTTTTACAAAACCACTAAAGCTGTTTTTAGGACAAGCTAACACGCTGAATGCTCTGCACTGCTCCCTACACTCATAGAGTTCCTATGAGCGAGCGCAGAGCATTCAGTGCACTAGCCTGCGTTAAAACGCTATCGCAGTTTTGTAAAAGGGGGGAGGGTTGATTAGTAAATTGACTTCAATTAGCTCATAACTGAAAAAAAAAAAAATTAATTGGGAGATAGGCACCTATCTTCTTAGACGCAATTCTACAAAAGATAGGCACCTAGTGCATGGTGCTAATCGGTGCCCAAAGTAGCCTTGTTCAGGGGTGAAGAAAGACTTAGGTGCCACGAGACACAATTCTTTAAAGCACTGTTCTTCAACTGCCAGTCCGAAGGAAATTTCTGCTGGTCCGCGTAGGCCCGGCGAGATTAACTAACTTCAATTTCCTGCCGGTCCGCACAGGGCCGGCAAGATCAACGAGTTATTTACAGCTGGGCCGGAGAGATCATGGGGAGCCTCCAACAGTGGCTTTCTCCCCTCTCTGCAGGTCTCCTTTACTTACCAGCGCAGCGCAGCCTTGGGGCTTTTCATGAGTCGCGGTTGCCTCTAATGATGCATCTTCCTCTTTCCTCAGAGGCGGCGCGACCCAACAAAGGACCCGAGGCTGCCTTCCTGAATCGCTGCGTTGGCAATTAAGGAGAGCTGCTGGGAGGGGAGAAAGCTACTATTGGAGGCTGGGAAGCAGCTGGGCAAGGGAAAAAAAGGGACAGCTGCTACTAGACCTGGAGAGGGAGAAGGAGAGATGCAGCTGGGAGGGGAGGAAGGGAAGAGAAGAGAGTTACCGCTGGACAGGAGGAGGAGGGAAGGGAGAAGGAAAAAAGGAAGGAAACAGCTGGCACGGAGATTAGAGGAAGGGCAGGGGAAAGACAGGCATGAGAAAGTAGAGAGATTGATGATGGGAAGGGGTCAGCAGAGAAATAAGCAGAGAGGGACAACGATGCTAGATCTGGTATAGGAGAGATAAAAATGAAGAGAGCAGTGAAGCTGGAATGAATCATGTAAAAAGGAGAGAGGGGGGGCACAGGCTGGATGGAAGGGGCAGATGCTGGATTGAAGAGACAGAGAGGGCAGACACTGGAATGAAGAGAGTGAAAAGAAGATGAAAGCAGAAACGACAAAATGTAGAAAAAAATAATTTTATTTCTATTTTGTGATTAGAATATGTCAGATTTGAAATATATATCCTGCTAGAGCTGGTTTTAGACATAACTGGAGACTGCAAAGCCCAGGCAGTGCTTCTTTAGCTTCCAGCTGGCTTAGGGCGCTCTCTGACCAGGGGGCAGTTGCCCTAGTTGCACTCCCCTAAAACTATTCCTGTCATGTGTGATTGCAGTATTCTGTTAGCATATTTCTGTGTAGCATTCTGTAATAATTTGGCTTGTTCAGTTTTCTTGATAGTAGAGGGGATATATACGAAGGGGAGGGGGAGATGGGTTTTGTTGATCCTTGCCCTGTATTATTTGTATTTATAAAATGACAATTGTACAGAATATTGTTTCTTTTTATACTTTAATAAAATACATTCAATATAAAATCATAACTGAGGCTTGTGCAGATGGGATCAGATGATTTGCGGGGACTGAGCTTGCAGAGATGGGGCAGAAACGGGATTTTAAAATTTTAGTCCTAGTAATTTGCTGGTCCACAAAATAATTCTTTTATTTCTGCCGGTCCACGGGTGTAAAAAGGTTGAAAAACACTGCTTTAAAGGACTTAGGTGCCTATAATATAGGCCTTTAAAACCCTGGCCTAAGTTTTAAGTTAGGCACAAGTCTGTAATGGGCGCCTAAGTGTGATTGACATGTAAAAGGCCCTAAGGGCCCATGTACTAAGCATACATTAATTGATTAGCGTATAGCAATGTACCTGCGCTGATTGTGCAGAGAGTGGACATGTTGGGATGCCCGAGTGCATCCTGGGGTAAGGCATTTTTTTGCTGTGGTAAGCACACGTCAGTTTGTATTGCAACTTTGTAAAATGGCCCCTTAGATTGTAAACCCTAAAGGGATAGGGAAATACCTACTATACATGAATGAAACTCCTGAGCTAGAAATGAAAAAGACATGGGCTAAATCCAAAATCCCTATGTACTTCTAACCGCTGCTGTCAAGCCCATAGCAGTCTAGAAAGAAATACAATCAAAAATAATATTTTATTAACAACCTATTTAATATCTGTCATAAAGATTACTACTCTTTTAAATGAAAAGTTATATTACATTTACAATGTTCAACCCATAGCAGTTTAGATTACAACATAATCCAATAAATATTGTAACTCTAGAATACAAGAACTATGTCATTATATAATACACAATTAAAATTTATAAAGTCAATAAAAGCAGAATATTTATTGATTTATTGAGATTTTATACATTACAAAGCTACAAGGAAAACAGCTCACCCTACAAATAATAAACTGAGGGGGGTAGGGTGGGGTGGGGGAATCATATACTAGAGACCATTCAACTAATTTCTCATTCTAGTTATCTACAAACTCTTAAGGGCCTGCTAAGTCATAATAAGAGTGAACTTTCCCCTTTTACAAAACTGTAGAGCAATTTTTAGCACCAAGATTATTGTAAATTTGATTAAACGCTTATCAAAATACTAAGGGGCTTATAATAATTAAAAAAACAAAAAGTCTACAAAGTGGCCTAAATGGGTACTTGGACGATCAAAAAGCCAGGAAGTTTTAGAAAGATTGAAGTGGTAGCCATAGTCCAGATAAGTTTGGGCAAATGAAAAGAAACAGAGGCCTTGAAGGAATAAATAGGCCATTAAAATGAATGATATACCTGTACCACATTGCTGTTGTTACTTACATTAAAATAATTGTCCATTTTATCATTTAGAGCACAAAGCAGGAGGAACACAGTGAAGAAAACAGTGAGGAAGAGGACTTTGCAGAAAGCCATTATGATGTTTCTGAGGACATCTGCACAGAAGAGGAGGAAGAAGAGGAAGAAAGTAGTGATGATGAAATAGAAGAAAATACGAAAGCTGAGGATTGTGATAGGACTATATGTTGTGCAGGTGACATAAGAAGTGACCAAGAGAAGAACACAGAGCATGGTGAGCAAGTTGAAAACAAAGTTGTAATCAGTGATCTGAGCCACAAAACAGTAACCAGTTGTCCTGGAGGAAATCCAACCGTTATTGAAGATGCTCTTGATAACGTTAAAGCAGATGATCCCGAAACCAATGAAGTCAACTTAAATAATATTGAAAATGTTACCACAGAAATGCTAACGCAGTTTGCAGAAGCCCTGAAGACCAACACAGTTGTTAAATCCTTCAGCCTGGCCAACACACGTGCCGATGACAATGCTGCCTTTGCTGTTGCCAGTATGCTAAAAATGAATCAAAGCATTGCTAGTCTCAATATTGAATCCAACTTCATCACAGGCAAAGGAATACTGGCTATCATGAGAGCTCTACAGTCCAATAAAGTTCTAACAGAGTTAAGATTCCATAATCAGAGACATATCATGGGAAGTCAGGTTGAGATGGAAATAGTTAAACTATTGAAAGACAATACTACTGTAGTGAAGCTAGGATATCATTTTGAGCTACCTGGACCAAGAATGGCCATGACAAGTATTCTAACAAGAAACATGGATAAACAAAGGCAGAAAAGAATGCAGGAGCAAAAGGAATTGGGTATTGATGGTGCCGCCTATCCCAGGACCAAGTTCTTACAGAGAGGGACCCCTGGCTCCTCACCTTGTTCATCTCCTAGAAGTTCACCTTGGTCATCTCCAAAGCTTGCTAAGAAAACTCAGCCAGCAAACATCATGCCTCCCGCTTCACCCCCTCCCCCACCCCCACCCCCACCTCCTCCCCCACCCCCAGTTGTTCTAGAGAAAAAAATACCTACCAGAAACATAGCTGAAGTGATCAAACAGCACGAGAGATCCAAAGCAACATCACAAAACAGACAGCAAAAGACAAAAGGTAAAAAAGGCAAAAAGCGGCAAAATAATATCTTGAAAGAAATAAAAGAGTCATTAAGATCAGTTTCCGAGATGAAAACTGAAGAAGGATCAAGACCTTCTACTCCACAAAGATCTGCACATGATGACCTTATGGAAGCAATTCGGGCAAGCAGTATGCAACAGCTGAAGCAGGTAACTATTCTGGTAATATTGTAAATAAAATGTAAACTTTAAGCAGCCAATCTGTATCAATGTAATTACATAACTCACATTCAGAATGTGAAAGCATACCTCCCATAGATAATACAGGCAATCCCTAGGTTAAGAACAAGTTACGTTTTTAAAGCTGTTCTTAAGTCAGATTTGTATGTAACTCAGAACTTAGAGATTTGAAGGTTCTTACTGCTTACCTTTGCTGCCAGTGTTCCCTCTAAGGTACAGCATGCACAACCACACACTGCTCTTAATGTAGCCATGCAATATTCCCAAATCTGCTGCAGGAGACATGTAAGAGTCTACGTCACTGGAAATACCATTCAGTGAAATCAAATGAAGCCATGGCTGCGTTCTTAAGAACGAGTTGTACGTAAGTCGAACATTTGTAACTCGGTGACTGCCTGTACATAACGACTAATCTCATTCTAGGGTTGCCTGAGATTTATGGATGACCTTAATCTCTTTTTAGATATACTGTTCTCACTTTGACTTTGCCTTCCATGTCACACAATGAGTGTGAGCATAGATGCACACACATGAGATCTGTAATATTCTCCTTAGTTAATATTTTTTTAAGTAATGAAAAAATGAAAACTGTTTTCTAGGTGGAAGTTCCAAAAGCCCTTCAATAAAGTCATGGACTATGGAAGACCCAGCGCTCTACAATAGATATGAAAAATGCATCTGAACTCAAACTGCACTGAATAGATTGCAAACTGTTTCAAAAGTGCACTTTTAACACTGGAAAGTTGCTTGCTTTGTAAAGATGGTCATTACACACAAAGCTTTCAGCGCTATTAAGCATTTTAATCTGTAAATACTAAAATAACTTTTTTAACTTTATGAGATTTTTAACTGAGAAATAGCCATCTGTTTTCAAATTATGATTAGTTATCACTAGGATTTGTTGGGGGGGGGGGTTGTTTGTTGTTTTGTTTTGTTTTTTGCACTGACACATAATAGTTGAGTATGCTGTAATATTTTTTTTGCCCTAATTTACAATAAATTTGATTTGTACTAATAAACAATTATAAATTTCTCCGTTAACCATGTAAAATAATCACATTTTCGAAAGGTTTCCCCAGTTTTGCGACAGTCAAGTTGATCAAGTATTTAGGTATGACCAGGTGGGTAGCAGAGGGTGGGTCAGTCAGCCTAAAAGTTATTCGCGATTTTTCCATATTCACCGGCTGGCTTTGCCCCTAACCGCCCTGTATTTGTTTTAAAACTGACCAGTTTTGCCCCATATTATCTCTGTTCCCTCTTCGAACTGGATCACATTTCCAGACATCTATGTAGAGCTCATTTATTTGCTTTTCCTTCACTACGAGGTTGTCTTTATAAGAGATAGTTAGATAGAACTGTCTCATTCCACGTCGGCAAAATGAAAGCCTTCTCCTACCAATCCTTTAGAAAAATGTTAAAGACCTATCTATTCGGTAAATTTGTAAATTCATAACGTATTTTTTATATTCCTTTTACTGCCTGTATGGATTGTATTCCACTGGTTGTCAGTTCATTCTTTACTGTAAACCGCTTAGAACTGTTTTTGGCATTGCGGTATATAAAACTAAAGTTATTATTATTATTAAAGAAATGTAAATATAAAACGACCAGGAACAGATTTTTGTCATAAACGTTCTTCAAAAAAACAAATCTTAAGTTTGTGAGCACATATAGGGGTCCTTTTACTAAGGCACGCTAAGGGATTGAACACCTAATGTACTGAATCCAGAAGGTACGTAACATAAGGTGGTTTCACACTAGCAAAAGTCACTTTCTGAGTAGAATGTTGCTGGTTTATATGCTTGTGCCTGTGTTACAATTCTAGCTTATGTTTTCATAATCTCCTAAATGTAATGTAATGCTCTCCCAGAGGAGGTTATTACGGAATCCACCGTTCTTTGGATTCAAAAGCAAATTAGATGCACATCTCCTTACGAGAGGCATATGGGTGACTAAAACTACATTAGGTGTACACCCAACTGGGCCTCCGCGTGTGCGGATCGCCGGACTCGATGGACCATGGGTCTGATCCGGAGATGGCAGTTCTTATTCAGCAAATATTTTTGCTGCAGATCCAGGTTGTGCACAGAATGACATCTTTGGTTACTGTAGAATATGCCCCTTAAAGCTTGTGCTGTATTTTTCTGCTTATTGCAACAAATGACCTAATGACATGGGCACAGAGATCATCATCCTACAAGTTGTCTTCACTTCACAGTGCAAAATAAGAGCTATGCGGAAACAATGATCCTACTCTTGCTGACATGGACTGAAAATTAATTGTCTAGAATGCTCATGTTTATTTAAAAGAGCTTGATACACCACTTTTCATATCTAATCTAATCTAATTTTGAAAGTTCTCTGTAATGTCGCTGTCTGTATACAGTCTGTTCCCCTGTAAACCACTTTGAACTGTTTGTGGTATGGCGGTATATAAAAAGTTATTATTTGTGAGTCGCACAAACCTGAACAAGCTGTAGACGACTGAAAGAAAGCAGGAAGGAGAGGGGAAGGGGAGCAAGAGAGGGACAAGGGAAGGCAGGAGAGGATGGAGAGAGAAGGCAAATAGCATTAAATGGCAAAGAGATGAGTTTTCAGTTTTTTTCAGAAAGAGATGTAGTTGGCTTCCTTCCTGAATGCTTCTGGGAGGTCGTTCCGAGTTTTTACACCCAGATAGGTTAGCATGGAGTTGAAGATTCGCCCGTAGTGAAGGTTCCTAAGCAATTTATAATTCTAAAAATAACAGATTTATGTAAAAATAAAAACGGAACTCCATTTGCATGACAGGAAATCAAAGTCAAATTCACACAAAACAAAAACATTCCAATGAGGACTTTTATTACCAGTTATCTAAAGACCTCCCTAAATAGATGGAATTTCAATGCAGTCCTAAATTTTCTATAATTAAGTTCCATGCGAATTTCATGTGGAAGATCGTTCCAAAGAGTTAATGCTAATTAGAAGAAAAAAAAACCCCAACCTATCCCATGTAGCTACCCAAAGATTAATAGAGGGAGAGCAGGGTTACAGACATATTTCAGTATATATTGCTTAAATATAGAATAGCCAGAGACAGGTAACATAAAATCTCGCATTTACAGAATGATTTTTTATCTTGGGTAAGGGTCTTATGTCTTTGCCTCAGTGTCCTGTTAAACTGTATGAATCATCTGAAATTAGAGCTGGCTATGTGAGCACAAGGATTATTATGCTTCTTATTGTGGTAATGGGCTTTCAGCCCAGGAATATAACAAGCATAAGCTAAAGGTTGTCTCAACTACCACAGTCTAGTGTTACCCATATATTTCAGCAAGTCAGTCCTTTCACCCTCATGCAGATTTAGCATTCCTGTTTGAGACTTAAGCACTGTAAAAAAATATATTTATTTAAAACAGTCCATGTATGAATTTATTTGAAAATGAAACATTACAAGATCCAAGGCAACATGGGTTTACTAAAGGTAAATCGTGCCAAATTAATGATTGAATTCTTTGACTGGGTGGCCAGAGAATTGGATCAAGATGTAATTTACTTAGATTTCAGCAAAGCCTTTGACATAGTTCCTCATAAGAAGCTCTTAAACAAATTCCATGGGCTGAAGGTAGGGCCCAAAGAGGTAAACTGCATTAGAAGCTGGTTGACGGACAGACGCCAGAGGGTGGTGGTTAATGGAATTCGCACGGAGGGAAAGGTGAGTAGTGGAGTGCCTCAGCGATCATTGCTGGGACAGACTCTGTTCAATATGTTTGTGAGCAGGTAAGATTAGCCTCTTTGCGGATGATACCAAGATTTGTAACAGAATGGACACCCCGAAGTGAGTGGAAAACATGAAAAAGGATCTGCAAAAGTTAGAAGAATGGTCTAACATCTGGCAACTAAAATTCAATGCGAAGAAGTAAAGAGTGCTGGGAGGTGAGAGGCTGATGAACACTGACAAGAGGGATCTTGGGGTGATTGTGACTGAGGATCTAAAGACATCTAAACAGTGTAATAAGGCAGTGTCTGTAGCCAGGATGCTAGGCTGTATAGAAAGAAGAATAACCAGCAGAAGGGAGGTGTTGATGCCCCTATATAGGTCATTGGTGAGGCCACACTTGAAGTATTGTGTTCAGTTTTGGAGGCCATATCTGATAAAGGATATAAAAAGACTTGAAGTGGTCCAGTGGAAGGCGACAAAAATGGTAAGGGGTTTGAACCAAAAGAAGTATGAAAAGAGACTGGAAGACCTAAATATGTATACTCTGGAGGAGAGGAGGAATAGGGGAGATATGATACAGACGTTTAAATACTTGAAAGGTATTAATATAGGACCAAATCTTTTCCAGAGAAGATAAATTGGTAAAACTAAAGGGCATAATTTGAGGTTGCAGGGAAGACTCAGGAGCAATGTTAGGAAATTCTTGTTCATGGAGAAAGTGGTAGATACCTGGAATGCCCTCCCGAGAGAAGTGGTGAAGAAAACGGTGCAGAAATTTAAAAAAAAGCATGGGATAATCACAGAGGATCTCTAATTAGAAAACAAAGGATTTAAATTAAAGAACAAAGTCCGGTACTGGACAGACTTGCACGGTCTGTGTCCCATATGTGGTGCTTTGGTGTAGAATGGGCTGGGGCGGGCATCAATGGGAACTCCACTAACTTGGAACATGAGGATGTTACTAGACAGACTTTATGGTAGATATCCTGCAAACAGGATGGTTGGATAGGCTGGAGTGAGCTTGGACGGCAACTTCAGCAGGTGGAACCTAGGACAATACCAGGTGGACTTTACAGTCTATGACCCAGAAATATCAAAGAGAAAAGTTAATCATGTATTTTTAATGGGGTACAACTGATGGGCAGACTGGATGGACCATTCAGGTCTTTATCTGCCACCATTTCATAATTTACTATGTATGATGCCACACCGACGTCCATGTCCCTTGTTTCCTCATTCATAAATTTGGACCTTTCAGTTTGTAAAATGGATGTTCATTTTGGATGTTTCCAGTAGATGGACATATCAAGGTATTTTAGAACAGGCTTTATCCTGTGTTACAATACATATGATTTGGACATCCTTCCTAAAAATGCTACTCTATTCTGCTGCTAAACCAGGTCTTCCCTTTACTTATGTTGAGTATACCGGGCTGGGGTTATTTTAAGACCTATATGAATAAGTCATTGTGAATATCATGAAACCCTATCAGCTGTGGAGTCCCCAGAAAAAGTCTGAAGCCTGTGCTAGACAAAAGCTACCCACATACATGAGAAATACAACCAAGCAAGACATCATTCATGCTCTTTTGGCTCCAGTGTCAAAAAGTAGGCAAACATCAGGTTTTCCTTAATATTTTATATTGTTAGAGGGGATATTGGCTGCCATTTACAGAACTGCCAAGTTACACAGTTCTAGGAGGGATTTTTTTTTTTTTCTGGCTGATTCTAGTTTTACTACTATTAAACATTTCTATAGCACTGATAGCCTCGCCCAGCACTGTACATCAACACATTTAAGAGATGGTCCCTGCTCAGTAGAGCTTACAATCTAAATTAAATTTTACACTTTCATCTGAAAGCACTGTGAAAATTGTAGTCTGAGTATCTATCAAAAATCAGTGCTGCAGGTCCTATAAGGCATCAGGAAGGGATTGCCCATAATTCTATGCTCATACACACAAAGATATTCACAACCACCAAGAGATGGAGGCCTTCTGTACTTTGTGTTCAGGCTCTGTTCCGTCTCCTCTAGCAGTCTATTCCCTTCCCAAGGGTCCTTGTCCTGAATATCTTCACTCTGGCTCAAAGCAGGAATAAGGACTGTCTTTCTCTTTGCCTGTGAAGTTCCCATTATATTCTATGGAAAGAAAAACAAATACTGTATTCCTTTCCAGTAACTGAAAAACATAGAAAGCACCTCTAGCATATTAACTACTACTAATTATTTCTATAGTGTTACTAGATGTATGTAATACAGAATGACACAGGGCCAAATTTTTTCCCGTCCCCGTGAGTTTTGTCACTGTCCCTGCCCCATTCCTGTAAGCTCTACCTTAACCGCACAAGCCTCAAAACACTTCTGATTTTAAACTGTTTGAGGCTTGTGCAGATGAGGACAGAGCTTGCAGGAATGGGGCAGGGACAGGAAAAGAACTTTCCAGGACAGGAAAATGAATTCCCATGGGGAAAAAATTGTCCCCTTGTCATTCTCTAGTGTGTAACACTGTACACTTAATATGTAAGTACTTTTTCTGTGCCTAGTGGGCTCATAATCTAAGATTTGGGTGTTTATTTTATTTTTTACCTGGATCAATGGAGGGTTAAGTGATTTGCCCAGGGTCACAATGAGCTGCAATGGGAATTTCTCTTTATTTTATTTGAATCCATTGGAGTGCACAAAGTAATCAGAAAGAACTGCTAGAATGCTCTCAACTCCCCCATGCTCATTTCTTTCTTCTCTCTTCCACATCCCCTCTAGTTGGAGTTGTGGGTTAGGTAACTGCCCAAGAGCACAAGGTGCGGCAGTGGGATTTGAACTTGGCATTGCTAGTTATCAGCCTGCTGCTCTAAGTATTAGGCTACGCCTCCTTCTGGGTTAATTTTGTGCCATTGAAGTCAATTGACAATTACATTTAAGTAGTTTAATAATAATATAGTTAAGTAGCAGCATGTTTCTGTAAATAATAAGTAAACTCCTTTGATAGCCACAGAAAGGTGGAATTATCAAGGTCCATCACCTTTTCCTTGCATAAGCCTCATCTCTTTTTGCTTTTATTAAATTTCCACATAAATACTCATATATTCAAAAAGCACTTCAACAAAACTAGTTAAAAACAGAGCTGCTACATCCACTTCTGGCCACTTTTAAAGAAATATTGTGATCTCTGCAGCCCCCTATTTCAAAACTGGTCTGAGAACTAACTGGAGAAAAGTGAAGATACCTGTAAGCAGGTGTTCTCCGAGGACAGCAGGCATATATTCTCAAATGTGGGTGATGACATTCACAGAACCAGGTACAGACCCTGTCAAATGCACTCTCACTTCTTCCTGCCCGATATCAGCTTGAGGGACCATCAGTTCAGTAAAAAAGCTAAGAAGTCAACTAGAGGAGGTAGGCAGGTTGTAAGAATATATGCCTGCTGTCCTCAAAGAACACCTGCTACAGGTAAGTATCTTCACTTTCTCCGAGGACAAGCAGGCATCATGTTCTCACATGTGTGAGTTCCAAATTGCCAGGATCATGACTCTAGAAGGTTATACATAGACTTCATTGCCCTATGTAAACTGCTTTGATTGTGCAAACCACACAGAAAAAGTGGTATATCAAGTCCCATCCTCCTTACTCAGGCTTAGCACCATACTAGTTATAACATTCCTCCCAATTAGTGATGTTACCTATGAGATGTATTAGTCTCTACACTGGAATGAACTTTTCTAAAGTCAAACTACAAGGGTGACAGATTTATCCAAAAATTAAAAAAAAAATTCACCACACAAAAATGACAATGTATGGCTGCAACTAACAGACAAAAAAAAATTGCACTGAACATTCTTACTGTAAGTTCCCTTACAACACAAATCACTAGAGCCCTTCTCCAATTAGAGGGAGGTATATAATAGATTTCTTACTAAAAACTGGATATGTCGGTGCTAAGCTCTTCATACATGAAGTTTCAATAACACTGGCATGTCTCAGGTACCTTAGAAATTAGAAGATAGAAAACTGATTTAGAGGTTTCCTGGTACTTATCCAATGAGATGCACAGCAAGCTAGAAGGTCTTGATCTCCATAATACATATATTTAAAAGAGTGGCAGAGATCCCTAAACATTGAATGTTTCTATTTGATAAGAAAATCCATAAACATATCATTGTTGTAAAAGGAGTTAAGATAAATCAGAAAAGCCAGGATTCAAATCTTGCTGATATTTCTTCTGACCTTGGGCAAATCACTTCACTCTCTGTTGCCTCATTGATAGGACTTACAACTAACATCCTTTATCATCTTGATCATCACAAATTGGTTATCTTAATTTCTTTGGACTTATCCACTGCATTCAACATGATCAATCACAAGCTCCTATTACAACGCTTTCTTGATATTGGAATCTCAGGCCATGGATTGGTTCATCTCCTACTTTTCCGATCGGACATCCAAAGTTATCTTTAATTCTACAAGTTCAGACTGCTTCACTAATTACTCTGGTATTCCTCAAGGCTCAATTCTATCCCATTAGTCAATAAATTTTTGGCTCCACTTTTAATTCTAGGATAGTCAATTGGTTTCTCTATGTTCGCTTTTGCGGACGACAATCAGTTGATCCACCCCATTTATTATTAGATTATTTCATTTTATATTATTTCATTTATCAAGGTCGGGGGAACTATTAAAAGAATAAAAAAAACATAAGTTAGTTCATCCAAATAACACAATTCAATGAAATAGTTTAAGTTTTTACTAATTAAGTAAGCCCCTTTTCCATAACTTGATTTACCTTAAAACTAAAGCTGAGCTGGCGATCAGAAAGATGGCCGTGGCTAAAATAGACCCTCCCTTTTTGTGATGTCATTTCAATGCCGTGCAACCTAGCAACCACCTATTTATATAATTCACTCACCATAAATGAAATAATATAAAATGAAATAATCTAATAATAAATGTTACAAATACAGTACTAGGAATGATGAAGAACAATACCAGCAGGAGCTTCATGACTCAGGTAGAGATCTGAACTCCCATATAGTACTTATTATTGAATGTTGAAATAGTGATAAAATAAATGAGAAGATGAATGTCTAATATATCCAGCACTATTGTGGAAATAATACTGTCATATAAAGAAATAGCATTACCTGTGGAGATCCAAAATTTTCCAGGGGAATATAAACAGCACTTAAACTTAGGTACCGGTAGGCGCCCTACTGTTGCTTAAGTTAATTGAGAAACGCTACCGGTGCCTAAATAAAAGGCACCGGAATCACACCTACATAGGCACTTTACACTACTATGCGTGTAGCTAACGCTGGAAGTGGCGTTGGGTGCCACAGGCGCAATTCACAACAAAGATAGGTGCTGGAAATGTAAGCCTGGAAAACCCTGGCCAACATTTCTGGCACCCATCTTTCCCAGAGGCATCACTCTTGATAAGGCACCGTTGCATGATTGACATGCAATCGGCAGCCAGTTTATAGGCAGCTGCCGATATCAGCGCCGCATAGAGAAGCCAGACCTTAGTGCTTAGTCCTGCATAAGGAACTGAGCACTACATTCCTATGGGTAGTTCTGTTTGTTATTTTGGTCTGTCAAAGGCTCTAGAAATTCAGGATCAAATCACTGGAAACTAAGTATGAACTTGCCCATGATAACAGTTGCTTCCATGGAGCTGCACAGCAGTTGTTATTCTCAGCAGAAAGGGTGGACTCAAATCATTCAATCTCCAAAGCACATGAAAATGTATTGTGACCCAAAATAAATTTCAATGTAAGCTTTCCTCATTTGATCTAAAAATCAATATCTAAAATACCTTATAAACTAAGTCATTTGAGACTTGAGATTTTGAGGACAAGATACTCTGTCAGATGTTTTTGTTGCTACAACTAATATGACTTCCCCCTGGAAGTTTTCATAATATAAAATATAGTAGCTGTCAAGCTGTTTCCTCCTAATGTTTTTTAAGCTTCACTATAGCACTGTAAAACTAGGTAGGCCTGACATGAAAATAAAACACAGCAAAATACTTAAATCATGTGGGTCAAATTAATTTTATTATGCTCCATGATAAATTGCCACCAGTGCAACATCCTTTTCACTGTACATTTCAAAAATTTCACATAAAATTTGTCTGATAAATGGAAAATTAAATGATTGAGAAGCCCTTACGAATTTCCTACTGTATATACAATACACTGCTAGCTGTTATTGTCTATGAACTTAGTGTAGAGATATGAAAGCCTCATGGTAGTTTGCTAAATGCTAAAAATAATCGGACATAAGCATTTAGCTTGAGTATATAAGAGACTTTCACATGAAGTTTGGTGTGTGCATCTTAATGCTTGTAAATGCTGGTTTCTGCCCACATTGCAAACAGTGGAGTGTTGAAACACGATGTCATGATGGTTACTTTAGCATATGCAATGCCATCTTCATGCCAGAGGTTTACCCATTAGTAGAACATACTTATATTGTTACTATTTCAGACGTGCAACACAAACGTGGATATATTCTTTGCAGACAATATATGGATTAAAAATTCACCTAGCAAGCGTTCCTTGGGCCTTGCTTCTAACATGTCACCAACAGCAGTACAGAGAGGAACTGGTTTCTTCAGTGCTCTTCTCTAGTGATACTAATTAGCATTATGAATCAACATTTAGTTTTGAAAACTAACTGCTGAAGCTCCCGATTAAATGGTTTGATTTATCATGATAAATCTTGTGCCTCTACTCATCAAACCATCAGTTTGAAACAAATCTAAGAAATGTGTGGAGAATATGTCTTATAACCAAAATCCTGAAATTTCCATCTGCTTTTCTCTGTGCATAGATTATACACATATAATCTCTCAACTACACTGCTCAATATTGCTCAAACTGAAAAACAAGAGATGCTAGCAGAAATTGTTTCTTGCACTAGAAAGCAATGCACAGAAAAAAAGAAAAGAAACCAAAATTCCAATGCAAAAATTGGTACTCAAACCTAATTGGTATAATCTGAATAATGCTTTCCATTAATGCACCTCAACGCTTTTCAATATACATATACATAATTTTATATATAGGCTGTACACATGATCACTGAAGAGTAAATATGGGGTCAGGCCCAGCCTGTCATTATTAAGCTCTTATTAGATTTGGACAGTCAGTTTTAGAAATTTAGTTTTAATATGGTACGGATTCATATAAAACATTCTCCAACTTGAAAACTACCAAAGCAGTAAACAAACTGCATCAGACAGATGATTCCCGGTGGTGCTTTCAGCCAAACAATTTTTTCCCAAAACACTATCCATGTCACCAAACCATTCAAACTTCTTGATTATTATGATCAGAGCTTCAAAAAAATCTCTTGCATATGATATTTCCTTGTGTACAAAAAAAAGAAAAAGTTATCTGCAAATAAGTCCTTTAATCAAATTCTAGATTTTCTGGTCACCACTTCACATGCATGGAAACGGATTATCACAAGCAGAAAGTTCAGTAGATATAAGTGCACAGATTAAGATATATATGCTTATCTGGTAATATTTCTGCAAGACAAAAGGGAAAACAACATTTGGTACTGAATTCACCACACCTCGTGTCCCATGGTCTCTGAGAAGAGCATAAATTATTTAATCCAACATTACTGAAGAGAATTAGGCACAACCCTTCATTCCAAAAGGCATAAAACTTATTTAAAATGTAGGTCCCCAAATAAGTGTCGCAGCTACTAGATTTCACTGTAGACTAGCAGGTGCAATGAATATTCATTTGGAGGATTCCAAGTAAAATGGGCTGATTCATAACTAAGATGCTTTTGAAATTATTACAGTACAAATCCCATTTTAAATAGGTAAGACCTCTCCACAAGAGACCCATGCACAGAGATCTCAGAAGAAAATTTTCGGGTTCCATACAACTATATATTTTCAAACCATATTCTATAACTTACATATTAGAAAAGCCAAACTTGGATGTTTGAGATTTTACATATAAGTAAAAGAAAAAACTGTCCACAATGGCCTATTGGTCTTGAACTGGACCCTTATTGGATTACACTGGTATATAACCATTCATCTTTCACTGCTGTCCAACAGCAGCCAATATTGCTACAGTATAAGGACATTCATTAATGGAAGCTAACTGTGTATATGTAGTGATTCTATTTTAAAGAATATTTTGAAGCAAATTTGCCTTGTCGTAGTGAAGTACTGAAAATTGTGCAAAAATGATATCAGCCTCAACATTCAAAAAGCATTGCATCTGACATGAAGGGGCTAAATAGGTATCGTTGTCATGTAAAAAACAATGTAGTGCTATTCTAGGTTTTAATAAGAAAATTTAGATACAGAAAAAGTAGGGTATGAAAATAGTGTTTTTTCTTCTTGCATTATAACAATTTTTGTCAAGTCTTGCATGTTACATTTAAACTCCCTTATCTCCTGATGGAATGAAAAATAGTCACGTGTCAGCTAAGTATCTGTATGTAAACTTGTACACGTTAAACAGGGAGTAGCTTTGTCGAGCATTATGACAAACCTTTACAGATTAAACAAGGTATTGCACAGATTAATAAAAAAAGCAAAATGCAACAAAAATATACAGCAAATTGGTAGAACATTTACATGATAATTTTACAGAATTCTTAGACAGAAAGTAGTGTTTAGTATCCATTCACCTTAAAAAATATATATATATATTTATTATATTTATACTGTTCAATCATCCCATTCATCGTCATCCTCAAAATCTTCATCTTCATCCTCATCCTCATCTTCATCTGCAAGAAAGCAGCAGAATTAATAAATAAAACTGTCACAACATTTAAGGCATTTTACCACTCCTTAAGACTTTTTTTTAATTTTAAGGACCTCCATTTTCATAGGACATTATTTCTATAAGGTACCAGAACTGGTTCCGTTTCATGCATCTCACTCCAAACTACAAGGAAACCTGACACTTTGCAAGTACAAAAAGAACTATACATATATGAACTTTATACTGTGTATATAAAAGCCCAAAAAAATCTATAAAGTTATCCTTTCCTTTGCCATTCTTTCATTTTATCCAGCATTTTCCTCCCCAGGACTTTCAGCTCAATCAGCATCAGGGCTGGGATCTGATGCCATGCCCTTTCATTCAAGTTTTATTCAAATTTGATATATCACCAAATCAGAATACAAGGTGGTTTACAAAGATCAAATAGATAATAATAACTCACAAACAGGACCTCAAAAATGACCACCGTGCTAACCAAATCATACTATACAGCTACAGCTCACTGCATAGTCTTATCTTAGACTTTTTAAGTCCACAGAGCAAACATTACTTATACCTCTATTACAAACACTTAACTGAGCAAATGCCCACATAACATGGAGGCAGAACAACCACAAGTCCCAGAACTGTCTGAGATAAAGGCTCAATTCAAGATAAAACCCTTCCTGACAAACCCATCCATGCAAGCATACCTTTGAACCAAGATATCCACTGCCACCAAGTCAAAAGCCAAATGACATTACACTAGGTCCATCACAGCACATAGAAAGATTTCTGTGCCACATCTACCTGCCTGTCCTTAATCAAGAACTCCTAGTTCCTCAAGGAAGAAGTCCATCATCAATATCCAACAATTTGGCCAAGAGTGGTAGACTTTTTTGTGGCAAACTGTCAGCCAAATTCCAATATATCCTCTACCTCCTCTTTTTTTGTTAAATGGATTAAATTCTGGACTCCATAAACTGTTTTGGCACACTACCTTGCATAAGATTCAATCTTTCATACTAAATAAAATCTTTACTAAAAACATGCATCAAAATTTAAATTTTATGAGCATAAAAAAATCTGAAAGGATATGCAAAACTCTTGTGTCAGTATTTCTCAGCTTTAAAGATTACTATATTAAAAAACAATCAATGAATTCCCTGCATGCTGCAACTAGACAAAGAGCCAGCCAGTCTGTTCTGAAACTAAAGAAAAATTTAGCTTCAGTGCAGGAGAGCAGATACCAGAGGCTCCTAAATAATAAGATATAACATAAATCATCATAATGAGGCAATATATTTCACATGAACAGTCATTAAGCATAACATGTTCTAGACTGACATAAGTTGTGTCAAAGTGATGACATCACTAAGCAGTGTATATCCTCTCATCAGGGAGTTATGTCATCCATTCAGATTTCCATCTATTTATGCATCAATGTTCTTCATGCTCATTCTTTGCCTGGCATTCAGTATACCTGCCTCTTACATCTGTTTTGTCATTTGCAGTGCATCCTGACATCATTGCCTTAAAGATTTTTTTAATGAAATGAGGCTTTAGGAATTATCAATATCCTTGCTAAACCTAAAGATTTGTTTCTGTTATTTTGTACTTGCAATTCTGTTATTTTGTCCTTTTACATTTTTTGAAACGCTTTATTTGCAGTTAGCTTTCAGAATACAGGACAACCCAAAACATCTAAAACTGTAAAATGACTTCTTTTATTAACAGTATGAAAAACATTAATAAGACTTGGGTCAAAACATATTAATATGAAAATAGGGGTTAGATGGTCATGCTTAGAGTAAACCAAGTTACTTACCTTTCTCTGAGGAAAATAGGATATAAATTCTCACATATGGGCAATGTCATCTGAAGCAGCCCACAGGGAGAAGCTTCCCCAGCTTATATAAATTTGGAAGCTTTTGAGAAGCCCTACCACACATGCATCAATTCCTGTCCATCATAATTGCTCAGGAGTTCCCTTAAGTCTCTAATAGTAATTGGAGTAGAAGGTAGAATCTCTCCTAGAGCCCAACATGGCCTGCAACATGCTAGCTGGCAGATTCATGGTAACTAAAAGTTACCTGCTTAACATCAAAGCTGTGAATTAAAGGGGCCTGATTTTGAGATACTACAGCTTGTGTGATCAGCACTAGGTAATACCCAGTTTGATGGGACTTTTTATGGAAAGTTCCATAAGAAGAGGGAGCACACTTACCTTGGTCAATAGAGGCTATGAAAATCATGGTTCTCTGATTCAGTCTGAGTTTCAAGAGAGGTCTTTGCTATCTGGGGATTCAGAGAACATGCATACAGAAAAAAAACTCTCCCTCCAATCTAGGAGTAAGGCATTCAAGACTAGTTTGCCATGTGTCCCTAGCCTGAAGCAGAACTTCATAAGAACTGCCATACTGGCACAGACCAAAGGTCCATGAAGCCCAATATTCTATTTCCAATAGTGGCCAACTCAGGTCCCAAGTACCCAGCTAGATTTCAAGTAGTAAAACAGATTTTATGCTGCTTATCCTATGAATAAGCAGTGTATTTCCCCAAACCAGCTCAATAATGGCCTATGGACTTCTTTTAGGAAATTATCCAAACTTTTTTTAAACCCCGCTAAGCTAACTGATTTCACCACATTCTCTGGCGACAAATTCCAAAATTTAATTATACATTGTGTGAAGAAATATTTTCTCCGTTGTTTTTTTTATTTTTAATCATAGATCTCATGCATATTCATTGGGGAAATCCTGAAAACCCGACTGGATTCCGGCCCTCGAGGAGGGACTTTGAGACCCCTGGTGTAGGAGGTACACGTTTTTATGACTCCATGAAGACACACAACAGGAATTCATGCACACATGTAGTACAATTTCTTAAAAACTTCCAGATTTATCCAAGCTGAGAAGAATCACTCATCTGTGAGGACTTGCTCTCATGTTTGTCTGGAGAATTTATAACTTTTTCAAAAACAAAAACCTGGAATGAAACAGGCAACAGACAGGCTTTTCTAAGTGGTCAGATTCCTAGTAACATATTAAATGTTGGCAGATAAAGACCTACATAGTCCGTCCAGTGCCCAACAAAGTGCCCAGGCAATCTGCACAGGTTTCATTTCTTTACGATTAAACACTGGCATAAACTCCTGCTGGTACGATATAAATCAAATGTATGGTAAAAGCTGCAACGGGGAAAGAAACAAAAGTGAAAACATTTTTTGAAATTTTAGGTATGTTTAGATAGAATGGGTACATCTACCTTGGAGGGTTTGCTCGTCTGTCCACATGTGTGGATCCAGGTACAGTTGTGCATACATGAACCCTTATTCAAGTGTCTGCATATATCAGGTAGTAGAGGACTAGGAAGAAAACTAAAAACAAAATGTGGGAGTCCCTGCTTCCTCCTTCAGTGCTTTTTGATCCTGTGGCAGGGGAACAGGGGGTGCAACTGGGTGTCTATGAAACATACCACTGTTACTACTTCTAGAAATGTTTTTTAAACTTTTGACAAAGAGTAAGAGAGTATGTTAGAACTCTCCCTTTTCCTTTCTGCACAAAGGAATTCCATTGATGGAAAAGTCATACTTTTAAGGAAGATGTTTTATGAGCTCCTTTAACTGAGGGACAAGCCATCCAACACCAGACTTCCACTTTCTTGAAAATCTGAAACAAAATGTCATGTTTAAATGCATACCTGAAGAATGAATGGCTTTACTCCTTTTCTGCATTACTTCCATAAGTGCTCCCACAATGCCTGAGGTGGGTGCAGGTGTGGGTGATATAAAGTCTGGGCCATCAGGTACCTACAAAACATTTATTTCATTATATTATATAGCAAAATGAAATTCCCTCAAAAAACAAATGTGAACTGAGAAAAAAGTATTTTGAAATTGTGCTAATGTACTTCAAGTAGAATACAAAACCATATGGCCAACCATATCTGCAATGTCCAGTCTGTACACGGTTTCTTAATACTGCAGATCCAATGAAACCTCTAGCTGCACCCTCACATTTCTACTAAAAGGTCTTCTATGCTTGTCCATGCTTTCTTGCATTTCATTACTGCATCTGCACTCACCAACTGGTTAACCTACTGAATAAGACTTTAAAAAGGATCATCAGGGATGGTTAGAAGTATTCTGCCCAATGTGCAGTTGTTACAAAAGAAAGCAAACAGGATGCTAAGAATTATTAGGAAAGGGATGGTAAATACGACCAAGATTATTATAATGCCTCCATATTGCTCCAAGGTGCAATCTTACCTTAAGTATTGTGCACAGTTCTGCTCACTGTATCTCAGAAAAGATATAGCAGAATTAGAAAAGGTTCAAAGAAGAGCAACCAAAATGATAAAGGGGGGAGCAGGGCTTTTCAGCTTGGAAAAAAGAGACAGCTGAGGGGGATACATGGGGGAAGCCACTGCTTGCCCTGGATCAGTAGCATGGAATGATGCTATTGTTTGGGTTTCTGCCATGGTATTGCTATTCTTATAAGGAAAGGCTCTTAGTTAAGAAAATATTAAGCACTGTATAGGAAAAAAAGGGCAACAGCAGGAAAGCTGTATATACTAATGCTTATAGTATAGAAAACAAAGCTCAGTACAGAGTAATAGAAGAGGCTGACTTGGACATAGACATGATCCTGCAGACATGGTACATGGAGAAGAATCATGATTGGGATATAGTTAGCAAAATGTATTCAAGAAGAACAGTGTACAAAGAAAGGGAGGAGCATTATATGTAAAAATAAATTAAAATAACAAACCTGCAGGGATTATGTCCATCCATTGTGGCCTATTTACACAGAAGAAGTGAATCAGCCACCAACTCTCCCAATATCATGCCCCCTCTTCCTGTTCCATGGTTTCCCTTCCTCCCTCTCCCCCCTATATCTATTTAACTCTTCCTACCATCCACTCCCTCCCATTGTCTTTATCTTTGCCACTTGGATGCTGAGTGACAACTTAAGCTTTTGGTGATCCCACAACCCAGGTTCCAATTCCAGATCCATTCAGTCTCCAATATCTTCACTCCACAGAAAGTCTCTCAGCACAATATCCACTCTCTAGATTCTGCATCTCTAGTCCTTCAAATATTGCTCACCTTTAGGTTGCTGCATGTCTGTCTCCATTACATCCCACTTGGCGCTCTCTTCCATCAAAAAGACTTATTTTTCCTTAGCATTCCTGAGTCTATCCTTTGCCATCCTGACCAAGTCTCCATCCTCCAAAATCTTCTAGACTTCATCCACTGTTTTTATTCTATTACACCTCTTCTACACAAGGCTAGCCCAAAGGGATAAAGTAATTTATAATGAAGATTTTCTCAGATCAGTCACTTCCTTGAATTCTTGCCATTTTTGTAGAATTTCTTGTGACTATCATGAAAAGTTATATTTTACAGCTATTCTACTGCCTGGCTTTGGGCATCAGATATTCATTATCTGTAAAATAATGCAGACAAACAACAATATTGAGGAGCAGGTTTTCCTGTCAAGGCCCTAGACTTTGATACCCTCTCTCAACTCACGCGATTGTTCTTATGCCCTCCACACCAGCTCCTGGCCAACAACCAATTTATAAAATTTCCTGTACTAAGCTACTTGAACGTTCTGTTCACCTTGTCTTGACTCTTTCTCGTCTTGAGCTATCCTTAACCTGCTTCAATCGGCCTTTCGCCCTCTCCATTCTACAGAAACTGCCCCTACTAAAGTCTTCAGTGACCCGCACCTGGTCAAATCCAAAGACCTCTACTCCATCTTCATCCTCCTTGATCTATCTGTGGCTTTTGACACGGTAGATCACCGCCTTCTCATCAATACACTGTCCTCGCTTGGGTTTCAGGACTTTGTTATTTCATAGTGTTCATAGTGTTATTTCATAGTGTTCCCATCGCATTTTTAGAGTATGCTTTGGTGGATCCTCCTCCACAGCCATCCTGCTATTTTCCAGGGCACCTCGGGGCTCTGTTCTTGTACCACTTCTATTTTTCCACCTACACTTCTTTCCTTGGTGCTCTAATATCCTCCCAGAGCTTTCAGTATCACCTCTATGCCAACTATTCACAGATCCCTCTCTCTAAACCTGAAATCTCTAAGCCAGGTTTTAGTACTCAGGAATATGCTCTGTTTTTATCTGTGAGGTCTTTTAGTATATAGGGATCACTGATCAAGTTTTAGACTGGTTTACATCATACCTTAAAAATCGCTTTTCAAAAGTTCTATTTAATGGTACCTCTTCTAACATTTTCTCTAATGATTTTGGAATCTCTCAAGGTTCCATTCTTTCCCCTATGCTGTTCAATATTTTCCTCGCACCTCTTATTACATTAGGACAATCCATTGGGTTCTCAATTTTTGCTTTAGAGGATGATATTCAACTTGTTCATCCTGTCAATCTTAAAGATCCTACTGATATCTTATCCGTTAATCAGAAATTGGAACAAATCAGTGACTGGCTAAGCTCAAATATGCTAGCTCTCAACATTAGTAAAACTAAAGTTATGATCTTTCTGGTTAAGGAAGGCCTTACTCTACCCTGCCCCAGAAGTCTAAAATCTGTTTCTATTCAGACGGTCACTTCCAATAAGCTTCTTGGTGTAATCTTAGATAGAAAATTCACATTTCATGAACAAATAAGCTCAGTAGTTAGAAAATGTTTTCACCATCTCTGTATGATAAGATCTCTTGCCACATTACTAGATCCATCGTCATTAAATATTCTCATTCACTCTAGTCATTTCATGTCTGGACTATAGTAATTCACTGTATAAAGGAATTACAAAGAAATAAATAAGACGCCTTCTAATTATCCAAAACACTGCCATAAAAATTATTTAAAAAGCACGTAAATACGATCATGTACATCCCTTCTGATCAAGGCACACTGGCTCCCATTGAGCACTGAATTACTTATAAAATAATATTACTAACCTTTAAGACAAAAATAACCAGCCAACCAGAATTCATTAACAGGCTATTAATACCTCACACTACTCATCGTACTTTACATTCTTCAAATCAAAACTTATTAGCTATCCTTTCACTTAGATATATTAACACTATGCGAACTAGCATTTTTTCAGTTACAGCCCCTATTATCTGGAATTCCATACCAAATCATATAAGAGATATTACATCCCTCGATAAATTTAAAAGTAACTTAAAGACCTTTTTTTTAAAGATGCATATGATATATGATAGTCCTTTTAAGGATGGTGATGGAAGCTTGTTCTCTTCCATTAGCCTTGTATTTTAGATTATTTGCCTGTTTTCACTTTCCTTTTGTTTTCACCCTCTTCCCAGCCTTTCCTATTTAAATTTTGTATTTCTGCCCAGTTACCTTTTTGTACCAGTATGTCACTGTTTGTCAATGTATCAGTCTGTTAATGTTATTTTATTGAAATTTGTTTTTAATATATGTTTTTATAATTGCTTGTTTTTTATATATACAGTGGTACCTCGGTTTACGAGTGCACCGGTTTGCGAGTGTTTTGCAAGACGAGCAAAACATTTGCAAAATCGGTGCCTCGGAAACCGAGCATGGCTCGATTTACGAGCACCCCCCCCCGCCTCGAACCGGCACCCCCCTGCCACGATCCGACACCCCCCCCCCGACACGATCCGACATCCCCCCCAACACAATTGGGCACCCCCCCGCCGCTTCTTACCCTCATCTGGGCACTCTTGAAGATCGGCCCTCATCTGCTGGGCCCTGAGCATCTGAGCATGCTCAGATGCTCAAGGCCCAGCAGACGAGGAGTCCGATCTTCTAGAGTGCCCAGATGAGGGTAAGAAGCGGCAGGGGGGTGCCCAATTATGTTGGGGGGGATGTTGGATCGTGTCGGGGGGGGGGGGTCGGATCGTGTCAGGGGGGTGCCCAATCGTGGCGGGGGGGGGGGTCAGATCGTGGCGGGGGGGGGGGGTACCGGTTCGAGGCAGGGGGGGCCTTCGAGGGGAGCAATGCCGGTTCTCGGGGGGGAGTGGGGGGGAAGCATCAAAGCGAGTTTCCATTATTTCCTATGGGGAAACTCGCTTTGATAAACGAGCATTTTGGATTACGAGCATGCTCCTGGAATGGATTATACTCGTAATCCAAGGTACTACTGTACTATGTAAAACCGCTTTAAATTTTGATAAGGCGGTATATCAAATTTTAAATAAACCTGAAACCTGATGTCTTTGTTATTTACTAGTCTGGCCTCTATGAGGGTGATAGACATGTTTTTTTGTTGTGCGGGCTGTATGAGGAAAAGGAGATTCCTCTCTGGTTGTGGGGGCTGTGGTGGGAGGGCTTTTTTTGGGTCAGCATATTTGCCCTGGTTGGTAACTGGGTAGGAAAGCACATGATAGATAGGATTAAGTTTAAGGTATAGTATTGGGGTTCTTGAATTAAACTTTTAATTTAGTTACTTTATTCTGTGTTGGTTGGATTTGATTGGGCAACAGGTGGAGGGTGATAGGCTGAGTTCACAGTGTGGCTGTGGAGACTATCACCTAGAGCATGTGTGCCCACACTTTTTTGGATTGCGAACTACTTTTAAAATGACCAAGTCAAAATGATCTACCAACAATAAAATTTTTAAAAAACCCACAAAGCACACTGTACGCAGAGAAAATGTTATCATTTATATTCAGGTTTTTTTTTTTTCAAAGAGGTCAAGGGAGATGACTTTAAAATATGCAATGTCACCTCAGTAACAACTATATAAAAATAGACAAATATACCCCCTAACCTTTTACTAAACCGCGATAGCGATTTTTAGCACAGGGTGCTGCGCTGAATGCCCAGCGCTGCTCCCAACGCTCATAGGCTCCATGCGCTAAAAAACGCTTTCGCAGTTTAGTAAAAGAGAGCCCTAGTGCAAAATATAGACAGATATAAATTTGGACACATTTTGATCACTAAATTTAAAATAAAATCATTTTTCCTACCTTTGCTGTATGGTGATTTCATGAGTCTCTGGTTGCACTTCCTTTTTCTGACGATAAATCCAATATTTTTTTTCTTTCTGCCTCCTGCATGCTTCCTCTCCTCCAACCCTCATTCCATTCCCAAACCAACATCTCTCTCTGTCCCTCCATGAGTCCAACTTTTCCTTCCTCTCTCCCTGCCCCCTTTCTTTCTTTTTTTCTCTTTCCTTGCCCCCCTTTCTTTCTCTCTCCCTGCCCCCCCTTTCTGTCCGCCTTTCTTTCTCTTTTCCTGGCCCCTTTCTTTCTGTCTTTCTTTCTCTCTCCCTGCCCACCTTTTCTTTCTTTCTCCCTGTTCCCACCCCAGGCCACTGCCGCCAATTTCTTCCTGTTTCCCTGACACCAGGCCAATTTCTTCCTGTTTCCCTGACACAAGCGCTGGGCCTAAAAGCCTTCCCCCCCCCCAAACGTCAATTCTGACATCAGAAAGGAAGTTCCGGGCCAGTCAGACAGCAGTTGGCTGGCCCAGAACTTCCTCTCCGACATCAGAATTGAGAACCTGCAAAACCATTGAAAATTGGAGGCACAGTTCAAAGTGTTTTTCACTGTGTTTAGAGGTGGTTATGAGCCAAAAAGTAAAAAAGAACTCCAGTAGATAAGAAAAACGTGCCTGAAAAAAAGATGGTGGCTAGAGTGGAACAACTTGTCCTCATTATGTATTGCTGTTGTTCTGGAGGATCAATGATCTTACATGAACTCAACTAAAATCACAGGTCAGAAATCTCAAGATACTGCTAGACTCATCGCTCACTCTGATCTTGAAAATGCAAACTACCTTTAAAAATGGTCTCTAACATCTTTAGCAGCTACAAAATCTTTCTCCATATATTGAAAAGATAAGTCTGACCACAGTGGTCCATGCCATGATAATATCACATCTAGATTACTGCAACACCCTGTCTAATCAAAGAGTTTGCATCAGCTGCAACTAAATCAAAATGCTGCAGAACGACTGATGCTGCAAGAGGCGCGACCACATCACACCCTTCCTACGCAAACTACACTTGCTACCAGTACCTTTACAGGGCTAAATTTAAAGCTCTATGTTTGATTTTCAAGGTACTCAGACAAAATGGGCCAGAATACTTAAACAAGAAACTAACCCTTTATACAGCGTCTAGACCTCTGAAGTCCTCTCAAGAAACATCACTGTTTGTACCCTCATCAAAAGAAATTGTATGATGTGGTACTCACCAGTGATCCTTCTCAGGAGTAGTTCCCATGCTCTGGAATTTACTCTCAGAGGGGCTACATCTAACTCCAGACTACCTCTACTTCAGAAAGCAGGAGAAAGCCTGACTTCAGCCATGCCTTTAATACTTAAGGTGATTGACAATACACTCATTCTGTACCAGGACTAGCACTAACTAAATCAGTTCCTTATAACTTGTTTAACTGTATAAACATCTTGCCTTAAGTTTAGCCTCCTATCTGTTTACCCTAATACATGCTGCATTATAGAAAAATATTAGCATAACATCTATGTTATTTGAATGTTCTGATTTGTGCTTATTAGATGCTTCATAAATCTTATGTCTCCCTTTTAGTATGTATTATATCTCTCTTATTTGAATTTCAGTGCTGTTAAGTATATTTTTGAACTGTTTCATGGTAGTCCTATTAATACGTTTCAATTTACTTATTTTGACTTTACCTCATTCATTGTATTTATGTTTATATTTGGTCTTTTTACTATGCTGTTAACAAAATTAAGTTTTATGTTGAATTATACAGGCAGTCCCCAGGTTAAGAACGAGCTCCATTTTTTAAACTGTTCTTAAGTTGAATTTGTATGTAATTTGGATCCTGTTATAATACACAGTCTATAAAAACATTAAACATTAAAGAAACAGTTCTCAAAATAATGTACTATCATTTAAATAGAAAATATAGAAAGTTTACACTTAATTTTGTTATTCATCAGTCCCACTGTTCCCTCTCCACCACCACAACCCTCTCTGCCCCATGCAACTGTACCTCATGCCTCTCCCAGCATTATGTCCAATATTTCTCTTTCCCTATGCCCAACAATTCACCTGCTTTCTTCATTTTTCTACGTGCACCATCTCTTTCCTTCTCACTCAGACACCTATGCACAGCAATTCTTTCTATTCCCTCCCCACCTCAGCATCTCTTTCCCTTACTTCCTCCATTCTTCCATCCTACATCCCAAGTTCATGTTCCCCTCCGTCACTCCATTCTGTATCCCATGTTCATGCTCCCTCCCTCCTTTATTCTATCTTTTGTTTGAAATTTGTGCCCCTCCCTTCCTTCTGTATCCCAACACGACCCTGCTTCTCCCTTCCTATGCCAATGAAGTCCCTCTTTCTCCCTTCCTGTCCCAATGCACCCCTCCTCCTCCCTTCCATAACCTAATGCGCCCCTCGTCATCCCCCTCTGTTCCGCATCTCAAATTCGTACTTCCCGCGTTTACCTCCTCTTGCTGGCTCCCTCCTCCCAAGTCCAGCATGTGGTCCTCTGGTCTTGCAAAGCCACAAACTGTGGCTCATGCATGCGGCATGCTGATCTGGATTATATTTTAAATCATGTCACTATCATGATCCATTGTTTTATATTTCATTTTGCTTCTGTTCTGTTCTCATAATTGGTTCACTTTAAGATTTACATAAGAAACCATTTATTTTGTTTCATTCATGTTTCACATTGTTTGGATCATATATTTTTCCATTTATATGTTTTTTTGAATTTTTAATTATCATAAATTTACACCGATTATGTCCACACATTTAATTTATATTTCAATTAACCTCATTATGTTTCCAATTTGTTCCCATGATGATCTTTTTAATCACAATTTCCTGAATTGTTTTTCCTGGTCTCTCTATGCTAGTTTGTGTTTATGTCTCATTCTTTTATTTGTTTCATTCATTTTTAGCTTTTGCTGCACGTCCTTTATTACCATCACTTTTTGGGTATATATATTTTTTGGTCTCATTTGGTATTTCTTGTATTGAGTTCACTTCCTTTTAGTTTACTATGAATATAATTTTCAATTATCTCTTCCTTCACACGCACTCATCACATTTTATTATTGTAACATAGTAGATGACGGCAGATAAAGACCCAAATGGTGTACTGGCCTTAGGGCTCCTTTTCCAAAGGTGCGTTAGCAGTTTTAGTGCACGCTAGTAATTAAGCAGGCAGTAATTTTTCGGCTAGCGCGTGCTATAGCGCACGCTATCTTGTGCATGCGCTAAAAACGCTAGCGCACCTTAGTAAAAGGAGCCCTTAGTTCTTCAATATTTACTATTATTTTCTGATTCTAGATCCTCTGTGTTCATCCCATGCTGATACAAACAGCTTGGTAAGATTTCATAACCTTGGTATATCAATGTCTCACAGCTATGTTCGTGTCAATGTGTGGTGTTCGTGTCTTGATGAGTGGCATTCATTATTGTTGCATGTTTAATGTTTATAATCTTTTGTAAACCGCATAGAACTTTTTGGTAACGCGGTCAATAAGTATAATGTGTTATGTGTTATGTTATTTTGTGCGCCACCACAAGAATAACAGAGTGTGAATTAGAGCAATAAACAAACATTAAATTAGCAAGAGTAGAAGTGAAATCAGGGACAAATTAGTCCAAGTCTTAATACATCATCTCCACCTATCCTTTTTAATATTACCTTGTCACCACTTATTCCTGCACTAATATAGCAATTTTTCCATGATTGTGTACACATTTTATATTTTCACTAGGACCCCTGAGGAAGACTGTTTGAAACACGGACCATGTTGGGTCCCATATCTCATATAAGCTGGTACAAGTTTCAAGTTTATTAGGATTTTATATACCGCCTATCAAGGTTATCTAAGCGGTTTTAGTCGCAACAATCTCTTTGTTTAAAATAAACTTTGCCTGTATCTTTTGCATGTCTGCAGTATCTTTCTTTGTCTTCTGTTCATTGTATTTTTACTGCGGATTTGTTGGATTTTCTTTTTGTCCTCTATTTTCTTTTTGTGTAATTTGTATGACTGCAAGTATGGAAGGGGAAAGGGGAGCGGAAGGAGGGGTGTGAATGTTTTTGTAAATGTGTAAGTTTTAGAATGGCTGTTAATTAGAAGTTCTAAACATACCCCCATCTTGGATCTTAGTTCCCCATGTAGATAAGAGCTCACTTAATAGAACGTCCTGTTTCCAACGCTACAGAGATACTTCAGGCTGGATGAAAAGCAACCTGCTTTCACTACAGCTATCAAGGCAAACTCCCAGGAATGTGAGGGGCAGGGAGGAGTGCACATATGCCTGGAAAAATGGGAGACAGAAAAAAAGATGGAGGAAGGGTGAGGCGGCTGCTGCGGTGGGAGAAAGAGGAAAAGAAAGAGATATGGGGGAGGGGGGAAGGGGGTGTTCTCCAGAGACAGTAAACTCTGTGAGAAGGAGGGAGAAAGGAAGAGGGAAGACAGGGGTTCCTGTGGAAGGAAGAAGAGGCAAGGCAAAGCAAGGGGTATTCTCTGGAGTCAGTCAACTCTGTGTCAGATTTATTCTGAGGTGGAGGAAGGATGAGAGGTAAAGAACAGGTTCCTATGGAGGGGAAGCAAGGTGAGGCAAGGCAAAAGGAAGAGCAAAGGGAGGAGACTGTGCCCATGGAACAGAGTGGAAGGGAACATAATTATAAAAATAAAGTCACCAGATAACCAGAAACAATAAGAGAAAGATCAAAAGGACACTCATTAGGCCAATTATGCAATTATTTAAAGTAATGGCTCTATAAAGCCATTACTAGTACAAGAGTACTTGCAAAAGGCAGGACACTAAATAAGGAGCATCTGAAATAGTAGCCCAGCATCCTGACTGAGCTAACCAGGATGCTGGGTTCGTATTTCAGATACTCCTTATTTAGTGTCATGCCTTTTCCCTAGAAGGGAACACTACTGCTCTGTATGGCAAATTCCATCAAGTTAAGAAAAGTGAAACATTTTCCTAGAGTAGACTGGTCAATTAGACAGAAGCATAAGGCGGTATTACGCAAAATGACAGTACAGTCAGCATAGAATTGCTTGATTTTAAAGTGCATTTCATTTCAGTGTCAGATTTTGTTAGAACCACCAAAGTAAATGATGTGCCTTGATAGCTCACTTTGCAAAGGTTTAGTTTACACTAATTCACACTACTCACTTTATCTATGAAAATTAAATTATAAAATGAGAATTACTTACAGACTTCAGCTGTATGCCCTGCCGTATTTGGTCTAATAGTGCATCCCTTCCTGAGCAGGACACTGGTCGATTTTCTTTCTGATCAACTTTCTTTAATTGGGTGCCTTCTTTTATTTGATCTAAAAGAGCAGATTTGTTTCCCACTGGAAATGGAAGCTGTTGGTCTCCCGCGTCAGAAGAAAGGCCAGTTGGTGGAGGGGGACCAGGTGGTGGAGGGGGTGGTGGAGGTGGCGGTGGTACAGATGACCCAGGTGCAGTTGACAATGGAGGAGGTGGTGGTGGTGGAGGACCTGATGGAGCAGATGATGAATGCACTGGAGGGGGTGGAGGATACATTCTATTTGGAGGAGGAGGTGGAGGAACAGGTCCTCCTGGTCTTGAGGGAGGAGGTGGGGGTGCTGCAGTGGGAGCTCTGGAAGGTGGTGGTGGTGGCGGTGGTGGCGCACCTCTGCCTCTAGCAGGTGGTGGTGGTGGTGGTGGTCCTGAATTGTGCGGTGGTGGTGGAGGTGGTGGTCCACCTCTGGAAGGTGGTGGAGGTGGGGGTGCTGGAACACAAAAAAAATTAATTCATTTGTGTATTTTAAAGTTTCAGTAATTGATCATCAATATTTCTCACATGCAAATTATGAAAATAGAAACAAGAATATTAACACAAGTCAAGCATATACTGTATTTGCTTTTTCATAAACATTTATACTATACTGCTCACCTCTTGAACTTTAAATTAGAAGCAGCAACTGTTAAAGGAAAACACTTCTCTAAAATTGCAGGATTCCATCACATCTATAGCATTACACAGCTTATACTAAAATATTAGAGAAAAATGTACAAATACAGCATATGCATTTTAGGTTCTATATTGCTGCTACTTATTCATTTCACAGGTCTGAATATACTACACAAAGACTTCTGGCTCAAAACATGAGTTGAACAGACCTAATGAAGCAACTGCTCTTGCAAAATATTTTAAACAATTCAGCAGCAAAAGCAATTTGCATCTCCACAGGCATAGACATATATAACCCACTGAGCGAAAACATACCAAAAATGGGGTTACAAATAACAGATAGAAAGGGGCAGGGGCAACTTTTACTAATAGAGAAGTAGCCTAATGATCAGTGCAGCAGCCTGAGAACTAGAGGAAGAGTAAGATTCCCACTGTAGCTTTCTGTGACTAGGCAAGTCCCAGGTACTAAATAAGTACCTGTATATAATATGTAAACCACTTTGATTGTAACCACAGAAAAATGTTATATTATGTCCCATCCCCTTTACCCTTTTGAAAGTTGTGTGTACTATAGAATCAACAGAATGGGACTATACAATTTTTTCACAACATTGATATTTTTCATGTTCTCTAGCCTAAAACCTGCAGGTACCTAAAGTGGAGTATGTGATTTTAAAGACATAATTAGTCCATACTTGAGTGGAAATTTTGCAGGATCATTTTATTTATTGGGATTTATTAACTGCCTTTTCACAAAAAGAGATTCACCCAAAGCAGTTTACAATGAAAGATTAGGTTCTTACCTGGATAATCTTCTTTTTGTTAATCTTCTCAGAATACACTGAATAGTTCTGGCAGGCTCACAATCTAACCGTGGTACCTGCGTCAATGGCAGATTGAGTGAGTTGCCCAGTCACAAGAAACAGGCTGCAACCAAACTCACAACCCTCAGGATGAGGCAGCAGCTCTAACCACTAGGCCATAATTGGGAAGGGGGAGCCCATTTTGCAATATTATTCAGTTGATATCCCTCTATCTTGTGGTATAAGTCAATCACAAACCTCACTAAGTTGAGTCACATATTTCCTAAGAAATGTTCATCAGTACCAGCTTCCTCTGTTGGGTTATCAAACTGAAGGATGTCCAGTCTCCAGCAGAAACAAGATGGACCTGGCCATCTCCCTAATAAAAATAAAAAGAGGAAAGCTGCTCTGGAGGCAACTTTCTTCTTTCATATGGAAGGAAAACCAAGGGATTCCTCCTCTAAGACACTCTCTAGTGCATCCCTCAAACACCCAGGAGCTGTCATATTCAGACTAATAAGACAAACTTCCCTAGAAATATCAGAGTTTCTGCCTGCCTCATAATTCTGGAGATTCTGGTCTGGCCCTGGCATTGAGACAATGGGGATATTAATTTCCTTAAGAGGACCCTTCTTGGAGGTGCTAGAGACTGACACTGGTCTAGTATAAACCAGCTCCGAGGTCCTTTGAAGCCTTGGTAATGATATGCTCCTCACAGGCTTTACAGAGACCTCCAGAATTGGTTGGAGCACCTGAGAAGCTGGCATTAATGCCCTCAGTAACAAAGCCTCTTGCCAGGCAAAATGAATCCCATCTCAAAGAATGGACCCGAGCTGCTCCTCAGGGCTTCCAAAATTAAGTCTCAGCCAGAATAGTCCTTCAAATTCAAAGCATTGAGGCAGTTAGTTATCTGTGCCCGATCTCAGCTCAGTAGAGGATGTTGCCCTTACGCTAGGGCCCTTCGAGGATATTAATGTACATGCTTTTTAACCTCTGCCTGATATATAGCATTGAAGTCCCTCAGCATCGATGATGACAATGATGAATCTTTCTTTACCCTCAGGAGTGGGAATAGAGGATGCCCGACTCTGGCAGCCATCATCAATGCTGAATATTGATGCATCTCCAGTGTCTGATGCAGCTCTGGGAGCCATTGAGACCAATATTTCCAATGCTGGTCAATAGGTACTTCAGTTCCAAAACTTCAATCATGCTGGATTTTCTCAACATCTAATACCCCCACTTTACATCTGTGAACAGTTTACAAGAGGAGGGAATATACAATCAGGCCCCAGGTACTGCAGGTACCAATTCTGCATTTCAGTGCATATAATAAAATGCAAACCAGTTTGGTTGTACCACAGAAGATGGTATATCAAATCCACTACCCTTTATGTGTGTTCATGAGCAGCATGGTCCTATTGCTCATGGTGTATATCTTAAAACTACTGGGAGTTTCCTGGGACGTCAGAAAAAATAGCCATGGTGAAAGAGTTTCAAACCAGGTTCTCAAGCTCTACGGGGACCTAATTAGCCGCAGAAAAAGAAAACTAAGTGCTAAAAAGTAGACTAAAAGAAACAAAAGGGATAAAGGAATACTGGCCTCACAGGGGATGCTTATAAAAGAACTGGCAAGCCAACAGAACACAAAATATGATTAAAGGAAAAAGGATAGGATTTGATACAGTGCCTTTCTGTGGTTATAGGTATTATTTTGTACCTAGGACAATGGAGGTTAAGTTATCTGCCCAGAGTCACAAGGAGCTACAGTGAGAACTGAACCCAGTTCCCCAGGTACTTCACTAACCATTAGCTGTGAGTTGTGAACAGATGACAGAATGCATCCATACAACTCTGTAGAAAAAACAGGACTGAGCTGGTGGACAGAATATGCGCCCAGGCTTTCAAAAGAGGAAAAGGAAATGCTTGGGAGCATTTATTGCTTTGGGTTCTGCCAGATGGCATCATCCAACAGTATGATACTGTTATCCTACTCATCCTCAGAGAAGAAGTGTTCAAATCTGTTAGAAAGTGAGTTGGAAGTTACAGCCATTGTTCAATGGCAATACTTAGTGGCTGAATTTAGATACCATGACTGCAGGATTGTACAAAGAGCCCTAGTGCATGGGCTCCCTGGTGAGGACTGTTGTGAATTGGAAGAAGATATAAATTAAGGGGTAAAAGTGTCTAGAAATGAGAAAAAAAACCCTCATGGTGTCAGATCCTAGTCCTAGCTCCAACTGAGCAAAGAGCACAAAATCTTCAAGTTACAAGAAATAAAAGCACCTTTTGCTTGGTTTTATTTTGGAGCTTTTTTTCTTTTTATCCATATTTTTTATGTTTCCACAATAAAATATCTAGTCTAATCTGGGTTTTATGAGTCACACCATGCCTAAGAAGATTCAAAGCGACTCACATAGCGATTTTCATGGAAATACTGATTAGTGTAGTGCAAAACCATCTGAGGTAGATAGGTCTTACTGTGCCATTTACAGAGATACACATTAAATAATACAGAATGTTGAGATGGTACATTATAAAGACAATTTACGGAAGGCTAATATCTGAGGAGAAATGTTAGGTTAGGAGGTAGAGGTTTTCTATTATGGTTGATTTCAGATGGTTGTTTGAGCACTTGGTATCTTGGAGAGATGGGATTTGTAGGTACCTGCATTCTTTGGGAATGTGAGATTAGTTGTCTGTTGAGTACATTGAGTCGAAGAGAAAGGTCTTTAACTTCTTTCGAAAAGTGAAGTAGTTCGGTTTAAATCTGATTGTTGTTGGGAGACCACTCCATGTTTTTGCACCAGAGAATCTAAACATTGTGTTGAAAACTCATTTATATTTGAGGTTATTTGTAGAAGGGAGGTTCAGCTGTATCCTGCCAAGATTTCTGGCCGACAAGGACCATTCCAAGGAGAATAAGTAAATGAGTGGTGCAGCAGAGCTTCCATTGATTATGTGGAATATCAGTAACCTACAGTAATATTTTTATTATAACCCCTCATTTTATAAATTTGAGCCTGTTCTTTAGCTGCAGTACAGAACACCTTATACTATATGTAGCAATGCTTCTTGTAGACAGATGATGATAAGACTTCAATATGGTAAAAATAAATCAGTTTTATAAAGTTTCTAAATTACCAATCCCACTTTACAAATTAAGGGTCCTTTATTAAAGCTTAGCACGTGCTAACACAGGGCTCCTTTTACTAAATCATGGTAGGGGCAGTTTTATTTAAAAGAGCCCCTAAGTAAAAATTTGAATGAAAGAAACAAAATATTTGTTTTAAGTGCTAGCTGAATTATCTAAAACATCTTTTTCAGGAGGTATTGAGAAGCTATAGAAAAATACAAGCAAATCATAGGGGTCCTTTTATCAAGCTGCGGTAGGGGTTTAACACGCGTAATACCGCCTGCTGAACTACCCGCTAACGCCTGCATTGAGCAGGCATTAGTTTTTTAGCCAGCTGCGGGGGGTTAGCGCGTGATGAGATGTCCGATGCGCTAGCGCGGCTTGTTAAAAGGAGCCCATAATCCTTCATGGAAAAAATTACACATTTCAGACATTAGGTGGATGCCTGTTAGTTTAATTGCCTATCTTGACATTGTGTATCATTCAGTATGCCTTGAGCAAAGAAGTGGGTTAAAGCATGGGCAATGCGAGTCTCAACTTCTTAAGCTGGTCACATAGGTGATGAGATGCACTCATTCAAAACCTAAATGGCACACACAGCACACCATGCACAACTTAGTGATATGCTGAAACAAGATTCTACATACATACCACTCAATCGTGGCGGACCTATAGAACAAATGCAATGATTAATGTACTTTGGAATTGTTTGTTCATATAACTAAAACAACAAAAAAGCAGTTGCAAATGGTTAGTCAAACTACTATGAATGTATTTCAAAGTACATGTAGGATAATTTTCAAAGGGTGTGAGTGTTTAATTTGGGCATTAGGCTCCTGAACTGGCCCCCTTGAAAATTAAGCCTAAGGCCTAAATTTTAGAGCACCTTAAATTCAGCTGAAAATAGACTTCTACCTTAAGCTTCTAAATTTAGATGCTCTACTTTTAAAATGGGGGAAATTATTTTATGAGACCAACATCCAACAGGAAATAAACCCATACATATAGAGTCAATCAGCAGGAGTGGTATGGGACAATGGTCCTTCCAAATGAAGAGAAGTCAAAAAGAGGATCATTAAAAAGATCAAATTATTCTGTCCATCCACAAAGATAACTACCCGACATAGCACTGTGTTTCGGCGTTTAATAAGCCTGCCTCAGGGGTCAAACATGCACTAAGGGCTCCTTTTACAAAGCCGCACTAGGGCCTTAACGCGCGGAATAGTGCGCCCTAGCCACTACTGCCTCCTTTTGAGCAGGCGGAAATTTTCAGCTAGCGCACACTATAGCACGCGCTTATCCGGTGCGTGCATTAAAAACGCTAGCGCACCTTTGTAAAAGGAGCCCTAAGTAAAATCAGTGCTCATAAAGGAGTGGAAACTTTGTGGACCTCAGTAACATAAAAGAAAAATACCGTCGCTCTCAGAAGGTTACCACGTTTTACTTGGTGCATGTTTGACCCCCGAGGCAAGCGTATTAGACACTAACCCCCTCTTTTACTAAGGTGCGCTAGCGTTTTTAGCGCGTTGCCCCCCACACTACGCGCCAAGAACTAACGCCAGCTCAATGGTAGTGTCAGCGTCTAAATTGTTGAAGCTGCACCTAATTCTGTCAAGAGTCACTGTGCTTATTAATTTGGAGAAGAAAGTCTGCGAAGGCTTGGGGGAAAAAAAAAGCCAACCCAAGACCAGCAACTTTCAATACTTCCAAAGTAGTTTAGTTGTCCTTCCTTTACTCTTTAAACCGCAGTCCTCAGACCAAGATTGAAATTTTATTCTGCTTGGGACTACCTCTGTTTTTTGCACTTGTAAAATGAAAAACTTACCTTGCCTGCGCAGTTCATTTTTGACAGCTTCTACACCTCCTGTTTTCTCTATAAAGTCATAAATGACTTTTGATGTCTCTTTATCTTTTAATTGTGCTTCTGAGATTCCACACATATCAAATAGATTTTTTAGTTCTGGGTCCAAATTGTTTACCTGCAAATCAAATAGTGATGTAGCAATTCAAACATTAAGGCTATTTTTATAATCTTAATTGCATATGACTAAGTATTGGTGACAGAGGGATATGAAAAAAAAAAAAAAATGCCACCAAAAATGTTTTTTTTTTAAAAGGGCACATGATCAGTGGTTGCTGTAGAAACAATAATAAAAAAGGTAAATGCATTAAAACATTTATACAGAATAAACATTCTCTTTTACATTAATTCAGTATCAGGATTCTAAAACTAATGATCAAATCCTATAAGCCATTTGATTCCATTGAAAGTTTTATCCATGAAATCATATTCCTGTCCAAGTTTTCATTTCCTTAATCCAAGATGTGTGACATTGCCCCCAAAAAAAGGTATAAAGGACTCTGAAAAGAAAAAAAACATACTCATATCTCATAAGCTAGGACCTCTTGGTTGACAATTCCAAGTTGAAATCAGATGAACTTGGATGTAAATTTATCCTACTTGAATGCTAGAGGTGAGGGGATAAAGTAAATTTACAAAAGATGTAAACATATGACTCAACATTTTTAAATCCAAATATTCTCAATTATGACTTCAAGCTAGAGCTTACATGCAATTACCTTTTATACTAAAATGTACCCCTCCCTTTATTCTACACTTACAAAAAAAAAAAAAAGGATAGATTTCTAATTGCATTCATAAAATATGGTATCCTACTAGAAATGGCAGATCTCTACAATCATCCATCTTTAGCACTACATTTCACAACTAACAACTTTAATTATAAGTAACTATATTTTATTGTAAACTACTTAGATCTGTAATATGCTTAAGCGGTATATCAAATGTTAATAGACATAACAAATCTAGCCCTAGCTATGAAGTAGTGAGGTGGGGTTAGATATTAACTGAAGTGTGTGGCATTGTACCATGAATAAAATTGGGCAGGCCAGATGGACCTAATGGCCTTTAGCTGCCACCACTCCCTATTTCTATGATGTGACCATCTCTGGAAAAAGATGATTAAAGTCATCAGAAACCAAAAAAAGGAAAAATTATGTGTTACCTGGTAATTTTCTTTCCCTTAGTCTCAGCAGATGAATCCAGACAAATGGGTTAAGTCCATCCACCAGCAGGAGGAGATAGAGAGCATCAATTTCTGACCTAAGGAAGTGTTTTTCAACACACAGTATGCGAACCCTTGGGGTATGACCCAACCCATCCACAGAAGCTGCCAGGGATCCCTCCATGTATACCTGTCCATTGCACCATCCACACCCCACACCTCCGAAGCCAACCCTATTACTTTGTTGGAGCTGATCTGGCTCCTGCTCCATCAGCAACACTCTATGCAGGGACGTAGGCAGCGACTCATATGCTGCGTAGCTGACCTGCAACATTTTCTCTGACGTTAGAACTGACATTGGAGGGAAGGACTGTAGATCAACCACATACAGCGTGTGAGTCGCTGCACACGCCGTCCCTGCATGGAGTTGCTGCTGGGGGAGGATGGAGAAAGTCCGGCTCCAACAAAGTAACAGGGACGGCCTTGGAGGGGGGAGGGTGCAACAGGCAGGCAGGCAGACAGGAATTCCAAGCAGCTTTTGTGGACGGGTTGGTTTCGGGGAGGGAGAGAGTGCGGGCGGGGCAGACAGGGATCCCAGGTGGTGCAACTTAATTTTGGGACAAAGGCTGGAAGGCAGTGAGGGGGAGGTGGCACAAACTCGACACAAAAAGAAAGGGGGGGCATGAACATGGGACACAGAATGGAGAGAGGAAGGGAATACTAACTTGGGACATGGGGGAGGGAATAGAAAGGGAGAATTGTTGGGCATGAGTGTTGAGTGAGAGATGGTGCACATGGGGAAAGGAAGAAAGGGCAATTGGGCATAGAGAGAGGAGTGAGGTAGAGATGCATGGGGAATAGAAGGATGAGAGAGAGAAATGTTGGATATGGTGGTGGAGAGGGACCAGAGGGACAGATTGAAGGGGATGCATTGGGAGGAATGTTGGACATAGTGATGGAGGGAGAGATGTGGCATGGTGTTGGAGAGAGGTGATAGAAGGAGAAATGGGCATGGGGGCTGGTGGGCAATGGTGAAAAATGCTGCACATGATCTTGGGGATAAGAGAAGGAGAAATGTTGGATGTGGCAGGAGAGGGGGTAGGAGATGCCTGGATCTCTCAAGACAGATGAACACAGAGAGAGAGGGAGACATGTTGCCAATAGGGGTGGAGGAGAGAGGAAGAAAAGTTGGACTCGTGGAGGGACAGAGAGAGATGTTGGTTGGGTAAGGGAATGAGATCTGGAGGCGAGGAAGCATGCAGGAGGTAGAAAGTGTTGGATTTGTGGAAAGAGAGTGAGAGATGGATGGGGAGGGAAGAAAGGAGGGAAGGAAAAATGTCACATAGGGGAAGGGGGAGAGGGCAGAAAGTAAAAAGTTGAACTCATGGAGTGGGAGAGAGAGAGAGATGTTGCTTGGGGAACAGAACGAGGTCTGTAGGAGAGGAAGCATGAAGGAGGTAGAAATAAATAAATATTGGGTGCACAGTCAGAAGGAAGTGCAACCAGAGGCTAATGAAATCACCAAACAAAGGTAGGAAAAATGATTTTATTTTCAATTTAGTGATCAAAATGTCTCAGGTTTGAGAATTTATATCTGCTGTCCATATTTTACACTATATTTGTCTATTTTTCTATAGTTGCAACTGAGGTGTCATTGCATATTTTAAAGTCATCTACCTTGACCTCTTTGGAAAACCCCCCAAATATAAGTGATAATTAACATTTTCTCTGCATACAGTGTGCTTTGTGTTTTTTTAATTTTGTGGTTACCCTTTTGTATTAATAAGATGATATTGTATGTACATGAAAAATGGTGACAGGGAATGGAGATTTTAATGAATTTTATGTGAAAAGTAAGTTACAAAAGTTCAAACGCAATCTTTTGAGACTGCTTAGGGAGTCATGAATATATATATACATTAACGGGTGCTAGTAAAGCCTCCTTCCCTCACATGTCCCCAAATTTTCAGCCCCAGCTCCAAACCCAGAGCATTTAAAGGCCTGCAGCTTCCCTCCTCCTCACAGTGAGGCAAGAAGCAAAGGGGGCCGCGCAACGTACCTGCGTTCAGCGGGCTGACAAAGGCTTCCAACCACGGGGCACTTTCTTGCGTTCAGCGACCCGCCTTCGGGTCCGCGTCGAGAGCCATGGCCAGCTCATGCCCGGGTTCTAAGGCGCAACGTCAACCCCCCTCCCCCGGGTCCGCTGCGGGAAGATTAGAGATGCTCCTCCGGCAACGCCTGATAGGAAGGACTGAGAGCCACCTCTGCCGCCACCAAATACAGCCACGGAGGGCAATCGGGGCGGCCAGGACGCATGTAGGGAGAGAGCTTGCCTGCGCTTCTCCAGTGGTTGGTGAGTGAGGGCAGGAAGAGGGGAGTGGCCAGTGTTCCCTGCTGCCGCGTTCTAAAGTAGAATCCGGCCATGGATCAGAAAACACAGCGGCAGGGAACACAAAACCCTAAGGTCAGCCATTCTCAACATTTTGGATCTGTTACTTGAGTCACCTTTAAGTCGATTTACTAACCACTACCATACTACTGAAATGGTTGATGAAATACAAGATCTACATTCATAAAAATAATGCACTCAAATGCCAGATGGAGAATTTCATGCTACATAAATGTCATTAAAACACAGGATAGGTATCTTCCTAGCAGACAATTATTGTCTTAATTAGTAAAACTATAGAACTTAGAGGAAGAAAAAAGTAAAACGAATAAAAATGCACTTTTGTTACTTGTTTTGCCACTTTTCACTTCCAAAATGCCCTGAATTCTAACAACCAAAAGGGAATTAAATATTCTGCATTCAAAAACTAATGAAGTGCTTGGTAGTTCATTTTTTGATCATGATACATAAATATTGGTACACAAATATTGAGTGACACATTCCATCAATTGGACTTCACTGAGTACTTTATACTGTTAAAATCATATAGAAGCAGAAAGGATCTGCCTGGATAATTTTTACTGATCTACTAAAAGATATCTGAAAATGAAAATACATAACTGGATTCTATTTTGTAAGCTCATATCCAGCTTAACTAAGATTTTAAGTTGAATCCAATGAATCTGCAAAAGAATTTAGTGTGTTCTTAAGGCTCGTGTCAAAAAGAAACAGAAAACGATGGCTGGTAAGCCCATCCAGTCTGTCTATGCATACCAATTACTACGCCTTCCTCTCTTTTAGAGATCCTATGTTCTTGTCCCATGCCTTCTTGGATTCATATTCCAAGCATCCACGATTCCTTCTATAAAGTTATTTCCTTAGATTACTCCCAAGTCTATCTCCTGTCACCTTCATCTTCTGCCCCCTATGTGTGTGGCATAGTGGTTAGAGCTACAGCCTCAGCACCCTGAAGTTGTGGGTTCAAACCCCATGCTGCTCCCTGTGACCCTGGACAAGTCACTTAATCCTCCACTGCCCCAGTGACATTAGATAGATTGTAAGTCCACTGGGACAGATAGGGAAAATGCTTGAAGTACCTATATGTAAACTACTTTGTGCATTTATGACTTAGAGGTATTTAAATGTCTCCATCATATCCGCTTCTCCCACCTTTCTTCCAAAGTATATATATTGACATCTTTGTTTGTCCTCATATGCTTTATGATGAAGATCGTCAATCATTTTAGAAGCCACTCTTTGGACCAACTCCACCTATTTCTATCTTTTTGAATGTATGGTTGTACACAGTATTTTAATAATTCTTATGCTGGTCCCATAAATATAGAACTGATGATTTTCAGGAGCCATTTTATTTCTCATTATAGGCGCCAAGCTAGTGGGAAAGACATATCCCATCAGTATAAACATACTGTACATCTCTAATAAATTATGTTACCTTCCGTAATACTCACTAAGGGACAGATTCTGCAACTGATGTCAGTATCGGCCGGTGCCTCCAAAACTATCATGTATCAATCATGTACCAGTGCAGGTTGTAGAATTGCAGCCATGTGTGAAGTAGGTGCCGGAAATGTAGGCCAGGGTTTTCAAGGCCTACATTTCTGGCACCCACCTTTCATGTGAATTGTGCCCACACCTACAGTGGTATTAGGCATTGTAAAACGCCTCCATAGGTGCGATTCCGGCGCCTTTTTTTTAGGCATCGGTAGGAGCCTACATTTCTTCTTTTTAGAGCCTTTTTTTTATGGCATTTCAACAGAAGTAGAGAATTGAAAGTACTTGCGGCAGTGTATTCGGAATAAAGCTAAGTATAAGCAAGGCTTTATTAATTGATTGGAACAAATAAGTTTACCATCATCATGACTATCAATATAAATGAAATTTTAAATGTTTGAAAAATTAAAAAAATTGAAAATTTCATAAATGAAGATTTTTAAACATAAAGAGGTTGGTGTGACAAGACTAGTTCTAAAGTCACACAACCGCGAGCACTTGAGGTTATCTTTCCCCACAAAATCAATGGTTTAAATAAGTTAATAAATTTAGAAAGATTAGAGTTTAAAAAAAAAAAAAGTATAAGAAACAAAAATTTATAAGAAGGAAAGAATACATCCCTAAAGTTCATCATTCAGCACAGGGTGATTGGTCATAGACATAATATTTGAAGAATAAGACAGAAAAAAAAATACTTACATCAAAACCTGTGTTTGGATCCCAGCCAACATGCCCAATGTGTCTGCAATAAGTAAAATCATCAAACTATGATTAACATCAACAAAAAAACTGCATCAGGCAATACAATTAAACTGCTGATTTTACAAATATTGTATAATCTGGCATCAATTCACCTAAAATCTTTTTGTCCCATTAAAGGGAAGTTACTGGAATAAAATGAATAGTATCTTTAGTAAAATTTAGGTGATATAACACATAGGGCTCCTTTTACTAAGCTGCGATAGCGTTTTTAACGCGCACAGAATTTTAGCACGTGCTAAACCCGCGCTACGCGGCTAGAACTAACGCCAGCTCAATTCTGGCGTTAGCATCTAACGAGCGCTAAAACCGCTATCGCAACTTAGGGCTCCTTTTATCAAGCCCCGATAGCGGGGTTAGCGTGTTGGACATTTCATCACGCGCTAACCCCCGCGGCCGGCTAAAAAACTAACGCCTGCTCAATGCAGGCGTTAGCAGCTAGCGTGGCAAGCAGTTTAATGCAAGGTATTATACGCATTAAACCCCTACCGCAGCTTGATAAAAGGACCCCTTAGTAAAAGGAGCCCAAAAAGATATTAGGAGTATAGTTGTAATTTCAACAACTTGAAAACCATCTGCCTTATTTTAATGTAATCCTAGCTTTCTTTACTCTCTTATAGAGTTCTAATTCCAAGCTCAGAGGTATTCCACCCATTTTCTATAAGCAAAAATCCTTTTTAACATAAGCCATCTCATCTCTTCCCAAGTACCACACACATCACTTAACTATATTCTCACGGCTATAAGAACATTAGAAGACAGAGTCATCCAGCTCAACTACATTAAAAAGCAGGATTAATAAATGATGATTTCTAACTCCAGGTGACATTATATGCAAGCATTCCTCCAAGTAGGCAGCCAAAGGCACACATTTCATTCACATTGTTTTTAAAGCACCAGGTATCGAGTACACATACAATCACAACAAAATAATTCATACAGATGCCACACTATAGAAACAAGGGAAAAAAACCTTTATTTTCAAATTAAAAAATAAAACCTCTGGGGCTTCATCTTCTTGGCTACTGCTTTTATAGCTTTTCTGTATGCTGCTTTCCCTGAAAGCAGGATAGTATGTGGTCCTGAAAAGATTCGATCATGTCTCATTGCAAATTGAATCAAGGATATTATTCAAACTTGGGTGCTTTTGCTATAAAACACTATATGGTTTAATTCCAATCAATATACCTGAGCACTTTTCCTTTGTAAACAGAAGACGCTTTGTTCATGAAATTTGATTTATTTATTTTTTTTTTGCATTTCCCTCTGAAAAGGGTTGTTTATAAGAGATTTTTCAGTAGAATCATGGCTTACCAGGCTGCTCTTTGGGATAAGTTTTAGTAAGTTGATTTCAAGTTCTTATTCCTATTTTAGTAATTGAATTGTTATATCTCTGCACAGAGCTGCAAGGTTATAGTGGTATATAAGAGTATTATGTTATGTTATGGATGAAAACAGAAAAATATTTAAATTTTTCTTTAAACCCTATTAAACCTATACCACCGTGGTCAAAACAGGAAGCAGTAAAAGAAAACCAAAAGATAACAAAACAAACATTTGTCAAAATGTGAACAATGTAACCAAACAAACCAAGAACATACAGGCACAACAAAACATGAAACAAGAAAATTAAATCCAAGCTGTCTATCAGTGTACTGCTTTTGTCACTATAGTAAATGACCGAAATCCACTACCATTTGTGTACAGATTCTGATTTACTCAAACCCTAATACCACCAGATCCTCCCACAAATTAAAACTATCCTTCCCCTCGCTAAAAGGCATTTCCCACACAGGAAAGCTAGGGACCCCCCTCCACTTCAAAATCACTGAGCTCTGGAACAACCTTACCTCCCCTCTTCGGAACTTGAGCTCTCTCCAAGTTTTCCGCAAACATCTGAAAACCTGGCTTTTCTCAAAAAATGTAAGTCTCCCTCCAACTTAGGAATCAAGGAAACTCTTATATCTTGGCATCCCAAGTCCTGTAAATTTTCTTCACACTTCTATCTCTAACCCTCTGTTGTAGTTCCTTCCTATTTCTCCTACTGTAAACCGCGTCGAGCTCTACGAACGTGGAGATGATGCAGTATACAAACCTAAGGATTAGATTAGATTAGTAGGTACCCCATGGTTAAAGCAGCAGGCTGAAAACCAACTGCCAAGGTTCAAGTCTTCTTGACAATCCTTGTTACCTTGGACAAGTCACTTCCACTCCCTTACATACAAACTTAGAAATTAACTTCCACTCCCTTACATACAAACTTAGGGTTTCATTTACTAATTTATGTTATTATGCATTAACTTATTAAAACATTACTATAAGTTAATGCAAGTAATGTGCTTAGTTAGTATATACACCTCACAAACAATTTTAACAAAAAAGCATTTCTACTTTATCATTGAATTTCAATAATACTAATTAACCCAAAATATTGAAAAAAAAACTAGGTGGAAAAATGCCTCAGACTTAGAACATCGATAACATTCAATGTTTAGTTGTGCTCTGGATATCAATCAATGGCTAGATTCCACCAGCCCCCCTTTTTATATTAAAAAAAAATTTGATTTAATTTATTTTAGTATAAATAATTTAATCTTTAAAGTTATCTGTGTAAAGCTTTGTTAAACTAATTTCCTTTTATCCCTCTATAAAACTAAATTCATCCAATCATTAATCCATTGTAATTCATTTTTTTTATTTCATAATGGATTACTTCCTAGTCCATAGCTGTGCAAAAAAATTTTCTCTAGCAATTCATTCTAAAATTCATTTCTGATCCATATCTGTGCAAAACGTTTTCACCAACAGTTCATTCTGAAGTTCATATGTATTTTATCCACAGTTCATTTTTACATGAATTACAATGGATTAATGCCTATGATTTGATGAATTTAGTTTTATAGAGGGATAAAAGGAGATTAGTTTAACAAAGCTTTATATAGATAACTTTAAATTATTTATACTAAAATAAATTTAAAAAAAAATTTTTTTAATATAAAAAGGGGGACTGGTGGCAACTAGCCAGTGATTGATATGCAGAGCACAACTAAACATTGAATGTTATCAATGCTCTAAGTCTGAGGCATTTTTCCACCTAGTTTTTCCCGGCCCATCCCCACTAAGCCTAAGGCCTGATTGGTCCAGGCTTCTAGAGCCTAGACCAATCAGGCCTTAGGCTTCGTGGGATGGGCCGGGAAGGGGCGGACCCGCCTCATTTCAACGAGGTGGGCCTGCCGGCTGGATGGTACCAAGACCCGGCCGGCCAACAATTAAAGGTTAGTTTGGGGGGGAGGATAGTTGGGGGGGAAGTTAGGGGTGGTCATTGGTGGCTGTTAGCACGGGGAGAGGGCTGTTAGTGCAGGGGGGAGGGCTGTTAGCGTGGGGGGGCATCCGGAGGGGGGGGCGTCCTCCGGCAGGAGGGATTGGGCACCCTCCTGCCGGTGATCGGTAGTGTCGGGGGTGGGGGGGAGGGCGGCGTTCCGGCAGGAGAGGTTGGGCATCCTCCTGCCGGCAATCGGACAGGCAGCCACTATACTTATCGCGTCAGGGAGATCCCTTGCCGCGATAAGTGTAGTGGCTGCGTCTACTCTAACCCAATTCTGTAACCGGCATCTGTAACATGAACGACAGTTACAGAACCGGGGTTAGTGTTGGCCCGATTCTGTATTGGTCGCCCTGGGCCCTGGGCCGTCCTAAACAGAATCTGGGCCTATATGTTTAGCATTCAATTGTTCATGCTAAACATATAGAGCTTACGACCAGCCCCTGGAACTCTCCAGTGTTTGTAATTAAGAAAAAAATCAGGTAAATGGAGATTGCTGCATGATCTTAGGAAAATAAATCAGTGTGCCGATCTTGCCCTGTTTTAGAATGGCATCCCTTCACACCCCAAAGCATCTCAATGGGGTTAAGAGCACAGCTTTGACTCAGCCACTCCAGGACTCTCCATTTCTTAGTTTTCAGCCAGTCCTTGCTGGATTTACTGGTATGTCTTGGATCATTGTCATATTGAAGGGTCGAGTTCCGCTTCAGCTTTAATTTTCTTACAGATGGTCTCACATGTTCCTCAAGCACCCTCTGATACACGGTATAATTCATGATGGATTCTAAGATGGTGAGCTGGCTAGGTCCTGCTGAAGCAAAGCATCTCCAAATCATGACACTTTCACCTCCATGCTTCACAGTTGGTATGAGGTTCTTTTCCTGGAATGCTGTATTTGGTGTACGCCAAACATGTCCTCTTTTCTGGTGTCCAAATAATTCAATTTTAGACTCATCTGTCCATAGAATATTCCAGAAGTCCTGGTGTTTGTCTATGTTCTCTCTGGCAAACTTCAGTCTAGCCTTGATGTTTCTCTTAGTGAGCAAAGGTTTCCTCCTTGCACACCTGTTTATTGGACTCATTTTAATACATTTTTTTACTAATTCAGAGACCATAACTCCTTTCCTCAGGTCAGGACATAGATACTGTAACAGCAGTATATAGTTTACTGATCTGAAGAAAGAGATTTTAACCTCTGAAAACTAATTGAGAAATGTATTAGTCCAATAAAATGTAGGGAACTACATTTTCTTCCCGCCATGACCCATGCCTCCTACCCAAATGCAAAATATAAATTGGTGGGCTTACCAAAGCCCTGCCAGCTGAAGATCTATTCCTCTAGGAAGGAAGGGGGGGGATCTGTTCAGAGATGTTTGGGGGTTGCATAGAGGGAAAACTGTACACTGACACTGGTAATCTTGTTTGTTTTGAATTTTAAAATAAAAGAAAAAAAAGTGGAAATAAAGAAGTAAATAAGAAAATGGGCAAATAAATGGAGGTGGGGTGGGCAAGAGGGCCAGCTGAGTAAGGATGACCATGAGATCCCATAATATTAGGAGGATAGATAGGGGTTTTTAGTAACAGCAAGCCCTACATAAAGGGAATATCTAAAGGCTCTCATGTCTATGGATACATTAAGGATGCAATGGTTCTTTTCTAGGTGTCCAGATGTTAATGCAAGTTTCCCCTATATATAAGTTAAATACCTCCTATTTACTTAATACTACTACATAGACTTTGACAAATTGGATTAGACTGTTGTTGTCCTTGCTTGGCTGGAAACAACTTTTTCAGATGGTAGAGTTTCTGAAATGGCTGTCCTTAAAACTTTCCAACAAAGGTATATCCAATTTTGTCAGCTGCTGGGGAGGTAAGGGTCTACTGGATTTGAGAAAACAAATTAGGCTTGTTTGCTTCATAATTTTTGCAAATTGGTTTTTAGGCAAGCAGGACTATACTCCCACACAGATGTAATCAGATTTCTTTGCTCAGTGGAATATATTCTTTTTATTACAGGCATCCTTGGGTCAGCTACCCACCTACTTGCTGAGCAGTATTTTAGTGTCCCCCCTCCTTGACTTGTTGAAATATTTGACTAGGTATTGGGGAAAATCCTCTACTTACTCTGATCTATTGCCTATTCAAGGCAGTGCTCAATGTCAGCCAGGTCCCCTGCATGTCAGTCGCTTGGATATCGATCTTTACATAGAGAGCTACTCCTTCAGCTTTTTGATCTTCTCTGTCCTTCCTAAAAAGATTACATCCAGGTATGTTTTCATCCCATCCATGGGAGTCACTGAACTATGTCTCTGTGATAGCAACAATATCCTGGTCTGCCTCTAACATCAGGGCTTACAGGTCATGAACTTTGTTGCTTAGACTGTGAGCGTTTGTGGTTATTGCTTTCCAGTAATCTTTCAGTGGAAAACTTGATATTCGTATAGGTTTATGTTTAGTTACACTTCCTGTTAACATTGCTAAGAAGTGAGTTGCTAGTATTGTTTATATTGCTTTCTGTAGAAATCAAGAATTCTTCCATTTACATAAAGTTTGGAAATATTTCCCTTTATATTTTGTAAAGAGATTCTAAAAACCTAAAGAGATATTTTTGTTTTCCTAGAAAAAGAGGTTGCCTCAACTCTCCATTTAAATGCAGGGTAAGATTCTTATTACTGACCAAAAACCAACTTATTTTTGCTGGTAACTTCCTTTTAAAAAATCCCCCTTTTGGGTGAATTGAGCCACAGTTCTAACTTTCACAAAGAATGAACAATGCAATGTCTGACACACAAATACATTAAACCAAAATCAGCTCTTACTGAAAGTTACTGGGTGTTCCGATATCTGCCTTAGTTAATCTTTTCTTTTTAGGTTTTACTTTTTTCTTTGCATATGAAATATTGTTGACTTGCGAATTATAATATCTATTAGTGATTTCTGGATTCTTGATATCAACAGTTGCCATTGGTAGGCTTGGCCCTGTGAGAAAAGAAAAGAACAAGATTATGGCACTGTATTTTAGAAGCACATCAGAATTTTTATCTAGAACGGCAGTGGCCAGGGCCATTTCAGATAAGAGTTTCCTCTTTGCTGGTGCCTGCCCTGATTCCTTCTCTTTGTGCAGCTTGATCTGACCCAGCCCTATTTCATTCTTCTATACTCAACTTCTCTAATAGCTCAGTGTCCCTCCCTCCCCACATGGTTTAGGCTCAAAGCAGTCATTTGAAATGCATGCAGAAATCTATAGAATTCTATGGGGCAGATTCAAGAAAGCGTGCTAAAAAGAGCCCATATTCTTTTTTGCATCTAAGTACAAATTCTGTAACAACAATTGTATATGAAATTGGCATCTAATATAATAAAACGCTAGGCCGCGCATGCGCACTCCTTATGCGTGTGCCGGTTTTCTGTGAGCTGTAGCGACAGGTAGGAGTGTGCATGCGCGGCTTAGGGTTCTGTTTTTCGCTCTGCCATGCTCTCTGCTGCTCCTTGCTGTTTTTCAGTCTGGCCTGCTCCCTGCCGTATTGTATTTTTTTCGTTGAAAGACGCGGCGGTTACTCCTCTCACGAGATCATGAGAGGAGCCACCGCCGCGTCTTTCAACTAAAAAAATACAATATGGCAAGACGAGCAGGAAGCAGGCCAGACCAAAGCTCCAACTTTAACTGCCAGTCTGGCCTGCTTCCTGTTGAAAGACGCAGTGGTGGCTGCTCCATTATTGCCGTCGCCGCGATGTACGGACCCCAGGTAGGAGCCGCATGCCCCTACAGTACTCTCTCCCTTCGCCGCAGCCATTCGTTCTTTCAAAGACGCAGCAGTGGCTACTCTCACGATCCCCGCCTGCGTCGGACTTCCGACGCAGTTGGGGATCATGAGAGGAGCCACCGCCGCGTCTTTCAACTAAAAAAAAAAAATACTCGCTTTTAAAATCTTCAGGCGCGAGCAGCGGCTTGCCGCACACGCCCTGACCTCCAAACCCCCCTGCCGGCATCTATTTTTCCTCCTCCTCCCTCTCGCATACTCACAGCGTTTAAATGAAAAGCGCTGCGCTGTGCTGCCACTGGCCTCACCATCTCCTTTCCACTGCGGCCCGCCCTCTCACAACTTCCTGTTTCCGCTAGGGTTGGCCGCACTGTAGAGAAGACACCGAGGCCAGCAACAGCGCGGTGCAGCGCTTTTCTGTGAGGCAAGTAAATTTCTGTGGGGCATATGCAAAGGGGGAGCAGAAAATGAATGCTGCTGGATGGGGGAGGGAAAAGGAAGGGAACAGGGGGAGCAGGCAATGGGTGGGTGCACAGGGAAGAGAGGGAATGCTGCTGCTACACAGGGAAAGGGGAAATGCTGCTGCACAGGGAAGGAGGGAATGCTGCTGCTGTACAGGGAAGTGTGGGTGAATGCTGCTGTACAGGGAAGGGGGAATGCTGTTGCTGCTACACAGAAGGGGGAATGCTGCTGTTGCTGCACAGGGAAGTGGGGGAGGGGGAAAGGGAAAGGGGGCCAGGGAGCAATCTTGGTTTGCTTTGGGGGGAGACAAAAGGGGGCCATGGAGCGAGACAGAAAGATAGGCAGGCAGTGCACGAGAATGAAAAACAGACACACAGAAAGACAGCAGGCAGGGAGAGAAACAGAAATAAAGAAACACAGACAAGCAAAGGGGGCCAGGAAGAGAAACAGACAGAAAGAAAGACAGACAGTGGGAGGGAGAGACACAGAAAGAAAGAAAGACAGATAGACATATTCTAGCACCCGTTAATGTAACGGGCTTAATGACTAGTTATAGAATAAAGCGTAAGTTGGCATACATGCACCTGACTTTAGCCGTGAGCACCTGCCATGTCAAAGGCTATTTTATGTGCGCAACTGCCTGACCCACCCTCTGTGTAGTTGTGTACTATAGCATTTAGGCATTAAGTTTCTAAAATAGCATCAAAATGTAGATACGCACATACATAACTACAAATCAATGCCACTTAGGTGCTATTATTGGTACTTAAGGCCAATTGGAGTCTAACAATTACATTAGGACTGCAACTGGCACTGATGTATAATTTGCATGTCTAAATTTGTATACTAGTCAGATATTTGGGTGCGTAACTTTATAGAATCTGGGGTATTTTCTTCAACTCCTGAGACGCCATTACAAACTTTTACTTCTTCCACAGCGATTGTTTGACTTTTTCACGCTTAGGAAGATAGAGCTGACAGATTTGAAAAGTTTTCTGTCGCCTAGTCAATTGAATCCAAGTATTCCCCGCTCCTGACGAAGACGACGAAACGGAGCTCTGTCGAGTGGCAGTACTTTTTTCAAACAATATCGAGCTAAGTACTCCTCAGTGCAGTATAGTTTTTATATAAATGTTTCACGAATGAAGCGGCATTATGAACTGTTTGCAGAAAGATGAACTGTGATGAATTGTTATGAGTATCATATGAATTGTTAGGAAGAAACACAAACTTATTAGGAAGAAGCATGAATTTTTCATAGGATTCTTACTTTTTTTCCATTTATATTTTTTCCTGGCATTTATTTCAGCTCAATGAAATGTGTAGTTTTTGCATATTTATTCATATGTGTTTTCATGAATTATCTATTTATTTATTTATTTATGTATGTGTTTATCTATTTATTTATAAGTGTTTTCACAAATTTTTGATAATCTGAACATTTGGGGGTTTTTCTTATGTATGCTTTTCTTAAGAATTATGCACTATTTTATGTTTACATTCACTAGTCTATGATCCTCATGAACTTTTTGCAATACATTTTTTAAGCACTTTATAGCTATTTTATGTGACATTATATAACTTTTAGAGCACTTTGAGGGGTCTTTTTATACTAGTGTGCATTTTTGATCAATTGTATAAGTTAACATTTACAGCACTTTAGATTGGAATTGTTACTAAGAACAAGATAGGGTAGATTCTTGGGAGTTTATAGAGCTTAATTTATATTGTTTGACCTTGATTTTATTAGTATTTGATTTGCACGGTTTGCACACTCAGGACAAAATGATGTATAAGGCAACACTCATTTAGACCTATGTCTGGTGCTGGTCACCCATGAGTTGCTGCCTGAGCTCATAAATCCTTTGTTTACATTCTAAGAGCTCATACTGATGTCCGTTTATTCATAGTATTTGGAATAGGTTTCTATTTCTGCAAGGCCAAACACTCTCCCCAAGGATTAAAACAGTTAGCCAATTATAGATTATACTATATATTGGACTTATTGTCAACTGCTGAGTCTGTAGGGTTATATATTTTTTTTGTGCTGGTATTTGCTTCAAAACAGTTGATTTAAAACTGTAAATTCCACAGGAAGAAGCTGCACTTGCCTGCTGGATGAGTAATCATAAAACATTCGGTGAGCATGGATTAGACTGGGGTTTGAGAAAGCACTGGATTGACATCTGAATGGCACTAAATTCAAGAAGAAAAACTTTTTCTGGATAACAGAAAATGGCTTAGGTCTGCCATTTTTTCCACATATTGGGAGTTGTTTTGCTAATGAGTTTTCATATAAAAACTGGTATATTATATATAGGGGAGTCCCTGGACATCGTGTACCTGGACTTTAGCAAAGCATTCGATAGCGTACCACACCGCAGGTTACTGAGCAAGATGAGTTCTATAGGATTAGGTAACACATTGACGAAATGGGTTGGGAGCTGGCTTGGAGGTAGGCTCCAAAGGGTGGTGGTGAACGGCACCCCCTCCGAAATGACGGAGGTGATTAGTGGAGTACCACAGGGCTCAGTCTTGGGCCCAATCCTATTCAACATCTTTATAAGAGACTTGGCAGAAGGGCTTCGAGGTAAAATAACATTATTCGCCGATGACGCCAAACTGAGTAATGTAGTGGGCAAATGCACAACAGACGAAGATTCAGTGCCCGACAACATGATGCACGACCTACTCCTACTGGAGCGATGGTCTAGGACATGGCAACTCAACTTCAATGCCAAAAAATGCAAAGTTATGCACCTGGGCAGCCAGAATCCATGCAAGTCTTATACCCTTAATGGCGAGATCCTAGCAAAAACGGTAGCAGAACGAGACTTGGGGGTAATCGTCAGTGAGGACATGAAGTCTGCCAATCAAGTGGAGCAGGCTTCGTCCAAGGCAAGACAAATCATGGGCTGCATACGAAGGGGTTTCGTCAGTCGTAAGGCGGAAGTCATTATGCCATTGTATAGATCCATGGTGAGGCCCCACCTGGAATACTGTGTGCAATTCTGGAGGCCGCATTATCGCAAGGATGTGCTGAGACTGGAGTCGGTGCAAAGAATGGCCACCCGGATGGTCTCGGGACTCAAGGATCTACCATACGAAAAACGGCTTGACAAATTACAGCTATACTCGCTCGAGGAGCGCAGAGAGAGGGGGGACATGATCGAGACGTTCAAGTATCTTACGGGCCGCATCGAGGCGGAGGAAGATATCTTCTTTTTCAAGGGTCCCACGACAACAAGAGGGCATCCGTTGAAAATCAGGGGCGGGAAACTACGAGGTGACACCAGGAAATTCTTTTTCACTGAAAGAGTGGTTGATCGCTGGAATAGTCTTCCACTACAGGTGATTGAGGCCAGCAGCGTGCCTGATTTTAAGGCCAAATGGGATCGGCACATGGGATCTATTCACAGGGCAAAGGTAGGGGAGGGACATTAAGGTGGGCAGACTAGATGGGCCGTGGGCCCTTATCTGCCGTCTATTTCTATGTTTCTATGTTTCTATAGTCAAATGAGATCTTAAATAAGGGCCAGAAACCACCACAGATTCTATGGAAAAATATGATGATCTAAGAATACAAATTTGAATAAAACTTATCTACCAAAAAGAACCATTCTGTCTCTATAGTAAAGATAGACAGCAAGTTAGGCTCTTAGGGGCCTTTTTACTGAAAAGCAGTAGTATTTTGCAGTTACCATGGGTTAATGGCTAAAATTAATGTGCAGTAACTGCACAGCCTATATGTTAATTGTTGACAACATTATCAACATTTTTCCATTCAGTTAAATGCAGAGAAAAAATTTATTTGATTCTTGACATACCACTTCTATGGTACAACCAAATGGCATTAACTGCACATTTATCTGTCGTATTAATGGTTAACATAAAGAAAATTGCTCTGCCTTAGCTGTAAAGCACATTTCTTGTCTCTGTTAGCAAACATATTGATTTCCACATTAACTGTAACTTTTAAGATACATGTTAACTGGAAGTGCACACTAATTCTGCACTTACAGCCAACATTGGCTTAGTAAATTGTAAATTTAAGTAAAACTATTGAATATATTATTTCAAAATTCTAAAAAATTTTTGCTAATACATGTCAATTTGAGTAATTAATGTAAAGATGCAGACTCTCTGAAAACACTGCAGCTATGTCCAACATTTTTCATCTCCCCTTTCAAAATACTGACAAAACTAGTCACTTCTCAAATCCATATTAGTGGTGCCAAAAAGTGCCCTATCTTATTTCCATAGCACAAAAAAGCATGATCATAATACTGCAGTGCTACAGTGGCCCTATGATATACATGTGTTATTTTCAAGTTACTCTGCTGATTTAGGCTTTACATGTGGTAGGGATAGATCTTTTTGATCCCTTTAAAAGAAGCACAACTAAAGGGATTATGGTTGGAAAAACTCACTACTCTGGATTATTCTCTATGTTGGTCCAACAAAAAAAAACTAAAATCCTACAAAGAATCCTATTTGAGGAATAAAGATTGTGAGAAAAGTATGCAGAGCTTGGTTATGGGATTCCTTCCAACCCCTCCACACACACATGCGTGTGGCATGTATCTGACTTGAGAAGGGAATGAGCAGCAGGGTAGTCTCCGAGGGAGAACAAGGAAAAAACAGTTGGAAAGATGAAATTCCCTATTTCACTATATGTAGCTTCTATGTTTCAGAAATTGGAACAGCTTTTCTGATAGAAATATATAATAGCATGGGGGGAGGGAGGGCACTTTCTCTAGAAACCCCATTCTGATATGGCCCATTTTCTCTTTGTATATCACTGGTTTTCTGATGTCAAATTCATCCTATTCCGTTATCTTTTCAGTTATTTTGCCCCCATCCAGATTTCTCAACTTTTCCTTATATAATGTTTTCCCAATTACTCTTGGATTAGAATGAATAAAAACCACATACTATGATCCTTAATTTTAGTAGACTTACCATTGAGGGGCTCTCTTCTTTTCTCTGTTAATAAAGAAATGAGAGGGTCAGTTAGGTAAAATCAGTTTATTCTTAAGCAAAACGCAAAGCTGTATTTTATTTTTCTAAAACTTTACTGGAAATTTATCTTTGTAGAGACAAGTACCATAGTTTAAAAAAAAAAAAAAATACAAACATGGACATTCCATTTAGAGAGTTAATACATTACATTTATTGACTTCTATTCCGCCTTAACCATTCAGTTCTAGGTAATTACAATAAGAGGTATCTGGACATTTCTAGAGTATTTCACTACCTTCCCTCTTGTTTTTCCCCTCTTTTTGTACTCTCTCTTGAACTAAAAATTGTAACTTCTCCCCGCTATCCCCATGACTCATGTTTGTCTTACAGTTAAAAATTTGTGTATTGCCCTGTTAGTTTCACAACCTATCATATATAATAAAACGCTAAGCGCGCATGCGCACTCGTGCCACGTGTTCCCTGATCTGTCGCGGCAGCACGAGTGCGCATGCGCACCAGACAAGCTTCCCTGCTCTCCACCTCACAATTCGGAAGTTTCTTTAGACGCTGACGATCGCCTCCACAAGCCTGCTCCCAGCCAGCCGACGATCGCCTCCACAAGCCGGGACTGGGGCACAAAGAGCGCCTCCTTCTCCCCCCCGGGACGAACCGAAAAACTGATCCCGCCGCCCGGGACCCGAGTCCTTTGCCACTCCACCCTTCCCTTCCCATGGACCCGACTACGAACCTTGCGATTCCAACGTGTGCAGCAGTCTTCACATGCTGCTTCGGGCCCTTCTACTGCTCTGATTTGCTCTGCCGCGTCTCTGATGATGTCATCATGGACGTGCCAGAGTAAATCAGGGCAGTAGAAGGACCCGAAGCAGCGTGTGAAGACTGCTGCACACGCTGCTGGAATCACCAGCTTTGTAGTCGGGACCGCGGGAAGGGAAAGGGGGGTAGAGGAAACGCTAATGCTGCTGCACAGGGCACCCGTTAATGTAACAGGCTTGCTTTCGGGAGGGGGTAGGGAGACAAAAGGGGGCCATGGAGAGACAATCAGGCATGGAACAACAGATAAATACAGGTAGGCAGGGGGCCAGGGAGAAAGACAGAGAGACATACAGAAAGAAAGACAGGGGGCCAGAGAAATACAGATAGGCAGGGGGGCCAGGAGAAAGACAGAGAGACATACAGAAAGAAAGACAGGGGGCCAGGGAGACAGATAGAATAAACACAGACAGACAGCAGAGAAAGAGAGAAAGAAACCTCCCCCACACACAAACACTAGCCAAGGATAGAGAGAGAGAGAGAGAGAAAGAATGACAGACAAGGGGCCAGAGAGACAGACAGAAAGAAAGACAGACATACATCTGTTCTAGCACCCGTTAATTTAACGGGCTTAAAGACTAGTGTTTTTATAAAGCTGTACATCGCTTAGTTAATTGAATAAGCGATTTATCAAATATTAATAAAAACTTGAAAAAAAACTATCAAACACCCACTTCAAGTGTTATTTAGAAAACTGAAAGTGTGCATTTAAAAAAAAAGGGGAAAATCTGACATTCCAATAATGGCTGTACACCAGTGGCATAGCCAGATGGTCAATTTTGGGTGAGCCTGAACCCAAAGTAGGCGGGACTATTTTTTCCTTCCTTGTCATCCCCCAGCCCGTTCAGGAGTTGGATTCTTACGAGACCATAACAGTGTTAACTCAAGAGCAACAACCTTACACATGGAAAAAATAACACTGTAAATATTACACCAGGTCCTAAAACACTAATACACCACCTAGTGAGAAAACAGAACAAATAGGGACTGCTACAAGATCTCTACACAGAAACTACATGCTAACAGAAGACCATACCCTGACCACACAGACAGACCCTAAACAAATATGAAATAGGACCACAGATCAGTAATAGAGATACGAAGGCAAAAAAATTTGAAATGAAAACCTCAAGTCAGACTCTGCACACACAGCAATACCAGAGAAACAGAAACGGAAATGCAAGATATCAGAGATGCATTACTTCTCCCAAGCTGTCATGGTCCAATTGATAAAATTGAAAATAAAATATTTTTTTTACCTTTGTAGTCTGAGCATTTTATTTTTTCTATTCGATTTGGTCTGCATCACCTCTGCTTTTCCTGACTTTCCAGTGTGTCCTATGCATTTGACATATCTTTTCTCTCCATGTCCACCATCCATCTTCCTTCTGCATCTCTATCTGTCCTGTCCAGCATCTACCCTATGTGTCCCAGTCTCTTTGCTTCTCCCATATTCAGCATCTGCTCTCTGGCCCCCTATTCCTCCCCCTGTAATCATAATTGCCCTTCTGTGTACTAATCTCCTCTCTATCCAGCATCTCCTAATGTCTCTGTCCCTATTTTCTCTCCATGTTCAGCACCTTTTCTCTGTGCCTCTTTCCCCTCACCTCTCTCTTCTATTCCACCTACATACTCCTCCCATCCTGTGACTAATATGTATCCCTCTTTTTTTCTTGCTCTTTCCCTGCAGTCTGCATATCTCCCTCTCCATTACCTCCCCACAGTCCAGCAGCACCTCTCCTTCTCCTCCTCTGCTCCCAGTACAGCAGTACATATCCCTCTCCTCTCTCTCAGGTCCATCAGCACCTCTCTCACACCTTCCCCACCCAAGCCTAACAGCACCTCTCTCCTTGCTTTGTCCTTGGTCCAGCAGCACCTTCTTCTCTCTCATCTCCCCAGGTCCAATAGCACCTCCCCCTCCCTCCCCATCATCCCAACCTAGGCTTGCAGCACATCTTCCTCTCACCTCCCCTCACCCAGTTCCAACAGTATCTTTCCCTTCCCCACTCTGAGTCTCTCCCCCCTCCTCCATCCAGCAGTACCTTTCCCTCTCCCATTCTGAATCCAGCAGCACCTCTCTCTCCTCCCTCCACCCAGGTCCAGCAGCACCTACCCTTTTCCTCCTTTGCCCCAATCCAGCAGCAACTCTCCCTCCCCAAGTCCAGCAGCACCACTCCCTCCCCCTGGTCTAGCAGCACCTCTCTCTTTCTCTCCCTCCATCCCCTGCCCCAGTCCCTCTCGCCCAGCACCTATCCTTCATACTTTTCTCCATCGTCCAGCAGCACCTCCCTTCTTCCTGCTCTTCCGCCAGTCCAGCAGCAATTCCCTTCTTCCTGCTCTTCCGCCAGTCCAGCAGCAACTCTCTTTCAATCACCCCCTCCAGGTCCCAAAAGCAATAGCTCAATCTTCTTTTCTGCCCCAACCAGCAGCAGCTTATCCATCTGCTCCTCCCAACCAGCAGCAGCTCCTCTCACTTTCTGTCCCTCCCCTAATCTGGGTTTTTTTTGCCTGCAATGCTGCCAGTCTAACACAGTGCAGCGATTCAGCCACTTGCTTGCCTTGCCGTCAAAATTTCACTAGGCTGGAAAGAGGAAGTTATATCACCGGAGGTGGGGCATGGCCTGGCAAAGTCCTAGAGACAGACTAGCTGGCAGGCTGAATCGCTGCATGTTAGACCAGCAGCATTGCAGACGAGTAAAGACAGATTAGGGGAGGGAAAGCTATTTGTCCATAGCTGTAAGAGACGGAAGGCAGGCAGAAGAGGGAAGTTTTCCAGGTCAGCCACCAGCAGCATGGAGGACCTGCTGCTGGTGGCCTGTGGCAGCTGGATGAACAGGCTTGAGAACAAACTGGGTGAGCCAGACCCACTTGTGGCTACACCCCTGCTGTACACTCATACACAATGTATTCTATTCTACAGACATTGTGTTAAATTAAAGTCTTTTGACCCAAGATATCTGAAGCCCAGAAGAGGTTATACTGTTTAATCATGACTAGCAATTTTAACCACCTCACTTGCAGCATAGTGACCCAATGAAAACATTTTCACCCAGGCATAGCCCAAGCTCATTTAACACCTTTGGCAAACCTTCAGCCTTGTGCCCTTTACCCCTGCATCCATAGGAGGGCTCAAGGCCATAACCCCCCTTTTCGTATCCAGCATATCCTCTTCCCCTCCATGCCTCACTCCCCAAGGTGGCCAGCATCCCCCCTTTCCCCTTCAACCCATCCTAGGTTGCGGGCACCACCTCTCCTATACTCCTCCCCCCCACACACTCAGGTCCAGTATCTCTTCCCTTTCTCTCTCTACCCATCTACCCTGGCTCCAGTATATCATCTCCCATTCCTTAGCCAGCCCCAGGTCCAGCATATTCTCCCTCCCTCTTCCCTTCCCAATGCTGTTCCTGGCACCCTACATCTCTTTTGGGGCCATTCAAAAAGTACTCTGCACCACTGCAGGCTTTCCATGCTCAAGCACTGCCACATTTCCTGACAGGGTGCAGCAAGACAAAGATCTGGCACCAGAACAGAGTACTTTTGAAGCAGCACTAGAAAAGTTAGGGCAATACGAGCAGTATTGGGCAGAGACTGGCAAGATGATGCTGGTCAACAAGTTAGGGAAAGTAGAGAGAGATTGCTCTTCTGCCATATCATTACGCAATATTCCCTCCCAAAAAAAATGCTACTGCTCTGTTGCCTAGCCTGGCCCTGTTTTGTTTTTGCTGGCACTTAACTGAGGGTAAAGGTCATATTGACATGATTTGATCTTTCCATACAAACAATATCGTCTTCACTAAATGATTTAAATTCAATGCAAGTTTCCATATGACCTCTTAACTACCTATAGGGCTAGCAGCTTGTCAAGACATATGGGGAAATAAATCACACAATGCTTGAAATAAAGAAACTGTGATGGCATGGTGGCTCAAGTGACAACTGTTGTGCACTGCTTTGCAGAATATATTGATTTGAGCTGGGTCGTCCATTCCTTAGGTCATATGGGTCCTAGAGTATGGATGAGGATGCTGAGATGGCAACTTTCATAGCTCCAAAGGTGATGCTTAATGGCCAAATATGGGGCCCATGATTGCAGGGGTGTATAAGGAGTCATGATGCTTAAATTTGACTTAAGGACTGCCATTGCAATGAGCAGACAAGAAGTTGGGAAGGGATATAAAATAGGGGGAACATTTAAGAGTAGTTCTAAATGAAGGCTTGTGAAGTCAGATCCCAGCCCTGGTTCCCACTGAACTGGAAGTACAAGGGTGCAAGGGGGAAATTGCTGGATCAAAAAATATTGACAATTGTGGAAAGTTTGCTAATATTTTGAAATTTAGTGTTAAATTTGTTTTACGTAATCAGGAAATCATCATGTAGGTCACAAAGGAATCAATTTTATAACGGCATGCCTACAAAATACTCTGAACACAGCCTAAGCTTTTGGCTCTCAGCTTAAAGTCTCATTGGCATACCATCATGAATACTTGCAAGAAAATACAGCAGAGGTGGACTTTGTACATTTGGCACTGGTGGGAACACAGAGCTTTAGGTGGACTTTTTTGCACAACTGAAAACCACTATTAAAGGAATGCATTGTCTAACTTCTACTAGAGATCAGAAAGCAGCAGTATAAATGTGTGATGTATCCACATATTTCTCCCCCATAGAGCGGGAAAGCAATGTTACTTACCGTAACAGTTGTTATCCAGGGACAGCAGGCAGCTATTCTCACTAGTGGGTGATGTCATCCGACAGAGCCCCGATACGGACGTCTCACAAGCATGTCTTGCTTGAAGAAACTCAGAAGTTTCGAGATGCCCGCACCGCGCATGCGCCAGTGCCTTCCCGCCCGATGGTCCGGGCGTGTCTCCTCAGTTCTTTTTCTTCCGCGGAGCTGAGAAGTTTACTTCAATTCTGCGCCCATTGAATCTGTTTTTTTTGCCTTCTATTCTGCCGCGGGTTGGGTTTTTTTTGGCTCTCCCGTGCATTTATTTCTTTCTTTGATTTCTTTTTTCAAAAAAAAAAAAAAAAAATTTCTTCGTCCGACACCAGGTCGGCCGCGTGGCTGAGGCCCCGCGCCTTCGACCTTGCGGCGGAGATTTTCCGGCCTATGTCCCGGCCGATCACTGGTTTTAAAAAGTGTAGCAAGTGCCAGCGCGCGATTTCGCTTACGGACCCGCATCAACGCTGCCTACAGTGTCTGGGTCCGGATCACCTTCCGAAATCGTGCCGGCCTTGCTCCACTCTGACGGCGCGTGCATTTAAGCGCTGCTGTCTGCTGTGGGAGTCCATGTTCAAGATGGAAGCTTCATTAGATCCTTCAGCTTCGACATCGACTGGTGCTTCGACCCCGTCAGCAAAGCCCTCTGCCTCCTCGGCTGCTTCGGGCCTTCTGAAATCGGCATCGTTCACGCCGGTTTCGGCCTCGACCTCGGCGCCGGTGCCTCCCTCCGTCTCCTCGGAGCAGGTATCGACCCCTACAGTCCCACCGGTGGTGCTTAAAGTGCCGAAGGCTGGCAAGCAGAAGCACACAACACCGAGAGAGCGTGGAGACCGTGCGGAAGGGCCCCCTTTTGGTGCGGATCCCTCCATATCGGCTTCGCTGAAGTCCCTTCTAGAGGCTCAGTTTGTGGAACTCATGTCTACCATGGGACCCTGGCTGATTGCCTCGATCCAGGGTGACCTCCAAGTTCCGGTTCCGAGGGGCGGGCCGCCCCCTCCTCCTCCTCCGCCGCGCCGCACAACCTCGTTGCTCGGCGAGGAGGAGCGGCGGGCGGTGTCCGACTCGAGGCGGTCCTGTCGGGGCTCTGTCGGAGAGAATACCTGCCTGCTTGTCCTGGGATAATATATGCTGCGGATTCTTGCCTGAAATGTGGGAGTGACAATGCTACATTGAGCCACATATTCTGGAACTGTCCTGCAAAGTTGCAGTTTTGGCACAGGTTGCTGATGATATCTGAGCTTTGGACCAGGTATATCCACGATTCCCCAGAACTACTGTTTGACAAACATAACATTTTCTGTACTGGGAACGGTGCTATTTAACTTATTTATAAAATGATCTGGAAATTGGAACGAGTGAGGTGATTAAATTTGCAGATGACAATAAACTGTTCAAAGTTGTTAAAACGCATGGTAGATTGTGAAAAATTGCAGGCAGACCTTAGGAAATTGGAAGACTGGGCGTCCAAAGTGGCAGATGAAATTTAATGTGGACAAATGCAAAGGATCTGGGTGTCATCGTAGACAATACGATGAAACCTTCTTTCCAATGTGCGGCGATGGCCAAAAAAGCAAACAGGATGCTAGGAATTATTAAAAAAGGGGTAGTTAACAAGACTAAAAATGTTATAATGCCCCTGTATTGCTCCATGGTGCAAGCTCATTTGGAGTATTGCGTCCAATTCTGGTCTCCTTATCTCAAGAAAGATATAGTGGCACTAGAAAAGATTCAAAGAAATGCCACCAAGATGTTAAAGGGGATGGAACTCCTCTCATATGAGGAAGACTAAAATGGTTAAGGCTTTTCAGCTTGGAAAAGAGACGGCTGAGGGGAGATATGATTGAAGCCAACAAATCCTGAGTGGAGTAGAACGGGTACAAGTGGATCGATTTTTCACTACGTCAAAAATTACAAAGACTAGTGGACACTCAATAAGCTACTGGGAAATACTTTTAAAACCAATAGGAAGAAATATTTCAGTCAGAGAATAGTTAAGCTCTGGAATGCATTGCTAGAAGTTGTGGTAAGAGCGGATAGCATAGTTTTAAGAAAGGTTTGGACAATTTCCTGGAGGAAAAGTCCATAGTCTGTTATTGAAGGACATAGGGGAAGCCACTGCTTGCCCTGGATCGGTAGCATGGAATGCTGCTACTCCTTGGGTTTTGGCCAGGTACTAGGGACCTGGACTGGCCACCGTGAGAACAGGCTACTGGGCTTGATGGATCATTGGTCTGACTCAGTAAGGCTATTCTTATGTTACCTTAGGGTATGAAAGGTTTCATGCAGCAAGCTGTGTTGATGAAAAAGAAATCTACACTGCTTTTGTGGATAACAGTAACTGTTCCTACTATTCTGCTGTGGTGACTAAAATTGGATTTCTCTTTTGATAGAGAGACTGGAAGTATGTGACCTGTCCACATTAATGCCAACTGCCCACAGAAAAATCTTGAATATATTGTAATTCCAATGTTTATAAGATTGTTATGCATGCTAATACTGAAAATGATGGTGGAAGGAGGCCATTGATTGGTTTGGTTTGTATCTGTTGAGCATCACTGTATTTATTTAGTATAATTGTATTGTTAGTATCATGATACTTATGTTGATTGCTCCACCTAATAAAAATGATTTAAACATAAAAACAGTGTGCCTCACTTTTGTACTTCCCCTATTTGTCTTATTTTCTATCAACTATTTTATTTCTTATTCTTTTTCCTTTATGTTACATAAGTTCTGACTGTCGAGTGTATGTTGCTTGTATTGTTTCCCCGAAAGTTGTATGGATTTTAGCTATGTACATCGCTTAGAAGTACGATTAAGCAATTAATCAAATTTTAAATAAATCTTGAAACCTCAATGTAGACATGTTTATAAAAATTACCCCAAAGAAAGTACATACACATTTACACCGATTCTTGTGGAGGGAAATGCTTGTAAAAATAGTCTTAAATGTATGTGTTTCTAATTTACTGTACATGCACAAGTGTTAATCTCATCCCCACTCCACCTATTCTCTGCCCCTGGAAATGGAGATGCATGTTCTCATGCAAAAGCAAGCATGTTCCTGTGTGTTACTTTAGTGTATATACAGGTATATCCTGGACAATTTTGTAAGAATGTAAAATATTGTTCTGCACACAAGTCTAATCTAATCTAAATCATAGACTTATATACCGAATCATCGTCTAAAATGAAGATCTTGATTTGATTTACATAATTAGATTACATAAAAGATCTATTGGCGCTCATTGGAACTATTACCTAAGAGATACTGAAGCAGATAAGTTTTCAAGGCTTTACGTAAAATTTGAAGAGATAGACAAATTCTTATGTAAAATGGTAATTCATTCCAAATTGCAACAAATAAGTATGGAAAGGAACGGGAAATTTTGCTAGTAGACTTTATTCCTTTTAAGGATGGGAAGGAGAGTTTATATATCTGAGATGTTCTTGAACCTGAAGATCTCCAAAACATGGTGAACAGAAAATAGTTTATGTTTAACAGGAAAAATGTTTTTAAATGATGTTTTAAAAAGCATTGTTTAATAGTATATTTAAAAAGTCTAGATAAAATTTAAAAGAGGAATACATTTATGTTTCAAAATCATGATTTCCAGGGCAACTATCGCAAATATATGGTTCTATGGTTAATAAATATGTAAAATCAATTTCTATCAAAACAAAAATAAGCAAACATCAAGTAAATATATCATGCAAAAGAACTCAAGAATCTAGGACACAAAACTTCAACTTTTACACAATTTAAACTAAAGATCTCCATCTGGTGGCTTAATAGAGCAAGTGCTTGAATCCTTCACTAGTATTAAAGCATGGTAAGGTTGGGGGGAAAACCTATATTTGATTAAAGCAGTGGTTCTCAACCAAATCCTAGGGACACATCTAACTGGTCAGGTTTGTAGAATATCCATACTGACTATGCATGGATACTTATAGATTTGCATACAACAGAGTCAGTGCAAGCAAATCTCTCATGTACATATTCAATGTACATAGCCTGAAAACTTGACTGGTTTGTTGTGTTCAGAGAACTGGATATAGAACCATCGGATTAAAATGAATGTAATGTTGCTGTGGCAATACTGAGATTCTTGTCAGGAAGGATTAATTTCCTCTAAAGGCAAACACATGAGGCCTTACTCGTGACTAAGCCTTCAATTTATTGACCATGACTTACAGTAACTATGTTTGTATTGCTTTTTTCCTCATCCTTAACAGTTCAATTTGAAATTTCTTCTTGCCAAATTTCTGATTTCAGAATAAGTCATTCGTTGTTTACTGAAAATGTATAATTTAGTTTGGATTTTTTATGCTTTCAGGCAGACTTCCTGGGTCACCAGGCCGCACAGTGGTATAAATTATTATCTGGCTATTTAAATAAGAAACCAAAAACTGGACTTAGAGATATTTGGAGCATTGAGATTAAGCATCAAATTAGTGCGTCTCAATGGCCACATATTTGGTCCTGGAGGATGAAGTGTACAATGTCTGCATCTATGAGGCAAACATGGTTTTTCCTGTTGCATAGAGCACTTTGGACCCCTGTTCGTTTACAAAAATTGGATTGCTCTAAGTCTAATAGATGTTGGCATTGTCATCTTGAAGCTGGAACTTTAGATCATTTATTGTTTTATTGTCCATTCATTAAGGCTTTTTGGGAGTCTATTTGGGATCAAATATATTGTTTGTTAGAGAATCATGTAGCATTGTCATATGACACAATTTTATTTGGCATGTCTATGAGAGCTAAATGTCAAATATCTGCTAATAATAACAAGCTTTTATTGATATTAATAAGAGTTGCCATCCAACAAATAACACATAATTGGAAGGACTGTAGAAGACTGAATTATTGTTTTTGGTGGTCTTCAGTTTGTCATGTGTATAAAATGGAAAGAGCGTTGGCTGTTCAAAAAGGTTATTATAATAAATTTAAGGATGTGTGGGGACCTTTATTAAATTATAGTAATGAGTAAGTTACACTTTTCCCAATCTTAATACACATGTGGATTTTTGGGGGGGATTTCTTGTTTTTCTATTAAGAATATATAGATGATTGTCGTAAGATACTATTGTTATGTGGTATATATTAGCTGTATATGAATTTGGGAGGGGGTGGGGGTTAAATCTTCTTGATGTATGATATTGAAAATTTTTCAAGTGATGTTGTATTATATTTGGTTGATATTTACTGTACACTTGATGTAAGTTTAAAAATGAATAAAGAAATTATTAAAAAAAAAAAAAAAGAAAATGTATACTGTAAAATATACAGTCCTTTTCTGACAAACCTTTCAATTTGAAACATTTTTCTCCCCACTTTCTTTCCGTTTCTATGCATCTCTTCAAGAGAGGGGGAGAAACCCAAAACTAGCACCTTCACAAAATTCTGCATATTTTACAGACGTGGGCAATTCTATGCAAATTTTGTACTGTGCCGTACTCTCCAGTAATATATACAAACTGAGGCCCAGATTCTCAAAACTTTAACGTGGGTGCTAAACTGTTTTCAGAAAGTTTAGTCTGCATGCAATTTTAGTGGCAGATTATTAAAACGGCTTATCTCTCTCTGTCTTTAGCGAGCTCTCAGGTAGTCTCCAACACTGCCATGCAAATAGGCTCTTCAACATTAAAATGAGCACCCCGGTGGATTTTTTAAAATCGCCAAGCTATTTTCTAAGAGTGGCATCGGCTTTTGCCGACAAAAATCAGCGACTGGTCCAGGGGTGCCAGTACAGCGACAGCGGGAGAGAGTGGGCATCTATCCCGCTGCTGCCCCCCCCCCCCACTCGCAGCAGGATAGATGCCCACTCTCTCCCGCTGCTAAGTAAACAGTACACCCAGCAGCAGGATAGATGCCCACTCTCTTCCGCTGCCACACAACACCCCCCCCCCCCACCCCCACCTCTGACCCCTCTCCCCTTGAATTAGAAGGCTGACCGGAGGGTTACCTACTTTCCAATATTCAGATATCATTATACAACATTACCTATTGGTCTTTAAATTTTAAGAGTACAAAAAAAACCAAAAAACCCCAATCAACTTACCAGTTCGTCTTTGCTGTCTTCCAATCAAGTCTGTTACAGTTTTCCTGAATTTTTTTGCTTCTTCTTCACTAGCAAAATTAAGGCCAACTTGATATGTCTGAAAGAGATGATTTACAATGAACAGTTAAGTCATTCAAGCCTAAGAGACTTTCAAAAACCAGTCAATTAGGGCAAGGATATGTTTTCCTGTACTAAATTGCTTAATGTTGAAGTAATTGGGTTGAATAAGGGACAAATAAGAATTGTGATTTCATGCAACAGCTACCAAAACCAAAAGAAGACTGCAGACTGATATGTACAAGATGCAGGCTATGTGGGCCCTTATCTGCCGTCTATTTCTATGTTTCTATGTTTCTAATCAGCTTCTTTGACTGGGTAACAAAAAAACTAGATAAGGGAGAGTGTCTAGATGTAATGTATCTGGACTTCAGTAAGGCTTTTGATAGCATCCCACACCGTAAACTTTTGAACAAGATGAGTTTGTTGGGGCTAGGAGAAACATTAACTGCATGGGTTAAAGACTGGTTCAGTGGCAGACATCAAAGGATGGTGGTAAATGGTACTCCCTCTGAAAAGTCAGAAGTGCACAGTGGAGTACTGCAGGGCTCGGTCTTGTGTCCAATCCTATTTAATATCTTCATACGAGATCTGCCTCAAGGACTTCGGGGTAAAATTGCATTATTTGCTGATTACGCTAAATTATGCAATATAGTGGGCGGAGGTACCGTACGCGACACTATGACACAGGACATACTTTTACTGGAGCACTGGTCTACTATTTGGCAGCTGAATTTTAATGCCAAGAAGTGTAAATTTATGCACCTTGGTAGCGGAAACCCATGCAGAACATACACTCTGAATGGTGAGACCTTAACTATAACTGTTGCAGAACGGGACCTGGTAGTAATCATTAGTGAAGATATGAAGACAGCCAATCAAGTGGAGAAAGCCTCATCCAAGGCTAGACAAATGGCTGGGTTGCATCCGGAGAAGTTTTGTCAGCCTCTATACAGGTCCATGGTGAGACCACATCTGGAATACTGTGTACAATTTTGGAGGCCACATTATCAGAAGGATGTGCTGAGAATAGAATCGGTTCAATGGTTGGCCACCAGGATGGTCCCAAGACTCAAGGATATCCTATATGAAGAACGTCTAGGTAAGTTGCAGCTATACTCTCTCAAGGAACGCAGAGAGAGGGGTGACATGATAGAGACGTTCAAATACGTTACTGGCTGTATTGAGGTGGAAGAAGACATCTTTTTCCTTACAGGACCTACGGCGACAAGAGAGCATCTGCTAAAAATCAGGGGTGGGAGATTTCATGGTGACACTAGGAAGTACTTCTTCACCGAAAGGGTGGTTGACCATTGGAATGATCTTCCACGTCAGATAGTTGAGGCCAATAACATGACTGACTTTAAGAACAAATGGGATCAACATGTGGGTTCACTTCATGGAAGAACTTAGGGGGGAGGGTTATTTGAGTGGGCAGACTTGTTGGGCCAAAGGCCCTTTTCTGCCTTCATATTCTATGTTTCTATGTTTGTTGTACCAAATATTTAATGCGGTTACTGATATCACCTTTTAACAAACCAAGGGACCCGACACGGTCTGTGTTTCGGAGAACACGCCTTCTTCAGGGGTCCATGGTTGATAAGGTTTAAGATAAATCGCAATTTAAATTTGGTATAAAACAAACGCCTGTGTAGACAAAATCACAAGCCGACAGTGCAACGCACAAAATGGAAGTCAAACCAAAACTCCCTCGAAGAAGTGCAGCAAGTTCGTCAAACAAGATTTTTCTTTGCTGAAGCTATGCTGGCTGGTCCTCATCAGATTGTGTCCGTCAAGGTGATCAATGATGCAATCCTTTATCAGCGCCTCTGCCATCTTTCCCGGTACCAAGGTCAGACACACCGGTCTGTAGTTTTCTGGATCTTCCCTTGAACCTTTCTTGAAGATCGGCGTAACATTCGCCACTTTCCAGTCTTCCAGAATCCTTCCTGATTTGATCAACAGATTGGCTATTAGTTGAAGCAGTTCAGCTTCATTTCCTTGATTACCCTCGGATGGATGTCATCCGGTCCTGGGGATTTATCATTTTTAAGCCTATCAATCTGCCTGTATACCTCTTCTAGACTGACCATCAACCCTGTCAGTTTCCCGTCTTCGTTTCCTGCGTATACCCTGTCGGCTCCCGGTATGTTGTGTATATCCTCTTCAGTAAATACTGACGCAAAAAATGTATTCAGTTTGTTGGCTATGGATTTGTCCTCCTTTAGCACTCCTTTTATTCCATGGTCATCCAACGGTCCCACCGCTTGCTTTGCGGGTCGTTTCCCCTTAATATATCGAAAGAACGACTTGAAGTTTTTTGCCTCCTTGGCTATTTTTTCCTTGTAGTCTTTTTTAGCCCTTCTTACCGCCTTATGGCACCTGCTTTGATGTTGTTTGTGCTTTTTCCAGTTTTCATCCATTTTTTGACCTTTTCCATTCCTTAAACGAAGTCTTCTTAGTCTCTGGTCGCCTCCTTCATCGCTTTAGTGAGCCACGCTGGCTCCTTGTTCTTTTTCCTCTTGGATCCCTTGTTGATAAGTGATATATCCCAATCTACCTAAACGACCGTCTCTACCAAACTACATCACCCAGACATAGAAAAACACACACCCCTTTCACACACCCTCCAATCAAAGAAGTCAAACGGAAAAAACTGTATGACAGACTACTGGCAACAAAAGCAGCAAAACTGGATAACCAAATCTCCAACCTACTGATAACCACCCCCGAATACAAGATCTTCAGAAAAGAAATAAAAACGATACTCTTCAAGAAATCACTGAATCACTCTTAACATATCAATTACCTTCCATCCTCCTGCCTTCACCCCGCCCCACAGATACTACCAGATCTTCTCAATTTCTCTTGAATTCACCAATGATCTACTGTATCCCACCATTTATATCTCTTTTTGTAATCCGCCTTCTCAACTTCTCTTGAATTTACCAATGATCCAATATTGTAACCCACCTTTTATAACTCTTTTGTAATCCGCCTTCAACTGCAAGGTAATGGCGGAATAGAAATCTCTAATGTAATGTAATGTATATATAGATTTTGCGCCTCATCAATAAGAATATTAAAGGAAAACATTAAACTAAATTTGTCCACAATCTAGAGAGATTCATGAAAAGGAAACATTACAAAGACAATAAATATTTAAATATAGACACATCATTCCAGCTTATTTTGCCAAACCAGCCATTGTGGTTTCTGGAACAGTTACAGTTAATTCTTTTCTGGCCACAAGAAATTCAACAAGTTGCTTGGGTTCAAAATACATGAAAAACCTATTTTCATATTATATCACATAAGAACAAGGAAAAGGTAAATTAAATGTCAAATCCAAAGCTTGGGATCTAGGCCTCAAAGCCCAAAATTCCTATTGTCATTTCTGAGTAATTTTAGATATATATCAGGAAATATATACATTTTTGAACCCAGAAACTTTTTATCCATAACACAAAAATAAGATTTTAAGTACCAGGGATCTATCCTATTCTAGAGCAAAAGTCACCAGCAAAGTGGTTCTCTGAGTTACCACCTCATGGGAGGTTTCCAGAAATTCTGCAACACTCATAATGGATGGATTTCTTTCTTGAACAAAAAATTATAATGTCAATACTGTGCTTTAACAGTAGGTGGCAGTCTCTGATGGAAATTTTAAAACCTCACATGTATTTGTGAACCATCTCAACAGAGGATACCAAAACAGACTTAAGAAAAAGTAAAAATCACAAAGTATTTTTGCAATCATCAAAAAGCTCTTCTCCCAAACGGAATATTAGCTAAATATGACTTGAAGATTGATGTCCATATCTGAGACTCTGAGCCATGCTAGAGGTCTCATTGCCACCGGCATGACTGAAGCTCTAGATCAGGGGTGCCCAACACGTCGATCGCGATCGACCGGTCGATCGGGAAGGCAACGCCAGTCGATCTCGTGTTGCCGTTCCAATCGGCCGGCCGATCAGCCTTCCTCTCCCCAAGGTTCCCCACCGGAATCTCCCCAAGGTTCCCCATTCTTGCTGCGCCCTTCCTGCCCGACTGCCAGAACCCGTCTTCCGACTGGGGGATGATATCACTTCCTTCGGGAGAAGGCGGGAGGGAGGTCTAGGGAAGTCACGACCCTTGAGAGCTGAGCGCCGGCTGCCTCTGGCGGAATTGACAAGCCAGACTGGAGAAAGGCGGTCGGGAGCAGGAGGTGCTCTGCACAAAAATGCCGGAGCTGCTGCTGCTGCTCTGACGTCTTGAGCCTGAAAATGGGAAGTTGAGTGTCGTGCTAAAAAGAGACTGGAACGGCTCTCATGGAAGACTGGCTTTTTTTCTTTTCTTTTCCTCGGCCCTGGGGATCCAGAGATTTGGGCCTGCAGAAGCCTAACGCTGACCAGCATTGCTCTCCCCGACATCAATTCTTACATCGGAGAGGAATTTCTGGGCCAGCCAATCGCTGCCTGGCTGGCCCGGAACTTCCTCTCCGACATCAGAATTGAAGGGGAGCAGAATGCTGGTCAGTGCAAGGCTTCTGCATGCAGAGCTTGGGGGGCGGTGGCTTGGAGGCCTGTTCCCCGGTGGCGACGGCAAACCTAGTGGCTTGGGGGAGGGCAGGGAGAAAGAAACAAAGGGGGCAAGCAGGGAGAAAGAAAATGGGCATGGAGAGAGAGAGAGAGAGAAAGAAAGAATAGGAGGCAGGGAGAAAGAAAGAAAAAGTTGGGGGAGAGAATGAGGTATGGAAGAGAGAAAGCATATAGGAGGCTGAAAGAAGGAGTGGGCTGAAATCAGAAGATGTCAGAAGAAGTGCAGCCAGAGTGAAGTGAGAAGAAGTCAGAAGAAGAAAGTGCAACCAGAGACTCATGAAATCATCAAACAAAAGTAGGAAAAATGATTTTATTTTCAATTTAGTGATCAAAATGTGTATGTTTTGAGAATTTATATCTGCTGTCTATATTTTGCACTATGACTCCCTTTTACTAAACCACAATAGCGGTTTTTAGCGCAGGGAGCCTATGAGCGTCGAGAGCAGCGCAGGGGCATTCAGCGGAACTCCCTGCGCTAAAAACTGCTATGTGGTTTAGTAAAAAGGGAGGGGCTATATTTGTCTATTTTTGTATGGTTGTTATTGAGATGACATTGCATAGAGTCATCTGCCTTGACCTCTTTGAAAAAAACCCGGAATATGAATGATAATTAACATTTTCTCTGCCTTTCAGTGTGCTTTGTGGGGGTTTTAAAAATTTTTTATTGTTGGTAGATCATTTTGACTTGGTCATTTTAAAAGTAGCTCGCAAGCCCAAAAAGTGTGGGCACCCCTGCTCTAGATGATAACTCAAAAGCATCATAAACCGATCTGGCCAAATACTTTCATGCTTGGGAAAGAGTGCGAGAGATATTGTGAAAATCCTGAAGATGTTGCACAGGAATATATTTATCAAAGGAAGGTAATTTCCTTACTAAGTGCTTTACAAAGCAGAACATGTAGAAATTATAATTAAGGACCCTGTTCACCAACATTTTGTTGTTTTTTTTATATAATTTTTATTGAGAAAGCAGTCAACACAAACAACAGGGTCCAAACATAGGACCACAAAACTGGTACAGCAGAAAAGCAAAACAGTAGGAAATACAGATGTCCCAGAACAGAGGAGGTGCATTCAGAACAGCCGCCATGGGGAAATACAAAAATCAACTAAGGGATAAGAGGAAAAGCTACTATACTAACCTCATAGGCACGGAAACCCAAGATTCCAAAAAAATATTCCAAATCCTGAAAGAATTAACAGACACCAAACCATACACAACCACCACGAATACTCCTCCACCATCACCCACCCTCTTAGCAGAACACTTCAAAAACAAAATTACCAACACCAGAGCCACTCTCATCCTTAACCCATCCCATCAAAACCCAATCACAATCCACCCTCCAGGAAAAGAGGCAACCGCAGCAGACAGAATCTGGACTCAATTCCCCAACATACAATGGTCAGAATTCAACAAATTCTACAAAAAATACAGCCATGCCTCCTGTGACCTCAACCATTGCCCCTCATATCTCCTTACCACCTCTAGTGTAAAATTCCGCACCACAATTCTTCAATGGATTCAATTCACGCTCACAGAAGGCACATTCCCTGCTGACCTCAGCGAAATCGTCATCACCCCAATCCAAAAAGACCCAAAAGCACCACAAAACCACCCATCTAACTTTAGACCTATAGCCTCAATTCCGCTATATGTCAAAATTATAGAAGGCCTAGTAGCCAAACTCCTCACCAATTACATAGAGGACCACAACCTACTCCACCCCATGCAATCAGGCTTCAGAACAAACTTCAGTACAGAGACACTACTAGGCTCCCTTATGGATACCGTCAGACAACACCTTAGCACAGGGAAAAAAATGCTTCTCATACAACTGGACTTAACTGCGGCATTCGACTTAGTGGATCACAACATCCTTCTACAGATCTTAGACGCAATAGGCATCTCAGATAAAGTATACTCTTGGTTTGAAGGATTCCTAAAACTCAGAACCTACAGCGTAAAATCAAACAAAGAAAAGTCAGAATCCTGGTCAAACCCCTGCGGCGTACCACAAGGATCTCCACTATCCCCCACCCTCTTCAATCTCTACACTGCTTCTCTAGGAACGCATCTGGACAATATGGGCATAACCACCTATAGTTATGCTGATGACATCACCATCCTCATCCCATACGATCACTCTAAACCTACCATGACAGACAAACTTCACCAAACACTTGAAACAGTCACAACCTGGATGAAAAATCACAAACTTAAACTCAACCAAGACAAAACCAAATTCATCCTTCTCGAAAATGACAAGATCCAAACCACAACCAACTTAGACATAAACACAATCAAATATCCCATCCAAACCACCATAAAACTACTTGGCATGACCATAGACAGATGCTGCACTATGCAACCGCAAATAAATAAAACAATTCAGAAATCATTCGCAATCATGAGAAATCTGAGACAAGTCCGAAAATTCTTTGAAAGAACACAATTCCAACTTATAGTACAATCCCTAATACTAGGGATATTGGACTACTGCAACATCCTCTTCCTTCCTTGCCCTGCAACCACGATTAGACAACTCCAAACAATCCAAAATACAGCTTTGAGACTCATCTACTCATTGAAAAAACATGACCACATCACTGAAGCCTTCATCAACTCACATTGGCTTCCAATCCAAGAAAGAATCCAATTCAAATTCTACTGCATACTATTCAAAACACTACACGGAGACAGTCCATCATACTTGAACAATCGCCTCATACAAGCACCCACTACAAGACAAAGAAAAACGCACGCCCCATTCATACCCCCCCCAATCAAGGAAGTAAAAAGAACAAAACTACACGACGGCCTCCTAGCCACCCAAGCCGCAAGGCTGGACAACCAGATCTCCAACCTCTTGATGACCACCCCAGACTATAGGACGTTCAGAAAAGAAATAAAAACCACACTTTTCAAGAAATTCCTGAAGCAACAATAACATCACGACCGCTTAGTAACTCTAAAACTGACACTTGATCTACCCACTACTGCACTAATAATAACAAAAGAACTCCCACTATGACCACCTATTAACTCTTTTACAAACCACCTCACCCTCAACAACCTGCTAAATGTTTATAAGATCTACAACTTACCTCTCTAGCTAATCATTGTAACTCTGTTTTTTTTAAACTAACCTTTTGTAATCCGCCTTGAACCGCAAGGTAATGGCGGAATAGAAATCCCTAATGTAATGTAATGTAATGTAAAGAGAAGAATCCCACCAAAACGGGTCCCAGTAGGTGCCCCAGAAAGCACCCTCCTAAAGATAACAAAGACTGCAAAACATTTTCAGTAAGAGAAACCCCACGCCCTACAATCTCCCACCCATCCAACATTCAGAACTATCCCGCACAAGCAAACCGTACAATCCACAACAGCCGCACACCTAGCACACCACACACAAACCACAATCATCCGAGCTCGAGAGCCACCAGTCAGATCGTAGGGAAGAAGCCCCAGCCATGTGGCCTCCCCTATCCAAAAACGGACCAGCTCAAGGTAAGGTTCGGGGAGCCGCGGAGTCAGCCGCAACTTGAAATGCTCTCCACAGGGAAACATATACTGCCTTATCACGTCCAGAAGGAGCCGCATGGGTCTGAAGTTCAAAAGTGGCCAGCTCCCGCATTCTTTGGAGCCATTGGTTGAAAGATGCGGCCTCGGGTCCCACCCAATGCATAAGCAAAATCTTTTTCACCACTAGGAGTGCAGTGTACAAAAACTTCTGATACGGTGCGGTATAACCCGCAGCAGACACGTCCCCCAGGTCACCCAACAGTAAGAGACCATAGGACCGTGGTACGGTCCGGCCAAGGAGACCCTCAAGAAAAGGGAGAACCTGGAGCCACAAAGCCGCGTGAGGGCACTCCAAAAACATGTGCAGTAGTGTACCCGTCACTCTCTGGCAATGAGAGCAAGTGGCGTCACCCCATAATCCCATGGCATGTCCCTTTGCCCTAGAGATGTAAGTCCGATGCAGGATTTTCTATTGCATTTCCCTAAGGTCCATGGATCCCGTGAATTGAGTAAGGTTAGTAAAAAGGTCCAAAAATTGGGCCTCAGGGATTTCAAGAGCCAAATCTCGAGACCACTGGGCCGTAAGCCTAGGCAGATAAGAGGGAGGAAGAGCATTTTTGAGGAGCCTATACCAAGTGGACAAGGTATTTGTCTGAGAAGGTAAGAGGGCCAGGTAAGAGTCCAATTTCCCCAGTGTCCAATGCTCTCCCCACCGTCGAGTCAGGGAAAAATAGTAATGTCTGGCTTGCACCAACATTTTGATATAGGTGACGTCCAAATTTGTCCATAGTCTGTCCTTCATGGCCCGGTGGTGTGGAGGCACAGACCTTAGAAGCAAAAGACTTTTTTCAAAGTTGATTCCACCACTAGTGATTGTTGTTGAAGCTGTAGTTTATCAAAACCCAGAGAAGAAATGAATCTATACAGAGAATCAAGCTTTCTGAGGGTCACTGTAATAGTCAAGGGCGTTTCCCAATTCATGTGAAGAGTTTCTTTGAGAATACAATGCAATGGTAGTTTGAGATGTTCCTTGGGAGGCTCATCATAAGCTAAAGCCTCAAGGTATTCAGCTCTGTAGGCAGAATCAGCTTCCAGTTTAACAGGTAGGGAGGGCTTTGCCTAACTGCCTAATAAATTTAGTGAAGGAAAGTCTTTCAATAGGAGATCTTGTCTTTGGTGGAGATTTCTGAGAAGGTTCTGAAGGAGTATCATAAGCCTCAGTGGCAGAACCCAAATCAGCATCATCAGTCTGTAAGTCAGAGTCACAAACTAGCTTCGGTGACAGGGTACATCAAGAGGATTGACACTTACGTCAACTCTGGTACCGATCCAAAGAAAAGGAGGAGGTATGCTATGAAGTTCTTTTTCATTTTGAAGTACATGATGAAAAACAGTGCTTTTTGGATTTCGAACGTCAAGAGGAAGAGAAGAAATATCAATGTCTCAATGAGGTGGATCGATGCACCGATGGAGAACATGATTGCCGATTCTTTGATCAACTTCGAGGTGTCAAACATCGAGAAGAGCAGCGTTGAGTGGCAGAATATCCAAGCCGACATTGCACTGGAGAGCTGACTATGGTGCCATAGGGTCTGGTGGCAGTATGCTCAAGTTGGGCTGGTACTGAGGGAGTCGATGCTGGTAAATGGAGTTTACATAGATCACCCAACTCCCTTTGGAACAGCTCATTGAGCTTTTTCCAAAAGGAAAGCACCAGTACCTGTGGCTTATCTGCCGGTACTAACGGTGCAGAAGCCTGTCTCAAAAAGGGTGACCTCAATGAAGATGCACACATCAAAGAAGAGACAAACCGCAATAGGGGGTGTCACTGCTTGATCTTCATCAAGGGACTCGATACTTCGAAGACCTGCGACAACTATTGGGAAGCTAGCAGCTTCATAACAGTGCAAGATCTCCTGACACCGATGTCGATGCTTGAGTCTTCGACGTTGATGGTTGCGAGGTCTTATCAACGTCCATGGTCCCGAATAACTTTTCCTGTTGAAGTTTTTCGGCTTTTAATGGAGCGTTTCTGCAAGGTAGAACATTGGGTACATGATTCTACCTGGTGTTCAGGGCCAAGGCACTGCAAGCACCAACTATGCGGGTCAATGATAGATATAGGCACCTGCAGCACTTTTTGAAGCCTGTTAACAGTTTGGATATGGACAAGAAGATCGTGTCAGCAAGACTAAACTCAATTGCTGAGAGAAAAAACCCTCGAGGAAAAACAAGAAAAATTTTTCTTTCTTTTGTTTTTACTAAAAGAAAACAAGTAGACACGAAAAACAGAATAAAATAGATGCGTAGCGGGAGGGCAAAGCACAAAAAACTGAACAGAATTCAGAAACACGACTTCATCACTCCACGGGCTGAGGTACTGAAAAGCCTACGTTGGGCGGGAAGGCACTTGCACATGCGTGGTGCGAGCAGTCGAGACGTTTCTAAAAACTTAAAGTGGCGATGCACTTTTAAAGCTGTCCGTACTGGGGCTCCGTGGATGACATCACTCACATGTGAGAATACGATGCCTGTTTGTCCTGGGATAAACAAAAGAATATAACAGGATAAAAATTGCAAAAATGTACCCAAATTGGCCTCAAATACCAACACCAATATCTTATACTTGACTCAAAGCTTAATTGGCACCAATGTTCCAGCTGAAAAAAAAGGGATTACATGATCAAACTTATGGCTTCCTAACAGTAATTTCATCAAAGTATTTTGTACTAGCTGAAGCCCCCTGAAGCACCAAGTTGCAATAATCCAAATTAGTAATCACTAGGGCATGGATAAGAATGCGCAATGCACCTACAGTAATCAGATGTTTAATTGACCTGAGTTGCTGTAATGTTGCTGTGTATTTCCCAAGCTTTTAAAGGAAGAAGAAACTAACTTGGTAGTCTTACACACAAGGATTAACACTAGCTGCAAGCACACTACTGAGCAGGACTTCCTTATCCACTCCTGCCCTAGTTGATATCATATTCGTACACCTTTCTTACTCTACCTGCAACTTTTTTTTAAAACTAGTTCTTTTAATTCTCTAACTAGTTTCAAGTTTCATAAAAAATTTTGATATATTCGCAATTTCAAAAAGTGATGTACAGTAAAATGTGGGGAAGACAGACAAAACAATTAGGAACAGACATGGACAAACATAACTTTTTAGAAATGAAAGGGATGGTGGGAGAACTACAATTGTGATAGGAAAGAAAACAATTAAAGGGCACAACGTAAGGACAGGGAGAAAGAGAGTAATCAAAGCCTCTTAGAAATCTTAACTGTCAAAAGCGTCTTTATACAGAAAGTTTTTTAGTAATCCTTTGAATTTATCTAATGTCTTCTCTTCCCTCAATTGCTTTGGCAGTGAATTCCAAGTTTGAACATTCTGTCTAGGAATAGGGGAGATTTACAGATTAATACTTTGTAAGTTAAAAAGCATATTTTACATGTAATTCTATGGTTTATTGGTACCTAATGAGCATGCTTCCTGGACTTGGTGATGATTTTTATTGCGGTATTTTGGATGATTTGTAACCGTCTTAATTCCTTAACCTTCTATATGCTCCACCTTCACTTACATCCTATGATTTCTATCAAGATGTCTTACAATGCATTTAAAGTAGCATACTATGCCATAATGTGTTTGATTTTTTTCTATTGCTTGATCTTGTTCACCACCTTGGGTGAATTTCTTCAAAAAGGCAGTAAATAAACAGATCTAAATAAATTAAATAAATATAATCTTCACTTATGCCAATCTGAATCTTTTAGGCACCATTTATTTTTCAGCTCAGATATGTACATCCATGAAAATAACTCATACAATAGTGAAGCGGAAGAGGTTCGGATCATTTAGCCCATGATCTACACAAGGTTTCCTCATTCCTTACACAAGGAACAGAATTTATCTACTGATGTGACTAGACTTTGAATGCTACTATATGATTTCTGAATAACTTCAAGCACTCTAAATGGAGAACTTTTTATATTTCAAAAAAGCTGAGGGTACCTTAGAACAGATTGGCACCAAAGCTCTACATTAGAATTTCTGCCAGCCTGCTTCATCTTGTGGCTCTGGAAGACACTGTGCCACAACTGTAGCAGTTCTCATTATGCAAGGGTCCCAAAGTGTGCATGCACTGCAGATGTCAAGATATTTGAAAAATAAACAAAATACTGTATATAAGACCCATGGAGGGACATATGAAAAACAATCAAAATATATAAAACTTTTTTAAAGGGCTTTACTTTCAATATGGGAGAAAAAAGAAGTTTCCCAGAAAAAGGAGGAAGAAATCATTTGGGTGGCTGATTCACCTATCTGTCCTTATGTACATTTATATTGTTATCAAAAATCATTTATTGTCTGTCATATGTTATATATTTGGTTTAGTTAATTTGTTTCCTAGCGGCAGCACTAGCGGGCTAAATGATGTGGACTAGATCATTGTTATAATTGTTTTTGCACTTTATTTTATGAGCATTTTATGCCGATATGAAATGGATATACCTTTATATTTGTAACAAATGTATAAATAAAGAATAAAAAATAAATCATTTATTTAGCATCAAAAAGTCAACTATAAATGCAAAATTTCTATATTTTCAAAAATAAAATCATAGGATACTATAGATCAATACTATTAAATAAGAATAAATCTGCTTGATGCATATATTAAAACCGATACACCTCAGATCAGCAGCATTACAACAATGAACCTGTAATAAGAAAACTACTTACATCTCCAGCAAAGGTATGGAAATACACTCTAGGACTATTATACACAAAGCTTTTGTATATCTCCTGTTCCCACAATAACTTCCCCTCCTGCAAGACAAAAAAAGAAATCAGTAACCAACTATACAGCAAACACTGAAAATGAAACAATGTACATAAGCAAAATTCTCTGATACAAGGATCTTCCACGCTGTTTTAATGACAATGAGGCAGCCATAGAGAAGAAACTGAAGATCTGCTCTTCTGGTCAGTTAAAGATTGGGAAAGGGTCCTTGTAATCAGTGGAGAAAATAGGCACCTACCCGAGATATATCAAGGGGATGCTGGAAGGAGAAGGAAAGTAGGGTGAGCTACAGATTGTTTGGTTCTCCTTCATTTTCAATGCCCCCCACTGCCAAATGTACATGTGAGTTCATTGGACTGACCAATACAAGAACAAGCTCCAAACAAGCAACCAGGTGGGTTGGGGCCCCAATGACACCCTTACCCTGAGCACTATGTGCCCCAGTAACGATCTTGGGACTAAAGATACTGTGAAAGCAGCAGACCCAGCCCCTGGAGGGCCAATCAGGGCTTTAGACCGCTCCTGGTGCATCCCAGGATGCACCGGGAAGGGAAAGGCCCATCATTTTGAAGAGGCAGGCCTGATGGCAGGAGGGACTAGTCATTTCTCCTACTGTCTTCTATATAAGGTACGGAAATGGGGCATCCAGGTGGCCGAGGCTGGAGGGAATAGACATCCCTCTTGCTGCCGATCTTCACAGGGTACGATTTTATTTATTTATTCAATTTTCTATACAGTTCTTCCAAGGGAACTCAGAATGGCTTACATTAATTTATTCAGGTTGGGCCCATGTGCCTCAGGCCCCGCCCCCAGGTGGGACCTAAGGCTCCCGGGCCTATTCTGATTGGCCCAGGTGCCTTAGGCCCCACCAGTAGGCGGAGCTTTGGGACAGATGGGCCAATCCGGCCTCATTCTGTCGTTGGCTGCCTGCCGGACAGGCGAGTTTGACTCCCGTCTGTCTGGCCAACTACACAAAGGTACGGGGAAGGGGGGTGGGGGTGTTGTGGGGGTCGGCCAGGGGGGTCGCGGGTCGGCTGGGGGGGCGGTCGGAGGTTCTTGGGGGGGCAGTCATTGGGGGAGGGGGATTTGCGTCGAGGGCAGGAGGGCCTGGGATCCCTCCTGCCCGTAATGTAGTGCGGGGTGGGGGGTAGGGGGTCGCCGTGGCCAGGAGGGTTTGGGCTCCCTCCTGGCCTGAACAACTAGCGGGGGGTGGGATCGCCAGGGCCAGGAGGACTTGGGCTCCCTCCTGGCCCGATATTGTCAGGGAGTTGGGGAGTCGGCGGGGCAAGAGGGCTTGGCCTCCCTTTTGCCCCGATCGTGTCGGGGAGTCGGGGGGGCAAGAGGGCTTGAGCTCCCTCTTGCCCCGATCGTGTCGGGGGTGCCGCGGTTGGCTGGGGCAAGAGGGCTTGAGCTCCCTCTTGCCCCGATCGTGTCGGGTGTCGGGACCGCCAAGAGGAAGCAGCAGGACACCGGTAGGAGCTTCTACATGATGGGGGGGGGGGGGTCGGGAGGCTGTGGGGGTGCGAGCGGTCCTTCAGGGTGGGGGTGCGGGTGGGAGTGCGTGCGAGCGGTCCTTCGGGGTGGGGATGCGGGTGCGTGCGAGCGGTCCTTCGGGGTGGGGGTGCGAGCGGTCCTGCGGGGGGAGTGAATCGGACGTCGGGGGGGTGAAACTATATGCGAGAAAATACGGTACTTCAAATTGGTTTAGCGACAAACTTTAAATGCACGGTGAGTTTAGTACATCCAGACTTAGCGCCAAAATGCAACCTACCACCAATATAGTTGGTGATGTCACTGGTTGAAAAAAAATAAATAAATATATATATATATATATTTCAACCAGTGACATCACCAACTATATTGGTGCTCTCTCTGGAACAATCCAGTATATATATGTATGTATATATGTGTGTGTATATATATATATATATATATATATATATATATATGTGTGTGTGTGTGTGTATATATATGTATGTATGTATATATATATATATATGTGTGTGTGTGTGTATATATATGTATATACACACACACACACACACATATATATATATATACATACATACATATACATACATACATATATATACTGGATTGTTCCAGAGAGAGCACCAATATAGTTGGTGATGTCACTGGTTGAAATCAGTTTTCTCTATCTCCGCTGGTGGGAAGGGATAACACCTGCTGGATCAGAACAGTGTAAGCAGATGCTAAAAATAAAGTTATATAAAAGGTTACTCACTTTGATATCATATATTCTAATGAAGTACGATCTCTGTGGGTTATCCTTCACAAAGCAAGCTACACCACAATTTTTCTTTGACCACTGGGAGTTGCGATCTCCTGCATACATCTGAACAACAGCTGAAGACATGGTCTAAAAAATAAATAGATAAAAAATTAGCAAGTTTCCCATATGTTCAGTTTCGTTTAACCTTAAATTATATCAATATACAATGCGCAGCCGCCCCCTTTTTACTGAACTAGATCATATTTTGTATGCCTAAGTTTCAAATTTGTTTGACAATATTGTATGCTGTTACCATATTTTATTGTAACATTCTTTGAATGTTTCACAATAAGGCAAAGAAAAAGTAATATATTACACGAAAACAATTTATAGTAGTCTATAGTACTGATAAACTCCACATGACCTTAAGTCTACTAGTTAGACTTCTTTTGAGACCTTTACTAGAACTATATGGTAAGCCATTAGAACTTCAACAGCTATCCCTCTCTGAAAAAGTTACACAATTGAAATATCCTATCACTACCTATTGCTTAAGCCCAAATGGCAACTTTTAAATCTCAGCAGCCAAATAGAGCTTAAACTTCTGTACTAGGCTCTTAAAATATTCATTCATGGCATTTAATGAACCTACTGTAAAACTATACTAGATGTAACTGAAATAAAAGCAGAAAGAATAGGGTAATGGACTTGAATATATCTCAGTTAAAACTCACATCACCACATCTGTTTAAGTCAAATTTAAAAACTGTACCAGGAAAAGAAAGGCAATTAATTTACTACCCAAGGAGTCATTTGCCAAATTTTGGCCTTTAGAAAAAAGCATGAGAAACAGAAGCAATACAAACAAAAGTATTTTCACATTAAGAAATGGGCTTCAATTGTTTCCCAACTTCCTGTACTTTCAATTTATAGTTATTCTATAAATTTTCAATATATAGTAAATTGATCTAAAATAAATCTTTTATTTTAGGTTATTGAAAGATCAAAAGTGCTAACTTATCGAATTAATATGGTCATCTCTATTATATTACCACATTTTCTTATGCATTTCCTGTGATTCTTGCATAGTTTGAGGTTGGAGTTCACTTACAAAAATTCTGGAAAGAACTAAACCAAGATCTTAACTACTACTACACATAGTCAGTGTTGTACACATTATATGCAGATACTTTTCTCTGTCCCTGGAAGGCTCACAACCTAAAGGATTTAGGTTTGTTTTGGGGGGTTTTGTTTTTGTTGTTTTGTTTTTTTCTTTTTTTGGGGGGGCTGTACCCAGGGCAACAGAGGGTTAAGTCACTTGCCCAAGATCACAAGGAGCTGTGCTGGGAATCAAACTCAGTTTGCCAGGATCAAAGCCTGCAACACTAACCATTAGACTACTCCACTAAAAGTATCAGCAAAGACTACACTGATTTTTACTTCCAGAGGAATTTTGAACAACTGTGCAAGACAGACCTTGTGCAAAATTATTTCTGTTGTGGAATTCTGCCCGGGGACCGGAAGGTTGTATAGAGCTTGAGAAACAACACAGAGGAGCTGGAGAAGAGGATATAGAGCTAACCATTTCCCAAGCAGTAAGAGAAAGCAAGAGAGTTAAACAAAGAGGAATTCAAATTTGGGGAAATAGAGAAGAATGTCAAGGAGTGAATATGCATACTGAAAGGCTAGAAAGCTATAGAGCAGGAGTGTCAAACTCAATCACATAAGGGGCTGAAATCTAAAAGATAGTCTAAGTCATGGGCCAAATTTTTATTAAGATACTTAGCTTTTATTAAGGTACACTAACCAATTTAGCGCACGCTAAATGTGCACCTTAATAAAAAGGACCCCTTAGTCTTAGTAGAAGGAAAAATTATGTTCTTACCTGTTAATTTTCTTTCCTTTAGATGCAGCAGATGAATCCAGAGAGCAGGAGAGTCCGGCGAGCAGGCAGGATAGATCGGGGCAGAGCAGGGCAGGAGAACCTACACAAGCCCCACCCACCGGCCCAACACACAGGCCCTGCCTGACACCCGCTGCCCGCCGCCCCCCGCTCCCCCTACCCTATCAAGCACGGCCGTCCCACCGGCCCCACCCACGACCGGCACACCCCAGGTTGGCCAAGGTGGCTGGGCCCGACTCACCCATTCTCCATACCACCCCCCTCCCCATACCTTTCAAAATGGTAGGAGCAGGAGGGGTGCCCAGTCCCTCCTGCTCCTCAGGGAAGTCCCTGATTGACCATAAACAATATTCACATAACCCTTAAACAATGCTTCACATAACCCTTACACGTCAGCCATGACTTTTCAAAAGCTAGGTCTAATACCAAAGTAGGACGAATATCCATGTTGATCGGACCCTAGGTGAGTAAATCCGGAGATACCGGGAATCTCAAAAGTTTGGCCGTCGAAAGACTCAACAGATCCGCATAGCAAGGACGGCGCAGCAAATCCGGAGATTCTCCGATTACTGTGCCCTGAAAGTGAGCTTGAGATGGCAAATCCATCAATCATCAGCCAGGAGTAAACACTTACAAAAGAGAAACCAGAGATGAGAAAGAAGCAACACTACTACCCCCTCTGACTGCCACTCCCTGCATCTGCTGAAGAAGCTAGAAAGCTTTGAATTTTGAGACGAGGCCATGAGGTCTAAGTTCTAGGAGATCTCACCTTTATACAAAGAGCTGGAACGCCTGAGCGAATAGTTCCCATTTTCCAGGATGTAGAAGATTTTACTACTACTACTATTTATTATTTCTTTTTCTTTTTTTAATTCTTTATTTAATTTTATAATTTGACATAATAAACAGTCAATTCAAATAAATATTCCAATACCAGTCTCAACCATTGTTACATTATAATCAAAAGGGTAAATAAAATAGCAAAAAGGAAAAATAAACAATTCAATAGTGCAGTACAATAGGAAAAGTTTTCCTTAAAATTCTAATTATACTGGATTGGAAAAATTAGACCTCAATAAAGGGGGAGAAAGCTACTTTAGCTGAGTTTCAATCAAACATTACTAAGAAAATACAGATGGTATTGAGTAGAGGCAAGGAACCTAATTAAACTAAGCGGGTTGTAACTACAATTCTCTCAGGAATATTAAATTTGCTCTTTTGCAGAAATAAATTTTATCAACTGCTGAGGTTCAAAATAAACATGTCTATTCCCCTGATAGACCATCACGCATTTACAGGGGTATCTGAGTACAAACATAGCACCCAGCTGTATGACCCTCGGTCTCAAAATGAGAAACTGTTTTCTTCTCTTTTGGGTCAACCTTGACACATCAGGATACATTCTCACAGTTTTTGTCATAAATGGTATGTCCTTAAACTTAAAAAACATCTTAAGCATCCATTCTCTGTCAGAGTCTATAGCAAACTGTACCAGATGCGTCGCAGTTGCCGGTGGCTCATTATCCGACCTCTCAAGGAAATTTGTTAGGTCCAAACTATCAGCAGACAAATTCTGCTGGCCTGGTTCCTGACCCGAAATCCTGGTTGGCAAGTAATATATTTTAGTGAGGGGTGGATAAGAAGTTTCGGGCACTTTCAAAATCTCTTTCAGGTATTTCTTAAACATATCTTGTGGAGAAATAGTTGAAAGTTTTGGAAAATTTATAATCCGAAGATTACATCTTCTGGTCATGTTTTCCAACATTTCAACTTTAAAGTTAAGATTCCCACTATCCCTGACCCACACCAAGGCCTGGGACTCCAGAGATTTTATTCTGGTCTCATGTCCATCCACTTTTGTTTCCACACTAGATAGTCTATTTTTCAGTTCCATATTTTCAGAAACAACAGTTGTATATCTTGTAGTAAGTTGCTGCATTTGGGATCCTAAAGAGAGTTGCAAAGTAGATATTGCTTCCCATAATGTTTCCATAGTGAAAACTTTGGGCCTCTGCATGGGAGTTAGTTCAGACCCATGACCCTCTGTTACCTGATACCTCTGCTGGAGATACATTCAATTTCAAAAAGTCCTGAGGGATTTGCAGGTTCAATTTCTCCAAGTGCACAGATAATTCACTTGGCTTCCCTTCACCGCCCTCCGAGACGTTTCCCGCTCTCGGTTGCGCTGGTGAGGAAACACCCTGGGGCGCTCCGACTTCCATCTGCTGGTCTAACGCCGCCCGGGCAACTCGGAGGACTCCGCTCCTCCAGAGACAGCGATGTTGCTTCGAGGGAGCGATCACACAGAAGTAAGAATTCTCTTTTCACTTGCCTCTCCCCAGCCCCACAAATGTCACCACAACCAAGTACCCCAAACTGCATCCAACAAGACTAACCACCGCATCTGCCCCACCACTGCCCAAACTGTAGCCATCCCCATTATTAACATTCCATGGCTGCTCCAATGCTCCCAAAGTTATTCCACTACCCCTCTAAACTATACCTCAATACTCCCTCAATCACACTGCCTCATTCCCTAAAACTAACCCTAACATAGGCAACCCATGCAGAACACACACACACAATAATTCTCCATCTGTGATGGGCTGCCTTTTTTGTCTTTATTTTTATTGTTGTTAATACTACTGCGAAACTACTGACTAAACCACACGGTTTTCTTATTCATTGCTACATACTGTAACTAATATCTGTTGTCAAGGCCAAATTAAGGCACTGGCAACCTACCACACAATTTGAATCCAACTATTTATGCAGGGGAGCCTTGAGACATTCTTAGAGGGAATATTTTCCGAGTCCTAAGAATGGACTAGATGTGAACAAAAATTTTCTGCATGAGCAGAAGACCTACTTGACATGAACAACAGTCACATAAATATCGAAAACAAATAAAAACAGTTTAGCCAAAATTTAAATTTCTACTCACAATTTCTCTAGATATTGAAACATTTTATCTTCTGACCTTTTCTGTCTTCCATAAGTTATAAACTCTAACAACATTATCCAGAATTTAAGGTGTTTAATTCTCATCAAGTTTTCCAAATGTTCAGCATTTAAGTGATTTCTAGATTTTGCTTTTTTATTGTTCATTAAACTAAATCCTCTTTTACAGTCAGTACTTGAGGCCTGGACTGTACCACAAAAATCCAAAAGTGAAAATAACTTCTTGAAGAGATCCTGCTGTCACCAGTTTCCAGATGCTAGGGTCCAACTTAGGGGTCAGCACCCAAGAAAAAGACAATACTCTGAAACCTTCTGACCAATGTGCATCAGCAGCCAAAAAAGTAAACAAGATGCTAGGAAATTATTAGAAAAGGAATGATACATAAGACTAAGATTATAATAATGTCTCTGTTGGTCCAAGGTGTGACCTCACCTCGAGTCCTGCGTTCAATTATAGTCGGTGTATCTAAAAAAAGATCTAGCGGAATTAGAAAAGGTTCAAAGAAGAGCAACCAAGATGATAAAGGGGATGGTACTTCTCTTTTGTGAGGAAAGACTAAAAACTCATAGGTTAGGGCTCTTCAGCTCAGAAAAGAAACAGCTGAGAGGAGATATGATTGAAGTCTACAAAATCCTGAGTGGTACAGAAAGCAATGTTACTTACCGTAACAGTTGTTATCCAGGGACAGCAGGCAGCTATTCTCACTAGTGGGTGATGTCATCCGACAGAGCCCCGATACGGACATCTTGCAAGCATGTCTTGCTTGAAGAAACTCAGAAGTTTCGAGATGCCCGCACCGCGCATGCGCCAGTGCCTTCCCGCCCGATGTACCGGGCGCGTCTCCTCAGTTCAGGTAGCTAGCCTGAGAAGCCAACCCAGGGGAGGTGGGTGGGACGTGAGAATAGCTGCCTGCTGTCCCTGGATAACAACTGTTACGGTAAGTAACATTGCTTTATCCCAGGACAAGCAGGCAGGTATTCTCACTAGTGGGTGACCTCCAAGCTAACCCCAATGGGATGGTGGGAGAGTTGGCAACTTAAGAGAACAAATTTTGTAACACTGTTTGGCCAAACTGTCCATCCCGTCTGGAGAAAGTATCCAGACAATAATGAGAGGTGAATGTATGAACCGAGGACCAAGTGGCAGCCTTACAAATCTCCTCAATCGGTGTCGATCTGAGGAAGGCTACAGAGGCTGCCATTGCTCTGACCTTATGGGCTGTGACCTTACAGGGAAGGGATAATCCAGCCTGGGCATAGCAGGAAGAGATACAAGCCGCCATCCAGTTGGAGATGGTGCGCTTCGATACCGGTCGTCCCAACTTGTTTGGATCAAAGGAGACGAAAAGTTGAGGAGCAGTTCTGTGTGGCTTTGTGCGATCCAAGTAGAAAGCTAGAGCACGTTTACAGTCCAGAGTGTGCAAAGCAGATTCCCCAGGATGAGAATGAGGCTTTGGAAAGAACACCGGAAGCACGATGGATTGGTTGATGTGAAAATCAGAGACCACTTTAGGTAAGAATTTTGGATGAGTACGGAGAACCACCTTGTCATGATGGAATACGGTGAACGGTGGATCCGCCACTAGGGCCTGAAGCTCACTGACTCGACGAGCTGACGTGAGGGCCACTAGAAAAACCACCTTCCAGGTGAGATACTTGAGTGGAGCCGTGTTGAGAGGTTCAAACGGAGGCTTCATAAGATGAGACAGGACAACATTGAGATCCCAAACCACAGGAGGAGGTTTGAGAGGAGGGTTGACATGAAAAAGTCCTTTCATAAATTTGGAAACCACAGGATGAGCAGACAAAGGTTTCCCTTGTAGAGGCTGATGGAAAGCCGCAATAGCACTCAGGTGGACTCGTATAGAGGTAGACTTGAGGCCAGACTGGGACAGGTGTAGAAGATAATCCAATACAGAAGATAGGGAAGCTCGCTGAGGTTCCGTGGCATTGGAAATACACCAGGAAGAGAATCTAGTCCATTTTTGGGAATAGCATTGTCGAGTAGCAGGCTTCCTGGAAGCCTCCAAGACCTCCCTCACTGCTTGAGAGAACTGGTGAGGAGTTATGTTGAAAGGAACCAAGCTGTCAGGTGGAGGGACTGCAGATTGGGATGAAGTAGTGAACCTTGATGTTGAGTGAGTAGTGAAGGAAACACTGGAAGAAGTACTGGCTCCCTGCTGCTGAGTTGAAGTAGAAGGGAGAACCAAGGTTGTCTGGGCCACCGAGGAGCAATCAGAATCATGGTGGCATGGTCTAATCTCAATTTGACTAGAGTCTTTTGAATGAGAGGAAAAGGAGGAAACGCATATAGGAAACGTTTGCTCCAATCCAGCAGAAAAGCATCTGCCTCTAGGCGATGAGGAGTGTAGATCCTGGAGCAAAATTGAGGCAGCTTGAAGTTGTGGGGGGCTGCAAAGAGGTCTATCTGAGGTGTCCCCCACTGAGCAAAGATCTGATGAAGGGGGTCGGAGTGGAGCGTCCATTCGTGAGGTTGAAGTAGACGACTCAATTTGTCTGCCAAGACGTTGTCCTTCCCCTGAATGTAGACTGCTCTGAGGAAGGTGTTGTGGCGAACCGCCCAATCCCAGACTCGAAGAGCTTCCTGACAAAGAGGGGCCGAGCCCGTGCCCCCTTGTTTGTTGACATAATACATGGCGACCTGATTGTCTGTGCGAATAAGGACCACCATGTCGTGAAGCAGATGTTGAAAAGCTTGGAGAGCATTGAAGATGGCCCTGAGCTCCAGAAGATTGATTTGATGGAGTCGTTCCGCACTGGTCCAGAACCCCTGAGTGCGAAGACCATCCAGATGGGCCCCCCATGCATAGTTCGATGAATCGGTCGTTAGAACTTTCTGATGGGGAGGAGAATGAAACAGCAAACCTCTGGATAGATTCGAAGAGGTCATCCACCAGAGAAGAGACTGCCGTAGAGCAGGAGTGACCACAATGTGACGAGATAACGGGTCGGACACCTGAGTCCACTGAGATGCCAGAGTCCATTGAGGGATCCTGAGATGTAGTCTGGCAAAAGGCGTCACATGAACTGTAGATGCCATGTGGCCTAAAAGGACCATCATGTGTCTCGCTGAGATGAATTGGCGAGAAGACACTGACTGGCAGAGTAGAAGAAGAGCATGTAAGCGTGGAGGAGGAAGGAATGCTCGAAGTTGAATGGTATCCAGGACAGCCCCTATGAAGGGGAGAGACTGGGTGGGCTGAAGATGGGACTTTGGAAAGTTGATCTCGAAGCCCAAGCTCTGCAGAAAACAAATGGTAGTCAAGGTCGCCGAAATGACCTTGGGAGCGGACGGGGCCTTGATGAGCCAGTCGTCGAGGTATGGGAACACCTGGAGACCCATGTTCCGGAGTGCAGCGGCCACCACTACGAGACACTTCGTGAAGACTCTGGGCGACGAAGATAGGCCGAAGGGAAGCACTCGATACTGCAGATGCAGATGTCCCACCCGGAATCTGAGGAACTTGCGGGAGGCCGGATGAATCGGGATGTGAGTGTAGGCCTCCTTGAGATCCAGAGAGCATAACCAATCGTTCTGCTCGATTAGGGGATAAAGAGAGGCAAGGGTCAGCATGCGGAACCGTTCCCTGACCAAAAACTTGTTGAGGACCCGAAGGTCCAAAATGGGACGCAGATCGCCCGTCTTCTTCGGGACCAGGAAGTACCGGGAGTAAAACCCCTGGTTTTGTTGATCCACCGGTACCGGCTCGACGGCCCGAAGCCGGAGCAAAGCCTGAGCTTCCTGGAGAAGAAGAGCGGTCTGTGTGGAGTTGGAAGGATACTCTCTTGGAGGATGGTCCGGGGGGACCCGTTGGAAATGAAGAGAGTATCCCTCTCTTACGATGGAGAGGACCCAGAGGTCCGTGGTGATCGCCTCCCATCGATGACAAAAATGATGGAGGCGACCCCCTATGGGAAAATATGGGGTAGACAGAACGAGATCGGTTATGCTCCCTGGAGGAGAGTCAAAAAGGCTGAGTAGCCTTGGGAGCAGCCGGCATCTGAGGCTTTTGCTGAGTCTTCTGAGGCGGCTGTCGCTTTGCAGGCTGTCTCGCAGGAGGGGCCTGCCTCGGTTGATAACGCCTTTGGTAAATTATAGGCGGTCTAGAAGGACGAGACTGTTGTGGTTTAGGCTTAGGCCTCATGATAGACTGGAAAGATTTTTCGTGGTCTGACAGTTTTTTAGTAACAGTCTCGACAGACTCATCGAACAGATCCGCTCCCGCACAAGGCACATTTGCAAGTCTGTCTTGGAGATTCGGATCCATATCAATGGTGCGAAGCCAAGCCAGTCGACGCATGGCGACCGAGCAGGCCGCAGCACGAGCCGAGAGCTCGAAAGCATCATAGGAGGATTGCATCAATTGGAGGCGCAACTGGGACAGGGTCGCCACCACCTCCTCAAACTCAAACCGAGCCTCAGCATCGATGAAAGGTGTGAACTTGCGGAGTACCGGCAAGAAAAAATCCAAATAGGACGAGAAGAAAAAATTGTAATTGAGCACTCGAGTCGCCATCATTGAATTTTGATAGATACGTCTACCAAACTTATCCATCGTTCTCCCTTCCCTGCCAGGAGGCACGGAAGCATAGACTTGGGAGGGGTGCGAACGTTTAAGGGAAGATTCGACTAGGAGGGACTGGTGAGAGAGTTGAGCTCCCTCAAACCCCTTGTGGTGCACGATGCGGTATCGAGCATCCAACTTGCTAGGTACCGCAGGTATGGAATACGGTGTCTCCAAACACCGCATGAGAGTCTGGTCAAGTAACTTATGCAGGGGAAGCCGAAGTGTCTCCGCCGGAGGATGAGGTAAATGCATGGTGTCCAGATACTCCTTAGAGTACTTCGACCCAGTATCTAAGGTCACATCCAAGTCATCCGCCATCTGTCTGAGAAAGGATGAAAAGGAAAGTTGGTCCGCCAAGGCCGGCCGGCGAGACGGACTAGAAGACGTGGAAGCCTCCGGTTCCAGGGAGAGCTGAGAGCGGCATGGAGAGTATGAGGTAGATGGTTCTTCATACTCCGGTCCCTCTGGCTGGGATAAATCTGAGGATGAGTATCCCATACGCTGCATTTTCTTCTGTGGAGACACCTCTGAATGACGCGAGGAGTGTCTAGAAGAATGTCGAGATCGATGCCCCTCCCGATGCCGGGATGGGGAACGTGATCTTCGATGCATCGATCGATCCCTTGAAGCCTCGAAGGAATGGATTGGACTCGATGCAGTGGAGCGCATGGGAGGCAACGATGCCGACTCACGCAGTGCCACCCAAGTCTGGTATGGAGTGCGAAAGAACTCCTCCTGCGATGCAGTATGCCCAGGACTCCGATTATCAGGGGCCGATGTAGTACCCTGGTGACGTGGAGGTGTAATGGGCTCTAAAGGCGGCATGTCAGAAAGGGAAGCCCGCCTAGTGGGTTCCGCCGCCCTCCGCCGCTCCCCCTCGTCGAGCAGGGAAATCGAACGACGAGGAGGAGGAGGAGGGGGCGGACCGCTCTTCGGGACCGGGACCGTAGTATCGCCTTGAATATTAGCGATAAGCCTCGGTCCCATCGTCCGCATGAGCTCAACAAATTGAGCTTCGAGCAGGGATTTAAGCGATGCCGATATGGAGGGATCCGCACCGAAAGGGGGTCCTCCTGCACGGTCATCGCGTTCCTTCGTGGTCGAGTGCTTCTGCTTGGTAGCTTTGGGCACTTTTATGACCACGGGAGGAACAGTGGAAGGCGGTACCTGAACCGAGGAGACGGGAGCAGGAACCGATGCAGAAGCCGGTGTGAACGATGCTGGCTTCACGATGCTCGATGCATGAGTCGCAGATGCAGGCTTCGAACAGACCGGTGAAACATCTGTCGAGGTCGAAGCAGATGGCTCCTTAGAAGACTCCATCTTAAACATGGACTCCCAAAGTAAGCAGCGCCGTTTAAAAGAGCGCGCTGTGAGCGTGGAACAAGGCCGGCACGATTTCGGAACGTGTTCTGGACCAAGACACTGAAGACAGCGCCGGTGTGGGTCCGTCAACGAAATCGCACGCTGGCACTTGCTGCACTTTTTAAAACCGGTGATAGGCCGGGACATAGGCCGGAAAAGTGACGTTGCTAGGTCGAAGGAGCTAGGTCGCAGCCACGAGGCCGGCCCGGCCGAACCGCCGGACGAAATAATTGTAACTTTTTTTTTTTTTTTTTTTTAATAGAAATAAAAGTCAAAGAAAGTAAGTAAAACAATAAAATGCGGGGAAAGAAGGCAAAATACTGAAATTTCAGTCAGCGCAGAATTGAAGAGAACTTCTCAGCTCCGCGGAAAGAAAAGAACTGAGGAGACGCGCCCGGTACATCGGGCGGGAAGGCACTGGCGCATGCGCGGTGCGGGCATCTCGAAACTTCTGAGTTTCTTCAAGCAAGACATGCTTGCAAGATGTCCGTATCGGGGCTCTGTCGGATGACATCACCCACTAGTGAGAATACCTGCCTGCTTGTCCTGGGATAACAGGTACAAGTGAATTGATTTTTTATTCTATCTATAATTTAAAAAACTAGGGACACACTCAAAGATATAGGGAAAAACTTTTTAAACCAACAGGAGGAAATTTTTTTCACTTAGAGAATAGTAAGCCTCTGAAATGCGTTACCGGAGGATGTAGTACTCGTAACAGGGCGGATAGGTTTAAAAAAAGGTTTGGACAAGTTCCTTGAGAAAAAGTCCATAGTCTGATATTGAGAGACATGGGGGAAGCCAATACTTGCCTGGGATCAGCAGCATGGAATGTTGCTACAGTATAATCTCGTTATAACAGACTTGCTTATAACAGAATATCGTTTATAGCTGACGAGGTCCGCTGGTTCCGGCCGTGCGCTTTTATGGACATGCAGAAAATCACTGCATATAGTGGACTCGCACATAATGGACTTTTGCATATAATGGACAAACAATTTGGTCCCCAGAGCCACTTTTAGTTGTAGTTTTGTTCAGCTATAACGGACATGCAGGCTTTGCCTACAAGGTGCGTGGCATGCTGGTGATATAGTATATAGGAGGCACGCGTAAAGTTTAAGTTCGCCTGCTTCTGCTTTAAAGTACTATACGGACTAGCCCCTAAATACATAACTGACCTTTTCTCCTTCTCTGCCAACAGGCTTAAGAGAAGCTCACATTCGAACTTCGTTCCCCCCCCCCCCCCCAGTTAGAGGATGTAAACTCAAAAAACACCATCAACACTTTTTCTCACATCAGGCAGCATTATGGGGTAAAGATCTAGAACAATTGCTTTCGCCCACTACTTATGAGGAATTCAGGAAGCGCCTAAAAACATATCTGTTCCTAAAGTATCTAGACAACTGAACCGTACAACTCTTTCTCTTCAATAACGGTTCTCTTGACCTATTAACCACTTTCTTCCACCTCTGTTTTCTATCTATTCAATCAATTTGTACCATCTTTTAATCTTTGAAAACCGCATAGAACTTCACGGTCCTGCAGTATATAAACTGTTATTATTATTATTATTATCATCAAAATGCAGCCCAGAAGAAAATGACAGAGTATTTTTCTTTCCAGTATAGTATGACATAATGCTTTAGAACAGGGGTGTCCAACCTTTTAGCTTCCCTGGGCCGCATTGGCCCCAAAAAATGTTTTGGGGGCCGCACACACGCTGCAGCAAGACAGAGGAGGGAGCCGGCAAGACGGTAAACACCCAGGGCAGCAAAGGAAAACACTGCATTGCCCTTGACCGGAGCCACACAAAATACTTCACAGGGCCGCATGCGGCCCTCGGGCCACAGGTTGGACACCTCTGCTTTAGAACATCTTTTAGTATTCTGGTTTTGCAATCTTTTCATGCTGAGTTTTGTTATTGATGTTGCCAATATGCTTGTGTAGTGACTGTTGTTCATTGATTGTACGTTGTTTCAAGCTGACCTAAATAAAGTTTTTAAAAAATGCAACTCTGGATATAATGGACTCTGGATATAATAGACTGTTTTTTCCAGGTCCCGTGAAGTCCGTTATAATGAGATTATACTGTACTACAGTAGAATCTCAATTATTTAGCACCCATGGGGATTAGTGAATGCCAGATAACTGTTTTTCCAGTTGCCTGAGTTACTGTATAATACAGTATTGTGCAAGGAGTGTCTGCCATATCTCAATTCCCTCCCTTCCTCAACCACAAGGCACCAGCATGGCAGCAGTGCCGCAAACTCCCTTCCCTCCCTCAAGCCCCGAAGCAGCAGAAGTAGGTTATGGTCATGAGCTGCAAACCCCCTCCCTCCCTCCCTTCCTTACTTCCCCGAAGTGGCAGCCAATCAGCAGGAGGCTGCGCTCAAAACAGGCTGCTCATGGCCAGCCCCAGCAGGGCCTTTCCTCTTACGCATCACTTCCGATGCGGCAAAGGAAAGACCCTGCCGAGGCTAGCCATGAGCAGCTTGTTTTGAGCGCTGCCTCCTGCTGACCAGCTGCCACTCTGGGTAATGAAGGGAGCGAGCGAGCGGGTTCATGGCTCAGGACCACTGCCTGCTTCTGCTACTTCAGGGCTTGAGGGAGGGAAGGGGGTTCACAGCTCAAGACCGCTGCCACTTCAGGGGACTTTTTTTCACCATTTTTTGCTGGTTGGTTGAGACTGCCAGTTAACTGAGTACCGGTTAACTTAGAATCTACTGTATTTCAGTTTTTGCCAGGTACTTTTGACCTGGATTAGCCACTATAGAAATAGGATACTGGGCTAAATAGACCTTTGGTCTGATCCAATATGGCTATTTTTGTTTTCTTGTTTAGTAAACGTAACCAAATCTGAAAATATCTTTAAAGTACCAGTTTCTATATACAAATGTAAAAACATACATATTCACAAGTTCCCCCTATCACCCCCTCACACACACTCCCCAATCCTTCCATTCAGCATCTCCCATCTGCATCTTTTCCATCTATGGTCCCTTTTTTTCCTCTCATCCTTTCATTTAGCATGTTCCTCTTCCATCCAGTGTGTTCTCCCTACCTTTCCATTCAACTGTTCCCTTCCCCTGTTTCTTCTCTTTGGCTACCTTGGTTTAAATCTGCTGCTTCTGATCTACAGTAGTAGCGTCAAGAAGAAACACGTGCAGGGCCGCTCTGCTCAGATACACACTGTCAGCTGTGTCGGTCCTCTGCCCCCTCCGATATCAATTCCTGTTCCAGGGCAGAGGACTGGCACAGCGACAGTGTGTGCCTGAGCAGAGCGGCTCTGCGTGTGTTTCTTCTTCTTGCCGCTAGAAGTAAGCATGTAAAATCTGTAAGCAATGCTCACAAAAAAGTACATTTCTATAACAGAAACAGTTCCAACTGTTGCAGCACACATGCACCAATATACATCAACATGACAATTAACAAATTGCACTTAACTGTTTTTCTTCTCATCTCCTCTCCCAATCACAGACATAGATATACACCTTTATAGAAAATACAGCTACGCATGTGCACACAAATACATAAGCAAACAATCACAGACACATAACTCGTAATATGCTAGCTCACAGATGCAAACAGAAACATACAGATGCACAAGTTCATACAGATACGTACACGAACAAGTATGTACAGATACGCACATGCACAAAGAAGTTGGACAGAATTTCATCAGCAATATTCTGCATGCTCCTCCCTAGTTGAATTTCAAAAATTACAATTACATCAAAGTGATTCTAAAGTACATTAGTAGATAGGAATGTGCATGACGCACAGGTCTCTTAACACTGCTGTATTCTTCACATAGTCTAAATCATATACGTTATGACATCTCAAAACAGAAATAGCAAATTTAAAACAAGATTAACCAGTATGTATACTTCTTACATATTGTTCTCAACAGTTTTAATTACTCTGATATTTATTTTCTTTCATATTCAACTAGGTGAACTGTAAGCATCTAATCAGATAGGAATTCTTTGGTGACAAAGAATTTCTAAATCACATTTTCCATAGCTTACTATCTCTAAGTAACACAGAAGTTTTGTACAAATGCAATCTTTAGGCATTTCCCAGTGATATGCAAAGACAGTCAATAGTATCTTTACACAAAGTAAAAGCCATAATTTATTTATTTAACAATTTATATACCGCATAAAACTATGCGGTTTACACCTTGCTTACATACATATTATCCTGGTTGCCTAGTCATTGAACACGTGACACAAACAATAGACAAACCAGGACTTGAAGTATGGGACAGCAATTTTGGTAGCAATAATGAACTTAAAATGTTTGATTTTGAGGTAAATACCATTTTCCACATACTTTTTCAATACAATTATGAAACTTTGGAATGCCCTGCCTGGCATTCTGCGATTTTGTGCGGGGAAGATCAATTTTAAGAAAATGTTAACACAGCTTTTTGTCAATGCCTTCCTATGCTAATGTTTCAATAGTCTCTTCAGTTTTAAGATATAGTGTTAATATTTTTGCCTTGAATTTAATATTCAGTGCTTTTTTACATTATAATTGTTGAAATTCTGATTTGATGTCTGTATTGATATTATATTATTTTCCACAGGGGGGATGGGAAACTTACGATATTATTCCTTCTGAGTTTGGTTAAGCCAGAAGTCACAGTCAGTCTATGTATCCCATTAATATATACAGTGGTACCTCAGTTTACAAGTGCACCGGTTTGCGAGTGTTTTGCAAGACAAGCAAATAATTTGCAAACTTGTGCCTCGTAAACCGAGCGCGCCTCGATTTGCGAGGGCCCCCCCCGTGAACCGGCACCCTCCCCCCCGCGATCCGGCACCCCCCCCGCCGCCATCCGGCACACCTCCCCCCCGCTGCCATCCGGCACCCCCCCGCCGCGACCTGAGGTCCCCCCAACCCACCCGAACCCTCTTCTTACTTTGATGTAGCCTCCGCACCATCACCAGCATGTCCTGTGCTGGTGACGGTGCCCCAAAAGATCTGCCTCCTGTGCTGGGCCTTGAGCATGTGTGCATGCTCAAGGCCTAAGAGTTCACATCGAACGTGAACTCTCATGTCGAACGTGAACTCTCAGGCCTTGAGCATGCGCACATGCTCAAGGCCCAGTACAGGAGGTAGATCTTCGGGCACCGGCACCAACGCACAGGACATGCTGGTGCTGGTGCGGAGGCTACATCAAAGTAAGAAGAGGGTTCAGGTGGGTTGGGGGGACCTCAGGTCGCGGCGGGGGGTGCCCGATGGCGGCGGGGGGTGCCGGATTGCGGGGAGGAGGGTGCCAGTTCACGGGGGTGCCTTCGGGGGGGAGCAATGCCGGTTTTCGTGGAGGGTGGGAACCTATCAAAGCGAGTTTCCATTATTTCCTATGGGGAAACTCGCTTTGATAAACGAGCATTTTGGATTACAAGCATGCTCCTGGAACGCATTATGCTCATAATCCAAGGTACCCCTGAAAAATTTCTACTTCTATGAAAACAGTCTAATTTCTGCAGTTCTACCTCCATTTCTGATGGGTCCATGCTCAAAATATTTGTGGTAGATGAAACTACCACAAATCCAGCATGCTCAGAATAATGAGTATGCAAATTCATACTGTGTTAAAATTACAGCAGTAATATGTTGCTTATTATTCTGTGGTATTTTCCTGGCAGTGCCTGAGATAAGATGACATTTAAAAAAAAAAAAGACACACACACATCGGGCAACTCACTTCTGCACTTCTACCCTTTAAAAAAATGGCCCCGACCTCCAAAACTCTAGTCTTGGTAGTCCAGTGGGAGCCCCCCCCCAGAGAGGCCCAGAGCCAGACTCCTCCCCTGAAGCAGTCCCATAAACACACCTTGATCCTGACACAGACATCCTTGCAAGGTAGGCCCAGAGAAACCCCTTCCCCCCCAGGGCCGAGACATACCTTAACAAAACCAAGAGGAAGACAGCATCCCTCCTTCCTCTGGAGCATCAGCTAATCACTGAGTGGTGCAGGACCAGGCAGAAGTGCAAAGGTCGCGCTCCTGCGTCGTGCCGCTCTGCTACCAAAGCCAGCCATCCAGCAGGAGAGAGCGATGGACCACCACAACTTTAAAAAGGTACTGGGGGGCTGCAGGCGGTTTCAGGGCTGTGGGCGGGCTTCTTCAGGCTTCCCAGCACCAGATGCACCCCCCTGTAGAGAAGGAAATTTTTTTTCCTTCTCTACAGGGGAGTGCGTCTTATGGACAGATGCAGCTTATAGAACGAAAAATACGGTACTTCATGTTGTAGCTTTATTTCATCTCTTCTCATTCTAGTTTTGCCAATACCTCTGGAGTTATTAAAAATCTCAATCCTAACAGGCTGGCTCTGCTTTCAAATTTTGGCCACAGTTTCACCATCACTAAACACATATCTATTTTCAGACTACAAAACAAAACAAACAAAAAAAAATTTCTGCCAAAATCAGGTACCGGTAAATACAGATTTTCATTTCCAAATTTATCACCAATATCTATATCTATATCTATATATATATATATATATATATATATAAAATCGGAGGTATGTATGTGTGTATGTATGTGTGTGTGTATGTGCCGTGATCACGCAAAAATGGCTTGACCGATTTGAACGAAACTTGGTATGCAGATCCCTCACTACCTGGGATGATATGTTCTGGGGGTCTCGTGGCCCACCTGCACACGTGGGCGGAGCTACAAACATAAAATCAGATTTCACCCATTCATGTCAATGGAAAAAATGTAAAAAGCTGCCATTCTCACAGTAATTCAAAAACGGCTTGACCGATTTGAACGAAACTTGGTATGCAGATCCCTCACTACCTGGGATGATATGTTCTGGGGGTCTCGCAGCCCACCTGCATACGTGGGCGGAGCTACAAACATAAAATCAGATTTCACCCATTCATGTCAATGGAAAAAATGTAAAAAGCTGCCATTCTCACAGTAATTAAAAAACGGCTTGACCGATTTGAACGAAACTTGGTATGCAGATCCCTCACTACCTGGGGTGATATGTTCTGGGGGTCTCGCGGCCCACCAGCACACATGGGCGGAGCTACAAACAGAAAATCAGATTTCACCCATTCATGTCAATGGAAAAAATGTAAAAAGCTGCCATTCTCACAGTAATTCAAAAACGGCTTGACCGATTTGAACGAAACTTGGTATGCAGATCCCTCACTACCTGGGGTGATATGTTCTGGGGGTCTCGCGGCCCACCTGCACACGTGGGCGGAGCTACAAACATAAAATCAGATTTCACCCATTCATGTCAATGGAAAAAATGTAAAAAGCTGCCATTCTCACAGTAATTCAAAAACGGCTTGACCGATTTGAACGAAACTTGGTATGCAGATCCCTCACTACCTGGGATGATATGTTCTGGGGGTCTCGCAGCCCACCTGCATACGTGGGCGGAGCTACAAACATAAAATCAGATTTCACCCATTCATGTCAATGGAAAAAATGTAAAAAGCTGCCATTCTCACAGTAATTCAAAAACGGCTTGACCGTTTTGAACGAAACTTGATATGCAGATCCCTCACTACCTGGGGTGATATGTTCTGGGGGTCTCGCGGCCCACAACTCTATGTTGCTTGCTCAAGGGTGGGTTCACCCAAGAATTTATATGTTCTTGCTCTAGGAGGTGAAACTAAAAATGTTGTTTATAATCACGTTTTGCGTTAGTTGTATTGTATTCATTTTGTCAAATATTTCACATTATAATTTGAATATTGTACTTTTTATTAAGCTGTAAAAAAATAATTTCATTCACTACTATAAAGTATCTTTATTTGAATCCATTTACAGTGTTATTGCTATAATTAAATACCCGTGCAACGCCGGGGCATCAGCTAGTCAATTATATTTATTTAACAAAAAAAGATATAGTAAGAATAATTTAGATGTACATTCTACTCCCCTTCAAGCTCAAAGAAACTTCCATGTAAAAATACATATTTCTGGATTTAAACCTTCCTCCACTGCTGTGACACTTCTTCCAGTTCAATAATTTTTATTAAGTATTTTAAAGGATACAAGAATCATTTAAAGTACATAGAAACAAAATAAAGCTTTCTGTATATAAAATATATAAATCTATGTTTAACTGTATAGGAGCAAAGGCTCCAATTATTAAAAATGTATGTAAGGGATATATAAGATAAAGATGAGAGAGAGCAGTAAAGGAAAAAGGAAAGAAAAATGAAAGAGAGAAGAGAGGAGAAGAAAAGGATAACAGGAGTGTCTAAGAAGATGAGCGTACATAGGAATCTAAGAATGACCATGGAGATTTGTTGTATTTCAAGTTCATGCAGGTTCGGAATGTAACTCTCTTCTCATATGCATAGGATTCAAATCTTCTTCCACATGGAACTTTGCCTGTAATGATGAAGCCTTCATGATCATAAACAAAAAACATCATTTGTTTGACTTTTGATTGAGCTCGTCAAAATTTTTTTGGCCATAGGGAAGATGGAGGAAAATTTCATGGCGACACCAGAAAGTATTTCTTCACAGAGAGAGTAGTTGATCATTGGAACAAGCTTCCAGTGCAGTGAGGCAAACAGTGTGCCAGACTTTAAGAATAAATGGAATACCTATGTGGGATCCCTATGAGGGTCGAGTTAAGGAAATTGGGTCATTAGGGAATAGACAGGGGGTGGGTCAGTAGAGTGGGCAGACTTGATGGGCTATAGCCCTTTTCTGCCGTCATCTTCTATGTTTCTATGGAGCTCTCCACTCGTCATTGAAAAACTACACAAATACGGCTCCCTACAGTCCAGACACGAGTCCACCAGACTTCGACCTTTTTGCAAAGTTGAAGCAACCTATGTATGGACATCATTTTGCATCTTTGGAAGAGCTTTTTTCTGCCGGTACCCGAGCCATTCGGCAACTGAACACAAACGGTGTCTTGGATGGAATAATGAAGCTTCCCAGACGTTGGGACTCGGTCATTGCAAAGCAGGGAGACTATATTGAAGGACTGTAAAGAAATACTTGGAAAAAAAATAGTGTGTATTATTTATGAAATGACCCTCGTATTACTAAATTGTTCAGTGTTGAAGTCTACCGATCTCTTATGCATAGTTATGCCCCAAACTGGTCAAACAGTTCATACAACTTTGTACTATCATTATACTAAATGGAAATATTTGCTCAGCAGCCTTGTGAATAGATTACATATAGCTGCAAAGTTTGCATTAACTCTGCCCTCTCATAGCAAACACCTAAAATGCTATGAACAGCCTAATGGCTCATTGGTAATACTGGGTTCTGCTATATGGGAGACGTGAATTTGATTCCTGAGCTCCCTTGGATAATCCTTAACAGTCTCAGAAGGAAAATACTATCACCTTCATTCAATGAAATTGTAACTTCTCTTCATCTGTTAACCGCATAGAACTTCCATGGTAATGCGGTATACAAGAATAAAGTTATTATTATTATTATTCTAGTTAGGTTTGAAGTACACATATACCAGGTTCCAGAGTACTGTCAGAGGCTAACCGAAAGAATGAAAAAAAAAAATTGGCTGCAAATAAACTCATCAGGTTACTTTTACAAAGATGCAGTAGTGATTCCCAGCATGGCAAATGCGACACAGTCCCTACACTGAATAGAAGGGGCTGCATTGTATTTGACGCACAGGACTTGCTACTGAGGCTTTGTAATGCAGCAGAGGCCAGTTATGATCAAGCCGGATGACCAAAAGAATTAATTGAAAAGCAAAAACACTTTAAAAGGTTAGTTCATTTTAACCAATCACATCACTCCAGTGTTGTATAAACTTCACTGGTTGCCTGTGGACTAGCAAATTAAGTTTAAGTTGTTGTGCATAGTGTTTAAAGCTTGGCATGTAAAATCTCCAATGTACTTGGCAAACAAGTTAATGAGATACCACCCACAGAGATCTTTGCGTTCCTCTCAAAAGGAGCAGTTTTCATTGCCTGGTCTTGGTCAAGTTAAATTAGCCTTGACTAGAAATCGAGCTTTTTCTTATGTGGGCCCTTCATTGTGGAATTCTCAGTTTGACAAGTTTTTCGATGGCATTTTGTATTTTTCCTTTAATAGGAAACTGCTGAAAACAGTATTGTTCCAACAACACTACAGAATTGTAATGTCCGATCATAATGATGTATCATAATGAAAGAAAAAAAAAGGTATTGCAGATTGAATGGATTTCTAGTGTTGTTTTGTTAAAGTTAATATTGCAGCAATATGCTGATGCTATTTGTATCATACTTGTATATGCTTTAAATGTACACCGCTGAACACTTGACAACAGCGGTTAATCAAGAATAATAAATCCAAACTAAAAGAAAACTTCCATCACATCTTTTTTTAAATCAGGCTTTGAAATATTAGGTATACAGTCCGTTCTTGTTATTTGCAGTAGTATGGTTCCTGAAAGTGTCCACAAACCGCGAAATCACTAAAAACCAAATCCGAGTTTATGGGAAAATAGAGGTTAGGTTCCAGCAGTACACATTGCGCTTCAAAACCGCAGAAAGTGAACAGTGAATCAATGGACTAACAGCAAAAAATATAAAGCGTCTCCAAAATATACAAAACGCAGTAATCAGACTATTGCAGAACCTTCACATCCCCAATTCAATATCCCAGCCACTAGCATCAGTCCACTGGCTACCCATAACCAAACGCTGTATCTTCAAAGGCTTAGTACTTGCATTCAAGTCCTTACACAACATGGCGCTCAGCTGCATATCAACCAAACTCCCACCTTATGTCCCAAACAGAGCCCTCTGCTCCCAGGAGGAAACACGTCTTTAAATACCCCTTGGTCGGAGCTTCCAACTAGAAAGTGCCAGACGAAGGTCAGACTCTTACTTCTTACCAAAGTACTGGAATCAACTACCTCCTAACATCAAATCCCTTAACGGACTTCTGAGCTTTAGAAAAGCAATAAAAATCCACCTTTTCACCTGACTTCTCAAGACAAGCAAGCATTCAGACTATTACTCACTGTATTCTTAATAGATATTCAACTGACTCTCTCCCTGTAAATACTTCAGGCTCCAAGTGTCTGCTAATACAGAACAATTGAACTAGACGCATCTCACGGTACCCTATTGCCTTAGTCTTCTGTTCCCTGTTGTTAATTGTTATGTGTGTTATTGCTATCTGTTATATATGTTACCATGTAACCCATTCTGGCCTCCTTGTGGAGGATGGGCTATAAATCAAATTAAATAAAATAATAAATATTTGGGAAAAAGAGAGATTACGTACTTACTCTGGTAAGCTTTTTTCCAGTAGATAGGGGGGACATTCTAGACCAGTGGTTCCCAACTCTGTCCTGGAGAACCACCAGGCCAGTCGGATTTTTGGGATAACCCTAATGAATATGCAAAGGGCAGATTTGCATGCCTGTCACCTTCATTATATGCAAATCTCTCTCATGCATATTCATTAGGGCTATCCCAAAAACCCAATAAGCCTGGTGGTCCTCCAGGACAGGGTTGGGAACCACTGTTCTAGACAAGTGGGTAGTATTCCAATGATCGCGTGCCATATGAAGAAGGAATCCAATCTGGATTTTATCTCCAACTCTGATCTACTTCAGTGTGCTCTTGCCAAGCACCGAGCACCATTTTACAAATGTGAAATAGAGATACCAATGGCATGAAGACCATAAACACATGTTCTACTCAAGAATAAACATAAAAACAACTAGAAACAGGCAACAAATGTACCAAAAGGATCTCTAAACGACCCCTGCATAAAACAAGAGGCATCCCAGCCCAAGGGCTGACTAACATCCAAGAAGCAACTTGGAGAAGATAAACGAACAGTTGACAGGCACAGGAAGGGCAGGGTGGGCATCTAGAATGTCTCCCCCTATCTACTGGAAAAGAGCTTACCAAGATAAGTACATAATCTTTTTCCAGTGCAATAGTTGGATGTACCAAAGGAGTCCCTAAATGCCAGAGTGGACTAACTGCGCCAACCCAGAAAACCGAGGACCCGAAGGCAGAGTCCTGTCTCACCACCACATCCACTCTAATACTTGGCAAACGTGCACAAAGAGGACCATTTTGCTGCCATGCAGGTTTCCACAAGGGAGACCACACTAACTTTGGTCCACGAAGAAGCCATAGTCCTAGATGAAAGCACCTTAACGGAGACAGGAGACAGTGAGTCCCAGCCAGAATATAAGCTGACAAAATGGCCCTACGGATCCATCTGAAAATGGTGGCCTTGGAAACAGGAGGGCCCCTTTCAACAGAATGAGTCAGCACAAACAGAAGGTCAGAGAGACAAAAGTTGTTAGTAATTTCTAGGTAGCGAAGAAGCACCCTGATCACATCAAGTTTCTTCAAGATAAATCTTGTGGCCTAGAACCAGTAGGCTGAAAAACAGACAACGCACCTCCTGATGAGCATGGAAGCCGAAATCAACTTCGGCAGGAATTAAGGAACCCTGTACATGGAAGACCAGATACCAAGAATCAGTAGAACGGCTCTCAACAAGAAAGAGCCTGAAGTTTGGAGACACGGCTCGCTGAAGTACACTTCTCCCTTCATATTCGCGGTTTCAGCAATCGCGGTTTTGATTATTCACGGTTTTTAGCTTGCTGGCTCCTCCCCCCAAATTATTTCAGCTTGCATAGAAAAATCGCTGATTCCCAGCACTTTCTTCATTGTGTTTTGCCTCTCCTTCAGGAACAGTCCAGGTCTCCCACCGTGTTATTTGCAGTTTCACCATATTCACGATGGTTTTTAATAGAAAACAGCAAATAACATATGAAAAAGTTATTCACAGTTTTTCTGTATTTGCAGTTCTGTTAATTCCCTATCACAGCGAATACGGAGGGAGAAGTGTAACATCGACCAGAAAGACAACCAGGAAAGTCAAGGCCAAGAGGGAAGTATCCTAAATAGGCTCAAAGAGTGCTGTGGTAAAGCCAGACAGCACCCGGTTGAGGTCCCACAAAGGGAACAGTGGTTTCATCAGTGGTTCAATGCAAAGAGCCCCTTGCGGAAATCAGGCAATCGCAGGTTGAAACGCCCAAGACTAAGGATAGTCCTGGACTCTAAAACAAGAGAGCCCAGCCACTTGGACACAAAGAAATGCCACAGTGAGGCATGTATCTAGAAAAGCCAGAAGGCAGGCGAGAACCACTGAAATCAGAGCGGAATACAGCTCCGACTGTTCCTGGTCATACCAATGCTGGAAAGTCTGCAATGCTCCAGTGTATGCAGACAGTAGTTGACTGCATAGACTTGAGAACCGTGACAAGAACTACCTCTGAATAGCCTTTGTGCGCTAAAGTTGCGGACGCAAAAGCCATGCCGTAAGAGCAAAGCGACCAGTGTCCAGAGGTCGGATTCTGAGAAAGCCGGTCTGGAGAGGAAAAGAACTAAAGGCTGCAACCTCTGCCAAGATACAGCAGATCTGTGTACCATGGCCTGCGAGCCCAGTCCAGAGCCATCAGAATGACACAGTCTAGAAGGGCTGCTATCCCCTGAATGACACGGCCTATCATGAGCCAGGGAGGAAAGACATAAAGGGGAACTTATGAAAAAAAAAGATTGCTAAAAATCCTAAATGGCTTCTGCTAAGAAATTCACACCAAAATCATGATATTTTTCATATATAGCAAACAGTAAAAATGGAAATTTTAGGATTTTTCAGGTGACCAGTGCTGAAATGCTGGAAATGTGCTACAGCCTGCCACAGCTCTCTTACAGTAGCTGGAATCAGAGAACCACTGACTCATGTTTGAAATGCCTCCATGATTCTGATCTTCAGGCTGCCAGTTAGCCTCCATGCCTGACTGCACCTCCACCCCTGCAGACCGACACACACACTCAGGAGTGGGCAGAGTCTCCTAGGTATGCCAACACCTTGCGCCAAACTTAGTCTTGCAGAAGGAGAAACTGGGACAGCCCTAACTCCTCAGAAGCAGATGCAGGCTGGCTGACAGGTACCCACTGAGATTGTGTTCTCCATGCAGACAGAGCTGAAAGCGCTCCAAACACAAGAAATCCTAAAAAAAGGGACAAAAACACCAAATAAAATAATAAAACGGAGGGAGCAGAACAAACACACTCCTGCTGGCATGTGTGCAGAAGGGAAAAATTGTAGGTGGAGTTACAGAGTACACTAAAGTAGAGCAGAGTCAAAGAGAAAAAAATCCAGATTAGATTCCTTTCTGCATATGGCACACGGCCATTGGGATATTACCCATTTGTCTAGAATGTCTCCTTTATTGGACTGGAAATACATGGAGCAACACTTGTAATACCTGTAATTCACTTTCCAGATGCTTGATAGCCATATCTGGAACAAAGCATTAGTCCGCGAATACACGAACACAGTGATGCAAATGAGGAATATTGGTTACAATTGATGCAACGGCAGACAGGCAAAATAGCACATCATGAGCGCACAAATAATGAGAACGGACCGTGGGGTATAAATTTTTAAAATAACAAATTTTATCTGGATATATAGGCCAGAGGCTGAATGTTCTCACTCTTTTCCATGACACTCCCACTAAAGTTGAAGAGTAAGGGAGGAGGAAAGGAGAAAGATTACCATCATAACAGGTCCCCCCCTCCCCCCCATCAAACTCCTGTAGGGCCTGATTTATTTGGATTTAGCTGAAGCCTTTTTCTGTCACTATGAAGAAAGAAAAAGAAAAAAAACCCTCAGTATATCAATTATCTCAATACCATCCCACAACCTAGAAAATGCTGGCAACAGCCCCTCAAAAGCTGCACATTAAGTGACTGCTTCCTTTTCCCAGCTCTCACTATGATCTGGATCCTCACTAGTCTCTCTCACTCATCAGTCTTCCTAACTCAACCCCCCACCCCCCAAGAAATCAGTAATCTCCCTTATTTCTCCTGTCATTCATGAACTCCTCCCCCAAATCTCCTTACCAGTCATCCCTTTCTTCCCCAAGAACTAGTCACTCATCTAACTCTGCCTGCTCCCTCTGCCAGACTCCTTTACCTTGCTGACTGTGCTGCCACCCTGATACCTACATGGCATTATCTGGTCTGGCACTACATAGCTTTCAATTAGCTTAAGTCATACACTGCCTTAATTTCTGTGCTAGTTTCAAAAGAACATGAGACTAGCATAGAAATTCAGGTAATGCACAGCTCAAACTCACTGAAAGCTGCAGTGTGTCAAGCCAAAATGCGTAACTGTTCCACCAGAAGCTGAAGCAAGTGAAGTTAAATCTCCGGTGTCATGGTGAAGGTTCAGATCATCAGGCTAACCTGGCACAAATATTTTATCAAACTCTGGCTTGTATTCCATTCTTTAGATACATTACACAACAAGTGAGTTTAAGAGCACGAACATCTGTTGGTCCATACATACAATGATGCAGGACAGGCCACACAAGCATGGCCAAGAGCTCTTACTCAGGTAGCTCATGGTTAAGGACCTGGAAACAACCTCCCATTTCTAATTACACAGTGATATGAACTGAGGAACAGAAGCAGTAAGTATCCATGCTCCCCCTAACAGTTGTTGCTCATGTTGTCCTTCTAAAAATTTGGAGGGGAAAGGGGGGGTTGAAGGGTAGGAAAGCCATACACTGCACAGCGCAGTGTCCATAAATCTAAAGCAGGAATAGTAAAAAGCAGTAAAAGTCTATAGAGCAGTTTGAGTCAGAGAAACAACAGACAGACACTACCGCCATTGTTATCATTCGTTTCCTTCAGTAGACACCGAGAACCCAAATGCGGCATCATTTTGTGCTGTCACATCTGCTCCGTAAAGCTTTGTAAAAGTATGGATAGTGGATCATGTAGCTGCCCTACAAATCTCCTCAGGCAGAAATGCCCAGACTCTGCCCATGAAGAAGCCACACTTCTAGTGGAATGCACTCTCAAAGCTATCTGTGGCTATTTCCTACAGCTAATGTATGCAGAGGCTGAAAGAGAGGCCTTAGAAGCTGACCTTCCCAGTTGACTAGGACTGGTTAGCACAAAAAGATGATCTGAGAGATGAAAATCAGTGGTCACCTCAAGGTAACAGAGCAAAATGCTCCTAACATCCAGCCATGCCAAAACATTGTCTTTTTTTCTTCAAACTCATGGGATGAACAGGTCCAAACCACTTTTGACAAAAAGACGGTACAGTACATAGAGACCCCAGCATCTGTAAATCTGAGGAACAACTCTCTGCATGAGAGTGTCTGCAACTTTGAGACTCTTCCCGCAGAGGCGAAAGCCACCAGAAAAATTGTCTTACCAAGAAGAGCCCTTAGAGACGCCTCCTGCAAAGGTTTGTATGGAAGATTACTGAGGCCCTGCAAAACAATGTTAAGGTTCCATGATGGAAAAGGATGCATCTTAAGCGCACCCTTCGAAAATCTGGCTATGTATGAATGAGAAGCCAGTGAAATTTTCTCCACTTGAGCCCTAAAGCACGAGAGGTCTGCCACCTGCACTTTAGGGCCACTGACATCAGAGCTCTTAAAAGGCTCTGCGTTCTCAAGCACACCAGCGCTGAAACATTTTCTAAGAATTAGCATAAGCCATGACAGTCGCTGGTTTCTTGGAGACCTTAGGAGGGTATCTACGACTACCTCCGAGTAGCCCTTCTGTGCTAATGCCGTGCACTCAGGAGCCATGCCATAAGTTCAAAGTGTTCCGGATCCTCCAGTGGAATCAAACCATGTGACAGAAAGGATGGAGAAATCAGTTTGATTCACTTGTCCCTCTACTGGCACACTAGGTCCGTGTACCACAGCTAACACAGCCAATCTGGGGAACCAAGATTAGTGTCCTTCCATGTCAAGATGTCTAGGGAAGATTCTCAACTCAGTCCTGGAGTACTCCCTTGCCAGTCCAGATATCCACAATGAAAACACATGAAAGAAATATGCATATAATGGAGACAGTGTATGCAAATCAACTTTATGCATATTCATTGTGGATATCCTGAAAACCTGACTGGCAAAGGATTACTCCAAGACAGAGTTGAAAAACAATGGTCTAGGGCTCCCTACCTCACCATCACAGATTTTGATGAAATTTTGTGGTGCTGATCCTTACATGGCCCAACCAAACTCTGATAAAGTTTAAGATCCACTAGTGAAATGCTTAAAGAGATATAATTCTATGTTTGACACCATACCACAACCATGTACAGTATCCCAGCAAATTTTTTGGAACTTTGAGTCAAAATATTTCCTTGGTTATATAAGCAAAACAAATGAAACTTGGCGATCTTATACAACTTTTTATGATCTATTCAATGGAACTAATGTATGTAAAAAGCCTCAAAGTGGGCTGAAAAAATGGACACACTAAAAAATTTCAAAGTTTAACCTTCTGAAGCTCCTGTAATAATGAAGCTATCCCTGTAAAATTTTGTGTATTATTTTTTGACATGACTTTGCTCTCAAATATATGATTTCAATTTATAAGCTAATCTCATTGCTTTATAATTTCACTTTCAATTTAGTGATTTTTTTAAAAATGGGGCATTTTCAACCAACTTTTATATTTAAAAAAAAAAAGAGTCATCTAGAAACATTTCTGAACCAGCGCCATTAGAAACAGCATTTTTCAAACCCCCTGAAAAAGTTGGTTTTGTTTTTCAACATGAGCAAAAATAAATAAATAGTTTATTTTTATATACCGCCAAACCATCAGTTCTTGGCAGTTTACATAATAGTAATTAAAACAAGTAATTAAAATACAGATCCAAATAATAATGTCTTATAAGAGAAAATAACACAATTCAATAAAAGATACTGACTAACAAAATGCAACCCTAACTAAGAGTTAAATGTCATAGGAGTGCCGGTATACATTAACATCCAAATATAGTAGCTCTTCAAGTTGTACTTGTTATAAGACTGTTCTTTTGCATTTTTATAAGGAAAATATTTGATTGCATTGGTCCTTGGTGGCATTGCCACTAACACAGTTCAAGAAATTTGAACCAGCAACCTCATCGCTATAAAGATCATGCCCGATAGCCATGCAATACCGGCCATGGGTAAGTCGCTTGGTTCAGGTTCTCAAGCCTTCAGTCTTTGTTTCTTTGTCAAGGTTGAAATTTTTTGGGTAGATTTCTAATTGCCAACAAATACGTATTTAATTCCATGTATGTTCTTGTCAGAGAAATTGAATAGGTCTTTTGATGTGCATATTTAGCCATTCGATAGTCTTTGGAGGCTAATTCTAGATGCTAATCTTCTTGTTATTCCATCAATTCCATCACAAGGTGATTTTCCATGGCTTGTACAAAAAAAATTCCATTGCACTTCAATATTGAAATTGCTTTTATGATAGCATAGGTTGACAAAATTTTTGTAGTTCTTGTATTGAGCAGCCGAGCCATCACTAAAATAGTGGATTCTATTAACGTTTGTTTTTGTCTTCTAAAACTCAAATCAGCTTTTGAATAAATACATGAACGGATATTGAGTCATGCTGCATGTGATCTGTGATGATGAAAACATTAATGATTTGTATGGTATAAGCTTCATCAATGACTACTGGCCTCTGCCTGAGACCCTGAATCTTACACTCTGGGGCAGTAAGGCATTGATTCTGACCCCCAATCCATCTCTGACTGGACCTCTGGGTCTTGTCCATGGCCCTTTTTTGAGGAAAGGGCACTCTGTGAGGATAAACATCCCCGTGCAACCACTGGTGTGGCCCCAGCCAGTGTAGGTAGACCCCAATAAATCAAATAGGCTTTCCACAACAGACTCACCAAGTCAGGGGTAAAGTCCTGAACAGTTTGCCCTAAGGACCCCTGCAGGGACTCACTTTGTCTCTTCATGGGCTTCAAGGTGCTTCACAATGTCACAATCCAAGGGCTCTGGGAGGGATTTTTTTCTAATGAAACATGAGCCACCTGTGACTCCCTAGCTCTAGAGCAGTGGTCTCAAACTCAAACCCTTAGTGGGGCCACATTTTGGATTTGTAGGTACTTGGAGGGCCGCAGAAAAAAAAAATAGTTAATGTCTTATTAAAGAAATGACAACTTTGCATGAGGTAAAATTCTTTATAGTTTATAAATTTTTCCTTTAACAGTTAAAGGAAAGATTTAGAAACTATAAAGAGTTTTACCTTATGCAAAATTGTCATTGAACTATTTTTTCTGCGGCCCTCCAAGTACCCTATTTTTTCTGCAGCCCTCACATTTAAAGTTTAATATCTTTCCTTTCTCAAAACTGACACATTTCAATCACTATATTGAAAATAAAATAATTTTCCCTACCTTTGTTGGCTGGTGACTTTATTTTTCTGGCTGGCCCGGAACTTCCTCCCCGATGTTAGAATTGATGTTGGGTGGCGAGAATTGGTCAGCTTTGAGCTGGGGAAGATAAGCATTGAGAGCTAAGCGCTGGCCTGTTCCCCGATTGCGGTGGCTTGAGGGAGGGCAGTGAGAAGGGAAGCAGATTGGAGACCCCTGCTTTAGGCGAGCTGCGATCGCGGGCCGCAAAATAGTCCCTGGGGGACCGCATGTGCCCAGCGGGCCGCGTGTTTGAGACCACTGCTCTAGAGGGACCAGAGAGAGCTAATCCATCACTCCTGCTCCTCCTCATGTGCCCCATGGCACGTGGCCCACAGACACTCCTCAGCCAGTCATCCAGCGCAAATCCGGCATGAATCAGAGGTAAAAAAAAGCCTCAGGAGTCCAGTTATATAGATTTAAAGCTAAATTGAAGTGTTTTGAGGCAGGTAAGAGGCTTTTTAAACCAAATTTGGAAATCTAAGATGGCTAAGATGGCTGTTGCAGCAGCGTGGTAGCACCAAAAAATGGCCTGGGAGAATAATATAAATGTTCAAAAATTCAGGGAAGGGATTTTTGGAGGTGGGGGGACCTTAAGCCAAGCTCCTGCAACCCCCAAAACATCAATTTTCAGACACCCCCCCTCCCCCCCCCCCAATTCTCCCATAGGCTATATAATAGCCTATAATCTCTGTTCTGTGCAGGTGCTTTGCTTGCTTCAGTTCACACTGCAGGATAATGGAGAAGACTCCTGCCTCAGCCAAACTGTGTATAAGGCTACAAATGCTACAATCTTTGGGCTGCCAGTTAGACTGAAGATGGATTGAGACCTCAGACCCCTGGCACCTGCTAAAGCCTTCAGGACCTGCAACGGGGCCAAATAGCCTACACTCAAGCTCTGGAACAACCAGGAGCGAGCCTCGCTACTAGGGGAATGGTCCCCAAGCTCCATAGTTGGTAATTCAGGCTAACTAAGCAGGTTCTCTATAGAAGGAATGCCCTGCTAGCTATAAACCTCTGCTCAGAGAATCTGTTTTCATCCAAGCACAGCTGCCCCAGAGCTGCTGGGGACCTCTTGAATACCAATAAAGTCTCCAATAAAACCTGAAAATAATAAAATACACTCAGAGAAGAGCAGAAAGTTATTTTCCAACTTGTGTATAGAAGAAAAAACTTAGGAGTTACCATACAGTCCAGGGAAGAAGGAGGCAGAGCAGAATTGTCTTCTACACAATTCACAGTTAGAGGAGAATAACACATTGATCATGTGCCTTTTGCACTAGAAGTTTTATTGTAACAAATTTTTGTTCAGAAACAATTTTAGCTCTGCATTAACTGTTCCCTAGTTTATTATCTCTAATTCTGAAGAGGAAGGCAGTAACAATCACTTGGAATAACCATGTTCTGCAAATATCTCAGACTACTGTACAAGCAACTCAGAGTGCAGATGCATAAGGGGTTTTTATGTTTACAGAAATTAGCTGCTGATTGCACGATCAGGAAAAAAGGGAGGGGGTCCTCAAAACCACAGCAGCATTAGTCTTTATTTTGGCAAACACATACTTATATATCAGCAAAATAACAAAACACTACTGTTCAGAATATGATAATTAACACTATCTAGTCTGTCCACCTTCCCTTTGTACTTTAATACTCAGACCCTACTGAGTCATTGATTCTATTCCCTCTTTATTATCAAGACCTGCTTACTCCGACATGGAATAGAGCCCCAGCATCCACTGCCTGCATTTGTAAATAATGCTATTCATTCACTATCCTTTCATCATTGCTAGGATTGCTTTAAATGCTTTTACTTCTTTTGCAGCAAGGCTCAAACAGGCAAAACTAAAGGCTCCTTTTACAAAGGTGTGTTAGGGCCTTAACGCGCGGAATAGCGCGCGCTAAAATGCCGTGCATGCTAGCTATAGCACGCGCTAATCCAGTGCATGCACTAAAAATGCTAGCGCACCTTTGTAAAAGGAGCCCTAAATTTAGCTGTTCAAAAATCCATATCCCTTATGCACTGCGTAACAAATGCTTCAAAATTTCAGGCAGCAAGTAACTATGCATTGCTTGAAAATTTTGCATTCATTTTTGAAATACATGAAAGCAGCCATTCTAAACAAATCTGGGGCACTATAGGACATATTCCTTGCAGTGTACTAATTTTATTTCAATTGGAAGCCTTAGTGATAAATAATTTTGAAAGATCCTTCTACGTAGGAAGTTTGAGAATGGCTGTCCAGTCATATGTAAATATCTGCAAAGCACAAATATTTTATGAACTCTAATAAGTTGATTTTTAATCTCTGCTCAAGTTGGGGCTTAACTATCCTGATTTTCAACCAACCACACTAAGGTTTTGTCCATTATTTATACCAGTACTCCTTATAAATTTGGATTACTTATATGAAAGGTGCAAGCCTCCTAGGAGCCAAGTCATCTGCCTTCTAAAATAGGCAAAGAAAAAAACCTCAAATAGCAAAGAATTTTAAATTAAGAGAGCAAAATAAGGAATGAAACAAGCAAATATTGAGCTGTCACTTTTTGCTTTTGGCAGAGACTGCCAACTGGTCACTCAAGCATCTCTGGTCTCTCTCTCTCTCTCTCTTCTGGTCACCACCGGTCACTTGGGTCTCTTCCAGTCACCGCTGGACACTACCGGTCACTCAGACCTGCTGTTGCCAGAAATTCTCCCTTTGTCTTTCTGGGCTTTCTCCCTTTGTCTTTCTGCAAGCTCCTGTTTCTCTCGGAGTGATATCTGTTCCAATTTGACTCAAAATGCAAATGATCTTGCTTCGCTTGGCCTGATGGGAAGAGCCTATAACCAGCAGATTTTAGCATAGGGCTTCTCCATGCAGCTTTCTCTCAGCAGTGACTGGGGTGATAGCAACTCTACCCCATCACAACAAGCTTGTTATGAAAAACTAAAAAGGCAAGAAAAGGGTAAGGGCTCCTTTTACAAAGCTATGGTAGCGAGTTTTGGTGTGGCAAATGCAACAAAGCCCATAGAAATTGAATGGGCTTCATCACATTTGCCATGCAGTGACTCATAACTATGACTTTGTAAAAGGGGCCCTAAGGAAAAATATTCAATAGAACCTAAAGATATTTCCACGTCTCTGATTACCTGGTGCCCCTAACTGATAACTGCTGAGGAATGGAAGGGACATAACTGGATTGGAATCAGCAACATTCAAAATCTTTGCTATAAGAAAATGAGTGAAATTTTATTTTTAGAAAACTTTTCAGTGATAACTAAGGACCCAGTGATGGAAAGAAGCAATTTTGACTAAAGATACTGCTAGTATTTAACAAATAGCTGTGATTAAAACTTCTAATAGAAACAATGCTGAATTGTTAACATTAAAACAAATGTCAAGTTTAACAAACATGCTTACTAGCCTTTTATTCTTACCCAAACTGTGCACAAATGAGAAGAGAAAGTAGCATTGAGATGTTTCCTATTTTAAACTGTTAATACTGATTAATGACAAGTATGAAATAGATTTCTTACTAAAATAGGGTAAAGGAATCCAGGCACTGGGGGACATTATACCAGCCTGATTTGCAATTTAAAATAAAAAAAGCCTGTTGATGTTACTGAAGGCAAGGACTATACACTGAAAAACTTAGTTTCAGTGTACTATAATTTCCCTACTAACACTATAAATTGATCAGTACTTGAAAGCAATCACTGCAGGTTCCTTTCTTATAGGTCATAGCAGCCATTTTAAGAACAGTGCCAACGTGGTAGGGGCAACTGGAGATTGTGCCACCCTCTGACCTCTAGGGTGGCATCCTCAGGCGAGTAGGGGGAAGGCAACTCCTATTCAGAGAGAAGGAGGGGAGAGGGAGACAAATAGGACAAAGTCCAATTTTTCATCTTCCACTAAAAACATATGGTTGGTTTTGACTGAAATTGAAACATGCCGAAACCAAAACTGGGCAGAAAAAAGATTTGGGGCCAGCTTTGGTACAGAAATTCGATTGGCCTTTACTCTTCTATACTCCAAAAATGGTTGCTGCTTTCCAATCTTGGAGGGCACTTATTGGTTCTTGTATATAGGATGGTAAACCAATTTGCAGCTAGTTAAGTCACATTGCTTAATAGATTTATTTGCTATGTATTTCTTAAAACTTTAATTTATTTCTGCAAATATACAAATATGATTTTTTTTTTTTTTTTAACACATACAAAGTTCCTGTCTCAAAGAATAACACACTATATCTGCATTGACTTGGGAACCTAAACATGCCAAACCTGTTGGGAGAACCATTTTATCAATGATTTCTCAGCCTATTCTTGCAATTTCTGGGACTGAAAGGTAATCTCATTTGGGTTTAGCAGAGGGCTGCAGATTCTAGTTCGACTCATTGATTCACCTTCACACAACCAAACCGTTTTTGTTTTCAATTTTTGCTTCAGCCAAAACCAGGCAATAAGCTTCATCTATAGTTTCAGTTTTGGCTGAAATTGGAAAAAAAATCACCCACACACACATTCAGTCAGCTTCTACAGAAGAGTTCAATTCAATATGCCTTTGGTGGCTGCTCCTCCGTGCACTTTGTCTATTCTGTTCAAACTTTTGTATTTAAGCCTAGACAAATATTCAGTCTACTCTAAATGCATTCTTAAACTTTTCCAGAAAGAGGCCACAAAAGGTAAAGAAATTCAGCATGCTTTCATAGCCTATACAAAATATTTTATACTTCCTATAAACATTTGCTTAAGTCCTAAAATCAGAACTCATCAGATAAGGCTCTCTAAATCATTAGACCATGCAAAGACTATATTTTAAACCTTATAATGCTGGAATCTCATAGTTTATGGATTCCTCTTTACAACATACTATTTTAAACATCACACTATTCTCAATACCCAGCCTGTGTCATTCCTAAGAAAAATTAGCCAGTATTTGTACAGATGGCACTCAGAGTAACAATAACCAATATGGTACCTATCTAAAAAATAAAACCAACCTCTGAACTTCTATAAAGTATTGGGAAAACTTTAGAGCCTTAAAGTCTGAGTTGACATCTTTGTCAGTAAGAAACAATAATGAAATCACCTTTTCCGTGGAGAGGATGCGGTATATAAACTTAAGGTTTAGTTTAGTTTAATTGCAGGCTATTCATTCACATTCTTGCCATCATAGGTTTCCCAGATTTGTGAGCAAAAAGTGAAAAACTAAGTGACACAGTGTAGCAAAATTATATGAATATTATGGAAACAGATAAATTCCTTGCTCCTTCTCATACTGTTTGGCTACCACCATTATAGTAGTTTATTTTGAACAAGATTACATTTAAATTGATTGGTGGACTTATTATAAAGCATACTCCCTAAAGCTTGTATTTTCTTCAGTGCTTTCTAGTAAAAAGAAAAACTCAGCAAGAAGCATTTTAGTGATAACACATCTTAACATTAGACCACTGATAACTACACCCCACAGGCATGGTTTCGGTAGGGGGAAGCACTGCCATCCCAAATGAGCTGCATTAACCTGCTGCCACCTCATTTTTCTCTTTCTGGTGCGACAACTCAGGGAGAAGGCAACTCCCCTTCGAGCCCTGCAGGGTCCAATATCACTCCCCAATCCCATGTTGGGGTCTTTAATCTGTGCCGCTGGCAGCCTCAGCAATGAAAGCATGCAGCAGAAGCCCTACTCTGTCCTACAACTTCCCACCTATATTGGAACAGGAAGTTGTATGACAAAGGGCTTCTGGAGCAGGCCAAAAGCAGCACATTTTCATTGCTGAGGCTGCCAGCGGCCTGGGAGATTAGAAGACTCCAACTTGAGGTGGGGGAGGAACGATGAGGATACCAGGCCCCATGGGATGGGAAGGAGAGTGATATGCAGCATCTGTGGATTAGAGGGTGGGTAGGTAAAAATAAGATGAGACATCAAGGTGGAGGGATGCTGAGCTTTGAAAAGGAAATAGGGATGAGAAAACGATGGGACTTCTGTGGGTGGTGCGGGGAAGACCGAGAAAGATACTGGATCCATGGAGGGAGAGGAGAGAAAAAGATATATAGTACAACGGAGAGGGGGTAGGAAAGAAAAGAGGGAGAGATGCTAGCCCCAGAGTGGGGGCACAGGAGAGAAGGGAAACAAAATGGAAAAGCTGGACATGGGGAGGAATATGGACACAGAAGAAAGGATGGGAACAGAGGGCAGATACTGAACTTGGGGGTAGGGTGGATAAAAATCAATGATTTTTTTTAATTTAAAAAAAAAATATATACATCAGATCTTTTTTAATAAAATGCTTTCTTGAGGAAAAATATCTATCTATAGATAGTTTTCTATTTAATATGCATTATAGGCCAAAAGTTAATCATGAAATAAGGATTAGTTTTTAATTATGTAGCACGAGACTGTATATTCATGCAATGTTCAAGAAGTGCAGGACAGGACAGAAAGGGACAAAGAAATGACAGAGCATATGAAGAGAGGAAAATGGATAGGAGATATCGGAAGGCAGAAGATAAATAGGTGTGTGTTGTGTGGGGGAAGGAGCAGAAGATGAATTGGGCTAGAGTAAATAGTGGGATTTGCCACGGGTCGGTGCTGTGACCGCTGTATTGTAACATTTATCAATGATATAGATATGGGAATAACTAGTGAGATGGAAAAATTATGTTCTTACCTGTTAATTTTCTTTCCCTTAGACGCAGCAGATGAATCTAGAGACCAATGGGATAGCTCACATCTACCAGCAGGTGGAGATAGAGAAACTGATTAACAGGTGGTCTTATTGGCTGGCACTCCTCCTGTCTCATCAGTATAGCTCCTTGCCCAAGCACATTTAACCATCAATAGGCATAGCATGTAAAAAACTTCTTTCCCAGAACAAATCGCAAAAGGCAACAATACAGAATACAACCATCAACAACAACCAATCACGAAAGTCCCACACGAAAAAACCGACAACCAAATACCAGAAAGGGTGGGGCTCTGGATTCATCTGCTGCGTCTAAGGGAAAGAAAATTAACAGGTAAGAACATAATTTTTCCTTCCCTAGCAACAGCAGCAGATGAATCCAGAGACCAATGGGATGTAGCAAAGCAATCCTCAATCTGGGTGGGAAGCAAACGCCGCCTCCGCAACAACCGAAGCACCAAAACGCCCCTATCGCATGTGCCCGCACATCCATGCAGAAACGCGGAGAGAAGGCACTCTCGGAAGACCAATTAGCCGCGAGACAAATCTCCTCCAAGGAAAAAACCTCTGGGCCGAGCCCAAGAAGTAGCCATCGCTCCAGCGGAATGGTCATGAAGTTCAATCGCCACCCGCTTCCCTGCCAGCAGGCAAGCATAAAGAATGTCCTCCTGGACCCATTGTGCGATGGAGGCTTCGGACGCCGCCATACGCATGAGGCGTCCCTTGAAGAATACAAAAAGGAGATATAAACAACTAAAAGTTGTTAGAAACCGAGCTCGCGGAGAACGCTACATACGTAACAAAAAATGCATTGAATAAAAGCACTGCTCCCAATTTCTCCTCCCAGGAAGAAGGAAGGAAAAGCGAGCATGACGTAAAAGAAAGGATGACACCCCCCTAGAAAGAAATAGTGGTACCATCCGAACTGATACCCCATATGGCGGAAATCAGAAATAGGAATCCCCGTTGAACAAGGCCTGCAACATAGCAACTGCAGATCTGAAGCCATGGCCACAAGGAACCCCATGTTCAACGGCACAGCTCTTTAGAGTCCCAAAAGACAAGGCTAAAATGAAGCCTTCGGTAAACTTAGACGAAGTACGTGAAGATTGTACTCCAAACCGGGCTTTCTAAGAGGCGCATGAATATACCGCACTCTGGTTAGGAACTGAACTACAGGAAGCTGAGAAGTCAGCGAAGAGCCATATACCTAGCCCTTGTAACAAGCCAAGAATGGCACCAGAAGCTGAAGGGCATTGAACGCTAAGCCCTCGGCAATACACTTGTGCCAAAAAGGAACTCTGGAGTGGTTCAAACGTGAAGAAGCACCCAAGAAAGGAAAACCCTCCAAAAGGAAGTAGAAGCCACAAGAGAAGATGTCCGTAGCACCTGGATAAGAGAAGAAACAACCTTCTTCGCATAACCCGTACACGTCAGCCAAGATTATCCAAAAAAAACTAGGTCGTAATACTAAAGTAGTACAAATATCCATGTGGATCGGACCCTAGGTGGCCAAAGCCGGAGACGCCAGGAAACTTCTTAGTCCAGCTGTCGAAAGACTCATCAAATCCGCACAGGAAGGAAGGCGCCGTCAATCCAGGGATTCTACACACACTGTGCCCGGAAGGCGAGCTCGAGATGGCAAATCCAAGCCATCATCAGCCAGCGGAAAACACTGAAAAGGAGAAGGCAGAGGCGAGAAAGGAGCCATGCAGCAACCCCCTCTAACTCCCACTCCCTGGGCCCGCCGAAGAAGCTAGGAAGAGTAGAATTGAGAGACGGGGCCATGCGGTCCAGGTCAAGGAGATCTCGCTTTCCTAAAAGGAGCTAGAACGCCTGAGCCACAAAATCACAATACCCAGGATGCAGAAGATTATACTAGTACTAACATGCACACTTTCAAGAGCGTACACAGCGCTGTACACAGTCACATCCAAGAAATGGGCCATGCTCAGATTCCACGGAGAGAAAGTCTATCCATACACTTATCCTGATCCAAAAAAGGATCTGCCAACAGAAGACGAAGACGAGAGTCCACCCAATGAAGCAGACCAACTTCACCTGCCAACTGAGTACAACACCTACTGCCCAAGCTGTAGAGAAAGACCCCCATCCTAATACTGACCAAAAGGACCCTCAGCGGCAATCCGGAAGAATGATCTGAAGCTCCAGAAAGGTAGCCTGACCCTGCTCAAGAGTAGAAGAATGAACAGGTACTGAGTCGCCTCCAAAGACCAGACTCCTGGAGCTGAGGATGGAAGCCACCAAGCCCCCCAACCCGACAGCCCTGGATGGTCGTTGGTCATGAGCTAGACCAGCAAAGACCGAGGCATACCGTGAAAAGAGAACCGCGCTGAGCCACCCAATCATACATAGCGATGCATGAGGAGCATACAAAATAATTGGAGCCCTGAGATACCGGGAACCACCGGAACAAAAGTGACTGCTGAAGCATAAGAAGGGGAAAGCAAGCCGAAGGTCCCAGTGGAGTCAGCAATATGGATCCCAGAAACCGTACAGAATCCTATACTCTTGGTCATAGTAAGCGAAGAAGAATACCAATCTGAGACCGAGACCCCATGCCTAAGTCTCCGGAAAGAAACACATGTCTCTCCTATATGAAGAAAAACATTACTCCGATATACCAATAAACAGTACAGGAGAAAAGAGCGCTGTGCAAATTCGAAGATGCACGTGTAAAGAACCGAGGAAAAGATACCACCCTTTTCTCGTCAGTCAAATGGCCCGACTGGAAGTCGTCCGAATCAAGCAGGCAGTCAAGAAAAAATTAGATGAATCTCCCGGTAGCGCCAAAACGGTACCACCGCCCACATCACCTAAAACGTTCGTGAAGCCTTGGGTAGGCGAAATGGCATGTGCCAAAACCGGAAGCGCCGCTCCAAGAGAGGCAGGCAAACCAAGTGCTGATGCGGAGTCCCTAGAGAAAATGTAAATATACTCCCAGGTTGTCTGCAGAAATGTGCAACCCCGAGACACTAATTCAGCAGAATGAGATCCAGCCTGCCCAATGCCCCCGTCTCGGGCACCATGCAGGAAGTGGAACTACGTCCCTTAGTTCCCAAAGAACTACAAGAACTGTCCTGAGGACCAGTAACACTGAAAAGGGAAACACAAAACATAGAGACTCCAAGAACGAACTGGAAACCGGAGGAGGATGCAAAGATGCAAGCATCCGGAAAAATCCTTACAGCCCACTGACCAGACATTAGAGTCTTCCTCCTCATGAGAAAGCCTGAAGAGTCATTGGAAGAAGTCAAGATCCCCTCAGAATGAAGTGCAGAAGGTCAGGGAATGGCAGGATGAGACGGTAGGATCTGCAAGAAGATTCTCCTAGGAAAAATCAAGTTTCCCAATGTAAAGAGGAATATACTGTAACCATGAAAACAGTACCAACTCCCTGCCACGGGGGCGAAATACGTAAGGCTTAGAAAGGGAATACGCACTAGCTGCCAGCAAGAAGCTATACTTACCGCCCTTTGACAACCACAGCACTTAACAGGTATCAGACAACAGCGTCGTGACCTGCCCATATGACTGCTCCCTGTCCCTGAGAAAGCCGAAATAGCTGACAGCGTGTGTGCAGTTCCATGTGGCCCAGGGAAGGCAAATGATGGGACACCCCGGCCGTAGACTCTGGAACGCTATACAGAAAAGATTGTTACGCCCGATGGAACTCGGAAATAGCCAATATGTCCCTAAACAGCTTGAAAGGGTAGGAAGCAGTACAACAGTGCCACCAGACACCGTCCGCGCAGCAACAATGGCACCAATAATAAGGAACTGCCAAACGTACATAGTGTCACCCAGGTGAGACCTCGAGAGAGATGAAGAGATCCCCAAAAGAAAAAAACTGGGAACTCTCCTGCGACTGGCTCAAGTTGTACCATGAGACACGCTTCTACCAACCCAGGATGGAGGGAAGCTGAAACTGGATGGTGAAGAACAGAGCCAAACCGCACTCTAATGGGCTTGCAGCGAACCCACAGGAGATAACGCCAGCGCGGCAAATTAATGAACTCGGGAGACCTCCACATACCGGGCCCCAATATCTCATGAAAGCAGGAGAAAACTGCAAGCAACTTCCTTCGCATTTGACCAAGAGGCCTAGAAGCCACGGAAGAGCCCATAGAAGCCAGCTACTAGGGAAACCTCTGAACCCTCCCCCCCCCCCCCCCCAGTGCAGGAGCGTTTTTTTTTGTTTTTTATTTTTTTTAGACCGTTGTTCACTGAAAGACCGTGGCTTTCAGCCAGGGAAGCAAACACAGCCGTGGCAAGCGGGAAACTCAAGCCACACTGTGACGCGCTCAGCCGAGCAAGAAAATAAGCCTGAGCCTGTTTCGCCGGCTCTATGCAACTGGGAGGGCAAAACAGGGAGACCGGAAGGCGCAGAGAGAAGGAAGCCGCTGAAACAGACCACAAGAACGCCGCAGCGCGTCTATCAGCGTCGGAGCACCAGTGCGATCCACCAGCCCGCGGAAAGGCACGGGCTCCATAAACAGCGTACACCCAGTAGCGTCCGACCACCGCCGCGGTACAAGCCGAGCGAAGGGCAGCCTCAGCGAAACCCGCTGTAAATGCAAGTACTCACCCCTGCCCCCACAGTCAAACACCATGCGTCTCCCGCGCGCGGGAAAGCAGCGGCTCCTCATAATCGAGCCCAAACTATAATGCAGGGGCTCTCTTCACGCAAACATATGCAAAAAAGAAAATGAGCCTCCACTAACTGTAAAATATGTACCGCTCACCAAAACTTAGCCGATGAGAAACAAAGAAACATCAGGCAAACCACTCGACCGCACAGCCACCGTGTCCCCCGAAGAACCGAACACAACACTAACCACCAGAAAATAGAACTTGCAACTGCAAGGCAAAAAAGGCATACTCACAACCCGGCTCACAGGGCTGTTAGACGCCGGCAGGAACAAGTTGAGCACCACTGAGAGTACCCAATCAGGGAAAGCAGATGCAGTCTCTCTCTTTTTTTTTTTTTTCCCAGGGAAAGAAGAAAAAATAGAGACCTAAATAGACCCTCTATCATAGGAGGGAGGGTGAGGCAGGGACCTGGGGGGGCCCAGGTGTAACCCCTAAAGCCGGCACCGTTCAGCCGGACACCCCTGTCTCACTGAAGAGAAAAATCTCAACAGGAGAAATAGAATTAATTGTAAGCTCACTGAAGAGAAAATCTCAACAGGAGAAATTAAGTTTCCAGCCACAGCCAGAATCCAGGAGCTAGGTGAATAGCGACCTTGTCCTGCTGGGAGATAGAGAATACCGATGAGACAGGAGGAGTGCCAGCCAATAAGACCACCTGTTAATCAGTTTCTCTATCTCCGCCTGCTGGTAGATGTGAGCTATCCCATTGGTCTCTGGATTCATCTGCTGCTGTTGCTAGGGAAAATTAAATTTGATGATGACACAAAGTTTTTAAATTGCAAGAGGACCTTGTGAAACTAGGCATCAAAATGGCAGATGACGTTTAATGTTAACAAGTGCAAAGTAATGCATGCAGGAAAGAGGAACCTGAACTATATCTACTTGTTGCAGAGTTCCACTTTAGGAGGAAAGGGATCTAGCTGTCATCGTTAAGGATACATTGAAACCCTCAGCTCAATATGCGGTGTCAACTAAGAAATCAAATAGACTGTTAGGAATTCTCAGGAAAGGGATGGGAACAAAGATTAAAATGTAATTATCGCTCTATGGTACAGCTGCAATCGAATACTGTGTGCAATTCTGATCATCGTTTCTCAAGAAACATATAGGGGAATTAGAAAAGTTAAAGAGAAAGGCGACGAAAATTTAAAAAAAGGGATGGGACGACTTCCCTACGAGGAAAGGCTAAAGTGACTAGGGCTCTCCAGCTTGGAGAAAGATGGCTCAGGGGTGATATGATAGAGGTCTATAAAATACTGAGTGGAGTGGAAAGGGTAGACGTGAATCACTTGTTTACTCTTTCCAAAAATACTAGGACTAGAGGGCATGCAATGAAGTTAAATAGTAGATTTAAAACGTGTAATTAAACTCTGGAATTCATTGCCGGAGAATGTGGTAGAATTAGTTAGCTTAGCAGGGTTTTAAAAAGATTTGGATCCTTTCGTAAAAGAGAAGGTCATAGGTCATTATTGAGATTACTTGGAGAAATCCTCTCCTTATTCCTAGGATAAGCAGCATAAAATCTGTTTTACTACTTGGGATCTTGCTAGGTACTTGGGACCTGGATTGGCCACTATTGGAAACAGGATACTGGGCTTGATCGACCTTTGGTCTGTCCCAGTATAGCAATTCTTATGTTTTTATGTAGGGGAAAGCAGCACAAGATGGATGGGGAAAGAGGAACAAAGCAGAGAATGGGTGGGACTGGGGCTAGGTTTGGGAGAAAGGGAAGGAGGAAGAAGGGGAATAGAGCAGAATATGACTAAGGGACAGATGGATATAACTAGGGGGGAAGAGAACCAGAGCAGAAGATGACAGACTTGGTGACTAAATGGGAGAGTGTTGGGGAGCAGGAAATTATGAATTGAAGAGATGTAATGGTAATTTCAAGGGTATAGTAAATACTTAGCAAATTGAGGTACAAGGAGGGGTATATAACCTCTTCTCTCTCCATGTCAAGTTTAGAGGAAATCACTCTTCGAATCCACCTTCAAGTTTCAAGGCTCCAAAATTTGGAACTACACCCTGACTTGCTTACGTCAGACCTTCTCCTAAGGACCTCCTCCTATCTTCAATTTAGGAAGGTGCTAAAAATGCATGTTTTCATTATAGTCTTGCAATGATTCATAATGTCTATGTTGCTAACTTTATTAATCTTATGTAAGCCGAAACGATTCCCAGTTGACATTTCCAGGGTATAAGAAACAATATGGTACAGTATAGTATATTAATGCCGGGTTGGGAGTAAGAATGAGGGTTTTAAATAAGGGATAAGAGAAAAAAGGTCAAGGAAAGGGGATGATATGTGGGGAGTATCTGAGACATAACATGAATGACCTGGAAGACTGGTGAGAGGATGAGAGATATTGAAAAGAGATAGGGGGTACTGGGGAGGAGTACAAGAGAAAGGGGATGGGTTTCTGAAGAGGTTGAGTGAGGGTGGAAATGAGGTTGAACATACTGGGCAATGGAAGGGAAGAGATGGAGCTAGGACTGATATGGTAATAAGATGTGATGGAGGGTAAGATGAGGGCTAAGAGGGTGAATACAGAACAGGGCTGTACACCAAACCTTCGACTCCAACTCCACTATTTTTGTACTGTCTGACTCTAGCTCCAACTCTAATTCCTACTGATTTTAGGCTTTAAATTTTTGCTTTGGAACTAGATCCAGGACACACACATAAATTTATCATATATTATAATGTATCATTTTATGTGCATTTATACTGACTCCAACTCCACCAAAAACTGCTTCTGACTTCACGGTCCTGCTACCAAGGATGGGAATGGAAGGGACTATGGAAGTGAGTAAAATATGGGAGGGGTAGGAGACTGAGGAAGGGAGAGACAGAATAGGCAATGGGAGTACTGGAGAGAGAATCTGAGAGATGGGAAAAGCTAGTAAGTAGATAAGTGAAATGAAGAATAAGGACTAGAGTGAGAAAGGGTGGGGAAAAACATAAAACAGAAGATCAGTACCTGACAGATGTAGAGAAAAGAAAGTAAGACGAGAAGAAATGGAAACAGCCAACCAGGAATAGAATTTAGAAGACTGACAATCAGAAAAATAAAGTGCTTCAACAACAAAGGTAAAAAAGAAAATAATATTTTTGTATTTAATACTTTCTAAGGACTGAGATGTACCTTCTTTGTGTTTTGCAGTTTCTCTCTTACCAGTACAGTACTGTTTTTTTGGGCAGAGGGGAGGGGGGACTCCATTTCATATTTTTTTTTCTGCATTTTTTTGTGGTCCAATTTTTTCTAATCAGGTGAAGCCTGTTTCCTTATATACAACTAAAATGAAGGGTTATGCTGGCATGTTGTGTCTGGAATAGCCTCCCTGTGAAGGTGGAAGAGACAAAAAGTATCTGAATTCAAGAAAACTTGGGATAGTAGATGGCGAAAGCAGATACTGACCATATGACCTATGTTTCTATGTCAAAGCTGTACAATGGTCAGTTGTTTCAACTGAGATTAAAATGCTAGAAGTAGTATTGATATTATTTTGAGAAAAACTTTTTGCAATAACTTATAAAAGTCTTTTGAGCACCAGAGGGAAGGTTTTTATGCCAATGACTGAGCTATGGAGCTTGGAATTCTTTCCACAATACTCCTGTTGAAATTCTGAGGCTTTTCCTTCCCTCTGGGTGAGCTCGGTTTATCCTCACGGAGCGTAAGAAGATATGAATGAATGTACATTTAAGTGCTAAGAGATCTGTGTAGTAGGTGTTACCCATAGTTTTTGAGCAATGTGTTTTGGTGATTATTTTCCCTACTATCCCTGTGAAATGCTACGTTTCTATTTTACATGAGGAAGGCTCCTGTGGATTCAGGATATATGCTTGCATTTTACATGTCAAGGGTCTGTATTTTTTTTATATATATAATACAGTTCTAGGTAACAATTTAACTCAGTTCATTTTTATCGATTATAACCAATGTTGGCAGGTTTGGGGGTTTTTATTATTTAAAAGTAAATAAATTGCATTCTATTTTCCTTGGGGTAACTGCCTAACTAGTATTAAGTGAGGGGAATACCACATCCTCCTTCCTAATCAGTTTTTTCAAGGGGCCCCCTTCTGGGTGCCTTGGGGAGTAGGGGGTGCCAAGAGGAAAAAAAGTTATGCTGGGGGGTAAGTGCTGCCTCTGGGGGAACAGGGTTAGAAAAAAAGTGCTACCCGTGGGGTGGGTGAGGAAGAAGAAAACATGCTACCAGGAAAAATGTTTGGGAGGGGGAGGGCAAACGTTTTTCTATTCATGTACATGGTATGAGGAAGTGCTGATAAAGTAGAAGGAAGGAAGGGAGAAACAGCTGGGGTTTTGAGGAGAAAAGGGGAGAATGCTGAATCAAGCCTATGGAAGAGGGAGGGGAAGTACACGGAAGAGGGAGGGGAAGTACACGCTTCCCTTGCTAATTTATGTGAGAGGGAACAATGAAAATAATTTTCCATTATGCTGGCTTATTTCATAAAAAAATATCTCAACTGTTTTAGAGTTTGTGTGCTTTGAATAACCATAATATGTATAAAAATGACATGCCAATGTGTCAATCACCACCCCCAAATGAAACAAACTACACCTATGCTACAACCCTAATTGAGTACTGTACATTGTTACTTTTGTTGAATCAGAGATATTTGTGCCAGAAGTAGAGGATATTAGGGACATTGGGAAGCTCAGGGTCATGTGATTGGCGATATAAAGTGGCGGATTATAGCACACATTAAACAAGGGTAGGAGGGTGGTGATTATAAACAAAAATTAAATTGGATGGAGCAAAAATGGATATATAGGTTGGATACAGTGGAGCCGGAGGGGTTTAAATCAAGAAATAAAAGATGATGTCAGATGGGGGGAGGTACTTATATGAGCCAAAAGACGCTGCGGCCATCTTATCTTAACAGAAATTATACAGATCGGGATGGTTCGGATAAATAGATAAAGGGTAAGCGTTTATTGATTGTAAACCGCCTAGAAGTCGCAAGATTGTGGCGGTATAGAAGAATAAAGTTATTATTATTATTATATGCATTGAATAGTTTCCCTTAAGTTTATTTGAATAGTAATTGCAATTGCAAGTAGGGGACAGGTGTAACATTGTCTTTTCTTGGTTTTTATAGGGGACTTTTTCTTGAAGCAGCCTAACAGCGAAACATGTCGATGTGATAGGTCCCTTTCCCGACTCGATAAGAGAGAATGCAAGGAGTAGAACAAAACTTTTAAGATAAGTTTATATTTATTGAAATTAAGTTATAGGTATTTATATAAGCACTAAGCACTTGAAAACATAAGAAAACATAAGAAAAATATAAGAAAGAAATTTTAGCACATATAGAGGAGGCAAATGAAGAAGCCATAGCCATTAAGATATTTGGTTACCGGAAAAACATGGGTAACTGAATGGCATATCTGAAACCCTGAAAAGTATGAAAAAATGTTTAAAGAAGAGTGGGACATTGACCGTTTGGATAGGTTGATGAATGATTGGTCAATGCTATATGAATGACTGAGACATTTACTTTAGAAGTAGAGGATATGGCTTACTTAATGTTTTAGTCTATTACTTTAAAAAAAAAAATTTCACCTTCACAATACCAATGAAATCTATGGTTACCATAAACAGCCCTCTTCCTCATGACTATGCCTCTTAAATTTGTTTCCTCTGTCCCAAAAGTCAGTTGAGCCCATTTATGTAATCAATCATTCAAAACAAAGCATTCTCAATTCATCATTTTTTTAAAAAAATGACAACTGCTAGCACCTGTGTCCACTGTAAAAGTATTTAAAGTGCTGATAAATCCAATAAGTGTAACTGTCCAAAGCAGACTCGAGCAACCGAAACCACTTTAAGGAAGTAATATGATCAAATCAACCGTGAGAAGAAAGTCGAATAAGGTGACAAGGTGAGCACTTTTTTATTTTAATCAGCAGGTGTCCTGGACCTCACAAGCCTGCAAACACGTTCTGCTAGAAAATATTACAATCATGCTATGCGACACAGTTGAACAACTCATAACCTGAGCAAGAATGCTGGTCAACCTCATTATTCTAACGCCCTGCTAAGGGAAGGGAAGGGAAGGGGGGGGAAGCTGGAATGCCCGGCGCGTTTCCGGCACTTCCGTTTTAGAGCCGACGCAGCACAACAGCAAGTAACTATGGATTACAGGTAGGAAGAAAGGAAATAGTTACCTGTCACTAACCCGACACAAAGGATCAGCAAAGAGGGAGGAAGTCGTACTCTCTGATCCCTCCAGTGCATCTAACCACCAGTAAGAGAGAAATTCATAAAAATCCCTTTTTAAAGCTTCTTTTGAACGTTCCAAAAATGCAGACCACAGCTAAAACACAGCATTGGAAAATCGTGCAAATTAATCCCTCAAAAGTAACCAAAGACAACCAGTTCTGGACAGATGGCGTGTCAAATGAATTATAATGAAACTAGCGAGGTAAATGCTCCCGACACACAAAAAGCATCTTCCTGCCCAGAAGAACAGCCTACCTAACCTATTCAACACCCCCTCGCAGCTCTTAGTCCAATTTGTCATCCATAAATTTCACTTCTCGGTCCATAGAAGACCTAGCGAGGTGGTTTGTTTGTTGTTGGGTTTGTTTGATTGTTGGGGGGGGGGGGGGGGTTGGTCCTGTATATCAACAGCTATTTTGAAACCACCTGAATATTTTTTTAAATAGCAACAACAACAAAAAAAACCCCACACCATACATAAGTAGGAATACAAAGTTAACCCACGAGAAGCCAGGGGGGGGACCGGCTCTATCAGTAAAAACAAACACGAAGTTAGGGAAGAACGAAAAGCTGCTTTCCATAGGTGGTACTGACACTGCCCTAGTTATCTGCTAAAGGCCTAGAAAAAAAAAGAAACTCGTCCTGCAGCGACAACCACCTGAAGGAGGAAAGGGAGGAGAAGAGCGGAAACTGGCCAGCGGAGGCCGGGACATTCCCGGCGGCTGGGCCACAAAAAGCAGGATACTATTTGCACTACTTTTCCCTACTACTTGTAACAATAATAGTTCGGGGGGGGGGGAGAAGCCTCCCCCCCCTCCTCCTCCGAGCCCAGGAACTTACGATGCATTTCTTGCCCAGCAAGTTGAAGAGGCTCTCGTTCTCCTGCGGGGTGAGCACCAAGGACCCGGCGTTGGCCATTCGCCTCTGCGGCGGCGGCGGTTGCTGCTGGCTGTTGCTCATCGCGCCGGCTTTCTCGTTCGCTCCCCGGTTCGGGCGGCGGCGGCGCCGGCCTCCGCTCGCTTTCCTCCCCTCACGGCCCGGGAGAACTCAGCGACATGAATCACGGTCGGCGGCTGTTGCTACGCTGCGGCCTCGCTCTCGCGGCAGGCCGGGGGCTGAGGCGCGCCAACACACGCACGCGCGCGCACCAAAGCCGCTCGCGCCGGAGTGAGTCCCGCGCGCTTGCGCTTCCGTTCTAGTCTCGCTCTCTCTCGTCAGGCAGCGCAATCCAACAATGGCCAGTGCGGGAGAGGCGATGTGAAAACTTCTCGGCGCAGGGGGAGGGGGGGAAGGGACGAAGCCCGCTTCCTCCTCGCTCTTCCTTGGTCTGATAAGAGTGAGTCCTTTGGTGTTCCTTCTTAGAATTGGGAATTTTTTTTTTCTGTCAGATTTGCAGCCTTTGCGGTGAGTAAGGGAAGGCGGGCCCAAGCTGGAATGTGGCAACAGCCGGGAATGCAAGCCGAAACTTGAGAGGGAATTAGTTTTGTCCCGGGGGAGACGCAGTGCCCAGTCATAAATCTGAAATAGTAGCTCATTTTACCACATTTTTTTTTTCTAGTCATGTCCCGACTAATAATGTTAAACTGTTTATACCAAAATTATTTTCTGCTCCTGTAGCAGATTCCCTCTTTGCCTCCCCCCCCCATATTTTTTATTAGTTTCTCAATAAAACAATAACAATCAAATATATACAGATATAGCAAACTATGACTAGGACAAATATTCAGAGAGTGCTAATATATGAGTCAATGGCATGGTCCAATATCAAGCAAAATGTACATAAGAACTGTATATAGGTACCATTAACACTAAAGACATGTATCTAAGAGGCATACCTGTTACAGGTGGTGCATGCCATCACCCCTACAAAAATATGAAGCATATCCCAAGAGTTGAAAGCTAGTCTGTAGGGAATAGCTGAGATAAAGGGGAATTCAGTTGAGATCTACAATAATTAAAGGTTCCCAGACTTTCAGAAATTTGTGAAATCTGTGCAGTTTTTTTTAGCTGTAATTCCTTCATATTGTATTATAACGCATACTAGATTCTTTTTATTGTGATATGGGATTCATATGAAAGAAATTCATTTGGTACTGGGTATGGGGCGGGAATAAAAGTTGTACAGTGAGCAGTTATAAAGTTGATAAACACAAATAGGCAATAAAAGGGTATCACATTTCATAATAATATGTAGCTTTTATAAAGTGAACCTTGTGCATTAGGAGGGGCAGAATATGATGTGCCATCTTATGGGGGCATTCTTATATAGTGACGGGAGGAATACCCTAGCACAGTGGTCTTTCCTAATTTTTAAACTGGGTCCATTTTGGTTCCAAAAGAGCTAAAGGAGAGCCGACAAATATCTTCCTTTATGGGACCATGACACTAACCAATGCTTCTTGACTTCCTTCCTCACCAGAACACTTGGCCTCGGTCATACATGCTGAAAACATTGAATGGGCTTCAGTGTATTTACTGCAGCAGCCTTGCTACTGCGGTTTTGTAAAAGAGGCCCTAAAAGTGCTAATGTACTCTGCATGTAATACAACAGCAGAGAAATAGAAAGAGATTGTTTTCTTCCTGAACAGTGTAGAATATAAAGACAACAGATGTAAATTCTGAAGACTGACATATTTAAATTACCAAACTGAAAATAAAAATCATTTTGCCTACTTTTGTTGTCTGGTGACTTTATTTTTCTGCTTATGTGATCTGAAAGCTTTGAATGCTGAAGTTTCTTTTCCCTCCTTCACTTTTTGCTCTCATCCATCTTTGACACTGATTTTCTTCATATTCAGTTTTCTTCCATCTCTCTACTTTCTGCTTTTTATCTCTTCCCTTCCCATCTATCCATGAACAACATCTCCTCCCTTTCTTTTCTCCATCCATGTGCACCGCTCTTCCCTTGCCTTCCGCTCCCTTCCACAAAATAGAAGCAGGACTTGGGTGTGATAGTATGTGATGATCTAAAGGTGGCCAAACGGGTTGAAAAGATGACTGCAAAAGCTAAACAGATGCTAGGATGCATAAGGAGAGGTATGGCCATTAGGAAAAAGGTGGTATTAATTAATGCCCCTGTATAAGAATCTGGTGAGACCTCATTTAGAATATTATGTACAATTCTGGAGACCCCCACCTTCAAACAGATATAAACAGAATGGAGTCGGTCCAGAGGAAGGCTACTAATATAGTCAGTGGTCTTCGACATAAGATTTTAATCTGTATACTTTGGAGGAAAAGTGAGAGTGGGGTGATATAATGAGAGGGCATAAAATGAAGTTGTGATAGTTTCAGGCATAATCTAAGGAAATGCTTTTTTACAGAAAGGGTGGTACATGCATGACTAGTCTCCCAGTAGAGGTGGTAGAGACAAAGACTGTCTGAATTCAAGAAAGCATGAGACAGGCATATGGGATCTTTTATGGAGAGGAGGAGATAGTGGAAGGGCAGACTGGATGGGCCATTTGGCCTTTATCTGCCATCACGATTCTATGTTTTCATCCACATGCACCTCTCCTCCCTCTCTTCTTCTGCCTTTTTTCCCCTCTTATGTGCAACCCTCCATCCATGGGTGCAGCACCTCTCCTCGTTTCTCTTCTTCCCTCCATCCATATGCAGGATCTCCTCCCTCTTTGCTTCCCTTCCCCTCCTTTCCATCCATATGCACCATATCCACCTCTCTCTTCTATTCTTTTCCCCTCCCTCTCATCCTTTCCATCCATATGTTTATTAAAATTTGATATTCTGCAATGTACAAAGGATAATGCAGCTCACAAACCAAATTTAAAAAAATATTGTCTAGAAAGGAACTCCACAAGATACAGGAAAGACCTCTTCATACATAAGAAATAATATTATAAAATGAACAAATAATCACAATCATAAAATTAAAAATAATTGAAATTGTTGATGTGATCTCCTGAATAAAGCCCCCCCCCAACTAAAATTTACAGCAATTGCGTTTAAGGTAGAATATTGTAAGCCATTGGAAAAATATGAGTCTTTAATAGAGATTTAAATTTAGGGAAAGAAAGTTAATTATGAATAGACTAGTCTTATAGCCCGTTACATTAACGGGTGCTAGAATATATGTGTGTGTGTCTGTCTTTATTTCTTTCTCTCTCTCTCCTTAGCTGCTTTCTGTATTTCTGTCTTTCTTTCTGTCTTTCTTTTTCCTTGGCTGTCCACTACCATCCCGCACCCCTCCTGACCCGACTCCCGCTGTCTTTCTTTCTGTCTGTCTCTGTCCCTGGCCCCCTTTGTCTGTTTGTCTTTCTGTTTATGTCCCTGGCCCTGTGTCTTTCTTCTTTTCTTTCTGTCTCCCTTCCTCCCTCTGTCTGTCTGTCAAAAGCAGCATTCCCTCCCCCTCTATTTCCCTCCCCCCCACACCAGTTCCCTGTGCACCTGCCCCTGTGTCTTTCTTCTTGTCTTTCTGTCTCCCTTCCTCCCTCTGTCTGTGCAAAGCAGCATTCCCTCCCCCTTCCATTTCCCTCCCCCCACACCAGTTCCCTGTACAGCAGCATTAGTGTTTCCTCTACCCTCTTTCCCTTCCCACAGTGGCGACTACAAACGCGGGTCCAAGTCATTTGCCGCCGCCGCCCCCCCCCCTTCCGTTCCCGCGGGCCCGACTGGCGATTTAAGCAGCGTGTGCATCAGTGTTCACACGCTGCTTCGGGTCCTTCTACTGCCCTGATTTATTCAGGCACGTCCGGAGCAAATCAGGGCAGTAGGAGGGCTCGAAGCAGCGTGTGAAGACTGATGCATACGCTGCTTAAATCGCCAGTTGTGCCCGCGGGAACGGAAGGGGGGGGTGGCGGTAAATGAGTCGGGTCCCGGGCAGCGGAAAGTTGCTGGGCTCCGCAGGCCTCCCCACCCCACCATCCTAACGTCAAACTGATACCTGAGGCCGGCCGCCACCACCACCACTTCCGCAGCTCGCTCGCGCTTCAGCCGGTAGGTGGAGAGCAGGGAAGCTTTTGTGATGCGCGAACACGCAGCAGCAGGACAGACCAGAAACCGCGCATGCGCACTTTCTATGTGTCGCTACAGCTCACGGAAAAGCGGCACACACTTAGGAACTGCGCATGCGCGGCCTAGCATTTTATTATACTAGATGTCAAATTATTCCATTAAAAATAGTGCAAAGAAGAAAAACACAGCATTACAAATGATGATAGAACAACCCTTTAAGAGTCTAATGAACGTGGAGCATGGGACAGAGTATATGGGACAATTACTGATACTAAATAGAGAAGAGTGACCATATGAAGAGCCTTGAATGCCAAACAAAGAATTTAATATTTCAGTCTAATGCAATTTTATTAGAAGAGGGGTAACATCATGATTTAGCATGACAAGTCTTGCAGTTGAATTTTGTAATGTCTGCAGATGACGCAGCAACTTTGTATTAATGCCACAGTAAACTGAGTTGCAGAGTCAATTCACGATATTATGAAGGCATGAATAAGAGTATGAATTGAAGCTGTCCAAAGTTTTGCTACTAGAATGAATATGTCTATGTATGCACCATTCTCCCTCTCTCCTCTTCCTTTCCTCTCAACTCCATCCATATGCCCCTCCTTTCTTTCTTTCTTTTCCATTCATGTGAACCATCCCTTCCTTCTCTTTTTGCTTTCCTTACATTCTGCAACACTCCTCTGTATCCCTGTGTATTTCACCATTTCTAGCAATGCCCTTCTGTTTCTGTTCCTATGCTTTCTCCATCTCTTTGCTCCTTGCCTGCCTATCTCCCGCCCACTTGATGCTCTTTAAAAGATCGTATTCCCATGCAATCAAACTTATATCTTTTATTTCCCTATCTTCCCCACTTTACAAGTCCACCCTCCCTAGGGGCCTTTAATCTGCAGCAACTTCCTGTTGCCGCATGGGAGGGACACTCAGAGGAGAGACCCCTGAGGTTGGCCAAAAGGTCTGGCTGAATCACTACCAGAAAAACAACCATTTGTAAGAGCATCAGGTAGGAAGGGAGGGCTGGTGGACTTGTGAAGTGGGGTGGGGAGGGAAGACAAGAAACAGAAAGTTGAGTTTGACTGCAGGCTGCCCAAAATGTCCCTAAGGGCTGCACTTGGCTCATGCGCCTTGCAAGAACAGTGCCCTACCACTACTCTGGAGTAGCAACCCAATCAAAACTAATGAAAGGCAATCTCTTCTGGAGAGTATCCTAATGACATATTTATTTGATATACCTCTAAATCAAAACTTATATCGAAATGGTTTATAAATAATGATGAGGTAAAGAAGGAGTAGAAGATATGATGGGAAGTGAAACAAATAAAAGATGGCCTAGGTTACATTAATTCCATTAGCAAATTATCATATCAATTAAAAAAAAAAAAGATACAAAAGGAGTTCAGATAGCTCACAGATTTATCACAAGAAAAAAACATCACTGAAGGTCACAAGCCCTTTGAATTACATATTAATGCCTTGTCACCTAGTAGTCTGGAAAAGCTTGTCCAGAATAATAGTTTTTCAAAGTTACATTAAATTTCTTAAGTGAAGTTACCAGGTGCATGCCTATAGGCAACTGTTTGGGATCTGTCATGCCAAAACAGGAATTCTTAGTATAATCTAGGCACAACTGAAGATGGGAGGAGATAACCAGTAAATTCTACTTGGAGGAATGGAGAGTTTGGCCTGGAGAATATAATGTATAAGCATGCTAAACAAAAAAGAAAATAGTCCATAATAGTAAACCTGGTGAATAATAGTAAAGCTTAGGCGGCTTACAATAATACATACATAATCATATAAAGCAAACATTTAAAAACTAATACAAATATTTCCATCGCCCATAAAGCAGCAGTAAGGTTACAAAAAAAAAAAAAAAATATCTCTCTCAGTTCAAAGTTCTCTTCAGTAAAATGCCTGAATGAAATGGTACAGCAAACTGTCGCAATTCACAGTTCTCTTCAGTAAAATGCCTGAACAAAAAAATGAGTTTTTAACAATTTTCTGAACCTCAGGACATCACTACAAAATCTTAAGTTCTCAGGCAAGGCATTCCTCCACATAGCTGGCCCTGCCACTGAAAAAGATGAATTAGCTGTCTCAGCATAATGTACCCCTTCATGCCTTCCCTAGGAGCATTGGAGCATTTAGCGTTCTGGGCCTTGGTAGAAACTTCTACCATGGCTTAGTAAAAAGGGAGGTAAATATATTCTTCATAAGGTCAGTTCTCTGAGGACAAGCGGGCATAATATTCTCAAATATGGGTGACATCATCCACGGTACGGACACTACTAAGTGCACTATCATTTTTAAATCTTTAGGCAGTGCTCATACTTCCCAATTGACATTGTCTCAAGGGTCCATCAGTTCTTCATTTTCTGCGAAGCTGAGAAGCTGTGTCTTCAGTTTTCTCTTCAGCACGTCAAACTTTTGTCCTTTCTTGTGCTTTCCTGAACTTATTTTTCTGTTTTCCTCATAATTTCTTGTTTTTATCGTGTTCCAGTATTTTACCCAACTTTGATTCCTTTTTGTCAATTTTTCATTTTTTGTCCTTCAGGCCTCTCCGAGCCCTTTTTTGCTCTCAGGAACGTTGACTGTTTTTGGCATCCTAGTTACTCATCCTCCCCAGGCCAATGAGCCCTTTGACTTAGCGTCAGATGTTTTCCCTCAGTGTCAAAGAGGATACTGAGTGGCTTTAAGAAATGTTTTTGATATAATCAGCTATCACTTCATAAAGTTTTAATAACACTTTTTTTCTTTAAATATTTAAATACAAGAACATATTTGTGTGTGTGAAAAGCTCAGATCCAACAACCAAACTCTAGTGAATGAACACGGAGCCAGTTATTAATGAGATCATCACAGCTGTTCACTGTCTCATTCCACCGCATGTGTATAGATAAAAGTGCAATCATAGCTCTTTCACAATACACGTGGTAGTACACAGTACATGTGGTAGTGTCCATACCGGGTTCCGTGGATGATGTCATCCATATGTGAGAATATATACCTACTGTCCTTGGAGAAAACCTGCTACAGGTAAATATCTTTGCTTTCTTGTTAGGAAAATTAAGTATAAAATGCAGTGTTTGGTTCAATTCAAACTTTAGATCAAATGGACAAAGGGTTTATCCCATTTTACATTCTGTGTCCATGGAGGGAAAAAGCTTAGTAGTGCATCAGGACCTTTAAAAATGTAGAAAAAGTTGCTATGAGCCACATGGTGGCACTATGATCTTACATATATTGTAGAGTGTAGAGATCTAAGCAAAATTTTCAATTTTATTACACTGTGTAAATAATTCTATAATTTTATCAATGGGTTGGTACTTGGATTACAAAGGAATGGAAAAGAGGGGGGAGTTTGGTTGTTGGGAGTTATTGTATGATATGAGGTTGTGAGGAAAGAGTTAGATAGTTTTTGGTTATTTAGCTATTTACTTTGTAAAGTGTTTATTATCTGGTTAATATTCAAAAGCCCAGGGAGTGGCAGTTTATTCACTTAACACTACCAAAATGAGCTAGAATTTTCAAACCTGGAAATAATATCCAGATGATGTTTGAAAATACCCAGAGAGCCAGCCACACATAATGGCCCATAAATAGTGCTATTCAAAATCAGTTTGACTCCAGTACCAAACATAACTAAATTGTGAGATGTCTATGCTGTCCCCAGTGACATGCTGAATGGCCTGTGACAAGGAAGGCCAAGACTGGTAACCTTCACATGCATAAACATGAGGTGGGTTAGTACATCAGTTCTGCTCCCCATGACCTTGTTTTTCTCATACCCAACTTTCTGTCCTTGTTTTCTCTGTACTGGGGAGGAGAATAAAGATTAAGAGAGAAACGAACTTCTGAAAACCAGCCAACATGGTTTCTGCAGGGGAAGATCGTGCCTGACTAACTTACTGCACTTCTTCGAAGGAATTAACAAACAGATGGACAGAGGAGACCCCATAGACATCGTATACCTAGATTTCCAGAAAGCCTTTGACAAGGTGCCTCATGAACGTCTACTCCGGAAACTGAAGAACCATGGGGTAGACGGAGACGTGCATAGATGGATCAGAAACTGGTTAGAAGGTAGGAAACAGAGGGTAGGGGTGAAGGGCCACTACTCAGACTGGAGAAAGGTCACGAGTGGTGTTCTGCAGGGCTCGGTGCTCGGGCCGCTGCTTTTTAACATATTCATAAATGATCTAGAAACAGGGACGAAGTGTGAGATAATAAAATTTGCAGACGACACCAAACTATTTAGTGAAGCTCGGACAAAGGAGGACTGCGAAGAATTGCAAAGGGACTTGGACAAACTAGGGGAATGGTCAGAGAGATGGCAGATGAAATTCAATGTTGAGAAGTGTAAAGTATTGCATGTGGGAAGCAAAAACCCGAGGTATAATTATGCGATGGGAGGGATGTTTTTGAATGAGAGTACCAAAGAAAGGGACTTGGGGGTGATGGTGGACATGACAATGAAGCTGACAGCACAGTGCGCAGCTGCCGCTAAGAGAGCGAATAGAATGCTAGGTATAATCAAGAAAGGTATTACAACCAGAACGAAAGAAGTTATCCTGCCGCTGTATCGGGCAATGGTGCGTCCACATCTTGAGTACTGCGTCCAGTATTGGTCACCGTACCTTAAGAAGGATATAGCATTACTCGAGAGAGTTCAGAGGAGAGCGACACGACTGATTAAGGGGATGGAAAGCCTTTCATACGCTGAGAGATTGGAAAAACTGGGACTCTTTTCCCTGGAAAAGAGAAGATTAAGAGGGGATATGATCAGTGTTCCCTCTAAGCGGGCGGGTGTTGTGAGCAAACTTTTTTCACTGTGAGCTAAAAATATCGGGCGCCAGCAAGTTATGAGCCAAATAAATATGTTGTCAAAGTTGCTGATACATGAGGACGAGGTATTCAAAGGAATTTTAGGCCTACACGCTAAATTAAATAACGTTAAATAATATTTTTAAGAACACAGAAATTGTAGGGATGAAATGATATCTTAATAAATGTTTTACAACAAATGTAGTTATGTCTGTTACATCCATATGTGTAAACTGTAAATTAAAAACAGTCCAGAAGACAATACGTTTGATGCTTTCAATTTCTAGACCAGTGTTTTTCAACCTTTTTTGGGCAAAGGCACACTTGTTTCATGAAAAAAATCACGAGGCACACCACCATTAGAAAATGTTAAAAAATTTAACTCTCTGCCTATATTGACTATATATAAAGTAATTCTCTTGAATAGGAATCAAATAAACACAAAGAAAGTATTTTATAATTACTTTATTATGAAATAAAAATTATAAAATATTTTATTCAGTGCGAAACCTGGGCCTGTTTGGCTGAACACAAAGCTGATATTCTGGCTGGAATGGAAGAAAGACACACACGTAGCTCTTCGTCAACAGCTCTCAGTCTCTCTCTGTATTTGGTTTTTATAGCATACAAAAATAGACAAATATACCCTCCATCCTTTTTATTAAACCACAATAGCAGTTTTTAGCGCAGGGAGCTGCGCTGAATGCCCAGCACTGCTCTTGACGCTCATAGGCTCCCTGCGCTAAAAACCACTATTGCGGTTTAGTAAAAGGGGACCATATTGTAAAATATAGACAGCAGATATAAATTCAGAACTGTGCATAGTAAGTGAAGGGAAGTTTTCATCTCTGGGAATTTACCCAGTTAACTGTTAAGTTATTTGGGCAAATTCCTTTGAAAACTGTGGTAATACTGCCTCCACTTTGCTAAATTTAAAATAAAATCATTTTTCCTACCTTGTCTGGTGATTTCTGGTTGCACTTTCTTCTTCTGACTGTGCATCCAATCTTTCTTCCCTTCTATCAGCCTGTATGCTTTCTCTCCTCCACACCTCATTCCCTCCCCCAACTTTTTCTTCCTCTCTCCCTGACCTTTCTTTCTTTTTTTCTGTTTCTCTTCTTTCCTTCTGTTTCCCTGCCTGCCCCCTTTCTTTCTTTCTCCCAGCCTCCTGTCCAGCAGTAACTCTCTTCCCTTCCTCCCCTCCCAGCAGCATCTCTCCGTCTCCCTCTCCAGTAGCAGCTGTCCCTTTTTTTTCCTTGCCCAGCAGCTTCCCAGATTCCTTTCCCTCCTCCCCTCCCAGAAGCATCTCTCCGTCTCCTTCTCCCTCTCCAGTAGCAGCTGTCCCTTTTTTTCCTAGCCCAGCAGCTTCCCAGATTCCTTTCCCTCCTCCCCTCCCAGAAGCATCTCTCCTTCTTCTCCTTATCCAGTAGCAGCTGTCCCTTTTTTTCCTAGCCCAGCAGCTTCCCAGATTCCTTTCCCTCCTCCCCTCCCAGAAGCATCTCTCCTTCTTCTCCTTATCCAGTAGCAGCTGTCCCTTTTTTTCCTTGCCCAGCAGCTTCCCAGATTCCTTTCCCTCCTCCCCTCCCAGAAGCATCTCTCCTTCTTCTCCCTCTCCAGTAGCAGCTGTCCTTTTTTTTCCTGGCCCAGCAGCTTCCCAGATTCCTTTCCCTCCTCCCCTCCCAGATGCATCTCTCCTTCTCCTTCTCCCTCTCCAGTAGCAGCTGTCCCTTTTTTTTCCTGGCCCAGCAGCTTCCCAGATTCCTTTCCCTCCTCCCCTCCCAGAAGCATCTCTCCTTCTCCCTTTCCAGTAGCAGCTGTCCCTTTTTTCCCCTGCCCAGCAGCTTCCCAGACTGATAGTGGTTTTCTCCCCTCCCAGCAGCTCTTCTTACTTCCCAGCGCAGCGATTCACGAAGGCAGCCTCGGGTCCTTTGTTGTGTCGCGCCGCCTCTGAGGAAAGAGGAAGTTGCATCATCAGAGGCAGCCGCGACTCAGCAAAAGCCCCGAGGCTGCCTTCGTGAATCGCTGCGCTGGGAAGTAAAGGAGAGCTGCAGAGAGGGGAAAAAGCCACTGTCGGAGGCTCCCCAAGATCTCTCCGGCCCAGCGCACGCTTCCGATGCTGATCTTGCAGAAGTTCAAATGAGTCAATCTTGCCGGTCCTGCGCTGTGACGAGAAACTTGTGCGCTGCGACCTAATATTTTGTGCGCCAGCGCATGCCAGCGCAGCTTAGCGGGAACACTGGATATGATAGAGACTTACAAGATCATGAAGGGCATAGAGAGAGTAGAGGGACAGATTCTTCAAACTTTCAGAAAATAAAAAAACAAGAGGGCATTCGGAAAAGTTGAAAGGGGGCAAATTCAAAACAAATGCTAGGAAGTTCTTCTTTACACAACGTGTGGTGGACACCTGGAATACAATTCCAGAGGACATTATAGGGCAGAGTACGGTACTGGGGTTCAAGAAAGGATTAGACAAATTCCTGCTGGAAAAGGGGATAGAGGGGTATAGATAGAAATTTACTGCACAGGTCCTGGACCTGTTGGGCTGCCGCGTGAGCGGACTGCTGGGCGCGATGGACCTCAAGTCTGACCCAGCAGAGGCATTTCTTATGTTCTTATGAGTTATAAGGACAGGGGGAAAAGAGAATGGTGAGGACAGCATGGTGAGAGAGAAACCCTGAAAAGCACCAATTTTGAGGTTCTAAAGGTTTGAGTTACTAAGGCTTTCTTCCTATCCTGTGCTCTTGGTAAAAGGTTTAGTACATGAGTCAGATTGTAAAATAGCTTTAAAAAAAAAAACCCCAAAACCCAACAGTTGTAAATTATGAATAAAAACACCCCCAAAACATATGCTTTAAGTACACCCAGATGTGTGTCATAGTTCGTTTGTAACTACCACATATTACTACCCTATTCCTTCCACCCCATCAGCCCTCTTCTTATTCCCCATCAGCAACCTTACTCCCCACATGAGCAACATGTTTAGATTCCCCCCTTTTTTGTCCTGTGTGTCTGTCATAATTAGATTGTAAGCTCTTGTGAGCAGGGACCATCTCTTGTGTGTTTAATGTATAGCGCTGCGTGTGCCTGGAAGCACTATAGAAATAAATAGTATTACAGTAGTAGCAGGACTCACTTCCTGTCATGATGTGGACATCCTGTGAGCTTAACAGCCACAAGTGCTGCCCTGGACACATAATAAAAGAAATCAGAGGTAAGTCTAGAAACTTGGTTTTCTTTGTGAGGCGGGGGGTCTATGGGGTGTTGGTCCTTTCTGTAAGATTGCAGAATCCCCATCTGATATTGTGCAGGGCAAGTCATCCTGCAGGAAATGGCACTCTCTTGTATATATGCATTTCTGCCAAAGGAACTCTTTCGGGTCCTTTTACAAAGGCGCGGTAGTACCTAACGCCTCCATTGACGAGGCGTTAGGATTTTAGGCTGCCGCGGGGGTTAGCACGTGATGAAATGTCCAACGCGCTAACCCCTGTAGCGCGCCTTGATAAAAGGAGCCCTTAGATGCTAGGAACAGTGGCAAGACAAATTCTTTTTTTGAAAGCTGTTTTCTGGGGGTCATGGTTTGTGACATTGGGGTAAGGTGGACATCATCATCATCATCTCTCTGCAACCTGTCACGTCCTAAGCTACCATGATTGTCCTATGTAATGTCTCAAACTCAAACCCTTTGCAGGGCCACATTTGGATTTGTAGGTACTTTGAGGGCCTCAGAAAAAAATAGTTAATGTCTTATTAAAGAAATGGCAATTTTGCATGAGGTAAAACTCTTTAAAGTTTATAAATCTTTCCTTTCGGCTAAGTCTTAATAATAATATTGTCATTTATAGTTAAAGAGACATATGATCAAGAAACTGTGATTAGCATTTTTTTTTTTTTGCTACTTCAGCTTGTCTGTGGTGTTCTTTGCTCACATGTTTAAAGACAATAGACTGTTTTCAGTCCAATTCTTTATATGGGAATTTGCAAACCATTGGATCCCTGAGGAAGGCGTGTTCGCCGAAACACGGACCGTGTAGGGTCCGGTTGGATTTTTATCACAGTATTTTTTATCATTGTACTTTTTTAATTGAATTTTCATGGTTTTATATGTTAGTGTTTAATAAATTATCTCCAGAACATCTGTATCCACAGTTTTTGTTTTTATCGGTGGATTGTTTTCACTCTGGATCATTGGGTCTCCCCATTTTTCTTTGTTATGCCTTGTTAGAGCCACTGCTGCCTGATGCTCAGATACAGACAAGCACATGGGCTTTTAAATATGTAGAAGCTCTTTTCTGAACACGTGTAGTCATGAATGCCTCACCTTTCCCAAAACTGAGAATTAAAGAGGTAGCAGGCAAGGCACAAATACCCGAGTATCACAGAAGTAAGAATGCTCATGCTGTACAATAGTTTGATTGCAAGTGTACCTTAGGCTTGAAAGAGTTGGGAAATATAGTTGTAAGTATACAGAGACCCTTGGGTGAAGGGGATTTTCTTCAAAATAGATTTCTACATCTGTTCTTGTAAAGTAAAAATGAAAAAAAATTATCTCTTTTTCAAAAACATGGGCAAATATTTTTGACTTCTTGTTTGCTCCTTAGCTTCCCTTTGGCCATTATCTCTGTCATGATGATATTTGGTGAGACATGTGAACAGAGCTAGTTCAAGGTGAACCTTCATCCCCTCAGTTAACTTTTCAAGTCCCTAGTTCCCTTCCATTGAGATTTTGATCATTAAACTTAGCAATTATGATCATCTCAACCCCACCCCTCCCACAACAATCCTACACAATTTAACTTCTACATGTTAAACTTAGTCCTCATATGTGTATATGAAACAATTTCAAAAATTTTCTTGCACATAAAAGTGCAATCATAGCTCTTTCAATGACTCAGAATATACCTCCCCCTTTTACAAAACTACACAAGAGGTTTTGCTCTGCAGTGCTCTGACACTCATAGGAACTCTATGACTGTCGGAGCAGTGCAGAGCATTTAGCGTGTCAACCAGTGCTAAAAACCTCTTGCGCGGTTTTGTAAAAGGGGGGATATTGTTTTGCTTTGGCTGAAGCTGGTCTAGACTATCTCCTCCCCCCATCTAGGCTAGCCCTGCATGTTTGTGGTTCTGCTGAGAAGAAAAATTGGGGGAGTGGAAGGGGCTTGTGATCAATATGACTATGTTAACAAGCGTGACATAGTTTGTAAACTATAAATGCAAATATTCTAATTTATAGATATTGCTAAATACGAGCATAGGTATTCTATTTTGCATGCCTTTGAATTTATTTATTCGATTATTTTTGCCTGTCCTTCCAAAAGAGCGCAGAATGGGTTACAATATTACAGGGAGGGACATCAAGCCAGGATATACTCACCCATTATACGCCAATGCAAGAAGCCTCATGGCCAAGATGGGTGAACTAGAGGTCGTAGCCAAGGGGGAGGACCTGGATATAATTGGAATTACAGAAACATGGTGGACAGAGGAGAATCAATGGGATGTGGCGCTGTCGGGGTACAAGCTCTACAGGAGGGACAGGACCCACAAGAAGGGGGGAGGCATAGCACTATATATAAAGGACTCTATCTACTCGGTCGGGATGGATATGGCAAAGAAGGCAGAGGGGCTGGAATCGCTATGGGTCAAATTGCCGGGAAACAAGGGTACAGGCATAAAACTGGGGCTGTACTATCGCCCACCTGGTACGCCGGAGGAAATCGGACACGACTTGGAAGCTGAACTGAGACAAGAATGCAGGACTGGAAGTGTAACAGTGATGGGGGACTTCAACTACCCGGGGATTGACTGGAGTACGGGTCACTCCAACTGCACCAAGGAAACAGGATTTGTAGAAGCTGTGAGGGACTGCTTCATGGAGCAACTAGTCAAGGAACCGACGCGAGGGAGTGCTACTCTTGACCTCATCTTAAACGGATTAGAGGGGCCTGCAAGAGGGGTAGAAGTGGGAGGACCACTAGGCAACAGTGACCACAACGCGATCCGATTCACATTAGAAAGGGGGACACCCACAGTAAAGAGGACCGCAACAACTGCGTTCAACTTCAGGAAAGGGAACTATGTTGCTATGAGGGAAATGGTGGAGAGGAAGCTCAAAAACGTCCTTAGGATGGAGACTGTAGGAAGCGCCTGGACCCTATTCAGGGACACCCTGCAGGAAGCACAAAGAATGTACGTCCCAAGTTTCAGGAAAGGCGGCAAGAACAAGCGGTCAAAGGACCCGGTTTGGATCTCAACAGAAGTAAAGAGGGCATTAAACGACAAGAAAGTGTCCTTCCGGAGATGGAAAAAGGACCCAACGGAGGAAAATCACCAGGCGCACAGGAAATGCCAAAAGGAATGCCACCGAGAGGTTAGAAAAGCAAAAGGGAAATATGAAGAGGGGCTGGCCAGGGAGGCGAAAAACTTCAAGGCATTCTTCAGTTACGTAAAGGGGAAGCGACCAGCGAGAGAGGAGGTGGGGCCGTTGGACGATGGGGATAGGAAGGGAGTGATCAAGGAGGATAAAGAGGTAGCTGAGAGGTTGAACACATTCTTCTCGACGGTTTTCACTAGAGAAGACACATCTAACATACCAGACTCAGAGGAGCTCATGAGTGGGGAACAGGCTGAAAAATTAGAACACATAGAGGTAAGTAAGGAGGATGTCCTCAAGCAGATAGACAGGTTAAAATGCGGCAAATCGCCGGGCCCGGACGGGATCCACCCAAGGGTTCTGAAAGAACTAAGACAAGAAATAGCGGGCACAATCCAGCATGTTTGCAACCTATCCTTGAAAACTGGAGAGGTACCAGAGGACTGGAAATTGGCGAATGTCACACCTATCTTCAAGAAGGGATCGAGGGGTGACCCCGGAAACTACAGGCCGGTGAGCCTGACTTCAATTATAGGGAAGATGGTGGAAGCTATGATCAAGGATGGTATTTGCGAGCATATCGAGAGATATGGCCTACTGAGAACAAGCCAGCATGGATTCTGTAAGGGAAGATCATGCTTAACGAACCTTCTGTACTTCTTTGAGGGAATAAGCAGTCGGGTGGACAATGGGGAACCTATAGACATCATTTACCTTGATTTTCAAAAGGCTTTCGACAAGGTGCCACATGAAAGGCTGCTTAGGAAACTGTGGAACCACGGGGTGGGAGGGGATGTGCACAGATGGATCGAGCACTGGTTGTCGGGTAGACTGCAGAGGGTCGGAGTAAAGGGACAATACTCTGACTGGCAGGGAGTTACAAGCGGTGTGCCACAAGGATCGGTGCTAGGGCCGTTACTCTTCAACATATTTATCAATGACCTGGAAAAAGAGGCAAAGTGCGAGGTTATAAAATTTGCAGACGATACCAAACTGTGCGGCAGAGTCAGGTCTAGGGAGGAGTGTGAGGACCTGCAAAGGGACCTGGACAAGCTGGAAGACTGGGCAAACAAATGGCAAATGCGCTTTAATGTGGAAAAATGCAAGGTCATGCATATAGGGAAAAAGAACCCGTTGTTCAAATACAAATTGGGGGGGGCATTATTGGGAGACAGCAGTCTTGAGAGAGACTTGGGTGTGCTGGTGGATGCATCACTGAAGCCATCTGCACAGTGCGCAGCAGCCTCGAAAAAAGCCAACAGGATGCTGGGCATCATAAAGAGGGGCATAACAACCAGGACGCAGGAAGTCATCATGCCATTGTATCGAGCTATGGTGCGTCCACATCTGGAATACTGCGTTCAATATTGGTCGCCGTACCTCAAGAAGGACATGGCAGTGCTTGAGAGAGTCCAAAGGAGAGCAACGAAACTGGTAAGAGGGCTGGAACACTGCCCATACGCCGAGAGGTTGGATAGGCTGGGGCTCTTCTCTCTGGAAAAAAGGAGGCTCAGGGGAGATATGATAGAGACCTTCAAGATCATGAGGGGCATAGAGAGGGTGGATAGAGACAGATTCTTCAGGCTGAAGGGGTCAACAGGCACGAGGGGGCATTCGGAGAAACTGAAGGGAGATAGGTTCAGAACAAATGCAAGGAAGTTTTTCTTCACCCAAAGGGTCGTGGACACTTGGAATGCGCTACCGGAGGAAGTGATCAGGCAGAGTACGGTACAGGGATTCAAACAGGGATTGGACGGATTCCTGAGGGATAGGGGGATCGTGGGATACTGAGAGAGGTGCTGGGATGTAACACAGGTATAGAAAGCAAACCAAGTAATAAGTATAGAAATCCAACCAGGTCGTGCATGTGCAAGACCGGAGGGTTAGGACTTCGATGGGAAGATAAGACTCAATGGGAAACCAAGGTGGCAAGGGGGCCCCTTCTGGTGACTCAGACAGGCCGTGACCTGTTCGGGCCGCCGCGGGAGCGGACTGCTGGGCAAGATGGACCTGTCGTCTGACCCAGCGGAGGCACTGCTTATGTTCTTATGTTCTTATTAGAGCCGATACCCTAACATGTCTAACACTATCATACAGCAATATATCTCAGTATGCTATTATATTTCATGTCAAGACAATTAGAAGTAGATTTGTTGAAAGAAACTTGGCCAGAGATCTTAATGAATTTATAAAATCCTTCATGTGAAGAGATTGCAAAGGTGATTTTAAAAAGCAACTGGGCTGTTCTCTCCTGCTTACTTCCTGGGAATCAACTTCTGGTTTGTTCTCACACTGTCCTCATGCACAGCACAACATCCTGTTTCAAGGATTTATGGCAACTCCTAGTTGAAATATAAAGTTAATGATGTATAAAATGGATATTGTCTTGCATTCATTGCATTGTGGAATGTCTACCCCTTTGGGAAGAAATTGTACTTACAGTATGAAGTCTAATAAATGAATTCTTCCTGAATGAATGAATTATTTAACATATGCCTTATGATTCATCAATAAGGACAGAACCCCTGACTACAAAAACATTGCAAAAATCAGTATTTTGAAACTAATATGGCCTGGTCCCTAAACTTTTATCTCATAAACATAGAAAACATAGAATGGAAAAAAAAGCCTTAGTAGATCATATCCTGTAATCTGTTTCTCTTGACCTAATGATTCTGAGAGATAAAAAGCTCAGTACAGAATGGGGGCATTAAAGGGTCTTTTAAACTGCAGTAAGCACTAGCATGATTTTACCGCAGCTTAAAAGGGTTTACCATGGGACACAAAAAGTCATCCTGCGTTAAAATGTCACTGTGAGCGTGCAAACCATGTGCTACAACAATACCTATATTTTTCATAGAGAGAGTGGTCAGAACGGGGTAAACAGTTCAATCACATTACTGTGTGCTATCTGTTTAGTGCAGGATTAGTGTCTGAACCCTTACCACCACCTATTTTGTAGATGGTTAGGGCACATAAACTATTTTGGGGTTAATTACTGAATGCTAATGGCAACATTGGTGCTGGCTTTTAATTGGGAAAATGGAATCTTGGCCATTTTCTATCTGTGCACAGGGGACGGCACATATAAGAGTACGCTAAGGCTACTTTTTGCCACAGCTTAGTAAACGGACCCTTACTTATTTTGGCAATAGGTAGAACACATAGAGCATGGGGTAAGCATTTCTGGATTGTCCACATTTATGGGACTGTGGCTGCAGGAGAATCAGACCCACAGTGTTAAGTGGCACCATGGAAAAGGAATGCCAGAACATAACAAGCTACAGAATCCCAGGATGTCTGTGGCTACAGAAACCCACTTTTGGAAAATTCAAGTTATTATAGTGTCATTGAAATTTCTTAAAATTATAATGTTAGAACAGATAGATTTGGTCTATTAAAAAACACCAAAAAAGGGACAACTTTATACAAAGATGTCAAGTTATCCAGTTCCAGGCTGGAGATTTTAGCCCTGATTCCGTAAAAGATGCCTACAGATAGGCGCCTAGCATTGATAATTGAAAGTTCATTAAAAATCATTTTAAAAGTTAATTAGCTGGTAGGTGGCTAACTGAGTAGGTGCCCACCACTTCGGCATTCACAGTTGAGTGAGTGGAATACCCAACAGAGCCATAGGCAAAACGGGGTGTCCCTGCCAGGTTTTGGGCTTGTGAATTCCAGCTTGGTGTTTTATTGTTGATGTGGATGGAAGATTTCCGGTCAAGCTTTGAAGAAGCAGTTTTGTTGGCACAAAGGGGTGGAACACAGCTGAGTCCTTTTTGATCACTGTGTTTTTCTGAATGACTTGTTCAGCATAATGAGCCTATTACTCTTCATACTGCAATTTTTGGACTTGTTTTTTATTATAAAAGGAGTTTTTTCTGACCCATGAAGCTGAACTGATGTATTGCCCTGGATCGGTAGCATGGAATGTGGCCAGGTACTAGTGACCTGGATTAGCCATCATGAGAACGGGCTACTGGGCTTGATGGACCATTGGTCTGACCCAATAAGGCTATTCTTATGTTCTTATTTTTATTTAGTGTGGCCCTCTTTTACTAAGCCGTGGTAGAGGTTTCTACTGCAGCCCAGGGTGCTAAATGCTCTGATGCTGCTCCAGGGCTCATAGGAATTCCATGAACATTGGAGCATTTAGCACTCCAAGCCACGGTAAGAACTTCTACCATGGCTTAGTAAAAAGGGGGTTATATTAGGTAGGTGAGTAGGCTTTTTGTGACCACCCATTCCTGGTGCATTATGGAACTTTCAGCATTGATTTCAATGGGCAGGATCAGGCACTATAAATCATACATTGCTTTGGGATGTAAGTTCAAAACCAAATGTGACCAGAAAACCTCCAGCCTGGAACTAGTTAACTTTTTATAGGGAAGCCTAGGTTGGAAAGCCCCATATGAGCACTTTCTCAATTCCAGATCTTCCGTACCCTTCTCCTCCTCTCCAATTCACAGGTCATCTGCATCCTGTTCCTTCCCTCCCACCTTCATATTTCTAGGACCTCTTTCTCCTACCTCCCTGTGTAAATATTGAATCTTCTGTCCCCTTCTATCACAAGTCCTTGATTTTCCTCATCCCAAGCACTCTCCCTATTTATCAGGAATAGTCTCCCAGTACAGGTGGTGGAAACAAAGACTATGTCTGAATTTCAGAAAACGTGAGATGAGCACACGGGATCTCTTAGGAAGAGGAAGGAGATAGTGGATGCTGCAGATGGGCCATTTGGCTCTTTATCTGCCATCGTGTTTCTAGCCTTAATTCCCTTCAATCACTCCCTTATCTTGCTCCTCTGTTACAATGCACTACTCCAGTTTTGCTATGTGACATGGTGGTAGGTCCTGCAAAACGATATTACAGGGAGGGGCATCTCTGTGGAGTCCATTCAGCCTAACAAAAGGAATACTAGACTAGCAAAACATTTTTGGAGCTAATAAAAGGATCTCATTTTGGTTTTCTCACTTATTGACTTTTATTTTCATATGCACTAAACACAGCAACTGCAGTATCTGTTACTTTATTTGGATTTAATTTACACTGTTTTCAGTAGTAGCTCCAGGTGAGGTACATTCAGGCCCAGCAGTTTATGCCACTGAGGCAATGAAGGGTTAAGTGGCCTGCCCAAGTTCACAAGGAACATTGGTAGGATTTGAGCCCTGGCTGAAACCTCATAAGCAAGAGCCAGCTTGGTATGTTCTACAACAGTGTTTCCAAAATAGGTCCTGGAGGACCCCCTTGCCAGTTAGGTTTTCAGGATATTCACAATGAATTTGTAGCCCTGGTCCCGCTCACGCTCAGTCCTTGTGTTCCAGCCAGCTCGGTCATCAGGGCTCACAAAAAGATAATTTATTTTCTGTGGAGCTGTTCTCTAAAGTCTCTTGATCTGGGCAGAGGCCGGGGCTAGACTTACTCCAGAAAACCAAAGGATCACAATTCCGGGGTCTCAATCGCCACACTCAACTCCAGAAAGCCAAAGGATCACAATCACCACACTTGATCGACTTCTTACTCAATCACTTATTTATTTGTAGCATTTATATACCACTTATAACCTAAGTGGTGTACATTCAGGTACTGAAGTGTTTTTCCCTATCTGTCCTGGCAGGCTTACATGCTTATCTAACATACCTGGAGCAATGGGGGATTAAGTGACTTGCCCAGGGTCACAAGGAGCAGTGTGGGATTTGAACCCGCAACCTCAGGGTGCTGAGGCTATGGCTCTAACCACTGCATTCCAAGAAACCAAGATGCAATTGATAACTGGAACTTTTAATTAACTTGATTGCAGAGTCAAAACATGAACATTCTCTTCAGGAATGCATATTGAAACTGGTTTTCACGAATGAATTCAAGAAAAGTCACTTCTATACAAATCTATTATGTTCCCCAATCTCTTTGAACAACTTGTTTTATACTTGTGGTGAGCTCTCTCAGGTCCCACTCTTTTTCCTCAGCTCAGGACCACTGTATCTTTCCCACACTTCACACAGGCTCTACAAGAGAAGGGCTGTTCACTCACTGTTGCCCTTTTGAGATGGGTCTCATGAAGACCTCTTGGAAAAGTCAAGTCCTATATGTTCTCTTCTAGTGGAACTTTCCAGGTTCCCCTTTCTCTCCTCTCTGTCATCTGCTCTGCTAGCAAACCCCTTCAGACTTTCCCTCCACAAGTAGTCAGTACTTCAGGAGCCTCCCTCAGTACTAGGGCTCCTGGCAGGAGATTAGGATAACCAAAAGCCTAGAACTTGCTCCTTACTCCCCTATTATGTTGTTCCCCCTCCCCGCAGGCAAAAAGGAACTCCAACTCCTCCCATTGATATCTGCTATCCACATATACATACTCAGTGACCCTCCGAAGAATCCAACACCTCCCACTCTAAAGCAGAAACATTCTTTTGGTGGAGACTCACAAATATATATGAAAAAGATTTGCATATACTAGAGGCATTGTATGCAAATCAAAATGATGCATATTCATTGAGGATATCCTGAAAAACTGACTGGCAAGGAGGGGTGCTCCAGACCCAACTTGGGCTTATCTGAGAACTGTTTCACAGTAAGTTGCAGAGCTGCCAAGTTACCCAATTCTAGGAGAAAGACTTTTTGCCCAGTACTGGTTTAATATCCCAAAGCAGTGTGGTAGGTGTAGTCCCTGATTCTACCCATTGAAATCAGTGCTTGCAAGTACCATAATGCATCAGTATGAAGTTGATAGAAATCCAGAACTGGCCTGAAATCTCCTTCCTGGAACTGGTTAAGTTGGAAGCTCTGAAGTTCAGGAGAGGAAAAGTTTGACTAAATCTGAATTTTTGAGGGGACAAGGATGGTTTAATTAACTCATTCTCCTTGAAATACAGAATGCCCTAGTGGTCATCTAAACTTCACAGATCCAGCCTTTAATGGCTGCCAAGATGAAACGATGATCTCCTCTAGAAAATCCTTTGATTTGCAGAGCTTCCCAACATTTTCCTGAGCAGAACTTTCACCATAATTATTAATTCTCTCTAGCCTCCTCCTCTCTACTCCGAAGGATATGTAGGTTGACAAACCTGTTTTTAATGGGGCGATCCATTCAGACTTAGCATGATTGGCCAACAAAAACCCGAGACTTGTCTGGTCTAGGATTAACAGAGTTGCAAAATACCATCCCTAAAAAAAAAAAAAAAGAAAAGACTTCATAGGAACCTGGAGCATCACCATGCCAAACATAGATGTTAGGTTCTTGGCATAATAACGTACATCTCTGTTAATTCACTTTCAGCTAAAAGAGTGGATACATCTGACTAGTGTGTGGGAGGTGAAATATGAGTGACGTTGACGGGACTGGGGAGACCTGATTGAAATTAATATATCTGAGTCCTACTCAGCAACTTGAGTATGTGCAATGCTATGCTCTGCTTAAGGGATTTCGCCCTCTTCTTCTGAACACGGCTTCTTGGTTTTAGGCATCTAAAGACAAATAATTTTGATTCTTAGGTTACTATTTTGCTATCCTTTCTGGCAGGCAAGTACATATACACCTGTGAAACTGGCAGGTGGAAGCCCCCATGACCTGGTATTCTGTATCTTCCATTTCTTTGTGATCTGTAGCAAAATGTCTGCCTCCTAACTATGAGTTTTGTACCGCCTCCTGTAACAGGCCATAGTAATACATTAGCTGCTCCACCCCTCCCCTCCCCCCTCTCTCTCTCATGTGGGAGTGTGTGGTGCAGGGATGTCAAAGTCCCTCCTCGAGGACCGCAATCCTGTTGGGTTTTCAGGATTTCCCCAATGAATATGCATGAGACCTATTTGCATGCACTGCTTTCATTGTATGCTTATAGATCTCATGCATATTCATTGGGGAAATCCTGAAAACCTAACTGGATTGCGGCCCTCGAGGAAGGACTTTGATACCTCTGGGTTGGAGCTACAGCCTCAGTACCCTGAGGTTGTGGGTTCAAATCCCTCGCTGCTCCTTGTGATCCTGGTCAAGTCACTTAATCCCCTCATTGCCCCAGGTACACTAGATCAGTGGTTCCCAACCCTCTCCTAGAGGACCACCATGCCAGTTGGGTTTTCAGGATAGCCCTAATTAATATGCATGAGAGAGATCTGCATATAATGGAGGTGCCAGGCATGCAAATCAGCTCCATGCATATTTATTAGGGCTATCCTGAAAATGCGACTGGCCTGGTGCAGTGGCGTACCTAGGGTATGTGGCACCCGGGGCCCATCATTTTTTGACACCCCCCCCCCCCTCATGTAAAATTTTTTTTTTTTTTTGCAATAACCATGAAATGGAATAAATGGTCAGAATAGAAACAGGCAGTGAAAATTTTTTTTTTTTTTTTTTTTTTTTTTCCAAAGTATTTTTATTGAGAATGGCAAAAGGTCCAGACAAGCAACCATGGTCTGTACAGAAACTTATACATTATCAAAAAGAACACAGAATGAGAGTAACAGCAACAACAAGCATGAACAAGCCTCTCCCAAGAGAAAATTGCCAATGAGAGGCATAGCAATACACAACAAAAGGCCAAAACTTGGGGCAAGCAAACAAATCCCACCCCAGAACCCACAAGAATAATAAGCCGGATTAGACCCTCAGCCATATTTTATAATGAAAAAAACCCCCACAAGCAACAACACCCAGACCGCTCACCAGACACACCAATCCGCACAACAAGCACCCAAGAAACACCCAGCCACCACCCAGACAAAACTACCAGACACACCTACCCCACCAAGCCCAGACCCAACCCCCCCTCCCCAGAGAGTGCAAGCGCAAAGTGGACCGTGAAAAGGGCAGCTGCAGAAGTGGAAAGCCCCAGATAAGTAGGTTAGCTAAAGAAAGCCCACAGATAGAAGAAATCAGGATAACAGAAGTTCCAACAAATGCTCCCACAGAAAATTTTCTTTTATTGAACCTCATTTATGTAACCATTATTCCAAACATAACATAACATAAATTATGTCTGAATTGTCATGACATCAGAAGTACATATGGAGTAGTTGCAGGTGATGCTTGGGACAGTTCTGATTATGTTAGTTTGGTTTTATGTGTTTTTTTAATAGAAGGGTTTTTATTTCTTTTTTTAAGGTTTTGTAGTTTGTGGTCGAGGTCAATAGGTTGTAGAGTTGGGGGTCAAGTGTTGCAGCTCGAATGGCTAGGAGGTTGTCGAACAGTTTTTTTCTTTTGACGTTTTTGGTTGGAGGGTGTGTGAATGGTGCGTGAGTTCTCCTATGTCTGTTTGAAGTGGATTGAATTATTTAGCTGAAGAAATTAGTTACCCCCCCCCCATTCCACACACATTAATTCTCTTCCATTTTTGTTCCCATTATAAAAAAACACTGATAAGTTCCCAGGAAAAAAATACATTAAAATAAGAAGTGAAAACAAAGGCCCCTACAGATGAGAACATAACATAAGAATAGCCTAACTGGGTCACACCAATGGTCCATCATGCCCAGTAGCCCATTCTCATGGTAGCCAATAGTGCTGCCCGATTCAGAGAAAAATATTTCATTCGATCCGATTCACCCTGTTGAATCGATTTTTCGATTAGATTCACTGTTAATGACACCGCTTTTTAAGTTTAAACAAAGTATAACAATAAATTTCACAACAACAATAAATTTCACAAAGTACTTAAAAAAAAAAAAATCACATTTTTCCATTAAAGCAGTTCTGGAGACATTTGCTTGAACAGTCTTTTTTCCCAGTCCATAAGCAAGCAATATGAAAAAGATTTCCTTAATTATCTACTCAAACATTTTTGCTATTTACTTTCATTGTACCTATACTATTATTCAGTAGAAAAAATGGACTTAACTGTGCAGGAAATGAATCTCCTCATACACCCACCATATAGTGCAAAAATGTGCAAAGGTCTGTTTTTTTCTTTCGATCACTACATAGCCTAATGCCACACAAGCAGCGCTGTTACAAACATATTCTGAAGGTCAATGCTAAGGTTGACAAAGTTTCCTTCCTTGGACCAGAAGGAGATACTGACAAACCATTGGAAGAGATTCTAAAACAACTACCCAGAAATAACACCCAAAGACCCACTCAGTGTGTGAACCAGTTGAGTGGAGTGGACTAACTGGGGGTGGAAATGGGCCCAGAGTTTGCTCAGCAGAATTTCCCAGACTACCTCTTCCTCTCAACACACTGACATGCTACCACCACCACCAACACTAGGAACACCTCACCGAGTATGCCAGCAATGCTTATAAACTTTATAAAACACATTATTATATTTTCTTATAAAGCATATATTTTAACTGAACTCAGCCTTGCCATTCACAAAAATAGAAAAGTTCCCATTTCAAGCTGTCTCATGTACACTTTTCAAATCTAACATATTGTAATCACAAAACAGAAAATAAAATTATTTTTTCTACCTTTTGTTCTCTGATCAATATTCAAATCTTGTTGGTCCCAGGCTCTTGTTGTTTTGCTTGCCAGGGTCTCCTTTCTCCGTGCTAACCATCCGTCTGCCATCTCTGTTCTCCCCTTCCGTTTCCCTTCCCTCTCCCGGAGATCTGGCATCTTTCCTTTTTTTTGTCTCCATCCACAGATTCACCTTTTCTCAACTCCCCACCACCCCAGGATCCACCATCTCTCCCTTTCTGTTCCCAACTATCCTCCTATCCAGTATCTCTATCCCCCCTCCACACCATCCCCTGTTTCCAAGTTCTCTCCCTTTCTGTTCCTTCCCTCCCTAAATCCCATTATGAACCATCTCTCTCCCACTCCTCTGTTTTTAGACCCATTATTTCTAACCCCCAAAGTCTGGCATATGCATGTATCTTTGAACCCCCCCTTCCCTCTCTCCCTCTGTGTACTTTTACACCAGGACCCCCCTCCCCCGAAGGTCTGTCCCCCCTCCGAAGGGCTACACCCCACCCCTGAAGACCTGCACCCCCCGAAGGACTTTACCTCCCACCCGAAGGTCTGTCCCCCTCTGAAGGCCTAAACCCCACCCCTGAAGGACTGCACCCCCCCCCCGAAGGCCTGCACTCCCTTGAAGGTCTGCACCCCCCCGAAGGCCTGTCCCCCCCTTGAAGGCCTGTCCCACCCCCTTGTAGGCCTGTCCCCCCTTTAAGGCCTGCCTGCCTGCCTTTCCCCCCCTTGAAGGCCTGTCTCCCCCTTGAAGGCCTGCACCCCCCTTGAAGGCCTGCACCCCCCCTTGAAGGCCTGTCCCCCCCCTTGTAGGCCTGTCCCCCCCCTTGTAGGCCTGTCCCCCCCCCCTTGTAGGCCTGTCCCCCCCTTGAAGGCCTGCCTGCCTTTCCCCCCTTGAAGGCCTGCACCCCCCCTTGAAGGCCTGCACCCCCCCTTGAAGGCCTGCACCCCCCTTGAAGGCCTGCACCCCCCCTTGAAGGCCTGTCCCCCCCCTTGTAGGCCTGTCCCCCCCCTTGTAGGCCTGTCCCCCCCCCCTTGTAGGCCTGTCCCCCCCTTGAAGGCCTGCCTGCCTTTCCCCCCTTGAAGGCCTGCACCCCCTTGAAGGTCTGCACCCCCCCAAAGGCCTACACCCCCCCCCCGAAGGTCTGCACCCCCCTGAAGGCCTGCCTGCCCCCCTTGAAGGCCTGCACCCCTTGAATGTCTGCACCCCCCCCCCGAAGGCCTGTCCCCCCTTGAAGGCCTGCCTGCCTGCCTGTCACCCCCCTCCCCCTTGAAAGCCTGCCTGCCTGCCCGCCCGCCCCACCCTGAAGGCCTGATGCCCCGCCCCACCCCGAAGGACCGCTCGCCCCCCTGGCCTCCCCGCACCACCTATGAACAGCCGCAGCAGGATCGCGAAGTCAGCGTCAGCATCCCTGCGCTGCTTCCTACGACGCGATCCCGCCCCTCCTCTGACGTCAGAGGAGGGGCGGGACCGTGGCGCAGGAAGCAGCAGGGATCGCTGACGCTGACTTCGCGATCCTGCTGCGGCTGTTCATAGGTGGTGCGGGGAGGCCAGGGGGGCGAGCGGTCCTTCGGGGGTGGCGGGGGACTGAACGGCAAGGCCGGGAACACCCCCTTAGGGCTGGTACCCGGGGCGGCCCGCCCCCCCCCCCCCCCCCCCCCCCTAGGTACGCCACTGGCCTGGTGGTCCTCCAGGACAGGGTTGGGAACCACTGTGATAAAGTGCCTGAATGTAAACCACTTAGGTTATAAATCATCAATAATAATAATAATAATTCCCTTAGCTCGCATGCGCACATCTAACCTGGTGGCTCCGTGCATCTGTAGCTCCGTGGAGGGCGGAGCGCGGCACTTATGACGCGTGAGGCGCGCACATTGACAGTTTACTTCTAGAGCTCCGTGGAGGGCAGAGAAATTAGTGTGCGCAGCGCTTATGACGCGTGAGGTGCGCACGTTCCAGTTTCTGTGAGTGAGTGGCGGTTTACTTCTCCCAGCAGCGGTTTTAATGTGCCGGTTGCCGAAAGGTAGGTGGGAGAAGGAGCGCAATAATTTACATCTCCCCTAAGATAATTTACATCTCCAATAGACCTCCACCGACATCCCCCTGACATCTCCACACACACGGACAGGGGCCAAACAGACGGGACATTGACAGACTGACAGAAAAGGTGGCAGTGAAAGACACACACAGAAGGACAGGGAGCCAGGGAGAGAGATTGGAAAAAAAAAACAGACAGCGGACAAGAAGACAGCAAAAAAAAGACATACAGCAGCAAAAAAAAAACAAAAAACAGACAGTGGACAAGGAGAGACACACACAGAAAAAAAGACAGACATACAGTGGACAAGGAGACAGTCAGCAAAAAAAGACAGACAGACATACAGTGGCCAAGGAGACAGACAGCAAAAAAGACAGACAGAGTGGCCAGGGAGACAGACACCAAAAAATACAGATAGACAGCAGCCAAGGAGACAGACAGCAAATAAAGACAGAGAGTGGCCAGGGAGATAGACACTAAAAAAATACAGACAGCAGCCAAGGAGACAGACCAAAATAAAGAAAGACAGACAGACATACAGCGGCCAAGGAGACAGATAACAAAAAACCAGATAGACAGACAGGGAGCCAGACATACAGAAAGAAAGGGGGCAGGGAGAGAGAAAGAAAGACAGACCTACAGAAAGAAAGAAAGAAATTTAGAAATGTCTAAGTCTACACATCTATTCTAGCACCTGCAGCTGTTTGTGTGTGGCTATTTCCTCCAGCTCAGTAAGGACCCTGTGGCGGTGTGCGTGTGGCACTTTCCCTATCGCTACAAGGAGGCTGCGTTGGACCCTACCAGAGCTGCTTCAGAAAACGGGAGACTTCTCAGATAAGCCAAAACCTGTGTACTTGGGGCAGGGAGTAATTTTGCTTTGGTTTGGTGGAAGCGGGTGTACTGGGGGAACAGTGACTGATCTTTCATTGGTTTGGGTGAATAGGGTGTGCTGGTGAGGGAAGCGATCTTGCTTTGCTTTTAGAGTAGGGGTGTGCTTGGTAAGGGAAAAGGAGCAATCTTGCTTTGCGGGGAGGGGCATGCTGGGGAGGGGGCCATGAAGTGATTTTGCATTAGTTTGGATGAAGGGGGTGTGATTGGTTGGGATCAGATAGTGATCTTGCTTTGCTTTGAGGGGAGGGGTGTGGTTGGTAAGGGGCCTAAAAACAGTGCCAACAGTCAGCGAGCCTATAAAACCATTGCCAACACTCAGTGTGCCAAAAACAACCAGTTCCATCCCTTAGTGTGCCAAAAACAACCAGTGCCAATAGTCGGTGGTAAATTTTTTTAACTGTTAAGTCTGCACAACTATTCTAGCATCCGTTAATGTAACGGGCTTAAACACTAGTGGTATATAATTAAAGAAATCCCTAACCACTTACAATATTAACCATTTTATTGTATTTTTACACCTTTGTTTTCTTATCCTCCTCATGCAAGCACACACTTTTCATTCTCAGAGTCTACCTCTTAAGCTTGTGCTATTACACTTTAAGTCTGGCTGTGCTTGGATGAGGTTTGAGTTAAATCAGCAGAGGAAGGCACAGGTGAGGTTAAATGGCTAAAACTTTCAGGAACAACAGCCGTGCCTTTAAACAGAAAAGGAGTTTTTTTAATTTAGTGTCTTCATTATAAGCTCATGTTCCTTAAAGCACCTGAACAGTACAGGTATTATATGTATGGGAGCTTTTTAATAGGCCATTTATAAAGGCAATTAAGCATATGTTAACAATCCTTGGAAACTTCCCGAGTTTTATTAACCGAAGCACAGCCTCTAAGGAGGAGCAAGAAGACTGTAAAACACGAACGACGAACTTGAACTGCATCTCTTATTTCCAGCCACTGGCTTGCAAAGGTGAGTACCGCTGGTTTACTAATGAGGATCGAAAGTTATTTGTTTGTAGTCCAGTTGTTCTAGAATTTTGATCTTCCTATCTGGATTCTTCTGTCTGCTAAGTGGAGACTTCTCATCTAAATGGCTACTGCTGTAGGTGCTGGGTGATGCTTGCATGACGTGTATCCTCTGTCTTCCCAGACCACAGAAGAGCTGCTTAGGAAAGTTAGTTATATTTGGAGGGGGAAGAGAAAAATTATGCAAACTCTGTTACCAACGGGTATAAAAGTGCTCTGCACATCAAAACAGGGTCCCTGACTATGAATCTATTGTTAAAAGTAATGGAGTGCTTCCAGCTTTACATCTCTCAAGTTCATAGAACCCCTAACCCCCCCCTCCCCCCATACACACACACACATTTTGTCTCTGTAAACAACAGGTCTGCAGCACAGTGACTGTTTCAGTATCCCAAAGATTCTTACGTTCAGTTCTTACGTTCTGATTATCTGCACTCAAACTGCTCATTTTTGTGACTTAAAACTTCCTTAATCCCACGTGTAGGAGCTTTTGTGCATAAATTAGGATCTAGAAACTGCAGTGTTCTACTGAAATAACTTTTTTTTTTTTCTAAAAATGTTATAATAATGCACAGTAAAAATACAAGTTAAAAGTGCACATGTAACACTTGAACATAATAGCAAGTCGATTCCCCTACCTATATTTGCAGACTCGCATGTTTTACCCAATCCAGCAGTAGGGAGTGGTGCATATGGATTATGTAACCATGTTTGGAACATGTTGGATAATGTGTTTGTGGGATTCTGTGCATATAGGGAGCTATGGGACATGAAGGACTATGTATATTTTGGTTTAAGTGTGGAAGATGTGGAGTGTATGCTGGAGTTATAAGAATACTAAGAAACTCCAAATATACTGCCACAGGAACTTGAAAAGAGACCAACAAAAAAGGCAGAAATGGTCCAAAAGGTTCTGAGAGTGGCTATTAATGACAAAAAAAACCTCTGTGAATACAACACAAATTTAAAATAATATAATAAATTTAGTGAAATTGAGTACCCTCAGTGTGACACATTGTCCATCTCATGCTGGCAGCATCCTCAGACTCATCGGAATTACCAGTTAAGGCATTCTACATCGTGTGACATTCTACAACTACATCAATGGGTCATTTATGTTATTATGTGTCCCTATAGTTTGGTCTATGTGGGTCGCACCAGCAGGAGAATCAGGACGAGATTGTCTGAACATAAAAGCAGGATTCACACTGCTTCCAGGTCTGCCCCACTTGTACCCCATTGTTTGGAGAAAGGCCATGATTTTTATGATCTATCATGGTTTGTGCTTGAACAACTCCCGAGCGATTTTAGGAGTGACAAGATGGCTCACATTAATCTTAGGGAGCAGTTCTGGATTTTTCAACTACAATGCATTTAACCACATGGACTGAATGACAGCATTGAATGGAACACGATTGTTTAGCAACGTTGGTTCAAATTTTTCCTTCTTTGTGTCAATTGGTTCTCCAATGCGTGATGTCACTTATGACGGTTTTTAAGCGCGTTCGGCGCTCCTTTCTGTTAGCTCTGCCCTCCTTCCAGCCGGCTCGGACTTGTGTTACTAATTTTTTGACTAATGGGTTCCTGAGGAAGGGACGTTGTGTTCCCGAAACAGGACTTGGTTGGACCTAGTATTCTGTGGTATTCCTTCTGTTTCGCCCACTGCCTCTTCTGGATGATCTATGAAGATTTATTGAAGCTAAATCCGTAGCTATTTTTACTTTTTGGGAGTTAGCTGGGGGGGTTCTCAGAGTGGTTTCTTTGACTGAATTCACCTGTGTTCACTAGTTTTTCATTGTGGTTTGTGTCACATTTTGATTTAAAGCACTCCCGAGGTACCCAATGATGGTGTGTAGGTGGGGGCATGGTGGCCTCTGCCTTGTTGTGTGAAGCACCGGAGAATTTCTCCTTTCACTGACCCCTCACACCAAGGGTACTCAATTTCACTAAATTTATTATATTATATTATTTTAAATTTGTGTTGTATTCACAGAGGGGGTTTTTTTTTTGGAGGGGGGGTGTCAATAGTAACCACTCTCAGAACCTTTTGGACCATTTCTGCCTTTTTTGTTGGAGTTATAGGAATGACAAAAAACTAATGTGCAGGAGGTATGAAGTATAGGAGTGTGTGTGAAATTGGCATTATGTATGTTTAGGAGGCATATGTAGAGTGACTCATTCCAGAAGGGAGACTTTTTTGCCAGCCCTGGATTTTTGCCAATCTCATCCTGGTGCATTATGGGACCTGCAGCACTGATTTCAATGGATAGGATGTAATTTTAAAACCAGGACTGGGCAAAAAGTCTCCCTTCTGGAATGGGTAACCTGGTCATCCCAGGCATTTGTGGTTTGGGGGGTGATATGTACTGTATGTGTGTATTTTCTTTGGGGGTTTTGTGAGGAGGTGCACAGAGGATATAATGTATATTAGGGTGGTCCCAAAAAATTAACACATTTTGTTTTACAAGGCTAATTTTATTCCTTTATATTAAAATGAAAAAAAACACACAAGATTTTACTTTAAACAAAGTTTAGGGGTCGCCCCACCTCGTTGTTGTTTTTTTAAACTACTGCTATGCTCACGAGTGTATTGTAATTCTTGTGCACTTAATTTATTTAAAAATGTATATACCTCATATAACTGCGGTTTCCATATCGCACAAATAAAATCTTGACAAATAATTGACAGTCTACGACATAAGAGCCGGTGGCTTGCTCCTAGCTGAACTACAAATTGCTACTGTTCGTCCTCTTTTGTCAAAGTATCGTATTTTTCAAAGAGGCTTTTTCCTTGTTCTGCTGCATCATTAACAGTCAGTTTGGATGCCCAATTCCAAAGTTTCTTGAAAACTAGGTCCACTCTGTGCAATGTTTCTTCGGGAATATTTTTGTTTTTGTTGATCCTCCTTCAATCAAGAGATCAAAAAATGACTTGTGTTCTCTGTGCTACAAGATAGAGAATGACATGGGGAAAAAATTTGTCCCTGAGCTCCATCCCATCACCGCAAGCTCAGTCCCTGTCCCTGCCCCCACATATATTCTCCACCAAAGTGTACAGCGTCTGTTCCTCTCCACCCCCTTTTTCCCAGTCCAGCATCCCCTTCCCTCCCTCCCGCTGCGGTCCAATATCTCCCTCCCTCCCTTCCTTCCCTTTACCTTTGCTGGCTTACTTTAATTTTCATCTTAACAAGCCGCCAGAGCTTTGAAGTCAAGTGCAGCTGCTGTAAAGTTCTCCTCTGACACAACCGGAAACAGGAAGTTGCTTCAGAGGAGGACCTTCCAGCAGCTATAAGCGACTTCAAGGCTCCAGTGGCTTGTTAAGATGAAAATTAAAGTAAACCAGCAAAGGGAAAGGAGGGAGAGGGCTGCTGGAACACGTGATCTTCAGCGCAATCCGCTCCACAGGCTGAAGAATGGCCTTCTTCCCGTCCCAGCAGTGACCATTTTATTTCATCCCAATTTCAGCAGGTTACCTGTGGCTAGCTGCAGATAACGCTCATCGTGTCATTCTCTATTACAAGACTTTCAAAGATCACAGGGTTTTTTTCATCTGTATGCATGAAACATTGTGGAATTTCTGGCAACGATGAACGCTGTAAGTTTTGCACCATTCATAGCTTTGTTTCTGGTGCGATTCCGTCATTAAAAAAGGCAACTGCTACTAGGTGCTCGGACAGAAACCATAGATGTCTGGAAATGGCTCACAATCTATTTAACAAAGCCACGATGGAGGTTTCTACCACGGGCTAGTAAGTTCAACACTCATAGAATTCCTATGAGTGTCGGAGCATTTACCTCGCCAGCCAATGGTAGAAACCTCGACCACAGCTTTTTAAAAGCCAGCAGAAGTTTGTACCTGAGGCAGTAGAAGAATGCACCAAATCCCATAGGAACTGACTGGGCTCTGGTGCCTTTGCCATAGAGGAATCACTACTGCAGCTTTGTAAAAAGAGCCCTAAGTGGCTTGTCCAACATCACAAGGAGTTGCTGTGGGATTTGAACTTGGCTTCCCTAGTTCTCAGTCTGCTGATTTAACTATTAGGCTACTCCTCTGCTCATGGTGAATTCTTAGAACATCAGTGTAGCTATCTTAAACTAAACTAAAACTTAGTTTTTTAGACCTAGTCATCGACCACGAGGAGCTCGACTCAGTTAACAATAATGTAATACATAAACTTGACAAGGAAAAGTAGACTGAAATAGTTAATATCCAAAATGTTTAGCAAACAAAAAAGTTTTCAGAACTTTCCAGAATAAAGCAAAAGAACCTAAACTTCTTAATGTAAGTGGTAAAGCATTCCAGAATTCAGTTATTTAAAAGCAAAAGAATGATTAAATCTCTTAAAGGTTCTGTTTTTACCACTGAGAGAGGGAAATGTAAGTTTTAATTTTTGAGAACTTCTGGCAAGATGAGATCTAGGAACATTCCAGTCTAAAGGAATAAAAGTGGCAAAAATGCCAAATAGGATTTTAAATGCAATGGAATTCCTCAAAGAATTATGTCATCTGCAGCTCATCCAAAACACAGCAATCAAACTTATTCATAAGGTAGGGAAATTTGATCATATTACTCCTCTTCTGAAAGAAACCCACTGGCTACCCATTACACACCGTATCACTTATAAAATCTTAATGCTGGTCTTTAAAATCAAATTTTCCCATCTTCCATCTTTTCTCAATAAACTCATCATTCCTCTTTGCCCTTCTCGGACACTTAGATCAGCAGATCAGAATCTATTGACCATCCCTTCCGTCAAAGAATTCTACTACACTAGGAAAACGAACTTCTCCGTAGTTGCTCCAACTTTATGGAACGCTATGCCACCTCAACTCCATCTCGAAAATTTCCTCAACAAATTTAAAACTAAACTAAAAACGTTCTTATTTCAAGATGCATATCACAGCCCTTAAATACTTCCTCTCCAATACTTCCTCAGCCAATAAAAGTTATCAACAACCGCTTTCAAGAAGTGATCCCCACTCCTAATGTTGTATCCCCCCTCTTCCCTGTTCTTTTACTTTGTTTTTAATGATGTATTTATTGATTCCCCCTTCCCCTATTTACCCTCAAGTTTTAAGTTTGTATTTGTAAATTGTCCTTAATGTTCACTCTTCCCCATCTTATAATTATTATATATACTAGTGTTTAAGCCCGTTACAATAACGGGTGCTAGTAAAGCCTCCTTCCCTCTCATGTCCCCTATTTTCAGCCCCAGCCCCCTTTTCTCACCAGCAGCATTTCCCTCCCCACTCAACTTCCCTATGCAGCAGAAGCATACCCTCCCCCTCTGTTTTCCTGTATAGCAGCAGCAGCAGCATTTCCCTCCCCCAACCCACTTCTCTGTGCAGCAGCACCTCTTCTGTGCTCCACCTGTCCCTCTTCCCTGCTCCCCTGGTCTAGCAGCACCTCATCCCTCTTCCCTGCTCCCTCTGTCCAGCAGCACCTCTTCCATTCTCCCCCTGCCTTTCTTTCCTGCTCCCCCTGTCCAGCAGCACCTCTTTCCTGCTCCCCTGGCCCAGCAGCACCTCTTCCCTGCTCCCCCTCACTGCCTTCCAGACTTTGTCCCACCCCCACCCTCCAAAGCCAGCTTGCCTGCCTGCCTGCCATCCCCCTGTGCAGTAGAACCCTCTTCCCCCCCTGCCAGCAGCACCGCTTCCCTGCTCCCCGGTCCCTCTTCTCTGCTCCCCCTATCCAGCAGCACCTCTTCCCTGCTCCCCTGGTCCCTCTTCCCTGCTCCCCCAGTCCAGCAGCACCTCTTCCCTGCTCCCCTTCACTGCCTTCCATACTTTGTCCCTCCCGCACCCTCCGAAGTCAACCTGCCTGTCAGCCATCCCCCTGTGCAGTAGAACCCTCTCCCCCCCCCCCCCCCCGCCACTATCGCCGCCATGCAGCCGACCCCACTGACCCTTCCACCGAGAGATGTGTGATGCAGCCCCTGCTGGAGCCGGGAGGTTTGTGCGTCTCGCGGTGGGAGGGTCAATGGGGGTTCATGTGCACCAGGAAAGGGTGCAAGGGGGGAAGGCGGCAATGACGGCAGCGAACTTATTGAGGGAGGGAAAGAGTAGAAGCGTGCATGCGCACTCTTGCCAGCAGGGCCCTACAGCTCATGGAAAACGGAACACGCAGGTAAGAGTGCACATGCGCGCTTAGGGTTTTATTATATTAGATATATATATATATATTTTTATTTTTTTTTGTAACCTTTAAATTTTTTAGCATTGTAAACCGGTTAGATGCACATCGATGGTCGGTATATTAAAACTAATAAAACTTGAAACTTGAATACAAATGCACTTAAATTGAATTCTGAGATATACTGGAAGCCTTAAGCAGAGGGGTTATGTGATCAAATTTACACTTACCCAAAATAAGTTTAGCTGCAGTGTTCTGTATTAATTGAAGTCTCTGTAGACTGACCTTTGAAAGACCCAAATACACTGAATTGCAGTAATCCAACCTTGACAAAATGATTGATTGAACCAATACAGAGAAGTGTTGTTGGTGAAAGAGTGCTCTTGCTCTTCTCAGAGCACGGAGGCTGAAAAAACACTGGGACTTATTACCAGGTTGTCTCTCTTTAGGGGGGGGGGAATGCTCCTCGAGTATGCTTTTATTATATTTGTATTGTATTTTCTGGAAATAAAAAGTGAAGCAATTTTTTTATTATTATTATGGCTTTGATCATCATTGTAATCTCATTACCCTTGGTTTTTTTCTGTTCCTCCATAATAGGCCTCAGTAACATAGTAAATGTCTCTTTTTTTATATTTCTGGGTCATAGACTGTAAAGTCCACCTGGTATTGTCCTAGATTCCAAATGCTTAAGTTGCCATCCAAGCTCTCTCTAGCCTATCCAACCATCCTGTTTGCAGGATATCTACCATAAAGTCTGGCCTGTAACATTCTCATGTTCCATGTAAATGGAGTTCCCATTGATGCCCTCCCCAGCCCATTCTACACTACATTACCACATATGGGACACAGCCCGTGCAAGTCTGTCCACTACCGGCCTTAGTTCTTCAATTTACATCCTTCATTTTCTAATTAGAGATCCAGTGATTATATCCTGTAAGATGTGCTACAGCATTCTACACATGTGTCACAGAAGTTGAATCTATGGCAGCGAAGGGGGAGAGTGTAGCACAGTAATTTAAGCTACAGCCTCAGCACCCTAAGGTTGTGGGTTCAAACCCACGCTGCTCCTTGTGACCCTGGGTAGGTCATGTAAACCAGTGTTCTTCAACCTTTTTACACCCGTGGACCGGCAGAAATAAAATAATTATTTTGTGGACCGGCAAACTACTAGGACTAAAATTTAAAAACCCCGTTTATGCCCCATCTCTGCGAGCTCGGTCCCCACAAAGCATCTGATCCCATCTGCACAAGCTGCAATTATGATTTTATATTGAACGTATTTTATTAATGTATAAAAAGAAACAATATTCTGAACAATTGTGATTTTATAAATACAAATATACAGAGCACGGACCAACAAAACCCCTGTCTCTCCTCCCCTTCACATATATCCCCTCTACTATCAAGAAAACTGAACAAGCCAAGTTATTATAGAATGCTACATAGAAATATCATGCTAACAGAATACTGCAGTCCCCAGTTATGTCTCTAGCAGGATATATATTTCAAATCTGATATATTCTAATGACAAAATAGAAATAAAATTATTTTTTTCTACCTTTTGTTGTCTCTGGTTTCTGCTTTCATCTTCTTTTCACTCTTTTCCTTCCAGCATCTGCCCGTTCCATCCAATGTCTGCCCTCTCCCCCTTCCATATGTATCTGACTTATTTCTATGCCCCTCTTCCTGACCATCCAACCTGTTCCTCCTCTCTCCTTTTTACATCATTCATTCCAGCTTCACTGCCTTCTTCATTTTTATCTCTCCTACACCAGATCTAGCATCTTTATCCCTCTCTCATTTCTCTGCTGACCCCCTTTCCAGCATCAATGTCTCTCTACTTTCTCATTCCTCTCTCCTCTTTCCCTCATCTGATCTCTCCATTCCACCCTGACCCCCTTTCCCTCCTGTAATCTCCCTGCCAGCTGTTTCCTTCCTTTTTTCTTTCTCCCTTCCCTCCTTTCTTTTTTTCCTTCTCCCTTCCCTCTTCCCTCTATCCAACATTAATTCTCTTCCCATCCCTTTCCCTCCTCCCCTCCCAGCAGCATCTCTCCTTCTTCTCCCTTACCTCCTCCCTCTATCCAAGATTAACTCTCTTCCCATCCCTTTCCCTTATCCCCTTCCAGCAGCATCTCTCCTTCTTCTCCCTTTCCATCCCTTTCCCTCCTCCCCTCCCAGCAGCATCTCTCCTTCTAACTCTCTCCAAGTCCAGTAACAGCTCTCCCTTTATCCAGCAGCTTCCCTGCCTCCTACAGTGGCTGTCTCCCCTTCCAGCAGCTCTCAGTACTTGCCTGCAGGAAGTTGCCGGTAAATCACTGCCCTAGCAAGTAGGAGAGCTGGTGGGAGGGGAGGAAGTCACTGTGAAGGCTCCCCAGGATCTTGCTCGCACACGCTGACCATCTCCCTCCACCTGCACCTGTATCTGCAGCTCTCTCCATTCTACTTGTAACTTCCCCGCGGCCCTCTTCAGCAACTCGGCAGGGGCGGCAATCAAGACAGGCTGCCGACGTCAGGACCTTCACTCTCTGAGTCCCGCCTATTTTGTTTCAACTTCCTGTTTCCGAACAGGCGAGACTCAGAGAGGGAAGGCCCTGACGTCGGCAAACTGTCTTAATCGCCTGAGGCTGGGAGGAACGTTAGTAAGCAGGAACCGCAGTCGGCAGGAAATTTAACTGCCGACTTGATCTCGCCGGCCTTGCGTGGACCGGCAGAAATTTTCTGTGGACTGGCACCGGTCCGCGGACCGGCGGTTGAAGAACTGTGATGTAAACCATTCTGAGCTCCCCTGGGAGAACAGTATAGAAAACTGAATAAATAGTATGAAAAGTTTCTGATAACCTGAGCTGATACTGTGATGTCACAATGCCTCATTCCTCCAATATAAGCAAACCTCATCAGTGATGTCACAATGGCTTGATGGTCCTTTACTTGGCTCACTTCTAATACATTTTGATTTCCAGAGTGGTGCAGTGGTTAAAGCAACAGCCTCAGCACCCTGAGGTTGTGGGTTCAAACCCATTCTGCTCCTTGTAACACCGGGCAAGTCACTTAATCCCCCTATTGCCCCAGGTACATTAGATAGATTGTGAGCCCAGCAGGACAGACAGGGAAAAATGCTCAAGTACCTGAATAAATTCATGTAAACTGTTCTGAGCTCCCCTGGGAGAACAGTATAGAATATGGAATGAATAAATAAATAGGCAGCTAAATGTAGGTGCTCCTTTACCAAATTACCCTCCTAAGTGACGAAGCCATGTATTTGTTATCAGTTATGTGTTTGCAGCCTCCTGATGTCAGCCAATCATAGTAATATCTATTGGCAGGGGACACCTGGTCTCCTGTAGTTAAACTATAAAATCCATTTGAAATCTGTGGTCAGTAACTTCTGATGATTCTTTCTCAGCCCTCCAGTCAGCAGCTGATCCTTGTGACCCTGGGTAGGCCACTCAATCCACCCAGTCTGCCCAACCTGATTCAATTTAAATTTTTAAATTTTTTTTTTTTTTTTTTTAGCTATTTCTGGGCAAGAATCCAAAGCTCTACCTGGTACTGTGCTTGGGTTCCAAATGCCAAAATCTCCGTTAAAACCTACTCTAGCCCATCTACACCTTCCAAGCCACTGAAGCCCTCCCCAGCCCATCCCCCATCAAACGGCCATACACAGACCATGCAAGTCTGCCCAGTACTGGACAGACAGGGAAAAATGCTTGAGTACCTGAATAAATTCATGTAAACCATTCTGAGCTCGTGCTGGTTTCGGCTCTCCCTCTGAGGTCACTTCCACAGGAAGTGACTTCAGAGGGAAAGCTGTGGCTGGCATGAGCAGCAGGTTGCAGATGCTGCTCATGCCGGCAAAGAGCAAAAGAGGTACAGGAGCAGAGAAAAGACGGTGCCCAGGATGGTCTGTCTTTCCCCACCCCCTTGCTATGCCACTGGGGATAGGGAAGAATAGCGAGAGATGACGAAGTAACCAGAAGGTAGCAAAGCAGTAGAATTTCCTCATTTACAATAGGACTTAAGATGTGGGTTTCTGTCCTTTAACTTCAAAAGTCTTACATTCCTGGATAGTGTTACAAATTTCCTCTTTTAGTACGTTCTGACTATGAGGTCATTGATTCAGTGGTCTGGTTCTGAAAAGTGCTGTCCTATGGCATCTTGATTTTGTCTGTCTTTAACATTTGGCTTGTGGGGAACTGGGCACCGTGTTGCTGGTCCGGTTTGTAACATTTACAGCTGGAAAATTCTTCCATTTGCACAAAACAAGATGATGCTATAATAACAGCATCCCAAGTCAACTTAATTTTCACCTGCGAGTCTGACTTTTGAAAAGTTAGTTTGTAACAAAGGCATAACCCTCCTTAGAAGAACTGTTTTATTTTGAATGGAATGAAAAAATGGTGAACTTCATGACATGTATAAAAATACTAAGCTTTGGGCATTCTAACATAAAGGTAATGTAGAATGGGGTTTGGAAAGATGAGGACAGAGTTGACAGCCTCTTTTGAATACACTGTTGGAATAGGGGAGTGCACTGAAGGCCTCTGGGATAATATTTTTGTAATGTAAGATCTTGTTCTGGTCCAGATTAGGGAATCCCAATCAAATATACTGGGTCAATAGTATAGAAAGTAGTCTCCCAAAGGATAGAACCAAACAAATAAACAAAAATAAAGGAGAACTCCTTATGTATATAAGAGAAGACTTTCAACCAGAGAGGTGCTCAGAACCTTGAACAAAGATGATGAAAAACACTAACTGGGGAAGAACCCCTATAAGTGTTTCAATGCTCTATCATTGCATCTTCTCCATTGGAAGAAAGAAATCCGTGAAAAACTTGTGCAAAAACTTAACTGGTGTCAAAAATATATATATAATATAAGCAAAGCGTATCATATATAATAAAATGCTAGAGCGCGCATGCGCTCTCGAAAATTTGTGCGGTGTGGCGCCATGAGGTGTGCTTCTGTGGCAACATTCTAACCTCACTGCGCATGCGGGGGCTGAAGGCGCGTGACTGTGCTCTCTCCCTGTCCTCAGCGCGTCACCGCCCGTCCTCACTCACTGCTGCCTCTCACTCGCTGCCTGCCCGCGTCCTCGCCATGTCACCTCAATCACCGCCGCTGATCCTCTTCAGAGCAGCCTGCGATCGTGGCCAGCTTTAAAGAACCTCACAGGCCACTCTCCAAGCTCAGTAGCACGCTCCCTCTGACGCACGGGATCGCGTCAGAGGGAACGTGCTACCGAGTTGGAGAGCAGCCTGCGAGGTTCGCTAAAGCCAGCCACCACGATCGTAGGCTGCTTTGAAGAGGAGCAGGCCAGAAGACGCTGGGATGGAGGGGAGGGTAAGAAGGGGATCAATACCGGGAGCAAAAGGGAAAGGGGGCTGCTTTGGGGGGAGGTGTGCTGGGGACAGCTTTGCTCTGGGAGGAGACAGAAGGGGCCATGGAGAGATAGGGAGAGGGAAAGGGGGCTACTTTGGGGGTGGGAGGTGTGCTGGGAACAAACAGCTTTGCCCTGGGGGGAAAACAGAAGGGGCCATGGAAAGATAGGGAGAGGGAAAGGGGGATGCTTTTGGGGGGAGGGGTGTGCTGGGGGGAAACAGAAGGGGCCATGGAGAGATAGGGAGAGGTGTGCTGGGGACAGACAGCTTTGCTCGGGGGGAAGACAGAAGAGAGCCATGGAGAGACAGGGAGAGGGAAAGGGGGCTGCTTTGGGGGGGAGGTGTGTCCTGGGGGCAGACAGCTTTGCTCGGGGGGGGGGGGGAGAGACAGAAGGATACAGACAGCGGCCAAGGAGAGAGAGATAAAGAAACACAGACAGACAGACACATCTATTCTAGCACCCGTTAATGTAACGGGCTTAAAGACTAGTTTTTAATAATGTGCTGAAACTTAGCTTGCATGGGTGGTTAGGAAGCAGACTCACTCCAGCAGGCTCTAACGCGTTTCGCAATTGGCTTCCTCAGAGAGCCTTCAAAAGCTGGAACAGAGTGAAACTTCTTCCTTCCAGGAAGTGATGTAATTTTGGATGACAAGGAAGGAAGAAGTTTCACTCTGTTCCAGCTTTTGAAGGCTCTCTGAGGAAGCCAATGGCAAAACACGTTAGAGCCTGCTGGAGTGAGCCTGCTTCCTAACCACCCATGCAAGCTAAGTTTCAGCACATTATTAAAAATACGCTTTGCTTATATTATATATATATATTTTTGACACCAGTTAAGTTTTTGCACAAGTTTTTCACGGATTTCTTTCTTCCAATGGAGAAGATGCAATGATAGAGCATTGAAACACTTATAGGGGTTCTTCCCCAGTTAGTCTTTTTCATCACCTTTGTTCAAGGTTCTGAGCCAGATTAGGGAATGACACAGCAACAAATTTTTCCCTGCCCTGTGGGAACTCATTTTCCCATCCCCCGGCGAGTTCTTTTCTTGTCCCCACCCCATTCCTGCAAGCTCTGTCCTCATCTGCACAAGCCTCAAACACTTTAAAATCCTAAGTAGTAATATTCTAGAGCTCAGACTGTGATGTCATAATGCCTCATTCCACCAATGCCTAAGCTCTGTCCTTATCTGCACAAGCCTCAAACACTTTAAAATCCTAAGTAGTAATATTCTAGAGCTCAGACTGTGATGTCATAATGCCTCATTCCACCAATGCCTAAGCTCTGTCCTCATCTGCACAAGCCTCAAACACTTTAAAATCCTAAGTAGTAATATTCTAGAGCTCAGACTGTGATGTCATAATGCCTCATTCCACCAATGCCTAAGCTCTGTCCTCATCTGCACAAGCCTCAAATACTTTAAAATCCTAAGTAGTAATATTCTAGAGCTCAGACTGTGATGTCATAATGCCTCATTCCACCAATGCCTAAGCTCTGTCCTCATCTGCGCAAGCCTCAAACACTTTAAAATCCTAAGTAGCAACATTCTAGAGCACAAATTGTGATGTCATAATGCCTCATTCCATCAATGCCTAAGCTCCGTCCTCATCTGCACAAGCCTCAAACACTTTAAAATCATAAGTGTTCGAGGCTTGTGCGGTTAAGGCAGAGCTTGCAGGAATGGGGCAGGGATAGCGAGAGAACTCACGGGGACAGGAAGGGGAAAATTCAGTTCCTGTGGGGACGGGGACAAATTTGTCCCTCTGTCATTCTCTAGCGGAGACTTAGAGGAGACATGATAGAAACCTTCAAGATCATGAAGGGCATAGAAAGAGTAGGCAGGGACAGATTTTTCAAATTACGGGGAACCACAAGTACAAGGGGGCACTCACAGAAATTGAAAGGGGAAAGGTTTAGAACAAACGCCAGGAAGTTCTTCTTCACTCATAGGGTGGTGGATACATGGAACGCGCTACCGGAGGATGTGATAAGCAGGAGCACGCTACAGGGCTTCAAAGAGGGTCTGGACAGGTACCTGGAGGACAAAGGGATTGAGGGGTACAGATAGAAGTAGAGGTAGGTATTAGGGATAGGATTAGAGGCAGTTACAAAATTAGTCAGGGACACTGTTCAGGCAATTAGGCCTGATGGGCCGCCGCGAGAGCAGACTACTGGGCAGGATGGACCTCTGGTCTGCCCCAGCGGAGGCAACTTCTTATGTTCTTAGAAGAAACTTGCCTCAATATATGACAAACAAACAAAAAAGGCAAGCGAGTTGCATTTATAAACAATAAAAGTCCCAACATAATAGCTTGACTTGGAAACGATATCACTGTCTAGGCACGGGTCTAGAAAGTGACATTAGAGAACGAGCCAACGCTGGTGCGACAGCAGCTTGGGGGGGTTGCTGCTCACGCCAGGAATGTTACAGAGGTTAGGGGGAAGGGAAGCAGCGTGCACCTGCGGCAGTGCGGGGGCGGGGAGGAGGACGGGTGCCTGGACCCTCACCAAGACGGCGCCCGGAGTGGTCCACCCACCTGCACCCCCCTTGCTATGCCACTGGGTGCTTGTAAGTGCAGACCTAAGTGACCTCATGCCCCACCCTTAAGAAATACCCTTCCCCCCACTTCTATTTATGCGATATGCCATTTAGCCACAACCTTACAGAATAGCACTAGGTTGCCTTGCTGCCGACATTACACTCTTTGGGGAAGTCAAAAGACATAGCATATCGGTGGGTGGGAGGCCTCAGGGGCCTAGGTTCTCCCAGTTTGAGCTTGGACCCCCTTCCAAAACTGCAGCACCAAATTCATGGCTAGTGGGGATGCTCAAGCCCCACCAGCTACAGAAGATTCATGGCCTGAGCCCCTGCCCATTCTGCCTGAGTAGCAGGAAGCTGGCAGGGTGTTTGCTCAGTTCACCCTCATTCTCTATTGCAAGACTTTCAAAGGTCACAGGTTCTTTTTTCGTCTGTATGCATGAAATGTCGTGGGAATGTCTGGCAACGGTGGACGCTGTAAGTTTTGCACCATTCATAGCTTTGTTTCTGGTGTGATTCCATCATTTAAAATAAGGCAAGTGCTGCTAGGTTTTAACAGCCCAGTGCTCGCAGGCAGGAGAAACGACACCAGTTCAAATCTGGCATCTCGTTGTCTGAATAATGCAGCTTGTGACATTCAACTCAAGTTATATTGTTCAATTTGCACAACAATGAGATGCTTTGCATCTCATGTAGCCTGCAATAACATAGCATGAGATATGGTAAAATACGAGGGTCATTTCATAAATAATGCAAACCTTTTTTTTTTTTTTTAATTTACATGTTTGTTTTTTCCAAGTATTTCTTTACAATCCTTCAATATAGTCTCCCTGCTTTGCAATGACCAAGTCCCAATGTCCAGGAAGCTTCATTATTCCATCCAATACACTTTTTGTTCAGTGGCCGAATGGCTCGGGTACCGGCGGAAAAAAACTCTTCCAGAGATGCAAAACGATGTCCACGCATAGGTTGCTTCAACTTTGGAAAAAGATCGAAGTCTGTTGGACTCATGTCTGGACTGTAAGGAGCATGAGGTAACACATTGCAGCCGTATTCGTGTAGTTTTTCAATTACGACATTCCCTATGTGCGGGCGAGTGTTGTCATGAAGAATGAGTGGCCCAGCCAAGAGCATCTGAGGTCGGGTTTTGTGCATTTTTCTGTGCATTTTTTTTTTGCAAAAATCATGATAATACACTGCTGTGACACTTCTTTCACATGGAACTTTGTCTGTAATGATGATGCCTTTATGATCATAAGCAAAAAGCATAATTTGTTTGACTTTTGATTGAGCTCGTAAAAACATTTTTTGGTCATGGGGAAGATGGAGCTCTCCACTGGTCATTGAAAAACTACAGAAATACGGCTTCCTACAGTCCAGACATGAGCCCACCAGACTTTGACCTTTTTCCAAAGTTGAAACAACCTATGCTTGGACATCGTTTTGCATCTCTGGAAGAGCTTTTTTTCCGCCGGTTCCCGAGCCATTCGGCAACTGAACACAAACAGTGTCTTGGATGGAATAATGAAGCTTCCTGGATGTTGGGACTCGGTCATTACAAAGCAGGGAAGACTATATTGAAGCAATGTAAAGAAATACTTGGGGAAAAAAAATATAACATGTAAATTTAAAAAATAGTGTGCATTATTTATGAAATGACCCTCGTAATATAAAATTCCTATGAACGTCAGCACAGCGCCGGAGCATTAGCGCTCCAGGCTGCTGTAGAAACTTCTGCCACGGCTTAGTAAAAAGTACTCCCTTAACACAGGTGATTTCATTTACACCTTATATGTACTCACTAGTCTTATAGCCCGTTACATTAACGGGTGCTAGAATATATGTGTGTGTGTCTCTCTTTATTTCTTTCTCTCTCTCTCTACCTTAGCCGCTTTCTTTCTTTCTGTCTTTCTTTTTCCTTGGCTGTCCATCACCACCCCTTGCCTGCTCCCTCTGTCCATTCTCCCTTCCTTTTACCTCCCCTGTGTCCACCACTACCCCTTCACAGCTCTCCTTATGCAGCAGCAGCCCTTCTCCCTTTGTTTTACCTCCCCCCTGTCTAGCAGCACCTTCCTTCTCCCCCTGTCCAACATTAGGCCTCCGTTCCTTTTTCTTCACCCCCCCTGTCCATCAGCAGCTCTTTCCTTCTCCCCCTGTCCAGCAGTAGGCGTCCCCCCCTCCTCCTTCTTATCCCTATGATACACTTATCTTGCTCTGCCCCTGATCAGAGGCTCCTGACAGCCGACCAGTTGCACCCATTGGAAAAGTTCCCTCTGCGGCATCCCGCACCCCTCCTGACGCGACTCCCGCTGTCTTTCTTTCTGTCTGTCTCTGTCCCTGGCCCCCTTTGTCTGTTTGTCTTTCTGTATATCTCCTTGCCCCTGTGTCTTTCTTCTTTTCTTTCTGTCTCCCTTCCTCCCTCTGTCTGTCCAAAGCAGCATTCCCTCCCCCTCCATTTCCCTCCCCCCACACCAGTTCCCTGTGCACCTGCCCCTGTGTCTTTCTTCTTGTCTTTCTGTCTCCCTTCCTCCCTCTGTCTGTCTGTGCAAAGCAGCATTCCCTCCCCTTTCCATTTCCCTCCCCCCACATCAGTTCCCTGTGCAGCAGCATTAGCGTTTCCTGTACCCCCTTTCCCTTCCCACAGTCGCGACTACAAACGCGGGCCCGAGTCCTTTGCCGTCCCCCCCCCTTCCCTTCCTCTTCCCGCGGGCCCGACTACCCATGGCAATTCAAGCAGCGTGTGCAGCAGTCTACACACGCTGCTTCGGGTCCTTCTACTGCCCTGATTTACTCTGGCACGTCCGGAGCAAATCAGGGCAGTAGAAGGGCCCGAAGCAGCGTGTGAAGACTGCTGCATACGCTGCTTAAATTGCCAGTCGGGCCCGCAGTAAGGGAAGAGGGGGGGCGGCAAATGACTCGGGTCCCGGGCAACGGAAAGTTACTGGGCTCCTCGGTGGGGGCGCTGAGTGGCCGTGATCCCTCTGCTCCCAGCCCCCCCCCCCCCTCGGAGGAACAGAGATCGGCGGCTACAGCCGCTGGCTTCGGCGTCTTCTATCCACTGCCGCCAACCCTAGCGGAAACAGGAAGTAGTCAGAGAGGGCGGGCCGCAGTGGACAGAAGACAGCAAAGCCAGCGTTAGCGCGGTGCAGCGCTTTTCTCTTCATTTAAAAGCGGGTGAGCCGGCGAGAAGGAGGAGGTGGTGGTTTTGGCAGTGAGTGAGGGGGGGAATCGCCGGCTGTGCTGTGCTTTCCCGATCTGTCCGCCGCATACGCACTCTGGCCACGGACCTACGGATCACAGATCAGGGATTACAGATCACGCAGGTCTGAGTGCGCATGCGCGGCTAGCGTTTTATTATATAGGATTTGAGTGCATTTTAAACAAAAAAAACCTTTACACCTGTAAAATATGCTTAATTCTCTTGTGTTTTGTTTTAAATTTAGTCAATACCCTTTAATAGTGGGTATAGTACAGTATGTACCGTAATTGTTCAATTGAACTAAATTAAACATGTACTCTTGAGTTCAATTCAGGGTCTGATGTGGTTTCACTTTCCCTCTGGTAATTACTTGCCAACTTCTCAGAAAAGAGCAAAAGGGAGAACAAAGAGTTATATCTTTAACCTAAATGATCTTATTGCTGTACATTTTAAATATTGCCTTCATTATTACAGTAATTGGTAAGTTACACACATCCACTATACATTATAGAAATGAAAATGACAGACGAGGGATGAGGGGATAAGCTTCAAAGAGCAGCTGTTACACCCTTTTCTAGCACTCGGTGAACCATGCTGGACTTGGATCGACCATAGAGAAGCATCAAAATGGAACACTGTCATACACTTGTAAAAGCATCCGGCTTGGATGTGTTATTACCACATCCAAACATTGGTGGAGTATGTGGCTCAGTGGCTAGAACTACAGCCTCAGCATCCTGAGGTTGTGGGTTCAAATCCCATACTGCTCCTTGTGACCCTGGGCAAGTCACATATCCCCCTCCCATTCCCTTGCTCCTGTTACATTAGATAGTGTGAGCCCACTAGAACAGATAGGGGAAAATGCTTGAATACCTGAATGTAAACCACTTAGTCTATAAGTGGTTTATCAATACTAAAATAATCAAATAGGTCTCCTGTATATGCAAAGATCTCCAAACTTTTAAACCTTAATAAAAGCACTACATTTATTCTTATCTGCCCTTATTTACAATGGCAGTTTGTTTCTTTCTGATTATATGACAGCCCAAATAGCTGCCAGGGTAGCAAATTAACTTGCCAAGCCCAGAAGAGCCTTACTGGGTCAGACCAATGGTCCATCTAATCTAATAGCCCATTCTCACGGTGGCCAATCCAAATCACTAGTACCTGGTCAAAACCCAAGGAGTAGCAACATTCCACGCTACCGATCCAGGGCAAGCAATGACTTCACCCATGTCTTTCTCAATAACAGACTATGGACTTTTCCTCCAGGAATTTGTCCAAATCTTTCTTAAAACCAGCTACGCTATCTGCTCTTACCACAACCTCTAGCAACGCATTCCAGAGCTTAACTAATCTCTGAGTGAAAAAGTATTTCCTCCTCTTGGTTTTGTATTTCCCTGTAACTTCATTGAGCGTCCTCTAGTCTTTGTGATTTTTGATAGGTACACAAAAGAATTGGTAGAACTCAGTGGGTTCTAGTCAGCAGGAGAGGCAAATTGCTCCAGGCTTTCACCATTTATAAACACTCCATTCACAAAGAAATGTTAACTCATCAGTGTCCTATACAGTGAAAGTTCAACTTTTAGTTGACCCTCATTTGAAAGTGCACACAGGAAAAGAAAGTCCTATCTTTAACGCTTTTCTCCTTTTCAAATATCAAAAAGCATTTCTCAATAAAGTTCTGTAGTCGGATAGACCAGGGAAGGGGTAAAACACGGACCTGGCGGACCTCACAGATCTAAACCCGCACGTCCTTAAAAATCTGAGGTCCGTGCCGTTTGTAGTTAGTTTCTGACTCTGACAGACCTCGGTGACATTTTAGCGCTGACGAATCCTAATACTTTTCCCTCCCTATGCTGAGACGGATCCGTCAGCACTAAATTGTCACCGAGGTCTGTCAGAGTCAGAAACTAACTACAAACGGCACGGACCTCAGATTTTTAAGGACGTGCAGGTTTAGATCCGCGAGGTCCATCAGGTCCGCGTTTTACCCCTTCCCGATAGACCACCTCCTGTATCCTGGTGGGTTAGCTTCCTGCCACTTCATCTTTCTTGGAGACTTACAAAATACAGTTTCACAGAACAGAGTTTCTCTAGTATCAAGTTTAAACAACTGTGTCTATTCCATGGTCCTTCTACAAGAAAAACTACCAAAACTCGTGCACCAGAATTAGATGCACTAGGTGACTAGGGAAACTATTTCCCATCTCTAAAGATAAAAAACATATAAAACATAAGCCTTTATGTTAACACAGTATACTCTCTTTTCAAATCTCGCGCAATGTGGGCCTGATTCTATATATGGTACCTTTTTAAAAATTAGGCCCCAACTAGTGTGGTGCTAATTATCTTTATATATAAAATCGGAGGTATGTATGTGTGTGTGTATGTGTGTATGTGCCGCGATCACGCAAAAACGGCTTGACCGATTTGAACGAAACTTGGTATGCAGATCCCTCACTACCTGGGATGATATGTTCTGGGGGTCTCGTGGCCCACCTGCACACGTGGGCGGAGCTACAAACAGAAAATCAGATTTCACCCATTCATGTCAATGGAAAAAATGTAAAAAGCTGCCAACGCAAAAACAGCTTGCCCGATTTGAACGAAACTTGCTATGCTGATCCCTCACTACCTGGGGTGATATGTTCTGTGGGTCTCGCGGCCCACCTGCACATGTGGGCGGAGCTACAAACAGAAAATCTGATTTCACCCATTCAAGTCAATGGAAAAAATGTAAAAAGCTGTGGCACCGATTTGAACGCAAATTGGTATGCAGATCCCTCACTACCTGGGGTGATATGTTCTGGGGGTCTCGCGGCCCACCTGCACACATGGGCGGAGCTACAAACAGAAAATCATATTTCACCCATTCATGTCAATGGAAAAAATGTAAAGAGCTGCCATTCTCACAGTAATTCAAAAACGGCTTGACCGATTTGACCGAAGCTTGGTATGCAGATCCCTCACTACCTGGTGTGATATGTTCTGGGGGTTTCGCGGCCCACCTGCACACGTGGGCGGAGCTATAAACAGAAAATCAGATTTCACCCATTCATGTCAATGGAAAAAATGTAAAAAGCTGCCATTCTCACAGTAATTCCAACTACCTGGGGTGATATGTCCTGGGGGTCTCGCGGCCCACCTGCACACGTGGGCGGAGCTACAAACAGAACATCAGATTTCACCCATTCATGTCAATGGAAAAAGTGTAAACAGCTGCCATTCTCACAGTAAATCTAAAACGGCTTGACCGATTTGAACGAAACTTGGTATGCAGATCCCTCACTAACTGGGGTGATATGTTCTGGGGGTCTCTTCACCCAAGAATTTATATGTTCTTGCTCCTGGAGGTGAAACTAAAAATGTTGTTTATAATCAAGTTTTGTGTTAGTTGTATTGTATTCATTTTGTCAAATATTTCACATTATAATTTGAATATTGTACTTTTTATAAAGCTGTAAAAAAATAATTTCATTCACCACTATAAAGTATCTTTATTTGAATCCATTTACAGTGTTATTGCTATAATTAAATACCCGTGCAACGCCGGGGCATCAGCTAGTGATTCTATAAAGTTAAGTGCACTTTCTAGAATCCCACTTAGCACCGCAAAAGCAGGCTTAGGTATCCTAACCTTAGGTGCATCCTATTTTGCCCTGGATTTTTTGGCCCAAATGTGTGTTCCTAAGTTAGGCACCTACATGCCAAACACATTGTAGTCACTCTGGTCTCTGTGGCCCCCTGATCCTACTGGACTCTCTCATAATCATGGATTGCTTTGGCCACAACAGATATGTTTCCCCTTGCCACACCCTGGATTAATTAGGCCAAAGGCCAGAATTCATCTCCTCTAGAGTTACCCAAGGAGTTATTGTTGCCAAGAACTCCGAGTCTCTGTCCTCATTCCCTGAGAGTCATATAAATAGCCCCCCTCGTATTCTTAGGGTGAGACCACTCTCATTCTGTCCAAACATTCCTTGGACAACAAAGATTGGGGTAGAAAATCTCCCTTAGCCGTTAGGCTCAAGACAATTCATTAAGAGTTTCATCTCCATTTCCAAAACATTCCTTTTTCTCTAGTCTCACTCATAAGCAAATAAATATCCAGATCAGTTAAGTCTATTACAAATTCTCATCCAGTATTTCCCATTCTCGAAGAAAGACTTTGGGGCAAATATTCCTTCATCCATCTAGTCTTCTGTCAGGACTATTACCACCCTATAGCACGAGTTGGGCAAAACTAAGCTACCCTCTTCCTGTTGGGGGAACCCAGAGCTCTTCTTGCCCTCGTGATGGGACATATACCCCATCACACATGCCCACTTTCTGATAGGCGTCTAAAATCTAATTAAGTGCAGCTTACGTCAATTAGAAGGTGCTAACTGGTGTCAATTAAGTCTATTAAACAATTAAGTTAGGCATCTTCATCAGCATGCCTAGGTGGATTATATCGAATCTGGGAGTGTTTGTTTGTATATTACTCCAGTGCCTTGTTGGAATATAATAAACAAGTTGCTGTACATAATTAAAAACAATTGAAGAAATAAAGCTTTTTTTAAAAAAAATACTCCCAATTCCTCCTTACTATGTACAAGGGATTTAGCAATGAATATCCCTACAACACTGTTTGGGCTTCTCAAGATATTAAATGGGATTCACCTTTTTAGATAGGCAAACAAACTCCAGCACTTGCAGCTTGAATAGTTTTGGAGCCTCTGGTTGAGGCTCTTCAGATCTCTGTTGCTTTCTTTGCTGTTCACATCTCCAGTCCTCCTCCCTACTGGTTAAGCCAAGCCAGCTTAGGAAACGCCTCTCTATGCACAAGGCCTAACCGGCCATGAAAAGAGGCCAGCTCCTCGCTGCCCCTGCTGGAACAGGGCAAGAATTACGGTAGAAGCAAACCAGACACATGCCTAGATGCAAGTGTTTGTGGTGACTTTATGGTAAGAATGCTATCTATCTATCTATACATAAAAAAACGCTATGGGGTTCATAAAAAAAAAAAAAAAAAAAGTCTAAAAAGTGTCCTAAATGGTTACTTGGATGATCAAAAAGCCTGATCGTCCAAGTACCCTTAACCAAAGCTGGTTTTAGACGTATCTAAAACCAGCTTAGGCCTTTCCCCTGCCACTAAACGCACAGAGAGAAAAGAGGTATGTTTAGAGGAGGGGAAAGGGCAGGTGGTGGGCCGACCTACACCTAGGCGTGCAGCAGGTATAACCAAAACCTTAGGCAGGTTGCCTAGTCGGCACTTATACCTTTTTGACTTAGACGAAGTCAAAACAGGTCTAAGTGCCGAAAAAGGGGCCGCTGAGCTGATGGCCGCTGGGGCGATCAGTTCAGCAGCCCGGCAACCTACCCACCCACCCACCGCAACCATCTCGGCAGGAGAGATGCCTCATCTCCCCTAGTGCGATGCGATCACCCCTCTACCTGAACTGCCGTGCCTCGTGGCAGGAGAGATGCCCAATCTCTCCTGCCGAGGTTGTGGCAGTTCGGGTAGAGGAGTGATCGCATTGCGGCAGGGGAGATGGCCAATCTCTCCTGCCGGGATACATCACCCCCCCTCCGACAATATCGGGGCAAGAGGGAGCCCAAACCCTCCTGGCCCCAGCGATCCGCGACACCCCTTCCCTGCCGATTACGTTTGGGAAAGGAGGGAGTCCTCCTGCCCCGCGGGCCCCCCCGATGATGATCAGGCCAGGAGGGAGCCCAAGCCCTCCTGACCTCTCGCCCCCTCCAACCCCCTACACAATCGGGCAGGAGGGAGCCCAACCCTATATAATGGTATAGTGAAATTTTGACACCCATCAACCAGAACTTCAAGATGAGTTTTCTATCGCATGAAAGACCATAAAATTATACTGCTATGTCATCCTGCTGATCACCCATACTTTTTCCCTGGGAAAATGTCACTGGAATGCTTTTATGTTTCACTTTTATATATTCTGATATTTGTCGATTTGCTTATTTCTGAGCTGATAAGAAGATATTGCCTTCAAAAAGTTTAATCAAAAAATGTATTAAATTAATCCAATATAAAGGTATAATCTTTTTACTTGTTTTTGTTTTTGTTTTATTTGTTTTTGTTTTATTTGTTTTTGTTTTATTTTGATTTATTAACTTAAGTGACAACCACACTATTACCATTTAAAATATTCATGTAAGCATCAAAAATCATACCTAGTGTATTTTGCAGGTGCAAATGTCTGTGCCTAGATTAATACACATAAATTTATGATATATTATAATCTGTGCACATACTTGAAAACTCTGCCAAAATATGTACCATCACATCAACACAGTGCTTTTACACCAGTTGAAATTTTATGACAGATCATGTGTGTGTGGTCATCTGCACGTGAAAATGACTTTATAAAATTAGCCCCAGAAAATACAGAGTACATAATCTTCATGAAACAATATTAGGCTCAACCAGAGAGCCAGAAAATGTGGTATAAGCAAGCAGTTTAGCAGGGTTAAAAAAAAAAAAAAAGGGTTGACAAAGTCCATAAGCAATTATTAAGATGGTCTTAGGAAATCCACTGTTTTTTTCCTGGGATAAGCAGCATAAAATCTGTTTTTACTCTTTTTGGGGATCTTGCCAAGTACTTATAACCTGGACCGGATCACATAACAGCATCAAAACTAAGGGGATGGGACTTCTATACCACCTTTTTATGGTTACACATTCAAAGTGGTTTACATACAGTGTATATATAGCTACTTACTTTGTACCTAGGGCAATAGAGAATTAACTCCCCTCCCCCCTCCTTTTACAAAACCGCATAAGAGCCAATGCGCTGAATGCCCTGTGCTGCTCTGACAGTGATAGAGTTCCTATGAACGTTGGAGCAGCGCAGAGCATCCTTGGCGCCAGCCAGTGCTAAAAACCTCTTGTGCGGTTTTGCCCAGGGTTGATTGACCAACTTTAGGGTGCTAAGGCAGCATCTCTAACACTAGGCCACTCCTCACCTCAGGGCTGCATTTCAATTACCTTTAATCATGCAATTGAAATTTATGTCTCCTCCCCCCTCCACCCACCCTCTGGGCAAGTCACTTAACCTTGCACTGCCGAGTCACAAGTAGTGTAGTGGGGGGGGGAATAAACATACTTTTTTAAATCATGATTTCAAATTTTAATCAAAATGCAGCCCTAAAAAAAATGAAAGAAATTTTTAAAAAATGAAAAATATAAGAAATGCACAATACAAATTAAAAAAAATTACAAATTAAAGAATCTAAAACCAGAGTGCAGACTACCGTATTTTCGCGGATATAACGCGCACCTGTGTAAAACGCGCACAGGGGTATAGCGCGCAGAAATCACGATGATATGTACCAAAACTTTTCTATACCGCGCTCAGGCATATAACGCGCATGATGCCCGACGCTCCTTTCGCCCGCCCTGACTTTCCGTGCGCTGTCCCGACTCTCCGTTCACCCCCCTGACTTCCGTGCACTGCCCTGACTTTCCGTGCGCTGTCCCGACTCTCCGTTCACCCCCCCTGACTTTCCGTGCACTGTCCCCCCTTGAAGTCCTGTCCCCCTTGAAGGTCTGTCCCCATTCTGAAAGCCTGATGCCCCCCCCCCCGACGTCCGATACATCCCCCCCCCGGCAGGACCACTCGCACCCTCACCCCGAAGGACCGCCGACTCCCCAACAATATCGGGCCAGGAGGGAGCCCAAACCCTCCTGGCCACGGCGACCCCCTAACCCCACCCCGCACTACATTACGGGCAGGAGGGATCCCAGGCCCTCCTGCCCTCGACGCAAACCCCCTCCCCCCAACGACCGCCCCCCCCCAAGAACCTCCGCCCGTCCCCCAGCCGACCCGCGACCCCCCTGGCCGACCCCCACGACCCCCCCCACCCCCCTTCCCCGTACCTTTGGAAGTTGGCCGGACAGACGGGAGCCAAACCCGCCTGTCCGGCAGGCAGCCAACGAAGAAATGAGGCCGGATTGGCCCATCCGTCCTAAAGCTCCGCCTACTGGTGGGGCCTAAGGCGCGTGGGCCAATCAGAATAGGCCCTGGAGCCTTAGGTCCCACCTGGGGGCGCGGCCTGAGGCACATGGGCCAAACCCGACCATGTATCTCAGGCCACGCCCCCAGGTGGGACCTAAGGCTCCAGGGCCTATTCTGATTGGCCCACGCGCCTTAGGCCCCACCAGTAGGCGGAGCTTTAGGACGGATGGGCCAATCCGGCCTCATTTCTTCGTTGGCTGCCTGCCGGACAGGCGGGTTTGGCTCCCGTCTGTCCGGCCAACTTCCAAAGGTACGGGGAAGGGGGGTGGGGGGGTCGTGGGGGTCGCGGGTCGGCTGGGGGGGCGGTCGGAGGTTCTTGGGGGCGGGCGGTCGTTGGAGGGAGGGGGGTTTGCGTCGAGGGCAGGAGGGCCTGGGATCCCTCCTGCCCGTAATGTAGTGCGGGGTGGGGTTAGGGGGTCGTCGTGGCCAGGAGGGTTTGGGCTCCCTTCTGGCCCAACTACACAAAGGTACGGGGAAGGCGGGTGGGGGTGTCGTGGGGGTCGGCCAGGGGGGTCGCGGGTCGGCTGGGGGACGGGCGGAGGTTCTTGGGGGGGGGCGGTCGTTGGGGGGAGGGGGTTTGCGTCGAGGGCAGGAGGGCCTGGGATCCCTCCTGCCCGTAATGTAGTGCGGGGTGGGGGTAGGGGGTCGCCGTGGCCAGGAGGGTTTGGGCTCCCTCCTGGCCCGATATTGTCGGGAAGTCGGCGGTCCTTCGGGGTGGGGGTGCGAGTGGTCCTGCCGGGGGGGGGGGATGTATCGGACGTCGGGGAGTCGGCCGGGCAAGAGGGCTTGGGCTCCCTCTTGCTCCGATCGTGGATGCGGGTGCGGGTGGGAGCGCGTGCGAGCGGTCGTTCGGGGTGGGGGTGCGAGCGGTCCTGCTGGGGGGGTGAATCGGGCGTCGGGCGGGGTGGGAACTATGTTTAAAAACTTTTCTATACCGCGCTCAGGCATATAACGCGCGAGGGGTATGCGCGGTACGTAAAATCACGTATAACGCGCGCGTTATATCCGCGAAAATACGGTAGCTATAAACAAGCCTTACAGTTTTCACAGCCTAATCAAAAATATTTAAAATAAAACATCACAGCACACCTTTTTTTAAATACCTTCATTTCACATTTTATAAAGCCCAAACCTCAGCTCACTCTAGCACTTTAGATCAAATATTTTCAAATGTCTTTTAACAATTATTTTTAAATGTTTTATCTGCTCTGTTTTAATATAGCTTCTTGCCTATGTTCATTCTTTAGAAGGCTACCGGAATCAATTGGAAAAACTATAAATCATGTGGGAGACTTGCAAGAAATTCTGCTTAAAATGGCTAGCAATAATGATGCTGTTCAACAGAGTCCCTTGTAAAGAAATCAGACAGGCAAAGACCCCTCTGCTACATAATAAACCTTTCATCATTGTCTGGAATGCACCTACCGAACAATGCAAGTTCCACTACAATGTGGATCTAGATCTCAATGTGTTTGACATTGTAGCTAACACCAATGAAACTCTTAGTGGTTCTAAGGTTACAATATTTTATCATACACAACTGGGGTATTACCCCTATTTTGCAGATGATGGGGCTCCCGTCAATGGAGGAATTCCACAAAACCAAAGCCTCTCAAAGCACCTGGATAAAGCGAAGTCCGATCTAAATCATTTTATACCGCTCAAAAATTTTCAAGGTCTGGGTGTTATTGACTGGGAAGAATGGAGACCTCAGTGGGATCGGAACTGGGGCAATAAAACCATTTATCGAAACAAGTCAGTCGAACTTGTCAAGACACGATATCCACAATGGTCAAATAACGAAACTCTGAAAGCGGCCAAGGAAGAATTTGAAAACGCTGGCAAAAATTTTATGAGCAGCACTTTACTTCTGGTTAAACAACTGAGGCCAGATGGTTTCTGGGGGTATTATTTGTACCCTGACTGTTACAACTATGATTATAAGGAGCAACCACAGACGTACACAGGGATGTGCCCAAACCTTGAAACTTCACGCAATGATAAGCTGCTCTGGTTGTGGAAAGAAAGCTCTGCCCTGTTCCCTTCCATTTACCTAGATTCCAGCCTTAAATCCAGCCCAAACGCACTGAAATTTGTTCACCATCGGATTAAAGAAGCGATCCGAGTTGCCTTGATGGCTAGGAATGACTCTGTTTTACCGATATTTGCTTATGCAATGCCATTTTATATACATACACTTCAAGGCTTGACCGAGGTAAGTAAACTCTTGCAGTTTAATATGCTACAAGTTCATCATGTATACATTTGGCAAATGTCCTCAATTTATTTCTGTAATTATTTCAAACAGAAAAATGTGTTGCTTTTTGTTACAAAAATGGAGCATGGGAAAATGTTGAGATTTTGATATTAAATAGTATAATCAAAATGGAAATGCGTCTAAAAACCCACCCAAGTCAGCACTTGGACGACCTAAAAGACACGTCATCCAAGTGTCAATAATTGAAACAGCTTTTTAGACGTATCCAGGGACATTTTAGGCCTCTGAATGCCGCTGTGCACCTAGAGCTGAAAGGAGTGGTTTTGGAGGAGTGGCGAGGGTGGGATTTGGATGGGATGTGGGCTGACCTGGACTTAGTCGTATTGCAGGGATAATCGAAAGTTTGATGAGACTGCCTAGACCAGTGGTCTCAAACTCAAACCCTTTGCAGGGCCACATTTTGGATTTGTAGGTACTTGGAGGGCCTCAGAAAAAATAGTTAATGTCTTATTAAAGAAATGACAATTTTGCATGAGGTAAAACTTTATCCTATATAATAAAACCCTAGAGCGCTCATGCGCTCTTGAAATTTCGTGATATCTGCCGCCGTGATTTCTGATCCGTGGCAGCCAATCTGGCGTCGGGGAACATTCTGGCCACTCCCCTCCTCCCGCCCTCACTCACCCTGGAAGCCAGGCAAGCTCTCTCCCTGCCCGCGTCCTCGGCAGGGAACACAACTCGGCCCTCACTCGCCGCCGCCGCTGCTGCTGCTGATCCTCCTGTAAAGAGCAGCCTGCGATGGTGGCCGGCTTTAGCGAACCTCGCAGGCCACTCTCCAACTCGGTAGCACGTTCCCTCTGACGCGATCCCGTGCATCAGAGGGAACGTGCTACCGAGGCTGGAGAGCGGCCTGCGAGGTTCGCTAAAGCCGGCCACCATCGCAGGCTGCTCTTTACAGGAGGATCAGCAGTGTGAGAGGAGCCGCCGCCGGCACTTTTAAAGCTTAAAACAAAAACCTTCAGCCGCAGCAGGCCAACCCACGGGAAGGGAAGGGGGAGGGGCCAAACGGAGCAGGACAGCTCAGGTAAGAGAAGGGAATGGGGGGTGGGGAAAATGCTGCTACTACTTCACAGGACCTGGAGGGGAAGGGAAATATCACTGCTGCTTCTGCAAAGGAAAGGGGGGGGGGGAAGAGACAGAAAGAAATACAGACAAAGGAGGCCATGGAGAGAGACAGACAGAAAAAAAGACAGACAGACAAAGGGTGCCAGGGAGAGAGAGAAAAAAATAGCAGGAGGGAGAGACAGAAAGAAAGGAAGAAAGAGACAGGAGCAGGGAGAGAGACATAAATAAAGAAAGACGGATAGGCATATATTCTAGCACCCGTTAATGTAACTGGCTTAAACACTAGTAGTCTATAAATCTTTCCTTTTGGCTAAGTTTTAAACATACCGAGGGCCTCAAAATAGTACCTGTCAGGCCGCATGTGGCCCCAGGGCAGCAAGTTTGAGACTGACAGCATTTGCAATTAAATATAGTTCAAAAAGAATAGAATAAAAATAGTTTAAAAATAATTTATGAATGATAGATTTTTAGATTAGCTTACAGAGTGTTTTAAAATGATGTGAGTGGGTGATGTCTGCTAGGCACGCCAGTGCTTTTTGGTGGTATCGAACCCTGGTGAACTCGTATAAAATCTTTCACACGAGTTTCCACTTACTGATGTAACACTCTGTATTTAATACTTTTGAAATACTTGTTTAAATGGTTTAGTCAGCCCCATTCCCTACAAGTATCTGGAGAACATAGAGCAGGTCTCATTTCGTAGTTTCACATTATTTTGACCCCTCTTATTTGGAGTAAGGTTCTCATTTGCACTAGATGGAACTTATACATTATGACTTAGGCGATCGATCTAAATAGGTCTAAGTGCCCATAAGGAATCCAAAGTGACCAGAAAACCACTGCAGACACAAAGTACAGACCCCCATACACTCCTCCAGTGATCACTGACCCCCTCATACTGCCATAAAAATTGGAATAAAAACGTACATACCTGCCTCCAGAACATCAGCACCTGGCATAGGAAAGCCTAGTAGAGCTGCACAGAGATGGCTTAAGTAGTCTGGGGGGTGGGTTAGTGAATCATAGAGAGGCCATAAGCCACTCTAACCTCTGCATTCATGGTGAAACATGTGCACCCTCCAAACCCTACTGTACTTCCATATAAGTGCCACCTGCAGCCATAAGGGCTATTAGGATTGTAGGCAGGTGGGTATAGTGGGGTTTGGGGGGCTCATCATAACCTATAAGCGAGTTCAGGTGAGATGTTTTATCTGTCACCCTTTTTGTGAAGTTCACAGCAGTGCCCTATAATGTGTCCCACTGCTCTGTTGCCATGTCTGGGTGGCTAGTCCATCACATTGCTGGCCCCTTCCACGTCCAAAAGGTCTTGTTTTGGGTGTTTGAGACTTGGACGACTATTTGAACGAGAATGCGGTATAAAGGTAGACGTACTGGCGGTCTGGATGATGGACGATTTTTGAAAAAAATAATACTTTAGATGTATTTTTTTGAGAATGGACATTTGTGCCCTGCCAGCTTTGGACGACTAGCACCATATGACCAATTCAGACTTGGACATAGTTTTTGATTTTGGCCCTCCACTTGGTTAGTGTTTTGCTTTATCTGATTATAAAGGCCAGAGTGGTTACAATTTAACCCCCCACCCCTCCCTTTTACAAAACTCTAGTGTGGTTTTTAGCACTGGCCGCTTTGGTAACAGCCCTGACCCTCGTAGGCATTCTATGAGGGTCTGAGCTAATACTGTTGCTGCTGTCACTATAAACCATGCTACAGTTTTGTAAAAAAAAAGGGGGGTGGGTTTAAAATAAGAAAAAAAAAAGAGACACAGACACACACACGTGTACGTCGGCACTGGAGCAAAACTAGGGAATTCAGGACATATCAAATCAGAGGTACATGAAATGCAAAATCTGAGCTGGTTTCTCGTAATATCATCCAAGATTCTGTCAGGAAAACTAGCCATCTGCTCCAGAGTGCTGCTTTATCCTCTACTTTGCCTTAATGTTGTCTCATATAATTTACAATGAAGGACAAGACGAGGCCTTATCATTCTGCCCATTCTCAGCCATTGACTGAGACTTTCATAGCCTTTCTTTGAAACAGAACCCCCAGCTGGACACTAGAGTTTCATTCTGGCCTAAAAGTCTGCATACAGTATGCTTACCTGTAAGGGTAAAAAGGATTTTGCCTGATCTTGAGCCAGGGTATGAAGTGCTCCCCCATAGCCACAGAACAGTTGCTTTGACTGAGACCAAGAGAAGTTATCCCAGATGAAACCTGCAGTTAAATTGTTGTGGATTATTTTAGCTGAACATTTCGTGATGCTGACATCATTGTGATTTGTGATTCAGGCATGCCACCTTGTGGTAAGATGAACCATTAAAACCTTTACTAGAAATCCAAAGATGAAATATTAGCATTTTGTTTAGGTACTCAAAAAGGGATGGGAAAAGGACTTGGATGCTACTTTACCTTCCCAATATTGGAACTTACCGTAATTTGCTCATGAAGCCCAAGATCTTCTATGTCCTCGGCTATCACACAATCACTATTTTTTTCTCTCCAATATTGTGCTCTATGGACACTAAAGAAATCTAAACTAAGGGACCCTTCAAGGCCACAGTAGCAATTTTGACACACTAAATGCACCAAAGCCCATTCAGATCCTATGAACTTCAGTGCATTTACTGGCCAGCTATAATGACTCTTCTGTAATTCTGATTTTAGTGACACTTCCCTGGGGAAGTGAGGTAAGAAAAAGCTAAACACTTGAGAGTAGAGGGAAAGAAAAAATTGGGGAGGGGGGCATGGCACCTATGGCTTCCCCCATTTGGATACCTATGAATTGGAGTTAGATTTTGGACTTCAAGATTATTGGTTCTTTGCTATATCTCCCAATAGGAGGAAATATTTTTTTCACTTGAATAGTGAAACTCTGGACCTCATTGCCAGAGGAAATGGTAACAGCAGTTAGTGTAGCTGGGCTGAAAGGTTTGGACAAATTCCTTGAGGAAAAGTCCATAGTCTGCTGTTGAGACAGCCATGGGGGAAGCCCTGGGATCATGGAATGTTGCTACTCTTTGGAATTCATGGATGTTGCTACTGTTTGGGTTTCTGTCACGTACTTGTGACTTATCTTGGCCACTGTTGGAAACAGGATATGGAGCTAGATTGGGCTGACCCAGTATGGTTTATGTTCTCACATTCATTGAGTAACCTTTCAGAGCAGTTTACAATCAAATAAAATTTCTAATCCATTCATTATATAATTAATACTTCTTCTATATTTAATATAATTTAGATTGATCCCGCTGGGACAGAGAGGGTATTCTTTTAGTCTGTAATGGATCCCATGGACGACATACAATTATTACATCCATGCAACTTAGAAAACCCTATTGAAATAGCTCAAGTCAACCAAAAATTAGTCAAAATTAAAGAATGGCTCACCCACAACAAACTCGCGCTTAACATACCAAAAACAAAGGTCCTCCTTTTTCCTTCAAAACAGGGAATACAATTATCTTCTCCTTTCATGATAGATGATTTAATAATTGAAACAGTCACTTCACTCAAAATTTTAGGTGTAATCATAGATGACAAGTTTACTTATCAAGAACACGTCAACAACATCGTTAAATGCTGTTTTTATCGTCTTCGTTTAATCCGTTCAATGACTAAATATTTAGAACCACAATCCTTAAATATTTTAATGCACTCTCTTGTTATAACAAAACTAGATTACTGCAACTCTCTGCTACAAAATATTACTCAAAAAGAAAAAAAAAGTTTACAAATCATACAGAACATAGCAATCAAAATAATTCACAATGGTAAAAAATATGACCACGTAACACCTCTGCTAATCAAATCACATTGGCTGCCCATAAATAACCGAATAACTTATAAAATAGCTCTACTGATTTTCAAAACACTAAATACTAATGAACCACAATTCATAGATCGTTTATTAATACCCCATTCTTCAAATCGCTCTTTACGTTCCGAATCCCAAGAATTATTAATGGTTCCCTCTCTAAAAATAGTAGGGACAAAACGCCACGATATTTTCTCTGTAGTGGCTCCTCTTACTTGGAATTCTCTTCCTTTATATATCAGGAAAAATAAGAATTTAAACCAATTCAAAACTAATTTAAAAACATTTCTTTTTAAAATTTCTTTTGATCTCTAAACTCCCTTCATTGCCAATTTCTATCAGAGAACTTTCAATCCCTCCCCATTGTTTTTTCCCTCCCATTTCAGACCTCTCTTTCTCCCTTTTTAGGGAAAATATTTTTGTAACTTTAAATCCTTATGTTCATTCCATATGTGTCATAGTCTGTCAATATTGTTTTGTGTGTCAAATTACCTTTAGTTAAAGAAATATTATAATACTGTCATTTTACCCCTTTAGTGTTCAATATTATATAATTTAACGATGATTGTTATACTTTGTTAATCGCTTAGTTTGTAATAAGCGATACATCAAATAAAATTAAACTTGAAACTTGAAACTATTATATTAGTATTGTAAACCGCTTAATACTTGTGTTCAAGCAATATATCAAATGTAAACCACTATGGTCTGTGCTCAGATTTGCAGGTTTAGCAGATTGAAATAAATGAGGTATTGTGCTACTTTTAATACGTGCTGTGCACATGCTTTCTATTTCTTCAGCAGGTTTCCATCTAACACTTTTTTCAATGCTTGCTCTCTAGGCTGATCTGGTCAACACAATTGGTGAGAGTGCTGCCATGGGCTTAGCAGGGATTGTTCTCTGGGGAAACAACCAGTATGCCAGCTCACAGGTAGGAAATAAAGTCCTGAAAGAGAAAACTGAAGATCAATTATTTTACTTTCCCCCCCCCCCTTATCTATATTAAGGGAGAACATAAGAACATAAGAAATGCCCCTGTCGGGTCAGACCGGAGGTCCATCGTGCCCGGCAGTCCGCTCACGCGTCGGCTCCTCAGGTCCAGGACCTGATAGTGCTCAGACCTAAGACAGCTTGAACAGTGGTCATCAACTTGGCAGCTGGGCTTCAATGCTAAAAAATGTAAAGTAATGCACCTAGGCAAAAAAAATCCACACATAACTTACACACTAAATGGTGAAACCTTGTCCATGACCACAGTGGAACGTGATTTAGGAGTGATCATTAGCGACGATATGAAGGCTGCCAATCAAGTAGAGAAGGCTTCATCCAAGGCAAGACAAATGATGGGATGTATTCGTAGGGGTTTTGTCAGCAGAAAGCCTGAAGTCATAATGCCACTGTACAGATCCATGGTGAGACCTCATCTCGAGTATTGTGTTCAATTCTGGAGACCACACTACCGAAAAGATGTGTTGAGAATTGAGTCGGTTCAGCGAATGGCTACCAGGATGGTTTTGGGGCTCGGGGAACTCACGTATGAAGAAAGGTTGAGGAAACTGCGGATGTACTCACTGGAGGAGCGAAGAGAGAGAGGGGACATGATTGAGACCTTTAAGTATATTACTGGGCGTATAGAGGTGAAAGATGATATCTTCAGTCTTACAGGGCCCTCGGTAACCAGAGGACACTCGCTGAAAATCAGGGGAGGGAAATTTCAGGGTGATGCTAGGAAGTACTTCTTCACTGAAAGGGTGGTAGATCATTGGAACGAGCTGCCTCAGCGGGTGATTGAGGCCAGCAGCGTGTTAGATTTCAAGAGAAAATGGGATATTCATGTGGGATCTCTAGGAGAGTAAGAATCAGGGAGTGGGTCATTGGTATGGGCAGACTCGATGGGCTATGGCCCTTTTCTGCCGTCAATTTTTATGTTTCTATGTTTCTATACCTTAAAACTGTCATACGCTTTTCGCTTATGACCTGTAGAGTAACCTTCTATCTATACCCTGTAATCTCCTTCGCTTCCAGGAAGTCATCCAGCCCCATTTTGAAACCCAGTATTGTACTTTGTCCTATTACCTCATTTGGAAGCGTGTTCCAAGTGTTCACCACCCTCTGAGTGAAGAAAAACTTCCTTGCATTCGTTTTGAATCTGTCCCCTCTCAGTTTTTCTGAATGACCTCTTGTTTTTGTTGTCCCCGCTAGTCTTAAGAATCTGTCCCTCTCCACCTTCTCTATGCCTTTCATGATTTTATACGTCTGTATCATGTCTCCTCTCAGTCTCCGCTTTTCCAGGGTAAAGAGCTGCACTAATTCCAGTATCTTCAATTACATAAACAGTTGAACTTTGCTGAAACTGCCCCCCCCCCCTCCCCAAGCACAGGTACAGTGCATTTTTCTTCTTCAGAGATGCCCTAGATGGGAAAGCACAGATCGTAAAAGTCTGGTTACACTGGAGTGTTCTGAATTAGAGAATGACACAGTGACAAAATTAATCACCGTTCCTGTCCCCCCCCCCCCTGAATAACCACAGGAAACCATCTCCATGTCATTCTTTAAGGAGAGAGGGAAGAATCAGAGTATGAATGCGCTCAGCCATTGACCCTCAAGCCTTGCATTGAAGAATGCTGTTGTAGAAGGACTGAGGTTGAGATAGACACTAAAGAATGACACAGGATGGTTAGAACATAAGACCATAAGCATTGCCGTCCTGGGACAGACTGAAAATCCAGTCAAGCCCAGTATCATGTTTCCAACAAAGGCCAACCCAGGTCCCAAGTATCTGGCAGAAGCCCAAATAGTAGCAACATTCCAGAACTGAGATTATGATGTCATAATGCCTCATTCCACCAATGCCAATGAGCCAACCTCATCAGAGATGTCACAATGGCTTCATTATCCTATACTTGGCTCACATAAGAATCAGAGTATGAATGGGCTCGGCCACTGACCCTCAAGCCTTACATTGAAGAATGCTGGTGTAGAAGGACTGAGGTTGAGATAGGCACAGTGGCGTACCAAGGGGGGGGCGGGGGGGGCGGTCCGCCCCGGGTACCAAGCCCTGAGGGGGTGCTCCCGGTCCGGTCCAGTTACCCCCCCTGCGCCGGGTGTCGCGTCTGGAAACAGCCTGCAGCAAGATCGCGATGCCAGATATCTTTGCCTGCTTCGACTGTTTCCTCCGTCACGGTCCTGCCCCTCCTCTGATGTCAGAGGAGGGGCGGGACCGCGGCGGAGGAAACAGCCGAAGCAGGCAAAGATCTCTGGCATCGCGCGATCTTGTTGCAGGCTGTTTCCCCAGGGCAGTAGCGTACCAAGGGGGGCGAGGGGGAGGTCCATCCCGGGTGCCGCCTTAGGGGGGGGTGCACAGCTGGCCCGGTCCCTATCGTGCTCCTACCCTCCCAGCGAAAGCAGCATCGGCGCCATTATCGAAAAAGGTAATGGCGCCAGGCCTTGGAGCACCAAGGCAGACCGCTTCTCCCCCCTCCCAGCCGAAACCCCGCTGACCATCCTATCTCTCTCCTCCCCCAAGTGAACCTTTCTGACCCTCCCAGCGAAAGCAGCAAACCTCCCTCCAGTAGCGTCGGCTTTATCCTCCCTCTGCCGCATCACTGATGACGTCATCAGTAACGCGGCAGAGGGAGGAGAAAGCCGCGAAGGAGGTTTGCTGCTCTCGCTGGGAAGGTCGGAAAGGTTCACGGGGGGGGAGATAGGAGGGTCAGCGGGGGTTCGGCTGGGAGGGGGGAGAAGCGGACTGCCTCGGTGCTCCATTACCTTCTTCGGGCAGCAGCAGCGTTTACAATTCGCTGCTGTTGCCGGCTTCAGGCCTTGTTCTCTGCCGGGTCCTGCCTACTTCCAGTTTTCATGAAGACAGGACCCGACAGAGAGGAAGGCCTGAAGCGGGCAACATCAGTGAATTGTGAATGCTGCTGCTGCCCGATGAAGTTCAGGACATCGGGGAAGGAGCAGGGAGAAATCGGCTGCTGGCTTGGGGGTGAGGGTAGGGAAAGAATCGTGGAAGTGGAGAAATCGGCACGATGGCTTTGTGCAGGCTAGGGGGAGAGAGAAAGAAAGGAAAAAATAAAGAGGGGGGCCAGGGGGAGAGAGAAAGAAAGGCAGAAAGATAGAGGGGGACCAAGGGGAGAGAAAGAAAGGCAGAAATAAAGAGGGGGACCAAGGGGAGAGAAAGAAAGGCAGAAATAAAGAGGGGGTCAAGGGGGAGAGAAAGAAAGGCAGAAAGAAAGAGGAGGGCCAGGGGGAGAGAGAAAGAAAGGCAGAAAGAAAGAGGGGGACCAAGGGGAGAGAAAGAAAGGCAGAAAGAAAGAGGGGGGCCAGGAGGAGAGAGAAAGAAAGGCAGAAATAAAGAGGGGAGCCAGGGGGAGAGAGAAAGAAGAAGGATCAGAAGAAGGACCAGAGACTCATGAAATCACCAGACAAAAAAGTAGGAAAAATTATTTTATTTTCAACTTAGTGATCAAAATGTGTCCGTTTTGAAAATTTATATCTGCTGTCTATATTTTGCACTATGGCCCCCTTTTACTAAACCGCAATAGAGTTTTTTAGCGCAGGGAGCCTATGAGCGTCGAGAGCAGCGTGGGGCATTCAGCGCAGCTCCCTACGCTAAAAACCGCTATCGCAGTTTAGTAAAAAGGGAGGGGGAATATTTGTCTATTTTTGTATAGTTGTTACTGAGGTGACATTGCATAAAGTCATCTGCCTTGACCTCTTTGAAAACCCGCGGAATATAAATGATAATTAACATTTTCTCTGCGTACAGCGTGCTTTGTGTTTTTAAAATTTTATTGTTGGTAGATCATTTTGACTTGGCCACAAAGGTAAGGGGGAGGGAGGGAGGGGAACTGCTGAAAGACATCTAATAATCCTTGCAGGCTTGACTGCAGGGAATTATTTTTGTAAAATCATGTTTTGTTATGTGACTGGCATTATCTAGACTTTAATTTCTATGAATGAATAGAATGAAAATGATATAAAATTACTTGCTTGTTTTTATGTGCGTGCGCTGAAGGAAAGTGGAGAGAGAGTGGGCTGAGGATGCTGAAGGGAAATGGGGAAGAGAGTGGGGAGAAGACGCTGATTTATAAATTGACAATTGTACAGAATATTGTTTCTTTTTATACTTTAATATAAACAATTCAAGGCTTGTGTGGATGGAATCAGGTGGTTTGCGGGGATGGGGACCGAGCTTACGGGGATTAGTCCAATAAAATTGTATTTTTTTATATCTCATTATTTGTTTTATTTTTATTTGTTAATTTATAAAGTGGTGATTGTTATGTATCAGTTTTTTCAAATTTACATCTACTGTCTTTATATTTTGCACTGTATTAGAGGACATGTGTTACTGTTTTTTGTGGTGTTGCATTGTATCCAGGGTCTGGTTTCTTGGCGGATCAGTTTAACTTTTGTCTACATATTTCTATTTTTAGTTTGTGATTATTCCATTTTGGGCGAGGGTGTATCTCTGTTCTGTGTGTATGAAAAAGACATAGTTTTCAGTTGGCATTGACTACAGGACCAATTGACTGTGCGGGATCTGGCTTGTTTAGTTTTACAATGTATGTGTTGGTGTTCTAGTGCTCACTGCAGTGTTTAAGATGCAGCCTTTTCCTAGGTACACTCTTGTGGTGCGATATGTAGATTGGTACTAAAAATCATATTTTTCATATAGATGGGGGGGGGTCAAAAAATGATGGGCCCTGGGTGCCACATACCCTAAGTACGCCACTGCCTGCAACTACTCCATATGTACTTCTAATGTCATGACAATTTAGACATAATTTATGTTTTGTTATGTTTGGAATAATGGTTACATATATGAGGTTCAATAAAAGAAAATTTTCACTGCCTGTTTCTATTCTGACCATTTATTCCATTTCATGGTTATTGCAAAAAAAAAAAAAAAAAAAAAATTTTTTTACATGGGGGGGGGGGGGTGTCAAAAAATGATGGGCCCCGGGTGCCACATACCCTAGGTACGCCACTGGATAGGCATTAAAGAATGACACAGCCATTGTGATATCACCGATGAGGTTGGCTCTTAGGCATTGGTGGAATGAAGCATTATGACATCACAATGCAAGGGGGCCACTAAAAAGTTCTCAGCCCAACCAAGAAGAGAATGATGTGGAGCAGTGAAACTTACAAGTTATTCCACACTTTTCATTTCAATGATATGATATGAAATGAAAGTGTGGAATAACTTGTAATTTTCACAGCTCCACATCATTCTCTTCTTGGTTGGGCTGAGAACTTTTCAGTGGCCCCTCGTAGTAAATGCTATAAATAAAGGGAAGGAATCTCCCACATCACATATCTTAGGTTGTTAAGAGTCAGATGGAGTCTGGATTAGAATCAGTCCAACCTCTAGACCAGTGGTTCCCAAACCTGTCCTGGGGGACCCCCAGCCAGTCAGATTTTCAAGATATCCCTAATGAATATGCATGAGAGAGATTTGCATATAATGGAAGTGACAGGTATGCAAATCTCTCTCATGCATATTCATTAGGGATATCTTGAAAACCAGACTGGCTGGGGGTCCCCCAGGACAGGTTTGGGAACCACTGCTCTAGACCAATGCTTCTCAACCCAGTCCTTGAGGCACAGCTAGTCCCATCAGGTTTTCAGGATATCCACAATGACCATGCATGAGATAGAAAATCTATCTCATGTGCGTTCTTTGTGGATATCCTAAAAACCTGATGGGACTAGGTGTGTTCAAGGACTGGACTGAGATGCACTGCTCTAGCTGATTTCTACCCCACTTGTGACGTTATTGGCCTATAAATATCTGATGTTCTCTCTTGCTCTTGGCATTTTGGCAATCAGATCCCTAACAATTCCAATGTTTTGGTATGCATTAGGACATGACGGGCTGGTAATGTATATATGAAAACTCAAGGCCATTCTGTATGATGCACATAAAGTTAAAAAGAGCTATTTTAAGAATATTGGACAAAAGCAGCTACCTATAGATCAGGGGTGTCAAAGTCCCTCCTCGAGGGCCGCAATCCAGTCGGGTTTTCAGGATATCCTCAATGAATATGCATGAGATCTATTAGCATACAATGAAAGCAGTGCATGCAAATAGATCTCATGCATATTCATTGGGGAAATCCTGAAAACCTGACTGGATTGCAGCCCTCGAGGAGGGACTTTGACACCCCTGCTAAAGATTAATGGTTTAAAATTAATCACAGGCTCTTTCTTTTAGAATAGCTGTTCCACTGTGAAAAAATATATAAACGGACAGTTGGGACACTACATCGTCAATGTGACCTCCGCTGCCGAACTCTGTAGTGAAGCGCTGTGTAGAAAGAACGGCAAGTGTGTGCGGAAAGCCATCGACTCTTCCGCCTACCTGCACCTGAACCCTGCAAGCTTTGGCATCCAGACTCTTCTCTCTGGCAGGGGAGTGAGGTTCCGCGTGAGAGGCGACGCAAAGGTGATAGACGTCCAAGCTATGAATGAGAGCTTCCTGTGTCGGTGCTACGAAGGCTGGGCTGGAATCTCCTGCGAACTCAAAAATCACAATGGCACGAGCAAGGAAATTCCTCATCGAATTGTCCTTTTAACACTAGTTGTGCAAGTTTTATTTTTCATCATGTTACAATGTTTGTGTTACAAGTATAGTATTTAAATAACAATAAATAAAAAAAGAGATTTTTATGAAAAATGCTTATTTTCTTAGAAGCCAGTAACAGTTTCAATAGCAGCTGTGTTACTTTCTTTGCTATCTGCTGATTGTACATACATCCTGGTGCAGGCAGTCCTGTGTAGTGATTGATATACAGTAAATGCACTTGTGCATACTGTTAGCAACTGGAACACATTCTATAACACTGCTATGGAGTACTTACTACAGAATCCAGTAGTTGGCAGTATTGAGCCAGGTAGAAGCAGCTTCTAGCCAGCGAAGTATTACTCACTGAACATAGCCATTGATTTTCAGTAACACTAACTAGCCCAGAATCTGAAGTTATGCTGAAACTGCTAATATTCAACGCTGATAACTATTTGATACTGTCACAGGGAAGCCCCTTTGAACTCTTGAGTTGCCCTCAGAGGTGCCAAATGCTAACTGCACACCTCCAATTGCAAAGCCTATTTGTCAAAAGAAACCCCAGTAACTAACACTTCCTATTTATATCTTTCTAAGGAGCTACAGCAGGAAAGGAAAATTAAGTCACCAAGCCTGAGGCAGAAAGGAGAAGTTAAGCCTGATTTATTTAGTTCCAAAAGGGAACACAAATCTTAAGGCAGAAAAGCCAGGTAAACACACCTCCTTGCACTGCAGCAATTAGTGGCAGGCAGGCACCTGGAGCTGAACTTAAATATCCCAGCACCACAAGCCAACGAGGAGGAGGAGGAGGAGGAGGAGGAGGAGTTACACCCAGAGCAGCAGTTGTCAAGAGAAGCGACCACGGCCTAAGCCATGCTTGACTCAGTGCGGAAAGGAAAATCAGGAAATTCTACAGCCCAGGTACCAAACTGAACCAGAGATTACTTATTCAGAAGCAGTAAATGAGAGTAATCAGAAGCTAAATGAAATAGAAATGGATTCAGAGACAGAGTTTATGGAATGCAATAACAATGGAGGAATGGGTGACTCCATGGAGACTTAAAGAGGGGCTGAAGAAGTGGCAGGAGCTGGATTAAATGCTGTTGAAAGTGTGTTTAACTGATACGCACAATGGAGGAGCAAGACTTTCTTACTCATGACCATCAGCATTGCTTTGGACACCAGTTTTGTCTCTGCTCGTTCTAAACATTTACCTGCACTTAATGCACTATTCACGCGATAGAGAAATCATCCTTTGAGACTCTTGACAAAGGTATTTATTCTGAAACATTATCAGTGTCGAGTATTCGAGGTGCTACTACCAATAAAGTGTACTTTGAACTGTACTGTATACCCGTGGCTGAATTATTGCTATCTTATCCTCACGACTCCTCCATTCTTGGACAGAACTCCTCCATTCTTGGACAGAACTCTTGCCTTCTAGGCAGGCAAATGGAACAATTGGCTTAGTAACATTATCACGCTCTCCTCATCTTATTTCAATTTTAGAAAATTGGTAAAAACAAGTTTGTTCAATCGATTTGTAAACTAAGAATCTATACAGCTCTGCTAATTCAACCAGTAACCTTAAGAACTTTATAGCTTTCCATTTCTTTCATTATGTAAGATTGTATTGATGACTTTTGATTTGTGACCTCTTCACTGATTGTCCAGCGCTTCTTGTTGTAAACCGCCTCGAACTTCCATGGCTTTGGCGGTATATAAAATAAAATTATTATTATTATTATTGTGCTGTGCTTCTGTTGTCGTTGAGGCCTTTTTGGGCTCTCTCTCCAGTGTTTTTAACTGATATGCTACATGACAGTTTAGGCCCAGGATTGAGGGGGAAATGGACTGCAATAGTGGAAATAGCTAGAAGCTGGGAGTTTGGTTTAAAGAGAAACCAAGAAGCTGCCTGGCAGTACCTCCTGAAGGTAAAAGGTTTTTTTTCATTTAAAAGCCAACTCATGGAAGTCAGCTGAATTCTCTTTGAAAGCAATGCTGGAATAGAATATTATAACCAAGAAAAGTTCAGCTCTGAATTCTGATGTAACACAGTGGAAGATTCTAATTCTTGACCCGCAGGGTTCTTGGGCAGGTACAGATTCATCAGAATTATTCAGGGAGGCATAACCCGCTCCTTTGAGCAGTGCAGTACAGGCTCAAAGAAAATATTAGCAGGTTTTTTTCTTGCTAGTGGAAAAATGGTAGAGTTTATTGAATGCAATCTTCACTATTTACCACAGTGTTAGAGGCCTAGGAGTGAAGGCCTGTGAAGCCCAAGCCTAAATTAAAGAGATTCTGAAAATTGAGGCCTGTTTCAAGAGCAAAGGAAGGGCAGGAGGTTTTGGGACTGTGCACTTCCTGCCCAGGTGATATAGGCATTGGCCTGAAAACCATATTTTGGAGAAGCTAATCCTTTTTTGGTTTTTTTCTTCCTGTCTCGGGCTGAGTTATTGGGAACAAGTACCCGAAAGGACAGGAGACTTGAAGCTGGAAGCCATAGAAACCAGGACCAATAGAGGGAACTGAGATTAAAGCCCTCAAGAGAAGAAAAGGAACTTGGGGAACTGAGATTAAAGCCCTCAAGAGAAGAAAAGGAACTTGGGGAACTGAGATTAAAGCCCTCAAGAGAAGAAAAGGAACTTTACAGAGGAAAATAAGTTGCATTTTCTCTACAACTATATTGATTTACTGTTCCAATAAAATAATTCATTGGTCTAAAACAGATGTGAACTGGACTCTCTTTTTTTTTTTTTTCCTTTTCTTGTGTTTGCCATTTTTACACTCCACTAGCCTCTAAGACTAACTGCTCAGTCTGATTTACCTATGGCCAAACTCTAGGTTGGGCTGTTGCTCTACCTATATCCAGTCACAGTACCCAGATTATTCTGATGGCCACCATTATATACAAATAGTTGGTGTTGCTATCTGAAGCTCTGCCATGTCAAATGCATTAAGGACCTTTCTCCAGTTCACCCACCAAGGTGCCTTCCTCTCATGCATTTGCACTCTCCGCCTTGTCCCTGTCATCTGTCATCTATATATCTTTCTCTTTTTTACCTCCCCATCCATGGCATCCTTTTAAAACTTCAACATGCAAAATATCACAGAGTAAATATTTTATATTCAACAAATATTGTGTACTGCAATCATACAGTATTATAGTGAAGCGCTCAGACCAACCACCATAGTGCTCAATAAAATCACTAGGGTTGAACAAAGATAGCTATCAGGACCATCATAGCACTTTAAATGTCTCAAACAGCCCTGTTGAATATACATACTAGAATTTAACACTTTTTTCTTTTTTTGTTACTGTTAGATTTCAACTTATCGAACTCCTAGTCCAACCAGCAGTGTTCATATAGCCTCATCACCATATTGCTGTTCCCTCGTGTGTAATTAAAGCGTGTTGTTCATCCCCCGCTGTGTACACCCCTCTACCAGGATTTTGCAAAAATACTTCATCAGGAGGGGAAACTGCTGTTGGCTCTACAAGCTGGGAAGGACTACAAATCAAACGCACGCTCAGCATGCCTTTTAAACATGCCATAATTCCCCAACAGCAGCAGTGTGATGAAGACAGGCTGTCACTGGCTGCTCTAGGTAGGGTTACCATATTTTTGAAGAAAAAAAACCCCCAACAATACATGACCCCCACCCACACTTCTCCCACAGCCCCATCCATTTCCTTGGTCCCCCCTTCCCATCCTCTTTATCTTTTTAGTGCTTCTCTCTTCCTTCCTCCAACCCTCCTCCCCTACGAGTGCTTCTTTCTCCTCTCTCCTTCCAACTCCCCTCTCCTGTGGGTCTGTCTCTCTCTCCTCTCTCTCTCTTTCCAAACTCCTCTCGTGGGTGCCCCTCTCTCTCCTTCCAACCTCCTCGCCTGCTGTTTCTGTCTCTCCCATCCAGCACTACCCTACTCCATGATCTTTTCTCTAGCATTCACTCCTTTCCATAATGCTTCTCAAGCCCTTCCTCCCTTAGAAACATAGAAACATGATGGCAGATAAAGGCCTAATGGTCCATCCAGGCTGCCCTGCCCTAGCATCCATTATCTTTTCTTCTTCCAAAGTGATCCCATATGCCTATGATATCTTTGTCTCCACCACCTCCACTGGGAGACCATTCCACACATCTACCACCCTTTCTCTAATGAAGCATTTTCTTACATTACTTCTGAGCCTATCGCCTCTTAACTTCATCCTATGCCCTCTCCTTCCAGAATTTTCCTTCATTTGAAAAAGACTTACCTCCTATACATTAACACCACAGAGATATTTAAACGTCTCTATCAAGTTTCAAGTTTATTTAAAATTTGATAAAAACGTTTATAAAAATTTCTAAGCAAAGTATACATATTAAGTTCTCTAAGTCTGTCCCCATACGATTTATGATGAAGGCCATTAACCAACTTTGTAGCAGCCCTCTGGAACGACTCCATTCTATTTATATTTCTTTGAAGGTACAGTCTCCAAAATTGCACACAGGATTCCAAATGGGGCCTCACCAAAGACTTATACAGCGGCATTATCACCTCCCTTTTCCTACTGGCCATTCCTCTCTTTATATACCCAAGCATCTTCCTGGTTTGACTGTTGCCTTTTCTACCTGTTTTGCCACCTTGAGATTATCAGACACAATCACCCCCAAGTCCCACTCTTCTTCCGTGCACAAAAGTTCCTCTCCTCCTATACTATATCTTTCTCCTGGATTTTTGCAGCCCAAGTCCATGATCTTACATTTTTTAGCATTAAATCTTAGTTGCCAGTTGCTTCACCATTCTTCAAGCTTCAGCAGATCCCTCCTCATGTTATCCACACCCTACGGGGTGTCTACCCTATTACAGAGTTTGGTATCATCCACATAAAGGCAAACTTTGCCAGACAGTTCCACGATATCACTCTCAAAGATGTTCCCGTGTAGGCAGGACTTCCTTCCTTCCTGCTGTTTTTCCAAAATATTTGGGTAACTAATTTCCACCATTCAATTGTATTTTTTTTTTTTTGTAAACTGCATCGAGCTTCACGGTCCTGAGGTATATAAGTCGATTGTTATGTTCTTTGCTTGTCAAATTATTGTTTCGTTATTAATCAAAATATCATGTTTTTGAAAAACTTTATATGCAGCCAATCACTTAACTTGCTCCTAACGGTGACCGATCCGTTTCACTCTGATGGTTTCCTCAGGGGACGTGCTTTAAAATCTGCTGCTTATGCATTTTCTTCTCTTTATTTAAAGATGTAACCTTCAAGCAAAAAGAAAAAACCAGCGTAAAATTCAACATAAGCCATGATGACTGTTCATTTTAAACCAGACAAGCTAAATTTTGAGATCACCAACAACACGTTATTCACATTTCATCCTGACTTCTGATTCTTACTAGGGATGATAACTGAAAAAAAATGGCAATTGCATATAACTTAGATACTGTCAGCCATTACACCAATCAGTCTGTGTCAGTACTCATTCATACCGTTCATGGATTGTTCTTAAAATAACGTCAGAGGTTCTTTTAAAAACATTCCTCATTTAAAGATCAAGTTTCAAGTTTAATTTTATTTTGATATACTGCCTATCATATTAGTCTAAGCCAATGTTTCTCAACTCGGTCCTGGGGTACTCCCTTGCCAGTCAGGTTTTCAGGATATCCACAATGAATATGCATAAACTTGATTTGCATACACTGCCTCCATTATATGCAAATTTCTTTCACACATATTCATTGTGGATAGCCTGAAAACCTGACTGGCAAAGGGATACTCCAGGACAGAGTTGAGAAACAATGGTCTAAGCCCTACTGAATGTGCATAGAGCAGATTTGCATGCCTGTCACTTCTATTATATGCAAATCTCTCTCATGCATATTCAGTAGGGCTAGCCTGAAAGCTCGATTGGCCTGGTGGTCCTCCAGGACAGGGTTGGGAACCATTGGTCTAAGCGGTGTACATACAAAGTTTAAAAAAAGTTAAGTTCATGGAAGCCTCAGATTTCAGCAATGCACTGACTCAGACTGTAATAACAGGTTTTGCTTAACTGCCACAGGATCCTCGGGCTGCTTCACTGTTATTGTAGACCAGGTAACTGAAGAAGGCAGGAAGCCAGAGCGAAGGTAACAAAGATTTCTGTTCCAATAAGTTTATTTAAAAGAGTAAATATATTTATGTGAGAACTGTACCTATTTTTTGCAAATTAAATTATTTGGTAATTAGTAATTTTCTTGTTTTAAGCTGAAGGGACTTTGTATTTTTAAAATTTGCACTTGAACATGTCTATATAAAATATTATTCATGACTATGTATTCTTTAGACTGACACAAGGTTCCTGGACGTTCAGGACAAAGACACAAGGTTCCTGCATGTTCAGGAAGCTTTAAGTGCAAATGTTTATTATTCTCATAATGCATATAATTACAAAACCAACAACCTCTTAGGTACAAAAAGTCTGTGACGCATGCCTCATTGCTCATGCCTCTAAATTCGATCACATTACTCCGATACTTCTAGAGCTTCATTGGCTGCCTGTTGAATTTAAAGTTCTTTGTGTGATGTTTTAAGGTGTTTCAGCATAACTGTCCATCAAGTGTTCGCTCTCTTTTGCTATGGCATTGTTCTTCGCGTGAGTTACGGTCTTCAGACAGTTTGAGATTAGAAATTCTATCATTAGCAGCCATGAAGCTTGCGGGGAACCGCATAGCTGTGTTTTCAGTGTAGAGCCATTCATTGTAGAATGCCTTATCTCTGTCGCTGCGCCAATCAAATATGCTCTGGCATTTTAGAAAGGAGGTGAAAACTGTGCTGTTCGAGCATTTTTTGGAGCAAGCCATATGACAGTTTGAGTTAGATCAGTTCATTTTCTGCTGTTTTGTATTTGTTTGTATTTTTTACTGTGATTTTGTATGTGTTTGTTGTTTCCCACTTAGATTTGTGGATAGGCGGGATATTAATCATTTTAAACAAATAAAAATGTTACAGTAATTTCACCATATGTTCAGTGCTCACAGAATTTGTCATAAAAGCCGGACCCTACACAGGCCGTGTTTCGGCACAACTTTGCCTTCCGCAGGGGTCCTGATGATTATCTGTAACTTGAGTTTTACCAAAATGACTGTAGGTGAATGACACAATTCCAAGGCAGAAGTCGCTGCTCCTAACTAAACCCACCCCTGGCAAAAGAAGTTAGCTTTTTATGCTAATAATAAACATTTGCACTCAAAGCATTCTGAACATTGAGGAACCTTTGTTTCACTTTTTGTGTCTTTGGGTTCATGGATATCGTTGGGAAACATTGGTCCTTTTCTCCAGGTTTGGTGTTTGCTTTTATGTATTCTTTAGCACATATTCATAGAATGGCATAAACGAGGCTTTTCCCTAGGGTAATGGAAATAAAGATTTTTTTTAACTTCTGCACTATTTTAACATTTTTATTTATGTACAGTTATGCAGTAATATAACTAAGACATGAGCTACTCCATCTTTTGAAGGGACACGTAGGCACTTATACAGGTTTGACATCTGTGTTTGGGGATATCTAATATAATAAAACCCTAGCAGCGGATACGCACTCTTACCGGCGTGTTCCCTGATCCATATGTCCGTGGCCAGCAAGAGTGCGTATGTGACCTTACAACGGTCCCGCATTCACGGTCTCGCTGGCTCCCTTAATAAAGTTTTTCGCCGCGGTAGCTTGCTGACAAAAAAGACTCCAGCTGCTTTGCTGGCTCCCCACTCACTCTGTAAGTAATTTCTTCGCGGTCTGACCCTCCCATCCCTTCCCGATGTCTGACCGGCTCACTTAGTCCTTTGCCGCCTCCCCTTCCCTTCCCGCAGTCCTGACTCCAAACATGCCGATTCCAACAGCGTCCGCAGCACTCTACACACGCTGCTTTGGGGCCTTCTACTGCCCTGATTTGCTCTGCCGTGTCTCTGATGATGTCATCAGGGATGTGCCAGAGTAAATCAGGGCAATAGAAGGCCCCAAAGCAGCGTGTATAGAGTGCTGCAGATGCTGCTGGAATCGGCAGGTTTGTTGGGACCGCGGGAAGGGAAGGGGGAGCGGAAGGGACTAAGGGAGCCGGCCAGACCACGGGAAGGGAAAGGGGGGGTAGGGGAAACGCTGCTGCAGCACAGGGAAGTGGTGTGTGGGGAGGGAAATGGAGGGGGAGGGAATGCTGCTGCTGTGGCTGCTGCACAGGGAAGTGGGGGAGATCGTAATGCTGCTGCTGCTGCACAGGGAAATGGAGGGGGAGGGAATGCTGCTGTGGCTGCTGCACAGGGAAGTGGGGGGAGAGAAATGAAGACAGACAGCGGGAGGAAGGGAGACAGAAAGAAAAGAAGAAAGAGGCAGGGGCAGGGAGAGACACAGAAAGACAGACAAAGGGGGCCAGGGAGAGAGACAGAAAGAAAGAAAGACAGCGGGAGGGAGAGAGAGACAGAAATAAAGACAGACAGACATATATTCTAGCACCCGTTAATGTAACAGGCTAAAATACTAGTATGGTATATTATGCCTATAATTTTAAGATGTGGACTACATCTTTTCAAGGGCACATTGGATGGGCTATGGCGTCAGAGATTCTGGCCGAATTCTATAAACAGCGCCGTAACTGTAACGAACACAATATATTAACAAAACTTCAATACTGAAGCTAAATTTGCAAAAAGTTGAAAAATTCTTGCCAACTACATAAGTTCAATCACTTCACTTTTCAGATCGCCGTGGAATTCATTTCAGCCATGACATAGAAAAAAAAACCCTATGATGTATCCAACTAAGTGGCCAGGCCACAGCTCAGAAAACCATTTCAAGCTACCAAGACCGATGTATTCTGCCAGTCATCCAGTCACTCATACCATTCAAACCTATAGGGTACATACTGTTCAACTCAAAACATCCAATGCAACTCTTTCAAATTTAAATTTCACCCTCCATTGCCTATGTTATAGTTTAGAGACTCTTGTAATAATTACGATCATGAAATTATCCCTGTACTACCACGATTGAGCATTAAACACAGGTGAATCTGTAAAGCACTAAAAGAAAATCCCTGTTCTGTAAAAGTTACAGCAGATTTTACATATGTAGCAGATGCAGCCATAAAACAAGAATCACTTCTTCAGCAATTATCCTGAATTTGTGGCTAGGGATATGAAAGCACCTCTTTGTCCCTGTGATTCTACAATTAGTGCCTTATAAAGAAACAGTGCTAAGTGTGATTATATTATTTGTTAGAAAATACACAAGTATATGCATGGAATACATGTGCCCCAACTTCAGAGATAAGATTAAATGCATGCATCAGCATTTGTGAGCTGGAGGGTCTATTTTATAAAGGTGCATAGAAATGTATGTCCAAGCAGTGCAGATAAAGAGCAGACCACACAGCAACTTGATGGTAAGGTAGTAGGCAATTTAGTAAAGCAGAACAGCTGATGTGACCACCTTTCATCTACGTACAGCTGCTTCAGGGGCAGCTAACTAGAGGAAATAATGAAAAATGCACTTTCCTCTAGACGTAGTAATAATAGCAAATAGCCACAGGAATTACAGCAGTTCTCTAGAGAGAAGTCTGTTTTAATTATTCCCTCTAGTTGTTTGCCCCTGATGAAGTCTTACATAGGTAAAACGTGACCACATCAGGCACTGTGTTTTATCTAATTTTCTTTTATGCATATGTTATTTTAGATTCCTGTGTTTTGTTGCTTTTTTTAAATTCTTTATTCATTTTTTAACTCCAATACATAGTGCAACAAATTAACAATCAAGTAATATAATATATTGCATTCTATTCCAACAAATAATATAGAAATACTTAACCCCCCACCCCACCCCTCCTGGATGTGTACAACAATCTTTCATGAATCAAAAGGAAATAATGTTAATAATTAACATTTAAATCTTACAATATTTCCTTGAATTTACTATGGTCTTCCAGCTGCAACGAATTAATATTTTCAAACTTATAAATCTGGCGTAAGGATTCCCACCAAAAACTATAATTTAAGTTATCCCAGTTTTCCAATTTTTCATTATAAGGTGCATGGCTACTCCTGTCATGATGAGGAACAATTTATTCTGGTTTGCATTGATTGGTCTCTTGGGGAATAATACCGTTCCAAACAATATTATATCATATGACAATGATAATGGAACTTCCAATATCGTAATAATTTGACCCCAAATGGATCTCCAGAATTTAAATAGCAAGGGACAATAGTACGGTAGATCCTAGTGTCCCTACATCGAGATGACAGTGCCAGCATCTGTTAGACTTAGAACTATCCAATTTCTGTAAACGAACAGGGGTCTTGATCGTGAATATTGTGTTTTTTTGATAGTATGTCAGTGTTTATTGTATGTTTTATTTTATTATGTATATAAGATTGGAACCCACTTAATACTGTCGGATATGTGGGATATAAATATTTGAAATAAAATAAAAAATTAATTCATTTGTTAATTTGTTGCACTATGTACTTTAATAAATCATTTACCCACTTACCATCTGGTGCTTGTGGTCTGTTCTTTATCTATACTGCCAAAGCATGCACAGATTCCTGCCTCCTATTGTTCTGCTATAGGCATTTATGTTTCTTTTACAAAATAGGCACTTTTTTAGGCTTCTCCCTTATGCATCCTTTCGAAATGAAGCCCACTGAGGACAGATGTTGCTAGTCTATACACTGATTGCATAGACTCTCACAGCAATGCCCTGGTTTCCTTTCTGTAAATTTGGCTTTCAAATAATCTGTGCCTGACTATGAGTAGGAGTATTTGTGCACTGGTTCTTCTAAAAATAAATTAAAAATGGGCAGTTTGGCTTTGGCACCCTTACTTAAAGAATGCAGTCAAGAAAAAGAAATAGAATTTTTTAAAATAGATGCAGAGACATCACAACTTTTTTCCCCAGGGAAGCTGATGTTTAGCCTGACCACACTCAGGGCTTCTATTTCCTACTCCATAGTCAGAAAGAAAGATAGTTGGTCTTCTTAGAGGAGAAGTTGTAATTATTATAAAATCAAATCAAACTGCAATTTCGTCGGAAAGCGTAAGGTAGACAACATGACACTGAAACATTTTGCTAAATATTTCAAGAAAATGGGGAGTCTAACAGCAGCCCTCTAGCTTAGTACAGCGGTGCTATTTTTAAATGCATGTTCTAATTACATCCTAGGGGTAGAAGGTGACCTTAAGCCTCACCTATAAACTAAAAAGAAATAAACCCATTTGGAAATGTGCCACTGCTTAACATTTCTGTGTTTTCTAACTTGTTGCTTTGCCCATTTTAAATTTTTTTTGTTTTTTTCCTTGAACTCTTAAAGACAGCTTATTCAGAAAAAATTATTGTCAGCGTCTATGAGACAAACTTGGGTTTTTTTTGTTACATAGAGCTTTTTGGACCGCAGTTAGATTACAAAAGTTAAATAGTACCTTGTCCAATAGATGCTGGCATTGTAAGTCGGAGGTAGGGACTTTGGACCATCTTTTATTCTACTGTCCTCATATTTTAGCCTTTTGGAACTCAATCTGGGATCAAATAAATTGTTTATTGGAAAACCATGTAGCGTTATCTTATGATACTGTGATATTTGGAATGTGTATGAGAAAAAAGAGTCAGATAACATCGAGTAATAATAAACTTTTAATGATCATGACTGGAGTTGCCATCCAACATATTACTAATAACTGGAAAGATCATACTAGATTAAACTTTAATTTTTGGTGGAATTCATTATGCCACATATATAGAATGGAAAGATCAATAGCGACACAAAATGGAAATTATAATAATTTTATTAAAATATGGGAGCCATTGGCATCTTTTTGTTATGATTAAATGCCATTTTCCTATTAGTCAGACATCATATAATAATAGGAGGGGGGAGGGATACAAAGATAGGTTTTGTTACATGAATGAAGGGTTTTGAGGGAGGGTGGGGAGAGGGTTACATTTATATGTTTAGAATATAATATAAGATATACAAGTGCCTTGTTTCATTGTGTTACTTATGAATATTGTACACTTGATGAAAGATTTTTAAAATGAATAAAGAATTAAAAAAAAAAAATAAAAAATTACTGATGTTATCAGTAAGACAACCAGATAGCAGCAACCAAATCATCCATATAATATTATTTTTTGTTTATTTATTGCCCGCCCTTATCCAGGGTGAGTTACATAATGACATACAAAATAAGACATAACATTTATCTTACTAATCACATCAAAAACACACTATAAACAAATTACATACTTGCATATAAAAATCAAATTGCATATGATATACACGTTGCATCAACGATAAACCTTTAAGGACAAACAACTGACCAAACCCTAAAATACATCAAAATATAAAATTTCATGTAGCATACAGGACGCCTCAATGACAAACATCATTATGCCAAACAGAACAAACTGGACCATCGAACACCTCCGTGACCAGCACTCAACAGTCATCACTTCTCCCTCAGCCAAACTCAGACCCTATATTTCATCTTACAGAACAGGTGTCTTTTCAGCATTTTCATAAAGTTCTGTAAATTTTGCTGTTGGTGAATATATCCTGGAAGGTTGTTCCATTCCCTGGGGCCAATACAGTGAAAGACACTGTTCCTGGAAGAGGAAAGCCTTAAGTCCCATACAGATGGAACAAACAGATCGCGATGCTCAATTGAGCAAAGCAGTCGAGCTGGCTCTGAACCAGGTGTTTGGGGGTCAACTTATGTAAGCACATGAAAAATTTACCAATAGCTTGTAATGTATCTTGTCCCTAACTTTCAGCCAATATAACCTTATTACATTATTATTACCTATTACCATTTGTATACCGCATTACCTTCCAGTTCTATGCGGTTTACAACTTAAAATAAGCTGGGATATTCTCAGGAATTACAATTCAAAATTGTTCAAATCGAATCATCTTTTATAAGAATTTATCGAACGTTTTCAAGAGCTTTCTGAAATGTTTATAGGATGCTGCACTAGCTATTAACTAGCTTAATTCTTTATCTCTGACAGCTGTCTGAAAAGAAAATAATCTATTAAAGTACCTTTTGTATCAGTGTTACTGTCTGACTGCAATCTCCTGCCTCATAAATTGCTTTTCTACCACATACCAGAGAGGGACAGAGAGGGAAAATGCTTGAGTACCTGATTGTAAAACCGCTTAGATAACCTTGATAGGCGGTATATAAAATCCTAATAAACTTGAAAAACTTGATACCATCCTGTTTTTAAAAGATCAGTCAGGGTTATCCAATCATTCTTAAAGCCGGGCCTTTGTGGCTGAGGCTTTTTCTGGAAAGGTCAACACAAAGTCAGTACATGGGGATTTTTGATATTTAAAGTGGCATGTATTGAACTGCTTACCTATGTATGCCTTTAAGGGCAGGGCTTTTATCAGATGGTATGCAACAACCTTCCAAGATGGCGGCCAGTTAAGTCATCAGTTATGCCGTCTCCCTTCCTTATTTTTTCTTTTGAATTTTTTTCCCTGCATCTTTTAGCATTTTAACTTAATTTTTTTCTGTTCTTTTTGTTTGTTTTTTGACCTGATTTGAATTTTCAGTCCTATAATTTATCCTTTTATCCAATTTATCTAATTCTCCTCGCATTGCCTCATATGACTGTTGGTCCTAACGGCTAATGGCCTTAACGACAGTGGTCATTCTTAATACCTTTTTGCACTGGAACATGGATGTTCGGATGGTTGTTCACCTGCTAGTAACGAGCAGGGGGACGGAGGTCAGTGAGGGGGAGACCGAGATTTGGCCTGCTGAGATGAGGGATGCTTGCGTCAAGGAAGGTGGCTTCCGGCATGCTGGTGAGGATTCACCGGTGGACAGATCGAGGTTTGACCCACTGAAAGGAGAGTGACACTTCATGTTGGAGGAGGTGACCTGTGGAGACATCCAAAGTGCTGGTGAGGATTGGCCGGCTGAATGATACACCGAGGACTGTGATTGCAGATGCGGCACACAGTGGGTGGGCTAGGCCTATAGATGGTGGCTGCTGGGTCCTCCTTCTAGTTTTGACCTGACTTTGTGGACATCAGCTTGAGTTGGGGGATGCTTGTCTTGGTCTGGTTTGGGACCTGGCTGTCATGTGGCTGTCTTCCGGATCCTTGTCTGCCTGTCGTGCTTTCCCAGCATTGAGTGGTCTCTTGTCTCCACTGGACTGGAGTATCTGACTGGACAGGATCTAATATCTGACTGGAATTTATCTTATTTGTTGGGGGGGGGGGGTTGTTTTTTTAAAATTTAATTTTTAAAAAATTTATAATTTATAAATAACTATTTATTTATTTTACTTTTTAAGGTAATCTTTGTTTTCATCCTCACTGATTACCGTACTTGTTAGAATATATGTATCTTGTCTCTTTCTCTATCTTTCCTATCTTCAATGGAGTTCCTTTCATTAATCAATTATTGCATTGTAAACCGCTTAGGTCAGTAAAATGCTGGAGCGGTATATCAAATTTTAATAAACATAAACATTATATTTCTCATTCAAAATCTCCCAGCTTGTCCTCCACCAGCTTCAAACCAGTAACGCTTAGATTCGGAGGCAGCCCCTTCCAGATAGAGCTATTCTGGGGCTGCATAGCTACTTGTACACCATATCTACTAAGAAGTTGCTGATCCATAGAATTGTTGTAGGCCATCCCATCTAGTGAAATTTGCTTAAGTAAAATCCAACACCAACATCAGAAATGTGCCTTCGTCCATAAAACATGCTGATTGTCTTTTTGCTTCTGGATTTTTAGCCTGTACAATTTTGCTACTGAGCACACTATGCAAATAAGATAAATAGAAAAATGATATATTGCGTTGTTTATCTTCATATTTGTTTGCAAAATGTTTAACTTGTGTGAATCTGTGACATTCACAAGTGTAAGTGCTAGCATTCTGCAATCTGAGAGCACAAGTGGCACATACATTCAGCCATTGACGTTATAGAAGGAGCAGAGAAATGTTTTTTTTAGCCAGTGAAGAAATGGGTTTTTTAGCCTAGGTATGTTGAGAAAAGTTAGAGCACTATTTCATCTGCAACATTTCTCAGTACTAGTACAGTCAATTATATTGGCACAATTAGACTACTGCAATTCGGTATAAGTGTGAATAAGAACAGTTTGCAGCAGCTTCAGCTTATACAAAATACTGCCACTAAATTAATCTTAGGGAAGAGAAAGTTTGACCACATATCTCCACTATTGATTCAGCTCCATTGGCTTCCAGTTGATTATAGAATACGGTTTAAATGTGCGTGTGTAGTGTTCAAACTTCTATATGGCATATACTCATCTTTGGTTCCATTGACTCGAGGGCTCCTTTTATCAAGCCTCGCTAGCAATTTAACGCATGTAATAGCGTGCGACATGCTAGCTGATACCACCTCCTCTTGAGCAGGTGGTAGTTTTTGGCCAGCGCAGGGGTTAACGCGTGATGAAAAGTTGCGTGGCTTGATAAAAGGAGCCCTGAATGTTAATCGACTGTCGAACTCAAGAAACTTACATAGGTATAAACTCTCTCTTTTCCTTCCTTTAAGGATGTAAAATCTGTCAGAAAATTGTGTCCATTCATTTCATTCAGATTAACTGAAATTTGGACTAATATTCCTTTCTCTATTAGAACAATATGCTCTTTGCAATTATTTTGCAAATCTATGAAGACATTATTCTTCCAACAATATTTGGACCTTCAGGCTAGGCTGTCAAAATGATCTTCACGTATTAATAGTTCTTTTGGTTCATAGACAAAACTGCCGAAGACAAAGGCGTGCGCCTACAACTGAGCGTAAGACGGAAGTGCGCGCCGAAGAAAAAGAGTGTTTTTAGGGACTCCGACGGGGGGTTTTGTTGGGGAACCCCCCCCCCACTTTATTTAATACAGATCGCGGCGGCGTTGGGGGGGGGGGTTTGGGGGTTGTAACTGCCCTCATTATACTGGAAACTTAAGTGTTTCCATTTTTTAGGAAAAAGTGAAGTTTTCAGTAAAATGTGGGGGGTTACAACCCCCCAAACCCACCCAACGCTCCCACAACACGGCGTGATCTGTATAAAGTAAAGTGGGGGATTCCCCCCTGTCAGAGCCCTTTAAAACAGTCATTTTCTTCGGCGCGCGTCTCCACGTTGCGCTGAGTTGTCTGCGCGCGCCTTTGTCCCGGCGCGCTTTTGACCTGACACCGTTCTTTTCCTAGATTGGTTATACTTTTTAATCTGAGCTCTTATTTTACTTTTCACGATTCCTTTATGTTAGAGCTATTTTGTTAACCGAGTCGAGCTCCTTTTAGGTGATGACCCGGTATACAAATCCAAGTTTTAGATTAGATTAGCAGTTTAATGGCTGCCATTGTTCAAAGGCTGCACTCAAAAGATTCATCAACAGACACTTAGGGTTCCTTTTACTAAGGTGCGCTAGGGTTTTACCGCGTGGGATAGTGCGCGCTAGACCTTAGCACCAGCCTTGAGCTAGCTCAAGTTTCAAATTTCTTTATTTTTGATATACCGTCTATCAAAATACATGTCTAGACGGTGTACATTTTAAAAGATTATAGGAAACAATTGAAATAGGTAAATTAAAACAATAATTTATCTAATATTAAAAAATACTGGACAAATTCAGATTAACATACATGAAACGAAAGGAAAGTAGGGGAGGGAGAGGTTGTTTGAAATACATCGAAGTAAAATGAATAGAAAAAAAGGCGGTAAGTGGGGAGTGGTAAAGACATTAGGAGGGGAATCACTTCAAAAGAATCAGGGAATTAAGAGGCGGAGGCTGATGCTAAAGAGAAAAAGCATCTTTAAAGAGGAAAGTTTTAAGTTTGGTTTTAAATTTTCCGAGTGAATTCTAGAAGCGTAGCACGTGGTAATTTCCTGTGTGCGCTAAAAACGCTAGCGCACCTTAGTAAATGCAGCCCTTGACTATTATACCAAGTCGTTTCCAGAGACCCAGAATAGAACCAACTGGTCAGAGTATCAACCTCTGCCCTGCACTTCAGAAAGCTCCTAAAATATAGGGTTATCAGATTTTGCATCTGGTAAAAGAGGATGTGTGGCCCCGCCCCATTCTGCCCCCGGGGTTCACCCCAGCCCCATGCAATCCTCATCTCTTCGGGCCGGGTCTGGAGTGAATCTGCGCATGCACAAATGCAACATGATGACATCACATGCATGTGTGCATGTATGTAACATCACCATGTCACACCCGTGCATGCGCAGATGCACTCCAGACTCGGCCTTGATCTTACCAGCTTTTCAAAAGCTGGACAAAGTGCCGGGTTTTGAAAAGCTGTCTGGATGCCTGGACTGTCCTCTGAAAAGCAGATATGTCTGGATAAATCCAGGATTCTTGTAACCCTACTAAATTCACACCTCTTCTCTAAATCCAGCAGTCCTTGCTAGGACATGTCTTCCGTTACTACCACTCCTTCCAGTGGCATAGTAAGGGAGGGCAGTCCGCCCCAGGCACCATCTTGGTGGGGGCGCTGGCACCTGTCCTCCTCTCCATCCCCCTGCTCCTTCCTACTCCTCCCCACCCCTTCATTTCCCCCCACTGTTATGTAAGCAGCAACTTCAACATGCTGCTCACGCCAGTGTCGGCTCTCCCTCTGATGTCACTTCCAGGTCTCTTGCTAGGAAGTGACATCAGAGGGAGAGCCGACGTCAACAGCAAGTTCATGATGCTGCTCATACCGGGAAAGTTAGAGGTACAGGGGAAGGGAAGGGGGGGCATGTGTGCGGCAGGGGGGCAGAGAAGAAGAGGGGGCAGGGAAGGGGCGCCACTGCCCCAGGCACTTCTAACTTTCACTATGCCAATCTATGTTGTAGCTCAATGACATTGGTCATCTCTATCACTTTGTAAATCTCTGCTTATTACCCCATTGTAAATTCCTTTGTTAACTGTTCTCTCAGGGTTGCCGCAGCTGGCATTGTGCTTGTTGCAGGTGTTTGGGTCTTGCTGCATTTTTGTTAACTACCTGCCAATTTATGCTATAGTTTGCTGACTTTAGTCAGCCTTACCTCTTTTGTAGACCACTTAGAGCCGAAAGGCTTTTGCGGCATATAAATAAAAAAAATTATGTTATGTTATTCATATAGAGGGGCATCATCAAAACATACGTCTAAGTCCCATTTGGGCATCTGACACTAGACGCCCAAAGTTGGCAGTAGGAAAATGCCCATTTTCAAAAAATACATCTAGAATATATATATATATATTTTTTTTAAGAAAACCATATATCTGAACATCCAGGCTATTGTTTGTCCAGACCACCAGGACATCTATCTTTATACCACATTTTCAACCAAAATTTAGTCTAATTCCCAAATGCCCAGAACAAGACTATTTGGACGTAGAAGGGGGCAATCTTGTAATGGGCTGAGCATCCAGACATGGCAACAAAACAGTGAGGCACCTTATAGGGCACTGCTGTGAACTTCACAAAAAGGGTACCAGATAGACATCTCACCAAAACTTCCTTATAGGTTATGTGAGCTTCCCCCACAAAAACCCACTATACCTACCTGTCTACAACCCCAATAGCCCTTATGCCTGCAGGTGGCACCTATATGGTTTTTAGACATGTTTAAGTTTTGATTATGAGCCCCTTACTGTATATGTGTTTATAAGAAATACACTGTAATGTAATATAATGCTTTTGAATATCCAACTACTATTTTGTTTCAGGTTCATTTCATTTGGGAGCTGAGCTATCTTCTATACTGTACATGAAACTGTAAAATGTTGTAAGGTTGGCAACCTTTATACTGTGCTGTGTATAGGGGTAGAGCTATAATTAACAACTTTTATTTCTTGGTGATCAACTTGTTCCTACGCCTATTAAACTGTCATAGAGAGTACACATAAGGGGATATGTTTTCAAAGACTTTAGTGGAATAAAACTAGCTAACTCAATTTGTGGCAGTGGCATAGTCATGGAGGGGGGGGTCTTGGGGACCTGGGGCACCCTATGGGCTCAGGTCCCCTCCACACGTGCAACTTCTGTTAAATAGCTGGTGGAGATGCTGATGTCCCATCAGCCAAAAAAAGATACAATGGCGCCAGAAAAGGTTCAAAGAAGAGCGACCAAGGTGATAAAGGGGATGGAACTCCTCTTGTATGAGGAAAGACTAAAAAGGTTAGGGCTCTTCAGCTTGGAAAAGAGATGGCTGAGGGGAGATATGATTGAAGTCTACAAAAGCCTGAGTGGAGTAGAACGGGTACAAGTGGATCGATGTTTCACTCCGTCAAAAATGACAAAGACTAGGGGACACTCGATGAAGTTACAGGGAAATACTTTTAAAACCAATAGGAGGAATAATTTTTTTCACTCAGAGAATAGTTAAGCTCTGGAACACGTTGCCAGAGGATGTAGTTAAAGCGGATAGCATAGCTGTTTTTAAGAAAGGTTTGGACAAGTTCTTGGAGGAAAAGTCCATAGTCTGCTATTGAGAAAGACATGGGGGAAGCCACTGCTTGTCCTAGATCGGTAGCATGGAATGTTGCTACTCCTTGGGTTTTGGCCAGGTGCTAGTGACCTGGATTGGCCACCGTGAGAACGGGCTCTGGGCTTGATGGACCATTGGTCTGACCCAGTAAGGCTATTCTTATGTTGTCAAGCTGTTCCCCTCTTCCTTGTGCTGCTGCAGTTCATAAGAAGTCAGCAATATGCCTCCAACCACCAATGACGGAAGTCCTCATGCATGCCCAGTTTATGCAAGAACTGAGCATGCTAGAGGAGTCCCAGTGTTGGTGGCTAAGAACCGCACCAATAACTTCTGTACTTCAGCAGTGCAAGGGCAAGTTTTGGCTGGTGGGGCTTCAGCATCCCTGCCAGGAAAACATGTGTTTAGAAAAGGTAAAATACACATGTTCATGATATCTGGATTGTTTCTTTTTTACTGTGACAAATTTATATGAGGTATAGAAATACGTGCATAATTTTTGGCAGCTAAAATGCCACACACCCACATACCAGGGGCATAGTTACTCTTCTGATTTGGGAGGAGCCCAGAGGTGGACTGGAGGGGGGGAGGCAATGCATTTCCTCTATCTCTTGCCATGCCAAAAATAATACCATATTCTGCATGCCAATAATTTTTCACCCCCCCCTTTTTACATTATCTTAATGTATGTAAATATATGCACATAATGTGTGCATGTACATTTATGTGCATAGGCACCTTTTATCTGAAAATTGCCTTGTTCGATGCAGGCATTCAAACTCTTTACCAAGGTGAGCAATGTTCCCTATAAGCAATTCAGGAATCCTCCAGCTGGTGCTTCAATACGGTGTTTTCAAGTGTTAGGGACAGGCAGGTCTTCCGGAATCTTGCAGAACTTGCCTGTCCCTTTCTACTGAAAATGTAATATTGACACAGCACCCCTACTGGCAGGAAGGTAAGTGGAGGACTCCCATACATTTTAAAGAGAACATTATTGGTGAGTCCCAGCTATCATAGAGCACATATACCAGAGTCTCTCAAACTTTTTTAGCTCCAGCACACCAAGGGCTCCTTTTACGAAGGCGCATTAGGGCCTTAATGCGCGGAATAGCAAACGCTAAAATGCCACGTGCACTAGCCGCTACCGCCTCCTCTTGAGCAGGCAGTAGTTTTTCAGCTAGCGCGTGCTAATCCGGTGCATGCGCTAAAAACGTTAGCACACCTTTGAAAAAGGAACCCTAAATGGAGCAAATGTTTTTCATGGCACATTATATAATTTAAATTATAAAATTGCATAGCCCAACCAAAAATTAAATTTGAGAGCTATTTAAAGTTCTTTAAGCTATGTATGGGTAATTGGAACAATAGTGAAACTAAAGTAGATAGATTAGAATTGCTAATCAATGCGATGGATGTGCTTGTTTTTGAGTGCTAATTAACTCAAAACACAGCTTGATAGTCGACAAGCAAACATGCATTTCATCATCCACCATCTGCAGTCATTCTCCTTTTTTCGATTTCATTTCTATCAGAGCTGAAAATCCAAGTTCACAAAGATAAGGTGATCCAAACAGTAAGAAAGCCTTGATTGTTTTGTTGCTCAAGTTAGGATAACTACTGCATAAAAATTAAAATTACTTGCTGTTAGTTTTCAAGGACCAATCATGTCAAAGAATGATGCATGTCTGGGTGCACACAGATGCTCATAACATTGACAGTGTGGTGCAGTGGTTAAAGCTACAGCCTCAGCATCCTGAGGTTGTGGGTTCAAACCCATGCTGCTCCTTGTGACCCTGGACAAGTCACTTAATCCTCCCATTACTCCAGGTACATTAGATACCAGGACAGACAGAGAAAAATAACAACTGTCCTTTTAAGGATAAAACCGAGCTAAAGCCAAGCTAAACTAAAGCACATTGTTACCTCTATGTTTTTCCCCTTAAATGTAACACTTTTTCTATAACAAATGTAGTTCTTCCCCACTACCCTATTGTGTGAAGTAAGTCCATATTTTTATTAATGATTTAATGTAGATTGTGTTGATATTCTGTATCCCTTGTTTTTATGTGTTTTTATGAAATTTTATATTGTAAGCCGCTTAGAAATCTGAATAAGCGGTTTGAAAAAATATTTTAATAAACTTGAAACTTGAAAAATGATTTAGTACCTGAATAAATTCATGTAAACTGTTCTAAGCTCCCTGGTGAGAACAGTATAGAAAACTGAATAAATTTTTTAAAAAAAGTAATAACAAAATTTTACTTATGAAGGGAATTTTTTAAAATAAAGTAAAATTCTGAATCTCTTCGGGGCACACACTGTGCCGTGGCACAGTTTGAGAGACTGACATATACCATATTAACATTCCCCCCCCTCCCTCCCCTATTTACAAAACCGTGCTAGCATTTTTAGCACTGGTCGTGGCGGTAACAGCTGCGACACTCATAGAAATCCTATGAGCATCAGAGCTGTTACCACCAATGCTAGAAACCACACGACGGTTTTGTAAAAGGGGGAATAATAAAGCTTATTCTAAGAAAGAGAAAAATACAGTACTATAAAAAGATGAATCTTGTTCAGCTTTTGCAATTATACTCAAAATTTAAAGGAATGCTTGTGCATATTTATATTTTACAGACCTAAACGGGAAGACCTTGAAAGTATCTTCATGCATCAGAACACCACACCTCAAGAAAAGATTATTACAATTGATTCTGATCCATAATACAATGTGGCTACTAGCTTTTATCTTTGCATCTACTGATGCACTAAAACCCGCACTGCCTCCAGTTTATCATAGAAAACCATTCATAGCTACTTGGAATGCACCTACAGACCTCTGTCTCATGAGATATAATATACTGCTCAATCTAAAAATGTTTCAAATGACTGGTAACCCCTTGGCCAATGCAAGAGGGCAGAACGTTACTATATTTTACTTCAATAGGCTGGGATATTATCCATGGTACACATCACAGGAAATTCCTATCCATGGTGGCCTACCGCAGAATGCCAGTTTGCAAGACCATCTGGAAAAAGCCCATGAGGACATTAATTACTATATTCCTTCAGAGGACTTCAGTGGACCAGCAGTTATAGACTGGGAGTTCTGGAGACCCCAGTGGGTACGCAACTGGAATATAAAGGATGTCTACAGGAGGAAGTCAAGGTTACTTGTTTCCAAACTTCTGGGGAATATTTCATCTAATGACATTGAGAACTTAGCAAAACTGAAATTTGAAGCAAGCGCCAAAGCATTTATGAAGAAAACCATCCAGTTAGGGATTAATATCAGACCTAAGGGTCTCTGGGGCTACTACCTGTACCCAGATTGTCACAATTACAATTTTCATGACCAAAAGTACACTGGCTCCTGCCCAGAACAGGAGATATTGAGAAACAATGAACTCTCCTGGCTCTGGAACAGTAGCAAAGCTCTATATCCCTCAATTAGTGTTCACAAATTTATTGGCAACAGTAACAAGATATTATGGTTCTCTAGGTTTCGAGTCAATGAGTCCATAAGGATTGCTTCTATGACCTCCCATGATTATTCTTTACCTGTATTTGTCTACACTAGGCTTAGCTATAAGGATGATCCTTTATTATTTCTTTCTGAGGTAATTATTTACTATAGCTTTTTTTCTGTGCAATTTAAGCTTTAAAAGATCACACTAGTTTTCCATTAGAGAGGCAGTAGCTGCATCCTCTTTACACACACGCACAGCAGGAGTTCTCAACCTAGACCTCAGGAGGTACCTAGCCAGTCAGGTTTTCAGGACACCCACAATGAGTAGGCATGAGATAGATCTGCATACAATGGAGGTACTGCATGCAATTTATCTCATGCATAATCATTGTCGAAATCCTGAAAACTTGACCAGTTGGATGTGTCCAAAGGACTGAGTTGAGAATCCCAGATATATACTTGGGATCTGGGACCTGGGTTGGCCACTGTTGGAAACAGGATACTGGGTTTGATGGACCTTCAATCTGTCCCAAAATGGCAATTCTTATGTTCTTATGTGAGCCAAGTATAGGACAATCATGCCTTTGTGACATCACTGATGAATTTGACTCTTAGGCATTGGTGGAATGAGGCTTTATGACATCACAGTCTCAGCTCTGGAATGTTGCTACTATTTGGGTTCTGCCAGGTACTTGGGATGTCCACTGTTGGAAACAGGATACTGGGCTTGATGGTCTTTTGGTCTGCCCAGTATAGCAATCCTTAAGTTCTTATAACGATGAAAGAAAGAGTGGTATAATAATAACTTTTAAATATCTGACTGGCATTTAAACAAACCCATTATTCCCAAGTATAAAACTCCATTGGGTAAACCCCCTTCTAAAATTTATTTTAACATTTTTTAGCTTTGTAATCCGTCCAGGTGTACGTCGATGGTCAGTATATTAAAATTGAATTAAACCTGAAACTTGAAACTTAAAGTTCAATAAACTTCAGAAAGTGAAGTGCAGTTGAGCAGGGACTGTTTCTTATGTGTATGTGTACAGTACTGCATACATACCATAATAAAAATATGAGGGGATGCTGAAAAGTTCTCAGCCCAACCAAGAAGGGAATGATGTGGAGCCATGACACAAGTTATTCCTCATATTCACCCCTAAGTTCAACACACCTGGCACATCATGTCTGAGGTTTCTGTAACTCTTTCAAACAATACTCTGATATCTGGTCACTGAAATACTGCTCCACTGCTATAATCACTTCCAATTTGCTCAAAAAATGTCACCCTTTCAAACTCTTTTTAAGGTTTGGAAACAGAAAATAGTCAAATGGAGCAAGATCTGATGAGTAGAGTGAATGTTCTATGCCAGGGGTGTCCAGCCTTTTGGCTTCCCTGGGCCACATTGGCCCCCCAAAATTTTCTGGGGCTGCACAAACGCTGCAGCAAGACAGAGGAGGGAGCCAGCAAGACGGTAAACACCTGGGGAAGCAGAGGAAAACACTGCATCGCCCTCAACCGGGGCCACACAAAATACTTCATGGGGCCGCAGGTTGGACACCCCTGGTCTATGCCATCCTAGACTTTCACCACTATTGCCTTCTCCATCTCCCCTACATCCTCCTTTGGTCTCCTAATTAGTTTAGTTTATTTAAAATTTGTTTTACCGCTTATCATACTTCTAAGCAGTGCATAAAATAGTAAAAAAAAAAAAGGATTTACAAACTAATAATACAAATCTATGTTGACAAGACATTACAAATGTATGGGAAACAGGGGGATAAGGGGGGAAATCTATAGAATATATAGGATAGTAAGACATTTAGGATAAGTACATGGGGGAGGGGAGTAGAAAGTTGTGCGGGGACAGAAATCTCGCCTGTCCCTTTCGTATCCCTTCCGTCCCCGCCCATCCCCGCCAGAATCCCCTTTGTCCCTGCCTATCCCCGCACTGTATGTATTGCCTTTGTTGTGAGCCACCTAGAACCCTTCCAGTATGGCGGCATATAAAAATAAAAATAAAATTATTATTATTGTTATTATTCTGTCCCTGCCCATCCTCCCATAAAAGTTACCTGTCCCCATAAAAAGCAGCAATTACTTCTGACAGTTTTGATTTTTTTTTTTTTAAAGTCTTAGTTTATTTAAACCAACAATAAAATACAATATAAACAAATAACAGTGAACAGAAATAAGAGATGCATACATCACCGGAAAGAATTAGAATAAACATTAGGTCATGTGACTGTAGGGTCGACCATTTCTTGTTAAAAGAAATAAAAGAGTTGGATTTTTTGGCAATAGAATGCTCATATCTGTAGAGAAAACAAATCTGGTTCCACCATCTGGCATAGGTAACTTCTGAGAGGTCTTTCTAAGATCCACAAATGATTTTTAATGCAGCAATGAGTAAAGAATCGAACAAGACAGCATCAAATTCATTTAAAGCAGAATTGAGAGAGGCACTTTTCAGGACAACGTTTGCATAAGAAAAATGTGCCAAAACTGAACTGGAAACCTTCAAACTCAGCAAGTACTTCATTTTGTACTAAACACAATTGGTGGTATAACCATGAGAGGGGGCTGGGCCTCCCATTTTGAGCTTAGCCCCCCTCAAAATGAACTCGAACATCTCTCTTGCTGTATCTGGTGAGACATTTTGGTTTTCCATCATCTTGGTCCCAGGTTCTGCTTTTGTCTATCTTCTACTAATTCTCTTTGCAGGCCTCAGGAACCCCGGTTCCATCCCCACAGAAGTCCCATGAGCCTGGGGGAATCCCAGTGGGAGTCCCGTAGACCTGGGGGAATCCCCGCGGGAGTCCCGTAGACCTGGAGGGGATCCCCACGGGAGTCCTGTAGACCTGGAGGGACCCGCAGGATTCCTGCAATCCCCGTTCCTGTGCAGACCTCTAGAGGGGAGATCTTGTCTGAGCTGGGCCCGGAAGGTAAAGTTTTAGATTTCAAAAGCATCAGTGAATAGGAAGGTATTCAGTTCTGATTTGAAGTGGTTTAATTGGTTTTCTTCTTTTATATGGGTTGGAATAGAATTCCAGAGTGACGGGAGCTGTTACTGAAAAAAACAGAGGATCGGGTTGTATTGTAATTTATGTGGTGATCAAAGTGATTTGAATGGAGCAATTGTACCACCTCACATGAGCTGTCACCAACTTACAATTTTAAAAGTATAGTAGTGCACTTCTCATTCAGCAATAATAACTAGGTGATGCTCTGGTTAGCAAAATTAATTGTGTGGAAATGTTTTGCTGCTGCCAAGTCTTTGCATGAAATTAAAATAGTGGCATTGAATTGTCATAAGCTACACTGTACCTTCACTAATCTCAATTATCTTGTGTTCACCATAGCAAGACCTTGTAAGCACAATAGGAGAAAGTGCAGCACTGGGAGCTGCAGGTTTTGTGATTTGGGGAGACATGAACCTGACTTCATCTAAGGTAAGTCAGCGCTGCAGCATGGAGAAATTAGATCTTACCTGCTCATTTTCTGTACTTTGATTCCACCACACCAGTTCGGAGATTCTGGTTCTGGACTGGTTCGGTGAGGACACTGAGAAAAATTATTTTTTCCTAGTTCCTTCCTGGCCATATACAGACAGTATTTTGTAAAAGAGAAATATGGAGAGTATTAAATTTGATGGCTGGAAAAAGGAAAAAACCAACCCCAAACTACAAGATGCCTCAAAGAAGACATGGTGCAAACACAAATATTCAGCAATGTTTTTCCGAGCGGACTTCTATGGTCTATTGCCTAGAAATAATAAAGAAAAAACAATTTAACCATGAACATAGGGGCTCATAATAATAATAATAAAAAAAGTCTAAAAAGTGGCCTAAATGGATACTTGGACGATCAAAAAGCCTGATCATCCAAGTACCCATAATCAAAGCTGGTTTTAGACGTATCTAAAACCAGCTTAGGCCTTTCCCCTGCCTCTAAACACACAGAGAGAAAAGAGGCATTTTTAGAGGCGGGGAAATGGCGAGGGTGGACAGGAGGTGGGCCGACCTAGACCTAGGCGTACAATAGGTATAACCAAAGATTTTGACAGGTTGCCTAGTCGGCACTTATATGTTTTGACTTAGACCAAGTCAAAACAGGTATAAGTGCCAAAAAAGGGGCCACCGAGCTGATCATCATCTCTCCTGCCGCAATGATGATCGCCCACCCCCCCTATGAACTGCGGCACTTCGGGGTGAGCATCGGGGTGGGACCTGAGCCAACCGTAATAGGTCCAGTAGGCTTAGGTCCCGCCTTAGGCCCAACCCGGCTTCCTCCTGCCCCAATGTCAGTGGGGGGGAGGGGTCGCGGTTCGCCAGGGCAGGAGGGCTTGGGCTCCCTCCTGCCCTGATCGTGTCGGGGGGCTCAGGGGAGCCGTGGGGCAGGAGGGCTTGGGCGCCCTCCTGCCTGGATCGTTGTAGGGGGGGATTCTGTAACCGGTGTTGTTTTTGACAGACACTGGTTACAGAATCCAGCTTTTAGGCATGAATGAGATACAGCCATATATAGTAACATAGTAAATGACAGCAGATAAAGACGTGAACCATTCATCCAGTCAGTCCTATTATTACATGCGTTACAGTTTCATGATTAAATTAAAATGTCTTTTTTTTTTTTTTTTGTTATTTCTGGGCCATGACCTTAGAAGTCCACCCGGTACTGTTCTTAGGTTCCAACTACTGGAGATGCCATCAAAGTTCACTCCAGCCTATCCAAACCATCTCATTTGCAGGATTCAGATTGTGAAAGTCTGCCTGTTCATATTCTAATTAGAGATCCTCTGTGTTCATCCCACACTTTTTTGAATTCCGTCACTCTTTTCCTCTCCAATACCTCCCTCGGGAGGGCATGCCAGGCATCCACCACCCTCCGTGAAAAAGAATTTTCTATCATTACTCTTAAGTCTACCACCCCTCAACCTCAATTTATGTTCTCTAGTATTACCAATTTCCCTTCTCTGGAAAAGATTTGGTTCTATATTAATACCTTAAAAATATTTAAATGTCTGTATCATATCACCTATGTCCCTTCTCTCCTCCAGAGTATAAATGTTAAGGTCTTCTAGTCTCTTCTCGTACTTCTTTTGGCACAAAGCCCTTACCATTTTTGTCACTTTCCTCTACACCACTTCAAGTCTTCTTATATTCTTGTCCAGATACAGTCTACAAAACTGAACACAATACTCCAAGTGGGGCCTCACCAATGGCCAGGGGAATCAACACCACCTTTCTTCTGTTGGTTATGCCTTGCTCTATACCAGTGTTCTTCAACCTTTTTACACCGATGGACCGGTGGAAATAAAAGAATTATTTTGTGGACTGGCATCGGTCTGTGGATCGGTAGTTGCAGAACACCGGGCCAAGTTGTGGGCTAGACCCCGCCCCCATAATAGTACTAATTGTAACAGTTTTTTCCATTCATTTTTCATATATACATACACAATATAATTTTATTAACACATAATGGTTAACTACAAAATTAAACTACATAAAGCTATATTCCTAAATTTGCCATTGGTGATTATATTTGTTTTTTGCATAAAAAAAAATTGTTTGGTCATAAACTATACAAAGCACACTGTATGCTTCTCAATATTCATTCCTACCAGAAAACAGATAATCCCATGCAAATATGGGACTAAACACTAAGGGGTCCTTTTATCAAGCTGTGGTAGGGGTTTAACGTGCGTAATACCGTGCATTAAACCACCTGATGTGCTAGCCGCTAACGCCTGCATTGAGCAGGCGTTAGTTTTTCAGCCGACCGCAGGGGTTAACACGTGATGAAATGTCCGACGTGCTAACCCTGCTAGCGCGGCTTGATAAAAGGACCCCTAAAAGTACTAATATATACAAACAAAACCCTAAGATGCAAGACTCTGCATGCAGTACAACCCCAGAGAAAAAGAAACAATTGCATTTCTTCCTGAACAGTGCAAAATACAGGCAGCAGATGCACGTGCCGGCCATGTGGACCGGCACTGGAAGAACACTGCTCTATACAACCTAGCATCCTTCTGATTAAAGCTACCACCTTGTCACACTGTTATGTCACCTTCAGATCTACAGACACTACCACCCAAGGTTCCTCTCCCCTTCTGTGCATATCAGCCTCTCATCTCCCAGCGTATACATCTCCCTCAGATTTCTACGCCCCATATGCATCGCTCTGCACTTCTTTGTGCTGAATTTTAGTTGCCAAACATTAGACCATTCTTCCAAGTTTTGCAGGTTCTTTTTCATGTTTTCCACTCCCTCCGGGGTATCCACTTTGGTACAAATTAGAGAATGACAAGGTGGCAAAATTCATCACTGTTCCCGTCCCCGTGGATAACTGCGGGAAATAATCCCATGTCATTTTCTAGTGTCTATTTCAACCTCAGTCCTTCTACACCAGCATTCTTCAAAGCAAAGCTTGTGGGTCAGAGGTTGTGGCCATTCATACTCTGATTCTTATGTGAGCCAAGGATAATGAAGCTATTGTGACATCACTGATGAGGTTGGCTCTTAGGCATTGGTGGAATGAGGCATTATGACATCACAATATCTGCTCTGGATACCAGAGACTGTCATTCTCTAGTGTCTATCTCAACCTCAGTCCTTCAGTCCTTCTACACCAGCATTCTTCAAAGCAAAGCTTGCGGGTCAGTGGTTGTGGCCATTCATACTCTGATTCTTATGTGAGCCAAGGATAATGAAGCCATTGTGATATCACTGATGAGGTTAGCTCTTAGACATTGGTGGAATGAGGCATTATAACATCACAATATCTGCTCTGGATACCAGAGGCTGTCATTCTGTAGTGTCTATCTCAACCTCAGTCCTTCTACACCAGCATTCTTCAAAGCAAAGCTTGCGGGTCAGTGGTTGTGCCCAATTATACTCTGATTCTTCCCTCTCTCCTTAAAGAATGACATGAAGATGGTTTACCGCGGTTATCCGCGGGGACGGGAACGGTGATGAATTTTGTCACCGTGTCATTCTCTAGTACAAATCTTGGTATCATCTGCAAAAGGCAAACCTTACCAGCTACAATTGATTCAGAATGCTGCCTACAGAGCAAGAAACTATTAATGTGTTATAAAGAACACACGCAATAGCTGCTTAGGGTTAGCAGATGTCCAGATTTCCACAGACATGTCCTCAGTCGGATTGTTAGATCGATGGATTATAAGTCAAATAAATGAATAATAAAAATGTAAGAGAAGGAAGCCTCTTGGATGGTAAGAGGAGAAAGTGAGACCCTTTTCTTATCCATATTTGTAGTGCGATAATGATAAAGTATTTGGGGGGTCCTTTTACTAAGGCGCACTAAAGATTAACATGCGCTAAATGCTAAAGTGCCCATTATATTCTACTAGTCTTTAAACTCATTACATTAATGGGTGCTAGAATATATGTCTGTCTGTCTTTCTGTCTCTCTCCCTCCCGCTGTCTTTCTGTCTCTCTCACTGGCCTCTTTGTCTGTCTGTATTTCTGTCTCTCTCCCTGCCCCTGTGTCTTTCTCCCTCCCACCGTCTGTCTTGCTCCTTCCCTCCCTCCCACTGTCTGTCTTTCTTTCTATCTGTCTCTCTCCCTGCCCCTATGCAGCAGCATTTCCCTCCCCCCTTCCCTGTGCATCAGCCGCAACAGTATTTCCTCCCCCTCCATTTTCCCGTGCAGCAGCATTTCCCTCCCCCATCCCACTTCCCTGTGCAGCAGAATTTCCCTCCCTCCCACTTCCCTGTGCAGCAGCCGCAGCAGCATTCCCTCCCCCTCCATTTCCCTGTGCAACAGCATTTCCCTTCCCCCACCCCACTTCCCTGTGAAGCAGCAGCAGCATTTCCCTCCCCCTCCACTTTTCTGTGCAGCAGCAGCAGCAGTATTTCCCTCCCCTTCTATGTCCCTGTGCAGCAGCAGCAGCAGCATTCCCCCTCCCCTGTTCCTTTCCCTTCCCAGCAGCACGCAGCTAAAATGGCTCCCTTATTTCCTTGCTGGAGTTATTAAGTTTAAAGCTACCGCGGCGGCTCCTCTCACGATCCCTGCCTGCGTCGGAAGCCTTCTCTGATGCAGGTGCAGCTCATGAGAGGAGCCACGGCGGCGGCTTTGAACTTAAAAATAACTTTGGCCAGGGAATGTAAGGGAGCCAGCCAGACCGCAGAACATTACCTTGGGGTCCGCAAGTGTGGGGCTGTTGTATTTCCTCCCAAGCTAATAGAACCCTAAGCGTGCATGTGCACTGCTACCTGCCACGGACTCACAGATCACACAGGTAGGAGTGCGCATTTTTTTGTTGTTGTTAAGTTTGTTTAATTTTGTAATTTTTTGGGGGGGTTGGAGGGAGTCTTTGTTTCTAAATTTTAAAGTTTTCTCCTATGGTATTGATCTTATTGCATTTTTTTCTCTTTTTTTTTTTTTTACATATTTCGGGTATGTAAGTTATTATTTTTCGTATGTACTATAGTTAGATTGTGAGCCCGTCTGGGACAGAGAGGGAAGTTCAAAGTACCTAATTAGATCTTTGTTTAAATCGTTTTGTAAACCACTTCGAATCCTTTGCGACATTTAGAGGTATATAAGACACCACATTAAAATTAAGGAGTCCTTTTCCTAAGGCGCGCTAACCGATTTAGCGCATGCTAAATGCTAAGGCGCCCATAGAATATAATGGGTGCCTTAGCATTTAGCGTGTGCTAATCTTTAGCACGCGCTAAATCAATTAGCGTATGCTAAATCGTTTAGCGCGCCTTAATAAAAGGATCCCTAAATTAATTAAATGAAATAGGACCCTGCTCTAGAGCTGTTGGTTAATATGTTTGGCTATGTTTGTTGTATTGCTATGAGTTTGCTATATTTTATTGTGTATGTGTTGTTATTTTCTGCTCTGGACAAGGGTGGGCTACAAATAATAAATGATAACTATATCATACCAATATATAACATTTATGTAACTATTGCTCAGTGCTGATATTGGCCTTAGATCAACAGTTACCGGACAGACTATATAATACTATTACTCTTTAATTCACAGGAGAGCTGTATGAAGGTGAATCGGTTCCTTACTTCTAACTTGGGCATTTACATCACCAATATAACCAAAGCCACAGAGATATGCAGCAGACATCTCTGTCAGAACAATGGCAGATGTTTAAGAAAAAAATGGAACGCTCTAGATTACCTACATTTGAACCCTGAAAGCTACACAATAGAACCTTCAGAAGATCAAGAATTCACCGTGAAAGGTGAAGCTTCATATTCAGATCTGGAATTCTTGGCAAAAAAATTTAGCTGTCATTGTTATAAGGGGTATGAAGGGAAGGACTGCAGAAAACTTAAAAATTGCTTTAAACAGAGAATTGGTTCTGTAATTTCATCGCCGTTCATAAAAGGAATGCTAATTATGCTTTATATTGACCTCAATATCTAAACATTTAATACTAAGATACATATTCTTAGGGTGCAAATGACCCGTGAAACAAGGATAATAGCAAACAACCTATTATGTTAGAAATATATCGTAGTTAAGATATTGCAGCAGAAACCAACTAGTTCAGGGCTTTCCAATTTTGTCTGGGACTCCCAGACACAAGTCATGGTTTCAGGATATCCACAATGAATATGCAAGAGATAAATTTACATGCACTGAATACTCAGGATATGCAAATTTATCTCGTGCATATTCATGGTAAATATCCTGAAAAACCTGACTTATTATGGGATTTTCATGACAAGTTTAGAAAGCCCTGATCTAATTTCAGTGTGAAAAATGGCTTCTAGTGGCCAGCCCCAAGGAATGACATAGCAAAGGATAGGCCTGGCCTTCCCCTCCCCACTTTAGGTTATCCCCCCCAAAAAAAAAATTGCAGCACCATCTACTGGTATGGCTGGCTGGGGTCCCCAAGCCCCGCCAGTGGAAGAAGACCTCCACCAATAGTCTGGCAGTCAATGGCACTTTCCATGGGTTGATGCCTCTCTGCCATTCTCACACTCATGCTCAGTGTTCATACAAATGCAAAAATTGAACCTGTGTGTGGGGGGGAGGGGGCCTGGTGTGGCAATAGTCCATGGAAAGCACCACTGACTGCCAAGCCACCAATGGAGGACCTCTTCTGTTGGTGGAACTTGGGAATACCCAGAAGCTTAGGAATTTGGGGATCTCAGGGGAACATAAAAAGCAGAATATGGGTGGAGAACAGAGGTTTGGCCTCAGCAACCCCTCCCCCCTCATAATTCAAGGTCTGGCTAGATGACTGGCCCCAAGACTTGACATGAGAACTAGGCATGAGCGCTAGTGATTGGAGAAGACCTGTATTTCTTATTTCATCCCCCTTTGGGGCAGCCCTCTCTCTCTCTTTTTAACCCCTTCTGAATATTGAAAGATCCTCTTCCATATTCCATCTCCAAAACTGGAAACCCCATTCTGCAAGCTAGCCCAGACTCCATCAGCCACCATCATCCTCTAACAAGTGACCACCTACCATTCAAAGATACCAGCATATTTAAGGAATTACAAGATCTTCCTGCTGTCCCAGCCACTAAACTCCAAATTATACCCCTAGTAGTGTGTAAGCAGACATACTGCTAGTTGGCATCATTCATAGTTCAATGAACAGTTCTTCCTGCCACTTGAAGAATGCTGGGAAGTCTGGAATAGTAGATGGCCACTCCCATGGAGTGGTGGGTAAGAATATCTGGGCTAGCCTGTAGAGGGTAGGTGAAGGTTTCCCTAAAAGGTAGGTATTTCATCCTTTGGAAGGGAAGAAGGGAGGGGTGCCCTTTATTTCACATTGGGAGATTAGGTGAAGGGTTGCCTTAGAGTGGATTCCTTTTGACACTAGAATAGGGGAGATATTTGATGGGAATGGGGAAGACATTTCAGAGCTGGGCTTCAGTGAGCTGGACAGAAATGAGAATATCAATGTTCATGCTAATGGAAAAAGAGTGTCAACATTTTAGAATCAGTGCACTAAAAATTGGTGTAGTGGTATGAAGAAATGCATTCTATCAGAAATTGAGAGTATAAGGGCTAAGGCTCATATGGGTCTGTACCACATTTTGCATGAACAGACAAAGCTTCATTCTAATTTTGTTCTTCCAAAACTTGTCTGTAAACATGCCAAAAAAGATGGATTGGTTCCCATCTCAATAAGGCACCTGTAGCATCTAAAGATCGCAGTGGATGTTCTACTTTTTGATTGTGTGATGGGCAATCAAGGATGAGGAAGGGAAAATGACTACTGTGTGCAAAGGCATTTCATATAGAAAGGAAATGTATTGTGACAAATTTGAGAACTTGAGACCCTCCCTCTATCACAGTGGTTCCCAACCCTGTCCTGGAGGACCACCAGACCAATCAGGTTTTCAGGCTATCCCTAATGAATATGCATGAGAGAGATTTGCATATAATGGAAGTGACAGGCATGCATATCTGCTCCATGTATATTCACTAGGGCTAGCCTGAAAACCCGATTGGCCTGGTGGTCCTCCAGGACAGGGTTGGGAACCACTGCTCTATCACACAGAGGAAGAATGAAATGTATTATTTGTTAAAATTTGAAAAACTAGATGTTAAAAGAGCTAGCCCTGAAGTATGGGGATTATTTCAAAATACTTGGTTGCCAGTGTGGGAAGGGCTCTCCCACAAGGCGTGTTACCGTGTAGTGTCTTGTTAAACATCTGAACTATGGGGAAGTACCACAAGGGCGAGGATGAGGGAGGGTAGAGATTATGGGGATTTGGGTGTTGGCTCAACTCGTATATGACAACCACGTAGATGTTTTGCTTTTGGGGGGAGGGGATTAAAATTGTAAAAGAACTCCATCAATAGTGGTATATATGAAAATTGTGGGTATTTTAATTTGAACTTTGTTGTTCATGGTGAGAAATTTGTTTGATGTTACAATAAAATAAAAATAAAAGTTACTGCCAGTTACAAATGTTAATGTAGATCATTTTATCATTTTAACAGAAGTCAAGTTTGAATACACAAAACCACCACAGCAAGAAAAAAATACATTTTGTATATTATGCTATGGGACCTATACAGTATATGTAACAAAATTAATTAGGGAAATTTTTATAATTACAATGGTTGGTCTTCTTAAGTGTGCTGTAATGTTTCTGTCATCCACCCCTTCCCCCTGCTGAGATCAGGGTTACAAAGACCTGGTTTCTTTTGCCTTAAGTGCAGTTTAAATACTACTGATAACAGTCCCAATTTCTCATTTCAATAAGTAGATAAGGTGGGGGTGGAGGGGGTCTTTTGTTTAGCATAATCTATTACTGTAAATGAGTGACAAAATAGGTCTACAAGCCACTGAGGCATCCATGAGGGGCTTCCTGGAACAGCACAGTTCATCACTGATTCATAAAGAATATGTTCAGATGCAAACCAGATCAACAATTCATGCTTTAATGCAATGCTTTCCAACCCTTTCCAGGATTCACGCAAAATCAGTTGGGTTTTCAAGATTACCATAATGAATATTCATGAGATAAATTTGCATATATTGAAGACCAACTGCGCCTGATTCTCAAAACAGTGCCCCAACTGTAGGCGTTCTATTGTCATCTACTGGACCAATCAGGATGCACATCTTTTTTATGTTCAAATATGTTTTATTAAATTTCCAACAAAGTGCTAGAAAAATATACAGAAATGTACATCAAAATCTCCCACATGTGCACAAACCATTCTCCCTGAATCCCCCCTCCCCCACACCACCTGTAGTGAAATAAAGTCCAGTAACATCTCAGGAAGCATGCGATCATCTTCACATGTTCAATAATCTACTTCGAGTATGGGGAGTAAGGTCCATCCAGAAACGTTCCCAAGTCTGACAGAAGTGGCGGCCCGGATCATGGTCCAGATCCCCAACCTGTCTCCTCTCCAAAGTGGCGTGTATGATCATCAAGGATCTCCATTGAGTATAAGAGGGCGGGTCCCGGGACAACCAGTTAGTCAATATAGCCTTTTCCCCCAGCAGCAACACTCTGGTCACAAAGGCTGTCATCCCTTTAGGTTTTGGCGATGCTATATTATAATAGCCAAATAGTTCTTTTGGCATAGGAGACCATCGCCTACCCCAGATGGTTGTGGTATATTGTCCAAGTCTATGCCAGAACTGCAGAATATGGGGGCAAGTCCAGAGCATGTGTCCCAAGGAGGCATGTGCTTGATCACATTTCGGACAATTATGGTGAGGAGTGATTCCCATCCGGGATGCTCGCTCAGGTGATATATATAGTCTCAAAACAATCTTCAATTGTAATTCCCAATGGGTAACGTTAGAGGATATCGTCTTGATATTTTTTAACACTTGTTGCACCTGCTGTGCTGTCATAGAGCATTGCAAATCTTCTGCCCATGACGCTGCCAAAATGTCCAAATTCGGCCCTGGTTGGAAATCCCTGAGGCTGAGAAGGTGAAAGCGAAGCGGTATCCTCTGTTGCGCTGAGAGACTAAAAAGTTCAGAAAGTGCTTCCTGGCTGTCCTCTTAAACATTCTGCAGGTAAAGAGTGAATATAATGTCGTATCTGATAATAAGCAAAAATGTCTGTTTCCGGTAAGGCAAACGTACGACACAGTGCCGAAAAAGTAGCCATCCGTCCGTCATCTGAGAACAATTGAAATAGATATTGTAATCCTTTCGTATCCCATCTTTTAAAGGAAACATTTTGTAATCCAGGCTGAAACGAACAATTGCCCTGGATGGGTAAATACACAGAGGCCCCAGAAGACAATTTGGCAGATTTACATACCCATTGCCATGTCCTCCGAGCTTGGGCAAATATAGGGTAGGGAGCCACCACTGGGCGCAGCGTCGGGTCAGAGACATGTAAGAAATAACTAACATGATAAAGAGCTAACAAAGATAATTCTAATGGTGTCGCAGAAAAATCAGCAGTACCTCTAAACCAGGGATCTCAAAGTCCCTCCTTGAGGGCCGCAATCCAGTCGGGTTTTCAGGATTTCCCCAATGACTATGCATTGAAAGCAGTGCATGCACATAGATCTCATGCATATTCATTGGGGAAATCCTGAAAACCCGACTGGATTGCGGCCCTCAAGGAGGGACTTTGAGACCCCTGCTCTAAACCAATCATTAATATGTCTCATCTGGCAAGCCAGAGCATACCAGCGAATATTCAATAAACCATACCCTCCTGCACATCTTTTTTTAAAAATCGATGCGGCAAATGATGCCTACAATATAGGCATCTGACTTGCACCTATGGAAGCACCTAGGCACACCTACAGACATCTATGGCCAGCGTACACACACAATTTACCCACAGTACAGTATACCCTAGCCCGGGGGTCGGCAACCTGCGGCTCCAGAGCCGCATGCGGCTCTTTTCCACCTTTGCTGCGGCTCCGGTAGTGTGTCACGCAGGCATGCACCTTACAAGTCCAGCGTCGCGGCGGGAAATAGCCATGCTGAGCAGTGAGCTCAGCACATACACAGATGAAAGCCTTGCTTGCTGATTGGTCCGGCGGCCCCGCCCCGCCGTGCTGCCGGACCAATCAGCAAGCAAGGCTTTCATCTGTGTAGTGCTGAGCTCACTGCTCAGCATGGCTATTTCCCGCCGCGACGCTGGACTTGTAAGGTGCCTGAAAAAGAAATCATCCTGGCCGGGGTCGGTGTCATGCTCCGGAGATCTACAGCCTTCCTATCTCCCTCTCCCTTCTACCTGCTTCCGGCCACATCCCCTGCTCCGCGGCTCTCTTCGGCAACTCAGCAGCAGCGATCGACACAAGCTTCTGACGTCGGGGCCTACCCTCTGCGAGTCCCGCTTGTTTCAACTTCCTTTTTCCACAAAGGCGGGACTCGTAGAGGGAAGGCCTCGATGTCGGCAGCTTGTCTTGATCACTGCTGCTGACGAGTTGCTGAAGAGAGCCGCGGAGCAGGGGGGTGTTGCCAGGTGCAGGTAGAAGGGAGAGGGCCAGATGCAGGACTCGTGGGTGAGGGAGGAGAAGAGAGAGAGAAAGAGAGAGGGGAGGGAAACAAAAGGAAATCTTTCATACTGGGCTGGGCCGGAGTGGAGGGAGGGTGGAAAGATTCTAGCTACAGGGTGCAGTAACAAAGGAAAAGGGGGGGAAAGCTGAAAATGGAGATAGTGACACAAAGAAGAGAAAGGGTAAGCAGGACCTACTGAATAAGGATAGAGATACAGAGGGGACATGAAGAGGAGGTGAAATAGAGACATAGAAGTAATGCTGAAAAAGTGGGGGGGGGGGAGATAAAGACATTGAAAGGGCAAATGGTGAACATGGCGTAAAGATAAGGACAGAGACAAATGAAGATTCTGAAAAAGTGGTGAGATAGGGATATAGGTGAGATGGACACAAAGAAGGGTGATGCTGGAAAATAGGTGGAATGGTAATTCTGACAGACACAGAAGGGAAATGCTGGATCAAGGAGAGATGGGGCTCAGGCTGGATGGAATGAGGAGAAATGCCTTGTTGGCCCGTAACTTCCTCTCCTACGTCAGAATTGACATCAGGGAGCGGAATGCTGGTCAGCGCAACACTTCTGCAGGGAAAGCTTGGGACGGCGGTGGCTTGGGGGCTGTTCCCCGATTGCGGTGGCAGCAAACCGAGTGGCTTGGGGGAGGGCACGGAGACAGAAAGAAGGGGGAACAGGGAGACAGAAAGAAAAAGTTGGGGGAGAGAATGAGGTCTGGAGGAGAGGAAACATACAGGAGGCTGAAAGAAAGGAAGAAAGATTGGATGCACAGTCAGAAGAAGAAAGTGCAACCAGAGACTCATGAAATCACCAAATAGCAAAGGTAGGAAAAATGATTTTATTTTCAATTTAGTGATCCTGTATATAGCATTAAGATAAGAAACAATATATGCAGTGTTAGATTTGTTTTATAATGGTTTTGCGGCTCCAAGTTTTTTTTTCTTTTCGAAAACGGGTCCAAGTGGCTCTTTATGTCTTAAAGGTTGCAGACCCCTGCCCTAGCCCAATACATCTCGGCCTTGCCTTTACTGTTGCACAATCTCTTAACCCATACTCATTCTGCCAGTGCCCAATTCCATCCCATTTGGCTCAAAGTCTACATAGTCCTACCCAATTCCGAGTTCCCACCTAATCTCAATACGCTGCGGGACTGTAGTGACTGTTCTAAACAAGCGAGGTCTTGTAATACAAGTATATATCATATTAAAGTTTTTGGGATGTGGAACAAATCTTCCGAGTTTCCATTATTTGCTATGGGGAAATTCACTTTGATATATGAGTGCTTTGGATTATGAGCATGCTTCTGGAACAAATTATGCTCGCAAACCAAGGTACCACTGTATTCTGTTAGCATGATTTTTCTATGTAAAATACTCATAGTAATTTGGCTTATCCAGTTTTCTCACTAGTAGAGGGGATATTTGTGAGTGGGTGGGGAGGGGAGACAGGGGCTTTGTTCATTCTTGTTCTGTATTATTTCTGATTTATAAAATGACAATTGTACTGAATATTGTTTATTTTTATACTTTAATAAAATGATTTCAGTATAAAATCATAACTATTTGAAGGTTGTGCAGAGGGGATCAGACAGAGTTTGAAGGGACGTGGACCAAGCTTATGGTCATTCTCTACACTCAAGTACTTACAAGATGAAGTGGTGGGTGACATCAGTGGTAAGACTTCATTCAGATTAGAAGCTCCAAGTTAGAGCTACACAGGGTGCAGAGATGCAAAACTGTGTTTCCTAACCAAAAGAAATTTTAAAGCACAAATAGGAGATGTGAGAAGGAAGTTTGCAAAAAAAAAAAAAAAAAAAGGGGGAGCCGAGGCTCCCAATGGTTTATTCTTAGCCTACCAAGTAGCATGCTGGGATAAGAGTTTCAGTAAGTTAGAATCAAGTTCTAGCTCTTATCAGGTTTATTTGGTTGTTTATTTATCGCCCGCCCTTATCCAGGGCGAGTTACATGTTAACATACAAAATAAAACATAACATTTATCATACAAAACACACCAAGACCAACACTATAACAACTACATAAATACATATAAAAATCAGATTGCATAAAACATACTAACCAATCCTATCCTACATCAAAATGTAAATATACATAAGGCACACAAGATGCCTCAATGAAAAACATCTTTATGCCAAATGGGACAAACTAGAAGACCATCGAAAACCTCCGTGACCAGCACTCAGCCCTCAACAGTCATCACTCCTACCCCTCAGCCAAACTCATACCATATATTTCATCTTACAGAACAGGTATCTTTTCAACAATTTCATGAAGTTATGTAATGTAATTCTTCACCATCTAACTTAAAATGCAATACAGTGCTCTCACAATTCTTTATACCCAGTCCTGGACAGATGAGATTTTATTGTTTCTCTCCTTGAAAACACATTTTCAAGGAGAGAAACTTTCTAAAGAACCATAAAATCAATATTCACACAATACTGTTAAGTGATTCCACAGATTTGCCTGACAGGATCAATCCATTCCTGGGTTTACTTTATTGCATGCTAGGACTTGTAGTCCTGCTTTTCTTAGCAACTGTAATTGAGAATTCAGAATTACAAGTTTCTGTATGCAAAGGGGTATAGCCAGGACTGGAGCAACACTGTCAGGCAAGCCTGGAGCCAATTGGTAATCCTGTACCAAATGTCACTTATTAAGAAGCAATAAGTGTGAACAATATAGGCAAGTGCTCTTGATACTTGCAGAGTCCAGGAGTTACCATCTAGAGCTCTTAAGGTAGTGCACACAACGTATCAAGGTGTGCTTGCAAGTTATTTTCATTTTTTTAGTCAGGCCAGTGGTTCTCTCCGTAACTGGGTATGAAAACAAGACTAACCTGATTATATTGACCTAAAAGCAGAGGCTTAAGGCCACTACCCTGCAAATATGGAAACTGATTTTCTTATACCAATTTCAAAAGTTGCAAAAAAAAAAAAAAAAAAAAAGGCTACAAAGCAAATGCCATCAAACAGTATCATCAGTAGCTCTGCAAGGGCACTTAAATGTCCTGTGTGAATATATTTATTTTTCCCAAGATAGGGAGAGGATTCAAAACCACGTCAGAAACTGTTTGAAAGTCAAAAGGTTTATCTAGCCTGAGACAATTGTGTGCTTTTGGTTTATCTCATACAAATAGGAATGTAGCCTGTGTTTTACATTTTGATAAATCCTGGGAGGAGAATATTCCCCCCTGCCCTATTTGTAAACCTTCTCCTTGCTAATCCCATTTCAAACTTCCTTGTTTTTTAAACTTTTTTTTCCCATATTGTAAAAGGTAAGGCACCTTAAGATAAAACTAGTAGTTTCCTTTAACATAGTCTTAACTTTGTCTTATAGCCTAATGGTTAGTGAAACAGCCTGAGAAGCTGGAGAATTGAGTTTCATTCCCACTGCAGTTCCTTGCGATGCTGGGAAAGTCACTTAACTCTCCTTTACCCCAGGTACAAAATAAAGTACCTAAACTGCTTTAATTGTAACTACAGAAATGTAGTATATCAAGTCCCTTTCCCTTTCTGGAGTGCATAGGTGACAGAAATACTGAGAGAACCATTCAGCACCCTTCCCCCCTACACACACACATACACATAAATACAGGTACAGAAATTGTAAAACAAAAACTGTCAAAAAGCTTAGAAAATCTCATAAGTAATGAAAGAAGGAGAGACTTAATTCCCAATATGTTTCTTAGACAGCCTGTGATCACAGACTACTTTATACCCCCTTATACAAAACCGTAGCGCGATTTTTAGCGCCAGCCATGACAGTAACAGTTCTGACACTCATAGAATTCCTATGAGCATCAGAGCTGTTACTGCCATGCATGCATGCTCTAAAAATCGTGCTACGGTTTTGTAAAAGAGGGTATATTTGTTAAACAAATGATTAAATGGCAATTTCTCATTTTATAACAAAGAAAGAGATATTCCAGCTAGAACAGGAGCTCAGTCTCTGTGAATGAGAAGAACCTATTTTCAAACTATTTGTCCATTAGGTGATCCATGTCTGATGTGGTTCAATGCTTTCCTGTTGAGAAGAACCAACTTGCCTTGGTCAGTCTCTCTCCATTTGACACAACTCATTCTTAATCAGGAGTATCATTCTACCAACTCACATTCCCAAATTTTGCTCTTCATTCCCCACTATATATTTTTCCTATTAACTGAAGATGCACAGTTATTCCGGTTTGTTTATTTAGCAGTGTTCACTTATGTGCAATGATAGAGACATTGTCCCAAAACTGAGATATTTCCTAAGACAATGATATAGGGTGCCTGAGATACACTGACAATTCATACAGAGCCCAGTTGACATCCATCTCAGCGGTTTAAACGATGATAAAACAAATACAAACTGTTCAGAACACGGCCCTCAGACTCATCTACTCCCTCAGCAAATTTGACCACATCACCAACGCTTACCTTGAATCACACTGGCTACCAATAAAAGCAAGATCTCAGTTCAAATTCTACTGTCTACTATACAAAGTAACACACGGAACAGCACCCAGCTACCTAAACAAAAGTCTACACCGTAATCTCTCACACAGAATAAGGAGAACTCAAAAACTATTCGCTTACCCTCCTCTCAAAGGTATAAGACGCAAGAAAATATATGACAGCCTTTTAGCTACACAGGCAGCAAAAATTGACACTACCATCTCCAATCTACTGATCAATTCAATAGACATAAAGGAATTCCGAAAAGAAATCAAAACTCATCTCTTCAAAAAATACTTTCCATCATCTTAACCTCTACATAGCACTAGAAAATACACACACGAACACCACCAGCATAACTATACCTAAACATTGTACAACTCACTTCAACAACCTACTATTTATCTACTATATGCTCTAAATGCTTCCTGGAAACGTCCAGACTAATCAATTGTAACTTGATACTTTCCTGATTCTATATACTGTATTATTCCTGAAATAATACAGTCTCTTAATTTGTAATCCGCTTAGAACCGCAAGGCACAAGCGGAATAGAAATCTGTAATGTAATGTAATGTAAATAATTTTACACTGTATTTCCCTCAAGGCAACGTGGGGTGGTATCAATAATTGCTTAATACCTTGCAGTTGTTAATAAGAATGTTGCAATCTTGCTCATGATATCCAGTTCAGTTTGTATGTGAACTTAGGATAACCTGATCACCATGTTAGTCCATTTGAAGATGTAGATATGAAAGTTCACAAAAATTGCAGGTAATACCTTATCATAGACTTAATATATTTTTACTCTTTTTTTCTAAAAGCTACTCCTTTCATCATTCCTATCAGTTTTTCACCATTCTGCTAATACATCACCTCATCAATACCCACCTTTGTAAAGCAGCCTTTAATTTTCTGGTTTATTGGGGTAGCATTGTCCAAACAGAAACTGACCTATTTTGGAACTATGATGAAGGTGAATTCACTAGAAAAGGAGGTGCTACTCGGAATGGTCAGTGGTAAAAGGAAACAGGGGAGACCAAAAGCCCGTTGGCTGGATACTATCAAGAGTGACATGGGAATGAACATCAAGCAATTGAAAGAAGCCATGAAAAACAGGGAAGTATGGTGAGGATTGGCCTACAGAGTATCCTAGGATCAGACATGGCTAATTGGACAGTAGTAGTAGTCCTTTGAATTTACCTGTTCATTCGTTTGACCAGATGAAGGTTAACCTAGGGGTTCACAGCCCTGTACTCTGGACACAGCCTGCCAGCTAGGTTTTCAGGATATCTATCTTATGCATATTCTTTGTGGTTATCCTAAATTCTGACTGGCTAGATTGTCCAATAGACTGGATTGAGAGCCCTTGAGTTATTTTAATAAAAAGACATTACCTAAAACTTTTTGGTTGAACTTTATTCATTACCATGGCAAGAGCAATTTTCAAAGCCACTCTTAGATGGAGGACTTTATTAACCTTTGGGTGGACTGCATACTCAGCCCTGAATTATGCAGCCAAAAAAAACTGAGAGTCTGTGAGAGTTCCCTGCAGCAGTAGCAGCAACACTAAGTTCTCCAGAGGCTTATACTGTGAAATTGTCAATGGTGCCCATGCCAAGCCTATTGGCAAAGTTCCAACAAAGCAGGTTCCAATGCATAGGAAGCCCAGCCCATGACTGAATGAGTCTTTTGGTGTTTCTCTGGAGTTCAGAACGGGTTACAGGTTAAACATACATAATATACAGTTAACAGGTTACGATTTGCACTGGATTTATCCTAATTTGACACATACTAGGAATCTAATACCAATATACATTGTATATAATTTACAGGTTTCAAATATCTCCACTGGGCCACATGGATAGGAGGTAGGCCCAGGGAGCCTATCAAGCCTTTGGGAGGGATGGGGAGATGTTCCAGGGGGAGGGGGTTGTCAATTTCACAAGTTGAGGGAGCTGCCTGGAAAGAGGGGGGCTGCTTCATGGGGTGGAAGGGGACTCACATGGGGAAAAGAAAATAATTAGGTGGGTCCCAGTCAATATTCAGTGTTGTGATCTGCATAGTTAATCCAGCCAAATTAGGACTGCTTTTGCGCTATCTGTCCTAACCTGACAAGCTTGCTACCCCAAAAATGCTGATGCCCTAGGCAATGGCCTAATCTTGCCTAAATGGATGGGCCAGCCCTGTTGCCAAGTGAAGAATAGGAGGTGGCAGGGCTGATTGGGGTTCCCAGACTCTGTCAGTTGAAAAGTAGATGGAGAAAGCAGCCAGAAGCAGAGAGGTAAAATACTAGTAGATATGCTCAGGTTCAAATTAAGAGTGGGTGAGAGATGGGGTAGGACAAGAAAATCTGAAATGGACCTAGAGAGGACAGAGGCAGATCAATGTCTTTGAGAAAGGAAGAGGGGCTAGCAACAGGTCAATCCTTTAAGGAAGAAAGAGGCTGTTGGAAGCAGATCAGCACTATTGAGAAGATCAGGGTTTTTGGAGGAAGGGAAAGGGAAGTTCAGGGCTTGGGGGAGGGGGCAGAGGAGTAGGAGTAAATCTGGACCTAAGAACAGGGAAAAGAGATATAGTTAGAGGAATGGGGATAGCAGCAGATAGGGGGAGGGAGGGGGAGGTGCAGTGGCAAATCTGTGCCATTTTGGAAAAGAGAATGAGGAGAATCAGATCAGGATCTTTGAGTGGGTGGGAGGAATTAGGGAGGTGGCAAAATAACCAAACTGGATTGCCAAACACCAATAAGGATTTTCATCGAGGGAGGCCAGTGGCTAACAGCTAGCAGGATCTTTTAACTGGCCAGAAAAAGTGCTAGTTTCTCTGTCAACCACCAGCCTCTATGGGCATCGGAGCTAATACTGCCACGGACAGCGATAAAAAAAACCTAACACAGCTTTATAAAAAGGGGGGAGTGAAAAGGGTTAAACATTGAAATGCCTAATGCAGCACTCATTGAATCCCCCCAACTGCTTTATTTTTAAAAAAAAATGATGGTGTATAACACATCACAATCTTACTGGACAAATATGTGTGTTTTTTTAAATGTCTATTCATTACACTCTCTCACAGTTCAAATTTAGAATCTGTGCCAATGTAATAATACAGAACAGAACATCACAGAAAGGAGTTCCATAAAGAATTGCTTTGCCTTAGGAACTGAAGATGCTTAATAATAATAAGTGGTAAAAACGGTAAGATTACTGCCTTTGTCTACCCTCTCAAATGACTTGAGTAAATCATTCATAGTGTCCCTGTCCTGATGTACTCCCTTTATTATGAACAGCATTGTGTACGTCATGGGTGATACAAAGAAAATCCTCAGGCATTAAGGTATTTACTAGATTTGTCATAATAAATGGTACAACAGCATTTATTGACTTGGCCCACCTGGTTGCAAATAGAAACCTTTATTTCATCTTAGGAATATAAGGCACATCATACAAAGAAAACTGTTAATTAGGGTTTTTCTCTCCTAACTGCTCAGTAATTTATCTAAAACAGGAAGAACTTACATGAACCTTTGTTTAGTTCTCAGCTAAAAATCTCAGCTCCCATTTCTTTGTAATTCCAAATGAGATATTAGGTTTAAAAGTTTTTGAAAGCTCCTGCTATTTAGCCACTCCCACAACGCAGAATGTAAATAAAGTCATTGCTAGAGCACCTGAGTCTTCCCCCCCCCACCCCTCTCTTAGACCTTTCCCAGAACCTATCTTAAGTCCTGCTGGTGATCCAGGGAAAGAGATATCCTCCTATGCTACTGTCCCATGCAGTCTCACAACTCAAAATGGCTGACTCAAAATGGTTGATATGTTTATTTACTGCCTTTTCATGATGAGATTCACCCAAAGAGGTTATAATACATTGAAAAGTAATCACATACTCTTAAGTATTTCCCTATCTGTCCCTGCAGGCTCACAATCTAACTGTGGTACCTGGGCTAATGGGGGGGGGTTAAGTGACTTGCCCAGAGTCATAAGGAGCAGGCTGAGATTGAACTCACAACCTGAGGGTGTTGAAGCAGCAGCTCTAACCACTAGGCCACTCACTTCCACAGTAACTTTCCAAGACTGATGTGAGTTAAGTTTATATTTCAGTCAACTTTTTTCCCCCTTTTTTTGTAGGGAAAAAAGGTTACCTTGGTTTATATTTGGATGGGTTTATATTCGAGTATATACAGTATAAAGAATGATTTGCATCAAGGAGCTGGTTTCTGCAGGCAGCTCAAGTGCTAGAATAAGTTGCAACAGAGTTTTCAAGATTCTATAATGCTTTTGGATATGCTTAAGATTTCTCAGTATGTGCAAAATGGCTGTCTTAACTTAAAATTTTTAACAAAATAAAATTATATTCAGCAGGTGGCCAAAAGCAGGCTAGCCTAACCCTGGATACTCAATGCCAGGAAACAGATGACTCTAAGTATTGAATATCCAGACACCTGTCTGAATATCTGAATTCTGTCCCCTTCACCCCTGGTGCCCTATTTGAGAGTCCGCAAAGGAATTAGGTCATCCATGATGGCATCAGCAGTTCTTCTCCACTGCTTGATCCCTAGAAATTGTCTTGTGATTCTACCATCCCTAGAAATACAGTAATACCTGAGACAACCACTTAAAGGTCAGGTCCCCATTTTGAAGGATGTGCCAAGGGACTGCTGCCACCGTGGATAACCTAATACATCTGCAGATCACCAGGTAAGGCACAGGGTAGATGGGTGAGGAGGGAATGGGGCCAGGTTGCTGTGGGAAGGTTGGACTGGAGTTCAGGGAACTGTCGCTGGAGGCTTGGGGAGCTCCAAAGTTGAAAGGGTGGTCTTGAGTAGAGGTTCCAAGTGTGAGTTGGAGGGTCGGGATTCTGGCTTGGGGAATGGCACTTATTGTATCGGGTCTCAGGGTTAGGGTGGGGGGATTGGGAGGTGGATAGTAAGTGAGGGGGGTAGGAATACCACTACGGCTTGGTGTTTGACATTATTTATGTTGCTATCAGCCTGTACCCTGAAAGCATGGGAGAACTCCTGCTATCAAGCACTGTATGTAATGCAGTGCCTCTGTGCTACCCGTCTGCCCTGTGTGGTAAATGCAGGTCAAATGGTGGCCACACACCTGTATTTACAGCACAGACTTTGTACTTACAGTGCAATCATTTCTATGTTACCTGTGTATAAATGCAAAGCAAAAAGGGCCTCTTAAGGCAATCATTTTGCCACTATCCAAATTATTTCTCACTTAACCCCGATACTATCCAGGTAATGCTGTTGAAAATAAATGATGGCATAGTCAGTGGCTCTTAGGGTGGCAGGTGATAGAATTTACTTGGGCATGTTTTCATTGCTACTCACCTAGAATAGTAGATAGTTATGGGTTATAGATTTTTAATCTTTTTTATTATTATTTATTCAGTTTTCTATACCATTCTCCCAGGGGGAGTTCAAAATGGTTTACATTAATTTATTCAGGTACTCGAGCATTTTCCCCTGTCTGTTCTGGCAGGCTCACAAGCTATCTAATGTACCTGGGGCAATGGGGGGGATTAAGGGCTAGATTCACGAAGCCCACCGATTGTGTTTGTGATCGTGTACCGACCCGATTTTCCTCCAACCCGATTCACTAACCTGTGTGCCAATCATCATCTGATCCAATCCACGTATGCAAATGAGGGGAAACAGCATGCAAAGCAGGAAGGCAGCGATTCACTAACCAAAACATGGAACACCAACTAGGCTGGCCGATCAACAAAGAAGCGACTGCTGGGGACCAGTCGCTGACGTCCTTTCTGACTGCCCTGTTCTCTGCCGCCCTGCTCTTGTATGCAGCCATACTTGCAAGCCCGTGGTTTTAACTAAACACGCCGTGAGGAAGGATGAAGGAAATCAAGTTAACAGTTCCTTTTATAAAAAAGCTTTATTGTTGCGAGCCCATGGTTTTAATGTCAGGCTTCGGGATGGAAGCTGAGCTCAGCCTTCCAAACAGAGGGAACTGTCTTTCCCTTCTCTTTACTTCTGGGCTGCAGAGGTGGCAGTTAGTTGGGTCAGTTTGCACTCGGGGAGCGAGAGGGAAGTTAGGAGAGCTAGCGCATGAGCAGACCATCTACAGGCAAAGAATATGGTCTGCGAATGCGTCAGGATCGCTTGTGGGCATGTTTCCAATTAGTGCATTTGCATGCGCAGTCTTTTGTGAATTGGTCGCCCGGGATTGGATCATAATGCTTTAGTAAGGTTAGTGAATCTAGCCCTAAGTGACTTACCCAGGGTCACAAGGAGCAGTATGGGTTTGAACCCACAACCTCAGGGTACTGATGCTGTAGCTTTAACCACTGTGCCACACTCTGCTTTTAAATATTGATCCATTAGAATTTATCCACAAAGTTTCCCTCCTACTTGGGAACAGAAATATTAAGGAGAGTCTATTATTTTGTGCCCATGGGAGATGTCCTTGCTAAATTTGCTCCTTAACATTTTAACTCATAGTTGAAATTTCTGCAGAAAAGATCTGTCACAAGGAAGCCTGCTAGTTCTAGATAACATTGTTTACAAGCTAGTTAATAAACACAGGAGCCAATCTAATGGCCATTTAAACAGATTGTACTCTTTAAAATCATTACCAGAGAGATAGCTTTCCACTGGATTTTGTTGAGTTTCTTTAATGTTGAAGTTTGCCAGTCATGGCCCCTCCCTTTGTGGCACAATGGGGCAAGCAGCCTCCCCTTCTCAATAGCATTTAACTTCTTCAAGCTTGTACAGGAGACTGGTAGCAAATGAACAGGTAAGGTTTTATTTTAATCTAAAGAAAACATTCAGAATAGTTTTAGCAGCTGAGCACAGTTTATAAATTAGAACATCATATTTCTCAGGGCAAGGTTTGTGGAGTCAGAAATTCAGCTTTCTGAGCATTGGAGGGACTTTTTGCATAGGTTTAGAAATGATACATTGTGGTAACTTTAACTTATTTTCCTATCAGATGAGGAGACATTTCTCACATTTTTTTAAAATATGAAGCAGGTATAGAAATGAATAAATTACTCTGTAACAGGACAATTCAGTAGGGTAGCTCCTGGAATTCCCTACTGCTCTAAGGCCCCCTTTTATGAAACTGTGTTAGCTTTTTTTTATCACGAGTCACTTTGGTAAAAGCTCTGATGCTCATAGAAATTCTGAGTGTAGGAGCTTTTCCCACAGCAGCCTACGATTAAAAAAATAACCTAACACACTACTTTGTTAATGTGTTCTAATGCTATTAATGCATGTTATTTGAATAAAATGGGCCCTCTGGAAATTAATGTGCATTAATGTGATTGCACCCTTTAATAAATCTAGCACTGTGTGCTGCTGCCTTGGAAGGGTTTTTACCTTTTTTAAAAATTATTATTTATTCAAAACTCGCTTATTAACTAGGCAAAGAACAGAGTAACACACATAATTGTATTGTCCTTTGTGTATGTTACAGACTTTCTACTAGAGATGCACTGCCAGTTCATCTTTTCTAGACACTAGCTTCAAGTTTATTATTATTAAGTTTCAAGTTTATTAAAGGCTTGTTATACTGCATACCAATTGTCTGTGCAGTTTACAATTAAAAAGATAAAAATAATTAAAATTTAAAAATAGTTAGGAATTGACATTCATTGCAATTTAATCATCCAGAAATAGCTCCTGGCTCATTAAATCGCCTTTTCAGGGCTGCTAATTTTCAGCAGCATTTATTTGATTAGTGCTACTGAAAATAACCTGATTATTATATAGGACTGATTATTATGGGGTCCTAGTTATACAGTTATCTTGACCAGCTATGTACTGAATCTGCACCCAGAAAACCTCCAAAATAGCAGAGCTTTTTTCTTTTGGTGCTTTTCTTTTGGTTCTTTTGGTGCACCAAAAGAAAAAAAAACCTGCTATTTTGGAGGTTTTCTGGGGGCAGATTCAGTACATAACTGGTCAAGATAACTGTATAACTAGGACCCCATAATAATCAGTCCTATATAATAATAATAATAACTTTATTTTTCTATACCGCCAACTCCCAAAGAGTTCTATGCGGTTCACAAAGTAAGAGGACTGAACATTTCAGTGATAAAACAGAACACTTAGAAAGGCATAATACAATGCACTTCCCCCTCCCCATTCGCGGTTCCTGCACTCGGGTTTCATATAATCGCGATTTTTTTTCTGGGGAGGGGGAAAATTTTAAAAACAGTCTTTTTCCTCCCTGCCACTTTCCCGGCCTTACCTGGTGGTCTAGAGGGTTTTCGGGGCAGGAGCGATCTTCCTATGCTCCTGCCCCGTGCAGATTGCCATGAGGAAATGGCTGCTGGGAGTTCCCGTAGTCTCTCGAGACTACGTCGGGAACTCCCTACAGCCATTTCCTGATGGTGATCTGCACGGGGCAGGAGCGTAGGAAGATCACTCCTGCCTCGAAAACCCTCTAGACCACCAGGTAAGGCCGGGAAGGCAGCAGGGAGGTGGGGATGGGTCAGAGCCGGATAATCGCGGTTTTTCGGCATTTGCGGTCCGGCTCTGCCCGTATCCCCCGCGAATGACGAGGGAGAAGTGTATTCCATTTACAGAACTACAGTATGAGAACTATGACATAGTCGTCAGTCAAGTAACAAATTTTTTGAACAAATAAGTCTTAACTGATTTTCTAAAAGTGCAATAAGATGCAGTCTGTCGAATCAGATCATCCAACCATGCATGAACTTTACTTGCTTATGTGGTATCCTATAGCAGGTTAAGTGCTGAATTGGCACTTAACCAGCTATGGAAATCTCTGGATATTCAGTGTCGGGACCCAGACAAGGGCCAGCATTGACTTTCTGAGTTTAACACTGGCAGAAATCAGCAAAATATCGATCACCGCCGGCTGAATATTGGGCCCTTAATTCCTACATGTAAGTGTGATTTGCGCTCCAAGGGGGTCTTTTGCAAACTGCACTAAAAAGTGGTCTTTGCATGTCCTTACATGGGCCATTCCTGCACAAGGTTACCAGATGTTCGGATTCACCTGGACACGCCCTCTATTTAGAGGACTGTCTGAGTGCCTGAATAGATTTTAAAAATCCAGCAGTTTGTCTGGGTTTTGGAAGGCCCCAGCTCTGACAAGAGCTTGGGGCTGCATCAGAAGGGCCTCTGAGTCTGCATGCATGTGACACGATGATATCATGATGTCATTGCATCACATCCGTGCATGCTTGGAGAGCCTCTAGACACAGCCCAAACTCAGGGAAGAAGAGATAAGGTTTATGAGGGGATAGGGCTGGGGGAGGACGGGGTGGTGTGGGGCAGGGCGGGGCCACTTGCCTTGTTTTTTGCTTCAACAAATCTGGAACCCTATTCTTACATGCTAAGGCCATTGTTACAAAACACAATAAAGGGGTATGTATAATCCACAAAATTAAGTCCACAAACAGAAAGAGGGGATTAAAACAAAAAGTACTGGAATGACTGCAGGAAGGATGCAAGATGAAAATGCTCATAAAAAAATGTAAAAACTTTAATGAAAATATATGAAACACAAGGGATAAAACAGAAATATGATGGCAGATAAAGGCCAAATGGTCCATCCAGTCTGCCAATCCGCAGTAACCAAGTTTCCAAGTTTAATATGTATTTGATTAATCGCTTACATCGACTTCTAAGCGATGTACAAAAGATAAAAATATTGAGTTACAATAATCAAAGGGAAACAAATTATATAAATATGACCATTCTCTTCCTCTCTCTAAGAGATCCCACGTGCCTATCCCAGGCTTTCTTGAAATCAGACACAATCTCTGCCTCCACCACCCCTACCTGGAGACTGTTCCATGCATCTACCACCCTTTCTGTTAAATAGTGTTTCCTTAGATTACTCCTGAGCCTATCACCTCTTAATTTCATTCTATGCCCTCATTCCAGAGCTTCCTTTCAAACGAAAGAGACTTGACTGATGCACATTTACGCCACGTAGGTATTTAAATGTCTCTATCATATCTCCCCTCTCCCGCCTCTCCTCCAAAGTATACATCAAAGAGGACCCAACACGGTCTGTGTTTCGGCGATATGCCTTCCTCAGGAGTCCATATGACTTGATTGCTTATGCGATGATTCAATAAAAACAAAGCAGCTATTTGAATGGGTCACAGGTTCATGGATGTACAACACTTGACATATTTTAGACCAGGGATTTCAAAGTCCCTCCTTGAGGGCCGCAATCCAGTCGGGTTTTCAGGATTTCCCCAATGAATATGCATGAGATCTATTAGCATACATGAAAGCAGTGCATGCAAATAGATCTCATGCATATTCATTGCAGAAATCCTGAAAACCCGACTGGATTGCGGCCCTCAAGGAGGGACTTTGAAATCCCTGGTCTAGGAAAGGGGAAATCATCTGCCTTTAAAAACAAGAACAAACAGAAGAGCAGGAACACCTGTGTCTGTAACCTAAACATCTTGGCAGTACCATTGCTGGAACTCAAATCACCCCCACATAAGCGGAGCATGTCGCTTTTTTTTAACCATATTTTGCCTGCAGCCTCTTCCACTTTCCAGACACTGCTGATCCCATAATCTCAGGGAGGGCATCTGGATCAATCTGTTGGGATTCATGGAGAGAAAATTATCAGGTAATAACTAATTTTTCCTTCCATAGAGTCCCACAGATTAATCCAGAGACTTGTGGGATGTTACAAAGCAATCCTCAAGTTGGGCTGGACCTCACAACCCTACTCTGCCTTGGACCAGAGCGAAATGCCTGAACTGTCAAGCAAATGGCCCTCAATTCTAGTTTGTTGATTGACCACTTCACCACCGTACTCGACCAATCTGTTGTGATGTGAAAGAGGACTGTCTTGGAATGTGATTTGAAGGTATTGTTATGAAATGGAGTGAGTAACCCTCCACGATGATCTTGTGGATCCAAAAGTCCATTGTGATGAGAGCCCAACGTCGATGATATAATTGTAGTCGACCTCTGATAGGTTGAGGAAGGTGCTGAGAGGGAGATATGGTGGCCATGCTCTCTAGAAGCATGTCAAAAAGATTGAGCTGGCATTTAAGGAGCCGAAGTCTGGGTCTTTTGAGGTCACTGCCGCTTTTGTTTCTTCTGTGGTGGCGGTTTGGAAGAATAGGATGTTACAGGGTATCATTTCTTATAAGAATAAGAAGCTGGTTTTGGAGCAGACTTAGATTGTTGACTCTTAGGGCTAGATTCACTAACCTGACTTCCGGGTCCAATCCAGGGCCGATTCCAGCAGGTCCGACCAATTCACAACAGCCAAATATTGTAATGAGGGCGATCGGAGGAACGCCCCCCTCTGCCAGCACCGATCACTAGTGTGCGATCCTGACGCATGCTCAGACATCTGCTTTCCCTGCAAATGGTTTGCACATGCATTTTGTGTCCGTTTTTTTTTTTTTTTTCAAGCCCTGACTCTCCTGCTCTCTCAGGGAAGGGCTATCCCTAGCAGCAGCAGCCTCTTCCCTTTCGCCAACACTGTCAGCTGGTTATGCCCTGCTCTTTGCGCCTTCCCTGCAGTGCTAGCTCGCAGGTTTAAAGTGGGGCTATACTGCAGCATGCAGCCCCACTTTAAACCCATGGGCTTGCACTGCAGGGAAGGCAGCAGAGATCCAGGGCTCGGAGCAGAAAGGACATGGGGGAGAAAGCAGGGCTGGAAGATCGGAACTGGACAGGCTTCCATTTGCTTGCAGAAAAAAAATAACCTGAGACTGACTGGAAGATTGGGGCAGAGTGCAGAGCGGCAATGAAGCAGGAGAGTTGGCAGAGGTGTGTGCGACTGGTCCCCAGCAGTCGCTTCTTCTCTTGATCAGCCAGCCCAATCGGTGTCCCAAATTTGTTTTGTGAATCGGGTCCCTGCCTACTTTGAATGCTGTTTCCCTCATTTGCATGCGCGGATCACAGGAGATGTGAATCGGGCTGGAGGGAAATTGGGTCGCAAACCGATTGGTACACGATTGGTTTGCTTTGTGAATCTAGTCCTTAGTCTTTGATCTATTCAAAGAATTCCAATTTTGCTCATGCTGAGTCAGCTTTTGAGTAGCAACCTCTATTTTATCACCAAAGAGTTCTTCCCCCAGACATGGAATGTTGGCTAAATAGTCCTGAAAATTAATATCCATGTCAGAGACACATAGCCAAGCAAGACACATCATAGCAACAGACATGGCCGATGTTCTGGATGACATTTCAAAAGCATCGAATGCTGTCCATGCCATATATTTTCTGGTTTGTAAAAGACTGTGTGTGGTCTGCTAAAAATCCACAAGGTGTTCTGGGAGAATATGTTGCTCGAAGTCAGCCAACTTCTTTACAAGAGGTTTAAAATGATATGTAGAAGTTGTAATTAAGCACTCTATTAGCCAATATAGAGTTTTGGTTGATATGGTGACCAAATTTGTCCATAGTACGACTCTCATATTCCAGTGGTGTAGAAGATTATGCAGAGGTAACTGGAGAAGTTCTTTAGGAGGTTCATCATAATCTAAGGCATCAAGGAGCTCTGCCCTGGGCTCAGTGCCAGCCTCTAATTTGACAGGGAGGGCCTTGTCCAACTGTCTAATGTATTTAGTAAAAGAAAGTCCTTCAGGAGGAGATCTTCTTCTTGGAGGAGCAGGAGATAGATCTGAAGGTATGCCATATGAATAAGACAAAGTGGGCTTATACTCAAGAGTCAGTATCAACTGCAGGAACCCCAGGTGACTCTCTGTAAAAAGAAGAATGTAGAGAATGATGAGACGATGCGCCTTGATGTCTTCAGTACCAATCTGATGAAGACAATGAAGAGGAGTAACAAGTAATTCTCTTATCCCTTGGGGAGATGGGTGGCCACAGCTGTGGCCGCTAAACCTATCGCGGCAGGGAGATCCCTTGCAGCAATAAGCTCAGCGGCTGCATCTGCTTACTACCTGATTCTCTAAACAGCGTCTGTAGCATGGACGTCGGTCAGAGAATCAGGTTCACTTTAGGCATGCTTAGGCGCGATTCTGTATAGGAAACCCATTGGCTTCTGAGACAGGGTGTCCTATACAGAATTCAGACCTCTGTGCCCACTTATTTTCCCTGTAAGTCCACACAAAAATGTGCCATCTGGCTATGTTGCTGAACAGTAGAATATTTATACTGGTCATTTTTTCATTCTTAAGACATCATAGTTACCAGCTTAATGAGTGCAGAGAGTACTTAACCACCAATACTGAATGAATTTCTCTGTGTTTAGGGAGGGATAATTTGTACTGAGTTTAAGCATTCTAATCTGGGACAACTGATTTAATTTGACTATGGAAGTTTTTGCCAGGTACTTGTGACTTGGTTTGGCCTCCGCGAAGATGGGATAGTGGGCTAGATGGTCTATTGGTCTATTGGGCAGACTTGCACGGTCTGTGTCTGTGTATGGCCGTTTGTGGGGGATGGGCTGGGGAGGGCTTCAATGGCTGGGAGGGTGTAGATGGGCTGGAATAAGTCTTAACAGAGATTTCGGCAGTTGGAACCCAAGCACAGTACCGGGTAAAGCTTTGGATTCTTGCCCAGAAATAGCTAAGAAGAAAAAATTAAAAATAAAAATAAAAAAATAAAAAAATTTAAATTGAATCAGGTTGGGCAGACTGGATGGACCATTCGGGTCTTTATCTGCCATCATCTACTATGTTACTATGACCCAGTAAAGTTATTCTTATGTTCTTAAGTCTTCAATGTTTGTATTATATTTATATGTTGTAAAACACTTTGTTTAGATAAGATAGTATTAGATAAGTGTAAAAAAAATCATCATAAATAAATAAATATTTTGAAAAGATGGATCATTTTGTAAAGCTTGGTGGTCTGTGGAACTCCCTACATTAGTGAAGGCACTGACAGAAATTAACCCGTCCTGGCTGTAATCACCTTGAAATATTTTACAGTGTTTTAATATCCGCATTTTAATATTATTAGGCACATAGGATTAAATTCTACAAATTACACTCAAATAGTGAGCACCAAGCGCTATTCTATAAATGACACTCATGGCCTCTTTTACAAAGCCGCGCTACGCTAACGGCCCCGAAGCCCATAGAGATTTAAAGGGCTTCGGGGCTGTTGCCGCACAGCAGCCACTAGCGCGGCTTTGTACAAGAGGCAGTCAAAGTTTGGTGCTGTTTATAGAATAACGCTTAGCACTGGGATCCACGGCCAATTTTAGACATGAGGATTTACACCAACCAAACCCTGGTATAAGTTACTATTGTATAAAGCAGTATTTTCCAAGTCAGTCCTGGAGTACCCCCTTGCCAGTCAGGTTTTCAGGATATCTGCAATGAATAAGCATGAAAGAAATTTGCAGACAATAAAGGCAGTGTATTTGAACGCTCTCACAAACGACCCCACTATAGATGGCCACTGTTAAAGGGTTTTACCATTTTTATAACTGCACACATTTCTCTCTCTACATTAGGGTGAACAAACATGAAACATTTTACTGGATTATCCATCAGGAAAAACAAATTTTGGTAAGAGCATATCATTGGAATGCCAATGCCCGTGGTACCCAAAAGCTAAAGATCAATCATTTTAATGCTGTTAACCATCTGCTAACAACACTTGGTCTTCTATAACAAATCTCAGTTATTTTTGACTTTTGGCATAGTGGAGCTGATCATGTCATCCATAAATTTAACTTTAATCTTCCATAACTGGGATTTTTCTTTTAAGGTAACCTGTCTAATTTTTATCATTCTGCCTCCATGTTGCCACATATTGTCTGAGAGAGCTCCACCAGTGACACATAGGTCCCCTTTTATTTCCATTTGGAATGCTCCAACAGAAGTCTGCACAAGGAAGCAAAAAATCAATATTGATCTCAGGCTCTTCCAGTTCACAGGCAACCCGATGAAGACGAGTACCAATCAAAGCATCACGTTATTCTACTATGACCGATTAGGCCATTACCCCTATATAAATGAGGACACGGGTGAAACTTTCCATGGGGGTATTCCCCAACTGATTCCTTTGTATAACCATTTCAAAAAAGCTGAGGAAGACATTTCATTTTACATACCTTCAGAGAAACAACTAGGATTTGCAGTCATTGACTGGGAAAACTGGAGGCCATTATGGATAAGAAACTGGGCGACAAAAGACATTTACAGAAAACAGTCTGTAGAATTTGTGCAACAGAAAGATCTAACCCTGACACAGAGACGAGCACATGCAATTGCCAAAATAGAGTTTGAAGCTGCAGCTCAAAGAGTTATGTTGGACACGCTATGGTTGGGAAAATCACTGAGACCAAATCATTTTTGGGGCTATTTCTTGTTTCCAGATTGTTACAACTATGATTATAAACAACATTCCCACAATTACACAGGAAGCTGCCCTGAAATAGAATTAAAGAGAAACGATGAGCTCATGTGGCTTTGGAAGGAAAGCACAGCACTTTACCCCAATATCTATCTGGAGACAGCCCTGAAGTCTTCAAAAAATGCAGCACTCTTTGTCAGGAACCGTATTAAAGAAGCCATGAGAACTTCCAAGCTAGCCAACATCACCTCTCCTCTTCCAATCTATGCATATGCACGTCCAGTGTTTACAGACATGCCTCATAAATATCTCTCTGAGGTAACTATAACTTATTCACTGTGCTTTTTTTAAATTATTATTTCTTGATTTGTACAATCCAGACATTAACAGGTACATATATGCCAATTAAAAATTAAGCAGCCAGTTCAGATCTTTCATAGGCTCAATACATGGGTGCATATTGTGGGGGGTGGGTGAGATTTTGTAAAGGTTTTTCCATGTATAATGCTTTTTCTACACACAGAAAAGTATCAGGTGTAAACTTATTGTGGGCATTTGTGCACAACAGGGGTTGGCTCTTGGCTGATTCAGATTCATCAACAATAAACATCTTGGGTGGGGGGAATTCAGTAAAGGTTGCCCCAAGTTATGCACCAGGATGATGCACACTAAGGGCCAGATTCTGTAAAGGACATCTAAAATTTAGGCATTGTTTAGACGTCCAGCAGTAGAATGTTGAGAGCAATTCCACAATGCATAGACGCACTATAGAGAATCGCACAAAGTGTCGCTCAGCGAGTCTAAACGTGTCTAAATAGTTAGATGTCCTTTGCAGAATCGCCTTTTAGGTGTCACATAGACATCTTCACGTCTATAACATTATCACATCTCATTACTATAATGTCATTAGAATGGTGATTTTTATGCTATTTTTCATTAAAATTGTATGCAGTGAAATGGTGGTACCACTATTCTATTCTATTTATCTTTTATAGTTCAAACAATTTTTATTGATGCAAACATCATGAAATATAACATAACACAATACAATAATGATGCATCAAATACAATAATATAATAAACACATATAAACAGTGGCATACCTAGGGTATGTAGCACCCGGGGCCCATCATTTTTTGATACCCCCCCCATGGAAAAAAATATTTTTTGTAATGACCATGAAACGTAATAAATGGTCAGAATAGAACAGGCAGTGAAAATTTTTTTATATTCCAAACATAACATAACATAAATTATGTCTGAATTGTCATGACATCAGAAGTACATATGGAGTAGTTGCAGGTGATGTTTGGGACAGTTCTGATTGTGTTAGTTCGGTTTTATGTGTTTTTTGAATAGAAAGGTTTTTATTTTTTTTTTTGAAGGTTCAGTCTATGGTCGATGTCAATTGGTTGTAGAGTTGGGGGTCGAGTGTTGCAGCTCGAATGGCTAGGAGGTTGTCGAACAGTTTTTTTCTTTCGACGTTTTTGGTTAGAGGGTGTGTGAATGGTGCGTGAGTTCTCCTATGTCTGTTTGAGGTGGATTGAATTATTTAGCTGAAGAAATTAGTTACCCCCTCATCCCACACACATTAATTCTCTTCCATTATAAAAAAAACATTGATAAGTTCCCAGAAAAAAAATACATTAAAATAAAAAGTGAAAACAAAGGCCCCTATAGATGAGAACATAACATAAAAATAGCCTAACTGGGTCAGACCAATGGTCCATCATGCCCAGTAGCCCATTCTCATGGTAGCCAATCCAGGACACTAATACCTGGTCAAAACCCAAAGAGTAGCAACATTCCATGCTACCGATCCAGGGCAAGCAGACACTTCCCCCATGTCTTAATAACAGATTATGGACTTTTCCTCCAGAAATTTGTCCAAATCTTTCTTAAAACCAGCTACACTATCTGCTTTTACCATAACTTCTGGCCATTTCATTTTTAAGTTTAGATCTTTCCTTTCAAACAGAGACCTTGCTAGATGTCAAATACAGCACAAGGTAACTTCACATGGACTTAGCTGTGCAGGAAATGTGAATCTCCTCATACACCCACCATATAGTGCAAAAATGTGCAAAGGTCTGTTTATTTCTTTCGATCACTACATAGCCTAATGCCACACAAGCAGTGCTGTACAAACATATTCTGTAGGTCAATGCTAAGGATAACAGTTTCCTTCCTTGGACCAGAAGGAGATACTGATAAACCACTGGAAGAGATTCCAAAACAACACCCAAAACCCACTCAGTGTGTGAACCAGTTGAGTGGAGTGGACTAACTGGGGGGTGGAAATGGGCCCGGAGTTTGCTCAGCAGAATTTCCCAGACCACCTCTTCCTCTCAACACATTGACACGCTGCCACCACCACCACTAGGAACACCTCACTGGGTAGGCCAGCTATGCTATAAACTTTATAAAACACATTATTATATTTTCTTATAAAGCACATATTTTAACTGAACTCTCTGACATCCTCAGCCTTTCCATTCACAAAAATAGAAGGAAGAAAAGTTCCCATTTCCTGCTGTCTCATGTCCCCGGCCTATACAATATTTTTTTTCTGCAGACCCTTCAAAAGTCTGACCAAATCCTCATTTCACTTGCATTATAAAGTACTGAGGATGCCATCTCTCCCCAATTCCAGGTCCTAAAGTCTAAGACAGTAGCGCAAACTAATGCTGCCAGATTCAGGAAAAAAAAAATTTCGATTCGATTCAGCCTATTGAATTGGTTTTTCAATTCGATTTTCCTGCCCAGTTGGGTGATTTTTTTCAAAACTCCTGGTGGGTTTTATAGCTTTTTCACCCCCTTTGGCTTCTCCTAACCACACTGGCGCTATGGTGTAAATAAAATAAAGAAACAAAAAGGACTTTTCCTCTCTCTGTTAAATCCTAGCTCACGTTTGCAGTCCAACACCAGCTCTGGCAGGATACACATTTCAAATCTGACATATTATAATCACAAAACAGAAAATAAAATTAATTTTTCTACTTTTTGTTGTCTGGTTATATTTCAAATCTTGTTGGTCCAAGGCTCTGGTTTTCTTCCGATAACTTGCTTGCCAGGGTCTCCTTCTTTCTTCTTTCTGCATGCTAACCATCCATCTGCCAACTCTGTCCTCCCTTTCCATTTCCCTTCCCTCCCCAGGAAGTCTGGTATCTTTCCTTTTTTTCATCTCCCTCCACAGATCCACCTTTTCTTAACTACCCTTTCATCCGGCATCTCTCCCTCTTTCCCCACCACCCCAGAGTCCACCATCTCTCCCTTTCTTTTCCCAATTACCCTTCTATCCAGTATCTCTATCCCTCCTCCACACCTCTATCCCTCCTCCCTTGTGTCCAATTTCTCTCCCTTTCTGTTCCTTCCCTCCCTAAATCCCATGGTCCATCACCTCTCTCCCTCTCCTCTATTTTCAGACCCATTATTTCTTTCCCCCCCAAAGTTTGGCATATGCACGTCTCTTTGAACACCCCCTTCCCTCTGTGTACTTCTAAACCAGGGTCCCCCCTTAAAGGTCTGCCTGTCCCCCCTTAAAGGTCTGCCTGTCCCCCCTTGAAGGCCTGCACCCCCCTTGAAGGCCTGTCCCACCCCCTTGTAGGCCTGTCCCCCCTTGAAGGCCTGTCCCCCCCTTGAAGGTCTGCACCCCCACGAAGGCCTGCACCCCCCGAAGGCCTGTCCCCCCACTTGAAGGCCTGACCCCCCCTTGAAGGCCTGCCTGCCTGTCCCCCCTTGAAGGCCTGTTCCCCCCCTTGAAGGCCTGCACCCCCTTGAAGGTTGGCACCCCACCAAAGGCCTGCATCCCCCTTGAAGGCCTATCCCCTCCCTTGAAGGCCTGCACCCCCTTGAAGGTCTGCACCCCCCTGAAGGCCTGCACCCCACTGAAGGCCTGTCCCCCCACTTGAAGGCCTGCCTGCCTGTCCCCCCCTTGAAGGCCTGCACCCCCTTGAAGGTCGGCACCCCCCCCCCGAAGGCCTGCACCTCCCCTGAAGGCCTGTCCCCCCCCTTGAAGGCCTGTCCCCCCCCTTGTAGGCCTGTCCCCCCTCCCTTGTAGGCCTGTCCACCCCTTGAAGGCCTGCCTGCCTGTCCCCCCCTTGAAGGCCTGTCCCCTCCCTTGAAGGCCTGCACCCCCTTGAAGGTCTGCACTCCCCTGAAGGCCTGCACCCCCCCGAAGGCCTGTCCTCCCTCTTGAAGGCCTGCCTGCCTGTCCCCCCTTGAAGGCCTGTCCCCCCTTGAAGGCCTGCACCCCCTTGAAGGTCGGCACCCCTCCCGAAGGCCTGCACCCCCCCTGAAGGCCTGTCCCCCCCCTTGAAGGCCTGTCCCACCCCCTTGTAGGCCTGTCCCCCCCTTGAAGGCCTTCCTGCCTGTCCCCCCCTTGAAGGCCTGTCCCCCCCTTGTAGGCCTGTCCCCCCCTTGAAGGCCTGTCCCACCCCCTTGTAGGCCTGTCCCACCCCCTTGTAGGCCTGTCTCCCCCTTGAAGGCCTGCCTGCCTGTCCCCCCACTTGAAGGCCTGCCTGCCTGTCCCCCCCTTGAAGGCCTGCCTGCCTGTCCCCCCCTTGAAGACCTGTTCCCCCCTTGTAGGCCTGTCCCCCCCTTGAAGGCCTGTCCCCCCCTTGAAGGTCTGCACCCCCCGAATGCCTGCACCCCCCGAAGGCCTGTCCCCCCCCTTGAAGGCCTGACCCCTCTTGAAGGCCTGCCTGCCTGTCCCCCCTTGAAGGCCTGTCCCCCCCCTTGAAGGCCTGCACCCCCTTGAAGGTTGGCACCCCCCCCAAAGGCCTGTCCCCCCACTTGAAGGCCTGCCTGCCTGTCCCCCCCCTTGAAGGCCTGCACCCCCTTGAAGGTCGGCACCCCCCCAAAGGCCTGCACCCCCACTGAAGGCCTGTCCCCCCCCTTGAAGGCCTGTCCCCCCTCCCTTGTAGGCCTGTCCCCCCCTTGAAGGCCTGCCTGCCTGTCCCCCCCTTGAAGGCCTGTCCCCCCCCTTGAAGGCCTGTCCCCTCCCTTGAAGGCCTGCACCCCCTTGAAGGTCTGCACCCCCCTGAAGGCCTGTCCCCCCACTTGAAGGCCTGCCTGCCTGTCCCCCCCTTGAAGGCCTGTCTCCTCTTGAAGGCCTGCACCCCCTTGAAGGTCGGTACCCCCCCCCGAAGGCCTGCACCCCCCTGAAGGCCTGTCCCCCCCCCTTGAAGGCCTGTCCCACCCCCTTGTAGGCCTGTCCCCCCCTTGAAGGCCTGCTTGCCTGTCCCCCCCTTGTAGGCCTGTCCCCCCCTTGATGGCCTGTCCCCCCCCTTGAAGGTCTGCACCCCCCCGAAGGTCTGCACCCCCCGAAGGCCTGTCCCCCCCCTTGAAAGCCTGACCCCCCTTGAAGGCCTGCCTGCCTGTCCCCCCTTGAAGGCCTGTCCCCCCCCTTGAAGGCCTGCACCCCCTTGAAGGTTGGCACCCCCCAAAGGCCTGCACCCCCCTTGAAGGTCTGTCCCCTCCCTTGAAGGCCTGCAGCCCCCCGAAGGCCTGCACCCCCCGAAGGCCTGTCCCCCCACTTGAAGGCCTGCCTGCCTGTCCCCCCCTTGAAGGCCTGCACCCCCTTGAAGGTCGGCACCCCCCCCCAAAGGCCTGCACCCCCCCGAAGGCCTGTCCCCCCTTGAAGGCCTGTCCCCCCTCTTGTAGGCCTGTCCCCCCCCCTTGTAGGCCTGTCCCCCCCTTGAAGGCCTGCCTGCCTGTCCCCCCCTTGAAGGCCTGCACCCCCTTGAAGGTCTGCACCCCACCCGAAGGCCTGCACCCCCCCCCCCCTTGAAGGCCTGCCTGCCTGTCACCCCCCCTCCCCCTTGAAAGCCTGCCTGCCTGCCTGCCCGCCCCACCCTGAAGGCCTGATGCCCCGACCCACCCCTAAGGACCGTTCGCCCCCCTGGCCTCCCCGCACTACCTATGAAGCAGCCGCAGCAGGATCGCGACATCAGCTATCCCTGCGCTGCTTAGGAGCTGCTTCCTGCGCTGCGGTCCCACCCCCTCCTCTGACGTCAGAGGAGGGGTGGGACCGCGGCGCAGGAAACAGCGCCCAAGCAGCTCAGGGATTGCTGACATCGCGATCCTGCTGCGGGCTGCTTCATAGGTGTGCTGGAAGGTCAGTGGGGCGAGCGGTCCTTCGGGCGTGGGGGGGACTGAGCGGCAAGGCCGGGAACACCCCCTCAGGGCTGGCACCCGGGGCGGACCGCCCCCCCCCCCCCACCCCCCCCTTGGTACGCCACTGCATATAAATAATGCCTTCAACCCCCTCTAACAAATCCCACTTAATCTATATATGCCTATGTTTTCAAAACTTTCAATACCCTCTACCTCCCCTCCCTAAGCCCCCCCCTCCCTTCCACAACCAATGGTACTCTCTACCCCACCTCATCAAAACACCCCAATTCTATCTCAATCTTACTAAATTAAAGCCCAATTAGGATACCCATCTTAAAACCGCACTTCGGCTTTAGGATGTAAGGCTTGCAAATATGGATCCCAGATTTGCATAAACAACATCTTTCACTTCCTAGTCCCTCCAGCATCTCTAGCTTCCTAGATGGCCAACTGATGTAACTGGTTCCGCCAATGCCAATACTTCGGAGGGTCAGGGATCGTCCAATATTGAAGAATACATTTTTTTGCCAATAGACTCATCTTCCTACACAGCCCCTTATGCCCCTTAGGTAAGTGACCAAAAGCCTCTGGTAAATCCAAAATAAAATGGGACGGAGAACAGCGCAAGGATCTTCCAATTATCTTTGACATATAAGATATTATTTGCTTCCAAAAGTGCTGAATAATGGGACAAAACCAAAATGCATGTCCCAAAGTATGACTCCCCCATCCCACATTTGTGACATAGTGGAGTAGAAAGACCTCCACTATAAAACAAACATCTTTTAATCCTTTTTTTAATTTTGCTTCTGTCACAGGGAGCAGAGTGGGATTCAAACCAACAACATCAGGGTGCTAAGGCTGTAGCTCTACCATTACACCACACACACTCAGATATTAAACCGCATGTCAATTCCAAAGTCAAGCTTATATCCTCTTGATTTACAAGCAGACATTTCTCTAGGATAAATATCAAACATGTACCTTCAACCCTTGTCCAATTCCTCTTTTGGCTTCTATGTTCCTCAAAGTACATGGAAAAACTAACTAAATAAATATATATATAGCATACTAAATCCTCAACTTTTTAGTAAAAGGACTGCTTGCAAAAGGAGGTCTACTTTTGAGCGTGAGTTGGGCGCTAGATAGGCTTCATTTAGGTGGGCGTGACTTAGGCATCACTTAGGTGTGCTTGAGGTGTCGTCATATAGGTAAATGGGGCTTCTATTTTTAGATGTTTAATAATATATTTACTTAAGCGAAGCTCATGAAAAATATATTGCATACTAAAGCTTATATTTGGGGAGCTAAAGAGGACTCTAGGTTGATATTCAGGTCAAAATATGTTTAATAATGCATTACTCAAGCAAAAAAAGCATTACTCAAACAAAAAAAATATATATACTGCATATTAAACTTCATTTCCAAAAGGTTAAGAACATAAAAGGAAATACACTACTCACACAATGGCTGCAGTAGTTCAGAGCAAGTGGATGTATCTGATGCACAATCCTGACCTCATTGTGACATCATCAATAAGCACCTACAGTCATGTGAAAAAATGAGGACACTCCGTGAAAATTCAGTTCTTTTGTAAGAAATATTCACATATCGATGTCAATTTTTTTTATTTATCTGTGGAAAAGAAAGTGATGTAATTGCAGATAAACAACAAAAAGTTTCCTTGATTTACTCATGAAACAAAATTTTAGATGTATTTTTCGAAATGGGCATTTTTCCACTACTGACTTTAGGCATCTAGCGCCATACGTCCAAATTGGACTTAGATGTAGGTTTTGATCATGCCCCTCTCTCTGTTTAAGGAATATGTTCTTAGTAAGTTTTATTAATTGTTTTTAATGCTTTGTTCGATCACTTTGTAAATCGCTGTGAACTTTGCAAGATATTGGCAGTATACAAATAAATTTTGTATACCGCCAATAAATTGTATAATACAAAACAAAATTATATACCGCCATTACCTTGCAAAGTTTACAGTATATATATACAGTAGATGGCAGAATGCCACTAAAAATAAGAATATGTACAGGGGTATCTGACCATACTTGGGATTTTAACCCATAATCTTTGGAAGATGGAAGCAGTGCCTTTAACCACTGAGCCACAGGGTGCTTTCTTTTAGACATAGGTTCCTGCCATGTGAGATGATACCTTAGGACATCATAAACCATCTCAGGGTAAAAATGTTTCCCTCTGGACCCTGAAAATGTAAATGGCAAAGTCTACAATCCATACTCTCTTAAGAGAGCAAATAAAAAGCTGTGAAGGTACTGGAGAGGGGTGTGTGTATGGATTTGAACGCATGACCTTTGGAAGATGAAAGCAATCCTTTAAACACTGAGCTATAGGACCTTTTGTTTAGGTAGAGGTTCCTCTTATTTTGTAGTGACATCTAGGTGCATATTGATGATGTCAAGATTGTGCATCAGACATGTTCACTTGCTCTGAACTACTGCAGCCCTTGTATGTGTAGTGTTTTGCCTTTTATGTTCTTAACCTTTTGGAAATGAGGTTTAGTATGCAATATATATTTTTTTTCATGTGCTTTGTTTGAGTAACAAACAACAAAAAGTCCAACAGGAAAAGAACCCACGGGTTCAAAATCATACAATGCATTATTGAAAATCTTTTTCTATTATTATCAAATAGGGTTCTTCTTTAGCCCCAAAATAGAAGTTTAGTATGCAATATATTTTTTTTCATGTGTTTTGCTTAAATAATGCATTATTAAACATATTTTGAGCTTAATATCAACCTGGAGTCCTCTATATGCCCAAAATAAAAGCCCATTCACCTATAAAAAGATGCTTATGGCACGCCTAAGTGACACCTAAGTGACATCCACCTAACTTGCATCTACCTAGCACCCAACTCATGCTCAAAAGTAGACCTGGTTTTGTAACACCTATATTTTAGGCTTTAGGTAGACGCATTTGGGCACTGAGCAACATGCGATTCTCTAAATAGACGTCCAAATCAAAGTCACTCCTATGCCACACCCTTGCCTATTTTTTAGGCGCAACTTTTTCCGATGGATATCCATGAAATTGTGGACGTCTATTTGTAGAATTGCATCCAATGTTTAGACATTTAAGTTTCAATTAATGCTTGTTAACGTAATTAACTGGACTTATTTTCTACTTTATTTGGACACCTAAATCAATGTGGACACCTAAAATTAGACGTCCTTTACAGAATTTGTCCCTACGTGTGAATTCTATAAAGGCAGTTCCCTGCAGAAATGTCTTTATAGAATACCAACTTATTAGAATACCAACTTTATAGAATACAGTTTGCAATTTTGCCCTTAACAACTTGAGCATTTATGTCAGTCAAAGACTGGTGTAAATGCTCATGACCAACTACTGTCAGTTAGGCATAGAAATTAAAATATTCTATTACCATGTGCCTACATCCTGGGAACATCCTTGACCTACCTAAACCCCTCCCCTGGCCACACACCCTTTGGAGTTGCATGTGAGATGTTAGGCAGCAGATTATAGAATAAGGGCATAAGGCAGATCCTTACCTAACTACTATTAACTGCCAATTAGCACTTGTTAATGGCAATAATTGATTATAATCACCTATTTAGCCAATTGGGTTTACATACAGATCTGTGCCCAAAATTGCATACCCAACTTTGGGCAAACTATACAGAATATAGTTACTGCTGTGTTACACCACAGTGAACATATATAAGATTTGAACATAAGGGAATAAGATAAACTTCCTAAGCAAAATTAAGTTGCTTTTTATTAAGCATACTGGAAACCGTAGTCATTTACTCTCTGATTTTTTTGAAAATATCTTTTTTTAGGTTGATCTGGTACATACACTGGGAGAAAGTGCTGCAATGGGCATCTCTGGATTTATAATGTGGGGAGATCTCTCTTTAGCACAGACTATGGTATGAAAAACATTAAATAGCTTTGTTTACATATACATATACTGTATATATAGCGAAGTTGCTTACCTGTAACATAGGTTCTCTGTAGACAGCAGGGGAATGCAATCACACTTTGTGGTGAAGTCCTAGACTGACAAAGTGTGCCTGCATCTCTCCTACTTGTCTCCGAAGTATATATATATATATATATATATATATATATATATATATACACACAAATTTTTTAGCCCGTTACATTAACGGGTGCTAGAATAGATACGTAGACTTAGGCATTTCTTTCTTTATGTCTGTCTTTCTTTCTCTCTCCCTGCTCCTTTTCTTTCTGTCTCTCTCCTTGGCCCCCTGTCTGTATGTCTTTCTTTATTTCTTTCTCTCTCTCCTTGTCTGTCTTTCTTTCTGTCTCTCTCCCTAGCCCCTTGTCTGTCTTTCATTCTGTCTCTCTCCCTGCCCCCTGCCTGTCTGTCTCTCTCAGTGGCCCTCTATCTGTGTCTTTCTTTCTCTCTTCCTGCCCGCTGTCTGTTTTTTTTTACTTTCTGTCTCTCCCCCCTGTCTAGCAGCACCCTTTCCCTGCTCCCCTTGTCCAGAAGTAGCCCTTCTCCCTTCCTTTTACCTCCCTACATCCAGCAGCACCCCTTCCCTGCTCCCCCTGTCCAGCAGTAGCCCTTCTCCCTTCCTTTTACCTCCCCCCTGTACAGCAGCACCCCTTCCATGCTCCCCCTGTCCAGCAGTAGCCCTTCCCTGCTCCCCCTGTCCAGTGTTGCGGAGGGAAGGCAATATGTAGCACACAAAGTCTCCTGGTTTTTGCAGCGTCGCAAAGGGAAGGCAATATTAAAACTGCTGCAGGCTCCAACGCTCGTTGTTGAGACGGGGAAACCGCCACACGCTCCTTCTTCTCACTGCATATGCGGAAACCGCCGAACAAAACCATGCTCCTACTGCGCATGTGGCGGCACGGAGGCACAGATCACGGACACATGGAGTTTCAACTGCGCATGTGCGCTAAGGATTTTCTTATAGCGGATACGAGGGTCATACTGAAATTAACAAGCAACAATTTTTTAAAAGTCAGAATTTATTAATGTTGGAAAAACAAGTACAGTACATCATCTAAATACTACATGTTGAGGTATTGTGATGTCATTAGCTTCTATCACATGACCACAGGCAGTAGATAAAAAATGGCTGACACTGATGTTTCATTTCATCAATGTGCTGTCATTGAATTCCTTGTTAAAGAGGAAATTCTCAATGTAGAAATTCTACAAAGACTTCAGCATGCATATGGAGATGTGTGCATGGTCGCTAAAAGTGTTAGGAGATGGGTGACACAAAAAAACAAAAAGGGAGACCCAATGATCCACAGTAAAAACAATCCAAAGATAAAAACAACACACTGTGGATGAAACAAACAGATTTTTCGCACAACTCTGCTTGTTTCAAGCCAATTTCAGGTTTTATGCTCAAAGACACGTACATTGTTTTGCTGATATTTTTATCTTTGTACCCTACATCATTCGGACCCCTGAGGAAGGCGGTCTCACTGAAACACGGACTGTGTAGGGTCTGTCAAGACAATCATACGTGTATTACTAATTTAGACTTTTATTTGTATTTTTATTGTGAAGAGTGAATAAAATCATCTTTCAGGACATCCACAGGAGATGGGTGAAACATTTCAAAAATGGAAACACGAGCATCCAAGATCAGCCTCGTAGCGGTAGCCCTCGCACTATCTGCACTGAACGCAATAAGGAAAAGGTTGATGACATCATTAAAGAAGACAGATATCTCACTGTGAAAGAAATCACAGCAAAACTTGGAATAGGACACAGTGCAGTGCAGGAAATTATTGAAAGCTTAGGCTATCGAAAAGTTTGTGCCCGCTGGGTCCTACGTTTGTTGACCGAAAACCACAAAGTTCAGAGAAAAACCATCACTCAAGACCTTCTTCAAAGATATCGCAATGAAGATGATTTTCTGTACCCTGCCTACAGTCCCGACCTGGCACCCTCTGACTACCATCTTTTTGGTTTTGTGAAGGAACAGATGTGAGGCCAACACTATGAGATAGTGGAGGACATCCAGAAAGCAGTGCATCTGTGTCTTCAGGCAGCTGGAACGGAGTTCTACCACAAGGGAATTTTCAAGCTTGCAGAACGATGGGAAAAATGTGTGCCGAGAAATGGCAACTATGTTGAAAAGTGAAGAAAAGTCTGTACATTAAAATGATGTATTTGTTTTTTCTACATTAATAAATTGATTTTTTTAAATTGCTGCTCATTAATTTCAGTATGACCCTCATGTGTGTATATATACACACAATATAATATTTATTTCTATACTGCCAATACCTTGCAAAGTTCATAGCGATTTACAAAGTGACCGAACAAAGCATTAAAAACAATTAATAAAACCTACTAAGAACATATTCTTTAATCAGAGAGAGGGGCATAATCAAAACATACATCTAAGTCCAAATTGGACGTATGACGCTAGACACCGAAAGTCAGCAGTTGAAAAATGCCCATTTTTGAAAAATGCATCTAAAATTTTATTTATTTTTTAATCATCTATCTGGACGTCCAGGAAAATGTATGGGGATGGAGAAGTATGCAGAGAAAGTACAGAGCAGGTTTATGGAGAGGGGAGAGATAAGGGCTGCATAGTTTGGTTAACAGACAGCACAGTTACTTACCACCTAGAAGCTTGATATATTAGAAACTGCAGTATTCAAAAACCAATAGGTATACAACTGAACCTTCCAGAGCACTCTCTAACTGACCTTAAGGTTGCCATACTTCAACAAAGGATCTTCATAGGGACACTCCAGCATGAAACTAGTGAATTGGAACTTACCAAAAAGTTTGACACCATCATCACAAACCTGAATAGGAATAATGGATTCATGGCGCATTACAGGTGTAAATGGACTTAACTACTCTGAAGTCATCCTATCTTTTGTTCTTTCTCACGCACCACAACTGTCACTTAACTGAACTATGCAACCTTTATCTCTCCCTTAACATACCATGCCCTATACTTTCCAATAGTTTATCTTTGTATCCTTCTCCCTTCCCTTACACATCTTTCTGTATATGCACCCATGTTCTGAACTTCACTTCATGCATTTGATGAACTGGACTCTGGTCCACAAAACCCATGCCTCAAAAAAATTGATTATCATATTTTTATGCACATAAACTCAAATTTAATAATGGCATGCAGAACAGTGCATGCAGATTTGGGCATGAGCCCAACTGGCATTCACAATTTAATTGAACAATGAGCCAATCAGCACTGATAATTGGATGCTAACAATTAATTATTGATGCTAATTGGCAACAATTGAAATTTACGTGTGCATCTTTATAGTCGCTATTCTAAAAAGATGCACATGTAAATTTTTCTGCATAGATCCAAAAAGGGGCATGGTTATCAGAGGGGCATGGGTGGGTCAGGGACATTCTTAGAATATGAAGGCAGTGTTACAGAATAAGGCTAATCCATGCCTAATTTAGATTTATTGTTTGTTGAAAGCTTCTATACCGCTACTAATGACTGGGGAGTCAATTAAGAACAGTTTACATGAGCTTCTATTGCATTGTTAAAGTAGGTGAGAAGATTTTTACCAGGTTTCAGCTGGTGTAAATCCTTGCACTCTAAAATTTGGCACAGATCCCAGTGCCAAACACTATTCTATAAACGACGCTCCGACTTGGAACATCCTTTATAGAATAGTGCTTAGTGCTCATTTTTTGGCACGGATTTTTCAGCACCATATACAGAATCCAGCCTAACTATGCACACACATGTACAATGCATACAAATTGTGAGTGTATGTAAGAATTAATTGGTATAAGGAGAAAGGGACTGGGACTTGTATACCGCCTTTTTAGTTATACAACCTCAAAGCAGTTTACATATATACAAGTCCATGTATATAACACACTATATAGGGCTCATTTCCAGAAAAGAAAAACATCCAAAAAGTGGTATAAAGGGGGAGATGGACATTTTTCTCACCAAACCCTTCTAATTTGCTATTTTCAAAACCCCTTTTGTAGACATCTATGGTGGCTGTATGCAGTGCATCTAAATCTCAAGGGGGCATGGTTTGGATGGGACTAGGGCAGGCTTATGATTTGGATGTTCTTCTGCAGTAGTCAAACATTTTAGAAAACGTCCAGGCATAATTTGGACATTTGGGGCTAAACCTGTTTTAACAACAAATAAATGCCAAAAAGGTGCCTAAAATGACCAGATGACCACAGGAGGGATGAAGGCATGACCCCCCTTACATTCTCCCAGTGGTCACTGATCCCTTATCACACCCCAAAGATATGAATGAAGCAGTACATACCTGCCTGTATGATAGCGTCAGATGTTATGGGCAGTCCTATAACAGCAGCAAACAGATTCCTCAGGTAGTCTAGTGTAGTGAACCATAGGGATGAGGACTCAGGTCCATATCCCACTTTAACTACTACAGAGGAACATGTGAGCCTTCCAAAACATACCCAAATCCCACTGTACCTAAATATAGGTGACACTTGCAGGCATAAAGGCTATTGTTGTGGTGAACAGTTGGGTCTAGTAGGTTTTGGGTGAGTTTTGGAGGGCTTACCACACACCAGTGGCTCCCAAACCTGTCCTGGGGGACCCCCAGCCAGTCAGTCATTATGCCATTGTATAGATCCATGGTGAGGCCCCACCTGGAATACTGTGTGCAATTCTGGAGGCCGCATTATCGCAAGGATGTGCTGAGACTGGAATCGGTGCAAAGAATGGCCACCCGGATGGTCTCGGGACTCAAGGATCTACCATACGAAAAACGGCTTGACAAATTACAGCTATACTCGCTCGAGGAGCGCAGAGAGAGGGGAGACATGATTGAGACGTTCAAGTATCTTACGGGCCGCATCGAGGCGGAGGAAGATATCTTCTTTTTCAAGGGTCCCACGACAACAAGAGGGCATCCGTTGAAAATCAGGGGCGGGAAACTACGAGGTGACACCAGGAAATTCTTTTTCACTGAAAGAGTGGTTGATCGTTGGAATAGTCTTCCACTACAGGTGATTGAGGCCAGCAGCGTGCCTGATTTTAAGGCCAAATGGGATCGGCACATGGGATCTATTCACAGGGCAAAGGTAGGGGAGGGACATTAAGGTGGGCAGACTAGATGGGCCGTGGGCCCTTATCTGCCGTCTATTTCTATGTTTCTATGTTTCTATGTAATGAATATGCATGAGAGAAATTTGCATATAATGGAAGTGACAGGTATGCAAATCTCTCTCATGCATATTTATTAGGGATATCTTGAAAACCTGACTGGCTGGGGGTCCCCAGGACAGATTTGGGAACCACTGCCATACACTATAAGAGGGTTATGGTGAAATATGTACCCAAGCTTTTTTATGTGATGTTCAATACATGTCCTCTAAAGTGCCCCACTGCTCTGCTGGGATGTCTGTGTGGCTAGTCAACTAAAAATGCTGGTCACTCCTACATCCTAATGGCTTGTTTTGTGTGTTTTTCTTCTAGACGTGTTTATTTTGAAAATAGTTCAAAAAGGTAAACACACTGAGGACAAGAACTCTAATAAATGATCATTTTCAAAACAAAAAAATAGACACTTTGCTGTTTCAAAAATGGTCATGTTCGCTACTGGATATTGTGCATCTTCCATAAAAAGTCCAAACTTGGATTTGGATGTCATATCAAAAATGTCCCTCTATACCAGCTTATTTTTCTAAGACATGCTAATTGCTACTTGGGATCTAGCTAGGTACTTAGGACCTGGGTTGGCCACTGTTGGAAACAGGATACTTAGCTTGATGGACCTTCGGTCTGTCCAAGTATGACAATCCTTATGTTCTTATGTTCTAACACATTGCAATTATCATAGTACATCTTGGTAAAAATACACTGGTATAGCACAAAGGGGGTCTGCATGATTTGTAAAAATGTGTATACATGAAAGTACAGTAGTCTATAAGGTGCTAACTTCCCTGTAAATCATGTTTTTTATGTTTAAGAAACAAATCCAATTATTTTAATTGGTTTTCACTGCAATGATTTTTATTTCAGTCTGTTTTCTTTACTTACATTTTACAGAAAACCTGCACAAATTTAAACAACTATTTGAAGGATGTTTTAAATCCCTATATCATAAATGTAACACTGGCAGCAAAAATGTGTAGCCATGTGCTTTGCCAGAATAAAGGCACTTGCACAAGGAAGAACTGGAATACTAGTGATTACCTTCATCTAAACCCACAAAACATTCTTATTCAGCAGACAAAGGAAGGGAGCTATTTGGTAACTGGACAACCAGCTGTTGAGGACCTGCAACAATTTACAGAGAGGTTTAATTGCCTTTGTTATGCAGGACACAGATGTAAACCTACAATTGACATTCAGCACATCGGACACATCCAGGTGTGCATGACAGTTGACATTTGTGTTACAGCAACCTTCTACCCAACTTTGAATCCTAGAACCAAGGACACAACTCTCAAGACATTCTTACCACATACAGAAGCCGCTATAGACATCTCTACCGCCAAGGCCATAAAGTACAGGGATACCTACATTATAGACATCATGAGTAAACGGAAGATGAATGGTACACAACCAGTGAAAAACAATGTGGGCACTGCAAGATCTGGTTCAGTGTTACTGATAAACTGTTCTCAAATATTGTCCAGTTTGATGTTTCAGTACTTAATATTTTATAGACTCATCTTAAACCTTTAACATGTCCTTGAGAGCAACAATATAATATGATTGAATAATGGAAACAAAATCCTCTACAATTAAAAAAAAACTTGCTATATGAGCCAGAATCTTAATCAGACCTTAGTTTTTGGGTAGGTCTGAGGGATAGACTTAGTGGGCCTGACTTCCAACACTGCGATGCCATGACAAAAACAGTACAAATAAATACCTTGGCTAGTGGGGATCCCACAGCACCTGCCAGCTGAAGATTTTACATAAGGATCTAACCAGCTGGATCCCTCATGCCAAAAATTTCCCCATGGAGAACTGCTAAATACAGCACATTAATTTCACTAAGCAACTTTATTTATCTGCCTTTAAAGCAGGAATTCCCATGGAGTGGGTGTTTAGGTCAGAGGAGTAACTGAATTATCAAATCTGTGCATATAGGATCTTTCATTTAATCCCATTCACAGCAATAGCATGGTCAATGCTTGCAGAAATATCTGAATAAGTAATGTGTGCAGCAATCCTTTGTACTGTTATACTATCACTCGTGTTCTCCAAAAACAGTACTTCACAGCATGTTTACTTATAGCTTTTTACTTATTCATTGGTCTTCAGGGATGCAGAAATTGGTCTTCAGGGATGCAGAAATATCTGTGCATCCTGCCATCCTACAGTACAAGGAAGATTGCCTCCAGTGTGCCAAGAGTTATCAATCTTGGTAAATATTAGCTCAGCCAATATTCCATGACTAGAACTGTTAGAAAAACCTATAAGTGGACTAGTAGAAACTATAGTGTTGACGAGGTAAGGGTGCCTTCTATCTTCTTTACCCTCTTTCCTCTAGTTCAATGTATCTCATTAGTGTGCCGTGGCGAGATTCTGGGTCTATCATGAGACGCGGTGAGAAGGAGATGATATTAGAAACTGCACGTCCTGTAGGCAGTCAGCTGGTGCTGGTGCCTCTCCTCCTTTCCACACCTTGCCTCTCTTCCACCTCTTTTCCTTTTGCACCCCCCCTGGCATAATAGCAAGCTCAGGGCCCTGTCTGGAGGGCCTCCATGCATGCGTGGATGTCAATGTGATGATGTCATGCATGCACGTGACATCACTGCATTGAAGTCAGCGCCCTCCAAATACGGCCCCGAGTTTAGTGTGCCGCGGTTTCAAAAAGTTTGCGGGAAACTGCTGTAGTCACTGGAAACAACAGACACAGATCCACAGCCATACAGTGTACTACATAAAAATGCCATTGCTGTTTTACTCCAAACCCCAACACACCCCTATTCCATCTCCACTTAGAGGCTTACTACCTACTTCTCCTACAAGGGAAGAAACTTTAAGCCCACCTAAGTCTAGGCCTCAGGATCATCTAAGCCGAGCTCCTGGAATACTGTCATGGGCCACCATCTGTTTGTAGCCCCAAATCTTTAATGGATTGCCCAAAAACAACAGCCTGTCCAAGCACTCCAAACAAACAGCATCTTTATTGTCCTTTAACATCTGTGAATTTAAATCCAATAGCACTGTTCAAGATCTCTGAGGCACTAAGGCAAATTTAGACATGTACAACCAACGTTTAAACACAAGGAAGCTGATATTCAACATTAAGTGGCAAGAGAAGTTCCTGGCCAATTAAACCACACTGAGCTGGCTGACTACCAATATCAACAGCACTTAATTGAATATCAGCCCTAACCATTGGGACACTGTCTGAGCAGTGCTCGTGTGGTCTGGGGGCAGAGCTGGGGCAGTCTGATATACGTGCTGTACAACCAAAACAGTATATGTTTATTATTGTATATGCAGGTATTTTCAATGTCCCTAGTGGCTCATAATCTATGTTTTTGTGCCCAATTTCCCAGGCTACTCCTCCATGCCATAATTTCCCATAAATGGGACATTAGCACACACAGGCAACATTCAGTACCTGTACTTGCATAAATTTCAAGATTATTTAAATTTACTATCCCCCTGTTGGGGGAAAGCTTCTATGTGGCTTATACTTATAAACTAGAAGTATTATAAAAAGTTGTGACGTTATACACTAACGTGAATGTGAGGGAAAGGGGAGAAACTATAATATGCATAGAATAGTGGGTAGGGTAGTAAAATAGGATAGACAAGTGTTATCTCAGACATTCAACCCAAGCCTGAGGAATAGGAGACAGTGCGAGTCAGTTCAAAAAATTATGCATCTTTAAATCTAAGTTTTAAAATCCAATTTAAACTTTTCAAAGGAAGTTTGAAGATGTAGAGTGGGCAGTGTGTTCCAGAAGGCAGGGCCCTGGACAATGAAGATAGATTGGCGGATATGTTCATGAATAACTTTGTGATGGGTTGGGATGATAAGTTGTTTTTGGTCAGCAGACCTAAGTACCCCATGGGGAGTGTAAAGATATTGTAGTTTGTTTTGTCTGAAGAACTTTAAGAACTAGTAATAGAGTTTTATAAGTAATCCAGTGAGTAATTGGCAGCCAATGGAATTCCTTTAACAATGGAGTAACATGATCATATTTCCCAGAGTTATATATTAGTCAGATAGCAGTGTTCTGGATGATTTGTAATCTATGTGTCTTTGCACTTGACGCCTATGAAGAGTGAGTTACAATAGTTTAGTTGATTACAGATGAATAGATGAAAATCTAATGGTTAGTTTGGTGGGCCAAAAACCTGCGGAGCTAGGTTCATTTCCCACTACAGCTTCTTGTGACTCTGGGCAAGTCACTTAATCCTCCATTGCTCCAGGTACAGAATAAGAGAATGACACGGGGATAATTTTTCCCTGACCCTGCGGGAACTCATTTTTCATGTCTCTGCCCCATTTCTTCATGCTCCATCCTCATCTGCACAAGCCTCAAACACTTTAAAATCATAAGTGTTTGAGGCTTGTGCGATTAAAACACAGCTTACAGGAATGGGGTAGGGACAAGGACAGCAACAAAACTCATGGGGACAGGACGGGGAAATTGAGTTCTTGTGGGGACGGGGACAAATCTGTTCCCGTGTCATTCTCTAGTACAGAACTTAGGTTGTGAGCCCACTAGGGACAGAAAAAAATACCTGCATATAGTATATGTAAACAGCTTTGATTATTCCCACAGAAAGTCAGTATATCAAATCCATGACCCTTTCCCTTTATGTGCGGAGGGGAAGATCAGTGAACAAATGGATCTTATCTGCCAAAGTCTGAAAAAGGAACATTTAACTACTTGTGAGAAGTGATTAGTGAATGTAAGTGATTAGAGAATGTAAGCTGTGAATCAAGCGTTACGCCTAGGATAACAGTAGAGTTCATGAGAGGAACTTCGGTGTTATCTACGGTAGTAGGATGGAAATTGGTGGTTTAACTTGTCCTTTGGGGTCAAATGTAATGACTTTAGATTTCGCTGGGTTCGATTTCAACTTATGTTATGCTATCCATCTTGTAATGGAGATCATATTTGTGTTTATGTCAGTGATTTCATTGATAATATTAGTATTTAATTTGTAGAGAATCTGAATATCGTCAGCATAGGCAAATCGTTACTAGTGGGGCTAGAAATAGGTTGAACAGAAAGGGCAACAAGATAGAACCTTGGGGTATTCCAGATTTCAGTGTGTCAATATTGAATTTTGGAAGTTGACTTTGTAGGAACAATTGGATAGGTAAGAAGAGAACCATTTCAATGCTGTATCACACAGACCAATTTCTTCTAGTCTTTGAAAGAGCTTGTGATCGATAAGATAAAAAGTGGCAGATAACTTGAGTGAGATCATAAGGACAGGTTTTAAATGGTCAAAAGGCCTATATATGAAAGAAGTAAGACCCAAGAGAGCTCTTTCAGTAGTGTTTTTTTTGAAAGTTGTTTGGTGTGGATGTAGTGTGTTAGTTTTAGCAATATAATCTTGTAGTTGATTAAAGACAATAGATTCAGCTATTTTTTTTATATAAATAGCTGATTGATAACTGGGTGGTAATTAGTAGGATCTGAATTAGGTAAGTTAGGCCACAAAACTAACTTTGCAATAAATACTGGCTGTACCCGCACAACATCCAGGTGTCAGTCACCACAGACCTAGATATTCATTGCTGGTCCCAAGTCATGGCCCCACATTAAATATCCAGGTCTACTTTAGCAGGTCTTTTGCTGAGGGGCTAGCCCTTGACTGCAGGAACTCCAGTTCTCTTCCTAGGATATTTTCCTCCTGGAATGCCAGGTTCTGGTCTGTTATTGAGAAAGACATAGAGAAGTCACTGCTTGCCCTGGATCAGTAGCATGGAATGTTGCTACTCTTTGGGCTTTGGCCAGGTACTAGTGACCTGGATTGGCCACAGTGAGAAAGGGCTACTGGGCATGATGGACCATTGGTCTGACCCAGTAAGGCTATTTTTATGTTCTTATGTACAGCACTTTAGTAGTCTTCAGAAATGGAGGTGATATATAAGAAATTAATTATTATTTTTCTGTCCCTGAAGAGTTCACAATTTAAAAAAATCAATCATAAAGAGTTATAGAGGGATTCAAACCTTGATCCCTAGATTCTCAGCCCACTGCTCTACCAAGGGGCGGGGCCTTATGCATCTGAGCCAATCAGGGCTTTTGGTCCCTCCCCATGCATCACATGATACACCAAGGAGGGGAAGGCCCACCATTTTGGATTGGTAGGCCTCAGAGCTGGAGTGACTGAGCCTCCCTCCTGCTCTCTTCACACAAAGGTACTGGGGGGTGGGGGTTCAGGGGAGAATCCAGTGGCAGGAGGGAGTGGGTATCTTTCCTGCCTATTTTTTGGGGGGTGGGAGGTAGGAGGGTAGGACATAGTTCAGAGGGTGGCATCTGGCACAGGGTTGGGAGCCTCCATTGACAGGAGGGAGTGGACTCCCTCCTGCCAATTTTTTCTCATGTGGGTGAGAGGATCGGCAAGGCAGGAGGGAGTGGGCATCCCTCTTGCCGATTTTTGCTGGTGCAGAGGGGGGGTGCGGTCAGTCCCCAGTGCTGGGTCATTGGGGAGAGCCATCATCAGCGGGGGAGGGCTTTCTTTCTTTTTTTAATGGGGCAGATATTGTGCGGGTATAACACACACATAGCATCTGTGCCCATTAAAGGAAAAAAAAAAGTTTCCTGCCCCAAACAGCTGAGTGGCAGGAGGCTGCTTTGGAGCTTCCCCTGCTGGCTCTGCACGTGTGTGAGTCACTCTCACAGCTATCAATCAGATGGGAGAGACAGGATTATAACAAACTTCTATGCGAATCATTTGCATGTAAAAATTTTAGTGCATCAATAGCTCTTCTAGAATTGGCCAAAATCGGATCGGAGCAGACACAAGCGGTCTTCTGATCCTGTATAGTGCATCTGGCTCAGGGATTCTCCCTTGGTCTAGAGCAGTGTATCTCAAACTGTGTGCCAAGGCACACTAGTGTGCCTCCTGAGATTCCAAGTGTGCCACGGCACACTGAGGAGGAAGAGAGGCGCATGCCAGCTGACTTCCCTACGCATTACAGCACCAGCGCTGCCCGATTCACTGAAGGCCTGCATGTTTCCCCCTTCTCTCTAGCGTCCTCCAGCTTCCCCCCTGGCCTCCCGGTCTCACCTTTAAAGCTAATTAGAGCAGCCTGCAGAGGATCGCCAGTAGGTAAAATGATTTTATTTTCAATATAGTGATTGAAATGTGTCAGTTTGAGAATTTATATCTGCTGTGTATATTGTGTGTATATGAAAAATGAATGGAAAAAAATTGCATACAATTAGTAAAGGGGATGGGATCTGGGGCAGAGCTTGGATTGGCTTAGGGAGGTCTGTGGTTGGGGTACTCAGTTGATATTTTTTAGACTTAGGGGGTACTTAGCTTGAAGTAGTTGAGAAACATTGCTGTAGGCAATCAGCAAGCGTCAGTGCCTCTCCGGCCCTCCCTACTGGCATCTCAGGGCCTATCTGGAGGGCCTCTGCACATGTGTGGATGTTAACGTGATGATGTCATGCATATGCATGATGTCATCACGGTGACGTTCACACACTTCTGGATGCCTCAAGCCATGGCTACTACCTATAGTGTGCACTGGCTCGAGAAAGTTTGAGAGACACTGGTCTAGAGTTTTGGTGGGAGAGGAGCAACCAAAAAGCCTAGTTCACACTCCCTCCTTCTCTTTTTATAGTTTTCCCCTCCCTTCTGGGAAGAGGGATCTCCAGCTCCTCCCACAGTAAAATTCAGTGACCACCTGAAAAATCCACCACTTTTACAGCAGAGACGTTTTTTAGGGGGATCATTTATTTATTTTCTCAAACCTGAAATACCATGGTGTGAATGAACATGAAATAATAAAACTTCCAATTCTTTTGTTCCCGCAGGAATACTGTATGTTAGAAAGTGATCATTTTGTTCGCTTTAACCAGTCAATTTTTTTTTTTTTTGGAGAATGTGGTGCAGTGGTCAAAGCATCCTGAGGTTGTGGGTTCAAATCTCCACGCTGCTCCTTGTGACTCCGGGCAACTCACTTAATCCCCCCATTGCCCCAGGTGCATTAGATTGTGAGCCCACCAGGACAGGGAAAAATGCTTTAGTACCTGAATAAATTAATGTAAACCGTTCTGAGCTCCCTGGGAAGAACGGTATAGAAAACTGAATAATTTAAACAGTGCTATTCGAGATTGTCTTCAATTTAATAATGTCCATCTTTCCCCACCCGCCACGTCTGAGCTTTTTCTTACCTCACACCCTTCACAATTTACTCAACCCTAGTGGAATTACCGCTCATTGGAATATCGTCTGCCAAATCCTCATAGAATCAGTCTGTGTATGTTTTTTTTGGGTTTTTTTTGCCATGTTAATCATAAAGAGTACAAAATAAGATGAACATCAGTATCTCGCGCGTAGTGGGAGCCACAGACAAATCCCCGCCCAGGCATCACGTGAGCGGCAGACGGCCTGGAAGCGAGTCACGTGACCCGCCCCTTCGACGGCTCCAATAGTCCCGCGTGCTGAGCTGTTGCAGTGTGACGTCACTCCCGTCATATGACCGAGGCCGGGCGGACGGTTTTCGGGTTGAGCTGAGCTCGAGCGCCGGTGGACTACGAGCGAGGGAAGCGGGGGCGCGTGCTGCTGCGCTCTGCCAGACCGGACCGGGTTTTCTCTAGTGCCGAGTGGCGGCCGCGCGTTGTTGCTATTATGCTGGCTCTGATTAACAGGCTGCTGGACTGGTTCAAGTCGCTGTTCTGGAAGGAGGAGATGGAGCTGACCCTGGTCGGGCTCCAGTACTCCGGCAAGACGACGTTTGTCAACGTCATAGCGGTAAGGCTCTCGCCGCCTGCTTTATGCTGTGTCACCCACCTCTTCCATGGCCAGTAGCCCTGGCCTTGCCCCTGCCAAGACTTGTAGACATGTTGAATGTCACTTAGCCAGTGATTAGTGTCGCCGCTTCTCTCTAGGTTTTTCGTGTTTATTAATAATTCCCGGGGCGCCCTAAATTATGCGCGTGCTTTATTCCGAAACTCATGGAAAATCCTTGGTTATTAGGTTGCCTGTACAATAATAGCCTTTACAAGGCTGAGATTTGGGTGCTGATTTTGGCCTCGTCCTTTATCTCTCGCTTGACAGTCTAAAGATGAATTCTTTTGCCGCATATTCTCAGAGGGGAAAGACAACTTTTAAGATTACCGTCTTCTCCCTTCTCGCAAATGGGTTTTAGTTATGGCAAAGCCTTATGCTTCTAAAAAGTACTCCTTTAAATTTGGGTGGGACTTTTTGTCTGCAACATTGCAGCATAGCAGCTTTTAATAGGAACATAGCTTTCTGATGATCTTGCTGCAGAGAAAGAGGAACTAGACTCCTAGGTTCTTGACTCAATAACATACATATTAGAAATGCATAAAAAGAAACCAGGCAAACTAACCAAAGGCCTGTCATCAGACACTGTCCTGTCATATGATTTCTACCCAATACTAACAGTATAGATAAGCCCCATCCTATCATGAAATCGTGAGAACCTTGAAATGTTACAAAATTTTACCTTGTTTTCCTTTATATTATTTTTGGCTTCTTGGTATGATAGGATATAATTCGTAAGGGAAGTGCAGCTTTTGGGAAATGCAGTGTTGTACTTGAGTGTAGTGTGTACTGTACTGACCCTAGGTTTTTCATCACAAGAATTTTACCTGTCCTGGATCTCATTATTTGTATAATGTGATAAGTCTCATTACTGAACAGTTACAGAAGAATGTATTTATTTTTAGTATTTATGCACTGCTTATAGCTGTTTATATTCAGGTACTCGAGTATTTATTCCTATCCCTATCTGTCCCCGTGGGTGGTGCAATGGAGTGTTAAGTGACTTGCCTGGGGGGGTCACAAGGAGCAGCTCTGGGTTTGAACCTGCAACCTCAGGATGCTGAGGCTGCAGCCTTAACAACTAGGCCTCTTCTCCAACATATGCCTGGTAACGTATTGAGGAATAGTATTGTAGACCGAGTTATCAGAAGGAAAGAGTACTAACCTTCTGGAATCACTGTTTCATACAAGGAAACAAAACCCCACTTTTTTGGTCATTGTTTTATAGTCATAAGGTCTTATTCAAAGAAATCTCTTCAAGCTTTACTGCTTGCAGTTTCAGGCTTTTTTGCCTTCAGTGTGAAAACACATGGGTAGAACCTTCACTGTGCACTAACATACACTAAAAAGTTTATTTATTTGAGGTCCTCATTTAAGCAGCATGGTCCAGGGGTATAGTTAGCTCTCCAATATTGGGTATGGCCTGGGGAGGGCAACACATCCTACCCCACCACACTGCCTATATTAACTATACCTTTGCTGACACTCTTGTCAGCCAAAGAAATTCAGGATCTGAACCACTCACTGCCTCCTTCCAGGCTTGCTACCTCGCTACTAGGATCTGAACCATTCGCTACCTACCTCCTTCAGCTGCCCACACCAGGACTCCCCAAACATGCCTGAACTGAGCATGTGCAAGAAGTCCCGGCGTCGGCTAAGGTACTTTGGCAAAATATTGTGGAGGAAATTTGTATTGCAGCTTCCAGTGTTGTACTTCTTGGTGCCTGTAAAACAGGGATCTCAAAGTCCCGCCTTGAGGGCCGCAATCCAGTCAGGTTTTCTTGATTTCCCCAATAAATATGCATGAGATCTATGTGCATGCACTGCTTTCAATGCATATTCATTGGGGAAATCCTGAAAACCCGACTGGATTTCGGCCCTCAAGGAGGGACTTTGAGATCCCTGCTGTAAAACATCATGTACTGAAGATGGTAGAGATGTCCTCTCCAAAACTGTAGCCTGAATCATGATAAGGGGTTAAATATGATCCTCACTTAAGGTACTGGTGGCTCCAGTGATGAAAATTCTGCCCAAGCAACCTCTGTAGTGCGAGTGGACCACCTGTATCTGCTCCTTTATTTTCTGAGATGGATTTTTTTTTCCCCTCCCTATCTTGATATCTCTTTCTCATACTTTACCTGGGAGCTCTTAATTTTGAGGTTCTGCCACTGGGCAAATTCAGTGACCTGCACAAAAATGCCCAAGCTAAGAAACTGAATGTGTTATTGATTGCACTAATAAAGACCCCTGAGAAGGAAAAAAAAAAAAGGTATTTTATGTGTCTAGTGCAAGTAATTTCATGGCTAACATTGTAGGCAATAAATTGTTTTACATACACGGTCAAATACAGCAAATTAAAACATACCAAAAATGAAAAGTAAAATCATTACTAGTCAATCGCTAAAAATAGAAACATGACAGCAGATAATGACCAAATGGCCCATCTAATCTGCCCATCTATAGCATCTACTATCTCCTACTTTCCCTAAGAGATCCCACATACCTTTCCTATGCTTTCATAAATTCAGACAGTCTTTGCCTCCACCACCTCCTTAACTTCATCCTATGTCCTCTCATTTCAGAGCTTCCTCTCAAATGAAAGAGACTTGCCTCATGTGCATTTATGGTATGTCTCTTTATCATATCTCTTCTCTCCTGCATGTCCTCCATGTGTACATATTGAGATCTCTAAGTCTGTCCCATATGCCTTTTGATGAAGACCACCAACCATTTTAGTAGCCTTCTTCTGAACTGACTCCAACCTGTTTATCTTTATGAATGTGCGACACACAATATTCTATATGAGGTCTCTAGACTAGATTCTTATACAGCGGCATCAATACCTCCCTTTTTCCTACTGGCCTTACCTCTCCCTATGCACCCTAGTATCTTTCGCCATTACTTTTTCAACTTGTTTGGCTACTTTAAAATCATCACATACTATCACACCCAAGTCCTGCTCCTCTTTCGTGTACAAAAGTTCTTCACCTCCTAAACTGTACCATTCCTTTGGGTTTTTACAGCCCAAATTCATTACCTTACATTTCTTAGCATTAAATCTTAGCTGCCAAATTTCAGACCTTTCTTCAAGCTTCGCTAGGTCCTTCCTCATGTTGTTCACACCATCAGGGGTGTCTACTCTATTGCAGATTTTGGTATTTTGCAAAGAGGCAAATCTTGCCCAACAGCCCTTCAACAATATCGCTTACAAAAAATGTTTAAAAAAACAAACCCCAGGTCCAAGCACCAAACCTTGAGGCACACCACTGGTAACATCCCTTTCCTCAGAGCAATTTCCATTTATTAGATACCTGTGTAGAACAATGTCATGTAATAAATAAACTGAGTGCCCTCAATATGGGCCCCAAAATGACAGAATGGTTGAGGAACTGGTTGAGTGGAAGGCAACTGGTTGAGTGGAAGGCAACAAGAGGATAGTGGTCAATGGAGATCGCTCTGAGGAAAGGGATGTTACCAGTGGTGTACCTCTTGGGCCTGTTTTGTTTTGTTAAAACATTTTTTCTGTTGTGGATAGACAGGAGGCCATACTTGAGCTGTTGATTCCCATTTCCTGTGAACTGCAGAAGGATATCCCTTTAATAACTTGAGAACTCCTCCCCTTCTGCAGTAGAACACAGCACCCTCCTCAGTTATTCCTCATGCAAGCGAACTTAGAAGGTATGTTTTGCTTTGTTCTGTCTTTGTGTTTAAACTCTTTTCTACTTCAAAACCGCTTGTTGTGACAAGTGACTGCTTCTGAAGGATGCCCAGGCCTTTCTGGTCTTGGGTCCTGTATCTGTTGTGCAGAGTTGCAGGTTGAGGAGCAGCCATGTTCCATGTGTCACGGGAGGAAGGGGTAGGAGCTTTGAGCTCAGCCACTGGTCAGTCCTCACAAACTTTGGAACACCTAAAATCCTGGACCAACCGGTCGGATGAATCGAGCATTGATGGGATGAAACGCAAGCGTGTGTTGGCGGAAGATACTTCTCCTTCAGTCTGGAGTTAATGCAAGGTGCCTCAAGTCCCCTGATGCAAAGTTTCTCGGATATTGTCGGCCTTTATGGAAGCCTATTTAACTTGATCAGGAAGTGCTCCACTGCCTACAGGTGCGCCTATTCTTTTTAAGGGTGATCCTTCTCCCAGACAGTCATCCCTACCTCATACCACTTCTGTTCCTAGTGTCGGTGACCCTTCAGAGCAGATTGGGATGATTGGAAGTCCCTTTCCATGCCTTTGTTTTTGCATTGCTTTTCTGCAATGGTGGATATTGTGGGATCCCTTTCGGGATTTTGCATTGAGGAGCAGGTGCAGCGGCAGATCACAGCGATGTATCACCTTTTCAGGTCAGCTTCAGTTTCCCATGTCATTTCTGACACCTTGTCCATACCGAAGCTCGATGCCTAGTAGCTTTCCACCTTGCAGTGCTCCATCATGTGCAGCATTAATGCACACAGACAAACTTTTTTCCTGCTCACCCGGATCTTACCTCTTTGGTCATTGACCAGTGGGAGGATATGGAAGGTTTACTTTAGGTGGGCAAAGCTATGGCTCTGGACTTCCAGCAGCTGTTTGTTCAACTGAAGGTAGATTCTGCAGAGGCACAAGTGACCTTGCGCATCTCACTTCCTAGCTGAAGGACGCACAGAACCGTATGGGGGATGTGGTCATGAAAAGACAGTTTGAAGCATTGACTTTGCGTATCAAAGCTGCTGCAGCAGACACCACCTTCGTGATGCATGCCTGTCATAGGCTACAGTCTAGTCCTTCGGAACTTGGGGACTCCTGTCCCCACATGTTTAAGGAGGGTGTGGATTATATGGCTGATGCTCTTTTACATCATTAGAGTCCTGGGTAAGATTTCAGCCTACTAGATGCTCTTGATCAGACAGTGGGTAGGTAACTCAGCCTCCAAAGACACTCAGCGGATTACCCTTCAAGGAGCAGATACTGTTTGACAAATGGCTAGATGACTTCATGGCCAGGGTGGCGGATCGCTGCCCCAAATCTCTCATGAATAGTATGTATGTATGTATTTATTTACCGTAATTTTCTATACTGTTCTTTACATGAATTTATTAGGTACTCGAGCATTTTTCCCTGTCTGTCCCAGTGGGCTCACAATCTAATGTACCTGGGGCAATGGGGGGATTAAGTGACTTTCCCAGGGTCACAAGGAGCAGCGTGGGTTTGAACCCACAACCTCAGGGTGCTGAGGCTGTAGCTTTTAACCACTGCGCTACACTCTTCCCCCGTTTCTCTGCTAGAGACAATAGAAGCAATTTTCGTGCCTTCAGAAGAGCTTGCCAATTTTCCTCTGGCTACTCTTTTCTCAAAGGCCCTTTAAGGGGTCCAAACAGAAATCTGGTGGTTATTTGGCCTCCAAGAAGCATCAATGACGCAGCTGTCAGCATTCAGGGACAAATGGGAACACATCTCATCTGACCATTGGGTGCTGGACATTATCAGAGAGGGGTACAGAATTGAGTTTTATTGGCCCCCTCCTTGACTCCTTGGCCGGATGGCTGGAGAAGCAGATCGGAGTCTGAGCGACAGTGTAAGACTCTTAGACATTTGTGCCATAGAACCGGTTCCAAAAGAAGAATTGGGCTTGGACAGATACTCTTTATACTTCATAGTGCCCAAAAAGGCTCAGAAGATTGGAGGCCCATTCTGGATTTGAAGTCTGTAACAAGACCCTGAAAGTCCCTCACTTCAATAGAAATGGTCCGCTCTGTTGTACTGGTGGTAGCTCCGGGAGAATTACTTGCCTCTCTGGATTTGATGGAGGTGTATCTTCACATCCCTATCTTTCTGGCTCACAAAAGATATGAGATTTCAGATGCTTCAGCACCACTTTCAATTTGTATTGCTCCCTTTGTTTTGGCCGAGGCTCCCTGTACCTTTAAAGGTGGTTGTAACAGAGCCTCCTCGCTGGCAGACTGCGAGCATGCGATCCAGCAGGTGGTGAGCCTCTTAAAGGGCCTGGGCTGGATAGTCAACTTTCAGAAAAGTCATCTTTAGCCCGACTCAGTATTTTGGAGTATCTGGGAGTCCTCTTCGACACAGCACAGGGTTTTGATTTTTCTTCCTGAGCCACACAAAACAGAAACTCAAGATATAGATCCTCATAATCTTTGTCCTTCCAAGCCTCGCAGCCTGGCAGTATCTGCAGGTGATAGGCTAAGTGGTGGCCTCCTTGGACGTGGTACCCTGGGCGAGAGCTCATATGTGCCCTCTCCTGCACTCCTTTCTGTCCAGATGGTCCCTGCAACATCACAGATGTAGCTCTTTTGGACAGCGGAGATGAAACAATTAATGCTCAGTATGCCTAAGACTTTTCAGGTAATGACTAAGGGGAGAGGGGCCTAGTGCTGTCAAGGTGTGTCTCCTAGCTTTGACATGCAGTTCCTAATTGGTAAGGCCCGACTTTAGTACAGGAAGAGGCGGTCGGAGCATACAGCGAGTGATTTCCTTCATTTGCTGGCGCTCTGGCTGCCCTCTCCTGCCTGGTTATTTGCAGTTGGAAAATACCGCGAATGGCCAGGACTGCCGACCGCGAATTTGAGGGGGAGCACTGTAAACTTATCTCAACAACAAAAAATCATTGACATTAATTTTAAACTAGAAACAATAAACCAATGGTTACTTAACAACATATTGTTCCTTAATCCGCAGAAATCAACAGGGATAATATTCTCGCCAAATAACATAGATGACTTACCTATTTCCCCCGTCTTTCTCAAAACCACTCCACTAAAACTTACCAACTCTGTAAAAATTCTCGGTGTCATACTAGACAACAAACTGACTTTTCACACACAAATAGGATCCATTGTTAAAAAATGCTTCTATAAATTAAGAATGATTAGGTCTATCTCAAACCTATTAGAACCCTCTCTTAATATTCTACTTCATTCCTTAGTTATTTCTCAATTAGATTACTGCAATTCACTATATAATAGACTTCCCAAAAAGATCTGCGTAGACTACAAATCATTCAAAATACTGATGTTAAGATAATACATAAAGGAAAAAAATTTGATCATGTTACTCCGTTTTTAATAAAATCTCACTGGCTCCTGATCACACATCGGATTACATATAAAACCTTACTGCTAACATTTTCAAAATAAAAACTTTACATGCACCTAATTTCTTGGATAGATTAATTATTCTTCATTATCCCCCCAAAAAAAAACACTAACCCCCCTCTTCTACTAAACTGCACTAGCAGTTTCTAGCTCGGGGCCCACGCTGCTCCCGACGCTCATAGGAACTCAATGAGCGTCAGGAGTAGCGCGGGCCATTCAGCGCGGCTTTCTTTGCTAAAAACCGCTAGCGCTGTTTCGTAGAAGAGGGGGTAAGATCTAATACCCAAAATCTTTTACATATTCCTTCCGTCAGACATATCTTTTATGATACCACCCGTAAACGTATTTTTTCGGTTACTACACCCCAACACTATAATTTATTACCAGCTCACTTAAGAGGAAAACATTGATAAAAAAATGAATTTAAAAACATTAATGTTTAGGGGCGCATAGAATTTATGATCCTGTACCTGAGAGAAAAAAAAAAAAGAGGATACCACTGATCTTACACAGATAATTAATAACTAAGGACGAGCATATCGTATTATCCCCTCTCCCCTATAAACGATTGTAGTTCTACCCCCCGTCCCTTATGTTTCAATTTGTCATGTAATTACCCAATGTCCTAATGATATGTAATTGATATATAATTGAATTTTATAATTTTATTGTAATGTATACGATTTTGACAATTTTAAGGCGATATATCAAATTTTTAATAAACTTGGAAACGTAGGTAATATCAATAACTTTGCGCTATGAGCCAGGCAAAATCCAAACCAATCTGGGTAAAGATGATTATGTAAAACCGAGTTTCCAAGTCGGTCCTGAAGTGCTTCCTTGCCAGGCAGGTTTTCAAGATTTCCTCAATGAATATTCATGAGGTTGATTTGTATACAGTGCCTCCATTGTTTGTAAGCAAATCTTTCATGCACATTAATTGTGGAAATCTGAAAACCTGACATGCAAGAGGGTACTCCAGGACTGACTTGGGAAACGCTGATTTAAACGGTTCTTTGTCAATTTTTTTGTCCATGATGGCACCCAAATTTAAATTGTGTGCCCCCTCCAGAATGTGCATAATAATAGTGCGTTTATAGAGAAGCCACACAAGTTTTGACCTGAAATGTGGGTTTTGTGACCCCCATTTGGGATCTCGAACCACAGTTTGGGAAGCTCTGATCTAAAGTCTTGCAGGTGTGTAGAATATCAACTGCCTTTTCTAGAAGTTGTTCAATGATAAGTTTGCTAGATCAAAAGGATTTTAAATTATAGCTGTGTTGAAGACTGGATGAAGACTGGACAAATACAAACTTTCTCAATAACAGACTATGGAAATTGTCCAAACCTTTCTTAAAACCAGATACGCTATATCCGCTCATACCACAGCCTCTGGCAATGCATTCCAGAGCTTAACTATTCTCCGAGTGCAAATGAATCCCTTGAAAAATATCATAGAAAAGGTGGCAAATTTCTGACATCCAGGAGAAATTTGAGCATTTAATCTAAGAAATGAGTTAAATTTGTTTCTGCAACAGAAGTTAGTGTTATTTTGAAAAAGCTTTGCAGTAACCTTAAGGAGTCATTTTATTAACTACAGTAGGGCCTACAAGAATTTTGTGCTAGCCTTTTGAGTAAATGACCACCTTGGTTGAGTTATTTTAATTCTTTAGTTGAATAGTAAATTCTGTCTAGGCTTCCATGAAATTAGAGATGTAGTGCCAGGTGCAGTTCAGTTGCACCTGACAATTGTTATTGCAAGGTATCACACTCGCTAAAGCATAAATGCGTGAATTATGCCATAAAGAGCTAAATATATTTAAATACACTTTAATGTTTGACATGCAGGCATCAGCCGTTCTGTTTATTTATAAGTCATTTTCCCTGTGTAGTAATTTGAGAGAGTAAAGTTGAATTAAGCTATAGTAAGTAAAGTTGGCATCTGTTTAGAGGAAGAAGAATTTTTAAAGTGCTGTTAAATTTAGGAAAATCATGCGAAGCCTAAAAAATTGTCTCCAACTAGTATGGCACTAAGCATGATCATATACAAGTTAAGCACACTGTATACAATCATATTTGCTGCTGCCTAAACAGTGTTGGGTGTGACTTTGAGTACTAACTTTTAGGCACACCTTATTTATGCCAGGGGTTCTTGACCTATATGCATGTGCCTATATAAAAAATAGATCAGTCAACCTTCAAGATGTTATCTTACCGATTTGCCAAACTTCATTCTATCTGGCTTAACAACAATTTCAGGTCCTCAGCGGGCCACCACACACTCAAACCATCTCATTGTGTGGGGCTTTACGCTCCCAAAGAATTTTTAAAGAATTATTTTTAGTATATGCTAAAAGTACTTAGCTTGTATATTCGACGCTAATCGGGAGGGTGGAAACATCAATCGCCAACATGTTTCGCCCGTATAATTCATTTCGTTTTTGACGCAATGGTTGGAGATAGCTGTGTGAATGGGAGAGGGAGCCTTGATAAAGCCCTTTGAATTTTACGGGCGAAACATGTTGGCGATTGATGTTTCCACCCTCCCGATTAGCGTCGAATATACAAGCTAAGTACTTTTAGCATATACTAAAAATAATTCTTAAAAAAATTCTTTGGGAGCGTAAAGCCCCACACAATGAGATGGTTTGAGTGTGTGGTGGCCCGCTGAGGACCTGAAATTGTTGTTAAGCCAGATAAAATGAAGTTTGGCAAATCTGTAAGATAACATCTTGCTGAGGCTGATTGATATATGATAATATTCTTCATTCAAATCAACCATAGTAGTACCTGGGTTCTCATTATATAAAAAATAGATGCATAACCCAAAAATATGCCCACTTAAGTAGGCGCATACCACTTGGTGCTATGCGCTAACAAAGTTGTGTATATAACTTTCAATTAAGTCCAATTAACATCAATTATGAGTTAATTGCCAGTTAGCACAGATTAAGCCTATAAATAGGCACCTACATCGGCTAAGCACATCGATGTATGCGCCTAAATTTAGGTAGACTTTATAGAATTTGGAGGTAATTCTATAATGGAATCCGGGTGCCAGATTCATATAATTAGTTTTTACATTGGTGCAGAAGAAAATCTGTTAAAACTATGGGAATCTGCATCAGAATTTTATTATATGAGGCTCAAGAGTGAAAACTGGCTACCTAAGCAAAGTAAGATTATACTAATTGTTTCTCAATCAGCTAGCAGAAAATAGCTTTACCTCCTTCCAGTTTGGCTTTTGACATTGGTGCAGTGCTACCTTTTGAGTCCATTAAGTTCAAGTTCATGACATCAGGGATGGAGATTCATACACTGGCGAGAGAGGGTTCAAGGATTGCGATTAGGCCTGGAGACTTCTAATTGAGGGGGCAGGGTTTTTTTGGTTTGTTTTTTTTAACCATTTTAAATGTTGTACCTGAAAGATAATCAAGGCTATTCTCTGCATGTCATTTTGATGCATTGATTAATCCAAGTGTGTAGTTTTTTGTTTGTTTGTTTTTTAGCAAAGGCTTTATCAAAGTAAGCTGAGATTGTTGTAGCCAGGCTTTAGCACATCATTTCAGAGTCCTTCCAAAATTGGGGGTGTTCAGTACAGTGTTTCGGTTTAAAAGGGTAATTCCACAGCATGATTTTCTATTTTGTGTTTAGTGTTGGTATTTATTTTTAACTTTTACTATTTAGAATAGCATGCATGCTGCATTTATATGAAGCACTGATCACTGTCGTACATGATTATTAAGCGCTCACAGCTATAAGCCTGATGTATTTTTCAAGCTAATAACCACAGGGTGAGCTATCATTGGTCCTGTATATTCTCCTTTTCTTCAATTTTTATCAAAATACTTTAACTTCTTTAATATTTTAAATACTTTGCAGGTCTTATTTTAAATTATATACTGGTCTTCATTTATTATTAAACAGTACTCTCCCATTTAGGAATATAGTTATGAAGCTAAGTACTTCATAACTATATTCCTAAATGGGATAGTACTGTTTAATAAATGAAGACCAGTATATAATTTAAAATAAGACCTGCAAAGTATTTAAAATATTAAAGAAGTTAAAGTATTTTGATAAAAATTGAAGAAAAGGAGAATATACAGGACCAATGATAGCTCACCCTGTGGTTATTAGCTTGAAAAATACATCAGGCTTATAGCTGTGAGCGCTTGAGATCCTTCGTACTTCTCCATTACATCCATTTGGATATATCAACTTGTTCTTTAGCCAAGTGTTTAAGAGTTTAGTGTGATTCACAAGAGTTTAAAGGATTATTAATACATGATTATTAATCATACATTTGTTTTCATACAGTCGGGGCAGTTCACAGAAGACATGATTCCTACTGTTGGTTTCAATATGAGAAAAATAACAAAAGGGAATGTTACTATAAAGGTAAGTTGCTAATGACTGACTACATGCAATACTCTTGAAAGAAAGTATATTTCTCCCTCAGTATTCATGGGGGTTAGGGGCAGAGCTGGCCCGTGAATGTTGAAAATTCACAAATAACTTTTTGGCTGGCTCTGACCCACCCCCGCCTCCCTCCTGCCTTCCCCCTGGCATCCTGGACCTTATCTGGTGGTCTAGCGGGCTTTTGGGGCAGGAGCGATCTTCCTACGCTCCGGCCCCGTACAGATCACTCATAGGAAATGGCTGCCGTGAGCTCCCATTGTAGTCTCACTTCCGGCTCACCACACAATTGTTTCCCACATATTCACCTTTTATAGGATCCCCAGGGACCCCTGAAGAAGACTTTTTGTCGAAACGCAGACCGTGTTGGGTCCTATATCCCTAACGGATATCCCTTTAAGGCTTTTATGTGGATGAATTTATTTTATGTGGATGATTTCAGTGTACCTTTGGAACTCAAGTTTATTATTAGGTGTTTATATACCGCCTATCAAGGTTATCTAAGCAGTTTTATAATCAGGTACTGAAACATTTTCCCTGTCTGTCCCGGTGGGCTTACAATCTATCTAATGAACCTGGGGCTGTGGAGGACTTTCAAATAAAGTCCATTTAGGAACATTGTCACTCCACAGAGTTTTTTTGGTTTTCTCTGGATTTTCTTCTCTGTGGATATTTTGGGGTCAATTCTTTTTGTTTTTTTGACAGTATTTACAGAACCAGCAAGGGGATATTAGTAGATGCCAGATCCATGGTGAGGGAAGGGTAGAGACAGCCAAATATGAGTGGAGGGGAAAGGATGTAAAATTTTAGGTAGCCCCTACCATTGTTACATTACATTACATTAGGGACTTCTATTCTGCCTATACCTTGCAGTTCAAGGCGGATTACAAAAGAGCTAACTGGACATTTCCAGTGAAGTTACAACAGTTTTGGGGTTGTTGTGTTTTTTTTTTTGGTTACAAGGGAGGAGAGGTACCTGGATTAATTCCGGAAAAGCTTGCAAATTGGATATTAAATTGACTTTTACGTTACTGTGAGGTATAACAAATAGATTACAGTTAGAGTACAAATAAGATTAGGTTACTTTTCAGGGATCTGAATACTTGGTTGGTGTTTTGGGGAGGAAGAGATTATTTAAGTGGAGGTTTTGGGGGAGAATTTATCTAGGAGGAGGGGGAAGGGTTTGGTTAAGATATCTGGATAAATTTTTTGAAAAGTAGGGTTTTGATTTCATTGTGTGGTCTTGGCCATTTTGTCAGATTCACTTGGTGGTAGCTACTCCCCTAGTACTGACCATTGCTCTGTGCTGTTGCACAGCCTTTCCTGAAAATGGTGGGAAGGGCCCTAACAGTTCAGGCATATTAAGCAGAAAACACATGACTGTTTAACTTGCATTTAGACATACAACAACAGGGCAATCTAAATCCGCTATGTGCACCATTCTTTTTGAAAAATGTGCAGGCCATTAACACATGTAATTATTCAGTTATATAAATTGACTTATTACCTATGTTTGCAGAGTTAAATATGCATTGCAGTGTATGAATACTAACCATGATCATATCTGATTTATTCTCGTAAAACAACTGATGCTTGATATGTGAGATGTCCTTCTTCCTGCACCCCCCCCCACTCTGTCCAAAGCCACTCCCCCCAGTGACCAGACAGATAATTTTTGGAAGGGTTACAGAAACTTCAAACACGATGTGTGAATTGTGTGGAACGTAGGGGTGCATATGTGGAATAACTTAAGTTTCATAGCTCCATGATATTCCCTTCTTGGTTGGCTGAGAACTTTTCAGCACCCCTCGTAATTTTGAATAGCTACTCATTTCCTGAGTAGATAAGACTCTTTCCTTAGGGGGGAGGAATAGTGGGTGTTATTAAAGTAAATCATCTGGCGGGATAAGAACTTCAGCCCCAGCCACTGACTGGTTGTCTGGACATAAGAGTGAGAAGGGGGGGGGATACATACAGTATTTGGTATCCATCTTAGTGATATCATTTGCAAGCTGGATTGTTTTTGGTCTTTTGATAAACATGGGAGTTGCAAGGATTATACAGGAAGAGAGGTGGGTTATGCTTCAAATGTACAAAATGGATGGCCAGAGCTGTAACATTGTAGGTTCTTTATTGTTATACTGCTATGTAGTCATCAATAAAAATTGTTTAAAAAACATTTTAAATAATGCACAGATTCACCACGGTGCAAAAATGTTCTGAACTCAGGTAGAGGAAGTGCTAACTGCAAAATGCTACATCTGCATTTTTTTTTTTTTTTGCTACCAGAAAGCAATAAACCATAATTTTAAAGTTAAATGGTTGTACTGAAATGAGATAAGGGATAGCAACTTAACCAGTATATAAGCTAGCACTCTGTCTGAAAGATTTATATAGAAGTGCAAACAAAACTTCTTTTTTTTTTCTATTGACTTAATTTAGTTAGTTTCCCAAATGCTGCAATCTGTGTACATAGCTCATGGAAGAGGTTTGGGGAGTGGAAATTTAGAAGTGTGCTATAAGCATCAACATTGCAGAATAGAACTAATTAAACCGAGTGGGCCTGGCAGCCAGGCTTGGAATTAGAGAATGACACAATGGCCGTTACCTGCCGAAACAGTGGGGGAAAAAAGTGGTCGCCATGGATATGGGGACAAGGCCATTCACTACCCTGTGGAGCGCTGAATGGCCTTGTCTCTGCTGTTAAGGGAAGGAACGCACACAGTCACTGATCGTGCGCAGCCCCCTCCCTCCTTCCTAACGATCGCCATCCATCCAGGCATCTCCCTCCCTCCCTTCCCCTTACCTTCATGGCAATTTTTTTTTTTTCCTTTCAACAAGCAGCTGAAGCCTTGAAGTCATGTGTGGCTGCCAGAAAGTTCTCCTCTGATGCAACTTCCTGTTTCCGGTTGTGTCAAAGGAGAACTTTCTGGCAGCCACACATGACTTCAGGGCTCCAGCTGCTTGTTAAAAGAAAATTAAAAATCGGCACGAAGGTAAAGGGAAGGAAGGGAGGGAGAATAGATTGGTGAAATTGTGTGTGTGTGAGTAGAGGTAGGAATTGTTAGGCACTGCCGGGACCACATGAAGAGTGCTGAAGGGAAATGGGGAAGAGAGAGAGGGGGGAGAAGGTGCTGAAGGGAAATGGGGAAGAGACAGAGGGAGAGAAGGCGCTAAAGGGAAATGGGAAAGAGAGAGAAGGGGGGAGAAGATGGGTGTAAGACTATGTGGGGGGGGGAGTTGGAGGGAGAGGCACAGGAACAGAGCAAATGGAAGAGGTAGAGAGAAGACAGACAGTGGGTGGAAGGAATTTAATGAAGAAAGCAGAAACCAGACAACAAAGGTAGAATAAACAATTTCTGTTTATTTTTTATTTTTTTGCTTTAGGATAAAGTAGAATATTAGTTGTATCAATAAAAATGTATAAAGTCCTGTCAGCTGAAGATCTTTCTCTAGTTTGGCAACCAGAACTTTGATTTATAAAATGACAATTGTACAGAATATTGGGGTTTTTTTATACTTTAATAAAATAAGTTCAGTATAAAACTATTCGAGGCTTGTGTGGATGGGATCAGATAGTTTGTGGGGACTGAACTCGTGGGGACGGGGACAAATTTGTTCCCTGTGTCATTATCTACTTGGGATAACTCATAATATGATGCTTTATTTATCCAGAGATTGACTGACCTAATAAAGTAAATTAACAAGGTGGAGTTGGCAGTTAGGAGAAGAATATTACATGCTCTTAAATACTGTCTTTTCCCCGAAAATAAGACCTACCCCGAAAATAAGCCCTAGTCGCCGGCAGCAGCGCTTCCCCCACACCCCCACTGACCCTTCCATCTTTCCCTCCCATCTGAACCCCAACTGCGAGACCGAAATACCTGGTAACAAACGGTAGCGTCAGCAATACAGGCTACATCGCAGCCTGCCCTTCTCACGCCCGGGCGTTCTGTGCTGCGTTACTGACGACATGCGACAGAGGAACGCTCGGGCGTGAAAAGGCCACGATTCTGCCGTTTGTTACCAGGAATTTCAGTCTTGCGGTCAGGGTTCAGATGTGAGGGAGAGATGACAGGATCGGGGATGGGAGGGATAGAAAGATGCTGCACGAGGGAAGGAAGGGATAGAAGCTTCAAGGGTTCTGCTGCATAAGGGATGGGAGGGAGGGATAGAATCTGCAAGGGTTCTGCTGCACAAGGGGAAGGATAGAAGCTGCAAGGGTTCTGCTGCACAGAAGGGAGGGATAGAAAGATACTGTACAAGGGGATGGGTGAGAGGGGAGGAAAGAGTGCTGCACACGGGGAGAGAAAGAAAATAGGAAGAATTGGGGTGGAGGTTGAAGAAGGGAGAGATGATCATTGTACATGGAAAAAAAATAAGACCTACCCCGAAAATAAGACCTAGTGCCTTTTGTGGGCCCAAATTTAATGTGACAGCGTCTTATTTTGGGGGAAACACGGTATATATAAAAAAAATTGCTTACAGAAATTTAGCAGTTGCATTAATTTCTAAGAAATAGATGTGGTATAACTCCTTTTAATGGGCATGGCCAGCTTGAATAAAAAAATGTTAAGTAGCAAGCTACCTCCTACCAGAAAGTACTTCTGACATGATATGGTCTGATAGAAATTAGTAACGGCTGGAGCTGTTTAATAATGCAAACATAAAACGAATTCAGTTTTGCGTAAAAATAATTTAACACCATTCCCCCTGCTACAAGTGATGTAAAATGTATTATTGCGTTCAACTAGTGCCATGTATAATCAACTAGCAGGCTCTGCAGTGACCCTGTCCAGTGCAGAAGGGTTGAGAAAGGACAGCTCACAATGGAAGAGATTAAAATTAAATCTTGGCTGTCAAACAGGGTCATTGCAAGGTTTGACTTGATCACAAGTTCCAATTTTCATTTTTCTCTTCACTTACATATTAAAGTGTTCCTTATCCTCCATAGTGGATGTCATGAGGTAAGATGGTATACCAGCAGCTGAGGGACACTGTAGAACAGGTTTCAGTCAGGATGACCATATCTTTCTGACAATCGAGCAATAGTGCACTGATTCTATACACCAATTATTTCAAAGGGTTACTTTGTACCTATAACAACTTGTCAGAATAGTTGCAATTTTTCAACTATTGCCTCCACAACCCTTTTGCAAAACCTTATAAAGATCCTCAGCGGCACCACTTAGGGCTCGATTTGTCTCATTGCCCTAAGCTTTATGTGTCAGGTCATCATTGGATCAAATTTTAAACTTCTTAGTCTTATTTATGCCCTTAAATTTAGCTTTTGCGTTTTACTTATATTTACTACTTTAGTATGATTTTAAGCTTAAATCATGTGGTCTCTGGCTAGGGATTTCAATGCCAACATGTTTCGCTTGCACAGCTTTCTCAAGGCTTAACCCCTATAGAAACAAAAGCCTTATTAATAACATGCTCGTTTTTTCAACATTTGCTATCGTAGTATAAACTTAAACTAAGCAACAATGGGCCCGCTTTTGCACTTATCTAACTACTATACCACCGGTAACTGCGACCACTAAATCCTCAGAAATGGCGTCGGCGTTTATTTCAGTTTTAAATAGAGTGGGGAGCCTGATCAGCTGAAACAATGTCATCACATTGTTCAGAATTTACTGGACCCTCCCACTTGTATTCTGATTGGATAATACCTATAACTTCCTGAAATCCCTGCCCCAGGCTCCGTGCTTGACCAAGGACGCCCACTCAAGCTCTGCATTTAGCCCATATGGGAATACTGTATTCAAAAAGTAAATCCAGCGTTGTTCTTTGTAATAAAAAAAATCTTCACTATTGCCTCCCTCCCTTTCTCATTCTACACTATCAATCACTCTCCACTGGGGAGAAACATGTCAGCATTGAAATCCCTAGTCAGAGACCACATGATTTAAGCTAAGTATTTGCTTAAAATTATACTAAAGTAGTAAATATAAGTAAAAGCAAAAGCTAAAATTAAGGGCAAAAATAAGACTAAGAACTTTAAAATTGGATCCGATGACGATTTGACACATAAAGCTTAGGGCAATGAGACAAATCGAGCCCTAATGCTGAGGATCTTTATAAGGTTTTGCACAAGGGTTGTGGAGGCAATAGTTGAAAAATTGCAACTATTCTGACATATATCTTTCTGAGCCACCTTGCTGCCCTAATAGAGGATTTGGCTATATTACCTTTAACTTTTATACTGACAGTGTTCTCCTATTGTCCATTCAACATCCATACAGCCTAGATCTGGCCTTGCTCCAATCTTTCTTGGCTTCTGGTTATCAAATCATTGTCTTCCAATCCAACTAAGAGTATTGCCTCATGGATTACTGAGCACCCTTTGATCTTCACTGGCACCATCTTTGAGAGGCTCGCCTCTAGTTTTAAAGGACTCTTCTTAATATCTAGGGATAACTGTTTTTATAGTTTAAGAATTCTGTACCACTAATCACTGACTTGCAGAACACAGCGGTATACAATTATTTAAAAACAAAGAAGGAAAAGAATGCCAGGTAAAATAGGACAGATGTCAATCATGCCAAGGAGGTTGGGAAAAGAATTGGAAAGCAAAGCAATAGCGAAATTACTGGGGTAAAGGAAAGGCTGAAGTCAGGAAAATATTGGGGGGAGGGGGGTGTTTAGGTTTTTATTACTTTCTGCTCCTCATTTACCTTCTTTTGACTCTTAGCTCTCCCCTTTTATCAATTATTCTTCCTTTCTTCCTAGTTTCTCTTATCTTGTCTCCAATTTCTTCTGTGTATCGATTATATACACTTGCACTCATCTTCTTGCCCTTTGCTTGAACTTACATAGCTCCACTCAGCTTAGTTCCAAAGTGGGGTGCTGCTTCCTTTGGTGTGAACCCTGATTCACCAGTGGTGGCTAGGTTATATATCTGGTGTGTGCTAGATATGACAGTTCAGGTGACTGTAAGGTTTTTTGGTTTGGTTTTTGTTGTGTTGGTTTTTTTTTGTTAATTTTCAAGCTGTACACGATTTTACATGTATTCTGACGTTAAATATTTTGACGTTATATCAGCAATGTTTAATACATCTGTGGTATAACATTGCAAATGGGATGAGTTAAGGTTTCTGGAGTGTTTAAACATTTTAAGATAAATGATAAATTTACTGCAATGCAGTTTCTTACTATGATCATAGAAGTTTTGGTTAAATGTATATTTTATTTTATTAAACCTATAAACCTCTTTGACATACTAGTCTAGTAATAATAATTTTAATAATAATTTATTTCTTATATACCGCCAAAGCCGTAATAGTTCTAGGCGGTTTACAATAAAGAAGGGCTGGACAATCGGCAGATACAGATACAATTAATATATGTAAGCAAGGAACTGGTACAATAAGGGTCAAAGTAAGGAGATCGGGAAGGAAGGTACAGAGGGAGGTCTTGGGGAGCAAGGGTAGAGTAAGGTGTCCTAGGCTACAAATCGGAGGTATAGCAAGTTATAGCAAGTATTTAATAAACATTAATACAGGCTACCACTTTTTTCTCAAATATTTTTATAATAATCACTATGACAGTAGTATAAGATCTCAGGCCAGAAGAGGCAACCTGAATTCATCAGGCTAGCCTGAAAGCCAAATTATGAATGAGATCAGCTTACACTGCCTCCATTGTATGCAGATTTAATGCTTTTTTTATTTTTATTTTTTTATTATTATTAAGGACAGCCCGAAAACCAGACAGCTTTGTGGCCCTCTAGCCAGTTTGTGTATGCGGTGATGCTACATGGTTCAAGCAAATATAATGCAGAAGTCTTTGTTCTGTTCTCCAGGTTTGGGACATTGGAGGCCAGCCTAGGTTTCGAAGCATGTGGGAGCGCTATTGCAGAGGAGTCAATGCAGTCGTGTAAGTCCTATATGCTGAATCGTTTTCTCATTCCTGTAAAAACACTCTGGCTCTCTTTCTTTCTGTTCTAATATATCTGTCCTTTATTCATTGTAGAATGTGTGCCTAAAACTGTGCCAACTTTTGAGCATAATCCAAGTGAGCATGAAAGGAACTTAATTTTGAAATTTAAATAGTATATGCATGAGAAGATTTTTTCAAGAGTAATTCTGTGCAGCTTCTATGTTTTAAATGTAGAAGCAATTTTTCTTTTTTCCTTTTTATTTATAGATTTATAGAAATTTTGAATAACATTTCTTGTACACTCCCACTCTGTTCCTGGACAAGTGGGTAGTCCATCCCATCTCATGAGATTTCTTGTAGAAAGCTTCATCTATATACTTTTGACCCTCCTCTTACCTCAGGATTTCACTTATCTTCCTACAAGTGAGACAGTAGGACCTAGTCTTTCTGCTCAAGTTTATTTTTGTGGCTTCAGTATTTGTGCTTCACAGATTCCCCATGGAGACAGTTCTGGCTGCGGTAGATTGAAAACTTTATTGGCGAAGTCTTCTTCCAGGGCTGCCTTTCTTCGTATTCCCTTTTTCCAGAGTACAGAAGGTACTTGAGGTTTCACATTTTTCAACAGCACATCCAGTTTGCAGCCATGCCATTCAGCCTTATAACGATGCCTTGAACTTTCACCAAGATGATGGTGGTTGTGGTAGCCCACCTACGCAGACTCTGGATTTGAGTCCATCTGTATCCATTAAGGCCCAATTGGAATCCAAAGGACACCAAGCAGTTCACCAAGTCATCCAGTTGTTGCAGAGACTGGGCTGGGTGGTTAACTTTTGCAAGAGTCAGCTCATTCCCACTCGGGACCTGGAGTATCTGGGAGTGTGTTCCTTCCCATATCGAAACAGAGGGTTTTTTATGGAGACCTGCCAGCAGAAACTTTGCCAGTTGATACGGGGCTTTCTGTAAACTCCTGCCCCAACAGCCTGGCACTACTTGCAGTCACAACCATAGACATAGTCCCCTGAGCAAGGACTCGTGCCCACTCCAGGATGTGTTGATCCCCCGTTGGAGTCTGCAAAGGGATCCGCTCCATATGAAGCTTCCCTGGACATCAGAGGCCATGAGCAGTCTAGCCTAGCGACTAAATTCTTTTTCTCTCTCTGTTTCTCTGAGTTCCCCTCTGGATCTCCACCTGGGTGATCTTAATGGAAGACAGTCTCTACGGCTGGGGTGCACTTTGTGCAGACAGTCCGATCCAGGAATGTTAATCTCCTTCTGAGAAAAAGTGGTTGATCAATTGTTTGGAGCTTTGTGCAAACCAGTTGACTCTCCTACACTTTGAGAGTACTCTGCAGAGCAAGGCAGTTCGGGTCTTCTTGGACAGTGCCATGACAATAGCCTATGTGAATGGTCAAAGAGCACCAGAATCACACCCCTGTGGTAGGAGGCTCAACTGCTCTTTTGCTGGGGAGAAAAGCATTTTCTGGCACTCCTCATGGCTCACATCGCAGGTGGATTATCTTAGCTGCCAAACTTTGGACCCAGGGGAATGATCTCTGTCTCGGAGAGCTTTTCCAGTGTATAGTAAAGAGATAGGGATGTCCCCCTGTTTGATCTGATGATGTCTGCATCCAACAGCAAGGCAGCTTGGTTCTTCAGCCACCGTAGGATGCCCTGCTGCAGCCGTGTCCCCAGGAGGATCTTCTCTGTCTCTCATCCATGGCCAATGATAGGCCATTTTCTAAGGAAAATCAAGACACACACTGGGGTCGGGTGATTCTCGTGGTGCCCAATTGGCCAAGGCACCCTTGGTATGCAGACCTGGTTTGTCTGCAACTGGATCAGAGTCTTAAACTTCCCTGCCACTCGCCTTCTCACACAGGGCCCCATAGCCCTGCAGGATCCAGAATGTTTTGGTCTTACGGCCTGGCTCTTTAATGCTTGGAGGATATTCGACTGGAGTAATAGCTACCATCCTGTGAAGCAAGAAGTCAACCATTGCTGCATATGGTAAGTCTTGGCAGTGTTTTAAAGCTTAGTGTGCTTGGAAGTGTGAAGACCCGAGCTTGGCATCTATCCTGTTGGTTCTTGCCTTCCTTCAAGAGTGTCTGGAGAAAGACCTTGCAGTAGGCTCCTTGAGAGTGCAGATTGCCGGGCTTCCTGCTTCAGGCCTAAGCCCTGGAGTGTCTCTTGCCACTCATCTTGATGTGGTCAGGTTCTTAAAGGGCATGTTGAGGCTTTGTCCTCCATTGCATCAGCCGTTTCTAACTTGGAATCTCAATCTGGTTCTCTGGTTGCTTGCTTGCATGTCCGCACTATGAACCGTTAGACCAGGCTTCTTTGATGGATCTTGCTGTGAAGGTTGTCTTTCTGGTGGCCATTACATCAGCCCGCAAGGGATTTGAACTTCAGGCTTTGTAATGCAGAAATCCTTTTCTTCACATTACTGACTCTAGCATTATCCTGTGCACGGTTTCATTGTATGTCTAGTTTTTCTATCAACCAAGAGGTGTTTGCTGGCGTTTTACCCTTCAGGTTGGAAAGAACAAAAGAGTTTTTTTAAAGTATTGAATGTGCACAGGACCTTACTGAGGTATTTGGAAGTCACAAACAAATTTAATTTGTCAGATCACCTGTTTGTGCTGATAGGAGCAGTCCATAAGGGCAGACCAGCTTCAAAAGCCACCATTTCAAGATGGGATTCAGATGGCGATTTCATCTGCCTATTTTGGAGCTGGGAAGCAACTTCCTGTGTCGGTGAAGGCACATTCCATGTGAGGTGTGGCATCCTTGTGGACAGAATCTTCAGCAGTTTCCCTGGAAGAGATTTGCAGTCGGCCACTTGATCTTCATTGCATACCTTTATGAAGTTTAACAGAATAGATGTAGCTGCTAAGGGGGGAATTCTGCATTTGAATCTTCGGTTCTGGCAGCAGACTCATCAGTCCCACCCTAGATTTGAGGGACTGCTCTGTTACGTCCTACTTGTCCAGGAATAGAGTGGGATTGTGCAAGAAGGAAAGATAAGTTTTTTACCTTTGCTAATTTTATTTCTTGTAAATCCACCCTCTATTCCTGTAGCCTGCCCTGAGAGTTGCTGGTTCGCTGATTGTCTGCTTCAATAAGTATCGGCAAGTTGGATTACTGCTTCTTTGACCAGCCTTTTTTGAGAATATCATCTGCTAAATTTGGGGCACTTTGCTTGCTCTGGGGTGTCGGTTGATATTGCACCCCACACTTAGTGCAAGTTGTCTCACATTGTTTTCCCGTTATATAATGTTTTTCAATTCCGATTGATTGATTTGATGATGTTGTGAGAAGATTAGACTTATTGGGGAGTTTTCTTGTACCACTCCCCTTTCTGTGCCCTACACAAGTATAACTGTCTGCTTTTGTACCTACTGGAAGTCAGAGAGCAGCCCTGAGTTGAGGGGAGGGTCAGAAGTATGCAATTGAAGCTTCCTACAAAAAAATCTCATGAGATGACTACCTACTTGTCCAGGAATAGGGTGTGGATTTACAAGCAAGATTAGCAAGGGTAAGAACCTAATCTTTCCTTAGGTGTTCTTGTACAAAAAGAGCTCTAAAGTTATAGTAACAATTACAGTAAACTTAAAGAAACATATAAGCCAAAGGATAAAAGCCCACTATAGATAAAAATAACTGCAAGGACCCTAATAACACAAAGAAGGAAAAAGTTACAAATGATCACTTCCAAAAGCTCAGGATTCTATAAAAGAGAGAGATATGAACCAGCCCCAGTAGATAACAGTTGAGCAGCTAAACAAGCTGCTGATGGGGAGCAAAAAATATATATTTCTGAGACCAGAACTTTACCACATGTTTACATGGAAATTGAAGAAAAAATAAGGCCCAAGCTATATGACGCCAGGCTACATCGCCAAAAATTGACTGCATTTTTCTTTTGGGTATCCATAGAAACATCTAAGAACCAACACCCTTTTAGGTTGAGAAATATTTGGTGATTCTTAAAATATATTTTCAAAATCCAATCCTGATCAGAAGCTGGAACAAAACTAATAACATAGCATGAGAAATCATATCCAAGTCCAGATTTTCTAATAAACCAGATAAGAGAGCAAGTATCCAAAATAGGACCAGTATTGACCTAGACTGAACTGAAAAGAAGACCTTTAGCAGATGCACAAAATCAGATTCCCCATTTTTAGGCTGCTTTTTTTTTTTTTTTTTTGTACAAAAATCATAGTTTATATTCAAGTATATACGGTATATATTCTTTTGAAAACTTCTTCTATAGTTTTGGGCATTCTGGAGGAAAATGTTTAATATTCGAAATCTGCCACCCTCCCTCCTGGTAATGTCTTTTCCTCCACTGCCGCTACTTCCACCACTGTCGGGATGCAGGTGGAGTCCCAGCTGAGATTGCCACTGGAAGTTGTTGCTGCCATTTTTTTTTTTAACCATAGAGACAGCATGGACAGGAACAAGTGAAAATTACTTCTGTCCCAACATGCCACTTGACCACCAGAGTGGTATGGTAGCTTGTGGGGGAGGCCTTCCGGTGGGTCTGGGGGAGTCCATCGAGGGGTGAGAGGGATTAAGGGTGAGCTATGCCTTTTTTGGGGGAGGAGAGGGAGAGAGGAGATATCTGCTGGTATAGGGGGGGGAGGGGGCGGTTGGGCCTTGGTGGCTGAGGAAGAGGGACAATCCCAAGAGGGAGAGTGGCAGGAATTTGGACATCACAAGGGTGGTAGAGAAGGGATTTTCAGACACCACAGGGGACAGAAAGGGAGGAATGGTGGAATATAAACCTTCTGTTTATATTTACGTTAATATCCCCCCTCCCTTTTTAGGGGAAAAATATTCTCTGTTTGTTTATATTCGAGAACATATGGTATATAGTCTCTTTTTTTTAGGTTTTGAGAAGACTTTGACTATATTTGATACTATTAGGAAGGAACATCTTATTTGTTAACACTTTGATTTTATTAAAAAAACTAAATATTCAATTGAGTTTCCTGACCCTATTTTGATTAATATTAGGTATATGGTTGATGCTGCAGACTTGGAAAAAGTAGAAGTTTCAAGAAACGAATTACACCAGCTATTAGACAAGCCTCAGTTGCATGGAATTCCAGTGAGTTTCTCAAATTACTTGTTTAATATGGAAATACATTTGTCACCAAGGGGGCAGATGTTCAGAAGCTTATTGTGCAAGCAAGACTAGTTGTAACCTATCTAGCTTGCACGTTAGTTCAGCCTCCAGTGCAGAAAAAGGCTCTTAGTGGCTTTAATCAATAGTGGTAGCAGCCACTGAAAATCCTATGCAAGTACATTTCAAGGATCTCATTAGAATTAAAATGAACACTTTGTTGTAATTGTTGTGATTGGTATTGCTTTAGCTCTTTGTACCCTGGTTTTATGATAACAAGGGAGGGGAAAGGGGTTTCTTATTACTTGAGAGAATCATTTTTCCTCTGTTGCTTTACTGCTTGATGTGACATGTGTTTGTTACAAGGAGGGTTTAAAAAATGAAATAAAAATTTATTGATGATAAAATTAATGAGCACTTTGTGTAATGCACAGCAAGGAATGCCCACCTTTTTACCGTGTAGGAAAGTCAGAGAATCGCATGAGCCTGACCTGCAAAATATACTGGGGGTCCAATGGACCTGTTCCTCAATTAAACAAAAAAAAAAATACACCCCACATTCCTGGTGGTTCAGTAGACCCTTTCAATCTTCTTCCCCCTCTCCAATCACAAACACATTATCCCTGGTGGTCCAGTGGCCTGGCTGGCTGGGACCCAAACTAAGCACCCTTCTCTCCTAAGTGGTAAGGAGGGAGTAGGCACTCCGGGCCTGCCTCTTTAAATTGAGTGTGACCTGCCTCTGTCTGGTGCATCCTGGGATGAACTGGGAGTGGCCTAAGTACCATATTCAGATAAATTCCTTATATGGTACTTAGGCCCCTCCTAGTTTGGGGGCTGGCCAGTCTACCCATCTAACCGTTTGTTGTTTTTTTTGGGGTGGGGAGGGGTGGGAAACAGAAGGGGGTGTTGAACTGGGAAGCCAAGCCAATGGGCCATCAGGGATACTGTGTTTGGGCTAAGGGGGAGGTTGGGGAGAGGTCTACTGGACCTCCAAGGATATTTTTGGGAGGGCCTGGGGAGGGGGTCAGGGTTTCCTGGACATGCACACAGGAGTTGTGCCTTCCACATGCTTTAAGAAGTTGTGAGCCCTTTAGTGACCAATGCTCAACACTAAAGGTGTGCATATAATGTACATGTTTTTTGTGTTGGGTATCGTGGTACATAGGCTTGTCGTGCCAGTGGGACTTGGGCGCATCTGAGAAGCGGAAAGCAATGCTTTTGGTAGTTTCACTACCAGCAAGGCCTCCCAAGGTAGACAGGTTTCAGCAGAGATGTTAGACTAATGATCCGGACAGCAGCAGATGGGCAGTTTTGGAGCGGAGGATCACGTTTGATGCAACAACGGCGACATCAAATTTATACTGCGCGGAAGAAAGGCCTGACAATCTACTTCTGTATTCTGCCAAGAAAACTTGATGATGATGAGATGACATAAAGAATTGATGTACTGTATAGTGCTGGAAGATGGTCCTCTAGGTTGGAAGGCACACGCCATGCTACTAGGGAAGAGCTGGTTATTACCCAGAATATTCCCAGTGTTTGTGAAGCTGACGGATCAAAGCCGCAAGGATGTTCTGATGCTGATGTTGCTGGACAGAAAAGGAAGATTAGAAACTAAAGATATTTTCAACATAGGAATATAGAACATACGAAGCATGAATCAAGAATAATTGGGAATTATTAAAGATCAAATGGAGAAAAACAAAATTGATTTGATAGGGATCTGTGAACTCAAATGAACAGGACAGGGTCATTTTCAGTCAAATCACTGTAGTCTTTGATATAAGAGAAACTCAACACCCCCTCCTGCTCCCCTCCCCACCAATGGTAATTAGGTGGGTAGGCCAAGGCAGCCCCCAAACTAGAAGGGCCTAAGCACCATATAAGGAGTTTCTCCTTATATGGTACTTGTGTGAGCAGGCTGGAGAGAGAAGAGATGAAGCAAAAACTTCTTAGCTGATTGAAGGAATTTCACAAATTTAAGATGGATTTGCCACGATGTGTTGTGCTAAAATATAAACAAGTGAATTGAACAGCTATTCATCTTATATTGTTGGTCTCCAACGTGCAGGCTCAGGACAGCATATGACCCCCCAAAGTCCTTCATTGCAGCCTTCAAACAGTTGGCTAAAATGCTTTTCAAATACTGTAAATACCTTAATTTCAATCTTGCCTACTTGATATAGAAATTGCAAACAATCTCTTAAAATGTCTTACTCAGGCATCTCATTATTTATGAAATTTGCTACTTTTGACTATTCAAAATTAAAATGAGTTTAAACTACTGTATATCCTTGAAGTGTTGTGGAATCAATATTTAGTATCAATTATTAAAGTCTGAGCAAGGCCGTTTACAAAATTAGTAGTATTTGTAAGCTTGAAATCTTTTGATGGCCTTTAGAGCTCCGATATTCACACTGCAGCTCTTTTATATGAAGCAGGTCAGAGACTTCTGTTCTATATATTCATTATCCATGGTTTAACTCGACAGCAAGGTACAGCTTTAGTTCTACATATTTTTACAGTGTTTAATTTGTACAGTACATAACATTGTAATTTTTATGAAAGGTATAATTATGATTCATAATGTTGCAAAATATTTCTGCCAGGTATTAGTCCTTGGAAACAAAAGAGATCTTCCTAATGCACTAGATGAAAAGCAGCTAATTGAAAAACTGTAAGTAATTAACTAATGTGAACCTGAAACTGTCATAATCTGCAAATACATTCCTGCTTCTTTATGAAATACATAGCCTGTTTGGTACTATAAGACAATCTTGGATGTATTTTTAAAATATTTTCAGGAGAGCTTTTTTTAAATGTGTACTTATATGTGAAATGCTACTACCAAGAAGGCTCATGGTGATTTACAAAAGAGAATAAATTTAATACAAGAACATGCATTATATTACTAATTTGTTTTCCTATATGTAAGTAACCAGATTATTTAATTGGGGGCTTTTTATACTACTGTATATTTTGCAGAAAGCAACTACAGGTGGCTTATCTTTTTCCTTTAATCACTTTTTGGCTATGGAGCATCTCCCCATTCCCCCTCATTGATTGATTGATATTTACTAAAAGAAAGGTAGGGGAGGTGTCTTTTGTAAAAAAATTTTATTGATTGCTTTTGTGTATATTTTTTCCATACAATTTCCATAAGAGAAAACACAAAAAAAAATGAGGAAGTATATTTAATACATTGCTTTTATGGTTATAGCTGAATGTAATCCTCACCAACCCAGCACCAATAATGTAAAAAGTACCTTCTCCTCCTCAGCTCCTTGGACTTTACCTTATTCATAAGCATGGCTGGGGTCTGATGCCAGAAGCCTCCATTCACAAGTTTGTGAAGATTTCCCCCCCCCCCCCTTTTAGCCTAATCATTGCAGTGACTTGCTCAGCCAGGGACCCTTCCAAAGCCCTACAGTCCTGGGTTTTAATTTCAGCCACCAAGTGTTGCTATTGCCAATAACTGGGTCCCTTCCTCAAAGGCTGTCAGGATTTTTGTTTGGGGGTTTGTTTGATTTTTGCATCTACACCAAAACCAAATTATATTAAACTGTTTTCCTCAAAACACTGGAAATCCCTATTTAAACATTCTGAGTTTATTTTGCCTGCATGTCTGTCTCTTCCTTTTTCTATAAAACAAACTTTTTTAGCTTGAATTAGAGAGTGACACAGGGACAAATATTTCCCCATCCTATCCCATCCCTGCAAGATCTTTCCTGTTGCTGCTCTTTTCCTACAAGCTCCATCCTCATCTATACAAGCCTCAAGAATGGGGCAGGAACAGCAGCAAAACTCACGGGGACGGAACAGGGAAATTGAGTTCCTCCAGGGACAGGGACAAATTTGTTCTCATGCCATTCTCTAGTTTGAATTTAGTATACAGGAGGAGCCTGTTCACTCATTGTCTCCAATAAGTCATTTGTCTGCTTATTAGCACAGTTTCCCTCTCCTGAACATTTACCTGTCCAGCCCTAACCCCAACACAGCACTTAGCTTGGGGAGGAGGGGATAGAGGGAACACTATGGCCCCGATTCACTAGTCACCAATCATCGCTAAACCTGTTTTCACAGGCCGATTCACTAAACGGCCTACCACCTATTTTATGATCCGATCTGATCCACCTATGCAAATTGGTGAGCCAGCAAGGGGGAATAATAATAATAATTTTATTCTTCTATACCGCCACAATCTTGCGACTTCTAGGCGGTTTACAATTAAGGAAGCTGAAAGTTCAGCGAGTTACAGTATGCAGATGATCAGAGGAAATACAGAGTGCAGAAGTTTTAAGAAAGCAAAAATATAAATATACAGTTTTGCTGAGCGAGGATATAGGTTATACAGTTTGCTAAGAAATTTCTGAGTGGACCTGTTAGGAAAAGGTAATCCATTTTAAAAAATACAGCGAAAATTACAGTATGATAATAACAGTTTATATAAATCGCTGAACCGTGAAGTTCTATGCGGACTTATGAGGGGAGAGGGAATGGATAAGAGATCGGGAGGACCTTTATTGTCTAGGTATTTCAGGAAGAGCCACGATCAGCTGATTGCAGGCAACAGATAAGTGGATTGGGACTTTTTTTTAAAAAGCTAAAAAATTGGCCCAGCTATTTTGTATGTGCCTTTTACACTCGCACAACATACACAGCAATAGCTACCTGTCTGAAAATTTTGCCTATTAAAAGATGGCTTTCCCTTACATGGAGTGCTCATTTTAACACTAATGAGCTTCTTGTAATGCATTTGTGTAGGGTTCTCGGTGGCTACTACCAGGAGAGGTAACAGCCACAGAAAACCCTTTTGAACATTGGAGGCTGAGCTTCCTTGCAAGTAAGATTTGGCTTTAACCAGTCTTATGTGCACAGAAAGCTTTTTTTTTTTTTTTTTTTATTAATAAATTTTTATTGAAAATATTTGAAATATACAAACCAGAGTGTGAATATCAGGGACTGCTCAAGAAAAAAATACAAACAAACATACAAAGGATCCCAGCAATAGATTCACAAAGCACAGAGAAAACCCAACAATACAATCAAGCCTCTGATACCCACCAATAACCAGAATTCCACAAACCTCCCCCCACCCCCAAGCTCCATAACCAGCAAAGAGGGACCTCCCGTTGTTTCTGCAGGAGAGCCCCCCCCCGGTCCACAACCCCCCCCCAGAAGTAAGCTCAAAGTAAAGAATCTACTTTGTCAAGTAGCAATGTCCAAGTCCGGGTATAAATATAGTAATGACCATGGCGCTTTGCAATAGAAAGTTCCATATTACTGATAAACCTAAGCTTTAAAGTTCGTGCACAGAAAGCTTTTGAGCAATGGGGCCTCAGTGGCAGGAAGAAATTTATTACATGCGGTTTTTCATAGGTCCGCCCCCTTGCAAGTCCTACTAGAAAGCCGATGTATTGATTAGATATTTATAATTCATAATTCAAACTACCAACCAATGTAAACACACCCAACCGTGTGGGACAGAACATACATGTATATCAATACCAGGTGTATATATTTGTAAACCACCTTGATGCCAATTGCTGGATGACAGTAAGATGGAAAAATTTTTGTCATTTGTCAAAGCTTTTAGTTTGTTTCAGAATGTGTGCTTTTTTGTTTTGTAGAAATCTTTCAGCTATTCAGGACAGAGAAGTTTGCTGCTATTCCATTTCGTGTAAACAGAAGGACAATATAGGTAAGAAGCTCATTAGTGTTCAAAGCTGACCATTTTTATAGGAACTTGTTTCAGATAGTCCTAAACTGTGTCTAATTTATTTACTGTAAATAATAACACTCATCTGCTATGCCTGGAATGCTATGTCTATAGCAGTCCCTACCTCAAAGGAGCAAGCCCCCCTCCTCCTATGTTCTTGAATCTTCCTGTGCTCAACTTGGTTCATAAGCATTTACACATGCATATCAAACACATAGGAAACCCTGACTTGTGAAAGTTTAGGATTTACCTATCCAAATCGATCATAAACATGTGTGGAAAGGGGGCATGTCTTGGGCAGGACTAGGATAACGTCAAAATATACGTGTGCATTTCTCTGCAATAGGAAATGCACATCTGGATCAGGGCCAGGCCTAATACTAGCCGACTGTTGCCCTAGGGTGGCAAACTTCAAGGGCAGCAGCATGATGCTAACACAGCTGGCAAGACAGTAGCAGCGCAATATTTTAAAGCCACTGTCAGCAACAGGCCTGCCATGTCCTTCCCCCCCTCCAGTGGAAAATTTTGTATCAGAGGGGCTAAGATGCAGCAGGCCTCATGTATGTGCGAGTGCTCAAAGGGTCACTGCCATGCAGTATTTTTCCTTTTGAGACAGGCTTGGCTGCAGGATGGAGGTAGGGTGGCTGGGGGGGAGGACAAGTATGTAGCTATAGATTCACCTCCGAGCCAGCCCTGATTTCTGCTCACCATTCTGAATGGCAGGATTTACAGCTGCTCCCAGGGACATCTACATTTTTAAATAATAATAATAATTATTTTATTTTTATATACCGCCAAAGCCATAGTAGTTCGAGGCAGTTTACAACAAGAGGAACTGGACAGTCAGCGAATGAAAATAACAATGGAGATTTTGGATACAGCGAGAAGAAAAAAAATAACAGTGAGGATTTTGGTTACATAAATACACAATGTGGGGAAACGATAAGATGTGAAAAGGGGTACAGTAGAGGGTTTAAGGGTTCTTGGTTACAAATCGGTTGAACAGGTTTGTTTTAATTAGTTTTCTGAACTTAAGGTAGGATGAGGAGAGTTTGATGAAGTTGCTTAGCCAGTTGTTTTGTTGACTTGCTTGGAAGGCTAGCGTTCTGTTTAGGAATCTTTTGTATTGGCAGGTTTTTATTGAAGGGTGGTTGAACAAACGTATTCTACGTTTGGGTCTGGTGGAACAATCAAATTTAAAGTGGGAGACCAGGTATAGCGGGGCCATGCCAAGGACAGATTTGAAACGAAGGCAGGCAAATTTGAACAGCACTCTTGCTTCTAGTGGCAGCCAATGGAGTTTTTGGTAGTAGGTGATCTCTTTACAGCACTCTATGGAAACATTAAGGGAGGGTGTCCCTCTCCCTCTGAAATCAATTCTACCAAATGATTGTTGAGTACATATAGGTATGCAGGGCTCTAAATGGCCCACATGTATCTTGGTGTCATTGATATTAGATGTTGACACTTTTAACATGCAGTGGGAACGTCCATTTTACCAGTAGGAAGGGCTACAACTCACTGGTAGAGCTGCTGCCTCTGCACCCAGAGGTGATGAGACCAAACACTGGTGCTGCTCCTTGCGACTCTGGGCAAGTTACTTTAATCCTCCAGTGCCCATCTCTATGAATGGCAACTATGAATGCCAAAGCCACAAAAAGGTGGTATATAAGTCCCCTTTCCTTACTTACATGTCCATTCCTGTATGTATTGTAGAAAAGGCTCTATGAGCTATAATCTTTTTTTTTTTTTTTTTTTTTTTTTTTTTTTCAATTTTTATTAGAATTTTATAATTGGAAACAGAAACAATATAACCACCACAAGTACACCTCACTGGGATAGAGCAACAACTCGATATGGAATACAGAGTAAACACATCTCCATCAAATCCCAGCCCCACGCCCCAACATATCATATAATAGAAAGAAAACAGTAAAAAAAAAAAAAATCATCATAATGAACACCATGTGGTAGTCCCATTGTGGTTCCTGCAAAGAGACTCCCAAAGAACCCCACAACCCACCCACCCACACAACGGAAAGAAAGGATTAAATAAGATGGAATATTTTTTCTCAAGTCCGCTTCTGCTGTTTATGAGCTATAATCTTATCCTTGTCACCCGGTTCGCCGACAACTGAGCACAAGACGGAGGTGCGCGCCGAAGAAAATTACAGTTTTTAGGGGCTCCGACAGGGGTTTTTGTTGGGGAGCCCCCCCAGTTTACTGAATAGAGATCGCACCGGCGTTGTGGGTGGTTTGGGGGGTTGTAACCCTCCACATTTTACTGTAAACTTAACTTTTTCCCTAAAAACAGGGAAAAAGTTAAGTTTTCAGTAAAATGTGGGGGTTACAACCCTCCACACCCCCCACAACACGGCGCGATCTCTATTAAGTAAAGTGGTGGGGTTTCCCCACACACACCCCCGTCGGAGCCGTAAAAACTGTAATTTTCTGTGGCGCGCACCTCCGCGTTGCGCTCAATTGTCTGTGCGCGCCTTTGTCCCGACGCGCTTTTGACCTGACACCTCGTCACCCACCTGGCAGCGCAATACTGCCTATAAAGCTGTTGGCAAAATTTTTCCTTGGGATTTTTAAGCACTGACATATTTTCATAATCTTTTGTTTCAGACATAACCTTACAGTGGCTTATTCAACACTCCAAATCAAGGCACTATTGAGAAGAAGCAGTGTCTTCACTGCCTCAAGCACATCAAGCCTGGCTGAATAACTGGCACAAGAAAAAGGGAATGAAGTCCGACACTAGCAAGACTCATACCTCATGAGATTTTGTTGAAAAGAACTTCAACTGCTCATCTGTGTCCTTTTTTTTAAAACAGTATCTGTTCTTTATCGCCTTAATATGACAGAAAAATGACTAGTTTTTTGGAGCCAGACTTTTTTCAAGTGAAAAACATATGCATGTATTATGTCTAGTGTTTAGTACGATGCCTTCCGATGTGGAATAAATGTAACGGAAATGAATATAGCAGCCCAAGTACTTAATGCGCAGTCATCTGTGTCTGAATGCCAACTTAAACATTCTCTTTGAATGTTAAGAACTTTTTGAGAAAATAGTTACTTTTAATGTGATGTAAATGTCTGTCCTGTTAATTGCCTTATATTCATAGCCTGATTATTATCATAATACCTCAAGAATAAAATGGGTCACTTATGTGTTTGTGTCTAAAATTTGATTTGGGTCTCTCTCTTTTAACAACACTAAGAACAGAAAAGGTTTTAAAATAAGTCCCTTACAACAAAGACACCAGTGCTGTTTTAGCAGGTGTGTTTTATGCAGCAGTATTTTACCAGCTGTCCTCAAAAAAATTTTTATTTTGAAAAAGGCTCTTATTTCGCCATTATTGTATACTTTTTGTCCAAATTTCTGTTCCACGCAATCCTAAATTCTCAGCAGGTTACAAAATTAAATTTTAATCTTTAAACACTTCACCAATTTATATTCCTGTAACACCACCTGCTTCACCAAAAGCTTTAAAAAAAAATACTGATATAAAGTAGAACCTTGATATAATGCATTGGCGTCCATAAAACGCCAGTGTGTTAAATACAGGGTCAATAGAAAACACAATTGAACAAAAAAATAATCTGCTGCAAAAGAACTCCTAAAGTTGAGTTTTGTTTTGTTTTTTTCACCCCAGCACTTGGAGCAACATTCAGCCTCCCTAGCATAGCTGGACATTGGCTAGTGTTTTTAATGTGGAGGAGGATATGGGTGGATATAGCCAGTCCAAATTGGAGTACTGACCTAGGAACTGTATGTAATTTAAAGAAAGGTGTAGAGGCTAAGACATGCTCACATTGTTGCATGGTGTGTTATAATGTACTATAATGTTAAATACTAAGAGGAGTGAGGGGTTGTACCTCTAAACCCCATTAATTTCACAACTGTTTAATTTTATAACTAATTTAAATTTCCCACTAAGAGGAAGATTCTCAAAATTTACCATGCCCTTAAGATGGTTGCTAAACCTGTTCAGCCGGTTTAGCATGCATGTATTTTAGCGGCCATTTATCAAAATGGCTTACTGTGGTCTTTTTCAGAGCTTTCTAACAGTCGCCGACTCTGCCATACAAATGTAGTACAATGAGGTCATTAATATTAAAATGGTAGTAAAATGGGCTCATCAATATTCAAAGGAGCACTCCAGATGCTTCTCTATCATCGCTGTGTGATTTCCCCAAGTATGGTGCCAGATTTTTGCGACCAAAAATCACCAACTGCTCTGCAGATGCTGGTACTGTGAAAATCGCATCTCGGGCATGTGTTTCTGGCTGCGGCTCATGATAACATTTGACATTTTAAAAAATGACAAGATTCACATGACTCATAGTAGGTTGTTTTTTTGTTGTGGGGGGATAAAAGCACGCTTGAGCACACGTATTATAGGCTTCTAAGGCCACCATCTCTAAATGACTGGTAGCAGCAAACAGACATCTATATATGCAGAGGATAGTGCTCTACAAATCTCAAAGGTTCATTCGCAAGAGGAGTGGCCTCCTCTGGGGTGGAAGCACCTTATGAGATTTGTAGATCGACAACCTGGTCCTCCCTTCATACTTTCACCAAATGCTACAGGGTGGACATAGCACAGGAAGATACTGCTTTTGGATCCTCAGTTCTATGAGCAGGCTCATATATCCTACCCTAGAGTTTGGCGACTGCTTAGGTATGTCCCTATGGTTCAGCATACCGTCCTTATTACACTGGAAAGAGAGATTAGGTTCTTACCTTGATAATCTTTTCCAGTAGCTAGGGGATGGTATGTTGAAGCCCCCACCCAGCTTTCTGACTCAAGCCTGTTCATAAGTGCTGAATGCTGGACATGTTCCTTGATACCAGCAACAATAGTAACAGTAAGATGCTTGAGCAGCTGGGCATATGATGGAAGGACATTGCAGATGGTAGGAGTCTGAGCAGTAGACAAGACTCTTGTTGCCACATCAAAGGCAGAAAAGACATAAATGCTGATATTTAACAGTAGTTCATTTAAATCCAAAAGCAGTTTCTACAGTATTTTTTATCATTGAATTAAGTTACCTATTGTCTTAGATGTGTAAGTTTTTACATTGATACCAGTCTCAAGTTTTTAGAGAATAAAACGGGGACAAAGTTTGTCCTTGTCCCCATGGTTAATGACTGGTACCTGTCCCTGTGTCATTTTTTTACTGCTAAACTACTAGAGCTCTGGTAATTTTTTTTTTTTTTTTTTTTGGGAGGGAGGGTGGAAGGTAGACCTGATGTGGGATTTTGTTTTTTTAAATATTACTCTTGTTAGTGTATGTTGGCACTCATGCTGCCAAAAATGGGGGCATTAGGGCAATAAACTGCAGATTATTTTAGTTTTATTTTATTGCAATTTATTAACTGCATTTATGAATAGATTCACCCAAGGCAATGTACAGCATAACAGTAATAAAAAGACCAAATTTAAACATAAATACAATGAATGAGGTAAAGTCAAAATCAGTAAGTTGAAACTTATTAATAGGACAACTATGACACAGTTTAAAAAAATATATACAGTCAAACCTCGATTTGCGAGTAACGTGGTTTGCGAGTGTTTTGCAAGACGAGCAAAACATTTGCAAAATTTGTGACTCGCAAAACGAGCAGTCAAATACCTTCTTCCTTCTGGGAGTGCGTCTTTGTTGTGAAGTCACCGGATCTGAGGAGGCACCTTCCTCCAGAGATGGGACGGTGCACGCGTTTGCTCGAGACGGGGCTATTTCTGTGCAGCTCGCGCACCTGGTTAGAACTCCTGCACTTTGTGCGTTTGGAGCTCTGGGAGGCGGGGTCAGCGCATGCGTGCAGGTTCGGCCAGTGCTGGTGGTGTTTACGTGGATGGCGCGTGTGTACAGGTCCGGTGGTGTTTTACGCTCCTGCAGGATGTGCACTGGGACGCTGCGGAGCCTAAGAAAGCATGGCGAATGCCGCCTGCGGATTCACCACTTCTGCTCCACACAGTGCCACACCTGCCTCTGTAGCAGTACTGAGCCCAGCTCTGGAAGCAATGGTGGCTGCTAAGACAGGAGCAGCAGTACCAGGGAGCCACCCAGGCTGCGGTCCTCTTCCTCCTCCTCTGGCGGCTCAGCATCTTTCTCCTTTTTATTTTATTCAGGTAAATTAGTTTTTGGATTATTTTATTCTGTAATTAGTTTTTGGGTTGTGGGACGAATCATCTGGGCTTCCATTATTTCCTATGGGGAAATAAGCTTTGATATACGAGTACTTTGGATTGCGAGCATGCTTCTGGAATGAATTATGCTCGCAAACCAAGGTACCACTGTACTTATTAATAGCACTGAAATTTAAATGAGAGAAATAAGATTACAGCTTTATGCATGGTTTTTTCTGACAATGCATACTTTTTAATGTAGCACTAATTTGCGTGCTTATCAACCTGGAATACTTTTTTAAAGTTTGTGGTAGAAGCCATGCACGCATTCATTAGTGTGGAGTTTTCTGTATTGCCCCCTAAATTAATTATCCCTCTTATCAAATAATGTCACTCTATAAAGCTTCACTTGTCTTATACAGGGCCCTAACCTACAAGACTAGTTTTCCTTTAACGTCTATTTTTCTAGTAATCTCCAACATGTTATATTGCTTCTTGAAACTGATGATGACTCATGCAAAAGAAACTAACAGGTTCCTCTTTGCTGCTGTCTTCTAGCTTTGGTTTACCTATAACTTCTTTTTAAGTTCGAGTTCAATAACCATAAGTGTTTTTCTGAGAAGTGTTTCTATTCTATTTCACAACCGTGCTGGTATATTAGTAATAGTTATACTTAGAGGGTTGGAAATGTTGAAGGCTGAAAAGGATTGTAAAGCAGGAGAAAGGGCACTGTCCAATTTTGACGTGCCAGTGGCTAAAATGGTAGATATTATTTATTCTGCTCCTGAAGACATGATGTTGGGAGAAAGCCAAAAACAAAGTTCAGGGTGGGTTGCTACGTTTCCTTTTTGTTGTGGGATATATTTATGGGGTGTCATTTAAAGACAGAATGAGACTCTACTGCTTTCAGAAAAGAAGTAAAAAATATCCATGGGTAGGGCCAATCCATCTTATGTGATCTGGTCGGGTATCTGATGGATTGGATTTATTAAATTTGATATACCACTTTTACAAAAGTATTAAACAGTGTACAATAAAACAAATGTGTAACGATCTTGAAGTCATACATAACAATAAAGCTCCAAGAAAGGCCTTCAGACAGTCAATTCAGTAAAACATATAGCTGATTAACATAATAATGCTGAAACAGAATTGTCTTAACCAATTTTTGAAAAGCAGAATAGGGCAAATCAGTTTGAAGTTTGGTCAGCTAAAAATTCCAAAGTGTCAGACCTGCTTAAGAGAGAGCTCTATTTCTGGTTGAGGAAAGTTTTACTACCTTTAAACTAGGCGGCTGGAACAAATTGTTTTGTGATGGTCACAATGTTTTTGAAGGAATATACTGAAACAATTTCTGCAAAAAGGACTCGGGTTGTCTCATGTACTTGTATAGTACCTTAAAAATTAAGCATAGTACCTTGAATTCAATGCATTTAGAAATGGGCAACTACCGTATTTTCACTCATATACCGCGCACCCGTGTAAAACGCGCACACGGGTATAGCGCGCGGGGAACTGTAATTTATGTAAATAAATTTTTATATACCGCGCACACCTTTATACCACGCATGCTGCCCGACTCTCCTCTGGCCAGCCCGACTCTCCTTTAGCCCGCCTCGACTCTCCTCTCCCCCTTGAAGTCCTGTCCCCACCCTGAAAGCCTGATGCCCCCCCCTGATGTCCGATTCACCCCCCCTCCCGCAGGACCGCTTGCACCCGCACCCCGAAGGACTGCTCGCGCTGGAACACGCACCCGCACCCCCACAGCCTTCCCCCCCCCCCCCCCCATCATGTAGAAGTTTCCTACCGTCGTCCTGCTGCTTCCTCTGCCGGCGGTCCTGCCCCTTCTCTTAGCCCTGCGTCTACGCTGCTTCCTCTTCTGGCGGTCCCGCCCTTTCTCTGACGTCAGAGAAAGGGCGGGACCGCCGGAAGAGGAAGCAGCGTAGACGCAGGGCTAAGAGAAGGGGCAGGACCGCCGGCAGAGGAAGCAGCAGGACGACGGTAGGAAACTTCTACATGCTGGGGGGGGGGAGGCTGTGGGGGTGTGAGCGGTCCTTCGGGGTGTGGGTGCGTGTTCCAGCGCGAGCAGTCCTTCGGGGTGCGGATGCGAGCGATCCTGTGGGGGGGGGGGGGTGAATCGGATGTCGGGAGGGAACTATGTAAAAAAAAAAAGGGGATAACACGCTCACGTATATAACGCGCATGGTTTGTAAAATCGTGTATAACGCGCATGTTATATGCGTGAAAATACGGTAATGCAGCTAGTCCAACTGTATTGCTGCTAGTGGGAGGGGGAATACTGCAATATTGTGTTTTTAATTGCTAAGTACAGACAGGTTCCCTGGAGTCCTGCAGAGCTTCTCTATCCCTTAGGACTGAAAGATGTGATAGTAAAACAGACACCCCCCCTACTGGCAGACTGTAAGTGGAGGACTGGAGGGAACAGTGGAAGAAGAACAGGACTCCCTGCAGAATGACAGAAGCTGTTGGGGGCAGGGGATTTCCAGGAAGAAGGAAAATGTAATTGCTGGAGGCAGGTGGGGGGAAGAGGGGAAGCTTTTGCAGGGGGTAGGGGAGGAATAAGAGAAAAGAAGGGGGTGAGAATAAGCTGGATGGTGTCATTAACTAGTAAGGCAAAAAGAATGACTTGCCGGACAACCTGAGAGGGGGCAGAGGGAGATGAGATGCTGTGGATAATGGGATGTTCTCACTATCTTGGGCAAATCAATCCCAAAGACCTGCTCCTAGTCCTTTGTATTCTGTCTTTGCACATGCACACCTACCATTCAAAAGGAAGAAATTGTATTAAGTTAGATTTAATATGGTTTACACAGGGTGACTAATCAGTTCACGAGAACTTCCTAAAAAATTTTTTTTATATAAGGAGTTCACCTGGGTATATTTTCAGCGCAGAAAGCGCTCTACAAAGTTTTACCCACAAACATCACCTTCTGTCACCCCGTGAACCTTTTAACTGCAAAAGTGCCTTTTTTATATATGAAAAAATAAATAATAAAATGCCATGTGCAAGTTTAGAATCAAAGAAATCATCAGTGTATCAATAAAAACGTTCAAATCAAACAGTGCTTGATAATAGCAGTTTCCTCCACTAAATCAAATATGAAGGAAAACTTAGCTTTCATGAGTCCGCAAGGAGTCCAAGCTCTCTCTTTTAGGGGGGTGCCTCAGCCAAATGCCAACTATCTTGGGAACTTTCTCCCGGGAATCTCTTCCAATTGCTGGTGTACTGGCAAAAAAAATCTGACTATAACACTTAATTACACATTATTTTTCTCTGAAGAACAATTTACCTTTTTCCTAACATCTGAGCAAACCTTTCCAGAGAAACTAGTTATAAAGGAACATTTCTTAACCCCAACTGTGGAAGCTAGGACGATGACGATGTTCAGACAGGCTAGTTTGCCCAGATAAATTACTTTTAAAATTGCTCTCTAAAGATCATTATACTTATTCCATGTGCCACTAGAGGGAAGACAAAGCACGGGAATCTCATGTAACACAACTATGGCTAAAAGTCCCTTCATTTTAATATTCCCTTTCCTGGTTTAAAAACACATACACATACATATTCATTTTACTCTTAATTTTCTTTGGTCGCTATTGTTATTGCAAGATGGATTAGGGTTACCATATGGCTCCAGAAAAAGAAAGATGAATTGAGGCATCCAGGTTTTACTTTCATTGAAAGCAGCGGAAGTAAGGAGGACAGATTGAGACATCTGGGTTTTACTTTCATTGAAAGCAATGGAAGTAAAACCTGGAGGATTCAGTCTCTACTTCTTTTGCTGGAGCCATATGGTAACCCTAGGATTACCCCTCCGGTTCATCCGTTTCTTTGATTAGTTGTTACTTGATGTCAGGATTTTGTTCTGCAGTGGAGGAGTGGCCTAGCGGTTAGAGCAGTGGCCTCGGCACTCTTGAGACTGTGAGTTCAATTCCCTCTGCAGCTTCTTGTGACTCATTACCCCAGGTAGAAAATAAGTACGAGTCCAATATATGAGTATGTAAACTGCTTTGATTGTATAAACCATACAGAAAAAGTGGTTTACATAGGGCTACCATACGCCTCCAGGAAAAGGAAGCTAGGTTGAGACATCTGGATTTTACTTCCATTGCTTTCAATGGAAATCAGACCCAGATGCCTCTATCCAAGTTCCTTGTTTTCAATTAAAGTAAAAACCTAGATATCTCATTCCAACCTCTTTTTTTTTCTGGAACCATTTGGTAACTAAGTATACAAGTCTCATCCCCTTTTGCTTTCAAATTCTTTTTACAGAAAGTATAAAGCATTCCTCTGTCAGTGAAAGTCCCTAATAATGAATCTTGAGGGGGACTGGGGAGGTGCCTTGGTGCTACAGCTTTTTTTTCTTTTTTTGGGGGGGGGTCATACCTGCTTTATCTATTAATTAGATGTGTGCATACTTACAAAATTATTCACTGGGCCTATTTTATACAGGTGCAGGCTTTTCATGATGGCTTGGTTAACTCCCCTATGTGTGTCAAATGTAATCGAGCATCCAATACATTTTCTCATGCCTTTTGGCATTGTCCTAAAATTCAATATTTCTGGAATGGTATTCTTGCTTACTTGGGTACTTTATGGGGCACTCAAGTATTGGGTTCCCCTCAGGGTGCTCTGTTTGGTAAGGAAGCTTCTTGTGGGTTTTTTGGGAAGGGACGCTGCCTCTTGTTTCAAAAGGCCTGCATGGTGGGCCATAAATGCATTATGCAGCCTTGGGTACAGGATACTCCTCCAAATTTTTGGCATTGGAGGAATCGGCTCCACCCCCTTTTACTCATTGAGACTTGGGACGCCCATAAGCCTTCTAAACGCCAACAACTCTTCTTACAGGTTTGGGAGCCTTACCTTAACTCTTTGCCACATAGGGAGAGGAGCCTGATTCTGAATGACTTACTGAATGTGATGTGTTCTCCTTCTGTTTTTTTTGGGTCATCTTCTATCATGGGGTGGAGGGGTTCTTTGTTTTGGTAGGGAAAGGGGGGGTGTCTGATGGTTCTGGCTGTGAGTGGGTTATTGTATTTTATAACGTTTGATGGAATTGTATTGTGCTCACTATTTTGCTTTTGGAGTTGAGTCACAAGAGTACGGACTTTGCTCATTGTGTTTGGATCTTCTTTGGGGTTTGGCACTGTTCTTATTTTACTGTACCTGTTTCTGATACATCAATAAAAAACATTCTGAACATAATTAGGAGTGTGCAGCCCAAAAACATTTATTTACTATCTTTTCCTGTGTCATTTACAAGCTCTTCATTATCTTTTTTTTTTTGGTCAGGGGAGTAATTATGTTGCCACTGTGCACTCTTCTGGAAAATAAAAAATATATTGATTGGAATGTGGTATACAGCCATTCACAATCCATCATGGTGGTCAGTCCAAATATAAATGATACTGTCAGTATATATTGTAGCTAAATTACATCTTTTCACTCCTTTGAGATTTTAATTATTGTCCCTTTTTCTACCTAGTTGTTACCTTCTGTTTGTCTGTCTTGACTAGGCTAAGCTCTCAGAGCAGGACTGTCTCATATGTATCTGTCTAGTGCTGCATATTACTTATAGCACTATATACATGTTTAATAACAGTCATAGTGTGTTTTACTTCATTTCATCTAGCTAGATATTTAAACTGTCTTTACAAAAACCTTGAGGCAAGATTAAAAAGCACACAGTCATAAATACATACAAAATACACAAAAATCAGACAAAAATCTCCCTTTCTATTCCCTCCTATGTCCCAAGTTAGTGCCCCCTTCCTCCCTCCCTTGTGTCCCAAGTTCATGCCCCCTCCCTTCCTTCTGTGCCCTGAGTTCATGCCCCCTCGCTTGCTTCCAGCCTTTGTCCCAAATTTGTGCCCCTCCTATGTCCCAACGTGCTCCTCCCCCCTCCTTTCTTCTTTTGTCCCACTATTATGTCCCTTCCCTCCCTTGCTTTCTCCATCATTTTCAAATTCGGCTGCATTTACTACAAAGTCGCTCCTGGCCAAGCACCTCTGAACTTCATTTCAACTTCTCAGAGAAATCCCAGAAAAACTAATGCTTTTTTTGTATTTCTCTCCCCCCCCCCCTTCGGGGCCTATTGCTTCCCACCCACTGCCCCCTCTTAGTTCAGTATGGCTCCCACCTTGGTCTCCAGTATCTCTCCTTTTCCCTTCTATCCAGCATCTTTTCCCATTTCTTTCCCTACCTTAATCAGTCTCTCTCTCTTCAACTCCCCAAGTTGGTCCAGCATCTATCCCTATCCCTCGCCCTCTCCTCTTTCCATTCAATCCTGCTTCCCTCTCCCCTCTTCTCTTTCATGGTCCATCAGGGCAGGACTTTTCTCTCCCTCTTGTCCACAGGTCCTTAATTTCCCCCCTACCCCCAATTTCACTGTTACTCTATCTACCTTGACTGATGCTAGTATAGAGGCGCCACATGATTGAAAGTTGCTGCTCAGGGCCTCAGTTCTTCCCTATGACATCCGGGTCACACAGAGCAGAATGTTGCATCAGAGAAGGCAAGACGCATCATTTTGTATTTACTATATCTTAATTTAAGCAAATATCATGGAGGTGGAAGCATTATTTTTCATTCAACCCTCACATAACTATCACTATATGCATATTGTAATTTTAAAAATTCACAGAAATAAGATGAGAAGCAAGACAGCAACAAGCGCATCTTAAGAGAACTCCGCACGCCACTTCAATTAACATTTGTCAAATTAGAAGTTTGTATTAATTTTAAAAATGTGCTGCCAATTGTTCAACAACCGGTACTCCATTTGAAAGCTGGATCTCCATCATCTACAATGCCCTAGAAACTAGGCTAAACAGCACATCATAGAATAACTATTATTCATTGCACAATACTTACACGAATGCACATTATAATGTAGTACTCTACTTAGAAACTGCCTGGAGCGAAGGAGGATCAGAGGAAATGCTTCATTACTGGGAGGATGGTGGATGTTTTGCACAGACTACTAGCACAGGTTACAGGAAATAAAATAGATGGGATTAAAGTATGCATGGAGGGAATACAAAGGACAGTCCTAGGAGAAGACGAGGGTGAAAGTGTGGATGAAAGGCTAGTCCGGGTATGGACATGCATATGTGGGAAAGCAGAGGGCCAAAAGTGGGTTACAAGAAAGCCTATCTCCACCAAGTAGCAGTGGCACAACCACATGTGGGCCTAGGCCCACCCAGCAGTGGCACAGAAGTGATGATAATAATAATAACAACTTTATTTTTATTTACCACAAAACCATAACAGTTCTAAGTGATTCACAATAAAGGAGAAAACTGACAAGCAGCGAAGTTACAAACAGCAACAGAGATATAACACCGTGATTATGAAGTTACAAATTTATCGAAGAGATAAGTCTTTACTGTTCTTCTGAAGGATTGGTAGGAAAAGCTTTTAAAACAGTTTCACTTAACCAATCATTTATTTTACCAGCTTTGAAATGAAAGAGTCCTGTCCAGGAATCTCTTGTAAAAGACAGCTTTTCAACGTAGGAAAGGAAAACAAGTGAGATCTATGAGTGCATCTGATGATATGAGCAAAATCAAAATGGTAGAAAAGATAATTTGGAGCCAAGCCAGTTAAAGTTTTGAAATATATATAAGCAAGCTTGAAAATAATTCTGTCCTCTACTGGTAGCCAATGCAATTTGTTATAATAGGGGCTAATGTGATCTGTTTTTTTTTCAAGCCAAAAATAAGGCGAACTGCCGAATTCTGAATGATGCTCAATCTTTTGATAATTCTCATACGATCCAAAGTATATTGTTACAATAATCAAGGTTACTTACCCCCTCTTCTACGAAACTGCGCTAGCAGTTTCTAGTGCAGAGAGCCACGCTAAATGGCCCGCGCTGCTCCCGACGCTCATAGAGTTCCTAAGAGCGTCGGGAGCAGCGGGGGCCATTTCAACGTGGCTCCCTGCGCTAGAAACTGCTAGCACAGTTACGTAGAAGAGGGGGTTAGTATTAAAGACTGAACCAACTGTCTGAAATTACTGAATCAAAATTTTTTTTTGATAGTGCGGAGTTTCCATAATGCAAAGAAACATTTTTTAACCACCGAGTCAATGTGCTCATCAAAGGTTAGATGATGATCCAAAATAGCTCCAAGTATTTTAATAGTGGTATTTCTCGGATAAACCAGGCCATTCAATCTCAGTACGGTCTCTTTGATTTTGTCAATTGGACTAGCCAAAAATATTTTTGTCTTGTCGGAGTTAAGTTTTAACTTAAAACCTATTGTCCATTGTTCAACCTAAGTACGAATGAAATGTAATTCTTTATCTCTAAAGATAATAAAGTGATGGGAATTATGAGGGTAATATCATCCGCATAAATGTAAAATTTCAAGTTTAAGGTAGACAACCGGTTTCCCAGTGTGCCTGGCAGGGATTTCCAAGTCCACTGATTGAAGACTCCCAGTATCTCTCCCTCCAGGATACCTGGGGCAATGGAGGGCTATGTGACTTGCCCAGAGACACAAAGAACTGTGATGGAAATCAAACCCAGGTTCCCAGGCTGCTGCACTAACCATTAGGCTACTCCTCCACTTCCTACCAGCTGAAGATTACTGGCATCTCTCTCTTCTCTTCTCTCCCCTCCTCTCCTCTGCAGGCATTCTGGGTCTTCCCTCTGACCTGGTTTTGCCTATGTGGAGTTGCATCAGAGGGAAGACTCAGGACCAGCGTGAGCAGTAGGCACAAGTTGCTGCTCACTGCTGGCTAAGAACTGAAAGATTTAAATTTTCCTAGTTTTAATAAAATATTATTTGAAACCTATTGTCAGATATTACACATGACAGACTTTTAGGGGAGGATAGAAGGCAGGAACTACAATTTAGATAGGAAAGCACATAAAAAGGAAAAAACACCAGGAAGTGGTCAGGAATTAACTAAAAGTAACTGTATTTGTTTAGGCCTAGACTATAATTATGATGAAGAGAGTTTGTCTACCTAAGTATTATTGATATCTTTCAAAAGTGTCTGTATAAAGGAAGCATTTGAGGGAGTCTTTAAATTTCTCTAGGGTAAGATTCTTCTCTAAGGTAAAGTGGTAGATGGTTCCAAATTTGGGGAGCAGTTATCGAGAAGATTTCAGTACGTCTTGTGTTTAAAACCTTTAATGAGGGAATAGCTAAGAGGTGTTGATTTGTGGATCTGAGTGTTGGAGGTAGATTTGAGAGACCCCAGAAAACCTGCGGAGGAGGAAGAATGCCAGGCAAGTGTGCAGGGTTCTTGTACCTATCCATTTTTGGCTCAGGCCCAACCAAAATTGGGTGTCTGGCTGTGCCCCTGGCCACAGGAGTCATCAGGGGAGATCCCAGAGAGAAGAGAATTCCTGTCCTAGAATGGAAGAGAGATGGAACTGAAGATAGTGAGAGTCAGGCTCATGACCCAGTGAGCATAAAGGGGTAGGACCTGAGCCACAGGTGAATCTTGCTAGCCTTGCCCAACAGGGGTCTGTTGTGACTTGCACTGTGAGATGAATTTATCCTAAAAGAAAGAGGGGCTCGTTCCAAGTGGCTGCGTCTTGTGCTGAGGAGAGGGCATAGGGCCTGTGAAAGGTGTCAGCAATGAAAGGATTTTCTGAGAGGTACTAGCATTGTTCCAAGTGTTGGGCCTAGCGAGTGATTTGCACCCTCTACAACATGGAATGTGATGGAGGAGATAAGCTAGGAAGACAGGAAAAAACACCCGAACTGTGAAAAATCTGGACTCCTTTATGCAGTGGCGTAGCAAGGGGGAGGCGAGGGGGGGGGGGATGAAGGAGGGGCAGTTCACCCTGGGTGCCATGTTGGTGGGAGCCCCGGCACCTCTCATCCTCTCCACTTTTTCCCGCTCCTCACCACGCGCGTGCCCCCTTCTCTCCTCCCGTACATCTAGTTGTTCACTGCCGCAACAACTTCAACGTGTTCCTCGCGACTGTGTCAGCTCTCCCGCTGACATCACTTCCAGGTCCCATGTATAGGAAGTGACATTATCAGAGGGAGAACTGCTGGGGGGTCGCGAGGAGCATGTTGAAGTTGTTACTCACAGCGGTGAACTAGAGCAGTGGTCTCAAACTCGCGGCCCGCCAGGTACTATTTTGAGGCCCTCGGTATGTTTATCATAATCACAAAAGTAAAATAAAACAGTTTCTTGATCTACAGTCTCTTTAGCTATAAATGACAATATTATTATTAAGACTTGGCCAAAAGGAAAGATTTATAAACTATGAAGAGTTTTACCTCATGCAAAATTGTTATTTCTTTAATAAGAGATTAACTATTTTTTTCTGCGGCCCTCCAAGTACCTACAAATCCAAAATGTGGCCCTGCAAAGGGTTTGAGTTTGAGACCACTGAACTAGAGGTACAGGGAAAGGGAACGGGGGTGTGCACGTCAGGGCAGGAGGGATCAGGGAAGGAGCGGGGGGGGGGGGGGGAATGAGGGCAGGAGAGGGGCACCTCTGCTCCAGATGCCTGTCACCCTTGCTACACCACTGCCTTTTTGTAACTATCCAATTACTTTCTTACACTGTACCTGTAAACTGTACATTGGGCTTCTTTTACGAAGCCGCGTTAGCGGTTTTAGCATGTGTGATTTTTCATCATGCACTAACCCCCGCGCTAGCCAGAAAACTACCACCTGCTCAAGAGGAGGCGGTAGCGGCCCAGCACGGCTGCTGGTTTAGCGCACGCTATTACGCGCGTTAAACCGCTAACGCACCTTTGTAAAAGGAGCCCATTATGTATGTTAGCCTGTAACCCATTCTGAGCTCTTTGGGGAGGTTGGGATAGAAAAGAAAATAAATAGATAAATAAAATGTTTGATGGTTTGTTTTTATTTTTTCTAATGACATACAGTATATATATTTTTCAGTTTAGGGAGAGCCCAATAAATGGGTAATTTTTGTTTTAATTTACTATTATGCAATTTTCTGATACAAAGGGCTCCTTTTACAAAGCTGTGCTAGCAGTTTAATTGCACGCACCAGATTAGCGCGTGCTATGCCGGAAATCTACCGCCTGCTCAAAAGGAGGCGGTAGCAGCTATTTAGCGTGCGCTATTCTGTGCGTTAAGGCCCTAGCGCAGCTTTGTAAAAGGAGCCCAAAGTGACAACTCACCCTCAGTCCGAAAAAAAACTCCCCCAGGTCCTCTAAACCCTTTCAATCCCAATCAACCTACCTTCCCACCCATTATTTTGTGCCTCTTCTTTGCTCCCAAATCACTTTTAAATATTCTAACTTATCACACTTTGGTGCAGGTAGTAAAACTTAGAAAGAAAAAAAAAAAAGTTCCAAAATCTTCTGTGAAGAGTAATTTTGCTAGACGTGAGTGGCGTTTCCCAGTTTGGGGCCAGCTGACATCAAGCTGTTGTTATTAAAGCAGTAATCATATGTCTGGTAACCCAGGAAGCAGGAGCAAAAGATATACTTTAGACTCCCTAGGCAGCTGAAGACCTGCGATTTCACAAAGCATTCTCCTGCAGCATTTTCAAAAGGTCTGGATCTTAGGGCAAGCCCATCGATTGTCTTTCAGTGTATTCCAATGCCATTAGCCCTACCAGCATCCATCCCCGTCCTTTGGGTTGATTATTGTGGATCCTCTGCATGGCCATGTTTCATGGTAGTCCTATGATTAAGTTTAAATTTGCTGATTTTGAATTTACCTTATTTATTGTACAGTAGAATCCCAGTTAACTGGTAGTCAACCAACCGGCAAAAAAAAAATAAACAAAAAACGCCGGCAAATAAAAAAAAAAATTGTCTCCTGCGCTCCTGACTCAACAACCCCCCCCCTCCTTACCTCCCTCTAGCCCCCGATGAAGCGGCAGCTGGTCCTGATTCAACAACCCCCTCCCTCAAAGCGGCAGCACTGTAAACAAGCTGTTTGCAGCCAGCCTAGGCAGGGCCTTTCCTCTGCCATGTTACTTCCAACATAGCAGAGGAAAGGCCCTGCCTAGGCTGGCCACAAGCAGCCTATTGCTTCTGCTGACTGGATGCCACTGCTACTTCATGAGAGCTGCAGGTAAGAGATACCAGCTCTACAGAGTGAGGGGGCGGGGGTCCATCAAAGGCCAGACCTGGGGGAGGTGGACCAAAAGTGTGGGGGGGGGGAGGGGAAGAAGAAAGGGACATGGATGCTGGACCTGCAGGGTGAAGGGCAGGAGAAGAGAGATAGATGGATGCTGGACCCATAAGTGGGGGGCAGGGGGAGAGAAAGTGACCCAGACCAGAAAAGTGTGGATACGGAGGAAGAGATGCTGGACCTGTAAGCGGGGGTGGGAGATAATAGAGAGAGGAAGAGAGAGTGACTCAGACCAGAAAGGTATGGTATGGGGTAATGTGCCAGAAATGCATGAAATCAACACGATGATGTCTTGCACCTATGTGATGTCATCATGTCGATGTTATGGATGCCTACCAGCCATTGCCCTGATCCTCCTATTAACACCAGTAGGGGGTGGTGGTGCTGGAGAAGGAGCGGTGTGGAGAGGAAGCCCAGCACCGAGTGACTGCCTACCATGAGAGGCATGTCCTGTAAGCAGTCAGCTGGAGCCTCTCCTTTTATTTTTGTTTTGTAAATCTTTATTAGTTTTCAATTATTAACTGCAATACAGTGAATTTAAACATAAACGAATCAAACAAAAGCACTATAAATATGCAAATATTTCAAAAACAAACATTTTCACCCCCCCTCCTCTCCTTAACCAATGAAAATAGAACCACATGTATAATTTCAATAAATTAGATACACTGAATAACAATGTTTTCCCATCTCCCTCCCTCCCACCCTGGATGTGTAAGGAGGTCAGATAAAAATAAAAGGTATATGACAGCTATTGTGACTCAATAAATGATGTCAATGGGCTCCACACCATTTTAAATGCACTACACTTCCCCCTCCCCATTCGCGGTTTCTCCATTTGCGGTTTCAGATAATCACAATTTTTTATGGGGAGGGGGAAAATAAAAAAAACAGTCTAAACTTTTTAAAACCCCATATTTTTTCCTTCCCTGCCGCCTTCCCGGCCTTACCTGGTGGTTTAGAGGGCTTTCGGGGCAGGAGCAATCTTCCTACGCTCCTGCCCCGTGCAGATCGCCATGAGGAAATGGCTGCTGGGAGTTCCCGTAGTCTCTAGAGACTACGTCGGGAACTCCCTACAGCCATTTCCTCATGGCAATCTGCATGGGGCAGGAGCGTAGGAAGATCGCTCCTGCCCCGAAAGCCCTCTAGACCACCAGGTAAGGTGGCAGGGAGGTGGGGGTGGGTCAGAGCCGGATAATCGCGATTCGGCTCTGCCCGTATCCCCTGCGAATGACGAGGGAGAAGTGTACTATATCCAAAAATTTCTGCATTCATTCTTTCATATTTGTAGCTAGAACATAGGTTTGCCCACCAGAAAGTATAATTAAGTCGATCATAACTCTTCCAATTGCGTGTTATCATCTGCATGGCTATTCCCATCATTATTAAGAAAAACCAGCTTTTATAGCGATCCAAAGAAGGTTTAACATGTAATAGAGTACCACAACTTATGGCTTCATAAGTCGGTGGTATTGATGACCCAAGTACTACATTGATTTGTCCCCATATCGACTTCCAAAAATTAAGCCTCAATGGACAATAGAATAACAGGTGATCCAAAGTTCCTATATTAACATGACAATGCCAGCATCTATTAGATTTAGAACTGTCTAACTTTTGCAAATGAACTGGGATCCAAAAAATCCTATGCAACAAGAAAAAACAAGTTTGCCTCATAGATGCTGACGCTGTACATTTCAACCTCCAAGCCCAAATTCGTGGCCATCGAGATGCAGAAATATACTGCTTTATCGCCATGCTCCAAATATCGCTAAGACTATTTTTTGGTTTTTTATTCAAAAATTAATTTATACCATCGGGCGGCCTGATGTTCTAGAAGATCTGTCTGGAAGCATAGGATCTGCAAGCCATAATAAGTTTTAAAGTTTTGCCAATCAGGGAACCCACTCTGAATGGCCTGCTTCAACTGCAACCACCTATAATTTTGAGACTTTAAAATACCAAATGATTGTTGCAGTCGTGAAAAATCAAGCAGCCTCCCATTAGATATAACGTCATCTAATGTACGAACATCTGCCTGCATTCAATTCTTCCATGAGATCCCAGCACCGCCTATTTGAATCTTGGCGTTTAGCCATAAGGAATGAAAAGTAGATTTCTCAGTCATATACAAACGATCAGCCGTTTCTTCTTCCAGTCAAGTAGAGCAAAAGTCATTTCAATATTTGCAAGGAAGGATTCAATAGACCACAAGGGCACAGTTAGTAATCAGCAGCGTGTAGTCAAAAGCCGGCGACATTCTGTGTGCAGCGTGTTTTTGCAGTTTCTTCCTTTGAGTGGTAATACCAGCTACCTATTGCTGAGACAAGTTCCCTGATGCAGCTCCGGCGAAACACGGAAGTTCCCTGTCGGGTCTTGTGCTAACGGCATTTGTTTAGCACGAAGTTGAGCCTTTGATTGTGCCAGGCTTTTGGGGATACTGGCAGCATCAGTGTTTGTTGTTTTTGAGGCAGTTTTTTGCTTTTGACTGCACGCTGCTGATTACTAACTGTGCCCTTCCTTGCAAATATTGAAATGACTTTTGCTCTACTTGACTGGAAGAAGAAACGGCTGATCATTTGTATATGATTTAAGAAAGTGGAATTCCTCCTCAATGGATTTTAAAAATGCAACTCATCCTCTTCATCACAGAACTGATCTAGGCATCGCAGGCCCAAGCCTAACCCCCTGTGTATCATTTCTCTCGATATATCCAGGCAAGATCTTACGAAAGGTCAATTTGGACATTCCCTTTGTACCTTGCAGTTTTTTTTGTAAGCTTTCTACACACATAATAAATGAGTCCTGAATACTTGCTATTCTCCCTAATTCATCCCTCCTGGACCATAAAGAGGTAAACATCCAGGTTTTCACCATTGCATTTTCTATGCAGACCCACTGCTTTGAAGATCGCCTATACTGTTCTGCCACCACCCTCAACTGGAGGTTACTCAGGTCTATGTAGGACTGGCTGTGGGTGATAATGTGGTCTTTGAGCTGTCAAGGGACCCTTTATTCTTTGTGTTAAGGATAGGGAAGCTGGAGAAATGGTCAGTGGTCTTCATCATAAAGCGTATGGGGATAGACTTAAAAGAACTCAATATATTTGGAAGAAAGGTGGGAGAAGAAAAATATGGTAGAGATGTTTAAATACCTCCATAGCAAAATTGCACAGTAGGTGAGTCTCATTCAATTGAAAGGAAGCCCTGGAATGAGGGGGGCATAGGATGAAAGTGAAAGACTCAGAAGTAATCTAAGGAAATACTTCATCAGGGAAAGGGTGGTTGACACAAAGACTGAACCTGAATTCAAGAATATCGGCTTAGCCGGCTACGTATTAAACCCAGAAATTCAATAGAGAATTTGTCCCCATCCCTGCAGGATCTCAGTTTCCCGTCCTATCCCTGCGAGCTCTGTCCAGATCCTTGCCCTATTTCTGCAAGCTATGTCTTTATCCGCACAAGCCTCAAACACTTTAAAATCATAAGTGTTTGAGGCTTGTGCAGTTAAGGCAGAGCTTACAGGAATGGGACAGGGACAGAACTCATGGGGATGGGACAGGGCAAACTGGTAAAATATTAAGGGGCCAACATTCAGACCACAGGAGGCAAGCCAACTAACTTACTCAGTCATCGCTGACAGTGGATATTCAATGTTGGATTGTTTACATCAGGGGTTTCCAGCCTTTTGGCTTCCCTGGACCGCATTGGAAGAAAAAAAATTGTCTGGGGCTGCACAAACACTAACGCTAGCTGATGAGAAAAAAAAAAAAGGTTGAGCGGGTCCCAAATTTGCAATCATTAATATAGAAGACTAGTCATTAAGCCCGTTACATTAACGGGTGCTAGAATATATGTCTGTCTGTCTTTCTGTCTCTCTCCCTCCCACTGTCTCTCTCCCTGGCCCCCTTTCTCTATCTTTCGGTTCCTCTTCCTGCCCCTGTGTCTTTCTTCCTTTCTTTCTGTCTCCCTCCCTCCTGCTGTCTATCTATCATTCTTTCCCTGCATTTCCCTCCCCCTACAGGTCCCTGTGCAGCAGTAGCAACATTTTCCCCCACCCCTCTTCCCTACTCTTACCACGATGTGGCATGCTCCTTTTGGCCCCTCCCCTTTCCCTTCCCGCAGTCTAGCCTGCTCCAAGGGCCCCCCTTCCCTTAAAGCGTTCCCCGCAGGCAGGCCCAGCTTCTCCCTGCACGTTATCTTTTTTTTTCATTCTGTTGCCCTCCCTCGTATGGCTGCCTGCCTGGTCCCATTGAGCGGCTTGCGGCTGGAGTCTTTTTTTTTGTCAGCGCTTTCCTGCCCGCCCCGCGGTCTGGCCTGCTCCGGGCGAGTGTCGTGGCGGCACCTCTCGATCCCCGCCAGTGTCGGAAGCCTTCTCCGACACTGGTGCGGCCCATGAGAGGAGCCGACATCGCGATCTTGTGGAGAGCAGGGAGACCAGCGCTGGCGGCCAGTCCTGCCGGCGAGTGTAGGTAGGTGCTGGGAAGCAGGAAGGCTGGGGACTCGTGCATGCGCACTCCTGCGGCCACGGACCTACATCTCACAGATCAGGAAAAATGGAACACGCAAGTAGGAGTGCGCATGCGCGGCTAGGGTTTTATTATATAGGATGTACGTATCTAATAATAAACTTTGGAGAGGAACCATAAAAGACTGAGCGATCCTCCATCATTAAATGGTTTTGATTTTTTTTTTTTTGCTATTAAATATGCTACTACAGATTCTCTGATTTGTCACTTAAAAAAAAATCTTTGTTGAGAAGTCAGACTTTTCTTCAGTTCCGCTATTTTGTCCTTGGTAAGCGCTGAATTTGGCAGCATATTTTTGCATATAATGCCTTTTCAGCCATGCTGGGGAAAAAAAAAAAATTAATTTAAGATGAAAGAAAGGTTTTGAGCCCTTCCACACCTTGGCTGCTGATTCAGCACGAGGCGGAGGGAGGAATGTAAAGCAATATTTAAAAATCAGGATACTGGTCCACTTTAAGAAGCTTAGCCTTTTAAATGTAAAATTATTCTTGATAGCCGCACACTTGGGCCCACACCACAGGCCGCACATGCGCAGTACAGGCAGTCCCCAGGTTAAGAACGGGTTCTGTTTTATAAACCGTTCTTAAGTTGAATTTGTATGTACAACTCAGATCTTAGAATTCTTCCCACCTTCTCCACCTCCTTGAGGCCCCTCTTGCATCCTTTTCCATCCATCTCACTGTTCCCTCTCCACCACCATATTCAACATTACTCTCTCATCTCTCTCTTCCCCATGCATCTCTACCTCACTCCTCTCCCACCGCCATGTCCAATTCTCCTCTTTCATCTCCCTATGTGCACCATCTCTCTTTCCCTCTCATTCTACCTTTCTGTTCCCTCCCTCACTTCAGCATCTCTTTCCCTCACTCTCTCCATTCTTCCATCCTATGGCTCATGTTATCCTCCCGCCTTCCCTTCATTCTGTGTCCCAAGTTTATGCCCCCTCCCTCCTTCCTTCCATCCTTTGTCCGAAGTTTGTGTTCCCTCCCTCTCAAGTCCCAACACGCCCCTCTCCCTCCATTCTGTGCCTCAAGTACATGCCTCCCTCCGGTGAGTGTTTACCTTCTGGCCAGCTCCCTCCTCCTTCCTGCCGCAGTCGTTTCTCTGCACAAAGCTGCAGGCAGCGGCCCCTTTGTGCGTCGCACGACTGAGCCAGAAGCCTTCTCTCTGACATCAGAGCAAAGTCAAAGGGAATACTTCCGGATCAGCCGCGGGATGCACGTAGGAGCCACCGCCAGCGGCTTTGTGCACAGAAACGACTGTGGCAGGAAGGAGGAGGGAGCCGGCCAAAAGGTAAACATCTGGGGCGGCAATGAGCAAAACTCCACATCATCCTCAAGCTGGGCCGCACAAAACACCTTGCCGGGCCACATGCGGTCCATGGGCTGGACACCGCTGGTTTAGTGACTAACATTAAATACCTTGTTTATGTTTAGCCAGCTCAAACTTAGCTGGCTATGTTATAGTGGCCAAACATAGACCTGCTATTTACGCAGCTCAATTTGGCCGGTCAACACTTAAAATTGGCAGCTATTGTGCAATATAGCTGGCAAAGTTTTAGCTGCTAACCACTAATATTCAGCGGATATAGCCAGCTATCTCCCGCAGAATATTAGCGCTTAGCCGGCCAAATGCTATTTATCCAGCCAGGAGTCATTTAAATAGTGCTGAATATCAGGCGGTAAAGTATATAATTGGCCCTGAAGGGTTCTGGTGTTTCCTGCTTAGTACACCGTGTTAGTAAGAAATCAAATCATAAAAAAAAAAAAATGAAGATGATAAATCAAGAGAACAAAGCTCGAGTGTTTGAGAATGTCCCCAGCAACTAGCAAGCTTAATGATCTATTCTGAGCGCAGTTTTATTGGGTATATTTGAAACCTGCTTGCACTAAACCACTTAAAGATGAAATAGACCACACACAAAAAAAAGCACCAAGGTAAATAAGGACAAGAGAAGCATGCAACCAATGAAAGGATGGCAAAGGAAGAAAATACGAGAAAAACCTGGGAACACGCACTGGAGATAAATTAAAGAACAGTGATGGCCTAGTCAGCTGGGGAACTATATCATTAGAAAACTAAGGGCTCCTTTTATCAAGCTGTGGTAGGGGTTTAACGTGCGGAATACCGCGCATTAAACCGCCTGCCACGCTAGTCGCTAACGCCTCCACTGACGAGGCGTTAGTTTTTTGGCTTGCCGTGGGGGTTAGCGTGCCATGAAATGTCCGACGCGCTAACCCCGCTAGCGCACCTTGATAAAAGGAGCCCTAAGATTACACAGGTAGCAGCTGCTATAGGGCCCATAAAATAAGGAGACGCAGGCCCTTGCCTGCTCTATGCGAGTTGTAACCCAGTAGAGGTGGAGGAACCCAGCAGCCTGGGGGAGTGCATCCTAGTGAGCCATCAAGAGTACGTACTGCTTTTGCAATCAGTGTTGGACAAGTAATATTTTACTAGGTAATATCTTAAAGTTTATTATAATTTAATATACCATCTTTCCTAAAGAAATAACGCAGCGAACAATAGACAATAAGGTGGGATTCAACAAAGGGTGCTAAGTGTTTTAGCATGAACAATCGCATTAGTGTACGCAAACATAACAGTGTGTGCTAACTGCTAAAGATGTCTACAGGATATAATGCACTTAATTCCCTTTGTTGTATCCTCCCCCCTATAAATCTAAATCTGCGAGGACAGAATGCCAATTGTCAAAGGAAAGAAGTTAAAGGAAAGGGTAGGAAAAGTAATGGTACCTGTAACTGGCAATATATCACTGGTAATATATTACTTAATGAATAACCAGTGGCGTATTGAGGATGAGACTGAGAGGCGCCCCTCCCCCGCATTCTTCTCCCCCTCCACCTCCACATGCTCTTTCCCCACCCCCTCCTGCCACACATGCACCACTTCCCTTTCCTGTACCTCTGTAATGTTCCTGGCACGAGCAACCCCCAAGCTGCAGACGCTCCAGCATCAGCTCTTCCTCTGACGTCACTTCCTTGACGCGGATCCAGGAAGTGATATCAGAGGAAAAGCCGACGCTGGCGTGACAGCAACTTGGGGGTTGCTGCTTGCGCCAAGAACGTTACAGAGGTACAGAGGAAGGGAAGCGGCACGTATGCATGGCAATGGGGGGGGGGGGGTGAGGAGGAACAGGGGCTAGAGACATGTCACTAAAATTACAGTAGTACAATTACACAACCAAAGTCACACTTAAAACTACAACGGTACAGAAATTGTACATGATGTTTTGAATAAAATGACCATTTATAAATGATACAGTCCAAGTAATTTACCCAGTTATAACTATTAAGTTATCTGGGTATATTGTTTAAACTATTCTAATAACTGCCTTCAGTCTAGAAAGCTTCAATAAACTGCATCAAATTTCAGGACCCTTCTCTGTACCCCTTTTGACCTCTTCCCATACTCCTTTGTAACACCCAGCTTCCTCTTCACTAAGAGACACTGAGAATCCAATGTTTGTATTCACCTGAGGTGACTCTTGCTATTATTTTATCGAAAAGCTCTAAAAATTGGAATTTTTTTGTAACATTGATGTATTACTAATGTGTACAAAAATAGCTAACTTTTAGCATCAAAAGTGAAACTTGGCCTCAAAGTCACCTTAAAGAATTCACACTACGCTATTAGTTTAATTGTTAATTTTACCTCACACTGTTGTACCTCTAAGGCAGTGGTCTCAAACTCAAATCCTTTGCAGGGCCGCATTTTGGATTTGTAGGTACTTGGAGGGCCGCAGGAAAAAAAAGTTAATGTCTTATTAAAGAAATAATAATTTTGCATGAGGTAAAACTCTTTATAGTTTATAAATCTCCCCCCCCCCAAAGGCCTGCATGTTTCCCTCTTCTTTGCAGCGTCCTCCAGCTTCTCCCCTGGCCTCCCGGTCTTAGTTTCAGCTAATTACCATGCCTGCAGAGAGGATCGCCGGTGCTGTAACATTCCTTGCAGGCTGCCATCGGCCTCCGCATGTTCCCTCTGCCGCGGTCCTGCTCCTCCTCTAACGTCAGGAGCAGGATCGCAGCAGAGGGAACATGATGCTGAGGATCGCTACAGCACTGGCAATCCTCTCTGCATGCTACTGTAATTATCTGAAGGTAAGAGCTGGAGGCCAGGGGGGAAGCCGGAGGATGCTGCAAAGAGCGGGCAGCACTAGTATAGACCACGGACTGCAAAATAGTACCTGGAGGGCCGCATGTGGCCCCCGGGCCACGTGTTTGAGACCACTGCTCTAAGGTGTTGCCAGAGGCTACAGCAATTTATATTCATTGCCTGCTGCAGCCCAGCATGCTTCTATCATGGCCAGCCAGGTAGGAAACAGGAAGTGATGTCAGTAAGGGCAGGATGTGGCAGAGATAAGCCTGCAAGGTCACAGCAGGCAATGAATATAAATCGCTGAGACATCTCTTCCAAAACCTGAAAAATTCCAAAATCTGAAAAGCCTCTGGTCCCTTGCATTTCGGATTATGGATCATAAACCCTGTATTTTTACCATCTATTAATAACATAGGACTCAGATTGCATTGACTAATAAGTACATATATACTGAATTCAATGTGAAACTACTTTTGTGATTTTAGATTTGCAATTGGTGCCCCTATCAAAGAAGAGAACTCTACTACAATAGGCATATATCCCTGTTAAATTTGCAATCGTGATCTGTTTATAATTGTGGTTCTAGTTTGTATGTTGGGAGATATAACCTAATTATTTTATATGGTGTACAATTAGTTGTTTTATGTTTGAATTACGTCAGTTTTAAAATTTACCTAATGATTCTAAATGTTTTTAATTTGGTCTGCTATATTGGTTGATTTATGTAATTGTTTGTGCATTTATGCATGGTTTTAATTATTAGCTTTTTTCTTTCTATGTTTTGGACAGTATAAACTCCTGATGCAGCTGTTGGAAGGTGAAGTGTTGGCCATATTGAGCAGCCTTTACTAATAAATCCATCTCCATCTGCTCTGCCTTGTTTGTGGACTTTATTAACTCTGCCATGGAGCTCAGGAAAATCAGTGTTCATCTTCATAATTCCTTTTTGATTTCATAAGTTGCAGATTATGAGACTACATGTACAAACTATATACATGCTAAAATTAGTTTATGTAAAGAATAATGTATGACTAAAGCACACAGTATAACAGATGTTTATTGTACAGTGAAATTGTACTGGAATTGGCTAATCACAAGAAGGAAGCTTGAGCAATGTCCCCCATCAGATGAACTCAAAGCCATATAAATTCCTTATTCACACTGAGTCATATCTTAAGTGTGCATGTAGCATAAACATATCACTATTCTCTGGGCCAGACAAAGCAAAAGAGCAGGTAGAAAGCAGCTTGGGTTTTAAGTCTTGAGGTCCTCTTGCGGGCTGAAAATGCACATTTTCTATTTGCTATTATACACATTTGCTATTATACACATTTTCTATTTGCTATTATACACATTATTATACACACACAGCAAAGCCAAAGTCAAAATTAAAAAAATATTTAAAAATACAGCTTTGCATACTGGGACAAAAAAGAAACAAAAACCAAACCAATGGTGGCTACAGCTATATTTGGATTTAATAGAAACATTTCAAACATAAGTTTAGATACTATGCCTGAAATTTGTGTTTCTAATTTGTTCGTGTATATAAGGAGGTTTTTTATGGCCTATGATAGTGTTGGAGGGGAGCCAGTAAAAGTTGTACAGCTCTTTAGAGAATGACACGAGAACAAATTTTTCCCCCTCCATGCAAGAACTCAATTTCCCTCTCCCATCCCTGTGAGTTTTGCTGCTGTCCCTGTCCTATTCCCGTAAGCTCCACCTTAACCGCACAAGCCTCGAACACTTATGTTTTTTAAATGTTTGAGGCTTGTGCAGATGAGGATGGAGCTTGCAGGAATGGGGCAGGGACAGGGAAAAAAAACTCACAGGGACGAGACGGGAAAATGAGTTCCTGCGAGGATGGTGAAAAATATGTCTCTGTGTCATTCTCTACAGCTCTTCCCTTTGCAGCTGCAATGTAGCATTTGCTCTCCGTAGCTCCCGAGGCCTTTTTTCCTCCTTTTAGAAACATTTCATAAGTGACAAAGAAGTTAAAGGCGATACACTTGGTATATAATACTAGAGGTTAGTTGTTTGATAGGGTACTTATACTCCAGTTTCTCCATTGATTTTTTTAAAATTTGGTCATTTTACTAAAGCCATGGCAAAAATGGCCTTAGCACGCCCCTTATGTGAGTCTTTCCCATGCACTAAGGTCACTTTTGGCATGGCTGGAAAATAGCAGATTTTTCCTTTCCTGAATCAATGGCCACGCATTATATTTACATTATAAAATTGAAACAAGGATAAGAACATGAATTTAAGAAATGAGATTATATAAGTTATACACTTTGAATTCAGTTAAAAAAGATGCAAGGACCGATGACAGCTCGCAAAATAGTTAAGAGCCAAGATTAGTTCTAGTAGCTCGTAACTGTGAGCGCTTGAGATCCTAATACATCAAATATATTCAATTTAAATCAGGTGTATGAACTTTTAGATCTTACATTAGCCTATTTTTTGGGAGGGGAAAAGTGCATGCACTAATTTTGCCATTAGCGCACAGCCATTAGAAACTCTTACTGCGCAAATCCCTACTGCCATTTATTTTGCATGATGTAAGGACCTCCGCACTAATCCCATGCTACTCAATTAGCACACGGCAGTGTCTCATGCGCTGATTAGTGCTGTTACAAACACTCTCCACCCCCTAACATGCTCCCTTCCAAGAAAATGACAAATATCTTTTAGCATGAGGCACACAAATTGGCCATTTTACCATGGAATACCAGTACGTGTCCCACGGTAAGCCATTTTAATGTGTGAATATCAGGTCCATAACACACTATGAAACTTAGACTTACAAACTGCTTTGAAAATGAGCCCATAAGCACTTAGGCAATCTGCTCTAAAATTACCCTTAAATGATACATGAAAATTAGCACACAGTATGGCATCAGTCTCTTAATAATTTTGGAGGACTCCAGAGACCTAGATTAGAATCTTGCTGGGGGTGATTTTAGAAGTGTAAGGCACAATTTATACATACGTAGTAAATAGTGATTTTGGAAAAGCTGCTACTTCTACGAGTACAGATGCAGCACATGCAGCTTTGAAGAGGCTGTGTTCTTTAAAAGCATATGTACGAGGGAACTTCAAAAAGTTTCCACACTTTTAATTTTTTTAAACATTATTTATTAAATATCTCAAAAGCAAATTACATAATTTTTCCACATAATCACCCTGTTTTGTGACACATTTTCCCATGACATTGGCCATTAAAAAAAACCTCCTTTTATATACGTGAATTATAAACGTAAAATCTAAACATAGATTTTAAACGTATTAACAAGCCAAAGTGTGTCCCCACAGACCACAGTCCAATTGTTGCTGCATCATTTCAAGTTTTCAACTTTATTTAAAATTTGACACAAATGCTTCTAAGCAGTGTACATAGTAAATTAGGGGGAAACAAAAAATATTATAAAAATACAAACAAGGACAAACAGTGGATGAACAGAAACAAGGGGAAAGGGGTAGAATTACAATGGTTAAGAAAACAATGAGGGGTTAAAATAATAGGATGGGGTAAGGACAAGAGCAGCAGGTCTTATGTACAGTAAATAAGGCTTGATGATTAACCTGCTCTTTTACTAAGGTGCGCTATGCTTTTTAGCATATGTTAATCACGCGCCAAATGCTAACGCATGCGTGTAATCCTATGGACGTGTTAGCGGTTAGCACACGCAATTTAGCGCATGCTAAACAAGTGCTAAAACACTTAGTGCAACCTTTGTAAAATAGGGCCTAAGGGCTCCTTTTATCAAGGTGCGCTACGGGGGTTAGCGGGTCGGACATTTCATCACGCGCTAACCCCTGCGGCACACCAAAACACTAACGCCTTGTCAATGGAGGCGTCAGCGACTAGCGCGGCAGGCGGATGAACGCGCGGTATTCCGCGCGTTAACCGCCTACTGCAGCTTGATAAAATGAGCCCTAAGTGTTCTAACGACTGGATAAACTGAGCCTAATGGTTTTAAGTTTCAAATGCATCCTTGTACAGAAAAGTTTTGAAGGAACTTTTGAATCTAATACAGATTATTCTCTAAGATAGGCTGGGAGCAAGTTCCATAATTGGGGTGCGGAGATCTCATTACGTCTGGTGCCGATGATCTTTAAGGAGGGTACCGAGAGGAGATTTTGGTCAGTCGAACATAAAGCTCTAGGAGGGGTTTAAGATGTTAATAGTCTTGTCTAAAAAAACAGGGAGGTTTGGCTGACGAATCTTCAATGATAGAAGAGCTATTTTGTAAGAGATGCGATGAAGAATTGGCAGCCAATGGGCATTTTTCAAAAGCGACGTTACATGATCATATTTCTTAGAATTTGTCATGATTTTTATCGCAATGTTTTGAATTAATTGTAGTTGCCTTAGTTGTTTCTGTGCAACGCCTTTGTACAATGAATTACAATAGTCCAGTTTTGAGATAATGAGCAAATGGATAAGAATATTAAGAGTGAATGGTTCAAGCTCCTTTGCTAGGGACCTGATCATGCGTAATTTATAGAAACTGTTTTTTACCTCATGGCTTATTTGATCCCGATAGGATAATTTTTTTTTTTAAATCTAAAACTACTCCAAAGTTTTTAATGCTCGAGACCTGTTGCAAGGGAATATTGTTTATCTGAATAGGTGCAGCTAGAGATAAACCGTCTTTCCAGGGGAAAAGAAAAGATTGAGATTTAGTGATATTCAGGGCTAACATGTTGTTGTTCCTCAGCTATTGGTTGATTTTTTTCCTATCTTCTCTGAAAAAGCATTGGCATTACACAACTTTGTGTCGGAAAGTTGTGTAGGGCCAATGTTTTTTCACAACCCTGAAGCAGCAATTTGATCGTGAAGCGATGACCGCCGTCGGCTGCAGCAACAATTGGATTTATTGAAAGCACTGAATCTGTGAGGAGAGCAAGTGAGGACACACTTTGGCAGGATTACATTACATTGCATTAGTGACTTCTATTCCGCCATTACCTTGCGGCTCAAGGCGGATTACATCCAAACTAAAAGCAAGAATTACATTTCAACTTTGAAGTAATAGAATAAACGATGAGATAAAATTTTAAGGGAGAATTATGGGTTTTAGATAATGTTTGGTAACTAGAAAAATTAGAGAGTAGTAAGGGTTTATAGAGTGTTGGATGTTGGGTTAGGATTTTTGTGCTGGATAGGTTTAACGTGTTTTTTGAAGAGTATGGTTTTAATTTCTTTCTTGAAGGTTTTGGAATCTGTGGATGAAGATAACAGAGTGGTGAGTTGTTTGTCCAACTTAGCTGCTTTGGAGGCTATTAGGTTGTCATAAAGTTTTTTTCGTTTGACATTTTTGGATGGTGGGTAATAGAATAGTGAATGGGTTCTTCTGTGTCTGATTGAGGAGGATTGATTTAGTCTGTTATTCCAGTAAGTTGGGCTTTCTCCGTTGATAGCCTTGTAAAGTAAGCAGTAGAATTTGAAATTCACTCTTGCTTCTATTGGAAGCCAATGGTATGCCTCTGTGATATGGTCATATTTTTTAATGAATAGACAAGTCTCAGAGCTGTATTCTGCACCGTCTGCAATTGCTTCATCATGGTCGCGGGACATGGTAGGTATAGTATGTTGCAGTAGTCCAGCATCCCAAGGATTAGAGATTGTATCAATAGTAGGAATTACTTCTTTTCGAAGAATGATCAGATTTTTCTCAGATTTCTCATGGTCATGAATGATGTCTTTATTATTTTGTTAATTTGGGGTTGCATGTTACAGCTTCTGTCAATTGTGATGCCAAGCAATTTTAAAGTAGGTTGTATTGAGTATGAAAACGAATTTATTACAAGATTAGTTAACGTTGGAGTTTTGTCATTTTCAAGTAGAATGAAATTTGTTTTGTCAGGATTAAGTTTTAATTTGTGCTCTGTCATCCATATAGCCACTGATTCGAGGGATACCATTCAAATAAGAATTTATTTACACTTTACTTGCTTACCTGCTTGTTCATACGTTTAAAATTTACATTTATAATTCATGTTTATAAAAGGAGGTTTTTTTATGGTCAATGATAGAGTGTTGCAGGAGAGCCAGTAAGGTTGTACAGCTCTTTCCTTCATAGCTGCGGTATAGCTTTTGCTCTCCACGGCCTTTCTCCTCCTCCAAAAAAAACAAAACGTTTGTATTTGACAGGGAGTAGAAGGCAATATAGTCCGCACATATTTGTATTTGTTAGTTTATTATATACTCCAGTTTCTCCATTGACTTTTGAGATTTGCTACCACAATCATAACATCTACGATGACCAAGTCATCAGTGCATCTGACTGAACGAATTGCCACAGTGCCTCATGTATTGCACTTTTTCTAAAGAAAGCAAAAGTTAAACCACCAATAAGAGTGGGAGTATTGTGTGTGAGGAAGAGTGGTCATGTTAAAATTCAAAAGAGATAAAATGTGTATTTGTACACCTGTAAGTGAATCAAAGAGAGAATAATTAAAACCTGATCAAGTGTTATACAGTATATACACATCCAAGCCTCTGAAAAATGACTGCCAGCCCGTATCTGCTCCCTAACCCACGAAGCAAAGGAATGTGGAGTTATGAAAGTATGCCCATCTTCTGTCAGCCTTTTGGTTTATGCTTTACTTCCCTAGCACAGGACAACTTCCTCAGCACATGGGGAGAGTTAAAGATTATTTTTTTCCAAAAGACAAACATAGGAGATTCTCTGTTGTAGTATGTAGGTTTATTGGGGCCTTTTCTTCCCTTCCTCTGTGCTGTGTGAACAAAAAAAAAAAAAGGTGGGTGAGCCAGATACTATTAAATTTGTGGCAAATTAAAACTGTTCAGTGAAACTAGGGTAATCAAATTATAAAATTAAAATAATTATGACCCTCTGTTTCTAAGCGTTGGTAGAGGTTTCTACCATGGCCCAGAGCACTAAATGCTCTGACACTCACAGAATTCCTATGAGCATCAGAGTGAGCATTTAGTGCTCCGGGCCGCAGTAAAAACCTCTACCACAGCTTAGTAAAAAAGGGCCTATACTAGGGAAAGCTGGACACTACGGAAACAAGACAGAAAGAAGATTCACTTATTTGAGCTTTGGTGCAGGAGAAGGATTTTAGGCGTGCTGTGGGCCATCTGAAGAACTAACAAATCGATTCTGGAAGAGATCAAACTGGCTATGTCATTCGAAGCCCAAATGAAATTATGTCTGTCTTATTTTAGTCACACCGTCAGAAGAGAGAGATCACTGGAGAAGGACATCATGTTTGGGAAGATCAAAGGAACCTGGCGAAGAGGTTGACCTGCAATTAGATGGCTGGACATGTTGAAAACAACTGTGGGGCTGACGCTGGAGGACCTTTCTGGACTAATTTAATAATAATAATAATTTATTTTTTTGTATACCGCCATACCCATGGAGTTCTAGGCGGTTCACAACAAATAGAAGAGTTACATACAGTGCAGTTGAAAAAAGAACATAACAAGTCAATCAAAGGGTCAAAACTAGTTTACATTGACAATTTAAGTGAAGGAAGGGCTAATACAGAGCACATACGGTAGGTACTGTAAGAGAGTACAATTGAATTTATGAGAGGGGGGAACAAAGCATATTGTATGAGAGGGAGGGGGCAGGGATCTTGGGGGGAGGGGGAAAAAGTAAAGAAAGGTGGGCCGTGTTGAGGGGGGAGGGGAGAGTTAAGGATTTGGTCTGATGCTAAGAAGAGTGTTCGATCTGTTTTCTAATGTGGAGAGGGGGAGCGTTAAGGCGGAAGAGGGGAGCATTAAGGATTTGGTCCATTGCAAAGTAGTTTTGAGCTTTTTTCTAAAGTGGAGATATGAAGAGGCGTCAAGTATAATTTGGGCGAGCCATGAGTTTAGTTTGGCCGCTTGAAAAGAGAAGGTTCGTTCAAGGAATCTTTTAAGATGACATGCTTTCAGTGAGGGGAAAGCGAACATAGTTATTCTGCGGGAGCTCTTATTATTATAGTTCAGGTTGAAGTGGGGGTAAAGATAGTCAGGTGACATACCCGATACGGTTTTGTAGCAGATGCAAGAGAACTTAAATCGTATCGGGTATGTCACCTGACTAGCACAAAACCAATTTCTTTTTAGATCCGCAATTCAACAAGTCGCTAGGACTCGAGTCGATGTCACCTAACAACAACATACTAGGAAAAACATGATGGCTTGGAGGATGATAATATGTGTCGTCATGGAGAGGAGAAAAGTTTGACTCCTGAATCTGGTTTGTTTTTCTTTTTTTTTTTTTGAGGGGGGAGAGGAATAACCAGATCTGGGGATGCTCCTAAGGCAATATTCACATCCTTGAGTTGGTGAAAGAGTCTCAAGAATCCTGCAATAGCGAGACATAAAAGATTTAGGGGGATCATGCACTAGATTCACAGTAACACAGTAAATGACAGTAAAGACTCCCATGGTCCATCCAGTCTGCCCAATAAGGAGACCACAGCTACACCCGCCATTCTTTGCAGGCCCCAAATGCTTGCTGTCAAGTCTCTGCCATGACTACCATATAGGCAGCCAAACATGATGGGATGATAGTGGTTATAACCAAGACTCCAAGTGTTGATGACAGTACTCAACTTACCAGCACCCTCACTCGCAGCATTTGACAATAAAATTATCTCCAACACTGGAATCATAACGGTAGGGATAACCTGCCTCTCCTTTCCCCATCCCTTTTACTTTGCAACTACAAGTACACATATTTTGAAACCTATGCACATATTATAGCCACTGAGTGGAATGCAATCTTCAGCTTGGAAAATGTAAATATGAAACTATTTAGTTACTTGGTGAAATTGCATTGAAAATGGTCCCATATTACATCCACTAATGTCTTTAGCCATTCAGAGACACTAAAGACAAGCCTTTTTTCTTAATTTATAAAACAAAGAACACTAGATAGAACTTAGTGGATGTCCATCATGGGAGTATGTGGAGACAATGGAGTATGGGGAAGGAATGTATTGGAGACAATAAATGAGGGGGAGGGGGAGGGGGGAGAGCATTCTGCATGTTTATTGTTATAATGGACTTGGATGTTTTCCGTTTGATATCTATTGGCTCTAATTTTTTAAAAAATGTTTCCCCCCCATTTTTATAGTCTTGACACACATACTGAAAAATCTTTGGCATTTCTGCAATGTTGTTTTTGATATTAGGTGTTTGGGTAACTGAAAATTACTTGTAGTTGTGCTCCACCTTTTCAACAGAGCCTAGCATTACCTTTAAATAGTGTTGTAAAGACACTTTTCTATCAAAGAGAATAATGCAGGACTCTCCAGTGAAGCAGCAGAAAAACACATTTATTGCAATTCAGAATTATAAACCCAATTCCAGAAAAGGGAGAGGGGGGGGGGGGGCACTTCTCGGCTGTTTTGTCATGCAAATTATGTCGGTTCAAGAGGGTGCTCAAACTTTCAGCTTACTCCTAAGACCGTGGGCCAGCTCTTCGCCCACTTTGTTCTCCTCGGACCTTGCGTATGACTGAGGAGGGGCTGTTTACACAAGGCCGGGGGGGGGGGGGCTGCACGTGCTGTTCGCACAAAACACGTAAGACAGTGCCCGGGAGCTCCAGCAGCAGCAGCAGCCAGCGAGGAGAGAGAGAGAGAGTCGCTCCTGGAGCAGCAAGTGGCCTGGCCGCCACCCTAACGCACGGCGCTCTCGTTCGCGCGCTCCTCGAGACGGATCTTCCTCGGAGGTGCACAGCTCGCGCCTCACCTTAACGCGCGCCCAGAGGGTGGCGGGCGGCACGAGCGCTGCGGCCGGCCCGGGCTCTCTGCCGCCCCCAGCGCCCGCCGCGCTCCTCGCACCCACGCTCGGCCCTCGGCGGCGGCGGCGGCGGCCCCTCAGACTCCGCGGCGGAACGCTCCGAAGATGACGTCAGCGGCCCTCGAATCCCGTGTCGCTCCGCTTCCGAAGGAAAGGAAAAGCAACAAGAAGGAAGAGCAATGGCGACACTGGATCGCAGAGTGCCCAGTCCGGAGGCGTTCCTGGGCAAACCCTGGTCCTCCTGGATCGACGCCGCCAAAATGCACTGCTCCGACAGTAAGGACCCGACCCCTGTTCGCCTCCCCCCGCCCCGCGCGCCCTTGGGGCGTCCAGTCACTTACAGACACCGGGAGGAAAAAGTCTCGAGAGTGGCTCCCGGTGTCCTCCATGCTGCTCCCTGGCCACAGAAATCCCCCCCCCCTCACACCCGAGACAGGTCTTGGAGGCAGAGAGGGTTGTGGGGCGGGGGGAGTCGAGGTGGGGGGAGGGGAGGTGCCCCCCCCCTGTCTTTTCCTGCTGCCTGGGGGTTGGCTTGACCGGGTTTCCTAGTGCGCGGCGCCGCTGTCTAATTGCATGGGAACTGAACGGTACTCTGTTTGCACAGTTTGGGGTGGCGGGGAGCCCGCTCTTGGGGCATTGGTGGGGAGCACGCTGTGCTTTGCTTGGCAAAGGAACGCTACCTAATTCTGCCTTTGCTTCCATCTGCAGATGTAGATTTCGAAGACACTGGAAAAGAGGGTGGAAAAAGCAGGGAGGTTATGAGGCTTAACAAGGAAGGTAAGTAGAGCCTTGACACCACTAGTGCAGGGCAAAAATCCTCACAATTTGCTTATCACATGTGATGTATATCATGAAATGAAAGAGGAAGAAGGGTCGTCTCGCCCGGGGTCCATCACTTGCTACCGTATTAACTCGTTCAAAGTGTAAATAAAAAGATGCAGGAAGCAACAGTAAAAAGTTGAGTGATCCTGTACTTACCTGGTACGTTTAATTGGTTTCCTTTGCCTTTTGGTTTGTTAAAACAATGCTAAAGACCTCTGTGTGCAAACTGGCTTGTGTTGTATGGCAGTTGTAATAGAATAAAATTAAATACAACTCTACTTTTGATAAGTAATATGTGGTTAGCTGTCCTTCCAGTTGGTCCTGCTTCACTCCACTAAACCCACTCTGTGAATGCATTGGTAGCGTAACCAGGTCTGTGCTGCCAAGGTCTTGGGATGCTGGTAAGAAGAAAGCCCTTCTTCCACCACTGCACCCCCATTAGAAATCTGGATTGTCCCCAGGGAGATGAGTAACCCACAACATTCAGCTTTCCAGTTTAGCTTAATCCAGCCATGCTTCAGAATGCTGTGGTTTATATTTGGCCACAAGTAGACACACTGGGAGAGCTGTCCTGCAGGCAGACTGAAAAGAGGGATTATATTGATTTTCTTGAAAGACAGCTGATTGGTGAAAGGTGGAATTGAAATAAATAATGACATCTGAAGAGTGCAATTTATAAACCATGCACACTCTTGACACCGTCCTCAGAAAACACTATTTTTAAATGGTTAATTGCATAATATGCTAATAACAAATTCTAATTTCTTTGTGTTAATTTGATCTCCCCGTGCAAGTATTTATGCACATCGAATATAGATGCATATACTGGTACATTTCCTGTGTGTTTTTCCCCTTTACTTTGCTTGGCTCCATTATGCTAGTTGATTTGGAGTGATTCCTGTATGGGCTATGATGGTGCAAGCTGTTCACGAGTACCTTTGGGCCTTTTTTTTTTAACATTGCCTTTGCTGAGAGACCCAAGCTGCAGTTCTATCCAGAGCCCAGCATGCTTATGACCTTGAGCCAGTCAGTAGTTGCAGTTGGTTCGCAGTAGGTGAGATGCTTGGCTGGCCTGAGGATCAGACCAAATTGTCATTTCCTGCACATTGGTGAGAAGCTATCAGGCTGGTTCATAATTGATTTTTTTAGGCTATAGATTACAAAAGTGTATATACTTACATCTTGAGGGATTTTTTTTTTTTTCTTTGCCACTTAATTTGTGATTCAAGTGTGAGAACTGGTCAAAACAAGCAAAATATTTCATAACTATTTTTCAAAGCTTTTGAATGAGCAACAGGGTGATCTGAAACTTACGGGCTCCTTTTACTAAGCTGCGATAGCGGTTTTAGCGCGCTTAGCGCGTGCTGAATTGTCCCATGCGCTAGACCTTAACGCCAGCATTGAGCTGGCGTTAGTTGTAGCTGCGTAGTGCGGGTTTAGCACTCGCTAAAATCCTGCGTGCGCTAAAAACGCTATCGCAGCTTAATAAAAGGAGCCCTAAGTATTTACACAAAGACTTAAGTGGGAAAGGGTCTGTTTGTACTTTTCTTCTATTTTATGCCGTGTTTAGGGACCAGGGCTCCAGAACATGCATGCATGGGCCTCACTTCGCGTTAGCGTTTAGCGTGCTAAATCGGCTCGTGCACCTTGGTAAAAGGACCCCTTCATGCAGGAAAAAGCTTTGAAGTTCTGCTTGTCTCAGTTCTTGGTGGGGTAGTGAGATGTGAGGCTTGATGCCATGTAATGCCAATCTCCAGAGATGAGTTTGAAATGAACTCTTTGAACAATCCATGATCTGTCTTATAGTAACAGGGTGGATTATATCTGGATTTAAGGTCTGTTAGTGTCACAGCTATGTTTGACATGAAAGTGAAAACAGATTTTACAAGATCAGAAGAATTCTATTGACCGGTCATTGGTCCAAACTGAGCTTGTATGATATGGCTTTGTTGCATTGGATAGGTTTTTAGACAATGAAGCTCAGTTTAAGCCAGTCAGTTTACAAGTTAAAGTTACTAGTGTTTTGACATAAAACTTTTTATACGATGACCTTGTTCCATCCACCAAACACTATCTTTATAATTGTGGTTTTATTAAGATATACGTGGGTTGATTCATAAGTCATGACGGCTATTTTTTTTCAAAAATGTGCCAACACTGGAAATCCAATATATATATTTTAAAATGTGTGATATGTACTTCTTAATGTTGCCAGCGGTCTCTGGTAGGGGAGAAGCAAAAAACATGACATTTGAAATCATCGTTTTATTAACAACAAGTAATAAATGTTAGCTGTTTCACTAAACCAAGCACACAATCAGCTTGAGAGTGAGTATGTTTAACTGTTAACATCCTTCAAAGTTTTGTCATGTAAGAGTATGGTGTTATGCAACAGTTCTAGACATTTCTCTTGTACTACAGAAATGACTTCTAATACTGTGCATTCAAAGTGTGTCCCTCTTGAACTGGGTAACACACAAAATAACCTGGGACATTACTTTCAAGGATTTTAAGTTAGTTTGCATTTGTTCTTTGTTGTTCATGTTGTACACTTGTGTGACTTAATAAAACGATGATTTCAAATGTCATGTTTTTTTGTTTCTTCCCTACTAGAGATCGTTGTACTTATCTCTCAGCTGGTGGCAACAGTAAGAAGTACATGTTGTTCACTTTCAAATGTATATGTTACATTTCCAGTGTTGGCGTATTTTCGAGAGGAAAAAATAGTTGCCGTGACTTAGGAATCAACCCTTGTATTTTTACATACTTATTTATCTGGGCTTGCTCAGCGGAACAGGTTGACAAGATCATTTATCATTTCAAACAGTACTTTGCCTCTGTGAAGTGTCACTTCATATGTGCTTTTATTGATAAATAATAATAACAACTTTATTTTTATATACCGCAATACCACAAACAGTTCAAAGCGGTTTACAGAGGAAGAGACTGTATACAGACAGCGATATTACAGAAAACTTTCAAAATTACATATTGAGGTTAGTCAAATTTATCTGGAAGAGTTTTAAGAAATACATCAAGGCTGAGGTGGGGGTCGGAGAAATTTGTCAAAGAGAGAAGTTTTGATTGACTTCCTAAAAGTGGATTATCAAAATTAAAACTTAACACATTTAAAATAAAATTTAAGAATCTATTTTCTTAGTCCGTGTACAATTAGGTTGTGGAGTTAGTTGCTGCAAGGGATAGCGAAATCTAATAGTATGGCTGAATTTAAAAAAAAAAAAAAAGGTTTAGACAAGTTTTTGGAGGAGGTTCCATTAACGATTGCTTCCCTATTACCATCCAGATATAGCAGGCGGTGAACAATTTATGTCGGATAGGCTGGAGTGAGCTTGGATGGCAACTTTAGCATTTGGAACCTAGGACAATACCAGACTTTACTGTCTATGGCCCAGAAATATCAAAGAAGAGATAAGTTAATTTAATTATGTATTTTTTAAATGGGTATAACTTATGGGCAGACTGGATGGACCATTCAGGTCTTAATTTGCCGTCATTTACTATGTTACTATGTCATTATGATCTGTCAAGGCAGAATGCTGGTCTTATGTGATTGGTATGATTCAGCATCATACTACTGTAGGCATGTTTCACTAGAAGAAGAGTATCTTTTGTGATGGTTATACGAGTTCATTTGTCCGTCCATTCATTCATCCATATGCATGATTCAAGCACTTGATTATGAGGTTCACGTGTGCATAGTTGTGCACTCTGAAGATAAGGCTAAGGGGAATAGGGAGGAGCAGTAGAAGCTGTTCCTTCGTTGCAGCCATTGCTGGTTCTCCCTGTGATTTCCTGGTTGAAAATGCAGTTTAGGCAGCTTAGCAAGGGCTACGGGAGTTCATTTAGTTCGTTCATTCTTCTTGGTTCAGGAAGCAGCAGAGTTGGCCTGTCAGGGAAAGTCCTAGCAGCTATCATGTCCAATTTCCAGTGAATAAGGTTAAGGAGCAGAAGATGGACTGGTTCCAGCAGAGCAGGCTTGGCTGAAAGAGAATCTTGATGACTTTCTTCATGTCCTTCAACTGGAAAATGAGATGAGGGGGCAGTAGGTGGTAGGATTCCTAGAATGTGCCATTGTGCAATAATTTAAGCAGACCCTTCAACTTCTGTGCTCTTATTCAAGGATTAGAGTTTAGAACTCTTCAGGTTGAAGAGGAGATGATTGAGGATTGGATAGGATAGAGGTATGGCAATCATTTGTGATGTATTATAAGTTAATAGGGAATAGTTATTTCCTCTTTCAAATAGCACTGAGACTAGAGGATATTCCATGAGCCTAACGGATCATGGATTTAAAAGAAAGCAAAAACAGTTAAGAGTAGTGTTTTTTTTAATGTTTAAGAGTTTGTTGATGAAGAATGTGATCAAGGCAAGCAATGTAGCTGGGTTTGAAAAAGGTTTGGATAAGTTGCTGGAGGACAGGCCCATTAGCAGTTTTTAGCCAGGAAAATGTGCAGTGGGATCTTCTGAAGACTTCAAGTGCTCCAGCTTGGAGATAGGATGCTGGGCTTTTTGTCCTATTGGCCTGATCTAGCCTGGCACTTAATGTACTTATGAAAAGGTAAATCAGCCCATTGATTGGTTGACTCGAGGCTACATAGAAATCTCTGATGTGGGTAACCTGGGTCTGGAATCTTCTACTAAGGGCATAGGTTCATAAAATGTGGATTTTGCTACTTTTTTTAGGCATAATTTCACTTATTTCAGCATATCGCTTACCCAGGGCCCTCTGCTTTGGAAAGCATGTATGGCTATTCCTATACTTGATTTTTATCATTCCAAAGAGATCTTAATACATTGTTATTTTAGGCTGGAAATATCAGCTAGGAGTATATTTCTGTATCTTGACTGCAGTGTTATCATTATGTGGTTGGATGGTACCATGCAAGAGAGAAACTTAAATTGATGTTCAGAAGACATATTGTTTTGTACAGTAATAGTACACAGAAAATGCTGTTTGGATTAGTGTACTTTGTCAGTAACCAGAAAATTAGAAAGAAGATGCATGATGCCACTTGGGGAATTGTTCAACAGACATTTATTTGTTCAAATTCATAAACCACCCATCCAAGTGATGTCTTAAAACACTTCTTAATCTGAAGACATGCACTTAAGCTTTGCTCTAAAATATGGAGGGTTTCATTGTAAATGTTTCCTGTTCAATATTGCATACAACTTGGCGATAGCTAGATCATGGGTTCTCAACTTGGGACCCACCCAGCCAGTCAATTTTTTTTTTAAATATCCACAATGAATATGCATGAGATAATTTTGCATGCACTTCTCCCATTGTATGGAATTATCTCATGCATATTTATTGTAGATATCCTGAAAATCTGAATAACTAGGTGTGTCCTGAGGGCTGCATTGAGAACCACTGGGCTAGGTCCATGGGCTGCTGTTTTTTGTTCATTGCCTAGTTCTGTGGCTCCCAAACCTTGGGTTGGTGCCCCAAATGGGGTCACATCAGTGGATAGGGTCAAAGAAATAGGGTACTTCTGGTGTGAACTATACCCACCAGGAACAGTCAGCATGGGTCCTGTGAACCAGTGGACACTCACGAGCCACCATCCTCTCCTGGGTAGGCTTCTTTGTAGACTGGAAACCATGTAGAATATTGGGAGGGAGGGGAATGCACAGTGACTCATGGGACCTGTGTTGACCGTTAACCATTACTGTCACTTTCCTGCTCTAGATGAGTGGAATGGGTCTGGAGACCTTCTATATAAAGGGGATGGAACTCCTCTTGTATGAGGAAAGACTAAAGAGGTTAGGGATTTTCATCTTGGAAAAGAGATGGCTGAGGGGACATATGATTGAAGTCTACAAAATCCTGAGTGGTGTAGAACGGGTACAAGTGAATTGCTTTTTTACTGCATCAAGATTTACAAAGACTAGAGGACACTCAAAGTTATAGAGTAATACTTTTAAAACCAATAGGAGGAAATATTTTTTCACTCAGAGAATAATCTCTAGAATGCGTTGCCAGAGGATGTTGTAAGAGCGGTTAATGTAGCTGGTTTAAAAAAAGGTTTGGACAAGTTCCTGGTGGAAAAGTCCATAAACTTCTGTTGAGACAGACATGGGAGAAGCCACTGCTTGCCCTGCATCGGTGGCATGGACTGTTGCTCGTATTTGGATTTTTGCCAGGTACTTGTGACTTGGATTGGCCTCCGTGAAGACGAAATACTGGGCTAGATGGACCATTGGTCTCATCCAGAAAGTCTAATCTGATGTTCCTGATGGGCATGTTGGGTCAGAGTTTGAGAAAGACAGGTCTGTTTGCTCACTGCAGAATCTCTTGCACTCTAGTGTGAGAAGAAGGTGCTGTTGCCTTTATTCAGATCTGCAGCTGATGGCAGATAAAGACAAATCGGCCCATCCAGTCTTTCCAGCTGAGGTACGGCCCTTACAGATTCCCATACTTAAACAGATTCCATTGCGTCCCCTTGCCTTTTTCTCTGATCCCTCAACCTTTTTCCCACCTCTGTTCGTCATATCTTCCTATGACTTTGAATTCCAAATGAGGGATTTCTGGTCTTAAGGTAACTATATCACAGGGGACAATCTAGTCTATTTTTTCACTTTTTATATCTCATGTTCCAAAATAGTCTGCTTTTTTACTATGTGTTTTTTTTCCACTGAGAAAACCTTATGCACAGAGGGAGATCATTGAACGTGCTGTGAAACCAAATGGACCCCCCTACCCAACCAAAAAATGGGATCTATTGGTCCATAGTGACGAGTACAACAAAGCTGTTTTAATTCTTGCTTAGTTTGGATATTAGTATTTGAGATTTGAATATAAAATGCTCTTTTGGTCACTGGATTCACCTTGTACCCGGGAGTTGGTTATTCTTGAAGAAGAAACTATGACATGGGTTCTGTGTCAGTAATAATGGTGATCAGAGATTTGAGTTTGGATTTTAGATTGGATTAATTGATCTTTGCACATCTGTACTTCAAGTCATAACTTGCCTTGAGCTTGGAAAATTATTTCACTGCCAAGGAGACTTAAAATCTAAGTTGTTCCTGAGGCAGTGAAGGATTTAAGGGACACCTTTAGTTTTTTCTTGTCCATCAATTTATTGACTGAATAGGGAATTTTGGTTGCGACTACACATGAGCCGGTCATTTGGATGGTGCCAAGGGATAGTTTAATAACTGAATACTCTTCATAAGAACATAAGAAGTTGCCTCCGCTGGGTCAGACCAGGGGTCCATCACGCTCAGCAGTCCGCTTCCGCGGCGGCCCATCAGGTCCATGACCTGTAAGTGATTCTTTGACTAAAACCTTTCACTCTGTGGATTTCCAGCATTTTTGAAGTAATAGTATATTCAAACTTTTACTTTGAAAATTATCCTACTCCTACTATTAATTATTTTTGTAGCGCTATCAGACGTACGCAGCGCTGTACAGAGTCACAAAGAAGACAGTCCCTGCTCGAAAGAGCTTACAATCTAAACAGACAAGACAGACAAATAGGATGTCATGGATAAGGGGAACGGTTAATCAGCTATCTTGGTTGGTGGGCAGTGGGGAGTAGAGTTATGGACTGAAGGCTTTATCAAAAAAGGTGGGTTTTCAGTCTGCTTTTAAACAAGGGAAGGGACTTTGGCAGACAAAGTCGGGTAATTTATTCCAGGCATAGGAGGCAGCTAGATCAGGGGTAGGGAACAACAGTCCTCGAGAGCCGTATTCCAGTCGGGTTTTCAGGATTTCCCCAATGAATATGCATGAGATCTATTTACGTGCACTGCTTTCAATGCATATTCATTGGGGAAATCCTGAAAACCCGACTGGAATACGGCTCTCGAGGACCGGAATTCCCTACCCCTGAGCTAGATGAAAGGAATGAAGTCTGGAATTGGCAGTGGAGTAGAAGGGTACAGCTAAGAGCGACTTATCTGGGAACAGAGTTCTCTGGTAGGTGTATAGGGAGAGAGAAGAGAGGAGAGATATTGAGGGGCAACAGAATGAACACACTTGTAGGTCAGCAGTAGGAACTTGAACTGTATGCGAAGGCGGATAGGGAGCCAATGAGATGATTTAAAGCTTCTTAAAACAAAAAATATATATTTATAAAGTATGCATGCGCATACTGGCTTATTTTCTATCCTCAGCTAATTATGTCCTTGCAAACATCTATGCACAAATAATAAATACAGTGGTACCTTGGTTTAAGAGTGCACCGGTTTGCGAGTGTTTTGCAAGATGAGCAAAACATTTGCAAAATCGGCGCCTCGGAAACCGAGCATGGCCCGATTTGCGAGCGGCGCTCCCCGTGATCTGGCACCCACCCCCTCCCGTGATCCAGCACCCCCCCGCCACAATCTGAAGTCCCCCAGACCCATCCGAACCCGCTTCTTACTGTCATCTGGGCCTTGGCACCGGCACTGGCATGTCCTGTGCGTTGGTGCTGGTGCCCGAAGATCGGCCTCCTCTACTTGCTGGGCCTTGAGCATCTGCGCATGCTCAAGGCCTGCGAGTTCACACTCTCTCCGAGCAAGGCCCAGCAAGAAGAGGAAGCCGATCTTCGGGCACCGGCACCAACGCACAGGACATGGCGGTGCTGGTGCCGAGGCCCAGATGACAGTAAGAAGCGGGTTTGGGTGGGTCTGGGGGACTTCAGATCGCGATGGGGGGTGCCGGATGGCGGTGGGGGGTGCTGGATCGCAGGGGGGCCTTCGGGGGGAGCAATGCCGGTTCTCGTGGGGGGGGGGGGATAGAGCAGCGCCGCTGGCTCGGGGGGTGGGAACGTATCAAAGCGAGTTTCCATTATTTCCTATGGGGAAACTCGATTTGATATACGAGTATTTTGGTTTACGAGCATGCTTCTGGAACGAATTATGCTCGTAAACCAAGGTACCCCTGTACTAGTTTCCTAGTGCCTTTAAAAAAAAAAAAAAAAATACATACGATACCAACATGCAGTTTGACATACAAGAGTCATTTTTAGTGCAACTTTCTAGAATCGGGGTATGTGCTTAAACCGTTTAGAAGGGGGAGAAATTATTTGTGCGAGGAAAATAACTTCTAGTCATGTTATGTTTTTTGGTGACTACTGAATGTTACATTGGCACCTTCACACCATTTAATATATGGGGCATTGTCTAAATATTTAAGTTTTCACTGAGGCTCATTGTAATTATTAATGTGATAATTCTTGGTTTATGTTGTCTCTAGTTACTGTAATTTTGTTAGGCAAGGTATTTGTTGCACACTTGGGGCTCCTTTTACAAAGGTTTTAGCGCGCGCGCGCTAGCTGCTACTGCCTCCTCTTGAGCAGGTGGTAGTTTTTCAGGTAGCGCGCTCTAATCCGGTGCGTGCGCTAAAAACGCTAGCGCACCTTTGTAAAAGGAGCCCTTAAATTGAGCCAATCCTTCCGCTGTTGGCGGCGAGTTTCTTACTTGATAAATATGAGGCCTTGCGCCTTCCTTTCCGTGGTCAGTGTTATTTTATGAGGAAAGTGGGAGTGTCAAGGGGAAAAAAAAGTAATTCTGTTTGGGTTGGAGGCGATCTCCCTTCCTATTGGACTTGGGAGAAATCATTTACATGCCCTGTTGTTACTTGAACGTAGAGCGACTAGACTTGGCACCAAATGCAAAAAATAATTTCCTTCAAATCTGGGATCCCTGTATCCAATCTTTACCACCCCGGGTCTGCAGTGATATTTTGAACTCTTTATAATGGTGTTAGTTCTGGTGGTGGCCGGTTGGCATGGGACATCTGTCATGGGGTTGTTTTTTTTTTTTTTTTTATGGGTTAGGGGGGGATGTTGTTTTTTTTTTTTAGTTTGATGATCCACGTTCTACTTTTCCTGTTGTATTGCTGGGTCATCCTTGGACGTTATTGCATCATCATAAGATAGGAGGGAGGTGACCAGTGTATTTCAGATGATAAACTGGGTGATGTGAATTGCACTGTTGTATTATTTGTTTTATTATGCTATTGTGTAGTCCAGTGTTCTTCAACCACCGGTCCATGGTCCAGTGCCGGTCCACAGAAATTTCCTGCCGGTCCACAGGGCCAGCACGCGCATCAGGCCCAAAACAGTGTTCTTCAACCGCCGGTCCACGGTGCGATTGATGTGGCGTTATCTTCGAGCCAGCTGCCTCTTCCTAACTGATTCAGTGCACAAAACTACGGACAGTGGCTCCTACGGGCATCCTGCGCCTGAACTGGAAACCTCTCTGACGTTGCAATGTAAGAGGGAAGGCTTCCAGATGAGGCACAGGACGTGCAAGGTGCAATTAGTACTATTATGGGGGTGGGGTCTGGGGTGGAGATTGGGTAGAGATGGGCGGGGTCTGGCTTACAACTTAGCCCCGTTGTTCTTCAACCACTGGTCCACGGACCAGTGCCGGTCCACAGAATAATTATTTTATTTCTGCTGGTCCATAGGTGTAAAAAGTTTGAAAAACACTGGTGTTGTCATCAATAAAAATTGTTGAAATGTAAATTGAGTTAATCCTAGATTTGTAAATCGCTGGCTTAGTCAGAAATTTTGAGCAGTGAATGAAGTACAGTCATTGGGTCCTTTTTACAGTGTAATGCTACTTCACTGTGGTATCATGTCTTTGGCAGAGCTGTGAGAATATGGGATGTAGCTTAATTTTCGTCCTTTCGGTCTTAGTATATTAACCAGTAGGAAAATGTTGCTTTTTCACATGTTCAGATGTCTCTCTTCTGGAGTGATTTAGGTTTGAAAAAGAGCAACTCCATTACTTTAAAACACGGATCCTGGCCAAAACTATTCTGAGCAGGTCATGCTGGTTTTCTCTCCTGCATCTTGATCTAGGCTCTCCAGAAATACCCAGTTCAAAGGTTAACTTTGAGGACTCTCAGTGTGAAGCAGCTGCTATTATATCCTCCCATGGTGTCTGCTCAGGGGGCATATGTCATCCTTGCCAGGGTATATACTATGTTTTTATGCTGTGCTGATAGGATGCATGTAAATAAGCTGTCACTTTTAAATCCTGTGGAGGCAGCTTGATGCTTAGCTATAATATAGAGCAGTGGCTCCCAACCCTGTCCTAGGGGACCCCCAGCCAGTCAGGTTTTCAAGATATCCCTAAAGAATATGCATGAGAGAGATTTGCATATAATGGAAGTGACAGGTATGCAAATCTCTCATGTGTATTCATTAATTTCATACAAAAAAGAGCTATACTATTAAACCATATATTATATAAATAATTATCATTTATTTAGTTATTAACTTACTCATAATTTTATTATTCCAAATATCTTACAATTCAATTAAACAATACTCTTTCATCCATACATTTATATCATCTTAATGCATATGAAGAAGCCCTCCCAATCTAACTGTTCAGTTTATTCAAAGTGAATTATATATGGAGAAGAACTGACATCGGAAGGAGAAGATCAGTAAAATGAACTTTGGCACAGTGATGAAGATTTTATATGATATATTTATTGGACATTGCTTCATATAGTGAATGAACTTTTAAGTTGGGATTAATGGGGTAGATTGGGAGGGCTTCATATATATTAAGATGATATAAATGTATGTATGAAAGAATATTGTTTATTTGAATTTTAAGATATTTGGAATAATAAAATTATGAGTAAGTTAATAACTTTTTTTGTATGAAATTATTGTTTAATTAATTAGAGCTATTGAAGGCATTTTATAAATCCCGTTGATGTTTGTGTATTGGTAATCCAATGTATATTCATTAGGGATATCTTGAAAACACGACTGGCTTGGGGGTCTCCCAGGACAGGTTTGGGAATCACTGATGTAGAGCAGTGCTTTTAAAGCCTGTTCGCAGGATCCATTTTGCCTATCTAGGTTTTAGAGCCAGTGTATACAGGTATCTTCCATACTAATTAGTGATATTCTCAAACCAGATTAGCTAGGAGGGTCCCGAGAACTACTTTGTGTATTGTAGTTTATTGATTAATTTGGATTGTGCATTTGAATAAGTAGTAGTTGGAAATCTACTGCCCCAGAATTATATAAAATTAGCTGTTCTTTAAAGGAACAGAAGTGGGCTAACTGTGGCTTGACTGTAGAGTCTTATAGTTTCAGTCAATAGAAGAGAGGGAATTTGAAGTGCAGCAAAAAAAGGGCCCAAGAACGAGAGTGGAACAAACTTTATTGTCAAACCTGACATGGACCATGTTTCAGCAAATTTCACCTATGTCAAGGGTCTCACATATGTTCCAAACTCATTGGTTAATGATGAGGAAATAACAAACAGCAACGATGAGGAATATATACAGTGTGTATGTGTGTGTGTGTGTGTATATATATATATATATCTATATCTATAACAAAATGCTAAACGCGCCTGCGCACTCTTACTTGTGTGTTCCCTGATCTGTATGTCCGTGGCAGGTAAGAGTACGCATGCGCGCTTAGGATTCTATTCTAGGAAATACGACCGCCAGCAGATAACACGCTGCGACTCGCTGACCCTACCCGGCACACCCGAAACCCCCGTTGACCCTCCCAGCCGAACCTCCCATCGCGAGACGAACACAAACCTCCCGGCTCCAGCAGCGTCCAAGGCACAGTAAACACGCTGCTTCGCGTCTTTCTACTGGCCTGATTTCCTCTGCCACGTCTCTGATGGGACACTAAGGACACAGGAGGCACTGAGGGCACTAAGGACATAGGAAGAAGGCACTGAGGGCACTAAGGACATAGGGAGAGACACAGACAGAAAAAAATGACAGACAGACAGACATCAACTCTAGCACCCGTTAATGTACACATTTTTGTGGACATCTTTTGTTTCATGAGTAAATCAAGGAAATCTTTTGTTGTTTACCTGCAATTACATCACTTTCTTTTCCAGAGATAAATTAAAAAAAAAGATTTGACATCGATATGTGAACATTTCTTAAAGAACTGAATATTTCATGGGGTGTCCTAATTTTTTCACACGACTCTGTGTGAATGGAAAAAGTCAAAAACGGACGAAAACTGGAAAAAGCACAAACAGCATCAATGCAAGTGCCATAAAGTGGTAAAGGGGCCAAAAAAGACTACGAGGAAAAAATAACCAAGGAGGCAAAAAACTTCAAGCCATTCTTTCGATATATTAAGGGGAAACGACCCGTAAAGGAAGCGGTGGGACCGTTGGATGATGATGGAATAAACGGAGTGCTAAAGGAGGACAAAGCCATCGCTGATAAACTGAACACATTTTTTTGCGTCTGTGTTTACCAAAGAGGATATACACAACATACCGGAACCCAACAGACTATATGCTGGAGCTGAAGACGGGAAACTGACAAGGATGACGGTCAGTCTAGAAGAAGTATGCAGGCAGATTGAGAGGCTTAAGAGCGACAAATCCCTGGGACCGGATGGCATCCATCCTAGGGTCATTAAGGAACTGAAAGGGACAATAGCTGAACTACTTCAACTAAAAGCCAGTCTGTCGATCAAATCGGGAAAGATTCCGGAAGACTGGAAGGTGGCGAATGTTACGCCAATCTTCAAAAAAGGTTCAAGGGGAGATCCAGGAAACTACAGACCGGTGAGTCTGACCTCTGTACCGGGAAAGATGGTAGAGGCGCTGATAAAAGACCGCATCATTGATCACCTAGACAGACACAATCTGATGAGGACCAGTCAGCACGGCTTTAGCAAAGGACGATCTTGCTTGACGAACCTGCTGCACTTCTTTGAGGGAGTCAACAGGCAGATAGACAAGGGTGACCCAGTCAACATTATATATCTGGATTTTCAGAGGCGTTCGACAAGGTTCCGCATGAACGACTTCTTCGGAAAATTGAGAGCCATGGAATAGAGGGTGAACTACTCACGTGGATTAGAAACTGGCTAACGGATAGGAAACAGAGAGTGGGGGTAAATGGACAATACTCGGATTGGAAGAACGTCACCAGTGGGGTGCCGCAGGGCTCGGTGCTTGGACCCGTGCTCTTCAACATATTCATAAATGATCTGGAAATAAGTACGATGAGTGAGGTGATTAAATTTGCGGGCGATACGAAGTTATTCAGAGTAGTGAAGGTGCAGGGGGACTGTGAAGATCTGCAACACGAGAAATGGGCAACAACATGGCAAATGAGGTTCAACATGGATAAGTGTAAAGTAATGCATGTTGGTATCAAAAATCCCATGCACGAATACAGGATGTCCGGGGCGGTACTTGGGAGACCCCCCAGGAAAGGGACTTGGGAGTACTGGTTGACAAGTCGATGAAGCCGTCTGCACAATGTGCGGCGGCGGCAAAAAGGGCGAACAGAATGCTAGGAATGATTAAGAAGGGAATCACGAATAGATTGGAGAAGGTTATCATGCCGCTGTACCGGGCCATGGTATGCCCTCACCTGGAATACTGCGTCCAGCACTGGTCGCCGTACATGCAGAAGGACATGGCACTACTCAAAAAGGTCCAGAGAAGAGCAACTAAAATGGTTAAGGGGTTGGAGGAGCTGCCGTACAATGAGAGATTAGAGAAGCTGGGCCTATTCTCCCTTGAAAAGAGGAGATTGAGAGGGGACATGATCGAAACATTCAAGATAATGAAGGGATTAGATTCAGTAGATAAAGACAGATTGTTCACCCTCTCCAAGGTAGAGAGGACGAGAAGGCACTCTCTAAAGTTAAAAGGGGATAGATTCTATACAAACGTAAGGAAGTTCTTCTTCACCCAGAGAGTAGTGGAAAGCTGGAATGCTCTTCCAGAGGCTGTTATAGGGGAAAACGTCCTCCAGGGATTCAAGACAAGGTTGGACAAGTTCTTGCTGAACCAGAATGAACGCTGGTAGGGCTGGGGGCCGCCGCGTGAGTGGACTGCTGGGCGCGATGGACTGCTGGTCTGACCCAGCAGCGGCAATTCTTATGTATGTGTGTGGGGAACTCGCTTTGATATATGAGTAATTTGGTTTATGAGCATGCACACATATACATACACACAGTGGAACTTTGGTTTACGAAGCATGCTCGTAAACCAAATTACTCGTATATCAAAGTGAGTTTCCCCATAGAAAGTAAGGGAAACTCGCTTGATTCATTCCCACATTCCCCCCCCCAAGGCCAGTGGCACTGCTCAACCCCCCCCGCCCCCCGAGAACCGGCATTGCTCCCCCCCGCTCACGAAGGCCATCCCCACCGTGTGATCCGCCATCTCCCCGCATGATCTGCCATCCCCCTGTGATCCAGAATCCCCCCCGCTCGCATCGCTCCCCCCCTGCCGCGATCCGACATCCTCCCCGTACCCATCACCCACCCGAACACATCACTTACCCTCTTACATCTGGCATCCGACACCGGCACCAATGCACAGGACTTGCCGGTGCCGGTGCCTGAAGATCTGTCGTCCTTTTTGCTGGGCCTTGAGCATCTGCGCATGCTCAAGGCCTCAGAGAATCTCGGAGAGAGCAGGAACTAAGGCCTTGAGCATTCGCAGATGCTCAAGGCCCAGCAAAAAGATCTTCGGGCACCAGCATGTCCTGTGCATTGGTGCCGGTGCCGGGTGCCAGATGGGGTGTAAGTGATGTATTCGGGTGGGTGATGGGTACGGCGAGGATGTCGGATCGCGGCGGGGGGGGGGGCGACGCCGGATCGCGGGGGGAGGCGCTCGTGCATCGAGGCAAGCTTGGTTTCCGAGGTGCCGATTTTGCAAATGTTTTGCTCATCTTGCAAACACTCGCAAACTGGTGCACTCGTAAACCGAGGTACCACTGTATATATGAATCTCGGCGAGAGGGAGAATTAGAAGTCCTTGAGCATGTGCAGATGCATGCTCAAGGCAGGCAGGCGGAAACCGGAAGATCTTCTAGGCACACGATCTGTGCATGCGCTAGACCGGGGGGGGGAGGTTAAGTTGTTCGGGCGGGAGGGCCGGTTGGAGCTAGGAGGCCTTTGCGAGTGGGGGGGAGCGATGCCGGTTATCGGGGGGGGGGGGGGGTGCTCGCAAATTGAGTCAACACTCGGTTTGCGAGTCAAAAGTTTGCTGAGTGTTTTGCTCGTCTTGCAAAACACTCGCAAACCGGGTTACTCGCAAACCTCGGTTTGACTGTACTTAACCAGCCAGTTTCAAAAATTAAAAATTAAACTTCTGTTTAAATTCTGAACTGACATCCTCAGATCTTTAACCACAAGCTGGAAATGTGAACATTTAAAAAATATTCTTCTGAAAACATATAGGACCCTTTTTTTAATTTTTTTACTAAGGGCTCCTTTTACTAAGCTACTACAATGTCGTGCACGCTAGACGCTAATGCCTCCATTGAGCTGGCACTAGTTTTTCTTCATAGCGCGGGGTTAGTGTGCGCTAATCTGCAGCACGCGCTAAAAACGCTACCGTGGCTTAGTAAAAGGAGCCCTAAGCTGTGTTAGGTACTAATGTGGGCCTAACAAAGAAAAACATGTCCTAACACTACGTAAAGTGTTCTGTGTTAGTTTTGCCATCTGTGTTTCTTTTTTTTTTCCAAGGGAGCATGATCCACATTGGGACAAATGATGTCAGCAGGAGGGACTACAATAGAAGTGCACTGATAGAACAGTTCAAGATTCTGGGTAGGAAGTTGAAGATGAGGACTCAGAAGATAGCTTTTTCAGAGATCCTACCAGTACCGAGGGCAGATGTGAAGAGGCAGACGGAACTACAATCAATAAATGCATGGATGAGGAGATGGTGTGAGGAAGAAAGGTTCTACTTCGTGAGGATCTGGACAACGTTTTGGGGCAAGAGCAAGCTCTTCAGGAGAGATGGACTGCACCTGAGCACGGCAGGAACTAGACTTCTAGAAAACAACGTCAGGAGAGGAATAGAACAGGCTTTAAACTAAGAAGAAGGGGTTAGCCGACAGTCGACCAAGTGTCGACGATTCGGAAGAAGGTATCTCGTGAAGATACTAAGTGGGAAGAATGCTGGGAAGAAACAATGGGCAAAACACAGGAATTGACTGATCCAGAAGAGGAGGATAGTAGCACAAGAGAAGAAAATAAAGATTGAAGCACAGGGAAGAGAAACGAAGACAAAAAAATACCAGGACTTAAATTGCATATATACTAATGCAAGGAGCCTAAGGAACAAAATTGGGTGAATTAGAAGTCATGGCCAAAACTGAGAACCTAGACATCATTGGGGTCTCCGAAACATGGTGGAATGAAGAAAACAAATGGGATATAGCACTGCTGGGGTACAGACTCTATTGCAAGGACAGGTCAGGTCAGAAAGTAGGGGGAATAGCCCTATATATAAAAGAAAGCATACACTCGACTAGAGTGGACACAGCAGCGACGACCAACAAATTGGAATCGCTATGGGTTAAAATACCGGGAAGGAAAGGGCCAGAGATAAAGATGGGCCTATACTATCATCCACCTGGGCAAACCGAAGCTGCCGTTGAAGAAATGGAAGCCGAGATGAAACGAGAATGCAAAAGCGGTAACACAATTATTATGGGAGACTTCAACTATCCCGGGATAGACTGGAGTCTTGGAAACTCAAAATGCACCAGGGAGACCTGATTCCTGGAGGCTATACAGGACTGCTTCATGGATCAGCTTGTCAGAGAACCAACAAGAGGGAATGCTACTCTGGATCTAATCCTTAATGGGCTAAGAGGACCTGCAAAGGAAATGGAAGTAGTGGGACCGTTGGGAAACAGCGATCACAATATGATCAAGTTCAAAGCTGAAGTAGGAATACCGAAGGGAAAGAGAACCACAGCGACAACTTTTAACTTCAAGAAAGGAAACTACGAAGCGATGAGGGTAATGGTAAGGAAGAAACTTAGGAGCAACTCAAAGAAATGGCAGACTGTAGAGCAAGCCTGGCCTTTATTCAAGGACACGGTGAGTGAGGTGCAAAATCTGTATATCCCCAGATTCAGAAAAGGGTGCAAAATGAGCCAAACAAAACACCCGGCGTGGATAACTACAGAAGTGCAGAAAGCGATAGGTGATGAGAAGAATTCATTCAAGAAATGGAAAAAGGGCAAAACCGAGGAGAACTGGAAAGAACACAGGGAAGTATCAAAAATAATGTCACTTTGTGGTTAGGAAAGCGAAAAGAGAATATGAAGACAGGGAAGCACGAAATTTCAAACCGTTCTTCATATATGTTAAAGGGAAACAGCCGGCTAGGGAGGATGACGGAGATAGGAAGGGAGTGGTGAAGGAGTTGAAAGAACATAAGAACATAAGCAGTGCCTCCGCCGGATCAGACCACAGGTCCATCCTGCCCAGCAGTCCACTCCCGCGGCGGCCCAACAGGTCACGACCTGTCTGAATCACCAGAAGGGGCCCCCTTGCCACCTTGGTTTCTCATTTGAAGTCCTATTGTCCTATCGAAGTCCAAACCCCCCGGTCTTGCACATGCACGACCTGGTTGGCTTTCTATACTTTTTACCTGGTTAGCCTTCTATACTTGTATTACATCCCAGCACCTCTCTCAGTATCCCATGATCCCTTTATCCCTCAGGAATCTGTTCAAACTCTGTTTGAATCCCTGTACCGTACTCTGCAAGAATTTGCGGAAAGACTAAACATGTTCTTTTCGTCAGTATTTACAAAAGAGGACACATCCTACATACCGGAACCTGAACAAATATTCAAAGGAGACCAGGCAGAAAAATTAACATCCATGGAAGTAAGCCTTGAAGACGTACACAGGCAGATAGAAAAATTAAAAACTGACAAATCACCGGGCCCGGATGGAATTCACCCTAGGGTACTGAAAGAACTAAAGGAGGAAATAGCGGAACTACTACAGCAAGTCTGTAATCTATCCCTGAAAACAGGCGTGATCTCGGAGGATTGGAAGATAGCCAATGTTACGCCCATCTTTAAAAAGGGATCAAGAGGTGACCCGGGGAACTACAAACCAGTAAGTTTGACATCGGTTCCGGGGAAAATGGCGGAAGCACTGATAAAAGATAGTATCGAGGAGCATCTAGAAAGAAATAGACTTATGACAACAAGCCAACATGGCTTCTGCAAGGGAAGATCATGCCTGACAAACTTATTGCACTTCTTCGAAGGAATTAACAAACGGATGGACAAAGGGGACCCCATAGACATCATATACTTAGACTTCCAAAAAGCCTTTGACAAGGTACCCCATGAACGCCTACTTTGGAAACTGAAGAACCATGGGGTGGAAAGAGACGTACACAGATGGATCAGGAATTGGTTGGCAGGTAGGAAGCAGAGGCTAGGAGTGAAGGGTCACTACTCAGACTAGAGGAGGGTCACGAGTGGTGTTCCGCAGGGGTTGGTGCTTGGACCGCTGCTATTCAATGTATTTATAAATGATCTAGAAACAGGGACGAAGTGCAAAGTAATAAAATTCGCAGACAACACCAAACTATTTAATGGGGCTAGGACTAAAGAGGACTGCGAAGATTTACAAAGGGACCTGAACAAACTAGGGGAGTGGGCGACATGATGGCAGATGAAGTTCAATGTAGAGAAATGTAAAGTCTTGCATGTAGGAAACAAAAATCCGAGGTACAACTACACGATGGGAGGGCTGGTAATAGGAGAAAGTAGCCTAGAGAAGGACTTGGGAGTACTGGTAGACAAAACAATGAAACCGTTGACACAGTGCGCAGCGGCCTCTAAGAAGGTGAACAGAATGCTAGGTATTATCAAGAAAGGTAATAAAGCCAGAACGAAAGAAGTTATCCTGCCATTGTATCGGGCGATGGTGCGCCCGCATCTGGATTACTGCGTCCAATATTGGTCGCTGTACCTTAAGAAGGATATGACGATACTTGAGAGGATTCAGAAAAGAGCGACGAGATTGATAAAAGGTATGGAAAACCTATTATATGCTGAAAGATTGGAGAAACTGGGGCTCTTTTCCCTGGAAAAGCGGAGGCTTAGAGGGGACATGATATAAACTTATAAGATCATGAATGGCATAGAGAAAGTGGAGAGGGCCAGATTCTTCAAACTTTCGAAGACTACAAGAACGAGAGGGCATTCAGATAAATTAAGAGGAGACAGATTCAGAACCAATGCTAGGAAGAAGTTCTTCACCCAAAGGGTGATGGAACACCTGGAATGCGCTTCCAGAGGGTGTGATAGGACAGAGTATGGTATTGGGTTTCAAGAAAGGATTAGATGTTTTCCTGAAGGAAAAGGGGATTGAAGGGTATAGATCAGGGATCTCAAAGTCCCTCCTTGAGGGCCGCAATCCAGTCGGGTTTTCAGGATTTCCCCAATGAATATGAATTGAAAGCAGTGCCTGCACATAGATCTCATGCATATTCATTGGGGAAATCCTGAAAACCCGACTGGATTGCGGCCCTCAAGGAGGGACTTTGAGACCCCTGGTATAGATAGAAGATTAATATGCAGGTCCTGGACCAGATGGACCGCTGCGTGAGCGGACTGCTGGACATGATGGACCTCTGGTCTGACCCAGCAGAGGCACTGCTTATGTTCTTATGTTGGGGTGGAAAACTAACACTGCACTGCACTAACCAACTGGTGGTAATATCAGCATACTGATTAATGCATCTAGGCCAGACATAATGAACTCCAGTCCTCGAGGACTGGAATCCAATTGGGTTTTCAGGATTTCCCCAATGAATATGCATGAGATCTATTTGCATGCACTGCTTTCAATGCATATTCATTGGGGAAATCCTGAAAACTCGATTGGATTCCGGCCCTCGAGGACCGGAGTTCATTATGTCTGGCCTAGATGCATTAATCAGTATGCTGATATTACCACCAGTTGGTTAGTGCAGTTGTAACACAGGATCCCTTAGCACCTGCTAAATAGGATGAGAGCGGTGAAAAATTTAAAAACGTTTAAAATCATGTTAGAAATCCCCCTGTTCAAGAAGCTTTTAATCCTTGAAAGGTTAATTTTGAATGACTGGATGTTAAAGAGTTTAATCATAACCAATATGATAGGAATTGAAAGAGATGTGCTAATAATGTAATTTATAACATTTTATTGAAGAAATCCAGTAAATATACAATAATATAATACAATAAAATAGTCATTACATTAAAATTCATCATGTTAATTTCCATCAAATGTCTTTCATTTCTTCAAAATATATTTCCAAATTACCCATTACATCTCTCAATACCCTCCCCTATTTCCTTCCCTATTCACCTCTCCCCCATTCCCCTATAATTTTTAATTATAACATTGTAATAAATACTCCCCCACCCAACCCCCCTTGAAACTTAAAAAAATATGGTCTGTTATCACAGTTTTAATTTCGTAATGCACTTCCTTCGAGCGTTGACACTTTGCAACTTTTGACGAGAGTCCGGGACGTCGTTTTCAGCAGATTTGGGAACGCTTTTGGATGGATCTGACTCCTCATGCTTGAAGTAGACTTTTGAATGTTTGAATTGTAATAGTGATTGTTTTGCAAGCTCACGATTTGGAATTGTTGGGTGATATGGATGGGTAGGGGGTGGGGGATTGTTTTCTGCAAATTTTCAAGAAAACTTTTACTTTGTCATCTTTATATGCGTGCACTTTGATATTTAATAAATATATTTCAACATAATTTTGTAGTGCATTGAAACCTCAGTCTCTAGGTGCAGTCCTCCAGAAGAGAGGGAAGCCATCTGTGATGACAGCATTGACTGCAGGAAATCCTTCTGAGCAGACAGTGTGATGTTCTCATCACTGTTATGGTGCGTTCTGGGATAGCTTATGACCTGATGGAATCACAGCCATAAGAGATTCATGTTTTTGTTTATTTTTTTTTCTTTAAAGATGCTGAAGGCAAGAGATTTTGACGGCTGCCAGATGCAGAAGGATATGGTGGAGGAAAGGAAAGAGGTGTATGTAGGTTTCTGCGTAACTTTTTTTTCACCGTAATTAGTGAGGGGTCCTCATACAAAGCTGTAGTAAAAAGTGGCTTTAGCACAGTGTATCGCCAACTGCGTGCCGTGGTGAGATTCAGGGTGTGCCGTGAGACGCCAGTGAGCAGGAGAGGCGCCGGCTGACTATCTACAGGATGTGCCTTCCGTGGCAAGAGGCCCATCCTGTAGACAGCTGGCGCCGGCATCTTAGCTCCTCGTTGGCGCCTCTTCTCCTCCCTGCATTTCTCCTCCCAGGGTTAGCAAGCTCAGGGCCCTGTCTGGAGGGCTTCCGCGCATGCATGGACATTCCCGTGATGACATCACACATATGTGTGACATCATCATGTTAACATCCGCACATGTGCAGAGGCCCTCCAGACAGGGCCCTGCGTTTAGTGTGCCGCTGCTTCAGAAAGTTTTCAAGATTCTTCTTTAGCATCATTGTTTTTATGGGGGGGGAGTAGTGTTTCCAGTTGAGGCCATGTGCTAATGTTAGTGTGCAGGCATTTGAAAGAATTACTGAGAGCATTTGCCCATGCCTATTTTGTAAGTGGTAAGGGCTCACCTTGTAGTCCCGTGTGTGTTGAATAACTGACGCTGATAATCCATAAAAAATGCAATATCAACTTTATAGTCTTGCTTGTGTACATGGATATTTGTATGAAAAAAGAGGAAAAAATTAATTGGGGAATAAGACCAGCATAGAAACATGATGCTAGATAAAGACCAAATGGCCCATCCATCAGTCTGGTAAATCGATGCGGATTTGACAATGGTGTACTGATAATGCTTACGGTTCTGTATCTACCGCTAAGCTAATTTAAGACAGACCTCAAATGCCCAGGTGTTGAATAATGCTAAAAGCAAACATCATCAATGGTCTTATGTTTTCAGTGTGTTTTTTTTCTTTTTTTAATTTTATATGTGATTTATACTCACAATCTTGTGTTTTAATAACTATATTGTATTCCTCAAACCCTACTACCACCAGATCCTCCCACAAATTAAAACTATCCTTCCCCTTGCTAAAAGGCATTTCCCACACAGGAAAGCTAGGGACCCCCCTCCACTTCAAAATCACTGAGCTCTGGAACAACTTTACCTCCCCTCTTCGGAACTTGAGCGCTCTCCAAGTTTTCCGCAGACATCTGAAAACCTGGCTTTTCTCAAAAAATGTAAGTCTCCCTCCAACTTAGGAATCAAGGAAATTCTTATATCTTGGCATCCCAAGTCCTCTAAATTTTCTTCACACTTCTACCTCTGTTGTAGTTCCTTCCTATTTCTCCTACTGTAAACCGCGTCGAGCTCTACGAACGTGGAGATGATGCGGTATACAAACCTAAGGATTAGATTAGATCAATAATTGGCCGTATTGAAAATATTCTTTTCTTATTTGTTTCTTCTTTTTTCCCTATGTTACAGCCTATTGCATTCTACTGAATAGCATAAATAGTACTTAGCTTTGTTCCCAACGGAACCTCGGCCTGTCCGTTTCACTGTTAAAAAAGGCTTCCTCAGGGGTATGTCAATGATGGGTTCAAGGAGTTTGTATCAATCAATTCATAAGTGCACTGGCTGTTGTATTCTCGAGCCAACTGCTTACTGAGAATGCTGAACTGAAGAATTGATCGATAAAAACCCCTTGGGCTCAGCATTGACATATAGCACTACCCTGAGGAAGCCGTTTTTAACAGTGAAACGGACAGGCCGAGGTTCCATTGGGAACAAAGCTAAGTACTACTTATGCTATTCAGTAGAATTTTGAATGCAATAGGCTGTAACATATCAAGTTTCAAGTTTATTTAAAATTTCTTATACCGTCCAATCAAGCCTTCTAGGCGGTGTACAAAAACACCAAAACAATGTGCCAAATAAAATATAATTTACACAGAAACAGACCAGGGGAAATAACAATTTTAAAGACATTGACGAACGGGAACTAAAGGAAAGAAGGGTTAGAACTACAATTGATAGAGAGAAAGAGAACAAACAAGGGAAAGAATGACAAAGGGAGGGGGAAAAGAAGGTAAAACCTTTCTTGAATCTAAGTTGAAAAAAGTAAAAAAAAAAAAAAGAAAAAACAATTTAAAAAAGAACATTTTCAATACTGCCAATCATTGATCATATAATATAGTTATTAAAAGCACAAGATTATGGATATAAATCGCATATAAAATCAGAAAAAGGAAAAAACACACTGAAGACATAAGACCATTGATGATGTTTCTGCTTTTAGCATTATTAAACACCTGGGCGTTTGCGGTCTGTCTTCAGTTAGCTTAGCGTAGATACAGAACCGTAACCATTATCAATACACCATTGTCAAATCCGCATCGATTTACCTTATTGGTTTTTTGGATATTTGGCATTTTCCATTATTTTGGAACCATCCATCAGTCTGCCCATCTGCAGCATCCACTATCTCCTCCTCTCTTTAAGAGATCCCACATGTCTGGCTCACCACTTTCTTGAATTCAGCCAGTCTTTGTCTCCACCACCTCTACCGGGAGACTGTTCCATGCATCCATCACCCTTTCTGTAAAAAGGTATTTCCTTAGAGTACTCCTGAGCCTATCACCACTTCTATGCTCTCTCATTCTGGAGTTTCCTTTCAGTTGAAAGAGACTCGCCGTGTGTGTACTTATGCCATGTAGATATTTAAATGTCTCTATCATATTTCTCCTCTCCAGCCTTTCCTCTAAAGAATACATATTGAGATCTTTAAGTCTCTCCCCGTACGCCTTATGATGTAGACAGTGTTTCTCAACTCGTTCCTGGAGTACCCCCTTGCCAGTCAGGTTTTCAGGATATCCACATTGAATATTCATAAACTCGATTTGCATACATTGCCTCCATTATATGCCAGTTTCTTTCATGCATATTCGATGTGGATATCCTGAAAAGCTGACTGGCAAGGGGGTACTCCAGGACCGAGTTGTGAAACACTGATGTAGACCACTGATCATTTTAGTAGCCTTCCTCTGGACTGACTGAATCCTCTTTCTTTCTTTTTGAGGTGCGGTCTCCAGAATTGTACACAGTATTCTAAATGAGGTCTCAGCAGAGTATGAATTATTAAACTTTCTTTGCAGTAGCCGTATTTTGTTTTGTGACTTAGGGCTAGATTCGCTAAACCCCGATTGTGTCTCCGATCCGTTCCCGATTGCATGCAGGCTGACAAATTCACAAAAGGCCTGCTTGCAAATGTGGACGATCGTTGACACGCACCCCCCCCCACTCACTGCACGGATCACTACAGAGCGATCCTGGAGCCTGTGCAGACCCTGACAGTAGTGACAGGAGAAACAGCCTCCTGTCCCTGCTGTCAGGGCTTCTGCTGGCTTATTTTATTTATTTTTTTTTAAATTGGGCAGATAGTTTGTGTGCATTACACACACAAAATAGCTGCTGGGTTAATAAAATAAAAAGCCTCCCCCCCCCCCCCCGAAGTGCCTCCTCTCTCCCCAAACCCCTAAAAAAATGCCCCTTACCTCGCGCCAATGCTCCACAAAAGGCAGGAGAGATGCCCACTCTCTCCTGCCACCACCTGACGCTGCCCTCCCTGTGTGAATATGGCAGGAGGGATGCAAACTCCCTCCTGCCCTGCCACCAACTGAGCCACCCCCCCCCCCCCCCCCCCGACAGGCACGTGAGTCACCCCCCTGGCCCAGCCCACCCCTGACCGTCCCACCGCACCACCCTGACCGAACTGGCTCACCCCTGGCCAGGTCTAGCCCGACCTGGCCCAACACCTCCCTTGTACCTAAAAGTTGGGAGCAGGATGGGTGCTCAGTCTCTCCTGCTCCTTAGGCCTCCAGTACTGCTGTCTTCTGGAGCAGGAGGAACCGTAAAGTCTTCCTGCTCCTTCTCCTCCTCCTGCGCATCGCGAATGTGGGCCTTAGGCCCTGCCCCGGTGCACATGTGATGCACGGGGAGGAGCCTAAGGCCTTGATTGGCTCAGGCACCTCAGGCTCCTCCATTGGGAGGGGCCTGGGGCGCCTGAGCCAATCGGGGACTTCCTTAGGGCTAAGCCTAAGGAAGTCCCTAATTGGTCAAAGTAATAGTTATTACTTTGACCAATCAGGGACTTCCTTAGGCTCTGGTTCCCCAGGCCCCTTCCAATGGAGGAGCCTGAGGTACCTGAGCCAATCAGGACCTTAGGCTCCTCCCTGTGCATCACATGTGCACCGGGGCAGGGCCTAAGGCCCACATTCACGGTGTGCAGGAGGAGGAGAAGGAGCAGGAAGACTTTACGGTTCCTCCTGCTCCAGAAAACAGCAGCGCTGGAGGCCTAAGGAGCAGTAGGGGCCAAGCACCTATCCTGCTCCCAACTTTTAGGTACAAGGGAGGTGTTAGGCCGGGGTGGTGTGGTGGGCAGTTGGAAGAGGTGTGGTGGGCTGGTTGGGGGGTGGGCTGGGACAGGAGGTGACTCGCGTGCCTGTTGGGGGGGGAAGGGGTGAAGGGGTGACTAAGTTGGTGGCAGGGCAGGAGAGAGTTTGCATCCCTCCTGCCATATTCGCGGGGGCGGGGAGGGCAGCATTGGGTGGTGGCAGGAGGGAGTGGGCATCCCTCCTGCTATTTGTGAGTCGCCGGGGGGGATCATGTTTGTCAGAGGGGGGGGCCCTCGGTCATTTTTTGACAGGCCTGCCTGTCTTATCATTTTTTATTTTTTTTTTAATGGGACAGATATTTTGCGTGTGTAACACATGTAAAATATTTGTGCTCTGGGAAAAAAATGAATAAAAACGATAGGCAGGCCTGTCAAAAAACCTGCCGTCCTGTCGGTAACTCAGTTACTGATAGGTCTGCAGCAGTCGGGTTTGCCAATAGTAAAACCTAATTCAAAATAGCCAAGCAATTGTTAGTGAATCAATCGCTTGGCTATTTTGCATGGGGTTTTACTAATTTGCATGGGAGGATCAGGATCGGATCACTATAGGCCTTAGTGAATAGTGCAGGAGGGATATCTCGTCGCAAAGGGGTCACAAACCAATCGGTACACGATTGGTTTGCTTTGTGAATCTAGCCCTTTGTAGAAAAACCAATACAAATGTAATTCAGTGGTAAAAGTGAATGGCTTGCTAATACAATTAGTGGTATGCAATGTAATAATGTGGTTTTAAATTTGATGGAGTTTTGTTCTTTTTTTTTTTTTTTCATCTGTTTTGTTCTGCTTATTTAGCCTTCCTGCTTAATTAGCACCGGTTTCCACTAAGGGGGGGAATTCATCAAGCAGCATTGGGGCTTAACACACCTTTAACATGTGTTAAGAGAATTAGTGCATGCTAAATTCTAAAGTCCATTTTATACTTATGGGTTTTTAGTGTTTAACACACGCTAATTCCCTTAAGATGCTGTAAACCCTAATGCTACTTGAATTCCCCCCCCCCCAAGGGTGTAAATATGTTTTTAAAGAGGCATCTTGTTTAAATAACTACACTCCTGAGAGTTAACCATTTTAATAAGTGCTAAGCTTCAAACCAGGAGGGACTTGCCTGCTCCCTAAAGCCCCAAGACCAGGCTCTTGCAGGTGTAAGGGAGTTTAATATATACTAAACAGTTAAGTGCCCTGTTATTATATAATGTCATATCACATGTTGGTAATTTTCATAATGGTAAGTGGTAAAGACAATATGCTGGAAATTAATTTTGGATGCTTTGAGTAGGAGTCCCTAAAGCAGATGTTTCATTGAAAAATGAATTCATGTCCTGTATGAGAATGATACCCTCTGAATGAACAATGTAACTATTTTTTACATGTGGTTTTTGGAAATAATTGGATTGTTTTGGAGTGTTTTAGAAGATCTGAAGATAGGATAGGATGATATTAAGAGCTGAGGCGATATGATCAAGGCAGTGATCTTCATTAATTTTTTTAAGCTGGGGCCACTTTGGAATCTATTGAGCTGAAGTAGAGTCACTAGATGTCTTCCCATGCGGGGCCATGACACTGCTATGTGTGTCAATGACATCTATCTCCATTATCCCCCCTTCAATCTTCATGGGAGGTGGTATCCTCAAGGTTGTAAGCATTTCCAAATGGTTTTGTTTATTAAGAAATACCTTGTCCTTCAAGCATGCAGTTCTTCCCACATGTCCACTTTCCATCTTTTGTCCTAGAGAGGTAGAGTAAAGGGGGAAAACCCCCCTGAAAGACAATTGAAGTAGCCCCAGAAGTCTCTTGGGACTGTCATTTACCCCTGGGCCTTGCATTGAAGAATCCTGGACTAAGGTAGCCATCTCTAAGAACTCTGCCAGTGTTTTGTGTCTAGTATATTTCTAAATCTGTGTTTTCTTGTTTGGGGATACACTTTTCCCTCCGCATTCGCTGTGATAGGGGATTAACAGAACCGCAAATACAGAAAAACTACGAATAGTTTTTTTCATATGTTATTTACTGTTTTCTATTAAAAACCATTGTGAATATGGTGAAACTGCGAATAACATGGTGGGAGACCTGGCCTGTTCTTGAAGGAGAGGCAAAACATGGTGAAGAAAGTGCTGGGAATTGATTATTTTTCTCTGTAAATGCATGCATTTCTCTATGCAAGTAGATTTAATTTGTGGGGAGGAGCCAGCAATCTAAAAACCATGAATAATCGAAACCGCAAATGCTGAAACCGTGAATACAGAGGGACAACTATGGGATCTTTTTACTAAGGTGCGCTAATTGATAGCGGGCACTAAATCGGCGCATTTTAGTAAAAGGATTCCTAAGTTACCTTTATAAAACACTTTATGAAATCTTTCTCTGAAGCAGACATAAATGTGTGCGTTTTCACTGTGCTTACATGTGTTTTATAACATTTACATAGCATCTCTCCATATCTTACATTACATTACATTACTGATTTCTATTCCGCCTCAACCTTGCAGTTCTGGGCAGATTACAAAAGAGACATCTGGACATTTCCAGGATTATTGCAAAGAGACTTCTGGACTTTTCCAGAAGAGTTACAAGAAGAAGAACATTTCTAGAGGAGTTACAAGAAGAATGGTGTAGTATAGTTTAGGGAATGGGAAACGGCAAGGAGGATTGGGCTATTCCAGTGGATATACAATTCGGGATGCTGTACAGATAGGATATAGTGCAGTTTCAGTATATATGCAGTTAGGGAAGCAGTTGACAAGCTTGGGCTTTGAGGGGAAAGGTAACTGGTGAAGAAGGGAGGATGGGGGAGTCGCACGGAGGGGAATCCAGGTTGGAGTTATGACATTTGTATAAATTTTTTGAATAGATGGGTTTTGATTTCTTTGCGAAAAGATTTGAAATCGCTTGTTGTCCTCAGCAGGTTGGAGATGGCGTGGTCCAATTTCTCCACCTAAACTATATCACCAGGAAACACCTATATGCAGACCACATAAAAGTTGGTGCGATCTCGCGGTGCCTGCTTAACGCTGTCCAGTTTTTCTAAGAGCCGCTTTCCGCTTGTAGTGGAAAAGGATTTATAAACGTATCCCTAAATGGCAGGGATTTTTTTTTTGTTATTTTATTCTCGACCCCCATAAAAGAAACACAGCAGTTTCAATTTAGTACATTAGCAACAAATCCATTCAAAAGCCACTATTTCAGTCAATTTTCAGTTTCTCCCTTCCTCAAACACTAGGCCCCCCCCCCTCCTTTTTATTATACAAAAGTTATTCCTCACTTCTGGACCTGGTGAGTTTTCTTGCACCAAATCCGGTAAGAGTAAATGGAAGAGTTTGACTAAATATTAAGTTTATCGGTTAACTGTTCCACTTAAAAAAAAAAAAAATTTACTTTATGAGCTTCTGTGGAGAGCTTCTGTGGACATTCATTATTCCTGGTGAGAATTTTGCACAGAATTTTAAACATTATCATAGTATTGCAGAATTTATGTCAGACTAATGCAAAAAAAATTGCACAGATTATATTATGTTTTAAATGGATTATAATGTGTTTTAAATGGGAGTGTATCTCCCCATTAAAACCTAGTAAACTTGCTCCCCTCCAGTGAATTCTCAGGTATCTAACTTGAGCAGACTGGTACTCTTCCCTTACCATAGGGGTGTCAAAGTCCCTCCTTGAGGGCCGCAATCCAGTCAGGCTTTCAGGATTTTTCCAAGAAATATGCACAAGATCTATTAGCATACAATGAAAGCAGTGCATGCAAATAGATCTGATGCATATTCATTGGGGAAATCCTGAAAACCCGATCAGATTTCGGCCCTCGAGGAGGGACTTTTGACACCCCTGCCTTACCATGAGACTGTGAATGGCAAGATTCTTCCACAGTATTTCAGCAGTCTGGATGTTGTGAGGTTTGTAGGCAAGGACCAGTATTTAGAACTGTACCTTGGATACCATGGTTCAAATCCTACTCTTCTCATTGACACTCCTTGTGACCTTGTCCAGTTTACTTCATTCTTTATTACCTCTGGTCATAGGTGTCAGCATTTAAAAATGGTTGGGGGCTGGTACCATATACAATACAAACTGCATCTTCCCTGAATACAGTGAAAGAGCTTGTTCAATATTTGAGTTGCTCAACACCTTCTGTTTTCTGTCAGTCACCTTGCCTCTGGTTTTCCAGCCCTGTATTTGTAATGCACAAATCCAGATGAGATCCAGAATGCTTTACAACATATACCTTGCAGTATACAGTTAAACCTTGGTTTGCGAGCATAATTTGTTCCAGAAGCATACTTGTAATCCAAAGCACTTGTATATCAAAGTGAATTTCCCCATAGGAAATAACGGAAACTCAGACGATTCGTTCCACAGCCCAGAAACTTTAATACAAAATACTATATGCACTTGTATTGCAAGACCTCACTCGTTTAGAACAGTCACTACACCCCTGCAGCGTCAGAGAGAGAAGAACCATCGGCTCAGTTGTGAAGTGTGTATACTGTATGTACTTGTATTGCAAGACATTGCTTGTATATCAAGTTAAAATTTAATAAAATGTTTTGCTTGTCTTGCAAACCAAGTTACTTGCAATCCAAGGTTTTACTGTATTGCTTTTACAAAATATGGTGGGACCAAAGCCTTTCAGACCTTCCTTTTAGGAATCTCTTTGAACTCATTGTGATGTCATTGCCATTATTAAATCTAGTTTAAATAGGTCCAGTGCCTGTGAATGTGTTGTGTGTATGTTGCAGAAGGTTGATGTATTTGTCACATGACACCAGCTGACAAATTACAATGCTGGATTTTTCTCAACCATTTTATAAGCTTTATTTATGTCAAGAACTCCCTCAAAGATGAATTGCAGTTTCATTCTGTACAATGTGTGCCTTTTGTCACTTAACAGTTTTTGAGCATCTTGACTGCATTTAGCTACTGACAGATGCCCTGCACAGTTTTCTGAACCCCACAGATGTTGCTTGTCCATCTGAAAGGAAAGCCTCCCGTCTGCTCCTCTTGCACACCGCATCATGCACTTCATCATGTCTTCCTGTCACCCACATCCTTTCGTCCTGCCCTCTCCCTTTTCTTCCAAGATTTGAAATACAAAATCATGTTTAGGAAGCATGAGTCACTGAAGGAAGAAAGTTATGCAAAAGCTATGCATTACATTCCTTACTGTGTTGGAGGTTTTTTTTTTTTTTCTGGTTGCCGTTATTCTTCCATTTCTTTGCCTCCAGTTTAATCAGAACCAGACACTACTGTAGCCAGGGCACCATGAGTCTACCCTTTTTTAAAAAAAATCTGTCTCCCTCCCAGCCATCACTAAAATGGTTTTCTACTAGCTCATGTAGAACTTGGCCAAAATGGATCTTGGGTCAGGCAACAGACATCACTGTTATGCAGTGACTGAATGTTGCCTCTGCAAGATCACCTGTACCTGAGTATTACTACTATTAAGCTGGTAGGCAACAATCTTGTTTGGGTAAATGTATTCAGCAAGCTATGTTATCCTATTGCAGTTTTCAGAAATTAATTAAGACCACTTTGTTCGATAAGTTTATTACTTAGTGAGTTTTATTATTGAAATTCTATTTTACAAATATTTGCATTAAGAACATAAGAGTTGCCGCTGCTGGGTCAGACCAGTGGTCCATCATGCTCAGCAGTCCGCTCACGCTGCGGCCCTCCGGTCAAAGACCAGCGCCCTACTGAGACTAGCCCTACCAGCGTACGCCCTTATTTAGCAGGAACTTGTCTAACTTTGCCTTGAATCCCTGGAGGGTGTTTTCCTCTATGACAAACTCCGGAAGAGCGTTCCAGTCTTCTACCACTCTCTGGGTGAAGAAGAACCTTCATATGTTTACTGTATTATTGTATTTCGCTGATTGTCCAGCTCTTTTTAGTGTAAACAGCGTAGAACTTTTGGTTATGGCGGTATAAAAGAATAAAGTTGTTATTTATTATTTCTATAGCGCTACCATACGCACGCGGTGCTGTAGAGTCACAAAGAGTAAGAAAACAGTTCCTGCTCGAAAGAGCTTACAATCTAAACAGGCAAGACAGACAAACGGGATGTCTTGGATACAGTTAAGGGGAATGGTTAATCAGCGGGCTGGGTTGGAGGGCAGAGGAGTAGGTTTAAGGTTTGAAAGCTATATCAAAAAGGTGGGTTTTCAGTCTGCTTTAAACAAGAGAAGGGAAGGGGCTTGGTGGACAAACTCGGGTAATTTATTCCAGGCATAGGGGGCAGCTAGATGAAAGGAATGAAGTCTGGAATTGGCAGTGGAGGAGAAGGGTAACGCTAAGAGCGACTTATCTGAGGAACAGAGTTCTCTGGGAGGTGTAAAAGGAGAGAGAAGAGAGGAGATATTGAGGGGCAGCAGAATGCATTCCATGCATTTTATTTTAAAGGGGACAGAAAATGGTTCATGGTTTTCCCCTAGGTATAGCAGTATTTACAGAAACTATGGAGAGACTCTTTTGGGGTTGGTTTGTTTTTGTGATGAAGAGGGGGAGGAAAAATTGCAGCGTCTATTATAAATGAGCTGTCATATTAGGAAATAGTGTATCCACTTCTGTTTCAATTAAACCCAGTTGGCTCAGTGTAGTACAGTGAAGTTGGTTTACTTCATAGGGTCTGACAGTGGGTTGGAGAAGAGGTCCCTTCTAGTATAGCAAGGAGTAGGTGTATTTTCATAATCATCCAATAGTTTTATTTATCCTCTGGGAAGCTCAGTGGGGAGGGGGCACAGTGAGGGGCTTACTTTGTGATATCATTGGGGCTTAAAATGGCCAGTATGTGCACTGTTCTTATGTACACAAAATAAACAGGTTGGTAATTACATGAGATGCATTTTATAAACATGTGACCTTGTTTTGATTTCCCACTTCCCTACTATTTTAACAAACAAAGGCTGATCGCTGCCATTATGTTCCCAGCCACTTTGTTTCCAATCGCGACATGTGGCTGTGAGACGTGGACACTCGCGGAAGCAGATAGAAGAAAAATCGACGCCTTCAAGCTATGGAGCTGGAGAAGACGTCTACGAATCCCGTGGATAGCTAGGATCACCAACAAAGATGTTCTTGATCATGTAAACCCAGAGTTGTCCCTGGAAGATAACCAGACAGAAACTGACCTATTTTGGACATGTGATGAGGGCGAATTCACTAGATAAGGAAGTGCTACTCGGAATGGTCAGTGGTAAAAGGAAGCAGGGGAGACCAAAGGCTCATTGGCTGGATACTATCAAGAATGACATGGGAATGAACATCCAGCAATTGAAAGAAGCTGTGGAGAACAGGGAAGCTTGGAGAGGACTGGCCTACAGAGTATCCACGGGTTGGACATGACTGAATGGATAGTGCTATTTAAGTTATTAAAATTGGTGAAAACCTATTGAAGTATAACAGGAAGGTGACTGTGGATGAGCAGGGGAAGATAAAAAAAAAAACTAGCCCAAACCAATAGGTGCACTCAATTTTGAAATTTGCCTATAGATTCTGAGGAAGGTCTGTAATGAAACGTACACCTGGTATTTTGTTTGATGAATGCCCTGTTCACTGACTTGACTGTTGTGCACTTGTTGGATCAGAATGTTTTGACTAGTGATTGTTTTTGGACAGATCCTTCCTTTTGTTGTGTGGTTAGCTGCTGATGTAATCTGTCCTAAATTCTGATCTTTTCGTTGTTGTAAATTGTTGGTGGTTGGCTAAGGCTGTGCTTTGACCACCTGGAACTGAAGAACATTGAAGAACGCTGTACAATGCAGACACAAATTCACAAAATCATCCAAAAAGCTTTCTACACCATGCGAAACCTTAGAAAAATAAGAAAATTCTTCGACAGAGACCAATACAGAATCATTGTCCAATCCCTGGTACTTAGTATTTTAGACTACTGCAACAGCCTCTACCTATCATGCCCAAACTACATGATAAAACAACTACAAACCGTTCAGAACACAGCCCTCAGACTCATCTACTCGCTTAGCAAATTCGACCACATCACAAATGCTTACTTAGACTCTCACTGGCTTCCAATAAAAGCTAGATCACAATTCAAATTCTACTGTCTTCTATTCAAAGTAATCCACGGAGCTGCACCAAGTTACCTAAACAACCGCCTATACCGCAACCTCACACACAAAACAAGGAAAGCTCAAAGCCTATTCACATACCCCCCTTTCAATGGTACCAGACGAAAGAAACTCTACGATAACCTTCTAGCGACACAGGCAGCGAAAATTGACCCAACAGTCTCCAAACTGCTGACCAAAACATCAGACATCAAAGTTCTCCGAAAAGAAATCAAAACGCTTCTATTTAAAAAACACCTACCATCACTCTAACCTCCTGCCTACACATACACAATTACTCCTTCATATTCATCATTCCTACAACATCCCTCAACGCCATGTAAGCAACCTCCATATGTAACCAATATTTCTTCCTCAGCGCTATGCAATAATCTCCTTAACTTGAATGTACTGCTATCCTTACCTGTGATTTAAACCTGATATGTAAACATATTATATTCCTGATATGTAAACTTCCTGGAAATGTCCAGTTCTCTTCCAATTTTGTAATCCGCTTAGAACCGAAAGGCACAGGCGGAATAAAAATCTCTAATGTAATGTAATTAGTATAAAAGTGGTCAGTGGAACTTATGCTACCAAAGGAATTTTTAGCTAACTTTAAAATATAAAAAGAGTTTTGTTTAATTTAGTTTTACATTGGATTTGAGTGCCAATCAAACCAAATATGACTCTTAATAAATGAGGATGAGATTGCAGTGAGCTGTTATCAGATGCCCATGTAGCACATGCAGTGAAATTTGAAGACTTTGACTTTGTGGAGTTTGCTTTTTAGTTCAGCGAATCACAAACTTGTGTGCCGCAGTACAATAGTGTGCTGTGGTAAGACAGGAGCCTCTCACTGCCAACACCTCTGCCCTCCTGGCAATGGAGGGATTTCTAAAACCTGGCAGTTTGTTCCGGGTTTTGAAAGACCCCCGAGCTCTGGGCCATGGAGGGCCTCTGAGCATGTGCAAACGGTGACATGATGACATCACCAGTCAATGCCCATGTAGATGCCATTTTAGAAGTTGATGACATTTTTCCTGGAAGTGCAATAGGACATGCAATGAATTTGTGCAAAGTCTTAGAGCAGTATCTCAACTTCTTCCAAAGTTAGGGGCCTCGTTACTGGGCCCACTTTTTTCATTCCATGGAAGATAGTGAAAAAAAAACCCAATTTTGGCTCAGGTTGTGGGAAGGATATAGCTGTCCGACCAAGCTAGAAGTCACATTTCTAGTACAACTTTTTGTGCTGAAACCAAGTATACCACTCAAATCATTGGTGCATGCTTTGGTGCATCACTTGGGGACCACAAAGTTGATGAAAAGCTTTGTAATGGAATGCAGAGGCAAATATTTGACATAACATAGCTCCTGAACAGAAAACACAAGAGGACTCAGATTTTAGGAACTGGAAGAGATTACGGCCAGTTACTGCCCCCATAAACTTTTAGGCATACTGAGATAAATCTTTATTAAGATTGTTGAAAAAAAAAGTATGCAAATTTTTATCTATACGTATTTAATATCATATATCACAACTGTACATCCTCCAATCTTTCTTTATTGCACCATTTGAAAGAGCAATTTCTTGGCTACAAAACTCAACGAGCCACATTTTTGACCCACTTTTTCTAATAGCTTAAAATAGGCTTGAAAGTACACCAAGGTTTCAACCTACGTTTAATGTTAAAATATGTTGGCGATGTAGACAGGTGCTGGAATAATGAGAAAAACTTTGAATTGGAAATTTGTGGCTTTCCAATAACTATAAATATTTATTAAGATGAAAAATTAAGGGCTCCTTTTACTAAGGTGTGTTAGGGCATTAACGCGCGGAATAGCACGCGCTGAATTGCTGCGCACGCTAGACCTTAATGCCAGCATTGAGCTGGCGTTAGTTCTAGCCACGTAGCACGCGATAATATCCTCCGTGCGCTAAAAACGCTAGCACACCTTAGTAAAAGGAGCCCTAAGTGATCAAAGAACAATATGATGAGGAAAGAATAATAATTTTAAAGACAAATCGTGCGTCATATTTACTTCAAATGCTGTTCATCATGCAGCTAGCCTGAGTACAGTGCCTTGAATATGTCGTGATAAGCTGTATGGCCTTCCTGTTGAAGTTGTCATTGGAGCTTCAAAACCATATGTTCCTCTGAAATCACAAACAGTATCTTTCTTAATGGGCCTATGAAAGGATCGAGCAGGACCTTGTGGATGTTAATTTTGAATCATAAGATTATTTTGACTATATTAACTTGTAAACCAAAGCTCATTGAAATCTAAAAAGTTGTCCAGTTAGGGTTTGGGTACCAAGCAAGAAAGAGAAAGATCTTGCCTCAAAATGCAACAAGCAATCAAAGAAAAGGCAAGTGAGATGTTTAAATCAACCAAGAAACTCTTTATTAACATAAAGAGTTTCTGTGTAGTTGTGTCTCATCAATAGAGTCTGATGACTAAGGTCCAACTAGGATCCTAGTTTCAGCAGTATACACTAGACTGCCTTCCTCAGGGAACATACAACCAACTAAAACTTAAAACACACATAACAATAAGAATACAAGTGAGATTTCAATTTGCACATAGATATATATAAAAGAACATTGAGATCTTATAAAGGAAATCACAGTCTTATAAATAAGAGCAATCAAATATGTAAAATATTAAACTAGAGCAAATTATAACATAAATGTATACCATGGCTGTGACTGCCTGTGTGACTAAATGCATGACAAAGGGGTATAACACCCAAGGACCTTTTGTTCATGTTTGAGGCCTGCATTAAACTTGTGACTTTATTGTGGCTAGCAGGACGCATGGCATAGTGTGGAATCATACATTGAACTACAGATAATGATTATGGCGTTGTGTGACTAGACAAGCCAACCATAAACCACGCTGTAAGTGATTGTCAGCAGGAATAAAATGTAAAAGGAAAGTGATCTTATGTTTAGAGGTGATACTGATTAGGGCATATAGCATGCAGGCAAAGATTTGAGTGAGCAAAAACATTAAATACATACCAATTGCTCTCGAAACATAAAAATGCAGCTTGAACAGAAAAACAATGGCAAGTCTGCAAATACAAGAGAACCAGAAGGCAAGAGGGGAAAAATGAAAAGGTCATTCTGAATAAAAAAAACAGGGATGTTATTAATAACAGTTGGGGTTTGGGCCATGGGCTACTATGCCACTAAATTTTATTAAAATTGGAAATGTGCAGCTAGGAAACTTTATTAAATTTGCAATGAATCACCGTTTTGATAGGTCAATTTAAGAGCATGTGAAAGCAGTAGATGTCACAACCTGAGTTAGCATGGCAAGCCCAAAAAGTTTAGCTGCACCATGCAATTTTACATCTCTAATTCATTTGCATATTACACAATAGAATGCCAAAAATGCCCTTTTTTTACCACTGTATGTATACCTGTGTGAATAATGCATGCATTTGAGACCTAAGTTCTGGTCAAAGCAAGGCCGAGTCAGATATTAAACAGTGGCTTTTGTAACACAACAGACGCTCTTTCAAGTGATATAAAAAAAGAAACTGGATAATGTACAGTTGAGATATTTATATTCAAAAAAACGGCAAAAATTTTGTATAAAATACTAATATAATTTCTTTGTGTAATGATATCTTTGCTTCCAATTGGCTGCAAAGCCTCTTAATGCAAATCCTTTGTGCATGTTATGTGCTGTGACTGCTGGTACAGTTATGACTTGAATCAAAATACAGGTCAGGAGCAATGAGGAGGTAAAGTAGGCATTAAATTTCTTTTATAACATTTTTTGCCTACTTTGCTGGCTCTTAAAAAGGGAGGTAAACTTTTACATTCCAAATTTTGCATATAATGTTAATGCCAGAGGGTTGTATTAATCTGCAAAATTTCTATTCTCTTGGAGGCTTTGTTGGGCTGTAGTGGCTGGACAAAGTTGCCATTTTGTGTTACGCTGAGCACAGTACTAAGAGTGACTTACATTCGATAGCCTCTAGGTCTCAAACCAATAGAGATTCAGCCTCAATTTCATTTGAGGCTATAGGGATCATCCACACAAAACTTTGTTCAATTTGGAGAAGGTCGAGTGGGGCTGATTTTCAATATTGGACCACTTCACATGGAATGACCCCCCCACTGTTACTAAGATGCTGTGTCTAAATGTGAAATCCTTATCTCCAGGAGAATATATTTAGAGTGGAGGTATTTCAGGTAGACTGCAAAAATGGTGCAAGATCACTGCACCAAAAACCATGTGACATGAAAGTTAAGAACATGGAGGGGGGAGGGAAGGGGTTGGAGAAGATAATGATGCTTGTATGTGTACTTTGAAAAAAAAATCATTGACCTAATAAGTATAAATAATGCACAAGAAGAAACCTATTTTTAGAAGAGAGGAATCTCTAGAATAGACTCGTTCAAGTTCGGTCTTTGAGGGCTGTAAACAGGATAGATTTTAGGATATCCCCAAAGAATATGCATTCAGTGCAGTTAGTATGCATGCAGGTCTCCCTTATGCATATTCTTTGGGTTAGTTTATTTTCTACGCTTTTGATATACTGTCTTTCAATAAAACAAAGCATTTTACAAACTAAAAGAGAATAAAAAGACAGAAAAGAACTACAGTTGTTGACAGAGAAGGGAGGGAAGCGACTAGGACTTGCCTTTTTTTAGTTTTATAACCACATTCAAAGCAGTTTACATACAGGTACTTATGGGCTCACAATCTGTCTAATGTACCTGGGACATTGGAGGATTAAGTGACTTGCCCTGGGTCACAAGGAGCAGTGTAGGATTTGAACCTACAACCTCAGGATGCTGAGGCTGTAGCTCTAACCACTAAGCTACACTCGTCCTCAAACAATAGAGAACTGGCAGATGGGATCAGACAGTCATTAACAGAAGAGAACTGGATGTATATTGTGCATAACCCATACTTTGAAGATATCCTGAAAATGTTACTTGTTTTCAGCTCTGGGGGACTGAATGTGGACAAACCAGATCTAAAATAAGAGGTGACAGTACAAGACTCCAATGTGGTAGACTCCAGAGAAATGCCAGAAAATGTTTCTTCAAGTAAGGGTGATAAATATGTGGCATGGGCTCCTGGTGGGGACAGAAATAATGTAATCCAAGTAGGCATGGGATACACATGGAGAAAGCCAGATATCTGTATTGGACTGTGGCCATGTACAAAAAGTGTAATTAGGCAGACTAGATGGGTTTTGTGGTCCTTACATGCTGTCACATTCTGTTTTCAATTTTCATACCAAAATGTTTGCAACTTTATTCCTAAAAGGATAAAAATCTTTCCAGTGCAGTAGGAATGGTATGCTGAACCATAGGGTTGTCCATGCCTGCTTGTGAGCATTCTGCAGAAAAAGTTAATCGCAGCTTTTCATCTCCTCCTTCTTCTTCCAGGTCTCTGCTGCCCTCTTCAGTTCTTCCTTTTGCAGGCGAGCATTGCTCCCTTTATTTCTTTATTTTTACAGTGTTATTTTGCAGGTTTTTTTGGTTGTTTGTAGGTTTTACATGGCTCCAGGGCTGGCTGTGCCTGCTTGGAGAGGAACAGACTTTGTCTGCAGCTAGCAGGTACATCCTTTGGGAACCTTTTCAGCCAGCCGGCTGAATATTTGTGGTGCTCATGGTTCCAGACCCTCAGCATTTGCTTGCTTCCTTGACTCAGTCAGGATGTTGAACACAGTCTGTTAGGCATCAATAGCGTCCTTCGGGGAGCTCACAGTGCTGGCTGCGGTTTTGCATTGCCTTTTCTTTTTGGAGGATGCATCCTGGGTGGGATGGAAGTTCAGTCTGATTGAAGTCCGACTGACAGTCCAAAGATTTCGGCTTAAGGCAGAAAATGCCTTCAGATCCAACTACTCTCTCAAGTTGCTGAGGCAGGCTGCAGCACCTTTTCCCCTGCACATAGTCTATAAATTCAGGCTATGACAGTCTATGGGGCTATCTTGGATTTCCCAATTTTTTTTCTAAGTTCTCAAACTTTCTTAAAACATCATGTTTTGCCTCAAAATTGATAGGGTTGGAATCCTCAGACCCTAATTTTCAAGTTCTCCTGCATATGTTTCAAACTAGTTTGGGGACTAGCTCCTACGTACTTGCTATCTCACTTTGTATTCTACAACCCTATAAGACAAACCAGAAACTGCTATCTTTTTGCATACCCAAGCATTACCAATTGTAAATACAAAACCTTTCTGGATAGAACTTTTGCGTACCAAGCAAATAAACAACAACATTGGCTAGACAACGACATTAATAAAGCTAGACTGACCTACAACACTTTTAGAAAACTCATAAAAACTGCCTTATTCGATAAATATATCACCTAAACAGAATCTTCACTGAACACTTTTTTCTTTTCCCGTTCTCCCAATATGCCCCCTCTGAAATCCTATTTCAAACTGTATTTTGTAATTCAGGACCTTTCATCTAATATGTCCCCTTTGTAATTCGCAACCTTTTCCAAACAGGTCCTCTCAGAAATTTCTTAGCAAACTGTATATTTTATTTTTCGCTTTCTTAAAGTTTCTGTACTCTGTATTTCCTCTGACTATCTGCATATTGAAACTCGCTGAATGTCCACTCTCTTGAATGTAAACCACCTAGAAGTCGCAAGATTGTGGCGGTATAGAAGAATAAAGTTATTATTATTATTATTATTAATACCCCTATATCAAGCCGCCTTATTTGTGGTGCATGGGCGGCTGAAGAGACATGGGAAGGAGGGTGAAAGCTGTGGGCTTAGCCCTCTTGCAGGCCTCTAGGGCTGGAGAAAGGCAGATGGGCCCATCAGGGGGAGTGAAACACCTTTCGGCGTCCCTCTCAGGCCTTTACCCCAGAGTTTATTAATTTCCTCTGGCAGGCTTATACACAAGGCAGAAATCTGCCTGTCTAGTCTGCAAGCGAATGGACCAGTGCGCAGACCTTACTGGAGTCTGAGTGCTTTCTCTAAAAGCGGAGACTATTCTGGAATACGATGGTCCTTCTGACAGGGCCTCTGAGGATGAGGGGTCAGATTTAATCCCTTTACTAACCCAAAGTGAGACTTCCCTGATGGGTGACACAACCTCCCATTTGGAGGACCAAGAGTTCTTGGCTCTAGGTCAGGGAGAAGATCCCTCCGCTGACTTTTTAGGTCCTCGGCCATAATGGAAATCATTACAGAGTTCCTCTGAGAACTGAAAATAAACCCTTTGCAAACCCCGTCTTCACAGTATTCTCTTCTGAGCGGGGTGCAGACTCAGCTCAGATCTTTCCTTTGGTACCCGGATATGAGAGTCTTAATTACAGAGCCTTGAGAGACCCCTGAAGATTCCCTGAGAGTGGCTAAAACCATGGCAAATTAGCCACGGAGGCTTCTAGTGGCACTCATGAGGCATTTGCACTCTTGCATGACTACTGCTGGAAGTCTTGGCAGCCATTTTTGCTGTGGAGAAAGAATGGGAATCGCTCCTCCCCAACGCGCCACTAGATCACCAGAAAGTCATGGCAGGATTGGGAGGGGTTTTTACTCTTGCTTGGGAGGGAATGCTAGCTGCCAACTGGTGGGTGTGGGGGTAGGGGTAAGGATGCGGGTATGGAGGGGTGGAAGCAGGGGTGTTGATGGCAGTGAAGGGGGAAGACTCAAATATCCAAGTTTATTTTAACTTTTGTATTCTGCCCAAGGGAAAACCATCGGGGCGGCTTATAATCTAAAACATAGTAAAATACAATACAATATACAGAATAGCCATACATATATATTCAAAAAATAATAAAACAACATGAAGGGCATAGAAAGAGTAGAGAGGGACAGATTCTTCAAACTTTCAGAACATAAAAAAACAAGAGGGCATTCGGAAAAGTTGAAAGGGGACAGATTCAAAACAAATGCTAGGAAGTTCTTCTTTACCCAACGTGTGGTGGACACCTGGAATGCGCTTCCAGAGGACGTTATAGGGCAGCGAACGGTACTGGGGTTTAAAAAAGGATTGGACAATTTCCTGCTGGAAAAGGGGATAGAGGGGTATAGATAAAATATTACTGCACAGGTCCTGGACCTGATGGGCCGCCGCGTGAGCGGACTGCTGGGCGCGATGGACCTTAGGTCTGACCCAGCGGAGGCATTTCTTATGTTCTTATGTTCTTAAAATATGAATCCAGATCCCCATTTATGGGCCATTTTTTGGCCCAAATATTTCAATTTATATTCGAGTATATGAGGTAACTCATAGCAGCAGTTGGTAATAGAACCCATGCAGGATGGATCATACTGGACTTAGTGCTTACAAATGGGGAAAGTGTTTCTGATGTTACAGTGGGTGATCATCTGGCATCCAGTGATCACTGCATAGTGCGGTTTAATATTAAGATGGGTATAGAGAGGGCTCATTCAAAGTAAAGGCTCTAGACTTAAAAAACACTAACTTTGTTCAGATGGGGGATTACGTCAAGGAATTGTCTGGATGGGAATGTTTAGAAGGAGTAGAAATGCATTGAGAAAAACTGAAAGGAGTTATTGGAAGGGCAACAAATCTTTTTGTGAGGCAAGTAATTAAAAGTATGAGGAAGAAAAGGCTGTTTTGGTTTTCAAAAGTAGTACCTAAGATGGTAAGGAATAAAAGGTTAACTTTCATAAACTACAAAAGATCACAGAAAGAGGAAGACAGGCAGAAATATCTGGAAAAGCTAAGAGGCTGGTCAAGTAGTCAGGAAAGCAAAGATAGAAAATGGAAGAAAAAATATCTAACAGTAAAACTGGGCGACAAGACATAATGTTTAGATATATTAATGATAGGAAGAAGTGCAAAAGTAGCATTGTGAGTCTCCAAAGTGAATGGGAGGAATATGTAGAAGCTGATAAAGAAAAGGCTGAATTGCTTAACAAATATTTCTGTTCTGTGTTCATGGCTGAAGATCTGGCAGTGGAACCACAGAAGACAAATGTGAAATAGGAATGGAGGAGTGTTAGACACTGATCAATTTTCAGAGGGTTGTGCTCATGAGGAGCTAGCTAAATTAAAGGTAAAGCGATGGGGCAGGATGGTGTACATCCAAGGGTGCTGAATTTAGGGAAGTTCTGGTGGCTCCACTGACTGATCTTATCAATGCTTCTCTAGAGTCTAAACGAGGTATCACCAAAGTCTTATACAGGGGCATCAAAACCTTCTTTTTCCTTCTGGCCGTACCGCTTCCTATGCACCCTAGCATCCTTCTAGCTTTTGCCACCACCTTTTCAATCTCATTTAGAATATTGTGTACAATTGTGGAGACCGCACCTCCAAAAAGATATAAAAAGGATGGAGTTGGTCCAGAGGAACGCTACTAAAATGGTATGTGGTCTTCAACATAAGGCATATGGGGACAGACTTAAAGATCTCAATATGTATACTTTAGCGCAGTGTCTCAAACTTTCTCGAGCTGGGGCACACTAAAGGTAGTAGCCATGGCTTGAGGCACCCAGAAGTGCATGGATGTTGCCGTGATGACATCGCGCATATGCGTGACATCATCACGTTGATGTCCGCGCATGTGCAGAGGCCCTGAGACGCCAGCAGGAGGTGCCAGCAGGGAAGAGGGCAAAAGAAAAGTTGAGGCACTGGCGCTAGCTGATTGCCTACAGCAGTGTTTCTCAACTACTTCAAGCTAAGTACCCCCTAACAAATATCAACTGAGTATCCCAACCACAAACTTCCCTAGGCCCACCCAAGCTCTGGCCCTGATCCCATCGCCTTTACTAATTGTAATGCAATTTTTTCCATTCATTTTTCATATACACATAATATACACAGCAGATATAAATTCTCAAAACTGACACATTTCAATCACTATATTGAAAATAAAATCATTTTACTTACCGGCGATCCTCTGCAGGCTGCTGTAATTAGCTTTAAAGATTAAACCAGGAGGCCAGGGGGGCAGCTGGAGGACACTAGAGAGAAAGGTGAAACATGCAGGCCTTCGGCGAATTGGGCAGCGTTGGTGCCATACTGTGTAGGGAAGTCAGCTGGCAGGCACCTCTCTTCCTCCTCAGTGTGCCGCAGTTTGAGATACACTTCTTTAGAGGAAAGGCGGGAGAGGGGAGATATGATAGAGATGCTTAAATACCTATGTGGCGTAAATGCGCATGAGTTGAGTCTCATTTGAAAGGATGCTCTGGAATGAGAGGACATAGGATGAAGTTAAGAGGTGATAGGCTCACAAGTAATCTAAGGAAATACTTTTTTACAGAAGGGGTGGTAGATGCATGGAAGTCTCCTGGAAGAAGTGGTGGAGACAGAGACTGTGTCTGGATTCAAGAAGGCGTAATATAGGCATGTGGGATCTCTTAGAGAGAGGAAGAGATAATGGTTACTTTGGATGGGCAGACTAGATGGGCCATTTGGCCTTTATCTGTCATCATGTTTCTATATTTTCTTAAATGTAGATGTGAAGATCTGTGCAAAATTGACTGTTCAACTGTCAGATACTATTCCCCAACTGGTAGGCTCTTTTATTAACGGATGGAAATGCGGAAGTTAATATTCGCAAATTACTTGGTGCAATAGAATGCGATAAGCAAATAGAATTGATTTCAGTCAATTTTGATAGAGAGCATTTGACACTGTTTCTTGGCAGTATATGTGGAGAGTGCTTGTGAGATTTGGGTTCAGGGGCCCTGTGTTGTCTATGATTCTGCTCCTATATTGCAACCTATGGGTGCAGGTTTTGATAAATGTTTTGTCCCAACCTTTTACTATTCAGCAAGGAACGAGACAAGGATGTCCCTTGTCCCCTTCCCTTTTCGTATTATGGATGGAACCGTTGTCCCAGAAACTCTTACAAGACCAAATTATTGTAGGCATTCCGGTGGGCTACTCTTTTTAAACACAGTGGCCCTATATGCTGACAATTTGTTTGCAGCTTTCGCCAGATCACAGACATTATGCCTAGAGCTTTGAGAATCTTACGAGAGTATGGACAGGTCTCGGGACTTTGGATAAATACTGACAAATCTGAAGGCTTGAATCTTTATGAAAAACTTAATTGCCACCTGGCAGGGCGCTGGTCTTTGACCAAAGGGCCGCTGCGTGAGCGGACTGCTGGGCACGATGGACCACTGGACTGACCCAGCAGCAGCAATTCTTATGTTCTTATGTTCTTTGTTGGGCACGGAACACATTGAAATACTTAGGATTGAGTATATCTAGGAACCTGACCATCTTGTATGCAAGTAATGTCCTTTTTCTGTTGAAAGAGACAAAGATCTTATGCAAATACTGGCACCCTTTGCCACTTTTGCTAAGGGGGAGGGTAAATCTGTTGAAGGTGGTTTTGTTGCCAAAATGGATGCATATGTTGCACCACCTACCAGTGATTCTTCATCAAGTGGATTTGAAACAGTGGAACAATACCATCAGGAAATTTTTATGGGGATGTAAAAAACCAAGGGCTTCTTGTCATTTGAGAACCAGGGCTGTGGAGTCGGAGTCGAGGAGTCGGAGGAAATTTCGGGTACCTGGAGTCGGAGTCAGAAGTACAAAAACCTGAGGAGTCGGAGTCGGAACATTTATCTACCGACTCCATTTTTGAACTTGGCATACCAATCACGAGCGATTCTTTCAGCTATAGCACCCACTATATACACAGCACAAATGTTGCGAGCAGCTTCTGCAGCCTTAGAACCTTGATTAAAAGCAAAAAGAAGGTGGTGTCGAAAATGCTCATTTCTCTCAACTTGACATTCCATTTTAACGATCTGAAAATTAACCAGTGCTGTGGAGTCGGAGTCGAGGAGTTGGAGTCGGAGGAAATTTCGGGTACCTGGAGTCGGAGTCTGAAGTACAAAAAACTAAGGAGTCGGAACATTTATCTACCGACTCCACAGCCCTGTTGAGAACAGTACAAGACTGGATGTTTCAAACCTCAAAATATTGTCTTTGAAAAATAGTTGGCAGCTGATTTACATTTGGCTTATATAAGACATACAAAAACAGCCAAATTGCCTCCTGCCCTGATGTAGATCAGGGCAGGAGGCAATTTGGATTTGGTTAAATCTACAAGATGGGCATGAAGAAATTTCCATAAACATTATAAACTATGTGCTGAATGTTCTTGTTATCTGGTAGGTAATGCAGATTTTCCACCAGGATGCGCAGATGGTAGATTTCATCATTGGCTAATCAGGGTTTGACAAAGCTCACTCATGTTTTGGAGGATGAGGAAGGTGAGGTGTCTTTGATATTCAATGAAACGCTGCAGAATACATATACTCTAAAATCACAGGATTGGTATTCACACCTCCAACTCATTTCGCTGCTCCTTGTGACCCTGGGCAAGCCACTTAATCCCCTCATTGCCTCAGGTACACTAGATAAGAGTTTGAGCCCGCCGGAACAGATAAGGAAATACCACTTAGGATATAAGTAGTGTAAAAATAATTTAATAAATAAAAATAAACAGGATTTTATTAAATCTAATTTTGATGATCATTGGCTGGTACAGGCAGTAACAGAGGACTTTGTGGATAGACCTGATAACGCCACAGGGGCTCTATTTATTACATAGAGTGGTGGCCTTTTGGATTACAGACGTTGGATACTAAGATATTGAAAAGTTTTTGAGATTGAAACTGAGATCAAAGTCAATAAAGATATTTTCAAATAAATCACTGTTTGGTCAAATATGAATAGTGTGTTCAGGACACTATTCAGGGCTGAACTGAAATATTTGGTCCAGCTGCAAAAAAAAAAAAAAAATCTATATACAGTATCAACATATAGCAGTGCTAATTAAACAGGAAAGTCACTGAAGATTTTAATTTTCTTCTTTATATAGATTCAGATTGGGTGCTTCATTTATTGCATGGCTTCTTTTCTGGTTTGTCAGAAAAATGTATTGAAGCTGAAGACGATAGAGGCGCTATCCTGGTCTTCCCGCAGGTATGCTTTCCGTGGAGGAGCAGCCTGGTAATAAGCCCTAGATGCTCAAAGGAGCAGAGCCTGATGTAAGCCCTGGGACTTAACTCCCGTAGGGTATGGCTTGTAAAGCTAATGGAAACATTGGTATGGTAATTTTGTTCTGCCATTGACTAAGGTACAGAAAGGAAATACCCTGTGAACAAACACAAATTACCACAGCAATCTCTTTGGAAATGCTTATTTTTCATTTGTTCATTTACAGTAATATTGGTGACCTCCAGCTCACGCTTTCCTTGGCTGTTAATGAATGGGTGTGCGAAGCACCGGAGGTCGAGCCGGTCATTAAGAGTCTGAATAGGCCTCCCCTGCCAGTCATTATGGCTCTGATAGTGGAACTGAACTGTCAGAGAGAATGCAGCGCAGTACTCCAGTTTATACCCTAAGCGTTTATATCCATTAGTGCAGCCGGATAATTGATATCTGCTGTTCATATTGTGGCTGCAGTCCTTCCACCAGCCTTGTATACTACTTTTGCCCATTTGGTAAGCGGTTTTAATTCTGGTCTCAGCCGTAACTGAAACGCAGGCCTGATGGCAAATATAAACTGCAAGGTTTGTCCCCAGGAATGCCACGAACCATGCTTCATAATCCCACTTTACTCTTGCTGTAGTATGTCCCCAGGAATGCCACGAACCATGCTTCATAATCCCACTTTACTCTTGCTGTAGTAGAGCACTAGACGTGAAGAACAGTGCTCGTTCCTCCTGCTGTTCATACCACAGGCTTAGGAAGACTGATGGCTTTTCCCTGCAGGAACACTAGGCCAAAACAACCTGATTTCAAGCATTTAACAAAGGGCTAAAGGTGTCAGGCAGAAAGCTGGCATCAGGCTCTAATTTCCAAAATCATTTTGTATAATCGTTGCACCTTTGCTTATCTCTAGCTTGCCTGCTGTTTTGATTAAGCAAACGGTGTACAGAATGGTAGCCTAACATTTCATTTTTTTTAAATCGAAATATGTAGGAAAAAGGGGCATTTTTTTGTTTGTTTGTTTGTCGCTTGTAGATAATAAAAACATTTTCTGATATTTAGTTTGTGCAATCTCATTGGTAGCTCGTGTGTTACAGGGAGAAGCAGTAGGTATTTCCCTATCCTCGAGGTACGCAATCTGAGAGAAGTATTTACTGGAGGGTTTCTCTCATTTTGGGCCGGATTCTGTAAATGGCGCCTAAATCGGCAGAATCCACAAAAATGGATGCCAGCTTTGTGTCAATCCATGCTTGGGCACCGTTAACAGAATTATGGCTAATGACACCTAAGAAAAAAACTGAAGACTTCTGCAATGTAGGCCAGCATTTTACTGGCCTACATTGCAGTTTTTTTAGTGAATTGCACCTAATGGTGCTCAAGTCCCACTCCGTCCACTGACCACGCCTAATTAGGCATAAGACACTGTTGGGGGCCTGCTGTAGAAGGCGTTAACGGCGCCTCCACTGTAGACACCTTCCAGCATCTACTTTCTTTTTTTCAACAAGTAATCAGTTTTAAATAATACGGTCAATTACCATGCTGATTAAAGCCAATTAAACCAATTAAGTTAGGCTGTGGTAAGGAGTCTACCATCACTTAACTTAAGGTGCCATTTATAGAATATGGCCCTTTGCGTCTTTGGGGGGAAAATGCTTAGGGACCCTTTGACTAAGCTGCGTTAGGTCCTAATGTGTACTGAATGCAGCGAACAATGGAGTACCGCAGGGCACGCTTAGGCATCCTGTGGCAACTTAGAAACGTGCTCATGCTAAATAATAATTCCCAAATTTTTTTGAGGAGGTATGAAGCATAACCTCTGCCTTTGGGAAGTAGAATTTCAATTACTCAAGCTTCTAGCCATTCAATATGAATTTTATTTGCCTGGGTGCTTTTCTTTTTTCCCCTCTGTACCCCTGAAAAGCCCTAGTAAGACTACTGTTAACATCCTGTTAGAAAGTACTTATAAATTCTCTTGGAATGTAAACAGTATTTTTGAGCCAGCTGTGGAATAGAGCAGTTTAGCATTCCTGATGTGCGGTTAGAATGATATAGATAAACTTAATGATAGATCCTAACTTCCCCTATGTGTATGTGTGTTCTTTTTCTCTCTGGGTCAAACTGCCTTATTTTGCAGCTAACTTATTTTCCACAAATGACTGTAAGTGGACATTTTGACACTTGAAGTAGTTGGCGCTTTGCCAGTCTGAAAAAAAAAGACCAGTTTTATTCTGCTTCTCTGAGCTTGCAGCTTAGCGAGGATTGGACTTTATTCACAGCACCTTGCCTTTTTATTCCTATCTTTATATGCCTCCCTCCCCTACCCCTTTCAGCCTAACTATTACAGCAGTGGCCTTAACCAGGATTTGATCCATCTGAGAGTGGGCTTATGTCAATCCCGAGATCTTTCCATTAAGTGTTACCATTGAGCATTCAGCCAACTCCTACCCACCCAGGGCTGACACTATTGCTTTTGTAAAAGCCCAACCCTGACTGGTCCAGGGAGCATCTAGCCTGGAAATCAAATTCCAGTTTTCATGTAGCAGTATACAACACTTGCCTAGCTCATTGCTTTCAAGCATCAGCAGAATTTATCTTCTAAAACATCAGCCTGTGAAAATGGGGAAAGATACAAGGATTCTGTGTCTTTAATTTTAGACTTGGTCATGTGTGCCACTGGATAAAGTGGTCATTACCTGATTCTCACTTTACTCTTAGCAACTCATAGCAACAAAAAAATGTTTGACCTACCTAGGATCGTTTTAGTTTTAAATGTTCATTGTCAGTCTTGTCTCCTTGTTTCCTGGAGGCAGGCTAAATCAGCTTTAAGGCAATTTAAAGTAGACAAGATTTTTGAGCGCTTGATAGGAGATGCGATGCCTCCTACATTCCAAGATAATACCTTCACATAAGACATCATTATTTACTGTAGATTCAGAGTAAGTGACTGCAATTCTTTGATTAACTGACCCCTGGAGCCTAGCCTATTCTTCATCTATTTGGAATATCCCAGTAAAAAGAGGACTATGGCAATCTTCATAGTGACATAGAAGGAGCAAACAGAGCCCCTTCATGGTCCATTCTTACAAGGGAACTAAACCCTCATACCCCCACCCCACACCTACCTTCCCATATTTCTCCCCGATACCGCAAAAATATCTCTAAAAGAACCCTCACCCTTCCCAAAACTAAACTCCCAACACTTCCATTTCATTTCCCTCCCAGCCCCCCTCAGTCCGCTCTCACACCTGGCATGCCTCACTTACTCTGAATCTACACTAAATAATGTCTTGTATGAAGGCATTATCTTGGAATGTAGGAGGCATCACATCTCCTATGAAGTGCTCAAAAATCCTGTCTACTTTAAATTGCCTTAAGGCTAATTTAGCATGACTGTTGTGATCTGTGTCTGAGATAACCAAGGATCCCAGCAGAACATTATGTCCTTGTGTGTATCCTGTCCAGGGACAGGAAATTTACCTGTTGGTAGCATATGGTCCAAATCGGTATGAGTTCCAATTTATGCAGTGATTAGTTCAAATCTGCACCCAATACTTGAATCATGCTTTGGTAGTGGCCTGGCCTAGAATATCGGCCCTCCTTTCCCTTTCCCCAAACTGACCAGAAAACGTTTAACTGGATAATTCCCAAACTTCATTCACACAGTCCATTGTACACACCAATTCACACACATTTATTCCCAGACCCTCACACACCATGCAGAACTCCAGCCCGTTCATTATAACAGACCAATGACATTAACGCAAACCTTCTACCAATAGTCTAGTAATCTTAATGCCAAATGACATAATTCACTGAATGGGTCCATCTCTGCACAAACTGTCAAAAACATAGGTGCATTGAGATTGCTCTTATTTCTCAATGAATTCTTGTAACTTGCACAACAACCTTTCAAGATGGATGAAATTGGGGAATGCAGTTCAAGAATGCTTTAGCCTCTTCCATGTCTTTAAAATAAAGTACCTTGTACTTGTGGCAGACTCGCAGCATCGCCGGGTATAGCAAAGAAAACAGGATCCTTTGAGAATGAAGCTAGGCACATGTGGGTGCCATTTTCCTTCATTCCTGAGCCACTGTACTGAATAATCATTAAAAAGTAAAACTATGTGGCCATTATATTCCAGTGAATCCTGGCACCAAAAAGTGCAGATGATATGCTCATCTGCCCAATTGAAGTAATGGGCGATAACTGGTCTAGGGTGCAGTTCCCGGTCATGAACCTGTCCTACTTGGCGAGCCCTTTCACATATAATAGGACCGCGAGGGTCTTATACTCCCAGGAGCCATGATTCGAAAATAGGAAGTAACGTTGAGTCTTTCACTTCCTCGGGGAGGCCCACCAGTTGCGATTCTTGTAGTCTCCCAGTCACTCCTGTAATTTGTAATTATCTGACGGAGCTTCTCCAATTGCTCCTCCATGTGACTGGTAAGATCTTCTTGAACAGAAATCCGAATCTCGGATTTGTCCAAACATTGCACTTGCAAATTGTCTCTCCCAGATATCTGCTATAGCCATGTGGAACTTATTTAATTGTTCCTTCAGTTGGACTGACACCAAAATTGCAATTTCTTTGGCAAAAATTGCCAGTGAGTGGGCCTACTGGGCTCACTGACCTGGTCACCATTTTCTTCTTGGCACTTTGACAATCTTTCAGCGTCTTTGGTGTTTTCAAGGACGTTACCGTTTCCGGAAACTACGGAATTAGTGCTCACTGCTGGAGCTGGGATGTACATGAGGTATGATTTTACAGCTTTCTGAGTTGAACCAGAACGGATTTTAAAAGTTAGTTGGCAGGGAGGAAGAGTGGAGCTTCGGTCACATGCGTCTGTTCAGTTGTCCCGCATACCAGAAGCTAATTGATTTAATTTAGGTTAGATGTCACTAGGTGTCCTCAATTACGACGCTTAGTTGTGCCTAACGAGACCGCTGTTTTTTTAGAATCTAGCCCAAATTGTCTATCACGTAATAGCATAGAGAGCATTCATGCGAGAGGGGCATGAGTGGCTTATGGGCATTATGACGTACACTTGAAAGAATATTATCAGTTAAGCATGCAAGTTACCATGTTTAGGTGCATGCATTTACATCTGCCATAGACATGGTGTAGGTAGTCATTTCTAAATGCTGGTGCATAAATGCTGACTTACAATAATATTCTATAATGGCAATTATGTGCTTAGTTACCACTATAGAATTCATGCTTGGGGCACAAACTTTAGGGCACCTAACTTTAGACAACCGTTCTTGAATTGACCCCTTAATATAATGTTCAATATCAAGGCAATTTTTTCCAGACACAAGGGGGTTCGATATATTAAGAGTTGTCATACTGGGTCCATCAAGCCCAGTATCCTGTTTACAACAGTGGCCAATCCCAGTCACAAGTACCTGGCAAGATCCCAAAGAGTAAAACAGATTTTTTGCTGCTTATCCTAGAAATAAGCAATGGACTTTTCAGAAATTATCCAAACCTTTTTTAAACCCTGCTAAGCTAACTGCTTTCACCATATGCTCTGGCAACGAATTCCAGAGTTTAATCACACATTGAGTGAAGAAATATTTTCTCAAATTTGTTTTAAATGTAATATATAGTAGTTTCATTACATGGCCCCCCTAGTCTTTGTATTTTTGGAAAAAGTAAATAAGTGATTCACATCTACCTATTTCAGTCCACTCAGTATTTTATATGATTAGATCTCTATCATATCTCCTCTCAGCTGTCTCTTCTCCAAGTTGAAGAGCCCTAGCCTCTTTAGCCTTTTCTCATAGAGAAGTCGTCCCATCCCCTTTATCATTTTCATTACCCTTCTCTGTACCTTTTCTTATTCTGCTTTATTTTTTTTGAGATGTGGTGACTAGAATATCAAAGGCATATGTTGGCCGAATACTATTTGTTCTCCTCTAATATATATTGGGCTTTTGGTTTTCAGGTGGAGCATTCATTGCAGGTCCATTCTTTCTTCACCACAGCTGTCCTTGTAGATGCAGTACATTTGGTCAGTTGAAGTAGACACCCTAGGACAAAGTCGTCTTCAAGCCAGAAGATTCCCCTTGCTGTTGTAATCCACTCAATCCCTCCATTTGTCTGTAAACTGGCAGAAATTGGGGAGGGGGCAGTATTTGGTGCTGATACCAGGGCTTTTCTAGACAAAAAAAAAGGTGGAACTATGGAATGGATGCAAGGGTTGAAGTGACAGAATGGGAGAAATATGGGTTCAGGCTGAATATGAACACACTCTTCCAAAGACACATGCACTCTTTATAATCTGTTTCCCCTGGTGAATTGCCATCCCAAGCCCCTTGTGATTATTATAATCCCAGAGGTCCTACAGTCTCTCTTAATTTTTACCCCTTCCCCCAAATTGCAATCAAAACTGGTTTAGCGACGATCGCTGACTTTAGTGCATCTGGGCCTTACAGTGTTCCCCATTTAATTTTTAGAAAGTGAGTGACTTTTTCTCTATTTTGTTGTTTCCGTATAGGCTATATAAAAGAAGGGGGAGGGGAGTCGGAGCAGGGCATCAGTAGGTGTTCTACCTCTTTGGTCAAAGCTAAAGGTAAAATTCTAATGCAGATAATTCTTCTAGAAATTAAGACCTCGGTGGCACAGTGTGCTTTCTAATTTGATACCGCAAGAAATGGATGCATCGGATACAAAACAAGAAAAAGAACTCTACAGATTTAGAAATTTCCTTGACACTTTGAATAATGTCTTATCTCTCTTTTTCTTTTTCTTTTCTTATTTAAAAAAAAAAAAAGTCCAAGAAATATTGAAGCAATCTGTCAGCGAATGTAGCTGGGTCTCATAAATCTACATCAGGGCTGGAAACCATCATAAGGTGCTGTGGAGCGCTGCAGAAGAAAGGCAATGAAAACATATGGAATAAGTTTAGCCTTTGGTAGAGTTTAACAGGTTTAACCTGAGATGTAGCACAGTTCTTCCCTTTGCTTATATTAGTGACTTAAGAATCCATTGTTGCTGTTTTTACATGAAAATTAAAATGTATGAGGGTCATTTCATAAATAATGCACACGATTTTTTAAAAAATTTACATGTTTTATATTTTTTTCCAAGTATTTCTTTACAGTCCTTCAATATAGTCTCCCTGCTTTGCAATGACCGAGTCCCAACATCTGGGAAGCTTCATTATTCCGTCCAAGATACCGTTTTTGTTCAGTTGCTGAATGGCTCGGGTACCGGCGTAAAAAAGCTCTTCCAGAGATGCAAAATGATGTCCACGCATAGGTTGTTTCAACTTTGGAAAAAGGTCAAAGTCTGGTGGACTCATGTCTGGCCTGTAGGGAGCCGTATTTGTGTAGTTTTTCAATGACAAGTGGAGAGCTCCATCTTCCCCACGGCCAAAAAAATTTCGACGAACTCAATCAAAAGTCAAACAAATGATGATTTTTGCTTATGGTCATGAAGGTATCATCATTACAAAGTTCCTTGTGTGGGACGTTCAATATGCCTAGGTGTATATTGGAACTGGTGGGCAATTGAAGCTGAGCTATATTATACCCAGACTGCTTGGGCATGCACATCTCTTGAGGAGGATTCAGATTGCGGTGATGAGACCTGCCAGACCGAAGTACGAAGGACCCCCACAGTCTTTGGCTTCTGGCTTCAGGTCTCTTGCTATAATTGCCCTCTTATAGGAGGAGGGAGATTGGGGAGGGTTGGGAGGTAGAAGGGAGAATAGAATGTTGGGTAAAAATAGAGAAGTATGCCCTGAATATGGCTCTGATGTTGGCCAACTAAGGAAAAGAGGCTGAGAGAGTAAGGTGGCGGGAGCCCTACAGAGTCAGAGTTGAGCTTCCAGTGTGTTTAGGAAATATTTCCTGATAGATAATGAATATTGTCTGATCTTTTACTTGTGACCAACTGCACTGTTGCACTAGCCCATCTGAAAACCATCTGTTAGGATAGCGACTTGGAGGCAGAGAATATACTTGCAGTCAACAGTGCTCAAATTTCACACATTCTCATGGGCTCTTTAATTTTCATACCATCAATGGATTCTTATTAAGCCACTAATGCAAGCAAAGGAAAGGACTGTGCTACATCTCAAGCTAGACCTGTTAATAAACTTTACCAAGTGCTCTCATTGCTCTTGTTCTGCACCAGCATTAGCAGTTTGTTTGGTAAGGATCAGGCAGAAAAATATATTTAGGCTCCCTTTGCTAGTTTTGCCTCTTCTTTGCCCAGTGCTTTCTTTTTCCTGGTTTGGTCTTTTAGCTCGATTTTATATTTTTACAAAATACGAGGTTTTCCAAATAACTTTTACTCAGGTCCTTTTACTGCTGATCCCTACTTTGGTGTATCTCTCCGTGAGCCTTCGTTTTCAATTCGTGGGATTTTTTTTTTCTTCTTCCCCCTTATGTTTGCTGGTACCCTTTAGCTCTCACTTCTTCTAGCCCATGGCTTACCAAACCTGCCCTGGGGATCCCGTAACCAGTTGGGTTTTCAAGATACTGCTGACAATGAATGTGTATGAGAAATTTGCATACAGTGGGGACTTGGTGCATGCAAATTGAAACACAGACAGCAAACTTAGAAAATGATGGCAGATAAAGACCTTGTGGTCTATACAGTTTGCAGGTTAATACAATTACTAAGCTCTATAATCTCATTCTCCTTCAGAGATCCTCATGCCCATCCCTTCTTGAGTTCAGATACTGTCCTTATCTCCACTTCTTCTGGAGGCTGTTCAAGCATCTACTACCATTTCCATAAACAAATATTGTCTTAGATGATTTCTGTCCCCTCCTTTTGTTTTCTTCCTTTGATGCCTTGCTCCAAATGCCCCTTTCAGTTTCAAGTCAAGTTTTGTTAAAATTTGATAAAGCGCTAATCATACATTCTAAGCATTTTGACAGTTAAAAATTAAAAAGGGGGACAATTAACAAACTTATTGGTGACACGACATGGAAACAACGGGATGGTAGGGAGACATACAATTTTAAAGAAAAGAGAATAATTATGGTTAAGAGGGAAAAGAGGGATCATATAAGTAATAAATATGGAAAAAGCAGAATTTGGCATGGAAGGACCCTGAAATCATTTAGCAATCATAAGTTGAAAGAGGCTCACTTGCTATGGACTAGATTCACTAAGCCCACTGTTCAACTTCCGACCCCTTTACGAATAGATTTCCCTCCGACCCGGTTCACTAACCTCTGTCCCGATCATCCTCTGATCCGCGCATGCAAATGAGGGGGAACGGCATTCAAATGTAGGCAGGAAGCCTATTCACTAAAATAAAAAAGCAACACCGACTGGGCTGGCCGATCCAAAATAAGCGACTGCTGAGGACCAGTTGCTGAGGTCCTTTCTGACGGCCCTGCCTTCTGCCGCCCTGCTTCTCTGCTCTCAGCCCCGATCTCCTGTCTGCCCCGATCTCCTGCTATCTCTTACCTGCCCTGATCTCTCACCCTGAATCTCTCCTGCCGCCTCGACTCGACGCCCTGCTCTCAACCCGAATCTCTCCTGCTGCCCCGACTCTCCTGCCCTTCCCCGCAGTGCAAGCCCGTGGTTTTAACCCGCGGGCTTAAAGCGGGTTAAAACCATGGGCTCGCAAAAAAGTTAAAACCAGTCAAAAAAAAGAAAAATTAGCTCTGGCAGGCTCGGAGGGCCAGTGCATGCGCAGAACATCTACAGATGGTCTGCGCATGAGTTAGGATTGCTATAGTGTGACCTGGGCAGGCGGTAGGGGGCGTGATTCTGATCGCCCTCATTTGCATGGATTGGATTCCTCACGGATCGGATCCCATCCATGTCCTTAGTGAATCTAGCCCTATGTATTTATGCCAGAGGTATTTAAGCGTCTCTATCATTTCCCATCTCTTACCTTTCTTCCTAAGTACTTGAAAATAAACCCATCGGAATATAAACCGAGGTAAACCCCCTAAAAAGTGACTCGAATATAAACCGAACTCGCAGCAGTCTCTTGAGGTTACTGTGGAAACTCATGTCAGCCATTTTGAGTTGTGAGACTGCACAGGGCAGGCGCATAGGAGGATCACTCTTGCCCTAGCTCACCACTGGGCCAGCAGGACTTAAGGTAGGCCCGAGGAGAGATCTGTGATGGGTCCATGTCTATTTTATCATTCCCTCTGAGAAATTCCCTAACCCTTATTTGTCCTGTTTGTCTGTTTTAATTAGATTGTAAGCTCTATTGAGCAGGGATTGTCTCTTAACACGTTTAATGTACAGAACTGCCTACGTCTAGCAGTGCTATAGAAATGATAAGTAGTAGTAGTAATGTAAGACTCAAATATAAACCGAGACCCTCATTTTTGGGCCCAAAAATCTAGGTTTATATTCAAGTATATACAATATGTATATATTTAGGCCTTTAAATCTTTTCCTAAGTGTTTTGTGATGAAGATCACTAACCACTTTAGTAGCTGCCCTCTAGACCGTCCTGTTTGTGTTTGAAGGTCTGTTCTCCAGAATCGTACACAGTACTTCAGATGAAGTCTCGCTAGCGACTTATAGAGAGGCACATTCACCTCATGCATTCATTGCAGGTACCCTATATATGGCAATAGGATGGATTGGAGTGGACTTAGACAGCAACTCCCAACAATGGTGAAGTAAGGCTGGTGCAGGCCAGAAGTGAATTTCAGTCACAACTTTAGTGTTTGGGAAGTAGGGCCAGTGCAGGGCAGGGTTTTTATAGTCTGAGCCCTGAAAATGGCTAGGATGGATTACTATATTATATGTGAATATAAAGTGAGATATTGGGACCAAAAAATGGCTCAAAAATGTGTGGGGGGGTGTTTCTCAGTTTATATTCAGGTCAGCACTGATCCGCCCCCCCCCCTCCTGAACCTGTTTACAGGCCTCTGCCGGGCTTGCCATGAGACCTGATGGTCCAGCAGTGGTCGAGACAGGAGGGATCCCTCCCAGCCTAATTCTAATTATTTTTATCTCCCTCCCACCTCCCCTGTGTATCTTAAGTATCCCTGGTGGTCCAGTGGTGAATCGCAGTAGGAGCGACCTTCCTTCACTCCTGTCCATGCAGAACCGCTAGCTAATTGGCTGCTATAAGTTCTTGCGAGACCAGGAGAACTCATGGCAGCCAATCAGCTAGCGGCTCTGTATGGACAGGAGCGAAGAAAGGTCACTTCTGCCCAAGCAGAGCTGCTTGGCTGCCACGAAGGAAGGTCTCATGGCAGGCCCAGTGGAGGCCTGCAAAGCATCGGGAGGGAGGGGGGAGGAGGAAAGGGTATAGAACCTGACTGGGAGGGGAGGGCTGGGTGCAGAGACGGGCAGGGGGTGAGTGAGTGAGCGGGCTGGATGCAGAGCCTGGCAGAGCAGCGAGGGAGAGGGAACAGGGTGCAGAGCTGGGCAAGGAATATTAAACTGCACTTGAATATTAAACATCCCCTCGGTTTATATTCTAGTCAATCTTTTTTTTGGGGGGGAGGAAAATGTTACCTCGATTTATATTCAGGTCGGTTTATGTTCGAGTATATACGGTATGATCAGGTGTGCATATTTTATTCCGCTTTCATATTATATACTGTGAGTGCAGGTGCTGTATATCTCGGTAAGGGAGGAAAAGACATCATCATGTTTCTATGTTCCTTTAAAGTAGAACTTTGCAAGTAAAATATTGTAATAACATTGTTAGATGTTGGTTCAGAAACTATTTGATAATAAATATTACTATCGTAAAAACCTGATTAGTTTGGGAAGCTTTGATTTAGCCCTGGAATCACAACACCAGCCTTTGGCTAAAAGCCACAGTGCATAGCTCTTGCTAAGTAATGCTCTTTCTGCAAAAATGAATACATGTGGCACAGGTAATTTGAGACAACCTGCTCTTGTATACCAGCATATATAATTGATGTGATGTTCAGGGGGCTCTCCCTCCTGCTCCTCAAGCCACAAACCACACCCCAACTTAATCATGACTCCTGACACGCACCCCTGGGCCAAAATGTTTGCCTACCCTGGTTTAGTGTATTTGCATGAGCGTTCTTAATAGTCACTGAACTTGGTGGTAATGATGTGAAATGAACCCAGAACATCAATGTCGAGAATCACCTTTCACTGTCATTGTCCACATGAATAATCTGGGATGCTGAAACACATTGCAAATAGGTCTTCATGCAGACTAGACTATGCTAAAATTTTATCACCGAGCCCCATTAATTTCTCATTTTGTAGAAATTATAAAAAGAGAAGCGGGGAAGCTAAAGCTTTGCTTAGCAATTTGCCGTTTTTATCTTTGTTGAATTCACATGTACAGATATGTGGACAAATTGTGGTAAAATTGTCTGTGTGAGTTTTTTTTTTTTAATGCGAGCTGCCTAGGGATAGGCAGGGTATAATTTTAAAAAATAAAATATTGTGTACAATTCTTTGGTTGTACCACATAAGTGTAAATACTGACATCTATAAATAAACTGAGTCCCTCGTGATGGGCCCCAAAGTAACGGGCTGGATCAGGAACTGGTTGAGAGGAAGGCGACAGAGGGCAGTGGTCAGTGGAGATCGCTCTGAGGAAAGGGAGGTTACCAGTGGTGTGCCTCAAGGTTTGGTTCTTGGGCCTGTTCTTTTTAACATTTTTGTGAGTAATATTGCTGAAGGGTTGTCGGGTAAGATTTGCCTCTTTGCGGATGATACCAAAATCTGCAATAGAGTGAAACCCCTGATGGTGTGACTAACATGAGGAAGGTCTGGTCTGAAATTTGGCAGTTAAGATTTAATGCTAAGAAATGCAAGATCATGCATATGGGTTTAAAAAATATGAGGTAACAGTAGAGTTTAGGGGGTGAAGAACTTTTGTGCCTAAAAGAGGAGCGGGACTTGGGTGTATGTGATGATTTTAAGGTGGATTGTATATGATGATCTGAACATAAGAATAGCCTTACTGGGTCAGACCAGTGGTCCATCAAGCCCAGTAGCACATTCTCACGGTGGCCAATCCAGGTCCAAGTTTCCAGGTTTATTATAATTTTCCAGGTTTATTATGCACTTGATATGCCTACCGTCTGTCAGTAATTTATCTAGACAGAGTACCCCAAGGCTCTGTCCTGGGCCCTTTCCTCTTTTCCATATATACCCACTCTCTTGGTACACTGACCTCCTCTCATGGTTTTCAATATCACCTCTATGCTGAGGACTCCCAGATCTACCTCTCCATGCTGGATATCTCTGCAGGAGTTCAAGCCCGAATTTCAGCCTGCCTGTCCGACATTGCTGCTTGGATGTCTCGCCGCCACCTCAAACTGAATATAGGTAAAAATGAACTCCTTATCTTTCTGCCTAAACTAGCCTCCCCCCCCCCCCCCCCGCCATTCTCTATTTTGGTGGCTAACGCTATCTTCCTCCCTGTCTCGTTGGCTCGTAACCTTGGGGTGATCTTTGACTCCTCTCTCTCCTTCTCTGCTCAGATCCAACATACCGCCAAATCCTGTTGCTTCCTCCTCTATAATATTATCAAAATCTGTCCTCTTCTCTCTGAACACACAACTAAAACCCTTGTCCGTGCTCTCATCACCTCGTGCAACGTACTTCTCTCGGGCCTCCCGCGTGCCCACCTCTCACCTCTTCAATCCGTTCAAAATGCTGCTGTGCAACTCATATTCCGTGAGAGCTGCTATTCTCACATTACCCCTCTCCTCAAGTCGCTTCATTGGCTCCCCGTCCATCTCCGAATACAGTTTAAACTCCTCTTGCTGACTTACAAGTGCGTTCACTCTGAAGTCCCCCCCCCATATTTCTCTTCAGTTATCTAGTTTCAAGTTTATTAAATTTTTACTATACCGACTATCACCAAATATCTAGCCGGTTTACAAGTTAAAATAAGATAAAAGATAAAAAAATAAAAATAAAATTTATACAATATATAAAATAATAGAAAAGAAAAAGAAGGGGGATTGTGAACATTTAGACTTTAACTGGACATACTGGAAAGTGATGGTAGGGAAAAGTAGTGGAAGGGGAAAAAATACATAGTTCTATAAAAACTCCCCCAATCCTCCTTTCCATAATCTCCGTTCATCGGGCAAGCCCCTCTTATCCGTACCCTTCTCTTCCACTGCCAACTCCAGACTCCGTCCTTTCTTTCTTGCGGCACCGTATGCCTGGAACAGGCTGCCTGAATCAATACGTCGTGCTCCCTCCCTAGCAGCGTTCAAATCCAAGCTAAAAGCCCACTTTTTTGAATCTATTTTCAACTCCTATCTCCCACTCACTGCTGTCAGATACCTAGACTAACTGTATCATTTTCCCAACCCCAAAAATGTCCTATCTAAATTAGATTGTAAGCTCTTCTGAGCAGGGACCATCTATTATATGTTAAAATGTACAGCGCTGCGTACGCCTTTCAGCGCTTTAGAAATAATTAATAGTAATAGTAAAAACAAGTTAAAAGAAAAATAATATCCACAAACAGATAATAAAGTTTGCTGTGGTGAGGGGGTTACAGGGCCAAAAAGACTTAACAGGAAAGGAAGAAAGAAACAATAGGTGGTGAAAAATACATCGAAATTAAAAAAAAAATTAAATTAAAATGAAGGGGAGGGAGGGTGGTATAAGAGGGAGGGGTTTGCCTTGAAAAAAGCATAGATAGTCTGGATGGAATCTTTCAGGGCAGAGAAATAGGAACTGAGAATTTATAAGACAGCCCAGAGTGATGGGAGGCAGAGCAGAAAAAAATGTAAATGAGGCGCTTGACACCAGATCGTGTGATTAGAGAATGACACGGGGACAAATTTGTCCCCGTCGGAACTCAATTTCCTTGTCCTATCCCCGTGAGTTTTGTTGCTGTCCCTATCCCATTCCTGTAAGCTCTGCCTTTATCACACAAGGCCTCGAACACTTATGATTTTAAATCTTTTGAGGCTTGTGCAGATGAGGACGGAGCTTGTAGGAATGGGGCGGGGGCAGGAAAAGAACTCTACAGGACGGGATGGGAAAATTAGTTCCTGTGGGGTCGGGGAAAAATTTGTCCCCATGTCATTCTCTACTTGCAATCAGGGATTAACGGTGTCAGGTCAAAAGCGTGCCGGGACAAAGGCGCACCCAGACAATTGAGTGCAGCGCGGAGGCACGCGCCGCTCAAAATTACTGTTTTTAGGGCTCCGATGGGGGGGTTATGGGTGGGAACCCCCCCACTTTACTTAATAGACATCGCGCCGCGTTGTGGGGGCATTGTGGGGGGTGTGGGGGGTTGTAACCCCCCACATTTTACTGAAAACTTAACTTTTTCCCTGTTTTTAGGGAAAAAGTTAAGTTTACAGTAAAATGTGGAGGGTTACAACCCCCCAAACCCCCCATAACGCTGGCGCGATGTCTATTAAGTAAAGTGGGGGGGTTCCCCAACAAAACCCCCCGTCGGAGCCCCTAAAAACTGTAATTTTCTTCGGCGCGCGCCTCCGTCTTGCGCTCAGTTGTCGGCGTGCGCCTTTATCTTTTGCGCCGTTGTCTATGAACCGGGATTAACAATCCACAGATTCCAGAATGATGTGCCTATTTACTAGAAAGAAGATTATCAAGGTAAGTACCTAATCTTCCCTTGCATACTTTCTCTCCTTGGTATGCAGACCTGTCACATGCATATTCATTGTGGATATCCTGAAAACCCAACTGGCTGGGTGTGCCCCAAGGACTGGATATTAGAGAATGACACGGTGACAAAATTCATCACCGTCCCCATCCCCGCGGATAACCGCGGGAAATAATCCCATGTCATTTTCTAGTGTCTATTTCAACCTCAGTGCTTCTACACCAGCATTCTTCAAAGCAAAGCTTGTGGGTCAGTGCTTGTGGCTATTCATACTCTGATTCTTATGTGAGCCAAGGATAATGAAGCCATTGTGACATCACTGATGTGATTGGCTCTTAGGCACTGGTGGAATGAGGCATTATGACATCACAATATCTGCTCTGGATACCAGAGACTGTCATTCTGTAGTGTCTATCTCAACCTCAGTCCTTCTACACCGGCATTCTTCAAAGCAAAGCTTGTGGGTCAGTGGTTGTGGCTATTCATACTCTGATTCTTCCCTCTGTCCTTAAACAATGACATGAAGATGGTTTCCCGCGGTTATCCGCGGGGACGGGAACGGTGATGAATTTTATCACCATGTCATTCTCTACTGGATATGAAGCACTGGTGTAGAGGCATCCTGCATTTCCTTTGATTCTTTGAACCTACTTGAAGTATCTAGTCTAATCTAATCTTCAATTTCTTTTATCACACTGTGCCAGCAAAAGTTCATGGCGATTTACAATGAGAAAACCCGTCCAATCAATATGGAGACTTACAATAAATCAAAATATATAGCATTAAAAAAAAAAATCAATAAAATCTATCAAATAAGAAAGTTTTTAACTTCTTATGAAACTCTGTCCTGATAATTGACGGTAAACTATTCCAAACAGAAGTTGCAAAATACTGTAGATGAACATAGAATGAAACTGTCGTTTGTACTTTATGCCTTTAATAGGTGGAAATCGCCATAAAATAGTGTCATGAATTGTAGACAAAGAAAAAAAAAAATGAATGAGAAAGAGTGCATAAATTCTGATGAACTAGCATGCAAAATATGAAAAAAGTAGTGCAAGCTATTTTAAAAATTACACGAGCTTTTATAGGTAACCAGTGAAGTTTGTGATGAAATACTATCATATACTGTATTTTTTTAAGTCTGAAAATCATTCTAATTGCTGAGTTTTGAATCAACTGAAGTTTAAGCAAAGAAAACTTAAACCAGAATATAAAAAAAATTGCAATAATCCACCTGCGACATATCCAACATTTAAAACCAGTATAGCAAAATGATGGTCATGAAAGAGCGATCTAATCAACCTTAGGCCCTCTTTTACTAAGGTACGCCAACCGATTAGCGCGCACTAATCTATTTAGCATGTGCTAAACGCCAACTCGTGCAGGTTAGTCTATGGGTGCGTTAGCGTTTGGCGTGCGCTAATTCGATTAGTGCGCGCTAATCGGTTGGCGCACCTTAGTAAAAGAAGGGGTTGGTTGTTTCAAACTGTAAAAAAAAAAAAGTATTTTCCGTAGGCTAATGTTTGGGGAGACTTGAAAACATCAAGATTGACAGTGGATTTTGTTTTGGATCTGGACAGGGAGTGGGTTGTCAAATTCTACTTTGCAAGAGGGATGACGAGTTTATGCATAACAGGATTCATGCATTCCAAGATGTGGAGAAGGCAACCCAGAAGCAAAGAAAGCAATTTCTTCTCGTGTGACCAAGGGTTTGCAGTTGAGTGTACAGCTTTGGTTAAATTTTCCCCTGTATTGTGACGTAAATCTGTATTCTATATTTATTTTGGAACTGCAGCAGTTGATTTTCTTTGAGCAACAAGGCCATAGACCAGTGGTTCCCAACCCTATCCTGGAGGACCCCCAAGCCAGTCGGGTTTTCAGGATAGCCCTAATGAGAGAGATCTGCATATAATGGAGGTGCCAGGCATGCAAATCTGCTCCATGCATATTCATTAGGGCTATCCTGAAAACCTGACTGGCTTGGGGGTCCTCTAGGATAGGGTTGGGAACCACTGCCTATAGAGCAGGGGTGTCAAAGTCCTTCCTCGAGGGCCGCAATCCAGTCGGGTTTTCAGGATTTCCCCAATGAATATGTATGGGATCTATTTACATGCACTGCTTTCATTGCATGCATATTCATTGGGGAAATCATGAAAACCCAACTGCATTGTGGTCCTCGAGGAGGGAGAAATTTTCCCCGTCCCCTTAGGATCTCTCTAGCCCGGTCCCATCCCCATGAACTCTGTCCCTGCTCCATTCCTGCAAGCTCTGTCATCTGCACAAGCCTCAAACACTTTAAAATCTTGTGTTTGAAGCTTGTGTGGTTAAGGCAGAGCTTGCAGGGGAGGTGTTTTCTTGGGGGTTTCAGAAAATTGATTAACACTGTTATTGATGGTACCAGGGTGACCTTTGTTCATGAGTTATGCTGTTGGACTGTGCCTTGTCTAGATGTTTGTTCTTTGTGGTGTACCTACAGTGTTTAAATAAAGAATTACAAAAAAAAAAAAAAAAAGGCAGAGCTTGCAGGAATGGGACAGGGACAAAACTTGCGGGGATGAGATAGGGATATTGAGATCCCGCAGGGATAGGGACAGATTTGTCCCCGTGTCATTCTTTAGAGGCCTGTCAATGTTCTCTTGTTGCCGCTGGGGTAGGTTAAGCTATTGTAACCCGCAGAGAGTCTTTTTAGGAAACAGATTGTTTTTCATTGCTACATTTCCTCGAGTTTCTTAGAATAATGGATTAAATCCCTCTTTAATTGTGAACTGTATAACATACAGTATTCTCTTGTTTTGCACAGACACATATACAAACATACATATATTGACATGCTTATGTATGAACAAGCATAGACATAGCTTAAAAATGTACACACACAACAAATAAACATAAAAAAATATAACACAGGCAACACATACATAAGACACACCCAGTTATTTAATGTAAGGGCTTATTTTCTGCATTTCCCCTCAAGTTCCTTTCCAACAACATGTAATTTCTTGGTTTGTATTACATTTATTCAAATAAATGTATCTTTTAAATTTTTTTCTTTTAAATTTTTCTCTTGATTGTTCTAAAGTCCCATTTATAGTGAACTTCAATGTTGGAGCATAATTGATATAACTTTATTTTTCATAGAAATGTTTGCCATTTATATGCTTCTCTATGTTTTAATTTTCTAACTCACGTGTTAACTTCTTATTCAATCTTTGTTAAATTACATAAAAAAAAGAAGAAAAAAAATTTTTAAAAATTTGATTGCAGCTAATGTGTCTGGGTTGTTTTTTTTGTTTGTTTTTTTGCATAAAAATACATCACTCCTCTTGTATGCTTCCTTGGATTTCTATGCTCTACTGTATGGGTTTGCACACTTTTGCATTAAAACTTGAATGCCAAACATTTTGCAATGTCCAAGTTTTCTTGGGTCATTTCTTTTCCATATTGTCTGATATACTGATCTTGCTGAATAACACTAGTGTTATCTGCAGAAGCACAAACCACCTCAACTATTCCATTTTGTAGTGGGGATTCTCAATCCACTTCTTGGGACAAAGCTAGTCTGTTTTCCCAGAATATCCACAATGCATATGCATGAGATCAGTTTGCATGTAGTCTTCCTTATATGCAGATCAATCACAAGCATAATTGTGTTTATTTGAAAATCCTGACTGCTAGGTTTGTCCCATGGTCTGGGTTGAGAACCTCTGCTTTATAATAGTTGCAAAAATATTAAACAGAAGGGTTGCTGGACTAAGGCTGCCTGGATCCAGATACGCAGGACAGGGTTGATCCATTCCTGGGTTTATCCCCTTGCTTCCAGGGACTTGTAATTCTTCTGATTTCCCCTATTGCATTCCCTAAAAGTACCAGTGTGCACTTGGGTAATCTCAGGACTGGATCAACCCTGTCCTGTGAATCTGGATCCAGTTGGCAGCCTTATGCTGGACTGAGTAACTCACATCCTCACCTTGAAAGCTACCGGCTAAGCTTCTGAGGCATTTATGAACAGAAGAACATAAGAAATGCCTTCACCGGATCAGACCTTAGGTCCATCTAGTCCGGCGACCCGCACACGCGGAGGCTAAGCTAGGTGTTCCCTGGTTTCAGTCCGGCAGTGTGCCATATAACTACAGCAGCTGAAAACTGATACAGTACCATCTACCTTCTTTATGTAGACCTTCTGACTGTCTTAAATTAAATCTACATAGTTTTTTTCTGATAGTTATTTGTTCTCCCACACCGACTAAGTCTTAATTGTAACCATTTTGACTTTGTAAAGCCATTCCCGTGTTAGCAGTTCTGACCGACGTTTTAAAAACCTGGCAGTCTTCGTGTGAACTGAGGTACGTTTTGATCAATTAGCTTTCTCCAGGTAGGTTGTTCAGCGATAAGCGTGTGCTCCCCTCTGCTGTCAGACAGCAGATATCCATGGCTGGAGGTCGTGACTGTTGCTAAGTGACGCACGGAACAGTAACAGCCATAATCGGGCTGGCTGAGCAGCTTCACTTCTAGCTGCACTGGGCGACATTTAGAGTATATCATGGCCAAAAATAATGTCGGAGCCCGTAGGTCGATATCGATGCAGCCTAATGCAGGCGATCCGTATTGAAGCCACGCAAGTTTGCCAGTTAATGGTGTCCCCGCAGCACGGCTTCCAGCACAGAGCCGCGTGAGGTGAGGCTGTGGAAATCGACTTTTCCACGTTACCTTAGGTCTCGAGAAGGATATTTCAAAGATCAGATGAATTTTTTTTAGGCATCTTGTGTTTTGCTAGCAACTCGTTTATTTTTGGCTGGCCTCTGTTGTAGGGGAAGGCGGGTGAGATTTTCTTTGTTTGGTTCATGGTCTCCAAACCCAAATTTTTTTTTTTTTTTAAATTTAACCTTTATCTGAACAGCTGTCCAAAATCATCGAGCCACATGCTACATTTTCTGCAGTTAATTTCATACAGCAGCTGCTTCATTTTATTACCTCTGCTTTCCTGCTTTGAAATCTCTTCCTAGTATCACCCTTGTGCCTTGCAAACTTTTTTTTTTTTTGGGGGGGGGAGGAGTGGGGTATTGTGTTTTGCAGTTGGTTTACACTTTGCAGATATTTGAAATAGTTAATACCATTGTCCCACAGTAGGGATTTGATGTTAGCGTGCTATGCCTCCTTGAGAATGCTGCTTTTCTGTTTAGGGAGGGGGGGGGAAACATCCTCGAAATTCTCTCAAATTTTGGTCTCTTCTGCCGGGCACCGTTCTGCTGGGATGCGTCCCTATAAAATATCTTTTATGGAACAGTTCCTCTAAAGTAAGAAAGCCCAACTTAATATATACATTTCTGGAGGACTTTAATCCTTTGGCTGGTTTGCTGGTTAGCAGAGCAAGTGTGTGATGATGACATATTTGTTGATGTAACAATTCTGATGATGCTGGTGCGTCTGTGACACGTCAGGTATCTGATTAAGTTCCTAGACATTTTAGTGACCTGCATCTAGCAGTGCGGATGCTTGTAGAAGTGTGGGATTTTCATTAGCATGCAAAAGCAAATTATAATCAGAATGAAGTTATGGGAAAGGTAAGCTGATTAATGGTTTATATCTTTTTTTGAAGAGTGCTTTTGGACTATCAGGGGGGGGGGGAGGATCCTGATCTACTAATTACTTGGTTTAAGTTTAGAGCACATGTGGCAAGGTTTTTAATGGTGAGGAGATAACTTAGAGGGGCATAATCGAAAGGGACGTCTAAGTCCGTTTACGTCCATCTCGCAAGTCGTCCAAAGTAAAAAAACAGCTTAAGACACATTTTCAAAAGATACGTCCAAATTTTTTTTCGTTTTGAAAATCGTCTAATTATACATCCTGCCGATCTGATCGTCCAAGCCACTAAATCATCTATACCACATTTTTTGTCCAACTTTCCGTCCAAGTCCAAAGCACCTAGAACAAGCCCTGTTGGACATGGGAGGGGTCTGCAAAGTGATGGACTGCACACTCAACATGCCACCTAAATAGTGGGGTATCTTACAGGGCACTGCTGTGAACTTCACAAAAAGGGTGCCATGTCTTCTCCTCCCTACAGCTCCCTTATAGGTTACGGTGAGCCCCCCAAACCACCTCCAGAATCCCCTACACCCACTTATCTACCACCCCAATAGCCCTTATGGCTGCAGGAGCCACTTATATGCTAGTATAAAAGGATTTGGGGAGTGTATAAGGAGTGCACATGTTTAAGTATCAATGCAGTGATTACAGGGGCTTATGGGCATGGGTCCTCCTCTCCATGAGTCCCTAACCCACCCCAAGATGACTTAAGCTGCCTCTGGGTTGGACGACTAGGCTTTCCTATGGCAGGCGGCCAGGTGATGATGGTCTGGAGGCTGAATTTTAAAGTTATGATTAAAATTTTTATGGGGGGTGGGGGGATTGGTGATCTCTGGGGTAGTGTGTGGGGGTCTGTTTTATGTGTTTGCAGTGCTTATCTGGTGACTTTAGGTGGGTTTTTGTGACTTAGACCATGTTTTACATGGTCTAAGTCACAACGTCCCAAGTTCCGTCTAGGCTCTGTTGTAAAACTTTCAGTTATACATGCTGTACGACTAAGTCTAAGCCGGCCCACGTCCCGCCCTCGACACACCTCCCAAAACGCCCCGTTTAGCTTTGGTCATTCAGCGGCACTATGAAGGCCTAGGTTATTTAGAAATGCGTCCAAAACCCGTTTTTATTATCGGCACTTGGATGTTTTTGAGAAATGTTCATCCGAGTGCCAACTTAGGCCATTTTTTGGACGTTTTTCCCTTTCGATTATGAACCCCATAGTGTTTATGAACAGCTTGCAAAACTGAAAGTGGACAAAACCATCCCAGAGAACTCAGAGATGTACAGTCAAACCTTGGATAGTGAGTAACGTGGTTTGTGAATGTTTTGCAAGATGAGCAAAACGTTTTATAAAATTTTAACTTGATCAACGAGTATTGTTTTACAATACGAGCACGTCAACGCTTGCCATGTACAAGAATGCACAACATCACTGAGCATATCGCTGAACACAACACAAGCATCGCAACGCAACACAGCAATGCACAACATTAGCGCAGTGCAAAACGCAAAATTTGCCCATGATATAAGCACGCACAATGCAGTTTACCCGTGCAATTTACCCGTGATACATGGAAGTGAAAATGAGAAACTGACAGGGTTGATGGTCAGCCTAGAAGAGGTATACAGGCAGATTGATAGGCTTAAGAGCGATAAATCCCCGGGACCAGATGGCATCCATCCGAGGGTCATCAAGGAACTGAAAGGGACCATAGCTGAGCTACTTCAACTAGTAGCCAATCTGTCGATCAAAACGGGAAAGATTCCGGAGGACTGGAAGGTGGCGAATGTTACGCTGATCTTCAAAAAAAGGTTTGAGGGGAGATCCGAGAAACTACATACCGGTGAATCTGACCTCGGTACCGGGAAAGATGGTAGAGGCACTGATAAAGAACCGCATCATTGATCACCTTGACGGACACGGTCTGATGAGGACCAGCCAACATGGTTTCAGCAAAGGCAGATCTTGTTTGACGAACTTGCTGCACTTCTTCGAGGGAGTAAACAGGCAGATAGATAAGGGTGACCCAGTCGACATTGTGTATCTGGACTTTCAGAAGGCGTTCGACAAGGTTCCACATGAACGACTACTTTGGAAAATTGCAAGCCATGGAATCGAGGGAGAAATACTCATGTGGATTAAAAACTGGCTGGAACATAGGAAACAGAGAGTGGGGGTGAATGGGCAATACTCAGACTGGAAGAGCGTCACCAGTGGGGTGCTGCAGGGCTCGGTGCTTGGACCCATACTCTTCAACATCTTTATAAACTAGTCTTTGAGCGGACTGCTGGGCGCGATGGACCACTGGTCTGACCCAGCAGCGGCATCTCTTATGTTCTTATTAAAGTTTTTGGGTTGTGGAATGAATCGTCCGAGTTTCCATTATTTCCTATGGGGAAATTCGCTCGCTTTGATATACGAATGGATTACAAGCATGCTTCTGGAACAAATTATGCTCACAAACCAAGGTGGGTCCTCTGAAAGATGTGTTTAATAGATCCTTGGAGATATGGAGAGGCATTTTTGATATGATGTCAAAGTATGGGAATAGACGTCTCTCTGAAGATGCCCTAAAGTATAAAAGTATGGCATATAGCATGTTTTGGAAACCAGCAAGATAAATGTCTGGGATATTAGAGTCAGATTCTCAAAACTAACATCTGTCTTTAACTGAGGTCTTTTATGAGTTTTCTAACAGTCTCTGATACTGCCATGCAAATGTAGTGCAACGAAGTCATTAATATTAAAATGATCACTTCAAGCGATTCTCTATAATCACCGAGTGATTCTCTAACCTCATTGTGCCACATTTACGGGCAAAATTTGCCAACAGGTCTGAGTTGTCGTTGCTTTACTTTTTGATCAGTGCCTGAGCGCTGATTGGCTCAGGTACAGACAGGAAAGTAAGGCTTAACAACTCGGAGCCTAATTACTTCCCCTGGAAGGCTGAGGCCCTGGTGCTCCAGTGCCTCCACTACAAGGGGCACATATTCAAACATCAAATCACCTGCCCCCCCCCCCCCCCTGTGTGTCCATGAGGTCCTGAAGAGCCATCTGCAGCAGTTTATACAGGTGAGTGTGAAACTGTGCCTCCCAGGACCACAGCAACACTCATGTGCAAGCACCACACACAGGCAGAGTGTGGCTTCAAAACATCTAACTGCTCAGTGTCCTAACAAAGGAGAACAAGAGGTCCAAACAAGTAAAAAAAAAACCCAATTCAAACGGTAGGAATTGCTGCAGCTGCCGGCGACCTCAAAAGCACGTTTGAAGGGTTGCTTCTGTAGGAGATCTTTATCTATCTAAGATAATAATACCCTTAGCGCACATGCGCACTTCAGTTTTTGTGGCTTCATGCATCTGTCACTCTGTGGTTGACAGAGAAATGTTGCAGAGTGTGGCGTGTGTGCGGCGCGTGCACACATTGGGAGCCAACATCAGGGAGAGAAGGAGGCGACGGCGGCGACCGAGCTACGGAACTAGGGGAGGGAAGGCCACAACTACTGCCACTCCGTGGTCGCACAGCCTTCTCCTCTGGGTGAATTTCCGGGTCGAGGATGAGAATTTGTTGGAGGCTGGTGGCGCTCCCGCAGAGGAGGTGGGATGGGCTGGGGGGGGCAGTCAAAGGAAGGGGAGCGGGGCGCAGGCAGGGAACGGGAGAGAGGGAAGGAAAGAGACAGACAAGACAGTGGCCAAGGAGAGAGAAAGAGATAGAAAGACAGACAGCGGCCAAAGAGAGAGAGAGAGAGACAGAAAGATACACAGGCAGCGGCCAAGGAGAGAGAGAGAAAGAGACAGAAAGGCACATAAACAGCGGCCAAGGAAAGAGAGAGAGAAAAAGACAGAAACATACACAGACAGCAGCCAAAGAGATAGAAAGACAGACAGACACACACAGACAGCGGCCAAGGAGATAGAGAGATAGACAGCGGCCCACAAGAGAGAAAGAGACAGAAAGACAGACAGACACACAGCGGCTATGAGAGAGAGAGAGAAAGAGACAGAAAGGCACATAAACAGTGGCCAAGGAGAAAGAGTCAGAAACATACACAGACAGCGGCCAAGGAGAGAGAGAGAGAAAGAAAGAGACGGAAAGACAGACACACAGCAGCCAATGAGAGAGAGAAAGAGACAGAAAGGCACATAAACAGCGGCCAAGGAGAAAGAGAGAAGAGAAACATACACAGACAGCAGCCAAGGAGAGAAAGAGATAGAAAGACAGACAGACACACAGACAGCGGCCAAGGAGAGAGAGAGAGAGAGAGAGAGAGAAAGAAAGAGACAGACAGACACACAGCTGCCAACGACAAAGAGACAGAAAGACAGACAGACAGCAACCAAGGAGAGAGAGAGAAAGAGAGACAGAAAGATAGACAGCGACCAAGGAGAGAGAGAGAAAGAGACAGAAAGACAGACACACACAGAGAGCGACAGAGGGAGACACACAGAAAGACAGTGACCAAGGAGAGAGGGAGAGACAGAAAGACAGGCAGACAGCGGCCAAGGAGAGAGAGAGAGAGACAGAAAGACACACAGACAGTGGTCAAGGAGAGACACAGAAAGAAAGAAAGACAGACAGCAGCCAAAGAGAGAGAGAGAGAGAGAGACAGAAAGAAAGACAGCAGCCAATGAGAGAGAGAGACAAAGAAAGACAGACAGACACATCTATTCTAGCACCCGTTAATGTGACGGGTTTAAAGACTAATTCATTTATATTTGAATGAGATAATTTCTGATTTGGACTCCTGATGAAGGCTTATTAGCTGAAATGCAGCTTGTGTTGAGTTCTTTATGCGGATTTTTAAATAAAGAGCTTCCATTGAGTTGATCACATCGCTACTCTCCATTTGTTTTTTTTACTCCCGCTTGTTTGGACCTCTTGTTGACTTTTTCGTGGGTAGTCTATATATTTGTTTGCTTTGGACTAACAAAGGAGAACACCACTGTCCGAAGCACAATCCACACAAGAAGCCATCGGGAGCTCGCAAGTTTCCCCCCCACCCTCCCTACCTTTGCTCGGCTAACATGAGGGGCCCAATAGATGTAAGTCCTTTTATCTCCCCACTTCTGTCCCATGCCAGCGTAATCAGTGAGGAGCTTATCTTGACGGGGGAGAGGAATGTAGGCTTCATTCATTGTGGTTCTTATCTTGATTTCCAAAATGAATTTTAGATATCTTTTAGGAGGTGTGTCCATTTGGACCAGCATGAGGTATTGATATCCTGCTTTCGTTTGTCAACTCAATCCATTTCTTCTGGGTGTTGTGGAAACCAAAGGCAGTCAGGACTGTGCAGTCAAATTAAATTATTTTCAAGTGTCAAAGACTTGCGTTACACTTTGACAGACCAATTAAAACATGGAAAGAACTGTTTTGTTAATACCATTGTTATATTATTGACCTTCATCATGGTAAGTTTCTCTTAAGGGTATGCCCATTTAGATGACAGCACCATTCTTACCATAATTTGCATCATAAAAGTTAAACAAAAGCTCCTCCCTGGGCTGGGAAACAGAATGACTGTCTATGTCAGCCTGCAATCCTCCCTACATGTTAGAATGATATGTAAAATCTAAATATAGAAAGTCCTTAAGATATTTAAAATTTCAATTTTCTAGAAATAAAACAAAACATAGAGGAAATAAGGTCTGATGCCTTTTTTGTTAGACTAGTTTAGAGCCTCTTTTACAAAACCGTTTAGCACAGGCCGTTGGAGTAACTGCCCTGAAGCCCTTAGGGATTTAAAGGGCTTTGGTGCCATTACCGCACAGCTTTGTAAAAAAAAGGGGGGATGATAATGCATTAACCCCCCTTTTTACAACCGCGATAGCAGTTTTTAGCGCAGGCTGACGCTCTGAATGCTCTGCGCTGCTCCTGACGCTCATATAGTTCCTATGAGTGTTGGGAGTAGCGCAGAGCATTCAGCGCACCGGCCTGCACTAAAAACCGTTATCGCAGTTTTGTTGTAAAAAGGGGGGGGGAGAGTAAGTCCAATAAAAAAGGTATCACCTTATTTCCTTTTGTTTTGTTTAATTTCTCTGTTACTTTTAAAAGTGAACTATCACTAACACTGCTATTGAGACAGACTTGGGGGAAGCCACTGCTGGCCCTGGATCGGTAGCATGGAATGTTGCTACTCTTTGGGGTTCTAAAATCTTGCCACTCTTTAGGGATTCTGCATGGAATGTTGCTACTCTTTGGGGTTCTAGAATCTTGCCACTTTTTAGGGATTCTGCATGGAATGTTGCTACTCTTTGGGGTTCTAGAATCTTGCCACTCTTTAGGGATTCTGCATGGAATGTTGCTACTCTTTGGGGTTCTAGAATCTTGCCACTCTTTAGGGATTCTGCATGGAATGTTGCTACTCTTTGGGGTTCCGGAAACTTGTTTTCTCTGAGATAATGGAATGTTGCTACTCTTTGGGTTTTGGCCAGGTGCTAGTGACCTGGATTGGTTACCGTGAGAATGGGACTACTGGGCTTGATGGACCGTTGGTCTGACCCAGTAAGGCTTTTCTTATGTTTTTAATACAGCTACCACATCATTTAATTCAAGTTTAAATTTGAAGTTACTTTTAGAAATTGACATACATTCTTCAACTTACAGTGTGTTTGTTTTGACTTTTGTATCAAAAAAGTATAGAGAACTGGACGTCAATTTCAATATCATGCTTAACTATAAATCATGTCCATAAAGGTTTGTGAAACATGGCTGTAATTAATCACAACAATCTTAACAAAATGGGCCTCAAACATCCATAAGGACCATAAGCTCTACAGTGGGGGACAAAGTCTCCCTTAATGAGTTCAGAATTTTCTCAACGGATTGTTGTGATTAATTGCAGCCACGTTTCACAAACCTTTATGGACATGTTTTGACTTCATCTCTTGCTACTTTCCTCTTCAGACATAAAACAGTTAAATGCTTTAAAATGCACGTGCCATTTACAGAGCTAGTTGACTAGATTCTGCGTGCGGGAACCAGTTCCTGCATTTATAACACTACGAGACAATTGGTTTTCTCTTACTTTTAAGATGTGGTTTTGGGAGACCAGTATTAGCTTAAGTTGAAGCATTTCCTGTAATTTTAATACGACTGAAATTAGGTTGCAGTTCTTTACACAGCCTCGGTTGAGGGCAGTTCACCGCCTTTGGTGACTCTCACTGCCTTGGGTGAATGTCTTCATTAAGGTGGTGGTCAATAAATCTCAATAAATATATGCATGTAGTAATAGATATTCTGAGCTGGTGTTGGTACAACCTGGGAGGAGGATTGATGGCTGACAAGAAGAAAATGTACTTCCTCTAGAAAGATTAGTGGAATGAAGTTCTTTCCCATTTACATAATGTTTTGACTTAGAGGAGGACTCGTATGTTTTCTTGGTTATTACCAAAATAATCTTGCCTGCAAGATTCCAGGTTACTCATTCAATAGGGTTTTCCTTTATGAGGAAATAGTAACCTTTCTCAGCTCTCATTATCCTTTGTATGTAGGTCAGACTAATTCTTCTCTGAAGCTCGGGAGTCCATATTGCAGGTTTTAAGAGCACAGAATTTGTCTGCTCTAAAATTTGAATGCTATTTTGTTCTAACTATGAAATTTGTTGTGTTAATAATCATTTATTATTTTGCTGTGGATACCTGTATACAGATAAACTTGTTATAGTCATTTGGCCGTGGTTTTCTGAGTTTGGCTAGGTCAAGGTTGAACGGCCTTCCAGCAGGAAAAAGTTACATTAAATGAAGCTTTGAAACTAGTGATTTCTGTGGTAATCAGATGTGTGTGGTAACTGCTTGATTAGGGAAACAGGAAGTGTGGTGAAGGGAGGAGACGAGTACATCCATGGGTTATTTGATGGGTAGGCTGTATCCTGAATGTTTTATGTACAGCACTAAGGAAATTGCTGATCTTTTCTCTCCGAGATGCCTCTTTTCTTAGGTGTGTGCTTTCTGTGTCTTGTACCAGTGTCCCACCCAGAAGGATCCCTGAATATTTTTGAACATTTTCAAAAGCTCACAGATCTAGGATCCAAGTTACAATGTTCCCTATTTCTGTGTGTATGATATGGGGGGGGGGGAAGTTTTTTATCTTTTTTAAAACTTGATATATCGCCTTTCAACAGAGTAATCAAAAAGGGTTTATAATCTAAAACTCTCATACCTTTGACATGACACACACAAAGATATAAAAATTCAACAAGATAAAATAAATTAAAACCTTAAACATTATCTTCTAAAAGTTATCCCCAAATGGGGCAATTCTGAAGTGTACAGTCTCAGTGTCTAGTATCCTGTGGACTGTAATCCAAATGCTATTTCAAAATAATATGTTTTAATAAGGACTTAAATACGGAAAATGATTGTTCAGTGTGTAAATAAGGGGGCAGACTATTCCAAAGTTTAAGAGCTATAAAGAAGAAAGTGGAATTTCTACTGGTTTCATAATGAACTTGTTTTGGTGATGGGATCAAGTGACCTAAGGGATCAAGTAGGGGTAGTTTTATAATTTTATTTATTCATAGTCCACCTTTAACAAAGTGGGTCACAAAAGTACACACATATTAGTCATTACAAACATCCATAAATAACAAATAATGACAAAAGTCTCCTCAGAAGCACATCATTTAGCTCCAAGATAAAAATATAAGTGCTCAACACTCATATTTCATTTCTAATAGTGCTTCTGAATTGGCTAGAACGAGTCATCAATACGTTATTATCAGTGGTGACTTCAACCAGATACAAGATGGGATATTGGACAGACAATCTAAAAGCCCGTATAGATACCCTAAATCTCTAGAAAAAATGATCGACTTAAAAAAAATTTAGATTAATTGATCCCTGGCGAATTTTGCATCCAAAAGAACGAGATTACGCTTTCTTCTCTCTTCTACATCAGTGTTTCGTATTGACTTTTTTCTCATCTCCTCTACTTTACTCCCATTTATAAATGTTTCTGATATATTAAGTAGAACAGTATCTGATCACTCTGCAATTTCTCTAGTGTTTGATAATGTTCTCCCTAAGACATCCAAACCCCCATGGAGATTTAATACTTCCCTCACACATGACAAAAATTTCCTTAGTTATATTAGAGATAAAATATCTGAATACTTCTCTAATAATAACATAGATGATCATAATGCTCATGTTTGGTGGGATGCCTTTAAAGCTACCATGAGAGGTAATATTAATTATTCAGCTGGTAAAACAACAACAAAAAAAAGAATTGACAGCCTAGAAAGAAACATTAAATCCCTAGAAACCCAATATCTGACTTTAAACCCCATGCTTTTAATAAACTCTAATCTTTGAAATATGAATAACTCCTGATTAAATAAAATGCTCTTCACTTAATGAACATGTGTAATTCTAGATACTATGCTGAAAATAATAAAGCAAGTCATACTTTAGCAGAGTATTTAAAAAATAGAGTAAACCTTTCAAGAGTAACACAAAATTATAGATTCAGCAGACACCCTCCATACTACAGACAGATTGCACAACAATTTTAGAATTATTATAAAAAACTTTCTTTTACAATCCCACTTTATTCTGGGACTAGTGGGTTGTTTACCTCCTCCTGCCAGGGATCTGTAGGAAGCCTCACACCTTACCCCTGAGCATGCTCCTGGGTATCCCTGTCTTATTTCCTACAGGCCAGGCTGTAGGAGCTTATCTTTTTTGTTAGTGTTTCATTTAGTGGTTTTAAGTACTTTTCGTTCATGGTTTTTGCCCTTGTGCTCTGGAGGTTCTCTGCAGGAACATCCTTGACTGTGGGAGATCGCAGACTGTTGGAAAAAGTCTCCTGGGGGGTTCCCTGCTATGCAGTAAGCCCCTTGGACAGCCTGCACATCAGATTGGAGCTCAGGGACCATTCCTTCCGGAGCTTGCTCACCCCAGGTTCGTCTGTTAGGGGGTAGAGTGCAGGCTGAATGGTTCCATGGAGGCGTGACCAGAATCTTAGCCAGACTGTTCCTCCGCCAGGTGTCTGTGCAGTGTGTCTGAGAGTGGCGGAAGTCTTTCTTTGGCTGTGGTAGTCAGGCCAGGAGTGCAACAAGAAGAGTTGGAATCCAGGTTTCCAATTTTCTGATGCAACAGATCTCCCTGTCAGCAGTTTCTGCTGTGTCTGCAGTAGGTTTCCATTCAGCATAGATCATAATCTAAATCAGCAATTTTGGGGGTCTTAAAAAGGGGTATTTAGGTTTCCCTGTATGCCCTACCCCTGCCCACCTGTAAAATCCCCAAATCACAATTTTTAGTGGGTTTTGGTGATTTTCCAGGGCTAATTTTAGTCAAAATCAGCACCCACGGCGACCATCTTGGATTTTTCCCAATTTGATTTAAAGTTATTTTTTCACCTTCTAAGCTTCGTTTCTACAAGAAAACTGCATAGATGGCCTCCCCAGGGTAGGATTCAATGGATCGATGCCTCATTTGTGATGGATGGCAGTCGGTTGCATGACCATGTTCCACATGCGCTGCAGCCCGTGGGGGTGGGGGTGGGTGTACATGGTTTGCCTGGATGCGGTGCGTTCAGACCCTGGAGAGGGTCTTCAAGTGCTTTCTGCCCCGACCTTCACGAAAATGACATTGGGGGACCTTGGGGAGTGCGCTGGTATCATTTTGACGAAACGTAAGCACAGCTTTGGCTATTTCCTTTTAAATCCTCCGAACAGGCTAAACTTGATCTGCAGTGCACAGCTCCTGCCGTGGAAGATGTCTTTTCCCCGGGATTGTGTAGTTGTGCTTCTCAGGCGTATTTAATTAAAGCTTTCTGCCTGTTTCCATTTCACCAGACTTTGTACTGGACAAGGAGATTCCTGCTCCTGTGGACCAGGTTTTGTCTTTTTGCCTTCCTGATGGGGTGCTGGTGCGTAAGACCACTGTGTCCATAGTTGCGCCAGACTCTTCCCAGCCCTCTGTTGTCACAGGGCAGCTTGGCTGCATTCACTGCTATGATGAATCTAGGCGATCTTTGGGATCCATACCTGTGCAGAGGATTCTGCTGTGTGTATAAGTTTTTACACCTACACACCTTGCTAGTTTTCTTTCTGAATTGCTGCAGGGATGGTAGCTGCAGCTGAACAGCCGGTTGCTTCTGGAGGTTGCTTCTTTTCCTGATCCTTCTGTCCTGGGCCGGATTCTGTCAGATTTCTGACAGACCCCTAACGGTCCCCTAACGGTCCCTTCAAATGTCCAGCCCTGGCTCGGCTTTCTCCCAGAGTGAATGGACTGAACAAGCGCTTTTCTCCCCTAAAGGAATTCTTCGGTGGTGCAGGCCACCAAGTGCAAATCCCTTCACAGTGTTGGGGGGGGGGGGGTCCTCAAGGATATCCAGCGGCCTGGCATCAGAACTAAGCATATGAAGGGCATCTGGCTGTCCGGCAGGTGATGCAATTGCTGCAACGTCTGGGCTGGGTGATCAATTACAGGAAGAGTTACCTCGATCCCGCCTAGGACTTGAAGTACCTGGGAGTTCAAACTCACATGGGTCAGCACACTGTGTTTCTACCCGTGTACCACCAGGAGAAGCTGCAACAGCTTTGCATGACTGTTTCCATGGCTTGCATGGTGGCAGAGCCGAAGCTTCCCCCCCACCCCCCCCGGGTACAGGCTCATTTGACCAGAGGACTTTCCTCCTCTTGGGCAGAGTCGGCTGCTGTGACTTGCTGTGGTTTGAGATTTCTAGGGCTGCTAAATGGCCCTCCTTGCCCACTTTCACCAAAGTTTACAGGATCGATGTGGCGGCCAAGCAATATGCTGCTTTTGGTTCCTCTGTGTTGACTTTCAAGACTGCTCTGTTACATCTCACTGGTCCCAGAATAAAGTGGGATTGTACAAGAACAAAAGATTAGGTTCTCACCTTTGCTAATCTTTCTTGTAAATCCTCACTTTATTCCAGGAACCTGCCCTGCGTCTTTCTAATTCACTGATTGTCTGCCTTAGAAGTACTGGTAAACTGGATTTCTGTTTCCGAACAGCCTTTATAAGAGTGCCCTCTGAATGGGTTTGACACTTAATTTTTTTTCGGGGGATCCCTAGTTCAAGGGCCCCCTTCTGACAGTGCAGGCTGTGTCTCCTCTTAGCACTGTTTTGTTGTCCAGGTTTTCAGTGTTTCATAACTTGTTATTTTGTTTTGCATTGTTATTGCATTTGTTTATATATTAGCAGAATTAATGTCCTTGTCAGGAAATTCCCCGTTCCTCTCTCTCTCTCTCTTATTTATCCTCTACAGATGTTCCTGGCTGCTTAAAGACTGACTGGGATACCCAGGAGCATGCTCAGTGGTAAAGTGTGAGAGGGAGGCTTCCTACAGATCTATGATGGGAAGAGGTAAACAATCCACTGGTCCCGGAATAAAGTGAGGATTTACAAGAAAGAAGATTAGCAAAGGTAAGTACTAATCTTTCGTTACTCGTTGGAAATTACTTTTTCTCACTTAGATTTTCAAGAATTTGTTAAGTCACTTAATCACCCAACAGTCTTCTCCTCTCAAAACTGTACAGTATATTAGAACAAGGTATTTCTATAGAAGAAATTATAGAAGCCATAAAGTCTCTTCCTAGAGGGAAAGCCCTGGGAAACGTTGGCTTTGGTATTGAATTTTTTCAAGCTTTCTCCAATTTACTCCATTCGCCGACACTCTAACATCTTAAGGGTACATCCGAGCCTACAACATCTTCAGATTTTATTTTCTTATGGGCGTAATCGGAACCTTAGTGATATACTTAGCCGTAATGTTTTGAGACCTGCTTTGTCTGTTCTGGACATGGGGACTACAGGGGGCCACAGAAGTTGTGTTCAGTGTGTCCTGTAATGATTGAGTCTGACAGGTTTGTGCACCCTAAGACTGGTAAAGTTTATAAACTACGAAGTGCCACTTCATGTAGAACAGAGGGGGTGGTTTATATTATAGTGTGTCCCTGTTCTATGATCTATGTGGGACACACTTATCGTCAATTCAAGACCAGAATAATTGAGCACAGGTCCTGTCTGCACACTCGGAGGTTGGAGGAGCCATTGGTGACACACTGTCTGGAAGCTAATCATGAATTTGGGGCTCTACGTTGCACAGTAATTGAACACATTGCTTACCCTGCTCGCCGGGGGAATTGGAGGCGTTTACTCTGGCAGAAAGAGCAAAAATGGATTTTCACTCTGCAATCTGTTCAGCCTGTGGGACTGAATGCCCGGATCGAGTGGACGGACTTCTTTGGTGTTTGAATGCTTGCGATTGGTGGATCGTGTCTGGAGGTGGAGCTTGTGTGCAATTTCTAGCTGGAGGTCTGTGGAGTGTCTTAACACCGGTATTGTTCTGTGAAGTGGTGTGAGAGCCTGAAGAGCTTGGTGGGTCTGGATAGAGCGTATGAGAAGCAGTGAAGTTGAAACCCCTGACGCAGCAACCAGAGCGAAACGGAGGGTTCCCCGTCGGGTTCAGTGGCTGCAGGGCCCAGGAGGTGAAGGACTGAGAGATCCTGGATGCCAAAGCAGCTAAGTTGTTCTCTTTTTTTGCTGTGTTCCACGCTGAATCCTGGACTACTTTGCTACAGTGCTGATTTACCCATTTTTTCACAATTGAGGGCTGTGTGTCCCGGTGTGTTTTGTAATATCTCCCTGCAGGCTACCATAGAGCTTTTTCTACTGGTTCTATATTTTGGAGTACAGGGTTAGCCTTGAAAGGTGGAGTTTTTGCCAGATGAAGCTGAACTGAGGCTTTTTCTCCACCTTTCTTTCCTTTCTTTTTCCCTGTTACTTCCTGTTATGTGATTGGCTTGTGTGTGTGTGTGAAATTAAAGTCTGTTAGTGTTGCAGAGGGGAGGTTTGTTGTCCATATGGGGTTCTGATTTAGAGGTAATATGATTGGAGTTTAACTGACCCTTTTCCTGAGAGTATAGTATTGGTGGGACAAATTTTTTCCCCATGTCATTCTCTACTCTTGAGTTCAAGGAACTTTAGTGGGTGGATACCTGCATGCTTACACCAGAGGATGTTTGCAGGGTTGCAACATGGCCATTGCTGCATTCCTTTGTGAAGCACTAAAAGATTTATGTGCTAGTCAGGGGACTATACTGTCTTCGGCAGTCATGTTACAAGGGACCTTGTCTTTCCCCCTGCTAATAGGATGTTGAGTTTTTACTGAATATTTATTGCTTTATAAATTTTTATTTTATATCAAAATTTTACACTACAATCTGAAAATAAAGGAAATGGGATATCATCCAAATTGACCGTAAAAGGAATAAATTAATACAGGGGGGGAGGGAGTCCCCAAAGTTCACCACTGGGAAAATGGGAAAAGCAGCTTTTAACCAAAGAAATAAATGGGAAAAATTACATCTCAAGTAAGATATAAATAAAACCTGCTAATTAAATCTAAGCTCTCTTATTGAACCTGTAGACCACAGCAATTGAGTTTGTGTGAAATAACTTTACCCTCTTTGGCATCAAAAAAGTCTTTCATTTATGGTGGCACAAAGAAAACAAAATCTGGTCTGATCTTAATTATACTATAAAAAGAAACCTAGGGGCAAGATGAAGGCTGTGGAAGGTGGTGTTAGGAGTTTCTCTCTATCTTGTACGTAGTTTTCTCTTTAAAAATTTGTTTCTAACTTTTATTATCCCAGGACAAGCAGGCAGCATATTCTTAACGTATGGGTGACGTCACCGACGGAGCCCGGTACGGACATTTTTAACTAGAAAGTTCTAGTTGGCCGCACCGCGCATGCGCGGGTGCCTTCCCGCCCGACGGAGGAGTGCGTGGTCTCCAGTTTCTTCGTTTCCGCGGAGCGAAGAAGACGCATGTGCTTTTCAACGGCCGTTGAAAACTCTCAATTTGCCTTCCCGCTCGCGATTTTTGATCCAATTTTGGTTCTATTTTTGTCTTTCGACTTCATTCTTCAAAAAAAAAAAAAAATTTCTTTTCGTGTCTTTTTCCTTATTTTTGCAGCCGGCCCCGGCGGGGCCTGCTGTAATCATCCAAGCCTCCGGGTTTGATTTCGCGGAGGCCGTGTTTCCCTTCATGCCCCCTCAACCGGGCTTCAAGAAGTGCCAGCGGTGTGCACGCCCGATCTCTTTAACTGACCCACACAACTGGTGCCTTCAGTGTTTGGGTCCAGAGCATCGGGCTGACACCTGCACCCGCTGTGCTACTCTCAAGAAACGCACTCTTAAGAACCGGCAAATACAGCAAAATATTCTTTTCGGTACCGGTTCTACCATGGATCAGGCCCCGACGTCGACGGCACCGCCTAAATCGGCACCGACCACATCGACACCGCCTGATCCTCCTTCGGGGTCGATAGCGCCAGGTAAGCCGGCTAAGAAGCCTTCCACTTCCCTTGAGCGACCTCCAGCTACAGCGGTGACCCCGGTTCTTCCGACGTCCCGCCGCTCCCGTAAACGCTCCGCTCCGATCACGGTGAGTGCCTCGTCATCGGCCTCCTCATCGCCGGAGCGTCGAGCAGCACCTATGGTACCGAAGAAATCTAAAGCGGTACCGGTGCCCCCATTGGAGGACCGAATCTCGGCCATCCTCCAGGACAAGCTTCAGGAGCAGCTACAGAAGCAACTCCAACAGCTCCTTCCAACCTTACTGGCACCGCTCCTTCCGGTACCGGTCCAGCCCGAGCTTCGCACCGCTCCACCGGTATCCACCCCCTCGGTACCGTTGAACACATCCATGCCGGTCTTATCTGCTCAGCCTGCACTTCAGACTTGCTCGGCAGAGGACCCTTCCCAGGCCCCAGATCGACGCCGGTCGTCTCGGGATCGGGATCGGCACCATTCCTCCAGGGACAGAGATCGACGCCGGTCTTCATCCCCCGGCACCGTATCCATGCGATCTGGCAAGTCCCTTTCTAAAACCCGCCATACTGAACCGGCTATCAGGGACCCAGACCTATGGGAACAATCCCCACTCGGTACCGAGGAGGATGCCTCTTCTACAGATGAGGAACCCTCCATGGCTGAAACCACTTCTAAGCCCGAGCAATCCTCCTTCACGAAGTTCCTTCGGGAGATGTCAGCGGCTCTCTCCATCCCCCTTGAGTCCGACTCTAAGAAGTCCCAGGCCTTTTTAGAAGCTTTGGACTTCGACCAACCTCCCAAGGAGTTTCTTAAACTTCCTGTACATGATATCCTCCGGGAAACATTTTATAAAAATTTGGAGACTCCATTGACTGTTCCAGGTGCCCCTAAAAAACTGGACAGCTTATACCGGGTCATCCCTATTCCGGGATTTGACAAACCCCAATTGCCCCATGAGAGCCTCCTTGTAGAGTCCACTCTCAAAAAATCTCAAGGCTCCAGCGTTTATGCCTCCACCCCTCCTGGCAGAGAGGGAAAGACAATGGACAAATTTGGAAAGCGCCTGTACCAGAATGCCATGCTGGCTAACAGAGCCAACAATTACACCTTTCATTTTTCATTTTATATGAAACACCTGGTCCAACAACTTTCTGCTCTAGAAAAATATATACCTGAGCGTAAGGTCCCACTCTTCCAACAGCAGATTTCCAACCTCCTTCAGCTCAGAAAGTTTATGGTGCGCTCGATTTACGACTCCTTCGAGCTTACTTCACGAGCCTCCGCACTGGCTGTGGCCATGCGACGCCTAGCCTGGCTGAGGGTGTCTGACCTTGATGTTAACCACCAGGACCGTCTCGCCAACGCGCCCTGTCTTGGTGACGAACTTTTTGGGGAGTCTCTTGATACCACAACACAAAAACTTTCGGCTCATGAGACCAGATGGGACACCCTCATTAAACCCAAAAAGAAAACTCCACCGGCACGACCATACAGGCCTCAGTCCTCTTATCAACGTCGATTCTCTGCCAGGCCGCTGAATCCTCCTCAGCAGCAATCTCGCCGTCCTCGCCAACAACAGCACACTCAGGCTCGCTCTCAGTCTCACCAGACGACCAAGCCTCTCCCTCAGACTAAACCTCCTCAGCCCTTTTGACTCCTTTCTCCAGGGCATAGCCAGTCTCCACCCTTCGATGCCTCTTCCTCAACCTATCGGAGGCCGCCTCACCATCTTTCTCCAACGCTGGGAGGCCATCACATCAGACCTGTGGGTTCTCAACATCATCCGCCACGGATACTCACTAAGGTTCCAGACTCTTCCCATAGATCATCCTCCCGTAGAGTCTGCTTCTCACTCCTCCCAAACTCCTCTCCTCCTCAGGGAGGTCCAATCCCTCCTCCTCCTCAATGCCATCGAAGAAGTTCCTCCAGACCAAAGGGGTCAGGGATTTTACTCCCGCTACTTCCTGGTACCCAAGAAAACGGGAGATCTTCGTCCCATCTTAGACCTCAGGAACCTCAACAAGTGTTTGGTCAAAGAAAAGTTCAGAATGCTCTCCCTGGCCACGCTTTATCCTCTTCTATCTCAACACGACTGGCTATGTTCCCTGGACCTCAAAGAGGCCTACACTCACATCCCAATCCATCAGGCTTCGCGTCGCTACCTCCGATTCCAGATACAAAATCACCACTATCAGTACAAGGTGCTGCCCTTTGGTCTCGCATCATCACCCAGGGTGTTCACCAAGTGCCTGATTGTGGTAGCGGCTTTTCTCAGGTCCCACAACCTACAAGTGTTCCCATACTTGGACGATTGGTTGGTGAAAGCACCTACATCTCCGCTTGTGCTGCAAGCCACTCATCAAACCATCTCTTTCCTCCATCTCTTGGGGTTCGAGATCAATTATCCCAAGTCACATCTGCTTCCTACGCAGCGCCTGCAGTTCATCGGAGCAGTTCTCGATACCAATCGGATGAGGGCGTTCCTTCCTGCCGACCGGCACCGGACGCTACTTCACCTTTGCCGGCAGGTGCTCCTTCATCCATCCATCCCTGCTCGCCAGATGATGGTCCTTCTAGGCCACATGGCCTCAACAGTCCATGTGACTCCTCTGGCACGACTCCACCTCAGGATACCTCAATGGACCCTTGCCAACCAATGGTCACAGACCACGAATCTTCTTTCTCATCCCATCTCTGTGACATCGTCTCTTCAGCAATCTCTTCAATGGTGGTTGAACTCCTCAAATCTCTCCAGGGGACTTCTCTTCCATCCGCCTCCTCATTCCATGGTCATAACCACGGATGCTTCCCCCTATGCATGGGGGGCCCACTTGGGCGATCTCCGCACCCAGGGACTTTGGACCCCTCAGGAGCGTCAACATCACATCAACTTCCTGGAGCTCAGAGCCATGTTTTATGCTCTCAAGGCTTTCCAGCATCTCCTCTACCCTCAGGTTCTTCTCCTGTGCACGGACAACCAAGTCGCCATGTACTACATCAACAAGCAAGGCGGCACCGGATCTCGTCCCCTTTGTCAGGAGGCCCTCCGAATCTGGACCTGGGCCATAGCCCACAATCTGTCCCTCAGGGCTGTCTATATCCAGGGCGAACAGAACTCCCTGGCCGACCAGCTCAGCCGCATCCTGCAACCTCACGAGTGGACCCTGGACCCTCCTACTCTCCACTCCATCTTTGCTCGCTGGGGCACCCCGCAAGTGGACCTATTTGCAGCTCCTCACAACCATCAGCTGCCCCAGTTCTGTTCCAGACTCTTCTCTCCGCATCGTCTGACCCCAGATGCATTCCTACTCGACTGGACGGATCGGTTCCTCTATGCCTTTCCTCCACTCCCTCTGATGTCGCGGACCTTGTTCAAGCTCCGCAAGGACAGGGCCACCATGATTCTCATCGCCCCCCGGTGGCCCCGACAGCACTGGTTCTCCCTCCTGCTCCAGCTCAGCTCCAGGGAGCCCATTCCTCTTCCTGTGTTTCCTACTCTGCTTACACAGCAGCATCAGTCTCTACTGCACCCCAATCTGTCTTCCCTCCACCTGACTGCTTGGTTTCTCTCGGGCTGACCTCTCCAGATACCCTGTCTCAGCCTGTCCGTCGCATTCTGGATGCCTCCAGGAAACCCTCCACGCTCCAATGTTACCATCAGAAGTGGACCCGGTTTTCCTCTTGGTGCCTCCTGCATCATCACAATCCCACCTCATTGGCGGTAGAGACCATTCTGGACTATCTGCTCTCTCTGTCCGATGCTGGTCTCAAGTCTACCTCAATCAGAGTCCACCTCAGTGCCATCACTGCGTTTCATGAGCCTATCCTCGGAAAACCTCTCACGGCTCACCCTCTGGTTTCCTGCTTCATGAGAGGCCTCTTCAACATCAAACCACCTCTACAGCCTCATCCTGTCGTCTGGGACCTAAATGTGGTTTTGTCAGCCCTCATGAAACCTCCTTTTGAGCCTCTTGCTACTACTTCGCTCAAACTTCTCACATGGAAGGTGCTTTTCCTCATTGCCATCACCTCTGCCAGGAGGGTCAGTGAGCTGCATGCACTGGTCGCCGATCCACCGTTCACTGTTTTTCACCATGACAAGGTGGTTCTGCGTACCCATCCTAAATTCCTTCCCAAGGTGGTTTCGGCTTTTCACCTCAACCAATCTATTGTATTGCCTGTCTTCTTCCCGAAACCCCATTCTCATCCTGGAGAACAGGCGTTACACACACTGGATTGTAAACGTGCCCTTGCATACTACCTTGACCGTACCAGGGCTCACCGATCCTCTCCTCAACTTTTTCTGACCTTCGATCCCAACCGTCTGGGTCGTCCTGTCTCTAAACGAACGCTGTCCAATTGGCTTGCTGCCTGTATTGCGTTCTGTTATGCTCGGGCCGGCCTGTCACTGGAAGGAGCTGTCACGGCCCACAGGGTCAGAGCTATGGCTGCTTCTGTGGCTTTCCTCCGTTCCACGCCTATTGAGGAAATCTGCAAGGCGGCCACTTGGTCTTCAGTTCACACGTTCACTACTCACTACTGTCTGGATACCTTCTCCAGACGGGATGGACACTTCGGCCAATCTGTGTTACAAAATTTATTTTCCTAATGGCCAACCATCCCCCCTCCCTCTCTGTTAGCTTGGAGGTCACCCATACGTTAAGAATATGCTGCCTGCTTGTCCTGGGATAAAGCACAGTTACTTACCGTAACAGGTGTTATCCAGGGACAGCAGGCAGATATTCTTACGACCCACCCACCTCCCCGGGTTGGCTTCTTAGCTGGCTTATCTTAACTGGAGACCACGCACTCCTCCGTCGGGCGGGAAGGCACCCGCGCATGCGCGGTGCGGCCAACTAGAACTTTCTAGTTAAAAATGTCCGTACCGGGGCTCCGTCGGTGACGTCACCCATACGTTAAGAATATCTGCCTGCTGTCCCTGGATAACACCTGTTACGGTAAGTAACTGTGCTATATGGTGAAAAGAAAAGGGAAAGGAGCATGCCTACCTTGCAATGCTCTCAGACCCTTTAGCAGCCCATACCAGTGAGCAAGCTTTGTTACCGTCAGTGGTGATACTTCTGGAATTGGGACCATGCTGCAAGGAGCGTCAGGAGACGGAAAGCCGGTGCCCTTGCCTTTTGGCAGACTTCACCTTGAGCCCAGAGGAATGGATTATTCCTGCGGATCCAGTGCTGTTACTTGGAACAACTGTTGGGATGTTTCCCACTGATGGGAGCAGAAGCCCTGTTGCATGGGTAATTAGACTCCCTGAAGTGTTGCAGTAATCTCTGCAGGACTGGTTGATCTTGAGCATAAGAATAGCCTTATTGGGTCAGACCAATGGTCCATCTAGCTCAGTATCTCGTCTTTTTGATGGCCAATCAAGGTTACAAGTACCTGGCAAAAACCCAAATAGTAGCAACATTCCATGCTACCAATCCAGGGCAAGCCATGGCTTTCCCCGTATCTGTCTCAATCTGACTAAAATACTCGGATTTTTCCTCCAGGAGCTTGTCCAAACCTTTTTTTAAAACCATCTACATTAATCACTTTTACCACATCTTCTGGCAGTGCGTTCCAGAGCTTAACTATTCTCTGTGTGAAAAAATATTTTCTCCTATTAGTTTTAAAAGTATCTCCCTGTAACTTCATTGAGTGTCCCCTAGTCTTTGCAATTTTTTAAAGAGTTAAAAATTGGCCTGTTCTACACCTCTCAGATTTTGTAGACTTCAATCATATTTCCCCTCAGCCGTTTCTTTTCCAAGCTGAAGAACCCTAATCTTTTTAGGATTTCCTCATATGAGAGGAGTTCCATCCTTTTTATTATCTTGGTTGCTCTTCTTTGAACCCTTTCTAATTCTGCTAGATCTTTTTTGAGATAAGGCAACCAGAATTGAATGTAATACTCAAGGTGAGGTTGCAACATGGAGCAATTCAGACTGGCATTATAACATTCTTAGTCTTGTTTACCATCCCGTTCCTAATAATTACAAGAATCTTGTTTGCTTTTATGGCCACTGTTGCACATTGGGTGGAAGGTTTCAGCAAATTGTTTATTTATTTGAAGGATGCAGGAAAATAGCTATATTGATTTCCGCCCCCCCAGAGATGTTTCAAATCACTTGAAGGACCCATTCAGTAAATATATGTGTATTAACTCATTTTGTAAATTGCTTTGAATTTGTGAGAATAGGGGGGTGATTTATGAATCTCTTCAGTATATACAATTTTCTTGCTTAGTTTGTGTGAGATGATGCAAGCAAAACTGGTCATATTCTGTTAGATTTCTGTTATACACTTCCCCCTCCCCATTCGCGGTTCCTGCACTCGCGGTTTCATATAATCGCAATTTTTTTCTGGGGAGGGGGAAAATTAAAAAAACAGTCTTAATGTAAAAAAAAAAAAAAATCCATCTTTTTTTCCTCCCTGCCGCCTTCCCGGCCTTACCTGGTGGTCTAGAGGGTTTTCGGGGCAGGAGCGATCTTCCTACGTTCCTGCCCCGTGCAGATCGCCATGAGGAAATGGCTGCTGGGAGTTCCCGTAGTCTCTTGAGACTACGTCGGGAACTCCCTACAGCCATTTCCTGATGGCGATCTGCACGGGGCAGGAGCGTAGGAAGATCGCTCCTGCCCCGAAAGCCCTCTAGACCAGCAGGTAAGGCCGGGAAGGCGGCAGGGAGGTGGGGGGTGGGTCAGAGCCGGATAATCGCGGTTTTTCGGCATTTGCGGTCCGGCTCTGCCCGTATCCCCCACGAATGACGAGGGAGAAGTGTATATCAATTGGATTCTGTGACTTATAACCTGGGTTGGTCACTGTAGGAACAGGATACTGGGCAAGATGGACCATTAGTCTGACCCAACGTGGTTATTTTTATGTACTGTATATCTCCTCTCCCCAATGTTATCTATATGCAAAATTAAGATAGCAGTAGCCCAGTGGTTTATTGATAAATAGGTACTGCCATGCAGAAGACCTGGCTTGGTTCTTTGAGCTACTGTAGCTAGGACTGGGGATGTAGTTGAGATAATGTTCACAGCTCCTGAGCAGAAAAAGGTGTCTTAGCCATTGTATCACTTTGACACCATCAGAGGACACTTAGGATGCATGGATAGATGGTTATAAAGGGGATTACATTGTGCGAACCCTGGCCAAATGCTATCAAAAGCATGGAGAATCTTGGGTAGATGTGAATGAAAATTTATGATGACATAGTCCTAGTAGGTACTAGATAATCATGCACACACAATGACTGTTATCAACTGCTCAAAGCAACAAAACCCCAAAGGAAAGGGAAGGTCCAACTTTGTCTGCAGTGAAAAATGCCAACCAGGAACAAACAAACCAAAACTGCAGATATGTACAACGATGTAGGCAAAATTTATTGTGACAACTAAAATATATCTAAAAACCTTTTTACCAAACAGGGGACCCAACACGGTCCGTGTTTCGTACAACCTTCATCAGGGGTCCTATTAAGTACAAATGTTACACAAAATACAATATTAAAATCATGTTAAACAATATTGAGAAATAAAAAATAAAATAAAAGTAATAATAACAATAATATTAAAAAGACATGATGATCTTGTGTGACCATAAACTTGTCTTTATGTTATTACACCACAATGTTCAATATTATGGTCACACAAGATCATCATGTCTTTTTAATATTATTGTTATTATTACTTTTATTTTATTTTTTATTTCTCAATATTGTTTAATATGATTTTAATATTTTATTTTGTGTAACATTTGTACTTAATAGGACCCCTTTAGATATATTTTAGTTGTCACAATAAATTTTGCCTACATCGTTGTTATCAACTGCTCTCTGCAGCAGGGCTTGCTTGTGACAAATATACCTTATATGACTCTGCGCAGTTTTTCTTTAGATTAGCCACACTTATTATCTGTCTTTCTCTCTATCAGGCTGATGCTCAGAACTTAACACCGGCGTTTAAGCCAATTACTGCCAGACTAGCGCCAGCGTGAAGCTACGCTCAGTGTTCAGAGGGCACTAGCGCAGGAAACAGCCTGCCTGGCAAAGATTACCACAATGATATTTAAATGTAGGCAAATGGATGTAAAAGGGGTCATTATTGCATGACATTAGTGATTTCTATTCCGCCAATACCTTGTGGTTCAAGGCAGACTACATAAAAGTTTTCAGAAATTACATAAAAAGTTTACAGGAATAGCATAAGAGATGTCATTATGTATTCCATCCCAATGCCCAGAGGAACAGCGCACAAAACCCCTGCCCCCTAATGCAGAAAACTTATTGCCCCACTTAGAGCTGGCATTGGGGATAGCCTCCACCAGCTGCAGACCATCTGCGCTCCTTGTTAAAGGAAAAACAAAGAAAAGCCTCCTGAGCAGTGCAAACTTTAATATTCTTCTCTCCGTCATCCGCTATGGTGGAGCAATGAACAGACAGAAAGACCCACTTCCTTTCGCTTCACTGAAAGCAGCATCTATTTTCAAGTTTATTTAAAATTTCTCATACCCCCTAATCAAACCTTCTAGGTGGTGTACAAAAATGTTAAAAACCATGTACTGACTAAAATACAGTTAAAAAAACCCCACACAACAACACTAGGGGAAATACTAGCTTTTGAGGCCTAATAAACTAATAAAAAAAAATTAACGAACAGAGACAAGCGGGAAAGGAGGACTGGAACTACAATATGTAAAGAAAAAGAGAACATGAAAGAGAGAAGAACAATAGGAAGGAGAACAGGTATTAAGATTCCTTCTAAATACTGGGTAGTCCTTAAAAGGACAATTAGGAGTCAAAAGCGTTGAGAAAGAGAAATGTCTTTAGTTTTGACTTAAAGTCTGTAAGTGTAAGTTTTTCGCGTAAGTAGTTTGGAATACTGTTCCAAAGAGAAGGGGCGCTAACAGAAAAGATTGAGATCCTTAATGCATTTATATGTTTCAATGATGGGATAACAAGAAGGTTTTGAGCTGTAGATCGCAAAGTCCTTGTAATGTTGTAAGTCCATGTAGAAGAAGCAATTATTGTTCAGGATGGTAGAGCATTACGGAGGGGGAGGGAGCGGAAAAACAAGCCGAAACTAGGTGGCAGCGGAAGGAGAAGGGAGAGCTAGGCAGCCGACTGTATCTTCCCCCTAAGCATGTGCACAAGAGTTGTGCTTACTGCAGAATTCTTGTGCGCATGCACGACCTTAGCCTCCAATTCTCAACACTAAAAACCACATATGATTTGCATGCTATTAGCGTTGAAAATTGAGAGAGGTTTTTTTTTTTTTGGCACCGCTCTGGTGGTATTTTCCAGTGCTGTTCTTACAGCGACAGTTCTGCTTCCCCCTGTGCCGTCTATTAAGATGTATTAATGTGTATCATGTTGACATTGGAAGTAATGTACTGCCTTATATTGTGTACTGTTAAATGTTTTTTGTGGTGTTGTTTTTTTTCTATTGTAATCACTCATTGCCTATGTCCAGGGTAGTCTTGCTGTAGACCGCTCTGAGCGGATCTTTTTTTCCCAAAAGACAGTAAATAAATCCTAATAATAATAGTTCTGATCGAGTGGATACTCCTAAAATAACGTGAAAAAGCTGTTGAATAAAAAAAATGTTTAGGGTTTAGTGTTTTATTAAACAAAATATGGAGTCCATTGGCTTTATTTGCTGTTTCACATTAAAAGATAATATGTTCCCTTCTGAGTTTTTTCATTACACATCTGGGATGGGATGGGGGTAGGGTAGGGAAAGGTAATGAAAATATAGATATTAATTCTTCATATTAAAGATATTTAATATTGTCAATATTAATAATTGATGGAAAGGGGTTGGGTATAGCTATGAGTCTATGAGATAGTGTATTCTTTGTTATATTTTGTTATTTTCAATCTAAATGTATTACACTATTGTAAAAAAAAAACAAAAAAAAAACACCAACCCATTAAGAATGCAGCCTAAAACAAGATTAAAATGTGTGGCAGTGAAAAGAAGGCTGGGCTGCAAAAGGGGAGGAGGCAGATATGCAGTGTGGTGTGTGAGTACTTTCTCTACCATTATGGGCAATAAGAAAGGACTACTAGATGTACTCCTATGTCAGTGGAAAGCTCACTGTGATTATGTTTGCATCCCTCCTGCCGGGGCTGGTTTCGGGGGTTCTGGCAGGAGAGAGTGGGCATCCTTCCTGCTGCGGACAGTGTGGTAGGGGTTTGGAGGTGGTGGCGGGAGGAAGTAGGCATCCCTCCTGCTGGTTGACTTGCGGTGGGATTAGGGGGAGGTACCCTGCTGGGGCCGCTCAGCTGATCGCATCAGGGAGATTTCCTTGCCATGATCAGTTTAGCGGCTGTGTCTGTTTGAAACGTAGGCCAGAATTTTGCTGGCCTACTTTTCCGGCGCCTATCACAGCCCTAGGGAGACGCCTAGGGCCACTTAAACTTACCTAGGGCCACTTAAACTTGCCTAGGGCCACTTTGGGTGAAACCACACCCAGCCTTGGGCAAGCTTAAGCGTCCCTAGGTGCCTCCCTGCACCCTCAACAGTGTAGGTAGTTTGCCTCGGGGGTTGGTTTTGTTTTTTTTATAGAAAATGTGCGTCCTGATTGGCTGCGTAGACAAGGTAGGACACCTACTGCTGCCTACAAACAGGATGCTATTTATAGAATTTGGCTCTATCTGTCTCCCAGTGAGCAGGTGCCCCTAGAGCTGATGCTGCTACGTGAGTCTGCACCTTCTAACAACCATTTTGATGTGCGTGATGCCGAGAGAAGGGCTTCCAGAGTGGATTGACAACTGCAGAGGTCCATGTTGTAGGAGCCCAGTAAGTTGCGAAGAGTGAAAAGTTACATAGCGGCAGCTCCCAATCCTTTGAAATGCCTTTCCGTGTTTAATTTTCAGACTTGCAATTCAAGATCTTCAGAAGTTTTTCTGGCCAGTTGCAGGTTTTGTCCAATTAAATTTCTCAGATTTTTATTTATTTTTTTTTTTTACTGGTTTCTGCAAGGTTTAATTATTTTGCTAATAAGTCAGCTACTTTTGAAGAAGGGTTTGGCAAACTTGAAACTTGTGAAGCTGTTTTTTGATGAAAGACAACCTAGTTATGCATTGGAAGACGGAATTTATGGAAAATATAATATGCAGAAAGAATCTGTGTTATAAACTTTCCCAAAGCCCTTGTGGTGTCTCCTTGAAAGATATTTTCTGAAGGGGAGGAAAGTGTGTGGAGGCTTCTCTTCCACTTATTTATAAGATTACTGTTTTACTCAAGGCTAAAAGAAGAACTGCAAAGAGGGGGATTTTGGTAGCGTGGCCCTTGAGAACCTGGAATTAACATATTTCCTGGAAAACTGAAGGGAGGAGGCAATTGTAGCTTCCACCTTGTTATACAACTGACTTTAAAGTTGGATATGTACAGGCTTTTCAAAATATTTTTTTCAAGATTGGTCATATTGATTTTTGAGGGGCTGCAAGTTGAGAATGTATTTTGATGTTTGTCATGAAACAGAGGAAGAGACGATTTTTGGTTTGAGGCCATGAGTATTGCAACTGAGGGCCTTCTTAAAATTCTGCATATCTCCTGGTGCCTTGTTTTTCAAGGTGCTTAGATACGGTATATCTTCTTTGAACTCCTATAGTTGTTGATGTCTCCTCAAACTCCAGTGGATGTAGACTCTCTTGTGGATCCTGAAAATTACAGGGTCACTAAGTTGCATCTGGTCTTCATTATTTTTCCTTTTGGGTTTCCTTATTTTTTCTTACCAAACCTTTCATTTCAGTTTGTCCACTGAATCAAGTAGGCCTTTTTGCTTTTTATATTGTTTCTCTGGAGGGGGTTTTTGGTGTTTTTTTTTTTAATTTCCTTGCAGCTTTTTTTTTTCTTTTGCTTGTAAAATGTGTTGAAAGTTTTTAAATAAAAAAAAAAAAAGCAAGGCAGCATCTTTTACTAAAACACCTTTGTGTCGTTAAATGTGGGGTAAGCATTAACTCCTTATTCCTCTTTGGTAGCCAAATAGTATTTTGCTGAATTCCTTCCTCCCATCTTTAGAAATCTCCACGCCATACTCAGCCTCCTGGAAACCTATGGTAAACCTCTGAGGACTTGAAGGGTTTTCTGTTTTCAGTGATCCTTTATTTGTTGCATGTCATTGCTGTTGGGAGCTGCTTCACTGGTGACAGCCACTCTTCGGCTGTTCCTTGCGGCAGTATCCTGCACTGTCATATCTGAGTCATGGGATTGACTTGAATGTCACAGTTTCTAACCTGGTTGTGTTCTTTGGGAAATATACTATAAATGAGATAAGTAATAGTCATTCTTGTTTGTAGAAACAATCCGCCATTATGTATGTTTCAGGGTAATCTGCCATTGGGATATCAATGAAAGGCCGGTATCAGTGCTAGATAGCCCAAAAACTTTTAGCTTTCTTGTAAATGTCTTCTAGGTGTCTTGGCTCACTGAAGAAATTAAATATTTGGGGAAAAAAACATGTCAGAAGTGGATAAAATAGTGTGGACAAGACTTACAACCCCTGAATGGTCTTCAGTATATTGCCATAACGTTTTTTTCTCCCAGCTCGCTTTCTGTCCACTCAGGAACTAATGTTGGTCTAATGTGTGCTTCTTTCCGTACAGATATGCATGTATTTGGCCATTACCCGGCTCATGATGACTTCTACTTAGTAGTGTGCAATATCTGCAATCAGGTAGTCAAGCCACAGGTTTTCCAGACACACTGCGGTAAGTGAAACTCCACTTTAACCAGTCCATCGTTTTACCAGCGTTGTTTTTTTATTCTAGTGCACCCATGACCACGAAAGATAATTTATCCATAAACAAAATAGGGATACAAGTGACCTCTACTTTGCTAGATGAAGTAGACAAAAGCTGTCAAAAACTCTTCAGCTTTTAATTCCTTATGATGGCAATAATTCCAGCCTTCCTGTTGGTATCTATATGGTTTCTGTTTAGGTTTCTAGCAAATTTTGTCTTGCAGTAATATGACCTGGTAGGTTTGACACAGGAAAGATGTGTCAAAGTCCGTGCTCTTAGATTTGATTTGTAAGCAGTCAGCTTCAGATTAGCCTCTATTGATGGGTTTTGCAAGGCAACATCTTGAAACTCAGTCTACACATTCACCAAATAGTGAATTCACCCTCTTATTTTAGCTCTAGTTTTTGTTTGATGGTCATTGACATAATGCCCATTTGCCACCTATTTAGGGGCCGAGTGTTGTTGTTTTGCCTGAAATATTGCGTTTTCTGCTCATTTAAAATAACAACACACACAGTGGCGTTCTTTGTACTCCTCTCTTGTGCCCAGTGGTGCTGTTTTAGTTAGCTGATCCCATCGATATGACTTTTTCATTGACTTTGAAACTTCCCCATCCCTTTTGAACCCAATACAAGAGAAACCCTTACGTGTCCCAGACAACAATGCTTTTTGGCTTGAATTTTCAAAATATAAGGATAAAGGGTAACAAATAATTATAGCTACCTATAACCACCTCATGTCAAGTAACAACTAAAATTAAGCATTAATGCTATTTGTAAACCATCTCAAAAGGGTTTAAAATAAATGTGATCAATTTAAAGATAAGTGATCTTACTTATGGGCTTAACCTATTTCTTGTCTTCCAATCTGGACCAAAAGATCACTTCTCTTGTTGCTCAGTGTACATCCTTCCTTCTTCTTCCCTTCCCCCATCCCCCTGTTGCTTACTCTCTAATATTCTGCAATTTTATAACTTAACACAGTAGGGCCCTGAGGTGTTAGAGAGGATTCATAAGAACACAAGAATTGCCGCTGCTGGGTCAGACAAGTGGTCCATTGCGCCCAGCAGTCCGCTCACACGGTGGCCCTTAGATCAAAGACCAATGCCCTGAGTCAAACCTTACCTCCGTACGTTCTGGTTCAGCAGGAACTTATCTAACTTTGTCTTGAATCCCTGGAGGATTTGTAAGTTAAGGATTTACTGTTTTACTTTTACACTGTATGTATGTACTGGTGATTTTATATTATGTGTTATTCCCTGATTGTCCAGCACTTCTTGTTGTAAACCGTCTTGAACTTTTATGACTTTGGCGGTATATAAAAATAAATTATTATTATTGTGTTAGCAGAGCAATTGTGCTGGGAACAGGGACAGGGTACGGTCTAAATTTAGTCACACCAACTTTGAAAGCCATTGCTCTGTTTTATATTCCAGTACTTAATCAAAACTGCCTTAACGTTCCTTCTTTTGGATTTATTCATTTTTCCCCCCCAGTTAGCCAGCAAGAATGGCTAGTTGTTCTCTGTATCTTTTAATGTCACACAGTGACCTTAAGGAAAGTTCTAGACAGTGGCGTACCTAGGGGGGGGGGGGGGGGGGGGGCGGGCCGCCCCGGGTACCAGCCCTAAGGGGGTGTTCCCGGCCTTGCCGTTCAGTCCCCCGCCACCCCCGAAGGACCGCTCGCCCCACTGACCTTCCTGCACCACCTGTGAAGCAGCCCGCAGCAGGATCGCGAAGTCAGCGTCAGCATCCCTGCGCTGCTTCCTGCGCCGCGATCCCGCCCCTCCTCTGACGTCAGAGGAGGGGCGGGATCGCGGCGCAGGAAGCAGCGCAGGGATGCTGACGCTGACTTCGCGATCCTGCTGCGGGCTGCTTCACAGGTGGTGCGGGGAGGCCAGGGGGGCGAGCGGTCCTTCGGGGTGGGTCGGGGCATCAGGCCTTCAGGGTGGGGCGGGCGGGCAGGCAAGCAGGCCTTCAAGGGGGAGGGGGGTGACAGGCAGGCAGGCAGGCCTTCAAGGGGGGACAGGCCTTCGGGGGGGGGTGCAGACCTTCAAGGGGTGCAGGCCTTCAAGGGGGGCAGGCAGGCCTTCAGGGGGTGCAGGCCTTCGGGGGGGTGTAGGCCTTTGGGGGGGGTGCAGACCTTCAAGGGGGTGCAGGCCTTCAAGGGGGGGAACAGGCCTTCAAGGGGGGAAAGGCAGGCAGGCCTTCAAGGGGGGGACAGGCCTACAAGGGGGGGGGACAGGCCTACAAGGGGGGGGACAGGCCTACAAGGGGGGGGGGGACAGGCCTTCAAGGGGGGGTGCAGGCCTTCAAGGGGGGTGCAGGCCTTCAAGGGGGAGACAGGCCTTCAAGGGGGGGAAAGGCAGGCAGGCAGGCCTTAAAGGGGGGACAGGCCTACAAGGTTGGGACAGGCCTACAAGGGGGTGGGACAGGCCTTCAAGGGGGGGACAGGCCTTCGGGGGGGTGCAGACCTTCAAGGGAGTGCAGGCCTTCGGGGGGGGGGTGCAGTCCTTCAAGGGGGTGCAGGCCTTCAAGGGGGGGAAAGGCAGGCAGGCAGGCCTTCAAGGGGGGGACAGGCCTACAAGGGGGGGAGAAGCTACAAGGGGGTGGTACAAGCCTTCAAGTGGGGGACAGGCCTTCGGGGGGGGGGTGCAGACCTTCAAGGGAGGGCAGGCCTTCGAGGGGGGGGGTGCAGGCCTTCAAGGGGGTGCAGGCCTTCAAGGGGGGACAGGCCTTCAAGGGGGGAAAGGCAGGCAGGCAGGCCTTCAAGGGGGGACAGGCCTACAAGGGGGGGGGAGAAGCTACAAGGGGGTGGGACAGGCCTTCAAGTGGGGGACAGGCCTTCGGGGGGGTGCAGGCCTTCGGGGGGTGCAGACCTTCAAGGGGGGGACAGGCAGGCAGGCCTTCAAGGGGGGGACAGGCCTACAAGGGGAAGGGACAGGCCTTCAAGGGGGGTGCAGGCCTTCAAGGTGGGACAGGCTGACCTTTAAGGGGGGACAGGCCTTTGGGGGGGGACCATGATTTAGAAGTACACGGAGGGAAGGGGGTGTTCAAAGAGACATGCATATGCCAAACTTTGGGGGGGGAAGAAATAATGGGTCTGAAAATAGAGGAGAGGGAGAGAGATGATGGACCATGGGATTTAGGGAGGGAAGGAACAGAAAGGGAGAGAAATTGGACACAAGGGATGGTGTGGAGGAGGGATAGAGATACTGGATAGGAGGGTAATTAGGAAAAGAAACGGAGAGATGGTGGACTCTGGGATGGTGGGGAAGGAGGGAGAGATGCTGGATGAAAGGGTATTTAAGAAAAGGTGGATCTGTGGAGGGAGATGAAAAAAAGGAAAGATACCAGACTTCCTGGGAAGGGAAGGGAAATGGAAAGGGAGGACAGAGTTGGCAGATGGATGGTAAGCATGCAGAAAGAAGGAGACCCTGGCAAGCAAGTTATCAGAAGAAAACCAGAGCCTTGGACCAACAAGATTTGAAATATAACCAGACAACAAAAGGTAGAAAAATTAATTTTATTTTCTATTTTGTGATTATAACATGTCAGATTTGAAATGTGTATCCTGCCAGAGCTGGTGTTGGACTGCAAACGTGAGCTAGGATTTAACAGAAAGAGGAAAAGTCCTTTTTGTTTCTTTATTTTATTTACACCACAGCGCCAGTGTGGTTAGAAGCCAAAGGGGGTGAAAAAGCTATAAAACCCACCAGGAGTTTTGAAAAAAATCACCCAACTGGGCAGGAAAATTGAATTGAAAAACCAATTCAATAGGGCTGAATCGAATCAAAATTTTTTTTTCCTGTATCTAGCAGCATTAGTTTGCGCTACTGTCTTAGACTTTAGGACCTGGGATTGGGGAGAGATGGCATCCTCAGTACTTTATAATGCAAGTGAAACGAGGATTTGGTCAGACTTTTGAAGGGTCTGCAGAAAAAAAATATTGTATAGGCCGGGGACATGAGACAGCAGGAAATGGGAACTTTTCTTCCTTCTATTTTTGTGAATGGAAAGGCTGAGGATGTCAGAGAGGTCAGTTAAAATATGTGCTTTATAAGAAAATATAATAATGTGTTTTATAAAGTTTATAGCATAGCTGGCCTACCCAGTGAGGTGTTCCTAGTGGTGATGGTGGCAGCGTGTCAATGTGTTGAGAGGAAGAGGTGGTCTGGGAAATTCTGCTGAGCAAACTCCGGGCCCATTTCCACCCCCCAGTTAGTCCACTCCACTCAACTGATTCACACACTGAGTGGGTCTTTGGGTGTTGTGTTGGGATCTCTTCCAGTGGTTTATCTCCTTCTGGTCCAAGGAAGGAAACTTTGTTATCCTTAGCATTGACCTACAGAATATGTTTGTAACAGCGCTGCTTGTGTGGCATTAGGCTATGTAGTGATCGAAAGAAAAAAACAGACCTTTGCACATTTTTGCACTATATGGTGGGTGTATGAGGAGATTCACATTTCCTGCACAGCTAAGTCCATGTGAAGTTACCTTGTGCTGTATTTGACATCTAGCAAGGTCTCTGTTTGAAAGGAAAGATCTAAACTTAAAAATGAAGTGGCCAGAAGTTATGGTAAAAGCAGATAGTGTAGCTGGTTTTAAGAAAGATTTGGACAAATTCCTGGAGGAAAAGTCCATAATCTGTTATTAAGACATGGGGGAAGTGTCTGCTTGCCCTGGATCGGTAGCATGGAATGTTGCTACTCTTTGGGTTTTGACCAGGTATTAGTGTCCTGGATTGGCTACCATGAGAATGGGCTACTGGGCATGATGGACCATTGGTCTGACCCAGTTAGGCTATTCTTATGTTATGTTCTCATCTGTAGGGGCCTTTGTTTTCACTTCTTATTTTAATGTATTTTTTTTCTGGGAACTTATCAGTGTTTTTTATAATGGGAACAAAAATGGAAGAGAATTAATGTGTGTGGAATGGGGGGTAACTAATTTCTTCAGCTAAATAATTCAATCCACTTCAAACAGACATAGGAGAACTTGTGCACCATTCACACACCCTCCAACCAAAAACGTCAAAAGAAAAAAACTGTTCGACAACCTCCTAGCCATTCGAGCTGCAACACTCGACCCCCAACTCTACAACCAATTGATATCAACCACAGACTGCAAAACCTTCAAAAAGAAATAAAAACCCTTCTATTCAAAAAACACATAAAACCGAACTAACACAATCAGAACTGTCCCAAGCATCACCTGCAACTACTCCATATGTACTTCTAATGTCATGACAATTTAGACATAATTTATGTTATGTTATGTTTGGAATAATGGTTACATATATGAGGTTCAATAAAAGAAAATTTTCACTGCCTGTTTCTATTCTGACCATTTATTCCATTTCATGGTTATTGCAAAAAAAAAAAAAAAAAAAAAAAATTTTTTTACATGGGGGGGAGGGGGGGGGGGGGTGTCAAAAAATGATGGGCCCCGGGTGCCACATACCCTAGGTACGCCACTGGTTCTAGACACTAGAATCTAGAGAGCTCAAGAAGTTCATTCTAACCATACAAATCGTGGCCCAGTCCAGTTCCCTTACTATCCTTTTTTTAAAATACTATGTTCAATGGATAGAATGATTATTGTTTGATGTTTTAAGATAATTTGGCCCAGATTCTGAAAATGGCGCCTAGATTGCGCCTATTGACACCTAACTTAATTGCTTCACCATATTTCCCCAACTATAGGCCGCCCCACATGATAGGCCGCAGAAAATGCTGAGTTAAGTTTTTAAACTGTTAAATAAGCCGCCCCATGTTATTATCCACAGCTTATCTAGAGTAGCTGAACTTTTTAAAAAATCATTCCCACCTCCCCCGTACCTTTTAAAATCCCCCCTTAAATACTTCCCTCGCTGGACGGCTGCCTCCTCCAATCTCACGGCCAGAGGTGCAGGGCAGAAGCGATCTTTTTGGCATCCAGCCTGGCCCTGCAAGACTCGTGAGAACTGACGGTAGCCATTCAGGAAGTGGCACGGGGCCAGGCTGGATGCTGAAAAGATCGCTCCTGCCCTGCACCACTGGCCGCGAGATTGGAGCCGGCAGCCGTCCAGCGAGGGAGGCATTTAAGGGGCATTTTAAAAGGTACCAGCTGGGGGGGTAATGATTTAAAAAGGTTCAGGGGGAATGATTTACAGGGCGTATGTCTTTAGATAGGCCGCCCCATATAAGCAAGCCGCACCCAGTACTCATGTTTGTAAATTCAATCTATAAGCCGCGGCCTATAGTTGGGGAAATACAGTAATTGGCTTTAATCGGCGTGGTAATTGACCATGCCATTTAAAACCAATTAAAATTAGTTTTTAAAAAAATAGGTACTGGAATCGCGCCTATAGCATGACAACTAGCGGCACCCAAGGTCAAAGTGGGCGTGGTTAGGAGCAGAGATGACCTTAGGTGCCGGAAATGTAGGCCTTTAAAACCCTGGCGTACATTACCAGTGATTAAGTTTTTTATTCTTAGGTGCCGGTAGCCACGATTCTGTCAACAACGCCTAAGCGTGGTTGACACATGGCTGGCGTCGTTTTTGTAGGTGCCGTTTAGAGAATCTGGGCCTTTCTGTGGAAAAGCTTGAGGTTTTTTTTGTGCTAGCGTTGGTGCTGAGATTTGCAGAAGAGTCTTGCAGGTATTGCAGCCAGTCAAATGTGTAATCAGATTGTCTTAACATCTTTTATATTTGAGTTGAATGTGCAAGTCTTTGGTTTCTCTCAACACTATTTAGTTGCTGATGTATATTGCTTGCATTGCTATACAAATGATGTCACGTTAAAAAGTAATTTTATACTTGAATTAGTTTAAAAAAAAAGGGGTGTAGACTCTTCTGACTTTTTAAAGGAAACATACATGTATATAGTGTGCATATATGTATATATGCATATGTATAATTTTGCTAAGAAAATTGCTGCAGGAAAACTGTGCACACATGTAGTATATAATCTGCTGCTTAGGATGCAGGATTTTCCTGGATTAAAATATGTATATATATTTGAATTTAAAAAAACAAGCACAATGTTATGCTAACCCAACCTTGTTTTTCCTTCAAATGTCTCCTCAAAGAGTCAGTAAGTCTATCGTATTTTTCGCTCCATAAGACGCACCTGACTATAAGGCGCACCCTAGATTTAGAGGAGGAAAACAAGAAAAAAAACATTCTGAACCAAATTCTCCCTGCCAGGCTCTGCACCCAACCCCACACTCCTTGCCAGGCTCTGTACCCTGACCCCCCTCTGGTGATCTAGTGGTAGGCCGGGACAGGGCATAGGGCAGGCAGGCCTAGTGGCTGGCAGGCAGGGACAGAGCAGGCAAGCCTAATGGCTGGCAGACAGGTAGCGACAGGGCATAGGGCAGGCAGGCCTAGCGGCTGGCAGGCAGGGACAGGCAGGCAGCCCCCTCCCACCAGGCCTCCCCCCAGGCAGGCAGGCAGACTCCGACCTCTCCCTCCTCCCTCCCTATTTTTTATTTGGCAGGCAGGTACCTATTTTTGCCCAGGCCCTGCTCCCCCCCAGTACCTTTTTTAAATTCTGGTGCCCTCCCTCGCTGGACACGGCTGCCTTTCTTGCAGAGAGCGGCGCACAAGACTGCCTGCCTGTTTCCCACGAGAACTGACGGCTGACATGGCTGCCTCCTTTTCCCTTCTCTAGCGGCAGAGTGGCGCACAAGGCTGTCTGCCTGGTCCCGCGCCGCTTCCTGCAAAAACTCAGTTCATGTGGGAAGCGGCGCGGGACCAGGCAGGCAGCCTTGTGCGCCACTCTGCCGCAAGAGAAGAGGAGGCAGCCGCACCAGCCGTCAGTTATCGCAGGGAGCCAGCAGGTAGCCTTGTGCACCACTCTCCACAAGAGAGGCAGCCGCGTCCAGCGAGGGAGGGCACAGGGCAGACAGGCACAGGGCATAATTAATCTGATATACTTAGTTGTACCAAACCCAGATCTCTAGGCTGCATTGCTTTCTCCAACCAACTGAGGCTTTCTTTGAATGTCCTATGTGGCCAAACTAACTCCTGGGTTTTAATAATGGTTCTAGTAGCTAAGGGGCTTGGGGCAGATTCTCAAAACTAAAATCTGCCTTTAACGTGCTCGCTAAACTGGTTCCAGCCAATTTAACATGCATGTATTTTAAAGGCGGATTATCAAAACAACTTAGTGAGGTCACATGCTAAGGAAAGTCAGACCCTATTTTCACCAAAAACACTTCGCAGTCCTAGTACAATCCATCATCCTCTCCAGATTGGATTACTGCAATTCTATCTACCTCAGCCTAACCAAGAAAAGCCTCTACAGACTTCAGCGGATTCAGAACGCCGCAGCTAAGCTTGTTTTCACGAAAAGCAAATTTGATCACGTCTCACCACTCCTGTCTAAGCTCCATTGGCTCCCAGTAATCCCCAGGATCCACTTCAAATGTGCGTGTCTGGCCTACAAGATCCTACATGGCATCCTTCCTGCCGTTATCCCTCTATCCTGGAACTCCCCAACCCCTACTTCCTCCAGATCCTCCCAAATTTTTAAACTATCCTTCCCTTCCATAAAAGGTATTTCCCATGTAGGCAAACTTGGGTCATCCCTCCCCTTTAGAATCACTGAGATCTGGAATAACCTCACCTCCCCTCTCCAAACCTCAAGCTCCCTCCAACTCTTCCGCAAACACCTAAAAACCTGGCTATTCTCAAAACTGTAACACTTCCCCCCTCTTAGGCCTCTCACCTTCCCCCTTTACACCTAACTCTTTAATCTCTCCACTGTAGTTCCTCTCTCATCCTTCTTCCTGTAAACCGTGCCGAGCTCCGCATTCGTGGAGATGGTGCGGTATATAAACCCAAGGTTTAGTTTAGTTTAGTTTAGTCTTTTCCGAGTTTTCTAGCAGTCTCCGATACTCCTATGATCACTCCAAGCGATTCTTTATAATCACCGAGTGATTCTCTAACCTTGCTGTACTACATTTGCAGCCAAAATTTACCAACAGGTCTGAGCTGTCGTTGCCTTACTTTCTGATCAGTGCCTGAGTGCTGATTAGCTCAGGCACTGACAGGAAAGCAAGGTTTGACAGCTCAGACCTGCTAAGCACCCCCCCATTACCATGCAGAAGAAACCAACCTAAATTGAAGTTCGGCAGGAGAGATGCCCACTCTCTTCCGCCGCAAAGTAACATACACCCTCACCCCCCTCCTCGACAGTGGGAGAGATGCCCTCTCCCTCCCACTGCCAAGCAACGCCCACCCTGGCAGTGGGAGAGATGCCAACTCTCCCGCCACCATGCAACCCCCCACCCCGTGCTTCTGATGACCTTCGCCCTCTCTCTCTCTTACCTTTCTTAGATGCCTACTCCCTCCGGCCAGCAGGCCCGCCTCTTCAAAATGGTGGACCTTCCCCTCTCTGGTGCATCCTGTGATGCACCAGGGGGAGGGGGGCTGAGAATCTGATTGGCCCAGGTTGTTTAAGTGTCTGAGCCAATCAGAGACTTAGTCCCCTCCCCAGATGCACCAGAGAGGGTCTTAAGGCTCTAATTGGCCCAGATGTCTAAGGCCCTACCCCTTGGGGGGGCCTTAGGCAACAACCAATCAGGGCCTTTGGCCCCTCCCCATGCATTACATGATGCACCAGGGAGGGGAAGGTGCGTCATTTGAGACTGGCGCTGGTGGCCGTAGCAGGAGCCTCCTGCGGGCTTCCATCGGAGGTTCGGGGGGAAGTTCGGGTTGGGGTGGGGAGCGTCTGGTGGCAGGAGGGAGTGGGCATCCCTCCTGCCACTTTTTTGGGTGATAGGGGACTGGGGGGGACCTCCGGTTGCAAGAGGGAGTAGGCATCTCTCTGTCATTTTTGGGGGGTTTGGGGGGACGGCGGGGTACCTCTGGTGGCAGGAGGGAGTGGCCATCTCTCCTGCTGCATCGCTGCTGTGGAGGGGGGGAAGTCACATTGGCAGGGGGTGTAGGCACCCTTCCTTCCTTTTTCGCTGCCATAGGGGGATCGCGGTGCCCTAACAGCAGTGACAGGAGGCTGCTTCCCCTGTCACTGATTTTAGGACTCTGCGCATGTGTCAATCGCTTATGTTTGCATGCAAATAATTTGCATCTCCATGCAAATCATTTGCATGCAAACTTAATAGTGCATCGATCACTACTGGAGAATCGGCCAACAGCGATTGAGTCGCTATCTTTAGTGCATCTAGCCCAAAGTTGGGGCAGTCTCCATCGAGGCCTATATACTTAGTCCAACAATTTTCCACTTTTTTCATTCCATATTTTTCCAACAGAACGAAAAAAGTGGAAATCACTGGTCTAAGTGTATAGCCCTCGATGGAGAGTGCCTCAACTTTGTTGGTTGGGCTGAGAACATTTTAGCAGCCCCCTTGTATATTTGACTCTTAATCATGTGTTTTGTTTGCGTAGATTTTGCTCATGCCTTTTCATTGGTAATTCTTCTTTCCTGTATATGTGCAAGAACCAGGGCTGTAGAGATGGAGTTGGAATCGGAAGCAATGTTGGGTGGAGTCAGAGTCAGTAAAAATTTACCAACTCCAACTCGACTTCAAAATAAAAGCTATATGGTAAATGTATATATCTTTATCCTGTATCTAAAGTTTTTTATTTACCAGTATTTTAAATCCAGAACAAAAAATTTAAAGCCTAATGTCGGTCAATGAATAGAAAAATAGGAGTTGAAGTTGAAGATTTAGTGTACCGACAAGGGCTGTTAATAACGAATATTTTAGTTGAAGTTGGGTAAAACGCATATTACTTAGGGCAGTTCTTTTTAACCCAGTCAGGTTTTCAGGATATCTACAATGAATATGCATGAGAGGGATTTGCACACACTGTCCCTTGATAGGCAAATCTATAGATCCAACTGTGGGTGTACCCCAAGGACTATGATGAGAACTACTAACTTAAGGCATAATTTACTAAAGTTGTGTGCTGCCATAGAAATAAAATGGGCCCTGTGGCAGATTTTAAGTGATAATTGCTAATTATACTCTTTGTGTCTTTCTCTTCATCTTGTAAATATGAATAGTACAATACACTATGTTGACTTATAGAAGTCTGAGTTTCTTTACCTGGGAATATTTGCCATCCCGGTCAGCTCAAAGATGTAAAAGAGCACAAATAAAAGTGGGATAAAAACCACAGTATTTGGCTGAACCACTAAAAAATGTATTAATAAAACACAGTCTCAAATGTGGATAATGGTGGTATAATCTAGGACAGGGGTGTCAAAGTCCCTTCTCGAGGGCCGCAATCCAGTCGGGTTTTCAGGATTTCCCCAATGAATATGCATGAGATCTATTGGCATGCACTGCTTTCATTGTATGCTGATAGATCTCACGCATATTCATTGAGGAAATCCTGAAAACCCGACTGGATTGCGGCCCTCGAGGAGGGACTTTGACACCCCTGATCTAGGACAGTACCCAACACGGTCTGTGTTTCGGCAATCATTGTTTCCTCAGGAGTCCTATTTTGTCACAATCAAAGCAAACCTGTTTGAGATAAACTTCATGTAAAGCTGCTATGCCATAATACATGTTTGCTATGATCCTGATAAAATAGAACTCCCGAGGAAGGCACTGATTGCTGAAACACGGACCGCAGTCGTTCCCGTTTGAGACTGTAATTTATCCATACATTTTTATTGATTCACCCAGATACTATGACTGTTTTCCCACTTTTTATCTGTGCTTTTCTGGCAGTTTTGGCCTTTTTGCAGTGTGTTGTATTTTATAGGATGCCTGGCAATAGAGGGAATTTGTGCTGTTGCTAATGATATGATGTCTATGGATCATTCTCGAGAGGGTTGTGATCATTGCTGTAGTAATTGAAATCTTGAGTGGGCATTCTTTGCTCCGGAGCCCTGCTCTTTTAAGTATCTCACAATTCTTCTGCCTGCTACTCATAGGCAGTGTCTGTCGGTGCTCTTTCTCTTGCTGGTTGGTTTCTTTCTTGCTGCTGTTGCCTGATTTCCAGTTGACAACAGGAGAATGGAGTTAATGGCATGATGTGCAGCCGCTGCCTTTGCCTCTTCTGCCTCAGTCTGCAGAGCACCTTGTGAGCCAAACAAACTAATCTCAGCTGTGAACTGCATGGACAAGAGAGGCTCCACGGGCAAGAAAAGTGAACTAGAGAAGCTTTGAGCCCATTCTGTTGCCAGCTGTGCTCTCCTGCTTTCAGGGGCGCTGAATACTTTAGCTATGCCAGTGGCTGGAGATATTCTTCAGGCCCTTCTGGCCTTAGGAAGGTCCACAGTTCTCCCTTCCCATGCTGAGTTTAGTTGCTGTTCCTTTGCTCTGAGCCTCCCTCTTCTGCCAAACAGCACGATCTGCTGTGCAGTCAACAATGGACATTGAAACAAGAGAGTGCATAGGAGTTATGGAGGAGAAGAGAGACAGTATGGAATTGGGTGAGGGGGAAGAATTTTCCGGGACAGAGCATAGGTTGAATGAGCGAGTGGGGAAGAGGGAACACGTAGGGTAAAAGAGTTTTGGTGGGGAGCATAAGAGGATTTGTGAATGGGGAGAAGGGGGTAGGGTAGAGAGAGATCATAGAGGAGAGGAATGGAGAGAGCCCAAACCTGTTTAGGTTTCTTAATATGAGAGGTGTTCGTATCGTCTTTGCCACTGTTGTCAATCTTCTCTGAACGTTTTCTAGTTGTACCATATTCTTTCACAGAACTGTGGACAGTAGTTGAGGTGCGGTCCTCCAGGAATCTGAATAAACCCTAACATTTTATTTGTATTTTTTAGCAGTTGTGGCACAGTGGGCTGAAAATGTCAATATGCTCTCTATCCACAAAGATAAGGAAGCAGAACATGGCAGTAACAGCGGAAGCCCAGAAAAATGCTTGTTTATGGTAGAAGAGTTTGGGATCTAGATTGTGGAGTAATTTAGGTCCAAAAACTGGGTAAACACTGTGAGCTACCCACACCAGCTTCTTCAAATGCAAGGCCACTCTCATAGGATGAACATTGAGATCTGCATGGCTTGTAGCACAAGACTCCCCAAAATGGGGATGCAAAAACCTATCTTGGTTCAGGGTAGACACTTTGAGCTGGCCCTTACTTGGGTACGCTGATTCTGTGCAGTTACTTTGGCTGAAAGCCTCAGTTGGCTGGCAGGGAAATACTGTGACCCCCCCCTTCCCTGGTATACTCAAGTACAGAGTACTGATTTTCTGGGTATCCGTATCTGCATACACATTTGACTCCACACTGCCCCTTCTAAACACAGAATACCACCCCACCTACATGCACATCCCTGACCTGTGTTCATACCTCACTGAATACCAAACTGTGTGCATGCCCCATTGTACAGTATATCACACCGCATATGCAATCCTGATCTGTGCACATGTTTTACTTTGCACTGCCCTACCAACATAGGCAACCTTGATCTGGCAGCTTGTTTGTCTCCTGTGAAGACTCAGCAGACTGGGTGGTCAGTCTTAAGAGAGATGGGGAAAAAAAGATCTGTAGAGCCTCTTGGGAATCTTCCAGTAGAAACATGTACATATATATTTCCTTTGTGAATAAAGCAGCATCTGCTTTATTTTCATAGGTGAAAGAGAGGCACGTGACATTGAGTGATTAGCAAGGTTCAGTTGCAGGGATGTACTAAAAGGAAGCTCCACTGTGTTATATCACTGGTTGTATGTGAAACTCTTTAAGTCTCTGATAATTTCGAAGGCAGATTCTGCTCTGAATGTGGAAACAGCGTCGGCTTTGCACAGTGAGTACAGGGTGGAAGGATTTAACAAGCCCTGATTTGGGGCAAAGAGCTTCAGCTGCAGCATCGGTCCCTGTGTCTTTGAAAGGAAAATTCATGGTTCCAGTGAAGTGACTGGCGTCACGTGCAAAAGCACTAGGAGAAATTCATATTGGTGTCTCTTCTTTTAGCCAGACAAGTTTATGTAATGATCCATAGGACTTGTCTTTCGTTCTTCTGCTGTTGTCTTTAATTGCTCTCTCTATATGTGTTTTTTTCTACCTTTTTTTTTTTCCTAAGTAGCAGAAAAAAACAGCACGTCTCCTTGGGAACAAAAGAAAGTTGGAGATGGCCCTTCTGTGCCCATTGTGTGTTGTTTCTCGTTAATAATCGCTTAGCATTTGCTTGCTTCGCCAAAGCCTGTATTAGTGAAGCACTCGTATCCATAGGTTATAAAAAATATCCCATTTTTATGAACTCAAGATTTTTTTTTCTCTATAAAGATATCAAATATTAAATGAATAATTGGGATCATCCTTTTGTTCTGCTTTAAAAGTAGCATAGCCAGCTGGATGCTTTTTAATATGACCTTGCTGTTTCTGGGCTTTAGCAGTTTCCCCTTTTGATTTTGCAGTAGACTCTTCTTTCTTTCAGTCCTAACACTTTCCTATAGTACATTTTTTAAATATTTTAACCGCCTCCTCTTAAAGGCATGCTCCTGTTTTGCTTTCTTTTTGTTTCCAGTAAATCTCCTTCCCTGAGCCTGTGCTGAAATTCTGGTGTTTGTTTCTGAAGAGGACTTGAATTGACAGTGCCCTGCAATACTTACCTTTGTAAAAATAGGTTGAAAAACCAGGAGCAGCTTTCAACTGTTTAAATTAATAGCTGCTCCTAGATTAAATATAACAAAAAAAAAAAAAAAAGTAATAGTATGACTATTCCAATGGCAGACTTAATTATCTGAAAGTATTTATGCCAGTACTGGGTCTGGATTTTTTTTTTTTTTTTACAAAAGTAAGCATTGCAGCTATTTTGATCTTAAATATAACAAAAAAAGTAATAGGATGACTGTTCCAATGGCAGACTTAGGGCTCCTTTTACTAAGCTGCGATAGTGTTTTTAGTGCACGCAGGATTTTAGCACGCGCTAAACCCACGCTATGCGGCTAGAACTAACGCCAGCTCAATGCTGGCGTTAAGGTCTAGCACGCGGGACAATTCAGCGCACGCTAAAACCGCTATCGCAGCTTAGTAAAAAGAGCCCTTAATTATCTGAAAGTATTTATGCCAGTACTAGGTCTGGGGTTTTGGGGGTTTTTTAACAATTTTTTTTTTTTTTTTACAAAAGTAAGCATTGCAGCTGTTTTGATCTTAAGTTCAAAGTTGGAACAGATGAGGTTTCTGTTATCGGAACTAGGTAAAACCTTTTCTAGTTTTAGTTGTTTTGTTCTTGACCTGCTCCTTTGAATGACTGACTCCACTGGATCTGGCCTTTCATGGGGCTGTGGCACACTGAGCTCTGATTTTTCGACCATCTTTAAGGCCTGTCTACATTGTTGTCATAGCAATATCCCTCAGGCTGGGGCCCCACATGCATTTTCCTCCAGAAGCAGGTTCCCATGTACTTTGTCTAGTCCAGCGATTCCCAAACTGTGAGCCAGGGAGCCGTGACTTATGTACAGGGGAACCGCAGATTATTCTTATATTAGATATCTTTTACAACCTTAAGAAATGAAAAAGTATGTAGAAATAAAAATACTACAGCTGAATCTTCAGGTTACTGTTTTGATGTTTATGGCCAGTAAAACAGTTTGTTTTCTGTTATCATGTGAATGTGGTCACCGTGGGGAGAGACACTATGGAGGGTAATAATAATAATAATAAAAAAAAAAAAAAGTCTAAAAAGTGTCCTAAGTGGCTACTAGGACGATCAAAATGCCTGATCGTCCAAGTACCCATAACCAAAACTGGTTTTTAGACGTATCTAAAACCAACTTAGGCCTTTCCCCTGCCTCTAAACACACAGAGAGAAAAGAGGTGTGTTTAGAGGAGGGGAAAGGGCGGGCAGTGGGCGGGAGATGGGCCGACCTACACCTAGACATACAACACCTATAACCAAAACAGTTAAAGGTTGCCTAGTCGGCACTTAGACCTTTTTCACTTAGACGAAATAAAACTAGGTCTAAGTGCCGAAAAAGGGGCCGCTGAGCTGATGGCCGCTGGTGCCATCAGTTCAGCGGCCCGGCAACCTAACCATCGCGGCAGGAGAGATGCCTCATCTCCCCTACTGTGATGCCATCACTCCTCTACCTGAACTGCCGCGACCTACCCCCCCCCCCCCGATACGATCGGGCCAGGAGGGAGCCCAAGCTCTCCTGGCCCAGGCGAACTCCCTACCCCCCCCGACTCGATCAGGCCAGGAGGTAGCCCAAGCCCTCCTGGCCCAGGACCAGGTGACCCCCCTACCCCCCGACTCGATCGGGCCAGAAGGGAGCCCAAGCCCTCCTGGCCCAGGCGACCCCCCTACCCCCACCCCCCACTACATTACGGGCATTCGAGGAGGTCGATAGTATTAGAGGGGTGGTGCCTTGATAAAGCGGTTCCTGCGAAACATGTCGGCTATGTCACCCTGCTTGATAAAAGACATCTCTAAATAGAGACAACCACATATAAGCTAAGTGAAATGAAATTTAATTATATTATAAACTATAGAAAGCTATAAGAATTGAAATATTTAAAGCTCTTGAAAAAATGAAAAATTAGACCCAGTGACGATTTGCCACGTAAACAATGAGACGTTTGAGTTCTGAGTGGTGATGCTGAGGGCCTAATAATAATCATCTGAACAGGTCGCTAGTTGAAATAAGGAAGAAGTTCCTATTTCTACCAAACTGATATTTATGAAATAGCCACCTGAAGTTGTGTATGCTATTTATATGTGATCCAAGTAAACTGAAGCATCATTTAGAAACTAATCATTCACACTCGATTAATAAAACTCGCAAATTCTTTACCAGAAAATTAAAAGAATTAAAAGGACAGCAAGGTATATTTTCTCAGCATTTGTCAATACCAAACAATGCTCTGTTAGCCTCATACAAGGTTGCATATAGAGTTGCTAAGTGTAGAAAACCCCATACCATTGCAGAACAACTGATTCTACCTGCTGCTATAGATATGGTGAACATTGTTATTGGCGATTGTGTGAGGAAAGTACTTTCAAATGTGCCTTTATCTAATAATACTATCAGTCGGAGAATTCAACATATGTCAGAAGACCTCAGTGACCATGAAATAGGGAAAGTGACCAGCAGTTTTAAGAGTTAACCCAAGATCAGTGATTCAAAAATCTGTTCAGGACTCCCTTGCCAGGGAAGAAATACACTTTCCAGGGCCCTATGTGGCCATATTCAAATCCCATCTAAAAATCACACCTCTTTGAAATTGCAATTACTTCCTTGAGCAAAAGTAGTACTTCACTGTATTCTTCCAGCTCTAAGTCTCTCTAAAGATTGCAAGGTTGACGACAGAGGTATGATCTAAGATGTAAGACTTGATGAACTCAATCAGGAATAAACTAAAAAACTCAAGACAATATCCACACTCCTTTCATTTGATGGCAAAGCATAAAAAGAAAGTCCTTGGGTTAACAGCTGAGCCCAAATTGGGATCTAGCTAGGTACTTCAGTTGAGGATGGGCTTGAAAGGGTTTCGATGGCTGGGATGATTAAGATGGGCTGGAGTGAGCTTTGATGGAGACTCCAGTAGATAGAACCTAGTAGGCAGGGTGCTGGGTTTCTGGCCCAGAAATATTTAAGAAAAAGGACCATTTAAACTAAATAATTAATTTATGGCGCATGTATGGTTGGGTGGCCCTTTTCATAACCTTTGACCAAGTTAAAAGGCTTCCTTCAGGGCCACTTCTGGGCCAGTTGTCCTTTAGTGCATTCTCTACCAGCAATATTTGGCTCAGCTTTTCTTTGTCTTGTTTATACAGCAGGAGCTTCAGGAGGAGATGGAACCCATGATATTTTCTCAGGCACACAGAATGCTAAGTAACACCGAACCGTCAGTCTAACCCCATGACTGACTGCTCTTTTAAGTGTTTTGAAATGGATGTGTCGCACCACACCTTGCGTGGCAGAATGGGTATATATAATGTCCATGAATAATCTCATAAATTCAGCATCTGCTGTAGTGTGAGATACTCGAAAAGCTATCACTGCACAGCCTCACAGTACTGAGCCACATTAATCATTGCCATTTAATCAATGAGCTTTTGAAACCCTGCTCAGCTAAGCGACACAGTAAGTTTGCTGTTTGTATATTTGTACAGAGTGGAGGACAGTATGGTAACGGAAAAGGACAAAATACATGCACACAGGGCCGCCCTTGGTTATTTGTTAATTTCAGATTGCATTGTGTAGTAGAAATCACATTTTAATCAGAAACCAGAATCAAGGTTTACTGCCTTAGAGAGTATATAGTTTGCTACAGATCTTCATATAAATTTGGAAAAATCCAAATTTTTGTGCTCACAGTTAAAATATTGTAGAGTAGTGGTGCAACTCAAAATTGGCATGCTTGCAGCCATCTTGCCTTTTCCCCTCCTTTATAAAGCTATTCTAGCATTTATAGCACCAGCCGCTGCAGTAACAGCTCTGAAGCTCATAGAATTCCCATGAGTGTCCTGCCACTGCAGTGGCAGGCGTTAAAAACACTAGCGCGGCATTGTAAAGGAGGGGTTTGTGTCTATACTAATCCTAAGACACCCCTCCCCCGTCCCAGTGGTGATATTCTGAAATTTCCTCTTTAGTCTGGCTTCTGTAGTAGTCATTTATTTTATTATTTTAAAATTTTATAATTCGCTACATCCAATAATTCTGTTTGGGGTACAATAAAACATACATAATAATACATAAAATCACACATCATATAATAATTGCGTATTTCAGTTAAAATACGGTAACAAGAAAAACTAAGTAAATACACATTTTTTAAATTACAAAATTCCAGATAAAAATCGGACTTCCAGGAGTAGTTCATTTCACATAAATATACCTTAATCAGGAAGCTTTGAACAATTGACAATCAAATATTTAACAACAAACTATTCACCTTATTAAAATTTGAATATCTGGATGTCCGCAGGGGTGGTCCAGGTCAGTGGAGGAAATTCATGAGAATCTGGGCTCCTGTTTGGGAGGGTCTGTCCCATAGAGCTCAGAGTTCTCTTTTCAACTTTTGACACTGGAGTGCTGGGGAGGGAGGTGGTGGGTTAGGGTGGGGAGGATCTTCTGGTGAGGGGTTTGGATCTATTAGGTCTCCGTGAAGGATTAACATGAACATCCTTGTGTTTTCTGCTGTTGTATGATGTATTGTTGTTGAGTTTGGTTTGTAATATATAAAAAATTTCAATATGAAATTTTTTTTAACAATCTAAGAAAAAGGACCATTTAAACTAAATAATGAATTTATGGGGCATCTATAGTTGGGCAGACTGGATGGACCACTTGGGTCTTTATCTGCTGCTATTTACTATGTTAAATGATTTAACTTCCAATAGGTTCATGTTATAAAAATGCAGAAAGACATGAGCTACCAAAACATACTGACATATAAAATCAGTGTCCATTCTAGCAAGTAGTATCGAGATTCATCATGTCTTATTTCTGTGAATGAGCAGCAGGGGGTGGGTCTCTCAGCCTCTCAGTTAGTATCTGCTGGGTATTTCAAAGTAACTTGGAAAAGCCATGGTCTTGGGAGAAGAAATCAAGATGGCGTCGGAGTGAGTTGCGCTTTTAGTGGTTCCTGCACTCTTCTGCAAAAACTTAGGGTTCCTTTTACAAAGGTGCATTAGGGCCTTAACATGCGGAATAGTGTGCGCTAGCCGCTACCGCCTTCTCTTGAGCAGGCGGTAGTTTTTCGGCTAGTGTGCGATAAAAACGCTAGCGCACCTTTTTAAAAGGAGCCCTTAAAGTTTTTTCGCCAAGGATTTACCTTTTCATTGTGATGCCGAAGCGCAGGGGTGAGCAGAGGAGTGATCTTCCTGCCTCCACTTCCACTTCATTGATGTGACAGACAGCGATAACCTCATTTGCTGTCCCAGTTGGAGTGGCTGTCTCTGCTGACCGAGGTGGGCAGACCTTGGTCTTGGAGAGCGATTTATCGCTAAGCCCATTGGGACCTAGAGTTCCTCCATGTCCCGGGGACGTCTACAGCCCTACAGGAAGCGCCAGAGTTGTTCTCTCCGTCGGCGCTGCAGGTTCCACCCTTGACCCCGGATGGAGATTTCAACTTGCCGACTCTTCAGCAGTCGGCTTTTGCGGCTGGAGGACTCAATGCTGGAAGTATGGCAGGGACTGAAATTGATCTTCAACAGTCTTTGGATTTGATTCTAGTGATGACTTCTTCGACTCTTTCCCTTCCTGCCCCACTGACAAGACCACCGGTAGTAGATATGGAGGCTATCTGGAGTGCCATTGAGAATTTGCATAAGGTATGCACCCATTTCATATCTTCAGTTCAAAATACAACAATTCAATTCAAAGATTTTGAAGAGAAATGTCAACATCAGGCTGTTAGAATAGACAAAATTGAGAATTTGGTTGCAGAGTTAAAAGCTTCTTCTAATCTGCAACTAAAAGATAAAAATCTACTATATAGAAAAATTGTAAACCTGGAAAATTCAAACAGAAATTTAAACTTAAGAATACTGAATTTTCCTGTCTCTAGATTGCAGTCTCCAAGGGACTTATTTCAATCATTTCTTATTTCTGTTCTAAAATATCCAGAAAATAATATTCCACAGTTACAAAAACTATATTACCTAAATGTGCCGAATAAAGATAAAGTGGAAGAACAACCAGGAGACTTGGATCTCATTGGTATGTTGGAATCGTCTTAGATTGAAATCACAACCAGAGCTACTTTATTAGTAACTTTTGTTTTCTTACAAGACAAAGAAGCTGTCCTTCGCCTATTCTATAGGACTGATAATGTTGAATTTCATGGAATCAAAATCGCAATTTTTCCTGATGTTTCAAAGTGGACACAAGTCAGGCGTAAAAATTTCCTGACTTATCATCAGTTAGTATTGAACTTGGGAGCGACCTTTCAATTGTGTTTTCCCCTGCAAATGTTGCATTACATACCAAGCTAATAGATATATTTTCTATGAACCTGAACAGTTGCAATTTTTTTGGGAAGGTAAAGCACCTACGAGGAAACCAGAAACCCCTGTTGAAACTACCAATCAGGCAATATAGTATAATTAATGCAACTGTCCTCAGTAATTCTTGTTAATTGGGTGATTTTTTTCTCCTTAAAATCCAACTTCCCTAGGAAGTGATTGATCTCTTCTCCTTTAATTTGTGGACTATAATCATGGTATTTTCTTGTATTAGAATTATCCTTATTAGATGATTTCATTTCCTTTCAAGTGATAGTATTTTCAACTTTTTTAAAATTAAAAAAAAAAAAAAAAAAAAAGAAAAGCCATGGTCTTAATACAGGATGCTGGGTCTGATGTACCATTGCTTTGACCCAGTAGCAAAACTTACGTTCAGCCACCTGATTCTTCTCTGTTCTGGTTCTCCTGAGACATACTCTGTGATTTCTCAGCTGAATCAAGGAGATTTTCTTTTAGATCTTCAGTTTTTAAACTTCTGTGGCGCTACTCTTCATTAGCAGCATTGTGGTATGAGTACCTTTTCTTCATCTGTTGTGGTGGTCATCTTTGCAGACTGCAAACTTTAATTCCCGACCAGCGTGGTGCCCTACTGCCTGTATCTGACTGAGGCTTCTGATTGACCAGGCCCTGTTGCTTTCTCCCTGTGAATTGGATTGGCGCCTGAGCCAGTCAATGACTTCCTTAGGTGTAGGAGCCTAAGGAAGTCCCTGTTTGGCCAAAACAATGGCCAATCACCTGATTTGAATGCATTTGAATGTGTTTAAATACAATTTGTGCTGATCTTCTATGAACAGTTTTGGAGCATATTGGAGGGTTTTGTATTCACTCCAATGTTTAGAAGACAGCGCAGAAAACTATTGCTAGCCTTAATGCTGGAAACACACCACCAGGTCGTAGATGGTGCTCAGGTTTCAAGGAGAGGATTTCTTCTGCAGTTTTCATGTTCAATTGCTGGTTTTTGGCTTCTTTCAAAAGGAAAAAGAAGCCCATGCAACCCGTAGTGCTGATGGCAAAAAAAAAAAAATTGTTTGAGCCTGAGCAAAATTGGGGAGAGGCCAGGCATTGGTGCCTGTTTTCCTGTGCTTTGAGGTGAGTTTCATAGGGGATTTAAGCTGCAAAAATGTTGAGGGGTTTATATTTCTTGGCACTCGGGGAGGACGCTGACGTGCTCTTGCACTTCCTGTTTTGCTTGTCGCCAGGAATATCACGGTAAGCGCGGCTCTTATGGGCATGGTTCTTCCCCCTTGCTTTTGCTTTATTAGCATGCATAAAATTTACGTCCCATTTGCTTTGGGCATTGAAGGAGGCTTGTTTTCAGCCCCGTTCTCACGCTGTGGGATGTGCCCTTTTGCCTCTAGCGCCAGAGTTTGAACATCAGGTCCATGAAATTGTTTAGTTTATGCCCTTTGTATTAACGTAGAACAAAATCTTTTCCAGAGAAAGGAAAATGGTAAAAACCAGAGGACATAATTTGAGGTTGAGGGGTGGTAGATTCAGGGGCAATGTTAGGAAATTCTACTTTACGGAGAGGGTAGAGGATGCCTGGAATGCGCTCCCGAGAGAGGTGGTGGAGAGTAAAACTGTGACTGAGTTAAAAGAAGCATGGGATGAACACAGAGGATTTAGAATCAGAAAATAATATTAAATATTGAACAAAGGCCAGTCCTGGGCAGACTTGCACGGTCTGTGTCTGTATATGGCTGTTTGGTGGAGGATGGGCTGGGGAGGGCTTCAATGGCTGGGAGGGTTTAGATGGGCTGGAGTAAGTCTTAACAGAGGTTTCGGCAGTTGGAACCCAAGCACAGTACCGGGTAAAGCTTTGGATTCTTGCCCAGAAATAGCTAAGAAGAAAAAAAATAAAAAAAATTAAAATTGAATCAGGTTGGGCAGACTGGATGGACCATTCAAGTCTTTATCTGCCGTCATCTACTATGTTACTATTTAGATAAGATTGGTTTCGATTAAACAAGGGTGTCCTGGTAAGAACTTGCAAGAATCATTTTTTTAATAAGTGAGGTTCACAAACATAATTTCTTTTTAGCATTTTCTTGCAACTGCTCTGTTAAATAAAGCCATGCTGCAAGTTCAAAACTGAAGTGCAGCTAAAGAGCCTTGACAGTCCAGTAGCAGCTTGTGGGGTTAGCAGGATGAGGTAGTTTGGCTCTAGTTATATGTTGTCTGTGGAGAACAATTATTACAAGTAAGTAATTGGCCTAAAGCCAAGGTAAGCATCCTGAATCGTTGCATTGATACGCTGTGTAACTGTTCAGATGCTATCTTACAACAATTACATGCAAATGATTACACTATTTAAGAACGTAAACACTGAAATCTGTACACGTGAAATAAGATCACTTGTTCATCTCTAATTAAATTGCTCAGTAATAGCACATTGTGCTGTGACACAAAGCATATGCAAGTTTGGATTTTTCTTTTCTTCCCTCTCCCTTTTATTAGACCAAGTAATTGCAAGGACTTCTGTTTCCATGAAAGCGGGATGCAGTCCTTTCAGTGCTACTTACACTGCTACTGCTTGATTGGTCTCTTGAGCTTTCCATTTTCCTCATTCAGCTACTGGAGCAGGAGGCCGAGTCAGATCGGGAATTGGCTTTTTGGATGAGCCTAGCATTTTGTCCTCTCACCTTTTGAGTTTCTACTTCAGTTGTAAGTTGTTTTTGTTAAGCCTGTGGTACCGTGAGCTGCTTTCATGTGCAACTGCAGTGAAACCTTGGTTTGCGAGCATAATTCGTTCCAGAAGCATGCTTGTAATCCAAAGCACTTGTATATCAAAGCAAATTTCCCCATAGGAAATAATGGAAACTTGGACGATTCGTTCCACAACCCAAAAACTTTAATACAAAATACTATATGTGCTTGTATTGCAAGACCTCGCTCGTATAGAACAGTCGCTACACTCCAGCAGCGTCAGAGAGAGAAGAACCATGGGCTCAGTTGTGATGTATATTAGAGAATGACACGGGGAAAAAATCTGTCCCCGTCACCGCCCCGTCCCCGGCCCACCATCCTCTGCACCGCCCCGTCACCGCCATTCCATTCACCGCCCCGTCACCGTCACTGCCATCCCTTTCACCGCCCCGTCACCGCCACTGCCATCCCATTCACCGCCCCGTCACCGTCCCCGCAGCAGCCCCCACCCTCCCTCCACCTCACCTTATATTCGTTCCAAGTTTGCCGGCTTCCTTTTTCCCTAGCCGCACGCGTTCAAAAAGCCGTGCATTTAGCCAGCTCCCTCCCTCCACCTCACCTTAAATTTCGAGTTTTCCGGCTTCCTTTTTTCCGAGCCGCACGTGTTCAAAAATCCGTGCACGCGCGGCTGCACGAGTCAATCAAACTTCTCCTCTCCTGCAACTTCCTGTTTCCGGTTGCGTTGGAGGAGAAGATTGATTGACTCGCGCAGCCGCGCGTGCACGGATTTTTGAACACGTGCGGCTCGGAAAAAAGGAAGCCGGAAAATTCGAAATTTAAGGTGAGGTGGAGGGAGGGAGCTGGCTAAATGCTACGGGCGGGCGGGCGGTGGCTGCGGGGACCGCGCGATCCTTGATACCTCACTGCGGAGACAAGACCATTCACCGCCCCGCGGGCGGTGAATGGCCTTGTCCCCGTCGCCGCAGCGACTGCTAGTTTTCTTCCCCGTTTTCGGCGGGTGACCCGCGGCTAAAATGCGGTGGCCGCGGGTAAACCGCCACCGTGTCATTCTCTAATGTATATATACTGTAAGTACTTGTATTGCAAGGCATTGCTTGTATATCAAGTTAAAATTTAATAAAATGTTTTGCTTGTCTTGCAATCCAAGGTTTTACTGTACATGGTATTTTTTTTTCTCTCTATTTAATACCTCCTTCTCCCCTCCCCCTCTCTTCTACCCCCCAATCTTTGCAGGGAGCACAAAACTACAGTTCCCTGTGCAAGCACCCCAAGTTCAACCAGTGGGTATCTCATTTATTTATTTAATTTTCTATACCGTTCTCCCAAGGGAGTGCGGAACAGTTTACATTAATTTATTCAGGTACTTCAAGCATTTTCTCCTATCTGTCCCGGGGGGGGGGGGGGGGCTCACAATCTGTCTAATGTACCTGGGGCAATGGGGGGATTAGGTGACTTGCCCAGGGTCACAAGGAGCAGCATGGGTTTGAACCCACAACCTCAGGGTGCTGAAGCTGTAGCTTTAACCATTGCGCCATGCTCGCCCCCACTCACTTGTGTATCATCCCTAGCCCCAGCCTCAATCAGCATGAGCCAACGCCAAGTTGAGTGTTAAGTTCAAGAAAGGGGGCATTGCTGTAATATAAGTTGAAGATAATGAGGTCTAAGAGTATGGTAGGGAAGGATGAAGATTATAGAGAGTATTGACCAAATCTAAGTGTGAAAAAGCGTGATGAAAGAACATATAAAATGTGAATATGGAAAGTAAGCTCCTTATTCAGTTACCCTTGGTATTTTAAATTAAATTTTTGAAAGGGATGGGAAAATAGTGGGTGTAGCTATTGAAAATTGAAGATGCATGTTTTGTATTGTATTATTCCCCTTTCTATGTCAGTTGTAGTAAAAATATCACTGACTATTTTAGCTACCTAATTAGGTATGTCTGAAGTTCCTATTCCAATTTAGGGGATACGTCATTCCATAAGAGGAGGAAACTAGGAGGGTGAGATGGAGAGACAGTATGCTTAGCGTTTCAGTTGCAGATTCCCTGTGGAGCTAGGAAATCAGTTTAAGGGGAAAAGCCTGAACTCATAGAACAAGCAAATTATCCTAATTCTAAGTGATTTCTCTCAAAAACTGAGCAGAAAAGACCTTGTACCAGAAGGCAAGTGAGAACTAAGCACAGTTACCATGACAAGTAAATGTTACAGAAAATCCTGATGTGATGAAATTAGAGCAATGTATAGAAGTGTTTTTGTCAAACAAAGCCGATTTCCCCCCTTCACCTTGCTATCTTGGAAGAATGGTAGAGTAAAGGCAAAAGGCAATCTTCTACAGAAGTCATTTCATGGGCTTGCGATTGAAGTAAGTACCACAGGCTTAACAAAAACAACTTACAATTGAAGTAGAAACTCAGAAGATGAGGGATAAAACTGCTAGGTCATAACGATTATAGATGCTTGCTGAGGACCACAATCCTGGCCTAGGGGCTCCTGCTGCAACCCCACCCACCCCCCTAGATCAATGGCAGGAGGGATGCCTAGTCCCTGCTGACGGACACCCCCCCCTGAAGATCAATGGCAGGAGGGATGCACACTCTCCTGCCAAAACCCCCCAAGAAAAAATGCCCCCTCCCTGACACCCCCAAGCCCACACGGATCCCCCCCCCAGTACCTTTTTCTTGCAGGTCGGCCAGAGGGATGCTTACTCCCTCCGGTGGCAGGCCTGCCTCCACAGAATGGCTGGCGTTCCCAGTGCATCCTAGGATGCACTGGGGAGGGGCCTAAGGCACTGGCCCAGGCGACTAAAGCCTCTCCCATAGGAGGGGCCTTAGGCGCCTGGGCTAACTGGAATCTTAGGCCTCCCTCCCAGTGCCTTCTGGGATGCACTGGGGGAGGCCTAATACTCCGATTGACCAGATCCCTTGGGGAGGATTCCGGTGGCTTGGGAGGAGTCTTGGGGGGGGGCATTTTTTCTTGGGGGTTCTGGCAGGAGGGATTAGGCATCCCTCCTGCCATTGATCTTTAGGGGGTGGCAGCAGGAGGAATTGGGCACTCCTTCTGCCTCTGACATTCGGGGGGCCTTCGGGGTTTCTAGTAGGAGGGACTAGGCATCCCTCCTGCTGGGGATTATTTTGGGGTTTGCGACAGGAGGAATTGGGCATCCCTGCTGCCGGGGATTGTTTTGGGGTTTGAAGCAGGAGGGATTGGGCAACCTTCCTGCCATGGACAGTGTGGGGGTTCAGGGGTGGCATTGGGAGTGAGTGGGCATCCCTCCCGCCAGCCAACTTTGCTGGGGGGAGGGGGAACACGTTCCTGGCCATGGACGCTAAATTGATTGCTGCAGGGAGATTCCCTTGTAGCAATCAGCTCAGCAGCAACGCTATTCTCTAACCAGCGCCTGTGACATGGACACCGGTTAGAGAGAGATTCTATATAGCAGTGATTCCCAACCCTGTCCTGGAGGAACACCAGGCCAATTGGGTTTTCAGGCTAGCCCTAATGAATATGCATGAGAGAGATTTGCATATGATGGAAGTGATAGGCACGCAAATTTGCTTCATGCATAGTCATTAGGGCTAGCCTGAAAACCCAATTGGCCTGGTGTTCCTCCAGGACAGGGTTGGGAACCACTGCTATATAGGATGCCTGTGTGCGATTCTCAAAAGCCGCTTTGGCGGCTGCTGAGACTGGGCGTCCTATACAGAATCCGACCCTTTCTGCCCTCGTAAGAGAGCTCTGGCCACTTACAGTGGTGGATTTGAGCTGTGTTCATCTCTCTTTTTGACTGCAAAGTAATAGTGGGATGCTAGACAGTAAATTGGATATAACAAATGCTGTAATTTTAATGGATAGGCTGTATCATTAAGAACTAAAGCTGAGGCAGCAAATGTTTTATCTTTTGTTGAGCCGCTTTCATTTTGCAGACTTGTGCTTGTGTGCAGTTGTGTTCAATCGGTCATCATTTTCTGCATGCATGCAAAATGGGAAAAATCCTTTAGTGCGTCTGGCCCTTTGATATTTGAAAGGACTATGTACAGTTTTGGGAAACAGGTATTTGAAAAAGAAACAAGTTAAAGAAACTAGATTACTTATGTCGTCTTAATTCTAATTTGCTGAAATCAACTTTACCTTACGGTTACTCATTTGTCATATTTCTGTCACCTTGGATCTTTGACCCGGGGAGGGGGAGGGGATCATAGTTGGACAGAGTAGGTGAGCCAGATGGTCTTTTTACTGAAGTTATCAAGCATGTATGTCCTCAGGACTTCCTTTTGCTATCCTGACAACCTCCTAGTTGAGATTGTGGATGTAAAGGCATGGGATAAGAAGATTTAATCTGTAGTTGCCAAGAAGTGAGAGGAAGGCCAGAGATTAACTGGGATCTCTAGCATTGTACCAGGAAGTAAATTAAGCAGAATACGTAGGCCTTCACCTTCAAAGTTGGTGTGTGTATTGTGGGGGGAGTGTTGTATATCCTGCTTCTTTGGAACCAAGGCTGGGATCTCGTACCATGAGCCTTTATGTGCAACTGCTTGAGCATTTTTTCCTATATTCTATGTCCTCATGCAACCAAGGTTAGTTCAGTCCTTGCTAAAATGTTGCAGTTTATGGGTCCTAAATCAGGCCAGTAGATGGCATCATTGCATAATGACTCTGACTCCCTCCCATCCCCTAAAGCAGTGCTTGTAGATTTTTCTGTGGCTGTGACCCCATGACATTAGCCAAATAAAATTGTGTGACCCCTCCCCCAAGTGGTGCAGAATGGATGGGATATAAAACCAAATAAATAAATAAATAATAATGTACCTATGGAGATCCCATCTGGGTCATGACCTGAAAGTTGGTTTCTTAACCCCATTTGGGGTTCCAACCCAAAGTTTGGGGAAACTGTACCCTAAGGTCAAAGAACGTTGCATTATTAACATCACCAGTCAACACAGGGAATGGATGTCTGGAACCAAGAATCTAACCTAGATTTTTCTGCATGGCAGCGCTCCCATTGAGTGACTGGTCTGTTTACATGAGTGGATGGTAGCTTGAATGACACGGAAGGTATAACTAAATGTTATAGAATAATCCACTGATTAAAACAAAATGAACGTAAAATGTTAGTTGTACCTGTCCCCTTTGCACTTTCTTAAGTAAAAATATGTGCTTTGCACAGATTATTATATTTTGGGTGTGTGGCTGGAATCCTGTTTTAAACTTGTAAAACTGAGGATTTAGGGCATCTGGAGAGGGCCCTAAGGCTCTGAATGGCCCAGACACCCAAGTGATATGGTGTATCCCAGAATGCACTGGGAAGGGGAAGGCCTGTTATTTTGTAAGAGGTAGGTCTGTCAGGTAATTAGGGATTTGTTGAGGGGGGGTGGGGCAATGGCCAGAGGGAGTGGACATCTCTCCCACTATGGGGTGGGGGTAGGTTGGTAGAAGGTTGGTAGAGCCGGTGGATTGTGCAAGCGTGACAGAAGAGAGTTGGCATCTTGCCCGCTTCCAGGGGTAGATGTGTGGAGGTTGTTTGAGCGTGGCAAGAGAGAGAGTGGGCATCTTTCCTGCCGATCTTTGATTTGTGTTTTTAAAAAAATATATATATGCGAATGTATTCTACGCAGGTGCTGATTACTACCACCAGCGACTCATCTCAAGTAAATGTAGTGAGCCTACGCTACACTCCGCGAGCCTCATTTGCATGTGCTGTTTTTGGAGAATGACTCGCCTTTTTAAAATTGTTACAAGAACGGCTTCGACAGTGGCCCATCAGTTTTTACAGCGAAGCTTTGAGAGTCTTCCTCCCAGTTGCTTAGGGGTCCTTTTACAAAAGCTAAACTAAGAAGTCCATTTTATAGCTGTGGGCTTCTTAGCATTTAACACGTGCTAATTCTGTTAGTGTCTTCTAAGCTTTAGTACAGTGTCTTTCAAACTATGTGCCCTGAAGAGATTCCGGGTGTGCCATGAGAGATTTCAGAATTTTACTTTATTTTTAAAAATTCCCTTCATAAGTATACACTAGAACAGAGTTTCTCAACACATGGTACTCTTAGGGGTACATGAGCCGCTTGTTAGGGGTAAGTGGCACTTTGTGCGTCTCCTGCCTCCCTTCCTCCTTAATTGCCACCACCACCTGGGATCCCATGCCTTCCTTCCTGCCCGCCCCCCTCCACAGAAGCACCGCCCGCTGGTGGGGATCCCATTCCCCCTTCCTGTATTCCCCCTTCCACCAAAGCCAACCCGACAAGGCTTCCTCCGATGTCAGAGCTGTCCAGATCAGTAGGAGATCTCAGTTAGCTCCTTCAAGGCTGCTGTTTCCGGCCTTCAGCACACAGGGACGCATTGCAGGCATCGACTTTTGCACGCTACACGTGGCTGACCTAGAAGCCTTCTCTCCGATGTTAGAACTGATGTCTGAGGGAAGGTTTGTGAGTCAGACACCTGCAGCATATAAGAGCCGCTGCCTGTGACGCGCCCCTGTGCGGCTGAATGCAGGAAGGAGCAGCCAAGCTGGACGGCCCTGAAAGGAGTGAGCGCATTGTAACAAGTAAGGGAGAAAGAGGGGACATGATCATGAAACAAAGGGGGGGGGGAATTTGGGACAAAGGCAGGGAGAGTGCGCAAACTCGGGACATAGACGGAATGAGGGGGCACAAACTGAGGACACAGAAGGAAGGGGAGGGGGCATGAACATGGGACACAGAAGGGAGAGAGGAAGGAAGCCCTAACCTGGGAGAATTGTTGGGCATTTGCTCAGTTTAGTGTGCTGGAGCTAAAAAGTTTGAAAGACAATCCTTTAGAGAGCAACAGATACCCCTGGTTCTTCTACAGAGACAAAATATGTACTATTGAGATATGGTGCACAACAACCAAAGAGAATAGGGCAATAGAGATGACTTTCCAAATCTAGTCTTTAAAACAGATGTTCAACACTAGTCTTCATTAAGGTCTTTATTATATATGATATAACCCATATGATGTAACTCAACAAGGATTCTAGTTTTGGCAATATTGATTGCTTTCATCAGGGATCAGGGAGGAATATATATATGATAACTTTTATTGAGGAATATATCCGCTTGGATCCATCCTTCTTTATGAAACATTGTCTTTGGTTAGTGAAATAGTTTACTGTGTTTTCCATATTTTTAGCAGTAGATTTAAAGAGTACTTGTTATGTTTGTTTTATTACTTTGTTTTTGATTTGTCTTAACTCATTACATGAATTGTGTTTTAAAAAAAAATTTTAGGGTAAAATTTACAGTTGTAATGTATAGAATATAACAACTTTTTGATATTAATTTTTGTATTTCATTGTATGTGTTTTATATGCTATTTTTATATTTATATTCATATATTGTTTTACTGTAGATATTATAACTTTATTCTTCTATACCGCCAATAATCATGCAACTTCTAGGCGGTTTACATTTGAAGAGAGCTGGACAATCAGTGAGTTACAATATGCAGATAGTCAGTGAAATTACAGTATGTAGAATCTTGAAATACAGCAAAATACAATATACAGTTTGTTAAGTATTTTATCCCAGGACAAGCAGGCAGCATATTCTTAACACATGGGTGACGTCACCGACGGAGCCCTCGGTACGGACCTTTTTAACTAGAAGTTTCTAGTTGGCCGCACCGCGCGTGCGCGAGTGCCTTCCCGCCCGACGGAGGAGTGCGTGGTCCCCAGTTTCTTCGTTTCCGCGGAGCGAAGAAGACGCGTGTATTTTTTCAACGGCCGTTGAAATCACTTTTTCGCCTTCCCGCTCGCGTTTTTTTCCTAATTTTTTCTCTCTTTACCTTCGGGTTTATTTTTCTTTGATTTGCAAAACAAAAAAAAAAAAAAAAAAAACTTTCATTTTTTCCTTTTCCTTTCGTTTTTGCCCCGGCGGGGCCTGTTGCCATTATACAGGCCTCGGACTTCGATTTTGCGGAGGCTATCTTCCCCTTCATGCCCCCGCAGGTCGGTTTTAAGAAGTGCTAGCGGTGTGCACGCCCGATCTCCGTATCTGACCCACACAATTGGTGTTTGCAGTGTCTGGGTCCGGAGCATCGGGCGGACTCCTGCACCCGCTGTGCCACTCTGCAAAAACGAACACTTAAAAACCGAAGAATCCAACAAACTCTTCTCTTCGGCACCGAGTCGGCGATGGACTCCTCACCTTCAACGGCGGTACCTCAAAAATCGGCACCGTCGACCTCGACACCGACCGACCCCGCATCGGCGCCGCTGGCGCCAGGTAAGCCGGCTAAGAAGCCTTCCTCTTCCCTCGAGCGCCCTCCAGCTACGGTGGCGACACCGTCCCTACCGGCATCGCACCGGTCCCGCAAACGCTCCGCCCCGATATCGGTGAGTGCCTCGTCATCGGCCTCCTCATCGCCGGGGCGTGGAGCGGCATCCAAGGAACCGAAGAAAAAGAAAGCGGTTCCGATGCCACCCCTAGATGACCGTATCTCGGTCATTCTACAAGCTCAGCTTCAGGAACAGTTGAAGAAACAACTTGAACAACTGTTACCCTCTATCCTGGCACCGCTCCTTCCGGTACCAGACCGGCCCGAGCCCCGCACCGAGCCCCCGGTGTCCACTCCTTCGGTACCGGCAAACACTTCTATGCCGATCCTTTCGGCTCAACAACTTCACGCCGATCCGGTGGTTCATTCTCAGACCACTGTGGATCCTCCTCGGCACCAGGCGGTACGGCACTCTTCTCGGGACCGAGAACGACGCCGATCGTCCTCCCCTGGTACCGTTTCAGTGCGCTCTGGTAAGTCTTTGTCCAAGACTCGCCACACCGCGCCCTCCACCCCGGTGTCTCGACATGCACCAGAGGTCAGAGACCCTGATTTGTGGGAGGAGACTCCCCTCGGTACCGAGGAGGATCCCTCCTCATCTGATGAGGAACCATCGGCACCCGATGCCACCTCTAAACCAGAGCAGTCCTCATTCACTAAATTTCTGAGAGAAATGTCTGCTGCCCTGTCCCTTCCACTAGAATCTGACTCGAAAAGGTCTCAAGCCTTTTTAGAGGCTTTAGACTTTGAGCAACCTCCTAAGGAGTTCCTCAAGCTTCCCGTACATGACATCCTACGGGAAACGTTCTACAAGAACTTGGAAACTCCCCTCACGGTACCGGGAGCCCCCCGTAAGCTGGACAACCTTTACCGGGTCATCCCTATACCTGGATTTGACAAATCTCAATTGCCCCATGAGTCCCTTTTAGTGGAATCCACTTTGAAAAAAACTCAGGGATCCAGTGTCTATGCCTCTACCCCTCCTGGCAGAGAAGGTAAGACCATGGACAAATTTGGCAAGAGGCTTTACCAAAATGCCATGCTGGCCAACAGGGCAAACAACTATTCCTTCCATTTTTCTTTCTACCTAAAACATTTGGTCCAACAACTGTCTACCCTTCAGAAGTACCTTCCTGAGCGCAAGGTCCCGCTCTTCCAACAACACATCTCTGGTCTTCTCCAGATGCGAAAATACATGGTCCGCTCAATATACGACTCCTTCGAGCTCACCTCTCGGGCCTCTGCCATGGCCGTAGCCATGCGTCGACTAGCCTGGCTCAGAGTCTCCGACCTGGACATCAACCACCAGGATCGTTTGGCCAACGCCCCCTGTCTCGGGGATGAACTCTTTGGAGAGTCCCTGGATTCCACCACCCAGAAACTCTCGGCCCATGAGACCAGGTGGGACACCTTGATCAAGCCAAAAAAGAAGGCTCCGCCTGCTCGACCCTATCGGCCTCAATCATCTTACCAGCGGAGGTTCTCAGCCAGGCCACTCAATCCGCCCCCCCAACAATCTCGGCGACCTCGTCAACAGCAGCACCATGCCCAGGCTCGATCTCAGGCCACTCAACCCTCTAAGCCGCCTCAGCCTGCTAAACAGTCTCAGCCCTTTTGACTCTTCTCTCCAGGGCATAGCCAGTCATCCTCCCTCGCTGCCTCTTCCACAGCCTATCGGGGGTCGTCTCACCATTTTCTCCAGCCGTTGGGAAGTCATTACGTCGGACCAGTGGGTCCTCAACATCATCCGCCACGGCTACTCTCTCAACTTCCAGACTCTTCCACCAGACAACCTTCCCGTAGAGTCTGCTTCACACTCATCTCAAACCCCCCTCCTCCTGAGGGAGGTTCAATCCCTCCTCCTTCTCAATGCCATCGAAGAAGTACCTCCAGATCAAAGGGGTCAGGGATTCTACTCCCGCTACTTCCTGGTACCCAAGAAGACGGGAGACCTCCGTCCCATTCTCGATCTCAGGGACCTCAACAAGTGTCTGGTCAAGGAGAAGTTCAGAATGCTCTCCCTTGCCACGCTTTACCCTCTTCTCTCTCAACACGACTGGCTATGTTCCCTGGACCTCAAAGAGGCCTACACTCACATCTCCATCAATCAGAGTTCTCGCCGCTACCTGCGGTTCCAGGTACTGCACCACCACTATCAGTACAAGGTGCTACCGTTCGGCCTCGCCTCCTCACCCAGGGTCTTCACCAAGTGCCTTATAGTGGTAGCGGCCTTCCTCAGGTCTCACAACCTCCAGGTGTTCCCCTACTTGGACGATTGGTTGGTGAAAGCACCTTCTTCTCAACTCGCGCTACAAGCTACTCATCACACCATCTCTCTCCTCCACCTCCTGGGGTTCGAGATCAACTACCCCAAGTCGCATCTGCTTCCCACCCAGCGACTTCAATTCATTGGAGCAGTTCTGGACACCACGCTCATGAGGGCTTTTCTCCCCTCCGATCGCCAGCGGACCCTCCTCCATCTCTGCCGTCAGGTGCTCATGCATCCCTCCATTCCTGCCCGACAGATGATGGTCCTCCTGGGTCACATGGCCTCGACGGTGCATGTCCTTCCTCTGGCACGTCTCCACCTTCGTACGCCTCAGTGGACTCTCGCCAACCAATGGTCACAGACTACGGATCTTCTTTCTCATCCCATCTCTGTGACATCATCTCTTCAGCAATCTCTCCAATGGTGGTTGAACTCCTCAAATCTTTCCAGGGGTCTACTTTTTCATCTGCCCCCCCACTCTATGATCATCACCACAGATGCGTCCCCCTACGCGTGGGGAGCTCACCTGGGAGATCTACGCACCCAGGGACTTTGGACCCCACAGGAGCGTCGTCATCACATCAATTTCCTGGAACTCAGAGCCATGTTCTACGCCCTCAAGGCTTTCCAACATCTTCTCTGCCCTCAAGTCCTCCTCCTGTGCACAGACAATCAAGTCGCCATGTACTACATAAACAAGCAAGGCGGCACCGGATCTCGCCCCCTTTGTTTGGAGGCTCTGCGCATCTGGACCTGGGCCACGGACCGCAATCTCTTTCTCAGGGCGGTCTATATCCAGGGCGAACAGAACTCTCTGGCCGACAATCTCAGCCGCATCCTTCAACCTCACGAGTGGACGTTGGACCCTCCGACTCTGCTATCCATCTTTGCTCGATGGGGCACTCCGCAGGTGGACCTCTTTGCAGCACCTCACAATCATCAGCTGCCCCAATTCTGTTCCAGACTCTTCTCTCCTCACCGACTGGCTCCGGATGCATTCCTGCTCGATTGGAGGGATCGGTTCCTGTATGCCTTCCCTCCACTTCCTCTGATGTTGCGGACCTTGTCCAAACTCCGCAAGGATCACGCCACCATGATTCTTATCGCACCTCGGTGGCCTCGCCAACACTGGTTCTCACTCCTGCTCCAACTCAGCTCCAGGGAACCCATTCTACTTCCTGTGTTTCCTACTCTACTTACGCAGCAGCATCAGTCTCTACTGCATCCCAATCTGTCTTCGCTCCACCTGACAGCTTGGTTTCTCTCGGGCTGACCTCTCCGGAGAATCTATCTCAACCGGTCCGCCTCATTTTGGACGCCTCCAGGAAACCGGCCACTCTCCAATGTTACCATCAGAAGTGGACCAGATTCTCCTCGTGGTGTCTCCGGCATCATCAGGAACCCACCTCCTTAGCGGTGGAAACTGTCTTGGAATATTTGCTCTCACTGTCCAATGCTGGCCTCAAAACTACCTCCATCAGAGTCCACCTCAGTGCCATCACTGCGTTTCATGAGCCTATTCTCGGAAAACCCCTCACGGCTCATCCTCTGGTTTCCAGATTTATGAGAGGGCTCTTCAATATCAAACCGCCTCTCAAACCTCCTCCTGTCGTCTGGGACCTGAATGTGGTTCTCTCAGCCCTCATGAAACCTCCGTTTGAGCCTCTTGCCACAACTTCGCTCAGGCTTCTTACCTGGAAGGTGCTTTTCCTAATTGCCATCACCTCTGCCAGGAGGGTTAGCGAACTGCATGCACTGGTTGCCGACCCACCTTTCACTGTTTTTCACCATGACAAGGTTGTTCTGCGTACCCACCCTAAATTCCTTCCCAAGGTGGTCTCGGCTTTTCACCTTAACCAGTCCATTGTGCTGCCCGTCTTCTTCCCTAAGCCTCACTCGCATCCTGGGGAACAGGCGTTGCACACGCTGGATTGTAAGCGTGCCCTTGCTTACTATCTTGATCGTACCAGGGCTCACCGAACATCCCCTCAGCTATTTTTGTCTTTCGATCCCAACCGTTTGGGTCGTCCTGTCTCCAAACGGACACTTTCCAATTGGCTTGCTGCCTGTATCGCTTTCTGCTACGCTCGGGCCGGTCTCTCACTGGAAGGAACTGTCACGGCCCACAGGGTCCGAGCTATGGCTGCTTCTGTAGCTTTCCTCCGCTCCACGCCCATCGAGGAAATCTGCAAGGCGGCCACTTGGTCCTCAGTTCACACATTCACTACTCACTACTGTCTGGATGCATTCTCCAGACGGGATGGACACTTCGGCCAATCTGTGTTACAAAATTTATTTTCCTAATGGCCAACCATCCCACCTCCCTCTTTGTTAGCTTGGAGGTCACCCATGTGTTAAGAATATGCTGCCTGCTTGTCCTGGGATAAAGCACAGTTACTTACCGTAACAGGTGTTATCCAGGGACAGCAGGCAGATATTCTTACGTCCCACCCACCTCCCCGGGTTGGCTTCTTAGCTGGCTTATACTAACTGGGGACCACGCACTCCTCCGTCGGGCGGGAAGGCACTCGCGCACGCGCGGTGCGGCCAACTAGAAACTTCTAGTTAAAAAGGTCCGTACCGAGGGCTCCGTCGGTGACGTCACCCATGTGTTAAGAATATCTGCCTGCTGTCCCTGGATAACACCTGTTACGGTAAGTAACTGTGCTTTCAGAGGGGACATGATAGAAATAGGAGCAAATTACAAAATATAGTTTCGGTGGGGCATTGGATAGAAATAGAAATAGAAAAGAAAAAGATTAACAGAGTTACTGTTTAGATCAGGGGTGCCCAATAGGTCGATTGCGATCAACGGGTAGCTCGCCAAGGCAAAGTGAGTCGATCACCCAGGACTCACTTTGTCTTGGCGATCTATCGGGCCGATCAGTCTTCCTCTCCCCGAAGTCAATTCTGCTGTCGAAGAGGAAGTTCGGGCCAGCCAATCGCTGCCTGGCTGGGCGGAACTTCCTCTCTGACGGCATAATTGACGTCGGGGAGAGGAATGCTGGTCGGCCCAAAGCAGGGAGAGCATGGGGCGGCATCGGTGTCAGCGTCGGCTTTAGGGCCTGTTATCCATTGGTGGATGTTTGGGTCCTGTTCCCCAATGGCAGCGGCAGTGGCAGTGGCTTGGGGAAGGGCAGGGAGAAAGAAAGAAAGGGGGCAGGCAGGGAGACAGAAGGAAAGAAGAGAAACAGAAAAAAAGAAGGGCATGAAGAGAGAAAGAAAGAAAGGTCAGGGAGAGAGGAAGAAAAAGTTGGGGGAGGGAATGAGGTGTGGAGGAGAGGAAGCATACAGGCTGAAAGAAAGATTGGATGCACAGTCAGAAGAAGAAAGTGCAACCAGAGACTCATGAAATCACCAGACAAGGTAGGAAAAATGATTTTATTTTAAATTTAGTGATCAAAATGTGTCTGAATTTATATCTGCTGTCTATATTTTACAATATGGTTCCCTTTTACTAAACTGCAATAGTGTTTTTTAGCGCAGGGAGCCTATGAGCGTCGAGAGCAGCGCTGGGCATTCAGTGCAGCTCCCTGCGCTAAAAACTGCTATTGTGGTTTAGTAAAAAGGGAGGGGGTGGGTATTTGTCTATTTTTGTATGGTTGTTACTGAGGTGACAGTGCATACAGTCATCTGCTTTGACCTCTTTGAAAAAACCCTGGAATAGGAATGATAATTAACAATTCTATGCGTACAGTGTGCGTTGTGTTTTTTAAAAATTTTATTGTTGGTAGATCATTTTGACTTGGTCATTTTAAAAGTAGCTCGTGAGTCAAAAAAGTGTGGGCACCCCTGGTTTAGATGATATATCTGTCGAATAAGGCAGTTTTTATGGCTTTTCTAAAAACGTCGTAGGTCAGTCTAGCTCCATTAATATAGTTGTCAAACCAGTGTTGTTGTTTGCTTACTTGATACATAAAGGTTCTTTCCAGAAAGGTTTTGTATTTAATGCCGGTAATGCTTGGATATGCAAATAGATTGCAGTTTCTGGTTTGTCTTATGGGACTGTATAATACGAAGTGGGATAGCAAGTATGTAGGAGCTAGTCCCCAAACCAGCTTGAAGCATATGCAAGAGAATTTGAATATTATTCGTGCCTCGAATGGCAAGCCAGTCCAGCAGTTTGTAGTAGGGGCTGACATGGTCGCTTTTTTTCAATCCAAATATCAAGCGGACTGCTGTGTTCTGAATAATTCTAAGTTTCCTCATTGATTTTTTGGGTATACCCATGTAAATGATATTGCAATAGTCCAGTGTAGAAAGCACTAGTGATTGCACTAGTAATCTAAATGATAGTGGGTCATAGTATTTTTTGATGGTCTTTAATTTCCATAATGCCAGGAAGCATTTTTTTACCACTAGATTCGTGTGTTCACCCATTGTCAAATGTGTGTCTAGTGTGACTTCCAATATTTTTATTGTTTTAGTAATCGGGTAGTCGTGGTCTTTTATGTGTAATGTTGTTTTGGTAATTTTGTCTGTTGGGTTTGCAAAGAAGACTTTTGTTTTTTCTGTGTTTAGTTTCAGTTTGAAGTTGATTGTCCAATGTTCTATTTCTGTCATGATATGAGAAATGTATTCTGAGGTTTCATTTGTTATGCTGTTCACTGGGATTAGGATGGAAATGTCATCTGCATATATGTAATAGTTTAAATTTGGCTTTTGCAGTAAGTGTCCTAAGGATGATATGTAGATGTTGAATAGTGTAGGTGATAGTGGTAAACCCTTTGATACTCCCGAGGGGTTTTTCCAGGAGTTTGAGTATATCCCATCACTAACCACATGGTATGATCTCTTTGTTAGGAAACCCTGTATCCAGTTCTTCACTATTCCCGTAAGTCCTATTTCATCTAGGCAGTGTAGCATTATTTCGTGATCAACAAGATCAAAAGCACTGCTGAAGTCTAGTTGTAAAATCAAAGTATTTTTCTTTGCTGAATAAGTCGTATAGGTGATTTAGGATTGAGGCTAGGACTGTCTCGGTGCTAAAACCTTTTCTGAATCCTGATTGGTGTTCATTGAGTATGCTAAATTTGTCTAGATAGTTCACTAGCTCTAAGTTGACCAGTTCTTCGAGCAGCTTGGTGAATAAGGGGATGCTTGCTATGGGTCTGTAGTTGGTTTCCAGGGCTAGTGAGGTTTTTTTTTAATTTTTAGGGATGGGTGTGATCAGCATCTGAAAACTTGGCTATTCTCCAAAATATAACCTTCTTCCCCTCTCTGGTACTCTAAGCCCTAACCTCTCTTTATACTTATTTCTATAATTCCATTGGAGTTCCGTTCTTCCCCAACTCCTGTAAACCGTGCCGAGCTCCACATTGTGGAGAAGATGCGGTATATAAACCCAAGATTTAGTTTAGTTTAGTATATGTCCCATTTCCTCGTGAAATGTTCCTTCTGTGAGGCTGGTTGTTATCCAATTGAATAGATCCTTTTTGAAATCTAGTGAAGCTGTTTTCAAGGTTTTGGAAGGACATACATTCAGTAGGCAGTTCGATTTAGTATATTTATTGTACAGGGTTAGAAATTGGTACCATTGTGGAGATTCAAAATGGTTCCAGAGCATGTCTACTCTGGGTTCTTTTTCGTGGGGTCCAAGTTGGAATTCAAAGTTGGGTGAGGATGAGGGTATGGTTGCTCTTACGTCTAAGATTTTATTGTTGAAAAAAGTGGCAAGGGTTTCTGCCGAGGGTATACGTTCATTTTCCTGTAGCAGGATTTGGGTAGTGTCTGTTAGTCTGTTTACCAACTTGAACAGTTCTTTGCTATTTGTTTTGGGTGTCCCTATTTTTTGTGCAGTGTTTTATTCGTTTTTCTCTAATCATTTTTTTTGTAGTTTTTCATTTTTTGTTTCCAGTGTATTTTGTTTTCCTCTTTGTTTTTTGCCAGATTCTTTCTAGTTTTCTCAGTTCCTGTGTTAGAATTAGTAGTTCAGAGTCGAACCATTCATTTAGTTCCCTTTCTTTCTTTTGATATGTTTGGAATGGTGCTATTTGGTCTAACACTTCTTTGCTAAACCTTGCCCATTTAGTTGGGAAGTCCTGTATTTCCTGAGTTTTGGATTGTAGTTCGTAGTGGGCCCAGAATTCTATTGGATTTATAGTTCTTCTTCTGGTGACTGTGGTTGGTTTAGGATTTTTCCTTTTAAATTTTGGTTGGGGTGATTTTTTTTGCCAATATAATTCAAAATTACATATGTAGTGATCTGATTAAGGCAGTCAGTAGTGCTGAAACTAGGACTAGTGCTGAAGACTAGCATTGAACACCTTTTTTAAGAACTGGGTCTGGAAAGTCATCTATATCGGTGTTTTTCAACTGCTGGTCCGTGGACTGGTGCCGGTGCATGCAAAGGGCCCCAGACAGTGCTCTTCAGCTGCTGGTACACGGTGCGATTGATGCGGTGTTGTCTTTGGGCTGGCTTCCTCTTCCTCAGTGCTGCGGTGCACAAAGCCGTGGGCAGAGGCTCCTACGTGTGTCCTGTGCCTGAACAGGAAGCCTTCTTTCTGATATAGCAACGTCAGAGGGAAGGCTTTCAGGTGAGGCGCGGGACGCACGAGGAGCTGCTGCCCACGGCTTTCTGCACTTCAGCACAGAGGAAGAGAGAGCAGGCCCGAAGATAACACCGGGGGGGCGGCATAAAATGACCAGGCGGGAGCAGGCCAGAAGAAGGCAAGGCACACCATGGAGGGAGAGAGACAACAATGGTAGGAGGAATTATTTTATTTTTTAATTTAGTGATTGATTTACTTCTGCTGTCTGTTCAAGAAGAAATGCATTTGTTTCTTTTCCTCTGGGGTTGTACTGCATACAGAGTCTTGCATCTTAGGGTTTGTTTTGTATATATTAGTACTTTTAGTTTTTGGTCCAGTATTTTTATGGGGTTATCTGTGTTCTGGTAGAAATGAATATTGAGAAGCATACAGTGTGCTTTGTATAGTTTAATTCTGTGGTTAACCATTATGTGTTGTTAATCTAATATAATAAAATGATAGGCTGCGCATGCACATTAAAAAAACGTGTTCCCTGATCCCGTCGCGGAAAACACGAGTGCGCATGTGCGGGTTTCACGTCACAGCCACCTCACAATATGGAAGTTTCTTCACACGCTGACGATCGCCTCCACAAACCTTCTCCCAGCCAGCCGACGATCGCCTCCACAAGCCGGGACTGGGGTACAAAGACTGCCTCCTCCCCCCCCCCCGGGACGAACCAAAAAACTGACCCCGCTGCATGGGACCCAAGTCCTTTGCCACCCCACCCTTCCCTTCCCGCGGACCCCAGGAGGAGTCGGTTTCCGTGTCGTCGTCGCCCCATCCCCCCCGGCCCACACGAACCCCTTCACGCGGTCTGATCGCTACCCTTACTCCCTTGCCGTCCCCCTTCACGCGGTCCCCACAAACCTCTCGCCTGTAGCAGCGGCCGCAGAACTCTACACATGCTGCTTCGCTGCCTTCAACTGCCCTGATTGCTCCACCGCGTCCCTGATGACATCATCAGATATGTGACAAATCAAATCAGGGCAGTTGAAGGCCGTGAAGCAGCGTGTGTAGAGTGCTGCGGCCGCTGCTACAGCCGAGAGATTTGTGAAGAGTTGCTGCTGACCAGGGGAGCATGGAAGAGAGACCGGGGGAGCAGGGAAGATGTGCTGCTGAGCGAAGGATCAGGGAAGAGGGACCAGGGGAGCATGGAAGAGGTGCTGCTGACCGGGGGATCAGGGAAGAGGGACCGGGGGAGCAGGGAAGAGGTCCTGCTGACCAGGGGAGCATGGAAGAGTTACTGCTGACCGGGGGAGCAGGGAAGATGTGCTGCTGACTGGGGAAGCAGGGAAGAGGGACCGGGGGAGCAGGGAAGAGATGCTGCTGACTGGGGAAGCAGGGAAGAGGAACCGGGGGAGCAGGAAAGAGGTGCTGTTGACCAGGGAAGCAGGGAAGAGGTGCTACTGACTGGGGGAGCAGGAAAGAGGTGCTGCTGACTGGGGGCGCAGGGAAGAGGTGCTGTTGGACCGTGGTGGGAGGGAGGGGCGTAAAAATGGGTTTGGAGCTGGGGCTGAAAATAGGGCACATGTGAGGGAAGGAGGCTCTACTAGCACCCGTTAATGTAACGGGCTTAAACACTAGTACGATTATATTGTGTGTGTGTATATATGAAAAATGAATGGAAAAAATGGTGTTACAATTAGTACTATTATGGGGGGGTCTGGGGTGGAGATTGGGTGGAGTTGGGCGGGGTCTAGCCCACGATTCAGCCCACTGTTCTTCATCTGCCGGTCCACAAAATAATTATTTTATTTCCGTCAGTCCATAGGTGTCAAAAAGTTGAAGAACACTGATCTATATTACCCTATTCTCTGATGGGCTATTTTTATAGGGCTTGTTTCTCTTTATTTCCTGTTTGTTTTTGTTACTGGGTGTGTACTCCATGATGGAAATGCATGACCTTATAGTAGAAGCAGCCTTAAGCTTTGGAGAAAATAAACACACAAGTACTAGGTGAAAAAAAAAGGCCCCTTGGTTTTCGGCAGGGCTGTGGAGTTGGTAGATAAATTCCTCAACTCCGACTCCTCATGACTCCAGTACCCAAAATTGTCTCCGACTCCACAGCCCTGGTTTTTGGCACCGTTTTGCTTGTTAAATCTGCAGTGTCACATTCTTCTAGATCCTGGGAAGCATGCTAAAATCATGCTTCTGCGGTTAGCATCAGCAAGCTGCACAGCAAGCAAAATTAATGTTTATAGAAGGGCTGCATATTCTTCCCTTGCATCTGCCAGCAGCATAAAACAAAAGAGGAAATGTAATAAGTGGCTTAAACAAAAGACAAAACAGTATGTTTGAAAGGAGGAGCTGGCTGTGGATTTTATACGAGTGTGTTACAGAGATGTTATATGCAGTACAGAAGGCAGATTAGATTTCTAAAACTAGATTTCTAAAACAGCGGGAAGGATGATACCTTTAAATTGTTTAGCAAATATTGAAGGAATAACTTAACGGTCAGGAGAGCAGGCTGAGAGCCAGCCAGGGAAACTGGGTTCAAATCCCACTGCTGCTCCTTATCTTCTTGGGTGGGTCAGTTAACCCTTTCTCTTGATTTTAGATTAACTCATCCTTCTTCCCATTCGTAAAGGTATTCCACCCAAATTGTTTTCCCCTGCACCCCAATCTGACTAGATACTTCCTTTATCCCAGGACAAGCAGGCATGATATTCTCACACATGGGTGACGTCATCTACGGAGCCCCAGCGCGGACAGCTTTTCAAGCAAACTTGCTAGAAGTTTCAAGTTTGCACACTGCACCACGCATGTGCTAGCCTTCTTGCCCACTAGAGGGCGCATCTCCACCTCGTGGTCCTCAGTTCAATTTCATCCGCGGAGCCAGAAGCCCTGTGGATAATTGTGCTCGGATTTGCCTTCTGTCGCCGCGGCTGTGTGCGGAATTTCGACGCGGTCGCTGCGTTATCTGTGTTTTCTTTCTTTGTTTTCTTCTTTTTTCAAAAAAAAAAAAAATTTTAATTCTTCCGTTCGCTCCGGGGGCTCCCGGTAGCCGTGGCCGAGGAATCTCGTTTGTTCCCGGCCTTGTTTTGGGCCCATGTCCCGGCCCGTAACGGGATTTAAGAAGTGTGGTAGGTGTGATAGGCTTTTGTCGATCACTGACCCTCACAGGTGCTGCTTAAGGTGCTTGGGGCCCCATCACCTGACAGCATCGTGCCCTAAGTGTGCCACCTTCCAGAAACGGGCCCTTACTCGTCGCAAGGCCCGTATGGCGGATCTCTTTGCCGTCGAGACCCCGACGGGGAAGGCCTCGAGCTCGGCCTCGGCTTCGGCCCCGGCCTCGACCTCGGCATCGGACCCCTCGGCTACTTCGAAGCCGGTTGCCTCGCAGAAGCAAGCCCCGGGTAAGTCTCCGCTTCCTTCCTCAGTTTCATCGACCAGGAAGCCATCCTCGGGCTCTCTGTCGGCGGGACCGTTGACCTCTGCCCAGTCCAAGGTGTCTAAAGGGTTAGCCCCGAGGGAATACTCGAGACCGAGGTCGCCCTCTGCGGAGCGCCCCCAGGTGTTGCCTCCGGGTCTCACGATCCCGGCATTCCAGGAATTGCTTCGAGCTTTAATTTCCTCGGAGCTCTCCGGGGCCATTGAGACCCTGCAGCAGGCTTCGGCCTCAACGCCTTCGGTCTCCGCGGCCCCGCAGTTGGTGACCTCGGCCTCGGGCACCGGCCTTTCAGCGGCCGAAGCTCCCTCGACCTCGACGCTTCCCTCGGATCCGACCTCGGTGAGACAGCCTGAGGTCAGTGTGCAGTCCCGAGACAAGCAGCGCCGGGTACGCTGGATCTCCTCGTCCTCGTCCCCGAGGTCTTCCCGGGGTTCGTCGCCCTCGAGCAAGCCTCGGGCGAAGCACCGCCTAAAAAAGGCCAAGCGGTCTCGGGCCTCGCCTCGGAGGAGTCATCGCTCGACGCCGCCCGAGGGCGGGGCTTTGCGGGTCGAGGAACTCCGCCTCGACAACCCCGATCTTTTGCGGTCCCCGATCCGGGAGAGTTCCCGTGCCTCCTCGCCGGGGCGGAAGGGACGGGCCTCCGTACCCCGTACTCCGGGGGGTTCCCCCAGGGGGTCTCTTCGGCGGGCTGTGTCCCCAACCCCTTCAAGGTCAAGGGATCGTGCCTCGTGGGGTTCGGGATCCGGTGTGGGGATCGAGTATTCTCGCCAGGCCTCTCCCTTCGGCTCCGTTGAGAAGTCTCGGTCACCCTCTCCGCCCGCACGGACATCTTCTTTTTCTAAATTTGTCCATGACATGGCGAAGGCTCTGGGGGTGGACCTGTTGGCGGGGTCACACTATACCAAAGAATTTTTGGAGGAACAGGATTCTCCTGCCCCTCAGCGGGAATCCCCCCGCCTGCCGCTGAACAAGGTCCTCCTTCAGACCTTGCTGCGGAACCTTGAGACCCCTCTTACAGTTGCGGTAGTGCCCACCAAGATGGAATCCAAATACCGGACACTTCCCCCTAAGGGGTTTGACAAGGGGCAGCTCTCCCATCAGTCGCTCCTGGTGGAGTCGGCTCTTAAGCGTTCGCAGCCTTCTAGGGTCTCTGCGGCGGTCCCCCCTGGGAGAGAGGGTCGGACCCTCGATAAATTCGGCCGTCGTCTATATGCTAATTCCCAGATGGCCACGAGGGTCCTCAACTATGCTTTCGCCTATTCTTCCTACCTCAGATCAATGGTGAAGGATCTGCCAGACTTTCAGGGGGTGATCCCGGATTCGCACAGGGATAGGTTTGCCACTTTTGCGTCGAACCTGTCCCAACTACGCTTCTATCTCTTTCATGCGGTATACGACGCATTTGAGCTTGCCTCGAGGGTATCGGCTTGTGCGGTAGCCATGCGCCGGTTGGCGTGGCTGCGGACCCTCGAGATGGACCCCAACCTGCAGGAGCGATTGGCCAATCTACCCTGCGTCGGGTCGGAGTTATTCGACGACTCCTTAGAGGCGGCTACCAAGCGGCTTTCTGACCAAGAGCGCTCTTTGGCGTCTCTGGTTCGCCCGAAGCCTAAGCCGTCACCTCAGAGGCCATTTAGACAGCCTCCTAGGCGGTATCCTCAAAAATCGACACCGGCCTTTTCAAGACCTCCACCCCGACGTCCAACCCAACAGGGTAGGGGGGGGCCCTCCAAGCCCGCTGCGCAGGGGGCATCCAAGCCAGCGCCGTCCTTTTGACGGGATGAGGGGCTGGGGGCTGGCCCCCGCCGCGAGGTCGCCCAACCCCCTCCCCATCGGGGGTCGGCTCACGGCTTTTGCCAGGGCTTGGTCAGAGATTACGTCAGACGCATGGGTGCTCCGGACCGTCTCAGAGGGCTATTCGTTAAACTTCTCCAGGCAGCCTACAGACATGCCTCCCGGGGCGTGCCCGTCCAATCGGAGCCAGTTGGCCCTTCTCATAGAAGAAGCCAGGGCCTTGTTGAGCCTCCGGGCGGTAGAATTGGTGCCTCTCGATCAGCAGGGCCGTGGATTTTATTCCCGTTACTTTTTGGTCCCAAAGAAGACCGGGGACTTGCGCCCCATTTTGGACCTCCGGAAGCTCAACAAGTTCCTGGTCAGGGAGAAGTTCCGTATGTTATCGCTTCTGATTCTGTATCCTCTATTGGACGAGGGGGACTGGATGTGCTCCCTAGATTTGAAGGAAGCGTACACCCATGTTCCGGTGCATCCCGACTTTCGGAAGTTTTTAAGATTTCAGGTCGGGGAGTTGCACCTGCAGTACCGTGTACTACCCTTCGGTCTGGCTTCGTCCCCTCGGGTGTTCACGAAATGTATGGTGGTGGTCGCGGCTGCTCTGCGCTCCCGGGGGTTGCAGGTCTTTCCCTATCTGGACGATTGGCTGATCAAGGCCCCGACAAGGGAAGGAGTTATTTCAGCGACCCAACAGACTATCACGCTTCTTCAGGGTCTAGGGTTCGAGGTGAACTTTCCCAAGTCTCACTTGCGCCCGACTCAATCCCTCCAGTTCATAGGAGCCGTGCTGGACACTGTTCTCCTCCGTGCCTTCCTCCCTTCTCCACGTCTGGAGGCACTGCTCCGCTTGGGCCGGCAGGTTTCGCTACTGCAGGTAGTGTCGGCTCAACGTATGATGGTGCTTTTGGGGCACATGGCATCGACGGTCCAAGTGACCCCATTTGCCCGGTTGCATCTGAGGATACCTCAGTGGACCTTGGCCTCGCAATGGCGTCAGGACCGCGACCCAGTATCTCGACGCTTGACTGTGACTCCGTCTTTCAGCCGCTCGCTCCGTTGGTGGACCAACTCTACCAATCTGTCCGGGGGTTTGCTCTTTCGCGTCCCTCCGCATCGCAAGGTCCTGACGACGGACTCTTCGGAGTATGCGTGGGGGGCTCATCTAGACGGTCTGCGAACGCAGGGCCTATGGTCGGCTGCGGATCGTCGCTGTCACATCAACGTGTTGGAGCTTCGTGCCATTTATCTGGCTGCTCGGGCCTTCGGTCACTTCCTGCGCGATCAAGGGGTTCTCGTTCGAACAGACAACCAGGTGGCCATGTATTACGTGAACAAGCAAGGGGGGACGGGCTCTTGGCCTCTGTGCCAGGAAGCCCTGCGCCTTTGGACATGGGCCGTCTCTCAGAACATCTTCTTGCGGGCGGTTTACATTCAGGGGGAGCTGAATTGTCTGGCAGACAAACTCAGTCGTCTTCTCCAGCCGCACGAGTGGTCGCTGAACTCCCGGGTTCTACGCGAAGTCTTCGATCGCTGGGGGACTCCTCAGGTGGATCTGTTTGCTTCACCCGAGACTCACAAACTACCCCTCTACTGTTCTCGGGTGTACTCCCGGGACCGTCTCGAGGCCGATGCATTTCTTCTCGACTGGGAGGGGAGGTTCCTTTATGTGTTCCCTCCTTTTCCTCTAATTTTGAGAACGCTGGTTCATCTAAAATCGACCAAAGCTACTATGATTCTCATTGCGCCTCATTGGCCAAGACAGCACTGGTTCTCCCTGCTTCTTCAACTCAGTGTCAGGGAGCCTCTGCTTCTGCCTGTCTTTCCCTCTCTGCTGTCTCAGAGTCGGGGTTCGCTGTTACATCCCAATCTTCAGTCTTTACATCTGACGGCTTGGTTCCTTTCCCCTTGACTTCGGATCCTGTTTCTCAGTCAGTACGGGAAATTTTGGAGGCCTCTCGGAAGGTCTCGACTAGGCTTTGTTATTCCCAGAAGTGGACCAGATTTTCATCCTGGTGCTCCTCGAACCACCTGGACCCGAGTTCGGTGCCTGTGTCTTCGGTGCTGGAATATCTGTTGCATCTGTCGAATTCTGGTCTGAAGACGACTTCCATTCGAGTGCATCTTAGTGCCATTGCTGCATTCCATCAACATCTCGAGGGTCGTTCCCTCTCTCTGCATCCTCTGGTTTCTCGTTTCATGAGGGGTCTTGTGAATGTTCATCCTCCTCTCAAGCCTCCTCCTGTGGTGTGGGATCTTAATGTGGTCTTGGCTCAACTGATGAAACCACCTTTTGAGCCTATCGACAAATCTCTTCTTAAGTTTCTTACTTGGAAAGTAGTCTTTTTGATTGCGCTCACGTCCGCTCGTCGGATTAGCGAGCTACAGGCTTTGGTTGCGGATCCTCCTTTCACTGTGTTTCATCATGACAAGGTGGTTCTGCGCACCCATCCCAAATTTTTGCCTAAGGTTGTGTCTGATTTCCACCTCAATCAGTCCATTGTTCTTCCGGTATTTTTTCCGAAGCCCCATTCTCATCCTGGTGAGGCGGCGCTTCACACGCTTGACTGTAAGAGGGCGTTGGCTTTTTATCTCCAACGTACTAAGTCTCATCGGAAGGTTCCTCAATTGTTTTTGTCCTTTGATCCTAATCGGGTAGGACATCCGGTTTCCAAGCGTACCTTGTCCAACTGGTTAGCTGCTTGTATCTCTTTTTGCTACGCTCAGGCTGGTCTCCCGCTCTCGGGTCGAGTCACGGGGCATAAGGTCCGGGCGATGGCAGCTTCGGTTGCTTTCCTCCGTTCTACTCCTATGGAGGACATATGTAAAGCTGCCACCTGGTCTTCGGTTCATACGTTCACCTCCCACTACTGTCTGGACTCCTTGTCCAGGAGTGACGGCCGGTTTGGCCAGTCGGTGTTACGTAACCTGTTTTCCTAAATTGCCATCCTCCCACCTACCCTCTTTCTGGTTGGCTTGGAGGTCACCCATGTGTGAGAATATCATGCCTGCTTGTCCTGGGATAAAGCACAGTTACTTACCGTAACAGGTGTTATCCAGGGACAGCAGGCATATATTCTCACAACCCGCCCACCTCCCCGGGGATGGCTTTTCTTTGCTTGATATGGAACTGAGGACCACGAGGTGGAGATGCGCCCTCTAGTGGGCAAGAAGGCTAGCACATGCGTGGTGCAGTGTGCAAACTTGAAACTTCTAGCAAGTTTGCTTGAAAAGCTGTCCGCGCTGGGGCTCCGTAGATGACGTCACCCATGTGTGAGAATATATGCCTGCTGTCCCTGGATAACACCTGTTACGGTAAGTAACTGTGCTTTTGATTCTAACCATCTTGGTTCTCTTCCATTTGCAATTTGTATCCCAGAAAGTACTTTTTCTGTTCCCTTTACATCTCATACACTCATTGTATGTATCTCGTTGTAAACATCTCTTACTTCTTGTTGTAAACATCTCTTACTCTCATTGCATGTAACTTGTTGTAAACCGCTTTGAACTTATGGTATAGCGGTATATAAGAAATTTTTTTTAAAAAATTATTAATTGCCTCAGTATAATTACTTAGGTTTTAATGTTGCTACTAATTGGGTTTTGACCTAGATTGGCCACTGTGGAAACTGGGCTAGATGGACCGTTGGTCTGACCCAGTAAGGCTGTTCTTAAAATCTATTGAAACTACCCATAAGAACTTATCTTAAAAGTTCCTTCCTTTAAAAAAGAGTTAATTTGGGCCTACCTGGTAGCCCAGTGAGACTGACTTGTACCACCATTCAGAAGGTAATTGAAGGCCCTCACCTCCCCCTAAGAAGAGAAGGGTCAAAGGCCATGGATTTCATATACCATTATAAGAACATAAAAACTGCCATCTTATATCGCACAAAAAAATCTCCCAGCTTGTCTCTTGGTTAACGTTATTGATAAATTATCTCTTGTTTTCTGTGAGTCTGGGGCATGTAGCTCTTTACCTCTTCATTGAAAGGCACTGACTTGAATCCAACAGTACCGCCACATGATACCACCCTCCGATTGCTAATATTCGATTATTAACAGAGATGATCAAGAGTATGATTTCCAACAATTATCCAACTATTTAGATAAGTTCTCTATTCTTTTTCCATCTCCACATGATTTTTGCCCCAATTCCAGGACTGAAACTCTATTAGTTTCTCTGATTTCTTTTTTTTTTTTTTTTTAATTCTTTATTCATTTTCAAATTTACACTAAGTGTAACAATATATCCAAACAAATTAACAATAAATATAACACTTAATAATCATCGATGGTACAAATAATATGCTCTTATCTCCCACCCTTCCCACCCTTTCTTATCATATAATCAATACCTTATACAATATGTAACAATAAATTTACCCTCCCCTCCCCCCCTCACATTCAAACTTGTAAATTTAAGGGGAAAAAAAAAAATAAAATAAAATGTCATCTAATCGGTACAATACTTTGTAAAAGGCTCCCACACATCCTGAAATTTCCTGAAAAAACCGCGCTGTATTGCTGTATTCTCTGATTTCAAAGGTTCAAAGTTTACTATCTCGGAATTGATATGACATTTTACTACAATTCGATCTTTCTGCTGTTTTTCATGTAGTCAACCATGATACAGTGGAACCTTGGTTTACGAGCATAAGTCATTCCAGAAGCATGCTCGTAAACCAAATTGCTCATATATCAAAGCAAGTTTTCCCATAGGAAGTAAGGGAAACTCGCTTTGATTGGTTCCACCTCCCCCCCCCCCCGAGGCTACCGGCACTGCTCCATTCCCCCCCCTTGAGGCCACCGACGCTGCTTCATACCCCTCCCTGCGATCCGGCATCCCCCCCTGCGAACCGGGATCCTCCCCCCGCTCACGTTGCCCCCCCTCCACCGCGATCCTACATCTCCCCCCCCGAGCACGGCAGTGACATCCCTTACCCCGACTGGGCACCAGTGCTGGTGCCCGAAGATCCTCCCTCTTCTGGTGTGGCCTGGACTGGGCGGTGCGTCGGAGATCCTCTGAATCTGAGAATCTCGGAGAGAGCGAGACCAGAAGGCTTTGAGCATGCGCAAATGCTCAAAGCCAGTCCAGCCCAGCCCAGAAGAGGGAGGATCTCCGACGCACCGCCCAGCCCAGGCCGCGCCAGAAGAGAGAGGATCTTCGGGCACCAGGCACTGATGCCTAGTCGGGGTAAGAGATGTCATTGCCGTGCTCGGGGGGGATGTAGGATCGCGGGGGGGGGGGGGGCAGACACGAGCGTGGGGGGATGCCGGATTGCTGGGGGGGGGCGCTCGTACAGTGAGGCAAGCTCGGTTTACGAGGCACCAAGTTTGCAAATGTTTTGCTTGCCTTGCAAAACACTCGCAAACCGGTGCACTCGTAAACCGAGGTACCACTGTATTTTGATTCACCTCCTCTTTTACTAAGGCGTGCTAGCTGCTAACGCATCCATAGACTATAATGGACGCGTTAGCATTTAGCACGCGCTAATATTTAGCATGCGCTAAAACGGCTAGTGCACCTTAATAAAAGGACCCCTCAGTTACTCTCAGATATAGGATTACTACTAACTACTATTAATTAAAGATTAGAAGAAAAAGTTCTAAGCTGGTTTAAAGGATTTCTTACATTACGCTCATATGTGGTAAACTTTGAAGATAAGACATCTGCTGCATTGGCGCCAGATTGTGGTGTCCCGCAGGGCTCTTCGTTGTCTCCAATTCTTTTCAACATTTATATGACCACATTAAAACACTATAAATTAAGTTCCATCAATACGATGTTCACTTATGCTGACTATATCTTCATCCTGCTAGAAGTTGATCCTAATTTGAACAACTTTACAGCTAATATAAGCTCTTGCACAGTATAATCTCGTTATAACGGACACACTTATAATGGAATATAGTCTATAGCGGACGAGGTCCACTGGTCCCAGTGCGCCTTTACGAACATGCAGAAAAGCACCGCATATAGCGGACTCGCATATAATGGACTTTCGGATATAACGGACAAACAATTTGGTCCCCAGAGCCGCTTTTAGCTGTAGTTTTGTTCGGCTAGAACGGACATGCAGGCTCCGTCTACAAGGTGCATGGCAAGCCGGTGATATAGTATCAAAATGCAGCCCAGAAGAAACTGACCAGAGTATTTTTCTTTCCAGTACAGTACGACAAAATGCTTTAGAACATCTTTTAGTGTTCTGATTTTGCAATCATTTTGTGCCGTACCAATGTTTTGCTGAGTTTTGTTCTTGATGTTGCCGATATGCTTGTGCAGTGACTGTTGTTTATTGATTGTACGCTGTTTCAAGTTGACCTAAATACAAGTTTTTAAAAAAATGCAACTCTGGATATAACGGACTATTTTGCCAGGTCCCTTGAAGTCAGTTATAACGAAATTATACTGTATATCTAAATTGCAATCATGGTCATTTCAGGCTCTCATGAAGCTTAACATAACAAAGACAAAATTATTATGGTTTGGCCCAGACATTGGTAATTTGCCATCTTCAGTCATCCTTAATTCTGGTGATATTTTGCATATAGAATCATAGCATATTGGGTGTTTTGGATTCTTCTCTCGCTTTTCAATGCCAGGTAAATAATCTTACCAAAAATGTTTAAATACCTAAGTAATGTAAATACGCATGAGTCGAGTCTCTTTAATTTGAAAGGAAACTCTGCAATGAGAGGGCATAGGATGAAGTTAAGAGGTGATAGGCTCCAGAGTAATCTAAGGAAATTTTACAGACATGGTGGTAGATGTATGAAACAGTCTCCCAGAAGAGATGGTGGAGACAGAGACTGTGTCTTAATTCAAAAGGGCCTGGGATAAGCTCGTGGGATCTCTGGGAGAGAGAAAGAGATAATGGTTACTGTGGATGGGCAGACTAGAAGGGCCATTTGGCCTTTATCTGCCATCATGTTTCTATGTTTCTAACTGTAGCTTCTTCCAAAACTGTCTAGTTCAGAGAGTTGGTTTTTGCATTTTTATGTATTTCTATCCTCGTTCCTTCCTGGACACACTGGGTTTTGTTCATGCTTTGCTTTACACATTGTTCCCTACTGGCACTTCCAGTTTCCCATATTTCAACAAATTGACTTTGGAATTTTTTTCTCATCTATAGAACGGGTCTTCATTGTGATCTCTTCTGCCAACCTCATGATTAAAAATAGAAAATTAAAAGTAGATATATTTCCTTTTTAACTTCTCCCCCCCCCCCCCTATTGAGGTCTGTCAATGTCTCTAGTCTTTGTTCGTTTTCTCTTCTTTAAATGCCTTTGGTTTGTAAGGCACCCTGAACAACGCTAATAGCAAGAATAGCCACACTAGACCGACATTTAATACTAGCAGAACACATGAACTTAGTGGTACAAAAATGCTTTTTTTACATTGTGGAAATTAAGAACCATAAAAAATATTTTGATCCTTTATCGTTCAGACTATTGGTGCAGGCATTAGTTTTATCTATTTTAGACTATTGTAATATCATCTATTTAGGAGCACCCAAAAAAATTCTAAGGAAATTAAGGATAATTCAGAATACAGCTGTTCGATTGATTTTTGGTTTAAAAAAGAACGACCATATTAGTCCATATTATCGTTTACTTCATTGGCTGCCTTTGGAGACAAAGAGTATTATTCAAATTTTCCTGTATCTGCTTTAAGCTCATATCGGGATTGTCTCCAGCTTACCTTTTTCCTCATTTTGTGTTGCCTAGACCATCAAGAGAAACTAGAAACTTCTACTTATTTGCTTATCCAAAAATTAATGGGTGTAGATATAAGACCTTCTTAGATAGGACCCTGGCATTTCAAGCTAGTAGGCAACAATCTTGGTTAGGTAAATGTATTCAGGAAGCTATGTTATCCTATTGCAGGTTTCGGGAATTAATTAAGACCACTTTGTTCGATAAGTTTATTACTTAGTGAGTTTTATTATTGAAATTCTATTTTATAAATAGTTGTATTTTTTACTGTATTATTGTATTTCGCTGATTGTCCAGCTCTTTTTAGTGTAAACCGCCTTTTGGTTATGGCGGTATTAAAGAATAAAGTTATTATTATTATAAATATATAATAGCATCAAGCAATGGATAGAAACATAGAAGATGACAGCAGAAAAGGGCTACAGCCCATCAAGTCTGCCCACTCTGCTTACCCACCCCCTGTCTATGCCCTAATGACCCAATTTCCTTATCTTGACCCTCGTAGGGATCCCACATGGGTATCCCATTTCTTCTTAAAGTCTGGCACGCTGTCTGCCTCGATCACCTGCACTGGAAGCTTGTTCCAATGATCAACCACTCTCTCTGTGAAGAAATACTTTCTGGTGTCGCCATGAAATTTTCCGCCCCTGAGTTTGAGTGTGTGCCCTCTTGTGGCCGAGGATCCCTTAAGAAAGAAAATATCATCTTCCACTTCGACTGAGACTGCGGGCCTAGGATATACTAGTAATAATTTGGGCTGGCTCTGCATCTTTCATCCTAAAACGACTCCAGTGTGCTGTCTGGCAAGTCTGCAAAATGAGAGACGACGCAATTTGTAGAGTGACTTACCTGGCAGCAGGGTTCTATCTCCCGGGCTGCATGCTGCTTTTGAAAAGGAAGAGTGAAATCAGGAGCAGTGATATTACCTAAATATAGTCGTGTGAACCAGTACGCTTAGGAGAGCCTAGTAACATGCCAAAGAGGAAATTTCAAGCATACGCCCCCATATTCTCCTGACTCATAGGTTAATGCTCTAACCACGGTAGCATACTTTCTCAGTTACTACTAAATTTAAGTAGACTGGAATATGCTATGTTGCTATGATTCCTATTATGTGATTAAATAACATTTTTCTTAAACCTAGATTCGGTTATAGTTTGATGTATATTGGGAGCTGGGGGCGGCATTTGAAGGTAGGGTAGCTTGGTCTAGCTACCTTTGGCCTTCTAGTTCAGTGGCAGTCATCGTCTTTGGCATGCTGAGTCTTAATTTGCCACTGTCCTGAGGTTTTTCCCTGTTCTTAACCCTTTCCTCCCCTTTTCACAGCCTTTACCACTGTCCTGAGGTTTTCCCCTGTTGTTAACCCTTTCTTCCCCTTTTCACAGCCTATCTGTTTCAGCATCAGTCCTCAGCCAGGAGCAGTATGTACACTCTGAGTCTGACCACTAGTTGTGGTAGGGATTATGTCTTTTCCTCCATCCCTAAGAGGTAGTTCACTGCCTCTGCGGCGTCCCTTGGGTTCAAATCCCTCACTGCTCCTTGTGACTTAATCCTATCATTGCCACAGGTACACTAGATAGAGTTTGAGCCCACCGGGAAAGATAGGGAAATAGATAGGGATAAAGTATCTGAATGCAAACCACTTAGGATATAAGTGGTATATAAATGAATAAATAAAAACCTACCTTCCTAATTAAACTGTGCTTTCATAGTTCCTCCTCGATTTCAAGATATTCATAATGATACTCTTGAGGGAACTCTGCACAGCTGTGCAATGTAGAATTCTTCTCTTCCCATGCAAATTCTGCGCAGATAGCTGCAGTGTCTTAGCTTCCTTCCTGCTGCAGTTAAGAGGAGGCGGTGCACAGCTGCACATTGGGAGGCACCACTTCCTCTGTTGCCTTGGCCCTGACTATTCCTTTAAACTGCATGTCTGTACGGAGGCCTGCTCGGTTCAAACGAATAGTTGGGCCCAGGACAGTAGAAGATGCAGTCCAGTATGCAGCCTTGGTGAAGAGGGGGGGGTTTGTGCTAGTGGGACAGGGGAGAACCTTGGGGATGGACAGAACTAGAGTCTTGCTGGGATTTGGAGGGAGAGAATGGGAGGGCAGTGAATGCTGATGGGTAGGAGGAGAGAAATATAGAAAGTAGAGAGCTGCTAGATTAGGGGTTCTCGGGACATACCTTGCAAGTTAGGTTTTCAGGATATCCACAGTGAAATAAAAGAACATAAGAATAGCCTTAGTGGGTCAGACCAATGGTCCATCAAGCCCAGTAGCCCATTCTCACGGTGGCCAATCCAGGTCCCCAGTACCTGGCTAAAACCCAAGGAGCAGCAACATTCCATTATCTCAGAGTAAGCAAGATTCCAGAACCCCAAATAGTAGCAACATTCCATGCAGAATCCCCAAAGAGTGGCAAGATTCTAGAATCCCAGAGAGTAGCAACATTCCATGCTACCGATCCAGGGCAAGCAGTGGCTTCCCCCATGTCTTTCTCAATAACAGACAATGGACTTTTCCTCCAGGAAATTGTCCAAACCTTTCTTAAAACCAGCTACGCTATCCACTCTTACCACAACCTCTGGCAACGCATTCCAGAGCTTAACTATTCTCTGAGTGAAAAAAAATTTCCTCCTATTGGTTTTTTAAATATTTCCCTGTAACTTCAAGTGTTCCCCATCATTGTGAGCATTCTGAATAGTCAGTAGAACAGATTTGGGAAGCCCTAAATTAAGTTTTGTTTTTCTATACATATCTATGCTGTGAGCACAGTGACAATCTAGGCCATATTCTATCTAATAAGCTTAGAAGAAGTCATATGCTACATAACTTGTATAAGAGCTTGTTAAAAATGAAGGAATGAAAACAAGTGCTTCCCTGACTTTCATGTACTTTCCTCAGTGGATAGAAGAATGTGGGCTAAATAAGCCTGTGCATTTCTCTCAGTGGGCAAAATATTAAGCAGCACTAGAGAATGACAAATGGACAAATTTTTCCCTGTCCCCGCGGGAACTCATTTTCCCATCCCTTCCCCACGAGTTCTCTTCCTTTCCCTGCCCCATTCCTGCAAGCTCCGTCCTCATCTGCACAAACCTCAAACACTTTAAAATCATACGTAGCAACATTCCACAGCTCAGATTGTGATGTCATAATGCCTCATTCCACCAATGCCTGAGCTCCGTCCTCATCTGCACAAGCCTCAAACACTTTAAAATCATAAGTAGCAACATTCCAGAGCTCAGCTTGTGATGTCATAATGCCTCATTCCACCAATGCCTGAGCTCCGTCCTCATCTGCACAAGCCTCAAACACTTTAAAATCATAAGTAGCAACATTCCAGAGCTCAGCTTGTGATGTCATAATGCCTCATTCCACCAATGCCTGAGCTCCGTCCTCATCTGCACAAGCCTCAAACACTTTAAAATCATAAGTAGCAACATTCCAGAGCTCAGCTTGTGATGTCATAATGCCTCATTCCACCAATGCCTGAGTTCCGTCCTCATCTGCACAAGCCTCAAACACTTTAAAATCATACGTAGCAACATTCCAGAGCTCAGCTTGTGATGTCATAATGCCTCATTCCACCAATGCCTAAGCTCCGTCCTCATCTGCACAAGCCTCAAACACTTTAAAATCATACGTAGCAACATTCCAGAGCTCAGCTTGTGATGTCATAATGCCTCATTCCACCAATGCCTGAGCTCCGTCCTCATCTGCACAAGCCTCAAACACTTTAAAATCATAAGTAGCAACATTCCAGAGCTCAGCTTGTGATGTCATAATGCCTCATTCCACCAATGCCTGAGTTCCGTCCTCATCTGCACAAGCCTCAAACACTTTAAAATCATACGTAGCAACATTCCAGAGCTCAGCTTGTGATGTCATAATGCCTCATTCCACCAATGCCTAAGCTCCGTCCTCATCTGCACAAGCCTCAAACACTTTAAAATCATAAGTAGCAACATTCCAGAGCTCAGCTTGTGATGTCATAATGCCTCATTCCACCAATGCCTGAGTTCCGTCCTCATCTGCACAAGCCTCAAACACTTTAAAATCATACGTAGCAACATTCCAGAGCTCAGCTTGTGATGTCATAATGCCTCATTCCACCAATGCCTGAACTCCGTCCTCATCTGCACAAGCCTCAAACACTTTAAAATCCTACGTGTTCAAAGCTTGTGCAGTTAAGGCAGAGCTTACAGGAATGGGACAGGGACAGCGACAAAACCTGTGGGGACGGGGTGGTGAAATTTGACTTCCTGCAGGGATGGGGACAAATTTGTCCCCGTGTCATTCTTTAAGCAGCACATGTCTGTTACCAGATCAGAAGCTGGGCAGTGAATAGAATGCTATGCATGAAATTTGCTTCCTTTATGTCATATGAGAACATCATTTTTCTTGTATTTTGTCTGCTATTAAGGCACACTATTTGGTAGGCTTCCAAAAGCACAAATATATATTATTTTGGAACATGACTGGTGTACCCCCTTCTGATCTTGTTTTCTGTAACTCCAGTTAAGAGTCCAGAAACCTTCTACCATCATGCTTTTAGTGTGTTGATTTCGTTCTGTGTCCAAAGGCTATTTGTAAAAAAAAAAAAAAAAAAAAAAAATTGGGGAAAACTGTTCTAAGAGTTCAAAGAGATCAGAATGTTCTCCTTGTCATCAGGATTCCAGGGGGAGAAAAGGATGACAGTGGTGTTGAGTTTCTGCAGATTTCATGCTGGTTCACGGCTTACGATAGACTTTCATTTCAGCACTGGAGCCAGCTGTGGGGCTACTGGGCACCTTTTCACAATCGGCAACAAAGTCCCACTATTCACCATGCAATAAATGATATTAAGAGAGGAAGAGGGTCTCGGAAACCTGCTTGATTAATCAAGACATTTAACCAAGACTTACGAGGTTTCACGTTTCTATCATCAACCCCGAAAACCCCCCCTCAAAACTTTATTTTCCTTTTTTAAACTGTTTTTATTTTTGAAAAGATTTTTTAATCTCTCTCGTGTTTTTTCATGCAAGGGATCCTAGTTCATACTGCGTGTTTAACACATATAAGACATGCTTTCAATAACAGGCCACACTTATCGTGAATGTTGACGGGACCCGCCGTGCTTGAACTGGCTTCCTCAAGGGTTCTCCCAGGCCGCTGAAATATTCTTATTCAGCCCCCGAACACTATTTATCCCAGGGCTGCCGTCGGCAAAATGGTGCTGAGGGCCCCCCTCCCCCCCAACATTGAGCAAGCTCAAGGGAGGGATCATTTGTATTGTGTTTGGCACTTACAATTAGTTTAAAATTTGGGCACCTATGCATTAGGGCCCTGATCCTATAAATGGCCCCTAGGCTAGGTGCCGCTAGGCAGCCAGATTGGCAGCACTTAGCCGAGATCCGTGCGGAACTCAAAATTGTTTAATTGGTACAGTAATTGACCACACCATTAAAAAAAAAATTTTTAAACGATTAATTCTGAGTTCCTCATAGAACTTGGTGAGGTGCCTACCCGCAAAGTTAGGGGCGAGAATAGGCATGATATGAGTTAGGTGCTGGTATATTAGGTCAGGAAAACCCTGGCCTAATTAACTGGGCGCCTAACATTATGATGTCTACTGATGCCTAATCTGAGTTAAGCGCTGCTGTATAAATAGCGCCAGCAGTTCGCCGATCGATGGCTAGGAGTTAGGTGCTGCTAGGTGCCGTTTATAGAATCAGGGCCTAAATACCTCAAAAGTTTTAAGAGGCACATTACTCCTGGTGGAATTCTGCACAGAAGTTTTGAAAATTCTTCGCACAATATTTCAAAATTCTCCTATCACGAGGCCTAAAATTCCTGCCTACCTTTTCCTCTCTCAGGTTCCAGCCTCCTCAGTTCTCTCTCACAATCCAACTGGAGTGCTTTCTCCCTCTAAATCTCACACCTCTCTCACTTGCACCCTGGATCCTCTCCTTGGCTCCCTAAAGTTTGGCATCTCTCTCTCTCTCCACACTGGCTAAGAATCTTCCTCCATCCCCATCCCCTTTCTGGTCTTGGTCACTCTCTCTACCATCCCCTCCACCCCCACTTGCGTGTCCAGCATCCATGTCCCCTCACCCCCAACCCCACTCCCCCACCACCTCTCTCGCATGCACTCTGAATCCCTTTCCTACTCCCTATAGTCTCTGTCTCTCCACTGGCTAAGAATCACTTCCTCCATCCCCCATCCCCTTTCTGGTCTTGGTCACTCTCTCTACTTGCATGTCCAGCATCCATGCCCCCTCACCCAACCTCCACCTCTCTCGCATGCACTCTGAATCCCTTTCCTACTTCCCATGGTCTGGCATTACTCTCTCCCTCTGCGGTCAAGCATCTCTTCCTTTTCACTCCCCTTTCTGGCCTGGGTTTCCTTCTCACCCCCTTTACTTACGGGTCCAGTATCCATGTCTCCTTCCCACCCTGCTCATCTATGTCCCCTTCTCTTCCCCTTTAGTGCAGCATCCATGTCCCCTCCCTTATCCTCCCCCTCTAGGTCTAGCATCCATGTCCCCTCCTCTCCCCACCCCCCATTGCAATGCAGCATCAGTGTCCCCTCCTCAGCCCCTCTCCTACAGCATCCATGTCCTCTTCTTTCTCCTCCTGTCCCTCATCCATGTCCCCCTCCTCTCCACCCCTACTTGCAGTTCAGGATCCATGTCCCCTCCTCTTCCCCTAACTTGCAGTCCAGGATTTATTTCCTCTCCCCTACCCGTCTTCTCTCCCCCTCTCACCACTATGGGCCTAGCATCCATGTCCTGTCCCCTCCTTCTCCTCTGGGCAGGTCTGGCATCTCTCCCTCTGACTGCCCCTCCTCCCTCCCAGTGGGCCTCCTAGAGCAGTAGCATGCAGCAGAGGGAAGACCCTGGCGAGGCCAGCTGCAAGCAGCCAGTTCACTGCTGCTTCCTTGGGAGTCCCACATGTATGTCTGATCTTACGGAGGGGGGGCAGCGTTGGTCAGAGGGAGAGAGGCCAGACCCACGCGGAGGAGAAGGAGGGGAGAGGGACAAGGGCAGAATGGAAGGTTTGCCCAGAATTCTGCGCGGATGGAGAATTCTGCACTGCACTGTTGCACAGAATTCCACTAGGAGTAGTGGAAAAGAAGTTCCTGAGCCTAATGCCATGGTCTGAAACTGAATAGGTTAGACTCGGAAGTAAGCAAGCTTTTTCCTGGAAGGGGATTTTGAATGCTTGAAATAGCTTCCCCAATGAGGTGGTATCAAAATTCTAGAAATCATGGGACAAGCACAAGAGAATATTCCATTGCATGAATGTGAAGGTAAAGCCAGGCTTCGGTGTCTGCTGTATTCCAGCAGTGAAGGAAAATGGTCAGATTAAGCGGGCCTTGTGCTTTTTATCTGCTGTCATGTTGTATTTCTGTGATCTGTAGATACAGATCTGTAGGTGCAGAATCTCATTTATTCTTTGTGTGATTATATCACAAAATCTGAAAGAAAAGTGTAGCAGTTGGTCATATGCTGTCATTAACTACTTATTCTTCTGTAGAAGATCAGGGTTGGAAATATTAAGCCCTGAGTACTTTATTATAGTTCAGATTTTTTTTTTCTTCTTATAATGAGTTCTCTCCTGAAATGATTAGTGTTCTGTTGACACTCGCATCTATTCTTCAGCTTCTTTTTAAACGAAGCTGGTCAATCCTTCATGCTGTTTTCCACAATAAAGATTTTGAGTGCCAGCATGCCACTGTTCCTTTAAAGTAACACACGCAGAAGCAAATGAGCATGCCTTATCACCCATCTTATCTGGTGCATGCTTAATTGGCAATCCTCCTTTACGCTGGGCTTGGAGCCACTGTTCCTTCTAAACTGCACAGGAATCCTCTTCTTGCCAGTAGGAACTGCTTCTGGCCTGCCCTGCAAGGGCTTCCTTCTGCTGCATCATCAGTAATGCAGCAGAGGGAAGGCCCCAGCGGGGTAGGCCAAGAGCTGCCTCTTCCCTTCGGCCACCACCACTGCTGCTTTGCTTTAAAAGAGACCTGCTCAGGACTCACTGAATTGGTGAGTTTGATTTTTTTGGGTTGTTTTTTTTTTTTTAAGGAAAGTGAATCGATTTGAATTGACAAATCGAGCAGCACTAGTTTGGAGGACTCCCACTCTGTTTAGAGGGAACAGTGCAAGTTGGAGCATGGTTTGGAAGTGCTTTGGATTGATGCCCTCATGTTCCAGATAGCTGTTCATCAGGGGAAATGGGGACTTGGAGAGGGCATATCACAGAACTGGCAGCAGTTGGGAGTACACGTAGTTAACCACATATTAAAGGATGAGGAAGACTGACGACTTGGATTTGAATATCTCCCTGCTTCTGACTGGCCTTATACGTATAGGCAGAGTTGTTATTTATATGCACTTATTCAGCCAACTTAGCCAATATCCAGTTTGGTGAAAAGTGACTCTTAGAAGCAGTGCGTAACAGGTTACTGGGTATTATGATAAGCTCACGAGAGAGTTAAACACTTTTCAGGCAATGGGGTGGGATGGATTTATGAGGGGAGGAATAGTTAAGGGGAATTTACTGTTACTCAAAGATATTAATGAGCATTTTGGAGGCTTGCAGCCTTTTTTGATCTTTCATTATGCTTTTTGTGTACCTTTTTTAGTTGTTTTATATTCCGTCTAGGCTTCAAGTTTATTAAAATTTTGCTAAAACTCTAATCATAAATTCTAAGCGTTTTACAATAAAAAAAGGGAAACATTGAACAGATAAGTACCGACTAGACAATATGTGACAGACATAAAAAAACCGAAAGGAAAGTGGGGGAGAACTACAATTTTAAAGTAAAGAAGACATAGAGGGTAAAAAACAGTAGGAGGTTAGGGAGATCAGATTATTAAACAACCCAGGTGGTCGCTAAACCAATTCAGCAATCGTATGCGTCTTGGAAAATGAAGCATTTTAGATTTCCTTTAAATTTATCTAAATTTTGTTCGGCCCTAATATGAGGTGGTAAGGAGTTCCATACTTTGGGGGGCCATAATAGCAAATGAAGAGACCCGATGCGTACTAATGATTTTCAAGCACGGTATATGAAAGAGATGTTGAGATTTCTGTTCTTCTTCACCACTGGCAAGCTGTCTTGCTAGAAAGCCAAATTTTTCATTTTTTATATAAGATTGATGGTGGGGAGGAACTGATAGCAGTTGTGGAGAAGTGAGATAACATCATGTAGCCTGGTTTAGGACAGACCACCTATTCTTTCCCACCCCTCTTTCATCCTCTTCCCTAGCAAAATGAAACGGTAGAGCCTATTGACCATTACTTGTTTTATCATGGCTAAAAAGTAAAAGTGACAAGCGGAGTGGCTTGTTGGATATTGCCTGCCAATAGGTGTGTGAGTTGTGTGTGCTGCATTAAGAGCCTATCACAACAATCACTCAGTGCAAAATTCTTCTCCAGTGGGAATTCTGATTCCATTTGCTCAAATCGAGTCCGTGGTCATGGGATTCTTCATTATTCCCCTGATAGAATTATTATGTTTTTATATCGTTTTATAACTTATTTTTATAACTTATTTATAATTTATTAAATAGATTTAAAAGTGCATCACTTATCTTAAATCCTTATCGGTTCCCCTTCCCGACGCATTTCGAATTCCTTTTTCAAGGTTGGGGGAACAGAAGATAAGGGTAATCCTACTCCAGTTTCTACTGCCACTAGCTATCAAGAGTTCGAAACGCGTCGGGAAGGGGAACCGATAAGGATTTAAGATAAGTGATGCACTTTTAAATCTATTTAATAAATTATAAATAAGTTATAAAAATAAGTTATAAAACGATATAAAAACATAATAATTCTATCAGGGGAATAATGAAGAATCCCATGACCACGGACTCGATTTGAGCAAGTGGAATCAGAATTCCCACTGGAGAAGAATTTTGCACTGAGTGATTGTTGTGATTGGTATATTGGTTAAGTACAAGTAGTGAGTCAATTGTAGTTGGTAGATGGCATTAAGAGCCTGACAGGTTTGTTTCTTGAGAGCGAGGGAACCATAGCTGTAGCAATTTCTGGGCTTCCAGCCTCTATTGGGTTATAGTGCCATGAGCATTCATTTACAATTGCCTTTTGTTTTTTCTCTAGTTTTATAGCTCCTTCGACTGGCTTAGCCATTGCAATCGGTCCTATGGGGCTTATATGCAACTTGAATCAGGCCAGTAGGTGTCACTGTTACGCAATGATGAGATTCTTTGCTCTCCAGAGTCTGTGTGAACTTTGTGTAACATACATGGCTGATCTGGGAGGCAGAAGCTAGGCTCAGCAATCAAACCCTGAATCTTCTGCACGGCACCACTAAGTTGGTTTCAAGAATTTGCTAGTCTTTAAGTTTCAAGTTCAAGTTTTATTTTGATTTGATGAATCGCTTATTCAAAATTTACAAAGCGAGTTACAGTAAAACAAAAATGAGCATATCTTTCGACATACTAATTAAAATTTAAGTATAATGGGTTAGACAGACAGACTTACAGACACAATGGATACACAAGGAAAGAGGGAATAAAAGTTACAAAAGCTTCCTCTGATGGCTATAGACACTTAGCTGAGATATATAAGTCATAAAATGGAAGTCAGCCTGAGCTGAAAAATATTGATGTGTTTACTGTGTTGTACCTTAAAACCAGAAACATGCAGCGCTTAATATCAAATGTCCAAAGTAAAAGAATTGCTAAAAATTCTTAAAGTATCTCTTGTTTCCTTGGATTGCTGTACAGTGAATATTATTTGTGGGAGTTCATTGTAAGCTGTCGTTCTCCTGCTCACCACAGGGTCATAACAGAGTTGTAAATCAGTTAACTACTAAGGCCTGTGCTAGTATGAAATTGTAATAACAATGGAAATAGAGACAAGTAAACCACCCAAAGGATTCAGTGGTCACAGATACTGGCGGTTTACTTGTTAGGGGGTCAAGCCTTGAAAAAGCTGCTCATGCGAAATGTGTCGACACCAGAATCCCTAGCCAGAGACCACTAAGCTTTAAGCGAAGTATTTGTTAAGCACTTACTTATAACAAAAGATAAAGTAAATTAATGAAAACAAAAAATTGCAGTAAATCTATGCTCTTGAAATGAGTTTAAACTATAGATCCAGTGACGAATAGATACATAAAGCTTAGGGCAGTGAGATGTATTGAGCCCTAAGTAGTGTCGCTGAGGATCTGGAAAATAGCTACTAGAGATGTTTTGATGACAGCTAAAAAGTTAAGACTGTCTCTTGTTTCCATTGTTATTGCTACACTTCCCTTGAAAAGCATATATATATATATATACATTTGTGCATTACTAGTACGAAATTGTAAACATAAAATTTCTCAGCTTGTAGGTCACATTTAATCTCTTTTGACATTTTAAGTTGTGTGTTTCTGAAGCCCTGGGCCTTTTCCATTCTTTTATCTGTTAGTTGATCTCATTTATATAATTCCCCATGGGTCTATATCCCTTTTCTCAGTATGGTGGAAAATCTGCCCTTTCCATTGCAAATGCAAGCAGTGTCTCACTTCTGGTTCACCACAAAATTGTTTCCCACGTACTCACCTTTATAGGACCCCCAGGGACCCCTGAAGAAGACTTTTTGTCCAAACGCGGACCGTGTTGGGTCCTGTATCCCTAGCAGACTAGGTCCTTTAAGGCTCTTATGTGAATGATTTACTTTTATGTGGATGGAATTATTTTATGTGGATGATTTTAGTGTACCTTTGGAACTTTGATACTTTCAAATAAAGTCCATTTGGGAACATCGTCACTCCACAGAGTTTTTTTGGTTTTCTCTGGATTTTCTTCTTTGTGGATGGATATTTTGGGGTCAATTCCTTTTGTTTTTTGCTTGTTGCTTTTCGGTAACTCTAATAGGCCTCTTCCTTGTCATTAGCAGCCGAAAATCCAGTGATTTATGAGTTATGATCATCTACCAGCAGATGGAAATAGCATTAAACTTAGCTCTGTCACACAGGATGTAATGCTCCTTGGTCATAGCACAACACAGAAGAAAAATCCACTGTGGATCAAGAAGCAAACAAAACAGCAAGAGAAGACGAAAAAAAAATACAACCTATGATGATCCAATAGATGAATTTATTGATTCAGAAGGTTGTTCAACATGAATCGTGTTTCGGCCACAAGACCTGCCTCAGGAGTCTAAATATAGAAAATCAAATATAGAAAATAAACACTTAATAGAATTAAAAACGTACATCAATCAAAAAATGTCTAAAGGATAATATAATGAATAAACCAGTGGTAACAGAGATAATAAACCAACTATAGCATAATAAATAATGCACTGACTAAACTATAGCTGATATAAAACATCAAGCCAAATGTATGTGGAATATAAAAATGTTAAATATCGAAATAAAACAAATGTATATAGAAAAGATAAATGAATAAATAACAGTGAATAAAACATCAGGAAAATCAGACCAAATATATATAAATGTATATAAACACCGTTCCAGTGATGGGAAACCCAGTCATAGACCTCTTTACCTCAGTGGACCATGCAAAGTGCACACAATATTGTTCCCTTCGATCAGCATAACAAGACAAGCAATGAGATGAAGAGCTATGCCTTTCTGACACAGTCCTTCAGAAAATCATCTAAGACTCTGTGTATCTTATCCTCATTGCTCAGATGAATGGATTTCCTCTTCTTCTGGACCTTCTCGAAGCTCCTCCATTTCCTCTTTTTCTAGGCCTTCTTGAAGCTCCTCCATTTCCTTTTGGAGCCCACCCTTCTCTCCTCATGCAGCAGAACAATCAAATTCATCCAAACCTAGTGAGCCATGAGTTTTTAATACCTTCTTTCATTTCTCTGTCTTCAATGTACTTAGTTTAAAAATATAAGGAGCAACAGGCTCCTGGCCTTCAATATACTCATCTTCAACATTCCTTTATCAAGTTTCAAGTTTATTAGGATTTTATATACCGCCTATCAAGGTTATCTAAGCGTTTTTTTACAATCAGGTACTCAAGCATTTTCCCTCTCTGTCCCGATGGGCTCACAATCTATCTAACGTACCTGGGGCTTTGGAGGATTGAGTGACTTGCCCCGGGTCACAAGGAGCAGTGCGGGGTTTGAACCCACAACCCCAGGGTGCTGAGGCTGTAGATCCAACCACTGCACCACACACTCCTCCAGATTAAAAAAAAGAAAGAATGAAAGACAGAAACTTAAATTCAACAGGCCTCTGCCAGGACAGTGCCAAGTCTCCTGGTCTCCATTTACAAAAACATCTCCTAAAAAGCTATATTAACTCTGGGGGTGTTAGCTAGTCACGACCAAGAGCTTCACTATCAATATTTCATTCTCCTCTAATCTGAGAATAAACAAAACTGCCTCTTCACAAAGTTAGGATGCCATGTTTCTCTTCACTACAGCTTGTCAGATAGCTTAGATCCAGACACAACTATTAGATAGATTCGGTCGGTATCATTAGTTACCAGTTCGTTCCGATAAAAAATGGTACCTGAACTCCTTTTATGCATTAGGAGCAGTGCCGGCCTGCGCTAAAATAAAAGCTGTCGCAGTTTTGTAAAAGGGGGGGAGGGATAGTGCTGAAAATACATACAATACAGTGTAGAACAGTTTGCGTATGTATACTGCCTAGTGGAGTTCTCTTGCTTGCCTGCAAAATGTTTAACTTTAAATAGCATTTCCATGTCAGTGATCCAAAAGTCAATGAGACTGACTTGGTTTCTTGTGGGTGTATAGTGCTGAATTATAGTATTGTGCTCCCTTAAAAGCCAGTTACATTGCAGTAAAGGTCATTTTTTTTCCCCCTATAATTTCAGGGAGTTTTGAGTATTGCACACTTGGCTACTCTCTCAAAGCCTTGCAGAGTTTATCAGGAAGGAGAGATGTCAGTCTGAAATAAGATATCCCTGCTGCGTGCTAAGCTACAGATTTGTGGACAGATGTGCATTTTTTTTTTTAATTCTCTTGCAAAGGATAAATGGCTTTATAATTTAGCATTACAAACCTGTGAGGAGCATTTCACCTAGGTGAGTTATTTGGCTGTACTGTATTAAAGCTACATAAAAGAATTTCAGTATATGCTGTCTGGAGATGATTTGCAGCATATGAGAATGAACCAAAAATCCTGTTAAAACATTGGTTTTCCAGAGCTTGGGTTGAAGCCCATTTTCCATGTGGTGGGTATGGGAGAGGGCATATTTCAGAATTAACTTTATCGCTGCCCTTGCCACCCCTGGAGTGGAGGAGAGGCTTAATGGCTAGTGCAGTGGCCTGAGAACTAGAGGAACTGGGCTCAGTTTTCAGTGCAGCGCCTTGTCACTTAACCCTCCATCGCCCCAGTACATATATATAATACTGTTTCCCTTAAAATAAGCCCTGATGTGTTTTTTGAACCCAAAATTAATATGACACACTTATTTTCGGGGGATGCCTTATTTTTTATTTTTCATGTACAGCAATCAACTCTCTCTTCCTCTTCTCTACCCCAATTCTTCCTCTTTCCTTTCTCCCCCCCCCACCCCCATGTGCAGCATCTTTCCTCCCCTCTCACCCATCCCCCCTGTGCAGCAGAACCCCGCCAACCCTCCCACCATGAGACTGAGGCCTCCAAAAACAGCGGCGGCGGCGGCAGCATTCTGAATGGGCTGCTTCGTGGCCTTCCCCGCTGGGTCCTTCCCTCTGCCGCTTCAGTGACGTGGCAGAGGGAAGGCCTTGGTGGGGAAGGCCGCGAAGTAGCCTGTTCAGAGTGCTGCCACCGCTTTAGAAGGACTTGGAGAGAAGGTATGTCAGGTCTCACCAGGGTGGGGGTTGCTGAATCAATGAGTCTGATTTTTTTTTTTTTTGCGAATCGGGCAGGGATGGAATCAGGGAGTGTCGGGGACATTGGTGGGATTGACGAATCGGGCAGGGATGGAGTCGGGGAGTGTCGGGGACATTGGTGGGAAGGGGCTTCGAGGGTCGATCTTAATTAGGGCTTATTTTTGGGGTAGGGCCTATATTAGGAGCATCTTTAAAAATCATGCTAGGGCTTATTTTTGGGATATGTCTTATTTTCAGGGAAACAGGGTATGTAAACCACTTTGATTGTAACAACAGAAAGGTGGTATATCATATCTTATCCCATTTCAGCAGACAAATAGAGGACTTTGGTTTCCTTTGCTGTCAGGCCACAGTATGAACAGAAAATATAGTACAAATTCATGATTATTTTTTACTGCATATCTCTTTAAGTGTAGGTCTGGGAGAGCCATCAGAATTTGTTCCAGACCAACTTCAGTTATTGCAGTAATGTTATTGCTCAAAGGGTTTTATGCATCACAACGCTGAGTTTTAATTGGTTTGCTGAAAGCAATGGATAGCAGCCTTCTAATTGAATGGCATAAAGCAAACTAGCAGGGACTGTGGATATTAATAAATACTCTCAGAGCTGTTTTCCCATCGAGACCAACCACATCCTACCAGGAGAGGGAGCGTTGTGCCCCATATGACCAGCACAGAAGCGGCTGGAGACAGTTGCATGACTCAACAAAACGTTTAGCAAATCCAGTGGTAAAACGACAACAGCTGCAGCTTGTCTGTGACTGATTTGCAGCTACATCACAGATAAAAGTTGAGGTTCCTGGCAGCAGACGCAGAGCTATGAGCTGATAGGGCTGGAAGCGATCTTCCCACGAGTTGGCTTCATCTGCACACTTCGGCTCTCCTCCATGGGCTTCAGGGCAAAGTCACGCTGGCGGAAGTTTCTTCTTTGAAAGATACAGCGGAACAAGGTTTCTTTATTTTCCAAAAAGTATAGCTGGCAGACTTGCAGGCCTCATTCTGCCAACAGTCTTTGACTTGTAGTTAAAGGGCTTTAACTGTGGGAGCCCATGCACAAAGCACTTTTTCCCCAGTTCGTTATAGGATACGGTTTAAGTGTGCACGTGTTGTCTTTAAGTTCCTTTATGGAATATTTGACCTTTCAATCCCTTTATGTTGGAATGCTACTAGATCCTGTTATTCGAGGATTACAGAGAAAACCCAAAAAAACTCTGTGGTGTGACGATGTTCCTAAATGGACTTTATTTGAAAGTGTCAAAGTTCCAAAGGTACACTGAAATCATCCACATCAAATAAATTCATCCACATAAAAATAAATTCATCCACATAAAAATAAGTTATCCATATAAAAGCTTAAAGGACCTAGGGATACAGGACCCAACACACTCCACGTTTCAGCAAAAAATCTTCTTCAGGGGTCCCTGGGGGTCCTATAAAGGTGAATACGTGGGAAACAATTGTGTGAGACACTGCTTGCGTTTGCAATAGAAAGGGGATTACAACAATATACTGTTTAAATTATCATTTCCTTCTTTTAGAGGACTCAAATGTGCTGGGAAGCTTAGTAAATCTACGGCATTTAAACTGGTTGAAATTTGGAATAGGCTTCCTGACTGTCAGATTGATAGGTCAGTTGCAACAATTCCGGAAAGATCTAAAAACTTAGGGCTCCTTTTACTAAGGTGCGCTAGCGGTTTTAGCTACAATGCTGCGCGCTAAACGATAGAGCTTGTGTTAGTATTTTTCATTTAGCGCATGGTTTGTGCAAGCTGAAAACGCTAGCGCACCTTAGTAAAAGGAGCCCTTAGTTGTTTACCCAATATCTGAAAAGCTTACCTGCTGAAGCACTGTAGTAACAGTATATTTTATTCTTTTAGTCTTTTAATTTTACATCTTTAATTTTAATTCCAGTGCTGGCTCTGGAAATGATACACTAATAGTACATCTCTTACAGGCCTACTCTTATGCCATCCTAATTTAATCAATTGTGAACCGAGTCGAGCTCCTTCGGGAGATGACCCGGTATATAAACTGAAAATTAGATTAGATAAACACAAAACAGGAAAAAGCCCTTCAGTACATCAGACCCCTATAGCAGTGTCTCTGAAACTGTATGCCATGGCACAGTGGTGTGCCCCGAAGAGATTCCAGGTGTGCCACGAGAGATTCCAGAATTTTACTTTTATTTTTTAAAACTTCCCTTCATAAGTATACACTAGAATAGATGACATGTATGTCGTGCACACAGGAGTCTGTCAATGTTATGAGCGTGTGTGTGTGTGTGTGTAAGGATACAACTGCCCAGACAAGCATCATTCTTTGACATGATTGGTTCTTGAAAACGGACAGCAAATAATTTTATTTTTAATTTTTTTATGCAGTGGTTATCCTAACTTGAGTAACAAAGAAATCAAGGCTTGGATTTTCAGCTCTGACAGAAATTAAATCGAAAAAAAAAAAGAGAACGACTGCAGATGGTGGATGATGGAATGCATGTTTGCTTTTTGACTCTCTAGCTGCATTTTGAGTTAATTTGCACTCAAAAACAAACACATCCATCATATTGATTAGCAATTCTATTCTATCTACTTTAGTTTCTCTGTTGTATCCCCATACATAGCTGAAAGAACTTTGAATAAATAAGTCTCAATTTTAATTTATTATTGGTTTTGCAATTTTATAATTTATTATAATGTGCCGCGAAAAACATTTACTCTGTTTAGTGTGCCGGAGCTAAAAAATTTTGAGAGACACTGCTCTATAGTAATGGTTTATAGCCTGTGAAATGATGCTTGCGTGGGAAGAGGATTTCTGAAATCAGTGCCAAAATGTTTCCCAGATTTTTAGAAAGAAACAAAAAAACAATGTGGAGAAATGATGTTCCTGAGATGGACTTTATTAATATTAAAATAATATTAAAACTTGGCAAACCACATAAAAACCTCTAGGACGCAGTCTGCTGAAAAGCTTTGGACCCTGGACCCCTGAAGAAGACATTCTGTCGAAACATGGACCGTGGGTCCAAGGTCCAAAGCTTTTCAGCGGACTGCGTCCTAGAGGTTTTTATGTGGTTTGCCAAGTTTTAATATTATTTTAATATTAATAAAGTCCATTTCAGGAACATCATTTCTCCACATTGTTTTTTTTTGTTTTTTCTTGGATTTGTCTGTGGAGATCATTGGGTCAATTCTCTTGTTTTCTTCTAGATTTATAGGAGCACTGTGTGGTGTGGGTTATTTTGTTTGTTTGTTTTTAATTCAGAACACATGACGACGTCTGCTTTTTTGAACCCCAAATATCATTAATCCACCTTTTACAAAAGCGCAGAAGAGGTTTTTTTAGCACCGGCTGGCACGCTGAATATTCTGCACTGCTCCAAAGGTCATAGAGTTCCTATGAGTGTTGGAGCAGCGCAAAGCATTCAGCGTGGCACTAAAAAACTCTTCCACACTTTGTAAAAGGGGGGTAAATTTTGCTTGGATGCTTCTAAACTTAAAGAAAATACTTTTCGTTAATTACTGCTCTGTGCTTCGCTAGATAAATTTAGGGCTAGATTCACTAATTTAGGGATAATTCACCGATTGTGTCCTGACCACTTTGCGACACGATTGTTCCCCGACCCGATTCACTAACCTTGGCGTCGATCAGCCTCCGATCCGATCCGCGCTTGCAAATCAGGGGGAACGGCATGCAAATTTAGGCAGGCAGCGATTCACTTTAAAAAATGAGGAACACCGACCGGGCTGGCCGCTCAAAAAATAAGCGACTGCTGAGGACCAATCGCTCAGGTCCTTTCTGACTGCCCTGCTCTCTGCCCTGACTCTCCTCTTGCCGCCTTGCTCTCTGCCCCGACTAACTGCCCTGCTCTCTGCCCCGACTCTCCTGCCCTTCCCCACAGTGCGAGCCCGTGGTTTTAACCCGCAGGTTTAAAAGGGAGGCTAAGCACACACGACTGAAAATGAAGTTATCTGATGGTGAAGCAATGAAAAGACGAGTGAAGTAAAAAAAAAAGTCCAAAACTCTGTAATCATGCGCAGACTATCTACAGGCAAAGAAGATGGCCTGTGCATGCATCGGGATCGCTGTTCAGCGATCCGTGCGGTCGGTTGGGGGCGTGATTACGATCGCCCCCATTTGCATGTGGGCGTTTTCTGAATCAGCCCCCTGGCAACGGATCAGACCGGATCGCTCACGGATCGGATCAGATCCGTGGGCTTAGTGAATCCAGCCCTTAGTTCTCAGCCACTGTGTTTGTGATCTTTCTGCTTTTTTGGCTTCATTCCTGATTGCCTTGATTTTTTTTTTTTTTAGGGTCATATAAGGCATGAAACTGGATATTTATATCCCTGTACTATGTGCTCCCCTTCCCTGGGTCCTTTCCTGCTTTTACCTGTCTCGGGGTGCTGCTGCCTGCATGGGCTTCTGATAAAGATGAACATAACAGTACCTTTGATTACTTGCATTTAAAGTGGAAAGGAGTTATTTTAAAATATTTTCTGTTCTTTTTTTTTAAATTTCATTACTGAAGAGATTTCTGCTTAAAATTTTAAATGAAAACTTCTCCCTTTCTGTCATTTTTGGTGAAATAATAGTAAAGGGGGAGGGGGAGTTACATGGAGAGCAAAGACCGAATTAAAAAAAAAGTTTAAACTACTTAGAATCATTCGATTTGCTTTCTATAAGTGCAATAAAAAAATTAATTAAACTGACTTTGAAGCAGCATCCTACTCTCTTTGTGAGCTTGCCAGACTTGCAGGTGGAGACTAAGCAAATCTGCTTGTCTTTCCTATGTATGCCGGTGCAAGAGGGGAGCTGATCAGTGTACTCTTCCATTCCTTAGATTTCCAATGCATACAAATCTCTCATGAATATTCATAGAGGATAACCTGGCAACTAGACTGGCTGGGGGTCTCCAGGGACAAATTTGGGAATCGCTGCTCTAAAATTGTAGTTCTGAGACCCCCCTGGCCAGAATATACACCCTGTATATTCATGAAATAGATTTTATATGAATCATGTCCAGTGTATGCAGTTTATCTCCTGCATATTGTAGGTATCTTGAAAATTGACTGGCTGGGAGTCCTGCAGGGCAAGTTTGAGAAACAATGCTCTGAGGGGCAAGGGGCAGAAGGAAGGTGGACAATGAACGCAGGAGCCTAAAGCCTTGGGTTTGTATCTGCTGTGCTGCTACTGAAGTAGCTACTACTGAGATCCACCAGTAGGTCTAGAACAGGGATCTCAAAGTCCCTCCTTGAGGGCTGCAATCCAGTCAGGTTTTCAGGAATTCCCCAATGAATATGCATTGAAAGCAGTGCATGCACATAGATCTCATGCATATTCGTTGGGGAAATCCTGAAAACCCGACTGGATTGCGGCCCTCAAGGAGGAACTTTGAGACCCCTGGTCTAGAAAGACTGCGAACTATCCTGAAGCCCTGAAGAAAGGCCTCTGAGCCCAGATTCTCCAGCTTAAACCTGGAGCATTCTCAGGTATGGAGATGTGCCGCTGATTTATTGTCAAGGGGCTGCTGTCAGCTGTGCACCATTTCAGTGACATACTCTTGTTTTCATAAAATAAGGTGCTCTTGGGAGCCCCTTCCAGTACTTCATTGTAAACATATTTGTAAGTGTTTTAACTGGTGATGTGTGTAATTGATATGGCACATGGTCTACCGTTTTGCTCTTAATGAGAGGGATTGAATAGGCTGTCGGAGGACTGAAAAATTGCTCTGGGTAGATTCTTGTAAATCTAGAAGATTAGATTTAGCTACTGTAAATATAGAGGCTCCAAATGATATAGCATGATTTAGAAAGAAAGGTATGTGTCTGTCAAGATATACAATACGAGATGTATGCACTTTTTTCAGCCCTAGCCCTGCCCACTGAAATAGTAAGGGAGAGTGTGGCGCAGTGGTTAAAGCTACAGCCTTAGCACCCTGAGGTTGTGGGTTCAAACCCACGCTGCTCCTTGTGACCCTGGACAAGTCACTTAATCCCCCCATTGCCCAGGGACATTAGATAGATTGTGAGCCCACCGGGACAGAAAGGGAAAAAATGCTTGAGTACCTGAATAAATTCACGTAAACCTTTCTGAGCTCCCCTGGGAGAAAGGTATAGAAAACTGAACAAATAGTATGAAAAGTTTCTGGTAACCAGAGCTGATACTGTGATGTCACAATGCCTCATTCCTCCAATAAGAGCCAACCTCATCAGTGATGTCACAATGGCTTGATTGTCCTTTACTTGGCTCACTTCTAATACATTTTGATTTCCCGAGTGTTGCAGTGGTTAAAGCTACAGCTTCAGCACCCTGGGGTTGTGGGTTCAAACCCACGCTGCTCCTTGTGACCCGGGGCAAGTCACTTAATCCCCCCCATTGCCCCAGGTACATTAGATAGATTGTGAGCCCACTGGAACAGACAGGGAAACATGCTTGAGTATACTTGAATAAATTCATGTAAACCGTTCTGAACTCCCCTGGGAGAATGGTATAGAAAATTGAATGAATGAATGAAAAAGTACTTGTGTACCTCCATACACGTTGGTATATATTTTCAAAGGGAAATTTATTGCATAATTTGCAATTAATTTTCAATAAGCTGCTTAAGAGGCAGTTCTGTGTAAGCTATTTACCCGTTCCCCTTATTAAAAATGTTTTTAAATGATTTTCCAAACTAGAAGAAATTGGTGAAAACAAGGAATGTCAATTTTGCTAGGGTACTTTTTGACAGACTGGGCTTCAGGGAAATGACAGAAAGCTTGATGCTTGAAAACAAGGTATTGTGTTAAGGGAGCAAAACACAAGAACATGGAACCAAGCAATTAATCCGTAGCACGTAAGGAGCGAGAGAGAGAGATTAGGCGTTTTAATTAATTTATCCCCTTCCTCATATTTTTACCTTATTTGTTTTCTTTCTTTACTTATTGTTGTTCATTCCATGTTCCCTTGTGTGAGGTCTTTGTCTGCATTCAACTATGTTTGTTCAATAAATGTTATACATACTATCCCCTCCTTTTTAATTATTGTACATGGCTTAGAAGTTTGGATAAACGATTAATCAAATTTTAAAATAAACTTGAAACATTATCGAGTTCCAAGAAACTCATTTGGAGATCAGGAATATATTGCAGAAGGATTGAGAAATAGTTGAGGTGCGGGACTCAAAAGAACATCCACCATTACCTATAGCTATAGCTCTACTAGACGCTGCATGTCAAAGCAGCTCCTGATTGGTGGTGCCCTACTTTAGTGCAGGAAGAGGCAGTCGGAGCATACCGCGAGTGATTTCCTTCACTCGCCGGTGCTCCGGCTGCTCTCTCCTGTCTCCCCCTCTGAAAACCGTATTCGCGGTTTTTCAAGATTCACGGGGGTTTCTGGAACGGAACCCCCGCGAATATCAGAGGAGTACTGTACTTAAGTGATCGGGAATGATTAAAACAGATATGGGTTCTGAACCTAGCCAGCAGATTAACCATTCCCCTTAACTGTATCCATGGCATCCTGTGTGTCTTTCTGTTTAGACTGTAAGGGCTAGATTCACTAAGCAAACCGATCGTGTACCGATCGGTTTGCCAGCCCTTTGTGACCCGATTTCCCTCCCGCAGTATTCACTAATCTGTTTTGAGATCCAATTCTGATCCACGCATGCAAATGAGGAGAACTGCACACAAAGTAGGCAGGGACACAATTCACTAAACAAATTTGCCAATTTGACTGTGCTGGCCATTCAACCCAAAAGCGACTGCTGAGGACCAGTTGCTGAAGCCCTTTCTAACTGCCTTCTGCCGCCCTGCTCTCAGCCCTGTCAGCCCCGATCTGCCTGCCTGCCCCAACACTGCCCTGATCGCCTGCCTGCCCCGACTCTCCCATTCTTCCCCGCAGTGTAAGCCCATGGTTTTAACCCTCAGGCTTTAAGTGGGTTAAAACCACTGGCTGTAAAAAAAGTTTAAAAAAAGAAAAAAAAAAAAGGGCTGGGCCGGAGGGCCAGCACATACGCAGATTATCTAAAGATGGTTTGCGCATGCGCAGGAATCGTTATAGAGCGTTCCTCCGATCGCATGTTGCAGTTTGGTGAATTCGTCGGACCTGCCTGGATCGGGCCCGGATCGGGTAGGTTAGTGAATCTAGCCCTAAGTTCCTTCGAGCAGGGACTGTCTTCTTCGTGACTCTGTACAGCGCTGTGCACGTCTGATAGTTCTATAGAAATAAAAGCAGTAGTGGAGTTAAAAGCATCCTCAAAAAGGGGGACTTTTAGCCTAGATCTCAGTAAGACCAAAGACAAAAGCTTGACATACTGACTTGGGAAGTCTGCTCCAGGCATATAGTCCAGCAAATTAAGAGTCTGGAGTTGGTAGTAGAGAATGACATGGGGACAAATTTGTCCCCGCAGGAACTCAATTTCCTTGTCCCGTCTCCTCAAGTGTTGTCCCTGTCCTATTTCTGTAAGCTCTGCCTTAACCACACAAGCCTCAAATGCTTATGATTTTTGAGGCTTCTGCAGATGAGGATGGAACTTGCAGGAATGGGGCAGGGACAGGAAAAGAACTCGCCAGGACGGGAAAAATTTGTTTCTCGTGCCATTCTCTAGTTGGTAGTAGAGAAGGGTACAGATAAGAGAGACTTAGCTGATGAACAAAGTTCCTACAGAGGGCTGTAGGGAGAGAAATTCTGATTTGATTTATTGATTTAATGTACCGCTTTTTACTATAAGTTTTAATGAGTGGAAAGATACCGAGGAGTCAATAAGAGGAGTTTGAACTATGTGGAAACGGATAGGGACCCAATGAAGTGACTTGAGAGGTCTAATGTGAGCGTAGTAATACTGGCAGAACATAAGTCGTGCAGCAGAATTTTGGAACAGATTGGAAAGAGATGGTTTAGTGGGAAACTTACTTCTTACAGGTTGCAGTAATATAAGTGAGACACGATAAGATTGTGGATAAGAGTTTTAGTGGTGTGTTCAGAAAGGATGAATTTTAGTGATGTGTTAGGGAAAGAAACAACAGGTTTTAGCAGTCTTAGATATGTGTAGAGAGGCATCAAAGATTGACCCCCAAGGTTACAAGCTGATGAGACAGGGAGGATGAGAGTGTCTTCCACAGAAATAGAGTATAGGGGAAGAGGAGAGGTGGGTTTAGGAGGAAAGATCAGAAGCTCAATCTTGGCCATGTTCAGTTTTAGATGACAGTTAGACATCCAGGTAGCAATGTCAGACAGGCAAGCTGAACTTGAGTCTGAATGCCTACTGAAGTTCTGGTGTAGAGAGGTCCCAAGACAGATCCCTGAGGTACACTGGAGGAGGATCCACCAGAGCATACATTAAAAATACAACGAGGGCGATAAGAAGAAAATCAAGATAGAACAGAGCTCCTAAATCCAAGTGAGGGTAGCATATCAAGGAGTAGCTGGTGATCAACGGTGTCAAAAGCAACACATAGATCAAGAAAGATGATGATAGAATAGAGGCCCTTGGATGTGGCGAGGAACAGGTCACTGGAGGCTTTTGCAAGGGCTGTTTCTTTTGAATTTAGAGAGCAAAATCCAGATTGTAGTGGGTAAGGAATAGTTTGAGGTGAAAGAAAAGACAATGGTGAACACATTCAAGTAGCTTGAATTAAGAAAAGGAGGAGAAAGATTGGGCAGTAGGGTCTAATGAAGGTTTTTTTTGAGGAGAAGTGTAACCACACATTTGAAGGCATCAGAAACAGTTGTAGTGGAAACTGAAAGATTAGGATATGACAGAAGGAATGATGATAGAAAAGAGAATACTGAGTAGATAAGTGGGAATGAGATCAGAGGAATAAATAGTGAGTTTGGAGGAGGAAAGATGATGTGCAGTTTCCTCTACAGAGATCTTAGTAAAGGAAGAAAAGGTGGCAGGGTTGAAGGAAAGTTGAGACTGGAGTGGGGGAAGGAAAGGTGGAAGTGACTTGATTGAAAACTTGATTGAACCTTGTCATGAATAAACTCAGTCATAGGCTGGGGAGAAAGTAAAAGGGTGAGGTTTGAGGTAAAGACACTTTGAGGAGAGAGTTCAGCAAGGCAAAGAGCGAGGGTTAGAGCCAAGAGAGTTTATCAAATGGATGTAGTAATCTTGTTAGCAAGTGAAAGAACACACTGGAAGGTCATCAAGAATTTGAAATTTGTAAAGACAGCATGGGCATGGGATTTTAGCCAAAGGCATTCAGCAGATCGAATACAGGAACGTAGGTTGTGGATTCTGGAGGTCAGCCAAGGCCGGTGTTTGATACACTTTACAGAATAGAGAATGGAAGGAGTGCAACTGTCCAGAGCAGAGGAGAGAATAGTATAGGAAGAGACAGCCTCATTGACAGACTTGGATAACATAGTGGATAAGAAGAGATGAAATGGGGGAGGGAATGCAAGGGCCAGTAGTTTGAAGATTCCTAAATGGACTGCGGGAGATTGGATGAGAAGATTAATTGAAGATGTTAATGCAAGAAACTTAAAGGCATAACAGAGGTGTTATTAACAAGGATGAAGGTTTGAGAAAGAAGTAAAGCCAGAAGTAAGTCAATGAAAAGGAGAAAAAGGGGTTGTTAAATACAGAGAAGTAGTGGTGTGAATAGATGGATGGAATGGACTTCAGAGGAAGAAAAGCGAGATTGAATTAGAAGAAGGGTTGAAATCTAAAGGTAAGAATAGCAGCCCACCACCACCTCCATGGCCAATTGGGAGAGGTATGTGGGAGAAAAGGTAACTTCCATGACACAGGGCAGCAATTGAAGCAGAGTATTCAGGACAAAGCCAAGTCTTGGATCAAGCAGATGGAAAGCATGAAATATAAAGAGGTCATGAATATAGGCAAGCTTGTAGAGACAGTGGAAGTTTCACAGGGTACATGAGAGAGACAAAGAAGAGGAAAGGAAAAGTACAAAAATAAGATTGGTGGTGTTGTGATGTGACTTGCATGGATAGGATGAGAGTTGATTTAGAGGACCAGAAATGGGGTTAATATTCCCAGCAGAGAACTGGAGAAGGTACAAGAAAGTACAGAGAAGAGTAGGAGAGTCATGATGACAGCAACGAAGATGAGATGTATTCAGAATGCAGACGGTTGAATGAAAGAAGAAAATATTGAACCTTGAGAGCTGAGAAGAAGGTAGAAGACAAAAGGGATGGTGAGGTGATCAAAGCAGAAAGTGGACAATGTGGTCTTGAGAAATGCACTGGTTTGAGATGGGGAAATAGATTGGGAAAAGTCAGTATCAAGAAGATAATGTAGTGGAGCCATTGAAAATGGAAAATAAAAACCTGTGGAAATAGAATGTCCTAAGTGCCATTAGGTGGCCGGTGAGAGCACTGTGCAGCAGGAGTGGAGGCCCTGAATGGGTTGGGGTGTACTTGGGAGTCACCCCAGAGAGTGCTAGGAGAAATATGCAAATGGACTGTAAGATCTCCTCTGCATCTGGTAGGCGGCTGGTGGGAGCACTGTCAGCAGGAGTGGAGGTCCTGGGTGGATTGGGGTGGACTTGGGATTTATCCCAGAGAATGCAGGGAGTAATATGCAGATGAGCAACAAGACCTTCTTAGCACCTGGTTGACAGCTGGTGGGAGTGCTGAGCAGCAGGCGTAGAGGGGCCTTGAGTGGATTGGGGTGGACTTGGGAGTCACCCTGGAGGGTACTGGGAGATATATACATGTGGGTTGCAAGACCTTCTCAGATATATTACCTCCATACCCTGTGAGTGGAGAGATGAGTTCTCTTTGGTACTGTAAAAGTATTATAGAAAGCACCTCCAGTAAATTTGAGAGAGAGGATTTTGATTTTTGAATTTACATTGTCTTATAAGTTTCCCCACCCTTGTGCATTTTGTTGTCTAAAAAAAAATACAATTCAAAATTCAGTAAAACACACTTCTCCCTCCGTATTCGCTGTGATAGGGGATTAACAGAACCGCAAATACTGAAAAACCGCAAATAACTTTTTTATATGTTGTTTGCTGTTTTCTATTAAAAAACATCGTGAATATGGTGAAACTGCGAATAATATGTTGGGAGACCTGGCCTGTTCCTGAAGGGAACATTGAACAAAGCACATTGAACAAAGTGCTGGGAATCAGCGATTTTTCTATGCAAGCTGATGTAATTTGGGGGAGGAGCCAGCAAGCTAAAAACCGTGAATAATCGAAACTGCGAATGCTGAAACCGCGATTACGGAGGGAGAAGTGTAGAAGTTTCTTTCCCTGGTCTACGAAGCATATTCTATACTGTTTCCACTTTACGGTGAGATTCCTGACAGTGCTCTGAGAGATATTCAAACATTTAGAAATTTTTGTATAGGCCTCCTATAACTTTTAGCAGCTTTGTGTTTTGACAAGTGTAGAACTTTGCTTCAAATTCACTTCATACAACAGAAACAACTTGATTCATCATTAAGAAGAATTTTAATCAGCTCAGCTTTTGTAATTGGACACAGGTGAACTCTGTAACTTAAAGGCTTTGTTACTGCAGTTTTTGTAAATGAAAATTGGGTTTGCTTTGACAAAGAGCGTGAAGACTAGTGAAATCAAAACTTTTGCGGTTTTTTTAAATTCTTCATTACTTCATATATTTTTATAGTTCCTTCCTATACTTTTTTTCCTCAAAAATAAAAAAAGATGCTAGTACAGTGGTGCCTCACACAACGAACTTAATCCGTTCCAGGAGCAAGTTTGTTATGTGAAACGTTCGTTGTGTGAAACGCGTTTTCCCATAAGAATACCTGTAAAACAAAATAATTCGTTCTGCAGCCCTGTTGTCCCATAAGAATACCTGTAAAACAAAATAATTCGTTCTGCAGCCCTACATTTCCCTCCCTCCACCTCACCTCACATGCAGAGCCTGCCAGCCTTCTCCCTCACCCAGCCGCACGATCTCAAAAAGCTGTGCACGCGCAGCTGCTGGAGTTGATCAATGTTCTCCTCTCCTGCAACTTCCGGTTTCCGGTTGCGTCAGAGGAGAAGATTGAACAACAGAGCATGCGCGCATGTGCTGCTCTTTGAAAGTGTGTGGCTGGCCGAAAAAGAAAGCCGGAAAACTCGGTTTTTAAGGTAAGGTGGAGGGAGATGATGGAACACTGCATTCAGACAGGAGGGTGCTGCTGTTCCCGGCTCACATTAGAAAGCGGCGAGAGTAGTTCCGCCCCCCCCCGGGCCCCTCGGGCGACTTCGTTGTGTGAAACGAAGTTCGTTATAGGGAGCAAGACAAAAAGTTCGTTATGCGCAGCGTTCGCTGTACGAGGCGTCCGTTATGCGAGGCACCACTGTACTTACATACAGGATCAACCTGTGTGGATGGGGTAATTCTGTGTCTGAGCTTTTCTCTGCCCCCACAGTTGCCACACCACTCATGCAACCAGCCACAGGATGAAAAGGTCATTCAAATATTAGCAGCAGTCCCTACATCACCAACACAATTGTTGGGGGAAAACAGAGCAAACAGGATTCTCTACACTGAAACTACCCTACCTCAGTTACATACACTGAACATGAATAGAGCTTATTACATTAGAGATTTCTTTTCCGCCATTACCTTGCGGTTCAAGGCGATCACGAAATACGTAGAAACACGATGGCAGATAAAGGCAAATGACCCATCCAGTCTGCCCATCCGGAGCATCCACTATCTCCTCCTCTCCCTAAGAGACTATTCCACGCATCTGTCGCCCTTTCTGTAAAAAAGAAAGAAGTTACCACAAATTAGAAGTAAATATGTGCGACTGGATGCCCTGTCTTCCTATTCGGCAACCAAATGGCAGATGAGAATTAATGTAGACAAATGGGGGAAAAATAATCCAAATTATCGTTACCTGATGTTAGGTCTACCTTGGGAGTCGGCACCCAAGAAAAAGATCTAGGTGTCGTCGTAGACAAGACACAATTCTTCTACTCAGTGTGTGGTGGTGGCCAAAAAGAGCAAGCAGAATGCTAGGAATTATTAGGAAAAGGATGGTAACTAAGACCAAGAATATTATTATGCCTTTTTATTGCTCCATGGTGCGACCTTACCTTGAGTATTGCATTCAATTCTGGTCAACTTATCTCAAAAAAGATATAGCGGAATTTTAAAAAAGTTCCAAGAGAGACCAAAATGATAAAAGGGGATGGAACTAAAGCTAAAGAGGTTAGGGAGACAGCCGAGGGAAGATATGATTGAGGTCTACAAAAACCTCAGTGGTGTAGAACAGGTAAAAATGACCCAGCATGGCTATTCTTATGTAATTGGAAGTCCCAATCAGTGGCTGAGCCCTAGTGCACCCCCTTCCTCACCACAAAATTATAAACTTCATTGAGTGTACCTTGCCCCCTCTTTTACTAAGGTACACTATGCTTTTTAGCACGCCATAAATATTAGCGCACGCTAATCACGCGCTAAATGCTAACGCGTGCATGTTATCCTATGGACGCATTAGTGGTTAGTGCCCGCGTTGATTTAGTGCACGCTAAATGCGCGCTAAAACGCTTAGCGCACCTTAGTAAAAGAGGGCCTTAGTATTTGTATTTTTTTTAAAGAGTTTTTGTCGCTGTCCCTGCCCCATTTCTGTACGCTCTGCCTTAACCGCACAAGCCTCGAACACTTATGATTTTAAAGTGTTTGAGGCTTGTGCAGATGAGGACAAAACTTAGGCATTGGTGGAATGAGGCATTATGACATCACAGTCTGAGCTCTAGAATGTTGCTACTTAGGATTTTAAAGTGTTTGAGGCTTGTGCAGATGAGGACAGAGCTTAGGCATTGGTGGAATGAGGCATTATGACATCACAAGCTAAGCTCTGGAATGTTGCTACTTATCAAGTTTAAGTTTCAAGTTTAACCTTTATTTGATGAATCGCTTATAACAATATCTAAGCGATGTACAATTTAAAAACCATCAGAATGAGGTAATACATTTAGTTTACAAAAATCACTTAAAAGACAGACAGAATTGGACGAACAGGAAGGGGTGGGAAGGAAGGGGAAAAGTTACAATTTTGTTATATGTTAGAATTTGACATCAAAAGGAAAGCACATTGGGTAGTAATGGGTTAGGATGAGATGAGAAGAATATAAGAACCTAATGATTTTAAAGTGTTTGAGGCTTGTGCAGATGATGACAGAACTTAGGCATTGGTGGAATGAGGCATTATGACATCACAAGCTGAGCTCTGGAATGTTGCTACTTAGGATTTTAAAGTGTTTGAGGCTGGTGCAGATGAGGACGGAGCTTAGGCATTGGTGGAATGAGGCATTATGACATCACAATCTGAGCTCTAGAATCTTGCTACTTAGGATTTTAAAGTGTTTGAGGCTTGTGCAGATGAGGACGGAGCTTAGGCATTGGTGGAATGAGGCATTATGACATCACAAGCTGAGCTCTGGAATGTTGCTACTTAGGATTTTAAAGTGTTTGAGGCTTGTGCAGATGAGGACGGAGCTTAGGCATTGGTGGAATGAGGCATTATGACATCACAATCTGAGCTCTAGAATCTTGCTACTTAGGATTTTAAAGTGTTTGAGGCTTGTGCAGATGAGGACAGAGCTTGCAGGAATGGGGGCAGGGATAGGAAAAGAACTTGCGGGGACAGGAAGATTAGTTCCCCATGTCATTCCCTATTAATTACTATCTTGAAGGCCCATCTTGCCTCAACTAGAGATTGTGCATTTTTTTAATTTAGTTCCACGGTTATGAAATAATTTGCCTTTAGACTTGCGAAAAGAGGAATCATATAAACTTTAAAAGATATCTAAAAGCGCACTTTTTTCAACTGGCTTTTTTAAATTGAAGAAATGAATTTGGGATTGCTTTCTGTATTTATGTCATCATGAATTTTTTTTAAGAATATTTTTAATTTGTATTAATTACCGTATTTTCACGCATATAACGCGCGTGTTATATGTGTTTTTACAAACCGTGCATAACCTTGCGCGGTATACGCGTGAGCGTGTTGTACAAAATTTTTTTTACATAGTCCCCCCCCCCCGACGTCCGATTCACCCCCCCCGCAGGACTGCTCGCACCCCCACCCCGAAGGACCGCTCGCACGCACCCGCACCCCCACCCCAAAGGACCGCTCGCACGCGCTCCCACCCGCACCCGCATCCCCACCCTGAAGGACCACTCGCACGCACTCCCACCCGCACCCACACCCCCACCCTGAAGGACCGCTCGCACGCACTCCCATCCTCTTGCCCCAGCCAACCGCGGCACCCCCGACACGATCGGGGCAAGAGGGAGCTCAAGCCCTCTTGCCCCAGCCAACCGCGGCACCCCCGACACGATCGGGGCAAGAGGGAGCTCAAGCCCTCTTGCCCCCCCCCCGACACGATCGGGGCAAAAGGGAGCCCAAGCCCTCTTGCCCCGCCGACTCCCCAACTCCCCGACAATATCGGGCCAGGAGGGAGCCCAAACCCTCCTGGCCACGGCGACCCCCTACCCCCACCCCGCACTACATTACGGGCAGGAGGGATCCCAGGCCCTCCTGCCCTCGACGCATACCCCCCTCCCCCCAACGCCCGCCCTCCCCCAAGAACCTCCAACCGCCCCCCCAGCCGACCCTCGACCCCCCTGGCCGACCCCCACGACACCCCCACCCGCCTTCCCCGTACCTTTATGTAGTTGGCCGGACAGACGGGAGCCAAACCCGCCTGTCCGGCAGGCAGCCAACGACGGAATGAGGCCGGATTGGCCCATCCGTCCCAAAGCTCCGCCTACTGGTGGGGCCTAAGGCACCTGAGCCAATCAGAATAGGCCCGGGAGCCTTAGGTCCCTCCTGGGGGCGGGGCCTTGGGCACATGGTCGGGTTGGGCCCATGTGCCTCAGGCCCCGCCCCCAGGAGGGACCTAAGGCTCCCGGGCCTATTCTGATTGGCCCAGGCGCCTTAGGCCCCACCAGTAGGCGGAGCTTTGGGACGGATGGGCCAATCCGGCCTCATTCCGTCGTTGGCTGCCTGCCGGACAGGCGGGTTTGGCTCCCGTCTGTCCGGCCAACTACACAAAGGTACGGGGAAGGCGGGTGGGGGTCGGCCAGGGGGGTCGCGGGTCGGGTGGGGGGGCGGTCGGAGGTTCTTGAGGGGGCGGTCGTTGGGGGGAGGGGGAGTTTGCGTCGAGGGCAGGAGGGCCTGGGATCCCTCCTGCCCGTAATGTAGTGCGGGGTGGGGGTAGGGGGTCGCTGTGGCCAGGAGGGTTTGGGCTCCCTCCTGGCCCGATATTGTTGGGGAGTCGGCGGGGCAAGAGGGCTTGGGCTCCCTTTTGCCGCGATCGTGTCGGGGGGGCAAGAGGGCTTGAGCTCCCTCTTGCCCTGATCGTGTCGGGGGTGCCGCGGTTGGCTGGGGCAAGAGGGCTTGAGCTCCCTCTTGCCCCGATCGTGTCGGGGGTGCCGCGGTTGGCTGGGGCAAGAGGACGGGAGTTCTTGCGAGCGGTCCTTCGGGGTGGGGGTGCGAGCGGTCCTGCGTTGGGGTGAATCGGACGTCGGGGGGGGGGGATCAGGTTTTCAGGGTGGGGACAGGACTTCAAGGGGGAGAGGAGAGTCGGGGCGGGCGAGAGGAGAGTCGGGGCGGGCAAAAGGAGAGTCGGGCGGCGACGGGAGAGTCGGGCAGCATGCGCGGTATACGGGTGTGCGCGGTATATAAAAATTTCTGTACATAGATTTGTGTTTTCCGCGCGCTATACCCGTGTGCGCGTTTTACACGGGTGCACGTTATCTACGTGAAAATACGGTAGTTAATTTTATTATTGATATTTGATTGTCATATAATTTTATGTATTTGGGAAAAAAAGAGGTTTCTTTTTTTTCTTTCTTTCCTTTTCTATTCTTGAATGGAGTTCTTTTCTAAATTACTTTGTAATATATATTGTGAACTGCTTGGATCCTTTCTGGCAATTATGCGGTATATGATGTTTTTAATAAACATAAACATACAAGTCCAAATCCCTTTCCCTTCTTATGTTCCTTATCTTCTGTTAGGGCCTTGTCTTCTACCCCCTCCCTCCCGCCCGCCTCCCACTCTAGAATCTGACTAGCTGGTGAGAGGGAATTCAAATCTGTTCTGTCTCCTCTGTTTCTTTGGTTTTTTTGGGGGGACACCTGAGCAGTTTTCTTCTTCTGCCCCTCCTTTATCATGAGGTGTCACAATACTATTTGCACATGGCTTAAGCTTTTTGCTTTCTTCCATGCTGTGGCCCAAGTGACATGCAGACGGGAAGTGTGCTTCTACCATGTGTCTACACCAGTGGTCTCAAACTCAAACCCTTTGCGGGGACACATTTTGGATTTGTAGGTACTTGGAGGGCCGCAGAAAAAATAGTTAATGTCTTATTAAAGAAATGACAATTTTACATGAGGTAAAACTCTTTATAGTTTATATATCTTTTCTTTAACAGTTAAAAGGAAAGATATATAAACTATAAAGAGTTTTACCTCATGCAAAATTGTCATTTCTTTAATAAGACATTAACTATTTTTTTCTGCGGCCCTCCAAGTACTCTATTTTTTCTGCAGCCCTCACATTTAAAGTTTAATATCTTTTCTTTCTCAAAACTGGCTCATTTCAATCACTATATTGAAAATAAAATAATTTTCCCTACCTTTGTTGTCTGGTGACTATTTTTCTGTGCTTTCAACTATGTTTCCAGGGCCTTCTTGTCCTTTGACTGTTTTTCTCTCCGTCTTCACTTTCTGCCTTGCATCCATCTTTGGCATTAACTTAATGTTCAATTTTTCTGCTTTCTTTTCAAAATCTATGTTTCCATGTCTTACCTTCCCTTCCTATCTCTCTCTTCTTCCGTCCTATTTCCATAGTCTGGCATCTCTTTCCTTCCTTTCTCTCCCTCCCTCCTTCCTTCCCTTCCCCCATGCCCTGGCATCTCTTCCTCCCCCTCCATGATCTGATATCTCCTTTCCTTCCCTCCCTCCCTCCCTCCCATGAACTTGGCTTTTTCTCTTGTTCCTCTCCTCTCCCTTCTCCTTCCCTCTCTTTCCCCAATTGGGTGCAGCAGCAACACCTTCCCCCTTTCCTGTGCAGGAGAGGCATTTCTCTTCCCTTTTCCCTCCCTCTCCCTTTCCCTGTAAAGCAGCAGCATTTCCCTAGGGTCCCTCTTTCCTATGTAGCAGAAGCATTTCTCTTTCCCCTTCCCTTCCGTTCTCTTCCTTGTGGGGCAGCAGCGTGTCTGGCCGGCTCATTCCGTTCAAAGCCGCGGGTGGCGGCTACTTGCGAGATCCGCGCCTGCGTCTGAAGCCTCTCTGATGTTGTGATGTCAGAGAGGCTTCCAATGCAGGAGTGGATAGCGCGAGGAGCCGCCAACCCGCGGCTTTGAACGGAACGAGCCGGCCAGACATGCTGCTGCTGCTCCAAAAGGAAGAGAAATGCTGTTGATCGCATCCAGACCACGGGCCGCAAATAAAACCTGGAGAGCCACATGCGGCCCGTGGGCCGCGTGTTTGAGACCGCTGGTCTACACTGTGAAAAAGGTCCTGTTGTTTGGGGGGGGGGGGGTGTTTCTCATTGAAAGTGTAGAGTACACTTCTCCCTCCGTATTCGCTGTGATAGGGGATTAACAGACCCACAAATAACTTTTTCATATGTTATTTGCTGTTTTCTATTAAAAACCATTGTGAATATGGTGAAACCGCGAATAACATGGTAGGAGACCTGGCCTGTTCCTGAAGGAGAGGCAAAACACAGTGAAGAAAGTGATGGGAATCATCAATTTTCTCTGTAAACGCTTGGAATCTGCGATTTCTCTATGCAAGCAGATGTAATTTGGGGGGGAGGAGCCAGCAAGCTAAAAACCGCAAATAATCGAAACCGCGGTTGCTGAAACCGCAAATATGGAAGGAGAAGTGTATGTTCTGTAGTTCAGTGAAATTAATGCATTTCTAGTTGTAATTTTTAGACATCAAAATATGAAAGTACACAAGGGTATGACGGCCTTCATTCACAAGGCATTGTATGAATTATGCCCAGGGCAAGGTAAAGTCAAGTACAGTAGGCAGATCTTCAAAACTAAGCTGGTACTTAACATAATACAGGGCAAAGTGACATTCCCAGAGTCACAAGCTTGACTTTCTTAGTTGTCAGCCCACTGCTCTATTTACTGGTTCATGCATGCCTATCTGCAAAACAAGTGCATTTGGAGACTCTGTCCTCTGAGAAAATAGGAAGCTAAGAGTGCTTTTTTGTAGGTACCATATTTGTTAATAGTATGAATTAAGGCACACAAAGCCGGTTGAGAAAAGCTTAATTAGATTAAACAAGAGTGTTTTTGCCTTGAGCTAACAGGATTGTAATTTCCCTACTGTATTCCAATCCAGGGGTAATATCCTTCTCTTAATTCCCAATGTCTGCAAGTGTTTTTTCTATATAGTATACTCTAATATTTACTGTATCATTTCATCAGGGTATATTGGAACAATCTATTCTTAATTTAAAAATGTATCTGAAATGCAGGATAAATAAGGTTTAAAAAAAAATAAAATATATATATATCTTAAATATATTTTCCTTGAAAATTGTAGTAAAAATATTGTTACAGGTCCTGTTGACATTTGAATCAAAAGGTAAAACAACCAGATAGTACTTTTTAAAAATGTTTGTGCAGGATCAGTTGATTTGATTTGTTGATTTGATAAATTCACGACACACGCTGCCAGAAGTTGTTCTAATGTGAAATGCCATTTCCCTAACTACCTCTTTTCTCTGATTCTCTTTATTCTGCTTACATGTATTCGACAACTTTACATTGTAACTATTTCGCTGATTGTCCAGCTCTTCTTATTGTGAATCGCCTCGAACTAAGAACATAAGCAATGCCTCCGCTGGGACAGACCTGAGGTCCATTGCGCCCAGCAGTCCGCTCACACGGCGGCCCAACAGGTCCAGGACCTGTGCAGTAATCCTCTATCTATACCCCTCTATCCCCTTTTCCAGCAGGAAATTGTCCAATCCTTTCTTAAACCCCAGTACTGTACTCTGCCCTATAACGTCCTCTGGAAGCGCAATCCAGGTGTCCACCACACGTTGGGTAAAGAAGAACTTCCTAGCATTCTACTTCTATGGCTTTGGTAGTATATAAGAATAAAATTATTATTATTCAGGTATTTAAGTATTTTTCCCTGTCTGCCTGTTGGGCTCACAATCTATCTGATGTACCTAGGGCAATGGGGGGATTAAGTGACTTGCCCAGGGTCATAGGGAGCAGCGTGGGTTTGAATCCTCAACCTGAGGGTGCTGAGGTTGTAGCTTTAACCCCTGCGACACACTCTCAGATATAGTATGGTAGAAGATAGCATGGCAAAACATAGTTAACAAAGCATGGTAAAAACATAATATGACAAAACATGGTATGATGAGACATAGCACGGTGAGCATAGTACGGCAAACATCATAATTACCAAAATATGTCTAAAGTAGTTTGACACGACTTGCCAAAATGGTAAGGTTGTCATGCGTGATGAATCATTGCATAGAAGACATGTAGCGGCAAACTGTGGCAGGCATGGCATGAGAGATCGTGGTATGGTAGGCATAGTATGGCAAACACAGTATGGTAAATATGATGTATAGTATAGTGGGTAAAAAGCTAGTGGTCAATACGGATGGCGTTGACAAAATTAGGGACTCGGCCTTGAGAAAGTGTACCTTAAGAAGGATATGGTGATACTCGAGAGGGTGCAAAGGAGAGCGACACATCCGATAAAAGGTATGGAAAAACTTTCATATGCTAAGAGATTAGAGAAACTCGGGCTCTTTTCCCTGGAAAAGTGGAGACTTAGAGGGGTTATGATAGAGACCTACAAGATCATGAAGGGCATAGAGAAAGTGGAGAGGGACAGATTCTTCAGCCTGTTGGGAACCACAAGAACAAGGGGGCACTCGGAGAAATTGAAAGGGGACTGGTTTAGAACAAATGCTAGGAAATTCTTTTTCACTCAAAGGGTGATGGACACCTGGAATGCGCTTCCGGAGGTTGTGATAGGACAGAGTACATTACTTCGCCGCCGTTGTTCGCCACCTCCACCCCCCCCCCCGTGTACCCTTTCCCGGCGCACACGAAACCCCATTGACCCTCCCACCGCGAGACGCACAAACCTCCGGCTCCAGCAGCGGCCGCATCACACTAAAGACGCTGCTTCACGGCCTTCCCATGCTCTGATTTCCTCTGCCGGGCGTGGGGATATGATAGAGACTTATAAGATCATGAAGGGCATAGAGAGAGTAGAGAGGGACAGATTCTTCAAACTTTCGAAAAATACAAGAACGAGAGGGCATTCGGAAAAGTTGAAAGGGGACAGATTCAAAATGAATGCTAGGAAGTTTTTCTTTACCCAATGTGTGGTGGACGCTTGGAATGCGCTTCCAGAGGGCAGAGCACGGTATTGGGGTTCAAGAAGGGATTGGACATGTTTCTGTTGGAAAAAGAGATAGAGGGGTATAGATAGAGGATTACTGCACAGGTCTTGGACCTGTTGAGCCGCCGCGTGAGCGGACTGCTGGGCAAGATGGACCTCAGGTCTGTCCCAGCAGAGGCACTTCCTATGTTCTTATGGCGAAACATGTGGGCAAAAGAAGTCCCTACAATGACCACAAATCAAAGCTAAGTTCACTTTATAATGATTTCTAAAAAAATTTAAACACTTGGGAATATTTAAATGATATGTTATTTAATATAAAAAGATATTAAAAAAAACAATTGATTAAGATATAAAATTGATCCAGGTAAGATTCTGCACATCAAAGTAAACGTTATGATAAAGTTTGAACATGGAGTGGTGCATCTGAGGATCAATATAGCATTCTGAGAAGCTTGATTCGAAGTTTGGATCTAGCCTTATATTATTTTATGAATTGAATGCTTTATAGAGATTTAGTGCTATTGTTTGATTAGTATAGTAGGGCAACATTTCGAAAAGAAATCAAAACCCTGTTGTTCAAAAAATTTATCAAGAAATCCTAACATCTCCAAGACTATCCCCACTCTTGTAAATTTCCCATCAAAGTCTCAACCATGTAAACAGCACCCTAATTTGTAATTTTCCTGGAAATGTCCAGTTATCTTCTTTTGTAATCCACCTAGAACTGCAAGGTATTGGCGGAATAGAAGTCACTAATGTAATGTAATGTAATGAACAGTATTTCATTAATGTGGAAGACCATTGTATGTGAAAACATGAGTGGGAGAGTTCAGGGTATGTGTTTTGAGGCTGACTTGATCACACCATATTCTGTGGTACCATTGGAACAAAAGGATTATAACCAGCATTTCTGAATAGGAAACAAATATTGTCTGTGGACATCCAGCTTGTCCACTTGATTTTTCAGCCTTCATTAAAAGGCAGCGATGGGATAGGACGATGGGAATAAATAGACATATTTAGAATAAGTGGTAAAAAAGTTACCAAAGTCTTGATATGTGCCTTCATTTTGAGTAGCTCTGGTCAATGTCATGGTTTGTCTGGGACAGGGGTCAGCAACCTTTTTAGAATAGCCATTTTCTCCTAAAATGATTGACCCAAGATTTACTAAGAGCCGCAATGGATAGAGAAGCGGGTTTCAGATATGATTTTTAATGTGATATGGGTATATATGCATATTCTGAAATCTCTTTAGCAGGATAGAATTTGGGGGTCAGAAAAAATTTTCAGCTCTCCCCTTACCCATCATTGGCTGAAAAACCTTCCTGGTTTTATATTTTACTTTCCAGTCAGTGTTTAATGGCATAAAACACATACTTAACATACTCTTTCACATCCACTTTCAGAAAAAAAATTGTGAAATCCATAGTCCAGAAGCTTTAAACAAAACCACCTGTTAATAGTAAAAAGCATTTATCTTTAGATGTCTTGTTTGTAGTTTGCTGTATATACTCAAATATAAACTGATCTGAATATAAACCAAGGTAACCTTTTTCCCCCCCAAAAAGGAGGAAATGGTTTATCACCAGATGCTGATGCTCTGCAAAAGTGGTAGCTGATAAAGATAATAAACAGGGCAGGCAAATTAATTTTTGTAAGGGGAATAAGGGATGGATCTAGTAACTTGACCAGTTTTCTTCTGCTCCTTCGGACTGCTAGCCAGATTATAGGACCAAAGGCTACTGAACCATAACACATTATTTGCTGCTCCCCCTATATCTCTTCTACCTTTTTATGACCGTCTTTGTTGGAGGAAGACTTGTAAGGAACCAGAGGCACCGACTCTTGTTGGAACAAGAGTGCCTCCCCACCTGAGGGCTGTGAATGCTGCTTCTGCGGGCTTCCATCTGTTACAATGACCTGAAAATTAATAACGTGACCATTTATTTTTTGCCTCAAAACGATCCTCCCCGGACCCCAATAAATATAGTCCAAAATATAGACAGCAGGTATAAATTCTTAAAACTGACACATTTTGATCACTAAATTGAAAACAAAATCATTTTTCCTACCTTTGTTGTCTGGTGATTTCATGAGTTTCTGGTTGCACTTCCTTCTGACTGTGCATTCTTTCTTTCTTTGTCTGTCTCCATGCCCCCCTTTCTTTTCTTTTTTCTTTCTCCATGCCTCCTTTCTTTCTTTTTCTCTCTCCCTGCCCCCCTTTCTTTCTTTTTCTCTCTCCCTGCTCCCTTTCTGTCTTTCTTCTCTCTCCCTATCCCCCCTTTCTTTCTTTCTCTCCCCATGCCTCCCCCCAAGCCACCGCTGCTGCAGATTTCTCTAAGCTGACACAGCAACAGATCAGGTGCGTGCATCCATGACTGCACAAGCCTTCCCCCTGACGTCAATTCTGACGTCGGAGAGGAAGTTCCGGGCCAGCCAGGCAATGATTGGCTGGCCCAGAACTTCCTTGTGCAGCCACGGCTGCAAAAGCACCTGATCTGTTGCTGCATCAGAGAAATCCCGTGCTTAATGATCACCTGTCCCGTTATCTCCACGCACAGCTTCAGGACGCTCTTTCTGAAAACGGGACATTTTAGCGTCCCAAAGCTATGTTTGGGGACAACGGGACAGGCGATCTAAAAATGGGACGTATGGTCACATTAGATATGGGGGAACTGGCAGTGAACAATGGCTTCCCGATGAGAGCTGATTAGGAAGGAATTGAGGGATAGGAGTTGTAAGGAGTTAAAATAAAATCTTTAAAACACGAAGCATTTTATTTCTTGTGCTGGAGTTGATGGTAGGTTGTGAAGTAAGCTGACAAAGACTAGCTGAAACATTTAAGCAGAAGAGGAGAAAAACCCTGCAGCTTTTATTTCCCTACCCTTGTTGTTCTTGGCTCAGAGTCTCTTCTTCTGAACTTCTGGCGTCCAACTGGTAGGACCTGAAAGTTGGTGGTTAACAAGTGCCTGTGTAGTTAGCTCTGCTGGTGTGCGATTGTCATTGCACTGTGTTTTTCTGCAGCAGGGCTTTCTAGAGCCATCAGACTGTCTGAGCCTGTGGCAATGAGAACTACCTCCAGGTTCCCAAACGATGACATGTTTTTAGTTGCTGGCAGTCGGCTCCTCTCCGTAAGTGGTTTTATTTTCCCGTTTTATGGCTTTGTCCAGCAGAGGGATGGGATTTTGAAAGCTTTATGCATTGGCGGGCTGTGCTGGGTGAATTTGTAGCTTTCTAGATAAGATGAAAATACCATTTAGTTGAGAAACTGAAAGCAAGAAAACAAAACACAAACCCACCCCGGAACAGAACATAGCAAAGAAACAAAGCAAAACTCCCCACCCAGATCTGAGAGAGAAATCTTTGGCATAACAGAACAGATATATTTGGGCTCTTGACGGGGAATTTGTTAAGTCTGCTTGTTGCTGATCTTTTGCAATTTGCCAGTTAGAAGATAAAATAGCAACAGGGGCCCGTTTCCTACCCCAGCACCTTTGAAGCCAGGTGGCTGCTGTTTGTTTCAAAACACTGGAGGCTTTTGCTTTTGCTCTGCTAAGTCTCGGGTTATGTATTGCAGGCTTTGCTCCATGTGGTAGTGTGCTGGTGGTTTTTCTCAAGATGTGATCGTAACATTACATGTGTTTTTTTTGTTTTTCCTCCAGAGGAGGATTTCCTAACTTGCCGTTGGCTCAGCATGTCGTTAACAGAAAGCAAAAACAAACTGCTTGTGAGCCCTGACCAAACAGATAGCATTTGCCAAACTTTTTTGGCCAACTCCCCTTGTCTGTATTTGTCCAATTTTGTATCTTATGATGGGGGAGGTGGGGGGGATTCTCTTTCTCTTTCATCCTTCCTAGTGTATTTATTTTTTCTGCTATCAGAATTGTGACTGGTAAGCCATAAGGATGTGCATTGTTTTAGAATTTATGGAAAGTGGCAACATTTCTCATGTCATTTTCAAATGAAAATAGGAACCTCCCCCCCCCCCTCAAATAAAATGTAGGTTTCACGCGTCTTGCAAAGTGCACATGCTTTCTGAAAGTCTCCACTCTTAACACACAATAATGCCCCTTCCCCCCAGTTAAGAAATTCCTGTAAACAACAGGACACAAACATTTTTGGACTGCACACCCCTACCCTCTGGCAAGACAGGTTTACCGATGCCTATCAGTTTATCCTGGAATATACACATCCACAGGCTCATGTACCTGTTTCAAGCTTTTTTCAGATTTCTACATTTTCTGAGTGTGATATCCAAAGTAAAGGCTGACCAAATTTCAGTTTGGGGCTTCAGTGCTGAAATTGGTTCAAAATCTGGATTCTGCCATTTACTCATTTTAAAAATTTCTAACCCGCCTAAACCTAAGCGGTTTACAAAACAACATAATCGTTAACCCTGTTTATATTAGTGGCCCAACAAAAAGCATGACCACTCTTTACTCTGCTCCCCCCTACCCAAAGCCACCAGCCTCCCATTGCTTATCTATCCACAGGACACTGCTGGGCTATCCATAAAATATTGGGACATTGAAAACAGAGGATCTTAATTGTTTTGAACTGTAGCAAAGGGGCCCTTGTATTAAAGCCTGAGTTAGTGCTAATGGACATTAGTGCACCTATGGCTTGCCTGATTCGCCAGTTCAAATCAATTAACTTATTCACGTCATTCTCTGAAAAAATTTGGACTCACCGATTCAGTGATCAACCCCTTCCCCTCAACCCAGTGAGACCTGGCATACTTCCGGGCCTCCTAAAGCAGCATCAGCGGTGGTGGCCGATTAGCAGAGGCAGCACTTTGAACAGGATGCTTCTGGTCTCCCCCACCGGGGCTTTTCCTGTGCCATATCAGTGATGACGTCTCTGATGATGTAGCAGAGGGAAATCCTGGTGGGGCAGGCTGCAAGCAGCGATGCCTCTGCTGGCCAGCCACCGCCACTGTTGCTGCTGCTTGAGGAGGCTAGAAGGTATGTCAGATCTCACGGTAGTGGGGGAGCAGTCGGGAGGTGCTGCTCAGGGGAATAGAAGGGAGGGATGGAAAGCTGCTGCACAGGGAGGTAGGAGAGATAGATGGAAAGTTACTGCACAGGGGGGAGAGGAGAAAGAAAGAATTGTTGGACATTAGGTGGAGGAGAGGAAAAGAGAGATGCAACAAAAGAGGTAGAAAGGGGTGAGAGTGAAAAATTCTGCATATATGATAGAGGGGAGGGAAATATCCATGGAGAAGAGAGAGGGAGAATGTTGGACATAGGGTGGAGGGCAGGGAGAGATGGTGCATGAGGAGAGAGAAAGAAATATTGTGCATGTTAAGAGGGGAATAGAGAGGTTTGACCCAGAGCACAAGACAGAGAGAAAGAGAGATGATAGACAGTGGAAAAGAAACAGAAATGTTTGGATATGGCAGTGGAAGGGAAAGTGGATGGTGAGCACGGAGAAAGAAGAAATCGTCAAATGGCGAGTAAGTTAACAGAAGACCAACAGAAACCAGAGCCTGGGACTAACATGATTTGAATAATAAAATGATCAGACAACAAAAGGCAGAAAAAAAATATTTTCTGTTTTGTGATTATAATATGTCAGATTTGAAATGTGTATCCTGCCAGAGCTGGTGTTGACTGCGACCATGAGCTAGGATCTAACAGAGGAAAAGTTTGGGGTTTTTTTTGTTTATACCACAGCACTGGCATGGGGTTGGAGAGGGAAAAGGGGGGTAGGGGTGGGATGGGTGAAGAGGCTACAAAATAAACCTGCTAGGATATTTGGGGGGAAAAAAAGCCTGATTGGGTGAGAAAATCGAATAAGAAAATGGATTCAATAGGCCAAATCAAATAGAAATTTTTTTTCCCCTGAATCGGGCATTACTAGTGCTGTATGTCCTATTTTATACCTATAGACCAAGTGGCACTTAGGGCTCCTTTTAAAAAGGTGCGCTAGCGTTTTTAGTGTGCGCTCGCCAAAAAACTACCACCTGCTCAAGAGGAGGCGGTAGCAGCTAGCGCGTGCTATTCCATGCGTTAAGGCCCTAACGCGCCTTCGTAAAAGGAGTCCTTAGTGCAGGGGTAGGGAACCGGTCCTCGAGAGCCGTATTCCAGTCGGGTTTTCAGGATTTCCCCAATGAATATGCATGATATCTATTTGCATGCACTGCTTTCAATGCATATTCATTGGGGAAATCCTGAAAACCCGACTGGAATACGGCTCTCGAGGATCGGAGTTCCCTACCCCTGCCTTAGCGCATGCCATGCTTTAGTAAAAAGGTCCCTAGATTCCTTAAAAATGTGAATCCTTATTTTAGTAGGTAAGTCTGTCTAGCAAACAGCACTGCTCTGTGTTTTAAATGGATACTGTTAAGTCATTCTTGCAGTTCTTTAAGTTGCTGATTGTAATTCCCTTGAACTTCTAGTGGCAGACATTTTTTGCAAGATGGATTCCCGGTTGCAATATGAACAGTACCATCATCTGGTGGCATAAGCAAAAAGGTCCCATTGATGTGTTCCAAATATGGCCTCTGTCTTCAGCTCTGAGAAAGTCTGGGCAGCTGCCAAAATGATTTTTTTTAAAAATTCTTCATAGTAATAAAATTGAATACTGAAAGAAACGAGATTTGTGGCCTCTAGCACTGAAGCAGGAAGTGTTGCACACTTCATCTCTAGTAGTATTAGTTTCCTTGTAACTGCTTAAATAGTTAAACTGGAAAGGACCTCGCGTGATCTCGCAGTTCAGTGTACACTTCTCCCTTCGTATTCGTGGTTTCAGCAATCGCAGTTTCGATTATTCACGGTTTTTAGCTTGCTGGCTCCTCCCCCCAAATTATGTCAGCTTGCATAGAGAACTTGCTGATTCCAAGCGTTTACAGAGAAAACCGCCAATTCCCAGCACTTTCTTCCTCGTGTTTTGCCTCACTTTCAGGAACAGGCCAGGTCTCTCCCCCACCATGTTATTCGCGGTTTCACCATATTTACAGTGGTTTTTAATAGAAAACAGCAAATAACATATAAAAAAGTTATTTGCGTTTTTTCTGTATTTGCGGTTCTGTTAATCCCCTATCACAGCGAATACGGAGGGAGAAGTGTACTTGCCTTCAACACAGAATGGAAGAAGTCGACAGAGGATATAGTTCAGAATGTAGGAAATCAGGAGTCAGCTAATTCACACCACCAGTAATATTTTTAAAAACCTATTTATGCTGTGTGTACTTTTCCACCTTCGTTTTTTTGATGGGTTTTCTTCTTTGCCTGCTGATTATACCTGGTTCTAAGTTTTCTTGCATTGTATGTGCCAGGGTAAGGAATTATTTATCTTTTTGAATCCTGCTGGCAGCACCAAAGTGTTTTGTTGTCATGTATGCAGTTATATCAGCCATACAGAATTCTTGGACTTATCTCATGCTTTTAACCCCTCAAACAGAGCAGAGTGCAAAGCTGTGGAGTTTGCACACCAAACCTTCAACTCTGACTCTTTTTTTTTTTTTTAATTGTCTGACTCCAATTCTTGCTAAGTGTAGTAACTCTTAAGATAAATTTGATTGCTTACACCTAAGATATTTCTTTTTGTATAAAATAAGGACTAATAGATCACAAAATACGTTTGTTTGAAGTTTGAACAAAGAACCTAACTCCCCAAAATATAAGTATACAATGATAAATTTAAGTTTTTGTTTTAAAGCTGGAGTTAGAAGTACATTTTTAGTGACTCTGATGCCACAGCCTTGGCATGGTGTCTTTTCTTTTGGTAAATTCTAGTTAAAAAAAAAAAAAAAAAAAAGACTTTGGACTTGGAGGTTAAGATGTACGGTGTCAGCATCTATGAGACAAACGTGGTTTTTTCTTTTACATAGAGCTTTTTGGACCCCTGTTCGTTTGCAAAAAATAGATAGTTCTAAGTCTAATAGATGTTGGCACTGTCATCTTGAAGCTGGGACATTAGATCATCTTTTATTCTATTGTCCATTTATTTTATCATTTTGGAAATCAATTTGGCCTCAAATTAATAGGATGCTAGAAAATCCGGTAGCCTTGACATATGATACTATTTTATTTGGAACAACTATGAGAGCAAGAAGTCAAATCTCGTCAGATAACAAGAAGCTTTTGTTTATTTTAACTGGAATAGCAATACAACAAATAACATACAATTGGAAAACATATGACAGGTTAAATTATAATTTTTGGTGGAATTCTGTGTGTCATATATACAAAATGGAGCTCACAATAGCAACGCAAAAAGGTTATATTAGTAAATTTCAGAAAATCTGGGGACCGTTAACAGATTTTTGTAATGAATGATTAACTTTTCCCATGTTAAGGTATTTGATTAGGGGGAAAAGGGTGGGTTTTACTTGTTGTTATTATATAATACATGAGTATTTCAATAATTTCACAGTAAGAATAATTTTATGATTTATTGAATAGGGAGGGAGGAGGAGGGACTATTAGATTCAATAAGGATGATATAAATGTTAGATTTCTTTCATAATATTTAAAATATTATAGAATTTTAATTTGTAATGAAATGTTAAATTTGATGCTTATATGAGAGTTAATCAAGTGTTTATCTTTAAGTTTTAAATGAGTTTATTTGCTACACTTGTTGTAACAAACGAAAATGAATAAAGAATTAAAAAAAAAAAAAAGAGAGAGAAAATCTTCATATCACTCTGACTTGGAGGGCCAGAATAAGGTGAGCACCAAATATTTTTTTAAAACTTGAATAAGAGCATAGAGCTGCCATACTGGGACGGACCAAAGTTCCATCAAGCCCAGTCTCCTGTTTCCAACAGTGGCCAATCCAGGTCACAAGTATCTGGCAAGATCCCATGAAAAATAATAATACACTGCTGAAAAATGTAATTACACAGAACACCATCTCCATCTGAACCATTATATGTATACCATAACATTACAAAAAAATATAAAATATGTAACTTCAAACATGACAATTATAGCCCGATTAAGCAAAGTTGATTATTTTCAGATGGTAGTGTAGGCAAAATAAGATAAATCTATCAATTTTACAGTATTACCCAAGAACCCAGATGGCTTTCCTCCATAATTTAAACATTTTCTAAATGTCTGTTCTAAAAGTCTGTTTCCCAAGTCATTCATATATAGTATCTTAATTTCTCAAACATGGCTTGTTGAATTATAACATACAATGAAGATATTAACCCCTTAGATCAGTGGTCTCAAACTCAAACCCTTTGCGGGGCCACATTTTGGATTTGTAGGTACTTGGAGGGCCGCAGAAAAAAAATAGTTAATGTCTTATTAAAGAAATGACAATTTTGCATGAGGTTAAACTCTTTATAGTTTATAAAACTTTCCTTAAACAGTTTTACCTTATGCAAAATTGTCATTTCTTTAATAAGACATTAACTATTTTTTCTGCGGCCCTCCAAGTACTCTATTTTTTCTGCAGCACTCACATTTAAAGTTTAATATCTTTTCTTTCTCAAAACTGGCACATTTCTATTACAAAATTGAAAATAAAATCATTTTCCTACCTTTGTTTGGTAATTTCATCAGTCTCTGGTTGCACTTTATTCTTCTGACTGTGCATCCAATATTTCTTCTCTTCTTTCAGCCTCCTGTATGCTTCCTCTCCTCCAGACCTCATTCCCTCCCCCAACTTTTTCTTTCTTTTTCTATGTCTGTCTTTCTCTGATTCCTTGTCTCATTTTTTGCTTTGTTTCTGGCTCCTTGTCCCCCCCCTTCTTTCTTTTTTCCTTCTGGCTCCCTGTCCCCCCCTCTTTCTTTTTTCCTTCTGGCTCCCTGCCCCCCCTTCTTTCTTTCTTCCTTCCTTCCTGCCCTCCCCCATGCCACTGCCGCCGGGGAATAGGCTGCTGCTGCTGCTGGCGCCATCGGGAACAGGCCGAGAGCTCCACGGGGCCGACCAACTCTCGCTGCCCAACATCAATTCTAACGTCGGAAAGGACGGAATGGGCAGCCAGGCAGCGATTGGCTAGCCAGAATGTCCTCTCGACGTCAGAATTGAGGTCGGACGGCGAGAGAAGCAGGGAGATCAAAGAGCATGGTGCCAGCGGTGAGAAGGGAAGGGAAGCAGTTGGGCACTCCTGCTCTAGACGAGCCGCGAGCCGCACTCTTTGAAGAACAGTGGAGGGTGACCAGTTGTGCGGACCGCCCCCCCCCCTTGGTACGCCACTGGAGCAGCAGCATGTCTGGCCGGCTCATTCCATTCAAAGCCACGGGTGGCGGCTCCTTGCGAGATCCGCGCCTGCGTCTGAAGCCTCTCTGATGTTGTGATGTCAGAGAGGCTTCCGATGCAGGAGTGAATAGCGCAAGGAGCCGCCAACCCGCGGCTTTGAATGGAACGAACCGGCCAGACCCGCTGCTGCTTCAAAAGGAAGGAATTATCCAGTCCAGACTGCGGGCCGCAAATAAAACTTGGAGAGCCACATGTGGCCCGCGGGCCGCGTGTTTGAGACTGCTGCCTTAGATCCTTTTTTACTGCACTCATAGCTGCTCTAAAGGGTACTGTTTTCTATTTAGTTTCTTTCCACACTTTCTATAGCAACCCATTCCAAACCTGGTTATGTATAAAAATCAGATTTGTCGAGACCATATTCCCCCTTGCAAAGGATTTATAGGGACTGTTTTATCAAAAAGTTGAGCTTAGGCAGTTTGTCATCTATAAGCCTTGCACTGTAAAAATGTAGTGGGCTACCCAAAATAGATGTAAAGAAAGTGCTAATCAGAATTTCCAGTTTCACCTCCATTTTTCTACCAGAATTTGTTGCCAAGCATGTAGTACATTCTTGAGTGTATGTATGGGATTCATAGATCTGTAAGCTAACTCTTCTCTTTGAAAGACCATAAAAGGTGATTAACCACAGAACCCAGAACATAATGCTGCTCAGTTTGTGTGTAGGGTTTCAGAGGCTCACCAACCTTCCAATCCCAGATGTGCCTAATCTGGGATACTATATAATAGTGTTCTAAGCTAGGCGCCACCAAAGCTTTTGCCTATAGAATTCCATTCAAACTGAATATCCTTAGTCACCAGATCCAGTCTTCTGGACTCCTTCCCTCCTTGGCCAACCGGCTCACTCATCCCATACTCTCCTGAAGGTTTCTATGCTCCTCACAACAGTGCGCTTTAGTACCTTCATTCTGCCAAGTGTATTACGATACTACTAGAACGTATTGTTCCAGCGTACTTGGTTCCCACTCTCTTGAACAACCTGCCCCTATACTTTTGAGGCTCAAGAAATCTTTTGAGAAATTTGTCTCAGTTTAAAGCAGTGGTTCCCAACCCTGTCTCGGGGGACCCCCAGCCAGGTGGGTTTTCAAGATATCCCTAATGAATATGCATGAGAGAGATTTGCATACCTGTCACTTTTATTATATGCAAATCTCTCTCATGCATATTCATTAGGGATATCTTGAAAACCCAACTGGCTGGGGGGTCCCCCAGGACAGGGTTTGGGAACCACTGGCTTAACGCCTACTATTTCTCACTTGCCTTCCCTGGTGTATCAATAGACTTAATTCTGCTGGGAGCACTTCTAAGGAACCTTTGCTCCTTATATGAGAGACTTCTGAACACCCTTTGTTGTTCTCTCTCTACCTCTTAGCCCATCTATGCTAGAGTTTGTAACTTTTCCCACCCTTTTGTATGTTTTGTAGGCTTAATTGTTTATACTTGTTATGCTGTGATTGATATATCCCTTCCCCTGATATTTTGGTTCATAGACAAAACCGCCGAAGACAAAGGCGCGCGCCAACAACTGAGCGCAAGACGGAAGCGCGCGCCGAAGAAAAAGAGTGTTTTTAGGGGCTCTGCCGGGGGGGTGGTTGTTGGGGAGCCCCCCCCACTTTACTTAATACAGATCGTGGTGGCGTTGTGGGGGGGTTTGGGGGGTTGTAACCGCCCTCATTATACTGGAAACTTAACTGTTTCCCTGTTTTTTAGGGAGTGAAGTTTTCAGTAAAATGTGGGGGGTTACAACCCCCCAAACCCCCCACAACGCCCCCACAACGCGGCGCAATCTGTATAAAGTAACCCCCCACACCCCATCGGAGCCCTTTAAAACAGTCATTTTCTTTGGCGCGCGCCTCCACGTTGCACTCAGTTGTCTGCGCGCGCCTTTGTCCCGGCGCGCTCTTGACCTGACACCGATATTTTACATGACTTTGTAAATCTCTTATTTTCTTTTTGATATTTGCCGTATATCAAATAAATTGAACTTTGAACTGCAAATCATTTCCTTTGGTCTTTCTCTTGAAATAGATTTGGGCTACAGGTTTAATCTTAGGAGTTGAGAACATGCCTACTTGTTTTCTCAGCCTGAGTGAGGGGCTGAGCATCTGGAGCAATTCTTGAAGGTGTGCGTTTCTACCTTTTTGCTGGTCAGCAAAGCAAAGTCAGCAAAGTCTAATGCCCATATTTGATCAGCAAAGTCTAATCCCCATATTTGCTACAAGTCATATCTTATAAACACTATATTGAGCTTCCTTTCAGTAAGAAGCAGTTGCACCTGAGAACCTTTTCAGTAATGGAACAGAGTAGACATGTATATAGTCTGTAGGTTTTAAATTTATATTTAAGAACATTTGAACAGTTATAAAGTACTTATAAGGGCTGTCTGTCTGTCTGCCATAGGAGCTGTCCAGACTATGGTGCTGAACAGCAGTGAAATGCCCTTTGGTCAACCCCATGCATTTATTGTATACAAGTGTTTAAGCCCGTTACATTAACGGGTGCTAGAGTAGATGTGTCTGTCTTTCTTTCTTTCTTTCTCTCTCTCCTTCGCCGCTTTCTACACTCAGGCCCAACAATTGTCCCTTTCTATTCCCTCCCTCCTTCCTTCCTATGTCCTTAATGCCCCCAGTTCCTCCTTCCTATGTCCTTAGTGCCCCCAATGCCCCCTTCCCATGTCCTTAGTGCCCCTTCCCATGTCCTTAGTGTCCCCAGTGCCCCTTCCCATGCCTTTAGTACACCCAGTGCTCCTTCCTATGTCCCCCCCTCACTGCCTTCCAACCTTTGTTCCACCCCTCTCCCCCGAAGCTAGCCAGCCTAGCTCCCTCCCTATCTGCCGCGCTAAAGCCTGCCTTCCTGCCTCCCTCCAGCGCCGAAGCTAAAGCCTGCCCCCCTCCTGTACTGGCCCTTGCTGCTGATACCTACCGCTGCTCCCACACATCTTGAAATTTCCTGAAACATTTTATAAACATGACATAAAGAATTCCACCAGAAATTATAATTTAATCTACTCCAATCTTTCCAATTATACGTAATTTGTTGAATGGCAACACCAGTCATTATGAGTAATAATTTATTATTCTTTGTAGAAATCTGACTTTTTGCTCTCATTGCCACACCAAATAGCACAGTATCATATGATAATGCCACTGGGTTATCTAATAAACAATTAATTTGGTCCCAAATTGATTTCCAGAAATTCATAATAAATGGGCAATAGAATAATAAATGATCTAAAGTCCCTGCTTCTAGATGACAGTGCCAACATTTATTAGACATAGAGCTATCCAAAACATTGACATTTCAGTAGCCATGATGAGCATATGTAGACAAAAGGTGTGCTCCCTTTCTTAATAAATGTATGAACGCAGAAAACCCCTATCGTGTAAAAATGATAGTAGAAATATATCAGTATTGTATAGAAACTCAGCTATATTTATTTATTACATGCAGTTCAGTTTTTCTTCAGTTAATCTACTGTCTTCTAAAATACTATTCGTGTTTTTTCTTCCCTGATGGTGTATAGATAGATTGTGAAAGCAGTGGGATTTTGTAAGTTTTTTTGATAAACCCCACTATTGACCCTTTTCCATTGAGAATATTGACCATTTAAACCTACTCTCTGTTTTCTACTACTACAGTGCTCCCCCAGTCATTCGCGGTCGACGATTCGCGGTCCCAGTCATTTGTGGTATTTGTGGAATATTGGACATAGTGATGGAGGGAGAGATGTGGAATGGTGCTGGAGAGGGACGATAGGAATGGGCATGGGGCCGGTGGGCAGTGGTGAAAAATGCTGCATGTGATGAGAGAGAGAGAAATATTGGATTGGGAGGGGGGGCCATAAAGGAGGGGAAATGTCAGACCACTGGAAGGGGGAGGGGATGTGTGTGAGAGAACTTGCTCATAGTGACTAATCAGTACAAGTGCTTTTTATGTATCTAATGTTGTTTGAAAAGTTTAATTGGCATTCCCCTCCCCATTACAATTAGTACTATTATTATGGGGGTGGAGCCAGGGGCAGAGCTTGGGTGGGGGTACTCGGATGGCTTAGGGGGTACTTGGCTTGAAAAGGTTGAGAAACACTGGTTTAAACCACCCAATTAATCACCAAATAATCTTTCAATATGCCAAAAGAAATGTAATGTTGACATACGAGAGATTCATTTGTCAGAATCTAATTGTGGGAAATTCAACAACCCCTTGTGGGTTGGTCATTCATTTTATTCACCTTACCGATCTAGAAAAGGAGGAGTGGCCATATTATTTAAAAAGAATCTTCTTATACAAATCATTCAGCAATCTTTTGATCCATTGGTTCTCTGGCCATTATCATGTTAGAACTTGGATCTGTTAAATTCTCCATAATGAATATATATATGCACCAAATCTAGACACCACTGTTTTTATACAGAAAATAAGAGAAACACAATTAGTACTGTACAAACTTTATTGCCCGATGATTTTAATATCACTTTGAACATTATTTTTGACCATCGATCTGCTTGTATTCAAAAACAAACAAAAAAAGGGAACAGAATTATTATCCACAATGCAAATCATGGGATTAATAGATATTTGGCATTTTCAACATCTTGATGGTTATGAATAGTCCTTTTATTCTACTCCACATCATGACATTTGTTGGCATTGCCTCTCCAACAAGGGTAATCTTCATGGCCTTTTGCACTTCAATATGGTTTGAAATTAAGAAATATCTTCCTATTATGAGGACCTGTCTTTTAAACTAATAATGTTTAGATCTTTAGCTTTATTTACTCCATTGGATAAATGGCAATTTTGATTGATATTGTCTTGGCTGTTACTATACAAATGATATTTTCAAACTGGAAAAATACATCTTTACTAAATACTACTTTTTGGTGGTGTACTATTTTCATGATCAATGGACTTGAATTTAAAGCTGCTGAGAATGCTAATAGGTCACAGGTTATTGATAAAATTTGGTCACCAATTGTCTCTTACATTACATTGGTGTCTTCTATCCCACCAATACCTTTCAGTTCTAGGCGGTTCACAAAAAGAAGTGGCCTGGGAGATTACAAGGTTGATGGAATTTGCATTGGGATCTGGGGAAGGGTCGATAAGATTTAGTTAGATCATTTGACAAATTTCTCGAATAGCATAGCTTCCAATTCTTCCCTGAATGTTTTGTAGTAGGACGTCGTGGTCAGCAGATTGGAGAGGTGGCGGTCTAGTCTCGCTGCTCTGGTGGCTGATAGTCTATCATATATTTTTTTGCTTTGTATACCTTTGATTGAAGTTGGGTAAAGTATGCCTGTGTTCTCCTTGGTCTGGATGTGTTTTTCCTGATTAATTAGATGGTTGTTTATATAGCTTGGTCCGTTTCCATTTAGGGCAGGGGTGTCCAATGTCGGTCCTCGAGGGCCGCAATCCAGTCGGGTTTTCAGGATTTCCCCAATGAATATGCATGAGATCTATGTGCATGCACTGCTTTCAATGCATATTCATTGGGGAAATCCTGAAAACCCGACTGGATTGCGGCCCTCAAGGACCGACATTGGACACCCCTGATTTAGGGCTTTGAATAGGGTGCAGTAGAATTTGTATTGTATGCATGCTTGTACTGAGAGCCAGTGTGAGTCTTGGAAAGCGGTGATGATGTGGTCGTATTTTTTCAGCGAGTATATCATAGAATTCCTTGGCCATGGTAAAAACATCTGTTGCAGCTTAGCAAAAGAGGGCCTTAATTTTTAATCTTTGTTTAGAATGAGTACAATATTTATTTGTATATCTTGCTTGACGATGTATACCCTCATCATATTATATTGGTTTTTCAGCGTTTTATTGTAAATTACAATAGTTTTGTAGAAATTTCTTCTCAGCAATGTTCCTCATTGTGTTATTATACAATTATAAACTCAATGTGTGAATTTAAAAAAGGATTATGACTGTTGGGATAGGGTGGGACAAGAATAACTTGAGAATATGGTAAAATAAGTGGGGCTATTGCAGTGACCTGTATGTGGGTCTTCCATCCAAATGGTTACGGTGTTTGAAGATAGCCTAAATGTGGCAGTACAAATTTAACCCGGTGTCAGAAGCAGAGAAAGTTTGCAAACCTCTCTGGTCAGATTGCATTGGTTACAGTTAAAGGGTTACATTTAAGCATTTGGTGATGACAGCGTGAAAGCACCGACATCCTTAATTTCTGATGCAATGCTAGACTCCAGGTGGATAACTATGCTTCCTTAAGGTAATCTTTTAAGCATGCCAGCCTTACAGGGGTGATTAGGATGGTAAGGAGAGGAGACTAAGGTCTTCTCAATTGTGACATCAGAGATTTGGAATTGGCTGGCTGGAGATTTGCAGGCAGCGGCTAAAATGTTTCTGTGCTGGAGTCAAAGTTACAGTTCTACTCTTGGGGACTGACATAATAACCTACAGGCAGCCTGCCAGACAGATCTGAATGCTGGAATTTGACAGGGCTGCCACTTTGCCGCTGACGGCTGCAGTGTTCATCTAAGTCCTTATGTGTATGTAGATTTTGATAGATGGGTGAATGGACCCTCTACAATCAGCACGACCATATTGAAAACATGCTTAAGAAGGGGTGGAATTAGCACAAGTTTATAACTTGTGGGCAGGGATGCCAGTTGCCAAGGCTTCAACCTTGGATGCTGTCTTTTCACGGATCTTTCATAAAAGTTCACGATTCAATATTTATTTCTCAAAAGTGAAAAGTATATTCATTAACTTTCATGTTGGAGCAGAACGGTATCCAATGGGAGAAAAAAAAAAAGTAAAGTACTACTTTGTACAACATGTCCCTTTCATAGCGATTAGAGAGTGACATAGGAACAAATTTGTCCCCGCTGTTTCCCCATCCTGTCCTTGTGAGTTTTGTCGCTGTCCCTTTCCTGTAATCTCTGCCTTAACTGCACAAGCCTTGAACACTTAGGATTTTAAAGTGTTTGAGGATTGTGCAGATGAGGACGGAGCTTAGGCATTGGTGGAATGAGGCATTATGACATCACAATCTGAGCTCTAGAATGTTGCTACTTAGGATTTTAAAGTGTTTGAGGCTTGTGCAGATGAGGACGGAGCTTAGGCATTGGTGGAATGAGGCATTATGACATCACAGTCTGAGCTCTAGAATGTTGCTACTTAGGATTTTAAAGTGTTTGAGGCTTGTGCAGATGAGGACGGAGCTTAGGCATTGGTGGAATGAGGCATTATGACATCACAGTCTGAGCTCTAGAATGTTGCTACTTAGGATTTTAAAGTGTTTGAGGCTTGTGCAGATGAGGACGGAACTTGAAGAAATGAGGCAGGGACAGGACGGGGTAGAAATTGTCCCGTGTCATTCTCTCTGCTCACTGAGCAGCTGAATTAGTCCATGCCATCCAGACTGCTAATGATTTAAGTGAGAGCACTAAGGAAAAGGGTGGAATCAAAGTGCCACCGTTAATTCTGCAACATTCAAAGGTGGGCAGAGCACAACTCCGTACCTCCAGGTATTTCGCCATTTATATGGCTTGAGAATACAGTGGTACCTCGGTTTACGAGTGCACCTGTTTGCAAGACAAGCAAAAAACATTTGCAAAATCGGCACCTAGGAAACCGAGCTTGCCTCGATGTATGAGCGCCTCCCCCCGTGATCTGGCACCTCCCCCAGCTCACGTCGCCCCCCCCCACCGCGTTCCGACATCCTCCCCGTACCCATCACCCACCCGAACACATCACTTACCCCCCCATCTGGCACCCGGCACCGGCATCGACGCACAGGACATGCCGGTGCCCGAAGATCTGTTGTCCTTTCTGCTGGGCCTTGAGCATCTGCGAATGCTCAAGGCTTTAGTTCCTGCTCTCTCTGAGATTCTTGGAGATCTCGAGAATCTCGGAGAGCGCAGATGCTCAAGGCCCAGCAAAAAGGACGACAGATCTTCGGGCACCGGCACCACCATGTCCTGTGCGTTGGTGCCGGTGCTGGGTGCCAGATGGGGGGGTAAGTGATGTGTTCGGGTGGGTGATGGGTATGGGGAGGATGTTGGATCGCAGCCGGGGGGGGGGAGCGGGGAGGATTCCAGATCGCAGGGGGGATGGTGGATCACGCGGGGGTTGGCCTTCGTGAGCGGGGGGGGGGCTTCATGAGTGGGGGGGGGGTAGAGCAGTGCCACTGGCCTCGGGGGGGGGGGGGGAATGAATCAAGCGAGTTTCCCTTACTTTCTATGGGGAAACTCACTTTGTACGAGTAATTTGGTTTAATAAACTTGAAACTTGTTTACGAGCATGCTTCTGGAACGAATTATGCTCATAAACCAAGGTTCCACTGGATTGTATAACTGAAGCTGTAGAATGTAAAATAAATACAGCAGGCATATTTATGTATTACTAAAGCACAATAACCACAAGGAAGTCGACAGCATACCATGTAATGTAGGGAGCTGTTTGTGGGAAATAAACTGTAGTGGAGTTAGCACTACAGATCATAGGCAAGACACTTCCTTGCCTCCCAAAGAGTCCATTTATTTACGTTGTACCTGAGGCAAGAGAGGGCGAATACCTATAGAATCTAAATACCTTGATCTACTCATAAATGTATTTATTTGGGTTTATATCCTGTCCTCCCAGGAGTGCTCAGAACGGGTTACAAGTTTACATGCATAACAGAGCATGGAAAAAAAAAACCCATAACATGACAAACATGGTATGCTGCGACATAGCAGTATGACAAAAAAATAGGATGGCAGCTTAGCATGACAAACCTAACCCCCTCTTACAAAACTGCAGCCGCCCCGCGCTAAAAACCGCTATCACGGTTTTATAAAAGGGGGGATGGTCTTATTTATACAAACTTAGCATAGCATGGCAAACATAAAAAGGCATGAGCTAAGCCCCCCCCCCTGCCCTCATGCTCAAAAGCTTACCAAGCAAGTACGATGAAAAGTTCTCAGTCCCAACCAAGAAGAGAATGATTTGGAGCCATGAAACTTACAAGTTATTCCTCACTTTTCTTGAAAAGTGTCAAACATGTGCCTTTTCAGTGGCCCCTCGTAAGAATGGGGGGCTTTCACTGATGGCAGTAGCAGCCACTGAGAATCCTATGCAAATACATTACAAGGAGCTCATTCATATTAAAATGAGCAACTCCGTGTAATGTACAGCAAGGAGGCCCATCTTTTACCGTGTAAACTTTTCTAGCAGGTCTGGAGTAGAGGTCTACACGGGAACGGGGATTGTGGGAATCCCGCAGATCCCGTGAGAATCCCCCCCTAACCCACAGGACTCCCACGGGGACCCCCCTCTGGCCCATGGGACTCCCACGGGGACCCCCCTCTAGCCAACGGGACTCCTACGGGGATGGAAGGCTTTGGAAGCAGGGTTCGTCCATATAATATAATGGACACGTCAGCCTTAGTAAAAGAGGGGGTTTATAAGTGAATTACCTGAACAGAAAACAAAAAAAGGGTTCCACCAAAGAGATTCCACAAGGAAAACAGCAGCGCAAACACAAAAGAAACTGAGGAATTGATGATCCTGTCAGAAGTAATTGCTGCTTTTTATGGGGACTGGCGGGGATGGAGGTAATTCCTTGCGGGGATGGGTGGGGACGGAGAGGATCCTGGCGGGGATGGGTGGGGATGGAGAGGAATCTGATGGGGACGGAGAGGATCCTGGCGGGGACGGGTGGGGACGGAGAGGATCCTGACAGGGACGGGGGGGACGGAGAGGATCCTGACGGGGACGGGTGGGGATGGAGAGGATCCTGACGGGGACGGGGGGGACAGAGAGGATCCTGGTGGGGACGGGGGACGGAGAGGATCCTGGCGGGGATGGGTGGGGATGGAGAGGATCCTGGCGGGGATGGGTGGGGACGGAGAGAATCCTGGCGGGGACGGATGGGATTTCTGTCCCCATGCAACTCTCTAGTCCGGAGCTGTGCTTCACTTCTCCAGTAGGAGCAGTTTGCTTGAATTTTACATTCTGATGTGTGTGTCCTGTGTGCCTAATAGCCGTGTCTAAAGTTGCCATGGAACTCGCAAAGTCTTCCAAACTTCTTGTAGCAAAGATGCTGCAGCTGGAAGTTGTTGGTTTGTTGTTTTTTTTGGGGTGTTCCCTTTATTTACTCTTGCTGCTGTTTACCTCTATGGAACTCTGGCAATCGCAGCCCTGCACTCTACTGGGCCTGCACACAAGAGCTGCACCTACCATTCTGTTCTTGTGCACAGGTCCTCCTCCTTTCACTGTGATGCTCAACACAAACAGCGTGCATATAATTTACATGTTGTTTGTGTTGAATATCGCCTGGCAAATTTGAATAAATAATACTAAGGACGTGATGCTCTAAAATTGCAATTAAAATCCCTTGCTTCGCTACAGTGCCGGTAAATTTAACAATTTCAAAATGACGAGCGATGCCGAAAGAACCTTGCATGCAAATGAGGTTCACGGAAATCCCAACAGCTTAGTTGTTGGAGAAAGAGACCAACACAAGCGCAAAATAGTCCACAGCAAGGGACATAAATATGTGCATGCGCCAGGGAAAGCTTTGTCATAGGCATGCCTTATTGAAGCGCATCATTGGCGGACATCATAAGCTAACATCAAGGGGGCAGAGAACTACCAGAAACCATGCAAATGTGAAAATGCAAAATACATATATGTTTGGGGTTTTTCAAATCTACACAGCTTCTGTGGGACATACCCTATGTTTCCCCTTTATTTTTTATCAACCTGCACTCATGTAAGTGGCAGCTGTCTTTTAATGAACGTGTATGAGATGCGCCTAAGACATGCGCTTTTAGCACTAGTGGCACCTCCTGACCTGCTGTCAAATTTGGAGCGTTAAAGGCTGGCCCTTTATTTTGTGCATCATTGAGCAATGTCTGAGCATTGGCTGGAGTGCTCATTTCAGTATCGATGATCTTGTTGTAATACATTTCCATATGGTTATTGGAGGCATGGAAAGCATGGAAAAGACCACACGGCCGTTTTGGGCAGCGGTAGCTGAAATACTTTTTGGCGCTAAACTGGTTTGATCTCATTTAGCAGGGTAAGCTTGGCGGATCGGGGCCTTGGTGGATAAAATAATACATCTTAAAGCTGATGTGTACTTCCTTCATTTTCCCTAAAGTTATATTTTAAAGAATCATAGGCATAGATTTTTTGGGGAAAAAACATAAGGGCCACCTTTAGTGCCAACAGGAGCCTATATTTTCAGGCTGGAGAAAAGTATTTAGCATTGGTTTTTATTACCAACTGTGCTCTTCTCTGTGAGTAGTGTTGTGCCCGTAAATGTCATCTTGGGGGTGGGGGGAAAGTTCTATGAAAGGAAAGAGCTCCAGCCAACATCACACCCCGACCGACCATTGCACTACACTAGCAGAACGATTAAGGCAGCTTCACTTCTTTCTGGTACAGATCTGATTCCAAATCCAGCCGTCACGGTTCAGCGGGCATCGGAATTCTCTAACCCCCCCCCCCCCTCCTCCAACGACCTGCTGCATCCGGTGATGGTAGCAAATGTGGTCCTAGAACGGGGGAAGAGATGTTGCAAAAAGCCATGATTCCTGGCGGGCTGGAACTGACAGCGCCTCTGTGGCTGGGGCTTCCTGCCCCCTCCCCCTTGCAAGGGGCAGAGAGGAATTGGGTTCCATTGTTTGCTTCCGTGTCCTTCCTGCGTAGCAGCGGACGGCAGGTAACACGCTGCATCGTTTCTTTAAAGGTTTGATCGCTTGTGCCTGCGCTTTCGGGGGGGGGGGGAGGGATATACGGAAAAGGGAGGCAAAAAAAAAAAGGAGAGCGAGGCAGGGACGGGAGTAGTTCCGTTGCCGCGAGGACGGATGTTCGTGACCAGCGAAGTCCATTAGAGCAAACCTGACGCACCAAGTGCAAATATAGCTTAAGCGACTGGGGATCGTAGGGGGGGGGGGGGCAGGGGGGTTGCAATTTAATCTTTGTTCCGGTGGAGTGAAGCCGAGGAAACTCCCCCCCTCCTCCTCCTCCCCATTCATGAGCGAGAGGCGGAGACTGGATCTGTTGTTTACCCCTCGCCCAAGTCGGATGGTTTTCGGCCACCCAAAATAAAATCCGGCCTCCCGCGCTGTTTCCGCCGCTAGGTTCGGGCCCGAGAGGAGCCCCGCCCCTAATCTCAGTTATTTCCTGATTGGTCCCGTGTCGCTCGGGAGGGGGGGTTCTCCCTGTAACTCATCAGCTGTCAAAAAGGGATGTTCCAGCCGTCGGCGTGGAATTTAAACGTATCTGCTCTCCCCGGATATTTACGCTCTCTGGAGCCCGGAACCTTTTAGATGTGTAACTCGGTGACTTGGAAAGTTGTCTTATTGGCAGAGGGAAAAGAATGTGCACCGTACTCTAGTTAACCGGAAGAGCGTTTGGGCCCCGTGTTTGAGAATTTTAAAATGAATTTAGATTTCTGGGGAGGGAGGGAACTGTGGCCTCAGGAAAAACAAACAAAGCCGGTGTGTAAAGAGCTCAGTTAGGCAACAGCTTGTCTTCTCAGAGACCCTCGCGAAAGTACATTAGTGCTTGCTAAATGCTGCACATCTTATTTTATACTAATAAGCTAAAATCATGCATTCCCAAAATTTCAGTATAAATACGGATAATAACCGCATTTTGGTAGATTTTACTTGCATCTTTTTTTCTATAGAATTTTTTTCCACTTCTGAAGTTACAGAAATTTTGACATAGATATATATATATATATATTTTTTAATTTTATTTTTGGGGGGGGGGGAGGCTAAACATGAATAAAATCTGGCCCTTTGATATTGTTGGGCATGCTGTATTTCTGTCTTATATGTGTATCAATGAGGTGGTCTGCCAATAGATTATGCATATTTAGACTACAGACACCCCTATACCAGGTTTTAGATTTATTTGTGGAAACAATCCACACCTCATCCACTTTTTTCACAGCCATCTCTCACAACAGTTTTCCTACAGTTCAAGGGCTAAAACTTGGTATCCTCTTTCGCCAGCTTATGACAAGCACGTGGATTTGGACACATTATCTGTGCATCACATAAATCCCATAAGGTGCTGACACCGCTGCTATATAATGATTGGAGTCAGGCTGAGAACCAGGGAAGCCAGGTACAAATCCACCTGTCATTCCTTGAGATCTTGAGAAGTCAATCCACCTTCCGTTGCTTCAGGGAAATACCTACTGTACCTGAACATAACTCATCTTGAACAATGCTTGGGCTTAAAACTAAATCCTGTGATAATTTCTACTTTATCTATTTCTCCTTCTATAATTGATCATCTTGTTCAGAATGCTAGGGGCAACAACTATTTATTGAGGTCTTTTATATAGTTAATGAGTGGATTTGATCATGAGGGTTGCAATTAGATGATTATATTTGGGGTGGGTCCTATGGATGTGATGGTATAATTAGTATAATAATAATTTTTGTGGCACATTGAGGTGTTTTTAACTTGTTATAACGAGCTGGTTTTAGAATTGTAAACCACTGTAGTACTTTTTAGCAGTATATTAAATGTTCAAATCAAATCATTGATCTAATAAAATAAAAAGCACTAATTGTTCCAGGATTCCTATCCACTCTCTTATATAGAGGACAACTGAAACTGAACCTGGGACCAAATTTTGTTGCTTGGTTTCAACCATAACTAAAATCATACCAAAGCAGCCCCATAGGACCTTCCTTAGAAGCAGCAGTGGTGCAGTCAGGGCGGAAAGTGATTTCTCTGGTGGTGGCTGGGGAAAAAAAATCCAGATTTCAGCACAAGGCAATAATTTGCTCTAACTTAACCAGATCTCCAGGGACAACTTTCAGAGAAAAAAGTTGTATTTTGTTGGCTTGTGAATTGCAGGTAAGTAGACTGACACCTAGTCTGAACTTCTGACCAGATAGTCAAATTCATGTCATCTTTTAAATTTATCATTATCTGTGTGTCATAGAACTCTGGAAAAAATATGCATGCACACTTATACAAGTACTCTTATAGATATGTTGTGTATTTTCAGTGCAATAGGTGAGACATTCCAGACCAGTGGATAGTGTCCCTATGGCTGCATGCAATCTGCAGAAGGAATCCAGTTCGGATTTTTCTCTGTGCCTCTTCTGTATCTCTGCCTATAAACATACGAGGGGCATTTCAATAATTTAACTCAGTTGGAAAGAAAAGAGTTTTCAAAAAAATTTTGTTTTATTTTTCAGTATAGTTCCCTGATAACACCATACACTTCATCCACTTTTCCTGCAATGACTTTAACCCATTTGAAAAGAATTCTTGAAAACTGCTGTCCATGGAGAGATTTTTTTCAAAACGCGGAACAAGAAATAATCTGAAGGAGGCAGGTCAGGACTGTAAGGTGGATGGTTCAGCTGCTGAAACTCACATTCTTGGGTGGCAGCCTGTGATTGTCATGAAGTGCACCGGCGCATTGTCATGAAGAAGCAGCACACCTTCTGTGAGCTTTCCTCATCTTTTCTCCTTGATTGCCTCCCATAAAATGATCATGGTGTTGGCATAACACTCCCCGGTTATGGTTGTCTTGTGTGGCATTAACTCCAAAAACAAAAGTCCATCATCCCAGAAGACAGTTGCCATGACTTTGCCTGCAGATTTTTCTGTCTTGAACTTTTTTTGGGGTGTGGGATGATTTGTGCTTCCACTGCATTGATTCCATTTTGGACTCAGGATCTCTGTGATGGATCCAAATCTCATCTCCAGTCACCAATTGATGAAAAAAATTAACTTGGTCTTCATGGATCATCTCCAAGTTCTCCTGCCAGCACTGGATCCTCGTAGCCTTCTGATATGGTGTCAGCATTCGTGGAACCCATCTTGCACTAACCTTGGACATGCCCAACTTTTAATGAATTATTTTCTAAACTGTACCTGCCGAGATGCCCATTTCTTCAGCTATTTGGGAAACCTTAATTCATCTATCTGACAAAATTAAATCCTTGAATTTCTTGCACATTTCTGTGAAAGTTTCTTCCACAGGCTGTCCAGTGTGAGGGTCATCTTCAATGGATTCTCTAACTTACTTAAACTGCTTGCTTTTTTTGCCCAATTGGGAATTTTTTTTTTTTTCTTCAAACGTCCTGGTGAGTTTATTTTATAAAAATCAAAACAAAATGGAACTTTTAATATAAAACTTAATAAATCATCATTTTATCCAACATATACTGATCCCATACAAGGTTAGATAATCTGTGGCAGGGAGGTAAGGCCTCAGACTATATGTCCGTGTCACATACTAGCCTCCGGCCATTCAGCCAGTGTGGACAAAAGTTTCAATCACTGGCCTTTCCTCCCTGCCACAGATTATCTAACCTTGTATGGCTCAGTATGTTGGATAAAATGGTGATTTATTAAGTTTTATATTAAGTTCCATTTTGTTTTGATTTTTGGAATTGTTGATTGTGGATTTTTTGAATTTTGGTTTTGGGTTTATTTTGTAGCCTTCACACCTCCCCCTTTCCCCTTTCCAACCCCACGCCAACGCTGTTGTATAAACAAAATAAAAAAGTTTTTCCTGTCTGTGTTAGGTCCTAGCTCACACTCGCTAACACTAGCTCTAGTAGGGTACACATTTCAAATCTGACATATTGTAACCACAGAATAGAAAATAATTTTTTTTTCTACCTTCTACTGCCACACCTAACATTTCTTTCCCACTGTCTACCATTTCTCTCTCCCTGCCTTGTGCCCTGGATCAAATTTCTCTATTCCCAGCATCTTTCCCTTCCTCTCTTCCATTATGATGTGCAACAATTTTTTCTCTCCCCATGCCCAACTCTCCTGCCTTCCACCCTATGTCCCAAAACAAGAAAAAACTGCAGACAAGCATACAGGCAAAGTTTATTATAACAATAGGTAAATCGCAGTTAAAAACATCACATAAAAACAAACAAATGGTCCCGACACGGTCCGTGTTTCGAAAAACACTTTCATCAGGGTTCCCTTTGCCTGTATAGAAGAAACTCCGAAAGAAAGTCTGTGTGTGTCTTGCTGGAAAAGCTGAAAAAAACACCGCGGGAAAACAGCTTATATAAGTGGAGTCAAAAAGAAGTAAGCTGTCACAGGAGAAGGGGCATGAACAAACTGACCAATGGAAACCTAGGCGTTTTTCAGCTTTTCCAGCAAGACACGCACAGACTTTCTTTCGGAGTTTCTTCTATACAGGCAAAGGCTTGCTTGCGGTTCCAACTGACTCTTTTTCCATCTGGGACCCCTGATGAAGGTGTTTTTCGAAACACGGACCGTGTCAGGTCCATTTGTTTTTTATGTGATGTTTTTAACCGCGTTTTACCTATTGTTATAATAAACTTTGCCTGCATCATTGTACGCTCGTCTGCAGTTTTTTCTAGTTTTGGTTCATCTTCATTTTCCTGACTGCAGACCTTGTTGGTTCTTCCTTTTTGTTTTCCACCCTATGTCCAACATTTCTCCCTCTCTCTAATCCATATGCAGGATTTCCCCTTCTCGCCTCTTTCTGCCTCTTCTCTCCCTCTCCTACACCCCCAAACAGGGCTGTGGAGTCGGTAGATAAATACTCCGACTCCTCAGTTTTTTGTACTTCAGACTCCGTCTCCAACTCTAGGTACCCGAAATTTCCTCCGACTCCGATTCCTTGACTCTGACTCCGACTCCACAGCACTGGTTAATTTTCAGATCGTTAAAATGGAATGTCAAATTGAGAGAAATAAGCATTTTCGACACCACCTTATTTTTGCTTTTAATCAAGGTTCTAAGGCCGCAGAAGCTGCTCGCAACATTTGTGCTGTGTATATAGTGGGGTGCTATAGCTGAAAGAATCGCTTCTGATTGGTATGCCAAGTTCAAAAATGGAGTCGGTAGATAAATGTTCCGACTCCGACTCCTCAGTTTTTTGTACTTCTGACTCCGACTCCAGGTACCCGAAATTTCCTCCGACTCCGACTCCTCGACTCCGACTCCACAGCCCTGCCCCCAAACACTGAGAGTTTCTAAGTTTGACAGTATATCAAGTTCAACTAAACTTAGCACATCTTTTCATTAAGAAATACAGTGACCAGAATTCAATAAGGCCCGGATTCTCTAATCGGCGTTGATTTTGTAGGCGCCCAAACTAAAAAAAAACACCATTTAAACACCATTTTTAACTGAGTTTCAAGATGCCTAAAAAATCGGCTCCAGAATCGCGACTCTGTAGTTACTTTATTTATTTGAAAAATTTATATTCCATTCTATCAACATTTCTAGGCAGATTCCAACAAATGTACATAATTTATAACAAATACATTAAAATAGCAATTACTTAATAAACTTCAAAACAATAAAAAATAAAATAGGAAATCAGCATTGATATACCTCCCTACAAACGGTTTTCAACGAAATCTTGAAACAGTCAGCATCACCAAGCCCTCACAGTTTTCAGGTAATTGGTTCCATAACTGTGGTCCACACACGTAGAATATAGATTTCCTATATTCTTTGCGATAAATTACACGATCAGAAGGAACAACCAGGGCAATACTGTTCAAGGAATGTAAGTTCCATATTGGTCGATAAATACAAAGGGAGTCTAACAAAACCGGAGATTTCTTACCAATCATAGTTTTAAAAACAAGTAGCAACAATTTATAATGAATAATATACAGGCAGTCCCCAGGGTTAAGAATGTTCTTAAGTCAGATTTGTATATAACTCGGAACGTGTAGGTTTTAAGATTCTTGCTACTCACCTCTGCTCCCATCTGACAAAAGGGCCAACTGCCCCTACTAGTTTTCCCTCTAAGATGCAGCATGTACAACTACACACTGTTCTTAATGTAGCCATGTATCATTCCTGAATCTGCTACAGTCTATGCACAGGAAATACTGCTCAGTGAAATCAAATGAAGCCGCAACTGCGTTCTTAAGTACGAGTCATACTTAAGTCGGGTGTCTGTAACCCGGGGACTGCAACCAGTGCAATTCTTTAAGGACAGGAGTGATGTGTTCAAATCTAGAAGTTCCAATAATTAATCTTGCCATGGTGCTTATGCCTAAAGCACCTATGGAGGCATGATTCACATCAAAGGTAGGTGCCAGAAATGTAGGCCTGAAAAACTCTGGCCTACATGTCCAGTGCCTACCTTTGCTGGAGGCGCATTTTGTACCTGGCATTGTCACGTGATTGACACGCAATCAGCGGGCGCTTTTAAGGTGGCTGCCAACAACAGCTCAAGTTACAGAATCTGGGCATAAGTTTACATGACAATTTTCCAATTCGGCATGATCCAGCTACTTTTTGGGATGTCACTCTTGAGATCAGGGCAAGTAGAAGCAAGTCATCGTCTTGTGCTGGAATCTGAATGTTCTAATAACACCAATAAAAGCGACAACAGAAATAATGCTAAGACCTGAGGAAGTAGGGAGGTCATCTTGATATTTACTTATGAGGGATCTTCAAAATATTTCTGCACTTTTGTTTTTTAAGTTTAGTTTCAAGTTTATTAAAAAAAATTTTAAACCTCTTAATCAGGTTTCTAAGCGGTATACAATATTAAAATTACATAGGAACAAATGTAAAAGTTAGGGATACTAGACAATACCAAAATAGATTATAAGACACATAATAACACATAAAGACTAACTTCAAACAATGGGGAAGAAGGGTGAGAACTACAATCGTGAAAGAAATAGCACAAAAAGGGGAAAAAACCCAATAGGTTAGGGTAAAAAGCTGTAAAGCTTGTTTTAGTCCTTAAAAGGACAGTTATAATCCAAAAGCATCCTGGAACAGGAATGTTTTTAGTTTTGATTTAAATTGGTTTATAGTGGCTTCACTGCACAAATTGATTAGGCAGCGAATTCCAAAGTGAGGGGGTAGTGACGGCAAAATGTTGGATCGCAGGGTGTTGATTGATTTTAATGATGGTACGATGAGAAGGTTCTGTGACATTGAAGCGATTTCGAAGGACTGTATGGGATTAAAAGTCTATCAATGAACTCTGGTTGATTATTTAAATGTGTTGGGAAAGTTAGTAGTAAGATTTTATAACTAATTCTATGTTCAACGGGTAACCAATACGCGCATGAACAGGAGAGGTGAAACATCATATTTCTTAGCACCATAGATAATCTTGATAGCTGTGTTCTGAACTATCTGAAGATGTCTAATTTCCTTTTTTGTAATGCCTTTATATAGGGCATTACAGTAATCTATACAAGAAATTACTAGAGAGTGGATCAGTGTATTCAGAGAAGCTGGTTCTAGTAATTTAGCGAGAGATTGTATCATTCTAAGATGGTGAAAACATTTCTGGACAACGGTACTAATGTGATCGTGATAAGAAAATTTACTGTCAAAAGTGACTCCTAGCAGTTTTAAAGTGGGTACTACTTTGATTGGGAGAGATTCAGATTTCAAGGGAAAAATCATTAGTTTTGATTTATTGATGTTAAGGGACAATTTGTTTGAATCTAACCATGATTTAATTTTTTTTCTAATTTGTGGTTTATGCATACAACCTCCTCTATATTTATTAAACATCTCAAAAGCAAATTCCACACTTTTCCACATAACCACCCTGTTTTGCTTAACTGACTAGTCACATGATATTCTATTACATGCTCTCTTACCATTCCCCCTGAAAAATATGAAAGTGCGGAAACTTTTTAAAGAACCCTTCTTTAATAAACTTATGAGTGTACACATCCAGCACCTTTTGTGTTCATAGGTACTAGAGGTGAGCGCAGAGATGGAGACAAGAAAACCTGTGCAAATCCACGGGGATAGGGACTAAATTATGTCCCTATACACACTTCAACCTTGGGGCCTTGGAACGTGCCTGCCTGCCCACTCGGTCCGGCTTTACCGCCCTCCCTGTCTAACCCAATGCAGCTGTTCTCTGCCCACCTTTAAAGTTGGTCTTTGTCCCTGTAAGCCAGTGACAGCCACTTAGAAAGGCCTGCCCTGGACCTTTCCTCTGACCCAGCCACCCCTTCTAAAACAGGAAAACGTTTGAAGTGTGACTGTTATAAAGTTTCACTCCCTTGTATTAAACATGATTATTGCCAAATATATTGCAAATTTGGGTTTTGCCACAAGAAGGAAGTGCCTCTGAATTAATTTTCTCTTCTCCATCACAAGTTTTGTTGTAAATTATGTTAAATTACAACTCACAGCTTGAGATGACAGTCTGCTTTTACATTTTAAATGCTTCATTCACAAAACAAGTGGTGTTCTGTAGATATGCAGTACATTTGAGCTGTAGTCTGACTGTCAGCTTCCTGATCAACAAATCTTCCTTGAGTTACTTTTTGGAGAACTGTTGTACTAAAGCATGTAGATACATATGAATATTTTTTTTTCTTTCCAGAAAGAAGACATGGTCCAGTGTGTAAACCTTCTTCTCCAGCTTCTTCATCCTCCATTTCCAGGACATCGTTAGTACAAATGAAACCCAAACCCTGTATCAGCAGCCATAACCCTGTCAACAACAACTCAAAGCCATTCAAAACACCCAAAGACAATCTGCTTACCTCCACTAGCAAACAGCAACACATGATCTTTCCCTCAAGAGTATCAAGAGACAAACCATGGTAGGTACTGTGATTGCTGCTATGTCCTGAAAGAAAGGGAAGGTTATGAAATCAATATCTGTACCTACTTGATAATGTTTTTCATTGGTATCCCATCCATGCCAAATTTTCTTACTAGTCTTTTTACCACAAACTCCCTTTGGTTAGTTTGGGAAGTAATGAAACAGCATGCACCAAAATCCTTGTAAAATGTTCAGCCCCTGCATAAGCATCTTCCTTTAATAAAGGAGAAATTGAAGGGTATGAGAAGAATCAAATGATGGAAAGGGATTCTAGAGCTGGAAAGCCTTCCGTGCCTTCCCTTTTCTTCCTGGCTCTTGTCAGCACATTGCTTTTCCTGTGCTTGTTACAGAACAGTGGCATAGTGAGAGAGGTTGGGTCCTAGGGCATAGAAAATGACACAGGGACAAATTTGTCCCTGTTACCGCAGGAACTCAGTTTCCTCATCCCGTCCCCGTGAGTTTGTCCCTGTCACTGCCCCATTCCTGTAAGCTCTGCTTTAACCGCACAAGCCTCAAACACTTTAAAATCATAAATGTTCGAGGCTTGTGCGGTTAAAGCAGAGCTTATAGGAATGGGGCAGAGACAGGAAAAGAACTCGTGAGGACAAGATAGGAAAATGAGTTCCTGCAGGGACGGGGAAAAATTTGTCCCTGTGTCATTCTCTACTTGGTTGGAAGTGCTTGGCACTACCGCCCCGTGCACTTTTTCCTTCTGCCCCAGCATTGTTGTGCCCCCCCCTCTCTTCTCCACTATTGCCAGGCCCCCCTCCCTGTTCCTCTTCATATCTTTGCCAGCAACGAACAGGCTGGAATACCTGCTGCTTGCACTGGCTAAGCCTTCCTTCTGACATCACTTCCTGATCCTGCAAACAGGAAGTGACATTAAATGAGGGACGAGGCCAGCCCCAGCCAACAATAAATCTTTGTGGGGGGGTGCCCTTCAGAGACCCGTCCCATCGCCAGGGAGGGGGGAGAGGAGAGGCACTGGAGCGTCCGCTAAGTTGGCACCCAGGGCGGTTTGCCAATCAGCACTCGGGCACTGATCAGAAAGTAAGGCAATGACAGCTCAGACCTGTCAGCAAATTTTGGCCGCAGATGTGGCACAATGAGGTTAGGGAATCACTCGGCGATTTTAGAGAATTGCTGAGTGTTCGTTTTAATATTAATGATCTTGTTGCATTACATTTGTATGACAATATTGGAAACTGCTAGAAAACTTGGAAAAGACCATGGTAAGCCGTTTTAATAAGCCACCGCTAAAATATATGCACGCTAAACCAGCTGGAACCAGTTTAGCAAGTATGTTAAAGGCACATTTTAGTTTTGAGAATCTGCCACTAAGAGCAGTACTGGATTTTTGAACTAGATTCTGTCAAGCCAAAGGGAGTGGAACATATTATTTGAATTAGGAGCCTTTTTTGTGTTCTCTTGTGTTTTGGTTTTTCTTTCTATCTATCTATCTATCTATATCTATCTATTGCTCAGAACAGGTTAAACATACATAATATACAGTTAACAGGTTACTATTTGCCATAATTACAGTATAAGTTTTAATCCTAACATGACACATACTAGGGGGTCTAATACTAATATATATAATACTAGTCTTTAAGCCCGTTACATTAACGGGTGCTAGAAAGCAGCCCCCTTTCCCTCTCCCCCTCCAGTTCCTCCCTAACTGTCTCTCCGTAGCCCCCCTTCTGTCTTCCCCCCCTAAGCAAAATGATCTGCCTCCCAGCACACCCCTCCCCCCGAAGCAGCCCCCTTTCCCTCTACCCCTCCAATTCCTCCCTGACAGTGTCTCCGTGGTCCCCCTTCTGTCTCCCCTCCCAAGCAAAGCTGTCTGCCTCCCAGCACACCCCTCCCCCCAAAGTAGACCCCTTTCCCTCTACCCCTCCAATTCCTCCCTGACTGTCTCTCCGTGGCCCCCCATTTTGTCTCTCCCCCAAGCAAAGCTATCTACCTCCCAGCACACCCCTCCCCCAAAGCAGACCCCTTTCCCTCTGGCCCTCCAGTTCCTCCCTGACTGTGTCTCCATGGCCCCCCCTTCTGTCTCCCCCCCCCAAGCAAAGCTGTCTGCCTCCAAGCACACCCCTTCCCCAAAGCAGGCCCCTTTCCCTCTCCCGCTCCAGTTCCTCCCTGTCTCTCTGTGGTCCCCCTTCTGTCTCCCCCCCAAGCAAAGCTGTCTGCCTCCAAGCACAGCCCTTCCCCAAAGCAGGCCCCTTTCCCTCTCCAGCTCCAGTTCCTCCCTGTCTCTCCGTGGCCCCCCTTCTGTCTCCCCCCCAAGCAAAGCTGTGTGCCTCCAAGCACACCCTTACCCCAAAGCAGGCCCCTTTCCCTCTTCCTCTTCCTTCTTCCCAGTTCCTCCCTGTCTCTTCGTGGCTCACGTGATTTTCTCTTCTTGTGGTCTGGCCAGCTCCCCTAGTCCCTTGCCGCTGCCGCCGCCACCCCCTTCCCTTCCCGCGGTCGACAAACCTCTTGCCTCCAGCAGCCGCTGCAGCACTGTAAACACGCTGCTTCGCGGCCTCTACTGCCCCGATTTGCTCTCCGTGTCCCTGATGACGTCATCAGAGAAACGGAAGAGCAAATGAAGGCAGTAGAGGCCGCGAAGCAGCGTGTTTACAGTGCTGCGGCGGCTGCTGGAGGCAAGAGTTTTGTCGACCGCGGGAAGGGAAGGGGGTGGCGGCAGCGGCGGCGGCAAAGGACTAAGGTAGCCGGCCAGACCGCGAGAAGGGTGGGCTGAGAGGAACCCGGGACCGTTGCAGAGGCTCGTTGCACAGTGTAAATACAGTTGCTCAGTGTGATGCTTCTTTCGCTCTTCTGGGTCTGCATTATGACTCCTCAACGCGCCATCTAGCGCATGCGCAGTCGTGCGGCCACATCCCGACAGAAAAGGGATCAGGGAACATGTTTCGCTACTGCGCATGCGCGGGCTAGCATTTTATTATTTAAGATACTTTTTTTTTACCCTTCACCTTATGTTGTCTGTTTATATAAAGTTCCTGTGCAAAGAAAAGATGAACAAGAACATTCTTATTTGATGAAAAGAGACTAGCTAATCTCATTGAATCTCCAAAATGTCTGGAGGCACATCACATTAACTCCAACTTCAAAATCCTGAGAGATGTAGAACAGATACAAGTGAATCAATTTTTTACTCTATCAAAAATTACAAAGTCTACGGGCACTCGAAATTACAGGGAAATACTTTTAAAACCAATAGGAGGAAATTTTTTTTTCACTCAGAGAGTAGCTATGTTCTGGAACATGTTGCCAGAGGATGTGGTAACAGCAGTTAATGTAGCTGGTTTTAAAAGAAGTATGACTAAGTTCCTGGAGGAAAAGCCCATAGTCTGCTATTGAGACAGACATAGGGGAAGCCACTGCTTGACCCGGGATCAGTAGCATGGAATTTTGCTACTATTTGAGATTCTGGAATCTTGTTACTCTTTGGGATTCTGGAATGTTGCTGCTATGTGGGTTTTTGCCATAATACTAGGCTAGATAGACCTTTGGTCTGACCCAGTATGGCTATTCTTATGTTCTTAACTGTGAGGGATAGCTATTATTCCTTCTGCACATTGTCCATTACCATCACAAAGTCCTTTTCTTCAGCCTCTCCTCAGCCCCAGAGTTTTCACCAAATGCCTCACAATTGCAGCAGCTCACTGAAATAAGCAAAGCCATCTAGACCTCAAGAACTGGCTTCAGGCAACTTTCTTGAGAGCTTGCTTTCCCCCCTTTCCTCAAGACCTGGGTTTTCTTATCAACTTTTCAAACCTTTCCACTTCCTTAGAGATCCTATGTGCTTGTCCTATGCTTTCTTGAATTCAAATACAATCCTCTAATCCACCATCCTTCCTATAAATATTTCCTTAGCTTACTCCTGTCTATCCCATTTCACTTTTCATTCATTCTAGAATGTCCTTTCTATTAAGAGAATCCCAGCTTCTGTGTATTTATGCTACAAAAGTGTTTAAATGTCTCTAGTATCTCTTACTCCTCATGCATTTCTTTTAAAGTATACATATTTACGTAAATCTGTTCCCAAGAGTTTTATAATGAAGACCAGAACCAACTTTTTTTTTTTTTTTTTGGGGGGGGGGAGGGGATATTTTTATTGCAACCAAAACATAACAAATGATGAGCACAATGTACATTATCTCAGTTTTTATTTTACAAACTATTTTCACACCCCTCCAAATCAACCAAAACTTACTTACAGACCATTTTGCCCATATGTGTAACATCTACATCATGCATTTTGAAAGCCTCAAAATGAGAAAATCACAATGGGATCTCAAATTCCAGTAGAATCAGTGCACGCAGCTTTTCTTTCTAGAATAATTTGTCCATTGCTTTCACTTTGGACCACCTCACAAGGTTAGAGATCAGAACTCAAGTTGAACAGATGTTTTCCCCTTTTCACTTCTATAATATTATTCTATCCTCACAACAGATTTTTTCAGCATTGGTTGAGAAGTTCACCTCAGCTCAGGGCTCTGGCAGGAAATTCAGTCATAGTGTGAAAGTAGGTTCCACGTCAATTATCTGGAGCCCCCAGCAATATTTTAATCTTGAGTATCTGTATATCTTCAAGATCGATCAGATTTTTAATATAGACAATCAAGTTGCCATGTTTATGTTAACAAGAAAACACAGTTCTCTTTGCTAGGAATCAGTATAAATGTGAGACTTTTCTATTAGGTTTTGACTGCCGGAGATTTAATGACCTGAATTTGTGAGTTATAAATCAGAGAAGCTATGGTTATATTATGGCTTCCCCCTTTTTTTTCCCTTTCCCTTGCAATTTTTATTGTAATCTAACCTTATTGTTTTTTCCTTTAAATGTAATGTGGTTTGAACATAACATAAGAACATAAGCAATGCCTCTGCTGGGTCAGACCTGAGGTCCATCATGCCCAGCAGTCCGCTCGTGGCAGCCCAACAGGTCGAGGACCTGTGCAGTAATCCTCTATCTATACCCTTCTATCCCCTTTTCCAGCAGGAAATTGTCCAATCCTTTCTTAAACTCCAGTACCGTACTCCGCCCTATAACGTCCTCTGGAAGCGCATTCCAGGTGTCCACCACACGTTGGGTAAAGAAGAACTTCCTAGCATTCGTTTTGAATCTGTCCCCTTTCAACTTTTCTGAATAAATTGAACTTGAACACTCTCTAACTGCAGCAGGTGATACAATTAAATATTTTCAAAATTTTGCATTTCTTCATCAACTCTTGCTTTGGTTTTTTTAAAATTATTATTATTTTTATTTTTCTAGCCTTTTCACGTTAATTGATTTTTCCCCCATTTCAGAACACAATATTCCCATGAAGACTACGAAAATGAGTGGTGCTGGAGCACTTTTTAGTTTGCTTTGTTTTTTTTAATTTAATTTCATCTTGAATACACATTTTTTTCAAAACGAACTTAAGAAACCTGACCACATTGGTTTATTGAAAAATCTCCTGCAGAGTAAGTCACAGACTCCTGAAGAAGGTATAGTTTTCTGTACCGAAACGCCTGCAGTGTTGAGTCTTTTTTTATATTTAGAGAACTGCTTTTAATAAAAATTTGTGTTTGGAAACATCTCTAGTTTCCCACTCGTTTTTTCTTTGATCCCCCTTTTCCACATCATTTTCTCCTCTCTTGATTTGCAGGGGGGTTTTCTCCTATCCATTTTATTCTCGTTTTCCCTCTATTTTTCTTCTGTCCCACTTCAGTTCCGACTCTCCTACAAATAATTAGGCTTTTCATTTTTTTCGTGGATTTAAAGTACTGGTAATAACTTTTTATTTACCAGTACGTTGCTGTAGAATCAGGACAAAGTTATATAATAGAGAATGACACGGGGAAAAAAATCTGTCCCCGTCACCGGCCCACCATCCTCTGCACCGCCCCGTCACCGCCGTTCCCTTCACCGCCCCGTCACCGTCACCGCCATCCCTTTCACCGCCCCGTCACCGCCACTGCCATCCCATTCACCGCCCCGTCACCGTCCCCGCTGCATCCATATAAGCCTTAGTACTGTAATATTTAGCTTATTCCTTTCTTATAAATCAAAGTTCCTGCTGCTGAACTAGAGAAAGAGATGTTCAGCTGGCAGGGCTTTGTTTATAAATTTTTATCAACACAACTAATATACTATTTTATCCTAAAGCAAAAAATAAATAAATAAATATAATTTTTTTTTCTACCTTTGTTGTCTGGTTTCTGCTTTCCACATCTTCTCATTGAATTCCTTCCATCCACTGTGTGTCTTCTCTCTGCGTCTTCCATTTGCTGTTACTGTGCCTCTCCCTTAACCCCCCCCCAATTGGTCTAGCGCCCATCTTCTTCCCTCCGCTCCCGCATAGTCTGGCATCTGTCTTCTTCCCACTCTGTCTTCCACATTTCCCTTGGGGGTCTGTTCCTCTCCACCCTCCTTCAATGTCTGTTCTATTCCTTTCCACCACCACCCTTCCCTCCCTCCTTTACCATCTGTTCCTTTCTACTACCCTTCAGCTCCTCTCGCGTGGCCTATCTACCTTCCTTCCTCTTATTTTCATGGCACGTTACAATGTAATTTGTGCAAGCCACTGGAGCCTGCAAGCTCGGTCCCTGTCCCATCCCCACAAACCATCTCGCTTCTGTGCTCCTATTTTCTCCATTTCTAATATCTCCCCTATGTATCTGTCATTGCCCCCCCTGTGTCCATATACCATCCCCATGGCATGTCCCCTTTATGTCTGTGTCACTATGCCCCATGCACATAATTTCCCCTCTTTCTGTTACCTTCCTGTGTCCAGATTTCCCCTATCTTCCTCTTCCATACCAGTGTCTCTTCTTTTCAACCCCATCTAGCTATTTTCCCTCTTTCTTCCCCCGCCCCCTGCTTCTAGCATCTGGCTCACCTGCCAGTCCTTCCCTTTCTTTCCTGCTGTGGGTTTTTCTTTCCGACTTCATCCCCTTGGCCCAGAATCCTTTTCCCTTTCACTCCCTCCTTCCAATTTGAGCCGGGAACACTAGCGATCGCACGGTCCCCGCAGCCACTACCTGCCTGCCCAATCGATCCTAGTGTTTAGCCAGCTCTCTCCCTTCTCCTCACCTTAGTTTATAGGTTTTCTTTTTCGGCGACCTGCACGCTTTCCCAAAGAGCCGCGCACGCGCGGCTGCTCAGTGTTCAATCTTCTGCTCTGCTGCAACTTCCTGTTTCCGGTTGCGTCAGAGCAAAAGATGAAACTGAGTAGCAGCGGGTGCGCGGCTCTCTGATAGTGTGCGGGTCGCCGAAAAAGAAAATCTACAAACTAAGGTGAGGAGAAGGGAGAGAGCTGGCTAAACACTAGAATCGATTGGGCAGGCGGGTGTGAGCTGCGGGGACCACGCGATCCTTCATGCCTCACTGCGGGGACAAAACCATTCACCGCCCCGCGGGCGGTGAATGGCCTTGTCCCCGTCGCCGCAGCAACTGCTAGTTTTCTTCCCCGTTTTCGGCGGGTGACCCGCGGCTAAAATGCGGTGGCCGCGGGTAAACCGCCACCGTGTCATTCTCTATTATATAACACATATGACCCCTGTTTCAAACTGCAGGATATCCAGTACATTTGTAATTCTAAAGTAAATGTGACTAGTAGTGGTGTTCTTGTTACTGTGTCAAGTTTTGGAAGAAGAATCCCCTAATCGTCTGAGATCCATTTTTTTCCATCTTGTTCCCTGACATGTATTGGCTCTAGTAACTTTGAACCTAACACTGGGCAGTAAGTCAAAAACACTCTTAAATACAAACTCCCAAATGGAAGCAAACACCTACTGAAATAACACACGTCTCTAAACACTTTGTGAAAATTACTATTGCCTTCAGATTTCCTATTGCTGTCAAATTTAAACAAGGTTCGAGGGTAGGAAAAGCCTCAGAGTTCTATTTGGAGTCATATATAGGAATTCTCCAAGTTCCTTTTTCTTTCCTTCGTCGGCATAAAAACCTACGCTTTGGAACCTTGGTTTTTAAACTTTTTTAAAACTTAACACCAAATCAGTTAATCAAATTGTTCTTAACATAGTTCAAAACATTTATATTATTCTTATCAAAATGCTTGCTGCGATCCCAACTCCAAAAACATTTTTATTTTTGTTAACATTTTTTTAAAGCATTCAAACCAATCTAGTAACTTTGAACCATTCATCCAGTTTCATTCAGAATTTGGCCAGAGATGATAGACCCCCCTTGTGATCCCTTTGCAGCACAGATTTTAGTCAGTCATGAAGGGCTCAGGCAAACAAGTCTGTTCTGGTTGATTGAACCTCTCTGTTATTTTGTTTTTTTACAGAAATTTTCCTTCCTCTGTGTCCTGGTTTAGTTTTTATTTATTTAAGTATTTATACACCATTTATAGCCTAAGTGGTTTACATTCAGGTACTCAAGCATTTTTACCCTATCTATCCCGGTGGGCTCATACCATATCTAATATACCTGGGGCAATGGGGGATTAAGTGATTTGCTCAGGACTTGCCAAGGAGCAACATGGGATTTGAACCCATAACCTCAGGGTACTGAGGTTGTAGCTCTAACCACTATGCCACACATTCCCCATTGCTATGTTCATGCTTTCTGTTCAAGAGAGTGTGTGTGTGTGTGTGTGTAAGGTTAAAGGAGAATACTGACTAATTTGTTTTCCACCAGATCATAATTTTTTTTCCAGTAATACAGCTGCAATAAATTGGAACTTTTTGCCTCCTTTTCATCCAGCTAGATTAGATTGGAAGTCCTGACAGTTTTTGTCGCCCTACTAGCAGGTGGGGGCAGGGAATCCGAAACTGTGGCCATGATACAAATTCTGCCTTAAGAACATAAGAATTGCCATACTGGGACAGAATGTAGGTCTATGAAGCCCAGTATCCTGTTTCCAACAATAGCCAACCCAAGTTCCAAGTACTTAGCTAGATCCCAAGTAATAAAACAGATTTTTTTTGCCGCTTATCCTAGGAATAAGCAATGGATTTCCCCAAGCCATCTCAATAATAGCTTATGGACTTCTTCTCTTTTAGGAAATTATCCAAGCCTTTTTAAAACCCCGCTAAGCTAACTGATTTTACCACATTCTCTGACAATGAATTCCAGAGTTTAATTACACGTTGTGTGAAGAAATATTTTCTCCAGTGTGTTTTAAATCTGCTTAGTAGCTTCATTGCATGTCACCTAGTCCTAGCATTTTTGGAAAGAGTGAATAAGCGATTCACATTTACCCTTTCCACTCTACTCTTTATTTTATAGACCTCTATCATATCACCTCTGAGCCGTCTCTTCTCCAAGCTGAAGAGTCCTAGCTGCTTTAGCCTTTCCTCATAGGGAAGTTGTATCATCCCTTTGGATTATTTTCATTGCCCTTCTCTGTACCTTTTGTGATATAGCTATATCTTTTTTGAGATACGGCGACCAGAATTGCACACAGTATTCAAGTTGTGGACATTCCATAGAGTGATACAAGAGCATTATAACATTTTCATTTGTATTTTGGGAGACCTAAGAAAGGAGGAATCTACTTTTCAGTCTAAACCAGATCTTTGATGTGGACGCCCTGCTCCAAACTCTAGGGAAAGCCCTTAATTTAAACTTACAGCTAATGGTTCATGGTTGTTACTTAAATTTCACAGTTTCTGTGGGCAATATCTGGTAAGACTGGGCAATTTAACCATTATTTACTTGCTGCCTCTGGGAATCTGCGCATTCTGCTGCTGCTTCAGTGCTTGCAGTGTTACATGCATGACTCTTTATCATGACTGACCTTGGCAGCCTGAAAAGACCATAAAGTTTGTCATTAACAAAAGTCTTAAGGACATTTTCATGCCATAGGAGAGACAGAGCTGCAGTTCTTTGCAGGTGTCTCTCATTTTGAACGTGCCTCTACAAAAGTCCCGATTCTCCCAGCTCGAATCTACCAGATATTAGTCCTTTAATGAAAGACCAGGCAGAAAGGCAGGCAGAAAGGCAGAAAGGCAGAAAGACCAGGCAGAAAGTTCAAGTTGATGTCTATTTGAGGTTATTTTATAAGTGCCTTTTTCAGCACAGACTATCCATTCAGCTGCTGACTATGCCCCCCTCCACAATAAGCTTTGATTCTGCTGTATACCAATGGTGCTGAAGCCGAGTGATTTTGCTTGATGCTATCTGTATAGGGCTTTTGAATGTTGGCGGCTTGAAGGATTTACTGGCTGCTAGCACACTCCTTTTGAAAATTGGCTAGATTATGGAGAATGATAACCAACTATTTGTTACCGCTTCAGCTGAAGCTGGCTTACAGGGAAATGCAGTTTTCATATGTGATAGAAAGTAAGTTGTCTGAACTTGAATTATTTCTGATTCTTTGGGAAAGGATTAATAATTGCTTGACGACATCAGTGAGAGAGCAAGGAAAAATAAGTTAAAAAGTAACACTATCAGGTTGATTAATTTTCTAAAATTACAGTTGGTCATCTTTGGCTTTACTATATAAAGGACTATGTGTTAGAAATATAGAAAATCTCAGAGGGCTCTCTTCCACCTGTTAAAACCTTTCATGGTCCTAAGGACAGAGCTAGAAGTTTGGGACAAGAGATCCCAAACTACATCCCATGAGTTGGATGCAGCTTGTGAAACTGTCTTCCTGATCCACCATATTTTTCTTACCCGTGGCTGATTCCATGGATGACCCACAGAGGAAAATTTTGCTTTTATGGGGATTTTTTTCTTTCATACATTGCAGTAGCAAAGACAGTAATGTAGGTGGATTTTCCAGGCTTCACCTGATGAAGAAGGCAACATTAATATGGCACTTCAACAAACTCTGAGAGGACCTGACCTCTTATCGTCCTGCTCAGCAAACTCCAACTGAGACTCCCCCTGCCCACTGGCCCTCTCTCAGTGGGCCAGTCAGGTATTCAGGCTATCCACAATGAATATGCATGAGTTAGATTTGCATGCACTGCCTGCTTGGTGTGCATATGGTATGCATATTCATTGTGGCTAGCCTGAATATCTGACTGGTTAGGTATACCCTTGTGGGACTGGGTTGAGAAGCACTACTGAATGTCCTCTTAGTCTGAGGAAACCTGGCTTAAAAGGTTAAAGCACAGAGAACACTGCTGGTCATTGTTGAAGATAATTCACAGTTTGATCTTGACCTAAGTCACCTGTTTAGTTGAGTTGGATTTTCAAGTTTGATACGGCTTTCAATTTGAAGTCTTGGTTTTGTCACCAAGAAAATAATATTTTATCCTTGAGGATTCAGCTGTTCCCTGGTGTTTCTAGACCTATGCAACCCCAGAGGAACACTGTATGTTGTGTTTGTGTGGAAAGAATTACAGGTGAGTTTCTCACTCTAGTTCCTTGCCAAATATAGGATAGGCTATAAGGCATCTGATTACTCATTTTTTTCACCCAGATCAGTAGTCTGGCTGTTTCAGATATTTCTTCTGTTCCATCAGTATAGTTTTTGCTTTTTCTTACATTCTTATGCTGTTAATTTATCTCTTTCTGCTTTAGGATTTATAGTCATAATAACCCCTTCTTTTACTAACGCATAACATGGTTTTAGCACTGGCAGCGGCGATAACTGCTCTGACGCTCATAGAATTCCTATGAGCATCGGAGCAGTTTTCACCATTGCCGGTGCTAAAACCCATTCTATGTGTTAGTAAAAGAGGGAGTAAGTTAACAAATATTTATATTTCTTGTCTTCCTTTTTTATATTGAGTCATTATATACTTCCATTGTTTTCCTTTGTGGATATCTGAAATTTTTAATATTTTTCTGCAAATAATTTTTTTAAAATTTTCTTTTATTTGTAAAAATCTGAATGTATAGGACAGATCAGAAGAATAGATTTTGTGAGAATGAGCAAAGACAATTATAAGCACTTTTCTTGGATATGTCTCTAGTGATACTGTATTTTGACTGTTTTGGAATCACAAAATTTATAATAACCAGGGGCCTAGAGCCCTAGTTTTTTAATCTGGTACCAGGATCCTATCTAACAGTTGATTTACTCAAGCACTTGTATGCTTTGGCTTGCTTTTTGTCACTTGTGGAAAGGAAGAATGCTTACAATGGTACATATTTTCATAGGTTTTATATTGAAATCATTTAATGTGGTTTGTTTTAATTTGCAGTGTTCCAGTACCTGTGGTAAGTCTAGAAAAAATCCCTAACTTGATGAAGGCAGATGGTGCCAATGTTAAAATGAATTCTACATCCACTTCCACTGCCAATTCCACGACAGCCTCTTTGTCTGGAACATCCGTTTCATCTCTAGTCAAATCGGGTTTGGTATCTAAGCCTGTGCCTCCTTCACCAGAGAAGATTTTGAATGGGAAAGGAATTACAGCTGCATCCCTAGACAAGAAGCACCAAAATGGCACTAAGAGCAGTCACAAGCCTTACAAAAGGCTTTCAGGTGAGCCATGAGGGTCAAGTTTTTGGCTTCTTGGCCATGTCATTTTCAACTTCTTAAAAGAAGAGGAGAATGGTATTACAAGATACCTGTGATATACTTCATATAAATCTTAACCAAAATCACAGTTTACTTTCTTCTATAAAATAATGAAATAATATGTAACAGTTTTCAGTGGTTAAGATTTACATGTCATATTCAAGCTTTATTGTTAGTACTCGGAGAGGAGCAAGAGATGTGATAGAAACATTTAAATGAGTAAACTTAATTTAAAAAAAAAAATACAAGACACTGTTCTTTCCCAGAGGAGGGGGGATTCATTTTAAGGACAAATTATCATAGAACATTGGCGGAGGAAGACTCCAAATAAAGTGCGAAGAAATCTTTATTGAGAGGGTGGTGGATTCCTGGAATGGCCTACCGTTGGAAGTGGTAGCATGAGAATAGTTAGATACAGAGGGATGGGGGAATGGGGATACTATGTAGTGTTAGGTATACGAACTGTTATGTTCATCTCCTTAGAATGGTAGAGGAGATCACAGACCAGCTCACACAGATCAGTAGTATAACTGCTCTTAAACTCCCAAGAAGAGATACCCAGAAAGGAAGAATTATTGAAGCAGTAATAAGAATTTAAAGGATAAACTTTCAAGAGCAGTATTCATAACCCAGTAGGGTCTATTAAAGACAATGTAATTCAATAATAGTTTTGTAAAGTAATACTAGCTCAGGAAGAATAATTTTGTAACAGATTACTAACTCTTTAAATAAGTTAGACCTGTTTTTTAAAGGGAGTGTGCACAATCCCTTTGAAACTCCCCCCCCCCCCAACAGTACCTGTGTGCACAGATTTACCAGCTGATTTTTTTGTCACACAAATTTGACCAGTCAATATTGGGCACAGATCCCAAGTCAGTGCCCAAAATAATTAGTTAATGAGCTCTAATGATTTAATTATTGGAGCTAACAGAAACTTAATTAGCACTGATCTGTCTACGCACTATTCTGTAACAATAGGTGCTTAAATTGCTTTGCATTCTGCTCAAAAGGGGGTGTGGCCATGGGAGGGGCACAGGCGAGTCTGGGCTGTTCACAAAAGATAAGAACGTAAGAGTTGACGTACTGAGACAGTCAGAAGGTCCATCAAGTATCCTGTTTTCCAGCAGTGGCCAATCTTGGTGACAAATACTTGGCAAGATCCCAAAAGATTAAAACAGATTTTAACGTGCGCAGTGTTACAGAATAGTGTGGATCCATGCCCAGTTTGCATGCCAGAATTTACACCAGGTTTTAGCGGCACACCGACAAGTGCGTGCACAATTGCGGCCCGTCAATTGCGCCGCATGAAATGCGCACACCAGTCTGAATCTGTAAAGGGTTCCCATAATCATCATAAAACCTTACCCTAACACTAGATACCAAGTGAATCTTTTAAGTGTAGTGGGGGGGGATCCCCCTGGTTCTCCACCCCCCTAAACGGTTAACGCGCCTTTGTAAAAGCGGAGGAAAGTGTATCCGAATAGTCAACTGCTGAGTGATCGACATCTTTTCCTCACAATTCTCTTATTTGGATTGCTGATCTCGTAGAGGCCTTTCGGGCTTTCTCCTAAAGTTAGGTGCAACCATTTACACCTGTTGTATGGCAAGTGAAAAGGTTCATGTATAAATGCAGTAGAGGTGCACAAAAGTGTCAGGAGTCTATAAAGCACACCCCATATAGTCTGAATGCCCATGACTCGCCCATACCAGACCCACATCAACACACCCTTTTCAGATATGCGCTATAAGTTACGTGCTAAATTTTCATAACAGGTGCCAGTTAGTGGTTGTTAACACCAGTCATTGGTACTTAGCGCCAGTTAGGGCACAGTTAAGTTACATGCATATTCGATGCTGTTCTTTAACTGTGCACGCAGTTTATATGAGCATAACAGTATACAATATACATTGGCATATCTTTATGCCTGTACATCCTTCCCCTAGTATAAATATCTCTATTTGTTTCATTGTGGAGATAGGCTCGCATGGGCTGTCCAGTCTGCCCAATAAGGTGGCCGGAGTTGAATCTGGCACACTGCACAGGTTCCACTGGTAATACTTAATCTCTGTCTCTCCCTGCCAGTTTTGGGGTACAGGATGTAGAAGTCTTTCTGGTATCAGTCCTACTTCCCAACGACTGGAGGAATGTTTTAAGGGCAAAGAAAGTAAGGGTTGAGTGTTTAGAGAATGACCCGGGGACAAATTTTTTGCTGTTAATTTCCTGTCCCGTCCCCATGAGTTTTGCCCCTATCCCTGTCCCATTCCTGTAAGTTCTGCCTTAACCTCACAAGCCTCAAACACTTATGATTTTAAAGTGTTTGAGGCTTGTGCAGATAACATAAGAATATAAGCAGTGCCTCTGCTGTGTCAGACCAGAGGTCCATCATGCCCAGCAGTCCGTTCACGCGGTGGCCCATCAGGTCCAGGACCTGTATAGTAATACTCTGTCTATACCCTTCTATCCCCTTTTCCTTCAGGAAATCATCCAATCCCTTCTTGAATCCCAATACCGTACTGTCATATCACAGAGGACAGAGGTTTAGGTTAGTTTAGAGCTTGTAGGAACGGGGCAGGAAAAGAACTCACAGGGACGGGAAAATGAGTTCCTGCGGGGACGTGGAAAAATTTGTCCCCGTGTCGTTCTCTAGTTGAGTGTATTCTAAAATGCATACATAAGTACCAGTTCCTACAGCGTATATGGGCACAAAATTACACCCGCCTTATGCATGAGCTTTTACGGAGGCAACTTGGTAACGGCACATAGGTACATGCATTGCCTTCATAAAATAGGGATAGCCCTGCAACAAATGATCCTTTTTAAGTGATTTGAGGTAAAGCGTTATCTTTTCAGTTGCAAATGTTCTTCCTGCTGTTCTTCATGGTGTAAGACATTTTGGAGTATGCAGGGTGGGCTTTTTCTTTTGTTTCCAGTATTAACTCTGAGATGGCATTAATTTTGGCAGACTAAAAATCACTTCAAAAACTTGTGAAACACACTGAAATCCTCAGAAAAATAGGCTATAACATGAGTCCAAACACAACCTATATATCAACCCGAGGGTTGAATCTAGAGATCATTGGGATCTCACGTGCTCACAGTTATATGCCAATTGAACAAGTCTAGGCAAATAACTATCATGTGAGCTATCATCGGTCCTTTAAACTCTTGTTGTGTTGTTTGATTCCATTTATTTTAATCTCATTGTGCAATTTGTTATACTAATTTCTTATACTACTACTAGTCTTATAGCCCGTTACATTAACGGGTGCTAGAATATATGTGTGTGTGTCTGTCTGTATTTATTTCTCTCTCTCTCTCCTTAGCCGCTTTCTGTCTTTCTTTTTTTCTGTTCTTCCTTAACGCAGATCTAGGATGGCCTTTAATGTCATCATTAATTCAGTGCACCTATAAATATGCAGTCAAAAAATTTATCCTCTGAATGAATCAACAAATTGTCCGATTTGACTTGCACAGTAACCCAGTGGCAATCTGTTCCTTTCTTGGACATTTCCTCACCCACTTTAATCTGCCAGCCCCGAGTCCCTGTGTAGAACATCACCATAAATCAGCAGCACCATCATCACACAACTCTCTTATCCCAATTAGCCAATCCGAGGCTCGCCCTATACGTCGCTGCAGCCAATCGGAGAACGGGGTAAAAAGCAATTCCCCTCGCGCGTCTCGATTCCTTTGTTTTCGTCTGGACAATGCCAGCCGGAGAACTCCGCCCAGTTAGAGGCGGGGGGAGCACCTGGCGCAGACTGCGGGCCAATCAGATAAAAGACTTCTGAACAGTAGTGAGCCAATCGGAAGAGGGAGGCGGGGCGGAGGGCAGTCGCTAGAGTCGGTGGCCGCTCGTGAGCACTTCTGTTTGAATTCACGGTGATCGCTGCTGTACCCAGGGAAGGGGTGGGGGGGATGATGTCGTCCCTGCTGCGCCCTTTCTCCGTGACCGAGGGACCTTATGAGCTGGCTCGGGCGGGTCCATCTTCTAGGACCTTGGCGGCCGCTGCCCCTGGTGGCGGGGCCAAGCCCACCCACCTTGGGAAAGCCATCCTGGCTGGTAAGGAAAGGGAGCGTCCTCAGTGGGGTTGGTTAGGGGTTCACCCCCCTCCCCCCAATTCCGATCTAGGTCTGGCTGTGCATGAATCAGTAGTTCTGACGTAATAACCGCGCATGCGCACTCTTGCCGGCACATCCCGACAGATCAGGGAACACGCGGTGCGAGTGCGCATGTGCGCTTAGTGTTTTATTATTATAGATGTTTATAGTTGTTCAAATACTTAGCTCAGGTGTAGATTCTTAACCTGACCAGCTGGAAACAGGGCAAAACGACGGAAGATCTCCGTTTCGCTCTCACTAAATGTGATAGAGCTTCATCAAGAACAGTGCAAATTGCCGGCATTGTTTAATTCATCAGCGCTACATAGCCGAAAGACGGACCCTATTTAGGGTAGTCTGAGACGTCAAATTCAGAGACTAAGAAGGCGTCTGACATCACATCCGGAATTATATTACCGGAAATTTTGGCAGACCATGTATTCAGCATCTCATGTGGTGGTAGAATAGTATGTTCAAATAATTTGAACACCAGTCACTTTTAATTTATTTTTTTTTATAGTTCTCTTTACTGTTCTCCCAAGGGAGCTCAGAACAGTTTACATGAATTTATTCAAGTACTCAAGCATTTTTCCCTGGGGCAATGGGGGGGATTAAGCGACTTGGCCAGGGTCACAAGGAGCAGCATGGATTTGAACCCACAACCTCAGGGTGCTGAGTCTGTAGCTTAAACCACTGCACCACATTCTCCCCCTACAAGCTAACCACATTCTCTTGGGATGTGAATTATTCTTTGAATTTTATTCCATGTTAGCATATACTAACATGAAATGGCATTTAACTATTTTGTTTAAGGATATGGTACAACAGAACAGAGATTAATTCATTTGTTCTTTAGTGCAGTGCTTTTTAATGTACACGATACCAGCATGAATAGATGCAAAAGTGATTTTATTTCCTAATCAGGTGTGTCTGTCATAATTTACTGTTGCATTCAAAAAATGTGTGTGGAGTATGATAAAGTTATAAAGTCTTGCCCAATAGATTGCATTTTTTTTTTATTTATTGTGTGTGTATTTTATTCATATTAGCATGCCTTTGCTTTTTTTATCTTTTCATACTTTATATTTTTACAACAAAACAGGCTGGCAATTCAGGACAGAGGGGATTGGAGCTCTTTGCCTATAGATGTGCTCCTTTCACACACATGCACATCACTTCTGGTTCTGTATATCAATGGTGTGGCTGGGGAGGTGAAGTAATTAAATGAAAATACATAAAGAAGAGAGAAGAGTTAAGCCCCAACTCATATTACTTGGGTTAATCGCTTGTTATCCTTGGGGAAGATGGAGCTGGCCGTGGCTAAGCGTCGCCATACCTATGCACTTCAATTTACAACATGGTGTAAATTGGAAAGGCTGTTGGATACTCTGTAGTGGATCTCTCAGACCTGGATACTTTGTTGTCTGCTAGGTGGTAAGGGAGGGTGGAGGGGGGGGGATGTGGAGAATTTTGGGATGGGGAATTTTGGTTTGGCGGAGGGGAAGTGCTGGGGTAGACTGGACGGGGATGGTGAGTTTTGTTTTTGGGTTTTATCTTTTTCTGCTGTCCATGCTGTATTATTTGCATTTGTATTTGCTTTGGATATTGCTTGTTTCTTGTTGTATTGATTGTATATTATATTATCAAAATTTTCAATAAATATTTAAATATGAAAAAAAAAAAGAAGAGAGAAGAGTTATGGGAGGAAAACCTGAAAATAGGAGACTTTAGCAAAATGCAGAAGTCTGAGAGCATTCGTAATCAAGAAGGTGGTCATGAAAGAGAGAGTGAAGAAAGAAGAAAGTAAAAGAAAACAGTGAAGTGTAAGAACTAGAGAGGATGAAAACAAGCATTTAAAAAGGCAGTATTAAGCAGTAATTTACAGAACAAAGGTTGAGAAACTATTTTGAGAATGAAATACAAAATTAGTGCAAATACATAAGAGCCAATGGATATTTTTTTTCTGAAGAGTGTACTTCGTAGCACCATGAATCAACGAAAGGCTTATGAGTGGGTAAAAAGGTTTAAAGAGGGAAGAACAGGTGTATTCAATGAGTCATTCTAGTCGCCCATCAACATCACGCACACAAGAGCACATTGACAGGGCAGATGCCTTGGTTAGAAACGACCAATGGATAACAGTGTCTCAATTGGCTGCAGATTTGGATATCAGTTAGGGATCTGTATTTGCCATAATGCATGATGACTTGGGATACAGGAAAGTCTCGTGGTTAGATTACTACAACTTACTACTCTCAGGTCTTCCACTCAGCCATCTTCCATCCAGAATTCGGCTGCACTATTCATATTCCGTGAGAGCCACTATACTCACATTATCCCTCTCCTAGAGTCACTTCATTGGCTTCCCATCCGTTTCCGAATACAGTTCAAGCTCCTCTTGACGATCTACAGAAGCATTCACTCAGCTGCGCCTCACTATCTCTCTTCACTTAACTCCCCCATGTCCCCTCCCTATGCTCAGCTGGTGGATCTCTCCTGTCTGTGCCCTTCTCCTCTGCCAACTCCAAACTCCGTCCTTTCTATCTTACAGCACCGTATGCCTGGAACAAACTGCTCAAATCCCTAAGTTGGGCTCCGTTTCTGGCAGTTTTCAAGTCCACCTTTTTGAGACTGCTTTCAACTCCTAGCTCGTCTCACCTTGGGTTCTGCTTCTCCAACCCTATATGTCATGCCTGTCTGTCCAAGTTAGATTGTAAGCTCTTCTGAGCAGGGACCATCTATTAAATGTCAAAATGTACAGCACTATGTTAGCCTTTCAGTGTTATATAAGTGATAGTAGTAGTAGATGGATTCCCAAACAGCTTACTGATCTGCGCAAGCAGCAGCGTATGGAGGTTGCGACCCAATTCCTGAGACGTTATAAAGAAGATCCGAGTATTCTGGAGAGAATTGTCGCCGGCGATGAGACATGGGTGCATCACTGTGACCTGGAGAGCAAAAGAAAAAGCATGATGAAGTAAAGGAAGCGGTGCTCACCTGGCTTCGGGAGCAGCCGAAAAACTTCTTTTCTGCAGGAATGCAGAAACTAGTTGAACGATGCAACAAATGCGTCATCTTGCATGGGGATCATATGGAAAAGTGATATGTTCGATTGCTCAGTTACTTCTATTAAAACCGTTAAAACGTATTTTGCCTTTACTTTTTGATTTACCCTCGTAATTTCAGGGGGTTCTGTTTCCACTGTTGCACTTCACAGCACTGGTGTGGTAGGATTGCCTCCCTGATTTCGGCATTTAGATAATTCTATTTCTCATTATTAACCACTGAACCCAGCCACCTGGGATCTCCATTAAGGGGTATGGCTAGAGCATTCCATAACTAGTCACAGGATTACATTTAGGTTTAAAACAATGCACAGTACCAGAAGGTATCGAGTTTTGAAAGAACATGACAGATTTATGTTGGTATTATTTTTTTATCCCAGGACAAGCAGGCATGATATTCTCACATGTGGGTGACGTCATCTACGGAGCCCCGGCGCGGACAGCTTTTCAAGCAAACTTGCTAGAAGTTTCAAGTTTGCACACTGCACCACGCATGTGCGTGCCTTCTGCCCACTAGAGGGCGCATCCCACCTCGTGGTCCTCAGTTCAAATTTTTCCGCGGAGCAAGAAAGCCCTGTGGATCTGAGCTCCAGTGTTTTTTGCCTTCTAGCTGCCGCGTTTAGTTTGTTTATTGATCGGATTAATCGCGGTGCTGCTTTATTTTTCGTCCGTTTTACAAAAAAAAAAAAAAAAAAAAAATAATAATAATTGTTTTTCGTTGGGCTCCGGGGGCTCCCGGAAGCCTGAGCCGGGGAACGTCGGTCGTTCCCGGCCTTCTTCTTTTTCTCGTCGATGTCCCGTCCTGTTACGGGATTCAAGAAATGCAGCCGGTGTGAGAGACTACTCTCCATCACCGACCCTCACCGGTGGTGCATTGTCTGTCTTGGGCCCGAACATCCAACAGCCTCGTGCGATCGCTGTGCTACCTTCCAGAACAGGGCCCTCCGTCGCCGTAAGGCCAGAATGGCGGAATTGTTCGCCGTCGACGCGCCGCCCAAGGCCTCGACGTCGGCCTCGGCTTCGGCCCCGGCCTTGACCTCGGCCTCGGCGTCCTCGGGGGCCTCGGCGTCGCCTCGGCCCTCATCTTCGAAGCCGTCGTCATCGAAGCCAACTTCGGGTAAGTCCTCTGTTCCATCCCCTTCAGCAAAGAAGCCATCCTCGAGTCAGGCCAAAGCGGGTGGGTCGACCCCGACCCCGCATCGGACCTCGACTCCGCACACCCCGAGGGAATACTCGAGACCGAGGTCGCCCTCCAGGGAGTGTGCCCCGGACTCGGAACTCCCCACCTTCGTGGGGATTCCGGCCTTCCAGGATCTCCTTCGAGCCTTGATCTCATCGGAGCTGTCGGGAGCCCTGGAAGTGCTGCAGCGTGCTGCGGGCCCGGCGGCGTCGACCTCGGCCGGGGCGCCCCCGGCCTCGGAGGCCCCGGTCTCGGCTCCCTCGACCTCGGGAGCCCCGGCCTCGGCGACCTCGGTCTCGGGTATTGCGGCCCCGTCCACCTCGGCCTCGGCCCCGCCCCGGACCTCGACCTCGGGGGAGCCTCCTGAGCGCAGTGTCCGCCCAAAAGAAAAGTTCCGCAGAGTGCGCCGACTTTCCTCCTCGGCTTCGGGATCTTCCCCGGACGCCTCGCCCTCGAGGCGACCTCGGACGAGGCGCCGATCGAGGAAGCCTAAGCGACCCCGAGGCTCGCCTCGGCGCGATCGTTCCTCGTCGTTCGGGGGCGAGGCGCTGCAGGTGTCGGAGTTGCGCCTCGATAATCCGAGGCTCCTCCGCTCACCCCGGGGAAAGTCTTCCCGTGCCGCCTCGCCGAGGAAACGGGAGAGGACCCCACGGACCCCGGGATCCTCCCCCAGGGACTCCCCTAGGAGGATGATCTCACCCTCCCCCTCGAGGGCCGTGGAGAGAGGATCCTGGGATTCAGGATCGGTTAGGAATCCTCAGTATTCCCATGAGGCCTCCCCCCGCTCCTCGGCGGGACGGTCGAGAACCCCGTCCCCCCAGGCTAGGCCGTCCTCCTTCTCATCTTTTGTCCAGGACATGGCCCAAGCCCTGGGGATTGACCTGATGGTAGGTTCCAAATATTCCAAGGAATTTCTAGAGGAACAGGACCTTCCCACTCCCCCTAGAGAGGTACCTAGACTCCCTCTCAACAGTGTCCTCCTGCAGACCTGGCTGAAGAACTTGTCGAGCCCTCTTACAGGCACGTCTGTCCCGTCAAAAATGGAATCAAAGTATAGGACGATTCCCCCGAAAGGGTTTGATAAGGCGCAGCTCTCCCACCAGTCCCTCCTGGTGGAATCTGCCCTTAAAAAATCACAGCCCTCACGGGTTTCTGCGGCGGTTCCACCCGGCAGGGAGGGGCGGACCCTGGACAAGTTTGGCCGTCGCCTCTATTCAAACACTCTGATGGCCACCAGAGTTCTAAATTACTCCTTCACCTTTTCCTCCTACTTGCGTGGGATGGTGAAGGACCTTCCTCAATATCGGAACTCGTTACCGGACTCCCAAAGAGCAGGATTCGATAAGTTTATGTCCAACCTGTCTCAATTGCGGTTGTACCTATTCCATTCAGTGTACGACACCTTTGAGCTGGTTTCGAGGGTGTCGGCCCTCGCAGTGGCCATGCGCCGCTTGGCCTGGCTTCGCACCCTCGACATGGACCCAAACCTGCAGGAACGTCTTGCAGACCTGCCCTGTGTGGGGTCCGAGTTATTTGACGAGTCTTTGGAGGCGGCGACCAAGCGGTTGTCGGAACAGGAACGCTCTTTAGCATCCCTGGTCCGCCCCAAACCTAGGCCCCCGCCGCAGAAACCTTTCCGGCCTCCGCCGCGCCGGTACCCCCAGAAGTCGACCCCGTCTTTCTCAAGACCGCCTCCGAGACGTCCGTCTCAACGAGGCAGAGGGGGACAAACCCAAGCCCCGGCGCAGGGCCCTTCTAAGCCCGCGCCTTCCTTTTGACGGGCTGAGCGGACGGGGCGGGTTCCCCTCCGCACCTTCACCAGAACCCCTTCCCATCGGGGGGCGTCTTCGGTCCTTCCGGAAGGCATGGACCGCGATTACCTCAGACGCTTGGGTGCTCCGGATCGTCTCCGAAGGCTACTCGCTCAATTTTGTGTCCTCGCCACCGGACAGTCCCCCAAATTTAGCCTTGTGCAACCGGTCGCAACTACCGACCCTTCTGACCGAAGCCAAAGCTCTCCTGAAGCTTCGGGCGGTCGAGCCGGTCCCCAAGGACCAGTGGGGGACGGGATTTTACTCCCGTTACTTTTTGGTCCCAAAAAAGACCGGGGACATGCGCCCCATACTCGACCTCAGGAAGCTCAACAAATGCCTGGCCAGGGAGAAATTTCGAATGCTATCTCTCCCGGTCTTGTATCCTCTTTTGGAGGAAGGGGACTGGATGTGCTCCCTCGACTTGAAGGAAGCATATACCCATGTCCCGGTGCACCCCACCTGCCGAAAATTCTTACGATTCCAGGTGGGAGACCTACACCTCCAGTACAGAGTCCTGCCCTTCGGCCTGGCCGCGTCCCCACGAGTATTCACGAAGTGCATGGTAGTAGTGGCGGCAGCCCTGAGGTCTCGCGGGCTCCATGTGTTCCCTTACCTGGACGACTGGCTCATCAAAGCCCCGACCAGGGAGGAGGTTATCTCAGCGACCCGACAGTCTATTGCCTTCCTGCAAACCCTCGGATTCGAGATAAACTTTCCAAAGTCTCAGTTGAGGCCGGCTCAGTCTCTTCAATTCATAGGTGCGGTGCTGGACACGGTGCGCCTGCGCTCCTACCTTCCGACCCAACGGTTGGAAGTCTTGGTACGGATGAGCCGCCAGGTCTCTCAACTACCAAGGGTGTCGGCCAAGCGCATGATGATGCTGCTCGGCCATATGGCCTCGACGGTACACGTCACGCCATTTGCGAGGCTGCATCTGAGGATCCCTCAGTATACACTCGCATCACAATGGCGCCAGGAGTGCGATCCGGAGTCGCGCCTCATTTCGGTGACTCCGCTTTTGCGGAAATCGCTAAGTTGGTGGACAGACTCTTCAAATCTGTCCACGGGACTAATGTTTCGCACTCCCCCATTTCGCAAGGTTCTGACCACGGACTCCTCGGACTACGCGTGGGGAGCCCACCTCGACGGTCTTCGCACACAGGGCCTGTGGTCGGCAGAGGACCGTCGCTGTCACATCAACGTGCTAGAGCTTCGGGCCATCTTCCTAGCACTTCGAGCCTTCGTTCACGTAGTACAGGACCAGGTGGTCCTCGTCCGCACGGACAACCAAGTAGCAATGTACTATGTGAACAAACAGGGGGGAACGGGGTCGTGGCCCCTCTGCTCCGAGGCCCTTCGCCTCTGGGAGTGGGCGGCCTCCCGGAACATCTTCCTCCGGGCGGTCTACATCCAGGGGGAACTGAATTGTCTGGCGGACAAACTCAGTCGACTCCTGCAACCCCACGAGTGGACTCTACACTCAGCAGTTCTGCACGAGGTCTTCGCTCGCTGGGGAACGCCACAGGTAGATCTGTTCGCCTCTCCGGAGACACACAAACTACCACTGTATTGCTCTCGGATGTACTCGCGGGATCGTCTGGAGGCGGATGCCTTCCTTCTCGATTGGGACGGGAAGTTCCTCTATGCATTCCCTCCTTTCCCTCTGATCATGCGAACGTTGGTACATCTCAGATCGTCCACGGCCACGATGATTCTCATAGCTCCTCGGTGGCCGCGTCAGAACTGGTTCTCCCTACTGCTCCAACTCAGCGCCAGGGAACCCCTTCTTCTGCCTGTCTGTCCTTCTCTGCTATCTCAGAATCAAGGATCCATGTTACATCCCAATCTGCAGTCATTGCACCTGACAGCTTGGTTTCTTGTTCCCTGACCCCTCCGGACCTGTCTCAATCAGTGAGGGAAGTGCTGGAAGCCTCCCGCAAGATCTCGACGAGGCTTTGCTATTCGCAGAAATGGACCAGGTTTTCCACCTGGTGCTCATCTTTCCTCCTGGACCCGGTATCGGCCCCGGTACCCTCGGTTCTGGACTACTTATTCCATTTGTCGCGCTCTGGCCTGAAAACCACTTCGGTGCGTGTCCATCTTAGTGCGATTTCCGCCTTCCACCAACACCTGGATGGACGCCCTCTGTCTCTCCATCCCTTGGTGACACGCTTCATGAAAGGATTACTCAGGGTTTGTCCCCCGCTCAAACCTCCCCCAGTCGTATGGAATTTGAATGTGGTTTTAGCTCAACTGATGAAACCACCCTTTGAGCCACTCAACAAGTCCCTCTTGAAATTTCTGACTTGGAAGGTGGTGTTTCTGATTGCCCTCACCTCCGCTAGGCGGATTGGGGAACTACAAGCCTTGGTTGCGGACCCACCCTTCACCGTATTCCATCATGACAAGGTGGTCCTCCGCACCCATCCTAAGTTCGTCCCGAAGGTTGTTTCTGATTTCCACCTCAATCAGTCCATTGTCCTTCCTGTGTTCTTCCCTAAGCCCCACTCCCATCCTGGCGAGACGGCGCTTCACACGCTTGACTGTAAGAGGGCGTTGGCATTTTACCTTCAACGCACCAAGTCCCATCGGAAGGTCCCGCAATTATTCTTGTCCTTCGATCCCAATCGATTAGGGCACCCAGTTTCCAAGCGCACTCTGTCTAACGGGTTGGCGGCGTGCATTTCCCTTTGCTATACTCAGGCTGGCCTTCCTCCCCCGGGTCGAGTCACGGGGCACAAGGTCCGAGCAATGGCAGCTTCGATAGCCTTCCTCCGTTCCACCCCGATGGAAGACATATGTAAGGCTGCCACTTGGTCTTCGGTTCATACATTCACCTCTCACTACTGTCTGGACACTCTGTCCAGGAATGACGGCCGGTTTGGCCAGTCAGTTTTACAAAATCTGTTTTCTTAAATTTGCCATCCTCCCACCTGCCCTTTTTGGTTTGGCTTGGAGGTCACCCACATGTGAGAATATCATGCCTGCTTGTCCTGGGATAAAGCACAGTTACTTACCGTAACAGGTGTTATCCAGGGACAGCAGGCATATATTCTCACAACCCGCCCACCTCCCCGGGGATGGCTTCTAAGCTAGTTATGGAACTGAGGACCACGAGGTGGGATGCGCCCTCTAGTGGGCAGAAGGCACGCACATGCGTGGTGCAGTGTGCAAACTTGAAACTTCTAGCAAGTTTGCTTGAAAAGCTGTCCGCGCCGGGGCTCCGTAGATGACGTCACCCACATGTGAGAATATATGCCTGCTGTCCCTGGATAACACCTGTTACGGTAAGTAACTGTGCTTTTTCTTGCCCTAGTGACATGACACCACGCAGCAGGGCCCAGTAATGAAAAGATTCGTAGGAAAGGATTTACTCTGTAGGAAGGAAAAAAAAAAAAAAGATAACTTTCAGCAGATTTCTGAAGATTGCGCTCACCTAATTCACTAAGTATTGAGGGCAACTGTTGTTTCTTAACAGTTTATTCTCCCTCTGACAGAACTGAGGTCAGGGCACTGTTTTAGAAACATCTTAACCAAGAACCTGACTTTGAGAGTGGGAGTTTTCAGAATTGGGCCGCTGCCAGCGAGGCTGATCCTTTGTTTTGCTTTCTGGAGTGGCATGTTTTCCTCAGCTGATGAGGTCTAAAGTATGCACCCTCCCTGTAGAGGCACGTGCAGCTACATTTTGTTGTTCTAACTGTGACCATAGTTTTCAGTTGCTTCTGTGCAGCTCTTTTCACTTTTCTGGCTGTTTCTGCAGTGTTTGCCCAAGGCCAAAGCAGAAATCTAATTTCAGACAAGTTTCAGTTTCATCTAATTTTGTAAGAGATGCGGTAAGAGCTTCTGATAAAATGTAAATAACAAACCAAAAACAAAACAAAACCGGAAGACGACAACTGATCACAATAACAAACGATCCAAAAATATTTAAAACCACAAGAAAAAGAAGCGGTATAAATTAGCTGCAGGGTAAAAAATTAACACACTCATACCCACCTTTGCCCCGATGATCAAAATAAACAATAATGATTAAAGTGAAAAAGATGTTTGCAAACCAATTTTTATGCTCATATGTTTTGAGACAATGTCAAAAACCATCATCAGTGGAACAGACAAACTGTCTTGATGGTTATAATCATTGCGCATTGTAAAAAAACACGCACACACACACACACACACATATATATATGTGTGTGCGTGTGTGTGTTTTTATGAAGATATATATATCTTCATAAAAGAAAATGTTTGCATTTTTGGACACTAAGGTTCATAATAAAAAAAAAAAAAAAAGTCTAAAAAGTGTCCTAAATGGCTACTTGGACGATCAAAAAGCCTGATCGTCCAAGTACCCATAACCAAAACTGGTTTTTAGACATATCTAAAACCAGCTTAGGCCTTTCCCCTGTCACTAAATGCACAGAGAGAAGCTTGTTTAGAGGAGGGGAAAAGGCGGGCGGTGGGCGGGAGGTGAGCCGACCTACATCTAGGCGTGCAGCAGGTATAACCAAAACCTTAGGCAGGTCTAAGTGCTGAAAAAGGGGCCGCTGAGCTGATCGTGACTGCTGCGATCAGCTCAGCAGCCCCAGCAACCTGCCTACCCCCTACAGCAATGATCGCAGCAGGAGAGATGCCTCATCTCCCCTACCGCGATGCCATCACTCCTCTACCCTAACTGCTGCGACCCACGGTAGGAGAGATGCCCTATCTCTCCTGCCGCAGGATGCGGCAGTTCGGGTAGAGGAGTGATGGCATCATGGTAGGGGAGATGAGGCATCTCTCCTGCCGCGATATATCACCCCCCCACACCCGTCCGTCCGGCCAACATTTTACAGGTATGGGGGGGTGGGATTGGGGGGAGTCATGGGGTCAGCGGGGGGTTGCGGGGGGGGGGGTTGTGTCGTGGGCAGGAGGGCCTGGGATTCCTCATGCCCGTATTGTAGTGGGGGGTGGGGGGTCCGCCTGGGCAGGAGGGGTTGGACTCCCTCCTGCCCAATCGTTTAGGGGGGTGGGGGACGAGAGGCCAGGAGGGCTTGGGCTCCCTCCTGGCCTGATTGTAATCGGGGAGTGCTGCGGTAGCCTGGGGCAAGAGGGCTCCCTCTTGCCCTGATGTCGTGGGGAGAGGGGGGGTGGATTCTGTAACCGGTGTTGTTTTTGACAGACACCGGTTACAGAATCCAGCTTTTAGGTGAAGGACTGGCTCCTCCTTCACCTAAAAGCCCTTGTGTTGGACGTTTGGGGCTTAGGAGTTTTTTTTGGTTCATTACGGGGTATAAGTGTAGACGTCGTGGGGGTATAAGTGTAGACGTAATGGTGGTCTGGGCGTTTAAACAGCTGAATGTAGAGGCAGGCCATTATCAAGAAAAACCTCCTTTTGGACTTTTTTTTTTTATTATGGACATTCTCCCTGCTTCTACTTTCAACGTTTAATGCCTTAGGCCAAAAAGGGACTTAGACCGTTTTTTTAAATTATGCCCCTCTAATAGTTTATAGTTTATTTATTTATAGCCCATCTTTATCAAGATGGGTCACAAAAGTACACACATATTAGTCATTATAAGCATCCATAAATAACAAACAATTATAAGAGCCTCCTCAGAAGCACATCATTTAGCTCCAAGATAAAAATATAAATGCTCAACACTCATATTTCATTTTACAAAAAAGATATTGTTTCAATAATTTCTTTAAAGTATTCAGATCTCCCTGTTGTCTAATGTAAAGCGGAATATTGTTCCAAGTATCAGGGTCAACACAAGAAAATGAACCGACTCTAGTTGTATGTAATCTCATTTGCTTTAAAGTAGGAACATTCAAATCTCCAGAATCAACTGAACGTAAACTTTGAGACAGTGTATATAAGGAAATGCGATCAATCAAGTATTTTGGTGGCATTCCATGTACGCATAAATATGTTAACAATAACAATTTGTACTGTATCCTGAATTCTATTTTTAACCAATACAGTTTAACATAGAATTCAGATACATGATCGTATTTTCCAATTCCAAAAAAACCCTCAAATTATCACGTTTTGGGTTATTTGTAAAGCATGAATCGCGGTTGCGTAACTCCTAACAATACCAGGTTGCAATAATCCAAACTAGACAAGACAATTGTTTGGAGAACATATTTAAAATTGTACTCGGGATAAATATGATCTGAGATTACTCAATAATCTCAATTTAAAATAGATCTTCTTTACCATTGTATGTCTGTGGGACTGAAATTATAGGTGTGAATCCAATATCACTCCTAAATATCAGACTTCAGGTGAGAAATGGATAGTTCCCAAAACTTGAACGGAATGTGGAATGTTCGTTACTACATTCCTTGACTAAAACATTACCTTTGTCTCTGAAACATTTAAAATTAAGTTGTTATCTATCCACTTTTTTATCTCAAAGATCACCTTTCTCAGTTTCCCAATAGACTTGTTAGCGATTCACCAACTGGCTTCACGTGTTTCCATCTTATCACTATGGAGAAAAACATAAAATAATTTTAAAATTTTTGTATTTATCAGAAAGTATATTAGAATTCTGTTTGTTTTACTGCTTTCTAAACTGATAATGAAACAGAGGTTTTGCCATTTGTATGCACTAATGCAAAATGCTTGTTAAAATTTTATTTATTAAAGTAAATGTGTGATGGGAGCAAATACACCCTGAAAATTAGGCAAAAAGACCAAATGGAGCAAAACATTTTGTCTCCTGTGTACATTCTTAGTAGCCAATTTGGTCCTGAATAAATAAAGCCAAGCTTCTAAACAGTTCTAGGTCTCTGTAGTTCTAGTTGGTAGGGCATTAAAGATCTGTATAGGTTCTCAACAGAAGGCCAAGAGGAACTGTCTTCGGCTCATGGCACATTTAGTCATGTCTGAAAGATCAAACCTAGTTTGATGGAAAAAAAAGAATACTCCTGCATTGTGCGTGATACCAAGATAGACCTAAAATGTTAAAGGATAAAGGGTTGGATATTTTTTTTTTCATCGAAGATACTATGTTCTTAGTTTTCTTGCATGCCAGACAAATCCTTTATGTTTTATATTTCTGATGCCATGTTTTTCTTTTCCTTAATAGAAAGAGAATTTGACCCAAATAAGCACTGCGGTGTACTGGATCCCGAGACAAAGAAACCATGCACAAGGTCACTCACCTGCAAGGTATTTTATGAATGTGCGGAATATCGGTCACTTCTTTGCCAATAGTTTAAACTGATCAAAATCATACATTTTTTCTGTGTGGTGTGTGTATCATCTCTTCTTTCTATCTTACCCCTGTTACTGTATGGATTTCTTTTTCCCCATAAGTGCCTTCTTTCTCTCTTAAGCTATTCTCTCCTCCCCCTAAAAAAAATTGCACCTATGCTTTGAAGCAGCCTCTGGTGGCCAAAGGAACAGGCTGTAGCTCTTTCCATTGCAGGACCTTGACAAGTTGCTTTGTGGTAGTGTGATGGCTGTGGTTGAGTGTGTGTTTTATATATGATGATGACAGTAAGGTTTTCAGGATATCTGCAACAACTAAGAGTTAGAGAGATCTGCAGATCTCTTTCATGCATATTCATTGAGGATATCCTGAAAGCCTACTGGCTGGGTGTGTCCTGAGGAACAGATTGAGAAGCCCTGCACTAGGGACACACAACATAAAAGGTAAGCTGCTTATCGTTTGTCATTTGTGTTTTCACAGTTGCTAATGCATTGCCATGTTGCGTTGAAATAGTGGTGCGCAGAGGGGAAAGGAGGAAAGCATTAAGGCCCTGATTCTATAAAAGACGCCTACAGTTAGGTGCCTAGATTGGCTCGCTTAGCCGATCTAGGTACCTAACTTAATTTTTTAAATTGGCTTACTTGACTCTGATAATTTAAAACTACATTAAAAACCAATTAAAGAACGATTTTAAAAAAATTACCTAGTAGGTGCCTACCAGAGTTTGGGTGTGGATTTAGTTAGGTACCGATATATTAGGCCAAGAAAACCCTGGCTTAATATACCCGCACCCAAGTCGATTTTAGGTGTCAATAGGCAGTAGGTGCTTCTTTTCTAGGCACCTACTGAGTTAGTCACTGTTTGTAGAATCTGGCCCTATGTGATATATGCCCTTGCCTTTACTAGGCCTATGAAAGAGAAATTAGCATAATTCAGAATTATTTGTACACTTCCAAAAATGTTTTACTTCTCTTTTACAGACTCATTCACTAAGTCATCGGCGAGCAGTTCCGGGCCGCAAAAAAACATTTGACACCCTTTTAGCTGAACATAAAGCGCGATCCAGGGAAAAAGAGGTTACAAAGGACAAAGAACATCCTCAGTCTATGAGAGAAATGCATCAGAGCCAACCCGCACCAGCACAAGAGTTATCAGGATTTTCAGTGAATTCTGGTCAGGATTCCAAAGGAACCTCTCCTGCAAAGTCTAGGCTGCCAAATTCTGGTCTTCCTAGGTGAGTATTTATTTATTTCAAAAATGTATAGACTGCACTATCCCACAGTTCTGGGCAGTTTCCATAGTTAAAACATAAACCAAATACATAAAACTCAGGTTGACAAATCAAACACATATGCCAGTTAATCTACCATAAATCAAATTACAAGGGGTCAATAGCAGGGGTGCAAATCACATACAATTCATATATCCCAATGCCAAATGAAGTCAAAAGCACTTTTTCTTAATAAATAGAACCGAAGACCTCGGCAGTGACTCATTTCACATGAAGTATATCACTCCGTGGCTCACTGAATTCATCATCTGTCTTATCTCAATAATAAATTCTTCTATTTTCAAAAATTCATTCATAACACTGATCAACAAAAAAATTTTTTTTTTGCTACTGAGAACTTAAGAAGTTTTCTTAGTTAATTTAATGATGCTGATTTCAGAACTGTAATTGAAATTCAGCTAGCACTTCAGGTTTCTGAGATACACGTTACTGATTTTTTAGGCAGTTTGTCATATCGGCACAATATTGCAAGTATTAACTATGTCTCACCAAACTTGTGTTAAGGAGTTTGCTCTGAAAACAAACACGAAGACAATAAGGAAACGTGTTACAGCATATATTTATGCCTCTCTTAACTCACACAAAAGTGATGTCAGCAGTTCAGAAATGTTTGAGACACTTGCTTTTACGCTTGTACTGTACATTTGTCTCTCTTTGCAAGAACCAACAAATAGTCTCTCATCATACTGGGATCGAACTGTCCCTGGTATCTGCTTTTCATCAGCTTGATATCTTGATGAAATCTTTCCCCATGGTCATCGCTGACATCACCAAGATTGGGTGGGCAGAAGTCGAGGTGAGAATGTAAGAAATGCATTTTAAGTGACATTCTGGCACCCATTAGCTGATATGCTGTCAGTATGTTCTCCACAAGCTCAGCATAATTATCTGATCTGTGATTACCAGTAAAATTCTGAACAACCAGCACGAATACTTCCCATGCTGCTGATTCAGCTGGGTTCAGCTTCTGTTTGAATGCATCATCAAGGATCAATTCACGGATTTGGGATCCAACAAAAACACCTTCTTTGATTTTGGCTTCACTTTTCTCGAAACCAAACGTACTTCTTAGGTGCTGATTGTGCAGTAAATTGTCTGCAGACATAACAGAAATTATCAGGATGGTTAACACAACCTCGTCTGTTCATAATTATAATATCTTAGACAAAAACAAACAAAATATAAAAATTCACAGGTAGAAAAAGCAGCACAATCACTTTTTAGTATAAACTTTCAAATTATTGATATATGTGATCGATGAGCTGTCCTAAAATGCAATATTGTGTTACAGAAACAGTAAAATACTGATGCTTCACGGTATTGACGAAAATGATATAAACACAAACTAACGCACAACTTAAAAACAGGATGTGATAGACGAAAACTGTTTTCAGATTTAGAGTCTTTGTATAGAGAGACCTTAACTATGTATCAACCCTATGAAAGTAAACAAATAGATAGAGGGAAGATAACCTATTGAGTGTAAAGGATAATCAAATCATCAAACCTTCGTCATTCAAAATAGAATTACCGTATTTTCACTCATATACCGCGCACCCATGTAAAACGCGCACACGGGTATAGTGCGCGGGGAACACAAATTTATGTAAATAAATTTTTATATACCGCACACACCCGTATACCGCGCATGCTGCCCCGACTCTCCCGTCGCCGCCCGACTTTCCATTCGCCCGCCCTGACTCTCCTCTCCCCCTTGAAGTCCTGTCCCCACCCTGAAAGCCTGATGCCTCCCCTGACGTCCGATTCACCCCCCCCCCACCCCGCAGGACCGCTCGCACCCCCACCCCGAAGGACCGCTCGCACCCCCACAGCCTCCCCACCCCCCCCATCATGGAGAAGCTCCTACCGTTGTCCTGCTGCTTCCTCTGCCGGTGGTCCCAGCCCTTCTGTGAGCCCTGCGTCTGCTGCTTCCTCTTCCGACGGTCCCGCCCTTTCTCTGACATCAGAGAAAGGGCGGACCCGCTGGAAGAGGAAGCAGCGCAGGCGCAGGGCTCACAGAAGGGCCAGGTCCGCCGGAAGAGGAAGCAGCAGACGCAGGGCTCACAGAGGGGCTGGGACCGCCGGCAGAGGAAGCAGCAGGACAACGGTAGGAGCTTCTCCATGATGGGGGGGAGGGGGGGAGAGGCTGTGGGGGTGCGAGCGGTCCTGCAGGGTGAATCGGACATCGGGGGGGGGGGGGGGGACTATGTAAAAAAAAAAGTTGTAAAACGCGCATGGTTATGCACGGTTTGTAAAATCGTGTATAACGCGTGCGTTATATGCGTGAAAATACGGTAAAAGCCACTATAGCTTATAATTTAAATAGTCTAGATCAAAATATAAATATTCAAAATGTAATAAAAATTGAGTTATAATCCTAATTGAGTGTTTGAATGTTTAAAGAAAACCGTGGTGGACATATCATAAATTATACAGACTTCAGGAGCAGGTACCGGACTGGAGGAGAGCTGTGGGGTGATCCGTTGCTGATCCCGGACTCCAACAGCGGCGGCTTCCTTTCCTGTTCGGTGGCACAGTCAGGCATCTACAGAGACGGACCCCTGACGTCACTGGGTCCGTCTCCAACATCGTTAAAAGCAGCCGCTGCTGCGGTTGCGGCCGCAGCCGCGCGGCCGCAGGGCGTGGCCGAAGGGAGCCACGTGGAGTCCAGGAGCCGATAGTGGGCAACTTTTATTTGGGGCACATAGACCCAGCTCGGATCCTGCTCCCTACTATTGGATCTAAGATGTTTATCCCATGTCTGCTGTAGTGAGGACGTCGTTGAAGTCTTTCTTTTCTAAATAATGCCGAAAAGACGAGGAAGGAATACCGGAGGAGCCTCCCGGCGACCCTTAACCCCAGTGGTTACTATTGATGATTTTCTCCGACGCCTACAATGGGAACAAGAAGGGTCGGGTCCTAGCTCATTGGGGACACCGCCGGAGAGTAGTGCGGTGGGTTCCCCTGAGCATGATATCACTCTCAGCCCCGACGTTAGGACGCCACCCCTTCAACCAACGCCGCAAGCTGCCAGCTCCCCACGGGACCAGAATCCACCTGAGGAGGTGGTTTTTTCTTTGTCCACAGAGGCAAGTATGGAGGGCTCGCCGAATATGACAACGCAGAGTGGAATGATCTCTCTGCAAGGACTTGCGACCGGGACAGCAGAGGTTGGGGGAATACAAGACGTCACTGAGGTAAAGCTAATTTCAGATCATTTAGATACTACACCATTACAACTTTTCTCACCTACAAAACCTCCTACAGTCACACTCGAAGCATTATGGGACTTGGTAGTGAATTTGGGGAATTCCTTAAATCCTCAAATAAAAAGTTTGGATAAAGAATTAAAAGAACAAAAGGAAGAAATAAAAGTTTTAAAGCAGGACATGTTACAATTTAAAACAGAGACACAAAATACAAATAAGGAGCTAATGTTATTGAAACAAAATCAAGATATGCTGGTTAAAGATAATATATTACTCAGGAAGAAGTTGGAAGTGCAGGAGAATAATGGTCGAATAAATAATTTGAGATTTATAAATTTTCCAAAGATCCTGTCAACTTCTCCTAGAGAAATGGTGAAAAGATATTTTATGGAAATTTTGGAAATTCCTGAAAACTCCTTACCTCCTCTTACAAGAGTGTATTACCTACCTGCTAAGACCCAATTCAAAGAAGAACAAAAAATTGAGGAACCCCGCGAGAGGTCATTGGACATTTCGGTAATACTGGAACAATCAGATAGAGAACTGGCTTTTCCAGCTACTCTCTTGTTGTCCGTTGCTTTGGCTCCAGACAAGGACCGGATATTAAAACTTTTCTTTAAAAATAGGTCCAAAGACTTCCTGGGGCAGCATATTCAGATTTTCCCTGATGTCTCTAGAGAGATTCAAAAAAGAAGGAAAGAATTTTAAATTCTAAAACCTGGAGTGACTCAAATAGGGGGTATTTTCTTTTTGAGATATCCATGTAAATGTGTAGTTAGATATTCATCATTGAAGTATATATTTACAGAGCCATCTCAATTGATTAGTTTTCTCTCAATGAAACGTCTTGAAAAAGGAATAACAACGTCCATGGAAAGTTAGTCCCCTGCACTTTAGTCAGATAAGGATTTTTCTTATTTAATTAATTTATTATATATGTTCTGCTCTTAATCATGGATCCAATAACATTGAGGACTAGTGTGAGATCAGCTAGATTAGTATTTCTTTGTAGTAAAATTAATTTTGGAATTTTAGTTCAATATGTTGATTGATCTCACTTTACTGTACAAGATGTATATGCTTGGAAATATTGTAAAATTCTATAAATAAATAAATTAAAAAAAAAAAATTATACAGACTTCAATCTTTGGAACCTCTTATGATATATACCATTCCAAGTTCCAGTCTTGTATCTAATATAATAAAACCCTAAGCGCACATGCGCACTCTTACCTGCGTGCTTCCGTTGTTCGTAAGCTGTAGGGCCCCGCAGGCAAGAGTGCGCATGCGTGCTTCTACTTCCTCCCTGTAACTTCGCCGCTGTTGTTCGCCGCCTCCCCCCCCCGTGCACCCTTTCCCGGCGTACACGAAACCCCATTGACCCTACCACAGCGAGACGCACAAACCTCCGGCTCCAGCAGTGCGGCATCACACTAAAGATGCTGCTTCACGGCCTTCCCATGCTCTGATTTCCTCTGCCGGCGTGGGGGTATGATAGAGACTTATAAGATCATGAAGGGCATAGAGAGAGTAGAGAGGGACAGATTCTTCAAACTTTCGAATAATAAAAGAACAAGAGGGCATTCAGAAAAGTTGAAAGGGGACAGATTCAAAACGAATGCTAGGAAGTTCTTCTTTACCCAACGTGTGGTGGACACCTGGAATGTGCTTCCAGAGAGCGTAATAGGGCAGAGTACGGTACTGGGGTTCAAGAAAGGATTAGACAATTTCCTGCTGGAAAAGGGGATAGAGGGGTATAGATAGAGGATTACTGCACAAGTCCTGGACCTGTTGGGCCACCGCGTGAGCGGACTGCTGGGTCTGACCCAGGTCTGACCCAGCAGAGGCATTGCTTATGTTCTTAACCTGAACACATGTCTTCTTCGGGGGAAACTTTAGACCAACGCTGCCTTACTGTGTCACCCATATAAACAAAATACAAATCGACAAGTGAGTGTGGAACAAAGATGTGCTAAAAATACTAGTAAACCATATAAAAGAAAAAAGAATCAAAAAAGAAAAACCAGAAGCACCAAGGAATGTCCCCTTTTTTCTTTTGGTAAGTACATGGTTGTATGTGTTGTCTGCCTTTTGTCCTCTTTTTGGCTTTTTTGATACGGATTATGGCACTTATATACATTTAGGTTTTCTCACTGGAGACTTCAGTTTTATTCTTTACATCGGGACTCACTTGGTCAACTTTGCTATATAATTACATTTCTTGGTGCTTCCGGTTTTTCTTTTTTCGATTCTTTGTTCTTTTATATGGTTTACTAGTATTTTTAGCATATCTTTGTTCCACACTCACTTGTCGATTTGTATTTTGTTTATATGGGTGACACAGTAAGGCAGCGTTGGTCTAAAGTTTCCCCCGAAGAAGACCCGTGTTCAGGTTGAAACGCCCACACAAGTTAAAGGCGTCGGGAGTCCCTTTATCATATCAACGTTGACGTTGGCAGGTTCTACCATACAACAAGCTAAGTGTTGCCTTTTCAATAAATATCAATTATATAGTATATAATTTATTTCTTCCCTCTTTAAAAGGATTTAAGCATAGGTATGGTTTAGGAATCTTTTTAGTTCTATTTATAGCTATCAAATTTAATTAAATTAATTAATCAATTAATTAGACTTTATGTATATGCTCTTTTTGTACTTTAGATTTCTAAATTTATATATTTATAGTATTGGAACTTAAATAGAAATTTAAAATGAAACTTTATTTAGTGTTTTCACACACATGTGGTTATTATTTATTTATTATTTAATATTTTAAAAGTATTTAAGATCAGTGTTTACAATAATAGTGAATCCAATAAACTAAGTAATTATAATTATTTAATGTGATTAATATAACTGTAATAAAAATAAATTTAAAAAGATGCTTAGTTGGTAGATGCTTAGATGATTATAACAATATACAAGACTGGAACTTGGAATGATATATATCATAAAAGGTTCCAAAGATTGAAGTCTGTATAATTTATGATATGTCCACCACGGTTTTCTTTAAACATTCAAACACTCAATTAGGATCATAACTCAATTTTTATTACATTTTTAATATTTATATTTTGATCTAGACCAGTGTTCTTCAACCTTTTTACACCTATGGACTGGCGGAAATAAAATAATTATTTCGTGGACCGGCAAACTAATAAGACTGAAATTTTTAAAAACCCCATTGCCGCCCTGTCCCCGCGAGCTCGGTCCCATTAACTATCTGATCCCATCCGCACAAGCCTCAAATAGTTATGATTTTATATTGAACATATTTTATTAAAGTATAAAAAGAAACAATATTCTGTACAATTGTCATTTTATAAATATAAATAATACAGGGCAAGGATCAACAAAACCCCCGTCTCCCCTCCCCTTCACATATATACCCTCTACTATCAAGAAAACTGAATAAGCCAAATTATTACAGAATGCTACACAAATATCATGCTAACAGAATACCGCAGTCACACATGGCAGGAATGGTGTTAGGGGGAGTGCAACTAGGGCAACTTTTTCCTGGTCAGAGAGAGCCCTAAGCCAGCTGGAAGCTAAAGACACACTGCCTGGGCTTTGCACTCCCCAGTTATGTCTAACATCAGCTCTAGCAGGATACATATTTTAAATCTGATATATTCTAATCACAAGATAGAAATAAAATTATTTTTTTCTACCTTTTGTCGTCTCTGGTTTCTGCTTTCATCGTCTTTTCACTCTCTTCCATCCAGCGTCTTCCCTCTGTCTCTTCAATCCAGCATCTGCCTCTTCCAGCCACTGTCTGCCCTCACCCCTCCCTTTCCCATATGGTATCTGCATTCTTTCTATGCCCCTCTCTCCTACACCAGATCTAGCATCTTTGTCCCTCTTTCCTTATTTTTCATCTGACCCCCCTTCCCAGCATCAATCTCTCTCTACCTTGTCATTCCTCTGTCTCTCCCCTTTTCCTCATCTGATTTCTCCATTCCATCCTGATTCCTTCCCCTCCTCTAATCTCCCTGCCAGCTGTTTCCTTCCAATGTTCCTCTTCTCCTGTCCAGCAGTACCTTCTCCCTTTCTTCCTCCCCTTATCCAACAGTAATTCTCATCCCTTCCCTTTCCCTTCTCCCCTGTCAGAAGTAGCCCCTTCCCCTCCCTTGTCCAGGAGTACCCCTTCTCCCTTTCCTCCTCCTATTATCCAACAGTAACTCTCGTCCCTTCCCTTTCCCTTCTCCTCCCTTGTCCAGGAGTACCCCTTCTCCCTTTCCTCCTCCTATTATCTAACAGTAACTCTCGTCCCTTCCCTTTCCCTTCTCCCCTGTCAGCAGTAGCCCCTTCTCCCTTTCCTCCTCCCCTTATCCAACAGTAATTCTCATCCCTTCCCTTTCCCTTCTCCCCTGTCAGCAGTAGCCTCTTCCCCTACCTTGTCCAGGAGTACCCCTTCTCCCTTCCCTCTCCAGAAAATGTTCCCTCTATGTAGGCTAGCAGCAGCTCTGTGTGCTTTTAACTTCGGCACACAGCTGCCCCTAAGCAGTATTTTAGCGCCGTTTCATGAGGCAGCCTCGGGGCCTTTGGTAGGCCGGCCCGTTTCGATGATGGAATATGGGCCGGCCTACCAAAGGCCTCGAGGCTGCCTCATGAAACCGCGCTAAAATGCTGCCTAGGGGCAGCTGTGTGCCGAAGTTAAAAGCACACAGACCTGCCGCTGCTTTTCTGGGGGTGCGGAGACAAACGCGGCAGGAGTCCGTGGTGGCAGGCAGGAGTGCCGGCATAGTGACGGCAACAGGAAGTTGCACGTCAGCTGACACCGGCACCTTTTGCTGCGGCGGGGTCCTGAATCCTTTGCGGACCGGCAAGATTTTTTTGCGGACCAACACCGGTCCGCGGACCGGCAGTTGAAGAACTGTGATCTAGACTATTTAAATTATAAGCTATAGTGGCTTTTAATTCTATTTTGAATGATGCAGGTTTGATGATTTGATTATCCTATACACTCAATAGGTTATCTTCCCTCTCTCTATTTGTTCAGATTTAGAGTCAGCATGTGGCCCTTGTTAAGGTACAGGTGACAGAACTCCAGTAGCAAAATGCTTGTTGACCAGTGAATAGCTTCCTTTCTTAAAATTTAAATATTTTAATAGGACAAATAACTTTACTTAGCTTAAAATTGTGTATTAATTGTGTATAAGAGAGTCACTGCTGAGATCTTGGGTTCTCTTAAGAAAAAAGTGCTTTTGACTTCATTTGGCTTTGGGATATATGAATTGAAGTTAATCTACCATATACAAGCCACATACACTGAAGAGTTCTCCCATTATTTCTCACATCTAATCTAATCCTTAGGTTTGTATAATAATAATAATAATAATTTTATTTCTTATATACCGCCAAAGCCATAGTAGTTCGAGGCGGTTTACAACGAAGAAGGGCTGGACAATCAGCGAAAATGGTACAATGTTACAGTCAGAGAAAATTAGGTGGCAGAGAAAAAATGGTTTACAGAGCTCGACGCGGTTTACAGTAGGAGAAATAGGAATGAACTACAACAGAGGGTTAGAGGTGAAGAAAATTTAGAGGACTTTATGTCATGTCATTATGTCATGTCATCTTCTAAGTTGTACAAGTTGCTCTTCAAAATGAAAAAACCCCACACAATTCAGAAGAGGTGATGGTGACAACTGGAAAATGTAGTCTGTGCTCTGCAGATACAGGAAAAGTTGCACTATTTCCAGTGCTGATTGTGGACCATTTGTGATTTAATCTACCAAACAGTGCATAACACTTCAGCAGATGTCATTCTGTCTCACTCTTTCATATGTGATTGTGTGTGTATATTTGTCTGTAGTTACCTCTCTGTACAAAATCTGACATCCTACAACTGCATGAATGATAATGTTATGGAGAATATGGTTTGATGCCCATCTTATATGTTTGTAAAAACTGCTAATGGAAATGTCAGGGATCAGATGTAGGTACTAATGCAGAATTGGCAAGCAGATCTGTAAAATTTCCATCCACAAAAATAATCCAAGGCAGCCTTAACCTGTAAAATACTTATACTGGTCAAATGCAGCACACCACAAACACAACCAAAACCAATCAATGATCTTTAAGAACATAAGAATGGCCATACTGGGACATTAAACCCAGCATCCTGTTTACAACAGTGGCCAACCCAGGTCCCAAGTACCTAGCTAAATGACTTAAGCTCCTTACTGTCTGATTCATGATCTTCCTGTTTGAATCCTTATTAATCTTATGTAAGCCACAATGATTTAATAGTAAACTATTGTGGAAACAATATGGTTTGATAATGGTATCTCAAGTATTAAAACAGATTTTATGCTGCTTATCCTAGGAATAAGCATTGGATTTCCGCAAGCCATCTCATTAAAGGCCTAAGGGCTTCTCTTTTAGGAAATTATCCAAACCTTTTTAAAACCCTTCTAATCTAACTGATTTCATCACATCCTCCAGCCAGTGGCGTACCTAGGGTATGTGGCACCCGGGGCCCATCATTTTTTGACCCCCCCCCCATGTAAAAAAAATATTTTTTGTAATGACCATGAAACGGAATAAATGGTCAGAATAGAAACAGACAGTGAAAATTTTCTTATATTCCAAACATAACATAAATTATGTCTGAATTGTCATGACATCAGAAGTACATATGGAGTAGTTGCAGGTGATGCTTGGGACAGTTCTGATTGTGTTAGTTCGATTTTATGTGTTTTTTGAATAGAAGGGCTTTTATTTCTTTTTGAAGGTTTTGCAGTCTGTGGTCGATGTCAATTGGTTGTAGAGTTGGGGGGTCGAGTGTTGCAGCTCGAATGGCTAGGAGGTTGTCGAACAGTTTTTTTCTTTTGACGTTTTTGGTTGGAGGGTGTGTGAATGGTGCGTGAGTTCTATGTCTGTTTGAAGTGGATTGAATTATTTAGCTGAAGAAATTAGTTACCCCCTCATCCCACACACATTAATTCTCTTCCATTTTTGTTCCCATTATAAAAAACACTGATAAGTTCCCAGAAAAAAATATATTAAAATAAGAAGTGAAAACAAAGGCCCCTACAGATGAGAACAAAACATAAGAATAGCCTAACTGGGTCAGACCAATGGTCCATCATGCCCAGTAGCCCATTCTCATGGTAGCCAATCCAGGACACTAATACTTGGTCAAAACCCAAAGAGTAGCAACATTCCATGCTACCGATCCAGGGCAAGCAAACACTTCCCCCATGTCTTAATAACAGATTATGGACTTTTCCTCCAGGAATTTGTCCAAATCTTTCTTAAAACCAGCTACACTATCTGCTTTTACCATAACTTCTGGCCACTTCATTTTTAAGTTTAGATCTTTCCTTTCAAACAGAGACCTTGCTAGATGTCAAATACAGCACAAGGTAACTTCACATGGACTTAGCTGTGCAGGAAATGTGAATCTCCTCATACACCCACCATATAGTGCAAAAATGTGCAAAAGTCTGTTTTTTTCTTTCGATCATTACATAGCCTAATGCCACACATGCAGCACTGTTACAAACATATTCTATAGGTCAATGCTAAGGATAACAAAGTTTCCTTCCTTGGACCAGAAGGAGATACTGATAAACCACTGGAAGAGATCCCAAAACAACACCCAAACACCCACTCAGTGTGTGAACCAGTTGAGTGGAGTGGACTAACTGGGGGGTGGAAATGGGCCCGGAGTTTGCTCAGCAGAATTTCCCAGACCACCTCTTCCTCTCAACACATTGACACGCTGCCGCCACCACCACCACCACTAGGAACACCTCACTGGGTAGGCCAGCTATGCTATAAACTTTATAAAACACATTATTATATTTTCTTATAAAGCACATATTTTAACTGAACTCTCTGACATCCTCAGCCTTTCCATTCACAAAAATAGAAGGAAGAAAAGTTCCCATTTCCTGCTGTCTCATGTCCCCGGCCTATACAATATTTTTTTTCTGCAGACTCTTCAAAAGTCTGACCAAATCCTCGTTTCACTTGCATTATAAAGTGCTGAGGATGCCATCTCTCCCCAATCCCAGGTCCTAAAGTCTAAGACAGAAGCGCAAACTAATGCTGCCAGATTCAGGAAAAAAAAATTTCGATTCGATTCAGCTTATTGAATTGGTTTTTCATTTCGATTTTCCTGCCCAGTTGGGTGATTTTTTTCAAAACTCCTGGTGGGTTTTATAGCTTTTTCACCCCCTTTGGCTTCTCCTAACCACACAGGCGCTGTGGTGTAAATAAAATAAAGAAACAAAAAGGACTTTTCCTCTCTCTGTTAAATCCTAGCTCACGTTTGCAGTCCAACACCAGCTCTGGCAGGATACACATTTCAAATCTGACATATTATAATCACAAAACAGAAAATAAAATTAATTTTTCTATCTTTTGTTGTCTGGTTATATTTCAAATCTTGTTGGTCCAAGGCTCTGGTTTTCTTCCGATAACTTGCTTGCCAGGGTCTCCTTCTTTCTTCTTTCTGCATGCTAACCATCCATCTGCCAACTCTGTCCTCCCTTTCCATTTCCCTTCCCTCCCCAGGAAGTCTGGTATCTTTCCTTTTTTTCATCTCCCTCCACAGATCCACCTTTTCTTAACTACCCTTTCATCCGGCATCTCTCTCTCCTTCCCCACCACCCCAGAGTCCACCATCTCTCCCTTTCTTTTCCCAATTACCCTCCTATCCAGTATCTCTATCCCTCCTCCACACCATCCCTTGTGTCCAATTTCTCTCCCTTTCTGTTCCTTCCCTCCCTAAATCCCATGGTCCATCATCTTTCTCCCTCTCCTCTATTTTCAGATCCATTATTTCTTCCTCCCCCCCCCAAAGTTTGGCATATGCACGTCTCTTTGAACACCCCCTTCCCTCTGTGTACTTCTAAACCAGGGTCCCCCCCAAAGGCCTGTCCCCCCTTAAAGGTCTGCCTGTCCCCCCTTGAAGGCCTGCACCCCCCTTGAAGGCCTGTCCCACCCCCTTGTAGGCCTGTCCCCCCCTTGAAGGCCTGTCCCCCCCACTTGTAGGCCTGCCCCCCCCTTGAAGGCCTGCCTGCCTGTCCCCCCCCTGAAGGCCTGTCCCCACCTTGAAGGCCTGTCCCACCCCCTTGTAGGCCTGTCTCCCCCTTGTAAGCCTGTCTCCCCCTTGTAGGCCTGCCTGCCTGTCCCCCCCTTGAAGGCCTGCCCCCCCTTGAAGGCCTGCACCCCCCCCGAGGGCCTGTCCCCACCCTTGAAGGTCTGCACCCCCCCAAAGGCCTGCACCCCCCTTGAAGGCCTGTCCTACCCCGTTGTAGGCCTGTCCCCCCCCCTTGAAGGCCTGCCTGCCTGTCCCCCCCTTGAAGGCCTGTCCCCCCCCTTGAAGGCCTGTCCCCCCCCTTGAAGGCCTGCACTCCCTTGAAGGTCTGCACCCCCCCTGAAGGCCTGCACCCCCTCCTGAAGGCCTGTTCCCCCCTTGAAGGCCTGTCCCACCCCCTTGTAGGCCTGTCCCACCCCCTTGTAGGCCTGTCCCACCCCCTTGTAGACCTGTCCCCCCCTTGAAGGCCTGCCTGCCCCCCCTTGAAGGCCTGTCCCTCCCCCTTGGTCTGCACCCCCCCCGAAGGCCTGTCCCCCCCCTTGAAGGCCTGCCTGTCCCCCCCCTTGAAGGCCTGTTCCCCCCCCCCCCTTTGAAGGCCTGCCTGCCTGCCTGTCACCCCCCTCCCCCTTGAAAGCCTGCCTGCCTGCCCGCCCACCCCACCCGAAGGACCGCTCGCCCCCTGGCCTTCCCGCACCACCTATAAAGCAGCACTACCTATGCTCCCGGCCTTGCCGTTCAGTCCCCCCACCACCACCCCCGAAGGACCGCTCGCCCCACTGACCTTCCTGCACCACCTATGAAGCAGCCGCAGCAGGATCGCAATGTCAGCGATCCCTGCGCTGCTTAGGCGCTGCTTCCTGCGCCGCGGTCCCGCCCCTCCTCTGATGTCAGAGGAGGGGCGGGACCGCGGCGCAGGAAGCAGCGCCCAAGCAGCGCAGGGATAGCTGACGTCGCGATCCTGCTGCGGGCTGCTTCACAGGTGGTGCAGGAAGGTCAGTGGGCGAGCGGTCCTTCGGGGGTGGTGGGGGGGGACTGAACGGCAAGGCCGGGAGCACCCCCTCAGGGCTGGCACCCGGGGCGGACTGCCCCTCCCGCCCCCCCCCCTTGGTACGCCACTGCCTCCAGCATCAAATTCCAGAGTTTAATTACACATTGTATAAAGAAATATTTTCTCTGATTTGTTTTAAATCTACTACTTAGTAGCTTCATCGCATGCCCCCTAGTCCTAGTATTTTTGGAAAGAGTAAACAAGCGATTCACATCTACCCTTTCCATTCCATTCAGTATTTTAGAAACATCTATCATATCACCCCTGAGCCGTCTGTTCTTCAAGCTAAAGAGCCCTAGCTGCTTTAGCCTTTCCTCATATGGAAGTAATCCCAACCCTTTTATCATTTTTGTTGCCCTTCTCTGTACCTTTTTTAATTCCATTACTTTTTTTTTTTTAAATAAGTTACAGTGACCAGAATTGCACACAGTATTTGAGGTGCAGCTGTACCATAGAGCGATAGAAGGGCATTTTAACATTTTCATCTTTGTTTTCCATTCCTTTCCTGATAATTCCTAACATTCTATTTGCTTTCTTAGCTGCTGCCACATATTGAGCTGAGGGTTTCAACGGATCCTCAACAATGACACCTAAATCCTGTTCCTGGGCATTGACTTCCAACATGGAAACCTGCATCATGTAGCTAAAGTTCAGGTTCCTCTTTCCCACATCCATCACTTTGCACTTGCTCACATTAAACGTTATCTGCCATTTGATGCCCAATATCCCAGTCTCAAAAGTTTCTCTTGCAGTTTTTCCACAATCCTCTTGTGATACAACAACTTTGAACAACTTTGTGTCATCAGTAAATTTCATTATCTCACTAGTTATTGATAAATATGTTAAAAAGCAGTGGTCCCAGCACAGACCCCTGGGGAACCCTACTATTTACCCTTCTCCATTGAGAATATTTACCATTTATACCTAATCTCTGTTTTCTGTCTTAACCAGTTCTTAATCCATAGTAGGACATTCTCCTCATGTTATTATAGTCTACTTTTTGAAAGTTAAATGCTGTTGTTTGGATTTCCTGTGTGAACTTATTCCAAGGATTATTTCAAATCTGATCACACTATGATCACAGTTGTCAAACAGCCCCAGCACCATTACTTCCTGTACCAATTCATGCGCTCTACTATGAACTAGGTCTAGAATTGCTCCTGAAGCAGCTGCTCCATAAAGTAGTCCTCGATTTCATCAAGGAATTTTACCTCCCTAGCATGCCCTGATGTTACATTTACCCAGTCAATATCAGGGTAGTTGAAATTGCCCATTATTATTGTGTTACCCAGTGTGTTAGCCTTCCTAATTTCTGATAACATTTCAGCATCTGTCCATTCATCCTGGTCAGGCGGATGGTAGTGCAGTCCTATCACTAGCCTTTTTCCCTTTACACATAGAATTTCTATGGACCTGTATATTAATGTATACAGGCCCATAGCTTAATTAAATGCCTCATTAAACCAAGAACTCTTAGTGGCTTACTAAATTCAGCTCAGAACTATTTAAAACTGTCTGCTTTATATCACCTTAGCAAAGAACCATTTAAAACAGGTTTGTACCCATTTCTTTGGTGGTTTGTAGAAAGCTAAGTAGCCCGCAAGAGTCAACAGTTTTAATGATGCCGACTGCCTGAGGCTGAATCTAACCTGGATATTCAATACCAGGACACTTGTATCGAATATCCGGGATAGCCACCAACCCACAAGTTATGCTAATGCCAGCCAATGTTCTGTGCTGACACCTACATAGTTATACAGGCAGAGATAGAACTGCTTTTTTGCATGCTACTGTCTGCATGCTTAGTACTGAATATGGTTGGTGCCGGTTAACTGTTGGCTTCTCCCATTACCCTGTCCACAAACTGTCCCAGCACTAACTGCACAGTGCTGTGGTATACAGAGTGGATATTCAGCAGCACTGTAAAGTTAAATGCTGCTGGATATCCAGGAACTGTTTTAAGTGGGCAACACCAATGTTGCTTGCACTCATTGGCTGATGCATGAAAAAGAGCCACAACTGAAAACATTATGAAAGTGACATGTCAGAGGATTGACCTGCAAGGTACAACCTGCTTACAGGTGATCTAGAAAGCCACATTGCAGTTGCGTGGAAAGTAAGTCATTACTCTTCCTCATTAGGCTAGCAGGTTAGCTCTGACGCATTGTTTTAATGGGAAGTGGAAAGTTTAGCGTATTATATTTGCTATACCACTGTTTGGGACTTTCAGGATACTAGCTAGGCAACTTATAAAAAGCACAAGTCGGAGACAAAGACTGGGCAGAGGAGGAAATATGAAGAGATTACAGTACTCTTAATACCAGAATTAAAAAGTCATAGGTGTATTGTGTCTGATGGCAGAACTCAACATGGTATGGAGAGAGGGAATTACTGAATAGCTTTTTGTAGGCTTAGCATGCATTGTTCTAAGAAATCCTGTAGGTTTTTGGGGGGTGTTTTCTTGACAGAATTTTTGAAACACATTCTTGAAGATTATTCCCTATTTTATGAAACTCAGTTATTGAGCTCAGACTCGCTCAAGAAACCTTGTTACTGATTGCTTCTCTGTTTGTTTCCATAGGCCGACCTCTGCAAATAGCATAGCTTGCAACAGTTCTTCAAACCATAGTCCATATGTAGCAGAACCCTCATTGCCGTCCATTGGAGGAGATCTTGCAAGCAGATTGTCTAGTGATGAAGGTGAGCTAGATGGAGCTGAAGAATCGGAGAAGTTAGACTGTCATTATTCTGGACACCATCCTAGACCTCTTGGGGTATGTGTTCTTCTTCATGCTCTTTTCTGCATTTAATTTTTTTAAAAAATTATGTTCCACATAATACACATCCCGGCCTGCGAATACCAAAAAAAATCACAAATAACTTTAGGGCTGACCCTGACCCACCTCTTCCTCCCTCCCGCCTTTCGGACCTCTCCACTGTACTTACTTTTTAAAGCTTGGTGGTCTAGCAGTAAAGCAGTGCAGGAGCAATCTTCCTACGCTCCTGCCCCGTGCAAAGCTGGGAACAAAATTGGCTGCTATGAGTTTCTGCGAGACCACAGGAACTCACAGCAGCCATTTTTGTTTCCAGTTCTGCACAGGGCAGTAGTGTAGGAAGATTTTTTCTGCCCTGCTTCATTACTAGACCACTAGGTTTTAAAAAGCAAGTAAGTGGAGAGGTCCAGGATGTGGGGGTGGGTCACCCAGACAAAACCCGTGAATAACCGAAGACGCAAGTTCTGAACCGCAAATATGGAGGGAGATGTGTAATATAATCCTTGGTGAATAACAAGAAAAACATACAGAGTATCTATATAATGTAACAAACATACAATACAATGTAGAAATGTATTTTGTCTAAATAGGTATCTTTTTAAATCTATTATTGACATGTAGGACACACATATATAAAATGCAAAATGGTGGTTTTGTTGTAATAATTTTAGAAATAGGTCAGTGTATCACAAAGTGTGTGCTGTGGCAGATTCCAGGTGTGCTGTGAGATGTCAGCGAGGAGGAGTGGCGCTGGCTACTGCTTACAGGATGTGCCGCTCACAGCGAGAGGCACGTCCTCTAGTCAGTCAGCCTACACCTCTCCTCCTCACTGACATCTCTGCTCCTTCTCCTCACCTCTCCTTCTGCAGCATCCCCCCACCGGCGGTAATAGGAGGCTCAGGGCTGCGTGTGAAGGGCATCTGTAGACGTTGATGTGATGATGTTACATATGCATATGACATCACCAAGGCAATATCCGGGTGTCGCAGCTTAAAAGTTTGCGACACACTGGATTAGTTCTTCAAGTGCAAGGACTCATGCCAAAGGTGCTTGAAAATTGCATAGTTCAAGATATGACTTTTAATTTACATATATTTGTGTTCTGCTTTTTTTTAAAATAAGAATTCTAGTAAATCGATAGAAATAGTTCCACATGCTTACGAAAGTCCTTGGTTTATTTTGTTTCTGCTCCTTTGGACCTCCAGCTTAATCTGAATCAGAGCTGGAATTCTGATGCTTTGAGCCCTCATTCACAAATACCTGAGGATTTTTTTTTTCTGTTTATTTTATATCCTTATGTTCGATATACCTATTCTGCTCATTGCAACAAAACAATGACCATTATTTTCTCCTCACCTTTGGGGGACTGTGAACATTTCCTGTGCAGCATCCCCAGTCTGCGGTGTTCTGAGTCCCTTCTACATGGCAGAACACAGTGCTGTTACTAGGCCAGTCCAGCTACAGTTTTTCAATGTTTATATATTTATCTGTGCATTTTTCCTTTAAAGCATCATTAAGGGGGTAATTTTAGTAAATATTTTTGCATATAAAGGTTAACACATATAAAAGAGCTTTTGCAAAATTACCACAAGGGTTTATACATGTACAATTTTGCACGATTTCCGGAAGGCATGTAGTTTTTCATGAGCCGCATGTAGGCTTGTTCAGAGGCAAAGTTTGGGAGGAATGTTGGCTTTTACATGTATTCATTATAAAATGTGCATGCACATGACCAATTGTGTCTTCTCCCAAGCAGATGTAAATATCTGCAGCTTTAAATCTAGGTACGATTTCTACCACTTTTCCCTAGAATTTTATAAAGATGCCTACCTGCCTTTATAAAAGGGGCTTCAAATATGCATGGGAATGGTTAGGGGGTGGAGAATAGGCTTGGCAGGATAGGCGTCGTTAGGCACCAGTAAATTAGGCAAGGAACATAACAAGGATGCCTAAGAACATTTAGGCGTGATTCTTTAAATGATGCCTAGCGGTTGATTGACAACTATGTCAGCTGGTGCCTAGCAGCCATTTATAAAAGACCCTATGTGCATAGCAAATCGGTTATTTAAGCTCTTTCCATTTTTGGCATGCTAGTTAAAGAATTCACAGCAAAAAAAAAAAAGTGCCTCTGAACTTGCGGAATCAACTCTAGAGCAGTGGAGATTAGAGAATGACATGGGGACAAATTTTTCCCCGTCCTCGCAGGAACTCATTTTCCCGTCACGTCTCCATGAGTTCTTTTCCTGTCCCATTCCTGCAAGCTCTGTCTTCATCTGCACAAGCCTCAAACACTTTAAAATCATAAGTGTTCGAGGCGTATGTGGGTAAGGCAGAGCTTGCAGGAATGGGACAGGGACAGCAACAAAACTTGTGGGGATGGGACAGAGAAATTGAGTTCCTGCAGGGACAGGGACAAATTTGTCCCCATGTCATTCTCTAGTGGAGATTTGCAAGATCAGTGCAAGAAAAATAAAGTTGGGAGAGACTGAGAGAAAACAACAATTACCATATCTCAAAGTTAAAAAAAAAGAAGGAAATTAAGGTATTGGATTGCTAAAATCTACAGGATGTTGTCCTGTAGAGGAGGCCGATGAAGTAGTGTCAAGGATTAGACTTGGAACATGGGTAGAGATGGTACAAGACAAGGAAACTTTGAGGAACTGGTTCATGACTACAAAGAAAAGACAAGAGTCGCAGTGATGATCTTGAATCACCCTGAATAAGTGCAACATGGCATTTTATTCAAAAGCTGAAGCAGAAATGGTTCTGGTGGTTTATCGCTCATATGGTCTATCGTTTCATTTCGCTGACTGTCTATACCCATTCTCCAGTCTCCATTAACTTTCTCAAATGAGGATGCAGATCAGCCTTATCAGAGTTCAGCGGTATCTGTGGGTAAATTAGCATTTCACTGTGCTTCATTGTAGCATCCATGAGAAGAAAGGCTCAAAGGATCAGTAATCAGTTGGAATGGATCATATTCGGTCCTGTTGTACAAAGGAGTATTAAAACAGACATTGTGGGATGAAATAATTTTCCTTTTGTATTTTTTTGTACAGAGTTGTTACAGAAACTGTTTTCTGAGTTCCTGTAACAACTCAGCAAACAGAAGAATCATAAAAGACATATTTCTTCAGTATTGTTAATATTTGGTTTATTTCCAGCTTATAAGCCTCACTGTCGCTCTCTTTCAGTTTTGCTCATTTGGCAGTCGGTTAATGGGGAGAGGGTACTATGTATTTGATAGAAGATGGGATCGATTTCGATTCGCACTAAACTCCATGGTGGAAAAACACTTGAATTCACAGATGTGGAAGTAAGTGATGTAAATTGCTGCATTATGCAATATGATTTGTTTGGGGGGGGAGGGAGAGGCAAGTGTGTCAATTTTTTAAATCAATTTGCATAATATGTTAGTTAAACTGGAAATGAAAATTATTTTTATTTTTATCAGCCTCCACTGATTGTCACATATATTTTCAATTTTGTAATGAGAATTTATGTATAAGCAAAAAGATTTCCTCATTGGCTTGTGCACCTGCTCCAGAGTGAACACAGCTCTCGTAAAAGTGCTTCTTTCAGCCAGGGCTTAACAAGGGATTAAGGGTATTTTTACATTTAGTAGCCTGATCTTTTTATTTTTATTTTGGCCTTGGAAGAGAGGAAAATAATTTTGAAGTATCATTTCTTAATTAACCTCATCCGCTATAATAATACTCTTAGCGTGCATGCGCACTTCAAACTTGGTGGGCCCATGATCTGTGGTGCTGTACCCCGCATGCGCAGTAGAGTAGAACTCTGCCTGCAGCGGTTTCCCCATCGCCCTCCCTCGAGACAGTTTCCAGGCTCCGACCTGCGCGGCTGATGTGTAGCGGGCCACTGTTGAGCTCTGTGCGGGAGAAGGGAGGGATGAAGCGGGGCTGAACGACAACAAGCAAGCGCAGAGCTGAGCAGCAAGCGAGGGCCCGCTGCACGGAGTCGTGTGCTCGGCTTATTATCCCCCCTCCTCCTCTTCACGCCGGTGTCCTGGCCTCCCTCTTCTCTCACCTGCCCCCCATCCAGTGCGGGGGGGGGGTACTTGAGCATCCTGGAGCAAGTGGATAGGGAGAGGGTGCGACCGTTGGGGAGAGCTGAACAGAAGGGGGTGCTGCAGACACCCTGGCAACGGGAAGAGAAGGAGAGGGCCCGGGGATCCAGGTGATAGGGGAAGAGAAGTGTGGTCACCCAGGTGCAGGCACTGCAGAAACCTGGGAAGAGGGTGCGGTTACTGTTGCACTGGGACAGCGGCCTCGGCAGAAGCAGCAAAGAACTGAAAGGGGGGAGGTAAAAGGAAGGGAGAAGGGTTACTGCTGGACAGGGAGAGCATGTAAAGGGTATTACTGGACAGGGGGAAGATAAAAGGAAGGGAGAAGGGCTACTGCTGGACAGGGGGACATTGGAGGTAAAAGGAAGGGAGAAGAGACAGAAAGACAGACAGGGAGAGAGACAGAAAGACAGGGGGGCAGGGGTAGAGAGACAGACAGAAAGAAAGACAGAGACACAGACAGGGGGACAGAGACAGAAAGGGGGGCAGGGAGAGAGAAAGAAAGACAGACATAGATAAAGAAAGAAACGCAACAGCGCCCCATTGTGCTAAAAGTCTACACATCTAGCACCCGTTAATGTAATGGGCTTAAAACTAGTGTATATATATATAGTTCTCTAAAATGAGGCCATAATGGACCTGTTTCTATGAAACCCACACCTACCACATTTCATTCAAAGTTAGGTGCCATTTATAGAATTGTGCCTAACTCTAATTAGGCACCAGTGTATTAGGCCAGGGTTTTCATGGCCTAAAATACTGGCGCCTAATTTAGGTGCCCAGATTGGCTAGGTGTGCTGATCTAGGTGCCTAATGGCAGGCAGTTTTTAAATAGAATCAAGGTCTATATGTATTGGTGGCATATATATGTCAAAATGCATAATCACCACATTTAAGTTTTGGCAATTATATACAAAGGCTGCCAAGTGATACACTTTCCTAAAATCAGTGCTCACAAATACACGTGCATATGCCTGTATCCATGTGTATATTTTATAAAGGGCTTTGCAGTTGGCACAGTGTTTAGTAAAATTCTGTAGGAACTGTGAGCATTCCAACCTAGATGTCCAAATTCCTAACTCAATGATCTTTGCAAAACGAGCATCACATCTTCTGCTGTGTGAGAATATTGTGTAGTTGGCCCAGTGTGGAGGTCTGGAGCAACAGCTGCAGCCTTAAATTGATGGGATCTATGAGAAGGTACTAGAGGTAAGAGGCAGTTGCAACCTTCAAACCATTAGTTCTGTGAGAAAGCACAGTTATCTAAGGTTTTTCTGAGCTCTGAGAGAGCTGAAAGAGAGTTGTAGAATGATATTGTTGCCCACTTGTAGTTGATTAATTTAATTTGTTGATGGAAAAAGGAGTCTGGTTAGTGGTATGCCTGAGGGGATTTGTCCACTTTAATATCTTTTATAAATGATACTGCAAATGAATTAGTGGGAAATGTGATATCTTCAACATTGTGCACATGCTTGAGGGAGATAGAACAAGAAGTGATTTTAAAGAAGCTTGCCAAACGATCAGCTGCTTTAATTTAGCTAAAAAAAAAATGGATTATATTGAATTTGGGGCACAGAAATCCAAGAAAGTGTATACAATATTCATGCTCATGGAACCATGGAACAAGATGTTTGGATGATTTTTATTTGATTATGTCGAGGTATGGAAACAGGGTACCAAAGCTAAGAGGATGTTAGGTTTGGGAATAAGGTGATGAAATGGTTATACCACATAGCAAGTCTCTTGCATATGCAAGTACAAGAAAGAATGGAGCTAAATAAACTGGATGCTATCAGGTTTATTATAAACACCAAAACATAAAAATCATGAAAACAAATACATAAATGATGGCAAATCGTCTCTGGTTAGTACTTGTCCATAAGGCAAATATGCCAATGTGAACCAAAGCTGGTCTTTGAGGAGCAATATAGTCGATTTCATTAATAAACTAGTCTTATAGCCCGTTACATTAACGGGTGCTAGAATAGATGTGTGTGTGTCTGTCTTTCTTTCTTTCTCTCTCCTTGGCCGCTTTATGTCTGTCTTTCTTTCTTTCTATCTCTCTGCCTCCCGCTGTCTGTCTTTCTTTCTGTCTCTCTATTTGTCTCTTTCTTTCCTCAGCTGTCCACCACCATTCCTTGCCTGCTCCCCCTGTCCATCAGTAGCTCTTCTCCCTTCCTTTTTCCTCCCCTGTGTCCACCACCACCCCTTCACTACTCCCCCTGTCCAGCAGCAGCCCCTCTCCCTTCGTTTTATCTCCCCCCTGCCAGCAGCACCTCTTCCTTGCTCCTCCTGTTCAGCAGTAATAATAATGATAACTTTATTTGTATACTGCAATACCACAAGCAGTTCAGAGCGGTTTACAGAGGAAGAGGCTGTACATATACAGTGATGTTACAGTAGATATTGTCAGGTACATTAGTAAAATATTTCAATTACATTGGAAGTTGAGAGTGGTTAGGTAAAGTCGGGAATATGTCAGAGATACAACAAGTATTTCAATGATACAACAAGGATACACCCACATGACGCCTTTCGCCACAGCTCAACTGCCTGCACGCACCGACAGCCGCCTCAAGCTGCCGTGGCCTGCACATGCCGACAGCCGTCGCAAGTCGCCCTGGTACTGGCCCACTCCCGGCATCGCTGCCATCGTCGCCATCCATGCTGGGCGGGAAGGTAGGCTCCATGAGAGACCCACGGGGCCGAAGCTGGTCAGTTTGGTTGGGGCTTGGGAGGAGGAGTCCTTGTGTCTTCTAGCGCGCATGTGCACTCCTGCCGGCCACGGACCTACAGATCACAGAACACACAGGTAAGAGTGCTTATGCGCGCTTAGTGTTTTATTATAGTAGATGATGTTAAGAATTCCCAGATTGGTGGTAGTTAATGAGGAAATGTTGCCTGTGATAACCAAAATGGTCTTGAGGTGCAGAAAGCCAAATGTAGGAGTGCTATTTGGTAAGGCCTTCTTCCTTTCTTTTACCCCCCCTGTCCAGCAGCACCTCTTCCCTGCTCCTCCTGTCCACCAGTAGGCCTCCCTTCCTGTTTCCTTCCCCCCCTGTCCAGCAGCACCTCTTACCTGCTCCCCCTGTCCAACATCCGACTTCCGTTCGCTTCTGCCCTCCTGTCCTGTCAGCACCCAAATGACGCCTTTTGCCACAGCTCAACTGCCTGCATGCACTGACAACTGCCTCAAGCCGCCGCGGCCTGCACATGCCGACAGCCGCTGCGCGCGCCTCAACCCAACAGCTGCCTCAAGTTGCCCTGGTACTGGCCCGCTCCCAGCATCGCTGACACTGCCGCCATCCATGCTGGGCAGGAAGGTGGGCTCCATGAGAGGCCCGCGGGGCCGAAGCCAGTCAGCATGGCTGGGGCTCAGGAGGGAGGAGTCCTGATGTCTTCTAGCGCGCATGCACACTCCTGCCAGCCACGGACCTACGGATCACAGAACAAGCAGGTAAGAGTGCTTATGCCTGCTTAGCATTTTATTATAGTAGATGTCAAGAAGTCCCAGATTGGTGGTAGTTAATGAGGAAATGTTGCCTGTAATAACCAAAATGGTCTTGAGGTGCAGAAAGCCAAATGTAGGAGTGCTATTTGGTAATGCTGGAGAACTGGAAAGTAGGGAGGACTCTATATAGACTATGTTTTGGCATATGGAATTGCCTTCATTAGGGGTCCGCTTTAAATGTAAAGGTCTCGTTTAATACTTGCTCAAGCTGGTAAACCGGTTGAAGTGGTCCAAAGAAGAAGTATCAAAATGATGGGGATACATCTATGAGGCAAACTTGGTTCTTTTTGTTGCATAGAGAGTTTTGGACCCCTGTTCGTTTACAAAAGTTAGATAGCTCTAAGTCTAATAAATGCTGGCATTGTAATTTGATCATTTAATTTACCATTGTCCCTGTATAAGATTATTTTAGAATTCAATTTGGACTCAAATAAATTGTCTATTAGAAAACCATGTTGCATTATCCTATGATACTATTCTGTTTGGCATGGCTATGAGGAAAAAAAGTCAAATATCAGCACATAATAACAAACTATTATTAATCTTGACTGGGGTTGCTATTCAGCATATCACCAATAACTGGAAAAATTATACTAATTTTAATTATACATTTTGGTGGAATTCGGTGTGCCATATTTTTAAGATGGAAAGCAATTGCAATACAGAAAGGGAACTATAATAATTTTATAAAGATCTGGGGGCCATTGGAACGATATTGTAATGAGTAAACATCATTTTCCTTGGATGAATATATGTACACATGGGGGGGAGTTTTTCTGGAAATTTCACTAAATTATATGTTTATATTATATTTATGATATAATTGATTATAATATTTGAAAGAAGGTGGGTGGGACGAGATATAATTTTTATGTTTGTAGAATTATATGAGACTTACAAGTGTTATTGTTGTTACTAATGATATATTCCTGTATGCTTGCTGTAAGTTTTCAAAATGAATAAAGAATTAAAAAAAAAAAAAAAATGATGGAGATAGTTCTCTGAGTTGTGACAGAAATTGAAGCACATAAATCCCAGAGCAGGGATTCTCAACCCAGTCCTTGGAACATGCCCAACCAGTTTCTAGATGGCAACAATGAATATGCATGAGAGAAATTTGCATGCACTACCTGCATTTTATGCAGATCTCTCTCATATGTATTTATTATAGGTATTCTGAAAACTTGGCTAGCTGGATGTATCCAGAGGTCTGGGTTGAGAACCCGTGCCCTAAAGGAGAAGAAAGATATGACAGTGACATTCAAATACCTGAAAGGTATTAAGACAGAAAAAATTTTTTTCAAGGGACAGAATGTTCTAGAATAAGTGTCCAGGTTTTTTCAGCAGTGGACCAAGTGGTCAGAAGTTCATGTTGAGTATTTTAGCCTTCTACAACATGATTTATACTCACTAAAATGTGTGAATTTCTTCTGAAATTGTGACTTCATGTTTGCCAAATAGCTCTGCAATGCTTCAAAATCATCTCTGCTGGTTGATTAGGTAAAAAACTGGTTTGGCGCTAAAAATCGCAAGTTTGCATGTAGGACATCCCTGTAGTAGTACAAATTATATGAAGTGCAAATGGGGTAGACTGAAGAGAAATATTAGGAAAGTTTTGGGGCTTTTCACAGACATGGTAGTGGAAGTGTGGAATATTGTCCTAATTGGTGTCAGCTAAATGAGTAACAGTTTGAAAGGGCATAGGATAAGTGAAGAAAGCACAACTTAGCAGCATGTGTTTTTTTATTGTGCTGCACTCACCTGATTCAACAATGAGGATTCTAGTACGACAGACACTCTATTCCTAAACCTGTGAGTAGTCAACTTTTTCTCACAAGAACTCTTGTAGGGATCTTCATTTGCATTTTTTGCTCCTCCTCCCTTACCTCTGGGCTGTCCTTCAACTCCTTAGTTGTTTTCTTTAAGCGAGACAACAGGAGCTTGTCTTTTCTGCTCGTGTTTTTCATTTCTTCTGCCTATATCAGAAGTGGGAAGCATCCACCTATAACTGTGAAGACACATTCCACAAAAAGCATTGCTTCATTGTGGGAGGAATCCTCGGTGGTTTCCCCAGAAGAAATCTGTAGAGCTGATCCTTGGTCTCTGCATACGTTCAAGAAGTTTTACAAAGTAGATGTGGCGGCCAAAGAGGACTCCGTATTTGAATCTTCAATTCTGGCAGCATGCTCATCAGTCCCACCCTAAGCTCGGGGAAATTCTCTGATACATCCCACAGATTCAGGAATAGAGTGTCTGTTGTACTAGAAGGAAAGATTAGGTTCTTACCTTGATAATAATCTTTCTAGTAGACATACACTCTTTTATTTATTTAGTTAGTTCTCTATCCCATTATCCCCAAAGAGCTCAGAAAGGGTTACAGGTTAAATATACATAATATACAGTTAACAGGTTATGATTTGCCATAATTACAGTAGAAGTTATACGATGTACATCTCACGAATGCTTCTCAATCTTGCCACCTCTTCTCTGTTCTCTCACTTCCTCCAAGATAGCCATTGCAAATCTCTTAGAAACAATCAGTCTTTATTGACCTGTTTCATGGTGTGGAGGTGTATTTTGGTTGTTGTTTTTTTTATTAAGCTTATAATAATTTAAGGCTTAGTCCTTAGGCTTGTGTACAATCTGAGGTCTTTCTTCCCCCTCATTTTTTTTAGGTTTTTTTTTTTTTTTTTTCATTTATAAGTGTGGTGTATGGATTGTTTGCTTGGCCATTTTGTTTTTATAGAAATTGTGTATGAGAACTTCAGCTGAATATCAACCAGATTGAACATCAAAATCTGATGGCGCCCATTTTTTAGCTATTCCACCAATTAAGAATATTCAGTTTGTGAAGATGAGAAAGTGTTCTTTTTCAATTGCTAGGCCAGAGGAATGGAATCATCTTCCTAACAACCTGAGACTGATGTCTGATAGGTCTGCCTTTATGTTCAAACAATTTTTATTGATGCAAACAACATCAAATACAACATAAGGGCACCCCAAGGTGCATAGTACAACAATAATGCATCGAATAAAATAAAATAAGAAGCATGTATAACTAAAACGTAACAGCAAATTAACTCAGACTCTTATTAATTTAAAAAAAATGTCATTAAACCCTCCCTCCCCACCAAATCCCACTTATTCTATACATGATAATGTGTTCGAACCTTTCAATACTCCCACCTCCCCTCCCCAAGCCCCCCCTTCCCAATGGTACTCTCTACTCCACCTCACTAGAACACACCAATACAATTTAGGACACCCATCTTAAGACCGCACTACTACCTTTGGGATGTAAGGCTTGCAGATAAGGCTCCCATATATGCATCTTTCGCTTCTTAGGCCTTCCAACATCTCTCGCCTCCCAGATGGCCAACTGATGTAACTGGTTCCGCCAATGCCAAAACTTCGGAGGGTCAGGGACCATCCAATATTGAAGAATACATTTCTTGGCCAATAACTCATCTTCCTACAAAGCAGGTCTGCCTTTAAGCTTAAGACTTTTTTTAAAAAAATTATGCAGGCTTTTAGATTATGTATTTAATATAATCCATTCATTTATTGATATTTTATAGGTTCATTTTAGCAGCAGAAAGGGTTGAGATGCCAGATTTATCTATCTATAGGCTTGAGTATATATAAAAGACATTTTGGCCCGGATTCAGTGTAGGACGCCCGGATATAATCTGCAGATCTTCCTCACTGCTTCCATGTATATAAAGTGTTTTACGAAGAGCTCTGCAGTTAACACAGTGTTCAGTAAAATGCTATAGGAATTGTGAGATGTTTAAGATGAGAGAGCCTGCATTATTATTATTAACACCTGCACTCAGACTATATATATTTAGTTTCTTGGAGTGTAAAGCATCTGCCATTCAGGTCACACATTCCTTCTACAACTCGAGAACAACCCAGTGCTTCAAACTGCCTTTTCCCTCTCATGTCAAATCTGGAGAAAATCATTCTTCGAGTCTTCCGTCAAATTCCAAGGTCCTAAGATTTGGAATTGCCTTCCAGCCTGCTTGCAACAGAACCTTTCCTACCTTCAGTTCAGGAAATCACTAAAGACATATCTATTCTCTCTATAATCCAGGACTAAAACTCAATGTAACCATGATCCTTGATGTTACTGCTTTGAATACCTATTAATCTTATTGTAAGCCGCAATAAATCCTTGCTGATAATTGTGGGGTATAAGAAACTACAGTGGTACCTTGGATTACGAGCATAATCCGTTCCAGGAGCATGCTCGTAATCCAAAATGCTCGTATATCAAAGCAAGTTTCCTCATAGGAAGTAAGGGAAACTTGCTTTGATATGTTTCCACCCCCCACCTTACCCCCCCCCCCCCCGAGGCCAGCAGCGCTGCTCCCCCCCCCCCCAAGAGAACCGGCATTGCTCCCCCCGAAGGCCCCCACCGCGAACCGGCACTCTCCCCCCCCGCCGCCGCCATTGGGCACCCCCCCCGCCGCGACCTGAAGTCTCCCCAACCCACCCGAACCCTCTTCTTACTTTTCTGTAGCCTCCGCAGCGGCACCGGCACCAGCACCAGCATGTCCTGTGCGTGGTGCCGGTGCCTGAAGATCTGCTTCCTGTGCTGGGCCTTGAGAGTTCACGTTCGACGTGAGAGTTCACGTTCGACGTGAACTCTCAGGCCTTGCACAGGAAGCAGATCTTCAGGCACCGGCACCACGCACAGGACATGCTGGTGCTGGTGCCGCTGCGGAGGCTACAGAAAAGTAAGAAGAGGGTTCGGGTGGGTTGGGGGGACCTCAGGTCGCGGCGGGGGGGTGCCCGATGGCAGCGGGGGGGCCCGTTGGCGGCAGGGGGGGTGCCGGATCACGGTGGGGGAGGGTGCCGGTTCGCAGGGGGGGCGCTCGCAAATCGAAGCGTGCTCGGTTTCTGAGGTGCCGATTTTGCGAATGTTTTGCTCGTCTTGCAAAACACTCGCAAACCGGTGCACTCGTAAACCGAGGTACCACTGTATATGGTATTGTATGGTGTAGTATTTTCATAATACAGTGAGAGGAAAGTAATAGAAGCTAAATGCTGGTTCAATATTTCAAGCATGAGGAAAATGACATATCTTTGGCCAGTTAGAAACAGCACTGGTAATTTGATCAGTACCCAACAATGACTGGGTTCTACAACAGTCCAGAAAGAGTAGGCATCCATAGTGCAGTGCAGTGGTCAAATGTCTCTCTTCACTCTGCCACTATAGAGGATGAACAGTGTTAAAACTAGCCCAGAATCTGCATTTTACCTTATTTCAGATGAAAATGCCAGTGCATTTTTACCTGAAACAAAAACTTTTAGTCCTATACGTTATGGCTTCCCTCTCCCCCTGCCCCCTGGGCCTACTTTACCACCTTGGTGGTTTAGTGGCTTGTAGAGTAGGCGTGATTAATGATCACTCCTGCCTTGCCAGCTCCAATACCAAAATGGCTGCCACGACCTCCAGTGGCAGTCTTGCAAGACTACTGCTGGAAATCCCAGCAGCCATTTTGACTGCAGATATAGCATGAGCAGGAGAGAGTGGGATTGCACCTATCCTTACAAGTAGCTAGACCACCAGGGTGGTATGATAGGCCCAGAAGTGGGGCCTGGCCTATGGATAGGTCCGGGAGGGGGGCTGTTTCTGTTCAAGTGAGGGAAGAAGAGGAGGGAGTAGGGATTCTCCCTTTTGGGGGCCGAGTCAGTTTGGTAGCCCTCTAGATCACTGGTTTTGGTGTGTTTTTCCCTTCCAGCCTTCTACAGTTCTGCTTGCTCACACCTCTAGAAAGAATGAAATCTGAACCTCTGTGTTTTCTTCCTTTATGTCTAGGAAAATTCCTCCTGCCGCAGACAGCCCTATGCCTTCGCCAGTGCCCCATGTCACCAGCCCTTTTCCGACATCAGTTTTGCAACCTTTCAGCAACCCTAACGCAGCATATCTTCCTTCAACACCTGTCAGCTCCAGAATCACTCCTTCCTACATAATGACATCAACGGTATTATCAAATGCAGCCTTCGCAACAACTACGGATACAAACTCTATCATGTCGCACACCACAACTTTCCCTCATGTGGCAACAACGCTAAATATCATGGACTCAGCATTCAAGACACCATCCTCATCATCCACAGCACCAACGGTCACATCTTCACCATCCCTTAAGCCATCCAAAACAAAAACCAGCAAATCCTCAAAAGCCAAGGATCTGTCCTCCCGGATTGATGAGCCATCGAGCAACAGAAAGAAAAGGCCATCATCCTCATCTTCCTCATTGCCTTTGCAGACATCCTCCTCATCTTCATTTTCAGGGTCCCACAAAAAGAACTGTGTTTTGAATCCAAACCTGACATTGAACTCCTATCAGGCTGCATCTTCCTATAACAGTATGTCTGTACACAATGCAAACAATGGAACAAGCCCACTCAGTGCCAAAATGGAGCCCTCAGGACGGACTTCCCTATCAAGCAGCTCAACAGATTCCATAAAACACATGAGCATGGTGGTAAGCAGTATTGACTCTAGTTTGTCTGTGTCCTCCCTTGCACACCACCCAGGGGACCACACTCTTGCAGCACATAATGCAGTGACTTCGCTACCAATTTCCTTTGACAAATCAGAAGGGAAAAAGCGTAAAAACTCAAGTTCCAGTAGCAAAGCCTGTAAAATCACTAAAATGCCTGGTATGAATAGTGTTCACAAAAAAAGCTCTGCCAACCTTATTTCTACTGTGCCAGATCCTCCAAACAGCGCCCTCTCATGGCAGGTAAGAGATTGAAATTGGTTGTTTTAATGGTGATCACATGTGTTGTCTTAAACTTCGCTGTCCAAGCAAATCAGTTTGTCTATTGAATAGAAGCTAGAAAATGGTTTTGAGCATTGCCTTTCAGGATCCTCTAAAATTAATCTTCATTCATCTTGTTTATTTACCTTATCATACTGCCAAAGTACAGTATGACTGAGTTCAACTCTTGATTTTTTTTTTTAGACATTTCAACAAGGTCATTATTGAGAACATTGCATTAAACAATACAGCCAAAAGAGAATTCACATACAATCAAAGCTTTGTAGAATACAAATGTTCAATATAAATTATAGGATTTGAGAGCTCAAGAGATTTCACATTTTAGCACATAACAGGGAAATGGAGGGAGTTTTATAAGATAGTGTCCATGTTACAGAGATGCTAAGTGACCCTCTCCAGGCTGAAGATTTTGGGTAGTCCTGAATTTCTGACCACCCCACCCTAGTGCGTTATGGGACTTTCAGCACTGATTTCAATGGGCCAGATTGGGCACTACAAATCCCACACTTCTTTGGGATGTAAGTTCAAAACCAGTATTGACCAAAAAATCTCTAGCTTAGAACTGGGCAACTAGGCATCTCTGGTGTCAAACTATGATCAGGTAACAGAAGTACAGGTACATAATCTTTTATCTGAAATTTTAAAAACCGAAAAGCTCCAAAAACTGAAATTTTTTTTTGTAACATTGTTACATTACTGATTTGTACAAAAAAGTTTACTTTTAGCATCAAAAGTGAAATCTGGCCCCAAAGTCGCCTTAAAGACTTCACCCTATGCTGATTAGTAGTTGTTTTTCATCTTACCTCACACTGGTGTACCTCTGAGGTGTTGTTGGTTGCCGCACCAATTTATACATAACTATATAGTTATGCTGACGATATCACCATCATAATCCCTTTAAATTCACAATTGTCTACAGTTACTCAATTTATATCATCAGTGATTTCATTGATTGATAACTGGCTGAGAAATTTTAAATTAAAGTTGATTCTGGATAAGACTACATTTTTTTTAGTCTCTCTGCATAATTGTGATGAAACCAGTATGACTCTAAATGGAATAACATATCCCATTGTATCTACCATCAAAATATTAGGCATTTATTTGGATAGGAATCCATCAATGACAAATCATAAGAACATAAGAATAGACCTACTGGGTCAGACCAATGGTCCTTCAAACCCAGTAGCCCGTTCTCACTAGTACCTGGCTAAAACCCAAAGAGGAGCAAATCAAGTTGATGCATTGGTGAAAAAATGTTTCTTTATGCTTTGGCAACTCAGTGACTAGATCGTATTTTAATGACAAATCATTTAGATTACTAGTTTAATCTCTTGTCTTGAGTACTTTGGACTATTGTAATATTATCCATTTGGCTGGCAACCAAAAAAAAAATCTGGTTCGACTTTGATTAATCCAGAACACATCAGTTTATCTAATTTTTAAACTGAAAAAAAAGCTAGAGTGCAGTTTAAGTTTGGTTGCATTTGTTTAGTAGATCAATTAGTTTTTTCTCAACATATACATTCTACTCGAATAGCTACACTTTTTTTACTTTCCATCACCCAAAGGTTATCGCTATAAAAGATACCATAATCGTCTTTTGTCATTCCAAGCAGCCACCAAACATACTTTGTTAAAATCTAAATACAACACATCTAGAGCACTCCCTCTATCCAGTTATCTGGTCATCCAGTCAAATAAATTGATCAAATTTGTCTGACAGTTGAATATGAATCGCTATGGCCTCGTGACAATGTTCTAAAAACAAAAAAATTCAAAAATTGAAATGACTCTGGTCCTGAGCATTTCAGATAAGGAATGTGAAGCTGTATTGTACAAACTCTCATGCATACACTTGCAGCTTCTCTGAAGGTATTTATTTATTCAATTTTCTATACCGATCTCCCAGGGAAGCTCAGAATAGTTTATATGAATTTATTCAGGTAGAAATGTGTCTCCTTATTATATGTATTTTTTAAAGACTATCCCTTATATAGAAAAATAGAATGATCATAGCCCCCAGCCTTGGTTCTACTGTGTCTTTGTGAAATTATTTGTGGGAATCTCTTTTCATCAACTGGAAAAGAAACAAAACTGGAACTGTGTCCTGCTGGTTGGTAACATGGTTGCTGGTTGCTTGGCAACCTATTCAAAAACTGATTGGTAAGTGAGAGACTTTGACCTCAGACTCTTATGGAGAAACTATAAAAGATGGAAACTGTCTTTTATTGTGTAAGATGATGAAAATTAGTAAAGATGAGTTTAATTGGCTTTTAACTTTTCCCAGTACACACCATTGCTCTGTTGGATCTTGCATTTCCTCTGGAGTGATGATTGTAAAACTTCAGCAAAAATTGAAGCTAAAAATTATCCTAATTATTTGAAAATATTTTTATTTAGTAAAATTTCAGTACAGAAAATACAACATTCATAAACACAGCCCAATCTGAAAAAGCAAACGATAAGAAAGTCTACCATGTGGTTCTTCGCGTAGACCATATGGGCCCAGAAAACATACCAATACATCTCTCCTCCCCCCCAGCCAGCCCCCTCCCAAGCACTCCAGTGTCAAAAATTCAGGAGAGCACTTCAGACTCTATGAGATAAGTTGTCCCAAACAGGAGTCCAAATAGCCTGGAATCTCCTCCAACGCACAGGACCACCATGTTTAACATCCAAATACTCATATTTTAACAAAAGAAACAATTAATTTCTTCACATAGTAACAGTAGGTACCTCTGCCTGCCACCACAATAAAAGAATACATTTCCTAGCCAACAAGGAAGCTTTTTGTAATAATAGAGAATGACCCTTAGACAATCCCAAAGATGAAAATTGTGAAAAAAGCAAAACATTGGCCTGCAAAGGAATTATGCGCAGTAATATCATCTGCAGATATAGTCTGACAAAAGGACCAAAAAGTGTGCACTCAAGTCACAAGACCAAAACATATGGAACAAACTAGCTGGCGTGGACTGGCACTTTGGGCAACATGCACGACGCAAATCCTGCCATGTATGCCTTATAAGGGGAAACGTAGAGCCGTAATAAAAACTTATAATGTTATTCTTGCAGGACAGTAGAGCAAGTCAATTGCGGATGTTTCATAAGAAGACGCAGACCATCACCAGTTATCTGTTCTGAAGTGGCAAGATCTTGATTCCACATTATCGCCACAGCATCATAGTCCCAGGGCGCACTAAAACTGCCCAAACTAACTTGGTGAAAGGAAAGGCTGGTCCTGGGTTGTCTAGATAGTGTCAAAAATTTCCCGGACCATATCCGCTCCTTATCCTAATTATTTATAAGAGCAGGAATCTATCAGAATTATGGCAAAAATACCAGTAATTATGTACCTGAGATCCATTTTGTTGTCTTCATGAGAATTCTCATACAGTGGACAGCAGTACATGTACAGTAGAGCCCTGATAATCCAACCTTCAATTATCTGACATTCTGGATTAACCAATGATTGGTAATCAAGCTCTGCCTCTTTCCGCCCCCGACACATTTGACACCCAACACTAGCTGGTCCAAATAGAAGCAACCCACCTCCTGACCTCCCCTACGTGCCTCTTCATCCATCTGTTGGCCCACCTAGGCCTACCTTGCAAGCCCTGGTCCAGTGGTATAGTCAGGAAAGGAGAAGTTCCCATGTTCTTGTGCAGGTAATACTTTCAAAATGGCCTCCATGATCTCTAGTGGCAGACTCATGAGACTCATAAACCTCTAGACCATCAGTAAGGTAGGCTGGGGTGGGGCCTACAGGTAGACAGATTGATGGAGAGGCACTCTGAGAGGGGGGAAGAGGGTTACTTCTAGTTGTGCTGTATGTTTAGGTACAGGGGGGGGGTGCTGCAGCTGCTATTGGGAGTGCAGTAATTTCTTGCACATAGAATGTGTCTCCAGAGGTGTATGCCCAGGAAGGCCATTTTAGTTGGTAATTTGATCATTAGGAATGTAGATAGCTGCATAGGCAGCAGAATGGGGAGGGCCACTATAGCCATGGTCCAACTAATATTTTGTCCAAAATAGCATCAGCAGCTAGAGAGTTTGAGGGTGGGGACAGAAATTAGTTGATTTGGCCCCTCCAAGGGTGTTCTGTATCCCTTGGATAGCTAGGTTGCTAGTGGCATCAGGATAACTTGGTAACTTGCTTATTGTGAAGGTGGTGGACTTCACAACACAGCATAACTGGAATGTTAGGGTAGAGTGGCTATTAAGGCACATATGGTCTTGTGAGGTTGCAGTGGGAACTTGCAGTGACCTTTTCCTTTAGTGGCTCTGCACGGAATACGAGCATAGGAGGATCACTCTTGCCCTGGTTTACCGCTGGACCACTAGGGCATGCAAGGGAGGCCTTTTAGGGGGCAGGAGGGAGGTGGGGTGATGCGGAACCAGCTGGAACAGGACACGGGAGAGTTGCTCCTGTTACAGCTCACCAAGGCAAGACCAGGGGAGGCCTGTAACGGGTTTGGGAGGGAGTTGGGGAGTGTACATCTGGGGATGATTCAAATATAAACCGAGTATATACGGTAAGTCTTGATACTGTTTTTTAACGTCTGAAACTGTTCGGCCTCCCATTATCTCCGTGTAAGATTTAAAGATTATCAGTATAGCAGAGCTTTACCTTTGCATTGGGGAAATTTTGTTGACCTTCCTGGGGGCAAAAAGTGAGATTTCTCATAGGGCTTCTTCTCTAAAGAGGGCTTCTTCAAGAGAGTGCCACAGCTTTGGAATGCTTTCCCCAGAAAGGTTCACGGTGAGACATACTTGCAAAGTGTAAGAATGAGAATAAAACATAATCTGATCTGTTGTGCATTTGTGAATATGTTGGAAAGATAGGCTTTGGATGGAGGTAAGAGGGGCAATGATTTTTTTTGCAGTTTGGGGATTTTGATATTTTTTGCATCTGTGCTTATTCTGTACACAACAATGAGTGGTTTCTCAGATTCTCTCTCTTTTCAATGCCAGATAAATAATCTTACCAAAAATGTTTCTTTAGTCTCCGCACACTGAGAAAAGTTAGTCATCTGTTCCATCAAGATCATTTAGCAGTATTGGTTCAAACCATTATCTTGGCACAGCTGGATTACTGTAATTCCATTTATGTGGGATTAAGCAAAGGAAACGAGAAACGGCTGCAATTGATTCAAAATGCCAGACTGATTTTTAGAAAGAAAAAATTTGATCACATGTCACCTCTGCTGAAACTACATTGGCTTCTGTTTTAGTTGAGAGTTCAATTTAACTGTGCCTGTATAGTCTTTAAAATTTGATATGGACTATTTGTTCCTCTGATCCCTTTATCTCTAAACACCATGAGATCGGGCACAAGAATAACTCATATGAATAAGATCTCTTTTCCATCGTTGAGAGGAATCAAGTCCATTAGTAAAATTTCACACTCCTTTCATACTTACTAACTGATATGGAATGGACTACCTCTTTAAATTAGATCATGTTTATCGCTTCAGATCTTCTGCAAAACCTTAAAAACCACTATGTTTCATCGCTTTTTAAGCAATAGCTTCAATGAATGTTAATGGGTCTTTCTTTGTGATCTAATTATGTAAAATGAATTGAGCTCCTATTTCTAGAAGATGATTTGGTATATGACTAAGAATTAGATTAGATTAGATAAATATGTAAATACATTTGAATTGATGATTTTCATGATAAAAAATGAATGACGGGACCCAGCCAAAGGTGAAACAGACTGTCAGTTGTGCACCTTGCAAAGTATTTACAAATTATGGAGCTTTCAAGATGTGTTGCACATGCACAGTTTTAATTTTTAGCTTTGAGTTGCTGAACTTGTCTATCCTATATACTAGAGGGTGGGCAACCTTTTATTTATGCAAAGAGGGCTATGTGAATGTCAGTATTATCCCTAGTGGTCAACACACGACAATCAATCAGGTTCTCTCTGCCTAACTCATCGCCCTCCCCCTCCTTGGCTTACCGAGGTCCATTGGGGGCCTCCAGACTCACAGCTCTCCCCTGTCTAACCCTCCCAACCCGGATTCCGCCCGATGCCAATTTTATTAGTCTATACTCTTGTTTAGTGCCAAATTTTATTACTGTCTATGCTCTTGTTTAGATGCCAAATTCTATTACTGTCTATGTTTTTGCTTAGTGCCAAACTGTATTATTGCCAAAGGTTTACCAGTATTCACTTTCTGTTGCCCCTATTTCCCCCCCCCCCCAGCACATCCTTGGGCTACACACAAACCTTGGCTGCGCAATCTTTCCTGTTAGTCATCTATTGCCCAAGCCTCTCCATTTTAAGCTCCATATGAAAAGTGACTAGCTGCTAATTGTTTTCACCGCTAAGGCTCCTCCTCTGATCTACCCCTAAAACAAAAAAAATAACCTCTCTTCCCTACTCTTGGCTCTTCTCTCAGCCAGCCTAATTAAGCCCCCCGTTCCTTCCTTAGCCCCTACCGCAGACTCTCACGCACCAATCCACCTAGTCATAACCGCGCCATGAATCCATCCTTCTGGTTCCTTCTCCTCCTACTCAGCTCACCTCTCTATACTTCCCTCTGTCTGAAACCTCCCTCTCCCAACCTACTCGACCCCGCAAACACCAATAACATCTGCCCTGGCCTCAGAATCCCCACATTGATACGCACCAGAAATCCACCTTTTAAGAAAAACCCCCGAAAAATCAACCAGGATTCACTAAAGCCCTTGCCCCCTGCCAATCTTCCCAATGCTGCCTCTGACTCTCTCACCCCAGTCTCAGCACTTTATTGTAATGCCAGATCTGCATGTAACAAGACCCAAATCTTGAAGGACCTTCTAGACGAGCTCGACCCTGGATTCCTGTGCATCACGGAATCATGGATCGCCAAAGACTATCTATTCACACAAAACGAACTCCTCCCCCCCGGTTATCAAGGTCTCTTCTCTCCCAGATCCAATCGAAAAGGAGGAAGACTGGCACTCCTCTATAAATCTTTCTTTGACGTCCAGCTCCTCGAGAAGGGCACTCACGCCTCTCTAGAATATATGCTTGCCTCAGTCAATGATGAACTCCACACTCACCCATTTGGCATATTGTTACTATACCGCCCACCTACCCCTTGGATCAACTCCTCCAATCTCGTCTTTGAGGCCATAACAAATGCCTTCCTTAAATTTCAAAGACTATTGATCGTTGGTGATATTAATCTCCACCTTGACGATACCACCAGCAAGGACACGATTGAATTTAACAATTTCCTTACCTCTCTAGGTTTCCTCTCACCTACCTCTTCTCCAACCCACGAAAAGGGGCACACACCCACTTTCCTCGATCTTACCGCCTTCAAAACTTCAACCGATGACACTCGTTGGGAACAAGTCCCTTGGTCTGACCACTTCTTAGGGGCTACCTGTCTCCCCATTTTCATGTCACACTTTGAATCCCCATCCCGCTCCTCCCATTCCATAACCTTCCGCAAAAAAACTTCGAGTGATCTATTCTGGTCCAAATTCCTCAACCAACTCTCCTCCAATCCTAAGCCTACAGACTCCGAATCCTACTGGCGCAACTGGATCTCCCTCTCTGAATCCATCTACCATTCCCTTGCTCCAATATCCACTAAAACCATCTACTACCCCCGAAAGGCCCCCTGGTACCTACCGCTTCACAGAGAACTGAAACAGAAATGTCGCGCTCTGGAGCGCAAATGGAAAAAATCTAAATCCCCTTCAGATAGACAGACCTGGAGTGTCAATATCAAACTCTGCAATTCAACACTAAAAAAAGCCAGGAAGAACTTCTTCGGAGATAAGATCTCCAGATCCAACAACCAGATCAGTGTGTTGTTTAACATTTGGCGCTCCTTAACTACAAAAAAGGACCCATCCTTGCTCCCCTCGTCTCTATCAGCCGATGCCCTAGCAAAATTCTTCAATGAAAAGGTTACCACCCTAAGATGTTCCTTCCCTCCTATAGTTTCCTACAATTCCCTGACCTCTACTGACCTCAACCCTACCCTACCTGTCTCCAATCCCATTCCAGCTGACAGATCCTGGACCGTCTTTGAGCTTGTTTCCGAATTGCAAGTCTCCAAACTCTGCCTCAAACTAAAAACTTGCAAGTGTACCTTGGATCCTTTCCCCTCCTACCTATTTGAGAATATCTCTACACAGGCCATCACTTCCCTCACCAAACTTATAAACTCTGCCCTAACATCAGGCCTTTTCTCCTCCGAAATGGGACATATTGCACTGACCCTCCTACTGAAAAAGACCGACCTTGACCCCTCCATACCATCCAATTACCGCCCAATAGCAAACATCCCTCTCCTAACCAAGATGTTAGAATCTATCATATCCATTCAACTCTCATCCTACCTAGAAAGATTCTCTATTCTCCTACCCCACCAATTCGGCTTCAGACCCAACTTCAGCACCGAATCCCTATTGGCCTCACTAATCTCCAAGGTGCAACAACTCCATTCCCGCAATAAATTCGCTGTTCTTTTACAATTCGACCTCTCCGCAGCTTTCGACGTCGTCCATCATGATATCCTAATCTTCCAACTCTCCGAAATAGGCATAAGCTCCACAGTCCTAGATTGGCTTTCAAAATTCCTACGTTTCCGCTCCTACACCGTTAACATAAACGGCACCTCATCTTCCCCCTGGAAGCCGATATGTGGAGTCCCGCAAGGCTCACCCCTCTCTCCTATCCTTTTCAACTTCTACATGTCTTCTCTGAAACTCCTCCAACTATCCCCCCTAGAAACTCTCTACACCTATACTGACGACATCCTCATCCTCCTTGAGACAGACTCGAACCTCACTAACCTCGCTGAGAACATATCCGCATGTATAATGAACCTCCAATCCTGGGCCCAATCTGTACAAATGAAACTGAATGAGTCCAAAACAAAATTACTTTGGCTCGGCCCAATATTAGATCATTTACCCACCTCCATCCCTTTATCCTCCGGCCCCACTCTTCAGCTCGAATTTTCAAGCAAAGTCCTGGGCATCATCATAGACTCCTCTCTCCTTCAATGACCACCTCAACTCCTTGGTAAAAAAATGCTTCTTTAGCCTTCATATGCTGAGGAAAGTGAGATCCTGCTTTCATCATTCTCACTTCGCCATCCTTGTTCAATCCACCATTCTCTCTAGACTGGATTATTGCAACTCCATCTTTATAAGCCTAACTAAGAAAAACCTCCATAGACTTCAGCTAATTTAGAACACCGCGGCTAAGCTTATTTTCGCAAAAGGCAAGTTCGACCACGTCTCTCCACTCCTGTCCAAGCTCCACTGGCTTCCAGTACACTCCAGAGTCCTCTTTAAATGTACCTTCTTAGCCTTCAAGATTCTACACGGCATCCTTCCTCCCGTTATTCCACTCCTTTGGAACTCCTCTAACCCTAACTCCATCAGATCTTCCCCAAAACTGAAACTATCATTCCCTTCTACAAAAGGTATATCCCGCGCAGGAAAACTAGGAACATCCCTCCCCTTTAGAACCACAGAACTCTGGAACAACCTCACATCCCCACTCAGAAATTCAAACTCCCTCCAATTCTTCTGTAAACACCTGAAAACTTGGCTCTTTTCAAAAATCTTAACACCTCCTGCTCTCTGGGACCCTTGTCCCTCTCTTTCTTCTTGTTCCTTTCCTATAACCCTTCATTGGAGTTCCTTTCTATCCTAACTCTGTAAACCGTGTCGAGCTCTACGCTTGTGGAGATGGCACGGTATACAAACCTAAGGTTTAGTTTAGTTTAGATTATATAATGTTTGAACCAGAAATGCAGAGTTCCATAGACCTTCTATAATAAATAAAGATTTAACTAAAAACAATGGACAAAAACTAGTAAGAGTGGCTATTCTGAAAATATTTGCAAAATATGATATTTAAAATCACCAAAACTCTGGTTAATGATGTTTTCTGTGTACACTTTCCATGGTCTCGTGGGCCACCTAAAATTGAGTGGCGAGCTGCAGGTTGCCCACCCCTGCTTATATATACATGTAATGGGATCACTGATCAGAAGAATACAATTTTATCCTGCCAGATATAGGGAAGGGGTGGGACTGTATTGCATGAGCATGAGAGGCAGTGTTTTGTACAGGTTGCAGCCTCTGTAGTTCTGTTCTAAAAGTACTGTACATAGAAACTGAATTCCACTTTTTACTACTGCATCTCTTCATATCCTAAAACCTGAATTAGCTGTATAATATTCCACTACTCTGAAACACTAAACTCTCGTTCTCTGTTTTGACTGGCTGCTGCTTGTTCCCTCTTGCAGACTGGCTGGCAGAATGGAGCAATCAGCAGGATGATTTGAATTTGGAAAGGCCTAAGCATCTCCTTCAGTTTCTAAGTAGGAGGATGCCTCCTCTCTGGTCAAAATCTCAGGGGATTTGATGCTATCTAAGAACTTGAGGCATCTATTAAACATAAGAACATAAGAATTGCCATACTGAGAAAGATTGAAGGTCCATCAAGCCCAGTATCCTGTTTCCAACAGTGGTCAACCCAGATCCCAAGCACCTAGCTAGATCCCAAGTAGCAAAACAGATTCTGTGCTGCTTATCCTAGGAATAAATGGGTGGATTTCCCCAAGCCATCTCAATAATGGCCTATTGACTTCTCTTTTAAGAAATTATCTAAAACTTTTTAAACCCCACTAAGCTCACTGATTTGAACAAATTCCAGAGTTTAATTACACATTGTGTGAAGAAATATTTTCTCCGGTTGTTTTAAATCTACTATTTAGTAGCTTCATCGCATGTCACCTAGTCCTAGTATTTTTGGAAAGAGTGAATAAGCGATTTCAATTTACCCTTTCCACTCCACTCTTTATTTTATAGACCTCTATCGTATCACCCCTAAGCCGTCTCTTCTCCAAGATTAAGAGTCCTAGCCACTTTAGCCTTTTCTCATAGGGAAGTTGTCCCATCCCTTTTATCATTTTTGTCATACTTCTCTGTATCTTTTCTAATTCCGCTATATCTTTTTTGAGATACGGCGACCAGAATTGCATACATTATTAGAGGTGCGGCCAAACCATAGGGCGATACAAGGACGTTATAACATTTTCCTCTTTGTTTTCCATTCCTTTCCTGATAGTTCCTAACATTCTATTTGTTTTCTTATCAGCTGCCACACATTGAGCTGAGGGTTTCATTGTATCCTCAACAATGACACCTAGATTCTTTTCCTGGGCAGTGACTCCTAACATAGAACCCAGCATCACATAGCTATAGTTCAGGTTCCTCTTTCCCACATAAATTACTTTGCACTTGCTCACATTAAACGTCATCTGCCATTATGACTCCGTCTTCCAGTCTTGCAAGGTCCTCTTGAAATTTTTCACAATCCTCTTGCAATTTAACAACTTTGAACAACTTTGTGTCATCAGCAAATTTAATGATCTCACTAGATATTCCCAGCTCTAGATCATTGATAAATATGTTAAAAAGCAGTGGTATTTTAGATGATGTTATATCTAATGGTAAGCTGCTTGATTTTTCACAGTTGCAGCATAAATTTGGACTTAACGTTTCACAAAGTTTTAGATGGCTGCAACTGAAGCAGGCCATTCAGGTGGGGTTCCCTGAATGGAAAAATTTAAATAATCAGTATAGCTTGGAATTCATATGTTTTCAGGTGGACTTCCTGGGACACCAGGCTGCACAGTGGTATAAATTGTTAGCTGAATTTGCAAATAAGAAATCAAAAAATGGTCTTAGGGACATTTGGAGTATTGAGATTAAGCACCAAACTTCTGCCTTTCAATGGTCATGAATTTGGACTTGGAGGATGAGATGTACAATGTCGGCATCTATGAAACAAACGTGGGGTTTTTTTTGTTACATAGAGCATTCTGGACCCCGGTTCATATACAAAAGTTGGATAGCTCTAAGTCAAATAGATGTTGGCATTGTCATCTCGAAGCAGGGACTTTAGATCACTTATTATTCTATTGTCCTTTTATTTTGGCATTTTGGAAATCAATATGGGGCCAAATTAATTGTTTTGTTGGAAAATCCAGTGGCATTGTCTTATGATACTGTATTATTCGGTATGTCAATGAGGGCTAAAAGCCAAATATCATCTAAGAACAACAGGCTTTTATTAATAATGACAGGAGTCGCCATACAACAAATTACGAGCAATTGGAAGAATTGGACAAGGCTTAATTATAGTTTTTGGTGGAATTCACTGTGTCATATGTATAAAATGGAAAGGACATTGGCCATTCAGAAAGGGAATTTTAAGAAGTTTCAGGAGATTTGGGAGCCATTAACAAAATATTGTAACGTTTAAATAGTGTTTTCCCCTTTAAATATGCACATCCGGGAGGTGGGGGGATGATAGGTTAATGAATTTTGAATAATTGATATGGATGATTATAGATATTTTATGTATGGGCATTATGATTGTTTAGGGGGGGATTAATTCTGAAATGGATATAAGAATATTAAGTGTGATATTTGAGTATAACATGTTATATTTACTGTTACACTTATTGTAAGTATTGAAAATAATAAAGAAGTGGAAAAAAAAAAAAAAGACCCGTGAAGCCCTTCAAAAAAAAAAAGTAGCGGTCCAAGCACAGACCCCTGGGGAATCCTACTATTTACCCTTCTCCATTGATAATATTTACCATTTAAACCCACTTTCTGTTTTCAACCAATTCTCAGTCCATAAAAACATTTTGGGGCAGGATTTTATAACTAAATTGCAGCAGCAGCAGAGTCAGCTGATACTAGTCACAAAATTCATATGTTTGACATCCATTTTGAATTCCTTTTTTGGTTTCATTTTTGTTTGTGGAAGGAAGGTGGTGGTACCAAAGAATCAAATTGCTAGGAAATAACAGGCCAAGTAGAAGCTTCCTAAAACCAAAGAAAAAGATTTTTCTTTCTCCCCCACTCCCTATCCATTAATATGACATGATGTGGAGGGTATACATATTTATAGATATCTAAACATATAGATGGGTGCATTTTTTCTGTCAAACACTAATACATCCTTCTCTGCTGCTTGAAGAATTTGGAATGAGGTTGGTGTATTGAATGTGTGCTGCAATGGATAGAGCTATAGCCTCAGCACCCTGAGGTGGGTTTACATTCCACACTGCACTTTGTGACCCCCATTTTCCCAGGTACATTATGTAGAGTGTGAGCCCACCGGGACAAATGGGGGAAAATGCTTGAGTACCTAAATAGCCCAAACAAACGAAATGGGAAATCCAAATTTCTTGATGCTTCTTTTATTCACTTAATCCTTTTAAAATACAATGTCCACATTTGTCATGGAGGACCCAACACAGGCCGTGTTTCGGCAAAACACACCTTCCTCGGGGATCCGAGAGACTGAATACACAACCTTTACAAATGTGGAATAACATAAACGTCTTCACAAACTAAACTGAAACCCGCCGGTGAGGCACAAAACCTGAGCACTGGATTGTCAAGACATTTATGTTATCCCACATTTGTAAAGGTTGTGTATTCAATCTCGCAGATCCCTGAGGAAGGCGTGTTTTGCCAAAACAGGGCCCGTGTAGCTCTGAAAACTTTCTTGTTTACTAAACACTTTGGAAACTACTGTAAGTCATTCTAGATTACATTCATCTCCTATATTTATGTACTATACTTACATTATTGTAAACCGAGTCGAGCACCTTTTTGGCTGAAGACCCGGTCTATAAAATTAAGTGTTAGTTTTGTTTTGTTTAGTAGATTGTTTGTCAAGCCGGGATTGGTATGAATTGATTCTAGTTTTCTAATAGACAATTCTTTCCCTCCATCATGGTGATCAGTGTCAGGTCATCTTTGGCGCGCGCCTCCGTCTTGCGCTCAGTTGTCGGCGTGCACCTTTGTCTTTCACGCTGTTGTCTATGAACCTGATCAGTGTCAGGTCAAAAATGCGCCAGGACAAAGGCGCGCCCAGACAATTGAGCGCAGTGCGGAGGAGTGCGCTGCTCAAAATTACTGTTTTTAGGGCTCCGACGGGGGGGCGTGGGGGGGAACCCCCCCACTTTACTTAATAGACATCGCGCCGCGTTATGGGGGGAGTGGGGGGTTGTAACCCCCCACATTTTACTGAAAACTTAACTTTTTCCCTGTTTTTAGGGAAAAAGTTAAGTTTACAGTAAGATGTGGAGGGTTACAACCCCCCAAACCCCCCATAACGCTGGCGCAATGTCTATTAAGTAAAATGGGGGGGTTCCCCAACAAAACCCCCCATTGGAGCCCCTAAAAACTGTAATTTTCTTCGGCGCGTGCCTCCGTCTTGCACTCAGTTGTCGGCGCGCGCCTTTGTCTATGAACCATGGTGATCAGTGCTTCCTTCCTTTTTGATTTGGTTTTGGGCATTGCCTTTCACTTATTGCACAGTGCATGATGAACTCTTGGTTCTGAGTTGAGAATTGAAGCTTGTATCTCAGCCTTTCATTCAATTAGTGCTGGGTTTCTACAGATACAATGCTGAACATTTTAAATGTTCTGTTCTTTTACAGATTGGAAAAAGTAGCAGCATAGCCTTGTCTCAGTCTACTCCTTCAAGTACAACAAACCCTGTGCACAATAGACAAGTAAGTGGAGTCCAGATATCTTAAGATTGTTTACAATTGTGAAAAAAATTAAAACCAACCCTCATTCTGGAAAATGGGGTGTGTGTGATTATTTGTGTCTTTGTCACAATAATGGTACAAATCCAGATTACAAAAAAATGGCATACCCTTATAATAAGTCTTTTATTTTTAAGTTTAATGAATTATCAATATGCTATTTGTTAATTATTGAATCAGGTTTTAATGTTTTAGATGCCTATTATATTTTATATCAGTTTGAATTGTTACAGTTCAGCTTCATGATTTGTAAAGGCGGGATATCAAGTTGCAGTAAATATTAATAAGTAATATATCTTAGTAGAAAAATTACAAGTGTTTAAACAAATCATCTACAGAGATCATAAAATTAAGTAGATTTCTGAGCACAATATTTCAGAAAATAGAATACAGATCCCAGCATGTTGAGAACACAATCAGAGGAAAAAGAAGGGCAACAGCCAGCACTCAGCTACATTGCATTCACCCAAAGAATCCATAGAAAACTGCTTAAATACCGTATATACTTGAATATAAACTGGGATTTGGGGGCCAAAAAAATGGGGGTCCCGGTTTATATTTGGGCCAGCAAGAATTCACAGGAGCCACTTAGAAAACTGCTTAGCGCCAAATAGCAGTGCCAAAGTGCGCTCCTACTTGGTACAACCGAAACTCATGGTAGCAAGCGACCAATTGGGTTAGCAGAGGGGCAGGAGCACAGAAAGCTCGCTCCTGCCCACTACAAATCTGGACCAGCAGGGATTCTAGCGTCAGAGGAGATACGATGGATAGGGCAGGAAGGGGGGACAGGGTGGTGAGCCTGGGAGGGGTGACAGGGTGGCGAGCTTGGGAGGGAGGGAAGGGGGCTGTGTGCAGTGCCTGACAGGGAGGGTACTGAATGCAGAGCCTGACAGGAGGGAGGGAAGGGGGGCTGGGTGCAGAGCCTGACAGGGGAGGGAGGGGGCACTGGATGCAGATCCTGGCAGGACAGGGCACTTGAATATTAAGCCACCCAACTTATATTCAAATCAACCGTTTTTCCTCCTTTTGGGGGGAAAGATGGGGGTCTCGACTTATATTCGGATCAACTTATATTTGAGTATATATGGTAATGTTTCTTTTCACTCTAAACCTGAATCCTGTTTCTTGTTTCTGTTCACTCTCACATGATTACTGCTGCTGCACTGTTTCCATGAAGGAGAATAATGCTTTTGTCCTGGTATTAAAACTGACTTTTTCTTTCTTTTTTTTTAAATCTTTTAGAAGATGTCAAACCGAACTGGTAGGATACGGACTCTTCCATGACCAGAAGAGGAAACCAGCCTATATTCCTTAGCTCTCTGCTCTCTAAGACTTTTATTAGTTAATTCTCTGTCCTGCAAATGGATCTAATCTATTACGGTTAACAAAACAACAAAAACAATCCTGTTAAGTGATTTGTCACTTGCGTTTATCATGGCTTGGTGCTTCGGTTTTCTTTGTTTAATTGCCTTTTAAACCTTCATCCTTGCACTGCTCCTTTTGTTTTGTTAAACAGCGTAAAGACAGACATTCCAAAGCATACAATTCAATGCTTTGCTGACTATGTTTTTGCAGTTAAAGAAATGCAACTTTAAATATTTTTCTTCCCCTCCACTTTTTTTTTTTGTGTGTGTCCTTATAGGAAAAGGAATCCTATTCTTTCAAGGCGAGACCCTAAGTGTGGTTTTTGGCAAGTGGAGCACTGCAACTTTTAAGAGGTCTCTGCATTGCTAAAAGTCACTTTGAGAAAATAAGGTGCCATGTATGTCCTTTCCATATGACTTCCAAATTATATCTATACAGGTTTTGTTCTGGCAGTAGAACCACTATTTTTAACATTTCAGTTTCTGCTTATATAAAACAAAATGCTTGATAACAGGCTTTGTATACTACTCATAACCATCAGACAATGAGCCAGTCCGATGTCATGAGTAGGGTTGATACTAGCCTAGGCTGAGGACTACACCTACACAAAGCAGTAGCTGAAGATGTAACGAAGTAGTTCTGACTAGAAGACTGGACAGATATCATTCAGCTGGCCTGTAATAGGATCACACGTGTAGGGATGTGCAAACTTCGTGCAAGGCAACAGACTGGCTATTTAGGGGGAAATTTATCAATATGTGCTACTATTAAGATGGGCTAATTTAGCACAAGATCTCATTGCATAAAATGGGCCCCTGTGCTAAAATAGCACAACTTGTGGTAAAATAACCCATCTTAACAGTAGCACACATTGATAAATTCCCCCCTTGCTGGCAAAAATCTGCTTGTAGATCAGGCAATTTTCTCACATATTGACAAGATCCCTATTGGAAAAGTATTTGATCGGTTCCCCCCACCCCTTGCCTCATGAGAAATCTGCAGGTTTATTCAAATTTAAGACACGTTGCAACTCGGCTGTCTTCGAGTTCAGCTTCATCTAGTTTTCACATTTTTCTGCCAGCTCCAGATTTTCAGCAGGTGACTTTCAGCAGTGGACAGATGCTTTAAGAGTACCCTATTGATTAGCTTCTTTGAACGCCTTGTGTGTGCATGGAGGTTTCAGAAGACTGGTTTGTATCAAATAGATTTGCACTGACAGTGTTTCTTATAGGATTATAGAGGGGTTTTTTATGTAGATTTTTATAACCAGGAGTTGATACCCAGAGCATTAGTACTCAAAACTTGATTTTTATTTCTACAGTGTTAAAAGTGCACTTATATGCTGGTTTATTTACATCTTGGGGGAGTGGCAAGACTGCAGCTAGAATGCAGAGAGTGTTACTTTTTATAAAGATGGCTTCTGGTAAATTTTAAGATCTATAAAATTGTTTAAGCAATTATAAATAAGGTTAGACCCTTTGGAGGGTGAACATTGAGGCTATTCTGAGGTAAATTTTTATAGTGTTAATTTTGTAATAATTTATGTTTAACTATGTTACTGCGCTGATCCAGGATACTTTCTGAAACAGTATGAAACTTAGGAAAGTTTAAGCAATGTTTATATTTTTGAAAATGTTCTTTTAATTATGTTTTTATTGTACATTTTTTTCAGATGGAAAGAAAAATGTATACATATCTTTGTTATTTTTGCACAATTTTATTTTGTCTTGTTAAGTTTTTCAGGAGTGTAGGTATGTTCATTTTGTAATTTATTTTCAGGTGTAAAATTGCAAGAGCTTAGAAAAAAGATACTCAGTGAGAGGAATGCTACTCTGTATCCCTTCCTTCATCTCTTTTGTTTTCGCCTCAGCTAAGTCTCTCCACACTTGCATGTGCTCACCCCTACCCCACTCCACACTTCAGAATTGACAACCGGTTGTCATATTTCCAAGGAGGAAATAATTATTACCGAAGGAGCAAGATAATAGTCTGAAAGATACATTAACTATGTTAGTGTAATTCTCTCATTTGAAGGTTGGATATTAAAATTAGTTTTTGAATGCTGCTTTAATTTCCAAGCTGGTTGGGATCTGACAGAATTTAAGCATAAAAAGAAAGAAATGCCATAAAATATGGTATTTCTTTATTGTTTGGTTGGTTATTTTTATAAAATGGCCAGACAAAAAATGAAATAAGAATTCAATTAAAAGACAGGAGATGCCGAAATCTGGACCAGTCTATAATGAGCGCTGGTATAGCATTCATACAGCGGTTCTGTTCCCCTGTCTGCCCTGAGATCTAATTCCTTTCCAACAAAAGAAGCTGAAAAGCTTTTTGTTGGTCCCCATACGCAATGCAGAGAGGCCCTTTAGCCATAAAAGCAAAAGCGACTTGTATAACTTATGCCTTCTTTTGTATTAAAGTAACAACTGTACATAGTTCTGGTCAACCTTTGTAGAGAAAATCATTTCTACAGCATATTCTTTTGCTGGTTCTTGGTGAACTGTTTAAGAGAAAAAAAATGGGAGGGGGATAATTTTTTTCTATTTACACCTTATATTTTGTTATGCTCTTGGCCCATGGCACTTTAACAAAACTCTGTGGGTTTTGCATAGCTGGCCAGTCATGGGGATGTACTAATAATAGTTGTTGCACAGAAGAAAATTTGCACCTGCTCTATTGTGTTTTCCTACTACAAATTTTCAAACCTTTTTGCAGGCAACGATTGAAGAAAGCATGTCCAATCATTCAGAACAATGCCATTACCTGTATAGTGGATTTCTTTTTCTACAATCCAGATTTTGTAACACTAAAGTAGTTTCATCCTTTGTCCTGCACCTTTATGTAATTAGCAGTATCCAATAGAATTCATTCCATGCTTGTGATAATTGTAAGCAGAATAAATGTCTAAAGTAGGTGTAAATAGTAAATTCTATGGCTTACAGTTAAAAAAAAAAAAAGAGAAAATAATTGAACATGTATCTGATTGATACTGCCATGGTTCTGCACCTGGCCTGGAGATATTCTCTAGTGAGGGATGTATTTTTTGTTTTGTTTTTTTTGGTGTTTTGTTTTTTTCTGTTCTTTTGTAACATGGCTTTGTAAATAAAAATAATTTATATGTTTGTAAGAAAAGAAACACTTTGTGGTCTCCTTTAATGTTTGTGCACATCTATGTTGTCTTTTTCTGACACATGCATGATTTAGAAGTTTTCTCTGCCTGAAATTCTCAGTAATGTGTCATATGATATGGAGGAAGCAGGAGGTCAGACACGCCATAGAACCTTCGAAGATGGTCTGAATCACGGCACTCAAGGCGAATTTGCTGGCACCATGCCACTGACAGTAACCACAGTACATTACAAAGGTTTTCACATCCCTGTTCTTTAAAAAAAAAAAAGAAGAAGAAACCAAAAGGTCTTGAAACCATACATTGCAACATCCTTTTCCCCAGTAAACCCTAAGATGAGTTCAATTTCCAAGAATTCTCTTAAGCCTACAATAAGTTAAAAAAATTAACTTTCCAGACTTTTATCCAGTATGACCCCATTTTGACACCTGAAAATTCATAGATGAAAATAGCAGACCTCCACACCTTTCTCCTCCCCTATCAGCTTCCACTCCCCTTCTCCTCCCACAATCCAAAGCAGAAAGGCAGCAATTAGCACAGGGCCCTGTGTGTCAATATCCACTTACAGACCCTAGGGCTCTGCATATGGCTTTTAGTTTTAACACAAGCTGCAGGAAGAAGGGTTTGGGGTCTGAACAGTACAGACATGCAGATCCCATACTGAGCACAGGTCAGTAGAGGTTCAGAAAGGAGAACAAGTTTCAAGTTTATTAGGTGTTAACTGCTTATCAAGATTATCTAAGCAGTTTTTATAATCAAGTACTTAAGCATTTTCCCTATCTGTCCTGGTGGGCTCACAATCTGTCTAACGTACCTGGGGCTATGGAGGATTAAGTGACTTGTCCAGGGTCACAAGGAGCAGCGCAAGGTTTGAACCCACAATCCCAGGGTGCTGAGGCTGTAGCTCCAACCACTGCGCCACACGCTCCTCCACAATTGTAACCCACAATTTGGAAACCAATGAGTTAAACATAGTCCCGTTGTCGTCCCCCTGCCCCCGTGTCCAATCACAGCAGCTGATCTGATTTAAATACCCAATAGAGCAGTGGTTCCCAACCCTGTCCTGGAGGAACACCAGGCCAATTGGGTTTTCAGGCTAGCCCTAATGAATATGCATGAAGCAAATTTGCATGTCTATCACTTCCATCATATGCAAATTTCTCTCATGCATATTCATTAGGGCTAGCCTGAAAACCCGATTGGCCTGGTGTTCCTCCAGGACAGGGTTGGGAATCACTGCAATAGAGAATGACACAAGGACAGAATTTGTCCCCATGGGAAACCATCTCGTGTCATTCTTTACTGTCTATCTCAACCTCAGTCCTTCTACGTCAGCATTCTTCAATGCAAGGCTTGAGGGTCAGTGGTTATGCCCATTCATTTGATTCTTCCCTCTCTCCTTAAAGAATGACATAGGGATGGTTTGCCTTGGTTAACTGCAGGGACAGGGACAAATTCCCCTTGTCATTCACTACGGTAGTTTATTTAAAACTTTCTATAACGCTTTGACAGTGTAGAGCAGAGTACAATCTAAAATTTAAGAAATAAAAAAGGAGCTCCAATAATGATAGGACAGTAAATGCATGCTTACAGAGAGGGGAAAAAAATAAAATTGGGGGGAAGAGATGGAGGTAGTGGAAAAAAAGGGGGGAAGGGAGGAAACTGAAAAAGTATAGATGTTGGAATCACACTTAGCGACCAAGTCAGGTTTTCTTTTCATATGCCTTCTTGAATAACAAAGTTTTTGAATCTAACTTGGAAACTTTTGAAGGAGTAGTTGCCACAGATGGAAAGAGGAAGATTGTTCCAGGTATAAGGAACAAAAAGTAGCACTATGTCTTGATTCTGGTGCCACCATTTTGGGGTTTGAAAGTACCAAGCGAAAATATTTTAAGAGCAAAGGGTCCAGTGGGGCAGTTAGGGAAATAATAAGTACCTAATTTTATTTTATTATAACCCGTTCTGGTCTCCTGGGGAGGATGGGCTATAAAAATGAACAAATATTGTGAGACAAGATAGATGGTCTGGGATGCCAAGTTTAAGGGCCTTGAAGGTAAGAACTGCTGCTTTTATATATGATCCGCTGATCCACCTTATTTTGGCACAAATTAAGCCCTTTCTTTGTATTATCTTGTTCTTTTTCTTTCTTTCATCTTATTAGCCATCTCATGAATTTCCTCTGTCCCCCTTCAACTCTTCCTTGCCACCTCCTTTTACTTCTTCCTGACTACCATATCACTCAGCTCTACCTCATCCTTTTCTACATTAATGCAGTGCTTATTGATCTTTTTGTGGCTCTGATCTCTGTGGTCAAATAAATTTGTACGGCTCCTTAGAGTACAGAATAATGATACACATATGGAGAGCCTATCCAGGTTGTGAGTCCAAACACATGTTTTGTAACTCCTATCTGGGGCCCTGACCCACAAAGCTTTGCCTTAATGTTTCATTAGATTTCAGACACCTGTGACTGGTTTGAAGGCACTTAAGTTTTGTTGCTTCTGCTGATCTTCCTAGTTCTTGTAAACTAGCAGTAAAAGCTATAAATCCATATAGTTACTGGTCCTTTATGTTGGCAGCCTTGCAGGTGGAACACATTTGCAGCTAGTGATTTTGGTGGCAGCCTGTGCACAAAGTGTGTCTTGCTTCTTCTTTTGGTGATGATGGGTTGGAAACTGGCCAGAACAAGCATCTGGTGATCACAGGGATTGACACAAGCCCCTGGCTTAAGTAAATGGTGCAAAATGCAAAAACTATTACACACCACTCATTTCAAAAAAATGCAACTAGCAACTCTAAATCACTCTCTCAGATATTTCTTATAGGCCTCGGAATTGGAGCCTACAGACAGTTGTGAAATCACTAATTGAACCCATCAGTGTAGTGTTATTGCTCCTGCTCCAACTCCAACTTCTCTCCCTTTCTATTCCCTCCATCTATGTCCACCATCTCTCTCCCTCTCCTCTGGTTATAGACCCATTATTTCTTCCCTCCCCCCCTCAGTACGGCATCTGCACGTCTCTTTGGACTCCCCCTTCCCTCCCTCTGTGTACTTCTCACCAGGGCATGCCTCCAGCCCGAAGGCCTGCATGTTTCCCCCCTTCTTTCTAGCATCCTATGTCTTCCCGGTTTCACCTTCAAAGCAGCCTGCAGAGGATCGCTGGTGTTATAGCAATCCTAGCAACTGCCATTGGCCGCTGCAGCACGTTCCTTCTGCCACGGTCCCACACCTCCTCTGACGTACAGGACCGCAGCAGAAGGAACGTGCTGCGGAGGCTATGGCAGCCTGCTAGGATCGCTACAGTCGACCGGCGATCCGCTGCAGGCTGCTTTGAATGTGAGACTGGGAAGCCAGAAGAGAGATTGTGGATAATGAGATGGAGGGAAGGAACAAGGTATTTTCTCACCGGCCAAATTTGACACCCCTGTTCTACAGTTACTAGAGGCATTGTGTTCCTAGGAATGCCTCATCCCCCCTCCCTTACTGTCTTTTGCACACTTTGGCAAAAAGTTATTAATATCAATGTCCCCCTACTGTATCTATGTGTTATTACACTTTGTAATAATTAACATTATACAACTGTTAGCCAAGGTATATTAATATATATACGTCAGAAGTTATTTCATGTCTCACACGGTGAAGTGATTTGAGGAGAGGGGTAATGTGGGGCATTTAGCAGTAAAAGGTAAATGACAGACCTGTGGAATCCTCCCCTTGAAGACCCCTCTCTCCTTCCTGGTCGTCTAGCGAGGATAGGTGGGGACAAGAGGATAGACACTCCTCAAAGTGGGCGCGGCCAACTAAGAAGTTGAGTAGAAGGAAAGCCTCGAGTCAGCGTTGGTTGCTAAGTAACCTTGAGCCTATCCCATGAGCTATAACGGTGGGTGGTCTTTTCTGACATCACAAGGGCTGACGCAAAGGAAGGAAAGCAGCAACCGGCGTTGGTTGCTGAGTAACCTTGAAGCGTGTCCAATGAGCTACAGCAGGAGGTAGTCTTTAGTGACGTCATAAGGGCTGACGCAAAGAACTGGGGACGTTTTTGTCCGAGCGATTTCCCGCGTCTCTCTCCCTTTTCCTAGCAACGGAGAAAGACGCGAGGAGGTAATGGACGACTCTGTTTCCAGAGAGATAGAAGCGCAGGAATACCTGCAGAGGCATAAGGTGCTGGAATTGATGAACACCCTGACCAGCTTGCTACTATTTCACAGGCCTGGTAAGGGAGGCGGCTGCCCGGGGTCTCGAGGAAGAGGCGGTTTGTCTTCGCACCTGGTTACAGCGCGTGCCGTCGGATTGTAAGATATGAACACAAGCTAGTGCGATAACCTTTCTGTCTTTATTACAAAAATTCTATTGAAGAAAAAGAAAAACTTCCATTTTTTTTTTAAATTTTTGATGTATTCGTGGCTCTGGATAATTATACTTAGTAATACTCCAGCCGAACACTGTTCTGTAACTAAAACTTGCTACATAAAAGGGGTATTCCTGTTATAGGGAAGAGGCAGGGAGGTAGAGTATTATTGCATTAGCATGTGCTGAATTATGCGCAGTAAATAAGGCCAATTTAATCTGTATTTTAAAATATAGTTTTTCTTTTCAACCAATTATATTTTTTAGAAGGGGAACTTTTGTGGGTGAGAATTTTCGCATATAGATGTGGGAGAGAAACCCCACCCCCAAGGAAAAGGGTATTAATCCCCCACAGAACCCTGCTATTTTCTGTCACTAAAGAAACATGGGCACTTTGGGCTAGATGATGTAAAGGATGTCTAAAATTTAAGCATGCATTTCACGTCCAGCAGGAAAATGCTGAGTGCGATTCTATAATGCATAGATACACTATAGCAGGGGTCTCGAAGTCCCTCCTTGAGGGCTGCAATCCATTCGGGTTTTCAGGATTTCCGCAATGAATATGCATGAGCTCTATGTGCATGCACTGCTTTCAAAGCATATTCATTGGGGAAATGCTGAAAACTCGACTGGATTGCGGCCCTCAAGGAGGGACTTTGAGATCCCTGCACTATAGAGAATCATGCTCGGCACCGCGCATAAAGTCTAGACGCATCTAAATAGACATCTTTTACAGAATCCCCTTTTAGGCATCACATTGACTATACAATATCTTTAACATTATTGTGTCTCATTATTATGATATCATTAGAATGGCAATTTTATGCTGTTTTTCATTAAAATTGTATGCAGTGAAATGCTGGCACCGCTATTATATTTTATTTACCTTGTAATCTTTTTATTATTTTACTTCTGTCACAGGGAGCAGAGTGGGATTCGAACCAACAAAATCAGGGTGCTAAGACTGTAGCTTTAACTATTGCACCACACACACTCAGATAGTAGACTGCATGTCATTTCCAAAGCCAAACTTATATCCTCTTGATTTAGAAGCAATCATAAATATCAGAACATGTACGTTCAATATTTGTCCAACGCCTCTTTTGGCCTCTATGTTCCTCAAAGTATATGAAAAAAAAATACATATATATTGTATGTTAAATCCTGTATTTTTTTTTTAGTAAGAGGGCTGCTTGCAAAAGCAGGTCTACTTTTGAGTGAGAGTTGGGCACTAGTTAGGCTTCATTTAGGTGGACACAAGTTAGGCATCACTTAGGAGTGCTTGAGGCATCCTCATATAGGTAAATGGGGCTTCTTTTTTATATTTAATAAGCACAGCACATGAAAAAAATGTATATAATGCATACTAAAGCTTCTATTTTTTGGACTAAAGAGGACTCCAGGTTGATATTAAGCTCAAAATATGTTTAATAATGCATTACTTAAACAAAGCACATCAAAAATATATATACATCATGAAGATGTACCTAGATGGCAGAATGCCACAAAAAAAAAATAGGAATATGTGCTGGGGTATCTGACTATCCTTGGGATTTAAACTCATGACTTTTGGAAGATGGAAGTAGTACTTCTAACCACTGAGCCACAGGTGCTTTCTTTTAGTTAGGGATTCCTGCTATGTGAGGTCATAGGCATCTTACGGTAAAAATAAGTTTCCCTCTGGACCCTGGAAAGGGCAGAGGGCAAAGTCCACAATCCATACTCTCTTATGAGACCAAAATGATGCTGTTAATGTATTAGGGGGGGTTGTGTGGATTTGAACTGATGACCTTTGGAAGATAAAAGAAGGGCCTTTAACCATAGAGCCACAGGTGTTTTCATCTAGGTAAGGGCTCCAAAGTTTTATTTTTATTTTTTAGTGGCATTCTGCCATCTAGGTGCATGTTGATGATGTCACAATGTTTTACATTGATGATTGTCACATGACCACTTGCTCTGAAGGATAGCTATTGTGTGAGTAGTGTATTTATTTTTATGTTCTTAACCTTTTGGAAATGAGGTTTAGTATGCAATATATATATATATATTTTTTTCATGTGCTTTGCTTAAGTAATGTATTATTAACATATTTTGTGCTTAATATCAACCTAGAGTCCTCTAAAACCCAAAAATAAAAGTCCCGTTCATGTATAAATGGATGCCTAAATCACGTTCACCTAACTTGCGCCTAGGACCCAGCTCACAGTCCAAAGTAGACCTGGTTTTGCAACACCTACCTTTTAGGCATCAGGTAGATGCGTTAGCATGATCATGGGCATGCGATTCTGGAAATGGACATCCAAATCAAAGCCATGCCACGTCCACACCTATTTTTTAGGCGCAGCTTTTTCCAATGGGTGTCTATGAAATTGTGGATGTCTATTTGTAGAATCGCACCTAACATTTGGATGTCTAAGCTCCAATTAATGCTTGTTAAAGTCATTAATTTGGACTTATTATCCACTTTATTTGGACACCTAAGTTGGTAGACATCCACATTTTGGATGCTTAAAGTTAGATGCCCTTTACAGAATCTAAGCCTTTGTGCTCTGACTAGATACCATGAGGTTGAACGCTGAGGGACTGAATTCCCATTCCACTGGATTCAGAGATTGGATGTTGAGAAAATCTGCTTGAGATGAGAAATGGAAGAACAAAAATGTTTCACAGAAACAGGAAAAAAATGGAGATGGCCATGGGGATGATGTCATTGGAGCCACATTCTGGGGTCAGCAATAAAATTTATAATCAGAGTAGGCTCCAGTGATGACATTGTCCCTTTGACCATCTACATTTGTGTTTAAGAAAATCTGCTTGAATATTGTCTACTCCTACTGTATGAGCAGCCAGGGTCTCTGCCAGATGGCATTCCACCCAGGAACATATCCAGCCAATCTTCTGATTCCACCCTGCTTATTGAGATATGCCACTGCCATCACATTGTCTGATAGCACTCTGATTGCCTTTCTTTGTAGTGCTAAGTGAATGGCCATGCCCTCCAAAGGCCTTCTACAAAAACCAACACCCTTGTGACATAAAACAATGGGCGCTCCAGCCTATCAAATTTGCATCTTCAGTAAGTACCAACTAGTTTATGAGGGGGGAGTACAAGGGAATCCTTCAAGAGATGGTTTGAAATGTCCCACCATGCCAGATGTAGCTTCAATCAAGCTCCTGCTGACTGGGAACTGAATCTCAAATTATTTAGACTGAGAAGACCAGTGTGACAACACCACCCTCTGAAAGGGATCCCATGTGGGCTCTTCCAGGACACTAAGGGCAGCTAGGTTAGCCATCTCAGCTGATGCTCCCTGAGGCAACAAGAGATGTGGACATGACGGCGGGCATCACCTGCCTTATCTCCAGGGTCCCTGTCAGCAACGTGCTGGAAACCAGTGAAGAAAGAGAGCCCATCTTCAGGGCTGGCTTCTCAGGGAAAGACACAGGCATGGATCCTTTTTTTAAAAAAACATGCCTGAGATGATATCCTCACAAAAACTGGGGTGGAGGGGGGGGAATACCCCCAGCAGCAAGGGATGCTTTATGTGCATCTAATCTAGAGTACTTACAAGGTTTGTGAGGCATTTCCCTGAACTGCGCTTATGTTTAACCGGAGCGCTGTCTGCATCCTTTTTGGGGTTACCAGATGTGAAATTTGTGGTGCTAGTAGCAGTAAGCCAAAGAGGGACCTCACCGGGGGTGGAAGGCACGGAATCTGCGCATACCCCTTGCGGGCTGTGGCGCATGTGGAAACTGGCTGCGATTCTGACAACCATCTGCCGTAAACAAGGCATGAATTCATGCCAACATGTCCTGAGGAGGTTACTTGTGAAGTCTGGAGCGAAAATGAAGCTCCTAAGTGCAAAAAATATACTTTTGAAAAGTTTAAAGAAAATCCAAGATGGCCACCACAGGTGCCGATTTTGCCCTAAAACAGCCCGGGAAAAACACGGGGCACCTGGGAAAACAACGATTTTACATGGTTAGGGCATGCAGGGAAACCACCCAAAACCCCCCTTTTAAGACCCCCCAAAATCACCAAACCAGGTAAGCGTACAGCTACTCACCCTGGTCTGTGCTGCAAGGAAAAGAATGGCAGGCAAGCTGAACACAGCAAGCATGGAGATCTATTACCTCAGGAAACTGGAAAAACTAGATTTCACTTCTTCTGACTGCCTCACCTGCCCTTACCCCCATCAGTGACTTCCAAGACCTCCAGATTACTCAGGGAAGGTACGCAGTCCAGTCCCAATCTTGGGTGCACCTCCACGGAACTACGCAGCCTACGCTCTACCCCTTAGTGGATGAACCCAGGGTGAGCCAGCTCCCGATCCCAGAGCCCCAAACTGACATGCAGGCTGTCCGGTGGGGCTTACTGCAGTGGCAGGTAACTCTCCAGATGCAGACTTTTTCTCAAAATCTGCGATCTCCCACCGAAAGGATGTCCCTGCAGGGTGTATCCGCAGCACAAGGGCAAGACCCGCACAAAATAACAAATTAGTACACTAAATTTTAAGAAAAAGAAATATGAGCAGAAGAGAAGAGCTCCTACACTTTGGCTGTAAGAATACAAAACTGGACTTCGGGGAGCATTCCCCAGGAGATGGACCCAGGGAGAGGGGCTCAAGTTTGTTATTTGAGACTCCTACAGATTTTGGCTGGATAAGATACAACCCTACCATTCCGACTACAGAGGGATTGTACAAGAACAGGAGTGCTCCCTTATGACAGGAGGCAATGGCGTTCTATTGGGCAGAAACTCACCTGCAGGTGATCTTGGTGTCGCATGCTTGGAATGGCAACATCCTGATACTTTTGGAATTTTTTACTGCTGGGTGTTATTTGTCATATGCTGTTTCATGAGTTATTGTCAGTATTTTGCATGTGGAATGAAGTTTTATTCTGTCCATTTTAATGACATCATTTAGAGCCACTCATCTTGCCAGGAGTCTAGACGCCACTGCCATTTGCAGTGATGATACTTTGTCTTTGCTGAGGCCAAATCCCTGAGGCAGCCATTAAGGTGAAACCTGTGGGGTCTATTTTTATACAGGAGAACGATTTTTTAACAGTTGCAGATAAGTGCAACTCAGCACTTTAAATAATGTGTTGAGGGTGATTATTTGTTGATAAGTGCACCATGCTTTTATGAAAAAAGCATATTACAGATAATGGCTTAAAATACATTTTTTGACTCAAACTTAGTCACTAGCACTTATCAATCACTAATTTGTATGAAGTTTTCCTGATGAAAGAAAAACTAGTGCTTTCACCTTCTTAAGCTAAAGCTATTTATCTAAAGCCGTAGCATAGGTGAGTTTTACATCTGAGGGATTCTCTAGTACAGGGATGTCCAACCGGCGACCCCGTGAAGCGATGCAGTGTTTTCCTCTGCTGCCCCCAGGTGTTTACCGTGTTGTCTGCTCCCTCCTCTGTCTTGCTGCAACGTTTGCGCGTTTGTGTGACCCCAGAAACTTTTTTGGGCCAATGCGGCCCAGGGAAGCCAAAAGGTTGGACACCCCTGCTCTAGTATTTTCACCCCCATTAAAATTAATGTTATTATTTATATTATTTAGGTGTCACCATTTACACCAGCTCGATGGCTGATATAAATGCTTGCGCATATATCTGGCTGTGCTAGTATTTTACATAAGAAAGCAGGCACAACATAAGCATTCTCTGAACATCTAAATATAGGTGCACTGTAACTCCCTAACAGGATAAGTTTGAATCTGTTTATTGAGTAAATGCACAAAAGCACTCAATACTGAACAGAAGAATGTATACCCTCTCCCAACCCCCCACCCTCCCTCCCAAGGATACAACAAACTCATAGGTCAATTAGGAGCAAAATAAATAGTCATGTCAAATGTTCAATAAACAGCTATGTACTCTTGGAGCAAGAGAATGCTAAAATGCCCTTCAAGTTTGTTTAACCTGGTGTCCATAGAGAGAGTCCAAGTCTCTTACTTGTACACGCTCTAACTTAAGTAATGTAAGCATCTGCAACCGCCATTGCTGAATAGATGTAAGGCGATTAAGCCAGTTTATTAATATTTCCTTTTTTGCTATAAGAATCGCCCTTCGTAGAAAGTAGCGATAACCTCTTGGTGTAGGGGATTGCAGACTGTAAAAATCAAACAGAATGAGGAGCCCAACTTTACTCCACAAGTCCAGAGGGATGAGATATATAGAAAAGCAGCTTCTCTCAAAATGCTTGTATTAAAGAGCAGGACCAAAACATATGTACTTGCGAGGCAGGGGAGTGGTGACATTTAGGACAGGCTCCAGTCAATGAGAGACCCATATGATGTGCTCTTTGAGGAGAAATGAAAAGTCATAATGCCAATTTATAATGTTGCTCCCAATGTAGGGCGGTAGCCGTCACAGAAGTAAAGTCCAAAACATTTTTTTTGTAGTCTGCTACGGACAGTTAAATAGCTAGGTCTTTATTCCAAGCCAACACATATTTATTATAATTCTCAGGATAAGTTTTTAACAGGGTGTCTGACTTAAGAGAGCTAGTGGGCATTTATTTGGGTGTTGTTTTATAAAAACACATAAGGACCCATGTGTCTTTGTAAAATACTGCAAAACACCAAAAATTAAAACTAAAAAGCAGCTGTGGGATCTTGTTCATACTACAAGGGTTCTTTCTGTGCAATTACTGGCGATTGGAATCTGGCAGTATAAATAATAGGGTTGGTTACTGAGGCACAAAAGTTGGTGGGAAGGGGTGTGTGCATCTGTTTCTGGGCAATGTTCTGGCAAATTGAAGATTTGGATAATACTGGGATTTTGTGAATTAGTGTTTAGATACAATAACTTCTAATAATTTAAAAGACAAAATCTCATAAAAATGATCCAGATAGGAGCAAATAGAAATATGATTACCTTATTTTTAAAAATGTTAAACATTTTTTTCAAATTATTATTTTGCAGAAAGGACAAGAGAATTTTTGATTAATGAACTGGAAAACCTGAAACTTGCAAGAATGAAAGACAAAGACTACCCTTGTCTTTTTGATGAGTCTAATTTGAATGCTATATTTGGAATACTAGATCCTGCAGAACAAGGCTTCATATCCATAACACAATACAAAGAAGGTTAATATTAATTAAACTAAATTAGAAGAGTAAACAAGATTATCTTAGGACAAGCAGGCAGCATATTCACACATGTGGGTGACGTCATCCACGGAGCCTGGTATGAACAGTGAAAAGTGTACTGGCACTTTAAGAGTTCATAAGCTTCAGCCCAATAATACAATGATTTTGTGTTTCCAAGAAGACCTGCAAGATGTAGCAGTTACAGCCTTAACCACCTGACTGGCTAGTCCAGATGGGTCATTTTAGTCTTTAGCTACTGTGTAACTCTGTTTAATTTTAAAAGTAAATAACTCTTGTGTAATATGTGAAATTGCAAATGTGTAGTATGGAAATTGCTTTGACCATAAAAAGCTGTATTTGGCCAGTTGCTCTGCCTTATTTCTGTCTTGTGTATTTGGCAGCTGTAAAAACGCTTGGGATAGAAATTACCGACTTGCCATGGCCAGATGATGCACGGATCAATCTGGAAACATTTAAACAACAAGTGTAAGTTTACATTCAGTGTTGTGAGCTGTTTTTGAAAATGTCTCCTATAAGTTCTTAAAATATTTCTTATTTCCCCCTAGGCTAAGTGAATTAAAGAAGGCAAGCAGAACATTTAAATCTTAGCAGCTTTCTCCAATAATAACATGTATGGAAGTAGATGTGAAAACCTGCCATTCCAAAATAATGTAATTTAGTGTTTAAAACCAGAACAAAAAACCTCCAAGTATCACACAATGAAGAAAAACAACACAATGAAGAAAAACAACAGTGGAGATGACAAAAAACCAATGGAATATTCTTTGAGCTGACATGGGCTGTGTTTCAGCTATAAAGCCTGCATCAGGGGTCTTGTCAAAAGTCATACACATAACAGCAGGCAAATAGAAGTCTATGCTTTGACTCTCAAGCCTCCAGAAGAGATCACAAAAAAATAAGTATGAAACATTTCTCCAAGTTTTCACACATTACAAGCAATGTCTTAAGTGGAATTTTTAGATCAGTAAATTTGAATATTAATCACATCTTCTCATTAAGGTTTCAAGGAATTATCAGGAAAGGAATGGAAAACAAAGATAAAAAATGTTATAATGCCCTATAGGCATACGGTCACACCTTGAATACTGAGTGATGCAGGTCTATAGTATCTCATAAAAGATATAGCGGATTTAGAAAAGGTACAGAGAAGGGTGACAAATGATAAAAGGGATGGGTTGACTTCCCTATGAAGAGAGGCTAAAGCAGATAAGGCTCTTCAGTTTGGAGAAGAGCGCTCAGGGGTGATGAGGTCTATAAAATAATGAGTGGAATGGAAAGGGTTGATGTGAATTGCTTGTTCACGCTTTCCAAAAATACTAGGACTAGGGGGCATGCGATGAAGCTACTAAGTAATAGATTTAAAACAAACCATAGAAAATATTTCTTCACACAATGTGTAAACTTTGGAATGTGTTGCCAGAGAATGCGTTGAAATCAGTTAGCTTAGTGGAGTTTAAAAAAAGGTTTGGATAATTTCCTACAAGAGACGTCCATAGGCCATCTCTGGCTTGGGGAAAACCACTGCTTATTCCTAGGATAAGCAGCATCAAATCTGATCTGCTACTTGGGATCTAGCTAGGTATTTGGGACCTGGGTTGGCCACTATTAGAAATAGGATACTGGGCTTGATGGACCTTTGGTCTGTCCCAGTATGACAATTCTTATTGGATTTCTTTTCCATTTGCAAGATGTATAGTATTTTTTTCTTTTTACACAAATTGCACAGGCTGTATTTTTTTCCTGCTGTGTTATTGGTAAGCAGTACAGTTTGAAGCAGAGCCACTGTGGATATATCCTGCTTATCATACTTGACAGTGAACTTACTTTCCATGACCATATAAGTTCGGTCGTAAAAACTTGTTTTTTTAAACTCCGTACCATTAGATCATTATGCCCTTTACTAGACACTGACTCAATTAACATACTGATACATTCCCTAGTCATTTCCCACCTAGACTACTGCAATTCTCTTCTAAATGGACTTCCTCAAAAAGAGCTCCGACGTCTTCAATTAATACAAAACGCTGCTATAAAACTAATATACAAAAAAGGAAAATTTGAACATGTTACTCCTCTACTCAAAGAGGCCCACTGGCTCCCTATCACTCACCGCATAACCTACAAAATCATTCTACTCTCATTTAAAATTAAACATTCCCATCAACCACTATTCCTCGATAAATTACTGATTCCACAATGTTCCCCTCGCACACTTAGATCTACTGACCAAAAACTCCTTTTCATTCCTTCTCTTAAAGATTCCTACTACACCCGAAAAACTAATTTTGCAGTAACCGCTCCTACACTATGGAACTCTCTTCCACAATACCTTCGGGATGAACAAAATCTAAATAATTTCAAGACTGGCTTAAAGACCTTCCTATTCCAAGACGCTTATGACCGCCCCTAGATCCCTTTCTCTCTTTTTTTACTTCGCTTTTTAATATGAGTAAGTAATCGCTCCAACAATGCTACCATACCCCACTTGTTCAACCCTTCCCCCACCCTTCTTATCTTAACTTTTATATGTAACTTCTCCCTTCCTTCCCCTCCTATCCTCACTTTCCAGTTAGTCTAGTTAATGTCATTTTCGTTCACTTCATTGTATTTAACTATTATTTACTTTTACTATATTTTGTAAACCGGCCAGATATTCATTTGATGGTCGGGATATTAAAAAATTAATAAACTTGGAAACTTGGAAACTTATGCTGACCCCTGTCATATGCACACAGGGATCAGCAAAAAAGCAGCCCCTTCTTTTTGGGTGAAATTGAAGGCTTAAAGGAAGTATTTCTTATTTTAATTTTTGCCTTAAGCAGCTCTTTTTTTGTGTGTGTATGTAGCGTGAACTTATGCATGTGTTTATGCTTGCTGTATTATTTTTTCAGCTTTGTACAATTAGTGGTGCTACAGCTCCTGCTAGGATGGTGTTTTTTTTCCCTATAGGCAAAATGTTTATGTTGGACTACTGAGCCACAGAGGAAAAGCTGTTAAAATAATCTCTTAGGGAGAAGAGGAAATAGTGGATGCGCCATTTAGCCCTGATTCTGTAAAGTGCGTCTAAAGTTAGGATCAGTTTGGATGTGCAAGATAGGCGTCCTTTGTAGACTCATGCTCAGGTCATGTTATTAGAATGGTGATTTTATGGTGTTTTTCATTATAATTGTGATACTGGGATTTGGATCTGTTTAATGCTTTTATTTATTTCTCTTCCATCAGAGAGAGTGACTGTGATTCGAACCAGCAACATTAGGGTAGAAGGCTTTATCCCAGGATAAGCAGGCAGCATATTCTTGACTGATGGGGGTGACGGCACCGACGGAGCCCCGGTACGGACAATTTTAGAGTGATTGCACTCTAAGAACTTGGAAAGTTCTGGTAGGCCGCACCGCGCACGCGCGAGTGCCTTCCCGCCCGACAGAGGCGCGCGGTCCCCAGTTTCTTAGTTTCCACGGAGCTAAGAAGACGCGTTTTTCAACGGCTGTTGAAATTTTTTCTACTTGCCTTCCCGCTCGCGTAAACCTTTTTGGCTCTATTGCCTTTTTTCTTTTATTTCATTTTTGTAAAAAAAAAAAAAACTTGTATTTTTTTCTTCATTTTTGGTTTTTTCCCCGGCGGGGCCTTCTGCCACCATCGAGGCCTCGGCCTTCGATTTGGCTGAAGCCGTTTTTACTTTCATGCCCCCTCAGCCAGGGTTTAAAAAGTGCTAGCGGTGTGCTCGGCCTATATCTCTCACGGACCCACACAACTGGTGCCTACAGTGTTTGGGTCCTGAGCATCAGGCTTCCACCTGCACCCGCTGTGCCACGTTAAAAAAACGTACTCTAAAAAATCGCCAGATACAACAGCGATTACTGTTCGGTGCCGAGATGTCCGATCCTGTTCCATCGACACTGGCTTCGGCACCTGCTCAGTCGGCACCTTCCTCTTCGACGCCGCGCAACACCGCACCGGCATCCCAGCACTCAGGTAAGCCGGCTAAGAAGCCTTCCCTGCTGGAGCGTCCTCCGGTCTCGAGTGCAGCGAGCCCAATCCTGCCGACTGTGAGGCGCCAGCGGAAGGGCTCCGCCCCTATTGAGGTGAGTCCCTCGACATCGGGCTCCTCATCTCCGGGACGTCGAGCGGCACCGCAGGTACCGCAAAAGAAAAAGGCGGTACCGGTGCCATCCCTGGATGATCGCATTGCGGCCATCCTCCAGGTGCAGCTCAAGGAGCAATTACAACATCTCCTTCCAGCTATCTTGGCACCGAACCTTCTGGTGCCGGTCCGCACTGAGCCGCCGGTACCGACAGTGGAACAGCCTGTACTGTCTACATCCACTGTTTCGGAACCGCTTCACTCGGCCTCATCGGTATCGATGCCAGTCCTCGCACCGGAGCCGAGAGCTCAACATCAGTCGGTACAGACTTCGGCACCGGTGCCACCGATTACATCCCCTGGTTCTATATCGATGAGGTCGGGTAAGTCGGTGCGCAAATCCCGACACTTAGAACCATCTACCCCAGAGTCTCGGGACCGTACTTCCCATGTCAGGGACCCTGATCTGTGGGGAGATTCAGAGGAACCCTTTCTCTCTGAGGGTGAGTGTTCCTCAGATGAGGATAACTCTGCTGTACCAGACCCATCCTCTAGGCATGACACTACATCTTTCTCTTCTTTTTTGAAAGACATGTGTGACTCTCTGTCTATTCCTTTGGAGGCCGAGTCTAAAAAGTCTAAAGCCTTTTTAGACGCCCTTGACTTTGACCAGCCCCCAAAGGAATTTTTGAAGCTCCCTCTTCATGACATCTTGAGGGAGACTTTCTACAAGAATCTAGAGACTCCCTTAACGATTTCAGGTGCTCCACGTAAATTAGATTCTTTATACAAAGTAATTCCCATTCCTGGATTCGACAAGCCTCAGCTTCCACACGAGTCTCTACTTGTGGAATCTACGCTTAAAAAATCCTAAGGAGCTAGTGTATATGCTTCTGTACCTCCTGGCAGAGAGGGTAAAGCCATGGATAAATTTGGTAAGAGGCTCTACCAAAATGCAATGTTGGCTAACAGAGCTGGTAATTATGCCTTTCATTTTTCATTCTATCTTAAACATCTCCTTACCACCATGGCTTCATTTGAGAAGTACCTTCCTCAGCGTAAACAACAATCTTTTCATCATTGCTTGTCTTCTCTGTTTCAACTTCGTAAGTTCATGGTAAGGTCCATTTACGACACTTTCGAACTTACCTCCAGAGCGACAGCAATGTCTGTGGCAATGCGTCGCCTGGCCTGGCTTCGGGTATCCGAACTTGATGTTAACCATCAAGATCGGTTAGCCAATGCCCCGTGCCTAGGGGATGAGCTCTTTGGGGAATCCATGGACTCGACCACTCAAAAGCTCTCTGCCCATGAGACACGCTAGGATACCCTGCTTAAAAATAAGAAAAAGCCTCCTCCAACAAGACCTTTCAGGCAGCAATCGGCCTATCAACGCCGCTTCACAGTTCGCCCATTACCAACAGCTTCTCAGCAACCCAGGCGTCAACGGCAACAGCAACGTCAGCCGCCCAGACAACAGCAACAACCTGTGAAGCCACCTCCACAGCAGAAGACACAGCCCTTTTGACTTAATTCTCCAAAGTATAGCCAGTATTCCCATATCTGCTCACCTGCCTCAACCTATAGGAGGTCGTCTTTCTCTGTTCCTCAGCCGGTGGGAAGTTATTACTTCGGACCAGTGGGTCCTCAACATCATCCGCCACGGCTACTCTCTCAACTTTCAGACCCTTCCGACCCAAAACCTGCCAAAAGAGTCTACTTTGCACAGTCCTCAATCTGCCCTCCTTATTCAAGAAGTTCAATCCCTCCTCCTGAACGCTATAGAGGAAGTTCCTCTAGATCAACAGGGGCAGGGATTCTACTCCCGTTATTTTCTAGTCCCCAAAAAAACAGGAGATCTCAGACCAATCCTAGATCTTCGCGATCTCAACAAATGTTTGGTAAAAGAAAAATTCAAGATGCTTTCTCTAGCCACTCTTTATCCTCTTCTCAACCAAGACGACTGGCTCTGCTCCCTCGATCTCAAAGAGGCATACACTCACATACCGGTCAATATGACCTCCAGACGGTATCTCCGCTTCATGATCAATCATTGTCATTACCAATACAAGGTGCTACCCTTCGGTCTTGCTTCCTCTCCAAGGGTGTTCACCAAATGTCTCATTGTGGTGGCTGCATTTCTACGCTCTCACCACCTTCAGGTATTTCCTTACCTGGACGACTGGTTAATCAAGGCCACTTCCGCTCAAGCAGTACTCCTGGCCACCAACCAAACCATCCTGTTTCTGCAAATACTGGGATTCGAGATCAATCTACCCAAATCTCATCTCATCCCCACTCAGAGACTTCAATTCATTGGAGCGATACTGGACACTATCCTCATGAGAGCATTCCTGCCATCCAACCGTCTTCAGACTCTTCAATCTCTATGTCAGCAGGTGCTTCCACAACGTTCCATCTCTGCCAAGCAAATGATGATTCTCTTGGGTCACATGGCGTCCACAGTCCATGTCACACCCCTCACACGTCTTCACCTGCGCACTCCTCAATGGACCCTTGCTACTCAGCGACGGATCCTTGCTCATGACACATATCTGTGACATCATCTCTTCGTCAATCTCTACAATGGTGGTTGGTATCCTCAAATCTATCCAGAGGTCTTCTGTTCCATCTACCTCCTCATCAACTAGTCATCACCACCGATGCCTCCCCTTATGCATGGGGAGCTCATTTGAACGAGTTCCAAACTCAAGGCCTTTGGACAGCCCAGGAAAAGAAGCATCACATCAATTTCCTGGAACTCAGAGCAATGTTTTATGCCCTCAAGGCTTTCCAACATCTTCTCTTCCCTCAAGTTCTTCTGCTGTGCACAGACAATCAAGTTGCGATGTACTACATCAACAAGCAGGGTGGAACGGGCTCTCGCCTCTTGTGCCAGGAAGCCCAGAAGATCTGGACATGGGCCATAAATCACCATCTATTCCTGAAAGCTATTTACATTCAGGGAGAAAAGAATTCCTTAGCGGACAAACTCAGCAGAATTCTCCAGCCTCACGAGTGGACAATCGATCCTGTCACTCTACAATCTATCTTCGCTCAATGGGGCACTCCTCAGATAGACCTCTTTGCAGCTCCTCACAATCACCAGCTGCCCCTATTGTGCTCCAGACTCTACTCTCCTCACCGTCTGGCAGCGGATGCGTTTCTCCTCGACTGGTCAAATCTGTTCCTGTATGCTTTCCCTCCTCTGCCTCTCATTTTGAGAACCTTGTTCAAGAGGGAACGAGCCACCATGATTCTGATTGCTCCGAGGTGGCCCAGGCAATGGTTCTCCCTTCTACTTCAACTCAGTTCCAGGGAACCGTTTCTTCTTCCACTATATCCTTCTCTGCTTACACAGCATCAGGAGACCCTTCTACATCCCAACCTCCAGTCTCTGCACCTGACAGCTTGGTATCTCTCGGGCTGACTTCTCATGATACGTTTTTGTCTCAGCCTGTTCGTTCAATTCTGGATGCCTCCAGGAAACCGGCTACTCTGCAATGTTACCGTCAGAAGTGGACTCGTTTTTCTTCCTGGTGTCTTCTCCATCATCATAATCCCACTTCTCTTGCAGTGGAGATCTTGTTGGATTATCTTCTTTCTTTGTCCGACTCTGGCCTCAAGTCCACTTCAATCAGAGTCCACCTCAGTGCTATTGCGGCTTTTCATGAGCCAGTCCATGGAAAACTCCTCTCAGCTCATCCCCTGGTATCCAGGTTCATGCGGGGTCTTTTCAATGTGAAACCACCTCTTAAAGCCCCTCCTGTTATCTGGGATCTCAATGTGGTTCTTTCCGCCTTAATGAAGCCTCCTTTTGAACCTTTGGCTACCTCTCCTTTCAAGTTTCTCACTTGGAAGGTACTTTTCCTTATTGCCCTTACCTCTGCCAGGAGGGTCAGTGAGCTCCATGCACTAGTTGCTGATCCACCTTTTACGGTCTTTCATCATGACAAGGTGGTTCTGCGTACACATCCAAAGTTTCTCCCTAAGGTTGTCTCTGAATTCCATCTCAACCAATCCATTGTTCTGCCTGTCTTCTTTCCGAAACCTCATTCTCATTCTGGGGAACAGGCTCTACATACTTTGGACTGTAAGAGGGCTCTAGCTTACTATCTAGAGCGTACTAAACCCCACAGATCAGTTCCCCAACTCTTTCTGTCCTTTGATCCGAATAACTTGGGACGTCCTGTTTCTAAACGTACGTTGTCTAATTGGCTGGCAGCGTGCATTTCCTTCTGTTATGCTCAGACCGGACTGACACTGGAAGGTTCTATCACGGCCCATAGAGTCCGAGCGATGGCAGCATCTGTAGCTTTCCTCCGTTCCACTCCTATTGAGGAAATCTGCAAGGCTGCTACTTGGTCCTCAGTTCATACTTTTACATCTCATTATTGTCTGGATGCTTTCTCCATACGGGATGGACACTTCGGCCAATCTGTTTTGCAAAATTTGTTTTCCTAATGGCCAACCTTCCCTCCATCCCTCTTTTTGTTAGCTTGGAGGTCACCCATCAGTCAAGAATATGCTGCCTGCTTGTCCTGGGATAAAGCACAGTTACTTACCGTAACAGGTGTTATCCAGGGACAGCAGGCAGATATTCTTGCGTCCCTCCCACCTCCCCGGGTTGGCTTCTTAGCTGGCTTATCCTAACTGGGGACCGCGCGCCTCTGTCGGGCGGGAAGGCACTCGCGCGTGCGCGGTGCGGCCTACCAGAACTTTCCAAGTTCTTAGAGTGCAATCACTCTAAAATTGTCCGTACCGGGGCTCCGTCGGTGCCGTCACCCCCATCAGTCAAGAATATCTGCCTGCTGTCCCTGGATAACACCTGTTACGGTAAGTAACTGTGCTTTAGGGTTAATCAGTGTGCTACACAATGAGCTATCAGGTTGCATAGCAATTGTAAAACTAGGTCTTATAGGCATTGTAAAGTTGGTCCACTTTGACCGTAGTCTGGGCTTCAGATAGACGTGAGTTCTATTATGGATAGAACTTAGGCACAAGTTTGGACATCCTTAATGCGATCTGCTAAATAGTTTTCTTGGTTTTTATTTTTGCTTTAAGCTCAAAATACATTTAATAAAGCACCACATAAACAGGGCACATCAAAACAGATATATTGCATGCAAAACCTTCTATTTTTGTAGACAAACAGCAATGTTATTTGCCAATTAGAGGAAAACATCCATTAACTGAAGTAGAGCATATGAATAAAACCACAGCTTTAGGTTTCTTGCTAAAAAGCTACCCTACTTTTTTGACAGTGCTCCAATCAGCTCATTCTTGGAAGAACTTTTAAAAAAATATAGATGGCATACATAACTTCATTTGCAAAAGCTTTAAAACTGTAAAAACCAGATACAGACCTTAGCATGGCTTCTACTTCATTACAAATGGAGGTGTGCAGCTGCACAATGCTTACCTCATTGTGAGATCAAGGTGCACCTGCAAGATAGAATGCCACAATTAAAATATGTCCTGGGATTTGAACCCATGACCTCTGGAAGATGAGCACCGGGTTTTTACCCATTGAACCACAGCTACTTCCTTTCAGTCATGGAGGTTCCTACCATGAGAGCTTAGTGATCTTAGCCATGTGAAGGTGAAAATACCTGAGATCATAGCTTAGCAGATCCCTAAGCTGTCATATCAGATGTGAAGAAGAAAGGCATTAGTGGAAACTGCTGTGGCTCAGTGGGTAAAAAGCCCTGTTCCCATCTTCCAGCAAAAATAAAAACCCAGAAAACTATTTAGCAGATCGCATTAAGGAAGTCCAAACTGTGCCTAAGTTCCATCCATAGAACTCGGGTCTATCTGAAGCCCAAACTATGCTCAAAGTAGACCTGGTTTTCATTTGTCTACAATGTAGACATGAGATCGATACCCTAGGTCGATCAATAACAATAACTTTATTTTTTTATACCGCTGTAGTCAGACGACTTCTAGGCGGTTCACATCGAAAGAAGGCTGGACATTCAGCGAATTACAAATGCATGAGAGGAAATGTTACAGAAGAAAAGTGTAGTAAGGGGAGGAAAAGTAAGAGGGGGTTAAGGGGAGGGAAGTGAGAGGGGTTGCCTGAGAGATTGCTTCGGGTTTGTAGGAGGAAAAGCGTGGTGAGCGAAGGTCGGTCTGTTTAGGTGATGAATTTTGTCTTTTTTTTTTTTTAATATAACAGAGTGGTTTTGATTGATTTTCGGAATGCGTTGTAGGTCTGTCTGGTTTTATTGATTTTCGGAATGCGTTGTAGGTCTGTCTGGTTTTATTTATGTAGTTTCCCAGCCAGGATTGTTGTTTGTTAGCTTAGAACATGAAGGTTCTGTCAAGGAAAGATTTGTATTTGCAGCCAGTGATTTTAGGATAGGCGAAGATGTTTTTGTTTCTAGTTGTTCGTGTGGGGTTGTGTAAAGTGAAGTGTGTTTGCAGGTAGGAAGGTGCTAGGCCCCAGATTTGTTTGAAGCAGATGCATGCAAATTTGAACTGTATTCGCACTTCTATTGGTAGCCAGTGCAGTTTTTTGTAGTATGGGCTAATGTGGTCTTTTTTTTCTCAGTCCGAAGATTAAGCGAACTGCAGTGTTTTGCACTAATCTCAGTTTTTTTATTGTTTTTTGTGGGATACCCAGGTAGATGATGTTGCAGTAATCCAAGCCACATAGATCAGCAATTGTACCAGTAACCTGAAGGATGTTATGTCAAAGTATTTTTTAATAGTCCTTAGCTTCCATAGAGTATAAAAACATTTCCTCACTGTTAAGTTTGTGTGGTCAGCCATGGTCAAGTGCATGTCTAGTGTGATACCCAGAATTTTTATGGTTTTGGAAATCGGATATTCATGGTCGTTTATTTTTAGTGATTTCTCGTTAATTTGTCATTGGGGCTTGCCAAGAAGACTTTTGTTTTCTCTGTGTTTAGTTTCAGTTTGAAGTTGGTGATCCATTTTTCGATTTCTATCATAATGTGTGAGAGGTCTATAATTTCAGTTGAGATGTCATTTAAGGTGATTAGGATGGATATATCATCTGCGTATATTACATTACATTAGGGATTTCTATTCCGCCTGTGCCTTGCGGTTCTAGGCGGATTACAATAAAGATGAATCTGGACATTTCCAGTAGAATTACATTACAGGAGAAGAGTAGTAGTCGGTGACCTAATGATGTTATATAGATGTTGAATAATGTAGGTGATAGAGGGGAGTCTTGGGGTACCCCTGACAGGTTTTTCCATGGGTTGGTGTGATTTCCGTTACCCATATTGAAGCCTCGCCCATTCCACACCCACACCAGTTCCGTTGGGCATCCATGAAATTGTGGACATGCCTACAAAGTGACATCCACATCCTTTGGACCTCCATATGCCAATTATCGCTCATTAAGATTCTTAAATGGCTCATTAACCACTTAGTTTGGACGCCTAAGGCCCGCTCAGTGTTAGGCTGGATTTAGGCGCCCTTTATAGAATCGGGGCCTTAGTGTCTGTTTCTAATTGAGTACAAATCAGTGACTGTAGCCACTGTTGTCAGCAGCCACCAATCATGTGTTTATCATGTGATAGTGCTGTTTAAAGACTTGTGCCTTCAGGAAATGTAGGCCAGGGTTTTCAGGGCCTACATTTGACATGAATCATGCCTATGGAGACGCACTATGACTCCGAACGCCACTTCTGGTGTTAGGCATCGTAAAGCTCCTCCATAAGCACGATTCTGGCATTGGATTTTTTTTTAGACACCTGAAATTTGTTTTAAATAGCAATTTGCAATTAATTTAGGTACTGTTAAAGCGCCATCTATAGAATATGAGCCTGTGTGTTCAATGTAAATTTGATTTTTGTTAAAATAAAGTGACACATGCAATTAGCACAGTGGAATCAAAGCAGAGGCTCTTTCAATGGTCAAAACTTTAAAGCCTATAAATAGCAAAAAGTAAATGAATAGGGTTTGAATGTCTTTTTTATAGCATGGCAGGAAAATGAAAGACATCTTTCATCTTCAGCATCACTGCTGTAAGTTCATTAGCTTGATGAAGCTACATTGTTACTTTAAAAAAAATAAGACAATGGCAAAAGGATGCAGATTTCACTTTAAAAAATACAGAAATAATAGTTATCTGCTTTTGCTATTCCAAACCTACTTACAAGGATTTGTAACTGGCAAATAAAGAAAATTCTTTAAATAACAGCAGAGACCACGGTAGCATTTGAACCTTTTAATGTGTGCGAGAAAGAGGTTCAATCTTTTTTTGTATGACTCATGAAAAAGGACCTTTGCATTCTTAGTAACAGAATTCAAAAGGGCCTAACAGACAGAGAGAAATGGCCGTAGTTTGAATAGGATCTGCATGCCAGAAGAAGGAAATGGTACAGACCACATTGTACTCTCTTGAGGAGAGCAGCCATGCTACCATGTTATCTGTGGAGAGCAGGGTCGTATTCCTCTTCATTAAAACAAGAGAAGCAGCTTTTATTTTCTAATGCTTTTGTCTGACATTCCTATTTTGCAGCATTGGGCCAGTTTGTTCTCAGATTGAAAAGAATCTCAACATCTTGTTGAGCCAATTTGTAAATTCCGAGTTCATTTAATGCTGCTGTGGCAGAAGGCTGTTCACTGTTTAGCATAGATCCATTTCCACTGTCTGAAGCAGACTGTAGTACGTCCTTCAACAGTAGGCTAGATCCAACATTTAGGTTCAGGATAATACAGGCTTCTTTTATACTACATAAAGAGAAAAAAATGTTGTAGAATGAGGTCAGCAATTACAACAAAAAAATCAGGTTAAGACACTGGCTCCCCAGCCAGTCACGTTTTCTGGATATCCATAATGAATATTCATGAGATAGATTTGCATTCCAAGGAGGCATATTCATTATGGATATCCTGAAAACCAGAAAGGTTTGATAACCACAGGGTTTATTAAAAATGAATTTAATTGAACAAACCACACATACAAGGAGAGGAGCTATTGGATATGATTTATGTATCATTTTTATAGCATAACAATCAACAAAATACATGACCATTAAAAAAAACACAACCCAACTTATATTAGAAAAAAATAAATAAAGCAACTTAAATCATAATGGAACAAATCTCTTTGATATATTCTCTTTACTTACTGTTTGAAATAATTTTCTGGTCTTTTGCAATAGTGTGAAAACAAAGGGAACAGATTTCTAACCATATCAAACTGCAGTTGTGCAGCCCCTCCTTCATTAAAATGATTACCCAGAATTACCTGTGGAAACAAAAGATATCTTTCTTAAAAAAAAAAAATCAATAAATCTGGAAGATCTGAAATTTTGGAACATAGCTGCATTAGACACTAATGTGTACCAAATGCAGGTTAAAAGAGCTTACTGCAGGATGAGCTCAGGTGTCCTGTGGTAATGGACAACTGTATATAGTTGGACATTACCTACTAAAATGTACATATTACATTTTTGCTCAGCAAATTGTATTTCTATACTATTGCCTCCTGAGGTCTCTGATCTCTGTATTTCCTCTGAATATCTACTTATTGTATTTCGCTGAATGTCCAGCACTCTTGATTGTAAACCGCCTAGAAGTCGCAAGATTGTGGCGGTATAGAAGAATAAAGTTATTATTATTATTAATTTTTTTTGTGGGGGCATGTTAGGGGACAGAGAGAGCATTCCTGCAGCAATCAGTTAGTGCACCTATATCACCTTGCACTAACTGGTTAGTGCACAGATACCACATGAGCACTTACTGCCTACAAAATAGGTGGCAGTAAGTGCTTTAAATGGCTGCAGACAGAGATAATGGTTACTGCCGATGGGCAGACTAGATGGAACATTTGGCCTTTATCTGCCGTCATGTTTCTATGTGTATAGGAGGAAAAAAAACCTTCCTGTTTCTGCAACTTAGAAAAAGTGTCCCACTACAGCTAGTATAAAGGGAATTACGGTACAAAACCTCAGAGAAGGATCTTCATCTTTGTTTTATATTGAGCTGAATTTTCTATCTTAAGCAATAATCCTGAGCCAGTTTCCTCAGCAGATTTCTACTGTCACACATTCGCATGTCAGCAGTACTGACGAGTCCCTATAATTCTGGCTATAAAAATACATGAAGTAGTACAGCGTGCTACTTACTTCTTGATAGATGAACAGATCCAGCTTTTCTGCGAGCATTTGCCAGAAAATTCTAAACAAAGAGTAACAGAGCTGCTGTTCTAGTTGCAACATGCGGTCTCTTAAGGTCAGCAACATTGGACAAGCTGTACTGGACAAGGACATCATTGCCTGCTCAGAAGGAGATGGCAAAGAGAACCATCTGAAACAATTAAACAGTAGTGAGATGAACATTCATGAATGGACTTCCTCCATTTTGCACATACATTTTTTTTTCTTTCAGTATTGCCTTCCTAATGCACTGCCATTGTTTTAAAGACTAATTTAACATACATATAAATACAGAAAGAATTCAAAAGTCCTAATTCCTGAGAAGAAAAGGTTGTTATGTAGTTAAAACTGAGTTTTGTATCAAACTGTATACCATCTTAAATGAATCCCTTAGTAAAGGCAGTTAGAAAATACCAATAAATATAAGTGTCTGAAATTCAGTTCAGACAGAATACTTCAACCTGCAATCAAATAGACTATGTTAAAATGTGCAATTACAAGTACCTTGTTCTTATATTTATTTTTTTCAACTAGCATGGCTTCTAAGCCTCATGGATTTTAGCCAAGCAGCTAAAAAACAGTACATTGTTTTTCTTGAATTGTCTCATTGGCCTCAACAATTTTTTTTAAAAATTAAGATTATAGTGCTACAAATAGCGTCAAGTCAATGCCACTGGATCTGCATTTTTAATAAAATGAACTCCTCCCCCCACACACTAATTTTTTTCACCCCCGAGTGCTTAACATTCAATAATACATTGCCCCTAATAATTGCTAAAACCATCCCATAAGGTAGCTCAAGAGATCCCCTCCTTCCAATTCAACTCTAAACATTCCATAACATCTACAGTCAGTATTTTAATCTGTTCAACTACCTAGTCATCTTTTGGCAAACTGTCATTTAATTGCCAAAATAATTTCCCTCCTATCTCACTGTAACCCATACTGGGGCCTGGCCAGATAATGTCTTCTGCTCCCAATCTCAACAGGAGTAGCCTAATGATTAGCGCAGTAGGCGGAGAACCAGGATTAAGTCTCTCTGTGGCTATTCATGCCCATAGGCAAGTCATTTAACTCTCCATTACCCCAGGTAGAAAACTAGGGTCAGGGAAAATACCTGTATATAATACACAGTATAAACCACTTTGGTTGCTACTGGCAGAATTCTGGAAGTGATGAGGGTGCTCAAAAAACATTCAAAAGGAAACAAGAGGCATGCAAGAATGAGAAACCATTTCACTAGATCAATACAGATAGTCTAACAAAATACAATGTTAAGAAGAAGACCACCTATGAGAAGTGAGGGGAATAATACAAACACTGTATGTAAACAAATGTTGCATATCATGTTATACTTATTGAAAATCCAATAAACGTCTCAATAAATAAAGTGCTTGGCTATACTACAAAGGCGATATATCAAAATGCATGATTCTTAATAACTCCAAATATCCTCTATCATTTATGAATTTCTTCACCCTTCTCTCTTTGAGCTATCCATGACTAGAATCAGTATTATACTAAATGCCCCCTACCCCATGACCAGAGCCAATATTATACTGAGTCCCTCCCTCCCCCATGACCAGAGCTAGTATTTCACTAAGTCCCACATCCCTATTATGTTTCTAGTTCTTGATCCTTCTAAACATCTCTCATTTCCCTAAAAATTGCTCCCAACTTCCATTTAAGAAACAAAAGGCTTGTGGAGAGTTGATGTCCAAGATGATGGCTTTATTAAAACAAATAAATAATCCACATAAAAACATCTAGGGCCTGAACCACTGGAAACATTTGGACCCAACAAGTTCCGTGTTGCAACACAATTGTCTTCTTCAGGGGTCCCTACTGGTCCTATAGACAAACTTGTGGATTAAAATGATAATCTCTGCACTAAGATGACAGGCTGAAGAAGACAATTGTGTTGAAACACGGACCATGTTGGGTCCAAAGTGAATGAAAATGCTGCAGAAAGTTCAGGAGCCTCGATTCGCCATCGTTCACAGCAAATGGACATTTTGAGAAGCACCGGGAAGCAAATTATCATGAAAGATCTGCATCTACATGCTTATAAGGTTCAGCTGATGCAGAAATTGCAGCCAATGGACAACCTGCAGCCTGTGCATTTCTCAACTGGGTGTTGGAAAACCAAGAAATGGACAGCAATTTTTTTGAGAAAATGATCTTTAGTGATGAGGCACACTTTCATCTTAATAGGTACATTTAACGCATAGTTTATGAAACAAATAAACATACATCCTGTGATACCTACAATTAAATTATTTCTCAATGTTTTAAATTACAGGAATCTGGTTTGATAAGACACAATGAGTCAAAGCTGTAGCTTGGTTGGTGCTGTGGCCTCCTGCCTCAAGGTACCTGAGCTCATAGAAGGAAGAAGATTGCAACAACTGTCAGCTCCTACTGACTAAAGAGCGTAGCTGAACTGTAGTCTCAGAAAAGATATTTCTCTACAGCAGAGGTTACGTTATATTACATTAGTGATTTCTATTCCGCCATTACCTTGAGGTTCAAAGCGGATTACATAACGAGTTATTTGGACATTTTGGAATACATAAGGAGTTATCTGAACATTTCCCGTGATATGGAGTGGAGCGGGTTGTTATTGGGGATTGAAATGATTCTTGCTGTGTTAATTTGTCTTTAAGGATTTCTTGAATAGCAGGGTTTTTATTTCTTTTCTGAAGGTTTTGTAGTCTGGGGTCGTGATCAGTAAATAGGAGAATTGGTAGTCTAGTTTTACTGCTTGAATGGCCAACCCAATCCTTGCAACACACTTAGCCAGTCAAGTTTTTAGGATCTCTTATACATAGTCATTGTGGGTATCCTAAAAACCTGACTGGCTAGGTATATAAAGGATTGGGTTGAGAACTATTGCTGTCAGTGGCATAGAAAGTGGGGGTGGGCAGGCGGGCAGACCATCCCCGGGTGCCATCTTGGTGGAGGCACTAGCTTCTCTCTGTCCCACTGTACCTCTTTGGTTCTTTGCTGGCATGAGCAACATCTCCAACCTGCTTCTCATGCTGGCCTTGGCTCTCCTGGGTCAAGGGACCAGAAAGTGACCTCAGAGGGAGAGTAGAGAGTGATGCGGGCAGAAGGTTGGAGGTTCTGCTCATGCAGGAGAAGAGTTAAAAAGGTACGGGGGAGGGGGTGAAAGAAGGGAAGTAGCACTTGTGGTAGGGGGCAGAGAAGAGGGCAGGGGTGCCACCATCCTGGGTGCTTCCTACCCTTGCTACGCCACTAACTACTCAAGATTAAGATCAAAGAGAGTATCAGGTTACTCAAAAAGGCCATCTCAGGAAACAGGAAGAAATAAGAAAAAATGCATATACTGAGACATACCTTTCTTTTTTATATAGTTTTGTGGTTTCTTTAACCTCTCTGAAGACATGGTCTACTTGACGGGTCAACATGTCATTTTTTAGCCGTTCTAGGAGATTGATCATGTCATCAAAAACAGAAGTTTCCATAGAGGCCAATTGGCCTAACTGCAGCATATTGATAGTGTTACTGTCTGCACCAGTCTCCAGGACAGCCTGCTGAAGTTCTAGAAAAAACTACGAAAAACAACAGTTGAAAGCTATTTAAATACATTTGAGCAGTTCATGATTTTCTTGAACATTACAGTCTCACTCTTGATCTCAATATTCTTCATAATATAAAAAAATGTTGAAAAAAAAGAGTGATACAAGTAGGCATTTGAAAAAAAAGGTTGAAGGAAAAAAATGTTTTTCAACCTAGTTTAATGGGCTGTTAATTGAATTTTATGTTTTCACATCTAACAATGCTGTACACTTGGTTAACTCTGGTCAGGCCCAAGTGAGGCAGAGACTAGCCCAGTTGTAGAAGACCTGGGTTTAGATCCTGGGTGAGGTTTCCTATTCCTTAGGCCAGTTGGGAGAGCAGTGCTTGGAGAAAAGGAATGCTAACCATCGTGCAATGGCAACACCTTGTGGCAGGATCAAAACTCACAGCGGCAGAGTTCCAGGAACAACCTTAGTCCTATAAAGCACAGTTACTGTAACAGGTGTTATCCTGGGACAGCAGGCAGATATTCTTACAAATGGGTGACATCATCCAAGGAGCCCCAGCACGGACAGTGAAAAGTGCAGTACACTTTAAGCTTTAGCAAGCTTTTTAGACTACCCGCACCGCACATGTGCGAGTGCCTTCCCCCCCCCGATGCCAGTTCACGAGGTCATCAGTTTGATGCCCAAGCGAAGAAGCCAACTAGGGAAGGTGGGTGGGTTGTGAGAATACCTGCCTGCTGTCCCAGGATAACACCTGTTACGGTAAGTAACTGTGCTTTATCCTTAGACAAGCAGGCAGGATATTCTCACAAATGGGACTCCCTAGCTCAAATAAAAGGGATGGAGGGAGAGTTGGGTTCCAAGAACTCAGAAAAACTCAAGTTGCCTCATAAACTTAGACCTAATGTCTGATGCGAGATAGTGGTGGTAAGGGAAGGAACTTAATGGACAAATGAAGAAAGGAACCCTATGTTCCACTAGAGGTAAATGGAAAAATCCAATAAAACCTATGTGCATGGAGGTTGAAAGATAATAAACAATCTCCTAGAGTCAGTTGAATCTAAATATATGCGATGGACACACTAAAAAGATTCAAGAACCAAATAGAGGTTACTGGCTAATACACCTATATGGAGCAGCCGACCCAACGAACAGTTGAAATCATTCCTATCCTTGAGTAGATATGAATGAAAAGGGAAAGGAATTTCATAATCAAATAAAAGCAGGATTTTCTTGAAAAGAATTATAGAGAAGCCGATGTTATGGAACATAAAATCAGAACAACATAGTGGCTTACTGCGAGAAAAAACAATCTGATAAAAATATTTGTAATAATATTATTCTGTAAGATCTCACGAAGGCTGAAAAAGTAACGTAATAAGCCTTAAAATTAGAAAATCAGTAAAAACAGCAAGGGGAAGCATATTCTCAAAACAATATGCTAGTAAGATGAAACCCCTCAAAGATTTAACAAAGAAAGTGAGAATGGACTTGTGTAATATCCCTGTAAAAACCCAAAATTGGTTAAGTGGTTTTGAGTGCTGTTGGTTTTTTTTAAGTCTCCTCAAGAGGAGCTTAGTAAGGTCAGAACACTATGAAAAAAGTAGGCTTTAGCCCATGAAAGCATATGTGTAGAAGGAAAATAGTTGAACTTTTAAAACTACTGACCCCTGGTTATGGCTCGTTAGAAACTGAGGAATCAAAATATATAAAATGTTACCCAAGTATAATAAGAAACGGAGAATGAGCTACAATAGATGTGGTCCCTAATAAGTGCCACATGAAACACAAGTATCTATGAAGGTGACAAGAAAATCAAAGTAATAAACTTGTGTAATTTAACTCCTGTACCACCTTACTTTAATATTGAAGAGGAAACATGGGTGAGGTTAGCCATGCAGTACCCTCCAAAATCGAATAATTTACTTCTGAGCCAGTGGCATCAATTGAAGGTAAGGAGATAGCGTAGAGCCAAGTGTGACATAACTAATCAAAGAGGCAATATGCCTGCAGAGTTAAGGTGCTGAATACAATCTGCTTAGAAAAAAGGTCACCAACAGCAGAATGGTAACCTCAATGTATTCTCGTGAGGAAAAAACCTCAATGTTTACTCTTTGCAGTTTGTTTTTTCCTCAAAAAAAAAAAAAGTTGCACAGAGAAGTACACAATAGAGAAAAACAAATGAGGAGAAATAAAATTGCTAGTCTGAATCTAATACTAGAGAACCAGCAAGAACCAACAGAGATTCAGCATAAAAACCTGTGTGGATTTTGAGAAGTACAACCCAAAGAAAACACGCAAGAACAATTCCCGCACTCAAACCCATTGAGGGAAATACGAGTAGGAAGAAAAGCACACCATGACCTTTCCTACAAAAATGTAGAAGCATAATGGCAGAAGAAGTCAACAGACCAACCATTCTGTCCCTCTGCAGTAGTCCTGAACTCTTCCTATCTTAGTAAAAGCAAGAAGTAAAATAACTGCGAGACCATTAAGAACTGGTTGTAGAAGAAGACTATATAAGGTCAACAACCAAGAAAAATCTGTCTCTTTTTTTTAAGTAAAGACCTCCAGGTAACTTAAAAAGATTCCATCAATGAATCAAAAGCACAGGCTTTTGGCACCACCATGGAGGAGTTTCGGGTCTTCACATGAGAAATAGAGAAATTTAAAAAGAGGAATGAGTCTTACATAGATGTGACTGTATTACGTTAGCAGGAACGGATATACCATTGGTAAGAGAGGCAAAAAGGAGGTGACCTAGGAATAGTCTAGAGGTCACAGCATGTATATCATGGTATACGAGATCTCAGCATACTGCAGAGAAGTGTAACATAGAAACAGTGGCACACTGAATGATGATCGATACAAAAATCAAGGATCTGTGACAAAGGTACTGCTTTATTTCAGTATTGGAACCATACCCAATGGTACTAAGAGATGCTAACAGATGTAGTGGCTAGTGGTCTTCTCCTCTACAGCCATTCCCAAACTTCTGGGTTCCTTTGGAATAAAAAAAGGAGATGGCATAGTGGATAATGTCCATTAAACAATAGGAGACATGTGTAGGGAAAAATATTTCAGAGCAAATTTATAAGCCTCCTGAAAAGTACTGTATGAACATGGATGGTATAGTGTTTCAGTAGAAAAACCTAGTCGATCCTGCTTAGGAGATAAAGCAGAGAACCATGCCGCGTGTCTGCTTACTGTTTTGTTTTGGGGGTTTGTTTGGTTTTTTTGGGGGGAGGGGGTTTATATGGTAAGGAATCTAACTTACAGACTCCACGCCCATGTTAGATTAGAGAATGACACGGGGACAAATTTGTTTCCGACCCTACGGTAATTCAATTTCCCCTTCCCTGCATGTTTTGCCACAGTCTCTGTCCATTCCTGCAAGCTCTGCCTTAACTGCACATGCTTCAAACACTTATGATTTTAAAGTATTTGAGGCTCATGCAGATGAGGACAGAGCTTGCAGGAATGGGGCAGGGACAGTAAAAGAACTCGCGGGGATGGGGAAAAATTTGTCCCCGTGTCATTCACTATGTTAGATGCCGCCATTTGTCTATACATGTTTGTATCTAGACAACTGGAAAAAAAAAACATCTTACAGCCTCTATCCCCATGGTGGATTCCTGAAGTAGTATGGAAAGGTAGTTTTAACGCCATTATATTGTTTGTTTAAAACCATGGTAAGGAATCTAATTGAACAGGCTTTACACCTATGTTAGATTCCCCCACTAGTCTTTGCATGATCGAGTCCTCTCTTGGACTTATATTGACGCTCCAAGATAACAGTAATGCCAAATGTGATTAACATGAATTTCCGTTATCATGCGAGTTTGTGCAGCGGCGTCCATAGGAAGATGAGTACAAAACTGCTGGAAATTAAGAAACTTGAAATCACTCACACGAGGTGCAGAAATGATGGAGTTGAAAAATACCATTTTCCAAGTAAGATAGTTGAGTACAAAACATTAGCTCAAATGGAGGTTTCATCAGACTGATGAGAACATTAATATTCCAAACCACTGGAGGCAGTTGGAGAGGTGGGTTGATACTGAAAAGTCCTTTCTTAAATCGGGAAACAAGAGGATGCACAGTCAGAGATTTTCAGGCACTCATGCTTCGATAGTGCAGACAGACAATGAAGCTCCAATGATGCTCAATGCTCCAATGATGATGATCGCCGATGTTGGGATTAGGAGCAATATCCTCTGGATACAGACCGATGCTCTGAAGATGAATGTCAACGATGACTTGAAGAATAGAAGCTGAAATGGAACTGATGTCTTCGGTACCCCTCCGATGAATGCTCTGTTCAGTGCATAAAGTCATCGACACTGGAATCTATGTCCCGCACCGATACCCAAGACTGAGCGGGTTTCAATGGTGCCATAGGGATATCCTGCACCGATACCCAAGACTGAGCTGGTAGCAATGGTGCCGCAGGATGTTGAGGGGTAGAAGACCTCAACGAGGATGTACGCCCAAGAGGGGACATAACCTGCATAGAAGGTGACATTGGTAGCAATGTGGAGTTAATCCTCGACGATGTGTCCCAGAGAGGTACCACCGATACTGCATACAGGTTCAACAATTGATGCTATGATGTAAGAAAAACCTGGAGAAAGTACCGACGTTGAACATGCTATACTTAGCATGGATTGGTACCGATGTAGATCAATGTATAAAGAGGAGGCTCTGTACTTCAACCAATAACCTGCACCGATGTTTATCAATGAAGAGGAGGCACCATGACCATATAACATCAAGTGGTATCAAAGTTGCTACAGGCATCAAAGCGTGAGTGCCTGAAAAGGCGATGCGCTTCAGAAATGACAACTTGTATCACCCAGAAAGCCATGCATCAAATGAACTTGATGCTTAATTGGCAGGGCAGTATCCACTGCGATGCATCTGCGTCCATGTGGTTAAAACATTGGTACCGAAAGGCATACATCAAATAGGCAAGAGATACGTCTTCCTCACTCTGTGGAAAACAAAAAACTGATGACCTTGCGAGCTGGCATCAGGTGGGAAGACACTTCACATGCATGGTGCGGGCAGTCTAAAAAGCTTCCTATACTATACCTTTCACTGTCAATGCTGGGGCTCCATGGATGAAATCACCCTTTTGTGAGAATATGCTGCCTGCTTGTCTAAGGATAATGGAGGGTTAAGGAAGTCGAGAAGGGATTATTAGTGCTGATAAAGAGGTGCAACTGTAAGAAACACTGATAGGACGAATCCTATGATTTACTAATGATTCCAACTGAGCAAATGTATTGGGGGAACTGTTCATTACCAGTTCTCTCAAAATAATTATCCCAATTCCCCAGAGATCTTCTAGGAGTCCCCCAAACTCTGAGGAGGAAACAAGGCAAAACGTCCTAATCTTCCCAGTGGGGAAAACCTTATCAGCTATATGTATTTTATTCTGATAGCATCCCAAAGCTTAATCAATGGTATCAGAAAAGGGCAAAAGAGATTTGACCCTTCAAGAAAACTTTTTTTCCAGCTCTAGCTATTGGATTAAAAGGTCATTTCACTAAGCTGTGGTAGAAAGTGGCCTTAGCACACCCTTATATTGATCTCGCCCACTACTAAGACCATTTCTACCACAGCCTTTTTCCTAGTAATTTAATTTCTAGTTGTGCAGAAATGTTACCATTGACGTAGTTGGAGAAATCTTTCTGTGCGGCAGCAGAGTTTCCGCGAAATTGAAATGACTCTTTTTTCCTGAAGCAGCGGATCTTTGGCGAAACAAAGCTCTTGTTGAGAGAGGGTGAAGTTGGACTGTCTTTCTTAATTGGATTATAATTGTTGCTTTGGATGACAGCATATCGTGATCAGTATTTGGACCCAAGTGAGAGCATGTCAGCCACATAAGCTAAGTACAAGAGAACTGAACTTAAATGTGCTTAACTGGAATTGTATGAACATAGTTTATGCTCTGCTTTCGGGTTGGTAGGAGCGCAGGCTTTTCTCAAATTGTTGTTTGAGTTTTTTTTACTGTGCTTCCCCAAACGCAAGAGGAACCGATGATTGGCAAACATTAAGCTGAATATGGCTGTGTGAGACAAGTAGTGATTTTGATGTCCTGCATGATTAAGGCTCATTTGAATAACAACTTGTGGATTCTGTTTTTCCAGTGCAACGCAGTGTAACTTATAACTTGCCAAGTTAGTTTGTACTTGAAAGCAATTTTTTGGCAGGAGTACCTTTTGATGTTTAGTGCCATTAGCATGTAGTCATTTTTGAAAGTTAGCACAGAAGCACCTATCACCACCTATTTTATAGGCAGCAAAGGCTCATGTGTTATTCATGCACTAACTGGTTAGTGCAGGAATGTCCACCCCAAAATACCCCCTCAAAAAAAAAAAAAAAAAATCAAAAATATATAGCGTATGACTATCGTGCATGTACACAGCAAAACTAACATGGAATGCTTTAGATTAGGGCATCCCACATTAAGCCATTGTTGCAGTGTTAAATGCATGTTAGCGTCTAACCCAGCTTAGTAGAAGGGCCCCAAAAGTAGCAGCAATTATCTTGGAAATGGTTTTTAATATTCGACAAGTTCATCTTTAATATCATCTCTCCCTCTGTAAACAGAGAATGAGATACAACTTTTGATGATATAGGCCTTGAGATGGCAAGGTTTTCAGAAAGCAAAACAAAAGAACAATCCAACTGATCTGCAGTACAAAGTCAAACAACCAAAACAAGGAGAAAAACTGCACAAGGTGCAGGATGTACAAGGTGTAAAAAAAAATTATCTTTATTGGAAAAAATACAATGTAGCATTCCCAAAAAAATAAAAATAAAAAATTGGCTCTCTTGTGTGAGTCCACAGGACCCAAAACACTTGGAAAACACTCTTTCCTCAGGGGTCTGAAACATGATTGTACAAAGACGCAGAGAACCTTGAAAAAACGGCTTGAATTCTCCTATCCAGCTGCAACGCGAAGGGCTTGCAGATAGCAAAAGGTTCTCTGCGTCTTTGTACAATCATATTTCAGACCCCTGAGGAAGGAGAGTTTTACAAAATACGGACCGTGTCGGGTCCTGTGGACTCACACAAGAGAACCAATTTTTTATTTATTTAAATTTTTTTTTTGAATGCTACATTGTATTTTCTCCAATAAAGATAAGTTTTTTTACACCTTGTACATCGTATCTGCAGTTTTTCTCCTTGTTAAGGTTTTCAGAACACGCATCCTTGCACTGCATCTTCTGTGGTAGGAAACTCATTCTAATGTGCATTTCAACACAACATGTATTCTAAAGGCACAACTACTTACAACATTGTCAGCCCAGTCGGCAAGTACGGTTGCCACATAGTTCACAGCATTAAGAATCGCACAATATCGAAAGCCTAAAGGCACTCTGCTTTCTTCCTTCATGACTTGAGTCAATCGTATCCGAAAATCATCAACCAAATCTTTCTGTAGCTCTAGGAACTGCAACTTTCTACAGGCTGTAGGTAGACCTTTATATCTATCTAAGAAGAAATTATAATGCAGTCAGTAACATATTCTACTTGGAAATTTTCCTAATCTTTAAAAAAAAAAAAAAAAAGCCAAAGAGATGATTTTTTAATCAGAAAAGTTGAGTTTATTGTATTAATGTGAAATAAATTTTTATTGAGCATATCAGGATATCAAATATGAAAACAAAGTCATATCAAACCAAAAAGCTGCTGTATAAAAAAAAGTATACTTAAATTAATCCTTTAACTGGCAGATGGTGAAACGGCTGCTTTAGGTAACTTAATGTTGAACAAGAGCAACAGTACCGAGTAAATAGGCATTTGGAGATGCAAATCTCCTATAAGAGCCAAAGAAGACACGTGTTGTTTCAAACATACATAAATTCGCCTTCTAAATCCTTCCCCTCCATCCCTCTAAATGCTTTTACTCCCTTCAAAACCCTTCCACCACCCAATAACAACAAATTACAAAATGTAAATCATAAGTAAGGGTAATTGTTCAAGCCCTACAGGTTTTAACCATTTAGTACACTACAGTCAAGTGTTCCAAAATGGCTCTCAGATGGCCTGAACCCTGTGGAGATGAGAAATCTGTAATTGCTTGCCTTTCCCCTTTGAATAGTTGAATCATCTGAATGTCCAAGCTGTTGAGAAGAAGCCTCCGACCAAATCAACAAAATACTTTTCAATGCTGTTAACATGGACTATTTTATAAGGGGCCTCACTTCCTTTCTTTTCAGATGTGAAGGAGGCAAAACTCCAAAGAGTACAGTTAGAGTCAGCTGGAAAGTCACTGACCATATATTGGAAACAAAAGCAAAAATGTGACTCCAAAAAGTGACAATTAAAGGACAAGTAGTTTATTGTATTTATAACCTGAATACGGTTTTGTATTTATCAAGTTCAGCTTTCTGGTTGTTAAAGCAGATTATTCCTCTATGTATTTCAAAGGAGGTAGCCATAATAGTCTGGTTTAATAACACTAAAGGAACCAGATGGCACCTTATCATATCGCTTAAATGCTCAAGCCATCTCTGAAATCCCTAAAGCCCAGGAAGTTTTCTGTCATCATCCCAACTACTAGCTTTTGAACATGCCTCTGCCCCACCAAGTGGCCTTTTCAAGTTTATTAGGATTTTATATACCGCCTATCAAGGTTATCTAAGCGGTTTTACAATCAGGTACTCAAGAATTATATATGGTAGCTTGAACTCCTAGCAGCAGTATTGTGAGACTATCATAAGGGGTCAGCAGCGCCATTTTGAAGAAGACAGCCACTTGCCCCTGGGACCCTTGTGGCGAGTTGGAGTTCTGGTGGGGAAGGGCAGGGCCACCTCAGTTGCTGGACCACAAAAGATATGCAGTCCCTCCAAGGGAGGGATTCAAGGGGACCTCAGTTTCCCTGTGTTGCTAGAGGTGTAAATTTGAGAGCAGACAGTTCCTATCCTCATGCTTTAAACCTATAATTCTGTCAGCAGCAACACAAGGAGAGTGCAGTGGTCAGAATAGAACATCACAGCACACTCTGGCTGTTTTGAAGGTGAACAGGTGAGGCACACTATTGGCCCTTGAGGTATGGTGCCCTAAGCCAGCCTTGAATCCCACTAGCATAACTCATAAAGGGTACTAGCATAACTCAAAAAAAGGTTAATAGCATGCGAATGAAATACACCCCAATTGCCTGCTGCCTACATGAACATCAGAGTGCTAGGTCCAAAGGTCGACCTAATAAGGGACTGGGTAGAGACCGAGAAGCTAGAATGCCTATTCCTCGTTGAAACCTGGCTAACCTCTGACTGACCCCCATAGTGGTGGTTTGTCGAGAAAAAAAAGTGAGGGGGATGTCTGGCCATCCTAGTCAAAAACAACTTAAATATAGAAATACTGGAAAAAGCCTCCTCTCCCTATATGGATCTACTCGCCTGCCAATTATCTGGTGAAACGCTAAAAGGCTCCATGATCTGCCTCCTCTGCTACATAACACCAGGGAAATGGGGAGTTGCAAAACCAGAATTTGAAGATTTTGTATTCCGAAAAGCATCATCATCAGCACATAACCTGATCCTAGGAGATCTAAACCTTCACTTCGAAGATCACTCCTCCAAGCCAAGTAGAAAACCTTCTTTCATTTCTTGAAGCTGTAGATTCTAGACCACCAAGCCACCTGAGATTCACATCTCAAATGGGGCCTGGCTCTGATCCCTCTGGTCAGACCACTACATGTACACTTTCAACATCAACTGGGCACAAGGCAAAATCAAACAAGAAACCCAAAGATCGACCTACATAACACGTCAAATTATCATATTCTGGAACAAAGCAGATTATCGTCATATCAGAATATCGTCATATTCTGGAACAAAGCCGATTCCAAGATCAAAACCTGCAATTACAGAGAATTCATCTCTCAATGTTGCACACTAAGTGAAACAATCCTGAACGAGTTGGCAACAGTACAAACAAAGAACAGACTCAGCAGCACGCCAACAAATGGTTCAATAACGAACTACTTCAACTCAAAAGGCAATGCAGACAACTTGAAAGAGATTGGAGAAAAAGGAACCAAGAACACACAAAAACAGCATGGAGAACCCTGGTTAAACTAAAGGAGAAACGGAAAGCATTCTACTCCAAAGAGGTAGGTATGGAAGTCCAAGTCACAGAAAAATATGCAAACTAGTAAGAGAGCTCATAGACACCAAACCCTACCTAGCCAACAACGGAAACCTCCCCCCATAGCCACCCAACTAGCAGAACACTTCAAAAACAAGATAACAAACTTTATTGAACCATATGAAGCAAAATACAGACAAAAAGGCTGCAGTACACCAGAAAATAGCAAAAGGACATAAAAGTACAACCAAAATAACACTATGGGATCCACTTATGACTGTAGATCTTCAGTACATGGCTAGACTATGTCGTCTAAAGAGAGTCTATGAAACTAACAATTCAATTCTGAAAGTATCCCTCTACCATTACCCGGTATGATAGAACAAGCTCTAAATGGTATGGGTGTGTACAGCAGCAATAGATAAAAATCTTAAAGCAGCATTGGTTGAAATTTCTCACTCCATGCAAGAAAGGGAGCCCAAATTTTTTGGAAATGAGAGAGCCTATTTCTAAGAAGAGCCGCCAATTTGGACATCAAAGATATATGGTTTACTCTCTCAAGGACACCATCCAAAAAGGGGAGGTTCTCCTTTTCCCAAGCTGCGGCCATTACAAGGCAGCTAGCTGTCACAACTTGGGTGACTCATTTGTGCTGGGGGGACAGAACTGTCCGTACAGAATCGCTAGCTAATTGGCTACCGCGAGAACTCACGGCAGCCAATCAGCTAGTGACTCTGAACAGGGAGAAGCAAAGGAAGGTTGGCCCTGCCCATGCAGAGCCACAAGCTGATTGGCTGCTGCAAGTTCTCGCGGACCCCTATTGTTCTCTCCTTCCCCCCTTCCCACCTATTTTCTTTTTATCTCAATGTAACTTTACTTCCCAGTGTCCTTTTCCTAATGATCAATGTTAGTGTATGTTGGTCCTTAAATCCCAGATATATTATTTTATTGTATTTTATACTGCTTGCATTTCTTTTTTAGTTATATTTTACCACACTTATTGTAAACTGTTTAGTTATTGTATGATAGATGATATATCAAATGATTAATAAACTTGGAAACTTGTACTTAACTTGCAGGCCTGAAGACTCTTTGTCATGGTGTACAGTACAGTAGAGTAGGTTTTATTCTGTTCCTGAAGGGCTTACAATACAATATAGAGGAATTAAAGTGTGATTTGTACCTGGGTGTTGTCATTTCAGTTCACTGCACTGACTACTAGGCTTCCCTTCTGTACTGCAGTGACATCTATGGGGCCCTTTTTATACAAATGTCGCCAGCCATTCCTGTTCCCTGTTTTTCGCTATTTGTAATTTGGATGTTTCATTTTAGAAAATGGTCATTCATTTTAGACATTTGTAGCGCAAGGACACCCTTTTCATGCATTTTCAAATAGGAAATCCTGGCATTTTCCCTGTTTTGAAAATAGCTATGAGATGTTTTGTGCAGGACTTTTTTTTTTTTTCAAATATTTGATGTCAATTTGGAATGTCCCTCTTTATCTCATATTTCTCACTTAGACAGGAAGCTCCTTTTGGCCAGTAAATGTTATACCTAAATGCTTACCACTACTGTACAGCACTACATATGCCAAGTAGTGCTGTAAAAATGATAATAAAGCTTATTAAGAATCTTGGAATACCCTCACTATATGCAAAACTTTTGGGTTCCCAGACTGCTTACAGTACATAATTGTCTTACTATCTTATAAACATGAATAAAAGTTGTCTTATAATTATTCCAAATAGATAAAAATATACCTACTATACCTGTGATGACAACTAAGAGAGTCATAAATGTTTCTGCACAATCTGGGACCTTCATCTCATCTACATCAGTGATATCCTTGTACTGTGATGTCCAGGCAGCCTCAGAAGACAACATAGAGTCCATTTTTTCAAGGGCAACTGCGATGGAAGCAGGAAAATGGTTAAACCAACGAGGCTTGAGTTTATAACCAGATGCCTATGTGAAAACTCTAAAAAGGCACCTATTTTACAAAGGCAAAAGTATGATTGTAAAACAAGCTCTCAGAACCAGTCCCAATAGTGCCAGTCTCAATAAATTTAAACAGGCTCTGAAAAAGCGTGTGTATCCATGTATTTTACAAATCACACGCACACATTAAACTCTGCCTAAACCACAACCCTAGAACACCTATGAGGCAACTGCAAACTTTCTAAAGATGTGTTTTTTTTTTACAAACGTGCAGTCGTGCAATTTTATGAAAGCCTTATTCTTCATGCAAAACAGACTTCACAGAAAAAGGTTTATAAAATCATCCTCAATGTCAAAAACACAAACCTTAGGGGTAATCCATCAAGGGCTTAACACACCTTTAATGCAAATTAAAGGAATTAGCTTGCACTAAATTCTAAAGCTTATGGGAAGATTAGGTACTTCAATAATCTTTCTAGTAAAAAGGCATAGGAGTCTTGACCAATGGGTTGTGTATCTTTACTCATGAGTTTGGAGTAGAAGTCATCAACTACATTTTTGACTCCTCCTCCTCCTATGCTCAAGCTCTGATACCCTCAAGTTTGTTCCAAAGCATAAGAGAGTTAACCGCTGGAAAAAAAACAAACCCAAAAGAGATAACACAAATAGTGAAACTGTCACAAACATAACTAAAAAAAAAAAAAGAAGAAAAAAGTATGGCTCCCATAACAAGCCTTGGACCATAGTTCCCATCGTTTTGGGTCCTAGATGTTTTTGTGTGGATTATTAAACTGAATTTTTAAATAAAGCTTTCATCTTAAACATCACCTTCTCCACAAGTTTTTTGTCCTCGTCCTGTAACAAGCCACCTAACCATAGCATAACATGCATGAACTCTGCTATGGTTAAGCATATGTAAACAATACACTGGTAGCCAAAATTGATTACTCATATAGCAGAGGCATTTTACCTGCATGACATCTCCTTATGAAGAGTTGCATACCTGAAACCATGGTTGCATCCAGAAGATTCAAGACTGCAAGCCTCTGGAGTGGTAGTTGATGAAACCTAGGAAGAAGTGTGATGCCCCAATCTGAGGCAGAAACCAGGTGATCAGACAACAAAGCAACAGGGAGGGCTGTCAAGACTCATGTCATTCTACTATAAAGAAGATTATTGAGGTAAGTACCTAATCTTCCCTTCTAGTGCAAAAGGCATACGAGTCTTGACCACTGGGACATACCATTGTGGGGGAGTGTGTGGTGCAGTAGTTAGAGCTACAGCCCCAGCACCCTGGAGTTGTGGGTTCAAATCCCGCACTGCTCCTTGTGACCATGGGCAAGTTACTTAATCCCCCAGTGACCCAGGTACATTAGATAAGAGTATGAGCCCGCCGGGACAGATAGGGAAAATGCTTGAGTACCTGAATAATTTGTAATCCCCATAGAATTGTAGGATATGTGGAATATAAATAATTAAATAAATAAAAAATGAAATAAAAATGCCAAAGCAGTCCCCGAATTCTAGGGTGGGACACAGCAGCCTGTTGCCAAGAGGAGGATCCAAAAGCTATATAGAACTTTTGTAAAATTGTGCAGCATGACCAAGTAGCCGCTTTACATATTTCTCCAGGTGGCACTGCTCTTGACTCTGCCCATGAAGTTGCCACACTCCTAGAGGAGAGAGAGCCCACAGGATGGTTGATTACCATGTCTGATATATGCTGTAGAGATAACTACCTGAATCCACAGAGATATGGATGCCTTAGATGCTGGCTGTATCCAGCAGCTATGACTCGTGAGAACAAAGAGGTGATCTGACAAACAAATAGGATTTGTCACTTCCAAGTAATGCATTAAAACCCTGTGTACATCCAGCTGGGACAGAACTTCATCCCGTTTCTTTGACCCTGAGGTCTAGAACGTGGGTAACTGCACCTTCTGATTCACGTGGAGTGAAGCCTGGAGAAGTTGTGTGGGCCTTCACCCATGAACCACCTCGATGAAATTACCATGGACACCAGCACCTGAAGGTACTGCCAAGCAGATGGAACCAGCAAGGCCTAATCTGACTGCACAGCTTCTGCCTGTGCAGTTCAGGGAGAAAGACACGACCTTCCACCATGATGAAATGGACCCCACAGATATTCCAGGGTCTGCATCGGCAGCAGGTGACTCTTCCTGAAATGAATCACCCATCCCAACTCCTGTAAAAAGTTGGACTACTCGAGACACTGCTAGGGTGCAGGCATCCTGAGACAAAGTGTGGATCAACTAATTGTCCAAATAAGAATGGACTTGGATCTCTTCCTTTTATAGATGTGCCACTGCCCCCATCACCACCTTGGTGAAAGTGTGCGGTGCTGTGGCCAGAGCCTTGAATTGAAACTGCTGGCTGAGCACATGAAACATCAGGAACTTTCTTTGCACTAGAAAGATCGGATATGGATGCAGGCCTCCATCAGGTCAAGAAGAGTCAAAGAACTCTCCTTGTGCCATCGAGGCTATCACTGAGTGGACTGTTTTCATCCAGAACTACGTGATTTTGAGGGCTAAATTTATACACTTGAGATCCAGAATTGGCCTATGGTCCAAGTATTTCTTGAACATGATAAAGTATTGGAGTATCTGCCCAAGTCCGATTCTCCCTCCAGAACACGCTTCATGGCCTCTAAGACCAGAAGGCACTGTACTGTCACTCATATGCTCTCTTCTTTGTCAGAGCAGCTGTAGGACGAGTTGACAAAGAGATCCTAAAGAAGGAAGGCAAACTCTAACTTGTAGCCCTCTCGAATAATATCCAGCAACCACTGGTCAGACGAGATGGCTACCAAAGGTCTCCAAATGCTCCCTGGTCTAGAGGCAACATGGGCTCATGACCCCGAGAGTCACTATGCCATCCTAACTCCTCAAAACCTGAAAATCTTGGCTGGGGACCAAAGGCATCTCATCTGACTCCCAATCTACCCTATTTCTCTCCATCTGCTCCTCAACCTCCTTAGACTGTATATCCAGTGGGGGAAGAGCTTGCTGAGATGGTAAAACCTGCCCTCTGGAGACAGGCAGCGCACCTGAAGCATTAGACTTTGGTAGCCCATATTAACATCAAACATCAGTCTAATAAATTCATGTGTAAACCCTGGCTGAGGGTGACAAGAATGCTCTGGCATAGGACCATCCTGACCCCTTGGTCCTGCTCCAAGTTCTACACACCTGTGCTTTGAAAAAGATGCAGAGGCGCTGACAGAGGATGTTGTGGAAGGAGATTTGCAAGACAACCCACCCTCCTGTGATTCAGAGGTAATTAGGTAATCAGAGGAAGATGTACACTTGGCACCCGCCCACCTCTTGCATGCTCTGCGGTACACAGCGCATGGACGCTCAGGTGCTCATCAAGCACAAATCTGGCATGATACAGTGGTCAAATGACCAAAGAAGTTCATATCTCTTGGTTATTTTTTGTGCAAAACAAGAAATTTCTGAGGCAAAAAGAGACTTTTAAAATTGGCCTGATGAATCCAAGATTGCTGCCACGGCTGCACGTGGTCATCAAAAAATGGCACCAAATAGCTAAATGAAAGTGCCAAAAATTCATGGGAAGGAGTTTTTAAGAGGTGGACAACCACTGGCCCAGAAACCGCAAAAATTCTAATTTAAAGCCCCCACTGATGAGCCTCACAGAAATCAATTGGGAGTGCTCACAGTGTAGCTGGTGCCATGCTTCTCTCAGCTCAGAAGCAGGCTGGAAATGGTAGAGATTTCATTGCCTCAGACAAGCAAGAAAATAAGTGCAAAAAATAAATTGAAACGCCACTGCTCGTTCCTTCTGGCTGCAACTCAGACTGGATTAGAGCCCAAATTCCTGGAACCCCACAGTCCTAGTCCTCTTCAGGGGGGGTTGCAGCTGGCACCAGATAAAGCCCTCAAGACTGACACTGGCACCGAACAGCCTGCACTCAAGCCCCAAACATCCTTAGTATACGAAGGGTAAGCGGTGCTTCAAGGGGAACAGTCCCCAAGCCACAGCAGAGTTAAAGCAGGCTGGCCAGGCAGGTGCCCTGCAACAGGGTCTCCCTCCCAAATAAAGATCACAACCCAGGTGTGTCTGTCTCTCCACCAAGGCAGAGCTGACCCAGGAGTGCTGGGTACCTCTAAAGTACCAAAAGCCTCAAATTTAAAAAAAAAAAACCCCCAACAACCTGAAAACAACAAATTTTGAAGTACAGCGCAGAGCACAAGACACCTTTCAACTTGTGTGTAGAAATTAGAACTGAGGGGATCAAAGCTGAAGCACAGGAGTAAAAAAAATGTAGATGATGACTTCTATACCAAACTCATGACCAAAGATACACAGAGTAAAGATATGGTTTTGTGCCTGCGAATTTGTGGAATCATCTCCCTGGCATTCTGAGGACTAAAGTTCAGGAAAATGTTAAAGACTGAACTATATGTTGAGGTTTTTTTCTGAATCTGTGTTGTAGAGTAAGCCAGGATACCTTAAACTGTTGTCATGATGATTTAATATAGTGCAGATTGGTAAAATATTGGTTCCTCTAGTCCAGTGGTCTCAAACTCAAACCCTTTGCAGGGCCACATTTTGGATTTGTAGGTACTTGGAGGGCCTCAGAAAAAAATAATTAATGTCTTATTAAAGAAATGACAATTTTGCATGAGGTAAAACTCTTTATAGTTGATAAATCTTTCCTTTTGGCTAAGTCTTAATAATAATATTGCAATTTATAGCTAAAGAGACATATGATCAAGAAACTGTTTTATTTTACTTTTGTGATTATGATAAACATACTGAGGGCCTCAAAATAGTACCTGGCGGGCCGCATGTGGCCCCCGGACCACGAGTTTGAGACCACTGCTCTAGTCTTTGAGGGGGTTACACTAATATGCGATTGTACTGTAATTGAAAATGTTTTATGTATATTGTCTTAAACTATTGTGAATGTTTTTACTGTTAATCGCTTAGGGATAGGCAGTCTAGAAATTTTAGAAATAAATAAATAAATAACCCACTCGTCAAGACTTGTATGCCTTTAGCACTAGAATTTATGTTTGATATACTATTTTTACTATCCAACGGGTCTATGGGCTTTTAGCTTTCAACATGCATTAAACCTTAACGTTGCTTGATGATTACAATGACCACCTCCTACCCATTGAAAATTCTGGTATATTCAAAGCTGGGAAAAATCTCAAAACAACAAACATCTGCCCCCAACTGAAAGAAAAAAAAAACCCCTCTTGATCCTATTTAGCCTGTAAACTCAAAGTCGATTGCAAGTGTTTCAGGATTAAAGAACTATTAATGTGAACTTTGTTGAATTAAATCAATTTAAAAATTTTAGTTGATAGGATTCAGAGTAAAATATTTTCAGATATTCATACTACAATGTTCTGATTTTTAGATCAAGTAGTTCACTTGAAAAAAAAGTAAGAAAAATAAAAAAGGAAATTAAGATACCTTCTTTTTAGACTAACTACATACATTTTTGACTAGCTTTCAAAGGCCAGAACCACCTTCTTCAGGCCATATCAATATGAGCAAAAGACAATAATATCAGAATATATAAAACAAAAGGATTCCAGTGACTGTCTCAAGGGGGAATAAGGGGATGAGGGTAAGAAACTGGTCCAATACAAAAAGGTATCTTATTTTTCTATTTCTGTTTTATTTCTATTGTAATGTTCTGTAAAACCAAATTTGGCAGCATACATTGTTATTCTAATCAGCACATACACACACACACAAATAAGAGGCAGAAATATGACCATAAGGAAAATACAAACAGAAAAGCCAGCAAAGGAATATTTGGTTAGTAATGAGAAAAATTTATTTCATAAAAATTAAAACCAAATGCTATAAAAATACATCAGCCCAATTGGAAGAAAGCCACAAAACTTTTATGCCAGTCCAATATTCAATTCAGAACCAAGTATGATATGTTTTGGCTTCATGCCAGCTTCAGGCCTCTGAAGAATGTCAGGTATGGCTATGAAATGAACTTTGATATGACCGGTAAAATATTTTGTGGCTTGCTTCCCACTGGGCTGGTGTATTTTACTGCATTTGTTTTTAATTTTTATGAGATAAAAGCTAGCTGGATATTCTTCCACTATTATCCTAATATGTTTTCTCTTCTGAAAAACAGTGATATTTAAGAGAATCTTGTTGCCAACAGAAACATCTGATGGAGACTTGTAAATAGAGAATAAACTAAGAACTTTTCTCTTGTGCTTACAGGAATAAAGCTGATCAGGCCTTAAATGTGAACATCTTGAACATTTCATTTTCCTTTTCTAGGCCACTTAACCTCAAATTCTATAAATGGTGCCAAAAATTAGGCATGCAGGTACAGAATAGGCAAGTTACCGTATTATTCGCTCTATAAGACGCACCTACATGTAGAGGAGGGAAAACCAAGAAAAAAAAATTTGGTTCAGAATTTTTTTTCTTGGTTTTCCTCCTCTAAACGTAGGTGCGTCTGGTGGTTTGAGGATGCATTAGGGACATGGGGGTGATGCAGGGGGCTGTGTATGAGGATGTTTTAGGGACATGTGGGTGATGCAGGAGCGTGCATCAGGGCAGCATTTGAGCACAGGAAATGCAGGAATTTGTGGCTCTAGAGCCGAGCATCCGAAGAGAGTGAAGGGCTTTCTGCAGCCTTTGTTACTTGCTGCTGGCTTCCCTCCATAAAGAATGTCCCTGTGCTTCAGGGCCTCAGAGCTCCTCCTCCCACATGCGCTATAAGCGCCATGACACTCCCCCCATCGGGCCCAGTGGAGCAGCCTATTCCCCCTTGCTGAGCCTAGAGTCCTGGCTGTGCTCTGGGGAGGGGGAGGCTGCAGCATCCCCGTCACTCGTTATAGTAGGAGCAGACCCTTCTTCCCTCCACCCTGACTGTACGCCATGGAGCTGGTGGAGGAGCAACTATTCAGGGGCGGAGAGCGGGAGAGCACCGGGAGAGGGGGTGGGGCCAGGATCTAGGAGCAATCTTAAACCACGGCAGGGGTGGAGCTCTGGACCAGAGACTAAGTGGAGCAGGAAGAGCGGGGAGCACGCACAAAGAAACAAAGTGGTGGAGTGGGGTAATAGACAGGAGAGGCGGGGCAGTGTGGATCTTGGAGTGGGGCGAGGAAGCAGTGTGTGAGTGGCTGCTGCCAGAGAGTGGCGCGGAACCAGGCAGGGGGTGCACTCTGCATTAAGAAAGGAGGTAGCCGTCCAGCGAGGGAGGGGCAAGGAGCATGGAAAATTCCTGCCGAGACTGCGCTGGACCACCGGCATTTACAAATGGGTACCGGGGGCAGAGGGAGGTGTTAAAAAAAAATTGTATTCACTCCATAAGATGCACCCACTTTGATACCCCCTTTTTAGGGGTGGAAAAAGTGCATTTTATTAAGCGAAAAATACGATATACTTGCAAATAATTGATGATAACTGGCAACCAATAACTGGCATTAATGAATGATAACTGGTGCTAATTAGCAGTTGCATGTGTAACAAACTTAAGCTCCTGTTCTAAAAACACCATGCCTAACTTCTCTCCTACACAAATGCAAAGAAGGCATTAACATGGAAGGGGTATGAGCATGTCAGGGTGTTCAAACTATTCTTGTGTGCACTTCATAGAATAGTTGCATTTACACACATAAGAACATAAGAATTGCCACTGCTGGGTCAGACCAGTGGTCTATCATGCCCAGCAGTCTGCTCACGCGGTGGCCCTCTAGTCAAAGACCCGCGCCCTAACTGAGACTAGCCCTACCAGCGTATGCTCTGGTTTACCAGGAACTTGTCTAACTTTGTCTTGAATCCCTGGAGGGCGTTATCCCTTATGATAGACTCCGGAAGAGCGTTCCAGTTTTCTACCATTCTCTGGGTGAAGAAGAACTTCCTTACGTTCGTACGGAATCTATCCCCTTTCAACTTTAGAGAGTGCCCTCTTGTCCTCCCTACCTTGGAGAGGGTGAACAACCTGTCCTTATCTGCTAAGTACCTTGAATGTTTCGACCATGTTCCCTCTCAATCTCCTCTGTTCGAGGGAGAAGAGGCCCAGTTTCTCTAATCTTTCGCTGTACAGCAGCTCCTCCAACCCCTTAACCATCTTAGTCGCTCTTCTCTGGACCCTTTCGAGTAGTACCGTGTCCTTCTTCATGTACGGCGACCAGTGCTGGATGCGGTACTCCAGGTGAGGGCGCACCATAGCCCAGTACAGCAGAATGATAACCTTCTCCGATCTGTTCGTGATCCCTTTCTTTATTATTCCTAGCATTCTGTTTGCCCTTTTCACCGCCGCTGCACATTGCGTGGACAGCTTCATCGACTTGTCGATCAGAACTCCCAAGTCCCTTTCCTGGGAGGTCTCTCCAAGTACCGGACATCCTGTATTTGTGCATGAGATTTTTGTTACCGACATGCATCTATCCACGTTGAACCTCATCTGCCATGTTGATGCCCATTCTTCAAGCTTGATTATGTCACGTTGCAGATCTTCACAATCCCTCTGCGTCTTCACTACTCTGAATAGCTTTGTATCGTCCGCAATTTTAATCACCTCCCTCGTCGTACCTATGTCCAGATCGTTTATAAAGATGTTGAAGAGCACGGATCCAAGCACCGAGCCCTGCGGCACCCCACTAGTGACGCTCTTCCAGTCCGAATATTGTCCAATTACCCCCACTCTCCGTTTCCTATGCCCCAGCCAGTTTTTAATCCATGTAAGTATTTCATCCTCGATTCCATGGCTTGCAATTTTCCGAAGTAGTCGTTTATGTGGAACTTTGTCGAATGCCTTCTGAAAGTCCAGATGTACAATGTTGATTGGGTCGCCCTTGTCTATATGCCTGTTTACAACCTTGAAGAAGTGCAGCAAGTTTGTCAAACAAGATCTGCCCTTGCTGAAACCGTGCCAGCTGGTCCTCATCAGACCGTGTCCATCAAGGTGATCAATGATGTGGTCTTTTATTAGCGCCTCTACCATCTTTCCCGGTACCGAGGTCAGATTCCCGGGTCTCCCCTCGAACCTTTTTTGAAGATCAGCGTTAACATTCTCCACATTCCAGTCCTAGGGAATATTTCCCGATTTGATCGACAGATTGGCTATTAGTTGAAGCAGTTCAGCTATGGTCCCTTTCAGTTCCTTGATGACCCTCGGATGGATGCCATCCGGTCCCGGGGATTTATCGCTCTTAAGCCTATCAATCTGCCTGCATACCTCTTCTAGACTGACAATTAACCATGTCAGTTTCCCATTTTAACTTCCAGCATATAGCCTGATGGGTTCTGGTATGCTGTGTATATCCTCTTCGGTAAATACAGACGTAAAAAATGTGTTCATTTTGTCGGTGATTGCTTTGTTCTCCTTTAGCGCTCCCTTTATTCCTTGGTCATCCAACAGTCCCACCGCTTCCTTCGCGGGTCGTTTCCCTTTAATATATCAAAAGAACGCCTTGAGGTTTTTCACCTCCTTGGCTATTTTTTCCTTGTAGTCTCTTTTGGCCCCTTTTACTGCGTTGATGTTGTTTGTGCTTATTCCAGTTTTTGTCCATTTTTGATCTTTTCCATTCCTTAAACGAGGTTTTTTTTTGTCTCTGATCGCTTCCTTAACCTCTACAGTGAGCCACGCTAGTTCTTTATTCTTTTTCCTCTTTGATCCCTTGTTGATGTGTGGTATATATAGATTTTGCGTCTCGGTGACCGTATTCTTAAAAAGAGACCAAGCTTGCTCTAGCGTCTTTACATTGTTTATCCTCTTCTTAATCTTCTTCCCCACCATGCGTCTCATCCCTTCGTAATTTCCTTTTCGGAATTTTAGCACCGTGGCCATCGTTCTGGACCGATGTTTCGCCCCTATTTCCAGGTTGAAGTGGATCATATTGTGATCATTGTTTCCCAGCGTCCCTTCTACTTCTACATCCTGTGCCTGTCCTCGCAGTCCATTTAGAATTAAGTCCAGAATTGCGTTTCCTCTCATGTTTTCCTTGACAAGTTGTTCCAGGAAGCAATTGCCTACCGTTTCCAGGAACTTGGTCTCTAGCACAGCTGGAGGTGCCTAGGTTCCATTCTATCCCCGGATAGCTGAAGTCGCCCATGATAACTGTGTTGCCTCCCTTGCAGTTGCGTTTAATCTCATCCGTCATTTCTCTGTCAATTTCTTCAGACTGCCCTGGGGGGTCGGTAGTAGATGCCTATCCTTGTTTCTGGTCCATTTGTTCCCAGAATTTTGACCCATAGAGACTCTAACTTATCCGTCTGTTGTGGCATGTTCTCTCCAGTAGATTCAATTCCCTCTTTGATGTATATGGCAATGCCTCCTCCTTTTTTTGAGTCTCTCTGTCTCTGCGGTATAGTTTGTATCCCGGTAGCACTATGTCCCAGACATTTTCCTCAGTCCACCATGTTTCCGTGATGCCGATGATGTCAACGTTATCCTTTTGTACCATAGCTTCTAATTCACCCATCTTATTTCTAAGGCTCCTTGCGTTCGTGTACATCCACGAGTTTGCAACCTGTTCCCTTCTTGCGTGTCCTTCCCTCTTGTGTCCCTTTCAGTCTGTCTTGTCTGCGATCTGGTGAATCTTCCCCTCCATCTTCCTGCACGGTATCCTCCAGGCATACCGGTTGTCAAATCATCGACTCTCTCGGTTGACTGTCGGCTTTCCCCTTCTTCCTAGTTTAAAAACTTCTCTCACACACCCAACTGCATGCAGCATTTAGGCATCAGCATTTACGCCAGCTAAAAACATAAGTGGTTGCCTCAGAAGTTTGGCACAAAACAACTTATGCTGGTATTTTATAACAGATTTGACATGCAACTCCGACTTTATAGAATACTAGCTTAGAGCCCAGTTTTTAGTGCTTAACTTTTAGCAACCTATATTGAATCTACTCCTTAAAGCAGTGGTCTTCGTTAATTTTTAAGTGAGGGCCATTTTGGGTCAAAAAGGGCTGAAGGAGAGCCAACAAATACGTATCTTCCTATTTGAGGCCATGATGCCAAAAGTGCTTCTCGACATTCATTCTTACCAGAACATCCGACCTTGGCCACACAATAAACCCTATGCAAATACAGGACCACAAACTAAAAGACCTAATATACGCAAATGAAGCCCTAAGATGCCAGACTCTGTATGCAGTACACCACCAGAGAAATAGAAACAAATGCATTTCTTCCTGAACAGTGCAAAATATAGACAGCAGATACAAATTCTCAAATCTGACATATTTAAATCACTGAACTGAAAATTAAATCATTTTTCCTTTGCTGTCTGGTGATTTTATTTTTCTAATCATCTTTTCCCAGTCTCTGGTGCACTTCCTTCTGTCTGTGCTCTTTACTCAGTTTCCAGGACCTTCTTATCCATTTGTTCTTTTTCTCTCCTTCACTTTCTCCCTTACATCCATTTTTGGCATTATGTTAAGTCAACCTTCTTCTATTTTTTGGCTTCCTTCTCAATCTCTCTATTTTTCCATATCTTCCCCTCCTCTCAGTCTATGTGCACCATCTCCTCTCTCTTTCTCCCTTATTCCCATCAATCCTAAACAGCATTTCTTCCATCTTTCTTCCCTTCCCTACTCCTCCCAACCCTATGCACCATCTCCTCCTTCCCTCTCTTTCTACCTCCCATGTTCCGACATCTCTGTCTTCCCCTTTCCTATGGACATCTTTCTTCTCTTCTTCCCCCCATTTGGTATCTCTATCCCCTCCTTCCCGCTATTGTGGTCTGGCATCTTTCTCTCCTCCTTCCTTTATCTGGCATCTCTCTCTCCTTCCTTCCCTCCCTTTCCCCGTGGTCTATTTCTCTTCCCCCCTTCCTGTGATCTGATATCACTATCTTCTCCTTCCTGCAATCTGGCATCTCTCTCTCTCTCTCCTTCTACTCTTCCTTTCTACCATTGTCTGGTATCTCTCTCTCCTTCCCTCCCCCTCCTCCTTCCAATGGTCAGGCATCTCTCTCCTTCCCATCCCCTTTTCCCATGTTCTGGTATCTCTCTCTCCTTCTTGCAGTCTGGCATCTCTCCCATTCTTCCCTTCTCTCCTTCCCCTACTATGGTCTGGCATCTCTCTCTCCTCCTTCCCTGGAATCTTTCTCCTTCCTTCCTTCCTTCCTGTGGTCCATCTCCCTCCTTCCCTTCCTCCCTTACCATGGTCTGCTGTCTCTCTCTTCGCAATCTGGCATATCTCTCTCCCCTCCTTCCCTTCCATTTCTGCACTGCATTTCTCTCCTTCCGTTTCCCCCTCCTGTGATCTGGCATCGCTGTCCTCCCCTTCCCTTCTTTTTTCCCCAGAGTTCTGGCATCTTCTTACCCTTTCCTCCCCATCTCCACAGTCCCAGCATCTCTGTAGTACCCTCTCCCTTCCCCTGTGGAGTCCAGCACTTTACCTTTTTTTTTTTTTTATTATTACTAGCATTGCAATCTTCGGGTCGCAGGCAGCGTGAGTGAAGTCAGTATGCTGTCTTTAGCGGCCCCGGAAGTTTTCCCTTTCTGTAGGGACAGGAAGCTGTAGCAAAGAGAAAGCTTCTGGGGCCGCCAAAGACAGTGCATTTACCTCACTCACGCTGCCTGCAGCTCCAAAGAGTGCAGCACAAAAAAAGGGCCAGTTTCCCCCCCCAGGGGGGGGGGATGAAATTCAAAACAGGCTCTGTGGGCAGACTCAGAAGTCTCAGAGAGCCATAATGTCCAGTCATTTCGGCGAAAAGGGTCATTTACAGATTAACTTCTTTCTTGACAAAATATGGTGGACAATTTTATGAGGATACCTGTCCATTTAAACTCAACTGAGATCACCAACTCCTTTCATAAAGATTTTGACTTTCAGTTAAAATTCCAAACAATGACCTACAAGTGAATGACCTCGTAACACTGTACTTCACCAAGTCTTCTAATCTTGATGGCCAAAACTTGTTCACTACACCAAAAGACCCTTGAGTATGAGGATCTCACTATATGCATAAGCCTTAAGTAAGGGAGAAATCCCTTATGCGATTCCTTACATTTTCTTTCTACTGTTAACCACTTCTGGAATGCAGTTTCCTCTGAGAGGATGTGCATACAATTGGGTAAGCTGCTGAGATAGCCGTGAACAGAGAGCAGCTCTCGCTCAAACAGAAGTATCTCGTCCACCAAATGACAAAAGAGGGCATCGTCGTACAGCAGGCAGGGAATGTCCGTCGCCAATTTCTCCAAGACCAGAGTCATCAATCCACGTGAAAACTCCAACTGAAACCAATCATGACAGAGTATCATGGGCATGTAATAAAACAGAGAATCTCAATATTTGCGATAAGCTTTATTTACTTTGGCTGCCATCTATAACTATCCAGGTCTGGAACTAGTAATGTATTAATTAATCCTCCTCTTATAAGAAACTAACCACCTCTTCTACAAAGCCGCACGGCAACAGCCCCGAAGCCTTTTAAATCTCTATGGGCTTTGGGGCTGTTGTCGCGTGGCAGCCGTTAGCGCAGCTTTGTAGAGGGGGTAGATTTTTTTCTTTTAACTGAACAATTTTCAGGTTCTTCAAACACACTAGCTATCCACTAACACTGTACAGTTATATAATCAAGTATCAGAAATATTATATCATTTCCTTTTTTTTAAAGCCCTCATCACACGCCAACTTCTCTCCCTTTTCCCTTGAAAAGTACCAAAAACAAATCAAATTTGAAAGATTATTATACCTCTCAAAATGATGCTCACCCCCTACCAATATAGTTTTAGAACCTTTCTCCCCTTGACTCCCTCTATTCCATCTTGCAGTTCCTTATCTGGAGGGGGGGATAACTAAGTAATAACGTCAAGTGGACACTTCCAAGTTGATTCTGCAGCATTTTCAGTAAGCTGGTGCCAACTTTTTGGAATGCTGAAGGTGGCAGTACAGCCCTCTGGGGAAGGAGGTGGTGTCGAAAGATGTATGACATCCTTCTACAATCAATTTGTGACCAAAGATGAATAACCTATCATCTGAAATTTTTTGCCCTTTGCACTTCAAATACACTTGAATAAGGTTGTAAAAGTATCCCTGGTGTGCTTTACGTACATTAATGCAGTTAGTAAAATAGTCTTAATTCTAAGTTCTTTGGGGCAGGGACATATACTGTACCCATGTTAGAACCCGTTTCAGCTCAGGCTTGGAAAGTTAAGGGACCAAACTCTAATCTTGACTTGAACCATTTAGTCGGGCTATTTTATACTGGAATATACACAAGCCTTCCAGGGCACAAGAATTACAAATGTTGAGCCAATGATGGTTCCATTTGCTAATTTACTAGAACAACTCTTAATGTTTCAAACATTTCCCCTGGGAACCACTACCAGACAGTTAACTAGCTTGATTTACTAGATCCTTCTGTAGGGTGCTATAGAGGACTCTCTCATTTGTTTTGCATATTCATTCAGCGACAGTCTCTATCCCCTCAGAACCATTTTATGATGCTTACCCTGGCATTCATTGAAGATCCTGCTTTGTCCAATATGGGCTGAATTCTCTCATCCAGAAACTTGGCATGGTTTCCAATCCACATGAGTACCTGGGTCAGGTACCACTCGGGCTATGAGGAGGAAGGGTAAGACAAATAAAAATATTATACGGCGGACTTCCAAACCACAGACTTTTAGAGAAAGATGCACAATTATCATCCTCCTTAACACTAATAGCAGTATCAATTTTGATGGTTTTTGGCATTTTGTTTTGTTATTTTTAAATTGTATATGTTTGGTTGTAATTTACCTTGTTTAAAGGCAGAAGATACACTATAACCTCAGTCTAAATCAGGGGTGGGCAACCCTGGTCTATGAGGGTCAAGATTTCCACAATGAATATGTATGAGATTAATCTGCATGTACTGTTTGTACTGAATTGCCCTTTTATACAGTTCTCAATCAGGGTTTCAGCCACTTCATAGCACAGAGATGGTTCTGGCTTTGTTGTTGGACCATTTATATATCTTACTCAGTAGAGGGCAAGGGGCACTGATATTACAATTCGATCTAAGCACTACTTCTGATCTAGTGGATCATGTGTTACTGTTAAATTGCTTAGATATAACTGGTATTTCTGGAATGGTGTATCATTGGTTTGAGAGTTTTATGCGATCTCGCAGGTGTGTTTTGGCGATATTCTTTCTGAAATGTGGAGTAATCTTTGTGGTGTCCCACAAGGCTCTCTGCTTTCCCCCAATTACTATTCAATGTTTATCTAGCTTCCTTGGTTACTAGATTGACTGGTTTAGATATTAAACATTTCAGTTATGCTGATGATATAACTGTTGTTCTCCCTGTGTCATCTGTACCGTTCTCTGAGCTTTTGATTGGATTAGAGAATTTAAGATGAAACTTATTCCAGAGAAACCTAAATTATTTTTTGCCACTCCCACTAAGCACACTAAAGATAATTTGAAATTGAATGGTATCATATATCCTATAAATCAAGCAATTAAAATTCTAGAAATGCATTTACACAGAACGCTAACAATGTTTTAAAAAGGTTTGGATAATTTCCTAAGAGACATCCATTGGCCATTATTGAGATGGCTTGGGGAAATCTACTGCTTATTCCTAGAATAAGCAGCATAAAATCTGTTTTACTACTTGAAATCTAGCTAGGTATTTGGGACCTGGGTTGGCCACTCTTGGAAATAGGATATTGGGCATGATGGGCTTTCAGTCTGTCCCAGTATGGAAATTCTTATGTTCTTATGTGCCCAGACTGAGGCAGTAGCTTGTAAGAGTTTTTTGTACTTTGAAGAAGCTTCAATAAATTAGATCATATATTGATGTTGCTTCATTTTAGTTGTTAGTTCAATTATTAATTATGAGCATTTTAGATTAATGTAATTATTTTGCAGGCCAGCAAAAGCATTTGTGCAAACTCTGTATTATTCAAAACACAGCTGCATGCTTGATTTTTAATTTTAAAAAATCCAATCATTTCACACCTTATTATTGTAAACTGCACTGGCTTCCTGTGGAAGCCAGGGTGGTCTTCAAATTTTGATGTATTTGTTATAAGGTGTTGCATAGCATAGCACCAGGGTACCTTGTTGACCGATTTCAGTTTGCCATTTCAAGACGTTCTTTGCGGAGGCCAACTGTGTTTGATCTTCTCTCCATGAAAGGTAGTCTTTCTAAAACTTATCTTCACTGACAGTTTTCCTACCAAGCTGCAATTTGGGAAAGGGATTTAGGACCTTTATTATTTAGTGTAAGTTCTTATTCCCATTTTAGGAAATTAATGAAAACTTTTTTGTGTGTTAAATATTTGATTGAATGATATTACGTAATTTGCTGCTGTTGTACAGTTTTTCTTTGAATTGTTAGCCGCATTGAACTTTTAAGGTATCGAGGGTTATAAATAAAATTTTATGCTCTCTCATATATATTCATTGTGGAAATCTTGAAAAGCTGACTAGGTTGTGGTCCTCATGGACCACTGGCCACCCCTGCTCTATCACTCTATCACTCTTTTCCCCTAAAGACTGAAGGGCCAATGCACACAGCTTAGCTCAGCTTTTACAGACAATTCTGTGCACTACTGGGAGTGCCCTGTGTTAAAAAGAGTTGTGTGCATGAGCTAACTGTGCATAGCCCATTTAAATGCCCTAATCATGAAAAAAATGGTTATTAAATGCAGATGCAGAAAACTGCACAGAAGTCTGAAAAGCTGCATGCAGGGTTTTGTAACACTAGGACTTTAACACAAGGCTTCAAAACGATTCAAAGTTTAGATCCTTTTTCTGCAATCAGTATTAGTGAAGATTTCATACCTGTTTTTAAGAATTTAAAAATAGCCTTACTGGATGAGACCAATAGTCCATCTAGCCCAGTATCCCACCTTCACGGAGGCCAAACCAAGTCACAAGTACCTGGCAAAAATCCAAATAGTAGCAGCATTCCATGCTACCAATCCAGGGCAAGCAGTGGCTTCTCCCATATCTGTCCAGGAACCTGTCCAAACCTTTTTTAAAGCCAGCAACATTAACCACGCTCTTACCACATCCTCTGGCAACGCATTCCACAGCTTAACTATTCTCTCAGTGAAAAAATATTTCCTCCTATTGGTTTTAAAAGATTCTCCCTGAAACTTCATTGTGGCTTGTCTCCTAGTCTTTGAAATTTTTGATGGAGTAAATAAATCGATCCACCTGTACCCATTCTACACTATTCAGGATTTTGGACACTTTGTTCATATCTTCCCTCAGCCGTCTCTTTTCCAAGCTGAAAAGCCCTATCCTCTTTAGTCTTTCCTCATACGACAGGAGTTCCATCCCCTTTATCATCTTGGTCGCTCTTCTTTTTACCATACTCATACAAGATTTTTTCTGACTTCACTGAAGGGGATGGGACAAAAAAAAAAGATAAAGATGAGAAGTGGAGGATGGAGTTTGTGCTGGAGTAAAGCGTAAAGTACTGGACTGCTGACAAAATTTACTGCAATAAAAATAATGTGAGGAATAATCATGTTTATGCACAGAATAGCATTCCAGCACATGCATAGATGTTTATCAGTGTACATTATCACCCTCATCCTATATATGGTGCTCAAAACTGCATGTACCCAATTTGCACATATAACTTAACTGATAAATAAAGCAATTAATGCCAATAACTGGCGCAGGTATCCACATGCAAATCCAAAGGGGGCGTGGCCATGGGTTTGATCAGGGAGTTCCTGGAATTTGCACACATTGTTGAATTTGGGAGCTTTCAGTTGGTGTAAAATCATACCCAAAATTTGCCGTGGATTCTGGCACCAAACACTATTCTAAAAATGGTACCTAACAGCGTTTATAGGACAGCGCTTAGAGTTAATTTTTTAATTTTATTCAGCACCCAAATTTGGGCACATTTTATGGAGCTGAGCGTGTCTGTGCTGAAATGCTATTCTGTGAACAAATATTGGATTTATAAAAATTGAATGCAAGGAAGAGCATTCCAGCAAATGTGTGGATGTCTGTACATTCAACCGAGCGCTAATACAATTTTTGGGGGTGTAATATATAACTTCTGCTAGCTCAGACCTGCGGGCACATGCATCTGCTACACTCTCCCTGTTAACACACATTTGGCTCCTACTGCTTTCTGCAATCAGAGAGAGATTTCTGGGTTTACAGAATTCAGCGTTTCAGTTTTTATATCCTTAGATCAGGCCTTCTCAAATCTTCTTTAGGATCAAGGAGAAAGAACTCTCTGCTGCTGACAACTACCCAGTCATGCCCACCAAAGAGTGCAAAAGGGCAAAGATTGATGAGAATAGAAATGACATTGATTTCTCCCATTTAACATCTTTTATACCTCCTTTAAGACCTATTATAAACGGAGGATGTTTTCTCATTCTGTATCTATAGACCAAAAAAAGCCTTGGAAGTCAATCCATCATCTCCTTCTCACAATGCATTGTCAATACTGCGCTTCCCATATCAGGGAGGCACCAGCAAAGAGAAATATCTTCATTAAAGACTAGCCTTTTTGTGTTGCTAATATTTTATATTTGTAAATCACTTTAATATCAGTATAGTAAGTTAATAAAACAAAACAAAAAAAAACCCATGGCTATCACCTGGGCCTGGATCCCCAGCAGTCTCTTTCCTTCTTAATCTAATCTAATCTAATCTAATCCTTAGGTTTGTATACCGCATCATCTCCACGTTCGTAGAGCTCGACGCGGTTTACAGTAGGAGAAATAGGAAGGAACTACAACAGAGAGTTAGAGGTAGAAGTGGGAAGAAAATTTACAGGACTTGGGATGCCAAGATATAAGAGTTTCCTTGATTCCTAAGTTGGAGGGAGACTTACATTAATCCTTCTAGCAGTCCTCAATCTCTCATCTCCAGCAGGTTCAGCTATTCCACAGCTCACCATCACTCCCACGTTTCACCCAGCCTCCTTCCCTTGATGGCTTGGGTTAACACAATGGCTGCTCCTTTCAAGGTAACACTACTTGGCTTAGAAAGTTTGAGCCCCATGGTATCTCAAGTCCCACCAGACAGACCACTGTGGACAGTTCAGGAACCATACAACTCAAACTCAAACCAAAGGGGAAAGCAATAGCTAAAGCGGGCCAAAACCAATTCTGGTGCCATAGGGAAATGTTTGGTCACCGTGATGACCTGGCAACCAGGATTCGTCAAGCAAGTGGAAAGGTCAAGAGAAAGCTGTCAGGCCACAACCACCTGAAAGAAAAATTCCTACAAATGCTGTTGTAAAAATCCACACCTTGCTTAAAACATTTGTCTGCCTGTTTCCTGTAAAATGGTATCTGAATCTCTTCTGGAGAGGGGAAAGCATGATCTGCACAGGCAGGAGAACAGGAGGAGAAGCAGGAAGAGCATATTTTTCTGGCAGCTGTTTTGGTTTTGTAAGTAGTTCATCTCTATTTCTGAGAGTCAAAGGAAAAAATCATTTAAATATAGTCCACAGAAATCAATTTACAGAAGACCATTAAGAACGAAGTACCTAACTCAACACAATAGGGACGTGTAATCACCTTACCTTTTGAAATGGAAACCAGACCACCAAAAAAACCTAAATTCTCAAAAAGGAACAGGCAGGCACAATTTCTGATTAGAAACTAGATTTTTTTTTTTTTTTTTGCTTAAAAGCAAAGATGTAGAAGATTTACAAACCTAGGAGCCCTTTTACTAAAGCTGCGGGAAAAGTGGTTGTAGCATGCCTCTTATATGGGTCTTTCCTATGCACCAAGGCCACTTGTACTCAGCCGGAAAATGGTGCACTTTCTCATTTTCTGAATTAATGGCCATGGGCTAATTTTGCCATTAGCGTGCGGCCATTAAAAAAAAGTTACCAATTAAGCCCCTACTGCCACCTATTTTTTAAGTGGTAAGGGCCCCTTTGCTAATCGATCAGCATGTGACAACTGTTTATTGTTTCTTAGAAGCTTCTATATCGCTACTATTGACTAGGGAGTCAATTATGAGCTTCAGTAAAGGTGTTATAATACATGAGATACATATATGTGTATCTTACCTATTTATACCATCTATATACGTATATTATAGTTACTGTTTCTGTATTGTCATATACTCGTCTTTCTTTGTATTATTTGTGAGTTCACCCTTTTGTGTTCCATGTGTGTGTGGGGGGTAGCCTGCTGTTTCTCCATGTTGCTATTCAATGCTTCGCACGCCAATTCGCATTGTGATGCCTACTCTCCAACCTCTAATACGTCCCTTAGAGGAAATTTAAAAAATATTTTTTTTTAATGTGCGTGTATGCGTGCAAAAGGGCAAAGTTACTTTGGGATGCCAGCACATGTCCCGCAGTAAGCTTTTTTTAATGTACGGCAAGCGCATATTAGCACGTATTGAAGTTTACTAATAGGATCCCCTAGATCAGGGGTAGGGAACTCCGGTCCTCGAGAAATGTATTCCAGTCGGGTTTTCAGGATTTCCCCAATGAATATGCATGACATCTATGTGCATGCACTGCTTTCAAAGCATAGTCAGTGGGGAAATCCTGAAAACCCGACTGGAATACGGCTCTCGAGGACCGGAGTTCCCTACCCCTGCCCTAGATTATTATTAGCTGCATGAGACAACTGGATAGTGTGAATCTTGGTGTCAGGTCAAAAGCGTGCCGGGACAAAGGCGCGAGCAGACAACTGAGCGCAGCGCGGAGGCGCGCGCCGAAGAAAAAGACTGTTTTTAGGGGCTACGACGGGGGGTATGGGGGAAACCCCCCCACTTTACTTAATACAGATCGCGCTGCGTTGTGGGGGGTTGTAACCCCCCACATTTTACTGAAAACTTAACTTTTTCCTTGTTTTTAGGGAAAAAGTTACGTTTTCACTAAAATGTGGGGGGTTACAACCCCCGAAACCCCCCCAACACCGCCGCGATATGTATTAAGTAAAGTGGGGGGGGCTCCCCAACAAACCCCCCGTCACAGCCCCTAAAAACAGTCTTTTTCTTCGGCGCGCGCCTCCATCTTGCGCTCAGTTGTCGGCGCGCGCCTTTGTCTTCCGCATTACTGACTATGAACCGTGAATCTTAGGCCCCCTGCAATGTATTGTGTGTACAAACACAAAATTTCCTTTGTGCCTTACCTAGATGCAACTAGAGATATTGAGGAAGGGTTCACAAAAATATTTAAGATATGTAACTATAGCAATGAAATATGTTTAACGCTACAGACTCAAGTTAGCAAATCACTTAAATGCATTACATTATAGTATATTTCTTTCTTTCTAAACCTGAGGCACAATGCAACAACAACAATTATGTGAAGAACAAATAAAAATGCAATAACATTAACATGAAAACATGCTGCCTTGAACTAGGCTAAGACCATAAACTTCTCAGAAGCACAGGATTTGAATAATGACTGCATATGTCCCAAGTCCAGAAACACTAAGACATTCTAAGTTATAAATATTATTTTAAGTGTGCAGATCATCCCTTCTTAATGCCAAACTTTTATATCAGAGTCACCTTCAAATGAAGGCTGAAAACCACAGCAAGTTATGCACAGAAAGCAAAAGGTTTTACATGCTCATGTACTGCCACTTACAGTGCTCCCTTGTGCGTGGTTTTATAAGTGGCAGCTTCAAAACTACTCCCCCCCCCTTTTTACAAAACCACGACAGCGGTTTTTAGTGCAAGCAAGCCGGGGCACTGAATGTTCTTCACTGCTCCCGATGCTTATGAGAACTCTCTGAGCGCCCAGAGCAGTGCAGAGCGTCGCATTTGCTGCACCAAGACTCGTTATCAAGGCTTTGTAAAGGGGGCCAAAAAGAGGTGTTTTCAAATAGGGAGGGGTGGAGGAAACAATTGACTGATGTCTTCACCATGATCTACAACTGTTTAAAAAAATATATTTTTCTATAGTTCCAATCGATTTTATGTTGAAATCTTTTTAATCGATATAATGCACTCTTAATCTATAGATTCAATAAGCATTCATTCATAAATGACCTTCTCTTTAACTCTTTCCTCCTTAGAAACCAGTCATCAGAATGCTAACTCGATCCTCAGATGCACCACTCCACGTTCAAACTGATTTCATTACGTTAAGCTTGATGTGCATTATCTTCACCGGATCAACTTTGTATATTAATTTATCATTTTTTTATTATATACTAATTATAAACTAAGTTATATATTTCAGTTATATAACTAAGTAATATATTTAAATATTTATTAAAGAATTAAAATATAGAAAGTTTATAATCTGAGGATCGAGTTAGCATTCTGATGACTGGTTTCTAAGGAGGAACAAGTTAAAGAGAAGGAAATCTTTTTAATAACATGGAATGACTGAAATTCCAACAGAACTCAGAATAACTAATATAGAACGTTCAGTGCAACATACAAGTAGTTCCAACCACTTCCATTTTTCAAAGCCTACCCTCCTATGCCCACAGTCCAGGCCAACTATGCTACTAGAGTCTTCCATGCCACTGCCTAAGCCTGCCTTTTACCCTTCTATTTCTCCTCTCCTCTCCCCGAAATAGAGGACTAACTCAGTGAGCTCATTCATTCCCTCACACTTGCATCTAAAGTGTTCAAAATGAAAACTGTAGGCTGCTCTTATCAATTTTATATATTCTTTAAAAATGTACTTCTCTTATAATTGAGGTGTTTGTTTGTTTTTAAAGAAGGATACGAGGTCTGTAATTTCAGTAGCTGACAGAAAAGCACCTCCAGGTTACTGTACAACTCTGAAGCACTGGCTGGTGAAGACAAGACAGAAGTCTGGGACTGCACTGGCCCAATAAATGGCCAGTGAAGTTGATTTAATATATCCTGAAAATCACTGCAATAAAAAAATTCACAACACATGAAATAGTATCAAGTGGCAAAATAATAAAAAAAGAAACCTATCAGGTTCTATTGCACTCTATACCTTGTTAGTTTATCCTTTAAGATTTTATGCCAGAATTTCACAGTAGACCTCATAAATCTTAACAGATGAGAACAAGATGACTCTTGAAGTTTAATGTCCAGTTCTGCCATGTATACCAGCGTATTAGCTGCCTCAGGGACATTATTGGTCATCAGGTATTGCTGAATACTGTCACTAAAGAAACACATTGTTTAAGTATGCAATTATCTGATCAAGTATGTCTACTAAAAATTAATCAATTTTGCGGGAGATATATAAAAGTTTAAAAAAGGACAAATTATGTCTTTACCTGATCATTTTCTTTTCTTTAGTCAATGATACACCCTATCCCTTCCTACAAGCAGGTGGAGATAGAGAAAACTGAATTCTGCCAGTGACATTTATTTATCCCATCCTCCCCAAAGAGCCCAGGACAGGTCAACAGAAACAATATACAGTTAACATGTTACAATTTGCCATAGTTACAGTACAAATTTTTTCAGGTACAAGTTTTTATCCTAACTCGACACTTATTAAGGATCTAATAATATACAGTTTACAGGTTAAAATTAGTTATAGAGCTCCTTTTACTAAGCTGCGAAAGCGTTTTTAGCTCACGCTAAACCCATGCTATGCAGCTAGAACTAACGCCAGCTCAATGCTGGCATTAGCGTCTAGCGTGCACCACAATTTAGCACGCGCTAAAACCACTATCACAGCTTAGTAAAAGGAGCCCATAGTTACAGTACAAGATTTTTCAATATCAGTTTTTATTCTAACACGACACATATCGAGGATCTTGTATCAATATACATTTCTTTGTAATCTATTGGTCGTGGGCTGGAGAGTTAGGCGAATAGGTATGTTTTTATTGCTTTCCTAAAGGTTTAGGAGACCTTCAAGAGATCTAATCTGTGGGGGCAGTTGATTTCAGTGGCTCGGTATGAAGTGGGAGTAGGAACATCGTTTGGTAGTTTGCAGTTGAAGGGCATGGTCAGGGGGCGTTTTGAGGCTTATTTCATCTTGGGAGCAAAGGGACCTATTTGGTACGTATGGAGGAAGCTATCCTGGCGCCATGTTGTGCAAGGAATTGAACGCTAGCATCAGGCCCTTAAAGACATCAACAGCATAAGATAGAGTGCTCTCTGGAACAATCCAATATGCATCTGCCCAAGCAACAACAAGTCGCTTTGTAATGCACCCATACCTCATCAACCACTGCAGCTGCAATGATAATCAAGGGAACAAAACACCACACTCGCTATCCTGCATATACCAGGATAAAGTCATATCAAGGGAACCTGTATGGCTGCCAATCACAAAATTAAGTTCTCTCTTTTTTTTGGAAGCACTGAAAAAGTAATACAAAACACACCGAGAACTCAGGGCCAAGATCCTCTATGGGTGGGCATTCAGAACAGTGTTGGTAACTTTAAAGAAAATAAAATTAAGATCAGCTAAAACATAATTTCTCCTTCCTTAGCATTAGTTCCACTGTTCTGAACAAGATGTACCAAAGCAGGATTATTGGGCAGGGAAAGAAAGGCTCCCTGAATGATGGCTCTGCCAAAGTCCAGGTGAGCACTGGCTACCTTGTTCGATCAGTAGTGCTTAGCAAAGGAATGAAACAACAACAAGGTTGCCGCACCTCAAATCTCCTCAGGGTATACCACCTAGGTCTCCACCTAGGAAGTGCCCTGAGTCCTAGTAGAGTGGGTAGCCCCTGAGGCACCAGATGATTCTTGCTAAAGTAAGTGGACTCAATAACCGCCTTAATCCACCTCACAACAGAGGCCTTCAAGGCTCCCTGGCCCTTATGAGGTCCATGGAAAGATACAAACAGATGGTCTGAGAGACGAAACTTGTTTGTCTCCTTGGACATACCCAAGTAGAATGGAATGGAGACACTACCTTCAGAAGAAAGAATGGTACTGTGTGCAAGGTCATGGAATCCTCCAAAAAGAGATAGGGATGCTGACCTGACAGGGACTGCAATTCTGAGACCCTCCTAACAGAGGTGATGGCCACCAAAAATAGCATCTTTAGGGTAAGATTCTCTATGGAAGCTCAAATTGAGCCTTAGACAGCGCCTGGACTACCAGATTGAGGTCCCAATTCCTCAGAAATGGAGGGGCGTTTCTTTTTGAGAATCACCCAGGGAGGTCATTTTAATATTAATGACCTCGTTATGCTTCAGTTTTAATATTAATTACCTCATTGTATTACATTTGCTTAGTACAATTAGAAGCTGCTAAAAAGCAAGGAAAAAGAGAACAGCGAGCTGTTTTAGTAGTAATCGGGCAGTAAAATACATGCATTTAACAATAGATTAATAGCGCCATTGTTAAATGCACAGTGACTTTAGAGAATCTGGCGCATAATTTTTTCTTAATTGTAAGAGTTGGGAATTTATGGTAATGTCTGAAGTTGGATATTATTCCAATAAGATTAAAGCAAAAGAATAAGGAAAAGTAGCAGCCATGAAATTCCTAGTTGTAAAGGATAAAAGCCTAACAGGTGGGTAGTAATGTTGCACTTGATAATTGAAGGCATTTTGGCTATTAGATACAGGATCCAGCTATCCATGAGGCTTTTTTGTTTCATTCTGCTCTTGAAGCAATGTTAGTGACTATAGTGCCATTCTATCCACATGATCACTTTTTGAATCAGTTTTTGGCGTGCTAATGTTATCTGGTGGTTCTCTAAGGGCTGCTAAAGTGCCTTTTTTCATCAAGTATTTATCTTTCACATGTGCAAATGGTTATTCATGTGAAGTGGAGTTTTTTGCCATATGAAGCATAACTGAGGCTTTTTCGCCACTTCTTTTTTGGTTTTCTATTTGTGACTGAGTGAGTGTAGTGTGTATGTGGCCTTGCAGTATCGTAGAATCCCTGGCTTGCTCCCTATAGGGTATTGATTGAGTTCAAAGAGTGTTTGTACGTGCCCTTTTCCTGAGTTGTGACAGGAGTCTGTTGTATCACTTAAACTCCCAGGCAGATTAAATTAATTTTAAGAACTTGCATTCTGCCTTTTTCAAAATTACTGGAACAAACTTAACCCTCCTTTCACAAAAGCATAGTGTGACTTTTAGAGCCAGGAGCGGCAGTAACAACTCAGACACTCATAGGAATTCTATGAGTGTTGGAGCTGTTACCGCCGAGACCAGCACTAAAAACCACACTATGCTTTTGTAAAAGGTGGGGGGTTTAGCTCAAAGTCAAATACATCTGATCTAATGAAAAACAAGAAGTTAAACTGACTAGAACAGTATAAAAACAATTAGAAAAATCACTCCTCCCCCAGTCCCTCACTATACCTTAATTCTTCTATTTGTGAAATCCACTTTAAGTAAGAAAGGTATCGTTCAGCTTCTTCTATTTGGACAATCAATGTACTAAGATCCTTCATCCATGGTTCAGCAGTCAACATGTGATTACTGATTGACTTTGACAAAAGAATTTCTTCCTCCACGAGATGATTTAGAAACTTTTTGGAGTCCTCTGCATTCTTTAAAGCATCTTGAATCCTCTTAGGGACTTCAGATGAAACTGCGAGAACCTAACAAAAACATGAAGCAATTCTGATCAAACAAAAAAAAGATATAAAAAGGACACCACTATTACTGGTATCTATGCTGATAACTTGGTGACTTCCTAATACATAAAAATGCTAGAACTGGAAACTATCAGCTAACTAGATACCTCCTACCCCAACCCTGAATAGGGACCTTAAAACTTTCCCAATCCTGCCCATTAACACTATAACTTTAAATCCAGTCCTGACTGAGTGTCCTTTTGCAATCATTCTGAAAGGGAAAGATATGATTCTTATGATTGGAATATTGCTTTACAGAGTGTGTAAAGAGTAATTCTATAACAGGTCATCTAGGTTAAAAGAGCAAGAAAACATCAATTTTGAGGCTATTTCATTAAGATACATTTATGTATTTTATGAAAAAGCCTCATAAAACCTGCACAATCTCGGCTAAAATGCACACCCATGCATCTACATCTGCTTGGAGCTGATATAAACGTGCACAGGTTAAAATACAAGTGTAAATGTTTATAATATGCATAATTTTATGGCTCACCCTGTGCTCTACCCAAACTACACTATACTCATAACACACCTACAGGTATCTCATGTAAAAGTAGGGGTCTCATTGTACTTTTATTTATTTATTTAAAAATGTATATACCGCATACAACTATGTGGTTTCCATATGACATACATAGAATCTTGTTTCCCTCCAATTATCACGTATAACATAGACATATTGAGACAACATCGTTAATCATCCTTGTTATAATAGGGATAAAGCACAAATTAAACCAATTCAGAAGTACAAACAAGCTTTAAATCATACTTCAATGTCAGAAAAAAAACCAATAACCTGTGAAGTAGTTTTAAAAGAATATTTAGGTACCAAAAAAATCTTTTATAAAATTAACCCCACAATGTTTAATCACTACTCTTTGAAGGAGACTTGGGGGTAATAGTGGATAAGACAATGAAGCCGTCAGCACAGTGCGCAGTTGCCGCTAAGAGAGCGAATAGAATGCTAGGTATAATCAAGAAGGGTATTACAACCAGATTGAAAGAAGTTGTCCTGTCATTGTATCGGGTGATGGCATGTCCGCATCTGGAGTACTGCGTCCAATATTGGTCGCCGTACCTTAAGAAGGATATGGCGATACTCGAGAGGGTTCAGAGAACAGCGACACATTTGATAAAGGGTATGGAAAACCTTTCATACACTGAGAGACTGGAGAAACTGGGGCTCTTTTCCCTGGAGAAGAGGAGAATTAGAGGAGATATGATAGAGACTTACAAGATCATGAAGGGCATAAAAAAAGTAGATAGGGACAGGTTCCTCAAACTTTCGAAAATTACAAGAACGAGAGGGCATTTGGAAAAGTTGAAAGGGGACAGATTCAAAACCAATGCTAGGAAGTTTTTCTTCAACCAATGGATAATGGACACCTGGAATGCGCTTCCAGACGGCGTGATAGGACAGAGTATGGTATTAGGGTTCAAGAAGGGATTGGACAATTTTCTGAAGGAAAAGGGGATAGAGGGCACAGATAGAGGACTACTACACAGGTCCTGGACCTGTTGGGCACGATGGACCTCTGGTCTGACCCAGCAGAGGCACTTCTTATGTTCTTATGTAGTCAAGACAGACAGGATACAAACAATTTAAAAAACATCAATTTGATTTTATTCACTGTAACGTGGAGGCAGTTTTGTGTTTCTTTTCTTTTATTATTATTCTGTTGTATACTAACAAGAACTTTGCAGATAGTGTGGTATAAAGTTTGAGGAGTGGAGAAGTAGCCTAATGATTAAAGCAGAGGGCTGAGAACTTGGGGAATTGGGTTCAATTCCCACTGCAGTTGCTTGTGACCCTTGGCAAGTCACCTAACCCTCCATTGCCCCAGATACAAAACTTAGATTGTGAGGCTATTAGGGACAGAAGTACCTACATACCATAAACTGCTTTAATTGTACCCATAGAAGGGACAGGGGAAAGGGATTGGGACTTGTGTACCACCACCTTTTTGTAGTTTTACAACCACACACACAGTAGCTTACTTACAGGTACTTCAAGCATTTTCCTTATCTGTCCCGGTGGGCTCACAATCTATCCAATGTACTTGGGGCAGTAGAGAATTAGGTGACTTGCCCAGGGTCACAAGTAGGAATGCGAGGTTTGAACCTACAACCTCAGAGTGCTGAGGTTGTAGCTCTAAAACCACTATGGCACAAAAGTAGGATATTAAGTCCATGAAAATAAATAAATAAAAATTAGAGTTAAGGAAGTTTAGGAACTTGCCTCAATAATCTTTCTAGTAAATAGGTACATCATTCCTGAACCTATGGGTAGTCAATCCCTGATCACGAGATCCTGTGTAGGGAGCCTCATTTACATTTTTCTGCTCTGTCTCCCATCCTTTTGGGTTGTCCTTCAATTCCTCAGTTTGTATCAAAGCAGATGGTCAGGAGCAGTGTAGGTTTGAACCCACAACTTCAGGGTGCTGAGGCTGTAGCTTTAGCCACTGTGCCACTGCATTGCTTATAATAGAGATGATAATAATGTATTCTTTGCTACACAGAAGTGTTTGAGATAGATATTTCCTTGATTAATATCTGCAGACCCAGTCAGATATCAGTAATATTGCAATCTAGCCTTCTTTGAAGGAACTTTTCAATCAGACTGAGCAATTCATTTTCTGCCAATCCATTAAAAAAGGGAGGGGGGAAAGTGTGGCACAGTGGTTAAAGCTACAAACTCAGCACCCTGAGATTATGGGTTCAAACCCACACTGCTCTCTGTGACAGTCACCTAATCCCTTCCCCCCTTTGCCCCAAGTACATTAGATAAATTGTGAGCCCACTGGGACAGACAGGAAAAAATGCTTGAGTACCTGAATAAATTAATTTAAACCATTCTGAGGTCTCCTGGGGGAAAAGTATAGAAAATTGAATGAATAAATAAATTGTAGAGTAAGTTGCATTCATTGTACTTATGTTACTTTCACTCAAAAAGTATTATGTTAAGCAATAACTTTGTTACTTAGGCAATTTTTAATGTATTCTTCACTATACTTTTACTTAATTATTTTTACTTTAGTACTTTGAATAATCATTAGTTTTTCTAAAACGCACCATGATATACAAACACAAAGAGCACTTATTATACAGTCCAATCCAGCCACTATTTTTTTTTGAAAACCGATGCACAATGGTTAAAAAAAAAAGATAAAATAATTTCTAATTGTTCGCCAGTTATCAATGCAGTCAACAGCTATTTTAAATCCTATCACCAATTGTATTAGCCATATTTTCTATTGAAATAGTATCCTTTTACAAACGTCTTTACCTTTAACACTCGGTACTGGGCTGGTAGGTAACTAAAGCTTTGTTTTTTAAATCCACAAACTCACTTACTTGCTCCTCGAGTTGTCTATTCTCTTCCGAGAGGGTCTCTATGAGCTTGCCAAGTTTTTTCAAAGACTGCAGATCGTTGCCTACTTCTCTCTCCACCAATTCAGCGACGTACTGAGGGACATCATGGCGACTGCAGTCGCTGCTTTTGCCGACAGCTTGCTGGTCCTCCTCGCGCGCAACATTTGCACCTGCAGCGTTGGCAGCCATGTGCACCCCCCTCCTCCGTCAACAGCTTCCCACCCCCCGCTGTCAACTAGCTAGAACACATCAAACCTCCTCCTCTTCCTCCGCCCCTAACCCGGAAGTAAACCCTACAACTAGCCAGTCAGAGCCCAGCATTTGCTTCTCGCCGGAAGTATGCGGCAACGCGATAAAAAAAAAAAACACTCCAGGGCGAACTCTCTCGTTGTCCCTCGGGACACCTAAGTGAAAATAGCGTTCTGTGCACTGATGGTTGAGGTCGTGGGTGTCTCGTCAGCTCAGCAACCTTGGAGTAATCTTTGACTTACCATTCCTCTTCACAGACTGCCAAACCCTGTGGTTTATTACTCTACGATATCGCTAAAATAACAACAATTTATTATTTCTATAGTGAACATAAGAAATGCCTTCACCGGATCAGACCGAGGTCCATCCTGTCCGGCGATCCGCGCACGCGGCGGCCCATTTAGGTACTCCTTTTTGGAGACCGGGATTCCCCGAATTCCTCAATACAATTCGCCAGAAGGTGTGCATCCAACTTGCGCTTGAAACTCGGAACAGTAGTTTCCGCCACAACTTCCTCCGGGAGAGCATTCCAAACTCCAACTACTCGCTGTGTGAAACAGAACTTCCTAACATTTGTCCTAAACCTGCTGCCACTCAGTTTCAGGCTATGATCCCCTGTGCGTGTCACCTCCGAAAATGTTAGTAATGCTGTTTCCTGGTCTATTTTATGAATCCTTTTAATATTTTAAAGGTCTCTATCAAATCCCCTCTCAATCATGTAAGAGACAGACCCTACTCAGAGAAGCAAATAATCTAATTATTACAGACACAGAGAGGGGGCTAAAAGATGGTAGGGAACTACTGAGGGAATGACAGACTGATATGTTGGTTGGGTTAGTATTGAAATGCAGCTTCAAATAATTGGGGTTCCAGTCTGGCTTTGAATACTGCCAGAGATAGAGCCTGACCCAAGCCAGGGAGGTTGTGTCTTCGCAAAAAGCAAATTCGACCATGTCTCACCGCTTTTGTCCAAGCTCCACTGGCTTCCGATAATCTCCAAAGTCCACTTCAAATGTGCCTGCCTTACTTTCAAGATCCTACATGGCATCCTCCCCCCCCCCCCCCTTTATTCCTCTTTCTTGGAATTCCTCAAACCCCAATTCCACCAGATCCACCCAAAAACAGAAACTCTCCTTTCCCTCTCTAAAAGGCGTCTCCCTTGTAGGAAAACTAGGTTCCTCCATCCCTTTTAGAATCACTGAGCTCTGGAACAACCTTACCTCCCCTCTTAGGAATCTGAGCTCCGTCCAACTCTTCCATAAACATCTGAAAACCTGGTTATTCTCAAAAATGTAACTCTTCCTCCCTCTCTGATTATTCTAGTCCTCTAAATTTCCTCTTCATCCTTCCCTCCTCTGGAGTTCCTTTCTACCCTAACTCCTGTTAACTGTGTCAAGCTTTGCAAATGTAGAGATGATGCGGTATACAAACCTAAGGTTTAGTTTAGTTTCCTTTCTAAGCGCAGTGCCAAGCATAGGCAGCAGAACACTTTTTTGTTTGGGTGGGCCCAAAAGCTCTGGCCCAGACCCACCCAAACTCTGCCCTTAACTCCATCCCCATAATAATAATACTAATTGTAATGCAATGTCTTCTATCCATTTTTCATATACACACAATATAATCTTATTAATACATAATGGTAACCACAAAATTTAAAAAACACAAAGCACATTGTACGCAGAGATAATGTTAATTATAATTTATATTCGGGGGGTTTTCAAAGATGTCAAGGCAAATGACTTTAAAATATGCCATGTCACCTCAGTAACAACTATAGAAAAATAGACAAATACAGTGTTCCCCTGCAGATTTGCGGTCAGCGGTTCGGGTTATTCACAGTATTTTCTGACCTTCAAATGACCGAGCAAGAGAGGGCAGATGGAGCGCCGACAAGTGAAGGAAATCACTCGCTGAATGCCCGACCACCTCTTCCTGTACTAAAGTCGGGCCTTACCAATCAGGAGCTGCGTGTCTCCCTCTCTCTCCCTCCTCTGTTATGATCTTCCATTTCTCTGTTCTTCCTTAGGGTTTCTCCCCCTGTCTGCACCTCTCATAGTCCAGCATCTGCCTCCTGTCTTCCCCCTTTTGTCCAGGCCTCTCTCTCTTCTGCTTACAACCCCCTCCCTCTCTCTTATGATCTCTTTGTTCTTTCTGAGGGTCTCTTCCCCTCTGTCTCTTCTGTCTGCACCTCCCATAGTCCAAAATCTGCCTCCTGTCTTTCCCCTTTGGTCCAGGCCTTTCTCTCTCTCCGTCTTTCTTCTGCTTACACCCCACCCCCGGTCTTTCTCTACCTCTCCCCTTCCTCCCTCCTTCCTATGTCCCCCTGCCTTCCAGCCTTTGTCCCACTTCCTCCCCCGAAGCCAGCCAGCCTGCCTCCCTCCCGCACCAAAGCCTGGCCTACCCACCGCGATTCTTCCTTCCCCCGGTCCGCCACCAAAGCCAGTCTGCCTCCCTAATTTCCTGCCGCACCGAAACCTGGCCTACCCGCCGCTGATTCTTCCTTCTCCCCACATGGTCTGCCGCTGCTGCAACAAAGCCAAGAAGGGAAGAGGCAGGCACGTGCAGCAGTATTGGCCCACAAGCCTTCACCCGTCAATTCATAACTTAACTGCATACAAACAGTCTATAATCATGAAATTCAGCCACAAAAATGTTTGTTAGAGAATCATGTGGCATTATCGTATGACACAGTTTTATTTGGCATGTCTATGAGAGCCAAGAGCCAAATATCTTCCAATAATAATAAACTTTTAATGATTCTGACAGGAGTTGCCATTCAACAAATAACGCATAATTGGAAAAATTGAAATAGACTGAATTATAGTTTTTGGTGGAGATCAGTGTGTCACATATATAAAATGGAAAGAACAGTTCAAAAAGGATATTTTAATAAATTTAAGGATGTGTGGGGGCCATTAATAAATTATTGTAATGAATAGATATCATTTTCCCCTGATTAACATAAATGAAAAAATGGGGAGGGGGTGGGTTTTTGGATTTCATTATTTGTTATGAAGGGATGGAAGAATTTATTATATTATATATATTATTTAATATTATGGTGGGAGGGGAGGGGATAAATTTTATTTATTGAAAATGTTTGTGGAATTTCAAGTGATGTATCAGTCAAATTGTTATTACTTTCTGTGGACTTGATGTTAAACATAAAATGAATAAAGAATTAAAAAAAAAAAAGAAAGTAACTCCAAACGTGGCTAAACTTAGCTTAATCAGAAGGTGCATCCATAGGTTTAGGAATAATCTAAGGAAATACTTTTTTTTTTCAGAGAATATGGTTAAATTAGTTAGGGTTTAAAAGAGGTTTGGATAATTTCCTAAAAGAGAAGTCTGTAGGTCATTATTGAGATGACTTGGGGAAATCCACTGCTTATTCCTAGGATAAGCAGCATAAAATCTGTCTTACTACTTGGGATCTAGCTAGGTACTTGGGACCAGGGTTGGCCACTGTTGGAAACAGGAGGCTGGGTTTGATGGACCTTTGGTGAGTCCCAGGATGGCAATTCTTATGTTCTTCTTAAGTTTAATAATAATAAATAAAAAAAAGGCCATCACAAAGAAAAGACACTTTACACAGCTTTCTGCATATTTATACAATTTATTAATACTAGGCAGAACACATAAACCAGTCTATTATAAAGAGATTAGATTCTTACCTTACTAATATCTTTTCCAGTAAATAAGGTGTGTCATGCTGAATGCTATGGTAATCTCTCCGTACTTGTGAGCTGTGTAGAAGTAATCCACTCCAGCTTTTCAATTCCTCTACCTTCACCAAAGGACTCTGCTGCCCCCTTCAGTTTGTACCAAAGCAGGCAAATAGCTCTATATAGAACCACATGAGAAGGTGGAGTACAAGGAGACTCCCCAACATACAGTTCTGTTCTGAAAAAGTACAACAAATTGTGAACATGGAAATTGAACAATTAAAACATTGGCAAAACATAATAATCAGAAACCTTTATGGAGCTTGAACAGTCCCCCAATATTTCATAACAAAAGATTAATTTTCATACTCGAGGTCTGATTGATATCTAAAAATTTCAGATTGGATTCAAACTTTCAGATTGAGACAATAGGCAGGCGGAGAAATCACAGGACTTGAAGGTGGTGTCTTCCCTTGCTGCCACATTCACTCTGTAAAACTTGGAGAATTATGAAGTGTGGACCAGGTCACTGCCCTACAAATCTCTCTGGGTGAAAATGCCCGAGCTTCCATCCACAAAGAAGCCAGCTTCTAGTCATATGCACCTTCAGTGAGACTGGCAACTGTTTTGTCATAGGCAATGTATGCTATCAAAATGGTCCTGCAAATCCATCTGGAAATGGCATCAGAAGCTGGTCTGCTGCATCGAGCTGATTGGTGAGCACAGATGATCAGATAGTTGGAACTCTAGGTAATGTAGAAGGGCTCTCTTCATATCCAACTTTTTCAGAATCTGGTCCTCCTCTTTCGACCCTGTGGGCTGGAAAGCTGTCAATCTTACTTCTTGATTGACATGGAAAGTCGTCAAAAAGGACGGAACCATGCACATGGAAACGCCTGACTCCGTGATCTTGAGGAAGGGCTCTCTGCACAACAGTGCCTGTAGCTTAGAGACTCTTCTTGTTGATGTAATGGTCATGAGGAAAGCTGTCTTGACTGTGAGATCCATCAAGGATGCCTCCTTAAGAAACTCATACAGAGCCCGACTGAGGCCAAGCAAGACTATATTAAGATTCCAAGGTCTGGTGGTCTGAGCCTTAGTGATCCTTTCAGGAATCTGGCTATGTTCTCGGGCCCTGAAGCAAGAAAGTCCTGCAACTTGGACCTGGAGCAATGCCACTGCAATACCCTTGTCAAGGCCTGCTTGGAGGAAAGTTACCACCACTGAGATTGGAGCAGAGAATGGTTCCACCTTTTCCTTAATGCACCAGTGCTGAAATGTCTTCCATGCTTTAATGTACGCAGATTGTCATAGGCTTCTTGGCTCTGAGGAGAGTAGCAATAACTATCTCTGAGTAGCCTTTGCATGTAATGTAGCACGCTCAAGAGTCATGCCTTAAGAGCAAATGATCCGGATCTTCTATGACCACTGGCTGCTGAGACAGAAAGTCTGGCTGTACCTGTAGTCTGAGACCTGTAACCCTCTGAAGATGCTCTAGGTCTGCATACCACGGTCTGCGTGGTCAATCTGGTGTCATGAGGATGACTTTCCCCAGATGCTTTGCAATTCTGTGGAAAATCTGCCTTATTATGGGTCACAGAGGAAACACGTACAAGAGCTTGTTCTTTGGCCATGGCTGGACCACAGAGTCCAGACTTGCACTTCCGGGCTTGTATCTTTGACTGAAGAAGTGATGCACCTTGTTTCTCACTGTAGCCTTTAGATCAAATGTTGGGCGACCTCACCGAAGAACAATGGATTTGAATGCTGTGGCTGATAGCATCCATTTCCCCAGATCTAGGGTCTGCATGTTGAGGTAATTGGCCTGAACATTGTCCATTCCCACTACATGCGCCACTGAAAGTGCCAGAAGATGTCACTCTGCCCACTGGAACAATAAGTGAGCCTCCAAACTCAGCTGGGTACTCTTGGTGCCTTCTTGTTGATTGACATATGCCACCGCTGTAGCACTATCAGAGAAAACTTGGACTGCCTGATCATCCAGTCTCTTCTCCAGCTCTTGTAACACCAACTAAATAGCCCAGAGCTCCAATCTGTTGATTGACCACTTCCTCTGGGAGGCTGACCAATGCCCCTGGACTGGGCGTCCATTGCAGTGAGCTCCCTAGCCAACAGGCTGACATCAGTAGTCAATCACCCACGAATGTATTCTTGATAACGCCTGTGGGCTGAGCCACCAGTTCATACTGGCTTGGACTTCCGGAGTTCAAAGTAGAGATATCTGAAAGGAGTCTGAATGGGGTGATAACCATGATTGTGAGGCATTCTGAAGAGGCTGCATGTGAGCCTTTGCCCACAGAACCACGTCTGCAATGGCTGCCATGGAACCTAGCACTTGCAGGTAGTGCTACGCAGACGTAACTGGTTAGGCCATCATGTTCATTATCTGGGCACAAAGCTTATGTCTGCGTACAACTGGAAGATAGACACAGCTTTCTGCCATGTTGAAGAAGACTCCAAGGTACTCCAGGGATTGGGATGGGACCAGCTGGCTCTTTTGAAAATTTACTATCCAACCCAGGATCTTCAGAATCCTGAGTTACTGCTTGTTCTACTTCCGAGAACAATGAAGCCCTGATCAGCCAGTCATCCAGATAAGGGTGCACCTTCAAACCTGTTCTGTGGAGATGGGCAGCTATCATTACCATCATCTTGGTAAATATGAGGGTTGCTGTCACCAGACCAAAGAGGAGCGCTGAGAACTGGTAATGATTTTCCAGGACATGAAATCTCAGGAACTTCCTGTGCTCCGGAAAGATAGGAATATTCAGGTAGGCTTCCATCAAATACAGGGAAGCCAGAAATTCCCCCGGCGCCACCACTGCAATGACTGACTGCACTGTTTCCATACGAAAGCTTGGAACTTTCAGTGCCACATTGATGTGCATGAGATTCAGAATTGGTCTCCAATCCTCAGAGTTTTTCTTGGGCACTATGAAGTATACGGAGTATCTGTCCGAGCCCGATTCTTCAGACAGCATGGGCTCTATGGCCTGAAGGTCTACCAGTCTCTGCAATGTTACTAAAATTTTGCTTGCCTTTTCTGGTTGCCCAACCGGGGAGTCCACAAACCAGTTTTTTAAAAGATGGGCAAATTTGAGCTTGTAACTGCTCTGAAAGATCTCCAGCACTCAGTGGTCTGACGAGATCTGCACCCAGGCCTCCATATATCTTCGGGGGAGCGGTTCTGGACCTGGTGTCATTGTGCTTTCTTGGAGGCCAAAACAGGATGAGAATTGGAGGCTTGGTTCCGCCTAGGTTCTGAAAACCTCTGTCTTGATCCCCGATTGAATCTCTGAGCTGAAGTACCTCCTGAATATTGCCAAAAGCATCTGGAGCCACGAAAATTAGACTGATCTAAGCCTTTCGATGTTCACAGTCTGCTGTTAGATAAAGACTTCGGCCAAACGATCTGTCACACTGGCCATTAGATCATCTAGTCTCTTTCTGAACAGCATTTGTCCCTTGCGAGGATGTCTGCTGAGTGTAACCTTGGAGGTGGAATTTCCTGTCCATTGCCTGATCCAGAGTATTCTTCGGACTGAGATAAAATAAGCTGAGACTTTGCTCATGACCCTGATGATGTCATAGAGAACATCAGCTTGTAATCCACCCCTGTTGACAGAAACTGGGGCAAAGGCTCACTGTCCACCAGAGTAAGACCTCACAACCTGGTATGACAAGCACGTGCCACAAAAGAGGCTGCTAAAGCCGCTTTGATTACCAAGGCTAGAGCTTCAAACTGTCTTTTAAGGATCACATCCACTCTGCAATCCTGCATGTCCTTTAACAACACGCTTTCCTTACTTGGTAGGGACGTGCGTTACCTGGGCTACTAAGGAATCCACCTTATGCTGAGCGTACATCTGCTGACACTCCTGTGCCATTGGATACAGCCTAGCCATTGTCTTGGCTACCTTTAAATGAGCCTTCAGGAGCATCCCAATGCTCCTTAACTAACACACTCATATCAGGATGCCAGTGAAAAGACATGGACTGGGCTCTCATGGAGTGGACAGAGCCTGCTAGGAGTCTAACTGTAGCTCCCACAGGGAGTCAGTAATGAGCTCTATTAGAGTTGATGGCTTAAACAGCTGTCATACCATACGGTCAACCCCCTGGTCGAAGGCCATTACTTTATCCTGCGAACTTGCTCCTGTATGTGACCCTGTTTCACCCAGCGTGGAAGGCTGAGACATCCAGAGAGACCCTCCGTCCTTGAGTCTCTTTCAGAAAGATCCACTGGATCCTGGCCTGCCTCTGCTATTGAGGCAGGCACACCCTGGAAGATCAAGTCCCCTCGCATGCCTCCTGGTTTGCTGCTAGACTTCCCCCCTGGGGATCTTTGCCATCAAAATAAGCTATCTATATCAGATTAACAAATTCAGGAGAAAATACAGTATTAGATAGTGCTGAGACCCCTTTAGGTGACTCCACCTTGCATCTCTTGGGCTCCATGGCTTCCATGATCCTATGCTTACGTAAGCCACTGAAGAGATTTTCTCCCAGCACACAGGCCCCTCCCAAGTCTCCTCAGCCCTAGAGAGCCGAAGGGAGGCTAAGTCCAAAACTCCTGCCCCCCCCCCCTTTATACAATGCACAGCACATGGTGCAAGGGCGCTCTTCCGGTGTCCATTCAGCGCAAATTTGGCATGAACTAGGGCAGGGGTAGGCAATTCCAGTCCTCGAGAGCCAGAGCCAGGTCAGGTTTTCAGGATATCCACAATGAATATGTATGAGATGGATTTGCATGCACTGCCTCCTTGAGATGCAAATCTATCTCATGCATATTTATTGTGGATATCCTGAAAACCTGATCTGGCTCTGGCTCCCGAGGACCAGAATTGCCTACCCCTGAATTAGGGGTAAGAGCACCTAAGGACTTAATCCCTACCAGTCTTGAGGCAAAATGAGGTGTTTTGAAAGTTCTGGCCAACTTTGAAAAAAAAAAATTTGGAAATCCAAGATGGCTGCAATGGCAGCATTTTGGCATAAAAAACAGCTCAAAAATAGCTTAACTGAAAACAAAAAAACCCTGAATTTTAGATGTGTGAAAACTAGCCTTTTCAGACCCCCCCCCCCCCACCGATTTTTCTCATAGGCTAAAATAGCCTTACTCACTGTGAAATGTGCTGTGAATGTGCTGCAGTCTGCCTCTGCTCTAAAAGTAGCTGGATCTGGAAGAAGAAATCACTGCTTCAATGGAACTGTTCCTCCAAAGCTGAAATCTTTGGGTTGCTAGTTGGACCAATGTCTGACTGAACCTCAAACCCCCACAGACTTGAGGACATAAGAAAGGGGAAGGCAAAATGTAGCCAGCACCCTGAACAGCCCCGCTGAGCCCCCTGCAGATGCCTAACAGCCTGCGCTGAAATTCTGTGAGTAAGTAGGTGAGCAAAGTTTTGAGGAGTTCGGATCCCAAGCTCCACAATAGTTTTTGTAGGCTGGCCAACAGATACCACAGAGTGATTGGCCTGTCAACTGAAGTCCTCCAGTCTGTTTCTCCTCCACACAGGTAGAGCTTCACAACCCCCTCCCCTGACTCAGGGAACTTTGAGCAATGAAAGCCGCCAAGAGCAGCAAAAAGCACAACAAAAAAAAGAAGAAAGAAATAAACAGAGCAGATTAGAAAGACTCCTTTTGCCTCACGTGCAAAAGTAGAAGCTGAAGGGGGCAGTAGAATCCTTTGAAGGAGGAGGAATTGAAAAGCTGGAATAGATTCCATCTGCACAGCTTGCAAGCATGGGGAGATTACTCTAGTGTTCAGCATGACACACCTATTGCACGGGAATCAGTTTTAAGATACACAATAACAAAATATAACCAGCACTATTTATAATGGCTTTGTCACTCTCCACCACAAGTGCCCTCTTTTTAACTTTGAATAAATTACATTGAAAGAATCTCTATTTTCTGCATGGATAATGTTTCCATAAGTCAGCCAGATGCTTGTTAGATTACCAACTCAAACCAAGCTAGCTATAAATGGGACTTGGAGCTTTCACTTTTAGCTACAGTTTCCCCATGCAATGTAATCCAGTCACTCCAATGGCAGTGAAGGAATGGCCTAGTGCTTAGCATGACAGAGTTCAAAACCTGCTTTTCACTTCACCATCCATGACAGGTAGAAAACCCAGAATGGACAAGGTGAGGCACTGAGAGAGTTGACTCTTGCTTTGGGAGAAGAGGGAGGATCCTAACCCCAAAAGCAATGCTCTCTGCTACTGTGCATTCTGGTTTTGTGAATCTTGGTGGTAAAAAGTTGACCATTCCTGTTGTACCTATCCAGGAATGGTTAAGACTTCCTTCCTTTAGGGGCTGGAAAATACTTCAATATCCTGGTCTCTGTCAACCCAAGCATTACCCCTCATGGTCTACGGACACAGCAGCACTGTATAGTGCCCTGCAGAAGAGTCTTTGAGTTCAGTCATGTCTTCTACAATCTGGGTTAAGTAAGATTAGAGATGCAGCATAAGCCATTCCTGGGAATGAGGAGGGTGGAGTCATAGTCATCATTCAAGGGTGATACCTTATAAAATAGAAGAAAATCCCTGTTGCAAATGATGGCATAAGGCACTAGATTCTAGCCCTAGTTCTAATTGACCTGGAAGTTCAAAGGATCAAGAGACTACTTTTGGGTCCAAAACAAAGTCTGTCCAAGTGGATTGGGAGGTAAAATTCCACTCAAACAATTCCAGAATGTACTTTGACCAATCCTAGTACTGTATCTGTCTCATTGTAAGCAGACACTTTTTTTTAATGGGGCGTTTTGAAAGTCCACAAAAAAATAACTAAAAAATAAAAACTACATCTCAATCAAAATCGTTTCCTTTGTTCCTTTTCTATTTATCCCCAAGGGAAAAATCTACAAAAAGAAATTATGAAAAATAAGTAAAAGCTGAATAGTAATATTCAATATGTAAAAGATAATATGTCTTTTTACAGGTTAGTTAGTCCAATAAAAAAGGTATCACTTGGATTCTGTTTGTTTTATTTCTTTTTATTTTTACATATTATCTTTAAGAGTGGACTATAACACAACTGTCACACTATTTCGCTCAATATATTTTTTAAAAACCCAGTAAAATTCAGACTACTCAAAAACAGCTGCACTTGTTTAAAACCAACCTGTAAAAAGGCATACACAGTTATCCAAATGAACACAAACACAGCTGTGGAAAAACCAGCATCATTCTAAGCCAGAACCTACAGACTGTTTATTTTGTTTTGGTACAAGTTATAAACAGGTCTTATGACCTTCCATTACAAGTAGGCTTTCCATGCTGATCTACTTATTGTAAGATGTTCTGTTCACTTAGTTGATGTTAAGCAAGTTTAATGTTCACTTGGTTTACTATAACAGCTCTACAAATGAGAAGTAAAGCAGCACTTTAATACAGCTAGAGTCAACTATGCTGAAATACTCATGAACATTATAAAGTACCACCCTTCAAGCAAGGAGAACCAAGGATTGGAACATTTAACCCCCCCCCAAAAAAAAAAAAAATAAAAAAATGAAATTTGTGAAAATAACTTTAGAAAAGTGACTCCTGGCTGGACCCAAGAGCAAGACCAGTGTTGCAGTGCAAGAAAACTGGAATAAGAGTTTATCCCAGGACAAGCAGGCAGCATATTCTTAATGCATGGGTGACGTCACCGACGGAGCCCCGGTACGGACACTTTTAACTAGAAAGTTCTAGTTGGCCGCACCGCGCATGCGCGAGTGCCTTCCCGCCCGACGGAGGAGTGCGTGGTCCCCAGTTTCTTCGTTTCCGCGGAGCGAAGACGCATGTTTTTTCAACGGCCGTTGAAAACGAGTTTCCTGCCTTCCCGCTCGCGTAAATTTTTTCGGTTTTTATTCTGTTTCATTTTAGACTCCTTATTTTTACTTTAAAAAAAAAACAAAAAACTCGAGTTTTTTCTATCTTTCTGGCCGGCCCCGGCGGGGCCTGTTGCCACCATACAGGCCTCCGGATTCGATTTTGCGGAGGCCGTGTTTCCCTTCATGCCCCCTCAACCGGGCTTTAAGAAGTGCCAGCGGTGTGCACGCCCGATCTCTCTCACCGACCCGCACAATTGGTGCCTGCAGTGCTTGGGTCCAGAGCATCGGGCTGACACCTGCACCCGCTGTGCTATGCTTAAAAAGCGCACTTTAAAAAATAGGCAGATCCAGCAAAATATTTTGTTCGGTACCGGATCTGCCATGGAACCTGCCGCGACGTCGACGGCACCTCAAAAGTCGGCACCGACTACGTCGACACCACCGGATCCTTCTTCGGGGTCGCTGGGCCCAGGTAAGCCGGCTAAGAAGCCTTCCTCTTCTCTAGAACGCCCTCCTGCCACGGTCGCGACGCCGACCCTTACGGCACCGCACCGACCCCGTAAACGCTCCGCTCCGATCTCGGTGAGTGCCTCGTCATCGGCCTCCTCATCGCCGGAGCGTAGAGCGGCACCTATGGTACCGAAGAAGAAAAAAGCGGTACCGGTGCCCCCCCTGGATGACCGCATCGCGGCCATTCTCCAATCTCAATTACAGGAGCAGCTGCAGCAACAACTACAACTGTTGCCGGCGTTGCTGGCCCCACACCTTCCGGTACAGGACCAGTCCGAGCCTCGCACTGTCCCATCGGTGTTGACCCCCTCGGTACCGATTAATACTTCCATGCCAGTGCTCTCGGCTGAACCACCTACAGTGCATACCCGTGCTGCTGCCAACCCTTCCCGGTCCCAGGAACGACACCGGTCTTCCTCCCCCGGTACCGCCTCAGTGTGCTCAGGCAAGTCTCTCTCAAAGACCCGCCATACCGAGCCTTCCACACCGATATCCCGACGTGCACACCCCGACATCAGGGACCCAGACTTATGGGAAGACTCCCCGCACGGTACCGAGGAGGACGCTTCATCGACCGACGAAGAACCCTCCATGACTGACACCGTTTCCAAACCGGAACAGTCCTCTTTCTCTAAATTCCTTAGGGAGATGTCAGCAGCTCTTTCTATCCCCTTAGAGTCCGACTCTAAAAAGTCTCAGGCTTTCCTCGATGCCCTAGACTTTGAGCAACCTCCCAAGGAATTTCTAAAGTTGCCCGTCCACGACATCTTACGGGAAACTTTTTATAAAAACTGGGAGACTCCCCTCACTGTTCCCGGGGCTCCTCGCAAACTGGATAGCTTGTACCGGGTCATTCCAATCCCTGGGTTTGACAAGCCTCAATTGCCCCACGAATCTCTCCTGGTGGAATCCACCATGAAAAAATCTCAGGGTTCCAATGTATATGCTTCCACCCCTCCTGGCAGAGAGGGAAAAACTATGGATAAATTTGGTAAGCGCCTTTTCCAAAATGCAATGTTAGCCAATAGAGCAAACAATTACACCTTCCACTTCTCCTTCTACATGAAGCATCTGGTGCAACAACTCTCCTCCTTACAGAAATATCTTCCTGAACGTAAGGTCCCCCTCTTCCAGCAGCAAATTTCCAGCCTCCTCCAACTCAGGAAGTTCATGGTTCGCTCCATTTATGACTCGTTTGAGCTGACCTCTCGAGCATCTGCCATGGCTGTTGCTATGCGCCGTTTGGCCTGGCTGAGAGTCTCTGACCTTGACATTAACCACCAAGACCGCCTGGCTAACGCACCTTGTCTGGGTGACGAACTCTTCGGGGAGTCCCTGGACTCGACAACCCAGAAGCTCTCAGCTCACGAGACCAGGTGGGACACTCTGGTCAAACCTAAAAAGAAGACTCCACCTGCTCGCCCCTACAGGCAGCAGTCTTCCTACCAGCGCAGGTTCTCTGCCAGACCTCTCAACCCGTCTCAACAACAGTCTCGCCGACCTCGACAACAGCATCAAACTCAGGCTCACTCTCAGTCTCACCAACCTGCCAAGCCTCTACCTCCGTCAAAACCATCTCAGCCCTTTTGACTCTTTTCTCCAGGGCATAGCCAGTCTCCCACCATCATTGCCTCTTCCTCAGCCTATCGGAGGTCGCCTCCAACTCTTCCTCAGCCGTTGGGAGGTCATCACATCAGACCAATGGGTCTTCAACATCATTTGCCACGGCTATTCTCTCAACTACCAGACTCTTCCACCAGACAATCCTCCCATCGAGTCCGCTTCTCACTCCTCCCAATCTCTCCTCCTCCTGAGGGAGGTCCAATCCCTCCTTCTTCTCAATGACATCGAAGAGGTGCCTTCAGACCAAAGGGGTCAGGGATTCTACTCCCGCTACTTTCTGGTTCCCAAGAAAACAGGAGACCTCCGTCCCATCCTCGATCTCAGGGACCTCAACAAGTGTCTGGTCAAGGAGAAGTTCAGAATGCTCTCCCTTGCCACGCTTTACCCTCTTCTCTCTCAACACGACTGGCTATGTTCCCTAGACCTCAAAGAAGCCTACACTCACATCCCAATCAATCTGACTTCACGTCGCTACCTCCGATTTCAGATACGGCACCGTCATTATCAGTACAAAGTGCTACCCTTTGGCCTCGCATCATCGCCCAGGGTGTTCACCAAGTGCCTTATTGTGGTGGCGGCCTTCCTCAGGTCTCACAACCTCCAGGTGTTCCCCTACTTGGACGATTGGTTGGTGAAAGCACCTACGTCTCCACTTGTGCTGCAAGCCACTCATCACACCATCTCTTTCCTCCATCTCCTGGGGTTCGAGATCAACTACCCAAAGTCGCATCTGCTTCCCACGCAGTGACTTCAGTTCATTGGAGCAGTTCTCGACACCACTCTGATGAGGGCGTTTCTCCCCTCCGACCGACAACGGACCCTGCTCCACCTCTGTCGTCAGGTGCTCCTTCATCACTCCATCCCAGCCTGACAGTTGATGGTCCTCCTGGGCCACATGGCCTCAACGGTCCATGTGCTTCCTCTGGCGCGACTCCACCTCAGGACACCTCAATGGACTCTTGCCAACCAATGTTCTCAGACCATGGATCTTCTTTCTCATCCCATCTCTGTGACATCGTCTCTTCAGCAATCTCTTCACTGGTGGTTGAACTCCTCAAATCTTTCCAGGGGTCTACTCTTTCATCTACCCCCTCACTCCATGATCATAACCACAGATGCCTCCCCCTATGCGTGGGGAGCTCACCTGGAAGATCTTCGCACCCAGGGACTCTGGACCCCTCAGGAGCGTCAACATCACATCAATTTCTGGACCCCTCAGGAGCGTCAACATCACATCAATTTCCTGAAACTCAGAGCCATGTTCTATGCTCTCAAGGCCTTCCAGCACCTTCTCTACCCTCAGGTTCTTCTCCTGTGCACAGACAACCAAGTCGCCATGTACTACATAAACAAGCAAGGCGGCACCGGATCTCCCCTCCTCTGTCAGGAGGCCATCCGCATCTGGACCTGGGCCACGGCCCGCAGTCTCTTCCTCAAGGCTGTCTATATCCAGGGCGAACAAACTCCCTGGCCGACAATCTCAGCCGCATCCTTCAACCTCACGAGTGGACTCTGGATCCTCCCACACTCCGCTCCATCTTTGTTCGCTGGGGCACTCCTCAGGTGGACCTCTTTGCAGCTCCTCACAACCATCAGCTGCCCCAGTTCTGTTCCAGACTCTTCTCTCCTCATTGTCTGGCCCCGGATGCATTCCTGCTCGACTGGACGGATCAGTTCCTCTATGCCTTTCCTCCACTACCTCTGATGTTGCGGACGTTATCCAAACTCCGCAGGGACAGAGCCACCATGATTCTCATCGCTCCTCGGTGGCCTCGCCAACACTGGTTCTCCCTCCTGCTCCAGCTCAGCTCCAGGGAGCCCATTCCTCTTCCTGTGTTTCCTACTCTACTTACACAGTAGCATCAGTCTCTACTACATCCCAATCTGTCCTCGCTCCACCTGACAGCTTGGTTGCTCTCGGGCTGACCTCTCCAGAGAATCTGTCTCAGCCTGTCCGTCGTATTTTGGATGCCTCTAGGAAACCGGCCACCCTCCAGTGTTACCATCAGAAGTGGACCCGGTTCTCCTCTTGGTGTCCTCTTCATCATCATGATCCCACCTCATTAGCGGTGAAAACTGTACTGGACTATTTGCTCTCTCTCTCCGACGCTGGCCTCAAGTCTACCTCAATCAGAGTCCACCTCAGTGCCATCACTGCGTTTCATGAGCCTATCCTCGGAAAACCGCTCACGGCTCATCCCCTGGTTTCCCGGTTCATGAGAGGCCTCTTCAATGTCAAACCACCTCTGAAGCCTCCTCCAGTCGTCTGGGACCTGAATGTGGTTTTATCAGCCCTCATGAAACCTCCGTTTGAGCCTCTTGCCACTACTTCACTCAAATTTCTGACGTGGAAGGTGCTTTTCCTCATTACCATCACCTCTGCCAGGAGGGTTAGTGAACTGCATGCACTGGTTGCCGACCCACCTTTCACTGTTTTTCACCATGACAAGGTGGTTCTGCGTACCCATCCTAAATTCCTTCCCAAGGTGGTCTCGGACTTCCACCTCAACCAATCCATCGTGTTGCCTGTCTTTTTCCCTAAGCCCCATTCTCATCCTGGGGAACAGGCTTTACACACGCTGGACTGTAAGCGTGCCCTTGCATACTACCTTGACCGTACCAGGGCTCACCGCTCGTCTCCTCAGCTCTTTTTGTCCTTCAACCCTAACCGTCTAGGTCACCCTGTCTCTAAACGGACGCTTTCTAACTGGCTTACTGCCTGCATTGCGTTCTGTTATGCTCGGGCCGGTCTCTCACTGGAAGGTGCTGTCACGGCCCACAGGGTCAGAGCTATGGCTGCTTCTGTGGCTTTCCTCCGTTCCATGCCCATCGAGGAAATCTGCAAGGCTGCCACTTGGTCCTCAGTTCACACGTTCACTACTCACTACTGTCTGGATACCTTCTCCAGACGGGATGGACACTTCGGCCAATCTGTGTTACATAATTTATTTTCCTAATGGCCAACCATCCCTCCTCCCTCTCTGTTAGCTTGGAAGTCACCCATGCGTTAAGAATATGCTGCCTGCTTGTCCTGGGATAAAGCACAGTTACTTACCGTAACAGGTGTTATCCAGGGACAGCAGGCAGATATTCTTACGTCCCACCCACCTCCCCGGGTTGGCTTCTTAACTGGCTTATCTTAACTGGGGACCACGCATTCCTCTGTCGGGCGGGAAGGCACTCGCGCATGCGCGGTGCGGCCAACTAGAACTTTCTAGTTAAAAGTGTCCGTACCGGGGCTCCGTCGGTGACGTCACCCATGGGTTAAGAATATCTGCCTGCTGTCCCTGGATAACACCTGTTACGGTAAGTAACTGTGCTCTATGGGCTCAAGCCCCAGGGGGTTGGCAGGGTACAAGCAATAAGCTCAGCCCCAGTATTAATACAGTAACCCCTATTGTAAGATATGAATGTGAACTATTAGCATTATTTCCCTTTGATTCATGAAAGATTGTTATACATATCCAGGAGGGGCAGGGGGGGAGGGCTAGGGTGGGGGAAGGGGATTAAACAGCTGTATATTATTTATTGGTATAGAGTGCAGTATGTTATATTTATTACTTGATTGATTGTTCATATGTTTGCACTATGTATTTGATTTTAAAAATGAATAAAGAATATTAAAAAAAATACAGTTACCCCTACTGATCAAAAGAAATGTCTGACTGACCCACTAAGAGCACATATACCACACAAACAATCTATTTCAGGTGAGGCTCTATAAGAGGTAAAGAGGACAAGATGGCTAATTTTCCTTTGAAAGGCTATATCCCAATGCTACACTGGGAAACATTTTCAACCATTCAGAATTTCAGTGTCTGTATTGAAATGCTATTTTCAATATCCCAAAGAAACAAATTCCTTTACTAAATATTATTTGATTTTAGTTCCATCCTTGGTTAACAAAGCTGCATGTTCATAATGTTTCATACATCAAAAATTCCCTGGCTGTATACCAGTTTCCAAATCAAGTCAGAGCATTTACAAATATCATTTTTTTCTGAAAATGTTTCTGGAAACCACTTAATTGCAAAAAAAAAAAAAAAAAAGGGTTTCCAACCAAAATTATACATAAAAATTTTAATGATAAAAAAATTATTGTTTTTGCATTTTACATCTGATAATTACAAATTCACAAACTAAACATTGTAAAATTCTTCCAAAATGAATCCAAGAGAATGGATTCAGTTCAGCCACAATGTGTTTAGCCGAGTTTGGTTCTTGATACTTGTGTCCATTTTCAACACTTCTCGAATGGCCATTGTTGCATAAGTGGAAGGAGGAAGGGAGAATTCCAACTTCAGGGCTTGATATTTCCCCTCTGTGCCAAAGTTAAACAGAAATCAGGAGACATATTAAATTACAATATAGCCTTTTGCAGAAAACTGCAAAGAAAACAAAAGTAATAAAGGAAGGAAAACAATTGAAAAGTTGTATTTGATTATCCTTGAAATCTCACTCTCTTAGACATGTATGTATCTAGTGCTCACTGTTACTTCCTTTGGGTATGACTGAAAACAGTATTCATGCTGTAAGACCCTATCACAATCAACTAAGAATTCTACTGCTGAATTATTTTTTAATTTCTTTCATCAATTACCCCCTTCTGTAATTCCAATGAAATCTAAGAAATTGTCATAAATTATCTGAGACAGTAGATGATTTGAAAGATCAAAAAGAGGGGAAGTGATTTGCTATATCATTATTAATATGAGTAAAGCAGAGCTAGACTGTCAGTATAAGTGGCGATATTTCTTCTCAACCTAAAGAAAAATTAAACTGTTAAGGTCTAAACATTTTTTTCAGACTTGTAACTAGGAATTCAGTTACTGCATAGGACTGCTTGAAATTACACACTTCTTTCCCTTCTCCTCATGCCCAGGTTCAACATCTCTCTATCTACCCTCCCTCATTCCTGCAATCGCTGTGGCAAGTTGTGGAGACCGTGCTAAAAGCTGTTCTTTGTCCACCCACCGGAACAGACAGCGGGCCTCTAGATTAAACGGCGCACACTTGGTGCCTCTCTGGCGGTTGACATAGGCCACTACACTAGCATTGTCCGCGAAGACTTGGACTGCAAGTCCCTCCAGACAGTTCTCCAGCATCTGCAATGCCAAACGAATGGCATGAAGCTCCAATCTGTTACTCAACCACTTCCTTTAGGAGGCTGAACAACGTCCCTGAATCAGGCATCCGTTGCAGTGAGCCTCCCAGCTGATGGCTGGCATCTGTTATTACAATTGCCCTCAAAGCTATTCTGAGAGGCATGCCTATGGGTCTGGGTTTTTGAAGTCCTTGGCAGAGACATCTGCAAGGAGTCTGTGGCCTAAGGGATCTGGCCAATCAGAATCTTAGGCCACTCCCAAAATGCATCCCAAAATGCACAGTGAAAGGGGTCTATGATTCTGGTTGGCTCAGATGCTTAAGGTCCCTCCTATGGGAGGGGTCTTAAGTGCTTAGGCCAGTCAGGGCCTAAAGCCCCTCCCCGGTGCATCCCACCTAAGGTTTCTTCTGGGTGAAGCCATGCTCACGCCTAGCCTTAGGTGAGCTTAGGCGGCCCTACACGCCTCCCTAGGCTCCGGAGGCGCCTACAATGTAGGCCGCCTGCCTTGGGAATTTTTTTTTTTTAATGTGCGTCCTGATTGGCTGGTTAGGCAGCAGTAGGCCGCCTGCAATCAGGACGTCGTTTATAGAATTTGCCCCTAAATGCCTATCCTGCACAGTAAAGATGTGACCCTACTGTTTTTCTTCATTTTGTGTAGTTATGCTGGTTCATGTTATTTTTTTTTAATCTCTTTGTAATCTTGTTAGAAAATCTTAATAAAACAAATAAAACAAGCAAACAGACAGAATCCATTATGCCTAGAACAGAGGAATGTACTGGCTCAGGATTTATGCACATCGAGAGTAATTCTATAACATGATGCCTAGGCTATTAAGGCACATAGGTGCATATACTGTATTTTTATAAAAGTCTGTGTGTGTATGTAATGAAAAAGGACAGATACCACCACCTCCCCCCAATACAAACACCTACACATATCACATAAAATTAGGTTCTATGTTCCTGTGCACCTACTTTGTATGCTCATAGACCCAAAGCAGTTTAAGAGGCCACTTGAGTCCAGAAAACATCCCTTATAAAACTGCTCCCTAAAATATCTGACCAGATATTTTACCACATGCAGAATCAATATAAGCTAGAGTTGCTTTCCTTCTTTAAATTTTACAACTTAGGAATTTAATTCTCACCTTTGGCAAAAACAGGTAGTGGCTTTCTTTCCAGCTTGTCCACGTCAGTCTGAACTAATGGAACTTTTGGATCTTCATATACAACCAGTTCCCTTTATAAAATACACAGAACTTAAATTATCTAAAAAAAAAAATTCACATCTGAGAAAGTTAAGGTTCCATTTATTTGATATACTGCCTAGGGTCAAGCCATAAAAGCAAGTTAGTAATAGAAAAAATACAATCTGTGTTCCCCACTTCTATACAGCATCTGCCCCCCTCCCCTTCAATCCTTATCTTCTTCTTCTATGTCTACCATCAAGTGTCAGCAAACTCGCATCTTCCCCTCACTTTCATCAAGCATCTGCTGTGTTCCCTCTCTCCTTTCTATCCAATATCTCCCCTTCCTCTTTCCCCTTCCATCATCTCCCACCATTTGTCTCTTCCTCACACCACCTTTCTCGCCCCTCTTCTTTTTTTAAAAAAAAATTATTCATTTATTAAATTATTACAAGTTTGACACTTGTTCTAGAAATACAGAGCCATTTCAATAAGGAAATGTGGAAGTCATGAATAATACACGAAAAAAAACAATATATAGACCACTATATTCAAAGGAGGAGGAATTAGAACTTAAAGGAGACATTTTTCAATAACCAATACAAGAAAAGGCTTAAACGTCATTATCACTCGGCTATAAACTTCTCTCATCCTGAGCTGGTAGCTACCGTATTTTTCGCTCCATAAGACGCACTTTTCCCCCCCAAAAAAGTGGTTGGAAATAAGGGTGCATCTTATGAAGCAAATATACCAACCCCCCCACCCCCCCATTGGCGGTACCTTTAAATTTTGGAGGTCGGAGGATGGCTGCCTGCTGCTTGTTGGGGCCCTTGGCACACAAGCACGCTAATGCCTGGGCCAATAACACTTGTGTCGGTCACTGGTGCTTCACAGGGTGGCTGCCTGCTGATTACCAGTTGGGGCCAGCGGCACACAAGTGCGCTGCTGCGTGGGCGCGTGCCACTTCTGAATGGCTGCCGAGAACTTAGGCAGCCATTCAGAAGTGTTGCGCGCCCACACAGCAGCATACTTGTGCGCCGCTGGCCCCGACGTGCCGGTAATCAGCAGGTAGCCATCCTGCGAAGCACCAGCGACCAGTACAATTAGGAAGTGTCACAGGCCCAGGCATTAGCGCGCTTGTGCGCCAAGGGCCCCAACAAGCAGCAGTCTACCGACCTCCAAAATTTAAAGGTACCGCCGGGGGGCTGGGATGGAATTTAAAGGTGCTGGGGGGCTGGGATGGAATTTAAAAGTGCTGGGGGGTATGCAAAAGTGATGATTGATGGGGGGGCTGGAACAGAATTTAAATGTGCTGGGGGGTATGTAAAAGTGTTGATTGATTGGGGGTGGGGGGTGGGATGGAATTTAAAGGTGCCGGGGGGCTGGGACGGAATTTAAAGGTGTCAGGTATATATTAGTATACAATTTGGTTCAGAATGGTTTTTTTTCTCTCTAAATCTGGGGTGCATCTTATGGAGCGAAAAATATGGTAACTTTTTAAGGTCCAAAAAAGATCTTAGATGTTCGGAGAGGAAAAAAAAATATGTTAAGCTCATATGTTTTACTATACATTTGCAAGGATATGCGAACAAGAAAGAAGCCCCTAAACTTCTCGTTTCTTCTCTCATTGCCAACAATTCTCTACGTTTCCCCCGAGTAGATTTCGTCACATCTGGATAGTCATAGAGGGGCATAATCGAAAGGGACGTCTAAGTCCGTTTACGTCCATCTCGCAAGTCGTCCAAAGTTAAAAAGAGCCTAAGACACATTTTCGAAAAATACGTCCAATTTTTTTTTACTTTCGAAAATCGTCTAATTATACATCCTGCCGATCTGATCATCCAAGCCATTAAATCGTCCATCTTTATACCACATTTCCGTCCAAGTCCAAAACGCCTCAGGCCCTGTTGGACATGGGAGGGGTCTGCAAAGTGATGGACTGCACACCCAGACATGCCACCTAAATAGTGGGGTACCTTACAGGGCACTGCTGTGAACTTCACAAAAAGGGTGCCATGGCTTCTCCTCACTACAGCTCCCTTATAGGTGATGGTGAGCCCCCCAAACCACCTCCAGAATCCCCTAGACCCACTTATCTACCACCCCAATAATCCTTATGGCTGCAGGAGCCCCTTAAATGCCAGTCAAAAAGGGTTTTGGGTGTGTATAGGGCAGTGCACATGTTTAAGTAGCAATGCAGTGATTACAGGGACTTATGGGCATGGGTCCTCCTCTCTATGGGTCCCTAACCCACCCCCAAGACGACTTAAGCTGCCTTTGGGCTGGACAACTATGCTTTCCTATGCCAGGTGGCCAGGTGATGATGGTCTGGAGGCTGAAATTTAAAGTTGTTGAATAAAATTTTTATGAGGGTGGGGGGGGGGTGTTGGTTGGTGATCACTGGGGTATTGTGTGTGGGTCTGTGTTATGTGTTTGCAGTGCTTATCTGGTGAGTTTAGGTGGTCTAAGTCACAACGTTCAAATTCCGTCGATCCTGGGCTGTATAACTTTTGGTTATACATGCTGTACGACTAAGTCTAAGCCGACCCAACTCCTGCCCTCGACACGCCTCCCGAAACGCCCTGTTTAGCTTTGGACGTTGAACAGCACTATGAAGGCCTAGATCGTTTAGAAATACGTCCAAAACCCGTTTTTATTTTCGGCACTTGGACGTTTTTGAGAAATGTTCGTCCAAGTGCCGACTTAGGCCGGTTTTTGGACGTTTTTCTCTTTCGATTATGAGCTCCATATTCTTTGTCCACAAAAGGAAGTCATTTCCTTTTTGAAGTATATTCTCATAACAGATGTGAGATCTTGTTCAAAAGACAAAGTTGACTAAGAGTGTACTTTGTTCTTTAAACTCTGATAGAGAATCTTCCAAGATAGCTGTTAAGTCTTGTAATTGTTTTTCCTCAGAGTTATCTTGGAATCATTTTGGCATTATCTGTCCCACTCTTTTTAGGTTTAATAACCGGAAGAAAATATGCTTTATTTATTGGCGGAATAGCTTCTAAGGGGAAATTTAAATTCTCAAGAAGAAATTTCTTAAAAATATCTATTGGGGACATTGCTGTTATTTATGGACAGTTCAAAACCCTAAGATTTAAGCGTCTATTGACATTTTCTATTTGCTCAATTTTCCTTTGAAGAAAGTTCTGATCTTTTATAACTGAAGATATGGAATTCTTCAAAGTCACTGTTTCTAATTGAATTTTTGCTACGCACTTTTTCTATATTTAGAACAAATGCATCAACTTTAGAAACCATTACCTCCATATCTTTTGCTGTCTTTGCCACCTTCAAATCCAATCCCTTGATGGCCCCCAAAAGTATCTCCATTGTGACTACCAGCTTTACTGCTGACTCCCCCTCCTGCTCAGCATTCTTCCCAGCCAGCAGTCCTCCTCTGGGTGAGAATCTATCAGTGTCAGGCTCTGGAGTTTCCTCCTCATCACATCTGGGGTTTGACTCGACATTCCATGCCTCAGCTGGACAGAGAGGCACGGATATCATCGGAGGCAACAGAGAGATGACACTTTCCAATGATGATGCGAGTGCTTCCTCGCTCATCTCCATAGCGGATTCTGCATGCCGGGATTCTTGCTGAGGGCTAGTCAAAGGCTGATGCTCAAACAACTGCTCAATCGTTGGTTGATTTGGAGTGGAGGAGAGAACCAGCAACATTGAGGCTTTCACCAAACCTTTCCTCTTTGAATGGAGCATTGTGATCCACAAGAAAGCAGGTAATAACTGTGAATTTCACTCAAAAAATTGTTGCAGAAGCGGAGCTTCAGCTTTCTAACTGCTTCCGTCCGCCATCTTAGTTCCTCCTCCAAACAAACCTCTTCTATCCATTATCTACCCTGTCTTTCCCCTTCTATAAAGCATTTGCCCCTCTCCATTTCAGTCAGTATCTCCTAGTTTCTCCCCCAATCCATACAGTATCAGCCCCTCTCTCTTTCCATTCAGTGTCTTCCTCTCACCTCCACCCCCTTTGATCACATCTTCTTCCTCTCTCCCTCCCTCTTCTATCCAGGCCTCTGTCTTTCTCCTTCTATACAGCATCTTCTCCCTCTCTCCTGCCATCAATATTTCCTTCCTCTCTGTATTTCTTTCCTTCCATCCAACATCTGCTCCCTCTCACCCTCATTTTTCCATCCAGCAACTCCCCTTTTGCATCTCCCTTCCATCATCTCCCTTCTCTTTATCCCCCATCTGCCCTCTCTTTCCCCTTTTCTATCCAGAATCTGTCTTCCCAACTTCTGTACAGCATCTGACCCCTCTCTCTCTCCCCTTGCATCCATATCTTCCTCTTCCATCCAGGGTTGGCCACCTCTTTTTCTCCCCCCTTCCATACAGTGCCTTCTTTCATCCAATGTCTCCCCTTTTACTTCTGCCCTTCAACCACTGTCTCTTTCCCATACCATTTGCCCTCTTTCTTTTTCCATCCAGGGGCTTCCTCCCCTTTTCATCATATTTGCCTACTTTCTCTTTTTTACCCCAGCTGCTGCTTCTTGTTTTTTCCCCTCCTCCCTCCCATGACCACCCCAACTGCTGCTTCTCTAAATGAGCAGCAACAGTGGCAAAACAGCCCATCTCATTCTCCTGAGTCCGTACTCATAGCTCAGTCTGCACGGTTGCTGGTCACATTCCTCTAACATCCTCTTCCAGTTCCTGGACACAGCCACTGATCAGACTGAGGCTGCCCCGTGGGAGAGTAGAGCAAGCTTTTAGTAGTGGCCAGGATGGCGGTGTGAGGGAGGTGAGAAAGTGCTGCTCCTGGTGCGTGGCATTCCTAAATTGCTACTCAGGGTCTTCAAAAGAGGTAAGCAGTCGCGCAGCTTATAGGGAACATTGCTGCAATCATACTTTTTTAACGTGACCAAGCCATCACAGAAAATAAAATATTTTCTGTGCAATCTGTGTTTCTAAAGCTTAGTACAACTCTACACAATGAGCCTACCCTTCAAGAGCTGTGTGCATTAAGTAGTACAGGACAAATGAGACAAAAGGAAAGATTGTATTCTTGTATGCATAATTCCAAACATATCTATTAGTAGAAATAGTGGCTGAAGTGTTGCAAATATCTTTGCTTTAAAGATCAATAAATTACATTTTCCTTCATATACAAGTACCTGCAACTTCCAATACATATAGGACACACAGTTTCTCATGAAAGTTTCATTGTCATTACATTTTCAAAACACTACTCACCAGCTGACATTCTGAGGTCGAATGATGATCTTTCTGTATGCTCCAGCTAATGAGTAATCTCGGATCTTGTGTCTCATGTTATCAATGTCAAGACCATCAGCTGCAAGCATTTCTCTGTATTCATCACCAACTGAAATAATCAAGCCAATAAATAAGCAAAGAGCACTAACAAAAAGCCCAAGCCTAAGGAAAGAGCACTAACAAAAAGCCCAAGCCTTATTAGATAATTCAGAAAGTGAGTTTTCTACCTTCCACTTGTACTTGAATTTTTATCTGGATTTAGCGGCTAATAGTCAAACCTGGGCCTGAACCAATAGTGCTCAAAGTGACTGACTAAATTAGAAACTGGTTAACTGGGAGGTGACCAAAGGCAGTAAACAGAGTTCACTCTAAGGACAAGCATTGCCAGTAATATGCTGCAGAGGTCAATCTTTAGTCTGGTTCTTTCCCACATTTTTGTAAGGGATACTGCAACCAGGCTATTGGAAAATCTCTTTTTTTTTTTTTTTTGCAAATTTTGCTAAAATCTGCAACAGGGCCCTTTGGAAGGTATGAAAACCATGAGAAGGGATCTGGCAAGGGTTGAAGAATGGTCTGAATGTTTGTAATTAAGACATAATGCTAAAAAAATGCAAGGTAATGCATTTGAGATTTAAGGAACTGATATGTGTATATGTGTATGGGTAGGTAACGTTCTTGCATGCATGAAAAAGAGCAAGACATGAGGATGATTTATCTGCTGACCTTACGGTTGTCAAACACAGGCAGAAAACTAACAGAAAAAACAAGGTGGATGTTTGAGTGTATAAGGAGATGAATGGCCAGCAGGAAAAAGGAGGCAATAATGCCTCTGTGTAAGTCTCTAGTGAGACCTCATTCAGAGTACTGTGAACAATTCTGGAGATCAGTCTTCAAAAGAATTTAAACAGGATGGAGCTGATCCAAAGGACAGCTGTTAAAATGGTCAGTGGTCATCATAATAAAGCTTTTGGAGTCAGACTTGGAGATCTACTCTATAAACGAGAAGAGGTAAGAAAGAGGAAATACAAAAGAGACATTTAAATATATCTAGGGCATAAATATACAGGAGTGCAGCCTTTTTCAATGAGAAAGAGGCACTAGAATAAGAGCAGTTATGTGGGGAAGACTCTGGAGACTAATTTTAGAAACTATTTCTTTACAGGAAGAGTATACAATGTGCAACTCAGCCTCATAGAGAAAGAAGTGGAGACAAGAACAGTATCAGAATTCAAGAAAGCATGGCATAAGCACTGAAGATCTCTGAGGCAAAAGAAGAGCTTGTTGGTTTGGTTGGACACACTGGATAGGCCATATGGTCTTTTTCAGCCATCGTTTTCTCTGTATTTTCTCTTTTAAATGCTCAGGTGGTGCAACAGGATCTTTATAAACTCAAGAACCGAGCCACACAGCCAGCTTAATGGAATATTTTTTTTAAATTGTGCTCTTTATTAAACTAGCAACATATGCAATTGTTCATATTACCAATACTGGATTCTGTCAATGACAAAACAAATACTAACTTAAATATTCTTTACATCTTCCTGTTTTACAAGGATCAATCACTGATATACGTTTTCTTAACATCTGAAGGGATGCTACTGCACAGTTTGAAGAGAAAAAAAGTGCTATTCCTGCTCAGCACCGCCTGGGGAAGGGCCAAAGGGCCAAATTCTATAAACAGTGTCCCGATTGTAGGTGGCGGTAGGCATTCTACCGCTGTCTAACCAGCCAATTGGGATACATGTTTAAAAAAAAACAAAACTCGAGGCAAGCCACCTACACTGTAAGCATCTGTCACAGGTGCAGGAAGGCGTCTAGGGATGCTTAAGCTCATCCAAGGTTAAGCGTGGGCTCACCCGGAAGTGACCTTAGGCGAGCTTAAGCAGCCCTAGGTGTACATTTCAAACAAGACACAGCCGCTAAACTGATCACAGCAAGGAAATCTCCCTGCTGCAATCAGCTCAGCAGCCATGCAGGGAATGCCCGGACCCCATCACAAGTCGGCCAGTAGGAGGGATGTCCACTCCCTCCCGCTTTTACCCCTGAACCCTCCCCCACACTGTCCACAGCAGGAAGGATACTCAATCCCTCCTGCCACAAAGCCCAAAACAATTCCAGGCAAGACGGATGCTCACTCTCTCCTGCTGGCACCCCCCCCCCCATCATTCCTGGCAAGAGGGAGTGGGCATCCCTCCTGCTGGGGATTGTTTCAGGGTTTGCAGTAGGAGGGATGGGCATCCCTCCTGCCGTGGACAGCGTGTGTATGTGTGAGGGGGGGGTTGGGGGTGGGAGAGGACTTCCCGCCTGCAGGCCAACTTGCATTGGAGTTCGTGGGTTTCCTGCTGTTGCCGCTCAGCTGATTGCAGCAGGGAGATTCCTTTGCTGTGATCAACTCAGCAGCAATGCAATTCTCTAAATGGCGTCTGTGACATGGATGCTGGTTAGAGAATCAGGGTAGTTAGGCGGGGTTAGGTGTCTGTCCATTAGGACTGATGCGATTCTGTAAAAAGACGCCTGTGTGCGATTCTCAAAAGCCGCTTAGGTGGATGCCAAGACCAGGCGTCCTATAAAGAATCAGGCCCAAAGTGTTCAAGTACTTGTGGTGACTCTTCTCTGCAGAGGCATTCCCAGCTGGCTGTAATGTGGGACTAACAGCTCAGCCTTGGACAAAGCTTCCCTTCATAGCTCATCCAGCAGCAAAACCCTAATGAGATGCTGTGGTTAGTAGCTGGGGAAGGGTAATTAGAGGAGAGGAGAAAGTAAAAATTACTTGCATCTTGTCAACTGAACCTATTATGCAGTGGGACATCCAATTTGTATAATAGTAGAAAAATATAATTTGCATGATAAAATACTAAATTTCATTTGATTATTGTACCTAGTCCAAAGTGAGGTATATAATAAATATAGTATGTAATAATAATCATCATATAAATAATATTAAAAAACGTGTTCAAATAAACACAAGGCATGATAAATATTAATTATAAGATATATGCTAAAGCTAGCCATTAAAATCAAAATCAGACACATGCAAATCTGCCTCTTCTAATAAAAATTAACAATACAATTAAAACACAGCAAGATCATGAATTAATAGTCTGCATACAGTACATCCCCTCTTCCCCAGATGGCCTAAACAGCCAACAGAATGACAGACTTCTTACTTGCAACGACTAGTGGACAGGATAAACCTCAAACTTGTTTCTGTAAGCTGGTAGCCAACAGGAGAGGGCTAGCAGAGTTTAGTTATAATTTTAAACATAATGCTCATCATTTAAAATAAATGATTTAAGACTTACTTTTATGCTTTGGATAGATAACATCAAACCCAGGCAATGGCATCACAACATCATGGATGGTATAGTTGTTCATGCTGGCTTCTTCAATTGCAACAGCGGTTGCTGTAATTGCAGAGTTTATATGATAAAACAGACTAAGGGCATATTTTCCATATCATTATCAATGGCTAAATATTCAAAGTATGTAGCATCTTCAAAAGAAATGCAGACTTGCAGCAAAGAATATCCCCTCTACAGTCTGGGTATTTTTTTCTTCTAAAAAGATTAAAATAGGGATTGAGACTTGTATACCACCATTTTGTAGGTATACAACCACATTCAAAGCAGTTTGCATACAGGTACTTCAAGCATGTTCCCTCTCTGTCCCCGTAGGCTCACAATCTATTTAATGTAGCAGGGGCAGTGGAGGATTAAGTGACTTGCCCAGGGTCAAAAGGAACAGCACAGGTTTGAACCCACAACTTCAGGGTGCTGAGGCTGTATAGCTCTAACTACTAAATTTTTAAAAGTTAGCAGAGGCCTCTAATTCTGAGCAGATGTTCTGGTTTGCTTAGCACATAGGTACAGTGCAATTTTGATAGGACAAAGAACACAGCAGCTGGAGAGTTACAGAATGGGAAACAGGGGTTAGGGATTGTGGAGAAAGTGTGGTTACCTGTAGCAGGTGTTATCCAAGGACAGCAGGCAAATATTCTCACATGTGGGTAACGCCATTCATGGAGCCCTGGCACAGACAGTCAAAAAGTGTACTGTCACTTTAAAAACTTTAAGATCGCCCGTACCGCGCATGTGCTGGTGCCTTCCTGCCTGATGTTGGCTCGCAGGATCATCAGTTCAGTAACAAAGCTAAGAGTTGTGAGAATATCTGCTTGCTGTCCTTGGATAACACCTGCTACAAGTAACTAACTAGGCTTTATCAGAGGACAAGCAGGCAGCATAATCTCACATGTGGGACTCCATAGCTGCCAGGATCATGCCTCTGAAAAGAGGGTTATTGATAACTACTAAGAGCCTGGTGAAACCAAATGGGTTGGAGGAAAGTTGGCATGTAACCTGGAGAATAAATTTTGTAGAACTGCTTGGCTGAATAGACTATACCGTCTGGAATGATTCTCCAAACAATAGTGAGATGTGATGGAATGAATCATGGACCAGGTGGATGCTTTACAGATGTCCTTGATGTGAGTGAAACATTGATGAGGCACTGAAGTCACCTTTGCTTGAACTTTATGTTCCATAACATGTTTTTCAGGTGTCAGCCCAATGTGTGTAGTGCTAAGAGCCTTGGATAGCAAAAGAAAATCCTTTGACATGAGGTAAAAGAACTATGGTCCAGGGAGGTTGAGTAGATGGATAAGCCTGAAAAAGCTCGATGCTCCCAGACTGAAAACAGGCTGAATAGAGCCCGAAGGCCTGAAATAAAAAAATCAAAATTTTTAACCAGAATGGAAGAAAAATAAATAAAACAGAAAAATATGACAAAAATAAGGGGAAAAAAAGGAACGAAAAGGCACAAAAATGTAAAGGTTTTTTGCATTTAGAGAAACTGTAAAGAACAGCTTCTCAGCGCCATGGAAAATTAAGAATTGATGGGCCCGCGAGTTAACATCAGATGGAAAGGCACTGGTAACATGTATGGTACAGACGGTCTTAAAGTTAAAGTGACACTATACTTTTTGACTGTGCATGGATGATGTCACCCACATGTGAGAATATGGTGCCTGCTTATCCTTGGCTTGATTTTAGAGGGATTCAAATTGTGACTTTGAGAAAATACATTAAATTAGCAAACACAAACAGCCCGATATATACTGCAGGAATTTCTAAACAAGCCATTCATTTGGTTTCTACTGCTCAGTAGCAGATCCTGGTTCAATGTCCAAATTTGACATCTGTTCTTTTCTAGCCTGGAAGCTATTTTATTCACATTTATTTTCTTTAAAAATTTCTATTCCACACAAACTAAAAATTCTGGGCAAATTAAAAGTGTAATCTGCATACATAATCCCATTATAAATACTAAATCACAAGATTCTGCTCTCCCCATTTTATTTTGACGTAAGTTCGTCCCTTTTCACGTTTGAAATGAATTTGAAGCACTGCCTGCTTCAGAATTCACAGCCTTCAGTCTGTAGCTGACAGGCCGATCCCTTTGGGGTACCTGTTAGCCAGTCTGCTTAGTCTTCCTATTTCCTATTCAGTAATTAGTTACGGATTCTGGATGCAAACCATGCCGCTACACCTGCCTCAAGAAAACACCTTTCTAAATAAATAAGTCTTTAAATGCTTTTGGAATAACATTTGGATTTTTCATGCCCCTGCACCATACTCACAACCCTCAGGAGATCTGAAATCATACTCAACACCTGCTTCACCTGTCACTCTGGGCTCTCAGCCACAAGGAGTGTTCACAGTAAATACATGGCAATTCAAAACAGAAAATGGTGGCAGCTCAATTTTAAGTTCTGGCTAGGAAACAATTAAGGAGAGAATAAACTGAAATACTTGAATGTAGTTCTTAAGAAAGCAGCTGATATACTTCACCTCCTTTAAGCACAAGATCCCCTGGAACAGCTTTTAGACCGTATTCTTCAATTCTCTTGCTCACCATATTATTCCACACATAACTCTGATAGCTATGAATGTACATCAAACGATTATTCCTGGGAATCTAAAAGAAGAGAGATATATCTAAATTATTAGAACCTAAAGACTGAAACAGAGTGCTGGAGAATTAATTCCACTTTATTCACAAAACTGCAGATTTATTACAACCACTAAATACCATTCTAGGAGACTAATAAAATTATTCCTGTTTTAGTTTACTTACCCTTGTAGAAATAAAGGCCAAACAACTTTTATGTGATACCTTTTTCTTGGGCTAATTATTAAGAACCATGATTAGCCTTTAAATTGAAAGAATGCAATTTACTTCTCAAAATCTATTTAAGAAAAATGATATGTTTGCTCCCATAAATGGGCCAGCCATATAAGATTTTTTTTTTTTTTTAAATAATTTTTTATTCATTTTTAAAACTTACATCAAGTGTGTACAATTAATAAAACATTTAAGATTAAATATATCACTTGAATTTTCTTAGTATATTCAGATACATAAGTTTATTCCCATCCCACCCACTCATTCCATTCATATTTAATCAAAAATATACAAATATAAATACATTACTCTTATTTATATGTTAAACCTTCCATATAATTTAGACAACCCACTTGTTTAGCCCGTCCTCCCAAAAGAGCCCAGAACTGGTTTCAGGAGTACACACACAGCAAAGTCAGAACAAATATGCACAAGACGTATTTTGGAAGCGAGTGGTACAAAGACTGAGTCATGATAGAGAACATCAGAGATACAGTAGATGATTTTACATGTTATAGTATAGATAAACAGCCTAGATATATTAGTTGAATACACATGCTATAGTGCAGGGATCTCAAAGTCCCTCCTTGAGGGCTGCAATCCAGTCGGGTTTTCAGGATTTCCTCAATGAATATGCATGAGATCTATGTGCATGCACCGCTTCCAATGCATATTCATTGGGGAAATCTTGAAAACCCGACTGGATTGCGGCCCTCAAGGAGGGACTTTGAGATCCCTGCTATAGTGGGTATAAACATCCGAGAACACTAAACGACTATATGAGTTCAGTTTAGCTTCTGCTCTACTGGCTGACCTGGACTTGGGATGCTGGTCATCCTGGGTGAAAGGAAACATCAGCTAGCCAGACTCACGATGCATGCAAACCAAGTTTGGAAAGGAACTTCAGTTTGTGGCACTTGGTCTAGAGCTGTCACCATATTGGCTGGGCTAACATGGAGGGGAGAGGAGGCGTGAAACCTCACTGATACCTACAAATGAAGGCAGCAACGGGCAGACTCAGAAGTTGAAACCTGAAGTCAGACCATGTTGGGTGAAGAGGAGGAAAAGAGCAGTTTCTTCTTGCTTCTTGAGCTTCCAGCACAACTAAAACCAGAATTCATTTGTAACCATCTGATGTTTCCCTTCTTATTGTTACTGGCAATATGAAATCCCTGAAGCAGGTTTAAAGCCGAAACATATGGCTGGTGAACGTCTATGAAAACACTTGGACATGTCCCCCGATGAAGACATATATACATGCCGAAACTTGGATCCTTGTTTGGACAAAGTAACTAGAACATAAAGATACTGTTGGTTGAAAGGACATCTCTCTTGCCTTTTTTTGTTGTTGTTGTATTGTAGCATCACTAGATACAGCTAGAAATCCAAAAGAGGAGAAGCAAACTTCTGCCCCCTTCCCCCCCCCAAAAAAAAGTCCAATGAAAACATTGTTGACATATCTAGACATAGGAGTAAATTCTATAAAGCAGGAACTAACATCTACATGCCAAATATGCATGTAAATGATTAGAATACTGCCACATATGCATGTACATGCCAAAAATCCAGATAAGTGCTATTCTGTATATATGTGCATATCTCATATATCCTTTCCATCTTATCCATAAGACAAGAGGCATATGGGTTTTCCATTTGAATCAGCCCCTCTTCTGTGGGAGGCATAAGCCTTCTCCCTCTTGGAGTCTCATGAGCTCTGCATTCCAAGATCTTGTGAGCCCATCTGGCACAACCAGGCTGACCAACTCAGAATGAAGCATTCTTTGTAACTTCCAACCCAGCAGGGGCCAGGTGTTATCTGGTGACATCAGGCAGATATTCTCACACGTAGGTGATATCATTCATAGAGCCTGGTACGGGCAGTGCTAAAAGTGTATTGTCATTTTAAACTTATTTAAGCTTCGAGACTGCCCGTACCATGCATGTGCGAGTGCCTTCCCGCCCGATGTTGGCTCGCAGTTCTTCAGTTTTGTAAGCAAGCTAAGAAGCCAACCAGGGGAGGTGGGAGGGATGTGAGAATATCTGCCTTCTGTCCCCAGATAACAAGTTACGGTAAGTAATTGTACTTTTTCCTTGGACAAGCAGGCAGCAAATTCTCACATGAGGGATTCCCTAGCTTACTGAAGGGCAAGGTGGGAGAGTTGGCCATTAGGAAGAAAATAAATTCTGTAAAACTGCTTGGCCAAAACGCTCATCTCATCTGGAATAGGATTCTAAATAGTAGTGAGACCGAGACCTGTGAAGATTTAACACATAATTTTCCCCGCTGACAGAAATACATATAAGGTGATGGAGTGGTTTTTCTAAGGTCTATAGGTTATGAAAGTATGAAGACTGCATTAAAGAATATCAAGAATGGAACCGAATTGAAGAAATTATTGACGTAGAGTGAAGATACAGTATAAATTTAGGCTCGACATTTATTTAACTAAATTTATGAGCCTAGTGCCAAAAGTAACTGCTAAGCTCCTAACTTCTTTTCCCAGCTTTAAATCTGCCCCTTTGTTATCTGTTTTATATGATCCTAAATTTAAGAGTATAGTGAAGTTTGAGTTTAAAGTGAAGCATTCAGCCCTAGAGAAATTTAAGAAAGGCCAATTTAGGAGCATAACTCTCAAAGCTAGAAACATAAATCCTTTGAATACAGGGGCCAAAGTATACCTGACTGAGGTGAGGGCTAAGGAGAGCATCCTCTCCATCCCTGCTCCTTCTGCCTACCGAACATCAAGGGACCTTCACAGTCTTCCTCAAGGACAAGTCCCTACATGAACTGCCCCAATGACTCCTGATCAAAGCAAAGGCCTCCTTCAGGGAGTGTCTTCTCAAAAAGTCCATCTGCACATTCTGATCTACAGCTATGTCAGCCATTGACAATGCCTGTAGATACGTTTCAGCCCAGTGGAGGAGTGTGGCTTCTTGGGCTACAGCCACATACTTTGCACCTCCCTGTCTGCTGACTTAGGCCACCACTGTTGTGTTGGCACAAGATACCCAATTGCAGAGCTGCCATTTTGTAGAACACACTGGGGCTGAATGCAAAAAAGTTATGCAGTGAGTTTTTATATTTGTTGTTTCTTTGTTTAGTGTTATTTTGGAATTTTTCTAATTTTTGGTTTCTCTTTGAATAAATGCTAATGTCCAATTGCGTTTTCCTTGAGGCAGTGATCAGTGGATTACAAAATGCTGACTGATGCCCACTGTTACTGCAGTGATAAGGAAATCTTTTTTGCCAATGATTTGTAGCATCAAACATTTATGTTTTTCAAGTGCTCGATATTTGCTCCGAGGCTTTTTCCTTCCTTTGACCCTTTCATTCTGTCTATGTTTTTGGTAGAGGTATTTTACCGTGTTTGTAATTTTATAAGACACTTATGGGTTCTTTTACAAAAGGTGCACTGCCAAACAGATGCCAAGCCACTCATTCTATTCGGCAGTGCACCTTTGTAATAGCCAGCCTTATGCGCCTTTATAAAACAAGTACCTCCTTGACCTCTTCCAATCTAGACAACTTGTTATAAAATTACTCACAAGGTTTTCAATGGCAACAGGGAGCACAGATCGTTACACAACATGAAAAGAGGCTGAAACTCTTCAGTCAAAAATTTAGCACCTACAGTGATAAACACATAATATAGACACTACTGTACATTTCAGTATAGCCCAATTCTAGTTAGCCATGCCAGAATGCAACTTTTTGAGAGAACCCCCCCCCAACTTAACTGGAATATTGATTCTAATACTGCCTCGCTTACACACCTATTTATTCATCTTCAAGAAGAAATGTAAAACTCAGAGGGTGGAAAACAACCCCAGAAATGATCATGTTACACTCACTATGCCAAATGCTGAGATAATATTTTTCAATCCATACTTGGAAAGTCCTCGCAGTAGTTGCCCCTCCACACATCTTTTCACAGGCAGTTTCTTGAGAGCCGAATCTGGATCTTTGGTTTTGGCCCATTCTTCTCTGCATTTAACCATATATCCTTTTTCAGCTGAACCACACACACACACACAAAAAAAAAAAAATAATAATTTGCACCCTAAATCATAAAACAGTGTTCCTTCATTGGTCAAGGCTATATTTTTGGATCTCTGGTATAAACTAATGTGATAGCTATGCAAGTTCATTTGAACAAGTACCAAACCCCTCTCCACCTCCACCCCACAAAAAAACAATTTGTAATATTTGGGAGAATGGCCAGTAGGAAAAAAAAAAAAAAAAAAAGACAATGATGCCCCTGTATAAGACTTTGGTGAGACCTCATTTAGAACACTGTGTTCAATTCTGGAGATTGTACCTTCAAAAAGATATACACAGAGGGTGGCTACTAAAATGGTTGGTAGTCTTTATCATAAAACGTATGGAGACAGATTTAAAAGATCTCAGTATGTATACTTTGGAAGAAAGGTGGAAGAGGGGAGATATAATAGTTAATTTTAAATACCTACACAGCATAAATGCACAGGAGGCAAATCTCTTTCAATTGAAAAGACACTCTCTAAAATATGCTTTATTACAGCCCTCTATGCTATTTAGTGCATGTTCCCCGATTCATTTTTTGCACACCAATTTAAAGTAAAACCACACTCTCCCCCCCCCAAAAAAAATCTGTGTCTTGCTGTACCAACCTCCAGGCCGTGGTTTTAATATTAAATCCACCACTTCATTCCATCTGCTTTGAAGAATCACTCTAAAATGCAGCAAAAAAACCCAAACAAAAAAACAGGCATTTTATCCTCCACAGCTGATTGATCTGAATCTGCCTACCTGTCTTCATAGCCATAGTAAATCTAGACCTAAATGTACAAAGTGCACTAAAGCAATATTATCTATCCAAAGTTCCATTTTAAGCAATGGGACCTAAGTTACTATTAACACACATTAACAACATTAATACATTTTAGTAAATCCAGATTTTAGCTGCTACTGATGGTCACATCACATTCCAAATTAATACAGATCCATTAACTACTATCATGTGTGCTAACTCCCAAAGAGCCTAGGAAAGTTACTACTGCATGCCAATTTGAGTCATTCCATATCTGAACACATGTACCGTATATACTCAAATATAAACCGATCTGAATATAAACAGAGATGACCTTCCCCCCCCAAAAAAAAAGGAGGAAAAAAGGATGGCTCAGTCTACAAAAACTTGAGAATATCAACTGTTTTTTTCCTAGGCTAAGCAGCATAAAATCTGTTTTATTTTTTGGGGATCTTCCCAGATAATTGTGACCTGGATTGGCCACTGCTGGAAACAGGATACTGGGCTTGATATACCTTCAGTTTGTCCCAGTATGGCAACTCTTATTTTCTTAATTAAGAGAATAGGCAAGAAGATCTGATGTCCCTTTACATGTATTAAAATTAATCCACTAAAAAGGATCACCTTTATCAACACAGCTACAATACTACTTTATCCTAAAGCAAAATAAATAAATAAATAGAAATTGGTGGTTTTTAGCATCTCTCTTCTCCTTTCCTCCCCTCAGATCTGGTATCTGTCTCCTCCCCCTCCTCCTCCCCCCATGGTCTAGCATCGCTCCCTTCCCTTTTCTTGCTTGGTCTTTCTTCTCAATTTATTTTCTGCCTTTGTCTAAATTACATTCTCTTACTATCCAGTCCTCAATTTCCCTCTTTTCATTGTGTCTACCTACAGCTTGCCACCTCTTTCCCTCACCCCTTCCAGTATCTAACTCTAGCCTCTTCCCTCAATCCAGCATGTGCCCTTTTATCTTTAACCCCTCCTTCCATCCAGTATGTGCTCTCTCTCTCCTCTCCACTTCCTTCCAGCGTCTGCTCCCTTCTCTCATTTCCCTACTCCCATTCAATGCCTGCTCCCTTCTCTCTCTCCTTCCCACATCCTTCCAGCCACTATTCCCCACTTCCATCCAGTGTCTGCTCCCCGCTCTCTCCACTTCCTTCCAGCATCTGCTCTCCTTATACCTCTCTTCCTTCCAGCGACTGCTCCCCTCTCTCTGTACTCCTCACTTCCATCCCGCGTCTGCTCCCCCTTCTCTCCACTTCCATTCAGCAATTTAGCATCTGTTCTCCTCTCACTGCCCCTGCCTCTCACTCCTCTCACTGTCTTCCATCCAGTATCTGTCATTATCCCCCCTTTCTCCCCACAACAAGCCTGAAGTGCCACTCAACCTCTTCCCCTTGTCGGACCATCTCCCTCCCTCCCTCCCTTCATCTTTATGGTGTTTTACAAAACCAAAGTTTTCGCTTTCAGATGGCCCCTGATACAGCTGCCCAATGCTTCTCCTCTGATGCGATGCCCCCCTGTGATGAACCTTGAAGCTGCTATCCTCTGTGCACACAAACCCCCGCCGCCACCCTCCATGCATGTCCCACTCATCGACACCACGCTTACCATTAGCACTGGAAACCTGCTGCCGTCGTCAATGCTGTATTCTGATCCAGTGCGAAGCTTTGAGCATCTACGCATGCTCAGAGTCTGCCTGCTCTCCCCTTCTCTGAGAATCTCGGAGGGGGTGGGAGCTGGCAGGCTGTGAGCATGTGCAGATGCTCAAAGCTCCGTACCAGATGAAAATATGGCATTGACTACGGCAGCAGGTTTCCAGTACTAATAGTAAGCACGATGTCAGGGGTGGGGAGTAGGGACAGCATGAAGGAGGGTGGCGGTGGCAGGGGTTTGTGTGCACAGAGGATAGCGGCTTTGAGATTCATCATGGGGGGGGGAGAGGGGGGAGATGGAGGGGAATCGTTCTATTGAAGATTACAGGCCTGGGGGTCATCGGGAGTTGAATGGACGACAGCCGCACTTGGTGGTGACTCAAATATAAACTGAGACCCCCATTTTTTGGCCCCCAAATCTCTGTTTATATTTGAGTATATATGGTAATCAGGCATACTTAGACTTTTGGTGGTGAGATATCAAATATCTAAACAAGATAGCAATAATATGTAAACTGATCAGAACAATAAGGTATCTATTTCTTTTTTTCTGTTTCCTCTTGTGCGCTATTTATCCTTTAGGTTCCCTCTGCTCTGTTCTAATATACATTTATGCTACAATTCTTAATTCTTTGGAATAAATGCACAGTTCATGCTATAGTCACTTAATAGTATCTTTTCTGGATCTCGTTTTCTCTTGTTTGAGATGCATTTACATTTTACTCCAGCAGCTTTCCTGTCTTCTTTTCAATCTCCAGCTCAATCAGAACCAGCTGGGGGGTAAAGCATTAGTGCTCATTCACAACTACCTGTTTTTCTCATCATTGTTCTAACTTTCTATCACTTGCAGGCTAGCTACTGCAATGACAATCTGTAATCAGAGTTTCATTAATTGGCACAATGACTTGTTCTCCCTTTCACACAGTATTTTCCAGCAACAAAGATTTAAGAGTTGGGCTCATAAATGGGGTGTTCCCACATTACTTGTATCAGTGTGATACCTGAAGGGGATTCTATTTTGTAATCAAAACTTTACTCATTATTAAAAAGAAAAAACAACAACCACCCAGGATTGCACCATGCACATTATGACTGCCATATATCAAGATAACTCCAACTGGCAAATAGCAAGATCATTAATAAGAGAACTCCAAATTTTCACTCAAAATTGCCAGGAAAATCCATTAATCAAGAATAAGCATTTACTTATCTAATCTCTGCAGGAAGTTCTGATGAGGGCCAGTAGATCCCTTAAACTTACTTATGTTTAAGATTTGATTTACTGCCTTTTCTGAACAGGCAGGTCACAATACTAAAAACTAGATAAAATTGGAAAAGAAATCCAAAATTTAATAGGACAGGCATATCCATGACAAAGCAGCACACACACTAAAAACTGAAAGGATAATGGTGTTGAGATGACATACGTTATATAAGGAAAAAAGCAAAATAGTGAGCAATGCTGTTGAGTAAATGCACTAATCCCAGCTGGGGATAAAACTATTTAGTTATGCAGATGATTTTACGATTATCATCCCATTCACCAATTCTGTCTCCGAAACTATTCCCAAAGCTTCAGAAGCTATAAACATGATGATCCTTATCCACGTCGGAACAAACGACACCGCCAGGAGCACCCAGGATAGCATATCAGCAGATTTCAGAGCCCTGGGTGAGAAGCTGAGGAGGATGGATGCACAGGTGGTCTTCTCCTCAATCCTCCCTGTAAGGGGCAAGGGCAGAGCCAGGGAGGATCGCATCCAGAGGACTAACGACTGGCTGCGAGATTGGTGCAAGGAGATGAACTTCGGGTTCCTGCAACATGGAGAGACACTACTAGGACTACAGGGACCAGATGGGCTACACCTGACCAGAAGAGGGAAGAACATCCTTGGACACCGACTGGCCCGCCTACTTCACAAGGCTTTAAACTAGGTATGTTGGGGGAGGGTACAAGCACAAACACAAACAACCTATCTGACGAGCTATGTCATCAATATTTCTCTGAGACTGGGGTAAGCAAACACCGCAATTCTGGGCCTGGGAATGTGATGAGTAAACACATTTCTAAGTATGGGGCGAGTACACACATTTCTAAGTCTAAGGTAGGTTCACACTGTAATTCCGGGTCTAGGGAGGGTACACACATTGCAAGCTGTACTAAAAGAATTAAAGTAGCTCAAACAGTTATTCCCCCACAGAGTACAAACACTTTCGAATCTAGGGTAGGTACACTTTGCAATACTGGGTCTAGGGAAGGTACACAAACTACAAGTAGTACTGAAAAGGTCCACGCAGCTCAAGCAGGAACAGCCCCAGGGAGGCATAGCAAACATGCTACATGGAGGGCTATGTACGTCAACGCCCATAGTTTGGGCAACAAGATCCTGGAACTTGAGACTGAAATGAGAAACGCTGACCTGGATGTGGTGGCGATATCTGAGACCTGGCTCACCGACTCCGATGGGTGGGACATGGTGATACCAGGATACAACCTCCTTCGCCAAGACAGGGAAAGCAGAATGGGAGGTGGTGTAGCATTATACACTAAGGATGATATTAAAGTCACCAGAATCACAGATATCAGGTATACAGGGGAATCACTTTGGGTAAATTTGGCCAGGGGGAATGACAAATGCCTGTATCTTGGCATAGTTTACAGACCCCCAAGACAACAGGATGACATAGATATAGAACTAATCAGTGACATAGAGAATATCACCTAGCGTGGGGATACAGTGTTGTTAGGAGACTTTACTCTGCATCCAGCAGCAGCAGGAGACTATTGAACTCTATGAAGGGAGCTAAACTGAGGCAACTGGTATTGGAGCCAACGAGGGAACAGGCAATACTGGACCTATTGCTTACCAATGGTGGAAGTGTCACTGAGGTCTCAGTGGGCGACAAGTTGGCCTCCAGCGACCACATTATGATATGGTTCAAGCTCAGGAAGGGTTTCGCCAAAACTAACACATTGACCAGGGTCCTTAGCTTCAAGAATGCCAACTTTGAGGGTATGGGGGATTTCATCCATCAAGCACTACAAAACCAAGTAGGAACAGATAACATAGAGGAACTGTGGTCAACTCTGAAAGCTACCATTCAGGAGGCGACAAATCGCTATATAAAATCAGTGAGTAAACGGCGTAGGAACAATAAGCCACAATGGTTCTCTGCGGAGATCTCGGACCTCATAAAAGAGAAGAAAAAAGCGTTCATCTCCTACAAACATAAAGGATCTCAGGAATCTAGAGAAGTCTATTTGACTAGGGCAAGAGCCGTCAAAACAGCAGTTAGAGAGACCAAAATCCGAATGGAGGAAACTTTAGCAAAGAACATCAAGAAGGGCGATAAATCCTTCTTCAGGTACATTAGCGACAGAAACCGCAGCACAAGCGGGATAGTACGCCTTAAGAAACCAGACGGGACCTACGTAGAAGCAGACTCGGAAAAAGCTGAACTGTTAAACGAATACTTCTGCTCGGTCTTCACCCGCGAGGCGCCAGGTTCCGGCCCTCAACTACAAAAAAAGGATGGCTCAGTAGACCCGTTTAGTAACTTCAAGTTCACAACAAGCAGTGTCTACTGTGAGCAGTGCTCCCTCTAAGCGGGCGGATGTTGTGAGCAAACTTTTTTCACTGTGAGCTAAAAATATCGGGCGCCAGCAAGTTATGAGCCAACTCGCCCGATTCTCCTCTCGCCGCCCTGCCATCTGCCGTACGCCTCTTCCGATCGCCCCCCTCCCTGCTCGCACCCCCACCCCGACGTCCGATTCCTCCCCCAGCCTCCCCTTACCTTTGCGACGCGTTACATGGACTGCCAGCTCGCCTGCCTGCAAGCACGTGTGTGCGCTGTGACGAGAAACTTGTGCGCTGCGATGTAATATTTTGTGCGCCAGCGCACGCCAGCGCAGCTTAGCGGGAACACTGACTGTGAGTTGTCAAAACTCAAGGTTAACAAAGCAATGGGGCCAGACAACCTACACCCCAGGGTGCTCAGGGAGTTAAGGGACGTCCTGGCGGAACCACTATCCGTGCTCTTCAATCTCTCCCTTAGTACAGGTAGAGTCCCGTTGGACTGGAAAACGGCTAACGTCATTCCACTCCACAAAAAAGGTTGCAGGACAGAGGCTGAGAACTACAGACCAGTGAGTCTCACATCAATAGTGAGCAAACTAATGGAAACTCTAATCAAACACCAATTAGATATGATCCTGGATGAGGAGAATCTGCGGGATCCCCGTCAGCATGGATTTACCAAGGGGAAATCCTGCCAATCCAACTTGATCAGCTTCTTTGACTGGGTGACGGGGAAGCTCGATGTTGGAGAGTCCTTGGACATTGTATACTTAGACTTCAGCAAAGCATTTGATAGTGTCCCCCACCGCAGGTTATTGTGCAAAATGAGTTCTATAGGATTAGGTGACACTTTGACTAAATGGGTTGGGGACTGGCTTGGTGGTAGGCTTCAGAGGGTGGTGGTAAACGGCACCCCCTCTGTAACGACGGCAGTGATCAGCGGAGTGCCGCAGGGCTCGGTCTTGGGCCCGATCCTTTTCAATATCTTTATAAGAGACTTGACTGAGGGGCTTCGCAGTAAAATAACGTTATTCGCCGATGACGCCAAACTGTGTAACATAACAAGCAAGAGCACAACGGACAATATGAAACACGACCTACTCCTATTGGAGCAATGGTCTAGGACCTGGCAACTGAGCTTCAATGCCAAAAAATGCAAAGTCATGCACCTTGGCAGTCAAAATCCATGCGAGACTTACACCCTAAATGGCGAGATCCTAGCAAGGACTGTTGCAGAACGGGACTTGGGGGTAATCATCAGTGAAGACATGAAGACTGCCAATCAAGTGGAGCGGGCTTCATCTAAGGCTAGGCAGATCATAGGATGTATACGTAGGAGTTTCGTCAGCCGCAAGCTTGAAGTCATTATGCCATTGTATAGATCCATGGTGAGGCCTCATCTGGAATACTGTGTACAATTCTGGAGGCCTCATTACCGCAAGGATGTACTGAGGCTTGAGTCAGTCCAGCGAATGGCCACCCGGATGGTCTCGGGACTCAAGGATCTCCCGTACGAGGAACGGCTGGATAAATTACGGCTATACTCACTCGAGGAATGCAGAGAGAGGGGAGACATGATCGAGACGTTCAAATACCTCACGGGCCGTATCGAGGTAGAAGAAGATATCTTCTTTTTCAAAGGTCCGACGGCGACAAGAGGACATCCATGGAAAATCAGGGGCGGGAAATTGCACGGCGACACCAGGAAATACTTTTTCACCGAAAGAGTGGTTGATCGCTGGAATAGACTTCCACTTCAGGTGATTGAGGCAAGCAGCGTGCCTGATTTTAAGAAGAAATGGGATCGTCACGTGGGATCTCTGCACAGAGATAAATAGGGGAGGGTCATTGGGGTGGGCAGACTAGATGGGCCGCGGCCCTTATCTGCCGTCTTTTTCTATGTTTCTATGAACAATGGATGACAAACTTTAGGCTCAAACTTAATTCAGATAAAACGACTTTTTTCATTGCTTCACCACATCCACTTGACATTAAATCACCCCTCTGTATCAATAACCTTAGTTACCCTATCCAGCCCTCCATAAAGATACTAGGTATAACTCTGGATCAATGCCTAACCATGAAAGACCAAGTAGATTCCTTAATCAGAAAGGGATTTTTCACTCTCTGGAAACTCAGATCCCTTAAAGCTTATTTTGTTACATCGGTTTTTAGAATCCTAGTCCAATCCCTCGTACTAAGCCTGCTTGACTACTGTAACATCGCCTATTTGGCAATTTCCCAAAAAAATATGCGACGCCTACAACTGTTGCAGAATGCGGCAGTCAAACTAATCTTTGGACTAAAAAAATTTGACCACGTGACACCCTACTATCGGCAGCTACATTGGCTGCCGATGAAGGCACGTGTAAAGTTCAAATTTGCCTGTTTCTGCTTTAAAGCATTACACGGACTTGCCCCCAAATACATTACTGACCTTTTCTTCTCAACCAACAGACACAAGAGAAGTTCACATTCCAACTTCGTTTCCCCCCCAGTGAGAGGTTGCAAACTGAAAAAACACCATGAATTCCTTCTCTCACACCAAGCAGCATCATGGGGTAAAGACCTAGAACAATTACTTTCGCCCTCTACTTATGAGGTATTTAGGAAACATCTAAAAACACACCTGTTCCTAAAACATCTTGACAACTGATCCACTTATCTCTTTCCTTTCAATAGCGACCAACTGTCCTTTTGATCACTTTTCTCCTCAACAATGAATTTCATGTCTAATTACTTCTCTTTCTTCTTCCCCTCTTGAAGTCAGTCAATTTGTACCTTTGCTTAATCTTTTGTAAACCGCATAGAACTTCACGGTATTGCGATATATCAGCTGTTATTATTATTATTATTATTAATGTCCACTCAATTCCTATGGGCTTTGGTATGTTTACCGCGGCAGCATCACTACTGTGGCTTTGTAAAAGGGACTCTTATTTTTTTTAGTTTCTATATGGTCAAAAATATGATAAAAGCCCAACACTAAAAAATAATATGAAATTTAAAAATAATGAAGTCAATGACTACCACTAGAACATCAAAACTGTATTTTGCTAGTACCACTGTTTTAAAGCACTTGGTAGAAAATAGAACGGCTCAAACTGCTACATAATGAGAATCATATATCTACCAAGTTGACTACTGCTCATGAAACTTTGCCCACATTCCTCCCAGTTGCTCAGAGTCCAGTAAAATTTAACAAATTAGAAATGCTAAACACATCAATAAAGTTTTCAGAAAGGTTTTATAATTTATTAATGCACATATAAAAAGGGGAATCTTTTGGAAAATGTAAAGTTGTGCACAGTTTTAATGTAGAGTTAATTACCTACTGTGTTAAATTATAAAAACAATGTCTTAGTGAGATGAACTGAAACACACCTTCCAACCTGATATGTAGGTACAGCTGTAGTACCAAACCTCTGCATTCCATAGTAGTTAATAAATCCGATATCCCTGAGAGATGTCATTGCCTCCTGAACTTGTTCACTGGTTCCTGTTATATTCCTAACATTCAAAAAGATAAATAAAACACCATTATTCCACTATAAACCTGGATTTGGAAAAAGCTAACTGTATTCCATAATCTTTATATATTATGCGATTAAAAACCCATATACTAGTCTTATCCACCATCCTCTTGATGAAGAAAGTAATTCTTAGATTTCTTCCGAGCCTCTTTCTTTTGCATCATATAACCTCTGATGCTTTAGCAATAGTTAGTATTTTCCACAAGTCTGTGGCAAGTGGCCACATCTGAGGAACAGAGGCTTTATCACAAAAGTAAACTTACATTTTTTTCTACCTACACAGTGTAGAATAGGGGAAAAATCCCACCCAAGAATCTGGTAACAGAAGTTCTTTACCTGAGGACTACCGTGAAGAGATTTCCTTGCAATTCTCCCAGTTTCAGTGGCCACTTCTTGTAGCTGAAGTTTCCAAGTTTGAAGTTCATTAAACAGTTGTTTAAATGAGCAAGTCTTTGTGCAGTGATTCTATAAACAAAATATATAGCATATATAACAACAGTCAGTTCTACATTATGTATTCTTGTTCCTATTAAAAAGCATACAGTGGTTTGCAAGAAGCTCTCAGGACTTCCCAGCTCCAACCAAGTCTAGCTAAGAAATAATTGTGAACCAACTCTAAACTGAAATGATTCAATGGTTTGTGCACAAAGACTGCTGTATGGAAAAGAAATATATGCTTTATTTTAACTACATAATATACTGAGGATCCAGATGGCAATCATTTTACTAGTCTCTCCATTCTTATATAATCAGGAAGTTATACCTTTCTCTGCATGTTATGTAGGGCATACAGATGAGGAAAAGTTATCTGTATCAGACTTCAGTTTCATACAGCTAGGATTGTCTTTCACAGTTCAAAACACCTATCAATACAGACAAGACATGCTGCGAAGCAAGTTTTCAATTGTATCTTAAATGCATTGCACTATTTAATTGATTTCAGATATTTAAAAGGTTAAAAAAGACCCTTCAAAGACTAACTAAAAAATATATATATATATATATATAAACACACACGATAAATAAAAACACAAAACTATAAAAAAGACAGGGTATTTAAAACAAATATAACTATAGTATATAAAGTAGAACTAAACAAACACTGTGAAATAAAAAAGATAATTAGCAGGAAGTAAAGCAAAGGAACATATCAAAGCCAGGCAGGGTAGACATTTCAAGGGAAGAACCAGGCTGTCATATATGTGATAGCACAGGTAGTTTAGTTCTAGCCTAATATCTACAGGGAAAAAGAAAATTCACTTAGGGGCCCTTTTACTAAATTACATTAATTGCTACTGTGTACTTAGGGCAGGGGTTACCAAAAGGTTGATCACGATGTACCAGTAGATCGCAAGGTTAATGCCACACCTGGTGCGTGAAGCGACTGCACAAGCGCCGGGCCCAGTAGCCTCCCCCCCCCCCCCTTTCCCATCGGCCCCGAGCTGCAGGTCTTTCAAACTTGGAGGAGAGGCAGTGGCCGCCTGCAGCGGGGGATTGACCCAGTCCTGCGCTCGTTGATGGGTGCCTAGATGTCAGCTCGGAGCTCTTTGACCCCCTCCTGGCCCTCTACTTCCCTGCATCCTGATCCCCTTCCCCAAAGTGCACTGCTTCAACAACTTGTCTGAATATGAAAGCTTCATGCAGCGTGGGGGGGGGGTTGGCAGCGAGGCCCTCCGCTCCCAGACATGGCTAATGTCAGAGGTAAGTAACCAGGGCAAGAGGGAAGAGCCTGAAGGTGGTCTTCCAGGTCCCTTCTCCTAGTGGTCTCATTTATACACACCTGCCGAAAGGAGCACATTGGTATCCTATGGGTTATGTTAATAAAAATGAGCGAGAGAGAGACAGAGACAGAGAGAGAGAGATGGAATGAGGTCTGGAGGAGAGGATGTATGCAGGAAGCAGAAAGAAGGGAAGGAATATTGGATGCATAGTCATAAGAAAGTGCAACCAGAGACTCATGAAATCACCAGACAACAAAGGTAGGAAAAATCATTTTATTTTCAATTTAGTGATCAAAATGTGTCCATTTTGAGAATGTATATCTGCTGTCTATATTTTGCACTATGGCCCCCTTTTTATTAAACCGCGATAGCAGTTTTTAGCACAGGGAGCCTATGAGCGTTGGGAGCAGCGTGGGGCATTCAGCGCAGCTCCCTGCACTAAAAACTGCTATTGTGGTTTAGTAAAAGGGGAGGGGGTATATTTGTTTATTTTTGTATAGTTGTTACTGAGGTGACATTGCATATTTTAAAGTCATCTGCCTTGACCTCTTTGAAAAAAACCCCGAATATAAATGATAATTAACATTTTCTCTGCGTACAGTGTGCTTTGTGTTTTAAAAAATTTTATTGTTGATAGATCATTTTGACTTGGTCATTTTAAAAGTAGCTCGCAAGCCAAAAAAATGTGGGCACCCTTGGCTTAGGGTCTCTTTTATAAAGCCATGTGGTAAATGCACTGAAGCCCATTCAATTCTTATGGGCTTTGTTGCATTTACCACAGCCACTTTTCTACCAGAGCTTTGTAAAAGGGACCCTTAATGCCATAAAGCACAGTTACTTACCCACAGTTACTTACCGTAACAGGTGTTATTCAGGGACAGCAGGCAGATATTCTCAACATGTGGGTGATGTCATCCACAAAGCCCCGATCGGATACTCTCGCAAGCAAACTTGCTTGAAGATCTTCAAGCTTGCGAGTGTACCGCGCATGTGCGTATGCCTTCCCGCACGAGTTAGGGCGCATGTCTCCTCAGCGTGGTCTCTGTTCAGATAGCTAGCAAAGAAGCCAACCCGGGGAGGAGGGTGGGTTGCGAGAATATTTGCCTGCTGTCCCTGGATAACACCTGTTTCGGTAAGTAATTGTGCTTTATCCCAGGACAAGCAGGCAGCATATTCTCAACATGTGGGTGACCTCCAAGCTAACTACAATGGGATGGAGGAAGAGTTGGCAATTTAGGAGAACAGGTTTTGCAAAACCGACAGCCAAAGTGGCCGTCATGCCTGGAGAAAGCATCCAGACAGTAGAGAGAGGTGAATGTATGAACCAAGGACCAAGTGGCAGCCTTACAGAGTTCCTCAATGGGAGTTGAGTAGAGGAAAGCAACAGATGCCGCCATTGCACGCACTTCATGGCCTGTGACTCGACCCGGCAGGGAGAGGCCAGCCTGAGCGTAACAGACAGAGATACAAGCGACCCAAGCGAGCAGGACCGAAAGAGAGGAACAGCTGTGAAACAGAACGAAGGGGAGCGGTGCGCTTCAAGTAGAAGACCAGAACATGCTTACAATCAAGAGAATGCAGAGCCACTTCTCTAGGGTGAGAAGGGGGCTTCAGAAAAAACACAGGAAGAACCAAGGATTGGTTGATGGGAAACGCGGAAACAACCTTAGACAAGAACGTAGGATGGGTACGGAGGACCATCTCATCATGATGGAAGACAGTGAAAGGTGGGTCTGCTACCAGGGCTTGAAGCTCACTGACCCGACGGGCAGACGTGAGAGCAATAGGAAACACAACCCTCCAAGGAAGAAACTGCAAGTGAGCCCGCGCTAGCGGCTTGAATGAGGGTTACATGAAAGGAGCAAGAAACCACGTTAAGATCCCAAGCCACCGGAGGAGGTTTAAGGGGCGGATGAACGCGGAAAAGGTCTTACAGGAAGTGGGAAACCACAGGATGAAAAGAGATAGGCTTCCCGTCAAGCGGCAGATGAAAAGCAGTAATGGCACTAAGGTTGACACGAATCGAAGAGGACTTGAGTCCAGCACCCAACAAGTGCAACAAGTGTCTAAGACAGCAGACAGGGAGGCAGAGGCTGGCTCCAGCTGTCGAGTAGCATACCAGGAAGAAAAGCGGGTCCACTTCTTATGGTAACATTGGCGAGTGGACTCTTTGCGAGAGGCCTCCAGGACATCCAGCACAGGCTGGGAGAGCTGGAACGAAAGCATTAAGTTTTGAGAAACCAAGCTGTCAAGTGCAGAGACTGCAGGTTGGGATGAAGCAGTGAACCCCGACTCAGCGAAAGCAGAGAAGGAAAACAGACAGAAGAAGAGGCTCCCTGGAACTGAGTTGTAACAGAAGGGAGAACTATGGCTGCCGGGCCACCGAGGAGCTATCAGAATCCGGGTGGCCTGCAAGGAGTCTTCAGAATCAGAGGGAATGGAGGGAACGAATACAGAAAAAAGTACGTCCAATCCAGCAGAAAAGCATCCGCTTCGAGCCCGAGAGGGGTGTAAACCCTGGAGTAGAAATGGGGTAACTTGTGATTGAGGGGGACACGAACAGATTGACATCTGGAGTCCCCCAACGAGCAAACACCTGACGAAGAGCCAGGAATGGAGGGACCACTTGTGAGACTGCAGAAGACGATTCAACCTGTCCACCAGACAATTGTGCTGGCTTGGAATATAGACTGCTCAAAGGAACATATAGCACAGTTACTTACCGTAACAGGTGTTATCCAGGGACAGCAGGCAGATATTCTTGACTGATGGGGTGACGGCACCGACGGAGCCCCGGTACGGACAATTTTAGAGTGATTGCACTCTAAGAACTTGGAAAGTTCCAGTAGGCCGCACCGCGCAAGCGCGAGTGCCTTCCCGCCCGACAGAGGTGCGCGGTCCCCAGTTAGGATAAGCCAGCTAAGAAGCCAACCCGGGGAGGTGGGTGGGACGCAAGAATATCTGCCTGCTGTCCCTGGATAACACCTGTTACGGTAAGTAACTGTGCTTTATCCCAGGACAAGCAGGCAGCATATTCTTGACTGATGGGTGACCTCCAAGCTAACAAAAAGAGGGATGGAGGGAAGGTTGGCCATTAGGAAAACAAATTTTGCAAAACAGATTGGCCGAAGTGTCCATCCCGTCTGGAGAATGCATCCAGACAATAATGAGATGTAAAAGTATGAATTGAGGACCAAGTAGCAGCCTTGCAGATTTCCTCAATAGGAGTGGAACGGAGGAAAGCTAGATGCTGCCATAGCTCTCACTCTATGGGCCGTGACAGAACCTTCCAGTGGCAGTCCTGACTGAGCATAACAGAATGAAATGCACGCTGCGAGCCAATTTGACAGCGTACGTTTAGAAACAGGACGTCCCAATTTATTCGGATCAAAGGACAGAAAGAGTTGGGATGATGATCTGTGGGGCTTAGTACGGTCTAAATAGTAAGCTAAAGCCCGCTTACAGTCCAAAGAATGAAGAGCCTGTTCTCCAGAATGAGAGTGAGGTTTCGAAAAGAAAACAGGCAGAACAATGGATTGGTTGAGATGGAATTCAGAGACAACCTTAGGAAGAAACTTTGGATGTGTACGCAGAACCACCTTGTCATGATGGAAGACTGTGAAAGGTGGATCAGCAACTAGTGCATGGAGCTCACTGACCCTCCTGGCAGAGGTGAGCGCAATAAGAAAAAGTACCTTCCAAGTAAGAAACTTGAAAGTGGCGGTAGCCAAGGGTTCAAATGGAGGCTTCATTAGAGCAGACAGAACCAAATTGAGATCCCAGATCACAGGAGGGGGCTTAAGAGGTGGTTTCACATGAAAAAGACCCCGCATGAATCTGGACACTAAAGGATGAGCTGAGAGAAGTTTCCCCTGAACTGGCTCATGAAAAGCAGCAATAGCACTGAGGTGGACTCTGATGGACGTAGACTTGAGACCAGAGTCAGATAAGGAAAGAAGATAATCCAACAAGGTCTCCACTGCAAGGGAAGTGGGATCATGATGATGAAGAATACACCAAGAAGAAAACCGTGCCCACTTCTGATGGTAACATTGCAGAGTGGCCAGTTTCCTGGAAGCATCCAGAATAGACCGAACGGGCTGAGACAGAAGAGAATCATGTGGAGTCAGCCCGAGAGATACCAAGCTGTCAGGTGCAGAGACTGGAGGTTGGGATGCAGAAGGGTTTCCTGATGCTGCGTAAGCAGAGAAGGAAACAGTGGAAGAAGAAAAGGTTCCCTGGAACTGAGTTGAAGCAGAAGGGAGAACCAATGCTGCCTGGGCCACCGTGGAGCAATCAGAATCATGGTGGCTCGTTCCCTTTTGAGCTTGAACAAGGTTCGTAACATGAGCGGCAGAGGAGGGAAAGCATACAGGAACAGATTGGACCAATCTAGGAGAAATGCATCCGCTGCCAGACGGTGAGGAGAGTAGAGTCTGGAGCAGAAGTGGGGCAGCTGATGATTGTGAGGAGCTGCAAAGAGGTCCACCTGAGGAGTGCCCCATTGAGCGAAAATGGACTGGAGAGTCAAAGGATCGAGAGTCCATTCGTGGGGCTGGAGAATTCTGCTGAGTTTGTCCGCTAAGGAATTCTGTTCCCCCTGAATGTAGATAGCTTTCAGAAATAAGTGGCGAGCTGTGGCCCAAGACCAAATCTTCTGGGCTTCCTGGCACAAGAGGCGAGAGCCTGTCCCACCCTGTTTGTTGATGTAGTACATCGCAACTTGATTGTCTGTGCACAGTAGAAGAACCTGAGGAAAGAGAAGATGTTGGAAGGCCTTGATGGCATAAAACATCGCTCTGAGTTCCAGGAAATTGATGTGGTGCTTCATTTCCTGGACTGTCCAAAGTCCTTGAGTTTGAAATTCGTTCAAATGAGCTCCCCAGGCATAAGGGGAGGCGTCGGTGGTGATGACAAGTTGATGAGGAGGTAGATGGAACAGAAGACCTCTGGAGAGATTTGAGGATATCAACCACCATTGAAGAGATTGACGAAGAGATGATGTCACAGATATGTGTCGTGAGCAAGGATCCGTCGCTTGGGACCACTGGGTAGCTAGGGTCCATTGAGGAGTGCGCAGGTGAAGACGTGCAAGGGGGGTGACATGAACTGTCGAGGCCATGTGACCCAAGAGTATCATCATTTGCTTGGCAGAGATGGAACGTTGTGGAAGCACCTGCTGACAAAGATATTGAAGAGTTTGAAGACGGTTGGACGGCAAGAACGCTCTCATCAGGACTGTGTCCAACACTGCTCCAATGAATTGAAGTCTTTGCGTGGGGATAAGATGAGATTTGGATAGATTGATCTCGAATCCCAGGAGTTGTAGAAAAAGGATGGTCTGGTTGGTGGCCAGGAGTACTGACTGAGATGAAATGGCCTTGATTAACCAGTCGTCCAGGTAAGGAAAGACCTGAAGGTGGTGAGAGCGTAGAAAGGCAGCCACCACAATCAGGCATTTGGTGAACACTCTTGGAGAGGAGGCAAGACCGAAGGGTAGCACCTTGTATTGGTAATGACAATGATTGATCATGAAGCGGAGATACTGTCTGGAGGCCAGATTGACCGGTATGTGAGTGTATGCTTCTTTGAGATCGAGGGAGCATAGCCAGTCGCCGTGATCGAGAAGAGGGTAAAGAGTGGCCAGAGAAAGCATTTTGAATTTTTCCTTGACCAAGCATTTGTTGAGATCGCGAAGATCTAGAATTGGTCTGAGATCTCCTGTTTTTTTGGGGACTAGAAAGTAACGGGAGTAGAATCCCTGCCCCTTTGGATCCAGAGGAACTTCCTCTATAGCGTTCAGAAGGAGGAGGGATTGAACCTCCTGAAGAAGGAGGGAAGACTGAGGAGTGTTCAAAGCAGACTCTTTTGGTAGACTTTGGGCCGGAAGGGTCTGAAAGTTGAGAGAGTAGCCGTGGCGGATGATGTTGAGGACCCATTGGTCCGAAGTGATAACTTCCCACCGGCTGAGAAAGAAAGTGAGACGGCCACCTATAGGTTGAGGTAGGTGGGTAGATGTTTGGACGCTGGCTATGCCCTGGAGAATTAAGTCAAAAGGGCTGCGTAGGTTTTTGCTGTGGAGGTGGCTTCACAGGTTGTTGCTGTGTTGGTCTAGGAGTCTGACGTTGTTGTTGACGTTGACGCCTAGTTTGCTGGGGAGCTGATGGCAATGGACGAGCCACATAACGGCGTTGGTAGGCCGACTGCTGTCTGAAAGGCCGTGCCGGTGGAGTCTTCTTTTTTGTTTTGAGGAGAGTATCCCAGTGTGTCTCATGGGCGGAGAGCTTTTGGGTGGTCGAGTCCATGGATTCCCCAAAAAGCTCATCCCCCAGGCATGGAGCATTAGCCAACCGATCTTGATGGTTGACATGAAGCTCAGATATTCTAAGCCAGGCAAGGCGGTGCATGGCCACAGACATGGCCGTTGCTCTGGAGGTAAGTTCGAAGTGCTGTCTGAAAGGCCGTGCCGGTGGAGTCTTCTTTTTTGTTTTGAGGAGAGTATCCCAGCGTGTCTCATGGGCGGAGAGCTTTTGGGTGGTCGAGTCCATGGATTCCCCAAAAAGCTCATCCCCCAGGCATGGAGCATTAGCCAACCGATCTTGATGATTGACATCAAGCTCGAATATTCTAAGCCAGGCAAGGCGGCGCATGGCCACAGACATGGCCGTTGCTCTGGAGGTAAGTTCGAAGGTATCGTAAATGGATCTTACCATAAATTTACGGAGTTGGAAAAGAAAAGACGAGCATTGGTGGAAAGCCTGTCGTTTCCGCTCAGGAAGGTACTTTTCAAAGGAAGCCATGGTGGTAAGGAGATGCTTAAGATAAAAAGAAAAGTGAAAAGCATAATTACCAGATCTATTAGCTAGCATTGCATTCTGGTAAAACCGTTTACCGAATTTGTCCATGGCTTTACCTTCTCTGCCAGGAGGGACAGAAGCATATACACTAGCTCCCGCAGACTTCTTAAGCGTAGATTCCACAAGCAGTGATTCATGTGGAAGCTGTGGCTTATCGAATCCAGGAATAGGAATTACTTTATATAATGAATCCAATTTACGGGGAGCTCCTGGGATAGTCAAAGGAGTCTCTAAATTTTTATAAAAAGTTTCCCTCAAGATGTCATGAAGAGGGAGTTTCAAAAATTCCTTTGGAGGCTGGTCAAAGTCAAGGGCATCAAGAAAGGCCTTGGATTTTTTAGACTCAGCCTCCAAAGGAATAGAGAGAGATTCGCACATGTCCTTCAGGAAAGAAGTGAAAGACGTGGAATCATGTTTGGAGGATGGATCAGGAATAACAGGATCATCCTCATCCGAGGAACACTCACCCTCAGAAAGAAAGGGCTCTTCGGAGTCACCCCACAGATCAGGGTCCCTAATATGGGAGCTACGGTCTCGAGACTCCGGAGAAGAGGGTTCTAGGTGTTGAGATTTGCGTGCCGACTTACCCGACCTCATAGATACGGTACCGGGAGATGTTACCGACTGCAGCGGTGCCGAAGTCTGCACCTACTGATGCTGGGCTCTCGGTTCCGGTGCAAGAACTGGCATCGATATCGATGAGGCCGAGTGAACCGGTACCGAGTCAGTGGACGCAGACAATAAAGGTTGCTCCACTGCCAGTACCGGCGGCTCAGACCGGACCGGGACCGGAAGGTTCGGTGCCAATAGAGCAGGAAGGAGTTGTTGTAACTGCTCCTTGAGCTGCGTTTGTAGGACGGCTGCAATGCGCTCATCCAAAGAAGGCACCGGTACCGCCTTTTTCTTTTGCGGTACCTGCGGTGCTGCTCGACGCCCCGAAGATGAGGAGCCCGAGGTCGAGGGACTCACCTCGATAGGGGCGGAGCGCTTCCGCGGGCGCCTCACTGTCGGCAGGACTGGGCTCGCTGCAATCGAGACCGGAGGACGCTCCAGCGGGGAAGGCTTCTTAGCCGGCTTACCTGGATGTTGCGACGCCGGCGCGGTGTCGACGAAGTGGGTGCCGACTGTGATGGGGCCGATGCCGGTGTCGATGCCGCAGGATCGGACATATCGACACCGAAGAGTAATCGCTGTTGTATCTGGCGATTTTTTAATGTACGTTTTTTTAACGTGGCACAGCGGGTGCAGGTGGAAGCCTGATGCTCAGGACCCAGGCACTGTAAGCACCAGTTGTGCGGGTCCGTGAGGGATATAGGCCGTGCACACCGCTGGCACTTTTTAAACCCTGGCTGGGGGGGCATGAAAGTGAAAACGGCTTCTGCCAAATCGAAGGCCGAGGCCTCGATGGTGGCAGTAGGCCCCGCTGGGGCAAAACCGAAATGAAGAAAAAAATAAAGAAATAAACTCTCGTTTTTTTTTTTTGTTTTTTTTTAGAAAAAGAAAAGAAAGAAGGGAAAAAACTCCCAAAAAGGTTTCGCGAGCGGGAAGGCGTATAAGAAAAAATTTCAACAGCCGTTAAAAAATGCGACTTCTTAGCTCCGCGGAAACTAAGAAACTGGGGACCGCGCGCCTCTGTCGGGCGGGAAGGCACTCGCGCGTGCGCAGTGCGGCCTACTGGAACTTTCCAAGTTCTTAGAGTGCAATCACTCTAAAATTGTCCGTACCGGGGCTCAGTCGGTGCCGTCACCCCATCAGTCAAGAATATGCTGCCTGCTTGTCCTGGGATAATGCGGTGAATGGCCCAAACCCAGAGCCGCAACGTCTCTTGGCACAGGGACGGGGACCCCCGTGCCCCCCCTGTTAGATGATATAATACACGACGACCTGGTTGTCCATGCGAATCAGCACCACTCGGTCGCGAAGCAGGTGGCAAAAAGCTTTCAGAGCGAGGAGAATCACACGAAGCTCCAGCAGATTGATGTGACAAAGGTGGACTGCACTGGACCAAAGACCCTGAGTGCGAAGACCGGCCAGACGAGCCCCCCAAGCATAGGTTGACAAGTCCGTCATGAGGACCTTCCGTGGAGGAGGAGCATGAAACAGAAAACCTCTGGAAAGATTGGAAGAGAGCAGCCACCAGCGGAGAGAGTTCTCCAATAAAGGAGGCACGACAACGCATGGAGAGAGAGTCTCGATTCAGATTCCATTGGGACGCAAAAGTCAACTGGGGAATGCGGAGGTGAAGTCTGGCAAAAGGAATCACCGTGAACCGTAGAGGCCATGTGACCGAGGAGGACCATCAGGAGTCGAGCCGGGGCCGAAGACAGAAGGGTCACCTTCCGGGAAAAACGAACAAGGGCCTCTTACCGAGGCCGAGACAAGAAGGAGCGCAGACGAACTGTGTCCAGGACTGCTCCGATGAACTCCAGAGACTGGGACGGACAGAGGCGAGACTTGGGGAAGATCACCTCGAAGCCGAGACTCTGAAGGAGCAAAATGGTCTGATCCGTCACTTGCAGAACCTCCTGGCGAGAGGATGCTTTGATTAACCAGTCGTCGAGGTAGGGAAATACCTGCAGGCCGTGGAGACGCAGGGCAGCAGCTACCACAACCAGGCGTTATCGTGAAAACTCTCGGAGAGGCTGCCAGGCCGAAGGGAAGAACACGACACTGGAGATAGAGATCCCCCACCTGGAATCTCAGAAACCGGCGTGAGGCCGGGCGTATTGGAATGTGCGTGTACGCCTCTTTGAGGTCCAGTGAGCACAGCCAGGCCCCTGTGTCCAAGAGGGGGCACAATGTTGGAAGGGTGAGCATACTGAACCGGTCCTGGACTAGAAACTTGTTCAGGGCACGGAGGTCCAGGATCAGACGTAGATCCCCAGTCTTCTTGGGCACCAGAAAATACTGGGAGTAGAATCCCGTATGCCACTGGTCCGGAGGAACCTCATCGACTGCTCGGAGGCGAAGTAGGGCTCGAGCTCCCCGCAACAGAAGGGGCAGTTGAGACTGGCCTGAAGGACACGCTCCTGGAGGAAGGTCAGGGGGTACATGACTGAAGTGAAGGTAGAACCCTTCTCGGATGATGGAAAGCGACCAACTGTCAGAGGTAAGGCCGTCCCACCGTGCGTAGAAATGATGGAGAGGCCCCCCGATAGGGAGGAGAGAAGTCTCCAGAAGGAGAGGAGCCTGGAGGCTCATACTGGAATAGTCAAAAAGATGGTCCAGGTTTCGCCGGAGACGGCGGCTGGACCGCAGCTTGGTGCTGGTGCAGCAGATGCGGCAGCTTCGAAGGAGGCCGAGAGAATGCTGGAGTGGTATCTGTGGGTACCTCCGGAGAGGGATTTTATACTGCCGGGCCAGAGGGGTCTTCAGCTGAAGGCGCACCAGAGAGGCGAAGGACCGTTTGTGTTCTGAGAGGCGCTTAGGGGCCGCCTCGATGGAATCATCATATAGTTCATTACCCACGCAAGGGAGATCGGCTAGATGATCCTGGAGATTTGGATCCATGTCTACATGCAGAGCCAAGCGAGACGGCGCGTGGCGATCGCAAAAGCCATGACTCTCGAGGACAACTCGAAGGCATCATAGGCCGCTTGGAACATATAGAGCCGGAGCTGGGAGAGTCTAGGAGACAAAACTCCCAACTACGAGAATCCGGCACGTCCGTCCAGAACGAGAGGAGGGCTTCCACACAGAACTGGAGAAAGGACGCGAAGATAAGGTTTAAAAATAAACTGAAAACTTTCTTATTTAACGATGCTTTTGTAATACCATTGGTTTCTTTTAATTAATATTCAACAAATTTTTGGACCTAACTGTCTTTTCTCTTCACATAATACATTCAATTATTTTTCATCCCATCCTTTTGTGTTTTCCATTTTTGGCTTCCCACTCTGCTCAATTACATTGTAACTTCTTCCCCTACCTTCCTTTCGTTTCCAGTTTGTCTAGTTATCGTCTGTGTCTGGTCAGTTTTTAATTATTTTAAAATTTCTTTTATTCTGTAACTTTTATCCACGTGTAAATCGCCTTGAATTTAGACAAGGCGATTAATCAAATAAATATTAAACTTGAAACTTGAACTTGTTATAGTTGAGGACACGGTTCGCCATCATCGAGTTGCGATAAAGACGGCGACCAAACTTGTCCATCGGACAGCAGCGTACACCCTCGAGGGGTTGGGCTTCTTCAAGGAAGACTCAACCACCAGGGATTGGTGAGAAAGTTGAGAACTGTCGAATCCCTTAACTGGATCCAGTAGACATCGACGTCGAGGCACAGTTGACGTTGAGGCACAAAGCCCCAGTTGATGTCGAGGCACAGAGCCCCAGTCGACGTCGGGGCCCAAAGCCGCAGTAGACATCGAGGCCCAAAGCCGCAGTAGACGCCGAGGCCCAAAGTCTCAGTGGAGGCACACAGTCGAGGGTGTACGCTGCCGTCCCACTGGGGCGGGAGGGCCGTCCGATGGACAAGTTTGGTCGCCATATTTACTCGACTGCACTCGATGCCTCGAATGCCTGAGACTCAGCTGGCTGTGGTACTGAGGTAACGCACCTAGGAAGGAAAGAAGAGACTTACCCGAGGATGGAACCCACAAGGCACAGCAGATGGGACCAGAGGGATTAGACGAGGCCGCCACTGGGGATCGATGCCACGTCAGCTCGATTCCAATGAAGGAAAAAGGCCCGGCCGCTCTACTCACACATGGTGAACCCAGTGAGAGGCCAGGGAAGAAAGAAAAACCCAGCTGCAGCCAACGAGGACTAGCGGCAGGGCCGAAGTCCAAGAAAGGCCCACCGGAGGATAACCAGTAGGAACACAACAAATCTTTTTGTTTGTTTGTTTTTTAAATTAGAGGCGCCGCACAGCGACTTAAATAAAAATAAAATAAAAGAAAGAAAGCTGCGGTGCGAGAAGGCAAGTAGGAAACAGCAGAGCTGTAGAACAGGGCTTCGTGGCTCTGCGGAAAAACAAGAACTGAGGCCACGCTGAGGAGACGCGCGCCCTAACTCGGGCGGGAAGGCACACGCGCATGCGCGGTACACTCGCAAGCTTGAAGATGTTCAAGCAAGTTTGTTGTGAGAGTATCCGATCGGGGCTCCATGGATGACATCACCCACATGTTGAGAATATGCTGCCTGCTTGTCCTGGGATAAAAAAGGTTTACAGCAAAATGCTTTAACACTAATTTGCCTATCAGTGCTTGCAAATTGCACATTATTTTTTGTTATTTTTTTCAGGAGGCAGTATGTTATGGACAGGGAATGGGCACAGAAGCTAGCATTATTGTGTGCCATCTGGATAACACAAATTTTTTTGGTGGTGCTTATTGCTCCCACATTAATATTTTTGCAGGTCTTGTATGCCAATGGAAAAATTAGTGGGGCCTCCAAAAAGGAAAACAAAAGCAAGCCCTATTTTTTGGCCATGTTAGCATTGGGTTTGGTTTGCGGGAAAATCCTACATTAAAATGTGCTAAGCCCATTTCTTAATGCATTTTCATAAAAGGGCACCTTGATTTATTTAGCTTTTACAAATTTTAAATGTGGGGAACGGATAATAATGTATCTCTACTACAGTAAAAATGCCACTGTGAAGTGTTAATATTCTAGTTTGTCCACTAAATAAAGTGGGCTATTAACACATAAAACTAAACAGAAGCACAAAATGTTGAATTGTACAGAGAAGCCAACTGGAAGCCTGTGTAGAAAAAGTCAAGGAGCACATGAGGTTTGCCTGGGCCTATTTAAGACTATTTTTGTTTTCAACTTCTGGATAGCCTGAAGCATGTACATTAGCTTTGTGGGGACACCAATGCAAAAATCACTACAATAGCCCAGATGGGACACAACCATCCACAAAAAGGCACAGTATTCTCAAATTCTGCAATTTGAAAAAAACAGCATTAATAAGCTTGAAAACACTTATCTACCCCAGCAGTTCAAATTCTGGGATACTGTATATACAAGTACTTACTTCAGAACAGCAATCTCCTGTACTGTAATAGCCCTTTTATCTTTGGTCCCCATATAAGAAAATATGTTTGGTTTAACTCTGTTTTAAGAAAATAAGGATGTATATAAAGGAATAGTTGGATTAATAACATACATAAGAGTTTTAATAAACATATCCGCTCATGAGTTACAGGAAAAGTAAGAACAAATGCTCAAGGCAAAGGGAATTATCTGACCTTGCCCCCTATTCATCCTTCATTTTGTAAAATAAGCAGGTGTTATGTGGAATACATATACTGTACACCAACTTTGGAGCAGAAGTAAATGTATATGTGATAATTTGCATGCTATTGGAGCTGGTTCTGAGCCTGTTTTATAAAAGTACACAAGTGCCTATACTGTCTTTATAAAATAGGATTAAAATAGGCATCTTTTTGGACTCCTCATGTAGGCAATCCTGTTATAAAATCAGGCTTGAAATCCACCAAATGTCTTATGGATTCAGTTGTTGCACACTGCTAATATCCAACAGGTTCAACAGAAGAACCAGCTCTGAGAAACCAAATACCCTACTGGAAATGGTAAATATCAGACAACATGAAGGAAGAATATTCACAGAATTCAAATTATTCCAGACTTATGTTCATAAGTCTGACCTCCCTCCAACGCTTCAGAAAACATTTGAAAACTTGGCTTTTCTCCAAAATGTAACTACTCCCTCCCTCTCCATTATTCTAAGTCCCCTCTTTCCTTCCTGTTTACCAAGCCCTTCTTCTTTCCATTGGAGTTCCTTTCTTTATTAATTCCTGTAAACCGTGTCGAGCTCCACTTCTGTGGAGATGATGCGGTATATAAACTTAAGGTTTAGTTTAGTTTATCATTTCATTTATGGAGTGGAGTCAAAATGTAAACTTGGGAAGTTATACAAACCTCCAAAAATAAGCTATTATAAAGAACAAAACCAAAGATCTCAATGCATCAGAACTAAGGCTAATGTTCGCTCTGGTATAATGGATTCCATCAAGTACTTCAGAATACCAAAATAATCCTTCCTCCCACCCCTACCCTCCACCCAAAAAAGTTCTCCCAGAGTTTTTCAGATAACATTCAGCTGCGGCTATTACTGTGCATTAATGTACATTATATTACTGCAGGTCCCAAGTTAGGCAATGGAACTAAGGGATCCTTTTATTAACACAGCAAAAAAATTGGAGTACCACATTCAGGTATCATTGAACTTCAGTAACATTGAAATTTGTGTGCAAGAGTTTTTTTCTGATCTTTTTTTGAGGGGGCATGACAGAAGTAGAGAGAAGGTGTTCCTGCATGAACCAGTTAATATATCTGCATTACCATGTGCTAACTGGTTAGAACATAGATACTGCATGAGCCCTTTACACCTACAAAATAGGTGGTGGTAAGTTCTCATGTGGCCATTTCTTTAAATTACAATATGCTAATGGCAACATAAGTGCATTGTCATTAATGCAAAAAAAAAATAATAATACAAAAAAGGCATTTTTATGGCTGCAGTAGAAATGGCTCTAGTACAAGGGCATGCTAAGGCCACTTTTTACTGCAGATTAGTAAAAGGATCTCTTAGTTACTAATAATGTGTGTTGACGTAGCTCTACCTATCACCTTGCTGTTTACGATACATCACAGAATATTAGTATAGGATACAGAATTTCCATACAATACTAACCGTAAAAATTTGGATAGCACATTAATAGCATCCATGGTATCTTTGTTCTCCTTGTAGAGTACAAAATGGCAATAGCTTCCCCGTGCTTTTGGCCAGGAGTGTTTTCTTGGTGCTTTAAAACAAAAAGAATACATGTGCAAAATATCAAATTTCCAATTTACTACTTTGTAATCATTTTTCCTTGGAGAACCAGTCTATTTAGTTTTAATTCCATTCTCTATGCTTAAAGGAAAAGGAAGAGAATAAGCTAAAAATGGACCAGTTCCAACTTATCTCAGGAAAATGAGAGAATGTTTGAGCAAATTTACATCTTTAAATAATTTTACATGGTTTGCGTTTCACATTCATGTAATCAATTTTCCTTTTAACAACCATTAGATTAAAATCACGCCATATTTTTTCAAAATTAGCTTCTGCTGTTTTAACACTATTCAAAGGGGACTGGATGGCTGGCATTTCATTTTATGTACATGAAATGCCAACATATCTTACCTGTAGTTGTTCTGACCTCTGTCCAAATGTACAGCATTAAGAGCACAAAAGAGCAATGTTTAATTTATACTGTCTTAGAGTTTACCATGCACACGCTTGGATGGGTAATCATGTCGTGATATCAATGGCATCCAATAGCTAGGTGGTAAAAGGCAGCAATTTAGACATGGACAAAATAAACTTGGGCAGCATGGAACTATGATCATGTGAAAAAGAAAAATCTGCTTCAGATGCATGGAAAATATGACGTGGAAAGAATGCATTTAGGACAGGTATCATTTCTATATCCTACAGAGACTCTATCCTCCACCTACCATAACATGAACAGGCATACTGCTGGTGAATTATACCCCTTACTACTTCTGCTATTAACAAGGGGAATATTTTGTCTATAATCCAGAGAACAGAATATCTAGGGCTATTAGCACTGTTCAATGAAGAATATTTTATACTGTCTTAGTAATTTAACACACTATAGCTCTGCTTAAAAAACACTATGAAAGTTTTATAAGGGATCTCAGTGTAAAAAAGCATTTTATGAACTCAAGTTAGCTCTTGTAAAATTGGATGGGGGTGTATGGATGTACAAAATCAGAGCACATACATATGGGGATAATTTTACAAGCGCTTTTTCTTTTTTCAAAGGGAGGCACAATAAATTTATGAAATAGTGTGTGTGCAAAAGCATGTTTTACATGCAGAAATAGGCTCTTACATGTGTGTATTTGGCCACACAATTTATAAGTATGCACACTGAAAAGATAGTGAAGCATTGGCATTCAAGGGTGTAGTTTGAGCAATGTAAAAGCACACTTTCTTCAGAGCGGATGTAAATTTGTGTGACAGGATTTTTGCATTACCAGGGTTAATGTAGAAATCTATTCTATGAAGGCATGTAAGTCGCACAAGTAGAGAAGCTTCTTGTATGATTGCCCAAGAAAATTAACTAATATAGGTTTAATGCAGTGGTTCCCAAACCTGTCCTGGGGGACCCCCAGCCAGTCAGGTTTTCAAGATATCCCTAATGAATATGCAAGAGAGAGATTTGCATATAATGGAAGTGACAGGTATGCAAATCTCTCTCATGCATATTCATTAGGGATATCTTGAAAACCTGACTGGCTGGGGGTCCCCCAGGACAGGTTTGGGAACCACTGGTTTAGTGAGTCTGTTCGAGTACTTTTTGATTTGCTAGTATAGTATTTACTTGATGTTTTGAGACTACTTTTTGATTAGCCTTTATAAAACAGGCATTAACATGGGCACCCTTTTGGACTTCATACAGGCTCCTGTTTTAAAGTTCAACTCCACCCATCCAGTTTTATAAGATATGTATGTAGGCATTCTGAGGGTGAAGAATAGGAGAAGCCTGTGTGGGATCAACACTTATGCTCATACATCATACAATACGCACATGCATGCCTATTCTTTCTGGCACATACACACAAAAATTACCCCGCCTTACAGCAGGTATCATGGTGTGCATCTACTTTCCCTAGGGTAATGTTACAAAGGTACATATGTTGCTTTTATAAAACACATACAACATTATGTGCCTTTTGGGCCCAATTTTATAAATGGCGCCTAAGCCATAGGTACCTACGAATGCTGCGCTTAACATATGTCAATCTTCAGTTAGGCACCATTTATAGAATTAAACAGGAAGGCATCTGAACCTTAGGTGCGCCCTATGGCGCCTAAGGGCTAGATTCACTAAGCAAACCGATCGTGTACCGATCGGTTTGCGAGCCCTTTGCAACCTGATTTCCCTCCAACCCGATTCACTAAAGCCTCTAACGATCCGATCCTGATCCTCCCATGCAAATTAGCAAAACCATATGCAAAATAGCCAAGCGACTGATTCACTAACAATTGCTTGGCTATTTTGAATCGGGTTTTAATATTGGCAAACCCGACTGCTGTAGACCTGTCGGTAACTGAGTTACCGACAGGCCTGCCTGTCTTTTTTATTCATTTTTTTTTCCATGGCACAGATATTTTGCATGTGTTACACACGCAAAATATCTACCGTATTAAAAAAAATAATAATAATTAAAAGACAGGCAGGCCTGTCAAAAAACGGCCGAGAGCCCCCCCCCCAACAAACACGATTCCCCTGACAACCCACAAATAGCTTGAGGGATGCCCACTCCCTCTTGCCACCACCCAACACTGCCCTTTCCACCCGTGTGAATATGGCACGTGACCCCCCCCCCCCTGACAGGCACACCGCACCCCTGACCTGACTGCCCCACCCCTGGTCAGGCCTGGCCCGACTCAGCCTAACACCTCCCCTGTACCTAAAAGTTGGGAGCAGCAGGGGTGCTCAGTCCCTCCTGCTCCTTAGGCCTCCCTCCAGCGCTGTTTTCCAGAGCAGGAGGAACCGCAAAGTCCTCCTTCTCCTTCGTCTCCTCCTGCTCCTGGATGACGCACCGCGAATGTTGGTCTTAGGCCCTGCCCCGGTGCATCATGTGACATGCGGGGAGGAGCCTAAGGCTCTGATTGGCTCTGGCACCTCAGACTCCTCCTCCCTTGGTGGCGCCTGAGCCAATCATGGACTTCCTTAGGGCTAAGCCTAAGGAAGTTCCTGATTAGCTATTACTTTGACTAATCAAGGACATCCTTAGGCTCAGCCCTAAGGAAGTCCCTGATTGGCTCAGGCGCCACAGGCCCCTCCCAAGGGAGGAGGAGTCAGACGCCCGAGCCAATCAGGGTCTTAGGCTCCTCCTCGTGCATCACATGATGCACCATGGCGGGGCCTAAGGCCTACATTCGCGTCATCCAGGAGCAGGAGGACTTTGTGATTCCTCCTGCTCCGGAAGACAGAGGCCTAAGGAGCAGGAGGGACTGAGCACCCCTCCTGCTTCCAACGTTTATGTACAAGGGAGGTGTCGGCCTGGGTCGGGCCAGTCCAGTCGGGGTGCGGTGGGCTGGTCGGGGCGATTGCAGTCATTTGCATGGCAGGAGGGAGTTGGCATTCCTCCAGTCTTTTGTAGGGCATCGGCGTGAGGGGGGCATGTTTTAGGGGTTTGGGGAGGAGGCACTTCGGGAGGGGGCTTTTTTTATTTTTTCTGAGCAGTTATTTTGCGTGTGTAATACACGCAAACTATCTGCCCAATTAAAATAAAAAAACAAAAAAAGCCAGCAGAAGCCCTGACAGCAGTGACAGAAAACTGCTTCTCCTGTCACTACTGTCAGGTTCTGCGCATGCTCCAGGATCGCTCTCTAACGATCCTGACTGTGGGTAGGGGGCGTGTTAATGATCATCCCCATTTGCATGCAGGCCTTTTGTGAATTCGTAGGCCTGTATGCAATCGGGAACAGATAAGACACTGAATCGGGGGTTTGTGAATCTAACCCTAAGTTAGACTTCTACACACACAAAGCACTCCTGCAAACTGTCCCTAACCACACCTACTTTTTGGCAGGCGCCTACCACCCAATTAATTTTAATTTAAGCCTATGAGGTGCTAATTGCTTGTTATTGGTGCCAATTAAGCTTTTGAAATAATTAAGTTAGGCGTGCCAATCTAGGCACCCGACATCTCCTTTTTACTCTTGTTTTATCCTCTTCCCTTCCTTTTATTTTCATAATGTAATTAAAATTTCCCTCATCCCCCTGTGCCTCCCATATCCAACCTGTCTTAATTTTGTCCTTGTCCTGGCCTCAAACTCCCTTATTTTTTATTTCTATTTATTTTTTTAAGCTATTTTAAATTTTTAATATTGTAAACCGACCAGATACCTGTGACGGTTGATATATCAAGCTATAAATAAACTTGAATCATGGCCTTCCTGCCTAAGTATCCCATTAGAAAATTAATCACCACATGCGTGGTTTCCTGAAGTCTCAGTATAGTCATATCGCTTGAGAATTTTCATAACGATCACAGAATTTTACATGCTCAATATATATATATTCAGTGTGGTGGCCACAGTATAAAGATAAGCAAATGACCAAGTCTGTATGCTAAATTTTCAGACTTCCTTGTCTTTTAAGCAGCACCCTGAATAGCCATTTAATTCAGACAGCTATTTTGCATAGTCTGGCAAACAACTTTTGGCCATGTCCAGAAAGCCTCCTGGCCGCCGCCTTCTTGAACATTTGGCGAAATTCTGAGCTGCCTGGCTCTAAATTTTGGGATAAAATGCAATTACTGCTAAAGTTAGTGTCATAATCCTTTGGAATATTAACTTCTAGGTGGATGGTTCACTGGGCCAGGTCTTAAGTCAAGAGTTCTTACTGTACAAGGCAGTCATTAGAATTAACTGCTAGGGTTGTTCCAAATGGCAAAAAAACACAAACAGAAACAAGAAAAAATAGCTTAAAGCCTTACTATTTTTATTTTACAACACAGTAGCTTTCTGCATTTAAAATAGAGTTTCTTAAGAAAAGCATATCATGGACGATGAACTATCAGGGATTCTTAAAGGATATGCAAAAAAATATTCTAAATATAACCCTGTGGCTATACAAAGCTTATTTCTTTCTGAGAAACTTGGCTTATCAGGGAACATGGAGAATATACTATTTCAATGTCTATTGAAATAAGAATTGTCTTATAAATATTAACTATAAGTATTAATAAAATATGGCATACAGCTGGCAGAAAATTAGTTCACAGAATCAGTTGACCTTATCTTAAGATGTGCTAGTAAAAAGAGATGAATAACATCTATGTTTAGGCAAGGCAAGCTAAAAATGTTAAAATGGGTAAGAATGAGAAAAGTTAAAGATTTATCAGTATAAAAAATGATCAACATGCAAACTGCATTACAAATGACAAGCACAGAGCATGCAAACAGACCTGAGTACCTTGAAATGAAAGACACACTGTATTTCATCTACACACAGAATGCAAATTAGGCAGAAAGAGGTGAGAACTAAGGTCTTTGAAAATCTTTCTAAGTCCAAAAAAAGAAGGGAAGGTAGCTCATAACCAGACAATTAAAGCAAATTTTAATTATCTACAACTCTTTTTGAGGCAACCTGGAGATGTGAGGGGGTAGAATAAAAAGCTACTGAGGAGGAATGAGTCATTTTAATACACAAGAAAAAAAAGTCAATATTAAGAGAAGGGACTGTATTGATTTGTGCCTTATGTAAGTATTGCACGATGAGCTCCATGCAGGAATGAAAGTAGGGGCCAATTAAAAATGTAATATTTCAAATTAGTTTAAATTTAGGAACAATCATTCTGAAATGATAAAAATATTCAGAAGTTAAAAACAGGATGCTGGGACAGGATTTTCTTATATAACTTGCTAAGGAAAGATTAGATACTTACCTTGATGATCTCTAGTAAATAGGCACATCATTCCAGAACTTGTGGGTGGTCACCCTCTGATCGTGTGTGTGTGTGTTTTCTGCTACTGCCTTCTAGCCCCTCTCCTGCTGCCTCCCAAGCAAGCACTCAGGAGGGTTTCTCTCTACCTCAAAACACCTCAATTAAGCTCAAAATTGGTCTAGATCAGAGATCTCAAAGTCCCTCCTTGAGGGCCGCAATCCAGTCGGGTTTTCAGGATTTCCCCAATGAATATGCATTGAAAGCAGTGCTTGCACATAGATCTCATGCATATTCATTGGGGAAATCCTGAAAACCCGACTGGATTCAGGCCCTCAAGGAGGGACTTTGAGACCCCTGGTCTAGATGGATTCCGTGCACAGAATGAGAACAGAGTTTTGAGCTGCATTATATTCCCTGACGCAGCCTCGTGTGAGGCGAAACAAGGACTTGTTGGAATTTAACATGCTCAATATATATATATTCAGTGTGGTGGCCATAGTATAAAGATAAGCAAATGACCAAGTCTGTATGCTAAATTTTCAGACTGCCTTGTCTTTTAAGCAGCACCCTGAATAGCCATTTAATTCAGACAGCTTTGTGAAAGGTTCATCTAGTGAGCGCCACCAATATTTTCTCTGGCCAGACGTTTTCATCTATGGCATGTTCTCGACCATGTTTCCAAAGCTAAGTAAACTGTTTTGTTTTTTCTTTTCCTTTGCACAGTGATGGGTTTTTTCACCCTTTGATAAATTCATTTCAGTGGTGGTGGAGTTTTTTGTCTATGATAAGAAATGAAGCAGTATTGAATGTTTATCAAGTTTTAATTGCGGACTGCTGTTAATTTGAATTTTGAGGCTTTTTCTCCACCTTTTATGTGTTTTATGTGTTTAGCCCACCTCTGGCGAGTAATATATTTAACTTCTGAATTTTTTTATTTAGTTATTACTCTGGGTTTTTTTTTCTCGAGAGTTGTTTAAATACCTACATAATATAAATGTGCATGAGTCGAGCTCCGGAGTAATCTGAGGACATACTTTTTTTTTTTCCGGAAAAGGTGGTAGCTGCGTAGAACAGTCTCCCGGAAGAGGTGGTGGAAACAGAGACTGTGTCTGAATTCAAGAGGGCTTAGGATAGACATGTGGGATCTCTCAGAGAGAGGAAGAGATAATGGTTACTGTGGATAGGCAGACTAGATGGGCCATTTGGCCTTTATCTGCCATCATGTTTCTATGGCCTAGATTCACTAACCGGCCTGATCCTGTCCTCTCCATAGACGATCTGAAGCAGGCCTACGGATTCAGAAATGGGGGGCGATGAAAATGAAGGCAATCATAAGCACGCTCCGCACCGACTACACGGATCGCTGTCCAGCGATTCTGACACATGCGCAGACCATCTACTTTGCCTGTAGATGGTCTGTACATGCGTTTGATGTCCGTGTTTTTAAATTTTACTTTTTTACTTGCAAGCCTGTGGTTTTAACCAGGGCTTGTACTGCAGGGAAGGGCAGAGAATAGGGGAAGAGAAGAGTCGGGGCAGAGAGTGCGAGGCAGCAAGCAGAATCGCGGCAGAGAGCTTTTGCAGGAGAATTGCGGCAGAGAGCTTTTGCAGGAGAATCGCGGCAGAGAGCAGGGCAGAGAAGAGAGTCAGGCCAGAGATGGGGGCTGTTGGAAGTTGGCTGGGATATCAGGGCGGCAATGAAGCAGGAGAGTCGGCAGGGACGTGTGTGACTGGTCCTCAGCAGTCGCTTGTTTTGGGATCGGCCAGCCCAGTTGGTGTTCCTCTTTTTTTTTTTTTTTAGTGAATTGCTGCCTACCTATATTTGCATGCTGTTCCCCTTCATTTGCATGCGTGGATTGGATTGGGTGCGGGAGGAAGGTTAGTGAATCGGGTCGGGGTCAGAAAGTGGTCGGGACACGATCAGTGTCCTTAGTGAATCTAGCCCTATGTTTATGTTTCTTAAAAGATTTTGCTAATGCTCGTATTGCTTTGCAGACAATTTATAATAAATCTACAGGTGGTATTGACATCTCTCTTGCCTTTACTTGTTTGCTTTACAGGACAGCTCAGAGTGATGGGGAGCAGAAAAATATAAATGAAGCTCTATACCAGATCTCGTGATCAGATGGTGATAACCCACAGGTTCCAGAATGATTTACCTATTGAACTAGAATGTACAATAAATTATTGCTTATCAATCTTTTTGTGGCCATGACCTCATGATCATGGCCAAGTAAAACTGTATAAACTCTCCTCCCCTTATGCAAAATAATAATGCATCTATGGAGAACCTACCCAGCTACAATCCTAAATGTGGGTTTTGTAACCTCATTTGGGGTCCCGACCCAGTTTGGGAACTCTGCAGTAAGTCTTACAGAGAGGCTGTACTGTGTTATTTCTCCAACAAATCCAAACCTCTGCTTTACCGCTTCCAGGTTGGTAGTTTGCTGGTGCCTCCTTTGCTTTGAATTTTTTATTCCTATATGTTCACTTTTCAAAAAGCTTTCATTTTCCTAGCACAAAGATTTAAGTGACTGTCTCATTTAAATGTCATCTTACACTTCTAGAGGAACCAAAGCCTATTTGGCAATTTCCCAGAAGAATATGCAACAATTGCGAATAGTACAAAATGCGGCGGTTAGGCAGATTTTTAGGTTGAAGAAATACAATCACGTAACACCCTCCTATCGAGTACTGCATTGGCTGCCAATGGAGGCGCGGGTGAAGTTTAAGTTTCGTTGCTTCTGTTTTAAGGCTTTGTTTGGTTTAGCTCCCAAATATATAATTGAGCTTTTCTCTTTTGCAACCAACAGACATAAGAGAAACTCACATCTGAATTTTGTTTTTCTGCCTGTTAGAGAATGTAAACTTAAAAAACATCATCAAAATCTTTTTTCATATCAAGCAGCGTTATGGAGTAAGAATTTAGAACAATTGCTTTTGCTTACTGACACTTATGTTTTTAGATGTCTCCTAAATTCTCCATATCTGTTTTTGAAGTATTTAGGCAGCTAATTTGTAAAAATTTTATTATGTACTATTTTGATCATTTTAGTGTCTCTAATTATTGGCTTTTAACTTTTTTAGTTCTATTCAACTTCTTTTATTGTTTTTTTTGAACTATTATAAACCGCATAGAACTTTAAGACCTTGCGGTATATAAACTGATAATTATTATTATTATTATGCTCAGCTCTCATTCAGAAAGTTTCCAGAACAAAGAAGATATCAAGGGGGGGGGGGGGAGGTAGGTAATGAACAAATTAGAAGGGATAAATACTACCTTAAAAGGGTGCTTTTCCTATCATTTTATTTATTGGGATTTATTAACTTCCTTTATGAAGAGAGAGTCACCCAAGGCTGTAAACATGTTCATACCTTCTACAATCTTGTGTGAAAAATTAGTTTATCTGCTCTATTTAATATTCTTCAAACTAATGTCATAGAACCAATTGTAATTAAAATAAAATGTTAAATGATCTACTAAACAGAAGTGTTTATATTGTATTCTTAATTGTAATTTTTAAAATTTAAAACACTGCTTAAAATTTCCAAAACACACAGCACTTGGAACTGGCCTGAAAAAATGGCAGAATACAACCTTCACCTCTAAAGGATGCCTTACATTGCACTGCACAACATGGAGGAAATTTACAACAAAAATGCTACTGTGAAAAGAACCATTTTCACATGTATCCACTGAGTGAGCCCCTCATAATGTCTTGGGTCAATTACCCAAGACATTATGATAACACCTGTGGGCAGAGCCACCAGCGTACACTGGCCCGGCCTTCTGGGGTCCGCAGCAGACATCTGAAGGGAGTCTGATTGAGGTGACCATAGCGATAGCAACACATTCTGGAGAGGATGCATGTGAGCCTTCACCCAGGGGATGTCTTATCATGGCTGCCATGGAGTCTAGCACTTGGAAGTAGTGCCACAAGGATGAAGCTGGTTTGGCCAACAAGCTCGTTATCTGGGTGCTAAACTTCTGTCTGCGTGCCTCTGAAAGATAGACACAACTTTCTGCTGTGTTGAAGAAGACCCACAGGTATTCCAGGGATTGGGACAGAACCAGTTGGCACTTTCAGACATTCACTATCCAACCCAGGCTCTGCAGGACCTGGACCATGTGAGCCACCACTTGTTCTCCTAATGGGAATGATGAAGTTCTGATCAGCCAGTTGTCCAGGTATGAATGAACCTTCAAGCCATCTTGCATAGATGGGGAGCTACCACCACCATTGCCTTGGTAAATGTGCAAGGTGCTGTTGCTAGCCCAAAGAAAAGGGCTGAGAATTGGTAATGGTTTTTTCTAGGACATTAAATCTCGGGAACTTTTTGTGGTCCGGAAATATGAGAGTGTGCAGGTAGGCCTCTGTCAAATCCAGAGGCCAAAAATTTGCCCAGCAACACTGCCACTATATCTGATCGTACTATCTCCATGCAAAAGCACAGAACTTTCAGTGCTGCACTGATGTAAGATCCAGAATGGGTCTCCAATCATCTGGCCCTTTCTTGGGCACAATGAAGTATATGGAGTATCTGACCGAGACTGGATCTTCGGCAGCACAGACTCTATGGCCTGAATATCTGACAGCTTGTTTTCTCTGGTTGCCCCGCCAGGGAGTCCACAAACCAGTCCATGAAGAGCTGGACGAATTCAAACTTATAACCGCTTTGAATGATCTCCAGTACCCAATGGTCTGACGAGATCTGTGCCCAGACCTCTGAATAGTTCAACAGCCATTCCCTTATCTTCAGGAGAACCGCTCTAGATCTAGTGTCATTGTGCTTTCTTGGAGATTGTAGCGGAATGAGAACTGGAGGTTTGGCTCCCTGGAAGGATCTCTAAGAGGAGGCTCCTCCTGAGAACTGCTGAAAGTGCCTGAAGCCACGAAAATTAAACCACCTGGAGCCTCTAGAGGTTCACGGTTTGCTGTCAGGTAGAGATTTTGGTCAATGATCTATCACGCTAGTCATGAGATCGTCCAATCCCTTTCCAAACATTTGTCTCTATTTCAGTTTTTGTCCATTGCTTCAAACATTTGTCCCTTCAGTTTTTGTCTCTATTCCTTTAAGAAGGAATTTCGTTTTTTTTTTCAGATGACACCAGTTATATACATAAACATTAAAAACCAGTGTCTATTTCTGACCCTTCCTGATTGTCTCCTTAGTCCATAATAATAATAACTTTATTTTTTATATACCGCAATACAACATATGATCCAAGACCATTTAACCACTATACCGCAATACAACATATGATCCCAGACCATTTTTTTCTTTTTATCCTACTATCTTCTTTCCCTCCTTCCTAGACTACATGGATTGTTAGTGGCAGGAATCCTTGGCAGCACAAGAGTTGAAGGGGTGCATCCTCTCTGAGGTGCAGTCTGATACTATTCATTGGTCATGTCATACTGGCAACCACCTTTTTTCCCTTCTCCAAGCTATGGTATACTCCCTCTGTAGCATGGCCAGATCTAACTGATCTCGAATGGGAGATTCAAAACCAGATCTTCAGTGCTGCAGCATTATGGTCTGAGCTACTTACCAACCCTACGGTTAATTCTATAGAGATGCAATGTAAAGCAATGCAGCCCATCATAAAACCCAAATCCTGCTTCCTCACTGCTCTGCCCCAACCTTTCTTCTCTTGATTTAGGAAGAAAATGCACTAGCAAAATTTCCTTGTTTTAACTGTTCAAATTAACTCTTTCAAGCAGACACATGCCTCATTTACCAGTCCCTAGCAAGAGTCAGAAATAACAGATGCCTGATGCAAAGGAAGCAAGATGGCTGAAGAAATGGTATGGGAACATCTCACCAGTCATCTTAGCTGACAAAGGCACATGTGCCAACTAGGTTGGGAGGGTGTGTGGAAGCATCTCGCAATACTTTACATGAGTAGATCACAGATGAACTTACCTGAGCAAGTTTACTCTACTCTGTATATAGAATCTCTCATCATTTTTCTAAAGTATTTCACTCCCTTTATAACTGGTTTTATTATGATGCCATAAGAATATTTCTTATCGAATAAAATATGGGAACTTGGTGTGCATGAAACCATTTACAGAAACAAATTTACTGAGAAACAAAAGATTTTTATTTCTCTCCACTTCACAGACTGATCCTTATATTAAATTTCAATTTTGTAGTGATAACTACAATATATCAATGTGCTTGCAGTCTATGGTACTTCTTTATTTTTCAGGGAAGGAATTCTGGATTTAGCTGGAATCTTTTTCAGTTGTAGCTTATGGCAAGTTACAGTAGGTATTTTCCTGTCCCCAGAGGGCTCACATTCTAAGTTTAGTTCTTCATAAAATGCCGCTGTATGACTACAAGTCTAAAGCACAGAGGGGTCTATTATTAAGATGCAATGTACAGTAAGGTGCATCATTTACTGTAGCTCCCAGTGTTCTTAATGGGGCTATTCATTAATAATGCACGTCATTGCATGCTGCACTCCATAAACAAACTCACTTCAGAGTTTGCTGTTAAGTTTATCAATAAAATGAAAGAAAAAGAAAACCCATGCCTTGGGGTATCATCTTTGAGTCTCAAAGCATGAAACAGCATTGAACCGACATTACACTGGTATCAAATGCAGAAAGCTTCCCACCAAGTCACAAAATACAGCATTACAAAAATGAATAAAATATTCTCTCTAGAAGATGCTTTCCACACAATGCAATCACTTACTTGCCAATGCCTTTTTCCCAGCTGAATGGTATGCTACAATGTACTTTTTTCCATCTCGGCCTTCAGTTTTTGTCTCTAACCCAGGGAACAAGGTCTTTATAGCTTGATGGATAACTGTTCTCTTTTCTTTGGTGTCTTCTACAACCTGTTTGAGGAGAAAAGTAAATGAATGTCAGTTTTCCAACTAGGTTGAGAGATGAGAAAAGCAAGTCACCAGATTTAAAATCCACTTTAAAACAATGTCACAACAAATGTGTAAGCTTATAAAAATAGGACTTACTTGATTTCTCTTAGTCACAGCAGACAAATCCAGATAAATGAGTCATGTCCATCTACCAGCAGGTAGAGACAGAGAGCATTGAACTGCTTGCTATATATCAGAAGGCATGCTCCCTACCACTTTAGTATTACTCGTAACAAAGCAGGAGAACAAACCTTCCCCCCATCACATTATCAACTCCCTCCTCTCTAACATCTGTCGCCTAAAGTGGCAACAGACAGTGAAATCAACTGCATCAAAAGCAACCTGCAAAAGCAATTCTCCTAAAGAACCACCAACGTACAACGTCAACAAACAGTACTGCAAACAGAAATTAGAGCGAGACTGGATTTGTCTGCTGTGACAAAAGGAAAGAAAATTATCAAGTAAGTCTTAAGTTTACCTTTTCTGTCAACTACAGCAGACAAATCCAGATAGACAGAATGTAGCAAAGCAATCCTAATCAGGGACGGTAGGATGATGAGGCTGTGGAAAGTACCGATGCCTCAAATACAGCCTCTTTCCGAGCTGCCACATTCACTGTATAATGCTTCGAAAAGGAGTGTAAAGATGCCCAGTAGCTGCCCGACAAATTTCTTCCAAAGAAAACAGTTGCAATTCCTCCAAAGATGTCACCAGAGATCTAGTAGAGTGCACTCACAACTCCTGCGGAGCAGACTCTTCGCCATCAAATATACCAATAGACTTACCTCTTGAATCCATCGAGCAATGAAGGCCTTAGAAGCCATCAGCCCTCGAGACAGCCCTCCAAAGAGCACAAACAAATGGTCGGATTGTCAAAACCCGTTTGTAACATGCAGATAGCGTTTCAAAATCCTGTGCACATCAAACAGATGAAGCTGACAAAAATGTTTTGGATAGTCTACCTCCTGAACGATGGAAGATACAGAGGCCGATTCAGATGAAAAGTGGAAACCATTTTAGGTAGAAATTAAGGACCCATATGCAGTCACTCCAGCCTCTGAAAAACGTAGAAATGGATTTCTACAAAACAAAGCCTGAGGCTCCGAGACCAGCCTCACCAAAGAAATTGCTACCAAGAATACCACTTTCAGAGTGAGATCCTTAATTGTAGCCCTGAGGAGAGGTTCGAAGGGAGCCTTTTGAAGCTCCTGAAGTACCAAATTGAGACTGCACTCCAGACATGGGGGAAAGAACCAGCAGCAGCAGGCAAGCCACTCCCTTAAGGAATCTGACCACATCTAGGTGAACTGCCAGAAAACTCTTCTGCAGCTGACCTCTAAAACACGTCAACGCCATCACCTGAACCTTGAGTGAACTCAGGGCCAAGCACTTAGCACAACACTCTAGAAAAAATGCCAGAATGTGCGGGAGCAATGTTGCCATCAGAGAAAGAGCCTGCTGAGCACACCAGGCCTCAAAGCTTCTCCAAATCCAGCATAGACCACCACATAGATCGCTTCCAAGCCCACAAAAGGGTAGCAATCCAGTGATCTGAATAGCCTTTATTCCCGAGTTTCGCCCACTCAAGAGTCAGGCCATAAGACCAAAGTGGGAGGAAATGTCCACAAGCACCGGACCCTGATGAAGCATGTCTGGTGACTCTGGAAGATGCAATGGTGTGTCCACCAGCAAGCAAATGAGATCCACAAACTATGGACAGCAAGGTCAACTGGGTGTGACTAACACTACCTTCCCCTAACGACGCAAAGTTCTTTGAAGAACTTGTCCTATCATTGGCCATGGTAGAAATAAAAAAAGAATCCCTCTTGCTAGCCACAGTTGAAGGAGTGCATTCAGGACCTCCAATCTGTACTGTTTGGTCCAGCTGAAAAAGTGTGGTACCTTTGCATTGAACCGCGATGCCATCAGATCTAAGGTCAAACTGAGGAAATATGCCCTGACATTCAACAATCCTGCAATGTGAACTGCTGACAATAACTGCAGAAGCCACTCTGCTCTCTGAAACAGTCTCCATCATCATCATCTGAGTAGTGCGAGTGACCCCTTGGTGAATGACATAGACTTCTGCTGCTGTTACGTTGTCTAACAGCACTCTAACTAGATGAACCTTGACCAAGTTCTGAAAGGCCAACAGGGCATGGTACATTGCCCCAAGTTCTAGCTGGTTGATAGACTACTTCGTCTTTTCCTCCATCCAAACTCCTTGGGCTTTGTGATGCAGACAGAGGGCCCCCATCCTGAGAGGCTGGCATTGGTCACCATCACCACCCACTGCAGAGACACCAACGACATTCCCCATCCTAAATTCATGCTGTTTCTGATCAACAAAGTCCAGTGAAGGCGCAAAGCATAATCATGCAAGTCGGATGACCACCGGCTGAGCAAATAATTCTGCAGAGGACATAGGTGAGACCAAGCCCAAGGGACTATACTTCCAGTGTTGCTGCCATTGACCCCAGCACCTGAGCATAATCCCAGGCTTTGGTCTCAGATTCGTCAACAGTGCCTGGATCTGAGAGTGAAGCTTTACCTTCCTGGACTCTGGCAAGTACAACTTACCTTGAGCCATGTCAAACACTGTGCCCAAGTATTCCAGAATTTGTAACAGCACCAGATCGTTTACTGCCCCAAGTTCTAGCTGGCTGATAGACTACCTCGTTTCCTCCTCCGTCCAAACTCCTTGGGCATTGTGGTGCAGACAGTGGGCCCCCATCCTGAGAGGCTGGCAATGGTCACCATCACCACTGCAGATGGCTCTTGGGCTGGATGACCACCCACCCCAACAGCCACAACACGGAGATTACCTGACTGGTGACCAGGTCTCCTGAGCCGAAGGTGCCCTGATTAACCAATCGTCCAGATAGAGGTGTACACCTAACCCTCCTTCCGCAAGAAGGCTGCTACAATCACTATCACTTTGGAAAAAGTCCTCAAGAGCCATGGCCAGGCTGAAAAGTAGAGCCTGAAATTGACTGAGACCCCCCAGTACCACAAAGCAAAGAAATTGCCGACGAGGAGGCCAGATGGGAATATGCACATTTCAGTTCCATTGAAGAGATAAACATGCCTGACTGAACTGCTGCAATCACTGAGCACAGAGTTTTCATACAAAAATGCTGTACCTTCAGGAACTTTGAGGTTCAACACTGGACGAATGGAGCCCCCTTTCTTGAGTACCATGAAATAAATAGAATCTCTGCCCGACCTGACCTCCTCTGGGGGTACTGGAATCTCTGCTCCCATCGCCAGCAAGGCATGCAATGTATCTAGCACAGCTTTCTCTTGGCTTGTGCTGGCATGATAATTCCAAAAATGCCTCGGCGATGGACAAAGTCAATTTGAGTTTGTAGCCTACCTAAACGATGAGCATATGTGGTGGTGATTTTGGCCCATTCCTCGGCATACAAAGACAACCACCCTCTTACCCTGACTTCTGAGAAGTGGGCCAGCCAACCATCATTATAAGAACATAAGAATAGCCTTACTGGGTCAGACCAATGGTCCATCAAGCCCAGTAGCCCATTCTCAAGGTGGCCAATCCAGGTCACCAGTACCTGGCCAAAACCCAAGGAGTAGCAATATTCCATGCTACCGATACAGGACATGCAGTGGTTTCCCCCATGTCTTTCTCAATAACAGACTATGGACTTTTCCTCATGGAACTTGTCCAAATCTTTCTTAAAACCGGCTACACTATCTGCTCTTACCACAACCTCTGGCAATGCGTTCCAGAGCTTAACAATTCTCTGAGTGAAAAAATATTTCCTCCTATTGGTTTTAAAAGTATTTCCCTGTAACGTCATCTAGTGTCCCCTAGCCTTTGTATTACCAAATTGCTGTGCTGCCCAATTGGGTTGAGCTAAGGAGCACTTAGTAAGTTGGGGGAGGGTACATACTTATATCCCAGAGCAGTAAGAAACCACCCTGAGGAGGCAAGTCGCACTCACACTACCAAGTCTAAGGTAAGTACCAATGACATCCACATTAATTCAGGGAGAAATATCATTGATAATTTAGGAGCAACACTAACTCAAAAAGTAAACTCTTCACAGAAATGGAGGGCTATGTATGTTAATGCGCACAGCCTGGGTAATAAAATTCTAGAATTAGAAACCGAGATAACTAACGTCAATCTTGACGTGATAGCGATATCCGAAACCTGGTTCACGGAATCGCATGGGTGGGATATGGTTATACCAGGGTACAACCTACTTCGTTGCGACCGAGTGGGTAAATTGGGAGGAGGAGTAGCGCTATACACTAAAGAAAGCATCAAAACCACCAGAATCACTGATGTAAGATACACCGGGGAATCCCTCTGGGTGAATCTGGCCAGAGGGAATGAAAGATGCCTATACCTTGGTGTGATATATAGACCTCCCAGGCAACAGGAGGACAAAGACATGGAATTAATCGAGGACATAGAGAATATCACTATGCGCGGGGACTCTGTAATGCTAGGAGACTTCAACATGCCAGATGCAGATTGGGACACACTCTCCGCGACTACGGGTAGCAGCAAAAGAATATTAAACTCCATAAAGGGCGCACGTCTCAAGCAATTGGTATTGGAACCCACCAGGGACAAGGCGTTACTAGACCTAGTTCTCACCAACGGAGATAGCGTCACGGAAGTCTCAGTAGGAGAAACACTGGCCTCCAGCGACCATAATATGGTATGGCTCAACCTCAAGAAAGGATTCCCGAAAACAAACACCACAACAAGGGTTCTCAACTTTAGAGGCACAGACTTTAACCGCATGGGAGATTTTGTCCATGAGGAGCTTCATAAACAAGCAAAAACTGATAATGTGGAGGATATGTGGTCGTCTCTGAAGTCCATACTACACGAAGCAACAGACCGATACATAAAGACTGTAAGTAAACGCAGGAGAAACAAAAGACCCCAATGGTTTAGTAAAGAAATTTCAGACCTAGTTAAACAGAAAAAAGACGCATTTATTGCCTACAAACATTTAGGCAGAGAGGGGGCAAAAGAGGACTATCTAGACAGATCTAAAGCTGTCAAAACAGCAGTCAGAGAGGCCAAATTCCGAATGGAGGAAGAGCTAGCACGGAAAATTAAGAAAGGGGATAAATCTTTCTTCAGCTATATTAGCGACAGAAAAAGAAACAAAGATGGGATAGTACGCTTGAAGCAATCAGACGGTAACTTTGCAGAATCAGACTCTAAGAAGGCAGAATTACTAAACCAATACTTCTGTTCAGTGTTCACCCGCGAAGCGCCGGGAGCTGGTCCACAGCTGCAGACGGGAGATAACCGGAAAGACCCGTTTCAAGATTTCGAATTTACGCCCAGTAGTGTCTATAGCGAACTATCAAGACTCAAAGTAAATAAAGCCATGGGACCAGATAACCTACACCCCAGAATGCTCAGGGAGTTAAGGGAAGTCCTGGCAGAACCATTATCTGTTCTTTTCAATCTTTCCCTAAGCACAGGAAGGGTCCCATTGGACTGGAAAACCGCCAACGTAATCCCACTCCACAAAAAGGGCTGCAGGACAGAGACAGCAAACTACAGACCAGTGAGTCTCACGTCTATAGTGTGTAAACTGATGGAAACACTGATCAAACAGAATATTGACACAATCCTAGATGAAGAAAAACTGCGTGATCCACACCAACACGGGTTCACCCGGGGCAGATCCTGCCAATCTAATCTGATTAGCTTTTTTGACTGGGTTACTAGACAACTGGACGCCGGAGAGTCACTGGACGTGGTATATTTGGACTTCAGTAAGGCATTTGATAGCGTCCCTCATCGAAGATTGCTGAACAAGCTGAAATCGATAAGATTAGGAAACACTCTAACTACATGGATTGGGGATTGGTTGAGCGGTAGACTTCAGAGGGTGGTGGTGAATGGTACCCCATCCGAAGCATCGGACGTGATCAGTGGAGTGCTGCAGGAATCGGTCCTGGGCCCAATTCTATTCAACTTATTCATAAGAGATATGACGCAAGGACTTAGAGGAAGGGTATCACTGTTCGCCGACGACGCCAAACTTTGCAACATAGTAGGCAGATGCTTATTACCTGATAATATGACACACGACCTACTGCTACTGGAACAATGGTCAAATACTTGGCAGCTAGGCTTCAATGCTAAAAAATGCAAGGTAATGCACCTGGGCAAAAGAAACCCCCGTAGAACTTATGTACTAAATGGTGAGACCTTGATCAGGACCACGGCGGAACACGATCTAGGGGTGATCATTAGCGAGGACATGAAGGTTGCCAATCAAGTGGAGAAGGCTTCCTCCAGGGCAAGACAAATGATGGGGTGTATCCGCAGAAGTTTCGTCAGCAGGAGACCTGAAGTTATGATGCCGTTGTACAGAGCCATGGTGAGGCCCCACTTGGAGTACTGTGTTCAGTTTTGGAGACCACACTACCGAAAGGACGTACTGAGGATCGAGTCGGTTCAGCGAACGGCCACCAGGATGGTCATGGGGCTCAAGGATCTCACGTATGAAGAAAGACTAAAGAAATTGCGGCTGTACTCACTTGAGGAAAGAAGAGAACGGGGAGATATGATTGAAACGTATAAATACATCATGGGACGCATTGAGTCAGAAGATGATATCTTCTGGCTCATAGGACCCTCAACCACCAGAGGGCACCCGCTGAAAATCAGTGGAGGGAAGTTTCATGGCGACTTCAGGAAGTACTTCTTCACCGAAAGAGTGGTGGATCATTGGAACAGACTCCCACTCCAGGTGATAATGGCCAGCAGCGTGACGGATTTTAAGAAAAAATGGGATACTCACATGGGATCTTTAAGGGAGTAAATTCAGGGGGGGGGGGATACTTGGAATGGGCAGACTTGGAGGGCTATAGCCCTTTTCTGCCGCTTTTTTCTATGTTTCTATGTTTAGTGGGCCAAAAATACTGCTGTTGCTTAAAATGGTCCCTCTGAGGCCCCTAGTTCTGTCCTGGCCAGTAGTGCTTCACATCCTGAAAACAGGTGCAGTTCTAAGCCATATGACCAGCCCTTTTAGGCTGGTCCTCCAGAAGGCGTTGTGCCTTTGACTCTCCCGAGATCCTTAATGATCTTTACCAGCTCTTCACCAAAGAGCATCCGACTCTTAAAGGGTAGCTTTGTGAGCCTCTGCTTGGACACAGCATCCACTACCCAATTCTGAAGCCAGAACAAACACCTCACCATGACCACTAAGGTCATCTGCTTCACCAAGGCCCTGACTAAATCTTACCATGACCCAAATCCATATTTAGGAGCTCCAAAATGGGGGTTGAAACGGCCTCCACCACCTGGTGAGCCCACATTAGGCAAGCTCTCACTGCATATGAACTGCAAACTGCTGCCTGTAATGACAAATCCGCCACCTTGAAGGCACCTTCAGGGAGGCTTCTAACTTGCGATCCTGCGCATCCTTATGGCCATCTGACTCCACTGCTGGGAACTCCCTCTCTTCGGGAACATCCATGAGTGAGGCAGATGTGGAAGCTACAGATTCTGTTGCCTCCAATGCCACAGGTGAGGCCAAAACAGTGGTCTCCTCCAAGGGAGGCTCTTGGATCCAGCGCCTTTTCAACAGAAAGGCCTGCTGCATAAATACCACAAATTCTGGTGAAAAGGCATCCAGAGCTGTCTATATCTCCTGAGAAGGCATGTCTCCACCTACCTAGCGAGACTGTTGCAAAGCAGACTCAACTTCTTCAACAATTTCCAACGACCTGCCTAGCCCCTCTCCTAGGGGCCAAATCGCAGAGGAAAATGTCACTGCGGTCCTCCTGACATCCCATGCTGCTCCTCGTGACCCTGGGCAAGTCACCTAATCCCCCTTTGCCTCAGGTATATTAAGAGTGTGAGCCCACCGGGACAGACAAGGAAAAATGCTTGAGTACCTGAATGTACACCACTTAGGTTAAAAGTGGTATACAAATACAATGAATAAATAAATCCCCTGCAAGGACTGCATGGGAACTTGCTGAACCAATTTGCTTTTATTCAGGGAAATCATCCGAAGCCGCACAGCTCAAGAATGCACCAGATGCTGATCTCCGCTTCCCACAGCGGGAGCAGTGCTTGATGAGTTTGGCTACCATTGGCCCAAATCCTTCCTCAAAACAGGTTCAGTCGTCGATGCCACAAGGTAGGCTCCCTGCAATGTGGGACTGCCAAAAATGGCACTGGCAGAGAGAAGAGAAACACCACGTTCCCGTGGCAATCAAACCTGTGGGAAAAAGCACCTCACTATGTCCAGAGCCAGCTTCCCTGCAGGTAGAACGTCACCTGCTCCCCCAAGGATCCCAATGGTCAATCCGGAAGAGGGAAATCACTCACAGCTCTACTTGCCTGCACTGTCTGTTGAGTGTTGATTATCTCCTTCAATCTAGCTCTCTATTTCCTTCTAATTTTTTTATTTTTTTTTAGAAAGGAAGGAGTCTAGGAGAACAGGGGAAAGTGAACAGGGATGGTGGGATGGGCAGGGAACTAGAGCCTCCAGCTGTGTCCTTGACAGGAACCCAGCTACCTGATCCCAGGCTCCACTGAAATAGAAGCACTAAATAAGGAGCAAATGCTGGTCTAGAATACCCTAATACAGCCACAAAGCCAGGAGCTAGGAATAGCCACCCACTCGCCTGCAAGAGATACTGAAGTGCCAGGGAGTGTGCCATCTGGTATATAGCAAGCAGTTCAGTGCTCTCTACTGTATCTCCGACTACTGGTAGATGAACATAACCCATCTGTCTGGATTCATCTGCTGTAGATGACAAGGAAAGATTATTTATCAGTTTATTAGACTTCCACTACCCAAAATGGAAATTCAGTGTGAAGGGAAGGCTTCTACAATAAAACGAACTGAGTTAAAACATGATAAAATGACATACTTCAGATATGAAGCACAAAACATATTATCTATGGTAGAGAAATATAGTTAAAGAATCAGTCTTTAGAACCCATAAGCTCTTATGTCCCGTGATCTTAATAGGAGTCTCACAAAAACTGTTTTCCATTGTACAGTATTTTGCAAGCTTGACATCTAAGTGGTCTTTTCTGACATTTTCTGCAGTTTTTTTGGACCTATTTAGACCTTTTTCTAAATCAAGATTCAAGAAGTATTCATGTCTATTGATCACTTAAAACATAGCATAGTGTGTGAGTTATTATTATTATTTTTTTTTTTTGTAACTGTACCTCTATAGAAAAACTAGTTTCCTTGTTCTTGAAAAGTTGAAGTTCTTCCAAATGCTTTTTTTCATCAGCTGTCAGGACTGAAAAAATTTCATCTGAGGGATCCTAGAAAAGGCATTACCATATAAATTGTATGCATATAGTAAGTCATATATTAAACTGTTGCACTGAGTCAGTGAAATAGGAGTTATATATAAAAAAAAGAAAAAACCCAACTTACCTCATTATCTACTGGAACAGATAAGTCATCTAAATAGCTTACATTGCCATCTTTTCCTATTTCATGGACAACAAAGTCTGAATATCTAATGGAATGAAACATACCAGTAAAATGTTAAACTGATTTCATGATCAATGGACACAGTTTCTGTATAAAAATAATTTCCTTTATGATTCATCAATGAGCAGAGTAACCTGATCTAAAATATTATCTAGGACCAACTGAAGGGTTGAAGCAGAAGCTATTTCCTGTTCTGGTGCTTCTCAATTTGGTATAATGACAGCCAGCAACAAAGCATAGCATGGCATGGGCTCATGAGGTACCTGTCCATGTCTATAGGACAGTGCCTCACAAGCTTCCTTGGGTTGTAGTTCACTGGTTGAGCTGCTGCCTCTGCACTCAGAGGTTGCGAGATCAAATCCCGATATTGCTCCTTATGACTTTGGGCATGTTCACCGCTTTGAATGTCAGCTTTGAAATGGCAAAGTGACAAAAAGGCAGTATACGAGTCCCCATTCCCTTTCACGCTTCAGCCTCTTCTCTTCCCAGGCAATATGAATAGAACAGGATGGGAAGGAGGATGTTTGCAATAGATGACACAAGAAGGCACATAATCTGCCTCCTTCCTCCTGCCATTCAGAGATAGGAGGGAAAGAGTATGATTGGAGCAAACCTCAAAGAGCCCTCCTCACGTTCCCCTGCCTAGTCATAAATATTTTCAAGTTACCGATTGTGATATATGATCTAATAGCTGTATACCTGCTGGAATAAGCTAGATACTCTGGAATTAGGTTGAACACCTAAGTCTTGAAAGTATTGGGAATGATTGGATTGTACTGGCTAATTTGATCTTTCACACAATGATGGAGTCGTGAGAATATCCACCATTCTAAGATTCAAAAGCAAATTAGATGCACATCTCCTTATGAGAGGCATAGAGGGATATGGGTAACTAAAATTACACCAGGTGTACACCTGACTGGGCCTCCGCGTGTGCGGCTCACTGGACTCGATGGACCGTAGGTCTGATCCAGAGATGGCAGTTCTTATGTATCAAGTGATCAGTCAGGGGTGTATAGTTCAAAAGTCACTTTATTGATAAATATGCCACAAAGGTCTATGAGCTTTTGTGGCATATTTATCAATAAAGTGACTTTTGAACTATATACCCCTGGCTGATCATTTGACATCTTATCCTCACGACTCCATCGTTGTGTGTTCTTCCCTCATCATTGAGGCCTGTCCTTGGCTTCCCATTCAGTAATTTGTTCTTTCTCCAGTACATAATTCTCTTTATGCAGGACAAATTTGCCAGTCCTTATGCTTTTTTATCAATCCCAAAAATATTTTGTGCTTTCAGTTATCGTTTTAGAGAGGATTACTACAATTTTCTAAGCAGACAACCTTTTCATCACCACCAAAATGAATTGATCTTAGGAATCAGTCTCGGGATTCGCAATACTCGAGGCAGCCATTCAGCTAGCAGCTCAGCATGGAGCAGCAGCACAGGAAGACCGCTCCTGCTCCAGCCCACCGCTCAACCAACAGGGATTTCAAAGGTACATGGGGGAGGTGGGAGGGAGTTAAAAGTCGTCAGTTGGTTGGGACAAGATGCGGGAAGGATCCCTCCTGTCCCAGCCCATCAGTGGCCCGCCAGTGATTTCAGAGGTATGCGGGGGAGGACTGCATGGCATCAGGAAGAAGGAAGAGTGGACAATGTACAGGGCAGGGAGGGAAGGAGCATAGGGTAGGGAGGAAGAGGGTGCAGAGCCTGGCAGGTGGGGGCATAGCAAGGTAGGGCACTTGACTATTAACCCTCCGGTTTATATCCGAGTCAACCTTTTTTCCTCCTTTTTGGGAGAGACTGGCACCTGAGTTCATAGTGTCTAGTGATGCTGAAGTCTGCAAATGGGCGTGTTTAGGGGGTGGGGCTGGACTTTATCACTAGGCATTACTAGCTACGATTCTACAAGGACTGTAAGGCCCAGATTCTGTATAGGACGCCTGGGACAGGTGTCCTATAATCGGGCCTATACCCGCCCAAACTAAACCCGATTCTGTAACCGACGTCCATGTTGCAGACACCGATTACAGAACCGGGTTACTTTCATGCGGCCGCTATAAATCATGGCAAGGGATCTCCCTGCTGCGATCAGTATAGCGGCCGCAGCTATGGCTGCCAGTCTCCCCTCCCTCCCCCGACGATCACAGCAGGAGGGTGCCCAATCCCTCCTGTCAAAAGATCCCCCACGATCGCTGGCAGGAAGGTGCTCAACTCTTCCTGCCAGTAGACCCCCCACCCCCTGATGATCGCGGCAGGAAGGTGCCCAACCCCTCCTGCCGGTAGACCCCCCAACCCCCCCAACGATCGTGGTAGGAGGGTGCCCAACCCTCTTGCCGAAAGACCCCCCACGATCGCTGGCAGGAAGGTGCTCAACCCTTCCTGCCGGTAGGCCTCGCCTCCCAAAGATTGCCAGCAGGAGGGTGCCCAACCACTTCTTCCAGACCCCCCCCAAGAAAACGCCCCATCCCCCCCTCCCCGGACTCCCCATGAAACCCCCCACCCCAGAACCCTTCTTCGGGCTTACCAGCAAGTTGGCTGGATGGGTCCTCGCACAGTCCGGCCAGCAAGCTCGCATCTGTCCAAATGAGGCGGGCCCACCCTCCCCAACCCACAGGATCCTAGGGCCTGATCGGCCCAGACGCTTAAGGCCCCTCCAATGCTGGTAAGCCTAAGGGGGTGTTTCGTTGGGGGGAATCTTTCCGCAGGAGGGGTTGGGCACCCTCCTGCCAGTGATCATTGGGGGTGCGGGTCTACCGGCAGGAAGGGTTGGGCGCCCTCCTGCCGCAATTGTCGGGGGTGGGGAGACTGGCGGCCATAGCTGCATCCACTATACTAATCGCAGCAGGGAGATCCCTTGCTTAGATTAAGTATATCGGCCGCGTTTACTTTCTATGTAAGCATCCCCTGCTCTACTAGGGAGATGCGTAAGGCCGCCTAAAGCTACCACCTAGCCTTAGGCAAGCTTAGGTGGGCTTGCGGGCCTACCTAGGCTCCAAAAGGTGCCTTCAATATAGGTGGCCTGCCTGGGGAGCATATTTTTAGAAAACATGCCTCCTGATTGGCTGATTAGATAGCTGTAGGATGCCTACAGCTGCCTACAATCGGGATGCATTTTGCAGAATCCAGGCCTAAGTGTTGAAAATGTAGGCCTGTAAAACCCTGACCTACATTTCTAACACTTAGGGCCCTTGCTAGTTGTGATTCTGTAAGCAGCGCCTGTCTGTGACCGACATGCGACAGGCACTACTTTTCTAGGTGTTGCGCCGCTTACAAAATCAGCCCCTTAGTCTCTAGGCATGTGCCTAGTTTTCCTATTCCTTAATCTTGCTTTAGTTTTACCATAGATGAAAAGCTTTGAATTTAACAGCACAAGATTTCCCAGAGGCTAGGTATGTTAGTATGTTCAGTGGTACACACAATATACCCCATGGAATAATGCACAAAAAAATTCTAAACATTTGTTTTCGTATTCATAGGTCTCTCCCTATCACAACTGCTTACCCCTATCCTCTTTCCTTTTATCTGTAGGCCTCTGTCCTTCTTGCAATTATAATCAATAAAGAACTTGACAACAATACAGTGAAAAATTACAAAAGCCACAGCTACCTTTCCTTTAGAATTCCAGAAAACCCTTCATGAGAACTAACAAATTTTGTAATGCCAACATCAAATTCTATCAACCCGTGCTTCATCATGTCTGCGAAGCTCTCAGTGTCGACATCTTCATCATCCAGCTCCTCAACTTCTTCATCAATTTCCTCATTTTTGCTAGCAGTTTTCTCTTCCTCTAGTTTCATGTACTGCTCAGTCTTATCATCTGCTCTCTGCTTTTCTTTCTCTGTTGGATCTCCTGCCAAATGCGGTTCTAAGATCTTTTGACGCTTAGTTTCTTCATCATTAGTTTGGTCTTCCTCAGGAAGGGGCCGTTTTAGGGATATGCTTGTTATTTCAACAGTCTCCATTTTTTGTTAAAAAAGGGACTAGGACAAAATCCTATTTTAGGGAGAAAAAAAAATGTAAGAAATTTCCATCTCTCTATAACAAGTGTAAAGATTTTCTAATAAAATGATTTACAGTACTCCTACCGGGAAGCAATAATTATGCAAGGAAAATTGAGACTTGCTGAGCAATGGTGATAGAAACATGACGGCAGATAAAGAGATATAATGCTTGTGGTTCTGGGCCGATAAAAACATCTCCCAAACTAACAAAATTTAAGACCGCCTTAAAAAAAGACTTACTGGAGGGGGCAAGTCTCTACAGGTTACCAAAAGTGAGGTACACTTCTCCCTCGTTATTCGCGGGGGATACGGGCAGAGCCGGACTGCGAATAGCGAAAAACCGCGATTATCCGTCTCTTACCCACCCCCACCTCCCTGCCGCCTTCCCGGCCTTACCTGGTGGTCTAGGGAGCTTTCGGGGCAGGAGACTACGACAGGAACTCCCTACAGCCATTTCCTCATGGCGATCTGCACGGGGCAGGAGCGTAGGAAGATCGCTCCTGTCCCAAAAGCCCTCTAGACCACCAGGTAAGACTGGGAAGGCGGCAGGGAGGTAAAAAAATATGGTTTTTTTTATTTTCCCCCTCCCCAGAAAAAAAATCACGATTATGTGAAATCGTGAGTGCAGAAACCGCGAATGGGGAGGGGGAAGTGTACTGGGATACTGCGTGCTAAATGTGAAGTCTGCATCTGCAATTATGCATGTAATTGCTATTATAGAAAACTAACATCGCAAAATCATATATGGACTCCCATAGACAACTTTGTGAACAATCAACATGTAGAACATATTTTCTTTTTGACAGCAAAATGTATACTACTCAATTGTATATATTATGACTAAGATGACATCCCTGAATGTTTTGTTACATGTTTATATATATTTTTTCACAAATATCAATAAAAAATATTGAACTTTAAGAATACTAACAGTCGTAAACATTTAGGCATGGCCGCTCACACCAATGGCCAGTGTAAATGTCTATAGTTGCATACATAACAGTTGATATTTCCCTCCAATGTCCACACCATCCTTGCAGTTATACACTATAGAATTTGTGCACTAAGGTTACAGAATACCAACTAAATGCAGTTATGCGAGTACAAATTAGTGCCAATTATCACAATTATTGGTTGTTAGTACCAATATCTGGCTGCACTTCTTTCTGTCTGTGCTCTTAACTGTTTCCAGGACCTTCTTATCCATTTGCTGTTTTTCTTTCCTTCACTTTCTGCCCTACATCTATCTTTCTTCACACGTTATAATCTCAGTCAATACTCTGGCATTGGTAAACCATTCATAATACCACAACTATATCTCTCAATGCCGCTCTCTCTTCTTAATAAATTGCTTTAGTCAAACTATCAGGGCTTCAGACATGGTGACCAAATGGCATGTCTGAAGCCCTGATAGTTTGACTAAAGCAATTTATTAAGAAGAGAGAGCGGCATTGAGAGATATAGTTGTGGGCTACATCTATCTTTGGCATTAACTTTTAATATGCAACTTTCTTCCATTTTTCTTCTTCCTTCTCAATCTGTCTAATTGTCCATAATCTTCCCCTCTTCTCTATCCATGAGCAACATATCCTCCCTCTCTATGTCCTTTCCCTTTTCTTCCCATCTTTCTTCCCACAGAAGTCTGGCATCTTCTTCCCTTTTCCCTCCAACCCCATCAGAATCTGGCACTTTTTGTTTACAGTACTGCGTTCCTGCGCTCTTTGGGCACGGGCAGCATGGGTGGGGTGGACATGTTGCCTTCGGTGGCCCTGGGGGCGTTCCCTCTGCTACAGCTTCCTGTCCCTGTGGTAGAGGGCTGTGGCAGATGGGGACTTCCAGTGTCGCTGAGGGCAGCACGTTTGCTTCATTTGCGCTGTCCGTGGCTTGGGGAGTGCAGGACTGCAGCACTGAAAACAAAAAATAGGTGTATGATATTTTTGAACAGGCTCCGTGGGCTGCCATTGGCTCGCAGACCTTGCAATGAAGATCACTGCTCTAGGTGGTGTGTTGAGAGGATTAGGAATAAAATCCTGGCAGTTAGATATCTTCTTTTGCTTTTTTCTCATTTACATTATTTTTCTACTAGACTAAGGTACTTTATTACATTTTTCACAGATTGGAGGAGTATGGTTTAAATGACAGTTTAACTCTTCTTTTATCTATGCTGTTATTACAATATGGAATAATTTATCTGTTTATTTAAAGACTGAAGTTAATTATTTAAGGTTCCATAAAAATTTGAAACTTTTTTACATGAGGTAGTTTAATATTTACTGTAAGGTGACATCTTAACTATTGATTGTTTTTGCATTTTCCCATAGACATTCTTGGGTATACAATACTTTGGAGGAAAGGCAGGACAGCAGAGATGTTTAAATGCTCACATGGCATAAAATGCTCATGAGGCGAATCTCTTTCATTTGAAAGGAAACTCCAGAATTAGAGTGCAAAGAATGAAACTAAGAGGTGATAGTCTCAGGAGTAATCTAAGGAAATGCTTTTTTATGAGTACAGAAAGGGTTGTAGATGCTGTGGAATAGTTACCCGGTAGTGGTGGAGACAAAGACTGTATCCAAGTTCAAGAAAGCGTGGTGTGCATGTGGGATTCTCTTAGGAAGAGGAGGAGATAGTGTTTGCTGTGGATAGGCAGGCTGGATGGGCCATTTGTCATCATGTTTTTGTGAATGGTAACAGTGGAGACATGTTCTATAACTCGTAAACTCTTTTCTAAGAAGCTAAATTCATCATAATACACATCAGCAGGAGCTTCTGCTATTGGAGACCCAAGTGCATCCTAAATGAATAGAGACATCTGGCAACGACCTTAGAGTGAAAGAAGCCCTTATACGGTGGTCAGCGATGGGAAGAGAGATTTTCCAGAGCACCTGAAACCTCGCCCTAATAATAGTAATAAAAAAAGAATTTTCAGTACTTACCTGTAGTCATCTTCTACACAATTCCAAGTCTAGACACATATAACAACACAAGTTACATAAATGCTTGCACGCACTTGCCAGCAGCAAGACAACTAGAAACGACGTGAAAATAGCACCAATGTCTAAAACCAACAACTGCAAAGAGAGACTTTTCTTCGGACTAGTTTAAAGGCAGCCCTTGTTGCTACTAAAGTAAGGGCATATGAGTAAGAACCTACCACTATTTCAGACAAACAGCCGATCAGATAATCCCGGACACAGCCCAAATCCCGTGCTCACAGCGACATTGCGTGACCTTCGCCGAACCGGATGCAGTACCTCACGTCACCATAGAGACAAGCGGCTTCAGTCTCAAGGTTCGCTAAGTCGTTACCTGGGTCAAAAGAAGGCCGGAAACGCGAATCCCACGCTCCTTTACTGTCTCGTACTTGGTTTTTACATCTAGACTGAAAAGGGCACAACCCCCCCCCAAAAAAAAAAAAAAAAAAAAAAAAAAAAAAAACACCCTACCAAAACAACAAACTGCCCCTGAAATGAACATAGAAATGGGGCGGATGTGACGGCGAAACAAAGCGTCTTATACTTCTCTGCTCCTGGTTCGTTGGTTGCCTAGGAAACGGGACTGCGGAGCCCTCCCTGACGTAGGAGGCTCAGGCTTGGGTTTTTTTTTTTTTTTTTTTTGTTTCCTTCTCTTGCAAGCAAAGCGAAATAGTAGCAGCGGCGGCGACGGCGACGACTCAATTCAGCCCATGGAAGCGGGCTGCTGCGCCTTAGTGTCTCATATAGCTGGCGTAGAGATGCACGGCGCCAGCGCTGCAACCACGGTGATCAGCTCCCGCAAAGGTACACGAGTCTGCCCCGAAGCTGGTGACAGTTTGGGGCTCTGTCGGTGGGGCCAATAGTGGATCCTCGCTAACTTTATCTTTTGTTTCTTTTCTTTTCCGATAGTGCTGGCCATGCAGGCCCGGAAGAGGAGGCCAAAGGCGAAGAAGGACAAGGCTTCTAAAAAGTGAGTGAACCCTGGAGAGATTTGGCATTGGGTTGGGGCCCCTCAGGCTGCTGGCTGATGCTTAAAAATAAAATAAAATATATACAGTATATATATATATTTGCTACCGGTAGGTTGTTTTTTTTGAGCTTGGAAGAAACAGAGAATAACCCTGTTCTTGGGGAGTGGTGCACTTCGGGGCATCCTTCTTCTTCTTCGCCTGTTTTGGTAAAAATGGTTTTCTCTGTAGCTGCTAGTGAATGTATCCGAGTTCATTAATGCGGTGCTATTTTCTCGATGATTTCTGACTCGGGAGAGGGAAAGTTACGGACTAGCTCTACGGTCTTTGCCTGCCGCGTTTTATGCAAAAGAACACGAGGGAAACGTTTTCGTAAACTTTTTAGAATTTGTGACTAAAGTTGGTGTGTGTTGTCACTTTGTAGTGGTCCAAGTCAAGCTATCTTATGTTTAACGATTTTTCGCTGGATAATAATATCAATAACTGCTTCATAATGTGGGCAGAACTCGGATTCAGTAACATGAGACAGATAAGGACAATACTTAAGGGTACATGACTACTCTTCAATTTATTGTATCTTGCTTTGGGTAAATCTTTTCATGAGAAGGTGGTTAATTAATAAATATGCCTTACGTTTATAATTTCATGTTGCTTTACTAATGCACTAGACTACAGATGTAGAGTGATGGCTTTACTCTTATTAGAGGGGAGAGTTGTCAAGGTCCTATTTTATGCAATAAGATACTGTGGGCTCCTTTTACTAAGCTGCGTTAGGGCTTTAACATGCGGAATAGCGCGCGCTACAATACCGTGTGCACTAGACGCTAAAACCAGCTCAATGGCGTTAGTTCTAGCGCTTGCTAATCTGCTGTGTGCGCTAAAAACGCTAGCGCACCTTAGTAAAAGGAGCCCTATGCTAAAATTGCACGAGTTGTGATAAAATAACTCATCTTAATGGTAACCCCTGCTGATAACTTTTCTCCTGAACTTTTTTTTTTTCTTTTTGGTTGGATGTGACAAACCATCTTCCAACCTTATCCCCAATCTCTCTAATTGCTGATACTGTGTTTGGCAAAATATTAGTGGGGCAACCTCATTCAACTGCCTAAATCTATTAGTTTCTTTTTTCCCCTTAAGTTTGTGATCCTTGCCACAACTGGCATTTCCAGAAGAGTGGCATTGTCTTCACTGAGAGCGAACCAAAAAGCTATTGTGTCCACAACTGACTGCACAGCTGTTGCAGCTGGAGACTCAGATTTTTATATCAGCCTTTGTTTGTGGCGTTGTTAGTGGTGTTATGTGTTTTTCCTGGTTTTATACTTTTATGTTTTTAATTATTGTATTTCATTGTATTTAAGAGTGAACCAAATTGAGTGCTCTAGAGCTTACTGGTCTTAGCATGAGCCCAATATAAATGCTTGCATATAATGGATGTGGAACAATTGTAATTCATAGGGATGCATATATACATTTGAATTTGTTTTTTAATATTACCAGATTCTTGCATAATTAAAAACTATTACCGGCTTTTACAAAGCTGTGGTAAAGGTTTCTACCACAGGCAAGTGAGGTAGATGCTCCAACGCTCTTGGCATGATGTCAAATCCAGTTTGATTTAGTAAAGGGATATGACAATCTATGGGTGTATATGTGTATAGATATACATATCGATCATTAGAATTTGATTTTGAATTTGAGATTTAATTATGCATCTTTCCAAATTTGAGAACAAGGCAAGTTATGTTCAGGAACAAAATATAGACTGCAGGTCCTCCTCCAGAGCAAGGAAGATAAGGGGGTTTTTTTGGGGGGAGGTTAGGCAATTGATTTATCCAAACTTGGAATGAACATTAAGTAAGAGAAGCAGGTTCATTCCAGTTTAGTTCTCAGTTCCTACTGTATTCAATTGTGAATGCAAAATAAAAATAGTCTTTTTAGAACCAGGTAAAAATCATTGGGTGAGCCCAGTTGGGCCTACATCCTTTAGAATCTAGGGAGCCAATGCATAAAGCATTATTATGGGGGTTTCTAGCTACATGCAGAAAGGGTTTCAGCGCAGGTGTTAGCTTGTACAAAACCCTTACCACAGACCATCATTAAAATGGTAATGCAGTCATAGATTTTGTAGCCATGCAACAGTAAATAAATAAAATTCCCACATATTTTTTTTTTTTGCCGGGGGGGGGGGGGGATGTTTGACAGATCTGGGAAAGATTGTTTGAGAAAAATGGGTGTCTTAACTGCACCCTCTCTCTCATCCAACCCAACTATTCTGTCTTGAAATATTTTCTGCAATGGCTCCTGACCCAATCGCGCGCCCCCCCCTTCTGCTTCTCTCGATATTGTAAAAATAAAGGTTGCCCCGGTAGTCTAGTGGTCTCTACCCCACTCTCACTTCCAAAATAGTTCCTGGTGTTTAGTGGCACTCATCCCATCCCCACCCTGCAAACCTTTTGCTCAAGCACCCTATACCTTATATGAGGCAGGAGAGATGCCAACTCACTCTTCCCTCTAGCACCTTGTCTTGTGCAGTGCATCCTGGGATGCATCAGGGTAGGGCCAGTCTACTATTTCTTCCTTGTGTGGGGCCCTTCTACTAAGCTATGTTCAGGAGCTAGTGCTATTTTGAATCATGTGTTAAATGATGATGGCTAACAAGCATAAAAACAGCCAGTGCAGTAAAAAAAAAACAACACCCCAATACTTGATGCTTAATGCAGGAATGGATGGTGAGTGGATGTGGGAGAGTGGCTGGCAATGACTGCTAGTGCACAGACTAGTGCCATGACTAGCTCTCACGACTACTGATTGGTGCTGCTGCACAAATCTACCTTCAGAAAATGTCCTTATATGGAAGGTTGCTCCTTAGTGGTATTACTGTGAGACTACTACTAAAGAGCATAGGTACCCGTTTGGATCTCACTGTAATCAGGGGCAAGAGTGAAGAGGGTCTACTCTCAAAATGGGTCCCTTAGACCATTAATTTGACAGCTGGTTAGAAGGGGGAGGGTTGTGTCAGGGGATCAGAAAGGGGCCTTTGTGTTTGAGGAGGAGGATCAGGACAGGCCATTGTGCTGGGGTGGGGATGTGCCTTTGCAGCTGTTATTTTATTTTTGGACTGGGCACACATCATGTCACGTGCTATGGCAGATAATGAAAGTGTTCCTGCGTTATCTGCTACTGCATGTAACAAGGTACCTGTGTAGCAAGTGTCTGCTCTATGTGGTAAATACATAGTTTGTGCCCAACATCTGCCCTGCATTTACCACACAGGCTTTGCACTTACTATGTGTTAGGTTGTGTGTTCTGGATTTTTTTTTCTTCATCTGTTAATGTAGGGATAACAAATTTTAATAAAACTTGGTAAATTCAGAATCTTACTGCATTTTACTAAAAGGGCCCCATGTGATTTCTTTGGACAAACATACAGTTACTGATCTTATATTTAGCTATTACCAGTTATAGTTTTAAGTGGATAAAAAAAGAATTACTAGATCAGTTACTGATCTTATATTTAGCTATTACCAGTTATAGTTTTAAGTGGATAAAAAAAGAATTACTAGATCAGTTAACTAAACAAAAATATTTAGTTAAATTCAAAGACATATTTTCAGAATAGTTAGACTTTTAACAATCTTTGTAATAATCAGGGCAGAATAAAAATCTAGAAATCCTGCATAATTATTCTACAATGATAGATGAATTTTAACAGCCTTTTTGTAAAGATCAAGATTAGATAGAGATCTGATTTCCCTTGGAAGCAGTAGTAATAAGCACTGAGCAAAAACTGGCTGCTATATTAGAAAAAGATAACTATGTTTTTGGGACTGGGAAAAGATAGAAAATTGAAATGCTGAGCAAGATGAGTTCTTATAGATACAGATCTTCAGATCAACTCTTTTATATTTGATGGAATTAGACCTTGTAATCTCTTGAAAATTAGACTTGCCAATTTTCATGATGTATACTGTACGATCTTCAATCAGGAGCAATATGGACTGAAAATTGTAATGCAAAAATCAAATGAACATTTATGTTCTGAATTGTCTATAACCGTTTCTGTAAATGTTTTGATATACCTAAATAAATTATGTTACAATAATCTAATTTGTTTAAGATGAGTAATTGAAAAACTAACCTAAATTGGTCCTGCTGAAGATATTTCTGGATTCTTCTTAGTTTCTGCATGATCCAGAAAAAACTTTTAATCAGATGGTTAACCTGTTTTACTATAGCTAATCCATAATTGAGAATTATACCTAAGATTTTAATTGATTTTTCCAATTCATTTTAATTGAATTGAATTTTAATTGAATTAAATTTTAATTTAATTTTTAATTTTGATTTTTCCAATGCTCGGTTTGCGAGTAACACAGTTTGCGAGTGTTTTGCAAGACGAGTAAAACACTCGAGCAAACTTTAACTCGCAAACCGAGCAATGACTCGATAAGCGAGTGTGTCATACTACCCCAACCTGGGAACCAGCTTCTCTCTCCCCGCGGCCCACCCCCAAACCCTTAGCTCCAACGGACACCAACATGCATCAACCCACAGGACGTACGTGTGCCGGTGCTGAAAGAGCCTGCCGCTGATGTTCTATGCAGGGCTGCTGAGGGGCCATGAACATCTGTGCATGTTCAAGGCCTTCTGGCTCCCACCCTCTCTGAGAATCTCAGCAGCCCAGCATAGAACATCAGCAGCAGGCTCTGTCAGCACCGGCACGCATATGTCCTGTGGGTTGGTGCGTGCCAGTGTCCGCTGGAGGTAAGGGTTTGGGGGTGGGCTGCTGGGAGAGAGAAGCTGGTTCCCAGGGTGGGGGTGGGGTGGAAGCGAGCAGCGCCAGTGGCCTCGGGGGGAGGAGGTGTGTGTGTCTGTCTTTGGGATGTGGAACAAATCATCGAGTTTCCGTTTCTATGGGGAAACTTGCTTTGGTTTATGAGCATGCTTCTGGAACAAATTATGCTCATAAACCAAGGTACCACTGTATTTGTTACATTTCCTATTTGAAAGGAAAAACTATTGTCAAATTCAACATTTTTCAGAAGGCATTTGTAGAGGAAGTATAAGAAGTTTTTTCATTTGGAACTTTCAAATAAGAGTGAGAATATAGACTACATAGGTCATGTGGACATTTGAAGGAATGAGTTTGCTGAACTGATTCTGGGACAGGTGAGTGAAGTGATTGGTTTTGGCAGTGATGTTCATGGAAGTGCAAAAGAAAATACTGCATAAGGGTTACATATCACAGGCTAAGGTGTATAGGGAGAAGTATGCCACCTCAAATGCCCCAGATGTGAGACTGAGACTGGCATTTTTAGTCAAGAGCAGATTTTGTAGAAAGGTGAAGAAATTTTGGAGGTGAGTGGAGAGATATCTGTATTAAGCACTGGGTCAGAAAATTCAGTTTACTAAATAGGTTGTGGTTTGATTTACTGAGTTCATTGAAACCAGAGTGCATATTTTAAAAACAATTCTGGAAAGCCTGTGTGGTGGCTAAGAGGGATATATTGGATGAGTGGGGTGCATGAGGCGTCACCTTTTTTGCACTGGTAGAATAAGTTGCATGGGCTGCAATGGTTTTTCCAAAATAGAATCAAAGGTTTCATTTACTGACTCCATAGCCCTGTGGCTAGTAATCTAGTATCTCTACCTCCCTCTGTTGATCAGGAAGGGATGCTAGCCATTGGTTTAGACCAGGGGTGGCTACATTTTTTGTGCTTGCGAGCTACTTTTAAAATGACCAAGTCAAAATGATCTACCAACAATAAAATTTTTTATAAAACCCACAAAGCACACTGTACGCAGAGAGAATGTGAATTATCATTTATATTCCGGGGTTTTTTCAAAGAGGACAAAGCAGATGACTCTATGCAATGTCACCTCAGTAACAACTATATAAAATAGACAAATATACCCCACTCTCTTTTTACTAAACCGCGATAGCGGTTTTTAGTACAGGGAGCTGTGCTGAATGCTCCGTGCTGCTCTCAACGCTCATAGGCTCCCTGCACTAAAAAACGCTATTGCGGTTTAGTAAAAGGGGGCCATAGTGCAAAATATAGACAGCAGATATAAATTCTCAAAATGGACATATTTTGATCACTAAATTGAAAATAAAATCATTTTTCCTACCTTTGTTGTCTAGTGATTTCATGAGTCTCTGGTTGCACTTTCTTCTTCTGACTGTGCAATCAATAGTTCTTCCCTTCTTTCAGCCTGCAGTATGCTTCCGGATCTCATTCCCTCCGCCATCCTTTTCTTCCTCTCTCCCTGCCCCCCTTTCTTTCTGTCTCTTTCTCTCTCCATGCCCCCTTTCTTTCTTTCTGTCTGTCTCCCTGTCCCCCCTTTCTTTCTTTCTGTCTTCCTGCCTGGTCCCTTTCTTTCTTTCTTTCTCCCTGCACTCCCCCAAGCCACTGCCACCGCCATCGGGGAACAGGCCTCCAAACCACTGCTGCCCAAAGTTCTCCCTGCTTCCCAACACAGAAGTGCTAGGTCGACCAGCCTTCACCTCCGAAGTCAATTCTGACATCGGAGAGGAAGTTCCGGGCCAGCCAGGCAGTGATTGGCTGGCCCGGAACTTCCTCTCCAACGTCAGAATTGATGTTGGGTGGGGAAGGTTGGTCAGCTCGGTGCTTCTGGGTCGGGAAGCAGGTAGAACGTGAAGGCAACATGATTGACTCGTGTTGCCTTCGCGATCTACTGGTCGATTGCGATTGACCTTTTGGTCACCCCTGGTTTAGACTATCTAGTGTCACACAATAAAGAAAGGCTTGTATCTAACTTCTACTCCTGCTGATATTAAGCTTTACATTTTTTATTCTGGATCTAAAGTACTGGTAAATATAACTTTAGATCCAGGGCAAAGATAGATATCTGTGTGAGTATATCCTACTGTGTGTGATTACCTGTTCCTAGTGCATTGATCCCTTGTAAGATTACCTGTTCATAGTATATTGATCTTGTGTAAATATACCTTCCTTCTTATCTATCTACAGATTTATGCTGTGTATGTAGCTTGGGTTAAAAAAAAAAACCCCAAACAAATATAAAATGAATCAGCAAAGGAAAAAGCCTCTGATTCACATAGGGTCATTAACTATGCTTTTGCTGAATGCAATCTTATCACATCAAAATAAAGCAAATCATGCTTATCTTAGTAATAGAACTGTTAAAAGTCCCCTAACATTGACCAGCGTTTTGCGGCAGATAGCCACTGCTTTAGGGCATGGCTCTGCTGTTGAAGTAATATGTTTGGGTGATGTTGTACAATGCCACTGTAGTAGCATATATAAACAAGGGGGACATGGAGCGCACCTGTGTCTTGGAAGATGGCTCAATTGTACAAGCTGGTGGAGCGCCATCTAGCAATGGTAAGCCGGCATCTCCTGGATATCGAGGAATAGAAGCTGAACCAGGAAACATTCCAGCAAGTGGAGGAACATTGGTATCCTCACTGTTTTGATATCCTGGCCTCAAGAGAAAATGCAGAGTGTGTTTGCTTTTTCTGGGTGCAGGGATCCCAAGTCAAAGGTAGTAGAAAGAGTGATCTGCTGCATCTCCTGTTACTTGGAACTATTAATCTTGGTGGCCCCCAACTGGCCCTGCTGCTGTGATATATGACCTTCTGGGTCTCCTGGAGGGCCTTCCATTCCCTGTTCTTTGGGGTTGCACACTACTGAGGCTTAGCCTGATATTAATGGAGGATCTGGATCCATTCTGGCTTAGGGCTTGTCCCTTGAGAGGTGCCTCTTGAACTCAAATAATATTCCTCTTGGGTAGTTTCCACCCTTGGCTGGCAAGGCGAACATCTACAGTACGTTAAGGGAAGGAGGGAGCATTGGGTTTAGCCTGCTCTTTTGTCTCTAGGGCTGAGGAACCTTTGGGGGAGTCTGTTTCCCAGGAGAAAATCCCCCCCGGAGCCCCAGACCAGTGGCATGGGATCTTGCTAGGTACTTAGAATCTGGGTTGGCCACTGTTGAAAGCAGGATACTAGGCTCGATGGACCTTCGGTCTGTCCCAGTTTGTCAATTCTTATGTAAGAGCAGGGAAGCCACGAAGCCCAAAGATGTAAGGTGGAGTTACCTAAAGGGGACTCAGAGCTGCCTAGTACAGGCTTTTCTCCTGAATTTTTTTCATTTGATATGGAGAGCTTATTTGGTTAGCTGGGATCCTCATAGGAGGTCTGACGATGAGCCAGGGATTGTGCAAGGGGGCTTGGGCTCCCAGTGCGAATCAGGGTCCTTGGTAGAAGCTGTGCAGTACCCTGGGGAACTTTCTGACAGGGACTTTGGAAGGTGAGAGATCATTTTTTATACCCTTGATGTTGCAGAGTGAATTTTTCCTTCTGGGTGACTTAGGGTCACAAGCAGGAGTGAGTATACAGGAAGCAGTGGGGGCCCTTGACCAAGGGGTGGATCCCACAGTACACTGCTTGTTCAAGCCTTTGACGCTTTTAGACCTTATTACTGACTTCCTGCGGGAGTTACAATTAGACTCCCAGAAGGCCTCTTCTACTCCATTCTGTCCTAAGTAGAGTGTGAGCACAACACATATCTTTTCCCTGGCATCCTGATATGAATGTTTTAGTCACGGAGCACTGGGATGCTCCTGAGGGTTCTCTAAAGGTAGCCAAAACAATGAGTAGGCACAAGTGTGTCAATAGATGTTCACCTAGCCTAAGGTGGATTCCTTAGTTGCTTAGGTAACCAAACACATGACCTTACCAGGTGAGGGAGGCATGGTGCTGAAGGATACGCAGGATCACAGAGTGGATGTGGTCCTAAGACAGTTTGCAATTTTGGCCTTACGGATCAAAGCAGCTACATCAGCCTCTTTGGTGCAACACACTTGTCATACCAAGATGTGTGGGCTCACCGTAGTAGATAACGAGCTTTTGCCCCCACTTGGAGTGGATTATGTGGCTAGTGCTCTCTATGACATCAACAGAGTAATGAGCAAAGTCTCAGCTTATTTGATTTCAGCCCGCAGAATGCTCTGGATCAGGCAATGGGCAGAAGATTAGACCTTCAAGTCTACTCAGCAGACTTCCTTTCAAAGGACAGATATTGTTTGGAGAGGGTCTGGACCATCTGATAGCTAAAATGGCAGATTGGTAACCAGTGTACTTCCTTGTCCCCAATCAGGTCAGTGGACCCACTATTCACAAAGACAAACTGCAGACTTCACAACATACCCTGAAGAAAGACACAGCATGATGACTGAAACATCAGTTTCTACCTGACAAGATGCAGCGAGACCCGAAAACCTGCAATAAGCACAAAATTTGATGTTGATGGTAAGACATGGTAAATCTTTAATTAACATCAAAGGTATTTAGCCATGCAACAAATTGTTCTAGTTGAACTTGAGTCAAAGACCAGATCCCAAAAATGTTGTCTATGAACCTCAACCAAATTTTGATGCAAGTCCACCTTGAAGAAAAATATAACCATGTTTTTTCAAACTGAGAGACATACAGATTGGCTACACTAGATGCTATAACAGTCCCCATTGCAATTCCAAATGTTTGCAGATAAAAATCAGTTCCAAACAAAAAATAATTTTTCTATAATACAATCTCAGCTAATTGAATTAGAATATCTGTGGGAACACATAAATCAATCTCTCTTCTGGATAAAGTTGTTCTCATGATGTCCAAAGCGGCTGACTGAGGAATATTTATATATAAAGCAATAAAATCTAATGTGACCAAAATGTCATAGGTCTCTGAGGCAACCGACAATGTTTTGATTTTTAATATAAAACCTGTAGTATCTTTAATGTAAGATTTAACAGAAGGAACAAAGGACTTCAAAAAAATAATCAGTAAATTTATTTGGAAGAACTGGGAGATTCCTTTTTCCACTACTATAGTTCCAAGGAAAATTGAGTCTTTATAGGATTCAATCTTGTCCTGGATTTGAAAAACTGCAATTATCACATCAGTCATTGCTGGTTGGATCCACTCTTAAGAAATCCTCTAGCTCCAGAGTTTATGCTACTGCTCCACCTGGTTGTGAGGGTCACACCATGGACAAGTTTGGTAGCTGTCTTTATCAGAACTCTATGTTAACTAATAGAGAACTATTTTAAACATCTCCTTAAGAAGTTAGTTGATGTTCAGCAGTACATTCTATCTGGCAACCTATAGGGCTTTCAAGACACCATTCACAGTTTATTTCAAACACTAAAGTTCATAGTGCAATCGACATTTGATGGTTTTGACGTATCATCCAGAGCATCAGCAATGTTCATTGCTATGAGATGACTGGCATGACTAAGAGTCTCTGATATGGACATTAATGTTCAGGACCACTTGGCAAACATCCCTTGTCTCAGGGAAGAGCTCTTTGGAGACAAGTTTGAGGATGCCACTCTCACTGGCTCTAAACCAAACCACAATCGTCTAAATCAGCTCAACGGCCTACTTCGTTTGTCTATAAGAGGCATTATCCGACAACTTCAGCCTCTTCCAAGCCACCACCTCAAAATAATAATAATAATAATTTTATTCTTATATACCGCCAAAGCCGTGGTAGTTCAAGGCGGTTTACAACAAAGAAGGGCTGGACAATCAGCAAATATAGGTACAATGTAAAGTCATCAAAATACAGGTGAGTAGGATACAGAGGTAAGGCATGAGAGATCTTGGGAAACAATTCAGTTAGAGTTGAAGAGATAAGGCTTAAGAGGTCTTGGGTTACAAATCGGTTAAACAAGTTTGTTTTTTGAAAAGAGGCAGAAGCAACAAAAGTCTCAGAAATCTCACTTCTACTCCAAACAGTACTCTCCTCATTGTTTCAAAGTGGATGCTTTTCTTCTGGATTGAACAAACAAATTCCTATGTGTGCTTTCTCCAATTCCTCTTATTCTAAAGACTTTAGTCAAACTCAAGCAAGAGTTGGCCACCATGATCCTGATTGCTCTTCAGTGGCCCAGACTGCCTTGGTTCTCCCTACTAGTTTGACTTGAGTGCCAAGGATCCAATCCCATTGCAGATCTTTCCATCTCTACTCACTCAGAGTCAAGGATCTTTTTTATATCCCAATTTGCAGTCACTGCACCTAACAGCTTGGTACCTCTTGGTCTAACTTCAACAGAATTTAACCTTTCTGACTTCAGTACAAGCTGTCATAGCTGCTTCCAGAAAGCTTCTACTTGGCAATACTATCATCAAAAGTGGACATGCTTCATGTCGTGGTATAACCTACATGACTTAGAGGCTACATCCTCTTCTATTCATTCATTCTCCATTTATCCAACTCTGGGCTTAAGACTACTTCGGTCAGAGTTCACCTCAGTGCTATTAGTGCTTTCCATGTTCTTTTCAACAATAAACATCTGGCCACTCATCCACTGGTATCCTGGTTTATGAAAGGACTTTTCAACTCCAAACTTCCACTCAAATCCCCTCCATTTCTTTGGGATCTTAATGTAATCCTTGCCAGTCTTAAGAAATCACCATTTGAACCACTTGCATCTGCTTACCTTAAGTTTCTCACTTGAATATGATCTTCCTGATCTCTTTCACTTCTGCTCATTGAGTGAGTGAACTTCAAGCATTGGTTTTCGACCCACCTTTTACAGTATTTCATCATGACAAAGTGGTTCTCACAACTCATCCAAAATTCCTTCCCAAAGTAGTCACAGAATTCCACCTGAATCAATCCATTGTTCTTCCCAAAGCCTAAGTCTCATCTTGGAGAAACAGCTCTTCACAAGTTGGACTGTAAGTGTGCCTTACTATATTAAAAGAACTAAGCCACACAGATCTTCATCTCAACTGTTTGTCTCATTTGACCCTAATAGATTGGGCCTCCCTGTAACCAAATGAACCATTTCCTCATGGTTGGCATCCTGCATCTCTTTTTGTTATGCTCAGGTTGGGCTGTAGCTCGAGGGTCGTGTAACAGCACACAAAGTCGGAGCTATGGCAGCGTCGGTAGCTTTCTGTTTCACTCCCATTGATGAAATTTGCAAGGCAGCTACTTGGTCCTCACTTTCACATCTCACTACTGTCTATAATCCTGTTCCCGATGAGATGGTCATTTTGGCTAAGCACTATTACAGAATTTATTTTCTTCCCAATGGCCAACTCTCCCTCCATCCCATTTAAGTAAGGTAGGGAGTCCACATGTGAGAATATGCTGCCTACTTGTCCTAGGATAAAGCACAGTTACTTACCATAACAGGTGTTATCTGGAGACAGCAGACAGATATTCTCACAATTCTCCCACCTCCCCTGGTTGTCTTCTTAACTTGCTTACAAAACTGAGGAACTGTAAGCTGATGTTAGGCGGGAAGGCACTTGAGCATGCGCGGTGCGGGCAGTCTTGAAGCTTCGCAAAGCTTAAGGTGACAGTGCACTTTTCACTGTCCATACCAGGCTTTTGTGGGTGACTTCACCCATATGTCAGAATATCTGCCTGCTGTCTCTGGATAGCACCTGTTACAGTAAGTAACTGAACTTTTCTTGAAGAGCAACATCAATTTGACCACATTTGATGGTTTATTATGGAACAAGTTCCAATTTCTCCAGTAGGAGGAGACAAACAACAGCAACTTACAGTTAAGGAATAATATTGTATTCATCATCTGAACACCGTAGGTTCGTGGGGACTTAATGAGAGTGTTGAATGGAACACCATAATTTAACTTTTTAATATAAATTTTTGATACATAGAATAACCAGCTATTTTGGACAAGCAGTTCCAAATTAAATGTACTGTTTAATATAACATTGGCATATTCTATTCAGTAGCACGCTGTGCCTATATATATATATATATATATATATATATATATATATATATATATATATATATATATATAAAGATTTTCAGTTTTGATGACATCACAACATTTATATTACAACAGAGATAGAGCTATTTAGCCTGTTGGATCCCCTGCCTAACACACCGTTTCTCTTTTCATAAATTTGCCTGCAACGCTTGGCAACATGCTTTCAATTTTTTAAACTAGATAATGTTCTGGATTTCAGACGCCATAGATCCCTGAAGAAAGATGTGAAACGGAGTCCTTGTTGGACACATTTATTTACTCTGGAGCCTTCTTTTTAAGCTTTGTGTAGATTTATAATGGCGTGTATTAACTTTCATGACATTCTTAGAATTTATGGACTTCATCGTGTGAGAGCAGTTTTTCACTTGGGACAGTTTTCTTGTTTGAGAAGATTTCACTAGAATATTTCTCAATATTACGTTTTACTTACATATTAATTGGAGAAGCAAAATGATGTGAATTGTGAGTGACAACAAAGACTCTTTAGGCTCATTTGTTTCTAGTGCCTGGTATGCACTTTCAATCATTGACGCCTGCTCTTTCACATAGAAAAATTTAATAAATTTGAACTATAGTTGTTGTTATCATTAGTTGGGATTAGTTAGGATGCAGGCCCATGCATCCTAGTGAACTTGCTCAGAAATTGACTCCTTGAGTCTGCACAGTGAAAAGCACTTGAAGATTTGATTGCCATGAATGGAGACAGTCCAGCCTACCTGAATAACCGCCTTATCCGAACTACTGCAACCAGGCAAAGGAGAACCCAAACACCATTCACGTACCCCCCTAATCGGAGGCGTCAAACGCAAAAAGAGTATGACGGCCTACTGGCCATGCAGGCAATGAAACTTGACCACCAACTATACAATCTACTGATCACGACACCAGACTACAAAATTTTCAGAAAAGAAATAAAAACCCTACTATTCAAGAAATCCATCAAGACAAGCTAACTCTACAGGAAGCATTTCAATCCCCCAAAGTAACCTGCTCAACTATGTAACTCTTCTGGAAATGTCCAGCTAACCTCTTATGTAATCCACCTTGAACCGCAAGGTAATGGCAAAATAAGTCACTAATATAATGTAATTGCTCAGCTCTTCATGCTGTGTAGAGGTGAAGCTCCCACAGCTGTACAGACATCTGGGCTCAAAGTGATATCCAGAGCCAAGGAACCTGGTGGTTTACCTGTCCCATTATTTATACCCCATTGGACTTCCAATCTAGAGCTCCTCAGCTCCATAAATGAGTCCATATGGCTAGATACCACATTAACAAGGTCTCTGAGGGAAAGACCCTAGCTTTGCTCTTATGTTTACCCATAAGGATAATTCAACAGAGTAAGAGCAGTTAGTCAGCCTGCCTCCCAGTTATTTAATGTTATATTCATTCTGTATTTAGTGTCTTATAATTGCATTTGGGTAAACCCTATTACTTTTAAAATTTATTTATGGCTTCACATGGCTTTTAGGGCAATCTGCAAATTTACGTACTGCTACTTCCTTATACATTTCAAGTGGTAAATGCACCTTCTTTACAATAAAAACATTGGGTTTTGAGCTATTTTTGTAATAAGTATTAATTTCCTGGTCATCCAATTAGATCAGTCCACACCTATGGTTTATGTCCCACTATGAAGAGGCGAAGGCACAGACCTGAAAATTTTGATGCTATCATAGTATAATAGGTGGTGCAGCCAAAAATATTGCCAGTATTTCTCTGTCTCCAGAATATGATACAGACTGACTGACTGGTGTAGCTCTTGGCATGTAGCCCTTGAAGTTAAGCCTTGGGCCAGGCATTGCTCTCAGGTACTGATCCACAGACTTTCCTCTGGTTAAACATAGATAATTCATAAGGATAATTTGCTCTGGGGCCTTAAGCTCTAGCCCATGGTTTTGGTTGTGAGGCAGCTGATGCTTGAGTACCTGATTGTAAAAAAAACCGCTTAGATAACCTTGATAGGCGGTATATAAAATCCTAATAAACTTGAAACTTTACCCTAAGGGGCCTCGTCCATTGGGGGTAAGTAGAATTCCCCCCTCCCTCTTTCACACCCCAACAGAATTAAAAAAAAAAAAAAAGACTTAAGAGAGGGTGCACTTTTTGGATTTTTTCTAGAAGTTTTGCCTGCTTGTTTCAAAACCAAAGTCATAAAACAGAAAGCAGGGTGCTAGTATCCAAATACTGCTTGTTAACTTTACAGTTAGGCACTCATTATCACCACCTCCCTTCTTAGATCAACCTCCCAGGTTATCGTATATTTTAATTTCACCCCCTCCTACTGTTTAACTCTTATAAATCTGAGAGGTCACCCTCCCCCCCTTCTGCAGATTAGGCACCAGTCTTCCCTATTAACATTTCCCCAAGCACCCTAGAGTTCTGAATGTAATGCTGAACTTGTAAATAAGGGAATTGGTGTCTCATTGTCATCCCATACTTCTCGCAACTTGCCAAAGCTTTTAATCTCTCCTATGACTCGATCACAAAATTGCCCCATTCAGACCAGCCCTACCTCCTGTCCCCTTCCTGGGTCAAATTGTGGATTAAATTTTCATGAGTATACCACATCATGGTACATGGGCTTGTCGTGTCACTGGGGCTTGCACGCATCTGAGAAGCTGAAAGCTATGTCGTTGATAGTTTCACTACCTGCAGGATCTCCCAGGGTGGACAGGTTTCAGTGGGGATGTACACAACGAAGGAGTAGTGAGGTCAAGATGTCAAAATATCAGCCAGGGGTTGTATAGTTCAAATAACTTTAAACCTTATTGATGGATGTGCCACAATAGCTGAAAGACATGGAAGTGGGGATGTATCACCTATCTGGGCAGCGGCAGCAGTAGATGGGCAGTGTTGGAGGTGGAGGATTGCATTCGATGCGACAATGGCAACAACATTAAATTTATACTGTGCAGAAGGAAAGGACTGGCAATCTATATCTGTATACTGCCTAGAAAACTTGATGATGAGATATAAAGAATCGATGTATAGTGCTGGAAGATGGTCTACTAGGTTGGAAGGCCCAGAGTATGCCTATTGTTTATGAAGCTGACGGATCAAAACTGCCAGGATGTCCTGATGTTGATGTTGCTGGACAAAAAAGGAAGATCAGAAGCTGTAAAGATATTCTTATTCTTAACACAGGAGCATGGAATATAAGAAGCATGAACCAAGAAAAATTGGAAATTGTTAAAGATCAAATGGAAAAAAATATAATTGATTTTATAGGGATCAGTGAACTCAAATGGACAGAACAGGGACTATTTTCAGTCAAACGAGCATTGGATCTGCTACTCTGGTCATGAAACACACAGGAAAAATGGTGTGGTATTCATCCTCAACAATAAGCTTTCAAAGACGCTACTAAACTACAGTGTTATCAGCGACAGAGTCATGTCAATTCATCTACAGGGAAATCTAATCAGTCACCAACGACAAACGCGGAAGATGAGGATGTAGAGTTGTTCTATGAACAACTTCAAAATGAAATAGATCAAATGCCGAAACAAGATCTGATCATTATGGAGGATTCCAACGCAAAAGTAGGAAGTACACCTGAAGATGCAGTGGTTGGAAAGCATAGCATAGGAGAAAGAAATGAAGTTGGCGAAAACTTAGTGGTGAAAACTTAGTACAGTTTTGCAAAATGAACCAACTCAAGAATACGTATTTCCAACACCACAAATGTCACCAGTATACATGGACCTCTCCAAATGGCATGTATCAAAATCAAATTGACTACATCTGTATGGGACAGAGATGGAAATGTGCAGTTTTGACTGCATGGACTAAACCAGGAGCTGATTGTGGAAGTGACCATGAGCTTTTGAAATGCAAGATCAAAGTAAAGCTCCACAAGAAGAAGATAATTAGAGACTTCCCACGTATCATATTTTGTGTGTTCATTTTTTATATATACAAAGACTGTTAGATTGCTGATGGGTGACTAATCAAAGCAGTATTGAAAATACTTTGACAGACTATTGGATAAAACTAGACAACAGATTTGCGTGTCTTGATATAGGAGATAGAGAGCCTAAAGAATTATGGAATGACATCAAAACCGTAATTAGTGATGAAGCATGACCAGAAGAGAAAGAGAGCCAACAAATTGCCTTGGATCTCAGAAGAAACCAGAAAAGTAGCAGAACAAAGAAGATGAGCAAAACTTTCCAGTGACAGAGAAAAAGTATCACAAATGAGCTGAGTGTCAAGTTCGGCAAGACAAAGATATTTAAAAGATATTTGTCAGAAAATTGAATTGGAACATTTATAAAGAAAAAACAGATTAGCGTATCAGGAGGTTGAGACTGTGGCAGAAATTCCAGCCTTGATTTGGGGATGCTTAAGGCACCAACAGAATTGATATTGAATGATCCAGAAAGCATTAAGAAGAGTTGGAAAGCATATATGGAAAATCTATACAAAAAAAAAGACTGTTAGGATAAAATTGGGGAAATTGAACAGGAAACTGATGAAGAATAACCAGATATTTTAAATGAAGCATCATAGCAACAATTAAAGCTTTATCAAAAAAGTCACTTGATATCGATGGTATTCCAATTGAATTAATCAAAAAGCTCAGAAGGTGCTATCATGGCCCTCACTTGACTGTGTCAACAGATCTGGAAGGAAAAAACATGGCCAACCGATTGGAGAAGATCACTATTCATACCTATATCAAAGAAAAGTGACGCCAAGGACTGTAATAACTATGGAACGATTGCATTAATTCCACATGTCAGCAAAATATTGCTGAAAATAATACAACGAAGGCTACAATCATCAAGAACTACCCAAAATTCAGGCTGGTTTCAGAAAAGGTCGAGGAACAAGAGACATTATTGCCAATGTTAGATGGATATTGGAGAAGAGCAAAGAATACCAAAAGCCTCTATTTTTGCTTCATTGACTAGAGCAAAGCTTTGACTGTGTGGATCACGATAAACTATGGAGAACTCTAGCACAAATGGGAATACCCAAACACATAACTCAGCTGATAAAGAGCCTCTACAAAAATCAAGAAGCTGAAGTGACAACAGAATATGGCAACACTGATTGATTGGTTTCCAATAAAACATGGTATCAGGTAAGGATGCATCCTGTCACATTACCTGTTCAACTTTATGGCAAAACCATCTTCAGAAAAGCAAATTTTGAAAAAGAGAGAGTTAGTTTCAAAGTTAGAGGCCAAAATATAAACAACCTGATCTATGCAGATGATACAACACATCACCAGCAGCAAAGAAGACATGCTGTTTCTATGGAGAAAGTCAAAGCCAAAAGTCATAACATGGGATTAGAACTGAACATAAAACAAAGATCATAAAGACAGTTGTAACTTCACGATGAAGATTTTGAGCTTGAAGGTGATTGAAATCCTTTACAACTTCTATTCCATCTCCTGGGCTCTTTTGTAAACAAAGAAGCAACTAGCATGGAAGAAATACTCCACAGAATAACACTGGGTCATTCTTGACAAAGTATTAAAAGTCAAGATCAGACTTGTCCACATACGCATTTCCTCAGTGGTCAATTATGGATGTGAAAGCTGGACACTACAGAAACAAGACAAAGAAAAGATTGTCTCGTGTAAACTTTGGTGCTGGAGAAAGATTTTATGCGTGCCATGGACAACCAGAAGAACTAACAAATCAATTCTGGAAGAGATCAAACTGTTCATGCTGGGAGTCAGGTGCTGCAGGGCATGTGAGAGCTGTTTTTACTGATAGTGATATTGGTTCCTGCTGCTCTGTTTGACAAGGAAGAGCAGATTTCTATAATGGATGTACCTGAGATTCTCCAGGATGCAGCAGGACTGCTTACAAAGGTCGAACTGCAGACTCGGTTCCTTCAGAGGAACAGATTTTGTCAGGAATGGTGTCCATTTTCTCTCCAGACTACCAAAATCAGGGTCAGTGCAGTGTGCTTGGAGTCCTGTAGGATTGTCGGACTCCCTCTATCCTTCACAGGGAGAGGGAAAATGGAGGGGGGGGGAGAGGAACTGATATGTTACAGGTCCTAACCAATTTGTTTTAGAAGGGTTCTAGAATAGACTGAGTTTTGCTCATGGGCCTTTTGGAGGCATCCCCCTGAGATCCAAGGGCCTTGTCTGGGGCCTGATCCAAGTTTGTAAGCAGGTCAGGCTGCTCAGTGAGGGCTCTAATCATGAACAGGGTGGGGTGGGGACTAATCCTGCCTCCTACCCCCCACAGAGGGCAAGTACCGTATTTTCGCGGATATAACGCGCACCATTGTAAAACGCGCACAGGGGTATAGCGCGCAGAAATCACGATGATATGTACAAAAACTTTTCTATACCGCGCTCAGGCATATAACGCGCATGCTGCCCGACTCTCCTCTGGCCACCCCGACTCTCCTTTCGCTCTCCCCGACTCTCATCTGGTTGCCCCGACTCACCCTGACTTTCGGTGCACTGCCCCGACTCTCCTCTGGTTGCCCCGACTCACCGTTCACCCGCCCTGACTTTCGGTGCACTGCCCCGCCTCTCCGTGCCTGTCCCCCTTGAAGGTCTGCCTGTCCCCCCTTGAAGGTCTGCCTGTCCCCCCTTGAAGGTCTGCCTGTCCCCCCTTGAAGTCCTGTCCCCATCCTGAAAGCCTGATGCCCCCCCTCGACGTCCGATTCTTCTCCCCCCTCGGCAGGACCACTCGCACCCCCACCCCGAAGGACCGCCGACTCCCCGACAATATTGGGCCAGGAGGGAGCCCAAATCCTCCTGGCCACGGCGACCCCCTAACCCCACCCCGCACTACATTACGGGCAGGAGGGATCCCAGGCCCTCCTGCCCTCGACGCAAACCCCCTCCCCCCAACGACCGCCCCCCCCCAAGAACCTCCGCCCGTCCCCCAGCCGACCCGCGACCCCCCTGGCCGACCCCCACGACACCCCCACCCGCCTTCCCCGTACTTTGTGTAGTTGGGCCAGAAGGGAGCCCAAACCCTCCTGGCCACGGCGACCCCCTAACTCCACCCCGCACTACATTACGGGCAGGAGGGATCCCAGGCCCTCCTGCACTCGACGCAAACCCCCCTCCCTCCAACGACCGCCCCCCCCCCAAGAACCTCCGACCGACCCGCGACCCCCCTGGCCGACCCCCCCACCCCCCTTCCCCGTACCTTTGGAAGTTGGCCGGACAGACGGGAGCCAAACCCGCCTGTCCGGCAGGCAGCCAACGAAGGAATGAGGCCGGATTGGCCCATCCGTCCTAAAGCTCCGCCTACTGGTGGGGCCTAAGGCGCGTGGGCCAATCAGAATAGGCCCGGAGCCTTAGGTCCCACCTGGGGGCGCGGCCTGAGACACATGGTCGGGTTTGGCCCATGTGCCTCAGGCCGCGCCCCCAGGTGGGACCTAAGGCTCCAGGGCCTATTCTGATTGGCCCACGCGCCTTAGGCCCCACCAGTAGGCGGAGCTTTAGGACGGATGGGCCAATCCGGCCTCATTCCTTCGTTGGCTGCCTGCCGGACAGGCGGGTTTGGCTCCCGTCTGTCCGGCCAACTTCCAAAGGTACGGGGAAGGGGGGTGGGGGGGTCGGCCAGGGGGGTCGCGGGTCGGTCGGAGGTTCTTGGGGGGGGGGCGGTCGTTGGAGGGAGGGGGGTTTGCGTCGAGGGCAGGAGGGCCTGGGATCCCTCCTGCCCGTAATGTAGTGCGGGGTGGGGTTAGGGGGTCGCCGTGGCCAGGAGGGTTTGGGCTCCCTTCTGGCCCAACTACACAAAGTACGGGGAAGGCGGGTGGGGGGTGTCGTGGGGGTCGGCCAGGGGGGTCGCGGGTCGGCTGGGGGCGGGCGGAGGTTCTTGGGGGGGGGCGGTCGTTGGGGGGAGGGGGTTTGCGTCGAGGGCAGGAGGGCCTGGGATCCCTCCTGCCCGTAATGTAGTGCGGGGTGGGGTTAGGGGGTCGCCGTGGCCAGGAGGGTTTGGGCTCCCTCCTGGCCCGATATTGTTGGGGAGTCGGCGGTCCTTCGGGGTGAGGGTGCGAGTGGTCCTGCCGGGGGGGGGATGTATCGGACGTCGGGGAGTCGGCCGGGCAAGAGGGCTTGGGCTCCCTCTTGCTCCGATCGTGGATGCGGGTGCGGGTGGGAGCGCGTGCGAGCGGTCGTTCGGGGTGGGGGTGCGAGCGGTCCTGCTGGGGGGGTGAATCGGGCGTCGGGCGGGGTGGGAACTATGTTTTAAAACTTTTGTATACCGCGCTCAGGCATATAACGCGCGAGGGGTATGCGCGGTACGTAAAATCACGTATAACGCGCGCGTTATATCCGCGAAAATACGGTAGAACATAGATGATGCAGAGGACAAGAGCAGAACTCTTTTGTGGAGATGAGTTCTCTTCCTTATTTGCGTTCTCTTTGGCTTTCTACATTACTGCACCCACCCAAAAGGAGCCATATGAATGGAATCCCATTCTTGAAGATTTCTGCAATGTAAAGTTGTCTTGTTTTATCATGCCCTCTCTCAAATGGTGTTAGCCTCTTGTCGGGCAGATTCTATCTGCTTCCACAACTCCCACTCCATTATCTACAGGTTTCTCTGTCTCCCTAAAGTGGATGCTCTGGTGATGAGTCATCAAAAAGACTATCAACTCAGATATGACGCTAATGCATCTCTAAGGCCTGAGCTGCCCTCCACTATGTTGTTTGAATGTTCTGATTTGTGCTTATTAGATGCTTCATAAGTATATGTATTATATCTCTCTCATTTGAATTTCAGTACTTTAATATTTTTGGAACTGTTTCATGTTAGTCCTATTATTAAGTTCCAATGTACTGATTTTAACTCTACCTCATTCATTGTATTTATGTTTATATTTGGTTATTTTATTACTGTTATGCTGTTAAAATTGGTAAGTTTTTTATGTTGAATTGAATTATACCTGCTGTACAATGCCTTGATTGAGTATCTTCATGAAAGCGGTTAATAAATCTTAATAAATAAAAATATTTGTAAGTGGAATTGTTAATTGAGCAAGTCTTTAACATGTCAGCTCTTGGCATACAGTCTTCTTCTGCATTGGTTATAGAAACATGACGGCAGATAAAGGCCAAATGGCCCATCTAGTCTGCCCATCTACAGTAATCATTATTTCTTTCTCTCTCTAAGAGATCCCACGTGTCTCTTGACCTCTTGAATTCAGAAACAGTCTATGTTTCCACCACCTCTTCCGGGAGACTGTCACACGCATCTATCACCCTTTCTGTAAAAAAGTATTTCCTCAGATTACTCCAGAGCCTATCACCTCTTAACTTCATCCTGTGCCCTCTCATTGCAGGGCTCTTCTATGATGGACACAGCAATTGCCCACCACACTGCCAGTGGCCAGATTGGAGTCCAAAGTGACCTTTCTGTGGTTGCATGTGCATTTATTTTTGCCTCAAAATATACTGTTGCCCATTGGATTGTTTCCATGTTTTAGTGCTTGATAGGAGGTTCTAACAGGTCTCAGAGCTTACTCAATTAGAGTTAGGAGACTTCTTGGGTACAAGCTTGAGTGATCAGCCCTAAGGATATTTACAAAGCAATCACTTGGTCCTCGCTGCATTCTTTTGTGAAATATTACAAGACTAACATTCAGGCCAGAGGAGAAGTTGCCTTTAGTAAAGCTGTGTTGACAGGGTGCGTTGTTTTAGTCCTGCCAAGTGGGACGAAGCTTTAGTATAGCTTCAGTTGGATCCAACGATACCATACAAAAGGTTTTCCATATCCCATATCCAACCCTCACCAAAGCATATCTAAAGGCGACATCAGAGGCTTCACTCAATGCCCTTTCCTAAATCCTTATTGATGCTTATCCAACCAATTTCTTTGTACATACTCTCTTAATCCATATACTACTCATTCAATAATTTTCAATATTGCTGGCAGTATTGAAATTGGCCTATAATTATTCATATTATCAGGCTATTTCCTTTGCCTTTGACACAGTGGATATAGACCCATTATTGAATAAGTTACAGATAGGAGGAATAGGAGACACGGTATTGAAGTAGTTCTAGTCATTTTTTAGCAATCACAAATTTGTGGTCAAGAAAGAATGGACATGAGGTTTCTTATGCAATATCATTAACTAAGGGTCCTGCAAGGGTCTGCCCTTTCAGCTTTGCTGTCTAATATCTATATTGCATCCTTAGGAGAGACCTTGGAAGGGTTAGAGGTTGACTATCATATTATGCAAATGATATGCAACTCTTTTTGTGGTTGATAAATTGACATTATGCATGCAAAAATTTGAAAACTAGATGAGTGAGAATAGATTAGCATTGTATCTGCAGAAAATGGAGGTCATGTTCATTGGAAAAGATGAAGAGTTATTAAAGCTACAAGAGCTGAAATTGGAGTCAATGAAACTCCCTTTAATGACACATATGAGTCTTTTAGGAGTCTTCTTTGATTCTCATCTAAGTATGCAGGAACATGTGCTGCAGGTTATTAAAGCAGCCTTTTTTCAACTATGTATTCTGACAAGGATAAAACGAATGTTATCTGGCTCCAATTTTCAATCTATAGTACAGAGCCTAGTGATTTCCAGGATTGATTTTTGTAATGCGTTATTGATATGTATGATAAAAACAAGGATACGAGCATTGCAGGTAATTCAAAATACAGCAGCAAGACTAATTACAGGGACATCTCAATATGAGCATATTACCCCTGTGCTGAAACAACTACACTGGCTTCTAGTGTTATATCATATTGAATATAAAATATTTATTTATTTATTCAATTTTCTATACTGTTCTCCCAAGGGAGCTCAGAACGGTTTACATGAATTTATTCAGGCATTTTACCCTGATGATCATTCACTAGGTAGTCTATGGGAAAGTCCCATGGTATCTGAACCAAATTTTACAGAAACATAGACCAATGCACACCATACGTTCTCAATCAACAATGAAATTACAGTTACTAGAATGTGCCACATGGAAACATGGGCATCAGCAATATCACTGTCTGGCCCTTAGATATGGAATGCTTTACCAGGGTCTTTGATGTTATGCAGTAACAGAATATATTTTAAGAAGCTATTGAAGACAAATTGCAAGGAATCCTTAGGAAATTGAAGACTTTAGGAAATGGCAGATGAAATTTAATGTGGACAAATGCAAAGTGATGCACATTGAGAAGAATAATCCAAATCATAGTTATCAGATGCTGAGGTCCACTTTCAGAGTTGATACCCAAGAAAAAGATATAGGAGTCATTGTAGACAATATGCTGAAATCTTCTGCCCAATGTTCAGTGGCAGCCAAAAAAGCAAATAAGATACTAGGAATTATTAGGAAAGGGATGTTAAGTAAGTCCAAGAATATTATAATGTCTCTGTATTACTCCATGGTGTGACCTCACCTTGAAAATTGCTTTCAAATCTGATCACTGTATCTCAAAAATCATGTAGCAGACTTCAAAAAGGTTAAAAGAAGAATGACCAAAATGATAAAGGGGATGGAACTCTTCTCATATGAGGAAAGGCTAAAGAGATTAGGACCCTTCAGCTTGGAAAAGAGATGGCTTAACGGGGGGGGGGGGGGGGGGGCAGATTGAGATCTACAAAATCCTGAGTGATTTAGAACAGGTGAAAGCTAATTCCCCCCCCCCTTTTTTAATTCTTTCAAATATTACAAAAATAAAGGGACACTTGAAGTTATACGGAAATACCTTTTAAAACAAATAGGAGGAAATATTTATTCACTCAATGAATGGTTAAGTTCTGGGATTCATTGCTAAAGGATTGGTAACAGTGATGAGCATAGCTGAGTTTAAAAAGGTTAGAACAAATTCCTGGATGAAAAGCCCATAGTCTGCTACTAAGACAGATGGAGGAAGTCAATGCTTGCCCTGGGAGTGGTAGGATGGAATGTTGCTAATGTTTTGGTTTCTTCCAGGTACTTGTGACCAGGCTTGGCCACTATTGGAAACAAGATACTGGGCTAGATGGATCATTGGTCTGACCCAGTATAGCTATTTTTATGGATATACAAAAATCTGGAAGGCTTTCCAGCATGGTGAGCTAATGATCATGTAGAGAGCCTTCCAGAGTTCCAACTCCTGTGATCCTTGCTTTTCTACAGGTCAGTTTAGAAAAAGGCCTGGCAGTAGTGTCCCTCAGAGTTCAAGTGATAGGCTTATCATGCTTCCAAGCTTGAGAGGGGAAGGAATTGCTGGCATCTCATCTAGATGTAACCAGATTTCTGAAGGGGGCATTAAGGTTGCGGCCCCTGATATGCGAACCTTTCCCATCATTGAACCTTATTATCATTCTGAAGGGTCTTAGTCAGCCTTCTTATGAACCGCTGCAAGAGGACCTTAAGATGAAGACAGTATTTCTCATAGCAATAGTTTCAGTGAGAAGGGTCTTGAATTACAGGTTCTTTCATGCAGAGAGCCGTACCTCAGGATCACAGGTGCTGGGCCATTCTTATGTTCTTATGTAGGGCTAGTCACAGTTAGGGCACTGATCTTTGATCAGAGGGCTGCCACGTGAGCGGACTGCTGGGCACGATGGACCACTGGTCTGATCCAGCGGCAACAATTCTTATGTTCTTATGATTTCCCTATGCATAGTCCCTTCCTTTCTGCTGAAGATTGTTTCAGCCTTCCACATTAACCAAGAAATTCATTTATCCGCTGTTTAGCCTATGGGTTTGACTAAGCAAGATAGGATATTGCAGAGGATGGACATGTGAAGAGTTTTACTTCATTATCTGGAAAGGACTAATAACTTTTGTCTTTCTGACTATCTCTATCAAAGCTCATTTGACCAGAAGTGTGGCATCTTCATGGGCAGAAGCCTGAACAATTCTGACTGAAGAGATATGTAGAATAGATGCTTGGTCTATGCTTCATACTTTTACAAAGTGGACATGGTAGCATGGGAGGACAATACATTTGGGCCCTTAGTTTTGTGGGCAAGCTCGTCTGCCCCACCTTAGACATTGGGTATTGTTTTGGTATGTCACCTAGAGTACAGACTTCCAAGTCTTTGCAAAAGAATGGAAGAACAGATTCTTACCTTGATAATCTTCTTTCTGTTAGAAGACATAGGAGTCTGTACGACTTGCCCTGTCAGTGTTTCATTGCACCTGCTTGCTGCCTCGGATAAATCTATAGTCCGAAACTGTAGTTCTTCTGTCAGTTTGATTAAAATGTACAGATAAATTGCAAATAAAATAAAAATTTGTTGAGTTTTGGAGCCCCTTTAAAAACATAGAAACATGAAGGCAAATAAAGGCCATATGGCCCATCCTGTCTGCCCATTCGCAGCATCCACTTTCCCCTGCTCTCCCTAAGAGATCCCACATGCCTGTCTCACACTTTCTTGAATTCAGACAGTCTTTTTCTCCACCACCTCTACTGGGAGACTATTCCATGCATCTATCACTCTTTTGTAAAAAAGTATTTCCTTAGATTACTCCTGAGCCTATTACTTCTTAACCTGATTCTATGTCCTCTTTGCTCTGGAGTTTCCTTTCAATTGAAAGAGACTTGCCTCATGTATATTTATGGGAGCGGACAATGAGTACTTCGCATAAGTATTTAAATGTCTCTATCATATCTCCCCTCTTGCTTTTCCTCCAAAGTATACATATCTTTAAGTCTGTCCCCTTATGCTTTATGATATAGACCATCAATCATTTTAGTTGCCTTCCTCTGGACTGACTCCATCCTGTTTATCTTTTTTGAAAGTGTGTTCACACAATATTTTAAATGAGGCCTCACCAGCGTCTAAAACAGGGGCATCAATACCTCCTTTTTTCCTACTGGCCATTCATAATAACATAGTAAATGATGGCATATAAAGACCTGAACGGTCCATCCAGCCTGCCCATTAAAAATACCTGATCAAATTAACTTGTCTCTTCATTGATATTTCTGGGTCATAGACTGTAAAGTCCACTTGGTATTGTCCTAAGTTCCAAATGATGAAGTTGCCATCCAAGCTCACTCCAGTCTATCCAACCATCCTGCTTACAGGATATCTACCATAAAGTCTTGCCAGTAACATCATCATGTTCCATGTTAGTAGAGATCCCATTGATGCCCTCCCCTACCTATTACCAAATTACCACGTATAGGACACAGACCGTGCAAGTTTGCCAGTATCGGCCTTAGCTCTTTAATTTACATCCTTCATTTTCTAATTAGAGAAGTGCAGAGTGATGCATTTAGGGGTAGAAATCCGAGGTAACTGTATGTGCTGGGAGGTGCGAGGCTGATAAGCACAGACGGAGAGAAGGGACCTTGGGGTGATTGTTTCTGAGGATATAAAGGCATCTAAACAGTGATAAGGTGGTGGCTCTAGCCAGAAGGATGCTAGGCTGTATAGAAAAAGGAATAACCAGCAGTAGAAGGGAGGTGTTGATGCTCCTATATAGGTAATTATTGAGGCTTATTTGGAGTATTGTGTTCAGTTTTGGAGGCCGTATCTGATGAAGGATATAAAAAGATTTGAAGCGGAAGGTGATGAAAATAGTAAGGGGTTTGAACCAAAAGAAGTATGAGAAGAGACTGGAAGACCTAAATATGTATACTCTGGGGGAGATATGATACAGATGTTTAAATACTTGAAAGGTATTAATATAGAACCAAATCTTTTCCAGAGAAGAGAAAATGGTAAAACTAGAGGGCATAATTTGAGGTTGAAGGAAGGAAGACTCAGGAGCAATGTTAGAAAATTATTTTTCACGGAGAGGGTGGTAGATGCCTGGAATGCCCTCCCGAGGAAAGTGGTAGAGAGGAAAACAGTGATGGAATTCAAAAAAGCATGGCAAGCCTCGATGTCCCCTAGGGGGGATCACAATAATTTTCGTCCCTCACGCAGATTTCGCCAGAATTCCACAGGCTCCTCAACCCAGAGATATTCCCAGGACTTCAGGCACCACTACATCTACTCCAATTCAAGAAGTACCAATGGTGCCAGACGTCCGACAGTGCCTCCTCCCATTAGAGGCAGATAGTCAGCATTTTACCAGGAATGGGAACGGATCTCCTCGGACCAGTGGGTGCTGAATATCAATCATACAGAAGGGACAAAAAATAGATTTCTTTTGTGTGTCCCCCTTTTTTTCTGGATTCTCTGGCCAGAAAACCAGAGAAAGGAGTCCATGGTCCTGGCTACTCTACAGCATCTCTTGGACATCTGAGCCATAGAGCCGGTGTCCAAAAATGAATTAATCGAGCTCTGGCAGATTCTTCTTATACTTCCTTGTGCCAGAGCCTGGCTCAGAGGACTGGAGACCCATCTTGGATCTCAAAGTCGGTCAGTGCTTTTCTGCGGATTCTTCACTTTTGAATGGAGACAGTGCGTTCGGTCATCAGAGCAATGCTTCCAGGAGACTTTTTTGCATTTCTGGATTTGACATGCTTTTCTCCATATCTCAGATTTCATGTTCTCCAGTAGCATTTCTAGTTTGCAGTCCTCCCCTTTGTGCTGGTGATGCTGGTAGTGGAAGCTCATCTCTGAAGAATGGGGGCCCAAGTTCATTCTTGTCTGGATGACTGGCTGCTCAAAGCTCTGTCCAGACACGAGTGCGAGCAAGCAGTGGAGATGGTAGTGTCTCTTCTACAGTACCTGGGCTGGATTGTCAATTTCAAGATGAGCCAACAAATGCCTTCTCAGATGTTAGAATATCTAGGAGTTTGGTTCAACTTGATCCAAGTATGTGTTTTTCTTCCTGAGCCATGCAAACAGAAGCTCCAGACACAGATCATGGATCTTTTAGCACTTCCGAACCCCTCTGCTTGGCATTACCTTCAAATACTGGGGTTCATAGCAGCCTCCTGGAGGTTGTGCCCTGTTTCTTTGGTCCTCTCAGTGTCAACCCTTCAAGATGCCCCTTCCCTAGATGGAGCCAGCATGGAGCAGCCTGTGTTGGTGGATTCAGGGAGTAGCTCTAATACAGGGCATGTCTCTTCAAGTCATGGAATGGATTTTTCTCATGACTGACATGTCTTTCCAGGTGGGGTGCTCATTGTGGGGTCCGCTCCATCAAGGGCTAGTGGACTCCCCATCAAAAGGGCTGGTTGATCAACTGTCTAGAGCACGGGTGGGCAACTCCAGTCCTTGAGGGCTGGAATCCAGTCGAGTTTTCAGGATTTCCCCAATGAATATGCATGAGATCTATGTGCATGCACTGCTTTCAATGCATATTCATTGGGTAAATCCTGAAAACCTGACTGGATTCCGGCTCTCGAGAACTGGAGTTGCCCACCCCTGGTCTAGTGCTTCGAGCCATATGTTTGACGTTCTGAGCTCTTCAAATCTCTCTGAAGGAAAATGGTTAGGGTGGTTTCCGACAATGCCATGATGGTGCCATATGAGAACTGACATGGAGGCACCAGAAGTGCTTAATTGAGTCAGAAGGCTCGGCTACTATTTCGGTGGGTAGAGCTACACCTACAGGCTCTCTCTGCGGTGCATGTGATCAGAGTAGAAAATGTGTACTTTTTCAGTTGCCAAGTCCTGTACCCAGGAGAGTGGTCTGTCTCACAGAGAGCATTTGGTCTCATTGTGAGGCATTTGGGCAGGCCAGCAATAGACTTGTTGACTTCAGCCCAGAGCTTGTAAGTCAAGTGCTTCTTTATTTATAGAACTGAGCCAGGAAGTTTAGGGCTGGACACATTGGTTTAGCCCTGGCCAACTCAGGAATTCCTTTACATCTTTCCTCCTTGGCCCTTTGCGTCAGAGGAGGGGCAGAAAAATTGGGCAGGAAAATCAAATCAAATCGAATCGAAAAATTGATTCAATAGGCTGAATCGAATTGAAATTTTTTTCCTGAATCGGGCAGCACTACCCTAGACTCTTTTGCCTTTTCTCATAGGGAAGTAGTCCCATTCCTTTTATCATTTTTGTTGCCCTTCTCTGTACCTTTTTATAATTCTGCTATATCTTTTTGAGATATGATTAACAGAATTGCACACAGTATTTAAGGTGCAGCCATACCATAAAGTGATAAAAGGGCTTTATAACATTCTTAGTCTTTTTTACCATCCCATTTCTAATATTTCCTTGCATCTTGTTCGCTGTTTTGGCTGCCACTCCACATTAGGTGGAAGGTTTCAGTGTATTAAGTGATACCCAGATCTTTTTCTTGGGCGCTGACCTCCAAGGTGGATCTGGTAACTATGATTTGGGTTATTCTTTCCGGTGTGCATCACTTTGCATTATCCACATTAAATTTCATCTGCCATTTGGATACCGTCTTCCAATTTCCTAAAATCTACCTGCAATTTTTCATAGTCTGCATGTGTTTTAGCAACTTTGAACAGTTCAATGTCATCTGCAAATTTAATCACTTCACTCACTCATTCCAATTTCCAGATCGTTTATAAATAAGTTAAATAGCGCCAGTCATAGAGCAGATCCCTGCGGCACTTTACTGTTTACTCTCCATTGAGAAAAGTGCCTATTTAACCCTATGCTCTGTTTTCTGTCCAACTAATTTATAATCCACAACTGAATACAGTATTGCCTCCTATCTCATAACTCTTTAATTTTCTCAGGAGCCTCTGATGAAGAACTTTGTCTAAAGCTTTCTGAAAATCTAGATATTCTAGATATACTACATCAACTGGCTCACATGTTTATCTACACCTTAAAAGAAGCAAATTGGTGAGGCAAGATATTGGTCCTCTGCTTGCAATTAGATAGATAGATAGCTAGATCTTCCAGGTTGACTTGCAGTCTTTGAATAGTACTGGTGTTGCCAGCAATTCACTTTGTTTGTTTGCTGTTGCAGTTGATCCTTACTCTCTTCCAAGAGAACAAGCTGTTTGATGTGAAGCAATTAGTTGAGTACTGATGTTCTTCAATTGTACTTGAAAATTTGAGTAGCCTCAAGTTGGGTACAACTCTGCAGCCTTCTTCATTGCTATTGTTTCCAGCGTAGGTGGATTGGACCTATGCTGTTAAGACCTAACAAAATAGTGAAGTGAAGATTAGATTTAGTAGTATTACATGCAGACATTTCAGTGATGTTACTGGAGATTCTGGTAGTAACCCCCACCCCATGAAGTCTTCATTATTGGAGAACTTGACTTGTATTAGACTCTACAGGGCCCTCCTTCCCCACCGGTATGAAAGAACATGATTTTGTAATTTAACTATTAACTGAATAATTTAAATAATAATTTTTGTTTATGCTGCATTGAATATTGATGAATTGTATGTAAAATCTTAAAATAGAATTCTATTTGACTGTCATGTTCTTCTTGAAGAACTCAGGAACTGCTGCAGCTTGTTAATTTTATTTTGAGTTTATGGTTTTGTTGGGTCTCATGCCCGTTGTACTTTAACTATGTCTGTCTGTGGGCTGTATCCTAATAATTTGTGCTTCATAGTGAGCTTATATATGGTATAGGAATTTCCCCCTTCCACACTCTTAACCCCTAAAATGTCTAGATGCCGTATGTAAAATTAACCTCTTTCTCAATAGTGAATTATTAGGGCTTTAATACGTGGATATACTTAGAACCTTAGAGTCTCCCCAAGAGGCTGTTGCTATTTGTTGGTGCTGAGCATAATAATATTTGAGGGATTAGAATTGTAAAGGCTAAACAAATACCGTAGGAGAAATCTTTACATTTTCCAAAGTATTTGAGGATCTGTTTTTGGTGGGCAATGAAATCTTTGAATATCAATCATAAAGGATTTATTTTAATATTTTTTTCTAATCCTAGATTGGAATGCAGATTTCAGGCTTGATTCTTTGTGACAAAAAAAAAATGAATCACAGAGCCATATTTTTCTGGGCTTTTGGAAAGAAGCAAAATTTGGGTAGCAAAGCTGTTTGAGTAATAAAGCTATAGCACACAAGTCCAGGAAACCATCCTTTTCTCTGTCATTAGTATCTGATATCAGTGTTTCAATTTGTAATCTGTTTGTTAGAGGGAACATCATTTGCTAAAATAAAGAGCTTAGTTCGCACTGTAAAGAGCAAACACCCCTGTGGTTCAAAGAATTGGTACTTCCTGCTTTCACAAACAGTCATGTGCATAGTTCTGCGAGGCCTGAGTCCTCTGGAGCTTTCTTTTTCTGTACAGCACCACTGTATTGCAGCTTTTATAGAATTACTGTGAATCTGCTGGCCTCATTCTGAACAAAAGGGGATAGATAGGCAGAAATTTCTTGATAGGTTTTGGGATAGGCAATCGTGGTGGTGAATATATTTTGATTCTTCCAGAAATCAAGCAGAAGATTGAGCTGCTGATGTCAGTTAACTCTGAGAAGTCGTCCTCTTCAGAAAGGTACAGCTACATCTCTTGCATGAACAATTAATGGTGTAGCATTGCTAACTCCCTTACCCCCTCCCAGCATAGGACCATTTTTGTCACGTTTGCTAACACTGTAGTTGTTCTGCATGCTGGTTATCGTACTGATTGAATGTGTTAAAGCTTTGTGTCTTTATGTAGGGGAATTAAACATTTATTTGACTTAAGCACAAGCAGCAGCAGCATGCAAATGCTTTCCAGCATAATGCTGGTGTTAATATGCTGCTATTGAAGGCTCTGCTTTGTTTTTGTATTTCTTGACTAGCAAATGCACATTTTTTAATGTCAGTTGCAGAGAATGGGTAGTTTAGCATTTTAAAGCAAATAGTTTTCATGGAATTAAATCTGGCTCGTTGGACACAAATTTGGTTGTGTTTGTATCTGCTCTTCTTAGAGAGGGAGTGTCCTTTGCAAATAGCTTAGGAATTGCAAACCCCCAGATTAGTCACATTCTCTGAGATGTGATGCTTCTTCAAGTCTGTGCTAGGAAATGGAACAGACTCTGTCTGCAGTAATGGTTTGTGCCTGCAGGTAAGGATAAAATGACTCAGAAGTGATTTCAAAACAACAGTTCTGTCTAATCATTAAATACATATCCAGGTCAATTAAATCTCTGAGAATAAATTATTTGTATTTTTAAAGAAATCTTAATTTTTCAATAATGTTCTCCTTACTGCTATTATCCTGTTTTATTGGAAATTAGTTTTTGATGAAAAATGGGGTATGTGCTTGATTGTAAAGGCAGCAAAACAACAAACCTATAAAAGCAACATCTCTCAGTGTTATTTTGGGGTTTAACAAATACAGTTTGAATAATTTGTGACATTTTAAGCAGCCACTATTCATCATTTCTGAAGGACTTCTACAGCAGGTCGACAGAAATGATTGTTATTAGAAGGAGCAATTCTATTCTGTGTATTCTGATAAATTATAGTAGTTGAGGATAATTTAAAATAGCATATCTGTACATTTAAACGGATACCCAAAAGGAGCACTGATGGAAATTAAATATTTTAAAAATGTGTTATACTATATTAAATAACTCAAAAAAACAAAATGAGTGCTTAAATAGATTTCTTAGTTTGAGTGTTTATGACAGAAATACAATCACAGAAGTATAAAATAGAGAAAATTGTGTGATTTTTTTTATTTTTTTTTGGTCAGAGAAATTGGTCCTCATGGTAAAGTGTGTCAAAACATGTGAGACACACATGTATAAAAATATCATGTGCCACTGCCTCTTCCCACAACAGCTGATGGTTAAGAATATTTTGGTTTGATTTGACAAGAAAATGACGTGTGGTGGTATGAATGCCAGTAAAATGACAATAAGGAGAAGGTGTATGGATATAGCAGAGAAGCAATGGAGAGGGGCAGCAACAGTGATATGATTTCGCTTTTAAGATTTTCATTAGGATGGTAAGAGAGAATTTGCTTGATAGCAATTCTTTTTGGTTAGATTATATGTTGGCTGTTTTCTTGGCCATTTTGTTTCATAAAAGGTGTTTCTATGAGGCACTGCAAATTATCAAATCATGTACTTTACACCACTGTCTTGTCAGTAGCTATTTGTAGTTTTCCTTCAGAGGTTCACAATTTTTTTACTGGTCATGTTCCTAAGCAAACACTGGTAGCAGAAATGGTTTTTGTGGTTGGTAGGCATAAAATTATAGTTTTGATAGTTAAGGTAAATCCCTAAATAAGAAGAATTCTTATAAAAATATGTAAACGCTACATTTTTCTTCTTCAACTGTGTTTCTCTTGAGTTTAGTAACTGAATATGGTTTTCTCTGGGGCATGCAGTAGTGAGCAATCAGGTTCTTTACAATTTGAGGCTAAAGCCACTTATCCTACCAAGTAATCCTTTCTGGGGCAATAATTTTCTTTTATTGGATATTACAAATGGTCTTTTTTTTCCCCCCTAGTACCTCTTATAAGATACTCGGTACCCAAATTGCTTTCAAATTCAGTGCAGGGACCATCATAGCTTAGCCTGCTGTTTTGCAGCTGCAGGGATTCGTGGTTTTAAAATGTTAAGTTTTTGACCATTCAACTGTAATAAACTCTGATATTTTTGTAAACAGGTCTTAGCAGGTGAAGCAACCTGAATTGCATTGTTTTCTTGTTATTGTTCTACAGATCGTAAGTTGACTTTTTTCTTTTTGTTTTTCTTTTTTAAGGTCCCCTTTTATCAAGTCGTGGTAGCGCTGCCGCCGCTGTAAATATTATGATGCTTATTGGAATTGAATGAGCATCAGAACATTTTCCCCAGTGACCTGCGCTAAAACACTTAGGGCTCCTTTTCCAAAGGTGCGTTAGGGCCTTAATGCGTGGAATAGCGCGTGCTAGCCGCTACCGCCTCCTTTTAAGCAGGCGGTAATTTTTTGGCTAGCGCACGCTATAGCACGTGCTAATCTTGTGCGTGCGCTAAAAACGCTAGCGCACCTTAGTAAAAGGAGCCCTTAGTAAAAGGGGGTCTAAGCGATGATGAAAACATTTTAGTATTCAAATATTTGCCAGTTTATGCCTTTATACTATTCTATTCATGATAAACTTCAAAAGAGAGTTTGTTTAACCACCCTATAATATATTTGTAGAATAGGCAAATTATCATGTGTAAGTAAAGTAGGCGGTTAAATTGCCGATTTCTGTTATTTAATTAAATGTTTTCTCGAATGGGTAGTTAAAATATTTCTGCATGATTAGTGTTGTGGAACACTTTTGGTTGTGCTGTCTTTCACAGCAAAGTAGAAAACCCAATTGATTCTGTTGCCTTTGTTAAATTCATTTACCACAAAAATAATTAATGTGTATTTACTATACATTTTGCATATATAGTTGTAGTCTTTTAACTACAAGAACTCTCAAAATAAGGTAATTATAAAGAATATTGCTCATATTCATGTGAATTTGATTTTGAAATTTTTTTGTTATAGTCTAATTCAGCAAAAATGAATGTGAAGTTGCACACATTGATGAGATCTTAAGAGCACTAGAAAAATATACAGTACTATCATTTTTTGTAGTAAAGAACAAATGAAACTTGAATACAATGTTAGAGCTTGTTTTTAAGAACATAAGCATGGCCTCTGCCGAGTCAGACCATGGGTCCATCATGCCCAGCAGTCCGCTCCCGCGTATAAGGTGGTATTTGCCACCTTATACCTTTCAAATATGAGTACCTGTATAAAAAGAGGTTTGAAGATATGAATGCATTAGTTAAAATAATATAATTGGTCACCTCGCAGTCCACATGATATGATATACAAAAAAAGAGAGCAACTATGTTTTTTGGGGGGAGGGGAGCTCACATTAAGGGCTCCTTCAACTAAGGTGCGTTAGGGCATTAACACGTGGAATAGCGCGCGCTGAATTGCCATGCGCTAGACCTTAACGCCAACATTGAGATGGCATTAGTTCTAGCTGTATAGCGTGCGGTAATATCCTACGTGTGCTAAAAATGCTTGCGCACCTTAGTAAAAGGAGCCTTAAATGTTTTGTGTTTTTTAGGCTTTGCTAATTAGTGACAGGTTTTATGTAATATGTTACTCTTTCAGAACTGAATAATAATTGAAAGTGCAACATATATTTAGTCACTAGTTGAATAAAACAGATATCCAAAGCTGGTCATGAAAGTAATAGGAGCCAAAGACCATTTCCTGGTAATAGTAGATTGGTGATCTGTCAATGTGAAATGTAAATCGATGTATATAAGGTGCATATATTAAATTTGTGTAAGATTTTCTAGATTTTTGTTTAGCCACAGGGTAGGAGAAACAGCTTCATGAATGGATGCTAATGTATTATCCCAGGACAAGCAGGCATGATATTCTCACATGTGGGTGACGTCATCTACGGAGCCCCGGCGCGGACAGCTTTTCAAGCAAACTTGATTGAAGTTTCAAGTTTGCACACTGCACCACGCATGTGCATGCCTTCTCGCCCACTAGAGGGCGCATCCCACCTCGTGGTCCTCAGTTCAAATTTTTCCGCGGAGCAAGAAAGCCCTGTGGATCTGAGCTCCAGTGTTTTTGCCTTCTAGCTGCCGCGTTTAGTTTGTTTTCCCTTCGAATTAGTTCGCGGTGCTGTTTTTCTTTTCGGTTCCTTTCAAAAAAAAAAAAAAAAAAAAGTCTTTCGTTTTTCTTCGGACTCCGGGGGCTCCCGGAATCCGTGGCCGCGGGACGTCGGTACGTTCCCGGCCTTCTTCCTTTTCTTCGTGGATGTCCCGTCCTGTTACGGGATTCAAAAAGTGCAGCCGGTGTGAAAGGTTGCTTTCCATCACCGACCCTCACCGGTGGTGCATTGTCTGTCTTGGGCCCGAACATCCGACAGACTCGTGTGATCGCTGTGCTACCTTCCAAAACAGGGCCCTCCGTCGCCGTAAGGCAAGAATGGCCGAATTGTTCGCCGTCGACGCACCTAAGGCCTCGACGTCGGCCTCGGCTTCGGCCCCGGCCTTGACCTCGGCCTCGGCGTCCTTGGGGGCCTCGGCCTCGCCTCGGCCCTCTTCCTCGAAGGCGTCGTCAGTGAAGCAAGCTTCGGGTAAGTCCTCTGTTCCATCCCCTTCAGCAAAGAAGCCATCCTCGAGTCAGGCCAAGGCGGGTGGGTCGACCCCGGCCCCGCATCGGACCTCGACTCCGCACACCCCGAGGGAATACTCGAGACCGAGGTCGCCCTCCAGGGAGTGTGCCCCGGACTCGGAACTCCCCACCTTCGTGGGGATTCCGGCCTTCCAGGATCTCCTCCGAGCTCTGATCTCATCGGAGCTGTCGGGAGCCCTGGAAGTGTTGCAGCGTGCTGCGGTTCCGGCGGCCTCGACCTCGGCCGGGGCGCCTTCGGTCTCGGAGGCCCCGGCCTCGGCTCCCTCGGGAGCCCCGACCTCGGCGACCTCGGTCTCGGGTACGGTGGCCCCGTTCACCTCGGCCTCGGCCCCGCCCCGGACCTCGACCTCGGGGGAACCCCCTGAGCGGAGTGTAAGGCCCAAGGAAAAGTTGCGCAGAGTGCGCCGTCTTTCCTCCTCTTCCTCCGGGTCTTCCAGACACGCCTCGCCCTCGACGCGACCTCGGACGGGGCGTCGATCGAGGAAGTCTAAGCGACCCCGAGGCTCGCCTCGGCGCGACCGCTCCTCGTCGTTCGGGGGCGAGGCGCTGCAGGTGTCGGAGTTGCGCCTCGACAACCCGAGGCTCCTCCGCTCACCTCATGGGAAATCTTCCCGGGCCGCCTCGCCGAGGAAACGGGAGAGTGTCCCACGAACCCCTGGGTCCTCACCCAAGGGCTCTGCGAGGAGGATAACTTCCCCTTCCCCCTCGAGGGCCCTCGAGAGGGGATCCTGGGATTCGGGATCGGTTAGGGATCCTCATTATTCCCATGAGGCCTCCCCCCTCTCCTCGGTTGGGCGGTCGAGAACCCCGTCTCCCCAGGCTAGGCCGTCCTCATTTTCATCCTTCGTTCAGGACATGGCCCAAGCCCTGGGGATTGACCTGATGGTAGGCTCTCGGTATTCCAAAGAATTTTTGGAGGAACAGGACCTCCCCACTCTTCCTAGGGAGGTGCCTAGACTCCCTCTCAACAGTGTCCTTCTGCAAACCTGGCTGAATAACTTGTCAAACCCTCTTACAGTCACGTCCGTGCCTTCAAAAATGGAATCGAAGTATAGGACGATTCCCCCTAAAGGGTTCGATAAGGCGCAGCTCTCACACCAGTCTCTTCTGGTGGAGTCTGCTCTTAAAAAATCACAGCCCTCACGGGTTTCTGCGGCGGTTCCACCAGGCAGGGAGGGGCGGACCCTAGACAAGTTTGGCCGTCGCCTCTATTCAAATTCCCTGATGGCCACCAGGGTTCTAAATTACGCCTTCACCTTTTCCTCCTATTTGCGTGGTATGGTGAAGGACCTTCCTCAATATCGAAACTCGTTACCGGACTCCCAAAGAGCAGGATTCGATAAGTTTATGTCCAACCTGTCTCAATTGCGGTTGTACCTATTCCACGCAGTGTACGACGCCTTTGAGCTGGTTTCGAGGGTGTCGGCCCTCGCGGTGGCCATGCGCCGCTTGGCCTGGCTTCGCACCCTAGACATGGACCCAAACCTGCAGGAACGCCTGGCAGACTTGCCTTGTGTGGGGTCCGAGTTATTCGACGAGTCATTGGATGCGGCGACCAAACGCTTGTCGGAACAGGAGCGCTCTCTAGCATCCCTGGTCCGCCCCAAACCTAGACCCCCGCCGCAGAAACCCTTTCGGCCTCCGCCGCGCCGATACCCTCAGAAGTCGACCCCAGCTTTCTCGAGACCGCCTCCGAGACGTCCGTCTCAGCGAGGCAGAGGAGGACAAACCCAAGCCCAGGCGCAGGGCCCTTCTAAGCCCGCGCCTTCCTTTTGACGGGCTGAGCGGACGGGGCGGGTTCCCCTCCGCACTTTCACAGGAACCCCTTCCTATCGGGGGCCGTCTCCGGTCCTTCCGGGAGGCATGGACCGGGATTACCTCAGACGCTTGGGTGCTCCGGATCGTCTCCGAGGGCTACTCGCTCAACTTTGTGTCCTCGCCGCCGGACAGTCCCCCAAGTTTAGTCCCCTGCAACCGTTCGCAGCTACCGACCCTTATAACCGAAGCCAAAGCCCTCTTGAAGCTTCGGGCGGTCGAGCCGGTCCCCAAGGACCAGTGGGGTACGGGGTTTTACTCCCGCTACTTTTTGGTCCCAAAAAAGACCGGGGACCTGCGCCCCATACTGGACCTCAGGAAGCTCAACAAATTCCTGGCCCGGGAGAAGTTTCGAATGCTATCTCTCCCGGTTTTGTACCCCCTCTTGGGGGAAGGGGACTGGATGTGCTCCCTCGACCTGAAGGAAGCATACACCCATGTTCCGGTGCACCCCGCCTGTCGAAGATTCTTACGATTCCAGGTGGGGGACCTCCACCTCCAGTACAGGGTACTGCCCTTCGGCCTGGCCGCGTCCCCACGAGTATTCACGAAGTGCATGGTGGTGGTTGCAGCAGCCCTCAGGTCACGTGGACTCCATGTGTTCCCTTACCTGGACGATTGGCTCATCAAAGCCCCGACCAGGGAGGGGGTTATCTCAGCGACCCGACAGTCTATTGCCTTCCTGCAAACTCTCGGGTTCGAGATAAACTTTCCAAAGTCTCAGTTGAGGCCGTCGCAGTCTCTTCAATTCATAGGTGCGGTGCTGGACACGGTGCGCCTACGCTCCTACCTGCCGACCCAGCGGTTGGAAACCTTGGTACGGATGAGCCGCCAGGTCTCCCAACTATCGAGGGTGTCGGCCAAGCGCATGATGAGGCTGCTGGGCCATATGGCATCGACGGTACATGTCACGCCGTTTGCGAGGCTACATCTGAGGATCCCTCAGTGGACCCTCGCGTCCCAGTGGCGTCAGGAGTGCGACCCGGTGTCTCGCCTCATTTCGGTAACTCCGCCCTTGCGGAAATCGCTGCGTTGGTGGACAGACTCTTCAAATCTGTCCATGGGGCTATTGTTTCACACTCCGCATTTTCGCAAGGTCCTGACCACGGACTCCTCGGAGTACGCGTGGGGAGCCCATCTCGACGGTCTTCGCACGCAGGGCCTGTGGTCGACAGAAGACCGTCAGTGTCATATCAACGTGCTAGAGCTGCGAGCCATCTTCCTAGCACTTCGAGCCTTCGTTCACATATTGCAGGACCAGGTGGTCCTCGTCCGCACGGACAATCAGGTGGCAATGTATTATGTGAACAAGCAGGGAGGAACGGGGTCATGGCCCCTCTGCTCCGAAGCTCTTCGCCTCTGGGAGTGGGCGGCCTCCCGGAACATCTTCCTCCGGGCGGTCTACATCCAAGGAGAACGGAATTGCCTGGCGGACAAACTGAGTCGACTTCTGCAACCGCACGAGTGGACTCTACACTCAGCAGTTCTACGCGAGGTTTTCGCTCGCTGGGGAACGCCACAGGTGGATCTGTTTGCCTCTCCGGAGACACACAAACTACCACTATATTGTTCTCGGATGTACTCGCAGGACCGTCTGGAAGCGGATGCCTTCCTACTCGACTGGGAAGGGAGGTTCCTGTATGCATTCCCTCCGTTCCCTCTGATCATGCGAACGTTGGTACACCTAAAATCGTCCACGGCCACGATGATTCTCATAGCACCTCGGTGGCCGCGTCAGCACTGGTTCTCCCTGCTGCTCCAGCTCAGTGCCAGGGAGCCTCTTCCCCTGCCTGTCTCTCCTTCTCTGCTGTCTCAGAGTCAAGGATCCATGTTACATCCCAATCTGCAGTCATTGCACCTGACAGCCTGGTTTCTTATTCCCTGACTCCTCCGGACCTGTCTCAATCGGCGAAGGAGGTGTTGGAAGCCTCCCGCAAGATCTCGACGAGGCTTTGCTATGCGCAGAAATGGACCAGGTTTTCCACCTGGTGCTCGTCTTTTCACCTGGATCCGGTATCAGTTCCGGTATCCTCGGTTTTAGAATATTTGTTTCATTTGTCACGCTCCGGCTTGAAAACCACTTCGGTGCGGGTTCATCTCAGTGCGATTTCTGCTTTCCACCAACCTCTGGAGGGACGCCCTCTGTCACTCCATCCCTTGGTGACACGCTTCATGAAAGGGTTACTCAGGGTTTGTCCCCCTCTTAAGCCTCCGTCTGTCGTGTGGAATTTGAATGTGGTTCTGGCTCAACTGATGAAACCCCCGTTTGAGCCACTCAACAAGTCCCTCTTGAAATTTCTGACTTGGAAGGCGGTGTTTCTAATTGCCCTCACCTCCGCCAGGCGGATTGGGGAGTTGCAAGCCTTGGTTGCGGACCCTCCTTTCACTGTCTTTCATCACGACAAGGTGGTTCTCCGCACCCATCCTAAGTTTTTACCTAAAGTTGTTTCTGACTTCCACCTCAATCAGTCCATTGTCCTTCCTGTGTTCTTCCCGAAGCCCCACTCCCATCCTGGCGAGACGGCGCTTCACACGCTTGACTGTAAGAGGGCGTTGGCATATTATCTTCAACGCACCAGGTCTCATCGGAAGGTTCCTCAATTGTTTTTGTCCTTCGATCCCAATCGATTAGGGCATCCAGTTTCCAAGCGCACTCTGTCTAACTGGTTGGCCGCTTGCATTTCCTTTTGCTACGCTCAGGCTGGCCTTCCTCCCCCGGGTCGAGTCACGGGGCACAAGGTCCGAGCGATGGCAGCTTCGATAGCTTTCCTCCGATCCACTCCGATGGAGGACATATGTAAGGCTGCCACTTGGTCTTCGGTTCATACATTCACCTCTCATTACTGCCTGGACACTTTATCCAGGAGTGACGGCCGGTTTGGCCAGTCAGTTTTGCAAAATCTGTTTTCCTAAATTGCCATCCTCCCACCTGCCCTTTTTTGGTTAGCTTGGAGGTCACCCACATGTGAGAATATCATGCCTGCTTGTCCTGGGATAAAGCACAGTTACTTACCGTAACAGGTGTTATCCAGGGACAGCAGGCATATATTCTCACAACCCGCCCGCCTCCCCGGGGATGGCTTCCTTGCTAGTTATGGAACTGAGGACCACGAGGTGGGATGCGCCCTCTAGTGGGCGAGAAGGCATGCACATGCGTGGTGCAGTGTGCAAACTTGAAACTTCAATCAAGTTTGCTTGAAAAGCTGTCCGCGCCGGGGCTCCGTAGATGACGTCACCCACATGTGAGAATATATGCCTGCTGTCCCTGGATAACACCTGTTACGGTAAGTAACTGTGCTTTTTCTGTAATTTCTTATGAAAATTGTCATCATATGTATTTTAAAACGGTTGATGGTGGGACAGCTCAGTATTGTTGGCCTCAAGGGGCACGTTAGTGATCAGTAGTTAGGTCTGTTATTACAGTGATACCTTGGAATCCGAACTTAATCCGTTCCAGAGCCCTGTTCGAGTTCCAACACAAATTTTCCCCTTTAAAATAATAGAAACTGGATTAATCTGTTCCTTGGTCCCACAAACTCAGATTTTCAAATGATTTTAAAAGTAAATACACTGGATTTTTTTGTTGTAATTCTTTATTTATAACACTCGCCAAAATTAACCAATAATAATACAGTATTTTAATAAAAAAGTAAACTAACCAATGATAATGAATGATGATGTGGAAGCTGGAGGAGGGAGATTATTGTTTGGAAGGCAAGCCACCTTCCATGTTAGCATCAGGTAGTTCAGATGTCTGCATTCTGTTCCTTTTTATGCTTTTTGCCAAGGTACCACTTTTAGAGGGCTTGGGGATATCTTCCATGTTAGCATCAGGTAGTTCAGGTGTCTGCATTCTGTTCCTTTTTATGCTCTTTGCCAAGGTACCACTTTTAGAGGGCTTGGGGTTGCCTTCCATGTTAGCATCAGGTGGTTCAGATGTCTGCATTCTGGTCATGGTGTCTTTTGAGAACCAATGTTCCAAAGTGGTCTGATGATGGCGACCTTTTTGAACTTTTCTAAAATGTTCTATGATGTTATCATTGAAAAAATTAACACACCTGTTAACAAGGGCTTTATATCAGGGTGTCACTTCTCAATGACTGCCTATGTTTCCGACCACATGTAGAGCAGATCCTTGATTTCAGCAGTGGGAATGGTACCAGCATCTCCCTCTTTCCATAGCAAAGCAGCAGATGAATCCAGAGACTAGTGGGTATAGCTCACATCGACCAGCAGGTGGAGATAGAGAACTGATTAACAGTTGGCCTTAAAGGCTGGTGTTCCTTCAGTTAATTCAGTTTTGCTCTATCTCCCAGCAGGGTTGGAGCTATACTTCTAGCTCCTGGTCTCTGCCTGCTGCAGGATAGATTTAAGTGGTGTTCTGTTAGGATTCCTCTGTTGAGACTAGTTCTCTTCAGTAGGTGGGGGTGCCTGGCTGATTGGTGCCGGCTTTGGGAGGTACACCTGGGCCCTCCCAGGTCCCTGCTCCACCCTCCCCTCCGTTGGATAGAGGGGTTCCTTTCCAGGTGCAGGATATTGGCTGGCTTCTTCATTCCAGTATAAAAAAAAAAAAAAAAAAAAAAAAAAAAAATGGAGCCTTCCTGCTAGTACTGAGCCGGGCAGTGGTTAACTCGGCTTCCAGTACACTTACCAATGATTGCCTGGCTTCGGGAGTAAGCGGCGGACCGGGTGAGTGTTTTCCTTGCCTTTCTCGATTGTGGTCGCGTTTCCCGGGGGCCGGGCGTCTTGGGGGGCGGAGTCGTCTTGCGGCGGCGTTCGCCGCGTGTGTAAAAAAAAAAAAAAAAAAAAAAAACCGCGTCGGAGCTGTTTGGCAGGCCGAGGGGGGATGGCTACAGAAGTTAGTCAGCGGTGTTCGCGCTGTGGGGAGCGCCGAACACGGTCGGGTCTTTGTTCTGCCGGGTGCTTGGAAGCACAGGCAGACGACCCGTTTTTGGCGGCTTGCGAGGCGGCCAGGTCCCGGGTGCGGGAGTCTTGCGCATTGTCCCCGCCGCTCGGAGCCGATGCAGGGGTGCTGCAAGACTCGGCCATGGAGGACAAGAGTGAGGCGGCGGGGGAACAGGCGAAAGCGCTGGAGGCCGGCGCGGCCCCTCCCCTCGGCTCGGAGCAGGGCGGGGGAGTCCCTCTTAGCTGGGGTGCATTTTCGCCTGAATTTGTAATGTTGCTCCATCAAGCATTTCAATTGCAGCGCTCGCAGCCTACCCAGCCGGGGCTGGGGGCCGGGCGGTCCCTTGCAGTTCCCTCTACCTCTAAGGGGGGGGAGGGGACAGAGGCTAGACCCACGGCAGGGGCAACAGGATCCCCGGGGCAGTCGCAGGGGGCTAAGAAGCGCAGGCTGGTGGCTGCGGAGGCAGTGGATATTTTGCCTAGATCTCCTTTTTCCTTGTCGGAGTCTTTGGAGGAAGGGGAGCTCTTGGATTGGGACTCGGAGAGTATCCCGGGTAGGGAGGGGGATGACCCTACGGCTATCCGGTTGTTCCATAGAGAGGAGCTTTCTTCTTTTATTACAAAAGCTTTGCAGAGTTTGAACATTGCTCAGGAAGATGCCACGGGGTCCGGTAACCCCTTGATGGCAGGTACCCGTAGGCCGCCTAAGGCCTTTCCGGTCCATGAGGCCATGCAGGAGCTGATCTCGGCGCAATGGGAGGCGCCGGAGGCCAGTTTGCGGGTGGCAAGGGCCATGAGGCTCTTATATCCGGTCGTTCCGACCGAACTGGACAGGTTTAGATTGCCTAAGGTGGACGCTCTGGTGGCAGCGGTGACTAAAAGAACTACCTTGCCGGTAGAAGGGGGCGTGACACTTAAGGATGCACAGGATAGAAAGGTTGAGGCATCCCTAAAGATGTCCTTTGAGGTGGCTGCTGTTACCTTACAGGCCGCAATATGCAGTTCTTACGCGGCGCGAGCTTGTCTGCAGTGGTCACAAGGGATGACCGATAATTTGCTGGAGTCTGGAGGTTCTATCCCTTCGGAACTGGCTGATTTGGAGTCCGGCTTGGCTTATTTGGCGGACTCCTTGTATGATATTATTAGGGCGTCTGCGAAACAGATGTCTCTGTCTGTGGTTTCCCGCAGGTCCTTGGGGCTCCGTCATTGGGCGGCCGATGCAGCATCCAAGCTCCGACTGGTGAGACTCCCATTTAAAGGGGGGTTATTGTTTGGAGCAGAGTTGGATAAACTGGTAAAGGATTTTGGGGATACCAAAACGCAGCGTTTGCCGGAGGACAGGGCTAGGCCCCCGGTAAGGGCCGCATCGTCTAGGCCGCGGTTCCGGGATGTTAGGCGGGCCAGGGCTGGTAAACCTTTTTCCAGGTCTGCATCTGGCCCGTTTTCTGCTTCGAGACCTCGGTTTCAGCAGAGAAGTTCCTTTCGGACGGCGAGACCCTCTTCAGGGCAGTCAGTCCGCACCCCAGCCAGTCGCCCTCCACAATGACGGGGGCTTGGCTCCCTCCGCCCTGCCCTTAGGGGGTCGGCTTTCGGCATTCCGGGCGGAGTGGGCCAAAGTCACGTCAGACCAATGGGTATTAGACATTGTTCGCGAAGGGTACAAATTAGAATTCGCCGCTCCCGTCGTAGATTCTTTCTTGGTGTCCCCGTGCCGTGGTGCGGCCAAGGGAGCCGAGGTCCGCAGGACACTGCAGGGGCTGCTCGAGCTGGGGGCGGTGGTACCAGTGCCCCCGGAAGAGGTAGGCCGCGGTATTTATTCCCTGTACTTCATTGTTCCAAAGAAGGGGGGGTCCTTCAGACCAGTGCTGGATCTCAAAGGGGTCAACAGATTCCTCAGCGTGCGCCATTTCCGAATGGAAACGGTGCGCTCGGTGATTGCGGCGGTAAGACCAGGCGAGTTCCTCACGTCTCTCGATCTCAAGGAGGCGTACCTCCATATTCCGATATGGCCTCCGCACCAGCGGTATCTGCGGTTTGCGATTCTGGGCCAACATTTCCAGTTTCGGGCTATGCCCTTTGGCCTGGCGACGGCCCCCCCGCACTTTTTCCAAGGTCATGGTGGTAGTAGCCGCTTTTCTACGCAAAGAAGGGATTCGGGTACACCCTTACTTGGACGATTGGTTGATACGTGCCTCATCCCGGCAGGAGAGTTGGGCGGTGACGCAGAGAGTGAGCTCTCTCCTTCAGTCTTTGGGGTGGATTGTCAACTTTCCCAAGAGTGTTGTGGCCCCATCGCAGTCTTTGGTGCATCTGGGGGTACGGTTCGATACGGCTCTGGGGAAGGTGTTTCTACCCCGAGATCGGGGGGAGAAATTGCAGGCTCAAATTCGCCTCCTTCTCGGGTCACCCAGACCTCGGGTTTGGAATTATGTACAGGTGCTGGGCTCCATGGTGGCGACTCTGGAGGTAGTTCCCTGGGCCCGGTGCCACATGAGGCCCTTACAGCAGTCTCTGCTCTCTCGCTGGTCTCCAGCTTCTCTGAACTACAATGTGCGTCTCCAGTGGAGTCCTCGAGCGGCTCACAGCATGCGCTGGTGGCTCCAGGACTTGCATCTTTGGAGGGGCATGCCGTTGGCCACACCAGATTGGGTGGTAGTGACAACGGATGCCAGCCTGCAGGGCTGGGGAGCCCAGTGCATGCAGACGTCGGTGCAGGGAATTTGGTCTTCCCAGGAGGCTCAATGGCCCATAAACTTGCTGGAGTTAAGAGCGATCCGGTTAGCGCTGCGGGCGCTTCAGGCACTAGTTCACGACAGACCGACCAGGATCTTTTCGGACAGTGTCACGGCGGTCGCGTATGTCAATCGGCAGGGGGGGACCCGGAGCCCGCAGTTAGCCGAAGAGGCAAGACATTTGTTTCAATGGGCAGAGCTGCATGTTCCGCTTCTGTCGGCGGCGCACATTGCAGGGCACGACAACGTGCAGGCAGACTTCCTCAGCAGAACTCTTCTCGATCCGGGAGAATGGGAGTTGTCGGCTCGAGCATTCGGCCTGTTAGTCCGTCGTTGGGGGTTGCCAGAGATGGATCTCATGGCTTCTTCCCGCAATGCGAAGGTGCCTCGGTTCTTCAGCCGACGCAAGGATCAGGGATCGGAGGGGGTGGACGCATTAGCTCTCCCGTGGCCTCCGAATTCCCTTCTTTATGTCTTCCCACCTTGGCCCATGATAGGGCGGGTGTTGCAACGCATCTCTCGATTTCGAGGCAGAGTAATCCTGGTGGCTCCGGATTGGCCACGGCGGCCGTGGTACGCAGATCTGATGCGGCTGTCGGTCGGCGAGCAGGTAGCGTTCCAGGTTACTCCGGACTTGCTAACTCAGGGTCCAATATTAATGGAAGATCCGGGCCGCTTTGGTCTTACGGCCTGGCTATTGAGAGGGCAAGGCTGAAAAAGAAGGGCTATTCAGAACGGGTGATTTCGACCCTGCTTAAGGCTAAGAGGATTTCAACGTCAGCCTCCTATGCGAGGGTCTGGAGAGTCTTTGAGACTTGGTGCGGTAGACACGGAATTGCGCCTTTCCATGCTTCTCTGCCGGCTATTCTTGCGTTCCTGCAGGAGGGCGTAGAGAAAGGGTTAGCATATAACTCTTTAAAGGTTCAAGTATCGGCCATTGCCTGTTACAGGGGCCGGGTGGCTCGCTCGGCTCTCGCATCACAGCCGGACGTGGTGCGTTTCCTCAAGGGGGTTCAACATATCAGGCCGCCGGTTAAGCGAATTTGTCCAACTTGGAACCTTAAGCTCGTCCTTGGGAAATTGCAGGGGGCACCGTTTGAGCCCCTGTCAGCAGCCACGTTGAAAGATGTCACTCTAAAGACAGTTTTTTTGGTAGCGATGGCTTCAGCAAGGCGAGTATCGGAGCTGCAAGCGCTTTCTTGCAGGGAACCCTTTTTGCGTTTCTCGGAGACTGGGGTGACGGTGCGGACGGTGCCGTCCTTCCTGCCTAAGGTTGTTTCGTCATTTCATGTGAACCAGAGTTTGTTCCTGCCATCCTTCAGGAAGGATGATTGGGGGAAGCGTTTTTTGTCGGTACGGCTACTGGATGTGCGCCGTATGCTTCTCCATTATTTGGAGGTGACGAATGATTTTCGCCGGTCGGACCATCTCTTTGTCGCGTTCGCGGGTAAAAACAAAGGGATGGCGGCGTCTAAAGCGTCCATTGCGCGTTGGGTCAAGGACGCTATTGCTTCGGCGTATGTGTTGTCCGGGAAGAAGGTACCGGAGCATCTTCATGCTCATTCCACTCGGGCTTTGGCTACATCTTGGGCGGAGTCCGGGGGGATGTCATTAGAGGAGATTTGCCGGGCGGCCACTTGGTCGTCAGGGAATACTTTTTCAAAGCATTATCGGTTAGATGTAGCGGCCCGTTCAGAGGCGAGTTTTGGCGCAGCAGTGCTGGCAGAGGCGGCATTGGCGTCCCACCCAGTTTGAGTTTGCTTTGCTACATCCCACTAGTCTCTGGATTCATCTGCTGCTTTGCTATGGAAGGTAAAATTATGGTCATACCTGTTAATTTTCTTTCCTTTAGAAGCAGCAGATGAATCCAGAGCCCCTCCCCATATGCACGGACTGGGTGTAGGGTGTTTAGGTCGTTAGGGTAGCCGGGGCTATAGTTGGTAAGTGTATTCTTTCATGACTGAAAAAAAAAAAAAAAAATAATATGTATCAATTCAATTAAAATAAAAAAGAGAGAACATATCAATGGGATTAAGAAGAGAAAGACAAATTTGTTACTGGAATGGAGTTTGTGGCTGCTCATTCTCCTTTCGGGATGCTTGGGCAAAGTGCATAACTGAATTAACTGAAGGAACACCAGCCTTTAAGGCCAACTGTTAATCAGTTCTCTATCTCCACCTGCTGGTCGATGTGAGCTATACCCACTAGTCTCTGGATTCATCTGCTGCTTCTAAAGGAAAGAAAATTAACAGGTATGACCATAATTTTACCTTCTCCCCTGAAGAAATTTCTTCTGCTACTTCTTTCTGCTACTGCTGGTTTAGGTGCTGAAGCTCTTCCATTGTCAGCTTTGTCCTGTGATCGTCCACTAACTCGTTGACATCCTCTTCGCTGACTTCCGAACCCATGGATTTTCCCAGAGATACGATGTCAGGAAGAACAGGTGGTTCCTCAAAGCCTTCGAAGTTCTTTTCAGCAACACATTCTAGCCAGATGTTTTTCCAGGCAGAGATCATTGTCCTCAAAGACACTTCCCTCCATGCTCTCTCGATGATTCTTAGGCAATGGAGGATATTGTAGTGATCCTTCCAGAACTCTCAGAGGGTCAGTTCCGTTTCATTTGTAACTTCAAAACATCTCTGAAACATAGTGTTGGTGTACAATTTTTTGAAGTTCGAGATCACCTGGTGGTTCATGGGCTGGATAAGAGGAGTGGTATTGCGGGCAAAAATTTTATCTTGATGAAGCTATATTCACCCACCAAATTATCCTCTAGGCCTGGAGGATGCATTGGAGCATTGTCCAGGACAAAGAGAGCCTTTTCGGGAGATTTTTCTCCTGCAGATAAGCCTTTACACAAGGAGCAAACTCCTCGTGTAACCACTCAGTGAAGAACTGCCTGGTAACCCATGCTTTCACATTCGATCTCCACATAACATTAAGTTTGCTCTTAATGATGTTGTTGTTCTTACAGTCCTGTGGATTTTCTGAATGGTACACGAGGAGAGGTTTGATCTTGCAGTCTCCACTAGCATTACCACACACCAAGAGAGTAAGGTGGTCTTTCATTGGCTTATGACCTGGTATAGACTTTTCTTCCTTTGAGATGTACGTTTGCCTGGGCATTGTTTTCCAAAAGAGGCCTATTTCGTCACAGTTGAACACTTGGTTTGAAACATAGCCCTCCCTGATCACAAACTCCTTAAACTCCTTTACAAACTTTTCTGCTGCTTCTAAATTAGAACTGGCTGCCTCTCCATGCATAACAGCACTATGGATCCCAGTCCTTTTCATAAAAGTTCTCGAACCACCCTCTACTGGCTTTAAACTCCTTCTTTTCATCACTAGTATCAGGCATGCCTTTCACTAGATCATCATGAAGGACCTTGGCTTTCTCACAAATTATTATCTCAGAAATCACATCACCAGCCATCTGCCTTTCATTAATCCAAATACAGAGGAGTTTTTCAATCTCTTCCATACTTTTAGATCTCCTAGAGGTCAGTGTCGTGTAACCCCTTTCGCCCCATCAGCTGCTTTTAAAGCTTCTTTATTTTTCAAAATCGTACAAACAGTTGATTTAGGCATCCCAAACATAGTAGCGAGATCAACCACACATGTATCGCTTTCATACTTAGCGATAAGCTCTTTCTTAACCTCAATTGTAGCTCTAACAGCTTTCCTCTTGCTCTTATTTTCCGCAGGACACATGGCGAATACTGTACATTTAACAGGCACAATGGCGAAAATCACACAAGTTGACTTCACAACAGCTGCCGACAATGAACAGCATATGGGCGGCCTAAGGGCTGTGGAAATGTACGCAGGAACAATGTACTGTGGAAACGTATGCACAAACAATGTGCAGGACATATGTGCTGTGGAAATGTACACACGAACAATGTGCGGGGCGTACGTTCGGATTCCAAAGCAGCATTCGGATTCCGGGGCAAAATTTGCTCGAAAAAGTAGTTCGGATTCCAAGTTGTTCGAGTTCTGGGGCGTTCGGATTCCAAGGTATCCCTATATAACAAACTATTTCCTGTTCTTCTAGTCTGGTTGGTACCTGCTCCTTTCCCTAGAATTGTAGTAAAATGTGTAGGAGTGTTTTTTTTTGTGTAAGTTGTTTATTATTTGATGACCTTGTAATTCTAGCCAATAATATATTATACCTTGTATGTTCAGAACTGATTTTATATTTGTCCATTTCAAAATAGTTTACTGAAATTATTTGTTTAAAATTGATAGTGCTGAATATTTTTGCTACCATAGTATAACAATTGTTGAATAATCAACTATATTTATTAACATGTGACTATTTCCCCCTCCCCCCACCACCTTTTACAAAGCTGGGTTAGGCTATTTTATTGAGGGCCGCAGTGGTATTAGCTCCGATGCTCATAGGAATTCTATGAGCGTCGGAGCTAATACTGCCACGGCTGGTGATTTAAAAAGCCTATTGCAGCTTCGTAAAAGAGGGCCTATATTTGTTAAAGCTATGAACAAAAGGAATTCAGTTGCTTATAGTCTTTTAGGTCATTTACTGTAGGGTAGAGAATGACACGGGGACAGATTTTTCCCCGTCCACACAGGAACTCATTTTCCTGTCCCGTTCCGGCAAATTCTTTTCCGGTCCCTGCCCCATTCCTGCAAGCTCTGTCCTCATCTGCACAAGCCTTAAACACTTTAAAATCATAAGTGTTCGAGGCTTGTGCGGTTAAGGCAGACCTTACAGGAATGAGACAGACAGTGACAAAACTCGTAGGAACGGGATAAGGAAATTGAGTTCCTTGCGGGGACAGGGAAAAATTTGCCACGTGTCATTCTCTACTGTAGGGCAGCTCCTGAAAGCTAGTCAAATAATATATTTAGTCCAATAAAAGTGTCAACTTTGTATGTGTGTGTGTGTGTATTTATATATCTTTTTCTATTTACTTACCTTTATTGCTATATGTTCATATGAGCTAATATAGTAACTAACACCACCGCACAATATCAGCTCATTTTCACAAAAAATGTAGAAATTGAAACCAAGATGTTCCAAGTTAAGACATTTTCAGTTCCAGTAGTATTTCAGAAAAAGTTCCGCTGATTAGTGCTTCCCAATTCAGGGAAAAAGTTTCGATTTGATTGAGCCTATTGAATCGATTTGATTCGCTTTTCGAGCGTTTTTTTTCAAATGTCCTGGTGGGTTTATTTTGTAGCCTTTTCACCCACCCCACTCCCTTTTACCTTCTCTAACCCCAGGCCGACACTGTGGTGTAAACAAAATAAATAAAAAAAGACTTTTTCTCTCTCTGTTAGGTCCTAGTTCATGCTCACTAACACCAAGCTCTGGTATGATACACATTTCAAATCTGACATTGTAATTACAAAACAGAAAATTAAATTATTTTTTTCTACCTTTTTGTTGTCTGTTCAAATTATTGAAATCATGTTGGTCCCGGGCTCTGGTTTCTTTTTGTCTTCTGTTAACTCATTCACCAGGGTTTCCTTAGCAACAGCAGCAGATGAATCCAGAGACCAGTGGGATAGCACACATTTACCAGCAGGCGGAGATAGAGAAACTGATTAACAGGTGGTCCTATTGGCTGGCACTCCTCAAGTTTCAAGTTTATTAAAAGATTTTTTAAACCGCTTAATCAGGTTTCTAAGTGGTATACAATATAAAATTTACATAAAAACATATTAGAACTGGGAATACTGGATAAAATCCAAGTGTCATAATAAAGCACTGATAAGACATATAAGACCTACTTCAAAGAATAGGAAAATGGGGGAGAACTACAATCGTAAAAGAAAAATGCAACAAAAAAGGGAAAATACAATAGGTTAGGGTAAAAAGTAATAATTTTGATTTAATTTTTGTCCTTAAGAGGACAGTTGTTGTCCAAAAGCATCCTGGAACAAGAATGTTTTTAGTTTTGCTTTAAATTGTTTTATATCGGATTTACTACGCAAATGGTTAGGCAGTGAATTCCAGAGAGTAAGGGGCAGTGACAACAAAATTATTGGAGCGCAACGTATTGATTAATTTTAAAGAAGGTATGACGAGAAGATTCTGAGATATTGAACGAAGAGATTTTAAAGTATTATAAGGAATTAAAAGTCTGTTAATGAACTCTGGTTGATTGTTTAATTTTGTTGTAAATGTTAAAAGTAAGATTTTATAACTGATTCTATGTTCCACTGGTAACCAATGTGCACTAATCAGAAGGGGTGAAACGTGATCGTATTTCTTTGCGCCACAAATGATCTTAATAGTTGTGTTTTGTACAATCTGAAGCCATCTAATTTCCTTTTTTGTAATGCCCTTATACAGGGCATTACAGTAGTCTATACAAGAAATTACTAGGGAGTGGATCAATGTGTTCAAGGAGGCTGGTTCAAGTAACTTTGCAAGGGAACGTATCATCCTGAGTCGATAGAAGCATTGCTGAACGACCGTGCTAATGTGAAAATGATAAGAAAATTTACTGTCAAAAGTAACTCCTAATAGTTTTAGAGTAGGGACAATTTTGATGGGGAGCGATTCAAGCTTCAGGGGGGCCTGAAGCGTTGTTCCTTCTTTAAAAGGAAAAATCATGAGTTTTGATTTTTTGATGTTAAGAAACAGTTTATTTGAGTCTAACCATGATTTAAATTTTCCTAATTTATGGTTAATGGATGTTACATCTTCTGTATTATTGAGATCAATGGGATGGATTAATTGCACATCGTCGGCGTAAGCAAACGTGGTAAAGCCAATAGATTGGCCCACCATCAGAAGGGGCCAATCTCCCAGCAGGTGATAGTCGCTATTCAACTAGCTCCTGAATTCTGGCTGTGACTGGATAGTTATTTTCTCCTGTTGAGATTTCTCTTCAGTGAGACTGCCATTCTATTTCTCCTGTTGAGGTTTCTCTTCAGTGAGATGGCAATTTTATTCCTCCTGTTGAGGCTTCTCTTCAGTGAGACAGGGGTGTCTGGCTGAATGGTGCTGGCTTTAGGGGTTACACCTGGGCCCCCCAGGTCCCTGCCTCACCCTCCCTCCAATGATAGAGGGTCTGACTGGGTCTCCATTTTTTCTTCTTTCCCTTCTCTGTTTGAAAAAAAAAAGGAGACCACAGTTGCTACATTCTGCCCTGTTAGTGCAGCACAACCAACTCTTACTGGCTTCAACTGGCTCTAACAACAAACGTGTGAGTATGTATGTGTTTTTTTACTGTTGTTTGAACTACAGGTTCTGTTTGGGAGTCTTAGTACTGTGAGTTCGGTCAACGTACATTTAAGGAATGGATATTTTATTGAGGCTAAGTTTAATGACTAGGAAACTGTTGAGGGAGCCGGGACTTTCCCGCCCTTTTCATGCACGCACTTGGTTTCCTTGTTGGTTACAGCGCAGCAGTAGCGGTGCGATATCATGCTCGCACTTGTTCTCCTTGTTGGGTTTCAGTGCAGCAGTAGTAGTTCTGAGACTCTCTTTCATCGGTGTTTGTCACGGCCATGTGCAGCTGATTGTGCAGGTGCTGGTTTATAGCAACGCGCATGAGATGGGACATGTTTTTTCCAGCGCTGTGGGAAGCACCGCACCGTTCTTCTGGTTATTCCCCGAGTCTGATTTTCTTTCTATGCAGGCTGCGGCAGGGTAAATTTTGCGGGGCTTGAATCTGACTATGTTTCTAGGAGCGTTGATGCAGTGGCTACGTGTCAGCGAGAATCAGGCATGCGCTTGGGTCTCCGGCGATGATGGGAGAGCTGCAGCGTTCCTGTAGTTTATTTACAGCTGACTTTGGTCAGGGTATGCCGCGGCTTCTCTCCTTTCCGGTTCAGACAAGTTGTACGTGTTTCACCAGCTTTGGGACAAGCTTGGGCAGATTTATATGTCTGTGTTCCTGCTGTATTCACTTGAAGGAAGCTGCTAGTTTAATCAGACTCTGGGGTTAGCACTCAAGAGGATTACCAGAGAGATTCTGACCTGTGCTAGGTCACCCAGTCTCGGTTTGTCTCTGGACTGGGTCAACATATGGCAACTCACGGCAAAGTGAGATAAGCAGTAAGATAGTGCCCTGTATTTCACACGAGTATCTCATTGTCTCTCTTGGGGTCCCTGCAGATTGAGCCTTTGTCTGTTGGTAACTGTCCTTCTTATTTGGGCCTCTGTGCTGTGCTGCATGTGTCTAGTAGTGGCATAGGATATATATGCATATATATGGGCATAATGACACTTTGCATCTTCCTGCGGCCAGGACTCTCTTTCTCTATTTCTGAGAGGGCCTGGACTTCAGATTTCCATGCTTATCACGCTGGTTTCTACTGTCGCCATCTTCTCATGGCACATGCTAGACGGACCCCCTGACCAGACAGGAAGGGCTGTGCAGCTCCTTCTAACCAGGAGCCAGTTACCTATTCTATCAAACCCGTGGAGGAGCACGCGCTATGTGGCTGTTAGCCTCATCCCTGAAGCTCTCATTAGCGATGTGAGCTTTGTCTGATACCTGTTAGGATGCTGTTGTTTTCCATGGGGCGGTAGATGCAGCATCTTGATTACGTCTAGTATGTATTCTCTTTAAAGGACATACGTATTTCGCTCATGTTGCATGGAGTTAGTACTGTTTTCATGGTTCCAGTATACTCCTCTTTACATTGCGAAACTTGATTTTTCCTAGGAGAATTTCTTTCTTCTTACAGATCCTACAATTCTCATTCTGCCGTTCCCTGACCTTCTGCACTTCATTCTGAAGGGATCTTGACTTCTTCCAATGACTCTTTCTCATGAGTCCAGGAGGACATTATTTACGCTTGCTTGATGGCAGGGAAGCGGTTGGCGAAAGAACTTCATGACCATTCCACCAGAGCGATGGCTACTTTTTGGACTCGGTCCAGAGGTTTTTTCTTTGGAGGAGTTTTATCTCATGGCTAGCATTACTGATTGGATGTGGGGGCGCATGCGGTAGATGCGTTTAGTGCTTCAGTTGATGCGGAGGCGGCATTTGCTTCCCACCCAGATTGAGGATTACTTTGCTACATCCCATTGGTCTCTGGATTCATCTGCTGCTGTTGGTAAGGAAGGAAAAATTATGTTCTTACCTGTTAATTTTCTTTTCTTTAGACGCAGCAGATGAATCCAGAGCCCCACCCTTTCTGGATATTGTCTGTCGGTTTTTTCTTTTTCAACTTTCGAAGTTTGTTATTATTGATGGTTGTATTCTGTATGATTGCCTTTTGAGATTTGTTATGGGAAAGAAGTTTTTTACATGCTATGCCTATTGATGGTTACGGATGCTTGGGCAAGGAGCTATACTGGAGATACAGGAGGAGTGCCAGCCAATAGGACCACCTGTTAATCAGTTTCTCTATCTCTGCCTGATGGTAGGTGTGAGCTATCCCATTGGTCTCTGGATTCATCTGCTGCATCTAAAGGAAAGAAAATTAACAGGTAAGTACATAATTTTTCCTTAAGAAAATAATGTAAAGAATAAATAATCTGCCTTTTTACAAAAGCAATTAAACATTGATTTTTATCTAGCTTGTATTAAGTATAGACTTGGAAAAGCATACAATATTCAGATGACTACTACAAGAAACTGTGGATTATATACTTATAACAAGAAAACACAACAAAGGTGATCAATTGGTGCTCAGTCTCTTTTTATTGTATTTGACACGACACGATCACTTTCATTTTGGTACAGACAGCAGCACATGTTGGATTTTCTATCAGCTGTCAACAGTTAATGCTGGTTTCACACGGAGTGCTATTTCTTTTTTGAAAGCAGACTGAAAACCCACCTTTTTGATATAGCTTTCAATCCTTAACCCTACTCTTCTGCCCTCCAACCCAGCCAGCTGATTTAACCACTGTATCCATGACATCTTGTTTGTCTGGCTTGCCTGTTTAGATTGTAAGCTCTTTCGAGCAGGGACTGTTTTCTTACTCTTTGTGACTGTATAGCGCTGCGTGCATCTGGTAGCACTATAGAAATAATTAATAGTAGTAGTAGAGTGAAAGAATATGAGCTTTGGTACATCTTACCTAATATGATCTAACCATAAGACTCCTGAGGCAGGCCTTCTTGGGCCGAAACATGATCGTGTCGAGTCAAATACAATAAAAAGAGACTGAACACCAATTGGTCACCTTTGTTATATTTTCTTGCTGTTCACTTGTGTGAAGGCAGACTCTCCTGTCATCTTCCAAATGATTATATACTTATCCCATTCTTTAATGGCTTTGAGATTTACTATGAAGTGTTGCTGGTCTTCCTTAAAACTCATCTGATTAACTTAAGTCCTTTGACAGTATTTACCCCATTTCTTTCTTGATTTCCATGGTCATTCTTCTGACAGTAATTTGCTTAACTTTATTTCTCAAATGTTAGTTACCCCTTTCGTATTTTAAAAATCTATTTTATGTATGAAACTAGTCATGAGAACCCACTTTTTTTTAATAGAAGCTAATTTTTATCTAGCTCTGGTATATTTTTCACTTGTATGAAAGTAATTTCAGAAGACTCAACTGTGGTGTCGCAGGCTTTGTAACAGAGTAACGGATTGCCTTTAAACCTGGCTTTCATAGAGTAAATCCAGGATCTTTTTTTGAAGAATTTATTTGCTGTTTAAGTTCTGTCAGCAAAAGATGACTCACTGTCCTGAAAACACAGCTGAAATGTGTTGATTTATAGACTTGCCATATTGGAATGTTTTCCCTGGTAGTTTTCAAGAAGGTATTTTTCACACCATAATATAAAATTGTTTATATTTATTGTTAAGCATAATTTATTTAGGTTTTCATAAATTTTGGCTGTTTTGTTATATCTTAAGCAGAATATAGTGTAGTTTTTTGAAACTGCCTTAATTAATATAGGGCCCTATGTATTGAAGTGCAAAGTAACTTCAAAAAAGTGCACTTCATGCAAAAAAATAACACAGACTGCCTAGAAACACCACAGAACACCAAAGATTAGGCATTTTTTCTGCAGTGCACTTTTGCAAAGTCACTTAATAAAAAGGACACTTCAGAGCAATAATTTTTGCACAAAGCATACTTTGTGTAAAATTGTATGTAAATTTGCTTTAATGAAGTGCTGTGATGTAAAGGCATGCAAAGCAGCTCAGTGCAAAAAGAAATTGACAATGGGCCTGCAAAGCATTTTTTTTTGGTCCACTCATTTTCACAGTAAACTATAGCTCAAGAGCTGTAGATATTTTTTTTTCAATTTAAAGAAAATCGTAGTGTTCACAGTCACACAAGAGTAATAGCCTGCCAAAGTCAAAGGGCTCATTGACCTGAATGGGAATGCCTCCCAGGATTCTTTTGGGGAGGGAAGCTTTAAGCCTTGGCAGCCAAGTTGGCCTGATGTCCCTACCCTGTAGCCCTGATGTAGGGTTGAAATGTTTTTAACTTCCATCTTCTTAAAGCCCTGCACCTCCTTGCAAATTTGCCCTTTTCAAAAGTAAATGCCCACCTCACCTGTCCAACATACTCTTGGGACTCCAAGAGATCTATAAGAGGGAGCTCTTGGGATAGGAGTGATTTCCATTTGCTCCTGTACTGATGGCTATCTTCATCAAAATGGTGCCATTAAACCCTAGTGGTAGTTTTGTCAGATTGTCAAATAAGATACCTGCTCTTTATTTGGAGGAGGGGAAAGAAAAAGGGAGAAAGAGAGGGACATTTAATTTTTGCTTTGCTCTTCTTTCCTTTACAGTTCAGGGAAGATCCTGGGGAAACATAGAAGTTTTCTGTTTGATTTATTTTAACTGTTTTAGACAAGTTCCTGCTGAACAGGAATGTACACAGGTAGGGCTGGTCTTAGGGCACTGGTCTTTGACCTAGGGGGCGTCGCAGGAGCAGACTGCTGGGCACGATGGACCACTGGTCTGACCCACAGCACCAATTCTTATATTCTTTTTTTTTTTTTGAAAATGTGTTTATTAAAGGATCAATGCATACGAGAAAATACAAAATGCAACCATCCAAGAAAAACATCATGTACAAAAGTCAAAGGTACAAGTAAAAAGGAAATAAACATAGACAAATCCACAACGTATCAGCTCCCATGCAGATCCAATTTTAAGTGGAACCCACCCCTTCCAACCCCCCCCCCCAACTCCCAGCACCCATGATCTCTAACCAGCACTAAAAGGAACTCCAATAATCCAAATAGGTCCTAGATTTCCAGCTCGCAACACCCCGGCGATGCTGTCGCTCCCAACCAGCCATTAAAGACATATTGGCCCGCCACTGCTGGACCGCGGGCCGCGTGGTGCCAATCCAGTAGCGAAGAATTAGTTTCTTTGTGATTCCCAAGGCCACTAAAAGAAAGCGCCTTCCAGGCTCGTCAACACCCGCTTCCACCAGGGGACTTGTGACACCCAACAGCAACGTCTTATAAGACCAGTCTATAGATAGTCCTATAACTTTCTCCAGCTCCCGAAGCACAAATATCCACAAGGGCCCTACATATGAGCATTCCAAAAAGTGATGTACCAAGGTATCCCGGCGAGCCGGGCAACGGGGGCAGCAGTCATCAAGCCATAACCCCATCTGTCGCCCCTTACATCTCGTTAAATAAGATTGGTGCAGAATCTGCAGGTGTACTTCCCGGAGACTCACATTAGGGGAGGCAGATGCACATTCCTGAAAACACAGAACTAATTCATCGGCAGTAACCTGCTCTCCCAAAGCTAGAGTCCAACCCGCAATTCTTATATTCTTATGTCTTTTTTTTTTCCCCCTCTTCGTGTTAGTGTGATTGAATTTTTTTCCTATTAACCACTGGAATTCCTTTCCGTTTTTAATATATTTTTATGTACACTGCTTTGACCCTTGTATTGGAAAAAGCAGTTCATTAAATAAAAATAAACATAATCTGACCCCATATTAGCATTACTATGAGGCCACTACTATGGATAGGGGCACCATTTTAATGAAGGCACCCACCATTACAGGATTCAGTGAGGATCACTCCTGACCCAATTGTCCCTCCTACTTCCATACATCCTGGAGTAAGTTAGCGGGGGAGGGGGGATCCTGGGAAGTATTGGAGGATGGGATGGGCCTTCACTTTTGGAAGGAGCAGGGTTTCAGAGGGGCAAGGCTGTGGGAGGGATGGGACTTTTTACAGATGTATATCTCTGAATCAGGGTAGGAGGATGGGGAGGCATCGGGTCCACAGGATCCCAAGGGGAGGAGATTGAAGGGGCCTCCCATTCTGGCTGTTAACCTTCCAGAACTAAATGTCCTTTTTTATCCATGCATTGCCATATCCTTCCAAAACTAAAGGTAGTAGTAGTTCTATTGCCATGCAAACACTACCTTTTTCCCCATACATTGCCACAGCCCAGAACATGCAAATTTCTTGAACAGTGTCCAAATTTACATGCAAATTTATCTAAAGATAAGGCTGCCAACTTGATCCAGATTCACAGGACAGGGTTGATCCAGTGCATGCTTGATTTACTTCAGTGCATGCTGAGATTTGTACTTTTGCTTTTCTTAAGAAATGCAATGGGGAAATCAGAACTACAAGTCCCTACACTGGGTAACCCAGGACTTGATCAACCCTATCCTGCAAATCTGAATCCAGTTGGCAACCTTTGCTATAAATGTAAATGAGCTAAGAGCTAATTTACATGTCTTAGCTAGATTTCATAGAAACAAACACGAATATTCATTTCACTGATTAGTATATGGGCACTTTAATCTTATTTGGTACTCCAAACCATGCTTGTATTTTAAATAAAGCTTGGGTCCTTTATGTAAGTGAAGACTATCACTTTGTGATAAAAATTAAACTTAAAACTGTCCAGCGTATTATCAAATTCAAATTGAGAATAAAATTAGCGGAGGAGGGATTAGTGGCTATAAATTTAACATTCATCATCTCCATGTTCTTAGAATCTGAAAATGTTGCAAATAGGAGAAATTATACCAGTGTGTGCAGATACCAAATAGCTCTCACAGGTGTGCTGGGTATACATATCTCAGGTGATTACTAGCACTAGTTATCCGAGTGTCTCGAGGTAAATCTTGTTACTATGGGAATTTGTGATGCAATCATCAAAGGAAATATATCAAGGATTCTTTTTAACTCCTTACAGCATATATTATCCACAAGTCTAAATAAAGAAAAATACATAAATAATTTTTAGGATTTTTTGTCTGGTGTTACTTATATAGATGTCTGTGTGTATGTATCATACGAGTGTCGGGTTTGGCAACCATCACTAAAAGCATTTATTTGAATAGCCAAAAAATAAACTTTTAGAAATTATTAAATGCAACCTAACCCATATCTGAAATAAACTTAGCAAGCAGCAATGCTGATCTTTAGATTTTACCATATATTTTTCCTATAGTTCCAGTTAGAGGCCAACCAAATTTCGGTTTTGGTGTCGGGTTAAGTACTAAAACTGACCCAAACTCAGAATTTGTGCTTTGGCTGAAAACACATGTACTTTCAGCTGAAACTGAAACTAATCTCCCCCCCCCCCCACACCAGAAGAGGTCTATCTGACCTCCAACCCCTCTTCCCTCCCCAGGCCTACTTTTAAATGGCCTAGCCCTAGTAACATCTTCTGAGCAATTACAATTTCCAGTCACTCTTGCACCCGCAGGTTCCGTAGCCAAAAATGGCTGCTGAGACCTCTATGGCAGTCTTGGCATTGGAAGCAGCATAACAAGAACAACTTTGAAGATTGTTCCTAATTATACTGCTTCCTATGTCAAGATGACCTCCAGGACATCCTGCGGCAGTCTTGCAAGGCTGTTGTGGGAAGTCATGGCAGCCATTTTGGCTGAGGAACTGCAGGGTCAAGAGTGATTGGGGATCACTCTTGCCCAGAAGAAACCAGTAGACCACCAGTCTGTTTAAAACAAAGGTAGAAAGATAGGCCCAGGGTGGGCCTTCAGGTGGTGAGAGAGTGGAGGGGTTGATGGTTAAGTGGCTGGCTGGTTAACTGATCGACTCTTTTCTGTGGGAGGAAGATGGAGGTGGTATTGACAACTAGCCTCAGAGGACTCACAAGGCATTTGGTTTTGGTTTTGGTTCTAGCCAAACAGTGAATTTCAACAACAGGTGTGGTTTCGGTCAGCCTCTAGTTCTAGTTAATCTTGCCAGATTGACATGTAAGTAGAACTCACATTTCACCTTGTATTCTCTGAATCCGATCAATATCGCACAATTGAATTTAAGGAATTTGGATTTAGCTCAGTGGTTCCCAAATCTGTCCTGGGGGTTCTCCAGTTAGGCTTTCAGGATATCCACCATGAATATTCATGATAAATTTGCATGAACTGCCTCCACTGCATGCAAATTAGCTGTCCCAGCAGCATTGAGGGGGGGGGGGTTGTGATAGTTCTGAAATGTACTTTGGTCTTGTCTATTAGGTATTGAGTACATTTTAGAGCCTCCATTTTAGTTGTTTTTTCAGCACAGAGTCCTGTTTTTATCCGTTAGATATATTAGTTATAATGTTATGGACTTCTCTGTTCTTCCTTTTCCGATGTCAGCAGGGCATGCACATTTGCTTCCTTTTAGCTGGTGTTTCTCCCTTTCTTTAAAGGCACGCAATGAGCAAATGCGATTTTAGCTTACCCGCACTTTTTTTCTGAAGACGCCAATTACAATTATTATAAGTTACTTCATTGATAGACCTATTTGTGTGTGGTTTATAACGATTTGCCTTAAACATGGTTATATACATTTGTACGTACATACTTTACCCCTCTTTTTAAATTTATTGGTGTTATGGTTTATAAACACTTTGGCACTTCATGTGGGAGTTTTAGTTTGAGCATTTAAAAGTATATCTAGTTCATATATTTCTAAAAATTGTTTTTAAATTGTGACATGGATGCCTGTTAGAGAATTAGGTTATTAGGCGGGCTTAGGTATCTGTCCATGAGGACAGATGCGATTCTCTATAGGACACCCGTATGCAATTCTCAAAAGCCGTTAGGCGGCTTCTGCAACTGGACGTCCTATACAGAATCCAGCCCTTAGTGTCCACTGATCAATGGCATTAGTTAACCAGAGTACTATACACATTACTGGGTTTTTTTTTCAGTTAGTCATCTTATTTCATCAGCATTTGTGCAAGAGTACTTTGGCTTGGAGACGGATATACTTTTTATTTTATATGTGTGTTTTCTAAATATGATTTATATGCTCTTTTAGATTCTGTGGTGAGATCCTTTTGGTTGGTGATTTTTTTTTTTATCATTAAATGTTTATTGAAAATATAAAACAGAAATGTGGATATCTGTGACATCGTAATTACAAAACAGCAATAAACTCAAGGAACAATCAGCAGACTAAGAAAGCACAAGAAACAAAACCATCAATACAACCATGTTCTTGATACCTAACCTCAAACAGAACCCCACATCCCCTCCCCAAACCCCAAAACCTAGAGCACACCAATGAGGAACCTCCTGTTGTTTCTTCAGGAGCACCCCAATCAACAGCTCCCCTCCCCCCACCCACACAGGTAAGCTCAAAGCAAGGAATCTACTTTGTCCATTATCAAGGTCCAAGTCCGGGTATATGTATAGTAATAGCCATGTTGTTTTGCAATGGAAAGTTCCATAAGACTAATGGTCCGAAGTTTTAAGGTCCACTCCAACTTGGTAGGTACAACCAGCTGTTTCCAGTGGTTGGCAATCAAATATTTAGCTGCAGCCAAATCCCATCGTCTAAGTTTAGTTTGCCAGGTATGTAAGCACATATTATAAAGGCCTAGTAAACAACCCTGTGGAGTAAGAGGCAGAAGGATTTGCAGTAACTGAGACAGACAGCCCATCACTTGTTTCCAAAACGGTTTCAATACAGAGCACTCCCACCAAATATGTAGAAAGGTCACAGAGGCCACCCCACATCTCCAGCACAAAGCAGAAGCTCCCGGGAATATACGGTGCAGACGCACCGGAGTGAAATACCACCTGGTAAACACCTTATAAGCATTTTCTTGAATAAGAATACAGGAGGATGCCTTTCCCACTTCAATACAAATCGTGGCCCACTCCCGATCGGAAAAAGTACAGCTCAAATCCGATTCCCAGGCCCTTTGGTAGGTAGATGGAAAAGGGAGGGAGTCCCGAAACTATTGGTAAAGAACTGAGATAGGTTTAGGAAGGCCCCGAAGAGTGAACCACATGTGTGCAAAAGGATCAGAGGAGCAAGAGGACCCCCTCTCCCAGGGAACTCCGGTCCTCGAGAGCCATATTCCAGTCGGGTTTTCAGGATTTCCCTAAAGAATATGCATGAGATCTATTTGCATGCACTGCTTTCAATGCATATTCATTGGGGAAATCCTGAAAACCTGACTGGAATAAGGCTCTCGAGGATCAGAGTTCCCTACCCCTGCCCTATCCCAATCCCTGGCGCTAATAAAATGGCGGATTTGGAAGTAAGCCAGAAAGTACCTCTTGGGCAATGCACAACTAAGCTGGAAGGTTTCAAAAGACACCAGGAGCCCCTTATGAAGAACATCTCGAAATGTAAACAAATCAGAATGTGCCCACCGCTCAAAATTCCGACTCTCCCAACCAAGAGGGAACTGTGGTACTTCACGTATAGCACCAAAAATCGACGGGGCTACCTCGTCTCCCCAGCACTTATGCTTGTCACACCACAACTTCAAAAGGTGATCCAAAAACGGATTCCCCTAACCCTCCAAGGATACACCACCAGGGGAAGAAGACCAAAGCCAATATTTCAAACGATGAAGACCCACAAAATGCTGCTCCATACGTACCACAATTTTAGAGTCTGCTATCTCCCAATCCAACAAAAGCCTTAGCTGGGCGGCCCGGAAATACCAAAACAGATTAGGCACAGCGCGCCCCCCTACTCGACTGTGCAGCCCATAATGCTTGCCTAGAAAGACGAGGTGGTCTCCCCTGCCAGATAAACCAAAAAAACTGAGCATGTAACTGTTTCAAAACCAAAGATGGAACTGGAATCGGTAAAGTTTGGAACAGAAAAAGCAAGCGGGATAGAACATTCATTTTTATGACTGCAATTCTACCCTAGTTTACCTACTTCTAGGGAGATATACAATATTATTCTGTGATGATTATTGTATCACTGCTTATTATAATCACAGCTCTTATGAATAAATACTAATAAATATAATTATATTATTTATAGTGAAGTGTTCAGACCAATACCCGTGAATTCTGTGGTCTCACCGAACTGGGGTACTTTGGGACCATCATAACACTTCTCTTGTCCCTTTGCCAGCCTCCTTCATATATACATCTCTCTCAATGTGTCTTATTGTGTATACTTATAGATAATCAAAGTACACTTATCTTGATGACTACTTCATTAGGCTTGGCCTCATTCTCCTTAGTTTCCAGCTGCGGTGAGATTAAAGTGCTTAATTCTTAAAGTGCTAGTGCTAATAGTGCTTGCTATTATCATCCGTGCTTGTTAAAATTGAACTTAAGCCCGGCCCCCCGACTCGAGTTTCGGGTCCTTCGTCAGGAGGGGTCCCTGTTAAAAACACAAATTTAATTAAAACCTAATTAAAACTTATAAATCTACACGGTACTAAATCTTTATATATTAGTTTGAAATTCTCTTTACTTGTCTCTTGGACTTAACTATTAAATTCACACATTTTAAACGTACCTATTCGGCTTACTTGTTCTGGGTAACCTACGAAAAGAGCACGCTGAGGATCTACTTTTTGCTTGCCTTATATATCCTCCATATTGTTTTTTAGTCCCACCCCCTGTAGTCACTGAATTCTAACCGGATGTGACGTATCGATCTTATTCAACAATTACAAATTTAGCCATTCTATTTCTGAATTAAGACCATATGGATGCACAGTATTTTTATTGAAGATGAGACGTTGTTCTTTCTGCAGCAAGCTCTTTGTGATATCCCCTTCTTGACAATCTAAATGTATCTAAATTTGTAATTGTTGAATAAGATCGATACGTCACATCCGGTTAGAATTCAGTGACTACAGGGGGTGGGACTAAAAAACAATATGGAGGATATATAAGGCAAGCAAAAAGTAGATCCTCAGCGTGCTCTTTTCGTAGGTTACCCAGAACAAGTAAGCCGAATAGGTACGTTTAAAATGTGTGAATTTAATAGTTAAGTCCAAGAGACAAGTAAAGAGAATTTCAAACTAATATATAAAGATTTAGTACCGTGTAGATTTATAAGTTTTAATTAGGTTTTAATTAAATTTGTGTTTTTAACAGGGACCCCTCCTGACGAAGGACCCGAAACTCGAGTCGGGGGACCGGGCTTAAGTTCAATTTTAACAAGCACGGATGATAATAGCAAGCACTATTAGCACTAGCACTTTAAGAATTAAGCACTTTAATCTCACCGCAGCTGGAAATTAAGGAGAATGAGGCCAAGCCTAATGAAGTAGTCATCAAGATAAGTGTACTTTGATTATCTATAAGTATACACAATAAGACACATTGAGAGAGATGTATATATGAAGGAGGCTGGCAAAGGGACAAGAGAAGTGTTATGATGGTCCCAAAGTACCCCAGTTCGGTGAGACCACAGAATTCACGGGTATTGGTCTGAACACTTCACTATAAATAATATAATTATATTTATTAGTATTTATTCATAAGAGCTGTGATTGCAATTCTACCCTACCACGACAACCATAAACCATTCCATCTTTGAATATCATTTCGAATCTGTTGAACAATCTTAGCATAATTCATCGTATATGGTTTGGTTAAATCTACGGGCAAGCGGATCCCCAAGTATCTTATTACCCCCGGAGCCTACCAAAAGGGTAACCTAACAGACAGCCTTGTATATCCACCTCACGCAAAGTAACACCCAGTATCTCAGATTTATCCATATTGTGGCCACCATTATAGCCTAAATCAGGGCTCTGGAACAATCCTGAAAGTAGCCACAACCAATGCACTAGCGTGTGACCCGACAGAGAGTCACCCTGCAGGACTGAACCTTCAAAAGCATTCACAATTATTTTCACACAAAAATAAAGTCTCCACACAAGGAAGTAGATTGGAAAAATAAGTCAATTTTATTCAACCCTGTCGAGTTCCCCTAGCTATGGAAAAAAAAATCAGTATACCCCCCATTAATCCTAATATTTGCCTTTGGGGCCCGATAAAACGCTTGCACCCATGCCAAGAAGAAAGTGCCCAACCCCATCCTATATATTACCTGCCATAGAAACTCCCAATTTACCTGGTCAAAAGCCTTTTCAGCATCATTCGCCAAAAAGGCGATTTTATCAGATGTCCACCGGGCTGCCCACAATAAATGCAACATCCTCCGAATATTATCACTAACCTATCGGCACTGAATAAAGCCAGAATGATCCATATGAATCAATTGTGGCAGGAGCTTACCCACGCGAACAGCTAAGACCTTCACTAAAATTTTTGCATCAGTATTCAACAATGAAATTGGCCGGTACACTCCACACCCTAGGGGGTCTCTACCCGGCTTGAGCAAGACCGAGATCCCCCGCCTCGCCCATGGAGGAAGGCAAGGGAGATCCTCCCCTCACCCCATTCACCACTCGGACCAACAAGGGGGCCAAAACATCTCGAAATTGTTTGTAGAATTGGTTAGTATACTCGTCGAGCCCCGGTGATTTCCCCAATTTCAGACTGGCAATAACATCCAGTACCTCCCTTAATGTGATAGGCTCATTAAGGAATTCATGGTCAGATACCAACAGCTGGGGAAGCGGTAACGCAGACAAATAGTCCATGATAACATCAATGTCCCGCCCGTCCGATGCACGATAAAGATCAGAATAGTAAGAAAGGAAAACTTTCCTGATGGCTTTGATCAGTGCAGTGTGTTGTACCAGCGGAAACCCGTATACAGGTAATGGCCGACCTCACTTGCTTTAGCTTAATAAATTGGGCCAAGCATGAACTGGATTTGTTATTATACTCATAAATCGTTTGTCGCAAACGCAACCTCAAAAACTCATATTCTTCCAACTGCAATAAAGAAAGCTCTGTACGGACCTTCAAAAGTTGTTCATACACCAGAGGGTCCTGGTATCTCTGGTGTAAGCTCCCCAATCGCACTAATTGCTCGTGAAGGGACAAAGATCGTTGAGCTCGCAATCATTTACGGCGAGCCCCCATTTTATAAAGACTACATGGACCACCACCTTCAGCGCATCCCACAAAATAGCATCACTAACCGAATCATCATTATGCTGAAGAGACTGATCCACGGCAATACCCACCTCCCGATTTACTTCAGGATCTTTCAGCAAAGACTCATTGAGCCACCAAAAATGATGTCCCCCTGCCTCCCAAAATCCAAGACAAGCTATCCAGACTGGAGCATGGTCTGAAATCTGGATTTGACCAATCTCCACATATTACGATGTGCCCATATCACATCTATATGTGCATAGGATTGGTGTGCATGGGAATAATGAGTGTAAGAGCGTTGCGTGGGATGTGAAAGCCTCCAACAGTCTACCAAGCCCAAAGAGGAAAACAGAGACAGTAACGCCCTACGATGAGCCCGAGAAGATGGATGCGACCCTCCAGAGGAATGGTCCAAGTGCACATCAGGAGTAACATTAAAATCCCCACCAAGATAAATAGGACCCCTTACAAAACCCACCAAATCCTCTCTAAGAGAGTCATAGAACCCAGCCTGGCCTACATTTGAACCATAAAGGTTAATGATAGTAATGGGACGCCCTTGTAAAGAAGTCAAAAGAGCCAGGCAGCGACCAGCAGCATCTCAATTGACTTGGTTCACAACAAGCCCCAGCCCCTTTCTGATAAGTATGGCAAGCCCACCCACCTTTTTACCAGGACGCTGCCCCTGATGAGTCCATACCTGATCAAAGTAGGGTGCACGTAAAACATCCACATCTCGTAGTCTCAGGTGAGTTTCCTGAAGTAAACAGACATCCCATTTCATTGATGCAATGCCTGATATACAATACTGCGCTTACCCGAACTATTAAGCCCATTAACATTCCAAGAACCCACAGTGAAAAGCTTACCAACTGTACCCCCCTCCCCCCCCAAGCTCACCCCCCTTCTCTGTGCTGCGCCAAACTGTGATTGCCAGGATTCGCTAGCAGGTAAAAAGTGCAATCCTCCTCCAAAGGCAAGCATCACCCAATAAAGAAAACTATGAAACTTCCAGACAAACCCCACTCACTCATACTTAAGCTGCCACCCCTCAAAAATCCCTCCCGCACCCCAACTCCCGGCACACCCAAGCAGGATCAAACTTACAACCAGAGCCCACCTAAAATAGGCCCAAGCCCGAGCAACCGCAATACTAAATAATCATAGAAAGCACAATGCACTGACAACACAGCATGTGCTCCAGAAGGTTGCCCAAGCACCCCCCCAGGCTCACCCACAAAACCGGCTGTTGGAAAAGCATGGTGAGAAAGCTCAAAAGGAACAATAACATTCAATACAGGTAAACAACAAAACCATCAAGACAGCAATCACGAGCCCTCATGGCACAGGCTTAGCAGGTTTCTTGCCAGAGTGCAACGCAGTGTGCCAAGTCTCGCTCTGTTTAGATGTGGATGCCACCACTGGGGCCTGAGATCTTTCCATCACACTTGCGCATCCCAGGGCTCTCATCTCTGCCCAGGCTTCCACCACTGTGGTGACATGTTTAGAGGTGCCATTAATGGTCAACCACAGTCCAAAAGGAAAGAGCCAGTGATATTTATGGTCCCCGGTGCGCAAAACTTGAGTAACATCTTTAAATGCTCTGCGCTTCTGTAGTGTAGACCAAGCAAGATCCTGGAAAACTCCCACCGTGAGATCCTTCCACTAACAAGATGCGTTCCTTCAGGGGGAACTCACCAAAGCAGGCGATTATGTCTCGGGTGCCCTGGCTGCGCACTGGCCCCAAACTGTGATAGGCCCGCACTAACACAATAGAAGCAGGTATTTCAGCTCCATCAGCTCACAGCAGGTGCTCACAAAAATCACGCACCATCGCCTTGCAGTCCCGATAAGCCTCGATTGCAGGGATTCCTTTGAAGCGCAAGTTTCAGCGCCGAGATTGGTTCTCTAGGTCTTCAACCTGATTCTGGAGATCCTGCAACTCAGTGGAGAGGCGATCCGTGTTATCTTTATTGGCGGACACTGAGGTAGAAAGTGTCGCCACGTGATCCTCTGAGGCCAACACTCTTGCTCTCAGCTCACTGACCTCCGATCGGAGCTCCGCTAACGCCGCCTTCACATTGACTCGAACCCCAATGGTCTCTGCTTCCAACTCCTGAAACCATGCGGTCATAGATTTCTTAGGTGCCTCGCATTCATCCCCCATCTGGTCAGTAATACCCTCATCTTCGGACTTTGAGTGGGTCGACGGGCCCGCCGCCATCTTTTTTTTTCTCCACCTCTCCTCCAGACCCCTCAGAGCTCGGTTTGTCCTCGTCCTCGGCCAAAATATTTAAATTTTTCAAGTCGTTTTTGAGTCGCCATGATAAGGGGAGCCCAACTTTCCCACGATACCGGCAGAAAATGCACTCTGGAAGCTCAATGCACAATGTTTCACAAAAGCCCCGACGGAGCTCCTGCTCTAAGCAGCCATTCGGCAGGATGATGTCATTTCCCCCTTCGATTATTTATTTATTTTTTTCTCTTTTTTTTTTTTTTCTGGTTCAAATTTTTGAAATCAGTGTTTGTTATATATCCAGGATAGTTGGTATGTCTCTCCTCCTCTACTGCATATTATGTTGGTCTGCATATATATGTATAGGTATATTTATTTTCTTTTTAAATTCATTTTATAATGAGTTTTTGGTTAATTTTTGTATTTTGTTTCTGCTTTTCCTTTTATGGTCTTTTTCATTTTTAAATTATATGTTCATATATATTTGATATTGATTTACATACATTCATATTTATTGAGCTTATTGTTATATAAATTTATGGAATGTTCTTATTTTTTTAAACTAGTTTAAATGTTTAGTTGTGCTCATGTTTATTTTGATTTTAAGGGTTCTGTTTGTAATTTATGGATAACTAGTCTTTAAGCCCGTTACATTAACGGGTGCTAGAATAGATGTGTGTGTCTTTATTTCTTTCTTTTTCTCTCTCTCCTCTTGACCGCTTTCTGTCTCTCTCTTTCCTCGGCTGTCAACCATCACCCCTTGCCTGTTCCACCTGTCCAGCAGTAGGCCTTCTCCCTTCCTTTTACCTTCCCCTGTCCAGCAGCACTCCTTACCTGCTCCCCCTGTCCCTCTTCCCTGCTCCCCCTGTCCAGCAGCACTTCTTCCCTGCTCCGCAGTCATTATTCCCTGCTCACCCTGTCCAGCAGCACTTCTTACCTGCTCTCCTGTTCCTCTTCCCTGCTCTGTCTGTCCAGCAGCACTCCTTCTTTTCTCCCCCTGACCCTCTTCCCTGCTCCCCCTGCCCAGCAGCACTCCTTACCTGTGTCTCTCTTTCTCCTTAGTGTTTTGTTATTTTTTTTCAATCTGTCTCTTTAGCCCCCTGTCCTTCTGTGAGTGTCTGTGTGTCTCTGTCGTTGTGCACTGTTGTTTGTTTGTTTTTTTAAATCTATGTTTAGTTCCTGATCCCCTCTGTTTCCATGGCAAGCATGTTTGCGGATGTGAGGGCCGTTTTGTGGTGCCGGATCTGGCGGCGCCGTGTAGGTCGGAAGACGGGCCTCAGCATTTTGTAGGTCCGGGTCTGGCGTCGCCGTGTAGGGCGGAAGCGGGAGGCGGGGCCTCAGCACCGGCCGGGCGGCTTGCACCGCCGGCCCCCAGTAGCTCGAGGCCGGCGGCGGACATGGCTTGCGTTGCATGGTGGAGGAGGAACATCGGTGACGTACAACCCGCGCATGCGCACTAAAAAAAACGCGACAGATCAGGGAACACGATTTTTTTAGTGCGCATGCGCGTCCTACCATTTTATTATATTAGATGTACGACCCATGAAAGACATGATGTAGAAACATAGTTCCATGTTGGTTGTTTTATAAATATATTAACTATATAAATAAAGGTTCTCGAAGTTATACATTCATGCGAAGAGGCATCTTTTCAAACCCTACTCTCACACTTTTTCATATTTCAGTGACATCACCAGTATATTGAGTGGTGCAGACCTGTTTGTGTATGGTTTATAAAGATTTCCCTTAAGCACTTCACTTACTTCTTTTTGGATCTTTAACTCATCAAATCGCTAGGACTTGAACTTGAGATGATGGCACCTAACACACACACCTGGCCTTGGAACTTGCCAGTATATTATTGGCAAAGCAGTTCTGAGATTCTGAACAACATTATAGGCCAACATTATTTATTAACATTGTGGAACAACATTAGGCTCCTAGTGTACTCAAGACTGTGAAAAATGATTTCTCTATAACTACTACACAGATAAGCTTGGGATAAGATGATGCTGAGAGGAACTCCTGAATGGGTCCTGGACTTGTCTAGCAGGACTCAAGAAAATTAGCAGGTAAGAACAAAGTTCACTTTCATGCTAAATGAGTTCAGCACAAAACTAAAGCCTTGGGCTAGTTGTGGACCTTCCACCGTGATTCAGGGAGATGGATTTCCCAGAACCCAGATGAAACCGTGCTATGCTGAGGAAGCATTCCTGTTTTTTAAAATTAAAATTCAGTTTTTAGACATTTATAGTGACAAAGGGCTGACAACTGGACAGCCCTAATGCATTCATTCAACTGAAGGAGAGACAGTTGAATAGTGTTGCTTAATACTTTCAGCTTTTGGACCATCACTGATTAGGGGGAGGATGCATGCTTAAGGTGAGGAGTAAACAACATGAGGATGTAGATGGAACCCAAGGGGACTTGGGGACAGAGACTATGGTGGCAGGGACGGGAACAAACTTTGATCCTATGTCATTCTCTAGCCTTAAGCAGACCTTGCCAACTAGATGGAACAAGTAAATAACATATCTTAGACCAGGGGTGCCCACACTTTATGGGCTTGCGAGCTACTTTTATAATGACTAAGTCAAAATGATCTACCAACAATAAAATTTAAAAAAAAACACAAAGCACACTGAAAGGCAGAGAAAATGTTAATTATTCATATTCCGGGTTTTTTCAATGAGGTCACGGCAGATGACTCTATGCAATGTCACCTCAGTAACAAAATACAAAAATAGACAAATATACCCCCTCCCTTTTTACTAAACCACGATAGTAGATTTTAGCACAGGGAGTTACGCTGAATGCCTCGCGCTGCTCTCAATGCTCATAGGCTCCCTGCGCTAAAAAACGTTATTGCGGTTTAGTAAAAGGGAGCCATAGTGCAAAATATAGACAGCAGATATAAATTCTCAAAACAGACACATTTTGATCACTAAATTGAAAATAAAATCATTTTTCCTACCTTTGTTGTTTGGTGATTTCATGAGTCTCTGGTTGCACTTTCTTCTTCTGACTGTGCATCCAATCTTTCTTCCTTTCTTTCAGCCTCCTGTATGTTTCCTCTCCTCCAGACCTCATTCTCTCCCCCAACTTTTTCTTTCTGTCTCCCTGTTCCTTCTTTCTGTCTCCCTGTTCCCCCTTCTTTCTGTCTCCCTGTCTGCACCCTTTCTTTCTTTCTCCATGCCCTCCCCCAAGCCACTCGGTTTGCTGCCACCGCCATCGGGAACAGCCCCCAAGCCACCGCCGTCCCATGCTTTCCCTGCAGAAGCATCGCACTGACCAGCATTCCGCTCCCTGACGTCAATTCTGACGTAGGAGAGGAAGTTCCGGGCCAACAAGGCATTTCTCCCCATTCCATCCAGCCTGAGCCCCATCTCTCCTTGATCCAGCATTTCCCTTCTGTGTCTGTCAGAATTACTATTCCACCTATTTTCCAGCATCACCCTTCTTTGTGTCCATCTCACCTATATCCCTATCTCACCACTTTTTCAGAATCTTCATTTGTCTCTGTCCTTGTCTTTACCCCATGTTCACCATTTGCCCTTTCAATGTCTTTACCTCCCCCCCCTTTTTCTCCATTTCACCTCCTCTTCATGTCCCCTCTGTATCTCTATCCTTATTCAGTAGGTCCTGCTTACCCTTTCTCTTCTTTGTGTCACTATCTCCATTTTCAGCTTTCCCCCCTTTTCCTTTAATGCACCCTGTAGCCAGAATCTTTCCATCCTCCCTCCACTCCGGCCCAGCCCAGTATGAAATATTTCCTTTTGTTTCCCTCCCCTCTCTCTTTCTCTCTCTCTCTTCCCCTCCCTCACCCACGAGTCCTGCATCTGGCCCTCTCCTTTCTACCTGCACCCGGCAACACCCCCTGCTCTGCAGCTCTCTTCAGCAACTCATCAGCAGCGGTGATCAAAACAGGCTGCCAACATCAAGGCCTTCCTTCTATGAGTCCCGCCTTTGTGGAAAAAGGAAGTTGAAACAAGCGGGACTCGCAGAGGGTAGGCCCCGACGTCAGAAGCTTGTGTCGATCGCTGCTGCTGAGTTGCCGAAGAGAGCCGCGGAGCAGGGTGTGTGGCCGGAAGCAGGTAGAAGGGAGAGGGTTGCTGGAAGAGGTAGAAGTTCCGGAGTATGACACCGACCTGGGCCAGGATGATTTCTTTTTTAGGCTGCTGCTGCCGCCGCCACGCCCCCCCCTCCCCAAAATAACAAAAAACAGCCTAAAGTGGATGCCCCGCGTCAGCGTCTTTGACGTCGGGGAGAGGAAGACTGATAGGCCCGGTAGATCGGGACGGCAACACGAGTCTATCACGGAGCCCGGGATGGGCTCTACGATCGACTCATGTTGCCTTCCTGAGCTACCCGTCGATTGCGATCGACGTATTGGGCACCCCTGTCTTAGACAATTGGCAACTGAATTCAATGATTTAAAGAACTGCAGAAGTTGCTTTTGGATTTAAATGAACTACTGATAAATGACATCATTTGTGCCTTGTCTGCCTTGATGTGTCAACAAGAGTCTTATCTACTGAGCAGACTCCTACCATCTGCAGCATCCTTATCACATGCCCAGTTGCTCAAGCATCTTACCACAATAAATTCATCCATTGTTGCTGGCATCAAGGAGCATTTCCAATATTTAATAGACACTTATTTTCTTGTTCATCCACTACACAGTGCTGGTTCTGTTCTACACCTACTATATGTCTGAAAGACAATCTTCCCAGATGATGAAAAAACATAGGCAACCGAATCTTTGGGAAGGTTGTACCAAAACCAGATCGAAATGGAAAGCTCTATTTGTGATTTATAAACAACAGTTGTATAGAATATTGTTGCTTTTTATACTTTAATAAAATATTTAACTATAAAATCATAAGTATTTAAGGCTTCTGTAGATGGACAGAGCCCACAGGGATGGGACGGGGACGAGACTGTATCATCCTCTAGTGAGGATGGATCTTCCCAAATTCTTACAACCGGTCTCTGAACCTTGCTCTAAGCAGCTTTAGTACTTTTCTTTCTTTTTTCCTTCCTTCTCTCTCTCATTCTCCTTTTTTTCTGTTTTCAAAAAGCATCTCAGATTAATCGGCTTAGTATGCTTTAAGTGGAATGCACTATCAGTTATGCAGTGAAATCTAGCAAATTGTTAAGCAAAACTAGTATTTTCCTCCACTTGGTAGCAGTACCGAACTAATTGAAGGCTTGGGGTTTATAAATATGTCTCAGGTCTAAGAAAAATGAAATGGAAAACTACAAAAATGAAGAACGTCCCAAATTTTTCTGAAAGAAAAATAACATTGTGGAAAGGAGATTTTAAGAGACTTCCACAGTATTTACAGGTTCCATTTTTTAGCTTTGTATATTTTTACCATCTGTAACCTCTGTTTTTATAATTTTATTTCCTCTTTTACTTCTAGGCTTTCTTTTATGTCAGTTTGCAGTTGTCTAATAGAAGTAACCATCAAAAATGTGTTTACTCTGTTTTCCATGAAAATCATGCCAAGTGTTTTCTCTGGGCTTGTCCTTTTAAATTTTTTGATGGGTTGCATGTTGTGTGCAATGTTTCTTGGCTTAACTTAGAACTGTGTCTAAACACGTTTATCCCTTTAAATCACACATCAAAGCCCATTCTTTGTAGTCCTGAATGGCATATTGCCCATTTGCAATCTATGTTGATACATAAACCACAATCTAAAGCTTAGTTAATATTTTTCTAAACGGTGTATTCACACTTCACTAAACTTTGTTTCTGAGACAAAAGCACCAGGGAGAAAGCTTTGTTAGATCTGCATACCTAATTTTTTGTTTCTTATCCCTCACACTCATTAATTAATTTTTACAAATATCCTAAAATATCTGGAGGAATTAGCTTGAAGGCTAAATAAATAGATACAAATATACAGAATTTCCATGAAACACATTTTATTTTTATAGGTTTAGAAAAGGAAGAACTGATAACTTTATTCAAGAATTAAAGGTGGGAATGATTACCACTCTTTTCCCCTTTGTACCAGCTATTTATTTTTAGTATTTATTGTTCTATGCAATTCTTTTCCTTTGTGTGTGTGTTTGTGTTAAAAATTTATTTTTTAAATAGTTTTAATTTGTGTTTGACTTTTTATCAAAATTGTTGTAAACCACTATGATAAATAAATTAAACATGGGCAAAAATAAGTATAGATCCAGTTAACTTTTCCAATAAGAGTAAGCAATCGATTATTTTGCTCTCTTTAAATAGAAAATGTGTATGCTAGTATGGAGTAACCTATTTTGAGATTTAGCTCCTAGAGAGCTAGGGTTGAATCCTAGTATTATGGATATATAGAGTACGTGGATAGCCTACTCACAGTGCTAGTGTTAGGATAACTTGGTCATCTTGGGTAACTTCTTTCCTTTTGAGTAGGAATACAAGAAAGTTGTCTCTGCCCCTGTTCCTGTACAGCATAATGATTGTACTTTTGGACAAAAAGATGAAGAGATTGGACCCATTAAGAGTTGGAGAGGATGGATATAGAATGTCACTTTTTTTGTGCAGTATAAACTGTCCACCTTTCAGGTTTTTAGGATGACTGTGACTGAATAAAAAAAAGATTAAAACATTATGGAAGATAAAGGCCAAATGGCCCATCTACAGTATCCGTTATCTCTTTCCCTCCCTAAGAGATCCCATGTGCATGTCCCATGCTTTCTTAAATTCAGACACAATCTTTGTCTCCACTACCTCTATGGGGAAGCAATTCCATGCATCCACTACCCTATGATTATTTCTGAGCCTATCATCTCTTAACCTCATTCTATGACCTCTTGCTTTAGAGCAGGGGTGTCCAACCTTTTGGCTTCCCTGGACCGCATTGGCCGAAAATTTTTTTTCTGGGGCCGCACTAACACTAGCCGATGAACAAAAAAAAGGTTGAGCAGGTCCCAAATCTGCAATCACTAATATAGAAGATGTGTATATATATAATAATAAACCTTCATTAAAGGGATACTGTGGAGAGGAACCCTGACTGAGTGATCCTTCACGTGCACCGCTGACAGTGGAAGCAGCCACAGGCTTCCACATCCCCACTCTGATGAGCAGGGATGCGTGCTCCTGGTTCTCCCATTCACTTCTATTACAGCTACGGTGAGCCTCATCAGAGCGGGGATGCTGAATCAGCTGTCAGCAGCGCACATGGAGGATCGTTTAATCAGGGTAAATATTACTGCTTTTTTGGGCCTCCCACTTTGAGCTTAGGCTCCCTCAAAATGAACATCTCCCCTGCTGTAGCTAGTAGGGATCCCCAATCTTCACTAACTGACAGCCACCTCCTCCCCCTCCAACTTCCCAAGTTCTGCACCCCTGCTCTAGAGTTTCCTTTCAATTCATAGAGATTTGCCTCATGCATAAGGGATAACAGTTCTCCATGCAAAAATTAGTCACTGTTCATGGTAAGTGAGAAGCTGAGATATGTCACCTCCATTCCTGGGACAAAACTGTTTTAACACACAAAATTTCAGCTCCGTTAGCATATAATTAGCTTGGCTCCAATGCGCAACTAAAGGAGAATCAATTTTATTAGTTCTGATGCAGTTCAAATGTTCTGCAATACGGATCTTCACTGCTCTCCTAGTCTACCCGATATAAAGTTTGTAACAAGGGTAAAAAATCCCATAAACCACTTGCGCAGAGTTACAATTGGTCTTAATTCATAATTCAAAATTGATATTAACATTAGGGATATGAACACTGTTAGTGTTCATGGAGAATTGACAATACCTACATGCCCCACAAGGGGCATGACTATGTTGGGAATCCAACATGATGTTTCAGATGTTCCCCCAGATTCCTGCCACTTTTAAGCAGGGCTGTGGAGTTGGAGTCGAGGAGTCGGAGAAAATTTTGGGTATCTGGAGTCAGAGTCAGAAGTACAAAAAACTGAGGAGTCGGAACATTTATCTGCCGACTCCATTTATGAACTTGGCATACCAATCACGAGCGATTCTTTCAGCTATAGCACCCACTATATACACAGCACAAATGTTGCGAGTAGCTTCTGCGGCCTTAGAACCTTGATTAAAAGCAAAAAGAAGGTGGTGTCGAAAATGCTCATTTCTCTCAACTTGACATTCCATTTTAACGATCTGAAAATTAACCAGTGCTGTGGAGTCGGAGTCGGAGTCGGAGGAAATTTCGGGTACCTGGAGTCGGAGTCTGAAGTACAAAAAACTGAGGAGTCGGAGTCGGAACATTTATCTACCGACTCCAGAGCCCTGCTTTTAAGGCAAACCTGGGTTTCTCCCTAAATTCAGGATGAAGACCCAGCAATTGCCAGTGGTGATTAATGATATTTTGAAGAGGAGCAAACAAGGGTGAAAAAGGTAGGACACAGGTCACCCTGTGATCAGTAGCACTGTTAATAGATTTTGGAAGAAGTAACCATTCACGCTCAGCACAGGCAGCATGCTTGGCAGCCTGTTTAACAGTGCCACAGGGTTACCTCGCTGTCTCAATCTACAGGTCATATTAGAAACCTGAGTTTTAAAGTCCATCTCAGAGGAGCACAAACATTTTAATCTTAACATCTGTCCAGTGGGAATGCTGTTGCGAAGAGACTTTGGATGATAGCTGCGATAATGCAGCACAGAGTTGGTATCTGTCTCCTTACGGAAAATAGAAATCTCAAAAATGCCATCATGATTAATAAACCACATGTCCAAAAAATTGATCGTAAACGGATGACTGTAAATTGGATATTAGAATCACAGTGATTGAGGTAAGTGAGAAATTCCTCTAACTCAGACTGGTAACCTGTCCAGATGACAAAAATGTCATCTATGTACCTTTTCCAAACGATGACTTTGGGGGAAAAATATTGAAGAATAAACATACTGATCTTCAAATGAAGCCATGAAGAGACAGGCTGAAGAGGGAGCTACAGTGGCCCCCATAGCAACGCCCTTCTTCTGAATATAACATCTTTAATGTGAGCTGATAGTTTTGCTGTTAGCGTTGACGTTTATGCTGCATTCACTTCTCTTCCTGATACAACCCGTATGGAGGGTGAAACATGACTGTGCCAGATTTTTTGGTTTATTGAATATAGAGTTGCATCATTTGGTGTTTTGCCATCAAAGGCTATGATCTTTGTGGATAGCTCAGCATCAAGTTCCAGTAACTAAGGCCAGGGTCAAAGGGGGATCCCACTCCATATTCACTTATAATAACATAATAAATGATGGCAGATGAAGACCTGAATGGTCCATCCAGTCTGCCCAAGTCACATTCATTATTAAAGCAATGCTATTATTGGTTCAATATTTTTCTTGCTAAGTTCCCCAATAAGGTCTTCCCCTCTCTCGAGATAGGTAAGACCTATACTCAGATGATATAAATGTGGTATAAAATATATATACTTGGTCCTGATCCATCTTGTCGCATACCATAGAAATCTGTCTGACATCAGCTATATTACCCCATTACTAGAGTTGCTGTCAAAGCTAACTCTAGCCCATCCTGATCTGTCTTACTATATTCTGGGCACAGACCGTATAGGTCCATCCAGCTTCAGCTTCACTTCCCCATTGCTGGAGCTTAATTTAGGCACCGCTCCTGTGCATCATTGTTGTTGGTCTGTTGAGCTTTATGTCTATATTATCTCTTTCTATTTAAGGATCCTGTGCATCTATGCCATGCATTTTTGGACTCCCTCATTGTTTTTGCCTCCACCACCTCTACAGTGAAGGTATTCCAGGCATCCACCACCCTCTCCATGAAAAAGTATTTCCTGAAGTTACTCTTAAGTCTATCACCCTGCATCCTCATATTATGTTTTCTAGTTTTACTACTTTTCCCTCTGGAAAAGATTTGTTTGTAGACTTAAGCTCTAGCTCTTGAGAGGATAAGGCTAGGAAGAAATGGTATTCAGTGACCTAGTGGCGGTGAAAGATGCCTTTGCAGACTCCATCCTTCTTCTCATAGACACCTCTCTACAAATGGGCGTAGTGCCCACAAACGGGAAGTCATCAAGTCGTCAAACCGATTTTGAGAAAAAAAAACTCGTGCTCAACCCTAACATGCCTGGCAACTTTAGACCGGTCTCCAACCTACCCTATGTCGCCAAGATCCTGGAAAAAACAGTGTTATCCCAATTACATTCCTTCATTGATAAATAACCTTTCAATCGGGATTCAGGAAATTCCACAGTACTGAAACTGTCCTCCTCGACATCGTTGATAACTGCTGGAAATTCACGGACCTGGGCAATGATGTCCTTCTGGTGCTTCGATACTATTGACCATTCTCTCCTCATTGAGTGTGTCTCTGAAATCAGAATCTGATTCTCCTCTTTCCTGAATAACAGATCCCAAAGCGTTCTGTTCAACAATGTGCTATTGAAACTAATCAAATATGGTGTTCCGCAGGGGGCTCTGCTATACCCCCTACTATTCAATCTCTATATTATACCTGTCCTAGAGATAGCCCACAGATATCAAATACGGATGACATCCAACTGTACCTATCACTAGGGAAGCCCACGACGCCCAGATTGTAAAACTCCTAACCTACCTCTCGGAAATCAAAAACTGGATGTCCAAATTACAACTAAACGCCTCCAAGACGGAATTCCTTTGGATCTGCAAAGAATGCTCCGACCACACCCATCCATTGCTGTGCTGGGACTTGATTACTATAACTGCAAAAGACCAAGTGCGCAGCTTAAGAATACTCCTTAATGGCAACCTGTCGCTTTCCGACCATATCTCTCAGGTGGTATCTTCTTCATTTTGACAACTCTGAAAAATAAGGAACTACTTTTCAGAGTCTGACTTTACCCAACTACTTTATGCCTTAGTACTTTCCTGCATGGATTACTGCAGTGCACTATTCAATGGTCTCATGGTGAAGAATGTACGACATCTCCAGCGTGTTCAAAATGTGGCGATCTGGCATCTGAAAAACCTTTGTGCCCACAACCCTATCTCTCAGGCTCTAGCGTCAACTCACTGGCTACTCGTAACCAAACGTTGTGTCTTCAAGGACCTGATGTTAGCGTTCAGATCCTTGCACGACATGGCGCCGGCTACGTGATGACTAAGTTTCCTCCCTATGGGCTGAACTGGTCCCTCTGCTCCCAGAACAAAATACGCCTCAAAATACCCCCTGGTCATGCCCTTCAACTGTAAACCGCAAAGTGACAGTCCTACTCCCAGTTCATACCGAGCCACTGGAATTGACTGCCCCCGCAGATCAGATCCCTTGAAGGACTCCTCGGCTTTAGAAAAGCAATAAAATCATACGGTACCTCATCACCTAAACTCTTGCCCTTGACCGAGAGGCTACAAAGAAATGTATATTGGTACAAGAACCAGTATGTCACATAAGAATAACTTGTATCATACACTGTAACTTTCTGTGTGTCAAATTAGGATAAAAATTGTACTGAAAACCTTGCAACATAAGGATAACTATAGCAAACTGTATATTATGTTTATAAATATTAGACCCTAGTATGTATCAAGTTAGGATAAAAACTTGTAAGGAAATTATGTATGTTAAACCTGTAATCCGTTCCGAGCTCTTTGAGGACAATGGGATAGAAAACGAAATAAATAAACAACACTTTTTACAAAAGGCCAGAAAGAAGTCTGCATCCATGCCCTGCATTATAGTAGGAATAGTTTGAAATTGATCGCACAATTAATCTTCTTTAATCATGGCATGCTAGGTGGGGTGAGAAAAGGTACCAGGAAAGACCCAATGTACAATACTCATGTAAGTGCTTATAGACAAGTTCCAACTATTTACAATACTATTTTCATTGCATATCAATAACCAATTTTGGATGGGCCTGGTCTCAAAATGGATGTGCATTGGAACTCCACTCCCTGCCCAGCAACTCCTCCCCCCACTCCTCCTTAGGCGATTAGAGGTCTTTTAACTCCACTTCTCCAAACCCTAGTACCTTTTTAAAATCCTTTCCCTAGCAACAGCAGCAGATGAATCCAGAGACCAATGGAATAGCTCACATCTACCAGCAGGCGGAGATAGAGAAACTGATTAACAGGTGGTCCTATTGGCTGGCACTCCTCCTGTCTCATCAGTAATCTCTATCTCCCAGCAGGAAAAGGTCGCTATTCAACTAGCTCCTGAATTCTGGCTGTGGCTGGAACTTTATTTTCTCCTGTTGAGGTTTCTCTTTAGTGAGCTGGCAGTGCTATTTCTTCTGTTGAGATTTTCTCTTCAGTGAGACAGGGGTGTCCGGCTGAACGGTGCCGGCTTTAGAGGTTACACTTGGGCCCCCCCTTGTCCCTGCCTCACCCTCCCTCCATTGCTAGAGGGTCTGACTGGGTCTCAATTTTTTTCTTCTTTCCCTTCTCTGTAAAAAAAAAAAAAAAAAAAAAAGAGACCACAGTTGCTACATTATGCCATACTTTTGCTGCAAACTGGCTTCAACCGGCCCTAACAACAAGCTGTGAGTATGTCTGGCTTTTACAGTTGTTTGAACTTCAGGTTCTGTTTGGGAGTCTTAGTACTGTGGGTTCGGTCATCGTACATTTAAGGCATGGATATTTTATTGTGGCTAAGTTTTATGACTAGAAATCCATGGAGGGAGCCGGGACTTCCCGCCTTTGCATGCACGCGCTTGGTTTCCTTATTGGTTACAGCGCGGCAGTAGCGGTGCGATTTCTTGCTCACACTTGTTCTCATTGTTGGGTTTCAGTGCAGCAGTAGTCCTGTTTATTCTGAGGCTCTCTTTCATCGGTGTTTGACACGGCCATGTGCAGCTGATTGTGCAGGTGCCAGTTTATAGCAGCATGAGATGGGACATGTTTTTTCCGGCGCTGAGGGCCGTTCTTCTGGTTATTCCCCGAGTGATTTTATTTCTATGCAAGCCGCGGCAGGGTAAATTTTGCGGGGCTTGAATCCGACTATGTTTCTATGAGCGTTGATGCAGCGGCCACGTGTCAGAATGAGGCGTGTGCTTGGATCTCCGGCGATGGCGGGAGAGCTGCGGCATTCCGGTAGTTTATTTCCAGCTGACTTTGGTTAGGGTATGCCGAGGCTTCTCTCCTTTCCGGTTCAGACAAGTTGTATGTGTTTCACCAGCTTTGGGACAAGCTTGGGCAGCTTTATATGTCTATGTCTGTGTTCCTGCTGTACTCCCTTGAAGGAAGCTGCTTGTTTAATCGGACTCTGGGGTTAGCACTCAAGGGGTTTACCAGAGAGACTCTGACCTGTGCTAGGTCACCCAGTCTCGGTTTGTCTCCGGACTGGGGCGACATACGGCAACTCACGGCATGGTGAGATCAGCAGTAAGATAGTGCCCTGTATTTCATTGTCTCTCTTGGGGGTCCCTGCAGATTGAGCCTTTGTCTGTTGGTAACTGTCCTTATTTGGGCCTCTGTGCTGAGCTGCATGTGTCTAGTAGTGGCACAGGATATATATGCTTAAAGGTAGTACAAACAGTTTCCAAGTTCGGGCTGTCTCTGTGGACATAATGACACTGCGCATCTTCCTGTGGCCAGGACTCTCTTTCTCTATTTCTGAGGGGGCCTGGACTTCAGATTTCCATGCTTATCACGCTGTTTCTTCTGTCACCATTTTCTCATGGCACATGCTAGACGGGCCCCCCCGAACAGACAGGAAGGACTGTACAGCTCCTTTTAACCAGGAGCCAGTCACCTATTCTATCTAACCCACGGAGGATCAAGCGCTATGTGGCTGTTAGCCTCATCCCTGAAGCTCTCATTAGCGATGTGAGCTTTGTCTGCTACCTGTAAGGATGCTGTTGTTTTCCACAGGGCGGTAGATGCAACACCTTGATTGAGTCTAATACGTAGTCACTTTAAAGGACATACGTATTTCGCTCATGTTGCATGGGGTTAGTACTGTTTTCATGGTTCCAGTATATTCCTCTTTACATTGTGAAACTTGATTTTTCCTAGGAGACTCTTCTTGCAGATCCTACAGTCTCATCCTGCCATTCCCTGACCTTCTGCACTTCATTCTGAGGGGATCTTGACTTCTTCCAATGACTCTTCAGGCTTTCTCATGAGGGAGAAGATGCTATAATGTCAGGTCAGGGGGCTATGAAGATTTTTCAGGATGCTTGCATCTTTGCATCCTCCTCAGGTTTCCAGTTCATTCTTGGAGTCTCTATGTTTTGTGTTTCCCTTTTCAGTGTTATTGGTCCTCAGGACAGTTCTTGTAGTTCTTCAGGAACTAAGGGACGTTCCACTTATTGCAAGGTGCCCGAGACGGGGCCATTGGGCAGGCTGAATCCCATTCTGCTGAATTAGTTTCTCGGGGTTACACATTTCTGCAGACAACCTGGGAGTATATTTACATTTTCTCTATGGACTCCGAATCGGCACTTGGTTTGCCTGCCTCTCTTGGAGCGGCGCTTTCGGTTTTGGCACATGCCATTTTGCCTACCCAAGGCTTCACAAACTTTTTAGGTGATGTGGGCAGTGGTACCGTTTTGGCGCTACCAGGCGATTCATCTAATTTCTTCTTGACTGCCTGCTTGATTCGGACGACTTCCAGTCGGGCTATTTGACTGACACGAAAAGGGTGATATCTTTTCCTCAGTTCTTTACACGTGCATCTTTGAATTTGCACAGCGCTCTTTTCTCCTGTACTATTTATAGGTATATCTGGGTGATGTTTTTATTCATATAGGAGATACATGTGTTTCTTTCTGGAGACTTGGGCGTGGGGTCTCGGTCTCAGATTGGTTTTCTTCTTCGCTTACCATGACCAAGAGTATGGGATTCTGTACAGTTTCTGGGATCCATATTGCTGACTCCACTGGGGACTTCGGCTTGCTTTCCCCTTCTTACGCTACAGCAGTCGCTTTTGTTCCGGTGGTTCCCGGTATCTCAGGGCACCAATTATTTGGTATGCTCCTCCTGCATCACTCTGTATGATTTGGTGGCTCAGCGCGATTTCTCTTTTCAAGGCATGCCTCGGTCTTTGCTGGACTATCTCATGACCACCGACCATCCCGGGCTGTCGGGTTGGGGTGCTCCGTGGCTTCCATCCTCAGCTCCTGGAGTCGGGTCTTCAGAGGCGACTCAGTACTTGTTCATTCTTCTGCTCTTGAGCAGGGTCAGGCTACCTTTCTGGAGCTTCAGATCATTCTTCCGGATTGCCGCTAAGGGTCCTTTTGGTCAGTATTAGGATGGGGGTATTTCTCTACTGCTTGGGCAGTAGGTGTTGTACTCATTGGCAGGTGAAGTTGTTCTGCTTCAATGGGTGGACTCTCATCTTCGTCTTCTGTTGGCAGATCCTTTTATGGATCAGGATAAGAGTTTGGATAGACTTTCTCTCCGCGGAATCGGAGCATGGCCCATTTCTTGTATGTGACAGTGTACAGCGCTGTGTACGCTCTGGAAAGTGTGCATGTTAGTAATAGTGTAATCTTCTGCATCCTGGATATTGAGATTTGTGGCTCAAGCGTTCTAGCTCTTTTTATGGACGTGAGATCTGCTTGACCTAGACCTCATGGCCTCGTCTCTCAATTCTAAGCTTCCTAGCTTCTTCGGGTGGCTCCTTTCTCGCTTCTGCCTTCTCTTTTTCAGTGTTTTCCGCTGGCTGATGATGGCTTGGATTTGCCACCTCGAGCTCGCTTTCCGGGCACAGTATTTGTAGAATCTCTGGATTGGCGACGCCATCCTTAATTTGCGGATTTGATGTGTCTTTCGACAGCTGGACTAAGAAGTTTCCTGGTATCTCCGGCTTTGCTCGCCTAGGGTCCGTTCAACATGGATATTTGTACTACTTTAGTATTACGACCTAGATTTTTTGAAAAATCTTGGCTGACGTGTAAGGGTTATGCGAAGCAGGTTGTTTCTTCTCTTATCCAGGTGCTACGGACGTCTTCTCCTGTGGCTTCTGCTTCCTTTTGGAGGTTTTTCCTTTCTTGGGTGCTTCTTAACGTTTGAACCACTCCAGAGTTCCTTTTTGGCACAGGTGTATTGCCGAGGGCTTAGCGTTCAATTCCCTTCAGCTTCTAGTGCCATTCTTGGCTTGTTACAAGGGCTAGGTATATTGCTCTTCGCTTACTTCTCAGCTTCATGTAGTTCAGGTCCTAAACAGAGTGCGGTATATTCAAGCGCCTCTTAGAAAGCCCGGTTTGGAGTACAATCTTCACGTACTTCTTCTCAGTTTACCGAAGGCTTCATTTCATCCTTGTCTTTTGGGACTCTAAAGGGCTGTGCCGTTGAACATGGGGTTTCTTGTGGCCATGCTTCAGCTTTGCAGTTTTCTATGTTGCAGGCCTTGTTCAACGGGGATTCCTATTTCTGATTTCCGAAATATGGGGTATCAGTTCGGATGGTACCATTATTTCTTTCTAGGGGGGTGTCATTCTTTCTTTTATGTCATGCTCGCTTTTCCTTCCTTCTTCCTGGGAGGAGAAATTGGGAGCAGTGCTTTTATTCACTGCATTTTTTGATATGTACGTAGCGTTCTCTGTGAGCTCGGTTTCTAACGACTTTTAGTTGTTTATATCTCCTTTTTGTATTCTTCAAGGGACGCCTCAAACGTTTGGCGGCGTCCGAAGCCTCCATCGCTCAATGGGTCCAGGAGGACATTCTTTATGCTTGCTTGCTGGCAAGGAAGCGGTTGGCGAAAGAATTTCATGGCCATTCCGCTGGAGCGATGGCTACTTCTTGGGCTCGGCCCAGAGGTTTTTTCCTTGGAGGAGATTTGTCTCGCGGCTAATTGGTCTTCCGAGAGTGCTTTCTCTCCGCATTTCTGCTTGGATGTGGGGGCGCATGCGGTAGGGGCGTTTTGTGCTTCGGTTGTTGCGGAGGCGGCGTTTGCTTCCCACCCAGATTGAGGATTGCTTTGCTACATCCCATTGGTCTCTGGATTCATCTGCTGCTGTTGCTAGGGAAGGAAAAATTATGTTCTTACCTGTTAATTTTCTTTCCCTTAGACGCAGCAGATGAATCCAGAGCCCCACCCTTTCTGGATATTGTCTCTCGGTTTTTTCTTTTGCAACTTTCGCAGTTTGTTATTATGGCAGGTTGTTTTCTGTATTATTGCATTTTGAGATGTGTTATGGGAAAGAAGTTTTTTACATGCTATGCCTATTGCTGGTTATGTGTGCTTGGGCAAGGAGCTATACTGATGAGACAGGAGGAGTGCCAGCCAATAGGACCATCTGTTAATCAGTTTCTCTATCTCCGCCTGCTGGTAGATGTGAGCTATCCCATTGGTCTCTGGATTCATCTGCTGTGTCTAAGGGAAAGAAAATTAACAGGTAAGAACATAATTTTTCCTTAGTTTTTGCTCGCACCTGTCCCAAGCCTTCCCTCTGGCACAGATTATTGGTCTCATGAACAGGGAGTTGCATTAGAGGGAAGTCTTAAGGCCATTATATTCTAGAGCAGGGCTAAGAGAGGCAGCTTTGTGGGCCACTTCCCTAAATGTGGCCAGCAGTTGATAGACAAAAGTCCAGCAACTCCTTTAATCACATGGTCATGCCATGCAGAAGGACGGACATATTACATTTTATTGCACATTGCAGTGTTCCCTCTAAGCGGGCGGGTGTTGTGAGCAAACTTTTTTCACTGTGAGCTAAAAATATCGGGCGCCAGCAAGTTATGAGCCAAATAAATATGTTGTCAAGGCATCAGGCCAGCTTAAGTTCCAGGCCAGTTATGGAACTGAATTTAAGATTTGTAGGTTCATGGGGACATACTCTAGTCCGTATAGTGTAACAGGAAAATTTACAAAGGGAAACTCTCTAAGGCATAAAGAACACATGGGATTTGCTTATGAAACTGATATGTATTCTCAGCCACATAAACTTCAGCCCTGTCTCTTTTCGGCCAGGTGATATTAACTATTCTATTTCAAGCATGAGTAGGTTTCATTGCAGATGGAAGGGCTATTTTACTAATCATTTAACCTGTCTTAACTGTTTAGATACAAGGATCCAATGCTGGTAGAGCTATCCTCCCTATTTAACCCGATTAGTATCTGGCCCCAAACTGTTGTCAAGTACCAGCCAGACTCCACTGAAGAACACAGTATACATAGGCAGCGGAACGCTTTTTTGTTTGGGAGGCCCAAAAGCTGCACCTTAGACCCCTACCCCAGACCTGTCCAAGCTCCTCCCTTGACCTCACCCCCATAATAATAGCACTAATTGTATACACCATTTCTTCCATTCATTTTTCATAGACATACAATATAATCTTATTAATAATACACAATGGTAATCACAAAATTAAACTACACAAAGTGCACTCTTTTTTTTCTCCCCACCACTGCACAGCATTTCTTCCTCTCTACTCCACCCCCCATGTGCAATGTCTTCCTCTCTCTCTCTCTCATTCCTTCCCTTGCTGCAAAGGGAGTGGGGAAAGCTTGTCACCCCTTTCCCTCACCCCTCCATTATCTTACTATTTTCTTCCCCCTTTATTTATCTCCTTCCATCCAGTATGTGTTCTTTCCCCACTTCCATTCAGCATCTGCTCTCCCCTCTCAACTGACATCCATCTGCCTTCTGCTCTCTCTCCCTTCTTCTCACTTCCATCATCTGTCCCCTTCTCTCTCTCATCTCCTCCATTCCATCATCTGCTCCTTCTCTCTCCCCCCCTCCAACTTCCATTATCTGCCCCCTTCCCCTTACCTTTGCGGGTCACTTTCTTTCCCCTGAGGTGGCTTATGTCAGAGGGGAAGCTTTGGCCGAGCAGAACCGCTTGCAAGGAACAGTGGAACTTACTTGATTGATGTCGATGCTGGGGCCCGTTGCCGTTTGAAGAAGAAAAAAAAAAAAGGTGGAAAAAAGGGACCTGCAAAGGCGAGAGGAAGGGAAACCTTCAGGACAGCTGCTCTTTGCCCTCCTTCAGTGGGCCAAGAATCCAGACCAGCAGCGGCAGCTCTGTATATTTTTAACTTCGGCACAGAGCTGCCCCTAATCAATAGTTTAGCGCGGTTTCATGAAGCAGCTTCGGGGCCTTTGCTAGGCCGGCCCACATCGCATCATCGAAGCGGGCCGGCATAGCAAAGGCCCCGAAGCTGCCTCATGAAACCGCGCTAAACTATTGATTAGGGGCAGCTCTGTGCCGAAGTTAAAAATATACAGAGCTGCCACTGCTGGTCTGGAGGTGCGGAGACAAGGCAGGAGGCAAACGCGGTGGAAGGCAGGAGTCCCGGCGAAGGCAGGAGTCCAGGCACCGCGACTGCAACAGGAAGTTGCAAGTCAGCTGACGCCGGCCTTTCGTTGCGGCGGGGACCGAATCCTTCGCAGACCGGCAAGATTTTTTTGCGGACCGGCGGTTGAAGAACTGTGCTCTACACTGTGTGCGCTGTGACGATAAACTTGTGCGCTGCGAGGTAATATTTTGTGCGCCAGCGCACGCCAGCGCAGCTTAGCGGGAACACTGAGCCACAGGTGGCAAACATTTTCTTACAAAAAGTGAATAAAGAGCATTGCTACAGACTATATCAAATATACTGTATTTGGAAAGTTCCAGTGAGAATTTTTCATGCACTAAGACTCAGGGGTGTCCAACCTTTTGGCTTCCCTGGGCTGCATTGGCCAAAAAAAATGTTTCTGGGAGTGCGCAAACGCTGCAGCAAGACATAGGAGGGAGCTGGCAAGACAGTAAACACCTGGGGGCAGCAGAGGAAAACACTGCATCACCCTCGACCGGGGCCGCAGGTTGGACACCCCTGCACTAGGTAGTTCAGTCATCTCTAAAGGATAAATAGCAAACTAAAAATCAAGAGAGTTCATTTGATTCTAACTATATAATTTGTGTATTACCTGTGTATTTGCAAGAATTGTTACTGTGTGAATAGGAAGGAAACTATAAAAATAATGTTGGTTCCTTTTGCAAAAGCAATTGTATTATGTGTGCTTCTATTTTAACTTTACTATAGAAATTGGCAGGAGGGCTGGCTGTGTTTTTGTGTTTTCAGCATATCATTTTTGTTCAAAATTTTTATCTTTTCACTGTATCAGTTATTTGTGGCACAAGGACAGAAAAGACTGTTGATGAAATTTTGTCAACAGTCTTTTCTGTCCTTGTGGTATGAATGAATCCCTTCTGCCTAACATTATTTACAATACGTGTTGAATTTAAACTTTTGTGATTAAATACGATTGTACCTCTTGATATATTCAGTCATTTGTGGGCCATAATAGAAAAGCAAGCCAGCAGCTTCAAAAATTTCCCAGAGCAGTCTTTACCATATATTTGTCATAGAATATTACGGAGCATATTGCTACTATCTCCTGTCTGTGTTACAAATCAATATTTGGCCTAGCCCCCACTTACCTGGTTTCCCACTTCAATCTGGCAAGTTATCTTAGGCCCACACGAAGAATACATCTGTTCTCCTATCCGACTATAAAAGCCTGCCACTACAAAAGATTCTTGGACAGAACTCTTGCCTTCCAGGCAGGCAAATGGAACGATTGGCTTAGTAACATTTTCGCGCTCTCATCATCCTACTTCAATTTTAGAAAACTGTTAAAAACGAGCTTGTTCAATCGATTTGTTAACTAAGAATCTACTCAGCTCTGCTTACTCAACCAGTAACCCTAATGAACTACAGTGGCACCTTGGATTACGAGCTTAATCCGTTCCAGGAGCATGCTCGTAATCCAAAATGCTCGTATATCAAAGCAAGTTTCCCCATAGGAAGTAAGGGAAACTTGCTTTGATATGTTCCCACCCCAAACCTTCCCCCCCCACGAGAACCAGCATTGCTCCCCCCTAAGGCCCCCCCCCCACGAACGGGCACCCTCCCCCCCGCAATCCGGCACCCCCCCCCGCCGCCATCATGCACCCTCCCCCCCGCCGCCATCGGGCACCCCCCGCCGCCACCTGAGATCCCCCAACCCACCCGAACCCTCTTCTTACTTCCCTCTGCATCGGCATCGCCGGCATCAGCATGTCCTGTGGCCGAAAATCTTCTTCCTGTGCCGGGCCTTGAGCATGCGCGCATGCTCAAAGCCCGGCACAGGAAGAAGATTTTCAGGCACAGGACATGCTGATGCCGGCGATGCCAATGCGCGCATGCTCAAGGCCTGTGAACTCTCAGGCCTTGAGCATGCGCACATGCTCAAAGCCCGGCACAGGAAGAAGATTTTCAGGCACAGGACATGCTGATGCCGGCGATGCCAATGCGCGCATGCTCAAGGCCTGTGAACTCTCAGGCCTTGAGCATGCGCACATGCTCAAAGCCCGGCACAGGAAGAAGATTTTCGGGCACAGGACATGCTGATGCCGGTGATGCCGATGCGGAGGGAAGTAAGAAGAGGGTTCGGGTGGGTTGGGGGATCTCAGGTGGCGGCGGGGGGTGCCTGATGGGGAGGGTGCATGATGGCGGCGGGGGGGGGGGGTGCCGGATCGCGTGGGGGAGGGTGCCGGTTCTCAGGGGGGGGGCGCTCGTACAGCGAGGCAAGCTCGGTTTACGAGGCACCAAATTTGCGAATGTTTTGCTCGTCTTTCAAAACACTCGCAAACCAGTGCACTCGTAAACCGAGGTACCACTGTATATAGCTTTCATATTCCTTCATTATGTAAGATTGTATTGCTGTCTTTGAGTGTAACCTCTTCGCTGACTTTGACTGTAACCTCTTCGCTGATTGTCCAGCACTTCTTGCTGTAAACCGCCTCAAACTTCTATGGCTTTGGTGGTATATAAGAATAAAATTATTATTATTTATTATTATTATTATCTGGGTAAAGGGATAACATCTTAGCATGCAACTTTTAGATTAATACTGTGTTTCCCCTAAAATAAGACACTGTCTTATATTAATTTTGGGCCCAAAAAAAGCACTAGGTCTTATTTTCGGGGGAACAATGCCCAATCACAAACCCACAACATCTTTCTAATAATAATTTTCAGAGTGCTAACAAATTTTTCCATTTTCATAATGTAAAAAATGTAAGAATTTGACCAGATTTAAGCCGGAACTTTTTTCAACTCGTATCAGTTTACATGTATCAATCAGTAATATATTAAAATCATCTTAAATGATTTTTTGTATCAATACTTCTAACTGGAATGGACATTTAACAATAGTAATTCGATGCAATATTTGGCTCCTGGCACTATCTCATTTTTGCCAATAACAATGTCAATGCCGGGAAAGCCAAACCCTCCTCCTGCCAACCCTTCCATCTTTCCCTTCCCACGCTGATCGCGAGACCGACATACCATTACAGTACCTTCAACAGCAGAGTCATGGCAGTAATCTAAACGGGCTGCTTTGGGCCTGCTCCCGCCAGGGTGTTTAGAGTGCCACTTTGCTGATGACATCTTTACTTAAACATCTCTCCTGTTTCAACTTGTATCTTGGTACTGCCACTTGGCATATACCTCCAGTACCTTGGAAGGAGTCCAAATGTTCTAGGTGATTGTATCTCTAATACTTCCTTACATGCCCACCCAAGGCAGTTTCCCAAGGCCATCCCCCAATCTTGAATAAATACTTCATAGAGTTTATAGATTTACAAGTACTAATTTGATCCCATTGCTCTGTATATTCCAGATGCTACCCAAAAATCAAGTTAAATAACTTCTATTAAATAGCTTCTATATTTCTCAGTCTGATTTCACACATACTTTGTAAAGAGAAACTACTTTCTCCATATCTGCAGTTGTTCGACTTAAAGTGGATCTTGTTTCTCTTGAAACCTTTATCAATGACATAGGACACATTGTTTAAATACAGGGATTGACAACCATGGTCCTTGATGGCCACAACCCAGTCAGGTTTTCAAGATTTCTACAATGACTATGCATTACATCTATCACCATACAATAGAAGTAGGACATGCAAATCAATCTTATACATATTCATTGTAAAAAAAATCTTGAAAACCTGACTAATTGTGGCCTTCAAAGACAATGGTTACCTATCCCTGTATTAACATCTGATTAAAGCCTTCTTTGAACCTATGGATTCTTAAGAACTCTAGTACTTGTCACAGAAGATTTCATTTCTGGTGATTGTCATGTTAGTCTCTAGAGAAGTGAGCTCTAAGTTAGGGTAGCTGTTCTGTCCTCGTATTCATGTGAACAGAGTACTGTTTAAGATGTAAATAATGTACACTGTTTTGAGCTTAGTAAGAGGAGCCTCCAGCTCTCAGTGTGTAAAGCTGCAGCGCAGAGGGCTTATCTTGGATGTGTAAACAGTGAGTGTGTGTCTTTGAGCCAAACACCCAGAGTGCACGGGGAAGCAAGTGACTGTAGTCTTTCTCTCTCTCCTTTTCTGTGAAGAGACAGGCTCCATCTTTAGCCATCACAACACTGTAGAGAAAGCATAGAGAGGGCATTGTTTCCCTAATCTGTTTCGACACTTTGAATTTGCGAGCCTCCCAACATGAAATTGTTAGTAGAAATACAGCTTGTGAAAGAAGCTAAGTACATATTACCTCTAGCACAGGGTCTGTACTGAAAAATATTCCTGGCTTTTCCTATATCTAGGATGTGCCAGTAGAAGTGTTGATTTTGTGAGAGAAATTGCGTTGAGATCTGCAGAATAGTGAGTGTATTTATGCTTTGTTTTAAGTTTGATATTAAAGAAATTCTGCTCTGCTCCCATCTAAAATTTGTGTTTAAGATGGCATCAGATTTCCATCTGAATCAGTCTTTGGTCCGTTGGTAGCGTGACTGAAGTAAACACACCCGGCGACCCGGAAGTTTCTTTCTGATACTGCTTTCTGCCTATGTGGGCACTGGAAGCAGTAGCAGAGGAGGAGCTTATGGGTCGCAGAAAGCAGTGTGTTTACTTCAATCACACTGCTGATGGCCCAAAGAGTTACAGCAGCACCGGGTAAACAAGCACCAGATCGTGTGCGAGATGCTTAGGGGGTACTAGATTTCCGGTTCCCCCAGATAAAAGTTATAAAGTTAAGTCTCCCAGACTCCCGCCACATTCCTCAAAAAGAGGACAGGTCCAGGGAAACCTGGACATCTGGTAATTCTAGCCCTAATGAATATTCATGGAGCAGATTTGCATACCTGTTGCTTCTGTTATATGCAAATCTGTCTCATGCATATTCATTAAACATCACACACAAAAAGCTAATCACATGATCTTTAACAAATTATTAAATTTTTTAAATATTTCATATAAATACTATCTATAATCCAAATCACATCACAATACATACAAATATCACATACACAGAGCCTACCAGTTCATTCAACCCATCTAAAAATTGTCATTTGTGCAATTTCATTAAATGTTCACCTGTATAAACGGGTATAGCAGTAACCAGTATAAGTTGCGCTTGACATTTCTTTGTTGCCTCTACTCATAAATCACTTTGGTTTCCATGTGTCCAGTTCTCTATTGTCCCACAATGCCACAAACTTTCCAGATTGTCCCCAATAATCAAGCTTTAATAATCAAGATTTAATAATTTGCTAAAGATCCACTGATTTTAGAGAATTTAACAGATTTTTTAAGAGTCTATTCAGGATGATATATCTACTCGTTCAGCCCTTCTAGACTCCTTTTCTTCTGAAGGAGATAAAATAGTTAATTTGAAATATTACTTTAAGAAGAAAGATTTCCTGTTTTGTAGATGGAAGCTTCATATTTTTCCTGATATATCAAAGGCTAAACATACTAAAGCAGTTTCTGCAATTTAAGGTTAGAGTATTGGCTGTTAGTGCTATTTTTTTTAATTTTTTAATTCCCATCTAAATGTTTGGTTAATTTTGCTGATAGGAACCTATGTCTTCTTTGAGCCAGATCAGTTGGAAAGACTATTATTAGAGAAGAAAGTTGAGTTATGTCATAATAGAAGAGACTTTAATTTTAGATCGCCTTTAATATTTAGCCAGGTTGAAATGACTGTCTTGATTGCTTAATTCTATGTTGTTTCTTTTCTATATCCTATCCTCTTCCATGATGTGGACTAGATTGTTTTCCTGGTATCTTTGTGTGTATCTTGCAATTTGAAATAAAAATAATAATATAAAAAGAGAGTGTTAAAAAAAAAGATTTTAAAATGGTCAGAAAACAGAATGACTGTTTAATGCTTCCTCCTTTCTAACCAAACAGCACCTACCCCTCACCGAAGGCCCGAGAAAAAAAACAAAAAAGGGTGCATTTTGCTAAAGATTAGCACATATTTTCTGCAACAGTGCCCTTAAGAATAAATGGGTCCTGTGGCAGATAATTTGCAATAATATTTAATAAAGGAGCCCCTTAATCTTAAGAGCAACTTTAAACTGATGTGAGTTATAATTGGAAATATTTAGGGAGTAAATTCTAGAGGAGCAGTACTTTAAAATATAAAAAGCAGCTTCTCATATAGAATCAAAGTGTGCCTGAGAAGGGGGAGGAATGTTTAAAAGTTTATCATTTGTTAAATACAGAAAGTGAGGCAGTCACTTGTTAGGATGAACTGACTGAAAAAAAATTTGAGAAATGTGATATTTTCTTTTAAGTACCAAACTCTCCACAATGCCACTCTATGAACATATTGTAGTCACCAAATATGCCCCCTTTTTGTATCCAGGCCAGAGCCTCAGCAGAAAGCTCCATCTGTACCCCCTCCTCCACCTCCACCTCCACCACCACCACCACCTTTGCCTCTGCCTGAGACAACACCAGCGGAACCAGAAGAGGAAATTCTAGGATCTGATGATGAGGAACAAGAAGACCCTGCAGACTATTGTAAAGGTTTGTGAAGTTCATTGCAGTGCCTCCTAGGGTACTCTGCTGGGATGTCTGTGTGGTCAGTTTACAAAAAATACTGGCCTCTCCTACATCCCGGTGGCTTGTTTTTTTGTGGGGGGTTTTGGACATGATTTTTTTCTGAAAATGGTTAAAAAAGATAATACGTACTGAGCACAAGCACATCCGAGAAATTACCATTTTGGAAACAAAAAGATAGACTTTTTTCTGTTTCAAAAATGGTCATGTTCACTACTGCATTTTTGTTTGTGTTTCGCAAAATTTCCAAACTCGTATTTGGACATCAAATTGAAAATACCCCTCTATATTTTTTTTGAGATGCGATGACCAGAATTCCTATGAGTGCTAGAGCATTTAGCGCCCCAGGCCACAGTAGAAACCTCTATTGCGGCTTAGTAAAAGAGGGCCAATGTTTAAATACATAAATAAGCAGATTCTAAAAAAATGTATAAAATCTGTTGAAAGCATAATTTAAAAAATGACGATAATCAGCCTTCAATAAGGAATCACATTTAGAAAAAAGCTATCCTGTTTGTAGTGCATTGAAAGGGTTAGAAGGGCCACTATTTAAATTGCCTCAAAATACAATGATACCTGCAGACCTGCAGACAAAAATAATAAATACTTATATACAAATATAACAAAATATATATATGTACAATCACCAGATAAAACATAAGTATAATTCCTGCATTTAGTTGAACCCATGAAACCAATGCACATTGCCATCTGATGGGTTGGAGAGTACAGTTTGTACTATATTTTAATTATATACATTGGTGGTTATTTTTCTACATTTTAATATCATTGTTTCTTTACAGGTTTTATCTTTTTACAGATTTTTTTTGTAGTTTTTTTTATTGGTCAGTTCATTTTAGTTCCCTTCAATAAACCTAGGTCAGTTGGCCTTTCTTCCTCTTTTTTCTAGTCTTTTTCCTTATTCGCTCTTTACCCCTTTTCTCCCTCCTTCTTTTCCCTTCTCCTGCTTTTCTGATTGGCGGCGCATCAATTTTCATTTTTTTCTTTTTTTTTTAAATAAGAACTTTGCAGCTCTTCATGCATGCATACCAGTAAATTCCCAGAGGATCTCGGGCAAAATTGAAGGGAGATAGATTCAGAACAAATGCCAGGAAGTTCTTCTTCACTCAAAGGGTGGTGGACACCTGGAATGCACTTCCGGAGGATGTAGTAAAGCAGAGTACGATTTTGGGTTTCAAAATGGGACTGGACAAATTCCTGAAGGAAAAGGGGATTGAAGGGTATAATTAGAGGGGTACTATACAGTACAAATGCTTTAGAGTAATAGATCACCTACAGGTCATTGACCTGGGGGGGCCACTGTGGGAGCGGACTGCTGGGCATGATGGACCTACGGTCTGACTCAGCAGAGGCGATTCTTATGTCTCCTATTATAAAAAACCCAAAGGAGTCCGTTTCCTTGATGGCCAACATACTATTCTTTCTTAAATTAATGGAAGGTCTGGTTAACATCGACCTCACAAAATACTGAGAGAAGTTCACATCCTACATGATTCCCAATCTGGCTTCCGAACAAATTACAGCACCGAAATAGTTTTGGCCTCTATAACTGACTATTTTTTCCATCTGTTTTCCCAGGGAAAAAGCGCACTGGTACTGCAGTTCGATTTGAGCAGTGCCTTCGACCTTGTCGATCATGACCTCCTGCTTAGGTGCCTTGATTCCATCGGCATTTCCGGACAGATACTAAATTGGTTCACTGGTTTCCTAAAAAAATGCATTTACCAGGTCTACAGCGAAGGAGCCTGCTCTCAAGCCTTGTCCAATTCCTGAGGAGTGCCACAGGGCTCCCTACTCTCCCCCTCACTCTTCAATATCTATATGGCATCACAGGGAAATATGCTATCTGATCTAAAACTAAAATCGTACGTATACGTGGATGATTTAACGATTATTATTCCCATAACCTCATTGACCCAAGAGACAGAACAACTCATCTCATCTGTCCTTACCAGGGTTGAACATTGGACTATGCACTCCAAACTAAATCCTGAAAAACCCAAGATTTTCTTGGCAAGTCCCAGTAACAAGATCGTGAACACCTCCTTGAGACTAAACGGATCAGACTACCCAATTAATCCCACAACCAAAATCCTTGGCGTCACCCTGGACCGAAGCCTGACATTTGAAGATCACACTAATGCTCAAGTCAAAAAATGCTTTCTCACTCTATGGAAACTTCATACCATTAAACAATACTTCGATTTCTTTTCCTTTCGACTGCTGGTTCAATCCCTGATTTTAAGTACCTTAGACTACTGCAACATTATATACTTGGGATCTCTCAAAAAAAACATCAAATGAATGAGAGTCGTCCAAAATGCTGCAATCCATCTCATTTATGGCCTCAAGAAATCAGACCATGTAAGCCCATATTACCTGTTTGCTTGCCTTTGCTTCAAAACCATGACAGGTTCATCCCCAACCTATCTGTCTCACCAATTCAAATTCCCAGGCACAACTAATACACGCTGTACCTACTTGTTCGCTTTTCCATCCCTAAAGGGCTGCATCTACAAGAGATACCTCGACAGAGCACTATCATTCCAAGCAGGCAAATGGAATAAATGTTTAACCAACTTCATCTCAAATGCACTCTCAAAACGTTTAGAAAGTCAATAAAAACCTATCTCTTTGACAAATTTCTCTGACCCCACCTCAACCTGATGCACTCCTAATATAATTCCAGATAAACCTGACTAAACTTAACAAGCCAATATAAATTTGAAAGTTTGCTGTAATGTTGCTATCTATATACAGTCTCTTCCATTGAAAACCGCATAGAACTGTTTGTGGTATGGCGGTAAATAAAAATAAAGTTATTATTATTATAAGAATTGCCATACTGGGACAGACTGAAGGTGCATCAAGCCCAGTATCCTGTTTCCAACAGTGAACAACCCAGGTTCCAAGTACCTAGCTAGATCCCAAGTAATAAAATGGATTTTATGCTGCTTATCCTAGGAATAAGCAGTGGATTTCCCCAAGCCATCTCAATAATGGCCTATGGAATTCTCTTTTAGGAATTTAACCAAACCTTTTTTAAACCCTGCTAAGCTAGCTAATGTCACCACATTCTCCAGCAACGAATTCCAGAGTGTAACTACATGTTGTTTGAAGAAATATTTTCTCCAGTTTGTTTTAATCTACTACTTAGTAGCTTCATTGCATGCCCCCTGTTCCTAGTATTTTTGGCAAGAATTAACAATCTTTTAAAACATTTTTATACTTATTATATGCACACTCATTTTTTATATTTTATTTAATTGTATCTTTATTATACATCTATCTTCGATTATCGTTTGGGTTTAATAAAATTGCCATAAGTAATATGCCTTCTGTTAAATCCCTCTGGAGTCAATACGATAGGTGTTTTATCTCAACCGTAAACCATGTTTTGAAGAAATCACACTTTTTTCCCTCTGATCCTACCACATGGCTGCGGAGCACAGATCTACCATTTTTATATTTCTGCAAGCGAACCATGCAGAAGTCTTTTGGATCTGTTTGCTTTTTTTCTTATTTTCTCGTTTTAAGTTAATTTTTTCCTGTGGCTTTGGTGCCATGAGTCCCTTTTGGAGGGGTTCTCTGCCTGAGAAAAGAAGCAGTTTCTGGTTTTTTGGCGCAAAGAGAAGGTAAGAAATTTTTTTGAATGTTATCCATTCTTTATATGCATTTTTTCAGATAAATCTCATACATAGTATTATGGCATTACTCACCTGAAAGTTCTAGCATATTCCTGTTGTTTAATACTGCTTTTTTTTTTTATTTTGCTGTGAGTCAGAAATCTTGTATTTTTTTTTCTTTTGGAGTTTCTTTAAGCTATTAATGATTAGATCATTGTTAGAACTATCATCTCTCAACATCTTATCACATTCCCTGGTGATCTCACAACTCGACTCTTGTAACTCCTTATATCAAGACATAACCCAAAAAGAACGAAGGAGATTAAAAATCATTCAAAACACAGCAATAAAATTAATATATAAAGCTAAAAAATTTGACCATGTTACGCCCCTATTGATAAAATCACATTGGCTACCAATCACTCACTTATAAAATTCTACTGCTTACATTTAAAACAAAAATCTCACACACCCCGATTTTCATTGACAGACTGCTCACCTAGAATCCTTTGCTTCAGTAATCAACATCTCTTAAATATCCCTTCACTACGACATACATCCTATGACTCCATCAGAAAAAAATATTTCCTGTTACTGCACCAACCCTCTGGAACTCGTTACCCCTGAGAAGAGACCCATATTGACAGATTCAAAACAAACTTAAAAACATTTTTATTTAAAGACGCCTATAATATGTAACTTCACTCCACTGAATGATACGAATGAAGGAAGAGCATCTCACCCATCCCCTTATGTACTAACCATATATGCACCATCTTAATTGTGGTCATTGTTTAAATTTCCATGCTTTTACCTGATGTATTCTTTTATTGATTGTTATTATGTATTTTATATTCACCGATTGTATGCATTTTTCCCTTGTTGTGAACCGCTTTGCACTTTTGGTATAGCGGTATACAAAAAATAAATTATTATTATTTTCATATTACACATTGTGCTTCTCCCCCTTCCCTGCTCGTTTCTCTGAGTCCTGTTATTGTTCATTCTTAATTATGTTCCCCCTAAATTTTAGAAATTTTGTAATGTAATCATGTCAACTGCTTAGACAATTTTTTAGGCGGTATATCAAATTTTAAATAAAACTTGGAAACATGGTTATATCTTTTTGGTATACAAGTAACATTTTTCCATAAATTTAGACTGCTAGTTGGTTGGATTTAAACATTTTCCATAGATTCAGACTGCATTAAGGGCCCCTTTTACAAAGCCATAGTAGTAATTCTTTCAAGGCAAATCACTGAAGCTCATTCAGTTCCTATGGGCTTCGGCTTATTTGCCATGGGAGAATCACTACCACGACTTTGTAAAAAGAGCCCTAAATTAACTATTTTTCTGTACTTTGTATTTTCTGTGTTGCTCATGTGGCAGTATTTCTTTCTGTTCTTTCTGCTTTCATATTGCTTGGCTTTTAAATCATATGGTTTCTTTGACAGCTTTTAACATGATGTATAAATCTATGATTTTCAAGTTTCTTTTAAACATAAACCAGGCTTGGTTATGGGTTTTAAACCTCTTTTACAGTTTCATGGGTTCAACTAAATGCAGGAACTATTCTTATGTTTTATCTAGTGGTTGTAGATTATTCAAGTAACAGGTAAATGTACTTCAATTTATTGATCAATGGACCCAACACTAGCCATGTTTTGGCATCCCTGCATAAAAATGATTGACAGATAATAAAACATATCATATGTAACCAAATAATTTAGCAAAAAAACTTCAATGGAATGCAAAATAGTGGAAACAATTATAAAGAAATAAAATTCTGGAACACATAAACATGATTTAATGGGACAGAGTCAGCATGGGTTCAACCAAGGGAGATCTTCCCGCACCAATTTCCTTGACTTCTTTGAAGGTGTGAATAAACATGTGGATAAAGGTAAGCTGATTGATGTGATGTATCTAGATTTTCAGAAAATTCCTCATAAGAGGTTCCTGAGAATATTAAAGTCAAGGGATAGGCAATGTTCAGTGTGGATTAGGACTTTGTTATCTATAGAAAACAGAGGGTAGGGTTAAATGGCTATTTTTCTCAATGGAGGAGGGTAACTAGGGGAGTGCCGCAGAGATCTGGGATTGGCACTATTTAACTTATTTATAAATGATCTGGAAATCAGAATGACGAATGAGGTGATTAAATTTGCAGATGTCACTAAACTGTTCAAAGTTATTAAAATGCATGCAGATTGTGAAAATTGCAGGCATATCTTAGGAAACTGGAAGACCTGGCATCCAAATGGCAGATGAAATTTAGCATGAACAAATGCAAAGTGATGCTCATTGGGAAGAATAACCCAAATTATAATTACCAGATGCTAGGATCCATGTTGAGGTTTAGCGCCCAATAAAAAGATCTGGTGCTAGGATCAAGATGGCGTCGGGAGCGGATGCCTGAACAAGCTGTGCTGCTTGTCTCACCTGGAGCCGCGTTGCGACTCTTTTCCGGCAGCGATATGGGGAAAAGAAATGGAATTCCCTGCCTTGTCCCTCCAGCAGTGGAATCCCCTCAACTGCTGGTCCAGATGACACTTACGAGCATCTTTGCTCGTTCGGGTGAAGTGACCCAAACTTCAGAGGGAAACCCAGAATCCTTGGGTGACCTCAGCACAGTGAGCCGGGCTTCGTTAAGCCCTGAGCTAAGGCTGGTTCCTCTCCAATCCGGAAGTACTCCAGTGCAGGGAATGTCTGGAGTCCGGCAACCACAAGAGGGAGAGCTCGACCCCAGCACAGGAGGGACATCCCTACTGAACTCTTCGGAAGAAGGTGGAGATGGGAAATCAGAAGTCTCCCTGCAGCAGAGAGGAGGTGGTGAGAGGTGCTTCGGGAGGAAATGTTATCAGCTTTGGGGAGATGAAGAAACCAGCGAAAATAGATATGGAGGCATTGTGGCAGGCCATATCAGTCATGGACTCCAACCTTAAATTGAGTCTTTCTACTATTAAAACAGACTATGGAACTGTCTTCTCCAAGGTGGAACAACAGGGGGTACTTCTAACTAATTTGAGTGAAAAGTTGGAGGAACAAGGAAATAATTTGAGTGAAGTAAAGAAGTTGCAAATGGAATTGGTTAAAAAGAGTTCTTATGTTTCTCGTAAGTTGGAGAATTTTGAAAATCAACTGAGGAAAAATAACTTAAGATTTTTGAATTTTCCAAAGTACCCTATTATATCACCAGTTGAGATGGCTAGAAAATATTTCTGTGAAACTGTAGCCATTCCATCAGAAAATTCACCTCCAATTGTTAGAGCTTATTATTTGAATATAAAGACGCCACAAGGGGAATCCACTCCTACAGAAATTCCTGTAGATAAAGCAGTGGACATGAATTTGTCTCCATTTCTGGAAAACTCCCTTGAGGTTGTCACCCAAAGAACTACCATGCTGTTAACTCTAGCCTTGGAGAGTGATAGAGAATTTATCCTTCGCTTGTATTTTCGTCATATAAATGATAAGTTTTTAGGCTCTAATGTTCAAGTGTTTCCAGATTTGGCTCAGAAAGCCCAGAGACGTAGGAAAGAGTTTTTGTCCTTGAGGCTAAGAACTCTTGCTTTGGGGGTTTCATTTCTTGTTAAATTTCCTGCAAAGTGTTATGTATCTTACCAAGATAAGAATTTTCTTTTCTTTGAGCCTAAACAACTTTTAGAATTTATTGAATCAAAAGAAAGGTTGGTAACCATGTCTAGTGATGTATTACCTACCATCTGGCTGTAATTCAGGAATCTAATGCTGTGACCTTAAGTTAATTTTTGTTATTTCTGATGGGAAGTTTATTTCTTTTCTTGATCCTCATTTTTGTGGACTAAATAAGAGATAGTTAATGTTTCCTTTATATGTTTTATTGAATATAATTTCTGGATCTGTAGCAATTTGCAAATGGAATGCTTGTATTAAAAATTGAAAATCTTATAAATAAATAAAATTTAAAAAATAATAAAAAAAAAGATCTGGTGTCATTGTGGACAGTATGCTGAAACCTTCTTCCCAATGTGGGACAGCGGCCCAAAAAAGCAAACAAGATGCTAGGAATTATTTAAAAAGGAATGGTTAACAAGACTAAGAATGTTATAATGCCTCGTATCGCTCCATGATGCAACCACACCTTAACTAATGCATTCAGTTCTGGTTTCCTTATCTCGAGAAAGATATAGCAGAGCTAGAAAAGGTTCAAAGAAGAGTGATTAAGATGATAAAGGGGATGAAACTCTTCTCATATGAGGAAAGACTAAAAAGATTAGGGCTCTTCAGCTTGGAAAAGAGACAGCTGAGGGGGAGATATGATTGAAGTCTACAAAATCCTGAGTGGTGTAGAATAGGTACAAGTAAAAGCAGACAGTGTGATTATAAAAATATTTTTTTGATCCATATCAAACAGACTGTTTTCATCTATGCAGTACAACTGTGGAGAAAATTTACACTCATTTTGAACTTGACAGAATTTGAAAGAATGGGAGTTTCATTTTATATAGAGTTACAGAGTAAAACATCTATTCAAATAGAGCGCTGTAATCTAGTTTGTTTGAGACTTATATTGGAGAACTTTAACCATGATAAAATTGGGGGCAGTGGAGGTTTTTAAGCCTATGATGGCTCTTCCCTTTCAAGTATAGCCTGCAAGTTTATTAGCTGGCGGCATGTGGGGATCTGAGGCTTTTCCCTTCTTTTAGTAAAATATATAGTTTCATAGAAGACATGACACAGCAAAAAAGCAGTTAAAGAGTGAAATGGAATAGAAATTAAATTAATGAATTGAGTAATTCAAGATAAGTTTTTTCATGATCTGGTCCTTTCACGGAGGAGGAATCCTGGTGAAGCAAGAGATATGAATTAAAAAATTTTGAGATGCCACTGCTTCCCCTGTATTGGTAGCATGGACTGTTGCTACTGTTTGGGTTTTTGCCAGGTACTAGTAACCTGGATTGACCACCGAGAAGACAGGCTACTGGGCTAAATGGACCATTAGTCTGGCCCAGTAAGGTTATTCTTATGTTCTTATTACCTGTCAATCATTTTTATGTATATATAATTTTATATAGACCCCTGATGCAGGCGGGGATACCGAAACATGTCCCATGTTGATGTCGAGTCTATCAATCAATAAATTGAAGTCCATTTACCTGAAACTTGAAGGCACTCTGCTTTTTTTGTTTCCTGTTTGATTTGTGTTCTGGATCCCTCTCTACTTTGGGTGGTTGTAGATTATTATCATTATTTATTTTTTTTAATTATGCTTGAATACTTTTCATAAATTTTTTAGGATCTGCTTATTTATTTAGGCATTGCTTTTGATTGTTGCTATTTGTTTTTTATTATTTTCATTTATATGATGATCCATAATTTTTTAGGCCCTTATGTACAGATTTCATTGATTCCTGAGTTAGGGATTATCCCTGCCAAAACACGGTGCTGTGTTGGGTCTTCTGGCTGTTTTTAGGAGTTTTCCTTTTCCACTGAGCCAGGGGTGGGGGGGATGACTTACAATTGTTACATAGGCCACCCCTTTTAACTAGGCTGCAGCCTATATCTGGGGACATACGGTACTCCATTCCTTTCCTAATAATTCATAATATTCTACTTGCTTTCTTATCCACTGCTGCACACTGAGCAGAGGGTTTCAAAGTATCAACGATGACACCTTTTCCTGGGTATTGATTCCTAATGGGGAACCTTGCATCATATAGCCTTCAACTTCAGAAGAGGGAATCGCCAAGCTTTCATACCATGCCAGAAATGGAGCCATTTATATTCATCAGGGTGAAGAGAAAATTTCATGCTAATCCAACCAAATTTAAATGGATAGTTAACCAGGGGAGATTCAGATTACAGCTAATTTTGGTGTTAAATTGTTTTTTGTTAAAATTTCATAGTCTTGAGAACAAGTATATATAAAACTTTCACACGTTAAATGATAATCTTTTTTAGCTTGCAATTTGTTGCAAAAATCCTGAAATGCAAAAACTGGTATAGTTTTATAGTTTCAGTGTGGTATTGCAATATTTATTGTTAAGAGATGTATCATTTTGTAAGGCATACACAATCATAATATAGGAAATCCCCTCTATACTTTCTATTTCCTTTAGGATATATTATCCATACTAAGGGGCTTCAGTACAAAAGACTAACCCCCCCTTTTATCAAGCAGCTTGATAAAAAGGGGAGGGGTTGAATTTGTTTTATTTATATGATTTGCTAATAGCAGATCAAAGCAAAACAGTTAAACAGCAGATTTGGTAGCTTTTGACAATTAAGCAAAGTATTCCAAATGCCAAAATTTACCATAAAAAGTCAATAGAAACTTGCATTATTTCAGTGATTCAATAATATATATCTTTTGTTTTAGTTCCAACTGTTTCTAATCATGTTTGAAAAGAATCCTGACTGTGTGTTACATTTCTCTCTCTCTTTAAAGGTGGTTATCATCCAGTAAAAATTGGAGATCTTTTTAATGGACGGTATCATGTTATTAGGAAACTAGGATGGGGACATTTCTCCACAGTCTGGTTGTGCTGGGATATGCAGTAAGATTTCTTTATTGATTAATTACCTTTCTTGATTTGCTTTCTTCTTGGCTTTTTAATAAAGCAAATTCAAAGCTGTGAAGTATCTAGGAAGAGTAGCCTTAGTGGTTAGAGCAGCAAGCTGAGAATCAGGGAAGCCAGACTTCAGATCCTGCATCCCGTAATGACCCTTTTTATGACCCTGGGCAAGTCACTTCACCCTCTTTTGTCTCAGGTACAACCTTGGGGGCCAGTGCAATAAAGTGTGCCAGCTTTTGCACACAATTTTGTAGATACCCCTTACAAAAACGATTTTTGCACAGAAACTCATTGCGCATAGGGTGATTTCTGCACATCTGATTTAAATTCATAGTAATAAAGATATTAGCTATTTAAATGCAGAGAAGTAACAGAAGACCAGGATAGTTTAGCAAGGGTTTTTGAACAGTAGAATTTTAGTGCATGGTCTGAGGAAGAATAAAAGAGTTGGCTCATCTTGCAAATCAGAGCTTCTGAGGATTTAAAATGCCTCACAACTTTTTTGGCCCTATTGACAACAAGGAGCTGAGTTGGGAAGTGTGTTGGTTTAAAAAAAAAAAAAAAAAAGCTGGATTCCAGTACTGTATTTGCTAAAATCATACCCAGAGTTGATTATACACATATCCATGCACATAATAGAATGCCATTTAGCGCATAAACAATAGTATTGCAAAAAATTGTGTTTGCAAATTAACATTCCAGCACACGTGTAGATGTACACTCATGGGATGGGATTTTGTAGCTCACACCTTATTTAATTGTTGCTCAAGGCGAGTTACAATACTGCAGGTATTATGTTGTCCATTGAGAGCTTACAGTCTCTAAGGCTCGATATTCAAAGTGATTTAACCAGGCAGTGCTGCCAAGTACCAGCTCTGACTTCTGTGACACTGCATGGTTAATGCTGAGTTAGTCCGGGGCTGTAGCTGGGGAGGAGCTAGCAATTATGCGAGTAGCTGCCATAATCAATGCAGGCAGATAAGATACAAAAGACAGTCTTCTTTTTGTCCGCTTAGCTATGCGAGTCATGTCATTGAAGATCATCTAGCACCCACATAACTTCTGGTTGGCAGCTGATCCAAGATACAGTGGTACCTCGGTTTATGAGTGTACCGGTTTGTGAGTGTTTTGCAAGACGAGCAAAACATTCGCAAAATCAGCGCCTCGGAAATCGAGCATGGCTCGATTTACGAGCGCCCCTCCCCCGCGATTTGGCACACTCCCCCCCCCCCCGTGATCCGGCACACACACACCCCCGCCGCGATTGGGCACTTCCCCCCCACCCCCCCGCCGCTGCTTACTGTCATCTGGGCACCGGCACCGGCATGTCCTGTGCGTTGGTGCTTGTGCCCGAAGATCGGCCTCCTCTTCTTGCTGGGCCTTGAGCATCTGCGCATGCTCAAGGCCTGCGAGTTCACAGAGAGTAGTGAGATTTGAACCAGCCTTTCCTTGGTCTTAATTCACTGCTCTAATCCTTAAGCTGTACCTTTATTCTCTTCAACTCCAAGTGCTGATAGAATTTCCTTGTTTGCCAAATAAAGCTGCCACTAGCTCAGACCCATGAGCATATACAACTGGCATGTTGCTGTACATTTTTTTATGCACAACCATATCATTTGTTTACTGTAAGACTGATGTAGAAAACTGTGCATTAAGGCACTGTTCAAAAGTTCAGTGCAGGGTTTCCTAACTTATGTTAAAGAAAAAAAAAAAAAAAAAGAACTTCCTAATTCAGGCATTGGTGCAATAAGGGTTCTGTTAGAACGCTGTGCAAAGTATTCTAATGCAAACACACAGAAAAAAAACGTTTTTACTCCTGATGCATGCAGCTTGCCTCAGCATTAAAAAGTGTGTTCTGCCAGAAAAAGAACAGCCCATAATCCCACAATAGCAGCCCTTTACTGCACCAAAAGTAAAATATCTCCCATCCTATCAGCGCTTTATTAGAGATCGTCTCACACACTGACAGGAAGGGAGACTTATACTAAAAATTTCAATTAAAAAGAAATTACATTACCAAAAACAAAACCTAACCCTAACCCCCCCCCCCCCCCGAATCCAGGGTGTACATGTCTTAGTAAATATAATAAACTCTGCCTTAATTATGGAAAAAAGAGCTATGGACTCTATCTGGATGCACAACTAGGGGTCAAGATATATCATTATGGGAGGTGGCAGTGCAAGAGGCAGAAGCAAGTGGGTATCACTTCTGCCTCCAGTGTTAAGAAGTACAGTCCGTTCTCATTAATTCATCCTTTCTTGATGCACAATTTTGCATATCTGCGGTTGCATATTACTAATATTATCCATTCACGCTACTGTGTTCATGTATTTGTACTGGCTCTTAAAAAAAACAGCTTTCTTTGCTTTCACTTTCAGCTCACGGTCAGGCATTTACTTCCAGATATGTCCCCCAAGTATCTGGAGAGTACAGGTACTCCAAGAGCCCTATTTTCCCAATAGGATCCATTATTTATTTTCCACAGTTTTGAGGCACAACATGTACTGCTGGAACCTAACCTCTATTTTCCCATAGACTCAGCGTTTCATTATTCATGATTTTGCGAATAATGGGAATGGACTGTATTTGGGAAGCTATGAGGAAAACCTTAAGCCAACAGGAGTTATCAAGGGGTCATGGAAGGAGGCCCACTTGAACTACCAATTATCTTGGGTCATTTGTTTCAGTGTTAAAGGAAGAGTGCAAACCTGTGCTAAGTTTTTCAATGCAATTTTTACTTCAGTATCTGTGTCTTGGTTTTGCTCAAGATATTCTCATACTAAAAATGGTTCTACATCAGAAATCTCAAGCAAACTGTTGTACAAACTCAGAGAAAAGTTTACTATATCAGCCCTGCAATAAGCAAATTGTATAGTAATAGGCCGTGTGCAACAGACGTACACTAGTATGACAGACACATTTACGCATGGTTAGAGTAGCAGCAGCTATATTGGATGTGCAAGAAATCTGTATCTGTGGGGGGATGGGGAGGGGTGGGTGGGGGGTAGGGGCTTCATTGTTGGGGGGTGGGGGTATGGTGGGTCCGGGGAGGACATAAGAGTCCAGTCCTCCGCGGGTGTTTGATGAAAATGTATCCCATGGTTGTTATTGCCGTTGTATTTACTGTTGCTTAATAAAATAGATTTGAACTAAAATTGTATCAGCACTCAGATTGGTTGATATAGAAAGGTATGTTAGTGCTGTGTGCTAAAGCTCCGTGCAGGGTTCCTTAATACACATGTAAAGCACAAATATTGCTCACTGATGCAAATTGAATGCAAATGATCCGTGAGCAACAAACATGCACTAATGTGGGAGAACAGACCAGGTGCATGCACACATGGGCCTGCGCTAGCAGCAGCTATATTGTGGCACTAAAGAAACATGTATTGGCACCAGAATTGCATGTGCATACATCTTGCAATACTATTTTATGCAGAACAACATCCAGCACATATACGAACATAGCCACCAGCTATGTGAGTGCTGTGAGTGCTAGAGCACCCCCAGTATTTTTTTTTTTTTTTTACAACACTGCTTAGACATCAGAGCTGAAATCTTCCCAATGTAGATCTGCAGGGGAAAGCAGGAAGTAAGGCTGTGACTCATTACCAACTGCTCCTACCTCCCCTTGCAGTCTACTGGTCAGACATTCCTTAGCCAACTAATAAACAGCAAAGGAGGCAGCACTAGTGGCTTAGGAGACACCATTTGTCAGTCAGTCCTTAGCCAACCGATAGGCTGTAGGGGAAATCAGGAGAGAAGATTGATGTCTCCTAAGTAGAGAATGACGCAGGGAAAAAAAATTTATCACCGTTCCCGCCACATCCCCGTGAGCTCAGTCCCCATCTCTGCAAACTCAGTCCCCGTCCCTGCCCCATTCCCGTGAGCTCAGACCCTGTCCTCGCCCCATTCCTGCGAGCTCAGTCCCTGTCCCTGCCCTGCAAGCTTGGTCCCTGTCCCCGCCCTGAAAACTGTCATATCCCACCCGCACAAGCCTCAAATAGTTAAGATTTTATACTGAACTTATTTTATTAAAGTATAAAAAGAGACTATTCTGTACAATTGTCATTTTATAAACACAAATAATACAGAGCAAGGATCAACAAAACCCCTGTCTCCCCTCCCTTTCACAAATATCCCCTCCACTATTGTGAAAACTGAACAAACCAAATTACTGCAGAATGCTACATAGAAAAATCAAGATTACAGAATACTTCAGTCTTACATGGCAGGACTAGTGTTAGAGGAGTGCAACTAGGGCAACTGCCCACTGGTCAGAGAGAGTGAGTCCTAAGCCAGCTGGAAGCTAAAAAAGCACAGCCTGGGCTTTGTGGTTCCCAATTATATCTAATACCAGCTCTAGCAGAATGCATATTTCAAATCTGATATATTCTAATCACAAAATATAAAATAAATTTTTTCCTACCTTTTGTTGTCTGGTAATATTATTCTTCAAATCACATTGGTCTCAGGTTTTGGTTTTGGTTTCCTTCGGTCTTCATCATGGCATGGCTGGCTCCTGATGGTAAAATAGGCACAAGAGAAGCTGGGGAGGAGATGCCGAGTCTGACATGGGCGCAATTTTTTTACCACATGAGCAAGACTTTTCACCACTTCCACGAGGCGGTGAAAGGTATTGTCCCCATTCCTGCAGTAAACCAGTTGCAAATGTCCCCATTACTGTGGATTTACTGCAGTGACAACTGTTTACTGCGGTAAATGGTCCCCGTGTCATTCTCTACTCCTAAGCAACTGGTTCTGCCTCTACCTGTAGCCTATTGGTTAGCTAAGGAATGTCTGAGCAATGAAATAATAGCAGGGAGCAAAAGAGAGCAGCAGTGTAGGTCAGACAGTTTTCCTGACTTTGGTCTATTATAAAGAGGGGAGAGTTCTGAGGGAGGCACTGGGAAAGGAATGAGGAAGAGATAGAGAAACAGGGAAAGGAAAGAGTACCGTATTTTCACGCATATAACGCGCGCGTTATACGCGTTTTTACCTACCGCGCATACCCCTCGCGCGTTATATGCGTGAGCGCGGTATACAAAAGTTTTAAAACATAGTTCCCACCCCGCCCGACGCCCGATTCACCCCCCCAGCAGGACCCGCTCGCACCCCCACCCCGAACGACCGCTCGCACGCGCTCCCACCCGCACCCGCATCCACGATCGGAGCAAGAGGGAGCCCAAGCCCTCTTGCCCGGCCGACTCCCCGACGTCCGATACATCCCCCCCCCCCCAGCAGGACCGCTCGCACCCCCACCCCGAACGACCGCTCGCACGCGCTCCCACCCGCACCCGCATCCACGATCGGAGCAAGAGGGAGCCCAAGCCCTCTTGCCCGGCCGACTCCCCGACGTCCGATACATCCCCCACCCCCCAGCAGGACCGCTCGCACCCCCGCCCCGAACGACCGCTCGCACGCGCTCCCACCCGCACCCGCATCCACGATCGGAGCAAGAGGGAGCCCAAGCCCTCTTGCCCGGCCGACTCCCCGACGTCCGATACATCCCCCCCCCCCAGCAGGACCGTTCGCACCCCCACCCCGAACGACCGCTCGCACGCGCTCCCACCCGCACCCGCATCCACGATCGGAGCAAGAGGGAGCCCAAGTCCTCTTGCCCGGTCGACTCCCCGACGTCCGATACATCCCCCCCCCCCCGGCAGGACCGCCGACTTCCCGACAATATCGGGCCAGAAGGGAGCCCAAACCCTCCTGGCCACGGCGACCCCCTAACCCCACCCCGCACTACATTACGGGCAGGAGGGATCCCAGGCCCTCCTGCCCTCGACGCAAACCCCCCTCCCCCCCAACGACCGCCCCCCCCCAAGAACCTCCGACCGCCCCCCAGCCGACCCGCGATCCCCCTGGCGACCCCCCCACCCCCCTTCCCCGTACCTTTGGTAGTTGGCCGGACAGACGGGAGCCAAACCCGCCTGTCCGGCAGGCAGCCAACGAAGGAATGAGGCCGGATTGGCCCATCCATCCTAAAGCTCCGCCTAGTGGTGGGGCCTAAGGCGCGTGGGCCAATCAGAATAGGCCCTGGAGCCTTAGGTCCCACCTGGGGGCGCGGCCTGAGGCACATGGTCGGGTTGGGCCCATGTGCCTCAGGCCGCGCCCCCAGGTGGGACCTAAGGCTCCAGGGCCTATTCTGATTGGCCCACGCGCCTTAGGCCCCACCAGTAGGCGGAGCTTTAGGATGGGTGGGCCAATCCGGCCTCATTCCTTCGTTGGCTGCCTGCCGGACAGGCGGGTTTGGCTCCCGTCTGTCCGGCCAACTACCAAAGGTACGGGGGAGGGGGGTGGGGGGGTCGTGGGGGTCGCCAGGGGGGTCGCGGGTCGGCTGGGGTGGCGGTCGGAGGTTCTTGGGGGGCGCGGTCGTTGGGGGGGAGGGGGGTTTGCGTCGAGGGCAGGAGGGCCTGGGATCCCTCCTGCCCGTAATGTAGTGCGGGGTGGGGTTAGGGGGTCGCCGTGGCCAGGAGGGTTTGGCTCCCTTCTGGCCCAACTACCAAAGGTACGGGGAAGGGGGGTGGGGGGGTCGCCAGGGGGGTCGCGGGTCGGCTGGGGGGGCGGTCGGAGGTTCTTGGGGGGTGCGGTCGTTGGGGGGAGGGGGGTTTGCGTCGAGGGCAGGAGGGCCTGGGATCCCTCCTGCCCGTAATGTAGTGCGGGGTGGGGTTAGGGGGTCGCCGTGGCCAGGAGGATTTGAGCTCCCTCCTGGCCCGATATTGTTGGGGAGTCGGCGGTCCTTCGGGGGGGAGGGATGTATCGGACGTCGGGGGGGGGCATCAGGCTTTCAGGATGGGGACAGACCTTCAAGGGGGGACAGTGCACGGAAGTCAGGGGGGGGTGAACGGAGAGTCGGGACAGCGCACGGAAAGTCAGGGCGGGCGAAAGGAGCGTCGGGCAGCATGCGCGGTATACCCGTGAGCGCGGTATACCAAAGTTTTTGTACATATCATCGTGATTTCTGCGCGCTATACCCGTGTGCGCGTTTTATACGGGTGCGCGTTATTTGCGTGAAAATACGGTACATAGGCACTGATAGGCTATGAGAGAAAAAATGCTGATGGAATTGATATGGACTGTGAAAGGGAGAACAGAGCTGAAGTGAATGTAAACTGAAGGAGGGAGTATAGGCGGTGATACCAGGACTGTAGAGTTGGAGTCAAAATTGGAAGTAATTTTTGGGTTACTGAAGTAGGATTTGGAGTTGGTGAAAATATGCCAACTCTGACTCCTAATAGAGTTTTCTAGTGCCATGGATGTGTCATTCTGGATGATCAGGTTATATCCCAGTGTTCACAAGCCTTGCAGAAGGAATCCCCTCTGGATTTTTTCTGAATCCCTCCTACTTCACAGAGTAATTAACAACTCCTTTCCTGTAACCAATCAGAGATCTAACTAGCCCAGCTGATAAGGAAAATATGATTCCTTGCTCACCATCCTTCAGATCAAGCCTCAGGGAAATGGAATCAGTCCTTTTCCTCGGCGTAGCACGTAGAATTTCTTCCAGTCAGCAAGAGTCCGTTATTTACTGAAGTGAGCTGTAAAGTCCGTCAGTAACAGTTCCTTATGTGAAATAAAACATATCTGTAAAGAGTGTCCTGTTTCTTCACTCTCTGAAAGAGAGCTAATCACAAGAGGTAACTTGTCAGGTCTTAATTATTAGAAGGTGTGCGTAGAGAAAAGATATGCATGGGTCCGAGCTCCCTCACATCCAAGCATAAAACTCTAGTAATTAATTAGACACCTTCTCCTTAGTTTTCATCAGATGACCTCTCAGGACCAATCCAGAAACAGAACTTGGATCAATAGCCTTTCTGTGTAAAGTCTCGTATAGGCCTCGAGAGAGAGGCACCTCCGTTAGATAAGAACAGCATAGAAGCAATGCCTCCCCCAAATTCACAAGGGCTGAGCATGTAGGCATAGTCAGATGTCCTTGACTGGAGAAACACATAGTTCTGGTGAACATACCCAGAATGCATCTGGCAGGCAGCAGGCAACAAAGATGATTGCTTCTTTTTCTCTTCTTGCATGGTTCATGCTGGAAAGATTTCTTGCAGATAATGGTTCATGCTGGAAAGATTGTTCAGGCTTTATGACGTCAGGGAGAGGCCTAACCTTCAGGTGTGAACAAGGAACCACCCCTACAGGGCAACTAGAAAAAGTAGACAAGGTGCCACCCGAAGACTTTTACTCGGGCAGATACTCCATATACTTTATCATGCCAAAGAAAGTCTCAGATGATTACATTACATTATATTAGTGATTTCTATTCCGCCTGTACCTTGCGGTTCTAAGCAGATTACATTAGAAGATGGCTGGACATATCCAGGAGAATTTCATAACAATGAAGAAAGCAGGTTTCAGGTTACAATAGTGAATAACATAACATTCAGGTTACAAAAGGGAATTACATAACGTTGAAGGAAGCAGGTTTCAGGCTACAAATGGAGGTTACATATTGAGGTTTCGGACGTTTTGAGACATTGAGGATACCTAACAAGCAGGTTGCAGTACTTTAAAAGAGATGTAAGATCCATTCTGGATCTTACATCAATGCAGCACTCAAGATTCCACATTTTCATTTGGAAACAGTTCATTCTGTCATTGTGGCGGTGGCTTTGAGGGAATTCCTAGCCTCTCTGGATCTGACAGAAACCTATTTGCATATTCCTGGACCACAGAAAATTCCTAAGGTTTCATGTTCTGGACAACCATTACCAATTTTTGGCCCTAACCTTTGGCCTAGCGACTGCTCCTTGCATTTTCACCAAAGTGATGGTGGTAAGGGCTGGCCAGCTGTGCAAGTTGGGATTATAAATTAATCCATACCTGGATGACTGGCTGATCAGGGCCCTGTTGTTCGCCAGGGGCCAGCAAGTGGTGTCTCAGGTGATCCGAATTCTGGAGAGCCTAGGTTGGATAGTACATTTCCAAAAGAGACATTTGAAGCCAACCCAATCCCTAGAATATCTGGGTGTCTTGTTCAACATGGCAGACAGCCATGTCTATTTTCCAAAGGTACACAGACAGAAGCTTTACTCTCAAATAACAAGCTTGCTAGCCAAACCAACTCCATCAGCGTGGCACTACCTTCAAGTGCCACAATAGCTGGGCAAAATCTCACATGTGTCCTCTGGGCAAAAGCTCACATGTGTCCTCTCAAAAATGTGTTCCTATCGCATTGGTCTCCTCAGATGGACTTTGTGCAGAGGTCCCTGCTCTGGCACTAATCAAGAAGGTGGACAGATTCTTCAGTTGAAGGACTGAGCCCGGAAATGCAAGTCTAGATGCTCTGGTTTAGCCATGGCCACGAGCTGTTGTATGTGTTCCCTCCGTGGCCTATGATAAGATAGATCCTCCCCAGGATTGCAAGCCATCAAAGAAGGATCATTCTCATGGCCGTGCAGACTGTGGTATGCAGATCTAGTGTGTCTTCAGACAGGTCCTGGTCTCAGATTGCAAGTGCAACCAGAACCTCTTTCTCAGGGACCAATTGTCAAAGAAGATCCGAATCACTTTGATCTTACGGCGTGGCTCTTTAGCGCTAGGTGTTAGCATGCAAGGGGTACTCGGAGGTAGTCAGTGTTGCTCTACTCGGGTCTAAAACGCAGACGACATTCTCTGCCTGTGCCAAGATTTGGGAATCTTTCCAGCACTGGTGCGTCCAGGAAAATGAGCCCTTCTCTGCTCCGTTCTCTATGGTGTTAGGTTTTCTCCAGGTTGGCCTTAACAAGGGATTCTCATGTTTAGGGCTCAAGACCACAAATCTATTTCATCCAGACATAGCTAGATTTCTAAAGGGAGCACTGCGTATCAGGCCTCCAGTAAAACCTCCATTACCTTCTTGGGATCTTAATGTGGTTTTGCAGGGCCTCAGCCAGTCTCCATATGAGACACTGAGGGATGCATCTTTGATGGACCTGACACTCAAAAACTGTTTTTCTGGTGGTCATTACTTCAGTGAGATGGGTCTCGGAGTTGCAGGCTCTTTCTTGCAGAGAGCCTTTTCCTTTAATTCACTGAAACTGGAGTCTCTTTGCGCATGATTTTTCCTTTCTGCCGATGGTGGTTTTTACATTCCATGTCAATCAGGAAGTCATATTTGCCAGCATTCCAGTCCATAGGTTCCAAGAAAAAGGACCGGATTCTGAGGAAGTTGGATGTTAAAAGGGTGCTTCTCCAATATCTTTAGGTTGTCAACAAGTTCAGGCTATCTGACCATCTTTTTGTGCTGACAAATCCAGCTACACACGGTGCATCGGCTTCCAAGGCTATGATTTCCAGATGGATCTGTAGAGTCACTTCATCAGCATACATTGTTTGTGGGAAACAGTCCCCTGTTTCTGTAAAGACACATTTGACTAGAAGTGTGGCTTCATCATGGGCTGAAGCTAGGGCAGTTTTCCCCAAGGAGATTTGTAGGGTGGCGACTTGGTCCACTCTGCACACATTTGCCAGGTTTTACAGAGTGGATGTGGCGGTAAGGGAGGACTCTGTCTTTGGGTCCTCAGGGGTCCTGCCCTAGATTTATGAGACTGGTTTTGTACATCTCGCTTGTCCAGAATGACACACCTATTGCATTAGGAAAAGAGATTAGGTTCTTACCTTGCTAATATCTTTTCTAGTAGATAGGTGTGTCATTCTGGACATTTATTTCCTGTGTCTGCCTACTGTCTCATTCTGAATGTTATTATCCAAGCTTCAAGGTTGGATGCTAGGCAGACCTTCAGGGTATGAAAAATAGTCTATTGCTAGGATACTTTGGGTGTTATTTGATCTCCATTAATATTTCTGTGTGGTTTGATTGTTTCACTGTTTTGATTTGTTCTATAGTTAACCTGTTATAATTTCAGAGCACAACAGACTTGTTCTTTGGGACTTTTCCCCGTAACCCCGTATACCTGCTTCACATCTGTTCTAGAATGGGTACTGGCCTGCTTTGGAACAAAATGTGGGGGGTAACAGAGCCCTTTGTGAAGTAGGAGGGATTCAGAGAAAATCCGGAGTGGATTTCTTCAGCAGGGCTCACTAGCACTAGGATATAGACCGCTTGTCCAGAATGACACACCTATTTACTAGAAAAGATATTGTCAAGGTAAGAACCTAATCTTTTTAAATTGTATGTCATGCAAATATTATAATGCTTACATTTCTTATTTCATAGATAATTTGATTAATCCTTTTTTCAGGATATGTTTTACTTTTAGAATATATTTTGATATCAAGTTCTTTGATGATTACAAAATGTAATATATTTTATGATATTTATATTAGTGAAAGTGGCACCTAGAGAACAACATAGGGACATAGTTTGTCCCCATCCCCGCGCTCTGTTCCCTTCCCCAACCCGTTCCCGCATACTCTGATCCCATTCACACAAGCTTCAAATAATTATGATTTTATATTGAAATAATTTTATTAAGTATAAAAATAAACAATATTCTGTACAACTGTCATTTTATAAATCACAGATACAGAAGAAGGATCAACAAAACCCCTGTCTCCTCTCCCTTCTCCTCCTCACAAATATTCTTTCCACTATTGAGATAACTGAACAAAACAAATTACTACAAAATGCTGCATAGAAAAATCATGCTAACAGAATACCTCAGTCACACACACAGAACATAAATGGCAAATCCATAAAGCTGACCAAAAATTATAAACATAAACCAAAATCCCAAGAAGCCACACCTTGCATGTAGTACAACACCTATATAGATATACAAATAAAGGAGTCTGAGTCAGTGGAGATACCATAAATAAAGGAGTCAGAGTCAAATGTTTTATGTACCAACTTTACAGCCCTGTGTGATACAAAGAGAAGTGGGTAAGAAATGGGCTGAAGAAAAAGAAGCAGAGAAGAATGAGAACTGTGTGGTATTCAAAGAGGAGGGGGTTGATAAGGGAGATCAGCTGAGAAAAGGATTTTGAGAAGATCAGGGTGCAGGGAAGAATAACTAAGGCACAAGTGTCAAAGTTGGTCCTTGAGGGCCGCAATCCAGGCTGGTTTTCAGGATTTCCTCCATGAATATTCATGAGATCTATTAGCATACAATGAAAGCAGTGCATGCAAATAGATCTCATGCATAGTCATTGGGGAAATCTTGAAAACCCAACTGGATGCGGCTCTCGAGGACCAACTTTGACACCCCTGCACTAAGAGATGGAAGTGGCAGGAGGGGTGAGACTAGGAAGAAAAAAAATAAGAACAAGTAACAAAAAGATAATTTTTAGAATTGAACCATGAGCATAAAAGTCTATCAGCTACTCCCCAGAACTGAGCGAGCCCAAGAATCACTGTGTAAGAGATATCACTAATTGGGTTAGGTAAGTTTTAGGTAACTGCTGGTGTCTGCTGTGGTCACTGGGAGGTCAATAAAACATTTCAATAGAAGGCTGGGAAAGGGAAGCATGGAATATCATGAACTGAAAATTTCCCTTTTTAAAAACTTTCTCTTGACAGCTCTGATATTGAGAGGAACTATGGTCCAAGATTGAACCAAGAGAGAATGGAGAGTAACGCTCATAAAATTCCTCATAAAAATTAAAGATATTTTCCCCCCATTACATGCCACAAGGAGGTTGAAATGGTAGGAGCACTGGACTATTTAAGCCTAAAGAAGTAGCACAGCAGCAGCAGCAGCAGGAAAAGATGGCCAGGAAACCATTGGAAGTGTTGGGGATGGGGGACATACTTTCTCACAAACTCTGTATGTTTCCCATTTTGGCTCCCTGGTTTGCTTCTTGCTTAACTGATGAATTATTGCTCCCCGTAAAACTCTGCAGGTCCCAGGTCTCAACTCAGCTCCTTAAGATGGATGCTTGTTCCTTAGCTACGACAGCAATATCCTGCAGGCAGCTCAGAACACAGTTGCTTAGTATGAGCATGTTCCTATACTCTAGGCTGCTAGAACATGTTCTCCTACTCAGCATGTAATCTTTCAGGTTTTAAACTATGATCCTTGCTGGACTTCCAAAGCTCAGGGTGAACATGTGGCAAAGAATTTGATCTGGACTCTGCAGGCAGAAAGGTGGCCATAGATCTAGAATCTATGAGTTCCAGGGTAAGTGCTGCAGTACAAAAGGGGATGAGGAACCAATCCCAGAAAACGTTTGGAGCCAAGGAGAGCAGAGCAAGGAAATGATTCAAGCCTGTGGTCAATGGGAAGTCACAAACTGAAGATGAGTTAAATCTATAAACCAAAGGAAGTTTCACCTGTAGAGGAGAGTGAGAAATGGGAATCAGTAAAGGAATGGGTGAGCCAAGCCTGCATGGAATGGCAGCTAGCTAGGGAAAAGTGCATTGGACCTTTCTTTTTGAGCAAAGGGAAATAGAAGGCTGGAAAAAGAGATTTAGGGAGTAGAGCAGGCCAAAAGCAATTAAATTCCCTGCCTATGAAGGAGGAGATGAAATTAGGGAAAAATTGGGGGAATAGAGTGTGATGTTAATGGGCTGGACTGGTTGGAGAAAAATGCTATAAATGGCTTGAATGGAGAAAGAGAGTATGATGCTGACACGTTGGGAGGGGAAAGAGATAGATTTGCAGGACCCTAGTTTTTGATTTGTTCACATTCCCTTCCCCTGCTCTCGACATCACTGCCATTAGCTACCAGATGTATTTTTTTTTCTTTGCTGGGTGAGAGGAAATTTGTTGGGAGTTATGAGTTGAGCATCCCCAGTCATTTTCAAAAGTTGGCTCCTGTGTATGCAGACATGTTCATGTGCAAAAGAAATTGCCGTTACAGTTTTTGCAAATACCAGTATTGTCAACAGCCCAGCTTTTCTTTGTTTCAGCATACTTCACCACTCAGTTCTTCCTGTTCAGAAAAGCCAGTAAAAGTTTTGGGTCCTGAATGCTTGCTAGCAAGAGGAGAAATGGGCACAAAATCCTCACTATTGTATGCAGCACAAGAATTGCATGTGTGTGTGTGTGTGTATCTTTGTGTGTAATGGAATTCTGTTCTGCATATACAATTTTTACAGTACTGTACTGTTGTTTATATGCAGAATGACATTCCAAGTAAGCAGATATGTGCACCTGCAAATCCACTTTTTGCAAATACCACAGTTTTGTCATTTATTTATTTTTTTTGAATCAGCATATTTCTTCCCCCTCAGCACCTCATCTTAAAAAAAAAAAAAAAATTCCTAAAAAAATAGTTGTGGGTCCTATCCACTAACATTAAAGAGAAGAAACAGACATCAAATCTCCACTAGCGCTAGCTACAGAAGAATGATGTAACCCCTTTTTACACCTCCTCAGTTCTTGTATTAACATCCCTGTACTAAGTCATCGAGTAATCTGCACCTTTCTCTGCATCTGAATTGAATAGCCGATATCTTCATTACCATAGGATTGAAATAAGCTGTACGCTAATATCTGTACCCAAAGCTTTGTACACAGCTCATTTCTATATAGGCCAATCACAAAACTGTTACGAAACCTAGTGCACTTTACTACTTCAACTTTGCATTGGCAAACACCTTGTTTTTTTAACGAGTGTTTCAGGACATCTTTTGCTGGCGCTTTAGCACAAAGCTCTGTTCTACGGCTTTCTGCATCTCTTCCTTGAATTGCAAGCCTTCTTGGACAGGGAATGCACCTGACTGTGCATCACCTTTGAATTTAGATTTGAAAACACAATCAAATTTACAGCCCAGATCCAGAAGGTATCTTATTGTCTAGCAAGCAAAAATTATTTTACCCTCTTTTTCTCTCAGTTTCAACTTCCACCCCAGACCTTATGCCTAAGTGGCACACAGGAACCATTGCCATCGTTCTATTTGACCCGTTTCCCCCTCCCCCAAGTTCAGGCTTGAGCATCTGGTGTCTATAACCAATCTGAGCTTTATCAGCAATCTGGTAGCGCTATAGAAATAATTAATAGTAGTAGTAGTATATTGTAGCTTACAGCATTGCAGTCTGTGCCCTAGGACTGGTCCTAATAAACAGTGTTTTAAGACTCTATTTGCATAACATTGTTATTACACCTTTTGCTATGAGATTAATCTGGCACACCTGGGTTTCCTGCTTGTCATGGTACAATTGACAGTTTCTTTTGTATTTATATACCTAAATAAATTAATGATAATTTAAAAATTTCTAAAAATTCATTCCTTGGGAGTAATCTTAATGTATGTAATCTATTTTCTACTTTTTCATAGAAATACAGGATCTATTAATCGTTGGACTCATGCAAAAATTGTATCCAATTTAAAGGGAAAGGGATGGAATTTAATATACTGCCTTTCTGTGGTTACAATCAAAGTGGTTTACATATTGTATACAAGTGCTTATCCTGGGGCAATAGAGGGTAAAGTGACTTGGCCAAAGTCACAAGGAGCTGTAGTGGGAATTGAAACCCAGTTCCCCTATTTCTCAGGCCACTGCACTAACCATTAACTACCGTATTTTCTCGCATATAACGCGCGCGTTATACGTGGTTTTTACAAACCGCGCATACCCTTGCGCGTTATACGCGTGAGCGCGTTGTACAAAATTTTTTTTACATAGTTTCCCCCCCCCCCCCGACGCCCGATTCATCACCCGGAAGGAGCGCTCGCACTCCCATCCCGAAGGACTGCTCGCAACCCCACCCGAAGGACCGCTCGCACCCCCACAGCCTCCCCCCCTCCCCCATGGAGAAGCTGTCTACCTTGTTTCCGGATGCCAGCCCAGCTGCTTCCTCTGCCGGCGGTCCTGCCCCTTCTCAGAGCCCTGTGCTGCGCTGCTTCCTCTTCAGGCGGTCCCGCCCTTTCTCTGATGTCAGAGAAAGGGCGGGACTGCCGGAAGAAAAAGCAGCACAGCAGGGCTCAGAGAAGGGGCGGGACCGCCGGCAGAGGAAACAGCTGGGCTCGCTGGCATCCGGAAACAAGGTAGACAGCTTCTCCATGGGGGAGGGGGGGTGAGGCTGTGGGGGTGCGAGCGGTTCTTCGGGTGGGGGTGCGAGCGGTCCTTCGGGGTGGGAGTGCGAGCGCTCCTTCGGGGTGGGGGTGCGAGCGGTCCTTCAGGGTGGGGGTGCGGGTGCGTGCGAGCGGTCCTTCGGGGTGGGGGTGCGAGCGGTCCTGCGGGGGGGGTGAATCGGACGTCGGGGGGGGGGCATCAGGCTTTCAGGGTAGGGACAGGACTTCAAGGAGGAAAGGAGAGTCGGGGTGGGCGAAAACAGAGTCAGGGTCTCCAGAGGAGAGTCGGGCAGCATGCGCGGTATATAAAAATTTATGTACATAAATATGTGTTTTTTGCGCGCTATACCCATGTGCGCGTTTTACACGGGTGCGCGTTATCTATGTGAAAATACGGTACTCCTCCATTGATAATGTGCCTTTTTCAGTATCTTAAACTAATTTAATGATCTTTCCATTCAAGCATTATTTTAATATTGTAGAACAAAATTGGCTTGACACTCTTCTTAAGGAACTCCAGTTCTAGATTAGTTCATCAGATGAGGTTTGTCTTCACTAGTATTTCAGCTGAAAGGAAAATATGAGCTAGTTAAAAAAAAAAAAAAGAAGAAAATCTGTATTTTCTAGTGTATAACTGTGTGCCACAAATTTTTTTTACTGTAAGCACATCAAATGTTTCAGTTTCTAGGTATTTTGTTGTTAAAACATGTTTGTTTTTCAAGGGAGAGAAGGTTTGTTGCCATGAAAGTGGTAAAAAGTGCTCAGCATTACACAGAGACAGCCTTGGATGAAATAAAGTTGCTCAAATGTGTAAGTAGTATTATAAAAGGTAATGTTTACTTCATTGATGATAAAACTGTTTTAAGAACATAAGAATTGCCATACTGGGACAGACCGAAGGTGCATTAAACCCAGTATCCTGTTTCCAACAGTGGCCAACCCAGGCCCCAAGTACCTAGCTAGATCCCAAGTAGTAAAACAGATTTTATGCTACTTATCCTAGGAATAAGCAGTGGATTTCTCCAAGCCATCTCAATAATGGCCTATGGACTTCTCTTTTAGGAAATTATCCAAACCTTTTTTAAACCCTGTTCATGTAATTTGATATGTGATATAATAATCTCAGGGTGTTAATTTATTATAAATAAGTAGTTCTTAATCTCCTTTGGACATCAGGATATCCATGATATGTATATTACATGCTATAGAGGCAGTGAATGCAAATTTCCTTCAAACATATTCATTATAGATATTCTAGAAACCCTACTGGTTGAGTGTGATCCAAGATCTGGGATAAGAACCACAGTTATAAACTATAAGCTTCTCATATTAAGCTCATCTCTCCTGATTTTCTTTTTCATCAGGTAAGGGAAAGTGACCCTGGGGATCCAAACAAGGATATGGTTGTACAGTTAATTGATGATTTTAAAATTTCTGGAATGAATGGTATACGTATCCTTTTATGCACGTTAAGTATATACAATAGTAATGGATATTTTAGGATTGTAAATCATAATAAGATGATTTTGTAAAGCAATTCATAATGGTAATTTTTTGCTAACTATGCCTTGTAATTTAAATTGTTTAAAATAATTTCTTACAAGTTAGTGTCTTGGAAGTAATATGATAATGTATTTCTAGTTAAATATTAAAGTAAATTCATGAAGAATTATATACATTTTTTGCATAGGTTGCTGTAATTAACTTTTTTTTTGTTAAGTTTTCAAACATTAACAGCATAAAAGAACAATGAATACAGTGACATAGATTTGTGAATAGTCAAATGATATAACTCCAGTCATATTAATAAACAGGATTCCATAATCACAAAAACATAAACTAAACAAGGACAACTATATATCTGAAAAGACTTAACAATATTCCCCATGATGAGCTATAAGTAATCACCATATAGATAGAATAGCCCACCCATACTGCAGGTTTCCCCCATGTCTACTAAAAAAAACAAAACAATTGTATATACCAGTGTCTCTCCCAAGCTCCCCAACACTTGTAAGAGTCTGGACGAGTCCATGTAACTCAGTACATAGCAGAATCCTAATTCTCCCAAAGTCATTCACAAAATGTGCCCTATAAGGTAGCTAATTTGTCTTCAATTATTTTCCAGGTCCCCAATTGTTGGACATAGTATCCCTGCTTCTTTACAACAGGCATTTTCATTTTCCCCAACAAATTCAGTTTTAAGCTCCAGTCCTCCCTGGTAGGGGCTAAGTTGTTTTTCCAATTAGCTGCTATTAAGCATTTAGCCGCTGCTAATCCCATTTGTAGTTTGCTACTTATAAGGACAGTTATTATACAAGCCCAGCAGACAGCCTTGAGGAGTAGCTCCCACATTTCTGCCCAATACTTTTGACAAAGTGGTTACAACAGTCGTACAGAATGGTACCAGCACAGGACAGTCCCACCAAATATGCAGAAAATAACCCAGGTTGGCGTTACAGCGCCAACACAGATTCGATGCTCTAGGAAACATCTTGTTCACTTTCTCTGGAGTACGATACCAACGGGTCAAGACCTTGTATGCTTTCTTTTGTATCAAGGCACAAGCAGATGCCTTACTAACCTCAGTGCATATAAAGGACCACTCTTTAGAAGTAAATACCTGACCCAAGTCCCTTTCCCAACTTTTCATATAGAAAAAAAACAGGCAGTTGATATTCCCTCCAATATTGATAATTGAGGGGGGCTGCGGTACCATCCTGAGGGTCACCCATAAATTCTCAAGATATTCCCCCCCAATAGGGGACACCTTATCACATCCTTTGGAACAAATAAAGTGTCTAACTTGGTGGTAAGCCAAATAGTCCCCCACAGGAAGCCTATGTGTTCTTTGTAAGACCTCAAAAGGCATTACACCCCCTGTATGTAGCAAATCCCGAAATGTAATCAAGCCTTACTGTGCCTACCTCTCGAATACTCTTATTTTCCCTCCCAGCCACAAATTGAGGCTCCTCGCAGAGATGCCAAAGTGAACACAACAGAACCACATCCCAATGTATGCCTCACTACCCCCCACAACTACAACAAATGTAATGTAAAAGGTTTATCTGTCTCTTGTTGCCACTGTATATCAATATTAGAGGACCATAACCAGTGCTTAAGCTGTCCATAACCTGCTTGACATTGCTCTGTTTGAACATCCCATTTATGCTCATCTGTATCCCAATCCAGTAACATTCGTATCTGAGCCGACTGGTAGTACTGGAACAAGTTAAGGACCCCCCTCCCCCATATGCTCTAGAGGACCACATAACTTTTTGAGAAAGTTGAGGGGGTCTCCTCTGCCATATAAAGCATTTAAAATCAGCTTGTAATATCTTAAAGGTCCTGTTAGGCACTGAAATGGGCAGGGTCTGAAAAAGGAACAGCAGCCTCAGTAAAACGTTCATTTTAATTACCTCTATTCTCTCCCACCAAGATAACCAAAGGCCATGCCACCGCTGCAAGTCTCTACGAATCTGCCGAAGCAAAGGCATATAATTTACCTCATATAAGCATGACAAATTGTGAGGAATCTGTATACCCAAATATCTTATCCCTTTTTGTGCCCATCTGAAAGGAAAATGACCGAAAGTTGTCGGACTTCCCCTGCATCCAAGGTGTAAGGTTCAATAACTCCGTTTTGTCCAGATTTATCTGAAAACCGGAGGCCTTCCCATATTCCACAAAAATAAATATCATTGAGGGTATAGACTTCTCTGGATCTCTGATATACAACAATATGTCATCCGCAAATATGGCTATATGATGATCTTAAAACATCCCCCCCCATTGAAATCCCCGCAAGGTCAGATGGTCTCGAATATAAATCACCAAGGGCTCTGTTGATATTGCAAAAAGCAACAGCAACAGAGGGCATCCTTGCCAGGTTCCTCGCACCACAGGAAAGAAATCATTATAAGTCTGATTAATCCTTAAACATGCCTGAGGCAATGCATAGAAAGCTTTCACCCAATCACAAAATGGACCATTCATACCCATTTGAGCTATCATTGCCAACAAAAATTCCCATGGAACCCTATCAAATGTTTTATCAGCGTCCACTGCCATTAAAACAGCTTTATCGGGTTCCCGCCCATATTTCCACAGAAAATGCTTACTCGCCCCCTCTGTATAAATCTTTGTGAATCAGAGTCGGTAGCACTTTACCTAGCCGAATGGCAAGCACTTTAGCAATAATCTTGGCATTGATATTCAAAAGGGAAATCGGCCCATAAGACCCAAAATTAAGCAGGTCTCTTCCTGGTTTTAAAATTACTGTGATCCCCGCCTTGCTAATTGTGCCTAGCAAAGGACATCCCGCTTGTACCCCATTTGCCACTCTAACCAATAAAGGTCCCAGCAAGTCTAAATTGTTTATAGAATTTGCCCATATGCCCGTCAAGACCCGGGGATTTTCCATTTTTAACATTTTTAATTACACTTAATATTTCTCCCAAAGATATCAGGAATGAAGAATCTCGCGATTTTGCTGAGATAACTCAGGTAAAAGCACCTTATCCAAAAACCTCTGAACCACCCCTTGATCTTCTACTTTTGCTGCATGAAGCTGTTGGTAATAGAGAAAGCTTGATGGATAGCTCCATCAGTGACCTGTTGGCCACCCCGTCCATCTTTGACTAGAGATAGTAGCTTGGCCTGTTTAATACTGATATATCTAGCCAATTGGGAACTCGATTTGTTGCTATATTCATAGATATTCAACTTGGTTTTGCCCTCATGCGTTCAGAGTTTTCCATTTGAAGCAGATGTAAATTTCTAACTTGCTGTAACTGAGCATAAACAAGGGGATCCTGTGTTCATTTATGCACTGTTTCCAAGACCTTTCCCACAATTATAAGGAAAGTTGAGCTCTCTGTCTCTTAAATCTGTCTTTAACGCGTCCCAGAGAATCCCATCTGAAACCTCATCATTGTCATTAATCTCTAAGAAGTGAGCAATAGTGGTTCTCACATCCTCTTATCACAGCAGGTACTACCAACAAAGTTTAATTCAGCTTAGAAAATCGAGAACCCTCCTCCTGAGACTGCCCTAACCAGGCCACCCAAACGGGCGCATGATCTGATACACCCCGCTTTCTATTTCCGCTTTCTTCACCATCCCCCACTGATTTCTATGTATCCAGAGCCCATCAATTCTAGTGTACATCTATTGTGCAGGAGAAAAATGGGTGTAATATCTTTCCATGTAAAAGATAACAACAATCTACCAGACCCAGTGTCCCCATCATAGACAGAGAAGCCTTACTATAAGCCTTAATTGTACCCCTCCCTCCCTAAGAGTGGTTCATAAGCACATCAGGAGTCACATTAAAGTCCCCACCCAGGTAAATAGAACTCTTCACAAACCCAACCAGATCCCCCTGCATTGTTCGATATAAATATCTCATAGATATTTGCATATACAGTCAGGAGAAACCTCTTCATATTAGTCTGTAATATGAAGAGGTTTCTCCTGACGCAGCTTGGTGAAACAAGGATTTGCAAGGATTCTTGTTGAGTTCTCTGAATATATCCTGGTGAAGTGCTTCTCAAGATGGTGCAGCTTAATATATGGTGGATTACAATCTTTGGTTGTGTGAAAGCTAAGTACAGAAATTTTTGACTTTTTTGCTGGCCTACCGTTGTTATCTCTTGTACTGTTTGTACATTAAGTTTTGATGATAACGCAGCTCCCAGGCTAAATTGTTTAATCTTATTCATATATTTTTGTGCCTAGTACTCCCTCATGAAATTATTGGAGTAATCTTTGAGGCCCGTTTTTTGGCTAGAGATTTTTTCTTCCTCAGTAAAGGAGATGGAAGTTTTTTCTCTCTAGCCTATTTTCCAGAGCAGACCTATGATTAGAAGCACTAACTCTTTAGTGGAGACATGTTCTCCCTGAGTTATAATTTCCTTGTGGAATTTGAGGTCCATTTTGATAAATATTGATATCTTTGAAGGGATCACTAGTCACAAAAAAGATAGGAAGATTCTCTATTTATTGTTTTTTCTGGTAGTATTTGAATTTTCCTTCCCAATTTTGGATAGGATATAAGTCCTGCCATACTATCTCACCTCCACTGTAGAAACTGCAATGCAAGGGTTGCAGGTGAGTGGTAGATGCAAAGTTTCTATACATTTTCTAAGCTAGAAGATGTTTTTCTAACTGAATGATGTTGGCTAGTTGTAAAGTATCCTGTTGTCCATGGAGAGCATCTACTCTAAGGGCTTCTTTTACTAAGTCACGCTAGCGGTTTAACGCGCCTCGCTAAACCGTCAGATGCGCTAGCCATTACCGCCTCCTCTTGAACAGGCGGTTTTGGCCAGTGCGGAGGTTAACGCATGATGAAAAGTCACGCGCATTAACCCTGCTAGCGTGGCTTGATAAAAGGAGCCCTAAATCTTTCCTCCCTTCCCTGCCCTCTTTTCCATCCTGCTTTATTCTCCATAGTAAAAATTGCTACACGTTTGAATCAGTGTGCTTATTGCATAGCACCTGTACCTGACCTATTTTCAACAAATTTTGAAGATGCTTGAGCAAAGCACATTGGTTGATTTCTCCTTGTATGATTCATTGGTAATTACTTTGTCAGTCTCTGAATAAAATCTTCAAAGAACTGTGTTGTAAGGAAAAAAAAAAGTGTGCAGTATATATCATGAACACTGTAGGAATCAAGTAATGAGACTAGATTAAAGGAAAAACAATTTATTATTTTGCAAGTCCTCAGTCCATGTAAGGTAGTTTTTTCATTGGCAGAGAAGATTCCTAATTAGGAGCACATAATAAAAAAAAAAAGTTATTGATACAAGTTGGGATTTGGAATCTACATGAATCTGATAGAAATGATGCTAGTCTGTTTGAATGATTTAAATATATAAATTAAAGGGAATTTCTGAGGAGCAAATAAGTCAATAGCCAGCATTGTCTAGATGTAGTTAAATCATTGAATGTTTCAGTTCTACCATTTATGTAGGAGCATCACTGAATATTGGCTAAAAACATAGGACCCCTTTTACAAAACCACATTAGTGATGCTGCCGTGGTAAATGCACCAAATCCCATTCAGTTCCGATGAGCTTCAGTGGATTTACTGCAGCAGCATCACTACTGTGTCCCATAGTGTGCTAACACTGTCTTGTTTAGTTTAAGCTCATTATTCTGCAGGTCTAAAATAAACAGTTAAGCTATATGTTGAGTGACTGAGTATCGCTGCTAAATTTATTATTTTTGGCCTGCTCCTGCCTCACCTGTAACCTGGCACACAGATATGGAATCTACGCGGGATGGGGGTCTTACTTAGTGCTTACTAACAGGGAAAGTGTTTCTGATATTACAGTGGGTGATCATCTGGCATCCAGTGATCATTGCATGGTACAGTTTAATATTAAGATGGGTATAGAGAGGGCTCATTCAGAATTAAAGGTTCTAGACTTAAAAAACTAACGTTGTTTGGATGGGGGATAACGTCAAGGAATTGTTATCTGGATGAGAACATCTGGAAAGAATAGAAATGCAGTGCAATGTTCTCCCTATCGTGTTTTAGCCAGGCGCTCCTCCCCGTTAATTTAGGGGAGCGCCCGGCTGTCATCTCACATGACGTTGCGAAATGAAAGCCGCAGATTTTTTTTACTCTCGTTAGGCTAGATTATGCGGAGACAGGAAGGCCGGCTTGCTAAGGGACTTGGTGATTGCTGAATGTTTCTCTCCGATCCTAGTCTAATGGATTTTGTTTCCATCCACTTGGTTTGAAAGTCCTTTCTGGCTGTGTGCGGGTGGGCGAGCCCACACGGATGGCTTGGTGTGTGCAGTCGCAGTGCTCTATTTATTTATTATTAGTATGCGGGGGCAGCAAAGATGGTGGCATCCTCGCTGGAGCAGAAACTCTCCTGCCTGGAGGCGATGCTGAAGCAGGAGAACCGCGAGGCCCAGCGCAGGATCAACTTGAACCTGGAGATCAGCCTGTAGCAACCCCGGCCTAGTAAGGAAGGAAGAGCCAGGAGGCCTCAGAGTGGGGGAGGGGAGGAGGAAGGAAAGAACACTGGAGGCTTAATTTACTTCCTGTCATGGCACGTGCATAGCAGAGGCCTCGGAGGGGGAGGGGGGGGGGGGGCGCTGGAGGCATGGTGTGAAGAGCAGCCAAAGTCTCCCGGGTCCAGGTTGTGGGGGAGATGGACTGTGCCTAGCCTTCACTCCAGAGCAGTGCTGGGGGGGGGGGGGGAGGGTGTTCTCATGCTGTTGGAGCCCGTAGTGCAGCAGGCAGGGGGTTCAAGGCATTCAGAAGTTCCCTAAGATATCCTCTCTGCAACTGTGGGCTTGGCAGCGCTGGGAACTGGCCTTGTTACAGTCGAAGTGTTTAAATGCCTCCCTCCCCCTCCCCCCATTGAAAAGATTTCAGAAATGTGGCTTTTTATAAATATTCCTTTCTTCTGTATTTTGGAGGGGCTGTTTGGGGTGGGGGTGCAGTGGGAATGGAGAAGGACAGTAGTTAATGGGAATGGATAGCTCCTTCGTTTTGGGACCCACACACAAAATATTTCTGATGACCGGTGCAGTTCACTTTTGTATAGTGTGATGTTGTCTGTTTTCTGCTCACTTTGATGGTTTTGTATCTTTGCTTTGGTTATCAATAAAAAAGTCACGTAAAAATCCCTTTCTGAAACACAGTCAGTGAGGGTAGGTGGCTTCTGGTCATGAATGTGTCTTAACTGCCAGCAAGAAGAACAGTATGCTCGAATATACTTGTCAAATGTGAAACTTCTACCAGTCCCTAAACATTCCAACCAAATAGCCATCTTGTAATCTTACTGGATATGACCAGAATGCCTCTTTTTGTAATCCACCTAGAACCGCAAGGTATTGGTGAAATAAAAGACACCAACGTAACAATGCAATGTAATACTGTGTGTCTTTTTTATTATTGGGTGAGGGAAAAGGGTCCGCAAAATCTCCAATGGGGGTAGGGGTATAGATGCCTGTACTGGTGGCTTTCTCTGTGATTTTTTCCTTGTGTCATGTATGGCCAGGTTTGTGGTGGTCTCGGTCTCCATAAAGTGGTCAGATTCAGGGTGTTGGGTATGATGGGCTTAATATTTGGCCACCTCTCCCTTGGAGTGGTGGAAGGGGGGAACTTGATACCATGATGCGCATATGGTATTATCCTGTTGCAGGCTTGATTAGCCAGAAGCATCTTATTAAAATCTCAATGGAGATAAGAGCTACAAGGAAGTGCGAGCTAAATCTACAAGCAGTTCATTGCCAGGGTTAAAAGTGAGACTTGAGAGAAACTTTATAGGAATGATACTTACCCCCTCCTTTACGAATCCTTAGTACAGGTTTTAGCGCCGGCAGCGGCAGCAACTGCTCCGACGCTCATAGGAATTCTAAAACCCACACTACGGGTTCAAAAAGGAGGGAGTAGTGTATATGTTGCTAACGTAGTACGTAAAAAGAGTTAAAATCAAACAAAAATAATTTGCCAACTTTGGTTGGTTACAGGCTTTAGGGATATTCAATTGAGCATTGGAAAATAATAATAAACTATAAAAATAGTGCACATTTAATAAAAATAATAAAAATAGTGCACATTTAGGGGCCTGTTTTACAAAGCCGCGCTAGCACCTGCTGCGCAGCAACAGCCCCAAAACCCTTTAAATCTCTATGGGCTTCGGGGCCATTATCACGCTGCAGCCACTAGCGCGGCTTTGTAAAACAGGCCCTTAATTTTCCCCACCACCAAATTTCCCCGTTTCGCCCCACCCAGCTACTTTTTTATGCCACCTGGCTGGAAAAAATTTCTGGGGAGAACACTGCAGTGGGCAAAACTGAAAGGAGTTATTGTAAGAGTGACAAATCTTTTTGTGAGGCAAGTAAGTAAAGGTAAGAGGAAAAGAAGGCCGCTTTGGTTCTCAAAAGTAGTAGCTGAGAAGGTAAAGAATAAGAGGTTAGCTTTCATAAACTGCTAAAGATCGCAGAAAGATCTGGAAAAGCTAAGAGATGCTAATTGAGAAGTCAGGAACGCAAAAATACAAATGGGAGAAGGATGTGTATGGTCCCTCTCCACAAAACTGGAAGTAAGGAAGAAATAGGGAATTACAGACCAGTAAGTTTGACTTCTGTGGTAAGCAAATTAATTGAAATTTTTCTAAAACAGAGAATGGTAAAGTTTCTGGAATCCTGTGGATTACAGGACCAAAGGCAACATGGATTCACTAGAGGTAGGTCTTGTCAGACAAATCTGATCAATTTCTTTGACTAGGTGACCAGAGAATTGGATAGAGGATGTGCGCTAGATGTGTATTTAGATTTTAGCAAAGCCACACAGATGTCTAATAAATAAACTGAGTGCTCTTGGGATGCGCCCCAAAGTGACAGGCTGTGCCAGGAACTGGTTAAATGGAAAGCAACAGAGGATAGTGGTCAATGGATATCACTCTGAGGAAAGGGATGTTACCAACAGTGTGCCTCAAGGTTCTGTTCTTGGGCCTCCTGTTTTTAACATTTTTATAAGCGATATTGCTGAAGGGCTGTCAGGTAAGATTTGCCTCTTTGCAGATGATACCAAAATCTGCAACAGTGTTCTCCCCAGAAATATTTTCCAGCCGGGTGGCACAAAAAAGTAGCCGGGTGGGGCAGGATGGGGAAATTTGGTGGTGCAAATTTGGTGCTATGCAAATTACCCCTCCCTGCTTATGGTGAAGGAGTAGGAGCGGGGAAGAGGGTTGGCGCACAGCCTGGAACGTTATGAAAATTACTCCTCCTTGCTCACGATGAAGGAGTAGGGCAGGGTTGTCCAACCTTTTGGCTTCTCTGGGCCTCATTAGATGAAAAAAAAATTTCTGGGGCCACACAAACACTAACACTAGCTGATGAGCAAAAAAAAAAGGATGAGCAGGTCCCAAATGTGCAATCACTAATATAAAAGATGTACGTATCTACTATAATAAAACTCTAAGCGCACATGCGCACTTCAAACTTCGTGATCCCTGTATCCGTGATCCGTAGATCCATGCCAGTAGAATGAGCCTGTGGCGGCGGAGTTTGTGACCACGGACGCAAGGAGGCGGAGAACATGCCAGCAACTCCCCCCTCTCGCCCTCACTCACTCTAAGACGGTAGTAAATCTATTCATTCGCGTCTGCCCTCCTCTTCAAATCAGTCTGCTGAGGATCGCCAGCCAGCTGTAGCGAACCTCGCAAGCCGCTCTCCACCTCGGTAGCACGTTCCCTCTGACGCAATCCTGCCCCTCCTCTGACGTAAGTGTCAGCTTGAGGATATTGCCATTGGCTGCAAAGCTTGGAGATTTTGGGTTGTCAGACTGGAGGAAGATGTCTTCAGGTGGCAGGGCTTGTAGATCCCCAATTGCTCTAGTATTTGTAAATTGTACTCAGGCGGGGAGAAACTTTAGTGCCCATCCACTAATTTTGGGCTTCAGTCCCTCCCCTAAATCAGCTGTATATGACTACGCCACTGAATACAAAAATAATTGTGATGCACATATCCCAAAGTTAACATATTCCAGTTAATATCAAAATAAAATGATCTAGAAACAGGGACGAAGTGTGAGTTAATAAAATTTGCGGACGACACCAAACTATTTAGTGGAGCCCGGACTAAAGAGGACTGCGAAGAATTGCAAAGGGACTTGAACAAACTAGGGGAATGGGTGATGAGATGGCAGATGAAGTTCAAAGTTGAGAAATGTAAAGTATTACATGTGGGAAGCAGAAACTCGAGGTACAACTATACGATGGGAGGGAAGTTATTGAATGAGAGTACCCAAGAAAGTGACTTGGGGGTAATGGTGGACATGACAATGAAGCCAACGGCACAGTGCACAGCGGCCGCTAAGAGAGCGAATAGAATGCTAGGTATAATCAAGAAGGGTATTACAACCAGAATGAAAGAAGTTATCCTGCCGTTGTATCGGGCGATGGTGCAACCGCATCTGGAGTACTGCGTCCAATATTGGTCGCCGTACCTTAAGAAGGATATGGCGTTACTCGAGAGGGTTCAGAGGAGAGCGACACGTCTGATAAAAGGTATGGAAAACCTTTCATACGCTGAGAGATTGGAGAAACTGGGTCTCTTTTCCCTGGAGAAGAGGAGACTTAGAGGGGATATGATAGAGACTTACAAGATCATGAAGGGCATAGAGAGATTAGAGAGGGACAGATTCTTCAAACTTTTGAAAAATAAAAGAACAAGAGGGCATTCGGAAAAGTTAAAAGGGGACAGATTCAAAACGAATGCTAGGAAGTTCTTCTTTACCCAACGTGTGGTGGACACCTGGAATGCGCTTCCAGAGGACGTAATAGGGCAGAGTGGACTATTTCCTGCTGGAAAAGGGGATAGAGGGATATAGATAGAGGATTACTGCACAGGTCCTGGACCTGTTGGGCTGCCTTGTGAGCAGACTGCTGGGCACGATGGACCTCAGTTCTGACCCAGCGGAGGCATTGCTTATGTTCTTATGTTAGAACATACAAGAATGTTGCAAGTTCTGAGCTAACTAGCAGTAGACTGAAAAACACGGGGATGATAGCACTAAGAGGCTGTACTAAAAGACTACAAAAGAGGGTCATCTCAGATGCCACCTTCATAATATCAGCCAATAGAATAAACTAAGTCATTCTCCCAGAGTGGTTGCAAGGCTAACAGCCCCATGTCAAGTTGGTAAGATGAGTGCAGATTGCAGCCATTTCTTGTGAAGTATTCTGCTCAGATAAATGATAGATATCAACTATATGAATCAATAAAACATTTCATAAACTTGTGAATTCTTGGTTGAACTGTGCATGAGATATGTCCGAGTATGATACCAGTACTCTGAACTATTAGTTTATATGGTGATATTTTAATATAGTATTGAAGCAAAGTATTACTATATTAACCTTAATTAAATACCAGATGTTTGTATGGTGTTTGAAGTGCTTGGTCATCATCTCTTAAAATGGATAATCAAGTCAAACTACCAGGGTCTTCCCATCCGTTGTGTAAAAAGTATTATTCAGCAGGTAAAAATAAGTTTAATATGGTATTAACTATTCTAATGTTTTTATTTTGTTTATGCAATTATGTTTACTTTTGTGATACCATATTACATGTGAATATTCATTTTGGATGTGTTTGTAGAAATTAGATTGAATTCCAAACCCCCCCCCCATAACTTTATACCCATAGGGTTGCTATCCACAGTTGGTCGTCGTCCCCACCCCCCTCCAGTTCCATTTGAAATTTTCCATTAAATTATTTGTCTTCATTTTGGATTAAAAGATAGGTAGTTTCCATAGGCTGCAAAATGGTCTGGGTTTTGATGTAGTATAGCCTCAAATGCATGAATACCATAATCGGGCCAGAGTTCCATCATTCCCTCCAATCCAGTGAAAAAATAGCTTCTGCCAGGAGTATCCTAGTGGTTAGTGTAGCAGCCTGGGAACTTGAGGAACTGGATTCAATTTCCACTGCAGCTCCTCGAGACTCTGGGAATGTCGCTTAACCTTCCAATGCCTCGGGTACAAAATAAGTTCCTGTATGTAATATGTAAACTGCTTTGATTGTAACCACAGAAAGGCAGTATATCAAGTCCCATTGCTTTTATCTTTACTTTTGATGAGCTCAAAATTTTGCAAAATTAAAATAAATCACAGCATGCATCAAGAGAAGAAAACCTTTAAGGGAAATGTGCCATTTCTTATTTTGATTGGCTATTATGATTGAAAGATGCATACTTTTATTTTTGTAATATTAAGGGGGTAAATTTTAACAGCTCACATTGGGGGTCTTTTACTAAGGCACGCTAGCTGATTTAGCACTCGCTAAATGCTAATGCGTCCATAGAATATAATGGGCGCATTAGCATTTAGCGCATGCTAAATCAGCTAGCACGCCTTAGTAAAAGACCCCCATTGTTATAAGATATATTTGTAAATGTTAGCTATAGGTTTTATGCTAATTTTCAAAGCAAAAGTACACTTTAAGTTAAGAATAACTTTATGCATACATATGCTTCTATGTTTTATGAAATACATTAATAAATGGGAATTTCACTTATACTGTAGCCATATTCCACTCCCAGGAAAACATATATTGCAAAAAAAGTAAGTGTTGTGTTTTTCAAGTACAGTGGTACCTTGGTTTAAGAGCATAATTTGTTACAGAAGCATGCTCTTAAACCAAAACACTCGTATATCAAAGCAACTTTCCCCATAGAAGATAATGGAAACTTGAACAATTCGTACCACGTTCCACCCCTCCCCCCCCGGTGCTGCTCCATCACCCCCTCCCCCCGCTCTAACCGGCATCGCAACCCTCCCCCCCCCCCCGCGAACGCCCCCCCGCGAGAACCGCAAAGCACCCCCGTGCTGAAAGCGGTATCCGCCCGCCCTTCCTCCCAAGCACGGTCCTTACCCCTTCTGCTCGTTGTAAGGATGAATGCGAGCTCCTGCCTCTTGCCTGGGCTGGGCCTTGAGCATCTGCGCATGCTCAAGGCCTTCTGGCTTCTCGTTCGGATGCCGCTTTCAGCACGGGGGCACTTTGCGGTTCTCGCAGGGGGGCGTTCGCGGGGGGGGGGGGGGTTGCGATACCGGTTCGGGGGGGGGTGCGATGCCGATTAGAGCGGGGGGGAGGTGCTTGTACACCAGAACATGCTCGGTTTGCGAGGCAAAAGTTTGCTGAGTGTTTTACTCGTCTTGCAAAACACTCGCAAACCGGGTTACTCGCAAACCGAGGTTCCACTGTACTTGCTTTTATGCATATGTATACTGTGTCTTTTTTATGATGATCTATCAGTACTTGAGCAGATAGAATGCTCTTCAATACACTCAAGTATCTTTTAAAATTACTCAATAGGTATATTTGTCTAAAGATTTAGATTTAAATTTGGATTATAGATTATGGAGTTCAAGCAGAAGGCAATATTCTTCCATAGTTTACAACCTGACACTATGGGCTCCTTTTACAAAGGTGCGCTAGCGTTTTTAGCGCACGCACAAGATTAGCGTGTGCTAGCCGAAAAATTACCACCTGCTTAAAAGGAGGCGGTAGCGGTTGCTCACGCGGCATTTTAGCACGCGCTAAAACCACGAGTGCACCTTTGTAAAAGGAGCCATATATGTACATTTTTTTATCTCCACATCTTTAACCAGACCCTCGTCTGTGAGACATATTCTGGACAGTTTAGAAATGGACTTTTACAATTACCATTTTGTTACTTCTGGATTGGCTCCCTATCCTGGTACAGAAATGCTTTTAAAAGTTTCTGATCCTGAGATACTGGTCACAAGATCGTAGTGTAATTGGTAGCTGGTTCCAGCATTTTGCTAATTGATATTGAAGAAGTGGTAGATAAGATTAAAAAACACATGCTATGACCACGTTATCTAAACCACAAACCTCTCAATCTTCTTCACGATCTAGAAGATATTCTGCCTCATCCAAACAGTGTTACAGGCAGCCATCTTCTTCATCTTGTAGGCCTCCTGCTCAGCAATCCTGTGCAAGGCAACAAAGGACACAGAAATAACAACCTTAGTCTCAGTCCAAACAGCAGTTCTTCTTTTTGACTTCTAACTAGAGAGCATTGCTAACATTTCCCTGCTTCTTTCCAATCTCCCCATCAAAGGCAGATTACCCTACTTCCATCAATATTGGACTCTTATAACAACAGATTGGTAGGTGCTTTAGTTTGTCACTCAGGGCTATATCTTACGCTTGATCAGAAAACCTCCAAACAGCCCACCAAAAGAGTCTCCTTTCAACTTCCTCAGAAGACTCTCCTTCACCAAGAACCTTTGGCCTTTCTCCAGCAAAATGCAATGGAATCTGTTCCTCTGCAGTAGAGGGGCCTCCGAGGTCTCCACAAATACTTGACGAAGGAGAGGTTTTGCATGGTCTTTCTGGGACCCTTCTACCTCTACTAGAAAAAAGCGATTGGTTTTACTCTCTGGATCTCCATCCTACTTGCTTACAGGATTTATCTTTGCTTTTGCATTAAATCTCAATTTTGACATTTTGATATACCCTGTTATTGACAAGTGGTCATGGTACTCTATATGTAAGTTTTCTTTTTGTTTTTTCCTTTCTTTGTTCAGGGTCACTGGGTGACATGTTTATGATTATATTACTGCAACATTATTGTCACTTTGAAATGAACATCTGTTGTCATTACTGCATTCTCAATCTGCATCCTTTGATCTTGATATTTGTCTTTGTTCTGAAAATTTAATAAAACTTTTTTGAACTGAAAAAAAAATTTCAACATTTCCAATACAGTGCCTTTCCCCTTTGACTAGCTTTCGGCCCTTCTTGTCTTCACAAAATGCTTAGTGGTAATGGTGGCAACCCTTTACATATGGGGGTTTCATATACAGTGGTACCTCGGTTTACGAGTGCACCGGTTTGCGAGTGTTTTGCAAGATGAGCAAAACATTTGCAAACTTGGTGCCTTGTAAACCGAGCTTGCCTCGCTGTACGAGCGCCCCCCCTCGCGAACCGGCACCTTCCCCCCCGCCGCCATCGGGCACCCCCCCCCGCCGCCATCAGGCACCCCCCCCCGCCCCCCCCGCTGCAACCTGAGATCCCCCAACCCACCCGAACCCTCTTCTTACTTCCAGTGTAGCCTCCGCATCGGCACCGGCACCAGCATGTCCTGTGCCCGAAAATCTGCTTCCTGTGCCGGGCCTTGAGCATGTGCGCATGCTCAAGGCCCAGCACAGGAAGCAGATTTTCGGGCACAGGACATGCTGGTGCCGATGCCGATGCGGAGGCTACACTGGAAGTAAGAAGAGGGTTTGGGTGGGTTGGGGGATCTCAGGTCGCGGGGGGGGAGGGTGCCGGTTCGCGAGGAGGGCCTTCGGGGGGAGCAATGCCGGTTCTCGTGGGTGGGTGGAGCAGCGCTGCTGGCCTTGAGGGGGGAAGGTGGGGGGTGGGAACATATCAAAGCAAGTTTCCCTTACTTCCTATGGGGAAACTTGCTTTGATATATGAGCATTTTGGATTACGAGCATGCTCCTGGAACGGATTATGCTTGTAATCCAAGGTACCACTGTATTTTCCCACTTAGATGACTGGTTGATCAAGGCTTTATCATTGCAAACAGCTCAGTATGCCTTCAGTTCAACAATCTGTCTCCTAGAGCTGCTTGGGTTTGCCATCAATTACCAAAAGTCACACAAACAGCATGTGCCCATTGCTAGTTATAGTGATGGGCACAAGCGCAGAATAAACGGGGAACCCCCCCCCAACAGCGAAAGAGATGCTCGATGTCTCTTGTCACCAATCAACACCCCCTCCAGTACCCCCCCCCCCCAGCAGTGGGAGAGTTGCCCATGCTCTCCTGCTGCCAATTGATACACACCACTGGCAGCAGGAGAGTTGGCCACGCTCTCCCGCCCAACTGACACCCACCCCCCTGCAGCGGGAGAGATTCCAAATTTATCTTGCCGCCCCCAAATGCCACGCCCCCCTCTCCCACTTACCTTATTTTCAGATGGCTGGCTGGAAGGATGCCTGGGATGCACCAGGGAGGGATATGAGGCTCTGATTGGTCCAGGTTGTTTAAGGCCCCTCCTATGGGTGGGGTCTTATGTGTCTGGACCAGTGAGAACATTGGTTGCATCTGGGGAGGGGCTTAAGGCTCTGATTGGCCCAGATGCATAAGACCCCAAGCATAGTAGGGGCCTTATGCGTCTGGGCCAATCAGAGCCTCAGGTGGGCCTGAAGCTCTAATGGGACCAGGTTGTTTAAAGCCCCCTCCTATGTGTTGCATCCGAGGAATGGTATAAGGCTCTGATTGGCCCAGACGCATAAGGACCCTCCTATGTATTCTCTGGAACCCTTCATAAGTCTACTTCCATCCATATTAGACTACGTTCTCCACTTCTCTAACTCTGGTCTAAAAACAATTTGCTTCAAGTACATATCAGTGTGTTTCATTCTCTCTTGGACAAGAAATTTCTATCTGTACATTCTTTGGTAGCCTGTTTCTTGAAAGGCCTGTTCCACATGAAATCCAAAATTCAAAAAGAAGAAGGGCCACAGATAGACAGGATGAGAGCGGGAGACCAAAATCAAGCCACTTTATTAAAAGGATGAGGCAGCAAAATCCAGATAGAATGAATATACTAGGGACCCCATAGCATCGTTGCAGGAGATTTATGTACTATATATTATACTATGCGTGGAGTTTTTTTGCTTTTATATTCAAATCTTTTTTTTATTAAGATAAGACAACATTAAAAAAAATCAGTGCAAAATAAACTGTGACCAGTATATCAATGCAATTGAATAATGTACATCAATATTTTACACATAAAATAATATGCTCCACCATTCTTGAATTGAAACTAAAGCATAAACCCAACATTGGTGTGTCTATATTCTTTCTAACTTTAGTTCTATATCTTCCATCAATAATATACCAACTAAGATACTGTTAAACAAAAAAATGCAAAAATATTTTTATTATCAGCCCAATTGCCATGCATAACAAACTTCATCATAACAGAAATTGTGTCGCATACAGAAAATGTCCAGTCCATTGAAAACAATTTGTGGATGAATTCTCCGCCCCTCTTCCCCCCATCCCTCCCTCCCACTTTACCCTTCTTGCATTCAAATACTAATCATGGGTGCACTGTACCTAAAAGACATGTGCAATACGCCCAAGCTGCGTAAATAGCCATTCCTTCCCCCCATACACATACCCTGAGCCCATCAAACTTGATTCCAATTTCCCCACTGACCAATATGCTGCAAATACTGTCTTCATAACTACCACCCCATCTCTCCACAAACTCCGTCCTTTAGGATGTAAGGACTGTATATGGGGCAATCACACCATTAGTTACGCACTCTTGTGCTTCCCGGCTCCCTTTGCATATCTGGCCTCCCAACTAGCCAGTTGGTGCAAATGGTTTCACCAATGCCAGAAATTTTTTTTGGGGGGGGGGTCGCAGGAGGTCCAATACTGTAAAATAAATTTTTTTGCCACCAGACTCATCTTGTAACACACAGTTCTGGCACCTCTAGTCATGGGTCCATAAGCCCCAGGCATATCCAATACCAGCTGGGACACCATGCTTTGAAAGGTTATATCTAACAACTCAATATAATCTACAATGTGACCCCAAAAGTTCTTGAACTAAGGGCACTGTCAAAATGTCTGCCTAAAAGTATTATGCCCCACCCACATTTAAAGCATGTAGCTGTACGTATAATTGCTATTGTATAATTGCTTTTGTGTGAAATTCGATCGACATAGTACTCTATAGTTTGTATCCTGTTTGTCTGTCTTGTCTGTTTAGATTGTAAGGTCTTTTGAGCAGGGGCTGTCTTCTTTGTGACTCTATACAGTGTTGCGTACGTCTGATAATGCTATAGAAATAATTAATAGTAGTGTAGTAACATTCCATCAACCAGGGACTATTGGTCAATGCAGGGATACCTCTTACAATAATTCCCATATCCCAAGATACCAAACCAAATTCAGGTGCAAATAATTTCCACAGCACTGACGATACATATCAAACTGCTTAACTGGCATTAGTTGAAAAAGGGCCATATATAACCCTGAGATTGTGAGATCCTTATTGGAATCAATGGCAAAAAACTCAAGTTTGGTTCTCATTTGTTTACCCAACTGTGTTCTATGTAGTGTTAAGCAACAAACAAAAAAGAAAGAAAGAAAAAACTGCAGCAAGAATGTACAAGGTGCCTAGTCTTTAATCAAAAATAAAACTCAAAACACAATACTTGAAACAATGTATAGTTTGTGTCCAAATTATAGTCCAAATGTGTGGGAAATCGGGACCCAACACGGTCCATGTTTCGAAAACACACTCCTTCGTCAGGGATCCTAGTGTGAAAATGTATGTGTGTATGCGTTTGTGATCTAAGTGTGGTCGATGACAGCAAGTGATGTTGATGCTTGCAGCACAAATGTGTAATTATAGAAAAGTGAACTAATAATGTGGGGTGTTATAATAGAGGCATCATGATGATGTGAAAATGTGTTAACCAATAATGCTTTAACTGCCAATAAGCAAAATGATTATCCCAACCATGACCCACTCTGCAAGCAATGTCCTCAAACGCTACCAAGACCCCCTCTGCAATCCCACTCATTCCTAGTTACTGAAACACTGTATTGTTCCTGCTCGGTGCAAATATCACTTTTCCTCGTAATGGCATTAACTCACTCCTAGTTTATAAATCAACCATGTCCAGGCCCACTGGAGTAGTCTGAAAAGCAAACTAAAGGAACCCTTTGGGCATCTGTTCTCGCTTTGCAGCTTGTTTGGCTTTTAATTTACAAATGATAAGATTTAACATGGTACAGTACAAGATATACGGACTCCTGAGGAAGGTATATATTAGTGAAACATGAAACGTGGTGGGTCCCTAGTATATCTATTCTATCTGGATTTTGCTGCCTCATCCTTTTTAATAAAGTGGCTTGATTTTGGACTCCTGCATTCATCCTGTCTATTTATGACCCTTCCACCTTTTGTATTTTGGGTTTATTTTTTTTGTGGTCCACCACCCCTTTGTTCTTCAACTATTCCACATGAAAGAAATCATCTATCAAGCCTGCACCTGTTGCATGGGATCTTGGTACTGTCTGCTCTTATGAAGTCTCCCTTTGAGCTGCTTACATCTTTTTCCCTCAAACCTCTTACTTGGAAAGTCGTTTTCCTCTTTGTCCTCGCCTCTGCATGCTGTGTGAGTGAACTTCAAACTCTTGTGTCTGATCCTCCTTACATAAGATTCTACCACAACATAGTAGTGCTTCAAACTCATCCAAAATTCCTACCCAAAGTTGTCTCAGAATTCCACCTCAACCAATCCATAGTTCTGCCTGTTTTCTTTCCAAAGCGACATTCCCAGCCTGGAAAAGCAGCTCTTCACATGTTGGACTGCAAACTGGACTAAATTTCATAGAGGATCCTCCCAGCTCATTGTGGCTTTTGACCCTAACAAACTTAGAGTTCCTGTTACCAAGAGAACCATCTCCACTTAGCTAGCACTGTCTTTGTCGCATATACTTAGGCTCTGCTGATGTTACAGGACCCTGTAACAGCCCATAATGTCCAAACTATGGCTTCCTTGGTAGCTCTGCTTTGCATCTACTGAGGACATTTGCAAAGATGGCTATTTGGTCTTTAATCCATACCTTTACTTCTCACTACTATTTAGAACAAAACTCCAGAAGAGACAGTTGGTTTGGATAAGCAGTTCTGCATAATCTTTTTACTTCCTGAGCACCAACTTTCCCTCCAATCCTCTTTGTTTTTTTGCCAGGCTCATGTTTATATGTCTAGTATCCTCATCAAGAATCATGATTCTGGCAGCTTGGAAATCCCATATGTGAGAATATTGTGCCTGCTTATCCTTGGAGAAAGCAAAGATACTTACCTGAATGAAGCATGTGTTCTTCAAGGATAGCACGCATATTCACCTCCCCTAGTTAGCTTCTTAGCTTTGTTACTGAACTGATGGTCCCATGAGCTGACGTTGGGTGGGAAGTCACCAGCATATGTGTGGTATGAGCATGGCCTAAAGATTTGAAGTGATAGTGCACTTGGTAGTGTCCATACCAGGTTCCAAGGATGTGAGAATATATACCTGCAGTCCTCGGAGAATACCTGTTACAGGTAGGTATCTTTGTTTTCTTCTACCATGGAGAGGCGAGGTGTTTGCTTGTTGCCAAGTGTCTCAGCAAATTATTAAACATACTGGCATCAGCTTCTAAACTGGCATTGTGGTACTTAATTATTATTCTGATGTTTAGAGTTGTAAAGTTTAAATTGTCATACATCCTGTATAAGGGTTAATGTAGCATCTTGTCCCCCCTCTTTTATATTTGCCTAGACTTCTTTATTTTTTGTTTAGTTGACAATTTTCATTGGCGCACTTTTAAAGAATATTTAAAATATTTACAAATGCACCTTTTAAAGTAAGGGATAGAGACTTGTATACTGCTTCTTGGTAGTTATACAACCACATTCAAAGCGATTTACTACAGGTTTACATACAGGTATTCAAGTACAAAATCAATCATTTATATTATGTTGTCATTTTGTTCCTAGAATGTGTAATTCTCAGTCATTGGTTTCTAGAGTCACTGTACACTTCCCCCTCCCTATTCGCAGTTTCGAGTATTCGCAATTTTTTTTTTCCCAGACCCCCCCTCCCCCCCAGAGCATTGCTCAGAGGCAGCCCGCATCAACCAGAACCGGGCCTGGGACTTGGATCGGGACGAGGAGGGGAGCGATTGGAGGAGGAGAAGGCAATCTGAGGCGAGCAGCTGCCCCAGGAGCATGGACCTTATCTGGTGGTCTAGCGGTGATGTGGGGCAGGAGCGATCTTCTTACACTCTTGCCCCGTGCAGAGCTGTGCGGTGCACTCCCTTGGTCTCACGAGACTACAATGGGAACTCCCATTGTAGTCTCGTGAGACCACAGGAACTCACAGCACGGCTCTGCATGGGGCAGGAGTATAGGAAGATCGCTCCTGCCCCGCATCACCGCTAGACCACCAGGTAAGATCCGTGGGTGGGTCAGAGTCGGCCCAAAAGTTATTCGCAAATTTTCCTTATTCATGGTTCGGCTGTGCCCCTAACCCCTGCGAATACAGAGGGGGGAAATGTAGTACATGTATATTTTTTGCTTCTTTAGTTTCTAGGCTCTTCGCTGAGCCATGAATCATGTATGCTGTAAGTACCCCTCTTATTATATGTGTCAGATAATGTGTGTAAAACTGTTGCTTTAGATGTTTAAGATAGCAGCTCTAACACTACTATATATAATCTGCACTGAAACAAAGCATAGTTCTGTACAAATATATAATTCTGTTTCTATTAATAAATATAAAGTCTGAGAGTATATTTTACCTGTAGACTTTATACCAGTTTTGCAAAGGGAAGTTTATTCCCTTTGAAGGTTGGAAAATTGCATACACAGATTTGTATGTTCTGTTTGTGTGAGTACTTTTCCCATGTAAACTTCTGTGCATGTTTTTGAAATTGCAAAATATGTATATAAGTGCCAACCCAGTCTCACTCAAGGAGTGCCTCTTCTATATGAATATAAACACACAGTATAAAGATAATATATTTACTTACATGAGGTGTGAGAAGGTTCCATAAAGGCATGTTCCGCACATAAATCCAAGTTCTATGAGCAGAAATGGCTTTGAAATTTGTCTTCTGATTTGGTTTTAAATTAAGATCATTCCATGCAGTATAAAATTTTTATATATTGACCAACTTTTATATTTATAATGTATTTTCTACTGATGATGATATAACCAGGTTCTTCAGGGTTTAGAATATCTACATAGCAAATGCAAGATCATCCATACAGATATAAAACCAGAAAACATCTTGATGTGTGTTGATGATTCTTACGTGCGTAGAATGGCTGCTGAAGCTACAGAATGGCAAAAGGCTGGTGCTCCCCCTCCTTCTGGTTCAGCAGGTAACACTTTTTACTCTTGTACTTCTTGAGATCAAGGAAGTTGTCTAAAAATATGAAGGCAAAGGTTGGTGGCCTAGGGGTGCAGGAGATCAAGGTTTGACTCACAGCTTCATATTGAACCAATCAGGTGTGTTCACAGCACTTGGTCGGGAAACAGACTTTTAATGCTGCATGGTAGAATTAATTCTTTGTTTGTTTATTTAAGATTGGCTAACCTAGTAAAAAACAATAGATAGATGCAGGGGAACCCTATATAGAAAGAAAATGGATTCACAGCAAACCTTAAATAACCTTAGTATTTTAAACAAGGCATAAAGGAGTATAACCTGCATGGATTGGCACATACCATTCTGCATGCCTAGTTGGGTAAACCTGGTGGATCATACGAGTCTTTATCCCAGGACAAGCAAATAGTATATTCTCACATATGAGTGACATCATTCACGGAGCCCAGTATGGACAGTGCTAAACTGTACTGTCACTTTTAACTTCTTCAGTAGTTTCAAGACTGCCTATACCATGCATGCGTGAGTGTCTTCCCACCCAACATCTGCTCTGGAACCATCAGTTCTTAGTTTTTTGCAGAACTAAGAAGAAGAATATTTTTTGAATCATTCCAGCTGCGTTCTTTTTTTCCATAAATAGTGCCTTCCCATTGTAATTTTCTTTACTTTCTTCCATTTTTCTTTCAAACTTACTTAGTTTTTTTGTTTCATTCATTCAAAAAGGTTTCAATTTTTTCTCACCCGTATTTTCAGGCCTTTGGCCCTTCATGAGCCTGATTCCTAACTGAGATCATTAAACCTTTTTCAGCCATAGTTCTAATTGACCCTCGGAGAGAAAATTGATTCCTTTAGTTTTGCATCAGTAGTTTTCCTTAGATGTCAAAGTCTTCTAGTGGCTTCAAGAGGTGTTCTCGGTGCAACAGGGCCATATTAGTCACATCCACACAATTGGTATCTTCAGTGCCTTGGTCCTGAGCACCAAGTTGACTCTTGCTCTTGCTGCTCAAAGCTCCAAAAATGCTCTTTGAAGGCTCACTGTCTACAACAGGAAAAGTTATTTGTGACTTAAGATCCAACAACAATGTCTGCTGTCGATAAAACAGTGTCGACGTTGACACCTCTCTCAGGGCATCACTCAACGTCTGCTTCCTCAGTACCAACACTGGCACTGTTGTCTAAACAGGTGAAGAAGTATTCACATGACTCACCTTCTCACCATACTTTGCCGGCATCACTATCATCGAGTAAGTCGATGCATGCCAAACGATGACATAAGCAGTCTTGTTCCCCCATCTTTGCAGGTTGTGTCTCCTCAGAGGCGTGCCTCCTAAATCGAGGTCACTAACACCTCAACACCCTGCAGTACCATCTGTACCAATGACATCCTCGGTACCGGCACAGTCCTTCCAGGATCAGCTTCACGAGCTGCTTCATAAGGAGTTAGTGACTATGTTTCAAAAGCAATTAACACCGCCTGCTGTACCACTTCCTTCAGTACCAGCCCAGTCTAAGCAATTCTCTTATGAATGAATGGCCCCCCGATTCCCTTCCCTTCTGCAGAGCCCATAAACAAGAGAAAACCAAAAACACTCTGTGGAGTGACGATGTTCCTAAATGGACTTTATTTGAAAGTGTCAAAGTTCCAAAGGTACACTGAAATCATCCATATAAAAATAAATCATCCACATAAAAGCCTTAAAGGACCTAGTCCGCTAGGGATACAAGACCCAACACGGTCCGCGTTTCGACAAAAAGTCTTCTTCAGGGGTCCCTGGGGGTCCTATAAAGGTGAGTACGTGGAAAACAATTGTGTGGTGAGCCGGAAGTGAGACACTGCTTGCATTTGCAATCAGCTCATCTCAAATAACAGAACCGACAGATTAATGCAAAGTCAAAATTAATTAAGTAATATAATTATTAGTACTTATCTTGAAAAGTTCTCTGGTGCTTTAAAGTTCTTTAATTCATGCTCAGTATCTGTAGAGCTAAGCTGTTGCTCGTTTTACTATCCTTAATCCATCCGTTGCGGCCTGCATTTCATGGGGCAAACAACACTCCCGCTGCGTCAGGGAAAATTTTAAGCAACGCTTGTGTGAGCAATTCAAACTGTTTTGAACTATGTCGGATAAAAAGGGGATCCCTATATAGAAAAAGTATGGAATCAAAGCAAAACTAAATGTCCTTCTTACTTTAAACAGAATATAGAGATGTGTAAGCTGCACAGAGCAGGGGGTTCAACTCTGGTCACAATTAGTGCAAATTATGATTTATCTAAAGGCTAATCCACACAACAAAGTTGTAAGAATTTGCGAGTGGAACAGTCAGCCTGCATCTTTTACAGATGATGGTCAAGGGCTGAGCATCAAAAGCATTTGATGATTCTTTGACTTGAACAGAACAAGGGGTTTGAATGTTGAAAGCTTGGATAAAGTGGCTCATTTGTGGGACTAGTGCTTTAACAACAATCTTGGTTATGCAAAATTGGCATTGAAACTTCTACAGTCCATACATACGTATTCAAAATAATTCTGGAAAAAAACATAAACATTAGCAGTTTTCAGTTAATTGTAACTGTGTAGGGCATAGAGAAAGTGAAGAGGGACAGATTCTTCAAACTTTCAAAAACTACAAGAACTAGAGGGCATTTGGAAAAATTAAGAGGGGACGGATTCAGAACCAATGCTAGGAAGTTCTTCTTCACCCAAAGGGTGGTGGACACCTGGAATGCGCTTCCAGAGGGTGTGAAAGGACAGAGTACAGTACTGGGGTTCAAGAAGGGATTAGATGATTTCCTGAAAGAAAAGGGGATAGAAGGGTATAGATAGAGGATTACTATACAGGTCTTGGACCTGATGGGCCACCGCGTGAGCGGACTGCTGGGCATGATGGACCTCTGGTCTGACCCAGCAGAGGCACTGCTTATGTTCTTATGTTCTACAAGGCATCATGATACCAAGTCCAGGTCTCCTCAGCGCAAATCCATATCCTGGCACCAGAGCACTTCCTCTTCAACATCGGATCACCATCAGAGGAGCGATAGGAATTCTTCTCAACGCACACATCAGCATCGTAGTTACAAATTCTCCAGGTATTGAAGAATTTGACTCCAGTCTCTCCACTCAAGGTTTCTCTTATCCAGACTTGTCTGCTTCAGAATCATATGGACTTTCTTCAGATCCGTCTCCTCCATCTAAGTGTAGGTCGCCACCAGAGAGCTTGCATTTCAGTAAATTCATTAGACAAATGGGTCAAGCTCTTCCTATCAAAATGGAGTCTGAGTCTGAACCCAGAGCTGAGATTTTGAACAGATCCCTAAAGACTGTTTAAAACTCCCATTCCATAATCTCATGTTTAAAAATTGGAAGAACATAAGAACATAAAAACATAAGCAGTGCCTCCGCCGGGTCAGACCATAGGTCCATCTCGCCCAGCAGTCCGCTCCCGCGGCGGCCCGAACAGGTCACGGCCTGTCTGAGTCACCAGAAGGGGCCCCCTTGCCACCTTGGTTTCCCATTGAGTCCTATCTTCCCATCGAAGTCCTAACCCTCCGGTCTTGCACATGCACGACCTGGTTGGATTTCTATACTTATTACCTGGTTAGCTTTCTATACCTGTGTTACATCCCAGCACCTCTCTCAGTATCCCACGATCCCCCTATCCTTCAGGAATCCGTCCAATCCCTGTTTGAATCCTTGTACCGTACTCTGCCTGATCACTTCCTCCGGTAGCGCATTCCAAGTGTCCACGACCCTTTGGGTGAAAAAAAACTTCCTTGCATTTGTTCTGAACCTATCTCCCTTCAGTTTCTCCGAATGCCCCCTCGTGCCTGTTGACCCCTTCAGCCTGAAGAATCTGTCCCTATCCACCCTCTCTATGCCCCTCATGATCTTGAAGGTCTCTATCATATCTCCCCTGAGCCTCCTTTTTTCCAGAGAGAAGAGCCCCAGCCTATCCAACCTCTCGGCGTATGGGCAGTGTTCCAGCCCTCTTACCAGTTTCATTGCTCTCCTTTGGACTCTCTCAAGTACCGCCATGTCCTTCTTGAGGTACGGCGACCAATATTGAACGCAGTATTCCAGATGTGGACGCACCATCGCTCGATACAATGGCATGATGACTTCCCACGTCCTGGTTGTTATGCCCCTCTTTATGATGCCCAGCATCCTGTTGGCTTTTTTCGAGGCTGCTGCGCACTGTGCAGATGGCTTCAGTGATGCATCCGCCAGCACACCCAAGTCTCTCTCAAGACTGCTGTCTCCCAACAATGCCCCCCCCAATTTGTAGTTGAACAACGGGTTCTTTTTCCCTATATGCATGACCTTGCATTTTTCCACGTTAAAGCGCATTTGCCATTTGTTTGCCCAGTCTTCCAGCTTGTCCAGGTCCCTTTGCAGACTCATCTACTTATTCCTGTAGCTCCAAGAAAGTTGGATTTATTTTATAGGGTACAATCCTGTCCTGGATTTGACAGAACTCAACTACACCATCAGTCTCTTTTGGTGGAATCTTCTCTAAATAAATCATCTAGCTCTAGAACATATGCTAACACTCCACCAGGTAGAGAAGGTCATACTTTGGACAGGTTTGGCCATAGACTTTCCCAAATCTCTATGCTCACCAGGGACATCTTCAGTTATAACGTCTACATAACCTTTTACTTCAGATAGCTGGCACAGCACTTCTTCTTATTTTGAACAGTTGTGTTTTATTCATTGACTGTATATTTTTAGTATTGTATGTGAACTGCCTAGAACTATGTGGTAGGGCGGTATATAAAAATAAAATTATTATTATTATTATTATCCCCGGGGATCAACTTGCTGATTTTCAACAAATTGCCCATGATTTCCTTGAAACTAGGAAGTTCATGGCCAGTTCATTGTTGATGCCTTTGATGTAACCTCCTGAGCATCAGCCCTGTCTTATTGAGATGCAGCATCAAACATGGCTTCAGGTATCAAACTTGAATCCTAATGTCCAGGACCATCTGGCAAATATTCCTTATTTAGGAGACAAACTATTTGGTGATAAAGACTGAAGAAGCCATGCAAACAATCACCAGACATGAGCAAAGTATGACCATTCTTTCAGCCTTTAAATTGGCAAAACCCCAAGTCCCTAGATATTATTACAATCCTAGACAGTCAACAACGTCTTTTAAGAGGTGCTACACTTTACCACCACCAGGACTCCAGCTCAAAAGCACACCAGAACCCAACATTCCCAAAAACTTCAGGTTCTTTCTCAGCAAAAGTCAATTCAGTCTTTTTGATGCACTTCTAGAGAGCCTAGCCGCCGTTCTACCGTCTCGACATCTGCTGTACCCCATCAGAGATCATCTCACCCACTACAACTAACGTTGGACTCTCATCATCAATGACACCTGGGTTTTATGTGTGGTGAAAGAGGGGGGTACACTCTTCATCTGTGAGAAATTCCTTCAAACAAACCACCAAGAGAGTCCTCTTTCAATTCTCAGCAGACTTACCTCCTCCTTCAGGAAATTTCGGCCCTTCTGCAACTCAGTGCCATCGAACCAGAATGTCCTCATTTGAGGGGCCAGAGGTTCTACGACCAATCCTCGACCTCTGAGCTCTCAACAAATACTTGGTGAAGGAAAACTTCTGCATGTTCTCCCTAGGAACCTTGTATCCCCTCCTAGAGAAGAACGACTGGCTTTAGTCTCTGGATCTCAAGGAAGCATACATAGGGGAACACATGAAAGCTGTAAGTGTGGAGTGTTGTAGCCACTATAGCTAAACATTTTGTGAACACTCTGGGTGTTGACGCTAGACCAAAAGGCAGTAGTACCCTGTAATGGAGATGATGGTGGCCTATTCGAAAGTGCAGGTACTGCTTACATAGAAACATGATGGCAGATAAAGGCCAAATGTCCCATCTAGACTGTCCATTCGCAGTAACCATGATCTTTTTCTCTCTCTGAGAGATCCCACGTGCATATCCCAGGCCCTCTGGAAAAAATCCTGAAAACCCTACTCGTTGATAACTGATCTCTACACGTACCTTCAAATTATTTTGCTTAGCAAGATTAGGTCCATCTTCTCCTTTTCTCCACTAATTATCTTCCTTTCCCGCTTCCCTCCCCTCTATGCCCCAAGATACCCTTTCCCACTGCAAGTTGCCTTGAGCCTGTTTAGATTTGCATGACACACAAATATCAGATTAGATTAGAGAGTTCCTTGTGTGAGAATATGTTGCCTACTTGTCCTGAGATAAAGCACAGTTACTTATCTCCCACCTGCCCTAGTTGGCTTCTTAACTTGATTACTGAACTGATGGTCCCGTGAGCCAACTTTGGGCAGGAAGGCACTCATGTATGCACAGTACAGGCGGTCTCAAGACTTAAAGAAGTTAAAGTGAAATTACACTTTAGCACGGTCTATACTGGGCTCCTTGGATGATGTCACCCATATGTGAGACTTTCTGTCTCCTGTCCCTGTATAATACCTGTTATAGGTAAGTAACTGTGCTTTATCTGCCATCGTTTTGTATATTTCTATGTAAATCAAGAATAGGTGAAAACCCAATAAGTAACATCATCAAAAATAAAGACAAAATTATTGAAAGAATTCCCCTGAAGCCCATGCCCAGAATGGGAAAACAACAATAAAAGAAAATTTAAAAGGAATGCCTAAAATTTACAGCTTAATTTAACACAGTTGTATTGGATCCTACCTCAATTTCTAACCTCATATACAATGCAGGAAATAAAATTTTTTTTATAAAAAAAAATTTATATTGCAACATAGGTCTAAGAAAATTTTACAGCTATCTTAGATCAAGGAATGTGAAACCTATCCAACAATATTTATGTATTTATTTCCAACACGCTTTACTGCATTTAGCTGCACCAAGCAGAGGAAAACAGTGTACTGTACAGTCTAAAACAGGCAGAAAGTAACTACAATATAATAGGATAGCAGCATCCTTACAATATTATAAAATGCAAGAGAAGAAATAGCGGAGAAACAGGGAAGGGTGGGTGAGATAGAGAGAGGTGACCAGCTGCTAAGCATCTGTCCAAGTTATCCTAGGAAAGCTTGGCTATATAGCCAGGTTTTAATTATAATTTTAAAGTTTTGCACAGATTGTTCAGAATGTCAATTATTTATAAGTATATTTCCCCCGATGAAAACAAAAAACTGTGGATACAGATGTTCTGGAGATAATTTATTAAACACTGACATATAAAAACATGAAAATTCAATCAAAAAAGTACAATGATAAAAAATACAGTGATAAAAATCCAACCAGACCCTCACAGTGAAAACAAATCACTGATGAAAACAAAAATAAAAAACTGTGGATACTGATGTTCTGGAGATACACTTCTCCCTTGTTATTCGCGGGGGATATGGGCAGAGCTGGACTGCAAATGGCGAAAAACCGTGATTATCCGGCTCTGACCCACTCCCACCTCCCTGCCGCCTTCCCGGCCTTACCTGGTGGTCTAGAGGGCTTTCGGGGCAGGAGCGATCTTCCTACACTCCTGCCCCGTGCAGATCGCCATGAGGAAATGGCTGCTGTGAGTTCCCGTAGTCTCTCTTGTACATGCATGAGAAAGATTTGCATATAATGGAAGTGACAGGTATGCAAATCTCTCTCATGCATTTTCATTAGGAATATCTTGAAAACCTGACTGGCTGGGGGTCCCTCAGGACAGGTTTGGGAACCACTGCCCTAGAGAGAGGGTGACAAAATGCTTATTTGCCAAGAAACAGAAACACACCCAAACCCTTTATGCACACACTTCCCGCATACTGCATCCCCATAAACTAGGGGTTGACAACCCAGCCTTTAGGACACACCCAGCCAGATAGGTTTTCAGGATATTCACAATATGCATGGGATAAATCTGCATGTACTACGATGTAAGACTAAAATCTGGACTACTCGGGGATCAGCCACTCGCTCTCGCTTAAGAAAATACGTGGCTACACCCTTCATCTCCTGGCCCTGCCCTCAGCTCTCTCTCACTCCCCAGCCCAACTTCCAGTGTACCTTTTCAGTGAGCAAGTCTTCTGTGCTGCAGCACCCATGGCAGACTTAGAAGCTGCACTGGGGCTTTCCCTCTGCACCTTCTGATGCAACTTCTCATTTTCAGAAGGGGGCAGGACAGATCAGAGGGTAAGGCCCACTGTAGGCTGGCGGCAGCCTGTGAGTAAGCATGCATGAACTTTTACTGCTTTGTATTTTGTAGATAGTAAGGGCTCCTGTACTAATTAAATAGCGCATGTCAATACCTCACACGCTAACCGATTAGCAATGTCATGTCCCCTTCCCATAAAATTTAAATTATATTTTTGGCAAGCAGTGTATACAAAGTGGTTATTTTGCCACAGGATGCCAGCACATGTCCCATGTTAAACCTTTTAAACATGTGATAAGCGCGCACTGGTGTTTATCGCAGTTTAGTACAAGGACACTATTTTAAAAATAAATATGTATTATAGCTTTCACTAAACAAGACAGTAGCATCAATATTCCTTATGTACCATAAGAAAGCAGTCTTACTGTGACTGGCTTCTGGCCACATCCCAAAGACAGGATTGTAGTTCCCCAAATAAATGTAGTCCCACATAAGCTTGCCTTCAACAATTTTTATTGAAAACTGCACCTGGATAGAAACAAATACCGAGCAAGACAAAATAAGAATACAGACTGGTATAACATGCGGCCAAAGCAATGCTTGAAAAATACACAAGATGTCAGTCTGGTTCACTTACAAAAAGAGATAACAAGGATAACCCAAAGATGCAGTATCATCATTACATAAAAATCACTAAACAAAACTCCACTTTCTTTGCCCCTCTCCCCCCCAATCCATGTATTATCTTTTTAACTTTTCTGATATTTTTAAATTTTTTTTTTAATACATTTTTATTATTTTTAAATTATGTGATTATGAACCATTTTGAGCCTCTAGCATTGCTAGTATATAAAAGTCATCTTATTAGGTTAGTATAAGGAGAGTTAGAGAAGAGCATAAAAAAGATAAAATGTGGAATAGGTCCTTTATGAAGAAAGCCTTAAGCTGGAAAATGTTCTGAACTATCCTCAAAATGAGCAGAAATAAAAAAAGTATAATTTACTGTAAAAATGTAGTTCTTGTACACTTCATTATGTTATCACTTCGCTGTAATGGTCAATATACCTTTGTATGTTGTTAAACTTTAATAAAGAATATTGAACTAAAAAAATGTAGTTCTATTTTTAAAAATTCTGTTTGTTTGATTTTGCTTTAATTTCCCCTTTTTTTTCCTCCTAGTGAGTACTGCTCCACAGCAGAAACCTGTAAGTACATTGCTAATACTTGTAAAATATACTTTGATTATTTTATTGATTTAAAAAGTCATCATTATTGTGCATTTTTTAAGTTGAGAGTTTAAACCATCAAATAAACTGTTTAGTTTTGCCACCTTGCTTATAATTCATGATGTCCTTAGTTTTCTTTATTATTTGGAAATCAAGGACTAATGCATTGTCCTAGCTTTTATATTTATGATAATCTCTGGGAAAAGGTGACTAAGCTAGCAGATCCAAAATGTTGAGAATGACTGGCTCATCGTGTCATGGGTCCATAAGCAGTCTGCAAAAGTTACATGTCTGAACTTCTCTAACTTTTTTCCCTCAATAAAAGGATGTGATTTGGACTGTTGTATTACAAATTGTTTACTGTAACATAGAAAATGACATGACAAATTTTTCCCCGTCCCTGCGGGAACTCATTTTCCTGTCCCATCCCCGCAAGTTCTTTTCCTATCCCTGCCCCATTCGTGCAAGCTCCATCCTCATCTGCACAAGCTAGAGAAAGACAAGGAGACTATTAACCGTGCCTAGCCGCTGGAACATGGAGAAAACCAAACTGGTTGCCGCAGGTACAAGGACAAGGTCATTCACCGCCCCGTGGAGCGGTGAATGGACTTGTCCCTGCTGTTAAGTATTTTGCGTGCGTTGCCTCACTTCTCACCCCTCCCGGTCAGCAGCCCTCATGATTGCGCAATCCAGCAGCCCTCCCTCCTGATCGCCATGGTCCAGGCATCTCTTCTCGTCGGGGCATCTCCCTCCCTCCCTTCCTCTCACCTTCGCTGGTGATTTTCAGTTTTCTCTCTCTGAGCAGCCTCCAGCCGGCCAACTTAAAAAAGTTACTGTGGGGTCCGGGTGGGTTTGGGAGGGTTTACAGCAGGAGGGACTGGATATCCCTCTTGCTGATGATCTTGGGGGGGGGGGGGGGGGGGTTCAAGCAGGAGAGACTGGGCATCCCTCCTGTTGATGGATGTCTTGGCGAGGTGGTGGCAGGAGGAATTGGGCTCTTCTCCTGCCACAGACATTCGGGGGTGGGGGGCGGCTTCGGGGTTTCCGGCAGAAGGGACTGGGCATCCCTCCTGCTGTGGGATGTCTTGGGGGGGGTGTGGCAGGAGTGACTGGGCATCCCTCCTGCCGGTAGTGTTCGTGTGGGGTACAGGTTCCCTGCTGCAATCGCTAAACTTATTGTGGCAGTGAGATTCCCTTGCCGCGATCAGCTCAGCGGCAACCCAATTCTCTAACCGGTGCTTATGACATAGACACCGGTTAGAGAATTGTGTTGTTAGGTGATTCTATATAGAACGACCGTGTGTGAATCTCAAAAGCTGCTTAGGTGGCTTCTGAGACTAGGTGTCCTATACAGAATCTGGCCCTTACACCTGGTTTTACATCGTCTAAGTCACAACATATAAGTTCCGACCAGGCAGCCTCGTAAACTTTCAATTACCTCCCGCCCTCACCACTCCTTCAAAAATGCCCCTTTCAGCTCTAGGTGCACAGTGGGATTCAGATGCCTAAAAAGTCTCTGGATACGTCTGAAATCCCGTTTCAATAATCAGCACTTGGATGGGTTTTTAGACGTATTTTTGTTTTTATTAAGAAGCCCCATAGTGTCTAATTGACTAGCAGACTATATTTGTTTTGGCTATGTCCAAATAGATTTGACACTTGAGGATCATGTCATAGCTCATAATGTTAGAGCTATGATGGCATTGTGTAGGTCACTTGAGGTCAGCCTTCATGGAGGAAATTTGCAGAGCAGCAACATGGATGTCTATTCATATATTTCCAGCCCGGTACTGTTTGGAAGAGAGCTCCCTTTGTCATAAGTTTGGCCAGTCAGTTCTTCAAATTCTTTTTGGGACTTGGTGTGGCGGCTGTGTTAGTCCACCTTTTTTATTGGACTAACTTAATAAGGTTTATGATTAGCTTTTGAAGGTAACCCTTTCTTCCTCAGATCAATTCCATTCCCTTTAGGTCAGTTTCTTTTTTGTTCCAGACTGCCTTTCATAAATGGAAATATAGAAAAGACTAGTTACCACCAATTGTTGATATATAATATGTTGATGCCTTCCTATTGTTGTAGTGACTTGTTATTTTTCATTTTTTATGTTAAAGGCAGCCTTTAGCTAGAGTCCCATGCTGTGAGGATTTTATAACAAGTTTTCTGCTATGTCATTAGAGAAAATCAATTTACTTACCTATAAGAAGTGTTCCTGTGGCTAGCAGGATGCAACTCCTCGCGTACATACCCACCTTCCGAAGGAGCTGAATTCTACTCAAGCTGACTAATAGACTAAGCTGGTGCTGTGCGACAGGTGGGAAGTGGTGTGCCTGCACAGCGAAGTAAAGATGATGTCATCCATGTTGTGAGGATGTATATTTTGTTGTCTATGGTAAATACTTCTTACAGCTAAGTAACACGGTTTTACTGTAATACAGTCATAATTATAAAACTTGCTATTCTACAAATAATTATTAAAAATCCAAAAGATATTGTCTGTTGAATGGCATATACTTTTTGTGTTAAGCACCTATGTGAATTTCTAAAATATGAAGATACAAACAGGCATTGTTTTGATTAAATTTTGTAGATTGGTAAAATTTCCAAAAATAAAAAGAAGAAACTTAAAAAGAAGCAGAAAAGGCAAGCGGAGCTACTTGAGAAGCGTCTCCAGGAGATTGAAGAATTAGAACGGGAAGCTGAGAGAAAAAAGGTTGAAGAAAATGATGTAACATCAAGCGTGCCATCAAATGAGCAGGAAGAGGATTTCCAACCAGAAGTGAAGCTAAAATCATCAGGACTAGAGGAAATTATAGATGAAGAACCTGGAAATGATTACGGTTAGTGAAATCATCTGTAATAAAACAAAATATATTGATGTTTGAAGACAGATAGGCATCCTTTGACCTCCAACAATCTCTACAAATAAAAATATTTTCTTGAAGCTGGTAAACAAATGTCAGCATAATTATCTAAAATAAATTGGTTATGTGATATACACAACCATAAAAGCCGCTTATTCATACCATACTGCAGCATGGTATGCAAAATCTGTATCTTGCTCTATAGGATTTGTCATTTCCCATGGAATCACAGAAACCAGCAAACCAGGGTTTAAAATTCAAGTCTAGTCAATCATGTTAAAGGGGGTGGTAGTGCTGCTAGACACACAATCTGTTAATTGTCAGTTTCCCAAGAGAACTAGGTGGTATAATACTTATTCCTGTTCCCAAACAAATTTTAGATTTGACTTAACCTTCTGGTTTTAGACCAGTTGCAAGCATACTCTCTTATTGGCTAAATTTGTGAGACAATTATGGCAGAATTATTAGCAAAGTTTCTTGATCAGTATAACTGCTTAAATTCTCTACAGCATGGGATTAGACCCTTACATAATACTGAAGCATTGTTTTTTCTGGGTTTAGATGCTAAAAGAAGCCTCAATGCAAGCAGTTTTTTTCAGCACAGCTTAGAAGAAGGGTCCCATATTGTTGTTAGGTGCCATTGAACATGATGAAGTTTTCATGGCAGAAAACAGAAGTAGATTGCAGGGCCTTTCTTCTGTGCAGTATAATTTTGATGTCATATCAAACGTGATTCTCCGCCTCCAACACTGCCTATCTGCTGCTGCCCAGATGGGTAGTAAATCACATCTCCACTGAAACCTTTCCACCTTGGGACCCCATATACTAGTTAATTTTTTTAAAGCTTGCTAACGGCAAAATTATTGCAATTGGTTTTAAGAGATTTTCTTTTTAGGTTTTGGCAGGCGTTATTAGTACAAAAAACCTCCCAAAAAAACTAAAAAGGAAAGGCCTTAAAAATAAACATGCAAATTTTGGCATATCTTAGTAAAACTATGTAGAATAGGCTGTAGAGGGTTTCGATGGTAACTCCGGTAGTTGGAACCTAAAGATAGGGCCAGACGGATTTCTATGGTCTATTTCCCAGAAATGCCAAAGAAGGACAATCATGAATTAATAATGAGTGTGACTATTGGGCAGACTAGATGCCCTCATTTACTATGTTACTATGGTATAGCGTGCTCACTCATAGGGATTAGGTGCAGTTTGTAAAAATGTCTATTAACATTTGCGCTATATGCATAAAAATGTGATAAATTTGTATTTTGATGTTTTCTTTTAAAAAATGTCATCATTTTATGTCAGCAATTACATAAGAGAAGTGTAGTTTTGCAACTAAATCTTTCTGATTTGAATGAACAACTCGATAGATAAAGAGGAGTCTCCCTTTGCCCAGCACAGCGAGAAGCAAAACAAGAGAAAGGCAAAGCCGATGTCACAATATAACACAAGGGATTTTATTGAAAGTTCCTACAGTCCCAACTAGGATCCTGGTTTCGTTAGAACACTGCCTTCCTCAGGGGACATACCAAACTGATAACAGGATATTACAGTAGTATTTCTATTTCAGGTAGTTTTGAAAAAGACCTTTAGGAACGTACTGAAAGAAACTTGTTCTCATGTGAGTTCCTTGACAAGTTTCTTAGAAGTTTGGCTGTCAGTACTTCTTTAAGTATGTTCCTAATGGTCTCTTTCAAGACTACCTGAAATAGAGATACCATTGTAATATCCTGTTATCAGTTTGGTATGTCCCCTGAGGAAGGCAGTGTTCTGCCGAAACCAGGATCCTAGTTGGGACTTCCCATAGGAACTTTCAATAAAATCCCTTGTGTTGTATGTATTGTGACATCTGCTTTGCCTTTCTTTTGTTTTGATTTGAATGAACAAGATCTTGTGCTTTGTATGTTGTAACTAAAATTCACTTAAAGCCTTTATTTGATAACAGATTTTTTTTCCTTCATATTTTGAAGGTGAAGCAGATGACCATGAGGAAAAAGAGGACACTGAGAAAGAGAACACAGAAAAAGATGATGATGATGATGATGCCAAACAGGAATTAGTCGGTTCAGATCCCCCTTGGATAGAATCCCCTAAAGCAAATGGGCATATTGAAAATGGTCCTTTCTCATTGGAACAGCAGCTGGATGATGACGAGGATGAAGAGGAAGAATGCCCAAATCCAGAAGAATACAACTTGGATGAGCCAAATGCAGAAAATGATTATGCTTTTAATAGCTCCTATGAACAATTTAATGGTGAATTGGCAAATGGACAACATAAAAATCTGGAATCACATTTTTCAGAATTTACAGGCTCTGTGTTTTCGGGGCCTTTGGAAGCTGTTGCTTCTGGCTCAGCTGCATCTGAGGAATCAGCTGTTACAGAGAGAGAAGAAAGTAGTCCTTCCCATGATAGAAGTAGAACAGTTTCAGCATCTAGTACTGGAGATCAGCCAAAAGGTAAGCTCTTTCTATCATAATCCAGTTGTTTTACTTAATCTTAGACTGGCATTTGTCTTGATATTCCATTCAAAAGGTATCTGATAGAAAGTGTTTAATGTATGTTAACTATCATTGTTGAACAGTCCTAATTATATTTTAATAACTGATTAGAATATTATATACTACCTGCCCTCACCTCTTCCCTTACAAAATCTATAGAAACATAACAGATTGATTAAACTCAACGAAGATGAAAATACAATGTCTTTAAAGATATTAAATTTAAAGGTGCTAAAAAATATCCAGTTAACTTATTTTGCTTTCTAGCTTCATTGCTACAAAATGATAAACATTTAGTTATCACAGAATTCTGTTTTTCTTTAAATCCTTTCCATTAAATTTTCAAGCATCTTACACATCAGCATGTGCATTTTAAGAAATGAACATTGACTGAAAAATCACCCCTGCCCCCCAAATATAATAATTCTGTTTTTTAAAATTGTTTTTGGCCTTGTAGTTTCTGATAGTGAATTTTCTGGAATCTAGTGGTTTGCAGTATGTGAGGCAGCATCGTTTTACTAGAGGCTTGTCTTGTCACATGAATCTGATTAATTTCTGTGGCTGAATAACCAGACACTGGCTGTGGTGTATTTAAATTTTAGCAGAGCCTTTGATAGGTTTCTCACAGGCAACTTAACTGAGTGTCTGGAATGGACCCCAAAGTGACTGACTGGATTAGAAACTTAGGCCCAGATGCACTAAAGTCAATGATCGTCGTCAAACCAGTTTTGACTGCTTTAGCGATGATTGCATTTGCTGACCCAATGCACAAAACGGCTCACTCCATGTTTTCCCCTCAATCGCCTATTTTCTAGTCTGGCCATGCAAATTAGCAAACTACCCGAGCAATTGATGTACTAACATCGCTTGGTAATACAGAAAAAAAAGTGATTAAAAAAAAAAAAAGCGACTGGTCAAGACCAGTCACTTACCTGTATTATCGGCACTTTTGTTAATGGGTGCAGATGCTGTGCATGCGTTACATATGCACAATATTCATCTTATTAAAAGAAAAGAGCCCCCCCCCCACCTGCCGATGACAGCCCTCCTCGACAATCCCCCAATGAACTGGCACCAAGGACTGACCCACTCCCTGCACCAGCGAAAATTGGCAAGAAGCTTGTAGCTTGATTAAGAATCAAAACAAGAGTGTACCCCTTGTCAGGAGGAAATCGGAAGAAGTTCTCCGGTCTAGAAGATGAATATTTGAAAAGAGGACTATGATAAGTGATTTTTTGACATCTATTTGGAACATTTCCTAGGAGAAATTACTGGCAATGCAGCCACTGAGATGGTTTTAAGCTAGCCACTTAAATAGCCATCACAATTCTAAAAGTTTATTGTTGTGGACTCCTAGTGAAAGCACACATTGGAAAGTAAGAAAACAAAGACTGAGTGTTTATTTTCATGTTGTTTGGAGTTTTTTTACAGAACCATGATACAGTCTCCAGTAGATGCTTTGTGAGTCTGAAAGCCAAGTTATTGAGGTCTGTTTTTCTCCCCAGGCACTACTGACCCCCTCGCGGATCCACAGGAAAGACCCCCCAAGCCTACCTTGTTTCCCTGGTGGTCTAGCGGCAGCGCTGGGGCAGAAGCGATACTACTCGCTCCTGCCCATGCTCTGTCAGCGATGAAAATAGCTGCCGAGACTTCCGGGGGCAGTCTCGCGAGGCTATGAGTAGATAATACTTGTTGAAACACGGCCGTGTTGGGCTTTTAATTATTTATGTGTTTATGATTTTATATAGAGAATTATCAGCAGGCAGTGGCATCTCTAGACAAAAATATTTGGAGTAACAAAAGGAAGACAAGCTAGGTATGGAGGGGGGCAAGGCAAAGCAACATTTTTTTACATCATGCCGATCATCACATCGCACACCCTTCCTCCTTCCCTCATTTTAAAATTAAAAATATAAGACACCAGGGCCTTGTATGTATAAAGAAATCCTCCTTGTTTCAGCTACCAGGCCACCATTATACTTCAGATAGATAGCATCATTCAATAAATTCTGTGTGGAAGTGAAGTCTGGATTCTACAGGATTAGACAGAATCTCATTATATATACTGTGCACCTTCCAGTTCTATCACAAACTAGAGGGTGACCGAAACTAACTGCTTTGGTTTTAGCTGAAACAGAATCTGCCAAAGCTGAAACAGAAACTGACAGTTAGGGCCGGCTCAGCTCAGCCCAGCCCTACCAGGCCCCTGCACAGAATGAGCCACTATTCTCTCTTCGCACCCCTTCATATTTCTCAACAACAGAGCTATCCATCTTTAAAAAAGATATATCATACAAAAATATTCAAATTATGATAGTCACCTCAGGAACAGCGCACACACATTCCACTGTCAAACACTTTGTTTAAATCAGATAAGTTTATAGCATGGATAAACAGACTAGATTTATCTGTTCATTTTTCTGGGTGTTCTCTTTTTCTAAGAAGGGTCTGCTTTTCTGTAGAGCCAGATAACTTTGCAAAATAACACAATCCCACAAAAAGACATTTAAAACCTGTATAATAACCTTAACGATAACAGGCCTCACTAACCTATGAAAGGACAGCACTATATAAATATTACACTGCTCCCTAGAGCACCATTATATTTACTAAAGGCAATATATCAAATCCCTCTACTTTACCCCTTACTGGGATATTGTAACATGCTGTACTGATGATACCTATATAGACAGACTACTAATAGTAAAGGGGTTAGTGGTCATGTAAACATCCTATCTATTTCAAAAGAAAACATACTGTAAAAAGTATTACTAATTGACTTTACCCAAAATATGCATATTAATATTATCCCCACAACTAACGACTCTATAATACTCTGTTAAATAACAGGTGTAGGAAGGATGAAAAGCCTCAGAAGTAAATGGGGTTCAACTTTTATATTTTATATTTTACTTCTACTTTCTTTCAATCATAGGCTTAAAAACTTCTTTCCTCTCAACTTCAGTTGCCAAAATTTATTTATAATTTTTTTCTAAAAACTTTCTTCCATACAGCCTTCTCTTTTGGGATATCCTTTTCATGTAGATTTAAACTATCTTCAAAGCATTTCTAGACTCTTTAGTTCATCGCCATCTTCAACATAATTCTAAATTATATATCCACCACATGCATACTGTCAGCTGTTACGATTAGTAGAACTTATCTGTTGGTATATCTTCTTACCAACTCAGACAAGCTCTGGTTGATTTTATCTCCCAATTTGGGTGAAGTCAATCCAGTATTTGAGCACTGTATCCACAGAGAGAATTTTTACTTCTGTACTATCATACTACCTTCCTCCCAGTTCAGGCAGGTTCTGGTCGATTTTTGTTTCCCAATTTGGGTAAAATTGTATCTACAGGGAGCACTTTCATTAGCACAGTCTGCGTTTTGTGGCTACTACTGTGAGCAGCTTCCACAGGATTATTACTTTATACTGTTCCTCTGCATTCCCCTGCTTTGCAGCTCCTCAGGTTAACTTTTATCATGTAGCAGTACTTATCATATATACTTGAATATAAGATGAGATTTTGGGGCCAAAAATATAGCCCAAAAATGGGCATCTCATTTTATATTCGGTTCAGCGCCCATCTGCCCCCCTCCCGGACTTGTTGCAGGCCTTCACTAAAATGACATGGTAGGCCGAGACAGGAGTGATCCCTCCAGCCGACTCTTAACAATTTTTTTTTTACCTACCTCCGGCCTCCCACCGCGTTCCTTTTTTAATCTCTGATGATCCAGCAGTGTATCAGACAGGAGTGAGCTTTCCACGCTCCTGCCCCATGCTCAGGGCTGGATTAAAGGATAGGCCCACGGGCCTAGGGCCCAAAATGGTCAGGAGGGGCCCGCTGGTGCAGTGCTTTAGAGCTGTTTGGGCTCACTCTCGCTGGATTCGCCAGCAGCAGCAGCGTCGTCGGCCGGCTGGCCCCGACTGGCAACAGCGTCGTCACGGGGCCCCCCCTTGACCAGCAGCAGCGTCGTCCCGGCAGACAGACAAACCTCCCACCAGCAGTGCTGCTGTCGGCGCTGCTTGAGGCAGTGGTGTGCATGGGATGGACCGTCCCAGGTGCACAGCTGCCCGGGTCCGAAACCTCCTGCCCTACTCTACAACGGGACCTGCACATCAGCGCGGCTGCTGTACTTATTCCAGAGCAGAGTTGGCAGCTGTGCTGAAGTACAGGGAGGCGCCGTGCCAACTGCAACTGGCGGCTCTGGTCAGGAAGACGTAAGTGATGTCAGAGGGGGCAGACACAGTCATCGTGGGATCTTGCTGCAACTCCCTGCATCTGCCGGCCCACCCCCTCAAATGTCTCTTACGTCTTCCTGACCAGAGCCGCCAGTTGCAGTTATCGCAGGACCTTCCTGAATTGATTTGGAGGGAGAGAGAAAGGAGCATAGAAGGGTGGTGGAGGGAGAGAAAGGCGGTAGATACTGATGGAATTGGTGAGCAGGGAAAGGGGAGAGAGACACACAATGGGGAAGGATACTGGATGGAATTGGATTGGAGGGAAAGAAAGGGGACAGATGCTGATGGAATTGGTGTGCAGGGAAAGGGAAGAGATATATAAGGGCGAAGGATACTGGATAGAATTGGGTTGAAGGGAGAAAAAAAGGGCAGATGCTGATGGACTTGGTATGCAGGGAAAGGGGATAGAGACATAAGGGGGAAGGATATTGGAGGGAATTAGGTTGGAGGGAAAAGAAGGGCAGATGCTTATGGAAGTGGGGGGAAGGGAGAGGAGAGAGTGAAATGCCAGATCATGGGGGTTTGGGAGAAGAAAGGGAAGGAGAGAAGAGATATGCCAGACCAATGGGTGTGAAGTGACAGATGGAAGGGGGAGGCATAGACTTTCTGGAAGAGGCCTAGAAGGAGAGAAGATGCCATATAGAAAGGGCAGAGAGAGTGGATGAAAGGGAGTGACAAGAAGATGAGGAAAGCAGAAACCAGAGAAGTCAAAGGTAGAAAAAAAAATTCTATTTATTTTTTTTGCTTTAGAGGACATGCATTGCTGTTTCTGTGGTGTTGCATTGTATGCTTCTTGGTGGTTCAATTTAACCTTTGTCTACGTATTTCTATTTTATCCCCCCTTTTACAAAACTGTAGAGCATTTTTTAGCGCTGGCCGTGGTGGTTACAGCTCTGATGTTCAGAATTCTATGAGCATCTGAGCTGTTACCACCGTGGCTAAAAACTACACTACAGTTTTGTAAAAGGGGGAGGGGTTAGTTTGTGATTACATATTCCATACTAGGCGAAGGTGTTTTCTGTGTGTATGAAAGACATGATTTTCTGTTAGTTGACTAACCTTTTGTTTGGCAAAATGCATCGGGCATGGTTCTTGAGAGCACCTTGAATAAACCTGATTTGAATTTCCTTATTTTCTGCCAATCTTCTGTTCTTTCATGGTGAACTGCTTGCCTTGTTGTTTCGTTACAAGTTAACATACATGGAGTGGAACATACTAGAGGAGTTACAGATTTTGTTGTTTATACATACATATGGTTTATAGTTGGTTGACGTAGAGTGAGGCAGTTGAGAGGCGTTGTAAACTTGGTTATTAATATAGACTTATATTTTGGATAGTATTACTGCTTTACAATATATTTGAACACTTTTATATATGTATGGAAAGGGTTCAGAGTTAAAGTCCTGGGTAAGTAGGTGGGAAGGGAAGGAAGGGGGATTTGTTCAGAGATGTTTGGGGGTTGCATAGAAGAAAATTTGTGCACTGGTATGCTAATCTTTGTTTTGAATAAAAAAAAAAGAAAAAAAAGAAATACAAGTGGAAATAAAGAAGTAAATAAGAAAACAGATAAATGGGGCAGGGGGCTCAGTGTACTTGTGTGCCTAGGGGTCTTTGAAGAATTAATCCTGCCCTGCCCACGCTGAGCCCCTTTGAATGGCTGCTGTGAGTTACATTACATTAGATTAGAGATTTATCCCAGGACAAGCAGGCAGGTATTCTCACTAGTGGGTGATGTCATCCGACAGAGCCCAGATACGGACATCTTGCAAGCATGTCTTGCTTGAAGAAACTCAGAAGTTTTGAGATGCCCGCACCGCGCATGCGCCAGTGCCTTCCCGCCCGATGGTCCGGGCGTGTCTCCTCAGTTCTTTTTCTTCCGCGGAGCTGAGAAGTCTATCTTCAATTTGCGCCCATTGAATCTCTTTTTTTGCCTTCTATTTTGCCGCGGGTTGAGTTCTTTTGGCTCTCCTGTGCATTTATTTCTTTCTTTGATTTCTTTTTTCAAAAAAAAAAAAAAATTTTTCCTTCCGATACCGGGTTGGCCGCGTGGCTGGGGCCCCGTGCCTTCGACCTTGCGGCAGAGCTTTTCCGGCCTATGTCCCGGCCGATTACCGGTTTCAAAAAGTGTAGCAAGTGCCAGCGCGCGATTTCGCTCACGGACCCTCATCGACGCTGCGTACAGTGTCTGGGACTGGATCACTTCCCAAAATCGTGCCGGCCTTGCTCCACTCTGACGGCGAGAGCGTTTAAGCGCCGCTGTCTACTGTGGGAGTCCATGTTCAAGATGGAAGCTTCATCGGATCCTGCAGCTTCGACATCGACGGGTGCTTCGACTCCTTCAGCGAAGCCCTCTGCCTCCCCGGCTGCTTCGGGCCTCCTGAAACCGGCATCGTTCACACCGGTTTTGGCCCCGGCTTCGGCGCCGGTACCTTCCTCCGTCTCCTCGGAGCAGGTATCGACCCCTACAGTTCCACCGGTGGTGCTCAAGGTGCCGAAGACTGGCAAGCAGAAGCACGCAGCACCGAAGGAGCGCAGAGACCGTGCGGAAGGGCCCCCTTTTGGTGCGGATCCCTCCATATCGGCTTCGTTGCGGTCCCTTCTGGAGGCTCAGTTCGTGGAGCTCATGCAGACCATGGGGCCTCGACTGATTGCCACCATCCAGGGTGACCTCCCAGCTTCGGCTTCGAGGGGCGGACCGCCCCCTCCTCCTCCTCCTCGTCGCACGACCTCGTTGCTCGGTGAGGAGGAGCGGCGAGCGGTGTCCGGGTCCTCGAGGAGGTCCTCCGTTAGTGCTGTGCCTCCTTTGGAACCAATTCCCTCGAAGAGGGCCTCCCTTAGTGATATGCCTCCCTTGGAGCCCATCCCCTCGAGGAAAGCCTTGTTTAGTGACCTGCCTCCCTTGGAACCGATTACTCCGCCCCATGACTCAGTGTGGCGTCCACCTTCGGGGCCACCCAGTCCTGGGCATAGCAGGAAGCAGGACGAGTTCTTCCGAACCCCCTATCAAGCCTGGGCGGCGTCAGGGGAGGCACCGACTCTTCCGCCTCTGCGATCGACGGCATCGAGTCCGATCTGCTCCTTGGAGGCGTCTGACCCAGTTTCTCACAGACGGGCTCGATCCCCTTCCAGGCAGCGATCCAGACATTCTTCGAAGCATTCCTCTCGGCACTCGACCGTCTCGCCTCAGAAGAAATTGCCTCGGTTGGGGTATGCTGCTTCGACTGGGTCTCCTCCTCCGGGCCTGGAGTTCGAGGACCCCGAGGTTTTCTACTCGTCCTGTTGCTCACAGGCCTCTCTGGAGCCTGAAGCCTCTTCTTCTTCTAGTCCGTCTCGCAGACCGGCGACGGCGGACCAACTGTCCTTTTCATCGTTCCTCAGGCAGATGGCAGATGACATGGACATTACTCTCGATGCTGGGTCTCGATATTCCAAGGAGTACCTCAATACCATGCACTTGCCTCGTCCTCCGGCAGAGTCCTTGCGGCTTCCCCTGCACAAGCTCCTCGACCAGACCTTCATGCGATGCTTCGAGTCTCCTTACTCTATCCCTGCGGTCCCTGGCAAATTGGATGCGCGGTACCGCACGGTGCATCATAAAGGCTTCGAGGGTCCTCAGCTTTCTCACCAGTCCCTCCTGGTGGAATCCTCGCTCAAGCGGTCTCATCCTGGCCAGGTCTATGCTTCAGTGCCTCCGGGCCGCGAGGGCAGAACCATGGATAAGTTTGGTCGACGCATCTATCAGAATTCGATGATGGCGTCTCGAGTCCTGAATTACAATTTCCACTTTGCAGCCTACTTGGAATTTTTTCTACCTATGCTTCAGAAGTTCACACCATACATCGAGTCCCAGGCTAGGTTTGAGTGTGAGGAAGTGGTTGCTTCGCTGTCCCAACTTCGGCTTCAGTTAATGCAATCTGCCTATGATGCGTTCGAGCTCTCAGCCCGAGCGGCGGCCTGCTCGGTGGCGATGCGCCGGTTGGCCTGGTTGCGGACCATTGATATGGACCCGAATCTTCAGGACCGCCTGGCGAACGTCCCGTGTGCTGGGGCGGATCTTTTTGACGAATCCATCGAGACTCACGAAGAAGTTGTCTGACCATGAAAAGTCCTTCCAATCTATCCTTCGGCCGAAGCCTAAGCCTCAGCAGTCTCGACCTTCTCGTCCGCCGTTGATTTATCAGAGGCGTTATCAGCCGAGGCAAACTCCACCTGCGAGGCAACCGGCGAAGCGTCAGCCTCCCCAGAAGGGTCAGCCTAAGTCTCAGTCGCCTGCTGTCCCTAAGACCACTCAGCCTTTTTGACTGTCTCGTCGAGGGCATAACCAACCTCGTTCTGCCTCCCCCTGTTTTTCCCATCGGAGGGTGCCTCCATCATTTTTATCATTGCTGGGAGGCCATAACAACCGACCTCTGGGTCCTTACTATCATCAAGGAAGGATACTCTCTTCATTTCCATCGGGTCCCTCCGGACCACCCTCCAAGAGAGTATCCTTCCAACTTGACTCAGACCGCCCTTCTTCTTCAGGAAGCTCAGGCTTTGCTCCGGCTTCGTGCCGTGGAGCCGGTTCCGACGGACCAACTGAACCAGGGGTTTTACTCCCGGTACTTCCTTGTTCCGAAGAAGACGGGCGACCTGCGACCTATTTTGGACCTCAGGGTCCTCAACAAATTCCTAGTCAAAGAGAGGTTTCGCATGCTGACACTTGCTTCTCTCTACCCCCTCCTCGAGCAGAACGACTGGTTATGCTCTCTGGATCTCAAGGAGGCCTACACTCATATTCCCATTCATCCGGCCTCTCGCAAGTTCCTCAGATTTCAGGTGGGACATCTCCATCTGCAGTATCGAGTGCTTCCATTCGGCCTGTCTTCGTCCCCCAGAGTCTTCACCAAATGTCTGGTAGTGGTGGCCGCGGCCCTCCGGAACCAAGGTCTTCAGGTATTCCCCTACCTCGACGACTGGCTGATCAAGGCTCCCTCGGCCTCGGGGGTCCTCTCAGTGACCCTATCAACGATTCTGTTCCTGCAGAGTTTGGGATTCGAGATCAACTTTCCCAAGTCTCATCTACAGCCGACCCAGTCTCTTCCCTTCATTGGGGCTGTCCTGGATACCGTACGTCTCAGAGCATTCCTTCCTTCTCAGCGCATGGATGCTCTTCTTTATCTCTGCCAGTCTGTGTCTTCTCGCCAGACCATCTCAGCGAGACACATGATGGTCCTCTTGGGCCACATGGCCTCTACAGTTCATGTGACGCCGTTTGCCAGACTCCACCTCAGAATTCCTCAGTGGACCCTGGCATCTCAGTGGACTCAGGTGTCGGATCCGTTGACTCGACACATCACAGTCACTCCTGCTCTTCGGCAGTCTCTGCTCTGGTGGATGACCTTTTCGAATCTATCCAGAGGTTTGCTGTTTCATTCTCCTCCCCACCAGAAGGTTCTCACAACCGATTCCTCGACCTATGCCTGGGGAGCGCATCTGGATGGGCTTCGCACTCAGGGATTCTGGACCTGTGCGGACCGACTCCATCAAATCAATCTTCTGGAGCTCAGAGCCATCTTCAATGCTCTTCAAGCTTTTCAACATCTGCTTCATGACATGGTGGTCCTCATTCGCACCGACAATCAGGTCGCCATGTATTATGTCAACAAGCAAGGGGGCACGGGCTCGGCCTCCCTCTGCCAGGAAGCTCTCAGAGTCTGGGATTGGGCGGTTCGCCACAACACCTTCCTCAAAGCTGTCTACATTCAGGGGAGGGACAATGTCTTGGCGGACATACTGAGTCATCTTCTCCAGCCTCACAAATGGACACTCCACTCCAAGCCCCTTCATCAGATCTTTGCTCAGTGGGGAACGCCTCAGATAGACCTCTTTGCGGCTCCCCACAATTTCAAGCTGCCTCAGTTTTGCTCCAGGATCTACGCTCCTCATCGCCTCGAGGCAGATGCTTTTCTGCTGGATTGGGGGAATCGCTTTCTGTATGCGTTTCCGCCATTCCCTCTCATTCAAAAGACTCTAGTCAAACTAAAGTCCGAACATGCCACCATGATTCTGATAGCTCCTCGGTGGCCCAGGCAACCTTGGTTCTCCCTTCTACTTCAACTCAGCAGCAAGCTCCTCGGTGGCCCAGGCAACCTTGGTTCTCCCTTCTACTTCAACTCAGCAGCAGGGAACCTTACCTACTTCCAGTGTTTCCCTCACTGCTTACTCAGCATCAGGGGTCTCTGCTTCATCCCAACCTGCAGTCTCTCCGCCTGACAGCTTGGTTCCTCTCAACGTAACTCCGCACCAGTTTTCCCAGGCAGTGAGGGATGTCTTGGAGGCTTCCAGGAAGCCTGCTACTCGTCAATACTACTCCCAAAAATGGACTAGATTTTCTTCATGGTGTATTTCCAATTCTAAGGAGCCTCAGCGAGCCTCCCTATCCTCTGTTTTGGACTATCTTTTACATCTGTCTCAGTCTAGTCTCAAGTCGACATCTATACGAGTCCACCTGAGTGCTATTGCGGCTTTCCATCAGCCTCTACAAGGGAAACCTCTCTCTTCTCATCCTGTGGTTTTCAGATTTATGAAAGGACTTTTTCATGTCAATCCTCCTCTCAAACCGCCTCCAGTGGTTTGGGATCTAAATGTTGTCCTTTCTCAGCTTATGAAACCTCCTTTTGAGCCTCTGAGTAAGGCTCCACTAAAGTTTCTCACTTGGAAAGTGGTTTTTCTGGTGGCCCTCACATCTGCTCGCAGGGTCAGTGAGCTTCAGGCCTTGGTGGCGGACCCACCTTTCACAGTATTCCATCATGACAAGGTGGTCCTCCGCACTCACCTGAAATTCCTGCCTAAAGTGGTCTCTGAATTTCACCTCAACCAATCCATTGTGCTTCCAGTGTTCTTTCCAAAGCCTCATTCTCATCCTGGAGAATCAGCTCTTCACACTCTGGACTGTAAACGTGCTTTGGCTTTCTACTTGGATCGCACCAAACCACACAGAACTGCTCCTCAACTTTTCGTCTCCTTTGATCCAAACAAGTTGGGACGACCTGTATCGAAGCGCACCATCTCCAACTGGATGGCGGCTTGTATCTCTTTCTGCTATGCCCAGGCTGGATTACCCCTTCCCTGTAAGGTCACAGCACATAGGGTCAGAGCAATGGCAGCCTCTGTAGCCTTCCTCAGATCGACACCGATTGAGGAGATTTGTAGGGCTGCCACTTGTTCCTCGGTTCATACGTTCACCTCTCATTATTGTCTGGATACTTTCTCCAGACGGGATGGGCAGTTTGGCCAAACTGTGTTACAAAATTTGTTCTCCTAAGTTGCCAACTCTCCCTCCATCCCATTGAGGTTAGCTTGGAGGTCACCCACTAGTGAGAATACCTGCCTGCTTGTCCTGGGATAAAGCAATGTTACTTACCGTAACAGTTGTTATCCAGGGACAGCAGGCAGCTATTCTCACGTCCCACCCACCTCCCCTGGGTTGGCTTCTCTGCTAGCTACCTGAACTGAGGAGACACGCCCGGACCATCGGGCGGGAAGGCACTGGCGCATGCGCGGTGCGGGCATCTCGAAACTTCTGAGTTTCTTCAAGCAAGACATGCTTGCAAGATGTCCGTATCGGGGCTCTGTCGGATGACATCACCCACTAGTGAGAATAGCTGCCTGCTGTCCCTGGATAACAACTGTTACGGTAAGTAACATTGCTTTCTATTCCACCATTACCTTGCGGTTCAAAGCGTTAAAGAAGGTGCATTACAAAAGAAGAACTTTGGTCATTTCTAGTAATGGTAAAGAGTAGATCAGGTAGTATCAGAGTCGGGAGGAAGATGGTAAATAGTAGGTCGGGTAATATCGGTGAGTCGGGAAGAAGATGGGACGAGGAAGGTATTTGTGGTGTTAAGACTTTTCAGGGATTTCTTGAAGAGAAGAGTCTTTATTTCTTTTCTGAACATCTTGTAGTCTGGGGTTGTTATCAGTAGATTGGAGATTTGGTTATCTAGTTTTGCTGCTTGAGTGGCCAGGAGGCCAGCAAGGTACTGGGTAGGAGTGAGCTTTTTGCGCTCCTGCCCGGTGCTGAACTGCTCACTGAATGGCTGCCACCAGTTCTTGCAGGACTCATGAGATCTGGCGGCAGGGAGTGGCTCAGGGCTGGGCAAGAATGTAAAAAAGCTCGCTCATCCCAGGCACAGCCGCTGTTCTGTGACAACTCGAGGCAGCCATTCAGGGAGGGACTCTGCATGGGGCAGGAGTGCAGAAAGCTTGCACCTTCCCGGTACACCGCTGGACCACCAGAGATTCAAAAAAGGTACAGTTGGGAGGGAGGTAAAAAATTTGGCAGAGTTGGCTGGGACAGGAGATGGGAGGGATCCTTCCTGTTCCGGCCTACCACTGGACCGCCAAGTCATACAGCAGGCTTGGTGGAGCCCTGCAGGGCATCAGGAGGGGTGGGGACAGGGGACAGGGCAGGGAGGTGGGACAAGGTGCAGAGCCTGGCTGGGAGGAAGGGGAGGCAGGGTGGAGAGCTTGGCAGGGCAGGAAGTGAGGAGAGCTGGATGCAAATCCTGGCAGGGCATATGAATATTATACCCCTCCCGCCCTGCTTGTATTCGAGTCAACCTTTTTTCCTCCCTTTTTGAGGAAAAAGGTTACCTCGACATATTCAGATCGTCTTATATTCAAATATATACAGTAAATGACGCCACACTCCATTTAAAACATTACAGTTTCCTACTGACCTATATCTACGTCATACATAGCACAAAAAGAGCAAGATGGATTTGCCAATTACAATCTGTGGAACCCCTGGATTTAAATGCATGCATAGAGTGGCAGCAATTTATTGAAATCAAACACAAGACAGAGTATGAATTGCACTGAATTTGTCACTGAGTTTGCCACAAGTGGTTTCATGAATGAGGATTAACATTGCTGCATAAGAACCAATTGGATTCGAGCTACGTATGACTTAGATATGAGTCAGTAGGAGACCACGGCGTTTTAAATGGAGTGCGGTGCCATTTTCATTTAAGTACTGGTACATGATAAAAGTTAACCCAAAGAGTTGCGAAGCCAAGAAATGAAGAGGAGCAGTATAATGCAATAATCCTTTGGCAGCCATTCAGATAGTGGCTCTACACATGGGAGGAAGGGAGGGAGCACAGGGTGCAGAGCCTAGCAGGGGAGGGAGGGAGACAAGCTGGGTGCAAAACCTGGCAGTGCAGGGGAGGTGTGCAGGGGAGGGAGGCAGGGAAGGGGGCTGGGTGCAGAGCCTGATGGAGAGGGATGGGTAAATAGAGCAGAGCAGGGAAGAGAGGGAGGGAGGAGGGCTGAGTACAGAGCTTGGCAGGTTTATATTCAAAGCAACCTTTTTTCTCATTTTTGGGGGGGCTAAAAGGTCACCTCAGTTTATATTCGAGTATATATGGTACTCTTTGCCGCTTCATCCCTCTCTAGTTAAATTTTTGTTAAATGCTGGATTAACAAATTGTTTATGCTAACATGATGTATGCTAACTAAATTCATACAAAATAGGACATTAGAACTTTTGAGTTTGGGGAGCTTCAGTTTTTATTTGTATATAATGTAACTCGTTAATACTTTTCTCATGGTAAGGCCAATTCCTTTGAGCTAATAGAAATTGTAGGAATATTTTTTAGATTAAAATAGACCTTATTAGTAGAGTGGCTTTTTTTTTTCCTATGTGGATGTTACCTCCCAGTTCACCTTCATTAAGAGTATGTCATCTTGGAATATAAAATAAGAAGGCCAGAACCAGTGTTTCTCTACATTTACCTTCCTCTTTGCCTTTAAAGTCCTTCAGTTGTTAAATCTATGTTAGTAGCATAAAAATATTAGAGAACTGATTGCAAGCTGATCTGACATCGCCAGTTAATAAGATGTAATTGTGTAGTAGTGTTCTCTCCTAAAAACAAATCACTCTCTTTCATGTTTTATTGTGGTGAATAAGGGCTCCTTTTACATAGGTGCGCTAGGACCTTAGCGCACACGTTAAATTCCTGAGCGTGCTAGCCACTACCGCCTCCTTTTTAGGGAGGTGGTAGATTTTTGGCTACCGTGCAGTAATTTTGTATGTGCGCACCCTAGCGCACCTTCGTAAAAGGAGCCCTAAATATGCAGTGAGAAAGAAATTATATTTGTTCATGTACACAGAGAAAGAATAACTTTTTTTTGGTGGTGGGGGGATTATTTTAGGTGTGGTTTATCTGTTTAGCAATGTTTGTTTCTGTTGAAGCCATAATAAATTTCACCAGCTGACTTGCTATTTTTCTTATATTCTACCCTAATACAAATTGTTCAAAGTAGATCACAATTGTAAACCATAATTAAAATTTTTAAATATGTTGCATATTGTTATGCAAATGCATACATGAAATTACAATGCAGCTCTATTATTTATTTTTAAGTATCTTTTAAATTATTTTATTTTCTAAATGACAGCGGAAGAGCATTCAAAATAACAAGTCACTACAGAGGACCACAACTTCTCATTTGCATCACAATATTATAGGAGTGGTACAGGGGAAGCAATTGCCAATATTTGACTGTCGAAGCAATGAAATCGACAATAAGCTAGAATCATGTAATAAACCTTTTTCCCCATGAAATCCACCAGGGAGAAAAAATGAAAGTTTTATAAGATCTGGATAACCCTCAAATAAAGGGGAAAGTATACAGCAGCTAAAGACTCCTAGGAGGGTTCTAAACCAGTCTGGCAGGATTCAAGAAGAGGAAATTAACAGGTAAGAATACATTTCCCTTAGCCTATCATCCTGCCAGACCAGCCCAAGTGTGTGGAAAGTATCTAAGCCCTTTCTGGGAATGACAGTGTCAAATGCAGTCTCTCTCTGGTTCTGTATACTAATAAGTAATAGTTAACAAAAAATGTAAGAACCAGGTGTACACATTTAAAAAACTCCCCAACGAAATTGTCTTGAGCACTGTCTAGGATGAGATCTGCGCTCTCCTTGAAATAAGTTTGCAGATTCCCTTGGAACTTGTGGACCATTTAATAAGTACGGTGAAGAGATCGTTTCTGTGCCCCTGGATAAGAAGATTTTGAAACTGCTTCTCTTTTGCTTAGCCTACCAAGAAGTACAGCCAAAAGCTGATTTTCGGATGGATTATACACTTTCAGATATCTGAAGAGAACATGATAAAAATCCAAGTCAACACACTTTGCTTTTTTCTTCACATTCTTCCTAAGAAATGATCAAGAGAAGAATTATCAGATTCAAGGAACGGCAGAATTATCTTAGAAGGATGGTATTAGACATACAGTAAGTAATAAAAAAGCTAGAATTAATAAGATGGATCTCTGCAAAATAAGGCAGCTCCAAAAATGTGCTTGGATGAATAGTCAAAATATATGTCAAGAGTTCAGTCCTACCATTTAAAGAGGCTTAAAGGAAGTACTTTGGAATTCTGAAGATCAGAAAAATATTCCATTTGAATAAGACTCTACAGAAGAAATGATCTAAAAATTAGAATTGGAGAAATAGCTCTTTATGATCTTGTTTGAATTGCCAGCTGAATTGTATGGTGTAAATTTTGCTGGTCCTGTTTTAAAGAAAAAAATAAAAAGTATACTGTAGACCCCATATAATGCAAAATTGCTTAAAACACAATTAAGGACACCCTTTTTGTTATTAGATATCATACTTTAGAGCTGATTTAAGGCAGATTCACTTAGAATGTAATAAAATATCTTGAACCACATTGTCAATGTTATATGGGATCTAATGTGTATATCCTATAAAGAATCTCTGTTTAACAACTGGCCAACTATAGCAAAATTAATTCCTGAGAGTTGTCTGTCAACCATGCAATACTTTCAACTCCTCCTTCCCTCCTTTGCTGAAAGAGGGATGGCTCTATGATAAAATAATGTTCAGAAATTACTTATATACATGTAATAAAAACAGAGGAAATATACCTATAATGAAACTCCTTGGATATAAACAATACTTTTTAAAATATTTTTACCAGCAAAAACCCGTGCAGCTGATTTGTTGGTGAATCCCCTTGATCCAAGAAATGCAGATACAATTAGAGTTAAAATTGCTGACTTGGGGAATGCATGCTGGGTGGTAAGTATAGAAATTAATTAATTCATCTTTAATACCATGTTTACTTTTCATTATTTTTTCCCTTTTAATGTGATCTTTCTATTACAGCACAAGCACTTCACAGAAGACATCCAGACACGACAATATAGGTCCATTGAAGTTTTAATAGGAGCAGGTTACAGTACACCTGCTGACATCTGGAGTACAGCTTGTATGGTAAGAACCACGTAAATTTTGTTCATCAAATTGAAAGGTATAATATAGTTGCATGAAATTGTAACAAACTGCTTATTTCAGCTCTTGAAATAGAGCTGTTGTACTTTCCTTCAATACCCTAGAAGACATCATCAGTCCATTAAGAGAGAAATAATTACAGAAGTACATAGACAGAACATTATTTGACTCAATCTGTAAGAGTCAAGTCACCAGTTGAATCATCATTGTCTCACTCATATGGTAATAGCTATTTGTTTCCTATTCTTGAATGATAACATATGAGTACATTTTATTTCTTATTTCACACTGTCCACTAAGGGGTAATTTTATAAAGCATTTTCCACTTGTAAAGCATTTCCCTAGCAACAGCAGCAGATGCATCCAGAGACCAATGGGGATAGCCCACATCTACCAGCAGGCGGAGATAGAGAAACTGATTAACAGGTGGTCCTATTGGCTGGCACTCCTCCTGTTTATCCAGTATTCTCTATCTCCCAGCAGGAAAAGGTCGCTATTCAACTAGCTCCTGAATTCTGGCTGTGACTGGAACTTTATTTTCTCCTGTTGAGGTTTCTCTTCAGTGAGACTGTCAAAGCTCAAGGTTAACAAAGCAATGGGGCCGGACAACCTGCACCCCAGGGTGCTTAGGGAGCTGAGTGATGTCTTGGCGGAGCCACTGTCCGCGCTCTTCAACCTCTCCCTTAGTACAGGCAGCGTCCCGTTGGACTGGAGGATGGCTAATGTCATTCCACTCCACAAGAAAGGCTCAAAGATGGAGACAGCAAACTACAGACCAGTGAGTCTAACATCGATAGTGAGCAAACTAATGGAAACTCTAATCAAACACCAATTAGATAAGATCCTGGATGAGGAGAATCTACGGGATCCCCGACAACATGGATTTACTAAGGGGAGATCCTGCCAATCCAACCTGATCAGCTTCTTTGACTGGGTAACGGGGAAGCTGGATATTGGGGAGTCCCTGGACATCGTGTACCTGGACTTTAGCAAAGCATTCGATAGCGTACCACACCGCAGGTTACTGAGCAAGATGAGTTCTATAGGATTAGGTAACACATTGACGAAATGGGTTGGGAGCTGGCTTGGAGGTAGGCTCCAAAGGGTGGTGGTGAACGGCACCCCCTCCGAAATGACGGAGGTGATTAGTGGAGTACCACAGGGCTCAGTCTTGGGCCCAATCCTATTCAACATCTTTATAAGAGACTTGGCAGAAGGGCTTCGAGGTAAAATAACATTATTCGCCGATGACGCCAAACTGAGTAATGTAGTGGGCAAATGCACACAGACGAAGATTCAGTGCCCGACAACATGATGCACGACAACATGATGCACGACCTACTCCTACTGGAGCGATGGTCTAGGACATGGCAACTCAACTTCAATGCCAAAAAATGCAAAGTTATGCACCTGGGCAGCCAGAATCCATGCAAGTCTTATACCCTTAATGGCGAGATCCTAGCAAAAACGGTAGCAGAATGAGACTTGGGGGTAATCGTCAGTGAGGACATGAAGTCTGCCAATCAAGTGGAGCAGGCTTCGTCCAAGGCAAGACAAATCATGGGCTGCATACGAAGGGGTTTCGTCAGTCGTAAGGCGGAAGTCATTATGCCATTGTATAGATCCATGGTGAGGCCCCACCTGGAATACTGTGTGCAATTCTGGAGGTCGCATTATCGCAAGGATGTGCTGAGACTGGAGTCGGTGCAAAGAATGGCCACCCGGATGGTCTCGGGACTCAAGGATCTACCATACGAAAAACGGCTTGACAAATTACTCGCTCGAGGAGCGCAGAGAGAGGGGGGACATGATCGAGACGTTCAAGTATCTTACGGGCCGCATCGAGGCGGAGGAAGATATCTTCTTTTTCAAGGGTCCCACGACAACAAGAGGGCATCCGTTGAAAATCAGGGGCGGGAAACTACGAGGTGACACCAGGAAATTCTTTTTCACTGAAAGAGTGGTTGATCGCTGGAATAGTCTTCCACTACAGGTGATTGAGGCCAGCAGCGTGCCTGATTTTAAGGCCAAATGGGATCGGCACATGGGATCTATTCACAGGGCAAAGGTAGGGGAGGGACATTAAGGTGGGCAGACTAGATGGGCCGTGGGCCCTTATCTGCCATCTATTTCTATGTTTCTATGTTATTCTGCTTCTCCTGTTGAGGTTTCTCTTCAGTGAGCTGGCAGTGATATTTCTCCTGTTGAGATTTTCTCTTCAGTGAGACAGCGGTGTCCGGCTGAACGGTGCCGGCTTTAGGGGTTACACCTGGGCCCCCCCCAGGTCCCTGCCTCACCCTCCCTCCAGTGATAGAGGGTCTAACTGGGTATCTAGTTTTTCTTCTTTCCCTTAAAAAAAAAACAAAACAGAGACCTTACTGGCTATTTCTGCTTGTGCCCTATCAGGGGTGCTCCACCGGTGCATACCGGCGTCTGTCAGCTCTGTCATCCAGGTTGTGAGTATTCCTTTTTTACATTGCATCTGCGGTTATGTTTTCTAGTGGTGTTGGAGCTGTGAGTTTTGGTTTGGAGTTGTCTTAGGACTGCGGGGTTTGTTAATGGTATTATCCCAGGACAAGCAGGCATGATATTCTCACATGTGGGTGACGTCATCTACGGAGCCCCGATGCGGAAGCATTTTCAAGCAAACTTGATTGAAGATTTAAGTTTACTCTGCTGCTCCACGCATGCATGCCTTCCTGCTCCACTAGGGGGCGCATCCCATCGTGGTCTCCAGTTCAAAATTTTCCGCTGAGCCTAGAAGTCGTGTTTTTTCAGGCTCTGCCCCAACTGCCTTCTAGCACCGCAATTTTTTCTTGTTTTTCTCGATTTAGTTGTTGTACGCGAGTTTTTTCTTGTTTCAACTGTTCCTGCTTCGTTTTTCACTGACCCGGAGGCTTCCGGGTCCCCGTGGCCGCGTGGCTATTCGAGCCGCGGCCAGTTTCGATTCTATGTCCCGGCCTTTGACCGGCTTTAAAAAGTGCTCCCGGTGCGAGTGGCTTCTTTCCATCACAGACCCGCATCACCGGTGCATCCTCTGCCTGGGGGCCGCTCATCCAACCGACTCCTGCCCCCAGTGCGCTACTTTCCAGAACCGGGCCCTCCGTCGAAGGAAAGCCCGCATGGCGGATCTTTTCGCCCCGGACCAACTCTCTACCTCGGCCTCGAGGTCGGCCCCAACCTCGGCCCCGGCCTTGACCTCGGCCCCGAATACCTCGGCATCGCCCCGAGACTCGAACCCGAAGTCCTCGGGACAACAGAAGACTTCGGCTCCGGGTAAGTCCCCTCTTCCCTCTTCAGGTTCTGTACCAGCAAAGAAACCAGCCTTGGGGACGCCGTCGACGCATGGCGGAAGTCCCATGCGTACAGCCTTGGCGAAGCCCTCCAAGCCTTTGGGCCATGCCTCCACCACACGGGAATACTCTTGATATGAGGTCGCCCCCGGTGGAGTGCACCGAGGCAGTGGACATGCCCTCGATGCTGTCCGTGCCCGTTTTCCAGGACCTACTCCGAGCGATGATCTTGTCGGAGCTGTCCGCTGCAATGGCCCATTTGCAACCGGCCTCGACCTTGACCCCGCAGGTGCCAAACCGGCCTGAGCCTCGCGTCGAGCCACCTCGAAGAAAAGCGCGCAAGCTTCGCCGCATTCCATCCTCCTCGGACTCCTCACCGAGGCACCCGAGGCGCTCTCCCTCCACAGACCGCCGCGGTGCAAAACGTAGTGCTAAAACGACAGAAACCTCGAACCGCCGAACCTCCAAGAAGGCCCGGGGTTCCCCCACTCTACGATGCCGTTCACCTACACCTCGTACGAGACCGCTAAGGGTGGCTGAGCTATCACTCTCCAACCCGCGCATCCTCCGAACTCCCCCTCGGACCGGGACCCCGACCCGAGGTTACAGGTTGTCACCGAGGGAGTCCGGGTCGAGGTCACCGATTCGACATCGATCGGTACCTCGAACCCCGACATCGTCTCCGAGGGGCTCCTCGAGACGTCGGAGATCTACGACCCCGGAACACTTTCACAGTACTTCCCCGGTCTCGGAGCGTGGATCGGAGCAGGAACCTCGATACTCGAGAGAAGCCTCCCCATCCTTCTCCACCCGACGGAGGTCTCGTTCACCGACCACGCACGGGGCCTCGGGAACATCTCGCCCATCCTTCACTCGCTTTGTCCAGGACATGGGCCACGCTTTAGACTTAGACCTCCAGTCCGACTCCAGATACTCTAAGGAATACCTAGCGGAGCTGGATATGCCATCACTGCCCAGAGTGTCCCTCCGCTTACCGCCTAACCCGGTACTCCAACAGGCCTTCTTCAGGAACCTGGAGACCCCCTACATGGTCACAGCCGTACCCTCCAGAATGGAGGCCAAGTACCGCATAGTACCCTACCCGGGATTCGAACAACCACAGCTCTCCCACCAGTCGCTGCTAGTAGAATCCTCCTTGAAAAAGGACCACCCATCCCGAGTCTCAGCCGCGGTCCCCCCAGGCCGAGAAGGCCGAACCCTAGACAAGTTCGGCAGGAGACTATATCAGAATGCCATGATGGCTTCTAGGGTGCAAAGCTACACTTTCACCTTCACATCCTACCTCAAACACCTCATTGGACTATTGAGAGCCTTTGAGACTGACCTACCGGCCTCCCGCCAAGGAGCGTTTGGCCTGCTTTTAGAGTCCCTCTCCAACCTGCGCCTCCATCTATTCCACGCGGCCTACGATGGCTTCGAACTCTCCTCCAGAGAGGCAGCCTTTGCTATCACCATGCGCCGACTAGCTTGGCTGCGCCTGGTCGACATGGACCCCCAACTTACAGGACCGGTTGGCTAACCTACCCTGCGTGGGAAAAGAACTGTTCGATGACACGATCGAGGCGGCCACAAAACGCCTCTCCGAACACGAACGCTCGTTTGCCTCCCTCGTCCGGCAAAAACCTAAACCGCCCGTGCCCAGGCCGTTCAGGGCCCCTCCACGCCGCTACCCACAAAAATCCACCCCTCCCTTCTCGTGGCCTCCACCCAGGCGTCCGCAAGCCCACCACCGGGCCATGCCCAAGTCCCAACCGCCTGCGACTTCCAAACCACCCCCGTCCTTTTGACGGGACCCGCGGAAGGGGGCGGGCCCCCTCCGCCATAGTCCCAGGCCTCCTTCCCATCGAAGGTCGCCTCAAAGCCTTTTACCCTCGCTGGGAACAAGTCACGTCGGATGCATGGGTCCTTGGCGTGATCTCATCAGGATACTCTCTCAACTTTCGGGCCATTCCTCCAGACAACCCCCCAAGGAATTGCCCTCCCAACCGGACGCAGATACCCCTACTCCTCTCCGAGGCTCGAGACCTGCTTCGCCTCAGGGCAGTGGAGCAGGTTCCCCCCGACCAACGGGGGAAGGGCTTCTACTCCCGTTACTTCCTGGTACCGAAAAAAACGGGAGACGTACGCCCAATACTAGACTTGAGACGCCTCAACAAATTTCTAGTACGGGAAAAATTTCGGATGCTGTCCCTTCCCACCCTCTACCCCCTGATCGACGAGTGCGACTGGCTCTGCTCCCTCGATCTGAAGGAGGCGTACACACATGTCCCAGTACACCCCGCCCACCGCAAGTTCTTGCGTTTTCAGGTAGGGGACTGGCACCTACAATACCGAGTCCTCCCCTTCGGCCTAGCATCATCACCTCGGGTCTTCACCAAGTGCCTCGTGGTGGTCGCAGCAACCTTACGCTCCCAGGGCCTCCAGGTATTCCCCTACCTGGACGACTGGCTGATCAAAGCCCCGTCCAGGGAAGCGGTTATCTCAGCGACCCAACAGACTATTACCTACCTACAAAGTCTGGGGTTCGAAATAAACTTCCCAAAATCCCAACTACGCCCCTCGCAGTCCCTACAGTTCATCGGGGCCACGCTGGATACGGTTCGCCTCCGTTCCTTCCTCCCCCCTCCGCGCCTAGAGGCGTTAGTAAGTCTGAGTCGAAGGATCTCTCTGCTGACCTCGGTATCAGCTCGACAGATGATGACTCTCCTAGGCCACATGGCCTCCACCGTCCATGTCACACCCTTCGCCCGCCTCCATCTGAGAATACCTCAATGGACCCTGGCCTCTCAATGGCGTCAAGACCGGGATCCGATCGACCATCCCGTGACAGTGACTCCTTCCTTGCAAAGATCGCTCCGCTGGTGGGCCGACTCTTCATATCTTTCCAAAGGTTTACTCTTCCTCGCCCCTCATCACAGCAAGGTACTCACCACGGACTCGTCAGAGTACGCTTGGGGAGCCCACCTGGACGGCCTATGCACGCAGGGGATGTGTTCAGCGGAAGACCGCCACTGTCACATCAACGTGCTAGAGCTCCGGGCAATCTATCTCGCAGCTGTAGCTTTTCAACATCTGCTCCACGACCGGGTGGTCCTCATCCGAACCGACAACCAGGTAGCAATGTACTATGTAAACAAACAAGGAGGAACAGGGTCTTGGTCCCTCTGTCGGGAAGCCCTGCGCCTCTGGAAATGGGCAATCTCCAACAACACCTTCCTTCGAGCGGTGTACATACAAGGAGAACAAAACTGTCTGGCGGACAGACTCAGCCGCCTCCTCCAGCCACACGAGTGGTCACTGCACTCTCAAACCCTACGACAGGTGTTCAAACAATGGGGGACGCCTCAAATAGATCTGTTCGCATCCCCCCACAATCACAAACTGCCTCTCTTCTGCTCCCGGATATACTCCCCGGACCGGCTCGAGGCCGACGCCTTCCTCCTCGACTGGGAAGGAAGGTTCCTGTACGCGTTCCCGCCATTTCCTCTGATCCTGCGGACGCTCGTCCACCTGAAAACAGTACAAGCCACCCTGATCCTGATTGCTCCTCGCTGGCCACGCCAGTCTTGGGTTTCCCTTCTACTTCAACTCAGTGTCAGAGATCCACTGCCTCTGCCTCGGTTTCCCTCTCTACTATCACAGGGTCAGGGTTCGCTGTTACATCCCAATCTTCAATCTCTTCATCTGAATGCTTGGTTTCTTTCCCCCTGACTTCTCTCCCCGTGTCTCAATCAGTCAAGGAGATATTGGAGGCCTCTAGAAAGACCTCAACGAGAACCTGCTACTCCCAAAAGTGGACCAGATTCTCAGCCTAGTGCTCCTCTCACAGCCAGGACCCGGTGTCGATCCCCGTGCCCCTGGTCCTTGACTATTTACTTCAATTATCTCACTCCGGCCTAAAGACCAACTCCATTCGAGTACACCTCAGTGCGATTGCAGCCTTCCATCAGCCCCTGGAAGGGAAAGCCCTCTCGCTCCACCCCCTAGTCTCTCGCTTCATGAAGGGTCTTCTGAATGTCCACCCTCCTCTCAAACCTCCTCCGGTGGTTTGGGACCTTAACGTGGTTCTGGCTCAACTAATGAAACCTCCCTTTGAGCCCCTAGACAAATGCCATCCAAAATTCCTCACTTGGAAGGTGATTTTCCTGCTTGCGCTCACTTCCGCTCGGCAGGTTAGTGAGCTACAAGCTCTAGTGGCGGACCCACCCTTCACGGTATTCCATCACGACAAGGTGGTACTCCGCACTCATCCAAAGTTCATGCCCAAAGTAGTGTCTGATTTTCATCTCAATCAGTCCATTGTCTTACCTGTGTTTTTTCCCAAGCCCCACTCTCATCCCGGAGAGGTGGCGCTCCACACTCTTGACTGTAAGAGAGCGTTGGCCTTCTACCTTCAACGCACTCAACCACACCGGAAAGTCCCACAATTGTTTTTGTCCTTCGACCCAAACCGGTTAGGTCACCCAGTCTCCAAGCGCACCTTGTCCAACTGGTTGGCCGATTGCATCTCCTTCTGCTACGCTCAGGCTGGTCTCGCACTGCATGGTCGAGTAACGGGACACAAGGTCCGAGCGATGGCAACCTCCGTAGCGTTCCTCAGGTCCACACCTATTGAGGAAATCTGCAAGGCTGCCACGTGGTCTTCGGTTCATACTTTCACCTCCCATTACTGTCTGGACTCACTGTCCAGGAGCGATGGCCGGTTCGGCCAATCGGTTTTGCGAAATCTATTTGCTTAAATTGCCAACTTCCCTCCATCCCTCTTCAGTTAGCTTGGAGGTCACCCACATGTGAGAATATCATGCCTGCTTGTCCTGGGATAAAGCACAGTTACTTACCGTAACAGGTGTTATCCAGGGACAGCAGGCATATATTCTCACAACCCGCCCACCTCCCCGAGGTTGGCTTCTTTGCTAGTTAGGTGAACTGGAGACCACGAGGGGATGCGCCCCCTAGTGGAGCAGGAAGGCACGCATGCGTGGAGCAGCAGAGCAAACTTAAATCTTCAATCAAGTTTGCTTGAAAATGCTTCCGCATCAGGGCTCCGTAGATGACGTCACCCACATGTGAGAATATATGCCTGCTGTCCCTGGATAACACCTGTTACGGTAAGTAACTGTGCTTTATGTTTTGTCAGTCTGAGGAACCTGCAGTTGCGCGGTCGCGTGCTTCACATGCTAGATGATTATTTCTTAACTGCTAAAAGGTGTTAGGTTATGGAATTATTGAAGTATTAAAAAAAAACAACCCAAAAACAATTGTGGAATGTATGAATGTTTCTCTGGAGGGCTCCTGCTCGGTATTTGGGCGCGGTTGAATGAATCTGTGCTTTCCAGCGCGCGGGAGGCGCGAGCGTTTTCTGATGCGTGGGTGGGAGAGTCTCGCCGTTTGCGGCCTGTTCGCTGAGGCTGCCCTTGGTACAGCGTGTGCCGTGGCGGTGTCCACGTTGCCAAGAGGGACGCTGTTTGTGGTGCCCGTGCCTTTCCGCAAGCTGGGAGGCGCGCGCTCGTACTCCGATGCTGGCGGGAGCCCCGCAGCGTTATTGGAGTCTGTTTCAGCACCTGCCTTATTCCTGTGCCTGCTGCGGTCTCCCTGTTATAGTCATAGCTGCGTCTGTGAGTTGCAGCTGCAGTGACCTCTCTCGCGGCGGTGAGACTCGCTCCCGGGGCTGTTGTTTGGACACACACGGGGGCCGTTCTGACTTGCCTGAGTTGCGCTGTAGAGGGAGACCATTATGGGCTTAGTTCTTCCGTTGCGGTTTTTCAGGCACAATGTCAGCAGAGGGCACATTACCGCTGCGGAAGGTCAGCGGCCAGGGGGTGGGGGGGGGGCTACCCGGGTCTTGATTCGGATCTCTCCTGCTACCTCCCGGGATCCCCATATGATGAGGTTTTTTTGCCTTTGTCTGTTTTTTTTCCCCTTCTTGTGCCCTGGGGCTGCACTGCTGGTGTGGGATACTGCTATAGCATTTTTTCATTGTCCTAGGGTGCTAGATTTCCTGTTGGGGCTGCACTCTGATGGTAGACTGGGGTTGCCTGGGGCATCTTCCCTTTTTCAGCGGGCTGGACTAGGTTCTGTTTTCTGGGACACTACCGGGTCCTGTGTTTTACAGGATACTCCATAGATTTATGAGGCTACCGTCTTTTCCAGATGTATGATAAGCAGCCCCCATATTTTTCCTTGTTCGCATTGTTATGCATGGGTTCAGTTCCCTTGTAGCCATGCACTAGGCGGCTATGTGGCTATATGTAGGTTTGCATCTTCCCTGCAGTTTCTCTTTTGGACTGGATGTCTGATCTTTCTGTCAGCCAGGTTCATGTACTTTGCCAAGGGGCACTTTATTCGGTTCCTACTTTTCCCTTAGGGTATTGAAGTGAAGCTTATGTGGAGTTGTTTACACTCCTGGCCGTCACGACCCTGTTTTCAGAATTCGATTCTGTGGGGTACAAGTTGGCCGTTTGCTTCCTTTTTCTCTTCTTTCTTGCCCGGCCATACTGGAGTTTTCTCGGGACAGTTCTTTAAGTTAGTACTGCTTTCATGGTTCCAGTATACTCCTCTTTACATTGTGAAACTGGATTTTTCCTAGGAGACTTTCTTTCTTCTTGCAGTTCCTACAGTTCTCATCCTGCATTCCCTGACCTTTTGCTCTTCATTCTGAGGGGATCTTGACTTCTTCCAATGACTCTTCAGGCTTTCTCCTGAGTGAGAAGACGCTATAATGTCAGGTCAGGGGGCTGTGATGATTTTTCTGGATGCTTGCAACTTTGCATCCTCCTCCGGTTTCCAGTTCGTTCTTGGGGTCTCTGTGTTTTGGGTTTCCCTTTTCAGTGTTACTGGTCCTCAGGGCAATTCTTGTAGTTCTTCGGGAACTAAGGGACGTGGTTCCACATACTGCATGGTGCCCAAGCCAGGGGCTTTGGGCAGGCTGGATCCCATTCTGCTGAATTAGTTTCTTTGGGTTACACGTTTCTGCGGAAAACCTGGGAGAATATTTACATTGTCCCTATGGACTCCGAATTGGCACTAGGTTTGCTTGCCTCTCTTTGAGCTGCGCTTTCGGTTTTGGTACATGCCATTTCACCTTCCCAAGGCTTCAAGGACTTTTTGGAAATTGTGGGCAGGGGTACCGGTTTGGCGCTACTAGGTGATTCACCTAATTTCTTCTTGACTGACTGCTTGATTCGGATGTCTTCCGGTCGGGCCATTTGACTGACACGAAAAGGGTGGTTTCCTTTCCTCAGTTCTTTGGACATGGCTCTTCGAATTTGCACAGCGCTCTTTTCTCCTGTGCTGTTTATAGGTATATTGGGGAGATGTTTTTATTCCTATATGAGAGAAATGTGTTTCTGCCCAGAGACTAGGGCGATGGGTCTCAGTCTCAGGTTTGCTTTCTTCTTCAGTCACCATGACCAAGAGTATGGGATTCTGTACAGGTTACAGGATTCCTGTTGCTGACTCCACGGGGAACTTCGGCTTGCTTTCCCATTATTATGCTACAGCAGTCGCTTTTGTTCCGATGGTTCCCGGTACCTCAGGGCTCCAATTATTTGGTAGGCTCCTCATGAATCGCTCTGTATGATTTGGTGACTCAACAAGATTTCTCTTTTCAAAAGCATGCCTCGGTCCTTGCTGTACTAGCTCGTGGCCACCAAACATCCTGGGCTGTCTGGTTGGGGGGCTCGATGGCTTCCATCCTCAGCTCCAGGAGTCTGGTCTTCAGAGGCGACTCGGTTCTTGTTCATTCTTCTACTCTTGAGCAGGGTCAGGCTACCTTTCTGAAGCTTCAGATCATTCTTCCGGAATGCCGCTGAGGGTCCTTTTGGTCAGTATTAGGATGGGGGTATTTCTCTACAGCTTGGGCAGTAGGTGTTGTACTCAGTTGGCAGGTGAAGTTGTTCTGCTTCAATGGGTGTACTCTCATCTTCATCTTCTGTTGGCAGATCCTTTTATGGATCAGGATGTGAGTTTGGCTAGACTTTCTCTCCGTGAAATCTGAGCATGGCCCATTTCTTGTATGTTAACAGTGTACAGCGCTGTGTGCGCTCAGGAAAGTGTGCATGTTAGTAATAGTGTAATCTTCTGCATCCTGGATGTTGAGATTTGTGGCTCATGCGTTCTAGCTCTTTTTATGGACGTGAGATCTCCTGGAATTAGACCTCATGGCCTCGCCTCTCAATTCTAAGCTTCCTAGCTTCTTCAGCGGGCCCAGGGAGTGGGAGTTAGAGGGGGTTGCTGAGTGGCTCCTTTTTTGCCTCTGCCTTCTCCTTTTCAGTGTTTTCCGCTGGCTGATGATGGCTTTGATTTGCCATCTCGAGTTCGCCTTCCGGGCACAGTATTTGTAGAATCTCTGGATTGGCGGCGCCATCCTTACTATGCGGATTTGATGAGTCTTTCGACAGCCGGACTAAAAAGTTTCCTGGTATCTCCGGCTTTACTCGCCTAGGGTCCGATCTACATGGATATTTGTACTACTTTAGTATTACGACCTAGTTTTTGGGAAAGGTCTTGGCTGATGTGTAAGGGTTATGTGAAGCAGGTTGTTTCTTCTTTTATCCAGGTGCTACGGAAGTCTTCTCCTGTGGCTTCTGCTTCCTTTTGGAGGTTTTTCCTTTCTTGGGTGCTTTTTAGCGTTTGAACCACTCCAGAGTTCCTTTTTGGGCACGAGTGTATTGCCGAGGGCTTAGCGTTCAATTCCCTTCAGCTTCTAGTGCCTTTCGTGGCTTGTTACGAGGGCTAGGTATATTGCTCTTCACTTACTTCTCAGCTTCATGCGGTTCAGTTCCTACACAGAGTGCGGTATATTCATGCACCTCTTGGAAAGCACGGTTTGGAGTACAATCTTCACGTACTTCTCAATTTACCGAAGGCTTCATTTCATCCTTGTCTTTTGGGACTCTGAAGGGCTGTGCCGTTGAACACAGGGTTTCTTGTGGCCATGGCTTCAGCTCTGCAGGCCTTGTTCAGCGGGAATTCCTATTTCTGATTTCTGAAATATGAGGTATCAGTTCGGATGGTACCACTTTTCCTTCTAGGGGGGGTGTCATCCTTTCTTTTATGTCACGCTCACTTTTCCTTCCTTCTTCCTGGGAGGAGAACTTGGGAGCAGTGCTTTTATTCACTGCATTTTTTGGTACGTACGTAGCGTTCTCCGCGAGCTCGGTTTCTAATGACTTTTAGTTGTCTATATCTCCTTTTTGTATTCTTCAAGGGACGCCTCAAACATATGGCGGCGTCCGAAGCATCCATCGCTCGATGGGTCCAGAAGGACATTCTTTATGCTTGCTTGCTGGCAGGGAAGCGGTTGGCGAAAGAACTTCATGACCATTCCGCCGGAGCGATGGCTACTTCTTGGGCTCGGCCCAGAGGTTTTTTCCTTGGAGGAGATTTGTCTCGCGGCTACTTGGTCTTCCGAGAGTGCTTTCTCTTTGCATTTCTGCTTGGGTGTGTGGGCGCATGCGGTAGGGGCGTTTTGTGCTTCGGTTGTTGCGGAGGCGGCGTTTGCTTCCCACCCAAATTGAGGATTGCTTTGTTACATCCCATTGGTCTCTGGATTCATCTACTGCTGTTGCTAGGGAAGGAAAAATTATGTTCTTACCTGTTAATTTTCTTTCCCTTAGATGCAGCAGGTGAATCCAGAGCCCCACCCTTTCTGGTTATTGTCTCTTGGTTTTCTATTTTGCAACTTTCGCAGTTTGTTATTATGGCGGGTTGTTTTCTGTATTATTGTAGTTTGAGATTTGTTATGGGAAAGAAGTTTTTTACATGCTATGCCTATTGAGAGTTACGGATGCTTGTGCAAGGAGCTATACTGGATAAACAGGAGGAGTGCCAGCCAATAGGATCACCTGTTAATCAGTTTCTCTATCTCCGCCTGCTGGTAGATGTGGGCTATCCCCATTAGTCTCTGGATTCATCTGCTGCGTCTAAGGGAAAGAAAATTAACAGGTAAAAACATAATTTTTCCATTTTCCATCAACAAGCTTGATTGACCCAGGTATACAAGTGGGTGGCATCACTCAGAGCTCTGTCTTCTCAGCTCCGCAGTTTTGTTTTTTTCTGCTCTGCCAAAGTGATGCAAAAACAAAACTCTCCCAACTGTTCATACATGTAATACTTGCTATCACTCGATACTTTAATCATCTTCCTTTTTGTGGTTCTTTTTCTTCCATCTCTCTTAAATTCTTTGGGGAAAAATATTTTTCATGTCACAGAAGCTGTGTTTCATTCCCTAGCAAGGAGTGAAGTCCCATATGAGGATATCCTACCCTAAATTTATGCAGTGCATGGCTAAAACATTTACTTTTCCTTTATAACAAAAAACAGTCTGATTTTTTTTTTTTTAAGCTTCCCAAAGACCATAGTTGCAGTCCCTATCCAGGATCAACAACTTAAAATATGGCAAGCTACATTTAGTAAACAACCATTCTCCAAACAGACTGATATGAAATAAAAGGTCCAACCAGAACCTGGATTCAGTAAGATTCTTTTGTTGTAGTTGAGGCAGCAATGAAAACAAGCAAAAAAGTGCATCCCGCATTGCTGCTCATTAACTTTTTATGGTACCATTTTTTTTTTAAGAAGGTGCTGATGTTCTCCTCTAGTCTATTACCGCAAGCATAATTGAATCTCACCACCATCTTAAGGTCTGCTCATTAGCTTCCACTATCTTGTACAAAAGGCATGATGAAGAACAGATACTATTACTTTTCATTTCTATAGCACTACTAAACATACGCAGCGCTATGCAATAAAATTGAATCAGTTTTTTACTCTCAGCAATTCTGAAGACTAGGGGGCAGTCAATGAAGTTATATAGAAATACATTTAAAACAAATAGGAGGAAATATTTTTTTTCACTCAAAGAATGGTTAAGCTCTGGAACTCGTTTCTAGAAGATGTGATAATAGCGGTTAGTGTAGCTGAGTGTAAAAAAGGTTTGGACAAGTTCAAAAAAGTCCATAGTCTGCTCTTGAGAGACACATGGGAAAGCTGCTGCTTGATCTAGGATTGATAGCATAGAATTTTGCTACTATTTGGGTTTCTGTCAGGGATTTGTGGCCTGGATTGATCACTGTGGAAACAGGATACTGGGCTACTCATAGATGAACTGTTGGTCTAACCATGGTTATTCTTATGTTCTTATGTACAGTGGTGCCTCGCATAACGGCCGCCTCGCACAGCGAACGCTGCGCACAACGAACTTTATGTCTTGATTCGTACAACGGACTTCGTTTCACACAACGAAGTCGCCCGAGCTGCATCCTTCCGGGGTTCCTGCGGGGTTGGATCGCAGCGGGGTTGGTCGAGCCGCAAGGGTAGTCTCCTTCTCCTTACCTGCCCTGTCGCAGCACACAGCCGAACGGAAATCTTCCCGATGTCAGCGCTGACGTCGGAGGGAGGGCTTAAGCAAAGCCCTCCCTTCCTCCGACGTCAGCGCTGACATCAGGAAGACTTCCGGTCGGCTGTGTGCGGCTGCGGCAAGGCAGGTAGGAAGAAGGCAATGGCGAACGAAAGAGGGGGGAGGGGGCGGTCCGCCCCGAAGAATGTGCACAGCTGGTCAGGTCCCCCGATCGACCGACAACAGGCCCGGCCGACAAACCTCCCTGCCCTGTAGCCGCGAATCTAAATTACCTCTTACAGCAGCTTCACTACTCCAGCTGCTGTAAGAAGGTAATTTAGATTCGCGGCTACAGGACAGAGAGATTTGTCCGACCGGGCCTGTTCTGTTGTCGGTCGGGTGCAAAAGCGCCACAAAGGTGGAGGCAGGGAGGGAGGAAAGGTGGAGTGGAGAAGAAAAGACGCTTAAGGGGGGAGAAGGCCGCTGAAAGCACATGTTGGAGCAGGGGATGAGAGGGAGGGAGAGAAGGGGAAATATTGGACAAGGGCAGAAGGGATGCTAAATCATAGGGTGACAGGCAGAGAGAACAACAGGAAAAAGAGTGGAAGCAATCTTGAACCCTGAGGGTGAGGGCAGAGAGAGGTGGTGAGATGATTGATCATGGGGAGAGGGACAAAAGGGAATAGAGATGGGATAGGAAGATAGTGGAAGTAAAAGGACAGGGAGATGTATGTTTTTAGATGTATCTAAATAAAAATAATAACAAAAAATTTATCTTTTTTTATGTCATCTTAGCATATTTTATGCTACAGAACGAATTATTTTTTTTAACATGTATTGTTATGGGAAAACGCGTTTCACATAACGAACTTTTCGCATAACAAACTTGCTCCTGGAACCAATTAAGTTCGTTGTGTGAGGCACCACTGTACATGCCTCAGGTCTATAAGAGGATATTTGCAGCAAATTGGTAGATTCCCTTTACACTAGTGACTCCTTATTTAAAAAGAGAAAGTAAAGGAGACTATGGATATCATTAAAGACAACTACAGTCAAACCTCGGTTTGTGAGTAACGCGGTTTGCGAGTGTTTTGCAAGACGAGCAAAACACTCCCGCAAACCTTAACTCGCAAAACGAGTGTTGACTCGCTAAACGAGCTCTCACTATAGTGGCCCAGGGGTGAGTACCTGCCTGTGGGTGCTGCAGCCCTTGCATCATGGTGGCTTCCTTCCCTCGGGGTCCCCGTGCGGCTGCCCTCCCGCTTCGGCCGATGCCTCTGCCGTCCACCAACGCCTCCCAGCTTCCGATTCAAGCCTTCCGCCATCCTCCAGAAGCATGTGCAGGACCTCTCAACTCCCCATTCAAGCTGGCTGCCACTCCAACAACACGTGCACCACGTACAAGCATGCAGGATGTCAACTCCCCAGTCAAACCGGCTGCCGCACTCATCACGTACAAGCATGCAGGACGTCAACTCCACAGTCAAACTGGACGCCGCTCCAACAACATGCGTACCACGTACAAGGCAGAGCAAATCAGGGCAGTAGAAGGCTGTGAAGAGCGTGTTTAGAGTGCTGCGGCCGCTGCTGGAATCAGGATGTTTGTCGGGACCGCGGGAAGGGAAGAGGGGCGGCGGCAAGGGACTAAGGGAGCCGGCCAGAGCGCGGGAAGGGAGGGTCGGATGGGAGGCTGAACGGGGGTTCGGGTGTGTCGGGGAGGGGGGGCAAAGATGACACCGATGAAGACGAACTGTCTTATGGGGGGGGAACCCTAAGCGCGCATGCACACTCCTGCGGCCACAGACATATGGATCATGAAAGCACGCAGATAAGAATGTACATGCGCGGCTAGGGTTTTATTATATAGGATACAATTGTGGAACACGTAGACAAACATGATTTAATGAGACAGAGTCAGCATGGGTTCACTATCTTTTCCTTACTATTTACAAACTATTTAGTATAGTGGTGAGTATCCCTGCCTGTCATGCAGGAAACCGGAGTTCGATTCCCTGACAGGGAGGCTGGCGGCATGGGGTTTCCTTTGCTCTGTAAACCCCATTCCTCAGCTTAGTCAGCCCAGTGGCTCGTTGGTCTAGGGGTATGATTCTTGCTTTGGGTGCGAGAGGTCCTGGGTTCAATTCCCAGATGAACCCCTCACTTTCTAAGGCAGATTCAAGGTAGCAGAAGGGCATGACTTAGTACTAGTCAGACTTTCGAGAAAGAGGTAGAGTCTATGAGCTTGCACTGCTTAGGGTCTTAGCTGTGTGTTTTGCTCAGTTGGAAAGTGACTTCCTAGATGAGAAACTCTGTTACTGGCTGACACAAAGCTCTTTTCAGAGTTGGTTTTGGCCAGGTACTAATAACCTGGATTGACCACTGTGAGAACGGGCTACTGGGCTTGATGGACCATTGGTCTGACCCAATAAAGCTATTCTTATGTTTCTGTTATTCCAGAGCATTCCACAGCATAATGCTGCCATCTCCATGTCTTATTGTAGGGATGGTATTACTGTAATAGAGTGATGTTTTCTGTTTATTTTTATGCGGCATATTGCCTCTAAATGTGTCTTTGCAAACGCTACTATGCAGAACATAAGAACATAAGTAGTGCCTCTGCTGGGTCAGACCAGAGGTCCATCATGCCCAGCAGTCCGCTCACGCGGTGGCCCATCAGATCCAGAACATAGAAACATAGAAGATGACGGCAGAAAAGGGCTACAGCCCATCAAGTCTGCCCACTCTGCTTACCCACCCCCTGTCTATGCCCTAATTACCCAATTTCCTTATCTTGACCCTCGTAGGGATCCCACATGGGTATCCCATTTATTCTTAAAGTCTGGCACGCTGTCTGCCTCGATCACCTGCACTGGAAGCTTGTTCCAATGATCAACCACTCTCTCTGTGAAGAAATGCTTTCTGGTGTCGCCATTAAATTTTCCGCCCCTGAGTTTGAGCGGGTGCCTTCTTGTGGCCGAGGGTCCCTTGAGAAAGAAAATATCATCTTCCACTTCGACACGTCCCGTGAGGTACTTAAATGTTTCGATCATGTCTCCCCTCTCCCTACGTTCCTCGAGAGTGTAGAACTGCAATTTGTTCAGTCTCTCTTCGTACGAGAGACTCTTGAGCCCCGAGATCATCCTGGTGGCCGTCCGCTGAACCGATTCAATTCTGCGCACATCTTTACTGTAATGTGGCCTCCAGAATTGCACACAGTACTCCAGATGAGGTCTCACCATGGCCCTGTACAACGGCATTATGACTTCAGGCTTTCGGCTGACGAAACTTCTATTGATACAATCCAATATCTGACTTGCCTTAGATGAAGCCTTCTCCATTTGATTGGCAGTTTTCATGTCTGCACTGATGATTACTCCTAAATCTCGTTCTGCTGAAGTCCTAGTTAAAGTTTCTCCGTTCAAGAAGTACGTCCTGCATGGATTTCCGCTTCCGAGGTGCATGACCTTACATTTCTTAGCATTGAAGCCTAGCTGCCAGGTTGAGGACCAACTTTCCAATGTAAGCAGGTCCTGTGCCATATAATTCTGTAAACTGCATTCACTTACTATATTACATAGTTTGGCGTCATCGGCAAATAGTGTTATTTTACCTTGAAGCCCTTGAGTCAGATCACCTATGAATATGTTGAAAAGGAGTGGACCCAGGACCAAGCCCTGCGGCACTCCACTGCGGCACTCCGATGTTTTAGAGAGGGTACAATTAACCACCACCCTCTGAAGTCTGCCACTCAGCCAATCATTGACCCATGCAGTTAGTGTCTCTCCTAACCCCATCGATTCCATCTTGCTTAGCAGCCTGCGGTGTGGGACACTGTCAAAAGCTTTATTGAAGTCCAGGAACACGACGTCCAAAGACTCTCCCAAGTCCAACTTTCTTGTTACCCAGTCAAAGAAGCTGATGAGATTGGATTGGCAGGACCTACCCTTGGTGAATCCATGCTGACTGGGATCCCGAAGATTCCCTTCATTCAAGATCGTGTCCAATTTGCTTTTAATTAGTGTTTCCATGAGTTTGCACACTATTGATGTGAGACTCACCGGTCTATAATTCGCAGCCTCTGCCCTGCAACCCTTTTTATGCAGAGGAACGACATTAGCTAATTTCCAGTCCAGGGGAACTTTCCCCTTACTTAGGGAGAGATTGAATAGCTCAGCCAACGGTTTCGCCAGGACATCGCTCAATTCTCTGAGCACTCTTGGGTGCAAATTGTCTGGTCCCATGGCTTTGTTCACCTTGAGTCTTGCCAGTTCACTGTAAACTTCACCTGGTGTGAACTCAAAATTCTGAAACGGGTCTTCTGTGCTTTGTGTTGCCTTCAACTGCGGACCGTGTCCCGGTGCCTCACAGGTGAAGACTGAGCAGAAGTATTCATTAAGTAGTTCGGCTTTATCGGAATCTGCTTCCACGTAACTTCCGTCCGGTCTTCTAAGGCCTGTGTTCCTTTTTCTGTCACTAATATACCTGAAGAAGGATTTGTCCCCCTTTTTAATGTTTTTTGCCAGAATTTCTTCCACTTGAAGTTTTGCCTCCCTAACTGCCATTTTGACCGCTGTAGACCTGGTCCTATATTCTACCTTTGCCTCTCTCTTCTCCGTGCGCTTGTAGGAGAGAAACGCTTTTTTCTTCTCCTTAATGAGGTGTGAGATCTCCGCAGTGAACCATTGGGGTTTATTGTTTCTTTGTCGTTTATTTACTGATTTTATGAAGCGGCTAGTTGCTTCATGTATGGTTGATTTCAGTGTTAACTACTTAGCTTCTACATCATCGGTCTCCGCTTGGTCCTGCAGCGTCTGATGGACGAAATCTCCCATGCGTGCGAAGTCTGTGCCCCGGAAATTGAGTACCTTTGTTTTCGTGTTTGATCTAGGGAAGCCTTTCCTAAGGTTGAACCATACTATGTTGTGGTCGCTGGAGGCTAGCGTATCTCCTACTGAGATCTCTGAGACGCTTTCCCCGTTGGTGAGTACCAGGTTGAGGATCGCCTGGGCCCTAGTGGGCTCCGTTACCATTTGTTTGAGACGTGCTCCCTTTATGGAGGTTAAGAGCCTCCTGCTACCGCTGGTTGTCGCTGAAAATGAGTTCCAGTCTGCATCAGGCATATTGACGTCCCCTAGCAGTACAGCTTCTCCTCGTAGAGTGATATTCTCTATGTCTTCAATTAATTCTGTGTCCATGTCTTCCAGTTGTCTTGGGGGTCTGTATACCACACCTAGATACAGGCATTTTTCTCTGCCTCTTGCCAGGTTTACCCAGAGGGACTCCCCGGTGTACTTGACATCTGTGATCCTGGTGGTTTTGATGTCCTCTTTAATGTATAGAGCTACCCCCCCCTCCTAACCTGCCCTCTCTGTCCTGAAGAAGTAGATTGTAGCCCAGTATAGCCATATCCAACCCATGTGAGTCCGTGAACCAAGTTTCAGATATTGCCACCACATCTAGGTCGGCATTCCTTATTTCAGCCTCCAATTCTAGAATTTTGTTACCTAAACTGTGTGCATTGACATACATGGCCCTCCATATCTTGTGTTTGTTAAGTCCCTGTGAGGCGTATCCTACCCGAGTCGGTGTGACTCCTAAAGAACTGTTTGCAATGTGGGTACTTACCTTGGACATGGAAGCGGAGTTTCGACTCACCTCATCAGGATAATTCCTTTCTGCACTAATATGTGAATGGGTACCCTCCCCCGACTTACCTAGTTTAAAGCCCTGTATAGTAACCCTCTATCTATACCCTTCTATCTCCTTTTCCTTAAGAAAATTGTCCAATCTCTTCTTGAACTCCAATACCGTACCCTGTCCTATCACGCCCTCTGGAAGCGCATTCCAGGTGTCCACCACCTGTTGAGTGAAGAAGAACTTCCTGGCATTTGTTTTAAATCTGTCCCCTTTTAATTTTTCCGAATGCCTTCTCGTTCCTGTAGTTTTTAAAAGTTTGAAGAATCTGTCCCTCTCCACTTTCTCTATGCCCTTCATGATCTTGTAAGTCTCTATCATATCCCCTCTAAGTCTCCGCTTCTCCAGGGAAAAGAGCCCCAGTTTCTCCAATCTTTCAGCGTATGAAAGGTTTCTCATACCTTTTATCAAACGTGTCGCTCTCTTCTGAACCCTCTCGAGTATAGCCATATCCTTCTTTAGGTACGGCGACCAATATTGGATGCAGTACTCCAGATGCAGGCACACCATCGCCTGATACAACGGCAGGATAACTTTTTTCGTTTTGGTTGTAATACCCTTCTTGATTATACCTAGCATTCTATTCACTTTCTTAGCGTCCGCTGCGCACTGTGCCGACGGCTTTATTGTCTTGTCCACTATTACCCCCAAGTCCCTTTCTTGGGTATTCTCACTCAATGACAGCCCTCCCATCGTGTAGCTGTACCTCGGGTTTCTGTTTCCTACATGCAAGACTTTACATTTCTCTACATTAAACTTCATCTGTCAGCTCATCGCCCACTCCCCTAGTTTGTTCAAGTCCCTTTGTAAATCTTCACAGTCCTTTTTAGTCCTAGCCCCATTAAATAGTTTGGTGTCATCTGCGAATTTTATTACTTCGCACTTCGTCCCTATTTCTAGATCAATTATATATACATTGAATAGCAGCGGTCCAAACACCGACCCCTGCGAAACAACACTCTTGGCCCTCCTCCAGTCTGTGTAGTGGCCCTTCACTCCTACCCTCTGCTTCCTACCCGCCAACCAATTCTGGATTCATCTGTGTATGTCCCCTTCCACCCATGGTTCTTTAATTTCCGAAGCAGGCATTCATGGGGTACATTGTCAAAGGCTTTTTGGAAGTCTAAGTATACAATGTCTATGGGGTCCCCTTTGTCCATCCGTTTGTTAATTCCTTTGAAGAACTGCACTAAGTTCGTCAGGCACGATCTTCCATTGCAGAAGCCATGTTGGCTTGTTTTCATAAATTTATTCCTTTCTAGATGTTCCTCAATGCTATCTTTTATCAGCGCTTCCGCCATTTTCCCAGGAACCAAGGTCAGACTTACTGGTCTGTAGTTCCCCGGGTGACCTCTTGATCCCTTTTTAAAGATGGGTGTAACATTGGCTATCTTCCAATCGTCCGGGATCATGCCATTTTTCAGAGATAGATTACAGACTTGCTGTAGTAGTTCCGCTATTTCCTCCTTCAGTTCTTTCAGTACCCTAGGGTGGATTCTGTCCGGGTCCGGTGATTTGTCAGATTTTAATTTTTCTATTCGCCTATGTATGTTTTTGAGGCTTACTTCCATGGATGTTAATTTTTCTGCTTGGTCTCCTTTGAAGATTTGTTCGGGTTCCGGTATGTTGGATGTGTCCTCTTTTGTAAATACTGACGAAAAGAACATGTTTAGTCTTTCTTCCATTTCTTTCTCCTCCTTCACCACTCCCTTCCTATCTCTGTCATCCAGCAGTCCCGCCTCCTCCCTAGCCAGCTGCTTCCCTTTAACATATCTGAAGAACGGTTTGAAATTTCATGCTTCCCTGGCAAGCCTCTCTTCATATTCTCTTTTTGCTTTTCTAACCACGAGGTGACATTCTTTTTGATACTTCCTATGTTCTTTCCAGTTCTCCTCGGATTTGCCATTTTTCCATTTCTTGAATGAGTTCTTCTTATCACCTATCACTTTCTTTACTTCTGTAGTTATCCACACCGGATCTTTTGTTCGGCTCTTTTTGCACCCTTTTCTGAATCTGGGGATATACAGATTTTGCCCCTCGCTCACCGTGTCCTTGAATAAAGACCAGGCTTGCTCTACAGACTGCCATTTCTTTGAGCTGTTTCTAAGTTTCTTCCTTACCATTACCCTAATCGCTTCGTAGTTTCCTTTCTTGAAGTTAACCCTTTCAGGACCATAAGGATCGTAGGCCAATTTTTGTGGTTTTGACGACATTTTTATGGTAAAAAGGGCTTGCAGATGCCAAAAAATTGATTCGGAGACGATAGCTATTATAGTTTATGAGTTATAGCCTGGGACATATATGTCCCTATGGTCGGCTAAGGACACAGGTTGTATATAAGAGACGTGTATGCATATCCAATATATAACACAGCATAAGTTTCATCCTGAATTTATTATTGCACGATCTGTACATGAGTATGACTAAACCACAAAATCAGGTAACTTACAAGCACCGAGGTCATCTTTATTTGACCCGCAATAACCGCTATGTGTGATATTTCTCAAAACAGTTGCGTGATGATGTGTAGCACAAGTGAACCTGACAAATTTCACAAATATTATCAGTCCGATTTTCAATTTTGTCCTTTGCACATTGAGCACTCCTTTTCCGCTTTCCCATTTTCGCCAACTTGTGTTCAGGCATAGGGGATGGTATACTGTTCTTGCTGCTTCGAACAGGTCCTGCTGGAAGACTTCTCTTCCTGTTTGTATAATTTCCAATGAGGAACCTTGCAATCAGTTGCCTGTACTGAACAGGGGTCATGGCCTTACATTGAGGATTCATGTTCAGGTTCAGTTGAGTAAATATTCAATGAGCATTTGTTGACAGCTATATCAATCAAATCGAAAAATATGCGCAAATAGTATTTGATCTTCGACTTCCTGTCAACTTCATATGTTATCTTCTTTTGATCCATGAGATCGACGCCGCCCATGAAGTTGTTGTAGGCACCTATTATTTCAGGATAAGGAATTTGGATCTTTTCTGCACTTTTTTGTTGCCTCCTGGACACTGAGACCGAGTTGGTGGAATGCAGAAAATTAGACAACATCACAACAGATCGGTTGTCCATCCATTTTACACAGGTTATGCCATTTGCTGAAAGCATTTGGCTTTCTCCATGTTTTAGCTCTTTGTCCTGCTTGAGATTCTTTGGCATATGCTTTCTGCCTGCCCGAGCCGTTCCACACAAATATATTTCCTGTTGTTGTGTTTTCAGCTGAAGAATTGGGGAATTGAAGAAATTGTCTATGTAAATCTCACAGCATAAGTGCTCGAGTGATTTCGTTAGCATGAGGACCACGCCCTCTCCAAGTCCATGTTCTGTGTCAGTTTTCTTGCCTGTGTACAAGTCGAATTGGTACAAATAGCCAGTCTTTGAGTCACACCTGCACCACATCTTGAAACCCCACTTTATAGGTTTATTTTTTATGTATTGCTTCATGATGCTATGTCCTTTGAATCGTATCATGTGTTCATCTACTGACTGTTGTTGGCTTGGGTTCCGTGCATTCTGGAAGCATCGATTGAAGTGATCCATTACAGGCCAAACTTTGAAAGCTCTATCAAAATCAGGATGGCTTTTCGGAAGCATCTCTTCATTATTTGAAAAATGTAAGGCAGACCTGATCGCTTCAAACCGTTGTCAAGGCATTACTTTAGCAATGTATGGCACTTGTAGGTCAGGGTCAGTAGACCAGTAGTCTCTCAGACTAGGAAGCACATGGTAACCCATCACTAAATTCATTCCCAAGAACGCACGGATTTCTTGGGCATCGGTTTGGAAAGGAACCCCCTTCTGCTTCATGTATAAATTACTTTGTTCAACAATATGAGCTGCCAGATCATTGAAACCACAAGTTTTCTCAAATACCTCGTAGGCATTAGGTTCCACACTGCAATCGACATCTATGTTCACATTTCCATATTCATACTCAATGGTGTTCTTTTGAAAATTTGCTTTCCGAGGCTTCCAGATGAAATTGATGTCTTCTTTCTGGCCTGCTTTTGCACGACGTTGTTTTCGTGGAGCTTCGGGTAAGTCATTAGTTGCTGCTACAGGGCGCTCAATAACAATTTCTTTGCCTACCTTCTCAACATCCTCGTCAAGAAAGCCTCTATCTTCTTCATCAAGTGGAAGATTGTCTTCATCATCACTATTATCTGCCAGCAATATCTGCTCAATGGCATCCTCAGTTATTTCGAAGAAGCGTTCTGCTAAAGGCATCCTTATTCTATCGGGTGCAACTGCAACAAAATATTTGATGAGCATACAAGTACTCGAGAAAGGATCCAAAATGCGTTCTACAGTTATTGGACAGGTCGGCCAACTTACCTCAGAGCTCTCGGCACCAGGTAACACAAAACGAAAAGAATCACGACACGTGCACATCAACCTCAGAATTCTACTACCGTCCATAGGGACATATGTGTCCCATGACGAAATAAGGCGACATCTTGAGAACGAGAGATCAGATGTGGCGTAAAACGCATCAGAACGCTATAGTAGCGACATAGGAAGGCAAAACCAAAGACAAAATGTTTTTGTGAAATATCATTATTTTTATTTAAAAAATCAAACTTCTGGCTTATGGACAGTGTGGCAAGTGAATCTTCTCGTCAATCTGGCAACGACGCTAATGAATGAATGTCGGAACCAGTTTGTTCCCAATATAAACAACTGGGTATGATTCAAAAAGAATGTTCCTAAAGGGCCATGACAGCGAAGTAACACATAAAGGAACAATGTCTGCTTCAAACGTCTTTTATCATACAGTGGTGCTCAGATTCCAAGATGGAAAGTTAAAGAACTCAAAAAGGGCAAAAGCCCTAAAGAGACTTAAATGGTATCAATCATTGCACCGGGTTGTAAAAGATGTTATGAAGTACTAATAGATGGTTTATAAAGTTCATAAATCCAAAGATTGCAAAAAGGTTAATAGTCCGATTTTTAAGCAACTTTGTATAGTTAAAGCTTCAATGAAGTAAATAACTTAGCTGAGATATAGAGAATGCATAGGTGTAGCTGGGTCCTGACGCGTTTCGCCGCTCTGGCTTCTTCAGAGAACCCACTCGCAATCAGTATATTCACTGCTTGTTTTCAATATAAGTCCTGCAACATCAAAGAACAAAGTGCATGAAAATGTCAAGATTCAAAGTTGATATTAGTAACTTAACCGAAAACTCTACCAAACTCTCGACGCTGTCGGCGGGACACCTACTGTTGATTCTGTAATCTTTCAGTTTCCTGTGACGTAAGCGCTCAGCTGAGCACCCGGCATTTATACACTGAAGAGGATGTCAGTCATCTAGTGGAGGAACGCCCACCATTCCACTTCTTTATTCAGACCAGAGGGAGTTACCGTCTGCCAGTGATAGATCCAACTTTGCTCACGCTTCCATAACCATGCTTGGGAATTGCCTCCTCTAATGCCATGGGCCACCTCTAATACCGTAAATTGTAAATCTTGAAGCTGGTGCGGAATAGCCTGCCAGTGTTGAACTAAGGGGGCATTAATGTCGCCCCTTCTGATTTTGCTCAGATGTTCTGTGATTCGTGTTTTGATGCTTCTGGTAGTGTGTCCGATATATAGCAGATTGCATGGGCACAGAATGAGGTAAACGACCCCTTGGGTATCACAATCCGAAAAATGCTGTAACATATGTTGCTTTGGTAACGTGGGATGGTGAATGCAAGTAGTTTCCAAAGCATGCATACACATGGTGCAATTGCCACATTTAAAATGTCCTTTGGGCTCAGGTATCAGGATATCTCCTGGTGTATCAACAAAATGAGACTTGGATACAAAATCCCGTAGATTTTTACCCCTAGAATAAGCAAAGAGAGGTTGTTGCCCCAGACATTGGTGTGCTTGAAGAATGTGCCAATGTGTGTTTATAATTTTTTTGATATGGAATGCTTGATATGAATAAGGCAACGTGCACACCAATCGAGGTTCACGTTGGTCGGGGGATGGTTGCAACAAGTAATCTCGGTGGGCATATAGAGCCCGTTTGTAAGCTTTTTTGATAATGCTATGGGGGTACCCACGTTCGCTGAAACGTTGCCACATATCACCTGCCCGAAGTTTAAATTCTTCTCTGGTGCTGCACAAGCGCCTAAGTCTTAGAAATTGGCCCACTGGTAAATTGTTTTTCAGATGACGAGGGTGATAACTCCCATAGTGCAACAACGTGTTTCTGTCAGTGGGCTTGCGGTGAATGGTAGTGACAAAAGTTCCTTCATTGATAGTAATGTGGATGTCCAAAAAAGCTATATGGGTGTATGAGGTGCATGCAGTAAATTGCAAATGTGAATTGCATGTATTTAACCACTGTAGAAATTGGTGGAATAAATCCAGAGTGTTAATCCAGATCAAAAAAACATCATCTATATATCGTTTCCACGTGTATATTTCTGGAAAATATACAGATGAGTAAACAAAAGTGTCCTCAAAATCTGTGACATAAAGACATGCCAGAGACGGGGCCATGGTGGCCCCCATCGCAGTTCCTTGTATTTGTTGATAAAAATCAGCATGGTTATGGAAGCGTGAGCAAAGTTGGATCTATCACTGGCAGACGGTAACTCCCTCTGGTCTGAATAAAGAAGTGGAATGGTGGGCGTTCCTCCACTAGATGACTGACATCCTCTTCAGTGTATAAATGCCGGGTGCTCAGCTGAGCGCTTACGTCACAGGAAACTGAAAGATTACAGAATCAACAGTAGGTGTCCCGCCGACAGCGTCGAGAGTTTGGTAGAGTTTTCGGTTAAGTTACTAATATCAACTTTGAATCTTGACATTTTCATGCACTTTGTTCTTTGATGTTGCAGGACTTATATTGAAAACAAGCAGTGAATATACTGATTGCGAGTGGGTTCTCTGAAGAAGCCAGAGCGGCGAAACGCGTCAGGACCCAGCTACACCTATGCATTCTCTATATCTCAGCTAAGTTATTTACTTCATTGAAGCTTTAACTATACAAAGTTGCTTAAAAATCGGACTATTAACCTTTTTGCAATCTTTGGATTTATGAACTTTATAAACCATCTATTAGTACTTCATAACATCTTTTACAACCCGGTGCAATGATTGATACCATTTAAGTCTCTTTAGGGCTTTTGCCCTTTTTGAGTTCTTTAACTTTCCATCTTGGAATCTGAGCACCACTGTATGATAAAAGACGTTTGAAGCAGACATTGTTCCTTTATGTGTTACTTCGGAACCAGTTTGTTTACATAAAGGCAGTATCATATGGAATCCGTACATATCAAATTTAGAACTGTAGACTATCCCAATCAAAATTTATAGGATTTTAAAGTTATGGGACAAATATGTCCCTTGGTCCTGAAAGGGTTAAAAGTTGTCGCTGTGGTTCTCTTTCCCTTCGGTATTCCTACTTCAACTTTGAACTTGATCATATTGTTATCGCTGTTTCCCAACGGTCCCACTACTTCCACTTCCTCTTAGCCCATTAAGGATTAGATCCAGAGTGGCATTCCCTCTCGTTGGTTCTCTGACAAGCTGATCCATGAAGCAGTCCAGTATAGCCTCCAGGAATCCAGTCTCCCTAGCGCATTTTGAATTTCCAAGACTCCAGTCTATCCTGGGATAGTAAGTCTCCCATAATAATCGTGTTACCGCTTTTGCATTCTCGTTTCATCTCGGCTTCCATTTCTTCATCGGTAGCTTCGGTTTGCCCAGGTGGACGATAGTACAGACCCATCTTTATCTCGGGCCCTTTCCTTCCTGGTATTTTAACCCATAGCGATTCCAATTTGTTGGTCGTCGCTACTGTGTCCACTCTGGTCGAGTGTATGCTTTCTTTTATGTATAGGGCTATTCCTCCTCCTTTCTGACCTGACCTGTCCTCGCGATAGAGTTTGTACCCCGGCAGTGCTATGTCCCATTTGTTTTCTTCATTCCACCATGTTTTGGAGACCCAAATGATGTCTAGGTTCTCAGTTTTGGCCATGACTTCTAATTCCCCCATTTTGTTCCTTAGGCTCCTTGCATTAGTATATATGTAATTTAAGACCTGGTATTTTTTGGTCTTTGTTTCCTTTCCCTGTGCTTTGATCTTTATTTTCTTCTCCTGTGCTACAATCCTCTTATCCTACTCTTCTGGATCAGTCAACTCCTGTGTTTTGCCCGTTGTTTCTTCCCAGCATTTTTCCCACTTAGTATCTTCACGGGATACCTTCTTCCGAATCATCGACACTTGGTCGACTGTTGGCTTTCCCCTTCTTCTTAGTTTAAAGCCTGTTCTATTCCTCTCCTGACGTTGTTTGCTAGAAGTCTAGTTCCCGCCGCGCTCAAGTGCAGTCCATCTCTCCTGAAGAGCTTGCTCTTGCCCCAAAACGTTGTCCAGTTCCTCACGAAGTGGAACCCCTCTTCCTCACACCATCTCCTCATCCATACATTTATTGATTGTAGTTCCGTCTGCCTCTTCACATCTGCCCTTGTTACTGGTAGAATCTCTGAAAATGCTATCTTCTGAGTCCTCATCTTCAACTTCCTTCCCAGAATCTTGAACTGTTCTATCAGTGCACTTCTACTGTAGTCCCTCCTGCTGACATCATTTGTTCCGATGTGGATCATTACTGTAATCTCTTCTGTCTCTGCTTCTTCTAGGATCTTTCCAATTTTGTCCACGATGTCCTTTGTTCTCGCTCATGGGAGGCAGGTCACCAGCCGATCCTCTCTTCCACCTGCTATGTGGCTGTCTATATGCCTAAGGAATGAGTCTCCCACTAGGATTGCAGTCTTTCCCTTCTTCAGTTTTCGCTCCGGTAACAGGTCTATGTCCTCGGAGTGCTTCGCTGCTTCTTCTTCTTCTGTGTCCTCGGTGTGCTTAGCTGCTTCTTCTTCTGGGCATCGACTAGACCATTCCTCCCCTTCCTGCGGAATTCCTCTGTGGGTTTCTTCTTGGAGTCATCTTCCACTCGTTCTCCCTTCCATGTTGGTGTGTCTTCATCTTTCCTCTGATGTTCGTGTTCTTCCACCCTCCTCCTGTAGGCCTCCTCAATGAATTCCTCAAGTTCTCTGATTTCTTCCTCAATGTGTCTCCCTCTCATGAAGTTCTCCGCTGTCCTGAGTGGGTCTTCTGTGATATAAAGCACTGTTCTTCAACCACCAGTTCCCAGGAAATTTCTACTGGTCCACACAGGGCCAGCGAGATTGATTAAGTTCAATTTCCTACCGGTCCGTGCAGGGCCAGCAAGATCACCAAGTTATTTTCAGTTGGGCCGGAGAGATCATGGGGTGCCTCTGACAGTGGCTTTCTGCCCTCTCTGCAGTCCCCTTCTTACCAGTGCAACTTCATTCTATAAAGAGCCCTTGGTATACACCAGAGCTTAAAGAAATGAAACAGGAATGTAGAAAATTTGAGAGGACATGGCAGAAGGGGAAATAAGAGAAGTTACAAATTTGAATGGAGAGTAAAAGTTAATTCATATGAGCAGTAAATTCAGATTCAAAAGATGTTCTTTTCACAGAAAATAAAGGACTGTGGTAATTTCTCTAAAGAATTATTTAGAATGGTGAACCATTTGACTTCTACTGAGGTCAATTTACTCAGTGAAGCGATTTCCCAACAAAATTTAGCTAACCATTTTCAACAAAAGATAGTGAATATTAGAAGTGAAATAGGCAATGAAATTATGTCCTTAGGCAATGTTGTAGATGAAGTTGTGGAAAGGGATTATCAAGTGGATCGGGGAAGTCCAGCTAATCGTATTTGGACATTTCCTGAGGTTGATATAAATTTGGTGGGAAATTGGTTTAAGAAGGTTGCAAAAGGTTCTGGTCGTTTTGATTCCATTTCAGCCAAATTATTAAAGTCTATGCCTACAAAGGTTTTACCCATTTAACTCTTATGTTATCAAATGGAGTTTTGCTTGATTGTCTTGGACTTCTTGTCCTTTTTCCATTGTTAAAAGGTTCTGGTGTTGACCCTAAAAATTGTGCCTAATTATAGACCAGTGGCTAATGTTCCATTTCTTTCTAAAATAATGGAGGTAGTAGTAGGCATACAACTACAAGAATATTTATTCCCACATTGTATATTAGATCCTCGACAGTCCAGCTTCTGTCCTAATTATAGTACAGAATCAGTTTTGCTAGCTTCGATCTCTTCTTTAAGAGTAAATGTTGATAAGGGATTCCAACAATGATAATGCAGTTAGATTTGTTGGCAGTGTTTGATTTGGTCAATCATGATATATTATTAGGTAGATTAGAACATTTTGTAAATCAAGATATAGTATTACAATGGTTCTCTGGTTTCCTGAAATGTACCGGTACCTGTGAGTTTTACATGTACGAACATATTGGTCGCTGTATGTTTAAAAAAAGGCCAGAGCTCTTGAAATAGCTTAGAGCGAAACAGGGCCGCTGTCGGGCCTGGCTGAAGTTCTCCTCTTTCTTCTCTCTTTGAGTTTGCTTGCTTTTGAAATAATGCGACAGGACTTGAGGAAGTCTCATGTATACCAGTGATTAACTGTCTTGGACAACTATGAGGATAAGTACCTGGCTGTATTTTTACTCAGTTTGAATAAGATTTGAAACAATATTTATGATGGTGGTTTATGTGTGTTTATGCGTGTGTGTGTGTGTGTAAGGGGGGGGGGGTTGAGAGACCAATGACTGTGTTATGCTCCATTATAGGATTGTTGTGTACTGAGATGAGGAGTGAATTGATTAGAGGTCTCTTTTTCTCCACTATTTTTTAAATAAGCTTTTCAGGGATATTTGAATAAGCTCATACAGTGGTCTTTTGATCCTAGTTGTCCTTCACTACTATAATTTTGTGTGCATTACTTCTTGAAATGTAGACATCATCAAGTTTTGTGGAATAATACATTGTCTGACCCCTGGAAGATGGGCTATAGTGTGCCAGAGGGCTCCCCAATTTCACTTATTCTTTTTAATGTTTATATAGGTGAACTTCAGGTTGTTTTTAGATAGTTAAATTTACAATATTTTATTTATGCAGACATCTCTGTCCTTTTCCCTGTAACAGCTTATTTTCAGGATACAGTTGATCTCTCAATGGATGTAGATTAAAGATGTTAACCCTAGTAAAACTAATACCTTGTGTGTGGCAGGTAGGTTTGCAGTCGCCCCTCCCCTCAAAGAATAATGATTTGGTTAGCAACAGCTGAGGTTTCCTTACAATCATGCATAAAGATCTTAGGAGTCTGCATTGATTCTTCTTTGGAAATGGAAGTTCATGTTAAGGAAATAGTGAAGAAGTAATTTTTTAAATTGAAACTTCTTTGACATTTAAAGCCTTTGCTAGAACCTTCTGAGTTTAAATAAGTTGTACAAGCAATGGTAGTTGAGTCAGATTGATTGCAATATCATCCTATTGCCATTTCAGGATTCCAAACTTAGAAGAATTCAAATAATTCTAAATGCAGCTGCTAAATTGCTATTGGAAGGCAGAAGTTGTGATCGGGCCAGTCCATTATTGAAAAAACTGCATTGGCTGCCTGTTAAAGCAAGAATTCATTTCAAACTATTAATTTCAACCTAACCCTGTAAACCGTGCCGAGCTCTACGCTTGTGGAGATGGCGCGGTATACAAACCTAAGGTTTAGTTTAGTTTAGTTTAATGTTGTTTTAAGATTCTTTGGGGATCTGTCCCTGATTACTGTCAAAGTTTGATTAGCCTATATATTGCATCTAGGGATTTAAGATCATCCAATAATATTGACTGACAATTCCTTCAGCTTTAACTTCTTGTAAAATGTCTACTTACCGGCGGTTATTAAGAGGTATTGGTCTGCAGCTTTGGAATCAGTTGCCATGTAAGATTAAAAGATTTACACTGATACGTTTCAGAAAGGCAGTTAGAACTTACATTTTCTCTCTCTGTTTCCCATAAGTAATCTGTAATTACAAGGAATTTTGTACTTGATCTTGTTTTACTGTAACGTGCCTTGAGCTATTTGATTAAGCAGAATAGAAATGCCTGGATTAGGTTAGATTAGTACTTGTTTTGGTGGTGTTTTTGAGAATTAAGTTTGAGTGTTGGCATTAATAATAATAATAACAGTTTATATACCGCAGGACCGTGAAGTTCTATGCGGTTTACAATGATTAAAAGGTATTACAGATTGAGTGGAATAAACATAGTTCAGAGTTAGTGAATAAGAGTTCTAAAGATCATTTGTTGAGGACTAAGATTGGATAGGTCAGTTACCTAAGTACTTCAGGAACAGATGTGTTTTTAGGCGTTTCCTGAATTCCCTATAAGTAGAAGGCACGAGCAGTTGTTCCAGATCTTTAGCCCATAATGCTGCTTGATGTGAGAAAAGATGTTGGTGATGACTTTTAAATTTACAACCTTTAACCGGTAGAGAGACCGGTGGAGAGGGTGTGAGCTTCTCCTATGTCGGTTGGTTGTGAAAGAGAAAAGGTCTGTTATATATTTAGGGGCTAAGTCATAAAGTACCTTGAAGCAAAAACAACCAAACTTGAATTTCACACGTGCCTCCATCGGCAGCCAGTGTAGAAGTTGATAGGAAGGTGTTACATGATCAAACTTCTGCAGTTCACAAAGTAGCCTAACCGCTGCATTTTGTACCAGTTGCAATCGCTGCATATTCTTCTGGTAGAGTGACAAGTAGGCGATGTTACAATAGTCAAGTTGACTCAGTATAAATCATTGTACCAGGATTCTAAATGATGGGACATCAAAATAAGCTTTAATGGACCGAAGCTTCCAGAGGGTAAGAAAGATCTTTCTAATCAAGTAGTCTACCTGGTCTTTCATGGTCAGACTCTGGTCCAGTGTTACTCCCAATAACTACATAGTGGGTTGAATGGCATAACTAACGTTATTGATGCACACTGATGCTTTAGTATTAAGTGGGTGTGGCGATGTTATAAAAAATTTTGTTTTCTCTGAGTTTAGCTTCAGTTTGAATTCAGTCATCCATTAATAGTACCTAACTAGAGCCATTCTTGAAAACAGTAAATCATTGTGTGCAATAAGAAGTTATTTGGATATTGTTGACTTCAGCACTCTTAAGTTGAAGCCCATAATCAACAAACCCTCACTCCAAAATATGAAAACTTGAAACAAAAAATTTATGCTGTACATGAAGTACTTGTTTTATACATAACCACAAGACAGAAGTCATCTTGGAAATGTCCACATTAGGCATCTTTTTGACTTCTCAGTGCTTGGTGTATATAGGGGGCAAAATGATGGTTAAAGAAAAAGTGAAGGAAAATTTGGCAGGCCATACTGTTCAGCATTTATGGTTTAGTATGCATATAACTTTCTTACTGTAGTATAATTGAAGATATTTAATATTTACTTACTAAACATATTTGGTTATATCCCAGGCATTTGAGCTTGCAACTGGAGATTATTTGTTTGAACCACATTCTGGTGAAGATTATTCCAGAGATGAGGGTATGTATCTATTTAAATGAATAGAATTATTCCAAACATTTTCATGAATTAAACATTTAAAAATGTATTTCTAAAATGAGGATAACAGATTGTTAGTTGATAGGTTCCATACCTCTTCCTGGTCACGCAGTGGTTTAGCAGTTCTTGTAATGGACCGGACCCAAGTGAAATCTCACTGGACAGAAATTTATTTTCTTATTTTTGTGGATGAAATTCTCATTTCTTCACAACTCCTTTGTGAACCACTGATCTAGGGGTAAGCTCAGTGGAGCGATAAAAGGGGAAATTTGTCACCAAAAGCGTTTATGTTGCTCCCAAACTGAGCTTGGATCTCAACTGGGGCCATCCATATCATCAAGAAATGGATTCTGAGAAGCAGAATTGTTCCCTTTCCCTCAGAATCTCGACTATGACCTATGTCCACTAGAGGCAACTGGCATAGGATTTGGGAGTCTGAATATTTACAGGCCTTGACCCTATTCCTGTATGGCTCCTTTTAGTCTGGAAACCCATGCAGAATACTGGGCTCTATGAATGCACACTGACACACACAGGGAAGAAGGGATTTTGAATTTAACTTACACCTTTTTCAGTTATAGATCAAGATGAGCTACATTTAGATTCAGTAGGTATTTTCCTGGATCTGGAGGGCTCACAATCTAAGTTTGTACCTAAGCTGATGGAGGATTAAGTCAGGGCTGTTCCAAGGGGTTGTGTGGGTGCTTTGGTTGCACAGGGAGAAGGTACAAAAATCACTCCCAGTCTGTTGTCTCTCCTGCAGTGGCTGTGCACAGTGGGTAGGGTGGGGATATGTCGCAGAGGGTACGCTCCTGGGTTAAGTGACTTGCCCAAGATCACAAGGAGCAGCAGTGGGATTTGAACTTAGCTTTCTTGGTTTTTGGCCTACTGTTCTAACCATTAGGCTACAAAGTTCTATGCTGGTTTCAGCTGCTATCTTCATGGTTTTGTTAAGTAAAACGGGAGAGGTGAAATAGAAGTCTGCTGTTCTGTTTTCATAATCATCTGGAGTCTTGTGAATTTTTAGGTGTTAAAATAAAGTTATCTTGAATAAAATTTTGGGAAGCAATGCCCTGCCTAGATGATTTTAAAAAAATAAAAAGAAATACTCTTGGCCAAACTGGTAATTATTCCATCATGGTAAATTTGAATAGATGAAGAAACAAAAATGAATTTCTTAACCAAATTACACAGTACAAGGACATCACAGCAACAAAACTCACAGACCAAGTTTTGGAATAGGTAGCACATGCTAATCTTAGTAAACATAGGCACTTGCATTTGATGGTGATACCTACAATCAGGTGAGGTTTTAAAATTCTGACCCTCCTAGAAAACTTGTTTAGTATAGACAGTTGTGCAAACTAATGATATCAAAATGGCAGAAAACCTCAAATGTTGTGAACAATAAAAAGCAGGTTTTTCAAATACAACTTTGTTGAAAGAGAGGGCAAGACCTCAGAAACCTGCGCTAATGAAGAATAGAGATTCCCAAATAGCGAATGCAGGGACAGGGTTTCTTTCATCAGTCAACGCACCTCTCTCAAAAACTGGTCTAATGCAATAATGTTTTATGTATTTTATATATATTAATGCTGTAAACAAGACCAGTAATGCAAAAAAATAAAGCACTTATCTTTGTGCTAGTCAGGTAATACTGTAGCCTGACGAGACCTGTTTCGCCAATGATATCGGCTTCCTTGGGGGATTTTTTAAGAACTGCAAAAAGAATAAATGTGATCAAAACCACAAAAATAAGCAGAACTTACACCCTAAATGGTGAGACCTTAGCAAGAACTGCAGCAGAACGAGACTTGGGAGTGATCATTAGTGAAGACATGAAGACTGCCAATCAAGTGGAGAAAGCTTCATCCAAGGCTAGACAAATGATGGGTTGTATCCGAAGAAGTTTCGTCAGCCGGAAGCCTGAAGTTATAATGCCGTTGTACAGATCCATGGTGAGACCTCATCTGGAATATTGTGTACAATTCTGGAGACCACATTATCAAAAGGATGTGCTTAGAATTGAGTCGGTTCAGCGAATGGCCACCAGGATGGTCTTAGGACTCAAGGATCTCCCGTATGAGGAACGGCTGGGTAAGTTGCAGCTATACTCACTCGAGGAACGTAAAGAAAGGGGAGACATGATTGAGATGTTCAAATATGTCACGGGCCATATTGAGGTAGAAGAGGATATCTTTTTTCTTAAAGGACCTACGGCAACAAGAGGACATACGTTGAAACTCAGGGGTGGGAGATTTCATAGTGACACCAGGAAGTATTTCTTCACTGAAAGGGTGGTTGATCATTGGAATGGTCTTCCACTGCAGGTAATTGAGGCCAGTGGCGTGCTGGATTTTAAGAGAAAATGGGATAAGCATGTGGGATCACTTCAAGGAAGAAATTAGGGGGTGGGTCATTAGAGTGGGCAGACTTGTTGGGCCGTGGCCCTTTTCTGCCGTCATCTTCTATGTTTCTATGTTTAAACTGTAATAATTGCATTGATGTGAAGTACTCACTGTGTTCAGCTTAACTAGTCATCACATCCCAAAAATGGCGCCGGCAGCTCTCAAACGCCGGTACAAGCGCAGATAAGCACAATGCCCACTATGATGTCATGTGATGTAAACCAATCAATTACAAGGTGTATGATCATGAATGAGAAAGTACACAAACAAAACATATAGAAACATAGAAATAGACGGCAGATAAGGGCCCACGGCCCATCTAGTCTGCCCACCTTAATGTCCCTCTCCTACCTTTGCCCTGTGAATAGATCCCATGTGCCGATCCCATTTGGCCTTAAAATCAGGCACGCTGCTGGCCTCAATCACCTGTAGTGGAAGACTATTCCAGCGATCAACCACTCTTTCAGTGAAAAAGAATTTCCTGGTGTCACCTCGTAGTTTCCCGCCCCTGATTTTCAACGGATGCCCTCTTGTTGTCGTGGGACCCTTGAAAAAGAAGATATCTTCCTCCGCCTCGATGTGGCCCGTAAGATACTTGAACGTCTCGATCATGTCCCCCCTCTCTCTGCGCTCCTCGAGCGAGTATAGCTGTAATTTGTCAAGCCGTTTTTCGTATGGTAGATCCTTGAGTCCCGAGACCATCCGGGTGGCCATTCTTTGCACCGACTCCAGTCTCAGCACATCCTTGCGATAATGCGGCCTCCAGAATTGCACATAGTATTCCAGGTGGGGCCTCACCATGGATCTATACAATGGCATAATGACTTCCGCCTTACGACTGACGAAACCCCTTCGTAAGCAGCCCATGATTTGTCTTGCCTTGGACGAAGCCTGCTCCACTTGATTGGCAGACTTCATGTCCTCACTGACGATTACCCCCAAGTCTCGTTCTGCTACCGTTTTTGCTAGGATCTCGCCATTAAGGGTATAAGACTTGCATGGATTCTGGCTGCCCAGGTGCATAACTTTGCATTTTTTGGCATTGAAGTTGAGTTGCCATGTCCTAGACCATCGCTCCAGTAGGAGTAGGTCGTGCATCATGTTGTCGGGCACTGAATCTTCGTCTGTTGTGCATTTGCCCACTACATTACTCAGTTTGGCGTCATCGGCGAATAATGTTATTTTACCTCGAAGCCCATATCCAAAAAGTTAGAACAAAGTTTTAAGAAAAAGTGAAAAACTTAGAAAAAAGCATTCCACCCAATAGAGCTATTAAGGCCAACCAGTTTCATTGAGTTAAGCCTAAAGATCCAGCGTGTCTCACGCTGGAGTAACATCCTTTGACAAAACGGGTCCTGTCAGGCTGCAGTATTACCTGACTAGCACAAAGATAAGTGCTTTATTTTTTTGCATTACTGGTCTTGTTTACAGCATTAATATATATATAAAATACATAAAACATTATTGCATTAGACCAGTTTTTGAGAGAGGTGTGTTGACCGATGAAAGAAACCCTGTCCCTGCATAAGCTATTTGGGAATCTCTATTCTTCATTAGCGCAGGTGTCTGAGGTCTTGCCCTCTCTTTCAACAAAGTTGTATTTGAAAAACCTGCTTTTTTTTTGTAGTATAGACATTTGGCCTAGCAGTAGAATATTGCACAGAAGACTGTATCTTTACCACTGTATTGTGAATCTCCCTTTAAGAGAATTCCAAGCAATCTCTAAGCAGACTCTCACCTCCCACTGAAAAAAAAAATCATCATACATAATTCCACTGATAACCTACTGGAGCTCTGCAGTTCAAGGTCACTTTTTTTCTGACAGAGCTACACAGGCTTACGTTTTTCTTTCAATATAAACCACATTTGTGTTTTTAGTGATAAGCCCCAGTAATAGCAGTAGATGGATAAACTACATATTTAACAACAAAATGAAGGAGTTGCACCACTTAAATATGTGTGGAAAGATATTGTTGAAACATACCAAATATAATATCTACAGAAGACTGCTTTAAAAAAAAAAAAAACCCTTGGGTACTGATATTTAACAGGTTTTAAGAAGTCCATATCTTATTTTCCAGGTAATTGTTTTCCAAATTCTTATTTTTAATATCAGAATAAGTCATGTTTTTCATCTTTATACCTGTCCATTTCCATGCTTGTTTGCTTGTAATGTCCTTTGCGGTCCAATGCATCATTCACTGTTTGTGCTACAAATGATGCCAAAAGGCTGCTGCTCCTGGAAACCTCTGCATGGGTTTGCTGCAAACATTGTTGATTTGAATCTTTTCTTGATTATTTTTTAATTTATTTATTTTTTTTTTTTACTAATTGCAGTTTCTTTCCTCTTTCTTTTTATCCCATCCTTCTCCTTGTCCCTCCCACTCCTTGTTTCCTTTTTTTTCTCTCTTTCATAGACCACATAGCACACATCATAGAGCTGCTAGGCAATATCCCCAGGCACTTTGCCCTATCTGGAAAATATTCTCGGGAATTCTTCAATCGCAGAGGTAGTACCTCTTCTTTTTGAAAGGTGCCATGATGCAGACAGAACTGGAATGTTAGTTGCTGGTTATAAACCTTAAATTATATATACATGTGAGCATTGTAAATCTAAGTGTTCCATATGCAGTTAAATTTTGGCCAGAGGCATATAATAGAGCAAATGTTTTAACAAAAGATATTAAACTACAGACCAATAGGATTAGAACTGTAGCTGCCTATAACATCACAATACTGTTAGCAAAGTAAGCCATGTAAGGTGCAATTATTAATCTTTTTTTTTCCCAAGCATGCTAATTTTGCTAAAGCTGTTGCTTAAAATTACATGCACAGTCACTGGCCATTTTTCTGTTTATTTTTAATCAGTACCTATCTGTTTCTGTCTGTATCAGGCCCATGTAAGTGTTTGCATGAATTGTACTGATTAAATGTTATATGTTTCTGTTTTGCTGGCAATGTTCTCCAATGCAGATCACATAGCATTGATCATTGAACTGCTGGGAAAAGTCCCTCGAAAGTACGCTATGTTGGGGAAATATTCCAAGGAGTTTTTCACCAAAAAAGGTAACGGTGTTTACGGTGCCCTCAGAGTTACACAGCGATGTTCATGTATAGGAAAGATAACAAAAAATCCACACAGCCCTATTGCATTATGGGGTCTTTTTACTAAAGTTTAGTGCACACTAAATTCCATTAGCACACACTAAGCTTTAGTAAAAGGGCCCCTAAATGACAGAATGTGATCTGTTCAGACAAACAGGCACAAGTGATTTTCATTCTTGACTCCAAAGGGGTTTTTTATGGAACCAAAAGTGATGAGCGTTTAAGAATGGGGCATCAGTTTGCACTGTTGGGAGCTAGAAAAGACAAGGCTTGGAGGTTGGAACAGTATCTAATGAGAAACCTGGGTTTTGAAGTTAGATATATATGCAGATAGAAAGGAAAGAGGGGTGGAAAGGAGGAAACACAGTAGTGGAGAAAGAGGGGGGGGGCATGGAAATGAATATAGGAGGAGGATGAGAGAATTTTATTTACCACTTGTATAAGGAATATATTATCTATCATTCTCTAATAACGGCAGCCTCAATGGATGCATACAGATGGGTGAAGTCATCTGACAGCACCAGTCAAATTAAATCCTTGAGCGTCTGTTCTTAGAGAAATCCCATTACAGGTAAGTGGTTTCACTTTGTTGTATATAAAATAAGTTATATAGTCCATTATATTTGTCGTTACTATGGGACTCAAATACTCAAATGTGAACTGTTCCAAACTGAGGAGGAACTTGAACAGGAAAGCAGGAATGACCTTTCTAAGATATGTGAAAGAATTTGGCGTAGTTGATTCTTGGAGGGCTTTAATTCCAAATCATAAATTAATGGCGTCACTTACTAATGCCTCAGATTCGGAGCATACGCGTAATCCTATCATGGACTGAACGGTCAGCGTAATTTTACAGCTCCATACTCCAGTCATGGGCCCCTGGACTTGATGGTTTTTTAAAAATTATTTTTACAACTTTTTAGAACTTTTTCTTTAGTGAAACATAAATAATGTGATAAAACTTCAATTTTCCTCAGGGTGCATTACTCTCAAAATTAGAGAACAGTAAACACTAAAGTTACTTATCTCAGGCAGCTGTATGACTTGAATGTCCCATTATTTAGTGGTCTGTCTGTACTGCCTATATAATGTATGCATGACGTTCAAGTCATACAGCTGCCTGGGATAAGTAACTTTAGTGTTTACTGTTCTCTAATTTTGAGAGTAATGCACCCTGAGGAAAATTGAAGTTTTATCACATTATTTATGTTTCACTAAAGAAAAAGTTCTAAAAATAATTTTAAAAAACCCATCAAGTCCAGGGGCCCATGACTGGAGTATGGAGCTGTAAAATTACGCTGACCGTTCAGTCCATGATAGGACTACGCGTATGCTCCGAATCTGAGGCCTTTCCTGGCGATAAAAAAGATAAGAAAGAGCAAAAGTAAAAAAAGTAAAAAGCTATATATCTGATGCATCTCTCATATTAAGTGGTATATGTGTTATATATGAGGGTTCATAGACAACCTCGCGAAAGACAAAGGCGCGCGCCAACAATTGAGCACAAGACGGAGGCGCGCCGAAGAAAATTACAGTTTTTAGGGGCTCCGACGGGGGTTTTTGTTGGGGAGCCCCCCCCAGTTTACTTAATAGAGATCGCGCCGGCGTTGTGGGGGGTTTGGGGGGTTGTAACCCTCCACATTTTACTGTAAACTTAACTTTTTCCCTAAAAACAGGGAAAAAGTGAAGTTTTCAGTAAAATGTGGGGGGTTACAACCCCCCACACCCCCCACAACGCGGTGCAATCTCCCCACGCCCCCCCCTCCCCGTCGGAGCCATAAAAACTGTCATTTTCGCTGCGCTCAATTGTCTGCGCGTGCCTTTGTCCCGGCGCGCTTTTGACCTGACACCATATATGAGTATAGTGTATTTTGACCACTTGGGCTTATAATACTTAGGTCACTTACTAATGATCACTAAGTGCTATTTGCTGCTAATCATTAGTAAATGACCCTTGTATTTTCTAGTTTTATCTACATAATTTACACACATTTTATTTGAATACAGGCAGAGGATAGAGAGGAAAAACCAAGTACCGTATTTTCGCGGATATAACGCGCGCGTTATACGTGATTTTACGTACCGCGCATACCCCTCGCGCGTTATATGCCTGAGCGCGGTATACAAAAGTTTTTAAACATAGTTCCCACCCCGCCCGACGCCCGATTCACCCCCCCAGCAGGACCGCTCGCACCCCCACCCCGAACGACCGCTCGCACGCGCTCCCACCCGCACCCGCATCCACGATCGGAGCAAGAGGGAGCCCAAGCCCTCTTGCCCGGCCGACTCCCCGACGTCCGATACATCCCCCCCCCCCGGCAGGACCACTCGCACCCTCACCCCGAAGGACCGCCGACTCCCCAACAATATCGGGCCAGGAGGGAGCCCAAACCCTCCTGGCCACGGCGACCCCCTAACCCCACCCCGCACTACATTACGGGCAGGAGGGATCCCAGGCCCTCCTGCCCTCGACGCAAACCCCCTCCCCCCAACAACCGCCCCCCCCCAAGAACCTCCGCCCGTCCCCCAGCCGACCCGCGACCCCCCTGGCCGACCCCCACGACACCCCCACCCGCCTTCCCCGTACTTTGTGTAGTTGGGCCAGAAGGGAGCCCAAACCCTCCTGGCCACGGCGACCCCCTAACCCCACCCCGCACTACATTACGGGCAGGAGGGATCCCAGGCCCTCCTGCCCTCGACGCAAACCCCCCTCCCTCCAACGACCGCCCCCCCCCAAGAACCTCCGACCGCCCCCCCAGCCGACCCGCGACCCCCCTGGCCGACCCCCACGACCCCCCCACCCCCCTTCCCCGTACCTTTGGAAGTTGGCCGGACAGACGGGAGCCAAACCCGCCTGTCCGGCAGGCAGCCAACGAAGGAATGAGGCCGGATTGGCCCATCCGTCCTAAAGCTCCGCCTACTGGTGGGGCCTAAGGCGCGTGGGCCAATCAGAATAGGCCCTGGAGCCTTAGGTCCCACCTGGGGGCGCGGCCTGAGGCACATGGGCCAAACCCGACCATGTGTCTCAGGCCGCGCCCCCAGGTGGGACCTAAGGCTCCAGGGCCTATTCTGATTGGCCCACGCGCCTTAGGCCCCACCAGTAGGCGGAGCTTTAGGACGGATGGGCCAATCCGGCCTCATTCCTTCGTTGGCTGCCTGCCGGACAGGCGGGTTTGGCTCCCGTCTGTCCGGCCAACTTCCAAAGGTACGGGGAAGGGGGGTGGGGGGGTCGTGGGGGTCGGCCAGGGGGGTCGCGGGTCGGCTGGGGGGGAGGGGGGTTTGCGTCGAGGGCAGGAGGGCCTGGGATCCCTCCTGCCCGTAATGTAGTGCGGGGTGGGGTTAGGGGGTCGCCGTGGCCAGGAGGATTTGGGCTCCCTCCTGGCCCAATATTGTCGGGGAGTCGGCGGTCCTTCGGGGTGGGGGTGCGAGTGGTCCTGCCGAGGGGGGAGAAGAATCGGACGTCGAGGGGGGGCATCAGGCTTTCAGGATGGGGACAGGACTTCAAGGGGGGACAGGCAGATCTTCAAGGGGGACAGGCAGACCTTCAAGGGGGACAGGACTTCAAGGGGGGACAGGCAGACCTTCAAGGGGGGACAGGCAGACCTTCAAGGGGGGACAGGACTTCAAGGGGGACAGGCAGATCTTCAAGGGGGACAGGCAGATCTTCAAGGGGGACAGGCAGACCTTCAAGGGGGGACAGGCAGACCTTCAAGGGGGACAGGCAGACCTTCAAGGGGGGACAGGACTTCAAGGGGGACAGGCAGACCGAAGGGAGTGAAAAAGCTATAAAATAAACCCACTAGCGTGTCAATGTGTTGAGAGGAAGAGGTGGTCTGGGAAATTCTGCTGAGAAAACTCCGGGTCCATTTCCACCCCCCAGTTACCCTAGTCCACTCCACTCAACTGGTTCACATACTGAGTTGATCTTTGGGTGTTGTTCCTGGGATCTCTTTCAGTGGTTTGTCAGTATCTCCTTGTGGTTCAAGGAAGGAAACTTTGTTAACCTTAGCATTGACCTTCAGAATATATTTGTAACAGCGCTGCTTGTGTGGCATTACCGTAGGCTATGTAGTGATGGAAAGAAAAAAACAGACCTTTGCACATTTTTGCACTAGGTACGGTATATGGTATAGGTACCGTATATAGGTATAGGTATTCCTGCACAGCTAAGTCCTTGTGAAGTTACGGTACCTTGTTCTTTCTGTATTTGACATCTAGCAAGGTCTCTGTTTGGAAGGAATGATTTAAGTTATGGTAAAAGCAGATAGCGTTGCTGGTTTTAAAAAGGTTTGGACAAATTCCTGGAGGAAAAGTCCATAGTCTGTTATTAAGACATGGGGGAAGCATCTGCTTGCCCTGGATCGGTAGCATGGAATGTTGTTATTCTTTGGGTTTTGACCAGGTATTTAGTAACCTGGATTGGCTACCATGAGAATGGGCTACAGGGCATGATGGACCATTGGACTGACCCAGTTAGGCTATTCTTATGTTCTCATCTGTAGGGGCCTTTGTTTTCACTTCTTATTTTAATGTATTTTTTTCTGGAAACTTATCAGTGTTTTTTATAATGGGAACAAAAATGGAAGAGAATTACCGTAATGTGTGTGGAATGGGGGGGGTTGTTTAACTACCATAATTTCTTCAGCTTAATACCGGTAATTCAATCCACCTCAACCAGACATAGGAGAACTCACGCACCATTCACACACCCTCCAACCAAACACGTGAAAAGAAAAAAACTGTTCATTCTTATAAACAACCTTATAACTTTTAATCTAGAGTTAGTGAGTATGAATTCAGGAACAAGAACAGAAACATGTTAATTCTTATAAACTATAACATTAACTGGTAGATCAAACGAAGTATGGAGGACAAAATAATCTAAATACAGTTACCGTAATTACGGTAAAGTTGTAAATAAACAAAGTTTACAGGTTTATTCAGTCATCATCATCACAGTCATCTGAATCCTTGAATCCATCAAAATCCGAATTGTCATCATCGTCATTAAATAAACTGAGCACAGCCTGCAGACGATCCTCGTTTATTTCCGAAGTGATATCGTCATCATCATCATCATCATCGCTGATATCCGTGTTGTTGCCTCCTTCCGCTGCACTGGTAGTAGCCGTAGTTTCATTGGTTTCATAAACAATGCCCGCTTTTCTAAATCCGTTTCGAATGGTATCTGGTGTTATTTTGTCCCATGCTGAAGCCACCCACTTGCAGACTTCTGTGAAAGTTGCCCGCTTCTGCCGCCCCGCGGGTGTGTACTCGTGCGTGCCGCTCTGCATCCACTCCTCCCACTCCTTTCTAATAAAAGTCTTGAATGGATGATTCACTGCGATGTCAAGTGGTTGCAGCTTACACGTCAGGCCTCCAGGTATCACAGCGATGTGGGCACGAGTAGAATTAATGTAGGCCTGAATATTTTTTTCTTTGTGGGCAGCCATGGCATCAAAAATTAACAAGGATTTTTTTGCAAAGAATCCACCCGGTCTTGCCCTAAAGCATTTATCTACCCACAATCTCATTACGTCGCAGTCCATCCATCCCTTCTTGTTGCAGTGCACAACCACACTGGTGGGCAGATGTTCACGGGGCATAGTGACCCTTTTGAAAATGAGCATGGGCTTTAACTTAACCCTGCTAGCTGAGCAACCAAGAACGACTGTAAAACACGTTCTTTCATGCCCAGTTGTGGTGATGGCAACAGATTTAGTACCTGTGGGGGCTATGGTTCTTGTTGCTGGAATGTCAAATGCCATTGGAATTTCATCCATGTTGATGACGTCCTTTGCAGTGATGCCAAGTTCAGATATTTCTTTGGCGACAAAGTCACGGAAATCAATCAATTTTTGCTGCCAGTCATCTGGAAGTCGCTGGCCAACAGTTGTTCTCATTCTAACTGATAGTCCGTTCCTTTTCATAAAGTTTGAGATCCATGTGAAGCCAGCTTTGAAGTCGGGTATTCCTCTTCCATTGGCAAGTAGTTTTGCCTTCATCTGAATCGCAACAGTAGAGATTGATTGATTTTGCTCCCTTCTCGCCAGAATCCACTGCTTCAAGTCATCCTCCAGCTGAGGCCATTTTGGTTTGGCCCCACGACGTGCCCGTTTGCGCGGATTGCATTTCTCCAGTTCCTTCTTATCTTTTCTCCATTCACGCACCGATGTTTCTCCAACATCGAACTCTCTCGCTGCGGCCCGGTTGCCTATTTCCTCAGCTTTCGCAACGACTTTAAGCTTAAAGTCCGCTATATATGACTTTCGTCTCATTCCTGCCATTATGGCGGTACATTTACCGGTAAATTTAATTGATAAACTCTACTACAGGGTAGATAAATGCAGAATACCAATCTGAAGTGATCAAATTAAAATGTGGGCTCTACATGCAACATTAATCTTTTATAGGCTTACCCAAAGGCTGAGATGCTGTTGTATAGTCAAAATAGTACGGTATTCACTGGGCAAATTACAAGGCCAGATAGAGGGGGCCACAGCCACGTGGTGAAAAGCACACCACCAGAAAAACAGCCTTGGTGAAAACTAAGCGGCAAGCATGCTCAGACCATTGCGCATGCTTACAGAGCTGGGAGCAGGGCAGGGCGGGCGAAAGGAGAGTCGGGACAGCGCACGGAGAGGCGGGGCAGTGCACCGAAAGTCAGGGCGGGTGAACGGTGAGTCGGGGCAACCAGAGGAGAGTCGGGGCAGTGCACCGAAAGTCAGGGTGAGTCGGGGCAACCAGAGGAGAGTCGGGGCAGTGCACCGAAAGTCAGGGTGAGTCGGGGCAACCAGAGGAGAGTCGGGGAGGGCGAAAGGAGAGTCGGGGTGGCCAGAGGAGAGTCGGGGAGAGCGAAAGGAGAGTCGGGGTGGCCAGAGGAGAGTCGGGCAGCATGCGCGTTATATGCCTGAGCGCGGTATAGAAAAGTTTTTGTACATATCATCGTGATTTCTGCGCGCTATACCCCTGTGCGCGTTTTACAATGGTGCGCGTTATATCCGCGAAAATACGGTAAGTCCAACTTGGATACAACTTGCTAATGCTTAAGTAAATGAAGGCTTCAGGTTCTGAAGATTGAATGGCAGTATCTTTTTTTATTGAGTATATAAGTTATTGAAAGGAAAATAAAAATTTTATAATGAATAATGATGGGGTGTGAATCTTGCATTCAAACTTGCAGCTGGGATGCTTTTTAAGGCTGTCAGTCAGAAAATTTAAATAGTAATTCTGCAAGTAAAAAGGATGTCCAAGTGCCAACTTAGGCTGGTTTTTGGATGTTTTAAACTCCAATTGGTTTTAAAAGTATTTCCCTGTAACCTCATCGAGTGTCCCCCTAGTCTTTGTAATTTTTGATGGAGTGAAAAATCGATCCACTTGTACCTGTTCTAATTCACTCAGGATTTTGTAGACTTCAATCATATCTCCCCTCAGCCATCTCTTTTCCAAGCTGAAGAGCCCTAACCTTTTTCATCTTTCCTCATATGAGACGAGTTCCATCCCCTTTAAAAAAGAGCAGTTAGAGGAAATGATCATGCTCCAGATACTGTCATAGCAAAGCAGTGAAATAATCCAGTTTTAGAAGACAGTTGTATAAGGTCCTTCCTATCTCACAGATTTGTGCTTCCTCCAGACAGATAATAGATGAATGCTTCTTCAGTCATTTGCCTCTCTCTGGCACATTTTGCTATTGTGGAGTGAGCTCACTTGATGCTTTGGTCAATCCCGACATACTTAAAATCTCCAGCACCAGGTCCACAGTAGCCAAAACTTTATATTCTTTCTCCAGTACCTCACGCTGTAAATAGCAATTCAAATGGAGAAAGCCAGTGATGTTTAATATTTTCTTATTACAAATGGTCGCTGATCTGGTGGAATTTCTTTTATTGATGCAGTCAATGAGAAATAGTATAAACCTCAATCTGTAAATCCTGCCACTTAATATTTCCAATTTTGTGCCCTTTATTAATAACCAAATGTAACTATGATAGCCTACAACATCCTTTGGGAGATTTTCATGCTATGGTCCCAGTGGAGGAGTGACCTAGTGATTAGAGCAGCTGCCTTAGCACCCCGAGGCTGTGAGTTCGATTCCCACTGCAGCATCTTGTGACTCTGAGCAAGTTACTTAACACTTCATTGCCCCATGTAAACTGTTTTGATTATGTAAAGTGGTATTTCAAGTCCCACCCCAAGGATTGGTGAGCCTGGTCGACTGTTTTAGGTCTGCCACCTGTTGTTCCCCTGGGTCATGCACTAATATTAGTGTGCAGATTTATTGAACAATGGCAAAACAGCTCTCATCAACCTCTGGCTCTGGCTCTGGACCCTTCCCCCCCCCACCTCCCCAAATAGAAATTATTCCAACATGATCTGTTTTCAAGATCATTCTCTTTCTTTGTGAACACTTGTGCACACAGTTTATCTAGCGAGTGTCCCGTCCCGTCCCCCGTTCTTCAGTTCATCATTCTGCTTTTTCTACTCAACCTAGATCACTGAGGCCTGAGCACAGTTCATTCAGAAGCCCCTTAAGCTCAGTTGTACTACTACTACTACTTTGGTTATAAGATCAGATTTGAAGCAACCAGGCAGCCTCACCACTTTTGTAAGAGGCTCCCAAAGACAGCTATCAGTCTCTGTACCACTGGATTCTATGGATTCAGCCTCTGCTAGCTCTATAGCAGCAGTAAAATCCACTATAATTATCACCACACTGCCCCACCATAGTATCACAAAAAGATATTGAGAAGAAAGTCTTGATTTCAGCAGCCTTCTTTCCCAGCATGGTCCACTCAGATCAGTTGTGTCACAGTTCACTCTGCAGCCCTGGGAGACAAGAAGTTCAATAAAGTTATTATAAAATATGCACCCAGAGGTCAGAGATCAACCAGCCATCAGCTGCTGATGCCACCCCAACAGACATGTTTTTAATAGTTTTCTAAAGCTAGTATATAAAGTGATAGTCTGGTGGGTGTTGGCAAAGTCTTCCAAACAGTTCTCCATTAAATGTTTGTGAGGTCCAGTTCCTTCACTGTAGGCGGTCTTGTGATGAGATTTGCAGAGAATGGGAGGGAGGAAATGTAGGAGATGAGTCAGCAACCGAGACTGAGTGATGCATAACTGCTGTAGAACTAGAAGCCCAGAAACCAAATTTTTGAATTGGATCTTGTAGAGTATCTATTAACATTCTGAACTAGATATGCCTGTGTACCTACCTGCTTAAATCTGGGGAAATAACTCTGACTAAAATAAAAACCACAGGAAGAAGAGAACTCTGTAACACTGAAGTAACTAAAAATAAAGTTGCAGAATGTTAATGCATTTGATTTTCTCCCTGGTCTGTTTTAGAAATAAAATGTAGAAATTTGGAGATGTATAGTGCAGAATACTTTCAAATAAAATTATGAACAAAGGCAATTTTCTGGTGACAAGCAGAACTGTGTCAGGTGTAGGAGTGGGAGATATTATCCGATAATGCCAGCTTCTTCCAGAGCTCATGACCCTTCCTGCGTGCAGCAGTCTCCTTGGTCTCTTTTGCTTTTTCCCTAATGCCAAATGAACAAGTTAAAGCTTTCTAATTATTGAGGTGTTCTCCTCTTATTTGGCCTCTGATGTTTTATCATCCCTTGAAATAATTATCATCTTTATATTGTTTGTTTTTACTTTTTCATTCAGAACTTTGGCACACACTCCAGATATTTCATTTGACGGCACAGACCATAAACTAAGCTGAGTGCAAGCATTATGGAAGGATATTGATGTGCTGAAAGGGATTGTAGAAACAAACAGCAGAGATGACTGTCCACTGATGGCAGAAAGGATATTTGAAGAAACCAAATGTTCAATGTAAAAGTCTTTATTCGATAAAGTGACTCAACATGAGCCATTTTTCAGCCATAAAGCCTGCCTCGGGAGTCTAAAAACATACAAATAAATAATTATAAACATATAAAAACATCAATAGATTCATAAATTAATACTGAAAAAAATCAATAAAATATTGAATGGTGTGTACATAAATAAAGATAGAGAACAACAAGCTCATGTATAAAATATGCAAATGAAAATAAAGTATATAGAAAGGTGTATCCATATTAATAAACAGATATAGATGTAAGTAATATATATCAAAACACCCTTTTGTGCAGTAATGTACAATGAATAGCAAAAGATCTCATTAAATATAAAAGGAATCTTAAAAAGATATAAAAGAGGATCTGATAAGATTAATTCTTAAGTTAACTGTAATAGCATAATGAATAGACCATAGTAAGTAGAGAAAGCATGTAATGGGAGCTTATATAACTAGGCAAGCTGTCCACAAGTAATATAAATAAAACAAACTAGACAATATAAGTAAAACATATCACATCATTCTTGATAATGGATGAACCTTCTACTAAATGAAAAAAATACCTTTAAAACACAATAAAATAGTCACAGATTGTCTAATAAGAGAAGAAATAATATAAACCAGTTCCAAATTTCTTGATAAAAGAGAATAAAATGTAATAGAGGACCACAAAATAATAGTAGGCAAACATAATAATTACAGTGAATGCTACCATACAAAACAAAAAGTAATTGACCCAACACTGACAGGCCAAAGAAAGTGCTTGTATAAAAATGTGTTTGCAAAATCCAAATAGTTGAATTGAGAGGCAATAAATTTCTCAGCGATGCCTGGCAAGGAAAGATGCTCAAATAGAACTCAAAAGAAAAATAAACTCAAGCAAGAGAAATTGCCCAAACTAGCAATGTAATACATATGAAAATATATATATTCTAATAGGTTTTCAGAATCGGAACAGCTGAATTAAACAGCAAAAACTTTACTCAACAGACCCAAAGCTTCAGAAAACATCCAGATTAGCTGTGCAGTCGAAAAGAACGTAAAAGGGATCTTTCTTTTCTTGTGTGCTGTTGCAAGATTTATGTAAACAAACTGTAAACCTAAATGAAAAAGACCTATTCATGAGAATAGTGACTAAATTATTGTACAAGCTACCAATCGCAAAGCAGCCAGGAGAAAAGTACTTGAAATGCAAAAAATATCAACAAAAATTTACTTATAAAATTTTCACAGTCAAAAAAGCAATAGAAAGAACCCAGACTAGTTGTTATGCAGTCAAAAAAACCCTTAAAATGGGCTTTCTTTTTTATGTGCTGTGCTGTGTTGTTGCAAAGTTTATGTGAACAAACTGAAAACTTAAATGAAAACAGATTTAGTCAAGTGAATAGTAACTGAAATACTCTGCAAACAGCTAAACCCAAAACAGGAGGGAGAAAAGTGCTGAAACTTACAATGCAATACATATAAAAATAATATTCTAAAAAGTTTTCAAAATGCATACAGTTGAATTACACAGCGAAAATGTATACTCAACAGACAGCAAAAAGCAAACATTGTTAAAAGAGAGAGAGAGGCCACAAAACTTACTCAGATGCCATCTGCTCTTACAAAATGGCTGCCAGTACTTCAAAAAGAGGCTATCCCCATGTAGTTTCTCTCTCAAAACCAAATATGTAAATGAGGCAGATGACATAATGATAAATCATACAATGAAAATCTCAGCACTTGATTAACTTAAATGGAGACTATTGCATAATTCAGTCCGTTAATGCAAGAAATTATCTTACAAATGTGCCTCACTCCATTTTAAACTCCTTTATTCACAAATTTATGTATTTCATAGATCCTCAGAGGGCCACCACGCACTCAAATGTATTTCATAGTGCGGGCTTTATGCACCCTTTCGTCACTGGACCTGATTTTTTAGTTAAGTATAACATTTTAGTGTTATGACTAAAGTATAGGTATTCTAGAAGTACTTAGCTTTTTAGTTGACGCTAGTCGGGAGGGTAGAAACATAAATGTCCAACATGTTTCGCCCGTCTGTCTCACAGGGCTTTATCAAGGCTCCCTCTCCCTTCTCTCCTACTAGCCGCCGTCGCCTCCATCCTCCTCCCTGAGACTACCAATGGCAGCAAACTACCGTCCTGGACGGTAGTTTGCTGCCATTGGTAGTCTCAGGGAGGAGGATGGAGGCGACGGCGGCTAGTAGGAGAGAAGGGAGAGGGAGCCTTGATAAAGCCCTGTGAGACAGACGGGCGAAACATGTTGGACATTTATGTTTCTACCCTCCCGACTAGCGTCAACTAAAAAGCTAAGTACTTCTAGAATACCTATACTTTAGTCATAACACTAAAATGTTATACTTAACTAAAAAATCAGGTCCAGTGACGAAAGGGTGCATAAAGCCCGCACTATGAAATACATTTGAGTGCGTGGTGGCCCTCTGAGGATCTATGAAATACATAAATTTGTGAATAAAGGAGTTTAAAATGGAGTGAGGCACATTTGTAAGATAATTTCTTGCATTAACGGACTGAATAATGATAAATCAGTCATAAAGAAATAAAACCCCAAAATGCTTGAGAATAGTGAAAACCAAAGAACAAAATGGTGACCCATAGATAACATGAAAAAAGAAGCACCAAGAAATACAAAAGAATAAAAATAAAAAAATTGCATAATTAAAAATATGTATTCAAAATGTATAAAAATCATTATGGAAACAAAAAAAGTATTCCTGCCAAATGTATTCTTTACAGAAATGGTTTCAAATCCAATTTGGAATTTAGACCATATGAGTGACTGTGTTTAATTCAACAATATAATGCTGTTTCTTTTTCAAGAGGAGCTTATTAATATCACCCTCATTCCATCTGTTTGGGAAATGTTTAATAACAAAAAACTATAAATCTAACGATATGTGACCCGCAGCCTACCAATGCTCGACTGTAGGTGCTTGAAAATACAGCTTCTTGTGTTCGATCAACCTTCTTTTAATACAGCTCTTAGTCTTGCCCACCTACAGTAATTGACAAAAACATCGAATAACATAGATTACTTGTGAAGTATTACAGTTAGAAAAATGTCTCAATTCATAAATATGATTATGTAACCATTGTGATACAGTGCTTACATACTGAACAAGGATCCACAAGGATAATGTCCTTTTTGATGAAAATTGACTGACTTTTTAAAGATGGTAATGCAGACTAAACCAACTTCTCTCTTAAGATTCTTATTGTGAGAGTATGCAATGATAGGTCTTTTATTCTTAAAACATTCATGTGAAGATAATATCACCTAAAGTCTCTATAGCATAGTTTGAATATCTCAATGTGCAAATAAAATCTTTTTTTTTTTCTAATTGGTCTATCCCCCAAGAGTTGTTCTTGTCAGCCACATGTGCTTCAGCTAAACAATTGGACACACATTTTTTAGGATACCCTCTTTTAAAAAAATGTAATGTCATTAGTTGTGCCTGAGTCTCAAAATCATTAAAATTAATACATAATCTCTGTCTTAAAAATTGACTAAATGGTAAATTTTCTTTCAGTCTTATTATAATAACTAATAAAGTGTAAATAGGAATTCCTGTCAGTAGGTTTTCTGTAAACAAATAATAAACTGATAGTCTGTTTTTTTTTTTAAATCAAAATATCTACAAAAGGTATCTCAACCTCATGGTACTGCATCTTGAAACATAAATTCTGATCTCTTATATTCAGCCATTCAAAGAATGCTAGCAATTTTTCTGCATCACCCTTCCATAGCATAAAAATATCATCTGTTTATCGTTATCTCATTATTTAATGGACAATTTCTGAGGTATAATTCCTCAAAGTTTACAACATACAAGTTAGCTAAATCAGAGGCCGTGGATGAACCCACTGCTGTACCCTTTATACCGAAAGCCCAAGGCCTCAATTTAACTAGGGTTGAGAACTTCCATCCCAACTGATGGAATTCTGTGTCAGCATGCAATTGACTGACTTCCTTAACCAAGTAGATGGATTCCACAGCTCACAACACGGCTTAGAGCCAAGCATAGCACCAAAACACTATTACTAGCCAATTCATACGTGAGCAAAGGAAAACAGTTCGTCCTGTTACAATACGACATCTCGGCTGCCTTCGATGCCATCGACCACTCACTACTATTTCTGAAGCTCAATGAAGTGGGCATGCATGGTACAGTCCTCAACTGGTTCTCACAATTCCTGAAAACAGGTGTTATGAAGTTTGGAAGGGCAGCCAGAGATCCCAAAGCTGGGAGTACTCATGCGGTGTCCAACAAAACTCCCCGCTCTCACCTTCCCTATTCAATATCTACTTAAGGGCAATGGAAAATAGCCTCCCTTTCCCTCAGACTCACTCTTCTCCTATACAGATGACATATTCATACTCTGCGCAGCCAAAGAATCGCCAGATAACACACTGCTCCTCATAAAATCTGCTGTCAAAAACCTGAGCGTATGGGCCAGACCAATTTCGTGAAGATCAACAAACAAAAGACCAAAGTATTGTGGTTATCCCAGGACAAGCAAGCAGCATATTCTCTACATGTGGGTGACGTCACTGACGGAGCCCCCTAGTGGACGTTTTTGCAAGCAGACGTGCTCAAAGACCTTCAGGCTTGCGATTGCCCGCGCATGCGCGTGAGCCCCTCCCACTCTGCCTAGGGCATGCGCCTCTTCAGCGTGTCCTCAGTTCTCTATTTTCCATAGAGCCAGAAGCATTGCTCCCTTGCTTCGCGCGATCTCGTTGTCCCTCTTGCACCGCGGCTTATTTGGTTTGTTTCTGTTGAGTCGCTGTGCTCGTATGTTTAATTTTCTTTATTTTCATTTTTTTCAGGTCGTATATTTTTGACCGGGTTCCCAGACTTCCTCTGGCCGCCTGGCCTCGCTGGGCCATGGCCCTCCTTTTTCTTATGTCCCGGCCTCATTCCGGATTTAAAAACTGTACTAAGTGCAACTGGGTTATCTCCATCACCGATCCTCATCGTTGGTGTGTGGAGTGCCTGGGTGCAGAGCACCGCGCTGAGTCGTGTCCCCGTTGTGCGACTTTACAACCGCGGGCTCTTCGTCGACGGGTGACCAAGATTTTCCAACTCTGCCCCATGGATCCTGCGGGACTGGCCTCGAAGGCTCCGGCCTAGGCCCCTCCTGCTACTCCGGCCTCGGGTAAGTCTCCTCTTCCCTCCTCAGGTATGCCAGCGAAAAAGCCTACCTCGGAGTCTCATGTCAGTCCGGCCTTGTCGGCGTCTTCGAGACATCAATCTAAGCATGCCTCCTCACGTAGGGAATACTTTTCCTCGAGGTCGCCCCCGAAGGAGTGCACTGCTGCACTTCCGACCCGCCTACCTTTGGTCTTGGTGCCTATGTTCGAGGACATGCTTAAGGCTATTATTACCTCACAGTTTTCCTCGGTGGTAAGCCAACTGGTCCCGACTTCGATGCCTTTGACCTCGGTCTCGACCCAGTCGCGGTCTGACCAGCCTGAGCGTCCCCTTGTCTCTCGAGGCCTCACCCATAAGACTCGTCGGATTCCCTCAAGCGAGTCTTCCTCCCCTGAGTCACCGGTGACTTTTTGGGGGTTCAGGCCGGGGACTAGTTTTTCCCCTGCTACTGCGGCGAGGCTCACCTCTTCTAAAAGGCCCCGGTCTTCCCCGCCCTGTCGAGGCAGGTCTCCGACCTCGAAACCAGCCCGACACACGCTTGTCCTCGAATTGGACTCTAGTGTATGTTCCCCATCGAGGCGATTGCCGGCTTCTAAAGGGCCTGCTTCAAAGCCGGTTGGGGATTTTTCCTATACCCCTTCTTCTCTGAGGCTTCCCCAGCGATTTCCTCAGACCCCGGGGTCTTCCCGGTCCATCTGGCATGAGGCCGTTCCTTGACGCCCCCTACATGCCTTAGTCGAACCTCTTCGGTCTCCCATTCACGGGACTCTGAGGCTCCGGCTTACTACTCCAGGGAAGTTTCTCCCTCTTTCTCGGCCGCACCCCGATCTCGATTGGAGTCTCCCCCGGAGGATGATTCTTCTTCTCGGACCTCATCCTTTTCTTGTTTCATCTCTGACATGGGCAGAGCTCTGCACTTGGATCTTCAGTCCGTCTCCCGCTTTACCCAGGAATACCTGGCGGAAATGGGAGTTGACAATGCGCCTCATGTTGTATCAGGTTCTCCAGCAGATGTTTCTCCGGAACCTGGAGACACCTTATGCGGTCATGTCTATTCCCTCCAAGTTGGAGTTCAGTTACCGGACTATCCCGGTGAAATGGTTTGAGAGTGCTCAGCTTTCCCACCAATCCTGTATTGTATTGAAAAATATTCCCTGAAAACAAAAATAATTATCGGTCAATGCCAGGGTTGCAAGAGTCAAGATAATTAGGAGTAGCATGGGATTTGAACCCACAACCTCAGGGTCCTGAGGCTGTAGCTCTAACCACTGCGCCACACTCTCCTCTCTAATCACTAAGCCACACTCTCTTGTATTGTATTGAAAAATATTCCCTGAAAACAAAAATAATTCTCGGTCAATGCCAGGGTTGCAAGAGTCAAGATGATTAGGAACTTTTAGATTAATGACTCTTCTTCTCAATACCTTTTCAATAATAATTGCTATCTTGGGGATATTGATATATAAACACAGAAAAGACAAAAGTTTTCTTGTACAACAATACAATTAAACGGCCACAATTACCAAATCTCCAAAACCATAAAAATACTAGGTATCACACTGGACACACACCTAACCATGGCAGACCACATGAACCTAGTGATGAAGAAATGTTTTTGTACACTCTGGAAACTAAGGACCATCAAAAAATACTTTGACGCTATGTCCTTTAGACTATTGGTACAGTCTCTGATCCTATCAACACTGGACTACTGCAAAATCGTTTATCTAGGTATCCCAAAAATAACAGTACAAAAATCAAGAATAGTGCAAAACACGACAGTCTGTCTAATCTTCGGACTAAGAAAAAACGACCACATTAGCCCTTACTACAAAAAGTTGCACTGTTCAAATTTGCCTGTATTTGTTTCGAGCAGGCCTGGGATCTTGCACCTCCCTACCTACAACCTCACTTCATTTTACACAAGACCAACCAGAAACCAAAACATCTTTTCATACCCAAAGATCTAGGCTGCAAATACAAATCCTTTTTGGACAGAACCTTCAAGTTCCAAGCAGGCAGACAGCAATCCTGGCTGAATAACTACATAAATAAAACCAATCTGACTTACGGCACATTCCGAAAATCAATTAAAACCTCTCTGTTTGACAAATTCATCTCCTAAACAGAAGCCTCTCCACTCTCAAGGATATATTCCCTATCTTTCACGATGCAATTTAATATCCTCTTTCTATTTCTTATGTAACCCTCATTCTTGACTCCTGTAATTCACTGATTGTCCAGCCTTCTTCAAATGTAAACCGCCTAGAAGTCTCTCGACTATGGCAGTATAGAAGAATAAAGTTATTATTATTATTATTAAGTTATTATATAATGCCTCAATGTCCAAAGTGACCAAAAGAGTCATCGAATCAAAATCATAATTATCTAAAATATTAATGACATGGGTGGAATCTCTTACATATGAGTCCATTACTGGAACAAGAGGCCTAAGAAGTGTACCAATAAACTTTGAAAGTGGCTCTAAAACAGAACCACATCTGACACTATAGGTCTACCCAGGTGTTCTGTCATTGATTTATGTAATTTTGGAAGTATAGATAGTGGAAATTAAAAAGATGCTTTTACAATCAAAAAGTTGTTTTCCTTAGCAGTGACATAGCCGACATTAAAGAAGTAGTAGAATTTGCCTTTAATTTCCTGTTGTAAAGATGGGGTGGGATCTTTGTCCAGTTATTGATAATATTCTCTATCAGGAATCTGTCTCTCCATTTCTTTTACATAATCTTCATTCATAAAGACTCTTCCACCGCCTTTGTCTTCAGGCTTAATGACTAACAGGGGGAATGCTTGTTAATATATGGATTGCTTGATGTTCTGCCTCACTTATGTTGTAAAATTTTGTTTCCTGTAATTTCTGTATATCCTCTAGTCTAGAACACATTGATTAAAAGCCAGATCAAAGGATCACAAGGTCCAGGAGGTATCCCTGTGGAATCATTAAGAACTGATAGTTACACTGTTGACCTATCATGTGTTGAGAAAAAATGACTAATCTTTAATTTTCTTTCAAATCAAAATAAATCAACATGTGTTTGTGAAGGGTTGTATCTAATTTTAGGCACAAATGTTAGCCCTTTTTGTAACAATTTGATCTGTGTATCTGAAAGTTCAAGATTAGAAAGACTGAAAATAGATAGTGTCCATTCTTATTAATTCTGATATCCCTGGGGGTATTGATTCTAGATCCATGAAAAGTTGCTCTAAGCAAGTATAAACAGAACCCATGAGAAAAACCCAATTGGTAATATAAAATGTCTTTTCATCTACAGGAGAGCTTCGACACATTACAAAGCTTAAGCCTTGGAGCTTGTTTGATGTGCTTGTGGAGAAGTATGGCTGGCCTCATGAAGATGCTGAACAGTTTACAGATTTTTTGATCCCCATGCTAGAAATGGTTCCAGAAAAACGTGCATCTGCTGGAGAATGCCTGAGGCATCCGTGGTTGAGCTCTTAGCAAAATCCTCAAACAATATTCTAAGCCAGCAACCAGTTTCCAGGGCTTCTGACCTGAATGGTGACTGGCCATAAATTCTTTTAGCAGGAGTACAGTGAGCTGGTTTCATAACTCAGATCTTTCTTTTGCTTTAAAGTACTCTTCCACATTTTGCTTTTTGTGCACTGTGTTCTGGGGGAAGGGTAGTCTTTGTCTTCGGCTAGTAGTTTACTGACCTGCTCTTTTCTGGAGACACTTGATAACCTGTCTTGAGCAATGTTTCTTGTGTTGTGTGGCATTCAAACGTCCAGTTTTTGAACAAAGAGTACTTTTCCATGTGTTTGGATAATTTGTAACTATTTATGAAGAAATATTTTAACAGATGAGGTGTGTTATATAATTTACAAACTTATGGAATAAGACCTGAGAGATAACAGGGAACTGTATAATTTTATCCTTTGGCAAGGGGAAATCATTCTTGTATTATAGTGTATGTAAATTAACCCTGTAAATGTTTATTTCCATTAAATATGGAATGGGGACTCAAAATGCAAAGTAAGTTATTTCTTGAATGCATGTAGTGGATATCAGCTTCATAAAGAGCTGTATAAATTCACCTTTCTGTTGGATTTAAAAGAAAAAAGGCTGCACCAGTTTATGTGGTGTAATTCTCCAGATGGCACTTTAAAGAGAAGAAAGACTTCTTTATAGTTTTAAAAATATGCATTTTGATTAAAGTTTAGCATTCCTATTTGTTTCTTCATATTTTAAAATGCTTTTAAACCACAGCAACTACCCTTATAATGTGATGAAGACGTAATACCATGAGATTGCCTTATGTATGCACTGTAAGTTGTACAATGCATAATAGATTAAAATTAATATTAAACATGTGTAGACTTAACTGATGTTACAATTACATAATTATTTTGGCATATGTGAAAAAAATGATGATTTTAAAATTATTATGAGTTACAATTTGCAGTGCAAGGCAAAAATACCATTTTCCAATGAAAGGACTCAGTATATATGACATGAAAGAGAGACCAAGATCATTCCAAGTATGATTTTACAGATAACATACACTTTTGTATTTCTAAAACAAATTGCATTTCTAATTCTTTCCTTTGCGAGTTTAGTTTTGTTCAAATGTTTGCTATTCCAACAAAGTAATAGAATTTAAGACCATGTCATGGGCAATACAGATTTCAGAATGTAAAATGCGGAGATGTATTTTTTACCTCTCTTAGGAGTCAGTGGAATGAATGTACATTTAGTTTTTTGGTTCTACACAATTATGGTGCAACTTTCTCTTTATCCATTACAGTTTATTGACAAGCATTTGCAATAACTAGATTGTAAAAATACCCCTATGTTGTAACAGTAACCGATTGTTGTTTTGAGGTGCTTGCTGTTGTCTAATTAAACTATTGGGAGGTTTTCAGATCCTGTACTGGTCTTTGGAGTATATGTGATGGTGATAAACACAGTTCTTTTCCATCGTAAAATTTTCTTGTTTAATCTTGGTGCAGTGAAATTAGATGGAAATAGTTTCTAATGGTTTTCTGACAATTTTTGTACATCACCAAGAGTAAATATAGGTCATTAAATGCAACATTAAAAAAATAAAACCACATTAAATTAAACAACAGCAATTATTCACCTGTAATGTAAATTGTTTGAAGAATGAATGATTTCAAAAATCCACTGCTATTGGTGTCCAGCACACACCTGCCAGGTACAGAATGTAACAAAGTTACTAAAAAGTAAGCAAGAAAGCGTAAGATACACACAATTTCAGCTTGTGCAGCACTTAGCAAAAAAAATGTGGGTTTAGGCTTCAGTATAAGAGGCTCGGGAAGCTAAGTCTTCTCAAAACCCAGGCTGACAGACTGTGGCAAGAGCTGGATCAATACTGTCAAATTGGGCTCAGAAGATGGCAGGCAGTAGGATGGTGACTAAGGCAGGTAGCTGCTGAAAGCTTTTTGCTTGTTGCAGTTGTTAATTTCCATATCCTGCCTGTAACAATTGTGGAAAAACTCAGAAAAAGATACAAGAGAGATGTCCATACCAACCATTAGTACATCAGTGATTGTCCAACAAATGTCCTTGATCTAAAATGATCATCCAAGGTCCCAAATTTGGAATCTCAGGAAAGTCCCAACCGGGATCCAGGTTTCGGTAACAGATGTCACCTTCTTCAAGGGATAATAAATAAACAATAAATGTCAAAAGCCTCAGGATCTAGCATCCAAGGTACTAGTGAGTCAGAAACAGCCAAATGAGCTGATTAGCAGCCTGAAGTGGAGAAATGCTTATTCTCAAAGGACAAGCAAGCATGATATTCTCACATCTGGGTGATGTCATCCACAGAACCCAGTACGGACAGTCAGAAGTGTGCTGTCACTTAAAATGTTTAGGACCCCCCATACCACACACGTGCTGGTGCCTTACCACCTGACATCGGCTCATAGAATCTGCACTTCTAAGTTTTCCGCAGAGCTGAGAAGCTGTATTTTTGAGGTCTCTCAAGCATGTCAAACTTTTACTGTTTTTGTGCCTTCCTTTTTTCTTCAGTTTTGTCATAATATTTTGTTTCCTGTTATATTCCTTCATTTTTAGATAAAATTTTATTTTTTTCCAAACTTCAAATTTTTGGGCCTTCAGGCACTTTTAAACCCGTTCTCTCACCAGGAGCATCAACTCTTTTTTTTTCAGTTTGACATCTATGTGACCTCCCTGGGCCATTGAGCCTGTCAGTGATTTTTCCATTGATGTCCAAGGCACCCTGCAGCTTCAAATGGTACACTCGATGGAATAGGACCATTTTAGGCACTAACCCACACAGCTGTCTAGGCACTAATCATTGGGCTATCTCATGCACACTCTGCTTTCGTATGCTTAAAGCCAGAAAATTTAAAAACTTTTCAGTACAACTTCAGGGACTTCAAGCTTGGCTGGAGACTCTGACTCCGAACCTCAACTACATTCAACTTCAGCATTAACACCAGCACTGACTTTGTCAATAACTCACTCCACTTCCATGTCTTTAGTGCTATTGGCAATGGGGGAACCTCGTAAATGAGCTAAGAAGTACAAACATGCTTCCCTTACCAGACATGCATTGGTATCATCTCAGGCATCTACTCCATCTACGCAATCCAAGTGTCCATGCACCAATGACCGATCATCATCTTTACAGTTGGTGTCTCCTCAGAGACATCTCTCGACATCAAAGTCCCTAATGTCTCGACACTCAACAAGCATCTATTGTCAGCATCAGTACTGGTGCCATCGCTGCAAAAGTAGCTTCAAGATGAATACCCAGAGTTTTCTTCAGATGAGTCCTATGGGATATCATCAGATCTTTCACCATCACCTCCTCCTCAGTGCAGGTCCCCATCTGAAAGTCTGTCCTTTTCCAACTTTATTAGATAGATGAGACAAGCATTCCCTATTAGCCTGGAATATGAAGAACAGCCTTGAGCAAAGCTCATAGAAGTCTTAGATTATAAACAGTGGCCTAAGGATTGCATCAAAGTGCCATTACATAAACTCATTAAGGAAACTAAACTAAACTAAATTAAACCTTAAGTTTATATACCGCATCATCTCCAAGGATGTTGTGGAGCTCAGCACGGTTTACAAGAACTTAAAATATAGGAAGAGAAGGAAAAAAAAGGTTTACATGAACTTATATATAGAAGAGTAAGGGGGAGGATAGAATTACATTTTAGTGAAAAGCCAGGTTTTCAGTTACTTGCGGAATAATTGGAGGGAGCCCAGGTTCCGCAGCGGGGTAGTAAGGTCGTTCCAAAGATCTGTGATTCTGAAGAGAAGGGATTTTCCCAGTTTGCCTGCATAGCAAATACCGTGTAGAGAGGGGAAGGATAATTTATACCTTTGGGCGGGTCTGGTAGAGTCAGGACTCGAGGAGTTATAAGATAGTGGGATTAAGAAAGGAAGGATGCCGTGAATGATCTTAAAAGCCAGGCAGGAGCATTTGAAATGGATTCTGGAAATCACTGGGAGCCAGTGAAGTTAGGCTAGGAGTGGGGAGACATGGTCAGACTTTTGTTTTGCAAAGACCAACTTGGCTGCAGTATTCTGGATTAGCTGGAGTCTTTGAAGACTTTTTTTGATAGGCTTAAGCAGATGGCATTGCAGTAGTCTAATTTGGAGAGGATGATGGATTAGACAAGGACGGCGAAATGTTGGCGAAAATAGGATCTTATTTTCCTCAGCATGTGGAGGCTGAAAAATCATGATTTAGCCAAGGAGTTGAGGTGGTCATTGAGGGAGAGAGAAGAATCGATAATGATGCCAAGGACCTTACTTGAGAACTCAAGCTGCAGTGCAGCGCCAGAGGATAGTGTGAAGAGGGTGGGCAGGTATTCTAATTTTGGGCCGAGCCAGAGTAATTTTGTTTTTGATTCATTCAATTTCATCTGTACCGAGAAGGACCAGGAATGGAATCTCATTATGCAAGCTGTAATGTTCTCATGGAGGTTGGTGAGGTTCTGGTCTGTCTCAAGGCGGACAAGGATGTCATCAGCGTATGTGTAGATTGTTTCAAGGGGGGATAATTGGAGGAGTTTCAGGGAGGACATATAGATGTTAAAGAGAATAGGGGATAGGGGTGATCCCTGAGGGACACTGCAAGATGGTGTCCAAGGAATGGACATGGTGTCATTTGTGTTGACAGTGTAGGAGCGAGAGCGTAGGAAGTTTGAGAACCACTTTAGGATGGTGGATTCAATTCCTATCTCGGAAAGTTGATAAAGTAGTATGTCATGGTGGACAACATCGAAAACTGCAGAGAGATCGAATTGTAATAGGACAGCGAATTTGTTACGAGAATGTAGTTGTTGCACCTTAGAAATTAAGGAAACTAGGAGGGATTCGGTGCTGAAACTGGGACTGAAGCCATATTTGTAGGGATGGAGAATCTCTCTAGGTAAGAAGAGAGCTGGGTGGCGACTATGGCCTCTAGCAGTTTAGTTAGAGGGATATTTGCTATGGGGCGGTAGTTAGATGGTAAGGAAGGGTCGAGATCGTCTTTTTTCAGAAGAGGGGACAAGGCAATGTGTCCCATTTCTGTGGAGAACAGGCCCGATAGTAAAGCAGAATTTATAAGCCTGGTAAGGGAGGAGATGGCCTGCGCAGGAATGTTTTCGTAAAGGTAGGAAGGGAAAGGATCCAGGATGCAATTGCAGGATTTCAGTTTGAGACAGAGTTTAGAGATCTGGGATTCGGAATCCGGATACAAGTTCAAAGGCAGTCCGGGATCTATCAGCAGGGATAGGGTTGGAGTCATTGGGAGAGGCAGAGAATTGTAAGAGACTGCTGGAGGGAAAGAACTCTGTAAGGTTGAAAAATTTAGCTAGGTCGTTTGCGGATGGGGGGGGGAAGGGGAAAGGTGGAGTCGTTTTTTGAAGTTAGGTTGCACCAGATGTTGAACAGTGTACTATTTTGGTTTTTTGATCTGGTGATTTTATCTCCATAGAAATTCTTCCTTGCTTTTTTTAGTACTGTTATAGAATTTGATGTTGTCTCTCCAGGATTGTCTGTCTGAAGGGGATTTCGATTTTTTCCATTTACGTTCCAGGGCTCGACATTTCTGCTTTAATTCCCTGCGGTATGGAAGATACCAGGGAGCCTTGCAGGAGTGGGAGTTAGGTTTAGTAGACAAAGGGTAAGAGCACGGTAGGTAGTCCCGGAAAGGGTTACCCAATTATGCCAGTTGGAATCTGGGTCAGCATGTTTAGGAAAAGGGGGGAGTTGGTTGAGAAATTGGGTCCAGAACAGTTCACTCGTGATTTTTTTGCGGTAGGTGATAGAGTTTGTGGGTCGGGGTGGAGTGCCAAGATGAGACATGAAAATGGGAAGGCAGAAAGAGCCTAGAAGGTGATCGGACCAGGGGACATGTTCCCAAAAGGCCTCTTCGGCAGAAGTTTTGTGCTCGGTCAGGTCAAGGAAGCTGATGATGTCTAGTGTATGCCCCTTATCGTGGGTAGGGGTGGGCGAAGGAGCAGTGAAGCCTAGGGAAGTGAGGAAATCTTTGAATTCGGTTGCATCCTTGCTGGTGTTATCGTCTAGATGGAGATTAATATCTCCAATGTTCAGTAGTCTCTAGAATTTTAGGAAGGCCCTTGTTATGGTCTCGAGAACAAGTTCAGAAGATTTGTTCCAGGGGGTTGGTGGGCGATAAAGTAACAGGATACCTAATGGGTAGGGATGAAGTTCATCGTTGACTGAAGCTAACATGAATTCTAAAGAGGTATGGCTGTCCTTTTCAAGGAGCTGGACATCGAAGAATGATTTGTAAAGCAGAGCCAGGCATTACATAAATTCATTAAGGAAACCTTTTTAAGAATTGGGAAACCCTGCTATCTGTCCCAGTAGCTCCACATAAATTGGACACTTTATACAGAATCTCAGTCTTATCTTAGATTTGACAGGCCTTGACTACATTAATCTCTATTAGTTGAGTTGACCATAAAATGAGCAAACAGCTCTAATACATATGCCAGTGCTCCACCAGGCAGAGAGGGCAGAACCAAATTTGTTAGATGGGTATTCCAAGCAACAATGCTAGCTAACAGAATACTCAATTACAATTTTTACATGATCTTTTATTTGAAGTCCTTCATTAAACAGTTGCCAAACTTTGAGCAATATCTTCCATCAGACCAGCTCAAACCTTTCCAATATCTGACCAACAGTTTTGTTGGAGACCAGAAAATATATGATCAGATCCACATTCGATGCCTTTAGAAAGTTCACAACTGCTGCACCGTGCATGTGCGAGTGTCTTCCCCGCCTGACGTAGGGCACATGTCTCCTCAGTTCTAAGTTTTCCGCGGAGCCGAGAAGCCCTCATTTTGACACTGCGCTAGAGTTAGTTTTACTCATGCCTTCTCTCACTGCGGCACGTGTATTTTCCTTACAGTGTCACTGTGTTTATTGCGTGTTTCATTTTATTTTTTTAAAATAGAAGTTTTGGGGTTTTTTCTCCGTTGTCACAGCAGGGCCTACTCCGCGGCCTGTGGGCTTTGATTTAGCTGCAGCTGTATTTAATTCTATGTCCCGGCCGGTCACAGGCTTCAAGAAGTGTAGCCAGTGCCAGCTTGCGATCTCCTTCACTGACCCACACAAGTGTGCACAGTATTTAGGACCTGATCATTGTCCAGAGTCATGTACCCGCTGTGCTACTCTTCAAACTCGAGCTCTTAAACATTGTCGAGTTCAGGTAGAAAAAATATTTGCTGACATGGATAGGCCTTTACCTAAGGCCCTGACCCTGATTCTGACCGCGACTCCAGTGAAGTCTTCTACTGGGCAACCACCTTTAACCTCGACCTTAATCAAATCTTCCTCGTTTGAAAGTCCTCGTCTTTGGGAAAATCTGCTAAATCTTCTGAGGAGCAGTTATCCTCACTGTCCTCCTCAGGTAAGATAGCTAAGCCAACTCCTCCAGACATGCTACCCTTAGAGCCGGTGGTTTAGAAGCTGCCCAGGAAATGTGTCTCAAAATCGAGACATTCTTCCTCGAGGTCGTCTTCCTCGGAGACTGTAGCCACACCAAATGTACGAGATTCAGTGGTCTCGGTACCGGTTTTGCAGAATATGTTGGCAAATCTTCTACATCAGGAGTTTGGTAACATGCTTGCCAAATTAACTCCTGCCTCGACTGTGCTTCCTGCAGTCCAGTCTGAGCACTCGGCAGTATTACAAGGAGTCAAGTCCTTGGCAGTGCCTCGAGCTCAACCTAGTCACTCCATACAAGGAGTCAAGTTCTTAAGAGTGCCTCGAGCTGAATCTACACACTCTTTGCAAGGAGTTGAGTCCTTAAGAGTGCCTCGAGATACCTCGATACAAGGAGCTGAGTCCTTTTTGGTATCTTGCTGTCGTTTTCTGACTTCCAATCCTCCCTCCTCACATCAGGCGTTGCCCTTTTTGAGTCATAGGATGAGGACTCCTCAACATTTATCTTCCAGGCTGGATCCGACTCAATCATGGGACCGTGATTCGAGGCACAGTTCTCCACATCATATGTCGAGGTATTCATTGAAGCCCAGATCTTCTTCTGGAGACAGGTCTCGTTTATCGAGGCATTGAGACTCTTCAAGACCACCAACTCCTCTGTTGAGGAGACCTCTTGTAGAGCCTCACCACTCTCGTCAGTCGAGTTCTTCTCCGGCGAGGTTCTCTTCACACTCTATAAGTGGATCATCTTTGCCTATGGATTCAGATCTCAGATATCACTACACCAGAGAGGCTTCATCCTTGTTCTCTGCGATGAGAGGTACCTCGAGGGGTTCCCAATCACTTCTCAACGAGGTCATACCTCTTCAGATCTGCCAAATGAGTAAAGATTTTAACATCACTTTGGGATCTGACTCAAAATACTCTTTAAGGAGTATTTGGAAGAACTAGGTATGCCTCATCCTCCTAGGGAGTCTCTCAAATTACCCATGAATAGCATTCTTTCTGAAACTTTCAAAAGAAATCTTGAGACACCATATTCTGTTCCTGCTGTGCCAGCAAAGTTGGAATCTCAATACAGGATGGTCCATTGTAAGGGATTTGAGAAGTCTCAATTACCCCATCAGTCTCTTCTCGTGGAGTCATCTTTAAAAAGAACCAATCCTGCCAAGGTTTATGCCACCCTCCTGATGACAAAACGAATTTTGAACTATAACTTTGTCTTCACCTCTTAAGCATTTGGTCAATGCCATGCCTGATTTTTTTCAAATATCAAATAGGGGATGTATATTATACTATAAGTTGCGGGGCGAGGGAGATAGTGGTTTTGCGTGTCTATTCAATCCATATCCAAGTTCACTTGAATTATTTCAGGAGATGGGTAAGAGAGGATAGTGGGTTTGATGGGGTCCTGGATGTGTTTGGGGGATTGTTCAATAAAGTTTCTTATGGTTGGAAGGGAAATAATTTGAGTTTTATTGTAAATTATTTAAGATGTCTTTAAAAATATTTTCATTGAATGTCAATGGTCTTAACCACACTAATAAGAGGAAAAAAACACTTAGGGCTCCTTGTACAATAGCGTGTGTTAAATTCCTGAGCGCATTAGACAAACTCGCCCTCCTTCACCGACAACTACGTTCCATCAAACACAAATGGCGCAAAACACACTCCAACAATCTCAGCCTTTTTAAGGAAAAATCCTCCAACTACAAAACTGCCATTCAACAAACCAAGAAAGAATACTATTCTAAATTTATCACTACTGCCCGCAACTCCTCTGCTCTTTTTAATATAGTTCAATCTCTTTCTTCCTATTCTAAAAAGAAACCTTCACCCCTTCTTACACAGCCATCTGCTACTGAACTTGCACTTTTTTTCGATACAAAAATTAAGGACATTAGATCCCATCTTGGACCTCCTTCCTCTGTTTCTCCCACAAACAATTCTGATGATCCTACCCATCTATCATTCAGCACTTTCTCTAACTTCAAACCCCCTTCTCTTGCAAACCTCCAAATCCTACAATCTTTAAATACTCCCAACAATCTTACAGAGAGTATCCCCCCTTTTCTCCTTAAAAAATTATTTTCTTTTTTTGGACCATTCCTCTTAGAAATGGTAACCAAGTGCCTTTCTGACAACCTTGTTCCTACAGCTTGGAAATCAGCTCTCGTCATTCCAAAACTAAAAAATCATAACTTAGATCCCTCCCTGCCGACAAATTTCCGTCCAATTGCTAACCTCCCCCTAATATCAAAACTGACCGAGAAAATCATTCACAACCAACTTGCAGAATTTATTGACAACACTCATGCTCTACTCCCATATCAAACAGGTTTCCGCTCCTTTCATTCTACCGAATTGTCATTGCTAGGCCTCATTTCAACATTATAATATTTTCTTGATCACCAAAAATCCGTTCTCCTTATCTCTCTTGATCTGTCTGCAGCCTTCGATACCATTGACCATTCTCTCCTCATCAACCGACTCAAAGACTGCGGCGTTATAGGACCAGCACTCTCATGGTTCACTTCATACTTTAACGAACGCAGTTTTAAAGTTCACGCAAAGAAGGAAACCTCCTCAACTATACCACAAACTTACGTCGTCCCGCAGGGCTCTATTCTATCCCCCCTACTATTCAATATCTTCCTGTCACCTCTTCTTATTTTGGCACAGTCAATCGGATTCACAATCTTTGCCTATGCAGATGACATCCAACTACTTCACCCCGTCAATACCTCAAACACCTCAGAAATAAAAGAAATTAACAACAAACTAGATAAAATAAGTGACTGGCTTCACACAAATAAACTCTCTCTCAACATTGATAAATCTTGTGGCCTCCTATTCTCTAATAAAAACAGTGAGTCGCTATTAGGAAAGATTTTTATCAAATCCACCCCTATAAAAATCGAAACAAAAATAAAACTACTGGGAGTAATCATCGATAAGGACCTTACTTTTCATGATCGCATCAGCTTGGTGGTAAAAACTTGCTTTTACAAGCTTCGCCTTATTCGTTCTCTAACTTCCATCCTAGACACAGACGCTATCAAAATTCTGGTCCATTCCTTAGTTATCTCCCACCTTGATTACTGCAATTCTCTATATAACGGAATTCTCCAAAAAGAAATCCGACGTTTACAGTTAATCCAAAACACGGCAATAAAACTTATATACAAATTAGGTAAATATGATCACATCACCCCTCTTCTGAAAGAAGCACATTGGCTTCCCATTACACATCGTGTTACTTATAAAACCATCCTGCTGACCTTTAAAATTAAACTCTCCCATCAGCCTTCCTACCTTGATAAGCTTCTCATTCCACAATGTTCAACACGTACATTTAGATCAGCAGACCAGAATCTTCTTCAATTCCCTCTATAAAAGATTTTTTCATACTAGAAAAACAAATTTTTCAGTAGTTGCTCCAACATTATGGAATGCTCTGTCGCATCAACTCCGCCATGAAAAACAACTTGATAGATTCAAGATAAACTTAAAGACTTTCTTATTTCGAGATGCTTTCATTTGCTCTTAAAACATTTCTTTCTTAATTAACCAACCGCTTCTATGAAGCGATCCCATCCTAAATGTTTTATCCTCTCCCTCCATTTCTTTCAATCTCATTTCTTTTTATTTTATTTCTTTTTTTTATTTCTTTTTCTCTCTCTATCTTTCTTTCCTAATTATGTAACTTTACCCCTCCCTTCCCCTCTTACCATCACTCTCAAGTTCGTCTAGTTTGTGTCTTTAATGTACACTTTTATTAACTCTTTTTATAAATATAATCTTTTATCTCTATTTTTTAACATTTTATTGTAAACCGGCTAGATACCAGTTGATGGTCGGTATATTAAAAGTTAATAAACTTGAAACTTAAACTACCGCCTCCTTTTTAGGAGACGGTAGATTTTCGGCTACCGCACACAGTAATTTTGTGCGTACGCTAAAAACTCTAGCGCACTTCTATAAAAGGAGCCCTTAATTTTTTTAAATAGCAGGAGGCGGATATATATTTTATTCAGGAAACTCACTTATCTGCTAGTGAATTGGCCAAGTTGGAAGGGGGTGGGTCAAATATACTTTTTTTCGCTCCTGCAGTAGGAAAGAAGGCTGGGGTGGCTATCCTAGTAAATAGAAAATGCTCTGCTGCATTTAGTGTAATTTCAGCAAATCCTATGGGAAGATGGATTCAGGTGCACATGAGCTCAGGAAAAGATATTCTGACGCTTTTTAATTTTTATGTCCCTAATTCAAATCAGGCTGAATTTTTCAAAACTCTTCAGCAGTTGATTCTGCCACTGGCTACTTCTAAATTAGTAGTAGATGGGAACTTTAATGCTGTTATGGATCCATTGCTGGATAAACAACCCAGTAAACTAATAATTTGGATAATTTAGTACAGTCCTGTAGCTTGAAAGATATATGACGGATTTGTCATTTTAATGCTCGGGAATTTTCTTCTTGCTCCCATGTACATAAATCATTCTCAAGAATAGATTATATTTTTGTTTCACATCAATTAACTCAGCAGGTTGCAAAAGCCAGCATAGACTCAATTATTTTATCAGATCATGCTGGAGTTTGGACTGAATTTAAATTTGTTGAACAAGATGGTAGTAGACCTGTTTGGAGATTCAATAATACATTGCTTGCAGATTCAAACTTTCTTGAGGAATTTCAAATAAAAATGAATGAATAATTTCAACTCAATGCCTCGGAGGAAATCTCTTTGGAAACATTGTGAGATGCTTTCAAAGCTACAATGAGAGGCCAAATTATTTTGTATTTGGCACACATTAGGAAACAACTTAATATGGAATTTTCTAATTTGGAACAAAATATTAAGAATTTAGAGTCACAATTTTCCTCAAAATGGGAACAAATTACTCTACAGGCCCTTTTGAAAGCTAAATATAAATACAATGAGATTTCCTCAAAGTTGGCTAGGAAAGATTTGTTTTCTCAACAGGCTCTGTATTATGGAAACTCAAATAAAGAGGGAAGATTATTGGCTAATTACCTCAAAGCAAAAAAAAAAAAAAAGTAAAGATTGTGGCTATTAAGGATGAGAAGGGTTAAACTCATTCTCAAATTGGAAATATTTTAAAACAATTTTTGAACTATTATAGAGCTCTATTCAATTAAAGAAATTGAGGGTTTAGAGTTTTTAAAGTTAATAAAGGGGCCAAAAATTCCCGAGCATATAAAGGAACTCTTCAGGTGCCTATATCACTTAAAGAACTTCAGGCAGCGTTGCAGTCCCTTAGAGTTGGATCTGCTCCAGGTGGTGATGGATTCACTGTGGAGTTTTATAAATCATTTCAAATTGCATTATTACCTCATCTTTTAAATTTGTATCAGGCACAACTAACTAAAGGTTGCATTTCAGGTACTATGGCAGAATCTTTAACTATTGTTTTGCTGAAGCCAAATAAATATCCCACATTGGTTTCAAATTACAGGCCTATTTCTTTGATTAATGTTGATGGGAAACTCCTGGCTAAGTTTTTGACTTTACGCTTAGCCAAGGCTCTCCCGTATATTATCAGTATGCACCAAATGGGTTTCATTGCTCAGAAACATTCTTCAAATAACACCAGACTAGCTTTTCATATGTTAAATTTAACAAAAGCCATTGAAGATCCGGCCTTCTCTGTATTTTTGGATGCAGAGAAGGCCTTTAAATGTGTAGAATGGACCTTCATGTATCAAGCAATGGATTGGTTTTGTATAGGATCTAGATTTATTCAAATAATTCAAACTTGGTATAGTTCCCCTTCTGCCAGTTTATATATTAATAATACTTTTTTAGAACCGTTTCGTATGGAGGGGAGTTAGACCAAGGGTGTTCATTATCTCTTCTGCTTTTCGATATTGTTCTGGAACCTTTGCTATTGGCTATTCAACAGGCAAAGGAGATACATGGTATTCCTTATGCAGGTCGGGAATATAAGGTCTCTGCTTATGCAGATTATATTTTGCTTCATTTGAGGAATCCTGAATCTACCATCCTGCATTTACTAGATTTGATTGACAGATTTGGAAAATTTTCTGGATATAAAATAAATTGGAGTAAATCCGCTAAATATATACTGTCCAAAAGGATTATTTGACTCATTCCCTTTTTTTTGGAAAGAAGAGGGTATAAAATATTTAGGTATTTGGATTAAAAAAAAATGCTGAAAGATGAGAGTAAATGAACAATCCTTATTGCTAAAGGTCTCAGAAATGTGTGAGCAATGGAACCCATTACATCTGTCTTGGTGGGGGAGAGTCCAAATGATTAAAATGATTATTTTGCCTGTGGTGTGCTACCAAATGGGTATGTTGCCAGTTTATTTTCAGGGGTCATTTTTTTTTTTTTATAAGAAATTGAATAGTATTCTCACCAAATTTATTTGGCTGGGTAAAACTGCTCAAATTGCATTAGTATCTTTACAAAAACCAATTGCAGGGGGGAGAGGAGGGGAATTAAAGTTCCCAAATTTTTATAGGTACCATCTGGCCTATATACTGAGTCAGGGTATGTATTGGATCCTTCCTGAGCTCATGGAACATCTTCCGGATTGGTTAATATTAGAATGGCAACTCCTGTCCCCATTGCGATTGTGTCATATTTTAAGTATCAAGTTACTTAGGATTTATAAGGACAATAGAATTTTATTCGCTACTTGGCAGACATTGAAATTTATCAATAATTTAATACCTATTCCAATTCATTTATCTACGTGTCAGTCCTTGAGGTTGAACTCCAAGATTCAAATTGGCGAGTCCTCTGGAAGTACTAGCTGCAGGTGGGTATACGCACACTGGATGATGTGTTATCAGATGGAAAGCTGCTTGACTTTTCACGACTGCAACAAACATTTGTTATCGCAAAGTCTCAAGTGTATACGTGGTTGCAGTTGAAGCAGGCCATTCAGAAGGGGTTTCCTGATTGGCGAAACTTAAAAACTCAGCTTTCCAGATTTGTGCTTCCAGACAGATTTGCTGGGGCATCAGGCAGCCAAGTGGTATAAATTAATATCTGAATTTTTGAAGAAAAACCCAAAAACTAATCTTAGAGACATTTGGAGCATTGAGATAAAGCAGCAGATTTCTGCGTCTCGATGGCCACGAATTTGGACTTGGAGGATGAGATGTACGATATCAGCATCTATGAGACAAACTTGGTTGTTGTTTTTTTTTGTTGCATAGAAGTTTTTGGACCCCTGTTTGGTATGTTATTGAGGGCCAAGAGTCCAATAACTCCATTTAACAATAGACTACTTCTCATCATGACGGGAGTTGCCATACAGCTTATTTGGAAAAATTGGGCCAGGTTAAACTATGTGGCCTCTTTTACAAAACCGTGCTAGCGGCTGCTCTGTGCTAATGGCCCCGAAGCCCATAGAGATTTAAAGGGTTTCAGGGCCGTTGCTGCACAGCAGCTCCTAGCTGCTAGCCATTTGATTATACACATCCAGTATGGGTGGGGGGAAGGGATATGTATTTATTATATCATTTGATGGTATTAAGTGCTGTTTATGTTGTACATTGTTTGATAATATATTGCACTTAATGTTGTTTTTTAAAATGAATAAAGATATGGAACCCCCCCCCCCCCAATATCTTCCTCAACATCGACTTCCAGAGTTTCAACAAATGCATACCACTCTGGGTCAACTTTGCATGCATATGATGCATTTGAAATGTCCTCTAGGGTCATTGCGTTTTCGGTAGCGATGCGTCGTCTTGCCTGGCTTTGCACCATGGACATGGACCCGAATCTACAAGATCGCCTGGCTAACATCCCATGTCAGAGCAATGAGTTGTTTGATGACTCTTGAGGCAGCTACCAAGCGCTTATCTGAGCATGAGAAGTTGTTTGCTTCCATCATCAGGCCAAAGCCAAAGCCTTCCACTGGCAAGGGTTATAGGCCTGCTCCATCTTACCATAGGTGTTTTCCTCAAAAGGCAGCTCTTTATTCAAGGCCTCCTCCTAAGAAACAGCAGCAGCAACACGGCAGCAAAAACCTCAGACTCCTGCTGCACCCAAGGCCTCTCAGTCTTTTTGACCATCCAACACAGAGCATAACCTCAATCGTTCTGCCTCTGTCCTCTCCTCCCCATTGGGGGGTCGTCTCCATCATTTTTACCAACGATGGGACCTCATTACATCGGACCTCTAGGTCCTCACTATCATCAGAGAATGTTACTCTCTTCACCTCATCCAGGTTCCACCAAATCTTCCAAAAGAGTATCCTTCCAGTCTGTCGCAGATCACCCATCTTCTTCAGGAAGCTCAAGCTCTGCTTCGTCTCCGTGCCATCGAGGAAGTTCCCCTGGAACAGCAGCGTAGGGAGTTTTACTCCCGTTACTTCCTAGTTCCAAAGAAGACAGGGATCTGCGACCTATATTAGATCACAGAGCTCTCAAGAAATTTCTTGCCAGAGAAAAATTTTGGATGCTGTCCATGGCATCCTTGTATCCCCTTCTAGATCAGAACGATTGGTTATGCTCTCTGAATCTCAAAAAGGCTTACACTCAAATTCCAATTCATCCAGCCTCTCGCTAGTTCCTCAGATTTAATGTGGGAAATCATCATTTTCAGCCTGGCATTATCTCACAGAGTCTTCACCAAGTGCCTGTGGTAGCAGCAGCAGCAGCATGCGCAACCATGGTCTTCAGGTTTTCCCGTACCTGGACGATTGGCTCTTCAAAGATTCAACAGTTCATCGGAGTTGTGCTGGATAGAATGCAACTCAGAGCATTCCTTCCTCAAGAAAGTCAGGAATGGATGCTCTCATTCACCTTTATCACAAAGTGTCATCCCTCACTTCACTTTCAACGAGACACATGATGGTTCTCCTAAGTCATATGGCCTCAGTTCATGTGACTCCTTTTGCCAGACTTCACCTCAGAATTCCTCAGTGGATCCTGGCATCTCAGTGGGTGCAGGCTTTCGACCCGTTCTCTCAGCAAATTACAGTGACTCCTTCATTAAGACAGTCTCTCCACTGGTGGATGCTCTCTTCCAATCTATCCAGAGGTTTAATGTTTCACACGCCCCCTCAGCAAAAGGTCCTCATGACAGATTCCTCGATCTACGCTTGGGGGGCTCATCTCGATGGTCTCCGTACTCAAGGCCATTGGTCCAGCACAGATCGTCAGTGTCACATAAATCTGTTGAAACTCAGAGCGATTTTCAGTGCTCTCAAAGCTTTTCAGCATCTTCTTCATGATCAAGTAGTCCTCACTCATACAGACAATCAAGTCGCCAAGTACTACATTAACAAGCAGGGAGGAACAGGATCTCTCCCTCTCTGCCAGGAAGCTCAAAAGGTTTGGAATTGGGCAATCATTCACAGCACTTTACTGAAAGCGGTCTATATCCAAGGAGAGCAAAACTGTCTGGCGGACAAATTGAGTCGTCTTCTGCAACCTCACGAATGGACACTCAATTCTTCACTTCTCCATCACATTTTTTCTCTGTGGGGGACTCCTCAGATAGATCTCTTTGCGTCTCCCCACAACAACAAACTGCCTCAGTTCTGCTCTAGGATATACTCTCCTCATCGCCTCGAGGCAGATGCTTTTCTTCTGGAATGGACGAATCAGTTTCTGTATGCTTTTCATCCATTTCCTCTCAATCTCAAGACACTCATCAAACTCAAACACGAACATGCCACCATGATTCTGATAGCTCCATGGTGGCCCAGACAATCATGGTTCTTCCTTCTAATTCAACTCAGCAGCAGGGAGCCACTACTTCTACCAGTTTTTCCGTCTCTGCTTACAGAGTCAGGGGTCTCTGCTTCATCCCAACCTGCAGTCTCTACACCAGACAGCTTGGTACCTCTCAACCTAACTTCCACTCTACAGTTCTCTCAATCTGTTAAGGACATTTTAGAGGCTTTCAGGAAGCCTACTACTAGGCAATGTTACAACCAGAAATGGACTAGATTTTCTGCTTGATGCACCATTCATCACAAGGAGCCTCAATCTACCTCCTTGTGTTCAGTTTTGGATTATCTGCTCCATTTGACTCAACTAGGCCTCAAATCCACATCCATTTGAGTCCATCTCAGTGCAATTGCTGCTTTTCATCAGCCTATCGAAGGGAAACCCCTTTTTTGTCATCCTGTGGTTTCCAGATTCATGAAAGGACTTTTCAATGTCAAGCCAGCTCTCAAACCGCCTCCAGTGGTTTGGGATCTCAATGTTCTTGCTCAATTGATGAAGCCTCCTTTTGAACCAATCTTCGGCTCATCTCAGTTATCTCACTTGGAAAGTGGTTTTTCTCATTACTCTCACGTCTGCTCGCAGAGTCAGTGAGCTACAAGCTTTAGTAGTAGACCCACCTTTCACAATCTTCCATCATGACAAGGTGGTCCTCCTTATTCATCCTAAATTCTTACCTTAAGTGGTGCCAATTTCATCTCAATCAATCTATTGTACTTCCAGTGTTTTTTCCAAAGCCTCATTCTCAACCTGGAGAAACAGCTCTTCATACTCTGGACTGTAAGCGTACTTTGGCTTTTTACTTGCAAAGGACTTAGACACACAGATCTGCTCAACTTTTTGTCTCCTTTGATCCAAATAAGTTGGGACATCCAGTTTCCAAGCGCACCATCTCCAACTGGTTGGCTGCTTGCATCTCTCTATTATGCTCAGACTGGACTGCACCTACAGGGTGGAGTCACAGCCCATAAAGTCAGAGCCATGGTGGCATCTATAGCGTTCCTTCGATATACTTCTATTGAGGAAATCTGCCACTTGGTCCTCGGTTCATACCTTCACCTCTCATTATTGTCTGGATTCTTTCTCCAGATGGGATGGCAGTTTTGCAAAATTTATTCTCCTGAATTACCAACACTCCCACCATCCCATTCTGTTTAGCTTGGAGGTCACCCACATGTGAGAATATGCTGCCTGCTTGTCCTGGGATAAAGCACACTTACCATAACAGGTGTTATCCAGGTACAGCAGGCAGATATTCTCACAACCCACCCACCTCCCCTGGATGGCTTCTTAGCTAACTATCTTAACTGACGCAAGCCCTACGTCGGGTGGGAAGGCACTCACGCATGTGTGGTGCGGCAGTTGCAAACTTTCTAAAGTTCAAGTAAGTCTGCTTGTGAGACTTATCTGCATCGAAGCTCCATGGATGACATCACCCACATGTGAGAATATCTGCCTGCTGTCCCTGGAGAACACCTGTTACAGTAAATAACTGTGCACTATACAGTGCTGCTGCCACTATACAGTCAGTATAAATTCTTTATAAGTCTTAACACATCTGCTAGTATTTGGTCATATCACTTGAGTTGAGAGGAGTCCCTCCCACACAGACAACTTAAACTTCATATAGGCCTGAAGAAGCATAACTAGTCCTAGATGGATAGCAGTGCTTTCCTTATCTTAATGTTTTACCACAGTATTTAGCAATGTGTTTTTTTAATGCATTTTGTCTAGAGGGTGGTGATAGACTTAGTGGGGATGGGCGGACCCGCTATGCCTAAGGCCTGATTGGTCCAGGCTTCTAGAGCCTGGGCCAATCAGGCCTTAGGCTTCGGAAGGATGGGCCGGGAAGGGGCGGGCCCGCCTCATTTCGACGAGACGGGCCTGCCGGCTGCACGGGCAAGTCCCGTCTGGCCAACAAGGAAAGGTTAGTTTGGTTGGGGGGAGGTTTGAGAGCTGTTAGCGCGGGGGGGGGGGGGGGTGCGGGGGGGGTGTGTCTTCCGGCAGGAGGGATTGGGCACCCTCCTGCCAGCGATCGGTAGTGTCGGGGGGGGGGGGGGGGCGGTCGGTATACTTATAGCAGAAGGGATTGGGCACCCTAGGTTCGCCTAAGGCCCTTAGCGTCTTGCGGGCCTCGCCTTCAATATAGAAAGCCTGCCTGGGGAGCATTTTTTTTTTTTAAATGTGCATCCCGATTGGCTGATTAGACAGCTGTAGGACGCCTACAGCTGCCTAAAATCGGGATGCACTATGTAGAATCAGGGCCTAAGTCTCTGTACTTCAACTGGAGTCCCTGCTAAAGCAGTAACTGAGCACAGGCTATTGTAGTCTATGAGAGACATCGGGGGGGGGGGGGGGGTTAAATTACATTTTTGAAAGTGGCTAGGGCTTCCTATAGGGTCATCCACCTAAAACAAAACCCTTCCACGAATTGTTTGAACTGTAATTTTTCTTTCCTATGTCATTTTTGGCATTAGAACGCTGCTTTGTTGGCCATCTTGGATTTTTCAGTCCCTCTCAATCTGCCTCAAAAACACTTCAATTTGGTTCAAAATTGAGACAGATGGACTACTCAGGCTGTTCTGTCCCTATATCATGTCAAATTTATGATGGATGGCCAAAAGAGGAGTGTCCATGTGTCACATGCCATGGAGCATGTGTGTGTGTGGGGGAGGCAACCATGGGTTTAGCCCCCTCTGATCCCTCCAGGGTCATGGATTCACAGGGAGCTAGGTCTATGGGTCAAAGATCTCCACTTCAGCCTGGAAACAGGGACTCAGCATCTGAGGCAAATGCCCCTAGGCAGGGATGTACCCCTGATTTTGAGTCTGATGTGTGTCTTATCTAAATTATAAGTCAGCAAAGCCTGAGAGCACGCCAGGGCTTGTGCAGGATGTTATACCCTCAAAGTGTAACTCCCTTTTTGCAATATCTTGTGCACAAGCCAGAGAGGTCTAGTTGGAAAAGTACTGGGAAGATTGGAGCTCAAATTCGATTCCTTTGATCCCAAAAATTTATCTTCAGTATTGGAGGATTTAGGTTCTCAAGTGGAAGGCACCAGTTAGGAGACCATGGCAGTCCTGGATCAGGGGGAAGACCTGATGGTGGTTTGTTGATTATTACAGAATCATTGTGGGAACCCCGCAGACCCCAGAAGCTCAATGTTCTGTCATAAGCAGTTCTAAGGATCAGACCACATTCTTTCCCGCGCATTCTTATATTACCATTGGGAGGCATCAGAGGAGCCCTGGTGGGTTGCCAAGACCATGGCAAAAATGTATCCAGGTACTTTCAGCAGATGTTTGTCTAGCCTAAGGTAGATTCTTTGGTAGCGCAGGTTACCATGAGAACTTTGCTTCCCAGTGAAGGGAGAGTGATATTAAAGGATGTGCAAGATCGCAGGGTAGATTTAGTACTGAAAAGGCAGTTTGAGGCCTTGGCTTTGGGTCTGAAGGTGGCAGCAGCAGACTTTCTTTGTTGCACATGCCTGCCATACCAGATTAAGTTGGATGTCTACATTTACACATATTTATTAATTATGTGGCAGATGCTCTATGAGAGCAAGATTTCTGCATACTCAATCTGCCCACAGAATGCTCTAGATTAGGCAGTGGGCTACCCTTTAAGAGCCAAATGCTCTTCGGCATGTTCTAGTTCAATTTATTTGATATACCGCAAATATAAAACCAAGGTTAAAATCTCAGCAGTTTAGAATCTAAAATAATTATTATAAAAATAAAAAAGGAGATGGAAGACAGACAGACATAATTATCAAAATTGGAAACAGGGATAGAAGAGGAATGGGTTGGTTACAATAAAATCAAGAGTGGGGAAAGGGAAACAGTGAAACATGGAAGGTAGGGGTAAAACCCTAGACTTTTATGAGTGGATGATCTCATGGCCAGTATGTTGGATCGTTGGTCAAGCAGGAGTGTATGATCACATGCACCGTGGCCCATCCCTGTGCAGAGTTGTTAGGGGGGAGGAAGTGTGTCAGTTCTGGCAAGGTGGCAGGGTCGAGTTTGGGGGTGGTGCAGCGGGCAGGCAGACAGGGAGGGATCCCCAGTGGTGCATGCGGCTTCTGTGGATAAGTTAGCTTCAGGGGAGGGGGCACAGACTCAACACAGAAGGAAGGGAAGAGGCATAAACATGGGAGCACTAACGTGGGACATAAGAGGGAGGGAATAGAAAGGGAGAAATGATGGGCATGAGTGTGAGTGAGAGATGGGGAAAGGAAAATTGGGCATAGAGAGAGGAATGGGGTAGAGATGCATGAGGAATAGAAGGATGAGAGGGAGAAATGTTGGAGGACAGATTGAAGAGGTTGCAAGGAGGAATGTTGGACATAGTGATGGAGAAATGTTGGATGTGGCAGTAGAGGGGGGTGGGAGAAATGCCTGGATCTCTCAAGACTGATGGACAGTGAGAGAGGGAGACATATTGCCAATTGGGCAGAGGAAGAAAAATTGGACTCATGGAGGGACAGAAAGAGATGTTGGTTGGGGGAAGGGAGTGGGGTTCGGAGCAGCGTGCAGGAGACAGAAAGAAAGAAATATTGGAAATTCAGCCAGACTCATGAAATCACCAAATAACAAAGGTAGGAAAAATAATTTTATTTTTAATTTTGTGATCAAAATGTGTCAGTTTTGTGAATTTATATCTGCTCTCTATATTTTGCTCTATATTTGTCTATTTTTCTATAGATATTATTGATTGCATATTTTAGTCATCTGCCTTGACCTCTTTGAAAAATACCCTGAATATAAATAACATTTTCTGTGCATAGTGTGCTTTGTGGTTTTTTTTTTTAATTTTGTGGTTACCATTATGTATTAATAAGATTATATTGTGTGTATATGAAAAATGGATGGAAGAAATTGTGTTGCAATTAGTACTATTATTATGGGGGTGGAGCTTAAGTGGGTATACTCGGTTAGTATTTGTTAGGCTTAGGGGGTACTTGGCTTGAAGTTGAGAAACACTGACAGAGTAGCTCTCTATGTAAAGACAGATATCCAAGTGACTAAAATGTAGGGTGCCTGGGGAAAGGAAGAAGCAATATGGATTGTTTTGAAAAGAGTAGATGGAACTTCTATCCACTTGGGTGTTGTCTACAGACCTCTGACTCAGTCGCAGCAAATTGACAAAAGATCTGATTACGGATACACAAAAGTTGGAAAAGAAAGGGGAGGTGCTGTTGCTGGGTATTTCAATCTGTCGGATATGGACTGGAAAGTTCCATCTGCAGAATCAAAAAGAAGTAGGGAGATCATGGATGCCTTTCAAGGGGCTTAGCTCAGACAAATGGTAATGGAACCCACGAGGGAAAAAGCGATACTGGATCTGGTGCTCACAAATGGTAAAAGTGTCTCTCATGTCCGAGTGGGAGCCCATCTGGGAAGTAGCGATTATCATATGGTTTGGTTTGATATAGCAGCCAAAGTGGAGGTTGGCCACACAAAACTAAAAGTCCTGAATTTCAAACCTGTACAGACTTTAGTAGCATGGGAGGTTACCTGAAGAAAGAGCTGAATGGATGGAAAAACAGTGGTCCAAGTCGAAAAGTGCTATAACTAGAGCTACTGGCCTTTATGTGAAGAAAATAAATAAAAATAATAGAAAAAGGAAACAGATATGTTCTCCAAACTAGTGGTGGAAAAAATAAAGGCAAAATAATTTGCATTCATGAAATATAAAAAGAAGAGTACAGAAAGGAATATCAGATGAAACTGAAGTAAAGATAAAGATATGTCTGATAGGAATATCAGATGAAACTGAAGTAAAGATAAAGATATGTCTGGCAAAAGCACAAGCGGAAGAGCAAATAGCTATAAACTAAACTAAAGCTTAACTTTATATACCGGGTCATCAACCTAAGGAAGCTCGACTCAGTTTACAACAATTAGATAAAAACTAAAGAAAGTTTACAATGATTAAATAAAACTAAAGAAAGTAATAGCAAAGGTTTCAAAGAAATTAGTTTTCAAAATGTTTGGCAAAAATAAGTTTTTAGAAATTTGTGGAAAGATTGGAAAGAACTGGGATTCCTCAGAATTAAGGGGAATTCATTCCATAGTTGAGAAAGTTTAAAAGCCAGAGATTGACTGAAGATGATCTTAACTCCTTTAATTCCTTTTCTAGAAGGGAGAGTTTGAATTGTTGGATACCTCTTGCAAAAGCAAATCTGTAAGCATTCCATAATAAGGGAACAAGGGGAATAAAAATGCCATATAAAATTTTGAAAGAGATGCAAGCACATTTGAATGGAATTATAAGATAACGGAAGCCAATGAAGATCCAGGAGCAAAGGGGTCACATGGTCAAATTTACTTTTTCCAAAAATCAGCTTTGCAGCAATATTCTGGATTAATTGTAGTCTTTGGAAACAGATCTTTGTGTTGCCAAGATAAATGGGGTTGCAATAATCTAGTCGAGATAATATGATTCATTTGACAAGACAGAAATGTCGATGATGAAAAAGATGTCTAACCTTCCTCAACATTCGTAAACTAAAAATACATTTCTTGACCAGGGAATTTATTTGGTCCTTAAAGGTAAGAGAGGAATCAAAAAGGACTCCCAATAACTTAGAAGAGAACTCGATCTGCAAAGAGGCCCCAGATTCCAAAGCTACAGTAGAAGGAAGACGGTCCAATTTTGGACCTAACCACAGAAGTTTAGTTTTAGTTGTATTAAGCTTCATCCAGACAGAAAGAGCCCAGGCTAGAAGTTTGGAAATGCAATGATTTACTTTAGAAACTAAGTTGGCAATATCCGAATTGATCTCAATCAGTATAAAGATATCCGCATAGGTGAATAGCGTTTCCCAAGCTGACAGCTTAAAAGTATTCAGTGTGGTCATATAGATATTAAATAAAATTGGAGAGAGCGGAGAGCTCTGGGGAACCCCACAAGGAGGCTGCCAGGGATTGGAGTTGTCACCTTCAATATTCACTGAATAAGAACGAGACAAAAGAAATTTAGATAACCAATCCAGAATAACCTGATGGAGACCTATATCTGAAAGTAAATGAAGTAAAATGCCATGATGAACTACATCGAATGCCGCAGATAAATCAAACTGGAGCAAAATAGAACATTTATTTTGAAGACATAATTGTTGAATTTTTGAAAGAAGAGAGATCAATAGGGTTTCAGTACTAAAATTAGAACAAAACCCATATTGAAACAGTTGGATTAATGAGAATTTCTCCAAATAATCTAAGTTGACCAGCTACAATTGATTCTAACATTTTTTTTTAACAAAGGTATATTTAGAGAATGACACGGTGGTTGTTACCCGTGGCTAGCCGCGAGTAGTCGTGGGTAACCCGCCGAAACGGGGAAGGAAAAATAGTAGTCTCTGCAGGGACGGGGACAAGGCCATTCACCGCCCTGTGGAGCGGTGAATGGTCTTGTCTCCGCAGTGAGGCAATCACACATCACGCGGTCCATCAGCCCCCACCCGCCCGATCACAACATTCTCCCATCTCCCTCCCTCCACCTCACATTTGCAGACAGAGCTTGCCGACTTTCTTTTTCCCCAACCGCACGCGCGGCTGCTCGAGTTCAATCTTCTTCTCTCTTGCAACTTCCTATTTCCGGTTGAGAAGATTGACCAGAGCAGCCACGTGTGCACGGCTCTTTGAAAGCGTGCGGCTGGGGAAAAAGAAAGCCGGCAAGCTCTGTCTGCATCTAAGGTGAGGTGAAGGGAGGGAGATGGGAGAACGCTGTGATCGGGCAGGTGGGGGCTGCCGGCTTACATTAGGAAGGAGGGAGTGAAAGTCTGATTGTTCTGTTCTTTGAATATTGTAACTGCCTGCTACTTGGGTTATCCAAGCAAATGTTAAAATCACTACAGATAGCTTAGAATGCGGCCACCAGAATTATTAGTGGCATTTCAAGAGTCAATCATCTCTCTCCTGTTCTAATTCAGTTACATTGGCTTCCTATCTAATGGAGAAGTCATTAAAAGATATTGTTGCTTCTCTTTAAAGTTTCAAATAATCAAGTGCCATCTATTATTGCAGCCACTCTGAAAATATATCTGCCATTAAGGCCTTTGAGGTCTGCCTATAAGGATCTTTTGGATGTTCAATTATTTCATTCTGTTAGACTGGAACAGTCTAACTCTTATATTGCAGGACCAAAACTATGGAATGCATTACCAGGCATTGGAGATATTTTTTTATCACTTGCTAATTTTAGGACAGTGGTTCAAAGTAGAGAATGGCTAAGGGGATGAAGAGGGAGAGAAAGAAACCTACATCAGGAAAGAAAGGGGAAGACAGGCAGGTGAGCCAGATGCTGGAAGCAGGGGGGGGGGGAAGAAAAAGGGAAAGAAGCTAGATGGGGTTGAAAAGAGACACATTGGTGTGGAAGAGGAAGAGAGGGAAAATCTGGACACAGGAAGGTAACAGAAACAGGGAAAATTATGTGCATGGGGACATAGGGACAGAGACATAAAGGGGACATACATGCCATGGGGATGGTATATGGACACAGGGGGAGGGGACAATGCCAGATACAAAGGGGAAATATTAGAAATGGGGAAAATAGGAACACAGAAGCGAGTTTGTTTGGGGACCGAGCTCGCAGGCTCCAGCGGCTTGCACAAATTGCATTGTAACGTGCCACGAAAATAAGAGGGAGGGAGGTAGATAGATAGATAGGCCACGCGAGAGGAGCTGAAGGGTGGTAGAAAGGAAGATGGTAAAGGAGGGAGGGAAGGATGGTGGAGCAAAGGAATAGAACAGACATTGAAAGAGGGTAGAGAGGAACAAACCCTGAAGGGAAATGTGGAAGACAGAGTGGGGAGAAGACGCTGGAAGGGAAGAAGACAGATGCCAGACTATGGGGGAGCGGAGGGAAGAAGATGGGTGCTAGACCAATGGGGGGGGAAGGGAGTGGCACAGTAACAGCAAATGGAAGATGCAGAGAGAAGACACACAGTGGATGGAAGGAATTAAATGAGAAGATGTGGAAAGCAGAAACCAGACAACAAAGGTAGAAAAAAAAAATTCTATTTATTTATTTTTTGCTTTAGGATAAAGTAGTATATTAGTTGTGTTGATAAAAATTTATAAACAAAGCCCTGCCAGCTGAACATCTCTTTCTCTAGTTCAGCAGCCAGAACTTTGATTTATAAGAAAGGAATAAGCTAAATATTGCAGTACTAAGGCTTATATGGATGCTGTGGGGACGGTGACGTGAAAGGGATGGCGGTGACGGGGCGGTGCAGAGGATGGTGGGCCGGGGACGGTGCAGTGACGGGGACAGATTTTTTCCCCGTGTCATTCTCTAGGTATACTGGCAATTGGTCGGTAGTGAGAAGGGATAGTAGCATCTAAATCTGCTTTTTAGAAGAGAAATAAGTGTTATTTGTCCCATGGATTGTAAGAAGTATCCATTTTCCAAAGAGAAATTCAATAAAGTAGGCAACCATGTTATAGCTTGATACGAAATATTAAGAAATAGATATAATGGAAAAGGGTCCAGTGAATATTTACACTTTCTCATCTTTTCACAGTTTAGAAACTTGAAGTTCAGACACTAGATTAAATGAACACCAATAACAGCTGGTATCTCTTCTGTAGAATTTTTGGAATATGTAGGGAGATATCCAATTTCGCCTACAGGAAAACAAGCTAGAATATCAGCAGAGGGAGATGAGGATTGGTCAGATTTGGAATCAGAGTTAGTCAAAGAATGCCAGAGTTTAAAAAGGATACCACTCTGGTTATCAGACTTTGCTATTTTACAACCATAAATTTTCCTCGCTTTTCTAAGTTCGAAATTATATTTTCTAATTGCACGTCTCCAGTTTAATTTGTCCAGATCTAAATGCGATTTTTTCCATTTCTTTTCTAACTTCCTACAGTTTTGTTTTAGGGCTTTGTGAAAAGGTAAAAACCACGGTGCATTCCAAGCATATGAAATGGTTTTAGTAATTATTGGCACCAAAGAGTGATAAACAAGTTCTGTGGAAGATCTCCACTTATGCCAACTCTCATCGATAGAATATTCCCTAGGAGAACAAGGGAGGGATGCTAAAACTTGGGACCAGAAAGATTCTGAATGAATTTTCTTTCTAAAAGTGAGGTTTCTTTCTGCAAGAATTGTGTTGGAATATGTGACATAAAAATAAGGAGTGAAAACTCACCAAAATAATGATTGGTCCAAGGGACTTGCTGCTAGCGAACAGCATCAATGGAAGTCTGTTGAGTGGTATGATCAAAAAAGCTAACAATATCCAGTGAATGACCTTTTTCATGAGTTTGGGGTAAAGGGTGAAGATGAAAAACCCAGTAACTGAAGAAAAAGGATGAAATCAGACCCACACGCAGAGTACATCTGTTTAACCATCCAACACTAAAGGCCTGCCGTTACAAAAGATACCTGAACAGAACACTTGCTTTCCAAACAGGTCAACTGAATGAATGGCTGGGCAATATTATCACACACTCCTCATCCTACCTAAGTTTCAGAAAATTAGTAAAAACAAACTTGTTTAACCAATTTGTAACCTAAGACCTCATCTCTTCAACTCTAACTTACCTCTGTATCCTGCTTACCTGTATTTTGATGATTTTACTTTGTACCTACATTCACTGATTGTCCAGCTCTTCTTCGTTGTAAACCGCCTCAAACTACTATGGCTTTGGCGGTATATAAGAATAAAATTATTATTAAGTCACCTAACACTAGTAATCTATGAAATTTGATTGAAGCATCGTCAATCGTATCCAAAACAGAAGTGGAAGATCTATTCCAAGGAGTTGGGTGTCGTTATAAAAGGAGAATGCCCAAAGGGTGAGGAAAATTCATCCTTAACAGATGCCAGCAAATACTCTAACTCTGGGCTACTAGCCTTTTCAAGTAGTTGAACATTAAAAAATGATTTAAATAATAGCTAGTCTGCCACCCTTTTTATATAAAAAAGGGAGACAAATTTTTTTTCAGGTATATTAGTGAATGAAGACAAAAAAAAAATGGAATTACGAGACCGAAAGAAGGTATGAACTGCTATGTGGAGAGTGATGAGGGCAAAGCAAATGTGCTAAACAAATACTTCTGTTCAGTACTCACAGAAAAAAAAACATGGAGAAGACCATGATTGGATAGCAATGGATACTGCACCGATCACAGAAGAAAGAGTTTATGAACAACTTGAAAAACTGAAGGTGGTCAAAACTATGGGACGGGATGGGATCAGCTATTGAGGGAGCTCTGAAAGGTTCTGGTGGGCCTCAAAGATTTGTTCACTAAATCTTTAGAGATGGGAGAGGTTCCATGGGACTGGAGAACGGATGTGGTCCCTCTTCACAAAAATGGTTGCAGAGATGAAGCAGGAAATTACAGGCAAGTAAACCTCACTTTGGTTATTGGAAAAATAATGGAAATGTTGCCGAAGGAAAGGATAGTGAAATTCTTAAAATCTAATGGATTATAAGATCCAAGGCAACATGGATCTACTAAAAGGTAAATCATGCCAAACAAATCTGATTGAATTCTTTGTGTGACCAGAGAATTGGATTAAGGTCGTGCGCTATATGTAATTTACTTAGATTTCAGCAAAGCCTTTGACACGGTTCCTCATAGGAGGCTCTTAAACAAACTCCATGGGCTGAAGTTAAAGCCCAAAGTGGTGAACTGGATTAGAAGCTGGTTGACAGACAGACAGACATCAGAGGGTGGTGGTTAATGGAATTCGTTTGGAGAAGGGACAGGTGACTAGTGGAGTGCCTCAGGGATCGGTGCTGGGACAGATTCTGTTTAATATGTTTGTGAGCGACATTGCTGAAGGGTTAGAAGGTAAGATTAGCCTTTTTTGCGGATGATACCAAGATTTGTAACAGTGGACACCCTGGAGGGAGTGGAAAACATGAAAAAGGATCTGCAAAAGTTAGAAGAATGGTCTGGCAACTAAAAGTCAATGCGAAGAAGCACAGAGTGATGCATTTGGGGGGCAGAAATTCGAGGGAACCTTATATGCTGGAAGGTGAGAGGCTTATAAGCACTGACGGAGAGAGAGACCTTGAGGTGATTGTGTCTGAGAATCTAAAGATATCTAAACAGTGTGATAAGGCGGTGGCTATAGCCAGAAGGATGCTAGGCTGTATAGAAAGAGGAATAACCAGCAAAAGGATGGTGCTGATGCTCCTGTATAGGTCATTGGTGAGTCCACACTTGGGAGTATTTTCAGTTTTGGAGGCCATATCTGGTGAAGGATATAAAAACACTTGAAAAGGTCTAGAGGAAGGTGATGAAGGTAAGAGGTTTGAACCAAAAGAAGTATGAGAAGAGACTGGAAGACCTAAATATGTATACTCTGGAGGAGAGGAGGGACAGGGGAGATATGATAGACATTTAAATACTTGAAAGGTATTAATATAGAACCAAATCTTTTCCAGAGAAGAGTAAATGGTAAATCTAGAGGGTATAAATTGAGGTTGCAGAGACTCAGAAGCAATATTAGGAAATTCTTTTTCATGGATAGAATGATAAGATGCCTGAAATGCCTTCTCAAGGGAAATGTTGGAGAGGAAAATGGTGATGGAATTCAAAAAAGCATGGGATAAACATAAAAGATCTCTAATTAGAAAACGAAGGATGTAAATTAAAAGAACTAAGGCTAGTATGGGACAGACTTGCATGGTCTGTGTTCCAAATGTGATTTGGTGTAGAATGGGCTGGGGAGGGTATCAATGGGGAACTCCACCAACTTGGAACTTGAGGAGGTTACTGGCCAGACTTATGGTAGATATCCTGCAAACAGGAAGGTTGGATAGGCTGGAGAGAGTACTTGGACAAAAACTTCAGCATTTGGAACCTAGGACAATGCCAGGTGGACTTTATTTTCCAAAAATATCAAAGAGACAAGTTAATTTAATCATTAATTTTTAATGGTTATAACTAATGGGCAGACTGGATGGACCGTTCAGGTCTTTTTCTGTCATCATTTACTATGTGTATGTACCAGGTTCCATGGATGATGTCACCCACAAGCTACAACTAATTTAGAACACTGCTAGTTGGCTAACTCATAATGCGTATAAATTTGACATCACTCCTCCTTTTCTTCATCATATCATCTAGAAAATATTAATGCTTGTTTTCAGTGTTGACATCAGAACTGACATACCTTGTAAGGACATCTCATTCCATATATTCCTACTAGGGTCCTAAGATCAACTAATCAGAACCAAGTAACTATTCCATCATATAGTATAGTATAGAAAAAATATTTGGCAATTGATTTTTTGCATGGCCCCCCAGCTCTGGAACTATCTACCTTTAATGTTAAAATCACAGACATCCCTAGAACACTTTACATTAGAACTAAAAACATTCCTCTTTACAGATGCACATTCATAGCTCTCCTTCAATACCCTTTCCTTTTCCTATTGGTTGGATTTTGAAAGCAGTTTCACCCTTATATTTTAACCCCCCCCTTCTATTCTATTGCAAATTGTAGTTCTACCCCCCCCCCCTATTACTCTCACACTCGTGTACTCAGTGATTCAGGCAAGTTGACCATTCTTTGCTTGCTATAACTCATGTTGATGGTCCAACCAAGTCAAGGTGAGCTTCTGTTCCAAAGGTGGTGGTGGTGGATTTTCACAACCATCATAAATGAACAATCAGTCTTGACCAAAATCACAACTTGCAAAAATCTAATACACTATTTTTCGCAAAATCCTACAGAATGTAATATTAGGTTCTTACCTGTGGTAATCTTCTGTTAGTCCCTTACAGAAACCATACAGCAGTTTGATAATCTTCTCTCTGCATTTACTAAACCCTCTCCCTTTCCCTAGATTGTAAGCCGCTTAGGTCAAAATTAAACTTGAATATCCGTTCTACTTGTCCTTGGAAAACTGAAAGTTCAGATCACAGCTTGCTTATCTTCAAGAACAATACCTCCACTGAACCCTATAAAAAGCAATGCTGAAAACCAAGAGGCTGAAGTGTTTTTTTTTTCCATTCGGCCTGAATTATCACCATTCACCAGCTGGGAATCTTCATTCTTCAGAGTTCTTGCTTGTCTCCTGCCACATCTCTCCAGAAGAAGACCTCACCAGGTTGTATGTCAGCTCTGTTATTGCTAAGGGTAATAATAGCAGACCTAGTTCAGAGTTTTATGTGTGTTCAGTGTAATTATCTAAGAATATGTTTTATTTTCTATTTGCATTTAATCCTAGGGCAGTTGTGTTTTCACATTTGTTACACTTGTATGTGATCAGATCAAAGGGGAATATAAATAATAAATTCAGTATGCTAAATAAAATTCCATCACATGCATTCATGTTCCTCATGTCACTATTCTCCTGTAGGAGACAGTAACACAGCAAGTCCCTCTTGTACGTTTTTATGCCTATAGGTCACATGTCTTTTTGAAATTGCTTCTGTTTACACCAGGGGTGTCCAACCTTTTGACTTCCCTGGGCCGCATTGGCCCAAAAATTTTTTCTGGGGCCGCACAAACACTGATGAGCAAAAAAAAAAGGTTCAGCAGGTCCCAAATTTGCAATCATTAATATAGAAGATGCACATATCTAATAATAAACCTTCATTAAAGGGACACTGTAGAGAGGAACCCAAAAAATCAGTAATACCCTGACTGAGTGATCCTCCACATACACCGCTGACAGTGGGAGCAGCCACAGGCTTCCACATCCACATTCTGATGAGCAGTGATGCGCGCTCCTGGTTCTCCCATTCACTTCTATTACAGCTACGGTGAGCGGGGATGCTGAATCAGCTGTCAGCAGCGCACGTGGAGAATCGTTTAATCATGGTAAATATTACTACTTTTTTGGTCCTCCCACTTTGAGCTTATACACTCCCTCAAAATGAATATCTCCCCTTCTGTAGCTAGTAGGGATCCCCAAGCCTCATCAACTGACAGTCACCTCCTCCCCCTCCAACTTCCCAAGTTCTGCAGCTGGCAGCAATATTGCAGAGCTGCGGCCTTCCCTCCTCCCTGTCCCCTTTTGGTTTTCATGCATGCATGAAAGCAGGGGCAGCTTGAGGATATTGCCATTGGCTGCAAAGCTTGGAGAGTTTGAGTTGCCAGACTGGAGGAAGATGTCTTCAGTTGGCAGGACTTGGGCATCCCCACTAGCTCAAGTATTTATAAATTGCACTCAGGTAGGGAGAAACTTTGGTGCCCATCCACTAATTTTGGGCTCCAGTCCCGCCCCTAAATCAGCTGTATATGACTACGCCACTGAATACAAAAATAATTGTGATGCACATATCCCAAAGTTAACATATTCCAGTTAATATCAAAATAAAACAATTTTTTCTACCTTGTCGTCTGGATGTTTTGTTTTTCCATCATCTTGGTCTGTTTCTCTTTCTGCTTTTTCTCTATCTTCAACTAATTCTCTTTCCAGTGTCTGCTGTCCATTTTTTTCCTCCTCTTCTCTCGTTCCATTTCCTTCTTATGCCTGTCTCCAACATATTGATTTTTCCCTTTCAGCTTTCTTAACTTTTTCTTTTCTGCCTCTGTACACTCAAATCTTGCCTTCTTTCTCATCCTTCTTTTTAAATGTTCAGCTACCACTCAATTCTCCATCTTCTCTCAGTCCCTAGCTCTTTCTTTCCGCCTTTATCTCCATGGTCCAATATTTTGCTCCCTCTTTTCTGTTTTTCTTCTCCCCCCCCCTTGATGCTGAACAATGAAATAGAGAAAAAAAAAAAGAGAGATGCATATCTCTCTGCCTTCCATCCACAGGCCTAACATTTTTCCCTCCCTCCCATCCCCAGATCCAACTTCTCTCTTTCTCTTCCCAACTGTTCTCCCTTCAAGTATCTCTTTCCCTCTTCTTCCACACCACCCCAGGTCCAACTTCTCTCCCTTCAGACCATTGCCCACCATCTCTCTCTCTGTCCTGTTTCTGGTCCCATAAGCTCTCCCCCCACACCCAATCTGGCACTTCTTTTAATACCCTCCTCCCCCCCAAAAAAAAAGTCCAGGAGGCTTCTGCAGCCCAGCATGTTCTCTCTCTGCACCCATACATCTCTACCTCACTCCTCTCCAACCTCTTTATCTCAATTGTACCATCTCTTTCCCTCACTCAGACACCCAATTCTCCCTTTCTATTATCTCCCTCACTGCTGCATCGCTTTCACTCCCTTCATTCTTCCATCTTATAGCTCATGCTCCCCTCTCTTTTCCTTCATTCTAGAAACATAGAAAAATGACGGCAGAAAAGGGCCAAAGCCCATCAAGTCTGCCCACTCTATTGACCCTTCTCTTTGATTTTGCTCACCACCCCCTGCCCTTACCTCATTAGAGATCCCACATGAATATCCCATTTATTTTTGAAATCTGATACGCTGTTGGCCTCAATCACCTGCCATGGGAGTTCATTCCAATGATTGACCACCCTCTCAGTGAAGAAATACTTTCTGGAGTCACCATGAAATTTCCCTCCCCTGATTTTCAGCGGATGCCCTCTGGTGGAAGAAGGTCCTATAAGACGGAAGATATCCTCTTCCACCTCGATACGACCCGTGATATATTTAAATGTCTCGATCATGTCCCCTCTCTCTCTTCGTTCTTCAAGTGAGTACAGCTGCAATTTATTCAGCCTTACTTCATACGGAAGATCTTTGAGCCCCGAGACCATCCTGGTGGCCATCCGCTGAACTGACTCCATTCTCAGCACATCTTTTCGGTAATGTGGTCTCCAGAATTGAACACAATATTCCAAATGAGGTCTCACCATGGATCTGTACAGTGGCATTATGACCTCTGGCATCCTGCTGATAAAACCTCTACGGATACAACCCATCATTTGCCTTGCCTTAGAGGAAGCCTTTTCCACCTGATTGGCAGTTTTCATGTCATCACTAATGATTACTCCTAAATCCCGTTCTTCCGTGGTCCTAACTAAGGTCTCACCATTTAACGTGTAAGTCCTGCACAGATTTCTTTTACCCAGGTGCATCACTTTGCATTTTTTAGCATTGAAGTTAAGCTGCCAAGTCGATGACCATTGTTCTAATAGTAGTAGGTCCTGTGTCATATTGTCAGGCATAGTGCTTTTACCTACTATGTTGCACAGTTTGGCGTCGTCAGCGAACAATGATATTTTTCCTCTGATCCCTTGGGTCATATCACTTATGAATATGTTGAATAGGATTGGACCCAAGACCGAGCCCTGTGGTACTCCACTGGTCACATTCGATGTTTTGGATGGGGTACCATTTACCATCACTCTCTGAAGTCTACCGCTCAGCCAATCCTTAACCCATGCAGCTAGTGTTTCCCCTAATCCCAGCGATTTCAACTTGTTCAATAACCTTCGGTGTGGGACGCTGTCAAAAGCTTTGCTGAAGTCCAAATACACTACGTCCAGGGACTCCCCGGCATCCAGTTGTCTTGTTACCCAGTCGAAGAAGCTAATCAGATTTGATTGGCAGGACCTGCCTTTGGTAAATCCATGTTGATGGGGATCACATAGATCTTCTTCATCCAGGATTGTATCAAGTTTCTGTTTGATCAGTGTTTCCATGAGTTTGCATACTATGGATGTGAGACTTACCCGTCTGTAATTCGCCGTCTCTGTCCTGCAGCCCTTTTTGTGGAGTGGAATAACGTTAGCTGTTTTCCAGTCCAAGGGGACTCTTCCCGTGCTTAGGGAGAGATTGAAGAGCACAGATAATGGTTCCGCCAGGACTTCCCTCAGCTCTCTGAGCACCCTGGGGTGTAGGTTGTCTGGTCCCATGGCTTTGTTTACTTTGAGTCTTGAAAGTTCGCAGTAGACGCTACTGGGTGTAAACTTGAAGTCTTGAAACGGGTCTTTCTGGCTTTCCCTTGTCCGTAAAAGTGGACCGGATCCCGGCTCCTCACAGGTGAAAACCGAGCAGAAGTATTCATTTAGTAGTTCGGCCTTAGTGGAATCCGATTCTGCATAATTCCCGTCCGATTTCCTGAGTCGTTCTATCCCATCTTTGTTTCTTTTCCTGTCACTAATATACCTAAAGACGGATTTATCCCCTTTCTTAATGTTCCGTGCTAGATTCTCCTCTATTCGGAGCTTGGCCTCTCTGACTGCCTTCTTGACAGCTTTAGACCTGTCCTGATAGTCTTCTTTTACCTCCTGCTTTCCTAAATGTTTGTAGGCAATAAATGCTTTTTTCTTCTCCTTAATGAGGTCCAAAATTTCAGTACTGAACCACTGGGGTCTTTTGTTTCTCTGACTTTTGCTGACCGTTTTTGCGTAGCGATTTGTTGCTTCATGCAGGGTGGATTTCAGAGTCGACCACATATTCTCCACATTGTCAGTTTGTGCTTGGTTTTGCAGCTCCCGATGGACAAAATCTCCCATGCGTTCGAAGTCTGTGCCTCTAAAGTTGAGGACTCTCGTCACTGTATTTGATCTAGAGAAACCCCACTTGAGGTTAAGCCATATCATGTTATGGTCGCTAGAGGCCAGCGTATCGCCTACCGATACTTCTGTGACGCTGTCTCCATTGGTGAGTACCAGGTCCAGTATTGCCTGGTTTCTAGTGGGCTCCAGTACCATTTGTTTGAGTCGTGTACCCTTTATGGAGGTTAATATTCTTCTGCTGCCACAGGTAGTCGCAGAGAGTGTGTTCCAATCTGCATTGGGCATGTTGAAGTCCCCAAGCAGAACTGTGTCTCCACGCAAAGTGATGTTCTCTATATCCTTGATCAGTTCTATATCCTTGTCTTCCTGTTGTCTTGGAGGTCTATATACCACACCAAGGTATAGGCATTTTTCGTTCCCTCTGGCCAGGTTCACCCAGAGGGATTCCCCGGAGTATCTAACATCCGTGATTCTAGTAGTCTTGATGTTTTCTTTAATGTATAGTGCTACCCCTCCTCCTAACTTGCCCTCTCTGTCTCGACGAAGCAAGTTGTAACCTGGTATAACCATATCCCACCCGTGCGAGTCCGTGAACCAGGTCTCAGATATTGCCACCACATCTAGGTCTGCGTTCCTTATTTCAGTCTCCAATTCTAGTATTTTGTTGCCCAAACTGTGTGCATTAACATACATAGCCCTCCATACCTTATTGTTGTTAAGTCCCTGTGAAGAGATTCCCTTCTTATTTAGTGTGACTCCCATTTTATCGTGTATAGTATGGGCACTTACCTTGGACTCAGAAGTGTGGTTGTGGCTCGCCACCTCAGGATAGTTTCTTACTGCTCTGGAATGTGAGTGGATACCCTCCCCCAACTTACCTAGTTTAAAGCCCTACGAAGTAGGCGGGCTAGTCGATGTCCGAATACATTTTTACCTCTCCTGGTCAGGTGGAGTCCATTCTGTGTTCTAAGTTCATGCCCCTCCCTCCTTCCATCATTTTTCCTAAGTTTGTGCTCCCTCCCTCTCAAGTCTCCTGCCCTTCTCCCTCCCTTCTGTGCCCTGGGTGTTTACCTTCAGACCGGCTCCCTCCTCACTGCTAGTCATTTTTTGCTGAAAGCCACGGGCAGCGCCTCCCTCTCAAGTTCCAACACACCCTTCTCCCTTCTGTGCCATGGGTGTTCACTGTCTTGCCTGCTCCCTCCTCCATCTTGCTGCAGCGTTCGCTGAAAGCTGCGGGCAACGGCTTCCACGCGCCTCCTGCGGCTGATCTGGAAGCGTTCCCTCTGATGTTGTGACATCAGAGGGAACACTTCCGAGTCAGCTGCAAGAGGCACATAGGATCCACTGCCCGCAACTTTGAGCAAACGCTGCAGCAAGACGATAAACACCCACGGCACAGAAGGGAGAAGGGTGTGTTGAGAGAGAGGCGCTGCCCGTGGCTTTCAGCAAAAAATGACTAGCAGTGAGGAGGGAGCAGGCCTGAAGTAAACACCCGGGGCACAGAAGGGAGGGAGGGAGAAGGGCAGGAGAGTTGAGAGGGAGGGAGCACAAACTTAGGAAAAATGATGGAAGGAAGGAGGGAGGGGCATGAACTTAGAACACATAATGAAGGGAAAAAATAGAGGGGAGCATGAGCCATAAGAGGGGTGGTGAGGGTGGGGATTTTCACAACCATCATAAATGAACAATCAGTCTTGACCAAAACCACAACTTGCAGAAATCTAATACACTATTTTTCGCAAAACCCTGCAGAATGTAAGATTAGGTTCTTACTTTTGGTAATCTTCTCTCTGTTAGTCCCTTACAGAAACCAAACAGAAGAGTTACTTACCATAACAGGTGTTATCCAGAGGCAGCAGGCAGATATTCTGACATATGGGTGATGTCATCCACGGAGCCTGGTAAGGACAGTTTGACAAGTGAACTGTCACTAACTTGAAAAACTTTGCAACTGCCTGCACTACACGAGTGCCTTCCCGCCCGATGCCAGCTCGAGCTCCTAAGTTTTGTAGGCAGCTAAGAAGCCAACCAGGGGAAGTAACGCCTATTTTCTGCAGAAATGAGACACATTGCCTTATACCCTCTATTGAAAAAAGCTGACTTAAACCCCTCCACACCATCCAGCTATTGCCCAATAGCTAATATTCCTCTCCTGACCAAGATGCTGGAGTCCATCATAGCCACCCAACTCATCCTATCTGGAGAGATTCTCCATTCTCCTACCCTACCAACATGGCTTCAGACCCAACTTCAGCACCGAATCCCTTTTGGCCTCATTAATTTCAAAGGTCCAACAACTTCACTCTTGCAACAAGTTCGCTGTCCTTCTTCAATTCAACCTTTCTGCAGCTTTCGACATTGAGACCTTTAAGTATATCACGGGGCGTATAGAGGTGAAAGATGATATCTTCAGTCTTACAGGGCCCTCGGTAACCAGAGGACACTCGCTGAAAATCAGGGGAGGGAAATTTCAAGGTGATGCTAGGAAGTACTTCTTCACCGAAAGGGTGGTCGATCATTGGAACGAGCTGCCTCAGCGGGTGATTGAGGCCAGCAGCGTGTCAGATTTTAAGAGAAAATGGGATATTCATGTGGGATCTATAGGGGAGTAAGAATCGGGGAGTGGGTCATTGGTATGGGCAGACTCGATGGGCTATGGCCCTTTTCTGCCGTCAATTTCTATGTTTCTATCATGACATAATAATTCTCCAACTTTCTGAAATTGGCATAAACTCCACAGTCTCAGATTGGTTCTCAAAATTCTTACGTTCCCGCTCCTACTTCGTTAACATGAATGGCACCTCATCCTCCCCTTGGAAACCGATTTGCGGAGTTCCTCAGGGTTCACCTCTATCCCTGATTCTTTTCAATGTTTATATGTCCTCCCTGAAACTCCTCCAACTATCCCCCTTGGAGACACTTTACACCTACGCCAACGACATCTTTGTCCTCCTCGAGACCGACTCTAACCTCACCAACCTCTCTGATAACATTTCTTCTTGTATAACGAATCTCCAATCCTGGGCTCACACCGTTCAAATGAAACTAAACGAGACCAAAACAAAACTACTTTGGCTCGGTCCAAAATTAGATCAGCTACCCACCCTCATCCCACTATCCTCTGGCACCAAACTGCAGCTTGAGCACTCAAGCAAAGTTCTGGGAATCATCATTGACTCTACACTGTCTTTCAACAATCACCTCAACTCCTTGGTAAAAAAATGCTTTTTTAATCTTCACATGTTAAGGAAAGTAAGATCCTGCTTCCACCAACAACACTTTGCTGTCCTCGTTCAATCCATTATTCTATCCAGACTGGATTACTGCATCTCCATCTACTTAAGCCTAACAAAGAAAAGTCTTCTCAGACTTCAGCGGATTCAGAACACCGTATTTGCTCTACAACAAGACAATTATAATAAGTTTAAAAAGATTTGGGGGCCATTGACGATTTATTCTGATGATCAGACATCTTAAACACCTAAATATTGGACAAGATAAGGGGGGTGGTATTATGAAGGATAATAATTGATAATTGTTATTTATTAGTATATGGGTGGGAGGGGTGGGCTTCTTATATAATTATCTATTTGGAATATTACAAATAAGAATGTCAAGTGATTAATTAAGATATTTATGAATGATTGTTGTACACTTGTAGTAATTTTGAAAATGAATAAAGATTTAAAAAAAAAAGAACACCGCGGCTAAACTAATCTTCGCAAAAAACAAATTTGACCGCGTCTCCCCGCTTCTGTCTAAGCTTCACTGGCTCCCAGTTATCCTCAGGGTTCACTACAAATGCGCCTGTCTAGCCTTCAAATCTCTACACGGCATCCTTCCTCCCCTTTTTCCACTATCTTGGCTCTCCCCGAATCCTAACTCCACCAGTTCCACTCAAAAATTCAAACTATCCTTCCCCTCTTTAAAAGGCATATCCCATAAAGGAAAACTTGGGACATCCCTCCGCTTCAGGATCACCAATCTGTGTAACAGCTTTACTGCCCCTCTTCGGAGTTCGACCTCCCTCCAACGCTTCCGAAAACATTTGAAAACTTGGCTGTTCTCTAAAATGTAACTACTCCCTCCCTCTCCATTATACTAAGTCCCCTCTTTCTTTCTTTTTTTACTAAGCCCTTCTTCTTTCCATTGGAGTTCCTTTCTATATTAATTCCTGTAAACCGTATCGAGCTCCACTTCTGTGGAGATGATGCGGTATACAAATTTAAGGTTTAGTTTAGTTTAACTGCTTTATCTTAGGACTAGCAGGCAGCATATTCTCACATATGGGATTCCCTAGCTTACTGTAATGGGATGGAGAGAGAGTTGGCCAGATAAGAGAATAAAAGTTATAATACTGCTTGGCCAAAGTAACCATCGCGTCTGAAAATAATTCCAGAGAATAGAGGTGAATGTGTGAACTGAGAACCAAGTAGCTGCTTTGTAATGTAAGTGGAACGTAAGAAAGCAACTAAAGCTGCATAGCCTGGATCCCATGGATCCCTGGATCTCCGAATTAAAGCCCAGCCCGAGCATAGCAAAAAAGAAATACAGGCCACAAGCCATTTGGTGGTGGACTGGCTCAGCTCGTTTGTATGAAATGAGGTGAACAGTTGAAGCGATACTTTATAAGACTGAGACCTTTGTAAGTAACAAGCTAGGCCCAATTACAGTAGAAGGTATGAAGAACTGACTGGCAGAATGAGAAATAGATTTCAGAAAAAAAAAACAACAACCTGTTGACATAATGAATTGATGGAAATGAAAATCTGAGACTACCCCTGGAAAAGTACAGAGGCATCTTTGGTAAAAAAACTGAAAAAGGTATGAAACTGTTGCAGGAGTAAGTCAGAAGTGGTGGAGATAAAAAGAAAATTCCACTTCCTAACAGCAAAGAGACACTACAGAGTCGTCTCTACCTTCAGCGCTTGTGCTGGCCTCCCTGCAGGAAAGTCCAAAAACAAATCTGGAGGGAGGCAAAAGAAGTCCAGCTTGTATCCCCCTCCTGTATGATGTCCAGCACCCATTAGTCTGAACTTAAGAGATCTGTTTCTATTCCAACATGAGGAGGCACAGCAGAGGTCCTGGTGTCACTGGAACTTCATAGATGTGGTGCTGATGTAAGAACCTCAATGTTGTTATAGCGTTGCTTGTTGCTCTAGGAATACCTTTGGCCAGATGAGCCTGATTAGTTCTGGCAAAACATGTGAGAGGTGCGAAAATTACTATGACCCCCTCCTGGGGCCCAACGGGGCCTGTTATCTGGGAGGGATTTAGGACGGTAGTCCACAACACTGGCCATAAGTTTGTCCAACCTTTTGCCAAAAAGCATTTGACCTTTAAAATGAGTCTGCCGACAGTTACCTTAGAGGCCGAGTCACCAGCCCAGTGGCGAATCCAGAGCATTCTGCAAGCTGAGACAGCAAAGCTGAAACTTTCCCTAGGACCCTAATGAGGTCCCAAGGCATCAGCGACATCATCCACCCCCTCAAGCACCGGCTGGGGGCAGCCATCTTCCTCCTTAAAAGGATCTTGACGCAACCTTGTATGGCAAGTATGTGCTGCAAAGGAGGCAGCGGCTGCAATCTTTAATACTTGAAGAAGCCACTTCAAAAAGCTTCTTTAAAACCAAGTCCAGCCGGCAGTCCTGAGAATCTTTCAGCATCACTCTGCCTTCACTCAGAAGAGCAGCACACTTGGTCACCAAAGTCACCGTCGAATCCTTCAGCTGCTCAAAAAGATGCTGAGAATCCAGCGCCATAGGATAAAGCTTAGTCATGGTCTTAGTCAGCTTAAAGGAACTTTCAGGAGTCTCTCACTGCTCAGTAACCAGAGATCTGGATACAAGGGAAAAAAAGGATGTCAGGGTATTAGAACAACTCATGACAGTACATTCAGATGTGGTGGGCTAATCCTCGAAGTTTAGTTCTTTTATGGTGTCCACTATAAAAAGGTGGACAGAAGGGTCATCACCCCCATCAGGGCTCTCTGAGACCACTTAGCTAATGGTGCCATAAAATGTATCTTGAATTTTATAGCCGTGGCAGAATTATTGACATCTTATCCTCACGACTCCTGTTGTGCTGTGCTCTTTTCAATGGTGAGGCGGCCTTGGGCTTTTTTTCTTCAGAGACCAAAATAAAAACACAAAAAAATTGGCGATTTAGGGGTTTGAGACCCAACCCCTATCCCTGGAAAGCACTAAAAACCACTTTTTCAGACCCCCCCTTAATTCTCCCCTAGGAAGTAATGGAGCTGTACTTACAGTCTCCAAAGGGCCTGCCTGTCAGCTCTGTGCAACTAAAACAAAGGGAAAGGGAAAGAAACTTCTGTCTCAGATTTTTCTGCCAACAGTCCAATCTTCAGGATCTTTGGGTTGCTGGTTGGACAGACCCTGACCGAGACATCCGCCCCCACGGAACCTCCACATGCAACCAGGGATGTGAAAAACACAGCCTGCTCCCTGATACCCCAAGGGCCATTACTCAAAGTGCAAACAGTCCGCAATTAGAGGTTAGCATGCTCCCAGGGGGATGGACTCTTGAGCTCTGAAGCCAGCACAAAGCAAGCTGGCTTCACAAGTCCATCTGTAGCTTGCCCTGTGGAGTAGTAGACTGGTTCTGCGGAATTGCATCCTTTCCTAGGCAGAAAACCCCTCCAAAAGGGTCTCAAGGCACCAAAGCCACCTAAAAAGCGAGAAACTTTAACAAAAAAAGAAAAAGATGCAGAGCAGTTCAGAAAGACTTCTGCACGGTTCACTTGCAGAAATGAAAAACTACAGGGGGCTCTGCATTCTGCAGCTAAGTGGGAAGAGCAGTGCAGAGAAAAGTGTGGATTTCTACAAGACCCGGGCTTGCGGGAATGGATTCCAGAAGGGATATAACAAAAAAAAGTTTTTAGGTGCAGCTTTGGCACCTAAGCTGAAATAAAAACTTACATTCAGTCAACCTCTATTGATCATAAGAGTGCTAAGAAGATATGTAACATCTCACATTTTTCTGGAAAGTTGGTATCCTTTGAAAAAGAGTACTCCAAAGCAAGTAAAATAACACTGCATAAACTATAGTGCTTTTTTCTGTTTTACACAAACTGAACCTTAGGTCAAACAATTGATAAAACTGACATAATTGTGATTTATTAACATGAATTAAAATGCCCAACCAGTGCTGCAAATGTGACAGTATATTTTAAAAAAAGTAAGACCATATACTGTACTACTTCCACAAGGATCATACACATATCCGCAAAAGGAACTTGTCATATGTACAGTGCTATACCAAATGAGATGGAAGCATTATCCAATTTTTACACGCAAAATACAGTATTTACAAAAGACAATAGAAACAATCTATACATTAAATTACAGCTTCTGTAAATAACAAAAAACAATGTATCACGCAAAAAAACTATAAAAATATGTACTGCGCTGCCTTTTATCTATATGCACATAAAGCACTGTTGACAGAAAATGAAAAGCCTGTTAGTGCCATTGCTCAGTTGTGTACTTTTAATTACATATGTATAAAAAGTAACAGAAAACATTCACTAAATGTATTTCTAACTGTGTCACTAAAATTTGAAGATTCTGCAGCATTAACTATACTGCCAGAAAAACTGCTGGAATGTTCATTTACAGAATAAAAGTAAATACTAATACTGACTTAAACAGTACATATAGTTTCAGGACTTTTAAAAAATAAAAAAATGAAGAAAAATACAATGAAAGCACTGGTGTCTGCTTTTATACAAAGTTTCATGTACAAGCTTTAAAAAGTACCTGCCACAGGTACATATAAAATATACAGTTTTATTTTACACTTTTTAAAAATGTTTGGGTGCAAGTAAGCTATTTTAATGCCATCCTGAACCATGGTAATTGTTTTGGAAAGCTGGGGGCACCTGTGGTCTGTGAATTGAAATCTGACCAGGAACTGATGCCTGCTGAGGTCCTTGAACCACATGTGGAAGGGTTACAGACCCAGGATGGGGACAGAAGGCTGCAGCTGTAGGAATACTGTTTGGTCCTTGAGGCTGGACATGTGGACCCTGGCCTGGTAGTGGGTGAGGGGGTCCTGTTCCAGCAGGCTGATGTTGAGGCCCAGGTCCTATGGTAGTATGATGTGGGGCTTGTGAGGGGTATGAAGTTATACCCTGATGAGCACCTGAAGGGAAAATGGGGGGTCCTTGATGAGATGGGAGGTGCAGTCCTTGGGCTGATGCTTGATGGTGACCAGAACCTAAAACAGTTGAAGCTGGCGGAGGTGGTGGCGGTGGAGGTGGAGCTGTATTTACTACATGCTGGTGTTGAGCTTGCAGACCTTGGTGTCCAGTTGTAGGATGATGATGGGGATGCAGAGGTATGGGCCCAGGTGGAGGTGGTGGTGGTGGTGGTAAATGGTGTCCAGTACTCTGATTATGAAGATGAGATGTAAGTGTTACTGGTACAGCATGAACAGGGCCTGTTATATGTACTACAGCATGTTGTTGATGAGATCCTGGAGCAGGTGGGGGAGGTGGTGGTGGAGGAGGAGGAGCCACAGATGTTGAAGATGAAAGGTGAATATTAGGATTCTGAGAAGCCAAGTAATGCCCTGCTGATATATGATGTCCAGGAACTGCTGGCTGACCTGTGGTGCCAGGAAGTGCTTGATTTGGTCCAGATGTAAACACAGTTTGCTGTGGTATGCTACTTTTTAACTGACTATAACTCTGAAAATTCCCAGAAGGCTGCTGGTTTTGATAATAAGTACAAGTAGTAGAAGGTGGTGGGGGTGGAGGTGGTAGAGCACTACTGTTTAAATTTTGTTGGTTAAATTGACTGTAAGATACTGAAGACTGTCCTGAAGTCACTTGGGGAAATAACTGTCCAGCAGTCTGCTGCTGCGTACTAGGTTGAAGGGTAGGTGCAGTTGGGTAGAAATTTCTATGAGGGTCTCTATGAGGTGTTCCAACTTGAGGTGATGGTGGATGATGAGGCCTGTAAGGAGATCCCAACTGCTGCGAGTGAGGCTTTGGTGAAAGATAGCCATGCTGTACAGGTGTATGAGGAGTAGATGCCTTTGGAGGATGCTCTAGATGAGGTGAAGGGGGGCAATGCAACATCAAAGGTGTATGAGGCAGTTTCTGTGAATGTGAATGACACACATGAGATTTTGAAAGGGTCTGGACACTATTTGTTGCTGCTTTTTGCTGTATGTCCAATTTTGAATGATTTGCAATCTCAGCTTCTGTTACATTAACTCCAGTCTCCAAATGCACATCTGATTTTGTAGACATTTTCCCAAGCAATGGAGCAAGAACTGGTGAACAAGGCTGCAGTGAAAGAGACAAGAATGAATACATTACACCAGGGGTGCCCACACTTTTTGGGCTTGCGAGCTACTTTTAAAATGACCAAGTCAAAATGATCTACCAACAATAAAATTTAAAAAAAACACAACGCACACTGTACGCATAGAAAATGTTAATTATCATTCCTATTCCAGGGTTTTTCAAAGAGGTCAAAGCAGATGAATCTATGCACTATCACCTCAGTAACAACCATACAAAAATAGACAAATATACCCCCCTCCCTTTTTACTAAACCACGATAGCAGTTTTTAGAGCGCAGGGAGCTGCGCTGAATGCCCAGCGCTGCTCATGACGCTCATAGGCTCCCTGCGCTAAAAAAACTCTATTGCGGTTTAGTAAAAGGGGACCTTAGTGTAAAATATAGACAGCAGATATAAATTGAGACACATTTCGATCACTAAATTTAAAATAAAATCATTTTTCCTACCTTGTCTGGTGATTTCATGAGTCTCTGGTTGCACTTTCTTCTTCTGACTGTGCATCCAGTCTTTCTTCCCTTCTTTCAGCCTGTATGCTTCCTCTCCTCCACACCTCATTCCCTCCCCCAACTTTTCCTTCCTCTCTCCCTGCCCTTTCTTTCTCTCTGCCTCCCTTTCCTTTTTTTCTGTTTCTCTTCTTTCCTTCTGTCTCCCTGCCTGCCCTTTTTCTTTCTTTCTTTCTCCCTGCCCTCCCCCAAGACACTGCCACTGCCATCGGGGACCAGGACCCAAACCGCCACCAATAACACGCCCAAAAGCCGCCGCCGCCCCAACCTCTCCCTGCTTCGGCCGACCAGCATCGCAAGGAACTGTTGGGGGAAATGCTGCCGGGTCCTGCCTTCGCGGAAACAGAAAGTAGGCAGGACCCGGCAGCAAGAAGAGGAAATGCTTCACTAACCTGTCTCCCGCCTTAGCCCGTAGCGAACGCTTGCTTCAGGGCTCTCAACATGTGCGTGCAGGCTTCCCTTCTCCCCCCTCCCCCTCCCCCTCCCCGGGCATAACTTCCGGTTTCGGAGGGAAGAGAAGAGAAGCCTGCACGCACACGTTAGAGCCCGGAGCATAAGTTCGCTAGGGGCTGAAATCTCCAAGCCGGTTTTTTGGTTTTTTTTTTTTAATGTTCAGCAGCGGCAGATGACAGCTGGGCGAACCGCCCAGCTAAAAGGCCCTAGGGAGAACACTGGAGAGGAAGGCTGATCGGCCCGTAGATCAGGACGGCAACACGAGTGCGATCGACTCGAGTTGCCTTCCTGAGCTACTGGTCGATCGCGATCGACGCGTTGGGCACCCCTGCATTACACAGAAGTTATTTTCTAATTGGCCTCTCAAAGTCTGCTTCACTTGCACTGGCCTCTCTTTCTAAATCTGTTTTCACAACTACCCCCCTCCCACCTTGCTGTGAATTTAGCTGTGTTAAAAGCATCAAGAATTGCCCCTATTACATTGCTTCACCCTATGTGCCATCTGGCAAACTCTGTTCATCACGAAAATACTCTCATCTGAACCCTTCTTCTTTATAGCTAACTTGGGATTTAGGGGTCCCTTTACTAATCGATTTAGCAGGCACTAAATGCTTAGAAACCCATAGGCATAAAATGGGTTCCTTAGTATTTAGCACATGCTAATCAGCGTTAGAGAGCTGCACGGGAACGGGGACGACGGGAATCCCGCGGGTTCCCCCTTCAGGTCATAGGGATCCCGTGGGGACGCCCCTAGGGTTGCGGGGTTCCTGCAATGTTGGATGTACTCATGAGGCTCGTCTTCTCCCTACTTGCCCTGCCGCAGCACACAGACGATCAGAAGTCTTCCACCATGTCAGCGCTGACGTCAAGAAGACTTCTGGTCGGCTGCGGCAGGGCAGGTAGGGAAAGGCAGTGGCATACCAAGGAGGACGGGGAGGGCAGTCCGCCCCGGGTGCAGCCTTAGGAGGGCGGTGCACAGCCAGCCAGGTCCCCTTACCTTTGTAGCGCTTCCCCCGACTGACCGACAACAGGCCCGGTCCGACAAATCTCCCTGCCCTGTAGCCGCGAATCTAAATTATCTTCTTACAGCAGCTTCAATACTCCAGCTGCTGTAAGAAGGTAATTTAGATTCGCGGCTACAGGGCAGGGAGATTTGTCGGACCGGGCCTGTTCTGTTGTCGAGCAGGCGGGGAAGCTCCACGAAGGTAAGGGGCAGGGAGAGAGAAAGGGAGGAAAGGTGGAGTGGAGAGGAAAAGACGCTTAAGGGAAATGGGTAAAACTGAGGGGGGAGAAGGACGCTGAAAGCACTGGGGAAGACAAAGGGGTGGAGAAGGACGCTGAAAGCACATGGGGAAGACGGGGGGGAGAAGGACGCTGAAAGGACATGGGGAAGATGGGGGGGTGAAGGACGCTGAAAGGACATGGGGAAGACAGAGGGGGAGAAGGGCGCTGACAGGACATGGGGAAGATGGGGGGAGAAGGATGCTGAAAGGAAATGGGGAAGAGAGAGTGGGGAGAAGACGCTGGCAGGGAAGAATACAGAGATGCCAGACTATGGGGGGATCGGAGGGAAGAAAATGGGTGCCAGACCAATTTGGAAGGGGAGAGAAAGGGAGAGGCACAGTAACAGAGCAAATGGAAGATGCAGAGAGAAGAGAGATAGTGGATGGAAGGAATTGAATGAGAATATCCAAAAAATCAAGAAAAGGATGCCCAAAATAAATCACAAAAAATTGCACCCTCCAAAATACAGGACAAAAAAGTCACCTTTCTTTACAAAAAGGGAGAAAAGACCTCAGTGTCTAATAGGGGCTCTTTAAGCTTCCCATATAGACAGGCTAGTTTTAAACAGAATTTAATCATAGCAGACACATCCATGGTCAGAAAAACTCCCAATTAGTAAGTGAACCTCTATTCTAATTTTCTAATAGTTTTATATATTTTCTTATAGTTTTATATATTTTTTTAAACTTTTCTTCAAACAACAATTGTCAAAAATAGAAGTCACTTATCTGAGCACTTATTTGAGCGGGTGTGTGATCGCTCAAATCCCTGACGAAGCATTTTGTTGCGAAACAGGGGCCCCTGTTGGATATTTTGGAAGAATGTTTTGACTGATAGCTTTTTTCCATAGAGCAGTTTTCCTGCTTGCTTTACTCCAAGACTACACCTGAATATCGAAGTGCTCAGATAAGTGACTTCTATTTTTGACAATTGTTGTTTGAAGAAAAGTTTAAAAAAATATATAAAACTATAAGAAAATATATAAAACTATTAGAAAATTAGAATAGAGGTTCACTTACTAATTGGGAGTTTTTCTGACCAAGGATGTGTCTGCTAGGATTAAATTCTGTTTAAAACTAGCCTGTCTATATGGGAAGCTTAAAGAGCCCCTATTAGTCACTGAGGTCTTTTCTCCCTTTTTGTAAAGAAAGGTGACTTTTTTGTCCTGTATTTTGGAGGGTGCAATTTTTTGTGAGGAATTGAATGAGAACATGAGGAAAGCAGAAACCAGGCAACAAAGGTAGGAAAAAAATTCTATTTCTTTTTTTTTTTTTTTTTTTTTGCTTCAGGATAAAGTAGTATATTAGTTGTGTTGATAAAAATTTATAAACATTAGAGGCTCTGGTAGAAACCCGTTTACAAAGTATGTATTATTTCCAATTAATATTTCCAAATTAATAAAGTCTTTTTGCTTATTTGTAAATGGGTTTCTACCAGAGCCTTTAATTCAGTAGCATAATTAAATGAAATAACTATTTCTGAAGTTTATAGGGACGGGCGGGGACGGAGGGGATTCCTCACGGAGACGGGTGGGGATGGAGGGATTCCTCACGGGGACGGGTGGGACTTTGGCGGGGACGGGTGGGATTTATGTCCCCGCGCAACTCTCTAATCAGCGTGCTCTAAATCAGTTAATGCACCTTAGTAAAAGGACCCCTTTGTCCGTTGTTTGTTTGTTTTTTTGCCAAGCTGCATTGTATGCTTGAAATAACCTTGATGATCTGACATATCTTGCTCTCTCTGGCCATATTCAGTTCCTAAAACTCACCTTTTAGTTCTTAAACCTGGCTGTCCTTATTCATAGCCTTGTTGATTTTAACCATGTTTCTTGCCTAATCCATAAGCTTTACAGAGCATAGACCATCCTTTATATGCATAACTACAGTACAAAAAAGCAGAGATGATCAGGATGATCAAGCTGGCAACTAAACTTTAACTGAAGTCCAATATACATCGGATGGAAACAAAAGCTGGCAGGGCCTAATGATTAGTGCAGTGGACTGAGATCCTGGGGAACTGGGTTTGATTCCCACTGTAGCTCCTTGTGACCCTGGCCAAGTCACTTATCTCTCCATTGCCCCAGGTACAAAAAAATGTGGAGGGGCAAAATCAAACAAACATCTAAGTCCATTTTGGGCCTACGCTAGTCGCCCCAAATCATCTACTTCTACGTCCAGCTGTTTGATTGTCCACACCACTAGTACGTTTATATTTACACTACATCGTCCAAAAAATCAAGTCCCAAACACCTAGAACAAGACCTTTTGGATGTGGGAGGGGCTAGCAAAGTGATGGACTGGCCCCAGACATGGCAACAGAGTAGTAGGGCACCTCACAGGGCACTGCTTGCCCTGGATCGGTAGCATGGAATTTTTCTACTCCTTGGGTTTTGGCCAGGTACTAGGGACTTGGATTGGACACTGTGAGAACGGGTTACTGGGCTTTAAGGACCACTGGTCTGACCCAGTAAGGCTGTTCTTATATTCACAAAAAGTGTGCCAAATAAACATCTCATCACTATTGTCTCTGTATCATGGCCTTTTGGAAATCAATTTGGTCTCAAATAAATTGTTTATTGGAAAACCATGTAGCATTATCATATGATACAATTCTGTTCGGTATGAGAACAAAAAGTCAAATTTCATCAAGTAATAATAAATATTTATTGATTATGACAGGAGTCGCCATACAACATATCATCAGTAATTGGAAAAATTACAATAGACTTAACTATACATTCTGGTGGAATTCGTTATGCCACATTTATAAAATGGAAAGAATAATTGCCATACTAAAAGGGAATCATAATAATTTTTAAAAGATTTGGGGGGGCCATTGACAAATTATTGTAATGATTAGACATAATTTTCCACTGAAAGTACATTTATACGTAGGGGGGAGGGGGGATGGTATAAAGTTCTTTTAAAGGTTTAATCAATAGATAAGAATACAATATTTATATGATATTTTTGATTAAAATATTTTTGGGAAGGGTGGGTGGAGAGGGAATAAATTTATATATTAAAGATGACAATTGAACGAATTTCAAGTGATGTGTAAAAGTTTTAAATGATGTAATATTCTGTACTTGATGTAAAATGAAAAAATGAATAAAGAATTTGAAAAAACAAAACAAAAAAAAATCTCACCACAACTCCCTTGCAGGTCATGGTGAGCCCCCCCCCCCAAAAAAAAAAAAAAACAACAACAAACAAACAAACCAAAAACCTCCTATACCCACCTGTCTACAACCCCGATAGCCCTTATGGCTGCAGGTGTCACCTATATTGCAGTAGAGTAGGGTTTGGTGTTTTTTTTTTGGTGGACTTGCATTTTCCACCATAAATGTAGTGATTAGAGTAGCTTATGGACATGGGTCGAACCTTCTATGGTTACCAGTCTCCCCCCCCCACTCCCCAGACTATGTAAGCCACCTCTGTGCAGCTCTACTAGGCTTTCCTATGCAAGGTGCTGATATTCTGGAGGCAGGTAAGGGGTGTTTTTGAAGGAATGGTTAGGGTGGGATGTGGACCATCCTAAACTTAGTCGTACTGCAAGGATAATCTAAAGTCTGCCGAGACTGCCTAGATAGAACTTATACGTTGTGACTTAGGTGATCTAAAATCAGGTCTAAGTGCCCAGAAGGTATCCAAAGTGACCAGATAGCCACTGCAGACACAAAGTACAACCCCCACCATACTCTACCAGTGATCCCCCCCACACTGCCATAAAAATCGGAATAAAAACATACATTCAGCTCTGGGCGCACAGCAGGATTCAAAGGCCTAAAAAGTCGCTGGATACGTCTAAAAAATCCATTTCGATTATCAGAACTTGGACGTCCTGTCTTTTAGGTCGTCCAAGTGCCGATCTGGGTGGGTTATTAGATGTATTTTTCTTTCCATTATGAGCCCCTTAGATTGTGAGTCTACTAGACACAGAAAAAGTACCTGCATATAATGTATACAGCACTGTATATATCTAGTAGCGCTACATATATGATTAGTAGTACATAAGAACATAAGCATCTCCTCTACTGAGTCAGACCACAGGTCCATCATGCCCAGCAGTCCGCTCATGCATCGGCCCCCTAGGTCAATGACCTGTAAGTTATCTATTGCTCTAAAGCATTTTGTATTGCATAGTAAACCTCTATTTGTACCCCTCAATCCCCTTTTCCTTCAGGAACTTGTCCAGTCCCATTTTGAAACCCACAATTGCACTTTGTTCTACCACTTCCTCTGGAAGCGGATTCCAGGTGTCCACCACCCTCTGAGTGAAGAAGAACTTTCTGGCATTTGTTCTGAATCTGTCTCCCTTCAACTTTTCCGAGTGCCCTCTAGTTTTCTTTTCCCCAGCCAGTTTGAAGAATCTGTCCCTCTCTACTTTCTCTATACCAGTGGTTTTTAACCTTGTTGGAGGTACTGAACCCCACCAGTTTCATATGCGTGTTCACCGAACCCTTCTTTATTGGAAAAATAAAATATGATTTTTACAAATTCAAAACAGGTATACAGTGAGGGAAAAAATAATATCAATTTTGAAAACAAAAAAGTTCTCCTATATTTCGAATAATAATAACATAATAATGAAATTTACTGCAAATCAGTGTGACTTCTGCTGTTGCCTCTCAGAGACCAGTTCAGAAATGCGCGGCTTTACCTTGGCAAGTGCCACTCTCATGTCATTTTCGCAACAAAGTCTGTTCCTTTTCTTCGTTTTTATGTCCAGCATCCTCGAAAAGGATTGCTCGCAAAGATATGTTGTAACAAACGGTATGAAAATTTCCAGAGCTTTCTTAGCAATAACAGGGTACATTACCAATTGTTGACACCAAAACGTTGAGAGCGTTGTTGTTCTGAAGAGTTGCTGTTGAACCTGGCTCTGCTGAATTTCAATGATTTCATCGAGGTATTCATCATTGACATCTGTTGTCTCAACACTAAACGTGAACGACTGGATATGACTCTCTTGTAGGGAAGTATCCGTCGAGAGACTTTGCAAGCTCATTTAAGTGCGTGGCAATAGTTTGCTTCAGTTCCGCGGGTACAGAAATGTCTCCGATTCCAGATATATCTTTGATCTTACTTACACAGTTGTCTAGCAGGGGAAAGTTTGCGAAGTTATCATTTTCTGTTCGTCGTTTCCATAATGGTAGCTTTTTTTGAAAAGCTTTCAGGTTTTCTTCCGCTTCGATGATGTTGACTCCACCACCCTGCATCTGCTTATTGAGATGATTGAGAGCTTCAAAGATATCAGCCATGTACGCTAAAATGAGAATGAACTCAGAATTTTTGAAGCAATCTGCATGACAATGTTGCTTCTCTTGCAAAAACAGAGCTAATTCCACACGCATGGCAAAAACACGATTCAGCACCTGTCCCCGGGATAACCACCGAACGTTAGAATGGTACAGAAGTACCTCGAATTCAGATCCCATTTCTTTACACAGCTCCTTGAAGATGCGGTGCTTCAGAGCATTATTTCGCACATAGTTCACGCATTCCACAACAATTTTTAAAACTTCTGCCAGTTTTGGAGGCAAGGTTTTTGTTGCCAACGCATGCCTGTGCAGAATGCAATGCATAACAATGATGTGTGGTGCATCGGCATTCACTAGCGCACCAAAACCGGACTTTCTTCCGAGCATGGCTGGAGCTCCGTCCGAACAAACTGCAGAAACCATATCCCACGAAAGATTGCTGTCTTTGAAGAAGTCATCCACAAGTTTCTTCACATCAGTTGCCTTAGTTGTTGTTGTAAGAGGCTTACAAAATAAAAAATCTTCCTTTATCACGTCGTCTTTCACATAGCGCACGAATACTGCAAGCTGGCTTAGATTGGAAATGTCTGTGGTCTCGTCGAGTTGAAGGCTGAATTTTGCCGGGCTTGAAATCAGATCTGCAACTACTTGAACAGGCAGAGTAGCCTTTTCATCGAATCTTGCTCTCTTCACCTTGAATTCAGCGAGCGTTGTGTTCTTGTATTTTCCATCTCCATGCAGCTTAAGGAAGTGTTCCCTTAGTTTTGCCGGAGCTAGACTAGAATTACTCAACTTGGCATTACAAATCATGCAATTAGGACACTGACTCCCATCACGTTCCGTTATACATGTGAATCCATATTGTACATATTTGTCCGACCACTTTCGTATTTTGCTCGACATAGTTAGTAAGGGATTAAAATATTAAGATAGGTATCACACGACGTACCATCACAACAGTTACAATTCGATTACTGTGCGCATCAAATCCCCTGCAGCACAGATAGGCCAAGCGATGTTGCGTGATCATCTGCAGCCAATTATGGACAAGCGGGGCGTATCATCACGAATCATAAGCGCTTCGGTCATGTTCAATCATCTATCAGTTAAATCACAAATTTTGATCAGGAATTTATTGATGTATATAAGGCATTAGTTACAGATTGATAGATCAAGAAACCGAGTACACGATCAGTCTTGATCAAAATCACTGAAAAACTGATAGATGATTGAACGTGACCGAAGCGCTATATGAGTCGGAGATGTGTTTTGACCTCCGCCGAACCCGCGAGACTGACTCACCGAACCCCTGGGGTTCGGTCGAACCCATTTAAGAACCACTGCTCTATACCCTTCATGATCTTGTAAGTTTCTATCATATCCCCTCTAAGTCTCCGCTTTTCTAGGGAGAAGAGCCCCAGCTTCTCTAAGCTCTCAGCATACGAAAGGTTCTCCATGCCCTTTATCATTTATGTTGCTCTTCTCTGGACCCTCTCAAGTACCGCCATATCCTTCTTAAGATACAGCGACCAATATTGAACGCAGTACTCCAGATGCGGTCTCACCATCGCCCTATACAGCGGGAGGATAACTTCCTTGCTTCTGGGAGTGATACCTTTTTTGATAATGCCCAACATTCTGTTCGCCTTTTTTGAGGCTGCGGCGCATTATGCCGCTGGTTTCATTGTTCTATCTACAATAACCCCCAAGTCTCTTTCTAGGTTGCCTTCCCCCAATCATATCCCCCCCATCGTGTAATTGTACATCAGGTTTCCTTTTCCCATGTGCATGACTTTACATTTCTCCACAATGAAGCTCATCTGCCATTTATTTGCCCACTCACTCAGTTTGTTCAAGTCCCTTTGAAGTTCTCTACATTCCTCAACAGTTCTAACCTTACCAGAGAGTTTTGTGTCGTCCGCAAATTTTATAATTTCACACTTCATCTCTGCTTCCAGGTCATTAATAAATATATTGAACAGCAGCGGTCCCAGCACTGACCCCTGCGGGACGCCACTCGTGACCCCTTTCCAGTCAGAATAGTGATCTTTCACTCCTACTCTCTGCTTCCTGTTCGCCAGCCAGTTTCTGATCCATCTATGTATGTCCCCTTCCACTCCGTGGTTCCACAGTTTCCTTAGTAGGCGCTCATGGGGCACCTTGTCGAAGGCTTTCTGGAAATCCAGGTACACTACGTCTATGGGTTCGCCTTTGTCTAGTTGTTTGCTTATCCGCTCAAAGAAGTGCAGTAGGTTCGTTTGGCATGATCTACCATTACAGAAACCATGCTGGCTAGATCTCATCAGCTTATTTTTTTCTATATGCTCATTGATGCTGTCCTTGATTAGCGATTCGGCCATCTTCCCCGGACTAAGGTTAAGCTGACCGGCCTATAATTCCCTGGGTCGCCTCTGGATCCTTTCTTGAAGATAGGCATAACATTCGCTATCCTCCAGTCTTCTGGGATTACCCCTGTTTTCAGGGATAGTTTGCAAATCTGCTGTAGTAACTGCTATTTCATCTCTAAACTCTTTTAGTATTCTCGGGTGGATTCCGTCTGGGCCCGGAGATTTGTCTGATTTTAGCCTATCTATCTGTTTGAGTACGTCTTCAAGGCTTACCTCCATGCACAATAATTTTTCCTCTTGGTCCCCCTTGAAGAATCTTTCTGGCTCCGGCACGTTGGATGTGTCCTCTGTTGTGAATACCGACGAGAAGAATGTGTTTAATCTGTCCGCCACCTCCTTTTCCTCCTTTACCACTCCCTTCCTGTCTCCCTCATCCAGGGGTCCCACCTCTTCCCTTGCCAGTTGTTTCCCCTACACATATCGAAAGAATGGTTTGAAATTCCGCACCTCCTTGGGAAGTCTCTCTTCATACTCTCTTTTTGCTGATCTGACCACGCGGTGACATTCTTTTTGATGCATCCTGTGCTCTTTCCAATTTTCCTTGGATTTATCCTTTTTCCATTTTTGAAGGATTATTTCTTGTCTCTTATCACCTTCTTAACTTCCTTGGTTAACCATGGTGGGTCTCTTGCTTGATTCTTTCTGCACCCCTTTCTAAACCTGGGTATATACCGGTTTTGCGCTTCGTTTACCGTGTCCTTGAATAGGATCCAGGCTTACTCCACCATCTGTGCCTTTCTGGAGCTGTTCCTTCACCATTTGTCTCATGGCATCAAAGTTCCCTTTCCTGAAGTTGAACGTTGTTGCAATGGTTCTCCTTCCCTTTGGCCTACCTATTTCTATTTTGAATTGGATCATGTTGTGATCACTGTTTCCTAATGGTCCCATAACTTCTACTCTGTGGGCAGGTCCTCCAGAGTAGCTGTCCCTTTCGTCGGATCCTTGACAAGTTGTTCCAAGAAGCAGTCCCGTACAGCCTCCAGGAATTCCAATCCCTTCGAGCATTTTGAAACTCCATGGCTCCAGTCTATCCTGGGATAGTTGAAATCTCCCATAACTATGATGTTTGCGTTTTTACATTCTCGCCTCAACTCGGCTCTCAGTTCTTCATCCTTTGCTTCCGTTTGCCCAGGTGGGCGGTAGTACAGGCCCATCTTCACCTCTGTTCCCTTTCTTCCTGGTATTTTGATCCATATTGATTCCAGTTGGTCATTTGTCGTTGCTTCGTCCATTTCGGTTGATGGAATGGTATCTCTTGCGTACAGTGCTAATCCACCTCCTCTCTGATGTGTCCTGTCTCTCCGGTATAGCTTGTACCCTGGCAGTACTGTGTCCCATTTGTTTTCTTCGCTCCACCATGTCTCCGTGATTGCTATGATGTCTAAGTTTTCATCTTTAGCCATGATTTCTAGTTCCCCCATTTTGTTCTTCAGGCTCCTTGCATTAGTGTACATACAATGTAAGTCTCCATATTTTTGTCCTCTTGTTATTTTCCCATGCGATTCATTTTTCTTTTCGTCCCCTTCTGCCGACTCTTGTTTATTGTCTCTCTTGTCTTCCCCTAGTGGTGCGTGGTATGTATCCTTATTGTGGTTTTTTTTCCTTCCTTTTTGCATTTATCATCTTCCTCCTGCTCCCATTTGCCTTCCCATTGTAGTGGTCTCCTCCTGTCCCCCTCATGTTTCGTCTGTCTCCGTTGGCTATTCATCACCTGTTTGGTGTTTTTTGTTGTTCCTTTGGTGTTTTTGGTGTCTTCCCAGCGCTCTCCCCTCTCAGTATCCTCTCGGGACACCGTCTTCTGAATCATCAACACCTGGTTGACTGTCGGCTTTCCCCTACTTCTTAGTTTAAAGCTTGCTCTATTCCTCTCTTGACGTTGTTTGCTAGTAGTCTAGTGCCCACCGTGCTCAGGTGTAATCCATCTCTCCGGAAGAGCTTGCTCTTTCCCCAGAACTTTGTCCAGTTCCTCACGCATTTATTGATTGTAGTTCCGTCTGCCTCTTCACGTCTGCCCTTGGTACTGGTAGGATCTCTGAGAATGCTATCCTCTGGGTCCTCATCTTCAGCTTTCTTCCCAAAGTCTCGAACCGTTCAGTGAGTGCCTTCCTGCTGTAGTCTCTCCTGGCGACATCATTTGTCCCGACATGGACTAACACTGCTGTCTCTTCCGTCTCCGCTCCCTCCAGGATCCTTTCAATTCTGTCGATGATGTCCGTAGTTCTTGCTCCTGGGAGACAGGTCACCAGCCGATCCTCTCTCCCTCCTGCGATGTGGCTGTCCACCTGTCTTAGGATCGAGTCTCCCACCAGGATCGCAGATTTCCCTTTTTTCAGTCTGCTGTGGTCGCAGGTCAGTGTCCTTGGTGGTTCTTGTTTCTTCTCCCTCAAGGCGCTGGTAGGGTCTTGCCTCTTCCTCCTGCGTGTTCCCTCCATTGGATCCTTCTGCCTCGGTGTCAGATGGTTCGTGTCCTCTGTTCTGTGCATCCGCTTTGTTCCTGTGCTGCTCCTGTTCTTGCTCTTCCACCCTCCCAAAGTCGTCCTCAATGAACTTCTCCCCTCCTCGATGGTCTTCCACTCTCCTGTAGGCGTCTTTAATGAACTTCTCAAGTTCCCTGACTTGTTCCTCGATGTGCCTCTCTCTCGTAGGGTAATCGTCTGTCTGGAAGGGGTCTTCTGGGATGTAGAGTCCCTCCAGTTCCCGGATCCTGTGCCTCAGATGACTGACTTCACTCTTCAAGTTCTTCAGTTCCTGACATCGTCCGCACACATACGACTGCCTTCCCGAGGGGAGGTAGTCGTACATGTGGCAGTCCGTGCAGTACACTGGGAAGCTCAATCCCCTGGGCTCCTGTAGCTTCCATTCTTGTCCTCCTTCTAGAAGTTCCTGTGCTCTTGCTAGTGTGCTCTCTCCTATTCCTGTGTCTTCCTGATCCTCTACGTCTTATGCTTCCTGCTGCTTGTGCGAGCGCGTTGTCCTTCCCTTCCTAGCCCTCTGTGCCTGCCAGAGCCTTTTGCTTGAGTTTGCCTTTCCTTAATCTTTTGTCTTTACTGCTCTTCTTGTGTGAGTTCTCTGCTTGTGTGTATTCTCTCTGCTTGAGTGTGTTCTCTCGCTGCCGCTGTCGAATGTGCCGAGGTGTATGTTACCTCTTGGGCCTTTCTCATGGGCCTTACCCTTTTCCTGTCTTCTGTTCCCGCTGCTTTACTTCTGCCCCTCTGCTTGTCTCTTCTCTTTGCTCTTGTGTGAATCCTTTGTGCTGACTCTTTTATCCTATGTGCTGACTATCCTTGTGTGCGTTCTTAAGGCTCTTCGCAAAGGCGCTCTCACTAAGGCAAGCGCCTTTGCTGCTCGCCTTCGCTGCGCGCCAAATGGCTGCGCGCTGTTGGCTCCCCTCCTTTTAAAGGGGAGTCCGGAGCTACCTCTCGCTACTTGCTCCGCGCTGCCGCTAGCCTCTGCTTCCTCCTCCGATGATTTTACCTCCTGCTATCACCTCCTTTCTTCTCCGTCTGCCTCTCCTGCTTCCTCAGCCGCTGCCTACACTCGCTGCTTCCACGCAGCTGTGAAAACCTTAGCGCCGCTGGCCTCCTTTTAAAGGGGAGTCCAGGCGTCGAAGCTGTTGGTGACGTGGTGCAGGTGGGCGGAGCTACCTCTTGCTACCCGCTCCACACTGCCGGATTTTACCTCCTGCTACCACCTCCTTTCTTCTCCGTCTGCCTCTCCTGCTTCCTCAGCCGCTGCCTCCACGCCTGTGTCAGGGGTTCAACAAAATCTTAGTACAAATGCTTCATAAAACCACTGTATAAAATTATGAAAAAACCTAATAAAACAAAAGTAGAGAACGGAGGTAAAGTAATTCAAAACAAAAATCAAACACAGTCCACAGTAATGTTAGTGCATTAAAGTAAAAAAATATTAACCAGCAAAAGAAAAAGCCTCAGAGCATTGGAGGTGTGTATCTATACTCACCCATCCTTACATCATTGGCAGAAAAAACTTTTGTTTAAAGGTTAAATAAGCCTTGAGGTAAGCAAAAACTATCAATTAGGCACTTGCTGTTTTAGACTAGATAACAGGGAAAAGGCGATCGTTTCGTGGCAGATCGCCACTGCTTCAGGGCCACCCACTGGAAATAGCTATCTGTTCAACGGTCTGTGGCACATAGTTGAGACAGAGACCATCAAACAGATAGTTATTTCCAGTGGGTGACCCTGAAGCAGTGGTGATTCTGCCACGAAACGATCGTCGGCCCTTTTCCCTGCTATCTAGTTTAAAACGGTGAGTGTCTAATTGATAGTTTTTACTTACCTCAAGGCTTATTTAACCATTAAACAAAAGTTTTTTCTGCAGATGATGTATGGATGGATGAGTGTGGGTACACACCTCCAATGCTCTGAGGCTTTTTCTTTTGCTGGTTAACATTTTTTTGCTTTGATGCACTAACATTACCACGGAGTGTGTTTGATTTTTGTTTGCAAAAAATAACTAGACATTCTGAATATAGTTCCTCGTGTTTTCTTCAAATTGCCTTTAAATTGGTTGCTTTTTTGCATCATTTTATAAAGCAGTTTTATGAAGTATAAATAACTAAGATTTTGTTGAACCCCTGGATGCAGGCAGATTTACCGAAACTCAGCCTGTGTCGGGTTTTGTTTCCATATTGGCCTTCAATTAAAGTTTAGTTGCCAACTTGATCACCCTGGTCATGTCTCCTCTTTTTTTTTCTTTGTTGGAAATTTTTTTTCTCCTTTTTTGTATGTGGCCTCATAACTACAGTGCTGCACCTGTTCAGTATTGGTATGGAAATGATCAAATACTGACAGTAGGATTATGCAGAGAACACCCAGTCATATACTTCTCTGTTAGCAATGCAAACAATGTTACAACTCTTCTTTCCACACAATATTCTAGTTGTCTTTTATAATCTCATCTGCATTTCTCTTTAAACAAGATTTATTTTACTGAATATATAATAAACAGCACTGCAGTTAATGGGGTAGCTGATGCTAAGAAATCTAGTTTATGGGATACATAGAGGGAACTAGTGTAACGAGTGGGTATTTAAGCTACCTTGTGCATTTCTTCTAGATACAAAGACTTTTTTTTTATTTAAACAAAGAAATAAACTCAAAATCTATTAACACTAACTTAAAACATAACTACCTATTTTTAATTGTAATTAGCTTGGTGCACTGTACTGGTCTGAATGCACTGCCAAACTGAAGAGCATGGATCTCACTGAACTAGCAGTAACCCTCCCAATATACACACTATCATCAAAGTCCTGGTTTAACATAAAGGTAAAGACTACTGAATGGATCTAGGGTGAGCAACCCTGTTGAATTTTCAGGATTTCTACAATGAATATGCATGAGATGTATTACCATACAATGGAGACATGCAAATCTCATGTACATAAGAACATAAGAAGTTGCCTCTGCTGAGTCAGACCAGAGGTCCATCGCGCCCAGCAGTCCGCACCCGCGGTGGCCCATCAGGCCCATGACCTGTACGGTGATCTTTGTCTGAACCCTTAAATCCCCTTGGTTTCTATCTAAACTCTCTCTATATCCCATCTCTACCTCTATCTGTATCCCTCAATCCCCCTATCTTTCAGGAATTTATCTAATCCTTCTTTAAAACCCTGGAGTGTACTCTGTCCTATCACAGCCTCCGGCAGTGTGTTCCATGTGTCCACTACCCTCTGAGTGAAAAAGAACTTCCTAGCATTGGTTCTAAACCTGTCCCCTTTCAGCTTCTCCGAGTGCCCCCTTGTACTTGTGGGCCCCATTAGTCTGAAGAATCTATCTCTGTCTACCTTCTCGATACCTCTCATGATCTTGAAAGTCACTATCATGTCTCCTCTGAGTCTCCGCTTTTCCAGGGAGAAGAGCCCCAGCCTTTCTAACCTGTCTGCATATGAAAGGTTTTCCATGCCTTTTATCATTTTCGTCGCTCTTCTCTGGACCCTCTCAAGCATCGCCATGTCCTTCTTGAGGTACGGCGACCAATACTGGACACAGTACTCCAGGTGCGGGCGCACCATCGCTCGATACAGCGGCATGATGACTTCCTTCGTCCTGGTTGTGATACCCTTCTTAATAATACCCAACATTCTATTTGCTTTCTTAGAGGCTGCTGCACATTGTGCCGTTGATTTCATTGTTGTATCCACTAGCACACCCAAGTCCTTTTCAAGGTTACTTTCCCCTAGCACCGATCCCCCCATTTGGTAGCTGAACATCGGGTTCTTTTTCCCTATATGCATGACCTTGCATTTCTCTGTATTAAATCGCATTTGCCATTTGTTTGCCCACTCTTCCAGTTTGTTTAGGTCCCTTTGTAGGTCTTCGCATTCCTCCGCGGTCCTAACCCTGCTGCAGAGTTTGGTGTCATCTGCAAATTTTATAACCTCACACTTCGTCCCCGTTTCCAGGTCGTTTATAAACACATTGAACAGCAGCAGTCCGAGCACTGACCCCTGTGGAACACCGCTCGTGACACTCCGCCAGCCTGAGTATTGTCCCTTCACCCCAACCCTTTGTTTTCTGCCTGCCAACCAGTGTTTAATCCATCTGTATATATCCCCTTCCACCCCGTGGTTTTGCAGTTTCCTAAGTAGTCGCTCATGGGGCACCTTGTCAAAGGCTTTCTGGAAGTCGAGGTAAATGATGTCTATGGGTTCCCCTTTGTCCATCTCGCTGTTTATACCTTCAAAGAAGTGCAGTAAGTTTGTTTGGCACGACCTTCCCCTGCAGAAGCCATGTTGGCTCTCTTTCAGTTGTCCGTTTGTTTCCATGTGCTCACAGATGCTGTCCTTTATCAGTGCTTCCATCATCTTGCCCGGAACTGAAGTCAAGCTCACCGGCCTGTAGTTCCCGGGGTCACCCCTTGATCCCTTTTTAAAAATAGGTGTGACGTTAGCTATTTTCCAGTCCTCTGGGATCTGCCCCGTTTTCAAGGATAGGTCAAAAATTTATCGGAGTGTTTCCGCTATTTCGTTTCTTAGCTCTTTTAGAACCCTTGGGTGGATTCCATCTGGGCCCGGCGATTTGTCGCTTTTCAGTCTATCTATCTGCTTGAGGACATCCTCATGGCTTATCTCTATTTGCGCCAGTTTTTCTTCTTCTCGATCTCCACTTATGGTCTCTTCGGGTTCTGGTATATAGGATATGTCCTCGCTTGTGAAGACCGACGAGAAGAATTTGTTCAACCTGTCAGCTACCTCTTTTTCCTCCTTTACCACTCCCTTTCTGTCTCCATCATCCAACGGTCCTACTTCCTCCCTCGCCGGTTGCCTCCCTTTAACGTATCTGAAGAACGTTTTGAAGTTTTTTGCTTCCCCAGCCAGCCTCTCTTCGTATTCTCTTTTTGCTTTCCTAATCACTCGGTGACAGTTTTTCTGGTATGTTTTATGTTCCTTCCGGTTTTCCTCGGTTTGGTCCTTTTTCCATTTTCGGAAAGATTTCTTCTTGTCACCTATCGCCTTCTTCACTTCATTTGTTATCCATATCGGGTCCTTTGTTCGATTTTTTTTGCACCCTTTCCTAAACCTGGGGATGTACAGGTTTTGTGCTTCTTGCACCGTGTCTTTGAATAGGGACCAAGCTTTCGCTACGGTCTCCATTCGTATTGAGCCTTTTTTTTTTAGTTTCTTTCTCACCATTGCTCTCATAGCATCGTAGTTCCCTTTCTTGAACTTGAACGCCGTTGCTGTGGTTCTCATCACTTTGGATGTTCCTACCTCTAATTTGTACCGGATCATGTCGTGGTCGCTGTTTCCCAGTGGTCCTCCTACCACCACTTCCTTTGCAGGTCCCCCTAGCCCATTTAGGATTAGGTCAAGAGTGGCATCCCCTCGCGTTGATTCCTTGACAAGCTGTTCCATGAAGCAGTCTCTCACGGCCTCCAGGAATTCTGTTTCCCTCGCGCAGTTTGAGTTTCCAAGGCTCCAGTCTATCCCGGGGTAGTTGAAATCCCCCATCACTATCACCCTTCCGCTTTTGCATTCCCGCCTCAATTCTGCTTCCAGCTCTTTGTCGTTCACTTCCGTTTGTCCAGGAGGGCGATAGTACAGTCCCAATTTTATGTCAGCTCCATTTCCTCTTGGTAATTTAACCCATAATGATTCCAGTCCTTCCGCCCTTGCTGCCGTATCCATTCTGGTCGACTGAATGGTGTCCTTTATGTACAGTGCTATTCCTCCACCCTTCTTGTAAGTCCTGTCTCTCCTGTAGAGTTTGTACCCTGGCAGTACTATGTCCCATTTGTTGTCCTCAGTCCACCATGTTTCAGTGATTCCAATAATGTCTAGGTCCTCGTTTTTGGCCATGACTTCCAGTTCTCCCATTTTGGTCCTTAGGCTCCTTGCGTTTGCGTATAAGCAGTTTAAGTTCTGATTTTTTTTCTTCCCTGCTGTTCTTCCTTGTGAATTGTTCTTCATGCCGTCCTCCTCATGGGCTGTCAGCCCCTGAATTTCATTTTGTTCTTCCTCATCCTGCGGTGCATCTTCTTTGTCCTTAGCCTGTTTCCTCATTTCCATCTGTTTCTCTATCTCCCGCGGTTTGCTCCCCTTATTGGTCTCTAGTTCCACTTGACTCTTGGACCCCTGTAGTTTATCATTTGTTTCTTCCCAGCATTTTTCCCTCTCAGTATCTTCAGTGGATACTCTTGTCCGAAGCGACGATGTCAGGTCGACTGTCGGCTTTCCCCTTCTTCTCAGTTTAAAGCCTTCTCTATTTCTTTCTTGACGTTGTTCGCCAGCAGTCTTGTTCCTGCTGCGCTCAGGTGCAGTCCGTCCCTCCTGTAGAGCTTGTTCTTCCCCCAAAAAGTCGTCCAGTTCTTCACAAAGTGGAAGCCTTCCTCTTCACACCATCTCCTCAGCCATGTGTTTATTGCTTGTAGCTCAATCTGCCTCTTCGCATCAGCCCTCGGTACTGGCAGGATCTCTGAGAATGCTATCTTCTGTGTCCTCAGCTTCAGTTTCTTTCCCAGGATCTTGAACTGCTCGGTTAGTGTAGTCCTGCTGTAATTTCTTCTGTTGACATCATTTGTTCCTACGTGGATGATCACTGCTGTCTCTTCCGTCTCAGCTCCCTCCAGGATCCTCTCGATTCTGTCAGTGATGTCCTTCGTTCTTGCCCCTGGGAGACATGTCACCAGCCGATCTTCTCTCCCTCCTGCTACGTGACTGTCCACTTCTCTCAGGATTGAGTCTCCCACTACAATTGCGGATTTCCCTTTCCTCAGCCTCCTCTTTGGCCTCAAGTCTGTATCTTCAGTGTGGTGCGATACTTCTTCCTCAGGATTCTGATGGATCTTTGCCTCCTCTGCTTGCTTGACGTTTTCATAAGGTCCTTCTCCCCTGGTGTCTGTTGTATATCCATTAAGAAAAGCCTGAAAACCCTACTGGGTTGCAGCCCTTGAGGACCAAGGTTGCTCACCCCTGCTCTAGGGAGCAAATACACAAAACCTAAAAAACACTACAATCCATGTTCTATAGCTGTTTAATGCATACAAGATGATGTTATTGGTATTTCAAAGAGTAGCAAATGTGCATTCACTGGCATTTTCTTAAAATACTGATGTCGTGTTAATCATCAGAGGGTTGGTGCATAGAGGCAGCTCCAGAATGAACAACAGTAAGCTGAATTATAGGTGGTGTTTGTGGTTTTGAACATTTACAGAGGTTGGCGGAGCTTGGTAAGCAAACTGAGCAACAAAAGGAGTGACAAATCACATCATTTCCTGGTAATCTCATAATAATTTCAACTTGCACTATCTTTATCATTGGCATAGATGTCAACATTAAAAAACAACAAGTCTGAAATATGTAATACTGTTCTTCCAAGTGAAAAATGGTTGAAGCATGAGCCCTCCTCACTGGAAAAAACATTGATGAAAACTCTGACATACAACTTGATTTATTAATCTCTAAAATGTTCTCTTATGATGGTCTTGAAAGATCACAAGTTGAAGAAACAAAGTTGGTTCAAACTGAGGTTGAAATATTGAATGCACAGTTCACCGATGCATGTACTATATCGATACAATCCCACAATTGTGCAACGAAACTCTCAACTTTTAACAAAATTATCAAGATATCTCAAATTTACAGAGACATCGAGGACTTATCTAATCGAAGTCGCAGAAGCAACATCAGAATCATTGGCCTCCCTGAGGAAGCAGAGGGCTCAGACTCATCATCTTCTTAATGGTTCTACTGTCCAAATTGTTAAACCTCAAATTTACAAATGCTCTTGAAAGTACACATTGTGTTCCATCATGTTTCTCTACCAATCAAAAATCCCCAAGACCAATAGTCACCAAATTTCTGTGACTACAACATGCTCTTCAAATCCTAACAGCTGCAAAATCACATCCTCAATGTCTATACCAAGGGAAAAAACTATTAATTTTACTAGACCTAGTCAAAACATAGAAACATGATGGCAGATAAAGGCCAAATGCCCCAGCTAGTCTGCCCATCCACCGTAACAATTATCTCTTCCTCTCTCTAAGAGATCCAACGTGCCTATCCCAGGCTTTCTTGAATTCAGGCACAGTCTGTCTCCACCACTTCTTCCGGGAGACTGTTCCATGTATCTACCACTCTTTCTGTAAAAAAGTATTTCCTTAGATTACTCATGAGCCTATCACCTCTTAGCTTCATCCTATGCCCTCTCATTCCAGAGCTTCCTTTCAAATGAAAGAGACTCGACGCGCGTTTACATCGTGTAGGTATTTAAATGTGTCTATCATAACTCCACTCTGAAGTAGGCCGCTGCTAGGCCTCTTCAAATTAATAAGAATGACCTCAAGACAACCCAATTTCTGTATATAAATTTATTGGTAGTAAACAAAAGTCAGCTTTCATGTAGTAAAGTAACAGCAGATTGAGCTAACAGATTATATACAGAATAGCCGGCCTATCTGATATGTGGAATCTGTCCCGAAGTATGGATTAAGTGGGCTACTTTTATACTCTATTCAATAGCCTAAAATGGAAGATATTTCCTGGTTACAAATCACATGATTACTTTCTATTGGATTATTATGTTTGTCACATTTGTTGATTGGACAGTATACATGTTGGTCATAGTCATATTGAAGGCATTATGTCACCTAGTGCCAAATATGGCTTTCTATTTTCCCCTGACAATGTAAAGCTTGAGAAATGAGCATCGAAATGGAAAATGAGGTTCAACATGGATAAGTGTAAAGTGATGCATCTTGGTAACAAAAATCTCATGCACGAATACAGGATGTCTGGGGCGGTACTTGGAGAGACCTCCCAGGAAAGACTTGGGAGTTCTAATTGACAAATCAATGAAGCCATCCGCCCAATGCATGGTGGCGGCGAAAAGGGCAAACAGAATGCTAGGCATGATAAAGAAGAGGATCATGAACAGATTGGAGGTTATCATTCCGCTGTACCGGGCCATAATATGCCCTCACCTGGAGTACTGCGTCCAGCACTGGTTGCTGTACATGAAGGAGGACATGGTACTACTCGAAAGGGTCCAGATAAGAGCAACTAAAATGGTTAAAGGGCAGGAGGAGTTGACGTACCATGAGAGATTGGAGATACTGGGGCTCTTCTCCCTTGAAAAGAGGAGACTGAAAGGTGACATGATCGAAACATTCAAGATATTGAAGGGAGTAGATAAAGACAGATTGTTCACCCTCTTCAAGGTAGGGAGAACGAGAGGGCACTCCCTAAAGCTGAAAAGGGATAGATTCTGTACAAACGTAAGGAAGTTCTTCTTCACCCAGAGAGTGGTAGACAACTGGAACGCTCTTCCGGAGTCTGTTATAGGGGAAAACACCCTCCAGGGATTCAAGACAAAGTTGGACAAGTTCCTGCTAAACGGGAACGTACGCAGGTGAGGCTGGACTCATATAGAGCACTGGTCTTTGACCTAAGGGTCGCCGTGTGAGCGGACTGCTGAGCAAGATGGACCACTGGTCTGACCCAGCAGCGGCAATTCTTATGTTCTTAAGAGAGAGGGCACTGCTCAGGGAGGCAGAACAGAGAAAAGTGATTGATGCCTTCTACAATCCAACTCGTGAGTTGAGGTACACAACCCTTCTGTAAGGAATTGTATGTTGTTTGCACAGGAATAGGAGTGTCTCATATTTTGGAACACATAGTATACCTTGTTTGGGATGTTACATTGTGCGTACCAATCATTGTATACTGTTTTCTGTTAGTTTAGAAACATGATGGCAGATAAAGGCCAAATGGCCCATCCAGTCTACCCATCCACAGCATCCACTATTACTCGTCTCCCTAATAGATCCCACGTGCTTGTTCCAGGTTTTCTTGAATTCAGACTGTACACTGTTTTCTGTTAGTATGTTTAATAAAAACTTCTTGTTAAAATGAAAAAAATAAAATAAAACCCCAAACAACACAGTTGTATATGAAATTGTCACTGCTTACTCTCTTTAAGTGACTTTATTACTGTGGGATTAGGCAGGGCAACTCCGGTCCTTGAGGGCCAGAATCCAGTCGGATTTTCAGGATTTCCCCAATGAATATGCATTGAAAGCAGTGCATGCAAATAGATCTCATGCATATTCATTGGGGAAATCCTGATAATCCGACTGGATTCCAGCCCTCGAGGACCAGAGTTACCCACCCCTGGATTAGGGGCATTGTACGTATAAAAAACTAAATACTATGTCAGCCTTTTATTCTGTATGTCTGGTGGGTTTTTTCAATACAGAGTTATGAAAAAAGTATTTTTATGCATTACCTTGTTCAATTTTGAAGGACTTTTACATGCTTTCTGAGAAACATCTGGGGATAGACATTCCTTTGTGCTTGTGGGCTCCATATTTTCAGAATAAGGCTCTACAAAAAAAAAAGAACAGTACCATAAATTCAGGGTAATGTGGCTGCAACATTTTCTGGGTCAATGTCAATTGGTAGGAAGAGCAATTGTGGCATCCTAACAATTGCCAAATCCTACCAATTGTGGCATCCTGCCAAACAGCCCCATGCCCAAAATTTCTCCTTCTATCACCTCTCTCCAGCACCATGTCACATCTCTCCCCTCAGAGAGCGATGAGAGGGAGAAATGTTGGATGTAGTGATGGAAAGGGATACAAAATCCACGGCTTTGAGAAGAGCAGCAAATTCCAAGGGACTCCCATCGGCGGCCCAAGTTCTGTATCCTAAGTAGAAAATGACACGAGGACAAATTTTTCCCCATCTCTGCAGGAACTCAATTGCTCCATCCCTTCCCTGCGAGTTTTGTCATTGCCCTTGTTCCATTCCTGTAAACTCTGCCTTAAACTGCACAAGCCTCAAACACTTATGATTTTAAAGTGAGGCTTGACAGTTCTTCAGAGCTTGACATCAATACTGACTGCATGGATTGTGGCAGATTCCCCATCTTATTCTCACTGGCGATCCCTAATGATTGAGCAAGCTGCCTTGGAGCGCTGTGACTTTGCAGATATTGATTCCCCTGGGGGCAAATATTTTTATTCCATATGGGAGCCCTTTTGGCTCACCTTGACACCCTATACTTGCAGCAGACTGTTGAATGGTTAACCACTTGTTCTTATGGTTCTTGGACCGGCGTAGGAGAGTCTTCTGTTCATTTGGGGGAGGGTGGGTGCTATAGAATTGTTTATTACTATGCTATTCATTATCTGTTTTCTCTGTGATTTGTCTGCATTTTGAAAATGAATGAAAACATTTAAACATAAATTGAGGCTTGTGCAGATGAGGACAAAGCTTGCAGGAATGGGGACAGGGACAGGAAAAGAACTCTAAGAGACGGGACGGGAAAATTAGTTCCTTGTGTTATTCTCTAATCCTAAGTTTGGGCCCCTCCCTCCCTTTGTCCCAAGTTTGGTGCCCCCTCCCTCCAGTGCCCCAATGCAATCCTTCCCTCCCTTTTGTACCCCAAGTTTGTGCCCCCCTTCAATGGGTGTGAACCCCTGGCAGAAGACACCCGTGCAGGCCTCCTCCTCCTCCTTTTCTAGTTAATGATTTGTATGATATAGAGACATACACCGATACTGCAGAAGAATCTACCCTATCTGCAAACAGTTTGGCTGATTTCTTTAATACTAAAATACAAAATCTAAGATCAGCCTTAGTCAACCCCACTGATCTTCATTGGAGTTTCTCCATTCTGCTGGGTTCTGATGTTTCCAGAGCATATTTGAGTTGGAACAAATTTACAGCTATCGACTGGCAAACCTTGAGTAAATTATACAATAAGTATGCCAAATCCTACTGTAGACTGGACACCTGCCCTCCGAATGTAATGAAAACAGCCCAGGGTTAATTTTAAGGCTAAATTGCTGATTTGGGTTAATTCTTTATTATACTTAGGAAAATTTACAGTGGAACAAGGTCAAATTGTGATCACATCAATTAGAAAAATACTAAAGAACCGTCTAATATTGCATCCAATTTCAGACCTATTGCTAATATCCCCATGGCCTCTAAATTATTGGAGGGGGTGGTAAATGTTGAACTAACCACATCCTTGGAGAAGTATAACATCTTGCATCAGGTTACAGCACCGAAACAGTCATAGCTTCTCTGTTTGACTACCTGCACTCACTATTTAGTCAATGTTCAAGCGCTACACTCACTATTTAATGTAATGTAATGTAATTTATTTCTTATATACCGCTACATCCGTTAGGTTCTAAGCGGTTTACAGAAAATATACATTAAGATTAGAAATAAGAAAGGTACTTGAAAAATTCCCTTACTGTCCCGAAGGCTCACAATCTAACTAAAGTACCTGGAGGGTAATAGAGAAGTGAAAAGTAGAGTTAGAGGAAAAATAAAAATAAAATAAACATTTTAACAAGACAGCATTGATCTAAATACTTTGGAAGGTAGAAGAGAGGAGAGAAAGGAATAGAAGCAGAAGGGGGAGCCGTTGAACAGTAGAATTCTGGAGAAATTTAAATGATAGAAATAGAACAAAACAAAGACAAAAGGTAAAACAATAGATAAGATTAAAGATAAATCATAAGCTGGAAAGAAAAATAAAATAAAACTTTGTCTTCAATCCACGGTTTCAGCGTCAGTGATGAAGTGGAGCAAGTAAGTTTAGGAGGGTTAGTCAAGGTTTAGTCAAGGTTCAAGCGCTATGATCTTGTAACTTGATCTAAGTAGTGCATTCAATTTGGTCGATCATAACATTCTTCTGGATTGCTTGGAATCCATTGGAATTTCGGGAAATGTCCTGAACTGGTTTTGTGGGTTCCTGGGCAAAAGATCTTATCAGGTATTTAAGGACGATATTCTGTCCTACTGCTGGGTTAATTCCTGCGGAGTTCCTCAGGGTTCCCCTTTGTCTCCCACCCTATTTAACATCTATCTTGTTTCTTTGGGAAATTTTTTACAGAGCTTAAAGCTTAAATTCTATATTTATGCGGATGACATCACTATAGTCATCCCGCTAACCTGTCTGTCACCCGAAATTTACAAATTCATTATCAACTATTTTAAATCAGATTGAACTCTGGATGGCTGCCTTCAAACTCAAATTAAATTCAGAAAAAAACCAATTTTTTTTAGCAACTCCCAATGATAAAATCAAAGAAACAATGATACATGTAAATGGGATGGATTACATTATCGAACAATCTTTAAAAATATTGGGAGTAACTTTGGATAAACACTTCACATTGGAAAAACATTCTGATTTAATATTTTAAAAAAGCATTTCAGTGCTTTGGAAGTACCGCACCATCAAGAAGTACTTTGATGAAGCCTCTTTTCGCTTGTTAACTCAATCTTCTATTTTAAGTATTCTGGACTACTGTAACATCATATATTTGGGTGCTTTTAAGAAAATTCTCAAAAAGTTGAGAGTAGTTCAGAATATGGCTGTTCGTTTTATTTTTGGCTTAAAAAAATGGGAGCATATTACTCCATTCTATCAAAAGCTTCATTGGCTGCCATTGGAATCCAGAGTCTTATTTAAGTTCTCATGTATCTGCTACAAAGCAATATTTGGCATGCTATCAGGCTATCTTACCCCTCATTTTACCATGAGTTACATTAATAAGAGCTCTCGAAGAGTACACTTGTTTGCATATGCCTCAATAAAATCCTGTCATTACAAAAGGTTCCTCGACAGAACCTTTTCTTTTCAGGCGGCCACACTGAATACATGGCTTGCCAAAATTACGTTAGAAGCTTCCTCTTATCTTGATTTTAGAAAACAGATAAAAACTCAATTATTCAATAGACTGGCAACCTAATGTATCTTATTACTTACTTATAATTTTTATCTCATTTTAAATTGTTTGTATCTTCCCACTGTAAGCTTTTAACTTTGCTGAAATTTTAGATGATTTCAATTTTAAATATCTATTTGTACTGTATGTATAATGACTGATTGATGTGAACCGCCTAGAACTCCCAGGTATGGCGGTATATAAAAATAAACTATTATTATTTCCCTCTTTCCATCATTTTCTTCGGAATCCGACATCTATCCTCCCCCCCCCCCATTTAACATTTCTCCTTCCCTTCCTCCTTTCTACCCCCTGCAGTCCAACATCTCCTCTCCCTTCCTTCTGGCCCCCCCTTCCAATCCAACATTACTCCCTCCTTTCCATCCATCAGTCCATTTCTTTTTCTCTGCCTCCTGAACATTTCTTCTCCTCCAGTCCTCATTCCCTCCCCTAGTCAACATTTTTCCCTCTCCCCCCCCATGAGTTCAACTTTTCATTCTCTGCCTTCTCCTTCCCTTTCTGCCCTCCCCATCTAACCTCTCTCTCCATGAGGCTAACACTTTCTGTCTCCTGCATGCTTTCTCTATCCTCGACACTTCCCTCGAGTTTGACATTTTTGCCTCCTTCCTGCCCTTCCCCTCCAGCCCATTTCTCCCTTTCTGTCTCCTTACTTGCTTTCTCCGCCTTTGCTCTTCTCTACCCACACTCCGCGATATAGGTACCTTCATTTGCGGCCCAAAGGATGTTGCTGATGACAGCTAATCACATATGCTGCTCTGCCACCTGGCACCAGCATCTTCTTTTTACTGCAGGTCTGCCTCTGAGGAAAATGAAGTCACATCCAAGAGGGTGGGTCATAGTAGAGAGAACATGTCAGTGCTGGCAGGAGGGCAGTGTATGTGACTGGTGGCCGTCGGCAACATCCTTTTGACTGCAAATAAAGGTAGGGCTGCTACTTCCTAGCACCAATTTTTTTTTGGGGGGAAGGGGGTCATGGCCCCTGTACCCACTCTCCTCCATTTGTGAAGAGTTTCGGTGGGACTCCTGTTAGTGGCCCCATTCCTGCAGGACCTTTGAGGGGAAATGTGAGGCAGAACTTTTTTTCTGCAGCAGCCTTGTTGAAGAAGCTTTGCACAGGCAGGCGGTGTGTCGAGGCCCTGCAGCTTTGTAAAGTTTCCACGGCAGCCTTATTGAAGAACCTTTGTATGGGGAAGCAGTGGCACATATTCATAGATATTCATCATTCAGTCTAGCCAGAAAGTCAATTCATAGTACGACAATCGGTATGGACTTTGGGCATCCTACCAATTGTCGTTTTACCAGTTGTCATTCTCCCACATTTTCCAAGTAGAACATCATGCTTTTAATTATTTTACTTAATAAAAATATTTAAAAAATTTAAAAACAAACTCAAGGTCCAATAAACCACACAAAACCATATGGCCTGTCTTTTGTTTTCCTTTTTAATAACTCAAGTAATCGTAAGTGGCTGAACACACCTATATTTATCTAGCTTTACTATTAAAGGTCTTGTTTTTAGAACATACATTAAATCTTGAAAACATTTTTTCTTCACCTTTATTTTTACAATGTTACTGCTTCATCTATATATTTCTTCCAGTTTTCTCCTCGACGACACCCTGGTCCACCAAGATCTGCTTGGTCCTCAGCTGACAAAAGTCCTACTCTTTTCAGCCACTTAAAATAATGCCATATAGTGCAATAAAGTCCTATATGCTATTATAGGCCTGAAACCTTCCAGAAATAAATTAATAAAGGATAAAAGTGTATCGTGGAATGTTATGAGGACTGTTTCAAATTCCCCTTGCACTAAAAGGGATAGCCTTAGCCTTGGAAAATTTATGAGAGTATACATAGTAGGCAGGCTGGTTAGAGACTAAAGATAAGGAAGAACAGTACTGGAATAGCACCATGGCAATTAGAAGAATTGATGGCAGGACCTGTCACTTTGAAAGTATGCAGACAATTCCCACTGGATAATGCCAGGCAAAGAAAAAAAAAAAAAGACAGAATAAACTAAGAGCAGAAAGGAATTTTTTTTTTTTTTAACCAAGACAGAGGCTGAATTACTAAATTCTTGAGGGGAGAAGACTCCTATGACCATTTGCAGCATGGTTACTTTTCCAGGTGCTAGGGATATTGCATCCCATTTGCATACTCCTCCCAGGTTTCTTTATGGTAATTCTCAATGTAGGATCTTATGTGTATGCTAATGGTGTTAGAGCTGTTTGTTTATATTCTGACTGCTATTGTCGAATTTGAAAAATCATGGTTGGAGAGGTGGGGGGATTAAGGAAAATACTGCAGTAAAATTAACCTTAAAGATAGAAAGAAACTAAAAGAAGTGCATTTTTAAAGTTTAGAAGTTTGCATGCAATGTGGACAATGTTTAAAAATACATTTTGGAAGCTCAGATCAAATATATTGAACTAGTCTTTAAGCCTGTTACATTAACGGGTGCTAGAATAGATGTGTCTGTCTGTCTGTGTTTCTTTATCTCTCTCTCCTTGGCCGCTGTCTGTATCCTTCTGTCTCCCCTCCCCCCCGAGCAAGCTGTCTGCCCCCAGCACCCACCTCCCCCCCAAATGTCTCTCCATGGCCCTCTTCTGTCTTCCCCCCCAGAGCAAAGCTGTCTGTCCCCAGCACACCTCCCCCCAAAGCAGCCCCCTTTCCCTATCTCTCCATGGCCCCTTCTGTCTGCCCCCAGCACATCCCTCCTCCCAAAGCAGCCCCCTATCCCTCTCCCTGTCTCTCCATGGCCCCTTCTGTCTCCCCCCCAGAGCAAAGCTGTTTACCCCAAGCACACCCCTCCCCCCAAAGCAACCCCCTTTCCTTCTCCCGCTGACTCTCTCTCTGGCCCCCTTTCTCTGTCTGTCTTTCTGTCCCTCTCCCTGCCCCTGTGTCTTTCTTTCTTTCTGTCTCCCTCCCTCCCGCTGTCTGTCTGTCATTTTTTCCCCATTTCCCTGTGCAGCAGCATTTCCATCCCACTTCCCTATGCAGCAGCAACAGCATTTCCCTCCTATCCCCCCCTTTCCTGTGTAGAAGCAGTAGCAGCATTTTCCCCCACTCCCCCTTTCCCTTCTCTTACCTTCTCTTCCTTGCCCCGTTCGGCCCCTCCCCCTTCTTTTACTGCCGTTGTCGATCCGGCCTGCTCCTGACCCTCTCACCGCCGACAAACCTCGGGGCTCCAGCCGCGTAGGCAGCACTTTAAACACGCTGCTTCGCGGCCTTCTACTGGCGATTTCCTCTGCCGCATCTGTCTCCGATGATGTCATCAGGGACGCGGCAGAGGAAATCGGCAGAGAAGGGCGCGAAGCAGCGTGTTTATAGTGCTGCCTACGCCGCTGGAGCCGGGAGGCGACGGAGAGGGCAGGGAGTGCTAGCGGCCGGCAGCCGCCGCTCCGCAGGTGGAGAGCAGGGAAGGGCGCGCATGCGCACTTGTCTTGCCTTGCGTGAGGCCAGACCGTAAGCCGCGCATGCACACTTCCTATGGGTCGCTACAGCTCACGGAAAACGGACGCATGCATAGGAAGTGCGCATGTGCGGCTTACCGTTTTATTATATTAGATATATATGTATATATATTGAAAGAAAGCCAAATGAGTGCCAGCATGGTTATATGTGAGGTGAAAGAGGTTATTGGAACCAGAATGACCTTTATTAAAAGGAAAGAGCATAAACATTGTTGCTGGATGTCCTGGAAACCATTTGGGAAGTGGGAAGGGAATCGCTTCTGCCCATACTAGCTACCAATGAGTCTGCTCATGAGAGGGCTAAAGGTGGGTGAAAGAGAAGGGAGAGGGGGACCAATTTAATTTTCAGCTCCAGTTTCTGCTAAAACCGAGTAGCCAATTCTGGCTCCAGATTTGGTTTCGGTAGAAACTGAAGATCCTTGTTTCAGTCAGGCTTTACTCCTAAGCAAGCTGTGGGCTCTATATCTATATTGTGGTGTACTACTCTGATTTCAAACCTAGATCTCTCTCTCTCCTCAAAGAAAAACAACAAAAAAAAAGCTCTCTCTCCCTTTCTGGCTAACTCTGATACAAGAGGGATTCAAACTGACTCTAGTCTTTCATGCTGATAATTTTTCTAAACGTTCCTAACTTGGTTTCTTAAACTGAAGATTAGTTCTGTAAGATTTATTTTCCATTGCCAGAGCTTGGATAGGTAAGCAGATTAAGTCTTGCAGCTGGTTTATTGGGCAGGAACTTGCTATATATCATTTATTGGTATCATCAAGAAGGCTTTAGAGAATAGGGAAATACATGGAAAGACAAGAGTCTATATTGTAATGATGGGCTACATCTTACTATAGCAGGAAAAAGAATCATTGCTGAGGAATTAAAGACAATTATGGAGGTCACCCCCAGCAAAAGACAAGATGTGATGGTAGTAAAGATAGCAACTTAAACAATATAAGCAACTCACTTCTTAGCAATGCAACAGGAAGCAAATCTAAACAAAGCAATGACCACAAACGCACACAGTCTAAGCAACAAAGCTCATGATCTGCAAGCCCTGATGTTAGAGGCAGACCTGAATATTGTTGCTATCATAGAGCGACTGTTCCTGGGCACAGGCAGCAACAGCAGTAGCGGCAGGGGTCTCAGGGCAGGAGGTGGAAACAGAAGGCGACAAACATTGGATTGTGGAGGACAGAGACTGGATGGAAGAGAAAGCAGAAGCTAGGTGGAAAGGGGCAGGAGTGTATATACTAGATTGAAGAGAAGAGAAAAAGGGTAGACACTGGATGGAAGAGGACAGAGGATGGCAGATGAGAGAGAAAAGGGCAGACTGGATGGAAAGGAAGAGAGAAGAAGGGCAGAGGTTGGATGAAAGAGGGAGGAGAAAAAGGGCAGGTGCTAGACAGACAGAAGGGGAGTGAAAAGGAGGACAGGTGCTGGAAGAAAGGTAGAACAGAAAGAGAACATACCCTGGATGGAAGGGGGCAGGGGCAGATGCTGTTTGGAAGGGGGAGGGGGAAGACAAGAGAGAAGGAAAAGAGATGCTGGTCCTGGAGGAGAAAGGACAAGAGGGGTGGGGCAGGAGAGGAGGAATAAGGGGAGAAGCTGAACATAGAGTAGGGATAAGTACAGATGTGATCCTAGATATGGAGAGGTGGGATAGGGACAGATAGGGGTGATGCCGGACAGGACAAGAATACAGAGATAGGATATCAATATGGCAGGAAGACAGCAGCAAGGACAGAAAGAGGAACAGAATGATGGACATACTGAAGAAATGCCAAATGGACCAGGAGACCTTGGCAAAAGAGTTAAGAAAAGACAGAGGAAAGCAGAAATCACAGACTGGGACAAACACAATTATGAAAATTAAAAGACCAGACAGCAAAGGTAGAATAATTAATTTTACTTTGAATTTACTAATGATAGCCTTAAAGAACTGAATCAAATCAAAAACTTTTGGCTGAATCGGACAGCACAGCACAGTTACTTACCTGAAACAGGCAGATATTCTTACAGATGGGTGACGTCTTCTGTCAACATAGCTATTGCTAGCAATCAGCATTTTCAGTTGGCATAACTAATGTCAGCAAAGGCCTATGGGAAATTATATCAATCTGACTCTGGGATGTTGATGCAGATAGATCACAGGCAGACTGTTTCAAACAGCCCAAAAGACGGTTTCAAATAGCCCTGATTAAATCATGATTACAAACCAACTTGCAGCTAAGAGGGGCGAAGAGGTGCTAAGAAGATGTGTTAATGTCTGATGCTTAGGATGGACAGCTTAGGATATACAATGGGTCCAGGTGCACAGATAACTAAGATTAATCAGAAACTATTGTCAGAGGCATACTGGAAATTACATTTGACTTCAGCCTATTCCTCTTCTGTCTAGCACAAGTTTACTACGAATGGGGATGTTTAACTTCTATTGAAGCTCATTAGATTCTATATTTAGAATAAGTTTCCAAACTATAAAAGCCCCCTCGCAACATCACCCCCCTCTCTTGCCGGTCTTTCTCTTCTTGCTCTCTACCTGAAGCTTGGGACATCACCCTCCCCACCCCCCTTTCTCTCTCTTTCTTTGTGTGTTCTCTCTCATTCACAAGAACACAGAAGCAGTCTCTGTAATTGTAACTTTTATGAACCCTACTTTTCTGTATGCCTATTTCTATAATATATTCTTTATACAATCACCTCTGGCTGTGCTTCTCATTTGATTCTATTCCTGGTAAATCTTCGGTGAGGGAATTGAACCTGGGACATGTAACCTCTACAACCTAATATTGTGGGGGCCACTATCAAACCTTACATCTTCCATGGAGCCTGGGTACGGATAGTAGAAAAGTGAAGTATCACTTTAAAAACAAAAGGTCGAAGACTGTCCATATCGCACTTGTGCAGGTACCATCCCACCCGCAGCCAGCTTGCGGGACTGCCAGTTTAGTAACAAAGCTAAAAAGTCAACTAGGGGAGGAGGGTTGGTTGTAAGAATATCTTCTTGCTGTCCCTAGATAACACCTGTTGCAGGTAAGTAACTGTGCTTTATCCCAGGACAAATAATAATAATAATAATAATTTTATTCTTGTATACCGCCATACCCGTAAAGTTCTAGGCGGTTTACATCCATTAATTAAGGTCCGTGATAACACACGGATTTACAAAATTTTGACAAAGATACAGGCAATGAAGTGGGGGGGGGGGAACTCTTTGAAGAGATTAGGTCGAGGTAACGGTAATACAGGAGGACGGGTTGTAAGATATGATATAGCAAGAGGGAGAGAGGGACAGCCGAAGGGGCGGGGTAGAGAGGGAAAGGGGAGAAAATAGGGGGCAAGGGGGATTAAAAGGCCTGTTCACGGAAAAGGTGCGTTTTGAGAAGTTTTCTGAAGCTAAGGTAAGAGTGGGCCTCGAGTATCATTTGGGCAAGCCAAGGGTTCAGCTTGGCTGCCTGGTAAGCAAAGGTTTTGTCGAGAAATCTTTTGAAATGACATAATTTTAGGGATGGGAAGACAAACAGCTGTATTCTGCGGGATTTCTTGTTGGTGTGGTTCAGAGTGAAATGGTGATTGAGGTATCTAGGTAATAGGCCAAAAACAGTTTTGTAACAGAAGCAGGCGAATTTGAACAGGACTCTGGATTCAAAGGGGAGCCAATGCAGTTGGTGGTAGAAAGGTGTGATGTGGTCCCATTTGTTCAGGCCAAATATGAGGCGGACGGCAGTATTCTGGATCAATTTTAGTCTCCTAAGGGTTTTCTTTGGGGGAAGTTGGCTATTAACTAGAGAATACATTTTGTAGAACTGCTTGGCCGAAACGGCTGTCCCTTCTGGAAAGATTTTCCAAACAATAATGGAGGACCAAGTGCTGCTTTACAGATGTCCATAATTGGAATGGAATATAAATGGGCTACAGAAGCTGCCATTGCTCATGTACAGTAACATGACCTCCTAGCTTCAACCAAGTCCAGGCATAACAGAAGGATCTGGTCCGGTTGGATTTTTATCACAGTATTTTTTATCATTGTACTTTTTTAATTGAATTTTCATAGTTTTATATGTCAGTGTTTAATAAATTATCTCCAGAACATCTGTATCCACAGTTTTTGTTTTTATCGGTGGATTGTTTTCACTGTGGATCATTGGGTCTCCCCATTTTTCTTTGTTGTATAACAGAAGGATATACAGTCTGCTAAGCCATGGAGACAGGAACTCCCAGCCTGTTAGGATCAATTGATAGGAACAGTCAAGTAGATAATCTGTGAGGTTTAGTTCTTTCTAGATAATAAGCAAGAGCATATTTACAGTTTAAAGTATGGAAGGCAGACTCACCCGGGTGAGCATGCGGCTTTGGAATGAGGACTGGAAGAATTATGGACTGGTTGAGGTGAAATGCTGAGACGACCTTTAGGAGGAACTTAGGATGAGTGTGAATAATTACTTTGTCGTAGTAGAATATTGTAGAAAGAGGATCTGCAACAAACCTTTGGAGTTCACTAATTCGGAATACAGATGCGAGAGCTATGAGGAACATCACTTTCCATGTAAGATGTTTAATAGATGAAGCCTATTAGGTTTAATTAGAGTGGAAAGCACAACATTGAGGTCCAAAGCCAAATGAGGAGGTTGGAGAGGTGATCTGTTGTGATAAAGTCCTTTTATGAATCTGGTCACTAGAGGATGTATAGATATTGGTTTCTTGTCTAGTGGTGCATGAAGAATCACACTGAGATGAACTCTGACTGATTTAGTTTTAAGGCCAGAGATGGAGAGATGCAGGAGATAATCCAGTAAGGATGAGAGAGAACAGTTCACTGGATCCAGCAAATAGTAACATTGCTTTGTGGAAGGTTTTCTAGAAGCTTCAATGATGGCTGACACAAGTGCAGATAGTACAAAGGCTGGGAGAGAGATAACATGCTGTGAGGGGGACAACAAATACAGATTGGGATGCAGAAGAGAGCTCTCATTCTGTATCAGCAACATGGGAAAGATCTGAAGTGTGATGGGTTCCCCGTTTCCTGAGCTGTAGAAGGAACCTAGATTCATGTGGCCACTGAGGAGCTATCAGTAACATTGTTGCTGGTTGTTGGCGAAGTATGAGTAAAGTTTTCCTGATTAGAGGAAAAGCATATTGGAATCTGTTTCGCCAATTGAGTAGAAAAGCTTACGATTCTAGGCGATCAGGAGTGTAGAGCTTGGAACAGAATAGAGGAAACTTGTGATTGTGGGGGGAAGCAAATAGGTCTATCTCCAGGATTCCCCAGAATGCAAAGATTTGATGCAGAGTCGCTGTGTTGAGTGACCACTTGTACAGCTGGAGAACTCTGTTCAATTTGTCCACCAAGATAGTCTTTCCTTCTAAGTAAACTGCTGTCAGAAAAATCTTGCAAGGAATTGCCCAGGACCAGATTTGAATAGCTTCCTTGCATAGTTGCCAAGTGCCTGTACCCCCCTTGTTTGTTCACAAGTACATGACTACTTGGATATCTGTTCAAATCAGTACTACATGATTGAGGAAAGTGCAAATTGCTTGAAGTTCGAGGAGATTGATTTGGAGTTGTGGAGTCCTTGAAGTGAGCTCCCCATCCAATCAGAAAAACATTGGTTGTTAATATTTTCTGGTGTGGTGGTGTCTGGAAGAGAAGATCTCTGGAGAGATGAATTGGAGACATCCACCGCTGAAGTGACTGTCCTAGTTGTAAGGTCACTTTGATTTGTTGAGATAGAAAACTTGTTGCCTGATGCCATTGAGACGATAGTGTCCATTGGAGTTCTCCAAGATGGAGATGGGCAAATGGAGTTACAAGAATTGTTGAGGACATGTGACCGAGCAATTGTAGCATTTGCTGTGCAAAAATAGAGCAATGAGAGGAGATCTCCTGGCAAAGCTAAAGTATCATTTCTAGTCTTTGCTGAGGTAGGAAGGCCCTAGTTTGAGTTGTGCCTAAAAGGGCCCCAATGAACTCCAGTATTTAAGTGAGATCTAGATGGGATTTCTGTTAATTGTCTTTGAATCTCAGGAGCTCCAATAGACAAACTGCTGCATTCAAGATTCGTTGAGCCAGTTGAGACATGGAGTCTTTGATCAACCAATTGTCTTGATAAGAGAACACATGGAAACTAAATGAGCGAAGTGCCACATCCACTATTAAACACTTCATGAAAACTATGGTTGCAGAGGTTAGTCCAAAGGGAAGCACATCTTGTATTGGAAATGTTGTGTTCCCAGATGAAAGTGGAGCTATTTCTTGTGAGCCGGTCGGATGGAAATACGAGTGTATGCTTCTTTTAGATCTAGAGAGCAGAGCTAGTCATTTCTCTCAAACAGTGGTAAAAGGCTTGCCAAAGAGATCATGTGTAGATATTGGTTTAATAAGTAAAGTTCTTTGTAGCATCTCCTACCAAAATTTTTCATGAACTTTCCATCAATATACTTTCAACATCTTACTATGAAAACCCAGATAGATGCTGTTGTATGTAAAAGTTATTTTACTTTATGAAGACTTCGAACAATTAGACCCTATTTTGAATTTTCAGCCTTTAAATTATTGGTCCAGTCATTACTGTTGAGTTTCCTTGACTATTACAATATTGCTTATTTATCAATTACTAAGAAGGAATTATTGAGATTATCATTGATATAGAACACAGCAGTTAGATTTATTTATGGATTGAAGAACATAATCTTTTCCAGAGAAAGGAAAATGGTAAAACCTGTGAACAAGGCTGCCCTGTGAACTTCAATAAGATAGCTTCAATAAGATAACTTCTGCATTTCATATTCTGCTCTTTTCACTGGTTTTCAGCATTATATCTGCTTAATTTCTCTTCTCCCTGTTTCTTACTAAAAAAAAAAAAAAAGCACAAACCCCCCCTCCTTCTTTTTCCTCTGTTAAATCTTATTTCCTCTTCCTCTTTATAGGAATAAGGGTAAGACTTTATTAACTCTAATTAAATCCTGGTGGCTGTGGCTCAGGGTGACTAAAGTAGGGAAAATCCTGTTATAAATCCTGTATTTTAGGGTAGCCACTGTTTTGTTATAGAACCTGCATTTTTGTTTAAAATACTGTGTTTTAGGTGCTATAGAGTCTGTATTTCTGACTTACTAGTTTTTAGACATTGTGTCTGCTGATTAGGTGGAGAAGGGAGGGGCTCTGATTTACTTCTAAGGTTAACTGCATTATCTTTGGGACAGTGCTGTGAACAAGGCTGCCCTGTGAACTTCAATAAGATAAGTTGCTCTGCATTTCATATTCTGCTCTTTTCACTGGTTTTCAGCATTATATCTGCTTAATTGCTCTTCTCCTCCCTGTTTCTTACTTAAAAAAACAAAAAACACAAAAAATAAACCCTTGTCTTTCCTTTGTTAAATCGTATTTCCTCTTTCCCTTTCCCTTCATAGGAATAAGGGTAAGCCTTATAGTCCCACCAATCCCAGGGACCACTTTTCATATATAGAGACCCAAATAATCAGGACTACTCAAATCAAGTCACTTCACAACCAATCAAGATGACCTTTATTCTATGCAATCACTGTGGTGCTTTAATTCCAAGACATACTATTTGGAGGCTTAAGGCTTGCCCCATCTGTCTACAACTTGCTAGTATTAAGGAGGAGCTCTGCAAACTTAAACAGGAATTGAATACAATTAAAGCAGCTTCCATCACTCCACAAAATCATACCAACTTACCACCTCTACCTCAAAGAATAAAACAGCCCAGGAATAAATGGGTCACAGTAGGCTCAGGAAGACTGCGACGTGTAACACAGAAACATCCACCTTCACAAATATTACCTCTACAGAATTCCTTCGCTCCACTAGTGCACGGTGATACTCAAGAATATAGAAGGGAGGTGGGACTGGAACCAATGAAGGTAACTCAAGAGAACAAGCGCATCCTAAGTACAAATAAAAAGACCTCTCTGAAAAAAACCTGAATATACATGATAATTAACATTTTCTGTGCGTACAGTGTGCTTTGTGTTTTTTTTATTTTTATTGTTGGTAGATCATTTTGACTTGGTCATTTTAGAAGTAGCTCGCAAGCCAAAATAGTGTGGACACCCCTGTACTAGAGGTCTGCATTGGAATGGGGATTACGGGAATCCTGCAGGGATTCCCCCCCCCCCCCAGGTCTATGGGACTCCCGCGGGGATCCCCCTCAGGTTAAGGAGACTCCCATGGGGATGGAACAGGGGTTCCCGAGGCCTGGAAAGAGAATTAGTAGAAGATAGACAAAAGCAGAAACTGGGACCAAGATGATGGAAAAACAAAATGTCCCACCAGCTACAGATTGGTTATGTCACCAATTGTGTTAGTGCTGAGTTGTTTTGGGGTTTCCGGTTCAGTTTTGGCACATTTTTCTTATGCAACCATTGCCTGAAAAGTGCCTCTTTCAATTCTGCTTTAAATGATTTTGATACTGTATTGTTTGATTCTTTACTCATTGCTGTATTAAAAACCATTTGTGGATCTTGGAAGGACCTCTCACAAGTTACCTATGCCAGATAGTGGAACCAGATTTGTTTGCTCTACAAATATGAGTTTTATATTGCCAAAAAATCAAACTCATTTCTTTTAACAAGAAATGGTCGACCCTACAGTCATATGAGCTAATGTCTATTCCAATTCTTTCCGGTGAAGATTCCTTTAGAACCCTCTGATATGTCTTGTCTAGTCCTATCACTTTGTTTAATTTTAGTTTATCTTCTTCCTCACTATCACAGAGTTCTAAAAATCACTCTATCTCAGTCTACCTCACTTCCATTTCTATGAACACAAAATGGAGGGCCTCAATGAATCGGAGACAAGTCTTTTATTGACCCAAAATGAGCTGTGTTTCTGTGCATAGTGTCTGCATCAGGAGTTGACCAAAATGCAGAAAAGAAGTATGCGATCAAACAATTCTCCTCACTAACACGTTGTATAGGAGTCTGAGCATCAGCATCTCAAAACTAACAAAAAACAAAGTCCTAGATATTTATAAATTGTAAGTTGAAGTGTATGTTCAAGATAATTAGGGTTTCTTGGAGGGTAGAAAAACAGAACCCAGTGTATATCTGTGCTTCTATGCCATAAATACTATTGCTGGGTACCTTTTCTAGTGAAATCAATATGTAAATTTGTGGTGCTTAGGAGTCTTCAGTACGGAAGTGGCATAAAACTAAGCAAAGGATGCAAGATAAGCCAAAGGAGTGAGAGCATTCTGGAGGAAATACTGGGTTTTTTAAAAGTATGAATCCAATAAACATCTTTTTTTTTTTTTTTACATTGGGGGTGTTTAATCAGTGTTTACCAGTTAAAACCCAAGTTAGAAGCCCTGTTTATGCAGTGTTTTGTTTTCAGCAATTATGTTTTAATTCTATTTGGAAATCAAATAAATGGAAAACTTATGTCTTACTGGATAATTTTCTTTTCTTTAGTCAGTAACACAGATCTGCACAAATGGGTGTTATTCCTTCCTACGAGCAGGTGGAAGTAGAGAAAACTGAATTCTGCCAGTGACATCACCAGCATAAACTGAGGTGCTCCTTGGAACAATCCAGTATGAATCTGCCCAAGCAGAAGGTCCCTTTGTAACAAACCAATACCCCATTAACAACTGCAGCTGCAATGATAATCAAGCGAGCAAACCACCACAGAGTGGCACTCACTACCCTGCATATACCAAGATTTAGGTAAAGGGAAATGAAAACAGAATAGGAAAAGTATACTGCCTTTTTGTGGTTACACAATCAAAGCGGTTTACATATATATAGGTACTTATTTTGTACCTGGAGCAATGGAGGATTAAGTGATTTGCACAGGGTCACAAGAAGCAGCACTGGTATTCCATCCCACAGCCTCTGGGTGCAGAGGCAGCGGTTCTACCACTATGTCACTCCTCATCATATCATAAGAATCCCAAATGGCTGCCAATCACAAAATGAATTTCTTTTCTTTGAAGCATTGAAGAGAACACCAGGAACTTGGGCCAAGGTCTTCCAAGGGCAGGATTGCAGAACAATAGCGCTGACTAAAGAAAAGAAAATGAACTGGTAAGACATAATATTTCCTTTCTTAGCACAGGTTCTACCATTCTGCAGAAATGAGATGTACTAAAGCAGTTTATTTGGTGGTGGCAACAAGGTCCCCTAAATGACAGCTCTAAAATAAAGTCCGAGTGGACTCTATCCAACATGTCCAACCTGTAGTGCTAAGCAAAGGAATAAAGTGACCTGGCCCTTCTAAGGGTCATGGGAAGCACAAAGAGGTGAACAGAGACAAAATTAATTCATCTCCTTCAGGTATCAGAGCAATGTGCTCCAGACAACTAGGCTATGGAGCTTCCAATCCTCAGGAGCCAAACCTTGTCAAAAAGAAGGACAAGCAGACCTAATTAACATAGAACAGAAACACCATACAATTCTTTGTGAAGGACAGATATAGAACCTGCAAAACAGTGCTTGCAGCTCAGAAATTCTCTGAGCAGAGGTGATAGCCCTCCAAGGAGTCAGGGACCGCTCCCCACACCATGATTCAAGAATTCACCAGACCCTGATGCAAGCCATGGACCTAGAGGCCTTCTTGGAGTAGAGAGGTATAGAGACCACATGATTCTCCAAATGTCTCCATCCAATGGTCAAACCTTAAGTCAGAAAGAATATGCCATGAATATTGGTCCTTGTCAGACCAGACCTCAACCCCTGAGTCAGTGGAAGAGGACCCTCTATCAGGATGTGCTGGAAAACCTTATACCACACTCTGCAAGGCCAGTCCAGTGCCATCAGCAGGACATATGAGGATGCCGCTCAAGCCTGTGCAAGAGATGGCCTATCAGAGGCCATGGAAGAAAGATATACAGGGGCTTCTTCAATGATCAAGGTTGATCCAAGGTGCCTATACCCCAAGAGGTCAGCTCCCTCCGCCAACTGAATAAGTACTCTTTCTTTGCTCTGACCTGTGGAGGGCTCCAGTAATCCAGAATGAGCTGAAAAACATGTTGCCCCAGCTCACACCCTTCCGGATATAGGAGGCAACCGAGAACCTCCACTTGTACTCTGTCTTTGTCCTTAAACTTTACTGCTGAAAGGGCCTACAAATGGGTCTTCACCCACCAACAGAGACATACAGCTTCCAGGGCCTGACTTCAGGCACCACTATGCATGTTTTTGTATGCCATTGCTATGGCAGTGTCTAACATCCCTCTGACTGTTTTCACCTCGAGGAGCTACCAAAACTCCCAGGACTCCAGAGAATGAGCTCCCCAACTAAGACGGCTTGCATTTATGGTGACCAGAACCCATTGCGGAGGATTCAGGGGAATCCTTCTCAGCAGGTAAACAGGACTGTCCCCCACCAGGCTAGACTGAGGCACACCTTGAGCAGCAGAGGACAATGGAAGTCTTGCGAGGCTGGTGCCCACTGGGACAATAGGGCCCACTGCAAAGGGTACATATGAGCTCTTTCCCAAGGCACCACAGCTATCTTAGCAGCCATGGAGTTCAAGAGCTAAAGGTAATCCCAAACTGTGGGATCTGAAAGATCATACAACCAGTGTAAATGCCATCAAAGCTTCTCTGCTCACTCCACCAGAATTAAAACCATCCTTCTAGCCATGGCAAAGCAGACCCTGAAATGCTCAAGGGACTGAGACAGGGCCATATGGCTCTTGGGCTGTTTCACTACCCAGCTCAGAGATTCCAGGAGGGAAATTACCTGTGAGATAGCCAAACTGGCCTCTGAAGCAAAGTCATCCTAAATCAGCCAGTCACCCAAGCAGAGATGAACCTGAATACCTTGATGCCAGAGGTGCGCAGCCACCATTCCCCATCACCTTGGAAAATATGCAGGGTGCCATAGCGAGGCCAAAGGGCAAGGTCCGAAACTGAAAATCCCACCCCAACACACAGAAGAATAGATATCTTTTGTGATGACCTGCCATGGGGAAATGGAAGTAGGCCTCAAGAACTATCCCAGCTGCACTGAGGTGATGACTGAGAGAAGCGCTGGACTTGCAAACTAGTATCCATTCCCTTAAGGTCCAGGATGGGGTGAAAGGAACCACTCTTCTTCAGGACCACAAAATAGATGGAGTACCTGTCTAGACTGCGCTCACTCGTGGAACAGATTCCACTGTTCCTATAAATGTTACATTAGGGAGTGCTAGGGAGGTAAAATTCCTAGACGTCATAAATGACTGCTTCTTGGAGCAACTGGTCCAGGAACCGACAAGAGGGGGAACTATTTTAGATTTGGTCCTTAGTGGAATGCAGGGCATAGTAAGGGAGGTAACTGTGTTGGGTCCATTGGGAAACTGATCATAACATGATCAAATTTGAGCTAACTGGAGTGATGTCGCTAAAGAAATCTATTCCAGCGACATTTAATTTTCGCAAGGGCGACTGCGATAAAATTAGGAAAATGATTAAAAAGAAGCTAAAAGGGTCTATGGTAGGGGTGTCCAACCTGTGGCCCAAGGACTGCATGTGGCCCCAGTCGAGGGAGATGCAGTGTTTTCCTCTGCTGCCCCCGGGTATTTACCGTCTTGCCGGCTCCCTCCTCTGTCTTGCTGCAGCGTTTGCGCAGCCCCCCCAAAAAAATTTTTGGCCAATGCAGCCCAGGGAAGCCAAAAGGTTGGATACTCCTGGTCTATGGCAAATGTCAGAAGTGTAAACCAGGTGTGGATGCTGTTAAAAATACCATCGTGGAAACCCAGACCAGATGTATTCCATGTATTAAAAAAAGGTGAAAAGAAGAGAAAATGAGAGCCAGCACGGTTAAAATGTGAAGTGAAAAAGGCTATTACAGCTAAGAAAACATCCTTTAAAGAATGTTAAAAGGATCCTAATGAAGAAAATAAGGAGACACATAAGCACTGGCAAGTTAGATTCATAACATTGACAATGAAAGCTAAACATGAACATGAAGAAGAACTTGCCAAAGAGGCAAAAATTCATAGTAACAATTTTTTAAAGTACATCAAAAGCAGAAACCGTGAGAGGGAATCCATGGGACCATTGGATGATCAAGGAGTAAAACGTGCACTCATGGAGGGGAGAGACTGAATGAATTCTTTGCTTCGGTCTTTACAGAAGATGTTATGAAATCTTCAAGAACCAGAAATGGTTTTCAAGGGTGATGAGGCAGAGAAATTGAAAGAAATGTTGGTGAACCTGGAAGACATACCAAGTCAAATCGACAAGTTAAAGAGTGATAAATCACCTGGACTAAAAGGTTACTGAAAAAACTCAAACATGAAATTGCTGATCTGTTGTTAGTGATCTGTAACCTGTTGCTAAAATTGTCTGTAGTACCTGAAGATTGGAGGGTAGCCAATGTTACGCCGATTTTTTAAAATGGGTTCCAGAAGAGATCTGGGGAATTACAAACTGGTAAGCCTGACCTCAGTGCCGGGCAATATATTGGAAACAATTATAAAAAATAAAATTGTGGAACATGTAGACAAACATAATTTAATGAGACAGAGTCAGCATGGGTTCAGTCGAGGGAGGTCTTGCCTCACCAATTTGCTTGACTCCTTTGAACGTGTAAATAAACATGTGGATAAAGGTGAGCTGGTTGATGTATCTAGATTTCCAGAAAGCTTTTGATAAAGTTCCTCATGAGAGGCTCCTGAGAAAATTAAAGTCATGGGATAGGAAGCATTGTTCAATTGTGGATTAAAAATTGGTTATCAGACAGAAAACAAAGGGTAAGGTTAAATGGTCATTTTTCTCAATGGAGGAGGATACACAGTGGTGTGCCGCAGGAATCTGTACTAGGACTGGTGCTATTTAACTTATCTGGAAATTGGAACTAAAAATGAGGTGATTAAATTTCCAGATGACACTAAACTGTTCAAAGTTGTTAAAACGCATGCAGAATGTGAAAAACTGCAGGAAGACCTTAGGAAATTGGAAAACTGGGCGTCCAAATGGCAGATGAAATTTAATATGGACAAATGCAAAGTGATGCACATTGGGAAGAATAATCCAAATAAGAGTTACCAGATGCTATGGTTCACCTTGGTGGTCAGTTCTCAAGAAAAAGATCTGGGTGTCATTGTGGAAAATACGCTGAAACCTTCATCCCAATGTGCAGCAGCGGCCAAGAAAACAAACAAGATGCTAGGAATTATTAGACGAGGGATGGTAAACAAAACTAAGAATGTTATAATGCCTCTATAATGCTCAATGGTGCACCTTACCTTAAGTATTGCGTTTAGTTCTGGTCTCCTAATCTCAAAAAAAGATATAGCGGCACTAGAAAAGGTTCAAAGAAGAGCGACCAAAGATGATAAAGGGGATGGAACTCCTCTCATACGAGGAAAAACTAAAGAGGTTAGGGTTCTTCAGCTTGGAAAAGAGATGGCTGAGGTGAGATATGATCGAAGTCTACAAAATCCTGATTGGTGTAGAATGGGTACAAGTGGATCGATATTTTACTGCATCAAGATTTACACAGACTAGGGGACATTCAAAGTTACAGAATAATATTTTTAAAACCTCTCAAATGCCTCCAGATCTGGATGGGCATACTCCATGGAGTACCCCCTCTCAATCACCTTCATAACTCGTTGATCTGAGATGATGCAGACCCACTTGTTGCAGAAGACACACAATCTACTTCCAACTGGAAATGAGGGACCTAGTGCATCCTCACTGGATAGACCAAGCAGCTGCGGTCTCATCTGAGGGACCCGAAGGCCTGGCTGCATAGAGTCCTGAAAGTATCACCTGAGCTGAAGGGCTCCGAGCAGACTTGAAGTGGCCTGCATTCAAGGATCACTGTGCACTCTTGCCACAGCTCCAGGGAGGTGGAGAGCCACATTTCCTCCGTAAGCTTCACTAACTTCTCCAAGTCATCACCAAAGAACAAGTGCCCTCCTAAAAGGCAGCTGACGCAAAGGCTTCTTTGAAGCTGAATCCGTACCCCATTGCAAAGCAACAATCAATGGCTACTTTTGATACTACCACTGAGTGGGAAGCTATTTGGACCAGATCATTGAGGACATCTGCATAAAAAGACCATCCCATACTTCAAGTGAGAAACCTCTGTGGACTCCGGCAATTGCTGAAACCCACACAGCGTGAATTACATAACTGCGACAAATAGCAGCCTGAATGATGGGGCTCCTACTGAAAAGACCAGGTGGCGCTTTTAATTTATATTTTTTCATGGAGCCCCTTGGACAGGTACAGTGGTTGTCTTTGTGACAACTGTAACTACAGTGTACACCTATGGAAACACCCAACACTTCTCAGCCTCCTCAGTGAAGGAATAGAGATGATCAAGAGCCCTGGCAACCCTGAAGGAACCATCCAAGGACTCCCACTCTAAAATCATCATGCAGATGAGGGTCTTATAAAGTGGAAAATGCTTTGGGGTCCTAAGGGGCTGACTGCAGGAGGCTTAAGCATAGCCAATGCCCCCAACAACTCAAAAAAAAAAAAAGAACCAGGACCCATGGGACTGCTCTTCCAAGTTTATTCTGTACTTAATATACTGTCTATTGTATTGATATACTGTCTAAGTATACCTAGATGGTTTACAATACTAAATTTAGAAGAAAAATATAGTTGAAAATAAAAAAGAAAAAGGGGAACGTTTCATGATTAAAATATGAAAGACAGACAACACAAATACACATTGATACGTTAGGGAACTGGGGGTAGGAAGGTGGAAAGTACATCGCGCTAAAAAAAATTAAAAAGGGAGGTGTGAGGGGGTGGAGATAACAATAGGGGGGAGGGGATGTTGTTTCTGAAAAGCAGTTCTTATTCATCGCTAGGTTTGATCATATTAGCTGAGTAATGGGTTCTTTCTCAGGTCTGGTACATGTCCCTAAATAAGAAGGTTTTTAGTATGGATTTGAATTTGTCCAGGGATTATTCAAGTCTGATGTGAGTGTATTTCACGGTGTGGGAGCTATGACGGAGAATATGGCTTTGCGGGTCAAATTGTATAACAATTTCCTTATGGATGGAATTGTTAGTAAATTCCGATTGTTAGATCATATACTCGAGGGGAGATGTAAGGGATTAGATATTTGTCTAGAAAGGCTAGGGAGTGGGTGTGGGGGACTAGGAACTTGAGAAGACCTCCAAGTCCTTCTCTGCTCCCTCTGAAGAACCTGGGCCCTCTGGAACAGCCAGATTTATTGTACAGTGCTGAGACCCTACAACAGGGCCCCTCACCGATTCTCTCAGTGCCTCCCCACCAAGAGGTTGAGGGTTAGGGTTAGAACTAGGTCCTAAAAGGGGACATATGCAGGACCTACTTAAACATGGGGATCAAACTCTGGAGCATTGGGGCCCCTAGGAACCCCACCATGACCCCACTGCAGATAAATCCAGAGTGGGCAGGAATGAAAAAGGCCATCACAAGACCAAAAATGTATTCTCCGTCTGAGTGATTTGAGAGAGAAGGGAAGATTCTAACTGCCAATTTGCCTTCGCAGGAACAAAGAGAGGAATGTATCCATTTGTGCTAAAGGGGGTAGAGAACAGGAGATGTACAATGCTCACTGACAGAAAAGACAGACAGACTGAATGAATGAGTCATATTTACACAAAGATTCTACAAACTCTGACTTATCCGTTCTATCTGTAACATTTTTGAACCATCAGCATTGAATGTTCTGATACACTCACTCGTTATCAGCAGCATCAGTTGCTGCAATTCACTCTATAAAGGAATTACAACCAAAGATCAAAGATGTCTGCAAATTATATAAAATACTGCCATAAAGCTCATTACCAACCATCGCAAATTTGACCATGTAACTCTGCTCTTAAAATCATCACACTAAGAACATAAGAACTTAAGAATTTGCCCCTGCTGGGTCAGACCAGTGGTCCATCATGCCCAGCAGTCCGCTCCCGCGGTGGCCCCCAGGTCAAAGACCAGTGCCCTGAGATAAGCCTTACCTGCTTACATACTGGTTCAATAGGAACCCGTCCAACTTTGTCTTAAATCCTGGAGGGTGTTTTCCCCCTATAACCGCCTCCGGAAGAGCGTTCCAGTTTTTCACCACTCTCTGGGTGAAGAAGAACTTCCTTACGTTTGCACGGAATCTATCCCTTTTTAACTTTACAGAGTGCCCTCTTGTTCTCCCTACCTTGGAGAGGGTGAACAACCTATCTTTATCCACTAAGTCTATTCCCTTCAGTATCTTGAATGTTTCTATCATGTCCCCTCTCAGTCTCCTCTTTTCAAGGGAGAAGACGCCCAGTTTCTCTAATCTCTCACTGTACGGCAACTCCTCTAGCATCCAGGAACTTGGTCTCCCTACCGCAGCCAGATGAGCCTAAGTTCCAGTCTATCCCCAGATAATTGAAGTCACCCACGATAACTGCTTTGCCTCCTTTGCAGTTGCATTTAATCTCGTCCGTCATTTCTCCATCAGTTTCTTCGGACTGCCCCGGGGGTCGAGAGTAGATGCTGATCTTCGTTTCCATTCCATTTGTTCCCGGAATTTTGTCCCACAGAGACTCTACCTTATTGTTTGATTTCAGTATGTTCCCTCCGGTAGACTCAATTCCCTCTTTGACGTATACGGCAATGCCCCCACTTTTTTGAGCCACTCTGTATCCCGGTAGCATAGTGTCCCAGACGTTTTCCTCGTTCCACCATGTTTCCATGATGCCGATGATGTCAAGGTTATCTTTTTGTGCCATAGCTTCTAATTCACCCATCTTATTCCTTAGACTTCTTGCGTTTGTGTACATACACTTGAGTTTGTGGCCTGTCACTTTCTTGCATTTCCTTCCCTCCTTTGTCTCTTTCGATCCGTCAGGTTTTCTGTCTTGCTTATGATTCGGTGAGTCTTCCCTGCTAACTTCCTGCATGGTATCCTCTGGATATACCGGTTCCCGAACCATCAACTCTTGGTCGACTGTCAGCTTTCCCCTTCTTCCTAGTTTAAAAACTTCTCAATTTCTCTCTTGATGTTGCTTACAAGTAGCCTCGTTCCGTCTCTGCTGAGGTGGAGTTCATCCTTCCTGAATAGCTTGCTCTTCTCCCAGAACGTCGTTCAGTTGCGCACGAAGTGGAATCCTTCTTCCTCACACCAGCGCCGCATCCACGCGTTGACTGCTTGTAGCTCCGTCTGCCTCTTCTCGTTGGCTCTGGCTACTGGCAGAATCTCCGAGAATGCTACCCTCTGCGTTCTGGTCTTCAGCTTCCTTTCCAGCATCCGGAACTGGTCCTTCAGTACTTCCCTATTGTAGTTCCTGCTGCTCACGTTGTTCGTCCCCACACGGATCACCACCGCGGTATCTTCTTCTTCCACGCTGTTGATGATCCTGTCCATGTGGCTCACCATGTCTTCTACCTTGGCTCCCGGCAGACAGGTCACCAGCCGATCCTGTCTTCCTCCTGCTATGTAGCTGTCAACTCGTCTGATGATGGAGTCACCCACGACTATTGCTGTCCTCTCAATCTTCTCTTGCCTCTTTGGCCACAGATCCGTGTCCCTGGTGTATGACCATCTCTCCAGCCGTAGGTCCGTGTCCTTTGTGCCCTTCCATCTTCCCATATCCTGGCTTTGGCTTGCACCGGACTCGTCTTCTTGTGGGTTCTCTCTGCTGTTTCCAGAACTCGCTGGTGTGTCTCCTGTTTCTTCCTTGTGGTTGTCCTCCAGATGGTCTTCACTCTCTGTAGGTGTATCTCGGCAGTGTCACTGTTGCTGGTGACTTTCCATGGCCTCCCTGTATGCCTCATCGATGAACTTCTCCAACTCCCGGACTTCTTCGATGGTTTCCTCTGTCTTGACGTTCTCCTCATCCCTGTCCTCCACTATATTCCCATTCCACATCACATCACATATAAGATTCTACTATTGGGGGAGGAAGGGGAGGAGACTAACAAAGATGGCGGCCTGAATGCGTTTGGCTCAACACTATCGGGCATTCCTACAACTCTACGATCAAAAGGAAATCCAAGACCCGGGTATTCCCTTTGAAACTCGGGCCGCAAACAAATTTACCTGGCCCGATGGATGCGCTCGTCACACGGGGGCCCAAAGGAGAGCCGGCAGAGATATCCTTGGCATGAGGTGGAGGTGTATCAGAGGGACCTCACACTTCATTCGAGGAGACCAGCTTATCGCCGGAAGAGCGAAGAATGCCTGTCCAGCCACTCTCCCGGTCCGTGTTGCAAGACACGGAGAGTGAGGGGAGCTTAGCAGCTACTTCTGAGAGCTGCGAAGACGAACAGGAGAAAGAACTAGCAATGAGGAAAGTTTCAGCTGCTTCTGTTTCAACATTGCTGTTACACGGAACCTTGGAAATGGTAGGAGAGGTGCACAAATCACCACTGAAAAAATTTCCTTCAGGTACTGTGGAACTCAAAGATATGGAATTTAAATGTTCTTTAACGCCATTGCTTAAACACCAGTTATTGATTTAAATTCAATTTGGGAAGCTATTTCTAACTTATAACTATCCCTGGGAACTCAAATGCAAATGTTAACAACTAATTGCTCTGGGGTACTTTCTGAGACATTAAAGTTACAACAAAGAGTGGACAAACTAGAAAATAAAGTGTTGGACCAGGAAAAAAAGTATGAAGTTTTGGGAGAACAAAATCAGCTCCTAATAAAGGAAAATGGGCATATCAACTTTAAGATGGAAGTGTTGGAAAATATAACAAGAAAACAGAATTTAAGATTGATTAATTTTCCTAAATTATCTACAGTTTCAGCATTAGACATGTTTAAACGATATCTTTTGGAGGTTCTGAAAGTCCCACAAAATTCTTTTCCATCCATTTCAAAAATTTACTATATTTCCTTGGGAAAGAAGAAGACCCGGAAGACCAGCGAAAACCACAATTAGATTTATTGGACTTAACAAATATACTTGAAACATCAGAGTCAGAACAAATTAGTGTGGCAACACTCTTTGTTCAATTAGCACTTGATTCAGATAGAGAGTGGCTATTAAAAATATTTTTTTAAATATAAAGATGTTACATTTCTAAATTTAAAAATTAGAATGTACCCAGATGTTTCTAGTATAACACACAAAAAAAGAGGAAACAATTTTTGCTTTTGAGACCCCAGGTTTTAAAATTGGATGCAACTTTTGTATTAAGATTTTCATGCAAGTTTTTGGTTAATTTTAAAGGAATTAGGTATATTTTCTTTGAGTCCACACAGTTATCTAGATTTATTGTAGATAATGCAGTGGTGACAGCGAGTACCCCTATCAATAGACAAGTGTAACGCTCATAATTATGAATTTTTGGATCCACTTCAGGTTATCTCTTTATTTTTCCTTGATTTTTTTAATTATGATGAAGTAACAAAATCTATTTGTAAACTCCTTCTCCATGTATTATGGTTTAATGTTCAGTAGAAACATATTATATTTTCCTTTGTATTTTATTAAGAATGCATTTCCAGTGATACTGTTATTTTCAATATGATTTGTAATCATAAAAATTTGAAATTCAATAAAGAATAAATTATTTAAAAAAAAAAAAAATTCTACTATTGGGTTTCAAAATACGTTTTGCAGAAGCTCCACTTTACCTCTTCAAGCAAATAATACCTTACTGCCCTTCTCGCTCATTAAGGTCAGCCAATCAGAACTTCCTTGTTGTTCCTAGCTTTTGTGAAATTATCTCTGCCACTGCTCATTGTGCTAACCTCTGCACAGGGTCCAGAACTGTGGAACTTATTGCCTTCCCACCTAAGACTTCAAATTACCCTTGAAACATTCAAAGCTGAACTCAAAATATTTTTGTTCGCATATCATTGACTTCTCCTTTGTCCCTACTTAGCAGCATTTAGGTGATTGGACTTAGATGCCCTCCCTTATGTTCTACCCTCCTTCTCTTTATATTTTTTGAGTTCTTACCCCTCTCCTTCACTCTCTAGTCTTTGTTGAGCACATGTCTCCTTTTTCTACTCTTCTTTTTTTTTTTTTTTAATATTGTAAGCCACATAGATGTTTTTCGATATGCGAGAAAACAAATTATAATAAAAATCTAAAAAAGCCTATCATTAGTGCTCAGCTGCGAATTCTGCACTGCAGATCACATAGCGTGTGCCATCAAGCACGCCCTACCAGGTGGCAGACGCACATAGGCCTATCTGACTGCTTGGGCCTACCTTGACTCTGGGATCCGGTGTCACTGCCGTTGCTGACTCCCTCTGGGTGTGCCTAGAGGGAAATTCCATACTTACTTCTTTACAACAGCATTAGCCCCTGACAAAGGGCATAAAGCTAACGAGACCAACTGATTTATTCCCTCCCCCCCTTTGGTATATGAGCACTTTTGGAAATCCTTTGAGCTGCAGAGGGAACCCATGGGAAGTACACCCAAACAGGGTGAATGGGAAAGAGAGGTGGGGGATGATGACTTGCACACCCGCAGAATCAAGCCAAAGCCTCATATAGTGGCACTAAGAAGTATATCTGGGGACAAAGGAGTCATGCTCTGTACTCAATTAGGTACAGTCCTGAGATTGTGATCTGAATACAGCAGTTAGGCTCAACCATGCTGTGTGGGTGTGGCCAGAGAGTAGGGAGCTAGGCCAGGGACAGGATCCCCATCTTCATGACCTGCTGTAGGTAGAGAAAAATACTAGATTATTCCAGGGAGCACCTCAGTTTATGCTGGTGATGCCTCTGGCAGAATTCAGTTTCCTCTACTTCCACCTGCTAGTAGGAAGGGATAATACCCATTTGTACAGAATGGTGAAATATCTATTTGTACAGAATGGTGGGGCTGACCTTAAGAAATGTCATTTATGTTGTTTATTGTCATTGAAATAGGAGAACAAGATTATCAAAAAGTGAAAATGGTGAATGAACTTGAAACCACATAATTGAACAAGTGTGGAATGAAATCTCCCTTTTCCTGAACCTGTATATTAAAAAAAGGATGTTGAAATGGCTGGGACTCCACTTAAGACTGTTAAAAAAGATATACATACCACTGTCTTTGTCTTTTCTATGATCACTAAGCAGCAAAGCTCTTTGATAGCTCCTTTCTCTAACTTGTTCTACTGATGTTGAAGCTGTCCTTTAAAAGTAAAAAGTTAATAGTTATATAGCTATACAGTGTCACAAAATAAATTTGCAAATGTTTGTAGGAATACAACACACGAAAGAACTTTTACACAGTGTAATCTAAAGGATTTAACAAAAAAAATAAAAAAAGATTAACTATCTATGAGGTATAATCAACTCAAAGGTGTTTAATTTTTAATCTGTATCCATGTTGTTAAAAATGATAATCATTCTATATGAAACATTTCAACTTATTAAGTATACACAAGTTTTGGCAATATCCATCTCAACATAAAAGCAACAAAGCTTTTTTCAACAAACAAAATTTTCCTATTTTTTTTATACAGGGATAAGTTAAATGAACATATTATTTTCAAGAATATTTTGCAAACATTTCCTGACTCAAATGCAGCTTGACAAAGCTGAATTGTGATTTTGAGCCATTCATACCACTAACTTCAAGGCAGACTAGCCAAAGCAAAGTTAAATAAAGAAAACACTCCCAACAGCCTGAAATTACTACAAATGAGTTTTACTTGAATATCTTTATTTTTTTCCTGGCCAACTAAACTATTTACCTTCAAACAATTCTGTTAAAAAGCCAATTTTATAATTCATTATGCTATCTTCCTATCTGTTGGTTGGGTTTTTGGTTTTTTTTTAAAGAAAAGTAATGTTATGTTTTTCCAAAATTTAGGGCTCCTTTTATCAAGCTGTGCTAGAGGGGTTATCGCGCACAACTTTACATCACGCGTTAACCCCTGCGCTGGCCAAAAACTACCGCTTGCTCAACAGGAGGCATAGCGGCTAGTGCGGCCGGCAGTTTAGCGCACGTTATTACGCGTATTAAACCGCTAGTGTGGCTTGATAAAAGGAGCCCTTACAGAAAGATTCTCTTGGTCTATAAATTCTGGCTAGCCACAAATACCTTTGATACTATTTTTCTGCAAAAATACTGATATTTTATGATTAGGTCTTCTTTTCCTTTATAATCTTGAAACTTACACAAACACAAATTAGGAGAGCTTACCACTGAACTTCTGGTTCACTCTTATCACTGGAAGAGGCTTCTTTGGCTGAACAAGTGGTGTTAATCTCCTCCGATATGACATTTTGAACAGCAGCAAGCAGTGGCACAGGTAAGCTAACAAGTGTCTCAGTCTGCTCTCCATTTTCACCACCGACACTGCAGCTATCATTAACACAACTGTTGCTTATGCTTCCTCCACCAGCAGAATGAGGTGAGAATGTAACTAAGGATAGAGCTTCTGACTTAGAACCACTTCTCCTAGCTTCCCGTTGTCTTTTTCGGTATTCTAATAGAGAGACCTGTTTGAGACAGAGGAGGATATAAAAAAAGAAAAAAATAATTGGCTTTTGTTTTTACCTTTTATCTATTTTGATGAAAACATCTCTTCTTTTTCATGGAGTTTCATGGACAATAGTTATTAGTTTGATGGAGTTTCATGGACAATAGCTATTATCCAACGGATCATATGGCAGGTTACTAAACCCCCGCATTGTATATTTTTCATTATCAGCTAAATGGCCAAGAATCAACTACCCTTAGAGCTTATAGTATAAAGCAATTAGCTAATTGAGTGCCGTTATCATCCTGTACCTGAAATCTTCTTTTGTAAAAGTCTCTACTATACTGGTTAGGTACACCATAATTAGGTAACAGTTTTAACATTTGAAATAATAATACATCTTATTTGACAAAGGTTCTAAAATATTTTCAGAGAGCACAGATGTTACAGATAACAGATGTTATCAGAGGACAGCAGGCAAATATTCTCACATCCACAGAACTTGGTATGGACAGTACAAAAGTGTACTGTCACTTTAAAAGACTAAAAAGCTTCGAGACCACCCATACTGCACATGCACCAGTGCCTTCTCACCTGACATTGGCTCACAGGACCATCAGTTGAGTAAAAAGCTAAGAAGTCAACAAGGAGAGAAGGAAGGGTTGTTAGAATATCTGCCTTCTGTCCTCAGATAACACCTGTCACAGGTAAGTAAATGTGCTTTATCTTAGGACAAGCAGGCAGCATATTCTCACATTCGGAACTCTTAGCTGCCAGGATTATGCTTATGTTGTTTTTATCATGAACCTGGGGAAACTAAAACGGCTGGTAGGGAAACTGGCGTTTAAATGGAGAATAAATTTTGTAGAACTGCTTGGCCGAACCGACTATCCCTTCTGGAATGATTTTGTAAGCAATAATAGAATATAAAGGTAAGAATGGAGAACCAGGTGGCTCCTTTACAGATGTCTTCAATGGAAGTGGAATATAGGTGAGCTATTGAAGCCGCTATTGTTCGAACTTTATGAGCAGTGCCTCAGCCTTCCAGCATCAGCTCAGTCTAAGCACAGCAAAAGGAGATACAGTGCACTAACCATGTTGAGATGGTTCTCTTGGTGACAGAAGCTTCAAGTCTGTTTGGATCAAATGACAGGAACAGCTGAGTAGAAGTTCTTCCCTGCCTCTCCACCCGCTACACCCCTGAAGCCGACCTGCCCTGCTGAAGTTGCTGACACCGATTACTTCCTGTCTCCTCACTCGCTGCACCCCTACACCCCTGAAGCTGACCCTACTACCCGCACTCTCCACCCCCCACCCCTCCGCCACAGCAACTCTGGGCAGGGACAGAAAAGGCGCGTGTAGTGACTAGCCCACAAGCCTCCCCCACCCCCCCAATGTCAATTCTGACATCAGAGAGAAGGTTCTGGGCTAGCCAGGCAGCGATTGGCTGGCCCGAAACCTTATTTCCGATGTCAGAATTGACATCGGGAGGGGAGGGGGGGGAGAGGAAGGCTTGTGGGCCGGCCATGTGCAGTCTCTGCACGCGCCTAACCTGTCCCTGCCCGGAATTGCGGTGGCGGCGGCAGGAGGGGGATGGAGAATGTTGGGTGGTAGGGTCGGCCTTGGGGGTGCAGTAGGTGCAGTGGGCAGGGAAGCAGGGAGGATTCGGTGACGGTGACTTCAGCGGTGGGCAGGTGGGGAAAGATCCTGGGCGGCAGCCAACCCACGTACCCCCAACAGGCGGCCCGTGTATCCCCTGGGGTATGAGTACTGTGTATTGAGATACACTGCTCTATGGTATAGCATACCATCCCTACTGCAATAGAAATGGTTTTCACATTGAAGAAAAGGGTAATCATGATAACTCGCAAATCCATATCTCCAGTGCAGAAAAAAATTGAGGGAAACAACAGGAGCTCTTGATGAATAGACTATGAAAGAAATTTGGACTAGCAAAGAGAACCTGAACAAGGCCCAAATCAAAGCCAACATGAAAAAAAAAGAACCCCCCCCCTCCCGGAACAACTAGCTAAATGCGCTAATAGGGAAAATCACTGTAGGACAGAGACAGAACTCAAAGAAAAATTACAAACTTAAAATCATTCAGAAAAAATACATCTGAACTAAACCTCAGTGATATGCATCACACCAACTATGTGTAAAGATAAAGACTGAGGTGGTCCTGCATGACAGTAGTAGGTGGGAAGTAGTGTGCATGAATGGTGAACCTACTCAAAGGCTTAAAATTAGAATGGCTTTTCCTGCATTAGTCTCAGTCAGTGCAGCCACCCATGTTGTGAGGATTTGCTAACCTGATTATTTTAGAAGAAACATTTCCTGCATTAGTTTAAGCGTAAACACAATGGGCTAGATTTACTAAGCAAACCGATCGTGTACCAATCGGTTTGTGACCCCGGCCTGATTCACTCACTTACCTGTCTTCCGACCATCCTCCGATCCGTGCATGCAAATGAGGGCAACGGCATGCAAAATAGGCAGGGACGTGATTCACTAAAGAAAACCCTGCAATACCGACTGGGCTGGCCGATCAAAAAAAAGCGACTGCTGAGGACCAGTCACTGAAGCCCTTTCCGGCTGCCCTTCCTTCTGCCACCCTGCTCTCTGCCCTGTCAGCCCCTATCCTGCAGCCCCGAACATACTGCCCACCTGCCTGCCCCGACTCTCCCACCCGTCCCTGCTCTGCAAGCCCGTGGTTTTAACCCGTGGGCTTAAGCGGGTTAAAACCACGAGCTCCCAAAATTTCCTCAATCGCCCATGCGGGGGTGTCTTGCGATCTACCCAGCCAGCCAGTAACAATCAACTGGTGACACAACGGAAGCAGCAGGTCGAGGCTAGACAGTCAGCCCAGGTTTTACCTCGCCATGCTCTTCCTGAAATTGAAACTTGTAGAAAGAGAAGCAGAAGTAGAAACGGCATGCATTTTCACAAAACTGATAGAAAAGATTCAGACTTTTCCCAAAACAAAGAATGAGCAAGAAAAACTAAAAAGCAGCGATTGAGGTGCACATTTATTAAAATCTTTGGAGAAAGGTTGGGGATGGGGCTGGCGAAAGAGGTCAGGGTGCAGATGAATATGGGAATTAAAAAGCCAGTAGGTAAGTGGTGAAAAAACTGAGACAGAGACTTGATAAACCATTCTTTCTATAAGGCAGAGCAGTTTATGTGTTCAAAAATAGAAGAAAGGAAAAAAAAAACCTCCAACTCCGATGGCCCGGAGGTCCCGCGCATGCTCAGACCATCTACAGATGGTCTGCGCATGCGCGGGGATCGCTATAACGCGATCCGTGCCTGCAGATGAGGGCTTTCTTCCGATCACCCTCATCTGCATGTTAGAGTTTGTAGAATTTGTTGGACCTGCCTGGATCGGGCCTGGATCGGGCAGGTTAGTGAATCCTGGCCAATGTACTGTGCATTATTACTTATATCAAAACACACAAACAAAAAACAAAAAAACACACAAACCTGAGTCAATATTTAGCCTCTGTGGTCAATGTTTGTTTGTTTTTTTTCGATGCTGGCTAGAATAGTCAAAAGATATTCAAATATTTAGTACCACTATACAGACTGTGGCCAGTGCTGAACATCTGAACACAGCAGTCAGCATAAGAACTTATATAGCTAACGGCAATTTTCAGTCTGCTATCCAGGTCAGAATGAATATTGCCACTGTCCGAATAAGTTCTGGGACTGGCCTGGCTCCATTCTGGCATTATCTGCATAGTTCAGAGATAGTCTTGTAAGGATATGTAGAAACACTATTTGGATATTGCCTCTGAATATCCTGGTTAGCAGCACTTATCTGGTAAGTGCTTTAGAGTATTGACTTGATTATATATAGCAGAAACTAGTTCTGGTGAATGCACACATTACACACTTTTATTATCAAAGTACTATCATCTATTAAAGGAAAATTTCTGTTAATGATACTTAAAATTATAACCTTTTTCTTCTGTGGGGGATTCTGAGGTATGCAATTTCCATCCATCAAATTATCATTACTGACTGTCCTGCCAAATCCAGACAAAAGTCCATCTTCTGAAGTACAAAAAATAGATGCTTCCATGAACATGCCTCTTGTGTCATCTTGAATCAGGCACTTTGTCTCATTCATTCTAAATCCACCTCCAACCTCTAGCTGATGTGAGGGTGTTAAGTCTCTCAAATTAGAATTTGTGGATGAGAAATTTACTCCAGTTCTTTCAGGGCTTTTTGCCCATGATGGGTAAATTACACTTCGTCCACAATTAGCATTTTCTTGCTGGCTGTTTGAATCAGTCCGATCATGTGCAGGGGCATCCAGGTGTTTATGAAATGCACTTTGCTCAATTACTTCGAGTCCTAGCTGGAGATCAGATATAGATTCCTTTTCTCCAGCACACTGTCTGTTTATATCAGGTCTACTCCTTGGACTGGAATAGCCAATTGTTTTTATTTCTTGCAGTCCCATTTCTGCCAGACTTGAATTTCTAAAGGAACTCAGTGCTAGCATTGCCGAACTTCTGTCATAACCCTATTCAAAGAAATAAAAATATTAAATATGAGCAAAATTATTTTCTAAAGATTATCTTCCAAATACTGTACACTTTTGCCACAGAAATGAGCAGCTGCATTTTGCAGCTGATGACAGTAAAGTTACTTCTTGTTACAGGTGTTCTCTTCCGCCTGTAATTCACCAGTCACAGAACTGAGCCACTTCATCATGTGTGACACAAAGCAAATATTTCTTCCAGAGACTTTTAGAAAGGCCTAAAGATTAGAGAATGACACAGGGACACATTTTTCCCCATCCCCGTGGGAACTCATTTTCCTGTAAAGCAACAAAGATGATGAAGACAGAGGTGAGGTGAAGAAACTTCTCGCATCCAAACAAATCCTCACTCATAAAGGGAATCTTCCAAAGCTTTAACTTCTTTCTTTTTCAAAAATTCAGACAGACAGGAATAATGAATCTTAATCTTTTTCTTTATTGTATTCTATTATTGCTTGCCCCAACTTTAAGGCCCTGCTCCTGCCCTGAGAGTGAGAGGACGTATGATTATGTGCTCCCCTTGGTACCCTTGAAAAAGCCTTTTTGAGGCGAAACGGGTCCCGTCGGGCCTTAAAGTTGGGGCAAGCAATAATAGAATACAATAAAGAAAAAGATTAAGATTCATTATTCCTGTCTGTCTGAATTTTTGAAAAAGAAAGAAGTTAAAGCTTTGGAAGATTCCCTTTATGAGTGAGGATTTGTTTGAACTCATTTTCCTGTCCCATCCCCGTGAGTTCTTTTCCTATCCCTGTAAGCTCTGTCCTCATCTGCACAAGCCTCAAATACTTTAAAATCATAAGTGTTTGAAGCTTGTGCGGTTAAGGTAGAGCTTACAGGAATGGGGCAGGGACAGCAACAAAACTCGCAGGGACTGGAAGGGGAAATTGAGTTCCTGCAGGGACGGGGACAAATTAGTTCCCATGCCATTCTCTACTAAAGATCTTTGCCGAGCACATTTAAGTGTTTCCGTAGTCCAAATGTTTTGGGGGAATAACTCTGCCGAAAGTGAAAATCATAGTAGAAATGTGAAGGACTGACAAAGAAAACAAGATAACATTGAGAGTGGGGGGAAGGACTAGGGCAAAGGTGTCACATAAGGGGCCGAAATCTAAAACACAGGCTAAGTTGCAGGCCAAATTTTTTATAAAGATATTTAGGGGTCCTTTTATTAAGGTACGCTAACTGATTTAGTGCATGCTAAATGCGCACCTTAATAAAAGGACCCCTTTTAGTAGAAGTATAGGATTACAACCTCTCCAACCCCACGCCAGCTCTGTGATGTAAACAAAAAAAATAAAGACTTTTTCTCTCACTTTTAGGTCCTAGTTCATGCTTTCTGTCTAACACCAGCTCTGGCAGGATACACATTTTAAATCTGACATATTGTAATTGCAAAACAGAAAATAAAATTATTTTGTTTGATCATTATTCAAATCATGTTGGTCCCAGTCTCTGGTTGTCTTCTGATAACTCACTTCCAGGGTCTCCTGCCCAGTTATCATTTTCTTCTTTCTCCGTGCTAACCATCCATCTTCCATCTCTGCCTTCCCCTTCCGTTTCACTTCCCTCCCCTGGAGGTCTGGCATCTTTATTTTTTTCATCTCTATCCCCGCAGCTGGAGTGATGGACCACCATCCCCAGATCCACTATTTCTCCTTTTCTCTTCCCAACTACACTCCTATCCAGTATCTCTATCCTCCCCTCCATACCATCTCTTATGTCCAACTTCTCTCTCTTTCTGTTCCTTCCCTCCTTCCATCCCATTTTCCACCCCCTCTCCTCTATTTCTAGACTCATTATTTCTTCCCCTTCCCCCCCACCCTCAGTCCAGCATATGCACGTCTGTTTGGACCCCTCCTTCCTTCCTTCCGTGTACTTCATGTTTTCCCCCTTCTTCTTCCCGGTCTCACCTTTGAGATTTGGCCCGCCGTTCCTTCCCTCCCTCCATCCATCCCAGGGTAACTCAAATTTATTCGGTATGCATATAGTGGAACTGGGTTCTAATGTATAAAAATTATGAAAATATTTTAGAAAGTACACCTCTATTTAACAGTCAAAGTTTTTGAAAATGCTTTTCTCTTTCCTGTTAATTAACCAACAATATTTTCTACATCTTGTTAATGTGTTAAAAATGATATGCTTGCGATCTTCTTGGTTTATAACCACTGTTCAGATTTAATAGTGGGGTTTTATTGTTGATGTTATTATGTATTCTAAATATTTTCACTAACTAGAAATTAGGTCCTTATCTGCTAATTTTCTTTCTTTTTGTCCCTGTAGACCGGTACAGAAATGGATGGATTTACGCTCTTCTGCCAGCAGATGGAGACTGAGATACTAACTTTTGGCTACAGTACAAGTGGGCTATACAGTCCCTATTACAATCAGTCTTAACGACAAAGCAGAAAATAACTAGGCTGAAAAACAATAACACCCCAACTTCACAATCACATGGAGAAAACAAGGAAAATACTATTGGATACTGATTAAAACAAGAACCTTTCATAAATGCCCCAGCCAAATCAAATGCCACTGCTTTTTTAAACTCCCCTAACAACCAAATCAACAACTCCTGCAGAAAAAACCTGCACTCTTTGCGAAAAACGTCGAATGATAGGGCGGGGTCTATGCCGGTTTGGAGGGACTAAAAGAAAGAAAGTTAGCAGGTCCCTCCAGACCGGCGTCCCTGGCGTCCCTCCAGACTGGCACAGACCAGACCTGGCTCCAGACCAGACCTGGCATCCCTCCAGACCGGCACAGAAACGAATAGGATGTACCAAAGCAGAACCCATCATGGGTGGGACCCCCAAAGGGCTGCCATAAAAACACACTGACCGAACACCGCATCCCGACGTGCCTGAACATCCACACGGTAGTGCCAAACAAAGGAATGGAAAGAAGACCAAACCGCAGCTGTACAGATATCCACCGGAGGTACAAGAGAAGATTTTAGCCCAAGAAGTTGCCTGACCCAGAGTGGAATGAGCTTTGAGAAATTCTGGAACAGGCTTCTTTTGGAGAAGGAATGCCCAAGCGATAGCCTCCTTGATCCAGCATGCAATGTTAGCCTTGGAAACACCGTCCCCCTTACAAGAACCCGCTAAGAGGACAAAGAGATGGTCCGACTTACGGAACTCCTGGGTCCGCTGAACATAAGAGTGCAGGACCCTATGGACATCCAATTGCCTCTGCTCCGAGCCCTCCTGACTACCCAAGACTGGGAGGACCACGGATTGGTTGACATGAAATGGTGAAACCACCTTTAGAAGAAAGGAAGGAACTGACTGAAGCATGACCCGCTCCTTGGAGAATTCCAGGAAAGGTGGCCTACAAGAGAAGGCCTGCAGCTCTGAAACGCATTTCGTGGAAGTAATGGCCACCAATAAAACTACCTTAAGAGTAAGGTCCTTCAAAGTACAGGCATCAAGAGGCTCAAACAGAGGATGAATGACCATGGAGAGAACTAGACTGAGATCCCAAGCAGGAACTGACAGCCGAACTGGTGGCCAGAGCAATTTTGCAGCTTTCAGGAACCAAATCACATCCAGAGAAGAGGCAAACGCTTACTACGCAAGAGACAGCGAAAGAAAGACAAAGTGGCAATCTGCACTTGAAGGGCGGACCATGCAAAGCCTTGTTCCAGGCCATCTTGCAGAAACTCCAGGATGCAAGGCAAAGTAGCGCGCGGAAGGGAACCATGCCACACGCGGAACTCCACTCTTCAAAAAGAAACCAAACAAGCACATAAGACGGAGAGGTGGAAATTTTATGAGATCCTAAGAGCGTGGAGATCACTTTATCTGAATACCCCTTCTTCCTTAGGTGAGCCCTTTCAAGAGCCAAGCTGTAAGATAAAAGGGACCTGAATTGAACATTGGAATAGGACCCTGAGAGGGGCAGCGGGAACGGATCTGCTACTAGCAGACGGACCAGATCTGCATACCACAGGCACGTGGGCCAGTCTGGAGCCATGAGAATCAAGTGGCCTGTGTTCCAGGCAATCCAAAGAAGAACTCTGTCCACCAAAGGCCACAGAGAAAAGACATACAGCAGGCCATCCACCAGCCAAACCTGCACCAGAGCATCCAGCCTCTCGGCCTGGCAATCCCTGCAACGACTGAAGAACCCCAGGCCTGAACAATCAACTCGAAGGCTTCCAGCCTGAGACATCACTTGCTGGGATCCAGCACATAATGACTGAGAAAATCTGCCTGGACATTGTACATACCAGTAATGTGGGAAGCTTAGGTGTCCTGAAGCTGATGTCGAAAAGAATGCCGAGATACTCCAAGCGCTGAGACGGAGTCAACCAGTTTTTAGACAGATTGACCACCCAGCCCAGGAACTGCAGAAACTCCACAGCCTGAACAGTAACCCAGGAGCTCTCCTACAACGACTTTGCTCGAATCAACCAATCGTCCAGATAAGGGTGCACCAGAATGCCCTCCTTGCGCAAGGCAGCCACCACCACCACCACCATAATCTTGGTTAAGATGCAAGGCACTGTAGCCAGACCAAAGGGAAGTGCACAAAACTGGTAATGCTCTCCCAAAATCGCAAATCAAAGGAATCGCTGATGGGAGGCCTGAATGGGAACATGCAGATAGGCTTCCGTCAGATCAAGCGAATTCAGAAATTCCCCAGGTTGGATAGCAAGAATTACGGACTTCAGGGTTTCCATATGAAAAGATGGAACCCGGAGCACTCTGTTGACACCTTTGAGATCCAAAATGGGCAGAAAAGACCCCTCTTTCTTGGGCACCATGAAGTAAATGGAGTACCTGCTGATGCGAACTGAGGAAGCACTGGAACCATCACTTTGAGGACCAGCAACCTGAGCAGCATCTGCCGAAAAGCCCTCTTCTTCCAAGTTGCCTGACAAGGAGAGGAGAGAAAATGATTTGGCAAAGGACGGAAAAATTCTAGAGCATAGCCATCCAGAATCGCTTCTAGGACCTACTGATCCATTGTGATCTCAGCCCATCCCTAGTAAAATTTCTGCAACCTGGCTTCGATTGGAACAGAGAGAAGGACCTACAATGAGTCACTGGGCCAAACGGGCGGTGGAGGAGCCACTGGAGGAGTCACAACCCTTCCCCCAATGTGCACACCGAAAGGACTGCATGCATTGGAAGAAACATCCTTTGGAAGGAAAAGAGGTTGCACATTGGCTAGGGCGGAACCTGCGAAGGTCATTGAAATGTCCCCGGGTAGAACCACCTCATGAAGTCTGGTGAGGTCGTTCCTCCGGTAATCGAGACGCCTTAGAGTCACTCAAGGCCTGAATCAGCTTATCTAATTCCTCCCCAAAGAGAAAGAAACCCCGAAAAGGAAACTTACTGAGCTTAGCCTTAGATGCTGCATCTGCCGACCAACCCTGAAGCCACAGGGGCCGAGGCAAGCAGCAGATCATACATGGCATCAGAGAGATAAGAAGCTCCTAGCTCAATGTTAGCAACTTCCTGATCCACTAAGGACCAGTCAACCGACTTGTCAAGAACTCTCTCAGACCACCAGAAACAAGCCTGGGCTACCAAACTGCCACAAATCGCCACCTGGACAGCCAGAGCAGCCACATCAAATCTTCATTTAAGTACAGCCTCCATTTTACGGTCCTGAAGGTTTCTCAGGGCCGAGCCATCTTCCATCGGCACAGTATGTCTGCATGCAATAGCCAAGACCACCGCATTGACCTAAGGAGATTTAAAGGTATTTTTATTATGGACCGTGCCAAGCAAAATGGCACGTCTGGAACTTTCCACTGAGCAAACACTACATCCCGAATATCCCGATGCATAGGGAAAGAGAAGGATGCTGACCGGAACCCTCTAAGACGAGAATTCACACAACATGAAGGAGGTCCTTAGCTTCTTCTTCAAAGTGTAAAACTGAAGACACCTGAAGAATGAACTCCTGCAACTCTTCCCGATGAAAAATGCACACTTCCAATGCATCCTCGCCAACCTGCGCCTCTGAAAAGTCTCCATCCAAAACATCAGACCCCCCCAAATGGATGTGGGAGGTCCTTCCCAAGATCCAAGTCCTCAACCAGAGATAATGGATCAGTCAGAAAATAATCCTCATACCAAGACACCCGCGGCCACTTGGATGATGGCTGAGGGGGCTGGACAGATGCAGCTGGAGCAGAAGACTGAACAGGGACAGCCGTGAAAAGTAAAATCCACCCCCCCACAAGACTCCAATACCCCCGGGACATAAGCTTGATCTTCAAGTCACCTGTAAATGAGCCTTGCACATAGCTAACATAAAATCAGTTGTTCCACTTCAAAAATGATGGAATTTAAATTAATTTCTTCTTCACTTCATCAACCTTGCAATAAATCTCTAAGCAATCATCACCTCTCCAACCAACTATAATAATTTATTTTTTTTTTCTTCTGAGCCACAGCACCACCACTCCACTGCTTCAATAAACTTTCATGGCAGTGAGCTTTATGTGTGAAAATTGTCACTGGTTCAATGTAAACTTTGTAATTTTTTTAAAACTATTTCTTGCATTATACCTCTGCTATTGCTTATTCAACTTTGTAATTTTTTAACTATTTCTAGTATAATACCTTGGCTATTGCTTATTCAACTTTTAAAGTGCTCAGTGCTTAATACTCTGTTTTTTTCTTAAGCTTATTTTAAATAAATAATTAATTAATTTCAAATTAAATAAATAATGTTCACTTTCAACCTATTTCAACAATCAACTTATCTTAGTAGAATTCTTCTGTAAGAGCAACTTCTTTTTAAACTCAGTTCGGGAGTGTTGGATCCGACATGTTCACAGCGTCATCCACCCCATTATAAAGCTAAAAATATAGTGGGGTGGATGACACTGACGGTTGCGGGAGGACCAATGAAAAAGCGATATGTGAAACATGTTGGGTCCAACCCCCCCCGAACAGAGTTTAAAAAGAAGAAGTTACTCTTAAAGAAGAATTCTACTAAGATAAGTCGATTGTTGAAATAGATTGAAAGTGGACATTATTTATTTAATTTGAAATTAATTATTTATTTATTTATTTAAAATAAGTTTAAGAAAAAACCAGAGCACTTTAAAAGTTGAATAAGCAATAGCAGAGGTATAATGCAAGAAATAGTTAAAAAAATTACAAAGCTTACATTGAGCCAGTGATGATTTTCCCACATAAAGCTCAGCACCATGAAAGTTTATTGAAGTGGTGGAGTGGTGGTGCTGAGGCTCAGAAGAAAAAAAATAAATTATTATAGTTGGTTGGAGAGGTGATGATTGCTTTAGAGATTTATTGTAAGGTTAACATAAAATCAGGGCAAAACACACCCGGCAGCAATCATAGCTGGAGCAGAAGACACATTTAAAACCTGTTCCTGTCATTCCAAGACAGGAAGAAGGTCGCCTGAAGCCATGGACAAAATGGACGTGCTTTCCGCCAAAACCAAGGGAAGGGCCATCGACAAACTGTCACCTGAAATAATATGCAGCACTGAGGCCAAACTCGACCCCGCCACTACAGAAAAATTGCTAGCCAACCCAGCTGCACCAGTAAGGGAATCCTAGACTGCCAGCCTACCGGAAGATGAGAAAACCCAGCATGGGTGGCAGGAGAAGCCTGGGTATCACCACCGCCTCCCATCAACAAGTGGTGCATGTGCGAAGGGGAAGCCAGGTCTCCCTCAAGGAAGCCAGAACATTTTGTGCACACTCCAGTTGCATCCACCGGTGGTGCCCACATAAAACACACCTCAGCACAGACTGCACAAGCTTACCACTCCACCTGCTGGAGACTGAGAAAATACTGATTATAATAGGGACTACACAGCCTACTTGTACTGTAGCCAAAAGTATCTTAGTCTCCACCTTCTGGCAGAGGAGCACAAACCCATCCGTTTCTGTGCTGGTCTGGAGGGACGCTAAAGGAAATAAATTAAAAATAAATAAATAAAAACTCTCATATCTTTGACTTAGCACATATGATGCCAAAACAAACTCTGAGCATCAACCCCTGGAATACTAGCAAGAGTGAGGTTTCAAGGTCAAAATGTTTACCCATTGCTTCATCCTCAGCACATTTCATGCACTGAGAGACTGGTTCCATAACTCTCATGTCCAATATTTAAGGTAACAAAAGAGAAAAACCAGGGGTAGCCCTGGAGAACTTATATCCAATATAGGCCTTTGGGGATTGGTGCTAAAGGTTTTGAGTAGTCCATTTGAGATATATGAAGCATTGGTTTTCACGTTGAAGAAAAAGGTAATGTAATCATGACTTGACTTACACATCCACACTCCAGTGTAGAAAAATAAACTGAGGAAAGTAGCAGGAGCTTTTGATGAACAGACTATGGAAGAAATGCAGACTAGCAAAGTGCATGACCATGGCATTCTGCTCATCTTCAGAGAGATTAAACTTCTTTCATAACAATTTTAAGCACCTACACAGCAGATTTAACTAGAACTGCAGTTTATTCCATATTTTAGGGTAACTCTTACTTTTGCTAACAAAACTCTTCAACTATGAACTGTGTCTGAAATAGCTTTACATTTTCAAACTCCAATAGTTTTCCCTCTACACAGAAAAAAACCTAGCTATCCAGAAGATATTGGGCAGAACTAAAATAATACAATATAAGCATGACAGAAAATGTGCATTCCTCCAGCTTTATGAAAGCAATATCAAGTAATAGCTGTTTCAATTTATTACAAAGAGAAAAAAAAGAAAATAGTGTTCTAAAACAGTGGTTCCCAACCCTGTCCTGGAGGACCACCAAGCAGCTGGGATTTCAATATAGCCCTAATGAATATGCATGAGAAAATTGTATATAATGGAGGTGACAGGCATGAAGATCTGCCCCATGCATATTTATTAGGGCTATCCTGAAAACCCGACAGCGTTGGGAACCAATGTAAATCTAAAAGACTTATGACACATTTAGCAGGATTTTACAAATAAAACAGTAAAAAATTAAATGCTTTTACCTCTTGGTTATATGTTCCCCTCTTAATTTCTGGTGAACTTTCAGGTGAGGATATATTCTGCAAAGAAAAACAAACAGGACTTGAAAACTTCCTTCTAGTTAGTAAAGCAAAGTGAACCAGAATGTACGCAGGTAAGGCTAGTCTCAGTTAGGGCACTGGTCTTTGACCTAAGGGCTGCCGTGGGAGCGGACTGCTGGGCACAAGGGACCACTGGTTTGATCCAGCAGCGGCAATTCTTATGTTCTTATATTTACTTCTAGCAGGTTATTTTCTGCACACACCAATTCAACAGTTTACATAAATAAGCCATATTCCTGTGCCTATCATCTGACAATCTTCCAGCCCTTTTTGGAAAGGAAAAGCATTTCCTTTGCTGATGTGCAGGACCTTTTCATTATCCTAGAATTCTATCCAGTTAGCAGGTCGGTTTCTGTGATTGCTGATATGCTGTACTCAAACAACACATATCATATGTAAATATAGGTAAATTTGCTTTATCTGAAAGTAAATGCATCAATCTCAATCACACAAGTGGTACCAATGGCTGATCATTTAAAGCAGGGGTGTCAAACTCAATCACATTAAGGGGCCGAAATCCAAAACACAGGCTAATTCGGAGGCCAGACCCCACTCCATAATAATACTAATTATAACACCATTTTTTCCATTCATTTTTCATATATACACACACACACAATATAATCTTAACAAATAATGGTAATGGTTAACCACAAAATTAAACTACACAAAACACACTGTATACTTCTCAACATTCATTCCTACCAGAACACAGATAACCCCTATGCAAATACGGGACTAAAAACAAAAAGCACTAGTATATTTTTAAAAACACCCTAAGATTCAAGATTCTGCATGCAGTACAAACCCCAGAGAAAAAGAAACAAAAGTATTTCTTCCTGAGCAGTGCAAAAGATAGACAGCAGATTAAAATGCTCAAAATTGACACAATTCAAACACTAACTTGAAAATAAAACCATTCCCCCTACCTTTGTTGTCTCCCTCCCTCCATGCTGTGCCTCCCTCCGGTGGGTGTCTAACCTTCTGGCCAGCTCCAACTTGGCCGTTTTATGCAGCCCACGGTCCGATGCCCCCAGTGTCATCTTGTGGCTGGCTCCCTCCTCCTCACAGCCCGTGTGCTCGGAGCCGCGTGCAGCAACTCCTCATGCATCCTGCACCTGAACTGGAAGCCTTCTCTCTCTGACATCGCAAAGTCAGAGGGAATGCTTCTAGATGAGGTGTGGGATGCGCAAGGAGCTGCTGCACGTGACTCCGTGCACATTACAGCTGTGAGGAGGAAGGAGCCAGCCACAAGGTAAAACTAGTCTGCCCATTCGCAGTAATCATTATCTCTTCTTCTCTCTAAGAGATCCCAAGTGCCTATCCCAGGCTTTCTTGAAAATCAGACACAGTCTCTGCCTCTACCATCTCTATCGGGAGACTGTTTCACGCATCTACCACCCTTTCTGTACATAAGAACTGCCATCTCTGGATCAGACCTTAGGTCCATCAAGTCCGGCGATCCGCCCATGCGGAGGCCCAGCCAGGTGTAACCTGGTGAATCCTCAGTCACCCGTATCCTTCTATGCATCTTGCGAGGAGATGTGCATCTAACTTGCCCTTAAATCCTAGAACGGTGGGTTCCACAGCAACCTCCACCGGGAGAGCGTTCCAGGTGTCCACCACTCGCTATGTGAAGCAGAACATCCTGGCATTTGTCCTGGACATGTCCCCCCTCAGCTTCAGTCCATGACCTCTTGTCCTAGTCACATTTGACATCGTAAATAACTTTTTTTTCTGCTCTATTTTGTCGATTCCTTTTAGTATTTTGAAAGTCTCAATCAGATCCCCTCGCAGTCTCCTCTTCTCAAAGGAGAACAGTCCCAGTTTTCTAAGTCGAAAAAAGTATTTCCTTAGATTACTCCTGAGCCTATCACCTCTAATCTTCATCCGATGCCCTCTCATTCCAGCGCTTCCTTTCGAATGAAAGAGACTCAACTCATGCGCATTTACACCATGTAGGTTTTTAAACGTCTCTATCATATCTCCCCCTCTCCCGCCTTTCCTCCAAAGTATACAGATTGAGATCTTTAAGTCTGTTCCCATATGCCTTATGATGAAGACCAAAGGGAGAGAAGAGAATTGGAAATACTGTCTAAAATATGGAAGCTCAAGAACTTTCCGTGAGCTGAAAAGATGGGAATATGCAAGTATGCCTCTGTTAGATCTAGAGAGACAAGGTTCTCCCCCCAAGCACATCCGAGGCAATGATCAACTGCACCGTTTCCATGAGAAAGCGGGGAATCTTGAGGACTGCATTGACTGACTTTAGATCCAGAATTGATCTCTAGTTTTTTGAATTTCTTTGGGATATGATGAAATATATTGAGTATCCTGACCAAGCCCCATTCTCCTTGTGGTATGGGCTCTATGGCTTCTAAAGCAATGAGCCCCTGAACTGTCGACCATACCTGGGCTGCCATTTCCAGTTTCCCTGCCAAAGAAGTAAGAAAGAGGTCCGGGAGGGGCCAGTAAAATTCAAGCTTGTACCCCTCCCGAATGATCTCCAGCCTAGGTTTAGGCGGTATATAAATTTTTAAATAGTTTGTCCATGCACAGTGCAGCACTCCCCCTTTAGTCATAAGGCAGCCATGAGGTCAGAAACATGGATGCTCCATTGCAAGATTGCACCATCAAAGAACAATGTGCAGTAGAGTGCTTTCTTTGGGCAAAGGGAGTGAAACCTGTGAAAATTCACCATTGGATATTGACTCAGTATAGATAAAGAATGGGCAAACAGTGAAAATGACTGTGTATTGCTACGAAATGAACTTAAACCTGCAATTCGCAGCAAAAGAGGAATGTTGTTCAAAACAGTTTTGCTGCACCATGACAGAAGAGACAGTGCAACAGCTTGGATTTGTACATCTTCCATATCCTCATTACAGCCCAGATCTGGCAGCTAGCGATTATCACATCTTCAGTCCATTGAAGGAAATGCTACAAGGTCGCAGATACACCTCTGATGATGAAGGAAGCGGTGCTCACCTGGCTTCAGGAGCAGCTGAAAAACTTCTTCTTTGTATAAATGCAGAAGCTAGTTGAATAATACAACAAATGTGTTGTCTTGCATGGGGACTATGTGGAAAAGTGAATTGCTCACAGTTACTTCTAGTAAAGCCGTTAAATGTATTTTAATATGTTAATTCTAGACCATGAAAGCATTTAGAAACCTGGATAGGAGACAATCATGTATCTCCATGCTTTTATCATTTCACAATCTAGCCTTCTTTAAATACAAAGTATGCACACAAACTGCTTACCAGAGAGAAAAGTGCTCAAAACCCCCCACAGTATTAGTAGAATGGAGATCTTCATATAAAGGCTTAACACTTACCTCAAAGTGCATTGGATTTCCATGTATGCATGGAGTGACTGGGATAACTGGTGAATATATGGGCTTGTAACCATTACGGCAACTTTCATCTTCAACTTTTATCCTGGGAGGAGTGGCAAACAATGATGGATCTGTGGCAGCAATATCCATGTGTGTTGGTGTAGCATATGGAGAAGGAGTTGGTGTAGAGCTTTCTGAGTATGTGGACTCCAACAGATGATACAATCTTCGTTTTTTAAGAGGTGTTGTTAAATCTTTAATAGAAGCAAAAAAAAAAAATTAAAAATAAATAAATATTACTTTCGTAATATATTTGGGTTTTTTCCCCATCTTTTTTTTGTTTTGTTTTAAATTTTTTATTCATTTTTTCATACAACAAGTGTAACATAGAAATTTAAACAATCTCATAAACTATACACTTGATTTTCTATCATGTAAGTATAATATATCATTCTAAATTCATGTACAATAATAACTGAAAATGTATGTATTACATAATATGTATAACAATTGTTATTAAAATTTAAAACCCTCCCTTCCCTCCCCTCCCAATATAAATAACAATTATAATAAAAATATTGACAAATACATATATTTATGAAATAAAATAAAATCATACCCACCTACCTCCCCTCCTAACAAATAATTTATTATGGGAAAATGATATCATTCATTACAGAAGTCTGCTAATGGTCCCCAGATCTTTTTAAATTTACCAAAGTAACCTTTCTGTGTTGCTAATGCATGCTCCATTTTATATATATGGCATATGGAATTCCCCATCTCTAATTAACAGTGGCTCATACAATAAATTTTCTCTGCCTTGAACTAACCACTTACTGTTGAACTACACTAAATTATTAATCAATACTGTGCGTATATATATTTCTTGTACAATCCCACTTTAATCCGGGACTAGTGGGTTAATTCCGTCTACCCATCAGGCCTTATGGGAAGCCTCATATTAGAGACTTAAGCTCCACCCCTCTCACCTCAGCACTGTCCCCTCAAGAATCAGTTTATTTCCTACAAGCCAGGCTGTAAGAGCTTGTCTTTTTTTTTTTTTTTTTTTTATAAATCTTTATTCATTTTAAATTTTACATCAAGTGTACAGAAAATCATTCGAAAGCAAACATACAATTCCACTTGTAAATCTATAACAATTACAAAAAGAAATTTCATTCCTACCCATCCCACATAAACATCTTTGATAAGTAATTATAACATAATATAATATAAATATCATTTTCCATGTGAATATAAGATATACTAAAAACATACCCTCCCTCCCTAACTCACAAATTTTAAAAGGAGAAAAATATTGATTAGTCCTTATAGTAATTTATTAATGGCCTCATAAATCCTCAAATTTACAAAAACATCCTTTCTTAACTGCTAATATTCGTTCCATCTCATACAAGTGACACACCGAATTCCACCAAAAACAGTAGTTCAATTTATTACAATCCTTCCAATTATATGTTATCTGTTGAATGGCAACTCCTGTTAAAATCATTAAAAGCTTATTATTATTCAAGGATATTTGAGACCTCACCCTCATAGACATGCCAAACAAGATGGTATCATATGACAAGGCTACCGGAATCTCAAGCATACAATTTATTTGGTCCCAAATTAATTTCCAAAAAGCATTGATAAAAGGACAATAAAATAATAGATGATCTAAAGTTCCAGCCTCAAGATGACAATGCCAACATCTATCAGACCTAGAGCAATCCAATTTTTTTAAACGAACAGGGGTCCAGAGTGTTCTATGTAACAGGAAAAACCATGTTTGCCTCATAGACGCAGACATTGTACATCTCATCCTCTAAGACCAAATACGTGGCCATTGAGATGCATTAATCTGATGCTTAATCTCAATGCTCCAAATATCTCGAAGTCCATTCTTTGGTTTCTTATTCAAATATCCAGATAATATTTTATACCACTGTGCAGCCTGGTGACCCAGAAAGTCTGCCTGAAAGCATAAGAATTCTAAAATAAATTGATTATTGAGAGATTTCCATTCAGGGAACCCTGCCTGAATAGCCTGCTTCAATTGCAACCATTTATAACTTTGTTTTTTATCAAGACCAAATTTCTGTTGCAATTGTGAAAATTCCAGCAGTTTACCCTCAGATATAACATCATTTAAAGTACATATTCCTACTTTAATCCAATCCTTCCAGACAATCTTAAATCCGCCTATTTGGATCTTGGAATTTAGCCATATATTTTGATAAGTAGATTTTTGAATAGTAAGAGGAGTTAAATTATTAACATATTTTAAAGTTTTCCATGTGTCCATTATTATCTTATTATTTTTTCTTATTCTAGGCATTTTAATACTCAGCAGATGACGAAGCCTGATAGGAAACATGAGCTGCCATTCCAACCATAACCAGTCTGGAAGCACCTCCATGAGTTCTGGGAGGACCCAATACATACCTTGGCGCAGTATATAGGATTGATGGTACCATAGGTTTTCGGAGATGTTTCCTATGCCGCAATCCTGCTTCTGATGTCAGAGGAGGGGCGGGACCGTGATAGAGAGAAGACAGCTCCGAAGGCCTATGACAGCTTGCAAAGATCGCTAGCACCGGCGATCCTCTCTTCAGGTTGCTCCGCTGCTGAAATTAAGTAAATTGATGCGCGGGAGATCATGGGGAACACACAGACCTTCCGGAGGGGGTGTGAGTGCAGTCCTTTTGGGGGGAGTGGTACAGGCCTTCAGGTGTGGGGTACAGGTCTTCAAGGGGAGGGGCATTCTGGTGTAGAAGTACATGGAGGGAGGGAGGGAGGGAAGGTTGGGTTCAAAGAGACGTGCATATGCCGGACTTTGGGAGGGGAAGAAATAATGGGTCTAAAAACAGGAGAGGGAGAGAGATGGTGGACAATGGGATTTAGGGAGGGAAGGAACAGAAAGGGAGAGAAGTTGGACACAAGGGATGGTGTGGAGGGGTAGATAGAGGTACTGGATAGGAGGGTAGTTGGGAAAAGAAAGGGAGAGATGGTTGACCCTGAGATGGTGGGGAAGGAGGGAGAGATGTTGGATGAAAGGGTAATTGAGAAAAGGTGGATCTTGGAGACAAAAAAAAAGGAAAGATGCCAGACCTCCTGGGCGAGGGAAGGGAAATGGAAGGGGAAGACAGAGATGGAAGATGGACGGTTAGCACAGAGAAAGAAGGAGATCCTGGCAAGGAAGTTATCAGAAGACAAACGGAGCCTAGGATCAATAAGATCTGAATAATGGCCCGACAACAAAAGGTAGAAAAAATAATTTTATTTTCTGTTTTGTAATTACAATATGTCAGATTTGAAATGTGTATCCTGCCAGAGCTGGTGTTAGACTGCAAACTTGAGCTAGGATTTAACAGAGAGAGTAAAAGTCTTTTTTGTTTGTTTATTTTGTTTACACCATAGCACCAGTGTGGTTAAGAGAAGGCAAAGGGGGTGAAGAGGCTATTAAAGGGGTGAAGAGGCTATGAAGTAAACCCACCAGGATGCTTGAAAAAAAACACTCACTTGGGCAGGAAAATCGAATCGAAAAATTGATTCAGTAGATTGAATCGAATCCAAATTTTTTTTCCTGAATCAGACAGCACTAGTGGATAGCTGTTGGGTGGGCAGCCATGTTCCATGTGTGCTATGGCCTGCAAAGAGGGGCAAAATTTGCTCAGACCCTGTGCCTTTGACATCTGAAGGGGGTCTTCCCGTTATTTCTGTCTCAGTACCCGCAAAAATAGTGTCAAGGCATCCTGGGGAGTGCATCGGCAAAACGCAAGTGTGCTTTGGAGGAAAACACAAGTGCGCTTCGAAGGAAAAATCTCACAGCTCCTCCAAACATTCCAGAAAGGTTCCGCAGGAGTTGGCTCCTGCCCCAGAAGATGGATTTTCCCTTGACTTTATTAATATGATGTATCAGGCTTATTTGGTTAAGAAATCTCTGCCTGTCACCCTTCCGCAGGCATCCTTGCTGGTCACAGGGACCCCTCCTCATCCTTGTCTTTTGCCTCGCTTTTGGGGTCCCGGTTAGTATGCTTGTCATTCCCACAGTTGCTCCCAATACCCTTACAATACCTCTGTTTACGTAGGTGGGCACCGTGGCTGCTGGAGATTTGGCTCCCCTGGAGGATCTCCAGGATCAGGATTCTAGTGGGGCCCCAGATCTGGGGGAGAATCCCATTGTGCGTAGATTTTTCAAGCCCACACATTTGGTGGATTTGATCTCTAAATGCAGGAATTGAAGCTGCAAGCTGAGCAGCCTGTCATTGCAAAGTGTTCTCTCATGAGTGACCAGAGGCAGCAATCTGCCTCTTTTCCTAATCATCCTGACATAGTTCAGATTCTAACAGATATTTGGGAGGCACCTGAGGAACCCCTGAAATGTGCTTGTGCCAGGGCTCGGTTTTATCCCATAGCAGATGCTTTTACAAGCATTCTGCTTCCTCGAAGGTAGATTCCTCAGTGACACAAGTCACCAAGAGCACTTCTCTCCCCAGTGACCGGAGAGGGGGGGGGTAACAAGGATGTCCAGGACCGACATATGGATTTCATCCTTAAACGCCTGTTAAGACTTGTGGATGCCGACATAAAGGTGGTGTCAGCCTCTTCCTCTTTGGCCAGGGCATGCCATTCCAACCTCCGCTATGATCTTGACACTGTTGTGCTCTGGGACCTGGATTTCCTGGTCTCAAGTGTGGACTATATGGCTGATGCCCTGTATGACATGTTGAAGATTTTCTCTAAGTTGTCTGCCTATTCCATCTCGGCTCGCAGGATGCTGTGGATCCGTCAGTGGTCCAGTGATTCATCCTCTAAGGTGACCTTGAGCCAGCTGCCCTTCAAGGGTCAACTTTTGTTTGGCCAGGGGTTGGATGACCTTATGACCAATGTGTGGGATCGCAGACCTAGGTTTTTGCTTATGAATTGGTCCCGCCCCTCCAGGGGTTCGGGGTGCTCTAATTTTCGTCACTTCAGGCGTTTTCAACCATACCCAGGATCTCCATATGGTCAGCGGTCCTCTTCATTTACCAGACTATGGTTTGGCAGGCCTTGGCACCTACAGGGAGTCATCTTGTGGAGCCTAAGAAGAAACAATTCTGATGCCAGGCCAGTACCTCCCCTTCCGCTCATAGGGGGCAGGATGTCGGCCTTTATGGCCAAGTGCCAAGCCACTACCTCCAACTGTTGGGTCTTGGAGATCCTCCAGGGTGGCTACAACCTAGAGTTTCCTGTCCTTTGACCGAGTATTTCCTGGATTCCCTGGCGGGCCACCCCTAGAAGGCAGCTCAGGAACAGTCCACAGATTACTGGATATTGTGGCTATAGAGCCCATCCCAGAGCAAGACTTGGACTCTGGGAGATACTCTATATACTACATCATTACAAAGAGAGGCTTCGAAGATTGGAAACCGATTTTGGACCTCAAAGTGGTCAATGCAGCACTGCGAGTGCTTCACTTCTGCACAGCAAAAGTGTGCTTAGTGATCGCCTCGGTGGCTCCGGGGAAGTTTCTGACCTCCCTGGATCTGATGGATCTCCATATTCCCATTTTTCTGGACCACCAGAAGTATCTGAGGTCCCATGTCCTGGAGCAGCATTTCCTGTTTGTGGCGCTACCCTTTGGGTTGGCGATGGCGACCAGGACCTTCACTATAATGATGGTGGCAGCCAATCTTTGCACTCTAGGTATCTTGGTTCACTTGTATCTGGATGACTGGTTGATCAGAGCCCTCTCAGAGTCTGAGGGGTATCAGGCTGTGTATCATGTTATGCAGTTGCTGTAGCGCCTGGGCTAGGTGATCAACTTCAGGAAGTCACCTCGAGCCAACTCAGGATTTGGAATACCTGGGAGTTTGCTTTCACACGGGCCAGAACAAAGTGTTCCTGCACATGTCCCGTCAGGAAAAGCTATGACAGATTATCAGGGACCTTCTGGCCACTCCAGTCCCAACAACCTGGCAGTACCTCCAAGTTCTGGGTACCATGGTGGCAACGATTGATGTGGTCCCTTGGGTCAGAGCTCATTTGCGTCCACTGCAGGATACGCTGATTTTGCACTGGAGTCTGCAATGGGACCCGATACATGCACCCCTGCCCTGGACGACAGTGTCATGGAATAGTCTTGCCCTCCAGGTTTCAAAGAGGGTGATTCTGATGACGGATTCGAGTTTCAAAGGCTGGGGGGCAGTGTGTATGACCATTCCTGTTCAAGGCCGATGGGCTCCCTCAGAGCGTAAGTGGTCAATCAATCACCTGGAACTTTGGGCAATTCGACTGGCTCTTCTCCACATCGAAGGTTGTCTCCATCATGGAGCCGTCCAAGTCTTCTCAGACAATACCAAAGTGGCTTATGTCAACTGTCAGGGGGGCACCAGAAGTGCCTTCCTGATCGTGGAGACTCAGCTTCTCTTCCTGTGAATGGAGAGATACCTAGCGGCGCTGTCCGCAGTGCATGTGGCCAGAGTAGATAATGTTCAGGCACATTTTCTCAGTCATCAGACTCTGGACCCCGGAGAGTGGTCCCTATTTCAAAGGTCGTTCAACTGGCACAGTGGGGGCATCCAATATTTGACCTCATGGCAACTGCGGCCAACAAGAAAGCCGATCGGTTCTTCAGTCGGTGTTGCAAGGCAGGCACTGGTTCAGCCCTGGCCATGGGAAAGTCTTCTATATGTCTTCCCTCCATGGCAAATGATAGAGCATCTGTTGCAACAGATAGCAGCCCACAGAGGTCCTTGTCACACCCGACTGGCTGAGACACCTGTGGTATGCTGACCTGGTTTGGTTCCAGTGAGGTCAGGAGCTCTGGCTCCCTTGTCCCCTTCGTCTCCTCATGCAGGGCTGGATTAAGCTGCAAGATCTGGACCACTTTGGTTGTACGGCCTGGCTATTGGCTGGGGCTATTCTTCGGCGGTGGTTGCCACGTTGCTTTGCAGCAAGAAGAAATCCACGGCTTGGAGATATTATCAGGCATGGTACATCCTGAAACAGGTGGGCCCATCTGTTCCGTCGATTCCTCGTATCTTGGAGTTTCTGCAAGATGGCATGATGAAAAGCCATGGCCTCAGGGAGTCCTGTCAGCTCAGCTGATCGGGGGAAACCCAAGCCGCGATCAGCTCAGCCATATTTCACCTATATTTCAGACGTCTGTTGGCTAGGGCCGCTTAAAACTCACAGAAGGACACTTCTGAGCGAAACCATGCCCAGCCTTGGGATAACTTAGATGTCCCTACACCCGTAACGAATGCCTATAGTGTCTAAAAACACGCATCTCGATTGGCTGCCAGACAGTGGTAGGATGCTTACTGCCGCCTACAATTGGGATGCCAGTTTGTAGAATCAGCCCCACAGTCTCTGCAGTGCCTGTTTGTCAGCTCTTTCTCTGCAGGTGAAGTGAAGGGAAAGGAATTTCTGCCTCAGAATTTCATCAAACAATCCAAACTCCATAATCTTCAGGCTGCCAGTTGGAGAGTCCCCAACTGAAACCTCTGCTTCTTTGGAACATCAATGCATAAATGGGGGTGGTAGAACACAGTCTGCACCCTGATACCCTGAGGGCTCTTACTCAGGGAGCATCCAGCCTGCGCTTAAACCTCCAAAAAGTTCAGAAGGTAAGCTTGCTCCCAAGGGGATGGACCCTGAGCTCTGAGGTGGCACACAGCATGCTGGCTCCACAGGTCCACCCAAAGCTTGTCCTGTGAAACTGCAGTCCAGCTCTGAAGCAACCGAAAGGGTTGAACTTACATTGAAAATAAGAAAAATAAGCAGAGCAGATCAGAAACATTTCTGCACGGTTTGCCTGCAGACAGTAAAAACTGAAGGGGGCTCTGTGTTCCACTGCTATGTGGGAGTAGACAAAAGCAATGTGTGTGACTTTCTGCAAGACCCAGATTGAACACCTATCGCAAATGTAATAGAACTACATTTAGGTGTTGTAATAAAATTGTTGACTGTCTTATGACAGTAATAAGTAAGAGGTGCTATATGAGAGGATGACAATTGCTATGAATATGCTCTGGTTATCTTCAAGTTAAATTTCAAGTTAAACTTCAGTCTTGAGGCTGTTCACTTAACTGGAGAACACTGTATATAGCTGCATCTCTTTATAATTTTTAATATAAATATATAACATATAAAATATAAATACCTCCACTAGAAAAGGGACAGCTGCCATTCATTAGTAAATTACTTTTTTCATCAGCATAGATAGGAGGACTTCTTGACCTTTCTTGAGAAGGTGAATCATAATGATCCATAATTGATGAATTTTCTTCTTCCAGAGCTTGCTTCAGCCATCGCTGAAACAGAAGTCAGAAAAGAACAGACAAAAATGTGCAATTTAAATAACAGATTTATTTCAGTTTCAAAAGTCATGTCACAAGATTGTAATCCTACATAAGATGATGCAGTGAAATAAAAGAAATAAAATGGTTGTTAAAATGTGTTTTAACTTCACAAATCAGTAAGTAGACCACAATATTAATATCAGTTTGTTTTATCTCTTACTACCTTTTTGCAAGAGCCAAGAATATTCTCCATGGGTTCTCTTCTCCTCCGTTTGTCTGACAGGAATGGTGAAGTAAAACGAATATAGTGCTTAGGGGTAGAGTACACATGAGGACTGTAAGAAAGTCCTGGTAATGAATTCAACTGTGTAGCAAGAACTTCAGGATCCGTAGTTACACGCAGAGGCCTATCTAATAGACTGTCTGTTTGTTTTCCCATCTTCTCATGCTTCTCGCTTAACCATTCAGTCACCAAGTGCTAAACAAATCACACAAAGATAACTTGCATTACTCCTCACATGTTAAGTGGTATAGAATTTCTGTCAAGTTTAACAAGCAGATTGTTTGCTATTTATTTATATTTGATTTGCCATGACTGTGGATTACACGTACATAAGCTGTTTAGTTGTATCACAGAAATATAGTGTAACAAATCCATGACTCTTTACTTTTACACATAAAATAGGTAAAATTACAATAACCAAATTACATTACATATTAAGGCAGAACTTCCCAAACTGTGTATTGGGACCCCAAAAACCGCATTTGGGATCGTGATCTGGGCAGGTTCACCATAGATGCATCATAATTCTGTGCCTCGGGGGGGGGAGGGAAAGTGTGGCTACATAATTTTATTTGGTTGCAGTCATTGGGTCATGGCCACAAAAAGATTGATAAGCACTGTATTAAGGAATAGGTGTTTTCTAGGTTTTTTCTATATAATTTTCTGTAGCTGATTCATTAGTCTTTTTTCTGTATAGTTTCACAGAAGTAATAAACAATTACTATATTTACACTATGAGAAATCATATGAATAAAAATTAGCTTCTCTGAAGACAAGCAGGGGAAATGCAGGCACATTTGCTGGTGAAGTCCCTGAACTGAGCCTGTGTGCTGGTGCTCTCCCCTAGATATTGAAGTTTTTGTTGCTTTTTTTTAAATTACTGGGCATGTGCAGCACGTTGCCTCTTGAACTCCACCTCCTAACCAATCAGTGTTTTCTCATACTGGGCTCCTAGCAGGTCATAGTTCTCCCCTTCTCCTTGCCTCTTAATAAGAAAAAAAACAAACAAACCTGACAGGGAACTTTTTTCAAATTTTAAGAAGTTGTTCTCTATTAGTATTTTCTCTTTGAACCCCCCCCCCCCCTTAACCATCAATAACACCAAAGTTTCATTTCAATAGTGGCAACTGGAGCCATGGACATTGCCACGAACAGAAAAACAAAACAAAATCAATCTTCTTCCTTTATCCAGCGGTATTTAGGACCGCAAAAACTCCTTTTTTCTCTCCTCATGGATGGTGGCTCTAATCCGGTGTCGCTTCGCACCAATGGCACTGCAAGCTCACCGAGGCTGCTCACATCCTCAACTCCTCCTCTCCCTTAGGGCCCAAGAAAGGTTCCACTGGGGGCAGGCATCTCTTCCTCACCGCAGCCGTTAAAAAAGAAGAAAATGGCTTTGGCTGTGAGTGGTAAGAAGAAACAGTCAGTGAAGGAATTTCTCACTGAGGGAATGATAAAATAGACATGGTTACTTTACAAGTGAGTAGGAGTTAGGAATCAAAAGCAGCCTCGAAAAAGTAGATTTTTAGCCTAGATTTGAATACTGCCAGAGAAAGAGCTTGGCATACTGACTCAGGCAGTTTGTTCCAGGCATAAGGTGCAGCAAGATAGAAGGGATGGAGTCTGGAGGAGGCAGTAGAAGAGAAGGGATAAGAGAGTCTTACCCAATGAACAGAGTGGGACTCTCAAGCTGCCAGGATCATGACTCTGGAAAAGGATAACAGATATATAAACATGATCCTGGCAAAACCCAAGAGAGTTGGAGGGAAAGTTGGTCCTAAGGAAATAAAAAGATTCTGTAGAACTGCCGGAGAATGTGGTGAAATCAGTTAGCTTAACAGGGTTTATAAAAGGTTTGGATAATTTCCTAAAAGAGAAATCTGTAGGCCATTATTGAGATGGCTTAGGGAAATCCGCTGCTTATTCCTAGGATAAGCAGCATAAAATCTGTTTACTACTTGGGTTCTAGCTAAGTACTTGGGACCTGTGTTGGAAACAAAATACTGGGCTTGACTGACTCTCGATATGTCCCAGTATGGCAATTCTTAAAATTTATGTTGAATACAATTGGCCCCAGTAGTGATCTACGAGTATAAGAAACCCCACTTCATTCTATCCTCTGAGTAAACTCCATTTAGAACCATCTCTCAGTCAACCAGTTTCCAATCCATTTCACAACTTTGGATCTTAGCTTAAGCCCGCTGAGTTTATTCATGAGCTTCCTATGAGAAACCATGCCATAGGCTTTACTGAAATCCAAGTAGACTATATCTAGTGCATGTCTACTATCCAGTTCCCTGTGCCATATTCCTTATTTACTTACCCTAAATCTTAAAAAAAGCTGCATAAATAGTAACTATGTATTAAATATAATGTGTATAATGCTGTTTCATGCCTAGGCACTGACAGCTTCTGTTCACTTAGGGATTCACTGAAAAATAATTTAAACCAGGCCAGGATGTCTCAGCTTTTAACTTAACTCGTATATACTTTTCAAAGCTAAATGACAGGTTTTTAACTTTATGTTGAAATTTTTTTTTTTAAATACCTTTTTTGTTTTAGGGTACTTTGCAGGACATTTATTAAGTGCTGGGGATTCAATTTCAGTAACATCTTCTGGATCAGCAGCAGCAATTTCATTTTCAGGCTCTGTTGTAACAACAGGGATCTCTATTTCATTCTGCTGGGAAATCACTTCCACATCAGGAGAGGACGGCTGAATATCTGAACAGCTACTAACTGTTCTGTGTCTCCGGCGCTGCTGTCCAATATGAGTTCTGCTCCTTGAAAAGCTTTTTCTCTGCTTGGATCGATTAACTTTGGCAGGTGTTGGCTTGCTTGGAGTTTCTTCTTTCACTGGCTCCTAGGATGTAGAATATAAAAAAAGATTAGGTTCTAACTTTGCTAGTATCTTTTCTAGTAGATAGGTGTGTCATTCTGGACAGTACAGCATTATCCCCACACTTATGAGCCATACAAAAGGGAATCCATTTCATGTTGTCAACTCCTCCTTCTTCTCCTCCAGAGGGCTTTGCAGTTCCCTTCAGTTTGTACCAAAGCAGGTGATAGCCTTATATAGGAACACATAAGAATGAGGGTTACGCGGAGACTCACTTAACTAGAAATCTGTTCTGCTCTGAAAATATAACAAACATGTTAAACATTATAATTGACCAATTGAAACATTGAAATAACCAATCAGAAACACTTATAGGGCTCAAACATCCCCCCAACGTGTTATAGCATATTCTTTAAGGTCTGAACGACATCAAAATCTCAGTTTTGACTCAAAATTCCTGATTGAGACAGTAGGCAGGTGGAGTAAATACTGATAGGGCGAGGTTCCAAAATGACACACCTATCTACTAGAAAAGATATTAGCAAGGTAAGAACTTAATCTCTTTTTCTAGTGCAATAAGTATGTAATTCTGGATAGTAGGGAAGTACAAAATCAGTCCCAGAAATCTAGGACAGGACCTCTTTAACTGCTTGTAACACTGAGGACACAAACAGTGTCCTCCCATGCTGCCACGTCCACTCTGCAGAACTTGGAGAATGTATGCAGAGTGGACCAGGTCGCTGCCCAACAAATCCAAGAAGCAGCCACACTTCTTGAGTGTGCTTTCAAAAAAACTGGAGATTGCTTGCCACAGGCAATATATGCTGACGAGCCTTAGACACCAGTCTACCGTGCCTAGACTGACTCGTGAACACAAACAGATGGTCCTACAGACGGAACTCATAGCTGACCTCCAGATAACATAAGAGGACTCTCCTCACATCCAGCTTTCTCAGAATCCAGTCCTTTTCTATTATGCACAAGGAAATTCCCGCTGCTGGGATCTTGAGGAAGGCTCCCTGCATGACAGAGCCTGCAGCCCCATGACTCATCTCACTGATGTAACGGCATGCCCCGTAATAACTGTAGATAGAGCCATCAACTCATACTGTTCCAAAGGAATTAACCTATTGGCTACAGACCCAAGTCTGCTTCTTCTCCACGCAGACAGAGTTGTCCCCCTCACTGGGGAGCTCTGGTGCACAGATAGCCGCAAAAACCACAAAACATACTGAAAATAATAAAGAATTATACAGAGCAGATCAGAAAGACACCTTACAACTCATGTGCAGAAGGAAAACAGAATGGGGCAGCAGATACCTCTGGAGAAGGAGGATGAGGAATTGAAAAACTGGATTGGATTCTTTCTGCATGGCTTGCAAGCATGGGGAAAATACCCTACTGTTCAGAATGACGCACCTATTGCACTAGAATTTTAAGCTAGAAGTGTGAACAAAATCTATAAAAGTACTTTACCATAAAGCTTTGCAATCTTTCTGAATAAGACAATGAGTACGTATTATAAAAACAAAACAACAACAACAAAGCCCTTTAGGACATTTTCTACTTTATCAGGTGCTTCAACCTTATGAGGATAACAAATGAAGTATTTTAATATTTGTTTTAAACATTTTTCCTAAATGAAGGTGCCTATGAAAAATTAGAGTATAGGCTTTCCCATACTGCCTTCAACCTTGTTCCAAAAGGACTTCTTCATGTGAAAGGGTAATGTAGATGCCATTCAGTGTATGAGCTCCCTGCAGTGATTGCAAATCTGAGTGCAAATTGTGATGGCAATTTTAGAGCAGTACAACACTAGACCCTAGACCTAGATTCACAATCTTTTTTGGTTCCTGCACCTCTTTAACTGATCAATGAAACTTTTGCACCCCATTGCTAAACAACATGTTTACTAGTGACTACTGATAGCTACATATGTTGCTGTTAGCCACCAACTGCTAGCATCTTGCTAAAATTACAGTAGTGTACATACACTACCAAAGTCGTCATATTTAAAACTACAATGCAACATAAATTGTACATATTTTTGAATAAAATCTCCATTTAAAAGAATATGTTCTAAGAAACATTTCATTCATAAGCATTGCAACAATTCAGTCTTTGTCATGACAAAGTAATTGTGCAATCTGGAGAAGTATGCAAATGAAGAAAACCTCCTCCAATAAACATTAAGTTTCATTGCCATTAGAGCACTGTTGCTGTTCAATATCAACCAATGCTCAAAACTGTGGTTCAGTTTTTGGACATTGCAGCATGCATATCATCACATGAATTCAGTCTGTTTCTGTTCTGGACAAATTCCTTTGAAAACTGTTCTAATAAGTTATTAGTAATAACTAATTCTGTTATAATAACTAATAACTGTTCTAATAGTTATTAGTAATACACTTCTCCCTCTGTATTCGCGGTTTTGCATATTTGTGATTTTTCGCATGCTGAATCCTCCCCCCAAAATTACATCATGAGTAAAGTACCTGTATTGTACCGATAAAAGTTTGGCGCTTACCAGCTTTCACTCATAAAATCGCTGCTTCCATGTTTTCACCCTCAAAATTGCTGCTTCCAAGCTTTCACCCTCAAAATTGCTGCTTCCCAGCGTACACAGAGAAAATCGCTGCTTCCCAGCATGCACAGAGAAAAATGCTGCTTACCTGCTATCATCCTGAACGTCGCTGCTTGCCTGCTATCATCCTGAACGTCGCTGCTTGCCTGCTATCAGCCTGAACGTCGCTGCTTGCCTGCTATCAGCCTGAACGTCGCTGCTTGCCTGCTATCAGCCTGAACGTCGCTGCTTGCCTGCTATCAGCCTGAACGTCGCTGCTTGCCTGCTATCAGCCTGAACGTCGCTGCTTGCCTGCTATCAGCCTGAACGTCCCTGCTTGCCTGCTATCAGCCTGAACGTCGCTGCTTGCCTGCTATCAGCCTGAACATCGCTGCTTGCCTGTTATCAGCCTGAAAATTGCTTCTTGCCTACTATCAGCCTGAAAATCGCTGCTTGCCTACTATCAGCCTGAAAATCGCTGCTTGCCTACTATCAGCCTGAAAATTGCTGCTTGCCTGCTATCAGCTTGAAAATTGTTGAAATTCACTGCTTGCCTATCAGCCTGAAAATCAGGTCTCCTACCATGGCTACAAAGCGCAAGAGTTCAAGTGATCAACTCTTATCTTGAGAAGAAGTTGTGGAAAGTTATCATGTATTAGAGTTTGGAATACTTTGAATCGATGCTCAACAGTGATGCAAAGGGTGAAGACTACTATCTAAATAAGGTGCTGACACACATGTTCCAGCAGTACTCAGATTGTGACACTCAAGGGGTAGTCTATATGATCATGTGTCCCTGCAATATGGTTTATATTGGCCACACCACAAGAAAAATAAAAACGCGCATCACTGAACATTTGAGCAAAATTAGGAGGGGTGATTTGGGGGCCCCCCTGGTACAACATTGGCAAGACACCTCACATCAATTGCAAGATCTCCGGTTTGTGGTTTTGGAAGTGGCTCACCTGAATAGGGGAGGCAATGAGCAAGTGTGGTTATGGAAACAAGAACAAAGGTGGATATTTCACTGGCAAACTGTGTCTCCTAAAGGGTTAAACAAGGAAGTAGAGTGGTGGGCGTTTCTTCATTAGGTGATTGACACATCGTCATTGTACAAATACAGGAAGCTCAGCTGAGCTCCCACGTCACAGGAAACGTAAAAAAGTTCTTCTGAACCAGGTACCCTGTTGTCAGTGCTATGACAATTGTTTAGTAGCTGTTACATGGATTTTCACAAGTGTTTGTTACAAACTAGCATCATTTTTTGTGTTTTGTTACTTTGTTTAGATATAAGAAGCACCTTTAACTTTGGACTATTTAAGCAACAGTTCACTAGCAGCGTAGCAGGTTCTCTGAAGCAGCCAGGATTGGCGAAACGCGTCAGAACCTCGCCGGGTCAACGCTATCTGAACCCACTTAGATAAGTTCTCATTATTATATATTTTTTGAACTCAAACTCATAGAATTCATATAGTAGTTGGAGAATATTCACTTTATTGGATATTTAAGGACATTTAACTCGAGTGTTTCTCAACAAGCACTCTCTATTACCTTTTTACTCAAAATGGTGCAATGATTGATTCTACAAAAAACGCTTTTTAGGGGTTTGTTCCCCAAATTGAAGTTTTTTTTCCATCTTGGATTCTGAGCACCTTTACTCGTTTAAAAAGGTATTTAAAGTAGCTTGTTCCTTTATTAGTTGTTTGCCTTGGCTGAAGAGATGAAGACATAAGCGTTTGAAATGGAGGCCTCACCAAATGAAGAAGGTTTTAAGCAACTGGAGGTTGGATTGGAGACTTTGACATCATGAGGCCCTTCATGAAATGAGAAAGCACTGGATATGAAGCCAGAGGGTTGATGATCAAAGGTACCTATAAGGCACTGAAGTCTTGAGATATGGTGCTGAAAGGCACTTGAAGGGAACTGATAGAGCCAAGATAAGCACGTTTAGAAGTGGTTTTGTTTGTTGTCTCTCTTAATTTAATTTTTTTTTTTTGGGGGGGGGGGGGAAGAGACAAAAAAGGCAATGCAGCACTGACGATAGAGAACATATGTTTGGAGCCAAGTCCTGTAGGCGACACCAGAAGGTAAACTGTGTCCACATGAAACGGTAGAATCACCGTGTGGTGAGTCGTACTTAGGAAGTTATGGTAGTTGATACTGGAAGAGAGAGATGGAAGTTATTACGCATAAGTTTCAAGTTTTATTTGTTTTTGATTAATCACTTAAATAAAAATTTTTCTAAGCGAATTACAATAAATAAAATAACATGTAATTTTAACAAAGTATTAAAAACATATAATATAACAAAGTATTAAAATATAAAACAAAACAGGCAAACAAAACAAAAACTAAATAAAACAAAGCATAAAAGAACAATAGATAATATCAGAGAGAAAGTTAAAAAAAGGAAAAAGGTCTAATAAAGTGATTTACAGGTTAAAAGCATCTGTAAATAAAAAGGTCTTTAAGTTCTTTTTAAAATTGTCTAGATTACTTTCATCTCTCAGTTGTAAAGGTAAGGAATTCCAAAGTTGTGGAGCTGTTACTGAAAATATTTCTTGGCGACGGGTTCCAATATTTTTTAGAGATGGAATTACTAATAGTTTCTGTTTTGTTGAACGAAGGGAACGTGAAGTGTTGTATGGGATAAGAACTTTACTAATGAATAGAGGTTCATTGGTATTAAGAGTTTTGAATGTTAATAATAAAATTTTGTAAGTAATGCGATGATTGATGGTCAGCCAGTGTGATTTAATCAAAAAAGGTGTAACATGATCAAATTTCTTACCCTTATGGATAAGCTTAACTGCGGTGTTTTGAATAATTTGTAAGCGTTTCTTTTCTTTTTGTGTAATATTTGTGAATAGTGAATTACAATAGTCAAGTTTAGTAATGATTAATGAATGAAGTAGAATATTTAAAGATTTAGGTTCGAGAAACTTAGAAATTGATCTAATTAAGCAAAGTCTAAAACAACATGATTTAACAGTGTTACTTATGTGATCATGATAAGAAAGTTTGTTGTCAATAATAACCCCTAGTATTCTTAAGGATGTTACAAGCTCTATAAGAAAAAAAGGAACACACAGCTTGATTCCTTGTTTCCATGTAAATAATAGGGCCTTAGTCTTTTGAATATTTAAGGCTAACATATGAGTGGTAAGCCATTGTTTGACTTTTTCAAATTTTAGGTTAATCTCATGTAATTCTTCTTTATTTTCAGGATCAAGTGGGTGGGTAAGTTGTATATCGTCTGTGTAACTAAACGTAGTGAATCCTATAGATTGACATAAAGTCAGCAGAGGGGATAAAAAGATGTTAAACAGCAGAGGCAACAATATAGATCCTTGTGGAATACCATAATTAAGAGTATACGATTTGGAAATTGAATTGTTAAAAGAAACTATTGATGTGCGATTCTCCAAAAACGATTTAAACCAATTGAATGTTTGACCACAAATTCCAATGGCTTTTAATCTATTAAGAAGTAATTTGTGGTCGATGGTGTCAAAAGCAGCTGACAGATCCAACGAAAAAAGAATTACAGACTTGTGGTGGTCTAAATAGTAATGTATATTCGTAGTTAAACCTATCATTGAATAATATTCTGTAGAATGATTTTTCCTAAATCCTGTTTGATTAGGATGAAGAACATTGGTTGATTCCACAAAATCGGAAAGCTGTTCAAACACTAATCGTTTAGTTAATTTTGCAAGAAATGGTAAATTAGCTATAGGACGATAATTTGAAGGATCCTCTAAGCTAGATTTATGATCTTTTATGATTGGAGATATGGTAGCAGTTTTCCAAGAAGAAGGTACTGTACTGAATTTAAGACTATTTAAAATGAAAAAGTGCAAAAATGGACCAAAACTTGAAAAAAAAATTTTTAAGATAACAGGCGGATGTGGTCTGAACGAGACCCCTTTAAATTGATTCTTTTAAAAAGTTGTTCTATATCGATTAATGATGGACGTTTAAAGGTAGAGCATTTAGCGATGGGGAGTAAGTCTTCAGTAGGAGAATTAGGAACAGTGTTGCTTAATGTATGATCAAGTTTATTTCGAATATTGCTAATCTTGTTACAAAAAAAGTGCGTAAGGTCTTGGGCTAATGGACTATTTTTGGGCTTATTGTCTTGCTTTTGTGAAAAAGGAGAAATTGATTTTAAGATAGAATAGAGAATCGATGGGTTTTTAGCATTTGAAATTTTTGAGGAAAAGTAGTTTCTTTTAGTAGAGTTAATTTTTGATTTATAATGATTTGCATGGTCTTTGTATTTTTTTAGATTAATGGGAAATTTGTTTTTACACCATTTTCTTTCTAAAGATCTTAACTGTTAGGAGCCAGGAACGAGGCTGGAAAGTGCCAATAGCGTAAATTGGTAGGCAGAAGATATCTGTGAGTCAAGACAATGGAAATATTTGAAGAGAAATGGTTCCTGACACTGAATTTCAGAAGTAAAAGTAACCAGGGTTGCCTTGATTACTGGACAGCCACGAGAATCTTGGTGATTGGATTCTATTGAAATGTGAATAAGGATTTCCATATCATAGGGATTGAAGGGAACTGGGTTGTCCAGGCAGGAAGAAATTCAGTGGAATCCAAATGATGAGAAGAGTGCAGACTACAGCAGAATTGCTAAAGGTTGCAATTGTTGCCAAAGAGGAAGAGATTTAATTGTGGAGATTTTTAAGTCAAGTAGATTTGACGGAATGGAGATGAATCAAAACATTACTCGTGAAGCTGAAGAAATCTGATGAAAGTGACAGAGTATTCTGTTGCTCTGCTAGCTTTGAAGAACAGAATTGTATTGCTTCTGGAAATGAGGAGAAGGGTCTGTACACCCTTGGTTGACTATGTAGCAGATGGTTAGTAGAAGTAATAGGAGCAGGAATACTCTGGATACAGATGCTAAGCCAAATGGCATCTTCTTGTAGTAAAGATGATATGTTTTTATTTGAAAGTGGAGGTAGTCCAATCCTGGGCTCTCACCGTTCAAATGAAACTTAATGAAACCAAAACTAAACTACTCTGGTTAGGCCCAAAACTGGTTCAGCTGCCCACCGTCATCCCATTATCCTCTGGCACCAAACTGCAGCTTGAGCACTCAAGCAAAGTTCTGGGAATCATCATCGACTCTACACTGTCCTTCAACGATCACCTTAACTCCTTAGTAAAAAAATGCTTTTTCAACTTTCACATGCTAAGGAAAGTCAGATCCTGCTTCCACCAACAACACTTTGCTATCCTCGTTCAATCCATTATTCTGTCTAGACAGGACTACTGCAACTCCATCTACTTAAGCCTAACAAAAAAAAGTCTTCTCAGACTTCAGCGGATTCAGAACACCGCGGCTAAATTAATCTTCGCAAAAAGCAAATTCGACCACGTCTCCCCGCTTCTGTCTAAGCTTCACTGGCTCCCAGTGCTCCTCAGGGTTCACTACAAATGCGCCTGCCTAGCCTTCAAGTCTCTACACGGCATCCTTCCTCCCCTGTTTCCACTATCTTGGCTCTCCCCGAATCCTAACTCCACCAGATCCACTCAAAAACTCATACTGTCATTCCCCTCTTTGAAGGGCATCTCCCATACAGGAAGACTTGGAACATCCCTCCTCTTCAGGATCACCGAGCTATGGAACAACTTATCTGCCCCTCTTCGAAGTTCGCCCTCACTCCAACGTTTCAGAAAACACTTGAAAACTTGGCTTTTCTCTAAAATGTAACCACTTCCTCCCTCCCCACTCTACTTAGTCCCCCTCCTTCCTTCCTTTTTACCAAGCCCTCCTTCTTCCCATTGGAGTTCCTTTCTTTAGTAATTCCTGTAAACCGTGTCAAGCTCTACTTCCGTGGAGATGATGCGGTATACAAACTTAAGGTTTAGTTTAGTTTAGTAGTCTCTATGGGCTGGGTGAAGATTTTCATGTAGGCTTATTCGAGATCCATAGAGCAAAGCCAGTCGTTCTTCTATAATAGGGGAGAGAGTGCCTAGGGACATAATGCAAAACTTCTCTTTGACTTAGTACCAGTGAAGAGCTCGGAGGTCGAGGAGCAAGCACAGACTTCTGGTCGTCTTTGGCATGAGGAAAGCTTCAGAGTAGAACCCCTGGCCCCTCTGCTGAGGAGGTAGTAGTTAGATATAGTCAGTTGCAGAAGGCCCACCAGGCTGCTTAATTCTTTGCCTTGCATCCTCCTCTCCCCTGTCATTTCCTAACCCTCTATTCTGTCTCCTAATACCAACAAAGATCTACCATTTTAAAGTCTCCCCTCTCTCATCATACCTGTCAACCACTTTACTAAGATATTCTCTCATTTCTCCATATTATTGTGCATCACACTCTGGGCTCTCAGGTGAAAAGACTGCAGATACCATATATACTAGAATATAAACTGAGATATCCAAAATGGGGAGGGGAAAAAAAAAAGGTTGACTCGAATATAAACCGGAGGTTAAAATTTGGGTTATCATGGTGAGCCAATCTATATAGACTGCTCACCTTCCCTCCCTATCAGCTATCTCCTAAGTCATTAAACATAATGCAAATATATGTAATGCATATATCCCAAAGCTATGAGCAAACAAGGAAGGGAAATAAGAATTTGCCTCAAAAATAGCACAGCAACACAAGTGAATGAGGCAAATGAGATGTCATAAAACAACCAAAGAATTATTTTATTGAAACAAATGATACAAAATCACTTATAATCAATAATACCATTTGCGTTTGTTGATGCACATGATTTTTACAGTTTGCATTATATGTTCCAAGTTGTTCATTGTTTTAGGTCACTCTTCTATCAAGATATCTTGGGATTGTTTTATTTGTTTTAATGTATTTATATTTATATGCTTGATTCATGTTTCTCTTTGATGTTTTAAATGCTCATTTTCCTGTAAGACCTATTTCACATATATTCTTGATTAGTTCATTTTTATATGTGTTATTTGTGCTATTTTATGATGTTTTAAATGTTTCACATTATGCATGTATTTGCAATTATGCATGTTCTTGAAATTTTTGTATGTATTTCTATGGTTTGGCCATTTTTGCTCTTTTTTATTATGCTTATCTATATGATTATTATTATTATTGCCATTTTTATTCTTTTAAAGTCAGGATTTCATGCTTTATTTCTTATTTTGTTTAGTGTCTATTTATCCCCTGATGAAGGCATCTACGGATGCCAAAACTGGGTTCCTAGTTGGGACTGGAGTGTCCCAGACCAAGTTTTAATCCTTATCAAGATGGACTTTTGTTACAGACATTATCGATTTTAAGTGATTTTTTAAATCATTTGTTTCAATAAAGGAACTGTTTGGTTGTTTTATGACATCACATTTGCCTCGTTCGCATGTGTTGCTATATCCCAAAGCTAACATGTTCACAACAAGGCCCCTACATAGGAAACAACTACAAGCAACCACAAACTTAAATAAATCAAACTTAAACCTCAAGAAGCCATATGTAGTTCAATACCAGAGAAACAGCACTCTACACTTTGGAAAAGAAAAAGAAAATGGTATAAATTTACAGTAAACTGCATTTTCTGTTCATGAAATTAAAAATAAATTTATTTTATTTCTACCTTTGTTGTCTGGCTATTTTATTCGTGTTTATCCCAGTTTCCAGTTTCTGCTTCTTCTGTCTTTTCTTAATTTTCTTTTAGGGTCTTCTCTCCTTCACTTCCTCTCCTACATCCATCTCTTTTAACCTTTTCCTTTCAGTTTTCCTCCATTTATTTTTCTGCATTTCTATCTGCTTCAATTTACAGCTTTCCATCTCCTTCATCCTATATCTCCAGTTTTTTTTTCTAAATCCTCCCTCTCTCCCCCCTTCCAGCATCTTCTCTTTCGGTCTTTCCCCCTTTATTTTCACTCTTCTAACCAGTACCTACTGTCTTGCCACCTCCATCCAGCATATTCTCTCCCCTATTTCCTCCAACACCTCATCTCTCTCCCTCCACCCCCATCCATGATCTCTTCTCATCACCCTCTGCCATTTCAAGCACTACTTACCTCGGGCTCTGGCTGTGAAGAACATTGTCACGGGTCCAGGGTTGGCTCGATATGCGAGGCAGGCAACTGATTCCTCCCGGCAGCAACTGCAGTGGTCATCCATGCTGTTTGCTGGTCGCTGGGAGTAGTGAGGTGTCAGCGCGCATCTGGATTATGATGATTACCGCCCCCCTCCACTACCCTGGATCCCCCCCCACACTAACCTCAAATGTTGGCTGGCCTGCCGGGTCCTTTCCCAATCCGCCCGCCAGGCCCGCCATCCTCGGAATGGCAGGCCTGCCCCTTCCCGGTGCATTGTGGGATGCACCAAGGAGGGGCCTAGGGCCTGATTGACCTTAGGCAACTGGCCCAATTCCAGTTGGCCCAATTGCCTAAGACCCCTCCTATTGGCAGGCCTTAAGCACCTGGGCCAATCAGACCCTAGGCCCCTCCCACCGGGAAGGGGCAGGCCGCCATTCCAAGTTTGGTGGGCCTGCCGGCCAGCAAGAAGACCTGTCCGTCCATCCAATATTTGAGGTTAGTGGGGGTGGGGAACAGTCAGGGGGGTCAGGAGGGCTTGGGATCCCTCCTGCCGGTGATGAGTTTGGGGGGTGTAGGTTTGCCAACAGGAGGCTTTGGGATCCTTCCTGCCGGTTCGGGGGGGGGATTCTGGGAGGTGGAGGTTTGCCAGCAGGAGGGCTTGGGATCCTTCCTGCTGGGCATCGGGGGGGGGGGGGGGGGGGATTGCGATCGTCGCAGGAGAGATTAAGCATCTCTCTTGCCACGATCATTAGCAGTGCGAGGGGAGCAGGTTGCCTGGGCTGCTGAGCTGATCGTGGCAGCCACGATCAGCTCAGTGGCCTGATTAGGAACTTATACTTGTTTTGACTTGGTTTAAGTCAAAATGTATAAGTTTCATCTGGCAGCCTGTCAAACCTTTTTGGTTATGGCTGCCAGACGACTAAGTCTAGGTCGGCCCACCTCCCACCCTTTCCACTCCTCCACAAAAGCCCCTTTTCGCTCTAGGTATTCAAAGGCAGGGTAAAGGTCTAAGCTGGTTTTAGATATGTCTAAAACCAGCTTTGATTATCAGTACTTGGACAATCTGTCTTTTTGATTGTCCAAGTACCGACTTAGGCCACTTTCTGTACTTTTTTAAATTATTATTATGAGCCCCATAATGATGATGGTCTCACCTAACATCTAAGGGGGACCATTATAAAGAAAAACTGCATACTAAAGCTTCAAAATAGCATTAAGAGTTTCTAATTCTGGACTTCTGAATACCACTGCAGTGGTTAGAGCAGTGTGGTAGAACCAGGGTTCAAATTCAACTGATGCTCCTTATGACCTCGGGCAAGTTATTTTACCCTGCACTGCCTCAGGTATAAACAGATTATATACCCTCTGGGGACTCAGAAACATTTGTTGTATCTGACTATTACGGTTCTCGTCTTTAATTACTACTGCAGAAGTATGATCTAAATATAAATAAAATAGTAGAAATTTTAAAATTAAGTCTTGCATTTCAACCTTTCTTAACAAACCAAACAACATATATTTATTATAAATACCTGAATAAGCTCTGCCTCTTGAACAACATTTATATCTTTGTTTTCCATCTTGACTTCAGTTTTGGCTGTGCTGATCCTTTCCAAAGCCTGCTCTCTTCTTTTCTCTCTCTTTTCCAATCTGGCAAAAGCTTGTAGGATAGCTTCCATTTTCCTTTCTTCTCTTGTCTGAATCATTTAACAAAAATACTCAGAAATTAATATATACTGCCTTTGAAAAGGTGAAATATTTTTACAACTTGCCAACCCCCCCCCCCCCCAAAAAAAAAACAACAACAACAACAAAAAAAAAAAAAACAGCTAACCACCTACATCTTTCTGGTTAACATGTTAGTATATTGACTGATAAAAAGGACAGGGGTAAACAAATTATAATAGACCTACATAATTTAAAAAAAATGTTTATCAGACGTAGCCACAGGGTGGACCTGATCTTCCCAGTTTGGGCTCAGCTCTGTCCACCCAGCAGCCACAGGTTCCTGGCAGCAGTTCCTACACGCTACCAGCAGTTAACCTGCAAGCCTTCCGGTTCTGCCACCAGCAGTGTGTAGAAACCACTCGACCTGAAGAAAAACAGAAATGCTGCAGGGGCTGAAGGAAGGTGGGAAGGGAGAAAAAGAGGGAGGCTGCTGCATAGGCTTGGGAAGGGGAGGGAGGAAAGAGATGTCCACCCAAATTTGGCTGGTATAACTACTTCTGAAATTAAGTTTCCTGCTCAGACAGATTGCACTACACTTCAGTTCGATCTATTTAAATTTTTATTCATAGTAGACAAGCATTATATTATATCATATTTGAGAAATTGATACATTATTGTATTACTATTTACTTAGCACAAGCTTTCTCTCAGTGCCGAAGTAATGGCAACCAGACAAATGGTCTTGAGCGTCAAGTCCAAGAGAGAAGTATATCAAAGGGGCTCAAAAGGAGCTTTGGTGGTAAGACTAGAAACATAGAAGTAGACGGCAGATAAGGGCCACGGCCCATCAAGTCTGCCCACTCTAATGACCCTCCCTATCTATCTTTGCGGATAGATCCTACATGTGTATCCCATCTGGCCTTAAAATCTGGCATGCTGCTGACCTCAATAACCTGAAGTGGAAGACTATTCCAACGATCAACCACCCTTTCAGTGAAGAAGAACTTCCTAGTGTCACCGTGCAGTTTCCCGCCCCTGATTTTCCACGGATGCCCCCTTGTTGCCAGGGGACCCTTGAAAAAGAAGATATCTTCCTCCACCTCGATGCGGCCCATGAGATACTTGAGTGTCTCAATCATATCTCCTCTCTCTCTACGTTCCTCGAGTGAGTAGAGCTGCAACTTCCCTAACCGCTCCTCGTATGGGAGCTCCTTGAGTCCCGAGACCATCCTGGTGGCCATTCTCTGGACCGACTCCAGTCTCAGCACATCCTTGCGGTAATGCGGCCTCCAGAATTGCACACAGTACTCCAGGTGCGGTCTCACCATGGATCTATACAGTGGCATAATGACTTCAGGTTTACGGCTGACGAAACTCCTGCGTATGCAACCTATGATTTGCCTTGCTTTGGATGAAGCTTGCTCCACTTGGTTTGCAGACTTCATGTCTTCCCTGACAATCACCCCTAAGTCTCTTTCTGCTTCAGTTCTTGTCAAGATCTCACCATTTAGGGTGTAAACCTTGCATGGATTTCGGTTTCCCAGGTGCATGACTTTGCATTTTTTGGCATTGAAACTGAGTTGCCAGGACCTAGACCAGCGCTCCAGTAGAAGTAGGTCATGCATCATATCGTCTACCATTTAATTTTTGTCTGTTGTGCTTTTGCTCACTACATTGCTTAGTTTGGCATCATCGGCGAATAATGTTATTCTACCTCGGAGCCCTTCTGTCAAATCTCTTATATAGATGTTGAACAAGATCGGGCCCAGGACGGAGCCATGTGGCACTCCACTTATCACCTCTGACATTTTGGAGGGGGTGCCATTCACCACTACCCTCTGAAGCCTACCTCCAAGCCAGTTCCCAACCCAGTTGGTCAATGTGTCGCCCAAGCCTAAAGAACTCAAATTGCTCAGCAACCTGCGGTGTGGTACGCTATCAAATGCTTTGCTGAAATCCAGGTAGACAATGTCCAGGGACTCACCAGCATCCAGCTTCCTCGTCACTCAGTCAAAGAAGCTGATCAGGTTGGATTGGCAGGATCTCCCTTTAGTAAATCCATGTTGGTGGGGATCCTGTAGATTCTCCTCGTCCATGATCTTATCCAATTGGCGTTTGATTAGGGTTTCCATTAGTTTGCTCACTATTGATGTAAGACTCACTGGTCTGTAATTTGCCATCTCCATCCTGGAGCCTTTCTTGTGGAGTGGAATGACGTTAGCCGTCTTCCAATCCATCGGGACGTTACCTGTACTAAGGGAGAGATTGAAGAGTGCGGATAGCGGTTCCGCCAAGGCATCACCCAACTCCCTGAGCACCCTAGGGTGTAGGTTGTCAGGCCCCATTGCCTTGTTGACCTTGATTTTTGACAGCTCGCAGTAGACGCTGCTGGGTGTAAACTTGAAATTACTAAACGGGTCAACTGATTTAACCCTTGTCTGTGGCTGAGGGCCGATTCCCGGCGCCTCGCAGGTGAAGACTGAGCAGAAGTATTTATTTAACAGTTGGGCTTTTTCCGAGTCCATCTCCACATAGTCTCCGTCTGGTTTTCTGAGACGTACTATCCCGCCCGAATTCTTATTTCTGTCACTGATATACCTGAAGAAAGATTTACCTCCTTTCTGGATGTTCTTTGCTAGAGAATCCTCCATGCGGAATTTGGCCTCCCTAACTGCTGCTTTGACGGCTCTTGACTTGGCCAGATATTCTACTCTAGAGTCCTGTGTCCCTGATTGTTTGTAAGAGATGAATGCTTTTTTTTTCTCTTTGATGAGGTCCGAGATCTCCGTAGAGAACCACTGTGGCTTGTTGTTCCTGCTCCCTTTGCTTACTGATTTAACATAGCGGTTTGTTGCTTCCTGTATGATGGCTTTCAAAGTTGACCACATTTCTTCCACGCTGTCAGTGTCTGCTTGGCTTTGTAGTGCCCGGTGAACGAAGTCTCCCATGTCTTGGAAGTTTGTGTCCTTGAATTTGAGGACCTTGGTCAGTGTGGTAGATTTCGTGAAACCTTTCCTGAGATTGAACCATATCATATTGTGGTCACTGGAGGCCAAAGTTTCACCCACCGAGACCTCTGTGATACTTTTTCCATTGGTAAGTACCAGGTCCAGAATTGCCTGATCCCTTGTTGGTTCAAATACCAGTTGCCTGAGTCTTGCTCCATTCAAAGAGTTTAACAGCTTCCTGCTGCTGCCGGAAGCAGAGGAAAGTGTGACCCAATCCACATCAGGCATGTTGAAGTCACCTACCAATACTGTGTCCCCCCGCAAGGTGATATTCTCTATATCTCCATATCTAGGTCATCTTGATGTTTTGGGGGTCTGTATACTATCTTGGTGTAGTATACAGACCCCCAAAACATCAAGATGACCTAGATATGGAACTAATTGGAGATATAGAGAATATCACCTTGCAGGGGGACACAGTATTGGTAGGTGACTTCAACATGCCTGATGTGGATTGGGTCACACTTTCCTCTGCTTCCGGCAGCAGCAGGAAGCTGTTAAACTCTTTGAATGGAGCAAGACTCAGGCAACTGGTATTTGAAACAAGGGATCAGGCAATTCTGGACCTGGTACTTACCAATGGAGAAAGTATCACAGAGGTCTCGGTGGGTGAAACTTTGGCCTCCAGTGACCACAATATGATATGGTTCAATCTCAGGAAAGGTTTCACGAAATCTACCACACTGACCAAGGTCCTCAAATTCAAGGACACAAACTTCCAAGACATGGGAGACTTCGTTCACCGGGCACTACAAAGCCAAGCAGACACCGACAGCGTGGAAGAAATGTGGTCAACTTTGAAAGCCATCATACAGGAAGCAACAAACCGCTATGTTAAATCAGTAAGCAAAGGGAGCAGGAACAACAAACCACAGTGGTTCTCTACAGAGATCTCGGATCTCGGACTAGACCAGTGTTTCTCAACTTCTTCAAGCCAAGTACCCCCTAGTCTAACAAATATCAACCAAGTATCCCCACCCAAGCTCTGCCACAGATCCCACCCCATAATAATAATACTAATTGTAATGTAATTTCTTTTATCCATTTTTCATATACACACAATATAATTTTATTAATGCATAATGGAAACCACAAAATTAAAAAAAACACAAAGCACACTGTATGCAGAGAAAATCTTAATTATCTTTTATATTCATTTTTTCCCCAAAGAGGTCAAGGCAGATGACTTTAAAATATGCAGGAACAACTATAGAAAAATAAACAAATATAGTGCAAACTATAGACAGCAGATATAAATTCTCAAAACTGACACATTTTGATCACCAAATTGAAAATAGAAAAATGTGTTGTCTGTGTCAGCATAGCTATCGCTAGCAATCAGCATTTTCAGTTGGCATAACTTATGTCAGCAAAGGCCTATGGGAAATTATATCAATCTGACTTTGGCATGTGAATGTAGATAGACCCTGAGTGTAGGTAGACAGCACAGTTACTTACCGTAACAGGTGTTATCCAGGGACAGCAGGCAGATATTCTCACATGTGGGTGACGTCATCCACGGAGCCCCAGCGCGGACAGCTTTTCAAGCAAACTTGATTGAAGTTTCAAGTTTGCACACTGCACCACGCATGTGTGTGCCTTCCTGATCCACTAGAGGGCGCATACCCTCCTCATGGTCCTCAGTTCAGATAGCTAGCAAAGAAGCCAACCTCGGGGAGGCGGGCGGGTTGTGAGAATATCTGCCTGCTGTCCCTGGATAACACCTGTTACGGTAAGTAACTGTGCTTTATCCCAGGACAAGCAGGCAGCATATTCTCACATGTGGGTGACCTCCAAGCTAACCAAAAAGGGACGGAGGGAAGTTGGCAATACAAGAAAACAGATTACGCAAAACCGACTGGCCAAACCGGCCGTCGCTCCTGGACAGAGTATCCAGGCAGTAGTGGGAGGTGAAAGTATGAACCGAAGACCAAGTGGCAGCCTTGCAAATCTCCTCGATAGGCGTCGACCTGAGGAAAGCTACAGAAGCCGCCATCGCTCGGACTTTATGTCCCGTGACTCGACATTGCAGCGCGAGACCAGCCTGAGCGTAGCAAAAGGAAAAACAAGCAGCCAACCAGTTGGACAAGGTGCGCTTGGAAACTGGGCGTCCCAACCAATTAGGGTCGAAGGACAAAAAGAATTGAGGAACCGTCCAAGGAGACTGAGTGCGTTGAAGACAAAAAGCCAACGCCCTCTGACAGTCAATTGTGTGAAGCGCCACCTCGCTAGGAGGCGAGTGGGGCTTCGGAAAAAAGACCGGAAGAACAATGGAAAGATCGAAAGGAAAGTCCGAAACCACCCTGGACAAGAACTGGGGTTGAGTACGCAGGACCACCGTGTCATGATGAAATACAGGAAAAGACGGGTCCGCAACCAGAGCTTGCAGCTCACTGACTCTGCGAGCAGACGTGAGAGCAACCAGGAAACCCACCTGCCAGGTGAAGTAATTCAAAAGAGCTTCATCAATGGAATCAAATGGAGGTATCACCAATTGAGCCAGGAACACACAAAGATCCCAAACCACCGGAGGGATGTACAATGAAGAAATCCCTCATAAAACGGGAAACCATCTGGTGGACGGAGAGCAGCGTCCCATTTAGCGGCCGAAGAAAGGCAGCAAAAGCACAGAGGTGGACTCGAAGAGATGTAGATTTGAGACCAGACCGAGACAAGTGCAACAGAAAATCCAGCACTGAAGGCAAGGAGGCAGAGAGCGAATCCATGCGGTGCTCAGCACACCACTCAGCAAATCAGGACCATATCTGGGAAAAGCATTGCCGAGTGGAGATCTTTCGAGAGGCCTCGAGAACACCCCCACCGACTGAGAGAAACAGAAGGAGGGAGGCACGTTGCGAGGAACCAAGCTGATAAGTGTAGAGACTGCAGATTGGAATGCAACAGAAACCGCAACACTGAGACAGCGGAGACGGGAACATAGGTAGAAGCTGAGTCTCCCTGACACGCTGGAGGAGCAGGGAGAACCATGGCCGCCAGGGCCACAGCGGAGCCATCAAGATCCTGGTGGCGCAGACCGACAGGAGGTGTATCAAAGACCCGAGAATCAGAGTAAAGGGAGGGAACGCATAGAGGAACCTGCCCATTCCATCGAGAAGGCAAGCATCCTCCTCGATGCGAACCCAGGAGAACATCCTCGAGCAATATCGAGGCAACCAGTGAGTGAGGGGCGAAGCGAACAGAACTACCTGTTGGGTTCCCCACCGAACAACCACATGCCGCAGAGTCCGAGAATGGAGCAACCATTCATGCGGTCGAAAAGGGCGACTCAACGTGTCCAACAGACAATGCTGCACGCCCTGGAAAAACACCGCCCGAAGAAAGAAGCAGTGGTGTAACGTCCCCTGCCAATGACAAAGGGCTTCCCTGCAAAGTAACAGGGAACCTGTACACCCTGGCTTGGTCACAGAAATAACGCCACCGAGATGTCGGGACGCACCAGGACCCCGCAATCTTGCAACCCATAACGAAAATCCACCACGGCATTGTAAATGGCCCGGAGCTCCATCAGATTGATGCGGCTGCGACAGTCTGCACCCGACCAAGGACCCTGAGTCCGAAGGCCGTCGAGGTGCACCCCTAAGCCCATGCCGAGGAGTCCATCGGCAGAACCTTCTGATGCGGGGATACGAAGTGGTGGCCCACCAACGAAACGAGCGTGTCCAGGAGGGAGGCACCACAATGTGCTGGGAAGCGGGATCCCGATCCTGCCATCACTGAGATGCTCGGGTCCAGCGGGGAACACGAAGATGAAACCAGACGAACAGCGGGACATCACCGTGGAGACCCCTGATCCAAAAAGGATCAGCAACAGCTCAGCCGAGGCCGAAGACCGCTGAGACACCAGCTGACTCAAGCGCCGACAGGCAGCCTGCCGAGGCAGAGGCAGAAAAGACCGGAGGCGGACCGAGGGGCCACCTTCCGGCATAAACAAACAAGGGCCTCCCCCTGAGGCCGAGACAAGAAGGAGCGCAGACAAACTGGGTCCAGGTCCGCCCCGACGGACTCCCGAGACCGGGGTGGGCAGAGTCTGACCCACTCCCGTACTAGAAACTAGTGCAGGTCACGAAGGGCCAGGACTAGACGCAGAAGGGAGGATGGGAATGCCCAACCGACAGAAGAGAGGCAATACTCCCGGTGCGTAGACACAGAGACACCCCTCCCGAAGGGAGGGGAGGAATCCCCAGAAGGGGAGCAACCCAGAGGCTATGCGAGAATAGTCAAAAGGACGGCCAGGAGTCGCCGAAGCCGGCGGCTGAACCCTAACCCGGCGCCGCTGCAGCTATTGCGGCTGCTGCGAAGGAGGCCGAGATAACACAAGAAAGGTATCCAGAGGGCCCCTCCGGAGAAGGAGACCAACCCACCAAGGCAGACGGGATTTAGCTGGAGGCGTCCCGAGGGGCGAAGGACCGGTCGCGGTCTGAGAGGCGGTTAGTGGCCACCGCAAGAGAGGCCTGAAGAAGCGCAGAACTCACGCAAGTAAAAGCGGCGAGACGACCCTGGAGGTTCGGATCCTCAGCCACACCCTGTGCCAAGCGAGATGACGCATGGCGGGAGCAATAGAGCCGGAGCAGGGAGAGAGTCTCCTCCAGGAAACCAAACTCCGCACTACAAGATTCCGTCATGGCTGCCCGGAATGAACCGAAGAGAAAGCGGGGAAGCCTCTCAAACCGGAGCTGGAGACGCCGAGGCGCAAACCCGCAGTCGACGCCGAGGCCCAATACCTCAGCCGCTGCCGAGGTAAAACGGCCCAAGTGACGTCAAGGCACAAAGCTTCCGTCGACGGCACGAAGCCTCGGCAACGACGAGGCACCGAGCTCCAGCCGACGATGAGGCCCTCAGCCTCAGTCGACGTCGAGGCACAAGCCTCAGGCGACGTCAAAGCACCAGCGTCAAATGACGCGGAGCACACGGCCGCAGCCGACGTTGAAGGTACAAAGACACACAGCCTCAGTCGACATCGAGACCCCAAGCCCCAGTCGACAGTGAGTCAGAAAATCAAAGCACAAAGCCTTAGACGACGTCGAGGCACCCAGCCGCATACTACGTCGAGGCACAAGGCCTCAGGCGGTGGTGAGGCACCAAGCCGCAGTCGACGTCGAGGCACAAAGCCTCAGTCGAGGCACCAGGCCCCAGTCGACGTCGAGGCACCAAGCCCCCAGTCGACGTCGAGGCACGAAACCTTCGTCGACGTCGAGGTACGAAGCCTCCGTTGAGGCACGAAGCCTCAGTCGACGTTGAGGCACGAAACCTCCGTCGACGTCGAGGCACGAAACCTCCGTCGACGTCGAGGCACGAAACCTCCGTCGACGTCGAGGCACGAAACCTCCGTCGACGTACGAAGCCTCCGTCGAGGTCGAGGCACGAAGCCTCCGTCGAGGCACGAAGCCTCCGTCGAGGCACGAAGCCTCCGTCGAGGCACGAAACCTTCGTCGACGTCGAGGTATGAAGCCTCCGTTGAGGCACGAAGCCTCCGTCGACGTCGAGGCACGAAACCCCCGTCGACGTCGAGGCACGAAACCTCCGTCGACGTCGAGGCACGAAGCCTCCGTCGACGTCGAGGCACGAAGCCTCCGTCGACGTCGAGGCACGAAGCCTCCGTCGGGGCACGAAGCCTCCGTCGGGGCACGAAGCCTCCGTCGGGGCACCAAGCCTCCGTCGGGGCACGAAGCCTCCGTCGGGGCACCAAGCCTCCGTCGAGGCACCAAGCCTCCGTCGAGGCACCAAGCCTCCGTCGAGGCACGCAGCCTCCGTCGAGGCACGCAGCCTCCGTCGACGCACGAAGCCTCAGTCGACGTCGAGGCACGAAACCCCCGTCGACGTCGAGGCACGAAACCTCCGTCGACGTCGAGGCACGAAGCCTCCGTCGAGGCACCAAGCCTCCGTCGAGGCACGCAGCCTCCGTCGACGCACGAAGCCTCAGTCGACGTCGAGGCACGAAACCCCCGTCGACGTCGAGGCACACAGCCTCCGTCGAGGCACGAAGCCTCCGTCGAGGCACCAAACCTCCGTCGAGGCACCAAGCCTCCGTCGAGGCACCAAGCCTCAGTCGACGTCGAGGCACACAGCCTCCGTCGAGGCACGAAGCCTCCGTCGAGGCACCAAACCTCCGTCGAGGCACCAAGCCTCAGTCGACGGCGAGGCACGAAGCCTCCGTCGAGGCACGAAGCCTCCGTCGAGGCACGAAGCCTCCGTCGAGGCACGAAACCCCCGTCGACGTCGAGGCACACAGCCCCCGTCGAGGCACGAAGCCTCCGTCGAGGCACCAAACCTCCGTCGAGGCACCAAGCCTCCGTCGAGGCACCAAGCCTCAGTCGACGTCGAGGCACGAAGCCTCCGTCGAGGCACGAAGCCTCAGTCGATGTCGAGGGACGAAGCTCCAGTCGACGTCGAGGCACGAAGCTCCAGTCGACGTCGAGGCACATCGAGTTTCAGAAGTCGGCACCGTACCAATGAAACTGGTAATAAAGGTGCAGCAGTGCACTCCATAAGGGCAACCTCGATATGAGTATTCCCATGAAAGGAGGCACGCTTTGAAGGTCTCGTAGAGGCGGGCACGATCGCACTCGATGCCTGGAATGCCTGAGACTCAGCCGGTGGCGTTACCGAGGTAACGCACCTAGAAGAAAGAAAGAAAGAAAAACTTACCGGGGATCGAAGCTGCACAGTCCGATTCCAACGAAGGAAAGAGGGTCCCGGCCATTCTGCTCACACGAGGTGAGCCCAGAGAGAGGCCAGGGAAGAAGAAAATACAGCTGCAGGCAAATGAGGCCTAGCCGCATGGCTGAGGCCCAAGAAGGGCCTGCCCGAGGAAAAACACAATAAAAAGTCCTCTTTTTTTTTTTTTTTTTTTTTGAAACAAAGAAATACACGATCAATTAACAAACGCACAGCGACTCCCTAACAAAATAAAGAAGCCGCGGTGCCAGAAAGGCACTTAGAAGAACGCAGAGAAGAGAGACAAGGTCTTTCTGGCTCAGCGGAAAACTAAGAACTGAGGACCATGAGGAGGGTATGCGCCCTCTAGTGGATCAGGAAGGCACACACATGCGTGGTGCAGTGTGCAAACTTGAAACTTCAATCAAGTTTGCTTGAAAAGCTGTCCGCGCTGGGGCTCCGTGGATGACGTCACCCACATGTGAGAATATGCTGCCTGCTTGTCCTGGGATAATGTTTCTTATAACCCAAAAAGACTGTTTTAAGTAGCCCTGATTGAATCATGATTAGCTAAAAGGTGTTAATGTCTGATTAAGAGGGTGCTTAGGACAATGGGTCCAGGTGCACAGATAACTAAAGTTAATCAGAAACTATTGTCAGAGGCATACTGGAAATTACATTTGACCATAGCCTATTCTTCGGCTGTCTAGCACAAGTTTACTAAGGAGGGGGAGATTTAACTTCTATTGAAGCTCAATAGTTTTCTATATTCAGAATAAGATTCCAAGCTATAAAAGCCTCCTCTCTGCAACACACAAAAATCTATCTCTTGGTTCTTGGCACTCCGGTCCTCTTTTGTTTCTCTTGAGCTCTCTCTTTCTCTGTCTATCCTTCTCTTTATCTATGGAACACGAAGCTTGGACCATCACCCCATCCCCCTTTTCTCTTTCTCTGCCTTTCCCTGGAACTTCAGGCTTCTTTGTCTCTCTTTTCCTCTGAACTCTGTAAGGCAGGGAAACTGCGTTGCTCTCTCATTAATTGTAATGCTTAATTGTAATGCTTATAAATATTGCTTTTCTGTAAGCCTATTTCTATAATATATTCTTTATGCAATCACCTCTGGCTGTGCCTTTTTGATTCTACTTCCTGGTGAATGTTCAGTGAGGGAACTGAACCTGGGACCTGGCGTTTGTAAGGGCGCCTCTCAAGTGACCCCACCAACCATACATTGTGGGGGCCACTAACAAACCTTACAGTCTGGTGATTTCATGAGTCTCTGGTTGCACTTCCTTCTGAATGTGCATCCAATATGTCTTTCTGCCTCCTGCACACTTCATCTCCTCTTGACCTCATTCCCTTCCCCAATCAACATCTCTTTCTGTTCCTCCATGAATCCAACGTTTATTCCTCTCTCCTCCACCCCTATTACCAACATTTTTCCCTCTCATCCCCCGGATCATGTGCAGCATTTTTCACCACTGCCCACCAGCCCCATGCCCATTTCTCCTTTGATCACCCCTCTCCACTATGCCACATCTCTCCCTCCATCATTATGTCCAACATTTCTCTACGTTGAATCCCCTTCAAATCTGGCCCTCTGTTTCCTCTCCTCCACCATATCCAACATTTCTCCCTCTTATCCTTCTCTCCCCATGCATAATAATAATAATAATAGTTTATATATCGCAGTACCGTGAAGTTCTATGCGGTTTACAAAAGACTTAAAGAGGTACAAGTTGATTGAATTTAAAAGAGGTTAAGGAAAGAAAGTGGTAATAGGACAAAAGAACAGTTAAGGAGAAAAAGATGAATGGGTCAGTTGTCTAGATACTTTAGGAACAAATAAGTTTTTAGGCACTTTCTGAATTCCTTGTAAGTAGTGGGAGAGAGTAATTGTTCTAGATCTTTACCCCATAATGCTGCCTGATGTGAGAGAAGGTGTTCATGGTGTTCTTTTAGTTTACATCCTTTAACTGGGGGGGGAACGAAGTTCGAATACGAGCTTCTCTTGTGTTTGTTGGCTGAGAAGGAGAAAAGGTCAGTTATGTATTTAGGGGCTAGTCCGTATAGTACTTTAAAGCAGAAGCAGGAGAACTTAAAACTTTACGCGTGCTTCCATTGGTAGCCAGTGCAACTGCTGGTAGTAAGGTGTCACGTGATCAAATTTCTTCAGCCTGAAGATTAGTCTGACCGCTGCATTTTGCTTTAGTTGTAAACGTCGCATCTCTACCTCTCTCTCTCTATACCTAATTTTCCTCTTTCTTCCTTTCCCCATGTGCACTATCTCTTTCCCTCTCACTCACACAAACATACCCAACAATTCTATGTTCCAAGTTAGTGCCCCCTCCCTTCCTTGTCTGTGTTGAGTTTGTGCTCCCCTCCATGCCTTCATCGCAAAATCGTGCCCCTGTCATGTCCCAACGCAGTCCTCCCCCCCTTTTCTCCCTTTGTCCAAGAAAGATCATGTCCCCTTACTTGTTCGAGCCACACTCGCTCCTTCTGCCTTCAGTGGCACTTGTTGCAAGCAGCTGTTCACACATTGCACGTGGATAACCCACAAGCCTTCCCTCTGATGTCAGCTCTGCAAGACACTGTGGAACCTCTTACGGGTGACTAACAGCCTGCACTCGACCCCTGATTAACATAAGGTGAGACCACCTCAGGGACAGCCCTGAGCTCCAGAGAAAACTATTCAGGCTGGCTAACAGGTACCCAGTAGGATCGGCCTGTCAGCTAAAGTCTGAAGTCTGTGATTTTTCAAGCAGGCAGAGCTTCAAAATCGCTCCAAACACTGAATTACCAAAAAGGGGACGAAATTACATCGAATTAAAATAATAAAATGGGAAGAGCAGAACAAACACGCCTGTAGGCATGCATGCAGAAGAATGAACTGAAGGTGGAGCTAGGGTAATGCTAAGAGTGACTTATCTGAGGAACGGAGTTCTCCGAGAGGTGTGTAAGGAGAGATATTGAGGGGCAGCAGAATGAGCACATTTGTAGGTCAGCAATAAGATCTTGAACTGTATGCGATGGCAGATAGGGAGCCAGTGAAGTAACTTAAGGAGAAGGGTGACATGAGCGTAGCGAGGTTGGTAGAAGATGAGTTGAACAGCAGAGTTTTGCACAGATTGCAAGGGGGAGAGGCGACACTGAGGGATACTAGTAAGTAGTAGATTGCAGTAATCTAAGCATGAGGTTACGAGAGCTTGAACAAGGGTCCAGGCAGGGCAGGATTAATTTGTCGAGGGCCCCTAGGCACACAAGTACATTGGGCCCCCTGCCCCGCCCCACCCCACCATGCGCCCAGGCGGAAACAGGAAGCTGCGTTAGAGGGAAGCTTTGGACAAGCAACACCGCTTGCACAATTACAGTTCTTGTTGCCTTTCTTACCCACATTGCTTGCTTGACTTACTTTCCGTTGATTGGGGGGGGGGGCAGATTGTCGATTGAGGTGGGGCCCACGTTGCCAATCGATGCTGGAGGGGCCCATCACCGTTTGGAAAAAACAATGTCGATGCCCTCCTTCATCGGGCCCCCCTGACCATTTCAAGCCCTAGGCACGTGCCTACTTGGCCTATTGGTTAATTCTGCCCTGGGTCCAGGTAGTGTGGTCAAAGAGGAAGGGGTGAATTTTGGTGATACTGAAGTTCCAGACTTCATTCATTTCATCTAGCTGGAATAAATTACCTGAGTTTGTCCATCAAGCCCCTTCCCTTTCCTTGTTTAAAAGCAGCTGAAAACACACCTTTTTGATATAGCTTTCAATGCTTAATTGCTTAATTGGCCCAGGTTGTATAAGGACCCTCCCATAGGAGAGGCCTTATACAATTTCATTCAATCAGTGCCTCAGGCCCCTTCCCAGATGCATCGGGAAGGGGCCTAAGGCTCTGATTGGTCCGGATGCCTAAAGCCCCTCCTATGGGGCATTCAGGTCAATCAGAGCCTTAGGCCCTTTCCCGATGCATCTGAGGAGAGGCCAGAGGCTCTGATTTGCCCACGTTGTTTAAGGCCTCCCATGGGAGAGGCCTTATAACAACCTGGGCCAATCAGAGCCTCAGGCCCCTCCCCGATGCATTCCAAGGTGCAACGGGGAGAGGAAGGCCCATTATAGATGACACAGGAAGCTAGGAGGAGTGGGTCCACGTCCCTCCAGCTCATCAACTTTGAGGTTGGGAAGGGGGTGGCAGAAGGATTTACTTGCCAGCGAGGGAGAATGGGCATCTCTTTCTGCGGGGGGGGGGGGGGGGGGGGGTCGGGTCAGGTAAGGGGGAGGGGGAAGGGAAGGCAGAGAGGGGTTTACTTGCCAGCGGGGGAGAGTGGGCATCTCTCCCTCTGTGGGGGGGTGTCAGGTCAGGTAAGAGGGAGAGAGAGACAGACGGAGGAGATGGCAGCAGAGGGGGGTTTACTTGCCAGCAGGGGAGAGTGGGCATCTCTCTCTGCCAGAGGGGGGGGGGATCAGGGAAGGGGGAAGTGAAGGGGTATGACAGAGGGGTTTACTTGCCAGCGGGGGAGAATGGACATCTCTCCCTTTGTGTGTGTGTGTGGGGGGGGAGTCGGATCAGGTAAGACGGAGGGGGAGACAGACGGAGGAGATGGCAGTGGAGGGGATTTACTTGCCAGTGGGGGAGAGTGGACATCTCTCCTGCTGCAGGGAGAGGGTCAGGTCATGGATTTTAGTGTAGTGGTAGAATGTGGGCATCTCTCCAGCTGCTTGGGAGGGGGGGTTTGGGTCAGTCGTGGCGAGGATTTTAGTGCAGCGGGAGAGTGTGAGCATCTCTCCTGCTGCCGGGGGGGGGGGGAGAGGAGGGGGTTCAGGTCAGTTGTGGTGGGGATAGTAACATAGTAGATGATGGTAGATAAAGACCCGAATGGTCAGGGCAGGAATAATTTGTTGAGGGCCCCTAGGCACACAAGTCCATTGGGTCCCCTGCCCCATCCCCTGTCCCACCGAATCCCGCTTCCTATCCCACCCAACCCCACCCTTTTCTTTTCTTCTATCTCCCCCTCCTCCTCCATTATCTGGCATTTTCTCTCCTTCCTTTCTCTCCCCTCCCTCTTTACCCCTGGTCTGGCATCTATCTCCTTCCCTTGCTTCCCCCTCCATGGTCTGGTATCTGTTTTCCTTCCCCTCCCTCCCATGGTCTTGGCATATCTCTTCTCCTCTCCCTTTTCTGGTCTTGCTTCTCCTTTCTTCCCTCACTCTCCTTAATTGGGTGCATCAGCATTTCTCTCTTCCCCCCTCCCCCGACTGCCTGGTAAGGTCAGCTTTCCTTTTACATAATTAAAACAACAAGGAGGGCTGCAACATAAACATGTTAAAAAAAAACAATATAAAACAAATACAATCTTATAGGCAAAATCCAAGTCAATTTGTGGGGATGGGGATTAAGATGTTGTAAGAAAAAAAAATCCTCTATTAATTACACCAAGGTATAGAACAAATGCATGCCTTAAAGTAGTTTGAAAAGTACATACTAGCAAGGTCTCGTCCTCATTCAGCATCAAACAGCCACTTCAGTTGATGTGGACTTCTACACCTCCCTCCCCAAGGCCAGTTGCCGGCAGTGACAAGAACCTGCTCCTCACCTGCAGGCTTTCTCCTAGCAGGAACCTCCTCGCACCAGTGCAGCCAGGGCCTAAAAGCAGAGCATTCTCTTCAGCCACCTCTTACTTTGCTCTGAGCCCAGTGGGCCTGTGCAGAGCTGGGGCCCTCAGGCAGCCGCAGAAGACTCACCACTCCAGCCAGCTGCCCTGACTCCATTCCCGTCCGCAGCCCAACATCCAGCAGCCTTCCCACAGTTTATCACTGGCCTGGCTTGGTTGATTTATTGTTTGTTTGTTTTTTTTTACCTGGCCACGCCGCTTCCTGCACCCGGCAGCAAGTCGCGCTACACGTGCCTGGGTAACGCCGCTCTGAAGTCGCGGTTACAGCAGCGAGAGAGTAGGAGGGAGGGAAGCTGACCCAAACCTTCTTCCCGATGTCATTGACGTCGGAGAGGAAGTTCTGGGCCAGCAATTGGCTGGCCCGGAACTGCCTCTCCGACATCGGAAAGAAGGTTTGTGGGCCGGCTCCTGGATCTTCCCTTAGAGGGCGGCGGCGGCCTGGGGGGGGGGGGGGGGCAGGCTTCGGCGCTGGAGGGAGGGAGGTGGGCAGACGCTGCGTCAGAGAGGAAGCTTTGGGCTCAGCACTGCTTGCAACAGAACGGTTGCTGTTGGGGGCCCGTTTCTCAGGGGGGCCCAATGCCGATCTTAGTTTCTCAGGGAGGGGCTCGATGCCGATTTTAGTTTCTCGGGGGGGGGGGCGATGCCAATTTTAGTTTCTCAGGGGGCTGTCGCTGTTTAAAAAAAAAAATGCTGAGTTGTCTTTGGAACGACCTTACTACTCCGCTGCGGAACCTGGGCTCCCTCCAATTATTCCGCAAGCAACTGAAAACTTGGCTTTTCACTAAAATGTAATTCTATCCCCCCTAACTCTTCTCTTCTATATATAAGTTCATGTAAATCTTTTTTTTCCTTCTCTTCCTATATTTTAAGTTCTTGTAAACAGTGCCGAGCTCCACAACATCCGTGGAGATGATGCAGTATATAAACTTAAGGTTTAGGTTAGTTTAGTTTAGTTCAGCGGGGCCCCCTGACAAGTTTGGGCCCTAGGCACGTGCCTCTTGTGCTTATTCATTAATCCGGCCCTGCGAATGGTCGGTCCATCTAGTGTGCCCAACCTGATACAATTTAATTTTTTTTTTTCTTCTTCTTCTGGGCAAGAATCCAAAGCTCTGTCTGGTACTATGCTTAAGTTCCAACTACTGAAGTCTCTGTCAAAGCTCACTCCATCCCATCTACACCAGGGCTGCCCAATTCTGGTCCTTGAGATCTACTGGCAGGCCAGGTTCTCAGGATATCCACATGCATGAGAGAGATCTGCAAACCAAGAAGGCAAATCTCTCTCATGCATATTCATTGTGGATATCCTGAAAACCTGGCCTGCCAGTACACCATCCCAGCCATTGATTTTAGTGCAGCAGGAGAGTATGGATATTTCTCCCGCTGCAGGGGGTGTCACTGCCGTTTCGGGAGGAGGGTAGTGTTTGCTGCCGGGAAGAGGTGTTGTGATGCAGTGGAGATAATGGGCATCTCTCCCGTTGCATCACAACACAGGGGTTTCTAGTAGTTTGTGACACTGACCAGCACCCCTGGACCCATCACTTTCTTTAGTCGCCAAAATCTGACACCGCTTTTCAAAAATGCTTCGGCATTTTTTAAGAATCCACCAGAGGGCTCATTTCAAAATGTTGTTGAAGAGACCATTTGCAGGTCAGTGTCAGAGACTGCTAGAATCCTCGCTAAAGCCAGAGATAATCCCTTTTGATAATCCGTCTTCTAAACTACGTACAGGCTAAACCGCTGGAAAACAGTTTAGCGACAGCATTAAAGTTTTGAGAATCTGGGCCTCAGTTGGTACCAAAGCAATTGAACTCCACTGAAACATAAGAAAGGAGGAGAGGCATATGTTTTGTGTGTCTGTCGAAGTTATATTATAAGCTCTTCCAAGCAGGGACTGTCTATAAATGTCAAAATGTATAGCACTAGTTATGCCTTTCAGCGCTAAATAAGTGATAAGTAGTAAGTAGAACTTCCCCGGCAACAAACATATTCTGCTCTGCAACTTACAAAACAGAACAGGTGAATGCGTATCATGGCACGGTACAGCGGCATGATAATCTTCTCTGATCTGTTCGTGATCCCCTTCTTAATCATTCCTAGCATTCTGTTCACTGCTGCCGTGCATTGCGCGGAAGGCTGCATCGACTTGTCGACCAGTACTCCCAAATCTCTTTCCTAGGGGTCTCTCCAAATACTGCACTGGACATCCTGTAGTCATGTATAAGATTTTTGTTACCGACATGCATCACCTTATATTTATCCATGTTAAACCTCATTTACCATATCCCAGCCCATTTCTCGAGTGTGTTTATGTCACGTTGCAGATCTTCGCAATCCTCCTGCATCTTCATTACTTTGAATAACTTCGTATCATCTGCAAATTTAATCACCTCAATTGTCGTACCAATTTCCAGGTCATTTATAAATATGTTGAAGAGCACAGGTCCAAGCATGAAACCCTGCGGCACTGCACTCGTGACGCTTTGCAGTCCGAATATTGTCCATTTAACCCCACTCTCTTTTTCCTATCTGCCAGCCAGTTTTTAATCCATGTATTTCACCCTCGATCCAATGCCTTGCAATTTTCAGAAGTAGTCGTTCATGCGAAACCTTGTCGAACGCCTTCTGAAAATCCAGATATACAATGTCAACCGGGTCACCCTTGTCTATCTGCCTCTTTACACCCTCGAACAAGTGCAACATTTTCGTCAAGCAAGATCTTCCTTTGCTGAAGCTGTGCTGGTTGGCCCTCATCAGATTGTGTCCGTCAAGGTGATCAATGATGCGGTCCTTTATCTGCGCCTATACCATCTTTCCCAGTACCAAGGGCAGACTCACCGGTCTGTAGTTTCCCAGATCTCCCCTCGAACCTTTCTTGAAGATCGGTGTAACATTCATCACTTTCCAGTCTTCCAGAATTCCTCCCGATTTGATTGGCTGATTGGCTATTAGTTGAAGCAGTTCAGCTATAGCCCCTTTCCTTCCTTGAATCTAATGGGTTACAGGATCCGAGGCAACATGGCTTTACAAAAGGTAAATCGTGCCAAACGAACCTGATTGAATTTTTTGATTAGGTGACCAGAGAGCTGGATCGAGGACATATGCTAGATGTAATTTACTTGGATTTCAGCAAAGCCTTTGATACAGTTCCTCATAGGAGGCTGTTGAACAAACTTGAAGGGCTGAAGTTAGGACCCAAAGTGGTGAACTGGGTCAGAAACTGGCTGTCAGACAGACGCCAGAGGTGGTGGTTAATGGAAGTCGCTCGAAGGAAGGAAAGGTGAGTAGTGGAGTCCCTCAGGGATTGATGCTGGGGCCAATCCTGTTCAATATGTTTGTGAGTGACATTGCTGAAGGGTTAGAAGGAAAAGTGTGCCTTTTTGCAGATGATACCAAGATTTGTAACAGAGTAGACACCGAAGAGGGAGTAGAAAATATGAAAAAGGATCTGCAAAAGTTAGAGGAATGGTCTAATGCCTGGCAACTAAAATTCAATGCAAAGAAATGCAGAGTAATGCATTTGGGGATTAATAATAGGAAAGAACCGTATATGCTGGGAGGAGAGAAGCTGATATGCACGGAGAGGGACCTTGGGGTGATAGTGTCCGAAGATCTAAAGGCGAAAAAACAGTGTGACAAGGCTGTGGCTGCTGCCAGAAGGATGCTGGGCGGTATAAAGAGAGGCGTAGTCAGTAGAAGGAAGAAGGTGTTGATGCCCCTGTACAGGTCATTGGTAAGGTCCCACTTGGAGTATTGTGTTCAGTTTTGGAGACCGTATCTGGCAAGGAACGTAAGAAGACTTGAGGCGGTCCAGAGGAGGGCGACGAAAATGATAGGAGGCTTGCACCAGAAGACGTATGAGGAGAGACTGGAAGCCCTGAATATGTATACCCTAGAGCAGGGGTGTCAAAGTCCCTCCTCGAGGGCCGTAATCCAGTCGGGTTTTCAGGATTTCCCCAATGAATATGCATTGAAAGCAGTGCATGCACATAGATCTCATGCATATTCATTGGGGAAATCCTGAAAACCCGACTGGATTCCGGCCCTCGAGGACCGACTTTGACACCTGTGCCCTAGAGGAAAGGAGAGACAGGGGAGATATGATTCAGACGTTCAAATACTTAAAGGGTATTAACGTAGAACAAAATCTTTTCCAGAGAAAGGAAAATGGTAAAACCAGAGGACATAATTTGAGGTTGAGGGGTGGTAGATTCAAGATCAATGTTAGGAAATTCTACTTTACGGAGAGGGTAGTGGATGCCTGGAATGCGCTCCCGAGAGAGGTGGTGGAGAGTAAAACTGTGACTGAGTTCAAAGAAGCGTGGGATGAACACAGAGGATTTAGAATCAGAAAATAATATTAAATATTGAATTAAGGCCAGTACTGGGCAGACTTGCACGGTCTGTGTCTGTATATGGCCATTTGGTGGAGGATGGGCTGGGGAGGGCTTCAATGGCTGGGAGGGTGTAGATGGGCTGGAGTAAGTCTTAACAGAGATTTCGGCAGTTGGAACCCAAGCACAGTACAGGGCAAAGCTTTGTATTCTTGCCCAGAAATAGCTAAGAAGATAAAATTAAAAAATTTAAATTGAATCAGGTTGGGTAGACTGGATGGACCATTCGGGTCTTTATCTGCCGTCATCTACTATGTTACTATGTTTCAGTTCCTTGTTTACCCTCGGATGGATGCCATCCGGTCCAGGGGATTTATCGTTTTTAAGCTTATCAATCTGCCTGTATACCTCTTCTAGCTGACCGTCAACCCCGTCTTCGTTTCCTGCATATAGCCTGTCGGCTTCCGGTATGTTGTGTATATCCTCTTCGGTAAATACAGACGCAAAAAATGTGTTCAGTTTGTCAACGATGGCTTTGTCCTCTTTTAGCACTCCCTTTATTCCATGGTCATCCAATGGCCCCACCTCTTCCTTCGCGGATCGTTTTCCCTTAATATATCGAAAGAACAACTTGATGTTTTTTGCCTCCTTGGCTATTTTTTCCTCGTAGTCTCTTTTGGCCCCTCTTTCTGCCTTATGGCACCTGCTTTGATGTTTGTGCTTTTTCCAGTTTTTGTCTGTTTTTGATCTTTTCTATTCCTTAAACGAAGTCTTCTCGTCTCTGATCGCTTCCTTCACCGTTACAGTGAGCCACGCTGGTTCCTTGTTCTTTTTCCTCTTGGATCCCTTGTTGATATACGGTATATATAGATTTTGCACCTCAGTGACTGTGTCCTTAAAAAGGGACCATGCTTGCTCTAGTGTTTTTACAGTGCTTATCCTCTTCTTAATTTTCTTCCCCACCATAAGTCTCATCCCTTTTCGGAAGTTCAGTGCCGTGGCCCTTGTTCTGGATCGATGTTTTACCCCTGTGTCCAGGTTGAAGCGGATCATACTGCTTCCCAGCGTCCCTTCTACTTCTACACCTTGCGCCGGTCCTCGTAGTCCATTTAGAATTAAGTTCAGTATTGCATTTCCTCTCGTATTTTCCTTGACAAGTTGTTCCAGGAAGCAATCGCCTACAGCATCCAGGAACTTGGTCTCCCTACTGCAGCCAGAAGTGCCTAGGTTCCAGTCTATCCTCGGATAATTGAAGTCACCCATGATAACTGCGTTGCCTCCTTTGCAGTTGCGTTTAATCTCGTCCGTCATTTCTCCATCAATTTCTTCGAACTGCCCTGGGGAGTCGGTAGTAGATGCCGATCTTCGTTTCCATTTCATTTGTTCCCGGAATTTTTACCCACAGAGACTCTACCTTATTTTTCGTTTCCGGCGTGTTCTCTCCGGTAGACTCAATTCCCTCTTTGACATATAGGGCAATATTCCCACCTTTTTGACCTACTCTGTCTCTGCAGTATAGCTTGTATCTCATTAGCACAGTGTCCCAGATGTTTTCCTTGTTCCACCATGTTTCCGTGATGCTGATGATGTCAAGGTTATCTTTTTGTGCCATAGCTTCCAATTTCCCCATCTTATTCCTTAGGCTTCTTGCGTTCGTGTACATACACTTGAGTTTGCGTCCTGTTACTTTCTTGCATTTCCTTTCCTCTTGAGTCCCTTTCTATGCATCAGGATTTCAGTCTTCCCCACTATCTTCCTGCACGGTATCCTCTGAATATACCGGTTCCCGAACCATCGACTCTTGGTCGACTGTCGGCTTTCCCCTTCGTCCTAGTTTAAAAACTTCTTAATTTCTCTCTTGATGTTGCTTGCAAGTAGCCTTGTTCTGTCTCTGCTGAGGTGGAGTCCATCCTTCCTGAATAGCTTGCTCTTCCCCCAGAACGTCGTCCAGTTGCGCACGAAGTGGAATCCTTCTTCCTCACACCAGCACCTCATCCATGCGTTGATTGCTTGCAGCTTCGTCTGCCTCTTCTCGTCGGACCTGGGTACCGGCAGGATCTCCAAGAATGCTACCCTCTGCATTCTGGTCTTCAGCTTCCCTCCTAGCATCTGGAACTGGTCCTTCAGTCCTTCCCTGCTGTAGTTCCTGTTGCTCACGTTGTTTGTCCCCACGTGGATCACCACCACCGTATCTTCCTCTTCCACGCTGTCGATACTGTACTTGCTCATCCTTCTCCTTCCCAGCAGTGCCACTGTTTGTTTTCAGGCCACCAGCAGCATGAGTGAAGTAAAGATATCACCTTTGATAGGCCAAATTATTGCCCTCTGCTACTATTTCCTGCCTATGTGGGGACCACTGAAAGCAATATATTTATTCTCTCACACTGCCAGTGGAAGAGTGAAAGAATGGTGATGCCGGGAAGGAGAAGCATGAGTAACTATCGGATCCCGCAAGGGGGTTGGAAGTCCGGCCAGGTGCATGGACCACCCAGGTCTCAGCGGGCCATTGTCTCACAGGCCTTGCATTGAAGGCTACTGGCCTAGAGGTATATATGATCACAAAACCAGGCATAAAACCTTGAAACCCTAAAGATATTTTTAAAATTCAATTATTTAATTTTAAAAATATAAATGCTATTAAATACAATTGTAATAAATAATTGCCCACTCCCAAACTTAAAGAGTTGTTATTTTTTTCACACGAGGATGCACAGTATGATTTTAGAATAATTCATATCCTCTAGGAATATTTTAATGTTGCACAAATGAAGACAAAATACTCTTCAGACTTCTACCATGAGTTGAGGTGGTTAAAACTGAACTGATACACTACGAGTATACTGTCATTTTAACTTACCCAACTAAAAATTTAAAGACTACATCCAGAAAGACAAAATTGTTCAAAAACCAAACATTAGCTTTTTAAATAATTTAGAAATAGAACATAGATTACTTGCTCTATAAGATATTTTGGGTACAGCTCCCAAGTTAAATAACTACTTTAAAAAGTGGGTACCCACACCTTACACTTTGGAGTTTAACCATACTTTGGGCACAGTAATTAATACAATTTTTAAAAATCTTTTTTCTAATTTCTTAAGAAGAACACTGCTAGAATTCTCTTACATAAAGGAATCAGACTGCCAAAATTAAGATATAATAAAACAAATGTTAACAGACTACTTTTAGGAAAAAATGTACCCTAGCTAGAGTTGCTGTTTGGCTGACTAACTTTGGATCTTCTTGATGGTTGCATAAGACAACAGACTGGGGAAGATATGAGTGATCACACACTGGGAACGCACAAAAGAGAGAAAGAAAATCCAACATGGTCTGCAGTAAACAACAGCAGTAATGAATGCAGTAACATATACAACCTTATAGCCAACCAAGGGACCCTTGGTTGGCTATAAGATTGAATATGTTACTGCATTCATTAATAAACTACACTTGCATCTTGTACATTATCTGCAGTTTGTTCGTTGTTTTCTGATCACACACTGGGGCAGTTTATATTTATTGCCAACTTAATGTACATCAAAGTGCTTTACATACAAAGACTATAGTAATAATATACATCAAAGGATGCCAAGGAGAGAACAGAAATAAACAGTAAAATATAGACAAAGGGGTATTTAGGGCTCCTTTTACTAAAGTACGCTACGTGTTTTAGCACACACTAAATATTAGCTTGTGCTAAATGCTAATGTGCCTATAGACTTATAATGGGCGCATTAACGTTTAGCGTGCGCTAAAACACGTAGCGCACCTTAGTAAAAGAGAGGGTTAGTCTAACTTACAGCTATATCTGTAATGCTTTAATCTAGGGCTCAAAAAATTTGTCAAGCTAGGGCAAAAAAGAGTTGTGGCTGGCTGCAAAAAGAGGAGAATGTATAGCAGAATGGTTAGAGGGGAAGAAAATAGGTTGGAAGAAGGCAGCAGGAGCAAAAATGTCCAAAGATGATTTTAAAAACCCCAAACTCCTATAAAGAATCTTTCCTCTGTCTTAAGAGATCTGTCATATGCCCCCTTTTTTTAAAAAAAAATAAAATAAAATATGAAGCTTCCACCCTTCTTTAAACAGTACCCTACATAATCACCCAACCAAGTATAGTTTTCTTAATGCATGTTGTCCATACACATGAACATAATTACATTATTAGCAATATTCATATCTTATCTGAGAGCAGTGTCTTCACTGGAGAAGCTTATTATGTACAGTAGAATCTCAGTTATCTGGCACCCATGAGGATTGGTGGATACCGGATAACTGCTTTTCTGGTTAATTGAAAGTGTTTTAGAAACCTTGTCTAACACAGTCTCAATTCCCTCCACCCCTCCCTCTCGCCCCGAAGCACCACCGCTGCAGTGGTCCAGAGTCACAAAGCCCACTTCCCTCCCTCAAGCCCCAAAGTGGTAGAAGCAGGCAGAGGTCCTGAGCCACAAACCCCCTTACTCCCCCTTCTCTCTCTTCCTTATCCGAAGCGTAGTGGTCAGTAGGAGGCAGCCTCAGAACAGGCTGATTGTTGTTAGCCCTGGTAGGGCCTTTCCTTTGATATATTGGAAGTGATGCGTTGTCTTTTCCCTATGTTACTTTTATTTTAAATTTTTTCTTTTATTATAAATTCTGTACAATGTACATCGCTTTTGTAATTAAAGCGGTATATCAAGCTCAAATAAACTTGAAAAGTCCTGCTGGGGCTGGCCATGAGCAGTCGGTTTTGAGGCTGCCTCCTGCTGACCACTGTGCTTCGGGTAAGGAAGAGAGAGAGAGGGAGCGAGCTAGCGAGGAAGTTCATGGCTCAGGACTGCTGCCAGATTCTGCCACTTTGGGGCTTGACGGAAGGAGGAGGGCTTTGTGGCTCAGGACCGCTGCCATGCTGGTGCTTCGGGGTGGGAGGGAGAGGGGTTTGTAGCTGCTTCAGAGCTTGGGGACTTGAGGGAGGGAGGGAGGATTTGTGGCTTAGGACGCTGCCACACTAGTGCTTTGGGTCAGGAGGAAGGTGGGGTTAATGGCACAGGACTGACGCCGTTTGCAGTCCTTTAGGGCTTGTAGGGGGGGTTGTGCTCAGGACTGCTGCCATTTTGGAGAACTTTTTTTTCCCCACTGACAATTTTTTTTATCGGTTGCGCTTGTCCCAGTTAACTGAGACTCTACTGTATAAGACAAGACAAAACTGTTCAGACAGCTTACTCAGTAAATCTATGCCAAGAAAACAGTAAAACTGAAGGATAATCCTACATTAGACCTGATTTACATTTCAGTATTTTTTTTGAGGAAGGGTTAATGTCCTAGGATAGAGGGCAGTTACTTATCAATAGATGTTATTCATAGACAGCAGGCAGATATACTCACATATGGGGGTGACGTCATCCAAGGAGCCCGGTATGGACAGTGTGAAAAGTGAACTGTCATTTTAAGTTGTAAAAAAAAAACTTTGCAACTGCCCACACTGTGCATGGGCAACTACCTTCCCGCCCGCCAAAGCTCGCGACACCTCAGTTCCACAGGCAAGCTAAGAAACCAACCAGGAGAGGTGGGAGAATTGTGATAATATCTGCTTTCTGTCTCTGGATAACACCTATTTCAGTAAGTAACTGAGCTTTATCCTAGGACAAGCAAGCAGCATATTCTCACATATGGGAATCCCTAGCTTACTACAGAGGGATGGAGGGAGAGTTGGCCTTTAAGAAAGTAAATTTTGTAAAACTGCTTGGCCAAAGCATCCATCTCGTCTGGAATATGATTCCAGACAGTAGTGAGACATGAACGTGTGAACTGAGGACCAAGTAGCTGCTTTGCAGATTTCATCAAGGGGAGTGGAAAGCAAGAATGCAACTGAAGCTGCCATTGATCTGACTTTATGTGCTGTTACATGGAAAGAAAACTGAAAGCACAATCGATTGATTCAAATGAAATTCCGTAACCACTTTTGGCATAAATTTTGGATGGGTGCGGAGAACAACTTTATTATGGTGGAACACTGTAAAAGGTGGGTCCGCTAGTAATGCTTGAAGCTCACTCACTTGAAGTGCAGAAGTGATGGAGATTAAAAATCCAACTTTCCAAGTGAGATAATTAAGATGAGCAGAAGACATTGGTTCAAATGGAAGATTCATTAATTTAGAGAGAACCACATTAAGATCCCAAACCACTGGAGATAATTTAAGAGGAGGTTTAATGTTACCTTTCATAAATCTGGAAACAAGAGGATGAATCGCAAGTGATTTATCATTGACTTGAAAATAAAAAGCACTGATAGCACTAAGGTGAACTGTGATTGAAGTGGTTTTAAGACCTGAGATGGCTAAGTGCACAAGGTATTCCAACACTAACGGTATGGAGGAGGATGAAGCATCTTGATGATGAAGATCACACCACACTGAAAACTGTCCATTTCTGTCGGTAGCACTGCTATGTAGAAGGTTTTCTGGATGCTTCTAAAATGAGCCTGACTAAATCAGAGAGATCAGCGTCTGCTGGAGTCAGGCTGAGAGATACCAAGCTGTCAAGTGCAACAACTGTAGATTGGGATGTAAAAGAGACCCTTGACTCTCAGTTAGAAGACATGGAAAGATCTGCAGGGTTATTGGATCTTTGATTTTGAGCTGAAGTAGAAACATAGAAGTAGAAAGGAGTACCACGGTTGTCTGGACCACCAAGGGGCTATGAGGATCATAGTAGCCGATTCTTGCTTGAGCTTGACCAGTGTTTTAAGAATGAGAGGAATCGGAGGGAAAGCATAAAGGAACTTGCCCTTCCAATCCAGGAGGAAGGCATCTGCCTCCAGACGCTGAGGAAAGTATTGCATGGAACAAAATTGAGGCAATTTGCGATTGCTTGGGGATGCAAAAAGGTCTATCTGAGGAGGCCCCCAAAGAGAAAATATCCGATGCAAGACTTTGGAGTAGAGTGTTCACTCGTGCGGTCGAAGATATCTGCTGAGTTTGTCGGCAAGTGTATTTTGTGTTCCTTGAACATAGATAGCTATGAGATATATGTTTTGAGCAATTGCCCAGGTCCAAATCTTCTCTGCTGCCCGGCAGCGTCTGAGAACCCATCCCTCCTTGCTTATGTAAATACATTGCGACTTAATTGTCCATACAGACCAGGAGGATGAAATTGGATATACTGTGTTGAAAAGTCTTCAGAGCATTGCGAATCGCTCTGAGTTCTAAGAGGTTTATGTGGAGCTTCTGATCTTGCGCAGACCAGTGACCTTGCGTCCGGACACCATCCAAGTGAGCTCCCAAGCATACATGGACGAGTCTGTAGTAAGGATCTTCTGATGTGGAAGAGTTTGAAACAGCAGTCCTTTGGAAAGACTTGACGAATTCATCCACCACTGAAGAGATTGACGAAGCAATGATGTGACTGTAATGTTCTATGAGAATGGATCAAAAGCTTGAGACCATTGAGACGCCAGAGACCACTGAGCTATTCTGAGATGAAGTCTCGAAAAGGGGGTAACATGAATCATAGATGCCATATGGCCCATAGACGCCATATGGCCCAATAGTCTCATCATTTGTCTGGTTGAGATGGACGGAAGATGGTATTCTTGACTGCACAAATGAATTAGGTTGTCCTTTCTTGATTGAGGTAGGAATGCCCTGAGTTAAACGGTATCAAGCAGGGCTCCGATGAACTGAAGAGTTTGAGAGGGTTGAAGTTGACTTCAAACTCTAACTGTAGAAGAAACAGGATTGTGGACTGTGTTGCTGAGAGCATTCCCTTGAGGAGAGGCGTCTTTTATGAAAGTCGTCGAGATAGGGAAAACTTTAAGTCCGCGATCCCTTAAAGCTACTGCCACTACTACAAGGCATTTGGTGAACAGTCTTGGAGAGGAGGCTAAGCCAAAGGACAGAACTTTGTTTTGAAAGTGTTGATGGGCAATTCAAAATCTCAGAAACTTTCTGTAAGTCGGATGAATTGGGACATGGGTGTAGGCTTCTTTTAGATCTAGAGAGCATAGGCAATAGTATTAATCCAATAATGGGTGTAGCATTTCTAGGGATAACATTCGAAAGTTTTCTTTGACTAGGAACTTGTTTAGGTCTCGGAGGTTGAGAATTGGACGTAGACCTCCCGTCTTCTTTGGGTTGAGAAAAATACCTGGAGTAGAACCCCTGATTTCTCTGTGAGGATGGGGGACTACCTCTAAGGCATTTAGTTGAAGTAGAGCCTCTATTTCTTCAAGAAGGGACGTCTGCTGCAGGTTGAAAGAGGACTCTCTTGGAGAATGATCGATCTGGAGGAATGGTGAGAAAATGAAGAGAGTAACCTTCCTTCATGACTTTGAGAACCCACAAGTTGGTTATCAGAGTCCAACCTCCGATTGGATGAGGGAGAGACCGAGATAAAGGAGCAGCAGCTATACTCTCGAGAAGCGCATCAAAAAGACTGAGTAGGCTTTTGAACAGCTGCCGTCTGAGCTTTTTGAAACCATTGTTGCTTCTGTTTTTTCTAGAAACAGAAGGTTTAATAGTATATAGGAATAAGAAGGTTTGGTCATCTGTCTTGAAATCAAAGGCTTAGTCTTTGTTCTGACCAAAGAATTCCAACTTATTTCATGCACAGTTAACTTTTGTGTAGCTATCTCGATAGTCACCAAAAAGCTCATTTGCTAAGCATGGAACGTTGGCTAATCGGTCCTGAAGATTAATGTCCATATCAGAAACTCTTAACCAAGCTAGACATCTCATACTCACTGACATAGACGATGCTCTAAATGACATCTCAAAAGTATCATAGCCTGACCCTGTTATATACTGTCTAGACCAGGTGTCCCCAAAGTCCCTCCTTGAGGGCCAAATCCAGTTGGGGTTTCAGGATTTCCCCAATGAATATGCATGAGATCTATGTGCATGCACTGCTTTCAATGCATATTCATTGGGGAAATCCTGAAAACCCGACTGGATTCGGCCCTCAAGGAGGGACTTTGGGGACCCCTGGTCTAGACTATGAGAGAGTTTGCACAATCTGCTGATATTGTGCAAGGTGCTGTGAAGGAATATGGTCAAAATTAGGCAGTTGTCTTACCAGTTGTTTTAATTAACAGGAAATGTAGAAATTACAATTAAGGATCCTGTTTGTTAGCATGGAACTCTGATAAAGGCGTCGTCCTAATTTGTCCATTTTACGGCCCATTTTACGGCCCTGGAGGTGCTGAGGCATAAACTTTTGCATTAGAAGATTCTTTTAAGGGTTTATTCCACCAGTAATGATCGATGTTGTAGCTGTGGCTTATCAAACCCTGGACAAGAAATGATTCTGTATAATGAATCAAGTTTTCTTGGAGCCACTATAATTGTTAAAGACGTTTCCCAATTTTTGAGAAGTGTCTCCTTTAAAACTGCGATGTAACGGTAACTTGAGAAGTTCTTTGGGAGCTTCTTCATAGTCTAAGGCCTCCAAGTACTCCACACTGTGACCACTGTCAGCTTCCAATTTGACACATAGGGCTTTGCCCAACTGTTTAATGTATCTAGTAAAAGAAAGTCTCTCTGAAGGAGATTTTGCTCTAGGAGACGTTTTTTGTTGTGACTGTTCCGAAGGAATGCCATAAGACTCAGATGCAGATAAAGTGAACAGTTTGAGTCAGAACATAAATCTGAGTTATATAGAAGGCATAGGATTTCGACGTCTCCAGTACCAATCTGATGAAGAGGAGGAAGAGGACCGATAAGTGTCCCTCTGATGTTTCAACCTATTTTCAGTATGTCACCAATCAATGACTAGCTTTCAAGCTGATCAATTGATTTCTTAGAACCTCAGAACACCACTCCGGGCTCACCCAGCCTATAGCCCTAAGCTTCACTTGCACGGTCTTCACTGGTTCCATTTATTATAAATATAAATTTTTGATTTTTTAATATTTTTAAATGTTAAATATTAAATAGTTTTTAAGGTGCAGAACTATAAATGCTTAATAACATTTTTTATCATTTTTTTTAACCATTTGTAACATATTTTGCTTATCAGTAAAGTACTTAGCTTAATGTATGTGGTCTCAAGAAGTTGGGATCATTCAAGCCGCCGACCATGTTTCGCCGGAGCTTTTTCAAGGCGAGATCCCTACAATAAAATGTTACTATTTAGAAAACCTCATAGATATATAAGACCACCAGTCCAGTAGCTCCCCATCTGAACAGCTTATGCATACCAACTTTATTTCCCGTTGGCTTCGCAGACTACCTCTGTTCTTACAAAGATGGTGGTGGCATTTAACAAAATGGTTTAAACCCCCAAACGTCATACTCAGCTGACCGCACGTCAAATGACATGTGGCAGTCGCTGATAGGGTAAAGGGAAGAAGCTGTCAAAAAACTACTTAAATATAGTATTACAGCTTTACCACATAACTTGATTTAAATTCTTATTTATATTATACTTGTAGCTTTATTGTATTAGTCAAAACCCTGCCTCAGAATCACAGAAGAGATGCCCATTCTAACTCAATTTTAAGACGCAACGGTTGTACCATTTTTAGATCATATATCTACCATTGTTCAAGATAATTTAAATGTTGTTCGACATTCATGCTTCAAAACATGAGATTGACGCGATGAGGAGTGATAGTATCTTGAAGTTGATCGTCCTGAAGAAGAGTGTTGGTACTTCAAAGTAGAGGAACAATGTTTTGAAGAGGAGCATCGGTGAGATGTGCAAGAACATAGATGTGAAGATCGATGTCTTGAGCGTCATCTAGAAGAAGAACGACAATGTCTCACAGGAGATCCCTGAGGAGTTTGATGCTCCAATGGATAGCTGACAGCAGTACCTTGAGGCCTTTTAACACTATGCTCAATCTGGGCCAGTCCCAAAGGAGTGGATGCTAGCACCGGCATGCAGTTCAATTTGAATATATTATCGAGCTCCCTCTAGAAGAACTCAAGTTTCTCCCTGAAAGAAGGCACCTCAACAGCCGGTACCATTGGTGCAGAAGATTGTCTCAATGTGGGTGACCTCGATGAGGATACATACCGTGTAGGAGAGACAACCTATGAAGCTGGGAAGCGGTGGCATCTTTGTTTGGTCTGCATCAAGGGACTCAATACTGTAGAGACCTGCGACGCTTGTTTGGAAGCGGGTGGCTTCTTAGCTGGCTTCCCCAATGCTGGAATGTCTTGTGATGTTGACGCTGATGCTGGGTTTTCGATCTCGACACCTGTGAAGATTTGGTGATATCCATGGGTGCGCCGAAGAACTGCTCCTGCTGAGCGTGACAAGTTTTAAGAGAGCAGGGCTTTAAAGTTAAACAGCGAGAACTAGTTTCACTTTTGTGTTCAGGGCATACATACTGTAGACCCCCATTTATGGGGGTCTGCAGCCAAAATAGACTGCTGACACTTACCACACTTTTTAAAACCCATCAAAAATCTCGACATAGACGGAGAAAAATACTTCAGTGATATTGAAATCAATTGTCACTGAAATGTACGAAGAAAAAAATACATGAAAGCAGGAAGGCAAACTTAGGCTGGACAGAGTCTAGCCAAATAGTACTTCTTTGCTCCACAGAAAATGAAGAACTGAGGTGCCATAAGCCTCAGCGGGCAGGAAGGCAGTCGCAAACTTTCCTAAAACTTAACGTGACAGTTCACTTTTCATACTGTCCGTACCGGGCTCTGTGGATGATGTTACCCATATGTGAGAACATGCTGCCTGCTTGTCCTAGGATAAGATATAAGTGCTACTCAGAAAACCATATCCAAGAAATGCAATTATTTGGCCAATATGGTATAATAACAGAATAATTATTTAATTTTGCATTGTGCAAATGAAGTAAAACTAGCAAATTTAGAAGTGTTAAATTTAAAGATACAGGATGCTACCTTCAACAAGCATTCATTCTAAATACTAAAATTGGAAGCAACAATTAGAATGGGAAGAGCAGTTGTCACTATGCCTTAGTGACAGTTTTAAGAAGCTACTTGCTTCCCAACTTACCATCTTCCTTTTCCTTTCTGCAATCTGCTCTTCAGATTCCATTTCTACTTCATTGCTAATAGGAGTTTTTTCTTCTATATCATCAATAAAATCTGGCTCCTGAAAGATGGAAATGACTGCTTTATAGAAGCTCTTCTACTTCTATAAACTAGGGAAATCTATTAGCTACAAAACTGCTAAAAGTCCTTTAATTTTAAGTTCAAAAGCAGCCAACCAGTTAACCAATAATTGATTGTAAATCTCATGGTCTTATTTACTGTACTTTAGAACCTAGAATACAGAAAACTGACATCTTCTCCCATTCACACCTGTGGCCAAAGAACATTTTTTTTATATAGCTCATATTTCACCTCTCTATATAACAAGTTTTAAAACTATTCCTAGATTTTCCAAATTCTAATCAGCCAACAAGGATATAATTTGAAAATAAAGAACGGCAGATTTTCAAAATCTCAACATTATCTAAACAATTTTGTACTATTTGAGGCAGTGTTGTAAACCTTTTTCTCCTCTTAATACTTTTCCAAAAGTGTTGGGAGGGGGTGAGAAATGACCAAAAAACCCACTGAAGACATGAAAGGTCAAAATTACTAAGTATTTACCCATATATACACTACAGAAGGAACCTTTTACGATACCTTGCCCTTATGCACTGTATAATTCTTGTTCTATTACACTACCTTTTAAGTATCAGTAAAGGACCCATGCTACCTAAGTTCAAAATAATACCTGGACTCTATTTCTATTGATTCTATGCTTATTTTTTTCTTTTAGTTCAAAATTTTTATTTAAGATTTTATGATACAAACAGAAATAATAATAGACATTGAGTGCAATTACAAGATAGAACATATAAAATTGTTCACAGCACTCATTTTAGCCTGTTGCTACTAATATCTTGGAGTCAAATATATAAGCAAAAAGTGAAACTAACCAAGATATACAAGGAGAGAGGGAAGAGAAGAAAAGAAAAGAGGAAGAACAAGAAGTGAATATTCAGAGTGGTCAGCTATGTAACTGTACATATTGGTCAAGAAATTCCCATGGTGACAAGGCAATGGGATTATTTGAAGATATTCTAGAACAGAGATGCCCAAAAGTTTAATCACAATCGACCAGTAGATCGTGAAGGCAATGCGAGTCGATCGCGGAGCCCATCCCGGGCTCCGTGATAGACTCACATTGCATTCACGTTCTACCTGCATTCCGATGCCGTAAACAGGATGCAGAAGCTCTGGGCCGATCAGCCTTTCACTCCCTGACGTCAATTCTGAAGTTGGAGAGGAAGTTCCAGGCCAGCCAATCGCTGCCTGGCTGGCCCGGAACTTCCTCTCTAACATCAGAATTGACATTGGGGAGAGAAATGCTGGTCGGCCCGATGCTTCTGCGTCGGGAAGCAGAAAGCACTTGGGGCGGCGGTGGCCTGTTCCCTGATGGCTGTGGCGGTGGCTTGGGGGAGGGCAGGGAGACAGAAAGAAAGAAAGGGTGGACAGTAGACAAACAGAAAGAAAGAGGGGACAGGGAGTCAGAGAGGAAGGGGGACAGGGAGAGAGAAAGAAAGAAAGGGGGTATGGAGAAATAAAGAAAGGGGGGGCAGGGAGACAGAAAGAAAGAAGGGGCAGGGAGAAAGGGGAAGGGGCAGGGAGAGAGGAAGAAAAAGTTGGGGGAGGGAATAAGGTCTGGAGGAGAGGAAGCATACAGTAGGCTGAAAGAAGGGAAGAAATAATGGATGCACAGTCAGAAAAAGAAAGTGCAACCAGAGATTCATGAAATCACCAAACAACAAAGGTAGGAAAAATGATTTTATTTTCAATTTAGTGATCAAAATGTACTGTCTATATTTTGCACAATGGTCCCTCCCCTTTTACTAAACCGCAATAGTGGTTTTTAGCGCAGGGAGCCTATGAGCAACGAGAGCAGCGCGAGGCATTCAGCGCAGCTCCCTGCGCTAAAAACTGCTATTGTGGTTTAGTAAAAAAGGAGGGGGTATATTTGTCTATTTTTGTATAATTGTTATGAGGTGACATTGCATAGAGTCATCTGCCTTGACCTCTTTGAAAAAATCCCAGAATATAAATTATAATTAACATTTTCTCTGCGTACAGTGTGCTTTGTGTTTTTTTTTTTAATTTTATTGTTGGTAGATCATTTTGACTTGGTCATTTTAAAAGTAACTTGCAAGCCCAAAAAGTGTGGGCACCCTTGTTCTAGAAATACAGCATTTTTCAACAGCATATTGTTTACGTTTATTGTATAGACAAAGCGAGTTCCACCAGAAAGTGTAGTTTAAGAGAGAGGCTGATTTCCAGTTTTTGAGGAGGCCCGAAGTCATAATGCCCCTGTACAGATCCATGGTGAGACCTCATCTTGAATATTGTGTTAAATTCTGGAGACCACATTATCAAAAAGATGTGCTGAGAATCGAGTCGGTTCAGCGAATTACCACCAGGATGGTCTCGGGACTCAAGAACCTCCCATATGAGGAAAGACTGAATAAACTGCAACTATACTCGCTCGAGGAACGTAGAGAGAGGGGGGACATGATTGAGACTTTTAAATATATCACGGGCCGCATCGAGGTGGAAGACGATATCTTCCTTCTTAAAGGACCTTCAACCACAAGAGGTCATCCGCTGAAAATCAAAGGTGGGCAATTTCATGGCAACACCAGGAAGTATTTCTTCACCGAAAGGGTAGTCGATCATTGGAATGAACTTCCATTGCAGGTGATTAACGCCAGCAGCGTGCTCGATTTCAAAAAGAAATGGGATATGTATGTGGGATCTCTAGCCGGGTGAAGTCTGGGGGTGGGTCATTAGCGTGGGCAGACTTGATGGGCTACAGCCCTTTTCTGCCGTCATATTCTATGTTTCTATGGAATAACATATGGTCAAGAGTGCAATCAGCACTGAGGCAGTGCCAACATAAAGCACAGTTACTTACCGTAACAGGTGTTATCCAGGGACAGCAGGCATATATTCTCACATGTGGATGACGTCATCTACGGAGCCCCAGCGCGGACAGCTTTTCAAGCAAACTTGATTGAAGTTTCAAGTTTGCTACACTGCACCACGCATGTGCATGCCTTCTTGCCCACTAGAGGGCGCATCCCCACCTCGTGGTCCTCAGTTCCATAACCAGCAAAGAAGCCATCCCCGGGGAGGTGGGCGGGTTGTGAGAATATATGCCTGCTGTCCCTGGATAACACCTGTTACGGTAAGTAACTGTGCTTTATCCCAGGACAAGCAGGCATGATATTCTCACATGTGGGAGGATGGCAATTTAGGAAAACAGGTTACGTAACACCGACTGGCCAAACCGGCCGTCGCTTCTGGACAAAGTGTCCAGACAGTAGTGGGAGGTGAACGTATGAACCGAAGACCAAGTGGCAGCTTTACATATGTCCTCCACAGGAGTAGACCGGAGGAAAGCAACAGAAGCTGCCATAGCCCTGACCTTATGCCCCGTGACTCGACCATGAAGCGCGAGACCAGCCTGAGCGTAGCAAAAAGAAATACAAGCCGCTAGCCAATTGGACAAGGTGCGCTTGGAAACAGGAAGTCCCAGCCGATTAGGATCAAAGGACAAAAATAATTGAGGAACCTTCCGATAAGACTTGGTACGTTGGAGATAAAAAGCCAATGCCCTCTTACAGTCCAGCGTGTGAAGAGCCGCCTCACCAGGATGAGAGTGGGGCTTCGGGAAGAACACCGGAAGGACAATAGACTGATTGAGGTGGAAATCAGACACAACCTTAGGTAGAAATTTGGGATGGGTGCGAAGAACCACCTTGTCATGATGGAACACAGTAAAGGGCGGGTCCGCAACCAAAGCCTGAAGCTCACTAATTCGACGAGCAGACGTGAGCGCAAGTAAAAAGATCACTTTCCAAGTGAGAAACTTAGGAAGAGACTTGTCAATTGGCTCAAAGGGAGGTTTCATCAGCTGAGCCAAGACCACATTCAGATCCCAAACTACAGGAGGAGGTTTCAGCGGAGGATTAACATTAACTAAACCCCTCATGAAACGAACCACCAGAGGATGAAGAGAGAGAGAACGACCCTCTAGATGCCGATGGAAAGCAGCAATAGCACCGAGATGCACCCGGATGGAAGTTGTCTTCAGCCCAGACTTGGATAAATGCAGCAAATATTCCAGAACCGAGGACACCGGAACCAAACTCGGGTCCAGATGGTGCGAGGCACACCAGGATGAAAATCTGGTCCATTTCTGGGAATAACAAAGTCGAGTCAAGGCCTTGCGCGAGGCTTCCAATACCTCCCTGACCGCCGAAGTCAGGGGGAAAGGAACCAAGCCGTCAGATGTAAAGACTGAAGATAGGGATGCAACAGCGAACCCCGACTCTGAGACAGCAGAGAGGGAAAAACTGGCAGAAGTAGAGGCTCCCTGGCACTGAGTTGAAGGAGCAGGGAAAACCAGTGCTGACGAGGCCAACGTGGCGCTATGAGAATCATAGTGGCTCTGGAGGACTTGAGATGAACCAACGTCCTCATTATCAGAGGAAAAGGAGGAAACGCATAAAGGAATCTCTCTCCCCAGTCGAGAAGGAAGGCATCTGCCTCGAGACGGTCCTGGGCGTACATCTGGGAACAATAGAGGGGCAGTTTGCGAGTCTCCGGAGAAGCAAAGAGATCCACCTGAGGGGTCCCCCAGCGGTCGAAGACCTCGCGTAGGACTCGGGAGTTTAGCGACCACTCGTGCGGCTGGAGAAGACGACTGAGTTTGTCTGCGAGACAATTCTTTTCTCCTTGGATGTAAACCGCATGTAGGAAGATGTTCTGGGAGACCACCCATTCCCAAAGGCGCAGGGCTTCCTGGCACAGGGCCCAAGAACCCGTACCCCCTTGTTTGTTTACATAATACATCGCCACCTGGTTGTCCGTGCGTACGAGGACTACCTGGTCGTGGAGCAGGTGGCCGAACGCTCGAGCTGCCAGAAAAATTGCATGAAGCTCCAACACATTGATGTGACAAAGACGGTCCTCCGCCGACCATAGACCCTGGGTCCGCAGACCGTCGAGATGAGCTCCCCACGCGTACTCCGAGGAGTCCGTGGTCAGGACCTTGCGATACGGCGGAACGAGAAAGAGCAAACCCCATGAAAGATTGGAAGAGTTTGTCCACCAACGGAGCGAGCGTCTCAAAGAGGGAGTCACCCTTATCTGGCAAGAGAGTGGATCGCACTCCTGACGCCATTGGGAGGCCAAGGTCCACTGAGGAAGCCTCATGTGTAATCGGGCGAACGGAGTGACATGGACCGTCGACGCCATGTGGCCCAGGAGCACCAACATGCGATGAGCCGAAACTGCGGGCATCAGCGAAACCTGGCGACTCAATCGAAGCAGTGCCTGCAACCGAGGAGGAGGAAGGAAGGAACGGAGGCGAACCGTGTCCAGCACGGCTCCGATGAATTGAATGGATTGAGTCGGGTTCAACTGAGACTTAGGGAAGTTCACCTCGAACCCCAGACGTTGAAGGAAGATGATAGTCTGTGGGGTCGCTGAGATAACCCCCTCCCTGGTGGAGGCCTTGATGAGCCAATCGTCCAGGTAGGGAAAGACCTGAAGCCCCTGGGATCTCAGGGCTGCCGCAACCACCACCATACACTTCGTGAAGACTCGAGGGGACGAAGCCAGACCAAATGGGAGGACCCGATATTGAAGGTGCCAATCTCCCACCTTGAACCGTAAATACTTGCGGAAAGCGGGATGCACCGGAACATGAGTGTAAGCTTCCTTCAAGTCTAGGGAGCACATCCAATCCCCCTCCTCCAACAGAGGGTATAAAACCGGAAGTGACAACATCCGGAACTTCTCCTGGACCAGGAATTTGTTGAGCTTCCGGAGGTCCAAAATGGGACGTAAGTCCCCTGTCTTCTTTGGGACCAAAAAGTAACGGGAGTAAAACCCTGTTCCCCGTTGTTCTGGGGGCACTGGTTCCACCGCCCGTAGGCTCAACAAGGCCCTGGCCTCCAGAAGGAGAAGGGGAAGTTGGCTGCGGTTGCACGGACACGTTCCGGGTGGATGGTCCGGCGGCGTGGCTGAGAAATTCAGCGAGTAGCCCTCGGATATGATCCGGAGCACCCATGCGTCGGATGTAATCTCGGTCCAAGCCACAGAAAAGGACCTTAGTCGGCCCCCGATTGGAAGGGGGTCCGGTGATATTGCGGAGGGGGCCCGCCCCCATCCGCACAGCCCGTCAAAAGGACAGGGCCGGCTTGGACGCTCCCTGCGCCGGAGGTTTCGGCTGTCCCCCTCTACCCTGTTGGGGAGGGCGCCGGGCCGGAGGCCTAGAAAATGCAGGAGTAGACTTCTGTGGGTATCTCCTCGGGGGCGGCCGGAAAGATTTTTGCGGCGGGGCACAAGGTTTAGCACGGACCAAGGAGGCTAAGGAGCGCTCCTGTTCCGACAAACGTTTGGTCGCCGCCTCCAAGGATTCATCAAACAATTCAGAACCCACGCATGGTAAATTGGCCAGGCGTTCCTGTAGGTTAGGATCCATATCGAGGGTACGGAGCCAGGCCAGCCGGCGCATAGCCACCGCAAAGGCCGAGACCCTCGAAGCAAGCTCAAACGCGTCGTACACAGCGTGGAACAGGTACAGCCGCAATTGAGACAAGTTGGACATGAATGTGGCAAACCCCTCTCGATGGGAAGCAGGCATGACCTCCCGATACTGAGGTAGGTCCTTCACCATGCTACGCAAATAGGATGAAAACGTAAATGCGTAGTTGAGGACCCTGATGGCCATGAGGGAATTAGAATAGAGGCGACGACCAAACTTGTCCAGGGTCCTCCCCTCCCTTCCGGGCGGGACCGCCGCCGAGACTCTGGAGGGTTGAGTCTTTTTAAGCGCCGACTCCACAATCAACGACTGGTGGGAGAGTTGAGGCTTATCGAACCCTTTAGATGGAATGGTCCGGTATTTGGACTCCATCTTCGACGGCACCGCAGTGATTGTAAGAGGGGAGTCCAAGTTCTTAAGGAAGGTTTGATGTAGAACCTTATTCAGGGGAAGGCGAGGAGTTTCCCTCGGGGGAGTAGGAAGATCCTGCTCCTCTAGGAACTCTTTAGTATATTGAGAACCCGCCATTAAGTCAAGCCCCAAGGCTTGTGCCATATCCTGCACGAACCTGGAGAAGGAGGATGTTCTGGCGGCCGGTGAGGGGGTTCGAGATCTCCCCGCCGAACAGAAGGGGGAAGCCTCGCGGGAATACCGCGGTTCCCTGCCAGACCCCGATCCCCAGAAGGCCACATCGAGCGACCTCGAAGGGGTCGGGGAACGCCTGCGCCCAGAAGAGCCCTTGGGAGAAACCCCGGGGGTCCGAGGCACCGAGGCATGCCCCCTCCGTCTCGGGGAAGAGTCTCTCGAACCCCCTCTCGTGGGGGAACGAAACAGGCTTGGGTTGTCGAGGCGGAGCTCCGAGACACGCAAGGTCTCGCCCTCGAGCGGCGAAGAGCAGCCACGTCTCCGAGGAGAACCCCGAGATCGTTTGGGTTTCCTCGGACGACGCCTCGCCCGAGGCCGGCCCGAGGGCGAGGAGCCCCGGGAAGACCTCGAAGAAGAGGACGAGGACATCCTCCTGACCCGACGCACCTTGTCCCTAGGTCTAACGGTCCTCTCAGGCTGGGCCTCCGAGGTCAAAGTCGAGGGCAAGGTCGGGGCCAAAGTCGGGGCCGGACCGGCACCCGAAGTCGAGGGCACCGAGACCGAGGTCGCCGAGGCCTGGGCCGTCGAGACCGGCGCAGTCGAGGCCGAAGCCTGCTGCAGTTGCTCAATGGCTCCGGACAGCTCCGAGGTAATCAACGGTTGGAGCAAGTCCTGAAAGGCCGGGATCCCCATCATGGCCGGTAGGTCCGAGGCCGGGGGGTGCTTCCTGGAGGGCGACCTCGGTCTCGAGTATTTCCTCGGGGCACTAGATTTGCCAACCCTGGGCTGGGCCGAGGCCGACCCACCCGCTGTCGAGGAGCCCGAGTATGGCTTCTTCGCCGAACCTGGAGCTGAGGAGGGAAGCGGGGACTTACCTGAGGTAGGCTTTGTCGGTGCAGCAGGCTTCGATGAAGTCGAGGGATGCGGCTGGGGCGAGGATCCCGAGGCCGAAGTCGAGGCCGGGGCCGAAGCCGAGGCCGACGTCGAGGCCTTCCCCGCCGCGGGGTCTGCAGAAAAGAGCTCCGCCATCCGGGCACGGCGTCGGTGGAGCGCTCTGGATTGAAAAGTGGAGCACCTCTCACAGGAGTCAGTAGGGTGCTCCGGACCCAAGCAAATCAAGCACCACCGGTGCGGATCGGTAAGTGACAGCAACCGATCACACCGGGTGCATTTCTTAAAGCCCGTCAAGGGACGGGACATGAAAAAGAAAAGGGGCCGGGAACGAACGACGTCCCGCGGCCGCGGCTCCCGGGAGCCCCCGGAGCCGAACGGAAGAAATAAAACTTTTTTTTTTTTTTTTTTTCGACGATAAACGACGGACTAAGAAGGAAAACAACAAATAAAGCACAGCGACCGAGCTAAATAACCCAGACGCGGTGTCAGAAGGCAGAAAAACAGGAGCTCAATTTCCACAGGGCTTCTGGCTCCGCGGAAAAAACTGAACTGAGGACCACGAGGTGGGGATTCACCCTCTAGTGGGCAAGAAGGCATGCACATGCGTGGTGCAGTGTAGCAAACTTGAAACTTCAATCAAGTTTGCTTGAAAAGCTGTCCGTGCTGGGGCTCCATAGATGACATCACCCACATGTGAGACTATCATGCCTGCTTGTCCTGGGATAATAATAATTTATTTTCTTGTATACCGCCCCACCAGCAGTTCTAGGCGGTTCACAACAGAAGAAATGAAACATTTCAGTTAAAAAATACAATTTCAAAAAATAAACCTATTATAACTATTACATCCATTAAATAAAGCATCAGATAAAAAGTACATTTAAAATACAGAGCCTAATAAAAAATACCTTCTTAAATATCAACATTCTTGTTTATCAAATAGGTGAGTTTTCAATAATTTCCTAAATGTGAGAGAAGAATAGGCTTGAACAATCAGCGGACTCATCCAGGAGTTCAACTTCCCTGCCTGATATTCCAATGTCCTGTCAAAAAAAGTCGTATAAGAACATAAGAAGCTGCCTCCGCTGAGGCAGACCAGAGGTCCATCTCGCCCAGCAGTCTGCTCCTGCGGCGGCCCATCAGGCCCATTGCCTGAGCAGTGGTCCCAGACTATCCCTATGACCTACCTCTACTCCTATCTGTACCCCTCAATTCCTTTATCCTCTAGGAACCTATCCAAACTTTCTTTGAAGCCTTGTAGCGACAGGCCCTTGGGGTAGGGAAGAGGAACATATCTGAATTTTGGTAAATTTTAATGAATTAAACAGTTTCAGGTAAGATACCAAATAGGAAGGTAATAAACCAAAAAGAGCCTTATAACAGATACCCAAACTTAAAAAAATACTCTGGCCTCAAAAGGCAGCCAATGCATAGCATAAAAAGGACTGACATGATCATATTTCTTAAGGCCAAAGATTACATGAACTGCTGTATTCTGAACTAATCGAAGCCTTAATAGAATCATTTTTGGTAGCCCCAAATAAACAATAATCCAGGATCAGGTCTCTTTAGCTTTCCACATTCGGTGAGGGGTCCAAACAGCTTGCCACATAACAAAATATAGGAACTGCGAAACTCTGAACGAGAGTAGCAGACAATTGGTTTTGGTCCAGTATAATTTCCAATCAATGTCAGTGGTAGAAGTAGTCATCTTATACATCCATTGGTCCATGTCATGAGATGAGAATGTGTATTTGTGATCACGCTGGATTCTGTAGAAGATGGAAACTGCTTTCCCATGGGAAATAACCAGCTCACTCCATTAAAACATTGTACTTAAAGTGTGTGTTGTTTCAGGATGAAGAGTCAGAGATTTAATGGTGGAAGACAGTAGAAATCATTGTGATTGACATTGTTGAATCAAAGGAAATTTAGAACAAAAAGAAGAGAAAGGTATTATTAAATCTTTACATAGTAGTTGGTCTACAAACCAGATTCCGGCTTTTTGCTATTTCTTCCAATTAAAGGTTTTACCCTTATGTTCGAGTTTGGAATTATTCTAGATTGACATCTTAGAACTTTTATAAAATGAAGAATCGGCCATATCATCCAAATGTCAGATAGCCAATTGTGTTGCACTCAGTAGGGTATATTCCTTTAAATGCTTGGGGCTATTCATGGTGCATAAGGCATGCAATGGATATGGATGGCAAATATGGATTTGCATTTTTAACCAAGGGGGAAAGTCTAATATAGAGTGGGTTTGAACCCAGTGGGTGCCATACTTAGCCAGTGAAGCTATGTAGTAGAGTTGAAAATCCAGGAGGTTCATACCTCCGTTTTCTCTTGATGCTTTCAGTTTGGTAAGAGCAATACGGGGATTTTTTTTTTGTTGTTATTCCATATGAACATTGAGAGTTTTTTTTATTTATCCATTGAAATAGTGATTTGTTGCAATGGAAGGGTAACATTGACAAGATTTAAGTAAGAAGAGGTGTAAGGGGCATTTTTATAGAGGCAATTCTACCCCACCATGACAAGAATAGCGGGGACCAACAAGTGATAGTCTGTTGGACCATTTGTTTGATCTTTGATGTGCTCAATTCCATAACATGTAGGCGATCTCTATGTATCATGATACCCAAATATTTAATAGCTGCGTCAGACCAGTGAAATGGGAAGTTAGATAATTCAGAAAGAGTGATAAGATCATTTAATGGAAATATCTTGGATTTGTCCCAGTTAACTGAGTAGCCAGAAAGCAAGGAATGCTCATTGACAATTGTGGTGAGAACTGGTTAGGAACGATGTGGGTTACGAATTAAAAGAAGATATGCTGCCAATTTTATTTGTCTAAATTTAGAGATGGTGTCTTCAATTTGAGGGCATTGGCGGATTGCGGATAGGAGAGGTTCTAGGACTAAATTGAAGAGTAAGGGTGAGAGGGGGGCACCCCTGCCTTGTATCTCTGTGAAGGGAGAATTTCTTTGAAAGGAAGTTATTGATACGTATCTTCAATGTTGGATAGAGGTAGAGCGTTTTGATCCAATTAATAAAATACTCACCAAAATTAAACCAATGAAGCATTCGCAAGAGGAAAGGCCATTCAACATGATCAAATGCTTTTTTGGCATCAATGGCCAGTCCTACTATGGGTTCTGGAAGGCGTTTGACATATGCATTGATGTGATGAAAAAGTCATAAATTATCGCCAATATGTCAGTTTTTAATAAAGCCAACCTTGTCTTTGAGAATTAATGAGGATATAACTTTGTTTAATCTAATTGAGAGAAATTTAGCCATGATCTTGTATTCTAAGTTTAGGAGGGAAATGGGTCTGTAATTTTTTTAACCTGTGTGGGTTCCCTGTCTGATTTCGGAAAAACTATAATAGTAGCTTCAGTGAAGTTGAATTGCTTCTCTGGGGTGCGATGAATGAAGTTATAGTAATTTAAGAGGTGTGGAGCCAAGATATTGTTCAATTTTTTGAAAAACTCATTAGTGATTCTTCCATCTGGACCTGGGGCTTTGTTTTTGGCCAGGGAAGAAATTGCAGACAGGATTTCTGGTATGGAAATAAGTGAGTCCAAGTCCGATTTGTTTATATCATCCAGTTGAGGGTGATCAATGTTATCCAGAAATGCTTTAAAGTTGGGTTCAGGTGACGAGAGTTCAGATTGATATAGGTTAGTGTAAAAGAGTTCAAATTGAGATGAGATTGAGTCGATGGAGGTAGCTATTTGTCCTGATGCGTTTTGAATGGAGGAGATGGTGAGTTTTTTGTTTTGAGATATCTAGCAAGAGATTTGCCCATGATGTTATCCCCCATGTAATGACCTGAAGCAAGCATGAATAAATCTTGTATCTTCAATGTTGGATAGAGGTAGAGCGTTTTGATCCAATTAATAAAATACTCACCAAAATTAAACCAATGAAGCAAGGGAGTTGTATTCGTATTTAAGTTTCAAAAGTTGATAGGATGTGAGATCAAATGTGGGATCTGACATGTGCTGAGATTCTAATTGTTTGATAGACCATTCTAAATCTTTTTCTTTTTCCAACATGAGTTGTTTCTTCTAGGCAGAGAGTTTAATCAGCCCGAATGTGGCCTTGTAGGCTTCCCAAATAATGGAAGGGCAGATCTCGGAATCCTTAGAATTGAGTAAGAAGAATTCAGACGTAAAAAGCTTAATTTTTTCGACAATATCATCATCCATTAAGAGATGATTGTTCAATCTCCAGGAGGGAGTACCTGTAGCCGAGGATGTAACATTTAGATAAACAGATATGAACGCATGATCTGTGAGAGTGATCGGATGAATGATACTGAGATTGTATGTGGAAGTTGTGATGATACAAGAAAGTAGTCAATTCTTGTGTAAGTGTTTGGATTCAATAATCTCCATGGCTCTATTAAGAAGTTATTGATAAGAGTGAGCAATTCTTAATTCTTGATGCGTTTTTGATTTGGAAGGTTTGCATGAAGATGATTATCTAAGTAGAAGTCTTGTATTTGATTAAAGTCACCACCGACAATTAAGGATCGTGGTCCAAATTCAAGAAGGGTGGTTTGAAGCTCTCTATAGAACTCTGGGTAATCTAAAACTGGAGCATAAATATTCAAAAGTACATATTCCATCAAGCCAGGCACCATCTTCCCTCCGTATCTGTTTTGTGAGCCATAATGGTGACAGGCAAATTATTCTTAAAAAGAATGGAAACACCATTTTTCTTTTTGTTAGAAGCTGGGAAAATAGATGGGATGTATATCCCTTTATGGCTAATTTAAGCACAGCATCAGAAGGAAGATGTGTTTCCTGAAAGAAAATGACATCTGGATGCTTGCCCGTAATATAATTAGAGATTTTTTTGTGTTTAATTGGGTGATTTAGCCCAGTAACGTTATATGGTAGTATGTGTAAATCCGCCATTTTCCAAGACATACGGTTGCTTGAGCATAAATTTCCAGCTACAGATAACAATGATCAAAACATATAGCGGACCATTCCAGACATGAGAAATTACAAGAGAAAAGGAAAAAGAAAGGAAAAATAAATCAGAAAAGCAAATACAATGTATGAGTAAAGAAAAACCCAAACAAATATGTATACGGATTAAACAGTACACAGATGCTCCTGTAAGAACAAGTGAGAAACATACAGAGCATTGAACAGCTCCACACCATATTTATAAAATAATCAATGTTATTCCATCATGATGGAAACTGGGAGTGATTCCCTGATTCTGTTCTAATGCTCTAGAAAATGCTTAGAACTTTATATATTTCATGGCAGTTTTTTAAACAATAAAATTAAATGCCAACCAACACTGGGTATTACTAAACAGCAGTAGAGGTTTTTATTGCCGGCTGGCAATATAAATACTCCAACATTCAGGTAAATGCTCTCACTGTAGAAACTTCTATCGTCAAAGAAGCCCCAAATTGGTTGTGGGCAGGGAAGAAAAACTAGCTCAATTAGAAGACTAGATTAAAATTTTTCATCCAATGCAAAAAAACTGCTCTAGATTTTCCAGTAAAAATGCTGCTAGATTTAATGGAGTGGAGGAGTAGCCTATTGGTTAGAACAGCAGGCTATGAAACAAAGAGATCAGGGTTTAAAGTGCAAAGACATTCCTCATGTCCTTAGGTAAGTCAGGTAACCTTCTGCAAACTTAGGGGCCTCATTTGCTAAAGTGTGGCATAACAGTGGCCTTAGCATACTCTTCTGTGGATTTTCCTCACATACTAAGGCCATTTTTGCTGCAGCCATAAAATGGCTGAATTTCCATTTTTTGAATTAATGGTTATGTACTAATGTCATAGCGGTATACAAGAAATACAATTATTATTATTATTATTATTAGTGCGTGGCCATTAATAAAAATGACCAAGTGAGCATTTACTGCCACCCATTTTATAGGCAGTAACCCCCAAATTTTATAACATGCGCCTAGCTGATGCAGGTGCCTAACTTAATGGGTTAATAGGCTTAATAGGCACTGATAAATGGCACAACACCTCATAATTGATGTTAATTGGACTTAATTGAAAGTTAAGCCCTAACTCGAAAAACACCATTTTACAAAAAGTAGGTGCCCAGTCCAAAGCACCTACCTTTAAAAGTGGGTGTGGTTAGGGGGGAGTGTTTTTGAGTTAGGCACATGCATTTAGGTCAAGAAAACTCTGGCATAAATACGAAGCATCTAAAGTTAGGATGCCTGGTGATGTCTAACGCCGCTTAGGCAGTGCTAAGCATGATTCTATACAGTGTGCCTATCTTTTATAGAATCGCACTTAGCATCACACTAGTCAGCACTGATTTTTTTAAATGATCTATATTGAATCAGGGCCTAAGGGCTCACATGGTAATCCTGCGCTAACCAGTGAGCCTGCAATAATGTAGCTGAATTAAAATGGAATTAATACAGAATTCCCTGATACGGAATTAGTACGTACTAAAATGGCACTTTTATTGCGAATTGCATTGGCTGCCAATGGAGGCCCAGGTATTGTTTAAACTAGGCTGTTTCTGTTACAAGGCTGTTTATGGTACTGCTCCTTCTTACTTAGTCAATAGATTTTCTTTAGCATCATACAGAAGAACTCATCCTTTGTTTAATTTTCCATCTGTCCAGGGTTGCAGGAATAAGAAATTTTTAAATCATACTTTGGCATCTCTTCATGACAACGAATTCCGAATATTGTTGCTTACTACCCATTCCTATGGCCATTTTAGAAAACAATTGAAGACCTATCTTTTTTCTAAATATTTGACTGTTTAATGAATCATCTTATTTCATGTAACATGTTTACTTTTATAACTTTTTATAAACCGCGTTGAACTTCTGGTTACGCGGTCAATAAGCACAATGTTATATTATGTTATACACATACTATAATGCCTGAGTGTATCCTGTAATATGCCATTTTAAGCAGTATTATGCATGCGTTAGCACAGGGTAGGGAACTCCGGTCCTCGAGAGCCGTATTCCAATCGGGTTTTCAGGATTTCCCCAATGAATTTGCATGCGCTGCTTTCAATGCATATTCACTGGGGAAATCCTGAAAACCCAACTGGAATACGGCTCTCAAGGACCGGAGTTCCCTACCCCTGTGTTAGCGTCTAATGCAGCTTAGTAAAAGGGACCCTTAGATTGAAAGCTTTCTGCGGATAAGGAAATACTCAGTATAATTGAATGTACGTAACTTGCCTTGAACTAGCACTAGAAGAGCGAAAGCTAAATAATATACAAACAAAAAAATGTGAAAAAGACTACAGCAATAGGAGAGCTATAAGGTATTTTATCTGTTTCTTTATCTAAAGATAAAATATTTTAAAACAATGAACAATGAATTCTTGAGGGCTATCTGAAATAGGCCCTCAAGAATTTTAATAGCTATCTAATACTCTCACTGTGGATCTAGATTAAATCTGCAATTTGTTGTTTTTGCACCAGTGGTTATAAGAACCAGGAAAAAGGATACTAAAATACTCTTGTCAGCACAGAAATTATGACAAAGCAAACCTTCCCTACCAAACACAAAACATCTTACTACTGAAGAAAAATTTAAAGCAGCAGTACTGTCAAAGTTTTAAAATATCCATCTGACTGCTTTTGTCTTTATCTGACATTCCATTCTATTATACCTCGGAACAGACTGCATAAAATATTTTAAAATAGGGAATAAAATTCTGAACTTTTGTATACGTTATATTTTCTTCCTATATCAATCTACATTTCTTTGGTTATATTTATACTATATTATGTAAATGCCTCACACATATAGACACATACACACACAGAGATTGGGAAAAAAGTACCTCTACATTTTGTTGCCTTGCTAATCTTCTTTCTGTTATAAGACATAGGATTCTGAACTAAAGCTATCAACCTCCTTTAGTTGCAAACTTTGCAGAAGGATGTCACTCATATCTTTCAACTCCTTCCCTTCACCAGTGGAGAATAAGTATCAAAGCAATCAAACTCCACTGAAAGAGAAGAGGCACGGGGAACTTCCCTGGAGAAACTACTTTTCTGTTTTGCTCTGTAACTTACGAAAAAAAAAATCAATAATTAATATGAACTTATAACTTAGCAGTATCCAGCCATGTGCAACCTGCACTATCACATAAGAAACCCCAAGGTTCAAGAAAAATAGTGTTATTAATACTCCTGTTTTGTTTTTTCTTATGCTTATCCAATTGACAGGAGATATCGTCCTGTGATAGACCACAGCAATGTCCGAGGCAGTAAACAGGCGAATCTTAAATCTGTACAGGGCAGGCCGTACAGAAAGAAAATTATCAATGTATAAACCTAATCTTCCATTCTACTGCAAAGACATAGAATTCTGTACTGAAGCCAACGTACCAAAGCAGTGCCAGACATCTAGGGAGGGACAGATGAGCTGCCTGCAGCACCGAGGAACCAAATGCAGCATCCTCTCAGGCTGCCACATCCACTGTGTAGAACCTTGTAAAGGCATGAAGAGTAGACCAAATAGCTGCTCTACAGATTTCATTACGTATAACAGTCTGGGACTCCATCCAGGAAGCAGCAACACTTCTAGTTGAATGTGAAGTGATAGAGATAAATAGCTGGCAATATATATGAAGAAGAAATTGCCATACAAATATATCTTGCAATTAAAGCTTTGGAGGCTGGCCTGCCTCATCTTGACTGGTTGGTCAACACAAAAAGATGGTCAGAGACGTGAATCATTGGTCCTTTCCAGGTAGTGAAGAAGAACTCTGCCCACAGTTCTGACACCCGACGCACCCCTGTAATAGCGATTTAAAAAAAAAAAAAAAATGGTCTTGAGCGTTAAATCCAAGAGGATAGCACCTTAAAGAGGCTCAAAAGGAGGAGATACCAAGGAAGACCGACGCTTCTTGGATCTAAAACAGGAGAGGCTGGCCACATGGACTCAAAAATAAGCCACTATCCAAACTAGCCTGAAGAAAGGCGAGAATTAGTGAGATCAGAGCTGAATAAGGGTCCACTTGGAACTGTGAACACCAATCATGGAAGGCCTTCCACACCTTAGCATAAGCTGACACCGCAGTTGACGTTGTAGACCACTGTTCTTCAACTGCTGGTCTGCAGACCAGTGTTGGTCTGCAGAAAATTTCTGCCGGTCCACGCAGGGCCGGCAAGATTGATGTGGTTTAATTTCCTGCCCCGGTGGTGTTGGCGGAAATCTGTGTTCCACCCAGGATCGGGTGATCAAGACAGGCTGCCAACGTCGGGGCATTCCCTCTGTGAGTCTCATCTATGCAGAAACAGGAAGTTCAAACAAAATAGGGGGGACTCAGAGAGGGAAGGTCCCGACATCGGCAGCCTGTCTTGATCGCTGCCCCTGCCGAGTCGCCGAAGAGGGCCGTGGGGAAGGTGTAAGTGGAAGGGAGAAACTGAAGAGGGTGCCATTCTCCATTTGTGAAGGGGAGGATTTGAAAGATATGAGTGACATTCTTCTGCAAAGTTTGCGACTAAAGGACAATAACAGCTTCAGTACAGAATCCTATGTCTTTGCAACAGAACTTTGTTAACTGTGTAATTTAACCCTTTATTTGGTATTGTTGCTCAGAAGCAACATGTGTTTCCATGGCTCTTATAGGAGATCTGCATCTCCAAATGTCTGTTACTTGACACTGTTACTCTCGTTCAACATCAAGTTGCGTAAAGCAGCCATTTTACCATCTGCCAATTAAAGGGTTAAGTAAATTTGGATAATTTGTATTAAACTAATGATCAAGCAAAACATACAGAACTTGGTGTTTACTTACTTTTTCTACTACATAAAAATGACATCAGTTTGATGGCACAGTTTATACTAACTGTGAAAATGGTGCTCATTGAAGTTAAGTTATCATGTTTTTATAGTAAACTAAATAGTATAGTGCAAAATTATTACTTTTGAATTTATGACAAAGAAGTGAACATTGGGAGGTTTAAATGAGCCATTCAGAGCAAAAGTGGGCCAGCTAGGCATTGATATGTAGCCTATATGGCCTAAACATTGTCCTAGAAAAATTGGGCCATATCCATACTTATATACATACAGATTAAAGCCAATTCAAGTGTTGCTTGTTCTTTTTACTGAAATGTATACATCACAACTAAGCCAATATTTTCCACTGTAACAAATGAGACTTGGCCTGCTTTTGTTCCAAGGGCTCAGATAAGCTTCTGAAAAAGACTGATGAAACTGGCAAAAACGGAACATCAGAAGAGTAGTGACTGGCTGTAAAGAATTCAATCAAAACATGGTCAACATGCAATGACAGTGGCATAATGTAAAATGCAAAGGTTCCTCTTCCCCGCCCCCCCATCACTATATGTATAATCTCAAAGACAGGGATCCCTGCACATGTTCTAGCTCTTCTTTTCTTTTACACAACAAGATCTCATGAAACATTTGCTTCGCACAACCATACCAATGTCCAACATCATTGGAACCACTACGTAATACTGAGCATGTTGGCATTTTCATAGCAATCTATCTAATAAGCAAAAAACATTTTTTTTAAGATTTTAATCAAAACTATTGTGGCGCCCCGACCATGAGCAATTAGAAGCCTCCTGATATCCACATAGAAATCAAAACTTGCCATTAGTAAGTAAAGGGATGTTAAAAGAAAGAAAACAGAGCAAGTAGACAATATATACATTATCTGAATATTTTGCACATCGACTATCATAACTTTGGACTATGGCAATTCATTATACAAAGGAATCACAAAGAAAGAAATAAGACGTCTTCAGATCATCCAAAACACTGCTATAAAAATTATTTCAACAGCATGTAAATATGATCATGTCACTCCCCTTCTGATCAAAGCTCACTGGCTCCCAATTGAGCACAGAGTCACTTACAAAATTATGCTGCTAACCTTTAAAACAAAAATTGCCAGCCAGCTGGAATTCATCAATAGGCTATTGATCCTTCACACCACCCATTGTACTCTACGCTCCTCAAATCAAAACTTATTGTCTATCCCATCACTAACATTAACACTATACGAACTAGTATTTTTTCTGTTACAGCCCCTACAATCTAGAATTTGGCACTGAATCATATAAGAGAAATTACATCCCTCGATAAATTTAAAAGCAGTTTAAAGGCCTTTCTATTTAAAGATGCGTACAATGTATGATAGTCCTTTTAAGGACTTAAGAACATAAGAAATGCCTTCACCGGATCAGACCGAGGTCCATCAAGTCTGGCGCTCCGCTCACGCGGTGGCCCATTTAGGTTCTCTATTATGAAAACCTGAAATTACCGTATCCCTCAATATGATTTGCAAGAAGGTGTATATCCAACTTGTGCTTGAAACCCCGAAGAGTAGTCTCCGCCACAACATCCACAGGAAGAGAATTCCAAGCGCCTACCACTCGTTGTGAGAAACAGAACTTCCTGGCATTCGTCCTGAACCTGCTGCCACCCAGTTTCAGGCTGTGACCTCTTGTCCGTGTCACATCTGAAAATGTTAGTAATGCTGCTTCTTGGTCTATTCCTTTCTAATAGCCTTGTATTTTCAGATAATTTACCTGTTTCCCCTTCCATTTATTTTACCCCTCCCCCGTTCTTTTCTATCAAAATATTGTAGTTCTGCCCAGTTACCTTTTATATCAGTAAGTAATTGTTTGTCAGAGTGTCTGATTGTCGTCGTATTGAAATCTGTTTTTAATGTATTTTTTATAGTTTCTTTTTTTATATATACTATGCAAAACCGCCTTGATATTTGATAAAGCGGTATATCAAATTTTTAATAAACCTGAAACTTAATAACTTTGCAGTAATGTTTCCATTATCTACTTTACTTTATCTGCAATATACTTTAGCATTATGCCTGTTGTGATAATATTTAAGAGGTATTTACAAAAATGTTATAATGTTAATATGTCCTCTAGGATTCACAAAAAAAAAAAATACTAAACAATGTGGGACTTTGATGACTAAACTGCTTTATCTTAAAAAAGCCTATTTTCCTAGTAATACTGCTTTGAGTTAAGTATAGAACACACCTGCTTATGCACCAGTCCTTAAAAACTTTTTCCCTAGAGTCAGCCACCATTTACTTTTAAACATCACTTTGAGAGACTATGACATTGAATGTTTTCATACCTGATTATTGGATATGGACAGCCTGAGTGGGGAAAGTTTCCTCTGCTTGTTATCTGAGTTCTTCATTTTGTTTGCAGTTCCTTCTGGGTCTAGTATGTTTTGATTTTGCATCTCCTTTTCTTTCAACATTTCCTTTTCTTTTTTTCCTTTCTTCCTTCTGGTCTCATAGCCACTATTAATATTTTCAGTAGGTTCAGAGCTACGCTTCAGAACTGGACATTCAGGATTTTCTTGAAGGCATGCACAATCCACTTTGTATTTACTAGGTGAAAAACACAAACATACATGTTTAGATATATGTATATATAATCTATAAAAAGAGATTAGTTTCTTATTATGATAATATCTTTTCCCAGTAGATAGGGATGATATGCTGAATCAAGGAACCCCCAACAGCAACTTGATCTGCTCATACAAAAGAATTCAATGCTCACAGACATGTCAAAGAGAGAAAGGGAACAAAGTTAACAACCCTTATAAACAATAAGCCAGAAGAAACTGTAGAACTCAGGGGAAAACCCCTATGGAACTATATACATTCAATAAACAATTTCCTCAAGTAATGATAACTGGCAGAAGGTTCAGAGATGCAGTCTTCAGGCAGCAGACAGTCCAGGCAGGTGCATCGACAATGATGGGCAGAGGGTTCAGCATATCATCCCTATCTATTGGAAAAGATATTATCAAGGTAAGAACCTAATCTCTTTTTCCAGTGCAATAAGGATGGTATGCTGAACTAAGGGATGTACCTAAGCAGTTTCCAAAACCCCGGGTGGGAGAGATAAGCCTGCCTGCAAAACTGAGGCTCCAAAAGAGGAGTCTTCCTGTGCCACCATATCCACCCTATAAAATTTGGTAAAAGTGAGAAGGGAAGATCAAGTTGCCGCTTGGCAAATTTCATCAGGTGGAATAGTTCTAGATTCAGCCCAAGAGGAAGTAACCCCTCTAGTCGAATGTACACGAAAAGCAAAAGGAAGCTCCTATCCACAGACAAAGAGGAGAACGAAATAGCTGACCTAATCCATCTTGAAATGGTAGCTTTGGAAGCCGGCCTCCCCTTGTCTGCTGGTCTCAGAGATGAAAATCATTCATAACTTCCAGGTATTGCAAGATAGCCCTGTGGACATCTATCACCCTCAAAACTTTATCCTTCTTTCTAGGACCAGAGGGATGGAAAGTCAGAAGCCTAACCTCCTGGTTGATATGGAATGCTGAGACTACCTTAGGCAAAAAAGAAAGGACGGTCCACAAAGAGACACCCACATCTGTGATATGAAGGTAGGGATCCCTGCAGGGTGCCTGCAATTCCAAGACATCTCTAGCAGGTCCATGAGTGTGGCCTCCTGTAACAGCTTTAATGGAGGCCACGAGAGCTCCTCCAACATGGTGTTGAGGTTCCAGGAAAGGCAGGGCAGGCAGGAAATAGAAGACGAGCCTCGCGGCTCGAGCTCCATTTTGCTGGTAATTTGCTTGCAGGTGAGGGCTGGGAGGTGGAACACAAAAGGGGGGAGGGAGTGCGTTTTTGGACACAAGGCATGAACTTGGAAAAGAGGATGGAGGAAGGGAGGAAAAGAGATGCTGAGGTGGGGGAGGGAGTGCATTTTGGACACAAGGCATGAACTTGGTAAAGAGGATGGAGGAAGGGAGGAAAAGAGATGCTGAGGTGGGGAGGGAGTGCGTTTTGGACACAAGGCATGAACTTGGGAAAGAGGATGGAGGAAGGGAGAGAAAGAGATGCTGAGGTGGGGAAGGGAGTGCATTTTTGGACACAAGGCATGAACTTGGGAAAGAGGATGGAGGAAGGGAGGGAAAGAGATGCTGAGGTGGGGAGGGAGTGCATTTTTGGACACAAGGCATGAACTTGGGAAAGAGGATGGAGGAAGGGAGGGAATGCGTTTTTGGACACAGAAGGCATGAACTTGGGAAAGAGGATGGAGGAAGGGAGTGAAAGAGATGTTGAGCTGAGGGAGGGAATGCGTTTTGGACACAGAAGGCATGAACTTGGGAGAGAGGAAGGGAGGGAAAGAGATGGTTGTGTACACAGGAATGGAAGAAAGGAGAATTTTTGGTCATAGGGAGGGAGTGAGGTACAGATGAGAGGAAGAAATATTGTGGAGGAAAGGGAACAGTGGGACAGATTGAAATGGATGCAAGAGGGAGGAATGCTGGACATAGTTGTGAAGGGAATGTAGGGAGAGATGTGGCATGGTGCTGGAGAGGGGTGACAGGAGAAATGTTGGGCATGGGGCTGGTGGGCAGGCACGAAAGATGAGAAAGGGATAAATGCTGGACCATGGTAGGAGGAACCAATGGTGGACAGCAACAGAAGAATTTACAGAAGATGGGAAAGAGGAAAAAAGAAAATGGGACCAACTTTATGGAAAAATAAGTCTCCAGACAACAAAGGTAAAAAATGGAATTTATTGACTAAAATGTTAGCTTTGGGAAATGTATATAGCAGATGTCTTTGTATTGTGTTTAAAAGAAAAGGAAATGCATTTCTGGATTTATTTATACAGGGTTGAAGTACTTGCTGACCCTTGCTGTGACTGGTGGGGGGATCCCCAAGCACCACCAGCAGAGGACCTCCTCTAGAGACGGCCAGAACTCCCCTCCACCAAGCACAGCAGTCACTGGCAGCATCCATGAGCCACTGAGGTGCCAGCATCTGTGACTCAGGGACACTACTGCTGCCTGCCAAGCTTGGTAAAAGGGACTCCCGACCAACTGCAAAGGAAGTCCTCAGCTACAGCTTGGGGGGTTCTCATCAGCTGAGTATTTATATTTACATTAGAGGCTCTGGTAGAAACCCGTTTACAAAGTTTGTATTCTTCCCAATTAATATTTCCAAATTAATAAAGTCTCTGTTTATTTGTAAATGGGTCTCTACCAGAGCCTTTAATTCAGTAGCATAATTAAATGAAATAACTATTTCTGAAGTTTATAGGGAAGGGCGGAGACGGGTGGGGACAGAGGGGATTCCTGATGGGGATGGGTGGGGACGGAGGGATTCCTCGCGGGGACGGGTGGGATTCCTCACGGGGATGGGTGGGGACGGGTGGGATTTTGGCGGGGATTTTGGTGGGATTTTGGCGGGGATTTTGGTGGGATTTCTGTTCCCGTGCAACTCTCTACTCTGACTACTTTGTTTGTCAGCCAGGGTTGAAGCAGCTTCAATGCTAAGTGGATGGCTCGGAGCTCCATCCTCTTGATGGACTAACAGTGCTGAGATGGAGACAACCGCCTCTGAACAGGACAGTCCTCGTAATGCGCTCCCCAGCCCAAGAGGCTGGTATCCATTGTCAGTGTGGTCCAAGAGTTGATCCAAAGAGGCATCCCTGAGATCAAAGACTGTGGACATAGCCATCAGGCCATATGCAACGGGCAGCTGTCGTCAAGGGCAGCAAAGCATGCAGAAAGTCCCTCTGTGAGGACCAGCGAGACAAAAGAGAGTGTTGTAGGGGATGCATGTGCACTCTCACCAAGGCACCACTTCTATCGTGGCAGCCAACGAACCCACCTGAAGAATAGTTCCAGGCCTATGGAGTCTGTTGTGTCAGGAGAGCTGAAATTTGGCCCCAAAGCTTTTGTTTGCTTGCCTCTGGAAGAAACATTTGACCTTTCTCTATATCAAATCAGACACCAAAGTACTCAAACGACTGAACTGGCTGTAATTGGCTCTTTTTCAAGTTGACAATCCAACCCAGGCTCTGAAGGGATGCTATGATGGCCTGAACTGCTCTCTCCATTTCCTCCCCATGAGGAGGTTCTGATGAGCAATTCATCCAAGTAGGGGTGGACAAGATAATCCATTTTTCAGAGGTGGGCTGCAACCACTACCACCACCTTGGTGAAAATCAGAGGAGCTGTGGCAAGACCAAAGGGTGGAGACGTAAGCTAAAAATGTTGTTCCAAGACATGAAAACGAAGGAAACGCATGTGATTCGCAAATATGTGTAGCTATATCTCTGTCAGGTCCAAAGCTGCCAGGAACTTCCCTGGCTGTACCTAGGCAATGACCAACCAAAGTGTCAACATACAAAAACGAGGCACTTTGAGAGCCCCGTTGACGTACTTGAAGTCCAAGATCAACCTCAAATCCTTAGAACCTTTCTTGGGCATAACTAAGTCTATGGAGTATCTGCCGCAGTCTGAGTCTACATCTGGCACCTGTTTAATTGCCTGAATATTGAGTAATCTGATCAGGATCATCTGGACATAGGTGGATCTTTCCATTGGCCTGCTGGGAAGTAAGGATGGGCAAACTCCAACTTGGAGCCATCTCTGATAACCTCTAGCACTCATTGATAAGTCATGATAGCTTTCCATGCCTCAAGGAAGTCCTGTATCTTGCACAGAGGGGCTGGAAGCCTGGCGTCATTGGGATTTCTTGGGCTGCCCACCTAGATGAGAGGAGTGTGTGGCGCAGTGGTTGGATCTACAGCCTCAGCACCCTGGGGTTGTGGGTTCAAACCCCGCGCTGCTCCTTGTGACCCTGGGCAAGTCACTTAATCCTCCGTAGCTCCAGGTACGTTAGATAGATTGTGAGCCCACCGGGACAGAGAGGGAAGATGCTTGAGTACCTGATTGTAAAAACCGCTTAGATAACCTTGATAGGCGGTATATAAAATCCTAATAAACTTGAAACTTGAGGTGGAGCCCTGGGACTTTCTTTTCCTGGCAAACCTCTGTCGTGGGCTCTGAAGGGTCTGAAGATCCAGAGGAGACTCAAAAGGACCCAAGGGTTTGCCCTTTCGCAGCCCAAGGCCTGATATCCGAAAGAGAATCTGGATGGTGGTCCTGGACACTAACCATGAAATCATCCAATCCCTGGCCAAATTGCCCCTGAAAGGAAGCCTGCTGAGAGTGGCTTTGGACATGGAATCCCCAGACCAATGTCTGATCCACAAAATCCGGCGGGCAGACATAGAACAAGCAGAAACCTTGCCTACTACCCGAAGCAGATAATTCAGAGCATCAGCTACATAGTCTACTCCCAGCACCAACAGCTGAGACAATGGCTCTGAAGTCGCTCCTCCAGGGTCATGCAACTTAGAATGGCATGCTGAAGCAACAAAGGAGGCTGTCGCAGCAGCCTTACCACCAGAGCCAAGGCCTCAAACTGACTTTTGAGTAACATGTCCAGCCTGCGATCCTGCTGATCCTTGAGAACCACACCGCCCTCGCTGGGCAGGGATGTGTGCTTTGTCACCTGAGCCATCAAAAAGTCCACTTTAGGCATAGCAAACATGTGCTGGAACTCCTGATCCTTAGGATATAACTTGTACATTGCTTTTGCCACCTTAAGGGAGCCCTCAGGGCTCTTTTAGTGCTCAGAAATCAGAACTTTCATAACTGGATGTCATGGAAAGGCGATAGGCTGAGAGAGGATCCCATTAAGCAGAGAACACTAGGTAGCAGACTACTTCAGAAATTCAATAAGAAGATCCATCAGGACAGCAGTCTTGAACTGCCTGCAAACAAAGGGTTCCTCGCCCTGGTCCGCAGCAACACTTACACCTTGATCTACTTCTCACAGAATTGCATCACCCTTGACTCTGGGAAAAAGGAAAAGCATCCAGAACATCCTCCTCAATTACCCCATCTGACCAACTGTCAGAGTTCGAGGGATATAGGACCACGGGAAGGCTGTGTGGTTGGTTGCTCTCTAGCTGATTCAGACAACTAGCGTTCCTGACATAGACTTGCCAGAGCAAGTTCACAAAGTCAGGCGTAAAACGCATAGTGGACAGAGAATCCCCTTTAAGAGGAGGGTTAGAGCGCTTTCTTTTCAATTTGAGGACATCAGAGCACTTACTAGGCACTGGCTCCACACTCCAGAAATCCGAGAGGCTAAAACTGTCCCCCAACCATCCCAACAATCTCTCAGCAGCTTTAATAAGATTGCCAGAGGCTATACCTGAGAATCCCGCTTCCCCCATCTTGTGTGGTGAACACGCGGTGCAAGGGTGCTCTTCCAGTGTCCAACTAGAGCAAATTTCGAATGAATTCATGATACTGGAGCCTAACGACTCCATCCCTGGTAGTCAGAATCAAAAACGAGGCTTTTTAAGGAAGTTTGAGAACGTAGAATTCAAATCAGGAAAAATCCAAGATGGCCATCACCAGGATTTCCCACTGAAAAAATAGCTATAACTCTAATGAAGGACAGCCAAAACCAGCAATTTTAGAATTTTTAAGGTGAGGGAACAAGGCTACAACAAAATAAACATGGAAAAACAACAGTCAGATCTCCCTCACCCCCAAACTGCCTTGTGGGCTGTGATAGCGCCACTCATAGACCAGATGCTGGGAAAAAGTGCTACAGGCTACCTCAGCTCCTTTAGGAGTAGCTGGAAACCAGAGAGGACCTCTGCCACCAGGAAAGCTGCCTCTTCTGAATCTCCAGCTCCCAGTTGGACCACTGCTAGACTGAGCATCAATACCTGAGAAAAGGATCCAAACGTAGTGAGGAGGGGGAGGAAATTGCATCTGACATTGTGTGGGCTCCGAAGAAACACAATTGGTATCTGTACAGCCTGCGCTAGCATTCCTAATCAAGTGAAGGAGTGAGCAAACAGTAGGGGAAAGCCCCGAGATCCACAGTTCAAGCAGGCTAGCTGGGCAAGTCCCTGCAGGATGCACCTGTCAGCTGCAGACCAAAGTCTTCTCCTCTCACGCAGGCTAGCCATTAACTGGTACACGAAGCCTATGCAAAAAAACTCACTGAAAACAACAAAAAATGAGCAGATCAAAGTTGCTCCTGCAGGCTCGTTAGCAGAAGAAATAACTGACAGGGCAGCAGAGAACAGGGAGAAGGAGTTGCTGAAAACAGTGATAAATATCTCCTGCAGAAGATTCTTGGTTCAGCATACCATCTCTATTGCAATGGAAATTATATATATACACAGTACTCCCCCGATATTCCTGGGGGTTCCGTTCCAGGAACCCCCGCGAATCTTGAAAAACCGCAAATATGTTTTTTAGCGGACTATGTTTTCCTGCACTAAAGTCGGACCTCACCAATCAGGAGCTGCTTTGACATGCAGCTTCTGATTGGTGAGGCCCGACTTTAGTGCAGGAAAAGGCGGTCTGAGCATACTGCGAGTGATTTTCTTCACTCACCGGTGCTCCAGCTGCTCTCTCCTGCCTCTCTGGCTGCCCTCTCCTGCCCGATCATTCGCGGTTGGAAAATACCGCGAATGACTGGGACCACAAATCGCCGACCGTGAATGACTGGGGGAGCACTGTGTGTATGTGTATATATATATATATATATATATATATATATATATATACATACACATACACACACAGTACATAAACCCACCTCAAAAATCAATTAGTACTAGATTAACACTGTCACTGATCAATTAGGAAATGTACTCCCTTCGGGTTGTTTTTTGTTTTGTTTTTTTAACACAGCTATTGTAGCATGAGGTTAAATAAGTGCATGTTTTTAGTATAGGAAATTTAATTACATACCAATGAATAAATAATTTATAGGTCTTTTAAAATAATTTATTTATAAATAGACAAAAATCAAGCAATGTAAAATGTCAGATAAAAAAAATCTCTAACTGGGTTCATGGTTAACTCATGCTCTATATTGGAATTTTTGTATCTTTCTCTTGTCAACTGAAAATACGCCTGCTTGCTTCCCCCCATATATGTCAAGAGGATTCTCTTCTATCTCACATTAGATTAGTTCATTTCTGGTAGTTTTACACCTGCCAGGAATTTGGGAAAACAACGGTTATCTGTGGTTTGCAAGACTGTAAATGCTTTATGAATTTAATTTACATTAAAAGAAGTTGATTAGGTTTTTCTTCACTGCCCAAAATAATTTGTCATTACTTCCAGCCTCCATGGACATGTGGGGGTATCAAGCAGCTTTTAACACTTGCAATGCTTATAAATTAAGTCATCTACTGGTCATTTTAAACATTATTATTCCTATTAATTCCTAAATCTATAAGTAAGGAAATTAGAGGTAAAATAACCTAGCTAGAACTATGAAAGATCCTTATTCCACTTTTAAGGCTAAGTCTGGCATAAGTTTAAAGACAAAGACAGATGCATTAAAATGATAACCCTTCTATTTCATAGCACATTTCTGCTATACCAACTTTATTTTAAAAATAAAAATGTATTTGGTTTTTAAATTGGAAAAATATATTGCCATTTTAGAAGTACAATATATTCCAGGGTGAAGATTAAATGCACTATTGCACTAAAGGGCTGATTCTATAAAAGGGCGCCATGATTGTAGGCAGTAGTAGATGTCCTACCGCTGTCTGGCAGCCAAATGGGCCACACATTTTTTTGAAAAATCCTACCCGAGGCATGCAGCATACACAGTAGGAGTTTTCGTGGGTCTAGGGAGATGCGTTGGGACACCTAAGCTTGCCCAAGGCCGGGCATTGGCTTTCAGCGAATTTAAGTAGCCCTAGGCATTTCCCTAAAGCCACAACAGATGTCTGAAATGTAGACCATTAAAATGATGACCTACATTTCAAATAGATGTGGCTGCTGAGCTGATTGCAGCAAGGAAATCTCCCTGCCGTGACAAGAAACCCCCACGAAGTCAGCCGGCAGGAGGGATGTTCACTCCCTCTGCTCCGGAACCCCCCTCATCTCCCGGAAGCAAGCTGGGCAGGAGAGATGCCCATTCTCTCCTGCCCTGGACCCTCCCCCTCCAAAGCAAGCCAGGCAGCAGGAGGGATGCCCACTCTCTCCTGTCAACATCCCCCGAAGGCTCAGACCCCCCCACTCCTAACTCTACCCCACCCCCCAAACCTTTCAGTTGAATGACCTGGAGAGATGCTCACATTCTCCAGCTGACCAGCCCGCCACTCCAAAAATCGCAGGCCTTCCCCTTCCCAGTGCATTCTAGGATGCACCGGGGAGGAGCCTAAGGTTCCAATTAGCTCAGATGCCTAAGGAGGTGGTCATAGGAGTCTTAGGCACCTGGGCCAACCAGAGTCGTAGGCTTCCTTCCCAGTGCATCAGGCCCATTAAAAAAAATACAAGTCGAGTCACCCGTGATAACTTCCAGAAGAAAAATAGAGAGGCAGGGGGGAATTCTATTCCACCCTGCTGACGAGAACCTCCTTGCGCCAACCTGAACCCCACCCTTCCCCCACCAGGACCCCCTGAACCAACCCCTCCCCTTCCCTACTCCCTATAATTTACAAAAAAAAAAAAAAAAAAATCGATGCACTGGGAAAGGGAAGGCCAGCCATTTTAGATTGGCGGGCCTGCAAGCAGAAGGGACTGGGCATCCTTTCCGCTGTTATCTTCATGTAGATGTATGGGGGGGGTTCAGGTGGGCATCCTTCCCGCCAAATTTTTGTAAAGTACAGGGACTGGGGAAGGGTAGGGGCCAGTTCAGGGAGGTCCTGGCAGGGGATGGGTCGGTTCAGCTCGGCTCAGGGGGAGTTTACGGCGGCAGGAGGGAATGGGAATCCTTCCTGCTGATTTCTTTTTAAAGTACAGGGAGGGGGTTCCTGGCGGGTGGAGACAGTTCAGCTTGGCACTAGGGGTTTTGTGGCAGGAGGGAGTGGGCATCCCTCCTGCCTCTATTTTTGATCTGGGGCCATTGGGGTGGGTGGGAAGTGGCTCGAAATTTTTTTATGGGCCATATATTATGTGTGTGTTACACATACACATCATATATGCACATAGAAAAAAAATGAAAAAAACATGTCAGGCTTGTCAGTAACACAGTTATGACCTGTCGGTTTTTTGGGGTCAGTACCGTATTAGTGATCCTGTCAAGGTATTGAAATGTTAGGTCCATCAACTTAATGGCTTGTTTTAATATTAATGACATCATTTTACTAGTAATGAGGTTGTTTGCATGCCAGAGTCAGAGAATGTACGAACGCATGGAAAACATGTGGTGTGACATTTTGTTCTGCAAATTAGGACCGCCACTAAACCAGTCAAATTGGTTTAGCAACAATTGTTAGATGGTCAGAGAGTTTTGTGCATCTGGCCCTTAATGAGTATAACTTTTACAGTTTCAAAATTTGATTCACTAGAAAAAGAATGACCTTCTTGCTCTATAAACTCATTCATTAGCACAAATTTCATAAAGTCTTACACAACAAGAGGTACTTCTCAGCAGACAGTAAAGCGCAGCTACTTACCGTAATAGGTATTATCCAGGGACAGCAGGCAGATATTCTCACTGATGGGTGATGTCACCGACGGAGCCCCGGTGCAGACCATTTTAAAAGTGCATCGCCACTTTAAGATCTTAGAAAGTTCACGATAGCCCAAACCGTGCATACTTGAGTGCCTTCCCGCCCAACGTAGGGCACGCGGTTCCTCAGTTAAGATAAGCCAGCTAAGAAGCCAACCCAGGGAGGTGGGTGGGTTGTGAGAATATCTGCCTGCTGTCCCTGGATAACACCTGTTATGGTAAGTAACTGTGCATTATCCCAGGACAAGCAGGCAGCATATTCTCACATATAGGTGACCTCCAAGCTAACAGAAAAGGGATGGTGGGAGAGTTGGCCTTAAGAAAATAAATGTTGTAATACAGATTGGCCGAAGTGCCCATCCCTTCTAGAAAAAGATTCTAGACAATAGTGAGAAGTGAATGTCTGAACTGAGGACCAGGTGGCAGCTTTATAGATTTCCTCAATAGGGGTAGATCTGAGGTAAGCCACAGAAGCTGCCATAGATCTAATTTGATATGCTGTGACACAACCCTCCAGTCTGAGCATAAGAGAACAAGATGCAGGCAGCCAGCCAGTTGGAAATCGTTCTTTTTCGAAACAGGATGCCCCAACTTTTTCGGAACAAAAGATATGAATAATTGGGGAGATGTTCTATGAGGCTTTGTCCAGTCAATGTAATAGGCTAAAGCTCGTTTACAGTCCAAAGTATGCAAAGCGGTTTCTCCAGGTTGAGAATGAGGCTTAGGAAAAAACACTGGTAGAACAATTGACTGATTGAGGTGAAAGTCAATGACAACTTTTGGAAGAAACTTTGGATATGTACGCCAAACCACTTTGTCATGATGAAAAATGGTGAAAGGTGGATCTGCTACTAATGCTTGTAACTCACTGACTCTCCTGGCAGAGGTGAGAGCAATAAGGAATACCACTTTCCAGGTAATAAACTCAAGATGAGCTGTGGCCATTAGTTCAAATGGTGGCTTCATTAAATTGGAAAGGACTACATTAAGGTCCCAGATGACAGGGGGAGATTTGAGAGGTGGTTGCACATTGAAAAGTCCCTTCATGAATCTGGAGACCAAAGGATGAGCAATAAGAGGTTTACCCTCGACTGGCGTGTGAAAAGCTGTAATAGCACTGAGATGAACTCTGACAGATGTAGATTTGAGGCCAGAATCAGAGAAATGGAGCAGATAATCCAACACCAAATCCACTGATAATGAAGTTGGATCATGATGATGAAAAAGACACCAGGAAGAGAACCAAGTCCACTTTTGTTGATAACATTGTTGAATGGCTGGTTTCCTAGATGCATCAAGAATTTGACAAACAGGCTGAGAAAGATGTAAGTGAGATGGATTTAGCCTGAGAGAAACCAAGCTGTCAGGTGTAGAGATTGCAGGTTGGGATGTAGAAGTGATTCCTGATTCTGAGAAGCAGAGTAGGAAATACTGGAAGAGGAATGGGCTCCCTGGAGCTGAGTTGAAGTAGAAAGGAAAACCAGTGTTGCCTGGGCCACCGTGGAGCAATGAGAATCATGGTGGCTGCTTCTCACTTGAGCTTGAAGAGTTCTCAACATGAGAGAAATTGGAGGGAATACATATACAAACAGGCCCGTCCAATCCAGGAGAAAAGCATCTACTTCCAGATTGAGAGAAAAGTTTGGAGCAAACTTGGGGCAACTGATGATTGTGAGGAGCTGCAAACATGTCTATTTGAGGAGTGCCCCATTGAGCAAAGATGGACTGGAGAGTTGCAGAGTTGAGAATCCATTCGTGAGGCTGAAGAATTCTGCTGGGGTTGTCTGCTAGGAAATTTTTCTCCCCTTGAATGCAGACAAACCTTCAACAACAGATTATGAGCTTTCACCCAAGTCTAAATATTTTGGGCCTCCTTGCTTGTTTATGAAGTACATTGCTATTTGATTGTGCGAAGGAAGAGGACTTGAGGGCAGAGTAGATGATGAAAAGTCTTGAGGGCATAAAACACTGCTCTGAGTTCCAGGAAACTGATGTGAAATTTCCACTCCTTGGCGGTCCAAAGACCTTGAGTCTGAAGATTGTCTCTATGAGACCCCAAGTATAAGGGGATGTGTCTGTCATGATGACCTTGTGATGAGGGGGCAAGTGAAAAAGGAGACCTCTGGAGAGATTGGAAGAGGTCATCCACCAGTGAAGCGACAGCAGAAGAGATGATGTCAAGATATGTTGGGAGAGACAATTCGTCGCTTGAGAAGTAAGGGTCCACTGAGGAGTGCGAAGCAGTCTTGCCAATGGTGTTACATGGACAGTTGAGGCCATGTGGCTTTAAAGAACCATCATGTGTCTGGCAGAGATGGATTGAAGAGGAAGCAATTGTTGACACAGACGGATGAGAGTCTGAAGTCGATCTGGAGGAAGAAACACTCTCATGAGAGTGGTGTCTAGGATTGCCCCAATAAACTGGGGAAGTTGACTTCGAATCCTAGAACCTGCAGAGAAAAAAAATATTCTGAGATGTTGCTTGTACCACTTCCTAAGATGAGACAGCTTTAATTAACCAGTCGTCCAGATAAGAAAAGACTTGAAGGCCGTGTGATCGAAGAGATGCGGCTACCACAATCACACATTTCATGAAAACTCTGGGAGAAGATGCCAGGCCGAAGAAAATGACCTTGTACTAGTAATGGCATCGATTGAGTTGAAAACGTAGGTACTTCCTGGAAGCTGGATGAATTGGAATATTGGAATATGTGTATAGGTTTCCTTGAGATCTAGCCAGTCACTGTGATTAAGGAGAGGATAAAGCAGTGTGAGGGATAGCATCCTGAATTTCTCCTTGACTAGAAATTGTTGAGAGCTCTGAGATCCAGGATGGGACGGAGTCCTCTGGTCTTCTTGGGAACCAAGAAGTAACGGGAGTAGAATCCCTGATTCTGCTGATTGAAGGGAACTTCCTCAATGGCACTCAGCAGGAGAAGGGATTGAATCTCCTATAGAAGAAGGGAGGACTGTGCAGGGTCCAAAACAGACTCGCTTGGCGGATGGTCTCGTGGTAGGATTTGAAAATTGAGAGAATAACCCTGACGAATGATGGTGAGGACCCAGAGGTCGGAAGTGATGAGCTCCCATCGACCTATGAAAAACTGAAGACGGCCTCCAATGGGCTAAGGCAAAGGATACAAAGTGGTGAGACTGACTAAGCTCCAAAGAAACACATCAAAAAGGCTGCATGGATTTTGGAGGGGCAGCCTGTTGTTTCTTTTGCTGCTGACGTGCTTGTTGCTGTTGTGGCCACTGCCTCCTATGTTGAGACAGAGCTGGAGTCATAGGCTTTGCAGTAAATCATCTCTGGTAGGAGGATTGTCTGAAAGGACGAGAAGGGATAGGTTTTTTCTTAGGTTTTACAAGAGTATCCCACCTAGTCTCATGGGCCGATAATTTTTGGGTAGTTGTGTCCAAAGATGCCAAAAAGCTCATCCCCTAAGCAAGAAGCATTAGCCAACCGATCTTGATGGTTGACATCAAGCTCCGAAACTCTGAACCAGGCTAGGTGTTGCATGGCCACTGACATGGCTGCAGCATGTGAGGAGAGTTCAAAGTTATCATAAATAGAGCAGACAAGGTACTTATGAAGTTGAAGTAAGTCAGAGATGAAATGCTGAAAAGCAGGGAGTTTGCGGTCTGGCAAATATTTATGAAATTTAGCCACTTGTTAACTAAGTGCTCTAAATTAAAAGAGAAATGAAAAGCATAGTTGCCAGACCGATTGGCCAGCATAGTGTTCTGGAACATCTTTTGCCAAACTTGTCCAAGGTCTTTCCTTCTCTGCCAGGAGGTACTGAGGCATAGACGCTGGCTCTCACAGATTTCTTCATGGTTGATTCTACCAGTAGTGATTCATGCGGAAGTTGGAATTTGTCAAACCCTGGAATGAAAAACACCCTATAAAGTGAATCAAGTTTACGAGGAGCCACTGGGATGGTTAAAGGAGTTTCAAGATTTTTATAAAAAGTCTCTCTTAAGATGTCGTGAAGAGGTAGCTTGGGAAACTCCTTAATAGGCTGGTCATAATCTAAGGTCTGATGGACCTTCAAAGTAACTAACTTCTGTCTCGAGCACTGGACTACCAATCATATGCCATATAAATAATATAATTGAAAAAAGGAGGGAGTCTCAGTGTGAAGAATAATAATAATAACTTTATTTTTTCTATACCGCCATAATCTTGCGACTTCTAGGCGGTTCACAATGAAGAATAGCTGTACAGTCAGCGTATTACAGTGTACAAATAGAGAAGAGGTCACTGAGCGGTCAGTGATTACATGGTGCAAATTGGCAAGAAGATAGATATACATAGGTTACAATATAATATTGACATGTTACATTGCAAATGGTTAGAAGTCAGCGAATAACTGAGTACAAATTGTGAGGTAGATTTACATAGGTTACAATATAATTTTGACAGATTACATTGCATATGGCTAGAAGTCAGCACATAACTGAACACAAATTGTGAGGAAGACGTTGTACAATCAGAGAATACAGAGTAGTGATAATGAGGAGTAATGAATTTAGTATGATGAGCAGTAGCTTTGGACCGGGGGGAAGAGTCTGATTAGAAATAAATTTGTTAAACAAAGTGGTCTTTAATTCTTTCCAAAAGGTGCCGTATGTCAACCTGGCGCCATCAATGAAGTAGCCTAGCCAAGTTTGCTGTCTACCAGCTTGAAACTTGAATGTTCTATCCAGGAAGGTTCGATATCTGCAGCCTGCGATTTTCGGATAGGCAAAGAGATTGTGATTTCTGGTTATCCTCGTGGGGGAGTAAAATTCAAAATGAGGTAGTAAATAGTTGGGGGCCATTCCCCACACCAGTTTATAGCAAAAGCAGGAGAATTTGAATAGAATTCTTGCCTCAATTGGTAACCAATGCAGCAATCTGTAGAAGGGACTAACGTGATCACTTTTCTTTAGTCTGAATATTAAGCGGACGGCTGTGTTTTGAACTATTCTCAATTTTCTCACAGTTTTTTTTTTTGTATACCCACATAAATGATGTTGCAGTAGTCTAGGGTGGATAGTATCAATGAAACATAGAAACATAGAAATAGACGGCAGATAAGGGCCACGGCCCATCTAGTCTGCCCACCCCAATGACCCTCCCCTACCTTTCTCTATGAATAGATCCCACGTGTCTATCCCATTTGGCCTTAAAATCAGGCACGCTGCTGGCCTCAATAACCTGAAGTGGAAGACTATTCTAGTGATCAACCACCCTTTCAGTGAAAAATAATTTCCTGGTGTCCCCATGCAGTTTCACGCCCCTGATTTTCCACGGACCCTTGAAAAAGAAGATATCTTCTTCCACCTCGATGCGGCCCGTGAGATACTTGAATGTCTCGATCATGTCACCCCTCTCTCTGCGTTCCTCGAGTGAGTACAGCTGCAACTTATCCAGCCGTTCCTCGTATGGGATATCCTTGAGTCCCGAGATCATCCGGGTGGCCATTCTCTGGACCGACTCCAGTCTCAGCACGGCCTCCAGAATTGCACACAGTATTCCAGGTGGGGCCTCACCATGGATCTATACAATGGCATAATGACTTCAGGCTTATGGCTGACGAAACTCCTGCGTATGCAACCTATGATTTGCTTTGCCTTGGATGAACCTTGCTCCACTTGATTGGCAGTCTTCATGTTCTCACTGACGATCACCCCTAAGTCTCGTTCTGCTTCAGTTCTTGTTAGGATCTCGCCATTAAGGGTGTAAATCTTGCATGGATTTTGGCTGCCCAGGTGCATGACTTTGCATTTTTTGGCATTGAAGCTGAGTTGCCAGGACCTAGACCAACGCTCCAGTAAGAGTATCATGTTGTCGGACATTGAATTTATGTCTGTTGTGCTTTTGCCCACTACATTGCTTAGTTTGGCGTCATCGGCGAATAATGTTATTTTATCTCGCAGCCCTTCTGCCAAGTGTCTTATAAAGATGTTGAATAGGATCGGGCCCAGGACCGAGCCCTGCAGCACTCCACTGATTACCTCCGTCATTTCGAAAGGGGTGCCGTTCACCACTACCCTCTGAAGCCTACCTCCAAGCCAGTTACCAACCCATTTCATCAATGTGTTGCCCAATCCTATAGAACTCCCCCAGTAATCTGAAAGATAGAAGGTCGAAGTATTTTTTATGGTTTTCAGTTTCCAAAGCGTGGAGAAGCACTTTTTTGTCACCGAATTTGTGTGTTCGATCAATGTCAAGTGGGTATCTAAGGTGACTCCTAGTATTTTTATATATTTAGATATTGGGTGATCGTGACCGTTTAGATGTATTGTTGTTGTAGTGATTTTGTCCTTTGGGCTTGCCAAGAAAATTTTCGTCTTTTCTGAATTTAGTTTCAGTTTAAAGTTGGTAGTCCATTGTTCAATTTCAGTCATGATGTAGGAGATATGCTTTAAGGTGACATTGGTCACGTTAGTCATTGGTATTAGAATAGAGATGTCATCTGCGTATATATAATATGTTAGGTTTAGCTTTTGAAGTAGGTGACCTAAGGAGGAGATATAGATATTAAACAGGGTGGGAGATAGAGGGGAACCCTGAGGAACTCCCAAAGAGCTTTTCCAAGAGTTAGAATAATTCCCGCCATAGACCACTTGATAAGATCTTTTGGTTAAGAAGCCTTGGAACCAGGTCCAAACTCTTCCTGATAGACCCATTGCGTCTAGGCAATTTAGCATTATTTCATGGTCCACTAGATCAAAAGCACTGCTAAAGTCTAATTGTAAGATCAGGGTGCTGGTGCCTTTACTGAAGAGGTCATATAGATAGTTAAGGAGAGAGCCTAGGACTGTCTCGGTGCTTTATCCTTTTCTAAAACCTGATTGGTGTTCGTTTAGGAGATTGAATTTATCTAGGTGGTTTACTAGTTCCAGGTTGACCAGCCCTTCCAGCAGTTTGGTGAACAAGGGGGTGCTTGCTATGGGTCTATAATTGGATGTCAGTGAGATTGAGTTCTTCTGGTCTTTGGGGATGGGTGTGATCAGTATGTGTCCCATATACTCGTGGTATGTTCCACCTCTAAGAGTGGATGTTGCCCAGTTAAATAGGTCCCTTTTAAAATCAGGTACTGCAACTTGCATGATCTTAGATGGGCACTCGTCTAATAGACAGTTCGAATTGGCATATTTGTTGAATAAGGTGAGGAAATTGTTCCAATTAGGGGGCTCAAACTGATTCCAGATCATATCAGCACTGGACTCCCTTTCCTGTGGTTTGAATTGGAATTCAAAATCTGGTGAGGGAGAAGGTATTGAGGCTCTTAAGTCTATGATTTTTTTGCTAAAGTAGTTGGCGAGGGTGTTGATCACTGGTATCTGTTCATTGTGATTTTTTAGGGTCTGTGTAGTATCTGTTAGTCTGTTCACTAGTTTGAACAGTTCTCTACCGTTTGTTTTGACTGTTCCTATTTTCTGTGCATAGCATTTATAACGCTTTTCTTTTATCAGATTTTTGTAGTTTTTCATTTTTTGTTTCCAATTTGTTTTATCTTCCTCGTTATCGGTTTTGAGCCATGTTCTTTCAAGTTTTCTGAGTTCTTGTTTAAGGGCTAGTAATTCAGCATCATACCACTCTTTTGATACTCTGTTATTCTTTTTGTATGTTTGAACCGGAGCTATTTAGTTTAGTATATCTTTGGTGAATTTTTCCCATCTGCTAGGGAAATCTTGTTCTTCCTCTGATTTGGGATATAATTCAAGGTACATCCAGAATTCTGTTGGATTGATGGTGCTTCTGCGGGTGACTATTTTATTCTGTCTAGCTTTGTTTGTGTGTTTTGCAATTGAGTGTTTCTTTTGCCAGCGTAGCTCAAAATTGCACATATAATGGTCTGACCATATGCATTTTTCCCAGTTTCCTATGCAGTATTGGATCTTGGGTTCGGGGAGGTCTTTGTGTGAAAAAGTTACGATGTCTAATTGGTGTCCCTTTTCATGTGTTACCTCTTTGTTTGGTATAATGAAGCCTAGGGTAGTTAGGAAGTGTCAGTTTCAATCACTTCCGGTTTTTTCACTTGTTCTAAGTGTACATTTATGTCACCCAGCAACATGTTATACGGTCCTTTTATGGTGTTGACCGAGAGGAATTCAAAGAATTCTTCTTTTGCACTTGTCCATTTTTTAGGGGGGATGTAGAATAGTGTTACAATTAATGCTGGCTCCATCCTCTTCCAATTCGGTGTTAGTGATCTTACACTTAAGGGTTTTCAGTTCTTCTGTAATTTTAAAATCTATTCTAGTAAAGTCGAAGAAGTTTTTGACGATTATTGCTAGACCTCCTTCTTTTTTCCAGATTCTAGTTAGTGGAACGATTTTGTAGCCCTGCGATAGCATTTCCTTTATTATGACATCTGTATCCGAGACCATCCATGTTTCAGTTAGGAATAAGAGGTCAGGGTTCTTATGTTCGATCCAATCGTGCATGACTTGTGTCTTGTTTCTCACCGACCAGGCGTTCAGGTAGTATCCATTGAAGTTCCTATGTTGTGTGGGAATGGGGGTTTCGGTGTACTTCAGGTTTTTTAAGTTACTTCTGTTTTTGATTTTGTTTCTGTGTTGTTTGGAGGGTTTGTGGGTGAAGTTTGCTATGGGAATTTGTAATGGGCCAAGTTCTGAACAGTTATATAGGAATTAAGGAGAGGCAGTTGGATTGTTCAACTTGGGTGGCCTATGCCAAGAGATATGGACTGGTATTGGTTCTGGGAGCTTTACATCGTTACACCAGCTTCTGTAGCAGATTAAGTAGATTATGCACAATATAATCTGTATATTGTTTGCTGTCTTCATTTTGGCTGAGTTCATAGATAATTAAGTGGTAAGGTGAGGGGTATTGATATAACAGATCTGGTTGGTTTTTTGTCCAGTAGAGGCCTTTAGGTATCAGATGTTCCCAGCCCTAGGGGTATTATATCTTTCAGTGATTGTTTGCATATATCATTTGGGGTACAAACACGTATAGTAGAATTAACATGCAATCTGTTCTACTTGTTTGCATTAGCTGTGTGAGGTACAATTTAGTATCGCACGATTTGCGGCACATATAAGTATAGCACCTTTTGCAGCGCATATAGGTATAGCACATGTAAGTATAGCACAATTTATGGCACTATTTGCTGCACATATAAGGACCAGCGAAAGGAGAAAGACATCTCCAGCACTCACATGCTAAGGTGAAGGTCTAATAACCTCCACCTGCACACCATCATCGAATCCCTCCTGTGTGCACCCACCAACCAAATCAAAAAATAAGGTGATATAAGGTGAAATTCAACAGTGATAATAATAAATCACATATTCACAGTGCTGAAACAGAGAAAAATACTTTGAAGGTCCCTCCACCTGACTCCCAGAATCAAAAAGGGAAAACTTAGCTTGCAGGCATGGTCTGTAGATGAAAAACAAAGGCAAGGAAACACTGTAAACTGCCAAGTCAGATGAAATTCAGGAGTAGGTTCAACCATCCCTCTAGGTCCCTCTAGGTCCCTTCCTCAGGAACCTGCAATTTTAGGCGGACAGCACTTATTCAGCCATGAGCGGCAAATAAAGCAAACAAGCCAGCCTGGAGAGAATTTTCTCTGTTTCAGCACTGTGAATATGTGATTTATTATTATCACTGTTGAATTTCACCTTATTTTTTGATTTGGTTGGTGGGTGCACATAGGAGGGATTCGATGATGGTGTGCAGGTGGAGGTTATTAGACCTTCAACTTAGCATGTAAGTGCTGGAGATGCATCTCCTTTCGCTGGTCCTTCACACTGAGATTCCCTCCTTTTTTCAATTATATTATTTATATGGCATATGATTGGTAGTCCAGTGCTCAAGACAGAAGTTAGTTACTTTGAAGGTCCATCAGACCTTTTTTGCTGCTGTTTGTGGTTTCTATTTAGTATCGTGTGCAGCTTTTTGCTTAGTGGAGTTAGTTTTGGTCATAATCTAAGGCATCTAAAAACTGCTTAGATTTTTTGGAATCAGCTTCAAGTAGAATAGAAAGAGACTGAAACATTTCCTTCAAAAATCTCGAAAAGGATGTGTCAAATTTGAAAGTAGACTCCTGAAAAGATGGTAAATGAGAATCCTCATCTGAAGAAACCTCATCATCAGATAAAAGAGGTTCTTGATCAAAATCACCCCAGAGATCTGAATCTCGGGTTGGTGGAGGTCAGTGCCGAGAACTGGGTGTCGAGATCTGGTGATGTTTCATTTTTGTTAATGCCTTGCCTGATTTGACTGACACCGTCTCAGGAGATGTCTAAGAAGATCGGTGCCGGATCGTCTCCGATACCGGTTCTGTATCCAGAGGAGTTGACACCAATGCAGACTCTTGTAAAGTCGGTGCCGTTGTCAAAGGCTCAGACGTGACTGGCACTAGAGGAGCCGGTTTCATCATGACAGGAAGAAGTAGTTGTAACTGTTCCCGAAACTCCATATGCAGCAATTCTTGAATCTGATGCTTAATGGAATGCACTGGTACTGCTGGCATTTTTGCCGATACCTTCAGTGTGGCTCTGCGCTCCAGCGATGAGGAGGCCGATGTCGAGGCACTCCCGAAACTGGAGCAGAGCATTTTTTGGATCTCCTCGAGGTCAACAGGACTTGGCTCACTGCCAGTTTGACCTGAGGCCCAGAGGAGGTGAGGGAAGGCTTCTTAGACGGCTTACCCACCGCGAGTTGTGACACTGGAGCTGATGTTGGAGGGTCTACTCTCTATGTCGTCTTGGTTGGTGTGGTCTTGGGTGGCATGGACAGTGCAGATGGAGTCGGAGATGAGCTGGGTTCTGTGTCCACTGCGGCGTCAAATAGTTGTCTTTGTTGAAGCAGCCGGTTTTTGAGGGTGTGCTTCTGAAGGGATGAGCAGCGTGAGCAAGAGTCGGCACAGTGCTCGGATCGCAGACACTGCAAACACTAATGGTGAGGGTCGGTTAACGAAATGGCCCAAGCACAGCAACTGCACTTTTTGAAACCAGTCAACGGGCATGACATGGACGGGAAGACAGCTGTTGATAAATCGAACTCTATGGTTAGAAAGGTCCATAAGCCTGCAACAGAAAAAAAAAACCAAAAAAAACCCTATACGTTTGTTTTTTTTTAAAAAAAAGAAAAACAACGACAAAGAAATTAAGGGAAAAAAAAAATTACAAACCACAAGAGCGGGAAAGCAAGCAAAGAGAAAAAAGTTCAACCGAAGCTGAAGCGCATGTTACTAACTCCGCCAAAACTAGAAAACTGAGGAACTGCACACCCTATGTCGGGCGGGAAGGCACTCGCGCATGCGCGGTTTGGGCTATCGCAAACTTTCTAAGATCTTAAAGTGGCGATGCACTTTTAAAGTGGTGCGTACCGGGGCTCCGTCGGTGACATCACCCATATGTGAGAATATCTGCCTGCTTGTCCTAGGATAACATAAATAAACATCAAATAATTGTTAAAAGAACATCTAATTATCATAAATCCCAGGAGGAGTAAATTGCTGGAATGTTAATCCAGTTACAACTGGATCAGAACTTACTATTTTGTATTCTTCTGAAGGTCACTAGCTCAATGCTAAGAACTTCTGAAGGAAATAGTATTTAATGGCATATATGAGACAGTTAATATTTATTTCTAATTACAGTTCTTCAGGGATAGGTATGTTTTGCTAAAGCTCAGATTAAGGCTCTTTGTTTTATGTCAGGTCTACTAACACTCAGGCATCACTTGCTAGAAATTGACCATTCTTTTGGTCACTACAGTTACATATTTGTTACACTTCAGAATTAACTAAACTCAGATATGTTGAAAGATATGATCATTGTGCTTACACTCAAGAGTAGATTCCACTATCGATTCAAACACTGGTCAGCCAATGCTCTGGCGATAGCACTCTGTGCTTACAAGCAAGAGGCCTGCGTCCAAATTCTCAGTTCAGGCTCCTGCTCTCCACACTGACCAGGCTTAGGATTGCTGCTTTAGTGGTACACTGAGCCTTAGGGGGAAGGCTGAACAAAGCACTGTTCTTACAGTGACACTTTGTGGTCAGTCAAACAGCAGCACTGGAAGCAGCAAACAGCAAAGAATAAAATACATGTTCACTCAAACCACAAAAGCAAGACAAGTAGTTCTCTGCTTTCTAACCAAAGTGTTTAGTAATGTTAACAGGCCTTGTAGGTTACACTTCTTCCTTTGAGGAGATGACAGAAAACAGCTGTCATACTGAAAGTTATAACATTTTTCTCAGAAGAAAAACTTATCTACAATATATCAGCTATATAATAATAATCAATAAATGCCTAAATCCACTTTGAGAGCACGAATCAAAGAATTAAAAGAAAATCCCCATTCAGCAACTCAAGGCAAAACATTTCTACACAGACCAAAAAGAAAAGATGGTTAAGATTTATTAAATTAACATAATAAATCAACACATAAGGGCAGCTCTTTCCAAGTTCTGAAGATATATTTGTTCACTGTCAAAAATTTAAAAGTTAAAACAGGTCAGCTTAGATCACAATATTTTGTGATTTTTATTTTGCAATATTGACTTCAAAATGCATTTCAATAACAATTTCAATGCAATTTAAATTTGAAATATGTTAAAACACCTTCAAAAGGAGACACTTTATTTCTCCGCAAACCAGAAGTTCACTCAAGTCATGAGAATGATTATTCCTTGCCTATAAAAATCTTCAGTCTTCTTCAAACTCTTAGAAGCTGTAATCACACAACAGATTCCTATCAGGCTCCCCAAAAGTTTCAGAAAGCAGGCATGAAGGGGTAAATAAAATCAATCCCTAATACCAGTGAAGACATTAATAGTGTTTGTTTTCTGATATTATATTGCTCTTTCTTATTGTATTTTAATATATTGTACATCACTTTGTGATTCTAAAAGATTCATAAATGTAGTAAATGAAATGAGAAATCTAAGAGAAGTTGTTTGATACCCAGTGAACTAATAGCATTTTGGAACTTCAAGTCCAGGGAAATTACCGATAGCTCATAAGCTCACTGTGCTATATGTGTAAAATGCTTTTCTGAAATTATCAGACACACAAGGATCACTAGCATCTCAAAACATTCTCAGCATTTATATGTACTGAGGTCTGTCTTTCCTTGCTTCTGAACTCAGTCAAAGAGCTCAATGTATTTCTCCCTCTTCAAGTATCTGCTGTTCAGTGATGTGGAACATTCTGGGACCCTCTAGTTTTTAAGAACCAGGGATCTCTCAAACATCTATCTTGGATCTCCAACATAGGATTGTGTTTGCTCCACTGGCCTCACCTTACTAAGAATAAGGGTCTCAAACTAGTCAGATTTTCAAGATTATCTATGAAGAACATATGAGATTTTTTTTTCCAGGATACACCCATTAAATATGCAATAAAGATTTGTATGCTCACTGACTCCAAAGTATGCAAATCACACTTTTGTATATTCATTGGGGATATCTTGAAAATTTGACTGGTTTGTGACCCTCAAGAACATAGAAGGTCTGTTTTACTCTTAATCATTAATGTGTATTTGGAATTGGATATTTTGAAGCATATGAAATTGACTAACAGTGGGATGTCAGACACATTTTTTGTTGTTGTTGATATAGACCAGTGTAGCCAGGAGATTAGCCAAACAAAAGCTTGAAGGTGAGACATCAACCTATCCATTCTGTCCCTGGTTTGGAACATTTTGCTGGTCTCAATATTTAACCACACCTTCTAGGTACTCGAGCAACCAGGAAGGCATAAGATAAGTGGATTTCTGATTTTAGGATACATTTTTTTTACATAGAAAGAATAAAAATAAACAGAAAAATACATGGGTAATCTTTGAGAACTGGGACAGATAGACACTGATTTTATTATTGCCAGTATGTCTCATAAATATGAAAATCCAATTGCTTCTCTCCTATACTTGTTTTAAGGAACAGGGGCAATATGGAAATTGCAAATTTATCCTTGACTCATTCAGCCAGACCATCTTTTCTGGTCACAGTGCCAAGGGCTTTGCCTTATATTCAGGAGCAACTGGTGGGTGAGCAGTATTTACACTTAAAAGTTTGTTTCTACTGTTAACAGAACAGTTATTTTATATGATCAGGCTTTATTAGATTTTCTGTTTGAGACATGAATGATGGAGACAGAGGGAGCATTTTATTGCTGCTGTGTTGAAAGGTGCTGTAAATATTTGTAGGTGGAAACTATTGGTTTATCAGCTAGTCCTATTATTGATGCACTGTAATTCTTTGGCATTAGAATCTGAATCTGGTAACTCATGAGTTATTCATTGAACTGGATCTGAAAATGACCAATTGTTTTAGGAAACCTCAACATTCACATGGATGAAGTGTCTCAGACAACAATGAAAAATTCTAACCTGATTGTTGTTGATCTGGATAAGGGACTATTAAACCCATTTTCAATGCATATTAAGGATCACACATCCTAGCAAAATATTAATGACTTAAAGGATCTTTCTACTATTTGAACTAGTCACTTTTATTGGCATTCAGAAAAGCAAAGTTACCTGTCAAAGCAGTGATTCTGGACACTTCAAACTTTTTGGACCAGAGGCCATATTGACACAGATTCCAGTAGAGGCTGAGACACTTCCTTGGAGAGCTGTTGTTTCTTAGAACTTCATGGTATTCTACTGGAAACTATCTCAGTCTGATAGTTTATATAAAACTGATCCTCTGGAAGAAGTTACTGTATAAGCGTCTGTGTGTTTGTTTGTAAGGTCAGGGGATAATACCCAGGAGTTGCGCAGGTTTAATGTCATTCACTGAACAGTCTTGGCAGAAAGTGGAGACAGAGCTTAGCGCTCATTGGTTTGAGAGGTTCTAAGATTTTAGTCACACAATTGATAGAGTGAAGTGATTTACTAACCATATCCTTGTGACAAATAATTCTGCAACTGAACTTTTGTTTTTTGCTCACAGTCTTTTTTATACAAAAAAGAGAGATCAAGACCATCCTTTCTCTTCTTTTGAATATCTCTAAAAATTACAAGGGTCACTATACATTTGTGAAGGATAAGAATCATCTATATAAGAACAGCCTGAATTTTTAGATAGTTTTGAATTATTAAACCCATATCAAAATGAGAAATTTGCTTCTTAACTGATATGGGTACTTGTCAAATAGATCTATGTGATGCATGAATTTTTAAGCACCTTCCTAGGTCAGCAATTGAATATTTAACCCTCTTAGGACTCCTTTTACAAATCCGCGCTAGCGGTTTAACGCGCGTAATAACGTGTGCTAAACTGCCGGCCGCAGTAGCCGCTATCGCCTCCTCTTGAGCAGGCAGTAGTTTTTCGACCAGCGCAAGGATTAGCGTGTGATGAAAAGTCACGCACATTAAACCCACGGCCTTCGTAAAAGGAACCCTTAGTAAAAGATAAATTAGTTCTTACATACTAGACTTCTTAAATCCCTCCAGACCTGTTCTGATACTTGGACTTGTGCTACCCTACCAAGAAGGCTTTAATGTTATCTACTAAGAACCCTGTGCGAACCTCTGACCAGTCTATCGTATTAAAAAAAAGAGAAAAGACAATTAAAAGGGGGAAAAACCCCCCCAGCTCACCCAGAACTAAAGAATCACTAATGAAGGACAAAGCCTCCAGTCTAAAGATAGAAGAGGATTAACCAAATAGCCAAACATCAAAATCTTTATGTTTCAAGGAGATAAAAAACAGACATGCTAAGAACCATAGATGGGTTCCAGATTGGTCTAGAGGGACTCAAGGAAAGAAAATTAACTGGTAAGAACTAATTTACCCTTCCTTATTATCTCACCAGACCAGTTCAGAAACTTGGGATGTACCAAAGTATTTACTGAAAATGGGGCACTGAAATCTCTGCTGTTAAACACTCTGGCTCCAACAGCCACATTACTTACAGCTTCAACATCCAATCTGTAGCAATAGATAAAAGAATACATAGATTTCCAGGTTGATGTTTTGCAAATTTCATAAGAAAGAACTAAGAAAAGTTCTTCACCCAAGAAGCAGACTGACCCTTTGTAGACTGAGCTTTAAAAACTTCTAGAACTGGATGACCAGAGAATATACACAAAAGCAATAGCTTCTTTAACCCACTGAGCGATTGTTGCTTTGATACTGCTGCCTCTCTATGGGCCCACCAAAATAAAAAGAATAAAGAACTAATTTGATATTCATATTGCCTCCAAATTCTTCAGGTACTTGAACATATGTTCCACATCCAATTTGTGGAAGACAACTGCAGTATCCTCATTTTTAAGATCCTGAAAAACAGGTAGAGATAGTTTGATTAGATGAAAGAAGGACAGAACTTTAGGAAAGAAGAAGGGAGCCCATCAAATCACAATCTTTTTCTTGCTAAAGGTCAAAAAGGGTCCTCTACAGGATAAGGTCTGTAATTTTGAAATTCACCTACCAAACACATAGCCAAAAGAAAAACTGTTTTAAGGGTGATATCTTTTTAGGTTCAAAAGGAGACTGAATTAAAATAGACAAAAACAAGTTTAAATGATGCAGCGATAAAAAAATGTACCATATCTAAATATGAAGCCAAATTCTTTCCCCTCATTAAACCTCTAAAACAGAACAAAGCAGCCAGTTGTATTTCCAATGAGACAAACACCAATCTCATGTCCAAACCATCTTACAACAAATCCAAAATATCTGGACCAACGAAAACAGTGGAAACACACTTATCTTCATACCCTCCTATGGTAATTTTCTAGAATGTAACAAGGTACCTATCACCCTCTCAAGAGCCAAGCCGTAAAACAAAACAGATGTGTCTGGAATCTTGCCAATGATCTGATAGTTGGCAGGATTTCATTCCATAATCTGAGTAAGAAGTGAGCATGAAACTTGCATCCATTATCACAATGATCCATTTTCAGGTTTCCAAACTCTTTCCCAGTCAAGACTCTGATGTCTGGTGCCAGTGGTAGTACAAAGTAGAACTCTTGACTCTTGTGGAGACTATTAAGATAGAAGCACTATCTCTGTAAAGGTCTCATGTGCATCCTGGCTTTCAAAAACTTCAAGATTGCAGTCACTGATCCCAACACTTGAGGGTAGTGCCAAACCAATGGTTGGCAAAGAGTGAGGTTTCAGATCTGAGATTGTAACTTTCCCTTCTTATTGCAGGAAAGGACACTTTCCCCTTGGAGAATGTTGAACTTTGCTCCCATATATCCCAATGTTTAGGATCAAGCAAGGATGTTCTTGGAGAACTTTTCTAAGAAACACACTACTCACTATGAGATTGATTCACTTTATTGGAACAAATGTACTCTTACAAATCAGTTATCTAAACCAGGCCTTCTCAACCCTAAACTCAGGATATACCAAGTCCCATCGAGTTTTCTGGATATCTATAATTAATATGCATAATATAGATTTGCATACCAAAGAGAAAATGCACATCAGTCTCATGCTTCTCCATTGTGAATATCCTGAAAACCCAATGGCACTTGGTGTGTCCCAATGACTGGGTTGAGAAACCATGATCTAAACAGGGGTGGACAAAAGTTCCTTCTTTGCATAAGGCACTGTCACAAGGAAGGATTTGGTTCTTACCTCGATAATCCTCTTTCCTTACAAATGGGTTGGGTACCCCAACTCATGAGTTAGATTGTACAAGGCATCAATTATTTTTCTCAGCTCTATCTCCTTGCTTCCCTGGGCAGTGCCCTCTTTCTTCAGTTCTTAACAAAGCAAGTGATAACTCCAGACAGACCCTTCTGAAGTCCCTCTTGCAAAAAATTCAAGACTACCGAAATCAGAGCTCATAAGGGCACATCATCTACAGCACACCAGTGCTGAAAGGACTTCCAAGCCTTGGCATAGGCTGCTACCATCAACAGCTTCTTAGCTCTAAGCAGAGTGGAAACAACCACGTCTGAGTAACCCTTGCTCTTCAGGGCTGCCCATTCAAGAGTCAGGCCATAAGCTCAAGTGTTCCAGATTCTCCATAAGGACTAGTCCCTGAGAGAAGATCCATTTGGACTAGAAGTCTGAAGCATTCATCCCTTTGGAGGTGAACTAGGTCCACATATTATGGTCAGCGAGGTCAATCAGACTCCATTAGGATTACCAATTCCGGATGACTCACAATCCAGTGAATGACTTGACCTAGCATGGGTCACAGGGGATATACATGTAAGAGCCCCTTCTCTGGCCACATTTGGACTAATGCGTTCATCCCTGAGCTTCCAAGCTCGTATTTTCAGCTATAAAAGTGATCTAAATACTACAAACTATAAATTAACAATGCAAAAAAAAGGAATACTACTCTAAATGTATCAGTAAGGCTAAAAATACCATTGCAATTTACTCTTTTGTCAAATCCTTCGCATCTAAACATAACAAGACAGGAAAAAGTGCAAAAGTGGCATTGTGAGACTCACATGTGAAGGGGAGGCATATGTAGAAGCTGACAGAAAAAGTCCAAATTGCTTAACAAATATTTCTGTTCTGTGTTCACGGCTGAAGCGCCAGGAGCGGGACTGCAGAAGACAAACATGAATAGGGATGGAAGAGTAATAGACCCTGATCAATTTTCAGAGGGTCGTGTTTATGAGGAGCTAGCTAAAATAAAGGTAGACAAAGTGATGGGGCTGGATGGTATACATCCAAGGGTGCTGAAGGAACTTAGGGAAGTTCTTGTAGCTCTGCTGACTGACCTTTTCAATGAGTCTCTAGAGTGGTACCGGAGGACTGGAGAAGGGTGGATGTGGTCCCTCTCCACAAAAGTGGAAGTAAGGAAGAAGAATGGAATTACAGGCCAGTAAGTCTGACTTCTGTGGTAAGAAAATTAATGGAAACACTTTTAAAACAAAGACTGGTCAAGTTTCTGGAATCCTATGGATTACAGGACTGGAGGCAACATGGATTCACCAGAGGTAGGTCTTGTCAGACATACCTGATCAATTTCTTTGACTGGGTGACCAAAGAATTGGATAGAGGATGTGCGCAAGATGTGGAGTATTTAGATTTTAGCAAAGCCTTTGACAGTGTTCCACACAGACATCTAATAAATAAACTGAGAACCTTGGAATGGGTCCCAAAGTGATGGGCTGGGTCAAGAACTGATTGAGTGGAAGGCGACAGAGGGTAGTGATCAATGGAGATCGCTCTGAGGAAAGGGATGTTACCAGTGGTGTGTCTCAAGGTTCTGTTCTTGGGCCTGTTCTTTTAAACATTTTTATAAATGATATTGCTGAAGAGTTGTCGGGTAAGATTTGCCTCTTTGCGGATGATACCAAAATCTGCAATAGAGTAGACACGCCGGATGGTGTGAATAACATGAAGAAAGACCTGGCGAAGCTTGAAGAATGGTCTGAAATTTGGCAGTTAAAATTTAATGCTAAGAAATGCAAGGTCATGCATTTGGACTGCAAAAACCAGAGGGAACGATACAGTTTAGGGTGTGAAGAACTTATGTGCACGACGGAAGAGTGGGACTTGGATGTGATTGTATGTGATGATCTTAAGGTGTCCAAACAGGTTGAAAAAGTGACAGCAAAAGCTAGAAGGATGCTAGGTTGCATAGGGAGAGGTATGACCAGTAGGAAAAAGGAGGTATTGATGCCTCCTGTATAAGACTCTGGTGAAACCTTTGTTAGAATATTGTGTACAATTCTGGAGGCCGCACTTTCAAAAAGATATAAAAAGGATGGAGTTGGTCCAGAGGAAGGCTACTAAAATGGTGTGTTGTCTTCATAATAAGGCATATGGGGACAGACTTTAAAGATCTCAATCTGTATACTTTGGAGGAAAGGCAGGAGAGGGAAGATATGATAGAGTCGTTTAAATACCTACATAATATAAATGTGCATGAGTCTCTTTCATTTGAAAGGAAACTGCAATGAGAGGGCATAGAATGAAGTTAAGAGGTGATAGGTTCCGGAGTAATCTGAGGAAATACTTTTTTAACGGAAAGGGTGGTAGATGCGAGGAACAGTCTCCTGGAAGAGGTGGTGGAAACAGAGACTGTGCCTGAATTCAAGAGGGCCTGGGATAGGCTCTCAGAGAGCGAAAGAGATAATGGTTACAATGGATGGGCACACTAGATGGGCCATTTGGCCTTTATCTGCCATCATGTTTCTATATTTCTAGGACAATCACCCACAGCACAGGACCTTGCCTCTTATTTTTTCAACAAAGTACAGAAGATTAGGGACACCCTTCCCCAGAAAACTCAACCATGTCATATCCACTCACCAACTTATACGAATGATCCAGCTAACATGAATGATTCACCAAACTTACCTTTTTCAAAATGTTCAAGCTTTATCTTACTGACCCTTTCAGACATTCTAAGATGCCTAAACACATTGAACATAAAAGGGACAAACTCAGAAATTATCCCACCTTTCATTTTAAAATGTTTCTTCCCCCATCTTTACCCCACACATTTTTGATTTTGTCAAAACTAGCTTAACCACCAGAACACTACCTAAATCCTGTAAAGAATCCATTATCTATCCTAAGATTAAAAATTCTAAAATTAATACCTTAGAAATGTCAAATTATCAGCCAATTGCAAATATTCCATTTCTTGCAAAACTTACTGAGAAAATGGTCTTTCATCAAATTTCAGACTACATCAAAAAAAACCAACGCATTACATCCCAATAAGACAGGCTTCCGTCAACATCATTCACCTGAACTCTCTTTGATAGGACTGACTACTAACATCCTCTATCATCTAGACCAGTGGTTCCCAACCCCTGTCCTGGGGGACTCCCAGCCAGTCGGGTTTTCAAGATATCCCTAATGAATATGCATGAGAGAGATTTGCTTATAATGGAAGCGACAGGTATGCAAATCTCTCTCATGCATATTCATTAGGGATATCTTGAAAACCCAACTGGCTGGGGGTCCCCCAGGACAAGGTTTGGAAACCACTGATCTAGACTATCACAAATCTGTTCTCATTTCACTTGACTTATCCTCAGCATTCGATACCATTTACCATAAGCTCCTTCTGCAACGCCTTCTAGATGTTGGACTTTCAGGGCAGATCATGGACTGGTTCACCTCCTATTTTACTTACCAGATATCAAAAGTAATCTTCAACACCACTGCTTCCAAAAACTTTCCAAATATATACGGTATCCTTCAAGGCTCTATTTTATCACCGTTACTATTCAACATCTTTCTGGCCCCTCTTCTTACCCTAGGTCAGTCCATCGGTTTTACCATATACGCTTATGCGGACGATATTCAAATAATACATCCTATTAATCTAAATAATCAAGTTTTAAGTTTTATTAAAATTTGATGTACACAAAATATCAAATATTTCAATGCGTTTTACAAATTAAAAAAGGGGACAAACAATAAGATACAATAAATATATAGATACAAATTTATTACCAATACAAAAGGAAAGGGGGATGAACTAAAATCATTAAAAAAAGAGGAGAAACATTTATGGGTAACATCAGGAGGGGGATGACAAATGAAGATAAAGAAGAAAAGAGGAGGGCGAAAGAAATTAGAAAAAATTAGAAACAGGCTAAACACTACCATGCTATCCCTCAACATTAATAAATCAAAAATGGTGATTTTTCCTATCAAAGAAAGCCAATCACTTCTCAATCCCATTAAACTCAATTCCACTCCTATTCAGATTGTTTCTACCCTAAAATTACTTGGAATTATTCCCAACAGTAAATTCAATTACCATCAAATCAATTCTGTAGTGCAAAAATGCTTTTACCGACTAAGTATGATCCACTTTCTTTCCAAAGTTCTAGACCCATCATCCTCCTGTATCAACTATTATAATGCCTTATATAAAGGCATTACCCAAAAAGAAATCCGATGCCTGCAGATTATGCAGAATACATCTGTTAAAATTAAATCCCATGCAAGAAAGTTCGATCATGTTTCACCTGTATTAATCAAAGTACAATGGCTGCCTAGAAAACATAAAATTACTTATAAAATTCTCTAACATTTAAAACCAGATCCAGTAATCAACCAGAATTCATTAATAGACTTCTTATTCCCTACTCCTCTGCAGACCCCTTAAAACCCTTCATTTCGTTACATATCTTCTCAATATTCCATCTCTAAAATACCATGCGATCGAATATTTTTTTCGGTTACTGTACTCTCCCTCTGGAACTCCATACCAACCTACCTAAGAGAAGAATCAAACAAATTATTTCAAATCCAAATCAAAAACTTTTTTGTTTAAAAACACCTTTGAATTGCATGTCCTTATAAGGACAGCCTGACATTCCTCATGCAAGATTATCCCCGTACCTTTTCCTTGTCCTTTCCATGTTCCTTTTCTTTTAATTTTGTAGTTCTACCCCACTTTCCTTTAAGTTTGTCTGCCCATCTGTTTGTCACACTAATATTCCCAAGTTATGTTTATATTTATTAATCTAATTGTTTTAATTTACTATTTAAATGTCATTTATAGTCACCTTTTATTGATGGACACCTGCTAGAAGCCTGATTAGGCGGTATAATAAATTTTTTAATAAACTTCAAATTTGATCTTTCTTTGTGTTTACTGCCGAGGCCATCAGATCCACCTGTGGAAGCCCCCACCACAGAACTATGGAGGTGAACACTGAAGCTAAATCCCCCAGGTCGGGAGTCTGCAAATTAGCTTCTGGGGAAGAGTGTGGCGCAGTGGTTAAAGCTATAGCCTCAGCACTGTGAGGAGGTGGGTTCAAACCTACGCTGCTCCTTATGACCCTGGGCAAGTCACTTAATCCCCCCATTGCCCCAGGTACATTAGATAGATTGTGAGCCCACTGGGCCAGACAGGGAAAATGCTTGAGTACCTGAATAAATTCATGTAAACTGTTCTGAGCTCTTTTAGGAGAACGGTATAGAAAACTGAATAAAATAAAAAGGACTTGAGCAGATGACACTAAACAGTTCAAAGTTGTTAAAACGCATGCAGATTGTGAAAAATTACAGGCAGACCTAAGGAAATTGGAAGACTGGGCTTCCAAGTGGCAGATGAAATTTAATGTGGACAAATGCAAAGTGATGCACATTGGGAAGAATAACCCGAATCACAGTTACTGGATGCTGGGGTCCACCTTGGGGGTTAGACAATACGATAAAACCTTCCACTCAATGTGCGGCAGCAGCCAATAAAGCAAACAGGATGCTAAGAATTATTTTTTAAATGGATGGTTAACAAGACTAAGAATGTTATAATGCCCCTATATCGCTCCATGGTCGAACTCATCTGGAGTACTGTGTTCATTTATGGTCTCCTTATCTCAAGAAAGATATAGCAGCGCTAGAAAAGGTTCAAAGAAGAGAGACCAAGATGATAAAGGGGATGGAACTCCTGTATGAGGAAAGACTAAAAAGTTAGGGCTCTTCAGCTTGGAAAAGAGATGGCTGAGGGGCGATATGATTGAAGTCTACAAAATACGGAGTAGAATAGAACAAGTGGGTCGATTTTTCACTCCATCAAAAATAACTAGGGGGACACTCAATGAAGTTACAGGGAAATATTTTTAAAACCAATAGGAGGAAATTTTTTTTCACGCAGAATAATTAAGCTCTGGAACGTGTTGCCAGAGATTGTGGTAACAGCGGATAGCGTAGCTGGTTTTAAGAAAGGTTTGGACAATTTCCTGGAGAAAAAGTCCATAGTCTTTTTGAGAAAGACATGGGGGAAGCCACTGCTTGCTCTGGATTGGTAGAATGGAATGTTGCTACTCCTTGGGTTTGGTTTTAGCCAGGTATTAGTGACCTGGCTTGCCCACTGTGAGAATGAGCAACTGGGCTCGATGGACCATTGGTCTGACCCAGTAAGGCTATTCTTATGTTCTTAGGTGTAATAGGGCACTTCTGTTGACATAGGCCACTGTTGTCACACTGTGAGAAGGTTGACTGCCTTGCCTTTTGCTGAGTCATTGTCCAACGACCCTGAACTGGGTAAATGTTCCCCTCCAACTGTAAAGGCTGGCTTTGGTCATTAGAATCTCCTAAGAGGAAATTTGGAGAGGCAGACTGCTGCTTGTTTTTAATAATCAGGGAAGCGATTGCTGATGTGAGTGTCTGAGGAAACCATTAAGAGAGAAGAGAGTTTTGGAAAGGTCTCATGTGCACTCTGGCCCAAAGGACCATGGCTGCTGCCATCAACCTTAGGACATGCAAATAATACCATGTTGTAGGAGTCAGACTCTGTAGCAGGTCAAAAATATGCTTCCGGAGCTTCAGTCTGCATAACTCTGGAAGAAGGATCTGGTCCAAGGCCATGTCAAACAAAACTCCCAGGTATTCCAGGCGCTAGATCAGCTCCAGCTGGCTCTTCCTGAAGTTGATGATCCATCCCAAGTCCTAGAGGAGTTGAACCACTCTCAAAACTGCCAGATCACCTTCTCCCTTGGATGGGGCTCTGATTACTCAATCGTATAAATATGGGTGTACCTAGATCCCTGCCTTGAGGAAGTGTGTGGCAACCACAACCAACACCTTGGTAAAAATGTGAAGTGCCTTTGCGAGGCCAATCGGGAGTGTTGAAGACTGGAAATGCTGCTCCAGCACATAGTAGCATAGTAAATGATTGCAGATAAAGACCTGAACGGTCCATCCTGTCTGCCCATTAGTTATTCTTATTAAAAATACACAATTAAATTAACTTGTCTCTTCTTTGAAACCCCAAATATGTCCTGAGGGCCAGAAAAATGAGAATGTGGAGATAGGCCTCAGTCAACTCGAAGGAGACAATAAAACTCCCCCAGCACCACTGCCGCTATGACCGAATGAATGATCTCCATGAGGAAATGCAGCACTTTCAGTGCAGCATTGACTGATCTGAGGACCAGAATTGGCCTCCAGTTGTCTGAGCCTTTCTTTGGCACAATGAAGTATATGGAGTATCTGCCCGAGCCTGATTCTTTGTCTGGTACCGGCTCTATAGCATGAAGATCCAGTAGCCTTTGTACCATTGCCTGGACACTGAGGGTTCTCTCAAGTTGGCCAGCGAATCTACAAAGAGGTCTGGAAGAGAGGCACAAAACTCAATTTTGTAACCTTCTCAATCAACTTCTAGGACCCAACAGTCTGTGCCTATCTGAGCCCAAACCAACAGCCTGCCCCTACCTTGGGGAGAGGGCTTGGTTCTTGTTCTGGCATCATTGTGCTTTCTTAGTGGTTGGGGGAGGGACGAGAGCCACAGGCTTGCTGTCTCCTGCCCCCGCTGAACCTCTACTGTGACCCCTGAAAGGATCTTTGTCGCTTTGCCTCCTACAAAAGGATGGAATCTTTGAGAGCCTCAAAAATTCACATTCTGGGACCCCCAAACTTCCAGGGTCTGCTGTCCAGCAGCACCTTAGGGTGATGGTCCGTAATGCTGGCCATAAAGTCATCCAGACCCTTGCCAAATAGTATCTGCTCTTAAAAGGGAAACCTGTTCAGTGTGGCTTTAGAGGCTGAATCTCCTGCCCACTGTCTACTATTGCTACTATTCATTATTTCTATACCACTATCAGACATGCATAGTGTTGTACATTAGACACACATGAGACAGTCCCTGCTCGAAAGAGCTTACAATAAAATTATGACATATACAGGGGACAAAATAGTGAATCAATATAAGCTGCTCATGTAGGGAAATACAAAGGGATGAGACTACAGAGGGAATAATAAAACAAATATGATGCTTTACCAGCTGGTAGGATTAGGACTTAAGCACAGCTTTAAAAAAGTCAATTTTCAGCCTCTATTTGAATACCGCCAGAAATATAGCCCAATGAACCGAGTCAGGCAGGTTGTTTCAGGTATAAAGAGCAGCAAAGCAGAAGGGACAGTCAGGAATTGAGGGGTACAAACAAGAGACTTGACTGATGAATGGAGCTCCCTAGGTAGAGTATAGGGAGAGGGGAGAGATACTGAGGAGTCGCAGAATGAATACACTTTTAGGTCAGTACGAGGAGTTTGAACTGTATGCAGAAGCAGACAGGGAGCCAATAAAGCGACTTGAGGAGAGGGGTAACGGGAGCATGACGACAATGGTAGAATACGAGGTGTGCAGCAGCATTCTGAACAGATTAAAAGGGAGATTTATGGCTAAGAAGAAAACCCACAAGAATCAAATTGTTTGATCCAGAGCATCTGCCAGGTGGATATAGCATAGGCTGACAACTTGCTCATAACTCTGATATCATTTAGAGCGTCTCTATGTAATTCACCCCAGATAGGAGCATTGGGGATCTTTGTTGTCCTCCAAGACCAGGACTAGAGACAAACCTAAGGCCAAAGCTTTAGATTGCCTCTTGAGAACCATGTCCACTTTAAGGTTTCAAGTAACCTTTAACATTACACCCCCTTCATTAGGCAAGGAGGTTTGTTTGGTGATTTGCACCACCAGCGAATCCCCCAACTGAACAAACAGCTGCTGGAAATCCACAGCCATTGGTTAAAAGCTTGGCCAGTGTCTTAGCCACTCACAGGGGCTCTTCTGGCCACTCCCAGTGGTCCATGACCAACTTTCTGATGTCCAGATGTGAGGGAAAGAATGCTGTTGGAGCAATTGAGCTGCTTATAATTGAGCACTGTGTTGAGGGGCTGGAGGAACTTTGAGCTTCAATTCCTGTAGTGAGTTAGAAATAATGCTTGAGGCTTTAAACAGCCAGCGCACTGTTGGGTCTTCCCCATGGACCAGGGCCACTACCAGTTCTTGACCACTGTACTCATGCAGAGAATCAGACTCTGCCAGAGAAACTGAATCCTGGGTTAATAGTAGCATGGAATCAGACTTTTCATACTCCCAGTCTATGTCAGACTGAACCTCCTGGTCCAGCTCTGTGTCCTCATCTGGTCAGGGAGCCTCCACCTCTATCGCACTGAACGCATTTGTGCTTGGCCAATGCACCTTCGGAGGGCTCAGGAAAAGGTCTCTTCACTTAGGAATGTGACTTCTGCAGATCCCCAGCCCTGGAGGACTCTGAGGAGGCTCCTCCCCCTCCCCATGCGATCCACCATACGCAGGACATAGCTGATCCTCAGCCAACCAGCCAGCAAAAACCTGGCATGATACAGAAGTAGAAAGGCCTGAGGTGTCCAACCCTGTTGACGTTAAGTAAAATCAAGGGGTTTTGAGGCAGATGGAGGCTTTAAAGAAAAAGATTGTTTAAGAACATAAGAATTGCCGCTGCTGGGTCAGACCAGTGGTCCTTCGTGCCCAGCAGTCCGCTCCCGCGGCGGCTCCAGGTCAAAGACCAGTGCTCTGAGACCAGCCCTACCTACATACGTTCCAGTTCAGCAAGAACTTGTCTAACTTTATTTTCCCCTATAACAGCCTCCGGAAGAGTGTTCCAGTTTCCACCACTCTCTGGGTTACAAAAATCTTCCTTACGTTTGTACGGAATCTATCCCCTTTTAACTTTACAGAGTGCCTATAGGCAATATTCTGACCTTTGCAAAACTATAATTCAGAATGAAGTGTTTATAGCATGTTGTTCAGTATTCTCTACAGAATTGTAAGGCTGAAGCAATCTATAGTGCCATTAGTCAGAGGGCTATTGTTTTAGTGCCCTAACTGGTCCTTCAGAGGCAGCCCATTTAACCCCACATTATCAAGAACCCTTTGTCTTGGTTTGAGAATGCAGAGATCCTGGCCAGCTGTACATGAGGACAGCCTATCCTTAACGTCCCCTGGTATTGACTAGGTTTGGTAAAAATGGTCTAGATGATATGTATACAAATCCTTGTTTTAGCAGAATTAAATATTATTTATTTTTTTACTCTTCAACTGTATAAGATCTACCAGTGCATTTCTAGAAACTGGTCTGAGTTTTATGATGGTCTTTGTGTCCCTAGATATCATTAGAGAATAGCTTGAAGGACAGGGTTTGTGGGTAAAGTATTGCCTCAGTTGAGGAACACATGCAGATACAGGCAAGGCAGTGCTTGGTAGGAACTTCCAGGTATCCATGGGGTTAACAGAGTAGATAGCAGGGGTACTGCTAACCAAGATGGCTGCCATCAGTCCTATCACACAAAAAACGGCCCGTACAAAAATTGATGGGAAAGGGGTTTTAGAGGAAGGGTACCTTTGCTTTGGCTGCTTAAACCTTTACATTTCATTTTTGGAGAACCCCCCTTCCATTTTCCCCATAGGCAATAACAGCCTTACTCATTGTGCCATGTAAAGCTTGCCTGCTTCTAGAACTGAGGAGAGTCAATATCACCATTTCTGAATATCCTTTCCGTGCTAAGGCTGTGCACTCAATAGCCACACCATAAGACCAAAGCACTCCATATTGTCTAATATTATGGGCTCCTACAACAGAATGATGTAGCGGTAGTCTGAGACAGCTATCCTGCTGCATGTGGACCATATACGAGTACCATAGACGACGCGGCCAATCTGGGGCTACAAGAACTACCAATCCCTGATGGGCTGCTATTCTGAGAATGACTGTCTATCATCGGCCATAGTGGGAACACATACAGCAATTTTCTTGCTGGCTAAGTCTGCACAAGAGCATCCATTCCAACATTTCCTGACTTGAATCTTCAACTAAAAAAACTGAGAGGATTCCTTGTTATCTGCCGACACCATGAAATCAAAAGTCAGGTGCCCCCAGTGTCTCACATGCAGTTGAACGCTCTTTGGGACAATACCCATTCCCGTAGATCCAAAGTCCATCTGCTGAGACAGTCGGCTTGGACATTGTCCACACCTATGTGTGCCGCTATCGCTTGCAGGTGGACTTCCGCCCACCAAAACAACAATTGGGCTTCTAGCTTCAGAAAAGAACTCTTGATCCCCCCTTGCCTGTTGACATGCACCACCACTGTAACAATGTCCGAGAATACTCCAACTGTTTTGCCTTTCAGCCATGTTTGGAAAAAGCAGAGAGCTAAGCAAATGGCTCACAATTCCAGTCTGTTGATGGACCATGTTCACTGTGATGGTAGCCATCTGCCTTGTATTGGGTGACCCTTGAAGTAACCACCCCAGCTGCAGAGACTGGCATCCGTCATTAGCATACCCTATGACTCTACGTGGATTACAACTCTGGCCAGAGTCACCATTTTAAGCTCTGTCATGCTTCCATTGTCCAGGCAAACACTTCTGGGGTAAGTCCAACTGAGGAGATCAACATGCCCAGGAGTGAACTCTGTAGGGGTTGCAGGTGCACTCTTGCCCATAGAAACTGGGGAAAACAGTCGCTCAAAAGAGCATGGTTCGGGACAAGGTATCTTTAAAATATATAATTATAGAAGGGAAGACAGGGCATCCTGATAGTGAGATTGCAATACAGGCCACAGTTTACCAGGTTTCCTTAAATTCAGAGCAGGCTGATTTTAATGGATGCAAATTATCTATGACAACTACTGAGCAAATTGTAAATAGATATGACAAACACTGTTTGAAATGTCAGAAGCCTAAGAAACCTAAGTGGGACAGTTAGAATAAATGAAAAGATAAATATAATAGGCATCTCTGAAACCTGACGGAAGGAAGATAAACAATGAACACTGTCACACCGGGATACAAGTTATATCACAGTGATAGGGTGGATCAAATCGATGGAAGCATAGCGTTATATGTTAAGGAAGGCCTTGAGTTGACTGGACTCAAAATTCTGCAGGAGCAGAAATACACCTTGGAATTCCTATGGGTAGAAATTCCATGTGTAAGGGGGAAAAGGATAGTGATAGGAGTGTACTACCATCCGCCTGACCAAGATGAACGGACAAATGCTGAAATGTTATCAGAAATTAGGGAGGCTAACAAACTGGGTAACAGTAATAATGGGTGATTAAGCAAAGAAAACATGAAACAGCTGCAACTGATTCAAAATGCTGCAGCCAGATTTATTTTTGGATAGAAAAAATTCAATCACGTGTCACCTCTGTTGAGGAAATCACATTGGCTTCCGTTTCTTTTTTTTTTATGGAATACTTCACAAATTTGCGTGTCATCCTTGCGCAGGGGCCATACTAATCTTCTCTATATAATTCCAATTTTAGTATATGTGCTGCTGAAGTGAGCACATTGGCTTCCGTTTCAATTGAGAGCTCAATTTAAATGTGCCTGTATAGTCTTTAAAATTTTACATGGACTATTTATCTCTTTGATGTCTATATCTCTAAAGATCACGAGATCTTCGGGCACGAGAACAACTGGTGGGCCTTGAGGCAGAGAAAGCGTTCGACCAGGTCAGCTGGTCATATCTTTTCCAGGTAATGGAATTTGTGGGCATTCTGGGATGGTACCTACAAGGTTTACACACCTTGTATTCCTCCCCTTCAGCTTCTCTTTTAGTCGGTCACGGCTTCCTTTCCTATTTGTCGTGGTACACTCTATCTGGAACCTTTATTGTATACCGTTTTGAATTCTGATAAAACTTTTTAATTTAAACTCTGCAGAAAGATCTGGATGTAGCAGGCATCAGCTTCCCCTCTAGTTTAGTATAAACTCTGGCTTTTGCTGATGATGTCTTGCTTGTTCTTGATAATATCCTTTCTTCACTTTCTCATGTTTTGGGGGGGGTCCTAGATGAGTTTAGTTACTACTCAGGGTATCGCCTCAATGTTCACAAATCTGAAGCATTAGCAATTCCTACATTCCTGCAAACTAATTGGGAGGGGGGCCTTTCCACTTAAATGCACCGATTCAGATTAACAACATTCCCCTACAGCAGGTCTCGATCATTAAAATCCTTGGGGGTAATACTAGACCACAAATTATCATATCAAGATCATATAAGCCAAATAGTAAAAAACTGTTTCTACAAATTATGCATGATCAGGTCATTAGCAAAGGTGTTGGACCCATCAGCTCTTATATTCTTATTCATTCCCTCATTATTTCAAAACTGGATTACTGTAACTCATTATTAAAGGGTATTGCTCAAAAACTAAGGAGATTACAATTAATCCAAAATACTGCAATAAAAATCATAACAAATTCAAAAAAAATGATCATGTAACGCCGCTCCTTAAAAAATGCACACTGGCTGCCAATACCTCATCATATCTCCTATAAAAGTGCACTATTATCATTCAAGATCCGTCAGACAAACTGTCCTACTTTCCTAGATAGACTGCTGATACCACACAAACTTTCCAGATCCCTATGTTCGACCGAGCAAAATCTCCTTTCTGAAGAAAGACTGAATAAACTGAGGCTGTACTCTTGAGGAACGAAGAGAGAGGGGTGATATGATTGAAACGTTTAAGTACATCACGGGCCGTATCGAGTTGGAAGAAGATATCTTCTACCTCATGGGACCCTCGACCACCAGGGGGCATCCGCTAAAAATCAGGGGAGGGAAGTTCCATAGCGACTCCAGAAAATACTTCTTCACTGAAAGAGTGGTGGATCATTGGAACAAACTCCCACTGCAGGTGATTGAGGCCAACAGCGTGTCGGACTTTAAGAGAAGGTGGGATATTCACAAGGGATCTCTGGGGGAGTGAAATCAGAGGGCGGGTATTTGGAGTGGGCAGACTTGGTGGGCTATAGCCCTTTTCTGCCGTCTTTTTCTATGTTTCTATGAACCCTCCTTAAAGATTATTGGCATGAGACGTTCTGAGATCTTTTCTGTTAACACACCGCAGTTACGTAACTCACACCCAGGCCATATTACAGAAGAACCTATATTAGACAGGTTTAAGAGCTCTTTGAAAACCTTCCTCTATAAAGATGGCTTCAAAAATTAAAACCTTTACTTACAGATAGTATTACCATTGGAATACCTTTCATTATTTTTCTTTCTTTTTTTTTTTATGATCTACTTTTTCTTTCTTCCACAACCTATCATGTTACCCTTTAATATTGCCTTTCTCTTAAAATATTGTAGTTCTACCTCTTCTCCTCCTGTTTCTGTATGTTTGTCTCCAGAACTTGGCCTTGTAAGTATAATTATGAGCTTTTGTTAACCTTGATTTTTAATATAGTTATGTGAAAAAATTAGGACACTCCATGAAATATTCAGTTCTTTCTTAAGAAATGTTCACATATCGATGTCAAATCTTTTTTTTTATTTATTTATCTCTGGAAAAGAAAGTGATGTAATTAAGAACATAAAAATTGCCGCTGCTGGGTCAGACCAGTGGTCCAACGTGCCCAGCAGTCCGCTCCCGCAACAACCCTTAGGTCAAAGACCAGTGCCCTGAGTCTAGCCTTATCTGCGTACGTTCTGGTTCAGCAGGAACTTGTCCAACTTTGTCTTGAATCCCTGGAAGGTGCTTTCCCCTAAATCAGCCTCCTTGATTTACTCATGAAACAAAAAGATATCCACAAAAATGTGTATTCTAATTGAGGTATAAATTAGGACAACCTATACCCTAGTAGCTAGTGTTACTCCCTTTGATTAAAATAACTGCAGTGAGTAGCTCCTTTTACCCATCTACCAGTCTCTGACATTGGTCTGAGGAAGTTTGGCCCACTCCCTCAATGCAGAATTCTTTCAGCTGTGAGATGTTTGAGGGGTTTCTTGCATGTACAGCCCGTTTCAAATCACCCCAAAGCATCTCAATGGGATTACGATCAGGGCTTTGACTCAGCCACTATAGGACTCTCCATTTCTTAGTTTTCAGCCAGTCCTTGGTAGATTTATAGGTATGTTTTGGGTCATTGTGTTGCAGGGTCCAGTTTAGCTTCAGCTTTAATTTTCTTACAGATAGTCTTACATGTTCTGCAAGCACCCTCTGATACATGGTAGAATTCATGGTGGATTCTATGACGGTGATCTGGCCAGGTCCTGTTGCAGCAAAGCATCCCCAAACCATGGCATTTCCATCTCCATGCTGCACAGTTGGTAAGAGGTTCTTTTCCTGGAAAGCTGTATTTGGTGTATGCCAAACATGTTCTCTTTTCTGGTGTCCAAATAATTCAATTTTAGACTCATCTGTCCATAGGACACTATTCCAGAAGTCCTGGTGCTTGTCTACATTTTCTCTGGCAAACTTCAGTCTGGCCTTGATGTTTCTCTTGCACACCTCCCATGCAAGTTAAATTTGTGCAGTCTCTTTCACATCAACAGTAGCAACAACCTGCTGCAAGTCCTGTGATAACATTTTAGGGTTTTGGGAGACTTCTTTTAGCATCTTGTGGTCTGCTCTGGGGGTCAACTTAATTGGACAGCCAGGCCTGGGCATGCTGGCAGTTGTTTGGAAAGTCCTCCACTTGTACACTATTTTCCGGACAATGGAATGGCTAATGTCAAATTCTTTCAAGATCTTTTTAAATCCCTTAACAGACTTATAAGTTGCTATAATCTTCTTTCTGAAGGCCTCAGACAGCTCTTTTGATCTAATCATGGTGTTCATTCTCACCACAGCAGTCATGAGTACACCAAACTAAATGTCTGAGATTTAAGTAGGGCAAACCTCCTTCAAAATTCAGAGTAATGATGTTCTAATCATGTGTACCTGATGTGATACACCTGTGTGTGATTTGAGCCCCCCAAAGAAGCGCAGAGTAATAGTCATCGGGGATTCCATGCTGAGGGGCACCGAGGGACCAATTTGCAGACCGGATATGCAATCTAGGGAGGTCTGCTGTCTGCCAGGAGCCAGGATACGAGATGTCACCGCCAGTCTGGAAAGACTACTCACGCCCCGAGACCACTTTCCTATACTTCTTGTCCACATAGGAACCAACGACACTGCCAGGAACACACCGGAGACCATCACAAGAAACTTTGGAGCACTGGGTGAGAGGCTGAAGCGGACAGGAGCGCAGGTGGTTTTCTCATCGATCCTCCCAGTTAGAGGCAAGGGAAGAGCCAGAGATGAACGTATCCTGAGGACGAACGAGTGGCTACAGGGATGGTGCCGGGATATGAACTTCGGATTCCTAAACCATGGGGAAGCGCTACAAGGACTTCAGGGACCAGACAGACTCCATCTGACCAGTAGGGGTAAGAACGTCTTTAGACACCGACTAGCCCACCTGCTTCACAGGGCTTTAAACTAGGTAAGTCGGGGGAGGGTACCCATTCACATATTAGTGCAGAAAGGAATTATCCTGATGAGGTGAGTCGAAACTCCGCTTCCATGTCCAAGGTAAGTACCCACATTGCAAACAGTTCTTTAGGAGTCACACCGACTCGGGTAGGATATGCCTCACAGGGACTTAGCAAACACAAGATATGGAGGGCCATGTATGTCAATGCACACAGTTTAGGTAACAAAATTCTAGAATTGGAGGTTGAAATAAGGAATGCCGACCTAGATGTGGTGGCAATATTTAAAACTTGGTTCACGGACTCACATGGGTGGGATATGGCTATACTGGGCTACAATCTACTTCGTCAGGACAGAGAGGGCAGGTTAGGAGGGGGGTAACTCTATACATTAAAGAGGACATCAAAACCACCAGGATCACAGATGTCAAGTACACCGGGGAGTCCCTCTGGGTAAACCTGGCAAGAGGCAGAGAAAAATGCCTGTATCTAGGTGTGATATACAGACCCCCAAGACAACTGGAAGACATGGACGCAGAATTAATTGAAGACATAGAGAATATCACTCTATGAGGAGAAGCTGTACTGCTAGGGGACTTCAATATGCCTGATGCAGACTGGAACTCATTTTCAGCGACAACCAGCGGTAGCAGGAGGCTCTTAACCTCCATAAAGGGAGCACGTCTCAAACAAATGGTAACGGAGCCCACTAGGGCCCAGGCAATCCTCGGCCTGGTACTCACCAACGGGGAAAGCGTCTCAGAGGTCTCAGTAGGAGATACGCTAGCCTCCAGCGACCACAACATAGTATGGTTCAACCTTAGGAAAGGCTTCCCTAGATCAAACACAAAAAAAAAGGTACTCAATTTCCGGGGCACAGACTTTGCACGCATGGGAGATTTCGTCCATCGGACGCTGCAGGACCAAGCGGAGACCGATGATGTAGAAGCTAAGTGGTTAACACTGAAATCAACCATACATGAAGCAACTAGCCGCTTCATAAAATCAGTAAATAAACGACAAAGAAACAATAAACTCAAATGGTTCACCGCGGAGATCCGCACCTCATTAAGGAGAAAAAAAAAGCGTTTCTCTCCTACAAGCGCACGGAGAAAAGAGAGGCAAAGGTAGAATATAGGACCAGGTCTACAGCAGTCAAAATGGCAGTTAGGGAGGCAAAACTTTGAGTGGAAGAAATTCTGGCAAAAAACATTAAAAAGGGGGACAAATCCTTCTTCAGGTATATTAGTGACAGAAAAAGGAACACAGGCCTTAGAAGACCGGACGGAAGTTACGTGGAAGCAGATTCCGATAAAGCCGAACTACTTAATGAATACTTCTGCTCAGTCTTCACCTGTGAGGCACCGGGACACGGTCCGCAGTTGAAGGCAACACAAAGCACAGAAGATCCGTCTCAGAATTTTGAGTTCACACCAGGTGAAGTTTACAGTGAACTGGCAAGACTCAAGGTGAACAAAGCCATGGGACCAGACAATTTGCACCCAAGAGTGCTCAGAGAATTGAGCGATGTCCTGGCGAAACCGTTGGCTGAGCTATTCAATCTCTCCCTAAGTAAGGGGAAAGTTCCCCTGGACTGGAAATTAGCTAATGTCATTCCTCTGCATAAAAAGGGTTGTAGGGCAGAGGCTGCGAATTATAGACCGGTGAGTCTCACATCAATAGTGTGCAAACTCATAGAAACACTAATTAAAAGCAAATTGGACACGATCTTGAATGAAGGGAATCTTCGGGATCCCAGTCAGCATGGATTCACCAAGGGTAGGTCCCGCCAATCCAATCTCATCAGCTTCTTTGACTGGGTAACAAGAAAGTTGGACTTGGGAGAGTCTTTGGACGTCGTGTACCTGGACTTCAGTAAAGCTTTTGACAGTGTCCCACACCGCAGGCTGCTAAGCAAGATGGAATCGATGGGGTTAGGAGAGACACTAACTGCATGGGTCAATGATTGGCTGAGTGGCAGACTTCAGAGGGGGGTGGTTAATGGTACCCTCTCTAAAACATCGGAGGTGACCAATGGAGTGCCGCAGGGCTCGGTCCTGAGTCCACTCCTTTTCAACATATTCATAGGGGATCTTACTCAAGGGCTTCAAGGTAAAATAACACTATTCGCCGTTGACGCCAAACTATGTAATATGAATGCAGTTTACAGAATTATATGGCGCAGGACCTGCTTACATTGGAAAGTTGGTCCTCAACCTGGCAGCTAGGCTTCAGTGCTAAGAAATGTAAAGTCATGCACCTTGGAAACGGAAATCCATGCAGGACGTACTTCTTGAACGGAGAAACTTTAACTAGGACTTCAGCAGAATGAGATTTAGGAGTAATCATCAGTACAGACATGAAAACTGCCAATCAAGTGGAGAAGGCTTCATCTAAGGCAAGGCAGATATTGGGTTGTATCAATAGAAGTTTCGTCAGCTGAAAGCCTGAAGTCATAATGCCGTTGTACAGGGCCACGGTGAGACCTCATCTGGAGAACTGTGTGCAATTCTGGAGGCCACATTACAGTAAAGATGTGTGCAAAATTGAATCGGTTCAGCGGATGGCCACCAGGATGATCTCGGGGCTCAAGGGTCTCTCGTATGAAGAGAGACTGAACAAATTGCAGCTCTACACTCTCGAGAAACGTAGGGAGAGGGGAGACATAATATAAACATTTAAGTACTTCAAGGGACGTGTCGAAGTGGAAGATGATATTTTCTTTCTCAAGGGACCCTCGGCCACAAGAGGGCACCCGCTCAAACTCAGGGGCGGAAAATTTCATGGTGATACCAGAAAATATTTCTTCACAGAGAGAGTGGTTGATCATTGGAACAAGCTTCCAGTGCAGGTGATTGAGGCAGACAGCGTGCCAGTCTTTAAGAATAAATGAGATACCCATGTGGGATCTCTACGAGGGTCAAGATAAGAAAATTGGGTCATTAGGGCATAGACAGGGGGTGGGTAAGCAGAGTGGGCAGACTTGATGGGCTGTAGCCCTTTTCTGCCGTCATCTTCTATGTTTCTATGTAAGTGGGAGGATATGTGGGGGTGTCTTAATTTATTCCTCAGTTAGAATACACTTTTTGTGTGGATATCTTTTGTTTCATGAATAAATCAAGGAAAAATTTTGTTTGCCTGCAATTATATCACTTTCTTTTCCAGAGATAAATAAAAAAAGAGATTTGACATTGAAATGTGAACATTTCTTAAAAAGAACTGAATATTTCATGGGGGTGTCCTAATTTTTTCACATGACTATATGTAATTTGCTTTGAAATAATATTATAAGCTTTTGCATCAAATTTTAATAAACTTGAAATGGGCGGACCATAAACTTAAATATCTCGGAATTTGGTTACCTGATGATCTTACCACTTTGCTCACTTTATTGCACTCACTTTGCCCTTTATTGCATCCCATGGAACTTCACTTGGGTGTGTGGCAGTCTTATCCTCTTTCCTTACGGGGCCATAGTGCCCTTTATAATATGATTATCATTCCACAATGGCTGTACTATTTTCAAATGCTGCCACTTATTTGCACTGTCCATTATTATTCTCGGCTCTGTCGAGCTGTCCAACGATTTTTGTGGAATGGTATACGAGCTCGCTTGTCATATGCAAAATTGACTCTCCCTAGAGATAAGGGAGGATTAGGGCTGTTAAATTTACATTTGTTATCTATAGCGTGTCATTGCGACATCTGAATGACTGGTTCAGGGGGACTTCCTATTTCACCTTTACAGAAGTCGAATTGGAAATTCTTGCACCTTATTCTGTGGAAGCTCTGCTATATGCCCCTGAGGCCTTTCTTAAATCAGTGCTGGCCCACTATCTAGTGTATCCTTCTGTCAGAGCTGCCTGGGAATGGATTTTACCTATTTGAACTTATCGCATACTAGCTCCCCATTGCAAACTATTAAGGGCAATCCTTTATTCAAGCCTGGTTTGGAATCTTCTCAGTTTGCTTCATGGATGACACGTGGACTTATTTATCTTTATCAGGTCCTCACCCATATGGGCAAGATGCATACTTATCAACAGTTGGTACAGCGTTATCGACTTACAGCTAATGATACTTTGCCAAATCTTCAACTCAGACACTATATATACTCTCTACCAGTGGCAACCTTAACTTCGACTGAACATCCTAAAAGAAGCCCTTTGTTTGGGGCTTTCTCCGCTTTCACCGTAAATTTTTATTGGAATCATCACGCAGCATTGACTTTGCTTCTTTGGGGGAGTGGTAATTGGCAAATCTGGGTACTCCAATTTTGGATACTCTGCTACAAGCTGCCCTTAAAGCCGCATCACAACACTGGACCTCGGTTCCACTGTTTGAATTACAATATAAATTGATACTGTGTCTCTACATCTCTCCGTCTAGAGCCCACCAGGCTATGCTGCGCAAGGATTCTTGGTGTCCCAAATGTCATCGGACGAATGCGACATTGGGCCATATGTTTTATTCTTGCCTGAAGACCTTACGCTTTTGGAAGCTCTTACATGCTCATATCTCTATTCTATGGAAGACTAGGTGCACTCCCCATTCCAGGATTCTTTATTCACTCTTATTATTGACACATCCAATCTTTACCGGCCTGAGGAATTTTATGCAAAATGCCCTTTTGCTTGCCAAGAAACTGATACTGCTTCAGTGCTTCGCTAGTTGGATTCAGCCCCTCCCACAGTCTCAGTATGGCGTACATTGATGCTTCACCAGCTAAAGATGGATGTCACTGACATGGACTCTTTAAATGGTCTCCAACTTCAGACTGTCTAGGAGCCCTTTTGGTCTTCTTTAACAGAAAACAAACAATCGTAGTAATGTTCTGAATATCTAATTGAGTGTTATTATTTCTGCTTTGGTATGGTCCCCCCTCTCTCTCATCTCCTTCTAATACACATGTATTTCTATTCTTTTTTGCTGTTGTTGTTTTGTTCGGGTGGGTGATCTGGTGGGGGGGGGTTAGGATTGTTAAAATTATTTGTTCAAACAGATTACCTGACTGTTCTGTTTATACTGCTTGTTTTACTCTGTTTAATCAATAAAAGATATTTGAAATAAAAACCAGAATAGGACCGGAAGACTAGAGGGTGGTCAACATGACACTGATTTTTATAAAAGGGTTCCAGAAGTAATCCAGGAAATTATAGACCAGTGAGTCTGACATTGGTGCCGGGCAAAATGGTATAAAGAACAAAATGACAGAACATTTTACAAATTTTTTTCTTAGGCACTTTAACTTAGATTGTGAGCCCATCCGGGAGAGAGAGGGAAGGTTTTCTTAATGTGCCTTAAATTGAGATTATTTATATTATTTGTAATCTGCTCAGAATTGTGGATGTAGCAAAATATAAATATTTTAACAAACAATAAACATATACGTAAGCATGACTTAATGAGAGAAAGCCAACATGGTTTAAGTCAAGGGAAATCTTGCCTCACTAATCTATTGCATTTCTTTGAAGGGGTGAATGAACATGTGGATAAAGGTAAACTTGTTGATATTGTGTATTTGGATTCTCAAAAGGCATTTGACAAAGTACCTCATGAAAGACTTCTGAGGAAATTAGAAAGGTAATGTCCTTTTATGGAATAAGAACTGATTGAAAGATAGAAATCAGAGAGTGGGTTTAAATGATCAATATTCTTAATGGAGAAGGGTAAATAGTGGGGTTCAATCCACGGCTAGCCTTAGATGTCGGCAGTGGACTGGAGGTGCAGTAAAGATCAAGTAACTAAGAACTTTAAACAAGATAAGTTTATGTTTTGGTTCTATGCATGTTAAACTGCTGTATCCATTACTGTTTGATTGCCTTGGATCTGTATGTATAGACATTGTTAAAACAGGAGGGTTTTTTTTAAACCGATGAGGTAGTTTCCCTTTCAAGTATACCCTGCAAAAGATTCATACTGGCGGCATAAGGGGATCTGAGGCATTTTCCTTCTATATTGGGTCACTAAAAAATCTTTCATCTTTTACCTTTCAGTGGCCCTATGAATGATTTTGAGGTTATTAAGTGATACATAAGAACATAAGAATTGCTGCTGCTGGGTCAGACCAATGGTCCATCACGCCCAGCAGTCCGCTCACGAGGTGGCACCCCAGATCAAAGACCTGTGCCCTAACTGAGACCAGCCCTACCTGCGTTTGTTCTGGTTCAGCAGGAACTTGTCCAACCTTGTCTTGAATCCCTGGAAGGTGTTTTCCCTTATAACAGATTCTGGAAGAGCATTCCAGTTCCAGTTCTGGGTGAAGAAGAACTTCCTTAAGTTTGTACGGAATCTATCCCCTTTTAACTTCAGAGAGTGCCCTCTTGTTCTCTCTACGTTGGAGAGGGTGAACAACCTGTCTTTATCTACTAAGTCTATTCCCTTCATTATCTTGAATGTTTCAATCATATTTAAATCAAAAGATTTTTTGAAAATGTATTAGATGAGAGGTATTTATTAGCAGTTAATAGTGGGGTTCCCCAGGGGCCTTTGCTGGGACTGCTGCTTTTTAACATATTTATCAATGATCTAGAGATGGGAATAACTAGTAAGATAATTAAATTTGCTGATGACACAAAGTAGTTTAAAGTTGTTAAATAGAAAGAGGATTGTGAAAAATTGCATGAGGACCTTGTGAGACTAGAAGACTGGGTGTCAAAATGGCAGATGGTGTTTAATGTGAGCAAGTGCAAAGTCATGCATGTGGGAAAGAAAACCCCAAACTACAGCTATTGATGTTGGGTTCTGTGTTAGGGGTCACTGGCCAAGAAAAAGGATCTAGGTGTCATTGTTGAAGATACGTTGAAACCCTTCAGCTCAATGTGCGGCAGCTGCTAAGAAAGCAAATAGAATGTTAGGAATTATCAAGAAAGAAATGCAAAACAAAGATGAAAATGTTATAATACCCTTGTAATCGCTCTATGGTATGGCTACACTTTGAATACTGTGTGTAGTTCTAGTTGCCGAATCTCAAAAAAGATATAGCAGAATTAGAAAAAGTATAGAGAAGGGCGATGAAAATGATAAAAGGGATGGGTCAACTTCCCTATCAGGAGATGCTAAAGCGGCTAAGACTCTTCAGTTTGGAGAAGAGATGGCTCAGGGGTGGACTATTGCAACATTTTATACCTAGCAGAACAATGCAGGTATTTCCAGAAACTAAGTATCATCCAAAACACCGCAGTGAGACTAATCTTTAACCTAAAAAAGTTTGACCATTTAACATTCTACCAAAAATTACATTGGCTTCCTGTTGAGGGAAGAGTTTTCTTCAAGATTGGATTCCTCTTCTACAAAGCCCTACATGGCCTACTGCCTAACTACCTATTCTTGTTCTCGTTGTCAAGCTGCTACACATGTTCCCGATCATTTTTTACCTCCCCTTTAGTCAAATGCTGCACTCAGAAAAGATTCATTAACAGACTCTTATCATACCAAGCCACTTCCAGGGATCCTGAACTGGGCCAAATAGTTAGAATATCAACCTCTTATATGCATTTCAGAAAGCTATTAAAAACCCATCTGCTCTCCAAATTCTTGTAATCCCTCCAAAGCAGCATATTGATTTGAAACTATTGTTAACTTGTTGATGCCAATGTTCTATCTATTGTAGCTCACTGACAATGGTCAGCCCATCTCTTTTGTAAACTGCATAGAACCGAAAGGCTTTTGCAGTATATAAGTAAAAATTTATGTTATGTTATATGATAGAGGTCTATAAAATAATGAGTGGAGTGGAGTGGAAAGGGAAGATGCGAGTCTCTTGTTCATGCTTTCCAAAAATATTAGGATTAGAGGACAAGCAATGAAGCTACTAAGTAATAGATTTGAAAATATTTATTCACACAATGTGCAATTAAACTCTGGAATTCATTGCTGGCGAATATGATGAAATTAGTTAGCTTTGAGGGGTTTAAAAAAAAGGTTTGTATAATTTCCTAAAAGAGAAGTCCATAAGCCATTATTTAGATGGCTTGTGGAAATTCACTACTTATTCCTAGGATAAGCAGCATAGAATCTGTTTTGCTACTTGGGATCTAACTAGGTACAGTGGTGCCTCACACAACGAACTTAATTGGTTCCAGGAGCAAGTTTGTTATGTGAAACGTTCGTTATGTGAAACGCGTTTTCCCATAGGAATACATGTAAAAAAAAATAATTCGTTCTGCAGCATAAAATATGCTAAGATGACATAAAAAAGATAAATTTTTTGTTATTATTTTTATTTAGATACATCTAAAAACATACATCTCCCTGTCCTTTTACTTCCACTATCTTCCTATCCCATCTCTATTCCCTTTTGTCCCTCTCCCCATGATCAATCATCTCACCACCTCTCTCTGCCCTCACCCTCAGGGTTCAAGATTGCTTCCACTCTTTTTCCTGTTGTTCTCTCTGCCTGTCACCCTATGATTTAGCATCCCTTCTGCCCTTGTCCAATATTTCCCCTTCTCTCCCTCCCTCTCATCCCCTGCTCCAACATGTGCTTTCAGCGGCCTTCTCCCCCCTTAAGCGTCTTTTCTTCTCCACTCCACCTTTCCTCCCTCCCTGCCTCCACCTTTGTGGCGCTTTTGCACCCGACCGACAACAGAACAGGCCCGGTCGGACAAATCTCCCTGTCCTGTAGCCGCGAATCTAAATTACCTTCTTACAGCAGCTGGATTATTGAAGCTGCTGTAAGAGGTAATTTAGATTCGCGGCTACAGGGCAGGGAGGTTTGTCGGCCGGGCCTGTTGTCGGTCGATCGGGGGACCTGACCAGCTGTGCACATTCTTCGGGGCGGACCGCCCCCTCCCCCCTCTTTCGTTCGCCATTGCCTTCTTCCTACCTGCCCTGCCGCAGCCGCACACAGCCGAACGGAAGTCTTCCTGATGTCAGCGCTGACGTCGGAGGAAGGGAGGGCTTTGCTTAAGCCCTCCCTCCGACGTCAGCGCTGACATCGGGAAGATTTCCGTTCGGCTGTGTGCTGCGACAGGGCAGGTAAGGAGAAGGAGACTACCCTCGCGGCTCGACCAACCCCGCTGCGATCCAACCCCGCAGGAACCCCGGACTTCGTTGTGTGAAACGAAGTCCGTTGTACGAATCAAGACATAAAGTTCGTTGTGCGCAGCGTTCGCTGTGCGAGGCGTTCGCTGTGCGAGGCACCACTGTACTTGTAACCTGGGTTGGCCATTGTTGAAAACAGGATACTGGGCTTGATGGACCTTCGGTCTGTCCCAGTATACAATTCTTATATTCTTATGAATCACCACTATGGTTGGCACCATGGAACTCAGGACCTGCAGGTAATGCCAAACATTAGGAGCCGGCATCATCAAGATATCTAGAATCTGGCATTCTTCTAGAGCCTCAATTTACATGGCTCTAGAAGAAATACTCGGCCCTCTGCCATGCTGAACAGGATTCCCAGATACTCCAAACACTGAGCTGATTCCAGGTGGCTCTTTCTGAAATTGATAATCTACTCAAGATCCTGTAAGAGATGGACTACCACCTGAGCAACCGCCTGGTGGCAGTCCAGCAAGGACAGTGCTTGAGGCGAACGAGTCCTAATGTTCTATCCTCCCCTCTTCCTTTTTTATCTCAATGTATTTTTGCCACCTCTTGTACCTTTGTTGTCAGTCTTATATCTTGTTACTTCCCCTCCTCACTGAATTATGTGATGGTTTCCTTTTTTTTTTCTTTTTAATATCTGTTTTTATTTACTGTAAACTGTCTAGATATGTTTTGATGGACAGTATATCAAGAAATTAATAAACTTGGAAACTTGCTTTGATCAGCCAATCGTCCAAGTAAGGATGAACCTAGATTCTTGCCTTGAACAAATGAGATGCTGCCACAACCATAAATCCGATGAAAGTGCGCGATGCAGCGGCCAACTCGAAAGGCAGTGCCTATAGAAGACTGCATTATGGGTCTACAGAGTCCTTGTCTCAAAGGTCCTATCAAGGATCTAGACCAGGGGTGTCAAAGTCCCTTCTCAAGGGCTGCAATACAGTCGGATTTTCAGGATTTCCCCAATGAATATGCATGAGATCTATTTGCATGCACTGCTTTCATTTTATGCTAATAGATCTCATGCATATTCATTGGAGAAATCCTGAAAATCCAACTGGATTGCAGCCCTTGAGGAGGGACTTTGACACCCCTGGTCCAGATCCTTGATAGGACCTTTAAGACAAGGACCCTATAGACCCATAATGCAGTCTTCTATAGGCACGAAAGGAACTGTAATTGGCACCGCTTGAACCTCGTGGCTTACTGTTTGGCAAGGATTTAGAACACTGGACCATCACACTTGTAATCAAATTGTGCAATCCTTTCCCAAAGAGCATATACTCCTTCAAGGGGAGTCTGCACAAAGTAGCTTTAGATGACAATTCTTCTGCACATTGCCTGAACCACAGTATTCTGCGGGCAGATGTTGTAAAAGCTGAGAGTTTACTCATAACTCTGAGCATATTGTAGATAGTGCTGGCCACATAATCCACCCCCACCAGGATGATTGGAGGGGGGGGTGTAAATCGCCTCCTCTGTGCCCGGATTCTGGCATAGCAGGCTCACACCACAAAGGATGTTGCGGCCGCTGCCTTAAGGCCTGAAGCTCACACCGCAAATTGTCTTTTGAGGACCAAATTCACTCTACAATCTGATATATCCTTCAGGATTGCATCACCTTTTATAAGCAGCAAAGTGCATTTAGTAACCTGCGCTACCAGTGAATCCACCTTAGGGGGTATAAACAAATCTTGAAATCCTGAAGCCACAGGATACAATTTTGTCATTGCCCTCACCCCCATTAAGGGAATTTCTGGCATGTCCCAATGCTCCATTATCATACTGGTAATCTGTGGATGAGAAAGGAAGCACGCGGACTTGATACTGCATAACAGCGAAAGCTGAATGGCCGAGTCCTGCGGGGACTCTAGATCCAACTCTTGCAAAGAAACTGTAATAACTTCAAGTTAAATCCAATGGTTTGAAAAGTCTTCACACTATTGGATCCTCTCTCTGGTCTAGGGCTGCCCCCGATTCCTGGCTGGCTGCCCCAAACTGTGAAACAGAATCCTCCAGAGAGGATGTTTTCGTGAGAGAGCAATGGCATAGTGTCTGACCCCCAAATCATCTAGTCCTTTACTGATTGGACCTCTGGTTCCTACAGCTCCACAGACTTTGAAGGGGCTTTGCCCTGAGGAGGTAACCCTTTCTGTGCACATCCCTGCAGGTGTTTGTTTATATTTTTGGTAGGCTGCATATATCAGGATCACAAAATCAGGGTCAAAGACCTGATCTGAATCTTCCAGGGACCTGTGCCAGTTCAAAATTTGTTTTCTCTCAGAATCAGATGCTTCCACATAGCAGTGCTTCGCTGGCCACTGAAGTTGCAGTTTAGGGGCTCTAGCAGTGTTTTGAAACCCAGTTCTCATGCTTTCTGCAACTCATGACCTGCAGAGGGACCAGAGAGGACTAATCTCATGGCTCTCGCCCTCCCTTTGCGCATCCTGCGGTAGATGGACGCTCCTTAGGCACCCATTCAGTGCAAACTTGAAATAATATAGGGAGGCTTTTAAAATAAAACAGTGAAATCCAAGATGGTCGCCACAGCAGTGTTTTGGTGCTAAAACACCAGCCCTTGAGAGCAAAACTGAAAATAGGATTTTAGAGGAGGGGCATGCTAGAGATACTGCATTAAAAGGATAAGTAAAAAAAGAATTGCTGTTGTTTAGTATTTGTTTTTGAAAAGGAATAGTAAGAAATACAGCAACAGACAAGCAAGCTGCATTTAAAGAGGAGGCAATTAGATAAGCCAAAGCTGGATCATTGGCTTTGCTAGCTCTCTTGCCATCCTGTCTTTGACCCAAATAAGTGAGGGTTGTGATTGCTGTGGTTGTTTCCAGTTTGCCTCACTTTTTCATCTTATGTATCCTTTTAGTCCCTTTGGATAACCCCAGAAAACCTTAGTTTTGCCAATTTCTGATCCACCCTAATTTTCCCCATAGATAGTAATGAGCTGTATTCACAGACCTGCCATGTGCTGTGCCTGCCTCAAACAAGCAAGGGTGGCTCCACTGGCTTGTCTCTTCGTGCTGCCTTTTATTCAGGTTCCAAAACCTGAAATCCTCAACCCCTCATGCTCCCACATGATTTTGTAGGTGGGGTGACGCAGTCAACCTCCACCAAAAGCCTCTCAACCATTTGTGGGGTCTAATCATCCTGCACTCCAGTGCCAGACACTGCAGGGGTGAACACCATTCCCAGGGATTCTATTCCTGATCAGGCCTGCCAGGTAGGTGCTGATCCTCCTGGCTTCAGACCCCAATGTCTGACCCTTCTCCCAGGCAGAGCTGTCCCAGGATTACTGGGAATCTCTTACCACAGGAAAGTTTCAAAAAAGGTCAGATAACAAATCTAGTGCAGAGAAGAGGAAAAGATACTGTCTCAACTTGCTTGTAGAAGTTAAGACTAACGAGAGGGCACTGCCCAGGGAGACAAGGAGGCGGAGCTGAAAAAATGATTGATGCCTTCTACAATCCATGTGGTGCTATGGCCAGTTCAAAATGTAGAGCACAAAATCGGAAAGGCTGTCCCCAAGGTCAGAAACCTTAAGGAACATTGATGAGACTTCCTTACTGGGATGTGCAAGGTGAGCTGCTTTTAAATCTAAAACAGGAAAAGGAAAAGGGGATGGAATTTGATATACTGCCTTCTTGTAGTTACAATCAAGGAAGTTTGCACATTATGTACAATGGTTCATAGTCAAATGCACGCAAGACAACAGCGAAAGGAAGGTGGGCTGTTCTGAGCACATATATAAAGAGGAAACGTAACCATAGTAACGAAAATGCATTCACGTGACTTATATTCAAAGCACAAAGAGGCAAGGGAACTATACTGATAATGTGGTGACGTGATCACGTGTTAATGTGGTGACATGATCACGTGTTAATGTGGTGAACGTGCGCGTGCCCTTCCTTCACCACGCACCATTTTGAGGCGCGCTGAATTGTCGTTGAGCTGAGTTATCTTGCGCGCAATTGTCTTGCGCTCTATTATCTTTGCACTGATTTGTCTTGGCATTTTTGTCCACGTGCTGTTGTCTTGCGCGCATTTGACCTGTCACCATGTACAGTTACTGATTTTGTATCTGGTGCAAAGGAGGATTAAGAGATGAGGGTTAAGAGACTTGCCCAGAGTCACAAGGAACTGTAGTGGGAATTGAACCCGGTTCTCCTGGTTCTCAGGCCACTGCACTATCCATTAGGCTACTCCTTCATCAAAAAAGAAGAAACAATGAATCAACGATCTTAAAATTTCTATTTGAAAATTTGGAACCTTGAGATATTTGTTGACTGGTTTGAGATGGAGAATCATGACTTGTACCTTTCTTTCTACTGGGCACGATGGACCTCGGGTCTGACCCAGTGGAGGCACTGCTTATTTTTCTTTGGAAGTGAAAAATAAACTGAATAACGCCCAGTTCCCTATTCCAAAGGTGGAAATGGAACTACTGTTTCAATGAAATATCCTGAAAAAGTCAGTTGGACTGCTGCCACTTTTAGGCGAGAACTACAGGGTAATTCCTGAAATGCCTTAGGAAGAGGCTAAGCAAACTTCATTCAGAGTGTAACCATCCCAAAAGACTTCAAGGTCACAATCTATGATTTTCTGGATTCAGCTCTGATAACATAGCATGGTCAATCTTCCACTAAAAGTACCAGAAAGCAGACCTGCAAATTTGACATGTTCCATTTGGCATCCTCTATGGCCACCTAAAAAAGGCCTGATCTATGAAAGTAAAACTATTCCACTCAGTATAACTCGCTCATCCTGGTCTGTACCTCCAGGACCTCCTAAAGCAGTGGTCTCAAACTTGCGGCCCGGGAGCTACATGCAGCCCACCAGGTACTATTTTGAGGCCTTTGGTATGTTTATCATAATCACAAAAATAAAATAAAACAGTTTCTTGATCATATATGTCTCTTTAGCTATAAATTACATTATTATTATTAAGACTTAGCCAAAAGGAAAGATTTATAAACTATAAAGAGTTTTACCTCATGCAAAATTGTCATTTCTTTAATAAGACATTAATTATGTTTTTTTCTGAGGCCCTTCAAAATGTGGCCCTGCAAAGGGTTCGAGTTTGAGACCACTGCCCTAGATGAAAAACCTCTAAAAGAAAAGATGATTTGGGGCATAGGAACCTTAACTCAAAGACTTTTAATCAATTTTTATAAATGTTCACCAAAATGTAAATTCCTTTAAATTATCAATTTCTGAGTCAGAACCAAAGCAGATTAGCTATAAGAAGGGCCATATTTTCTTTGCTAAAGCTTTGATTACATTATGTAAAGCGTCTGCCAAATAGGTCATGCCTAAATCTTAAAAGATGGAAACTGGATCATCTCCTGCTGATACCTGCACAGCTTTTTCCATCAATTGCTCTGACCACCTAAAATACATACAAGCTAAATAAGTCTTCAAAAGCTTGCTTCAAAAGAGATTCCACCCTGCAATTCTGGGATCTTTCAAAGTTGCGACCCCCCTCATTTGAGATAACAATCTTCATCACAGTCAAAATCACTACATCTACCTTTGGCAACTTGAATGTTTAAGAATGCTGAGATGCTACCAAGTAAAAGCTACCAAAGACTTCTTAACATGGAAGCTGTCCATCTGAAACCTCCCATTCAGCAAAAATAATATCATATATCTCCTGAAGGATAGGCAACGCCTTGGAAATCTTTCTGATACCCGAACTAGAATTGAGCTTATCCACAGAAATCTTAACAGAGAAAAAAAATTGGGAAATTAAGTAGTCAAGACACCTTCATCAAAATTATGGAAAACAGAAGGATCCTCTCCTAGTGGACCTTCATCTCCCTCAAAGTGGATGTTGTCTTCTAGCCCAGGGGTAGGCAATTCCGGTACTCGAGAGCCGAAGCCAGGTCAGGTTTTCAGGAAATCCACAATAAATATGCATGAGATGGATTTGCATCTCAAGGAGACAGTGCATGCAAATCCATCTCATTCATATTCATTGTGGATATCCTGAAAACCTGACCTGGCTCCGGCTCTCGAGGACCAGAATTGCCTACCCCTGTTCTAGCCCAAACTGTTGCTCTGTTCAATTCAAATATAACTCCTCTTCTTCTCCAGAGAAATAAAGAAAGCTTTTAGTCCTGATCTTCTACTCTTTCCAACCTGGGCCGCTTAACAGCAACATCTGGAGAAGAATCAGGGATATCAGATAAAGCAAAAATTTAAAAATTAAATGAACAATATATATATATATATAATATAATAAAGCCCTAAGCGCGCTTACGCACTCCCACCTGCATGCTCCCGTTTTCCGTGCGCTGTAGGGCACAGCAGGTGGGAGTGCGAGAATCTCCCAAGACGGATGTCGGCGGCTGCAGGCTGTGGCGGAAGATGATGCGAAGGAAAGTGGCAGCGAGCCACAGTGTCTCCAGCAACCATGTCCCTGCCTCTGTTTCCGGGCTGTGCTGGGAAAGGATGGGCTGAGGACAGGGCTAGAAGAGGAACGAGAAGCGCCTGATCCGGCAAGTAACTCAACTGCTGAGGAAACTGCTCCCTCTAGCTGATGGAGAAGCCAGGGAGCCAGAAAGAAAGGTGGGGGGGCGGGGGGGGGGACGATACAAAGGATAAGAGAGAAAGAAAAAAAAGAGACTGAACTGAAGGATAAGAAGGGAAATTAAGATACAGAGGAAGGGATAGAGAGAATATTGTAATCACATCATATGTCATATCTAATATAATAAAGCCCTGTACAGGGGCATCAACACCTTCTTCCTTCTACTGGTTACACCTCTCTTTATATAGCTCAGCATCCTTCTGGCAGCAGCCACTGCCTTGTCGCACTGTTTTTTCGCTTTTAGATCTTCGGACACTATCACTCCAAGGTCCCTCTCCCCATCCGTGCATATCAGCTTCTCACCTCCCAGCATATACGGTTCCTTCCGATTATTAATCCCCAAATGCATTACTCTGCATTTCTTTGCATTGAATTTTAGTTGCCAGGCATTAGACTATTCCTCTAACTTTTGCAGATCCTTTTTCAGATTTTCCACTCCCTCTTCGGTGTCTAATCTGTTATAAATCTTGGTATCATCTGCAAAAAGGCACACTTTTCTTTCTAACCCTTCAGCAATGTCACTCACAAACATATTGAACAGGATCGGCCCCAGCACCGAACCCTGAGGGACTTCTCTACTCACCTTTCCTTCCTCTGAGCTACTTCCATTAACCACCACCCTCTGGCATCTGTCCAACATCCAGATTCTAACCCAGTTCACCACTTTAGGTCCTAACTTCAGCCCTTCAAGTTTGTTCAACAGCCTCCTATGAGGAATCGTATCAAAGGCTTTGCTAAAATCTAAGTAAATTACATCTAGCATATGTCCTCGATCCAACTCTCCGGTCACCCAATCAAAAAATTAAATCAGGTTCGTTTGGCACGATTTACCTTTTGTAAAGCCATGTTGCCTCGGATCCTGTAACCCATTAGATTCAAGGAAGTACACTATCCTTTCTTTCAGCAACACTTCCATTATTTTACCAACAACTGAAGTGAAGCTCACCGGCCTGTAATTTCCTGCTTCATCCCTGTGACCACTTTTGTGAATAGGGACCACATCCGCTCTCTTCCAATCCCGTCTCCAGAGATTTGTTGAACAAGTCTTTAATAGGACTTCTCAGAACCTCTCTGAGCTCCCTTAGTATCCTGGGATGGATCCCGTCTGGTCCCATCGCTTTGTCCACCTTCAGTTTTTCAAGTTGTTCATAAACACTCTCCTCCATGAACAGTGCAGAATCCACTCCATTTTCTCATGCAACTTTGCCAGACAATATCGGTCCTTCTCCAGGATTTTCTTCTGTGAACACAGAACAGAAGTATTTGTTTAGCACATTTGCTTTTTCCTCATCACTCTCCACATATCGGTTCCCCGCATCTTTTAGTTTAGCAATTCCATTTTTCATCTTCCTCCTTTCACTAATATATCAGAAAAAATTTTGTCTCCCTTTTTTACATTTTTAGCCATTTGTTCTTCCGCCTGTGCTTTCGCCAGACGTATCTCTCTCTTGGCTTCTTTCAGTTTCACCCTGTAGTCCTTTCTGCACTCCTCTTCTTGGTTTTTTTTATATTTCACAAACGCCAACTCTTTCGCCTTTATTTTCTCCGCCATTAGTTTGAAAAACCATATTGGCTTCCTTTTTCTCTTGTTTTTATTTTTTCTTCACATAAAGGTCCGTAGCCATTTTTATCGCTCCTTTCAACTTAGACCACTGTCTTTCTACTTCTCTTATGTCCATCCCATCCTAACAGCTCTTTCTTGCATTAAAGTCCATACGTTTGAAATCTAGGACTTTAAGTATTGTGCGGCCACTCTCCACTTTAGCCGTTATATCAAACCAAACCGTTTGATGATCGCTACTTCTCAGGTGAGCACCCACTCGAACATTAGAGATATTCTCTCCATTTTTGAGGACCAGATCCAATATCGCTTTTTCTCTCGTGGGTTCCATCACCATTTGTCTGAGCAGAGCCTCTTGAAAGGCATCCACAATCTCCCTACTTCTTTCCGATTCCGCAGATGGAACATTCCAGTCCGCATCCGGCAGGTTGAAATCTCCCAACAGCAGCATCTCCTCTTTCCTTCCAAACTTTTGGATATCCACAACCAGATCCTTATCAATTTGCTGTGATTGAGTCGGAGGTCTATAGACTACACCCACGTAGATAGAAGTTCCATCTTCTCTTTTCAGAGCGATCCATATTGATTCTTCCTCTTCCCAGGTCCCTTGCATTTCGGTCGCTTGGATATTGATCTTTACATAGAGAGCTACTCCTCCACCTTTTTGACCATCTCTGTCCTTCCTAAAAAGATTATATCCCAGTATGTTTGCATCCCCTCCGTGTGATTCACTGAACCATGTCTCTGTGATAGTGACAATATCTAGAACTGCCTCTAACATCAGAGCTTGCAGATCATGAACTTTGTTGCTTAGACTGCGAGCATTTGCGGTCATCACTTTCCAGCTATTTTTCAGCAGTAATCTCCTTTTTCATATAAATTTTTGTTTTGTTTCACTTTCTGTTGCAATGCTAAGAAGTGAGTTTCTGATATTGTTTACGTTGCAATCTTTACTACCATCACATCTTTTCTTTTGCCGGGGGTAGTCTCTATAATTGTCCTTCATATATACACCACCCCTACCTTCTAATTTAAATGCCTAGAAACATATTGTCTAAATTTTTCTGCAAGGTTTCTTTTTCCTGCTGTAGTAATATGTAGCCCATCAGTGCAATATAGCTTCTTGTCCTTCCATGTATGTCCCCTTCCTCCTATGTACCTGAAGCCTTCTTGATGACATCAGGCTTTGAGCCATCTATTAAAGTCCTCTGTGTTTTTCACTCTTTGCTCTTCCTTTCCATATGCAGGCAATATTTCAGAAAAAGCTAAAGTCTTTACAAAAAGCCCTCACCAAGCTCCCAAAAAGCTTTCTGTGCTATAAGTGTAGAGTTGTTGGCCAGGTCATTTGTTCCCAGATGGATAACAACATCAGTGTTAAAATCCTTAGTTCTTCCTTAATTATAGTCAGTATTTGCTTGGAACTCCTAGTAGCTGAGGATCCTGGAAGACATTTCACTATTTTGGTTTCCTCGCCTTGTGTTCCAAGGTTAATGCCTCTGATAATGGAATCCCTCAACAGTAATAGTTTTCTGTTTTTGGCTTTTTTATTTGTATTTAGGGTGCGCTTGTTCTCTTGAGTTACCTTAATTGGTTCCAGTCCCACCTCCCTTCTGTTTTCTTGAGTATCACAGTGCACTAGTGGAGCAAAGGAATTCTGTAGAGGTAATATTTGTTCTACTTTTCTATATTGATTTGTATTTCACATCCCCTCTTTCCTTGTGTTATGAGTGTGTTAAGTTAAACTTTAATCCCTAATGTTATTATATATAGTTTTGTATTGTATTGTATTGTTTCCCATAAAATGTAATTTTAAACTGTTCATCGCTTAGAAATATGATTAAGCGATTAATCAAAAAAAACATTAAACTTGAAACTTGAAAGGTGGATGTTTCTGTGTTACATGTCGCAGTCTTCCTGAGCCTACTGTGACCCATTTATTCCTGGGTTGTTTTATTCTGAGGTAGAGATGGTAAATTGGTATGATTTTGTGGAGTGATGGAAGCTGCTTTAATTGTATTCAATTCCTGTTTAAGTTTGCAAAGCTACTCCTTAATACTAGCAAGTTGAAGACAGATGAAGCAAGCCTTAAGCATCCAAATAGTGTGTCTTGGAATTAAAGCTATAAAGTGATAGGAGTATAAATTAATCAAATTGCTGGTAGCGCTACACTATCAGAATACACAGGTTATTTACTAGCTTCTACTAAAATATCTTAAATGCAAAAATTCTTTAACTTCAAAAATAGTTTAAATAATCTGTAAAATAAATTTATAAATAAATATCTATATAAATATAAATATAAGATAATGAAAAGTGCTCAGTGTCTTATCTCTTACATGCGAGCCACATAGAGATCATAAAGGGATCATCATATCACTTTTCAATCCCTAATGAAAAATGTTTTTCTAACTGATGTTATTTGCTATAAATAATGTGAAATAATAAATATATTGCACTTATCTTATGAGATGGTCTGCTGCTGTGGCTCTGCAGATTATATTTCCAAATAACTGGTGATGTATGTAATTATCAAATTAGTGCAAATTTAAAACTTTTGAAGAGAAACTCCAGCAACAGTCTCATAGAATGGACAAACTGGAGAAATCTGTGGCAGATGGGAAGATTGCTACTAATTTACAACTTAAGGAAAAAGCTTTACTTACTAGGAAAATTGAAAATTTGGAGAACGCTAATAGGAATTTGAACTTGAGACTTTTAAATTTTTCTGTTTCCAAGTTTCAGTGTCCTAGGGATTTATTTCAGTCCTTTTTAAACATAGCTTTGAAATTTCCAGAAAATAATATGCCACAATTACAAAAGATATATTACTTAAATTTACCAAAGGAGGATAAAGATAAAGGGAATGCATTACCAGGAGAATTGGATCTCACTGGTATGCTGGAGACATCTCAAGAAGAAATAGTGACTAGAGCTACTTTACTGGTAACTTTTGTCTTTCTTCAAGACAAAGAAGCAATTCTTCGTCTATTCTATAGGACTGATAAGGTGGAATTTCACGGATTCAAAATTTCTATATTTCCTGATGTATCGAAGTGGATACAAGCCAGACGCAAGAAGATTTTGGCCTGTCGTCAGTCTGTTTTGAGTTTGGGGGCAACCTTTCGATTACGTTTCCCCTGTAAATGTTGCATTACATATCAGAGTAATAGATATATTTTTTATGAAACTGATCAATTGCAGTTTTTCCTTGAAGGTAAAGTAACCACAAGAATTCCAGAGACCTCCATGGAATCACCCAAGCAGGCCATTAGTTAAATACTCCAACTGCACTCTGTTATTTGATTTAGTTTAGTATTATTTCCTGGAATCCAACTACCCTTGGAAGTGATTGATTCCTTCTCTCCTTAAATTGTGGACTTTAGTCATAGTCACTGTGTGATATTATTTTATAATTGGTACTTGTTTTCCTTATTTGATTGTTATATTTCCTTTCAAGTATTGATTTATTTGATAATCTGTTAAAGCATAAATAATAAATTTTTTAAAAAAGATGAAAACTACATTCTTCAATATTGTTAAGATATTCAGAAATAGAACCCGAATGATTACTAGCTAGTATATGCAGTGTTTTACTTAGCTGAGAGTGTTGATAGTGCAACATCAGAGGCTGGCGAGCAACTATTCTTTCAGCTAACATTCCCCTGAATAAACTTTGATGTCCCCTGTATAAAGAACTTTGAGATCTTCATCAGAGAGATACTGAAAAGATAATCTATTAGATTTATTCTTTTTAAACTGCTTCTAATATTTTTGGTTATATCAGTTAGGTGAGGATTGATGGGTACGCAGATATTGTGAAGAATTATTTTAAATTATTGTTTATTTCCTGCTGATTCTCCTCTTTGTTATCATGGAGATGATGCGGTATATAAACTTAAGGTTTAGATTAGATTAGATTAGATTGATGTAGACAATTTGTTTACTTTTTGTTACACTGTTTTGTATGTAAGATTTATAAAAAAACAAAACAAAACCATGCTTTCCAGACTACTAAACACTGCTGTATTTAAGGCTAGTCATAGCCTGGTATGGATTAGACTTTGTAATTAGCATCCAGATGCTTAGATATGGGCTCGGTGAAGTAAAGGATTTGTCATATCTTGGATTGCAAATCCTGTAGAACTGAATGGATAGGTACTGTGATTGTTCATTTAGGGGCATAAAAGGATTTCATAATGACTTCAAAGTACTTATTGTCAGTGAAGCTGTCAGTTGATGTTAAGGCAAGATCCTTAAGTATTTTTTGTACCAATTTTACATAATTAGCATATTCCAGAGTGATATCCTGCAGAGATGACATGGTAGGATTGTGTTTGACTGGAAGAGGTAAAAAAAAATTGGAATAGGCAAAGTAGGAAGAGGAGGAATGGCCTAATATTTTGATATAAGACTCAGTGTTGAAGAAAGTTTTGCCACTGAGGAGGTGACTGTGGTATTAATGATGCAGCAGGAGATGGACTATGTAGTTGCTATCTTTGAGGAGATGTCCTATCCTGAAAGATATGGAGTTATATATTGAAATGGTGGCTGGTGTGATTGTTACTGTTCTGTCTTTTGAAAAAGTTGAAACAGCAAAAGCTACATTGTGAGTGGTTTGTGAACACAGAAAGGAAGTAAATTAATACTTTGGAAGTAGAGTGTGGCATTGAAGTTTGAGTGTAAGGAAAGTTTGCTGCTAGAAAGAGCTGAGGCATGTCTAATTTCAGAGGAGGGATTCTTTTTCTTAGTGGGAGGAGATAGAGCAGTTGCTTGGATTTAGCAAGGAAATACGATCCAATATCTACTAGCTACACTGGTTACTCATCAATACAAGAATAAACTTCAAGATATCATGTATAATCTTCCGCATCTTCTATGGAAATTCTGCAACACCACTCATAGACTTATTCAGTCCCTTATGGCCCACCTTGAACAAAAATCTTAAACTTCAGTTGAACTATCTCTCAACAAAAGGCCTCAAGCACAAATGTGCCTACAACACTATGTTTACATATGTTGGCACAAAGATTTGGAACAAGATCCCCACAACCATCACATATGAATCCAACTGCTTCACTTTCTGAAAGAAACTCAAGACTCATCTCTTCGACACTATTTTCACCCAAGAAAACTGACAGTATGCCTCTAGTCACACCATAACCTGCACTGGTCCAAGTACACAGCTCAATCATAAGAACATAAGAATTGCTGCTGCTTGGTCAGACCAGTGGCCCATCGTGCCCAGCAGTTCGCTCACGCAGCGGCCCCCAGGTCAAAGACCAGTGCTCTAAATGAGTCCAGCCTTACCTACGTATGTTCCAGTTTAGCAGGAACTTGACCAACTTTGTCTTGAATCTCTGGAGGGTGTTTTCCCCTATAACAGACTCCGGAAGAGCGTTTCAGTTTTCTACCACTCTCTGAGTGAAGTAGAACTTCCTTATGTTTGTACGGAATCTATCCACTTTCAACTTTAGAGTGCCCTCTCTTTCTCCCTACCTTGGAGAAGGTGAACAATCTGTCTTTATCTGCTAAGTCTATTCCCTTCAGTATTTTGAATGTTTTGATCATGTCCCCTCTCAGTCTCCTCTTTTCAAGGTAGAAGAGGCCCAGTTTCTCCAATCTCTCACTGTACGGCAATTCCTCCAGCCCCTTAACCATTTTAGTCGCTCTTCTCTGGACCCTTTCGAGTAGTACTGTGTCCTTCTTCATGTATGGTGACCAGTGCTGGACGCAGTATTCCAGGTGAGGGCGCACCATGGCCCGGTACAGCGGCATGATAACCTTCTCCGATCTGTTCGTGATCCCCTTCTTAATCATTCCTAGCATTCTGTTTGCCCTTTTTGCCGCCGTCGCACATTGCATGGATGGCTTCATCGACTTGTCGATCAGAACTCCCAAATCTCTTTCCTGGGAGGTCTCTCCAAGTACCGCCCCGGACATCACCAGAGATTAGACTATAACAGTCAATCACTGCCACATAGCTCCAAGAATATACTCTCATTACCATCATTGGTTAGCGCTAGTTTGTGTCTCCGGAGAAATTCACAGTAGGGATCTCTACTCTTAGCATCCCTTTCATACCATATTAACTCTCCAATTGTATTATCCCCCTCACATCTATATTATCATGTACTACTAAGAGCATTTTTGTATTATTGTTAAACTTTATCCATTTAACTAGCATTGTAAGTCACCTTGAAACTTATTTAGGTATAACGCGACTCAGAAATCTCAGATTAGATTAGATTAGAAATGGGGTAGAACAGTGAAATTTCAAACTTACTGGCACCATGGCGCTGACTGAAGCAGTAGACCCAGGTGTTGCTGTTAGTTCTGAACTCAGGAATTGCAGCTTCATCTGACTGCTTGGCTTTAGAATACAGTTCTGGTTGAGCATTTGTGTTTTTTGGCAATTTTACTTTCATGAAAAACTTGGTTGTAGTCATTATTTTATTTATTTAATTTGTTTTATATCCCATCCTTCCCAGAGAGCTCAGAATGGGTTACAAGATAACAAACATAATAATTAGACAAAATGAGTTACATAATATGTAGTTAGTCAAACGGATCACAGTGACATTCATATAATACAGTTTGTTCATCTTAAATTAACATTCACAGAGAGAAATTAGTTCATGGTATACATTTGGTTGGGAATTACAGACTGGATTGTTATGTAAAATGAAGGTGGAAAATTGGTGGATTAGATGCTCTCTTAGTCTATTTAATAATACTGAGGTGCAGAGGGTGCTGGGGTCTAGGTACTTTACCATAAGGATACTAGACTAAGGGAATTAGGCGAAGAGGTAAGTTTTTATTGCTTTTCTAAAACTCAAAAGCCCTTTGATGGGTCTGATATGTAAAGACAGTTGATTCCAGTAGCTTGATAAGAATGGGAGTAGGATCGGCAGTCACAACTAGGGTGTAATTGTAGATGTGTTTCCTCCTGGGAGTGGAGCGGTCTCTTTGGGACATAAGGTGGAAGTTTGTCTGATATGTAGCAGGGCGCTATGTTGTGTAAGGACCTGTACTTTAGTACTAAGCCTTTAAAGATGCAGTGCTTTGGTAAGGGTAGCCAGTAGGCTGATGATATTGCTTGGGATATTGGGTCATGGGTATGATGGTTCTTTAGAAATCTAATTGTTGCGTTTTGTACATGTTGAAGATGCTGAAGATTTTTAGCTGTCAGTCAGCTGAATTGCAGTAGTCCATGTGGGAGAGGATGGAAGCATAGAGAAGTTGGATAAAGTTGGATTTAGAGAAGTAGTTTCTTATTTTCTGGAGTTGTCAGAGATAGGAGCAAAAATAAAACTGCAGACTAATATGTACAAGATGCAGGCTATGTTTATTATACCAAATATTTAATGCGTTAAATGTTACCACCTTATTATAAACCAAGAGACCAGACACGGTCCGTGTTTCAGAGAACACGCTTTCTTCAGGGGTCCATGATTGACAAGGTTTAACTTTAGCTTTATTTAGCGCCGCACTGATGGCCGGTGACCTTCTTTTAAACAGGCATTTGTTTTATACCATTTTATTGCGGTTTTTTACAAACCTTGTCAACTATGGACCCCTGAAGAAGGTATGTTCTCCGAAACACGGACCATGTCTGGTCTCTTGGTTTGTAATAATGTGGTAACATTTAACTGCATTAAATATTTGGTATAATAAACATAGCCTGCATCTTGTACATATTAGTCTGCAGTTTTACTTTTGCTTCTCACTTGCCGTTTTTGCACTGCACACCTTGTTGGACTTCTTTTGCTGGTTGTCAGAGATAGACCACTATCTAGTTGAAGAAAAGACCACTTGAGAGATACGGTTGGAAAGTAATAGGATAGAGTCAAGAAGTATACCCTAAGCTGCTTGCTTGATCTTTAGTGGTTATGCAGTTGATTCTCAGAGAAGAGAGGGACAGGTGTAGGTGCAGTGTTCTTTGCAGGCATTTAGTTGCAGTTTGTTAGTGGATATTAGTTTTTGATTTCTGAGACACAATTATGAAGTTTTGTAATCTGGGAGACACAGTCCTCCAAGAACATATAGATAAGAACATAAGAATTGCCACTCTGGGTCAGCCTGAAGGTCCATCAAGCCCAACACCCTGTTTCCAACAGTGGCCAACCCAGGTTCCACATACCTAGCTAGATCCCAAGTAGTAAAACAGAATAAGCAGTGGATTTCCCAAAGCTAAACCCCGCTAGGCTAACTGATTTTACCACATTCTCCGGTAACTAATTCCAGAGATTAATTACGCATAGTGTGAAGAAATATTTTCTCCAGTTTGTTTTAAATCTACTGTTTAGTAGCTTCATCACTTAACCCCTAGATCTAGTATTTTGGGAAAGAGTGAACAAGCGATTTACATCTACCTTTTTCACTCCACTCAGTATTTTATAAACCTTTATCATTATCACCCCTGAGCCGTCTCTTCTTCAATCTGAAAAGCCCTAGCCACATTAGCTTTTCCTTATAGGGAAGTCGTCCCATCCCTTTTGTCATTTTCATTATCTTTCTCTGTACCTTTTCTAATTCTGTAATATCTTTTTTAAGATATGGCGACTAGAACCGCACACAGTATTCAAGGTGCGACCATACCATAGAGCGATTCAATGGCATTATAACATTTTCATCTTTAATTTCTCATTCCTTTCCTGATAATTCCTAACATTCTATTTGCTGCACATTGAGCTGACAGTTTCAACGTATCCTCAACAATGACACCTAAATCCTTTTCCTGGGCAGTGACTCCTAACATTAAACCTAGCATCTCAAAGCTATAGTTTGGGTTCTTCTTTCTCACATGCATGACTTTGTACTTGCTCACATTAAACGACATCTGCCATTTTGATGTCCAGTCTCCCAAGAACCTCTTGTGATTTAACAACTTTGAAGAACCTGGGCCAATCAGAGCCTTAGGCCCCTTCCTGGTGCACCCCATGATGCACAAGAGAGGAGAAGACTCATCATTTTGAAGAAGCAGGCCTGTTGGCCTGAGAGAGTAGGCATCCCTCCAGCCATCCATAGTAACAAGATAAGGGGGGAAAGGGCGGGGGGTTATGGGAGGCACGGGAAGGTGTCATTGGGAGTGTTGCTTGGTGGCGGGGGGGGGGAAATGGGCATCTCTCTTACCCCTGGGGAGGGTGTCAGGGGGAAAGCATCGCTTGGTGGCAGGAAGGAGTGGGCATCTCTCCTGTTACCAGTGATGGGGTGTCAGAGGGGTGTTGCTTGGTGGTGGAAGGGAGTAGGCATCTCTCCCACTGCCGGGGGGAAGAGGTTGCTTGACAGCGAAAAAATTTTCTGACAGGTCTGAGCCATTAAGCCTTACTTTCCTGTCGGTGACTGAGCCAATCAGCAAATTTTGCCAAAAATGTGGCACGAGGTTAAAGAATCATTTGGAAATTATAGAGAATTGTTTGGAGAGCTCATTTTAATATTAAAGACCTTGTTGTACTACATTTGCACAGCAATATAGGAGGCTGCTAGAAAACTTGGAAAAGACCATGGTAAACCGTTTTAATCCACCACTAAAATACATGCATGCTAAACCGGCTGGAACCGGTTTAACGAGCACGTTAAAAGTAGATTTTAGTTTGAGAATCTACCCCTAAGATTGCTAGCTAACATTGTTTAATCGATGTGAACCGCCTAGAACTCTCTGGGTATGGCGGTATACAAAATAAAAGTTATTATTATTATTAAGTTATGGTAATGTTTAATTTTTTATTACTATTTTGTAATGTTTTGTAATTGGTAGGTTACCCTCCAAGGATTTCTTAGACTATTTCTTAATTACTAGCTAATTACATTTTTAGCCTTCCAGTTGGTTCAAGGAACTATAAATCAGAGATCAGGGGAGGGTGGGTGGGAGTTAAACATTAAACAAAACTTTAACTGCTATCTGTGCCCTAATCTGATCTTATTCTCTGAAATGCAACCTAAAATACTAATCTAGACTAAAACACTTGAGACTCTAAAGTCTACACACTATTGTCTAAACTGACTCTGCTATAAAAGCATAAAAGCAGAGTACTGAATTTTAAAAAAGTAAGAGAGAAGAATAATGAAATAACCTATTGAAGCCCAAGTTTTACCTTTTCCCAAGTTTGAATACTAGCAGGTAAGATATTCCAATGGAGTTTTTCTTCCCCTTAGCAGTTCACTCAGCACCTCTTCAGGTGGATGTCATCGGCAAAGGAGTGAATCTGGATTTGGTGTTTATGGGCTATATCTAGGACAGATGTAATGTAGAGATTAAACAAGAGAGATTGGGCGACGAGATGGCAGATGAAGTTCAACGTTGAGAAATGTAAGGTATTACATGTGGGGAGCAGAAACTCGAGGTATAACTATACAATGGGAGGGATATTATTGAATAAGAGTACCCAGGAAAGGGACTTGGGGGTATTGGTGGACATGACAATGAAGCCGACGGCACAGTGTGCAGCGGCCGCTAAGAGAGCGAATAGAATGCTTGGTATAATCAAAAAGGGTATTACAGCCAGAACGAAAGAGGTTATCCTGCCGTTGTATCGGGCAATGGTGCGCCCGCATTTGGAGTACTGCGTCCAATATTGGTCGCCGTACCTTAAGAAGGATATGGCGTTAGTCGAGAGGGTTCAGAGGAGAGCGATGTGTCTGATAAAAGGTATGGAAAACCTGTCATATGCTGAGAGATTGGAGAAGCTGGGTCTCTTTTCCCTGGAGAAGAGGAGACTTAGAGGGGATATGATAGAGACTTATAAGATCATGAAGGGCATAGAGAGAGTAGAGAGGGACAGATTCTTCAAACTTTCGAATAATAAAAGAACAAGAGGGCACTCGGAAAAGTTGATAGGAGACAGATTCAAAACAAATACTAGGAAGTTTTTTTTTACTCAAAGTGTGGTGGACACCTGGAATGCGCTTCCAGAGGACGTGATTGGGCAGAGTATGGTACTGGGGTTCAAGAAAGGATTAGACAAATTCCTACTGGAAAAGAGGATAGAGGGGTATAGATAGAAGATTACTGCACAGGTCCTGGACATGCTGGGACACCGCGTGAGCGGACTGCTGGGCACAATGGACCTCGGGTCTGACCCAGCAGAGGCATTTCTTATGTTCTTAGAGCCTCCTGTGGCATGCTTTATTGTTTTTGGCTTTGATAGGGTAGTGTCAAGTAGTGTTGGTTCTCTGACAGAGAAAGGAGTGTGCTTTTGGGGAAGAGCCCTCTGGTACCTGCAAAGGTCCTTCAGTCAGCACATGTTGATTTTTGAGAAATAGGAGAAAATATTTCTTCACTCAGCATGTAATCTGACTCTGGAATTCATTACCGAAGAATGAAGGTTTGGATAATTTTCTAAAACAAAAGTTCATAAGCCATTGTTGAGATGGCTTGGGGAAATTCATTCCTTATTCCTAGGATAAGCAGCATAAAAGGGAAAGGGAATGTGGAAAAAGAATGGGACTTGTATTCTGCTTTCTTGTGGTTATGCATTCAAAGCAATTTACATTTATACAGGTACTTAATTTTGTACCAAGGGAAGTGGAGGATTAAGTGACTTTCCCAGGGTCACAAGGAGCAGCACTGGGATTCGATCCCACAATCTCTGGTGCCAAGGTAGCAGCTCTACCACTAGGCTATTTTTCCACCTCCTTTGGACCTTTGGTTTGTCCCAGTATGGCAATTCTTATGTTCTTAAAGAAGAGCTGTGAAGCAATTGTCCCCCAAAACATGAGAGGAGAAGGCTGGCATATCCAAACAGCAGCACAGAAGAAATAAAGATTGATTGAATAGCGTAAGGATGTTACCAACATGGGAATGATACAGTGCATCGCACTGGGTGTCAGTCTACATTATCCTGTTTATTCACGGAGAACCTCTTTTTCCTGGAAAAATCCACCAAAGATCCATGTCAGACCTTCTCAGAGGAGTCTCGGATTCAGCCCCGTACTCAGCACAAGCTAGAAAATCAAAATCTTCCAACAGCAAAATCCACAGGAGTAAACCTGATTCACACTGTACAGCTCCAGAAATGTTGAAACTGTCAAATTTAAAAGGTCCTTTAGGGATTTCTGAATAAACTTTGGAAACACACATTGTGGTCAGTGCTACTGTATGAAATCATCCACTGGTTAAACTATGGACCTTATTTGTTTTCAAAGAAAGCCAATTTACAATATCACTACAACAAATAATTTAATGCAGAATTCTCAACTATGCCTGATTACAGTATATTTAGGACTGAATATTTAAAGTTAATCACAGATAAGGCAAACTACTAACAGCTGCTTCTGATTTAAAACGACAGTCAAGGTTCTGATATTATAGAATCCCCTGATATCTTTTTCTTATGTTTTAAAACTTGCAACTTACCAATTTCCATAGTCAAAATCAAAAGCAATAGTAATTTCTGTCCCCCTTGAAATGTTCAGGATAGAATAAATATAAAGATGAATAGTTCCATCCTCAATCACATGTCGTACCTATATTTTTAAAAAAAATAAAAAAAATCAATTTTTATTACAAAGTAATTGTTTATAATTTTGTCATCAAACTTCCTAAGCACACAAAACACTGGTCAACAAAAAGAAAGTTTTTCTTTGCTACTGAGAACTTAAGAAGTGTTCTTAGTTAATTTAATGACACTGATTTCAGATCTGTAATTGAAATTCAGCTAGCACGTCAGGTTTCTGAGATGCACATTACTGATTTTTTTAGACAGTTTGCCATTTCGGCACAATATTGCAAGTATGAACTGTGTCCCATCAAACTTGTGCTAAGGAGTTTACTCTGAAAACAAACACGAAGACAATGAGACATGTTACAGCATATATTTACGCCTCTCAAACTCACACAAAAGTGATGTCAGCATGTTCAGAAATGTTTGAGACATTAGCTTTTACTCTTGTACTGTACATTGGTCTCTCTTTGCAAGAACCAACAATAGACTCCCATCATACTGGGATTGAACTTTCCCTGATATCTGTTTTCCATCACCTTGATATCTTGATGAAATCTTTCCCCATGCTTATCGCTGACATCACCTAGTTTGGGTAGGAAGAAGAGGAAGTGAGAATGTAAGAAGTGCATTTTAAGTAACATTCTGGCACCCATTAGCTGATATGCTGTCAGCATGTTCTCCACAAGCTCAGCATAATTCTCTGACCTGTGATTACTAAGAAAATTCTGAACCAGCACAAATGCTTCCCATGCTGCTGATTCAGCTGAGTTCAGCTTCTGTTTGAACTCATCATCGAGGATCAGTTCACGAATTTTGGGTCCAACAAAAACACCTTCTAAATTTTGGCTTCACTTTTCTCAAAACCAAACATACTTCTTAGATGCTGAAGCACATCACCATTTCTGTCCATCGCCTTGAAAAAATTTTTCAGCAGACCCAGTTTTATGTGAAGTGCTGGAAGATAGATTTTCTCACGATGTACTAACGGCAGGTGCTTCACATTGTATCTGCCAAGTACGGCAGATACAATATAAAATGGTTGGCATCATCATGACTATGAAGTGGATGGCATCATCAAGACTGTTCCAAAGACACAATAAGCAAATGTATTTGGTGAACCCCAGTTGCAGACCCAGAAGGAGTGACACAACTTTGAGATCACCACAGAGTTTCCACTGGTGATCTGCATAGCATGTGGGTTTTTAAAAGTGTCTTCATCAACTCATACGTTTCCTTCAACCCAACTGCATGAGCAACAAGACAGATGGCTTCTGGTTTCCATTGTGTAAAAGTATCACTTTAAGGCTTGCTTTGCTTGAATCAATGAATAGTCTCCATTCGTCAGAAACATATTCACATCCCAGTTCACATATGAGACCATTAATATCAGTACAAAAACAAATGTTTCCTTCCATTTGGTAAAAGGAAGCCAGGATGGTGTGACGATCACGGAAAAAAAGATATTTTGGTGTCCTGCCTTAAAAGATTCCATTGCTTCAGCTTGGAACAAATTAAAAACATAAGCATTGCCCCTGCCGGATCAGACCAGGGGTCCATTGTGCCCGGCAGTCCGCTCCTGCGGCGGCCCCCCAGGTCCATAACCAGTAAGTGCTCCTTATCTAAAATGTTCATACCCTATTTGTTTAATATCCTGTAAAGTAACTCTCTATCTGTACCCTGCAATCCCCTTCACTTCCAGGAAGTCATCCAGTCCCTTTTTGAACCTCAGTAATGTACTCTGTCTTATCACCTCTCCTGGAAGCGCGTTCCAGGGGTCTACCACCCTCTGTGTGAAGAACTTCCTTGCGTTCGTTTTGAAATCTGTCTCCTCTCAGTTTTTCTGAATGACCTCTCGTTTTTGTTGTCCCCGCTAGTCTGAAGAATCCGTCCCTCTCCACCTTCTCTATGCCTTTCATGATTTTATAAGTCTCTATCATGTCCCCTCTAAGTCTCCGCTTTTCCAGGGTAAAGAGCCCCAGCTTGTCCAACCTCTTGGGAAATGAAAGGTTCTCCATGCCCTTTATCATCCTTGTTGCTCTCCTCTGGACCCTCTCGAGTATCGCCATATCCTTCTTAAGGTATGGCGACCAGTATTGGACGCAGTATTCCAGATGTGGGTGCACTATTGCTCGATACAGTGGCAGGATAACTTAAGATCTTCTTGAGTTAGCAGGTGAGGTTGTTTTTCATCCACTTCATCTGAACTTTTGGCATATTGTGCTGCAGATGCAGAAGGAGGAATTGGAACTAGATTCTCCAAGTCATAAGGAACGGGTGTAATTGATGACGGGCAATCAGGATACACAATTTTTGATTTATTCCTCTTTGTGAATCCAGCTATTTTTATCATGCAAAATAACAGTCTGAGTGATGATTTGTTGGTTCAAACCACACCATGGGAACATCAAAAGGCATCTTCTTCCTTTTCCCATTCAGCCACTGTGTTAATCCAGAATAGCAGACAGTACAGCACACAAGAGGTGCCCACGCTCTATCTTGGTCGCTAACATTATAGCCAAAATAATGCTTGCATGCACTTTGAAGCCTGATGGACAGATTCTTTTGCTGATCTTGTGCAGTAAATTGTCCACAGACATAACAGAAATTATCAGGATGGTTAATACAACCTCGTCTGTTCATAATAATTATAATATCTTAGATAAAAACAAACAAAATATAAAAAATCACAAGTAGAAAAAGCAGCACAATCACTTTTTAGCATAAATTTTCAAATTACTGGTATAAATGATCAACAAGCTGGCCTAAAATGCAATATTATATTACAGAAACAGCAAAATACTGATGCTTCACGGTAGTGTTATTGACGAAAATGATATAAACACAAACTGATGCATAAGTTAAAAAAAGGATGCAATAGACAAAAACTGCTTTCAGATTTAGAGTCACCATGCGGCCCTTGTTAAGGTACAGGTGACAGAACTCCAGTAGCAAAATGCTTGTTGACCAATTCACAGAATAAGGGAAGAAATACATAGCTTGAAGTCCAAATTCAAATAAAATATATGAACTCAAATCTTTATCAAGAAAGTAACAATCCACCTTTTCCTGGTGAATAAAATCTTGATTTTAGAGTCAAAATATCTTGCATCATGTATTACTATAAAATTTCTTATACTGTATAGTACAGCAGAGGGTTAAATAAATTTTCTGCCAAGTTAATTATCACTTTAAATCTTTAAGCAGGGTCCACACCTTGTGTATTCAGGTACCATACCGCCCAACACTGGCCCTTGGGACCGACACTCTAGTATAAAATAGAGTTCAGAGGTTAAACGTTTGCCATAGTTATCCTCAACAATGTTTTTATCCTAACTAATACCAATATACATAATGTATAGTTAAAGTTACATTTGCCATAGTTACAGTGGAAGATGTTTCGATACCAGTTTTTTTTATAATATGATACCAGGAACTAGTACCAATATATGTTTCTTTGTAATCCATCGGACATGGGCAGGGGAGTTAGATGAAGAGGTATGTTTTTATTGCTTTCCTAAAGCTGAGGTGTCCTTCAAGGGATCTGATCTGCGGGGCAGTTGATTCTAGTGGTTTGGATGAAGTGGGAGTAGGAGCATCATTTGGTGGTTTGCAGGTGAAGGGCACAAATAGGAAGCGTTTTGAGGCATATTTCATCCTGTGAGTGGAGGAACCTGTTTGGCACATATGGAGGAAGTTTTTCCATCATGTAGTCCGGCACCATGTCATTCAAAGATTTGAACGCTAGCATCAAGCCCTTGAAGACAAAACATTTGGCCACTAGTGAGCCAACGATAGAGCCTGAGAGATAGGGTCATGGGCACATAGGTTTTTTAGAAGTCTGATTGCCATGTTTTGTACATGCTGGAGACCATTGAAAAGGGCATTGCATCCATGCGGGAAAGGACTAAGGCATAGAGTAGCTGGGCAAAGTCAGATTCAGAGAAGCAGTTCCTTATTTTTCAGAGTTGACATAGGGAGTAAAATGAGGAAGATACCACTTGAGAGATTACATTACATTAATGATTTCTATCCGCCGTTATGTTGCGGTTCAAGGCGGATTACATAAAGATATATCTGGCCAATTCCAGAGGAATTTGAGAATAATGAGGTTGGTTCAAAGAGGTGAAGTGGTTCTTGTGGCGTTAGATTGTTTTTGAGAATAGTGATGGTGTTAGGTTGATTTCAAGGAATTGTTGGGTAGTAGGGTTTTTTTGAATAGTATGGTTTTTATTTCTTTTCTGAATGTTCTGTAGTCTGGGGTCGTTATCAGCAAAGAGGAGAATTGGTGGTCCAGTCTCGCTGCTTGTGTGGCCAGGAGGCCATCGTATAGTTTCTTCCGCTTGACTTCTCTGATTGGGGGCTATGTGAATGGAGAGTGGGTTCTTCTTTGTCTGGTTGAGGTGGTTTGGATTAGGCGGTTGTTCAGGTATACTGGGCTGTTGCCGTTCTTGGCTTTAAATAGTAAACAGTAGAACTTGAATTGTATTCTTGCTTGAATATAGTTGGAAAGCGACAGGCTGCGTGCTTGGTCCTTTGCAATTAAGGTAATCAAGTCCGAGCATAGCGAGGGACAGGCACGGTTGCAGTGTTCTTTGCGGATCCAAAGGAGTTCTGCTTTGGAGGCGTTTAGTTGCATTTTGTTGGTGGTCATCCAGTTCTTAATTTTCAAGAGGTATTTTAGGAGTTTTACGATCTGGGCATCGTAGTTTTCTCTTAGCGGTAGGTATAGTTGAATGTTGTCTGCAAAGGAGTGAATCTGTATTTGATATCTGTGGGCTATGTCTAGGACTGGCCTAATGTAGAGATTGAATAATAGGGGGGATAGCAGAGCCCCCTGCAGAACACAATATTTGATTAGTTTCGGTTATGATAGTGCATCACTGAGCAGTACGCTTTGGAATTTATTATTCAGAAAAGAGGCGAACCATCGTAACACAGTGTCTCAGATTCCGATTTCAGAGAGCCGCGCAATGAGGATAGGATGGTCAATAGTGTCGAATGCCGCACTGAGATCCAACAGCACTAGAAGGTCATCATTACCCCTATCCATGAGTTTCTAGAACTTGTTGATGTCAAGAAGGACAGTTTTAGTACTATAGAATTTCCTGAATCTCGATTGGAAGGGGGATAGGGCTCTTTGTTCATCAATGAAGGCGTGTAAATGGTTCAACACTGTTTTTCTAGGATCTTGGAGACAAATGGTAGGAAGGAGGCAGGTCTAAAGAAGCTGGGTACATTAGGGTTGAGTGTGGGTTTTTTCAAGATCAGTCTGATGACCACTGACTTCCAGTTTGCAGGCACTACGTCTATTTTCAGAAAGGTATTGATGAGGGGAAGAATGGACTTTACAAAGGTATCTTTCAAAGCCACCAGGAGGTGTGGTGGACAGAGGTTCAGGTTGGAGCTGGAAGGGCGTATAGCATCTAGTATCTTGACGAAATCACGCTGAAACCACCTTCAGCAGGAAGGCCAGAATGGTGTGTAAAGCAATTCCAGTGTCAAAGATCTAAGGAAAGGTTCCCCACAAGAAAAATCCTGGAGCTCCAAGACCCATCTTGCCGAGATCACAGCCACTAGAAAAACTGTTCCGAGCATCAAATCCATCAGCAATACTTCTTTCAGTGGCTTGAATGGAGCTTGGCTTAGGCCATGTAAAACCACAGTAAGATCCCATGAAGGGAACGGGAGCTGGACCAGAGGTCTGCTGCATAGTGCACCCTTCAAAAATCTGACTACATCGGGATGAGAAGCCAGTGTAGATTTGCATTCTCGAGCACTGAAACAAGAGATCCCTGCAACTTGAACTCTAAGGGAAGCTACCAAAAGTCCTTAGTCAAGACAGGCTTGGAGGAAAGCTAACAGCACAGAAACCAAAGTCAAAAATGGTTCTACCTTCTCCTGGGCACCCCAGTGCTGGAAAGTCAGCTATGCCTTAGCATAGGCCGAAACCAGAGTCAGTTTCTCATACTTGAGGACTTCTGAGTACCCCTTATACGCTAATGCTTCGCATTCAAGAGCCATGCCATAATAGCAAAGTGATCCAGATCTTCTAAGAATCCTGGGAAAGAAGATCCAGATACACCTGTATACTGAGACCGGGACCTGTCTGAAGATGCACTAGATCTGCATAACACAGTCTGCATGGCCAGTTTGGAGCTACAAGAATGACCATTCCTTGATGACTTGCAATCCTTTGAAGGATTCAGCCAATCACGGGCCATGGGGAACAGATGTACAAAAGTACGCTCTGTGACCAGACCCACGCTTTTGGGCTTGTATCTTCGACTGAATAACCTGTTCGCCGTTTTGTTCTTTGCCGTAGCCACGAGGTCAAATTGTGGATGACCAAAGTGGCAAACAATGGCTTGGAATGCTGTCTGACAGCATGCAGTCTCCCGGATCCAAGGTCTATCTGCTGAGGAAATTGGCTAGGACATTGTCCACTGCCACTACATGTGCCTGCAGATGAAGTTTTGCCCAAGAAAGAGCAGGCAAGCCTCCAGACACAGATTGTCACTTTTGGTACCTCCCTGGCAATAGACATAGGCCACTGCAGTAGAACTGACCGAGAAAACCAGGACTGCCTGGCCTTCCAGAATCTTCTGTAGTTTCATCAGCACCAGCTGCATGGCTCGAAGTTACAGCTGGTTGATCAACCACTTCCTCTGGATGGGCAACCATCGATTAATTGCAATGAGCTCCCCAGCCGAGGAGACTGGCATCCATTATTACAACCACCCAAAATGCTATTCGAAGGGGCATGTTCTTGGTAAGGGACAGCGGGAAGAGTCACCAATCCATGCTGGGCTTCTAGCATCCCAGGTAAAGATTTCTGAAATGAGACTGTCTGCGGAAACCAACGCATGTTGGAGAGGACACATGTGGGTCCTCATCCAAGGAACCATATCTATCGTTGTCACCATAGAACCTAGGACTGGAAAATAGTCTCACACTGGCGGAGCTTGCTGGTTAGGAAGCGCGTTATCTGAGTACAAAGCTTCTGTCCGAGTGCCTCTGAAAGACAGTCACCCAGGAACTCCAGAGATTGGGTCAGAGACAAATGACTTTCAATAATTCACAATCCAACCCAAACCCTCCAGAACTCAGATCACCTGATCCACCGTGCGCTGACCCTCAGACGAGGGGGCCCGGATCAGCCAGTCGTCCAGATAGGGATGCACTTGTAGTCCCACCTTTCGCAGATGGGCTGCTACCACCACTGTCACTTTGGTGACAGGGAGCTGTCACCTGGCCAAAAGGCAGGGTAGAGAACTGGTACTGCTGTTCCAGGACATGAAGCCTTAGAACTTCCTGTGGCCTAGGAAAATGGGAATATGCAAGTAAGCTTCCAACTGATCTAGAGAGGCCAGGAACTCCTCCGGCGTCACCACCACTATGACAGAACACATCTCCATGTGAAAATGTGAGACACATCTCCATGTGAAAATGTGGGACTCTGAGTGCTGCAGTTAAAAAGGTCCAGAATGGGTCTCCAATCATCAGAGCCTTTCTTAGGCACAATGAAGAATATGGAGTATCTGTCCGAGCCCAAGTCTTCGGGCTGAATGTCTAACAACCTTCTCACAGTGGCTTGTATTCAGGTCACTTTTCTGGGTGCCCCACAGAAGAGTCCACATACCAATCTGTTAGAGGATGGAAGAATTCCAGCTTGTAGCCACTCTGGATGATTTCCAGAACCCAGTGGTTGTATGAAATCTGAATTCAGGCCTGTAGAAAGGCTGAGAGTCAGTCCCCTATCCTGAGGGGAACCGCCCCTGACCTGGCATCATTGCGACTTCTTGGCGGAGGGTGTAGCACGAGGTGCTGAAGTCTGGTTTGTGCCTGAATCCAGAAAACCTCTGCCTGTAATTCTGGGACAGTATGAGACGTGGAGCTGGAATACTGCCGAGACCACTGAAGCCCCAAAAATTAGACTGCCCCAAGTCTCTAGAGCAGTGGTGGGTAACTCTGGTCCTCGAGGGCCGGAATCCAGTCAGGTTTTCAGGATTTCCTCAATGAATATGTATTGAAAGCAGTGCATGCAAACAGATCCCATGCATATTCATTGGGGAAATCCTGAAAACTCAACTGGATTCTGGTCCTTGAGGACCGGAGTTGCCCACCCATGCTCTAGAGACTCTAGGTCTGCCATCAGGCAGGGTCTCAAGTCGACGATCTACCACAAATAAGATCGTCTAGACCCTTTCCTAATAACAAATGTCCCTTAAAAGGGAGTCAGATGACAGTAACTTTGGAAGTAGAGTCCCCAGCTTATTATTTGATCCAGAGCATTCACGAATAATGTCATGAGCATCCATCACATAATCAAGACCAGATAAGAGGAGCTGAGGTATGGGTTCTTCGTGCTCCAGAGTTCATAGCCTGGAAAGATAGGCACGTGTCACAAAGGAAGCCGCCAAGGCTGATTTGACTCTCAAAGTCAACACCTCAAAAAGCTCTTGAGAACTACATTCCCTTGCCAATCCTATATATCCCTGTGCACCACACCACCCTCAATCAGAAGAGATGTACATTAAGTAATCAATGCAACCAGGGAATCCACCTGAGGCTGAGTAAAAGGCTGCTGATATTCTTGTGCCACAGGATACAACCGAGACATGGCTATCACCACCTTGAGAGACCAAGGATACCAAGGATATGTAAAAAACTGAACCATCACTCCACTTATAAGGGAGCAGAAAGTAGAGGGGACCAGCTAGGAATACAAATTTAGCTCTAGAAGCGACTCAGAAATGAGATCCAGCAGAGCCAAAGGTTTGAATAGGCACCGAACTGTGATCATCCCCAGGATCCAGAGCCACCACGAGATCCCAAATGCCAGACTATGGCCCTGCATCCCCCAACAGGGAGGGCACGTTTTGAGACAGTAAGGTAACAGTGAGAGTCCCATCATTATCTATATCCCCATCATAAAGATCTCCCAAGTCCTGGTCAGGGGTAGTTGAAAAGGCAAAAGCACTCTGGGAGGCCTTACCCTCACATAAGGTGCCAGAAGTGCTGTTAGCCTTTGCTTTATCAGGACAGCTTTCCTGAAAAGCTTTCCACATAAAACTGAGGACTTCAGGGGAAAAGGCAATACCAGGCAGCATGGAGTCACCAGCAGATGACTCTAATTTGTGCTTTTCGGACTCTGTGTATAGGTGCCCGTCTGCATAGGACAGCCACGGTTTCTGGGTCCAAAAAAGAAAAAAAAAGACGAACCACTGGGCTAGCCACCCTTTCCTTGGCCCCTCTTTCCCATGCGGTGCACCAAAGGCACAAGCACAAGTACGCTCCTCCAGTGAACAATTTGCACATTCCTGGCATGAATTAGTGGGAAAAGAGCCCCAGGAATCTATTCCCACCAGTTTTGGGGCAATACAAGATGTTTTAGAGGTGTATCCCTCCCCTCTTCCCTGTTCTTTTACTTTGTTTTTTTATTATTTTTTTTTTAACCTTTAAATTTTTTAGTATTGTAAACAGGCTAGATGCACGTCGATGATCGGTATATTAAAACTAATAAAACTTGAAACTTGCAGGAAGCTTTTGAATAAAAGAGATTGCTAAAATCCAAGATGGACACCGGCAGGATTTTGGCTCTAAAACAATGTCAAAATAAAACGTAAAAACTGGCGAAATTAGGATTTTAGGGGTGGGGGAACATATGGAAACAAGTACAAACCACCAAATTCTCGATTTTCATACCTCCCTTCCCCATGGTGCCCCGATCTAGCTAAGTTTGACTAGCATTTTCCCTATGAGAATAGGAAGAAACGTCTATAGCAGGGCTGCCTAATTTCCAGTCTCTAGAGATCTACAGACAGGCAGGCAGTCTCTAGAGATCTACAGGCAGGATATCCACCATGAACATGCATGAGATTTGAATACCAAGAAGGTAGTGCAGGAAAATCTCTCATGCATATTCATGGTGGATATCCTGAAAACCTGGCCTGCCTGTAGATCTCGAAGACCGGAATTGGGTAGCCCTGGTCTATAGGAAACTGTTTCCACCAATGAAGCAGAAAGGCATCCGTAATAATGCTTTTTGGGGCAAAGATTCTGGAACAAAACTGCAGAAGTTTGTTATTTTGAGAAGTAGTGAAGAGATCTATGTCCAGTGTTCCCCAACGAAAGAAGATCCAGACTTATGAGAGATGTGTTGAAAGACCACTCATGAAGCTGAAGAAGTCTGCTTAATTTGTCTGCCAGAATATTCTGCTTCCCCACTAAGTAAACTGCCTTGAGAAGTATTCCACGAGCAATTGCCCAAATCCAAATGTTGACCCCTTCCATACAAAGGGTGTGAGATCCCGCTCACCTTTGTTTGTTCAGATAGAAAGTTGCAACCTGATTTTCTGTACAAACTATACTACTTGTGTTAAAGTAGATGATCCTGGAATGTTTTGAGAGCATTTCCTATTGCCCATAACGCAAGAACATTGATGTAGAGGGTTTGTTCATGGTTAAGACCACACTCCCTGAGAGAGTAAACTGTCCAGAGGAGCTCCTAAGGCCCATCATAGAGACATTTTTGATGCTGAGGAAGTTGGAAAGACTGTGTGGCACCATCCACCACTGGACAGCATGCCACAGATCCGGGTTACATGTATTACAGCAGACAGGGATCCCATGGCTTGAGACCATTGGATTGATGATGTCCACTGTGGGATCCTGAAGTGATCAAGAAGGCGTAACATCTAGTGTACATTAGTGTGCTTGAGGGTAAAGATTGTTTCACACAGGTAAATGAGATTAATGACCCTCTGCTTGGGTAGAAAAGCTCAACCTTAAATGAACTTCAAGAATACGCTTATGAACTCTAAGTTTTCAGATGGCTGTAGATGTGACTTTGGTATTTGATGGCAAACCTATGAACTGTTGAGGCATACCACAACTCACACTGGCTCCCAATATAGGCCAGAGTACAATTCAAATTCCACTGCCTACTATTTAAAGCTATAAACGGAGACAGCCCAACCTATTGAAACAATCGACTAATTCAATCCACCTCAACCAGACAGAGGAGAATCAACACCATATTCACACACCTGCCAACCAAAAATGTCAAAAGAAGAAAACTGTATGACAACCTATTGGCCACCAGAGCAGCAAAACTGGACAGACAACTCACCAATCTCATTTTGACCACAGACTACAAAACCTTCAAAAAAGAAACAAAAACCCTACTCTTCAAAAAATACATAAAACCAATATAACATAACCAGACATGTCCCAAACTTCACCTGCAATACTATCTACTCCTTAGCAAATTAGAAAATGTTCAGACTATTCCTTATGTACTTCTTAATGTCATAACAATTCTTATGTAATCTGCCTTGAACTTCAAGGTAATGGCGGAATAGAAATCACCAATGTAATGTAATGTAATTTATGGCAGTCCGCGTTGTCTGCAATGATGAGGTCTTGATCAACTAGTCATTCATAACATAACAAGAATTGCCGCTGCTGGGTCAGACCAGTGGTCCATCATGCCCAGCAGCACACTCATGCAACGGCCCTTAGGGCAAAGGCCAGTACCCTGAGACTAACCGTACCTGCATACGTTCTGGTTCAGCAGGAACTTGTCTAACTTTGTCTTGAATCCCTGGAAGTTGTTTTCCCCTATAACAGCCTCCGGAAGAGTGTTCCAGTTTTCTACCACTCTCTGGGTGAAGAAGAACTTCTTATATTTGTACAGAATCTATCCCCTTTTAATTTTAGAGAGTGCCCCCTCGTTGAGAGGATGAACAACCTGTCTTTATCTACTAAGTCTATTCCCTTCATATCTTGAATGTTTCGATCATGTCCCCTCAGTCTCCCTCTTTTCAAGGGAGAAGAGGCCCAGTTTCTCTAATCTCTCACTGTATGGCAACTCCTCCAGCCTCTTAACCATTTTAGTCACTCTTCTCTGGACCCTTTCGAATAGTACCATGTCCTTCTTCATGTATGGCGACCAGTGCTGGGCGCAGTTTTCCAGGTGAGGGAGCACCATGGCCCGGTACAGCGGCATGATAACCTTATCCGATCTATTCGTGATCCCCTTCTTTATCATTCCTAGCATTCTGTTTGCTCTTTTCGCTGCTGCTGCGCATTGGTTCAGCAAATGGCCACCAGGATGGTCTTGGGACTCAAGGATCTTCCGTTTGAGGAACGGCTGGGTAAGTTGCAGCTATACTCACTCGAGGAATGCAGAGAAAGGGGAGACATGATTTAGACATTCAAATATGTCACGGGCCGTATTGAGGTGGAAGAAGACATCTTTGTTCTTATAGGACCCATGGCAACAAGAGGGCATCTGTTGAAAATCAGAGGTGGGAAATTTCATGGCAACACCAGAAAATATTTCTTCACCGAAAGGGTGGTTGATCGCTGGAATAATCTTCCACCACAGGTAATTGAGGCCAGCAGCATGCCAGATATTAAGAAAAAATGGGATAGGCATGTGGGATCTCTTCATGGAGGAAGTTAGGGGGGTGGGTCATTAGAGTGGGCAGACTAGATGGGCCGTGAGCCTCCCTCTAAAGTCATCAGCTCAAGCTGCTGCTGCGAGCTAGCTCCATAGAAGGAAGCAACATCTGAAGGGGATGTCACTACGGAGACCACCAAGGGAGGAGGGACTCCTGTAACGGGCACATGAGAGCTCGGGCCTAAGGGACTGCCTCCAAAGGGGCTGCCATGGATCCCAGAACCTGAAGATAAAGGCAGGCCATGAGAGCCACAGTCCAGAAGAGCTCTGATCAGCTGTTGAAGTTTCTGTCTGCATGCCTCGGGAAGAAACACACAACCCTGCCTGGTGTTGAAAAGACCCAGATACTCCAGGTACTGGGAGGGCATCAAGTTGCTCTTCTTGAAGATGACAATCCATCCCGAAGCCTGCAACAGAGAAATCACCATCTATACTATATTTTCACACTCTGGACAAGACGGAGCTCAGATCAACCAAATGTCAAGGATGGACCTGGATCTCCTGCCAGTGGAGAAAGGCCACCAAAATTAGAGAATGACACAGAGAAAAAATTTGTCCCTATCTCCACCCCATCCCCGCGAGATTGGTCCCCACCCCCGTCAGTCCACGTCTCCACCCCGTCCCCACAAACCATCTGATATCATCCACAGAAGCCTTGAATAATTTTATACTGAACTTATTTTATTAAAGTATATAAAGAAATAATTTTCTGTGCAGTTGTCATGTTATAAATCAAAGTTCTGGCTGCCGAACTAGAGGAAGAGATTTTCAGCTGGCAGGGCTTTGTTTATAAATGTTTATCAACACAACTACAATACTACTTTCATCCTAAAGCAAAAAAAATGAAATAGAAATTATTTTCTACCTTTGTTGTCTGGTTTCTGGTTTCTGGTTTCCTCATCTTCTCGTCATTTTATTCCTTCCATCCACTGTCTGTCTTCTCTCTACCTCTTCCATATGGCATTTGCTCTGTTTGTATGCCTCTACCAAAACCTGTTCGCCTCTCTCTTTCATCTCTCTACTCCCCCTCTTACTCCACTTCCTTCCAGCGTGTTCCCTCCTCTCTCAACTCCCCATTTCCCTTCAGCGTCTGTTCCTCTCTCCCCTACTCCTCTCTCTCTACTTCTCTTCAGCGCCCTTCACATGGTCCAGCAGCCCCCCACCCAATCGCCGCAGTCTGGGCATCTCCCTCTCTCCTTCCTCTCACCTTCGCTGGCGATTTTCATTGGTCTGTCTTCGAGCGGCCCAAGCCTTTTTTCAAGTCACATGCAGCTGTTCTGAAACTTCTCTTCTGACACAACTTCCTGTTTTCGGTTGCATCAGAGGAGAAGTTTCAGGCAACTGCACGTGACTTGTGAAAATGCTTGTGCTGCTTGGAGATACAATTATGAAAATCGCCAGTGAAGGTGAGGGGAACAGAGGGAGGGAGATGCCTGACCTGTGGTGATCGGGAGGAGGAGGGCTGCTGGCCCGCGTGATTGTGAGGGGTGATGTGAGGCAACGCGCGCAAAATATTTAACTGCAGGGACAAGGTCATTCACTACTCCACGGGGCGGTGAATGGGTCTGTCCCCATACCCACGGCAACCATTTTTTTCTCCTCCCCATTTTGGCGAGTTACCCACAGCTACAGTCACCCTGTCATTCTCTAATTGCGGGACACCATCGTGAGGTTAAAGGGCAGATCAGCGAACTGGAAATGCTGTTGTAGAACATGTAAATGCAGAAACCTGCGATGCTCCAGGTAGATTGGAATATGGAGGTAAGCCTCTGTGAGATAAAAGGACACTAGAAACTCCCCTAGAGAGACAGCAGCTATGACTGTGCGCACTCTTTCCATGTGGAAATGAGGAATCCTTAAGAAGCAGTTGACTGACTTTAGATCCAGAATGGGCCTCCAGTCTTCCGAGCATCTTTGGCACGATGAAGTATAAGGAGTATCTGCCTAAGCCTGATAGGCTCTATCACTCTGATGGCTAAGGGAGGTTGCACAGTCGCATGGACTTAGGACTCCTTTTCCAGCCGACTTGCCAGAAAGTCCAGAAACAGATCTGGAGGCAGGCAAAAGAAGTCTATATTATGCCCCTCCCAATGATGTCTAGTACCCTCTGATCCAATGGAACATGAGTCTACTCCTGAAAAACTGAGAAAGACGACCTCCAATATGAGGAAGCACCGCCTGACTCCTGGCGTCATTGGGGCTTCTTAGGGGAAGCCATTACACAGGAACCTGAGGCCACCTGGAAATGGAACTATGTAACGAGGGCAGTAGCCCTGGGAATATCTCTCAGAGGAAGATCCCATGGATCCCTGATGAAACCTGTGGGAGGAAAGGAAATTATTATGATCACCTTCCGCTGACCGCCTAGACCTGTTCACACTTAGGGTGGTGCTTGGCAACATCGGTAATGAGATTATCCAGACCTTTATCAAAAAGAAGTTGACCCTTAAAAGGAAGTCTGATCAAGGTGGCTTCAAGGCAGCATCCCCAACCTAATGATAGATCAAGAGTCTGGTACACAAATACTGCATAAGCAGAGACCTTACTAAATGAGATCATAAAGGGCTTCCGCCACATAATCCACACCATCTATTACTAGCGGAGGACAGGCAGGTATGTCTAAGGATGCACCATGCAATCTGGAATAACATGCTCCTGCCTTAAAAGGAAGAAGCCACCGTCGCTTTGATACCCAGAGACACCTCTTCAAAAAGCTTTTTCAACATAATGTCCACCCTACGATCCTGAGAATCCTTAAGCATCACTCCCCAATCACTAGGGAGGGCCGTGCAACTGAAAACATGCACAATGGCAGAATCCACTTTAGACTGTTCAAAAACTTGCTGAAAATCAGGCGCCAGTGGATAAAACTTAGACATAGCCTTAGAGGGCCGGAAAGAGCTCTCTGGAGAGTCCCATGCTCCGTAACCAGCCCAAGAAGCTGCGGATGGCGATGAAAAAAAGTAAGACAGCATATAAGAGCAGACCATAACTGAAGCTTGAGAAGTAGACAGTGGAGGATCCAATTTGAGTTATTTCAGAACATCAGCAATGAAAAGATGCACAGAACATGCTTAAAAAGTCTGCGTACAGAAGGGTCATCACACAAATCCGTACTCTTAGGGCAGCTGAGCTGAAGGGTATTAGCCGGATCCAAAATAGAAGCAGTGCCAGAAGATAGCAGCAACATAATATCTGAATGGCAACTGCTGCAATCAAGGTCTGCCACCACAAGAGGAGAGAGTTCCCGAACAGAAATAGGTTCAGAAGAACCCAATGCACCCACCGGTCATGTTGAACAAGCGTGGTCTGCAGAATACGCTTTCCAGAGAAGCTGAATAAATTCTGGCAAAAAAACCCCAAAAACAAAACACACCCCACCACCATGAAAGGGAGCATTTAAGGCACATGTGCCCCACCAAAAGAGTCCCTAGACTTAGAACACAGGCGTTTTGCACCAGACTCCAGAAGGACTGCTGGGCAATATTTTTTCCTGAATTCACGAAACCAGGCTTGCTCCCTAGTCCTAGAATACACAAAGGGGGCAAATTCTGAAGCTCCCGCCCACTTTCCCTGCATGCTAAGATACACAGTATACAGTTACTGATCCGGCACCAATCTGGCTTAATCAATGCACACAACCAGCAGATTAGGGGCTGTCCACCCAAATAATTTTTAAACAAATTGAGGGATATTGAGTCAGAAATAAAACTTTGAAAAAAATATTGATAAAATCCAAGAACCCCCCCCCCCCCTCAAGAAAAAGCAGCATAGCAACTATAAAAGATTTCTGCACGATGCTTGCAGAAATTGTAACTGGATATGTTCTCTAACTCTCAGGCTAAGGGGGTGGAGCATGTGCTCAGAAAAGTGTTGGATTTCTGCAATTCTTGGATTGTGGGTTGGTAATAAACACCTAGTTTATGGCATCCAGAAGGGATGCAACAGAAAGCAATATTGTTTGAAAGAGAAAATTGTACTCTATAAGATACATGCCTTTTGGTATTGAAATGTTACCATCATAAATGTACAAATCCACCTCATTTAGGAATGCAGCAGTGTAACATGTGTCCACTTAAATGCCAGATTTCTATGCCTATAGATCTTTTTAACTTTTGCAACAAAAGTATTAATGGAATTAAACTTGATTTCATCAGCAGAGCAAACTGAACAAGAAAAACATTGCAAGAGGAAAGATTCCAGCATGGCTACACTCTAGCAAGAACAAGAAAAAAATCATCATTTTTTGCTAATAAATAAAGTGACAGTTCAAGTCAGCAGGGTTTCAAATGATGCAACATCAATTTTAGCCAAGATTAGTGACAATGATGAGAAAAATTCTAATAAATTCTAGCAAAAGAACTTCTGCCAGGGTAATATATTGCTTTTATTTATGATAAGAGAGTTGGATTGGAAACATATGTGAAACCTCCATTGAACAGAGAGATGCCTTATAAAAAAAATTATGTCCTTACCTTGATAATATCTTTTCCAGTAGATAAGCGAGTCATTCTAGACAAGCGGGGTCTCTCCCCTGCGAGCCATCTGCAGAAGAAATCCATTCCAGATTTTTTCTCCAACTCATTTACTTCACAGGGAGCTCGGCTGCCACCTGCAGTTAGTACCCAAACATAAAGAGCTCCAATGACAACAGGTGAATGAGGAACACTGGGAATTTTCCCAAGTATGAACAGTTCTGCTCAAACAAAGCAGCATAGGAACACAAACACTGAAACAGTCAACAAAGCATCAAAGGAGTCTAGAAAGTACCCCTATATGAACTTGAACCTATGATACAGATATCTTCAAGGCCAAGGCATCCAAGAATCAACTTGGAGAGGCTTACACAGAAAGACTGTACACAGGCAGGACAGGGTGGGGGATCTAGAATGACTCACCTATCTACTGGAAAAGATATAATCAAGGGAAGGACATAATCACTTTTTCCAGTGCAATAGGCGAGTCATTCTAGACAAGCAGGATGTACCAAAGCAGTCCCAGAAATCTAGGGTGGGCTGACTGTACCGGCCCTCAAAATGGAGGACCCAAAAGCAGAGCACTGTCATACCACCACATCCACTATGTAAAATTTGGCAAATGTATGAAGACTGGACTAGGTAGCTGCTAGGCAAATCTCCTCAGGGGAGACTAACCTAGCATCGGCCGAAGAAGCCAAGCTTATGGTAGAATGCGCCTCAACAGAGACAGGAGATCTCTTTCCAGAAACAATACAGAATGACAAAATGGCTTTATGGATCCATCTGGAAATCGTGGCCATAGAAGCGGGAGCATCCCGCTTGGTGGAATGCGTCAGGCATCAGCACAAACAAATGGTCTCAGGCGTGAAACTCGTTTGCGACCTCCAAATAGCAAAGAAGCACCCTATGTATTTCCAACCTCTTTAAAACGCAGTCTTGAGATCCCATGGGTTGAAAGACAGGCAAACACACTTCCTGATTAACATGAAAAGCTGAAACGACTTTCGGCAGAAAAAAAGGAGCAGTGCGAAAAGAGATCCCAGACTCCGAGATCTTCAGAAAGGGATCTCTACAAGAGAAAGCCTGAAGTTCTGAGACACATCTCGCTGAAGTGATTGTGACCAGAAAAACCGTCTTAAGCATCAAATCCAAGAAGTGTCTTTGAGAGGCTCAAACAAAGCCTTACAGAGGTCGGACAGAACCACATTAAGGTCCCACAAAGGGAAAGATGGTTTGTAAGATAGACAAATCCGAAGAGCCCCCTTTAGAAATTTAGTGATATCTGGATGAGAAGCCAGGGAAGGAGGCCCTCTAGCACCATGGAAACCATAGCCAAATATGGTTCCACTCATGCATGGTCACACTAATATTGGAAAATCATCCATGCCTTGTCATAAGCAGAGACCATAGTTTGATTTCTTAGACTTTTTGTTTCTTAGCCTTTTTGTTCAAGTATTTTGTGCTTAATAGCCATGCCATACGAGCAAAGCGATCTGACTCCTCTAGACAGACTGGACACTAAGATAGAAGGTCCGGATGGCCCTGAAGCAGAAGGCCACACCCCTTGAGAAGCCACATCAGATCTGTGTACCATGGTCTGCGAGGCCAATCTAGAGCCACCATAATTATGCTGCCCTAATGGGCCTTGATCCACCGAATGGCTCGGCCTATCATAGGCCAGGGAGGAAAAATGTACAGCAGAACTCCCTGAAGCCATGGCTGAACTAGAGCATCAAGACCCTAATTTCCAGGCTCTACTCTTAGACAGGTCGAAAGGCAGTATATCAAAATAAAATAAACCTGAAACTTGGTTTCTGAACAGAAAACAGAGGATAGTGTTAAAAGGCCATTTTTCTCAATGGAGGAGGGTAAATAGTGGAGTATTGCAAGGATCTTTTCTGGGACCGGTGCTATTTAACTTATTTATAAATGATCTGAACATTGGAACGACAAATGAGATTATTAAATTTGCAGATGCCACTAAGCTATTCAAAGTTGTTAAAATGCAAGCAGATCGTGAAAAATTGCAGGTAGACCTTAGGAAATTAGAAGACTGGGCGTCCAAATGGCTTATGAAAATTAATGTGGCCAAATGCAAAGTGATGCAAATTGGGAAGAATAACCCAAATCATAATAACCAGGGGGTCAGCACCCAAGAAAAAGATCTGGCTGTCATTGTAGACAATATGCTGAAACTTTCAGTTCAATATGTGGTGGAGGCCAAAAAAAGCAAACAAGATACTAGGAATTATTAGAAAAGGAATGGTAAACAAGACTAAGACTAATAATGCTTCTGTATCACTCTATGGTGCGGCCTTGAGTATTACGTTCAATTCTGGTGCCTTATCTCAAAAAAGATATAGCGGAACTTAAAAAGATTCAAAGAAGAACAACCAAGATGATAAAAGGGATAGAAATCCTCTCATATGAAGAAAGACTAAAGAAATTAGGGTCTCCTAAGGGTCTTTTTCCCTCTCAGGGTCTTCAGTTTGGAAACAGATGGATGAGGGGAGCTGTGATTGAAGCCACAAAATCCTGAGTGGTGTTGACCAGGTATAAGTGGATCGATTTTTTGCTCCATCAAAAATTACAAAGACTAGGAGACACTCAAAGTTACAGGGAAATACTTTTAAAACCAATAGCAGGAAATTTTTTCACTCAGAGAATAGTTAAGATCTGGAACGCATTGCCAGAGGATGTGGTAAGAGTGGTAAATATAGCTGGTTTAAAAAAAGGTTTGGACAAGTTCCTGGAGGAAAAGTTCATAGTCTGCTATTGAGAAAGATATGGGGAAAGCCGCTGTTTGCCCTGGATCGGTAGCATGGTATGTTGATACTATTTAGGTTTTTGCCAGGTACTTGTGACCTGGATTGGCCACCGTGAAAATGGGATACTGGGCTATATAGACATCGGTCTGACCCAGCAAGGCTATTCTTATGAACTAATGAGATATGTCAACTTATTGTGCCCTTCTGTATAAACATTTTCTGCCAACAGCACTGCACAGCCAACCACGAGGTGAGTAACTTGTGTCTAGATCTTTCTTACAGAATCTACAGATGTCTGTTGAGCCACCTTTTCAAATGTTTGCTATAAAACATCTTGTCCATATCTTGTCCTGGACTGCAATTATCACTCATTCAACCTTAGGTTTCAACTCACCTCTCCTTAACCATTCATGTGTCTGATGTTGATTCACAAATGGTTCCTAGAATAATAATTTGCATTTTCTGCAATACTTATACATTTGCCACTTTTTGTTTCTCCCCTGCTGATCCATTCCTTGAAGGTTTTTCTTTTCCTTTGCTAATTCTGCTGCGTCTATTCCTTTTGGCACTGATGGATTTTTACCTATTCCTTTTACTTGTCGGAATGTTTGCCCACATTTACCCCCTCTTTTACAAAGGTGCGCTAAGCTTTTTAGTGCGCGCTAAACGCTAACGCGTGCATGTTATCCTATGGACGCATTAGCGGTTAGCGCACGTGTTGATTTAGCGCACGCTAAATCCACGCTAAAACGTTTAGTGCACCTTTGTAAAAGACAGCCTTAATGATGAAAGTGGATTCTAGAAATTTTCTTCCATATTTCAACACCTTTTGTGCATTGGGATCTGCCATTAGATAAATCTGGGAGCCTAAGACAGCAGCTTGATAGATGTAATCTGTTTCTATGAGACCCAGCCCTCCTTCAGATCTACAAATGTACAGTCTAGGTATACATTGATTCTTATAGATGGCCTTGTGGGCATGGAGGAATCTTCTCATTTGCACATCTAGTTTTTCAAGGTCTTTACGAAACCAGGCTACAATACCAAAGCTATATGACAGTGCAGGAAGTACCAGTTGATTGATAGCCTGTATCTTATTCCATGATGTTAGTGCACTCTTCAGTAACTAATCTAATCTAATCTTCTATTTGTACGTTGCTCATATCTATACATGGTCAAGGCGACTATAAAGAGAGGTAAGAGGTTAGAGAAAGAGGAGGGAGAGAGAGGAAGTGGATAGGTGAGAGGGAGAGAGGAGGAAGGGAAAGGGAGAGAAGAGAGGATAAAGGAGATTAAGTATCGAACAGATGGGTTTTTAGTTTTCAGTATCAGTTTTGGTCTCCTATAATATTCTTTACTGATATTTTAACTCAGCGATTTCTGCAGTTGTTCCTTCCTGCACTCTAGATATTTATATATACTTTCCTGTTCAAGTTTCTTATCATGCAGTCATCAATCAGAAATGTTTTCAGTTTTGATTAACTTTCCCCTAAGGAAAGTCACTTTAGCATATCTGTCCTGCCCAACAGTCATCTTGATGTCATCTGAAAACCTTTTCATCACTCAAAGTTGTTCTGTTAATCACTGGTCACTGGAACTATAGCGTTTTAGGTTACCTACAAACAGTAAATGCAATATAACCTCTAGATTGTTGGAATCTTTTGGAGTAAAGCTAAACCCAAAGCCCAAGGAGTTAACAAGAGCACTCAGTGGATTAAGTGCCAAGTGGTGGTGGTTCTAGCTATTTTGCTCTTCAAATATTTTTGTCTATTTTATGGAAGGGGAGGAAAAGGGTGTTCTTTGTATTTTTCCTTTTCTTTATCCTCCTTCCTAGCCCTCCCTGTTCCATATTACCAATTTCAAGTCCTTCCAGGGTAACCTCTCTCCGCAATTCAAGGTACGACTGGCAACACTCTCCTCTATCACTGGCACATTCTCCTCTAGCTCAGGCACTCTGTAAGGCCACTACTCTTTTGTCCTCTGGCCCAAGCTCCAACAGTGGCAGCTGCCCAGATTCTAACAGCCCATCACAGTTTCCTCTTACTCCACCAGCAAAGCTAGATTACATTACATTATATTAGTGATTTCTATTCGGCCATTACCTTGCGGATCATCAATCTTTCATCAGTCTGGGTCCGACCAACTACTGCAACTCAGGCCCTATAGCATCTCTTCTGTCAGGCACAAGGCCCCATATTTTAAAAACCTAAGTGACCCAGCACCAGGAATTTTCCATCTCCGATTCAATATGTACAACTGCTAGAAGTAGCAATGTTTTGTGATGAGAGCTCCACTGTTACAGAGGTACACTTTGAATTATTCTGTGGTAGTGATCAAAAAGGAAGAGAAGCAGATGCTTTATATATGTTAATCTTAACCTTTAAAAACAAATGAATTGTGTTCCTGAATTTGTAACATCTCTGAAGTTGGATTTGGAAAGATGAGTAATTATATTTTGAAATCCAATCACATTTATTTTTGTTAGAAAAGATCAGAAGAACCTGCTAAAATAAGGTCCACACAACATAAAATCTGTGCTGACAACCCGTGTAGTTCAACCCCTGTAAGCAATTTTCTGAATTTGGTTTCAAACTTACCTCTGCATTGGGTGAACAAGAACGTCTGATAAATCGAGCTTCATTTCCAAACGTCCTTGCATCAACACACATTTCTAGCCCATGGAATTTTGAATAGAACAACACAAAAGGGTAAGGTCTGAAAAGGAGAAGAGGAAATTATTTTCCCACAAAAACATTAACATGATAAGACCATTTATATATTTTAGATGTTTTCTTATTAATGAAAACTAGGCGTTTTTCCTAACGTCAATTCCTTTCAAACCTACAAGTCATGATCTGTGGGTACTTGTCCACAGGAAGTATAATATATCAGCAACTTAAAACACAGAAAATGGCAATTTCCTAGTTGGGGTTTTCCTCCGTACTACACTAAATAATTGGAGATCTTCCCCTAATGAGAGTGATTCAAACAATTATGATTCTTAAGTGAATCATAAAGAAAATTATGGCAGAAAGACCATACAACTTATCCAGTCTACTCATTCAAACAAATATTGAAGTCTCTACAACCCTTTCTTCTTCCTGACATCTTCAGTGTGTGTCCCATGCTTTCTTGAATTCTGATACTGTTCTTTTCCCCACCACCTCCACTAGGAGGCTGTTCCAAATTGACTCTACACTTTCTGTAAAGGAATATTTTAGTAAATTAGTCCAGGAGCCTATAAAGAGATTAGGTTCTTATCTTGTTAATATCTTTTCTAGTAGGTAGATGTGTCATTCTGGACTGTCAGGTAATATCCCCATGCTTGCGAGCTGTGCAGAAGGAATCCACTCCAGCATTTGAATCCCTCCTCCTTTACCAGAGGGCATTGCAGCCCACTTCAGTTTGTACCAAAGAAGGCAATAGCCCTACAATACATAGAAACACATGTGATGGAGGGGTAAGGGGAAACTCCTCAAACTACAATTCTGTTCTGCTCTGAAATTATAATGAACATGTTAAATATTGCCACTGATCAATCAAAATAATCACACAAAACAAAAACATTTATGGAGCTCAGTATGTGTTATACCAATAGAATTCTTTATACCCTTATGGTCTCACTGATATCCAAATTTCAGTTTGGACTCAAACTTTCTGATTGAGATAGTAGGTAGGCACAGGAGATAACTGACAGGGCGAAGCTCCAGAATGACTCACCTATCTACTAGAAAACATATTAGCAAGGTAAGAACCTAACCTATTTTTCAACTGCAGTAAGTGTGTCATGCTGGATGGATGCGACGTATAAAAGCAGTCCCAGAAATCTAGGGTGGAACCACTGTGCCGGATCATAACAATGAGGACCTAAAGGTGTAGTTCTCTCTTGCTGCTACATACACTCTGTAAAACTTGGAAAGAGTATATAGAGCAGAACAAGTTGCTGCCCAACAAAACTCCTCGGGGGAGACTGCCTGAGGTTCTGCCCACGACGAAGCCATGTTTTTAGTCAAATGCACCTTTTCGGAGAATGAAGACTTTTCCACAGGCAATATATGCTGACAAAATGGCCCTACACATCCATCTGGAAATCATGGCCTTGGAAGCTGGTGCACTGCGTCTAGCCTGACTAGTGAGCACAAAAAGATGATCAATGAGCCTGAACTCATCGATAACCTCAAGATATCGAAGAAGTACTCTTCCAATTTTTTCAGACTCTAGTCCTTCAGCAAAAAGAATGGAATGGTGCATAAAGAAACACTGTGAAGTTGAGAAAAGACTCTTTGCAAAAAAGAGCCTGTAGCTCTGAAACTCTTCTTACTGAGATAATAGCTACAAGAAATATCACCTTGAGCTTCTTTCACAGCTGCTCGTATGAAGCATGACCAAGGCCTTGCAAAACCAAGTTAAGGTTCCATGATGAAAACAGGTGTTATACCGGGGCCTTAGCCACAGTGCCCACTTTAGGAATCTGCTTATGTCTAGATGAGATGCCAAAGAAGCCTTACACTATCGAGCCCTGAAATAAGACAGTCCCGCTACTTGGAATCTGAGGGACGCCACTAATAGACCCTTGTCCAACTGCTCCTCATTCTCCTTAATGGACCAGAGTTGAAATGTTACCAGTGGTGTGCCTCAAGTTTCTGTTCTTGGGCCTGTTCTTTTTAATATTTTCATAAACGATATTGCTGAAGGGCTGTCGGGTACGATTTGCCTCTTTGTGGATGATACCAAAATCTGTAATAGAATAGACACACCAGATCGTGTGAATAACATGAAGAAAGACCTGGCAAGGATTTAAGAATGGTTTGAAATTTGGCAGCTAAAATTTAATGCTAAGAAATGCAAGGTCATGCATTTGGGCTGTAAAAACCTGAGGAAACGGTACAGTTTAGGGAGTGAAGAACTTATGTGCACGACAGAAGAGCGGGACTTGGATGTGATTGTATATCATGATTTTTTTTTTTCCAATTCTTTATTCATTTTTTATCTTACTTCAAGTACACAATATTACATCAATTGAATCATACACATCACTTGAAATTCTTTCAGTTGTCATCTTAAATATATAAATATACCCTTTTCACAAATATTGTAATCAAAAAATATCATACATGTGTTATATTCATAGAATTAATTAAATCTATATTATAACTATATACCACCCCCTTTCCCATAATTATAATTATACTTTCAGTGTAAAAAGGAGTCTAATCATTACAATAAGTTATCAATGGCCCCAAATCTTTTTAAAATTATTATAATTCCCTATTTGTATAGCATTTGTTCTTTCCATTTTGTATATATGGCACAACGAATTCCACCAGAAGGTGTAATTAAGTCTGGTGTAATTTTTCCAATTTCTGGTGATATGTTAAATGGTGACTCCTGTCATTATTAATAAAAGTTTATTGTAGGGGGTGTGGCTTCGCAGCGTAGTGGGATGGTCGGGTGAATGATTAGCTCCGCGGAGAAAGGCTAATTATATCAATATAAGTTAATTAAAATTTTTGTAAGTCACATCGGAGTACTTACACTGTTATTACTATGGCATCGGGTAAACAAAATAAAAATATTTCGGCAGGATTAGGTTCAAGGAGTGTAAAGAGATCAAAGCTGTAGTCGGTTTCCCCGTCAACGGTCCCATTACCAACGGAAGAAATTGAAAATAGGGACTTAATGAAGGAGTTACAGCAGATTAAAGAAATAGTGCTGGACAATGCTAAAAATATAAAGGAAGTTAAGGAAGAAGTGGCAAATCTTACAAAAAGAATGCAGGCAGTTGATATTAAGTTAGAGCAGTTAGAGAAACGAGCTAAGAAGACAGAGGCAGAAATGGTGATATGTAAAAAGGATCATAAAGAAATAGGAAAGAGCTGGAGGATTTATCGAACCGAGAAAGGAGGAATAATTTAAGACTGATCAGGATACCGGAGGGATTTGAAAAGAATGATCCTATAGCGTTCCTGGTTAATTTTTTACCAAAAATCTTACCGATGAAAAGCACATATCCAGTAGAGATAGAAAGGGCGCATCGGATCCCGACAAGAAGATCAAGTAGTCAGAAGGGTCCGCGTCCATTGATTTTTAAACTGCTTCGATATCAGCAGATTGCAGAGATTATTAAATTGGCTAAAGAAAACAGGAATCTCAGGTGCCAGGATTCAAAGATATATATAGTGCAAAAGTAACAGCATATAGAAGGAAACAGCTTTTGGAATTACGTCCTCAACTAAGAGCATTAGGTGCTAGGTATGGTTTAATATACCCGGCAACGATAAGGGTGACTTATGAGAACAAAACTTTTAACTTTGAGGATACAGTAAAACTGGAGTTTTTGGATCAGTATGAACTGCCTATGGTTTCTTAATGGTAATTCCTGGTAACTGTATTTCTTTTTTACTTTTATTATTGTTTATGTTCATTTATTTTATTTTAGCACCTTTAAAGATCTACTTCTGAGGAAATTTAATAAACAAAGTCAATAGTTCTTCAGCATGGAGATGATACAGTTAAAAATTGAAAGGGCTCAACATTCTGACAAGGACACGTGATCATCTGTAACAGTTGCTTGGAGCAGAGAAGTATTAGAATGTTAGTCATAAGGAGGAATAAACATTTTCTTTAGATTTATGCTTATAATTATAAGAAACAGATGGTGGAAATTTAAAGTGAAAATAACAATGGAGAATGTGTGGGCTGTTCTTGAAATGTGGAGAGATTTGATTGTCTTGATGTGCAAAACTGTGACTGTGAGGATCGCCTGTATGATACGGCTTGATCCTTGCCTTGCACCATACTTTTAAATCTACTCTGTGCCAAACCTAAAGATTTTTTTTTATATTTAGTTAAGTTCAATGGATGGTGCTGCATCAGAATGTTGAGTCGTGATTTGTGAGTACTGCACCTTGAGTTTGAAGTAATCTGACGACAGCTTTAGAAGTTCAGCTTAGCCACTGCATCGTGAATTCCTGGGAAAGTTTAATGTGGCTTGCCATTATATACTGCGCTTTGGGCAAGTTTGTTTACTTGCTGAATTTGTGCAAAACGTAATTATTTATTGGCAACCTTTGAAGATGCTTGTAAAATGTGAATTTGGCTATATAGCCATACTATGGTGGTATGAGCCTGAAGTTTCATAGAAAATGGGGTATTCTGGTTAAGAAAAACAACATTCTATGTCATATGTTGAAGGTGAAAGATTGTATAACTCTGAGTTTATACAGGACTACATGGATTCGTTACAACAGAATGTGGATATTCTAATTGCCTTCTAACAAAGTTTATTTGAAGAGGATCTCTGCATGTCCTTCAGTTGTAGCCTTGTGTGGTTTCAAATCTACATTTGGAAACAATCTCTTAGAGAAGAGTAAATATGGAGATGGACACTTTGAAGGAGATGTATGGTGGAACTTGATTTCTGAATTTTACTGGGTTATGATTCGTATGCATGAAGATTGTGGTGTGTTATCATTAAAATGGAATGAGTAAAGGGGAAAAATTGCTGGGTATTGTATTTGTCAATTGAGTCATTGTTTGATACATCTGAGTTTTAATCATACGGTAGGGTTGGTTGATATTGTTGGATGGAAGAATAGTATAATTTCTTTAGTTTGTTTATTTTCTGTATGATTAATAGTAAATATTCTTCCATATTTAAGGTTTAAAAAAAATAAAATAAAAAATAACAGAATGGGAATATAATTTAAATGATTCCTTTATAATAAATGACTTACATTTTATTATTGGGAAGATTAATATATTTTTTAGAATTATTTGTGAACTTGGCCTAAGGGGAGTTTTTCATTTACTTGATCTTGTATGTTCATTTCGAGGTCGACACTGTTATTTTGGGTGGGAAGGGAGGGGGTGGGTTGGGTTGGGGGAGTAATGGGAGGGATTTGGGAAAAGGGGAGGGGACTAGTTTGGATTTTCAAAGTGGGGAAAAAGATTATATAATAATTATTTTATGGATATATGTAGTTATTGTTTCAATCAGTATAATGGATTTTAAAATTCTTTCATTAAACGTTAATGGCCTCAACCATCCGATTAAAAGAAAAAAGATGTTATTATACTTAAAACAACAGAATGCGGATGTTTGCTTTATCCAAGAGACACACCTATCTGGGGATGAATCAAATAAATTAGTGGGTAATTGGGTGAAGGATTGTTTCTATGCACCTGCGGCAGGGAAAAAAGCTGGTGTGGCTATCCTAATTAACAAAAAATGCTCTGCAGTGTTTAATATGGTGGCTGCAGATCCTTTAGGTAGATGGTTGCATATAGACTTGAGTATGGGTAATACTACTGTGGCACTTTTTAATGTGTATGCCCCTAAATTCGAATCAAATTGAATTTTTTAAGACTCTGCAACAAATAGTTTTACCACTGGCTGCTAGCAATTTGGTAGTGGCGGGGGATTTTAATGCTGTTATGGATCCTTTAATGGATAAAAGGCCTAGTAAAATTATGAAGTCACTAAGTTTGGATAATTTTGTAAATTCTTGTAATTTGAAAGATATTTGGCGAATTCTTCATTTTAATGATCGAGAATTTTCATTTTGTTCACATGTTCATAAATCCTTTTCTAGAATAGATTATATTTTTGTTTCTGACCAGTTAATACAAAAAGTTACACAAGCTTCCATAGATCCAATAATTTTGTCAGATCATGGTGGGGTGTGGATTAAATTAAATTTTGTTGATCAAGATAATGATAGGCCTGTTTGGAGGTTTGATAATGCATTGCTTGCGTATCCAAAATTTTGGGAGGATTTTCAATTAAAAATTAATGAGTATTTTCAAATTAACAATACAGAAGAAGTCTCGATAGAAACCTTATGGGATGCCTTTAAGGCAACCATGAGAGGACAAATTATTTAGTTCTCAGCATATATTAAGAAACACTAAAAAAGCAATTATTTTACTTTAGAACAAGAAATTAATATCTTAGAGTTAAAATTGATTGGAAAATGTGAAAATTCTATGTTACAAGCTCTTTTAAAAGCTAAATGTAAGTATAATGAGATTTCTTCTAAATTGGTTAGGAAAGATATTCTTTCTCAGCAAGCTTTGTATTATGGGAGCTCAAATAAGGCGGGAAGATTATTGGCAAATTATCTTAAAGCAAAAAACAGAAAGACAAAAATAAGTGCAATTAAAGATGAAAAAGGAGATATTCATTCTCAAATTGGACTTATATTAAAACAATTCTTAAATTTTATAAAGACCTTTATTCTTCTGAGCCTTATTTAGATAGAGAAAAGGATGGTTTAGAATTTTTAAATTTAATTGAAGGTCCAAAAGTTCCTGATCATATAAAAAGAAGTCTGGAGGAGCCGATATCACTAAAAGAACTACAAACAGCATTGAAGTCTCTTAGAGTAGGGACCGCTCCAGGTGGTGATGGTTTTACGGTAGAGTTTTATAAATCATTCCAAATTACCTTATTTATTAAATTTATATCAGAATCAACTAAATAAAGGTTGCATTTTAGTCACTATGGCAGAATCGTTAACTATTGTCTTGCCAAAGCCAAATAAAGATCCCTTGTTGGTTTCAAATTATAGGCCTATTTCTTTAATCAATGTAGAGATAAACTATTAGTTAAACTTTTGGACATGCGTTTGGCTAAGGCTCTTCCTTATATAGTTGGTATGCACCAAACAGGTTTTGTTACTCAGAGACACTCTTCCAATAATATTAGACTGGCCTTTCATATGTTATATCTAACAAAAGACTTAGGGGATCCGGCCTTCTCTGTGTCCTTGGATGCAGAGAAGGCTTTTGATCGGGTAGAATGGACCTTTATGTATCAGGCCATGGAATGGTTTGGTATTGGTTCAGGATTTATACAAATGATTCAAACGTTGTATAGCTCTCCTGTTGCTAGATTATATATTAACAATAATTTCTCGGATTGTTTTAAGTTGCAAAGGGGGGTTAGACAAGGTTGTCCCTTGTCTCCTTTGCTTTTTGATATAGTACTTGAACCCTTGTTATTAGCTATTCAACAAGTAAAGGAGATACAAGGTATTTCGCATTCTGGAAAAGAATATAAAGTATCTGCTTATGCGGATGATATACTGCTTCATTTGAGGAATCCTGAAACAACCATTCCATGTTTACTTGAATTGATAGAGAAATTTGGAAAATTCTCAGGTTATAAAATAAATTGGACTAAGTCAGAAGTTCTTCCTCTAAATGTACATTGTACAAGAGGTTTATTTGATTCATTCCTTTTTATATGGAAAGAAGAAGGAATAAAATATTTAGGAATCTGGTTAAAAAATACACTCGATGAGACAATGAAAGTGAATGAAAGATTTTTATTGCAAAAAGTAACAGAGTTATGTGAGCAATGGAATCCTTTGCATCTGTCTTGGTGGGGAACAGTCCAAACTATTAAGATGATGATTTTGCCTGTTTGTTACCAAATGGGTATGATACCAGTTTTTTCAGGGGTCTTTTTACAAAAAGTTGAATAGTATTCTTACTAAATTTATTTGGCTGGGTAAAATTGCAAGAATTGCCTTAGTGTCTTTACAAAAGCCAATTGAGGAGGGTGGGGTAAATTTTCCAAACTTCTATAAGTACCATCAATCCTATATTATGCGCCAGGGTATGTAATGGGTCCTCCCAGAGCTCATGGAAAAGCTTCCAGATTGGTTGGTGTTGGAATGGCAGCTCATGTTTCCCATCTTCTCAGTATTACAATGCCTAGGATACGTAAAAACAATAGAATATTAATGGACACATGGAAAACTTTACGATATATTAATAATTTAACACCTCTTCCAATTCAAAAATCTACATATCAAAATATATGGCTAAACTCCAGGATTCAAATAGGCGGTTTCAAGATTGTCTGGAAGGATTGGATTAAAGCAGATATACGTACCTTGAATGATGTTATATCTAATGGTAAACTGCTGGATTTTTCACAGTTGCAACATAAATTTGGCCTTGATAAAAAACAAAGTTATAAATGGTTGCAACTGAAGCAGGCTATTCAGGCAGGGTTCCCTGAATGGAAATCTCTTAATAATCAATTTGGTTTGTAATTCTTATGCTTTCAGGCAGACTTTTTTTGTCACCAGGCCGCACAGTGGTATAAACTGGCTATTTGAATAAAAAACCAAAAACTGGACTTAGAGATATTTGGAGCATTGAGATTAAGCATCAAATTAATGCATCTCAATGGCCACGTATTTGGTCTTGGAGGTAGAAATGTACAATGTCTGCATCTATGAGGCAAACATGGTTTTTCCTGTTGCATAGAGCACACTGGACCCCTGTTCGTTTACAAAAATTGGATTGCTCTAAGTCTAATAGATTTTGGCATTGTCATCTCGAGGCTGGAACTTTAGATCATTTATTGTTTTACTGTCCATTTATTATGGCTATTTGGCAGTCGATATGGGATCAAATAAATTGTATGCTAGAAAATCATGTAGCATTGTCATATGACACAATTTTATTTGGCATGTCTATGAGATCTAAATGTCATATTTCTCCTAATAATATCAAACTTTTAATGATTTTGACTGGAGTTGCCATTCAACAAATAACATATAATTGGAAAGATTGTAAAAGATTGAATTATTGTTTCTTGTGGAACTCAGTGTGTCACTTATATAAAATGGAAAGAGCGTTAGCAGTTCAAAAAGGATATTTTAATAAATTTAAGGTTGTGTGGGGGCCATTAATAAATTATTAAAATGAATAATTAGCATTTTTTCCCTACTTACTATATGATTTGGGGTGGGGGGTGGGTTTTTGAATTTCACTAATAAAATATGGAGCAAATGATATAAGTTATTATATTATGTGGTATGTATTTGTTTAACAAGATTTTGGGGGGAGGGATGGGGCTAAGTCTTCTTTTTGAGAGAAGTTGTAGATTTTCAAGTGATGTTGTATATTAACTGTTGATATTTCTGTACACTTGATGTAAAATATAAAATGAATAAAGAATATATAAAAAAAATAAAAATAAAAGTTTATTGTTACTTGATGAAATTTGACTTTTTGTTCTCAAAGACGTCCTAAATAGAATTGTATCATATGATAGAGCTACATGGTTTTCTAATAAACAATTAATTTGAGACCAAATTGATTTCCAAAAGGCCATGATACAGGGACAAAAGTATAACAAATGATCTAGAGTCCCTGCTTCCAGATTACAATGCCAGCAACTATTAGACTTAGAGCTATCCAACTTTTGTAATCTAACTGGGGTCCAAAATGCTCTATGTAACAAAAAGAACCAAGTTTGTCTCATAGATGCAGACACTGTACATCTCATTCTCCGAGACCAAATTCGTGACCATTGAGATGCAGAAATTTGATGCTTAATCTCAATGCTCCAAATGTCTCTAAGACCAGTCTTTGGTTTTTTATTCATAAATCCAGATATCAATTTATACCACTGTGCAGCCTGGTGTCCCAAGAAATCCGCCTGAGAGCATAAAAATTCCAGACTATACTGATTGCTAAGATTTTTCCATTCAGGGAACCCCTCCTAAATAGCCTGCTTCAGCTGCAACCATTTAAAGCTTTGTGATTTGTTTAGACCATATTTATGTTGCAACTGTGAAAAATCAAGCAGTTTACCATTTAAAATAACATCTCCTAGAGTCCGTATACCTGCAATAATCCAATGCTTCCTTACGATTTTAAAACCGCCTTGAATCTTGGAGTTTAGCCATAAAGATTGATTTGTTAATTTGTGTATTGGGTTTGGAGTTAAACTGCTGACATAACACAAAGTTTTCCATGTATCCATCAATATTCTGTTCTCTTTATATTTTCTAGGCATCTTAATTTGATTGTATATCATGATCTTAAGGTGGCCAAACAGGTTGTAAAGGTGACAGCGAAAGCTAGAAGGATGTTAGGGTAAATAGGGAGAGGTATGGCCAGTAGGAAAAAGGAGGTATTGATGCCCCTGTATAAGACTCTGGTGAGAACTCATTTAGAATATTGTGTACAATTCTGGAGGCTTCGCCTTCAAAAAGATATAAAAAGAATGGAGTCAGTCCAGAGGAAGACTACTAAAATGGTGCATGGTCTTCGTCATAAGGTGTATGGGACAGACTTAAAGATCTCAATCTGTATACTTTGGAGGCAAGGTAGGAGAGGGGAGATATGTTTAAATATCTGCGTAAATGCGTATAAGTCAAGTCTATTTCATTTGAAAGGAAGCTCTGGAATGAGAGGGCATAGGATGATGTTAAAGGGTGATAGGCTCAGGAGTAATCTAAGGAAATACTTTTTTACAGAAAGGATGGCAGATGCGTGGAACAGTCTCCCGGTAGAGTTGGTGGAGATAGAGACTGTGTCTGATTTCAAGAAAGCTTGGGATAGGCATGTGGGATCTCTTAGAGAGAGGATGAGATCATGGTTACTGCGGATGGGCAAACTGGATGGGCCATTTGGCCATTATCTGCCATCGTGTTTCTACGTTTCTATGGCTGTCTCGTCCATTTTTGGTGTACAGTGCTATGTATGCATGGTAGCACTAAAGAAATAAGTTATAGCAGTAGAAGTAGTGGAAGATTAGGTTCTTACCTGGACAATCTTATTTCTGTTAATATACATAGGAGTCTGTACTGTAGGTGAATATCCTCTGGTCGCAAATTTGCAGAAGGATATCAATCATATCTTTCAGCTCCTTCACCAGGGAGTTTAGTGTCCTCTTCAGTTAGTACCAAAGCAATCGATATCCACTGTAACAGAAGAAAACAGAAGGAGAGAAATGGGGAAATTCCCCAAAACTAAAGTATATTTCTGTTCTGCTCTGTAACTCATGAAAAAAGAACAATCATTACCATGAACTAATAACACAGGTGTACAAACTAACTACCCAGTTGTATACAACAAATACATATGGAACTCAGGCACTCAACAAACTTATGGCTTTATTAGTCATATATGATTACACGTACTTCCAACTGAGGGAGTGCACTAAATAAGGTGTATTGAGAGATTTTAGTAAAGCCTTTGCCAGTGTTCCACACAAGCATCTAATAAATAAACTAACTGCCCTTGAAATGGGTCCAAAGTGAAGAAAAGGATGGTACCAGTTGTATGCCTCAAGGTTTGGTTCTTGGGCTGGTTCTTTTCAATATTTTTGTAAGAGATATTGTTAAAGGGCATCTGGTAAGATTTGCCACTTTGCTGATGATATAAAAATGTATTCAGGTACTCAACATTTTCTCCTGTCTGTCCCAGCGGGCTCACAATATAATGTCATAATTTAATGCTAAGAAACATAAGGTTGTGCATTTGAGCTGCAAAATCCTGAGGGAATGGTACAGTTTAAGGCAGAGGTGTCCAACCTTTTGGCTTTCCTGGGCCGCATTGGCCAAAAAAAAATTTTCTGGGGCCGCACTAACACTAGCCGATGAGCCAAAAAAAGGTTCAGCAGGTCCCAAATTTGCAATCAATAATATAGAAGATGTACGTATCTAATAATAAACCTTCATTAAAGGGACACTGTGGAGAGGAACCCAAAAAAGCAGTAATACTTACCCTGACTGAGTGAACCTTAACGTGCACTGCTGACAGTGGGAGCAGCCACAGGCTTCCACATCCCCACTCTGATGGGCAGGGATACGCGCTCCTGGTTCTCCCATTCACTTCTATTACAGCTATGGTGAGCCTCTTCAGAGGTGAACCTCATCAGAGTCGGGATGCTGAATCAGCTGTCAGGAGCGCATGTGGAGGATAAGATTGTATGTTTATTGTATTAAATGGTTTTTATTTGTCCCCCCAAATTATTATTGTTATATGCATTGAAAATACTTGATATTGCATTCAAATCAAAACTTTAATAAACTTGAAACTTGTTTAATCAGGGTAAATATTACTGCTTTTTTGGGCTTCCCACTTTGAGCTTAGGCTCCCTCAAAATGAACATCTCCCCTGTTGTAGCTAGTAGGGATCCCCAAGCCTCACCAACTGAAAGCCACCTCCTCCCCCTCCAACTTCCCAAGTTCTGCAGCTGGCAGCAATATTGCAGAGCTGCTACCTTCCCTCCTCCCTGTGACAATGGGCAAGAGCGAACAGGAAAGGGACCTGGGGGTACTGATAGACGGGACCCTGATACCATCGGCACAATGCGCAGCGGCTGCAAAGAAAGCAAATAGGATGTTGGACATGATAAAGAAGGGAATCACAAGTAGATCGGCTAATGTCATAATTCCGCTTTACAGAGCAATGGTCAGGCCATACCTGGAGTATTGTATCCAACATTGGTCTCCCTACCTAAAGAAGGATATAACCCTGCTGGAGAGGGTGCAGAGGCCAGCCACAAAGCTAGTAAAAGATATGGGAAATTTGAGCTACAAAGAACACCTCAGAAAACTGAACTTGTTCACCCTTGAGAAGAGAAGACTGCATGGGGATATGATAGAGACATTTAAAATACTAAAAGGATTTGACAAAATAGAGCAAGAAGCATCGTTATTCACGTTGTCAAATGTGACTCGGATGAGAGGTCATGGACTGAAATTGAGAGGTGACAGGCCCAAGACAAATGTCAGGAAGTTCTGTTTCACTTAGCGAGTGGTGGACGCTTGGAAAGCTCTCCCAGAGGAGGTTGTGACGGAGACCTCCATTATGGGATTCAAGGGCAAGTTGGATGCACACCTCCTTGCAAATCACATTGAGGGATACAGGTAAATAAGGTCTCATCAAGGAACACCTAGGTCTTCATCAGGAAGCAGCTAGTTAAGCCTCCGCGTGTGCGGGACGCCAGACTAGATGGACCAAGGGTCTGATTCAGTGAAGGCATTTCTTATGTTCTTATGAAAGCAGGGGCAGCTTGAGGATATTACCATTGGCTGCAAAGCTTGGAGATTTTGAGTTGCCAGACTGGAGGAAGATCTCTTCGGTTGGCAGGGCTTGGGAATCCCCACTAACTCGAGTATTTATAAATTGCACTCAGGCAGGAGAAACTTTGGTGCCCATCCACTAATTTTGGGCTCATTCCTCCCCTAAATCAGCTGTATATGACTAAGCCACTGAATACAAAAATAATTATGATGCACATATCCCAAAGCTAACATATTCCAGTTAATAAATTCCAAATAAAACCATTTTTTCTACCTTGTTGACTGGATGTTTTGTTTTTCCATCATCTTGGTCCCAGTTCTGTTTTTTCTCTATCTTCAACTATTCTCTTCCCAGTGTCTGCTGTCCATTTTTTTCTCCTCTTCTCTCATTCCATTTCCTTCTTATGCCTGCTTCAACGTATTGATTTTTCCCTTTCAGCTTTCTTAACTTTTACTTTTCTGCCTCTGTCTACTCAAATCTTGCCTTCCTTCTCACCCTTCTTCTTTTTAAATGTTCAGCTCTCCCATTTTCCATCTCACTCCTTTCCCAGCCTCCTATTCCCTTCTATCTACTCCCTATTACCACATTTCTACCACTGCACTCACTGCTCTCTCACTCATCTCGTCATCTCCATTTTGACCTCATCCACATGGCTCACCACTTTCAAAATCCCCCTCCCTCTCTCCACTGGTCAGGCTATAACGTTGTCCCTTTCTTTCCATCCCCTAGCATCATCTTATTCCAACTCTCTTCCTTCCTGCCCTCCCATGGTTCCATCTCTCCTCCTCTATCTCCATGGTCCAACAATTTGCTCCCTCTCTTTTGTTTTTCTTCTTCCCTTCCCCCTTGATGCTGAACAATGAAATGGAGGAAAAAAGAGAGAAATGATGCATCTCTCTGCCTTCCAGCCACAGGCCTAACATTTTTCCCTCCCTCCCATCCCCAGATCCAACTTCTCTCCCTTTCTCTTCCCAACTGTCCCCCCATCCCATCTCTCCCCCTGTCTGCCTCCCTTCTCCAGGCCCACAATTTCTTTCTTTCTTTTCCCAACAGTTCTCCCTTCAAGTATCTTTTTTCCCTCTTCTTCTCCACTACCCCAGGTCTAAGTTCTCTCCCTTCAGACCATTGCCTACCATCTCTCTCTGTCCTCTGTTTCTGGTCCCATAAGCTCTCCCCCCATGCTCAATCTGGCACTTCTTTTAATACCCTCCCACCCCAAGAAAAAACCCCATCTCTGAACAAATCCCACTTGCTTTAATCATCTTATCCTCACTCTTCTTTCTAGACAGCATCTGTCCTCTCTCTGTCTTCCATGCAGCATCAGCCCCTTCTATCCACTGTCTGCCCTCTATCTCTGCCCCTTCCATTTCTCTGTCTGTTCTCTCCCCGTTCCATATGATATCTTCCCTTTCTATGCTCCTTTCATAAACTGTCTATCCTGTGCTTCTTCTCTCCTTTGTATATGATTCAGTTCAGCTTTACCCCCTCTCCATTTTTCTGTCTCCACCCCTCCCCTATGCTCTGACATCTCTTTCTTCTCCTTTCCTTCCCTCCCCTCATGCCCTGGTACCTCCTCTGTAGCACCTCTTCTCCCTCTGGTCTGGTATTTGACTCCTTAGTTTCCCTTCCCTCCCCCATGCCCTGGCATCTCTCCTCTCCTTCCAACTCCCCCTTCCCCTCCCCCTCCATTATCTGGCATCCCCTCTCATTCCTTTCTATCCTTCCTTCCTTCCTTTCCCATGGCCTGGCATCTGTCTCTTTCCCTCCCCTGGCATCTCTCCCTCCCATGGACTTGACATCTCTCATTCCTCTCCCTTTTCCTTCTCCATCCTTCCCTCTCTCTCCCCTATTGAGTGCAGCAGCATTTCTCTTCCCCCATTCCCTTCCCTGTGCAGAATCAGCATTTCTCCCCCCCCCCTCACAAACCCATCAGCAGCACAGCATTCACACCCAAATTACCCCTCAGGGCCAAGTGAAGCACTTGCTTAATACTGCTGATCCCTTATCCGTTCTCCAGCAAGGTCATGCAGAGCACTGTGTTGTTGGCCTTGTCCATGGAGCAGCTTGCAGGTTCCACTTGGCCACGCGCAGCAAGGGTCGGCAATTGTGCACGCCGGGGAAGGGCTTGATGGGCGCACGTGCCACCTGCAGCTGCCCCGGCCTGGCTCACCCCCGGCAGGGTCATCAGATCCTCCTCAGTGGCCGCGTTGATGTTCGGCCACTATGGGCTCCCCAGGATCAAGCTGAAGTTACAGGCGGCACTGAACTTGCGGCTCTTGGAGTAAAAGCCCTGCCTCAATGTTTGCTCAAAGCCGCGAGCAGCGTCTTCCATGCGCCTCCTGCGGCTGATCTGGAAGTGTTCCCTCTGATGTCACAACATCAGAGGGAACACTTCCGGGTCAGCCGCAAGAGGCACATAGGATCTGCTGCTCGCGGCTTTAAGCAAACTCTGCAGCAAGATGGAGGAGGGAGCCGGCAGAGGAAAACAACGCATCATGAGCGGGACCGCACAGAATTCTTCATGGGGCCGCATGGGGCCCATGGGTCGCGGGTTGGACACCCCTGGTTTAAGGGGTGAAGAACCTTTGTGCAAGAAAGAGGAGCGGGACTTGGGTGTGATAATATGTTTTGTTCTTAAGGTGACCAAACAGACTGAAAAGTTGATGGTGAAAGGGCTCATATGGAACTCTACTGAAACCCTGTAATAAGGTGTTAAGATTCAGGAAGAGAAAGGAAGTTGCACTGGAGGGCATAACCAAAGAGCCCCTTTAATGAACTGGGCAACATCTGGATGAGATGCCAAAGAGCCTCTTTCCCCCTAAGTTTGGAAAATAGGAAAGGCCTACTATCTGCAACTTCAGCAATCCAATCAACTGACCCTTCTGAAGTACCTCTTACAAAAAGTCCAGGACTCCTAAAATCAGAGCTCATAAGGGCTCTACATAATCCACAGCACACTAGTGCTGACAAGAATTCTAAGCCTTGGAATAGGCTGCTACCATAGACGGCTATCATGTCTGAGTAACTCTTGCTTGTGAGGGCCACCTGCTCAAGAGCCATGCCATAAGTCCAACGTTTTCCGGATTCTCGATAGAGACCAGTCCATGAGTGAGAAGATCTACTTAAACCTGCAGTCTGAGGCATTTGTCCCTCTGAAGGCAAACTAGGTCTGCATACCATAGTCTGTGGGGCCAATAGGGAACCACTAGGACTCTGAACACCAGATTACTCGCCTTAGCAAGGCCAAGAGGGAAACCATGCAAGAGCTCGTTTTCTGGCCACAGCTGGACTAATGCATCCAACCCTGCACTTCTAGGCTTCCAGGTTGCTTCCACAATCAGCTCCTTGTTTAGTCCTTGCAGTCAAAACTGCAGATTTCCATTTCTTTCCTATGCAGATATAGTCAATTTGATTTTGATATGCAGATTTAGTCAATTTGATTTTGATACATGTCATTTGGAGAGGTCCATGTGTACTTGCAACGTTTGAGGTGTTGGAAATATGTATTCATAATTGACAAAACTGTACTAAGTTTTCACCAGCTTTATTTCTTTCTCCTTTGCCATGCTTGTTCAAAACTCTAATGATATCATACAGAACATCAGCTACATAATTCACCCCAGATAGGAGCATTTGGGGACCTTCATCTAGAGAAAGACACAGTAACAAAATTCATTACCATTCCCCGTCCCTGCAGATAACAATCCTGTGTCATTCTTTAGTGTCTAGTTCAACCTCAGTCCTTCTACACCAGCATTCTTCAATGCAAGGCTTGAGGGTCAGTAGTCATACATACAGCTGCTGCCTTAATCCCTAGGGCTAAAGCTTCAAATTGTCATTTGAGGACCTTGTCCACTTCACGGCCCTGTATTTTTTTTAACATCACACCTCCTTCACTAAAGCAAGGAGGTTCTATTGGTGACCTGTGTCACCAGTGAAGCTACCTTTGACTGAACAAAAGCTTTTGGAAACGGACCATTCAGGTCTTTATCATTTACTATAAGTAAAGCTTGACCATAGTCTTAGGTCACTCACAGAGACCTTTCTGGAGACTCCCAGTGGTCCATGACCAGTTTTGTGATGTTTGAATGCAAGGTAAAGAACGTGGTCAAAGCAACTGAGCCGCTCATAATTGAGCACTGAAATGAGGGGGCTGGAGGAACTTCTAGCTTCAATTCTCGTAGCAAGGTAGAATGAACAGCTGGTGAACTGTGATGTCTTCCCCCTGATCCAAGGCCACTACCGCTACTTGACCGCTGCTCTCATGCACAAAACCAGACTGACAAAGAAACTGCATCCTGGGACAACAGTGATATGGAATCAAGACTTTCCATCTTCCAAACTATATCAGACTGAACCTTCTGGTTCAGTTCTGTGTCCTTGTTTCGTCGGGGCATATGCAAGAGGAGATCCCCAGTGCCACCATCTCTGTCGTGCTGAACAGAGATGCTGAAGACCCTTGGACGTTCAAAAGGCATTCCACATAAGGCTCATAAAATCCAAGGACCACAGCGGGAACCTCCCTTTCAGTCCTCTGGGGCTCTGTGGCCACCATGCATCTGTGCTTGGCTAATGCTCTTTCGAAGGGCTCTGGAAAGTTTCTTCCCTTGAGAACACGACTCCTGTGGATTCCCAGTCCTGGAGGACTTAGAGAGGCTGAGACAAAAGCTCCCATATCTTCCCCAGTGCTCTCCGTCAAATGCAGGACATGGACACTCCTCGGCCAGCAATCCAGTGCAAACCTGGCATGATATAGAAGTAGGAAGGCCTAAGGTGTCCATCCCTGTTGACTTTAACTAAAATCGAGAGGTTTTGAGGCAAATGGAGACTTTAGAAAAAATTGTTTAAAATCCAAGATGGATGCCACCAATAAATCATACCGAAAATATCCCATGGGGACTTCCCTGAAGTACAAACATTGCAAGGAAAAAGTTTTAGAGGTGGAGATCCTTGACTTTGGCTGCAGAAACCTTTAAATTTTAGTTTTGTAGAACCCTCCTCCAATTTTCCCCATAGCCAAAATAGCCTTACTCACTGTGCTAAGCCTGGAATGAGTCAAACAGCCTGTGATCAAGGTCCTGATAAATGTGATGTGAGCAGCTATGCAAGGGATGATCCCTGAGCTCAAAAAATATAAAACCTGGCTAGATAGCTGAGGTGTCCCCAAGGGCTAATCCTGCTAGCAGCAGACTTCAGCAGCTTGAGTCTCATCTTCTCCCAGGCAGAGGTCACAATAAGTTGGAAACTCTGGGCACCAAGCCTCTGACCAAATGCTTTGAAAAAATACCCGAAAATAATAAAACCGCAGACCAGAAACACTTCTGAGCAACTTGCATGCACAAAAAAAAACTGAGGGGGCAGGAGCAGCTCCCTGGGAAGGAGGCAAAGGTCAAAAGATGATTGAAAGCATTCTGCAAGCAGAAAGTGAGGTAGCATATTCATTTTAAGACCTGAAATCTGGCCCCACCAGCTAGATAGAGCTCTGTAGATTAGTTGAAAAGAATAGGATAATTGTATGCATATAACCGCATGAGATCCCAAGGCACCTGCATCCCCCAGATATCAAACACCACCTGGTGCCCACTTAGAAGGAAAAAATGTCCTCAAAGAGGCCTCATCCCTCTCCATAATAGTTAATCCCAGCAATTCAGATTTTCTCATTTATTTTAAACTCTGAAACTGCCCCAAATAACTCAAACTCACAAATAAGTACAGGTAACGTTAACCTAGGGGACTGAACATATAATAAGTTATCGGCAAATACAGCAATCTTATGGTTCTTTTCTCCCACTGCATACCCCTCACCAAAACCTCAAGCGGCTCAATGTATAAAGCAAACAAAAGCAGGGACAAGGGGCAACCATGTCTCATGCCCCTCTCAATCTTGAAGGGATCCGAGTATACCCCATTAACCTTTATCCTCACTTGTGGGAAAGTAAACATACTCGTAGCTTTGACCCCCTGAGAAAAACGCTCACCAATTTCCACTTTAGACATTGTCACAGAAGGCCCAGCACATCCTGTCAAATGCCTTTTCAATATCGACAGATAACAACACTACTTCTGTCCGGATGTGCTGGGCCTCCCATATGAAATGCAGAGGACGTCTAATATTATCTTCCACCCCCCCCTTCTATGAATGAAGCAGACTGATCCTGATAAACCAAAGTTAGCAACAACGTAACCAGTCTGTCAGATAAAATTTTTACAATTATCTTAATATCAATTCTCACCCTGAAGAGCCTTTCCATGGTTTTAAAAGGACAGAAATTCCCGCCATCATCATAGAAGGAGATATGGATGATCTCTCCAATAGGCCATTGGCCACCTTCTGTAATAGGCACATCAGTTCCACTGCAAACGTTTTGTAAGTGTCCTGAGAAACAATCCAGCACTGGTATCTTGCCAGATTTCAAATGATTGATGGAAGTAAGGATTTCCATTTCAGTAATGGGAAAATCCAACCATTCCCTCTCCATTTCAGACAATCTTGGCATTTGAATATTAGATAAGTAAGCTGTTACTCTATCTAGCCTTCCCATAGATTCCTGACTATATAAAGAAGAGAAATAATCCACAAAATGGTGAGCTATATCCCGATCAGTATATAGCATGTTATCACCCACTCCTTTGATCTTCTAGATATTAAGCTCTAGTGTATGCTTTCAAAAACCTAGTCAGCATTGGCCCTGATTTATTTTTAAACTCAAAATTTTTCTGTTGCAATCACAGGCAAGCAAAGTCCACTTCCACTATTTGTAATTGAGTGAGCTCCATCCACCTTCACCTGCTGCAACAACTTCAAAATTTGAGGGTCTCGGGTTGCTTTGGTTTGTTTTTTTTAAATCTAACACCAATAATTTCTCTTGAAGCTCCAAAGAAACTTGCTCCCTCGGTCTCTTCTTCCTCACCACCCCCCACTCCCCATTTCATCAAAACACCCCGCAAAATAGTCTTCAGAGCATCCTATAAGATAGAATCCGGATCTTCCCCATTATCATTAGTGGCCAAATAACTCTGAATATTGAGTACAATATCCTCACACACCTCATTGGACTTCAACAGATTCATTTAACCTCCAAAGTCCTGAGTCCTTAAGGCTCCCCAGACCAGAATATTTAACCCATACAGGGGCATGGTTTGATATATGAATGGGATCAATGTCAGAATCTACGACCTGCCTCCAAAGATTACAATGGGACCATATAGCATCAATTGTGATAGGCCAGAGCACATTACAGGGGTTCAAGGAAGGTTTGGATAGGTTCCTAAAGGATAAGGAGATTGAGGGGTACAGATAGAAGTAGAAGTATTTTATAGAAATGGTCAGGAACCACTTCACAGGTCATAGACCTGATGGGCCGCCGCGGGAGCGGACCGCTGGGCGCGATGGACCTCTGGTCTGACCCAGTGGAGGCAGCTTCTTATGTTCTTAAATCTCCACACAACCAATATACTGATGCAAGGGTAATGAGGAACCAATGACTCCCACACTCCCCCACCTCATATACGGTCACCAAGTATATACCACACTGAAATTTAGATCTTGCAGTAAGACCAAAGTAACATAGCTCTCAATCAGAGAAACACCATTGCATCAAAGTCAATTCATAGTCTTAAAAGCTTTCTTGCGGCCTCCCACAGCCAACTGCATGCTGAGTCTCTGGACAGTTCTGTATGATTCAGAGACTGCTGAGGTGAGGTTAGTAAATTATTGCTGCCTAGTTCTTCAAGCATGACCCAGGCTTCCTCAGCAGTTTTGACCTTACATGGTTTCCCATTTACTGTGAGCCAAAAACAAAAGCGATACTTGCATCCACTATTTCTCAGAAATTGAATAATCTCCCAAAATGAGTCTCTCTTGAGCAAGGTTTAACCAAACAAGGTCTTGGCAGCTTGTCTATATCACCAGCACCTCCTTAGACACTGTTGCAATTCTTCCTTCCACCTTCTCCACACATATACATATGCCCCCCAGTTCCATTTTCAAATCAGCATATGCCGATTAACAATCCTGGCGAATTCCTGGGATGTCCTGCTTCAGGTCCATAAATCACAGCATGAATGCTCCTTTAGTGACATCTTGAGTTCCTCCACATTAGAAGCAAGCTAGTCTGGCAACATTTTTTTCTGTTCGACAGCACATGATCCCGGCTCAGTCCTCGCACGATCTCCTACCTCTGCTGTATACTCAAATTTCTCCAACTTCTTGTAGATCGTCATTCTAAGATAGTCAAGCACTAATTGTTTGGGGAAACAATTTTAGCTTGCAATACTGAAAATTCTTGAAGGCAAACCAGCCTTAAGCAGCCATCTCCATCCTTGACGTCACTTCTTCCTATGTCCAGGATGGTATTTTTGAATAACAAGACTTGGACTTTTCATAAGGCTTGGTTTTACATATATCATATGATTTTAAGTTATTTTAATTTACAATAAAATTACATTTGTTCCTTAGGTTGATGTATTCAGTCCCTTCCCCACTCTTTTTTTGGTTTACCTTATTTTTGAATAACATCCATGCCTGATGTAAATGTTTGACCTTTGCAGCTGCTCCTCTAAATTTCTTTTTCTTTTCTTTTTCAATTCTCATGTGATTATAGTCTCCTTTTTTATTTTTTTTAAGTTAAATGCTAATGTATTGAATTTCCTGTATATACTTACTTTATGATCACTGTTATCAAGTGGCCCTAGCACTATTGCCACCTGCACTAAATCATGCATTCCACTAAAGACTAGATCTAGAATTGTTTTGCATCTTGTCAGTTCGTAAACCAGTTGCTCCATAAAGCATTCCTTGATTTCATCAAATAATTTTTATATCCCTTACATTCTCTGGTGTAACATTTACCGAGTCAATATTGGGGTAATAGAAAAAGAGATTGGTTCTTACCTTGATAATATCTTTTCCAGTAGATAGGAATGATATGCTGAACCTTTAACTTCATCCTATGCTCTCTCATTGCAGAGTTTCCTTTCAAATTAGAGACTCGACTAATGCACATTTATATTACATAGGTATTTAAACGTCTCTATCATATCTCCCCTCTCCCACCTTTCCTCCAAAGTATACAGTTTGAGATCTTTAAGTCTGTCCCCATACACCTTATCACGAAGACCACACACCATTTTAGTAGCCTTTCTCTGGACCAATTCCATCCTTTTTATATCGTGTCAGCTATTTTTTTATCCCATTTGTATCTTTGCTTTCCTGACTACACGACCAGCCTCTCTTAACTTTTCCAGATATTTTTGTCCGTCTCCTTTTTCTGCGATCTTTTGTAGTTTATGAAAGCTAACCTCTTATTCCTTACCTTCTCAGCTACTACTTTTGAGAACCAAAGCAGCCTTCTTTTTCTCTTACTTTTACTTGCCTAACAAAAAAGGTTTGTCGCCCTTCCAATCACTCCTTTCAGTTTTGCCCATCGCATTTCCACTCCTTCCCAGACGTATCCACCCAGACAATTCCTCGACGTAAATCCCCATCCAAACAAAGTTAGTTTTTTTTTAATTTAGAACCTTTGCTTTTGAATGAGCCCTATCTATACCCATCTTAATAGTAAATAAGACAAGAAATTTAGAATGCAGGCAAACTGAACAGAGTTCAGTCAAAAAAACAACTTCTTCACACCACAGAAAATGAAGAACTGAGGAACCGCGAGCCTACGTTGGGCAGGAAGGCACTTGCATAGTGTAGGCAGTCGCGAAGTTTCTAAAAATGAAAAGTGGCAATACACTTTTAAAACTGCCCATACTGGGGCTCCACGGATTACATCACCCACATGTGAGAATATGCTGCCTGCTTGTCCTGGGATAACAGGAACATTCCTCCCAATACAGGGATTCCCTGAACCAGAAAGCCTCCAAAGTTAAAACAGCAATAGTTAAAGAATTTAACTTATTCCCAATATTTAACTGACTCAAGTTCTTAAATAATTGATACCTTACTCCTGACAGACTAACATTAAATCAACTCTACCAAATATATTAGAATACAGTTCATAAACATAAGCCATAATATATTTTGTAGTAAGATTAGACATACATCTATGAGGCCTATGACAAGATCTAGGCATGGAACAGCAATCATATCTCATTATGACTGAGATAAGAGCGCTTGTAACAGTCACATCCTCCATGGTACAGTTTCTGAGGGAAAGGGTTGGTTTATTTACCTCCTTCTTCTACGAAACCGCGCTAGCGGTTTTTAGTGCAGAGAGCCACGCTTAATGGCCCATGCTGCTCCCGATGCTCATTGAGTTCCTATGAGCGTCGGGAGCAGCAAGGGCTATTCAGCGCGGCTCCCTACACTAGAAACCACTAGCGTGGTTTCGTAGAACAGGGGGGTTAGCTTAATGGAAAAATAATATGGAGTGACTTCACTGCAGTCCTTATATACATAAAGAAGGGATATTACAAATAACTAATCTTCTCCACTGTACACAGGAACTGAAGCAGCATGTTTTACTATAAAAATGTTTAAAAAAATATTTCTGTGAAAATTGTTAGACTCATGAAACAAGTTACCTAGCAAGACGTGACATCTGATATTTAAGAGTAGATTGGACATTTTCCTTGGTATGATTTAGGTACAACAAATTCAACATGGAGATACTAATTAAATTCTTGAGTTTCCTTCCAACCTTGTTTTTCTATGTGCATACTGTGTTAAATTAGCATATTTTAACAGATTATTTAAATTGCAGATTTTACAACTCAAAGTAAAACAGGTTACCTTTTAAAAAAATATCCATTAGCTTCAAATTGTTCTCGCAGCATGAACTTTCCTCTGTATTCAATAATAAGAGTATCAGGAGGTAAATCTTTGACAGCTTTAAGGATTTTCTTATTTTTTTGCACTGAGCTCTAGAAAGAAGAGACACAAAAAAAGGAAGTTTTAGGAAGCAGAACTGATACATAAATGAAAATATGAAGGAAGCATTATTATAGAGGGAAACAGAATTAATTACAAAAAAAATATATATATATCTTACACTGAGAGATGCAAGTTCAAATCTAGTCTAAAAATGGTGGACTTAATTTGGCTGTTCAGTTGTAATTAGTGCCTGGCACTAGTTATTGTTTTATGGTATTAGCTTGCTTAATATATTTATTTATTTATTCATTTTTATAGTCCGTCCTCCCCAGGAGCCTAGAACGGGTTATAAGGATACATACACAAAGTTTTCAGGAACAGAGACAGTCAATAACATGCTACAGGATCAAATCACAAAGCTATAGAATCAATAACTTACAATTTATAGAAAATGTGACTAAGAAAACATGCTTGGCAGAATCTAAGAAAATAAATCATAGAGTCACGAATGGGTATTAACATATCTGCAGTGAACAGTAGAAGAACTGGATAGCAGGCATAGGTGTTCTGAGGAAGGTACATTGAAGCAAGGTCTGTCAAAGTTTGAGACCAGAATTGATCCAGTCCATGAAAAGAAGCGTCTTTACTGCTTTCCGGAAGGTCAGTAGGTTATCAACTGCCCTAATGGCAGGAGGGAGTTGATTTCATAATTTAGGTATGCTATAGGAATATGATTGCTTTCAGGCTGTCTGCCGGTGGAAGCTGTTTGCTGGAGGGTTGGAAAATCTGAGTTCCTATGCCGGTTCTTTGTTCTTTTTCCTCTTGGAACCCTTGTTGATACGCGGAATATATAGATTTTGTGCCTCTTTGACTGTGTCCTTGAAAAGGGACCATTCTTGCTCTAGCGTATTTACAGTGCTTATCCTCTTCCTAATCTTCTTCCTCACCATGACTCTCATCCCTTTGTAGTTCCATTTTCGGAAGTTCAGTGCTGTGGCCATCGTTCTGGATCGATTTTTCGTTCCTGTGTCCAGGTTGAAGTGGATCATGTTGTGATCACTGTTTCCCAGCATCCCTTCTACTTCTATACCTTGTGCTGGTCCTCATAGTCCATTTAGAATTAAGTCTAGAATTGCATTCACTCTCGTATTTTCCATTACAAGTTGTTCCAGGAAGCAATTGCCTACCACATCCAGGAACTTGGTCTCTTTACTGCAGCTGGAGTTGCCTAGGTTCCAGTCTATCCCCAGATAATTGAAGTCATCCATGATAACTATGTTGCCTCCCTTGCTTAATCTCGTCCGTCATTTCTCCATCAGTCTCTTCGGACTGCCCTGGGGGTCGGCAGTGGATGCCGATCTTCGTATCCGTTCCATTTGTTCCCAGTATTTTGGCCCATAGAGACTCTACCTTATTGTTCGTTTCCGGCATGTTCTCTCTGGTAGAATCAATTTTCTCTTTTATGTATAGGGCAATACCCCACTTTTTTTCTTTTACTCTGTCCCTGCGGTAAAACTTGTATCCCGGTAGCACAGTGTCCCAGAAATTGTCCTCATTCCACCATGTTTCCGTGATGCCGATGATATCTAGGTTATCTTCAATTTATTTTATTTTATTTTTATTTATTTATTTATATTAGGTATTTATATACCACCTATCAAAGTTATTTAAGCGGTTTACAATCAGGTACCTTCCAGAGAGTCAAACTGCTCAGAGACCATAAACTCATATTCGGGTGCGAGGGAAAGGTTGCAGATTGCGCCTACTACAAAGCCAGGGAGAAGTGGACAGAGCCAGCTGAGTGGCTAAGCTCAATTCCTGAAAAGATGCAGCAGAAAGACCAGGCAGAGCTGCAAACTTGATTAACCATAAGACAGTAGGATCGTCACCAAGATCCGGAGCCCCCAAAAGATCTAAGGATCCAGCACACAAGGCTGGATCTCCCAATCCTGGTAGGGTTGCACTGTCAAACAGGGATCAGAGAGGTCAGGATCAGCATCTGGATCCCCCAAATCATGAACAGGCAGATCAACAGCTGGATCAGGCAGAGGCGAGAACATGTCCGAAGACACTACGCCATCCAAAAACACCCTGGGAAGGAAAGGCAACTGCTCAGAACACCACATATTTTTTTTTCCAACTCTGAGTACATATAAATCCTCAGGATTTTAGAGAACGCATCCAGCTCCTGGGGCATAGAGCTACCCTTAGATGACTTAAATACGCATGTCTTAGGCTGACCGAAGAACCAGCCGTGCCAAGTCCCGAAAGCAATGGAGGGTTGCTCTGCCGGGCTAGCTGAGCATCTTATCACCTGCTTCTGTAGAGGAAAAGGTAAGCAGGTTGCTACAGCACCCCCCCCCCCCCCCACACACACACACACACAGCTATGCCACGCAGCACGTGGAGCAAGGATGCTTTAAAAACGCTAATTTTGCACAATCCAGGTATGAATTCACATGAGGAGACCTTAAGGTACCAGCAGTTTTTTAGGCTAAATTTGAAGTTTTGAAGAAGCAGGGAGGAGAAGAAGAAGAAAAAAAGATTGCTAAAAGTCCAAGATGGCCACTGGTTTCAAATTTGCACCAAAAACACAATATTTCTCACGCTTCCCAAAGTACAAAAATGGCGATGTTAGGATTTTTCAAAGGGGGGGAACACAGGAGAACATGCAGAAACTCAGAAAACTTTTAAACTTTCCCCGACATCTCTCATAAACTGTCAGCTCCTTGTACTCACTGTGACCTGAGACACTGGACTTTACCTGCTCACAGCTCTTTCTCAGTAGCTGTACAAGAATTCACTGCCACAATGCTGGGAATACTCTCACAAAGCTGATCTTCGGGCTGCCGGTCACACTCCTCTGTCTGACTATGCCTCCACCCCAGCAGATCACCAGATGTACACCAGGATGGGCGGAGGTGTGGAAATGCAGCCGGCACACTGCGGAACACTGCTGAGTCCCCTAAGTGTGCCTAATAATCTGCATTCAACTTATACTTAACAGAAGGTGAGACTACTTCAGGGACAGCCCTGAGCTTCAAGGAAAACTATGCAGACTGGCTAACAGGTACCCAAAACGGATCAGCCAGTGAGCCGTCTGTGAATTCACAAGCAGGCAGAGCTTCAAATGCAAAAATCCCCGAAAAGGGGACGAAACTACATCAAATTTAAAACAATAAAATGGGGAGAACAGAACACACACAGCTGCAGACATGCTTGCAGAAGGAAAGACTGTAGAGAGCGCTAAACTGATCAGTAAACTACTACAGAGACATAGTGAAAAATCTGGAGTGGATTCCTTCTGCAGAACATGTAAATATGGGGAAATAACCCTATTTATAAAGAATGTCACACCTATTGCGCTGGAAGAATATTTCTTTTAACAAAAAAAGAAAACCTAACAAGGCACACCTTTAATTACTTGCATTTAACCTACCTCTACTGGGGGTCTGAAGATCAGATTATTGGTATTCATATCGGACTTGCTGATCACACAATTATTTTCATCACTTAATTTCAATGCTATTCTTTGGGCTTCTCTTTGAACACCCTCACTATATTGGTTGATATTTGCTTCTTCATAACGATCCATCCATGCCTTAATTTTAGTCTCCCATCCAAAATTTGAAATATCTGTAGGATCAATCTCAGGAGCTGAACCCTGCAACACAGTAAGTGATTATTATTTAACAGAAAGCAAAGTTACTTACCGTAACAGGTGTTATCCAGGGACGTCACCGACAGAGCCCCGATGCGGACGCCTCACAAGCAGACTTACTTGAAGAAACTCGAAGTTTAAAGTCGCCCGCACCACACATGCGCAAGTGCCTTCCTGCGCAGCGTAGGGCACGTCTCCTCAGTTCAGATAGCTAGCAGAGAAGCCAACCAGGGGAGGTAGGTGGGTTGTGAGAATAGCTGCCTGCTGTCCCTGGATAACACCTGTTACGGTAAGTAACTGTGCTTTATCCCAGGACAAGCAGGCAGGTATTCTCACATATGGGTGATCTCCAAGCTAACCAAAATGGGATGGTGGGAGTGTTGGCAATTTAGGAGAATAAATTTTGTAATAATGTTTGGCCAAACTGTCCATCCCGTCTGGAAAAAGAATCCAGACAAAAGTGAGAGGTGAAGGTATGAACCAAGGACCAAGTAGCAGTACTACAAATTTCCTCAATAGGTGTAGATCTGAGGAAAACTACGGAAGCTACCATAGCTCGAACCGTATGGGCTGGAACTTTACTGTGTAGGGGCAAGCCAGCCTGGGCAGAGCAGAAAGAGATACAAGCAGCCATCCCGTTGGAGATGGTATGCTTAGAAAATAGGATGTCCCAACTTGTTTGGATTAAAGGAGACAAAAGTTGAGGAGCAGTTCTGTGTGGTTTGGTGCGTTCCAAATAGAAAGCCAAAGCACGTTACAGACCAGAGTATGAAGAGCAACTTCTCCAGGATGAGAACGAGGCTTTGGAAAAAACACTGGAAGAACAATGGAGTGGTTGAGATGAAATTCCAAGACCACTTTAGGGAGGAAATTAGGATGAGTACGAAGGACCACCTCATCATGATGGAAGACAGTGAAAGGTGGATCAGCAACTAAAGCTTGGAGCTCATTGACTCGTCGAGCCGAAGTGAGGGCAATGAGAAACACCACTTTCCAAGAGAGATACTTCATTCATTAATCTGGAAACCACTGGACAAGCAGAGAGGGATTTCCCGTCAATAGGCTAATTGCACTGAGATGGACTCGGATCGATGTAGACTTGAGGCCAGAATCAGATAAGTGCAAAAGGTAATCCAAAACTGAAAATAAGGAGGAATGCTGAGGCTCCTTATGATGAGAGAAACACCATGTAGAAAAGTAAGTCCATTTCTGGTGATAGCATTGGCTAGTAGGAGGCTTCTGTGAAGCTTCCAAAACATCTCAAACAAATTGAGAAAAATTGAAGAGGAGTTATAGTGAAAGGTACCAAGCTGTCAGGTGTAGAGAATGCAGGTTGGGATGAAGCAGAGATCTGTGACTCTGTATAAACAAAGAAGGAAAAACTGGTAGAAGGAAAGGCTCCCTCCTGCTGAGTTGAAGTAGAAGGGAGAACCAAGGTTGTCTGAGCCACTGAGGAGCAATCAGAATCATGGTGGCATGGTCGGTCTTCCATTGGACCAGAATCTTTAGAATGAGAGGGAATGGAAGAAACGCAAATAGGAAGAGATTCGTCCAGTCCAGAAGAAAAGCATCTGCCTCGAGACGAAGAGGAGTGTAAATCCTGGAGCAGAACTGAGGCAGGTTGAAGTTGTGGGAAGCTGCAACGAGGTCTATCTGAGGTGTTCCCCACTGAGAAAAAATGTGATGAAGGGGCGAGGAATAGAGAGTCTAGAAATGAGGCTGCAGAAGACAACTCAAGTTGTCCGCTAAGGGATTGTCCGCCCCTTGAATGTAAACAGCTTTGAGGAAGGTGTTATGGCAGATTGCCCAATTCCAAACATTCAAAGTTTCTTGACAGAGGGCGGCAGATCCCATGCCCCCCTGTGTGTTGACATAAAACATTGCGACCTGATTGACCGTCCGAATGAGGACTACTTGGGCGTGAAGAAGATGCTGAAAAGCGTTGAGAGCTGTGAGGATCGCTCTGAGGTCCAGAAGATTGATATGACACTGACAATCTGTTTTGGTCCAGTAGCCTTGAGTACAGAGACCATCGAGATGAGCCCCCCAACCGTAAGTCAAAGAATCTGTCGTGAGAACCTTCTGATGAGGGGGCGTTTGAAAAAGCAAGCCTCTGGAGAGATTGGAAGAGAGCATCCACCAGCGGAGAGACTGCTTCAAAGAAGGAGTTACTTGAATGTGTCGAGAAAGTGGAAACCTGCATCCATTGAGATGCCAGGGTCCACTGAGGAATTCTGAGGTGAAGTCTGGCAAAAGGAGCCACGTGTACTGTGGAAGCCATGTGACCCAGGAGAACCATCATGTGTCACGCCCAGATGGAGGAGCGGGAAGACACTGAGTGAGAACGATGGAGAAGAGCTTCCAGACGTTGTTGCGGAAGGAATGCTCTGAGTGGGACAGTGTCCAGAACAGCTCCAATGAAATGTAGATTCTGAGAGGAGTGAAGATGGAATTTGGGAAAGTTGAGTTCGAATCCCAAACTTTGTAGCAACCAGATAGTCTGTTGGGTCGCTACTATAACCCCTTGAGATATTGAATCTTGGATGAGCCAGGCGTCAAGGTAGGGAAATACCTGAAGACCATGATTCCTTAGCGCTGCTGCTGCCACCACTACCAGGCACTTGGTGAACACTGTGAGAGACAAGGCCAGGCGAATGGTAGTACTCTGTATTGATAATGCAGATTCCCCACCCGAAATCTGAGGTACTGACGGGAGGCCGGATGAAAGGGAATATGAGTGTAGGCCACCGTGAGATCCAGAGAGCATAACCAGTCTTTCTGCTTGATGAGAGGATAAAGGGATGCCAGGGACAACATGCAAAATTTTTCTTTGATGAAAAATTTTTAAGCGCCCTGAAAGCCAACATGGGTCACAGATCGCCCGTATTCCTCGGAAAAAGGAAGGAACGGGAGGAAATCCCCGGTCTGCTGTTCCAGAGGAACTGGCTCGATGGCATGGAGGCGAAGCAGAGCTTGAGCTGCCTGATGGCAGGACCCAGAAGTCGGATGTAAAAGTCGGACATCGATGGTAAAAATGATGGAGACGACCTCCTATAGGGGAAGAAAAGACAGAAGAAGAACGATGGAGGTTATGCTCTGTGTGAGACAGCAAAAAGGCTGTGAAGCCTGAGGTGCAGCAGAAGGTTGAGAATTTTATTGCTTCTGAGGCTGCTGTAGTTTAGGAGCAGGGCAATTGAAAAGAGCCGGCCTCGGAGCAAAAAACGCCGCTGAAAGGTAGGAGCAGCGAGTAGTTATTGGCAGGGGCTGACTTCGGCTCAGGTCTGACAATAGATGGAAAGGATTGTTTGTAGTCAGACAATGTTGCGGTCACTGCCTCGATAGAATCATGGAAGAGGATCCGGAAGAGTAGGGGCCATGGCAATGGTACGAAGCCAGGCAAGGTGACGTATGGCTACAGAGCAAGCCGCTGCCCCAGCAGACCACTCTAAAGTATCATAGGATGACTGAAGCAGATGCAAGCGGAGTTGTGATAACAAAGCCATGACTTCCCAAAACTCAATGAAAAGTAGAATTGAGGACTCTGGAGGACATCAGAGCATATTGATAGATGCGACGTCCAAATTTGTCCATGGTTTTCCCTTCTCGTCAAGGAGGGACGGAGGTAGAGGAAGAGGAATGACCTCAAGATACTCCTTAGAGTATTTGGAAACCAGTATCGAAGTGAATATCCAAGTCAACAAGCCCTCTGACGAAGAAAGATGAGAAAGAGAGTTGATCTGCCAATGCTGTACCTCGAGAAGGACTCGAGGACGTTGAGGCAGCCTGGGTCGAAGACGATGCTTCAGCATGAAAAAGAGCATCAAAAGAGGACGGAGACTCGGACGAAGCAATCAAAGCCGCTGCAACCCCGAGGTGAGGTAGTGGAACCTCGAACGAGGAGTCGCCGTCGAAAAAAGATGTAGATCGAGGCATATATGAAGAAGAGCTCTGTCTGGAAGCATGTCTCGATGAAAACCTCGATCTTCGATGAGAACGATGCTAAGAAGCTGAACTCAAAGAATAAGGAGACTTCGCCTCGGAGAGAAAAGCAGCCGATGCCCCAAAGAATGGATGGGCTGGATGCAGGAGAACGAAGCCCCTGAGACTTAAGGGAGGAACCTCGATGCACTCCCAAAGACTCAGCTCCGTGAAAAGAGTGCGAGGATTCCAGTCAAGGCACTTGCAAAGAATCTGCTCTTTGCTATGCGTGCTTGGATGTCAGAGCAGATACTCGCAGAGACTCTGTTCCCTGCAAACAGTATGGAAACTCCGGAGGCTTGATGGAGGAACCTCGATGCACTCTCAAAGACTCTGCTCCTTGGAGTGTGAAGATTCCGTCCGAAGCACTGGCAATCTGCTCCTTGCTATACGTGCTTGGAAATCAGAGCAGACATTCGCAGAGACTCTGCTCCCTGCAAAGAGTGTGGAAGCTCCGGAGGCTTGATGGAGGAACCTCGATGCACTCTCAAAGACTCTGCTCCTTGAATAGAGTGTGAGGATTCCGTCCGAGGCACTGGCAAAGAATCTGCTCCTTGCTGTTCGTGCTTGGATGCCAGACCAGACACTCACAGAGAGACTCTGCTCCCTGCAAAGAGTGTGGTTGAGACTGAGGCAAAGGAAGCGGCTCGACCTCGCGGGAGTCTCCTAAATGCCCAGGCTGGAGAAGAGGAAGAAGCTTCGGTCCCATATTAGTAAGGAACTGAATGAATTGCTTCTCCAACGTGGTCTGGAAAGAAGCCGGCAAGGATGGATCCGCGTCTGAAACCGGACCACCTGCTTTGGCTAGAGGTTTCCTCGAGGTAGTGTGAGTGTGCTTGGCTTGGAAAGCTTAGGCACCTTAATCACTACCGGAGGAAGTGTCTGCTGAGCTATCAGACCTGAGGGAACAGGGGAAGATACAGCAGAAGTCGTCGAAGGAAGAGCCACTGCAAACGAGGAAGGTCTGGTGAGGCTCGAGGTGGAAGCTGTCGAAGCAGGAGGAGCCTCGGTAGGAATCAAGGCCAAGGTCACCTTCGAAGAGGAGGGTGCGAGGGAAGACTCCATCTGGAAGAGCTTATCCACCAAAATACGATGACGCCGAAAAACACGAAGGGAAGTGTTTGACAAGGCAGGCACGATCTCGGATGATGCTTTGACCCAAGACACTGACGACAGCGATGATGAGGGTCTGTAAGGAGATCGCGTGCAAGCACTAGGTACACTTCTGAAAACCTGTGTCAGGCCGGGGCATAGGAGTAAAAAGAGCCGCCGCAAGATCGAAGGCCTTGGGCTACGGCCGAGCGGCCTGTCCCGAAAACCGAACGGAAGAAATTTTTTTTTTTTTAAATGAAAGAATTAAAAGAAAGAAAAGAAAAAACAGCGATTCATGAGAAAAAAATCAAACAAACCGCGGTTCTAGAGAAGGCATAAGGCAAAAAACGAATGGAGAGAGTTAAAAATGGACTTCTCGGCTCTGCGGAAAAGTAAGAACTGAGGAGACGTGCCCTACGCTGGGCGGGAAGGCACTCGCGCATGCGTGGTGCGGGCGACTCAAAACTTCGAGTTTCTTCAAGCAAGTCTGCTTGTGAGGCGTCCACATCAGGACTCCGTCGGTGATGTCACCCATATGTGAGAATACCTGCCTGCTTGTCCTGGGATAAGATATATTATTCAACAGCTGAAATTATTTACTCAATGCTTTACTAACATAACAGTAAAAATCTTATTTAACAAAACCAACTGCTCATCAAGATATCAATTTCTTATGAAACTTGAGCATGTTTCCTAACTGGTAAATTCTATCATAATACTGCCATATGAGAATACCAATAATTATGCAGATTTTAAGATTCATAACCTCAGCAGGATCTGCCCAAGAGAGACAGTAACAAAAAGAGTAAAAAGATGCAAAACCAAATCATCTAACCTGCATTATTTCTTTCAATAGCAGAGATAAACCCATTCAGTTAAACAGTGATTTCAAAACACTATCAATATAGATCAGATGTCCCAGTTTTTAAACTTTTTTCAAAAATTCCAAGCAAATCACCAATTTTAAGACCAGGCCCCAATTTACCCATTTAGAAGCCTAACTTGATAACTATTCAAGAAGGCTGGACAAAGCATGAAAAGGCAGTTCTTCTGAGTTTCTGGCGAGTCAGTACCCAAACAGCAATGAATATGCTGATGAAATATCATGAGGAATTGCCATTCTCACTAACTTTTCTGATGTACAAAGTTCTTCTAGTGTCTTGATTGTTGCAAAAGTCCAGGTCTTGCCGGATCTGGACAACTGCAACAATCATGCCAGCCACGGAAGTTTAAGATAACTTATTCTAATGCCATTTGTTCCCTTTAAGAAAAAAAGGGCAGAAGGAGGTGCTTGTGGAGCACAATCAAACTAAATACAACAAAAAGTCAAACATTTCTTCAAACTTCAATCATGATCTGACATACTATCTTCAATGTTTATTCAGCCCAGCAGTACAGGATATAATGGAAAGCAAATGTAGCAATTACATACACACAAACATAATGGAAGATTAGGTTCTTATCTTGATAATCTTCTTTCCGGTAGATGTGCCTAGGAGTGCAGATGATAGGTAGTTTACCTGTGTTCACAAACTGATTGCAGAGGGATGTCATCTACATCTTTCAACTCCACCTCCTTTCCAAGTGGGCTGTACTGCCACCTTCAGTTTGTACCAAAGCAATCGATAACCACTATAAGAAAACAGAAGGAAGGAAACGTGGAAACCTCCCCGATAATACATTTCTGCTCTGCTCTGTAACAAATAAAGTGTACACTGTTAACACTATTTGGTTGAAATAACTATGTGGACAGGCTATATACATGCTCCTTAGTTCTTAAATATTTCTCTCAATTCTTAATTCTATCTCAGAGGAGATCAAGGAAGAAATCCAACACAAAAGTGTGGTTAATAGTCAAGGCCTTGAGGAGCGTTTTGACCGCTTCCTGAAATTGGTAAGCTGATAGCCAAAAGTTTCCTTGAAAAACAAGTCACTGGCCATTTTACTGGGACAATGACATCATCAATTAATTCATTATTAAACATATGTAGTTGGTACATCTTCCAATTACAATCCATTTACAAATTACATACTTCAACAATATTCTTATTGGTTCTATTCAAGACACATGGTTTCTGGTTAATCAAACTTCATTAGTACTTTTCCTTAGCAACAATTGATGACTTAACTCACCACATGCTATTGGTTTCACTTCGGTCAGGAATAGAAGGAAATGAACAACATGCTCACCGAGGACATGCTGACCTTGTAGACATGCTCTATTCTATTTCAAACATCTAGTTTACAAAAACTTTCTTATTTGCTAGACAATACTCTTCTGTAGGCTACAATCACATGGTTACAGTCACATGATTTCCCCAAACTCTACAAGTGACAAATATGTTAGTGTGACTCAGCTTATTTTCAATGAGCAGTTATGTTATGGCTTCAGCATCTTGTTCCAGGCATTAAACCAGTCCTTCTCTAACTGATCTTGCTGGGCCAGAGGCAGGCTCCTCTCTGGAGAGGGAGCCCTCTGAAGGGGAATCTGGCGTGCCCACAGGCTGTGCATGGGTGTCTATGGGGGAAGAGGGGGTCCAACAGATAAAACGTTATATAGAAGGTCCTGGGGACCCTGCAAGGACTTAAGACCCCTGTTTTGGGCTGCCAGCTGGATGGACTATGGCCATAGACTCACAACAGAACTATGGTTATCTGGGCCAAACTCTGATAAAATGACCTTAGTAAGCCTCTTAACTTTGGCAAAGTTCTGTATAGATGATTTATAAATAAAATTGTATATCCATGGTATGGGTCCCAAAGAGACTGAGTTAAGAACTGGTTGACTGGAAAATGATAAATTGCAGTGCTAAATGGAGCTCACTATGAGGAAGAGGACAATACAAGAGGTAGGTTGCAAGGATCAGTTCTTGGCCTGGTTGTTAACATTTTTGCAAGCAATATTTATAAGGGCTGTCTGTTAAGGTTTGCCCCTTTGTGGAAGATACTAAAACTATAACAAGATAGACACCACCAACTGTGGTGATAATATCAGAAGGGACCTAGCAAAGCCTGAAGAATGGTCCACAATTTGGCAACTAAGATTTAATACAAACAAAATTAATAGTGATGCATTTACTATACCATATAGTTTCTTATATCCTGAAATTTTCAGCAAGGAATCATTGGGATACAAAAACCCAAGAAAGCAGTAACAGATTACTTTGTCCGCCTACTGTACTTATAAATTCCAGTTTATGGCTGTGGCCAATCTCTGCCATGCCCCAACAGTTTACCTATCACAAAATACTGGCTTACTACAGCCCAGCTCCCAGTTGTCTCACCTAGCAATCCCACTTACAATTCCACTTCTTCCCAGAGTTCTGTAGCAACCCCCGGCTAGGAAAGTGTTTTACCTCTGAGCTTTCTCTGCTCAGGAAAGTCTCTTCCTCAGGGACCTACCTGAATGATTCTACTTTGGAGCAGATAAACACCTCCCTGCTGAGTCCTGCCCCCTGACTCAGCAGGGTTGCCTTGTTAAAGTGTCTCAGCACTGAGCTGTAGAGCCCCATGTGTTCTGGGACATGTAGTCTGCTCACTCTTGGGCTAGCGGTCCCTGCTGTATGGAAGCAGAATGGTAACATTATTGAAAGAAACCCTTACTCCTTCACATTCCTTCCTGCTCAGCTCAACCCTAATGGGATTGGGTGCCTGTTTCTATTCAGGGATTCTCCCCAAATGGTTGAGGAATACTCACTCTAAGAACACCCAGGACCTTCACCCGCAAGACAATCTCTGAGACTGTCCCAGGACTCTCACCACACATAACTGTACTTTTCACACTCCATTCTGCATGCATACTCATGTGAACAGGTCATAATAAACAATGCAGCCAATGGGCCCTGTCATGCCAATGGCCTTGCAAGTGTTAAGCTTGATTGTCCATCTGCTCCATGGACACATCCTCTAATGTCTGTCACTTCTGGGATAGTCCACTTCCTATAGCACAATTACTTACCATAACAGTTGTTATCCAGGGACAGCAGGCAGCTATTCTCACATATGGATGACGTCATCGACAGAGCCCGGATGCGGAAGCCTTGCAAGCAGACTTGCTTGTAGAAACTTAGAAGTTTCAAGACAGCCGCACCACACATGCGCGAGTGCCTTCCTGCCCAGCGCAGGGCGCGTCTCCTCATTTCATATAGCTAGCATAGCAGAGAAGCCAACCAGGGAAGGTGGGTGGGTTGTGAGAATAGATGCCTGCTGTCCCTGGATAACAACTGTTACGGTAAGTAACTGTGTTTTATCCCAGGACAAGCAGGCAGCCTATTCTCACATATGGGTGACCTCTAAGCTAACTAGAGTGGGATGGTAGGAGCGTTGGCAACTTAGGAGAATAAATTTTGTAATACTCCCTGGCCAAAATGGCCATCCCATCTGGAGAAAACATCCAGACAATAGTGAGAAGTGAACGTATGAACTGAGGACCAAGTAGCAGCTTTGCAAATTTCCTCAATAGGTGTAGATCTGAGGAAAGCTACTGAAGCTGCCATTGCTTTGAATTTATGGGCTGTGACTCGACTCTGTAGTTGTAATCCAGCCTGAGCATAGCAAAAAGAGATACAAGCAGCCATCCAGTTGAGATTAGAGATTGGATGTCCCAACTTGTTTGGATCAAAGGAGACAAAAAGTTGAGGAGCAGTTCTGTGTGGTTTGGTGTGTTCCAAGTAGAAGGTCAAAGCACGCTTACAGTCCAGAGCATGAAGAGCTGATTCTCCAGGGTGAGAATGAGGCCTTGGGAAAAACACTGGAAGAACAATGGATTGGTTGAGATGAAATTCTGAAACCACTTTAGGTAGGAATTTAGGATGAGTACGAAGGACCATCTTATCATGATGGAACACAGTGAAAGGTGCAGCTCACTGACTCTTTGAGCAGATGTGAGGGCAATGAGAAACACCACTTTCCAAGTAAGATACTTCAGATGAGCAGTAGACATTGGTTCAAATGGAGGCTTCATCAATTGAGCAAGAACAACATTGAGATCCCAAACCACTGGAGGCGGTTTGAAAAGAGGTTTGACATTGAAAAGTCCTTTCATGATTCTGGAAACCACCGGATGAGCAGAGAGGGGTTTCCCTTCAATAGGCTGATGGAAAGCAGCAATTACACTGAGATGGACTCGAATCGATGTAGGCTTGAGGCCAGAGGTGGATAAGTGCAAAAGATAATCTAGCACAGAAGATAAGGAGGAATGTTGAAGCTCCTTATCGCGAGAAATGCACCACGTAGAAAATCTAGTCCATTTTTGGTGGTAGCATTGTCTAGTGGTAGGCTTCCTAGAACCCTCTAAAATGTCTCTTACAGGTTGAGAAAACTGAAGAGAAGTTATGTTGAGAGGTACCAAGCTGTCAGGTGTAGAGACTGCAGGTTGGGATGAAGTAGAGATCTCTGACTCTGTGTAAGCAGAGAAGGAAAAAACTGGCAGAAGATTTAGCTCCCTGCTGCTGAGTTGAAGTAGAAGGTAGTACCAAGGTTGTCTCAGCCACCGAGGAGCAATCAGAATCATGATGACATGAGCGTTCTTTAACTTGACAAGAATCTTTAGAATGAGAGGGTACGGAGGGAATGTATACAGGAAGAGATTTGGCCATTCCAGTAGGAAAGCTTCTGCCTCGAGGCAATGAGGAGAATATTTATTGGAACAGAAATGAGGCAGTTTGTGGTTGTGGGGAGCTGCAAAGAAATCTATCTGAGGCGTTCCCCATTGTGAAAAAATGTGATGTAGAGGCGAGGAATGGAGTGTCCATTCGTGAGGTTGCAGAAGACGACTCAAGTTGTCCGCTAAGCAATTTTTCGCCCCTTGGATGTAGACAGCTTTTAGGAAAGTTTTGTGATGGATCGCCTAGCCCCAAACCTTCAGAGCTTCTTGACAAAGGGAGGACGATCCCGTTCCTCCCTGTTTGTTGACATACTACATGGCAACTTGGTTGTCTGTCCGAATGAGGACTACCTGGTCGTGAAGATGTTGAAAAGCTTTGAGAGCGTTGAAGATCGCTCTGAGTTCCAACAGATTGATGCGATACCGACGATCCGCACTGGTCCAGTGGCTTTGAGTACGGAAACCATCGAGATGAGCGCCCCCAAGCATAGGTCGAGGAATCTGTTGTGAGGACCTTCTGATGGGGGGGGGGCGTTTGAAACAGTAAGCCTCTGGAGAGATTGGAAGAGAGCATCCACCAGCAGAGAGACTGTCTGAAGGAAGGAGTGACTGCAATGTGTCAAGAAAGTGGGTCGCAAGCCTGCGTCCACTGAGATGCCAGGGTCCACTGAGGAATTCTGAGGTGAAGTCTGCCAAAAGGAGTCATGTGTACTGTGGAGGCCATGTGACTTAGTAGTACCATCATGTGTCTTGCTGAGATTGAAAAGCGGGAAGACACTGCATGACAGCGTTAAAGGAGAGCTTCCAGACGTTGTTGCGGAAGGAATGCTCTGAGCTGGATAGTGTCCAGAACAGCTCCGATGAATTGTAGATTCTGAGGGCTGAAGTTGGGATTTGGGAAAATTGATTTCGAATCCCAAACTTTGTAGGAACACGTAGTCCGTTGGGTCGCTACAATAACCTCCTGAGATGTCGAATCCTTGATGAGCCAGTTGTCTAGGTAGGGAAACACCTGAAGACCATGGTTCCTTAATAATAATAATAATAATAATTTATTCTTGTATACCGCCATACCCAAGAAGTTCTAGGCGGTTCACATCCGTTAATTAAGATCCACGATGACACACGAATTTACAAAATTTTGACAAAGTTACAAGCAATGAAGAAGGGAGCATGGGGACGCTTTAACAGAGTTTTATCAAAAGTACAAGCAGCATCGAAGGTAGGGATGGAAGGTAAGAGAAAACGAGAGAGGAGACCAAGTATAGGGGGAGGAGGAAGGGGAAGAGCAGTAGGAGCGGTGAGAGAGTGGGAAAGGGGTAGTTGCAGGTGGAAAGGGGTTAAAGGACCTGTTCGCAGAAAAGGTGCGTTTTGAGTAGTTTTCTGAAGCTAAGGTAGGTAGGGGCCTCAAGTACCAATTGGGCTAGCCAAGGGTTCAGCTTAGCCGCCTGGTAAGCAAAGGTTTTGTCAAGGAATCTTTTGAGGTGACAAAATTTTATGGAGGGGAAGACGAACAACTGGATTCTGCGGGAGTTCTTGTTGGTGAGATTCATAGTGAAATGTTGATTGAGGTAACTAGGTAAAAGGCCAAAAACTGTTTTGTAGCAGAAGCAGGCGAATTTGAAGAAGACTCTGGATTCGAAAGGCAGCCAATGAAGTTGGTGGTAGAACGGAGTGATGTGGTCCAATTTGTTCAGGTTGAATATGATGCGGACAGCAGTGTTTTGGATCAATTTTAGTCTCCTAGTGGTTTTCTTCGTGGAGTTCAAGTAAATGATATTGCAATAGTCCAGTACGCTGAGAATGGAGGACTGTACCAGTAGGCGGAATGAGGAGTCGTCAAAGTATTTTTTTATGGTGCGCAGTTTCTAGAGCACCGAGAAGCATTTCTTTACAGTAAGATCGGTGTGATTTTCTAGGGATAGATGTTTGTCTAGTGTGACTCCCAGTATTTTTAATGTTTGTTCGAGGGGGAAAACCAGTCCTTTCACTTGGATTGTGGTGTCTTTGATTTTGTCGTTGGGGGTGGCTAGGAAGAATTTTGTTTTGTTCGGGTTTAGTTTTAGTCTATAGGAAAGCATCCAGAGTTCTATCTGGTTAAGTATGCTTGTGATGTAGGTGAGTAGTTCTGGGAAGAAGCTGGTAAGAGGGATGGCTATTGTGATGACATCTGCATATATGAAGAATTTGAGCTTGAGGTTGTGAAGGAGGTTACCCAAGGAGGCGAGGTAGATATTAAATAGGATGGGGGACAGGGGGGAGCCCTGCGGCACACCGCAGGAGTTATCCCAGCTATATGAGGAAGAGTCATTTTTGAGTACCCTGTAGGATCTGTTTCGTAGGAACCTGTGAAACCAGTTGAGGACCTGGTCGGAGATGCCAATGTGGGTCAGGCATTCTAGGAGAATGTTGTGGTCGACTAGGTCAAACGCACTACTCAGGTCGAGTTGAAGGATCAAGGTGCTGGAGTCCTGGCTAAAGAGTGTGTGCAAGTGGTCAAGTAAGGCTGCTATGATGGTTTCGGTGCTGTGGTCTGCGCGAAAGCCCGATTGATTGTCGCTAAGTATGTTGAATTTATCCAGATATGCTGTGAGTTCAGCTTTTACCACCCCTTCTGCAATTTTGGTGAATAGTGGGATGCTAGCGATTGGTCTGTAATTAGATGGGGCATTTGGGGGTTCTTTATGATTGGGGTTAACATAATATGGCCTTGCTCTGGTGGAAAGTTTACTGAGGAAAGTAGGAAGTTAACCCAGGTTAGCATGTTGGCTTTGAAGTGGATCGGAGCAGTTTTCATGACGTTTGGGGGGCAGGTGTCCAGTTTGCAGAAGGAGTTAGAATATTTGTTGTAGAGTTTGTTGAAGGTTTTCCAGTCGAGTGTTGTGAATTGGTTCCAATTTAGATCTGCTCTGGACCCTTGGTCTGGTTTGAGTATGTCGGTGTCTGGAAGAATGGGAAAGAGCTCAAGGGGATTGGATGAGGTAGGTAAAGTAGATCTTAGTTTTTGGATCTTGGAGATGAAGAAATCAGCTAAGGTGTTTACGGTTAGTGTGGGTTCTTCATGGTTGTTAGTGAGTGTCTCGATGTTGTATAAGTCATTAACCAGCTTAAAGAGGTTGCTACTATTATTTGTAAAGTCACCAATTTTGTGTGAGTAGAATTTTTTTCGTTTTTCCTTGGTAAGGTTTTTATAGGTTTTTAGTTTAAGTCTCCAGGTGACTCTGTGTTCCTGGGTTCCGGACTTTAGCCATACTCTTTCAGATTTTCTAAGGTCCCTCTTCATCAGTAGCAGCTCTGCGTTGAACCATCCCTCCTGCTTTGTAGTTCTGATTTGGCGGGTTTTTATGGGGGCAATTTCGTTTAAAATGTCTGTGCTGTCAGTGATCCAGACGGTCATAAGTTGTTCTATTTCTTCGCTTTGTTTTGTGTTCTTTTCATAGCGAGACCAGAATTCCTCTGGGTCTATCTTTCCCCTGGTGGTGTGAGTTTGGATGTTTCTAGTTTTGTTGTTTTTTGAGGTTTTTTGTTGGCAGCCAATGGAAAATTCATAGAGTCTGTGATCAGACCATAGGGAGTCTGTCCAATTGGCTTGTCTCCAATGTAATTTTGGGCTGGACAGGACTTTGGAGGAGAAGGTCACCAGGTCTAGCTGATGACCTCTTTGGTGAGTTTTGATTGGAGGGGGTTTGAGGAAGCCTAGTTGGGAGATGAGTGACCAAAAATCCGATACTTCTGGTTGATCAAGTTGCTCTAGGTGGATGTTGATGTCCCCGCACAGTAGGTTGTATGGGCTTGTTAAGGAGTTAGTAAGTAAGGCTTCCGCAAAGTCCTCTTTGGCTAGAGTCCATTTTTTTGGTGGGATATAGAATAAAGTAATTGTTAGGGAGGAGGCCAGGGATTTGGAATTGAGAGAGCAGGCTAGTATTTCAGAGTTAGGAGAGGATTTGGTGTTGAGTACAGTGCAATTGAGCTGGTCTCTAAAGATTATTGCTAGACCTCCTCCTCTTCCCCAGGTTCTGGCCAGGGAGAGAATCTTGAATCCTGGGGGCAGAAAGTCTTTGATTATGATATCCTTGTCTGAGTGCAAACAGGTTTCAGTGAGTAGGACAAAGTCAGGGGTAGTTTCAATCAGCCAATCGTTGATCAGAATGGCTTTGTTCCTCAGTGATCTAATGTTTAGGTAGAAACCTAGTAGGTTCTGTTGGTTGGAGTGGGCGACTGGGTAGTTGTGAGCGTAAGCTAATTTTTTTAGTGACCTTGGTTTTTTAGGGCAGTGCTTGTTAGGATTGCGGGAGGGTGGAGGGTTAGGGGCGGACTTGTATTAGGTTGGTTCTGTGAAGTGTGGGGTGAGAAAGTAGGGACTTTTTGTTTTACCGAGCGGTATAAGGAGATGTGGACCGGTATGGGGGTTGAGGAGTAGGGGTCTGCAGTGCAGATCCTTAGAGCTGCTGCTACTACTACCAGGCACTTGGTGAACACTCTGGGAGATGAAGCTAGGCCAAAGGGTATTGATAATGCAGATTCCCCACCCGAAACCTCAGATATTGATGGGAGGCCGGATGAATGGGAATATGAGTATAAGCCTCCTTGAGATCCAGAGAGCATAACCAGTCGTTCTGATCTAGAAGGGGGTAAAGGGCCGCTAGGGACAACATGCAAAATTTTTCTTTGACTAAAAATTTGTTGAGAGCCCTGAGATCCCGAATGGATCGCAGATCGCCCGTCTTCTTCGGAAAAAATATATAACGGGAGTAAAACCCCATGTTCTGCTGTTCCAAAGGAACTGGTTCGATGGCACAGAGATGAAGCAGAGCTTGAGCTTCCTGAAGAAGGGCAGTCTGGGATGGACTGGAAGGATACTCTCTTGGAGGAAGCTCTGGTGGAACCTGAGTGAAATGAAGAGAGTATCCTTCCCTGATGATTGACAGCACCCAGAGGTCGGATGTAATTATCTCCCATCGGTGATAAAAATGGAGATGGCCTCCAATGGGGAGAAGGGAGGACAGAGACAGAATGGTAGAGGTTATGCTCTGTTTTAAACAGTCAAAAAGGCTGTGCAGCCTTAGGTGCAGCAGAAAGTTGAGATTTCTGTTGCTTCTGATTCTGCTGTTTCTTAGGAGGAGCCGCTCTCGGAGCAAATTGGAGGAGGGTGTGCAGGCTTGGCAGGAGCTGGCTTAGGCTTTGGTCTGACAATAGAAGCAAAGGATATTTCATGTTCAGACAATTTCTTGGTGGCTGCCTCAATAGATTCATTGAAGAGGTCATTGCCTGCACAAGGAATATTGGCCAAGAAGTCCTGAAGATTAGGGTCCATGTCAATGGTGCGAAGCCAGTCTAGGCAGTGCATTGCTACAGAACAAGCAGTCACCCTGGCGGACAACTCAATGGCGTCATAAGAAGACTGAAGAAGATGTAATCTGAGTTGCAACAGAGTGGCTATGACTTCTTGAAATTCAAAGTGCTTTTGTGTATCTAAATAGCTGAGAAATTTAGGAAGAAGATCAATGAGGAACTTGAAATAAGTGACAAAATGAAAATTATAATTGAGGACTTTGGAGGACATCATAAAGGCTATGTCCAAATTTGTCCATGGTTTTCCCTTCCCTTCCAGAAGGAACGGTAGCATAAACTCTAGAGGGTGGGATCTTTTCAAGGAAGACTCCACAAGCAGGGACTGATGAGACAACTGCGAATTCTCAAATCCTTTGCAATGTAGAGTTTTATACCTGGAGTCCAACTTGCCTAGAACAGCAGGAATTGCATAAGGAGTCTCCAGGCATCGTGTAAAAGTCTGAGACAAAAGCTTATGAAGGGGAAGCTTAAGTGACTCTGCAGGAGGTTGAAGAAGATGCATGATTTCGAGGTACTCCTTAGAGCAGGGATCTCAAAGTCCCTCCTTGAGGGCACAATCCAGTCGGGTTTTCAGGATTTCCCCATTGAATGTGCATTGAAAGCAGTGCATGCATATAGATCTCATGTCTATTCATTGGGGAAATCCTGAAAACCCGACTGGATTGCGGCCCTCAAGGAGGGACTTTGAGACCCCTGCCTTAGAGTATTTAGAACCAGCATCTAACTGAAGGTCCAAGTCAACAGCCATCTGACGAAGAAAAGAAGAGAAAGATAGCTGATCTGCTAATGCCTTGCCTCAAGAGGGACTCGAGGACCTCGAGGCAGCCTGGGTCGAATATGAAGCTTCGGCAGGAAAATAATTATCAAAAGAATAAGGAGACTTGGACGAAGCAATAGAAGCCACTGAGTCCTCGAGGTCTGGAAGCGGAGACATCGATCGAGGAGTCAGAGGTCTAGTAGAGCTGGAAGGTGTAGATCAAGGCTTAGTTGAAAGAAAAGCTATGCCTGCAGGTAGGCCTCGAGGTAGGTCTCGATCGACGACAAGAATGGTGCCAGGAAGCAGGTCTCGAGGATCGAGGAGACTTGGTTTCGGAGATGGAAGCAGACGTTGCCACCAAGGAATGGATGGGACTAGAAGCTGTAGATCGAAGCTCCGGAGGCTTGGTGGAGGAATCTCGAGGCACTCCCAAAGACTCTGCTCCTTGTATGGATTGTGAGGATTCCTGTCGAGGCACTTACAAAGAATCTACTCCTTGCTTAGAGTGCATAGATGGCAGACCAGACACTCGCAAAGACTCTGCTCCCTGCATATTGTGTGAAGGCTCAGCCCAAGGCATAGGAAGAGGCTCGACCTCACGGGAATCTGCAGAATGCCCAGGCTGGATTAGAGTAGCTAGCTTCGGTCCCATTTTAGTTAGGAACTGAATAAATTGCTGCTCTAACATGGTCTGGAAGAAAGCCGGCAAGGATGGATCCGCATCTGAAACCAGACCACCTGCTATGGCTGGAGGTTCCAAAGAAGCAGTGGAAATGTGCTTCGACTTGGAAGTCTTAGCAAGCTTGAGGACCATCGCTGGAACTTTCTGCTGAGCTATCTGACCTGAGGAACCAGGAGAAGATACAGCAGGTGAACTCGAAGCAAGAGCCACCATAAACGAGAAAGGCTTGATGATGCTCGAGGTCGGAGTCATGGAGGCAGGAGGGCCTTCGGTAGAGGGTGGACCCTCGCCCACTTTCGAAGATGAAAGCTTCTCCATTAAAATTTGACTACGTTTACGGGCACGAGATTGAAGAGTAGCACAGCGCTCACACGACTTCGGTTGATGGCTCAGCCCAAGGTAGTTGAGGCACCGACGGTGTGGGTCCGTGAGGGAAATCACACGCTGGCACTGGCTACACTTCTTGAAGCCCGTTGCTGGCCGGGACATAGAAGGAAAAATAGCCGCCGCAAAGTCGAAGCCCCTGGGCTGCGGCTGAGCGTCCTGCCCCTCCAGGTGAATGGAAGAAAATAATTTTTTTTTTTTTTTTAACTAGAAATAAAAGAAAACAGCAATTTGTGAAGAAAAAAAAACACAAACCGCAGTGAGAGAAGGCACGAAGTAACAAACTTCTAAGTTTCTACAAGCAAGTCTGCTTGCGAGGCTTCCGCATCCGGGCTCCGTCGATGACGTCACCCATATGTGAGAACAGGCTGCCTGCTTGCCCTGGGATAATTACTGGGTTCCAGAACTCCTCATCTTGGCACTGGTTAAATTCTTCAAAGAACAAGTAATCTCTAATCATCAGCTCCTGCCGTCTGCCTGTCCCTGGGACTAGCCTTCCATATTAAAGTCTTTTGCTCTTGCACCTGGCTGAGAGACTTTCTCCTCCTGGGTCTCTATCAGTCATCACCAGCATGTTCTTCAGAACATTTAGCTTGTATTGCAGGGCCCTCTGGTTCTTCGCCACAGGTATACTGGGCTGCCTAAAGCAACTTATAAACTCCCTTTTGCACCACCTTACTTCTTTGAGGAGTGTCATCCTCTTGGCCAGATTGCTTCTCTGGATCCTCTTCTCGGCAGCCACCATCATCCCCTGAGGGTCCAATTCTGCGTCTTTCAAGACCTGCATTCCTCCAGGGGAGATTGCACCACTCTCCACCCCAGGAGCACATGCAGATGGGTATTCCTTCCCATTCATTTTCAATGTACTGGCACCCTGGTGCCTAGGTGCAGGGTAGTAGTGAACAGGGAGAACAGCAGTGGCAGAATAAATTTTTGACTGGAGGGATTGGGAGGAAAGCTGTGCCTAGCAACTGCTCTTCTGAGCAGGCATAGTTCCTCCTCTTTTATCAGGGCTGCATGCATATGTAATTTGCAAGTTTTTCATGTTGAGCATCACCCACTCTGTAAAATTCACTCCTACCACATAATTTTTTCTATGGTGTAGGAGCATTGTGCATCCTGTCCCAATTTCTCTCTTTCTCTTACCATCCAGGGTGTAGCTTCCACTGTCCCAGGCCTGCGGCCCCACACAACTCAGCAGCTCCCTTAACCAAGAGCTAAGCCAACCATGTACTCCACATTTCTCTCCTTCTGAACCTCCTTCTTCCTAAAACGCAGCCCAGAGCAGCAGGCAGCACAGATGATAGAACTGAATAAAGGGCTGAGAGAGAAAAAGGAATATGAAAGGGACCAGGATTCCTCTGGGTATTCCAGAAAGCCAGAAGATCCAGAGAACTCCCACTCATCCAGGTGGGCCCAGGATACATGTCTAGAATAGCTGTATGCTATGCTGGAGACAAAAAAAAAAACACTGAGCTGGCTGGAAGGGTGGTCAATAATTTATCTACCTGAGTATGAAAGAAAGTAGCAAGCGTGTTGAAACAAGTTTGTCCATGTTGTGACATTTCTCAAGGTTACTCATGCAGAATTGTGGCTCAGTGTGAGTCTAACATTCTAAGAGACAAGATGTTATGAGGGTCCTCATGTGAATCAAGTAAGAAACTGCTAGATTTGGAGCACCTTTCAGCACTAAAATTTCTCACGAAACAAAGGAAAAAGTCAAAGGAGATCCATGAACACATGACTGTAGTTTATGGCGCGTCTGCCCCATTATCCTACAAAGTAATAGTTTGTAGCAAGCAGTTTAAGTGGGATAGAGAGTCTGTTGAAGATGACTCTCACACTGGACTTCCTATAGATGCAACTTCTACAGAAATATGCAAGAAAGTTGAGGATTTAATTTTGACAGACAGATGAATTAAGGTTTCCCATATAGATAAAGAAATGGGCATCTCGGCAGGTACAGTCTGGAAAATAATTCATGAAAAGTTGGGCATGTTCAAGGTTAGTTCAATAAGGGCTCCAAGAATGTTGATGCCATATCAGAAGGCCACGAGGCTCCAGTGCTGTCAGGAGAAATGAGATGCTCCATGAAGACCAAGTAAATTTTTTTCATCTTTTGGTGACTGGAGATGGGTGGAGATGAGATTTAGGTTTATCACAGAGATCCTGAATCCAAAATGGAGTCAATGCAGTGGAAGCACAAGTCATCCCCCACCCCAAAAAAGTTCAAGACAGAAAAGTCTGCAGGCAAAGTCATAGCAACTATCTTCTGGGATGATGGACTTTTGCTTTGCAGCCAATGCCTCACAAGACAACCATAACCAGGAAGACAGATGCCAACACAATTGTTGCTTTGCAGGAATCAATCAAGAATAGACAAGGAGAACTCACAGCAGGCATGCTGCTTCTTCACGACAATGATCTGGTGCATATGTCACAACAATTACAGGCTACCATCTGAGAATGTGGGTTTCAGCAGCTGAACCATCCACCCTACAGTCCTGATCTGGCTGACTCAGATTATTTCCTGTTCCGAGTTTTAAAGAAATCTCTCAGTAGAAAGTAGTTTTCAAGTGATGAAGACATCAAGGAATATGAGACGTACTGGTTTGAAGGTGTAAAAGAAGAATTCTTTTCATAGGGATTAAAGTCATTGCAGGAAAAGTGGATGAAGAGTATGGAGCTAACAGGGGACTATATTAAAAAATAAAACAAACGTTTTTTGAAAACTCTTTTCTTTCCAACTGAGGTAGATAAATTATTGAACGTCCCTCATATGTAGGGCAGAGATTCACAACTAATTGTAGAGGGGCAAAACTCATTAGTTCTGGACTGGCCCAGTGAATGAATAAGAAGAATAAAGCATCTGAGAAACACTGACAACCTGCTGTGAAATTGCTCTAAATTGGAAATGGGTGATCTCCACAGTTTAACCTGCTGATGTGATTGGGTAATTACTGCTCAATAAGCAAGCTGATGGAACTGCAGCATAGGCACCTCCACAATTTTGCGACTATTAGGAGGAAGTATAAAAGCTGGATAAATAACACTGGGAAACAATGTTATTTGTTAGGCAAGGGGAGGAAGAGACCAAAATGGAAATGAATAGAATAGAAGAGTCTGCTGCACAAAAGGGAAAGGGACTGGGGACTTGTATGCTGCTTTTTGGGGCTTTGGCATTCAAAGCTGACATTCAAAGCAGTGGGCACTGGAGGATTAAGTGACTTGCCCAGGATCACAAGGTGCAGCACTGGGATTTGATCTCACAACCTCTGGATGCAGAGGTGGGGTAAGTTTCTGACTTGTTATAGTTGTATGCATTTATAAAACAAAGGTAGGTTGTGAAACTAAGGTCTGTAATATGTCAAGGATTTAGATCATTTTGCACATTTGGCTGACAGACCATTTCCTACATGGTTCATGTACTATCCATGAATCCAGAAACTTTAATATACAGAAACATGATGGCAGATAAAGGCCAAATGGCCTATCCAGTCTGCCCATCCACAGCACCCACTATCTCCTCCTCTCCCTAAGAGATACAAGGGAGCACACCAACAATAGGTCATCTCTACAGTTCCCAAGACTGGGCTAAAGCATCTAAGGACCCACCAGGTCTAGGTTTCAGAACAAAGAAATTTCACAAGCACAGAATGAAAATAATTGTAATCAGTAAGAATGAAATTTAAGTTTTATTTACCTTTACCCTGGAAGACTTCCGAGATCCTTCACGAAAAGCCTAAAATAAGTGAGAACATTTTACATCAGGTAAATCTACTATATAGAAGAAGTTACATGTTATGGGTACAAACACTTGAAAAGTGCATATCTAAAATGTTTACAGGGCTAAAATCAAAATTACTATAATCACAAGTGACAAGAAGAGGTTGCTGTCATAATTTCCAGAAGAACTGGTGCACTAGTTTGATAGCTCCTGTCACCTATTAGGCTTTGTGAGGGTCAAGTGAATGCTGATCAAAAACAAGCCTAAAAAATTAAAGTTGTCAAGCTAGATTTTAATTGGGCAATGGAGATTCCAAGTTTAGGTGTCATTGGGAAGCAATTCCTTGCCTAATGCTCTAAGTACTGGTTCTCAATTAGATCCTTCCCCCCCCCTCCTTGTTTTTCACCAAACTAAACAGGGAAACTACACTTATGGTTTCAAGTCTTAGATCTGAGAGCAGATTATATCCTAATGAGGGAGTGATGTTGCTTAAAGCAGTAAGCATAGTGGTTTCCAGTCTAACTTTAGGGTGGGAGGGAACCGAGAAGACTAGTAGAGGGGTACCCTAGCCTAGTGGTTAGTGCAGAGGCCCAATATGGGGAACTGGGTTTGATTCCTACTACCCTCTATTGTACCTGGTACAAAATAAGTAGTGTATATAACATGTAAATTGCTTTTACTGTAAATACAGAAAGGTAGTATATATATCATGTCCTATCCCCTTTCCCAAAATTCCAAATAATAATCCTTCTAACGTTTCTAAATTATAGGAGCAGCAGAAGAACAATCACTAGTGCAATCAAACACACCACAATAATATTATAATTATAAATTAATTTGTGAATATGGGAGAGTCCTCAGTTGTCACAACTCTAAATAGGGAAACTTTAAGGTATCCCTCTAATCAAAAGAGTTGCCGATAATTCAAACCCAACAGGGTAATGGTTATGAAACATCCCTGGACCGCTCCCGTAAAGCAGTGAATAACACAAAAGTGAAGTAGTGCAATAACTCTATTAATAAATCACTGTTTAAAATTCAACTGCTGTTGCTCTAACATAAAACAGTTCCAGCGTCCACAGCAAGTGGAGCCGTTGTGGTTAACAGTTCATACTTTTATTTCAGCAAGATAAGTACTGCTTTGATTTTTTTGATCTGTGTTGGCATTTGGAGGACTGTGAAATTTGGACTTTGACAACGTTGGTATGGACTGTGGACGCTGGAAGCGCTCTATTTTCGAGCAACAGCAGTTGAATTTTAAACTGTGATTTATTAGTAGAATTATTGCACTACTTCACTTTTGTGTTATTCACTGCTTTACGGGAGCGGTCCAGGGATGTTTCATAACCATTACCCTGTTGGGTTTGAATTATCGGCAACTCTTTTGATTAGAGGGATACCTTAGAGTTTCCCTATTTAGAGTTGTGACAACTGAGGACTCTCCCATATTCACAAATTAATTTATAATTATGTAGGTGCGTCTGGTGGTCTGGCGAGTCTGATAGTAGGCAGCCCGCAGCCACCTTTTTTTAAATGCTGGTGGTCCAGTGCAGTATCGCCAGGAGCTTTCTACGCTGCTGCTAGATAGCTGTCTACTTTCTTGCTGCAAAGCAGTGAATAAGGCAGGAGTGTGAGCTTTTCACTTCCTGCCTGGTTCCGCGCCACTCCGTGAATGGCTGCCATCAGTTCTCGTGAATCGCCAAAATCATAGCTCTCACTACCTTGAGAGACCTCTGTTGAACATCCCACTGCTCTAAGACTAAAACATTGATGTTAGGATGTCAGGGAAATGTAGAAGACTGAATTCTCACAACACTCATTAAGGAGGAGGAACTAGAAGAAACCATGTGTGAGTCCAAATTCTGCTCTCAAAGAGATTTGGAAATGAGATCCAGTAGAGTTACGGGTTGAAATAAGCACAGAACTGTAGGATCATCCCTCGGATTACGAGCCAGCATGAGCTCCAAAGCGCTGGACTGGAACTCTGCATCTCCCAACAACGTAGATGTATCCTGAGACAATAAGGGAATAGTGAGAGACTCATCATTATCTATTCCACATCCATAATGTCTCTCATGCCCTCGTCAGCGGTAGCCTGTGAAGCAGGAGCATTTTGGGAGATCTTGCTCCATGTGCAGTGCCTAAAGCACTTCCAGCCTGCGCTGCAACAGGACATCTCTTCTGAAAGGCTTTCAACATCAAACTGATGAATTCTGGGGAAAATGCTGAATCAGGTAAAGCTGAGTTTCCAGAAGAGGACTCCAACTTGCGTTTCTTGGGTGCAGGCATGTCTGCACCTTTCTAAGCGGAACAGATGCTGTTTCGAGGCCCAGAAAAGAAAATGGTCTGACTCAAAGGGTATCCTGCCTGTTCTATTGCCCTAGAGTGCAAAGGGGAGGCTGAATCGATCGCTCTAGACTTCCCCTTCCATGCGTTGCGGCACAAGGACACTCCTCCGGTGCACATTTTGCACAATTCTGGCATGTACTAGGAGTAAAAGAGCCAGAGGACGCCAGTCCCACCAGTTCTGAGGCCAAACAAGAAGATTTGAAGGTACAGGAGACTTTTGAAGAAAAAAAGAAAAAAAAAAAATCACTAAAATACAAGATTACCACCATTAAACTTTGGTGCTACAAAGCGGCTAAATAAAAAACACAACTGGTGATTTTAGGAGTGGGGGAACATATGCAAATATGAAGAAACATTTAAATTTGCAATTTACAGACCACCCCAATTTACCTCCTTACTCGCTGTGACCTGTGCTGGAGTCTGCCTCAGCTCCCTAAGGTAGCTGGAAAAGGAGAAGAAATTATTATCTCGTCCAGAATGAATCTCCAACGCTGAATCTTTGGGCTGTCAGACGGACTCAATATCTGACTGAAACCCACAACCCTATGGACTGATGGATGTGTAAAGCTAAAAAATAAAAGGGGGGAGGGGGGCAAAATGCAGCCAGCACCCTGTGAGACACCATTGAACCTCATATGGATACCTGACAGCTTGCACTCAAACTCCTGCCAAGCAGTAAGTGAGCAGTGCTAACCGGGGACAACCCCGAGCTCCAAATATGCTTATGCAGGCTGGCTAACAGGTAGCACATGCGATTGGCCTGTCAGCTGCAGACCACCGTCTGCTTCTTCTCCACGCAGGTAGCTGAACCCACAAACAGGGAAGCTCCAAGCACCACAAAAAATAAAGAAAATTCAAAAATAACTTGAATAAAATAAAGAAAAGAGTATAACAGAAATACTCCTTCAGGCTTGCATGTTATATGTTAAAGATCAAATTAAAGCCACACAATTGCAGGATCTGCAGGACACGGAAGAGGCACTGTGGATCAATTTGGAAAGAGGGAATGGTAAATATATTTACATCGGTGTGATATACAGGCCTCCACAGACAAAAGAAGTAGATAGATATTTAATAGACGTTCATAATATATCTAAAAAAGGAGAAGTTTTGCTAATAGGTGATTTTAACATGCCAGATGTTGATTGGGGTATCCTTATTGTGGGGTATTCTAGAAGTAGGGAGATTCTGGATTCTCTACAAGCAGAAGTGTTCCAGCAGTTGGCAATGGAACTTAGTGCTTACAAATGAGAAAAGTGTTTCTGATGTTACAGTGGGTGATCATCTGGCATCCAGTGCTCACTGAATGGTACGGTTTAATACTAAGATGGGTATAGAGGGCTCATTCAAAAGCAAAGATTCTAGACTTTAAAAAAACTAACTTTGTTCGGATGGGGGTTTACATCAAGGAATTATTGTCTGGATGGGAACGTCTGGAAGGAGTGGAAATATGGTTGGCAAAACTGAAAGGAGCAATTGTAAGGGCAACAAACCTTTTTTGAGGCAATTAAGTAAAAGTAAGAGGAAAAGAAGGCCGTTTTGGTTCTCAAAAGTAGTAGCTGAGAAGGTAAGGAATAAGAGGTTAGCTTTCATAAATTACAAAAGATCGCAGAAAGAGGAAGACAGGCAAAAATATCTGGAAAAGTTAAGAGAGGCTGGTCGTGTACTCAGGAAAGCAAAGATGCAAATGGGAGAGAAATAGCTGACACAGTAAAATGGGGAGACAAGACATTTTTTTTAGATATATTAGTGATAGGAAGAAATGCAAAAGTGGCATTGTGACTCAAAGGTAAAGGGGAGGAATATGTAGAAGCTGATAAAGAAAAGGCTGAATTGCTTAACAAATATTTCTGTTCTGTGTTCACGGTTGAAGTGCAGGGAGTTGGACCGCAGATGACAAACGTGAATAGGGATGGAGGAGTAATAGACCCTGAACGATTTTCAGAGGGTTGTGTTCATGAGGAGCTAGATAAAATAAAGGTAGACAAAGCGATGGGGCCGGATGGTGTTTATCCTAGGGTGCTGAAGGAACTTAGGGAAGTTCTGGTATCTCCGTTGACTGACCTTTTCAACAAGTCTCTAGTTGGGAGTGGTATCGGAGGACCGGAGAAGGGCGGATATGGTCCATCTCCACAAAAGTGGAAGTAAAGAAAAAGTAAGGAATTACAGGCCAGTAACTCTGACTTCTGTAGTAAGCAAATTAATGGAAACGCTTTTAAAACAGAGAATGGTCAAGTTTCTGGAATCCTGAAGATTACAGGACCTGAGGCAACATGGATTCACTAGAGGTAGGTCTTGTCAGACAAATTTGATCAATTTCTTTGACTGGGTGACCAGATAATTAAATAGAGGATGTGCGCTAGATGTGGTGTATTTAGATTTTAGCAAAACTTTTAACAGTGTTCCACACAGATGTCTAATAAATAAACTGAGTGCCCTCGGGATAGGTCCCAAAGTGATGGGCTGGGTCAAGAACTTGTTGAGTGGAAGGCGACAGAGGGTAGTGATCAATGGAGATTGCTCTGAGGAAAGGGATGTTATCAGAGGTGTGCCTCAAGGTTCTGTTCTTGGGTCTGTTCTTTTTCACATTTTTATAAACGATATTGCTGAAGTGCTGTCGGGTAAGATTTGCCTCTTTGCGGATGATACCAAAATCTGCAATAGAACAGACATGCCGGATGGTGTGAATAACATGAAGAAAGACCTGGAAAAGCTTGAAGAATGGTCTGAAATTTGGCAGCTAAAATTTAATGCTAAGAAATGCAAGGTCATGCATTTGGGCTGCAAAAACCCAAGGGAACGGTACAGTTTATGGGGTGAAGAAGTTATGTGCACGACAGAAGAGTGGGACTTGGGTGTGATTGTATGTGATGATCTTAAGGTGGACAATAGGTTGAAAAGGTGCAGCAAAAGCTAGAAGGATGCTAGGTTGCATAGGAAGAGGTATGACCAGAAGGAAAAATGAAGTATTGATGCCTCTGCATAAGACTCTGGTGAGACCTCATTTAGAATATTGTGTACAATTCTGGAGGCCACACCTTCAAAAAGATATATAAAGGATGGAGTCAGTCCAGAGGAAGTCTACTAAAATGATATGTGATTTTCATCATAAGGCGTATGGGTACAGACTTAAAGATCTCAATCTGTATACTTTGGAAGAAATGCGGGAGAAGGGAGATATGATAGAGACATTTAAACACCCTTGTAATGTAAATGTGCATGAGTAAAATCTCTTTCATTGAGACTCTGTAACGAGAGGGCATAGGATGAAGTTAACAGGGATAGGCTCAGGAGTTACTAAATCTTCAATAATGTTTTTTTTTCATGGAAAAATGATCTTAAATTCTCATCGCAAATAATCTTGGATAACTCCCCACTCCACAGAATAACAACAACGAAAATACTGGGAGTGTTATTTGATCAAGAACTCTCCTTTCATGATCAGATTAGTTCAGTGGTTAAAAGTTGTTTCTATAAGTTACGACTTATCAGATCCTTAACAAAAGTCTTAAAACCAGAAGTTCTTAATATTCTCATTCATTCTTTGGTCATTTCTAGGCTTGATTACTGCAATACATTATATCATGGTATAACCCAGAAAGAAATAAGAAGACTACAAATCATACAAAATACAGCAATAAAAATTATTACTAATTCAAAAAAATATGATCATGTCACACCTCTGTTACAAAAAGCACACTGGCTATCAATCTTGCATAGAATAATCTATAAAATCGCACTGATAACCTTTAAAATCCAACAAACTAACACACCAATATTTCTGGATCGTCTTTTAATACCATATTTTCCAGTCAGGACGCTCAGATCAACAGAACAACATCTGCTGACTATCCCTTCTTTAAAAGTAATAGGTACTAGGAGATCTACTATCTTTCGGTTATAGACCCCAGATCTGGAACAACTTACCAATTTACTTACGTAGTGAATCCTCATTAGAAAAATTTAAAAGCTCTTTAAAAAGTTACTTGTGTAGGGATGCATTTGAGACATAGACAGCATAATTCTTCTATCATTCAAGCATATGCTCTAATAATCTCCTTTACCTCTTTTCCACGTTTTCCATGTTTAGCTATGCTTTCAAGATTAATTTCTATTACCCTCCATTTGTTTTTTTCCCTACATGTATCTCTACTTTCTTTAAAGATTGTAGTTCACCCTCCTTTCCTTTTGTACTGGTAATTATTTGTACGTATACACTGTATGTTTATTTGTATATAGTTATTTTATTACTTGTTTCCCAATTTTAAATTGTCATATGCATTGAAGTATTTGACATTCCTTAAGAACAAATTCTTAATAAACTTGAAACTTGAATAATCTAAAGAAATACTTTTTTACAGAAAGGGTGATAGATGCATGGAACAGTCTCCCAGAAGAGGTGGTGGAGACAGAGACTGTATGAATTTAAAAGGGCCTGGGATAGGCACGTGGGATTTCTCAGAGACAGAAAGAGTAATGGTTACTGAGGATAGGCCATTTGGCCTTTATCTGCCATCATGTTTCTATTTTAGGTAGCAATAGAGCTCTCAGTGACGTAGGAGGGATACAGAAAAAGTCTGGAGTGGATTTCATCTGGAAAGGATCACAGCCATGGGCCATGGGGATATTACCCTCTTATCCAGAATGACACACCTATTACACTGGAAATGGCCTTAACAACAGGACTGTGGAGTTGGCACACCAAACTGTTGATGCCAACTCATATTAAGCTTTAAATTATTTGTACTGGATCTAAAGTACAAGTAAATGTAACCTATCAGTAATTTAGATCCAGGACAATGTATATAGAAGAATAAAATAACAAATTTATCACTTTATTTTGAAGCAGAGCTGGTACATTTTTTACCAACACCACCCAAAATTGCTTCCAACTCTGACTCTACAGCCTTGCTTACTTAGCATGCGGGATAAAACTGCACAAGGGCATGCTAAGGCCACTGTAGTATTAAATGTATAAATATACTGATTAGTCCAAGATTTTGTTGTCCAAATGTAAATATGTACTATGGTTGGTGATATTAATATTTTTTAAATTAAATACATGATTTTTTCTAAGACAATGTATGTGCCAGCTTTCTCTTTATCCATAAATCAAGCACTGAGGCCCGGATTTTATAAATAGCGACCTGAATATAGGCGGCCAACTGCTGCCTAACCAGCCAATCGGGACGTATGCTTTCTAAAAAAAATTCAAACAAACCTCCTGAGGCAGGTTGCCTACATTGGAAGCGCCTCTGGGAGCCTAAGGATGCGCGCAGGACCATCTAAGCTTGCCTAAGACTAGGCATTTGCGTGGCTTGGCTCGAAAGTAGCCTTAGGCGGACCTAGGCAGCCGTACACATTTTCCTAGGCTAGCAGTAGACACATACAATGTAAGCCAGCAAAATGCTGGCCTACATTGTAAGCAAATGCAGCTGCTGAGCTTATCAAGGCAAGGGATCTCCCTGACATGATAAGTTTAGAGGCTGCAGCCGCCCAACCTCCCTCCACCCTCCCGGGTACATTGCCGGCAGGAGGGATACCCAATCCCTCCTGCAGAAATACCTCCCCCGCTCTAGGACCCCCCTAACCCCACCTGGATCCCCTAACCTAGAATTGATGGCTGGACAGACGGCTGCTGCCTGCGTCCAGCCCACCTCCGCTGCAATGGTGGGCCTGCCCCTTCCCAGTGCATCATGGGATGCACCAGGGAGGGGCTTAAGGGCCCATTAGGCCAAGGCGTTTAGGGCCCCTCCTATAGAAAGGGCCTTAGGCTCCTGGGCCAACCGGAATCTTAAGCCCATCTACCAGTGCATTCTGGGATGCACTAGGAGTAGTCTAAGATCTCGATTGGCCAGATCCCCTACAGGAGCAGCTTTAAGCACCTGGGCCAATCAAGCCCTTAGGCCCCTCCCTGGTGCATCCCATGATGCACTTGGAAGGGGCAGGCCCACCAGTGCAGTGGAGGCGAGCCTGCCATCCGGCCTTCGATTCCAGGTTGGGGAGGGGGTCAACAGGAGGGACCGGACATCCCTCCAGCCCTGCGATGTACGGAGCAGGGTTCGTGGGTGTCGGGCAGGAGGGACAACAGCCTCCCTCCTGCCGTGCAATGTTCGGGGTGGTGGTAGGGTTTCAGCAGGAGGATTTGACATCCCTCCTGCTTGTAGTCTTCACGGGGGGTGGGGACGGGTTGCCGCTAAACTTATCGCGGCAGGGAGATCCCTTTCCGCAATAAGCTCAGCAGCAACCCGATTCTCTAAATGGCGTCTGTAACATGGACATCGGTTAGAGAATTGGGTTCTTAGGTGGGCTTTAGGCGTGATTCTGTATAGGACATCTGTGTGCAATTATCAAAAGCTGCTCATGCGGCTTCTGAGACCACGCATCCTATACAGAATCCAAGCCTGCGTGTATATGATAAGTTTACTTCCAGCCCTTGACGTGCCCTAAGTTCTGGCACCATATCCCGTTTCACTTCATTTTATTACAAATTAAGACCTACAGATCTATGTATTTTCAAGATCTAAACAGAAATGTTATCCATATCCTACATATATTAAAACTAAATAATTCAAGCAATAAACTGCAATATCAATGTTTTTGCAACTTAGATTATTCCTATGGGGATTTGCATACTTGAAAAAAGTTATCTATAATAACAGACCTTAAATTTCATGCATTCTTCAATAAAGAACTCCATCAGACACTTTGATTAGGCAACAAATAAATGGACTTTAAATTATTTACCTTTTTAGACTTTGTAACATTTTGCTCCCTTTCCCCACTTTTTTTCCTTTTTTTGTCATTGACCTTAGTAACCTTTGCAGCAGTGAGTGTAATTGTAGTTGGGGTGTGTTGAAATGCAGTATATAGTTCCACAGGGACTTCATCACCGCTCTCTGTTGCGCTGGTATCACCATCTTTAAATTAAGAACAACCAATTATTTAAAAAAAAAAAAAAACAAACAGAGATTCTGTCCTTACCTTGATAAAATATTTTCCAGTAGATAGGTGAGTCATTCTAAACATGTGGGTTATCTCCCAATGGCCACAAGCCATCAGCAGAAGGAATCCTCTGAATTTTTTCCATGACTCTCCTCTACTTCATAGGGAGCTCTACTGCTACCTGTAGTTAGTACCAAAGCATAAAGAGTTCCATTAACAGTACATGAAGTAGGGTCACCAATGGAACATTTCCAAAAATCAACTGTTCTGCTCAAAGAAGAAACATCAGAACAACAAATTCCAAACTGCCAACAGAAGTATCAAAGGAGCTCAGGAAAGACCCCTGCATGCACTTCAAGGCCCAAAAAAGGGATGATAAGTATTCAAGAATCAAGCTTGGAGAACCATAAGCAGAAGACAACAATAGTCAGGCGCAGGAAGGCAGGGCAGGAGTCTAGAATGACTCACCTATCTACTGGAAAAGATAGGTAAGGACAATCTCTTTTTCTTGTGCAATAGGTAAGTCATTCTAAACATGTGGGGTGTTGCAAAAATCTAGGGCAGACTGACTGCACTAGCCCTCAAAACCAAGGACCCAAAGGCCATCTTGCTGTCACATCCACTCTGTAAAATTTGGCAAACGTGAGCAGAGTGGACCAAGTTATGCCCAACAAATGTCCTCAGGGGAGACTATTCCAGCTTTGGTCCACGAAGAAGTCATACTTCTGGTGGAATGCACCATAACAGAAACGGGAGACAGTTCACCGGAAAGAACATAGGTTGATATCAAAGATCTATCCAGAAACTGTAGCTTTGGATGCAGGAGCACCCCACTGGGCAGAAAGAGTCAACACAAACAGATGGTCAGAGAGACAAAACTCCTAAAGATGTCTAGACAGCGAAGGAGTACTCTTTGTAAAGGCAACTATCTCAAAATGCAGTCCTACTTCTGCAAACCAAGAAGCTGAAAAACAGGCAAATGTACTTCCTTAAGAACAGGGAATGCCGCCACCACCTACAGTAGAAAAGAAGGAGTCATGCAGAGAGAGAGCCCAGTCTCTGAGATCCGCAGGAAAGACTCCCTACCAGACAGAGCCTGGAGTTTCAAGACACAAGGCGCTGAAGTTATGGACACCATAAAAACTACCAGTAGCGTCAGGTCCAAGAGAGATGTGTCATGCAGAGGCTCAAATGGAACATTGAAGTGGACAGAACCAGCTAAGGTCCCATGAAGGGAATGGTGAGAGACCGGAGGTCTAAGGTGAAGAGCATCTTACAAAAACTAGCCACGTCAGGGGAGAAACTGGAGAAAGAACCACAGTCAGACTTCAAAACAAGAGCCCAACGACCTGGGCTCAAAGGAAAGCTGCAGTAAGGAAGAAGGTGAGCTGGAAAAAAAGCCAGCACCACAGAAACAGGAGCAGAATACAGCTCCACTCTGTCCTGGCTGCACCAATGTTGAAAAGTCTGCTTTGCGATAGCATAGGCAGATACGGCAGTCTACCTTTTAGATTTGAGAAGAGTAGCAATAACAACAGCAAAATATCCAGTTTGCTACAACCGTCTAAGATTTCACATTCAATGGTCATGCCATAAGAGCAAAGCGATTCAGAGCCTCCAAGCAGACCAGACCCTGAGAAAGAGTTCTGAATGGACCCACAACTGAGGGCTGTGAACCCTGCACAAATGCAGCAGAGTTGCATAACACTGCCTGTGAAGCAAGTCTGTAGCCTCCAGAACAACTCTCCCCTGAGAAACCGGAAGCAATTGAAGAATTTGACCTATCATGGCACAAACAGGAAAAATATACAGCAGGATTCTGTGCGGCCAGGTGTGGACAAGAGTGGACTAGAGTACTCAGGCCCCCGCTTCTGGGCTCGGAGTTTCCACTGAAGAATCATACTGCATTCTTGTGCATTACCTGCACACTGAGGGTGACCCCAGTGACTACACAATAGCCTGGAATGCCACCGAGGACAGCAGCCACTCACCCGAATCCGAGGGATATTGGCTGAGGAAATCTGCTTGAACATCGACGACACCTGCCACAGGTACCACTGAGAGGGACTGAAGTTGATGGCCACCCAGTGGAAGAGCAGGCAGTTATCAGAGCCAGAGACACACTCCTGGTACCTCTCTGGTGGTTGACATATGCCACCACTGTAGCACTGTTGGAGAAAATTCTGCCTGCTTAGCCCTCCAGAGGCTGCTGCAATCTCACCAGAGCCAATCAAATAGCCCTCAGGTCAAACCGAAGGATCAACCATTTTGTCTGGGAGGGGGCCAATACTCTAAAAGTGGATGACAAAAGCAAAGGGCCTCCCCAGTCCAGGACACTGGCATCTGTCAGCACAATTGCCCAGAAAGCAAGCCATAGTGGCATGTCTTTGGAGAGGGACTGCAGAAGAAACCACCAATCCATGCTGGCACGGACTTCCAGATCCCAAGGAAGACATGCTCATAACACGTCCAGAAGTGCAATCCAGCACAAGAGCAAAATGGGCTGGAGAGAAAGCATGTGTGACCCCCACCCAAGGCACCACATCTATTGGGGCCGCCATGGATATTAGGTCCCGAAAAGAGTCCCATGCCAACAGAACTGTCCAGTCTGGGAAATAAGAAATCTAAAAGCACAACTGTTGTCTGTGCAATTCAGGTAGATGGACATGGCCCGCTACCACATCAAACACCATTCCAGGTATTGCAGGGACTGCGCCGGCGTCAAATTGCTGCTCCTGTAATGCCTAATCCAACCCAGCTCCTCCAGGATCCAAATCACTGGATCCACGGACCGATGGAGACTGAGGATGCCTGGATACGCCAGCTGATCTAGTAGGGGCGCTCTTGCAGCCTCATCTTCTGGAAGCGGGCTGCCACAACCACAATCAGCTTGGAGAAGGAACAAGGAGCTGATGCCAGACCAAAGGGCAGAGTTGAAAACAGAAATGATTTTCCAGAACATGAAAACTGAGAAACTTGCAGTGTGCTGGGAAAACTAGAATATGCAAATAAGTCGCTGTGAAGTCCAGAGAAGCTAGGAACCCACCTGGAGTCACCATCACTATAACAGAGTTCAATGTCTCCATACGAAAGCACAGAAATTTGAACGCTGCATAAATATGTACAAGTGCCAGGGTGGGTCTCAAATTGGATGAGCTTGCACTGGCACGAGAAAGGACATGGAGAATCTGCCAGACCCGAGTCTACGAGAGGGACCAGTTCAATGGCCTGAATATCCAACAAACTGTATACAGTGGCTTGTACTGCGACCGCTAAGTCTAGGTGCCCCGCAAGCTACACATCACTCCATCAGAAGCTAGACAAATTTCACCTTACAGCCGGACCGAAGTATGTCCAGATCTGAACTTAGGCTTGCAGGAACACTGAGAGTCCGTACTCTACATGTAGAAGGGTGTGGATATTATTTTAAAAAGCCATCATGGAAGCCCAGACCAGATGTATTCCACATATCAGCAAAGGTGGTAAGAAGAGGAAACGAAAGCCGGTGTGGTTAAAGGTGAAGTGAAAGAGGTTATTAGAGCCAAAAAAAACATCCTTTAAAGAATGGAAAAAGGATCCGTATGATGAAAATAAGAAAAGACACAAGCACTGGCAAGTCAGATGCAAAGCACTGATTAAGACAGCTAAGAAAGAATATGAAGAGAAACTTGCAAAAGAGGCAAAAATGCATAACAATTTTTTTAGGTACATCAGAAGCAAAAAAACCTATGAGGGAATCTGTGGGACTGTTGGATGATCAAGGAGCAAAAGGGGCGCTCTCAGGGAGGATAAGGCCATAGCAGAGAGACTGGATGAATTCTATGCTTCGGTCTTTATGGAAGAAGATGTAAGAGATCTACCTGAACTGGAAATGGTTTTCAAGGGTGATGATGTGGAGGAACTGAAAGAAATCTCGGTGAATCTGGAAGATGTACTAAGCCAAATCAACAAGTTAAAAAGTGATAAATCACCTGAACCAGATGGTATATATCCCAGGGTACTAAAAGAACTCAAACATGAAATTGCCGACCTGCTGTTAGTGATCTGTACATGAAGATTGAACGGTGGCCAATGTTACGCCAATTTTTAAAAAGGCTGCTTCTCCTGTCACTACTGTCAAGGTGTGCGCATGAGCGGGGATCGCTCTGGCCGTGGGTAGGGGGCGTGCTAACAATCATCCCCATTTGCATGCAGGCCTTTACTGAATTGCTTGGTCAGCATGCAAAATGAAACGGATCGCACACACTTTGGAGGTTTAGTGAATCCTGCCCTAAGGCTGGGTCCAGGTTTCCCCAGTTCATGCTACAAAAATATGTTAGATTGTCTGTATGATCAAGAAAGTTATCAACTTGTGTTGTGCTAAGTGTGGTGCATGAACTTTGGGCACTGCTGCAAAGTGTTTTGAATTGATTTTGGAATTGACTAGTTTTCTTTTTGTGAATTGCATGACAGAAGATGGCAGTGCTCAGTAATGACCAGCTGTAGAATGATCGAAGATGGATGTTCAGTAGTGACCAGCTGGAGCAAGAACGAAGATGGCTGTGCTCAGTAGTGACCAGCTGGAGCATGACTGAAGATAGCTGTTATCAGTAGTGACCAATTAGAGCACCAAATAAAGACTGAGACTTGTTTGAATACTATCTTGTCTTGGTTTCCTATTTTTGTGTTGTCCACTGCTCAGTGTGACCAGGACATTCTAGGCAGGCGCCTAGTTTGCCTTACCTGAAGGGCCTCCCCATTTTTTTTGGGGGGGGGGTTACGCCAAGTTCAGGAAAGTCACTGTTAGGAATGGCTGCAGACCTAGGCAGGGGCCTAGCATGTGACAAGACTGACGGATGCAAGAACAGAAAGATTGAGGCAAAATATGCAGCCAGCATCCTGAGACACACCACTGAGCCTCCTAAGGATGCCTAATAGCCTGTGTTTGAACCCCTGCCAAGCAGTAAGGAGGATGAAGCGGGGACGGCCCCAAGTTTCAAAAATACATGTGCAGGCTGGCCAAAAGGTACCACCAGGAATCAGCCTGACAGCAGCAGACCGCAGTCTGCTTCTTCTCAACACAGGCAGTGCTAAAGTAAATGCTCCAAGCACCAAAACCCCCAAAAGGGATGAAAACACTGAAGAAAATAAAAAAAAGGGAAGAGCAGAACAAAAACACTCCTCCAGGCTCGCATGCAAAAGGGGAACACTATAGGTCACAGTAAAGCTCCCTGTGAAATAGGGAAGTCACAGAACAAATCCAGAGTGGATTCCTTCTGCAGATGGCTTGCGGCCATTGGAAGATAACCCACATGTCCAGAATGACTCATCTATTGCACTGGAAAAATAGTTATGTATACAGTAAAAGGTTTTGTTCCCATTCCCGCAGGGTGGTGAAAGATCTTGTCCACATTCCTGCGGTAAACCAGTTGCAAATGTCTCCATTCCTGTGGATTTATTGTGGTGACCACAGTTTACCGTGGTAAACGGTCTCTGTGTCAATCTCCACTTCTCAGGGCAGAAGCCCAAAAATGAAAAGGGAAAAAATTTACGGAAGAAAATTGAGAAGGAAGGAAAAATAAATAATATACTGAAGAAAATTAAATACAGGAAGGCATAAAAGTGTAAAAGTTTGACATGATTTGGACTAACTCTATAAATGAACTAGTCAGCTGTACGGAAAATGAAGAACTGATGGTTCTGTGAGCCGTTGGGCAGGTAGGCACTGGTGCATGCATGGTACAGGCTATTTCAAGACTTTTAAAGAAGTTAAAGAGACAGTACCACTTTTGCACTGTCCGTACCAGGCTTCCCACATGTGAGAATATACTGCCTACTTATCCTGGGATATATATATACACATACATACATACATACATATAGATATATAGATATATATATATATACACACACACACACACATACATACATATATACATATACACACATACATACAGTGTTCTTAGCGATTTTTAGATGTTTTAAAGGGTTCCTCAGCATTTTTGGAAATGTTTTTAAACTTTGAGGTTTCTTCATCGGTGACATTATAATGCATATTAATTAGATCTATGCATGCCACCACATGCACTTTATTGAATACTTTCAGTTAGGCACCTATCTGCTGCATTTAGGAGCACCTATTTACACCTTCCATAGAGCAAGTGTAAAGGGTGGCTCCTATATTTAGGCATCTAACTGCTGGTTAAATACTAATATGCTATCTCATAGTATCACAACATCCAGCAATATCCTCTTCCAATGGAAAGATAATCCTCAACTTTCAGTTCCATTACCTATCCAAAATATCCCAATCGAAGTAGTTTTATATACCAATATATCTCCAACTGGTTTCAAAGTGGTTTACAAAAGAGTATATTAAGAATAAAGAACGAATAAGGACAAAAACTAGAAATTAAAGATAGCATTATCAGGCATCATGTGTTGAACAAGACCTTTTCAAAGTAGGTTTTCAGCAATTTGCGAAAAGAGCAATAAATATACCCCATGTCATTCTTTAGAGTCTATCTCAACCTCAGTCTTTCTACACCAGGAGTGCACAACTTTGGCCCTCGCCAGGCCAGGATTTCCCAAATGAATATATACGAGATCAATATGCATACAATGGAAGCAAATCATGTGTCCGATAGACTAATGAACACTGTTTTTTCACTTTTGCCACTTCTTTAGGGCTTCAGACATGCCATTATTTGTTCGCTGACATTTTTAGCGATACAAAACACCTTTTTGGCTATGGCTGTGGCCTCTTCATTTGCCCATATATTTTTTTTATATTTCTATATATTTTATATCAATTTGTTGAGATTTTTTATGTTATATATAAAGTGCTCCATATAAATAGTTATAAAAATTTTTAACTTATCTTAACAAATTTTATCTCCTTAATAGGATCGGGTCGGGGTTTGTCACATCGACATGTTTCGCCATAAAGGGTTTGGCTGTGGCCTCTTCATTTGCCCATATATTTTTGCATCTTTGGTAGATCAAATAAATGTTGGATATCGGGATGGTCTTTTGAAACTAAAAAAAGGGAGTCTGTATCTTGAAAAAGCCTTTATGGCGAAACATGTCGATGTGACAAATCCCGACCCGATCCTATTAAGGAGATAAAATTTGTTAAGATAAGTTAAAAATTTTTATAACTATTTATATGGAGCACTTTATATATAACATAAAAAATCTCAACAAATTGATATAAAATATATAGAAATATAAAAAAAATATATGGGCAAATGAAGAGGCCACAGCCATAGCCAAAAAGGTGTTTTGTATCGCTAAAAATGTCAGCGAACAAATAATCAAATCCACGCACAAATTATTGAAATTGTTATCAAGGTGCCAGAACATTCAATTTATAAATATAGCCCAAATATAAACTTATTTAAGGCTATGAAGCCACCTTGTATGTGATTTTCAAAAATATTTTTTAGAATTTTTTACCAATTTTTTACCCGACCCTCAGTGGCACCACTCAGGACTCAAACTTCTCATTGTCCTGAGCTTTATGTGTCTACTCGTCATTGGGACATTTTTCATACAGCTTTCCGCTATTTATATTTCTATTGATGCTTTTCTTATAAAGATACTTTCTTATAAAGATAAATACTTAGCTTAAAATATGGCTAAGTCTTCTTGGTTAGAGATGTCAGCACTAATAAGGGATGTCAAAGGCTTTGACATCCCTTATTAGTGCTGACATCTCTAACCAAGAAGACTTAGCCATATTTTAAGCTAAGTATTTATCTTTATAAGAAAGTATCTTTATAAGAAAAGCATCAATAGAAATATAAATAGCGGAAAGCTCTATGAAAAATGTCCCGATGACGAGTAGACACATAAAGCTCAGGACAATGAGAAGTTTGAGTCCTGAGTGGTGCCACTGAGGGTCGGGTAAAAAATTGGTAAAAAATTCTAAAAAATATTTTTGAAAATCACATACAAGGTGGCTTCATAGCCTTAAATAAGTTTATATTTGGGCTATATTTATAAAGCGAACAAATAATGGCATGTCTGAAGCCCTAAAGAAGTGGCAAAAGTGAAAAAACAGTGTTCATTAGTCTATCGGACACATGATTTTTAAATATGGACTAATGTAAAGGAGGTGACTGGATTTTTACTTATACAATGGAAGCAAATACATCTCATGCAAATTCACAGAGGAAATCCTGAAAACCCAACTGGATTCAGCCCTCAAGGGCCGAGTTGTGCACCCCTGTTCTACACCCACATTCTTTAATGCAAGGCTTGAGGATCAGTGGCTGTGCTTTAATTCTTCCTCTCTCCTTAAAGAATGACAAGGGGATGGTTTCCCGTGGTTAACCATGGGGATGGGGAAAAATTCTCTATATCTAATTTCAGCCAGTAGGTCATTCAAGCTTTTAGCTCCCTGATAAATCACAGTTACTTACCGTAACAGGTGTTATCCAGGAACAGCAGGCAGATATTCTCTATGATGGGTGACATCACCGACAGAGCCCCAATACAGACCATTTTAAAAAGTGCATCGCCACTTTAAGAAATCAAAAAGTTTGCGAAAGCTCAAACCGCGCATTCCCAGGGAGCTTACAGAATTGATAGAGTGAGCTTACACGAATTGACGACTAGTATAGAAACATAGAAACATAGAAATAGACGGCTGATAAGGGCCACGGCCCACCAAGTCTGCCCACCCCAATAACCCTCCCCTACCTTTCTCTGTGAAGAGATCCCACGTGGCGATCCCATTTTGACTTAAAATCAGGCACGCTCCTGGCCTTGACCACCTGCAGTGGAAGATCATTCCAGTGATCAACCATCCTCTCGGTGAAGAAGTATTTCCTGGTGTCACAGTGTAGTTTCTCGCCCCTGATTTTCCACGGATGCCCTCTTGTTGCCGTGGGGCCTTTGAAAAAGAAGATGTCCTCTTCCACCTCGATACGGCCCGTGAGATATTTGAACGTCTCGATCATGTCTCCCCTCTCTCTGCGTTCCTCGAGGGAGTATAGCTGCAATTTTTTCAGCCTTTCCTCATACGGGAGATCCTTGAGTCCCGAGACCATCCAGATGGCCGTACGCTGGACCGACTCAAGTCTCAGCACATCTTTGCGGTAATGATAATCTTTGTTTTGCAATTCTCTCGGTAATGTCCAGATCTCTTATAATTTGTAATCCGCCTAGAACCGCAAGGCACAGGCGGAATAGAAATCACTAATGTAATGTAATGTAATGTAATGCGGCCTCCAAAATTGTACACAGTACTCCAGATGGGGTCTCACCATGGATCTATACAATGGCATAATGACTTCGGGCTTCCGGCTGACGAAACCCCTACGTATACAACCTATGATTTGTCTAGCCTTAGATGAAGCTTTCTCCACTTGCTTGGCAGTCTTCATATGTCCTCACTGATGATCACCCCTAAATCACGTTCTGCTACAGTCCTTTGTAGGATTTTACCATTAAAGGTGTACGTCTTGCATGGATTTTGGCTGCCCAGGTGCATGACTTTACATTTTTCGATATTGAAACTGAGTTGCCAGGTCCTGGACCAGTGCTCCAGTAGGAGTAGGTCATGCACCATACTGTCGGGCATTGAGTTTCCGTCCGGCCCTGTGCTTTGGTCTGACGTGTTCCTGTCTACTACATTGCATAGTATGAGCGATGGGTTTTGGGGGATGGTTTATAAGGTAGTGAAAAGCTTGAGTCACTGGTGATTGGGAAGAATTGAAATCCTCGGTGCTTCAAAAACATGAAATGCCTGCCTGTTGAATATGAAAGCAACAAAAACGCATGAATGACGGTGACACTGTGGACTGAATGGTTGCAGAAGCTTGATAATCTGATGAGAAGGCATAAGAGGCACATTGTAATGCTGTATAATAACTGTGCAGCACACAGCAATGAAGTGAGACTAACCAACATCAAACTTTTGTTTCTTCCATCAAACACGACCTCTTTGATCCAAACGATGGACCAAGGGATAATCGCCAACTTCAAACGTTATTACAGGTCACTCATCTTAAGATATGTGATGGCAGTGATTGATGCAAGCACAGAATCCAGCCCCTGAGCTCACGAGAAAACTGACGGTGCTCGGCTCTCTTCACATCGTATGGGAGGCGTGGAGTCGAGTCTCATCATCAACAATTTCAAATTGCTATCGAAGGGCGAGCTTCGTTCACGCATCTGATGAGACAACTGAAGCTGACACTTCTTCCATTGAACTCCCAGTTGGATTCGCGCCACAAGAGTTTGAGCTGTATGTTGCCGTTGACAATGATGTGCCCACATCATCTGGCAGCACTAATTCCGATATCTCTACAGTCATAAAGGACACTGCAGACAACCAAGAATCTGAGTATGGCAATACTGCTGCGGTCATCACGACTAATGAAACACATGCAGATTGTTTCCTTTTCGGATGTGCTGAAGTCCCTACACACACTACTTTATCTGGAGATAAAATAGATGTCACGACTATGGACAATTTTACAGCATCATTAGTCAGATACACAGCCTGAATCATGCAATCTGCGTGCAGAAAATAATGGCTGATTATTTCAGTAGAATGTTGGTTTAAAAAAAGGTTTACAGTGTATTCCATTAGACGGAACAGTGCTGTTTCTATAACTGAACCGTGTTAGATTGTATTCGGTGTGTTTATTGCTGAATAAAAGTTTTATTGTATTTGACTACAGCATACTGTGATTTTTCATGGCTAAAAAGTGGTACTCCGATTAAGCGCACTCTGTTTAAGCGCACATGGCAGTCTGGTCTGGAGACCTTGCACTTAAGCGTTGTCAACTGCACTGAGTGGAGTGGAACGGGTAGATGCTTGTTTACTCTTTCCTAAGATGCTAGGGGACATGCAATGTAGCTACTAAGTAGTAGGTTTTAAACAAATCGGAGAAAATATTTCTTCACGCAATGTGTAATTAAACTGGAATTTGTCAGAGAATATGGTAAAAACAATTAGCTTAGCAAGGTTTAAAAAAGGTTTGGATAATTTCCTTAAAGAAAGTTCATAAGTCATTATTGAGATGGACTTGGGGAAACCTATTGCTTATTCCTAGGATAAGCAGCACAAAATCTGTTTTCATAAATTTGGAAACCACGGGATGAGCAGAGAGGGGTTTCCCTTCAATAAGCTGATGAAAAGCCGCAATTGCACTGAGATGGACTCGGATAGATATAGACTTGAGGCCAGAATTGGATAAGTGCAACAAGTAGTCCAAAACAGAAGATAAGGAGGAATGCTGAGGCTCCGTACAATGAGAAAAACACCATGTAGAAAATCTAGTCCATTTTTGGTGATAGCATTGTCTAGTGGTAGGCTTCCTAGAAGTTTCTAAGACATCTCTTACAGATTGAGAAAACTGAAGAGGAGTTACGTTGAAAGGTTGTAGAGACTGCAGGTTAGGATGAAGCAGAGATCCTTGACTCTGTGTAAGCAGAGAAGGAAAAACTGGTGCTGAGTTGAAGTAGAAGGGAGTACCAAGGTTGTCTTGGCCACCGAGGAGCGATGAGAATCATGGTGGCATGATCATTCTTCAACTTGACCAGAGTCTTGAGAATGAGAGGGAATGGGTAGAGGAAGAGATTCATCCATTCCAGAAGAAAAGCATCTGCCTTGAGGCGGTAAGGAGAGTACCGTATTTTCTTTTTTTTTTTTTTTTTTTTTTAATTTATTTATTTATAAGATTTTCCATTTTAATACAAGCATTACATTATACAATGCAAAAGATCCAGAAAAAATATTCCAACAAAACTTATTTAGGAAAAACATTATGTCTTATTTAGTCCACAATTTAAACCACAATTTAAAGATCAAGAAAGGAAATAAACTTCCAAAACATTAGTAACAAATCAACTAGACAAGGTCACGGCATTAGATTCCCAAGTTACAACCAGCTGGCAAGTCATACATTACTAGGCATGGTTACCATTTTCTCCTTTGATCCAATAAATTCCAAAAGTTGTTTGGGCTCGAAAAAAAGAAAATTCTTATTTTGAAAAGATACATAACATTTTGCAGGAAATTTAACAAGAAAAGTAGCCCCCAGAGCCAGGGTCCTTGACCTCAAGGACAAGAACTCCTTCCTACGTCTCTGGGTTATCTGAGCTAAATCAGGAAAAACTCGAACATTAGAACCCAAAAACTTATCATTTATATGTCGAAAATAAATACGAAGAATAAATTCCCTGTCACTCTCCAAGGCTAAAGTCAACAACATGGTAGTTCTTTGAGTGACAACCTCAAGGGAATTTTCCAGAAATGAAGACAAATTCAAGTCCACTACTTTATCCACTGGGGTTTCTATAGGTGTGGATTCCCCTTGTGTTGTTTTTAAATTCAAGCTCTAACAATTGGAGGCAAGTTTTCTGGTGGGATGGCTAAAGTCTCTCGAAAATATTTCCTAGCCATCTCAACTGGTGAAATAATAGGACACTTAGGAAAATTCAAAAATCTTAAATTATTTTTCCTCAGTTGGTTTACGAAATTTTCCATCTTACGGGAAACATAAGATCTCTCTTTAACCAGTTCCACCTGAACCTTCTTTACTTCATTCAAATTATTTTCCTGTTTCTCCAACCTTTCATTAACCTTAGTAAGAAGCACCCCTTGTTGCTCCACTTTGGAGAAAACAGTTCCATAACCGTATTTTCTTGCATATAACGCGCGTGTTATATGTGGTTTTTACGTACCGCGCATACCCTTGCACGTTATACGCGTTCTACAAAATTTTTTTACATAGTTCCCCCCCCCTCCCGACGTCCAATTCACCCCCCCCCCCCCCGGCAGGACCGCTCGCACCCCCACCCCGAAGGACCGCTCGCACGCACTCCCATCCGCTCCCGCAACCCCACCTTGAAGGACCGCTCGCACCCCCACAGCCTCCCGACCCCCCCCCCCCATCATATAGAAGCTCCTACCGGTGTCCTGCTGCTTCCTCTTGGCGGTCCCGACACCCGACACGATCGGGGCAAGAGGGAGCTCAAGCCCTCTTGCCCCAACCAACCGCGGCACCCTATTCTGATTGGCCCAGGCGCCTTAGGCCCCACCAGTAGGCGGAGCTTTGGGACGGATGGGCCAATCCGGCCTCATTCCGTCGTTGGCTGCCTGCCGGACAGGCGGGTTTGGCTCCCGTCTGTCCGGCCAACTACACAAAGGAACGGGGAAGGGGGGTGGGGAGGTCGGCCAGGGGGGTCACGGGTCTGCTGGGGGGGCGGTCGGAGGTTCTTGGGGGGGCAGTCGTTGGGGGGGAGGGGGGTTTGCGTCGAGGGCAGGAGGGCCTGGGATCCCTCCTGCCCGTAATGTAGTGCGGGGTGGGGGTAGGAGGTCGCCGTGGCCAGGAGGGTTTGGGCTCCCTCCTGGCCCGAACAACTAGCCGGGGGGGGGGGGGGGTCACCAGGGCCAGGAGGACTTGGGCTCCCTCCTGGCCCGATATTGTCGGGGAGTTGGGGAGTCGGCGGGGCAAGAGGGCTTGGGCTCCCTTTTGCCCCGATCGTGTCGGGGAGTCGGGGGGGCAAGAGGGCTTGAGCTCCCTCTTGCCCCGATCGTGTCGGGGGTGCCGCGGTTGGCTGGGGCAAGAGGGCTTGAGCTCCCTCTTGCCCCGATCGTGTCGGGGGTGCTGCGGTTGGCTGGGGCAAGAGGGCTTGAGCTCCCTCTTGCCCCGATCGTGTCGGGGAGTCGGGACCGCCAAGAGGAAGCAGCAGGACACCGGTAGGAGCTTCTACATGATGGGGGGGTCGGGAGGCTGTGGGGGTGCGAGTGGTCTTTCAGGGTGGGGGTGCGGGTGGGAGTGCGTGAGAGCGGTCCTTCGGGGTGGGGGTGCGAGTGGTCCTGCGGGGGGGGGGGGGGTTGAATCGGACGTCGGGGGGGGCATCAGGCTTTCAGGGTGGGGACAGGACTTCAAGGGGGAGAGGAGAGTCGGGGTGGCCAGAGGAGAGTCGGGCCGGGTGAAAGGAGAGTCTGGCAGCATGCGCGGTATACGGGTGTGCGCGGTATATAAAAATTTCTGTACATAAATTTGTGTTTTTCGCGTGCTATACCCGTGTGCGCGTTTTACACGGGTGCGCGTTATCTACGTGAAAATACGGTATATCCTGGAGCAGAACTGAGGCAGTCTGAAGTTGTGGGGAGCCGCAAAGTGGTCTATCTGAGGGGTTCTCCATTGTGAAAAAATTTGATGAAGAGGCGAGAAATGGAGAGTCCATTCATGAGGTTGCAGAAGACGACTCAAGTTGTCCGCCAAGCAATTCTTTGCCCCTTGAATGTAGACAGCTTTGAGGAAGGTGTTGTGGCAGATTGCCCAGTCCCAAACCTTCAGAGCTTCTTGACAAAGGGAGGCAGAGCCCGTCCCTCCTTGTTTGTTGACATAATACATGGCGACTTGGTTGTCCGTCCGGATGAGGACCACTTGATCATGAAGATGTTGAAAAGCATTGAGAGCCTTGAAAATCATCGCTCTGAGTTCCAACAGATTTATGTGACATTGACAATCCGTTCTGGTCCAGTGGCCTTGAGTACGGGGACCATCTAGATGAGCACCCCAAGCGTAGAGTCTGTCGTGAGGACCTTCTGATGATGGGGAGTTTGAAAAAGCAAGCCTCTGGAAAGATTGGAAGAGAGCATCTACCAACGGAGAGACTTCTTCAAGGAAGGAGTGACTGAAATGTGTCGAGAAGGAGGGTCGCAAATCTGCATCCATTGAGATGCCAGGGTCCACTGAGGAATTCTGAGGTGAAGTCTGGCAAAAGGAGTCACGTGTACTGTAGAGACCATGTGACCCAGAAGTACCATCATGTGTCTCGCTGAGATGGAAGAGTGGGAAGACACTGTATGACAGAGTTGAAGAAGAGCTTCCAGGCATTGTTATGGAAGGAATGCTCTGAGTTGGACAGTGTCCAGAACAGCTCCAATGAATTCTAGAGTCTAGGGCTGAAGTTGAGATTTGGGAAAGTTGATTTCGAATCCCAAACTTTGTAAGAACCAGGTAGTCCGTTGGGTCGCTACAATAACCCCTTGAGATGTGGAATCTTTGATGAGCCAGTCGTCGAGGTAGGGAAATACCTGAAGACCATGATTCCAGAGAGCTGCCGCTACTACTAACAGGCACTTGGTGAACACTCTGGGAAACGAGGCCAGGCCGAAGGGTAGTACTCTGTATTGATAATGCAGATTCCCCACCCGAAATCTGAGGCCGGATGAATGGGGATATGAGTGTAGGCCTCCTTGAGATCCAGAGAGCATAACCAGTTGTTCTGCTGGAGAAGGGGATAAAGAGATGCCAGGGACAACATTCAAAACTTTTCTTTGACTAAAAATTTGTTGAGAGCCCTGAGATTCAGAATGGGTTGCAGATCGCCCGTCTTCTTCGGAACAAGGAAGTAACGGGAGTAAAACCCCCTGTTCTGCTGTTCCAAGGGAACTGGTTCGATGGCATGGAGACGAAGCAGAGCTTGAGCTTCCTGAAGAAGAAGGGCCTTCTGGGATGGATTGGAAGGATACTCTCTTGGAGGAAGCTCTGGTGGAACATGAGTGAAATGAAGAGAGTATCCTTCTCTGATGATGGTAAGCACCCAGAGGTCGGATGTAATTATCATCCATCGGTTGTAAAAATGATGGAGACAACCTCCTATAGGGGGCAAAGGAGACAGAACGGTGGAGGTTATGCTCTGTTGTAAACAGTCAAAAAGGCTGAGAAGCCTTAGGTGGAGGGTTTCTGTTGCTTCTAAGGTTTCTGTTGCTTCTGAGGGTGCTGTTTTTTCAGAGGAGGGTGAGTATAAGGAGCCGGCTTTGGAGCAAAACGCCTTTGATAGATAAGAGCAGGGCGTACAAGCTTGGCAGGAGCTGGCTTTGGCTTAGGTCTGACTATAGAAGCAAATTATTTTTTATGGTCAGATAATTTCTTGGTGGCTGCCTTGATGGATTCATCAAAGAGGTCGTTGCCCTCATAAGGAGGAACCTCGATGCACTCTCAAAGACTCTGCTCCTTGTATAGAGTGTGAGGATTCTCGTCGAGGCACTCGCAAAGAATCTGCTCCTTGCTTTACGTGCTTGGATGCCAGACCAGACACTTGCAGAGACTCTGCTCCCTGCAAAGAGTGTGGAAGGTCAGACTGGGGCAAAGGAAGCGGCTCAACCTCGCGGGAGTCTGCTGAATGCCCAGGCTGGATAAGAGGAAGCAGTTTGGGTCCCATGTTAGTAAGGAACTGCATAAACTGCTTCTCTAACATAGTCTGGAAAGAAGCCGGCAAGGATGGATCCGCGTCTGAAACCGGACCACCTGCTTTGGCTGGAGGTTCCTTCGAGGTAGTGTGAGTGTGCTTCGACTTGGGAGTCTTAAGACACTTTAATCAGCACCAGCGGAACCAACTGCTGAGCTATCTGACCTGAGGAAAAAGGGGAAGATACAGCAGATGATGTTGAAGCAAGAGCCGCTGCAAACAACGAAGGTCTGATGAGGCTCGAGGTGGAAGCAGTAGGTGCAGAAGGGGTCTCAGTGGAAGTCGAGGCCGAAGACGCCTTCGAAGTCGAGGGATCAGTAGGAGACTCCATCTCGAAGAGCTTGTCCACCAAAATGCAACAATGCTTGAAAGCACGAGGCTGAAGTGTTTGGCAAGGCAAGCACGACCTAGGATGATGTTTCGGCCCAAGGCACTTGAGGCAGCGTCCATGAGGGTCCGTAAGAGAGATTGCACGCTGACACTTGCTACACCTCTTGAAGCCCTTAGCAGGCCGGGACATAGACGGAAAACTAGCCGCCACAAAATCGAAGCCCTCGGGCTGCGGCCGAGCGGCCTGTCCCGAAAAACGAACGGAAGAAAAAAAAATTTTTTTTTTAAACTAAAATAAAAGAAATAAAATAAAACAGCGATTCGTGAGGAAAAAAACCACAAACCGCGGTTTTAGAGAAGGCACAAAGTGAACGAAGTTAAACACAGAGAGTCAAAGACAGACTTCTCGGCTCCGCAGAAAACTGAGAACTAAGGTTCTCCAAGGAAATTGAAGACCCAAAAGTCAGCAGGAAAGGTTATGGCCACAGTATTTTAGCATCAGGAAGGTGTTGTAATAGCTATCTTCCAAGGGGCCAAACAGTTAACGTAGAATACTACTGTAACTTGCTGTGCCGATTAAAGGAGGCATTGAAACGAAAAAGGAGAAGAAGCTACAGACAGAAAGGAGTTCTCATTTTGCAAGACAATACACCTGCTCACAAGACTGGCAAAACAAAGGATGTTTTTTGATGCAGTTGGGGTTTCAGTGCATAGACCATCCACCCTACTTATCAGATCTTGCTCCATCTGATTATTTTCTGTTTCCAAACCTTAAAAGGAGTTTGAAAGGGTACCAATGTTTGAGTGATTCAGAGGTGATTGCAGAAGCAGAGCAGTATTTCAGTAACCAGACATCAAAGTATTTTTTGGAAGGGTTACAGAAACTTCAGACACGATGTGCCAAGTGTGTTGAACTTAGGGGTGAATATGTGGAATAACTTGTGTAAGTTTCATGGCTCCATGTCATTCCCTTCTTGTTTGGGCTGAGAACTTTTCAGCACACCCTCATAGTCATCTTAATGCTGGAGGAATAGATGAAGGTGTTTTCCATACATTTAGTTGAAATTCTTGAAGCAGCTTATGAATAGGCAAGGCTATCAAACCTTATGTCTCTAACAAGATTTAAGAATGGTCTTAAAATGTTTCCTATATTCTTGTGAAATAGCTAAATAAAGGTCTTCTATGATCTTCTGAATAAATTTTGTATAGGAGAATTCCTCTGTTGGTTGTCCTTCCTGTTCCTCTTGTGGTAGAGGTGGAGATAACATCAGTGTGGGTGAAATAGAATGAATAGGAATGATGTCCCAATTATGTGAACAATGAGGACTCTGATATTCTGAAGAATTTTGTAGCAAATCAATCAGAAGGAGAGGCAAATAGAGATATGAAAGGCTATTTTGGATTTGTACTAGATTAACTGTACTTGGCATAGCTAGGGACTCTGCTGACTGAAGACGTGCAGCACTGTCCTGCATAAAATGTTTTAGTGATTCTAAGAGAGAATAAGCAGCTCCCTTGGAGAGTGAGCCCAATGCGATAAGATTACGGTAGTTATGAGTTGGCATAACATTTTGAGAGAGCTTTTGCTGATTTGGGTAAGGACTTTGATTATCACTAATATACAATGCAGCTCCTACTGATATTCTGATGAGAGGAAGAATTTAACACTCTTCTCAGGCTGCAACTGACTTTTGAGAAGTGTGTTTTTTCTTTTCCCTCTGTTTACTTACAGTTTTCTTTTTGAGAGTTGTCACAGCAGGATGGGGGTGAGAGAGTTGGTCTTGATTCAGCAGGACTGTGACCCCCAGAGCCCCTACCCATGCTCAGGGACTGAACAGTTTGCTGGACTAAAGGATAAACTACACCGGAGCATCTGACATTGTAAAATAAAACAAAAATAAAATGTGGATGACAGCAGTATTAAAAAGAAAAATTGCAATAGGGAGAATTTTCCTGTACAAACAAAAGTAAATTGTGAGAGGTGCGGAGAGGCTGCTAGCAGTACTGTATAGATATATAAGATGGAGGGAATCTGTCATAGTAACACGGCGCAGGAACTCCCACTCATGCTCAGAGTTAGTTTAAAACCTCTCTGAGCTAGAAGAAGAATCTGGGATGCAGACTCCATCAGATGATGTCACCTGGAGTATGGCTGAATTCCCCAGTCTTGTCTACAGAGAAAGCACAGTTACTTACCGTAACAGGTGTTATTCAGGGACAGCAGGCAGATATTCTCACTGATGGGTGACGTCACTGTGGAGCCCCGGTATAGACCACTTTAAAGTGCATCGCAACTTTAAGAATTCAAAAAGTTTGCGATAGCCCGAACCGCGCATGCGCGAGTGCCTTCCCGCCCGATGAGGGCGAGCGGTCCTTCAGTTAACATATGCCAGATAAGAAGCCAACCCGGGGAGGTGGGTGGGTTGTGAGAATATCTGCCTGCTGTCCTTGGATAACACCTGTTACGGTAAGTAACTGTGTTTTATCCCAGGACAAGCAGGCAGCATATTCTCACATGTGGGTGACCTCCAAGCTAACAGAGATGGGATGGTGGGAGAGTTGACAACTTAGGAAAATAAATTTTGTAATACTCTCTGGCCAAAATGTCCATCCCGTCTGGAGAAAAAATCCAGACATTAGAGAGAAGTGAAGGAATGAACTGAGGACCAGGTGGCAGCTTTACAGAGTTCCTCAATGGTGTAGATCTAAGGAAAGCAACAAAAGCTGCCAGAGCTGTAACTCTGTAGGCTGTGACATGACTTTCTCGTGCCAGGCAGTCTGAGCAGAGCAGAATGAGATGCAGGCAGCTAGCCAGGCAGAAATCGTTCCCTTGAATACAGGATACCTTAACTTGAGTGGATCAAAAGAAAAGTTAGGGAGAAGTTTGTTGTGGCTTTGTCCGGTCCAAGTAGCAGGCCAAAGCCCATGTACAGCCCAGAGCATACAAAACAAATTCTCCAATAAGAGAATGAGGTGAAAAGTGACAACTTATAGAAGAAACTTTGGACGTGTACACAGAACCACCCTGTCATGATGGAAAACTGTGAAGGATGAATCTGCTACAAATATTTGGAACTCACCGACCCTCCTGGTAGAGGCGAGAGCAGTAAGGAAAAACTACATTCCTGCAAGAAACTGAAGAGGATCTGTGGCCATTGATTGAAATGGTAGCCTCAAACAAACTGGAAGGAACTACATGAGGAGACTGCAGAGATGGTTTCACAGGGGAAAAAATCCTACCAGAAACCTGAAAACCAAATAAAACGGGCTACAATAGGGTCAAATGACAGGAAAAAACAGGAGTTATGGTTTCACATGAAAACACCCTGTCATGAATCTGGAAACCTGTGGATAAGCAGTAAGAGGGAGACCCTTGACTGACAAAGGAAAAAAATACAATAACACTTAAAAGAAGTCTGAGAGATATAGACTCGAGACTAAAATCAAATAAAAGAAGAAAATAATCCATAAGCAATTCCACTTAAAAGAAGTCTGAGAGATGTAGACTCGAGACTAAAATCAAATAAAAGAAGAAAATAATCCATAAGCAATTCCACTATGTAGGAATGTGGAACATGAAAATAAAGAACCTAGATCACTTGTGATGGAAACATTGTTGAGTGGCTGGTTTCCTGGAGATATCCGATAAACAGGCTGAGAAAGACGCAGCCCAAGAAAAATCAACTGAGAAGGCAAATCATTGCAGACTGGAATGAATCAAAGACTTCCGAGTCAAGAGTGAACCGAGTAGGAAATATCAGAAGAGGCAAGGTCTCCCTGAAACTGAATTGAAGGAGGGAAAACCCATGTTGCCTGGGCCACCATGCAGCAAAGAGAAAATGGCAGCTGCTTCTCTCTTGAGCAAAATTAAAATGCTCAACAGGAGAAGAAATGGAGGGAATGCATATAGAAAACATGCCTGTACAATAAAGAAGAAAAACATCTGCTGCCAGTCAGAGAAGGTAGTAAAGTCTGGAGCAAAACTGGGGCAAGAGGTGATTGTGAGGAGTCGCAAACAAGTCCACTTGGTGGTGCCTCATTGATGGACTGGGAAGTTGTAGAGTTGAGAGTCCACGAGAGTTGAAGAATTCTGCTGAGGTTGTCTACTAGGGAATTCTACTCCCCAGGAATATAGACAGGCAACAAGAGCAGAGTGCAAGCTGCCGTCCAAGTCCAGATATGCTGGGCCTCTTGACACAACAGGCGAGAGCCCGCGCCTCCATACTTGTTCATGTAGTACATAGCTACTTGATTGTCCGTGCAAAGGAGGAGGACTTGAGAGCAGAGTAGATGATGAAAAACCTTGAGGTCATAAAACATCACTCTGAGTTCTAGGAACAGTCTGCGGATCGTCCCTATGAATCCCCCATACGTAAAAAGATGCGTCAGTCGTGATGAGCATAAAATGAGGGGACAAAAAAAGAAAACCTCTGTAGAGGTTAGAAGAGATCATCCATAAATGAAGCGACTGTAAATGAGACAATGTAAAAAAATATACATGCTTTTGAGAGACGACCCGTCGCTTGAGACCACTGGGAAGCAAGAATCCATTGAGGAATGCAAAAATGTAGTCCTACCCGTGGTAGAACATGAACAGTTGAAAACCTTGTGGAAAAAAACATTATGTGACTGGCAAAGATGGTTTGAAAAGGAAGCAACTGCTGACACAGACGGATCTGAAGGAAGAACTGCTGACACAGGTCTGAAGACGATCTGGAGGAAGAAATGCTCTCATGAGAGTGGTGACTAGGATTGCCCCAATTAATTATAGACATAATTACGGGGAATGTAATTTCAAAGCCTAGAACCAGAAAAATAGAGATGGCGCAGACCACTTCCTGAGAAGAAACAGCTTGATGAACCAGACGTTCAGAAAAAGAGAAAACCTGAAAGCTGTGTAATCAGATAGATGCGGACAACACAATCAGACACGTCAAGAAGACTCTGGGAGAAGAAGCCAGACCAAAAAGAAGGACTCTGTACTGGTAATGGCAACAACTGAGTTGAACTCAAAGGTGTATTCCGAAAACCATGGGAATTGGAATATGTGGAGGCTTCCTCGAGATCCAGGAAGCATAGCTAGTAGGTAGGAATGAGGATAAACAAGTGAAATACCTCCCGACCAGGAAAATGATGAGAGCTCTGAGATCCAGGAAAAATCTCAGCCCTCCTTTCAACTTGGGAATCAAGTTGAAAAGGAATAAGAATCCCTGTCTCCACAAATCAGAGGACCCTTCGATGGCAATCAGCAAAAGAAAAAAAGGGACGACTGTGCCAGATCCAAAACAGACTCTCTTAGAAAAAAGATCTGAAAGCAGGATGAAAACATTGAGTATAGAAAATCTGCCCTATGAAGAAAACTCAAAGAGCTAAGGTGATGAACTCTCAGCAATGCATGAGGAACTGAAGACAGCCTCCAAATGTAGTACTTGAGAAAGCCCTAACTATAGGGAAAAAGTATCTACAAATCTTCGTTGAGAAGATTGAGATGAAGGTGACCAGAAAGTCTCACTTGGTCTAGTAAAACAGACAACTGCTGAATAGGTATGTCCCAGCGCAACCATGGAAGCACCCAAAGGTCGTCCCCCAAACAAGGCATATTTACTAGCCTGTTCTGGTGGACAATCATGAAAAAACACAGGCACTGTACGTGTAAGCAGAGAAAAGTGGAACATGACATGGAAAAATGTATGCCAAGTAAAGTGGTGACTGAACCAGTGAGGTAGCATAGAAATCTGGAAAGTCGATTAGCCCACTCTGCCCAGAAAGACAGAGACCTATACACTAGCATGTAGAGTGGACTCCACCAGTAGAGATTTACTGAAACAGCCTCAGTGTTTCTAAAAGTATAGCAAAAAATCCCTGAGTAGACATCAAGGAAAAGAAAATCCTTAACAAAGGAACAACTTTGCAAAGGTAACTTCCAAGGGAATGGCACAAAGTGTAGATATTCCACTAAGGAATCATAAAATAAAATCTTAACCCTACTGAACTGAAAATAGAAGCATGTGGCAAAAAAAAAAAAAACCCCCACCGCTACAGAGAGATATGGGGTCTTGATCAAAAACCCCCTTCCTCTCAGAGATTCAATCCCAAACTATACAGAATTGATGTCAGGGAGTCGGTGTCAAAGGCTTGAAGACAGTTTAATGACTGCAAGGCCTTCCCATACCGAATTGACACCGACACCGGCAACGTTAAAGAAGACTGGCGTCGCTGTATATGAAAGTGTTACCGGTGTCAAGAACTGATACTGGACTGACACCTGAAGTCGACAGTAACAACTGAAAATACAGTTGAACATGATGGTGCCGACATGAAGGAAATCTGCTAAAGAGGAAAACACTGGTACCGCTGGCTGCATCGCCGGTACCATCGGTGTGCGGAAAAAATTTTAGCAGGAAAGAAAAAACACATCTATGAACCGGTACCCTCGGTCACTCCACGCTTCCAAGATGAGTCTGCCCGTACCGAGGTACTCATCGATATCAAAGCAGAGTCCGAAAGAAAACACACAAGTACCATGGGTCCAAGAAACGGTACCATCGGTGTCGCTCCACACTTCCAAGATGAGTCTGTCCGTACCGAGGCACTCATTGATATCGAAGCGGAGTCAGAAAAAAACCAAACACCAGTACCATGGGTCTAAGAACCGGTACCATCAGTGTCACTCCACACTTCCAAAATGAGTATGCCCGTATCAAGGCACTCATCGATATTGAAGCAGAGCCGAAAAGAAAAAACACTGGTACGCTTGGCCTATGAACCAATACCATCGGTGCAAGGAATGGGGCTGAGTGAGGTCAGCAGGACTTGACTCACTGCTACAATGACCAAGGTCGGCAGGATTAGACACACTGCTACAATGACCTGAAGCCCAAAAGAGAAAGTTGCAAGCCAATTTACCTAGAGAAGATCGAGCCCGTCAATGTCGGTGCCGGCTGGAAGAACGGTGCTGGAAATAGGCTGGGCACTGGATTATTGATGCCAGCGGGTGATGGATTCCTGACGGCGCCGATGGAAAACTGCTTCTGAAGAATGAAAATGCGCTGGGGAAGAGAAGAGCAGGGGAAGAAGAAAATGGCAAGGCCGAGGACCCGACATTGCTAGAACCACAGAAGGATGTCTGTGGAGACAATTTCCCCAGCAAAGCAATTGCGCTGGTGGAAAAGGAACAGGAAAAACCTGCATGGAAAAACAGCCATAAGGTGGGGAGAAAACAGTATGGCGACCCATAAGGCCCCACCAAGCCTAACCGACGATGGTAAAAGAAAAAAAATTTTAGTTGTTTGTTTTTTGGGGGAGGGGGTGTTTAAACTAAAAATGAAAGAAAAGAAAAAACTAAAAACTAACTAAAAAATCAGAAAATCGCGAGAGCGGGAAGGCAGCAAAAAGAAAATTTTTCAACAGCCGTTGAAACACAACTTCTTAGCTCTGCGGAAACTAAGAAACTGAAGGACCACGCACCCTCATTAGGCGGGAAGGCACTCACGCATGCACGGTTCAGGCTATCGCAAACTTTTGGAATTCTTACAGTGGTGATGCACTTTTAAAGTGGTCCGTATTGGGGTTCCGTTGGTGACGTCACCCATCAGTGAGAATATGCTGCCTGCTTGTCCAGGGATAAAATAAATTATTAAAATGTAGTGGAAACCATACCTTTCCCTTCCTATCCCTCCCAGGCTATAGTAAATGAAGGCTCAAGGCTCAAGTAGGAGCCATTCCTAAATGACCTAAAGGTTAACTTGAATTCTTACTTTTAAACTTGAGAAATCCTCACATTACACAAGATATTATTAGGCAGTTAGAGAGTCAGAGAGCTAACTGGAATTCTCACAGATTTTTCAGCATAGGTTCACGACCTCAAGATCTAGAATACTATTTATAAGTCACAGTAACTCCAACTTAGCTGAAATAATCTCATACTACAGCGAACAATGTGTCAAAGAGCAAAACATGTCATCTCATGCAAAAATCCATCATAAGGAAACACTAAAGCCCTGATTCTATAAACGGTGCCTAACTCCTATGTGCCATTCAGCGTTCTTAGGCACCATAGGCATTGAACCCTTAGACGCACTTCCATTTAGGCCAGGGTTTTCTTGGCATAAATGATGGCTCCTAAGTCAATCCAAACTCCTCCCATAAATCTGCCTCTAACCATGCCTGCTTGCTGGTAGGCACCTCAGTGTATATGCCTACCTCAAAAAGGTAGACACCTACCATTGCTGATTAAACCATTTTAAAAAAAATTGTAGGAACGTGGCTTCCGGAGCCATTAATAGAATCTGGGCCTATGGGGCGTGGCTTTGGAGCGTTCCGATGTTGTCGGGTAGTTGAAGAGCTCTGTAAAATCAGGCTATTTATGGTATTTTAAAGTATTAAAAATTCATGAGTCACATCAGTAAAGTTTTATTTTCGGTAGCGGAATGGCTTCAGGCAAGCAGTGTAAAAGCGCGTCAGCGGGAAAAGGAGCAGGAAGCGTCAAGAGGTCAAAGTTGGAGCCGACGTCTCCTGCATTAGTTCTGCTTCCAACGGATGAAATAGAGAACTGAGACCTCATGAAGGAATTGCAACAGATTAAAGAGATAGTGCTAAATAATGCAAAAAAACATAAGAGGTCAAAGAAGAGGTAGAAAATTTAAATAAAAGAATGCAAGTAGTAGATTTAAAAATTGAGCATATAGAAAAACGTGTGGAGAAAACTGAGGCAGAAATAACACAATATAAAAATGATCACAAAGATATAGAGATATTAAAGAAAGAACTGGAGGATCTGTTTAATCGCGAAAGATATAGTACTGGAACCCTTGTTGTTAGCTATTCAACAGGTAAGGGAGATTCAAGGTATTCCACGTTCTGGAAAGTAGTATAAGGTATCTGCATATGCGGATGATATACTGCTTCATTTGAAGAATCCTGAGGCAACCATCCCATGTTTACTGGATTTGTTTGAGAAATTTGGAAAATTTTCAGGATATAAAATAAATTGGTCTAAATCAGAAGTCCTTCCTCTAAATATACATTGGGTAAGAGGTTTATTTGATTCATTCCCTTTTATATGGAAGGAGGAAGGAATAAAATATTTAGGAATTTGGATAAAAAATACACTAGATGAGACAATGAAAGTGAATGAAAGGTTTTTATTGCAAAAAGTAACAGAGTTATGTGAGCAATGGAATCCTTTACATTTGTCTTGGTGGGGAAGAGTCCAAACTATAAAGGTGATGATTTTGCCTGTTGTTTGTTACCAATTGGGGATGATACCAGTTTTTTTCCAGGGGTCTTTTTATAAAAAATTGAATAGTATTCTTACTAAGTTTATTTGGCTGGGTAAAAGTGCAAGAATTGCCTTAGTGTCTTTACAAAAGCCAATTAAGGATGGTGGGGTAAATTTTCCAAACTTCTATAGGTACCATCAATCCTATATAATGCGCCAAGGTATATATTGGGTCCTCCCAGAACTCATGGAAAAGCTACCAGATTGGTTATGGTTAGAATGGCAGCTCATGTTTCCCATTAGGCTTCTCAGAATTAAAATGCCTAGGATACGTAAAAACAATAGAATATTAATGGACACATGGAAAACTTTATGTTATATTAATAATTTAACACCTCTTCCAATTCAAAAATCAATGTATCAAAATATATGGCTAAACTCCAGGATCCAAATAGGCGGTTTTAAGATTGTCTGGAAGGATTGGATTAAAGCAGGTATACGAACCTTAAATGATGTCATTTCTAATGGTAAACTGCTGGATTTTTCACAGTTGCAATATAAATTTGGCCTTGATAAAAAACAAAGTTATAAATGGTTGCAACTGAAGCAGGCTATTCAGGCAGGGTTCCCTGAATGGAAATCTCTTAATGATCAATTTAGTTTAGATTTCTTATGCTTTCAGGCAGATTTTCTGGGTCACCAGGCCGCACAGTGGTATAAATTATTATCTAGCTATTCGAATAAGAAACCAAAGACTGGACTTAGAGATATTTGGAGCATTGAGATTAAGCATCAAATTAATGCATCTCAATGGCCACGTATTTGGTCTTGGAGGATGAGATGTACATGGTTTTTACTGTTGCATAGAGCACTCTGGACCCCTGTTCGTTTACAAAAATTGGATTGCTTTAAGTCTAATAGATGCTGGCATTGTCATCTCGAGGCTGGAACTTTAGATCATTTATTGTTTCATTATCCATTTATTAAAGCTTTTTGGCAGTCAATTTGGGATCAAATAAATTGTATGCTAGAAAATCATGTACCATTGTCATATGACACAATTTTATTTGGCATGTCTATGAGAGCTAAAAGCCAATTATCTGCTAATAATAATAAACTTTTAATGATTTTAACAGGAGTTGCCATTCAGCAAATAACATATAACTGGAAAGATTGCACAAGATTAAATTATTGTTTTTGGTGGAACTCGGTGTGTCAAATGTATAGGATGGAAAGAGCTCTTGCAGTTCAAAATGGATATTTTAATAAATTTAAGGATGTGTGGGGGCCATTAATAAGGTATTATAATGAATAATCAGCATTTTTCCCTACTTACTTAATATATATTGTTTTGTGGGTGGGGGGTGGGTTTTGTGGTTTTCATTATCAAATTGTAAAACAAATGATCTAAATTATTATATGATATATATTATATTTGAATATAATTTTTGGGAGGGTGGGGTGGGATATAATCTTTTTCTTGAGGAAAACGTAGAGCTTCAAGTGATGTTGTATATTAAATGATGATTTTATTGTACACTTGTTGAAAGATTTAAAATGAATAAAGATTTATAAAAAAAAAAAAAAAAGAATTTGGGCCTATATGCTTTTGGTATTACCAATACTGGACGATGCCTCTTAACTAGAGTTATCACTTAAAGCATTAATTGTAATATTTACAAATTTTTCTTAAGTGTTCAGTAAGGTTTCCCTTTCATTAAAAGTAGATGTAATAGAATCAGATTTCTCACTTTTGTACAGTAGGGGAAAGGGTCATATTTTCTCAAGTGAGATAGTTACACTCTAACTCAGCTTTGCTAGTCATGCCCCCTCTGATTTAACTTCCTTTATCAGAGGGGCGTTACCAGAAGAGCTGGCATCTGCAGTGCACATCCATCAAAAATTGTCTTATGTGTCTTCACGTTGGTTCTGCTGGCCTCATGCCTACCTGGGAAGGCTGCAAGAAGGTGAGAAAGGAGGATGTCAAAAAAGAGATGCCTATACATACAAGGGGAATGCGAGAGAGAGATGGTTGCATACATGGAGAAAGAGACCCTGCCAAGAGAGTTAAGAGAAGACATAGAGAAAAGCAGAATCCAGATAATGGGATCAACATGACTTAAAAAAAAAAAAAAAAAAATGATCACACAAAAAGGATAAAAAATAAAATTACATTTTTTATTTCATGATTAGAATGTCAGCTTTTGGAATATACATCTGCCAGAGCTAATTGGGGACACGCGGCTGAAGTTTGTTTTACTTAAGAGGGTTCTCAGCATGAGGATGTTGCGAAACATTGTTCTAATCAGACTGACTGAATGTTTCATCTCTGTGATTCTCCAACCTATCCTGGGAGAGCACCAGTCAAGTCAGTTTTCAGGATACCTGTAATGAATATGCATGAAAGATTTTCATCTATTACCTTCACTGCATAGGCCTCTCATATGCATATTCACTGTAAATATCCTGAAAACCAAAGTGACTGATGCTTCCGCAGGACAGGTTTAAGAACCATTGAGCTAGCTCATGAACACTACTTTGACTAAACAACTCGTATGCTTAGTACACCAAGGGGAAGTTGTTACTTCATGTTTCTCCTTTAAGTGGGTCCTTTCTTATCTTTATAGAAAGTGCCAATTTAATACAAACATTTATAATATCTAAGCTCACAATGTTAGTTTCTAAACAAATCTCCAGAGTGGCCCCAAAGCATTAAGATCAGATGTTCTATAGAACACACACTATTAAGAGGAAAAACCGCAAACAAAACTGTTTTTAAATATGCCCATCGGGGAAAGGGGGGTTATAAATTAGATAAGATGTGTCATCAACCAACTGATCGTGGAGAAAAAAGCCTCAAATATCATGACAGCACATTACTACAAAATAAGCTAGGCTGTCTTCTCACATCATTGGTATTAAAAAAAAAAAACTCCATAATAGAAAACCATAAGATTCTGGTTCATGACATTAACCTTCAGAAACCAGCTAAAACAGATGCTGGAAAATAAAAACATGTTTAACCACTATGAATAGCTACTTTGGGTTTCCTTAGCTGTCAGATGAGAGGGTCAATTAAAACAGAGGATGAAAGATTTTCCCTTTAAAAACATTTTTGAAATTACTAAAGGCTCGTTTTACTAAGCTGCGATAGTGTTTTTAGCACGCGCGAAACCTGTGCTACGCAGCTAGAACTAAAGCAAGCTCAATGCTGGCGTTGGGGTCTAGCGCGTGGGGCAATTCAGCGCGTGCTAAAACTGCTACCACAGCTTAGTAAAAGGAGCCCTTAGTGTTGTATAACACTATTTTTCATATAAGATTTCATGCTTTAAATATCAACAACCTCAGGCCTAGGTACAAAGAATAAGCCCTCTGGCAAAAGTATCCCAACCTACCTGAACAACCGCCTCATCCAAACCATCTCAATCAGACATAGAAAAACACACACCCCTCAATCAAAGAAGTAAAATGGAAAAAAACTATACGATGGTCTCCTGGCCACTCAAGCAGCTAAACTGGTAGATAACTAAATCTCCAGTCTACTGATAACGAAGCCAGACTACAAGACGTTCAGAAAATAAATAAAAACTATACTCTTCAAGAAATTCCTGAAACAGCCATAACTTCAGAAAAGAAATAAAAACTACATTCTTCAAGAAATTCCTGAAACAGCCCTAACTTCAAACTTACAGTACTTCCCCCCTCCCTCTTCCCACCACACAGAAACTACATAACCTACTCTTTACCTATCTAGAAAGGACAAATGTTCTTCCATTGTAACCCTCCGTTTTTTATCTCTTTTGTAACCCGTCTTGAACCGCAAGGTAATGGCGGAATAGAAATCTCTAATGTAATGTAATGTAATATAAAAAATAATTTTTACCCACCTGACATACTTTCCCTTTTCCTTCGCTGTAGCAATACTGCTCTCTCTTTATCCAATGCCCTGCCAAAAGGATTATGATTTTCAATTCAAATTTGTTATAATTAACTATAGTGTACAAAGACAAAATCTCACAGAGAGAAAAATATTCTTATAAAAAGATACAAAATAACCAAGCAGGTTCAGGCTATAAACTTGTAACCATTTAACACAAAAGATACAAATGATGAAACAATTTTAAATGGGTGGAGGCAAACAAGAGCTCAGTGAGCTAGAACTTTGGAACATAATATTCCTGTCCTACTCACATATTATCGAGCCATCATTAGTCACAAAAACCTCCCCCTTATTTTTGAAACATCAAATGTGTCCAATTCCTATTTTCCTTTCCTATTTTTTTGTTTCATTTTTACTTTCTATATGTCCACCTCCGTTCTCTGTTAATAGTCTTTTTCATATCTCACAGTTTAAGCACAGATGAACAGCCCAAAAATTTTAAAGTTCCACTTAACTTGAAAATTAGCCAGCAGTTCCTGACGTAAAAAATTTTGCTTAGTTCAGATGGTACTACACATTGCTCAACAAGCGAGCGTTTGAACTAAGTGAAATTTTTCACAACATCAGGAACTCCTGGTTAATTTTCAAGCTAAGTGGGACTTTTTAAGTTTTTGGGCTGTTCATCAAAGCTTAAACTGTGGGGGAGTGTGTGGTACAGTGGTTAGAGCCACAGCCTCAGCACCCTGAGGGTTGTGGGTTCAAACCCCACACTGCTCCTTGTGACCCTGGGCAAGTCACTTAATCCCACATTGACCCCAGGTACATTAGATAGAGTGTGAGCCTGCCAGGACAGATAGGGAAAAATGCTCGAGTACCTAAATGTACACCACTTAGGTTTTAAGTGGTTGGTAAATAAATAAATACTGTATGTACTTTTTCTTACTATCTTTATTAAAACAGATTACGTTCTTACCTTGCTAATATCTTTTCTAATAGATAGGTGTATTTTTCAGGACAGCAGGCATTCTCCCCATGCTCACGAACCAAGCAGATGTAATTCATTCCAGATTTTCAGCCCCTCCTCCAGAGGGTTCTGCTGCCCCCTTCATTTTGTACCATTGCAAGCAATAGCCCTATATAAGAACATATAAGGAGGGGTACAGAAAGATTCCCTGAACTACAGATCTGTTCTGCTCAGAAAGTAAAACAAGCATGTTAAACATTTTAATTGAACAATCGAAACATCGAAATAACCAGACCAATCAGAAACATTTATGGAGCTCAAACATTTCCCTAATGTGTTATAGCAAGAGATCATTCTTCAAACCCTTGAGAAATGACCAATATCAAAATCTCATTTTGACTCAAACTTCCTGATTTGTAGAAGCAGCTCTGCCAAACAGAGTAAATGGGCTTCCAGGCACAGCATTCTTGGTGTCTGGTGATTGACATATACCACTGCTGTAGCACTGTCCAAGAAGACTCGGACCACCTGTCCTCCCAGACTCTTATTCAGCTTCTGTAATGCCATTCAAATAGCACAAAGCTCCAGGTCTGTTGTTTGACCATTTTCTCTGGGAGGTCGACCAACACCCCTGGACAGGGCATCTTTTGCAATAGCCTCCCCCAGTTGAACAGGCTAGCAACCAGTGTAAGAATCACCCACGAAGATAATCTAATGGGCATACCCCATAATAATGACTGTGATCAGAGGGACCAACTCATATTTCGCAAAGCTTCTGTCTGCATGCCTCTGGAAGATAGATCTGGCCTTCTGTCTTATTGAAGAGTACTCTCAAGTATTCCAAAAATTAAGATGGAACAAGTTGGCTCTTTTTTTGAAAATTCAATATACAGCCCAGCTGCTACCAACATCATTACCTTGGTGAGCATGCGGGAGTACTGTTACCAACCCAAATGGGAGTGCCGAGAACAGATCATGTCTTTTTTATCACATGGAATCTCAGGAATCTCCTATGTTCTAGAAATATGGGAATATGCAGGTAGAAGTCAAGTCTGTCAAGTCTAGAGAAGCTAGAAATTCCCCCACATAAGTGACTGCATGGTTTCCATGCAAAAGCATGGAACCCTCCAGGTCACATTGAAGTGTGTGAAATCTAGAGTGGGTTTTCAATCTTCTGAGCCTTTTTTGGGCACTATGAAATATATGGAGCATATGCCCGAACCTGATTCTTCTAGCAGCACTAGCTCTATGGCCTGAATTTCTACAAGTCTCTGCACTGTTTCCAAGACTGCATGACATTTCTGGGCACCCCACTGGGAGTCTGTTAAGGGATGGGTGAACTCAAGCTTATACTCTCCCCAAATGATCTCAAGTATCCAGCAGTCTGAATAGATCTGCGCCCAAACCTCCGCATATGTTGAGAGCCTTCATCCTATCCTGAGAGGGCAGATTTCAGCCCTGGCATCATTGCTCTTTCTTACAGGCTGCTATAGGAGAAGAACTGGAGGCTTGGCTTCACCTAGCTCCTGTGAATCTCTGTCTTGATCTGTGATAGGATCTCTGAGATAAGGCTCTGTCGAAAGCACTGGAATTACGAAAATTAGACCACACAGAACCTCAGGCAGAGATTTTGGCCAGCGATCTGCAACGCTGGCCATCAGATTGTCCAGACCCTTTCCAAACATCTGCACCTTGAAAGGGAGTCTGCTAAGAGTAGCCTTGGAGGAGGAATCTCCCACCCATTGCCTGATCCAGAGCATTCTTCAGGCTGACATGGAATAAGTGATGACATTGATAATGATGTTGTAGAGAGCACTGGCTTCATAATCCACTCCTGCTAGAATAAGCTGGGGTAAAGGCTCTTCCTCTGCCAGGGTGAGCCTACACATCTAGGTATGACAAGAGCATGCCACAAAAGAGGATGCTGCAGCTGCCTTGATCCCTAAAGTCAAAGCTTCAAATTGCCTCTTTAGGACCACATCCACTCTTCTCGGTCTCAATTGAGAGATCGAGTGGTGCGCATTCCTACACTAATTTTTCATTTTTGGCGCCACAATTTCATTGGCCCCAAGATCATGATGTCACCTATTACGTACATAAAAGAAGGAGTGGCCAGGCAGCCGGCGTCTTTGAACCATTACTTGCATGTAAAACTAGGTATTGTCCAGACATAATACTTATAATATAATGGCATGATTTTAATGCATATTAAGCTCACAGTATCACGTTTTTCTTAAACATTTATATTTCATTTGCAAAGACCAAAGTGTGTGAATTAAAACATCCATTTGGTTAAGAATTTGTCATTGCCTTGTGAGGGTTCTCTGAATCAGCAATTTGTGAAATGCATCAGAACCCTGAAGAACTTTAAAGCCAAAAGCTAAGTACAATCAATCATTAAAAATTAAGCAATTTTCTAAGATAAGTTGAGATGTTTCCTGTGTGAGAAATGTGCTATGACTGAGAAACAAGATATTCAGTGGTGGATTTAACACACACAAATGGTCTAAAATTCAAGAAATCTCTGAGCACTGAAGAAATTTTGAAATATAATTTAATTATTTCATACATTTATATAGACTAGAGAATGTAGTTCTTTGTATCCTTTACTACTACACATTCCTCACATGGCAGGGACATGCGCTTGGTTACCCGAGTAACCAAGGAATCCTCCTTAGGCTGAACGAGCATTCTGTGTCATAGGATAAAGCCTAGACATTGTTTTGGCTACCTTTAGTGTACCTCAGGAGCATCCCAGTGCTCTGTGACTAAAACACTCATATCAGAATGCCAGGGAAAAGAAATGGGCTGCATTCTCACTCCACTCAGGATAGAACCCTGAGTGGAAGGGACCTGCTGGGAAATACAGAGAACAGAGCAGGTCAGATTGATACCTTCAACTCGCGTGCAGCAGGATGAACTGAGAAGCACAGAGCAGTGTCAGACTTCTGAGATGTGGAACACAACCCATTGATCTTTTGCACTAGAATGCAAATTAGGCAACGGTATAATAGGTGATTTCAATTACCCCATTATTGGTTAACTGTTACATCAGGAAACACTAGGGAGGTAAAAATTCTACAGATAAATGGCTGCTTCTTGGAGCAACTGGTCCATAAACCAACAAGAGGGGGAGCTATTTTAGATCTAGTCCTTACTGGAATGCAGGGCACAATATGAGATGTAACAGTGTTTGGTCTGCTGAAAACCAGTACTCATAACATGATCAAGTTTGAGCTCATATCTGGAGTGAAATTACAAAGAAAATCTAATGCAGCAGCAATTAATTTTTGAAAGAAAGACAATGATAAAAAGAAAACTATTAAAAGAAGCTAAAAGAATCAGCCAGAAAGGTTAAGACTTTAAATCAAGCATGGATTTTGTTTAAAAGTACTATCTTGAAACCCAGACCAGATGTAGTCCAAGTATTAACAAACATGGAAAGAAGAGCAAATGACAGCCAGCATGGAAGCAAAAACAAATAGTAAAAAACATTTTAGGTATAATAAAAGCAAGAAGCTGGGAAAGAATCAGCAGGACCTAGATGACCGAGGAGTAACAGGGGTGCTCAGACAAGACAAGACCATAGCGGAGAGATTAAATCAATGCTTTGTTTCAGTCTTCACCGAAGATGTGAAGGAGAAGTGCCAGAAATGGTATTCAATGCTGATAAGCCAGAGAAACTGAAACAAATCTCTTTAATATTGGAAGATGTATTAGGTCAATTTGATAAATTGTACAGTTGCAAGTTACCTGGACCAGATGGTATATATCCAAGAGTTCTGACAGAATTTAAAATTTAACTTGCACAGCTATTATTTGTAATTTATAATTTATCTTTAAAATCTAGCATAGTACCAGATAACTGGAAGGCGGCCAACCTAAAACTAAATTTTAAAAAAGGGTTCATGAGGTGATCCGGGAAATTATAGACCTGCGAGTCTTTTGTTGATTCTGGACAAAAGAACAAAATGACAGAACATATACATAAGCATGGACTAATGAAACAAAGCCATCACGGATTTAGTCCAGGAAAATCTTGCCTCGTCAATCTACTAGAAGAGACAAAAGTTAATTTAATCATGCATTTTTTAATGAAAATAACTAATGCGTAGACTGGATGTACCGTTCAAGTCTTTATCTGCCATCATTTACTATGTTACTTTGTTAAAAGTGCCAAAGGCTTGAACCGCCAGAGTACTGTGGGATCATCCCCTTGGTCGAAGGCTACCAAAGTTTCCTGCATACTTGTTCTTGCGATGCCAAACCGCCCAGCAGGGAAGAGTCATTCTATGACAGCAAGGGCATACAGACTGATCTCTCGCCTTCAGAGCACCTGTTAGAAAGGTCCACAGCCTCTGCCAATGACACTGATGCGTCCTGGAGCCCAAGCCCCTTTGCTTGACCACTGGTTCACTGCCAGACCTTATATAAGGATCCCTATTATCCAAACAAGCTCTTCACATCAAATTAACAAATTCAGGAGAAATGGCTTTACTAGGCAACACTAAGTCCCCTTTAGATAACTCCACCATACGTCTCTTGGGTTCTGTGGCTTCGCTCTTATGCTTAGGCATACCACTGTTCTGGGTCTCTTGGATGGATTTTCTCCTGGTAGACAGACCCCCACAAAAGTTCCTCAGCCCTAAAGTCTGAAGGGGAGGCTAAGCTTAAGAACATAAGAATAGCCTTACTGTGTCAGACCAATGGTCCATCATTCCCAGTAGCCTGTTCTCACAGTGGCCAATCCAGGTCACTAGTACCTGGCCAAAACCCAAAGAGTAGCAACATTCCATGCTACCGATCCAGGGCAAGCAGTGTCTTCCCCCATGTCTTTCTCAATAACTTGTGAACTATTGTCTGCCTCTAGAACAGGGCATTACTTTGGTAGGATATTTCTGCTCTTTCATTGGGGGGGGGGGGGTTCTTTCAGGTGTAAGTTCTTCTGCACCACAGTACGGCTGGGAAACATCATATCACCAAAGCTGTGGCTCAGGTTACATCTTCTGTCTCTGTGCAGACAGAAAATATTACCCAGGCAGAGGGAGTAGTTCCATGTACAAGTTGTCTTCAGCTTGAATCCCTCATGAAAGAAGTAAAAGAACCGAGAGGAGGTGGCAAGATTGAGAAGAATCCGTGAAAATGAGAGGTACATCAATGAAATGGTTCTTGAGGTGTCAAAGATTTCCAGTAATGGGGAAGAAGAGTTTGTGCTGATGGATGACAGCTGGACTCAGATTATGGAACACTGTAAGATTGGTATTGTGACTGCCCCCGCCCTTAAACTGAAGAACTGGTATGCTGTCCTGGAAGTGGAGAAGATGAGAGCATCCCAAGGAGAGGAAAGACCAGAGCTTGAAATACCAAAAAGAACGGACCTGTGACCACTAGGATGCGTAAGGTAGTAGTAGTTGGCCATTCCCTTCTGAGGGGTACAGAAGCGTCCATCTGCAGACCAGACATGATGTCACGAGATGTATGCTGTCTGCCTGGTGCCATAATCCAAGATGTTACAAGAGCTTGCTGAGACTCATCAAGCTTGGCCAAAACCCAAGGAGTTGCAATATTCCATGCTACCAATCTAGGGCAAGCAGTGGCTTCCCCATGTCTTTCTCAACAACAGACTATGGACTTTTCCTCCAGGAACTTGCCCAAACCTTTCTTAAAACCATCTATGCTATCCGCTCTTACCACAACCTCTGGTAATGTGTTCCAGAGCTTAACTGTTCTCTGAGTGAAAAAAATATTTCCTCCTATTGGTTTTTAAAAGTATTTCTCTGAAACTTCATATAGTGTCCCCTAGTCTTTGTAATTTCTGACGGAGTGAAAAATCGATCCACTTGTACCCGTTCTACTCCACTCAGGATTTTGTAGACTTCAATCATATCTCCCCTCAGCCATCTCTCTTCCAAGCTGAAGAGCCCTGTTTTAGTCTTTCCTCTTATGAGAGCAGTTCCATCCCCTTTATCATCTTGGTTACTCTTCTATGTACCTTTTCTAGCGCCACTATATCTTTCTTGAGATAAGGAGACCAGAATTGCTCTGACTTTGTGGGCTGTGACTCGCTTCTCCAGTTGGAGCCCAGCCTGAGCAAAACAGAAAATTTATCAAGGAAAACTAATTCACCTCTTTAACCATCCCTAACTTGAAATTTTCTGAGCAAAGTCTCATCCATGTAATTAGGACCCTTTCTTTTTTTTGTAACTCTTCCTGGAAATGTCCAGTTATCTTTCTCTGTGATCTATCTAGAACTGGAAGGTATAAGCAGAATAGAAGTCACTAATGGTTAAATAACCTGCTTCTTAGCAATGAAGAGTTTCTATCTCACATTACTGCTGAATCTAATGCCTTTTTTGCCCGGAATGAATCTTCTGTATCCAACTTTACCACGGTCTGGGAATCTTATAAAGTCTGGTTGAGAGGGGAATGTATTAGCTACTCAGCTTATCAACTCAAAACTAAGAAATCTAACCTTCAACGTATGGAACAGGAAATACATGCCTTGGAATCACAATTATATGGTTCTTTTGACTCCACTCTTTATAAATCCCTACAACAACTTAAGTTCCAATACAACGAGATTTTTAGTTCATCTGCTTCTGTCTCACTATTCCGCCAATCAGCCTCATATTATGCTACCTCCAATAAGGCGGGCCATCATCTGGCTTCCTATCTTAAAGGGCAAAGATCCAAACATCGGATTTCTCACATCAAGTCAGCCTCTGGTTCAATCCACAATACCACTTCTGACATTCTCAAAGAATTTCATTCCTTCTACGCCTCTCTGTACACTTCAGAATCTACCTGTCCAGAAGATGTGATTTCCGAATTTCTGAAGTCTGCACATTTGCCATCTGTTACCCCGTCTCAGCGTGAATCTCTGCATCATCCTATCTCTACTGATGAAATCCAACGTGCTATTTCTTCTATGGCTTCTTCAAAAGCACCAGGACCTGATGGTCTTCCTGCGGAATTCTTCAAAACTCTCTCGGACTCCTTGACTCCACATCTTTTGTCATATTATCGGTCTATTATTGCTTCTCCTAATTGTTTATCCCGCTTCCATGAAGCCAGTATTATTGTTCTGCCAAAGCCCAACAGGGATACCCAATATGTCAAAAATTATAGACCTATCTCTTTGCTGAATTTGGACTATAAGATTTTTGCAAAAATTTTAGTTAATAGAATAGACTCTGTTATGTCTTCTCTTATACATAGAGATCAAGTTGGTTTTTTAAAGGGCCGTTACGGAGCAGACAATACCAGATTATTATGCCACATTCTCCATTCCACTCTGTCAAGAGACCAACCCCTCTTAGTGGCTTCTCTTGATGCTGAAAAGGCCTTTGACAGAGTGGAATGGAAATACTTATTTTGTGTCCTTCGCCACTTTGGATTCCCTGCTGAATTTATTCATATGATTTCTTTATTATACACCAACCCTACTGCTAAGATTATAGTTAATGATGCTCTCTCTGAATCTTTTACCCTCCAACGGGGCACACGTCAAGGTTGTCCTTTATCCCCCTTATTGTTTAACCTAGCTTTAGAACCCCTCCTGGCTCATATCAGATTATCTACCTCTATTAAAGGAATCTCTATTGCTGATTTGGAATTTAAGCTGTCTGTTTATGCTGATGACATTCTCCTATATCTCTCTGACCCTGAACAGTCTTTGCATTCTCTCATTGATCTTATTTCTCAATTCTCCTCTATGTCTGGGTATAAGGTCAATTGGGACAAAACTGAGCTCATGCCCCTCAACGATGCCTGCACACCCTTCACTCTTCCCTCATATCCGTTCACTTGGATATCCACAGGGATGAAATATTTAGGTGTCCCATTTGACAAAGACCTCAAGATAACAATGGACCTTATCATGTCTAAGACTGTTTCCTCTGTGAAATCCGCTTTGTCCAACTGGTCTCCTCTACATTTATCTTGGTGGGGGAGATTAGATACCCTTAAGATGATGGTCATTCCAAAAATTACATATATGTTTATTATGTTTCCTCTTCTATTTCCTAACTCCTTCTACAAACATTTAGAAAAACTACTTCTTGATTTCCTATGGAACAATAAACCACACAGAATCTCGCAACGTAAACTCAAATCTCCCAAATCGGCTGGAGGTGTTAACTTCCCTGATTTATTTCTTTATCACCAAGCCTTCTTGTTGAGACAGGGATCCGAATGGTTACATTCTTCGGATTCATGTACTAACACAATGGCCCCCAATTGGCTTCGACTTGAAATGGCCCTTCTACATCCTATTCCTACATTACGACTTCTTGGGTCCACACACTTACAACTTAAAACTCGTAACCCTATACTTCTCACTTCCCTCCGCACACTTCAGGACATAGACCGCTTATTAGTTTGTCCTTGGTCTCAATCCACACTATGCCCCTTATGGAGAAACCCTAAACTACTAATAGAGAAAAAACCAGTATTCTGGCCATCCTGGACTACTTATCATATTTGGGATATCTCTGCACTATGTCATCCTGATGGCTCATGGCTCACTTTTTACGAGCTTCAATATAAATCTGGCCTTCCTGACTCTTACTTCTATCAATGGTTACAATTACGTTCAGCTTTACGTAAACTTGATGGTGACCTGAAAACTAATCGCCAATCCCCAACTTTGTTAACTCTTTCCACTCAATTCCGTAATCTGGGCCATTCAGCTTCCAAGTTCTATAACCTTCTTAAGGAACTTCGATTCCCACTTCTTTCCTCTGTTAAAAAATCCTGGGAGGAAGATATTGGCTGCCCTATTTCTGATTGTGATTGGTCCTCTTATCTTCGGTCTATTTTTCATTCCTCTAGGTCGGCTTCCATTACTCAAAGCCTATTTTTCCTTTGTCACAGAGCCCAATGGACCCCGATTAAATCAAATCGTATTAATCCTACCTTTGCAAAGGAGTGCTGGACATGTTCTACAGATATCGGCTCCCTCAAACATTTATTATTTCTCTGTCCCTCTATCCAAACATATTGGTCGTCTCTGTGGAACACTATCTGTTCTCTTTTTCATATCAATGTGGCTCTCTCATACCAAATGTTATTACTTAAATCCTCTGCTTTACCACACCCTCTCTCTTCCTCTGATGCTTTTCTCTTTGATATTCTTATCTCCCTTGCTTTGAAACTTCTTCTTAACTCCTGGAAAGATCTATCTAAGGTGTCCGTAACACAATGGTGGAATCTTGTCTGCTTAACTTATAGATATGAAGCATATTTGGCAAAAAAATGCGGCAGATTCCCTCAATTTCTTGCTAAATGGAACTCTCTCAAACTTTACCTCCAAAGCTCCAGCTCTTAGGTATTTCTTTATTTATTTTTATTTATCTTCTATTTATTAATTTTTATTTTTTTTTACTTAACTTACTTTCTTCCTTTATCTTCCTCTTTTCTTTTCTTCCCTCCTTTTTGTTTTATTTTATTATAGACAATGTTTTACTCATGTGATTTGTTCTTTTCTTATGTTGGATTGCTTCCAAGGAATATAGTTCTAATTGTTATAGCAACTTTTTTCATGATTGTAATTGTATTTGCCCATCACATGGTTTGTTGATGTTACTATGCTTTTGTTTTATTGATTGTAAAACTTTTACAATAAAAAAACCGTGACTTAAAAAAAGAAGTCACTAATGGAATGTAACAGAAGACTATACAAGCCGCCAACCATATAGAAATTGTTTTCTTCGATACAGGACGTCCCAACTTGTTAGGATCAAAGGAAACAAAAAGTTGAGGAGAAGTTCAATGTGGCTGAGTTCTCTGCAAGTAGTAAGCCAACGCTCCTTTGCAGTCTAGAGTGTGAAGAGCTGTCTGTCCAGGATGAGAATGAGGCTTAGGGAAAAACACTGGAAGTACAATAGATTGATTGAGATGAAATTCAGTGATGACTTTAGAAAAGAACCTTAGTTAAGAACTGGAAAGACTTCACACTTTTGAATTTTCATTTTTTGGTGGGAGACAGTATATCTCTTTTATAGATATGAAGCTAACTTAGCTGAAAGGTCTGGGAATATGGCTTTATTTAAAGATGTTAGGAGCCCCTTAGAAGGTTTTGTTAAGCAGTATGTGTGATTGTATGATTGACCTGCCAGTCAAATGGGAAAGTGGTAGGGTGGGGAAAGGGTGAGGGTTTGGGAGGGAGGGATAATGACATGACTGTTAAAATTTCTTGCTACATGTTTACATATGTTTATAATATATTTGTGTTACATTTCTTTGTAAGTTGTTAAAACTTAATAAAGATTGAACTAAAAAAAAACCAAACAACAAAACCTTGGATGGGTACAGCACAACTTAATCATGGTGGAACACTGTGAAAGGTGGGTCCGCCACCAGTGCTTGAAGTTCACTTACTCTTTGAGCAGAAGGGAGATGAGAAAAACTACTTCCCAAGTGAGGTATTTGAGATAAGCAATACACATTGGTTCAAAAGCAGGCTTCATTAGTCTAGCAAGAACCACATTAAAATCCCAAACCACTGAAGGTGATTTGAGAGGTGGTTTGACATTATAAAGTCCTTTCATAAATCTGGATACAAGAGGATGAGTAGTAAGAGGTTTTCCATCTACTGGTCTATGAAAAGCATTGTTAGCACTGAGATGAATTCTAATCAAGGTGGTCTTGAGGCCTGAATTGGATAAATGTAGAAGGTAATCCAAAACTGAAGATACAGAGGTGGATTTAGAAACATGATGATAAAGAATACACCACATGGAAAACCGTTTCCATTTCTGCTGATAATACTGTTGCATAGACAGTTTTCGTGATGCTTCTAAGATAAGTCTTGTATCCTAAGAGTCTATGCGGGATGGTGGTTAACGGCAAGAGTGGATCCCTGACGAAGCGGCAGCGAAACATGTCGGGTCCACTAGCCTAAGTACAGCAACACTTTTGAAGATAAGTACATAAACTTCATTAGTCATTTTAAAGTATAAAAAGTGTTCAAAATAAATATGAAATTATTGAGCATCAGCCATTAAAAATTTAAGCCTTGACCGATGAGGAGGTTACACATGAATCTCCCCGTTATGAGATCATAACCTTTATGGGACAGAAGAGGGGTGTTTCTGAGGTCTATGGCTAAAACAGAAGTAGCAACATCAGTTAAGGATTTAAAGGAGTAACATAGAAAGAATATTCTAAAGGTTGGAAACTTGGAATTTGATATTGGATTTATGCTGTAAGATAAGTCTGACAGGTTGGGAAAGATGAAGGTCAGCTGATGTCAGCCTGAACGGTACCAAGCTGTCAGGTGCAACAACTGGAGATTGGGATGAAGAGATCCGTGACTTTGTGTGAGAAGAGATGGAAAAATCTGAAGAGGGATTGGTTCCTTGATACTGAATTGAAGTAGAAGGGAAAACCAGGGATGTCTGGGCCATCATGGAGCTATGAGAATCATGGTGGCCTCCTCCCATTTGAGCTTGACAAGTGTCTTGAGGAGAAGGATTGGAGGAAATGCATAGAGAAACTTGTGTGTCCAATCCAATAGAAAAGCATCTGCTTCCAGACGCTGAGGAGTACTGCCTGGAACAAAACTGGGACAGCTTGTAGTTGTGGGGGGACACACTGAGAGAAGATGTGATGCAGGACTGCAGAGTTGAGCGTCCACTCGTGTGGCTGAAAAAACCTGCTGAGTTTGCCTGCAAGAGAATTCTGTTTCCCTTGAATGTATATTGCTTTCAGAAATATGGGCCTTCTGACAAAGACGGAGAGAGTTCGTGCTGCCTTGCTTGTTTATGTAATACAATGCGACCTGATTGTCCATGCAGATAAGAAGGACGTGGTTGGTAACAATGTGCTGAAAAGTTTTGAGAGCATTGTAGATCGCTCTGAGTTTCAACAGATTGATATGGCAAAGCTGGTCCTGGGCTGACCAGTGACCTTAAGTGCGAAGAACACCCAAATGAGCCCCCCCAAGCATAAGTGGCTGAGCCCGTGAACAGAACCTTTTGATGTGGAGGTGTGTGGAACCCTCTGGAAAGATTGGAAGAATTCATCCACCACTGCAGGGATTGTCAAAGTGAAGGATAACCGTAATGTGTTCAGAAAAAGGGTTGAGAGCTTGAGGCGTCCAGAGATGAAGCCTCGCAAATAGAGCAACATGCATTGTAGAAGCCATGTGACCCAACAGTACTACTATTTGCCTGGCCGAAAGTGATGGAAGGTGAGAAGTCTGTCTGCAAAGCTAAATCAAATTTTCTAGCCTTTGCTGAGGAAGAAACACTCTGAATGGTGCCTAGAAAAGCTCCAATATATTGAGAAGGTTGAACTTGGGATTTGGGAAAGTTGATTTCGAAACCCAACTGCTGAAACAACCCAACTTTTAAGCAAGTCGCTACAATCACCTCTTCCGAGGTTGGACCTTTGATCATTCAATCGTCCAGATAGGGAAACACTTGGAGATCCTGAGCCCCCAATGCCCCTAGCCACTACAACCAGGCACTTGGTGAACATTCTGGGAGAGGATGCCAGGCCAAAGGGCAGGACCTTGTATTGATAATACTGCTGTGCTACCTGTAATCTGAGGAATTTCCTGGAGGTTACTTACTGTAAAGCACAGTTACTTACCATAACGGTTGCTCTCCAGGACAACAGTCAGCCATTCTCACATATGGGTGACGTCATCCACGGAGCCCCGATGCAGACAGCCTTGCAAGCATACTTGCTTGCAGAAACATCAGAAGTTTTGAGTCAGCCATACCATGCATGCACTAGTGCCTTCCCGCCCAGCACAGGGCAAGTCTCCTCAGTTCAGATAGCTAGCAGAGAAGCCAACCAGGGGAGGTGGGTGGGTTGTGAGAATAGCTGCCTGCTGTCCCTGGATAACAACTGTTACTGTAAGTAACTGTGCTTTATCCCAGGACAAGCAGGCAGCCTATCTCACATATGGGTGACCTCCAAGCTAACCAGAATTGGATAGTGGGAGCGTTGACAACTTAGGAGAATAAATTTTGTAATGCTCTCTGGCTAAAATGGCCATCCCGTCTGCAGAAAACATCCACACAATAGTGAGAGGTGAAAGTATAAACCGAGGACCAGGTGGCAGCTTTGCAAATTTCCTCAATAGGAGTGGATCTGAGGAAAGCTACTGAAGCCACCATTGCTCAGACTTTATGGGCTGTGACACAAGACTGTAGATGCAGTCCAGCCTGGACATAGCAGAAAGAGATACAAGCAGCCATCCAGTTGGAGATGTACGCTTAGAGATTGGATGTCCCAACTTGTTTGGATCGAAAGAGACAAAAAGTTGAAGAGTTCTGTGGTTTGGTGCGTTCCAAGTAGAAGGCCAAAGCACGTCTACAGTCCAGAGTAAGAAGAGCTGATTCTCCAGGATGAGAATGAGGCATTGGAAAAAACACTGGAAGAACAATTGATTGGTTGAAATGAAATTCTGAAACCACTTTAGGTAAAAATTTAGGATGAGTATGAAGGACAACCTTGTCATGATGAAACACAGTAAAAGGTGGATCAGCAACTAAAGCTTGCAGCTCACTGACTCTTCGAGCAGATGTGAGGGCAATGAGAAACACTACTTTCCAAGTGAGATATTTCAGATGAGTTGTAGACATTGGTTCAAATGGAAGATTCATTAACTGAGCAAGAGCACTATTGAGATCTCAAACCACTGGAGGCGGTTTGAGAGGAGGTTTAACTTTGAAAAGTCCTTTCATGAATTTGGAAACCACCGGATGAGCAGAGAGGGGTTTCCCTTCAATAGGCTGATGGAAAGCAGCAATTGCACTGAGATGGACTCAGATAGATGTAGACTTGAAGCCAGAAGAGGATAAGTGTAAAAGATAATCCAGAACAAAAGATAAGGAGGAATGCTGAGGCTCCTTATCATGAGAGATGCACCACGTAGAAAATCTAGACCATTTTTGGAGGTAGCATTGTCTAGTGGCAGGCTATCTAGAAGCCTCTAAAATGTCTCTTACAGGTTGAGAAAACTGAAGAGGAGTTATGTTGAGAGGTACCAAGCAGTCAGGTGCAGAGACTGCAGGTTGGGATGAAGTAGAGATTCTTGACTCTATGTAAGCAGAGATGGAAAAACTGGTAGAAGGTACGACTCCCTGCTGCTGAGTTGAAGTAGAAGGGAGTACAAGGTTGTCTCAGCCACCATAAAGCTATCAGAATCATGGTGGCATGATCGCTATACTGTGGAAGATCTGACCCACCATGGCCCACAGTGGAAATAGAGAAGCAGATCTGAGGGCCAGGGTTGAAACAGGGTGTCCAGCCCTCAGCTTCCCCACTTGACTCTGCGACTGTAGAAGCAGGATGCTTTCACATTCCTGGCCAAAGCCATGAGATCCATGCCCAGTTTGCCCCAACTCTGAACTATGAGGCAAAACGTCTTTTGAGACAGATACTACTCTCCGGAATCCAGAGTCTGCTGGCTGAGAAAGTCAGCTTGGACATTTCTCTACCCCTGCCACATGGGCAGTAGAAATAGCTTGCAAGTGAAGTTCTGCCCACTGGAATAACAACCGAACTTCCAAGCAAAGGGATGTGCTTCTGATGCTACCTGTCTTTTTACATAAGACACTGTAGTAGCACTGTCCAAAAACATCCCGACTCCTTTCCGTATCAGAAAGGATTGCAAGTAGAGCAAGGCCAACCATATGGCTTCCAGATGACTTATGAACCACTTGCTCTCCGATAGGGACCATTTGCCCTGGAAAAGGCAACTGCAGCAAAGGACCAATCAGCAGATTGCTGGTGCCAATAACCGCCAAAACACTGTCTGGATGTCTAAAAGGGCCCGTGAGATGAATAGCCAAAGGAGATATTCTAGAGGCACTAAAATTGCCTCAATTGCCCCTGGCAGATCGATGGCTTCTACTATCTGAGAAGGATTTGAGGCAGTGATACACCACACTGGCATGAGATTGTCTAACCCAATGTTTCTGAACTCGGTCCTGGAGTACCCCCTTGCCAGTCAGGTTTTCAGGATATCCAGATTGAATTTGCCTAAACTTGATTTGCATACACTGCCTCCAATATATGCAAATTTCTTTTATGCCTATTCATTGTGGATATCCTGAAAACCTGACTGGCAAGGGGGTACTCCAGGATCGAATTGAGAAACACTGGTCTAGCCCTTTGCCAAATGGCATCTGCCCCCTAAAGGGTAATTTGCTGAGAGTGGCCTTGGAGGCTGATTCACCCGCCCAATGTCTGACCCAAAGATTCTGGTGGGCAGAAAAGGAGTATGCTGAAACTTTACCCAGGACTCTAGTGATGTCATAAAGAGCATTAGCCACATAATCCACACCCTCCTTAAACATGTGGGGACAGGAGTCCCAAAGCTCCAAGGGACTAGTCTATGGTAGGCTTGCGCTACGAAGGAGGCAGCCACTGAAGCTTTGATACCAAAAGCCAGCACTTCAAGCTGTCTTTTCAGGTCTGCATCCACTCTACGATCCTGTGCATCCTTCCACATCACTCCTCCTTCACTAGGAAGGGAGGTGTGCTTGGTCACTTGTGCCACTGGGGAGTCCACCTTCGGTTGGATAAACAGCTGCTGGAAGTCCGGAGCAATAGATATAGCCAGGACAGCCTTGGCCATCTTAAGAGAGCCTTCAGAAGTCTCCCACTGGTCAGTGACCAAAAAGGTAAGATCCAAGTGAGCAGAAAAAAAGCTTGTCTGTGCATTAGTGCCGCACATGACGGAGCACTGTGAGGTGGTGGGCTACTGGGCATCGAGTTGCAGTATAAACAGGGTGTCAGAAATCACATGGGAAACTGAAGCTGCCCTGAAAAGGTGATGCATAGAATCACCCGCCACTCCTGCCCCCTGAACCTTGAAAGGGATCCAACATCATCCACTGTCACAGATGAGTCTGCAATAACAAAGGCATGGAAAAGGGCTTCCAATAATTCCCGCCCTGCTCTGAAGGGTCACTAACACTGGGAGCCAGTGTGGTATGAGGCAGGGATGCCTGCTTGGGAGAAGGATCCCCCCTTAAGTAGAATAGGAATGCCCACAGGCAGTGCAGTGCTTCCCGGTTCCATAAAACAGGCTTTCCATAAAAGGTGAGAAGCCTTACATCAGGGGATCTGAGGCTCCTTGCACAACCCCAGACAAGAAGAGAAGCAGAATCATCCACCACCATGCACTTGTGTTTTGCCCCATCGCTGCTAGTTTCATCAGAGCAGGATCTCTTCCCCTTGGAACAGTTTTTCCAGGATTTGGGGGGGCTCCAAGGCCCTGGAGGACTGACTATGGGCCAAACCTGAAGCTCCTGCCCCTTCTTCCCATGTTCTGTGACACGTGCGACATGGACACTCCTCAACCGGAAACTCTAGGCAACCAACACAGGAACCGGCACTAGAAAGGCCTGGGGCAATCCATCAGACAGTCACTTGGGAAAACGAGCAGTTTTGAAGCAGAAAAAAAGGTGTCTAAAATCAGATTGCTAAAAATCTAAGATGGCTGCTGTAAAAAAAAAAAAAATCACACGAAATGCAGGCCATTGGAGCAAAATATTAAAAATAGTGATTTTAGGGTTTTGGAGGAGGGGGAACCAAGTACTAATAGTTCTCAAAAACAAGCAAACTACAAACATGGTACTTCAAAAAATGCTTGGTTCTATGAAAGTGCACATCCACATATCATTATACATTTAGTAGTGATATGTTTAAAAGTGAAGGAAAAAGGATCTCTGAAATTACATTAGTTTCTTTTATTCAGAGAGATTCTAGCTATTTCCAGAAGATTACAGGGAAGCTATTGGTTGTAACATTTGGAGTTGGGTGAAATCTGAGATCCTTTTTCCTTCACTTTTAAATATATCACTGCTAAATGTATAATGATATGTGGATATGCATTTTCATAGAACCAAGCATTTTTTGAGGAACCAAGTACAAACCCCAGAAACCACTAAAATTCAAAACTCCAGACCCCCCCCCCCGATGTTCCCCATAGCGATACTCACTGTGACTTCAAGTGCCTGTTTGCGAAAGGATTTCTGCCTCAAATATTGCTCAGACCTCAACCGTAGAAGGAATTCTTCTGATTGCTGGCCAGCCCGACCACTGACCCTCACCTCTGAAATTTATCACGCAGCAACAGGGGTGAAATTACAATGCCGGCTCCCTAATAGCCCTAGGGTTCTTACTCAGGGGCCCCACAGCCTGCGCTCAAGTTTCTGATAAAGTCAGCAGGCGAGCTGCTCCCAGAGGGATGGACCCCGAGCTCCTGAAAGGACCCAAAGCAGACTGGCTCCACAGGTACATTGTGAGATTGGCCTGGGAGTAGCAGTCCTCCCACATGGGACTGCATCCTTTCTCTGGCGGAACATGCCCAAACAGACCTTCAAGCACTAAAGAATTTCAAATATCAGATGGAAAAAACACTCAAATATAATAAAGAAAAGCAAAAAACACCTTCTGAGTTTATTTACAGAAGGAATAAATGAGGAGGGTGCTGTGCTCCACTGCAGAAGGGGTGGAGTTTCAAGTTCTTAAAGTGATACCCTTCTGCAGTTTGTGGGAAATGTGAATTAATAGCTACAGTATGGGCTCCTGTGTATCCACAACAGAAACCTAGAGTTATAAACCAATTAGTATGCACTCCAACCCCCCCCCCCCCCCACCAACAGTTGCAATTCATACCTTTGATCCCTAGGATGTTGGAGAGACATTGGTCTGTCAAGCCCACCTCCTGAATTATTGACTGTAGGACCACCCTGGATTTCTGAACCCATACTCAACAGTGAAACTGATAATCTACGAGGGTGAATCAAAAATTAAAGGCAATTGTTAAATTACGTGATAACCAGAACAGAGCTAGTGAAATGCAACTTATGTACTCGTATATTGCCTGTTGGATAGTTTGTCCACGCCCAGTACAAGCGCTTGGCCCTTAGCCATGTGTCAGTCACAAGATCAAAAACATGGACACTCTACTGCAAGATTGCACCATCGAAGAACAACGTGCAGTAGTGTGCTTTCTTTGGGCAGAGGGAGTGAAACCTAAGGAAATTTACCATATGATATTGACTCAGTATGGACATAGTACAGGAAAACAGTGAAAATTACAGTGCACTGCTGCAAAATGAATTTAAACCTGCAATTCGCAGCAAAAGAGGAATGTTGTCCAGAATAGTCTCACTGTACCATGACAATGCACGTCTTCATACAGCAGCAGTGATAAGAGACAGTGCAACTGTTTGGGTTTGAATGTATTCCACATCCTCTTTATAGCCTGGATTTGGTGACCAACAATTATCACATCTTCTGTCCACTGAAGAAGACGCTGCAAGGTCACAGACTCACCTGTGATGATAAAGTAAAGGAAGCGGTTCTCACCTGGCTTTGGGAGCAGCCGAAAAACTTCTTCTCTGCAGGAATGCAGAAGCTAGTTCAACAATAGAACAAATGCATCGTCTTGAATGGGGACTATGTAAAAAAGTGATATGTTCAATTGCTCACAGTCACTCCTATTAAAGCCATTAAATGTATTTTGCCTTTACTTTTTGATTTACCCTTATATCATGAAGAAAAGCAATATATTAAAATCACCTCTAGTAACCCATTGGAAGACTACCAGGTTCAGGGATAGTTGTAGCAAGCTTTCAGAAAATCTCTCACAAGTTTATTGTGAAAGCACAGATAAGTAGCACAAAAATGGCTTTGGACCTTTATGTGAAGAAAATAAATAAAAACAAGAGAAAAAGGAAGCCAATATGGTTCTCCAAACTAGTGGCGGAGAAAATAAAGGCGAAAGAGTTGGCGTTCGTGAAATATAAATAAACCAAGAAGAGGAGTGCAGAAAGGACTACAGGGTGAAACTGAAAGAAGCCAAGAGAGAGAAACGTCTGGCGAAAGCACAAATGGCTAAAAAATGTAAAAAAGGGAGACAAAAATTATTTCTGATATATTAGTGAAAGGAAGAAGATGAAAAATGGAATTGCTAAACTAAAAGATGCTGGGAACCGATATGTTGAGAGTGATGAGGAAAAAGCAAATGTGCTAAACAAATACTTCTGTTCTGTGTTCACAGAAGAAAATCCTGGAGAAGGACCGAGATTGACTGGCAAAGTTACACGAGAAAATGGAGTAGATTCTGCACCGTTCACGGAGGAGAGTGTTTATGAGCAACTTGAAAAACTGAAGGTGGACAAAGCGATGGGACCAGACGGGATCCATCCCAGGATACTAAAGGAGCTCAGAGAGGTTCTGGCGAGTCCTATTAAAGACTTGTTCAACAAATCTCTGGAGAGGGGAGTGGTTCCTGGGGATTGGAGGAGAGCGGATGTGGTCCCTATTCACAAAAGTGGTCACAGGGATGAAGCAGGAAACTACAGGCCGGTGAGCCTCACTTCGGTTGTTGGAAAAATAATGGAAGTGTTGCTGAAAGAAAGGATAGTGTACTTCCTTGAATCTAATGGGTTACAGGATCCGAGGCAACATGGCTTTACAAAAGGTAAATCGTGCCAAACGAACATGATTGAATTTTTTGACTGGGAGCCTTTGATACGGTTCCTCATAGGAGGCTGTTGAACAAACTTGAAGGGCTGAAGTTAGGACCCAAAGTGGTGAACTGGGTTAGAAACTAGCTGTGGACAGACGCCAGAGGGTGGTGGTTAATGGAAGTCGCTCAGGGTTCGGTGTTGGGGCCGATCCTGTTCAATATGTTTGTGAGTGACATTGCTGAAGGGTTAGAAGGAAAAGTGTGCCTTTTTGCAGATGATACCAAGATTTGTAACAGAGTAGACATCGAAGAGGGAGTGGAAAATATGAAAAAGGATCTGCAAAAGTTAGAGGAATGGTCTAATGCCTGGCAACTAAATTTCAATGCAAAGAAATGCAGAGTAATGCATTTAAGGATTAATAATCGGAAGGAACCGTATATGATGGGAGGTGAGAAGCTGATATGCACAGACGGGGAGAGGGATCTTGGGGTGATAGTGTCCAAAGATCTAAAGGTGAAAAAACAGTGACAAGGCAGTGGCTGCTGCAAGAAGGATGTTGGGCTGTATAAAGAGAGGCGTAGCCAATAGAAGGAAAAAGGTGTTGATGCCCCTGTACAAGTCATTGGTAAGGCCCCACTTGGAATATTGTGTTCAGTTTTGGAGACCGTATCTGGAGAAGGACGTAAGAAGACATGAAGCGGTCCAGAGGAGGGCGACGAAAATGGTAGGAGGCTTGTGCCAGAGAGACTGGAAGCCCTGAATATGTATACCCTAGAGGAGGGCGACGAAAATGGTAGGAGGCTTGTGTATGAGGAGAGACTGGAAGCCCTGAATATGTATACCCTAGAGGAAAGGAGGGACAGGGGAGATATGATTCAGACGTTCAAATACTTGAATAGTATTAACAGAACAAAATCTTTTCCAGAGAAAGGAAAATGGTAAAACCAGAGGACATAATTTGAGGTTGAGGAGTGGTAGATTCAAGAGCAATATTAGGAAATTCTACTTTATGGAGATGGTGGTGGATGCCTGGAATGCGCTCCCAAGAGAGGTTTTGGAGAGGAAAACAGTGACTGAGTTCAAAGAAACGCAAGATGAACATAGAGGATCTAGAATCAGAAAATAATATTAAATATTGAACTAAGGTTAGTAATGTGCAGACTTGCACGGTCTGTGTCTGTATATGGCCGTTTGGGGGAGGATGGGCTGGAGAGGGCTTCAATGGCTGGGAGGGTTTAGATGGGATGGAGTAGGTTTTAACAGTGATTTCGGCAGTTGGAACCCAAACACAGTACCGGGTAGAGCTTTGGATTCTTGCCCAGAAATAGCTAAAAAGAAAAAATTTAAATTAAATCAGGTTGGGCATACTGGATGGACCATTCGGGTCTATATCTGCCATCATCTACTATGTTTACTATGAACCTAGACTGACCACATTTTGAGTCTAATTTTAGACAATTCACTACAATGTGTGGTAAGTCTGAGAGATAATCGTGACAGGGAGGGATTTTAAAAAACAGATTTCAACAGCATTCCCCCCTCCCCATGGCAATCAAAAACTCTAATCATACCCCTTACCGTATTTTTCAGTCTATAAAACGCACCTGACTATAAGACACACCTAAGTGTAGAGGAGAAAAAACCAAGAAAAAAAATTTGGTTCAGAATTTTTTTTTCTTGGTTTTTCCTCCTCTACACGTAGGTACGTCTGGTGCTGCTGGTACTGGGAAGCCCAAAGCCCACAGCAGCCTGCAGCCCCCTAGTACCTATTTTTAACTGGCAGTGGGTCCAGCGCAGTCTCCTGCTGGACGGCTGCCTTTCTCGTTGCAGAGTAGCGCAAAATGTAGCAGCACAACCTTTGCACTTCCTGCCTGGTCCCGCGCCGCTCCATAATTGCCTGCAGTCAGTCACGGAGCATTATGTGCCACTCTGCAATGAGAAAGGCAGCCGTCCAGTAGGAGACCGCGCGAAACCACTGTCAGTTAAAAAAAGGTACCAGGGGAGGAGGTGTATTCACTCCATAAGACGCACCCATGGAAAAAATGCATCTTATGGAGCGAAAAATATAGTACTCAATAATTTGGAAGATTCCTTAGAGGCTGAAATGCATTTCCTGTTAAAAAAAAAACAAACATTATACTGGGGTATTCATTCTTTAAATAAAGTTATTATTTACTTTATGGGTTTATTTAAGCTTTTCGCATTCAGGGATAAGAATTTCCAAGACAACCTCATACCAGGATTTCAATAAGGTGATACCTTCAAAATTTACAATGTCTACTCAAGGGTAAAGATTGCAGGTAGGAGAATAAATTGTACTTCACCATGATAAATTAAAGATATCCCACAGATATGCATACAGATAAACAGAACTACTTCACCCAATACAATATATCTGTGGAACAGTGGGCACTGCAGCAACACATATTGGGAACAGTGAGGCAACCCCTCCCCCATGGAAGAAATTCCCCCTCCCAAAGTTATATCAAACAGTTTGAAGTTGGAGACAAATAGAAAAAGTGGAGATTGCTCATACCTATAACCACCACGGTACAGTTAAAATAGGCTGGCCTGAAGGGGGGAGGGGGTTATATCTTCAAGAACAATGGAATTTTGGGACAAACAATGCCTCCCCCCCATATATTTTGTTGCTCTGAAGATTTGCTGTAAAGAAGCTCATGTCAAAAGACATTTTGTCTTTTTCTCCTTTCAAAATTAACATAATTAACTTACTAATAACATCAAATCATGGTTGAACAATTTTGAAGAGCAAAGCACAAAGATGTTTGGATTAAATCATTTTTTCAGCTACTGTATACGTTAGAATATGTCAAAGATTAAAAAGTAATTTTTTATTTTTTTTAGAAAAAAAAATAAAAAGTAATTTCAAGTAATTTCTCAACTAAATATACTGACCTTGGTTGACAACGTTCACATAGGTATATGTCAGGAATATGTTGTCTGTCAATCCCCATACAGTCAATATGCTGCCACACACTTAAATAAAAGATATAATGCATAATTTAGGGAAATATATTTAAAACCAAAAAAAGTTTATAGCAAAATTCAAATTCAAACTAGAGCTTTAACTTATGCTTCAGAAACATAAATATCTTTATCTATGTATATATATACAGCCAATTAAAGAGTTGGGAAAGCTGGATGGATAGAAATTAAATATATAGTCTTCCACTACAGGTAATTGAGGCCAGCAGCGTGCCAGATTTTAAGAAAAAATGGGATAGGCACACACAAGAAAAAGGTAACTGGGCTCTCAAAAGCACATTACAAAGGCTAGTAGCAAGTTCTGCATACGGTCGTCCAAAGAACCTGGATTTGATTTACAGATCAGGATTCTGTTCTTCAGGCTAGTCAAGAACAAGTAGTAATCTCAGTTTGTCACTTAAAATCCCAATGACTAGACACAGGATCCAAATTAGCTAGGTACAGAAGGAGTTGAAGATCATTTTAAATATTTTTAAACTATGAGAGCCTTTTTATTTTTGTGTGATTGATTTTATAAATGCATTCCTGATTTGTTGCCATTGTGTAGATTTGTTGCCATTGTGTAGTAGAATGTACCAAGAGGGCGGGGGAAGTTTGGAGAGGGCTACAAGCAAACATTTATAAAATAATCACCAGAGGAAAAAAAGTGACATTATTTGTATCTGTTAATTTCCTTTCCTCAAGTCCTCCTAGACATGGTTTGATGCCTCTATTAACCGTTATGGTTAATCAAAATTTGACAACAGGAAGAATGCTGCCGATCTGAAAACATGCAGTCATGAGACCGGTATTGTAAAAGCAATATGCTGACTCTTTAAGGCTGGAGTATTATAGGCCTATTTCTAATCTCTGCCTTTGAGCATGAAATTGGCGGACTGGGTAGTGGTAGTAGAGTTTGCTACTACTAAGGTGTTATATCCTATACAAACTGCATAATGGCAGGGATACAGAAGTGAAGAGAATTGGCCCATTATCGGGGGGGACCGGTGTACTGATGAAGATGCCGGAAGGGATGAAAATCAAGACGCCCCGAACTCCTAGCAGGGCGAGGCTTGTTGCCTGGCAGAACAACCAGACCCTGGCCAAACAAGAGTAGTCCTTTAAAGGGCAACCTACACAAACCAAGGCATGAATCCATGTCATCATGTACTGAGGAGGCCATGTGAAGTTTGGAGCGAAATGAAACTCCTAAGCGCAAAAAATACACTTTTAAAAAGTTTGAACCGCTATGGGTGCCGATTTTGCCCTAAAATAGCCCAGGAAAAACAAAAGAATCCCTGGAAAACGGTGATTTTGCGATTTTAGAGGTGGGGGGTTAGAGCATGCAGGGAAACCACCCAGAAATCTCTTTTTAGGACCCCTCAAAAATCGCTAAACCAGGCAGGCAAGTAGCTGCTCACTGTGCTGTAAAGGAGAAATGGCAGGCACTACTGAAACAGCATGCAGGGAGATCTCAAGCCTCAGTAAAATGGAAAACTAGATTTCAAATCTTCTGACTGCCTCACCTGCCAAGTCACCAAGATCAGTGACTTCCAACACCTCCAGTTAACACAGGGAAGGTCCCGATTCCGGGCATACTTCCACTGAACCGCGCAGCCTGCGCTCCACCCACTAGCGGACGAACCCGGGATGAACTAGCTCCCAATCCCAGAGCCCTGATTTGACGTGCAGGCTGTCCGGTGGACTTCCTGCAGTGGCAGGTAACCCCCACAGAGGCAGACTTTACTCCAAAGTCTGCGATCTCCTGCCACAAGGATGTCCCCACAGGGGATTTCCACAGCACAAGGACAAACCCGTAAAAAAAGATTAAAATAATTCACTAAATTTAAGAAATGAAATGAAACACGAGCAGAAGAGACAAGCTCCTACAGCTTGGCTTGTAGGAATATAAGACGGATGTCCAGGGAGCATGCCCAGCAGGAGATAGAAACATAGAAACTGACGGCAGAAAAGGGCCACGGCCCATCTAGTCTGCTCACACTAATGACCCACCCCCTAACTTCCTCCGTGAAGAGATCCCACGTGCCTATCCCATTTTTTTCTTAAAATCTGGTACACTGCTGGCCTCAATTACCTGTAGTGGAAGACTATTCCAGCGATAAACCACCCTTTCGGTGAAGAAATATTTTCTGGTGTCGCCATGAAATTTCCCAAAACTTCAAACTAGAGGTCTGCATGGGAATGGGGATCGCAGGAGTCCCGTGGGAATCCCCCCTAACCCACGGGACTCCCATGGGGACCCCCCTCTGGCTCACTGGACTCCCATGGGGACCCCCCTCTTGCCAACGGGACTCCCACGGAGATGGAAGGCTTTGGAAGCAGAGTTCATCCATATAATATAATGGACACATTAGCCTTAGTAAAAGAGGGGTTTTATAAGTTAATTACCTGAACAGAAAACAAAAAAAGGGTTCCACCAAAGAGATTCCACAAGGAAAACAGCAGCGCAAACACAAAAGAAACTGTGGAATTCATGATCCTGTCAGAAGTAATTGCTGCTTTTTATGGGGACGGGCGGGGATGGAGGTAATTCCTTGCGGGGATGGGTGGGGACGGAGAGGATCCTGACGGGGACGGGCGGGGACGGAGAGGATCCTGGCGGGGACGGGCGGGATTTCTGTCCCCGTGCAACTCTCTACTTCAAACAAGTGAAGTTCCAAGGTACATAACACCCAGTAATCCCCAGCATAAAGGGGGATTGTACAAGAAGAGTAGCCTTATTATCCCCATCTTTTATAAAACCATAGCACGGTCTATAGTGCTGGCTGTGGTGCTAACAGCTCTGACGCTCATAGATTTCCTATGGGCGCTGGAGATGTTATCACCGCTAAAAACTGTGCTACAGTTTTGTAAAAGGGGGGGCATATTTGGGTATAACACTTATGATGTCATGAAAAGCACTTAAACTGGGTGGCATATCTCTCAAGTAAACTATTAAATACACAAAATTATACTTAAAATAACAATGTAAAAACACTTTACCTGCATTTATCACAACAAATCATGTATCCATCATCATGGGTAAAACCACAGATACATCTGGTAACATCTGTGCCATAGCTTCCATCCTCAGATGTGCTGATTGTAGTAGCACTGGAGGTCTCATCAAAATTGGGAGTAGTAAATATGCTTACTTCATTCTTACTGATAAGGACAGATTGAGGAGGAGATGAAGGGGGTGTTGGAGGAGGACGAGCACCATAGTTGTGGTCCTAAACGGTTTAAAAAAAAAATCCCAAAAGATTAGGTTCTTACCTTTGCTAATCTTCTTTTTTGTAAATCCATACTTTATTCCGGGACCAGTGGGTTATTTCTCTCTACCCGCCAGGACTTTCTAGGAAGCCTCAGAATTTCAGAGACTTAAACCCCTCCCCCTCATACCTCATCACTGTGCAAGTATCCCAGCTCCTCGGTCAGAATAAAAGCAGCCAGGAACATCTGTAGAGGACAAGAGAACGCCCCTACAAGTAAATCAATTCTGCTCACATCAACAAATACAAAACAGTAACAATGAAAATAATAATTAATAATAATTTATTCTTATTCTTATATACCGCCAGACCACGAATGGTTCTAGGCGATTCACAGCAGATAAGGCTGAACATCCAGTGAATATACAGTTCAAAAAGATACATCAATTTCTAGAATGTATACAATACATGTTGTATTTAAAAAGCATTAAGAAGCTTGGGTTACAAATTTGTCAAATAGTTGTGTCTTTAATAGTTTTCTAAAAAAAATAATAGGATGAGACTTCTGGCATAATTTTGCCAAACCAGGTATTCATTTTGGCTACCTGAAAAGAAAGTTCTCTTGAGAAATCTCTTCAAACGACACGATTTGACAGTAGGATATGTGAATAACTGGACTCTATGTGTGGGCTTATTGGAGTGATTTTTAAAAAAATGGGAAACAAGGTAACCTGAATATGGATTTGAAGCAAATACATGCGAATTTGAATAAAACTCTAGCCTCAATCGGTAGCCAGTGTAATTTTTGGTAATAAGGAGTAACATGCTCCCATTTTTTCAGACCGAAAATCAATCGTACAGCAGTGTTTTGAACCACTCTTAGTTTTTTGAAGATTTTCTTAAAGGCGCACAGGTAGATTATATTACAATAAACAAGGATACTCAGTATCAATGACTGAATTAACAAATGAAAAGAAGCTGTATCAAAATATTTCTTAATGGTTCGGAGTTTCCAAAGAACTGAGAAACATTTCCTGAGTAACAAATCTGTGTGTTGTTCTAAGGTATGGTGTCGATTTAAAATCACTCCCAATATTTTTATTAACTGTTCTATAGGATAGTCAAAACCATTCAGATGTACCATTGATTCTTTAATCATGTCACTAGGACTTGCAAGAAAAAATTTAGTTTTTTCAGGGTTCAGTTTCAATTTGAAATCAATCATCCAGAATTCAATCTGTTTCAGAATAGTTGCTATAAAATTTGTTATCTCAACTGTCAGACACGTTAGGGGACGACTATAGTGATGTCGTCTGCATAAATATAAAACCTAAGATTTAAACTTTGCAAGAGGTTTCCCAATAAGAACATAAGAATTGCCACTGCTGGGTCAGACCAGTGGTCCATCGTGCCCAGCAGTCCGCTTACACGGCAGCCCTCTGGTCAAAGACCAGCACCCTAACTGAGACTAGCCCTACCTGCGTACATTCTGGTTCAGCAGGAACTTGTCTAACTTTGTCTTGAATCCCTGGAGGGTGTTTTCCCCTATGACAGACTACGGAAGAGCGTTCCAGTTTTCTACCAGGTAAATATTAAACAGGGTCGGAGATAAAAATGAGCCTTGAGAACCCTGCATATGTTTACCTAACGATAAAAGAGTTTATCATCCTTGAACACTTGGTATGATCTACAGCCAAGGAATCCTCGGAACCAGTTCAGGACATTTCCCAAAATACCAACAGATTCTAAGCATTCAGTTAAAATAGTATGGTCACCCAGATCAAAAACACTACTTAAATCAAGTTGCAAAATTAAAGCGCTTGTACCCTGACTAAATAATGTGTGGAGCTAATCTAACAGGGAAGCCATGACTGTTTCGGAACTGAAACCCGACCCAAAACTTGACTGGTTATCATGTAATAAATTAAACTTATCTAATTAGGTAGTCAGTTCCAAGTTAACCAGACCCTCCAGCAAACAAAGGAATGCTAGCAATAGGCTTATAATTAGAAGCCAAGGTAATAGATTCTTTGGAATTTTTGAAACCTGCTCCAGAGGCTCATATGGCGGATGAGCCAGAGAGTGAAGAACCAGATTAAGATTCCAAGTTGGACAGGGAAAGTGCAACAGAGGCCGAAGCTGCAGAGCACCCCACAGAAAACGAGCTACATCAGGATGAGCCACCAATGAGCACCTAAGAGAAGGAGGGCCCATACACGAAAGATCAGCAATCTGTACACGGAGTAAAATTATCACTAGGCCCTTTTTCAGGGCATCCTGCAGAAACTTCAGGACCTGAGGAATTGGAAGGGAGAGACAGGTCCACCTTATTCAGGGCGCACCAGGCCTGGAAACACCTCCAAGCTTTCACATAGGCCACCACTGTGGACTTCCTTTTGTTGTGAAGCAATGTGGCAATCACAACAGCCCCAGCTAGTTAAGGCCGTACGCTCTAGAGCCATGCTGTAAGTCCAAAGCAGTCCAGATCCTACATCACAATTGGACTCTGTGTGAGAAGGCAAGAATGACAAGGTACCTGGAGCCCACAATCCAGCTGGAGCTGAACTAAGTCAGCATACCACGGCTGTCTTGGCCAATCAGGTGCAACTAGAATCACTGGACCTTCATGGGATGCTATCTGTCGCAACAGATGACCCATCATCGGCCATGGAGGAAAGACATAGAGAAGACCTTCCTGCGACCAGGGCTGAAGCAAAGCGACCAAGGCTTCGCTGCCAGCCTCATGATGACGACTGAAGTATTTATTGACTTTCTTGTTGGCTGCATTCGTCATGAGGTCGAACATGGGACACCCCCACTGATCTACTATGTTTTCGAACGCTGCTTGGAACAGGGACCATTCTCAGGGTCCAGCGACTGATGACTGAGAAAGTCTGCTAGAATGTTATCCACTCCTGCCATGTGGGCTGCTGACAGCACCACAAGATGTCTCTTTGCCCACCAGAAAAGAAGCTGAACCTCCACACTCAGAGAGGGGCTTCCTCGTGCCTCCCTGCCAGTTGACGTAAACCACTGCCATGGCATTGTAAAAGAAGACATGTACAGCTTGATGTCTGAGACAACTCTCGAAGCAGAGAAGAGCCAGCCGGATCCCTCAAAGCTCCAGGTGATTTATCGACCACTTATGCTCCGAGGGAACCCACTGGCCCTCAACAGGGGCGGTCATATGCCCTGCTCCCCAGCCTTTTAAACTCGCATCCTTAGAAAGACTCACCCAATCTGAAATCCAGAATGGAAGGCCCCTAGAAAACGAGAGGCTGCAACCATCAAGCAAGACTGTTCAGTGCCACAGTCGTCCAAAGTAGGGGTGCATGTAACAGGTCCTGCTCTGAATTTCAGGTTGAGAAGAGAGCATCCTGAAGCAGACGTAGAAGGATCTGGCCCATGGGACCATATCGATCGTTTCCACCATGGTCCCCAGAACCTGAAGGTATTACCATGCCGTTGGAACTGGATTGGCCAGAAGGTTCCCGACAACCTGTCAAAGCTTCTCCTGACGGAAGACAGGCAGGAACACTTTGTTCTGTCCTGTGTGAAGCCGAACTCCCAGGTATTCCAGATCCTATGTCAGTTTGAGGTGACGTTTCCTGAAGTTGATCACCTAGCCCAGGTGCTGCAGCAATTGTATCACCTGTTGAACTGCCCAACGACACTCAGACAGCGAAGGTGCTCTGATCAACCAGTCGCTCAGAGATACGGGTGAACCAGAACACTCAGGATGCGAAGATGGGCCACCGCTACCACCATCACTTTGGTGAAAGTCTTGGGTGCTGTTGCCAATCCAAAAGGCATTGCCGCAAACTGGAAATGTTGCCCCAAGACATGAAACTGCAGATATTTTCAGTGGTCCGGGAAGATGGGAATGTGGAGATACACCTCAGTCAGATCTAGGGAGGCTAGAAACTCTCCTGGTGCCACTGATGTTGTCACTGAGTATACCATCTCCAAGAGGAAACAAGGCACTTTCAGCGCCACATTGACCATTTTGAGGTCCAAAATCGATCGGTCTCCAATCGTCAGATCTTTTCTTTGGAATGATGATGTATATTGAGTATCTCCCAGAGACACAGTCTTGCTCTGGAACGGGTTCTATGGCTGCTATATCCAAAAGCCTGCGGACTATAACCTGCACCTGAAGCATCTTCTCAGGGCGACACGCAGGAGAATCCAGAAAATGCCCGGTCAGAGGACAGAGAAACTCTAGCTTGTAGACATCCTTAAGAACCTCTAGGAACCAGTGGTCAGAGGTAATTGCCTGCCTTTCTCCCAGAAGGGCTGACAACCACACCCCTATCCCGACCTGGCATCAGAACTGCTTCTTTGCTGGAGCCGCCAGCCGACTTCCCATGGACTGCTGACGTTAGGACCCGCCCAACTGCAGTCTGGCAGATGAAGAGGGCCACTGTACTATGGATGGACCCAAGTACGGACAAGAGTGCCTAAAGGGATGAAAATTAGAATGCCCTAAATCCCTGAAAGGGCAGGATCTATTCAAAGGCCACGACTTAGGCCTGTGATTCTGTACACTGGCCATAAGGTCAACCTTCTCAAGGTCACCTTAGAAAAGGAAATCGCCAGATCACTGTCAGATCCAAAGCATCCTGCGAGCTGAAACAGAATAGGCAGTAAGCTCTACAAAAACTTTCAAGATGTTGTACAAGGCATCAGCCATATAATCCACACTAGAGATGAGAAAATCCAAGTTGCGAAGCACTGCAGAGTCAGGATCATGGTACAGCTTGGAATGGCAAGCTCACGCCAAGAAAGAGGAGGCCAATGCCACCTAGACACCGGTAGCCACAGAATTAAACAGACGCTTAAGGACAAAATCCACCATTCTGTCCTGAACATCTTTCAGGACCACTCCCCCCATCACTGGGGAAGAACGTGCACTCGGTGACCTGTACCACCAAGGAATCCACCTTTGGGGAAGCAAAGCTCTTGTTAAAGACATCCACCATAGGAAAAAGCCGTGATATCCCGTTGAGGATTAGGTCTAGAGTGGCCTCCCCTCGCGTTGGTAGTCACGGAACCAACGCGAGGGGAGGCCACTCTAGATCTAATCCTCAACGGGCTAGAGGGACCCGCAAAGGAAGTGGTGGTACTAGCACCATTAGGGAACAGCGATCACAACATGATCCAGTACAAATTAAACATGGGAACACCAAAGGTGAAAAGAACCACAACGACAGCACTTAACTTCAGAAAAGGAAACTACAAGGACATGAGGAAAATGGTAGGGAAAAAGCTCAGAAACAGCTCAGGGAAGGTGAAGACCGTAAAGGAAGCCTGGACACTGCTTAAAGGCACAGTGCTCGAGGCACAAGACCTGTACGTCCCAAGGTTTAGGAAAGGGTGCAAAAAAAATCGAACTAGAAACCCAGCATGGATAACAACTGCAGTTAAAAAGGCGATAAGCGACAAGAAATCATCCTTCAAGAAATGGAAAAAGGAACCAACAAAGGAAAACCAGGAAGAACACAAAAGACACCAGAAAAAATGCCATCAAGAGGTCAAGAAAGCAAAGAGAGAATATGAGGAAAGACTGGCAGGAGAAGCAAGAAACTTCAAACGCTTCTTCAGGTATGTGAAAGGGAAACAATCAGCCAGAGAGGAAGTGGGACCACTGGATGATGGAGACAGGAAAGGAGCGATAAAGGAAGAAAAAGAGATAGCTGACAGGTTAAACAATTTCTTCTCGTCAGTCTTCACCAGAGAGGACACATCCAATATCCCAGAACCCGAGGTGTTTATAAACGGAGAACACGACGAAAGACTGATTCAACTAGAGGTAAGTAAAGAGGATGTCCTCAGACAGATAGACAGACTAAAGAGCGACAAATCACCAGGCCCGGACGGCATCCACCCAAGGGTACTAAAAGAACTGAGAAACGAAATAGCAGAGACACTTCAACAAATATGTAACCTCTCCCTAAAAACTGGGGAGATCCCAGAAGACTGGAAAATAGCAAATGTCACGCCCATCTTCAAGAAGGGATCAAGGGGTGACCCGGGAAACTACAGGCCTGTGAGCTTGACCTCGGTTCCGGGAAAGATGATGGAAGCAATGGTAAAGGATGCAATCTGCGAACACATAGAAAACAATGGACAACTGAAGGCGAGCCAGCATGGCTTCTGCAAGGGAAGGTCGTGCCTCACGAACTTGCTGCACTTCTTTGAGGGAATAAACAGCCAGATGGATAAGGGGGAATCCATAGACATCATTTACCTTGACTTCCAAAAAGCCTTCGACAAGGTACCTCACGAACGGCTACATAAAAAGCTGTGGAATCACGGGGTGCAAGGGGATATCTACCGATGGATCAAACACTGGTTGGCAGGCAGGAAACAGAGGGTTGGAATAAAAGGCCAATACTCAGACTGGCAATGGGTCACGAGCGGAGTTCCGCAGGGGTCGGTGCTGGGACCTCTACTGTTCAATATATTTATAAACGATCTGGAGACGGGGACAAAATGTGAGGTTATCAAATTTGCTGATGACACCAAACTCTGCAGCAGGGTTAGAAACACGGAAGACTGTGAAGACCTGCAAAGGGACCTAACGAGACTGGAAGACTGGGCAAACAAGTGGCAAATGAGTTTTAACGTACAGAAATGCAAGGTCATGCATATAGGGAAAAAGAACCCGATGTTCAGCTACAAAATGGGGGGAACACTACTAGGGGTGAGTAACCTTGAAAGGGACCTGGGGGGTGATGGTAGACACATCACTGAAACCATCGGCGCAGTGTGCGACAGCCTCAAAGAAAGCAAACAGAATGCTGGGCATCATCAAAAAGGGTATCACAACCAGGACAAAAGAAGTCATCATGCCGCTATATCGCGCAATGGTGCGCCCGCACCTGGAGTACTGTGTGCAGTACTGGGCGCCGTACCACAAGAAGGACATGGCGGTACTCGAGGGAGTGCAGAGGAGGGCGACTAAACTGATAAAAGGTATGGAAAATTTTTCATACGCTGACAGGTTAAAAATGCTGGGTCTGTTCTCCCTGGAGAAGAGGAGACTTAGAGGGGACATGATAGAAACCTTCAAAATCCTAAAGGGCATAGAGAAAGTAAATAAGGACAGATTCTTCAAACTGTGGGGAGCCACAAACACTAGGGGTCACTCTAAGAAATTGAAAGGGGACAGGTTTAGAACAAATGCTAGGAAGTTCTTTTTTACCCAGAGGGTGGTGGACACATGGAACGCACTTCCAGAGGATGTGATAGGCCAGAACTCTGTACAAGGGTTCAAGGAGGGTTTGGATAGGTTCCTGGAGGATAAGGGGTACAGATAGAACTTGAGGTAGGTTGTAGAGGAGTTCAGAAACCACTTCACAGGTCGTGGACCTGATGGGCCGCCGCGGGTGCGGATCGCTGGGCGAGATGGACCTCTGGTCTGACCCAGTGGAGGCAACTTCTTATGTTCTTATATGGCGTGAGCACATTTCAAGGGACCCTCAGGACTCCCCCAGATATCCATAAGAATCTGAACAAAATCAGGATGATCAGGAAAAGAAGCGGATTGTGGCTTTTGATCACTCATGAGGGAACATTCTGCAGTGACAAGCTACTCAGACTGCAGCTTCAATTCCTGAAGAGATTCCAAGATTAAATCAACAAGGTGCACATGCTTGAAAAATCGGCACACTGTGGGATCATCCCCCAAATCTGGGGCTCAGCACAGCTCTGGATCCTGGAGATCCGCCATGTTCACCACATCTGTCACTGCCACAGTACCTCCCAGCGAAAGCTGAGGTATAGAAAGAGTGACCAGTGCAACCGTGGGCACAGACGGTTTACTTGCCGACATCCCTGAAGGCTTTGGTCCTGAAAGGCATGCGTCCCTGTAACGAGAGGGAAACAAGCAGAGATGTTTTAACAAAGAATGCCTCATAAAGCATATTCACAAATTCCGGGGAAAACCCATCCTCTGCGGTGGAAGCTGACCTCTGTGCATCAATTTTAGACTGTTTGGAGGATTTGCGAGGTTTTTCACCAGAACATGCTTGTGTTTCACTGAAACATCCCCAGGGTCGTCCGATACCATTTTCGTGAAGGTCAGGGCAGAAGGTGCTAGAAGACCCTCCTTGGAGGTTGACGGCATCAAATCCAGGCAAGCCTCGCACCCCTCAAGGGTCACAGTACACGTGGAACTCGGCTGCGCATCCAATAGCCATCCACCGCAAATAAAACATAACATAAGAACATAAGCAGTGCCTCCGCTAGGTCAGACCAGAGGTCCATCGTGCCCAGCAGTCCGCACACGCAGTGGCCCAACAGGTCCAAGACCTGTGCAGTAATCCTCTATCTATATCCCTCTATCCCCTTTTCCAGCAGGAAATTGTCCAATCCTTTCTTGAACCCCAGTACTGTACTCTGCCCTATTACGTCCTCTGGAAGCGCATTCCAGGTGTCCACCACACGTTGGGTAAAGAAGAACTTCCTAGCATTCGTTTTGAATCTGTCCCCTTTCAACTTTTCCGAGTGCCCTCTTGTTCTTTTATTATTCGAAAGTTTGAAGAATCTGTCCCTCTCTACTCTCTCTATGCCCTTCATGATCTTGTAAGTCTCTATCATATCCCCTCTAAGTCTCCTCTTCTCCAGGGAAAAGAGTCCCAGTTTTTCAAATCTCTCAGCGTATGAAAGGTTTTCTATCCCTTTTATCAGACGTGTCGCTCTTCTCTGAACCCTCTCGAGTAACGCCATATCTTTCTTAAGGTACGGCGACCAATATTGGACGCAGTACTCCAGATGCGGATGCACCATCGCCCGATACAACGGCAGGATAACTTCTTTCGTTCTGGTTGTAATACCCTTCTTGATTATGCCTAGCATTCTATTTGCCTTCTTAGTGGCCGCTGCGCACTGTGCCGTTGGCTTCATTGTCATGTCCACCATTACCCCCAAGTCCCTTTCTTGGGTGCTCTCCTTCAATAATATCCCTCCCATCATATAGCTGCATGAATCCATCGTATCCTGATCTGGAAAGGCCATCTATGAAGTTTTCTTGCAAAAAAGAAGCTTGGAAGTATGAAAAATATACTGAAATTCAAATTGGGAAAAATCCAATATGGCTACTGTGGGTGCCAATTTTGAAGAAAAATAGCCCAGGAAAACTACAGGAACCCTTAGAAAATGGCAATTTGGGGATTTTAAAAGTAGGGAGGGGTAGGGCATGCAGGGAAAACACCCAAAAATTGCAGACTGTCAGCCACTGTGACATGTGCTGAATGAGAGAAACTGCAGACAGAGTCGAGAACAGTTCACAGGGAGATCCTTTAGCTCAGGGAACTGGAAAACTGGATTTCAAGTCTTCTGACTGCCCAATGGCCTGACCACCATGGCCAGAGACCTCTGCCACCCTCAGACATGCCACACAGACGCCTGGCGGAGGAACACCGTCTGGCTCCGATCCCAGTCGCGCCTCCATGGAACCACTCAGCCTGCGCTTTACCCACTAGTGGACGAACCTGGGGTGAGCAAGCTCCCAAGGAAAAACGATCCCTGAGCCCCGGTTTGATGTGCAGGCTGTCTAGGGAGGCTTACTGAGAAGCAGGGAACCCCCAGAAGCAGACTTTTTTCCAAAAGTCTGTGATCTCCCGCAGTCAAGGATGTCCCCACAGGGATCTCCACAGCATGAGGATGAAAACCGCAAGCGCAAAACACTATAACTGCGCGAAAGAAGACACGAGCAGAAAAGATAGACTCCTACAGCCTGGCTTGTAGAAAGGAAGACTGAGGAGCTGGGATACTTGCACAGTGATTGGGGGTGGGGTTTAAGTTTCTGCAATTCTGAGGCTTCCTACAAAGTCCTGGCGGGTAGAGGGAAATAATCCACTGGTCCTGGAATAAAGTGGGATTGTATAAGAAACTTAAATTACAGAATTACAAAGACTGCTATGTCAGTTTGCCCAGTAAGAGGGTACTCTAAACACACAATTTCAAGAATAATTTGTCCTATTCAGGAAAAAGAATTGCAAAGACTCTATGTTTTCCAAAGTAAATAAACTTTCGGACTGTCGTTTTGCTTTTGGTAATGCCTAAACATGCAGCACACTCTGGAGAAAGAGAGACAAAAATCAGAGAGATACAGCAATCATTCAAATATTCTAAACATTAAATACACAGCAAACCTTTTTTGGTGGAAAGATACCTTGCCAGAAGACAGTAACATCCTCAGTAATGCATATACTCAGTCCAAACGATGGTCATGCAATGGAAAAAAAAATATATATACACACACAGACATAGTTTTCAAGTTATGATGCGGAGGAACTAAAAAAAAAAAAAAAAAATCCTGGTAAACCTGGTAGATGTACTGAGCCAAATCAGAAGAGTTACAAATTACCTGGGCTAGATGATATACAGCCCAGGATACTAGAATAACTCAAACATGAAATTGCTGATCTGCTGTTAGTGAACTGTAACCTGTTGCCAGTAGTAGTATGAATAGTGCCCAATGTATCACAGATTTTCCAGGGATGATCTGGGAAATTAAAGACTTATAAATCTAACTTCAGTGCTGGGCAAAATAGTGAAAACCATTATAATGAATAAAATTACAAACACCTAGACAAATGTGGTTTATTGGGACAGAGTCAGCATGGGTTCAGTCAGGGAAATCTTGCCTCAGCAATCTGCTTCATTTCTTTGAAGGTATGAATAAGTATGTGGATAAAGATGAGTTGGTTGATGTAGTGTATCTAGATTATCAGAAAGCTTTTGAAAAAAGTTCCTCATCAGAGAATCCCGAGAAATTTAAAATGTCATGGGATAGAAGGCAATGTTCAATTGTAGATTAGAAATTGATTATTGGACAGAAAACATAAGGTAGGATTAAATCAGTGGTCTCAAACTCAAACCCTTTGCGGGGCCACATTTTGGATTTGTAGGTACTTGGAGGGCCGCAGAAAAAAATAGTTAATGTCTTATTAAAGAAATGTCAATTTTGCATGAGGTAAAACTCTTTATAGTTTATAAAACTTTCCTTTAACAGTTAAAAGGAAAGATATATAAACTATATAGAGTTTTACCTCTTGCAAAATTGTCATTTCTTTAATAAGACATTAACTATTTTTTCTGCGGCCCTCCAAGTACACTATTTTTTTCTGCAGCACTCACATTTAAAGTTCAATATCTTTTCCTTCTCAAAACTGGCACATTTCAATCACTAAATTAAAAATAAAATCATTTTCCTACCTTTGTTTGGTAATTTCATCAGTCTCTGGTTGCACTTTATTCTTCTGACTGTGCATCTAATACTTCTTCCCTTCTTTCAGCCTCCTGTATGCTTCCTCTCCTCCAGACCTCATTCCCTCCCCCAACTTTTTCTTTCTTTCTCTGTCTGTCTTTCTCTGATTCCGTGCCCCATTTTTTGCTTTGTTTCTGGTTCCCTGTCAACCCTCCTTCTTTCTTCCTTCCTCCGTGCCCCATTTTTTGCTTTTTTTTCTGGCTCCCTGTCCCCACCCCACCTTCTTTCTTTCTTTCTTCCTTCCTTCCTGCCCTCCCCCATGCCACCGCCGCCGCAGAATAGGCTGCTGCTGCCGCTATCAGGAACATGCCAGCTCCCTGCTTCTCTTCTGCACGGGGCCAACCAACTCTCGCTGCCCGATGTCAATTCTAACATCGGAAAGGACGTTCCGGGCAGCCAGGCAGCGATTGGCTAGCCAGAACGTCCTCTCGACGTCAGAATTGATGTCGAGCCGCCAGAGTTGGTCAGCCCTGCAGGGAAGAGAACAGTGGACCGCCCCCCCCCCCCTTGGTAAGCCACTGGAGCAGCAACGTGTCTGGCGGCTCGTTTGTTCAAAGCCGTGGGTGGTGGCTCCTTGCGAGATCCGCGCCTGCGTCTTTAGCCTCTCTGATGTTGTGACATCAGAGAGGCTTCCGATGCAGGAGTGGATAGCGCAAGGAGCCGCCAACCCGCGGCTTTGAGCGAACGAGCCGGCTGCTGCTCCAAAAGGAAGAAAATGATGGCCTCCAGACCACGGGCCGCAAATAAAACCTGGAGAGCCACATGCGGCCTGTGGGCCGCGTGTTTGAGACCGCTGGGTTAAATAGTCCCATTTTTCTCAATGGAGGGAAAGTTAATAGTAGAATGCCACAAAGTTCTTTACTGGGACTGGTGCTATTTAACATATTTATAAATGATCTGGAAATTAGAATAACGACTCGGGTAATTAAATTTGCAGATGACAAAACTAATCTGATATAATCTAATCTTTCATTTTATATAATAATAATAGTTTTATTTATATCCCGTCATACCTTTTCAGTTCAAGATGGTATACAGTAAAGTAGAAATACAGTGTGAATACCGCAGGTGAAGAGAACAGGAAGATTACAGCATTGGTTTAATGGGAGAGGGTGAGAAGTCGGTGGGTTGCGCAGGTAGGAGGAGATGCTTGTTGGGATTTAAGGTAGGATGGATGGTGTTTTGAAGGATCAGATAAACTTGTCGAATAAGTGGGTTTTCAGAGATTTTCTGAAGGATTGGTATGATGGAGAATTCAGGAGAAGGGCGCTTAGGGTGTTGTTCCAGATGCCTGCCTGAAAGGATAGTGTCCTATCAAGTAATTTTTTGAATCAACAACCCTTAGGAGTGGGGAATGAGAATATAAGTGTTTTGAGGGAGGGGCAGGGATTGTCCTGTAGAACAAAGTGTTTCATGAGGTAGGTGGGCGAGGTGCCGAATAGTGTCTAGTAGCGGAGGCTGCCGAATTTGAAGATAATTCTGGCTTTGATTGGTAGCCAGTGCAGTTTTTGAAGTATGGGGAGATGTGGTCGGATTTTTTCAGGCTGAAGATCAGTCTTACTGCCGTGTTTTGGATCGCTCTTAGTCTCTTAATGTTTTTTTTTTGTGGGACCTAGGTAGATTATGTTGCAGTAGTCCAGTGAGCTTAGAATTAAGAGATTGAACTAGCAGCCTAAACGCAGCAAAGTCAAAATAAGGTTTTAGAGTGCATAATTTCCATAGTAGACAAAAGCATTTATTGATTAAGATGTTAGTATGGGCATCAAGGTTGAGTTGTTGGTTGATGGCAACACCTAGGATTTTAGGGTAGGGTCGATGGCAACACCTAGGATTGTAGGGTTGATTGGGAAGTTACTTCCATTTAGATTGATTGAAGAGTCGATGGTTTTGTTTGACGGGGTTGCCATGAAGTTTTTTGTCCATTGGTGATACCTGGTTGATGACTGAAGAGATGAAGGTTCTGGTTTCGGTCGATAGGGTGGAGATGGGGATGATGACTGTGCTGTCGTCTGCATATATGTAAGTTTTGATGTTCAGCTTTGATAGTGTTTGGCCTAGAGAGGACATATATATATAGGTTAGAAAGGGTGGAACCTTGTCGGATGCCACAGGGGTTGACCCATGATTGTGAATAGGATTGGTCACTGATGACTTGGTAGAATCGATTTTTCAGGAAGCCCTCGAACCAGTTTAGAACTTTGCCCATGATTCCGATACCATCCAGACAGTTAAGTAGAATTTCGTGGTCCACCAAGTCAAAGGCACTGCTCAGGTCAAATTGGAGTATTAGTGTTTGGTTCCCTGCACTAAGTATGCGAGAGATGTGATCCATGATGGAGGCAAGTGCGGTTTCAGTGCTATGGTGTTTGTGGAATCCCGATTGGTATTTGTGTAATGTAGAAAATTTGTCCAGATAATTTATTGGGGCAGTGTTGATCAGTCCTTCCATCAGTTTGGTGAAGAAGGGGATGTCGGCTACTGGTCTGTAGTTGGAGGTTGAAGATACAGGATCCTTGTGCAAAAAAATGGGCTTGATATGGTTTATATTAAGACTTCACACAGTATATTAATTTAAAAATTTGTATGAATTAAACTATAAAAAAAACTAATCCGAAAGAGCAGAAAACAAGAGGGTCTTTAATCTTTTCAAAAGATTTGATATGTAGTGCATGACCACAGACTGATGGGTAATTCATTCCATTCACAGAGTACTAAATAGAAAAGAGAAAGAATGGAAGACTTGATTCTCTAACTGAACACCTATAAATGATGGAAAAGTTTCCACGTTTCCAAGTTTATTCAATATTTGATTAATCGCTTATTCAACATTCTAAGCGATGTACATAGTATAATAATAACAAAAGTTAATAGGGGGAGACTGACAATTTCATATAAAAAACGAAAACAAAATACTTGAGACGAACATGGAATGTAAAGGGGAAGGAGAAGGGAAAGAAATACAATTTTAAAAAGGATAAAGAAAACATTTATGGTAAACGACATTAGGAAAGGAAGACAAATGGAGGCTAAAAAAAGACAGCTTATAAGCAGTAGAAAATCTAGGGTCACTTTGTCATGGCAGACTTAAAGGCAATTGTACAACCGAATCACCTAATTGTCCATAAAATATTTTAAAAACTAGACATGCACATTTGAACTTGACTCTTGATTGAATAGGAAGCCAATGTAGTGATCTCAAGTGAGGTGTGGCACATTGAAATTTATTTTTGTTAAAAATCAGCCAAGCTGCAATATTCTGTATCAGTTATAGACATTTTAAATTACCTTAACTAATACCACAATAAACTGAATTACAATAGTCCCGTTGAACTAATACAGTCGACTGAACAATCGTGGCAAAATGATGTTGATAAAATAGGACTCATACTGACTTCAGGTGACATAAGCTTAGAAAACATTTTCTAACAAGATTATTTATCTGTTGACAAAACATAATGTAGCATCTAATGTAATACCCAGTATTCAAGGTTGTTAAAACTCAAACAAACTGAAAAACTGCAGGAAAACCTTAGGAAATTGAAAGTCTGGGCATCCAAATGTCAGATGAAATTGAATAAGTACAAATAAAAAATGATGCACAAGAATAATCCAAATCATAGTTACCCAATACTAGGTTCTATCTTAAGAGTCAGCAACCAAGAAAAAGGTCTGGGTGTCATTGTAGATACTACACTGAAATCTGCCCAGTGCATGGCGGGAGCCAAACAAGCAAACAGGATGGTACAAAGACCAAGAATGTAATGCCTCTGTATCGTTCCATGGTGCAACCTTATTTTGAGTACTACATTAAGTTCTGGTCACCTTATCTCAAAAAAGATAGCGGAATTAGTTAGAAAAGGTTAAAAAAAGAAAAACCAAAATGATATAACAGCGATGAACTCCTCTCGTATGATGAAATGCTAAAGAGGTTAGGGCTCCTCAGCTTGGAAAAGAGACAGCTGATGGAAGAATGGGTTTATACCTTTGATAATCTTCTTCTTTCTTTTAGTCCCTATAGAATTCCATACACTAGGTGTTCAATCCCAACCCACAATCCCGGAGTTGCAGAAATCTAAACTCTTTTCTGAACACATGTTCCACGACAAGAGGGTATGGTGGAAAATCCCCAGCAACACAAACAAAGTCTGAACTGGTCTGCTCTGCAAAACATGAAATAAGCAATAAACAGGCACAAAGGCAATCTAGCAAAACATTGAAGAATGTAAAACTAACTTGCTGTGTGCAATGAGCATCCACATGAGACAGCCTTCAGGAGAGCATACTCACAGAACTGGGACAAAAGAGGGAAGACTCAGGTGAGAACACACACACATACACACACAAACAAAAGGCAGAAGCAGAAGGCGGAAAAAGGCAGGCTCAAGAGAGAGCACACACACATACACAGGCAAAAGGAACTGGCAGGCACGGAGGGCTAGGAAGAGGCAGACAAAGCACACACATAAGTGAAAGGAAGCAGAAGACGAAGAAGGTATGAAGGAGCCAGGAACAGGAGTGAGCGCACAAGCAAAAGGTACAGGGACTTCTCGAAGGCGGACAAGAATGGAAGCTGAAGGAACCCAGAGGATGAGCTTCCCAGTGTACTGCACGGACTGCCACATGTACGACTACCTCCTCTCGGGGAGGCAGCTGTATGTGTGCGGATGATGTCAGGAACTGAAAAGCTTGAAGAGCGAAGTCAGTCTGAAGCACAGAATCTGGGAACTGGAGGGACTCTACATCCCAGAAGACCCGTTCCAGACAGCCGAAGACCCTATCAGAGAGAGGCACATCGAGGAACATGTTAGGGAGCTCGAGAAGTTCATTGAGGATGCCTACAGGAGAGTGGAAGGACAAGAACAGCGCAGGAACAAGGAAGATGCACTAAACGAAGAACAAGAACCATCTGACACCAAGGCAGAAGGAACCCATGGAGTAAACTCACAGGAAGAAGAGGCAAGATCCTACCTGCGCCTAGAGGGAGAAGAAACGAAGCACACCATGGACACGGACTTGCGACCGCAGCGGAAGCTGAAAAGAGGGAAATCTGCAATCCTGGTAGGAGACTCAATCCTAAGGCAGGTGGACAGTCACATAGCAGGAGGAAGAGAGGATCGGCTGGTGACCTGTCTCCCAGGAGTAAGAACTAAGAACATCACCTACAGAATTGAAAGGATCCTGGATGGAGCAGAGACGGAAGAGACGACAGTGATAATCCACGTCGGGACGAATGATGTCACCAGGAGAGACTACAGCAGGAATGCACTTACCGAGCAGTTCAAGATCTTAGGAAGGAAGCTGAAGATAAGGACTCAGAGGATAGCATTCTCAGAGATCATGCCAGTACCGAAGGCAGATGTGAAGAGACAGACGGAACTACAATCAATAAATGCATGGTTGAGGAAATGGTGTGAGGAGGAGGGTTTTCACTTCGTGAGAAACTGGACAATGTTCTGGGGAAAGAACAAGCTCTTCAGGAGAGATGGACTACACCTGAGCACAGCGGGAACTAGACTACTAGCAAACAACGTCAGGAGAAAAATAGAGCAAGCTTTAAACTAAGAAGAAGGGGAAAGCTGACAGCCAACAGTCGACCAGGTGTCGATGTTTCGGAAAACAGTATCCCAAGAAGATACTGAGTGGGGAAAGTGCTGGGAAGACACAAATGGCACAAAACAGGAGCTGAAAAACCAAGGGAGACAGACGAAACAGGAGGACCACAGGAGAAGTGTACTACAAGGGGAAGACAAAATGGAGCAAGATGAAAGGAAGGAACAAAAGGTGGAAAATAAGAACGTATCACAAGGGGATGACAAGAGAGACAATACCCAGGAGTCTATAGGACAGGAAGGGGACAGAAGGAAAAATGAAACGCAAGGGAAATTCACAAGGAGAAAAAAATACCAAGACTTAAACTGCATGTACACTAATGCATGAAGCCTAAAGAACAAAATGGGGGAACTAGGTCATGGCCAAAGATGATAACCTGGACATCATAGCGATCACAGAAACATGGTGGAACGAGGAAAACAAATGGGACATAGTACTGCCAGGGTACAAGCTCTACCGAAGAGACAGGACACATAAGAAGGGAGGAGGAATTGCACTTTACATAAAGGACACCATCCACTCGACCAGAGTGGATGCAGCAGAGACAACTGACCACCTGGAATCACTATGGGTTAAAATACCGAGAGGAAAGGGAGCCGAGATAAAGATGGGACTGTACTACCGCCCACCTGGGCAAACTGAAGCAAAGGATACAGAACTGGGAGCAGAGTTGAGGTGAGAATGCAAAAACGCAAACACCATAGTTATGGGAGACTTCAACTATCCCGGGATAGACTGGAGTCTTGGAGTTTCAAAATGTACAAAGGAAACGGAGTTCCTGGAGACCATACGGGACTGCTTCTTGGAACAGCTTGTCAAGGAACCAACAAGAGAGACAGTTATTCTGGATTTAATCCTCAACGGGCTGAAAGGACCTGCCAAGGGAGTGGAAGTAGTAGGGCCTTTAGGGAACAGCAATCACAACATGATCCAGTTCAAAGTGGAAATAGGAATGCCAAGGGGAAGGAAAACTATTGCAACAATGTTTAACTTCAGGAAAGGGAACTATGAGGCCATGAGACAAATGGTGAAGAATAAGCTCAGAAACAGCTCCAGGAAAGCACAGACAATGGAGCAAGCCTGGACCTTATTCAGAGACACGGTAAACGAAGCGCAAAACCTGCATATAACCAGATTTAGAAAAGGATCCAAAAAGAATCAGGCAATAGACCCGGCATGGATAACCAATGAAGTTAAGAACGTGATAGGAGTCAAGAAAAAATCATTCCGGAAGTGGAAAAAGGATAAAACCGAGGAAAATTGGAAAGAGCTCAGGAAGCATCAAAAAGACTGTCACCGCATTGTCAGAAAAGCAAAAAAAGAGTATGAAGAGAGACTTGCCAGGGAGGCACGGAATTTTAAATCATTCTTCCATTATGTGAAAGGAAAACAGCCGGCAAGGGAAGAGGTGGGACCTCTGGATGAGGGAGACAGAAAGGGAGTGGTGAAGGAGGAAGAGGAGGCGGCAAACAGACTAAACGCGTTCTTCTCATCAGTCTTCACGAAAGAGGACACATCCAATGTGCCGGAACCGGAAAAAATCTTCAAGGAGGATCAAGGGGGAAGTATCATGCATGGAAGTAAGCCTCAAAGACGTACTCAAACAGATAGATAGATTAAAGGCTGACAAATCTCCGGAGCTTTGACGGAACCCACCCGAGAGTACTGAAAGAGCTCAGAGACAAAACAGTGGAGTTACTGCAGCAGATTTGCAACCTAACCTTGAAAGCAGGGGTAATCTTGGAAGACAGCGAATGTTACACCTATCTTCAAAAAAGGATTGAGAGGCGACCCGGGGAACTACAGACCGGTGAGCTTAACCTCAGTTCCGGGGAAAATGGCCGAATCCTTGATCAAGGACAGTATTAATGAGCACACAGAAAAAAACAACCTGATGAGAACAAGTCAACATGGGTTTTGTAAAGGAAGATCGTGCCAAACGAACCTACTGCACTTCTTTGAGGGGATAAGCGAACAATTGGACAAAGGCGACCCCATAGACATCGTATATCTGGACTTCCAAAAAGCATTCGACAAGGTACCCCAGGAGCGCCTAAGGAAACTGGAACTACGGGTTGGAAGGGGACGTGCATAGATGGATCAAAAATTGGCTGGCAGACAGGAAACAGAGGGAGGGAGTAAAGGGACATTTCTCTGACTGGAAAGGGGTCACGAGTGGCGTCCCGCAGCAGTCAGTGCTGGGACCGCTGCTGTTCAATATATTCATAAATGACCTGGAAGCAGGGACAAAGTGCGAAGTCATAAAATTTGTGGATGACACAAAACTCTCCAGTAGGGTCAGGACTGTCGAGGAATGCAAAGAACTACAAAGAGACCTGAACAAACTGAGTGAGTGGGCAAACAGATGGCAGAAAAGCTTCAATGTAGAGAAATGCAAAGTTTTGCACATAGGGAAAGGAAACCCGATGTATAACTACACGATGAGGGGGATGGTACTGGGGGAAGGCAACCTAGAAAAGGACTTGGGGGTTTTGGTGGATAAAACACTGAAGCCGGCAGCACAATGCGCAGCGGTCTCGAAGAAAGCGAACAGAATGTTGGGCATTATGAAAAAAGGTATCACGACCAGAACAAAGGATGTTATCTTGCCACTGTATCGGGCAATGGTGCGCCCGCAACTGGAGTACTGCGTTCAATACTGGTCGCCGTACTTTAAGAAAGATATGGCGATACTCAAGAGGGTCCAGAGAAGAGCAACAAGGATGATAAAGGGTATGGAAAACCTTTCATATGCGGAAAGGCTAGAGAAGCTAGGGCTCTTTTCCCTGGAAAAGCGGAGACTTAGAGGGGACATGATAGAAACTTATAAGATCTTGAAGGGGATAGAGAAGGTGGAGAGACTAGCGGGGGCAACAAAAACAAGAGGGGGGCAACAAAAACTAGCGGGGCCAACAAAAACAAGAGGGCATTCAAAAAAACTTAAAGGTGACAGTTTCAGAACAAACGCTAGGAAGTTCTTCACTCAAAGGATGGTGGATGCCTGGAATGCGCTTCCAGATGAGGTGATAGGAGAGAGTACGATTTTGGGTTTCAAAAAGGGATTGGATGATTTCCTGAAGGAAAAAGGGATTGAAGGGAATAGTTAGATGGTTTCTATACAGGATATTAAGTAATTAGGAAATAAAATGTTTTAGGTAAAGATCACATACAGGTCATGGACCTGGGGGGCCGCCGCGGGTGCGGACTAGAGAGTTGCGCAGGGACAGAAATCCCACCCATCCCCGCCAAAGTCCCACCCGTCCCCACCCGTCCCCGTGAGGAATCCCTCCATCCCCACCCGTCCCCGCGAGGAATCCCCTCCGTCCCCACCCATCCCCGTGAGGAATCCCCTCCGTCCCCGCCCGTTCCTATAAACTTCAGAAATAGTTATTTCATTTAATTATGCTACTGAATTAAAGGCTCTGGTAGAAACCCATTTACAAATAAGCAAAAAGACTTTATTAATTTGGAAATATTAATTGTGAAGAATACATACTTTGTAAACGGGTTTCTACCAGAGCCTCTAATGTTTATAAATTTTTATCAACACAACTAATATACTACTTTATCTGAAAGCAAAAAAAAAAAGAAATAGAATTCTTTTCCTACCTTTGTTGCCTGGTTTCTACTTTCCTCATGTTCTCATTCAATTCCTTCCATCCACTGTCTCTCTTCCTTCTGCATCTTCCATTTGCTCTGTTACTGTGCCTCTCCCTTTCTTCCCCCTTCCAAATTGGTCTGGCACCCATCTTCTTCCCTCCACTCCCCCCATAGTCTGGCATCTGTCTTCTTCCCTGCCAGCGTCTTCTCCCTACTCTCTCTTCCCCATTTGCTTTCAGCGTCCTTCTCCCCCCCCCCATCTTCCCCATGTCCTGTCAGCGCCCTTCTCCCCCCTCTGTCTTCCACATGTGCTTTCAGTGTCCTTCTCCCCCCTCTGCTTCCCCATGTCCTTTCAGCGTCTTTCTCCCTCTCTGTCTTCCCCATGGCCTTTCAGCGTCCTTCTCCACCACCACCCCCCGTCTTCTCCATGTCCTTTCAGCGTCCTTCTCCACCCCTTTTTCTTCCCCATGTGCTTTCAGCATCCTTCTCTCCCCTCTGTCTTCCACAAGTGCTTTCAGAGTCCTCCCCCCTGCCCTTCCCATGGCCTTTCAGCATCCTTCTCCACCCCTTTGTCTTCTCTAGTGCTTTCAGCGTCCTTCTCCCCCCTCCTTCTCACCCGCCCTGGGTGCAGCACAGCCGGCCAGGTCCCCTTACTTTTGTGGCGCTTCCCTGACCGACCGACCGACAACAGCCCCGGTCCGACAAACCTCCCTGCCCTTAACCACGAATCTAAATTACCTTCTTACAGCAGCTGTAAGAAGGTAATTTAGATTCGCGGCTACAGGACAGGGAGGATTGTTGGACCGGGGCTGTTGTCGGTCGGTCGGTCAGGGAAGCGCCACAAAAGTAAGGGGACCTGGCCGGCTGTGCTGCACCCGGGGCGGACCGCCCCCCTCCCTTGGTAGCCACTCGAACCGCAAGGCTACACTCCTTCTCCTTACCTGCCCTGCCTGCAGCACAGAGCCGAACGGAAGTCTTCCCGACGTCAGCACTGACGTCGGAGGGAGGGAGGGCTTTGTTTAAGCCCTCCCTCCCCTACGACATCTGCGCTGACGTCGGGAAGACTTCCGTTCGGCTCTGTGCTGCAAGCAGAGCAGGTAGGGAGAAGAAGAGCCGCGCAACTGAGTACATCCAGCCCTGCAGGAACCCAACGACCCTCGGAGGCATTCCCACGGGATCCCCGCAACCCTAGGGGGCGTCCCCACGGGATTCCCGCGACCCTAGGGGGCGTCCCCATGGGATCCCCCTGACACGAAGGGGGAACCCGCGGGTCCCGCGGGATTCCCGTCGTCCCCGTTCCCGTGCAGCCCTCTAGTGCGGACTGCTGGGCGAGATGGACCCATGGTCTGACTCAGCAGAGGCGACACTTATGTTCTTAAGATGGTAAACACCCGGAGGCAGCAGAGGAAAACGCTGCATCGCTCTTGACCGGGGCCACTTCATGGGGCCGCAGATTGGACACCCTTGGTCTAGACTGTCAGATCCAGATGAGAAGCATCTTTCAGTGGTTCGAATGGGGCCTCTCCAAGGCCTTGCAGAATAATGTTAAGATTCCACGGAGGAAAAGGAAGATGCAAAGGAAGCCGCAAACGAAGTGCCCCTCTCATAAATCTGGACACAGCTGGATGAGCAGTAAGCAAACCAGCGTATCTGCGTGTTCTAAAACATGAAAGGCCTGCAAACTGAACTTTAAGGGAGGCCACTAATAAAATAGCAGAAAAATCAAGACCACTGAAATGGGAGGCTTCTCAAGCTCCACATGATCCTAAGCACACCACTGTTGGAAAGCCTTCCAGGCTGTGGTATAAAATGCCATAGTAGAGGGTGTCATCGAGTGCAAAAGAGTCGAAATAACTACATCTGAAAAACCGCACTTCATCAAAGCTGAGCGCTCCAAAGCGCCATGGGTCTCCATGGGCCCTTGATGACCTGCGTCTACACCCCTGATGGATGGATCTCAAAGACACCGCCTAATACACCAAATGGAATCTCACTAAAACTCGCATGCTACCGCAAATATAACCATAACTAGTATCACATTTTCCAACATCAATGATGCACCTACCTGCTAAGAAAGCTATTTTACCTCCATGTTATATCTACACTGAAAACGCTGCGACTTAATCCACCCTATGTCCACTAAGTCTGTATTTTTAAGTCTGTATGTTATGTCTACACTGTAAATGCTATAATCTAAACTCCCTTTGTCTATATTGTAAATGCTGTAAAGTCTATATTTCTCACTAAAGTTTATCCTACCCACACTATGAATGTACTCTTGTAACCTGTTCTGGGCTCCTTTTGGGAGGACGGGCTAAATAAATGACTACATAAATAAATTAAATAAAATAAAATAAGGTATTGATGAAGAGGGTGCCAGAGTTTCTCATCCAACATACCATGGGAGATGAGGCCAGTCTGAAGCTACTAGAATTACCAAGCCGGGATGCCGTTGCTATCCGGCAGAGGACCTGACCGACCAGAGGCCACTGACCACTGGGTGATTCTGACCATGGACACGAGTGAGCTTGTGAGCCGGCCAGGGCTGAACCAAGGCATCCAGCTATAGCTTCCTCGCTCTTTGTCGACTGAAAAAGTGCCTGGCCTTCGAGGTCACTGCTAAAACCAAGAAGTCCATCTGGGACTGACCCCAGCACTGCAGCACTATACGATCATACAGAACACCTCCTGCATGAGAGACCATACTCATGGGTTCAGGATCTGTTGGCTGAGGAAGTCTGCCTGAATATTGTTGACTCTGATCACAGGGGCTGCTGAAAGAGACAGAAGATGAGCTTCTGTCCAACGGAAACGCATGTGAGCCTTCCAGCCCGTTGCTCCTTTCAGGAGGAGCTGGAGAGTGAGTAGTGCCAGCCAAATTGCCCGAAGCTCCATATGACTGATCGAACAAAGCTTGTGATGAGGAAGACACTGCCCCTGAATAGAGTGGTCCCCACAGTGATCAACCCAACCCAACCGGCTGGAATCCATCATAAGTCATCCACTCAGAAATCCAAAGAAGCAAGCCCTGGCAGAGAGCCTCCACTTGAAGCCACCAGCCCAAGCTGCTGCAAGCTGGCACTGCCCCACTATTGTTTAACATTTTTCTATCACCCCTATTAAGTCTATGTCAATCGATAGGCTTTACTACTTTTACATATGCTGATGACATTCAACTTTCACATCCCCTAAATCCAGAAAATACAGAGGAAATACTTGAGATCAATAAAAAACTTGAGACAATCAAAGACTGGCTTAATTCCAACATGGTAGCTCTAAATATACAAAAAACAAAAGCTTTACTTTTCCCATGGAAACAGGGAATAAGCTTGAGTTTTCCTTCCATTCTTGATAACAATCATCTGGATTTAGTAACATCTTTAAAAATACTGGGTGCCATTATTGACGATAAATTCTCCTATCATGAATACATAAGTAATACCGTCAAATTTTGCTTCTATAGATTATGCATGATTCGCTCGACCTCTAAGTTTCTCGAGCCAAAATCATTAAAACATTCTAATCCATTCCCTAATTATCGCTAAACTTGATTACTGCAATTCATTATTAATAAACATCACACAAAAAGAAAAGAAGTGCCTTCAAATAATACAGAACACAGCCGTCAAACCCATTCATAATGGTAAAAAATACGATCATGTTACTCCTTTTTCTGATCAACTCAAACAGTGGCTTCCAATCAATCACCGTATCACCTTTAAAACATTACTCTTAGTATTTAAAACCCTTTCCACCAATAAAACACAATTTATTAACAGAATGCTTATTCCTTATAATACACCACGTTCTCTTCGGACTACTAACCAAAAACTCATAGTAGTCCCCTCCTTGAAAGTTATTGGAACTTGATGACATGATGTTTTTGGTGATGGCCCCACAACTTTGGAACACTTTGCCTCAATATATAAGAGAGGAAAATGATATTAGCTGTTTTAAAAATAACTTTAAAAGTTTTCTTTTTAAAGATGCTTTTAATCTTTAAATTATACTTAAATCTTAAAGTAGTTACCCTCCAGGTTTTATACTACTCCCTCCCTAATGTTTTTTTCCATCTATGGTTCTTTTTTCTATTTTAAAACACTGAATTGTAACTTTATTCCTCCATCCCTTGTGTATCGATTAGTTTGTAAGTCTGTCAGTCAAACCATCATTTTAAATTTTGAATAGTATGTCTAAATGTATGTTTACCTTTTTTATTGTAACTCGCTTAGCAAATTTGAATAAGCGATTCATCAAATCAAAATAAAACTTGAAACTTGAAACCGAGACCACTAAGAGGGGGGACTCTTGGTAAAGGGCGCATGGGTGCTGCCATAGACCCCAGAACCTGCAGGTAATGCCAGGATGATCCAGGAGATTTCTGATTTGCTGTTGAAGTTTGTGTCTGCGTGCCTTGGGAAGAAACACACGACTGGAGACAAAAAAAAGGCCCACATACTCCAACGTTCAGCGGCTCTTCTTGAACTTGCCAATGCCTGCAGCAGAAACACTACCGTCTATATCACACTATCACACTTCTGGAGGCCGGATCAATCAGTTGTCCAAGGAAGGATGAACTTGGACAGCCTGCAGGCAGAAAAAGCTGCCACAACTACCATCAGCTTGGCGAAATTGCGGGACGCCACTGCAAGGCCAAAAGGCAGAGATGCAAACTGGAAATGCTGTTGCAGAACCTGGAAAATGCAGAAACCGGCTATGCTCCGGGTAGATTGAAATATGGAAGTATTTTGTGAGATTCAAGGATGCCAGACACTCTCCTGGAGAGTCAAAAGCTAGCACCTTGCGCTCTGTTTCCCCATGGAAAAAAGGAATCTGCAAGAAGCGACTGACTGATTTTAGATCCAGAATGGGTCTCCAATCCTCTGAGCCTTTCTGTGGCACGATGAAGCATTTGGAGTATCTGCATAAGCCCAATTCATGTTCTGGAACAGGTTCCAGCATCCTGATGTCTAAGAGGCATTGCAGAATATCGTTGACCCTGGACTCCATTCCAGTTGGCTTGCCAGAGTCCACAAACAACTCTGGAGGCGGGCAAAGGAGGACTTACTTGTGCCCCCTCCCAAAAGAATGGCCAGCATCTATTGATCCGATGAAAGTCGAGTCTACTCCGGATAAAACTGAGAAGTCGGCTTCTGATATGAGGAAGCCACACCCGACCCCTGGTGTCATCAGGGCTTTTTAGGCGTAGCCACTGCACAGGAACTGAGGACACCTGGAATTGAAACTGTTGTAATGGGGGCGTAGCACTGGGAATGTATCTGGGAGGAAGAACTTGTGGATCCCTGACAACACCTGCAGGAGGAATGAAGAGTACTATACTCCCCTCCTGACAACCTGCGAAACTTGTTCACAGATAGACTTAGGACAGCGCTTGGCAACACCTGTGTAGAAGCCATCCAGACCTGTACCAACAAGAAGCTGGTCCTTGAAAGGAAGGTCGCTTAAGGTAGCCCTTGAGGTAGCATCCCCAGCCCAAAGATGGATCCAAAGAGTCCGGCGAACAGACAATGCACAAGCAGAAAATGTACTAATAACTCGAATGAGATCATAAAGTGCGGCACATAATCCACACCAACCATCACCAGTGGAGGACAGGCATGCATCTTCACAATCACAAAGGACACATTCCGCGGGCTGGAATGACAGGCACACACCATAAAGGAAGCCGCTTTGATACCTAAAGATGCCACTAGAAAAAGATGCCCTGCGCCCCTGAGAGTCCTTAAACCTCACTCCCCCATCACTAGGGAGGCCTGCGTACTAGATATGCTGCGCCAGGACAAAATTTACCTCAGGCTGTACAAAATCCTGCTGAAAATCAGGATCCAGAGGACAAAGCTTAAACATTGCAGCAGAAGGTCGGAAAGAGCTTTCTGGAATATCACATTGTCCTGAAACCAGACCAGCTGTGGATGGAATGGAAAAAAGGCATAGGAGAATGGTCCATGACTGAGGCTTTAGTGGAAGGTGGAAAATCCAAATGGAGCTCTCTCAGAACATCAGCAGTAAAAAGGCGAATAAAATGCCTGCTTAAAAATATGTGAAGAAGGGTCATCAGCCAAATCCGGATGCTCAGGGCGGCCGAGATGACAGGTCCCAGCAAAGGTATCAGCTGGATGCAAAATAGAAGCAGCGTTATAATATCTGCATGGCAACTACTGCAACTGAGGTCTGCCACAGCAAGACGAGAGGGCTCAAACAGGAAGCTCCGCCACAGGCGCAAAAGACCGGTTGCATCAAACGAGCATGTCTGAAGAGTACATATTTCAGAGGAGCCGAATAAAATCTGGTAAAAAGACCCACCCCACAACCATGCAGGGCTCTGTTGAGGTATATGTGCCATACCAAAAGAGTCCCCAGTCTTGGAATGCAGGCATTTTGCACCAGACTCCAGGACGGCCTCTGGGCGAGATTTTTTTTCCAAAAGCATGGACCCAGGCTAGTTCCCCAGCCCAAGAGAACTCAGAGGTGGCGAAGTTCGAAGCTCCTACCCTCTCCCACAGTGCACTACGGTACAAGGTCACTAATCCAGCACCAATCCAGCACAATCAATGTCCACATTCAACAGATTATGGGCTAGGGAATCCATCTCAAATTATTTTTAATCAAATCGAGGGGTTTTGAGACAGAAATAAAACTTCGAAAAAAAAAAGATAATTTAAAATCCAAGATGGCAGCCGCCAGCGAATTTGCACCAAAAACAGCAAAATATACAAAACCCGAAAATAAAAAATAGCAATTTGGGATCTGGGGAGGTGGGGGACCTGAACCCTACCCTCAGAAACTGTGAAAACGACTTTTAAAATGATCCAGAAGCCACCCTTGAAGTTCCCATAGGAAATAATAGAGGGTCCTCACAGTACTGTAGTGCCATGCCTGTCAGGAATTTTAAACAGGAGCTAAAAGGAGGAAAATTATTTTTCTGCCTCAGAAACTTCTTCAAATGACCAGAGTGGAAAATCTTCGGACTGCCAGCTGGCCAGACACTGACTACCAACTCCGCCCCTACTGATCCTCTCCATACAGTCGGGGGTGGTTTCACTCCAGACGCATACAGCCTGCACTTGAAACCCGTGACAAGGTCATGGGCAAGCTAACTCCCAGGGGAAGGGACCCCGAGTTTAGGAATGGTGGTACACAGCAGGCTGGCTCTACAGATCCACCAGAGTTTCTCTGTGAAGCAGCAATCCGGCAGTGCAGGACTGAGTCCTTTCCTCTGACAGAGGACTTCCGGAAGGGGGTCTCAAGGCACTGAAGCCACCGAAAAAATGAACTTTAAGTGAAAAAGAAGAAGAGCAACTGCAAAAGTCTTCTGCATGGATTGCTTGCAAAAATTTTAACTGGATATGTTTGCTAGCTCTCAGGCTAAGGGGGTGGAGCTTGTGCTCAGGAAAAAAAAGTTTGGATTTCTGCAACTCCCAGATTGCGGGTTAGGATTGAACACTTAGCATATGGAATCTGAAAGGGACATAAAAGAATGGGGAATATCATTGAGGTCTACAAAATCCTGAGTGGTGTAGAACAGGTAAAAGTGAATCAGTCTTTAAAAAGTACAAAGACTAGGGGACACTCAATGGAATAACATGGACATATTTTTAAAGCAAATAGTAGTTAAGTTCTGAAACTCATTGTCAGAGGATGTGGTAACAGCGGTTAGCGCAGCTGGGTTTAGAAAAAGGTTTGGACAAGTTGCTGGAGAAAAAGTCCTTTGAGACTAACAAAAGGGAAGCCACTGTTTGCCCTAGGATCTGTAATACAGAACATAGCTACTATTTTGGCTTTTGCCAGGTGCTTGTGACCTGGATTGGCCACTGTTGGATACAGGATACTGGGCTAGATGTATTGGTCTGGCCCAGTAGGGCTATTATTATGTTCTTAAAATACAAGTCAAAAGATAGAAAAAGAAATAATATTAAAGAGAAAGGAGAATGTGGAGAGGCAGAAAAGGAGTCCTGGGAGGGTAGGATGAAGGGAAGAAAAGAGGAGGAGGAAGCAAAATGGATAAGGGCAGAACTAGCACTGCTCACCTCCAAAAGAGACAAGAAAGTCAATCAAATGATAATTGAAATAACTCGGCTTTGCGATGGGGTTGAATTTTCTAAAAGATGGGAGTTCATAACTGAGGGCTAGATAGCTAAAGGTGTGAAGCCAGATTTTAGATGGTGGAAGAGTCAAGAGAGAAATCTCAAAAGGAATGTAGATAATAGCTGGGGCACAAGGGATAAGAAGATAAAATATAGGCAGGGCAGAAGAATGACAACTCAAAGACAAGTGTGGTAATTTTAAATTTGAAACTGCCTGACACTAGCACCCAAATTTCAGTGATGAGCAGGGGAGCAACATGGTTGAACCTACCTGTATGTGCATTGTGTGAAACGGGCAGGTAGGAAGGCCCTTGCGCATGCATGGTGGGGGCCTGACAAAGGCTTCTAATAACAGTAGAACACTAGGTAGCATCCACACGAGGGCTCCATAGAAGATATTACCCACATGTGAGAAGACTATGTCCTGCTCATCCTCTGAGAATTAGTGGTGCCCAATACTTTTCATGCCATAGCATACCTATATTCACTTCCTCATCCCTCACCCCATGCTATTTCCTGTTACAAACACTAACTCCAGCCCTCGGCCCTGGCCAATTCCCTAGCAGGGCAATATTTGCTAATGCTGCCTCCTCCTCCTCTACCAGCTTCAGGTCAGTGAGGATAAACCTGGAGGACAAAGCCAATGGGAAGGTAAAGATTTCCAAGCACACATTCTATAAAGGCATTTCAAGAGTTAAAAAAAATCTATTCCAGTTACACAAATACTCTCTTTTTCGGTTCACTATTCTCTTTTGCTTTTAATGTAGTCTTAATGCAAGAGAAAAATCATGATCACTTTCTTATATCCGGGCCATCAATCCTCAACTGCCTAGGACAATAGGAGGAAAAACTTCAGATCCCCATTTGCCGCCAGTTGTTAGACTTTGCCAGTGGTCCATCATGCTCAGCAGTCCTTTCACGCGGCGGCCCTCCAGTCATAGACCAGCGCCCTGAGACCAGCCCTACCTGCGCATGTTCTTGTTCAGCAGGAACTTGTCTAACTTTGTCTTGAATCCCCTGGTGTTTCCCTATGACAGATTCCAGAAGAGTGTTCCAGTTTTCCACCACTCTCTGGGTGAAGAAGAACTTCCTTATGTTCGTATGGAATCTATCCAGGCGTGATCCCAGAGGACTGGAAGATAGCCAATGTTACGCCCATCTTTAAAAAGGGATCAAGAGGTGACCCGGGCAACTACAGACCGGTGAGTCTGACCTCAGTTCCGGGTAAAATGGTGGAAGCACTTATAAAAGACAACATTGATGAACATTTTGAAAGAAACAAACTTCTGACAACCAGTCAACATGGTTTCAGCAAGGGGAGATCGTGCCTAACTAACTTATTGCACTTCTTCGAAGGAATTAACAAACAGATGGACAGAGGTGACCCCATAGACATCATATATCTAGACTTCCAAAAAGCCTTTGACAAAGTACCCCACGAACGCCTACTTCGAAAACTGAAGAACCATGGGGTGGAAGGAGATGTACATAGATGGATCAGAAACTGGTTAGCGGGTAGGAAACAGAGGGTGGGAGTGAAGGGCCACTACTCGGACTGGAGGAGGGTCACGAGTGGTGTCCCGCAGGGCTATGTGCTTGGGCCGTTGCTATTTAATATATTCATAAATGATCTAGAAACAGGGACGAAGTGTGAGATAATTAAATTTGCGGACGACACAAAACTATTTAGTGGAGCTCGGACTAAAGATGACTGCGAAGAATTGCAAAGAGACTTGAACAAACTAGGGGAATGGGCGACGAGATGGCAGATGAAATTCAACGTTGAGAAATGTAAAGTACTACATGTGGGTAGCAGAAACCCAAGGTGCAGCTATACGATGGGAGGGATATTATTGAAGGAGAGTACCCAAGAAAGGGACTTGGGGGTAATGGTGGACATGACAATGAAGCCGACGGCACAGTGCGCAGCGGCCGCTAAGAAGGCGAATAGAATGCTAGGCATAATCAAGAAAGGTATTACAACCAGAACAAAAGAAGTTATCCTGCCGTTGTATCGGGCGATGGTGCGTCCTCATCTGGAGTACTGCGTCCAATATTGGTCGCCGTACCTTAAGAAAGATATGGCATTACTCGAGAGGGTTCAGAGAAGAGCGACACGTCTAATAAAAGGGATAGAAAACCTTTCATATGCTGAGAGATTAGAAAATCTGGGACTCTTTTCCCTGGAGAAGAGGAGACTTAGAGGGGATATGATAGAGACTTACAAGATCATGAAGGGCATAGAGAGAGTGGAGAGGGACAGATTCTTCAAACTTTCGAATAATAAAAGAACAAGAGGGCACTCGGAAAAGTTGAAAGGGGACAGATTCAGAACGAATGCTAGGAAGTTCTTCTTTACCCAACGTGTGGTGGACACCTGGAATGCGCTTCCAGAGGACGTAATAGGGCAGAGTACGGTACTGGGGTTCAAGAAAGGATTGGACAATTTCCTGTTGGAAAAGGGGATAGAGGGGTATAGATAGAGGATTACAGTTCAGGTCCTGGACCTGATGGGCCACCGCGTGTGCGGACTGCTGGGCACGATGGACCTCTGGTCTGACCCAGCGGAGGCACTGCTTATGTTATGTTCTTATGTTATCCCCTTTCAACTTTAGAGAGTGCCCTCTTATTCTGCCTACCTTGGAGAGGGTGAACAACCTGTCCTTATCTACTAAGTCTATCCCCTTCAGTACCTTGAATGTTTTGATCATCTCCCCTCTCGATCTCCTCTGTTCGAGGGAGAAGAGCCCCAGTTTCTCTAATCTTTCACTGTACGGCAGCTCCTCCAACCCCTTAACCATTTTAGTCGCTCTTCTCTGGACCCTTTCGAGTAGCACCATGTCCTTCTTCATATACGGCGACCAGTGCTGTATGCAGTACTCCAGGTGAGGGCGGTACAGCGGCATGATAACCTTCTCCGATCTGTTTGTGAACCCCTTCTTTATCATTCCTAGCATTCTGTTTGCCCTTTTTGCCGCCGCCACACATTACGTAGACGACTTCATCAACTTGTCGAAACTCCCAAATATTATGCCATTCTCTACATTTATAGAATGTTTCCCAATATTGCATAACAAATATCAGCAATGGTTGTTGTTAACCAATATACTATCTAAATTGCAATTATCGATCACTATTTGTATGATTGGTTGGTGTACCATGGTCAAAAAGAAAGGTAAAGCTATATCATTGTATTATCAGCTCCTACGGGATTCCTATTTCATTGGTGCAGAAGCTATTTGGTCTAAAAATCTTAATGTCTCTTTAACACATTCTGAATGGAATACTTTTTGGACTAAAACTAACAGACCTCTTCTATCAGCTAGCTTATCCCAGTCCCTTTACTTTCTTATGTGGACTATCACTTGGACTCCTTCACGTATGAAAAAAGCTTCACTTAGAGACAATGATTACTGCTGGCACTGGCACTCAGCAACAGGGGATTTGCAACATATGCTTTTCCAATGTGAAGCCGTTCACCCTTTCTGGGAAGCTATATGGTCCACCATTAAAGAGATCACGAACTGTACTGATGATGTCTCATATGACAAAATTATCTTGCGCTCCTTGCATCCATGTTTTAGAAATTCCCCATGTAAACCAAAATTGATTGATTTGCTGATTTCTATTGGACTTCAACAAGTGCTGCAACACTGGAAACGGTGCGTTCTGTCATAGCAACGGTGACACCCGGGGAGTTTTTCGTTTCCTTGGATCTCACAGAAGTGTATCTCCACATCCCGATATTCCCAGATCAGAGGTTCCTGAGGTTTCATGTTCGCGAGAGGCATTTCCAGTTTGCAGCACTCCCAGTTCGTGGCACTCCCTTTCAGTTTGGCATTGACGCCCAGATCTTTTACCAAGATCATGTGGTGGTGGCTGCCCATCTGCGATCTCTGGGTGTGCTCGTGCATCCGTACCTCGACGACTGGCTGATCAGAGCTCCCTTGTGGGTGCAGGGCCACTTGGCAGTTCGCCAAGTGGTGTCTTTGCTGGAATGTCTCGGATGGGTCATCAATCTGAAGAAGAGTTGCCTTGAGCCGACCCAGAACTTGGAGTACCAGGTATTTCTTCCAGAAAACTCAAACTCAGGAGTGTGATTCGGGAAATTTTAGCAGTCTCGGCCCCGACAGTACCTATAGGTGTTGAGTCTCATGGTGGCAACCATAGATGTGATTCCGTGGGCGAGAGTTCACCTGCGTCCTCTTCAGTTTTCACTTCTAACGCGGTGGAATACCCAGAGAGATGCACTGGGGGTGAAGCTGCCTTGGTTGGCAGCGGCACACAGCAGTATGTTGTGATGGTTGAACCCGGTCAGTCTGAACAAAGGGCTTCCTCTGCAGGTCTTGGACTGGGTGATCCTGACCATGGACACGAGTCTCTCTGGCTGGGGTGCAGTTTGCATGTCAGTCCCGGTCTAGGGCTGCTGGATGGCATGGGAGAGCAGATGGTCCATCAATCAACTGGAGCTGTAAGCAATCCGGTTTGCTGTGCTGAGATTTCAAGGGTGTCTCCACCAGAAGGCTGTCCGTGTGTTCTAGGACAATGCGACGGCTGTTGTCTATTTCAACTGTCAAGGGGGTACAAGGAGTTCCCTGCTGGGCTTGGAGGCTTGGTTACTCTTTGCTTGGGTGGAACAACATCTGTTGGCCTTGTCCGCGGCTCATGTGGCTGGCGTAGAAAACGTTCAGGCAGACTTTCTCAGTTGTCAGACTATGGACCAGGGAGAATGTTCCCTGTCCGGGCTTGCGTTCGAGACCATAGGGGTCATCCTACCTTCGATCTGATGGCATCTTCTCAGAACAGGAAGGCAGGCAGATTTTTCAGCTGACGACAGAAGGTCGGCAGCAAAGGACTCGATGCTCGGGTTCAACCTTGGCCCAAAAGGAAACTTCTGTACGTCTTTCCCTCATGGCCTATGATAGGGCGAGTGCTGCGCCGGGTATTCTCTCACAGGGGCCCAGTGATCCTTGTGGTTCCGGACTGGCCCAGGAGACCTTGGTACGCAGACCTTGTGAGGTTGTCCTCGGAGAGGGGTCTGCGTCTTCCTTGCCATCGGAGGTTGCTCATGCAGGGGCCGATTGCATTTCAAGATCCGGACCACTTTGGTCTTAAGGCCTGGCTCTTGATTGGGCAGCCTGGGTGGCCAGGGGTTATTCCTCTACGGTTATCGCCATGCTCCTAAAGAGCAAGCGGAAATCAACTGTATCAGCCTACACGAAAGCTTGGAGGTATTTTCATGCTTGGTGTGTGGGGGTTCAGGTGGACCCTTTGGTACCTTCAATGGCTCATGTTCTGGACTTCCTGAAGGCTGGCCTCAGGAAGGTCTGGCAGTCTCTTATTTTTTTTATCCTTCTTACCTTTTAAATTTTATTGTTAACCGGCCAGATATTTGTTGATGGTCGGTATATTAAAAACTAATAAACTTGAAACTTGAAACTCTTCTCTACGTGTTCAGATTGCAGGACTCTCCTATTTAGGTTCCTCTTCGTTCAGGGGTTCTCTGGCTTCTCACCCAGATGTCCTGTTCTTGAGGGGGGCCTGGAGGCTGAGGACTCCCTTGCGACTGCCTTGCCCGTCGTGGAACCTGAATTTGGTCCTACGCTCCCTGACTCATCCGCCCTATGAACCCCTGGATGGGATCTCTCTGTAAGATCTTACCATTAAGACAATCTTCCTGGTGAGCCCATCAGCACGGCGAGTGTCAGAGCTTCAGGCTTTGTCGTGCAGAGGTCCCTTTCTTCACATCACTGAGTTTGCGGTGATTTTGAGGATATGCCCCCTTCTCTTCCGAAGTGGTTTCACTTACCACGTCAACCAGGAAGTTTGTTTGCCAGCCTTTGTTCCTTCAGGTTACAAGTCTCAGGACTGTGTTTTGCGATCTCTGGATGTACGGCGTCTCACTGAGATACCTAGAGGACACAAATGGCTTCCGTCTGTCGGATCATCTGTTTGTCCTGGCGGGCCCCACACATCATGGTCGGCCTGCTTCCAAGGCTACCATTTTGTGTTGGATACGTGCAGCCATTTCCGCGGCTTAAGTGGCGGTGAGGAAGAAGCCTCCCCTTGGGGTGAAGGCTCACTCTATTTGTCAGGCGGCCACATGGGCTTCCCTTCGTACCTTTTCCAATATACTAGAAGCCGACAGGCAAATCAGGCAGCACTATAGGGTAAAGATTTAGATCAATTGCTTACGCCTACTACGTATGGGGAATTTAGGAAACGCCTAAAAACATATCTGTTCCTGAAGTATTTAGGCAGCTGACCTGTACAATTCTTACTCCAAAATAACTGGTAATCTATACCTGATAATCACTAGTTCTTAACTCTGTTTATTCCACTCAAGTTGTACCATCTTTTAATTATTGTAAACCGCATAGAACTTCACAGTCCTGCAGTATATAAACCATTAAGCACAGTTACTTACCGTAACAGGTGTTATCCAGGGACAGCAGGCAGATATTCTTAACGTATGGGTGACGTCACCGACGGAGCCCCGGTACGGACCTTTTTAACTAGAAAGTTCTAGTTGGCCGCACCGCGCATGCGCGAGTGCCTTCCCGCCCGACGGAGGAGAGCGTGGTCCCCAGTTAAGATAAGCCAGCTAAGACGCCAACCCGAGGAGGAGGGTGGGACGTAAGAATATCTGCCTGCTGTCCCTGGATAACACCTGTTATGGTAAGTAACTGTGCTTTATCCCAGGACAAGCAGGCAGCATATTCTTAACGCATGGGTGACCTCCAAGCTAACAGAGAGGGAGGAGGGATGGTTGGCCATTAGGAAAATAAATTTTGTAACACAGATTGGCTGAAGTGTCCATCCCGTCTGGAGAAGGCATCCAGACAGTAGTGAGTAGTGAACGTGTGAACTGAGGACCAAGTGGCAGCCTTGCAGATTTCCTCGATGGGCGTGGAACGGAGGAAAGCCACAGAAGCAGCCATAGCTCTGACCCTGTGGGCCGTGACAGCACCTTCCAGTGAGAGACCGGCCCGAGCATAACAGAATGCAATACAGGCAGCAAGCCAGTTGGAAAGCGTCCGTTTAGAGACAGGACGACCTAGACGGTTAGGATCGAAGGTCAGAATGAGCTGAGAGGACGAGCGGTGAGCCCTGGTACGGTCAAGGTAGTATGCAAGGGCACGCTTACAATCCAGCGTGTGCAACGCCTGTTCCCCAGGATGAGAATGGGGTTTAGGGAAAAAGACAGGCAACACAATGGACTGGTTGAGGTGAAAAGCCGAGACCACCTTGGGAAGGAATTTAGGATGGGTACGCAGAACCACCTTGTCATGGTGAAAAACAGTGAACGGTGGATCGGCGACCAGTGCATGCATCTCACTAACCCTCCTGGCAGAGGTGATGGCAATGAGGAAAAGCACCTTCCATGTTAGAAGTTTGAGCGAAGTTGTGGCAAGAGGCTCAAAAGGGGGTTTCATGAGGGCTGATAAAACCACATTCAGGTCCCAGATGACAGGAGGAGGCTTCAGAGGTGGTTTGACATTGAAGAGGCCTCTCATGAACCGGGAAACCAGTGGATGAGCCGTGAGAGGTTTTCCGAGGATAGGCTCATGAAACGCAGTGATGGCACTGAGGTGGACTCTGATTGAGGTAGACTTGAGGCCAGCGTCGGACAGAGAGAGCAAATAGTCCAGTACAGTTTCCACCGCTAATGAGGTGGGATCGTGATGATGCAGTAGACACTAAGAGGAGAACCTGGTCCACTTCTGATGGTAACATTGGAGGGTGGCCGGTTTCCTGGAGGCATCCAAAATGCGACGGACAGGCTGAGACAGATTCTCTGGAGAGGTCAGCCCGAGAGAAACCAAGCTGTCAGGTGGAGCGAAGACAGATTGGGATGCAGTAGAGACTGACGTTGCTGCGTAAGTAGAGTAGGAAACACAGGAAGAGGAATGGGCTCCCTGGAGCTGAGCTGAAGCAGGAGGGAGAACCAGTGTTATGGAGGCCACCGAGGAGCGATGAGAATCATGGTGGCCCTGTCCCTGCGGAGTTTGGATAACGTCCGCAACATCAGAGGTAGTGGAGGAAAGGCATAGAGGAACCGATCCGTCCAGTCGAGCAGGAATGCATCTGGGGTCAGACGATGAGGAGAGAAGAGTCTGGAACAGAACTGGGGCAGCTGATGGTTGTGAGGCGCTGCAAAGAGGTCCACCTGCGGAGTGCCCCAGCGAGCAAAGATGGAGTGGAGTGTTGAAGGGTCCAAAGTCCACTCGTGAGGTTGAAGGATGCGGCTGAGATTGTCGGCCAGGGAGTTCTGTTCGCCCTGGATATAGACAGCCTTGAGGAAGAGATTGAGGGCCGTGGCCCAGGTCCAGATGCTGAGAGCCTCCTGACAAAGGAGGCGAGATCTGGTGCCGCCTTGCTTGTTTATGTAGTACATGGCGACTTGATTGTCTGTGCACAGGAGAAGAACCTGAGGGCAGAGAAGGTGCTGGAAGGCCTTGAGAGCATAGAACATGGCTCTGAGTTCCAGGAAATTGATGTGATGTTGACGCTCCTGAGGGGTCCAGAGTCCCTGGGTGCGTAGATCTCCCAGGTGAGCTCCCCACGCATAGGGGGAGGCATCCGTGGTTATAATCATGGAGTGAGGGGGTAGATGAAAGAGTAGACCCCTGGAAAGATTTGAGGAGTTCAACCACCATTGAAGAGATTGCTGAAGAGACGATGTCACAGAGATGGAATGAGAAAGAAGATCCGTGGTCTGTGACCATTGGTTGGCAAGAGTCCATTGAGGTGTCCTGAGGTGGAGTCGCGCCAGAGGAAGCACATGGACCGTCGAGGCCATGTGGCCCAGGAGGACCATCATCTGTCGGGCAGGAATGGAGTGATGAAGGAGCACCTGACGACAGAGGTGGAGCAGGGTCCGTTGACGGTCGGAGGGGAGAAACGCCCTCATTAGTGTGGTGTCGAGAACTGCTCCAATGAACTGAAGTTGCTGTGTGGGAAGCAGATGCGACTTGGGGTAGTTGATCTCGAACCCCAGGAGATGGAGGAAAGAGATGGTGTGATGAGTGGCTTGTAGCACAAGTGGAGGCGTAGGTGCTTTCACCAACCAATCGTCCAAGTAGGGGAACACCTGGAGGTTGTGAGACCTGAGGAAGGCCGCCACCACAATAAGGCACTTGGTGAACACCCTGGGCGATGAAGTGAGGCCAAAAGGTAGCACTTTGTACTGATAGTGACGGTGCTGTATCTGAAACCGTAGGTAGCGACGTGAAGTCGGATTGATTGGGATGTGAGTGTAGGCCTCTTTGAGGTCCAGGGAACATAGCCAGTCGTGTTGAGAGAGAAGAGGGTAAAGCGTGGCAAGGGAGAGCATTCTGAACTTCTCCTTGACCAGACACTTGTTGAGGTCCCTGAGATCGAGGATGTCTTCTTGGGAACCAGGAAGTAGCGGGAGTAGAATCCCTGACCCCTTTGGTCCGGAGGCACCTCTTCGATGGCATTGAGAAGGAGGGATTGGACCTCCCTCAGGAGGAGGGGGGTTTGGGAGGAGTGAGAAGCAGACTCTACGGGAGGATAGTCTGGTGGAAGAGTCTGGAAGTTGAGAGAGTAGCCGTGGCGAATGATGATGAGGACCCATTGGTCTGATGTGATGACCTCCCAACGGCTGAGGAAGATTTGGAGGCGACCTCCGATAGGCTGAGGAAGAGGCAATGATGATGGGAGACTGGCTATGCCCTGGAGGAAAAAGTCAAAAGGGCTGAGATGGTTTTGACGGAGGGAGAGGCTTGGCAGGTTGGTGAGACTGTGAGCGAGCCTGAGATTGATGCTGTTGACGAGGTCGGCGAGGCTGCTGTTGAGGCGGGTTGAGAGGTCTGGCCGAGAACCTGCGCTGGTAGGAAGACTGCTGTCTGTAGGTGCGAGCAGGTGGAGTCTTCTTTTTAGGTTTAATCAGAGTGTCCCACCTGGTCTCATGTGCTGAGAGTTTCTGGGTTGTTGAGTCCAGGGACTCTCTGACGAGTTCATCACCCAGACAAGGTGCTTTAGCCAGGCGGTCCTGGTGGTTAATGTCCAGGTCAGAGACTCTCAGCCATGCCAAACGTCGCATGGCCACCGCCATGGCAGATGCGCGAGAGGTCAGCTCAAATGAGTAGTAGATGGAGCGAACCATGAATTTCCTGAGTTGGAGGAGGCTGGAAATATGTTGCTGGAAAAGAGGGACCTTACGTTCAGGAAGGTATTTCTGTAAGGAGGAGAGCTGTTGCACCAGATGCTTCATGTAGAAGGAGAAGTGGAAGGTGTAGTTGTTGGCTCTATTGGCTAACATGGCATTTTGGAAAAGGCGCTTACCAAATTTATCCATGGTTTTTCCCTCTCTGACAGGAGGGGTGGAGGCATATACACTGGAACCCTGAGATTTTTTCAAAGTAGATTCCACCAGGAGGGACTCGTGGGGCAATTGAGGTTTATCAAACCCTGGGATTGGAATAACCCGGTACAAGCTATCCAATTTACGAGGGGCTCCAGGAACCGTGAGGGGAGCTTCCCAGTTTTTATAGAAAGTTTCCCGTAAGATGTCGTGGACGGGCAACTTCAGAAATTCTTTGGGAGGTTGCTCAAAGTCTAGGGCATCGAGGAAAGCCTGAGACTTTTTAGAGTCGGACTCTAAGGGAATGGAAAGAGCTGCTGACATCTCCCTAAGGAATTTGGAGAAAGAGGATTGCTCTGGTTTGGAGACGGTGTCGGTCATGGAGGGTTCTTCGTCGGTTGACGAAGCGTCCTCCTCGGTACCGTGAGGGGAGTCTTCCCACAAATCTGGGTCCCTAACGTCGGGGTGCGTACGTTTGGACATCGGTGTGGAGGGCTCGGCATGGCGGGTCTTTGAAAGAGATTTGCCTGAGCGCACCGAGGCGGTACCGGGTGAGGAAGACCGATGTCGTTCCTGGGACCGGACAGGGTCGGCAGCATCACGGGTATGTACTGTAGGTGTTTCTGCCAAGAGCACCGGCATGGAAGTATTAATCGGTACCGAGGGGGTTGACACCGATGGGACAGTGTGAGGCTCGGACCGGTCCCGTACCGGAAGGTGCGGTGCCAACAACGCCGGCAACAGTTGTTGGAGCTGTTGTTGCAGCTGCTCCTGTAACTGTGTTTGGAGTATGGCCGCGATGCGGTCGTCCAGGGGAGGCACCGGTACCGCTTTTTTCTTCTTCGGTACCATAGGTGCCGCTCTACGCTCCGGCGATGAGGAGGCCGATGATAAGGCACTCACCGAGATCGGAGCGGAGCGTTTGCGAGGCCGGTGCAGTGCCGGGAGGGCCGGTGTCGCAACCGTGGCAGGAGGGCGCTCAAGGGAAGTGGGAGGCTTCTTAGCCGGCTTACCTGGGCCCAACGACCCCAAGGAAGGGTCCGGTGGTGTTGATGTCGTCGGTGCCGACTTTTGTGGTGCCATAGACGTCGCAGCCGGTTCCATGGCAGATCCGGTACCAAACAAAATATTTTGCTGGATCTGCCGATTTTTCAAAGTACGCTTTTTAAGCGTAGCACAGCGGGTGCAGGTGTCAGCCCGATGCTCTGGACCCAAGCACTGGAGGCACCAATTGTGTGGGTCGGTGAGGGAGATCGGGCGTGCACACCGCTGGCACTTATTAAAACCCGGTTGAGGGGGCATGAATGGAAACACGGCCTCCGCAAAATCGAACCCGGAGGCCTGTATGGTGGCAACAGGCCCCGCCGGGGCCGGCCTGAAAAAATAAGGAAAACTCAATGAGTTTTTTTTTTTTTTTTGTGAAAACAAAAATAAAGGGAAACCGATAAGAAAAAAGGAAAAAAAGTGAAAAAATACGCGAGCGGGTAGGCAAAAATTAGTTTTTCAACGGCCGTTGAAAACACATGCGTCTTTGCTCCGCGGAAACGAAGAAACTGGGGACCACGCTCTCCTCCGTCGGGCGGGATGGCACTCGCGCATGCGCGGTGCGGCCAACTAGAACTTTCTAGTTAAAAAGGTCCGTACCGGGGCTCCGTCGGTGACGTCACCCATGTGTTAAGAATATGCTGCCTGCTTGTCCTGGGATAATTATTATTACACAGGAAACGAAGACGGGAAACTGACAGGGTCGACAGTCAGTCTAGAAGAGCTATGCAGGCAGATTGATAGGCTCAAAAACAATAAATCCCCGGGACCAGACAGCATCCACCCAAGGGTAATCAAGGAACAGAAAGGGGTTATAGCTGAACTGCTTCAACTAATAGCCAATCTGTCGATCAAATCAGGAAGGATTCCGGAAGACTGGAAAGTGGGTAGAGCATTACACAATCAGAATGGGCGAGGATTGCTTTTTACGAAGGACGTAATTTTGATGGCAATGGCAATGCACTAGCACTGGATAATAAAAATCTATTTTCTGAATCGTTAGAACTATTTAAATCAATAAGACAGTAGATATTTTAGGAGAAGCGTATTAAGAATAAAAGAGTGACGGTAGGAGCTCCGATTTAAATTAAAGTAAAAACTTCTTGTTAGATTTAGTTAAAGGTCTAGGTGACGTCACCATTCTATTCATAATGAGGCTGCTCGAGCCCACGGCCAATTGAGAGCAGGAAGAAGTGGCTGCCGATTAAAGTGAGTAGTGCTTTTATGGGTGAAAAGGGTGATTTGAAAAGCAAAGAACAAAAGGTTTATTTCTTATTTTTTACCCCACTAGTTTGTTTGATATTTGTCCGATGCCCCGACGCAACAGAAGCGAAACGCAGGCATGCCTTCGTCGGCAGTGGAGAGTGAATTACATTGGACATTCAGTGTTTTTTTAGTACAAGCTAAGTACTTGTGATAAAGTAATTAAATGACTGATATGTTTGATAAGGAAAGTTAAAAATAAGAGAGATGAGGTTGGAGGTTTTTTAACAAATGAGGATCTTCCCTTTCAAATTTGATGCCAAAGTCTAACAACTGGCGGCAAACAGGAATCTGAGGTTTTCCCTCCTATTGACCTGGGCAGTTGAGGATTGCTGGCCCGGGTATAAGAAGGTGATCATGATTTTTCACTCGCATTAAGACTATATTAAAAACAAAAGGTAAAGATTTCCCCCAATAATGCTCTGATTCATCCCACTGCTCCAGATTAGTAGTCGAGAGAAAACATTGGCTGATATACTTACACCTTGCACCACTGAACACCAGTTGGGAATCTGCTGTACACACACAACAAAGTTGAAATATGGAAGTGATAAAAAAAATTTTAAAGACAAAATCCTCAACTAAGGATAGCACCAAGCCAAAAGACACATACATACAAACACACACACAATTTGACAAATTTTACATGAATTTCTTTTGCCAGATATACTTTGAGTGACATATGATAAAGATCACATAACCAACATGAGAGAAAGTTCTATTCAGGTTGCTCATCTTCAGACAGTATTTCCATAAAATTTTAAAAAATGAAGTAAAAAAAACTTTAACATACACTTACAGCATAAGGCAAACCAATGTAACTATGTGAATGATGAGAACTGCTGGTATATAGATGAAGTGGATAACTGTTTGACTTTTCAACGACCACTGGGCTAGCCTCTACAGATTCTGGCCTGGAAAGCAAAAAAGTATTTAAATACGAACAAGCAGAGATAAGTGAATTCTATAAGTATAAATTTCAAGCTTCTTATGTTAATTAGATTAATGATATACTGTTTTCTTTTTGTGCAACCAAACAATTTATATATACTTTCTCAGTGCCTAGTGGAATGACAATCTAAGCTTTCTTTTGTACCTGAGGGAATGGAGGGTTACCACCATTTTAGTTGTTTAACTGCTCCAAAACTGTGTCCCCAGTTTGAAAGCAAAACTTATAAAGAATAATTTGTTCAAATGCATTTTAGAGTCAGCAGATTAAAAATTATATCATGCTATACATGTGATCTGAGTAGAAAGTGGTTATCAGAACCAAGAAATATTAGGTTCTTACCTCAATAATCTTATCTTTCTTGTCGATGTGTCTAGTGGTCCTGAACACTAGAGTTATGCATCTGAACATGAAAGTTGCTTGCAGAATGCTTTCAGTCATCTTTTGAACAATGCCTCCTTTCCAGGGAGCTGCTCTTGCCCCCTCAGTTTGTACAAAACCAATCAAGGTAGCATTGTAATGACAGACATAACCGGAAGGAGGGAAACGGGGAAAAATCCCTACCACCACAAATCTGTTCTACTCTTTAACAAACATTATCAATTAACATTATAACTTTCAAGTAACTGCTCAAACCAGATACAAAAATGTGTGTAACCAGTAGTGCTACCCGATTTCCAATTCAAATCGATCCACTTCGCGTGAATCGATTTGAATCAATTTGTTTTTTTAAAAAAAAACAAACTCACCAATTTGTCAGCCCCCTTGATGTGGAGACCCATTCGGCCTTTCCTCTGCCGCCAGAGTCCTTTCATCTAATGTAACTTCCAGTTTTATGAAACTGGAAGTTACATCAGAAGAAAGGACTTCAGCAAAGGGAGCGCAGAGCGGACCTGTGTGCGCAAACTGGCAGCAACAAGGTGATTGGTTGGCTGGCTCTCTCCTTCCCATCTGTCCTGCCACTCTGGCCCCGTGCCACTGGTGGAAGAAACTCTAGCAAAGAACATTAAGAAAGGGGACAAATCCTTCTTCAGGTACATTAGTGATAGGAAAAAAAACACAAACGGGATAGTACGCCTCAAAACTCTGGATGGGAATTACGCGGAAACAGATCCCGATAAAGCCAAACTACTGAATGAATACTTCTGCTCGGTTTTTACCTGCGAGGCTCCAGGGAATGGGCCACATCTGGAAGCAACGTCAAGCGTGGAAGACCCATTTCAGAATTTTGAGTTCACACCAGCTGATGTCTACAGCGAATTGTCAAGACTCCAGGTGAGCAAAGCCATGGGTCCAGACGAATTGCACCCAAGAGTGCTCAGAGAGCTGTGCGAGGTCCTGGCGGAACCATTAGCCATGCTCTTCAATCTCTCCCTAGAGAAGGGGAGAGTCCCCCTGGATTGGAAAACAGCGAACGTTGTTCCTCTGCATAAAAGGGGATGTAGGGCAGAGGCAGCAAATTACCGACCAGTGAGTCTCACATCGATCGTATGTAAACTCATGGAAACACTAATTAAACGTAAGTTGAACACTATCTTGGATGAGGGGAATCTTAGGGATCCTAGTCAACATGGATTCACTAAGGGTAGGTCGTGTCAATCCAACCTCATCAGCTTCTTTGATTGGGTAACAGGAAAGTTGGACTCAGGAGAGTCTCTGGACATAGTATATTTGGATTTCAGCAAAGCTTTTGACAGCGTCCCACACCGCAGGTTACTAAACAAGATGAAATCAATGGGGTTGGGTGAGACGATAACTGCATGGGTCAATGATTGGCTGAGTGGTAGACTTCAGAGGGTGATGGTCAACGGTACCTTCTCTGAAACATCAGAGGTGACCAGCGGAGTGCCACAGGGCTCGGTCCTGGGTCCTCTCCTTTTTAATATATTCATAAGGGACTTGATATGAGGGCTACAGGGTAAAGTGACATTATTCGCCGACGACGCAAAACTGTGCAACATAGTAAGCGATGGCGTTTTACATGATAGTATGACACAGGACCTTCGAACGTTGGAAATCTGGTCCTCGACATGGCAGCTAGGCTTCAATGCTACGAAGTGTAAAGTCATGCACCTCGGTAGCAGAAATCCGTGCAGAACTTACACCTTAAATGGAGTAACATTAGCTAGAACATCAGTAGAAAGAGATTTGGGAGTAGTCATCAGTGCAGACATGAAGGCTGCCAAGCAGGTAGAGAAGGCCACATCCAAGGCAAGGCAAATGATGGGATGTATCAATAGAAGTTTCGTCAGTCGGAAACCAGGAGTCATAATGCCGCTGTACAAGACCATGGTGAGACCTCATCTGGAATACTGTGTGCAATTCTGGAGGCCACATTACCGTAAGGACGTGCTTAGAGTCGAGTCGGTTCAGCGGATGGCCACTAGGACGCTCTTGGGATTCAAGGGTCTCTCGTACGAAGAGAGACTGAGCAGACTGCGGCTCTACACTCTTGAGGAGCGCAGGGAGAGGGGGGACATGATTGAGACATTTAAATACATCACAGGACGTGTCGAGGTGGAAGATGACATCCTCTTCCCCAGGGGACCCTCGACCACAAGAGGGCATCCGCTTAAACTCAAAGGGGGGAAATTTAGGGGTGACACCAGGAAGTATTTTTTCACGGAAAGGGTGGTAGATCACTGGAATAAGCTACCGGTGCAGGTAGTCAAGGCCACAGGCGTGCTTGACTTTAAGAGCAAATGGGACATGTACGTGGGATCCCTACGTAAGACGATTCACTAGCATCTAGACTTATTGGGGTGGGTCAGTAGTGTGGGCAGACTTGATGGGCTATGGCCCTTTTCTGCCGTCATCTTTCTATGTTTCTATGTTTCTATGTGGTGTGGTCTCATGAGAGGAGCACCGGTGTCGAGCAGCGAGAGGGAAGCGCAGACCGCTCAGGGTCTCGAAAGAGGAGCGCGGGTGCTGAAAAGAGCAGCAGAAGGGTAAGTGACAGCAGGCTCGGTTCAGTTCACCTCTAACGGTGACGCAGGTTCCCCTGTACCTCGTGCTGCCTCATGCGGGAAGGGGGCAGGGCCGGGAAAGAGCGAGCTCAGGTCCCAGCTCCCTGCATTGAGTGTCTGAAGTTCAGGTGGAGCCACGCTCAGAGGCAATGAAGGCTCCGGGGAGCAGCTGAACATCGTTTATTCATTCATTAGCAGGGACCGGGGCACCCTCAGCCAAACTTTGCATTAGGGAATTGAGTGGACTGGAGAGGAAGAGATGGGGAGAAGAGGATGGGAGATATGAACTTGGTGGAGGGGGGGGAGATGAACTTGGGGGAGGGGGAGAGGGACTTGGGGAAGATCATGGAGAGGAACTTGGAAGAGAGGAACTTGAGAAAGATGAACTTGGGAAAGAGGGAAAGATGAACTTGGGAAAGAGGGAAAGATGAACTTAGGAAAGATCATGGAGAGGGGAGATGGGGGATGGAAGAAATAATGGATCTAAAAACAGAGGAGATGCAGCGTACTCAGGATGCTGCTCTTAAGGGGATCTTGGTTGGCCTTGATGCTGCTAAGGCCTTTGACCAGGTCAACTGGCATTATCTTTTTCAGGTGCTCCAATATATGGGTATTTCTGGCTGGTATTTCGATATGGTTCAGTTGTTGTATACGAACCCTACAGCCAGTGTTCTGGTCAATGGCATTCGCACATCCTCCTTTATGATTGCGAGGGGCACCGACAGGGGAGTCCTTTATCGCCCCTTTTGTTTCTCCTTTACCTGGATCCCTTCTTGTGTACTCTCCAGAGGGATGATGACTTGCAGGGTCTGATGGAGGGCGATTCACATTTGCGGGTATTGGCATTTGCAGATGACCTCCTGTTGACTCTTGGGAATCCCCAGGGCTCTGTCCCTCAAGCTCTGGAGCTTCTTGATGAGTTTAGTATGTACTCCGGTCTGGTGTTCAATAAACAGAAATCATTGGTATTAGCATTGTCTGCAGATGTCCAAAGAACTTGGTAGGGCCCTTTTCCTCTGGTATGGGCCAAGAGACAGTTGAAATATCTGGGCATTCATGTTTCTCCGGATCTTTCTCAGCTTTATCATTTGAACATTGTCCCTTTACTGACCGCTACCAAACAAAAACTACAGAACTGGCAGGTTTACCCTCTTTCTCTCATGAGGAAGATTGCATTGTATAAAATGGTTTTGGTGCCGCAGTGGCTTTATGTCTTTCAGATGTTACCAATACTCCTTTCTTCCAAACATGATAAGGAGTTGAGTACATATCTCCGTCGTTATTTGTAGAATGGGAAGAAGGTGAGATTATCCCTGCCTGCTTTGCAAAGACCTAGAGACCAGGGTGGCCTGGGACTGCGCAACTTGAAGATGTTGTCCCTGGCCTGTCAGATGAGACATCTTAACGACTGGTTTCGGGGAACAAGCCATTTTCTGCTACAAGTCAAGAATTGTTTCTCTGTGGACCATATCATTTCAGCTATTTGCTCCATGTGAAGTGTTTGCCTCCAAGGACATCCTTTGCTAGAGATTTATTTTTGCTGCCCTTGCGTCAAGTCTGAAAGACTTTGTGCCAAAGGATGCATATTCCATACACTGTGACCCCTTATTTACCATTACAGGGAAATGGAGACTTTGTTCCAGGGATGCCTCCGGTGGCGGCAGCAGGGTGGAAGGCTGCCTCTTCTCAATATATTTTTCAACTTGTTCATTCTAATGGAACTTTATACTCTTTAGAAGACCTCAATAGGGAGCATGGCTGGACAGCTCAACATTGGTTCCCTTATGCTCAGCTTTCTAACTATGTTAGTTCATCGCCGCAAGACTGTCTTACGGATAGCCGAATGGAAACTCTTTCTGAGGCTTTATGTTTGTCAACCCAGACGTTGATTCCTTTACGATACCATTATCGTCACTTGCAGGAATCTTTAGGTGATATGCCTTATGCTCATTATGCAAATCAATGGACTTTGGACTTACCTTGTGAGGTTATGGATCAAATGATACAGAGATGACTTTGTCGAGTGGCAAAATTGACATCTAGGGTGACTTTGATTGAACTGAACTATAAATTTCTGTTACGCTTATACAGGTCTCCGGCATACTTGTTTCAAGCTACTCTCTGTGCTTCTGCTAATTACCTTAAGTGTAATCATTCTCTTGCTACTCTTGGACACCAATTTTGGACATGTGTACAGATACAAACCTTTTGGCAGCAGGTTCATCAGCACATTATGGTCATGTGGAACTACATATATGTTTTTGGCCCGCTCATGCTGACGGGTTTCCGGGGCTTTTTGGAAAGAGCAATTTTACTGGGCAAGAAAGTGATACTTCATTGCTGGATCTCTTCTGATTCCCTGACTTTGGTTCACTGGCGAACTTTGATGATAGAATTGGCATCCATGGAACGCCTCCAAGTACCTTCTCTGGATACACCGCAGGGGCGTGCGTTTTGTTCTTGTTGGGAACCTTTTTGGACCACTCTGATGCCCAAAGCCCGCAGTCATTTGTTGAATGTTTAATTTTTTCTGTTAGCGGCACACTGGAATGGGGATTGTGGATTGACCTTGGTTGGTTTTGGGATTTTTTGGGAGGGGGATGGGTGGATATCAGTACATCATGGTGAAATATGACAAGAATATTGGTACTCATTTCTGTGCTTTGTACACTGTGGTGTTGTGTATTTGTTTGGTTCTTTTTGAAACTCAAAATATATTATTAAAAAAAAAAAAAAAGACCAGAGGAGAGGGATGGTGGACAATGGGATTTAGGAAGAGAAGGAACAGAAAGGGAGAGCAGTTGGTCACAAGGGATGGTGGGAGGATAGAGATACTGGATAAGAGGGTAGTTGGGAAGAGAAAGGGAGAGCTGGTAGATCCTGGAGTTGTGGGGAAGGAGGGAGAGATGCTGGATGAAAGGGTAGTTGAGAAAAGGTGATGGTGGATTTGGGGTCCATCGCTGCAGCTGGAGGGATGGAGATGAAAAAAGGAAAGATGTCAGACCTCCGGGGGAGGGAAGGGAAATGGAAGGAGAGGACATAGATGGAAGATGGATGGTTAACATGGAGAAAGAAGAGACCCTGGCAAGCGAGTTATCAGAAGACAACCAGAGCCTGGGACCAACATGATTTGAATGACGACCAGACAACAAAAAGATAGAAAAAATAATTTTATTTTCTGTTTTGTGATTACAATGTGTCAGATTTGAAATGTGTATCCTGCCAGAGCTGATATTAGACTGCGAACGTGAGCTAGGATTTAACAGAGAGACGAAAAGTATTTTTTGTTTATTTTGTTTACACCGCAGCGCCAGTGTGGTTAGGAGAGGGCGAAGGGAGTGAAGAGGCTATAAAATAAACCTACCAGGATGTTTGAAAAAAGCACCCAATTTGGCAGGAAAATCTAATCGAATAATCAATTCAATAGGCTGAATTGAACTGAAATTTTTTTTCCTGAATCGGGCAGCAATAGTAACCAGCACTAATCATATATAGACCTCGTAGCTACTTGCATGTCCTGCTATCAAGCAGAGTCTTAAACCAGACTACGTTCTTAAGTTATTTCGTTTATTTTAAGCCCAGGGATGTTTTTAAGAAAACTTTGAAGACATATTTGTATATACAGTGGAACCTTGGTTTACGAGCATAATTCGTTTCAGAAGCATGCTCATAAACCAAGTTACTCGTATATCAAAGCAAGTTTCCCCATAGGAATGAATGGAAATTCGCTTTAATTCATTCTACCTCCTCCTCCCCCCACCCCCGAGGCTACCAGCGCTGCTCCATCACCCTCTCCCCCCCACTCTAACCGGCATCGCACCCCCCGAACCAGCATCGCAACCCCCCCCGCCCCGCGAGAACTGCAACGCACCCCCGTGCTGGAAGCGGCATCCGCCAGCCCTCCCTCCCAAACATGCTCCTTGGGAGTGCGATACCGGTTAGAGCGGGGGGAGGTGCTCGTGTATCGGAACATGCTCGGTTTGCGAGACAAAAGTTTGGTGAGTGAGTGAGAAAGAGAGTGAGAGAGAGAGTGAGAAAGAGAGAGAGTGAGAGAGATAGAGAGAGTGAGAGAGAGAAAGCACAGTTACTTACCGTAACAGGTGTTATCCAGGGACAGCAGGCAGATATTCTCACATGTGGGGGTGACGTCATCTACGGAGCCCCAGCGCGGACAGCTTTTCAAGCAAACTTGATTGAAGTTTCAAGTTTGCTACACTGCACCACGCATGTGCATGCCTTCTTGCCCACTAGAGGGCGCATCCCACCTCGTGGTCCTCAGTTCCATAACTAGCCAAGAAGCCATCCCCGGGGAGGCGGGCGGGTTGTGAGAATATCTGCCTGCTGTCCCTGGATAACACCTGTTACGGTACGTAACTGTGCTTTATCCCAGGACAAGCAGGCAGCATATTCTCACATGTGGGTGACCTCCAAGCCAACCAAAAAAGGGCAGGTGGGAGGATGGCAATTTAGGAAAACAGATTACGTAACACCGACTGGCCAAACCGGCCGTCGCTTCTGGACAAAGTGTCCAGACAGTAGTGGGAGGTGAACGTATGAACCGAAGACCAAGTGGCAGCTTTACATATGTCCTCCATCGGAGTAGATCGGAGGAAAGCAACCGAAGCTACCATCGCCCGGACCTTATGCCCCGTGACTCGACCCGGGAGCGTAAGACCAGCCTGAGCGTAGCAAAAAGAAATACAAGCAGCCAACCAGTTGGACAAGGTGCGCTTGGAAACAGGATGTCCCAAACGATTAGGATGAAAGGACAAAAACAATTGAGGAACCTTCCTATGAGACCTGGTACGTTGGAGATAAAAAGCCAACGCCCTCTTACAGTCAAGCGTGTGGAGCGCCGTCTCGCCAGGATGGGAGTGGGGCTTAGGAAAGAACACAGGAAGGACAATGGACTGATTGAGGTGGAAATCAGACACAACTTTAGGTAAAACTTTAGGATGGGTGCGGAGAACTACCTTGTCATGATGAAACACAGTAAAAGGCGGGTCCGCAACCAAAGCTTGCAGCTCACTAATCCGTCGAGCAGATGTGAGGGCAATCAGAAATACCACCTTCCAAGTAAGAAATTTCAGGAGAGACTTGTCGATAGGCTCAAAGGGAGGTTTCATCAGTTGAGCTAAGACAACATTCAAATCCCAAACGACGGGAGGAGGCTTCAGAGGGGGACAAACATTGATTAGACCCTTCATGAAACGCGTCACCAGAGGATGAAGCGAAAGAGAACGTCCGTCCAAGTGCCGATGGAAAGCAGAAATGGCACTGAGATGTACCCGAACAGATGTCGTCTTCAGGCCGGAATTAGACAGATGTAACAAATAGTCCAGTACCGAAGACACCAGGACCGAATCCGGATCCAGATGACGCGAGGAACACCAGGAGGAAAACCTGGTCCATTTCTGGGAATAACAAAGCCTGGTTGAGACCTTGCGCGAGGCTTCCAAAACTTCCCTCACTGACTGAGAAACCGGGACCGAAGTCAAGGGGAAAGGAACCAAGCGGTCAGGTGTAACGACTGAAGATTGGGATGCAACAGCGAACCCCGACTCTGAGATAGCAGAGAGGGAAACACAGGCAGAAGCAGAGGCTCCCTGACACTGAGTTGAAGAAGCAGGGAGAACCAGTGTTGACGAGGCCACCGAGGCGCAATGAGAATCATAGTGGCTCTGGATGATTTGAGACGAACCAACGTCCTCAAGATCAGGGGAAAAGGAGGAAACGCATAAAGGAACCTCCCTCCCCAGTCGAGAAGAAAGGCGTCCGCTTCTAGACGGTCCGGGGAGTACATCCGAGAACAATACAGGGGTAGTTTGCGAGTCTCCGGGGAGGCAAACAGATCCACCTGTGGAGTCCCCCAGTGGTCGAAGACCTCGCGCAGGACTCTGGAGTTGAGTGACCACTCGTGCGGCTGGAGAAGCCGACTGAGTTTGTCTGCCAAGCAGTTCTGTTCCCCCTGGATATAGACCGCCTGTAGGAAGATGTTCTGGGAGATCGCCCATTCCCAAAGGCGCAGAGCTTCTCGGCAGAGGGACCAAGAGCCCGTCCCACCTTGCTTGTTCACATAATACATGGCCACCTGGTTGTCCGTTCGCACGAGGACTACCTGATCGCGGAGTAGGTGGCAGAATGCTCGAACCACCAGAAAGATGGCACGAAGCTCCAACACATTGATGTGACAGCGTCGGTCCTCCGCCGACCACAGGCCCTGGGTCCGCAGACCGTCGAGGTGGGCCCCCCACGCGTACTCCGAGGAGTCCGTGGTCAGAACTTTGCAATGTGGAGGGACGAGAAAGAGCAAACCCCCGGAAAGATTCGAAGAGTCGGTCCACCAACGGAGCGAACGTCTCAAAGAAGGAGTCACCGCTATGCGACAAGAGACAGGATCGCACTCCTGGCGCCACTGAGAGGCCAGAGTCCACTGAGGAATTCTCAGGTGCAGTCTGGCGAACGGAGTGACGTGGACCGTAGACGCCATGTGGCCCAGAAGCATCATCATGCACTGAGCCGACACTACAGGTAGCTGAGAAATCAGACGGCCCAACCGAACCAAAGCCTCCAAACGAGGAGGAGGGAGGAATGAACGGAGGCGAACAGTGTCCAGCACTGCGCCAATAAACTGAAGTGATTGGGTCGGGCACAACTGTGACTTGGGAAAGTTCACTTCGAACCCTAGTCGCTGAAGGAAGATGATAGACTGTAGGGTCGCTGAGATAACCCCCTCCCTGGTCAGCCAATTGTCCAGGTATAGAAAGACCTGAAGCCCCCGAGACCTCAGGGCTGCAGCGACTACCACCATACACTTCGTGAAGACTCGAGGGGACGAAGCCAGGCCGAAGGGGAGGACCCTGTACTGCAGGTGTAGCTCGCCCACCTGGAACCATAAGAATTTGCGGAAGGTGGGATGCACCGGAACATGGGTGTACGCTTCCTTCAGGTCCAGGGAGCACATCCAGTCCCCTTCCTCCAAGAGAGAATACAATACCGGAAGTGACAACATCCGGAACTTCTCCCCGACCAGGAACTTGTTGAGCTTTCTGAGGTCTAGAATGGGGCGCAAGTCCCCGGTCTTTTTTGGGACCAAAAAGTAACGGGAGTAAAACCCCCGCCCCCGCTGATCGGGGGGTACAGGTTCCACCGCCCGAAGCCTCAACAAGGCCCTGGCCTCGGCCATGAGAATGGGGAGCTGGGTCCGATTGTATGGGCAAGCCCCCGGTGACTGTTCCGGCGGCGCAGACCAAAAGTTGAGAGAATAGCCCTCGGAGACGGTCCGGAGCACCCAAGCGTCAGATGTTATCTCGGTCCAAGCCGCGTAAAAGGACCGGAGTCGACCCCCTATGGGAAGGGGGTCCGGCGCGATCGCGGAGGGGGGCCGGCCCCATCCGCCTAGTCCGTCAAAAGGACGGCGCTGGCTTGGACGGACCCTGCGCCGGAGGTTTCGCTTGTCCCCCTCTTCCCTGTTGAGGTGGGCGCCGAGGCGGTGGCCTAGAAAAAGCCGGGGTCGACTTCTGAGGGTACCGCCTCGGGGGAGGCCGGAAGGGTTTCTGCGGCGTGGCCCGAGGTTTCGGACGGACCAAGGAGGCCAACGAGCGCTCCTGTCTCCGACAACCGTTTGGTCGCCGCCTCTAGGGATTCATCAAATAATTTGGACCCCACGCAAGGTAAGTCCGCAAGGCGTTCCTGCAGGTTCGGGTCCATATCGAGGGTGCGTAGCCAAGCCAATCGGCGCATAGCTACCGCAAATGCCGACACCCTCGATACCAGCTCAAACGCATCGTACACAGCATGAAAAAGGTACAGGCGCAATTGAGACAGGTTGGACATAAACCTGTCAAACCCTTCCTTGCGGGAGTCCGGCAAGGCTTCGCGATACTGGGGCAGATCCTTCACCATGCCACGCAGATAGGATGAGAAGGTAAAGGCATAATTTAAAACCCTGGTTGCCATGAAGGAATTCGAATAGAGGCGACGACCAAACTTGTCCAGGGTCCGACCCTCCCTGCCGGGTGGGACCGCCGCAGAAACTCGGGAGGGTTGTGTCTTTTTGAGCGCAGACTCAACCAGTAAAGACTGGTGGGAGAGTTGAGCCTTCTCGAATCCCTTGGGTGGTATCGTCCTATACTTGGACTCCATCTTGGACGGAACCGCTGTGACTGTAAGAGGTGAAGTCAGGTTCTTAAGCAAGGTCTGATGAAGGACCTTATTCAAGGGCAGCCGAGGGGTTTCCCTTGGGGGAGTGGGAAGGTCCTGCTCCTCGAGGAACTCTTTTGTGTATTGAGATCCAGCCATGAGGTCCAGACCCAAGGCACGTGCCATGTCCTGCACGAAGCTGGAGAAGGAGGACGGTCTGGCAGGCGGCAAGGGGGTTCTCGACCTCTCCGCCGAACAGAAGGGGGAAGCCTCGTGGGAATATCGTGGTTCCCTACCGGACCCTGAGTCCCAAGAGGCCAGATCCAATGGCCTCGAGGGGGTCGGGGAACGTCTCCGTCTCGAAGAACCCCTGGGAGAGGTCCCAGGTGTCCGAGGGACCGAGGCACGCCCCCTCTTCTTCGGCGAGGAGTCACGCGAACCCCCTCTCGCAGGGGAACGGAGAAGCCTCGGGTTATTGAGGCGGAGCTCCGAGACCCGCAAGGCCTCGCCCCCGAGCGGCGAGGAGCGACCACGTCGTCGAGGAGAGCCTTGCGAACGCTTAGGCTTCCTCGGGCGACACCTCGCCCGAGGCCGGCCCGAGGGCGAGGAGCCCCGGGAGGACCTCGAGGAAGAGGAGGAGGAGATCCGTCTCACCCTGCGCACCTTGTCCCGGGGCCTTACGCTCCTCTCGGGCTGGAAGCCGAAGTCGAGGGCAAGGTCGGGGCCGAGGTCGGTGCTGCCCCAGTACCCGAGACCGAGGGAGTCGAGACCGAGGTCGCCGCCCCCGAGGCCAAAGCAGTCGAGGTCGAAGCCTGCTGCAAGTGTTCGAGGGCCCCAGACAGCTCCGAGGCAATCAATGCTCGGAGCAAGTCCTGGAACGCCGGAATCCCGACCATGGTAGGCAGGTCCGAGGCCGGGGGATGCTCCCTGGAGGGCGACCTCAGGCTCGAGTATTCCCTCGGGGCATTAGTGGCCGGAGTCCTGGGCGGGGCCGAGGACGACCCACCCGCCGTTGAGGAGCCCGAAGATGGCTTCTTCGTTGACCCTGGAGTCGGGGATGGAAAAGAGGACTTACCCGAGGCAGGTTTGGTCGCAGGAGTAGGCTTCGATGTCGAGGGACGGGGCGAAGCCGAGGCTCCTGAGGCCGAGGTCAAGGCCGAAGCCGAGGCCGACGTCGAGGCCTTCCCGGGCGCGGAGTCAACCGCGAAGAGCTCCGCCATCCTGGCACGGCGTCAGCGGAACGCTCTGGCCTGAAAGGTGGAGCACCGATCGCAGGAGTCAGTCGGATGCTCGGGTCCAAAGCAGAGCAAGCACCACCAGTGTGGGTCAGTGATGGAAAGTAACCGCTCACACCGGGTGCACTTCTTGAAACCCGTCAAGGGATGGGACATGAAAACCGAACCGACCGAACAAGGAGGCCGGGTCGCAGCTCACGGGAGCCCCCGGAGCCGAACAGAGAGAAAAACTTTTTTTTTAAATTTAAAGTAGTACAAAACAAAAGAAAAGAGAAATCAAGTACCACGACCGATTAAAATACACCGGACGCGGCGACAGAAGGCAAAATAGCAGAGCTCAAATTCCACAGGGCTTCTGGCTCCGCGGAAAAAACTGAACCGAGGACCACGAGGTGGGATGCGCCCTCTAGTGGGCAAGAAGGCATGCACATGCGTGGTGCAGTGTAGCAAACTTGAAACTTCAATCAAGTTTGCTTGAAAAGCTGTCCGCGCTGGGGCTCCGTAGATGACGTCACCCCCACATGTGAGAATATGCTGCCTGCTTGTCCTGGGATAAACCTCGGTTTGCGAGAGAGAGAGTGAGAGAGAGTGAGAAAGAGAAAGAGAGAGAGTGAGAGAGAGTGAGAAAGAGAAAGAGAGAGAGAGAGAGAGAGAGAGAGAAACCTCGGTTTGCGAGTGTTTTGCAAGACAAGCAAAACACTCCCGCAAACCTTAACTCGCAAAATGAGTGTTGACTCGCTAAATGAGCTCTCAGCTATGGTGTGCCTGTGTGCTGCAGCCCCTTCAGGGGGTGGCTTCCTTCCCTCGGGGTCCCCGTGCGGCTGCCCTCCCGCTTTGGCCGATGCCTCTGCTGTCCGCCAGCACCTCCTGGCTACCGATTCAAGCCGGCCGCCATCCTGCAGCTCAAGGTCCAGCCCAAGCAAGAGTGAGGATCTTCGGGCACTGGCACCGGCATGTCCTGTGCGTTGGTGCTGGTGCCAGATCGGGGTAAATGATTGTGTTTGGGTAGGTGGATGAGTGGGGGATGCCTGATCGCGGCGGGGAGGGGGGGGCGACGCGAGCAGGGGTGAGGGATGCCGGATCACAGGGGGGGATGCCAGATCGCGGGTGGGGGACTCGCAAATCGAGTTAAGCTTGGTCTCCGAGGCGCAGATTTTGCTAATGTTTTGCTCGTCTTGCAAAACACTCGCACACCACGACACTAATAAACCGAGGTTTGACTGTACTTGAGTATACCCTAAATATAGGGAAAAAGTAACTACAAAACTTTGTTAAGAAGAAGATTGAAATGAAGGTGAAGACAGCTAGTTGGCCTTGACCACAGAGTCTCACCTGGTCTAGGAAAAAGACAACTGCTATTGAATAGGCATGTCCCAGCGGAATCATGGAAGCACCAAAAAGGACGTCCCCCAAACAAGGCGTATTTTACTAGCCTGTCCTGGTAGGCAATCATATAAAACAGAGGCACTGTACGTGTAAACAGAGAAAAGTAACATAGAAAATGTATGCCAAGTAAACTGGTTACTGAACCAGTGAGGCAGCATGGGAATCTGGGAAGTCGATTACTTAATCGATTCCTAGTCCAGCTCCCTCTGCCCAGAAAGACAGAGGCCTACACACTAACCTGTAGAGTGGACTCCCCCAGTAGGTATTTATTGAAACAACCTTAGTGTTTCGAAAGGCATAGGTCAAGTAAAATAAAACCCAAAGCAAAGTAACAACTTTGCAAGAGTAACTTCCAAAGGAATGGCACAAAGGGTAGATATGTCCCTAAGGAATCATTCTCACTGAAGTCACAAGAGAAGCATGTGGTAAAAAACCTACTATTTTAGAGAGATATGGGGTTTTGAACAACCCCCCCCTCCTTTCAGAGATGCAATCCCAACTAAACAGAATCGATGTTGGGGAGTCAGTGTCAAAGGCTGAAAATACTTTAATGACTGCAAGGCCTTCCCACACCGAATCGACACTAACACCGGCAACGTTAAAGACCGGCGTCTCTTTATACGCAGAAGCCTCCTGTGAAAGTATTACCGGTGTCAAGAATGGCACCCGAAGTCAACAGTAACAACTAAAAATAATAATAATAACAGCTTATATACCGCAATACCGTGAAGTTCTATGCGGTTTACAAAGATTAAGCAAAGGTACAAATTGATTGACTTTAAGAGGGGAGGAAGAAAGAGGGTTAATAGAACAGGAAATCCATTTTTGAGGAGAGAGTGATCAATAGAACAAGTTAATCGCTATAGAGGGAGAGAGAAGAGAGGATCAGTTGTCTAGATACTTTAGGAACAGTTGAACATGACAGTGTCAACATGAAGGAAATATGCCAAAAGGGAAAAAAATCAACGGTACCGCTGGCTGCATTGCCGGTACCATCGGTGTGGGGAAAACATTTTTACAGGAAAGGAAAAACACCGGTACCAGGCATATATGAACCAGAACCATCTGTGTCACTCCCCGCTTCCAAGATGAGTCAGCACGTACCAAATCACTCATTGATATCGAAGTGGAGCTCGACAGAAAAAATACTGGGACCATGGTCTAAGAACCGGTACCATTGGTGGCACTCCACGCTTTCAAGATGAGTATGCTTGTATCGAGGCACTCATTGACAATGAAGCGGAGGTAGAAAGAAAAAACACCGGTAACATTGGTCTAGAAACCGGTACCATCGGTGTCACTCCACGCTTCCAAGATGAGTATGCCCATATCAAAGCACTCATCAATATCGAAGCGTAGCCAGAAAGAAAAAACCACCGGTACCCTTGGCCTATGAACCGGATCCATCGGTGTTAGGGCTAGGCTGATCGAGGTCGGCAGGACTTGACTCACTGCTACAATGACCAAGGTCGGCAGGATTAGATGACCTGAAAATCAACTTACCTAAAGAACGGGCCCGTCAATGTCGGTGCGGGCTGGAAGAGCGGTGCCAGAAGTAGGCTGGACACTGGATTCCTGACGGCGCTGACGGAAAACTGTTTCTGAAGAATGAAAATGCGCTGGTGAAGAGAAGAGCAGGGGAAGAAGAAAATGGCAAGGCCGAGAACCCGACATTGCTAATATCACAGAAGGATGTCTGTGGAGACAATTTCCCCAGCAAAGCAACTGTGCTGATGGAAATGGAGCAGAAAAAACCTGCATGGAAAAACAGCCATAACGTGGTGAGGAAACAGTATGGTGACTCATAAGGCCTCACCAAGCCTAACCGACGACAGTAAAAGAAAAAATAAAGAAACTAGAATGTTTTCCTTTTTATTTTTATAAACTAAAATTGAAAGAAAAGAAAAAACTGATTAAGAAGTCAGAAAACCGTGAGACGGGAAGGCAGCGAAAGAAAATTTGTTAACAGCCGTTGAAACGCGACTTCTTAGCTCCGTGGAAACTAAGAAACTGAGGGACCGCGCGCTTACATCGGGCGGTAAGGCACTCGCGCATGCGCGGTGCGGACCATCGAGAACTTTCTAAGTTCTTAAAGTGTCAATGCACTTTTAAAGTGACCATAACGGGGCGACGTCATCCATTAGTGAGAATATGCTGCCTGCTTGTCCTGGGATAAAGCAGTATATACTAATGCTCAAGTATGGAAAACAAGATTCTGGATCTAGAAGCTGTGATGAAAGAAGAGACATGGTTCACAGAGAACCTTGACTGGGATGTAGTTATACCGGGCTATAATCTGTTCAGTAAAGACAGGGTAGGAAGAAAAGGAGGAGGAGTAGGGTTGTATGTTAAAGATCATATTAAAACAACACAATTGCAGGATCTGCAGGGCAAGGAAGAGGCACTGTGGTTCAATTTGGAAAGAGGGACTGGTGAATATATTTACATTGGTGTGATATACAGGCCTCCTTCACAGACGGCAGAAGTAGATAGAGAATTAATAGTAGACATTCAGAATATATCTAAAAAAGGGGAAGTCTTGCTAATAGGTGATTTTAACATGCCGGATGTTGACTGGAGTATCTCTATTGCAGAGTCTTCTAGAAGTAGGGAGATTCTGGATTCTCTACAAGGAGAACTGTTCCAGCAGTTGGTAATGGAACCCACATGGGTTGGGTCATACTGGACTTAGCGGTTATAAATGGGGGAAAGTGTTTCTGAAGTTACAGTGGGGGATCATCTGGCATCCAGTGATCACTGCATGGTACGGTTTAATATTAAAATGGATATAGAGAGGGCTCATTCAAAAGCAAAGCTTCTAGACTTAAAAAAAACTAACTTTGTTCGGATGGAGGTTTACGCAAAGGAATTATTATATGGATAGGAACATCTGGAAGGAGTGGAAATGTGTGTCAGGTCAAAAGCGCGCTGGGACAAAGGCGCGCGCAGACAATTGAGCGCAGCGCAGAGGCGCACACCGCAGAAAATTACAGTTTTTACGGCTCCGACGGGGGGGCACCCCCCCATTTTACTTAATAGAGATCGCGCCGCGTTGTGGGGGCATTGTGGGGGGTGGGGGGGTTGTAACCCCCCACATTTTACTGAAAACTTCACTTTTTCCCTGTTTTTAGGGAAAAAGTTAAGTTTACAGTAAAATGTGGAGGGTTACAACCCCCCAAACCCCCCACAACGCCGGCGCGATCTCTATTAAGTAAACTGGGGGAGCTCCCCAACAAAAAACCCCGTCTGAACCCCTAAAAACTGTAATTTTCTTCAGCGCGCGCCTCCGTCTTGCGCTCAGTTGTCGGCGCGCACCCTGGTCTTTCACGGGGTTGTCTATGAACCGTGGAAATGCGTTGGGCAAAACTGAAAGGAGCGATTGTAAGGGCAACAAACCTTTTTGTGAGGCAAGTAAGTAAACATAAGAGGAAAAAAAGGCCACTTTGGTTCTCAAAAGTAATAGCTGAGAAGGAATAAGAGGTTAGCTTTCATAAACTACAAAAGATCGCAGAAAGAGGAACACAGGCAAAAATATCAGGAAAAGTTAAGAGAGGCTGGTCTTGTAGTCAGAAAAGCAAAGATGGAAATGGAAGAAAAAATAGCTGACACAGTAAAACAGGGAGACAAGACATTTTTTAGATATATTAGTGATAGGAAGAAGTTCAAAAGTGGCATTGTGAGACTCAAAAATGAAGAGCAGAAATATGTAAAAGCTGATCCACAAAAATGGAAGTAAGGAAGAAGTAGTAAGGAATTACAGTTAGTAAATCTGACTTCTATGGTAAGCAAATTAATGGTATATAAAGCACAGTTACTTACCGTAACAGGTGTTATCCAGGGACAGCAGGCATATATTCTCACACATGGGTGACGTCATCTACGGAGCCCCAGCGCGGACAGCTTTTTAAGCAAACTTGCTAGAAGTTTCAAGTTTGCACACTGCACCACGCATGTGCTAGCCTTCTCGCCACTAGAGGGCGCATCCCCACCTCGTGGTCCTCAGTTCCATATCCAGCAAAGAAGCCATCCCCGGGGAGGTGGGCGGGTTGTGAGAATATATGCCTGCTGTCCCTGGATAACACCTGTTACGGTAAGTAACTGTGCTTTATCCCAGGACAAGCAGGCATGATATTCTCACACATGGGTGACCTCCAAGCCAACCAGAAAGAGGGTAGGTGGGAGGATGGCAATTTAGGAAAACAGGTTACGTAACACCGACTGGCCAAACCGGCCGTCACTCCTGGACAAGGAGTCCAGACAGTAATGGGAGGTGAACGTATGAACCGAAGACCAGGTGGCAGCTTTACATATGTCCTCCATAGGAGTAGAACGGAGGAAAGCAACCGAAGCTGCCATCGCCCTGACCTTGTGCCCCGTAACTCGACCCGAGAGCGGGAGACCAGCCTGAGCGTAGCAAAAAGAGATACAAGCAGCTAACCAGTTGGATAAGGTACGCTTGGAAACCGGATGTCCTACCCGATTAGGATCAAAGGACAAAAACAATTGAGGAACCTTCCGATGAGACTTAGTACGTTGGAGATAAAAAGCCAACGCCCTCTTACAGTCAAGCGTGTGAAGCGCCGTTTCACCAGGATGAGAATGGGGCTTCGGAAAAAACACCGGAAGAACAATGGACTGATTGAGGTGGAAATCAGACACAACCTTAGGCAAAAATTTGGGATGGGTGCGAAGAACCACCTTGTCATGATGAAATACAGTAAAAGGCGGGTCCGCAACCAAAGCCTGTAGCTCGCTAATCCGACGAGCTGACGTGAGCGCAATCAAAAAGACTACTTTCCAAGTAAGAAACTTAAGGAGAGCTTTATCGATCGGCTCAAAAGGCGGTTTCATCAGTTGAGCCAAGACCACATTAAGATCCCATACGACAGGAGGAGGCTTGAGAGGAGGATGAACATTCACAAGACCCCTCATGAAACGAGAAACCAGAGGATGCAGAGAGAGGGAACGACCCTCGAGATGTTGATGGAATGCAGCAATAGCACTAAGATGCACTCGAATGGAAGTCGTCTTCAGACCAGAATTCGAGAGATGTAACAAATATTCCAGCACCGAAGACACTGGAACAGAACCCGGTTCAAGGTGGTTGGTGGAGCACCAGGAAGAAAATCTGGTCCATTTCTGGGAATAGCAAAGCCTAGTCGAGACCTTGCGAGAGGCCTCTAAGATTTCCCGCACTGAGTGAGAAACTGGAATGGAAGTCAAGGGGAAAGGAACCAAGCGGTCAGATGCAACGACTGAAGATTGGGATGTAACAGCGAACCCCGACTCTGAGACAGCAGAGAGGGAAAGACAGGCAGAAGCAGAGGCTCCCTGACACTGAGTTGAAGAAGCAGGGAGAACCAGTGTTGTCTTGGCCAGCGAGGCGCAATGAGAATCATAGTGGCCTTGGTCGATTTCAGATGAACCAACGTTCTCAAAATCAGAGGGAAAGGAGGGAACGCATAAAGGAACCTCCCCTCCCAGTCGAGAAGAAAAGCATCGGCCTCGAGACGGTCCCGTGAGTACATCCGAGAACAGTAGAGGGGTAGTTTGCAAGTCTCGGGCGAAGCAAACAGATCCACCTGAGGAGTCCCCCAGCGGTCGAAGACCTCGCGTAGGACTCGGGAGTTCAGCGACCACTCGTGTGGCTGGAGGAGACGACTGAGTTTGTCTGCTAGACAATTCAGCTCCCCCTGAATGTAAACCGCCCGCAAGAAAACGTTCTGAGAGACGGCCCATGTCCAAAGCCGCAGGGCTTCCTGGCACAGAGGCCAAGAGCCCGTCCCTCCTTGCTTGTTGACGTAATACATTGCCACCTGGTTGTCTGTCCGAACGAGAACCACTCGATCGTGCAGAAGGTGACAGAAGGCACGAGCGGCCAGATAAATGGCCCGAAGCTCCAACACGTTGATGTGACACCGACGGTCCGCGGCCGACCATAGGCCTTGCGTTCGCAAACCGTCCAGATGCGCTCCCCACGCATACTCCGACGAGTCCGTGGTCAGGACCTTGCAATGCGGAGGAACTCGAAAGAGCAAACCTCCGGACAGATTTGTAGAGTTGGTCCACCAACGGAGCGAGCGTCTGAAGGACGGAGTCACAGTCAAACGTCGAGATAGCGGGTCGCGGTCCTGACGCCATTGCGAGGCCAAGGTCCACTGAGGGATCCTCAGGTGCAACCGGGCAAATGGGGTTACTTGGACCGTCGATGCCATGTGCCCCAAAAGCACCATCAGGCGTTGAGCTGACACTACCTGCCGTTGCGCAACCTGCCGGCCCAGGCGAAGCAGGGCCTCCAGTCGCGGAGAAGGAAGGAAGGCACGGAGGAGAACCGTGTCCAGCACGGCCCCTATAAACTGGAGGGATTGAGTCGGCTGCAAGTGAGACTTGGGAAAGTTCACCTCGAACCCGAGACCCTGAAGAAGCGTGATAGTCTGTTGGGTCGCTGAAATAACTCCTTCCCTTGTCGGGGCCTTGATCAGCCAATCGTCCAGATAGGGAAAGACCTGCAACCCCCGGGAACGCAGAGCAGCCGCGACCACCACCATGCATTTCGTGAATACCCGAGGGGACGAAGCCAGACCGAAGGGTAGTACACGGTATTGTAGGTGCAAGTCCCCGACCTGAAATCTTAAAAACTTCCGAAAGTCGGGATGCACCGGAACATGGGTGTACGCTTCCTTCAAATCGAGGGAGCACATCCAGTCCCCCTCGTCCAACAGAGGATATAGAATCGGAAGCGATAACATACGGAACTTCTCCCTGACCAGGAACTTGTTGAGCTTCCGGAGGTCCAAAATGGGGCGCAAGTCCCCGGTCTTCTTTGGGACCAAAAAGTAACGGGAATAAAATCCCTGGCCCTGCTGGTCGAGAGGCACCACTTCGACCGCCCGGAGGCTCAACAGGGCCCTGGCTTCCTCTCGGAGAAGGGCCAACTGGCTCCGATTGGGCGGGCACGCCCCGGGGGGCATGTCGGTAGGCTGTCTTGAGAAGTTTAATGAATAGCCCTCTGAGATGGTCCGGAGCACCCATGCGTCCGACGTTATCTCTGACCAGACCCTGGCAAAAGCCGAGAGCCGACCCCCGATGGGGAGGGGGTTGGATGCCGACGCGGCGGGGGCCAGCCCCCTGCCGCTCATCCCGTCAAAAGGACGGTGCCGGCTTAGATGTCCCCTGCGCAGCGGGCTTGGGAGGCCCCCCTCTCCCCTGGGGTGGACGTCGAGGCGGAGGCCTCGAAAAGGCCGGCGTCGTTTTTTGAGGATACCGCCTAGGTGGTTGCTTGAATGGCCTCTGAGGCAACGGCTTAGGCTTCGGGCGAACGAGAGCCGCCAAAGAGCGCTCCTGTTCAGACAGCTTCTTGGTAGCCGCATCCAGGGAGTCGTCGAACAATTCCGACCCGACACAGGGTAGATTGGCTAAGCGCTCCTGTAGGTTGGGGTCCATCTCGAGGGTCCGCAGCCAGGCCAGCCGGCGCATGGCAACCGCACAAGCCGAGACCCTCGAGGCGAGCTCAAAGGCGTCATACACCGCATGGAACAGATAAAATCTGAGCTGGGATAGGTTGGACGCAAATGAGGCAAATTTCTCCCTATGTGACTCCGGGATCAGCCCCTGAAATTCCGGCAGATCCTTGACCATGGACCTGAGATAGGAAGAGTAGGCGAAAGCATAGTTGAGGACCCTCGTGGCCATCTGGGAATTTGCGTACAGGCGACGGCCAAATTTATCTAGGGTCCGTCCCTCTCTCCCCGGGGGGACAGCAGCCGAGACTCTCGAGGGCTGCGAGCGCTTAAGAGCCGACTCAACCAAGAGTGACTGATGGGAAAGTTGTCCTTTTTCAAACCCCTTAGGGGGAAGAGTCCGGTATTTTGATTCCATCTTGGTGGGCACTACCGCCACTGTAAGAGGGGCCTCAAGGTTCCGCAGCAAGGTTTGAAGGAGGACCTTGTTAAGCGGGAGGCGGGGGGATTCCCGTTGAGGGGCCGGGGAATCCTGCTCTTCCAAAAACTCCTTAGTATAGATGGACCCCGCCGCCAGGTCCACCCCCAACGCCTTCGCCATATCATGGACGAATTTCGAAAAAGAAGTAGTCCGTGCAGGTGGGGAGGGCGACCGAGACTTCTCAGCGGAGTCAAAGGGAGATGCCTGGCGAGAATAGCCAAACTGCCCTCCAGACCCCGAACCCCAAGAAGCACGATCCCGCGACCTCGAAGGGGTCGGGGAGACAGCCCGCCGAAGAGACCCCCTCGGGGAACCCCCCGGGGTACGGGGCCTGGAGGTCCGTCCCTTCCGCCTCGGTGAGGAGGCACGGGAACCCTCCAGTGTTAGTACCAGATTGGGGTTGTCGAGGCGAAGATCCTCGACACACAGTGCCTCGGTCTCGGGCGGGGTCGAGCGACGACTCCTTCGGGGCGAGGCTCGAGCCCGCTTTGCTTTTTTGAGGCGATGCTTCGGCCGGGGCTTGCTCGAGGGTGAAGAACCCCGCGAAGACCTCGGGGAGGAGGATGAGGAAATCCGGCGTACCCGACGCTGCTTGTCTCGGGGTCGCACACTGACCTCAGGCTGTGTCATCGAGGTCGGAGCCGAGGGAAGCAACGTGGTCGAGGCCGAGGGAGCTTCGGCCGCTGAAAGGCCGGTGCCCGAGGCCGAGGTCGCCAACTGCGGGGCCACCGAGACCGAAGTCGAGGCCGAAGCCTGCTGCAAAGTCTCAATGGCCCCGGAGAGTTCCGAGGAGATTAAAGCGCGAAGCAACTCCTGGAATACCGGGATAGTAAGACCCTGGGGCAATACCTGGGGGCGCTCCGCAGAGGGCGACCTCGGTCTCGAGTATTCCCTCGGGGCGCCCCCCTTCGATCCCTTGGTCTGGGTCGAGGCCGGCGGTCCCGCCGACGAAGAGCCCGAGGATGGCTTCCTGCCAGATGGAGCTGAGGAAGGAAGTGGAGACTTACCCGAGGCTTGCTTCTGCGAAGTGACCAGCTTCGAGGGAACCGAGGGGTCCGAGGTCGAGGCCGAGGTCGAGGCCGGGGCCGAAGCCGAGGCCGAGCTCGAGGCCTTCCCCGCCGGGGTATCAACGGCGAAGAGATCAGCCATCCGGGCCTTTCGACGGTTAAGAGCCCGTTTCTGGAAGGTGGCACACTTAGGGCACGACGCTGTCGGGTGATGGGGCCCCAAACACCTCAGGCAGCACCTGTGAGGATCAGTGATGGACAAAAGTCGATCACACCTACCACACTTCTTAAATCCCGTTACGGGCCGGGACATGGGCCCAAAACAAGGCCGGGAACAAGCGAGGTTCCTCGGCCACGGCTACCGGGAGCCCCCGGAGCGCGGAAACGAAAAAATTTATTTATTTTTTTTTTTTTTAAAGAAAGAAAGAAAGAAAGAAAGAAATAAACCAAAAACGCAGCGACCGCGTCAAAAATGCAACACAGCCGCGGCGACAGAAGGCAATCTTAGCACAGATAATCCACAGGGCTTCTGGCTCCGCGGATGAAAACGAACTGAGGACCACGAGGTGGGGATGCGCCCTCTAGTGGCGAGAAGGCTAGCACATGCGTGGTGCAGTGTGCAAACTTGAAACTTCTAGCAAGTTTGCTTAAAAAGCTGTCCGCGCTGGGGCTCCGTAGATGACGTCACCCATGTGTGAGAATATCATGCCTGCTTGTCCTGGGATAATCATATAATCACAGCTATGATCCAATTAAAAAGTTAACCATTTATGTTTATACAAAATACATTGTTGAAAATAACTTTGTGAAGTGCTCAGACCAAGAAACCCATATAATAGTGATGTCACTACAATGAAGTTTACAAGGGGACCATCATCGCCTTCACGAGTCCCCTGCCCTCCCTATATGTACTTTAAAACCTATAACCTAACTGTTAGGTCCATCCAGCTTGTGGTACTTATCTGTATTGGGAAGCATTTAGTGCTGTTGACTCTCATTGGTGACTTATTAAAATTAAAGTGCATGTGCTTCAATAAAGTCCTGAAAGTTTTTTCTTTTATGAATGAATTCCCGTCCCCCCGACCCGGATTTCGTCTCTTCGTCAGGGAGGGACACTAATGAAGGCTCGCTGAGTTCAGGAACAATCAAAGTGGACGGGCCGTTTGATTGTTCCTGAACTCAGCGAGCCTTCACTAGTGTCCCTCCCTGACGAAGAGACGAAATCCGGGTCGGGGGGACGGGAATTCATTCATAAAAGAAAAAACTTTCAGGACTTTATTGAAGCACATGCACTTTAATTTTAATAAGTCACCAATGAGAGTCAACACACTAAATGCTCCCCAATACAGATAAGTACCACAAGCTGGATGGACCTAACAGTTAGGTTATAGGTTTTAAAGTACATATAGGGAGGGCAGGGGACTCGTGAAGGCGATGATGGTCCCCTTGTAAACCTCATTGTAGTGACATCACTATTATATGGGTTTCTTGGTCTGAGTACTTCACAAAGTTATTTTCAACAATGTATTTTGTATAAACATAAATGGTTAACTTTTTAATTGGATCATAGCTGTGATTATATGATTATATAGTAATTATCGTCACAGAGTACAAAGAAACTTATCTCTCTAATTTGTAGTCAATTAAGCAAATTAATGGAACACTTTTAAAACAGAGAATGGTCAAGTTTCTGGAATCTTGTGGATTACAGGACCAGAGGCAACATGGATTCACTAGAGGTAGGTCTTGTCAAGACAAATCTGATCAATTTCTTTGATTGGGTGACCAAAGAATTGGACAGAGGATGTGCACTAGATGTGGTGTATTTAGATTTTAGCAAAGCCTTTGACAGTGTTCCACACAGACATCTAATAAATAAACTGAGTGCCCTCAGGATGGGTCCCAAAGTTACGGGCTAGGTCAAGAACTTGTTGAGTGGAAAGCGACAGAGGGTAGTGATCAATGGAGATCGCTCTGAGGAAAGGGATGTTAATAGTGGTGTGCCTCAGGGTTCTGTTCTTGGGCCTGTTCTGCTAAACATTTTTATAAACCATATTGCTCAAGGGTTGTCGGGTAAGATTTGCCTCTTTGCAGATACCAAAATCTGCAATTGAGTATAAAATGCCGGATGGCGTGAATAACATGAAAAAAGACCTGATGAAACTTGAAGAATGGTCTGAAATTTGGCAGCTAAAATTTAATGCTAAGAAATGCAAGGTCATGTATTTGGGCTGCAAAAATCCGAGGGAACGGTACAGATTACTGTATAACCTCATTGTAGCATTTTGACTTCCCATACCTTCATGTATTCTCCTTGAATGTCTTGCTTACTTTCAAATAACATGTAGTTCTTTTTTCCTTCCCTCCCTAGTGTTTTATAGGTTTGTCAAGTTTGTCAATAGTCCTCCAAGACTTAGCTCTTGTTATGCATTGTATTGTTCCCTAAATTTTGTAATTTTAGTACTGTGTACATCGCTTAGAATTATGATTAAGCGATTAATCAAAATTTTATTAAACCTGAAATTTGATTAGGGAGTGAAGAGCTTATGTGCACGACAGAAGAGCGGGACTTCAGTGTGATTATATGTGATGATCTTAAGGTGGCCAAACAGGTTGAAAAGGTGACAGCAAAAGCTAGAAGGATCTTGAAATCTTACTGGATATGACTAGATTGCCTCTTTTTGGAATCCGCCTAGAACCGTAAGGTATTGGCAGAATAAAAGACACTAATGTAATTTAAGTAATGTAATGTGGTATAAAACAAAATATTACTATCAGCTTCACATGTCTTCCACATCTCAAAAGTAAAATGTAGTTAAGGGACTGAAATAGTATTTCAAATCTAGAGAATCATATTAAAAGTATATACTTACTCTGAACCTGCAGCCATGTCCACATATGAAGTTTCTGCTGTGTCAACCCGTGATGGGAAAACTATGCTCATGACGTTCGCTTCTGATAAATACGATTACTACGGAGTCCTATGCATTGGTATCCAAAACACTGGGGCATGCCAGCCACAGTGCTCATTGCAAACATCTAAGTGCATCCACAAACCCTGTTAAAATAAAAAAAGAAAGCAATGAATCTAAAACATATATCAACAATATTAGTACAATTTTCAAATAGGAACCTAGACCAGTGTTCTTCAACCGCTGGTCCACGGACTGGTGCCGGTCCACAAAAATTTTCTGCCGGTCTGTGAAGAATTCGTGTCCCCTTCAAGCGGTCCCCTCCAGGTAGTTATCTCAACTGTTGGACACCTTCTTCCGTCCGGCTTGGCTGCTCCTTATCTTAAGCACCAGCTGCATTTGTTTGCCAGGACAGCACACAGTGGCTCTTGCATGCTGCACAAGGCGAACCCGGAACCAGAACCAGATCAGCAGCATACAAGAGTCGCTGCGCGCTGTCCCGGCAAACACGTGTGGCTGGCGCTGAAGATAAGGAGCAGCCAAGCTGGAAGGAAGAAGGCGTCCGACAGTCGAGATAACTGCCTGGAATCCCCGGTTGACCAGAAAGGCTTCCCTCTGACATCAGCTCTGACATTGGAGGGAAGCCATCCAGTCGGCTTCAGCGGAGGGGGGCCTGGTGCAAGGGTGGGGGACTGCTGGACTTGCAGGCGATAGGGAAAGAGGGTGCCTGCTGGATTCACAGGCAGCTGCAAGTGCGAAGAGAGCTGCCAGTGCTGATCCAGCTTCTGCAGAGGGGGGCATGCCCAGCTGGACAGCCCTGCCTGAGCAAGGGAGAGAAGGGATAATGTGGGACAAAGGGGGGAGGAGCACGTTGGGACATGGGAGGGGCATGAATTTGGGACAAAGGTTGGAAGGTAAGGAGGAGGGACACAAAATGAAGGGAATAGGCATGTACTTGGGACACAAAGGAGGGGATAGAAAGGGAGAATAGTGGGGATGAGTGTGTAAGTGAGAGGGAAAAATGGTGCACACGGGGAAAAGAAGAAAGAGGAAAATTGTTGGGCATAGAGAGAGGAATGAGGTAGAGATACATGGGGAAGAGAAGGATGAGAGGGAGAAATGTTGAATAAGGTGGTGGAGAGGGAACAGAGGGACAGATTGAAGAGGATGCAAGGGGGAGGAATGTTGGACATAGTGAGGGAGGGAGAGGTGTGACATTGTGCTGGAGAGGGGTGATAGGAGAAATGTTGGGCATGGGGCTGGTGGGCAATAGTGAAAAATGCTGTACATGATCCGGGGGATGAGAGAGGGAAAAATGTTGGATATGGCAGTTGAGGGAGTGGGAAAGATGCACCATGGATCTCTCTCTTTCCCCACTCCCTGTGCACAGGATGGAGATGAGGACTGAGTTCACGGGGACGGGACAGGGACTGAGCTGCGGGAATGGAGCGGAGACGGGGTTTTTAATTTCAGTCTTAGTACTTTGCCAGTCCACAAAATAATTATTTTATTTCCGCTGGTCCATAGGTGTAAAAAGGTTGAAGAACACTGACCTAGACTATTAAACAATCAACTAAAGAAATGAAATCCTTTATATCTTTAGAATTAGTCAATGTGTCAAATAAATCTAATCAATCATGTTGGGTCATTCCATGTTGAGTGATCTAGGAAACTTTGGGGCTCATAACCAAAAAACACAGACGTCCAAAAACTGTTCTAAACCCTGAATGGATGTCCAAATCAGGCAATAATGCTGTTGCAAAATAAAAAAAACAAACAATGCATTCAGGAAGACTCAGCATCCACGTCAAGACGTCTATCATAGAGGCGTTCTGTGGGTGTTCCGTGGACATGGATACAGTATGAATGGCCAAGTGCTATAACGAAAACAAATGATCTAGCTTGGGTGTATCCAGCACATCTGCACTTAGGGCTAGATTCACTAAGCACACGGATACGAACCATGGGAAATCTGATCCATGGCCGGGCAGGCGATTCACTATCTTGTTTGCATGCAAATGATTTGCACGGAGGTGTAAATCATTTGCATGCAAATTTTGACTCAAAACCTACTGAATCGGGGCAGAGCCCTGACCGTAGTGACAGGAGAAGCAGCCTCCTGTCACTGCTGTCAGGGCTTCTGTCAGCTTTTTACATTTTTTTTTTAATCGGGCAGATATTTTGTTTTATACATGCAAAATATCAGCCCAATTAAAAAAAAAAGTTAACCTCCCCTCCCTCTCCCGCCAGGTGTCCCAAAACCTCCCCCCCAAAAAAATATGCCCCGCCGCAGCCCTTTAAAATTATGGCAGGAGGGTTCCCACTCCCGACTGCCCCCCCAAAAAAAAAATGGCAGGAGGGATGCTGACTTCCCCCTGCCACCGACCGGATGCCCCCTCTCCATTCCCCTCCCCACCCCCCCCTCCCTGTACCTTTAATGGAGCAGGAGGGGTGCTCAATCTCTCCTGCTCCAATCCTTCCCGCGATGATTCAGGGGCCTTAGGCCCCACCTCAGCGCATCATGCAATGCACAGGGCGGGGCCTAAGGCCTTGATTAGCTCAGGCACCTCAGGTTCCTCCCTTGGGAGGGGCCTGAGGTACCTCAGTCAATCAGGAACTTCCTTAGTGATTACCTAAGAAAGTCCCTGATTGGCCAAGACACTCATCACATTTAAAGTTTTACAATTCAATGTGTCGCTATTTCTAGACTGAGTCATTATTCCATATTCTCCTTCCCACTCTTTTCGATCTGTGGACAAAAATGTACTTACTATTCCATCCCTACGAATCAAAAATACTAGACATACCACACTCTGCTTCCCAATCGTGGAACCTACTGCCAGCTCAGGTAAGAGAAAAGAACCTCAAAAAATTTAAACCAAAACAAAACAATTTCTTGTATAGAGACGCCTTTAATTAATTTGTCTTTAGCTGAGTTACTATTTTCATTTGAAGTAAGCAAGTACTGATCTAATATAACTCCTATTGTTTATCCTTATTTGTTCTCTTTCCTATATCAAATTGTAGTTCTTCCCCGATTTCCCTATGAAATGTACATCTGTCTATCCCTATATTGTATGTCTCCCTCTTTTACCAGATTTTTTGTTTATTGTTCATCACCTTGTAATCTTTGAGAAAAGCAATTTTATCAAATACAAAATAAACTTGAAACCTGGATGTGTGTGCCTGAGACCCTGGCTCTACTCACAATAGCAAATATCCTACAGCCTTCTGGAATGTACAAGACAGCAACATGAGGAGAGTTCAATGGTAGTTGGCTGCTAGATAAGCACCACAGGGACACACCAACCTCATCATGCCCCTAGCCTCATAACAATACCATGAGAAAATTAGCAGGTAAGGACCTAATTTTTCCTTCCGTCACGCACCACCTAAGGTCCTTCTCTCAAGCAGCATCACTATCTATACCCTCATCAAAAGAAGTTATAGCTTATTATTTCTTCTCTACTTTTATCCAAAGAAGATTACAAATTGTACAATGTGATACCCACCAGTGAGCCTTCTCAGGAGTAGCTCTCGTACTCTGGAATTTACACTCAGAGGGGTTATGTCTAACTCCAGATTACCTGTACTTCAGAAGGCAAGTAAAAGCCTGGCTCTTCACCCAAGCCTTTAATAAATACAGTATTGACTATACATTCATTCTGCACCAAGACTAGCTTGTTACACACACTGTAACTAAATCAGTTCCTTATACCTTGTTTAACTATATAAACAACTTGCCTTGAGTTTAGCCTCCCATCTGTTTATCCAAATGGACTCTGTCCCACCCATCTAATATCTGCACTTGGCCCCCAAGGATCTTGCTAGGGACCTGGGTTGGCCACTGTTGGAAACAGGATGCTGGGTTTGATGGACCTTTGATCTGTCCCAGTATGGCAACTCTTATGTTCTTATGAACACTCCTTCTGTGCAAGCACCCACAAAATGTTGCAGAGGACGACCACAATAGGTAACACAGGAGCACCAAAACCATCATTGAGCTCACATTTGGTCAGTTTAAGAATGGCTTCAGATGTCTTGACCATTCGGGGGTGAGCTACTCTACAGACCAGAGAAGATGGCTCAGAAGTTCAAAGCCTTTTCATATGTGAAATGAAAGCAGCCGGTGAGGGAGGAGGTAGGACCTCTAGATGAGGGAGACAGGAAGGGAATGGTGAAGGAGGAAAAAGATGTGGCTGACAGACATGTTCTTCTCGTTGGTCTTTACAAGAGAAGACACATCCAACGTGCTGGAACCGGAAAAAATCTTCAAGGAGGATCAAGAGGGAAAATTATCATGCATGGAGGTAAGCCTCAAAGATGTACTCAAACAGATAGATAGATTAAAGACTGACAAATCTCCGTGCCCAGAAGGAATCCACCCGAGAATACTGAAAGAGCTCAGAGACGAAACAGCGGAGTTACTGCGGCAGATTTGTAAGCTATCCTTGAAAACAGGGGTAATCCCGGAGGACTGGAGGATAGCGAATGTTGCACTTATCTTCAAAAAAGGATCAAGAGGCGACCCAGGGAACTACAGACCAGTGAGCTTAACCTCAGTCCGGGGAAAATGGCCGAATCATTGATCAAGGAAAGTATCAATGAGCATATAGAAAAAAATAATCTGATGAGAACAAGCCAGCATGGTTTCTGTAAAGGAAGATCGTGCCAAACGAACCTACTACATTTCTTTGAGGGGATAAGCGAACAATTGGACAAAGGTGACCCCAAAGACATTTTATATCTGGATTTCCAAAAAGCCTTCGACAAGGTACCGCATGAGCGCCTACTAAGGAAACTGCGGAGCCATGGGATGGAAGGGGATGTGCACAGATGGATCAAGAATTGGCTGGCAGACAGGAAACAGGGGGTAGGGGTAAAGGGACACTACTCTGACTGGAAAGGGGTCACAAGTGGTGTCCCACAGAGGTCAGTGCTGGGACCACTGCTGTTCAATATATTCATTAATGACCTGGAAACAGGGATGAAGTGCGAAGTAGAGAATGACACGATGACAAAATTCATCACCGTTCCCGTCCCAGCGGATATCCGCGGGAAATAATCCCATGTCATTTTCTAGTGTCTATTTCAACCTCGGTCCTTCTACACCAGCATTCTTCAAAGAAAAACTTGCGGATCAGTGGTTGTACCCATTCATACTCTGATTCTTCCCTCTCTCCTTAAAGAATGACATGAAGATGGTTTCCCGGGGTTATCCGCGGGGACGGGAACGGTGATGAATTTTGTCACCGTGTCATTCTCTAGTGCGAAGTTATAAAATTCACGGACGACACAAAACTCTCCAGTAGGGTCAGAACTGTCGAGGAATGCAAAGAACTACAAAGAGACCTGAACAAACTGAGTGAGTGGGCAAAAAGATGGCAGATGAGCTTCAATGTAGAGAAATGTAAAGTTTTGCACATAGAGAAAAGGAACTCTATGTATAGCTATATGATGGGAGGGATGGAACTGGGGGAAGGCGACCTAGAAAAGGACTTGGGGGTATTGGTGGATAAAACAATGAAGCCGGCGGCACAATGTGCAGCGGCCTCAAAGAAAGCGAACAGAATGTTGGGCATTATCAAAAAAGGTATCACTACCAGAACGAAGGAAGTTATCCTGCCACTGTATCGGGCGATGGTGCGCCCACATCTGGAGTACTGTGTCCAATACTGGTCGCCGTACCTTAAGAAGGATATGGCAATACTCAAGAGGGTCCAGAGAAGAGCAACAAGGGCATGGAAAACCTTTCATATGAAGCTGGGGCTCTTTTCCCTGGAAAAGCGGAGACTTAGAGGGGACATGATAGAGACTTATAAAATCATGAAAGGCATAGAGAGGGTGGAGAGGGACAGATTCTTCAGACTAGCGGAGACAACAAAAACAAGAGGGCATTCAGAAAAGTTGAAAGGAGAGAGATTCAAAACGAATGCTAGGAAGTTCTTCTTCACTCAGAGGGTGGTGGACACCTGGAATGCACTTCCAGAAGAGGTGATAGGACAGAGTACAATATTGGGTTTCAAAACGAGATTGGATAACTTCCTGATAGAAAAGGGGATTGAAGGGTATAGATAGAGGGTTACTACACAGGATAATGACCCTCCCCTACCTTTCATAGAGAAAGGTAGGGGAGGGTCATTGGGGTGGGCAGACTGAATGGGCCGTGGCCCTTATCTGCCGTCTATTTCTATGATAATATGATTAGGGAATGAATGATTTAGGTAAAGGATCACTTATAGGTCATGGACCTGGGGGGGCCGACCTTGGGAGCAGACTGCTGGGCACGATGGACCCCTGGTCTGACCCGGCAGAGGCAATGCTTATGTTCTTATGCTCTCTAATCTTGGCATCCAAAAAGGCAGCCTGTCTCAGTTCCTTCCCAACCCCAGAGTGTGTACCAGGCAAGTTATTACTGACAAACATCCATTAAAGATCAGTGAAATTACTGTATTTTTCACTTCAGAAGACGCACCTGACCATAAGACACACCCTAGATTTAGAGGAGGAAAACAAGAAAAAAAACATTCTGAACCAAATTCTCCCTGCCAGGCTCTGTACCCAACCCCATACTCCTTGTCAGGCTCTACACCCTGTCTCCCATCCCTGCCAGGCTCTGTACCCTTTCCCCCCTCTGGTGGTCTAGTGGTAGGCCAGGACAGGGCACAGGGCGTACAGGGCAGGCAGGCCTAGTGGCAGGCAAGCTAGCCAAGTGGCTTAGTGACAGGCAGGCTGGCCTAGTGGCAGGCAGACCTAGTGACAAACAGGCAAGCAAGCAAGCAGGCCCCATACCCCCATGTACCCTAAATCATCCCCCACACCCCCCACATACCTCCCCCAGTACCTTAAATCATCCCCCCATACCCCTATGTACCCTCCAGAACCTTTTTTTTAATCATACCCCCCCCCCCCCCCGGTACCTTTAAAAATCCCTCCCTCCCAAGATGGATGTCTTGGTATTTTAAACATCTCCCCACCCCGGTACCTTTTAAAATCCCTTCCTCTGTCGCTAGCTGTCTCCTCCTATTTCCCAGCCAGCGGCGCAGAGGTCAGGAGCAAAGCTTTCCACACTCTCACTTGGGCCCGCGTTGCTTTCTGAATGGCTGCAATCAGTTCTCGCGGGACTCATGAGAATTGATCGCAGCCATTCAAAAAGCAGCACAGGCCCAAGCGGGAGCACAGAAAGCTTTGCTCCTGACCTCTGTGCTCTTCTGACCTCTGCACCGCTGGCTGGGAAATAAGAGGAGACAGCTAGCGAAGGGATCACGCTGGACCACCAGGTTATTTGTAACAAGGTACCACAACGGGCGGGGTTTTAAAAAGGTGTAGCAGCGGTGGGCGTGCAAGTGTAGCAGGCATGCGGCAGCGCAGTGGGCGGGATGTTTTAAAAAGGTACGGCGACAGGAGGGGTGTTTTTAAACGGTACCGTGGGGGGGGGGGAATTTTTATACCTTCACTACAAAAGACACACCGAGTTTCCACCTACTTTTGGGTGGGAAAAAAGTGTGTCTTATGGAGCGAAAAATACAATAATTGTTTATTAATGGTTAACGTGTCATATTCCTAGCAATTACACCATCACCACCATCATCACCACTTTCCCCTCCCCTAGCACATAGCCACATATCCCTCCCCCTCCTCCAGCACACACTCATACCCCCTTCCCCAACACAGCAAGTGACCCCATTGCCTACTTCCCCCTCTCCTTAGCATGGCACCTCCCACGTTCCTTTGGAACCCTCCCTGACCCCTCCTCTAACCTGTGCTGAAGCAGAGGCAGCTTTTACAGCCTCAGAGTCACTGCCAGATTTCTCACTGGTGTCAGTGTGCTGAGCAGAGGCCTGACATGGGACAGGGCACTGGATTGCCACATAGTGCCATTTGGCTGTTGCTGGTTCCTGGGTTGCAGGCACAGTGGTGGAGGTGTAAGGTATGGTTGTCTGTAAAGGGAGTCCTAGTGAGGGTCTGCAGGTCCCTCCGTATGCTCTGCATCTCCTCATGCATAGCTGTGGTGCTCATGCATAGCATAGTTGCCACATCAGCTCAGGAAAGAGTGTCTGGTGCAACTGCAGGCAGATCCTTTGCCTCAGTGAAATGGAAAGCACAGTTACTTACCATAACAGGTGTTATCCAGGGACAGCAGGCAGATATTCTCACTGATGGGCGACGTCACCGAAGGAGACCGGGTATGGACCACATCAAAAGTGCATCACCACTTTAAGATTTTAGAAAGTTCAAGATAACCCGCACCACACATGCACGAGTGCCTTCCCGTCCGACGTAGGCACACAGTCCCTCAGTTAAGATAAGCCAGCTAAGAAGCCAACCCAGGGAGGTGGGTGGGTTGTGAGAATATCTGCCTGCTGTCCCTGGATAACACCTGTTATGGTAAGTAACTGTGCTTTATTCCAGGACACTGATGGGTGACCTCCAACCTAACCAGAATGGGATAGTGGGAGTGTTGGTCTTCAGGAAAATAAATTTTGTAATACATATTGGCCAAATGCCCATCCCGCCTGGAGAAAGACTCCAGACAATAGTGAGAAGTGAAAGTATGAACTGAGGACCAGGTGGCAGCTTTACAGATTACCTTAATGGGAGTACATCTAAGGAAAGCAACAGAAGCTGCCATAGCTCTGATTTTGTGGGCTGTGACCCAACTCTCAAGTACCAGTCCAATCTGAGCATAACAGAACAAAATATAAACAGCCAGCCAGTTGGAAATTGTTCGCTTGGAAACAGGATGCTACAATTTGTTTGGATCAAATGAGACAAAGAGTTGGGGAGAAGTACGATGAGGCTTTGTCCTGTCGATGTAATAGGCCAAACAAAACTTAAAGAAAAAATTCAAAAACAAAAAAGGTTTCAACAATAACTCAATGATCAAAATAAAGAATCCCCTACAAAAAAAGCTTTCTTATTGTAACCAAATACAAAATTGGTGTAATGCAATGAAGTAATCTGATTTATAAATAATTTAAGCATTTTATTAATTTCATTCTTATCATCAAGATTTCATCAAAAAACATACATATACAAAGACTAAACAGACAATGAGCTAAAAGACATAAATATGTGCAAATACCAGGACAGCCAAAGGAATTCACTCTGTTCATAAGATAAATGTTCGAAAATCACTTAGCTTGAAAATCCAGTGAAGCCAAGGCACAGGTGAGCTCCCAGGCCATCCAGGAATCAAGTGAAACAAATCCAAATCAAGTCCAAATCCAGAACGAAACAAAATGCTGAAGTGCAAGTGCAGATGCGATGAAAGGTCAACAGTATTTCAATAAAGTGCAAAGGCAAACTCAATAGACATTCCACAATGTTCCCAAACACAGGACAAAAGCCAGGCGTTGCTCCTGGTAGGTAAGTAAATGGGAAATGTACCCCTCAGAATTAGCAGCAAATTGTTTAAACACACAGAACCGCAGATCAGATAAGCCATGTTATTCAGTTATATTATCTTAATGGGCAGTTTGATACTTCTATCTTTCAGAAACCTACTAATACTAACACTGTGTTGCATTATCGCAGTTATCATCCCAGACCTTTGCGTGATAGTATATCTATGGCCAGATGCTGAGGATAAAGCACCTATGTTCATCTGATAGTGACTTTAAACAATTTGCTGCTAATTCTGGGAGGGACATTTCCCATTTACTTACCCTACCAGGAGCAACGCCTGATTTTCGCTTGGCAGACTGTTATATCCAATGGTTTAAATAGAGAGATTGAGTGGCTGGTGCTTCATTAAAGCTTGATGACTTTCTAATTTGTTTAATTCAATTAGTCTGTGTTTGTTTGCAGGCTTATTTTGCAGCATTAAAGTTATTTTATTAGTAGCTATTTAATGCTCTGCCCCCTCTCTGTCATCATGACGTTTTTGTGGCGTTTGCAAGTCAAGCTTTGCTTCTGGGATATCCGGCTTTGACCTTCTGCCCCGTATGAGTGCTGTGATTTAGGTTTATTTTGTCAAGTTATTATTTGTTTCATTTGTTTTTTTGTTGGTGTTTTGAATATTCTTATTTCCAGCCTAGTTCTTCCTCTTGACAAAGATAATCATCGAAACACGGCCTGTGTCAAGGAAGGGTGAGAAGACTGGCTGCCTTTCTGGCTTTTATCCTGTGTTTGGGAACATTGTGGAATGTCTATTAGTTTGCCTTTGCACTATATTGAAATACTGTTGACTTTTCATCGCATCTGCACTTGCACTTCAGCATTTTGTTTCGTTCTGGATTTGGACTTGATTTGGATTTGTTTCACTTGATTCCTGGATGGCCTGGGAGCTCACCTGTACCTTGGCTTCACTGGATTTTCAAGCTAAGTGATTTTCGAACATTTATCTTATGAACAGAGTGAATTCCTTTGGCTGTCCTGGTATTTGCACATATTTATGTCTTTTAGTTCATTGTCTGTTTAGTCTTTGTATATGTATGTTTTTTGATGAAATCTTGATGATAAGAATGAAATTAATAAAATGCTTAAATTATTTATAAATCAGATTACTTCATTGCATTACACCAATTTTGTATTTGGTTACAATAAGAAAGCTTTTTTTGTAGGGGATGTAATAGGCCAAAACACGTTTACAGTCCATAGTGTGTAATGCAGTTTCTCCTGCATGAGAATGAGACTTAGGGAAAAATACTGGCAGAACAAGTGACTGATTGAGATGAAACTCCGTGACCACCTTTGGTAGAAATTTTGGATGCGTACAGAGAACCACCTTATCATGGTGAAAAACTGTGAAGGGTGAGAGCAATAAGACAACTTTCCAGGTGAGAAACTTAAGATGAGCTGAGGCCATTGGTTCAAATGGAGGTTTCATCAACTTGGAAAGAACCACATTAAGGTCCCAGATGACAGGCGGAGGCTTGAGAGGTGGTTTAACATTGGAAAGCCCTTCATGAACCTGGAGACGAAAGGATGAGCAGAAAGAGGCTTTCCCTCATCTGGTATGTGAAAAGCTGTACCCTGATAGACATAGATTTGAGACAAGAGTCAGACAGATGAAGAAGATAAACCAACAATGTAGGGACGCCATTCTGAAACAGGGCGAGATCGGCATACTGATTTCACAGCCCCTGTGAATGAATACTGAATCATTCCCTCTCCCCCCCTTACCTGTTATAAATTAACCCTTATCTTAAGCTGTCCTTATTTGGAAAGGACATCAGCTGATAGACCTTGCATATGTGCAAAGACTCAGGTTTTGTTCACGTGTTAATCAGGCCCTTGCCTACGTGCAGAATTGAGGGTGACACGATGTAAAAGCATGTACCTTTGTATCCACCAATCATTAGATGTGTAAACAAGAGAGTTACTATGATGTCATTAGCTTAGAAGCATAATAAAAGGGACTCTGAGCTAGCCACCGGCAGCGCCTCCTTACCTACTCACATCCTGTGTGTGTGTTCGTTGTGTTCCATCCCTACACAACACCAAATCCACTGATAAAGAAGTTGGATTGTGATGATGAAGAAGACACCAGGAAGAAAACTAAGTCCACTGTTGCTGATAATACTGTTGAGTGGCTGGTTTCCAGGAGGCGTCAATAATATGTCAAACAGGCTGAGAGAGATGTAAGTCAGATGAATTCAGCCTGAGAGAAACCAAGCTGTCAGGTGCAATGATTGCAGGTTTGGATGGAGAAGTGATCCTTGATGCTGAATAAGCAGAGTAGGAAAAAACTGGAGCTGAGCTGAAGTAGAAGGGAGAATGAATGTTGCCTGGGCCACCAAGGAGCAATGAGAATCATGGTGGCTGCCTCTCGTTTTGAGTTTGAACAGTCTAACATGAGGGGAATTGGAGGGAATGCATAGAGAAACAGGCCAAACCAATCCAGGAGAAACGCATCTGCTTCCAGATGGAGAGGAAAGTAAAGTCTGGAGCAAAACTGGTGATTGTGGGGAGCCGCAAACAAGTCCACTTGGGGAGTGCCCCATTGAGCAAAAATGGACTGGAGAGCTGTAGAGTTGAGAGCTCATTTGTGAGGTTGAAGAATTCTGCTGAGGTTGTCTGCTGGGGAACTCTCCCCTTGAATGTACACAGCCTTTAAGAAAAGGTTGCGAGCAGTCGCCCAAGTCTAGATTTTCTGGGCCTCCTGACATAACAGGAGAGAGCCCATGCCTCCTTGCTTGTTTATGTAGTACACTGCTACTTGATTGTGCGAAGGAGGAGGACTTGAGGGCAGAGAAGGTGATAGAAAGCCTTGAGGGCATAATACATCGCTTGTGAGCTCTAGGAAATTGATGTGAAATTTCCGTTCCCTAGCAGTCCAGAGATCTTGGGTTTGAAGGCCGTCCATATGTTCTCCCCAAGCTAAAGGAGATGCATCCGTCATGAGTATCTTGTGACGAGGGGGGCAAGTGAAAAAGGAGACCTCTGGATAGATTGGAGGAATTCATCCACCATTGAAGCAACTGCAGAAGAGATAATGTGACAGAAATATGCTGCGAGAGATGATCCGTCGCTTGAGACCACTGAGACGCAAGGGTCCACTGAGGAGTGAATGGAAATGCGGGCGATTCATTCCACATCTCAACACTCCCCCCCCCCTCGAGGCTACTGGCGCGCTTCCACCCCACCATATCCCAAAAAGACCCCTCCCCGAGACCACTGGCGTACTTCCACCCCACCCCAGGGAACCAGCATCGTCCCCCCCAAAACCCTTACCGCAATTGGGCACGGGCATGCAGCACCAACCAACAGGACATGCCAGTGCAGAAAGAGCCTCCCGCTGATCTCTGCTGGGCCTTGAGCATCTGCGCATGCTCAAGGCCTTCTGGCTCCAGCTCTCTCCAAGATTCTAATGAGATTTTAAAGCAGGGGTGGGCAACTCCAGTCCTTGGAGGCTGGAATCCAGTTGGGTTTTCAGGATTTCCCCAATGAATATGCATGAGATCTATTTGCATGCGCTGCTTTCAATGCATATTCATTGGGGAAATCCTGAAAACCCAACTGGATTCTGTCCCTCGAGGACCGGAGTTACCCACTCCTGTTCTAGAGAGTTATGCAAGGACAGAAATCAAGCCTGCTGGAATTAAATCCATCCCCACTTGTCCCTATAAATTTCAAAGTAGTTATTTCATCTAATTATGCTACTGAATTAAATGCTCTGGTAGAGACCCATTTACAAATAAGCAAAGACTCTTTATTAATTTGTAAATATTAATTGGGAAGAATACCGTACATACTTTGTAAACGGGTCTCTGCCACAGCCTCTAATGTAAATATAAAATATAATTACTCCAGCTGTTGAAGAGCCCCAAGCTATGTCAGTTCACTTCGTCTGAAGGTGGCTGGGGGACAATTTTGCCAAGCTTGGCAGGCAGCAATAGTATCCTTGAGTCACAGATGCTGGCACCTCAGTGGCTCAGGGATGCTGCCAGCGACTGCTGCACTTGGTGGAGAGGAGTTCTGACCGTCTTTGGAGGAGGTCCTCAGCTGGCGGTACTTGGGGATCCACACCAACCACAGCAAGGTTCAGCAAGAACTTCAGCACTGGAGAAATAAAACCAGAAATGCATTTCCTTTTCTTTTGAACACAATACAAAGACATCTGCTATATACTTTTCCCCAAAGCTAACATATTTCAGTCAATAAATTCCTTTTTTACCTTTGTTGTCTGGAGATTTATTTTTTCCATCAAGTTGGTCTCAGTTTCTCTTTTTTTCTACTTTCCCATCTTCTGCAAATTCTTCTGTTGCTATCCATTGGTTCCTCCTACCATGGCCCAGCATGTCTCCCTCTCTCTTTCCTTTCTCCCACTGTACAGCTTCCTCACTCCCTTCTGTCCTGGATCAGTCTCCTTCTTTTTCCCTTCCCCACTCCTGAACAGTATTTCTTCCTCTCTACTCCACCCCTATGTGCAACAAGTCTCCCTCTCTCACTGTCCAGCATCTCTTTATCTCTCATTCCCTCCCTTACTGCAAAGGGAGGGTGGGAGAGAGAGGAATCCAGGGTGCATCTCTCCCATCCCCTCTACTGCCACATCCAACATTTCTCCCTCTCTCATCACCCAGATCATGTGCAGCATCTTTCACCCTGCCCACTAGTCCCATGCCCAACATTTCTCTTTCTATCACTCCTCCCCAGCACCATGCCACATCTCTCCCTCCATCATGTCCAACATTCTTCCCTCTTACATCTCCCTTTCAATCTGTCCCACTGTTCCCTCTCCACCATATCATCCAACATTTCTCCCTCATCTTTCTCTTCCCCATGCATTTATACCTCAGTCCTCTCCTTCCCTATGCCCCAAAATTCTCCTTTCTTCCATTTCCCATTTGCACATCTCTCTTTCACTCTTACTCACTCATACCCAACAATTCTCCCTTTCTATTTTCACCCCCACCTCAGCATCTTTCCCTCCTATGTCCAAAGTTCGTGCTCTTTTCCTCTTTTAAAGCCCTTTTCTTTCCAAACTTCATGCCCCATCCCTTTCTTCTGTATCCCAATTTCTGCCCCCTCCCTCCTTCCAGCCTTTGTCTCAAGTTCATGCTCCTCCCATGTCCCAACGCATGCCCTCCTCTATCCCAAGTTCGTACCCCCTCTCTCTCTCCTTTCCTTGGCCCAACTACTTCGGTGCCCCCTCCCGCAAGATTATACCGGAGGTATCCAGGTCAGCCACCTCCTTCCTGCCTTCAGTCGCACTTCTTTGCAGGGTCATGGGCCCTGCACATGGCTGACCCGGAAGCCTTCTCTGATGTTAGCTCTAACATTGGAGGGAAGGCTTCCAGGTTAGTTACCGACAGCGTGCTTGAAGTGCTACACGCTGCTTAATAGAGAGACAAATGCGGTGCACAGGTATTGGAGCCCCTCGAGCTGACCCGGAAGCCTTCTCTGATGTTAGCTCTAACATTGGAGGGAAGGCTTCCAGGTTAGTTACCGACAGCGTGCTTGAAGTGCTACACGCTGCTTAATAGAGAGACAAATGCGGTGCACAGGTATTGGAGCCCCTCGAGGTGCCTCCAACCCCGCAGGATCCCCATGACCCGAGGGGAGGGGACCTCCGCGGCTTCCAATCATCCTCATTCCTGTGCAGCTCTCTAGGCGCAACCAAAGAGCCCCCTTTAATGAACCAGTTGGCAGAGAGTCTCTAAACCCATCCCCCACCTCCCCGGAGCTTGGAAACAGGAAAGGCCTGCTATCTATACTTTCGGCGATCCGACTGACAACCCCTTCTGAAGTCCCTCTTGCAAAAAGTCCAGGAATACCTTCGGCTGTAAAAGCAAGCCGCGTTTGTATTTACCAGCAAGGCCATCAGATCTATCTGTAGATGCCCCCACCACTGAACAATAAGAGTTCAATGCTGGGAAGAACAGAAACCATTCCCCCGGATCAAGAGTCTGCTGACTGGGAAAGTTGGCCTGCACATTTTCTACTCCCGCTATGTGCATGGCCGAGAGGGCCTGCAAATGAGATTATGCCTCTCAAAACAGGAGTTGAGCTTCTAGGCATAATAAGGCACTTCTGGAGCCTCCTTGCCTACTGACATAATCCACGAAGACCCCTGACTGCCTTGCCTTCCAGAGACTTCTCCAGTGCCTAAAGCACTAGCCAAATGGCTCTGAAATCTAGGTGATTTATGGACCACTTTTGTTGTACCAGTGACCAACAAACCTGAACTGGGTGTCCATTGCAATGACATCCCCCCACCCCCCAATCATAAAGACTGGCATCAAATGCAAAGAGGCATGCTCCTTGAAGGAAGCTCTCTGCAGCCACCACCACAGGCTGTTCCACTTCTGGTAACCATGGAAGCAGTTGCTAAAACGAGTCTGACGAGACCAGCAAGAGAAAAGAGGTTTCATGTGCGCTCTTACCCAAAAGACCACCGCTATGGCTACTGCCATCGACCCCAGTACCTGCAGATAAAGCCATGGGAGTCGACTCTGTAGCATGTTTGAATTGTGCTTCAGGAGCTGCAGTCTGCGTGGCTTTGGAAGAAAAATCTGGCCCAAGGCTGGGTCGAACAAAACTCCCAGATACTCCAGGTGGGTCGCCTCTAGATGACTCTTCATGAAGTTGACTATCCATCCCAAGTCCTGGAGGAGCTGGACTACTCTTGAAACTGCCCGTTCTCCTTCCACTCTGGAAGGGGCTCCAATTAGCTAATTGTACAAATATAGGTGCATTTTGATCCTTGCCTTGCGCAGGAGCCCTGCTACCACCAGTATAACCTTGGCAAAATACAAGGTGCCGTTGCTAGGCCGAAAGGGACCGCAGAGAACTGGAAATGCTGCTCCAGTACATGAAACCGCAAGTACATCCTGTGGGCCGGAAAAATGGGAATGTGGAGATAGGCTCCCACAGGCTCCCATCAAAATCAAAGGAGGCAAGAAATTCTCCCGGTGACACTGCCGCTATGATCGACTAAATGGTCTCCATGCAGAAGTGCTGCACTTTGTCATCTGGTGATTTTATTTTTCTAATCATCTTTTCCCAGTCTCTGGTTGCACCTCCTTCTGTCTGTACTCTTCACTGTGTTTCTACAATAGAGCCTTCTTATCCATTGACTGTTTTTCTCTCCTTTACTTTCTGCCCTGCATCCATCTTTGGCATTAACTTTTAACATTCAACTTTTTCCCATTTTTCTGCTTTCTTCACAAAATTTACTTTTCCATGTCTTACCTTCCCTTTCTCTCTCCTATGGTCCGACATATCTCCCCTTCCCTCCTTCCTCGCCCCCCCCCCAGTGGTCCAACATCTCCGTCCTTCCCCCCTCTCCCCCAAGAGGCCTGACATCACTCTCCTTCCCTCCCTCCTCCCAGTAGTCCGACATCTCTCGCCTTACCTCCCTCCCTTGCTTGCTTGGTCTGGCATTTATATCTCTCCCCTCCTTCCCCCCGTCTGGCATCTCTTTCCTTCTTTTCTTCACCCTTCTCCAGATCTAACATCTCTCCCTTCCCTGAGTCATGTCCTTCATACATTTCTTCCTCCCTTCCTTCCCACCCCCACCCCAACCAACATGCTCTCTCCCCATGCACCATTTCAACCTCTCCTCCACCCCATGTCTTTTTCTCCCTCTCTCATTCCTTCTGCAAGTTTTCCTTCCTTCGCCCCAATCCCACTCACAGTTAATAGGCTCTCTCTCCATGTGTCATCTTACCCTCCACTCCAGCGTGCAGCACCTCTCCCTTCCCTTTAAGTCCAGCAGCTCCTTTTCCTTCCCAACAAGTCCAGCAGTACCTCTTCGCCCTTATCTTTCCCTCCTCCCCTATCCAGCAGCACATCTCCCTTCCCCATGTCCAGCAGTATCACCTGGTGCACTGGCAGACTCTCCCTGTGGAATTCAGCCATCCTAAAGGCTCCCCACAACAGATCATAAAATTCTGGAGAAAATCTCATATTAGGCAGCAAGGAGTCTCCTTTAGAGTATTCCAGCTTGCGTCTCTTGGGCTCTGTAGTCTCCATGCCCCTGTGTTGAGGATGACAAGTTTCAAGTTTATTCTTAAACTGATATACTGCTTATCAGGACATCTAGGCGATTTACAATAAATTTAAAATGGGTATATATCAAAAAGGGTAAATACACCAAAACAAAGTACGTAAAAACAATGACTAGATACAGAGGGAAGGAGGGAGAAAAGTACAATTTTCAAAAAATAAGAGCCACATGAATGGAAAGGACCATCATTCCAGGGCTTTTGAAGGAATCTGGCTCCACCCAGTGGGCTGTTCACCTGTTTCTTGGTCTCAGAAAGCAAGGGGAAGGCTAAGCCGACCACTCCCCCTACTACATGAGCTGTGCGACATATGGCATAAGAACGCTCTTTGTGCGCCCATCCAGCACAAGCCTGGCATGAATTAGGGGTAAAGGAGCCTAAGGACTCTGTCCCTGCCAGTTTTGAGGCAAATGAGGCAATTCGGAGCTTCTGGAGAACTTTTGGGGGAAAAATATTAGGAAATCCAAGATGGCCGCCACAGCAGAATTCTGGTGCCATAAACACTAAAATGAAACAAAGAAAACTAGCGATTTTAGAGGTGGGTGAACAGAAAACAGGCAGAAACTTTCAAAAATACATTTGCAGACCCCCCCCTCCATTTTTCTTCATAAGCTGTAACAGCCTTACTCGCTGTGAACTGTGCTGGCAGCCTGCCTCAGCTCCAGCTGGAAGAAGAAATCACTGCCTCAAACAAATGTCCTTCCAGCGCTGAATCTTCGGGCTGCCAATCTGACTGAGCCTCCAACCCCCATGAATGAATAAAATAGAGGGGGGGGAGTAAAACGCAGCCAGTATCCCGCAAGACCTTGCTGAACTACCTACGGATGCCTTACAGCCTGAGTTCAGACTCCTGCAAGAAGTAGGTGAGCAATGCTACGAGGGGATGGCCCCAAGCTCAAAAAAGGCTTCTGCAGGCTGGATAACAAGTACCACAAGGCAGACCTCAATCTGCTTCTTCACCATGCAGGCAGAGCTGGACCCTCAATTAGAGGAGCTCTTAGTACTGAATGAAGAAAATATGCAAAACAACTGACCAAAAATAAAGAAATAAGCAGAGCAGATCAGAAATACTTTCATGCTGATGTACAGAAGGAAGAAATCTAGGGGGCAGCAGAGCCCTCTGAAGTAGGAGGGATTCAGGAAAAATCCAGAGTGGATTCCTTCTGCAAGGCTCACAAGCACTGGGATGTAACCTGCTCACCTGGGATAAATATTTCTGTGTTACTGCAAGTTGAAAATGTAGAATATGTAGTGTATATCAATGCAAAACCACTAACAAAATTATCATATTCTTCGGACAGCAAAATGTGGACAACATACAAGAGTATAAAGACTTTTGCAAAGCAGATTCATGTAGTCACTGTGAAAAGCCTGAAAACTAAACTGGATAAGACTATCCTAAGATTGACTTAAGATATACTGTTTATCAGTGGTTTTCAACCAGCCCTCAAAGACCATCTGGGTAATAAATGTTTGCAGAAAATTCAAAGTGAGAATTCATGAAATATTTGAATACACTTCCTCCATCGTATACAAATCTCTTATTATGGATATTTTGAAAATCAAATTGGCCAGGCTGTCCCTCAGGACAGAGTTGAGAACTGTAGTTAACAGACTAAACCAGAGGCTTCCTAATCCTTGCACAGGTCAGTCAGAAGCCTTAAACAAAAGACTACTGTAGGTACACCTTTAAAAACATTTGCAGTGTCCCAGCACTTTCAACTGTGCTCTCTGAAAAGTGTGCAGCAGCTGTGAAAATGATACACTTTAAATATTAAGTATATGTGCTGTTTTGTTAGTGTTTTCTGCCTTTTTCAGGTTTGAAGGTGCCTAATGGTATGTCATGTTGGGTATAGAGAGGCACCCCTACCTTTTCACTTACCTTTTCCAATTCTATTTTGGCCTGATGGGTTATATTAGCAGTCAGGCCACTAACATTGAAAAAATGCTGCTTCTTTGAATTACGGTAGCCAATTGTAGCGGTACGGTAGCCAATGTAACTATCTGAGCTCTGTGAGTTATGTGAATTAATTGTAATAATATTGTACACTTGTTGAGAGAAATAAAAAGGAATAAAGATTTTAAAAAAAACAGGAATGGAACTTGCACACATCTGCTCAACAAGACGATCACAAATAAGGCTAGATTCCTGAACTCTAGAGTCATCTACAGCCCTGCCCCTTCCTGCTGTTGTCATCAAAGACAGACCTTAATAAGCAAAGACCAGCTAGCTATAGGCGAGAAGAAAAATCAACATTATCTGTAGGACTTGGAGAAGAAATTCATCAAAAGCAATGAAAGGCACAGGTTCAAAACTCAAATAGGACCAAAACAAAACATGGATGCTGAGGTATTATGTTGACCAGAGCCTGACAGATTTCTTCATATATCATTTGTGGGAGGACAGACCATTGATCAAGTGTGCATATTGTACTGTATATCACTTTATTAAAATAGGCTATGAGAGAGGGTGCTGTGCATCTCAAGAGGGAGAGGAAAACATTTTAATGTTGTGATTGGCAGGTTAAATACTCAATAGCAATATTATCCCAAGGCTGCATCATATTTAACTACCTATGTGTGGTTGGCACAATAGCAAACTAAGCATGAATGACTATAACCTGCACAAAGTTGCAGATGCAACTTCACCTTTCTTTTAAGCAGACTGGAAGGACAATGCGGGCTTTTATCCGACATCATTTATAGCGTTACTATTTTTCTAAAAATGAGTGTATAATGAAATACAGTAGACTGTCTTTATAGATAGCCATAGGTGTTGTGAAATTTGCACTAATAACCATTTCTTCATGATATTCAGAGAACCCCCACCTAAAAAAAAAATTGTCGGCTAGAATTGTTGGAAATAAAATATTTCATTTATTTCCAAAACAATTTTTTTTCATACTTAACAGGTTTGGGAACTCACCTCTTCCATTACTGATAGACAATTAATAAATTGAACTAAAATTAATATTTGCCCTCCCTATTGCTCAGTAGGATTTCTGACTCCTACTTCAAGTGCTACAGCTCAAGCATTTACCCTATGCCACTAAGGAATGTTGCTGGTTCCTGTGTCAACTGTTTCGGTCCTGGCTCTTATGTAGCCCTTCCCTCACCTGCTTATTATGTCAGGGGAGGGAAATGCTGACAATAAGTAAAATTCCACTGCAGTTGCCCCTAGTCTTTTATTTGGGTAAAAGTTTGATAAACGGGTGTTAACTTATCCCTGTGTCCTTAGTGAGAAAAAAAAAAGCATGTGAAGAAGTGTTTTAAGATGTTTTGGTACTTTTTAAAATATATTTTCTAATATATTTTTGTTATTTTAATATATTTTATGTAATGAACCACTTCAATTTTCTTTTTGAAGTTGAGTTATGGGTTAGTGGAAGAAGTTGTTTCAAGGAGTATGCAAATAGTGTGATGTGGAGGTAAAAAAAAGTGTGGGCATGCATTTTTGACTTCTTGCCCCTAGATCACATCATGGCCCAGGCATGCTCAGTATGGTTTCCATTACAGCAGTGTACCACAAACTGTGTGCCTCCTGCAATTTTCAGGTGTGCCTCGGTACACTAGGGAAGAGGAGAGATGCCAGCTCTTGCAAAGAGAGACACGTCCTGCAAGCAATCTCCCGATGTCGGGACCTCTTTTCTCTGCCAGCCCTTCTCTCCAGCACAGGTCTTTCTCGCAGCGCAAGGCCCGTTTGAATGGGCCTTTGCACTGATGTCAGCACGCTTCCGGGTGTCTCGAGCCAGGGACACTAAGTTTAGTGTGTCCCAGCTCGAAAAAGTTTGCAAGACACTACATTAGAGAGTGACATGGTGACAGACTTCATCACCGTTCCTTTCCCCACAGATAACTGCGAGAAACCATCCAGAATCATTCTTTAGTACCTATCTCAACCTCAGTCCTTCTACACCAGCATTCTTTAATGCAAGGCTTGAGGGTCAGTGGTTGTGCACATTCATACTGTACTCTGATTCTTCCCTCTCTCTTTAAAGAATGACATGGTTTCCCATGGTTATCCGCGGGGGCAGGAACAATGATGAATTCTGTCACTGACATTCTCTAGTTTCCATCTTCTGTTGCAGCTCTAAGTCACTAGAGCCTATTAATGCATTCCATGTCTTGGAACAGAATGGGTCCCAAATCTCTGTTGTTAAATATTCAATTGAATGTACCCTATTCAGCTTTGAATAGCAAAAATGTTGATTTGGTAATCTACTTGGATAATTATTTGCCTCAGTCTCCTTTCCAACAACAAAATAACACTGACCCTACTATGCACAAGAGCAAAGCTCTACATGACTGACGTGAATTTTCCACCCAGTCTAACCTGCAAATTTTCTTAGAAGCTCAAAAAAAATTGCTGAGGATCAACCCATATGTTTATTTGGTCATTTACAGAGCTTAGGAAATTTGGGGAGCATATAGATTATACTGAATAAACTCATTTCTGTAGGTTAAAAAAATAAAAAAAAGAGCAATTTCAGTAAACCAAGTGTCCAGATTAAAAAATGTAAACCAAAAAAGCTGCTGTCAAACTAGACAAAACCTTTCTTCATCCTCCATTAGTTTAAGGGGGTGCTGAAAAATTCTCAGCCCACAGAGAATGATGTGGATATGGTTCAATCAATGATCTGAAACTATGGGATCCTTTTACTAAGGTGCACTAGCGTTTTTAGCACGCGCAAACCATGCACTAAACAAAAAATACTAACGCAAGCTCTACGGAGGTGTTAGCGTATAGCGCGCGATAAAACCGCTAGCGCACCTTAGTAAAAGGAGCCCTATGTCATAACATAGAATTTGGTTTCTGCAACTGCAGTGGTAAAATAACGTTCAGAATTTTAAAAGTTGGTTGGTTGGGCTGAGAACTTTTCAGCACTCCCTCATACAAGTTGACTTTTCCTGGTTTTGGTGTTGGAAAATAAATTGCTCCCTCCAGATTACAAATTATTCAATACTTTGTGTAAAACTCAGAAATTCTTCCAATTAGCACTGCCTTCAATACTTTTTGAATTTGGTTAACTAGAACCAAAAATATCCACCTAATAGCATATGCAATATCTATAAGAAAATACATAATCTGCAATAAATGAAAACATCTCTACATTTAATATGTTGATCAATAATAATATTGAGTACTGAATATCATTCTCTCATAAGGTGTGTGGCTTCTGCAAAGAACAACAATCTGGTTAATGTTGGCTCCTAGTCCTAGGATTAAACACAATTGTGATACTAAGAATTGCACAAATGTCATGCCTGATGAAATACAAGAGTAAAAAGATATTATTCCAACTATATAAAGTACTAGCATCATAAGTTTTACGAATACCATAAAAAACTATAGTACAGTAACAGGTTTTGGTTGTGAGCAGATCACTAATGCTTCTAGGCAAAAATATTAACAACAGTTAACTATTAGAAATGTAAAATCTCATAACGGTAGACATATTCATAATACGCTTAAAAATTGGAAATTCCAATTTGCCCAAACAGTAACAAACGTGAAGAAATTAGCATACACACGCCCTCACAAAAATAAAAGCTTAAGTTGGGGTTTTTTTTAAGTAAAAATCATTTTCATTCCTTCACCTTCCTCTCTTCGTTAAACGTTAAAATAAACTGTTAAATCTTGATTTATGCTAATTGTAAAATTAACATATGCGTAGAGAATACAGCCTTGCCCCCTTGCCTATTAAAAGCTTGAAATATGCTGCAAACGAATTGCATGGGGTGTGGAAGACCCGAGCTGATTAGATTACCACATCAGCCTATGTCCGCCATTTTCAGAATCTCTAAAAGACAAAAGAGAAATAACACTTTTTTTCTTCATTTCACTCTTTAATAAAAGGACAGAGTGTACGAAACACGAGCAAAAAGAACAAAATGAAACGCAGTATATGTACACTCGATTCCCCCCTAACCTGTCGTTCACATTTCAATAAGGGTCTACAAATCCCGTTTTCTATGCCCTTCCTTGCAAATCATATAAACAAACAATCTCAATTTTCAGCCAAGTTTCTGGGGGGGTGGAGGAAGGTTTATATGCCTGCGACTTCCTGACAAAAATAAAACACACATCCCCTTTAACTAAGACACAGGTAAAGAGTTTTGCGGAGCAGGGTCACTAAGTTCTGACCCGGACTGTCTTCTCTCCTGCTCGGTTAAGACTTAGAAGACCGTTTGTTCCCACCCCCCACCCCTTTTCACCCTCCCTCATCCCCATCCCGGGTCTGCAACAACGGGATCTCCAACTCTACCAACTCCTTCCGAAGACCGCAGGTTCAAATAAAAATAACTCCAGCTTGCAAGGCGCAAACGAAGAAAACCAGGCAAAAAAAATAATAATAATAAAAAAAAGACATGACTGCTTCTTCTGGCTCTTAGTATCAGAAGATCTTTTATGGGCTTCCCATCCCCAGCTCCTCCGGTAAAGGAACGGAGAAACTCCTCAGCCTTATCCAACAGGCAAGCACGGGAAAGGGGGGGACCCCCCCCCCCCCCAAAGAGGCCTGAAAACATTACGGCAGCCGAACAAAAACACTGCAGGACTTTCCCCCTCCCCCAGGTCCGCCACAGCACAGGCTACCCCCATCCACAGCACAGATCAAAAGCCACAGTTTATAAAAGTCATTTTATGTCGCAGCGTCGGGCTTCATTAGGGACGTGGGAGGCTTTTAAGGGAATAACGTGTGTTGTGGTTCACGTCCGTACAACTGCCAATTCTCTCTCAGTTCCTCAGCTACCATAAACCGCCATATTCGTACCGGAGCCCCGATGATAAAAAAAGACATCGCTCAGCACACCAGCTACAGTACTTAGAACAGATGAATGTTATGTTTTATTCCGCAGGACAGACACTGCGCTTGAAAAATACAAGAAATGTTTCCTGACACCGACAGCTACGTGAAGTGTCACTTTTTTTTTTTTTTGTCCACTCTTCACAAATATGCAAGCGCAGCCGTAAACTGTGAGAGATGCATTTCACCTAAAAAGAAGCGACGTCTTCTTACCTGTAATGTTCAGAAGCCAGACAACAAAACTCCGCTAGCCCACCTTGCCTCCACGAACCAAAACAATGCAACACCCCCACTGCGGATTTTACTACTGGTGGACAATAGAGAAAAGGAGAAAAAAAAAAAAAAAAACACAACAAAAAGCAAACTGACGTTCTCCACTAAAGGCTTTGATATTAACGGAAAGACGACAACTGCGGGTTGGCGTTGAACAGTTTTTGTTTCCTGCAACCTGGGCGTCAAGCTGAACTAAGAAGATACTGAAGCGCCAGCCTTCACTTGAGCTTCTGTGTGTACAAACCCCACTCCCCTCCGGTGCTTCAGCCTACGCTCGTTGGATGTCACAACCTCTCTCTCCTTGGAAAATGGCCGCCGTTTGCGACACGGGGTCTCCGCGCCCACCGCGCAGGGGGAGGGGCTCTTCCTCTCAAATTCCTTAGCAGCCATCTTTCTTGTGGGCTAAAAGCCATTTCGATAAAACATTTTTGCCTTCTTTTTTTTTTTCCCATTGTTTTTCCCCACCTTGTATACTCTCGTGATTTCAGACACCGTCAAACTAGCTAGATAAATTTAACACCACAACTACACTAGAAAAGTTTCTATTTGTTGGAACACCAGCAACCAGCTTCTGAATTCTTGAGAAAAAAGGATAGACGACCGAATAAAAACAACAGTAAATACATGCAACGCCAGTCCCAAGGAAAGAAACGGGTTACGCGTCAGTTATGTTTCCTATACTCCAACGTTGGAGGAAGAATATTAATACATAAGTAACTCCAAGAACTTAAACTACATAAAGCTTGTTCCAATACTGACTGCCTGATTTTAACAGATATGCTCTCGGTTGCAACCAACAAGGGGCGGGAGGATGGTGCGGGCGGGGTTTCCTGAGCCGCCCACCAGGGACAGTCTACTACAGAGTGCGCAAACTCTGGACGTAAGATAAAAGCTGGGTGGTAGCACAGTGGCTGTCTCCATGGAGCGAGAATCGGATGATAGAAGAAGAGAAGCGCATCTGAAACGCTGCAATTATTTTTCGCAGTTTTGGCCTAGGACTTCATTTAGGTTTGAAAAGAAACGAAGGATGTCAAGGGCGATGAGGAAACGTTTTTCGCACTAAGTATTTTTTTTGTCTTCGGATTATATATGTGATTAAAATGTGTAAATGTAGTTATGAAAAGTCTGTGCGAATTTTTCTTTTGGTCTGAAACTTTTATTCAGGGTTATTTATATATTTTATTTTTTTTTGCTATTGTTAAAAGCATGACTCTTGTTTCGTGAAATGGCGATTATGTTCCCCTTGCACATTGCTCACGGACAATCCTCCCCTTCCTTGAACATCTATCTAGGCGACGGGTTGAAGTAAGCCAATCAGAACTCTCGCGTCGTTTCTGGCTGGCATCCTTATTGGCTGTTCATGACATCATTCTGCAGTACTCGGACAGGGTTGGAGCTCTTAGGGTATGTTGGTGCGAAGGGAGAAAATAAGCGCCATTATGTAGCAGTGAAACACGAAAAAAAGGGGAAAAAAAATACAACCTTTACATGTTTGAGCTTAGTAGGTCTTTTTCACAACAGTAGAACGTAACGTTTTTACTAGTCTGTGACTTGCAGTAACATGTACGTATTAAGTATGAGTGGGGGTGATTTATATAATGCTTTAATTTATTTTGAATGCGTCACAGGAAGATGGCGCAGCTCAACCCCTAGAGAGGAAAGGGAGTAGCATATCCTCCGGAGGTCATGTGACTTGCATTCTTGTGGGCTTTGGTTGAAGCCCAAATAGGCTGAGTGCCAGGGGTTCTATCTGGCCATAGCTGATTAGGGGGCTTATTTTTGTGTCTTTAGTTTTCTACCTTTTCTGTAACGTAATACAGCTTGTTGCTTGGCTCTCAAAAAAAAAAAAGGCAAATATTCGCAGCTTGAGTCATGTTTTTTACCATGTTCCTTAAATCGCTTGGGTTAGGGCTTACCTTTTTGATACTCCGCATCCCACGTATCAAGCGGATCGAAGGTACCGTATTTTGCGGCTGGCTTAGGAGCTGGAAAATGTAAAGGCAAGAAATAACGTGAAGACTTCACAGTTTTTAGCAGCGTTATCTTTTAGGCAACTATCCTTAACCTTACGCATGTTTGGTCTCTACCTGGTGAGCCTGTTTTTACGGTTGTGGAACCTACTGTTTGGAGGGCCTGCCTTCTAATCTAGACTTTTTGGAATGCCCAATGTGAAGTTCAAAAGCTGCTCTCAAAACTATTTTTTACTCGAGCTTCCCCCCCCCCCCCCCCTCCTTTGGAGTAATAACTTTCACGCAGGCCTTGAGGGACTCGTCTTGTGTACTTGCATGTCTTCTCGTCTATTGTGTCCTATACCGTCATTTTAATACTTATCCGTGATTGTACTTTAAGCCTTCTGGTGTATCATTACTTATAGTTCTATATTTTAATATAAAGTATAGGTACTTACTTTATGGTATATCGTATGTGACGTGTAGGTCAGTCTCTCAAACTATACTGAATAAAATTATTACACTTTCATAACTGCCTTATATATTATTTCTACAAAATAGAGATGAGTTAATGGGGCCCCGTTATAGACCATTTGGCCTTAGTCTAATGTACCACCATAATACAGTATAATGTACATGTATTATCATCTTACTATGGAACTAATAGTGTTTGCAAGGGTTTATGACATAGTTTTCTATAAATTTAAAATATACAGAGTATTCATGTTAAATGCTGAGTAGCTTGTCAAAGCTACTTTGCTGGTAACTACAGTAGGTGTTATAGCCAATTTCTGTAAAATGCTGGTACAAACTACAACTTAAGACATACTATGCAATTAGTTTATAATTACCTTGAAGCAAATTGTTCTCTTACATTCTTCCTGGCTACCTTTCATTAAGGGAAATGGTTTCTGACTATCTTCATTACCCAATTGCTGGACTTGCTGAGCTTCATGTGTGGTCACAAAATATCTGAAGAATCTTTTGGTAGTGTTGAGGTGAGATTTTTTGGCTTTATTTGCTACGTCAGCATGGTACGAGTGTGGTCTTTAGCATAGCAAACTTGCTATGTCTAGTTCATCATAGGCGCTTACTTGTAATATATAGCTCCCTCAATTTTTTTTTTATAAGTATGGGGGAAAGAAAAGACCTTTTCTTTTTGGTAAGAAGAGTATAACAGGCTACCAACCTCATTTCTATTTGACTCTTATACAGAAGCAGTACTGTCAGTATTTAGATTTAAGGATCTAAAATGTTTCAAAAAAATTTAGTAAATGTATATGCAGTAGCTCACTTATTAACTCAACATAGGGCAGGTTACATTTGATGTAGTTTTTCTTTGTACAAAACATCTGCTGTAAGAACCCTAAACAAAGGTCTGTTGGTGTTTGAAGCATTTTTTTTTCTTCAGCCTGTGGTCATCAGTATTTTACTAATACCGAGGCTTCGGCTGTACTGTATTCCACTGTACAACAAGAAGGTTTCAGAATGTTTATTGCATGCTTGTTGCAAAGCTAACCAAGCATTGTTGAAACAAGCATCTTTGGTCCATATTTTTAATTACTGAACTTCATACTTTAAAATTTGGAGTTTTTTATAGCTGCATATTGTAAGCAATGTTACACGACAGAAAATGCTAGCTCTGTAGAAAATGGGTGGAGACAACAAAGACATGGTATAAATTTGTTAAGAGAAACAATTATATTATTATATAATATACTGTAATCTTTGCCTCTGGCCCTTCTGTGCCCTACATTTGGCAGTCTTGCTAAAACTTCAGCCTATTCAGTGTGTGGTGGTTGGAGGGGTGTTTTTTTTCCTATTTTTGTCAGTGTTGCCATGTTGTATGATGAATGGTTGTTATAAACCCATCTGCACAATTTCTGAATTTATTCAATTTTCTATACCATTCTCCCAGGGGAGCTTAGAACGGTTTACATGCATTTATTCAGGTACTCAAGCATTTTTCCCTGTCTGGCCCGGTGGGCTCACAATCTATCTATTGTACCTGGGGCAATAGGGGGATTAAGTGACTTGCCCAGTGTCACAAGGAGTAGCGTGGGATTCAACCCACAACCTCAGGATGCTGAGGCTGTAGCTTTAACCACTGTGCCACACTCTCCTCAGTTGAGACATACTGATGTTTTAACTGGAGCACTGAAGAGTAAATCTGCAAAACTTCAATATGTCTCTTTAAATAAATATGCATATAACTGAAAACAAAATATAGAAGCTGTTAGATTTTTGATAGTATTCATTTTATACTTTGTGTGAGTGACTATGGATATTTCCTCCAGGAACTTGTCCAAGCCTTTCTTAAACCCAGTTAAGGTACTCGAGCATTATTCCCTAACTGTCCCGTAGGGTTCCCGCTCTATCTAATGTACCTGGGGCAATGGGCATTAAGTGACTTGCCCAGGGTCACAAGGAGTAGTGTGGGATTTGAACCCACAGTCTCAGGGTGCCAAGGTTATAGCTTTAACTAGTGCTGCCCGATTCACAAGTCGAATCAATTCACTTCAGGTGAATTGATTTAAAAACAAAAAATCGGGAGAGAAGTTGGACTCAAGGAATGGTGTGGAGGGGTGATGGAGATACTGGATAGGAGAGTAGTTGGTAAGAGAAAAGGAGAGATGATGGATCCTGGGATGCTGGGGAAGAAGGGATAGATGTTAGATGAAAGGGTAGTTGAGAAAAATGTGGATCTGAGGATGGAGACAAAATGCCAGCCCTCTGGGGAAGGGGGAGGACAGAGATGGAAGATGGATGGTTAGCACAGAAAGGAGACCCTGGCAAGCAAGTTATCAGAGCCAGAGCCTAGGACCAACAAGATTTGAATGACAGACAACAAAAGGTAAAAAATTTATTTTCTATTTTGTGATTACAATGTCAAATTGAAATGTGTATCCTGCCAGAGGTGGTGGTAGACTTTGAGCGTGAGCTAGGATTTAAGTCTTTTTACACCACAGCACCAGTGTGGGTAGTAGAGAGCAAAGGGAGTGAAGAGGCTATAAAATAAACCCACCAGGATGTTTGAAAAGAACACCCAATTGGGTAGGAAAATTGAATCTAAAAATCAATTTCAATAAGCTGAATCAAATCAATTTTTTTCCTGAATCGGGCAGCACTATCTCTAACCACTGCACCACACACTTCATTTTGTGTCCCCTGGTATGTGTACTTATCTTTTTTTTTTTTTTTTTTTTTGAAAAGGGTGAAAATTTGCTTATCTGTTCTACACTACTTGGGATTTTGTTGATCTCAATCGTATCCGCCATCTGTTGTCTTTCTAAGCTGAAGACCCCTAACCTCTAATTTTATGTCATATGGAAGGAGTTCCATCCCTTTGTCACATTGGTTGCTGAACCTTTTTCTAATTACACTAAATGTGTATTTTTTTATGAGTCTGCTAAAACTGCATAATACTCAAGGTGAGGATACAACATGGAGTGATAGAGGCATTATAATATTCTTGGTCTTTACCATCCCTTTCCTAATTCTAGAACCCCGTTTGCTTTATTTTACCTGCAGCTGCACACTGGACAGAAGACTTCAGCATAGTGTCTAAAATGACACCCAGATCTTTCTTTGGTGCTGACTGTTAAGGTGGACCCTAACAAGGTAACTATGACTTTGGATTCTTCCCAGTGTGCATCATCATTTTGCATTTGTCTAGATTAAATCTCATCTGCTATTTAGATGCCCAGTCTTCAGGTTTGCTTCTCTCCCTGCAAGTCTTCAGTCTACATGTTTTTGATAACTTCTGTATAGTTTTGTGACGTCTGCAAATATTAATTGCCTCACTTGTTCAGTTTCCAGATGCAGTCTTGAGTTTGACAGAGTGGTCATTGGGAACTGGGCTCAGTTTAATCATGGATGCAAAAAGTGGTGCAGTAAAATCTAGACTGGTATTAGAGCATTCAAGCAACAATCTTAAGTTCTTTGTAATCCTTGGAAGTACTGGCATCTCTTTCCAGACTTCATTCTATCATTTCATTACAAAACTTTGTTCCCCCAACTGCTAGTAGGAGAAAATGGATCTCACCTCCTATTGGTTTTAAAATTATTACTCTTAACTTCATGTTCCCTAGTCTTTGTAAATCGTGATGTAGTAAAAAAAAATTGATCCACTTGTACCACTATCTACACCACTCAGGATTTTGTAGACTTCAATCGTATCCCCCCTTCAGCGCTATCTTTTCCAAAGTGATGAGCCCTAACCTTTAGTCTTTCTTCTCATAAGAGGAGTTCCATACCCTTTATCATCTTGGTTGCTCTTCCTTGAACTTTTTCTAATGCTGCTATCTTTTTTTGAGATAAGGAGACAGAAATGGAATACCAGTACTCATGCGAGGTTGTACCTGGATAATGACACAGAATAAAATTGTCCCTGCAGACTCTAATCCCATCCACACAAGTCTTGAATAGCTATTTTATATTTAAATCATTTTATTAAAGGGTAAAGGAACCATATGCTGTACAGTGGTTATTTTATAAATCACAAATGCAAAAAAGATCAACAAAACCCATCTCATCTCACAATATCCCACTATCAGGAAAACTGAATGCTACATAGAAATTTCATCCTCTGTCATGTACACAACACAAATGCCAAAAGCCCAAGAAGCCACATCTTCCATATAGTACAACACCAAAGAAATAGATTCATTTCCTTCTATATTGTGCAAAATAAAAGTTCATGCAAAGAAAAGTGTTAGGCCAAGGAGTGCAATTAGAGCAACTATCCTCTGGCTAGAGAAAGCCCTAAGCCTGCTGGATGCTGAAGAGGCATAGGCTAGTAGAGGGCTTTGGGGTCCCCCTCCCAAACTTCTGCCCTGGGCTCTACCCATGTCTAATACCAGCTCTGGCAGGATGAACATTTCAGTTACATACTCTAATCACAAAATACAATTTTTCCTACCCTTTTGTTTTGTCGTCATTTAAATCATATTGGTCCCAGGCTCTGGTTTGTTTCTTCTGTTACTTCACTTGCTAGGGTCTCCTGCCCATTTTGATGTTTTCTTCTTTCTTTGTGCTCACCTTCCATCTGTCCTGCCCTCCCCTCCTTCAGAGGTTTGTCTTTTTTCTTTTTTTCTATTCCCATAGTCCAGCATTTCCCTAAAGAGTGCAACTAGAGAATGACACAGGGACATTTGTCCCCACTAGAACTCAATTTTGCCACCCCGTTCCGGCGAGTTTTGTTGCTCTGCCTTAAATGCAGAAGCCTCTAACCCTTATGATTCTAAAGTGTTTGAGGCTTGTGCAGATAAGGACAGAGCTTGCAGGAAATGATCCTTTCTGGGATAGGAAAATGAGTTCCTGCAGGGAATGGGGGAAAATTGTCCATGTCATTCTCTAACCATTAACAACCCCCCACCCACCACACATGTTCCTCAATGGGATCCAGTAAGGCAGTACTAATGCTGCCAGTGGCCTGAAGAGCACACCTCTGCTACTGCTTCGTACCGAAGCAAAACCAGGAAGCAGTAGCAAAGGGAAAGCTTCCAGCTGCTGAAGGCAGCAAGTTTTTACTTTTTGCTGCCGGGGCCTGACAAATAAAAAGAGCAGCTGTAGCAATTGATCCCACCATCCCCAGATCCAGCACTTTCCTTTTCTCAACTACTCTTCATCCAGCATCTCACACTTCTATCTAGCATCTCTATCCCCTCCCTGCACACCACCCCTTGGGTTCAACTTATCATCTTTCCCTCTCTCTGTCCTATTGTCCACCATCTCTCTCCCTCACCTCTGTTTTCAGATCCCCCCTCCCGCCGTGTACTTCTAATAGCTACTATACCAGGGAGCCCCCCCAAAGGCTGGCATGCTTCCCCCTTCAATCCACAATCATCCAGTGTCCCCCAGATATCACTTTAAAAACTAATTACGGTCTGTGAAGGATCACTGGTGCACTTTCTCTGCTGTGGTTCCACCCCAGGCTAAAACAGGACATTAGGCCAGAGGAGGGGTGGGACCGCAGCAGAGAAAATGCACCAGTGATCCTCCACAGTCTGTAATCATTTTTGTTTTTAAGCGAGGCAGGGAGTTGAATTATGCAGGACTAGCTCATGGGTCCAGACAGCTTCCCTCCATGCTGCTGGCACAAACCATGCAGAGCAAGCCATCAAATACAGGCTTGATCAATGATGCTCATGGCATTCCCTCTGCCAGGCTCCTCCTTATAATTCTAACTTCCTTTCTTTAAGAAAGAGGAGCTCCTCATCCTTATGACGCAACTTCTTTTCTTTGTGAAAGAGAGCCTGGCAGCCCTGTGTAGAGATTGGCTCACTCTGCAAGTTGTGTGCCAGTGGCAGGGAGGGAAGCTGGCTGGAACTGCTTGACCCTTCAGACCCACCTGAAGCTGCAGGACCCGCGATGGTAGGATATGAGAGTTGTGGTGGGTGGGGTTCCCTGCGGGAGCAAAAGTTGTTCCACTGAGTGGTGGAAAACCTTTGTGCCCATGCCAGCAGTGAACAGGTATATAAATTTTACCTGTTCCTGCAGTTAGCCATAGGAAGGGGTTACCATGTCACTTAGTCGCATCATTGAGCAATAAGGAGGCATAACATTCTTAGTCTTGTTTACCATCCCTCTTCTAATAATTCCTAGCATCTTGTTTGCTTTGTTGACCGCTGCCATTCATTGGGTGGAAGGTTTTGGCGTATTGTCCACAATGACACCAAGATCTTTTTCTAGAGTGCTGACCCCCCCCCCCCCAGGTGGGTCCTAACATCCAGTAACTATGATTTGGATTATTCTTCCCAATGTGTATCACTTTGCATTTGTCCACATTAAATTTCATCTGCTATTTGAGCACCCCCCCCCTGCAGTTTTTCAGTCCACATGTGTTTAACTTTTGAATAGTTAATGTCGTATGCAAATTTAATCGCCTTGCTCGTCATTCCAATTTCCAGATCATTTATAAATAAGTTAAATAGCACCAGTCCCAGTGCAGATCCCTACAGCACACCACTATTAACCCTCCTCCGTTGAGAAAAATGGCCGTTTAACCCTACCCTTTTTTTTTTTTCTGTCCTATAATTCTTTTTTTTTTTTTTTATAATTTCTATTACTACTAATCACTTATAGCACTGAAAGGCATAAGCAGTGCTGTACATTTTGACATTTTATAGATCTTCCCTGTTCAGAAGAGCTTACTATCTAACTTGGACAGGCATGACATAAGGTTGGGGATGCAGAACCCAAGCTGAGGAGTTAGGTGTCGGAAAGCACACTCAAAGAGGTGGGCTTTTAACTGGGCCTTGAACACTGCCAGAGAAGGAGACTGCTGTAGGGATTGGGGCAACTTGTTCTGAGCATAAGACACCGCAAGGTAGAAGGGATGAAGTCTGGAGCTGGAAGAGAAGGGCACAGATTAAGAGGGACTTATCAGCTGAGCAGAGCTTGAGGGGGATGTGGGGAACATAGGGACAGACAAGTGAAGAGATAGTGAGAGGCAGCTGAGTGCATTTGTAGGTCAGTATGAGGAGTTTGAATTAGCATTTTCAATAATCCAAAACAGACAGCATTACAGAATAGAAATATCCCAGCCCCAAATTTCCAGAGTACCAATATTAAAACATTATAAAGATGAAAACATAGGAAGGAACAGCAATTGTAGCAAGAAGAATTGAGCTCTAGAACCAGATCTCCAGCCTAATAAATGATCCCAAACTTTGATAAGGGAGCAAAGTCTGATGTAATGCTGTCAACTTGCACATAAATTGTACAATCCAATTTGCTTAGGAGGCTTTGTAAGGTATCGGAGAGGAGCACCAGTTCTCTGCCAGCACCAAGCGAGCAATGGTAAACGTGAAAATCTAAATGGTGCTCCTGCAGAGTAACCAGGAAGAACAAAATTAAGCAGACAACAATCCATTAACATAGGACAGTACTTGCCATATGTACTATTGGCCCACCAATACCACCAAATATGGGGAAAATCCCCTGATTGGACCACAACCCCGTCCAGAATTCGGCTGCATGACTCATATTCCAGGAGAGCTGCTTTACTCACATTACTCTTTTCCTAAATTCACTTCATTGGCTTCCCATCTATTTCTGAATAAAATTCAAACTCCTTGCCTACAAATGCACTCAGCTGCACCTCACTATCTCTCTTCCCTTATCTCCCCCTATGATTCCTCCTATCTGTGCCCTTCTCTTCAACTGCCAACTCCAGACTCCGCCTCTTCTGCCTTGCTGCACCATATGCTTGGAATAAGCTGCCTGAATCCCTATGGTGGGTTCTGTCTCTGGCAGTGTTCAAGACCTGTTTAAAGACTACCTCAGAGTGCTTGCAACTCCTAACTCCTCTCACCTTGGGTTCTGCATACCCTACCTACCCTCTGTCATGTTTTGTCTATACAAGTTATTAAAGTATAAGCTCTTTCGAGAAGGGACAGCCTATAAATGTCAAAATGTACAGTGCTGCGTATGCCTTTCAGTACTATAAGTGATTAGTAGTATGATCACCATAAACCCAAGTGAAGTGCTGGGGGGTTCCATATACCAGCGATAGTACATCTTGTATCAATTTTCAATAAAACACCGACAGTGGTAAAGTGAACAAATTCCTATAGGCACAGGTCCAGTCAGTCCAAACCATCCCAATTCTTGGGTCCATTGTATCTTATAAGGATTGTACACTGCTTCTTGAAGTAATAAAGTTCAGTATACGCTGAATGCCCATCCCCAAACATCCTCTTCCCTAAAGTTTTCTCCAGCTCAGTTTCCCCTTAAGACAAGGTCCCAAAAGGTGTTTCTGTAAAGTCATAGTTGAGTGTTTATAAAGGCCTCCTTGTTTAACAACCCATAGTCCTCCTGTAATTGGTCAAAGGGAAGCACGCCTCTGGTCTCTCCAAACCTGCTCCAAGATCCGCAACACAGCAAAAGTGAATAGGCCCAGGGCCAAAGCCAGTTGCCAGACTAGGTGTTTGAGCAAAATATGCTCTGGGACACTTGTCTACGCAGTTTATACCCAGTGAGAAGGATCACTTTTAGGAAGGGATTACCTACTGACAACTGCACCCGAAGTTCTAATATCGGCACTCAAGGAAGTCTCCTCCATAAAGAAATGTCTGGGAGAAAAGCCTGTTCTATTTGTATCCAGGGCTGGTCCTCATATGTGGTCCAAGCCTGGACCTGTATTTCCTGTAATAAAGCAGCCTGATGGGGACGTGGCCTGTGAGTGCACGAGGATGGTCGGGTAAGGCAGAGGCTCCGTATTCACAGACATTACTGACAAAAAATACGAAAATAAAAATCTTATTTAAAGTAAAAAAAAGAAAAACAACAACGTTATGGCTTCAGGAAAGCAGAATAAATCAGATATGATGCCCTCAACTACTGGCAGTGTCAAAAGAGCTAAGCCGGAGCCGGCGACACTGTCGAAATGTCCGTTGTCAAGGGATAAAAGTGACATTTATGGAAAGAACTACAAGAAATAAAAAATTCTTTTGAAAAACGCCAAAAAACTAGACGATATTTAGGAAGAAGTAGCGACTTTAAATAAAAAAACTGAAGTGCTAGAAATCAAAACAACGAAATTAGAAATGAAAATGGACAGTTTTGAAGCTGAAAAAAGGCAATATAAAATGGGACAGAGATAAAATCTTTGCACTCACCAGGGAGGTGGAGGATTGCCAGAATCGCATGAGGAGGAGTAATCTGAGACTTTTGGGTGTACCGGAAGGGGTGGAGAAAAATAATCCAGTCTCATTTGTTGAAAACTTCTTGATGAAAGTCCTGCCCCTCAAATCCAAATACCCGATAGAAATTGAACATGCACATCGCATACCAATGAGGAGACCTGATACTTTACAAGGTCCTCGCCCCCTAATTTTCAAGTTGCTAAGGCACCAACAAGTTTTAGAGGTGTTAAGAATGGCTAAAGAACATGCGAATTTAAAATGTCAGGATGCCAAAGTGCACATCGTTCCTGATTTCGCTAAAACAACAGCAGATAAAAGGAAAAGATTTTTAGATATGAGGCCGAAGTTAAGAGATATTGGAGCTAGATTTGGCCTGATATACCCTGCGATTATGAAAATAACTATTGACGACAAAACTGAGCTTTGATGAGCCTGTGAAACTGGAAATGTTTTTAAATCAAAGGGAACAACCGATGTCAATCTAATTTGGCTTATTCACTTCATGGAATTGAAATTGATTCTTCTTGATTTTGATTTGATTTATTATCTTTAATATATTTGAGAATAAGCTAAATGACAGTTTGGCTCTGTTATTTTGAATGGAAACGGTGAAATGGAATGCTGATGAAAAAGACAGTTTGTCTCTCTAGGAGCATTTAATCTCTATCTCAAAAGATGACTTTTTAAAGTTAAAATGATTTTTCTTTCCTGATACATATATTGAACAGTTATTAAAATCTCTGATATGTTATATTATATTCATGAAGATATGATATTAATATGCAGAACTTATGGTGACAGATTTAATTTATATGTTTTGATGAGTTAATGGAGATTTTTATAAAGTCTTAAATACAAATGATTTCTGTGAGCAAAGATTTTTAAGGGACTCTAGTTTAGGGTTTAATAGGTTCCTTGAAATTACTTAAAGGGAATATACAAATTTTAAAAAATAAATAAATAACAATAATAAAAAAGGAGAACATATATTATCAATAATTACTTTTTATTTCTAGGTTTATTACAAGTTAATATTTTTAGCAAATATATAGTTTCATATTCTCTTTTGTCATTTATAAAGTCAATGAAAGAGCTTTATTTAGTTTTTTATTTGATTATTAATATTTTAATACATATGATTATTACATACAATATTGTTCTATAATTGTGGTCTGTATAGAGCTTTTAATTTATGCTTTACTTGGTCTTATATGTGCAGTTACAGGTTTTATCAGTCAATATTAAGGGTGGGAGAGGGAGGAATGGGAGGGGGGTTAAGGGAAATTGATAATTGAGGTAGGGATGTTGAAATGGAGGATATAAAAGAAAATGGTGTTTATACATTTCAAATTTCAGTTTTTAGTTCAGATATAAGAAATGAAAGATATTTTGTAAAAATTAATTGGATTGATGGAGATTAAAATTTTTTCACTCAATGTCAATGGCCTTAATCACCCAGTAAAAAGAAAAAAATATTAGCATTTTTAAAAAGGCAACAGGCTGATGTGTATTACATTCAAGAGACACACTTGTCAATGGCAGAATCCAAAAAATTAGAAGATAATTGGGTGAAACACTTTCTTTGCTCCTGCAGTAGGGAAAAAGGCAGGAGTGGCTATAATAGTTAACAAAAAATGTTTAGCTTCATTTAAAATGAGGGATTTTGATCCTTTAGGGAGATGGATAAAAGTGGAAATGAGTATGGGAAATAATACTTTGACTTTACTAAATATCTATGCCCCGAATTCAAATCAAAATGATTTTTTTACAAATATACAAAAATTAATACTCCCACTGGCTGCTTCTAATTTAATAGTAGCTAGAGATTTTAATGCTGTTATGGATCCTTTTTTGGATAAAAAACCAAGCAAAAATATAAAATCATTAGGGTTAGATAATTTGGTGAATGCTTGTAATTTGAAAGATATATAGCGTATTCTTCATTTTAATGATCAGGAATTCTTTTTGCTCACCATTTCACAAATCTTTTTTTCAAGAATTGATTACATATTGGTATCACATTTCATGGTGCAAAAAGTGACAAGCCTCCATAGATCCAATTATTTTGTCTGATCATGGAGTAGTGTGGATTACATTTACACTAGATAATAATGAACATAATAGATCATTATGGAGGTTTGATAATGCATTGGTTTCGGATTCAACTTTTCTTGAAGAAATCAAATTAAAATTTTTGGAATTTTTCCAAATAAATACTTCAGCAGATATTAATGCGGAAATTTTATGGGATGCATTTAAAGCTACTATAAGAGGAAATATTTCTTCTGCATATATTAAAAAACAACTTATTAAACAATTTTTAGACTTGGAAAAAGAAATTAAACTGCTGGAGTCTAAATTAATTGATAAATGGAATCATGAAAATTTGCAAGCTTTATTAAAGGCTAAGGGTAAATATAATGAAATTTCTTCAAAAATGGCAAGGAAAGATTTGTTTTCTTCGCAAACCTTGTATTATGGAAAATCCAATAAGGCAGGAAGTTTACTTGCAAATTATCTTAAAGCAAAGAAAAGAAGAATAAAAATAATTGCAATAAAAGATGAGAGAGGAAATATGCATAATCAAATTAGTAATATCTTAAATCCATTTTTGGCTTTTTACAAAGAGCTGTATTCTTCCGAGTCTTCTGATGATAAAGTTCAAAAAGGTATGGAATTTTTAAATCTTCTAGAGGGTCCAAAACTTCCTGATCTTATAAAAAGAAGTTTAGAAGAACCTATATCATTAAAAGAATTAGAAACAGCATTGAAGTCTCTTAGAGTTGGATCCGCTCCAGGTGGGGATGGTTTTACTGTGGAATTCTATAAAACATTTCAAAATTCTTTATTACCCTATTTACTAAATTTATATCAGTTCCAACTTAATAAAGGTTGTATTAAAAGTACCATGGCAGAATCTGTGGTTTTGCCAAAGCCAAATAAAGATCCCACTTTGGTTTAGAATTACAGGCCAATATCATTAATTAATGTGGATGGAAAATTATTTGCTAAAGCACTGGCATTAAGATTGGCAAAGGCTCTCCCTTACATAATTGATGTACATCAAACGGGTTTCATTGCTAACAAACATTCTTCTAACAATACAAGATTGGCGTTTCATACTTTAAATTTATCTAAAATGATGAATGAACCAGCTTTTGCTCTATCTTTAGATGCAGAAAAAGCTTTTGATAGGGTAGAATGGTCATTCATGTATCAGGCTTTGGATTGGTTTGGTATAGGTCCTGATTTTGTTCAAATGATTAAAACTTTGTATAGCTCCCCTATGGCAAGATTATACATTAATAATAATTTATCTGAAAGTTTTAAACTACATAGAGTTAGACAGGGATGTCCACTATCTCCTTTGCTGTTTGATATTGTGTTAGAACCCTTATTGATAGCTATTAACCAGACAAAGGGGATACAGGGTATTCCCCTGAAAGAATGGGAATACAAATTATCTGCTTATGCGGATGATATTTTATATTTGCGCAATCCAGGTTCAACTATACCGTGTTTGTTAGAATTGATTGAAAGGTTTGGAATGTTTTCAGGATATAAAATCAATTGGAATAAATCTGAAATACTTTCGCTTAATGTACATTGCATAAAATCTATGTTTGATTCATTTCCTTTTGTTTGGAAGGAGGATGGATTAAAATATTTAGGAATTTGGATTAAAAATTCAATAGAAGATACAATAAAAGAAAATGAAAACCTTTTATTAAAGGTTTTGAAATTATGTGAACAATGGAATCCGTTACATATATCTTGGTGGGGGAGAGTTCAAACTATAAAAATGATGGTATTGCCTGTGGTTTGCTATCAAATGTATATGATTCCGGTATTTTTTCAAAACTCTTTTTATAAAAAATTGAATTCAATAATTATTAAATTTGTTTGGCTTGGCAAAACACCTAGAATTGCTTTGGTATCTTTACAGAAATCAATTAGAGGGTGGGGTAAATTTCCCAAATTTTTATAGGTATCGGGCCTATATTTTATGTCAAGGTATATATTGGGTCCTCCCAGATCTCATTGAATACACTCCAGATTGGTTATATTTGGAATGGCGACTCATGTCTCCTTTACATCTTAGTCACATTCTCAGTATCAAGATGCCCAGATTGTATAAAGAAAATAAACTTTTATTAGATACATGGAAAACTCTGAGGTATGTAAGTTAACTGAAATTCCTATTAATAAATCAACAAATCAATCTATATGGCTAAACTCCAAGATTCAAATTGGCGGATCTAAGATTGTCTGGAAGCATTGGTTAAATGCAGGAATACGATCTTTAAATGATATTTCAAATGGAAATATGCTTGAGTTTACACAATTGCAAAATAAATTTGGACTGAATAAATCACAATTCTATAAATGGTTGCAATTGAAGCAGGCCATTCAGGCAGGGTTCCCTGAATGGAAAAATCTAAATTCTCAATGTAGCATGGAATTTTTCTGCTTCCAAGCAGATTTTCTGGGACACCAGGCCGCACAATGGTATAAAGTTATTAGTGATTTGGTTAATAAAAAACCTAAAAATGGTCTTGGATATTTGGAGCATTGAGATTAGGCATCAAATTTCAGCATCTCAATGGCCACAAATTTGGTCTTGGAGAATAATATCTACACTGTCAGCATCTATGAGACAAACTTGGTTTTTTCTTTTGCATAGAGCATTTTGGACCCCTGTTAGATTAAATAAATTAAATGGTTCATTGTCTAATAGATGCTGGCATTGTAAGCTTGATGTAGGGACTTTGGATCATCTTTTATATTTTTGTCCCTATATATTAGCCTTTTGGAATTCGATCTGGGATCAAATAAATTCTTTATTAGAAAATCCTGTAGCATTAACTTATGATACTGTGATATTTGGCATGTCTATGAGGAAAAAGTCAGATATCGGCAAGTAATAACAAACTTTTATTGATTATGACAGGAGTTGCCATACAACATATTATCCCAGGACAAGCAGGCATGATATTCTCACATGTGGGTGACGTCATCTACGGAGCCCCGATGCGGAAGCATTTTCAAGCAAACTTGATTGAAGATTTAAGTTTGCTCTGCTGCTCCACGCATGCGTGCTTTCCTGCTCCACTAGGGGGTGCATCCCCCTCGTGGTCTCCAGTTCAAAATTTTCTGCTGAGCCTAGAAGTCGTGTTTTTTCAGGCTCTGCCCAACTGCCTTCTAGCACCGCGATTTTCTTGTTTTTTCATCGATTAAGGCACAGGTGTCAAAGTCGGTCCTCGAGGGCCGGAATCCAGTCGGGTTTTCAGGATTTCCCCAATGAATCTGCATGAGATCTATGTGCATGCACTGCTTTCAATGCATATTCATTGGGGAAATCCTGAAAACCCGACTGGATTACGGCCCTCGAGGAGGGACTTTGACACCCCTGGTTTAAGTCATATGTGCAAAAGTTTTACCTTCAACTTGATTCATCGACCCGGAGGCTTCCGGATCCCCGTGGCTACTTGAGCCGCGGCCACTTTCGATTCTATGTCCCGGCCTTTGACCGGCTTTAAAAAATGCACCCGGTGCGAGCGGCTTCTTTCCATCACAGACCCGCATCGCCGGTGCATCCTCTGCCTGGGGGCCGCTCATCCAACCGACTCCTGCCCCCAGTGCGCTACTTTCCTGAACCGGGCCCTCCGTCGAAGGAAAGCCCGCATGGCGGATCTTTTCGCCCCAGACCAACCCTCGGCCTCGAGGTCGACCCCGGCCTTGACCTCAGCCCCAAATACCTCGGCATTGCCTCGAGACTCGACTCTGAAGTCCTCGGGACAACAGAAAGCCTCGGCTCCGGGTAAGTCCCCTCTTCAGGTTCTGTACCAGTGAAGAAACCAACCTCGGGGACACCGGCGACGCATGGCGGAAGTCCCATGCTTACAGCCCCGACGAAGCCCTCCAAGCCTTCGGGCCGTGCCTCCACCACACAGGAATACTCTGATACGAGGTCGCCCCCGGTGGAGTGCACCGAGGCAGGCGACATGCCTTCGATGCTGTCCGTGCCCGTCTTCCAGGACCTACTCCGAGCAATGATCTCGTCGGAGCTGTCCGCTGCAATGGCCCATCTACAATCGGCCTCTGCCTCGACCTTGACCCCGCATGTGCCAGACCAGCCAAGTGCGCAAACTTCGCCGCATCTCAGACTCCTCGCCGAGGCTCTCTCCCTCCACAGACCGCCACAGGGCAAAACGTCGGGCCAAACCGACAGAAACCTCGAACCGCCGTACCTCTAAGAAGGCCCGGGGTTCCCCCACTCTACGAGGACGTTCACCTACACCTCGTACGGGACGGCTGAGGGTGGCAGAGTTATCATTCTCCAACCCACGCATCCTCCAAACTCCCCCTCGGACCGGGGCTCCGATCCGAGGTCTCGGGCTTTCACCGAGGGAGTCCGGGGTCGAGGTCACTGATCCGACATCGATCGGTACCCCGGCATCGTCTCCGAGGGGCTCCTCGAGACGTCGGAGATCCACGACCCCGGAACACTTTCACAGTGCTTCCCCGGTCTCGGAGCTTGGATCGGAGCAGGAACCTCGCTACTCGAGGGAAGCCTCCCCTTCCTTCTCCACCCGACGGAGGTCTCATTCACCGACCATCCTTCTCGCGCTTTGTCCAGGACATGGGCCACGCTTTGAATTTAGACCTCCAGTCCGACTCCAGATACTCTAAAGAATACCTAGCGGAACTGGATATGCCATCACTGCACAGAGAGTCTCTTTGCTTGCCGCCTAACCCAATACTCCAACAGGCTCTTCAGGAACCTGGAGACCCCCTATATGGTCGCAGCCGTGCCCTCCAAAATGGAGGCCAAGTACCGCACAGTACCCTTTCCGGGATTTGAACAACCGCAGCTCTCCCACCAGTCGCTGTTAGTAGAATCCTCCCTAAAAAAGGCCCACCCCTCCCGGGTCTCGGCAGCGGTCCCCCCAGGCCGAGAAGGCCGAACCCTAGACAAGTTCGGCAGGAGACTATACCAAAATGCGATGATGGCCTCTAGGGTGCAAAGCTACACTTTCACCTTCACATCCCCTCTCCAACCTACGCCTCCATCTATTCCACGCGGCCTACGATGGCTTCAAACTCTCCTCCAGAGAGGCAGCCTTTGCTATCGCCATGCGCCGACTAGCTTGGCTACGCCTGGTCGACATGGACCCCAACTTACAGGACCAGTTGGCTAACCTTCCCTGCGTGGGAAAAGAACTGTTCGATGATACTATCGAGGCGGCTACAAAACGCCTCTCCGAACATGAACGCTTGTTTGCCTCCCTTGTCCGACAAAAGCCCAAACCGCCCGCGTCCAGGCCGTATAGGGCCCCTCTGCGCCGCTACCCACAAAAATCCACCCCTGCCTTCTCGCGGCCCCCACCCAGGTGTCCGCAAGCCCACCACCGAGCCATGCCCAAGTCCCAACCCCTGCGACTACCAAACCATCCCCGTCCTTTTGACGGGATACGCGGAAGGGGGCGGGCCCCCTCCGCCATAGTCCCAGGCCTCCTTCCCATCGGGGGTCGGCTCAAAGCCTTTTACCCTCGCTGGGAACAAGTCACGTCGGACGCATGGGTCCTTGGCGTGATCTCATCAGGATACTCTCTCAACTTTCGGGCCATTCCTCCGGACAACCCCCCAAGGAATTGCCCTCCCAACCGGACACAGCTACCCCTACTCCTCTCTGAAGCTCGAGACCTGCTTCGCCTGAGAGCAGTGGAGGAGGTTCCCCCGACCAACAGGGGAAGGGCTTCTACTCCCGTTACTTCCTGGTACCGAAAAAAACGGGAGACCTACGCCCAATACTAGACTTGAGACGCCTCAAATTTCTGGTACGGGAAAAATTTTGGATGCTCTCCCTACCGACACTCTACCCCCTGATCGACGGCGACTGGCTCTGTTCCCTCAATCTCAAGGAGGCGTACACACATGTCCCAGTGCACCCCGCTCACCGCAAGTTCTTGCGTTTTCAGGTAGGGGACTGGCACCTACAATACCGTGTCCTCCCCTTCGGCCTAGCATCGTCACCTCGGGTTTTCACCAAGTGCCTCGTGGTAGTCGCAGCAACCTTGCGCTCCCAGGGCCTCCTGGTATTCCCCTACCTGGACGACTGGCTGATCAAAGCCCCGTCCAGGGAAGCGGTTATCTCAGCGACCCAACAGACTATTACCTACCTACAAAGTCTGGGGTTCGAGATAAACTTCCCAAAATCCCAACTACGCCCCTCCCAGTCCCTACAGTTCATCAGGGCCACGCTGGACACGGTTCGCCTCCGTTCCTTCCTCCGCGTCTAGAGGCGTTAGTAAGTCTGAGTCGAAGGTTTTTCCTGCTGACCTCAGTATCAGCTCGCAGATGATGACTCTTCTGGGCCACATGGCCTCCACCGTCCACGTCACACCCTTCGCCCGCCTCCATCTGAGAATTCCTCAATGGACCCTGGCCTCTCAATGGCGTCAAGACCGGGACCCGATCGACCGCCCCGTGACAGTGACGCCTTCTTTGCAACGATCGCTCCGCTGGTGGGCCGACTCTTCAAATCTTTCCAAAGGTTTGCTCTTCCTCACCCCACCCCACAGCAAGATACTCACCACGGACTCGTCGGAGTACGCTTGGGGAGCCCATCTAGACGGCCTACGCACCCAAGGGATGTGGTCAGCAGAAGACCGTCGCTGCCACATCAACGTGCTAGAGCTTCGGGCCATCTATCTCGCAGCTGTAGCTTTTCAACATCTGCTCCACGACCGAGTGGTTCTCATCCGAACCGACAACCAGGTAGCAATGTACTACGTAAACAAACAAGGGGAACAGGGTCCTGGTCCCTTTTCCGGGAAGCCCTGCGCCTCTGGAAATGGGCAATCTCCAACAACACCTTCCTTCGAGCGGTGTACATACAAGGAGAACAAAACTGTCTGGCGGACAGACTCAGCCGCCTCCTCCAGCCACACGAGTGGTCACTACATTCTCAGACCCTACGACAGGTGTTCGAAAAGTGGGGGACGCCTCAAATAGATCTATTCGCATCCCCCCACAACCACAAGCTGCCTCTCTTCTGCTCCCGGATGTACTCCCCGGACCGGCTCAAGGCCGACACCTTCCTCCTCGACTGGGACGGAAGGTTCCTGTACGCGTTCCCGCCGTTTCCTCTGATACTGCGGACGCTTGTCCACCTGAAAACAGTACAAGCCACCCTGATCCTGATTGCCCCTCGCTGGCCACGCCAGCCATGGTTTTCCCTTCTACTTCAACTCAGTGTCAGAGATCCACTGCCTCTGTTTCCCTCTCTACTATCACAGGATCAGGGTTCGCTGTTACATCCCAATCTTCAATCTCTTCATCTGAATGCTTGGTTTCTCTTCCCCTGACTGCTCTCCCTGTGTCTCAATCAGTCAAGGAGATATTGGAGGCCTCTAGAAAGACCTCGACGAGAACCTGCTACTCCCAAAAATGGACCAGATTCTCAACCTGGTGCTCCTCCCACAGCCAGGACCCAGTGTCGGACCCCGTCCCTCTGGTCATTGACTAATTACTTCAATTATCTCATTCCGGCCTAAAGACCAACTCCATTCGAGTACACCTCAGTGCGATTGCGGCCTTTCATTAGCCCCTGGAAGGGAAAGCCCTCTCGCTCCATCCCTTAGTCTCTCGCTTCATGAAGGGTCTTTTGAATGTCCACCCCCCTCTCAAACCTCCCCCGGTGTTTTGGGACCTTAACGTGGTTCTGGCTCAACTAATGAAACCTCCATTTGAGCCCCTAGACAAATGCCATCCAAAATTCCTCACTTGGAAGGTAATTTTCCTACTCGCGCTCACTTCCGCCCGGCGGGTTAGTGAGTTACAAGCTCTGGTAGCGGACCCACCCTTCACAGTATTCCATCACGACAAGGTGGTACTCCGCACCCATCCAAAGTTCTTGCCTAAAGTAGTGTCTGATTTCCATCTCAATCAGTCCATTGTCTTGCCTGTGTTTTTTCCCAAGCCCCACTCTCACCCCGGAGAAGTGGCGCTCCACACTCTTGACTGCAAGAGAGCGTTGGCCTTTTACCTCCAACGCACTCAGTCACACCGTAAAGTCCCACAACTGTTTTTGTCCTTCGACTCAAACCGGTTAGGTCACCCAGTTTCCAAACGCGCATCTCCTTTTGCTACGCTCAGGCTGGTCTCGCGTTGCATGGTCGAGTAACGGGGGACAAAGTCCGAGCGATGGCAGCCTCCGTAGCTTTCCTCAGGTCCACACCTATTGAGGAAATCTGCAAGGCTGCCACGTGGTCTTCGGTTCATACCTTCACCTCCCACTACTGTCTGGACTCACTATCCAGGAGTGATGGCCGGTTCGGCCAATCGGTTTTACGAAATCTATTTGCTTAAATTGCCAACTTCCCTCCATCCCTTTTCAGTTAGCTTGGAGGTCACCCACATGTGAGAATATCATGCCTGCTTGTCCTGGGATAAAGCACAGTTACTTACCGTAACAGGTGTTATCCAGGGACAGCAGGCATATATTCTCACAACCCGCCCACCTCCCCGAGGTTGGCTTCTTTGCTAGTTAAGTGAACTGGAGACCACGAGGGGATGCACCCCCTAGTGGAGCAGGAAGGCACGCATGCGTGGAGCAGCAGAGCAAACTTAAATCTTCAATCAAGTTTGCTTGAAAATGCTTCAGCATCGGGGCTCCGTAGATGACGTCACCCACATGTGAGAATATATGCCTGCTGTCCCTGGATAACACCTGTTACGGTAAGTAATTGTGCTTTACTACCAATTGGAAGGACCACAGCAAGCTTAACTTTAATTTCTGGTGGAATTCACTTTGTCATATATACAAAATGGAACATTCAATAGCAATACAAAATGGAAATTATAAAAGGTTTAATGAAATATGGGAGCCATTGACGTTTTGTGATGAATAAACACCATTTTCTCAACAATACTTATGAATGGAGGGGAAAGGGGTGGGAATGTATAAATAAAGAACAAGGTTAAAAGAAAATATGAAAGATTGATTCAATGAAGAAAATAGTATGGAAAAAGAGGGGGGGAGAAGGGTTTAGATATATATACATTTGTTATTATCTTGATAGATTTATCAAGTGTTGATTGTAAATCTATGTATCACTTTTATTGTACACTTGTTGAAAGATTTAAAAATGAATAAAGAATTTAAAAAATAAAAATAAAGCAGCCTGATAATACAGGTAGAAATATGGGACCCCCATACTGCCACACACTTTAGATTGATATGGAAGTGCTCTACATAACCCTGGGGAGCTTATGACACTGTGTATACACAAACACTTTGAATCGGGATACGAAAACACCTTCGGCATATCAATCAGTAAGGCCAGAAAGAAATAACAGCTTAGGGCGGCAGAAGTATCATTTTGGTAGCCACAATACAGCCCATCCAGTTCAGGGTCAAGCCCTCCCACCTAGCCAATTCTCAAAAAACAGGCTTTTACTAATAATGACAGGAGTTGCCATACAACAAATTACAAGCAATTGGAAGAGGCTTAACTATAGCTTTTGGTGGAATTCCTTGTGTCGTATGTATAAAATGGAAAGAACATTAGCCATTCAGAAAGGGAATTTCAACAAATTTCAGGAGACTTGGGAGCCATTAGCAAACTATTATAATGTTTGTTTTCCCCTTTAAACATGCACATCTGGGAGGGGGGTCTGGTATGATTAATTTTGGTATATTGATATGGGGTTTATTATAGATATTTTGTGTTGGACATTGATTGTTTAGGGGGGATTAATTCTGAAATGGATATTAATAGAATATCAAGTGTGATATTTGAGTATAAAATGTATTTACTGTTACACTTATTGTAAGTTGTTGTTTTTTTAATAATTCTTTATTCATTTTAAAACTTTCATCAAGTGTACAAAAATTGCAACACAATAACATAGATTTAACCACTTGTACATCTTATCATAACTTATAGTTGTAAATATAACCCTCCCTCTCCCATCCTGAAATCCTTTTAGTAATTTTTATTTTTCATATAATAGAAACCCTCCCCCTACCCCACCCTTATCTTGCATATTAAATATAGAAATATTAGGAAAATGGCATCAATCATGACAAAAGGACGTTAATGGTTCCCAAATTTTAATGAAGTTTTTATAATTTCCATTTTGCACCGCTATTGATCTTTCCATTCTGTATATGTGGCAAACTGAATTCCACCAAAATTTAAAATTGAGCCTACTATGGTCTTTCCAGTTATTAATAATATGTTGAATGGCTACTCCGGTCAAAATCAATAAGTTTGTTATTACACATTGATATCTGACTCTTTTCTCATAGACATACCAAAAAGTACAGTATCATAAGTTAATGCTACATGATTTTCCAATAAACAATTTACTTGATCCCAGATTGAGTTTCAAAAGGCTAAGATATGGGGACAATAGAACAAAAGATGATCTAAAGTCCCTATATCCAGATTACAATGCCACTTATTGTAAGTTTTGAAAATAATAAAGAATTGGAAAAAAACCCAAGGATAAGACAATTTTTCTACATTAACTCCTTGTGAAGAAACCAAGGTTCAGGACGTATTAAACTGAGTTTCCTATATGTTCAGCTCGACCATTAAGATTCTAGGAATTGCATTAGATTCAAATTTATCCCTGAAAATACACCAATCAGTTAATCCAGAAGTGCTTATACTTTGACCAAAACATTGCCTTTAAATTGCTGGTGCTGTCTTTGTTTCTTAGTTCTCTTGATTATTGTAACATATTATGCTGGCCTTAAAAGTAATCTACATAGATTGCGATTCAGAATACATCTGCCAGGCTAATTTTTAACTAGAAAAAAATCAGATCATAACTCCTTTTTGCAGGAAATTGCACTGACTGATAAGAGTCCAGAGTTATATTCAAGTTTAGATTATTGTTACAAGGTGCTGTTTGGTCATGCAGCAAATTACATGAAGGATTTTAATTGGTAATACCAAAAACGATCCCAACATTTTCTCTTTCATGTTTCCTTCTGTAAAGGAATATTAATTAAAAAAAAATTTTGATAGACTATTCTCATACCAGGCTGCCAATCAGACAAGTAAATTAGGGCTAATAGCTAACGCTATATCGTACAAACATTTCAGGAAACTTTTGAGATAAATTTCTGTAATACATATGACATTGTTTTTTGTAGTTCCTGAGATTCTTAGTTGTGAACTGCATTGAACTATTAGGTTATGCAGTATATAAATGGATGATGTGATGTAAGAGCATTGTTGAGTAATCAAATCATTGAAGAAATTGTCCTTAATCTCACATTAGCAAGAAACCTAAACAAACTCCAAACTAACCCTATCAAATGATTTCTCAGCATCCAAAGAAAGCACTAGAGTGGGTACCCTCTGCTTTCATGTATGCTAAATGAAATGCAGAACTGTTTTTAATATCGAGTAACGCTAGCAAAAAAGCCAGCTTGACTTTACATGTATTAGGTTAGGGAGGACTTTCTGCAGCCTTTGACAAAAATTTTAATTTTAGTTTGTATTTAGTAACAGAATTGATCTATAGGATTTGTAAGACTAGACTTTTGCCCAGTTTCGGTATAAAGGTCACTGCAGCAAGCCTTCAGGTCTGAGGCAGCAACAAATTAATGACCCTAGTCAACAATGGGACCACCAGCCCTTTAAAGCTCTTAAAAAATTAGTGTAGCCATCCAGTCCTGGAGATGTACCTGATGGGAGGACCTCAACCTCCTCAATATCCTTTAACGTTATAGGAAGAGAAAGCTCCACTCCCTCACCTTCCATGATTATCAGCTAGGGGACCTGGCCCAAATCTTCCATCTCCGAAGCGGAGAGTTAATCTTCCTGTCTGGAGCTTCAGATGATTCGACTGGCACTACTTGCTCTCCAGACCCTTCTGGAAGGAAAAATGGTGCAAGTATTCTCCAACACCATAGCAGTGACATACTTGAATCGGGGGCACAAGTAAAGCTCCCTTGGGCCAGGTGACTCACATGCTGCTCCACTAAGAGGAATCACATCTTCTGTTTCGGCAGCACATGTGGCCAGAGTCGTCATTATTTAGGCAGATTTCTTCAGATGACGGAGTCCTGGACCCAGGAGAATGATCCCTCTTGTGAAAGGTGTACCATCTAATCGTACAATGCTGGTGTCAACCCCAGATGGACTTGATGGCTTCAGCAGTGAAGACCGGGTGCCTTGTCAGTTGATGGAACACAGCTCCTGTACATGTTCCCTCCATGGACTCTGGAAGGCTTTACAGCAGTAGTGTGCTAAAGACCAGGTAGAACCTGAGGGCTCCATTTCAGTGGTCTTGGCTTTTCAGGCAGGCCTAGAGAAGGGTTTAGTGGTGGCCTCCCAAAGTTCGGTTGCAGGCTTTTTGCACTTACAGCATGTGGAAGCGCTAGTTAGCTTACTGCTCACCCAGATGTGACCAGGTTTGAGAGGGGTACTTTGATCTCCCTTGTGTCTTTTCTCTTTGTAGAATCTTAACATTTTCTTCAAGACCTTGGCGAAGCCCCATTCAAGCTACTGAAAGGATGATGCTTTTCTGGATTTGTCAATCAAGACTTGTTTCTAGTTACCTGTCTCAGCATGGCATATTTCAGAGCTTCAGGCTCATTTGTGCAGGGAGCCCTTTCTCCTTATTACGGACACGGAAGTTCTCTAACTTTCCACCAAAGGTGGTTCTGCCTTCCATGTCAGCCAGGAGGTTCACTCTGCCTGCATTTCATTCCACAGGCTCGGAACAGACAGATCGGATCTTGCACAAGTTGTCTAAGTCTTTCTACACTATTGGGGAAGACTAATGATTTTGGGCTGTCTTGTTGACCTTTAGTCCTGACAGCTGCACATCGCTGTGGTCAGCTGGCGTCCAAGCCCTCGATCACTCAATGGATTTGAATGTCTATTTCCACAACTTACTTCACACACAACAAGCGGCTGCTGGTTTCTCTTAAAGCCTGCTCAACTAGAAGGGTTGCTGCATTGTGGGCAGTCTTGTGCGATCCATCCCAATTAATTTTGCAGGGTGGCTACTTGGTCCTCTCTTAATCCCTCCCTAGCTGCTACCACTACTTTGGTACATCACCTAGCATATAGAATCCGGAAGGGACATAACAAAATGAAAGATTAAAATGTATACCTTCAATCTTTTAGTCCCTGCAGGAGTCCATACAACCCGCCTTCTCTGTATACTCGGTTGTTTGGAATAGCCTACTTTTCTGCCTCTGTTCTCCTTACAGGCTTGAAGATCTTCCAGCCAGTTACCAGGTCCCGTGGGGAGTTTTTTTTTCTGTTGTGTATGTGCATTGCTGAAGGCTCTTTGATGGGGTGCTCATTGCACACAGCAGGTTAGTTCTCCATTGTTCTCAATGTTTTTCTGAGTTGTCTTTATGCCTGTTTATTACTTGTTCATGTTTTGCAGAGCAGACAATTCAGTAATGGTTTATGTTGCTGGGATCTTCCTTATACCCCTGTGTCCTGGATTTGTTCAGGTATGATGCTTGGCTTTGGGATTCGACTGAATGTTTCTAGTTCAGTCTAAGAGGTAAGCAAGTGTAAGCAAGTGGTCAGAAAAGTACAGTGGTACCTTGGTTTGCAAGCATAATTTGTTCCAGAAGCATGCTCATAATCAAAGCACTTGTATATCGAAGCAAATTGCCCTATGGGAAGTAATGGAAACTTTGATGATTTGTTCCACTGACTTGGTAAAATCCCTTCTTCTGTCTTCTTGTGGTTCAACAGTTCTCCCACTGCTGTCCTCCACTTTGCCCCCCCCCCCCCAGGCCACAGGTGCTGCTCACTTGCACTGCAAATCCCCTCTCTCCTGAGGCCAGCGGCACTTGAGGCCTTTTGGCTCTCACCTTCTCTGAGATTCTCAGAGCCTTCTCCGATAATCTCAGAGGGTGAGCCAGAAGGCCTGGAGCATGTGCAGATGCTCAAGGCCCCGCAGCAACCCAGCATAGAACATCAGCGGCAGGCACCAGTGCACATATGGTAAACACAGTGCCAGTCAGTGGAGGGGAGGAGGAGGTGGACAGCAGCACTGATCTTGGTCATAAAGGGAGGGAGCAGTGCCACTGACCTCGAGAGGGGGATTTGAGCTAGTGTGGTGGTAGCTCACTTATCGAGTCAACACTCGTTTTGCAAGTTTGCTCATCTTGCAAAACACTCACAAACCGCATTACTTGAACACCTAGCATATGGAATCCTACAGGGACTAACAAAGATTAGGTTTATACCTTCAATAATCTTCCAAATTTGAGTTGTCACTTGTAGTGCACACAGTGCCACTAATTTGTTTAATTACACTACCCCCTGACCGCGACAAATGAGCGAGTCACTTATTACTGACTTCCCTTAAAGGAAGAGGAGGGGGTGGAAATGAAACGCGCCTATAGTGCAGCAGTCAGATATCAAATGGCAATAGCAAAACTGTCCTCAAGCAGATGACATGTAAGACTGCCACTGGATTTATAGTAATCGATAAGTTTATAGTCTGGTTACATTCAGGTTCTCAAGCATTTCCTAATCTGTCCCAGCAGGCTCAGTCATTTATTTTGGGTTTAATTGAAGAAATTTACCCAAGGTGATATACAGCAAGTGTAAGCCAGATATGGGGGACAGCCAATTAACAATAGTAAAAATAGTCAAATAAGACGCATGGAATGCTGCTTGAAATGTTGACAATACATAGCAAAACATCTTAATAGACAACAGGGTGTAAGTGGAGGTAGATTACCTTTCCCTTAGAAAATAAAGGTAAGGGATATTTAAAGACTCAACTAGAGTAGGAGTGGGTAATGGATAAGCAAGTTTACAGTAGGTTTGTACAAGAAACTCTCAGAGCAAAAACCTGGCTTTTCACTGTCAAGTGATCTTGTACACAGACAACCTTAAGTATGATTTTCATACAAGCAATTCATTTTTTTAATAGTTCAGTAAACATGAAGTTTCATAAAGAAAAACTCAGTAAGATAGCTAGAAGTTTTATATTATCAAACTCTACCTCTTTACATTAAATCTGTACATTGAGGTTCTACAGTATGCTGTAGCCTATGATTCCCCTAGGGACCAAATGACTTGATGCTACGGCTGGAATTTAGTATTGCTTTAAAGAAATTACTTTGGTATGAAGATATGTCTGTCTTGGAGAGCTGCATGGGGACGACAGGAATCCTGCGAGGGTCGCGGGGTTCCTGCAGGGCTGGATGTATTCAGTCACGCGGCTCTTCTCCTTACCTGCCCTGCCTGCAGCACAGAGCCGAACGGAAGTCTTCCCGACGTCAGTGCTGACGTCGGAGGGGAGAGAGGGCTTAAACAAAGCGCTGATGTCAGGAAGATTTCCGTTCGGCTCTGTGCTGCAGGCAGGGCAGGTAAGGAGAAGGAGAGTAGCCTTGCGGCTCGAGTGGCTACCAAGAGAGGGGGGAGGTCCGCCCCAGGTGCAGCACAGCCGACCAGGTCCCCTTACTTTTGTGGCGCTTCCCCGACCGACCGACAACAGCCCCTGTCCGACAAACCTCCCTGCCCTTTAGCCGTGAATCTAAATTACCTTCTTACAGCAGCTGTAAGAAGGTAATTTAGATTCGCGGTTAAGGGCAGGGAGGTTTGTCGGACCGGGCCTGTTCTGTTGTCGGGCGGGGAAGTGCCATGAAGGTAAGGGGGCAGGGAGAGAGAAAGGGAGGAAAGGTGCAGTGGAGAGGAAAAGACGCTTAAGGGAAATGGGTAAAACTGAGGGGGGAGAAGGACCTGAAAGCACATGGGGAAGACGGGGGTGGGGGTGGTGGAGAAGGACACTGAAAGCACATGGGGAAGACAGAGGGGGGGAGAAGGATGCGGAAAGGAAATGGGGAAGAGTGGGGAGAAGACAGATGCCAGACTATGGGGGGAGCAGAGGGAAGAAGATGGGTGCCAGACCAATTTGGAAGGGGGGAGAAAGGGAGAGGCACAGTAACAGAGCAAATGGAAGACGCAGAGGGAAGAGACAGTGGATGGAAGGAATTGAATGAGAACATGAGGAAAGCAGAAACCAGGCAACAAAGGTAGGAAATGAATTCTTTTTTTTTTTTTTTTTTTTACTTCAGGATAAAGTAGTATATTAGTTGTGTTGATAAAAATTTATAAACATTAGAGGCTCTGGTAGAAACCCGTTTACAAATGAGCAAAAAGACTAATTGGGAAGAATACATACTTTGTAAACGGGTTTCTACCAGAGCCTTTAATTCAGTAGCATAATTAAATGAAATAACTATTTCTGAAGTTTATGGGGACAGGTGGGATTCCTCACGGGGACAGGTGGGACTTTGGCAGGGACGGGTGGGATTTCTGTCCCCGTGCAACTCTCTAGTCTGTCTTCTACACCTAGCCAGCTGTCTAGCAGGCCTCAAGGGGAAAGTAAGGATTACACAAGTGTTGGTTTGGGGGTATTGGGATGTTTTTGTTTTTTTTTTGAGGGGGGTTATCACAACTAGATTGTTCTCCTGGTACTAACATTTTCATTACACACCACTATTTTACAATCTGAAAGACCTTTCCCTACTGACCTTTTTAGAAAGATTATGAGGTTCATTTAAATCAATCTTACAAGATCACCCAGCACAGATGTGGTCGGTTCTTTTAAAATTAAGGAAGAGCTGGGTTTGGGTAATATAGAACCTTCACACCAGTCACTGTTTCCTCTCCCTAAGATCTCATGTCCCTGTCCCAAGCTTTCTTGAATTCAAATACTTCTCCATCAGAAGACCATTCCAAGAATTAACCACCCTTTCTGTGAAAAGTGTGTTCAGAGGTTACTTCAGCATCTATCCCCATTCACTTTCATCATATGCCCCTCATACCATAGTTTCCTAAGTTTCCTTTTTAATTGAAAGACTCTCCTCATGTCCCTTCACCCACCTTTCCTCCAAGTATACATACTGAGATCTTTAAGTTTGTCCTTATCTACCTTACGATGACCAACTATTTTAGTAGTTGTCTTCTGGATAGACTCCATCCTATTTATATTTATTTTAGTTGCGGTCTCCAGAATTGTACACACTATACTAAATGGGATCTCGCCAGTCTTATACATAGGGCATCAATACCTCCTTTTCATACTGGCTCTTCCTCTCCCTATGCACCCCATCATCTTGTCTAGCTTTCACCATCACCTTTTCAACGTGTTTGGCCACCTTAAGATCATCACATCTATCACACCCAAGTCCAACTTTCATGCACAAATGTTCTTCACCCCTTAAACTACCATTCCCTTTGGGGTGTTTTCAGCCTTGCATTTCTTAGCTGACAAATTTCAGACTATTCAAGTTTTTGCTAGGTCCTTATTCATGCTATTCACACCATCAGCAATGTATAATCTATTACAGAATTTGGTGTTATCCACAGAGGTAAATCTTACCAGACAGTCCTTAAGCAATATTGCTTACAAAAATGTTAAATAGGCCTATGAAGCACACCACTGGGTACCATCCCTTTCCTCAGAGTGATCTCAACTGTTGCCTTCAACTCAACTAGTTCCTGACCCAGTCTGTCACTTTGGGGTGCATCCTGAAGGTACTTGGTTTTAGACAGCTGTGTGCAGACTCCTATTAAAACACATGTATGTGTATAAAATGTGGGCAGGCAGATAATACATTTGGCCATGCATTTTGGAACTGCCCTGTGCTCCAAAGGTTTTGGTAATGCATAGTGCAGTACATTTCCACCTTAATGGGCCAGACCATTCAGAGTTCCCCTCAGCAGGTGTTTGTCCCTAAAGCCTACAGCCGTATGGCCCGAGGCCAAATAACATTATGTAGAAAACTGAGCTTGTTAAGCCAGGAAAACTATTGGACAATGGCTGACCACCAGCATATTGGCACTGGTGCAAGTGTCCATCAGTTAGTGTTTTGGGAAGCCTGAGATGCTAGATCTTCTCGAAGTAGAAGATTCTCTTTCTTCAGATATGGGACCCTTATATACAGTCTTTGCATCCAAAGGGTTTTAGTTTGTTTGTTTTACATATTCTGAATTAAGTCCTTATGGAGCTACAACTGAGTGAGATGGGGGGTATTGGCCTTGGGTACAAGGAAGTCTTACAATGCTTTGTTATGCATTATTGTTGCGGGTGTTTCCCCTTCTATTTTTTTGATTGTGGTATTTTCCTTTCTCTGTGTACCATTTTCACTGTTGACCATGATATTTTCTTGTACTGCAAGTGGTTTTTGTCAAAGTTTTGAATATAAAATACTGCAAGTGGTTTTTGTCGTCAATAAAAAAAATTTTGAACGTAACACTTCTGAAAATCTCTGAACTAGAAAGGCTTTAATACTTTATGGCAATTTGGAATAATTTTGGTAGGAAGCAAAAACTCCAAAGGATAATGCATGTGATGAAAGTATTGTTCCAGGGTGTGGCTGTACCTCAAATACCATGTGCAATTCTGGTTGCTGCATCTCAAAAGTGGATTAGAAAAGGTACAGCAAAGGTGACAAAAATGATCAAATGGATGGTATGGCTTCCCTATGAAAGGCTAAAGCAGCTAGCACTCCAGCCTGGAGAAGAGGGCACAGGAGAAGGGAGAGTGGCAGCTTAAAATACTAGGACTAAGATGTATGTAATGAACCTACTTGTAGATTTAAAACACACAGGTGCAAATATCTCTTCACTGAATATAATTTAAACTTGGGCCCTTCATTGCTCAAGAATGTGGTGAATTTAATTTGGCAAGGTTTTTAAAGGGTTGGATAATTTCCTAAAGTCCAAAAGATGAATGTGGGAAATCTGCTGCAAAAGGTCGATCACATTGCCTTTACATTCTCTCTGTTCCCTGATGCTACAACAGGCCAGGAGCAACTACATAAGCGCCGGGCATGTCAGCCCTCCCCTTCAGCCAATCGCTGCCAGGCTGGCCCAGAACTTCCTCTCTGAAGTCAGACTTGACATCAGGAGGAAGGCTGCTGGCCTGTTGTGGCATCAGAAAGGGAGAACTTGGTAGCAGTGGCGTGGGGAAAAAGAAAGGAGAGCAGGGAGACAAGAACAGACAAAGAAAAAGAGGGGGGCAGGGAGAGGAAGAAAAAGTTGGGGAGGCAATGAGTGTGGTGGGTGGCAGGGGGCAGGCAGGGAGAGAGAGGAAGAAAAAGTTGGACTCGGAAGGACAGATGTTAAGGAATCACATGGTCTGGAGGAGACAAGCATGCAGGAGGCAGGAAGGACAGATGTTAGGGAATCGCATGATGTCTGGAGGAAACAAGCATGCAGGAGGCAGAAAGAAGGGAAGAAATATCAGATGCACAGTCAGAAGGAAGTGCAACCATAGACTTCCTGAAATCACCAGCCAACAAAAGTAGGAAAAATTTTATTTTCAATTTAGTGATCAAAATGTATCAGTTTTGAGAATTTATCTACTGTCTATTTTGCACTATGGCTCCCTTTTTACTAAACCGCAATAGTGGATTTTAGCGTAGGTAACCTGAGCATCAAAGCATAAGACATTCAGCACAGCTCCCTCCATTAAACGCTGTCAGTTTAGTAAAAAGGGAGGGGGTATTTCTGTCGTTTTGTATAGTTGTTACTGAGGTGACTTTACATATAAAGTCATCTTCCTTGACATATTTGAAAAAAAAAAAAAAACCCCAAAATATAAATGATTTAACATTTTCTCTGCATACAGTATGCTTTGTTTTTAAAATTTTATTGTTGGTAGATCATTTTGACTTGGTCATTTTTTAAAAGTAGCTCACAAGCCAAAAGTGTGGGTTCCTCTGTAGTAGACAATCCCAATGAAACTCCATCTCCATCCAATATTTGTTGATGGCTGCCACCAAAAAAGCAAACAGGATGCTAGGAATTATTTAAAAAGGGATAGTTAAAGACTAAGGCCCTGATTCTGTATAGGAAGCCCAGGAGAGGTGTCCTATACGAAATCGGTCCTACACTAAACCCAGATTCTATAACCGGCATCCTTGGTACAGACACCGGTTAGAGAATCGGGTTAAATTAGATGCGGCTGCTATACTTATGGCAGCAAGGGATCTCCCTGTTGCAATATGTATAGCGGCCGCGGTCGCCTGTCCCATCGCCGACAGGAGGATGCCCAATCCTGCCGGAAAGCCCAACAGCCCCCCCAAAAAAACTAACCTCCCTCCCCCAACTAACCTTTACATGTTGGTTGGCTGGATGCGTCTTGCTGCCGTCCAGCCGATGGGCCCGCCTTGTGGAAATGAGATGGACCCACCCAGTGTTCCCTCTAAGCGGGTGGGTGTTGTGAGCAAACTTTTTTCACTGTGAGCTAAAAATATCGGGCGCCAGCAAGTTATGAGCCAAATAAAAAATTGCTTTCTACCACAGAACTTCCTTACGTTTGTATGGAATCTATCCCCTTTCAACTTTAGAGAGTGCCCTCTCGTTCTCCCTGCCTTAGCTACTAAGTCTATTCCCTTCAGTACCTTGAATGTTTCTATCATGTCCCCTCTCAATCTCCTCTGCTCAAGGGAGAAGAGGCCCAGTTTCTCTAATCTTTCGCTGTACGGCAACTCCTCCAGCCCCTTAACCATACGTGACAAAAAATCAATTCATGTAGCAAATGCTACATTTATCTTTTGGCATGGCCCATCATGTAGCAAATGCTATAACTGATGGGCCATGCCAAAAGATAAATATATATATATACTAAAAAATAAAAATAAATATATACTAGGAGTAAAGGGGCATGCAATAAAGCTTTTAAGTAGTAGATTTAAAACAAACCTGGGAAAATATTTTTCATTCAACATGTAATTAAAAAAAATTTGGATAATTTCCTTAAAAAATCTGCATGACATTATTAAGATGGACTTAGGAAAGCCCACTGCTTATTCCTAGAATAAACAGCATAAAATCTGTTTTACTCTTTTGCACTGTTGTGCTTTCAGCAAAATGTTTTAAACACAAAAACAGAAAATCACATGCACAGGCATTAGGTCACCCAGGCATCTAGAATTAGCAATCTTGCACAGCCAGCCTATGATTGACAGGAGCTGCCAAATCACATTGAAAAGGATGATAAGGAAGGCAGATAAGAGATGGTGGAAGGAAGACAAAACGAAAAGGCAAGAACAAAACTGAAGTAGAAACGAGCCAAACATACAGTATAGCATACAAAAAATGTATGTTTTCCTTTGGCTTCCAAAAACTGATTGGCATCCAAGTTCCCTAAAGTTTCACACAGTCATCTTCTAATAATGTCACCATATACAGTTGGCTTGCCAGAAATATGTTTAGGATGCCACTGCAACTCTACCAACAGCATATTAACTTAACAGTGTAGCTTCAAAATAACTGCATCTCTATCCTTCCCTCCCCCCTGTGGTTTTTAGCATATCTCTCTTCTCATTTCCTCCACTCAGATCTGATCATTCTCTGCTCTCTCTTCCCTTTTCTTCTCTGGTCTTCCTTCTCTATTTTCTGCCTCCATCTAAATTAAATTCTTTCTTACTATTTAGTCCCGTTTCCCTCTTTTCACTGTGTCTACACACAGCTTGTCACCCCTTTCCCTCACCCCTCCATTATCTTACTATTTTCTTCCCCCTTTATTTATCTCCTCCTTCCATCCAGTATGTGTTCTTTCCCCACTTCCATTCAGCATCTGCTCTCCCTTCTCAACTGACATCCATCTGCCTTCTGCTCTCTCTCCCTTCTTCTCACTTCCATCATCTGTCCCCTTCTCTCTCTCTCTCATCTCTTCCATTCCATCATCTGCCCCTTCTCTCTCTCTCTCCCCCCCCCAACTTCCATCATCTGCCCCCCTTCCCCTCACCTTTGTGGGTCACTTTCTTTCCCCTGAGGGTGGCTCATGTCACAGGGGAAGCTTTGGCCGAGCAGAACCGCTTGATTGACAGTGGAACTTACTTGATTGATGTCGATGCTGGGGCCCGTTGCCGTTTGAAGGAAAAAAAAAGGTGGAAAAAAGGAACCTGTAAAGGCGAGAGGAAGGGAAACCTCCAGGACAGCTGCTTTTTGCCCTCCTTCAGCGGCCCAAGAGTTCAGACCAGCAGCGGCAGCTCTGTATGCTTTTAACTTCGGCACAGAGCTGCCCCTAATCAATAGTTTAGCGCGGTTTCATGAGGCAGCCTCGGGGCCTTTGATAGCCGGCCCGCTTCGATGATGCGATGTGGGCCGGCCTAGCAAAGGCCCCGAGGCTGCCTTATGAAACCGCGCTAAACTATTGATTAGGGGCAGCTCTGTGCCGAAGTTAAAAGCATACACAGCTGCCGCTGCTGGTCTGGAGGTGCGGAGACAAGGCAGGAGGCAAACGCGGTGGAAGGCAGGAGTCTCGGCGAAGGCAGGAGTCCCGGCACAGCGACTACAACAGGAAGTTGCAAGTCAGCTGACGCCGGCCTTTCGTTGCGGCGGGGACCGAATCCTTCGCGGACCGGCAAGATTTTGTTTGCGGACCGGCGGTTGAAGAACTGTGCTCTACACTGTGTGCGCTGTGACGAGAAACTTGTGCGCTGCGAGGTAATATTTTGTGCGCCAGCGCACCCCAGCGCAGCTTAGCGGGAACTTCCCAGCCCATCCCCACTAAATCTAAGGCTTGATTGGCCCAGGCTCTAGAAGCCTGGACCAATCAGGCCTTAGGCACAGAGGGTCCACCCATCCCCACTAATCCTAAGGCCTGATTGGCCCAGGTGCCTAGCCTGGGCCAATCGGGTCTTAGGATTAGTGGGGATGGGCAGACCCACTGTGCCTAAGGCCTGATTGGTCCAGGCTTCTAGAGCCTGGGCCAATCAGGCCTTAGATTTAGTGGGGATGGGGCATGCCCGTCGGCTGGACGGCAGCAAGACCTGTCCAGCCAACCAACATGTAAAGGTTAGTTGGGGGGGGGGGGGTCATCGGGCTTTCTGGCAGGAGGATTGGGCATACTTTGTCGGCGATGGGGCAGGCGGCCGCTATACTTATTGCAGCAGGGAGATCCCTTGCTGCCATAAGTATAGCGGCCATGTCTACTTAACAATATAGACCAGCATTTTTCTGGCCTAGATTTTAAGCATCTCTTCCTCTATTAGGGAGACGTGTAGGGCCGCCTAGGTTTGCCTAAGGCCTGCCTCGAGGAACATAGGGTGAGGGGGAGACATGATTGAAACATTTAAGTACCTCACAGGACGTGTCAAAGTGGAAGATGATATTTTCTTTCTCAAGGGACCCTCGGCCACAAGAGGGCACCCACTCAAACTCAGGGATGGAAAATTTCATGGCGACACCAGAAAGTATTTCTTCACAGAGAGAGTGGTTGATCATTGGAACAAGCTTCCAGTGCAGGTGATCGAGGCAGACAGCGTGCCAGACTTTAAGAATAAATGGGATACCAATGTGGGATCCTTACAAGGGTAAAGATAAGGAAATTGGGTCATTAGGGCATAGACAGGGGGTGGGTAAGTAGAGTGGGCAGACTTGATGGCCTGTAGCCCTTTTCTGCTGTCATCGTCTGTTTCAATATAGGCAGCCTGCCTGGGGAGCATTTTTTTAAAAAAACGTGCATCCCGATTGGCTGATTAGACAGCTGTAGGACACCTACAGCTGCCTAAAATTGGGATGCACTTTGGGAGAATCAGGGCCTAAATGTGTTAATGCCCCTGTATTGCTCTATGGTACAACCTCATCTGGAGTATTGCATTCAATTCTGGTCTCCTTGTCTCAAAGATATAGTGGCACTGGAAAAGGTTCAAAGAAGAACAATCAGGAAAGACTAAAAACAGCTGAAGGGAGTAGAACACTTCAAGTGCATTTTTTTTTTTGGGGGGGGGGGGTTCACTTTATCAAAAATTACAAAGACTAGGGGACACATGAAGTTATGAGGAAATTTTTTTTTTCATTCAGAATAGTTAAGCTCTGGAATGCTTTGCCAGAGGTTGTGGTAAGAATGGATAGTGTAGCTGGTTTGAGAGGTTTTGGACAATTTCCTGGAGGAAAAGTCCATAGTATCATTTTGAGAGATATAGGAAGCCACTGCTTGCCTTGGAGTGGTAGCATAGAATGTTGCTACTCCATGGGTTTTGGCCAGGCACCTGGATTGGCCACCATGAGAACTTGATAAATATTGGTCTAAGCCAGTAATGCTATTATGTTCTTATAAGCCACATAGGTATTAATATAGAACCAAATCCTTGTCCAGAGTAGGGAAAATAGTAAAAGTAGCTGGCATAAGTTGAGGTTGCAGAGGAGTACACATCTCCCTCCATATTTGCAGGTTCAGAATGCATGAGTTTTGTCTAAAGTGAACCATCCCTGCCTCTTGGGCTGCTCTGCTTTTTTAAAATCTGATGAAGCAGGGCAGGTGTGATCTTCCTACACTCCTGCCCTGTGCAGAACAGGGAACAAAAATGGCTACCATGAGTTTCCATGGGAAAGGAATGCAGGAAGATCACTCCTGCCCTGCTTCTGCACTAGATCACCAGCCTTTAAAGTAAGTACAGTGACAAGCAAAGTCCAGGAAGCAGGGGTGGGTTGCAGTCATCCCTAAAGGTATTCATGGGCCAGCTTTTCATCTAACCCCTGTAAATATGGAGGGGGATGTGTTAGGCAATTCTTTTTCTAGAATTTTATGTGGATTGCAAATTGTTCAGGTGCTTGAGCATTTTTCCTTGTTCTGGTAGGCTCCCACTTAATCCCCATTGCCCCAGGTACATTAGATAAGTGACTTGCTCAGGGTCACAAGGAGCAGTGGGATTTAAATCCCCCAACCTCAGGGTGCCAAGGCTATAGCTCTAACCACTGCACCATACACTCCCAGGGAGCAGCTTGATGAGTGGAATGCCTTACCAAGAGAAATGGTAGCAATGACAATGGTGATTATGGTATAGATTGAAGAACAAAAGCTGTTATTGGGCAAACTTGCATGGTCTGGGTCCTGTAGATGGTCATTCATTTTAGGAACTCTAAGCAATTTGGAACATGAGGACACTGCTGGCAATGTTTGCATAGGCTCTATGGTTGGGTAGATAGGCTGGAGTGAGCTTTGATATCAACTCTAGCAGTTGAAACCTAAAGACAGTACTGGGTGGGATGCAAGGGTCTATTTCCCCAAAATGTTAAAAAAAATTTTTAGTTTAATTACAAAATTTATAATGCATGACTGGGTGAACTGTGGATCTTCATTTGCTATCCTGATACTAGTGTTCAAATCATTGCATGACATGGGGGTGGAGGGTGGGTTGGGCTATGTGACAGATGAGCTTCCTCTGTATGTGCCAAATCTGTCCTGCTCTTAGGATGAAAATGTGCCTCAACACCCTCTGGATGTGCCACCTTTCAGCTGCCAAACAATGTTCCCATTCCATCTCAAGCCATTAGCATTGACTGCCCTTGTGGATTATATCCCTTAAAGGACCCCTTAATGTTAATAAAAACAACTCTTCACCTTACTCCCCTGCCCTTGCCCATTGGATTACAAAGAAATGTATATTGATACTAGATCCTGGCGTTTCTCATAAGGAAAACTGGTATTGAAAAACCTTGCACTGTAAGTATGGCAAATCTAACCTGTAAAATGGCAAATTATAAACTGTATATTAGTATTAGACCCCCTACTATGTGTCAAGTTAGAATAAAAACTTGTACTGAAATGGCAAATACAGTGCAAATCATAACTTGTTAACTGTACATTATGTATGTTTAACCTGGGGACAATGTGCTAGAAAAATGAATAAAAATAAATTTATGTATGTTACTGTTTGGGATCTTACTTGGTCACTGTTGTAAAGAAGATACTAGGCTAGAAGGATCGAATGTAGAGTGTGGAGATATAGATATAGGTGTTTGAGCTCAAATGTGTTAGACATTCAACTTGTTCTTGAACAGGGAGAGTTCTGAGTGACTAGGAAAGCAGTGAATATAATGCTGCTCCACAAAGAAATGGACAAACTACAACCCTTGTAGGTAAAATTATGGACATGCTACAAATGAAGAAGATTGTACAACACTCATCTATTGTATAGGACATGAACCAACATGTTACAAAGGAAGGTTGTGGGAGGCGAGTTGCAAACTGGATGCAGAACTCCAAGAGGTGGTAAGTTATATCTATTCTGCTGCTGGTGGTGCAAAATTATTAAAATCATATTCCAGGTCTTGCTAGGGGGACTGGTTCCTTTTAACTATCAATACTGAGCCACTTGAGAAAATATGCTTATTTGCAGTAATAAAAACATCTGTAACAGATTATCCAGAGCCAAGTTAAAATCATTTTATAGAGTACAATCCAGATTAGCCAGTACTCAAGTAGCCGGCACTTGCCCAACTGCCAACAAAAAAGAAAACGGCCTCCAGACCCAGAAGTAGTAGTGATTCTGAGCTGCGCTTACCCCTTCCCTCCAACGGTAGCAGTAGTCCTGAGCTATGAACTAGCCCTAAAGCAGTGGTCCTAACACCCCTCCCTCCAGTACCAAAGCAGCAATTCTGAGCTGAGAACCCACTGCTTTCCCTCCCTTATCCAAAGCAGCAGCTGGTTAGCAGAGGCAGCACTGAAAGATGTTCATGACCAGCTCTGGCAAGACCTTTCCTCTTTATATGTCACATATGACATGGCAGAGAAAAGACCTTGCTGGGGCTGGCTACTAGCAGCCTGTTTACAGCACAGCCTCTGCTGACTGGCTGCTTCTGTAAGTGAGGGGTGTCTAGGAGCCCAGATGTGTAGGGAGGGCAGATGGAGGTGGATCAGAAATGTATAAGAGGGAGGGTCCATCAGGGTGCAAGGTAGGAGCGATGGATGCTGGATCCATAAGTGTGAGGAGAAGAATATGCTGGTCCTATAAGTGGCAGTGGAGGGATGATAGAGGAAGAGAGTGAGGTGGGAAGGAAGATGAGTAACGCAAGTGACCAGAAAGTACAATGATCTGGCATCCACCAATCCCCATAGGTGCTAGATAACCATGGTTCAACCCCTGTGAAGTTCCTCAAGGATCACCTCTCTTCAACTTCTTCTTATCCTTCCTTGGGTCTACCCTAGACAATCTGAATGTAACTTCATTTAGCTACGCTGGCGACATCACCATACTCCTACCCTTTGATGCTCCTGACCCAACTTCTACAGAAAAATTGTAAAAAAAACCTTCAAGCAGTGGAAAAATGGATGGCAGATGACAAATTGAAGCTGAACACTGACAAAACAAAATTTCTACTGCTTGAAAAGGATAAGAATCCCTCCATCACAGAACTAGAAATAAATGCCTCCAAATACCCTATTCAACCTACCTTAAAACTCCTAGGAGTAACAATAGACAGATGCTGCACAATGCAGGCCCAAATCAACAAGACCACCCAGAAAGCATTTCTAACAATGCACAATTTAAGAAAAATCAGAAAATTCTTCGACAAAGAGCAATATAGGCTAGTAGTCCAATCCCTAGTACTAGGTCTATTGGACTACTGCAACATACTCTATCTGCCTTGCCCTGCAACAATGATAAAACAACTACAGACAATTCAAAACACTGCACTCAGATTAATCTACTCACTGAGAAAATTTGACCACGTCACCACGGCCTACCTGAACTCACACTGGTTACCAATACAGGCACGAATTCAATTCAAACTATACTGTCTATTATTCAAAGCAATAAATGGCACAGCCCCCAATTACCTAAACAACCGCCTGTACCAAAATGCCACCACTAGGCAAAGAACTAAGACTCATTTTACCTACCCCCCACTCAAAGGCACCCAGCGCAAGAAGATATTTGACAGTCTGCTGGCGATGCATGCAGCGAAACTGGACCACACTATCTCCAACCTGCTGATAACAAAACGAATACAAATATTTTCGCAAAGAAATCAAAACCCACCTATTCAAAAAATTTATACAGATGGCTTAACCCCAACCCCCCTCAACGCAACTCCCCCTCCTCCCCCCTTCACCAGTTCCCTTCTCTTTAGCCTCAAGCATGTCAACTGCTTCCTTAACGGTATATATACTGGATCTGCACTATTTTCTATTTGTACAGCATCTTGTAGCTCTTGAAATATTCAGCTCCATTATTCTTGTAACTTCTGGAAATTACCAGAATTCTCTCTGTAATTATCCTGGAAATGTCCTGTTGTCTCTTTTGTAATCCGCCCAGAACTGCAAGGTTGAGGCGGAATAGAAATCAGTAATGTAATGTAAGTTTATACAAATATCCATTAGTAACTGAAAAGAACAAACATGGAAAATTATAAGAAAGATCTAGAAGTAATTAGCTCTGAGGATTTCAGAGTGGTCAGACACATATATATATCCTATATAATAAAACGCTAGCCACGCATGCGAACTCCTATTTGTGTTCCATGATCAGTAGATGTGTGGCCGCAGGAGTGCGCATGTGCGCTTATACGTCACCAGCCGCCGATCGCCTCCACAAGCCGGGACCGCAGCCAGCTGCCGATCTCCGTTCCTCCAGTAGGGGGGTGGGTCTCGGAGGAGAGGGATCGCGGCCGCTCAGCGCCCCCACTGAGGAGCCCAGCAACTTTCCACCCTGGCTCTTAAACTGACCCCACTGCCCGGGACCCGAGTCCTTTGCCGCCCCCCCTTCCCTTCCCGCGGGCCCGACTACAAACCTGGCAATTCAAGCAGCGTGTGCAGCAGTCTTCACACGCTGCTTCGGGCCCTTCTACTGCCCTGATTTGCTCTGCCGCGTCTCTGATGATGTCATCAGGGACGTGCCAGAGTAAATCAGGGCAGTAGAAGGACCCGAAGCAGTGTGTGGAGACTGCTGCACAAGCTGCTGGAATCACCAGGTTTGTAGTCAGGACCACGGGAAGGGAAAGGGGGTAGAGGAAATGCTAATGCTGCTGCACAGGGAACGGGTGGGGGAGGGAAATGGAGGGGGAGGGAATGCTGCTTTGGACAGACAGAGGGAGGAAGGGAGACAGAAAAGAAAGACACAGGGGCAGGTGCACAGGAAACTGGTGGGGGAGGGAATGCTGCTTTGGACAGACAGACAAGGGTAGGAAGGGAGACAGAAAAGAAAGACACGGGCAGGGAGATACACAGAAAGACAGACAGACAAAGGGGGACAGAGACATAAAGAAAGACAGCGGGAGTCGCGTCAGGAGGGGTGCGGGATGCAGCAGAGAGAACTTTTCCAATGGGTGCAACTGGGCGACTGTCGGGATCCTCTGATCAGGGGCAGAGCAAGGTAAATGTAACATAGGGATAAAAAGGAGGAGGGGGAGAAAAAGGAAGGTACGCCTACTGCTGGACGGGGAGAAGGAAAGAGGTTCTGATGGACAGGGGGGTGAAGAAAAAGGAACAGAGGGTTAATGTTGGACAGGGGGAGAAGGAAAGAGATGCTGCTGGACAGGGGGGAGATAAAACAAAGGGAGAAGGGCTGCTGCTGCATAAGGAGAGCAGTGAAGGGGTGGTGGTGGACACAGGGGAGGTAAAAGGAAGGGAGAATGGACAGGGGGAGCAGGCAAGGGGTGATGATGGACAGCCAAGGAAAAATAAAGACAGAAAGAAAGAAAGCGGCTAAGGAGAGAGAGAAAGAAATAAAGACAGACACACACACATATATTCTAGCACCCATTAATGTAACGGGCTATAAGACTAGTATATATATACTAGCTTTATAGCCCGTTACATTAACGGGTGCTAGAATATATGTGTGTCTTTATTTCTTTCTCTCTCTGTTTCCTTAGCTGCTTTTTATCCCAGGACAAGCAGGCAGCATATTCTTAACGTATGGGTGACGTCACCGACGGAGCCCCGGTACGGACCTTTTTAACTAGAAAGTTCTAGTTGGCCGCACCGCGCATGCGCGAGTGCCTTCCCGCCCGACGGAGGAGTGCGTGGTCTCCAGTTTCTTCGTTTCCGCGGAGCGAAGAAGACGCATGTGGTTTCAACGGCTGTTGAACACTCCTTTTTTGCCTTCCCGCTCGCGTTATTTCTGATTTTTTCTACTTTTTTCCTTCGGGTTTTCTCTTTTTTCCTTTATTTTTCAACCGGCCCCGGCGGGGCCTGTTGCCATCATACAAGCCTCCGGCTTTGATTTCGCGGAGGCCGTATTCCCCTTCATGCCCCCTCAGCCGGGTTTTAAGAAGTGCCAGCGGTGTGCACGCCCGATTTCCCTTTCGGACCCACACAACTGGTGCCTACAGTGCTTGGGTCCGGAACATCGGGCTGACACCTGCACCCGCTGCGCGACTCTCCAAAAACGCACACTTAAAAATAGACAAATCCAGCAGAATCTCCTCTTCGGCACCGGTTCTGCTATGGATCCGACCCCGACGTCGACGGCACCGCCGAAATCGGCACCGTCAACATCGACACCACCTGATCCTTCTGCGGGGTCGATAGCGCCAGGTAAGCCGGCTAAGAAGCCTTCCACTTCCCTCGAGCGCCCTCCAGCCACGGCGGTGACACCGGTCCTTCCGACGTCCCGCAAGTCCCGTAAGCGCTCCGCTCCGATAACGGTGAGTGCCTCTTCATCGGCCTCCTCATCACCGGAGCGTAGAGCGGCACCTATGGTACCGAAGAAAAGTAAAACGGTACCGGTGCCCCCATTGGAGGACCGTATCTCGGCCATCCTCCAGACCAAATTGCAGGAACAGCTACAGCACCAGCTTCAGGAACTGCTTCCAACCCTGCTGGCACCACTCCTTCCGGTACCGGTCCGGCCCGAGCCTCGCACCACTACGCCAGTGGCCACCCCCTCGGTACCGATGAACACTTCGATGCCGGTCTTATCGGCACAGCCTACACTCCAGACCTGCGCGGCGGAGGACCCCTCCCGGCCCCAGGACCGACATCAATCGTCTCGGGACCGGGATCGGCACCACTTCTCCCGGGACAGAGATCGGCACCGGTCTTCATCTCCCGGCACCGTATCCATGAGATCTGGCAAGTCCCTTTCTAAAACCCGCCATGCTGAGCCGGCCATCAGGGAGCCTGACTTATGGGAGCAATCCCCACTCGGTACCGAGGAGGATGCCTCTTCCACTGATGAGGAACCCTCCATGGCTGAATCCACCTCCAAACCCGAGCAGTCCTCATTTACAAAATTCCTTCGGGAGATGTCTGAGGCTCTCTCCATCCCACTTGAGTCCGACTCCAAGAAGTCCCAGGCCTTTCTAGAAGCCTTGGACTTCGATCAACCCCCCAAGGAGTTTCTCAAACTCCCCGTCCATGATATTCTACGGGAGACGTTTTATAAAAATTTGGAGAATCCCCTTACTGTTCCAGGTGCCCCTAAGAAACTGGACAGTTTATACCGGGTCATCCCTATCCCAGGATTTGATAAACCCCAGTTGCCACATGAGAGCCTCCTGGTAGAATCCACTCTCAAAAAATCCCATGGTTCCAGTGTCTATGCCTCCACCCCTCCTGGCAGAGAGGGTAAAACAATGGACAAATTTGGAAAGCGCCTGTACCAGAATGCCATGCTGGCTAGCAGAGCCAACAATTACTCATTTCATTTTTCTTTTTACATGAAATATCTGGTACAACAACTTTCTGCTCTGCAAAAGTATATTCCTGAACGCAAGGTTCCATTATTTCAGCAACAAATTTCCACCCTCCTTCAGCTTAGGAAATTCATGGTACGCTCAATCTATGACTCCTTCGAGCTCTCCTCCCGAGCCTCTGCTCTGGCAGTGGCCATGCGACGCCTTGCCTGGCTGAGGGTATCTGACCTTGATGTGAACCACCAAGACCGCCTTGCCAACGCGCCCTGTCTTGGTGATGAACTTTTTGGGGAGTCTCTGGATACCACGACACAAAAACTTTCGGCTCATGAGACGAGATGGGACACCCTCATTAAGCCTAAAAAGAAGACTCCGCCAACACGACCTTACAGACCTCAGTCCTCTTACCAACGTCGTTTTTCTGCTAGGCCACTTAATCCTCCTCAACAACAATCTCGTCGGCCTCGCCAACAACAACAACAACACTCTCAGGCTCGCTCACAATCTCACCAGACAGCCAAGCCTCTCCCGCAAACTAAGCCTCCTCAGCCCTTTTGACGCCTTTCTCCAGGGCATAGCCAGTCTCCAACCCTCGCTGCCTCTGCCTCAACCTATCGGGGGCCGCCTCACCATCTTTCTACGACGCTGGGAGGCCATCACATCAGACCTGTGGGTTCTAAACATCATCCGTCACGGATACTCACTAAGGTTCCAGACTCTTCCTGCAGACCATCCTCCCGTAGAGTCTGCTTCTCACTCCTCCCAAACTCCACTCCTCCTCAGGGAGGTCCAATCCCTCCTCCTTCTCAATGCCATCGAAGAAGTTCCACCAGACCAAAGGGGTCAGGGATTTTACTCCCGCTACTTCTTGGTACCCAAGAAAACAGGGGATCTTCGTCCTATCCTCGACCTCAGGAACCTCAACAAGTGTTTGGTCAAGGAAAAGTTCAGGATGCTCTCCCTTGCCACACTTTATCCTCTTCTGTCTCAACACGACTGGCTATGTTCCCTGGACCTCAAGGAGGCCTACACTCACATCCCAATCCATCAGGCTTCACGTTGCTACCTCCGATTCCAGATACTGAATCACCACTATCAGTACAAAGTGCTACCCTTTGGTCTCGCATCATCACCCAGGGTGTTCACCAAGTGCCTGATTGTGGTAGCGGCCTGTCTCAGGTCCCACAACCTACAAGTGTTCCCCTACTTGGACGATTGGTTGGTGAAAGCAACAACCTCTCCACTTGTGCTGCAATCAACTCACCACACCATCTCCTTCCTCCATCTCTTGGGGTTCGAGATCAATTATCCCAAGTCGCATCTGCTTCCCACGCAGCGCCTTCAGTTCATCGGAGCACTTCTCGATACCAACTTCATGAGAGCGTTCCTTCCTGCCGACCGGCACCGGACACTGCTCCGCCTCTGTCGACAGGTGCTCCTCCAACCATCCATCCCTGCTCGCCAGATGATGATTCTTCTGGGTCACATGGCCTCGACAGTCCATGTAGTTCCTCTGGCGCGACTCCATCTGAGGATACCGCAATGGACTCTCGCCAACCAATGGTCACAGACCAGGGATCCTCTTTCTCATCCCATCTCTGTGACATCGTCTCTTCAGCAATCTCTTCAATGGTGGTTGACCTCCTCAAATCTTTCCAGGGGCCTCCTTTTTCATCCACCCCCTCATTCCATGATCATCACCACAGATGCCTCCCCCTATGCATGGGGAGCTCACATAGGGGATTTACGCACCCAGGGACTCTGGACCCCTCAGGAGCGTCAACATCACATCAATTTCCTGGAACTCAGAGCCATGTTTTATGCTCTCAAGGCCTTCCAGCACCTTCTCTATCCTCAGGTTCTTCTCCTGTGCACGGACAACCAGGTCGCCATGTACTACATCAACAAGCAAGGCGGCACCGGATCTCGTCTCCTTTGTCAGGAGGCCCTCCGAATTTGGACCTGGGCCACAGCCCACAATCTTTATCTCAAAGCGGTCTATATCCAGGGCGAACAGAACTCCCTGGCCGACCAGCTCAGCCGCATCCTTCAACCTCACGAGTGGACCCTAGATCCTCCCACTCTCCACTCCATCTTTGCTCGCTGGGGCACTCCGCAGGTGGACCTCTTTGCAGCTCCTCACAACCATCAGCTGCCCCAGTTCTGCTCCAGACTCTTCTCTCCACATCGTCTGGCCCCGGATGCATTCCTACTCGACTGGACGGATCGATTCCTCTATGCCTTCCCTCCACTTCCTCTGATGTTGCGGACCCTGTTCAAACTCCGCAAGGACAGAGCCACCATGATTCTCATCGCCCCTCGGTGGCCCAGGCAACACTGGTTCTCCCTCCTACTTCAACTCAGCTCCAGGGAGCCAATTCCTCTTCCTGTATTTCCTTCTCTGCTTACGCAGCAACATCGGTCTCTACTACATCCCAATCTGTCTTCCCTCCACCTGACAGCTTGGTTTCTCTCGGGCTGACCTCTCCAGAAAACCTGTCTCAGCCTGTCCGTCGCATTTTGGATGCCTCCAGGAAACCCTCCACACTCCAATGTTACCATCAGAAATGGACCCGGTTCTCCTCTTGGTGCCTCCTGCATCATCACAATCCCACCTCATTGGCGGTGGAAACTGTACTAGACTATTTGCTCTCTCTGTCTAACGCTGGTCTCAAGTCTACCTCGATCAGAGTCCACCTCAGTGCCATCACTGCTTTTCACGAGCCTATCCTTGGAAAACCCCTCACGGCTCATCCTCTGGTTTCCCGGTTCATGAGAGGCCTCTTCAATATCAAACCACCTCTTCAGCCTCCCCCGGTCGTCTGGGACCTCAATGTGGTTTTGTCGGCCCTCATGAAACCCCCCTTTGAGCCTCTGGCTACTACCTCGCTCAAACTTCTCACATGGAAGGTGCTTTTCCTCATTGCCATCACCTCTGCCAGGAGGGTTAGTGAGCTACATGCACTGGTCGCCGATCCACCTTTCACTGTTTTTCACCATGACAAGGTGGTTCTGCGTACCCATCCTAAATTCCTTCCTAAGGTGGTTTCAGCCTTTCACCTCAACCAGTCCATCGTGCTACCTGTCTTCTTCCCAAAACCCCATTCTCATCCTGGGGAACAGGCTCTTCACACGCTGGATTGTAAGCGTGCCCTGGCGTACTACCTTGACCGTACCAGGGCTCACCGCTCCTCTCCTCAACTCTTTCTGACCTTCGATCCTAACCGTCTGGGTCACCCTGTATCTAAACGAACGCTGTCAAATTGGCTTGCTGCCTGTATTGCGTTCTGTTATGCTCGGGCCGGCCTGTCACTGGAAGGAACTGTCACGGCCCATAAAGTCAGAGCTATGGCTGCTTCTGTGGCTTTCCTCCGTTCCACGCCTATTGAGGAAATCTGCAAGGCGGCCACTTGGTCTTCAGTTCACACATTCACTACTCACTACTGTCTGGATGCCTTCTCCAGACGGGATGGGCACTTTGGTCAATCTGTGTTACAAAATTTATTTTCCTAATGGCCAACCATCCCTCCTCCCTCTCTGTTAGCTTAGAGGTCACCCATACGTTAAGAATATGCTGCCTGCTTGTCCTGGGATAAAGCACAGTTACTTACCGTAACAGGTGTTATCCAGGGACAGCAGGCAGATATTCTTACGACCCACCCACCTCCCCGGGTTGGCTTCTTAGCTGGCTTATCCTAACTGGAGACCACGCACTCCTCCGTCGGGCAGGAAGGCACTCACGCATGCGCGGTGCGGCCAACTAGAACTTTCTAGTTAAAAAGGTCCGTACCGGGGCTCCGTCGGTGACGTCACCCATACGTTAAGAATATCTGCCTGCTGTCCCTGGATAACACCTGTTACGGTAAGTAACTGTGCTTTCCTGCCCATTCTCCCTTCTTTTTACCTCTCCTGTATCCACCACCACCCCTTCACTGCTCCCCTTATCCAGCAGCAACCCTTCTCCCTTTGTTTTACCTCACCCCTGTCCATCAGCACCTCTTCCTGCTCCTCCTGTCCAGCAGTAGGCCTCCCTTCATTCCCCCCCTCCCCGTGTCCATCAGCACCTCTTCCTGCTCCCTCTGTCCAGCAGTGGGCTTCACTTCATTCCCCCCCCCCCCCGTCTATCAGCACCTCTTCCTGCTCCCCTTGTCCAGCAGTAGGCCTCCCTTCATTTCCACCCCCCTCGGTCCATCAGCACCTCTTCCTGCTCCCCCTGTCCAGCAGTAGGCCATCCTTCATTTCCCCCCCCTGTCCATCAGCACCTCTTCCTGCTCCCCCTGTCCAGCAGTAGGCCTCCCTTCATTTTCCCCCCTGTCCATCAGCACCTCTTCCTGTTCCCCCTGTCCAGCAATAAGCCTCCCTTCCTTTTTTCCCCCCTGTCCATCATCACCTCTTCCTGCTCCCTCTGTCCAGCAATAGGTCTCCCTTCATTTTCCCCCCCCCTGTCCATCAGCACTTCTTCCTGCTCCCCATGTCCACGGGAGTTAGTACAGGGCCGGTGTCTGCTGTTCTCCAGAGAGTCCTTGCCGCCCCCCCCCCCCTTCCCTTCCCTTCCCGCGGACCGACCACCTACCCGGCTATTCAAGCAGCGTGTGCAGCAGTCTTCACAAGCTGCTTCGGGTCCTTCTATTGCCCTGATTTACTCTGGCACGTCCCTGATGACATCATCAGAGATGCGGCAGAGCAAATCAGGGCAGTAGAAGGGCCCGAAGCAGCGTGTGAAGACTGTTGCACACGCTGCTTGAATCGCCAAGGTAGTCGGGTCTGCGGGAAGAGAAGGGGGGGTGAGCGGCAAAGGACTTGGACTCCTCTGGTCTGTCGCGGAGGGCGGCCCGGCTCCATTTCAGCCTCAGGGAAGGCTCACTGCCCCAGCTCTATCCCCTTCTGCAGCCCGGGCCAAGCCTCCCGTGCTTTCTCAGCGGCCTGGCTCGCTCGGTTGGTTGTTTTTTGTTTACCGCCAGTGACATACTAAGCGCGCATGCACACTCGTGCTGCCACACCCTGACAGAAAAGGGATCAGGGAACATGCGGCGCAAGTGTGCATGCGCGGCTAGCATTTTATTATTTAGACATGCAGGTCTATCATATACATCTTCATTAAGGCGCAGTGCTAGCTTGATGACTGGGACTGAAGGTTAAGATTCATAATGCAATAAGTTTACACGGTAAAAACTGGGGCAAGGGTACATAATAAGTATCTCCAAGTATTTTACAGTACCAAAGAAGTAAGGGGTTTCAGATATCTTTTCAGCCTGTTAGGGTACAAAACTAAGTTACAGAAGGCCTTATGAATGGAAAATCTTGTCATCTTATGGGGTGCCCCAGGATTCTACTCGTGTCCTATGGTGGTGTGTGACACAGTAGTTAGAAGCTCAGCCTTAAGGAAGTCCCTGGCTCAGGCCCCTCCCAAGGGAGGAGCCTGAGCCAATCAGGGCCTTAGGCCCCTCCCCATGTATCACATGATGTATCAGGGTGGGGCCTAAGGCCTGCATTGCATCACAGGAGGACGGATAAGCAGGCGGGATAGCACCTCTCCTGCTTCCAACTTTTTAAAGGTATGGGGAGAGGGCATCTCCTGCCATTTGGGGGAGAGGGGCCGATGGGAGGAGGGAGTGGGCATCCCGCCTGCCATATTTTTAAGCATGGATATTTGGCTGCGGGCAGGGAAGGAGGGACCGGGCATCCCTCCTGCCAGTTGGGGGGGGGGTCAGTTTTTTTTATAGGTGTGCCTGTCTTTTATTCATTTATTTTTTTTTGGTTATGGGGCAGATATTTTGTATGTGTAATATATGCAAAATATCTGTGCCATGGGAAAAAAAATGAATAAAAACAGAGACCTGTCAAAAAAACAGCAGACCTGTTGATAACACAGTTACCAACAGGTCTATAGCAGTTAGGTTTTAGGATAGTAAAACCCAATTCAAAATAGCCAAGCAAATGTTAGTGAATCAATCGCTTGGCTATTTTGCAAGGGGTTTTACTAATTTGCATGGGTTGGATCGGATCAGACAACACATGGTGTGAAAACAGGTTTAACTATCACTGACTAGTGAATCATGGCCCTAGGGTCCTGATATTCAAAGGATTTATGTGCTTAATTTTGAGAGATATGCTCCTAAATCGGCCTCTCTGAAAGGTTATCATGCTGCTGTACTGGGCCATGGTACGCCCTCACCTGGAGTACTGCGTCCAGCACTGGTTGCCGTACATGAAGAAGGACAAGGTACTACTCGAAAGGGTCCAGAGAAGAGCGACTAAGATGGTTAAGGGGCTGGAGGAGCTGCCATACAGCGAAAGATTAGAGAAACTGGGCCTCTCCTCCCTCGAATAGAGGAGATTGAGAGGGGACATGATCAAAACATTCAAGGTACTGAAGGGGCTAGACTTAGTAGATAAGGACAGGTTGTTCACCCTCTCCAAGGTAGGGAGAACAAGAGGGCACTCTCTAAAGTTGAAAGGGGATAGATTCCATACAAACGTAAGGAAGTTCTTCATCACCCAGAGTGGTAGAAAGCTGGAACGCTCTTCCAGAGGCTGTTATAGGGGAAAACACCCTCCAAGGATTCAAGACAAAGTTAGACAAGTTTCTGCTGAACAAGAACGTTCACTGGTTGGGCTAGTCTCAGGGTGCTGTTCTTAGACCAGAAGGCCGCCACGTGAGCGGACTGCTGAGCATGATGGACCACTGGTCTGACTCAGCAGTGGCAATTCTTATGTTCTTAAGTTTATACTAAAATTTCACTAAACTCCTAAATGTAGGTGCATAAAGAGTGGGTGGCAACAGGGACAGATTTGGGGCTAGTATTTTAGTGTGTTTTCAAACATCACAAGATGCTAAATATTACAAGCATGTGAGACAAAAATGCCTGTTAATAGGAACTGTACTAATACTGTGAGCTGTACTAATATTGCTTCCTTTGATTCAAATACCTCAACCAGACATAGAAAAACTCACAACCCATTCACACACCCACCAATCAAAGAAGTGAAACGGAAAAACTTTACAATGGCCTCCTGGCCACTCAAGCAGACTGGATAGCCAGATCTCCAATCTACTGCTAACAACCACAGACTACAAGTTATTCAGAAAATAAATAAAAACCATACTCTTCAAGAAATCCCTGAATAAGTCTTTAACATCACGAAATCCTCCTTCCTCCTATCTTCTTCCTGCCCTATTCTTTACCTTCACTAGTCATGACCACTGATCTCCTTTTGTAACAGACCAACCATAAATTTTTTATAATCCGCCTTGAATCGCAAGGTAATAGTGGAATAGAAATCTCTAATGTAATGTAATTTTAATTTATCTAGGTTTAGGATTCTGTATTGTCTAATTGTACAAAAAAAAATACTACTATAGCAAGTTAGTGTATCTTTTGTTCTAATTTTCACCATGTGTACTGTGGCCAGGGCCTTGTGTTTTTCCTGGCTGTAGTAATGTCCTATGCAAAGCACCTGAAGTGGGTTAGATTGCAAGCTAGGGTTCAAATTCTGCTTCTCTCACTGACTTAATTGTGATGTTAGAAATGTCATTTCACCCTCCATTGCCTCAAGTATAGCTTTGATTTTGAGCCCATTAGACAAGGAGATGCTTTGTTAGTGGTGCAAGCCAGAAAATTATTTATTCTAGCAAAAGTCAGGCTGAAGGCCAAAGCATATTGTTGATTTTAATTTTTGCTTTCCATATTTTCTGCTTAAATGTTCATGGTAGTTGTAGGAAGCTTAGCTTGGGAGCTGATACTAGGCCTGGTACTTGCCATACAGATTTGGTGGTTGTCCACCAGCACACCTGAACTTCCCTTACAGGGTGGGGTAACTTTCTTTTGTTCCCATTTAGTATTGGCTCAAACGTCAGTGAGCCAATGTACTTCAGGGAAAGTTAACTACATCTTCAGAGATGTAGTTAACTTTCACGCAATAATGCATCTTGATAAAATTAACTCAGATCGCATTTATTTGCATTTCTATGTCAATTAGTTGCTTTATGTGCATTTGAATGCAGATCTTTAATTTTAATGTGTTTGAGCCTTATTCTTTTTTGCATTAGAACTGTGTTTATTGCAGCATAAATCACATTAAGTACACTTTAACATGGTGATAAAGTAGCTCAGTAAACAGAGACCTGTGCTTGTTTCAATGTTTGATCCATTGAAATCTAAATGTTTTATGCTCTTGGGTGATTCAGAAGTTTACTGTCATAATCGTAGTTATATTTTAAGGGTGTATTGCCACCTACTGGCCACCTAGATGTATAGCATCATGCCTTTTTTTCAACAATATAGTTCAACACAATCTAATCAGGTATAGATGTATTTTCCTGTCTCTGGAGGACTTACAATATAACCTCCTCCTTTACAAAATCACATTAGTGCCAGCTGCGGTGTTAACAGCTTGGACATTCATAGGAATTCTGAGTGTTGGGGCTGTTACTGCAGCGGCTGGCACTAAAAACACTAGCGTGGCTTTGTAAAGGGGGTGGGGATAAATTTGTATCTTAGACCTGGCTCCAGCTCTCGCAGACCGGAATTGCCTACCCTTGTCCTAGAGCAGTGGTTCCCAACCATGTCCTGGAGGACCACCAGGCCAATCGGGTTTTCAGGCTAACCCTAATGAATATGCATGGAGCAGATTTGCATGCCTATCACTTCCATTATATGCAAATCTCTTTCATGCATATTAATTAGGGCTAGCCTGAAAACCCAATTGGCTTAGTGGTCCTCAAGGACAGGGTTGGGAACCACTGCTCTAGGACAGGGGTGGGCAATTCCGGTCTGTGAGAGCTGGAGCCAGGTCAGATTTTCAGGATATCCACAATAAATATGCATGAGATAGATTTGCATCTCAAGGAGGCAGTGCATGCAAATCCATCTCATATATATTAATTGTGGATATCCTGAAAACCTGACCTGGCTCCGGCTTTTGAGGACCGGAATTGCCTACCCCTGGTCTAGGACATGGTTGGGAACGACTGATTTAACAACTATTGAATTTTCTAATAGCTGGATATAAGTTTAGATGACTTAAGCTTGCATTGGCAACTTTAGGAAATTAAGAAGCAAAGAAAACAGGAAATGAGTTAGGACACATTATAATAGAAAAGTATAAATATTTCTAGTGCAATAGGTGTAGAGTCCTGAAGAGCTGGGTAGTCACCCTCAACCCATGTGTTTTTTGTTTGTTTTTTTTCAGAAGGCATCATTTTCTTTGGCTCCCCCTACGTCAATGGGTTGTGCTGTAATCCCTCAGTTTGGTATCTGATCTGCTCTGATTTTTTGGGTTTGTTACTGGATTTTGAGGCCTTTAGTGCTGTGGAGGTTCCTGGTACTCCTGGGACAGCCCTGACTCTGAGAAGACACAGGCTCTGATATTATTATTTATTTTGTTAGGTTAATATGTTAATAAATGTTTAATATGGTGCTTTAGTTAGATTGTGAACCTTTTTGGACAGATAGGGAAGTTTTAAGCACCTAGTGTTAATCGCTTTGATCTGACAATTGTAAACTAAAGCGGTATATCAAATAAATTAAACATACATACTATTGTGGTGGCCCTCTTGGATTTCCCAATTTGAATGAAAAAGCCTCTGTCTGCCTTAATATCCATGGAGTATTCTAAAACTCATCATAGATGGACTCCTCAGGTTCTGGCACACTGGATTGAATCTGCCTGATTTTTGTCAGATTTGTGCTGGATGCTTGCCTGAGGAGTGCTCATGTTTCATGTGCCACGCGGCACATGATGGAGGGATGAGGGCCTCAGGCTCAGCCTCCTATGATCAGTTGGCATTACAAACAGGCCACTCTGTTGCAGTTAACGTATTCCCAGAAGGGGCAAGTCTGCGGCTAAGAGGTGCCGCATGGAGGAAGCTGGACCCTCAAGGAGACAGACTGAGCCCTCTCATGGGACATTGGGTCTTTCAGCCCAAGTTTTCCACCTGATTTTGTCAGTCTGCATTATAAGGCTTATTTTAATTATAAACAGTCCGCTGGTTCACTGCCTGTACTGGCAGTGGTGCCGGGGGGGGGGGGGGGGGGAGGGAGGGAGAGAAGCCCTTCAGAAGGAAAGGCAGGAGAAGGGAGATATGATAGAGATGTTTAAATACCATCCTCCAAGAAGTAACAATGACACCAGGTTGATAGCCATCATTCCACAGATAGGGGGGGGAGGCTATCTGAGTTTTGGGATGCATGGGCAGAGATTTGCTCAGACCACTGGGTGTTGGACATAATTCGAGGTTACATACTCAAATTCTTTTGCCCGTTGCAGGATTTAATCCTGGATTCTCTTGCTGGATGACAAGTTTTTAAGTTTTATTTAGTCTTGATATAACACTTTTAAATACAAAGCGGTTTACAATATTACAAATATAAAAATGGAGAAAACCAGACATGAACATTACAGATAAAAAAACATGCTACATTAGGGGAGTGGGTAGGATACATTGCATTAAATTAAAAAGCAAAGGGAATGGGAAAGAACAAAAGAGATAAGGGAGTCTTTATATGGTCAAATATCTGAGTCTCATGAATTGAAAATCCTAGGGATGAATCTCGTAGGCATCAGGATCCGAGCAATAGTGAAGCGGCTCTTAGATATTCAAGCCATAGACTCCATGCCAGATGGAATGATACTCTGTATACTTAACTGTGCCCAAAAGAGATTTGGAGGACTGGAGATTGATCCTGGACCTAAAGTCAGTTAACAGCATTAAACCTGCCTCTCTTTCGCATGGAGACCATCAGATCAGTCATTGCTTCAATGACATTGGAGGAATTTCTAGCCTTGCTAGATTTAATGGAGGCTTATCTGCACATTCCTATCTTTCCCACTCACAGGTGGTGCCTGTGGTTTCACGTGTTGGAGAGACATTTTTAGTTCGCAGCTCTTCCCTTCAGGCTCATAAAAAGCATCTTGGACATTCACCAAAGTGAAAATGGTGGCAGCAGCACACCTGCGCAAATCAGAGATACAAGTGCACCCGTATCTGGACAATTGGCTAATTGGAGCCTCGTTCAAGGCTGAGGGGGAAATAGCAGTGAAACAAGTTATACAGATGTTACAGCATCTGGGATGTATAATCATAAGAACATAAAAAGTGCCTCTGCTGGGTCAGACCAGAGGTCCATCGTGCCCAGCAGTCCACTCGCGTGGCGGCCCAATAGGTCCAGGACCTGTGTAGTAGTCCTCTATCTATACCCCTCTATCCCCTTTTCCTTCAGAAAATTATCCAATTCCTTCTTAAACCCTAATACCGTACTCTGTTCTATCACGCCTTCTGGAAGCTCATTCCAGGTGTCCACCACCCACTGGGTGAAGAAAAACTTCCTAGCATTGGTTTTGAATCTGTCCCCTTTCAACTTTTCTGAATGCCCTCTCGTTCTTGTAGTTTTCAAAAGTTTGAAGAATCTGTCCCTCTCCACTTTCTCTATGCGCATTATGATCTTGTAAGTCTCTATCATATCCCCTCTAATTCTCCTCTTCTCCAGGGAAAAGAGCCCCAGTTTCTCCAGTCTCTCAGTGTATGAAAGGTTTTCCATATCCTTTATCAAACGTGTCGCTCTCCTCTGAACCTTCTCAAGTATCGCCATATCCTTCTTAAGGTACAGCGACCAGTACTGGATGCAGTACTCCAGATGCTGACTCACCATCGTCCGATACAATGGCAGGATAACTTCTTTTGTTTTGGTTATAATATCCTTCTTCATTATACCCAGCATTCTATTTGCTCTCTTAGCGGCTGATGCCTGGAGCCAACTCAATCCCTGGAGTACCAGGGAATTAAATTTGGTATGGTAGGCTATGTTTTTCTTCGAGCCACACAGACAGAAGCTAAGATTCCAGATTGTGGAAATGTTATAGATGCAGGCTCCCACAACCAGACATTACCTTCTAGGTGCTAGGGTCAACGGTGGTGACCATGGAGGTGATTCCTTGGACGAAGGCGCATTATTGAATCAATGGTCGCCTCAAAAAGACTCTCTTCACAGGCCATTGGCCTGGGCTCTGGAGGCACGTCACACCCTGAAATGGTGGCTTCGGCCACAGCTGCTGCCCAAGGCAATACCGGTCTGTATCGAGCCATGGGTGATCCTGACGGATGCCAGCCTTTATACCTGGGGAAATAATTTTGAGGGTTATTCAGTGCAGGGAAAATGATTGCCCTCTCAGAAGCTAATAAAAGGTATGGAGAACTTGGAATACGAGGAACGACTTGAGACTGGGATTGTTCTCCCTTGAGAAAAGGAGACTGCGAGCGGATATGATCAAGACTTTCAAAATACTGAAAGGAATCGACAAAATAGAGCAGGAAAAAAAATTATTTACAATGTCCAATGTGACATGGACAAGAGGACATGGACTGAAGCTAAGGGGGGACAAGTCCAGGACAAATATCAATAAGTTCTGCTTCACACAACAAGTGGTGGACACCTGGAATGCTCTCCCAGAAGAGGTTAATGCAGAATCCACCGTTCTAGGATTTAAAAGCAAACTAGATGCACATCTCCTTACGAGGCATAGAGGGATATGGGTGACTAAAATTATGCCAGGTGTACACCTGCCTGGACCTCTGTGTGTGCAGATCGCCGGACTTGATGGACCGAAGGTCTGATCCGGAGATGGCAGTTCTTATGTTCTTAATCAATTGGCTAGAGTTGAGAGCTTTGGATGCTGGAGAACACTCTTGAATGCAAAGCAGTCAGGGTCTTTGATAATGCCAAGGCTGTGACATACGTAAATCAGCAGGGAGGCACCGAGTGCTCTTCAAGGTTAGAAGCCCAAAGGTTAATTTAACGGGTGGAAGTTCATCTACAGGCGCTTTCTGCAGCTCATGTAGATAATACACTGAAACCTTCTGCCCAATTGTGGTGGCAGCCAAAAAAAAAGATGCTAAGAATTATTAGAAAAGGGATGGTAAGCAAGACTAAAATGTTATGAGGGGAGCATGTGGCGCAGTGGTTAAAACTACAGCTTCAGCACATTGAGGCTGTGGATTCAAACCTATGCTGTTTCTTGTCACCCTTGGCAAGTCACTTAATCCTCCCATTCTCCCAGGTACATTAGAGAGATTGTGAGCCCACCGGGACAGACAGGAAAAAATGATTGAATACCTGAATAAATGAATGTAAATTGTTCTGAGTTCCCTGGAGAATGGTATAGAAAATTAATTAAATAATGCCTCTATCGCTCCATGGTGCAACCTCACCTTGAGTATTGCATTTAATTCTGGTGCCTTATCTTAAAGATACAGTGGAACTAGAAAAGGTTCAAAGAAGAATGACCACGATGATAAAGGGGCTAGAACTCCTCTCATATGAGGAAAGACTAAAAAGGTTAGGACTCTTCAGCTTGAAAAAGAGATGGCTAGGGGAGATATGATTGAAGTCTACAAAATCCCAAGTGGTGTAGAATGGGTACAATTGAATCATTTTTTAACCATCAAAAATTGCAAAGACTAGGGGGGGCACTCAATGAAGTTACAGGGAGATACACTTCCCCCTACCTATTTGCGGTTTCAACATTCGCAGTTTTGATTATTTGTGTGTGTGTGTGGGGGTTCCCCCAGGTCCGGTCCCGTCCCCCCCTGAGAATCGCTTGTTGGCAGCCCGCATCAAAAAAAATAGCCCCAGGACTTGGATCAGGGCATGGAGGGAGGTGATCAGAGGAGGAGGAGGGAGGAGGGAGGCGATCGAGGCGAGCAACCGCCCCAGGAGCATGGACCTTACCTGGTGGTCTAGCTGGTGACGTGGGGAAGGAGCAATCTTCATACACTCCTGCCCTGTGCAGAGCCATGCTATTAGTTCCTGTGGTCTCACAAGACTACAACAGGGGGTTTCTGTACTACCATGTTGGGATTTTTGTATTACATTCTCAATTATATTTCTTCCTAGAAATAATGAATACCCTACTAGAATTTACCCCATTACATATGCCTGTCCCAAGCTACTATAAAAGGTTCAATGTCAGATGGCAACCAACTGTAAAACCTTCATGTAGAAATAAGGATCAACAAGAGATTGTGGGCAATACCTGTTTATTGGACTGGCTAAATATATTTGTGATTAGGTTTTGAGCTCTCTTTTTATCAGGTCAGTAAAGAAACATAAAAAAGCCTACAATTAGCTATTACTAGAGGAAAAAATTACTATACGAGTGACAAATATTTCCTGCTCTTCCATTTCTAGTGTTCTGGCAATCATCATTTTATGTAAAAGATTGAGATTGGAACTGAGAAGTCCAGACCTGGACATACTCAGTCTCAGAATAATTTTATAAAGGCTCTGCCTAACATGGCAGGCCTAATGAGGAGAGGCTCCTGGGCATTTAAATTACTTGGTAGGAGCTAACATAAACAGACAGTGCTGCTGGATATTGCTGCTAAACCACTTTACCTAAGGTGTTGGGTTGTTGTTTGTTTGTTTTAAGTATGCAGGTTCCAGCCAATATTCAGCTGGGACTCTCATAGGTGTCTTACGCAGGTCCTGGCTATCAGCCGAGACCCATATAAGTCCCTAGGGGTTAAGACATCCACAATTAGCCCTGATATTCAATACCATTGCTGGACAGGGTATTGAATATCAGATATCTTGGGCTAATTTAGCCAGTAAATTAGCTAATCTGTTCTAATCTCCTGTATAATTGTATTAATATTTTGTTAAACCGAGTCAAGCCCTCCTGTTGGGATGAATCGGTATAAAAAAAAAAATCAAAGATTAGATTAGCTTTTAAAAAATGCTGTCCATTACTGGCTGAATGTCGGCCAGACTATGTTTTCTAAACTCTTACATGACATGCAGGAATGCTCAGAAAAAAAGAAACTGCACGAACCTGGCAGCTTCCACATGGAGATGGCAATTTTACTACTTCTACATATAAGTGGTGCTACTGCCACATTTAGCACACTTATTGTACAAACCTGTAATTACCGCCAATTAAGTTTTGAAGTTGACATTTCTATTATTTTTAATTTTAAAGGTGGATAAAAACCAAGGAATTCAGGAGGTTTGCTCCCTTAAATCCTTGGATAAGGCTAAAACAGGTACTTTTTAAAACTATATAAATGCCTCTGAGCTGGTGCAAAACTCAGTAGGGATACTTTTTCTCACAATTGCGTATTCTCATTGTAAAAGGTTAAATTATGTCTTACCTGCTTAATTTATTTTCTTGAATCCCTCCAGACCAGTTCAGATACTTAGATATATGCTCTCTTGCTAGCAGGTGGAGAATGAGAACTACTAAATTATGACATCATTCTATATAGCATTCTGTTCAGCCAAGCAACAGCCAATATTTTCTTTTAGTGAATCTAACTTCCCATAAACAATAGAAGAATCCCAACAACAGACATATTGTATACACATTTGAAGTATCAATTAATGGAATTATAAACAGAAATATGAACAAGTTCAACATTCCTTAAAATGCATTTTTGCATAGCTATTTACAAATGTGACACTGGGCAGGTTCTGGTCTGGAGGGATGATATGGAAGGGTATTTTAGTTTAAGGCAGTTAGCTTAGATATTGTGTTAAAGCAGTCTCTCAAACTTTTTTTTTAGCTCCAGTGCACTAAAAGGAGCAAATGTTTTTTTAATGACACACTAAATGGAGCAAAGGTTTTTTGCAGCACATTATAATTGAAATTATAAAATTGCAAAACCAACAAAAAATTAAATTTGAGTTATTTATTTAAAGTTCTTTAAGCTATGTATGGGTAATTGTAACAACGATGAAACTAAAGTAGCTAGAATTGTTAATGTGATGGATGTGCTTGCTTTTGAGTGCAAATTAGCTCAAAATGTGGCTTGATAGTCAACAAGCAAACATGCATTTCATCACCCACCATCTGCAGTTCTTTTTTTTTTAATTTAATTTCCGTCAGAGCTAAAAATCCAATAATGATCTATGCACTACTATGTTAGTAACTTATCCAAAACTTTTTAAAACCCTGCTAAACTGATTTCATCACATTCTCCAGCAACGAATTCCAGAGTTTAATTACATATTGTGTGAAGAAATATTTTCTCCGGTTTGTTTTAAATCTACTACTTTGTAGCTTCATTGTAGCCCCCTAGTCCTAGTATTATTGGTAAGAATAAACAAGCAATTCATATCTACCCTTTCCACTTCACTCAGTATTTTGTAGACTTCTATCATATTATCCCTGAGCCATCTCTTCTCTAAGCTGAAGAGCCCTAGTCACTTTAGCCTTTCCTCATAGGGAAGGCATCCCATCTCTTATCATTTTTGTTGCCCTTTTTTAATTCTGTTATATCCTTTTTGAGATAGTGACCAGAATTACTCAGTATTCAAGGTGCGGCCATACCATAGAGTGATATAAGGGCTTTATAACATTTCATCTTTGTTTTTCATTCCTTTCATGATAAATCCTAACATTCTATTTGCTTTCTTAGCTGCTGCCACACATTGAGCTGAGGGTTTCAACATATCATCAACAATGACATCTAGATCCTTTTCCTGGGCAGTGACTTCTAACATAGAACCTAGCATCACATAGCTATAGTTCAGGTTCCTCTTTCCCACATGCATCACTTTGCACTTGTTCACATTAAACATTATCTGCCATTTTGCTGCCAACTTTCCCAAGTTGCAATTTTTCCAAGTTTGCAATTTTTCACAATCCTCTTGTGAGTTAACAACTTTGTATCATCAGCAAATTTAATTCTATCACTAGTTATTCCTATAACTATAGGACAGAGAGAAAATAGATAGATGGAGAAGCTGTAGGCTGTGCAGTTGAGCAGAATTTTACCTCAGCCTACTTGACTGACCAGACAGCACAGAATATATCACCTACCACCTGCTGGACACTAAGAACATACTGACTGTTGCTAGGCTGCACAAACTGCTATAGAAAGATGTCATAATTCAGTAGTTCTCATTCTCTGTTGCTGGCAGGAGAGCATATACTCGTGTCCAGGCTGGTCTAGACGGATGATATGGGGAATACTTGTGTAGATTTTTGTCCCACCCAAGTCATATCCCCTTGAAATCTCTGCATGGTGTGGATCTCCATGTGTAAAATAGCTGCTTTCTGAAATTGCCATTTACACTTGTATGCAATATAGGACATATTTCTAAAATAACCTTAACCTCAAATAAAAACATTAAAGGTTTTGTACATAATCCCAAATAGAAGAACATGGCATCAAACAGAAGAAAAGGCTTTATATGGATGGCTGTCGTATAAAGAAAACTTAAAGATGTTAATTATCTTCAGTTTGAAGAAGAGGCAACTGAAAAGAGAGATGATAAGAGACCTATAAAAACCTGCATATAATGGAGGTGATGGGCATGCAAATCTGCCTCACACATTAGGGATAACTTGAAAACCCAACTGGCTGGGGGTCCCCCAGGACAGGTTTAAGAACCACTGGAGTAAAACTTTCTACTAGGCGATAACATTCATCTAGATTACCTCCATGCTCCCGATAGTGCAGTGTTTCAGCATATGACTGATGACATCCACCTTACACAACATATTACTTCCTCGACTCATATAGCAGATACATGCTGGATGTTGTTATATCTACTAACCCAAGTTCCTTGGACTTTGAAGTTTTTCTTTCTATCACCCAATCCTGGATTGATCATTCTCTACTGTAGTTAGTTTCCTTTTAAGCCTTTCTTCAGTCCCCAGACCCCCGAGTTCTCTTCCCCAGACCTGCACGTGATCTCCATAACATCACAATTGAGAAGTTAAATAACTTCACTCTTATTACAGATACTTTTTCATCTCTATCACTTGAAGAATGTTTCCACATGGAATGGGGAATTGAAGTCACTTTAACAATCACTTAGCTCCTTTAATTTGTTTCTTTGCTCAGTGTTCCAAAATTGCTGTATAAATCTAGGGTAAAAATAAAAGTTTGAGCAAAAACAGGTTAATTCCCTGTACCACTTCTCTATCCAGAAGGACAAGGGATCCCTGATTTGAAACAACAGATACACACACCCAGCTTCTATTCTTCAAAGATTCAAATCCCTGGCATCTTTATAGAAAGTGGTCATTTTTTATTGGCTAAGAAATGTCACTTCTCCTAGATTATTAATGCTCTTCACTCAGGCAAAATTTATTGCATCTTAAAATCGCTCACTGCCACCTCCATCCCCTCACAGCTTTCAAATGATGGCCCCATAGCCACAGATGTTGCACTCCATTTTTAGTCAGTCAGCGTCTGGCTGGGTAGGAGTATGCCTCTGATTGAAGCCTCAAAAAGAAATTTCTCCTGAGGAAGCATTTGTGTGCGAAATTCAAGTCGAGGGGAAGTTTCATGGCTTCTCTGCTATAGGATTTTAAATATGGGTTTTTAACAGTTATTTCCATACTGGGGTCTGCCTGTTAGATGACCAGCACTATACCCGCCATAACGAGCAGATAATGGTCTGAGAGTAGCCCATGTTCGGTTCATTTCACTTGAACAAACACAGGGTCGTGGGTCTAAGCACTATCTTAATTAGATATATTAGTTAATGGATTTAATCTGAGATTTAATAGAGTGTTATTGAGAATACATCACAGATAATAGTTTAATTACTCCCTAAGTTATATGGTAGGAGTTATTGGCATCATTTTGGATGATAGCACAACCTAGGCATCAGCAGAGAGGGGATCAGGAGGGGGACTTTGGGAGAGTGTGATTGTTCTGTCAGAGGTGATGTTGGGTGGTAGTGGGGAATCAAATTATGTTTGTGTAGGGGGGAATATTTGAGGGGGCATAGGAGAGGAATCAAACCTCAGGGAGATTGGATGGGGTGTGCATTGCCTTTCTAGTATGCATATTTAAATAATAAACTGAGCTTCCACTGAGTTATCTACAGCAGATAGTGCAATGTGGTAAGCATCTGCTCTTGTGGTAAAATACAGGGTCAAAGCTGGCCACTCTCCTGCATTTATTGCACAGCCTTTGCATTTACTTATGCCTGGAATAAATTACCCGAGTTTGTCTGTCAAGCCCCTTCCCTTCCCTAAAAGCAGACTGAAAACCCACCTTTTTGATATAGCTTTCAATCCATAATCCTACTCCTCTGCCCTCCAACCCATCCTGGTGATTAACAGTTCCCCTTAACTGTATCCATGATATCCTGTTTGTCTGTCTCGCCTGTTTAGATTGTAAGCTCTTTCGAGCAGGGACTGTTTTCTTACTCTTTGACTCTGTACAGCGCTTAAGTGCGTCTGGTAGCGCTATAGAAATAATTCATAGTAGTAGTAGTAAATGCAAAAAGTTACTGTACTTAGAAAAAGAGCCCTTTGGACTGACTGCACTAATCACGTTCCATCATTCTCAGGCTTAAACCAAGTTAATTAGGCACATGGAAAAGTGATGGCAGTTGGGCTGTTATTTAACTACAATATATTCATTTGCAACTGATCTGTTTAGTACAATATGAAACTATGTCATATCAATCCTCATGTAACATTTTATGTGCAAATACAATTCCTTCGGTAACTACCTTAATTTTATCACATATCAATTGGCATATGGAAACTGGAGGAACCAAGTGTGGTAGTGAGACATACACTATATGACAGTCATTGTACAACTATGAAATGCGCTTATTAATGATGGTAGCCACATATACAGATGAGACAGTAAAAATGGAAAAAAAATATTGTTCTCCTTAATCAGGAACAAATAATCATATTGTGAAATAAATGAAGTGCCTGCGTTTTGCTGCAAATAATGTTTTCCTTAGCTGTAAAATGATACATATTTGGAGTCATTTAATAAGATGATCTTCTTGCTTTCTTACATGATGTCACATTCCAGGTCCTATACAGGAATAACTTTAAATTGACCGGGTCTATATCACTAATTGTGGACAGTTTAAAGTTTCATTTATGTTCAGTATAAAAAGATTGTTTACAAATTTCTTTAACAGGTGCAAGATATGTTTTACATATGTCTATCAATAAATGACATTCTTTGAATAGGTTTCCAAACCAATGCTTCCCATACACATCTTCTACACATTTCATCCAGTGATAGTTTCTGATTAAATTACTGTATGTATAATCCAATTGTATTCTTCACTGTAGAAAAGTGTTTCCACAGTCTGCCGATCTTTGTTTGGAATATATTTCTGATCATTTCATAGTTTGGGCCCATCAACACTTTTTGATAAACATTTCTTCCTAACCTTTCTGACGTACAAATTACGCTTTGTGCTCATTTAAATACTGGTGTAGCAGACCTAAACGAGAGGGAGAGAGAAAGTATATGAGCTTGATTATATTAAACACCAGTTCTGCATAAAATATGAGGCAATGGTGAGGTTCAAAAGAAAAACATCAACTGTACTCTGGATGAAGCTAAAGAGTTCCAAAAATTACAAAAGGGCAGAAATGCAGATTCCTAAAAGGAGGAACTTCACATAGGCAAAAATACTGGAGCGACTATTAATACAGGAATAAAAAAACAACAACTTACATATAGAACTAGAGAGTGGCTTCATACATGAGTGGCAAGTGATTAAAAATGTTTGGAAGATTCTGACCTCCTTGAAATAGTGCATTATAATCAGATGCTTTCCATACTAATTAGTCTTGATGAAGAAAAGGGCAATGACAGATTTACCTTGGGGTTTTATGTTTGCATTTTCATAGAAATATGAAAATAAGCACTGCCATATTCAGACAGACCGAAGGTCAATCAAGCCCAGTAGCCTATTTCCAACAGTGGCCAACCCAGGTCACAAGTACCAGGCAAGATCCCAAGGAGAAAAAAAGCAGTTACTTACCATAACAGTTGTTATCCAGGGACAGCAAGCAGCTATTCTCACATATGGGTGACATCATCAACGGAGCCAGGATGTGGATGCCTCACAAGCAGACTTGCTTGAAGAAACTCGAAGTTTCGAGTCGCCCGCACCGCGCATGCGCGAATGCCTTCCCGCCCAGCACAGAACGCGTCTCCTCAGTTCAGATAGCTAGCTAGCAGAGAAGCCAACCAGAGGAGGTGGGTGGGTTGTGAGAATAGTTGCCTGCTGTCCCTGGATAACACTAGTTACAGTAAGTAACTGTGCTTTATCCCAGGACAAGCAGGCAGGTATTCTCATATATGGGTGACCTCCAAGCTAACCAGAATGGGATGGTGGGAGTGTTGGCAATTTAGGAGAATACATTTTGTAATACTGTTTGGCCAAACAGTCCATCCCGTCTGGAGAAAGTATCCAGACAATAGTGAGAAGTGAAAGTATGAACCGAGGACCAAGTAGCAGCTCTACAAATTTCCTCAATAGGTGTAGATCTGAGGAAAGCTACTGAGGCTGCCATAGCTCTAACTTTATGGGCTGTGACTTTACTGTGAAGGGGTAATCCAGCCTGGGCATAGCAGAAAGAGATACAAGCCGCCATCCAGTTGGAGATGGCACACTTAGAAATAGGATAACCCAACTTATTTGGATTGAAGGAAACAAAAAGTTGAGGAGCAGTTCTGTGCAGTTTGGTGCGTTCCAAGTAGAAGGCCAAAGCACGTTTACAGTCCAGAGTATGAAGAGCTGATTCTCCAGGATGAGAATGAGGCTTGGGAAAAAACACTGGAAGAACAATGGATTGGTCGAGATGAAATTCCGAGACCACTTTAGGGAGGAATTTAGGATGAGTACGAAGAACCACTTTGTCATGATGGAACATAGTGAATGGAGGGTCAGCAACTAAAGCTTGCAGCTCACTGACTCTTCGAGCAGAAGTGAGGGCTATGAGAAACACCACTTTCCAAGTGAGATATTTTGGATGAGACTTATCAATTGGTTCAAATGGAGGCTTCATGAGTTGAGTAAGGACAACATTGAGGTCCCAAACCACAGGAGGCGGTTTGAGAGGAGGTTTGACATTGAAGAGTCCTTTCATGAATTTGGAAACCACCGGATGAGCAGAGAGGGGTTTCCATTCAATAGGCTGATGGAAAGCCGCAAATGCACTGAGATGGACTCGGATAGATGTAGACTTGAGGCCAGAATTGGATAAGTGCAAAAGGTAGTCCAAAACAGAAGATAAGGAGGAATGTTGAGGCTCCTTATGATGAGAAAAACACCACGTAGAAAATCTAGTCCACTTTTAGTGATAGCATTGTCTAGTGGTAGGCTTCCTAGATATCTATATCTAAAACATCTCTTACAGATTGAGAAAACTGAAGAGGAGTTATGTTGAAAGGTACCAAGCTGTCAAATGTAGAGACTGCAGGTTGGGATGAAGCAGATATCTTTGACTCTATGTAAGCAGAAAAGGAAAAGCTGGTAGAAAGTATGGCTCCATGCTGCTGAGTTGAAGTAGAAGGGAGTACCAAGGTTGTCTCGGCCACCGAGGAGCGATTAGAATCATGGTTGCATGATCGTTCTTCAACTTGACCAGTCTTGAGAATGAGAGGGAATGGAGGGAATGCGTTGAGGAAGAGATTCTTCCATTCCAGAAGAAAAGCATCTGCCTCGAGGCGATGAGGAGAGTATATCCTGGAGCAGAACTGAGGCAGTTTGTAGTTGTGGGGAGCCGCAAAGAGGTCTATCTGAGGGGTTCCCCACTGTGAAAATATGTGATGAAGAGGCGAGGAATGGAGTGTCCATTCGTGAGGTTTCAGAAGACGACTCAAGTTGTCCGCCAAGCAATTCTTCGTCCCTTGAATGTAGACAGCTTTGAGGAAGGTGTTGTGGCAGATTGCCCAGTCCCAAACCTTCAGAGCTTCTTGACAAAGGGAGGCAGATCCCGTCCCTCCCTGTTTGTTGACATAATACACGGCAACTTGGTTGTCTGTCCGGATGAGGACTACCTGGTCGTGAAGAAGATGTTGAAAAGCGTTGAAAGCCTTGAAAATCGCTCTCAGTTCCAACAGATTTAAGTGATATTGACGATCCGTACTGGTCCAGTGGCCTTGAGTACGGAGACCATTGAAATGAGCGCCCCAAGCTGTCGTGAGGACCTTCTGATGGGTGGGCGTTTGAAAAAGCAAGCCTCTGGAAAGATTGGAAGAGAGCATCCACCAATGGAGAGACTTCTTCAAGGAAGGAGTGACTGAAATGTGTCGAGAAGGAGGGTCGCAAACTTGCGTCCATTGAGATGCCAGAGTCCACCGAGGAATTTTGAGGTGAAGTCTGGCAAAAGGAGTCATGTGTACTGTAGAGGCCATGTGACCCAGAAGTACCATCGTGTGTCTAGCTGAGATGGAAGAGCAGGAAGACACTGTATGACAGAGTTGAAGAAGAGCTTCCATTCGTTGTTGTGGAAGGAATGCTCTGAGTTGGACAGTGTCCAGAACAACTCCAATGAATTGTAGATTCTGTGAGGGCTGAAGTTGAGATTTAGGAAATTTGATTTCGAATCTCAAACTTTGTAGGAACCAGGTAGTCCGTTGGGTCGCTACAGTAACCCCTTGAGATGTGGAATCTTTGATGAGGCAGTCGTCAAGGTAGGGAAATACCTGAAGACCATGGTTCCGGAGAGCTGCCGCTACCACTACCAGGCACTTGGTGAACACTCTGGGAGATGAGGCTAGGCCGAAGGGTAGTGTATTGATAATGCAGATTCCCCACCCATGGGAGGCCGGATGAATGGGGATACGAGTGTAGGCCTCCTTGAGATCCTGAGAGCATAACTAGTCGTTCTGCTCGAGAAGGGGATAAAGGGATGCCAGGGACAACATTCAAAACTTTTCTTTGACTAGGAATTTGTTGAGAACTCTGGGATCCAGAATGGGCCGCAGATCGCCCGTCTTCTTCGGAACAAGGAAGTAACGGGAGTAAAACCCCCTGTTCTGCTGTTCCAAGGGAACTGGTTCGATGGCATGGAGACGAAGCAGAGCTTGAGCTTCCTGAAGAAGAAGGGCGGTCTGGGACGGATTGGAAGGATACTATCTTGGAGGAAGCTCTGGTGGAATCTGAGTGAAATGAAGAGAGTGTCCTTCCCTGATGATGGTAAGCACCCAGAGGTCAGATGTAATTATCGTCCATCGGTTGTAAAAATGATGGAGACGACCTCCTATAGGGGGAAAAGGAGACAGAGACAGAACGGTGGAGGTTATGCTCTGTTGTAAACAGTCAAAAAGGCTGAGAAGCCTTAGGTGCAGCAGAAGGCTGAGGTTTCTGTTGCTTCTGAGGTTGCTGTTTTTTCAGAGGAGGGCGAGTATAAGAAGCCGTCTTCGGAGCAAAACGCCTTTGATAGATAAGAGCAGGGTGTGCAGGTTTGGCAGGAGCTGGCTTTGGCTTAGGTCTGAGTACAGAAGCAAAGATTTTTCATGGTCAGACAATTTCTTGGTGGCTGCCTCGATGGATTCATCAAAGAGGTCGTTGCCCTCACAAGGAATGTTAGCTAAGCGGTCCTGAAGATTAGGGTCCATGTCAATGGTACGAAGCCAGGCAAGACGACGCATAGCTACAGAGCAAGCAGCCGCTCGGGCAGACAACTTGAAGGCATCGTAAGATGACTGGAGGAGATGCAAACGTAGTTGAGACAAAGAAGCAATGTCTTCCTGAAACTCAAAATGCATTTGGGTATCCAAATAATTCAAAAACTTTGGAAGTAGAGAGATAAGGAATTCAAAGTAAGTGATGAATTGAAAATTATAATTGAGGACTTTTGAGGACATCATAGCATTCTGGTAGATGCGACGTCCAAATTTGTCCATAGTTTCCCTTCCCTTCCAGGAGGAACGGTGGCGTAAACCTTGGAAGGATGAGACCTCTTCAAGGAGGACACTACAAGCAGGGATTGATGAGATAACTGTGAGTTGTCAAACCCTTTGCGATGCACAGTCTTATACCTAGAGTCCAATTTTCCTGGAACAGCTGGTATGGAAAAAGGTGTTTCCATGCATCGACCAAAAGTCTGATTTAAAAGCTTATGAAGTGGAATCTTAAGAGACTTTGCCGGAGGTTGAGGAAGATGCATGACTTCAAGATACTCCTTAGAATATTTGGAGCCAGTATCCAATTGAATATCCAAGTCCACAGCCATCTGACGAAGGAAAGACGAGAAAGATAGCTGATTTGCCAATGCTTTGCCTCGAGAAGGACTCGAGGACGTCAAGGCAGCCTGTGTCGAAGATGAAGCTTCGGCAGGAAAAAAGACATCAAAGGAACCTGGTGACTTGGACGAGGCAATCGAAAACGGGATATCCTCGAGGTCCGGCATCGGAGACCTCGAACAAGGAGTCGGTGGCCTGGTCGAGATTGGAGTAGATCGAGGCTTCGAGAAAGATGGTCTGTCGTGAGAAGAAGAGCTATGCCTGGAAGGATGCCTCGATGAAGGCCTCGAACGTCAGTGAGAACTGTGTCTGGAACCAGATCTCAAGGATCGAGGAGACTTCGCCTCGGAGATGAGAGCAGCCGATGTCAATGTATGAATAGGACTAGAGGCTGTAGATCGAAGCTCCAGAGGCTTGGTGGAGGAACCTCGATGCACTCCCAAAGACTCTGCTCCTTATATAGAGTGTGAGGATTCCCTTCGAGGCAATGAATTTGCTCCTTGCTTCACGTGCTTGGATGCCAGACCAGACACTCGCAGAGACTCTGCTCCCTGCAAAGAGTGTAGAAGGTCAGACTGGGGCAAAGGAAGCAGTTCGACCTCGCGGGAGTCTGCTGAATGCACAGACTGAATAAGAGGAAGCAGTTTGGGTCCCATGTTAGTAAGGAACTGCATAAACTGTTTCTCTAACATGGTCTGGAAAGAAGCCGGCAAGGATGGATCTGTGTCTGAAACCGGACCACCTGCTTTGGCTGGAGGTTCCTTCAAAGTAGTGTGCGTGTGCTTCGACCTGGGAGTCTTAGACACTTTAATCACTACCGGAGAAATCAACTGCTGAGCTATCTGACCTGAGGAAACAGGAGAAGATATAGCAGACGACGTAGAAGAAAAAGCAACTGCAAACATCGAAGGTCTGATGAGGCTCGAGGTGGAAGCAGTAGGCACAGGAGGGGCCTCGGTAGGAGTTGAGGTCGAGGATGCCTTCGAAGTCAAGGGATCAGTAGAAGATTCCATCTCGAAGAGCTTGTCCACCAAAATACAATGACACTTGAAAGCACGAGGCTGAAGTGTTTGGCAAGGCAGGCACGACCTAGGATGATGTTTCGGCCCAAGGCACTTGAGGCAGCGTTCATGAGGGTCCGCTGACACTTGCTACACCTCTTGAAGCCCATAGCAGGCCGGGACATAGAAGGAAAAATAGCCGCCGCAAGATCAAAGCCCTCGGGCTGTGGCCGAGCGGCCTGTCCCAAAAAACAGACGGAAGAAGAAAATTTTTTTTTTTAAACCAAAAATAAAAGAACAGTGATTTGTGAAGAAAAAAATACAAACCGCGGTTCAGAGAAGGCACAAAGGAATGAAGTTAAATGCAGAGAGTCAAAGATGGACTTCTCGGCTCCGCGGAAAACTGAGAACTGAGGAGACGTGCCCTGCGCTGGGAGGGAAGGCACTCGCGCATGCGCGGTGCGGGCAACTCGAAACTTCGAGTTTCTTCAAGCAAGTCTGCTTGTGAGGCGTCCGCTTCTGGGCTCCGTCGGTGATGTCACCCATATGTGAGAATACCTGCCTGCTTGTCCTGGGATAACAGATTTTATTCTACTTATCCTAGGAATAAGCAGTGGATTTGAAGCCATCTTAATAATGGCTTATGGACTTCTCTTTTAGGAAATTATCCAAACCTTTTTAAACCCTGCTAAGTTTTCTTTCACCACATACACCCTAGTCCTAGTATTTTTGGAAAGAATAAACAAGCGATTCAGAAGTGATTTTATTTATTTATTTTTTTTAAATTAGTGCAGTGCAGGTCCTATATCAGTCTCCTAAAGCTATGGTGTAGACTAACAGGATATATTTGGAGCCATTAGGGGGGGACTTCATCAATGGACATTAAGTTAAAGACATCTAGGAATGTAATGGGCATTTAGCACACGCTAAATTAGTTATCATACCTTATTAAATTCCCCCCTCATTATATACCATAGAACCTGGCAGGGATGTCCCCTTCCTCTCTTTTGTTTGTCTTTATGTTTGTTCATTTAATTCAGAGGTCCAGAATAATCCGGATATTATAGGAGTGACAACAGGCTCCCAACATTTCAAGTTAGCAGCTTTTACAGATGATCTCTTGGTACACTTAATATATCCTGAGAATTCTCTACATGCCTTTATGGAAAGTTTTCAGGTTTCAACTAAATATTGATAAATCCAAAGCCCTATCTGATGAAGTGCTGCAGAACCAATGGTGGGGGATTTCCCATTACAGTAATATGTCAAGAGATCTTTTACATATCTCTGAGTTCAATTGGCTTTGTCCACAAAGCAGCTTTTACAAGTTGAATGTGTCCTGCTTGCTTCATCATACTACACAACAATGCATATATGGCACAATCTTTCACTTTCAATACATATTCCTCAGATAGTTACCGCTATATGTTATGCGGACTCTACCACTATGGAATTTGTGGAGATTTGTTGTAGAGAATGATACAGGGACATAATTTGTCCCCATCCGCACGGATAACTGTGGGAAACCATCCTATGTCATTCTTTAGTATCTATCTTAACCTTGGTCCTTCTACACTAGCATTCTTCGATGCAAGGCTTGAGGGTCAATGGCTGTGCCCATTCATACTCTGATTTGTCCCTGCTAAGCTAACTCTTAAGGAGAGAATTGGGAAAGTTTTGTTTGGAGAGGGGAAGAAACCTAAAATGTGAATGGATTTTTGATAAACAATTGGAGATTGGGAGGGCTTGGTTTATCAGATTTTAGGCTGTATAACTAGACTTGGCTTCTATGCCATTTAAGAAACTGGCTTTTTGATATCAAGATTTATATCCCTTGTATATATGAGAAGGTTTTTTTCTGTGGTATCCTAATATTTTGATTCAGGCTACTGGGGAAAGACTGTCATTGGACTTAAGACAATGTATTCCATTGAAACCCCTTCAGGTTGTGTAGAAGGTTTTGACTGCCCTTTGGAGGAGAGACTTCTGTTACATGGGAAAAGGAATTGGGAATTTTGATGGGGACCTTTGAGTCTGATAAAATCATAAGGCAAATTCCACAAGTAGTATCCAGCACTGAATATAGGATGTGTTGGTTTCAAGTCCTCTTCAGAGCTTACTTTTCCCTGGTTAGGTGTGCTGTGTGTTGTCTCTTACCTATCTTAAATACCATTTGGTTAGGGGAGACTTGGGGCATATGCTCTGGCAATACCATCATATAGGCATGTTTTGGAGGTTTATTGTTAGGTATTTGAATGGAGTTATTGATCAGCATATTAAATATTAATGCTGGGGCCTTTTATTGGGGGAAACCAAAGATTTGCTGGTAGTAGGTAAGGGGATGAGGTTATTTGCTCAGAAAGCTAGAGTGATAGCACTGAAATGTATTGTCAGGTCATGCAACCAACACTGCCCTCATGGGAGTGGTGGAATAGGCTGAATAATTTGGTCCAGAAGGAACTTCAAAGAATTAAAGAGTTCCTTAAATCATGGAAGAAATGAATGCATATGCAGGTGTAATCTCCAAGATTTCAAAGTCTAATTCTAAACTCTCTGGGAGGGGATTTTAGGATGCTATAAAGAAGGTGGTATGGGCTTCTGGATTTGGGGCTTGAGGGGATTTAGATGGAACTTTGATGGGATGGGGGGAGAGAGTAGGGGGGGATAAGGATATCTTGAGTATACTTCTTAGTGTTGGGGTGGACTATAAGAGTTCAAGTCTTGATACTCATTTGAAAATGGAAGGAGGTGGCTGGGATGGGATTATGAAGTGGGAATTTGGATGGTATATGCCTGGAAGTTTAAATTTATTTTGTGTGTTATTAAGTTGTTGGTATCATTGGATTGTATGACTGTTTTGTTCAATAAAAAGTGTTAAAGATAAAATAGGCTTGTGCAATGACCCCAGTAGCGCATACATTCTCTCACACAGATGGAGAATATAGACAGCTCCACTTCTGCCATGTTCTAATTATTGGTTTTCCAATTGTTTTTTTAGAATGGTAGATGTTATGGAAAAGTGTCCCTGGCCATTATATCTCTCATCTAGATTATTGCAACCTGCTCTATATGCAATTAGTGCAAAATTCAGCAGCACACATGATTTTGAGAAGATGTGTAAAGAGAGGGTTACCCTTATGTTTCAGGAATTATATTGGCTTTTGACAGGAGTAAGTATAACATTTAATCTATTGGTCTTAGCCTCTGTTTGAAATAGGAAGAAGCCAGTTTTAATAATCTATTACAAGAAAAAGGAATGCTATTAAATTTCAAGATATCTACATTGGTTCTATCAAAAGAATTTAGATTTAAAAGGTATATCCAACCTAGGATGGCATAGTTAACATTTTATTTCAGAAGCAGAAGCTTTTTAAATCAATCTGTGAGCTGAATTTTGACAAAATATATTGTAGTTAAGATGGCAATCAGTAGAGGGTGCCAATGTATAAATATTTTAGACTTTTAAAAGCAGGCAAGTTGAAGAAATTCACTCAACTGCAATAAACAAGATTTCCAAATACAGGGCTCTTTTCATCAAGCTGAATTAGAAGCTTTTAGCATGAGTCAGCAAGGTAAATGCTTCGATGCTCACAGATTCCTATGAATATCGGAGCATTTACTTTTAGCTTTCTTTATTACAAAACACAGCTAAAGACTGCATTCCTGGAAAGCCAGGGCTTAAAGGTCAAAAGTAACCACCCCCCTTCATATGCTTCTGTGTGTCTCAGACAACATGCCTAACCATGTAAAGAAAAACCTCCCCCTTTTAAAACTTTTAGGCCAGGATTCTCAAAAACCCGCGTTAAAAGTGACGGTCTGCTAATGCAGCCGTTTTGATACCGAATTTAAAAATCGCGTATGCAAATGATGTTGGCGTACAGCAGCAAAGATTCACTAAATTTGCATGTGCCCATTGCTGATGATAGTGATGGGCACATGTGCAGAAAAAATGCTGTCAATGCCATAAAAAAAAAAAACCAAAGACCAAAACACAACAGCGGGAGAGATGCTCACACTCTCCCGCTGTGGTGGTATAGAAAAAAATAAACCGCAACCCCCCTGCAGCAGGAGAGATGCCCACTCTCTCCTGCTGCACTAAAATACCCAACGCAACCACTCCGTCACTGACCTGAATGCCCCCTGCAACGTGAGAGATGCCCATTCTCCCCCACTTTCAAGTGACCCGTCTCCGCTGCCCCCTCCCCCTTACCTCAACATAGATGAGCTGGAGGCACGTGAACACCCTCCTCCCAGCTGCTGCGTCATCTAAAATGGGAATTCTCTTCCCCGGATGCATCAGGAAGCGTCCTAAGGCTCTAATTGGCCTGGACACCCCATAGGAGGGGCCTTAAACAACCTGAGCCAATCGGAGCCTCAGGCCCCTCCCCGGTGCATCCCAAGATGCACCGGGAAGGGGAATTCCCATTTTAGACGACGGCGCAACAGCAGATGAGAGGAGGGTGTTCACATCCCTATGGCTCATCAATGTTGAGGTAAGGGGGAGGGGGCTGGCGGAGACGGGTAGGGGATCCCTTGAAAGCGGGGGAGAGTGGGCATCTCTCCCGTTGCAGGGGGGGGAGGCAGTCGGGTTAGTAGTGGGGTGGTTGTGTTGGGTATTTTAGTGCAGCAGGAGAGAGTGGTTAAAAACATAATAGTAATTTTATAAACAATTTTTCACGTGTATGCACATTAAAGGCCTTTTATAAAATTACCCAAGTAAAACTACATGCTTGAAATAATCACGTATTTAACTCTCAAACTAGGTGACCTGCAATAAAGTTACCTTCCATGAGGTTTCACCTGCATGTATAAAGTCCATTTACTTGTGTAAAAGGATTTAAAAATGACCCTGATAATGTTATGTGGCTAAGCAGTCAAGTGAGTTTTTTGTTCTTTCTTATTAAGCTTTATAATTTATTTTTCTTTTATGTTTGTTTAGTGTTGTAACCTTCCTTGACCTGTACTGATTTGGCGGGATGTCAAGTTTCAGTAAATGATAAACACCTAACCAAGGTGTTATAAATATTTTCTGACCCTGCTGTTACAAGATGCAACTGTAATATTTTGGTAACAACATTACTGACATTTTGAAAAAAAAAAAAAGTGAAGATCACAAAATTTATGTGCACAACTACTATAAAAAAAGAAATACAGGTTATTGCAAAACAAAGCTCACTGCACAATGCCATGCAGAATACTAAAGCAAGGGCAAACAAACATTTCATAGCTTTGCCCATTTGGTGCCATACTTACTTGGTTAAGTCCTATCTCATACATACCTAATTTACATTAAGCACTTCCTTCATCTGTGTGGAGAAGAAAAACAAACTGATTACATACTTATTTATTTATTTTACTGAAACATCTCCATCCCTACCTGACCTGTACTGAGAATTAAACTCAGGCTACTTTGAGCCAACTCAGCTTTGATTTTTACAGTATGTGTTTTTGTAAGCCTATGAAACAAGCACGCTTTTGTTCACTATGATGAAAACGATGACAATGAAATTCATTTTTCACTATTTTCATTTCTCCTCTAACCATGGAAATAGTTCTTTTTAAAAGTAATGAAAATGTTTTCGATGTACATACATGTAAATGGAAGGAGATTACATTAAATAGTTAGACTAAGCAATGAAGAAGAGAGTAAAATAATGACACTATTGATTTATACTTATTATGAAAGGGAATTATAATGGTAAAACAAGGGTAATACTGAAAATAATGCTTTGATTAGTCACCCATTAGCAATCTATAAATCTTTTTATATATAAAACATGAACACACAAAATATGATACGTGCTTAATAGTGAACGCTCAGACCCACAACTATATCCCAGTGAAATATCACAGAGAAGCTGTCACCCAAGGCAAGGGATGAGGTAGTGATATCTGGTCGAGAATACAAGTGTTTGTGTGTTGATTTTCCCGAAATACCTCACATTTACTTTATTCCCAAAATTCATAAGTCCCTCACGTGCCCTCCAGGTCATCCCATAGTAGCTGGCATTGGGTCTGTGCTGGAACCTTTATCCAGGTACATAGACAGTTTTATACAAGAGCAGGTATTTACTGCTAGATCCTATGTACGTGATTCCTCCCATTTTCTTCAATGTTTACAACATTGTGAGGGTACAGAGTGTAGGTTTTTGGTTACAGCAGACGTCACTGCTTTGTACACAAATATTCCGCAGCAAGTGGCTTTAGTTATTATTAGACAAACAGTGAGTAAACTTGATATTCCAGTCGGGAAAAAGGAGCTGATGGGGGCATTAGCTGAATTTGTCATCTGTTACAATTATTTTCGGTTTAAAAACAAATATTTCATACAACCTAAAGGGGTGGCGATGGAGGCCATTGTTGCCCCCTCGGTCGCGTACCTCTATATGTCTCAGTATGAGGAACAACATGCGTATACATCACAGTGGTTCAGCAGAGTTGGCTTATGGAGAAGATTTATTGACGACATTTTTTTTGTCTGGAATGGGGAGCATGATGAATTAGAGGTATTTCTTGAAGAACTTAATCAAGTAGATCCAGGTTATAAAATCAGGTTATAAATTCAGGTTATAAAATCAAGTAGAGATCCAGAAGTGAAATATGAGACTACTTTATTCAGGAAACCCTCTGATCGCAACACGCTCCTTCACTACAGTAGTTTTCATCCTAAGCCCCTGCGGGACAGCATACCGGTGGGGCAATTTCTTAGATTACGGAAGGTCTGCTCTGACAACGTTGATTTCGATCAGCAGGCCACGCGTATGTATGTGAAGTTTGTGGAATGTGGGTATCCCCCTAAGGTTGTGAAACAGGCAAGAAAGAGAGCCCACAATTGCCAGCGTGAATGGTTATTACATACTCAGGAACGTAGGGATGAACGGGCTACGGTATGTGTGTTACCCTTTTCTATCCATAGCTTTCAGGTTAAGCAGATAATCCTTAGGCATTGGTCAGTGTTACAGATACATGATGACATGAAAGAAGTTCCCCGGTTCGCTTTTACACGTGGGCAAAATTTGGCTGAGATCCTTAAACATAGGGACTGTCAGCCTACATTGGGACCCCAAGAATCTTGTGGGCAATGTGTATACTGTTCATATGTTTTGCACACTGACCAATTGAGCATCCAAAGATCTGGTGATAAAAGATTTTATTTACGAACTGGCACTAATTGTCTGTCCCGGGGTGTAGTGTATTGTATAATGTGCCCCTGTGGGATGTATTATATAGGTCACACTAGGTGAGTGATCAAAGTACGTATAGCTGAACATTTAAGTAATATTCGCTGCAAACGGGAATCTGCTCCTCTTGTCAGTCATTGGCTAGAAATGAAACAAACAGTTGAAGACATTAGATATACAGTGCTGCTTCATGCTTATAAAGATACAGGGAATGTTTCCCAGTATTTGCTGTATCGTGAACATAGGTTTATATTTCAGTGGCACACTTTGGCTCCAGTAGGGTTAAACAGTGAAATTGACTGGTTTCAAATCTAGCTGTCAGCTGTGTGAGTTCTTATGGAGTGACATTTTTCAGAATGCTTGGAGAGGGAGTGTATTTAAGGGGTGTGGCCTGCTGGTTTGTAACGCGATGCCAGAGTGTGCTGTGTGCTGGAGAAAGGAAGTTGTTTGTCCCGGTAAGCCTGTTATAAGAATTTGTAAGAAGTATAATTTGAAGTTGAGTAAGTTTTAACATTCTATTGTATGATTTAGTGCGTTTGGTGAACTTTGTTTGGTGTGGTGAGGAGAGTGAGTGACTGGGTGTAATTTTGTTTTGTAGTACCCCTCCTGATGAAGCCAACTGGTGAAACCTGGGTTGGGGGGTCGGTGAACATGCATTTTGTGCAGCAGTGGTGATTAAGAATGGGTAACGTAATGATCATGGGAGACTTCAACTTTCCAGGGATAAACTGGAACCTTGGAACCTCAAACTGCGGCAAGGAAACAAAATTCCTGGAAATGATAGGGGACTGCTTCCTAGAACAAATGGTGGGAGAACCGACAAGAGGAACCGCAACTTTGGACTTGGTCCTGAATGGCATAACTGGAAGGACATCAGAAGTAGAAATCACGGTCCCGCTGGGGACGAGCGATCACAGCATGATCAACTTTAAAATCCTGGTTCTCCCCTTGATCCTTTTTTGAAGATTGGGATGACATTCGCTATCCTCCAGTCGTCTGGTATTTGCCCGGTTCTAATTGACAAGTTAGCTAGGGATTGTAACAGTTCTCCGATTTCTACCTTAAGCTCCTTGAGGAAAAAATTGCGCAAGAAGCCAAGAACTTCAAGCCCTTTTTTAGATACATAAAAGGAAAAAAACAAGCACAAGAGGCAGTGGGCCCACTCGACGACCAAGGAAGAAAAGGGTACATCAAGGAAGACAAACAGATTGCAGATAGGCTAAATTCATTCTTTGCGTCTGTTTTTACCAAGGAGAATACTGCATCAATACCTGAAACAGGGAGAGTATTCAAGGGAGAAGTTGAGGAAAGCCTCACCACAGTGAATGTGGATTTGGACATGATATACTATCAAATCGACAAACTACAAAGTGATAAATCCCCTGTACCGGATGGAATTCATCCGAGAGTGCTCAAGGAGCTTAAGGTAGAAATCGGAGAACTGTTACAATCCCTAGCTAACTTGTCAATTAGAACCGGGCAAATACCAGACGACTGGAGGATAGCGAATGTCATCCCAATCTTCAAAAAAGGATCAAGGGGAGAACCAGGAAACTACAGACCTGTGAGTCTTACGTCAGTTCCTGGGAAGATGGTTGAACATAAGAACATAAGAAATGCCTGGGGTCCATCCAGTCCGGTGGTCCGCGCACGCGGAGGCTCAGCCAGGCTTACCTGGGCGAATACCTTAATCATTTGTATCCCTCAATGTGTCCCGCAAGATGTGTGTCCAATTTTACCTTAAATCCTCTCCAGCAATGTTATATCCTTCTTCAGGTATGGAGACCAGTGTTGGACACTGTATTCCAAGTGTGGTCTGACCATTGCTCTATAAAGCGGCATTATGACCTCTTTTGATCTACTCGTGATTCCCTTCTTTATCATGCCCAACATCCTTTTAGCCGTCTTCGCCGCCGCCGCACACTGAGCTGACAGCTTCAGATTCCTGTCTATCAATACCCCCATGTCGTTTTCCTGTTTGTTCTTCCGTAATGTTATACCTAGCAGTTTATACTCATGCTCCTTGTTTTTCCTGCCCAGGTGCATCACTTTGCATTTTTCTACATTAAAACTAATTAAGGATAGTGTAGTGCAGCACCTGGATAATCATGACCTGATGAGAGCTAGTCAACACGGTTTCAGGAAGGGGAAGTCATGTTTGACAAATTTGCTTCAATTTTTTGAGAAGGTGAATCAACAAATTGATAACGGAGAACCGGTGGATATCGTATACTTGGACTTCCAGAAAGCATTCGACAAGGTACCACACGCAAGGCTTCTGAGGAAACTACAAAGCCATGGAATAGAAGGGGATATACTACGATGGATAGGCAAATGGCTGGAGAACAGATTGCAGAGGGTGGGCATAAATGGGAAATTCTCAGACTGGGAGAAAGTGACGAGCGGCATGCCCCAGGGCTCGATTCTTGGGCCCATCTTATTCAATATCTTCATAAATGACCTAGAAGAGGAAACAACAAGTAACATAATCAAGTTTGCAGATGACACAAAACTATGTCGGGCAGTTGGGTTGAAAATGGACAGAGATGCACTTCAAAGAGATTTGAACCAACTGGAAAAATGGGCGGAAAAGTGGCAGATGAAATTTAATATAGAAAAATGCAAAGTGATGCATCTGGGCAGACAAAACCAAGAACAAGAATATAAAATGTTAGGTGTAACATTGGGCAAGAGCGAACAAGAAAGGGACCTGGGGGTACTGATAGACAGGACACTGAAGCCATCGGCTCAATGCGCAGCGGCGGCAAAGAAAGCAAACAGGATGTTGGGCATGATAAAGAAGGGCATCACGAGTAGATCTGCGGGCGTCATAATGCCGCTTTATAGAGCAATGGTCAGACCACACTTGGAATACTGTGTCCAACACTGGTCTCCCTATCTAAAGAAGGATATAACCCTGCTGGAGAGGGTGCAGAGACGACCCACGAAACTAATAAAAGGTGTGGAGAATTTGAGCTACAAAGAACGCCTCGAAAAATTGGGATTGTTCACCCTCCAGAAGAGAAGGCTGCGAGGGGATATGATAGAGACTTTTAAAATACTAAAAGGTTTCAACAAAATAGAGCAAGGAACTTCGTTATTCACATTGTCAATAGTGACTCGAACAAGAGGTCATGGACTAAAACTGAGGGGCGGCAGACTCAGGACTAATGTCAGGAAGTTCTGCTTCACATAGCGAGTGGTGGACGCTTGGAATGCTCTCCCAGAGGAGGTTGTGGAAGAGACCACCATTCTGGGATTCAAGGGCAAGTTGGATGCACACCTTCTTGCAAATCACATTGAGGGATACGGGTGAACAAGGTGTCCATTAGGGATCACCTAGCTTGGCCTCCGCATGTGTGGATCACTGGACAAGATGGACCTGGGGTCTGATCCGGTGAAGGCATTTCTTATGTTATGTTACCCGGAGTAGCTGTAAAGACTACAGTACCACCTTACTAAGATAAGTAGTTTTTGTTCCTTTTTCAGGAGCTGTGGATGTCGTTACAACTTAAGTTATATAGTAATGGTGGGTGAGACTGTGAACAAGCAATGATGGTCTCTTTACACAGCTTCTCTGTGATATTTCACTGGGATATAGTTGTGGGTCTGAGCGTTCACTATTAAGCACGTATCATATTTTGTGTGTTCATGTTTTATATATACAAAGATTTATAGATTGCTGATGGGTGACTAATCAAAGCACTATTGATTTATATCCACTTCTACCCTAGATGAGAAGGGAATGGGACAATTCAGCACGACCAGTTCAGTATGGCTGTTTCAGCGAAGCCAATCCAGCACAGCCCTTTCAGAGTGGTCCTATTAGCATGGGACGGTTCATCGCAGCAGTTTCATCTGGCCCTTTCCCTCTGGACAATTTTCTGTTCTAATATAAAGAGAAACCTTATGATGCACCTGATTGATCTGTGATGATGCCCTCCACCCTCTTTCAAACCTTGAAGTCTCCAGATGATTTGGAGGCAAGTGAAGAAGACCACAGGGTGGGTGAAGGCAAAGGAAAGAAGCAAAAGTGGGGGGTGGGGGGGCTTTGCCCCCAATCTTTTAAACCTTGAAGTCCCCAGATGATGCAGAGGCAGAAGACGACCGCGGGTGGGTGAAGGAAAAGGAAAGAACCACCAGTGTGTGTATGGGGGGGGCTATTCCCCCTCTCTTTTTCAAACCTAGCAGCTTCAGCAAGGTACGTGCTTGCCATTACAACAGCCGCAATGAAACAGCCACAGTTAAACAGCCATGCTAAACTGGCAGTATAGAAATGACTGTGCTGAATCATCCTAGACCTGATGAAAATTTTCAAGCACAAGTCTGATCTCATGTGCAACTTTCTTAAAATTAGCCCTTATTTTCTAACATCTGCTACTCTGTCTCTTCTACCTATATAGACCTTATTGTTTACACCCTATGCTGTCTATTAAAATGTTTTACTGCGCATTGTGTTGACATTGTAATGTCCTCAAAAACCTCAATTCCAGTCACACTATTTCATTTCACATTGCAATGTAACATACTAGGCCATACTTTGTATTGTAATCTAAAATTTTTTTACTGCTGTAACTGTCTATTGCTTCTGTTTGACTTATTCTTGCTGTATACTGCCTTCAATAAACTTCTTCAAAAAGAGTAAATAAATTCAAATAAATATCCCATGTTATCTTAAAAGTAAATTGAAGTGGGTTACAATTCAGCCATAAAACTATAGTACAAAAAAAAGAAAAAAATACACATAGCGGCCCTTTTATTAAGGTGCGCTAACCGATTTAGCGCATGCTAAATGCTAAGATGCCCATAAGATATAATGGATGCCGTGGAGGGGCATAATCAAAAGATACGTCTAAGTCCGTTTTAGGCCTAAATCGCTAGTCACCCAGTCAGCAGTGTTCAAAATCCTTTCCCGAAAAATACATCCAAAATATTTCTTTTTTTGAAAATTGTCTAATTATACATCCAGCCGTTTGATCGGCCAGACCGTTAAGTCATCTATCTTTATACCCCATTCTCATCCAAAAATTAAATTAAGTCAAAAACACCTAGAACAAGATCTTTTGGACGTGGGAGGGGTCAGCAAAGTGATGGACTGGACACCCTGACATGGCAACACAGTAGTGGGGTACCCTACAGGGAACTGCTACGAACTTCACAAAAAGGGTGCCATATAAACATCTCACCAGAACTCCCTTATAGGTCATGATGAGCCCCCCAAAAAACACCCCAAAACCTACTAGACCCAGCTGTCTACAATCTCAATAGCCCCAATATCCACTTCTGTGCTGCTCTACTAGGCTTTCCTATGCCAGGTGCTGATGTTCTGGAGGCAGACATGTTTCAAACAAAACTCTCTTATTTGTTCCCCTCAACCCTGAAGAAAGTTTTGTTTGAAACATGCATGTTGGGAGAGGTGGTGATGTAGATGAGGATCTACCATAAGCTAAGTAGCTATTATACTCGCATAAAAAGTAAAAAAAAGATTAGTTATTAAAGAAAAGAAAAAAATAATTAATAAAATGGATGTTTCAATAAATATTGGACTGATGGAGATCTCAGTAGCCTGGAATATAAATTGCTGGGTTACATTCTGAAGGTCAATACAAAAATTCTCTTATATGTGTAGCTGCTAGATGGATAGTGGTATACATTGAGCTCTATTAGGTAAGAAGGTTTCTGCATAATGCATTAGTACTATCATGTATGTGGACACAAGTTAGTATTTTAACAGCAGCATGCTTCACAGACAAGTCTTAAAACAGCCGAGGTCACATTGTCGAGGTAAATGTCCCATTATTTATAATACTGCTCAGGCAGGACAGAGTAGAGCAGGAGTTTTCAACCTTGGTCTTCCAGGGACACAACTCAATCAGGTTTTCAGAATTTCCCCAATGAATACATATAAGATTTATTTTCATGCACTGTCCCCATTACATACAAATAGATCTCTTAGATATATTCATTGTGGAAATCCTGAAGATCTGAATGGGCAAGAGTCAAGGTTGGACACCCTCAGATAGAGTAACTTGCTTTTTTTTTCTTTGATGACTTCCCTTTATCCTTTACTATAAAAGATTAGAGTCTTTTATGTGGCTCAGTTGCAGCAGATTTGCTTTATTTATTGATTGATTTTTTTTTATTATTTTTTTTAGCAATTGAGGGCCCTGATGTACTCATCTCTGGCTCCAATATGACCTTTTATATTTTTGTTAGAGAAGTTTTATTAAAGCTCACATGCTTTTCTGTTACGTTTACTGAAAGCAGTGTACATATAAGACTTTGCAGGTTCAGACAACTACAATATTAAAGGCCCATTTATTCTGAGTTCACTGTTTTCAACTTATCCTTTCATGTTTCTAGAATCAATATGTAATGAGAGTTCTTTTTTATGTAACTTAAAACAGTGTGTACTAAAGGAAAATGAAATGGAAGAAGTAGCAAAAGTGTCTGAAACGTGAGAAAGAAAAAGGGGTCATGGAATAGTTAAGAGTTGAAGACTATGGGCTCCTTTTACTAAGCTGCGATAGTGTTTTTAGCATGTGTAGAATTGCCACGCACGCTAAACCCACGATACGCAGCTAGAACTTAACACCAGCTGAATGCTGGCGTTAGCATCTAGCATGTGCGGCAATTTAGCACGCACTAAAACTGCTATCGCAGCTTAGTAAAAGGAGCCCTATATTACACATTTTAAGAGAAGCAAGGTAATGCTTTTGTAGCTAAAAAAAAAAAAAGGGTCCGTGTGTATCTCCACCTTTGCAAGATTACATTTTGCTAGTAGTAAAGCCCCCAAAATCAAATGATGGTAGGATGAATGTACCCAGGACTTTCATAAAGATTAGTCACATGCAAGCTCTGCTGACTGCTTCCTAGAAAAAAGATACACATAAACAGGACGATTTCTATTAATGGAATGCTGCAGAAATGTATGAATCGTTTATATGGGTTGTTGAGTTAGGAATTAAGATATCTAGATTGGGAATTGATCAGTTCCCCTTATATTTTACAATGGCTCTATCAAATGTGGAGCCTTTTGTGAAATACCTAAATGGATGCCATTAAATAGATTTGCATTTGCCAGGACATTAAAGGGGAACAGTGATAATATAAATCTGCACATATAGGCTTTTTTAAAAGTGTAAGCAATGGGATGTATACAGATATGAATGTAAAACCAATACCTACATGAATATTTAGTGGAGTTAAAAAATCTGTATATGCAAAAATACCCTCCTTCAGAGGCATCAAATACAAAAGCGTCAGGAAAAGAATGTTTTCAGTGATGGCCCTAATGTGGTAGAACTCCCTTCTGAAGGAATTAAAACTAGAAAAGGACACCAAAAACTTCAAGAAAGGAATAAAGATGATACTCTTCACAGAACTCTTTAGCAAATAAAGAAATATTTAGGGGGAATAACAACATGGAGGAAACAGCAGGCTACCCCCCACTTGAAACACGAAAGGGTGAACTCACAAATACAGTGGTACCTCAGAATCCGAACGCCCCAGAACTCAAACAACTTGGAATCCAAACTATTTTTTTATTGAAATTTGCCCTGGAATCAGAACGCTGCTTTGGAATCCGAATGTACGGGAACTGCAAGCGTTGTTCAGCCCAAAGCTTCCCCTCTGATGCAGCTTCCTGTTTCTGCCTAGGCGGTTCACGTCAGAGGGCAGCTTTGGGCTGAGCACCGCTTACAGATGCCGTTGCCAATCTTGCTGCCTATGCTGGTGGGGGCCCGATCTTGCTGTCTATGCCAGGGGGGCCCCGATCTTGCTGTCTCTGCCAGGGGGGGCCCAATCTTGCTGTCTATGCCAGGGGGACCCAATCTTGCGGTGCCCAATCTTGCTGTATATGCCGGTGGGGGCCTGATCTGAGTTTGTGGGACCAAGGAATGGATTAATTCAGTTTCTGTTATTTTCAATGGGAAAAATTGTCTTGGAACTCAAATGTTTTGGAACTCTAACGCAGTTCTGGAACGGATTAAGTTCGGATTCTGAGGTACTGCTGTAATATAAAGAAAGATGAGTATACTGAAACAATAATTATAGTATACAGTATGTATATAGATGGTATAAATAGGTAAGATTCATATATATTTAGCTCATGTATTGTAACACCAGTTCCTACTAAGAGGGGAGGCTATAAGTCCCCCTCAAGCAATGGAGAGCCAAGGAAAATAACTGGGACTTCTCTACTGCAATTTAGAAGCCGTTGGAATATCTCAGGAATCCACTTAAAGAAGTAGCATTTGACCATTACCAGGATTAAAATCTAGTCCAACTAGAACAGGAGTCTCAAAGTCCCTCCTTGAGGGCCACAATCCAGTCGGGTTTTCAGGATTTCCCCAATGAATATGCATGAGATCTATGTGCATGCACTGCTTTCAATGCATATTCATTGGGGAAATCCTGAAAACCCAACTGGATTGCGGCCCTCAAGGAGGGACTTTGAGATCCCTGTACTAGAACATCACTCATTGTCCCAGTAGCGTTGGGGAGTCGAGACACTAGGGGTGGATTTTACCTTACAAGCATTACTTTGTTTCAACTTTATGATAGTCTGCCAAATGAACTCCAGGCTTTGAGTAACAGAGTGAACCAAGCTAACTTGGATTTGATGCTTATGTGACTAATGTGGAAGCTAAAGTTTTAGATTGTGTAAAAGAAAAGTATGCAAAAGAAGTTGACAGCAGGAGATGCATATGAAAATACAGTAATACAAGATTGCATCTGATGGTGTAACAAATATGAATTATTTGAAAATACTTTGAGGAGCCATAATTTGTAAGAGTTAAATTTCCCTTGTGTTCCTTGGCACCTTCAGAACTGTTAAAGAAATATTAATGGACATTTTAAAATCCTTTCTAAGGCTCTTCCTCCATTGACTAAGATCTATTATTTACTATATAAGAAAAGGCAGAATATGGAACAATTAGGAGACAGTCTAAATGCTACTAAGCTGTTATTGGATAGTGTAAAAGGTCAGTGAATAGTGTGGAAGATCAAAACACTTCTTGTGTCCATTGTTTCTTAAAGTGATATTGTTTTTCCAGAATAAATCTCTTCTACTTAAGGGTCAGCAATTATGATGCTTTCTGGATATATGTTGACTCAGGAAAGGTGTAAGCTCTTCCTGGCTCTACATATGTTCTACAAAATAATGGTGACTTCTTATTGAGATTTCTTAAAAAATACTTAATTAAATTCTCTAATGTAAGATATACTGTATATTCCATGATCCTAAACAGTTAAAATCATTCCTTGTTAATAAGTTTCCATTACAGCTGGTGACTGATGCATAATTGGATAGAAAGAATGTTTACCTTTGATTTTCCTGTAACCTCCAAAAGCTTTCCTAGAATGCTATTATAGGGGACTTATAGTGATGGAAAAAATTCTAAATCTAAACTTACCAATTTTGAATAGTATGAATATTGGTTTGTTTGACCTATACTCGACTATTTCTCGACATGTGTTATTGCTTATTTCAAATTGCAAAGAAATAGAGATAAGAAACTGAAAAAAAAAGTGTGTTCACTTATTTAGGTCCTCCTTTACAAAGCTACACTAGTGGTAAGACCTCCAACGCGCATAGGAAATCTATGAGTGTTGAGTTCTTACCATCGTGGCCAGTGCTAAAAACACTAGTGCGGCTTTGTAAAAGAGGGGGTTAGTTATTTAGTTATGTATGTATCTAAAATAGTATGTCTTTCCTCATTTATTAGAGTCATTTTAGTTGATTTTCTAAAATACTATCTCTTATTCATCAATATATATGCTTTCATTCCTAATTGTTTTATTAAATGAACAAAATCTGTGTGGCTGTAGCAAGACTTTTCTGTATTTATTTTTTCATTCAGGCCTTTTCCTTTCCTTTTTCTCACAATCAACTGTTTGCTTCTATAAGAAGAACTATTCTTTCAAAACAAAATTAATCATAATTGAATCTCTGAAACAAAGGACCAAATGGATACTCCTGAAGGAAAAATTTGAAAGGAATAGAAAAAATAGCAGTAGTTGTTTTAACTATAGCTTATTTTCCCCTCTAGCTATAATGTTTCTTTCCTGATTGAAGTCCTTCCTTAGTACCATAGAGAAAATCTGATGAAATATATTAAAGGGGGAATTTTATTTCATACTTTTCTGAGAAGTTTAAGATGATTTACATTCAGGGACAGTAAATAAGCCTCAGACAGCTTACAATTTAAGGGGGCAGTTCAATAAATTAGCATCTCCAGTTCAACACATCAGTGCCATATGCTGACTACCAATTCTATAACGGTATCTGTGTGCCACAATGCTCCCCCTTCCACCAAATAGGCATGGGTTTCTCTCTCTCTCCCCCCTCCCTTCTTCTCTCCCCACCCTTACAAGAGTGGGCTTAGCTCGCTTCTTCCCCCCCCCCCACAGTAGCAATCTCAATACCCTCTCCCCCCCAAAAAAAAAATAAATAAAAGTAGCAGACTTGTTCTCTTAGGCTTTTGTGGCTGGTGTCATAGAGTACCTGGTGGTTTAGTGGCTAGTTAGGGCAAGATTGATATCCAGTCGCCCATGCCGGCTCAAAATTTCAAACTGGCTGCTGCGACTTCCAGAAGCAGCCTAGCAAGACTGCTGCTGGGGTTTATGGCAGCCATTTTAATGGTAGGGACAGCAAGGGCAGAAGCAACTGGGGATCACTCCTGTCCCAACTAGCCACTAGACCACCAGAGACTCTAAGGTATGCCTGGGAGAAGGGGGATACTTTTGTTTGGGGAAAAGGGTGGCATTACTTTTGTTTGAGGGGAGGGAGGGGGCCTGCTTCTTACAAACTGAATCTCTACTGTCAGTCACAAACACAGTAGAGTTTAGGTGTTATACGGAGACAGCAGGCAGATATTCTCACATATGGGGGTGATGTAATCCAAGGAGCCTAGTATGGACAGTATGAAAAGTGAACTGTAGTTTTAAGTTGTAAGAAAACTTCACGACTGCCCGCACCGTGCTTGTGCTTCCATGCTGAAAACAGTGTCCATTTCTGTTGGTAGCACTGCTATGTAGAAGGTTTTATTTATTTAAAATTTTATATACTGCATAAATACTATGCGGTTTACAAAATTACATGCATACATATTAAAAATACTAAAACATGTTTTGACAGAACAAACACAATAACACATTAACAGTATCTAAAATGAGCCTGGCCAAATCAGAAAGATCAGCTTATGCTGGAGTCAGGCTGAGAGGTACCAAGCTGTAAGGTGCAACGACTGCAGATTGGGATGTAAAAGAGATCCTTGACTCTGAGTTAGAAGAGATGGAAAGATCTTCAGGGTTACTGGATCTTTGACCTTGAGCTGAAGTAGAAGAGAGTACCACGGTTGTCTGGGCCGCCGAGGGGCTATGAGGATCATAATAGCTAATTCTTACTTCAGCTTGACCAGTGTTTTAAGAATGAGAGGAATTGGAGGAAAAGCATAAAGGAACTTGCCCGTCCAATCCAGAAGGAACAAAATTGAGGCAGTTTGTGATTGCTGGTGGATGCAAAAAGGTCTATCTGAGAAGTCCCCCAAAGAGAAAATATTTGATGCAAAACTTTAGAGTGGAGTCCACTTGTGCGGTCGAAGATATCTGCCGAGTTTGTCGGCAAGTGCCTTTTGTGCTCCTTGAACATAAGACAGCTTTGAGATATATTTTTTGAACAATTTCCCAGGTCCAAATCTTCTTGGCTTCCTGGCAGAGTCCAAGAACCTGTCCCTCCTTGCTTATGTAATACATTGCAACTTGATTGTCCGAATGGACCAGGATGACGTGATTGGATATATTGTGTTAAAAAGTCTTCAAAGTATTGCGAATTGCTCTGAGTTCCAAGAGGTTTATGTGGAGCTTTTGTTCTTGCGCTGACCAGTGACTGTGCATCCGGAGACTGTTCAGGTGAGCTCCCCATGCATACATGGACGAGTCTGTGGTCAGGACCTTCTGATGTGGAGGAGTTTGAAACAGTAGCTCTTTGGAAAGATTTGACAAATTCATCCACCACTGAAGAGATTGACAAAGCAATGATGCGATTGCAATGCTCTGTGAGAATGGATCGAAAGCTTGAGACCATTAAGACTTCAGAGACCACTGAGCTGAAATCTCGCAAAGGGGGTAACATGGACCGTAGATGCTCTATGGCCCAATAGTCTCATCATTTGTCTGGCTGAGATGGATGGAAGATGGTATACTTGACTGCACAATTGAATTAGGTTGTCCTGTCTTTGTTGAGGTAGAACGACCTGCGTTGAACGGTATTGAGCAGGGCTTTGATGAACTGTAGAATTTGAGAGAGTTGAAGTTGAGATTTTGGAAAGTTGACTTCGAATCCTAACTGTTGAAGAAACAGGATTGTGGACTGTGTTGCTGAGAGCACCCCCTGATGAGAGGTGTCTTTAATGAGCTAGTCATCAAGATAGGGAAAAACTTGAAGTCTGTGATCCCTTAAAGCTGCTGCCACCACTACAAGGCATTTGGTGAACACTCTTGGAGAGGATGCTAAGCTATAGGGCAGAACTTTGTATTGAAAGTGTTGATGGGCAATTCACACTCTCAGAAACTTTCTTTAAGTCGGATGAATTGGTACATGGGTATAAGCTTCTTTTAGATCTAGAGAGCATAGCCAATCATTTGATACAATAATGGTTATAGAGTTCCTAGGGGTAACATTTAAAACTTTTGATTAGGAACTTGTTTAGGTCTTAGAGATCAAGAATTGGAAAATACCTGGAGTAGAACCCCTGATTTCTTCTCTGAGAGAGGGGACTACCTTTATGGCATTTAGTTGAAGCAGAGCCTTTATTTCTTGAAGAAAAAGAAAGAACAGCTGCTGTGGGTTGAAAGAGGACTCTCTTGGGAATTATCCGGAGGAATGGTGAGAAAATGAAGAGAGTAACCCTCCTTGATGACTTTGAGAACCCACAAGTCGGTTGTTATCAGAGTCCAAAGTTATGGTAGATTTGCAGACAACCTCCAATTGGATGAGGGAGAGGCTGAGAAAGAGGAAAAGCGGTTATACTCTTGAGAAGCGCTTCAAAAAGACTGAGTAGGCTTTTGAGGAGCTGCTGTCTGAGCTTTTTGAGACCGCTGTTGCTTCTGTTTCTTTTGTGGTGGCGGTCTATGAACAGAAGGTTTAGTAGAATATCGCCTTTGATAGGAATAAGAAGGTTTGGTCGGCTGTCTTAAAATCGAAGGCTGTCTTTATTCTGACCAAAGAATTCCAACTCATTTCATGTAGAGTTAATTTTGTGTAGCTGCCTCGAAGGAGTCACCAAAAAGCTCATCTCCTAAGCATGGAATGTTGGCTGAAAATTGGTGTCCATATCAGAAACTCTTAGCCAAGCTAGACGTCTCATAGCCATTGACATAGCTGATGCTCTAGATCAGTGTTTTTCAACCTTTTTTGGGCAAAGGCACACTTGTTTCATGAAAAAAATCACGAGGCACACCACCATTAGAAAATGTTAAAAAATTTAACTCTGTGCCTATATTGACTATATATAAAGTAATTCTCTTGAATAGGAATCAAATAAACACAAAGAAAGTATTTTATAATTACTTTATTATGAAATATTAAGTAAACAGAATAGTGAAAAATTATAAAATACTTTATTCAGTGCGAAACCTGGGCCTGTTTGGCTGAACACTGAAAGCTGATATTCTGGCTGGAATCGAAGAAAGACACACGTAGCTCTTCGTCAACAGCTCTCAGTCTCTCTCTGTATTTGGTTTTTATAGCATACAAAAATAGACAAATATACCCTCCATCCTTTTTATTAAACCACAATAGCAGTTTTTAGCGCAGGGAGCTGCGCTGAATGCCCAGCGCTGCTCTTGACGCTCATAGGCTCCCTGCGCTAAAAACCACTATTGCGGTTTAGTAAAAGGGGACCATATTGTAAAATATAGACAGCAGATATAAATTCAGAACTGTGCATAGTAAGTGAAGGGAAGTTTTCATCTCTGGGAATTTACCCAGTTAACTATTAAGTTATTTGGGCAAATTCCTTTGAAAACTGTGGTAATATTGCCTCCACTTTGCTAAATTTAAAATAAAATTATTTTTCCTACCTTGTCTGGTGATTTCTGGTTGCACTTTCTTCTTCTGACTGTGCATCCAATCTTTCTTCCCTTCTATCAGCCTGTATGCTTTCTCTCCTCCACATCTCATTCCCTCCCCCAACTTTTTCTTCCTCTCTCCCTGACCTTTCTTTCTTTTTTTCTGTTTCTCTTCTTTCCTTCTGTTTCCCTGCCTGCCCCCTTTCTTTCTTTCTCCCTGCCGTTCCCCAAGCCACTGCCGCTGCCATCAGGGAACAGGACCCACCAATGGATAACAGGCCCCAAAGCCGACGCCGACGCATGCTCTCCCTGACGTCAATTCTGCAATCGGAGAGGAAGTTCCACCCAGCCAGGCAGCGATTGGCTGGCCCGAACTTCCTCTCTGACTGCAGAATTGACGTCGGGGAGAAGAAGACTTATCGGCTCGATAGATTAGATCGCCAAGACAAAGTGAGTCCTGGGTGATCGACTCATTTTGCCTTGGCGAGCTACTAGCGCCCCTGCCTCGGGCCCCCTGTCAGCTCCAGGCCCCTGAATGCAGGACTGGTAGTACTGCCCTGATGGCGGCCCTGCGGCACACCAGGCAACATCTCGCGGCGAAAAACACTGCTCTAGATGACATCTCAAATGCATCATAAGCTGACGTTGCTATATACTGTCTAGACTGTGAGAGAGTTTGCACAATCTGATAATTGAGCAAGGTGCTGTTAATGAATATACTGGTCAAAGTTAGGCAGTTGTCTTATCAGTTGTTTTAAATAACAGGAAATGTAGAAATTTAACAATTGTAAGAATTCCATTGTTCCACTGTTTGTTACAATGGAATTCTGATAAAGGCATCACCAAAATTTGTCCATTTTACGGCCCTCAAGTCCTGGAGGTGCCGAAGCATAAACTTTTGCATTGGAAGATATTTTAAGGGTTGATTCAATCAGTAATGATTGATGTTGTAGCTGTGGCTTATCAAACCCTGGACAAGAAATGATTCTGGAGCCACTATAATTGTTAAAGGCGTTTCCCAATTTTTGAAACATGTCTCTTTAAGAATGCCATGTAAAGGTAACTTGAGGAGTTCTTCCAATTTGACAGGTACGGCTTTGCCCAGATGTCTAATGTATCTAATAAAAGAAAGTCTCTCTGAAGGAGATTTTCCTCTTGGAGGCGTTTCTGTGGCGACTGTTCCAAAGGAATGCCATAAGATCAGGTGCAGATAAAGTAGGTGAACAGTATGAGTCAGAACCTGTCTGAGTCATAGAAGGCTTGGAGATACTGTATGTCGAGGAGAATGTCTACGAGAAGATTTTTGACATCTTCAGTACCGATCTGATGAAGACAAGAAAAAGGACTGATGAGTATCTGTCTTACGCTTCGAAGCATGAGATCAACATGATGAGGAGTGATGGTATCTTGAAGTTGATCATTCTGAAAAAGAGTGTCGGTGCTTCAAAGTAGAGGAACAATGTTTCGAAGAGGAGCATCGGTGAGACAATTGAGAACATCGATGTGAACATAGATGTTTTGAGAATCGTCTAGAAGAAGATTGATGATGTCTAACAGGAGATCCCTGAGGAGTTCGATGCTCCAATGGATAGCCGACAGCAATACCTTGAGGTCTTATAACGCTATTCTCAAGCTGGGCCAGTACTGAGGGAATCGATGTTAACAGCGGCATGCAGTGCAATTTAAATATATTACCAAGCTCCCTCTGGAAGAACTCATTTTCTCCCTGAAAGAAGGCACTGGTACTGAAGGCTCAACAGCTGGTACCATCGGTGCAGCAGGTTGTCTCGGAGTGGATGACCTCGTTGAGGATGCACACTATGTAGGAGAGACAACCTGCAAAGCTGGGGAGTAGTGGCATTTTTGTTTGGTCTGCATCAAGGAACTCAATGCTATAGAGACCTACGACACTTGTTTGGAAGCAGGTGGCTTCTTAGCTGGCTTCCCGATGCTGGAATGTCTTGTGATGTCGATGTTGAAGCCAATGCTGGGGGTTTGATGTCGATGTCTGTAAAGATTTGGCGATATACATGGGTGTACCAAACAACTGCTCCTGCTGAGCACAACAAGCTTTAAGAGACCAGGACTTTAAAGATGAACAGCGAAAACAAGTTTTAATAGTGTTCAGGGCCTAGACACTGTAGACACCATTTATGGGGGTCTGTAGCCGAAATAGACCGCTGACACTTACCACACCTTTTACAACCTGTCAAATATCTCGACATAGAAAAAATACTTCAGCGACATTAAAATCAATGGTCACTGAAATGTACAATGTAAAAAAAAAAAAAAAAAAAAGCACGAAAAACGGGAAGGCAAACTTATGCTGAACAGAGTCTAGCCAAACAGTACTTTTTTACTCCACGGAAAATGAAGAACTGAGGTGCTGCGAGCCTCAGCGGACAGGAAGGCTGTCGTGTATGCATGGTGTGGACTGTCGCAAAGTTTTCTTAAAACTTAAAGTGACAGTTCAATTTTCATAATGTCCGTACCAGGCTCCATGGATGACATCACCTCCATATGTGAGAATATGCTGCCTGCTTGTCCTAGGATAAATGCAGAAACAACACATGAAAACACAGCTATATACAATACACACAAACACAAAACCCACACAGAAAGCAGTTATAAAACATATACACCTAGGTATATACAAATATGTAGATGTTCACAGGGGTTAGAAATAATTCCCCCATCTTTGATGAGCTTACTTTTAGTTATTCTTAGTATTTTTATTTTTTTTGTTATTCTAATATGAAACCTACTGGCTGAATCATGCCTTTTCTTTATGTTTGCTATGAGGTACATAATTTAAAAAAAGACGATGTATAAAAACCCGACTAAATCAGCACTTTGACAATCAAAAAGACAGGTCGTCCAAGTACAGATAATCAAACAGGGTTTTAGACGTATCTAAAACCTGCTTAGACCTTTTCCCTGCCTCTGTGCGCCCGGAGTGTAAAGGGGCATTTTTGGAGTAGTGGGTAGGGCGGGGAGGGGATTGCAGCAAGTGCCGGGCAGGAGGGACTGGACATCCCTCCTGCCGCGATTGTTATGGGAGTTGTCAGAGGTATGGGGGGGGGTTGTGTGATAACGGGAGGGAGCAGACATCTCTCCTGCTGCTGGGGGGAGGGGTGTTGCTTGGTGGCGAGAGGGAGTAGGCATCCCTCCAGCCAGCCATCTTAAACAAGGTAAGGGGTAGGAGAGGGGGGGAGGGGGGTCACCGGAGGCATGGGGTGGGGGAGTGTTGGGGGTTGTGTGATGGCAGGAGAGAGTAGGCATCTCTACCGCTGCTGGGGTGGGGAGGGGGTTGGGTTGCTTGGTGGCAGGTGGGTGTGGGCATCTCTCCCGCTGCCATGGGGGGTGCTTAACTTCGATGGTGGGTGGGAGTGGGCATTGCTCCTGTCGATCTTCAATTTGCTTTTTTGTGTGCGTTTATTCTGCGCATGTGCCAATCGCTATCATCAGCGAAGGGCACATGCAAATTTAGCAAACCTTTACTACTCTATGCCAACCTCATTTATGTGCGTTTTTATAGAGAATGACTTGCTTTTTTAAAATCGTTACAATAATGGCTGCGATAGCAGCCCTTCGGATTTTACTGAAAAGTTTTGAGAATCTAGCCCTGAGTACAGTTAATCATGAACAGGCAGGGCTTAATTTCTGGGGGACAGTCTGAAACAGAGTTATATCACTTTTCAGATTCCAGGGTTGCAGGGGTGCTCTGTTCCTGCCTCTCTTTCCCAAGTAGCCTGTAGGAAAGAGAAGGGTTTGAGAGTGAGAACAGTCACTCTACTCCCTAATCCAGCTCCTCTTCTGGTGTTTCTGCTCCTCTTCCTATTCATCTGCTCTCTCTCTGCCTCAGCTCTACTTTTACTCTTCCTTTTTTTGTTTATAAATTAAGTCCCGTTAAGAAGTGATAAAAATTTATCATCAAAACTCTATACAATACTCACTTTTGATTTACACAATTTTCTAAGACAAATAATCTGTCAATGAAACATGGAAAACCATATGGTCTAGTATTTCAGATTTAGCATACACATCAATTCACATATCATTCTGTCTTTTTTTTTAAGTAATTCATGACAGCTAGAAAAATGAAAGTGCTTCATACATTTTGGAAAGGTTCATTTTCAGAGTAATTTCTAAGGGTAAAAAGTGTTTTACTTGTGTAAACCATTTGTCTAAACTAAGGATCTCAACCTAGTCCTTAGGACATACCAAACCAGTCTAACCTTTTGGCATTGTGAATAGGATGTTTCTTAGCTAAGCCTCAATATTCTTCGACCATGACTGGACTGGAAAAACCACTATATGTGGGTACTACATTGTAGTCCCTGGACAGAGAATGATTTGGAGTCAGTGATGTTTTCTATTTCTTCTTTGGAGAAAATTCCTGTGTTGTCAGTTTTGCCAGCTTGAGCACTGAAATGGAGTGAGCAGTAGATGGTACCTTGCCATAGTTATAAGAATGTTCTCTATCATATTTTGGGCCCAGGCAGAGAAGGCAGATAAAATGACTACATTTTGTGCCCATTCTCTTATCTCAGGGAGGGCACTTTTTTAAACCTGCCTTGTCCTTGCACCTATTGAAGTCAAGCTCAGCCAAACTGAATAATAGTTTCATATTGAAGAAAAAAAGAAAGATAAATAAATAAAGGGCTCTTTTTTTCCCAATAAAAAAGAAGACAAACAAACTGACAAAGAGAAAGACATTTACACTATGCTGCAGGGGTGAGAGAGCTACTTAATACCCATGTGGCAGAGTATATAAAGAAAACTGGGGTACCTCCACAGGGCAAGCCTTTCAGGAAGGAGCATGCATGCTTAGAAACTCTATTTTTCTCTGAGTTGAGAGAGTCACTTCAACCCAGAACTCTCAGATGATGATATTTATTTGTGTAGCTGATTCATCCTGCTTGTCAACAGAGAAGATCATAAATCGCCATTCCTCAATCATCCTCTTTTTTTTCTTTTTACCTTTCATTTGCTTTTCAGTTTTTCAGCAATTTCTCTTATCTTTAACTTACTTTTTTTACAAGTAGTTTGGATTTAGTAGACACCTTTTTCAGTAGCAGCTCAAGGTGAATGATATCTGGTAACAACATAAAAATAGCCTTACTGGGTCAGACCAATGGTCCATCAAGCCCAGTAGTCCGTTCTTACAGTGGCCAATCCAGGTCACTAGTACCTGGCCAAAACCCAAGGTATAACAATATTCCATGCTTCCAATACAGGACAAGCAGTGGCTTCCCCCTTGTCTTTCTCAATAACAGACTATGGACTTTTCCTCCAGAAACTTGTATGGTCACCTTATGTATACACAAGGGGGGGGATGTGGGAGAGGAAAGGCATTGGGTCAGCCTGTTATGGCTACTGCTACCAATTAATAGGTAAGGTTTCATGGACCAAGGGGGGAAGGGAGGGCTGAGGGAAGAAGAGAAAGAGATGCTGCTGTACCTGTAGAAGGGTGAGAGGTGGTGGTTGAGGAAGGAAGAAGTGCTGGACTCATGGGGGAGGGGCTGAAAGAAGATGCTGGACTTATGGGGGAGGGATTGAGACGAAAAAGAAGGAGGTGCTGCACTTGGGGGGGGGGGGTTGATGGAGGGAGTAGAGAATGACATGGTGGCTGTTACCCCAGCTATCCACGAGTAGCCACAGGTAACCCACCAAAACAGGGAGCGAAAAGAAAGGCCATTCACCGCCCCTTGGCCTTGTCTCTGTAGTGAAGTGAGGGAACGCATGCGGTCCAGCAGCCCCCTCCTTCCTTCCTTTTGACCTCCCTCCCTCCCCCTCACCTTATCTCCCAGCAGCACAAATGAACTTTTCAACACGTCGCATGTGGCTGCCCCAAACCTCCAACGCAACTGGAAACAGGAAGTTGCATCGGAGGAGAAGTTTGAAGCAGCCACGTGTGACCCACTTAAAGACTCGTGTATCGAAAGGTACTGAATTTTTTAAAGCTTTTTCTGGGAGGGGGTTAGCAGGTGTCTGCAGGACCACCAGGAAATTTTTAAGCTTGGGGGAAGGGGGGCATGAAGGGATCAGGAGGGGTCCACATCTTCGACGTGCAACAATTAGTAAAGCTTAAAGAGGGAGCCTAGATTCTAATTCTTCATGTGCAAAATGAAGAGCACAAATAGGAATATAGTAATCCTGTAGAAAAAAACGTCTTGTGGTCTCAACAATAAAGTTATGTTGAAATATATTTATTAAATATCAAAGTGCATGCATATAAAGATAAGAAAAATAAAAGTTTTCTTGAAAATTTGCACAAAACAATCCCCCCTCCCCTTCCATATCACCCAACAATTCCAAATCGTGAGCTTGCAAAACAATCACTACTCCAAGTCAAACATTCAAAAATCTACTCCGGGCATGATGACTCAGATGCATCCAAAAGCGTTCCCAAATCTGCTGAAAACGACGTCCCAGACTCTCGTCAAAAGTTGCAAAGTGTCTACGCTCCAAAGAAGCTTGGATGATCATCAAAGACCTCCAATGACTATAGGCCGGAGGGTCAGTTGACAGCCAACTGGTCAAAATGGCTTTTTTACCCAGCAACAGCACTCAAGCTAGAAAACCCGACATTCCTTTAGGCTTAGGAGACGTTATCTGATAAAAGCCAAAAAGTGATCCGGGTGTGAGCAACCAGCGCCTACCCCACAAAGAGGTTGTGAAGTGTCCCAAACAAGTCCAACTCAACAATAAAGTTATAACATAATGCCAAAGAGACTGATTTTAGATTTATCTGGCAGACTGTAAACAAAATCATTGGCGACAGTGGCAGTGCTGCAAGACAGCTGGCAAACATTGAAGTGATTAAAAACTTATTTCTGACTCTCCAAAATTTGTTTGCCTGGGGGGTTTGATCACCTTTCAACTATTTTTGGCCAAACACAGACCGGACAACTGTTTTTAATTTGACAGCAGAAGAATACTGCCTTTAGTTTATTCTGATGGATCATTTTCATTTCATAGGGAACACATTTTGTATTACATTACATTAGTGATTTCTATTCCGCCTTTACCTTGCGGTTCAAGGTGGATTACATAAGAATTGTTATGATATTAAGAAGTACATATTGTTAAGATATTAAAAAGTACTTAGGGAATAGTTTGAACATTTTCTGATTTGCTAAGGAGTTGTTGATATTGCAGGAGGAGTTCAGAGCATGTTTGGTTGTGTATAAATATTTCTAAGTGAGAACTTTCCAATGCCATAATATTAAAAAGAGAGGGGGGTATGTATCCCTTTCATACACTAGTAAATAGACTGATGTTCTTTATAATGCAAAACTTTGTGTTGATAAACATTTTTAAACAAAGCCCTGCCAGCTGAAGATCTCTTTCTCTAGTTCAGCAGCCATAAAATAGAATATGGAATAATTGTCAGAAATTGGCAAATGGAATAATTGTCTGTCTACCCTCATTTCATGTGCACCCTCCTACCAATCCTTCAGGAAATCAGTCAAAACCTATCTCTTTGATAAATTTCTCTGACTCCTTCCTACCCTGCTATATCACTGCATTACATGCTGTATCTCCGACATATTTCCGGTTATACCCAACCTCCTTCGGCTCACTAATGTAATTGAAATTTGTTACCAATGTATTTGACAATATTCTCAGTAACTTCACTGAATATGTACAGTCTCTTCCTCTGTAAACCGCTCTGAACTGCTTGTGGCATTGAGGTATACAAATAAAAGTTATTATTATTATAAAATTACAATTGTATAGAATATTGTTTCTTTTTATACTTTAATAAAATAAGTTCAGTATAAAACTATTCGAGGCTTGTGCGGATAGGATCAGAAGGTTTGCGGGGATGGGGACAAATTTTTTCCCCGTGTCATTCTCTAGGAGGGAGGCCAGTGACGGTGAAATTTGAGTGGATAGACAGAAAGAAGTATTTCAGAGGTGGATGAAATGAGGGTGATGGCAATAATAGTATTAAGCAAGATATAATGAGTAGTGGAGAGATTTGTGTCGTTATTACTTAGATATTATGAGAATCTGATTTTTTTTGTTTGGTAACTTCCTTGAATAAAATGTGCTAGTTATTGGCACCTGTTGTGTTGGGGGGGGGGGGGGGAGGGGGAGATTGGGTTTTTAGGGATGCAGAGAACGTTTACATTTAACTCATAAGAACTTCTGTAATGTATTAGACCAAAGGTCCATGAGGGTCATATATGCAGTGTGTCACATACAGTATCTGAGCATCGTTCATTAGGTGTATCCTAACTGAAAAAAGGTTGAGAACCACTGCACTAGAAGATCACTATAATGAATCCTTAACAGATATAAAAAAACAACAGTGATTCAGGACAAGTAGGTCTGTATCTCTGGCAGATCTGACTGCTGTCATGTACTCTGAACTCAAAAGCTTTAATAACTTGAAAAATATAAAACATCATTTGTAGCTGAAGAAGATAGCTGGGTAGCAACTAAAGAGAAAATAATTATATTGTTTTAAAGGATTCACCCCGAGACAGTTCAAGGTGCTATATTACCCTAAAGCAACCTTACCTTTGTTTTCTACTTTGAGTTCTTCTGATAATAAGCTGTTCTGTCTGTTGCCAAGCACAAATGCCAGAAATGAGAGGATCAGGGCATCTAAGATTCCAATAATAGCCAGGATATATGCCCAACGAATTGAACAAGCCCCAAGTGTGTACTTGTCTGTCTTTTCACCACACATTTGCTTTACGTCATCAGAATCCCAACCATCAGGAAAAATCATACAGCCCAGTATAAGACAAGCCGCTAGAGAAAAGAAATACAGGGAATATATGTCATGAAGTGTTAATAGCTTTTATTTCTACATTCAGAACATACATTTATCAAACACACATGATAACCTCACCATCTAAAAAAACATATAATCTGCATAATCTACCACATAGAATACTGTTTTGTTTAAAAGCGACAACAAAATAAACCCAAAAATATATTTTGAGTCACAATTATATGTAATTTCTAACTAAACACAAAACAGCTTATACTGTTACATAATAACATAGAGGATTTATATTAGATAATGGCAGAAAAAAATGCCATGTGACTCATTTATTCTGCCCAGAAGATATATCCCAGTTGCCAGTTACAGAATGCTATCAACTGAAATGAACCCATGCATCAAGCTGAAGCCAGGATAGATCAGCCAAGGCTGAAGAGATATGGTTTCTCCAACCTAGGCTGAGTAACAACCTGGTCATAATGTTATGAACTTTTTCTTTTATTTTTAAACTTCCTTATAAAATTTTTAAGAAGTTCCAAATATAGGGCTCCTTTAACAAAACAGTAATGGCTATTCCCCTGCGCCGAAGTCTATTCAATTCCTTTGGGTTTTGGTGCATTTGCCATGGGAGAATCACTACCACAACTTTGTTAAAAGGATCACAAAGGATGTTAACATAATCCAAGAAGGAAGCTAGAGTTGTGTGACAGAGAGAGCTCTGATACACACAACAGGTACAGCACTTTCAGTTGTCTTATTTGAACAAAGCAGCTTCACATCACACTTGATACCTGTTATAATAGTAGTCACTAAAAATGCAATTCTAACGCCCATCCTAATTGAGCAGTTCAGGTAGAAGAGTGATGGCATCGCGGTAGGGGAGATGAGGCATCTCTCCTGCCACGATGGTTAGGTTGCCGGGCCGCTGAACTGATGGCGCCAGCGGCCATCAGCTCAGCGGCCCGTTGTTCGGCACTTAGACCTGGTTTTCTTTCGTCTAAGTGAAAAAGGTCTAAGTGCCGACTAAACTGTATTGATTATACCTGTTGTACGCCTAGGTGTAGGTCGGCCCACCTCCCGCTCACTGCCCGCCCTTTCCCCTCCTCTAAACACACCTCTTTTCTCTCTGTGCGTTTAGAGGCAGGGGAAAGGCCTAAGTTGGTTTTAGATATGTCTAAAAAACAGCTTTGGTTATGGGTACTTGGACGATCAGGCTTTTTGATCGTCCAAGTAGCCACTTAGGACACTTTTTAGACTTTTTTTTTTTTATTATTACCCCCATAGTGCTTATGTTTAAAACAAACATGGCCCATGCAGTTTAAATATTATCCTGTTGAGAATAAAAAGAGGAAATCGGGGGGGGGGGGGGGGAGTAAAATTAGAAAAGTATAAATGTAGACGTGTGGATGATAGAGAGAAAGCTAATTGATGAAGAGTAGCCTAATAATTAGAGCAGTGAGCACAGAACCAGGGGCCCCCAGATCAAATCCCATTGCAGCTTCTTGTGATCTTGGGCAAATCACTTAGGGGTCCTTTTACTAAGCTGTACTACTAACATGTGCTTACTATAGCAAAAAAGTGCTTAACATGGGGTGAACTCAGGCATCCTGCAGTAATTTTTGCATGTACACACACTTCCCAAGTGCTAAAAAAATAGCCTTTATTTTTTAGCCCCGGGGGCAAGTCAGGGTGGAGAATGGGCATGTTCTGCACTAACTAGTTAGTGAAGCTTCATAGCTGCACACTAACCGATTAACACATACCACCTACAAAATGGGTGTAGGTTAGAGCTGCTGCATCAGAATACTGAAGTTGTGACTTCAATCTCAGCCTGCTTCCTATGAATCTAGGTAAGGCCCTAGCTTTGGCCATGCCCGGTCACAGTATCCACCAGGGCTTTAAACATAATAAGGTCTACAGGTGTGAGGGAGTTGGGAAGGAGGTGGGGTGGTTTAGGGTCAGCTGGGACAGGACATGGGAAGGAACGCTCCTGTTCCAGCTCACCACTGAACCACCAGGCCTGCAACATGTCCAGCCGGGGGTGGGGAACAGCACATACCAGAGGACTCAACTGTAAGCCGAGACTCCCATTTTGGGGCCATTTTTTTGGCCTAAAAATCTCGGTTTACATTAAAGTATATACGGTAATTCTGTAAGTACTCTGTTTTTGTTTCTTATTCCCAAGCAAGTTCCTTTGTTTGGGATGTTGTATCAAGTATTAAATGTGCTGTTTCAATCTGCCTTTGTAAAACATAGGTAAATGAGAGATTTTTGCTTGTAAAGGGTGTTTGTACTTATCCCTTTTTAGGTAGGTTCTGTTTTTCAACTCTCATATGCAGACACGTTTGGGCATGTTGAACACCAACTGTCACTTCCATGAGATTATGTATATTTTTATTGCACTGGATATATTTGGTATGCTGGCATCACACCACTGAAAAATATGGATTAATTTTTGCCAGTGTCACCACTTTACTTTTGAAATTGTTTTGTCACATGTACAGACGACGCCCACTTTTATGTTTTGTCATACTTTTGTATGTTCTTTCATTTCATCATTTTATTGTTTAATTAGTTTTGGAAGTTATATTTTATTTGTTTGATATTAGAGTTTATTACTTGCATTTTTTGTATGTTCATGAATATTTTAAATTGTACTTTGGCATTTACCCCTGATGCAGCCTGAGGGCAAAACGTGACCATGTTGGGTTTTATGTATTCAATAAAATCACAGCATTCCTAGTACAGTTGATTTGCTCTGTCTCTTCTGCCAAAATGTATAAATACCAGATCTAATTTTAGTTAGATAAGAAATCCATTTAGAATTATATGTGGGTTTTCAGTAGTGGCATATGTTGATTTACCACCATTGAAAAGCCACTTAACTTTAAAAGGGATTTCCTTGTCTTCAAGTTAAGCAGTCTCCTTGTCTACTGAAAATTTACCTCCTTTGTCATAACTCTTTCCTTTTGACAAATGCTACTTGACAAAACTCTAATACTATCTACTATGCAGATCCAGAAGCCAAAAGGATTTGGGGAGTGGGGAATCAAGCCCATTGTGTTTTGTCATGTGAAAAAGCTTTGACTATGCTCTGAAAATATATGTATTCCACTGAAAGCAAAAGTTATTAAATCAGTACTGCTGGGAACATAGAGGCATGACCTGTTCTTAATATTGCCAAAACAATTTACAACACTGTTTTTCAAACTTGACAACATTACTTAAAATATTTCAGAGAAATAGCCAGCCTTTTTCATCTGGTCTCCCAGGGTTTAGTGTATCTTTTAGATCTAGTTACTGCAAAATACTGATAATGCGCAAATTCTTTGAGGCGTTAAATCTCCATCTTCCACTGGTAATCAAATTACTTCTGAAAGTTAATGCAGTCAGTGAGAAGAATTTAATGATATTCAAAACCTCCATGGTAATAATTACAGATGAAGAGGGTCAGTCAGTTGAGAATTAATGTAAAAAGTGCACAGAATAGTAATCTGAATTAATGTATCAGAGTATAATCAATGGAAAAGAAAGCACTGAAAGATAACTGTATTCACTTTTATTTTATAGTTTTAAATAAATGAAGTTTATAAGTAAATTAGATTTCAATAAATTTATGGAATTTCTTTGAAAATCTTGTCACTAACAATTTTATATTAATATTACTTGTACAAAGAATGTTTCCAGTGTGGGTATGCCCCTTATATCCTTCTCAGTAAAGACTAAAGCAAAGAATTCACTTGGGTGAAATTTATTAACAGCATGCATTAATAAATGCATTAATGAATGCTATGTATCCACGAGAGAAGTGTCTCGCAAACTGTGTGCCTCTGTCAGGTGTGTTGCGGCACACTAGGGAGGAGGAGAAGTACCAGCTGACTGCCTACAGGTTTCTCAACACGCGGTACGCGTACCCTTGGGGATACATGGGCCGCATGTTGGGGATCCGCAGCCTCCCTGCATCCCCACCTGTTGTACCACCCCTCACCCCCAAAACCGACCCTGCCACTCTCCATCCCCCCAGCAGCAACTCCGCGCAGGGACAGGCCAGGGCGTGTGCAGCAACTCACAAGCTGCTGGCCCACAAGCCTTCTCCCCAACGTCAATTCTGACATCAGAGAGAAGGTTCCGGTCCGGCCAATCGCTGCAGGGATGTATGTGTGACCAGGTTACTGAGAATGCTGGCTCCTCCTACATCCAAATGGCTTGTTCTGTTTTTCTTTTGGACGTGTTTTTTTTTTTTTCTTTGAGAATGGTTCAGAAAGATAGATGCACTGAGCACAAATACATACATTTACAAAAAACAAGATAGATATTTTGCAGTTTTGAAAATGGACATGTCTAAACTCTGATTTAGACGTCATTTTAAAAAATGCCCTTCCAAGTCTCTTAATGGAAGAAGGTGAATAGTGAAGTACCTGTATTTGGGGGGTGTCTAGGATAACTGATAGGATGATCCTACCAACAGTCGTCCTACCAATTGTTGTCCTACCTTTTACATCTACCAATTGTTGGAAATAGGAAACTGATCCTTGACCCCACAAACTACCCCCCCACAAGATGAAGCAGCTTGGCAGCATGTTGGAGGGGCATGCCTCCCAACCCCTCAGAAGAAACAACTGCTTGGAAGCAACATCCTGGAAGACCTCCCAATCCCCCGGAAGAAGAAAAAGCTTGGCAGTATGAGGGGACCATGCCCCCAACCACCCCCTCCCTGGAACAAACAGCAACTGCGCCCCCCAGAAGCATTGCATAGGCCTACTCCTTCTCTTTCTCCTCCTGCATAGTTGTTCACAAATCTACAAGCAGTGGCTGACCCAGAAGTGCACCCTCTGGCATCAAATGGAGAGGGAGCCCCTGACGTCAGAGGGAACATTTTTGGGTCAACTGCTGCCCATGGATTTCTGAGGAGGAAGAGAAAAAGTAGACCTATGCGGAGAGGTACAAAGAAATCTGTGGGAGGAAGACATGAAGAGATACATACCGTAGGAGGGCCTCCTGTTCTGACACAGTAGGCCTAGATGGAGAGGTACAAAAAAATAGTGTGTGTGTGTGGGGAAGGGCATGAAAAGCACAGTTACTTACCGTAACAGGTGTTATCCAGGGACAGCAGGCATATATTCTCACATGTGGGTGACATCATCAACGGAGCCCCGATGCGGACAGCTTTTTCAAGCAAACTTGATTGAAGATTTAAAGTTTGCTCTGCTGCTCCACGCATGCGTGCCTTCCTGCTCCACTAGAGGGCGCATCTCCCCCTCGTGGTCTCCAGTTCACTTAACCAGCAAAGAAGCCAACCTCGGGGAGGCGGGCGGGTTGTGAGAATATATGCCTGCTGTCCCTGGATAATACCTGTTACGGTAAGTAACTGTGCTTTATCCCAGGACAAGCAGGCATGATATTCTCACATGTGGGTGACCTCCAAGCTAACTGAAAAGGGATGGAGGGAAGTTGGCAATTTAAGCAAATAGATTACGTAATACCAATTGGCCAAAACGGCCATCGCTCCTGGACAATGTATCCAGGCAGTAGTGGGAGGTGAAAGTATGAACCGAAGACCACGTGGCAGCCTTGCAGATTTCCTCAATTGGTGTGGACCGGAGGAAGGCTACGGAGGCTGCCATCGCTCAGACTTTATGTCCCATTACTCAACCATGCAGCGCGAGACCAGCCTGAGTGTAGCAAAAAGAAATACAAGCAGCCAACCAGTTGGACAAGGTGCGCTTGGAGACTGGGCGACCCAGTCAATTAGGGTCGAAGGACAAAAACAATTGTGGGGCTGTCTTAAATCTAAAGACTTTCTTATTCCGGGACGCTTTTAATCTAACCTAAATTTTCTTTTTTTTTTTTTCTTTTTCTCTCTCTTTCTCTTTTTTTTTTATTTCATCAGGCAAGCATCCATCATCTTCACGCCTCCCCTTCCCTTCGTTCAATCCCCCCCCCCCCACTTTTCCCATTTCTTCTATACAATGTAACTTTTTCCCTTTCCTCCCCTATTGCCCTCACACTCCAGTACGTCAAGTCTTTGTCATTTATGTTTAATTTTAGACATCTTCATGCACATTCTACTACATTTAAACTCTTTATTAATTTTATTGTTAGCCGGCCAGACAATTGTTTGATGGTCGGGATATTAAAAACTTGGAAACTTACAGTCAAGCGTGTGTAGCGCTGTCTCTCCGGGGTGAGAGTGGGGCTTGGGGAAAAATACTGGCAAGACGATGGACTGGTTGAGATGAAAATCAGACACCACTTTAGGCAAGAACTTAGGGTTAGTGCGGAGGACCACCTTGTCATGATGGAATACCGTGAAAGGTGGGTCCGCCACCAGCGCCTGTAGCTCGCTGACTCGTCGAGCGGAAGTGAGTGCGAGCAGGAAGATCACCTTCCAAGTGAGGAATTTCAGATGGCATTTGTCTAATGGCTCAAAAGGGGGTTTCATGAGTTGAGCCAGGACCACATTAAGATCCCAAACCACCGGGGGAAGTTTGAGAGGGGGGTGGACATTCAAAAGACCTTTCATGAAACGAGAAACTAAGGGATGGAGTGACAGGGCTTTTCCTTCCAGGGGTTGATGGAAGGCAGCAACTGCACTAAGATGTACCCGAATGGAGTTGGTCTTCAGGCCGGAGTGAGAAAGATGGAGCAAATACTCCAGGACCAAGGGGACCGGGACCGACATCGGGTCCTGGTCGTGCGAGGAGCACCAGGTCCACTTTTGGGAATAGCAGGTTCTAGTCGAGGCCTTCCTCGAGGCTTCCAGTATTTCCTTGACTGACTGCGACACAGGGAGAGAAGTCAGGGGGAGAGAAACCAAGCATTCAGATGAAGAGACTGAAGATTTGGATGCAACAGCGAACCCTGGCTCTGTGATAGCAGAGAGGGAAACAGAGGCAGAGGCAGTGGATCTCTGGTACTGAGTCGAAGTAGAAGGGAAAACCAAGGCTGGCGTGGCCACCGAGGAGCAATCAAGATCATGGTGGCTCGCACTGGTTTGAGATGGACCAGCGTCCGCAGAATCAGAGGAAAAGGCGGAAACGCGGATAGAAACCTTCCCTCCCAATCTAGGAAGGCGTTGGCCTCGAGGCGGTCCGGGGAGTACATCCGGGAGCAGAATTGAGGGAGTTTGTGGTTGAGGGGGGAGGCGAACAGATCTATCTGAGGAGTCCCCCACTTCTCGAACACCTGTCCTAAGGTTTGAGCGTGCAGCGACCACTCGTGTGGCTGGAGAAGGCGGCTGAGTCTGTCTGCCAGGCAGTTTCGCTCTCCTTGTATGTACACCGCTCGAAGGAAGATGTTGTTGGAGATCGCCCATTTCCAGAGACGCAGGGCTTCCTGACAGAGGGCCCGAGACCCCGTCCCCCCTTGCTTGTTTACGTAGTACATTGCTACCTGGTTGTCGGTTCGGACGAGAACCACCTGGTTGTGGAGCAGATGTTGAAAAGCTACAGCGGCGAGATAGATGGCCCGAAGCTCCAGCACGTTGATGTGCCAGCGGCGGTCCTCTGTTGACCACATCCCCTGAGTGCGTAGGCCATCCAGGTGAGCTCCCCAAGCGTACTCTGACGAATCCATGGTGAGTACCTTGCTGTGTGGAGGGGCGAGAAAAAGTAAACCTTTGGATAGATTTGAAGAGTCGGCCCACCAGAGGAGCGATCGTTGCAAGGAAGGAGTCACTGTCACGGGACGGTCGATTGGGTCCCGGGCCTGACGCCATTGGGAGGCCAGGGTCCATTGAGGAATCCTCAGGTGGAGGCGGGCGAAGGGTATGACGTGGACGGTAAGGGCCATGTGGCCCAGAAGAGTCATCATCTGCCGAGCTGATACCGAGGTCAACAGCGAAATCCTTCGGCTCAGACTTACTAACGCCTCTTGACGTGGAGGGGGAAGGAAGAAGCGGAGTCGAACCGTATCCAGCACGGCCCCGATGAACTGTAAGGACTGAGAGGGGCGCAGTTGGGATTTTGGGAAGTTTACCTCGAACCCCAGACCTTGAAGGTAATTAATAGTCTGTCGGGTCGCTGAGATAACCCCCTCTCTGGACAGGGCTTTGATCAGCCAGTCGTCTAGGTAGGGGAATACCTGGAGGCCCTGCGCGCGTAAGGCAGCTGCGACCACCACGAGGCACTTCGTGAAGACTCGGGGTGACAACGCCAGGCCAAAGGGGAGGACTCGGTATTGTAGGTGCAGGTCCCCCACCTGGAAGCGCAGGTACTTGCGGTGAGCGGGGTGCACTGGAACATGTGTGTAGGCTTCCTTCAAATCGAGGGAGCAGAGCCAATCGCCCTCGTCGATGAGAGGGTAGAGAATCGGTAGGGAAAGCATCCGGAACTTTTCCCGCACCAGAAATTTGTTGAGTCGCCTCAAGTCTAGAATTGGGCACAGGTCTCCCGTCTTCTTTGGTACCAGGAAGTAACGGGAGTAGAACCCTTTCCCCCGTTGGTCGGGGGGGACCACCTCCACTGCCCGTAGGCGAAGCAGTTCTAGAGCTTCTGAGAGAAGGAGGGGTAACTGAGTTCGGTTGGGATGGCACGCCCTTGGAGGATTGTCTGGAGGGTTTTCCCGAAAGTTGAGAGAGTATCCTGATGAGATCACTCCAAGGACCCATGCGTCCGACGTGACTTGTTCCCAGCGTGGGTAGAAGGCTCTGAGGCGTCTCCCGATGGGAAGGGGGCCTGGGGCTGTGGCGGAGGGGGTCAGCCCCCATCCGCTTATCCCGTCAAAAGGACGGGGATGGTTTGGCGGTCGCAGGTGGTTGGGACGTGGGCGGAGCCCGATGGTGAGCTTGCGGGCGTCTGGGTGGAGGCTGTGAGAAGGCAGGGGTGGACTTTTGAGGGTAGCGGCGAGGAGGGGCCCTGAACGGCCTGGATGTTGGCGGTTTTGTTTTTTGCCGAACGAGGGAGGCAAACGAGCGTTCGTGCTCTGAAAGGCGTTTCGTAGCTGCCTCGATAGTGTCATCAAAAAGTTCTTTGCCCACGCAGGGGAGGTTAGCCAACCTGTCCTGTAAGTTGGGGTCCATGTCGACGAGGCGTAGCCAGGCTAGGCGGCGCATGGCGATAGCGAAGGCTGCCACTCTGGAGGAAAGTTCGAAGACATCATAGGCCGTGTGAAACAAATGGAGGCGTAGGTTGGAGAAGACCTCCAGGAGCAGGTTAAAGGCTCCTTGGCGTGAGGCCGGCAGGTCGGTCGCAAAGGCTCCCAACAGTCCAATGAGATGTTTCAAGTAGGACATGAAGGTGAAAGTGTAACTTTGTACCCTAGAGGCCATCATGGAGTTCTGGTACAGTCTTCTGCCGAACTTGTCCAGGGTCTGGCCCTCTCGACCTGGGGGGACCGCTGCTGAGACCCGGGAGGGGTGAGCCTTTTTCAGGGAAGATTCTACCAACAGCGACTGGTGGGAGAGCTGTGGTTGCTCAAAACCTGGGTATGGTACTGTACGGTACTTGGACTCCATTTTGGAGGGGACAGCTGTTACCATATAGGGGGTCTCCAGATTCCTGAAGAAAGCCTGTTGGAGTACCTGATTGGGCGGTAAGCGAAGGGACTCTCTGGGCGGCGATGGTAGATCTAGTTCCACCAGGTACTCTTTAGAGTATCTTGAGTCGGACTGGAGGTCTAAGTCCAGAGCGTGGCCCATGTCCTGGACAAAGCGAGTGAAGGAGGGGCGAGACGTTCCCGGGGCCCCGTGCAGGGACGGTGAACGAGACCTCCGTCGGGCTGAGAAGGACGGGGAGGCTTCCCTCGAGTATCGAGGTTCGTGCTCTGACCCGTGCTCCGAGACCGGGGAAACACTATGGCAGGGGTCGAGGACCTACGTCGTCTCGAGGAGCCCCTCTGAGACGATGCCGGGGTATGGGGTACCGATCGATGTCGAATCGGTGACCTCGACCCAGACTCCCTCGGCGAAAGCCTGGGACCTCGGCTCGGAGCCCCGGTCCGAGGGGGAGTTAGGAGGATGTGAGGGTTGGAGAGTGATAACTCAGTCACCTTCAGCGTTCCTGTATGGGGTGTCGGTGAACGGCCTCGTAGTGTGGGAGAACCCCGGGCCTTCTTAGAGGTATGGCGGTTTGAGGTTTCGGTCGTTTTACCGCGACGCTTTGCCCCGCGGCAGTCCGAGGAGGGGGAGCGTCTCGGGCGCCTCGGGGAGGAATCCGAGGAGGATGGAATGCGGCGAAGCTGGCGCACTTTGCCCCGAGGGGGCTCGACGCGAGGCTCAAGCTGGTCTGGCGTACGCGAGGTCGAGGTCGGGACCGGTTGTAGATGGGCAAGTGCAGCGGACAGCTCCGACGAGATCATCGCCCGGAGCAGGTCCTGGAAAACGGGCACGGACAGCATCGAGGGCATGTCCGATGCCTCGGTGCACTCCACCGGGGGCAACCTCGTATCAGAGTATTCCCGTGTGGTGGAGGCACGGCCTGAAGGCTTAGAAGGCTTTGCCGGGGCTGAAAGCATGGGGCTTCCACCATGTGTCGCCGGTGTCCCCGAGGCTGTCTTCTTCGCTGGTGCGGAACCTGAAGAAGGCAGAGGAGACTTACCCGGGGCCGAGGCTTTTTGCTGTCCCGAGGTCTTCGGGGTCGAGTCTCGAGGTGGTGCCGAGGTAGAGGGTTGGTTGGCAGTGAAAAGATCCGCCATGCGGGCTTTTCTTCGACGAAGGACCCGGTTCTGAAAAATAGCGCACTGGGGGCAGGAGTCGGTTGGATGGGCAGCCCCCAGATGCGGGTCTGTGATGGAAAGAAGCCGCTCGCACCGGGTGCACTTTTTAAAGCCGGTCAAAGGCCGGGACATAGGAAAACGAAACTGGCCGAGGCCCAAGTAGCCACGCGGCCGCGGCGACCCGGAAGCCTCCGGGTCGGTCAAAAAGAAGCAGGAAGAGATAAAAAAATTAAATAAAAAACGAGCACAGCGACTAAATCGCTAAAAAAGAAAAAATCGCGGTGCTAGAAGGCAGTTGGGGCAGAGCCTAAAATACACGTCTTCTAGGCTCGGCGGAAAAATTTGAACTGGAGACCACGAGGGGGAGATGCGCCCTCTAGTGGAGCAGGAAGGCACGCATGCGTGGAGCAGCAGAGCAAACTTAAATCTTCAATCAAGTTTGCTTGAAAATGCTTCCGCATCGGGGCTCCGTAGATGACGTCACCCACATGTGAGAATATCATGCCTGCTTGTCCTGGGATAAAGGTAGTTAGTACAGGCCTACGAGGAGAGGTAAAAAAAACCTGTGGGAAGGGGACATGAAGAGGTACATATCGCCAGCGGGCCTCCTGTGCCAATGCAGGAGGCCTAGGTGGAAAGATACAAAAAACCCATGGGAGGGGAGACAGAAAGAGGTACCTATAATAGGCAGGGTGACAATTGGTAGGATTTTCCTACCAATTGTCATAGCCTACAAATTGTCGCCCTACCAACTGTCGTTTTACAAATTTTCTTCCTATCAATTGTTGGGATCCCTCCATGGGAGTAGAAAATAACATTCAAATATTATATTTTCAGTTCAGTTTGAGAAAGATGAACTGAGTATTCTTTGGTTTGGAGTGTGGATTGTGTGTATACATTTGTTTTGGACACTAGCTTGAGGATCACAACACTGGACACTGTTTGGGGATTGAAGAACTCAGTAATGGCGTGGTTTCCACCCTCAGCTGCATCCTGATTGAAGAGTGTTCTTTGAACATCAGCATGAGATAAGTTTCTTCTTTCATGATTTTTCATCTATGCATTGCAGGTTGGTAGGGGGGTGGTGCTATGATGTGGCACATGTAACCATTACCTAGTGAGATGGTTTATAATCATTTACTGAGCACCATTTATATTTATATATTTTTGTTTGTTTTATGTAAGTGAAATCCATTTTTTGTTTTTCCATGTAAAAACATACCACATGCAAAGTAAGCACACTCTGAAGTTAACTTCATAAATTCTTTAGAATATCTACCTCATTTTTGTGTCCACATATGATTATTTCCTGTAATTTCTCTATGAAACACAAACACTTTCTATGGTGACACTATTGTACAGTACTTACACCTTAGAACTGATTGGCTTTACTTTTGAGTGCCCCACACAACATTTTGCATTGCAGACTGGAATAATAAAAAGTAATGAAACATATAATTGCTTTTATAATAATCAGATTTCAATCATTTTCCTTCATGAAAAAAATGTATAAGCACAGTATTTTGATACACTTAATTTGATTAAATCTTCCATATTAATCCCTTGCTTAAGTACCTTTGAAAATTATATTACTGCAATTCAAAAAACACTTGACAAGGCTGTTTTGAGGACAAACATCAATATCCTAAATCAAGCATGAAATCTGATTTGTGACCATGATCAAAAACAAAGCTTACATTAATATCCATATTCATCCCGCTATTTTTGAAAATGTACATACTTTTAATAAATAATGCATAATAAATAGTACATTTGCTATACCACAATTTTTATACCTGACAGGTCTAAACAGTTTACAATCTAAAATATATTTTGATAAAGTTAGAAAAGAATACCAATAGGAAAGTAGTGTAGCACTCGCTTAAGAATGGGGTGAAAGATTTGGGTGAGGACATCATTCTAAGCGAGGAATCAAGAATGAAAGGGATTTCAATATGATGTTAGGAAGGGAGGGTAACAACTCGTTCGACACCTAAAGTGGAGTAAGAGGCGTGGTAGCTGACTGCATGAGCGCTCTGTCGTTTTCTGCCAATTTCCCTATAAACAAATAATCTTACCGACGGTCTGTTGCTGTTTTGGCTGCTGGAATTCACTATGCCGCACACTAAGCACAAGGGTGTTCTCTGAGCGGACTCCTCCACACCCCGACAAGCCATGATGGAATGCTTCAAGGCCAGCTCTCCTGTTTCAGGAGGGGTTACCCTGGCATTTGCACTTGAGACAGGAGCCTCGGGAGCTTTGGAGCTTGAAATATCTCTATCCCCTCCGGCTGTGCGTTTGCCACCTAATTCAGTGCAGGAAGAGGTTGAAAGCATGCGTGCTGAAGACAGAAGGACCCAACGGGCCTACGCAGTGGGAAGACTCCCTCGGACCAGGACACCGAGTCTACAATCAAGCAAGGACCCGAGTTACTTGGTTCCTCGAAGGTGACATTGGACAACATTTGGATGGTGCTCCAAAAACTCGAAGCGGCCATTACTAAAATCAGCTACAGAAGTCTCAGCTATTGTGAATAAGCTGGATAATCTCTCAGCGGCAGTACAAAAAATAAAATTGGAAACAACAACTAAATTTGATCAAATTGATAAAGAGATTGCCTCATTGCAGAATCTATCTGATAATTTTGCTAAGGAAAAAACTTTCATTCAAAGAAAAATGGAACAAATTAAGAACTTCAATAGAAGATTCAATTTAAGAATCCTGAATTTTCCTAAAGGTTTTGCAGTTACACCTTTGGATATGTTTAAAAAATACTTGATAGAGAATCTGAAGTTTTCCCCGGATTTGTTACCCCCAATCAATTGAATATATTATTTTCCTAAAAAACTGGATAAAGTTACTGAATCTAATCAAGCTGAGGGACAGCAACCTATTGACTTAAATAATATAACTCAGATTTTGGAGAGCTCTCAGGAAGAAATTGAGTATAGGAGCAAGTTGCTTGTTTCTTTTGTTTTTGAGCAAGATTTGATTGCAATAATGAGGTTATACTTTCGCTCTTCTCAGAATCCTTTCTTTGGTCAAAAAATATGGATCTTTCCAGATGTGGTAAAAACAACACAGGACCGTAGGAAAGTATTTTTGGGTATGAGGCAGGAAGTAAAAAAAGTTATCCCTGTAAATGTTTAATTAGATATGCTGGGACTAAATATGTTTTCTTTGTTCCTTCAAAGATTTTTGGATGTTAAGAATGTAATTCATAGTTGAAGGCAGCAATGAAATTTGAATGTAAAAGTAGTATTATCGAACATGTCAAGCCTTTTCATTACTAATGTAATCTATTATATAAGATGAGATCTCCTTATCTCTTTACTTCTTGTTTCCCCTAATTTTCTTTCTTTTTAGAGGTCTAAGAAAGAGGTTTAATTGTTACAACTTAAGAATAATGAATGATAGAATTCTTTAAATTAATGTTTCTTTTTTAATTTGGTTTGGGAATTATCTTGCTTTGGAAATAACTTGCCTGACTCTGTATTTCTTTAACAAGTTAATGCTTGTGATAATTATTGTGAAAATTATAAATAAATATATAAATACAAGAATAGCCATACTGGGTCAGACCAATGGTCGGTCCATCAAGCCCAGCTCGTTCTCACGGTGGCCAATCCAGGTCACTAATACCTGGCCAAAACCCAAGGAGTAGCAATATTCCATGCTACCGATTCAGGGCAAGCAGTGGCTTCCCTCATGTCTTTCTCAATAAGCAGACTATGGACTTTTCCTCCAGGAAGACTTTGCATGGGTGGCCTAGCAGTAGTGGTAATCTATATTAGGTGGGTGTCCACTAGTGCTACCCGATTTACAATTCGAATCGATTCAAATTGATTCAATTAAAAAAAAATAAAAAAAAATCAGCCTCCCGATTCAATGACCAACCCTTCCCCCGTGCCTTCCTAAAGCAGGAGCGGCAACTTTGCCTCTTGCTGGCCATCCACTGCCGCTCCTGATTGAGAGGGGAGGGTCAGTCAGAAAGGCTTGCATGTTCCCTCAGCTCTTACCTTAAGCTAATACGGCAGCCTGCAGGATCGCCAGTGCTGTAGTGATCCTTACAGCTGCCTGTCATCCTCAGCAGCACGTTCTCTCTGCTATGGTCCCGCCCCTCCTCCGACGTCAGGGTCAGGATCGCGGAAGAGGAAACGTGCCGCTGAGGACAGCAGCTGCAGGGATCGCTATAGCACCGGCAATCCTGCAGGCTGCCGTATTAGCTTAAGGTAAAAGCGAGGAAGCTGGGGTAACATGCAGGCTTTTGGGGGGAGCAGGCCTTCACAGCAGGGAGGGAGGCAGGCCTTCGCATGGGAGAGGCGGCGGCAGTATAACACATTTGTTATACTCGTATGTTGAAGATTGAGAGATGCCTTCCAGGCCTGTGCAGAGGGAGGAGGAGGAAGGGGAAAAAGAGAGTAAGAGAGGGGAGGGGAGATGCCAAACATGGAGTGAAGTGAAGCGAAGAGACAGACCAAACCAAAAAGAGGGGGAGGAAAGCAAAGAACAGGTGCTGGACTAATGGAGAGAGGAAGAGAGAAATGCAAGACCACAAGGGGAAGGGTACAAGAGGGACAGATACTGCTCCAAAGTAGGTGGGCAGGGTGCAGGATGGCAGGAGAGATAATAGGAGAAAGCCTGTACCTAAGGAAGGGGGATACAGGAGGTAAGGAAGAGAGAAAGAAGAAGCTGGATATGGGGAGAGACATGAAACAGAGATAAGATGCTGGGCATTGAGGGAGCATAGGAACAGGGACACAAGGGGGACACCACTGGAGAGGAGAATAGGGACAGAGACACAGAAGAGAGATGTTGGATGAAAGGGTAGTTGAGAAAAGGTGGATGGTGGGGTCCATCGCTGCAGCTGCGGGGGGATAGAGATGAAAAATAGGAAAGATGCCAGACCTCTGGCGGAGGAAAGGGAAACAGAAGGGGAGGACAGAGATGGAAGATGGATGGTTAGCACAGAGCAAGAAGGAGAGCCTGATCAGAAGACAACCAGAGCCTGGGACCAACATGATTTGAAAAATGACCAGACAACAAAAGGTAGGAAAAATAATTTTATTTTCTATTTTGTGATCACAATGTCAGATTTGAAATGTGTATCCTTCCAGAGCTGGTGTTAGACCGTGAACGTGAGCTAGGATTTAACAGAGAGGGGAAAAGGACCAGTGTGGGTAGGAGAGGGCAAAGTGGGTGAAGAGGCTATAAAATAATCCAACCAGGATGTTTGGAAAAAAAAAAATCCACCCAATTGGGCAGGAAAATCAAATTGAAAAATCGATTCAAATCGAATCAAAAATTTTTTTCCTGAATCAGGCAGCACTAGTGTCCACATCCCTATGTTGATTAGAAGGCTTGAGTGAAAAGCAATGTTTGATGGGAGCTTTAAATTACTTGAGAGGGGAAATGTTGTGGATAGTGAGGGGTAGAATATTCCATGCAGAAGGTCCAGTAAAGTAAAAAGTTTGGCGATATGTGCACTCCAGAAGTGCCTGTCGTGGGCCAGATAAGATTAGGCACTTCTTTCTGGGAGCACAGGGGCTGGACTGGATTGTAGAGGATGGTGAGATGAGTGAAGTATTCTGGGGTTCTGTATATGATCATTTTTGGGAAGAATATTCTTATTAGAGAAGATGAAGTAATTGCCCTCTTGTGAACATAACTCAGTTACATCTCCTTGGTTCCAACTGCTTGCTCCTGTGTCAAGGCCCAGGATGTGAGAGTTGCCTGAAGTAAATTTTTCAGGGGATGGGGACAGCATAACAAAAACAAAATGGGTATGTACATATTAAAATAGTACAAAAATTGAAAAAACAATCAAGTTGAATGCTCCTTAAATTCTCCAACAATATAATGCATTCAGGAAAACACAGCAATGAGAAGAAATGCCATAGTGGCAGGAAATTTGAAGCGTTTATTTATTTCTTTCTTCCATTTGTGCGTCGCACATACCTATACAAGCTCTTGGCGACATTACAGAGGAAGGGGTTAGAAGAGGGTAGGGAGGACAATGTAGGGCAGGAAGATACAGGAGGAGAAGAGGATACAAGTGATTAGGTGTCAAATAGATGAGTTTTCAGTTTCTTCCAGAATTTGGTGTGGTTAGGTCCTGGTCATTTCAATAAGGTCATTCCAAGTTTTTACGCCTAGAAAGGTGAGCATGGAGTAGAAAACACGTTTGTATTGCAGATTTTTTGTGGAAGGGAGGTTTAGAAGTATTCTGTTGAGGGTTCTGCAGGAAGTAGACCATGCCTTGGAAAAGAGCTGGATGAGAGGAGCCGCGGAGTTTCCATAAAGTATACGGTGAATGATGCATGAAGTTTTGAAGGTTATTCATGACAGGATGGGTAGCCAGTGTAGTTGCCTGATGAAGGCTGTAATTGAGTCATATTTTCTCAGGTTGAAGATTAGTCTGTCAGCGGTGTTTTGGATGAGTTGCATTTTGTGAATCAGAGAGGTGTTGAATCCCATGTAGATGGAGTTGCAGTAGTCAAGTTGTGGAAGTATCATCAGCTGTACAACTAAGGCAAAGTGGTGTTGGTTAAAGTATGGTCTGATTAGTCTTAGTTGTCTCAAGGTATAGAGGGATTTCTTTCGGAGATTTGTGGTTCCATAGTAAGTGTGGAGTCTAGGATGCAACCTAGGATTTTGGAGGATTATTCTATAGGGAGGGTCTTGGCCAATTGAAGAGTAATGCTTGTTGGTGGCATCTGTTGAGGTGTGTGGAAGAATAGAACTTTGGTTTTAGTTGTATTTAATTTTAGTTTGTTGGTAGTCACCCAGATTTGGATTCTTTCAATAGTATGTGAGACTTTGTTGGTGATGTCCAAGTGATTGTTAGTTATGGAAATAAGGAGAAAGATGTCATCTGCGTAGGATAATATGCTCTCGTCTTCAAACTTGATGTTACCAAGAGAGCTCATAAAGAGATTAAATAGGATGGGGGAGAATGGGGAGCCCTGTGAAACGCCACAGAAGGCTTTCCAGGGGTTGGAGATCTCTCCGATCAGTTTGACAATGTATTCCCTGTTTTTTAGGAAATCTGAGAACCATCTTAGCACTGTGCCTGTTATGTCAATTTCTGACAGTTTTATTGTTAGTAGGTGGTGATCTACTGAATCAAAGGCTGTTGAGATGTCAAATTGGAGGAGTATTGCTTGACTTCCTGTACTGAGTAGTTGTTTGGTTTTTGTGATCAAGGTGAGGAGACGTTCTGTGCTGTGCTGTTGTCGGAATCCAAATTGGGATGGGTGGAGGCATGAGTGTTGCTCAATGTAGGTTGTGAGCTGTTTGCACACATGGGTCTCAATGATTTTTGTCAGGATGGGTATGCCTGCAATGGGTCTATAGTTTGAGGCTGAGGAGAGATCAGCCTTTGGTGATTTCGGTATAGGGGTGAGTGCTATTTTACCCATTGTTTCGGGCAAGTGGCCTTGATTTAGGGTGTTATTTAGGAGGTTGGTAATCCAGCTGGCGATCTGTTCAGGAATAGTAGTGAGGAGATAAGAGGGACAGTTGTCTAGGGGGTTGCAGCGCACGGACAATTTAGATAGTAGTTTGTGTCTGGGATGGACAGGTTGGAGAATGAAGTCCAAATTTGATCTGCTTTGGTGGGCTCAGTGAGGAGTTGCAGTGAGAGCTTTGATTACCTCAGACTGAACATCTTTTATCTTGTTGAGAAAGAAGTCTGCTAATTCCTGAGCTGTGATGTTGGTAAGGTATCCAGTGGATTCTTGTCTCAGTGAGGTTGAAAGTTGTCGCACCAGGTAAAATAGCTTTATACCGTCCAACGTTTTGGTACCTAATTTGCTGGCATAGTAGTTTTTCTTGGTCTCTGATATGTTGGATTTGTATTTGTTTATTGCCTTACACCAGGGGTGCCCAATAGGTCGATCGCCAGGGCAAAGTGAGTCGATCAGACTCACTTTGCCTTGGCGATCTATCGGGCCGATCAGCCTTCCTCTCCCTGACGTCAATTCTGCCATCGGAGAGGAAGTTCGGGCCAGCCAATCGCTGCCTGGCTGGGCAGAACTTCCTCTCCGACGGCAAAATTGACATCGGGGAGAGGAATGCTTGTCGGCCCACAGGGAAGCAGAGAGAGCTTAGTGCGGCGGCGGTGGCGGCTTTGGGGCCCGTTACCCGATGGCAGCAGTGGCCTGTTCCCCGATGGTGGTAGCAGTGGCTTGGTGGAGGGTAGGGAGAAAGAAAGAAAGGGGGAAGGCAGGGAGACAGAAGGATAGAAGGGAAACAGAAAAAAGAAAGGGAGCATGAAGAGAGAAAAAAAAGAAAGGGAAGCAGGGAGAAAGAAAGGGCAGGGAGAGAGGAAGAAAAAGTTGGGGGAGGGAATGAGGTCTGGAGGAGAGGAAGCATAAAGGCTGAAAGAAGGGAAGAAAGATTGGATGCACAATTAGAAGAAGAAAGTGCAACCAAAGACTCATGAAATCTAATCTAATCTAATCCTTAGGTTTGTATACCACATCATCTAAAACGTTCGTAGAGCTCAGCATGGTTTACAGAGAAGAAATAGGAAGGAACTACAACAGAGGGTTAGAGGTAGAAGTGAGAAGAAAATTTAGAGGACTTGGGATGCCAAGATAAGAGTTAAATGATTTTATTTTCAATTTAGTGATCAAAATGTGTCTGACTTTATATCTGCTGTCTATATTTTGCACTATGGCCCCCCTTTTACTAAACCACAATAGCGGTTTTTAGCACAGGGAGCCTATGAGTGTCGAGAGAAGCGCGGGGCATTCAGCGCAGCTCCCTGCGCTAAAAACTGCTATTGTGGTTTAGTAAAAAGGGAGGGGGTATATTTGTCTATTTTTGTATGGTTGTTACTGAGGTGACAGTGCATAGAGTCATCTGCCTTGACCTCTTTGAAAAAAACCCGGAATAGGAATGATAATTAACATTTTTTCAGCGTACAGTGTGCTTTGTGTTTTTTAAAAATTTTATTGTTGGTAGATCATTTTGACTTGGTCATTATAAAAGTAGCTCGCAAGCCCAAAAAGTGTGGGCACCCCTGCCTTACGCCATCGTGTTCTGAGTTCTTGTGTGCCACTTTTCCGCCATTTCCTTTCCAGTTGCCTGTATAGCTATTTGTCGGATCTTAGGGCTCCTTTTACAAAGGTGAGCTAGCATTTTTAATACACGCACCGGATTAGTGCACACTAGCCAAAAATCTACCGCCTGCTCAAAAGGAGGCGGTAGCGGCTAGTGTGCGCTATTCCATGCGTTAAGGCCCTAGCGCGCCTTTGTAAAAGGAGCCCTTAATGATTCAGTGAACCAGGGGGAATTATGATTTTGGTTTGTTTTGTGGGGATGGAGGGGGGTGAGAGTATTGTGAGAAGCTGAAGGTATTGTGAGATCATAGAAGACTGTTGAGGTATTATTTTGTAGCTGATTTTCTTTTGATTTATGATTTTTTGTTGTTGCAGCTTAATATAGCGAAACAGGGGCCCTGTCGGGAGTTTGCTGAAGGAGGTCCGTTGAAGAGTACTGTTTGAACTTGGATACACTCGGACCCTTTGTTAACCTTCTTTCTGCATCTTGCTTACACACTCTGTAGAAGAGATTCCTGGTTTTGTTTATCTTTTTGCTTTGAATTTTGTATGAATTGATGGTATGTAGCTACTATGTGGTGAATACTTTTTGAGAGTTAAATGCTACTTATCAGAAAAATATTTTTACTCAAGTAAAGAATTACTATACTAAGTGGAGTTTTTCTAGACCAGAGTTGTCTGCCTTTTCAAATTTTCATTTGATGTTGTTTTGTCTGGAGGATTGAGTTTTGTTACTAAATCCAATGTGACACTGAGGTCTTTTCTCCACTTAAACTTATGGCATTTCTTCTCATTGCTGTGTTTTCCTGAATGCATTGTATTATTGGACATATTAAAATAGTGTCAGTCATTAAAAATCAAAGGGGGGGAGCAGGAGAAAAAAATGAGCATATGATCCCTTTCTTCCCCAGGTACCCACATTCTCTTTTCCTCAACCTCAAGACAAGCAAAGTAAGGAAAATGACAGCTTATACCAAGCACTAGATACAGCTTATTCTCTGACTGAGCAAGAGCAGCAGTGGAGATCTGGCAGCCACAAATATGCACTAATATTTCCTGCAACAGTGATGTGCAGTGGTGACTTATTTTGAGATCCTCTAGTCTGCTGAATGTTTCAGGTTTCTCAGTACTTTCTGCTTCGAGTTGCAAGGGGGTAGGTGTCAGCAAGCAGATGATACTAAAAGTACATGCCATTGCACAGATACACAAAAGCTTGAGTTCTACAGAGTAGAGACTCAATCTAGCTAATATTTACAATATTCTGGGCTCATAGGGCTCATAGATATCATAAATGCCCCTTTATGCTAGGATCCTAGATGATGAGTTTGAAAAATGTTCCCATTTCAATCTTACACTTTGCTAACATGAAAGTGACAACAGCTAAAAATGAAGGAGAAACATGAACACTTTACTCTCCAGGTGTTAAGTCAGCAAAATCTCTTTTCATCAAGCACAATCCTGTGAAGATGTGCATTCTTTGGAGGGGAGGAGGAAAGAATCTCATCCTGCTTTTATTTCTGTTGTTGCTATGGTTACCATCTAACTGAATTTGTATATATTTCACTACAAGATAATGCAAAAAATGTGTTTTACTAAAACAAAATTGAAGTATAATCATATTCCAGTATAAAATATGAAATACAATGAAGTCATAATAATATATAACAAAATTAGAGGTCAGTTTTGAACGTATAAGTAAACAAAGCTTCAATGTAATGTAGAATGTCTTTGAGAATAGTAATTCAAGGCTGTTATGCTGACTAAAGATTTGGGTTTATTTATTCAATGTATCAATTTTTTTTCCGCATCCCCCCCCCCCCACACACACACCTTTTTTTTTACAAAACCACAAAAGTGGTTTTTAGTGCAGGCCAGCACACTGAATGCTCTGCACTGCTCCCAACACTCAGAGTTCCTATGAGTGTCAGGAGCAGCACAGAGCATTCAGCGCGCTGGCCTGCACTAAAAACCACTTCTGCAATTTTGTAAAAGGGGGGATAGTAATATAGCAAATAATGACAGATATAGACTTATACAGCCTGCTAGAATAATTTATAGCTTATTCATTTTTCTATTGGTATTTGATAAAGATGTTATATAGATGTACACTAGTGAACAAAAAGCACAGTTGCTTACTGTAACAGGTGATATCCAGGGACAGCAGGCAGCTATTCTCACATGTGGGTGATGTCATTCACGGAGCCTGGATGCAGACAGCCTCACAAGCAGACTTACTTGTAGAAAACTCAGAAGTTTTGAGTCTGCCGCATCGCACATGCGCGAGTGCCTTCCCGCCCAGCACAGGGTGTGTCTCCTCAGTTCAGATAGCTAGCAGAGAAGCCAACCAGGGGAGGTGGGTGGGTTGTGAGAATATCTGCCTGCTGTCCCTAGATAACATCTGTTACGGTAAGTAACTGTGCTTTATCCCAGGACAAGCTAACCAGGATGGGATGGTGGGAGTGTTGGCAACTTAGGAGAATAAATTTTGTAATACTCTCTGGCCAAAATGGCCATCCCGTCTGGAGAAAACATCCAGACAATAATGAGAAGTGAAAGTATGAACCGAGGACCAAGTGCCAGCTTTGCAAATGTCCTCAATAGGAGTGGATCTGAGGAAAGCTACTGAAGCCGCCATGGCTCCGACTTTGTGGGCTGCGACTCTACTCTGTAGATGCAGTCCAGCCTGAGCAAAGCATAAAAAGATACAAGCAGCCATCCAGTTGGAGACGTTTCGCTTAAAAATCGGATGTCCCAACTTTTTCGGATCGAAGGAGACAAATAGTTGAGGAGCAGATCTGTGTGGTTTGGTGCGCTCTAAGTAGAAGGCAAAAGCACGCTTAAAGTCCAGGGTATGAAGGGCTGATTCTCCCAGATGAGAATGAAGCCTTGGAAAAAACACTGGAAGTACAATAGATTGATCGAGATGAAATTCTGAAACCACTTTAGGTAAGAATTTAGGATGAGTACGAAGGACCACCTTGTCATGATGGAAAACTGTAAAAGGTGGATCAGCAACTAAAGCTTGCAGCTCACTGACTCTTCGAGCAGATGTGAGGGCAATGAGAAACACCACTTTCCAAGTGAGATATTTCATATGAGCCATATCCATTGGTTCAAAAGGAGGCTTCATCAGTTGAGCAAGAACAACATTGAGATCCCAAACCACTGGAGGCGGTTTAAGAGGAGGTTTGACATTGAAAAGTCCTTTCATAAATCTGTAAACCACAGGATGAGCAGAAAGAGGTTTCCCCTCGATAGGCTGATGGAAAGCAGCAATTGCACTAAGATGGACTCGAATGGATGTAGACTTGAGGCCAGAGGAAGATAAGCGCAGAAGATAAGATAATCCAAGACAGAAGACAAGGAGGTATCTCGAGGCTCCTTGTTATGAGAGGTGCACCACGTAGAAAATCTAGTCCATTTTTGGTGGTAGCATTGTCTAGTAGCAGGCTTTCTGGAAGCCTTCAAAACATCCCAAGCATGTTGAGAAAACAGAAGAGGAGTTATGTTGAGAGGTACCAAGCTGTCAGATGTAGAAACTGCAGATTGGGATGAAGAAGAGATCCTTGACTCTGTGTAAGCAGAGATGGAAACACTGGTAGAAAATATGGCTCCCTGCTGCTGAGCTGAAGTAGAAAGGAGAACCAGGGTTGCCTGGACCAAAAAGGAGCTATCAGAATCATGGTGGCATGATCATTCCTGAGCTTGACAAGTCTTGAGAATGAGAGGGAAATGGGAGGGAACGCATACAGGAAAAGATTTGTCCATTCCAGAAGAAAAGCATCTGCCTCGAGGTGATGAGTATATCCTGGAACAGTTTGTGGTTGTGGGGAGACACAAAGAGATCTATTTGAGGAGTTTCCCACTGAGAAAAAATGTGATGAAGAGGCGAGGAATTGTGTGTCCATTCGTGAGGTTGCAGAAGACGACTCAATTTGTCCGCCAGACAGTTTTTCTCTCCTTGAATGTAGACTGCTTTGAGGAAGGTGTTGTGAAGGATTGCCCTGTCTCATACCCTTTGAGCTTCCCGACAGAGGGAGAGATCCTGTTTCTCCCTGCTTGTTGACGTAGTACATGGTGACCTGATTGTCTGTATGAATAAGGACTACCTGGTCATGAAGAAGATGCTAAAAAGCTTTGAGAGCACTGAAGATTGCTCTGAGTTCGAACAGATTGATATGACACTGACGATCCAAGCTTAGGTCGAGGACCTTCTGATGAGGAGACGCACCCAGTGTCCTTGAGTACAAAGACCGTCGAGATGAGCCCCCCAAGCTTAGGCCAAGGAATCTGTTGCGAGGACCTTCTGATGAGGGTGTGTCTGAAACAGTAAACCTCTGGAGAGATTGGAAGAGAGCATCCACCAGTGGAGAGACTGTCTCAACGAAGGAGTGACATTAATGTGTTAAGAAAGTGGGTTGCAAGCCTGTGCCCACTGAGATGCCAGGGTCCACTGAGGAATTCTGAGGTGAAGTCTGGCAAAAGGAGTCACGTGAACAGTTGAGGCCATGTGACCAAGTAATACCATCATGTGTCTCGCTGAGAGGGAAGAAAGGGAAGACACTTTGTGGCAAAGCTTAAGAAGAGCCATCCAGACGTTGCTGAGGAAGGAATGCTCCGAGTTGGATAGTGTCCAGAACAGCTCCGATGAACTGCAGATTCTGAGAGGACTGAAGATGGGATTTGGGAAAGTTAACTTAGATTCACAAGCTTTGTAGGAACTATGTAGTCCGTTGGGTCACTACAATAACCCCCTGAGAGGTTGAATCTTTCATGAGCCAGACGTTCAGGTAGGGGAATACCTGGAGACCCTGGTTCCTTAGAGCTGCTGCAACCACCACTAGGCACTTGGTGAACACTCTCGGAGATGATGCCAGGCCAAAGGGTAGCACTCTGTACTAAAAATGCAGATTCCCCACCTGAAATCTGAGGTACTGACGGGAGGCTGGATGAATGGGAATGTGAGTGTAAGCCTCCTTGAGATCTAGAGAACATAACCAATCGTTCTGATCTAGAAGGGGATATAAGGATGCCAGGGACAACATGCAAAACTTTTCTTTGATTCAGTATGGGCCGCAGATCGCCCGTCTTCTTCGGAACTAGGAAGTAACCCCCTGTTGTGGAGCTTGGCACGGTTTACAAGAACTTAAAATATAGGAAGAGAAGGAAAAAAAAGGTTTACATGAACTTATATATAGAAGAGAAGAGTAAGGGGGGATAGAATTACATTTTAGTGAAAAGCCAGGTTTTCAGTTGCTTGCAGAATAATTGGAGGGAGCCCAGGTTCCGCAGCGGGGTAGTAAGGTCGTTCCAAAGACCTGTGATTCTGAAGAGAAGGGATTTTCCCAGTTTGCCTACATAGCGAATACCGTGTAGAGAGGGGAAGGATAATTTATACCTTTGGACAGGTCTGGTAGAGTCAGGACTCAAGGAGTTATAAGATAGTGGGATTAGGGGAGGAAGGATGCCGTGAAGGATCTTAAAAGCCAGGCAGGAGCATTTAAAATGGATTCTGGAAATCACTGGGAGCCAGTGAAGTTTGGCTAGGAATGGGGAGACATGGTCAGACTTGCGTTTTGCAAAGATCGACTTGGCTGCAGTATTCTGGATTAGCTGGAATCTTTGAAGATTTTTTTTTGATAGGCTTAAGTAGATGGCATTGCAGTAGTCTAATTTGGAGAGGATGATGGATTGGACAAGGACGGCAAAATGTTGTTGGCGAAAATAGGAACTTACTTTCCCTCAGCATGTGGAGGCTGAAAAAGCATGATTTAGCCAAGAGTTGAGGTGGTCATTGAGGGAGAGAGAAGAATCGATAATGATAACTGTCAAGACTCAAGGTGAACAAAGCCATGGGACTGGACAATCTGTACCCAAGAGTGCTCAGAGAGCTATGCGATGTTTTGGCGGAACCGTTAGCCATGCTCTTCAATCTTTCCCTAAGTACGGGGAGAGTCCCCCTGGACTGGAAAACTGCTAATGTTGTTCCACTGCACAAAAAGGGTTGCAGAGCGGAGGCTGCGAATTACAGACCAGTAAGTCTCACATCAATAGCGTGTAAACTCATGGAAACTCTACTTAAAGGGAAATTAGACACGATATTGGATGAGGGGAATCTGAGGGGTCCCCGTCAACATGGATTCACTAGGGGCAGATCATGCCAATCCAATCTTATCAGCTTCTTTGACTGGGTGACAGGAAAGCTAGACTCGGGAGAGTCTCTGGACATAGTGTACTTGGATTTCAGTAAAGGTTTGACAGTGTCCCACACCGTAGACTATTAAACAAGATGAAATCAATGGGGTTAGGTGAGAAACTAACGGCATGGGTCAATGATTGGCTGAGTGGAAGACTTCAGAGGGTGGTGGTCAATGGCACCCTCTCTAAGACATCGGAGGTGACTAGCGGAGTGCCGCAGGGCTCAGTCCTGGGACCATCCCTTTTTAACATATTCATAAGGGACTTGACCCGAGGGCTTCAGGGAAAAGTAGCGCTGTTTGCTGACGACGCCAAACTGTGTAATATAGTAGGTGAAAGCGATCTCACGGATGGTATGGCGCAGGATCTGATCAAGTTGGAAAACTGGTCCTCAACATGGCAGCTGGGCTTCAACGCAAAGAAGTGTAAGGTGATGCATCTCAGCAGCAGAAATCCATGCAGAACATACACCTTGAATGGAGAAACACTAGCTATAACCTCAGAAGAACGGGACTTGGGAGTAATCATCAGTGCAGACATGAAGGCTGCCAAACAAGTAGAGAAGGCCTCATCCAAGGCAAGGCGGATGATGGGATGTATCAATAGAAGCTTCGTCAGCCGTAAACCTGAAGTCATAATGCCACTGTACAGAACCATGGTGAGACCTCATCTGGAGTACTGTGTGCAATTCTGGAGGCCACATTACCGTAAAGATGTACTTCGAGCTGAGTCAGTCCAGCGAATGGCCACTAGGATGGTCTCCGGACTCAATGGTCTCTCATACGAGGAAAGACTGGGCAAGTTACAGCTCTACTGTCTAGAGGAGCGCAGGGAGAGGGGTGACATGATTGAGACATTTAAGTACGTCACAGGTCGTGTCGAGGTGGAAAACGACATATTCTTTCCTAAGGGACCTTCAGTCACAAGGGGGCACCCGCTCAAACTCAGAGGAGGGAGATTTGGTGGTGACACCAGTAAGTATTTCTTTACAGAAAGGGTGGTGGATCACTGGAACAAATTACCGGTGCAGGTGATCAAGGCCACTAGCGTGCTCGACTTTAAGAATAAATGGGACATCCAGTGGGATCTCTACGTGGGTCGAGCAGCACTCTGACTTAATGGGGTGGGACAGTAGAGTGGACAGACTTGATGGGCTATAGCCCTTTTCTGCCGTCATCTTTCTATGTTTCTATGATGCCAAGGACCTTGCTTGAGAACTCAAGCTGCAGTGCAGCGCCTGAGGGTAGTGCGAAGAGGGTGTGCAGGTGTTCTAATTTTGGGCCGAGCCAGGGTAATTTTGTTTTTGATTCATTCAATTTTATCTGTACCGAGAAGGACCAGGAATGGAGTCTCATTATGCAAGCTGTAATGTTCTCGTGGAGGTTGGTGAGGTTCTGGTCTGTCTCAAGGAGGACAAGGATGTCATCAGCGTATGTGTAGATTGTTTCAAGGGGGGATAATTGGAGGAGTTTCAGGGAGGACATATAGATGTTAAAGAGAATAGGGGATAGGGATGATCCCTGAGGGACACCGCAAAATGGTGTCCAAGGAACGGATATGGTGCCATTTGTGTTGACAGTGTAGGAGCGAGAGCGTAGGAAGTTTGAGAACCACTTTAGGACGGTGGATTCAATTCCTATCTCGGAAAGTTGATAAAGTAGTATGTCGTGATGGACAACATCAAAAGCTGCAGAGAGATCGAATTGTAATAGGACAGCAAATTTGTTACGAGAATGTAGTTGTTGCACCTTAGAAATTAAGGAAACTAGGAGGGATTCGGTGCTGAAGCTGGGACTGAAGCCATATTGGTAGGGATGGAGGATGGAGAATCTCTCTAGGTAAGAAGAGAGCTGGGTGGCGACTATGGCCTCTAGCAGTTTAGTTAGGAGAGGGATATTTGCTATGGGGCGGTAGTTAGATGGTAAGGAAGGGTCGAGATCGGCTTTTTTCAAAAGAGTGGACAAGGCAATGTGTCCCATTTCTGTGGAGAACAGGCCCGATAGTAAAGCAGAATTTATAAGCCTGGTAAGGGAGGAGATGGCCTGCGCGGGAATGTTTTCGTAAAGGTAGGAAGGGAAAGGATCCAGGATGCAATTACAGGATTTCAGTTTGAGACAGAGTTTAGAGATCTGGGATTCAGATACAAGTTCAAAGGCAGTCCAGGATCTATCAGCAGGGATAGGGTTGGAGTCGTTGGGAGGCAGAGAATTGTAAGAGACTGCTGGGGGGAAAGAACTCCGTAAGGTAGTAATCTTTTCATTGAAAAATTTAACTAGGTCGTTTGCAGATGGGGGGGGGAAAGGGGAAAGGTGGAGTCGTTTTTTGAGGTTAGGTTACGCCAGATGTTGAACAGTGTACTATTTTGGTTTTTTGATCTGGTGATTTTATCTCCATAGAAATTCTTCCTTGCTTTTTTTAGTACTGTGTTATAGAACTTGATGTTGTCTCTCCAGGATTGTCTGTCTGAAGGGGATTTCGATTTTTTCCATTTACGTTCCAGGGCTCGACATTTCTGCTTTAATTCCCTGTGGTATGGAAGATACCAGGGAGCCTTGCGGGAGTGGGAGATAGGTTTAGTAGACAAAGGGGCAAGAGCCGGTAGGTAGTCCCAGAAAGGGTTACCCAATTATGCCAGTTGGAATCTGGGTCGGCATGTTTAGGAAAAGGGGGGGAGTTGGTTGAGAAATTGGGTCCAGAACAGTTCACTCGTAATTTTTTTGCAGTAGATGATAGAGTTTGTGGGTCGGGGTGGAGTGCCAAGTTGAGACATGAAAATGGGAAGGCAGAAAGAGCCTAGAAGGTGATCAGACCAGGGGACATGTTCCAAGGGAACTTCCTCAATGGCACGGAGACGAAGCAGAGCTTGAGCTTCCTGAAGAAGAAGGGCGGTCTGGGATGGATTGGAAGGATACTCTCTTGGAGGAAGCACTGGTGGAATCAGAGTGAAATGAAGAGACTATCCCTCCCCAATTGACAGCACCCAGAGTTGGATGTAATGGTCTCCCTTCAATGGTAAAAATGAATGAGACGACCTCCTTTGGTAAGAGGGGAGGACAGAGGCAGAACAATGGAGGTTATGCTTTGTTTGAGACAGTCAAAAAAGCTGAGAAGCCTTTGGCGTAACAGAAGGTTGCGGTTTCTGTTGCTTCTGTTGTTATTTCTTGGGGGGTGCTCGAGTGTAAGGAGCTGCCCTTGGAGGATAATGCCTCTGATAGGATGGAAGAGGCTGAGAAGGTTTAGGAGGAGCTGGCTTAGGTTTTGTTCTGACAATGGAAGCAAAGGATTTCTCATGCTCAGACAACTTCTTGGTGGCAGCCTCTATGGATTCATCAAAGAGGTCATTGCTTTCACAAGCAATATTGGCCAGATGATCCTGAATGTTGGGATTCATATCAATGGGGCGAAGCCAGGCAAATCGGTGCATCGTTACTGAGAAAGCAGTGACCCTCGAGGAAAGTTCAAAGGCATCATAAGAGGACTACAGAAGGTGCAACCTGAGTTGCGCCAAGGTAGCAATGACTTGCTGGAACTCTAAAAGCTTGTGTTGACCAAGGTCTTTAGAAAAACCAGGGAGTATATCAATAAAATACTTGAAATAAGTAGTAAAGATAAAATTATAATTTAAAATCCTGGAGGCCATCATTGAATTTTGATAAAGACGAAGGCCAAACTTGTCCATGATCCTGCCTTCTCTGCCAGGAGGTACGGTAGCATAGACCCTGGAAGGATGACTCCTCTTTAAGGACAATTCCACAAGAAGGGACTGATAAGATAGTTGGAAGTTCTCAAAACCCTTGCAATGTACAGTTCTATACCTAGATTCCAACTTGCCTGGAACAGCAGGAATGGCATAAGGAGTCTCCAGGTTTCGTTTAAAAGTCTAAGAAAGAAGTCTGTTCAGAGGAAGTTTGAGAGACGCCGCAGGAGGCCGAGGCATACTCATTTTCTCTAAATACTCCTTAGAATACTTAGAACCATAGTAACATAGTAGATGACGGCAGATAAAGACCCGAATGGTCCATCCAGTCTGCCCAACCTGATTCAATTTAAATTTTTTTAATTTTCTCTTCTTAGCTATTTCTGGGCAAGAATCCAAAGCTTTACCCGGTACTGTGCTTGGGTTCCAACTGCCTAAATCTCTGTTAAGACTTACTCCAGCCCATCTACACCCTCCCAGCCATTGAAGCCCTCCCCAGCCCATCCTCCACCAAACGGCCATGTACAAACACAGACTGTGCAAGTCTGCCCAGTACTGGCCTTAGTTCAATTTTTATTATTTTCTGATTCTAAATCTTCTGTGTTCATCCCACGCTTCTTTGAACTCAGTCACAGTTTTACTCTCCACCACCTCTCTTGGGAGCGCATTCCAGGCATCCACTACCCTCTCCGTAAAGTAGAGTTTCCTAACATTGCCCCTGAATCTACCACCCCTCAACCTCAAATTATGTCCTCTGGTTTTACCATTTTCCTTTCTCTGGAAAAGATTTTGTTCTACGTTAATAGCCTTCAAGTATTTGAACGTCTGAATCATATCTCCCATGTCTCTCCTTTCCTCTAGGGTATACATATTCAGGGCTTCCAGTCTCTCCTCATACGTCTTCTGGTGCAAGCCTCCTATCATTTTTGTCACCCTCCTCTGGACCGCCTCAAGTCTTCTTACGTCTTTCGCCAGATACGGTCTCCAAAACTGAACACAATACTCCAAGTGGGGCCTCACCAATGACCTGTACAGGGGCATCAACACCTTCTTCCTTCTACTGACTACGCCTCTCTTTATACAGCCCAGAATCCTTCTGGCAGCAGCCACTGCCTTGTCACACTGTTTTTTCGCCTTTAGATCTTCGGACACTATCACCCCAAGGTCCCTCTCCCCGTCCGTGCATATCAGCTTCTCTCCTCCCAGCATATACGGTTCCTTCCTATTATTAATCCCCAAATGCATTACTCTGCATTTCTTTGCATTGAATTTTAGTTGCCAGGCATTAGACCATTCCTCTAACTTTTGCAGATCCTTTTTCATATTTTCCACTCCCTCTTCGGTGTCTACTCTGTTACAAATCTTGGTATCATCTGCAAAAAGGCACACTTTTCCTTCTAACCCTTCAGCAATGTCACTTACATACATATTGAACAGGATTGGCCCTAGCACCGAACCCTGAGGGACTTCACTACTCACCTTTCCTTCCTTCGAGCAACTTCCATTAACCACCACCCTCTAGCGTCTGTCCGACAGCCAGTTTCTGACCCAGTTCACCACTTTGGGTCCTAACTTCAGGCCTTCAAGTTTGTTCAACAGCCTCCTATGAGGAACTGTATCAAAGTCTTTGCTGAAATCCAAGTAAATTACATCTAGCATATGTCCTCGATCCAGCTCTCTGGCCACCCAATCAAAAATTTAAGATCCAGGTCCTCAGCCATTTGATGAAGGAAGGATGAAAAGGACAATTGATCCACCAAAGCATGGCCTCAAGAGGGACTTGACCTCGAAGAGCCTCGAGTGGAAAACGAAGGTGAGGCCTCTCTGGAGTATTGATATCCCAGCAAATAAACAGACTGGGGCGAGGCACTGGAATCAGCTGAGCCCTCAGGTTCTGCTACTGGGGTCCTGTCTCGAGAAGTTGGAGGCCTCAAAGACCTGGAAGGCATGGACAAGGAAGGTTTCTCTCTAGAGGAGGATCTGCACCTCGATGAGGGTCTCGACCGGCGGTGAGAGTGCTGCCAGGAAGCAAGTCTCGTACGAGGTCAAGGAGACCGCCCTATGCCTCAAAACGAGCAATGACTGAAATGAGGATATATGGCTAGAAACTGTAGATCGAAGTCCCATAGACTCTGTGTTTTGAATCGAGGAATCTCGAAGCACTCCCAAAGACTCGGCTCCTTGTATGGAGTGTGAAGATTCCAGACCAGACACTCGCAAAGACTCGGCTCCTTGCATAGTGTGAAGATTCCAGACCAGACACTCGCAAAGACTCGGCTCCTTGCATAGTGTGAAGATTCCAGACCAGACACTCGCAAAGACTCGGCTCCTTGCATAGTGTGAAGATTCCAGACCAGACACTCGCAAAGACTCGGCTCCTTGCATAGTGTGAAGATTCCAGACCAGACACTCGCAAAGACTCGGCTCCTTGCATAGTGTGAAGATTCCAGACCAGACACTCGCAAAGACTCAACTCCTTGCATAGTGTGAAGATTCCAGACCAGACACTCGCAAAGACTCAATTCCTTGCATAGTGTGAAGATTCCAGACCAGACACTCGCAAAGACTCAACTTCTTGCATAGTGTGAAGATTCCAGACCAGACACTCGCAAAGACTCAACTCCTTGCATAGTGTGAAGATTCCAGACCAGACACTCGCAAAGACTCAACTCCTTGCATAGTGTGAAGATTTTAGACCAGACACTCGCAAAGACTCAACTCCTTGCATAGTGTGAAGATTCCAGACCAGACACTCGCAAAGACTCAACTCCTTGCATAGTGTGAAGATTTTAGACCAGACACTCGCAAAGACTTGACTCCTTGCATAGTGTGAAGATTCCAGACCATACACTCGCAAAGACTTAACTCCTTGCATAGTGTGAAGATTCCAGACCAGACACTTGCAAAGACTTGACTCCTTGCATAGTGTGAAGATTCCAGACCAGACACTTGCAAAGACTTGACTCCTTGCATAGTGTGAAGATTCCAGACCAGACACTTGCAAAGACTTGACTCCTTGCATAGTGTGAAGATTCCAGACCAGACACTTGCAAAGACTTGACTCCTTGCATAGTGTGAAGATTCCAGACCAGACACTTGCAAAGACTTGACTCCTTGCATAGTGTGAAGATTCCAGACCAGACACTTGCAAAGACTTGACTCCTTGCATAGTGTGAAGATTCCAGACCAGACACTTGCAAAGACTTGACTCCTTGCATAGTGTGAAGATTCCAGACCAGACACTTGCAAAGACTTGACTCCTTGCATAGTGTGAAGATTCCAGACCAGACACTTGCAAAGACTTGACTCCTTGCATAGAGTATGTAGATTCAGCATAGGCACAAGCAAGGACTTGACCTCTTGTGAGCCTGCTGAGTGCCCAGGCTGGACTGCAGGAAGCAGAGTCGAGGCAGGACTATATTTGGTCAGTAACTGAACAAATTCCCGCTCTAAAATGGTCTGGATAGTAGCCTGAAATTGTGGATCCGAGTCTGAAACTAGACCACTTGTTGAGGCTAAAGGCCCAAGGTCGAAGATGAAGAATGCTTCAACTTGGAAGAATGATGTCTGCTGAGGTATCTGATCTGAGGGAAGCTCAGGAGAAGACTTGGCAGATTTATTCGAGGTCAAGGACGTTCCAAACGAGGAAGATCTGATGAGAGTCGAGGTCGAAGTCGTGGAGGCAGGAGGACACCCCGTAGCAGGCCTTACCAAATCGGAGGTAGAGGGTGCAGCAGAGGTTTCCATACCGAAAATCTTTTCCACTTGAACTTGACAACGTTTTGAAGGCTCGAGGTTGAAGAATAGCACAGCGAACGTACGACTCCGGGCAATGGTCAGGCCCCAAACACTAAAGACACCAATGGTGTAGGTCAGTGAGGGAGATTGCACACTGGCACTGGCTACACTTCTTGAAGCCTGTGACCGGCCGGGACATAGAAGGAAAGATAGCCGCCGCAAAGTCAAAGCCTGCAGGCTGAGGGCATGCGACAGGCCCAGCCAGTCACACGACAAAAAAATTATTATTATTTTTTTTTTTTAACAAACACCGAAAGAAAAGCACAGCGACATGGTAAGAAGTAAAATAAAACACAAGCCTCAGTTAGAAAAGGCACGAAGCGAACTAAGTTCAGCGCAGAGCGTCAAACACGGATTTCTTGGCTCCGCGGAAAACTGAGAACTGAGGAGACGCACCCTGTGCTGGGCAGGAAGGTACTCACGCATGTACGGTGCGGCAGACTCAAAAATTTTGAGTTTTCTACAAGCAAGTCTGCTTACGAAGCTGTCTGATTCCAGGCTCCGTGGATGACATCACCCACATGTGAGAATAGGCTGCCTGCTTGTCCTGGGATAAAACTCCTTTCCCATATAGTTCAACTTGAAAATACAACTAATGAAATCAACAGTGGTAGTTAAGTTGAGAGGTTCCAAGCTGTCAGGTGTAGAGACTGTAGGTTGGGATGGAGTAGGGACCCCTGACTCTGCTTAAGCAGAGAGGGAAAAACTGGTAAAAGTAGTGGTTCCCTGCCGCTGAGTTAGTGCCTGGGCCACCAAGGAGCTATCAGAATCATGGTGACATGTTCCTGTTTGAGTTTGACAAGTGTCTTGAGAATGAGAGGGAATGGAGGGAATGCATAGAGAACTGATTCGCCCATTCCAGTAGAAAAGCATCTGCCTCCAGTCGGTGAGGAGAGTATATCCTGGAGCAGAACTGAGGCAGTTTATTGTTGGGGGAGATGCGAAGAGATCTATCCGAGGAGTCCCCCACTGAAAAAAAAATGTGATGAAGTGGCGAGAAATTGAGTGTCCCTTCGTGAGGTTGGAGAAAACAACTCAATTTGTCCACCAGACAGTTTTTCTCTCCTTGAATGTAGACAGCTTTGAGGAAAGTGTTGTGAAGGATTGCCCAATTCCACACCTGGAGAGCTTCCTGACAAAGAGGGAGAGATCCTGTTTCTCCCTGCTTGTTGACATAGTACATGGCGACTTGATTGCCTGTCCGAATGAAGACTACCTGGTCATGAAGAATACGCTGAAAAGCTTTGAGAGCATTGAAGATCACTCTGAGTTCCAACAGATTGATGTGACACTGGCAATCTGTGTTGGACCAATGGCATCGAGTACAGAGACCATCAAGATGAGCTCCCCAAGCATAGGTCGAAGAATCTGTCGTGAGGACTTTCTGATAAGGAGGGGTTTGAAACAGTAAACCTCTGAAGAGAGTGGAAGAGCGCATCCACCAGTGGAGAGATTGTCTCAACGAAGGAGTCATTCTGATGTGTTCAGAGAGTCTGTCGCAAGCCTGCGCCCACTGAGATCCTGGGTCCACTGAGGAATTCTGAGGTGAAGTCTGGCAAAAGGAGTCACATGAACAGTTAAAGCCATGTGACTCAAGAGAACCATCATGTGTCTTGCTGAAATTGTAGTCATGGAAGACACTTTGTGGCAGAGATGAATGAAAGCCTCCTGACATTGTTGAGGAAGGAATGCTCTGAGCCGGACAGTGTCTAGAACAGCTCCGATGAACTGCAAAATTTGAGAGGGCTGTAGCTGGGATTTTGAATCCAAAACTTTGTAGGAACCACATGGTCCGTTGGGTCGCTAAAATAACCCCTTGAGATGTTGAATCCTTGATGAATCAATCGTCCAGGTAGGGGAACACCTGAAGGCCATGGTTCCACAGAGCTGCTGCCACTCCCACAAAGCACTTGGTAAACACTCTTGGTATAGATAGAGGATTACTGCACAGGTCCTGGACCTGTTAGGCCGCCGTGTGAGCGGACTGCTGGGCACGATGGACCTCAGGTCTGACCCAGCGGAGGCATTGCTTATGTTCTTAGATGAAGCCAGGTCAAAAAGTAGCACTCTGTACTGAAAATGCAGATTCCCCACCCGAATCTGAGGAATTGTCAAGAGGCTGAATGAATGGGAATGCGAGTGTAAGCCTCTTTGAGATCTAGAGAACATAACCAATTGTTCTGATCTAGAAGTGGGTATAGAGATATCAGAGACAGCATCCGAAATTTCTCTCTGACAAGAAATTTGTTGAGGTCTCTGAGGTCCAAAATAGGTCACAGATCGCCTGTCTTCTTCGGAACTAGGAAGTAATGGGAGTATGCTCAGCTGTTCCAGTGGAACCTCCTCGATGGCACGGAAACAAAGCAGAGCTTGAGCTTCCTGAAGAAGGGCGGTCTGGGATGGATTGGAAGGATACTCTCTTGGAGGCAGATCTGTCGGAACCCTGGATGAAATGAAGAGAGTATCCTTTCCTGATGATGGACAGTACCCAGAGATCTGATGTAATTATCTCCCAGCGGTGGTAAAAATGACGGAGGCGACCTCCAATGGGAAGGGGAGAGGACAAACAAAAAGATGGAGATTATGCTCTGTATTAAATGGTCAAAAGGGCTGAGAAGTCTTATGCGCAGCAGAAGTCTGAGGTTTCTGTTGCCTCTGCTGCTGTTGTAGTTGTTTTTTAGGAGGTGCTCTTGTATAAAGAGCTTCTCTGTGTGGAAAACGCCTCTGATAAGATGGAACAGGTCTGAAGCCTTTAGAAGTAGAAGGCTTAAGCTTAGGACGAATGATGGAAGCAAACAATTTTTCATGTTCAATCGTTTAGTAGCTTCCTCGATTGAGTCATCAAACAATTCATTTCCTTGACAAGGAATGTTGGCCAGACGATCTTAAAGATTAGGGCCCATGTCTATAGTACGGAGCCAGGCAAGCCTGCGCATCGCTACTGAAAAGGCAGTGACCCTCGAGGAAAGTTTAAATGCATCATAGGAAGATTGAAGAAGATGCATGCGGAGTTGAGTCAGAGTGGTGATCTTCTGCTGAAAACCTGGAAGACAATGTTCAGGAATATATTTGATATATTCATGCAGTGTGTCAACCAAATGCTTGAAATAAGAAATAAAAACAAAGTTGTAATTCAAAACTCTAGTTGCCATGAGAGAATTTTGATACAACCGGCGACCAAATTTGTCCATGGTCTTGCCCTCTCTTCCAGGAGGAACAGTGGCATAAACTTTGGCAGGATTTGTCTTTTTCAGAGAAGACTCCACAAGAAGGGACTGATGGAATAACTGAGATTTCTCAAAGCCCTTGCAGTGGACCGTCCTGTAACGAGACTCCAGCTTTCCTGGAACAGCAGGAATGGAATAAAGTTTCTCTTGAAGGTTTGATAAAGAAGTCTATTAAAGGGTAATTTGAGAGACTCCGCAGGACGACGAGACATATCCATTTCTTTTAAATACTCCTGAGAATATTTAGAATCAGAATCCAGAGTAATATTGAGTTCCTTACTCATTTGACGTAGGAAAGAAGGAAAAGATATCTGCTCCAAGGATGGTTGATGAGGAGAAGAAGGTGACCTCAAGATGCCTCGTATGGCAGAGAACGAGGGTGAAGCTTCTCTGGAGTACTGATACCTGAGGCCTGAATATGCAGGTATAGACGACTCACTGAAAGAGTAGATAGAATCCCTCATAGGAGAAGAAGCAGCGGTAACTGGAGGTGGTGTCCTCGACTTCAGAGTTGAAGGCCTCGAAGAGTCTCGAGGCCTGGAGATAATATTTTGAACGTTTTTCTTTAATCAAATTTTTATAATTTTTCAACTTGTGTCTCCAATGTCTTATCTTCTTCTTTGTTTGATTTTAGCCAAATCCTTTCCAATTTTCTTAATTCTTGTTTAACGGCTAATAATTCAGTATCAAACCATTCATTAACAGGCCTCCCCTTCTTTTTATATGTTTTGAATGGAGCTATTTGATCTAAGACTTCCTTACTAAATTTTTCCCATCTCATAGGAAAATATTGATCCTCCTCAATTTTAGGGTGTAGTTCATAATGTGCCCAAAATTCTGTTGGATTTATAATTCCTCTACTAGTAATGAATTTTGTCCTTATATTTTTCATTTTTAAGAAAGGTTGCTTCTTTTGCCAACATATTTCAAAATTGTAAATATAATGATCTGACCGTATGCATTTCTCCCATACCCCTTGTATATACTGAATCTTTGGGCCAAATAATTATTTTATTGAGAAAGTAGCTAAATCTAATTGGTGGCCCTTATAATGTGTTTTTTCTTTATCTGGTATCATAAACCCTAAGGTGGTTAAAAAAGAGAATATATCAGCCACTTCTGTATTTCCCACTTGTTCTAGGTGAATGTTTATATCTCCCATTAAAAGATTATATGATCCTGTCAGAGTATTAGTGGTAAGAAATTCAAAAAATTCTTCTTTGGCACTTGGCCATCGTTTCGTAGAAATATAGAATACGGTTACAATTAATGGGTCTTCCAAATTTTACAAGTTAGGATTTCAAGATCCTCTGTAGATTTAGAATCTACCCTATTAAAATCAAAAGACCCTTTTAAAATTATCGCAAAGCCTCCCCCTTTTTCCAACTCCTAGACAGTGGGAGGATTTTATATCCCTGCAGAAGGATTTCATTCATGATGGCATCTGTATCCGAGATCATCCATGTTTCTGTTAAAAATAGGAAGTCTGGATTCGTTTCCTCAAGCCAATCTCTTAAAATCTGTGATTTATTTCTCACAGATCGAGTGTTCAATAATATCCCTTGAAATTAGCAAAATTCGGTGTAGCTGGTAAATTAGTATATTCCAGCTTTTCTAATATTCTGTTTCTAGTCTTATTGCCGCGAGGTTTAAAGGATTCACGAGTAGAAGTCGCTACAGGGATTTGTAACGGGCCTAGTTCTTGACAATCATATAAAACTTGATGTGACCCAATTGGTTTGATCATCTTAGCTGGCCGATACCAGGTAAGGTAGACAGAAATAGGTTCAGAGCGGATCTCATCATTACACCAACTCCTATAACATATCAAATAAAATACCCCCCATAATCAATTGGTATTTGTTAAGAAATGCCATTTTACTAAAATAACGTTTCCAAAGTACCAAATTCTAAAAAGTTCTATCAAAATTCTATCAACTACTAGTTAGACTTCTAAGTTATCTTACAAAAAGCAGGATATAATTATCAATAGTCCTCTGTCCTTCACTTCACAGAGAAAGCTCACATACCCCAAAACAGCTTACCACTCTGAGACAATTGAAGCCTCTCTGGAATATTGGTACCGAAGATCTGAATCCATAGGCAAAGATGAAGATGAAAGTCCCCTCCTGGAATGAGTAGGAGAAACAGAACGTTTTCTTTTTGAGGAACAAGCTGGTGAAGAAAACCTCGCAGGAGAAGAACTCGACTGGTGAAAATCTTGTGGCTGCCGGATGTGAGGTTCCACAGTAGATTTCCTCGACAAGGGAGTTGGTGGTCTTAAAGATTCTCGATGCCTCGATAAATGAGGTCTGTCTCGAGAAGAAGAGCTGGGTCTCGATGAATGTCTCGACAGATGGTGTGGGGATGAACTGTGCCTCGAATCATGAGTCATTGATCGAGTCGAATCCTGCCTCGATGAGGAATGTTGAGGTGTCCTCGCCCTGTGCCTCGAAGAAGGCAATGCCTTATCTTGTGAGGTAGGACTGGAAGTTGAAGATCGAAGTGGAGACACTTGAAAGGACTCAGCTCCTTGTATAGTGTTCAGATTGACCTCGAGGCACTCTCAAGGACTCAACTCCTTGTAATACTGTTGAGTGCTCAGGCTGGACTGCAGGAAGCAGGGTCGAGGCAGAAATCAATTTAGCAAGCATGCTACCAAACTTCTGATGCAGAATAGTTTCCAACATATTCTGCAAAGCCGGCACCGAGACCACTGGAGCTGGTACAAGTGGTGTGGCTATAGAATCCGAGGAAGACGACCTCGAAGAAGAGTGCTTCCTTGATTTTGAGACATGCTTCTTTGGAAATCTCGAAGCAATAAGGTCTGACTAAGGTTGCTATTGGAATGACCTGTGACTCCTGAAAGACTGGCCTAGCTAACTGACCTGATGGAGACACTGAGGATAATGGCCCCTCTGGAGATGATTTTGCAGATTTCCCCGAGGATGAGTACTTCCTCATCGAGGAAGGCTTTAGCAAGGTTGAGAGCGAAGCTTTAAGCCCTGCAGAAGACTTTGACGGAGTCAAGGTCGAGGTCGAAATCGGGGTTGAGGGTTTGGCTAGAGGAAGATCCATGACCCCCAAATTTTTTCAATTTGAATGCGATGTCGTTTAAGGGCCTGATTTTGAAGTGTAGCACAGTGGGCGCACGACTCCGGACGATGATCAGGTCCTAAACACACCACTTATGTGGGTCAGTGATAGAGATCACGCATTGACACCGGCTACACTTCTTGAACCCTGTGACCGGCCGGGACATGGAATGAAAAATGGTTGCGGCCAAATCGAAGCCCGCGGGCTGAGGCCGCGGAATAGGCCCTGATGTGACATGACAAAAAAAAAAAAAATTCCACTCGTACACAACGACCCTGTAAGAAAGAAGAAATATACAAGCCGCAGTGTAGAGATGGCATGAGTTTAGAACTAACTTTCATGCAGAGCCTTGAAACGAGGGCTTCTCAGCTCCGCGGAAAACTTAGAACTGAGGAGACGGGCGGGAAGGCACTCGCGCATACGCGGTGCGGCAGTTGCAAATTTTCTTAAAGTTCTTCAAGCAAGTCTGCTTGTGAAGCTGTCCACATGTTGAGAATATGCTGCCTGCTTCTCCTGGGATAACTACAAGTCCCAGAATGCCGCAATTGGGGAAGAATAAAGACCAGGGCTGCAACAGCTATCACAACCAGCCCAGGTGAAAGAGGTCTCAATCAACTGAGGAAAGGCCAGAATGCTGCTGACATGAGGCATGAGAGCACAGCTGTAATTAGACCTAATCAGGGCAGAGTAGGAGGAAAAGGGGTGGCTTCTAAGCAGCATACACACACACCATCTCCCAAAGCAACTCTGACTGCTATGGAAAAGAGTTTCTCCAGCTCAAAGCAGCAAACTCTCAGGACTCCCAAGTAAAAGCCTTTAAAGCAGAACCTATCAGTTATACTGTGGACATTGATATGGAGCAATTTAATATGGATGAGGAACTAAATGCCTGTGAAATGGAATCAGAAGAGAGAGTTGAGTTAGCCAATGATGAGGGCATGGAGCTCAGCTAGGAGTCCTCATGTGGAAAAAAATGTGTTTGCTGAGACTAAGAAGGAGAGCTTAATTCTAAAAGCGTTATTCCCTGCAATTGTAGTGCTGAAGGGTAACATTGCAGGAAGGGGTTTTGGAGCAAGACAGTAAAAACTATTAATGGCCTTCTAAGGACCCAGAGACCATTGCCTCTGGTACTTTATTATTTTTTTTCCTCTACTGTGAAGAAGTGGTGTGACAAGACAAAGGTATCATGGGGGGGGGGGGTTGGAGTGAATCTCATGTCTTGGAGATGTTATATCTGTGTTTTCCCCCAAGGAATTGCCATAGAGAACTGACTGATAAACTTGTGCTAAAAGCAACCTGTAGTTTTTTTCCTTTGGTGACTTACCTGGTTTTTTAATTAAAGATCTCAGTATATATACTTTGGAAGAAAGGTGGGTGAGGTGAAACATGAGAGAGACATTTAAATACCTCTGTGGCTTAAATGCACGGGAGTTGAAACTATTTCATATTGAAAGGAAGCTCTAGAACACATTACTCTGATAAAGTGAGGTGAAGAATAAATCCATAAACAAAAAGGTAATGCTGTCTTTGCCTTGTTAAAACAACTCACAGACAAGTTGAAGGCTGCAGCAGAAACTCAATAAGCAGTCAAAGCTAAAGGTGCAAAAAAAAAATCTAATTTGGAACCAAAATAAGATCTGACAGAAATCAATATGATAAAGAACAATTCCAGGCAGAATTCCACCAGCCAACAGAAAGAAAATAAGCTCAACAAACCATAAGTTTAATATATTAGCAAACAGGTTTAATTAAGTATTCATTGGTTGGCCCAATTGTCCAGCAACAGTTATGCAAACTGGATAAAGATCAAGGTTAGGTTCCTATACCTTAATCACAATGAAAGGATCATGGATCTTGGCCCTGGTTCAAGTTAAGCTGAAAGTATAAAATGAGCAGAAGGAAACTGCTAGATAAGAAAAAAAAATTGTTTAAAAAAGGTCATTAAAGTGAGAGGCTGATATTCAGACTAGTTTAATGCAGGAGTAGCTCCTGCCTGGTTAAAATCACAGTGAATGAGGAATCCCTAAATTTTCAGCAGCAATTAATAGCACAGTGCTGCTGAAAATGTGGCATGGCCACCAAAGCACTCACCAGTTAGTGCTGGAGTGGTCCAAGGCAGAGTTGGGGAGGAGCTAGGAGTTATGTGAGCGCCAATGATATTCAGTGCTAGATTCATATAGCTAGCCAGGCCTAGACTTTGCCCACACCACACCTCTAACATGCCTCCTTGAAATTTAGACAAACTATAAGTAGAGTCTTGGTTAACTGGCACTGTCCAAAAAAATTGCCAGTGAAAACAAAAAAAATGACCCCCAAAGCTGTCCTGAGCCACAACCCCCCCTCCCTCCCTCAAGCCCCAAAGAACTACAAGCGGTGGCAATCCCGAGACGCAAACCCCACCTCCCTCCCTTAAGCATCAGCGCAACCAGTGTCTTAAGCCGCAAAGCCCCACTCCCTCCCACCCCAAAGCACCAGCAGTCCTGAGCCGCAAAGCCCTCTTCCCTCCCTCAAGCCCCTTAGTGGTAGAAGCAGGCGGTGGTCCTGAGCCGCGAACCCCCTCGCTCCCTTCCTTACCCGAGCATAGCCGGTCAGCAGGAGGCAGCCTCAAAACAGGCTACCCCTCTTCTAAAGTCATTTAATTGGCTTCTCATCCGTTTCCGAATACAATTCAAACTCCTCTTACTAACCTACAAATGCACTCACTCAGCTGCCCCTCACTATCTCTCTTCACTTATCTCCCCCTATGCTCCCCCCCCACCTGTGAGCTCTACTCACCTGGTAAGTCCCTCCTATCTGTGCCCTTCTCTTTAACTGCCAACTCCAGACTCCGTCCCTTCTGCCTTGCTGCACCATATGCTTGGAACAAGCTGCCCGAATCCCTACGACAGGCAGTGTTCAAGGCCCAGTTAAAAGCCCACCTTTTTGAGAGTGCTTTTGACTCCTCTCAGCTTGGGCTCTGCATCTCCACCCCTATAAGTCATGCCTGTCTGGCTAAGTTAGATTGTAAGCTCTTCTGAGCAGGGGCCATCTATAAATGTCAAAATGTACAGTGCTGCATATAACATAACATAAGAATTTATTTCTAAACCGCAATTACCTTAACGTTCAATGTGGTTAACAAAAGATTAACTAGAAAACATAATTCAAAATGATGGATACATTACTATTAAGAACCAAGAAACTTAGAGAACAAGAAAGTCTTGAATTGTTTCCTATAGTGAAGATAAGAAATAAATGAGGATAAGAGCTGCTTAAAATTTTTATCCCAAAATGCAATCTGAAAAGTGCTATATAAGTAATAAGTAGGAGTAGTAATATTCTATCCCCCTCTTTTACAAAGCCACACAGCAAAAGCCGCAAAGCCCTTTAAATCCCTCTGGGCTTTGGGGCAGTTACCACAGAGGCAGCTGCTAGTGTGACTTTGTAAAAGGGGGGGGGGGGATATTTGTAATAAGCTTATTTCTATATTATATACAGTAACTTTTCTGCACCATCTGGCTATTGTCTCATTATTTTACTTCACACTGCCTCTGAGGCCTGAACTCAGGAGGACCCAAAAAAACTAGGAAAACACAAAAGATTACAGGCAAAAAACACAAGAGTACAGATATCATTGGAAGGTATTCCTATTTCCTCCTTACTCACTATTGGGCAACCAATTACCAATTATTCTATGGGGAAGTCCCTGTTGTCCAGATCTCACTGAGTCAGCACCAACCACTTTACAGTCCAACTGAGGGCTTCTCCCAGCTAGCCCTTCACCTTTGGAGATGAGGTCCTAGTGCATAGTCCTTCAACTTGAAATGTTTGTTCTGTATCCAGCATTAAGGCATTACATTCTGGGCTCTGAAGATATTCAGGCTACAAGGGGGACTGCACAATTCAGGGCTGAGTGATATTTCAATGCTCGGCTCAGCAGGTGCTACTGAGGTGTTACAGCTGCTCACCAACTCATCAGGTTCTGCAAATCACCAAAGAAAACCATCCAAAGTTGTCTGCATCAGAGGGGAAGTCTCCATGGGTTCTAGAGGATAGGCCTGGGTCTTGCCTTTTCCTTTCCCCCATGCTAATAGAGCAAAAAAAAAAAAAAAGAGAAATTCATAACACTAAGGGCCCCTTTTCTAAAGCCACAGTAGTGAGTACTGATGTGGCAAATGATGCAGTTATAGAAATTGAATAGGCTGCATCACATTTGCCACATGGGGATCACTACTGCAGCTTTGTAAAAGGCATCCTAAGAGCACTGTCTTCATCATGTTAGCAGCTTGTTACCCCATTCCCAGTAAATGGGGTTTATTATTCAAGTTTTAATTATAACTCACGCAGAGCTGTTAGATATACCTAGTAATAAATTTTGGAAATAAATAAATACAAATCAGAAGGGTTTCATATCAAAGCTTCAACCTACATGATATAGTTTTGCAATCATAAAATATAAAAAATGACAAATAGACTTGACACCTTTTAGAAGAATTGAGGCATATGCTTTTAAAGACAAAAGCCCACCTGCGCAGTACCTCGGCCCACTTTCTCTTGGATTTGCCAGAGGCTTTTGGCCATTTGCCTAGGGGAAATCAGGCTCTGTGCAGGAAGATGAATTTACTGGCCAGGAAATGTATTCTTTCAATGCTGGACGGTCCCTGACCCTCCGGCGTTTTGGCATTGGCGGAACCAGTTGCATCAGTTGGCCATCTGAGAGGCGCGAGATGCAGGAGGGACAAGGAAACAAAAGATGTTGTTCTTAAATGTTTGAGAGCCATATCTGCAAGCCTTGCATCCAAAGGGCCGCAGTGCGGTCTTAAGATGGGTGTCCTAATCTGGGCGCTTGGATAGTCGGGCTGGGAGAGTACCGGCGAGTACTAATGGGGCAGTGGAGAGTACCACTGGGGAGGGGGGAGGGGAGAGGGGGAATTAGGGAGGGGGGAGTGGTTTGGAAAGGTTCTGGAGCTTAAACACGGACAGGGTAAGGGGGTTTCGGTGGGGGGAGGGGTTGGTGTGGCATTTTCAGGGCTCATAAGAGTCCAGGGCCTCGGAGTGTCTTTCTGCTCTTCTTACTCTCGCTCGCCTAAGTAGAGTGGGTTGGGGGGGAGTTTGGTTGATGTTCCTTTTCTTTTGTCCATGCTTGTTATACTATTATATATGATGCGTATTTGTTTGTACTGAGCACTTTGGGGTGCCTTGGCATTGTATTTGTTGTTTGCATCAATAAAAATTGTTTGAACCTAAAGACAAAAGCCCATTTTATTAAGTGGACACTTGTCTTCGAAAAAGCATGCTTCAATAAAGCAGTTTGTCTATGAGGTGCCACCAGTCCTATAAATTAATATGGCTTTGGCCAAAAGCTTTATCAGTGTTCTCACTGGGACCTTTTGAATGGGTGTGCCATCTTTTACTGGCCATCAGACTATCAGAAAATTTTATAGGACCAGGCTAGTAAAAAGTTCTATGATCCCCAAGATGTTTCCAGCACTCTGCAAGAGTAGATATAGGATGTATTTAGGGTAAAATAAAATCAATATCAACAGGTCAGTAATCAGGGGATGAAAGGAGGGGTTGGGATCAGCCATCTACTGAAAGAAGTTTATTTATTATGGATTTATTTTACCACCTTTTTTAAGGAATTCATTCAAAGTAGTATAAGAAAAAAGAAGTCAAACAGGCAATAGACAATTAAAGCAGTGGAAATATGCAAATAGCAATACAAGGTATGGCATAGTATGGTACATAACAATGTCAACACAATGTACAAAGATCTGCTACTGCAGCTTTGTAAAAAGGGCCATTAGATCAGGGGTGTCAAAGTCCCTCCTCGAGGGCCACAATCCAGTCAGGTTTTCAGGATTTCTCCAATGAATATGCATGAGATCTATTAGCATACAATGAAAGCAGTGCACGCAAATAGATCTCATGCATGTTCATTAAGGAAATCCTGAAAATCCGACTGGATTGCAGCCCTCGAGGAGGGACTTCGACACCCCTGCCATAGATAGATAACATAAAGGGCTCCTTTTACAAAGGCGCGCGCTAGGGCCTTAACGCTTGGAATAGCGTGAGCTAAAATGCCGCATGCACTAGCCGCTACCGCCTCCTTTTGGCAGGCGGTAGATTTTTGCACTAGCGCACATTAATCCAGTGCATGCAGTAAAATCCGTAGCGCACCTTTGTAAAAGGAGCCCAAAGTAACAGGATGTTAGAAAACAAGGGGACTAATTTAAAGAAAGTTGCACATGAAGTCAGAAAGGTGCTTGAATATTATCTCAGCTAGATTAGGAGTGGATAAGAATGGATGTGGGAGTGTGTGTGTAGCGACTTGTCCTTAATATATCAACTAAAGAGCTTAACAGCTAGGTACAATCTTAAATATTTATACAACATAATATCCCAGGAGGTAGCTGTTATGTCTTCTACTAAAGCAAATGATCTGAACCTAATATACACTGACACACACACACACAAAACACATTTCTGTTGAGTTACTATGTCCATTTTGCAAACTAGACAAACAGCTTTGTGAATAAGTTTTATTGCAGCGTGTGCTACCGGAATTAGAGCATGCCAAGTGCCACATAGGTATAAAATAGAACATGCAACATTTAACATGCATGCTGCTGTAGTGAAAGGGCCCCTTTGTTTGAAATGGTTTATATAAAAATATGAAATGATATATATAAACTATTACTGTTATCATATCGTAATTTTCGCTGGTTGGTTTTTTTTTTTGGTTTTTTTTAATTGCACGGCCTTCTCCTAACAGACCCACTTGGAAATTTCTTCCAATCTGTATACTCTCGCTCAGCAATTTGTATATCTATAATTTTGCTTCCTTAAAGTTTCTGCACTCTGTATTTCCTCTATCTGCACATTGTAACTTGCTGAATGTCCAGCTCTCTTGATTGTAAACCGCCTAGAAGTCGCAAGATTGTGGCGGTATAGAAGAATAAAGTTATTATTATTATTATTATTAGAAAATAAAAGTTACAAAACCCAAATCTTTGAAGAGGAAATAGATTGAATTAAATATAACTTTTTAAACCCATAAAATCTAGAATATTTTGTTGTTTTAAATTTCCTCCAATTTCTAATGTTTTTCAATTTTGTCATTGTACTACATCTTGGGAAGCTTTTTTTTTTTAAAATCTTTATTTTATATATTTTCTCTACAGCTTCCTCCTGCTTATGGGACAAATTTTCTGAATTAATAAAATGAAAGCTTTTGTATTATTACTGATTTAATACCTACATATTTCTTGAGGCTCAAAACGTTATAAAGACAGGACAAAAGAGAAGAGAGAATAGGAGCTATTGCTATTTTCTTCTACTGCCTTTCTCAAGACAATCCAAAGCGGTTTAGGATAAAGTATTATACAATAGTAATAAGTACAATAAAAATTTCATCATAACCAAGGTTATCTCAATATCCATACTCAAAGCAGGAATGAGAAAAAAAAACCTTATAGTACGATGCTGACCACCATCAAGTTCCAGCTTACAGTTAGAAATTAATGGATGCATCCAATAGCTCTCTTCCTTAGCCTCTGACATTTTTTATTTCATAATTTTCTATTTCTATATCTTATTTCTATTCCATTTAATGCTTTTCAACTATTTCTTAGAAAATTTAGTGCTTGCACTCTTGTAAAAGTAACAGGGAGCTAACCCTCCTGAAGTTCTCCTTGTACACTCTAATCAGTATATTCAAGGAACTGGAAAAATGCTAGTCTCTTCTTGGGTCAGTTCATTTACAGTATATTACTCTGACTTCGAGGATGTATGAAAATTTTTGACAATTAAAGAATTATAAGGATGCTTCTAGTGCTAGCTTCCTCGATTCAGACAGCCCATCCTGCTACTAAAACACTAAAGAAACCGTGCAAACATAGGTATTGTTTCCTACTAGAGAATGACACGGTGACAAAATTCATCGCCCCCGCGGATAACCGCGGGAAATGATCCCGCGTCATTTTCTAGTGTCTATTTCAACCTCGGTCCTTCTATGCCAGCATTCTTCAAAGCAAAGCTTGCAGGTCAGTGGTTGTGCCCAATTATACTCTGATTCTTTCCTCTCTCCTTAAAGAATGACATGAAAAAGGTTTCCCGCGGTTATCCGCGGGGACGGGGACGGTGATGGATTTTGACACCGTGTCATTCTCTATTTTCCTACCAAAAATGTACTCCTTTTCAAATCCGGCCCTCAAAGGCGTGTTTTGCCTTAGCGCTCAAAACTGACACCCGTCTTCTTTATGACATCAAAACAACCAGCTCCAAAATCAAATGAGCTGCTCTATAGCTTGGAGCTTGCCATGAAATAACAACAGTTGCTTCCCTGATATTTCACTTGCAAAATAGAATCGAACTATTAGCATATACCATCATTTTCGTTTGTTTAAAAAAAAAATCTACATTTTTACCGTACATGAGGACACGGTTCAACATGATATATAAAATAGCGGTCATTTATATCCAGTGGACACCGTGATTTTTAGCCACTCACCAGATGTCAGTTGTATCCAAGCGCAGATCTTGTAGACTGTGGCTGTGTTACAGAAGAAAAACAGAACGAAAAAGAATATGCAGGCTATAATGAGCACCATGGAAAAGCCGATGAAGAAAGAAGCAGCCTTAAAGGCTCCTGAAGGGATAGTGGCGAAATCAAGGAGGCTTCCTCTACAGGTCAGTTCTCTGGAAAACCCATCCCCGATGCAATAGTGAAAGAGTCCAAAATACCCGGCCTGTGGAGTGTCCACCCCGTCCCCTATCCAGTAAGGCTGGATGAAGCACACGACGTTCACAATGGCAAAGCAGATCGTGAAAATCGCCCACAGGACACCGATGGCCCTGGAGTTCCGGACATAATTGGTGCGATAGATTTTTGCGGCTTCCTCGGCTGGTAACATCCCCGGCTGTCCCGCCGGCATCCTACCTATCAAACGCGGCTCGGTGCAGAGGGAGAGCGCGACGGCCAAAAAAGCGGGTGCTATACTTTCTGGCCGGGGGGAGGGGAGGGGTCAGAACCTGCATGAGGTGCAACTAGAAAGGCGCCAGTCTCGCCATCCTCCTCAGGCTTTCTCTGCCCCGGGCAGGTGGAAGGAATAGCAACAAGGCTACAGGGGCTGTTTCTTTCTTTGCTCCCCTTCACCTCCCTTCTGCTCGGGTGGCGGCGGCAATCTCTCTGGCGCCCAGGGCTCCCCGCCAGTGGCGCGCTTAAGCTGTCGCCCGCAGCCGCCGAACGAGGCAGGCTGGGCGTGTGGAGCGCGGGACATAGGCTCCCTGACAGCGCGTGCCCAAGCTCACACCTTCCCCCCCACCCCCCTTTCACAACCGTTAATCCTCTGTCTCCCGCCCGGCCTGACACGTGATCGAGTTCTGCGACTCCAGCGAATGAGAAAGAGAGCTAGGGCCGGCCCAACCATTAGGCATACCAGGCAACCGGCCTGTCAGCGGCTTCTGCAAGGCAGAAAAGCCGCTGCAGTTAATTTCTTTGATTAAAAATATGTACGGTATATTCTAACACCTATGCATGTTACATAAAAACATATATAGTTTATAACAAACACACTAATCAACTGATACATAACACTAAAAATCACATCACTTGTTACACAAAACAACAGGTCACTGAGAGCTCTACAAGCTCAATAACCATCAGTGCACACCTTCACCTGCAGAAGAATGGGCAATTTTCAAATAGTCTTTTATTTTTGTAAGTAACTGGTAAGGTTAATATTTAATAGTAAGATGTCCAATATGTCACTGAGGTGCAGTTTTATGGGTTTGTACCAAAAGAGATGTGGTTGAGATGATCATGATGGTCTAGTTCAGTGTTTTTCGTGGACCAGCAGAAATACAAGAATTATTTTGTGGACCGGCAAACTACTAGGACTAAAATTTAAAAAAAAAAGTTTCTGCCCCATTTCCGCAAGCTCAGTTCCCGCAAATCATCGGATCCCATCCGCACAAGCCTCAGTTATGATTTTATATTGAATGTATTTTATTAAAGTATAAAAAGAAACAATATTCTGTACAATTGTCATTTTATAAATACAAATAATACAGAGCAAGGATCAACAAAACCCCTGTCTCCCCTCCCCTTCACATATATCCCCTCTACTATCAAGAAAACTGAACAAGCCAAATTATTACAGAATGCTACACAGAAATATCATGCTAACAGAATACTGCAGTCACACATGACAGGAATAGTGTTAGGGGAATGCAACTAGGGCAACTGCCCCCTGGTCAGAGAGCGCCCTAAGCCAGCTGGAAGCTAAAGAAGCACTGCCTGGGCTTTGCAGTCCCCAGTTATGTCTAACACCTGAGCAAGGGACATCGACGCCTCTTGAAAGCTCAAGGTTTGAAAAATAATAAAACATGCAAAATGACACCAGCGCAAGGTTTTAAAAATTATAATTAAGATTTATTGAATTATTGTTTCTATTTTTCCATTATGAGATCAAAAGAATAAAGCATAATTGCTTGCATTAACAGTTGCGCTAATGGGAGATTGTTATAGTTGCCAAATGCTGGCCTTCTGATAACAAGCTCACCTCAGGATCTCATGACCCTCTATTATATACTTTTGGCTCATTGTGACATCATCAGTCTCTCAACCAATAACAATTTACATGGGTGATCTTAAAAGTTAGACAAATAAAATTCCTCTACGTTTAAAAGTTTCAGAAAATTACTTTTGATTTCTTATATTCATAACATTTCCAATATTCCTTTATCATTCTTAAAACTTATTTCAGAGAATTTACAATTATTAACAGGGTGCTGAAAATTGGTCAGCTTGCTTGTCAGCTAAGTTTCATCCACACACAGTGCTGAAAAGTTGTCAGCCTGAAGGAGGGGCTGCCTTCTCCTGAGCTGACAGCTTCACACTTCCTATGTTAGAGCAGGAGTCTCTGACTTAATTACTTCCAGATGTTGCTTTAGGATTTCTTTAGGTTGCAAAGATATATCAAATGTTTTTCAAAACCCATTCTTTTGTTCAATACACAGCCATACACTTCACTCCAGGGGCCCCCCATTCGTTCATAACTTGATTCATTCATTCATAATTTTCATTCATAACTATATTTAATTCCTGTTATATCTTAGTTTGGGACACGTTATCTTCCTAACCAGTCTAAAGCAAGCACATGTGGTATTAATTAACACCACGATGCTGAGAACAAAGACTTGGAAACCAAAATGGATTCCAAAGACTGAGAAGATATAGAAAAGACAGAGAGCCAAAATGGATTCCTCTGGTTTCCTTTATGATTTCCTCCATGATCTAGCCTAACAGCAAAGTACACAAAAAGAACACCATTCTTTCCCTTATATTAATCTGTAGTGTGTTTTTCTGGCTTTAGCTACATTTATATTTAGATTTTTATTCACCCTTTTTTCGTATGCTTCCATTGGGTGTGGGCTTAACTAACACATATGCTTGTATCTAACTAGAATTACCCAGAATCATACGAAAAATAGACACTTTTGTAGAAAAACTCCACAAAAATACAGCACTATCATGTTCTGCTATCCATTCCATTACCGTCCCATAAACATCACCCCCTACTGGCCATGAGCCACTACTCCTCACACCAGCTCTAGCAGGATATATATTTCAAATCTGATATATTCTAATCACAAAATAGAAATAAAATTATTTTTTCCTACCTTTTGTCGTCTCTGGTTTCTGCTTTCATCTTCTTTTCACTCTCTTCCTTTCAGCGTCTGCCCTCTCTCTCTTCAATCCAGCATCTGCCCCTTCCATCTAATGTCTGTCCTCTCCCCCTTCCATATGGTATCTGTCTTCTTTCTATGCCCTTCTCCCCTTTCCATCCAGCCTGAGCCCCCTCTCTCCTTTTTACATGATTCATTCCAGCTTCACTGCTCTCATTTTTATCTCTACACCAGATCTAGCATTGTTGTCCCTCTCTGCAAATTGTTCTGCTGATCTCTTCTTATCATCAATCTCTCTACTTTCTCATGCCTGTCTCTCCCCTTTCCCTCCTCTAATCTCCCTGCCAGCAGTTTCCTTCCTTTTTTTTAATTCTCCCTTCCCTCCTCCTCCTGTCCAGCAGTAACTCTCTTCCTTTCCTCCCCTCCCAGCAGCTTCTCTCCTTCTCCCTCTCCAGTAGCTGCTGTCCCTTTTTTTCCCTTGCCCAGCAGCTTCCCTCCAGGTCCAGTAGTAGCTGTCCCTTTTTTTCCCTTGCCCAGCAGCTTCCCAGACTCCTTTCCCTCCTCCCCTCCCAGCAGCACCTCTCCTTCTCCCTCTCCAGTAGCAGCTGTCCCTTTTTTCCCTTACCCAGCAGCTTCCCAGACTCCTTTCCCTCCTCCCCTCCCAGAAGCATCTCTCCTTCTCCCTCTCCTGTAGCAGCTGTTCCTTTTTTTCCCTTGCCCAGCAGCTTCCCAGACTCCAATAGTGGCGTTCTCCCCTCCCATCAGCTCTCCTTACTTCCCAGCGCAGCGATTCAGGAAGGCAGCCTCGGGTCCTTTGTTGGGTCGCGCCACCTCTGAGGAAAGAGGAAGTTGCATCATCAGAGGCAGCCGCAACTCAGCAAAAACCCAAAGGCTGCCTTTGTGAATCGCTGCGCTGGGAAGTAAAGGAGAGCTGCAGAGAGGGGAGAAAGCCACTGTCGGAGACTCCCCAAGATCTCTCCGGCCCAGCGCGGACTTCAGCTGTTGATCTTGCGCGGACCGGCAGGAAATTTAAGTGAGTCAATCTCGCTGGCCCTGCGCAGACCGGCAAAATTTTTCTGCGGACAGGCGGTTGAAGAACAGTGGTCTACTTTGCTTATCAAAATCTTTCCAGTGAGGCTCTGGGGATCAAAAGTTAATAATAATATAACAGTTTATATATCGCAGGACCGTGAATGGATTTAACAATGTTCTGCCGATTAACATTGATTGAAAGATGCTACAAATTGAGTGGATTTAACAAAGTTAGAAACTCAGAGGGGTCAGTCACAAAGCTGAAGGTTCACAACATCCTTGCACTGGCCTTGGGGATGGCTGGTGTGCAAGAACAGAGTTGGTGGTATGGATAGGAGCTCTAAGTAAGATAGTAAGTGGTGTGTTCTTCCCCCTAAGTTCCAATGGAAGAAATATGGAGCAAGGAGTGTAAACCTGTTTGGTTTTGAAATATCCCCAATTAATGTGCATGAGATATTTGTATATACTGCTTATATTATATACAAATACAGTAAAACCTTGGTTTAAGAGCTTAATTCATTCCGAAAACATGCTTGTAATCCAAAACACTGGTATATCAAAGCAAATTTCCCCATAAGAAATAATGGAAACTCAACAATTCATTCCACAACCCAAAAACTTTAATACAAAATACTATAGTGCAAGATCTCACTCATTTAGAACAGTCACTACACTCCGACAGCATCAGAGAGAGAAGAACCATCGGCTCAGTTGTGATGATGTGATGCAGTCACTTAACTCCCACAGCGAAAGAGAGAGAACCATTGGCTCAGTTGTGATGTGTGTATACTGTATGTACTTGTATTGCAAGACCTTGCTTGTATATTAAGTTAAAATTTAATAAAATGTTTTGCTTGTCTTGCAAAACACTTGTATACCAAGTTTTGCTTTATATTCTTTCTACTAGTGTCTGCGAGAAAAGGCTTAAACCAATCTAAATTGTTCCTTGTATCCCCAGGGCTCACAGCCTGTTCAATAAAGTTGAAAACACATTCTTTATAGGATTAATGTTTATCAAGGAGGGAACACAGACTATTTTCTGTTGAAGTTTGTAAGAGGGTTTTTTGTACTTTAATATAGCCTTTTTAAACCAGATATTTTCAATATTTCTCTAGCTGGTCCTCTTTTTCAGAAGCAATCATACATTTTCCTTTGCCCAACAGTCTAATGAGATATGTTTGCATCTAGAACTCTGGGCTTGGTCTTCTCCTCCATTAAACCTTCATATTCCTCCAGGGTTTACTCCATGGAAGCAGGACCCAGGGTAGTTCACGCAAAGGGAGAACCCTCCCATACAAAGTCTGCAGAACTGGGGTGGGTAGCAGCTGTACCTTCCAGTCAGGCACTTCTGTCTATGTCACGCAGGCTGCTGTTGCTCCTTTCCCACTGGTGTGCGCATGTTATAACAAACACTGCATAGCAGTACAGGACTACTAAAAGCAGGGCCGGATTAATGGATAGGCCCAGTAGGCACGTGCTTAGGGCCCAAAACTGTGAGGGGGCCTGCTGAAGGAGGTCGACTCACCTTGTCATTTTCTAAAAGCAGTAATGGGCCCCCTCCCGGCATCAACGGTAACGGCCCCCCTCCATCGATGGCAAAGTGGCCGGCTCTGTTACAGGAAGGTCCCGCGATGACTGCGTCTGCCAGTCCATCCCCCTCTGACTTCACTTACTTGCTCCGGAAGAAGTGATGTTGAAGGGGGATGGACTGGCAGAAGCAGTCATCGCAGGACCTTCCTGTAACAGAGTTGGCTGCGTTGCCGTCGATGGGGGGAGGGGGCGTTACTGTTGATGCCAGGAGGGGGCTGTTGCCGTTGATGCCGCCAGCTGTTCTATTTCTGCTTTCGGGCTGCCTTTTGCAAAGGAGTTCAGAAGGCAGAGCCAGCAGCTGCAATGTTTGGAGGGAGAGAGAAAGGAGCATGGAAGGGTGGTGGAGGAAGAGAAAGGGGTCAGGATGGTATGGAAGGGTGGTGGAGGGAGTGAAAGGGGGCAGGGTGGTATGGAAGGATGGTATGGAAGGGTGGTGGAGGGAGAGAAAGGGAGCAGATGTTGATGGAATTGGTGTGTAAGGAAAAGGAAGAGAGACATAAGGGAGAAGGATACTGGATGGAATTGGGTTTGAGGAAAAGAAAGGGGGCAGATGCTGATGGAAGTGGGGAAAGGGAGAGGAGGGAGTGAAATGTCAGACCATGGGGGTATGGGAGAGGGAAGGGGAGAGATGCCAGACCATTGGAGGAGGGAAGGGAAGAAGATGGATGCCACACCAAAGGGGGGGGAGGGAGAGGCAGACAATTTCTGGAAGAGGCATAGAAAGAAAGCAGATGCCAAATGGAAGAGGCAGAGAGAGGGCAGACAGTGGATGGAAGGAAGAGAATGATGAGAAGATGAGGAAAGCAGAAACCAGACAACAAAGGTAGAAAAAAATTTCTATTTGTTTTATTTATTTTTGTTTCAGGATGAGGTATTATTGTAGCTGTGTTGATAATCATTTATTAATAGAAAATGGAAATAAGATGATACTGTTTATTGAACTAATTTTAATACATTTTTTTACTAATACAGAGACCATAACTCCTTTCCTCAAGTCAGGACAAGGATACTGTAACAGCAGTATAGTTTACTGATCTGAAGAAAGAGGTTTTAACCTCTGAAAGCTAAGTGAGAAATGTATTAGTCCAATAAAATGATGGGCACTAAATTTTCTTCCCGCCATGCCTCCTACCTATATGCAAAATATAAAATTGGTGGGCTTCCCAAAGCCCTGCCAGCTGAAGATCTCTTTCTCTAGGAAGGAAGGGGAGATTTGTTCAGAGATGTTTGGAGGTTGCATAGAAGAAAAACTGTATACTGGCACTGGTATGGTAATATTTGTTGTTTGTTTTGAATTTTAAAATAAAAGAAATAAAGTGGAAATAAAGAAGTAAATAAGAAAATGGGTAAATATATGGGGGCAGGGCATGGTGGGGCAGGGGGCCCAGTGTACTTGTGTGCCTAGGGACCCTCAATGAATTAATCCTGCCCTGACTGAAAGCATGAGATCTGGGATAATCACACTGATTTACTTCCAGAAACAAGTCTGTAGTCTCTTTCCTTCCTGTCATTGCTGTTTTTTTCTCATAACGGGGGTTCATACCTTTGGACATTTGTACTCTGCAGCAGGAAACAAACTCTTAAAAGCCTGGAAAAAAATCAGGAAGTTGAAAGGTCTGTTGTGAACATAATGGGTTTAGCTATTACTACTTCTACTTATCATTTTTATAGTGCTGCTAGACGTTTGTAGCACTGTATATTAAAACATTCATGAGGCAGCCCCTTCTTACAATCTAGTCAATGGAGAAACAGGAGAAGTAGGAGGTTAGGGTGTTTCTAAGACAGGCAAGAGTGCTTTACAAGTGAGTGGGGTTAGGAGTTAACAGTTTACAGCTTATTTAAAATTTGATTAAAATGCTTATAAAACTTTCTAAGTGCTGTACATAATAATAAAAATGGGGTACAAAAATGCACACAAGACAAACAATGGACAACAACTTACAGGAACAAAAGGAATAGAGGGAGAGAACTACAATGGCATAAAGAAAAGTTAACAATAAAGGAGAAGACAAAGGGAAGGGGACATGACTGGAAAAATCTCTAAGAAAATAGAGGAAATTGAATGATTAACTGATCAGTTGTTTAGCAATGTTGAGGTAAGTAAATTTAGGTTTCAAACTCATCCTTAAAGAGAAGTTTTCAGGGAACTCTTAAATTTTCCTAGTATGGGAACCTTGAAGTGGGCTTTTAGCCTGGATTTGAATACTGGCAAGGATGAAGTCTGATATAATGACTCAGCTGTGGCTCTCACTAATGGTATAACCAGTACTGAATGAGTATGACAAAGAGCCAGGAACCACCTACCACTGGGCAGAACCTGTGACTCTAAACTTGTTAGCCACTTCTCTCACTCACCATTCTACTGTACATCCAGCATCAATATGCTTAGCTCTTAACTGGCAGTGCAGGCGATAGGGACATAGGGCTGAATTTTCACAACTTACCATTCCCTTAATGATGGTTGCTAAACCAGTCCCAGACGGTTTAGCATACCAGTATTTTACCGGCCAATTATCAGAACGGCTCACTGTGGTCTTTTCTAAGCTTCCTAGCAGTCTCAGATTCTGCCATGAAAATGTAGTGCAACAAAGTAATTAATATTAAAATGGTAGTTAAATGGGCTCATTAATATTGAAAGGAGCAATCTGGGTGATTCTCTATCATTGCTGGGTGAGTCCCTAAACTTATTATGCCACATTTGTGGGCAAAATGTTGTGCCAGGGTCTGAGCTGATTGGCTCAGGTACTGACAGGAAAGTAAGGTTTGACAGCTCAGCCCCCCCCCCCCCCCCCGGCAAATTAAAAACATAAAAGACCCCCCCAATCCTCCCTCCCACCGATCCCCCCCGGGCCATTTGATGCCCTCAATGATGCTGGCATCCCACCTTTAAATTAAAGGATGGCAGGAGAGATACCCACTCCCTTCCACCACCAGGGTTCCCCGCCCCCCATATCTTTATGACAAAGGCCGGCGGAATGCCTACTCCCTCTAGTCGGCAGGCCCATCTTCAAAATGGCAGGCCTTTTCCTTTCTAGTGCGAAGGGCCTAAGGCTTTGATTGGCCCTGGCATCTAAGGCCTATCCCATCTTGCGTCTCTTGGGATCTGTGGCCTCTGCACCCATGCTTAGGATGTCTGCCATTCTGAGGGTCTGGAATAGATTTACTCCCAACCAACGGACTCTCCCCGACCATTCCTTAGCCCTAGACAGCAAAGGTTAGCCTAAGCTGACTGCTCTCATCCCTCTTCACATGCTGCATGGCACATGGCACAATGGTGCTCTTTGGGCGTCCATCCAGCACAAACATGGCATGAATTAGGGGTAAAGAAGCCTGGGAACTCCATCCCTGCCAGTTTTGAGGCAAAACAAAGTGATCTGAAGCTTCTGAAGAACTTTAAAAAGATCAGGAAATCCAAGATGGCCAAGGTGGCATTTTGGCACCCTAAAACAGCTCTAAAATGCTTTAACTAAAATAAAAATTTAACAATTTTAGGATTTTAGAGGTGGGGAAACTAAGGGAAGGGGCAGAAATGTATAAAAACAGGTTTTAAAGACAACCCCCCTCTCCCAATTTTTCTCATAGGTTCTGGAAATATGCTGCAACCTGCCTCAGCTCCAAAGGTAGCTGAATCTGGGAGAAGAAATCACTGCCTCAGACTGCTTCTCCATCGCTGAATCTTCAGGCTGTCAGTCTAACAGTTGTCTGACTGAGCCTTGAACCCCTGAAGACCTGAAAGGGGAGAGGCAAAACACAGCTGGCACCCTGCAGGACCCCGCTGACCCCCCTATGGATGTTTGACAGCCTGTGCTCAAGTCTCTGCATAAGAACGTAAGAATTGCCGCTGCTGGGTTAAACCAGTGGTCCATCATCCACAGCAGTCTGCTCACGTGGCAGCCCTCTGATTAAAGACCAGCGCCCTGAGACCAGCCCTCCCTGCGTATGTTCCGGTTCAGCAGGAACTTGTCTAACTTTGTCTTGAATCCCTGGAGGGTGTTTTCCCCTATGACAGACTCCGGAAGAGCGTTCCAGTTTTCTATCAGTAGGCGAACAGTGCTACAAAGGGAATGGACCCAGAGTTCCAAAAGGTTTCTGCAGGCTGTTTAACAGGTACCATAGAGCAATTAGCCTATCAGCTGTAGACCTCAAACTGCTTCTCCTCCACGCAGGCAGAGCTGGACCCTCGACTAGGGGAGCTCCTAGCACCAAAAGCAGTCAAAATATAGTGAAAAAGTCTGAAAAAATAAAGAAATAAACAGAGCAAGTCAGAAAGACTCCTTTTGGCTCGCATTCAGAAGGAACAACAGAAGGGGACAGGAGAAGAAGGGATTCAAAAGCAGGAGTGGATTTCTTCTGCATGGCTCATGAGCACTGGGATATTACCTGTTTGTCCAGAATGACACACCTATTACACTAGAATGCATATTAGTAAGTCAAGTTATAAATTTGTAAATGAAGCAATGGAGAATGAAATAACTTGCCCAAGGTTACCAGGAAAATCATTGAGAGAAGCAGAATTTGAATGCTGGCGGCTTTTGTTTTTATCCTGCTGCTTGAAATACTAGGCAGCAAAAGTGATGATGGGAAGGCCAAGTGGCAAGCTACACTACTTGAAGATGTGCAGAACACAGCCACTGTGAGAAGGTGGTAATAAATTTGGAGGAAAAAGTGAAAATGCATGCTTCTTCCCTCCCCCCCCCACCATACCCAACACATATACCTCTGACATGCACATCATCATGCCCACAGTATAAGTGATTAAGAACATAAGAAATGCCTCTGCTGGGTCAGACCCGAGGTCCATCGTGCCCAGCAGTCCGCTCATGCGGTGGCCCAACAGGTCCAGGACCTGTGCAGTAATCTTCTATCTGTACCCCTCTATCCCCATTTCCAGTAGGAATTTGTCCAATCCTTTCTTGAACCCCAGTACTCTGCCCTATTACGTCCTCTGGAAGCGCATTCCAGGTGTCCACCACACGTTGGGTAAAGAAGAACTTCCTAGCATTTGTTTTGAATCTGTCCCCTTTCAACTTTTCCGAATGCCCTCTTGTTCTCTTATTTTTCGAAAGTTTGAAGAATCTGTCCCTCTCTACTCTCTCTATGCCCTTCATGATCTTGTAAGTCTCTATCATATCCCCTCTAAGTCTCCTCTTCTCCAGGGAAAAGAGACCCAGTTTCTCCAATCTCTCAGCGTATGAAAGGTTTTCCATACCTATTATCAGACGTGTTGCTCTCCTTTGAACCCTCTCGACTAATGCCATATCCTTCTTAAGATACGGCAACCAATATTGGACGCAGTACTCCAAATGCGGGCGCACCATCGCCCGATACAACGGCAGGATAACTTCTTTCGTTCTGGCTGTAATACCCTTTTTGATTATACCTAGCATTCTATTCGCTCTCTTAGCGGCCGCTGCACACTGTGCCGACGGCTTCATTGTCATGTCCACCATTACCCCCAAGTCCTTTACTTTACAACTTGTGTAGATTTCTGCTTCCCCCCCCCCCTCAGGAAGTATGTCTGTGCAGCTATAATTTGCTTATTTTTTATATTGAAATCTTGTTTGCACTTCCACTTTGAAATGGAGACAAATAGACACTAGAGCTTTCCCCTAGAGCTATTTCCAAATTTCAATAGTCTTCCCCCCTCCTTTCTCCCCCACACCAAAGAGTAAAAGAGACAAATAGCATTAGGAATAGGTCTAATGCCTGCTTCCACATTTCAGCAGCATCTCCCACACCAAACAGTACCAGATAGCTAAGTGAAATAAGGGCTTACTTTGGGGAAAGTCTTAACATGCACTTAGTATTATTAATACCACATTTAGCTTTGAGAGGCTAATTAAGGGACCATTATGGATTTTCTTGAAAGCATATGTGCTGTAAATGAACATTATTATCACTTACCATAAGAAGCTATGACTTTTGAAAACAACTAAAATAACTAAGTTTTGTTGGGTTTTGTTTTTGTTTTTTTTTTGGGGGGGCTAGCAAATTCCTCCTTTTCCTTTGGGTATCTATTTGAGATGAAACTTGTGCCTATATTACTTCCCCCTCCTTTACAAAGCTGCGCTAGCGTTTTTAGTACCGGCCGCCACGGTAACAGCTCCAACGCTCATAGAATTCCTATGAGTGTCCAAGCTGTTACTGTTGCGGCCGGCGCTATAACACTAGCACTAGTAATTATATGGTCGCTCCCGAACACAGCTGTTAGTTTAGAATTTTTTGTGTTTGGCTCATGATGCACTTGTGGAGCTGTTAAAGTCTGGCTCCTAAGAGTTGTGGATGTGAATTTAGATATTGTGATCGATTCACGTATTTATATCTTTAATATTTTTTTTTTAGAAATTGAAGAATAAAATGAAATTAAAGAAAGAAAAAAGTTTGGAGGAACGGATGGAGGAGGGGTTTATTTGCTGATGAGATAGCTCTGAGTTATGCCCGCATGAACATTAATGAGCAACGGCAGGCTTGAGGCTTTTTCCTCCTCCTGTAGAAGATTCTTACAGCTTTTGCTGCACTTGTGATGCATTTTTGCATTTAAACACTGAGTGTTAGAGCCAAACATAAGTTAATAATAAAAGTGAATAGAATCTATTCCTTTGTTTGGGAACAAGAGAATTTGGTTCAAGGGTATTGGAGTTTTGAATAATTTGTCCCTTGAGTTTGTGAATGTGGAGTGTTTCACGTGGTTAAACTGAACTCAATTCCCCAGGTTCTCAGCCCACTGCATTAACTATTAGGTTACGCCTGCTTTGTTAATTAGCATTATATAGGCACAGTAATGTCAAAGACATAAACACAGCTGCAGGACTTTTCTTAATTACTGTAAACGTATACAAGTCCCATTTATTAGTTTCTCCAGCAAAGTACAGATACATAAAAAAGAAAAGATAGGAAAACCAAAGTAAAACAGTTAAAAAAGTATCAAAAAATTTATTACTCTTGGTCTCTGACCATTGCTTTCTCCTCCAGGCTCATACATCTTTCATACCACTTTACAGACTGGACAGTTGTTAAAAGCATTAATTCTCAAGTGGATGCAGTCCAGGCATAAAAAGTTTCTAATCTATCATCAATCAGTATTAAATTTGGGAGCTACCTTTCAACTTTGTTTTTCCTATAAATGCTTTATATTTATAACCTACCAGACTAACAGATATGTTTTTTATGGACCAGACCAATTGCAATACTTTTGGGAAGGTAAAGCAGCCTCAGGAATCCCAGATACAGCCGTTGATATCACCAACCAGGCTATAAGTAATTAATCCTGCAGTTTTGTAATTCTTATAACACAATTTCTTTAAATTTCAACTTCCCTTGAAGTGATTGATTTCTCCACTTTATTTGTTGTGGACTATAATATAGTATACTAGTGTTTAAGCCTGTTACATTAACAGGCCTAGAATATATGTCTGTCTCTCTATCTCCCTGCCCCTGTCTCTTTCTTCCTTTCTTTCTGTCTCTCTCCCTCCCGCTGTCTTTCTTTCTTTCTATCTCTCTCCCTCCCTGCCTGCTGTCTGTCTTTCTTTCTGTCTCTCTCCCTGGCCCTCTGTGTCTTTCAGTCTCTCTCCCTGGCCCCCTGTCTGTCTTCCTTTCTGTCTGTCTCTCTCTCTACCCGCTATGTCTTTGTTTTTTTCTGTCTCTCTCCCTGTCCGCTGTCTTTCTGTGTGTCTTTCGTTCTCGTGCGCTGAGATGCTTTAGCTCCAGTCCCCTACTCCCACCTACCCTTAAATCACTCCTCCTCAGTCTGAACAACCGCCAACCACAGTCCAGTTGCTGAGCATCGGTATGCCTGCTTCCATTATTTTTGTGTTCTCACTGGTCCTGTTAGATCAGTGGTCTCAAACTTGTGGCCCGCCAGGCACTATTTTGAGGCCCTCGGTATATTTATCATAATCACAAAAGTAAAATAAAACAGTTTCTTGATCATATGTCTCTTTAGCTATAAATTATATTATTATTAAGACTTAGCCAAAAGGAAAGATTTATAAACTATAAAGAGTTTTACCTCATGCAAAATTGTCATTACTTTAATAAGACATTAACTATTTTCTCTGCGGCCCTCCAAGTACCTACAAATCCAAAATGTGGCCCTGCAAAGGGTTTGAGTTTGAGACCACTGTGTTAGATGGAGTGAAGGTTTGTGGGGGGGGAGTCACCGCTGTGGTCGCCGCCTCCATGCGTCCATGCTTAAGTTACCTCCGCATACGCAGGAGCCAGCGTCGCCGAGGGAGAGCGAAGGGGAAACCACCACTGGCTCCTTCTACTGCGCATGCGGGGACACGGCACCACAGAGGCACGAAAATTGAAGTGTGCATGTGCGCTAAAGGTATTATTATAGCAAATAATTGCTTTCTTTTTCTCTTTGGTCACTACTTGAAGATTGGAGGCTGGCCAATGTTACGCCAATTTTTAAACGGCTCCAGGGGAGATCCAGGAAATTACAGACCAGTAAGCCTCACTTCAGTGCCGGGCAAAATAGTAGAAACAATTATAAAAAATAAAATTGTGGAACACGTAGACAAACATGATTTAATGAGACGAAGTCAGCATGTGTTCTGCCAAGGGAGATCTTGCCTCACTAATTTGCTTGATTTCTTTGAAGGTGTGAATAAACATATGGATAAAGGTGAGCGGGTTGATATAGTGTATCTAGATTTTCAATAAGCTTTTGATAAAGTTCCTCATGAGAGGCTCCTGAGAAAATTAGTGTCATGGGATACGTGGCAAAGTTCAGTTGTGGATTAGGAATTGGTTATCGGATAGAAAACAGAGGGTAGGGTTAAATGGTCATTTTTCTCAATGGAGGAGAGTAAACAGTGGAGTGCCACAGGAGTCTGTATTGGGACTGGTGCTATTTAACTTATTTATAAATAATCTTAAATTGGAACAAGTGAGGTGATTAAATTTGCAGATGACACTAAACTGTTCAAAGTTGTTAAAACGCATGTGGATTGTGAAAAATTGCAGGCGGACCTTAGGAAATTGGAAGACTGGGCGTCCAAATGGCAGATGAAATTTAATGTGGATAAATGCAAAGTGATGCACATTGGAAAGAATAACCTGAATCACAGTTAGTGGATGCTAGGGTCCACCTTGGGGATTAGCGCCCAAGAAAAGGATCTGGGTATCTTTGTAGACAATACGATGAAACCTTCCGCCCAATGTGTGGCTGCAGCCATAAAAGCAAACAAGATGCTAAGAATTATATAAAAATAGATGGTTAACAAAACTAAGAATGTTATAATGTCCTTGTATCGCTCCATGGTGTGACTTCATCTGGAGCATTGTGTTCAATTCTGGTCTCCTTATCTCATGAAAGATACAGTGGAGCTAGAAAAGGTTCAAAGAAACGCTACCAAGATGGTAAAGGGGATGGAACTCCTCTCGTTTGAGGAAAGACTAAAACGGTTAGGGCTCTTCAGCTTGGAAAAGAGATGACTGAGGGGAGATATGATTAAAATCTATAAAATCCTGAGTGGGGTAGAACGGGTACAAGTGGATCGATTTTTCACTCCTTCAAAAATTACAAAGACTAGGGGGGCACTCGATGAAGTTACAGGGAAATACTTTTAAAACCAATATAGGACATTTTTTTTCACTCAAAGAATAATTAAGCTCTGGATCGCGATCCCAGAGGATGTGGTAATAATGTATAGCATAGCTGGTTTTAAGAAAAGTTTGAACAAGTTCCTGGTGGAAAAGTCTATAGTCTTATTGAGAAAGACATGGGGGAAGCCACTGCTTGTCCTGTATCGGTAGCATGGAATTATGCTGCTCCTTGGGTTTTGACCAGGTACTAGTGACCTGGATTGGCCACCGTGAGAACGGGCTACTGGGCTTGATGGACCATTGGTCTGACCCAGTAAGGCTATTCTTATGTTTCCTTTGTCAAAGTTGTGATCTTTGATTTGTATAAGAATATAAATAATAAATAAATAAATATTTTTTTAAAAAGCCTTAATTCTCAATACTGTGCTTAATCTTTATTGGCATTTCTATACCATTAATATGTATTCAATTTGAAGTGGATCACAATGAACAATCAATGTTACAACAACTTTAGAACATATAGAGGTCATTTTACTATGGTGCGCTAGCCGTTTTAGTGCGTGCTAAATGCTAGCGCGTCCATTATATTCTATGAACGCGTTAGCATTTAGCGCATGCTAAAACGGCTAGCGCGCCTTAGTAAAAGAGAGGGATAGTTACAATGAATGATCAAAGTTACAATAATCTTAGGAACATATACTAATTAATCTACCAACATTTACAGTGACCTTAGGAACACACATTGATCAATTTACTGACGCTTCCACCCTCGAGTGCCTCATGGCTGCTAGCAGAGAAATGTCAGCAAAAGTATTCTGTGTAGTGTCTTCAGATTTCTTTTTGAATTTATTTACATCTTTTTCTTCCCTTAATTCCTTTGGTAGGGCATTCCATTATACTGTGGCCATTACTGAGAACATTCTTGTCCTGTTGCGTTCATATTTAATGTCTGTGGGAAGGGATGTCCAGCAAAAGATCCTGACCCAAGTGTAGGGCCCTTGATAGTGCATATTTGCTTCTGGGCATAGGTTAATCCCTGTACTTCATTCCTGTCACTGTCTTGGTAGGCAAACAGATCTTCTGTGCTCCAATCACACTTCTCTCCACTCACTCATTCTCTTTTATGGCTCTGTATTTCCCAGTGCTTCATTTCTCATGTCAGGCAGCACCCAAAGGATGGGCACTACTTTCTCTTTTTCAAGGTTTCAGTACTCCCCAGTGTCCAATCCCTAACAACCAGCCACAGCTTCATTCTGTTTCTCTCTTGTGATGATCAGATCTCCTAGATAATCTGGTGCCAGCTCTATGGGTGCTTAAACACCCCAATATTGAGAAAGCTTGACTGTCCAATAAAGGGTAATTTCTTTTGGGTTTAGCAACCTTATTTTGAAAAGTTGATTCGCATGCCCCTGATCAGTTTAATCTCTTTGGAACAAGACCTCTCTACTTTCTATTTGTACCAGAGAACATGGTCAACATGAGCGGCACCTCATCCTCCCCCTGGACCCCGACTTGTGGTGTCCCACAAGGCTCACCCCTCTCCCCAATCCTCTTTAACATTTACATGTCCTCCCTGAAACTACTCCAACTATCTCCCCTTGAAACTCTTTATACTTACGCTGATGACATCCTCGTCCTCCTTGAGACCGACTCGAACCTCACTAACCTCTCCACGAACATATCCTCATGCATAAAGAACCTCCAATCCTGGGCATTCACAATGCATATGAAACTAAACGAGTCCAAAACAAAACTTCTTTGGCTCGGCCCAAAATTAGACCATCTACCTTCCTCCATCCCATTGTCCTCCGGCCCCCCATTACAGCTCGAGTTCTCAAGTAAAGTTCTGGGTGTCACCTTAGTCTCTTCTCTATCCTTCAACGAACATCTCCAATCCCTGGTGAAGAAATGCTTCTTCAGCCTTCACATGCTAAGGAAAGTCAGACCCTATTTTCACCAAAAACACTTCGCAGTCCTAGTACAATCCATCATCCTCTCCAGATTGGATTATTGCAATTCTATCTACCTCAGCCTAACCAAGAAAAGCCTCCACAGACTTCAGCGAATTCAGAACGCCGCAGCTAAGCTTGTTTTCGCGAAAAGCAAATTTGATCATGTCTCACCACTCCTGTCTAAGCTCCATTGGCTCCCAGTAATCCCCAGGATCCACTTCAAATGTGCGTGTCTGGCCTACAAGATCCTGCATGGCATCCTTCCTGCCGTTATCCCTCTATCCTGGAACTCCCCAACCCCTACTTCCTCCAGATCCTCCCAAATTTTTAAACTATCCTTCCCTTCCATAAAAGGTATTTCCCATGCAGGCAAACTTGGGTCATCCCTCCCCTTTAGAATCACTGAGATCTGGAATAACCTCACCTCCCCACTCCGAACCTCAAGCTCCCTCCAACTCTTCCGCAAACACCTAAAAACCTGGCTATTCTCAAAACTGTAACACTTCCCCCCTCTTAGGCCTCTCACCTTTCCCCTTTACACCTAACTCTTTAATCTCTCCACTGTAGTTCCTCTCTCATCCTTCTTCCTGTAAACCGTGCCGAGCTCCGCATTCGTGGAGATGGTGCGGTATATAAAACCAAGGTTTAGTTTAGTTTAGAACTGCTGGGGACCAGATTGGCAAACCCTGTGCTTTGCTCTTTTCCCCTTAGCCCCTACAATGGGAAGCCAAGGCTCAGATGGGCTTCAGAGTGAGGTAACACATTTCCTGTAGTTCTACATTTTTATATGCTGGACACCTTCTAGAAGATGAAGACAAGGCTCCTTCAGAGTTTTATTCTTCCCTGCCAAACTACAGTCATGTGAAAAAATTAGGACACCCCATGAAATATTCAGTTCTTTCTTAAGAAATGTTCACATATCGATGTCAAATCTTATTTTTTTTAAATTTATATCTGGAAAGCGATGTAATTGCAGGTAAACAAAAGATATCCACAAAAATGTGTATTCTGAGGAATAAATTAGGACACCCTACACCCTAATAGCTAGTGTTTCCCCCTTTGGCTGAAATAACTGCAGTGAGATGCACTTGTAGCCAACTACCAATCCCTGACATTGGTCTGAGGAAAGTTTGGCCCACTCCTCAATGCAGAATTTTTTCAGCTGTGAGATGTTTGCGGGGTTTCTTGCATGTACAGCCCATTTCAAATCACCCCACAGCATCTAAATGGGATTAAGATCAGGGCTTTGACTCGGCCATTCCAGTTTTCAGCCAGTCCTTGGTGGATTTATAGGTATGTTTTGGGTCATTGTTGTGTTGCAGGGTCCAGTTCCACTTCAGCTTTAATTTTCTTACAGGTGGTCTCACTTGTTCCTCAAGCACCCTCTGATACATGGTAGAATTCATGGTGGATTCTATGATGGTGAGCTGGCAGGTCCTGCTGCAGCAAAGCATCCCCAAACCATGACACTTCCACCTCCATGCTTCACAGTTGGTATTAGGTTCTTTTCCTGGAATGCTGTATTTGGTGTATGCCAAACATGTCCTCTTTTCTGGTGCCCAAATAAATCAATTTTAGACTCATCTGTCCGTAGAACACTATTCCAGAAGTCTTAAACTAAACCTTAAATTTATAGACTGTGTCATCTCTATACAAATAGAGCTTGACTCGGTTTACAGAAAAATCTACAGTGATGAAAATTAAAAGATAAAGAGAGTTTTACAATTTTGAGAATAGCCAAGTTTTCAGATGTTTACGAAATATTTGAAGAGCGCTCAGATCTCGCAGCTGTAATGTTGTTCCATAGATCTGTTATTTTGAAAAATAACAATTTTCCCAGTTTGCCAGTAAAGGGAAGGAAAGTGTAAGTTTTTGAATGGTTCTAGTTAGACCATATCTTTTCGAATTCCAACACAAAGGAATTAGTAAAGGGCAAATACCAAACAGGATCTTAAATGTTATGCAGGCACATTTAAAGTAAACCCTAGTTCTGGTGTTTGTCTACGTTCTCTCTGGCAAACTTCAATCTGGCCTTGATGTTTCTCTTAGAGAGCAAAGGTTTCCTCCTTGCACACCTCCCATGCAGGTCAAATTTGTGCAGTCTCTTTCTGATTGTAAAGGCATGCACTTTCACATCAACAGTAGCAAAAGCCTGCTGTAGGTCCCGTGATGACATTCTAGGGTTTTTGGAGACTTCTTTTAGCATCTTGCAATCTGATCTGGTGGTCAACTTGCTTGGATGGCTAGACCTGGGCATGTTGGCAGTTGTTTGGAAAGTCCTCCATATGTACACTATTTTACGGACCATGGAATGGCTAATGTCAAATTCTTTTGAGATCTTTTTAAATTCCTTACCAGACTTATAAGCTGCTACAATCTTCTTTCTAAAGGCCTCAGACAGCTCTTTTGATCTCACCATGGTGTTCACTCTCACCGCAGCAGTCATGAGCACATCAAACTAAATGTATGAGGTTTAAGTAGAACAAACCTCCTTCAAAATGAGTAACGATGTTATAATCACGTGCACCTGATGTGATACACCTGTGTGTGATTTGCGCCACTTTAAGTGGGAGGATATGTGTAGGTGTCCTAATTTATTCCTGAGTTAAATGCACATTTTTGTGGATATCTTTTGTTTCATGAATAAATCAAGGAAAATTTTGTTGCTTACCTGCAATTACATCACTTATTTTCTAGAGATAAATTTAAAAAAAAAGATTTAACATTGATATGTGAACATTTCTTAAGAAAGAACTGAATATTTCATGGGGTATCCTAATATTTTCAAATGACTGTAAGTGATTCCATTGGCCTATTTTCCTGTAACAGAGCAGTGCTTATTCAGACCTGATCAGCATCTTTCAGGGGCCCAGAATGTTCTTCCTGCAACCGCACAGGAAAGCACATTTTGGCAGCTATGTTACAAAAATCTGAGTGTAGCTGGGCCCCAGTTGGACGATGTGCCACAAGCTCCAAGGACCTAGAAATTAGTTTAGTTTATTATTTTTATTCTTTCTCCAAGGCAGTGGAGGGGCAGATTTCTTCTTGCCTTCGTGTGTTGAAGTCTTAAGGGGCAATTTGAAAAAATTGCTTTTCAAGGCTTTAGTTCACTGGACATATTCTACACTTCCGTCATCAGGGGAGAGTGTGGCACAGTGGTTAAAGCTACAGCTTCAGCATCCTGAAGATGTGGGTTCAAATCCATGCTGCTCATTGTGATCCTGGGCAAGTCACTTAATCCCCACATTGCCTTAGGTACATTAGATAGATTGTGAGCCTACCAGGACAGACAGGGAGGGAAAATGCTTGAGTACCTGACTAAATTAATATAAACTGTCCTGAGCTCCTTTGGGAGAACATTGAATAAACAAATCAAACACCTATAGCTTGCAAAGATGGATTGGCCACTGTTGGAAACAGAATGGGCTAGATGGACCATTGGTTTGACCCAGTATAGCTGTTCTTGTGCTCTTACCAAGGTAGTTACTACCTGAGGTACTGAATTACCTCAGGTTAGTGACTCCCATGGTAAATTAAGCTATGGTATGTCTAAAAGGAGAACTCATGAAGACACCTTGCTGGTTATATACACTTCTCACTTAAATATCAGGGGCCACATCTATTTAAGACTTTGAACATCACACAAATAATTTTATTGAATGCTGAAAGATATTTGGAAGCCAGGATAATGACTTTAAGAACGTGAATATGTACTATAAATGCAGACTAACAAGAAAAAATGGTAGTTTTGTTAATTGTCTTCTTTATATGTCTGTATGTGGTTCTGAAATACTTAACACTGAAACTTGTTCTGTTTCTTCATACCATTTCACCAGTGACATCTGAAAATATTGTACAACTTTACCATTTTCACCTGACAGTGTTGCCTGCATTAACCTTTTCCAAATGATAGGTGCTCCAATTTCAGTGTTGTAATGCCAGTAGCTAAGACATGTCCTGTTGTTCATATCACTATAGTCTGTTCTGGTTTACTGAATTAACTTGAATATAATTGCTCTTCTGAATCACCACTGACATTCTACCTAGAAATGATCGTTTTTCCTTGTGCTGTAAAAACTGGACACATACCCTCACAGTTTTAAATACCTAGGAGTTTGGTTCTGCATCACTACTGAAGATGCAAACAAGTATAATGGGGATAAAATATTGTCTGTGATGAAAGAAATGATGATCAGAGGTCTCCACTTCACTTGTCATGATGGGGCGCTTAGCAATGATAAAATAAGATTCTTACTCCCAAATGATCTACATTTTGAGCATTTTAATAAAAAATGTGCAGCACTGTGTGCATCTGGTAGCACTTTAGAAATAATAAATATTAAGTAATAGTAGTACTAGGGTCTTCACCATAAAGCATTTAGGGACAGACCTAGAGATCTCAAAATGTGTATATTATAAGAAAGGTAGAAGGAAGATATGAGACATTTCAATATTTCCATGGTATAAATTTGCAGAAGGCAGGTCTTTTTCAATTGAAAAGAAGCTCTGGAATGAGGAGGCTAGTGTATACCTGAATTAATTCATGTAAACTGTTCCGAGTTCCCCTGGGAGAACAGTATAGAAAACCGAATAAATAAATACGATGAATGTGAAAAGTAATAAATTCAGGAGAATTCTCATGTTGTGTGTGTGTATATATATATATATATATATATATATATATATATATATATATATACTAGTGTTTAAGCCCATTACATTAACGGGTGCTAGAAAGCAGCCCCCTTTCCCTCTCCCCCTCCAGTTCCTCCCTGACCCTCTCTCCGTGGCCCCCTTCTGTCTCCCCTCCCCCAAGCAAAGCTGTCTGCCTCCCAACATACCCCTCCCCCCAAAGCAGCCTCCTTTCCCTCTCCCCCTCCAGTTCCTCCCTGATTGTCTCTCCGTGACCCCCTTCTGTCTTCCCCCCCAAGCAAAGCTGTCTGCCTCCCAGCACACCCCTCCCCCAAAGCAGCCCCCTTTCCCTCTCCCCCTCCAGTTCCTCCCTGACCCTCTCTCCGTGGCCCCCTTCTGTCTCCCCTCCCCCAAGCAAAGCTGTCTGCCTCCCAACACACCCTTCCCCCCAAAGCAGCCTACTTTCTCTCTCCAGTTCCTCCCTGACTGTCTCTCCGTGGCCTCCTTCTGTCTTCCCCCACCCAAGCAAAGCTGTCTGGCTCTCAGAACACCCCTCCCCCACAGCAGGCCCCTTTCTCTCTCCCCCTCCAGTTCCTCCCTGACTGTCTCTCCGTGGCCCCCCTTTTGTCTTCCCCCCCCAAGCCAAGTTGTCTGCCTCCCAGCACACCCCTCCCCCCAAAGCAGCCTCCTTTCCCTCTCCCCCTCCAGTTCCTCCGTCTCTCCGTGGTCCCCATTCTGTCTCTCCACCCCCAAGCAAAGCTGTCTGCCTCCAAGCACACCCCTCCCCCAAAGCAGCCCCCTTTCCCTCTCCAGTTCCTCCCCGACTGTCTCTAGTCCCTTGTCGCCCTCCCCCCCCTTCCCTTCCCGCGGTCCTGACAAACATGCAGATTCTAGCAGCGGCTGCAGCACTCTAAACACGCTGCTTCGCGGCCTTCTACTGCCCTAATTTGCTCTGCCGTGTCGGGCAGAGCAAATCAGGGCAGTAGAAGGCCGCGAAGCAGCGTGTTTAGAGTGCTGCGGCCGCTGGAAGTTGCTGCCCGACGCCCGGTTCCTTTGGCCTGACCAATGGGCGCCTCCCTCCTCCTCCTCCCCCCCATCATGGCTCCCCATGTCCCAGCTCTCTCAGTGAGTGAAGGTGGCTGCCGCTGCCGGCCCAGCGCCCGCAGCCATGCCGTCATGGTGTTCGAGAGGCGGGAGGAAGAGAGGAGTGCAAGCGGAGCCGCAGCGCTCACAGGACCGAGCACTCGAGAGGGAGACAGCTGTAGTTCGCAGAGGATCCACCTCCTTTGGCGAGGGAGGAGTTACTCCGTGTTCTGGCCTGCCTCCGTGTTCGAAAATCGAATTCAGCACGGAGGCACACCTCACGGTACCAGGAATCACGGAGTTTCAAGAGCGCATGCGCGCTATAGGGTTTTATTATTATTGATATATATATGGTTTTTTTTAATGCAAAGACTGGTAGATACGTAGAATGCCCTGCCAATGAGAAACAGTGGTCTTATCTATTTGCATTTATTAACCACCTTTTCATGAAGAGATTCACCCAAAATAGGTTACAAAACACTGAATAGTTAGGTATTCAAGTATTTCTCCCTTTCTGTCCAGGCAGGCTCACAATCTAAGTGTGGTACCTTGAATCAAGGAAAGTACAACCAGTGGCGTAGTGGGGGTGGGGGGGTCCGCCTCAGGCGCGGACTTCCTCAGGGCGCCAGTACCCCTCCTCCTCTTCCCGTACCTTTTTATCTTCAGCGTGAGCAGTGACAAAATTGCTGCCTGCGTTGGCTTCAGTGCTTTCTCTAACATCACTTCTGGGAGAAAGTGACATCAGAGAAAGCTCTGAAGTTGACATAGGCAGCAAGTTCTTCGCTGCTTGCGCCAAAGTTAAAAAGGTACAGGGAAGGGGCACACACACAGTGGGAGAGGGGTGCCACCACCCCAGGTACTGGTCACCCTCGCTATGCCACTGGATAGAAGAACTATGTGCATGCATATTTTATAAAATAAAATGCACAAGTATACTACAGCTCCATCCAAATGCAGAACCTGGGAACACGGAGATACCTTTTTATGGCACGCCTACCCTTATTGGCACACTTTTAGAAAAGCCCATTTCCACATGTAGAATGTGTCTCATATGTAGGGAATGCTTTTTAGACATTATCAAAGTGATTAAAAGGGAACATTCTTAATCAAAATCACAATAGTAAATTAAAGCTAAAGAGCATAAAAATATCCTGTATTTACAGATTCAAAGGCAGAAAATGTGGGAATGTACAGTGCATGAGCAAGTTAATACATGCATATTTAAATGGGGGGAGCAGGATGATTGGGTAAAACGCGGACCACGTGAATCTTAACCAAACGCCATTAAAAATCTGCTCACCTAGGTTTTGACAGTTGCGGTCTGTAATTTGTTTATCTCTGATGGACCTGTAAATGAGGATTCTACAGACCTCGCGGATGTCTACCACATGACCTTTAAAAGAAAGAGGCTGCAGGAAAGACTAAAACGGTTAGAGCTTGTCAACTTGGAAAAGAGATGGCCGAGGGGAAATATGATTGAAGTCCACAAAATCCTGAGTGGAGTAGAACAGGTACAAGTGGATCGATTTTTCACTCCGTCAAAAATTACAAGACTAGGGGACACTCAATGAAGTTACAGGGAAATACTTTTAAAACCAATAGGAAGAAATATTTCAGTCAGAGAATAGTTAAGCTCTGGAATGGGTTGCCAGAGGATGTGGTAAGAGCGGATAGCACAGCTGGTTTTAAGAAAGGTTTGGACAAGTTCCTGGAGGAAAAGTCCATAGTCTGTTATTGAGAAAGACATGGGGGAAGCCACTGTTTGCCCTGGATCAGTAGCATGGAATATTGCTACACCTTGGGTTTTGGCCAAGTACTAGTGACCTGGATTGGCCACCATGAGAATGGGCTACTGGGCTTGATGGACCATTGGTCTGACCCAGTAAGGCTATTCTTATGTTTTAACTCCCGCAGACCTCAAAGAGACACCCAATGTATCCTCATTTTAACCTCCTCCAGCGGGATCTGCGAGGACTGTAGCAGTTAAAATGAGGATCTGCAGAGTGAGTGAGTGCCGTGAGGTTCACAGGAGTTAGAAAACGGCCGCTTTCTTTTTAAGGCCATGCACTTTTAGTTCTGTGGAGTCCGCGTTTTAACTTTTACACTTGCAGATTTCTTTTGTGTTTGTGGTTGGGATTGGGGAAAAATGTGAACCCTGCAGAGATCCTTCTTTTAACTCCTGCGATCCTCACAGATCCCACTCACCTCCTCTCCACTTCTTTAAGGTGAGCAGATTTTTTTTTTAAATGTATATTTCATGACAGGACAACCTCCAACAGGCATTAGTTCAATAGTGCTTCAAGGTGCAATAACATACGAGACAAACAAGCATTTTCAAGTTTTCACCTTCCCTCCCCTCCCTTAGAAGAGACTGCTACACGATTAGCACTTCTAATACCCAAAGCTCTACAAACAGCATCAAAGCCGAACCATATGCTCACAAATTCAACAACCTGTTTCGAGCAGTTGGTGTCAGTGAATTCCAAAAGCGTTCCCAACTGGTTTGCAACTTTCTCCCTTTAGGAGTATCTAAATCAGGAGCACGTAATCGTTCCAGCTGCAAATGTACTGTATAAGCAGAGAGCCCTCCACTGAGCCAACGAAGGAGGCTCTGGAGTTAACCATAACAGCAGAATAAATTTAACTAGTGAGCAGATTTTTAAGGTCCGCGTTTTACCCCGTCCCGGGGCGCAAATTGCAAGGGGGATAGTTCGCAAGCTCGCGATGCCTTTTCACTGCGCGCGCCATGAGGCCCTGGACTGAAACGCTTTCCTTTAGGCCTGTCCAAAAGACGAATCTGATTCCTGCGCCTTTTCTCCAAGTAGCTCCCAGACAGTCCCAACAAACTCGCACGAGAAGCTGAAAGCCAGCCCTATGTATCCCAGTGCGATGAAAGACAAAACCGGAGGAAGCAGGCTTTCAACAACCGAGTCCTCCCCTCCTCCCCCCGGCAACACTTTCTCTCTCTTTTTTTCCCCCCTATCCGGCATCTCTCCCTCTCGAATCTACTCTCCTCTGAGCAGCATTTCTCCTTCTTATTTAACCTCCTCCCCTCCTCTGTCCACCGCGATCAAATCTCTCTCTCTCAGTTCAAATGTGTGTTCTGTGTCTGTGGTCGCCAACAGCAACCGCCCCGGAGCTTTCCCGCCCGTCGCCCCGCAGGAAACAGGAAGTTGCGTCGGAGGAGGCCGGAGGGAAAGCGCCGGGAGTATGAATGGCTACTAACGACGTCAAGCCAACTTTTCGGGTAGGCGCGAAGGGAGGGGAGAGGCGACGGGCAGGGCGGGGGAGTGGACGGAGTGATGCTGAACCGCGGGCGGGGAGGAGAAAGGGAGCCTGAGAGAAACGGAGCGGTGCCAGACCCGAGAAGGGGGTCCTGGGCCTGAAATACGCGTAAAGGGCTCTCGAAGTGTGACTTGGAGTTTTGAACCATATCTGGCCTTGTTCTAGTAATTTAGTTAGAGAAACGAACTTTTTTTAAAAAAATGTTGCCAGCCTAAATTTTTTAGTAAAAAAAAAAAAGTTAATACCGATTTTGGCCTTTAAATTTTTTTAACTCTTTCTGTTCTCTTCGGGCTCTTTCTCTTTAGCTGATAACTGCTTTTACCCGTCTTGAATCTACTGCTTTGGCAGATGTTCCTGGCTCAGGCTAGTGGCATGCTTCTCATGTTGTATTGGATGCCACTGGTTGTTTGGCCAGGATGGAGGAGAGAACCGAAGGACGAAGTGATGATTCTGACCGAATATGTGGGATTGAGGAGTGGAGGGCAGGAGCCCTAGGTGAATTTTTACTGGATTATAGCTAGTTCTTCCTTAAAGGGGTTTTGTTTGTGTTTTGTTTTGGTCAAAACATACGAAGGGGTGCGGAAAAGTTTTCAGCCCACCCAAAAAGAGAATGATATGGATATGGTTCAATCAATGACCTGAAACAATGTCAAAACATAAAATTTTGTGTCTGCAAATTGGCTTGTAACGAAATAAGATGATATTCTTTTCAGCTACTGTGGCAAGATAATGCTCAGAATTTAGGAAGTTAGTTGGTTGGTTGGACTGAGAACTTTTCAGCACCCCCTCATAGCATAGGATGTCAGTAATGTTAACTTCTTTGGTAGTGCATTCTGGACAGCTGGTAATAGAAGTAAAATCTGTATGTCTTTGTTTGATGGCACAACATTGGGCCAAGCTTCTTAGTCTTGTCCTGAGGGCTGTATAGCTAGTCAGACTTACAGGATATTCATACTGATTATTCATGGGAGAAATCTTCATGCGTTGGAGATCCAGAATATATAAATGTGTTTCAAGGGTGTTTGTTGTGGACATCCTCCTATCCTGACTTGTTATGGGGGTCCCCAGAATAGGTTTGAGAAAGCCCTGTCTTAGGTCAACACTTGAAACATATGTTAACAGCAGCAGTCCTCAGGGGCTTGTGGCAACCCTCCCTCCAAGAGGCCCCAATGACACCAAGTTGACAGTCATGCCCCTGCATATTGGGGGAATGGGCAGCTGTTGGCATTCTGGGGGTAGTGGGAGAAAATTTCCTTGGACAAACGGGTATTGGATGTCATCCCAGTGGGTCACAAGATTGAGTTTTATTACCCTCCTTTTGGATTTATTCATCGACTTTCTGGCTGGGCGGCCGGAAAAGGAGGCCAAGGTCAGGACCATGCTTCAAAGATTTCAGGACATTTGGGCTATAGAACCTGGCCCTGACGTTGACTTGGGCTCATGCAGATACTCCAGATACTTCATTGTGCCCAAGAAAGACACAGAGGACTGGAGGTCTATCTTGGATCTCAAGGCGGTAAATGTATTTTTGAAGGTCCCCCATTTCCACATGGAAACGGCCCAGTCGGTCATCACAGAAGTGGCTCCTGAAGAATTTCTGGCCTTCTTGGATCTCTCCAGGCGTATCTGCATATTCCCATCTTTCCAGGCCACAGGAAATATTTGAGGTTTCACATACTTCAGTAGCATTACCAGTTTGCTGCCCCTCTGTTCAGATTGCTGACAGCCCGCCACATTTTCACCAAGGTTATGGTGGTGGTTGTGGCTCATCTTTGGAAGATGGGGATTCAGATACATCCCTGCCAGGGGTATGAGATGGCAGTACAAAGAGTGTTTGATTTGTTCCAGCAGTTTGCTCGGAGAGGAACTCAGTGAGTGAGCCATTGGATAAGGGGGAGCTTTCCCCCAGAGAAGGGACGACCCGAGTGTCTTGTGGCTATGCCATATAGATGAGCTTGGTTCATTGATTACATTCCAGTGGTTAAAAGAACTCTAGCCAATTGACCGTTACAGTGTGTATTCAGTTTTATTAGACTGGTATTCTTCTAACTGGTAAAGTTAAACCTAATTAAATCATAGCTAATGAAGCTACCTTAGCTCTTCTGAAATTCTGGACAGTGTATACAGAGCAGCCTTATGGCCCTGGCTTCGTACCTTCACTTCATTGATCAGGCTGTACTGACCAACTGGTCTTTTACAAGTTCAGCAGTGTTCACATCAGTATTTGTGAAAGGGCCACTCTTGGACAATGGATAGATTTTATAACACTAAGCAACAGCCCAAGGCTTTGTAGTCAACCATTTTTTTGAATTTATGATTTAGTATCGTTTGTTGGCAGAAAAAAGCAAAGTTGCTTACCAAATAACCAGTATTTTCAGTATACGGCAGATTAATCAGTTCAGTTCCCTTCCTCAAGATATGCATTATAAGTTAAGGAACTAAATGAAATACTGAGGAAACTTCTGTGTGTGAAATGAACAAACACGCTCTGAATTCTGCACTAAGTTTCTGAGCACTGGAAGAGCTGTAGAGCTGTTCCATCTTAGCACCCTGTTGTGTGCCTAATTAAACCCCCCCCCCCCTTTATGAAGCCTTTGTTAAGCTTTTTTATCATTGGCTGCGGTGGTAAAAACTTCAACACTCGTAGAAGTCCTATGAGCGTTGAAGCTAATATCGCCGCAGCCTGCAAAAAAAAAAAAAAGAAAGCCTCATTTGGTTTCATAAAAGGGGACATAATTCTGCTGTCTACTGAAAACATCTGTTGCAGATAAGCAGCTTTGGACTAGAAGATTCACTAAGGATACCAATCATGTCCCGACCACTTTGCGACCCGATTTTCCTATGACCCGATTCACTAACCTCATGGCCGATCATCCTCCGATCTGATCCACGCATGCAAATGAGGGGAAAACGGCATGCAAAGTAGGAAGGACGCGATTCACTAAACTAAAGAAGGCACACCGACTGGGCTGGCCAATCCAAAAACAAGTGACTAGTGAGGACCAGTCGCTTGAGCAAAAACCCTGCTCTCTGCCCTGATTCTGCTAATCAATGCCGCCGGTGAATTTCAGGTGACCAGCCGCAGCTTTGACATACGGGCCCCCGAGACAGCCCTCGATCAATCCGGCGGCCGTGACTCACCATCCTACTCTGCCCCGACTCTCCTGCCCTTCCCCTCAGTGCAAGCCCGTGGTTTTAACCTGTGGGTTTAAAGTGGGTTAAAACCACGGGCTCGCGATGTAAAGTAAAAAAGTAATAAGTTTCTAGCTCTACCGGGCACGGAGGGCCAGCGCATGCGCAAACCATCTACAGGCAAAGAAGATGGTCTTCGCATGCATTGGGATTGCTGGAGAGCGATCCGTGCAGTAGGTTGGGGCATGATTCCAATCGCCTTCATTTGCACGAGGGTGATTCATAAATCAGCCCCCTGGCCATGGATCGGATCGCTCACGGATTGGATCTGATCTGTGGCCTTAGTGAATCTAGTCCTTTGTTTTCTGTTTGCGGTTCAGCTCGTTACATTCAGACATCTGGTTATTGTATTAAAATACATGGCTAACTATTTTGCTTTTCATTATTATATTTGTACTTTTCTTCAGAACACTGAAACATCAGCGTAAACGAGAGAAGAATGATTGAAAATAAATGATTTTGCTGTGCAGAAATTGAATCAAAATGCCTTTCTTTGAATATCCTGATTATCCCGAAACCCATCTTCTTGAACTGGAAAAGATGGTACTTTGTAGAGAATCTCAGATATCTACTTTACTGTCAGTATTTGGAGAGGTAACAGTACCTTAATTTTTTAACTTTTTTTGCTAGAAACTAAAAATTAATTAATATTTCTACATTGCCTCAATTTATATACTAAGATGTTATTTACCCCCTCTTTTACGAAATTGCGATAGCAGTTTCTAGCACGGGGAACTGCACTGAATGGCCTGTGCTGCTCCTGATGCTCATAGGAACTCAATGAGCGTCGGGAGCAGCACGGGCCATTCAGCGCAGTTCCCTGTGCTAGAAACTGCTATCGCAGTTTCGTAAAAGGAGGCCTTAGTCTTTGTCCTCTGAAATGCACTTTAACTTTGGTTCACATTTTTTATTTATGAAGAACAGCACTTACTCTGCAGGAAGTCTGTTGTGATCACTGCATCAATTAAGCAGTGAAGGTGGTGAGTTGTCTGTATATTTCTGAGGTGGGGGAGGGAGAATAAACTACTTCTGCCAAATCTTGCTGTGTATGTTCAATTCATGATCTTGGTGTATAACATTTAGACTAAGGGATCCTTTTACTAAGGGGCGCTAGCATTTTTAGCGCACACAGGAAATTACCGCGCACTATGCTTCTAGAACTAACGCCAGCTCAATGCTGGCGTTAAGGTCTAGCGCGGCTTAGTAAAAGGAGCCCTAAATGTCAGCCAGGCAACCACTACCACTGAAGTATGAAAGAAAAGAAAAAGATGAGCTTGTATTGGCTGCATGTTATATAATTTTCCGTACTTATCCTTAGGACTAATAATGGTGATATCTATACTGTGTACTCTTCAAGTGAAGATAATATCCCTGGTGTAGCTGTAGGCCTTAGTAAGCCTTTTTACTGATAAACTGCAATAGGTGACAAACCTTAGAAGCAAAAGTTGAAGATGAACTACAATTAAGCGACTCCCCTGAAGAGAAAACAGAGATATTGTATTGCTATTTTTATGCTATAATCCCTACATTTAAATCAAGAGGGTTCACAAAGAGCACACCAAAAACTGGAAGAAAGAAGGAATTGCTGTAAAAAGCAATTGATGCAAATTTAAGATCTCCATTTGGGAAGTCAAAGAAGTATGTAAGTAATAAAAATGTCTACCTAGCCTCTCTAGGTGACCACTTGAGCAGCCTAAACATCGCCTACTACAGCTATGCTGATGACATCACCATCGTTCTCCCTTGTTACCCACCTGACACACATGGAAATACAGAGCGTAGGCTTGGTCTTGTCTACGATAGAAGACTGGATTGTCCACTCTAAACTAAAGCTAAATAGTGAGAAAACAAAATTCTTCATAGCCTCATCCATCAACTTCACAATAGACTCCCTCACCTTGAGGGGAACCAACTTCCCAATCTCCCCTACAATTAAAATCCTGGGTGTCCACCTAGACAGACCAATGTCAGCCCAAGTAGATAATTTCGTTTGTAAAGGCTTCAACACATTATGGAAACTCAGGTCCATAAGGAAATACTTTGAACTGGCACCATTCCAACTCTTGGTCCAGGCACTAGTCCTAAGCATCCCTGACTATTGCAACATTGTATAACTAGCGGGACTACACAGACATTTCCGGAAACTAAGTGTCATCCAAAACACTGTCGTCAGGCTAATCTTCAACCTAAAAAAATTTGACCACATAACTCTGTTCTATCAAAAGCTGCATTGGCTGATGATTGAAGGTCAAATTCTCTTCAAATTCAGATACCTCTTTTACAAAGCACTATATGGTCTTCTGCCTACATACCTCACCAATCAATTCATATTCACTGGACCTGGTCGATCCACACGTCAACAATCATTATCTTCACCTTCCCCTCAAATCAAAGGCTGCAATCAAAAAAAGATTCATCGGCAGACTTCTGTCTTACCAAATTGCCACCAAAGACCCAGAACTGAGCCAACTGGTCAAAACATCTACCTCCTACATGCACTTTAGGAAGCTCCTAAAAACATACATTTTCCTGAAATTCAGCAGTCCTTCTTAGATACTCTCGGAAACTACCTCAAATGATAACATAGCTTGTCAGTTATGACATAGCTCACTGATACTAATCTGCTATACTGCCTTTGGTAAGGTTCATCTGCCTACCTCTGAACCTTAGAGTTTACCACTACTGCTAGTTATATGGCAGCCCCTTGCTACTAATCTTTCTACCTCTTTGTAAAGAGTGGGCCAAAAAGTGGCAAATGAGCTTCAACATAGGGAAATGCAAGGTCATGCATGTAGAGAAAAAAAACCCGATGTTCACTTACAAAATGGGGGGATCACAGCTAGGGGTGAGTAACCTTGAAAGAGACCTGGGAGTGATGGTAGACACAACCTTGAAGGCGTCGGCACAGTGTGCGACAGCCTCAAAGAAAGCAAACAAAATGTTGGGTATCATTAAGAAAGGTATCACGACCAGGACGAAGGAAGTCATCCTGCCACTGTATCGTGCAATGGTGCGCCCGCACCTGGAGTATTGTGTCCAGTACTGGTCGCCGTACCTCAAGAAGGACATGGCGGTACTTGAGAGAGTCCAGAGAAGAGCAATTAAGCTAATAAAGGGTATGGAGGACTTCTCATATTCTGACAGACTGAAAAGGCTGGGGCTTTTCTCCCTGGAAAAGCGGAGACTTAGAGGAGACATGATAGAAACCTTCAAGATCATGAAGGGTGTAGAAAAAGTAGACAGGGACAGATTTTTCAAATTATGGGGAACTACAAGTACAAGGGGGCACTCAGAGAAATTAAAAGGGGAAAGGTTTAGAACAAACGCCAGGAAGTTCTTTTTCACCCAAAGGGTGGTGGATACATGGAATGTGCTACCAGAGGAAGTGATAAGCAGGAGCACGCTACAGCGCTTCAAAGAAGGATTGGACAGGTACCTGGATGACAAAGGGATTGAGGGGTACAGATAGGAGTAGAGGTAGGTTATAGGGACAGGATTAGAGGTAAGTTACAAAATTAGTCTGGGACCACTATTCAGGCAATAGGCCTGATGGGCCGCCGCGGGAGCGGACCGCTGGGCAGGATGGACCTCTGGTCTGTCTCAGCGGAGGCACCTACTTATGTTCTTATGTTCATACTGTCGACCACCTTTATAACTCCACTGATAATCTCCTTCCTGAGTCCTATTGTAGCTCGCTCACACTGGTCAGTGGTTTTTTTTTTGTTTTTTCTAAATCACATAGAACCGCAAGGCTTATGCGATATGTAAATAAAAATTTATGTTATGTTAAAACAATTGAGAGCTAATGAGGAAAGATTTAGGAAGGCATACCAGAAGAGAGGCTGATGCAGAAGGAGAAAAATAGCAGATTCCAAAAGAAAATATAGGCATAACGTGATGACAGGATAAATATGACAGGTATGGGTTGTTGGTTTTTTGTGTTTTGTTTTTTTTGTTAATTGGTCTAACTTCACTTTCAGAGACAAACGCCTCCTTCCTAAGGTCAGAACAGAAAAAGTTACTTAGAAACACAAATGAATTATAAAAAGCATCTTGATGGAAGTCTGAATGGGGGAGAGGGGCTTGCAGGGTGATCAGGTGGGAGGTAGGGAGTATAATTTTTGTGGCTCATAATTGTGTTTATTGAACCATACTAGTTCTCCAATTTTCTGGAAATCATCAGCTGAACTCTAGTAAAGAGTTGTAGGGTTCCTTAACATTAATAGATTATCAACGTCCCTGTTCTGTTATGATTATACTTATGCTGATATTTGTCAGCCTCAGCATTTTCGGTTGGCCTTACCAATGTCAGCAAAGGCCTATAGGAGATCATATCATTCATATCTGACCTTAGGCCCCAGACTGCCTAAATTACATAAGTGTTTAAAGGCAACAGAGGACCTTGGTACAGCTAATGGCCTTACCAATGTCAGCAAAGGCCTATGGGAGATGTTGTGGCTGACAATATTGACATGATTTGCATTTTATTTTCTGTTTATTTTGTGTTCATTTTGATTTTCTAGATGGAATAGTTTTATATACATGTTAACTTTTGTTTAAAACAGCATTCTGATTTATGCACCCCCCCTCCCTTTTATAAAACTGTGCAAGAGGTTTTTAATGCTGGCCGGCATGCTGAATGCTCTGCACTGCTCCGATGCTCATAGGAACTCTGTTGGAGCAGCCAAAGAGCATTCATCATGTGAGCTGGTGCTAAAAGCCTCTTGCACAGTTTTGTAAAAGAGAGGGTAATTGTTTTTCTTTCAATTGTGAAATACAGCACAAAAATTCTAATAAAATGGGATTCAGAAATTGTTTTAATTGTATTGGGTGCCACTGGTTTGACTGAAGAAAAATTATTGGGCTTGCTTCCTGTGTACATATTACACCCTAGGAACTTCAGAAGTCTCTCTTTGGTACAATGTAGATATTCAGACTAGAGAATGACACGGGGAAAAATCTGTCCCCGTCACTGCCCCGTCACCGCCATTCCCTTCACCGCCCCATCACCGCCATTCCCTTCACCGCCCCTTCACTGTCGCCGCCACCTCTTCACCGCCCCGTCACCGTCACTACCATCCCATTCACCGCCCCGTCCCCGTCCCCGCAGCATCCTTATAAGCCTTAGTACTGCAATATTTAGCTTATTCCTTCCTTATAAATCAAAGTTCTGGCTGCTGAACTAGAGAAAGAGATGTTCAGCTGGCAGGGCTTTGTTTATAAATTTTTATCAACACAACTAATATACTACTTTTATCCTAAAGCAAAAAATAAATAAATAAATATAATTTTTTTTTTCTACCTTTGTTGTCTGGTTTCTGCTTTCCACATCTTCTCATTCAATTCCTTCCGTCCACTGTGTGTCTTCCATTTGCTGTTACTGTGCTTCTCCCTTCACCCCCCCCAATTGGTCTAGCACCCATCTTCTTCCCTCTGCTCCCCCATAGTCTGGCATCTGTCTTCTTCCCTTCCAGTGTCTTCTCCCCACTCTGTCTTCCACATTTCCCTTCAGGGTCTGTTCCTCTCTACCCTCTTTCAATGTCTGTTCTATTCCTTTCCACCACCACCCTTCCCTCCCTCCTTTACCATCTGTTCCTTTCTACCACCCTTCAGCTCCTCTTGCGTGGCCTATCTACCTCCCTCCCTCTTATTTTCGTGGCACGTTACAAAGTAATTTGTGCAAGCCGCTGGAGCCTGCGAGCCCCTGTCCCATCCCCACAAACCATCTCGCTTCTGTGTTCTTATTTTCCCCATTTCTAATATCTCCCCTGTGTGTCTGGCATTGCCCCCCCCCCTGTGTCCATATACCATCCCCATGGCATGTCCCCTTTATGTCTCTGTCCTTATGCCCCCATGCACATAATTTCCCCTCTTTCTGTTACCTTCCTGTGTCCAGATTTCCCCTATCTTCCTCTTCCATACCAGTGTGTCTCTTCTTTTCAACCCCATCTAGCTTCTTTCCCTCTTTCTTTCCTCGTCCCCCTGCTTCCAGCATCTGGCTCACCTGCCTGTCCTCCCCTTTCTTTCCTGCTGTGGGTTTCTTTCTTTCCCTCTTCATCCCCTTGGCCCAGAATCTTTTTCCTTTTCACTCCCTCCTTCCTAGTGTGAGCCGGGAACATTGATCGCGCAGTCCAGCAGCCCCCACCCGCCCGATTGCAGCATTCATCCAGCTCCCTCCCTCCACCTCACCTTATATTCCGAGTTTGCCGGCTTTCTTTTTCGCCGAGCTGCACGCTTTCCAAAAAGCTGCCCACGCACAGCTGCTCAGTTGTTCATTCTTCTGCTCTGACACAACCGGAAACAGGAAGTTGCAGCAGAGAAGATTGAACAACTCCAGCAGCCGCGTGTGTGCGACTTTTTGAAAGCATGCGGCTCGGCGAAAAAGAAAGCTGGCAAACTCGGAATATAAGGTGAGGTGGAGGGAGGGAGCTGGCTGAATGCTGCGATCGGGCGGGTGGGGGCTGCTGTACCGCGTGATCCTTGATTGCCTCACTGCGGAGACAAGACCATTCACTGCTCCACGGGGTGGTGAATGACCTTGTCCCCGTCCCCGCAGTGACTACTATTTTTCTTTCCCCGTTTTGGTGGGTTACTCGTGGCTAGCCGCGGGTAACAACCACCGTGTCATTCTCTAATTCAGACCAGTGCTGGCAGTAAATCTGAGTCTTCAGGGTTATCTCCAATGTACCTTCATTTAGATTTTACCTATCATGACATGCACAAAACAATCAGGAAATATCCCCAAAGTTATTTGATAGGTGACTGATCTAGTCATTTTAGCACATACATTTCAGTTTATTTATTATTTATTTATCAGGGTCATGACATTTATATAAACTGGGATTTCAAGACATGGCATCAACCAACTATTTTTAAAAGTAAATAGCATTTACCAGTCCTGCCAAAAAACAGTATCCACTTTCAACCTATCTTTTTAAAACTGTTAAACTCTCAATACGCCTCCCTCCCTCCCTCAATATGATCTCCCTTCCCTCCCTGGACATAGGATTTCACTCAGGCCTAGGTGGACCTTTCTGATCTTAAACCTCATAAATGGATTTCTAAATGTGGTTAAAAATTCTAATTATCCCAGGACAAGCAGGCATGATATTCTCACATGTGGGTGACGTCATCTACGGAGCCCCAGCGCGGACAGCTTTTCAAGCAAACTTGCTAGAAGTTTCAAGTTTGCACACTGCACCACGCATGTGCATGCCTTCTGCCCACTAGAGGGCGCATCCCACCTCGTGGTCCTCAGTTCAATTTTTTCCGCGGAGCCAGAAAGCCCTGTGGATCTGAGCTCCAGTGTTTTGCCTTCTAGCTGCCGCGTTTAGTTTGTTCTTTCATCGAATTAGTTCGCGGTGCTGCTTTCTTTTCTGTTCTTTTCTTTAAAAAAAAAAAAAAAAAATTTTGTTTTTCGTTGGGCTCCGGGGGCTCCCGGAAGCCGTGGCCGCGGGACGTCGGTCGTTCCCGGCCTTCTTCTTTTTCTTCGTTGATGTCCCGTCCTGTTACGGGATTCAAAAAGTGCAGCCGGTGTGAGAGGTTACTTTCCATCACTGACCCTCACCGGTGGTGCATTGTCTGTCTTGGGCCCGAACATCCGACAGCGTCGTGTGATCGCTGTGCAACTTTCCAAAACAGGGCCCTCCGTCGCCGTAAGGCCAGAATGGCTGAATTGTTCGCCGTCGACGCGCCGCCTAAGGCCTCGACGTCGGCCTCGGCTTCGGCCCCGGCCTTGACCTCGGCCTCGGCGTCCTCGGGGGCCTCGGCTTCGCCTCGGCCCTCGTCTTCAAAGGCGTCGTCAGCGAAGCCAGCTTCGGGTAAGTCCTCTGTTCCATCCCCTTCAGCAAAGAAGCCATCCTCGACTCAGGCTAAGGCGGGTGGGTCGACCCCGGCCCCGCATCGGACCTCGACTTCGCACACCCCGAGGGAATACTCGAGACCGAGGTCGCCCTCCAGGGAGTGTGCCCCGGACTTGGAACTCCCCACCTTCGTGGGGATTCCGGCCTTCCAGGATCTCCTTCGAGCCCTGATCTCATCGGAGCTGTCGGGAGCCCTGGAAGTGTTGCAGCGTGCTGCGGTTCCGGCGGCCTCGACCTCGGCCGGGGCGCCTCCGGTCTCGGAGGCCCCGGCCTCGGCTCCCTCGACCTCGGGAGCCCCGGCCTCGGCGACCTCGGTCTCGGGTACTGTGGCCCCGTTCACCTCGGTCTCGGCCCCGCCCCTGACCTCGACCTCGGGGGAGCCTCCTGAGCGGAGTGTGAGGCCCAAAGAAAAGTTGCGCAGAGTGCGCCGTCTTTCCTCCTCTTCCTCCGGGTCTTCCCGGGACGCCTCGCCCTCGACGCGACCTCGGACGAGGCGCCGATCGAGGAAGTCTAAGCGGCCCCGAGGCTCGCCTCGGCGCGATCGTTCCTCGTCGTTCGGGGGCGAGGCGCTGCAGGTGTCGGAGTTGCGCCTCGACAACCCGAGGCTCCTCCGCTCACCTCGTGGGAAGTCTTCCCGTGCCGCCTCGCCGAGGAAATGGGAGAGTGTTCCACGGACCCCGGGGTCCTCGCCCAAGGGTTCTGCGAGGAGGATAATTTCCCCTTCCCCCTCGAGGGCCTTGGAGAGGGGATCCTGGGATTCGGGATCTGTTAGGGATCCTCATTATTCACATGAGGCCTCCCCCCTCTCCTCGGTGGGGCGGTCGAGAACCCCGTCTCCCCAGGCTAGGCCGTCCTCTTTTTCATCCTTTGTTCAGGACATGGCCCGAGCCCTGGGGATTGACCTGATGGTAGGTTCTCAGTATTCCAAAGAATTTTTGGAGGAACAGGACCTTCCCACTCCTCCTAGAGAGGTGCCTAGACTCCCTCTCAACAGTGTCCTTCTGCAGACCTGGCTGAAGAACTTGTCAAACCCTCTTACAGTCACGTCTGTGCCTTCAAAAATGGAATCGAAGTATAGGACGATTCCCCCTAAAGGGTTCGATAAGGCGCAGCTCTCCCACCAGTCTCTTCTGGTGGAGTCTGCTCTTAAAAAATCACAGCCCTCACGGGTTTCTGCGGCGGTTCCACCCGGCAGGGAGGGGCGGACCCTGGACAAGTTTGGCCGTCGCCTCTATTCAAATTCCCTGATGGCCACCAGGGTTCTAAATTACGCCTTCACCTTTTCCTCCTATTTGCGTGGTATGGTGAAGGACCTTCCTCAATATCGAAACTCGTTACCGGACTCCCAAAGAGCAGGATTCGATAAGTTTATGTCCAACCTGTCTCAATTGCGGTTGTACCTATTCCATGCAGTGTACGACGCCTTTGAGCTGGTTTCGAGGGTGTCGGCCTTCGCGGTGGCCATGCGCCGCTTGGCCTGGCTTCGCACCCTCGACATGGACCCAAACCTGCAGGAACGTCTTGCAGACTTGCCTTGTGTGGGGTCCGAGTTATTTGACGAGTCATTGGATGCGGCGACCAAGCGGTTGTCCGAGCAGGAGCGCTCTTTAGCATCCCTGGTCCGCCCCAAACCTAGGCCCCCGCCGCAGAAACCTTTCCGGCCGCCGCCGCGCCGATACCCTCAGAAGTCGACCCCGGCTTTCTCGAGACCGCCTCCGAGACGTCTGTCTCAGCGAGGCAGAGGGGGACAAACCCAAACCCCGGCGCAGGGCCCTTCTAAGCCCGCGCCTTCCTTTTGACGGGCTGAGCGGACGGGGCGGGTTCCCCTCCGCACTTTCACAGGAACCCCTTCCTATCGGGGGGCGTCTTCGGTCCTTCCGGGAGGCATGGACCGGGATTACCTCAGACGCTTGGGTGCTCCGGATCGTCTCCGAGGGCTACTCGCTCAACTTTGTGTCCTCGCCGCCGGACAGTCCCCCAAGTTTAGTCTCTTGCAACCGTTCGCAGCTACCGACCCTTCTGACCGAAGCCAAAGCCCTCTTGAAGCTTCGGGCGGTCGAGCCGGTCCCCAAGGACCAGTGGGGTACGGGGTTTTACTCCCGTTACTTTTTGGTCCCAAAAAAGACCGGGGACCTGCGCCCCATACTGGACCTCAGGAAGCTCAACAAATTCCTGGTCCGGGAGAAGTTTCGAATGCTATCTCTCCCGGTTTTGTATCCTCTCTTGGAGGAAGGGGACTGGATGTGCTCCCTCGACTTGAAGGAAGCATATACCCATGTTCCGGTGCACCCCGCCTGCCGAAGATTTTTACGATTCCAGGTGGGGGACCTCCACCTCCAGTACAGGGTACTGCCCTTCGGCCTGGCCGCGTCCCCACGAGTATTCACGAAGTGCATGGTGGTGGTTGCGGCAGCCCTGAGGTCTCGTGGGCTCCATGTGTTCCCTTACCTGGACGATTGGCTCATCAAAGCCCCGACCAGGGAGGGGGTTATCTCAGCGACCCGACAGTCTATTGCCTTCCTGCAAACTCTCGGGTTCGAGATAAACTTTCCAAAGTCTCAGTTGAGGCCGGCTCAGTCTCTTCAATTCATAGGTGCGGTGCTGGACACGGTGCGCCTGCGCTCCTACCTTCCGACCCAGCGGTTGGAAGCCTTGGTACGGATGGGCCGCCAGGTCTCTCAACTATCGATGGTGTTGGCCAAGCGCATGATGATGCTGCTCGGTCATATGGCCTCGACGGTACACGTCACGCCGTTTGCGAGGCTGCATCTGAGGATCCCTCAGTGGACCCTCGCGTCCCAGTGGCGTCAGGAGTGCGATCCGGTGTCTCGCCTCATTTCGGTGACTCCGCTTTTGCGGAAATCGCTGCGTTGGTGGACAGACTCTTCAAATCTGTCCATGGGGCTACTGTTTCGCACTCCTCCTTTTCGCAAGGTCCTGACCACGGACTCCTCGGAGTACGCGTGGGGAGCCCACCTCGACGGTCTTCGCACGCAGGGCCTGTGGTCGGCAGAAGACCGTCGGTCTCATATCAACGTGCTAGAGCTTCGGGCCATCTTCCTAGCACTTCGAGCCTTCGTTCACATATTGCAGGACCAGGTGGTCCTCGTCCGCACGGACAATCAGGTGGCAATGTACTATGTGAACAAGCAGGGGGGAACGGGGTCTTGGCCCCTCTGTTCCGAGGCTCTTCGCCTTTGGGAGTGGGCGGTCTCCCGGAACATCTTCCTCCGGGCGGTCTACATCCAAGGAGAACTGAATTGTCTGGCGGACAAACTCAGTCGACTTCTGCAACCACACGAGTGGACTCTACACTCAGCAGTTCTGCGCGAGGTTTTCGCTCGCTGGGGAACGCCACAGGTGGATCTGTTTGCCTCTCCGGAGACACACAAACTACCACTGTATTGTTCTCGGATGTACTCGAGGGATCGTCTGGAGGCGGATGCCTTCCTTCTCGATTGGGAAGGGAGGTTCCTGTATGCATTCCCTCCTTTCCCTCTGATCATGCGAACGTTAGTACATCTAAAGTCGTCCACGGCCACGATGATTCTCATAGCACCTCGGTGGCCGCGTCAGCACTGGTTCTCCCTGCTGCTTCAGCTCAGTGCCAGGGAGCCTCTTCTTCTGCCTGTCTTTCCTTCTCTGCTGTCTCAGAGTCAAGGATCCATGTTACATCCCAATCTGCAGTCATTGCACCTGACAGCTTGGTTTCTTGTTCCCTGACTCCTCCGGATCTGTCTCAATCGGTGAGGGAGGTGTTGGAAGCCTCCCGCAAGATCTCGACGAGGCTTTGCTATTCGCAGAAATGGACCAGGTTTTCCACCTGGTGTTCGTCTTTTCACCTGGATCCGGTATCGGTTCCGGTATCCTCGGTTTTGGACTATTTATTCCATTTGTCGCGCTCTGGCTTGAAAACCACTTCGGTGCGTGTTCATCTTAGTGCGATTTCTGCTTTCCACCAACATCTGGATGGACGCCCTCTGTCACTCCATCCCTTGGTGACACGCTTCATGAAAGGGTTACTCAGGGTTTGTCCCCCTCTTAAGCCTCCTTCTGTCGTGTGGAATTTGAATGTGGTTTTAGCTCAACTGATGAAACCCCCTTTTGAGCCACTCAACAAGTCCCTCTTGAAATTTCTGACTTGGAAGGTGGTGTTTCTGATTGCCCTCACCTCCGCTAGGCGGATTGGGGAGTTGCAAGCCTTGGTTGCGGATCCCCCTTTCACCGTCTTCCATCATGACAAGGTGGTTCTCCGCACCCATCCTAAGTTTGTCCCTAAGGTTGTTTCTGATTTCCACCTCAATCAGTCCATTGTCCTTCCTGTGTTCTTTCCTAAGCCCCACTCCCATCCTGGCGAGGCGGCGCTTCACACGCTTGACTGTAAGAGGGCGTTGGCGTATTACCTTCAACGCACCAGGTCTCATCGGAAGGTCCCTCAATTGTTTTTGTCCTTCGATCCCAATCGATTAGGACATCCAGTTTCCAAGCGCACTCTGTCTAACTGGTTGGCTGCTTGCATTTCCTTTTGCTATGCTCAGGCTGGCCTTCCTCCCCCGGGTCGAGTCACGGGGCACAAGGTCCGAGCAATGGCAGCTTCGATAGCTTTCCTCCGATCCACTCCGATGGAGGACATATGTAAGGCTGCCACTTGGTCTTCGGTTCATACATTCACCTCTCATTACTGTCTGGACACTTTATCCAGGAGTGACGGCCGGTTTGGCCAGTCAGTCTTGCAAAATCTGTTTTCCTAAATTGCCATCCTCCCACCTGCCCTTTTTTGGTTGGCTTGGAGGTCACCCACATGTGAGAATATCATGCCTGCTTGTCCTGGGATAAAGCACAGTTACTTACCGTAACAGGTGTTATCCAGGGACAGCAGGCATATATTCTCACAACCCGCCCGCCTCCCCGGGGATGGTTTCTATGCTAGTTATGGAACTGAGGACCACGAGGTGGGATGCGCCCTCTAGTGGGCAGAAGGCATGCACATGCGTGGTGCAGTGTGCAAACTTGAAACTTCTAGCAAGTTTGCTTGAAAAGCTGTCCGCGCTGGGGCTCCGTAGATGACGTCACCCACATGTGAGAAAATATGCCTGCTGTCCCTGGATAACACCTGTTACGGTAAGTAACTGTGCTTTATCTACTATGTATTGCAGTGAAAAATTTCATATTTTTTATATTTTGCAGCTTGGCAAGTAATCAGGTAACATATGGTGCTCTTGCTTCCTTTTAGGAAGTCGCCACCACCAATTTTGTGATATTTAAAAAGTGCCTATTCAGCCTTCAGTCTGTACCAGTATGGCAATTCTTATGTTCTTATCCTAGTAACACCCTACTACCAGGACCTATTCCATTTGTAACCAGGCCTTCTTTTCTGCTGCTCCTTTCCATTCTATAGCTGATCTTAGCTGGCAGGACCAGAAATATTGTATTATGTTAGATGTGGCCATTTCTGCTCTTTATTCTGCTTCAGAAGAAAATCTTCTTTCTTATATAAACTGAAAAATCTTATGTCTTTCGGCGCTCTCTTTGGAATGGGAACTGGCGGAAAAGAGTGCATTGATCTTAACAACTGCCGTTCTACTGAACCATGACTCAGGCAATTGGTGCCAAATATCCAGGTCTTGTCCAGTATCAGCAAAAAGATTAACATAGTGCCTTCACTTCGTACAGCTGCTTCCTGTCGCTTGTTATATACATTCCACAATTATTTTGATCTGTTCCTCTGCCCTTTGATCTGTATCTCTGCTAAAGGGAAACTATTCTCTTATTAAATTTCAGTTTGTATTGAAAATAAGTAGCAAGTAGTTTTGATTTTATTTTAGAGTTAGGAACAAAACTATTCTTGCTGACAATAAAAACTGAACATAATAAAATAAAGAAACTCCCTAAATATTTTCTTCTTTTGAATGATTTCATGAAAAGTGTACATGTATATTTAAAATCTGTGCACATGTTAGGGAGTTTCTGTATTTTATTATGTTTGGACTTTTGCTTTGAGCTCCCAACTTTTTAAAATAAGTTTTCCCTTCTATGTTTTGACTAGGTCGCCAATAAAAATTGGGCATGCGGGGGCCTTTTTTGTGCATGACTAATTGGTGCTAAATTGGCATTAAATACCAATAATTGGCATCAACAAGCACTAATTTGTATTTGTGCGTTTAAATGAGTTACACCTTGTTCTATAAACTTAGCACCAAATTTTAAAAGCACACAACTCCAAGTGGGGTGTGGATGTGAGAGGGGCATGGGCAAGTCAGGGGCATACCAAACAATTAGGTGTTGAGTTATAAAATACTGTCAGTTATGCATGTAACTGCTAGGATTTGGGCGCAAACATTTACACCAGTTATTGAAATGGCATCAGTGCTCATGCCCAAAGTTAGATGCCAAAATGCAAACTTAAGCTAGTATTCTATAATAGCAACTATGTGCAATATTGCCGTTATAGAATTGGCACTTAGGGCCGCGTTTTCTATCCGGTGCCTTTTTTGATGGCCGCCTTAAAAGTGGTCACCAATCGCATGTCAAAGGTAGGCGCTGGAAATGTAGGTCAGGGTTTTCTAGGCCTATAATTCCAGCACCTATCTTTGATGTGAATTGCACCTCCATAGACGCTTTAGGCCACCTAATGCCACTTCCAACATTAATAATGCCTACATTGGCATTAGGTATCCTAAAGCACCTTTGGAGGTGCGATTAAAGTGCTGATTTTTTTTAGGCACCATTTTTTTAAGCACCGATAGAGGCGCCTTGAAACTCTGTTAAAAGCATAATTTAAACACCATATTTTTTACAGTGCTTGGGTGCCTAAAAAAAGGCACCATCTAGAGCAGGGGTGTCAAAGTCCCTCCTTGAGGGCCACAATCCAGTCAGGTTTTCAGGATTTCCCCAATAAACATGCATGATCTATTTGTATGCACTGCTTTCATTGTATGCTAATAGATCTCATGTATATTCATTGGGGAAATCCTGAAAACCCGACTGGATTGTGGCCCTCGAGGAAGGACTTTGACACCCCTGATCTAGAGAATCCGAACCTTAGTGCCCAAATTTTTGATGCTTAGGGTTTAACACCCTTTACTGAATTGAACCCTCTGTGCATACTTCTGTGAACTTTGAGCATTACAGTGTTTGAGTATAAATTTGGTATTGAGTTTAATTCATTGCATAAGTTCTTAGTCTGGGAAAATGTTGGATAAATCCTAGAGGTATAATAATTTTGGATTAGAGTTGAAGGACAGTTTCATGTTAAAAATTGATTTTCCTTTCAGCGTGAACATTTCAGCTTCCCATCTATCTTTATTTATGGGCATACAGCAACTGGGAAGACCTATGTAATAAAAACTTTGTTGAAAATATTTAAGGTAAGAAAAATTCAATTCAGATTCAGGCCTTGACTTTAGAACCAGCAGTTTTTGAGTTTTGATTGAACAGAAATACTTATGATATCCTAGATTCCTACAATCGATAAAACTGCTCTGATGCTCATAGGAACTCTATGACCGTTGGAACAGCACAGAGTATTCAGCGCATCATCCAGCACTAAAAACCTCTTGTGCGGTTTTGTAAAAGGGGGGAGTAAGTCTTGAACAGTGGAAACCACAGCCTGGGCCCCATTTGATGATTTGGGGGCAATGTTGCGCACTGCCATGTGCAGAATATGAGTTTAATTCCCTGATGAGGGGTTCTGCTTCCCCAGATCTAAAGAAATAGTTGAAAACTGCTGAGTCCTTAAACAAAAGGCAGACAAACAAACAAAAAAATGCCCCCCCCCAAAAAAAAAAATAAACAACAAACCCCAGAACATCTTTAACAAGATTTACATACAATCTGATGCATGTATACTACACACAAACTTTTCCCCCCTGTATCTTTTTTTTCTGAGGACTCCCTCTCTCCATTGGGTGAAAAGAAGTGTTTTAATTCAGAAAAGTAAAGATGCTATTATACTAAGAGAGTGCAGAGCTGGTGTTAGGGGGTGGCAATTAGGGCATTTGCCCTGGGTCTCCATGCTACAGGGGATTATAAGCCTGCCTCAAATTGAGCTAGGCATAGCCTGCAGGCAGGTTTTGGGACCTCCTTTCTAGTTTGTCCCAGGCCCCTGAATGTCTAACACCAGCCTGGAGATTGTGAGAAATTACCACTTTCTTTCACTGTGTGAGTGGTAGAAACTTGCAATACACTTCTAGCAAGCTAAAGGGAGTTGAATGGTATGAGAATTAAGGTATTCTTAGAAACATAGAAACATGATGACAAATAAAGGCCAAATGGCCCATCCAATCTGCCCATCTGCAGTAACTATTATCTCTTCCTCTCTCTAAGAGATCCCACGTGCCTATCCCGTGTTTTTTTTTTTTTTTTTTTTTTTAAATCAGGGTACATCTCTTCCATTCCATCCGCCACGATGTCCAGCATTCCTGCCTCTTGCATCACTCTGATGTCGGAGGGAAGGCTTCCTGGTCAGCTGTGGGTGGTGTGCTGGGAGCACTGCATGTTTTGTGCAGTTGGAGGGCAGGAAATGAAGATGCACTACTGAGGTAACGTTTGAGCCCCTCGAGGTGCCTCCATCCCTGGGGGATCCCTGTGACCCAGGGGGGGAAGAACCCCGTGGGATTCCCATCGTCCTAGTTCCCATGCAGCTCTCTAGTCACAAGGAGTAGTGTGGGCTTTGAACCCACAACTTCAGGGTATTGAGGCTGTAGCTCTAACCGCTATGCCGTTATGCTAGTAAATGACTGGGTGCATATCTACAGTATATCTTATTTTGCAGAGGTAGCTCCAAGATATCCTGGACTGAAAATTATGGCACAACTCTGTATATTCAGATATGTGTTAAGAGAAAAATTGCCCCAAACTGATTCTAAGTATGCTTTCTCACTTTAACTATGCAAAAGATGAAGCTGTCACTTAGAATAACCTACAGCATTCACTTTAATATGAATCAATTTCTAGATGCTTATATTCTGCTTATACAATTGAGAATTGAGCACAATGAATTATACTGAGCATACTTAGGGGTTTGCTTACTAATGGCATGCACTAATGGTGTTATTGCATGTTTTTGGAAACAGGGCCCATTTTAGTGTATTGGGTCCTGTAGTTAACAGTGGGGTCCTTTTACTAGCCGTTTATTTAGTGCGTGCTAAATGCTAATGCATCCATATCCATATAATATAATATAATGGTTAGCGTTTAGCGTGCGCTAAAATGACTAGTACACCTTAGTAAAAGGACCCCAGCATGCATTAATGGCAATAGTGCCCACTTTTTATTGTTGGTGTTACTGTATGTTATTTCTTATGGAGGTAATTTACTTTATTGATTTTGTATGATTTTATTGTATGATACTAAAAAAAGATAAATGTAAATATAAACCAGAAGTTAAAAATTAAAATCATTAGTACTCTTTACTCACTAAACAAAGGACTGTTTACAAAGTATGGCTTTTATTTATTTATTAGAATTTATTTGCTGTCTCTTTTGAAGGGATTCACTCAAGGCAGTATACAAGAGTAAGTCAAACATAAGCACTAGTCAATTATAGCAGTAAAAATATTCAAAGAAAAATACAAAGTATGGCGTAGTATGCTCTATTAGTGTTAACAAAATAAGCAAAAAAACAATTTAATAGCAAAGATGGAGTATATAGTTAAGAGTTTTCTAAAATGCTAATATTCTAGGTTTGGAAATAAGTTACTGTATCTGGTAACAAACTCAAAATTGCAGAAATGTCAACCAAAAATATTTGGCTAGTAAAAATGAATTACTTATACTGCAGGAACAACTAACAAATCCTTTACACAAAAACAGGTCATGAGTGTTTTTATGGCAGTAAAAGATAATTTCATATATGAACTTAAAATTCAGAACATATATTTTGAATCTAATCTTCTCTGCCCTAGGTAGCCAGTACAAAATATTTAGTTCAGGTGTAATGTGACTTAGAAACCTTATTCCAGTCGAGAGATGGTGGCTGCATTTTCAACTACATTCATAGCTTTACTAAACCTTAGGGGGGTCCAAATAGCATTACAGTAGTTGAGACCAGAAAGAACTAGAGACTGTAGAACTGATCTAAAATCATCAAGCTATAAGATAATATTTGAGATTTGATAGCAATCAAAGCTTGTAAAAAGCTGTAAAAATGCTTGCTTTAACTTGTTCCTTACATAAAAGCAATGAATCTCTCTTTGACTTGGAAAAAAGAAAAAGCCAGGCATGGAAGAATTACATTCCCTATCTTTTAATACCTTTCAATTCCTCCAAAGAAGGACCCTGACCCATAAATTCTGTTTTGTCTACATTTAAAAATAAACTGACACCCAGAAATGAGCTAATGAGATAGTCATTCACTAGTAAAGCAGCATTTAAAACACCTTCAAACAGAACCAATACGAACATAAGAATAACTTTACTGGGTCAGACCAATGGTCCATCAAGCCCAGTAGCCCATTCTCACGGTAGCCAATCCAAGTCACTAGTACTTGGTCAAAACCCAAAGAGTGGCAATATTCCATGCTACCGATCCAGGGCAAGCAGAGGCTTCCCCCATGTCTTAATAACAGATTATGGACTTTTCCTCCAGGAATTTGACCAAACCTTTCTTAAAACCAGCTATGATATCGGCCAGCAAAAAAATTAGTACAGTTACAGTTAGTTTATTTGATATACCACATTTCTTAACAATTGTAGTCAAATCAAGGCGATTAACAAAGTTAATTACAAATAGGTATAAGATTAAAAAAAAAAACCAAACCAGACTGGGGAAAGACAGATACTGCAAATAAACTGGGACAAAAGGATATTCAGGAAAGGAATGACTTACAATATTTATAAGGAAAAGGGGAAATTAATAAAAACAAAGGAAAAACACAAGAGGTTAAGGGGATTAAAGCTATACCAACTTGGTACTTGCCACATCTCATCTTTCTTAGGTTCTGAAAGACCAAAAGGTTAAAATGGTGCATTTGGTGTTACGAGATTCTTTGACTTTGTAATACTTAACAAGAAAGTCAGTGTTGATCATGCCTTAACTTATACAGCTCCCCCATGTGATTGTGAACTGCATAGAATGTTTTACTTCAAGACTGCTTTTTGAGGGAATTCTGAGTCAGCTAAATAGCCACTGTTCTACCCTGGAGAAAGAGTTTTATTTTCGTGAACACTGTGACTCATTTAATGACTTTGTACGCCTCTACAAGCAAGTAACTCTGGATCAAGACTTAAAGAACCAGACTGTGTATATTGTAAGTAATTGCATTTGTTTTTCTAAGGTTTGTTCATTTAATTTGTTATGAATATTTTCCAATGCTATTTAATGTTGTAAATAAATGTAACTGGCAGATACCTGCAAAACACTTTAGTAGCATTTGCTGTATCAAACTACAATGGAACCTTGGTTTGCAAGCATAATTCATTTCAGACATGCCAAACTCTGGCCTGCGGGCCAAATCTGGCCCGCGGTGTGTTAAAAATTGACCCGCCAGACATTTTCAACTTTATACTAAATCTGGCCCACCAGCACGAACCGCTGCTACTGCTCTTCACTCGCGTCTGCCTTCGCCTGGTCTCCTTTTCAAAGCAGCCTGCTGAGGATCGCCAACCGGCTGTAGAAAACCTTACAGGCTGCTGTTGACCTCGGTAGCATGTTCCCTCTGACACAATCCCGTATGTCAGAGGAAGGGTGGGAACGTGCCGGCAGCGGTTCGTGCTGGCAGGCCAGAGGAGATCAGGAAGCCGGGATGGAGGGAGGATAGGAACGGCGGGCCAGATTTGAAGGTGAGACTGGGAAGAAGAGGGGGGAAAACATGCAGGCCTTCAGGACGGGGGCGGGCCCTGGTGTAGAAGTACCCAGAGGGAGAGAAGGAGGGGTCCAGATGTGCATATGCTGGACTGAGTGGAGGGTGGGGTGGGTAAGAAATAAAACAGAGGAGAGGGAGAGAGATGTGGGCAATGGGATGGAGGGAGGGAAGGAACAGAAAGGGAGAGAAGTTGGACACAAGGGATGGTGTGGAGGGGGAGATAGAGATACTGGATAGGAGGGTAGTTGGGAAGAGAAACTGAGAGATGGTGGACCCTGGGGTGGTGGGGAAGGAGGGAGAGATGCTGGATGAAAGGGTAGTTGAGAAAAGGACAGATGTTGGATCTGGGGATGATGGGGTCCATTGCTGCAGCTGCGGATATGGACACGAAAAAAAGGAAAGATGCCAGACCACCGAGGGAGGGAAGGGAAATGGAAGGGGAGGACAAAAATGGAAGATGGATGGTTAGCACGGAGAATGAAGAAAACAACAAATGGGCAGGAGACCCTGGCAAGCGAATTATCAGAAGACAACCAGAGCCTGGGACCAACAAAAGGTAGAAAAAATACATTTATTTTCTATTTTGTGATTACAATATTTATTTTGTTTACACCACAGAGCCGGTGTGGGGTTAGAGATGTTGTAATCCTATATTTCTGTTAAGACTAAGCCTTAGTCACTTAAGGAGTCCTTTTATTAAGGTGCACATTTAGCACGCGCTAAATCGTTTGGCGTACCTTAATAAAAGGACCCGTAAGTATCTTAATTAAAAATTTAGCCTGTGAGGGGCAAGGGCAAAGCCAGGGATGATCGAATACAGAGGGCAAACGACTGGCTGCGAGGATGGTGCAAGGAGATGAACTTCGGGTTCCTGCACCATGGAGAAGCTTTGCACGGACTACATGGACACGACGGCCTACACCTGACCAGAAGAGGGAAGAATGTCCTTGGACACCGTCTAACCCGCCTTCTTCACAGGGCTTTAAACTAGGTAAGTCGGGGGAGGGTACAGACACAAACAACATACCTGGCGAACTAAACTGCAAATACTGTTTTGAGGATGTGGTAAGTAGTCACCGAAAGTCTGGGTCAGGGGCGAGTACACACACCTTCGAGTTGGGGTTAGGTTCACATCATAAGTATGGACCACATTGTAATTCCAGGTCTAGGGGGAGTACACATTGTAATTCTGAGTCTTTGGGGAATACACATTGTAGTTCTGGGTCTGTGGGGAATACACATTGTAGTTCTGGGTCCAGGGGGAACACATACAACGCAAATATTGCTGGGTCTGGGGGGAACATATATAACGCAAATTATGCTGTAGGTGTTCAAGTAGCTCAAGCAGGTATATCCCCACTGATACGTAACAAAAATACAACATGGAGGGCTATGTACGTCAACGCACACAGTTTGGGAAACAAGATCCTGGAGTTGGAAACAGAAATAAGGAATGCCGACCTGGATGTGGTGGCGATATCTGAGACCTGGCTCACAGACTCCCACGGGTGGGACATGGTCATACCGGGTTACAACTTGCTTCGCCGGGACAGAGAAGGCAGATTGGGAGGAGGTGTAGCATTATATACTAAAGATGACATTAAGGTCACAAGAATCTCAGATGTCCAATACACTGAGGAATCCCTTTGGGTTAATTTGGCCAGAGGGAAGGACAAATGCTTGTATCTTGGAGTAATTTACAGACCCCCAAGACAATAGGTTGACCTGGATATGGAAATAATCGGGGATATAGAAAATATCACCTTGTGTGGGGACACAGTATTGTTAGGTGACTTCAACATGCCTGATGTGGATTGGGATACACTAACCTCCAATTCCGGCAGCAACAGGAGGCTATTAAACTCTATGAAGGGAGCTGGTCTGAAGCAACTGGTGTTGGACCCAACAAGGGATCAGGCAATACTGGACCTATTACTTACCAACGGAGAAAGTGTCACAGAGGTCTCGGTGGGCGACATATTGGCCTCCAGTGACCACAACATGGTATGGTTCAATCTTAGGAAAGGTTTCACTAAATCTAACACGCTGACCAAGGTCCTCAAATTCAAGGACACAAACTTCCAAGACATGGGTTCCTTTGTTCACCAGGCACTACAAAGCCAAGCAAAAACCGATAGCGTGGAAGAAATGTGGTCGACTTTGAAAGCCACCATACAAGAAGCGACAAACCGCTATGTTAAATTAGTAAGTAAGCGGCAAAGAAACAACAAGCCACAATGGTTCACTGCGGAGATCTCAGACCTCATCAAGGAGAAGAAAAAAGCATTCATCTCTTACAAACAATCGGGGAAACAGGACTCTAGAGCAGACTACCTGACCAAGTCAAAACAGCAGTCAGGGAGGCTAAATTCCACATGGAGGAGTTTCTGGCAAAGAACATCCAGAAGAGAGATAAATCCTTCAGGTATATCAGTGATAGAAGTAAAAATTCTGGCGGGATTGTACGTCTTAGGAAACCAAACGGAGATTATGTGGAAAAGGATTCTGAAAAAGCCCAACTATTAAATGAATACTTCAGCTCAGTCTTCACCCGTGAAGCGCCGGGGCTTGGCCCTCAACTACAGACAAGGGCCGACTCAGTTGACCCGTTTAGTAACTTTGAGTTTACGCTCAGCAGTGTCTACGATGAGCTGTCAAAACTCAAGATTAACAAGGCAATGGGGCCTGACATAGAGAGCTGCACGGGAACGGGGATGACGGGAATCCCGCGGGGTCCCGCGGGTTCCCCCTTTGGGTCACGGGGATCCCGTGGGGACGCCCCTTAGGGTCGCGGGGATCCCGTGGGGACGCCCCCTAGGGTCACGGGGATCCCGTGGGGACGCCTCCGAGGGTCGCGGGGTTCCTGCGGGGTTGGATCGCAGTGCACTCGAGCCGCGAGGGTAGTCTCCTCCTCCTTACCTGCCCTGTCGCAGCACACAGCCGAACGGAAGTCTTCCCGATGTCAGCGCTGACGTCGGAGGGAGGGCTTAAGCAAAGCCCTCCCTTCCTCCGACGTCAGCGCTGACATCAGGAAGACTTCCGGTCGGCTGTGTGCGGCAGGGCAGGTAGGAAGAAGGCAATGGCGTACGAAAGAGGGGGGAGGGGGCGGTCCGCCCCGGAGAATGTGCACAGCCGGTCAGGTCCCCCGATCGACCAACAACAGGCCCGGCCGACAAATCTCCCTGCCCTGTAGCCGCAAATCTAAATTACCTCTTACAGCAGCTTCACTACTCCAGCTGCTGTAAGAAGGTAATTTAGATTCACTACAGGACAGGGAGATTTGTCCGACCGGGCCTGTTCTGTTGTCGGTCGGGTGCGAAAGCGCCACAAAGGGAGGGAGGAAAGGTGGAGTGGAGAAGAAAAGACGCTTAAGGGGGGAGAAGGCCGCTGAAAGTACTGGGGAAGACAAAGGGGTGGAGAAGAACGCTGAAAGGACATGGGGTAAACGGGAGGAGGGGGGGGAAGGATGCTGAAAGCACATTTGGAAGACAGAGGGGGGGGAGAAGGACCCTGAAAGCACTGGGGAAGACAAAGGGGTGGAGGATGCCACTGAAAGGACATGGGGAAAACAGGGGTGGAGAAGGCCGCTGAAAAGACATGGGGAAAACAGGGGGGGGAGAAGGCCGCTGAAAGGACATGGGGAAGACAGAGGGGGGAGAAGGATGCTGAAAGGACATGGGGAAGGCAGAGGGGGGAGAAGGATGCTGCCTGACAGGACATGGGGAAGATGGTGGGGGAGAAGGACACTGAAAGGAAATGGGGAAGAGGGAATGGGGAGAAGACGCTGGCAGGGAAGAAGACAGAGGTGCCAGACTATGGGGGGAGCGGAGGGAAAAAGATGGGTGCCAGACCAATTTGGGAGGGGGGAGAAAGGGAGAGGCACAGTAACAGAGCAAATGGAAGACACAGAGAGAAGAGAGGCAGTGGATGGAAGGAATTGAATGAGAACATGAAGAAAGCAGAAACCAGGCAACAAAGGTAGGAAAAAAATTCTTTTTTTTTTTTTTTTTTTGCATAAGGATAAAGTAGTATATTAGTTGTGTTGATAAAAATTTATAAACATTAGAGGCTCTGGTAGAAACCCGTTTACAAAGTATGTAATCTTCCCAATTAATATTTCCAAATTAATAAAGTCTTTTTGCTTATTTTTAAATGGGCTTCTACCAGAGCCTTTAATTCAGTAACATAATTAAATGAAATAACTATTTCTGTAGTTTATAGGGACGGGTGGGGATGTAGGGGATTCCTCGCGGGGACGTAGGGGATTCCTCGCGGGGACGGGTGGGGACGTAGGGGATTCCTCGCGGGGATGGGTGGGGACGGAGGGGATTCCTCGCGGGGACGGGTGGGGACGGAGGGATTCCTCGCGGGGACGGGTGTGGACGGGTGGGACTTTGGCGGGGACGGGTGGGATTTCTGTCCCCGCGCAACTCTCTAGCCTGACAACCTACACCCCAGGGTGCTTAGGGAGTTGAGTGATGTCTTGGCAGAGCCACTGTCGGCGCTCTTCAACCTCTTCCTTAGTACAGGAAGCGTCCCGTTGGACTGGAGGACGGCTAACGTCATTCCACTCCACAAGAAAGGCTCAAAGATGGAGACAGCAAACTACAGACCAGTGAGTCTAACATCAATAGTGAGCAAACTAATGGAAACTCTGATCAAACGCCAATTGGATAAGATCCTGGATGAGGAAAATCTACGGGACCCCCGTCAACATGGATTTATTAAGGGGAGATCATGCCAATCCAACCTGATCAGCTTCTTTGACTGGGTGACAGGGAAGCTGGATGTTGGGGAGTCCCTGAACATCGTGTACCTGGACTTTAGCAAAGCATTCGATAGCATACCACACCGCAGGTTGCTGAGCAAGATGAGTTCCATAGGATTAGGTGACACATTGACGAAATGGGTTAGGAACTGGCTTGGTGGTAGGCTTCAAAGGGTAGTGGTGAACGGCACCCCCTCAGAAATGACGGAGGTGATCAGTGGAGTGCCACAGGGCTTGGTCTTGGGATCGACCCTATTCAACATCTTTATAAGAGACTTGGCAGAAGGGCTTCGAGGTAAAATAGCATTATTCGCCGATGACGCCAAACTAAGTAATGTAGTGGGCAAATGCACAACGGACGAAGATTCAGTGCCTGACAACATGATGCACGACCTACTCCTACTGGAGCGCTGGTCTAGGACCTGGCAACTTAGCTTCAATGCCAAAAAATGCAAAGTCATGCACCTAGGCAACCATAATCCATACAAGACTTATACCCTTAATGGTGAGATCCTAACAAGAACGGTAGCAGAACGGGACTTGGGGGTGATCATCAGTGAGGACATGAAGGCTGCCAGTCAGGAAGAGCAGGCCTCATCCAAGGCAAGACAGATCCTAGGTTGCATACGCAGGGGTTTCGTCAGCCGTAAGCCGGAAGTCATTATGCCATTGTATAGATCCATGGTGAGGCCCCACCTGGAATACTGTGTGCAATTCTGGAGGCCACATTATCGCAAAGATGTGCTGAGATTGGAGTCGGTTCAGAGAATAGCCACCCAGATGGTCTCGGGACTCAAAGATCTCCCATATGAAGAACGGTTAGACAAACTGCAGCTATACTCGCTCGAGGAGCGCAGAGAGAGGGGGGACATGATCGAGACGTTCAAGTATCTCACGGACCGCATCGAAGCGGTAGAAGATATCTTCTTTTTCAAGGGACCCACGGCAACAAGAGGGCATCCGTGGAAAATCAGAGGCGGGAAACTACGAGGTGACACCAGGAAATTCTTTTTCACTGAAAGGGTGGTTGATCGTTGGAATAGTCTTCCACTGCAGGTGATTGAGGCCAGCAGCGTGCCTGATTTTAAGGCCAAATGGGATCGACACGTGGGTTCTATTCACTAGGCAAAGGTAGGGGAGGATCATTAGGGTGGGCAGACTAGATGGGCCGTGGCCCTTATCTGCCGTCTATTTCTATGTTTCTATGACTTAGCCTTTTTTCAGATTTTGGCCCCTTATGTGATTGAGTTTGACACTCCTGTTGTAAACCAAAGTGCTTGTATATCAAAGCGAGTTTCCCCATAGGAAGTAAGGGAATCTCAGATGATTGGTTCCACATCTCCCCCCTCATGAGGCCACCAGCACTGCTAGCTTCCACCTCCCCCCACTACATCCCAAAAAGACCCCCCTCCAATCCAGAGGCCACTGGCGCGTTTCCACCCCACCCCCGAGAACCAGCATCGCCCCCGCCCGTGAGCCCTCATCCCCAAGAACTGGCATTGCTTGCCTGCTCAAACCCTTACAATGATCTGGCACCGGCACGCAGCACCAACCCACAAGATGTGCCAGTACCGGAAGAGCCTGCTGCTTGCCGCTGATTTCTGCTGGGCTGGGCCTTGAGCATGTGCAGATGCTCAAGGCCCAGCCCAGCAGAGATCAGTGGCAAGCGGCAAGCTCTTCCGGCACCGGCATGTCCTGTGGGTTGGTGCTGCGTGCCAGATCGTGGCAAGGGTTTGGGCGGGTGATTCTGGTTCTCGGGGGTGGGGGCTCTCAAATCGAGTCAGTGCTCGGTTTGTGAGGCACAATTTGCAAGAGTGTTTTGCTCGTCTTGCAAAACACTCATAAACCGCGTTACTCACAAACCGAGGTTTGACTGTACTTTATTCAGGATACAAGTTTTGAACATGCAACAACTTATTAATATAGCAATTCTTAAAGGAAACACGTTGGATCTTCTGTTTCTCTAATAATGATTTGGTTGATGCCTCTAAGATTGTTGTACGAAGTATTCTGTGCTTGGGACATTTTACAATTCCTTGTCAGCAGCAGCAGATGATTCCAGAGATGAGTGGGTTAAAACCATCCACCAGCAGGTAGTGATAGAGAACATTAAATTAAGTTTTGTTATTGGTAAGCCAGAATTCTCTATCTCCAGCAGGTGAGGATGGACCTTTCCTTACTTATATTTTTTGTTGTCCAACAGTTGAGACTGGGGAATTTGCCTAGTGGGGGATATACCTAGTTAGGCTAGGTTACTACCTCCCCTTCCCCTGGATTTATCCCTTACTCCCTCTGAGGCTGCTTACTCTGTACTACCTCCTCACAACAACAAGAAAAGAAGAAAGAGCCTGTTAACACAGGATAAAAGAAAATGAAGAAATACTGCCAGCTCTAGTAGAGTCAGGAACTTCCCACTGAGGCAGCAGGATCTGTGTTACAGAGTGCTAGATATCTTCTTTTGGGTAACCATGGGTTCTTTTTAACAGCAACAACAACAAATAAACATAAATGGGAGCTTAGGGAGTTCAGCTATATAACTCAAGCCGTGGATATTTTTACCTTGATGCTCTAGAGCCGTTGCTGCATGCTTTGTTCATGGGCAGCTAAGTCTGTGTGCCTGGATGTGGAGCTGTGCAGGGTATTGTTGAAGTTTCTTCCTTCCCCCTATGAGTTCTTTGGTGGGGAAGGAGTCTTTGGTGATCCCTGCGTTCTTGCCTTTCCAATGGTCGGAGCCAAGGTTTATGAGCCTCCACTTGTGTGCTCCAGTGCTGTTTTTCTGTTGGGTGGCAAGTGGATGCCAGTCTTGTGGGGAGTCTTTTTAGTTTGTGTTAACAAGCTCCTTTAGCAACTATCAGAGAGGGTGGTGTGGTGCCAGTTGGATGCTGAGTTGCAGCCTGTGTATGCTTCAGGCCACCTTTGGTCAAATGCAGTAATGGCATGCCTTGCGGCTTATTTGCTGGCCCTGTATTTGCTGCCGCTTGTTCCTAGGATTCAGTCAGATTTTCTTCTCTGGCCTGGACCTTCACAGATAGTTGCCAGGGAGGGTCTGTTCCCTTCTTTCTGTATGTAGCCCAATGGCCCTTCTGTTGTTGCTGAGATATATATTCCCTGTTCTAGGGGCTGGACTACTTCTCCGTGCCTTCCAAAGCTACTCTTGCTGGGCTACGGGCAAACTTAACAGTCAAGAGTTAGATGAAGGATACTTAGTTGGCAAAAGATACAATGGCACTGGTCATGACAGACCCCAAATATCTTCTCTCTGCCTGTCTTTGGAGCTTTGCCCTCCTTCAGTTTATCAGGTTGGAGAGGCTCTGAGAGCTTGTATGGTGCAATATTAAAGGCAGATGCAAAGGTGAAGGCTAATACAACTCATACAGAGACACTAAAAGTTATGCTTTTTGCTGCCCAGTAGCATTTAACCAAAAGGATGGTGCTTGCCCATGTAGAGAGAGCATATAAAAAAACTGCATATGGACCACTTGCCCTCCAGACCATAGGTCCTCTCCCGGACTGTTTTGGCAGCATACTTGGGTTTTATGTGCTGTTCAGGCGGTTCTCTCAGGCTCCTGGAATGATCAGAAGGTTTTCACAGGTCTTGCGTGTATTGCGGACGGTTCTCTTAGGCTTCCTGGAATGCTCAGATGGTTCTTTCAGGTCTCGTGTATTCTGTGGTTGGTGGTCCAGTGCCTCTAGGGCTGCTCAAATGGTTCTTTTAGGTCTTATGAACTACTCAGGCAGCACCCTACTGTCACTCGGTGAAGTCCTAAAATGATTAATTTCTTTGTGATAGAACATAGATGAAATGGCAGAATCTTTTTCTACATTGAGATTGATAAGGAGGTGCTTCAGGAATCAATTTTGTCACCAGTTTTATTCAATATTTACTTGTTATTGGCCTTCAGTTTCGTAGCTTTCTGAATGACATCCAACTTATGGCTATATTAGATAGAAATTTGCAGGTTGTGGTTATTCGATTCAATGCCAGTTTAGATAGAGTTTTTCACTGGCTACAGGCTAATAAGATGAAATTAAACCTCAGGAGGAGTCTTTTGTGGATGTCTCTTCAGTAGTAAGGTTAACTGCCTTTTGTTAAAGCTAATTTGTGTTATTGATTTTGACAGGTGCCATGCCCACTTTTGAGTTGTCATGCAATCAGAATCAAGGATAAGTCCAAGTCCCACACTATCTTCCCCATTTTCCCCTTTTGATGATGCCACCAGAAGTGATGTCATAATCCCATTCCTTTTGGTGATGATACAAAAAGTAGTGTCATTAACTCTACCCAGGTCACATACCCTTTTTAAGATGATGATGACTATGGAACGCACAAATCCAAGATGGCAGCAAGTAATGTAAAACAGGAAGGCCCGAATTTTCAAAATGGCGCCGGAATTGGTTGGTGCCTGAAAAATGGCACCAGTCGCATGTCGCTCAAACTAAGGTGCCATTTTGAGTATTGCAGTCTGTTTCGAAGATAGGCACTGAAAATGTAGGCTAGGGTTTTACAGGCCTACATTTCCAGCGCCTGTCTTCGATGTAGAATCACATTTAGTGGCGCTGAACATCAACGCCACCCATAACCACAACTCTTTTGACATTCAGCACCGGTAAGTGTCTGTGTAGACGCGATTCAGGTGCCTCGTGGTGCCTACTTTTTTTCTTAATTGGTTTTTAATGGTGCAGTCAATTACCATACCGTTAATTAAAACACTTAATGTAGATACCATTCAGACGCCATTTTGAGAATCTAGGCTGAAGTGATCCTATGAATGCCACTATCTTGGATGAACCATATGATTGGAAATTGTCAGTTGCTAGATACCGCCCCCTACAGCCTTAGAGGAGCATGCAAAGGTTTTGGTAGTGTTGAAGTCTTCATGTGGGCTATATCTTTGCTTAGTTGCATGTTTCCTACTTCTGCCTAGGTTAGTGGTGGTATAATTCTTTATACTGTGGTCTGAAATAACAATTGAATAGACTTCAGGTTTGACAGAACACAGTGGCTTATGTTTTGTCCTATTTGAATAGATGGAATCATGCTTGACTTTATTGGCAGCCTTGCATTAGTTGTCAGGAAAGGAGTACAGTTTAGATTTGTTTGTTTTGTTTTTAAATTGTTCCATGGGATGGAGCTAAATTAATTGAAAGAATTTGTGGTCATGTCAACTGGGGTATTTCAGACTGCTGTTGCTAAAAGTCATCTAGTTAGAATGTATGAGACAAAATGCTTTTATATATCAAGGATGATCTTTATGGAATTTATTACTAGTATCCCTTCAAGAAGAAATGGCGTATTTTTTCTAGTTCTACCATATCCATTTTGAAATTGACTGCTCATTTTCAGTGGTACTTAATTGGTTAGTGCCACTGAAAATGTCCAGTTAGTGCCTAACCCAGAACCACTTATTTTAGGTGTTCGGGAGGTAGAGCCAGCACTTGGCCAGTTAAATGCCGATATTCAGCACTTAAACTACCAGGGTAACCACATAAAGAGGACCACATAAAAGTTAGTCCTATGCAGTTTGCAACAGGCAGTTGAAGTACTGAATATAATAACATTTCTGGCTTAACAGAGCTGGCTAAATTCAGTACTGGAGCCCGGACATGGTCCAGCATTGAATTTCTAGGCATAATGTTGGCAGTCATTAGCAAAACGCTGAGCGCCATCTGCTGAATATTGATCTCGTAATCCTAACATTGTATTTGCTTTTTATGACCACCGTTGCTTACTGCGATTTAATAAGTATATGGCTATGGGCAATATACTGGTACATTGTTTCTTCCATATTCTAATGATTTAGAATGTGCAGGCCTGAGAAGGCAGGTGGAAGTAGTCTGTAATCTAATCTTGGGAAATTTGTTTAATTATTTCAGAAAGTTGAATTGATCTGATATATTTATTTAAGCACTTGTAGTCCACCCATCCTAAGATATTAAGTGGATTACAAAAATGCATACATATTGGGACAGCCCGCGGGTTGTCCCCTTTTGGGCTATGGTTTTTGAATTATTATCTGATATCTTACATACCACTCTTACTCGACATATGGGTAGTGCTCTTTTACATCTCCCCTTGGCATCAGTGACTGCTAAAGCACATAAATTAGCTTGTTTTATCTTTACTGCAGCTAGACTTTTATTGGCAGCTCATTGGAAACAGTCTTTCCCCCCCCGCTCGGATTCACTTACTGCGAAAAGTGGACTTTATTTTCCGTATATCTAAATTGACTGCTTTGCTTCAGACTCGTCTTACTACCTTTTTTAAGGTGTGGGATCCCTATATTAGATGGTGTGACAGTTCCTCATGACCTCTGGTTAGCTATATATTTGTTACCTGCACACCTTTTGTATTGCTATTAGGTATGTTTTTTGACCCTGGGGTGGGGGTGGGAAGGGGGGTTTGGTTTTAATGGCTGTGTTCTTGTGCATTTACTGCAGAGTTACGGTACAACATTTTATGTTATTAAGAGTTTGGGGGGGTTTGAGAGGATCTGTTTCATGTGGATTTTTGGTTCTGCTTTTGTTGTACCTCTGAGGCTTTGTATTTTTTCTGAAAAATTTCCAATTAAAAAAAAAAAAAATGCATACATATATGGCAGAAAACCATTTAGAAAATACAGGTAAAAACATAGCAGGTCTGAAAACTAAAAAAGTACCATTATAGTCTAACATTGAGAATGATAAAATAATGCCACTGACACAACTGAAAGAAGACTCAAAATAAAGATAGTATGTTAAATGGGAATCAGGGCCTCCTGTCAGGCTAGAGTAGATTATATTATCTCTTATGTGAATACCATTATCAAAAAACTTGGAGTGAAGAACCTTGCTTTCAACTGCCTCTTTAATATAGCTGTGTCTGAAAAATGCTTGCGATCAGTTTGAAAGCAGAGTTCTTTCAGACTGGAGTGCTTTAAAGGTTCTTTGTATTTTTAACATAGTGGAGGTTGTCGTCCTCCTGTAATGCTTTGTTAGCTCACACACACAAAAAATTAGTTACACTTAACCCAGTAAAGTGTTTGTGTAGAGATGATACCCTTAAAGGCAAGCCAGTAATTTAAGGTAAAAGTATTCATGAATACCAAAATCTTTTCTTATTGCTTGAGGAAAAGATCTTTGCATTAAGCATCAAAATTGGCTTTTTATGTTTGTAGTCTTCCATGAATAAATAGTTCTTTTTCCAAGCAATTACTACTTGTTACTCAATGTATATTTTTGTTAATAGTGATTGAATGTGTAGTCTTAGAGTGGTATTGTATACACTGGGTTTGTGCATGTCTTAAATTAAAAATATAATGCACGATTCTACTGGTGAAAACAGTTAAACTTAATTATTGTGAGTAATCGGAGCATTCAAACAAATCAAAGCACAGAACCATCGAAAAGAAAAATAATAAAATGGGGAGTGGAAAAGCCTCAGATTCCCTCCCCCACCCTACAAAGATTGGGTGGCAGGATTGTTAGGGTAAACAACCTCATGGGTATAAAAAATCTCCTTGTAAAAATCTATTCAATAGCTCTGTGCAATGCAGTAACAATAGAACAGCAGAAGAATAACGCTTATTTCAAGAAATATAATGATCTGTCCTACCACTAATGGCTAGTGTTTTGCTTAACAAGCTGCCTATTTTATCGAGTTTGCTTATATTATTACATGAAAAATCTGTCGGGATGCAACTTGTAGATGAGGTTGAAACTTTTCTAAATATGAGATCTTGGTTTGTTGAAAGGTTGTGGATAAAGCAGAACACCTGAGGGAGATGGATGTAAACCTACTGGCAGGGTTTCAAAGACTACAAGAATTGGTAAGTGCAGTATTTGTGTATGGTATGTTAGCCTTTTTGCTAAGCTGTTCTAATGGAAGCCATTGTCTTTGCTGAAATGTAAGAATATAAGATAATACTTAATCTCACAATTTTTGGTGTTAGTAGATATTTTTTGTGAACACACTACACTTCCCCCTCCCGAATTGCAGTTTTAGGACTCGTGATTTCGGTTATTTGCGATTTCCTAAAACCGGAATCACCTCCCCCCTCCCTCTCACCTTGCATGACCAACAAACATTACAATCTGACCTATAGTTTGTCGACGCCAGCGGGTATAAATACAGAGGAGCTTACCTACACAGTGAATAAGCTTGTGCCACCATGAATCAAGTTCCTGACGAAAGCCGCGCCTCGATGGAACAATGCTGGCTTTTACACAAACTCACCATTTTCTGTCGGCCCTCAAGCAGGCATGCACAGATCTGACAGTGTGGAAGGGAACATTGTGTGTTATTGCGCAGGGTCAGAACAGTTGCAGGCACACCCCCGCATTCTACTTAGCGTTGCCTAAGACGTCAACGTAGCTATTAATAAGTGGTTGGATTGAAGGTTGCTTAATGTTATTTCATTATATGGCCTTGATAGTGAAAGGAGGGTAAAAGAGAAAAACAAGGAGTTGGCTATTGCGACTTCTTTTGGAGAAAGCTTAGGGCTTCCGAGTGGAGGAGTGGGGTCTGGTGGTTAGAGCACCCGCTTCAGTACATTGAGTTTGTGAGTTTGATTCTCACTGGGACCCGGGAGGGAGGTGGGGGTGGCTCAGAGTCAGTCCAAATGTTATTTGTGAATTTTTAATATTCATGGGCTAGCTCTGCCCCTAACCCCCATGAATGTGGAGGGAGGAGTGTATAGCAACAAATATATTTAAACAAAAAATTTCAAACACAGCACTTATGACTAAATTCCAACAGGGACCTCTGTTTCACCAGCAGTTTCTAAAGGGGATGAAAAGAACTGCTGATAGAGAAAATTTCAGTATACGTTATGGGGCTCATAATTGAAAGAGAAAAACGTCTAAAAACCGGCCTAAGTCGGCACTTGGACGAACATTTCCCAAATACGTACAAGTGCCGATAATAAAAACGGGTTTTGGACGTATTTCTAAATGACCTAGGCCTTCATAGTGCCGCTCAATGTCCAAAGCTAAATGGGGCGTTTCGGGAGGTGTGTTGAGGGCGGGAGTTGGGCGGGGCGAGGGCTGGCTTAGACTTAGTTGTATAGCATGTATAACCGAAAGTTATACAGCTCAGGATCGACAGAACTTGGACATTGTGATTTAGACCATTTAAAATATGGTCTAAGTCACAAAAACCCACCTAAAGTCACCAGATAAGCACTGCAAACACATAAAACAGACCCCCACACACTACCCCAGTGATCACCGACCCCCCTCAACCCCATAAAAATCGTAATCACACCTTTAAAATTCAGCCTCCAGACCATCATCACCTGGCAGCCTGGCATAGGAAAGACTAGTCGTCCAGCACAGAGGCAGCTTAAGTCGTCTTGGGGGTGGGTTAGGGACCCATGGAGAGGAGGCCCCATGCCCATAAGCCCCTGTAATCACTGCATTGATCCTTAAACATGTGCACTCCCCTATACATCCCCAAAACCATTTTTTACTGGCATATAAATGGCTCCTGCAGCCATAAGGGCTATTGGGGTGGTAGATAAGTGGGTCTAGGGGATTCTGGAGGTGGTTTGGGGGCTCACCATGCCCTATAAGGGAGCTGTAATGAGGAGAAGACATGGCACCTTTTTATGACGTTCACAGCTGTGCCCTGTAAGGTACCCCACTATTTAGGTGCCATGTCTGGGTGTTCAGTCCATCACTTTGCAGACCCCTCCCACGTCCAATGACTTCTTCTAGGCGTTTATGACTTGGACGAAAAGTTGACCGAAAATGTGGTATAAAGATGGACGATTTAGCGGCTTGGACGATCAGATCCGCAGGACGTATACTTAGACGATTTTCGAAAGGAAAAAAATTTTGGACTTATTTTTTGAAAATGTGTCCTAGACTGTTTTTTTACTTTGGATGACTTGCGAGTTGGACGTAAACGGACTTAGACGTCCCTTTCGATTATGCCCCTCTAAAAGTTTAAGAGTACTGAAATCCAGACTCAAAGCCCATTTTTTTGAAGATGCTTTCAATTCCTAACTCCAACCCACCTGTTAAGCACCAATATCTGTCTTATCATTCCCTCTGTAATTCCCCCACCTGAGCACTGTGTATAGATGCACCTTCTTGTTTGTCTGTCTTGACTAGATTATAAGCTCTTTTGAGCAAGGACTGTCTCTTTTTATGTTTTGATGTACAGCGCTGTGTATGTCTGTAAGTGCTATAGAAATAATTAGTAGTGGTAAGTAGTAATAGTAGTAGTACTCTTGTCCATGTTAAACTTGTATTTGTCATTTAGATGCCCAGTCTTCTAGTTTCACATGATTCTTCTGTAATTCCTCATAAAAACTGAATAATTTTGTGTTGTCTGCAAATTTGATCACCTCACTCATGACCATTCTAACTTTTCTTTCCTGGGCATTTGCTCCTGAAGATACAGACTTGGTGTGAGAGGATACTGCATTACTTGGTGGCCATACCAAGGTGATGATTTCATTCTAGGTGATGTTCCCTCTCAAAGGCAGCAAAGAGGCTGCCAGACATGAGGTGGGAGCACTTTATTACGCCCCCTACATGCTGCCTCAATATACCTTTTCTCAAGCTGCTCTAGGTTTGTCACTCATAACCTCCAAAGATTTGGACTCATTCTTGGATAGCCAGGAGTTCTTTGTACTGAGTGCACATATTGCCTCTTAGATAGTGAAATGTTATACATGTGGCAGCTGATGCTAAATACTAGCTAGCTCCTATCTTATTGCTGGACTGCTTTCTGCATATTGTTGAATTGTTAGTTTCAAGATTTTATTCCAAGTTTTATTTCATTTGATATATTGCTTATTGAGAACACGTCTATGTAATAATAAGAGAGTGAAAGGAACACCAAAAAATGGAGAAGAAAGAGTAAGAATCATCTTTTAGGTCCTATGCACCATGGTCCCTGCACCACTACCAACTGTACTGCCCTGGCAGCAAAATATTTAATTAGTAAAAGTTTTCCTTAAAAGAGAAGTTTTTAAACCATCCTTAAATTTTACATAGGAATTATCAAGTCACAGGTGTAGAGTGAATTTATTTCAAAGAGTGAGCCCCACAGCAGAAAACAGAAGAATGAATAGTTGCAGACTTAATTTGATGAGAAGACAGCTGCTAAGGGATTAATGATCGGGGTTATTCAGTGGTTGAGGAAAATAAATAATAATCTCTTGTTAGAGGGGAAAAAAATATTCTAACCTCTTAATTGGTAATGCCTTATAAATCAGAGATTGTGCTTGGGAGGTATGGGAATTGTACAAAAATATTTTTAAACTAAACTCCCTTCTAGATCTTAAACATATATAGAAATTACTGGTGTAACATCTGTTACTTAAGGTACACAATTTCCCAGTCAACCAATACTTAAAAAGTCCAAATTCTTTACCAGCATAGAAGAATCCTGTCTTGGCACTCTTTCAGGGCTGAATGATTTACTGAAGCAAATTTGGAACATTTAAGGATGTTTTAGATTGGGAAATATTTATAATGCTTTTCATTGAAATAGTTAAAAAAAAAAAAAAAAGCTGCAGTACATCAGCTTTATGGACCATACAGGTTCCTACTTGTGATGTAACATTAAGATAAGGGAACCATTTATAAATAATGACCATCATCTTGACAATCATGGATGATTTTTTTCCTTTTCAGGATTTTAGAAAGGACAGTTCAATTTTATTTCTAATTGCTTGATTTCTCTTAATCTGAATTTAAAACTGATTTTAAGTCCTGTAGGTCAGTGTTTTTCAACCGCTGTTCCGTGGCACACTAGTGTGCCGCGAGATGTTGCCTGGTGTGCTGCAGGGCCGCCGGGCCCGGAGCTGACAGGGGGCCCGAGGCAGGGGCGCCAGTAGCTCGCCAAGGCAAAGTGAGTCGATCACCCAGGACTCACTTTGTCTTGGCGATCTAATCTATCGAGCCAATAAGTCTTCTTCTTCCCGACGTCAATTCTGCAGTCGGAGAGGAAGTTCGGGCCAGCCAATCGCTGCCTGGCTGGGCGGAACTTCCTCTCCGATTGTAGAATTGACGTCAGGGAGAACATGCGTCGGCGTCGGCTTTGGGGCCTGTTATCCATTGGTGGGTCCTGTTCCCCGATGGCAGCGGCAGTGGCAGTGGCTTGGGGAACGGCAGGGAGAAAGAAAGAAAGGGGGCAGGCAGGGAAACAGAAGGAAAGAAGAGAAACAGAAAAAAAGAAAGAAAGGTCAGGGAGAGAGGAAGAAAAAGTTGGGGGAGGGAATGAGGTGTGGAGGAGAGAAAGCATACAGGCTGATAGAAGGGAAGAAAGATTGGATGCACAGTCAGAAGAAGAAAGTGCAACCAGAAATCACCAGACAAGGTAGGAAAAATTATTTTATTTTAAATTTAGCAAAGTGGAGGCAGTATTACCACAGTTTTCAAAGGAATTTGCCCAAATAACTTAATAGTTAACTGGGTAAATTCCCAGAGATGAAAACTTCCCTTCACTTACTATGCACAGTTCTGAATTTATATCTGCTGTCTATATTTTACAATATATTTTACTAAACCGCAATAGTGTTTTTTAGCGCAGGGAGCCTATGAGCGTCAAGAGCAGCGCTGGACATTCAGCGCAGCTCCCTGCGCTAAAAACTGCTATTGTGGTTTAATAAAAAGGATGGAGGGTATATTTGTCTATTTTTGTATGCTATAAAAACCAAATACAGAGAGAGACTGAGAGCTGTTGACGAAGAGCTACGTGTGTGTCTTTCTTCGATTCCAGCCAGAATATCAGCTTTGTGTTCAGCCAAACAGGCCCAGGTTTCGCACTGAATAAAGTATTTTATAATTTTTATTTCGTAATAAAGTAATTATAAAATACTTTCTTTGTGTTTATTTGATTCCTATTCAAGAGAATTACTTTATATATAGTCAATATAGGCAGAGAGTTAAATTTTTTAACATTTTCTAATGGTGGTGTGCCTCGTGATTTTTTTCATGAAACAAGTGTGCCTTTGCCCAAAAAAGGTTGAAAAACACTGCTGTAGGTCTCTGTGGGTCATTCTTCTAAACTGTGAAGTTAACATTCCCATCAGATACTGTTGTTAACCAGTTACCTCAGTATCTTTATATTGGTAATCAAGTAAGAGCATCCCCACCAATCTCTGTCCTTGGTACAGTTCTGATCACCAGAGTAGTACGCCTCCCTTCCTTTGAGCATTTATCTTTACCACAAAGAGAGATGTAGCTTCATACCAGGAGCATAGCCATGGACAGGCCTGGTTTAGTTTCAGGCCTGACCACCTAGAAGCTAAAGGCTGCGAGCAGCGGTTTGTACATGCTTCCAGAGACTGACCTGGAAGCCTTCCCTTTGATGCATTTTTGCTTCAGGGGGAAGACTTCTGTGTCAGTCACAAGCAGCCTGAAAAAATGGTACACTAGCTGGGGGGGGGTGAGAATGGAGGGAGAGAGAAAAACTGCTGCAAGAGCTGAGGGGGTGGTAAGGGAGGGAGGGAGAATCTGCTGCAAGGCTCGGGGTAGTAAAGGAGGGAGAGAGAATCTGCTGCAACGGCTGAGGGGGTGGTAAGGGAGGGAGAGAGAATCTGCTGCAAGGGCTGAGGGGGTGGTAAAGGAGGGAGAGAGAATCTTATGCAAGGGTTGAGGGGGTGGTAAGGGAGGGAGAGAGAATCTTCTGCAAGGGCTGAGAGGGTGGTAAGGGAGGGAGAGAGATGTCCATCCATTTTGGGCTCACGCCTGCCCAAGATTGGCTGTATGGCTACGCCACTACTTCATACTCCTTTCTCTACCTCCATCTCACTGAATAAAAAACAAGAGTACTGCTGCTTAACAGCAATTCTAGTAAGATGTTTCTTAATGCACATTGTGTGTCATTAGGGGTCCAGCATCCAGTACAGCTGAAATAGATTTGCATGATGAGGTTTCTTTTTAAGAAAATTCTGTATGATTATACAAATGTGCAAATTTTTGAGACTCTTGATTAGGCTATCATGAGAAGGCATTAATATGCAAATAACTTTTAATAATTTGGAAATGTAATGAAATCCGCTTATGGAAAAGATTCTGATAGAATCACATTTCTGATTAAAAGTTTGACCTGGAAGGTGACATTTTGTTGTTTTCTCTTCTACCTCTTACAGACTGATTGCAATGTGACTGTTCTCTTTTTAAGTGAAATTGTGTGGGAAAAGTTTCGTCCAAGTACTGGCAGCTTTGAGCCATTAACTTTGAATTTCCCTAATTATAACAAAGGTAAAATACTTCTCTTTTACTGTCCTTTTTATGTATATTTGGTGAAAATTTCAGAAAACACCTGTAGTGACACTCACTAGGAAGTACGAGTATAAACAAAAGTTAAACAAATACAGCCAAAATAGCATCCTGAGAGAAGGTGAGTATTGAAGCTCTTTGTTTGTTTGTGGCTGGATATTTTTGGTGTTTTGCATTTTACATTGTGAATTTATCACAGTAATTCTTTATTTACAATGTTGAAAAAAGGAAGGTTGAAGGCAGTTCCATCACTGGGGTTTTTCTGCCAAACTGGTATAAAGGAGCACTTCATCAGTGCTTTGTGTGTTTCAGGAGTAGTAGGGCTCACTGTCAGAGGAACAGGAAGCCCTTCCTGGTCTGAGCTGAGTATATGGTTATTCCCTGATGAGAGGATCAGACCAACTCAGCCCAGTGAACTGTATGATGCTTGATTCCTGCTGATGCAACAAGTTTGCTCAGCTCACCTTGTGTCTGGAAAGCAGTATACTGTATACTAATGACTTTAGTATGGGAAATAAGGTTCTGGATGTAGAGGCTGTAATGGAAAAAGATTTGGATTTAGTGGTGATCACGGAGATGTGGTTCAGGGAGAAATATGACTAGGATATAGTTATATCGGGCTATAATCTGTTTAGGAAAAACAGGGTAAGAAGGAAAGGAAGGTAAGTGGCATTACATTTCTTCCTCCATATCCCGATTTCCGTATCTGCGGATTCGTTTATTCACGATTTTTTGGCTGCTGACTCCGCTCTCCCCCAAATTACATCATGATTAAAGTTCCTACCCAGAAACTGCACATCATCTCCACCAACCCAGCACATCATCTCCGCCAGCCGCTCTCGTCTCTCACAGCACAGAACTGAAGAAGACTGTACAGGAAATACAAGTACCGAGCTCTTTGAAATGGACGCGTCCTTCACACAGGTCGCCGCCCCCTCTCGTTGCAACATGGAGCGAAAGCAGAGCCTGCATGAAGCCCAGCCTGCCCAACCAGCAAGATCGAGAGAGAGAGAGCTGCTCACATACTTGGTATCTGGCACACTCTCAGGTACTTTCAGCTCTAGTTATTCGCGGTTTTAGTGGCAAAAATGCTTGCTGTTCCAAAAAACAGCGAATAACATATAAAAAGTTATTTGCAGTTTTTTCATATTTGCGGCCATGGTCCGCCCACATCCCCCGCGAATATGGAGGGAGAAGTGTATATGTTAAAAGATTCATGTAATTTTTTTTTTAGCCTGTCCTGAAGGAGCTCAGAATGGGTTAAAAATCATGTACTTCAAGCATTTTACCTATCTGTTCTGGCAGGCTCACAGTCTATCTAATGTACCTGGGGGTAATGGGGGAATTAAGTGACTTGCCCAGGGTCACAAGGAGCAATGCGGGGTTTGAACCCACAACCTTAGGTTGCTGAGGTTGTAGCTCTAATCAATACGCCACACAGTTTCAGGACCTACAGGATAAGGAAGAGTTACTGTGGGTCAGCCTGGAAAGAGGGAATGGAAAATGTATTTACGCTGGTGTGACAAACAGGCCTCCTTCACAGACAGAGAAAGTGAACAGAGTTTTAATTGAAGGTAAAATATAGCCATAAAAGGGGAAGTACTACAAATAGGTGATTTTAATATGGTAGATGTTGATTAGCATATCCCTATGTGGGGTCCCCTAGAAGTAGTGAGATCCTGGATTCCAGCTGTTGGTAATGGAACCCATGTTGGATGGGACCATACTGGAGTTAGTGCTCACGGATGGGGAGATTATTTCTGATGTTGCAATGTAATGGGTGATCATCTGTCATCCAGTGAACACTGGATAGTGTAGTTTAATAATCAGACAGGTGTAGAGAGGGCTCATATGAAAGTGAAGGTTTTAGACCTCATAAAAGTTTAGATGGGGGGTTACATCAAGGAGGGGGTTGTCTGGATGGGATCAGTAAGCCCTCTGGACATCCTGCACATCAAATCAGGGCTCAGGGACTGTTCTTTTTGGGAGCTAGTTCACCCCAAGTTCATCCGCTAGTGGGTCGCGTGCAGACTGCATGGTTCCGTGGAGGCGCACCTGGGATCGGAGCCAGACTGTGTTCTTCTGCCAGGCATGCTGCGCAGTGTGTCCGAGGGTGGCGGAGGTGACCGGCTGTGGAAGTCAGGCTGGTGGGGCAGTCAGAAGATTCAAAGTTCAGCTTTCCAGCAAGTTGAGCAAAGGACCTCCTTGTGAGCTGTTCAGCTCTGTCTGCAGCATTTTCTTGTCAGCACATATTTCTGTGAGTACAAGTTTCAAGTTTATTTAAAATATTTGATTTAATCACAAAATCCAAATCCAATGCAATTTACATTTAGTTAAAAATTAGGATAAAATAAAAATCAGAAAAACAGGAGAACTTGAATCAAAGATTTGGGGGTCTTTTAAAGGGGTTTTCAGGTGGTTTCCCTGCATGCACTATGTTCTCATCATCCTTAAAGTCCTAAAATTGCTGTTTTTGAGGGTTCTCTGTGGATTTTCCTGGGTTATTTGAAGTCATAACAGGCCCTCAGTGGCCATCTTGGATTTTTTCAGATATGATTTTAAAGTTATTTTTCATACTTGCCAATTTCATTTTTGAAAGAAAACCACATAGATGACCTGGCATATGAGACATTGGTTCATGCCTTATATGCAGTGGATAGCTGTTGGATGTGCAGTAGTATTCCACATGTGATGCAGCTTCCACGGGGTGTGAGGCTTGCCAGGATTCGGTGCTTTCATCCTCCATGGAGGGTTTTCTAGCGCCTTCTGTCCCAACTCCTGCGAAAATGGCATTGGTGGGGACCTGGGGAGAGCACAGGCGACGCTACGGAAAAACGCAAGCGCTTCTAGTGAGATAAACCTCGTATATCCTCCAAACAGTCCCCAATTGGAACGCAGGGGTTGACTCCCACTGTGGAGGATGGGTTTTTTCCGGATTTTGTTGATATGCTTTGTCAGGCATAATTGGAAAAAAAATCTGGAAGAAGTAGAGAAGCTGTGGGCAAAACTGAAAGGAACTATTGTAAGGACAGCAAACCATTTTGTAAGGAAAATAAATAAAAGTAAGAGGAAAAGAGGGCTGCTTTGGTTTGGAAGTAAGAAAGAGGTAAGGAACTACAGGTCAGTAAGTCTGATTTCTGTGGTAAATAATTTAATGGAAACACTTTTAAAACGCATAATAGTGAAAGTTCTGGAATCCAATGGATTTTAGGACCTGAGGCAACATGGATTCACTAAAGGCAGATCCTATCAGACAAATCTGATCAATTTCTTTTCTTGAGTGACCAGAGAATTGGATAGAGGGAGAGTTCTAGATGTGGTGCATTTAGATTTTAGCAACCATTGATGAAGGGTGCAAAAATCCCAATCTCCAAACTTCTAGGATGAATGCTAGACTGAAATTTTTGCACCCTTCATCACCAGCATCCTAATCCAGTGCCTTTTCTGGTCCAGTAGCAGGGGTGAGGAGGGACTTGAAAAAAAGGGGGAGATACTGGATTACATGTGGAAAGTTGGATAGGGGCAGAGTGGAGGCATAGATACCAGATTGCATGTGGCACAAATGAAAAAAGTTGGTTCAGGGCACCACATTACCTTGAGCCAGCCCTGGGGATAGGGACGGGAACAATGAAGGGAGATGTTTGATAGGACAAAGGTGCAGAGAAAAGGGGGAAATTCTACAAATGGCGCCTAAGCTTAAGGATCATCTTTCTTGTCACTGTCTCATGGAGGATAATTTTATAACTGGTGCCTAAACAGGAAAGGCACAGAAGTATATGTTGCACCTATTTTTAAAAGGTAACATATGAACTTGTGTGCTTTTCAAAAAAAAAAAAATTTAATAAACTTTTATAAAATTACCCCGGAAAGTAGACACACATTTATTTATATCAGCTCTAAGGCAGGAGTAACTCTGTATACTTGTGTGCCGGTAAGGATAGGCACTTATGGACTTATAGTATTTTTTTGCATATAAGCACACATCCTGTCCCTGGGAATCCCTCTGCGTGTATCATATAAAATAAGTGTTCTGTTTTTTGTTTGAGCCTAATTCATATGTAAAACAACATTTTACATGCTCAAGTTCCTCATAAAATAATTTTCTTAAAATGGGAGCTTCAGCTAGCAAGGAGTATTCATTATTTGTATCTGTAGAGTGCTGCATACACTTGGTACAACAGTAATAATCAAAAGCTATTTTTAGTTTGAAGAAACTAAAAAAAACCCTAAAAAACAAAAAACCCCCCCCCGAACAAATGAGTCCTAGTGACATGAAAACAACTAAAACTACAGATCACGAATTTGCTATTTTCAGTACAATATATTTTAAACTAAACTAAACTAAACCTTGGGTTTATATACCGTACCATCTCCACGAATGCGGAGCTCTGCACGGTTTACAGGAAGAAGGATGAGAGAGGAACTACAGTGGAGAGATTAAAGAGTTAGGTGTAAAGGGGGAAGGTGAGAGGCCTAAGAGGGGGGAAGTGTTACAGTTTTGAGAATAGCCAGGTTTTTAGGTGTTTGCGGAAGAGTTGGAGGGAGCTTGAGGTTCGGAGAGGGGAGGTGAGGTTATTCCAGATCTCAATGATTCTAAAGGGGAGGGATGACCCAAGTTTGCCTACATGGGAAATACCTTTTATGGAAGGGAAGGATAGTTTAAAAATTTGGGAGGATCTGGAGGAAGTAGGGGTTGGGGAGTTCCAGGATAGAGGGATAACGATAGGAAGGATGCCATGTAGGATCTTGTAGGCCAGACACGCACATTTGAAGTGGATCCTGGGGATTACCGGGAGCCAATGGAGCTTAGACAGGAGTGGTGAGACGTGATCAAATTTGCTTTTCGCGAAAACAAGCTTAGCTGCGGCGTTCTGAATCCGCTGAAGTCTGTGGAGGCTGTATCTCTAAATAGCTCAAAATGCTCACTGAGCAAATTCCCAGAACTGCAGTACTTGGCTTATTGAGTGTCTGGCATAACAAACATATGTCAGTTGTAGCACATTTCTGTATTTTCTGTCTGAATTTGAAAAAATGCAGGAAGGGCCTCTCGTGCGACAATACAATTGGTTCAAGTAGCAAGTTATATTTGTCAGATTTCAAATGACAAGTACAGATTTTTTTTTTGGAAATTAACCAACTGTAAGCACAAAATTTATAGGATGTTTTGTGATCTTGACCTGCATGACTCATGTAACACTGCACTTTTCTTTTAGAAAGAATATTAGCAGAAAGTTAATAGACTAGATAAAACTGCTCATTTCCAGCATGCTGTCACTTGTAGTGTTTTCAGAACTTAAGTTGAGCTACTAGTCTTCTACAGAACATTCAAACATTATGATCAAAATTAGGAATATGATCCATGAAATGCGTACATGTTAGGTAGGTGTGGTTGGCGGTTATATAGGTACTGCCTAGTGAAAATAATTTAGCTCAAGCTGTTTTTCTGCTTATGCCATCGTTTGACAAATAAATCAGAAAAAGTGTAATTATTTAAAAACCAAAAATTTGACTGGAACCCAAGTTTGAGAAATTTTTTTCTTCTCTATGTGAATTTTGATATGTGTGTGTCTGTATATATAACAACTATTTTTTACATTTTGATATATTTTTTTAACAGGGGAACTTCAAAGGATTTTATCTTGTGACCATCCTCCAAAATATTCTGATGATTTCTATTCATCTTATATTAATATTCTTCTTGGTGTGTTCTACATAGTTTGTAGGGACCTGAAAGAGCTCCGACATCTGGTGAGAAAATTTCAGTTTTATAATTTTTCCTAAATGGATAAGTTGTTGTTGTTGTGGTGGTGGTGGTGGTCCATTTTTTAAAGTAATAAAATAGGATTTTTTAAAAAAAGAGATAAAATGATACCTTTTTGTATTGGACTATCTTAATACATTTTTGACTAGCTTTTGAAGCAATACCACTTTTGTAGAAGAAGAGCAAAAGTGGTTAGGACTGCAGCCTCAGCACCCTGAGGTTACAGGTTCAAAACCAGCATTGCTTTTTGTGACCCTGGGCAAGTTACTTAACAGTACTTTGGGAATCTAATTACAGCCTCAGAAAGTGTCTGTAAAACACTCAGAGCCTTGTAAAGGGAGAAAATAATGGAGCAACAGATCAAGGGTTAGTAATGAGGGAAATCTGATAAGGATGAGCACCAACATGTCTATAAAACAAGAAAGTAATAAACATAACATAAGAACATAAGCAATGCCTCTGCTGGATCAGACCTGTGGTCCATCGTGCCCAGCAGCCCGCTCACGCGGCGGCCCAACAGGTCCAGGACCTGTGCAGTAATCCTCTATCTATACCCTTCTATCCCCTTCTCCAGCAGGAAATTGTCCAATCCTTTCTTTTTTTTATTTTATAATTTCTTTATTCATTTTTAAACTTACATCAAGTGTACAGTAAATATCAACCAAATATAATTCAACATCACTTGAAAAATTTTCAATATCATACACCAAGAAGATGTAACCCCCACCCCCTCCCAAATTCATATACAACTAATATATACCACATGAAAATAATATCTTACGACAATCATCTATATATTCTTTCTTAAACCCCCAGTACTGTACTCTGCCCTAGTACGTCCTCTGGAAGCGCATTTCAGGTGTCCACCACACGTTGGGTAAAGAAGAACTTCCTGGCATTTGTTTTGAATCTGTCCCCTTTCAACTTTTCCGAATGCCCTCTTGTTCTTATATTTTTGAAAGTTTGAAGAATCTGTCCCTCTTTACTCTCTCTATGCCCTTCATGATCTTGTAGGTCTCTATCATATCCCCTCTGAGTCTCCTCTTCTCCAGGGAAAAGAGACCCAGTTTCTCCAATCTCTCAGCGTATGAAAGGTTTTCCATCCCTTTTATCAGACGTGTCGCTCTCCTCTGAACCCTCTCGAGTAACGCCATATCCTTCTTAAGATATGGCGACCAACATTGGACGCAGTACTCCAAACATGAAAATATATCTATATAATACAGTTGTCCAATGAAGCACTAGTATGCACTTCTTTTTTTGCAGGCTGCTCTAAATTTTCCCAAATACTGTGAACCTGTGGTCAAAGGAGAAGGTAAACCATTTTCTTTTTTTTTATGTCACATCACACAATGCACATAATCCCTTCACCATAAAATTTTTTTTACTTTTTTTTTTTTTTTTTTTAGCAAAAGAAAGTGATACTCATCGGCTCTGGAAAAATATTGAACCACATTTGAAAAAAGCAATGCAAACAGTTTATCTCAGGGAGATATCAAGGTAATTATATGATGCTTGATTTTTCCCTTTCTGTACTGCCTCAGATTTTTGTTGTAGGTTACAGTGCACTAGTTACAGTTGTGCACTAGTTGTCTACTTTTTAGAGAAAAAAGAAAACCACCTTACAAACTTAAAAAACCAAAAATTGTTTGGTGGTTGCTTTTTTTTCTCAAAGTTGAAGCCAATTTGTAATTCTGATGCCAGGATCATTTACAGCTACCTTGGGATTTTTCTCTTATTTTAATACATTGTCCCTTTTTAAAATTATTGTAAAGAGCTTTGACATATATAATGAAAGACAGTATAAAAAATTGGTTAAGCTAAACTGCCAGTCTTCATAGAGTCGTAGTTATTGCAGCAGAAGTCCTGAGGCTGGGAGTATGCACCTTTTCAAACCCTGTATCATTGGCTGTAAATTCCACTAACAGGCATCACCATTACAGTGCTCATAATTCCTAGGGGCTGTGAATGCTGCTTCTGCAATATTCCCGGCTGACACAGGGTGTAGAAGGCCTTATCCAGAAATTGAGTTGAGACTGTCCAGCACTACCTCTGAGTCAATGGCTATTCCATCACTGATGGTTTTCAATCTTGAAAAAAATATTCCCAAGTTTTGATCCTTAGGAATAAAAATGTTCCTCGATATTGATATTTTTTATACTTAGGGCTGGATTCTGGAAAAGCCACTGTAAGTTGTCGCAAGCAGGCATATAGATTGCACCTACCAGTGACTAACTTTAAGAGTTTTAATTGATTCTAAGTGGCATGATAATTGGCCATGCCATTAAAAAACAAATAAAACAAAAAAAATTAGGCGATGCTAGGCGGCCTCCGGGATTGGTGCCTAGGTTCATGGCGCTTAGCATTACCTAGTGATGTCAAAACCCAGAAGTGTGCATGTTTAGGGATGGCACTGGACTTTGGCGTCAGTAGACAACACTAGCCATGATTCTGCAAGGACCCTAGATGGTGGAAATTTAGGCCTGGCCTACATTTCTGGCGACTAGGGTCCTTGCTAGGCACCGGTATCTCCAATTCTGAAAGCGATACCTGGCTTTGATTACACGTGGCAGGCGCCGCTTATAGATTCAGCCTCTTAATGTCTTCTCTTAATTAAAATCTAATATAGGGCCCCTTTGGCAAAGTCTACCCATTGAGAAAGCAGTGTTAATACTTTTGTTATTTAGCCTTGGGGATTGGCCCCATTATCCACATTTTTAATGCCATTTTCTCTCTCATCCATTGTAGTCATTGCAATAGTAGTTTTCTGACTAGAATGTGTTTTTCCCCTAGAATATGTTACCTTATTAGGGTAATCGTTGGTTATCTCTGGGACAAGCAACATGGAATCTCCCTTGCCATTTAGGATCCTTCTAGGTACTTGTGTCCTAGAATGGCCTTTACTGGAAACAGGATACTGGGCTTGCTGCACATTTAATCTGACCCAGTGTGGTAAATCTTATGTTCTTGTGTTCTTAAGGTGCCTTAACTCAGTTAGTAGATACTACTGTGATTTGAGTAATAGCTGGGACTTCTCATGGGGGCTGTGAATGCTGCCTCTGAACATCTTCAGCCTCACCTAAGAAGCCAGGGAATAGAACAACATATTCCAGGCTGACTGTTAAGATAGCTATTTACTTTAGTGTTTTGGTTTTATTATTTTTTTCACTTGATAAAACAAAATTTAATTTACCTGATCAATAATCATTTAATTTCCCATTATGAAGTATGTATATATCGTTCTTTATTGCATGTAACCTATTTGTGTAGTGCAAGTTTTTGAGGCTTACACTCTTTTAATATGTTGGGAATATAAAAAATTTGATAAATATGGAGAATTTTTCACAGTATCTAAATTTGTATTTTCTGCATTTAGTTTGCAGTGGGAGAGAATGCAGCAAGGTGACAAAGAAACTGGACAATTGAAAGGTATTATTAGAAGTAGAAACAGTTGTGCACAAGTTCAACATCCTGATCAAGATAGTACTTCAGCTTGTATCACTGTTTCTGTGCCTCATGAATAAGGAGAAAAAGGAGGTGGCAAAAGCATCAAGGAATACAGACGATAGAACAAGCAGTGCCAATGACTCACAGATCAGGTAGATAATTAGAGAGAAGAATTAATTTTTAAGATAGAATGTGATATATACACATATTAAAGGGGAAGCAGTCTCTCAACTTGGCTATATTTCTTAGTTGATAGAGGTTAGTTTTCAGTGGCACAACAACCACGTGAAGTTAAATGGATAACTTATTTTATTAACTCTTACTCAGATTTTCAATTCTTCTATCCATCTGCAGTGCAGGTGATATTACCCAATTGTTGATGCAATGTGTGCATGAAAATAAGTTAATCGCAGAATGTGCCCATGCTTTCATATGATGGAACAGATATGAATGGGCAAAACAGAATATTCCAGTACACAGGTCAGATGTGATTTTTGCTGTTTTTCCATGGATGAGGTAATTGGGACAAACCCAAGTTGAGTACCCTTTCCCAGAGCTCAGAAATCTTTTGAAAAGCTTTTTGAGTCTGCACAAGTATTTCCATGCCACAAGTGTTTCCATGCTCCAGCAATGTTGTTCTAACTGCAGTCGTCATTTGGGATTTCCTTTCTCCAATTACTTCCTCAGTATTCAAAATTGAGTTTGATTTTTGCCCTGATTGTAAAAAGAAAATGTGTATCATGGACACACACACACGATATGTATGTCTGACTTAATCATAACATTGAAAACTGTGAATAATGCAGTTAAATGTCACCAAGAGCCTGCAAGATCAGAAGCCAAAAACTGAGATGACTTAGAAGAATAGCAGCCAAATTATAATAATGAGTGTTATCCCAGGACAAGCAGGCAGCATATTCTCACATGTGGGTGACGTCATCCACGGAGCCCCGATGCGGACAGCTACAAAAGCGCTTTTGCTTTAAGAACTTTATAAAGTTCGTGATTGACCACATGGCGAATGCGCGAGTGCCTTCCCGCCCGATGTAGGCACGCATCTCCTCAGTTTTCTGCGGAGCTACAAAGTCATGTTAGAACATTCTGAGTGTTTTTATTTTGCCTTCCCGCTCGCAAAAAATTTGCTTTTTTCATATTATTCCTTTTGGGATTTTTTTTTTCCTTCACCAAAGTGTGCGGGGACAATTATTTCTCTCCACTCGATCAAAAGCGGAGTGGAGAGAAATGACTGTCCCTGCACACAGTGGCTTGGTTTTTGAAGTCACCTTATTGAATCACTCATCACTAAATCAGATATTGTTTGTATATTATAAGAGGGCAATTACAAACAGCATTTTACATTAAGGAAAAGACCCCTGAGGCAGGCCTCGCGGCTGAAACACGTACTTGTCAGGTCTTGAGTGAATAAAAAGATTGAGCACCACAGGTCTCCCCCCTTTGTTTTTCTTTGCTCTGCCTTAAGGTGGTAGTATCTCCTGTTATCCCAGGACAAGCAGGCAGCATATTCTTAACGCATGGGTGACGTCACCGACGGAGCCCCGGTACTGACACTTTTTACTAGAAAGTTCTAGTTGGCCGCACCGCGCATGCGCGAGTGCCTTCCCGCCCGACGGAGGAGTGCATGGTCCCCAGTTTCTTTGTTTCGCGGAGCGAAGAAGTCGCATGTGGTTTCAACGGCCGTTGAAAACATCCTTTTTGCCTTCCCGCTCGCGTTTTTTCTCGTTTTTTCTCTTTTTCCCACTTCGGGTTCTCTTTTTCTTCAAATTAAAAAAAAAAAAAAAAATCTCTCGATTTTCTCGATTTTTGAAACCGGCCCCAGCGGGGCCTGTTGTCACCATACAGGCCTCCGGTTTTGATTTTGCAGAGGCCGTGTTTCCCTTCATGCCCCCGCAACCGGGCTTTAAGAAGTGCCAGCGGTGTGCACGCCCGATCTCCCTCACTGACCCACACAATTGGTGCCTACAGTGTTTGGGTCCAGAGCATCGGGCTGACACCTGCACCCGCTGTGCCACTCTTAAGAAACGTATTTTAAAGAATCGCCAGATCCAGCAGAACATCCTTTTCGGTACCGGATCTGCTATGGAGCCTGCCGCGACGTCGACGGTACCGCAAAAGACGGCACCGACTACTTCGACGACGCCCGATCTTTCCTCGGGGTCGCTGGCACCAGGTAAGCCAGCTAAGAAGCCTTCCACCTCCCTTGAGCGCCCACCTGCCACAGTGGCGACGCCGGTCCTCCCGGCCTCACGCCGACCCCGCAGACGCTCCGCCCCGATCTCGGTGAGCGCCTCGTCATCGGCCTCCTCATCGCCGGGGCGTGGAGCAGCACCTATGGAACCGAAAAAGAAAAAAGCGGTTCCGGTGCCACCCCTGGATGACCGCATCGCGGCCATACTCCAAGACAAATTGCAGGAACAGCTGCAGCAACAACTCCAGTACCTGTTACCGACCCTTTTGGCACCACTCCTTTCGGTACCAGACCGGCCCGAGCCTCGCACCGTCCCACCGGTGTCCACTCCCTCGGTGCCACTCAACACTTCCATGCCAGTCCTCTCGGCTGAACCACTCCGTGCTCATCCTGTAGTTCAGACCCGCGCTGCAGCCGAACCTCCTCGGGACCAGGAAGGGCACCGGTCTCCCCGGGACCGAGAACGGCACCGCTCTTCCCGGGACCGGGATCAGCACCGGTCTTCCTCTCCTGGTACCGTCTCAATGCGCTCTGGCAAGTCTCTTTCTAAGACCCACCACACCGAGCCTTCCATCCCGATATCTCGGCGGGCGAACACTGATATCAGAGACCCGGACTTATGGGAAGAATCCCCACCCGGTACCGAGGAGGACGCATCGTCAACAGACGAGGAACCCTCAGCGCCCGATACCACTTCTAAGCCTGAGCAATCCTCTTTCACCAGGTTCCTCAAGGAGATGTCGGCGGCTCTTTCTATTCCTTTAGAGTCCGACTCTAAAAAGTCTGGATGCCTTGGATTTTGAACAACCTCCCAAAGAATTTCTCAAGTTACCCGTCCATGACATACTGTGGGAAACTTTTTATAAAAATTGGGAGAATCCACTCACCGTCCCCGGAGCCCCTCGTAAGCTAGATAGTCTATACAGGGTCATCCCAATTCCGGGTTTTGACAAACCTCAATTGCCCCATGAGTCTCTCCTGGTTGAGTCTACATTAAAGAAAACTCAGGGCTCCAGTGTTTATGCCTCCACCCCTCCTGGCAGAGAAGGCAAAACGATGGATAAGTTTGGCAAACGCCTTTATCAAAATGTGATGCTGGCCAATAGGGCGAACAATTACACATTTCACTTCTCATTTTATATGAAGCATCTTGTACAACAACTATCCGCCCTACAAAAATACATCCCTGAACGCAAAGTTCCACTCTTTCAACAACAAATTTCCAGCCTCCTTCAACTGTGGAAATTCATGGTGCGCTCTATTTATGATTCATTTGAGCTGACCTCCCGAGCTTCTGCCATAGCTGTTGCCATGCGGCGTCTGGCCTGGCTGAGGGTATCTGATCTGGACATCAACCACCAAGACCGCCTAGCTAACGCACCCTGTCTTGGGGATGAACTTTTTGGGGAGTCCCTGGATTCAACCACCCAGAAGCTCTCAGCCCATGAGACCAGATGGGACACTCTGGTGAAACCTAAAAAGAAGGCTCCACCTGCTCGTCCTTACAGACCGCAGTCCTCTTACCAGCGCAGGTTCTCAGCCAGACCTCTCAACCCGCCCCAGCAGCAGCCTCGGAGACCTCGTCAGCAACAACACACTCAAGCTCGCTCTCAATCTCACCAACCTGCCAAGCCTCTTCCTCCGTCAAAACCATCTCAGCCCTTTTGACTCCTTTCTCCAGGGCATAGCCAGTCTCCCACCATCATTACCTCTCCCTCAACCCATCGGAGGACGCCTTCAACTCTTCCTCAACCGTTGGGAGGTCATCACATCAGACCTGTGGGTCCTCAACATCATTCACCACGGCTACTCTCTCAACTTCCAGACTCTTCCACCAGACAATCCTCCAATAGAGTCTGCGTCTCAATCCTCCCAGTCCCTTCTCCTCCTGAGGGAGGTCCAATCCCTCCTTCTTCTCAATGCCATCGAAGAGGTCCCCACAGACCAAAGGGGTCAGGGATTCTACTCCCGCTACTTCCTAGTTCCCAAGAAGACAGGAGACCTTCGTCCCATCCTCGATCTCCGGGACCTCAACAAGTGCCTGGTCAAGGAAAAGTTCAGAATGCTCTCCCTGGCCACGCTTTATCCTCTTCTCTCTCAACACGACTGGCTATGTTCCCTGGACCTCAAAGAGGCCTACACTCACATTCCAATCCATCTGAATTCACATCGATACCTCCGATTTCAGATACAGCACTGCCACTATCAGTACAAAGTGCTACCCTTTGGCCTCGCATCATCGCCCAGGGTGTTCACCAAGTGCCTTATTGTGGTGGCGGCCTTTCTCAGGTCTCACAACCTCCAGGTGTTCCCCTACTTGGACGATTGGTTAGTAAAAGCACCTACGTCTCCGCTTGTGCTACAAGCCACTCAGCACACCATCTCCTTCCTCCATCTCCTGGGGTTCGAGATCAACTACCCCAAGTCGCATTTACTTCCCACACAGCGACTTCAGTTCATTGGAGCCGTTCTCGACACCACTCTGATGAGGGCGTTTCTCCCCTCCGACCGCCAATGGACCCTGCTCCACCTCTGCCGTCAGGTGCTCCTTCGTCACTCCATTCCAGCTCGGCAGATGATGGTCCTCCTGGGCCACATGGCCTCAACGGTCCATGTGCTTCCTCTGGCGCGACTCCACCTCAGGACACCTCAATGGATTCTAGCCAACCAATGGTCACAGACCACGGATCCTCTTTCTCATCCCATCTCTGTGACATCGTCTCTTCAGCAATCTCTTCAATGGTGGTTGAACTCCTCCAATCTTTTCAGGGGTCTACTTTTTCATCTACCCCCTCACTCCATGATCATAACCACAGATGCCTCCCCCTATGCATGGGGAGCTCATCTGGGAGAACGTCGCACTCAGGGACTCTGGACCCCTCAGGAGCGTCAACATCACATCAATTTCCTGGAACTCCGGGCCATGTTCTATGCCCTCAAGGCCTTCCAGCACCTTCTCTATCCTCAGGTTATACTCCTGTGTACAGACAACCAAGTCGCCATGTACTACATAAACAAACAAGGCGGCACCGGATCTCCCCTCCTCTGTCAGGAGGCCATCCGCATCTGGACCTGGGCTACGGCCCGCAGCCTCTTCCTCAAGGCTGTCTATATCCAGGGCGAACAGAACTCCCTGGCCGACAATCTCAGCCGCATCCTTCAACCTCACGAGTGGACCCTGGATCCTCCCACACTCCGCTCCATTTTTGCTCAGTGGGGCACTCCTCAGGTGGACCTCTTTGCAGCTCCTCACAACCATCAGCTACCCCAGTTCTGTTCCAGACTCTTCTCTCCTCATCGTCTGGCCCTGGATGCATTCCTGCTCGACTGGACGGATCGGTTCCTCTATGCCTTTCCTCCACTGCCTCTGATGTTGCGGACATTGTTCAAACTACGCAGGGACAGAGCAACCATGATTCTCATCGCCCTTCGGTGGCCTCGTCAACATTGGTTCTCCTTCCTGCTCCTGCTCAGCTCCAGGGAACCCATTCCTCTGCCTGTGTTTCCTACTCTACTTACACAGCAGCATCAGTCTCTACTGCATCTCAATCTGTCTTCGCTCCACCTGACAGCTTGGTTTCTCTCAGGCTGACCTCTCCAGAAAATCTGTCTCAGCCTGTCCGTCGGATTTTGGATGCCTCCAGGAGACCAGCCACCCTCCAGTGTTACCATCAGAAGTGGACCCGGTTCTCCTCTTGGTGTCTACTACATCACCACGATCCCACCTCATTGGCGGTGGAAACTGTCCTGGACTATTTGCTCTCTCTATCCGATGCTGGACTCAAGTCCACCTCAATCAGAGTCCACCTCAGTGCCATCACTGCGTTTCATGAGCCTATCCTTGGAAAACCTCTCACGGCTCACCCTCTGGTTTCCCGGTTCATGAGAGGCCTCTTCAATGTCAAACCACCTCTGAAGCCTCCTCCAGTCGTCTGGGACCTGAATGTGGTTCTATCGGCTCTCATGAAACCTCCGTTTGAGCCTCTTGCCACAACCTCCCTCAAATTTCTTACATGGAAGGTGCTTTTCCTCATTGCCATCACCTCTGCCAGGAGGGTTAGTGAGTTGCATGCACTGGTTGCCGACCCACCTTTCACTGTTTTTCACCATGACAAGGTGGTTCTGCGTACCCATCCAAAATTCCTTCCCAAGGTGGTCTTGGACTTCCACCTCAACCAATCCATTGTGTTGTCTGTCTTTTTCCCTAAGCCCCATTCTCATCCTGGGGAACAGGCGTTGCACACACTGGACTGTAAGCGTGCCCTTGCATACTACCTTGACCGTACCAGGGCTCACCGCTCGTCTCCTCAGCTCTTTTTGTCCTTCGACCCTAACCGCCTAGGTCGCCCTGTCTCTAAACGGACGCTTTCTAACTGGCTTGCTGCCTGCATTGCGTTCTGTTATGCTCGGGCCGGTCTCTCACTGGAAGGTGCTGTCACGGCCCACAGGGTCAGAGCTATGGCTGCTTCTGTGGCTTTCCTCCGTTCCACGCCCATCGAGGAAATCTGCAAGGCTGCCACTTGGTCCTCAGTTCACACGTTCACTACTCACTACTGTCTGGATACCTTCTCCAGATGGGATGGGCACTTCTTCCAATCTGTGTTACACAATTTATTTTCCTAATGGCCAACCATCCCTCCTCCCTCTCTGTTTGCTTGGAGGTCACCCATGCGTTAAGAATATGCTGCCTGCTTGTCCTGGGATAAAGCACAGTTACTTACCGTAACAGGTGTTATCCAGGGACAGCAGACAGATATTCTTACGACCCACCCACCTCCCCGGGTTGGCTTCTTAGCTGGCTTATCTTAACTGGGGACCACGCACTCCTCCGTCGGGCGGGAAGGCATTTGCGCATGCACGGTGCGGCCAACTAGAACTTTCTAATAAAAAGTGTCCGTACCGGGGCTCCGTCGGTGACGTCACCCATGCGTTAAGAATATCTGCCTGCTGTCCCTGGATAACACCTGTTACGGTAAGTAACTGTGCTTTTGGGTGGGATATGTATATATGCAGTCCATCACTCCAATAAAGGTTTTAGAGCTTTAATTTTCTCTGGCCCAGGCTCATTCTGATGACATTGCCCATGTGTTTAGACTGCATATCCTGCTTCTCCATGGAAGAAATGATTTAATTAATGATGGTATAGAAGAACTGTTTAATGTTCAAAAAGAGCAGCACACTCTTCTTAAACTTATACAGTAACTTGATGTATGGAGTCTCCTATTTAATTTTCTGTTCTAAAATTTGTATTTGTGTTTGATATATTAATTTGATAATTTTTTTAATAGGACTTTCTGCACAAGCTCATGTAGAACTTCCTTATTACTCCAAATTTCTTCTAATAGCTGCATATCTTGCTTCATACAACCCAGCAAGGACAGACAAGAGATTTTTCCTTAAGGTAATATAGGTTCATCATATTATGCTTCTCTGTTTCTATATTAATGCAGTTTGTCTAGTCTCTTTAACACTTAATGGCACTAGTACTTTAGATCCAGAACAAAAAATGTAAAGCCTAATATCAGTCATAGTTGGAGCTGGAGTTAGTGCCCAGGTGTGCATCTGGCACCTCTCCCTTCCTTTCCCTCCAGCTCAACTCCACTAACCACATGGGCACAGCACCTGTTTTCCTTCTCCCCCCAACCCCCAGACCAGATCCAGTAACTGTCTCCCTTCCCTTCATTTTCAGCCATCCAGCAGCCCAAGCAAACTCCTCCCTCTTTCGCGGATCCAACAGCCCTCGCATCCTCCCTCCCTATCGCGGATCCAACAGCCCTTGCACCCTCCCTCCCTGAACGCCGGTGGCAAACCCCCCCCCAACAAAACAAACCTCTGACTCTCCTGCGCCAACCCTTCGGCCTCCTGAGGTGGCGTACCAGCCAGTTGGAAGATTCCTGCACGCAGCGCTCCTACGATAACCTTCTTACCACCGAGTCCCTCCTTCCAATGTAACTTCCAGTTTCGCCAGTTAAGTCTTGGTTACTTAATAGAATCGCTGGCACAGCATAAAAACATAAGACTAGCCTTACTGGGTCAGACCAATGGTCCATCAAGCCCAGTAGCCTGTTCTCACAGTGGCCAATCCAGGTCCCCAGTTCCAGGCCAAAACCCAAGGAGTAGCAATATTCCATGCTACCGATCTAGGGCAAACAGTGGCTTCCCCCATGTCTTTCTCAACAACAGACTATGGCCTTTTCCTCCAGGAAGTTGTCCAAACCTTTCTTAAAACCAACTACGATATCCGCTCTTATCATAACCTCTGGCAACGCATTCCTGAGGTTAACTATTCTCTTGAGTGAAAAAATATTTCCTCCTATTGGTTTTTAAAAGTAATTCCCTGTAACTTCATTGAGTGTCCCCTAGTCTTTGTAATAATTTTTTTTTTTTTTTTTTTAAATTTCAAATATCTTTTATTGATCAGACAGAGCAAAACAAGCAACAGAGCGGTGCATCGTTATAGTTTAAAAGTTGTTAATACCACAATTTTGTTGTTATACCACAATACAAGTCTTTGTAATTTTTGACGGAGTGAAAAATCGATCCACTTGTACCCGTTCTACTCCACTCAGGATTTTGTAGACTTCAATCATATTTTCCCTCAGACGTCTCTTTTCTAAGCTGAAGAGCCCTAACCTTTTTAGTCTTTCCTCTTACGAGAGGAGTTCCATCCCCTTTATCATCTTGATCGCTCTTCTTTGAACTTTTTCTAGCACCACTATATCTTTCTTTAGATAAGGAGACCAGAATTGAACACAGTTCTCCAGATGAGGTCGTACCATGGAGCGATAAAGGGGCATTATAACATTATTAGTCTTGTTAACCATCCCTTTTTTAATAATTCCTAGCAGGGATGGTTAACAAGAGCAGAGTGGAAAATCCACCCCCCAGTGTTCCCTTAGCTCAGGCTGAGTAGGGATTATTTCAGATGCTAAAGAGGCTAAGGATTCAGTTTGGAGAGAAGACAACTGAAGGGAGATATGATAGGGGTCTATAAAATACTGCGTGGAAACTGCTTGTTTATTCTTTTCAAAAACACAAGGCCTAGGGTGCAATGAAGCTACTAAGTAGTAAATGTAAAACAAATTGTAAAAAAATCTGTTTACTAAATATTTATTTATTTTAAGAATTTATACACCGCTTATACTTAAGTGGTTTACATTCATGTACTCAACTATTTCTCCCTATCTGTCCTGGTGGGCTCACAATCTGACTAACTTACCTGGAGCGTTAAGTGATTTGCCCAGGGTCACAAGGAGCAGTGCTGGGCTTGAACCTGCAACCTTAGGGTGCTGAGGCTGCAGCCCTAACCACTAGGCCACTCCTTCACTCTAATCAAATTCTAGAATTTGTTGCCAGAGAATTTGGTAAAAGCAGTTAGCAAAGAAGGATTTAAAAAAGGTTTAGATAAGTTCCTAAAAGAAAAGTCCATAAGCCATTATTAAGATGGACTTGGGGAAATCCACTGCTTATAGCTAGAATAATTGCATAAAATCTGTTTTACAATTGGAATCTTGCCAGGTGTGACCTGGCTTGGTTACTGTTGGAAACAGGATATTGGGCTTTATGGGTAAAGAATAATTTTAAAAAGAACAGAAGATAGGGGTGGATTGGCAGAGTGGTCTTCAGAGTAGAAGAAAGAAGTTACTTCCCCTTTTTGTACAAAATGTGCCCCCCCCCACACACACACCTTTAGCATCCGTATATATGTTTCAGCAATCATACATGGCACTCTAGGAAAAATTAGTTTCTTATGTGCAAGTACTAAAAATACAATATATTGCAATCTTTGCAGAATTAAAGCTGGTAAATGACAGAGCATCAGCGGTGACTGCAGTGCTTTTTAATATTTCTTCCATGATTTTTTTTTCTCAAATTGAACTGGCAACAGAACATAGGCATTGATGAGTCTATTTCATCTAGAAATTAAGATGTGCCAAAAAAACCCCAGTGAAAAATCTCTCAATTTTACACTGTGGTAGCACCATGTACTTGCTAAAGATGTAGTGTGCACTTAAAATCCTAACACTGAAATATTTAGATTTTAAAGGTACTTTAAAATTCATTTAGGGCTCCTTTTATCAAGTCGCGCTAGCAGTGTTAACGCGCGTGACGTTTCATCACGCGTTAACCCCCGCGCTGGCCTAAAAACTACCGCCTGCTCAAGGGAGGCAGTAGTGGCTAGTGCGGCCGGCGGTTTAGCGTGCGTTAAACTGCTAGTGCGGCTTGATAAAAGGAGCCCTTAGATGTGAGCCTTCCCCAACAAAATTCACAAAGTTAATCTTGTGTCTTTACTCGGTCATGTACAAATACTAAGAGGAGTGGAGGAAAAATGTCCAAAATTCCTACTCTCCACTTGAAAATCAAAATGCCATCATGCTTAGAGCAGATGAAAGAAAAAGCCTCAGTTCACATTGAGTCTATTTATAATGCGACTCTACTTAAACAACCATCACAGGCATAAAAAACGTCTGTCCCTTTGTGCTGCAAGGAAAGATAATATTAATTTCTATGTATCATTTAACAGTGATTTAAAATAATGGGACCAACGATCGTTTCGTGGTGTAAGATCACTGCTTCAGGGCCATTTAAACCTGCCACATTGAACATAGAAAGGTATTCTTCCTCTGTCAAGCAAGCAGAGGAAGAATACAAAAATTCAAAATATTTTAGTGCACGATGTGTGCTTGCAAATCATCAAATTTAGCATGGGATGCCTCAGCATATCCCACGGTAGATGTCTCTAGTTCGCAATAAGCATGAATTAACGCATACCTTAGTTTAGTAAAAGGATCTATTGGTTTATTACTCTTGACTCAAAACCAGCATTTTGGTGTCCTTTTGCTAGCCGTTTTAGCGCATGCTAAAAATTAATGTGCAAGTTTCAAGTTTCAAGTTTATTGGTTTTTTAATATACCGACCTTCAAACAAATATCTGGACGGTTTACAATATATCTAAAAAAAGATAAAAATAAGATAAAATATTAGGTATTAAAAATAAATATGTGTACATAAATAACATAGACTGGACAAACTTGAAAGTGAGGGTAAAGGGGAGGGAAGGGAAAAGTTACATATTGAAGAAGAACTGGAGACAGTGGGGAAGGGGAAAGAACATATAGGATGGGTTGCTTTATGAAAGCGGTTGATTGAGATTAGAATGAGAAGAAAAGAAAAAAAAAAAGAGATAGAGAGTAGAACGAGAAAGAGAAAAGTGGAAAGAAAGAAAAAAAAAGTTAAGGTAAGTCTAAACTTAGCCAAAGGCGTCACGAAATAAAAAAGTCTTTAGGTTTATCTTAAATTTGTCTAGATGAAGGTCGTCACGGAGTTGCTGTGGTAAAGAGTTCCATAATGTTGGAGCAGTTACTGCGAAATTTGTTTTCCGAGTATAGTAAAAGTCTTTTATAGAAGGAATGAAGAGAAGTTTTTGGTCGGTTGACCTTAGAGTACGAGGGGAGCTTTGGGGAATAAGAAGTTTATCAAGAAATAAGGGTTGGTGAGAGTGTTTTATTTTGAAGGTGAGTAGAATGATTTTATAGGTGATACAGTGGTTAACGGGGAGCCAATGAGCCTCTTTGAGAAGAGGAGTGACATGATCAAATTTCCCTTTTTTGTAGATGAGTTTTATTGCTGTGTTTTGTATTAGTTGTAGGCGTCTGATTTCTTTTCGGGGGAGACCGTTGAGGAGAGAATTACAATAATCTAAGTGGGAGATGACTAAGGAATGGATTAAGATATTGATTGATTCGGTCTCTAAAATTGAGAGTAGTGACCGAATTATATGAAGTTTGAAAAAACAGATTTTTGCAATTGAACTGATATGGTCATGGTAAGTGAGGTCTTTATCAATGATGACGCCTAAGAGTTTTAACTTTGTTTCTATTTGTATTGGAATGGAATTAATGGATAGTTGTCCTGGTAAGGGAGCACAGTTTTTAGTTGGAATTAAGATGGCGTGAGATTTATCAATATTAAGGGAGAGTTTATTTAAGAGCCAATTGTATATAGTATCTAATTTATCATTTATGTCTTTTATGTCTGAGCTGTTTGTGGTGTTAACTGGGTGAAGGAGTTGAATGTCATCTGCGTAGGCATAAATTGTGAATCTGATAGATTGTGCTAAAGTAAGTAGAGGAGACAGGAAGATATTAAATAAAAGTGGGGAGAGAATCGAACCTTGTGGGACACCGTATGTTAGAGATATAGGTTGAGAAGTTTCGTTGTTTACTCGGACTTTGAAGCTGCATTCATTGAAGTAGGATATGAACCAAGAAAGAGCTGAGCCTGTGATACCACAGTCTTTAAGTCTGTTAATAAGAAGAGAGTGATCGATAGTATCAAAGGCTGCTGACAGGTCTAGGGAAATGAGGATGACAGATTTTTGTTGGTCATGATAGTAGTGTATCGAAGAGATAAGGCCTAACAGAGACAGTTCAGTTGAGTGTGAAGCGCGGAAGCCAGTTTGGCATGGATGTAAGGCATGGGTTTTTTCTATGAATTCTTTGAGTTGGGTTTGAATAATTTTTTCGGTTAGTTTCGAGAGTAGTGGTAGATTGGCTATAGGGCGGTAATTTTTAGGCAGAGAAGGATCTAGGTTGTGTTGTTTAATTTTTGGGAAAAGAAGGGCTGTTTTCTAAGAAAAGGGTACTAGACTGTCAGAGAGAGACTTGGATATCATTTCCCAGATGTAAGGGCCGAAGAAAGAGAAGAATTTTTTAAGGAGCAAAGAGGGAATGCTTTCCAAAGGGTTATTGGAACAGTTTAAAGTTTGAAGAATAAGAAGAAGATTAGCTTGCGAAGGCATTTTGAATTTGGAGAAAGTGCTGAATGATATTTGCGTGGAATCATTGGAATCGTGAGTTTGGAAAGAGGTAGCAGGAGGTGAAGGTCCCAGATGTGATCTGATATCCTTAATTTTTCTGTCAAAGAAAAGTGATAGTTCGTCTGCAGATGGCTGAGTAGTAGGGGGTGGGTTTTTTTTCTTCGAATATTTTGAAAGGGACTGAACAAGATTAAAAAGGGTGGAGGAGTTACGAGTGGTTGTAATGAGTTTTGAGTAATATTCTTTTTTTGCTTGTTGAATGGCTTTTTTGTAAAGAGTAGCTTTTTCCTTGAATAGAAGGTGGAAATTGTTGAGGCGTGTAGTACGCCATTTATGCTCTACGGAACGAAGTTGTTTACGAAGGAGAGCGAGTTTTTTATTATACCAAGGTTGTTGTTTTGATTTTTGAGTTTGATTTGAGATTGGATTTTTTTCTAGTGGAGGTGCCAGAGAGTCTAGTAGGGATTTTGTGGAAGTTTCCCAAAGAGAAAATTGGTGTTATAGAAAGAGCAGAGAAGTCTTCTAGGTTTAGGTCGGAGAAGGTCTGAATAGCCGAAAGGGTTATTTTATTAATGTTACGAATGGTATGGACGTGTTGGCACACGTTAGCATTTAGTGTGTGCTAAAACGGCTACCGCACCTTAGTAAAAGGACTACTTTGTGTTTGTAGCTGAACTTATTTTTTTCTATAAGCATCACTTTTCATTTGTCTGCATTAAATTTCATCTTCCATTTAGATGCCTAATCTTTTAGTCTCACAAGATCCTTCTGAGATTCCTCACAATCCTCTGCCTCTTGATTTAATAGGAAGGAACTGATTTAACATGACTAAAAATAAATTTGTATTTTTAGTTGGCATGTATAGTCACCCTTTTTGTCTAGAATTTTTTTATTTTTATATTTTCTAATGGGAAATGTATATATACTCTGGGGATGATTCTCCAAACTGGGTCTGGTAACCAAATTGTTAAAACATATTTTATTAGTCCAGATCTTCTAATCTATTTAATATTCTGACTAACTACAGAATTATATAACTTAAAAAATATTCATAGTGGTTTTTTCTTATTTTTCAGCACCATGGGAAAATTAAGAAGACAAATTTTCTGAAAAAGCATGAAAAGGTATTTTAAGTTTCTATTTTAATAGAACCATTTTTCAAGGGTTTGTTTGTTTTTTGAGAGGAGAGGTGTGAAGGAAGTAGGCGGGGCCTAAAGTTTACTCCTCTTATCTTCCTTTGGGATTTCAACTCAGTAGAACTTGTCTTTACTGAATTATAGAATCATGAGTCTCCATTTGCAACCTCATTTTTGCCAGGCTAATATGTATTTTTATCAGATCTTTTCATCAGTTCTTTTTTGTCTACCACTTATTAACTGAGATCCACTAAAGGAGCAATTCTACAAAGCAGCGCCTCCTTTTCTGTGCCCTGCCACACTTTGGAGAATGTCAGTTGTTCAACAGATACAATACTAGTGCAAACCCAAATCTCTGGGTGCATCTGTTAGCATTCTATAAGATGCATGCCCTTTTCCCACCACTTGTACTCACCCTTTGCATTTGTACACTAAAGCCCAGATTCACTAAAGATAGCGATTCAATTGCTGTTGGCCGATTTTGAAACAGCGATTGATTCACTATCTTTTTTTGCATGCAAACTCCCCCGACTCACTCAGTGAGCAATTGAGTTGCTGCAGAGCCTTGACAGTAGTGACAGGAGAAGCAGCCTAATGTCACTGCTGTCGGGGCTTCTGTTGCCTGCCCGCCAAACTTATGGCAGGAGGGATGCCCAGTCCCTCCTGCCATTGGCCTCCTCCTCACCCACCCACAACCAGACGAACTTATGGCAAGAGGGATACCTGGTCCCTCCTGCCATTGGCCCCCCTACTCCCCAGACTGCGGCCGGCTGAATACCTCCCCACCCACTGAACACCCACGCTTAAAAATATGGCAGAAGGGTTGCCCACTCCCTCCTGCCATCGGCCCCTCTCCTTCTCCCCCCTCAAACAGATGGCAGGAGGGATGCCCACTCCCTCTTGCCAGCGGACGCCACTTCCCCGTTCCTGTAAAAGTTGGGAGCAGGAGGGGTGCTCAGTCCCTCTTGCTCCTCTGGCCTCCTGCAACACAATGTGGACCTTAGGCCCTGCCCCAGTGCATTATGTGATGCACGGGGAGGGGCCTAAGGCCCTGATTGGCTCAGGTACCTCGGGCTCCTCCCTTGGGAGGGGCATGAAGCGCCTGAGCCAATCAGGGACTTCCTTAGGGATGAGTCTAAGGAAGTCCCTGATTGGCCAGAACAATGGCCATTTAGTGAATCGGGTGGGTAAAACATAGAAACATAGAAACATAGAAATAGACGGCAGATAAGGGCCACGGCCCATCAAGTCTGCCCACTCCAATGACCCTCCCTATCTATCTTTGCGGATAGATCCCACATGTTTGTCCCATTTGGCCTTAAAATCTGGCACGCTTCTGGCCTCAATAACCTGAAGTGGAAGACTATTCCAGCGATCAACCACCCTTTCTGTGAAGAAGAACTTCCTAGTGTCACCGTGCAGTTTCCCGCCCCTGATTTTCCACTGATGTCCCCTTGTTGCCGCGGGACCCTTGAAAAAGAAGATATCCTCTTCTACTTCGATGCGACCCGTGAGGTACTTGAATGTCTCGATCATATCTCCCCTCTCTCTACGTTCCTCGAGTGAGTAGAGCTGCAACTTCCCTAACCGCTCCTCGTACGGGAGCTCCTTGAGTCCCGAGACCATCCTGGTGGCCATTCTCTGGACCGATTCCAGTCTCAGTACATCCTTGCGGTAATGTGGCTTCCAAAATTGTACACAGTACTCCAGGTGCGGTCTCACCATGGATCTATACAGTGGCATAATGACTTCCGGTTTACGGCTGACGAAACTCCTGCGTATGCAACCTATGATTTGCCTTGCTTTGGATGAAGCTTGCTCAACTTGATTTGCAGACTTCATGTCTTCCCTGACAATCACTCCTAAGTCTCTTTCTGCTTCAGTTTTTGTCAAGATCTCGCCATTTAGGGTGTAAAGTTTGCGTGGATTTCGGCTTCCCAGGTGCATGACTTTGCATTTTTTGGCATTGAAACTGAGTTGCCAGGACCTAGACCAGTGCTCCAGTAGAAGTAGGTCATGCATCATGTCATCTGCCATTGAATTATTGTCTGTTGTGCTCTTGTTCACTACATTGCTTAGCTTGGCATCATCGGCGAATAAAGTTATTCTTCCTCGGAGCCCTTCTGTCAAGTCTCCTATGTAGATGTTGAACAAGATCAGGCCCAGGACGGAGCCCTGTGGCACTCCACTTATCACCTCTGACATTTCGGAGGGGGTGCCATTCACCACTACCCTCTGAAGCCTACCTCCAAGCCAGTTCCCAACCCAATTTGTCAATGTGTCGCCCAAACCTAAAGAACTCATCTTGCTTAGCAACCTGCGGTGTGGTACGCTATCAAATGCTTTGCTGAAATCTAGGTAGACAATGTCCAGGGACTCACCAGCATCCAGCTTCCTCGTCACCCAGTCAAAGAAGCTGATCAGGTTGGATTGGCAGGATCTCCCCTTAGTAAATCCATGCTGGCGGGGATCCCTTAGTTTCTCCTCGTCCATGATTCTATCCAATTGGTGTTTGATTAGGGTTTCCATTAGTTTGCTCACTATCGATGTGAGACTCACTGGTCTGTAATTTGCCATCTCCATCTTGGAGCCTTTCTTGTGGAGTGGGATGACGTTAGCTGTCTTCCAGTCCATCGGGACGTTACCTGTACTAAGGGAGAGATTGAAGAGCGCGGATAGCGGTTCCGCTAGGACATCACCCAACTCCCTGAGCACCCTAGGGTGTAGGTTGTCAGGCCCCATTGCCTTGTTGACCTTGATTTTTGACAGCTTGCAATAGACGCTGCTGGGTGTAAACTTGAAATTACTAAACGGGTCAACTGATTTAACCCTTGTCTGTGGCTGAGGGCCGATTCCCGGCGCCTCGCGGGTGAAGACTGAGCAGAAGTATTTATTTAACAGTTGGGCTTTTTCCGAGTCCGTTTCTACATAGTCTCCGTCTGGTTTTCTTAGACGTACTATCCCTCCCGAGTTCTTATTTCTGTCACTGATATACCTGAAGAAAGATTTATCTCCTTTCTGGATGTTCTTTGCTAGAGACTCCTCCATGCGGAATTTGGCCTCCCTAACTGCTGCTTTGACGGCCCTTGACTTGGCCAGATATTTTACTCTAGAGTCCTGTGTCCCTGATTGTTTGTAGGAGATGAATGCTTTTTTCTTCTCTTTGATGATGTCCGAGATCTCCGTAGAGAACCACTGTGGCTTGTTGTTCCTACTCCGTTTGCTTACTGATTTAACATAGCGGTTTGTTGCTTCCTGTATGGTGGCTTTCAGAGTTGACCACATTTCTTCCACGCTGTCGGTGTCTGCTTGGCTTTGTAGCGCCTGGTGAACGAAGTCTCCCATGTCTTGGAATTTTGTGTCTTTGAATTTGAGAACCTTGGTCATTGATGTAGATTTCGTGAAACCTTTCCTGAGATTGAACCATATCATATTGTGGTCACTGGAGGCCAAAGTTTCACCCACCGAGACCTCTGTGATACTTTCCCCATTGGTAAGTACTAGGTCCAGTATTGCCTGATCCCTTGTTGGTTCAGATACCAGTTGCCTGAGTCTTGCTCCATTCAAAGAGTTTAATAGCTTCCTGCTGTTGCCGGAAGAAGAGGAAAGTGTGACCCAATCCACATCAGGCATGTTGAAGTCACCTACCAATACTGTGTCACCTCGTAAGGTGATATTCTCTATATCTCCGATTAATTCCTTATCTAGGTCATCTTGATGTCTTGGGGGTCTGTATACTACGCCAAGATATAGGCATTTGTCCTTCCCTCTGGCCAAATTTACCCAAAGGGATTCCCCAGTGTACTGTACATCCGTGATTCTGGTGACCTTAATGTCATCTTTAGTATATAATGCTACACCTCCTCCCATTTTACCCTCCCTGTCCCGGCGAAGCAAGTTGTAACCTGGTATGACCATGTCCCACCAGTGGGAGTCTGTGAGCCAGGTCTCAGATATCGCCACTACATCCAGGTCAGCATTCCTCATTTCTGTTTCTAAGTCTAGGATCTTATTTCCCAGACTGTGGGCGTTGACGTACATAGCCCTCCACGTTGTGTATTTGTTGTATCTCAGTGGGGATGATCCCTCTTTATCAACTAGGACCCCATTAGCATTATTCGCATGTCTCTTACACTCCCTAACATTATTTGCCTGTCTCTTACACTTCATAGACCCAGAGCTAAAGCTTGAACCTGTCTCGGACTCCCCATGACTATAGTGTGCTCCTATCTCAGACTCGGTAATGTGTGTACTCTGTGGGGCTATTCCCGTTTGGGCTACTCGAGCTCCTTTAGTGCGATTTGCAACGTGTGCACTCTCTCTGGACCCAGAATTATAATGTGTACCCCGTCTAGACCCAGAATTGCTATGTATCCTCCCCCTAGACCCAAAATTGTAATGTGTCCCAGAAATATAGTATTTACTTAGCTCAGTCTCAAAAGAGTATTGGTAGCTTAGCTCGTCATGTGGGTTGTTTGTGCCCGTACCCTCCCCCAACTTACCTAGTTTAAAGCCCTGTGTAGTAGGTGGGCTAGACGGTGTCCAAGGACGTTCTTCCCCATCCTGGTCAGGTGTAACCCGTCTGGTCCCAGAAGTCCTTGCAGTGCCTCTCCGTGGTGCAGGAACCCAAAGTTCATCTCCTTGCACCATCCCTGCAGCCAGTCGTTCGCCACTGGCTGCAGTAGCATCGATCGTCACTAAATGATCGCTGACTTTAGTGAATCCAGCCCTAAGGGACTTGCACGCTGCCTTATTGCACAAAATACAGAAAAGTTGGAAGATATTTGATAGAGAAAGAGAAATTATTGTAATTGTATTTATCGTTTTGAACACTTCAGGGTATATTATTTATCTTTGGTACAGAAGAATGATTTAAATAAGAGAAAAATCAAAGGAGAGAGAAAAAATAAGATTGAAATGAGAGAGCACTGAAATGGAGACCATTTCTTTTGAGTCTCAGTTTCTCCGACACAGCTTGGAAAGCGAGGTAGAAAATGGCCATTTTCTACCTCGCTTTCCAAGCTTTGTCGGAGAAACTGAGAGACCCAGCGCAGTCGAGTTCCTGAAGAAGGGGGTGTGCACCCCCGAAACGGAGTCCCGTAGGACGAAGCCATCTTTTGCTGACTGCCTACACACGGAGAAGCTAAGTTCTTCTAGTTTGTGTTCAGCTTGGTTAGATTTGGACACTCATTTTCCTTTTGGCCCCATGATTGGGGGATAGAGACTAATTTCAACTTAATCCATTGGTGTGTTTTTTTATTTAATCATATTTTTTCACACATACTGCACTTTATTGTTGCACTTTATTTATTCACTTATTATGCGGAGAGAGCCCGGGGATGTTTCGCAGTTAACACTCTTCTGGGTGCAAATTCGCGTCAGCTTTTCCCTGGGGTTTCCCAGTGGTGGCTGTGTGACTGAGGGCTCTCCCGCTTAAGCATTTATTAATTTCTAACACAGTTGATTGAGTGTTCAGTTGGTCTATGTCTCCTTCCCCTAGTCATTTTCCTCTCTTGGGGTTTGGGAGGTTTTTTCTAGTTTAGAATGTATGATTAGCATTTCATCTAATTTTAATAAAACTTGGAAACTTGGCAACAGATTTCCCTAAATCTTTCCTCCCCTGAGGAAATGTCCATCTTATTTCTCCAGGCAAATTCAGGAACTCTTTCCTTAGATTCCGAAAACAGGGAGCAGCCAGAAAATTCCTCCAAGAAAAGAAAAAAGCTCACTCCTCAAATTATAAGCTTGTAGCAGATTTGTGAGTTGGCTCACCCAGCTCTTCAATAAATTATTTAGTTTCAGCAGGCCCTTCAGTTACCAGTGGCTCTATGTCATGGCTTTTTCCTTTCTCTCCCATAATGGCCTGATTAAGAATAGCCTTACTGGATCAGACCAATGGTCCATCAAGCCTAATAGCCCATTCTCACAGTGGCCAATCCAGGCCCGTAGTACCTGGCCAAAACCCAAGGATTAGCAACATTCCATGCTACTAGGGCAAGCAGTGGCTTCCCCCATGTCTTTCTCTATAACGGACTATAGACCTTTCCTCCAGGAAATTGTCCAAACCTTTCTTAAGGCTAGTTCACTGTCAGGTGGGATATTCAAGAGTGACTCAGAAGTTCTGGGCTGGACTGTAGAAGGAGTTAGCAGCTCTTGTTGTGGGTAGGTACTTTTGCAACCCCTGGGTCTCCTCTCCAGTCCAGGATTTACACCTATAATACCTAGAAGGTGTGTAGTCAAGCTTATACTAAAATCAGGGCGTTTCATCTGCTCCGATCACCTTCTTTTTATAGGTGGGGGAAGCAATGCCTGAGCTCTAGGTCTGAGCTGTGTTCTTAAAAGAATAAACCCGTGTTTCCTCTGGGGTTTAAACCCATTCTGCCCAGCCTGTCTCCTGGGGTAGCTTTTCTACGAAGTTCAGGACTCTCACTGTCACAAAGAATTAGGGCATTTTTCCTTGGAACTTGCTATATAGAAAAGTTACTTGACTTTTCTTCTCTTCCTTCTTTCCTCTCTCGCTCTTTGGTAAGGCTATTAACTGGACTGTTTAGCTGAAATTTAAGTCTTGTGTGTTAATTAATTGCTGGTGGGTAGGTACTTGTAAAATGCAGATTTTCTTAGGTCTGAGGTTGTTTGTACAAATTTTGGTTGATTTTCAGCTGCCTTGACTACTGGAATCTGGGGTAGTTAAGGAATTACTGTAAACAGGGGTCACAGGAGGAACATAAGTGTAAAGAGAGGGTATGTCAGTACAAAGATTTTGGGTTTTTTTAACCTTTTATTAGACAGGATACACACTATGCATTATATATGTATCTTTTTGTTTGTAATCAGAAAAAAATCAATAAACCAGTAAGAATGAGTAAAGGAATAGCAGCCTGATCCACTGTAACCAAAGAACTAAAGAGAGAAAGGATCACACAAGATAGGTTTTATGATCTTTCTAGGCCCAATATGTTTTCCACACTTTGCGATAAAGCATTATATCTATCCTTAAAAAATATAAGATAACTTTGATAGAGAAGTTATTTTAACCTCTTGTGCAGTCCAATGATCAAAAGATGGTACAGTTTTCCAAAAAATGGTGATAGTATTCTGTGCCACATTTCAGATGGCTGGCTAGATCTGTATCAACACCCCACCCCACTTTCTGTATCTCCAGATCCTGTGTATAGCATTGCCCAATAAACAATATGAGGGCCAAAGTAAAAGACTGGCCCAGAATGACCTGAATCTTATCTGTTAAAAAAAAGCTGAACCATTGGGCAGGACCATCACATATGTAAAAATGTGTCTTGACCATTACACCCTGGCCAACAGTGACCTAAGGTGGACCCAGCATGACATGCTTAAAAAGAGGGGTATGAAACACATGATGAGCTAAATTGTACATGAATTCTACTCTGAAGCAACACATAGACACCAAATGGACAATGGTCCATATAACCAGGGCTAAGGAATTGGTAGATAAATCCTTCGTTTCCGACTCCTCTGTTTCTGGTAGCCACGACTCCGCCTCCAGGTACCCAAAATTGTCTCCGACTCCTCGATTCCACAGCCCTGCATATAACCTCCCAATCCAACCAATCTAAATCGAGGGCTAAATCAGAATTCCAAGGGAGATTAAATCTAGCAAGATATAATATAGATGAGAAATCCTTTTGTGGGCAGGCTTAGAAGACCATATGAATCTCTCCTCAGGAGTGTGCTGCCAAAAACGCCATTCCCAATCCTATAAGTGCCGCAAGGCAGCGGTTATGTGCTCATAAATGAACCGTGATTACATAATTCTGGCTTGTTCAACAATCAGAGATGCTAAATCTTTAAGAAGGCCTCCGCTCATCAGTTGCCAAACAAAATGCAATCTGAAGTTCTCCCAAAGTCTGATTTTGAAGAAAAAAGCTGCACCAGAAAGAGAAAGTTTTGCAAATCACAGCAGTTGGGGATAAGAGCTTGCCCAGAATATGCAATTGACGATGAACTTGCTGCTAGATCTTAAATCTGTGTGCCACCGTAGTACATGTCTGCAGGATACGCCAAATGCCCAATGTAAGAGAGTGGGTAAATAATAAGAGAGAGAGTGTGAACTCTTCTGTCTGAACTTTCTCTAATTATATCCCATCTGTAGAGTCAGAATCCTTCAGCCAGCATATCCTACAACATGTCTTGATGCCCAGTAATACAGTTCTAAGTGAGGTAGCTCCATGCCCCCATTCTCTTCCAAACAACATACTATAGATTAATATGAGGGCTTTTCCGATTCCTATGAAAGCTAAAGAATTGACAGTTAAGTGAACAAAAGATTGATTTTTGCCTGGAGAGGAAAAAGGTGCTGGTATAAACTGATGGAGTAGGAAAGAGTATTGTAGTTAGACTGTGAATGGGTGATGGAGAGCTTGTGTTGGAGAGCAGGGGGAAGAGCAAGAGAACAGGAAAAACAGGGGCATTTGAGACTTGTGGTGGAGCAGAAGAGCTAGGAAGGGTTGAGCCTAGGTGGCAGAGAGAGAACTAGGGAAAGAGTTGACCTTGAGCTGAACAAGAGGTAGAGAACAAATGGGAAGAATGACTGTGAGATGAGGGGAAGGGAAAGATCAAGCCTGCAAAAGGTTCAAGCCAAAGGGGAAAAGAGCTGGGGATGGTTGGGCTTGGGAGAGTGAAGACAAAAAAGAAAATCCAACAAATCTGCAGTGAAAATACGGTAAACCAAAGACAAAGAAAGGAACTGCAGACATGTACAAGATACAGGCAAAGTTTATTTTTAACAAACAGATTGTTGCATACAACTAGACACTTTTTACAAAATATGGGGCCCAACACGGTCCGTGTTTCAATCAACACGTCTTCTTCAGGGGTCCCATAAGATGGTGGTATCAAAGACATGCAACAATTATGCTTGATCTGTATGTATGCTGTGTACTTTAGCGATCAAAATATGCTGCTGAAAAAACTAAACTAAAGCAGTAACATAACAGAATGTTGGGTTGATTAAGATTTGGGATCAGGTGGAGGAGGTGAGGGTACAAAAAAGTGTAGGACACAGAGAATTCTAATTAACATTTTTGAGCAGCATGGGACAAATGTTTGGGGATGAAGAGGGAGCAGTAGGATGAGGGGGAATGCAGCAGAGAGAGGTGAAAGGAGAGATAGCATAAAGGGGATAGGAAGGAGAGCAATCTGACCCTCCCAAACTATTTGCTCACCTGTTCCAACAACCCTGCTGCAGACTGAAATGAGAAATGAATGGGGTAATGAGGAGGAGCTGGGAGATGAACATGGCAAATGAATATTGGCAGATCTTTAAAACATTCTTATCTTGAATTCCTTTGTCCTTTAGAGCAGTGTTTCTCAACTTAGTTCTGGAGTTACCCCCTTTCTAGTCAAGTTTTCAGAATATCCACAATGAATATGCATAAACTTGATTTGCATGCACTACCTCCAGCATATGCAGATTTCTTTTACGCATATTCATTGTGGATATCCTGAAAACCTGACTAGAAAGGGGGTAACTCCAGGAATCAATTATTGCCAGCCAACTCTCAAGTTACTTGTAGAAGTTTTCCATCTTTTTACCTTTCCAGCATGGGTTCTGTCCGAATTTCAGCACAGAAACCCTTTTGGTCTCTCTCCTTTCTAAGGTCCTAGGAAGGTGTGTGCATAAATAATTTTTAAAAATTTTTTTAAATCTTTCTGATGCATACAGGAGACAGAATGACATGATGACTAGAATTTTGTCCTGTAACATTCTAGGATGATGTTTCATGGTCTCTTCTAAGCCATTTGAAGACAGAAATGCTACAGAAGAGAGAGAGATTTGAAATGGCTGTATTATACTTTGCAGTTTGAGCAAAGGACAGTCATATTACTGGGTTAGTGGAATAAAGGACTGTTAAAACATATGGTGTGAGAAGAGTTTCTTTTATTAATCATTGGTTTTAGAGTGATCTGAAGCAAATGGTTCACACCCTTTTGTTACTGTGGCTTAAAAATAGGATTCTGAATAATTAGAGGACCTAATTAACAGTTCATGGAGGTGTTGCTCTGCTTCTGCGTCATTAAGTATTTCAGTTTTTTAATTCCTTTTTTTCCTTCAGTGTGATGTATTTTTTTTTTTTAAAGGAGTTGATCATTGTGCAGTATAACTATTGTAGCTCGTACTGTGGTAAATATATTTGAATTTCCATGGATGGATTTTATGTAATAGAGAACATTAGTAATGAACATTAAAAGTTTAAATGGAGAGAGGGAGAAGAGGGGAAAAATTTATTAAACTTGCTTTTCCAGAGAAATTGTGTAATTTAAAGAGGTGTACTTGATAACTCCACTCCAATGCAGAAAAGAATCTCAAACATTGTAACAGGCCATAAACAGCTACCAGAAAACAAAAGAAGGAAAAAGCCTCAGAACCCTCCATCACCCTGTAAAAACTGGGTGATGAATAAATGGGGTAAGGTACGTTAGATAGATTGTGAGCCCACCGAGTACCTGATCGTAAAACCGCTTAGATAACCTTGATAGGTGGTATATAAAATCCTAATAAAAAACTTGGAAAAAACCAAACAAACTTGGAAACTACACAGGCATAAAAAAACACCTCTGTCTGGGCTGATTCTAAAGCCTTATGCAATGCAAGGGTTCAAGACAACTATACAAGTGTTCAAAAAAACTAAATCAAACAAATGTCTATAATAGAGCAGGCAAGGTTACTTATCTAAATTCAGGTGATCTGGGAATACTGGCGATGGCCAGCGTTTCACTGGCATAGATATCTCAGCTACCTCAGGGTATAGTATTCCAGTCACTCTCTTAATTTTGATAAACATGACTGGAACGTCTTCTTGCTTCACATTGACTTCTATTTACAAAACTGCACTAAGGTTTTGTAGTTGACTACAAACCAACCCCTGCAGCCCTCTCCTCTCTTGCTGCCTGTAACCCCGCCTCTTGCAGCCTCTGACTGGTGCCTAACTACTGCCTGGCTGTAGCCCCTTCCAGTCAATTACGCAGGTGACCTTACAAACCTTGCTACTGTACTTATTTAAACAAAGCCCTCTCAGGGCGGAGCCCCTTTTCAAACTTGGCCTCTGTTCTGAGTGACCTCTTCGTTCCCCCTGTAGCTGGTTAGTAGTTTGTTGTAAGCTCTTCTGTTCCTGTTTCCTCTGTCTTTGCTTTCCCTTCCAGCCTACACTCTAAAATTAATGCCATCCTTTGATCTCTTCTAGGAGTGACTACAAGCCAACCTCTGTAGCCCCCTCCTCTCTCATGTGCAATATAACTATTGTAGCTTGTACTGTGGTAAATATATTTGAATTTCCATGGATGGATTTTATGTAATAGAGAACATTAGTAATGTACATTAAAAGTTTAAATGGGGAGAGGGAGAAGAGGGGACAGATTTATTAAACTTGCTTTTCCAGAGAAATTGTACAGGGCAGGATGGTAAATTTTAAAATAATATTAAACCAACACGTCTATGCAGCAACACAATAGTCACTACCTGTCTTTACTGAACAGATTACAGCCTGGTATAACTACATCCCAATCATGGTTCTCCGTGTACCAAGTTTCAAGTTTCACATCTTTGTGATCACCATTATATTCAACTCATCTTCTAGCATCACATCTTCTAGATCTAGAATCTTGTTCCCCATACTTCGAGCATTAGTATATACTACTTTCCAGACATTGCCCGCTTTTCCCATCCGTGTAGAGGTAAGTGATCTACTTACCTGAGAGCTTATACTCACCTGGGGGCTTTGATCACCCTGCTCCATCACTTCTAGTTTAAAACCCTCTTCAGTAGATTAGCTAGCCTGCTGCTGAAGACACTTTGTTCCTTCTTTGATAGATGTATATCATTCCTGCTCAGTAGCCCTTGGAAAATCATCTCCTGGTCCAGGAAGCCAAAACGCTGTCGATGACACCATCCACGAAGCCACGCATTCATCTCCAGGATTCATGCTTCTCTGACCTGACCCTTACCCACGATAGGGAGGATGGACGAGAATACTACCTGCGCACCTGGCTGCTTTACCTTCTCTCACAGAGCCACAAAGTCATTTTTTTATACTTCCACAGGCAATATCATTTTTATACGTATCTGGCAATATCATTAGTGCCAACATGGATGAGCAGCATCGGATAATAATCATCAGGCTTGATGTGTCTTGACAATCTCTCTGTAACATCTTGGATTTTGGCACCAGGCAGACAGCATACCTTTTGGGACATCATGTCTAGTCTGCAGATGTACTCTTCTGTACTCTCAGAAGGGAATCATCAACCACCACTTCCTTATGCCCCCTAGTGGTCATGGATCTAGCATTTTTTGGGATTTCAAGCTTTGGTCCTTTCTCTCTCTGGGATGCTCTCATCTCATAAGAATTGATGCTGCTGGGTCAGACCGGTGGTCCATCGTGCCCAGCAGTCCACTCACGTGGCGGCCCTCTGGTCAAAGACCAGCGCCCTAACTGACTAGCCCTACCTGCTTACGTTCTGATTCAGCATAAACTTGTCTAACTTTGTCCTGAATCCCTGGAGGGTGTTTTCCCCTATAACAGACTCCGGAAGAGCGTTCCAGTTTTCTACCACTCTGTGGGTGAAAAAGAACTTCCTTACGTTCGAAGGGAATCTATCCCCTTTCAATTTTAAGTTTCCAAGTTTATTAGGTTTTTATATACCGCCTATCAAGATTATCTAAGCGGTTTTACAATCAGGTACTCAAGTATTTTTCCCTAGAAAGTATTTTTAGAGAGTGCCCTCTCGTTCTCTCTACCTTGGAAGGGTGAACAACCTGTCCAGTACCTATAATGTTTCGATCATGTCCCTTCTCAATATCCTCTGTTTGAGGGAGACGAGGCCCTGTTTCTCTAATCTTTCGCTGTTCGGCAACTCATCTAGTCCCGTAACATCTTAGTCGCTCTTCTTTGGACCCTTTCGAGTAGTACCATGTCCTTCTTCATGTACAGCGACCAGTGCTGGACGCAGTACTCCAGGTGAGGATGCACCATAGCCCGGTACAATGGCATGATAACCTTCTCCTCCACTTTCAGGGCAGCATACCAGTTCTTCAGTTCAATGGCGGGTAAAGTCTCAGTACTAATCTTGCAGGGTTCTGTAACCTGAGTCTAGCTGTCTTCCCTCAGCACAGCTTCTTCCCCACTGCTGGAAATCTTTGACACCTCATGAACCATTTCATTAATATACCTCTCATTCTCACAGATGCTTCTCAGTCTTGCCACTTCCTCTCTTAGTTCCTTTACTTCCTTCATGAAGGATTCAAGCTGAAGACTGCTTGCACAAGGAATTACTCCCTCTGCCTAGGTAACATTTTTTATCTGCACAGAGACAGAAGCTGTAACTTGAGCAGCAGCTTTGGTGACGTTTCCCAGCCATACTGTGGTTGCAGAACTACTTACACCTAGAAGAAGAAAGAAAGAACAGAAAATTCCTACCAAAGCAATGCCCTGTTCCTGGTTGGCTGCTTGGGGTGGGTGGAATGGAATTAATCTTAAGGATCACCTGTGGAGTCTGATCTCTAAGAAATTCTTCAGTCTGTGAATGGATAATGTAATCTAGGTGGTAACTTTTTTTATTTGGTGGAAAAGCGGGTGCGTCTTATGGAGTGAATACAATTTTTTAAACATCTTTCCCCAATCCTTTTTCCTTTTTTAAATGCCTTTGGTCCAGCGCAGTCTCGGTAGGAGCTTTCTGTGCTCCTGCTCCTCCCTCACTGGACGGTTGCCTCCTTTCTTGCTGAAGAGTAGTGCATAAAGCAGAAGTGTGAGCTTTTCGCTTCCTGCCTGGTTCCGCACCGCTCCCTGAATGGCTGTCAGTTCTCGCGATTCACAAGAACTGATGGTAGCCATTCAGAGAGCAGTGTGGTACCAGGTAGGAAGCGAAAAGCTCATGCTTCTGCCTTATGCGCTGCTCTACAGCAAGAAAAGAGGCAGCTGTCCAAAGAGGAAGGGGCAGGAGCGCAGGAAGCTCCTGCCGAGACTGCACTGGTCCACTGGCATTTTAAAAAAGGTAATGGGAGGCTGCGGGCTGCTTACCACCAGACACACCTATGTGTAGAGGAGGAAAAAGCAAGAAAAAAAAAAATCTGAACCAAATTTTTTTTTCTTGGTTTTTCCTCCTCTACACGTAGGTGCATCTTATGGTCAAGTGCATTTTTTAGACCAAAAAATACGGTATGTGTTCCTTCTATAAATTGTAATAGTGTAATGTGGGAAGGTATTGGAGAATTTGATTTTAGGTTAAGTAAAATCTTTCTTCTGTACTTATTCTTTGTAGTAATGTTCTAATACAAGGCAAGCTCAGCACACTGACCTTTCGCCCTTGTGTATGAATACTGAATCATTCCTCATTCCCCCCTCCCTTCTTGACACAAAACCCCTGTCATATATTAACCCTTATCTTAATTGAGCAGTCCTTATTTGGAAAGAACATCAGCTGACAGGCCTTGAGGACATGCAAAGACTCAGGTTCTGTCCACGTGTTAATCAGGCCCTTGTCTAAGTGCTGAGTTGGAGGATGATCACGAGGAAAAAGCACAAGGTTAAGGGAGGGTGATCACGAGGTAAAAGCATGTACCTTTGTATCCACCAATGTAAAAGCATGTACCTTTGTACCCACCAATCATGAGATGTGTAAACGAGGGAGTTACTATGATGTCATTAGCTTAGAAGCATAATAAAAAGGGATTTGGAGCTAGCCCCTGGCAGTGCCTACATCCCGACTAAGACTGCGTGTGTGTGTTTCTTGTATGACATCCCTACAATTCTTTTTTTAAAATGCCAATTTCTACCCAGTTTTTTTTATTTTTAATTATTATTTATTTATCATTTCAATACATGCAAAATACACAATGGTTCCTACCCAGTTCTTTCTGAGGCAAGTTAATACGAACTTGTGATCATTTTGTGATATTTATAAAGATTTTTTAAAAATAAAGAAAAAGAAAAGTTGCTACTGCATTAGAGGTATATATTAGTTTGGGCCAATATACTAACTCTTGAGTGGTTTATGAGAGTGAACCAGTAAGAAGGTAATTTTTTTTCTTGAGGTATTGGCTCATTTAAATAAAATTCAAGTGGATTCATGGAGATATTTTTCATGCTAGTTTGTATGAGATTGTAGATGACCTGGATGTCTTGGCTGATTGGTAGTCTCTGATGGATATTAGCCAACAAAGCCGATAGGACTGATTTTGCTTTAGTCTGTATTATAGATGTAGGCAAAGATTTTTTTTACAAACATCCCAACCACATGCAAGTTTGACCTTTTCCATTTTTCATGGCTGAATTTAGGTGGATAGACTGTTAGGGTTGTTCAGAAAAATCTAAAGTTGGAAAAACTGCAAATTGAAGTTTCAATTTAATTGTGCTTGATTAAAAAAAATTTAAAATTATTTTCTGAGGTCCATCCTGGGATCCTTCAAAACTACCGATTACATAAAGCTCTTTTTCTTAAAATTTGCTACTATTTTTGCTTAATGGAGCAAAAGTTTTTATATTTATAACTAACTTTCATGTTTTCACACTTAACAATGATTAAAAGTGGGGCTGTACATTGATTTAAAATTTTTAATCGTACAATCATGCTTACAATTTTTAATTGCATGATTAATTGCATAAAGCGCTCCTCATATTTCCTCCTGTATAGTGCAATATATACTTAGCAGATGTAAATTCTCAAACTAACACATTTCAGTTCAGTTGTCTCATAGAAAGGCGGTATATCAAATCCCATTACCTTCTTACTAAACTAAAAATAGAAGATGCTGATCACTCCTGCTGAAGAGGGGGGCGGGGGTTGTGCGCAATAGGTAGAGATGTGCGGGGGGGGGTGCAACAAGCAAGAGTTTGGGGAATCAACTGCTTTTACACCTCAGCAGCAGCGGAACTATCCGCAACTACCAAGAGCACACAGACCCGATCCAGCCAAGAGTGTGAGCTCCACCTCCCCCTGCATCAACTGTTTTTTACACCTAAGCAGCAACAGGACCAGCCACCACTACCGAGAGCCCTTTGCCCTGATCCAGCCAAACAAGTAAGCTCTTCCCCCAGCATTCCGTTGGAAAAATCAATATGCTTGCTTTTAAATATTATCAGAAGTAGGAGATCAACTGCTTTTACACCTAAGCAGCCTATAATAGGAGCCCTTGCCCCGATCCAACCAGGCATGTGAGCTCCTCCCCCTATATCCCGTTTAAGAGATCAATCTACCTGCTTTAAATATCAGCAGCAGTAGAAAAACAACTGCTTTTACATACAAGCAGCAGCGAGACCTACCGCAACCACCAAGAGCCCACAGACCCGATCCTGCCAGGAGTGTGAACTCCTCCCCCTGCAGTCCATTGGAGAGATCAGTCTGCCTGCTTTTAAATATCAGCAGCAGTGGAGATCAACTGCTTTTACACCTAAGCAGCAACGAGACCAGCCACAACCACCGAGAGCACACAGACCCGATCCTACCAAGAGTGTGAACTCTTCCCCCCCATGCAATCCGCTAAGAAGATCGACTGTCGGCTCCGGGCGGCTTTCCCGCAGAGGAGAGAATCCTGCATTCACTGTGGGCCTCATCTGGGGCAGCCTCCTTGGAGCGGCTGGGGCACGGGCAGTGTGTCTGGGAGGGAATGCATGGATGGGAGAACATCGCAGGGGAGGAGACATAGGCATCCTGGGACTGTCTGCCAAGTCTCTTCCCTGAAGAAGCCCTTTCTGGAAACGTCAATCGCTCCTCCTAAACTTACTTGCTCCACTTCATCACTGACGCTGAAACCGTGGATTGAAGACAAAGTTTTATTTTATTTTTCTTTCCAGCTTATGATTTATCTTTAATCTTATCTATTGTTTTGCCTTTTGTCTTTGTTTTGTTCTATTTCTATCATTTAAATTTCTCCAGAATTCTACTGTTCAACGGCTCCCCCTTCTGCTTCTATTCCTTTCTCTCCTCTCTTCTACCTTCCAAAGTATTTAGATCAATGCTGTCTTGTTAAAATGTTTATTTTATTTTTATTTTTCCTCTAACTCTACTTTTCACTTCTCTATTACCCTCCAGGTACTTTAGTTAGATTGTGAGCCTTTGGGACAGTAAGGGAATTTTTCAAGTACCTTTCTTATTTCTAATCTTAATGTATATTTTCTGTAAACCGCTTAGAACCTAACGGATGTAGCGGTATATAAGAAATAAATTACATTACATTACATACAGCACAGCGATACCAGGTGCCACTGCCCCGGGCGCCTCCTTCCCTCGCTGTGCTGCTGGGTGGAGCCAGCACTTAATCAGTTAGTCCATTAACTAGATAAATAAGCAGATAAAGTTAGGTTAGCACAATGGTTAACATCTGGATGACTGCAGTTACCTAGATATTCTACTTTGTTATTAGCATATTGTGGCTTAAAAACCACCAACTGCCATGGGCTGATTATTACCATCATAATTGCTGTCAAACATTGTAACTGAACTCTGTCAAACTCTATAAGATGCCTTGCCCAAATTTTCCAAAGTACAATAAAACTTCTTTCTGAACGAGAAACACCTAGAGGGGCATAATCGAAAGTCCGTTTACGTCCATCTCACAAGTTGTCCAAAGTAAAAAAACAGCTTAAGATACATTTTCGAAAGATACGTCCAACTTTTTTTTCGTTTTGAAAATTGTCTAATTATACATCCTGCTGATCTGATCATCCAAGCCACTAAATCGTCTATCTTTATACCACATTTTCGTCCAACTTTCTGTCCAAGTCCAAACGCCTAGAACAAGCCCTGTTAGACGTGGGAGGGGTCTGCAAAGTGATGGACTGCACACCCAGACATGCCACCTAAATAATGGGGTACCTTACAGGGCACTGCTGTGAACTTCACAAAAAGGGTGCCATGTCTTCTCCCTACAGCTCCCTTATAGGTTATGGTGGGCCCCCCAAACCACCTCCAGAATCCCCTAGACCCACTTATCTACCATCCCAATAGCCCTTATGGCTGTAGGAGCCACTTATATGCCAGTACAAAAGGGTTTTGGGGGTGTATAGGGGAGTGCACATGTTTAAGTATCAATGCAGTGATTACAGGGGCTTATGAGTATGGGTCCTCCTCTCCATAAGTCCCTAACCCACCCCCAAGACAACTTAAGCTGCTTCTGGGCTGGATGACTAGGCTTTCCTATGCAGGCGGCCAGGTGATGATGGTCTGGAGGCTGAATTTTAAAGTTATGATTAAAATTTTTATGGGGGTGGGGGGGTTGGTGATCACTGGGGTAGTGTGTGGGGGGTCTGTTTTATGTGTTTGCAGTGCTTATCTGGTGACTTTAGGTGGGTTTTTGTGACTTAGACCATGTTTTACATGGTCTAAATCTCAACGTCCAAGTTCCGCCTAGGCTCTGTTGTAAAACTTTCGGCTATACATGCTGTACAACTAAGTCTAAGCCGGCCCACGTCCCGCCCAACTCCCGCCCTCGACACGTCTCCCGAAATACCTCATTTAGCTTTGGTAGTTCAGCGGCACTATGAAGGCCTAGGTCGTTTAGAAATACGTCCAAAACCCGTTTTTATTATCGGCACTTGGACGTTTTGAGAAATGTTCCTCCAAGTGCCAAATTAGGCCGGTTTTTGGATGTTTTTCTCTTTCGATTATGAGCTCCCTAATGTTTATGCATTACTGTGTATTAGAATGGCTGCTCTTGATTTATATAATAAAATGCTGAAATTACTGTATGGCTTTAAAGATATCTGTATATGTATGCTTATTTTTAAATATAAGCAAGACTGATCACTAAGAGCAAAAGCAATGTGAAAAAAAATTCTTATAGGGTCATCAGAAAATAAATCAGGTAATGGTGCTAGTATAAAGAACTAAAAAAACTCCACCAGATTTTAATATTTTTTTTCTGTCCCTCTCTTACAGACTAGCAATCACCTTCTTGGACCAAAGCCATTTCCACTGGATAGATTGTTAGCAATTTTATACAGTATAGTGGACCGCAGAGTTGCACCAACTGCAAATATCTTCTCACAAGTGAGTGCATTATACAATAATATAGTCTTGTTTCTACTTTTGTGACTGAATTTTTCTGGCAGCATGATATCAATCAGACTAATTTAACTAGAGAGAAAAAATTTTTTGGGAGGGATGGGGAAAAGGCTCTAGACCTTTTTAGATGCATTTAAAAAAAACCCACTGCTATAACTGTTTATGTAGATGTTACAGCGTGGTCAATAAAAAAAATCTGATCAGTTAAAAGAAGTCTTGTTCACTACAGCATGAGGGCCTGCTCCTTGGTCTCATTTGACTACCTTAAATAAATGTATTTGCTACACTAGGTGGCAGTAAAACTACAGATACTGTTTCTGCGAGTTAGGTTTTCAGTGGTTGGCTGCACTATTACTCTGTAAAACCACTTCTATTTTCACAGATTTTTATCATAATCATGTTTTTGGCTTCTTTTTTTTTTTTTTAAATAAACTTTCCTCACACCATCTATCGAATATTTTAAAATAGGATTTTTTTTTACTTTTGTGTTTATAAATATAGACATTAATTTTTATTTTATTTATTTAAAATAATTTATAACCCGCCTATCCATAGGTCTAGGCAAGGAACAAAGATGTATACACAATAAAAATAAACACATGGGTAGATCTTGTTGGCTTCAGCAGAGATCTTGGCAGATTTTCGGTCGTCAACCAACGAGGAAGCTAGGGTCGGATGCCTTGGTTTTGCCCTGGCTGGCTCACGAGTGTCTGTATGATGTTCCCTCCATGGCCTCTGGTTGGTTGGGTCATCCACTGGATAGTGATGCATCCTGGTCTGGTGTCTCTAGTGGCTCCGGATTGACCTCGCTGCCTGTGGTATGCTCTTCTTGTATATCTTTAGTGGGACGAGAAGCTCCAGCTCCCATTTCATTGATATCTTCTCAGTCAGGGACCGGTGTCCATGGAGAACCCAAGGCATTTTGGTCTTACGGCATGGCTCTTGAGCTCTCAGCCTTGATAATGGGCGGTTATTCGGAGTTATCTCAACTCCTTTGCATTCGAAGTAACCCTCTCCTGTAGTTTCTTCTGCCAAAGCCTGGAAGGCTTTCCCAAAGTGGAGTGCTAGGAATTAGGTGAAGCCTGAGAAGGATCCCAGTTCGGTAGTCCTGGCTTTCCTTTAGGAGAGTTTGGACAAAATTCTGGCAGTGGCCTTCCTGAAAGTTCTAGATGTAGGCCTTTCATGTTTTCGAGCTCGCAGAGAGGTGCTAGTTCACTTACTGCTCTTCCAGATGTGTCCAGGGGAGGGGGAGCACTTTGTCTGCATCCTCCCTTGTATCTTCCTTTCCCTTTGTGGAATCTTATCATTGTTTTGCAGGGCCTTGGTGAGACTCCTTTTGAACCACAATAGGATGAATTTCTTCTGGACCTAACGATCAAGACGGTTTTTCTGGTTACAAGTTGTCTCAGCACGGTGCATTTTGGAGCTTTATGCTCTTGTGTAGGAAGCCCTTTAACCATATTATGGACGCGGTTGATTTTCCTCCGTGCTGTACCTTCCTTTTTGCTGACAGTGGTCTCAGTCTTTCATGTCATCAAGAAGGTTAGGTTGCCTGCTTTTTATTCAATAAGTTCAGAGCACAAAGATCAGATCTTACGCAAATTGGATGTCCGGAGGGTTTTGCTCCATTATTTGGAGAGGACTAATTAGTTCAGGTTGTCTGATCTCATTTTTGTTCTAACTGCTGCGCCTCGGCATGGTAGGCCAGTGTCTAAGTCCTCGATCACTCGATGGATTCAAATGGCCATTTCCGTGACTTAAATCGTCTGCGGCACACAGTCACCAAATAAGCTTAAAACACTCTTGATAAGAAGTGTGGCTGTTTTGTGGACGGAATCTTGCACAATTCATCCTGATGAATTTTGCAGGGTGGCTACTTGGTCCTCTCTTCATACTTTTACCCGGTTTTACCAAGTGGTTGTGATGACACATTCTGATGCTGTATTTTGGGTTTGAGGGCAGGCTCTTCTGTCCCTCCCTAGCTAATGTGGCTTTGGTATGCCACCTAGCATATGGAATTTGGAAGGGATGTAACAGAATGGAAGATTAGGTTTATACTTTCGATAATCTTTTCCATACGACCCACCCTCTCTGTATTCAAGTTTCAAGTTTATTTAAAATTTGATAAAAACGCTTCTAAAAAGAATTTCTAAGCGAAGTACATAGAAATGGGGAATACCAAACAAAGTTAAAACAGAATTAATGAATAATGGATGATTTACAAACAGAAACATGACAGGAAAAGAAGGGTAGAATACAATGTTTATAGGAGAGAGAACAATAATGGAAAAAGTATAGGGTTTGGGGACACAACAAGATCAAAATCTTTTAGAGGAGGTAGTATAGGGCAAAGGAATAAGCATTGTTCTGTTTGAACAGGATTGGATTAAAAACATGTTCTTAAATTTCAAACGTATCCTTAAATAAAAAAGTTTTCAAGGAACACTTGACTCTGCCTAAAGAGGTTTTTACTCTGAGGTTTTTTCTCTAAGGTGGGCTGGAAGTGAGTTCCATAATTGGGGAACAGTGATTGAGAAGATTTTATTACATCTATTGTTAGTGATTTTTAATGAGTGCACTGAACGTAAATTTTGCTTGCTTGAACATAAGGCTCTTGGAGGGCAGTGAGGAATTAATAGTCTGTCTAAGAAAATATAACAATGTTTGGAGTAGAGAGATGCGCAGGAACAGAAATTCCACTCCTTTTAGCGTGCCGAAGCTAAAAAAGTTAGAGACACTGGTGTACATGGTGTGGTGCGCTCTAAAGCTGTGCTGTCCAACGAGGCACTGTTAACCTTGGGTGTGTTGGCTTGGCCTAGTGGGTGGAATAAAGGGCAGAAAGGTCCTGAAGAACCACCTGCTCAGGGCAGTGCAGATGGTGTAGTGTGCCCCAAGGCAGTGCTATAAAAGGAGACAACGACGTGATGGTGTGTATCACAGTGGCTGTCATCCCTGTGTGTGTTGGCTTGGCCTGGTGGGTGGAATAAAGAGTGGAAAGGACCAGCCTGCTCACTGGTACTCACTACTAACTCCAGACTAATGTTTAATGCCAGGGATGGAGAAAGAAGTTGAGAAGATTTTTGGGTGCCACTGTTTGGGTACCAAAAATGCTGGTACTAAAGGGTATAATCGCCGAAGGGGTTACATCCCAGTGGCAGTGGTCAAAAGGCAGCATTTGAAAAGTGGTGCCCAAAAGTCTTGCTTCTCTTTCTAGGGACAGAGCAAATTGGAGTGTGGGTAAGGAATAGAGAGGGATGGAAGGGAAGAATTGGGTTAAATTTGTGGTTTAATTGGGTTATAAAGGAGCATAAATAATAATAGGAAAGTGGGTAGTAAGGGTGAGGAGGGGAATAAGGGGATTTAAAACCACATATTGCATGTTTTTGTGGTTTTGCACTGTTTTTTTAGTTAGGAAATAATTGCTTTTTAGTGCAAATGTGGATATAGTCATTAAAAAATAAAATGATTACAAATTTAGACTATTAACATTTCATATGTACACCAGATGGCAGTGTTAACCTATCAAGCTGGAATTGCTACAATCATTCCAAGGCATATGTAAGGTAGAATAAAATATATTTTATGTACCTTTTTGCCACACCTCTATTTTATACTTCTTATTTGATGTTAGTCATATGTTTTTGCCCTCTTTTTGATGATAAATATTTGCAAATACATACTTCATATTGTACACTGTAAGACCAATATTCAAAGCAGACTAGTTGGCTTATTAGGTGGTAAACTAGTCTACTGCAGTTCTGAAAATGTATTGCCACTGAATTTCACTAGGCAGGCAGCTATATTTAGTCATTCAGATTTTGGGCTCTTGCATACTAGGTTGGAGGCAGTAACTTAGCAGGCTCATGCTAATGTGTGGTGGCAGCCAAAAAAGCAAACAAGATGCTAGGAATTATTAAAAAAGAGATTGTTAACAAGACTAAGAATGTTATAATGCCTCTGTATTACTCCATGATGCAACCTCACCTGGAGTGTTGTATTCAGTTCTGGTCACCTTATCTCAAGAAAGATATAGCAGCACTAGAAAAGGTTCAAAGAAGAGTGACCAAGATAAAGGGATGGAACTCCTCTCATGAGGAAAGACTAAAAAGTTAGGGCTCTTCAACTTGGAAAAGAGATGGCTGAGGGGAGATATGATTGAAGTCTACAAAATCTTCAGTGGAATAAAACGGGTACAAGTGGATCGATTTTTCACTGTCAAAAATTACAAAGACTAGGGGACACTCGAAGTTACAGGGAAATACTTTAAAACCAATAGGAGGAAATATTTTTTTCACTCAGAGAATAGTTAACCTTTTCCTATCGTGTGTCCCGGATGACGGGACATTCCAAAAACAACATAGACAGTGGATAAACAGTCTGTATGGACTAATAAAGAGCCAGGAACACAAAATATTTGAATTTACAGACTTTTACATTATGTTTACAATAGCCGTAAATGATAACGGTGAATAATACAAAACTTTGCTAAAATAATTAAGATTGGAACCAGTGTAACATAAAATTTATTACGATAGGAAAAGGTTAAATTCTGGAACGTATTGCCAAAGTTTGTGGTAAGAGCGGAGGGCGTAGCTGGTTTTAAGAAAGGTTTGTACAATTTCCTGGAGGATAAGTTCATAGTCTGTTATTGCGAAAGACATGGGGGAAGCCACGGCTTTCCCTGGATCAGTAGCATGGAATGTTGTTACTCTTTGAGTTTTGGGCAGGTACTAGTGACCTGGATTGGCCACCATGAGAACGGGCTACTGGACTTGATGGACCATTGGTCTGACCTATTCTTATGTTCTTATGTAGTTTTCATGTAATGAGCTGTGTGTTATAGGGTGTACTGTTCAAAATCTATCACTTTTAAATGAGAGTAGTTGAGTTCATAATGTACTATAAATAAACATTGATTACAGCATTGAGATGAAATTCAAAAGCAACCAGACTGAGGTCAAATTTATACTTAATATACATCTTGTTACTGGTGTATTAAAACTTTAATTTTTTTTTTTTTTTGCATTGAAACAATTTAAAACACTTAAAATGGTTGATTAAACTGTTTCCAGCATTCTGTTTACACCAGAGAGGCTTTATCAGTGACATACTGCCTCTTGGTGGAATTCCAGTAATTGTAATTCACAATTGTTAGCCCCCAGATTCCATTCTGGAGAAGCAGTCAAGCCCTTAACCTAACATCCTGTTTACATACAGGCTTTTTGTCAGCAGGTTGAGACCCTCAAGTGAGGTTTCAGATTAGCTACTGAGTCTGGACAGTACATTTATTTAAAAATGTGCAGATCAAATGAAGTTATGCATCAGCTCTTGGAGGAATTCAGCAGTCTTTAGTGTTATATGGTCTTGAACATTAAAAGCTAAAACCTGTTAATTTTGTCTTATTAGGCTACTTAGTAATTTTAAATCCCCAGGAAAGATAACATTCTATAACGGATAGGTAAAAATACTAATGTAACCTCAACTTCTTAAAACAAAATACTGTTCTTAAGACCTGTAAAATATTGATTTTTATTTAGATGTGTCACAGAAATGATGATCAGTGGAGGATAGAAATGGAGGTTTTTAGAAACATATTCTTTTGCATAATGTTCAACCAATGGTGCATCTCTTATTCCATTCTTGATGCAGCCTTTGTGTTTGAGTTTTTGTTTGCACCTTTTTTTTGTTTAACTCATGTACAGCACTTACTGGGGGATGTACCGTATTTTCACGCAAACCGAACATAACCATGCGCGTTATATGCGTGAGCGCGTTATACAATTGTTTTCTGTCTTGCTGGCGCCCTCCTCCATCTTTCTGCAGTGTTCGCTTAAAGCCGCAGCAGCGGCTTCCATGCGCCTCCTTCGGCTGTGAAGTGTTCCCTCTGACGTTGTGACGTCAGAGGAACACTTCTGGGTCAGCCGCAAGAGGCACATAGGATCCGCTGCCCGCGGCTTTCAGCGGACGATGGAGGAGGGCGCCAGCAAGACAGAAAACACCGCATCACAATAGAATAGGCATTACAATAGAAAACTTGGGAAACAAAATGAGGAGCATGCGCGATATACGCGTGGGTGCACTATACCAAAATTTTCTTACATAAATTCCTTGTTCCCGCGCGCTATACCCGTGTGCACGTTGTACACGTGTGCGCGTTATATGCGTGAAAATACGGTATTAAAGTCAGCAATCGTCATTAAACCTGTTTTCACAGCCTTAGCGATGATAGCTGTTACTGACCTGATTCACAAAATGGCCCACCGCATGTTTCTTGATCGCCCATTTTCCAATCCAGCCATGCAAAATAGCTAAAACCCCATGCAAAATAGCCAAGCAAAGTTAGTACATTTTGCATGGAGTTTTAGTGATCATAAAAACCGATTTCTCTAGACCTGCTTGGTATTTTTTCAGTGGCACAGATATTTTGCATGTGTTACACACGCAAAATATCTGTCCCATAAAAAAAGAAAAAAGTCCCCCCACCGCCAGCCCTCCCCTACGACCCCCAACAAACGCGACCCCCCCCCCAAGCCACTGTCACACCAAATGCAAAAACCTCCAAAATGGCAGAAGGGATGACAACTCCCTCCTGCCACTGGAGGTCCCCCACCACCCCAAAAAAATGGCAGTAGGCATGTCCACTCCCCAATAAGGGCTTTAGGCTTGACCAATCAGGTCCTTAGGCTCCTCCCTCAGTATCCTGGATACAGAGGGAGGTGCCTAAGGTCTGATTGACTCAGATGCCTAAGGCCCCATCCCTTGGGAGGAGGACTTAGGCAACTGAACCAATCAGGACCTTTGGCCCTTCCCTATGCATCACGTGATGCACCGGGGAGGGTAAAGTGCATCATTTGGGGCTGGTGGACAAAGCAGGAGCCTCTGAGTGGGCTTCCTGCTTCCAGTTTTAAAAAGGTATGTTGGGAGGGGAGGGTCCGGTGGCAGGAGGGTTTGGGAATCCCTCTTGACATTTTTTTTGGGTGGTGGGGGACAGCGGGAGGAGGGAGTGGAAATCCCTCCTGTCATTTTATTTTGGGGGTGGGGGTTCAGGGTGGGGGGGCATCTGGTGGCAGGAGGGAATGGGCATCCCTCCTGCCATTTTTGTGCATTTGGTGTGACAGTGGCTTGAGGGGCAGTAGGAAGTGAGCATCCCTCCTGCTGCATCAAAGCAACTGTAGGTTAAAATAATTTTCTAATGCTTCCTTGTAATCTTACTAATATTTAAAGTTATCCTTTATATTTGGGGAAAATGAATAAGAAAAATGAACAAACATTACAATACAACAGATCTCAGGCACTCTTTTCACCATAGAACATTAATTATACTTTTGTAAAATTAAAATTGTGACATAATGATGGAAGGTACATAGTGATCTTAGCCTTATTTTCCTTCAAAAACTAAAATACTTTCTATTCCATCTGTTTGCTTATTGAGCTGTAATAGTCTTAGCTTATTCCCAACTTCTTTAAAGATAAATTAATGTTCAATATATTTAACTGGCTTTCATCTAATATCAAGGTGTATATAATAAAATGATTAGAAATAGAAATAAAAGCAATAATGAATGAAAGAAAACCCCCCAAAATTTCAACAATAAAATTAAAGTCTGTTTAATATCTACCTTGCTTCACTGGGAAACCTTTGCATAATTTAAATCTTAGGTTTTATATTTATTCGGTTGACATCACTATAGTCATCCTGTTAACTTGTCTGGAGTCGAGATTACAAATTTTTTAGCGACCATTCTGAATCAGATTGAACTTTGGATGATTGCTTTTAAACTGAAACTAAATCCAGAAAAAAACAATTCTTTCTTGCAACTCCTAATGATAAAATCAAAGAAACATTGATACATTTGAAAGGTCTCGACTATACTATAGAACAGTCTATAAAAATATTAGGAGTGACTATAGATAGAAATCTTACTTTGGAACAGCAAACTGATCTATTACTTAAGAAATATTTCTTGGTGCTTTGGAAACTTCGTACCATTAAGAAATATTTTGATGAAGCTTCATTCCGTCTGTTAGTGCAGTCATCTGTTTTAAGCATTCTCGACTATTGCAATATTATCTATCTGGGTGCCTATAAGTAAATCTTTTAAAAATTGAGAGTGGTTCAAAACACTGCAGTTTGATTGATTTTTGGTTTAAAAATGAGAGCATATTATTCCATATTAACAGAAACTTCATTGGTTGCCAATTGAGGCCAGAGTTTTGTTTAAATTTGCTTGTATTTGTTATAAATCAATCTTTGGCATGTCACCTGGCTACCTTGTTTCCCATTTTCCTTTGAACCACTCAAATAAGTTTACACGTAAGTTTGTTTACATTCCCTTCTGTTATAAAAGGTTTCTTGAGAGAACCCTCTTTTCAGGCTGCTAAATTGAATGTTTGGTTTGGAAAAATTATGCTAGGAGCTTCTTCCTATCTCGATTTTAGAAAATTATTGAAGACACAATTATTTGATAAATTTGTATCCTAATGCATTCTGTTGTCTTTTGAAATTTCATGCATCTCCTGTGTTTTACTATCTGATGTATTTCCACTTTCAAATTGTATTTTTCGCTGCTTGTTCAGTTTTACTTGTTGTGAACCGCCTAGAACCACTTCAGGTCAGGCGGTATATAAAATAAAATTATTATTATTATTATATAAGACATAAATGAGAATTAGGAAAATACATAACACAAGACAAATTAGGGTCATAGAACCAGAAAAGTTGGGACATAGCAGCCCCCAGGTTCTTAGTATCGGTTCAAGGCCTCTAAAGTCCTACTGTTAATTGCTTGGGATCTGAATTCAGTGGGAAGTGAATTCTACAAGGCTGGGCAAATGGCTAAAAGATGAGTTATGCATGCATTCCAGATGAATTCTAGTATGTGGGGGAAAAGACCAGAAGATTTTGCTGAGAGGACTTGAAACTTAGCAAATTATACAAGAACCCTATGTTGGTGGGAGGAGGTGCTATGAAATTATGTTTTTAATCAGGAGATGCAGGCAGGTTGTGAGCTATGAACTGAATATTGATTAAGGCCATGAATGTAGAAATTGGTGCAAAAAAGTTACACAGACTGAGTGCCAGAATGGAGATTTCTTGCAAAGAAAAAGGCAAATCTGTTGAACATGGTTACAAATACTGATCTCGGACATGACAATTCCAGTGTATGATCAACCAAATCAAAGGCAGACATGAGATGTTTCAGGTTTATTAGGTGTTTTATATACCGCCTATCAAGGTTTATCTAAACGTTTTTTTACAATCAGGTACTCAAGTATTTTCACTCGGTATAAAGTGGTATTCCTTCAATTGTCAAAATTTAGATGGGTACCATTAAACTTGTATATCTAGATTTTCAGAAAGCTTATGATAAAGTTCCTCATGAGAGGCTCCTGAGAAAATTAAAGAGTCATGGGATAGGTGGCAAAGTTCAGTTGTGGATTAGAAAATGGTTATCAAATAGAAAACAGAGGGTAGGTTTAAATGGTAATTTTTCTCAATGGAGGAGAGTAAACAGTAGAGTGTGGCAGGGATCTGTACTGGGACCGGTGCTATTTAACTTATTTATAAATGATCTGGAAATTGGAACGACGAGAGAGGTAATTAAATTTTCAGATGACACTAAACTGTTCAAAGTTGTTAAAACACATGTGGATGGTGAAAAATTGCAGGCAGACCTTAGGAAATTGGAGGACTGGGTGTCAAAGTGGCAGATGAAATTTAATGTGGACAAATGCAAAGTGATGCACATTGGGAAGAATAACCCAAATCATAGTTATCGGATGCTTGGATCCACCTAGGGGGTTAGTGCCCAAGAAAAGGATGTGTGGCGGTGGCCAAAAAAGCAAACAAGATGCTAGGAATTATTAAAAAAGGGATGGTTAATAAAACTAAGAATGTTATAATGCCCCTGTATCGCTCCATGGTGCTTCCTTATCTGGAGTATTGCATTTAATTCTGGTCTCCTTATTTCAAGAAAGATATAGCGGCACTAGAAAAGGTTCAGAGAAGAGTGACCAAGATGATAAAGGGGATGGAACTCCTCTCATATGAGGAAAGGCTAAAAAGGTTAGGGCTCTTCAGCTTGGAAAAGAGATGGCTGAGAGGAGATATAATTGAAGTCTACAAAATCCTGAGTGGAGTAGAACGGGTACAAATGGATTGATTTTTCACTCCGTCTAAAATTACAAAGACTAGGGGACACTCAATGAAGTTACAGGGAAATACTTTTAAAACCAATAGGAGGAAATATTTTTTCACTTAGAGAATAAGCTCTGGAATGCGTTGCCAGAGGTTGTGGTAAGAGTAGATAGCATAGCTGGTTTTAAAAAAGATTTGGACAATTTCCTGGAGGAAAAGTCCATAGTCTGTTATTGGGAAAGACATGGGGGAAGCCATTGCTTGCCCTGTATTGGTAGCATGGAATGTTGCTACTCTTTGGGTTTTGGCCAGGTACTGGAAACCTGGATTGGCCACCATGGGAATGGGCTACTGGGCTTGATGGACCATTGGTCTGACCCAGTAAGGCTATTTTTATGTTCTTATGTAGGAGTGTTTTCTTAAAAAAAAATTTCATCAGTATAGTTGACCAAACACCACTTTCTCTATGACTTTAGTGGAAAAAAGGGCCAGTTCAAGAAAGGTCTGTATTTGGATGGTACTGGTAAGTTAGCATGAGAAATGGATGCACACCTGCCTCTTTCCAGCACTGTGGAATATGTCCCATCCCTAAGATAGATTACAGTAAAGATATGGTGTGGTCCTAATTGTCATTTATTACAAATTGGGAAGATAAGGGACTGTAACTGTGCTATGATGGGTCATAGAGTGTAAGATCTTCTGCAGACCTTGTTCAGAATGGAAAATTAAAAGCATTCCAAGCTTACATTACCATGTCATTCATGGGCTTAGATTGCTGTCAAGGAGAAACAAAATACTCATTCCTATGATCAGATGTTTTATCTGGAAAATACAAGACAAAGTTGTTTGGTGTAAGAGGAGGAAGATGACTCGTCAGAGAAACAGATGGTTCAGAAAGGCCAGCAACCACATGGAAGAAATTGTCTAGAATTATTCTCATGGGACTACTATAAAGAATGGAGCAGAGTAGCTTAGTGGTTAGAGCAGTTGGCTGACAATCAGCCTCCATTGATGATCCTTGTAACCTTGGGCAAGTCCTCTAACTCTCCTTTGTCTCAGGTGCAAACTTAGATTGTAAGCCCTCTGAGGTTAGGAATATAACTACAGAACCCTAATGTAATTCATCTTGAGTTGCTACTGCAAACAATGTGAGTTAAACATCAATTACTTCACTACTTAGTGACCTTCACTCTTGTCCTAAATCTTTCAGCTGCTTTTACTTGAATGGCTTGAGTCAATAGCTATCACCGGTTATGTTCTTTCATGATTTACATCTTTTCTCTTGGGTCGTACCTTTTCAGTTTCTCCTCATTCCTCCTCAGCCACTTTTTCCAGTTTGCTCTGGGGTTCCCTAGGGATCTGCCCTTTCTCCATTATTAATATTTTTCTCAGTCCTTTTGCAACCCCCAATCCAGGAATTTAATGCTAGGTTTTTCATCTACGCAGATGACATTTTGTTAATCTTTCTTGTCCATTCTAGCACTCTGGACATAACTCCAATCTTGTCTATTTTTTGGATTTATGAACACACACCTAGCAGAATAATAAACACAACATTATACATTAGCCAAAATAACAAAGGAAAAGGGAAAAATCAACAAACCATTACTAACTTAATCCCTTAGATGAACAACATCTGATTCTCATCCATCACAATATTATAGGCTGGCATTGTAAAAGAGAAACTCAAGGTAAAGAAAAAAGTTCATCTTAGTCCACATTCAAAAAGATAAACAAGATGGAGTTAGTCCAGAGGAAGGCTACTAAAATGGTTGGTGGCCTTCATCATAAGGTGTATGAGGACAGACTTAATGATCTCAATATGTATACTTTGGAGGAAAACAATCAATGAAGGCACAACTTTTTTTCTTTGGAACTATAATCAAACCCACACAAATGAAACTAGTTCCAAAATGTACGTTTATACTCTTCTTTCAACCTGCACATTCAAATGTTCTTGTTTCATCTAATCAACATTACTCATGCCGCAGACCTCAGAAACACCCGTCCTCCGTCCCATATAGGTTATGTTTTTAACGGGGAGAAACGAGTGTGAACTCTTCACTGGTCAGGGCTCAATTTTCTGATGATTTACTCATTTCAATATTGCATTTTCTGAATCTCTTAAATTTCTTAAAAAACTAATGAGATATAGTACTTATCTTCATAAGTGCTTAAATGCTTAAGCGGGTGGCCAGTTTATGTTCAAAGTATATGATGATAGAATTTCTCATATGGAGCAAGCAATAATTTGCCTCTAGTGGAAGAAATAATCCTGTTGCCTATCTGAAAACATCTACTAATAAGGTCCAAAATCTTTGCACAACTATGCAAGTCCACCATACATGATGAAAATTACCTACATCATCACAGTCTCTCCAACATAGATCTGTACAAAATTTTATGTCCATTTTCATTCAAATTGCTAGCTTATAGATATTTTCAATAAACAACTTAGCATGCCAGATAAAGAGAGAAAAACAAAAATATCTCTTCACCCAACATGCTGACCAGAGAAAGTGATCCTCACCCCCCCCACCCCAGTGGCTCCTCAGGCTTATGGTGATTGTTTTATTCACGCTATAGCATTTTAAAACACGCTAACTTGTAGATTAAGGTGTACTAATGATTGTTATATATATATATATATATATATACATATATATATATATATATATATACTGTATTCCTAGTATTGAATATATTTTTATACACAAAAGAATTTTCACAGCATATAGAGCAGTTTGTGAAAGGAGTCCTACTGAAATTGTATTTCAAAGTTAAAATTTCTAGCTCTCTAGATTAATTTTATAAAATAGTATGCATGCACTTTGATACCATAGTAGTTAATAGCTGCAAAAATTGTTTTCCTGTCTGAAATTGAAGGTTAAATTCACTTCCCCAATTTTATTCTTTATCTATTTGCATTTTAACATCTTGCATCACACAATTTTTGATCCAAAAAGTAAATAAGTAAATATACAATTAGAACTGGAAAAAACCAAACAAACCTTAAAGCATAAAATCCAAATAAATGATAAAAATAATAGTTGATGTACATAAGCTTTTTTTCCCCCAAAACATTTTACTGCATAGCTATCTTATTTGGGATTTGGTGAATCAAACCATGAGACACAGTTTCAAAGAAAGCTTATGGCTTGCATTCTGTTTGTATACAAAAACTGGTATTTTCCATCTGTAGGCAAAGTAATACTAAATTCACAGCTTCAATTTTGTAAAGCGTTCTAAATATTTTCTGATTGAACTGAACAAGAAATCTAAAGTTATCACTTTATAAACTCCATATGTTGTATATTTTCAAATTAGCGTTGTCATTTCATAATCAAATACTTACAGCATAAGGACAGGTCCTTGTGGTTCATATTCTTAGTATTTTTGGTGTTTGTAATGTTGCCATTGGCAAAAGCAACTAAGTTTACTGCATTACTCATGTACTATATGAAAGCTACAGTTTAAATTATAATTATGACACTGTCTGGAAATTGTGATGAATTCATATAGGAAAGAGGAGGAATATTTCCAGTGTGGCAAAGCATTGAAAGCAATCTTCTACCTTTTTTTAACACTGATGTACAGCCTCTGGCTGTTACAAAGTTTAAATTTGTATTAGTACTAGATTCATGAACGCTTATGAGAATGACTGACTTTTTTCTTTAGTACAGTAAAAAAAAATAATAAAAATGCAGGTCCTGTAATATCTCCCAAGGTCAGACTCTATGAGCATAAATTAGTGGTAACGTATTACCTTGGGACACAGCCTTTGAATTCCATCTCCATTTCCTCCAGTATAGTACCTCCTGTGCAGAGGTTTGTTGGTGTCCTAGAAATGAGGTTCTGCCATATTGTTTGCAGGTGGCTTTCAGTAGAATAGGTTTAGATTTTGCAAAATATGTTGTTCAGATTAACTTATAAATTTTTCTCGGTATCCACAAGGATGTCTTGACATTTTATTCAGCCACAGAATGCTCTGTCTCCTTAAAGTGTGGAAAGGGAGTTCAGTTTTAGATCAGCAGACTTTCTCACCTATTTCCAACCTGTCCTCCAGGTTGAGGGGAGAAATAATTGAGCAATTAGATACCTACTTTGTCTTTAGAGTTCTTCTCAAAAAGATCCAGATGCAGTTGCAAATAGAAACTCCAGAGCATGGTGGCAAGAATGGTGATCTGGGGAGGGGTCTCCTACTGTCTTCAGTTCCTCATTGTGCATAACTGTGCATTTCACACAGTCCATCTTGGAGTTCCAAAAGAGAATTGCCCTTATAATGCTTGTGCTGGAGGAGACTAAACCTGTGCTGTGTGCTGAAGTATAGAAGGTCCTTGTTCCTAAGCACCAGGACTTTTCCTTCAGTGGATGGCTTTCTGTCTACAATAATAATAATACTGTAATAATAATAACAGTTTATATACCGCAGGACCGTGAAGTTCTATGATTAAAAGGTATTACAGATTGAGTGGAATAAAGTTCAGAGTTAGTGAATAACAGTTCTAAAGATCATTTGTTGAGGACTAAGATTGTATAGGTCAGTTACCTAAGTACTTCAGGAACAGATGTGTTTTTAGGCATTTCCTGAATTCCCTAGGCACGAGCAGTTATTCCAGGTCTTTACCCCATAATGCTGCTTGATGTGAGAAAAGATATTGGTGATGACTTTTAAATTTACAACCTCTAACCGGTGGAGAAACAAAGTTCGGATGTGAACTTCTCATGTCTGTTGGTTGTGAAAGAGAAAAGATCTGTTATCCCAGGACAAGCAGGCAGCATATTCTTGACTGATGGGTGACGGCACCGACGGAGCCCCGGTACGGACAATTTTAGAGTGATTGTACTCTAAGAACTTGGAAAGTTCTAGTAGGCCGCACCGCGCACGCGCGAGTGCCTTCCCGCCCGACAGAGGCGCGCGGTCCCCAGTTTCTTAGTTTCCGCGGAGCTAAGAAGACGCGCCCTTTTCAACGGCTGTTGAAAAGATTTTTTTCTCTCCTTCTCGCTCGCGTAAACCCTGTTCGGAAATATTTTTTCCTGTTTCTATTTTATTCTTTCTTGTTTAAAAAAAAAACAAAAAAAAACTTAGATTTTTTCGATTCGCCCCGGCGGGGCCTGTTGCCACCATCGAGGCCTCGGCCTTCGATTTGGCAGAAGCCGTTTTTACCTTCATGCCCCTTCAACCCGGGTTTAAGAAGTGCCAGCGGTGTGCACGACTAATTTCACTCACTGACCCGCACAACTGGTGTCTACAGTGTCTTGGTCCTGACCATCGAGCGTCCACCTGCACCCGCTGTGCGACTTTAAAAAAAAGAACTCTGAAAAATCGGCAGATTCAGCAGCAATTATTGTTTGGTGCCGAGATGTCTGACTCTGCGGCACTGGCACCGACATCGGCCCCATCTCAGTCGGCACCCACCTCGTCGACACCGCGCCGGCGTCGCATCCCTCAGGTAAGCCGGCTAAAAAGCCTTCCCCGTTGGAGCGTCCTCCGGTCTCAGTAGCAGCGAGCCCAGTCCTGCCGACCTCGAGGCGCCCACGGAAGCGCTCCGCCCCAATAGAGGTGAGCCCCTCGACCTCGGGTTCCTCATCCTCGGGGCGTAGAGCGGCACCGCAGGTACCGCAGAAGAAAAAGGCGGTACCGGTGCCTTCGCTGGATGAGCGGATCGCCGCTGTCCTGCAGGTGCAGCTTAAGGAACAGTTGCAACAACTCTTTCCTGCACTTTTGGCACTGAGTCTTCCGGTCCCGGTCCACTCTGAGCCACTGGTACCGACAGTGGAACAGCCCCTTCTTTCGGCATCCACTTTGTCGGTACCGGTACATTCTGCTTCCTCGGTCTCCATGCCAGTCCTCGCACCGGAACCGAGAGCTCAACACCAGGCTGTTCAGACTTCGGCACCAATGCAGCCCTTAACGTCTCCCGGTACCGTGTCTATGAGGTCAGGTAAGTCGGCACACAAATCCCGACACCTGGAACCCTCCACACCGGAATCTCGAGACCGCAGTTTTCAGGTTCGGGATCCTGATCTGTGGGGTGACTCAGAGGACCCTCTTCTCTCTGAAGGGGAATGTTCATCTGGCGATGAGGATCCTTCTGCTTTAGACCCATCCTCTAAACCAGATGTAACCTCTTTCTCATCTTTTTTAAAAGAGATGTGTGACTCTCTCTCTATTCCCTTGGAGGCTGAGTCAAAGAAATCCAAAGCTTTTCTTGATGCACTGGATTTTGACCAACCTCCAAGGGAATATCTCAAATTACCTCTCCATGACATCTTGAGAGAGACGTTTTACAAGAATTTAGAGACACCTTTGACCATCCCTGGAGCCCCCCACAAGTTAGACTCCTTATATAAAGTCATCCCGATTCCTGGGTTTGACAAACCACAGCTCCCACATGAGTCTCTATTAGTGAAATCCACTCTAAAGAAATCCACGGGAGCTAGTGTATACGCCTCAGTCCCTCCTGGCAGAGAAGGTAAAGCCATGGACAAATTTGGCAAGAGGTTGTACCAGAATGCGATGTTAGCCAACAGGTCAGGGAATTACGCTTTCCACTTCTCATTCTATCTCAAGCATCTCATACAAAATCTGACTGCTTTTGAGAAGTACCTCCCTGACCGTAAAAAATCTGCCTTTCGCCAAACTTCTTCATCGCTCTTACAACTTCGAAAGTTCATGGTCAGGTCGATCTATGACACCTTTGAGCTAACCTCTCAGGCCACAGCTATGTCGGTGGCCATGCGCCGACTGGCATGGCTCAGAGTGTCAGAACTTGATGTCAATCATCAGGATCGACTGGCTAATGCACCTTGCCTGGGGGATGAGCTGTTTGGAGAATCCATGGACTCCACTACTCAAAAGCTTTTGGCTCATGAAACTAGGTGGGATACTCTCCTCAAAACAAAAAAGAAGACCCCCACCTACCAGGCCTTTTTGTCAGCAATCGGCCTACCAGCGTCGATTTGTGGATCGTCCTTTGCCACCGGTAGCTCAACAACCCAGGCATCAGAGGCAACAACAAAGGCAAAACACTAGACCTGCACAGCAGCAACAACAGGTGAAGCCGCCTCCTCCACAAAAACCTTCACAACCCTTTTGACTTGGTTCTCCAGGACATAGCCAGTATCCCTCCATCTGCCCATCTTCCGCTGCCTATAGGAGGACGCCTTACTCATTTCATAAGCCGTTGGGAAACCATCACCTCGGACCAGTGGGTCCTCAACATCATCCGCCACGGCTACTCTCTCAACTTTCAGACTCTTCCTGCCCAAGGTCTACCAAAAGAGTCTGCTTTGATCACTCCTCAGTCTTCCCTCCTTCTTCAAGAGGTTCAATCCCTCCTCCTTCTGAACGCCATAGAGGAAGTTCCTCTAGATCAAAAGGGGCAAGGATTCTACTCCCGTTATTTTCTAGTTCCCAAAAAGACAGGAGATCTCAGACCCATCCTAGATCTTCGCGATCTCAACAAATGCTTGGCCAAAGAGAAATTCAGAATGCTTTCTCTGGCCACTCTTTACCCTCTTCTCAATCAAGGCGACTGGCTATGTTCTCTCGATCTCAAAGAAGCATACACTCATATACTGGTCAATCTGGCCTCCAGACAGTACCTACGCTTCATGATCAATCGTTGTCATTACCAATACAAGGTGCTATCCTTCGGTCTTGCCTCCTCTCCAAGAGTGTTCACCAAATGTTTGATTGTGGTGGCTGCCTTTCTACACTCTCACCACCTTCAGGTCTTTCCTTACCTGGACGACTGGTTAATCAAGGCCAATTCATCTCAGACTGTTCTCCTGGCCACCAACTAAACCATCCTGTTTCTTCAACTTCTGGGGTTCGAGATCAATCTACCCAAATCTCATCTCATCCCCACTCAGAGACTTCAATTCATCGGAGCCGTCTTGGACACAGTCCTCATGAGAGCGTTCCTGCCATCCAACCGTCTTCAAACGCTTCAATCTCTATGTCAGCAGGTGCTTCCACAACGTTCCATCTCTGCCAAGCAAATGATGATACTCTTGGGTCACATGGCCTCCACAGTTCATGTCACACCCTTCGCACGTCTTCACCTGCGCACTCCTCAATGGACCCTAGCTACCCAGTGGTTCCAAGCGATGGATCCTTGCTCACGTCACATATCTGTGACATCATTTCTTCGTCAGTCTCTACAATGGTGGTTGATATCCTCAAATCTCTCCAGAGGTCTTCTCTTCCATCTACCTCCTCATCAACTTATCATCACCACCGATGCCTCCCCTTACGCCTGGGGAGCTCATTTGAACGAGTTCCAAACTCAAGGACTTTGGACAGCTCAGGAAATGAAGCATCACATCAATTTCCTGGAACTCAGAGCGATGTTTTATGCCCTCAAGGCCTTCCAACATCTTCTCTTTCCTCAAGTCCTCCTGCTGTGCACAGACAATAAAGTTGCGATGTACTACATCAACAAACAGGGTGGGACAGGCTCTCGCCTCTTATGCCAGGAAGCCCAGAAGATCTGGACTTGGGCCACAGATCACCATCTATTCCTGAAAGCTATCTACATTCAGGGAGAACAGAATTCCTTAGCGGACAAACTCAGCAGAATTCTCCAGCCTCACGAGTGGACACTCGATCCTTTAACTCTGCAGTCCATCTTCGCTCAGTGGGGCACTCCTCAGATAGACCTCTTTGCAGCTCCTCACAATCACCAGCTGCCCCTATTCTGCTCCAGACTCTACTCTCCTCACCGTCTGGCAGCGGATGCATTTCTCCTCGATTGGTCCAATCTGTTCCTGTACGCTTTCCCTCCTCTGCCTCTCATGTTAAGAACCTTGTTCAAGCTCAAGAGGGAACGAGCCACCATGATTCTGATTGCTCCACGGTGGCCCAGGCAACATTGGTTCTCCCTTCTACTTCAACTCAGTTCCAGGGAACCCTTTCTTCTTCCACTGTTTCCTTCTCTGCTTACGCAACATCAGGAGACCCTTCTACATCCCAACCTCCAGTCTCTGCACCTGACAGCTTGGTATCTCTCGGGCTGACTTCTCATGATACTCTTTTGTCTCAGCCCGTTCGCTCCATTCTGGACGCATCCAGGAAACCGGCCACTCTGCAATGTTACCATCAGAAGTGGACTCGATTTTCTTCCTGGTGTCTTCTTCATCATTTTGATCCCACTTCCCTCGCAGTGGAGACGTTGTTGGATTATCTCCTTTCTTTGTCTGACTCTGGCCTCAAGTCTACTTCCATCAGAGTCCACCTCAGTGCTATTGCTGCTTTTCATGAGCCAGTTCATGGAAAACTCCTCTCAGCTCATCCCTTGGTGTCCAGATTCATGTGGGGTCTTTTCAATGTGAAACCACCTCTTAAAGCCCCTCCTGTAATCTGGGATCTCAATGTGGTTCTTTCTGCCTTAATGAAGCCTCCATTTTAACCTTTGGCTACCGCTCCTTTCAAGTTTCTCACTTGGAAAGTACTTTTCCTTATTGCTCTTACCTCTGCCAGGAGGGTCAGTGAGTTACATGCACTAGTTGCAGATCCACCTTTTACTGTCTTTCATCATGACAAGGTGGTTCTGTGTACACATCCAAAGTTTCTCCCTAAGGTTGTCTCTGAATTCCATCTTAACCAATCCATTGTTCTGCCTGTCTTCTTTCCGAAACCTCACTCTCATTCTGGAGAACAGGCTCTGCATACTTTGGACTGTAAGCGGGCTCTAGCTTACTATTTAGACCGTACTAAGCCCCACAGATCATCTCCCCAACTTTTTCTGTCCTTTGATCCCAATAAATTGGGACGTCCTGTTTCTAAATGTACATTGTCCAATTGGCTTGCAGCGTGCATTTCATTCTGTTATGCTCAGACCGGACTGACACTGGAAGATGCTGTCACGGCCCATAGAGTTCGAGCTATGGCAGCATCTGTAGCTTTCCTCCGTTCCACTCCTATTGAGGAAATCTGCAAGGCTGCTACTTGGTCCTCAGTTCATACTTTTACATCTCACTATTGTCTGGATGCATTCTCCAGACGGGATGGACACTTCGGCCAATCTGTTTTGCAAAATTTGTTTTCCTAATGGCCAACCTTCCCTCCATCCCTTTTTTTGTTAGCTTGGAGGTCACCCATCAGTCAAGAATATGCTGCCTGCTTGTCCTGGGATAAAGCACAGTTACTTACCGTAACAGGTGTTATCCAGGGACAGCAGGCAGATATTCTTGCGTCCCACCCACCTCCCCGGGTTGGCTTCTTAGCTGGCTTATCCTAACTGGGGACCGCGCGCCTCTGTCGGGCGGGAAGGCACTCGCGCGTGCGCGGTGCGGCCTACTAGAACTTTCCAAGTTCTTAGAGTGCAATCACTCTAAAATTGTCCGTACCGGGGCTCCGTCGGTGCCGTCACCCATCAGTCAAGAATATCTGCCTGCTGTCCCTGGATAACACCTGTTACGGTAAGTAACTGTGCTTTATATATTTAGGGGCTAAGCCGTAAAGTACCTTGAAGCAAAAACAACCAAACTTGAACTTCACACATGCCTCCATCGGCAGCCAGTGTAGAAGTCGATAGGAAGGTGTTACATGATCAAACTTCTTCAGTCCACAAAGTAGCCTAACCGCTGCATTTTGTACCAGTTGCAATCACCGCATATTTTTCTGGGAGAATGCCAAATAGGCGATGTTACAATAATCGAGTTGACTCAGTATGAGGGATTGTACCAGAATTCTAAATGATGAGACATCGAAGTAAGCTTTGATGGACCGAAGCTTCCAGAGGGTGAGAAAGATCTTTCTAATCAAGAAGTCTACCTGGTCTTTCATGGTCAGACTCTGGTCCAGTGTTACTCCCAATACCTTCATAGTGGGTTGAATGGGATGACTAAGGTTATTGATGCACAGTGATGCTGTAGTGTCAAGTGGATGTGGTGATGCTATCAAAATTTTTGTTTTCTCTGGGTTTAGCTTTAGTCTGAACTCAGTCATCCATTGCTCCATCTGATTTAGTATCTCTGTTGCTTTGGGGGTGACTTCTGAGATAGAGGTATTGAATGAGATAATTATTGCATCCCAGCCTCTAGTCCATAGTCTGCTATTGAGACAGACATGGGGGAAGCCACTGCTTGCCCTAGATTGGTAGCATAAAATGTTGCTACTATTTGGGTTTTTGCTAGGTACTTGTGACCTGGATTGGTTGCCATGAAGACAGGATAACTGGACTAGATGGATCATTGGTTCGCTTTGGTAAGTCTTATTTCAGCACTTCCTTTGAACCATATCCCAGAATCTTGATTATAATTGCTCTTAAAAGGGAAGGTGAGGGAAGTTGATAGTGTGGACCCAGTCTCCAAAACACATTGTCTTCTTTTTTCACAGTTCAATCTTGATCCCAATGATAAGAATATAAGAATAGCTTACTGGGTCAGATCAATGGTCCATCAAGTCCAGTAGCCCGTTCTCATGGTGGCCAATCCAGCTCCCTATTACCTGGCCAAAACCCAAGGAGTAGCAACATTCAATGCTACCAATCCAGGGCAAGCAGTAGCTTCCCCCATGTCTTTCTCAATAACAGACTATGCACTTGTCCTCCAGGAAATTGTTCAAATCTTTCTTAAAATTAGCTATGCTTTCTGTTCTTACCACAACCTCTGGCAATGCATTCCAGAGCTTAACTATTCTCATGAGTGAAAAAATAGGAGGCTATTGGTTTTAAAAGTATTTCCCTGTAACTTCACGTGTCCCCTAGTCTTTGTAATTTTTGATGGAGTGAAAAATCGATCCACTTGTACCCATTCTACTCCACTCAGGATTTTGTAGACTTCTGAACACTTGCTGACATTGGTCTGTGCAGAAAATGATCACATTATCCTTGTAAAGCAATCATTTTACTTGCTGTCTTCCCTGGGTGCCTCTTATTCCTCTAATTTCCATGTGTTTTGTTTCTTGAAGAGCTCTGTAGCAAAAATGGAAGAAGTGAAAGAGGAAGCGGTCAGCTTTTATGGTATTTGGAATAACGCTTAATAGCGTGGACTGTAGGCAAGAATAACTAGCAGATTGGATTGATAGGTTGGTTTCTTTCTGCTGTGTTAAAATCCAGGAGACTCTGGTTTTGTTCCCTTCTTCAGTATTTACACTGGAGCATATTGCTTAACTGTATTCTCAGTATCTGGTTGTAAGATTTTTATATGTTTTCCAGCTTTCTCCTTCCTCTTTTCCTGACACTGCCTGCTTCTACAGATGAAGTGGAGTAAAGCTAAAGTGGACACAGAGCAGAAAACAATTATGCTGCTTCCTTTCCTTAAACTCCTGTCACATAGCGTGGAATATTTGCTTCAGCCTTTTTTCTTCCATCCTGTGAGGGACAAGATGAGAAGTAGTGAAATGAGCAAACATTGCAGAGCAGAATACAGTTACTTTGCCCTTATCTCCAGTTTCTCCTCTCCTGTTTTCTGCATATTGTCTGGAAGGGAAGGACTGTAATTGTAAACAGCAGTTCCCCATATTGAAATTATATACTGCTCTCAATATTTGATGCCAGAGGCTATATATAGCATGTGTTACATATGTCTAAATTTCACATGCATGAATTACATACCTTCTGCTTTGGCTTATATAGCTGATCCCATCCTATTACTAATTTTTCATCCTTCCTATCTTCGTTTCCCGAGTGAGGGCCATCCACCTGTGTCTCATAGGACAAACATACCAATTAACTGACTTGTAATGTAATACTGATTGTAATAATTAGCATCTTTAAGATGAAAATCAGTTAAGAATTAAGTTGCTATCCTGCTGGGTACTTTGGAATAGAGAATGACACAGGGACAAATTTTTCCCCGTCCTCGTGGGAACTCATTTTCCAGTCCTTTCCCTGTGAGTTCTTTTCCTGTCTCTGCCCCATTCATGCAAGATCTGTTCACATCTTCACAAGCCTCAAACACTTTTAAATCATAAGTGTTCGAGGCTTGTGCAGTTATGGCAGAGGTTACAGGAATGGGACAGGGATGGCGACAAAACTTGCGGGGACGGGACATGGAAATTGAATTCATGTGGGGATGTGGAAGTATATTTGTCTAAGCATATTGTTTTTAACTGAAAAATTTTAAACTCCCTACCTTGATACAAAGTTTGCAGATTTTATACCAAATTTTTAAAGGGAAGATATGTATCTATCTGTTTTCCCATCTGTAAGCTGGGTTATCCCAGGACAAGCAGGCAGGCTATTTTCACATGTGGGTGACGTCATCCGACGGAGCCCCGATGCGGATGCCTCACAAGCAGACTTGCTTGAAGAAACTAGAAGTTTCGAGTCGCCCGCACCGCGCATGCGCGAGTGCCTTCCCGCCCAGTGCACAGGGCGCGTCTCCTCAGTTCTTAGTTTTCTGCAGAGCCGAGAAGTCCATCTTTGACTCTCTGTGTTCAGCTTTGTTCACTTTGCCTTCTCTTCGACCGCGGTTTGTGTCTTTTTATTCACGAATCACTGTTTTTCTTTGTTTTCATTTGTTTAAAAAAAAAATAATTTTATTTTCTTCCGTTTGTTCTCCGGGACAGGCTGCTCGGCCGCAGCCCGCGTGCTTCGACTTTGCGGCGACTATTTTTTGGCCTATGTCCCAGCCTGCTACAGGATTTAAGAAGTGTCGCAAGTGTAGGTGCACGATCTCCCTTACAGACCCTCACAGACGCTGCCTCAATTGCCTTGGGCCGAAACATCATCCAACCTCGTGCACACCTTGCCTAACACGTCAACCTCGAGCCTTTAAGCGTCGTTGCCTTTTGGTGTATAAGCTCTTCGACATGGAGTCTCCATCTGATCCCTCGACTTCGAAGGTGTTTTTGACCTCGACTTCCATTGATGCTCCTTCAGCGCCTCCTGCTTCCACCTCGAGCCTCATCAAACCTTCATCGTTTGTAGCGGCTCTTGCTTCGATGTTACCTGCTGTACCTTCCCCTGTTTCCTCAGGTCAAATAGCTCAGCAGTCGGTTCCACCGGTGGTGATTAAAGTGTCCAAGGCTACTAAGTCGAAGCACTCTCACACTACCTCGAAGGAACCTCCAGCTAGGGCAGGTGGGCCGGTTTCAGATGTGGAACCCACCTTGCAGGCTTCTTTCCAGACCATATTAGAGAAGCAGTTTCTTCAGTACCTTACCATTATGGGTCCTAAGCTGCTTCCTATTATCCTGCCTGGACATTTAGCAGACTCCCGCGGGGTTGAGCCGCTTTCTATGTCCCAGCCGGGGCCTTCACACTCTTCGCAGGGAGCAGAGTCTCTGCGAGTGTTTGGTCTGCCATCTAAGCACGACATGCAAGGAGTAGATTCTTTACGAGTGCCTTGACGAGAATCCTCACACTCAGCATGGAGCACAGTCTTTGCGAGTGCATTGAGGTTCTTCTTCCAAGCCTCTGGAGCTTCGATCTACAGCCTCTAGCCCTATTCACACGTTGGCATCGGCTCCATGTGTCTCCGAGGTGAAGTCTCCTCAATTCTCGAGATCTGGTTCTAGACACAGCTCTCATCATCGTTCGAAGCCTTCATTGAGGCATTCTTCCAGGCATCGTTCTTCGCAGGATGTCCCCTCTTCCTCGAAGCCTCGTTCCTTTTTTTTTTTTATTATTATTTATTTATCAAATTTTTACATGTTATAAATCAAGTATCCACTTGTACAGAAAGTTGAAGAAAAGCAAGAAAATAATACTCAAAGGTAAAATACATGGTAATCAAATCAAATCAAATAAATTTTTTAGCTTAAATTCAGCTCAAGTCCTCAAAATTAGATCCAAGAAGGATAAGGCGGACATATTAATGCTAACAACTGCTAACAACTATCAATTCAAATATTAGGAAAACAAGATCCCTTGGCTGAGGAAGGATATCATTATTCAAATGCACTTCACTTTGATTTTGATTTTCCTTCATCCAGCCGAGTTCCTGCCAAAAAGGCTGTCAACTGGAATGGTTCAAAGGATACATATTTCTTCATGTGGTATTGTATTACACATTTACAAGGGTGTCGAAGAAAAAAAGTCCCACCAAGAGATATAACTCCTGGCTTCATCAAAAGAAACTCTCGCCTTCTTCTCTGGGTTTCCCGTGCCAAATCTGGAAACATTAATATTTTTTGTCCAAGAAATTCTTTCATTTTGTTTCTAAAGAACAATCTAAGCAACCAGTTTTTATCTGGAGCAAGAGCCACAGTAAGAAGCAATGTTGCCGGAGATGCAAGCTCTCTATCCGAAAGTTCCAAGATTGCTGAAACATTAATTGGTTGATTATTCTCCTGTTGTTTAGATGGTGATTTAATAGCTTTCATTGATAGGTAATATATTTGAGTAAGTGGTGGTAATGTATCCTCTGGAATACCCAAAATCTCCAACATATAACGTTTCAACATATCCCTAGGCGTCACCGAGGCTATCTTAGGAAAGTTAATCAGTCGGAGATTATTATTACGAGAAAAATTCTCCAAAGTTTCCAGTTTTCTACGCAAATTTGTATTATCTTTTATTATTGCTTCATTAAGCTGTTTTGATACTTTTAACTCCTGTTGTATATTCTCAATAGAATTCTTAGATTCACCAATTTCAACTTTTATGTTTTTTATCTCAGTTTCTTGAAGAGTAATTTTATTTTCCAGCTGCAAAAGCTGGGGCTTGACAGACTTGGCTAGGTCAACCACTAAATCCCAAATTGAGTCCAGTGTTACTTCTCTGGGTTTTTCAATAACATATGAAGGATTAAAAGTTTGAATAGTCTCACCAGTTTTCAGCTGTTCCTGGCGGTCCTTCTGCTGGCCTGAAGTAGTCCCTGATGTTTCCAATTCCTCGATGTTCTTTGGACTCACCTGAAAACTCAGGGAGTCCATCTCCATGCTCCCATCTCTGTTCTCCCTGGCCTCCTAGGGTAGATGCCTGCCTTCTCCCGGCAGCTCCTCCACTCGTGGGGAGCTGGTAACCTGAAGAGGTGGGGGAGGTGCCCTAGCGTCGGGGATCCGCGTAGTCTCTAGCCCCAAGGAGATCACCTCATTTCCGCCCCTCTGAGGCGTCTCCAGCAGGGGTGCCGACGCTGCCGGGATATCCTGCATCCGACGCAGGAGTTCTTCTATATTGCCGAACGAGGGGACCGCCGAACGCCGCAAGGCTCCAGCGGCGCTGCGGCCTCTCCTCTTCGGCATTCTGAGTAAGTAAATCTTTTCGGAGGAAAATTTTTCAGAAAATCTCCGGCGTGCTGCTTAGCGTCCGGGACCGTCGGCCATCTTGGATTGTTGTGTCTTCAGCCTCGTTCTACTCAGACCTCGACCAGACCACCTCGGTCGAGGTCTCCAATGCCGGACCTCGAGGATGTTCCGGTCTCAGTTGCCTCATCCAAGTCACCAGGTTCCTTTGATGCTTTTTTCCATGCCGAAGATTCTTCTTCGACACAGGCTGCCTCGACGTCCTCGAGTCCTTCTCGAGACCAAGCCCTACCAGATCAGCTATCTTTTTCGTCTTTTTTATGACAGATGGCTTTGGATTTGGATGTAAAATTGGATATCTAGAAGTCATGCGTCTCCCTCAGCCTCCGGCTGAGAGTCTCAAGCTTCCTCTTCATAAGCTTTTAAATCAGACTTTTGCTCGATGCATAGAGACTCCTTTTTTCATACCAGCAGTTCCTGGAAAGTTGGACTTGAGGTATAAGACTGTGCATCACAAAGGCTTTGACAACTCACAGCTTTCACATCAATCCCTGCTTGTTGAGTCATCCTTGAAGAGATCCCATCCTTCCAAGGGCTATGCCACAGTTCCTCCTGGGAGAGAGGGGAAAACTATGGACAAATTTGGACGTCGCATCTGCCAGAATGCTATGATGTCCTCTTAAGGTCCTCAACTATAATTTTCATTTCCTATTTTGAATTTCTTCTTTCCCTTCTCCCGAAATGTTTGACTTAAATGGACAATCAAATGCATTTTGAGTTTCAAGAACTGAATGCTAGTTTCTCTCAACTGCGTCTCTATCTTCTCCAATCATCTTATGACGCTTTTGAGCTGTCTGCCCGGGCGGCTGCTTGCTCAGTGGCTATGCGTCGTCTTGCCTGGCTTTGTACCATTGACATGGACTCTAATCTTCAGGACCGCCTGGCTAATCTTCCTTGTCAAGGCAACGACCTCTTTGATGAATCCATCGAGGCGGCCACCAACAAGTTATCTGACCATGCAAAATCGTTTGCTTGCATTGTCAGAACCAAGCCGAAGCCGACTCCACCCAAGCCTACACGCCCTCTTGTCATCTATCAGAGGCGTTTTCCTCCAAAGTTGGCTTCTTATACTCGTCCTCCTTTGAAAAAGCAGCATCCTCAGAAGCAACAGCAATCTCAACCTTCTGCTGCACCTAAGGCTTCTCAGCCTTTTTGACTGTTTACAACAGAGCATAACCTCCATCATTCTGTCTCTGTCTCCCTTTCCCCCTGTCGGAGGTTGTCTCCATCATTTTTACCACCGATGGACGATAAGTACCCAGAGGTCGGATGTAATTACCATCATCAGGGAAGGATACTCTCTTCACTTCACTCAGGTTCCACCAGAGCTTCCTCCAAGAGAGTATCCTTCCAATCCGTCCCAGACCGCCCTTCTTCTTCAGGAAGCTCAAGCTCTGCTTCATCTCCATGCCATTGAGCCTGTTCCCCTGGAACAGCACAACAGGGGTTTTTACTCCCGTTACTTCCTTGTTCCGAAGAAGACGGGCGATCTGCGACCCATTCTGGATCTCAGGGCTCTCAACAAATTTTTAATCAAAGAAAAATTTTGAATGTTGTCCCTGGCATCTCTTTATCTCCTTCTCGAGCAGAATGACTGGTTATGCTCTCTGGATCTCAAGGAGGCCTATACTCATATTCCCATCCATCCGGCCTCCCGTCAATACCTCAGATTTTGGGTGGGGAATCTGCATTACCAATATATAGCTCTACCCTTCGGCCTGGCCTCGTCTCCCAGAGTGTTCACCAAGTGCCTGGTAGTGGTAGAAGCAGCTCTACGGAATAATGGTCTAAAGGTATTTTCCTACCTAGACGACTGGCTCATCAAAGATTCCACGTCTCAAGAAGTTATTGTAGCGACCCAACGGACTATCTGGTTCCTACAAAGTTTGGGATTCAAAATCAACTTTCCCAAATCTCAACTTCAACCCTCACAGAATCTGCAATTCATTGGAGCTGGTTTGGACACTGTCCAGCTCAGAGCATTCCTTCCTCAACGTCTGGAAGCTCTTCTGCAACTTTGTCATACAGTGTCTTCCCGCTCTTCCATCTCGGCAAGACACATGATGGTTCTTCTGGGTCACATGGTCTCCACAGTACACGTGACTCCTTTTGCCAGACTTCACCTCAGAATTCCTCAGTGGACCCTGGCATCTCAATGGACGCAAGTTTGTGACCCTCCTTCCCGACACATTTCAGTCACTCCTACCTTCAAGAAGTCTCTCCATTGGTGGATGCTCTCTTCCAATCTTTCCAGAGGCTTGATTTTTCAAACTCCCCCTAATCAAAAGGTCCTCACGACAGACTCTTCGATGGTCATCCGTACTCAAGGCTCATATCGATGGTCTCCGTACTCAAGGCCTCTGGACCAGTACGGATCGTCAGTGTCATATCAATCAGTTGGAACTCAAAGCAATCCTCGAAGCTCTCCATGCTTTTTAACATCTCCTTCACGACACAGTAGTCCTCATTCGCAAGGACAACCAAGTCGCCATGTATTATGTCAACAAACAGGGAGGGACAGGGTCTGCCTCCCTTTGTCAAGAAGCTCTGGAGGTTTGGGACTGGGCGATCCGCCACAACACCTTCCTCAAGGCTGTCTACATTCAAAGGGCGAAGAATTGCTTAGCAGACAACTTGAGTTGTCTCCTGCAACCTCACGAATGGACTCTCCATTCCTCGCCTCGTCACCATATTTTTTTCACAGTGGGGCACGCCACAAATAGACCTCTTTGCAGCTCCCCACACCTTCAAACTGCCTCAGTTCTGCTCCAGGATATACTCTCCTCACCGCCTCGAGACAGATGCTTTTCTTCTGGAATGGACGAATCTTTTCCTCTACGCATTTCCTCCATTCCCTCTCATTCTCAAGACTCTAGTCAAATTGAAGAACGATCATGCCACCATGATTCTAATCGCTCCTCGGTGGCCGAGACAACCATGGTACTCCCTTCTACTTCAACTCAGCAGCAGGGAGCCCTTCCTTCTTCCAGTTTTTCCTTCTCTGCTTACACAGAGTCAAGGATTTCTGCTTCATCCCAACCTGCAATCTCTACACCTGACAGCCTGGTACCTCTCAACATAACCCCTCTTCAATTTTCTCAATCTGTAAGAGACATTTTAGAAGCTTCCAGAAAGTTTACCACTCAACAATGCTATCACCAAAAATGGACTAGATTTTCTACATGGTGTTTTGCTCATCATAAGGAACCTCAGCATTTCAACTTATCTTCTGTTTGGACTATCTTTTGCACTTATCCAATTCTGGCCTCAATTCTACATCCATACGAGTCCATCTCAGTGTAATTGCGGCTTTTCATCAGCCTTTTCAAGGGAAACCCCTCTCTGCTCATCCAGTGGTTTCCAGATTCATGTAAAGACTTTTCAATGTCAAACCGCCTCCTGTGGTTTGGGACCTCAATGTTGTCCTTTCTCAACTCATGAAGCCTCCATTTGAACCAACTGATAAGGCTCATCTGAAGTATCTCACTTGGAAAGTGGTATTTCTCATTGCCCTCACTTCTGCTCGACAAGTCAGTGAGCTGCAAGATTTAGTTACTGATCCACCATTCAAGGTGGTTCTTCATACTCATCTGAAATTCCTACCTAAAGTAGTCTCAGAATTTCATCTCAACCAATCCACTGTACTTCCAGTGTTTTTTCCAAAGCCTCATTCTCACCCTGGAGAATCAGCTCTTCATACTCTGGACTGTAAACGTGCTTTGGCCTTCTACTTGGAACGCACCAAACCACACAGAACTGCTCCTCAACTTTTTGTCTCTTTCGATCCAAATAAGTTGGGACATCCAATTTCTAAACGCACCATCTCCAACTGGATGAAGAGGGTATCTCTTACTGCTTACTCTTACAGCTTGTATCTCATTCTGCTATGCCCAGGCTGGATTACTTCTTCACAGTAAAGTCACAGCCCATAAAGTCAGAGCTATGGCAGCTTCAGTAGCTTTCCTTAGATCTACACCTATTGAGGAAATTTGCAAGACTGCTACTTGGTCCTCGGTTCATACCTTCACTTCTCACTATTGTCTGGATACATTCTCCAGACGGGATGGACAGTTTGGCCAAACAGTATTACAAAATTTATTCTCCTAGATTGCCAACACTCCCACCATCCCATTCTGGTTAGCTTGGAGGTCACCCACATGTGAGAATAGCCTGCCTGCTTGTCCTGGGATAAAGCACAGTTACTTACCGTAACTGGTGTTATCCAGGGACAACAGGCAGCTATTCTCACAACCCACCCACCTTACCTGGTTGGCTTCTCTGCTAGCTATCTGAACTGAGGAGACGTGCCCTGTGCACTGGGCGGGAAGGCACTCGCGCATGTGCGGTGCGGGCGACTCAAAACTTCTAGTTTCTTCAAGCAAGTCTGCTTCTGAGGCGTCTGCATCGGGGCTCCGTCGGATGACGTCACCCACATGTGAGAATAGCTGCCTGCTGTCCCTGGATATCACCTGTTACTAAAAGTAACTGTGCTAAATGTCAATCGAAAATAAACATGTAGATTTGAAGATATAATCTGTATTATTTTCCTTCCCCTGACCTATATCTATCTCTGAGAATGTGTCCTCTCAATTTAACTAAAGTACTTATAGCATGAAAGGTCATATACATTTGGGCAGATTGAAGTGAGGTTGGTGATTTTCAGACAGCCAATTTACTCAAATGTCTAAGATTCATAACCAACAACAAGGTGCATATTTATGTTGAACTTCACTGATGTATCTTGAGACTTTGGTGATGGCAAAATGTTCTCTAAATTAAAGTAGATCCCTATGCATTTGATGTTTATACTTGGAAGCATCTGATTGAGTTCCACTAAATAGAAACACCAACTATCAATTTGATGGAATGAACTGTAGTAATTTCCAGAGGGAAGAAGGAAAGTATTGTCCTCCTCCTCCTCCTCCTTTAATTACAGTTGGGCAAAAAGTGTCATTGGTAAAACTGTGGCGTAGCAAGGTAGAGATTTAGACTCAAGAGTGCCAGGAAATTTTCTTGAGTCATATTCACTGGTCTAACCCATTTGTCTTCCCTATCATCATTTCCTCCTTTGGGAATTCCCAGAATGAATTTCCCTTATTTATTATCTCCTGGAACTGGTTCCAGTAATTTGATCATTCTGAGCCAAATATTTCTTTCTTTAACCTAACCTAGCCTCTTTCATTTGGCGTACATCAGCCCATTTTTTGTCAAAGTATATTATTGTTGCTTTAGATTGTAAATAGAAATGTAGCCCATGATGTTTATACACCTGTTTTACACACTTTTAAAACAAAATTAGATGCAAAAGAGCATGTTCATAATATGAAAAACATATATGTTGTAGTACTACAATTTGAAAAGTGTTGAAACATTTGATTCATTATATTTTAGAACTCTAGTGAGCTTTTTCTTTTAGCTTTCCATATACAGTGGTACCTCGGTTTACGAGTGTTTTGCAAGACGAGCAAAACATTCGCAAATTTGGTGCCTCGTAAACCGAGCTTGCCTCGCTGTACGAGCGCCCCCCCCCCCCCGTGAACCGGCACCCTCCCCCCCGCGATCCGTCACCCCCCTGCCGCCATCGGGCACCTCCTCGCCGCCACCTGAGATCACCCAACCCAACCCACCCAAACCCTCTTCTTACTTCCAGTGTAGCCACCGCATCGGCACCAGCATGTTGTGTGCCCGAAAATCTGCTTCCTGTGCCGGGCCTTGAGCATGTGCACATGCTCAAGGCCCGGCACAGGAAGCAGATTTTCGGGCACAGGACATGCTGATGCCGGCGATGCCGATGCGGAGGCTACACTGGAAGTAAGAAGAGGGTTCGGGTGGGTTGGGGGATCTCAGGTGGTGGCGGGGGGGTGCCGGATCACGAGGGGGAGGGTGCCCGTTCGCGGGGGGGGGCCTTCGGGGGGAGCAATGCCGGGTCTCGGGGGGGGGGGGAGCAGCGCTGCTGGCTTCGGGGGGGGGAAGGTTTGGGGTGGGAACATATCAAAGCAAGTTTCCCTTACTTCCTATGGGGAAACTTGCTTTGATATATGAGCATTTTGGATTACGAGCATGCTCCTGGAACGGATTATGCTCGTAATCCAAGGTATCACTGTATATTAAATACAGATTGCTTTGAACTTGGTACATATCAATGCTCAGAAGACATGTGACCTGGATTCTTGCCAGGTACTTGTGATCTGAATTGGCCACACTGGGCTTGTTGACCTTTTCTTTGTTCACTATAGTATACAACTCTTATGTTCTTATGAAAAGTGACTTAATTATGTTCATTTTAACATTCATGAATTGGTGTCTTTTCTATTGCTTTTTAATAATAATAGTAATAACAACTTTATTTTTCTATACCGCCATAATCTGCGACTTCTAGACGGTTTTCAATCAAGATAGCTGGACATTCAGCGAAATACAATATGCAGATAATCAGATGAAATACAAAGAACAGAAACTTTAAGAAAGCAAGAGTATAGAAATACAATTTTCTGAGCAAGAGTATAAGATGTACATTGGACATTCCACAATAGGGATAGTCCATATCATAACTAAAAGACCATATTTAAGGCATTAGCTTTAATGCTGTAATTGTAACATTACTGAATCCTTTGGGCCTTTCCAAAGCTTCCTATTTTGTTGTGTTATGAGTACATTTATATATTCAGTGAAAAGTGGTTTACAGCAAAACCAATCAACTAAGTGTTAAAACAAATTTGATTTTGTTATAAACACAATCATTCTTGCTTTTTTTTTTTTTTTTTTACATATATTCTACATTCATTGAAACCCCTTTCTTCAATCCACAGGACAGAGTTGAAAAATCACTGTAACACATACAAAAAACAAAAGCAACTCTCTTCTGCCAACAAAGAGAGTCAAGCAGCCCAGTGTATTTTTAGCAGAGAAAAAGACCTCAAAGCAAGCAGGGGAAAATACAAATGGCACACAGCTGTATCAAAGAACACCCACTGTCCTCACAGGCCGAGAAAAAACTCCACTTATTCCAGGCCTGCCAGCTCACTCTCAGGCAGGTAATTGTAATATGCTGATAATACTTCCCAGCTTCAAGTTGACAAACAAGCAGGGCTTAACGCCCCAGCAATGTCCCAAATAGCCAACTAATAAACTAAGACATTTCCCCATACAATTCAACATACAAAAAAATTGTTAGATTTTGGTGCCATCATAGTGACAACAACATAAATTTCTCTAGTATCAGACATTTTGTGAGGAAATACAAAAAATATGAAAAAGCCACTTAGGTCTCTCAGTGCTATTATATGGTAGATTTGCTCTAACTTTTGAACTCGCTTAACAAGGAGCTTATATTCAGAAAAGAACACAACTGTAAATATTGACGTTGGCCCTAGAATTTCAGTAAACCTACTAGGAAAACTATATACGCCAGACTAGAGACCCCCCTACATAGAAACTCATGCTAATACAACATCTGACCTTGGTCACATACCGGTACCTAGAATTTAGATAGACCCTCACAAAGTACTGAATAAGTGATCACAAACTAAAAAGAGAAATATACAGACAAAAATTAAATTAAAACTCCAAGAAGCCAGACTCTGCATGCAGATAGCACACATAAATTACAAAAACTGACATTCCATATGCTACTCTGAGCTGTAACTTGTCCATATGTTGACTTAAGATGCTGTATCAAGTATTTTAAAATCTTTTCTGTCTTATAAAAGTATTTTGGTTCTCCATTTCTTAACAGCTGTTTACGTGCACAATTGTTCTAGTTGTATGGTTACAGTCCATGTTTTTTCCAGACTGATGTGGATCCTATATTATACCTATGTGCCATGTTGCACTTTGCTAATGTCTGTTAGCGCATGCTAAGCTTTAGTAAAAGTCTTCATATTTATTTAAATGAATGCTTCATACTATGAGAGAAATGGGAATGTGAGATTTGAAGGTTTATAGCAGTAGATTATATAGAAGAAAGAGCAAAGAAATAACTGCTACAGTTTTGAATTTTTATTAAAGGGACATAGTCATGGATGGTAGCTTGGGAATGAAATATACTTAAGTCATTTGCAGTGGCATGCAATAGCTTCCTTAGGAGCTGGCGCATCTGGATGTACTAAGTCCTGTTGCTTCAGTTTGCATAATCCAGGCCTTCGCACCAGAGAGGAAAATAAGACAGGAGGCATAGGCATAACCATAAAATAGAAAATTCTTTCCTTCTCAAAGCATGCATTGAAATGTGAATATAGTTAGCTGAGAAATTCATTTGTGTAATTTATAATTCCAAGTCTCTAATTAGATCACTTTGCAAGACACTCGTTTTCCTCAGAGTAAACAGGTTGACTGACTGTTTCTTTCTTTTTTTTAGTCTTTTGTGTATTTATTGAAAATTTCAGATAACAACAAACAAACATAATTATACATGAGAGGGAATATCAGTACAGATATTTACGGATGAGATGATAAGGAGAGTGTGGCACAGCGGTTAGAGCTATAGCCTCAGCACCCTGAGGTTGTGGGTTCAAATCCTGCGCTGCTCCTTGTGACCCTGGGCAAGTCACTTAATCCTCCACTGCCCCAGGTACATTAGATAGACTGTGAGCCTGCTGGGACAGATAGGAAAAATGCTTGAGTACCTGATTTATAATCCATTCAGAGCTCTTTTGGGAAGGAGGGCTAAAAAATTGAATAAATAAATAAATTTCAAAGCAGACCATTTCTTATCAAAATTTGTAATATACCAATTAGGCTTATACTGTATGCTAAACATGTCAAGTTCTACCATCTATCTTAACTAACTTTAGAAAGATCCTTTCAGGTGGCACAAATAAAGCAATGAGAGAACACAATAATAAATAGTTACAGTGGTACCTCGGTTTACGAGTGCACCAGTTTGCGAGTGTTTTGCAAGACAAGCAAAACATTTGCAAAATCGGCACCTCAGAAACCGAGCGCGCTTCGATTTGCGAGCGCCCCCCCTGCGAACGGCACCCTCCCCCCCGCGATCCGGCACCCCCCCCGCCGCCATCGGGCACCCCCGCCGCCATTGGGCACCCCACCGCCGCGACCTGAGGTCCCCCCAACCCACCCAAACCCTCTTCTTACTTTTCTGTAGCCTCCGCAGCGGCACCGGCACCAGCATGTCCTGTGCGTGGTGCCGGTGCCTGAAGATCTGCTTCCTGTGCAAGGCCTGAGAGTTCACGTCGAACGTGAACTCTCAAGGCCCAGCACAGGAAGCAGATCTTCAGGCACCGGCACCACGCACAGGACATGCTGGTGCCGGTGCCGCTGTGGAGGCTACAGAAAAGTAAGAAGAGGGTTCGGGTGGGTTGGGGAGACCTCAGGTCGCAGCGGGGGGGGGGGTGCCCGATGGCGGCAGGGGGGGTGCCCGATGGCGGCGGGGGGTACCGGATCACGGGGGGGGCCTTCGGGGGAGCAATGCCGGTTCTTGTGGGGGGTGGAAACATATCAAAGCAAGTTTCCCTTACTTTCTATGGGGAAACTTGCTTTGATATACGAGCATTTTGGATTACGAGCATGCTCCTGGAACGGATTATGCTCGTAATCCAAGGTACCACTGTATATTCATGTAAGATAGATTTAAAGCAGATACCTTTTAACAAAATTATTTTAGAAGAAATACTTTGAGATGTTAAATATTTTGCTTATGGTGGACCAGATTTTCATCCAAAACCTTTTAACATATGAACATTCAAAGATAAAATGTCTAAAATTGCCAGTTCTTAAACCACAAGACCAACAGTTCTTTGATAAAGTGGAATTGATAGGACTGTAACTGAGTCCAAAAAGATCTATGAGCCAAAAAATACATGGATTGAGTAATGGATAAAGATCTAGAAGATTTATATAAGGGAAGCCAAAATATATCCCATTCAGTCAGTAATTGGTTGACATATATCCTCTTCCCAGACTTTACGAAGACCATTAGAACTTGGCGTATCTAAATTCTTAAGGAATTTATAAAGCAGAGACACAATGTGACCTTTAGAAGAGATTTTAATTCAAAAATTATATAGACCAGGGATTTTTTTGAAAAGTATTATCAGCAAGGTTATTTTTATGAAGAACAGATTTTAATTGTAACAAGGGAAAAATTGAGTTATGCAAATAACTAGGAGTAAGGAGTGGCCTAGTAGGTAGAACTACATCCTCAGCACCCTGAGGTTGTGAGTTCAAGCCCCGCACTTCTTGTGACCTTAGACAAATCACTTAATCCTCCATTGCGTCAGATATATTAGATTGCGAGCCCCTTCGGGACAGAGATGGAAAAATGCTTGAGTACCTGAATGTAAACTGCTTAGACAACCTCCATTGATAGGGATTATATAATTAACTTAAGTAAATAAATAAATAAATGGACTGAATTTCGGAGAAAGTTCTCCAATATTTTGTTTAAGGATCAATGAAAAAACTAATATCCCATATATTTTGTTTTTGTCATAAAGACAAAGAAATCAATTTCTTATATATTAAGAAAAGTGGGTTGTTCCATAAAGATAATGCAAATGAATTGTTTATGGGAATCTCCATAACTGAATCAAGCTATTTAAGGAAATTATGGGAGACTTGTTGTTTCAAAGGAAATTAATAAGTATTTTTTTTATCAGTTTATACAAATGGGAAAGGAATAAAATTGTGAACATATTTAATATGTATGTAATCTTGGGGACAATTGTCATTTTTAATGAGTCTAATTACCCCACCAAGATAATTTAAGGGGTGACCAAGGTTGAGTATCATCTTTAACCTTTGCTATAACTGTATCCATATTGATTTTAGATATCAAAAAGTCCCTAATAAAATAAATGCCTAAGTATTTAATTGAAGAAGGAACCCATTTTAGAGAAAGATCAATAATACAAAAGGGAATACAGTGATTGTTTAAAGGCTTTAGCTCTGTTTATGCCAAATGATTTTATATCCTGAAAAACTAGAAAAATTAGAAATTTACCTTAATAGGTTCAGATAATGATGATTCAGGTTCAATTAAATATAAGAGTATATCATCAGCATAAACTGAGAGTTTATATTTCAAATTACCAAGGCTTGTTGAGACTGGTAAAATGACTTTTTATTGTGCAGGAGTTAAGATATGGAACTCCTTGGTGGGTCAGATATGAAATTGCTGTGAAAAGGGCATGTTTAGAAAATTACTTAAGATGCAGCTATTTGTAGATGCCTTTTACTAGTCAATAATTTTCCTCTTTGGCAGAGTTGATAAATTATTCATGATCTTTACTATGCAAGCTATGGTATTATTTTGTAGATATGATTTGTGAGGATTGTTTGTATGTTTATTTTATCATGTTTTTGTTTTAAAATTATGTAAATCGTTTAGTTTTAAACGGTATAGAAATTTTTTATATAAATAAATAACCCCAATGATATTAGTATTTTTTGTCGTATTGCAACCAATAGAGTTTCAAGAGCGAGATCAAAGAGCAAAGAAGATATGGGACATTCTTGTCTGTTTCCATGGTTGAGTATAAATTGCTCAGAGAGATCTCCATTGGCAACAATTTTTGCTGAGAGGAAAGTATTACAAAAGATGTATCATTTTGTATAAACTCTATGGGAAAACCAAAATGAGATAATACATGGAACAGGTACTGCCACTCTACCAGTCAAAGACTTTCTCTGCATCTAAAGATGCAAATAGAATAGGGTAATCCTTTGACCAGGCAGAGTGGAGTATATGGCAGAATAAATTAGTTTTATCAGAACCAAATCTATTTTTCAAAAAAACAACTTGATCTCTATGTATGAAGTTGAATGACTTTTTCCAATCTATAACACAAGATTTTAATATAAATCTTATAATCTAAGGGCTCCTTTTACTAAGGTGTGCTAGAGGTTATAGCGCATGCACCAGATTAGTGCATGCTAACTGAAAAACTACCACCTGCTCAAGAGGAGGTGGTAGCGGCTAGCATGCATGGCATTTTAGCACACACTATTCTGCGCGTTAAGGCCTTAACGCACCTTTGTAAAAGGAGTCCTAAGTTTAGAAATGAAATAGGATGATAGTTCTGAACATATTGAGGGTCTCTGTCAAATTTAGGTATGACCACAACATTGGCTTCTAAAAATCTTCCTAAAGATTTAGGATGAGATAAAAGTGCATGGTAATATTTTTGAAGATTTGCAGATAATACTGAAACAAGGGATTTAAAAAATTCAGCTGGAATACCATTAGGACCTGGAGATTTTGCAGAAGCCAAAAAAATCTTTATAGCCAATGAAATTTCTTGAAGTTGAATAGGTTAGTTTAAAAGCTGTAAATCTTGTGACTCAATTTGCGGAAGGTGTAGATTTGACAGAAACTTTGTGATAATGTCAAATGAAACCATGTATTCAGAGGTATATAAAGATTTATAGAAATTCTGAAAGATTGACAAAATACAGGAGTAGTGGTATAGACTTCTCCAGTGTTGGATTTCATACTAGCAATTTGCTGTTTAATTATTTTGCCTTTCAAATAAGAAGCCAGTAATGTTCCTGATTTATTGACTTCAGAGTAATATACTGCACTTTGTTTGAATGATATAGCAGAAGATATGTATGTTAGAAGCTTATTATATTGAAATTTCAGTCATTGCAAATTTTGATATATAGATTCATTATACTGTATTTGGAATATAAAAAAGTTTACAAACAACAAATGTCTTTCCTTAGTTGTGAAATGAAGGAGTTTAATGTTTTACATTTGTGAACTGTTATTGTTATGTGCTATTGAGTCCTAGCGACTTGAAGAATTGTGGATATGAAAAGAAATCCAATTTGTGCTAAAATGTTGGATGTCCTAAGTAGAGAATGACACGGAGACAAATTTTTCCCCATCCTCGCAGGAACTCAATTTTCCCATCCTGTCTCTGGGAGTTTTGTCGCTGTTGCTGCCCCATTCCTGCAAGCTCTGCCTTAACTGCACAAGCCTCGGACACTTAGGATTTCAAAGTGTTTGAGGCTTGTGCAAATGAGGACGGAGCTTGCAGGAATGGGGTATGGACAGGAAAAGAACTCACCGGGACGGGAACATGAGTTCCCGTAGGGACAGGGAAAAATTTGTCCTCTAGTCCTAAGGACCAAAGCATCCAAATAGGTCATTTTCCCTCCAAAAAAACATTTGGACGTCTAGTGGTTTTGAAAATGGATGTTTCCCATAAGACGTCCAAAAGTTGGAGCAGGGAAACATCCAAAATTGGACTTAGACACACTATTCAAAATGCCCCTCCACGTCTTGTGCACAAAAAATTTGTAGCAACGAAGCTGGTAAAAGGTATGGAGAACTTGAACTACAAAGAACGACTTAGAAAACTGGGACTGTTCTCCCTTGAGAAGAGGAGACTGTGAGGGGATCTGATTGAGACTTTTAAAATAATAAAAGGAATCGTCAAGATAGAGCATGACAAAAAGTTATTTACGATGTCAAATGTGACTAGGACAAGAGGTCATGGACAGAAGCTGAGGGGGGACAAACCCAGGACAAATGCCAGGAAGTTCTGCTTCACACAGCAAGTGGTGGACACCTGGAACGCTCTCCTGGTGGAGATTGCTGCGGAACCCACCGTTCTAGGATTTAAGGGCAAATTAGATGCACATCTCCTCGAAAGGCGCATAAAGGGATACGGGTGACTATGTTTTTGCCAGGTTATACCTGGCTGGGCCTCTGCGGGAGCGGTCACCGGACTTGATGGACCCAAGTTCTGATCCGGAGATGGCAGATCTTATGTTCTTATTCAGATTGCATGTGCATTCCGTCATATGCATTGATGTATGCACATGCAATCCAGCCAGTTCTAAGAGCCATTTGTCAACAGCCCAGCTCCTTATTCAGCACTCTCCCTCAGCTCTTCTTCTTTTTAAAAAAAAAAATTTTACACCCATGCCCTTCATTTAAACCAGAACAAGTTGTGGACTTTTATGCAGTAACAGGCATGAAATTCTCACATTACCTCATAACGACGAGCTAACTTTCTCATCAGACCTTATGTTAAAGCCCTAGTGTTACACTTGGTCCTCTTGTCTTCTGTGCACTCATTTACATCTGTGCAGAATAGCTAATAGCTTCATTAACATGTATTTAAATGTGTTGTACGCTGTCTGCTAGAGGCTTTGTGCAGAGTTAGCTCATATTCAAACCTTGCTTCTACATAGGGCGCCCACAAAATTGTTTGCAAAAAGCTAGCACATTTTCCTGCATTGACTCCTCAGTTCCTTCATCTTTCTTTAATGGTAATACATTTTTGGCTTTCTACCTGCATATATGTATGCATTCAAACTGTATAACTTTCAGCTTTCATTTTAAAGTGAATTTTAATTAGGAAGTGGGTGCTTGATACTCGTAATAACAGGGCATTATTTATTACTGTAGGAACTAGTTCACAATTATTTTTCAGTTAGCAATTCCAGCTGCAGCTTGTTAGTGACTACATCCCAGATTAGAAGAATATCCTCTCTGCAGTACATGAACTTCTATTGTTTGGAAATAAATAACCATCTCATCCTCTGTATAGTTTTGAACAAAGAATATAATGGTACATCTGGCTTATCTGTTAATCATAAAAAGATTAAGTAAATAGTACATACTCATAGGAACTATTATGGTCAAATCTAGAAACATATAGAACTTTTGAGATCATTTTCCTTTTTAACCCTTTCTCTTTATGTTTTGTAAGCCTTTTTCTATTATGGTACAGTGCATATGCTTGCAGTTGGAAGATGGGTGGATGTGCATTATAGATTGTCAGATATTTTAAGGATTTGTAAGTAGTAGCACTTCTTTAAGAAGCAGAGTAGGGCAAACTTCCATTTACCGGAAAGTTACTGAGGTCCTTATTGAGGGCCAAAAATGTATTTTTCCACTAGACAAACATTTCACTGGAAGATATGCTCACAAGTTCAGTATACAAGAAATTATTCTAATCATCTGAATTCAAATATGTTTTCGTTAAAGTCCCAAGAAATCAGTAGTACGTTTACATTTTCAGGTTTCTGTTCTGCACTGACCTTGCTGTGAATTTGCAAAATTTAATATAGATTCATCTCCAAATGCTAACAAGATGGCCATAGGTTTTAAAATTTGGAATTGCTAAGGCCAGAGGCAGTGGAATTTTATCCCTCCATTATTTTGTGGATAGTTTATATAGCATGTTAGGGGAGGTGGGATGTCACAAGATCATGGATATGGGAAGGAAGACAATGGGGAGTCGACTGAGGAGACAAGGGTCTTTGATCTTGACTCAAAGGGATTGAACTAGCACCATTGAGATATTTTTGGGTGGCCTAGGATTGGGAGGGAGGAATCTTAGAAGGGTAATCATGGCCAAGAGGACCATTTGATAAAGACATAAGGGTGATTTACACACATCAGGTACATTTGTATTAAATGTACTTTTGATGCCTGATTTACTTGAAGACTTAATGCCTTCAGTAAATTGGGTATTAAATCATGGTTTAGCAAAGCAAAACACCAAGAGCAAATGAACATATGTTCAAATTAGACGCTTTTATAAATTTCACACTGGTTAAATTTTCATACTTAGCAGTTTGTGATAATTCTTATTAGACTGGCATAAAATTTATTCAAAGATGCCCATATCATTTCAGACAACACAATGAAGCTCATGCGGTATAGCTTAACATGCAGACCCAAGGTCCTTTTGTGCATGCTGAAAATAACGTGCTATATAATAAGGCCTTAACATGCATGCAAAGGAAATTCTTCCATATATTGTGTACATGTTAAAATTAGTGAATTTCTAAATTGAAGGAAGGGGTATCATGTGCAGATGAGGCCTTAATACTCGTACATCTTAAATAGTATGGCGTTATCTTGTTACATATCAACTCATGCCTGAAATTTAACACCTGTTTCAGACCAGACATTAAAATACTTGTATGTATTACTGCTGGCTGTTGTAAATACTGGATGATCTCTATTTTCAAAATGATGCCATTCAGGAAATGACCACTGAAATCCGTTTTTACAAAATGGCATCTAGCAAATAAGATAAAATTGTGATTATCTAGTATGTGTCATGTTAGGATACAACTTGTATTAAAAAAATCTTGCACAGAAACTATGGCAACGTGTAAACTGCATACTATATACAGTGGAACCTTGGTTTACGAGCATAATTTGTTCCAGAAGCATGCTCGTAAACCAAAATACTCGTATATCAAAGCAAGTTTCCCCATAGGAAGAAAAGGAAACTCGCTTGATTCGCTCCACCTCCCTTCCCCCTGGCCACTGGCGCTGCTCCACCCCACCTTACTACATCCCCCCAAAAAACCCTACCCTCGAGGCCACTAGTGCGCTTCCACATCCTCCCTGTGAACCGGCATCGCCCCCCCCCTCGCGAACGTCCGCTCTCCCCCCCCGTGAACTGGCATCCCCTGCCCAAACTGAAGGCTTACCCCCAATCTGGCACCGGCACACAGCACCAACCTACAGGAGGTGCCGGTGCCCGAAGATCCTACCTCTTCCCAGACTGGGCCTTGAGCATCTGCGCATGCTCAAGGCCTTCTGGCTATAAAATTATGCCCACTAAATCTATCAAAAGTATTTGTCCATATTTCAGCAGATAGATTGCAAATTACTACTTTTTGATATGGAAATGTTTCATTAACACCTAATGGGATATTTGGCTATAGATAATTTAAACCCTTGCTTATTCTTATAGGACAGAATATTTATAGCAACTAATATCAATGATTTCAACATTTTAATTTTTAGGTTGGAACTTCTTGCAATACATTTCTGGAGTACAAATTGAGGGGAAAAAGGGCATTTCAAACTAGAAAGGGTGATGATGGATAACAGCTGTAATGAATATAAATAAGTACTGAAATTCACAGATTACTTTTTATTTATTTGATCAATTGAAGTCTGCAAGAATAGATAATTTAACTGCTAGCTTTCCTAGCAGCAAACATTTTCTATGATAGCATCATACTTCAGCGACAAATAAGTTTTTTTGTTACCAGGTCTAATTTATTCAAATTCTGTTCAAAATAGCCTGTAACCTTGATCTTTACAACATTTTGGCAGTAATTGTTGCCTTTGGTATAAATAATCATAATTAAACAGCATATCTCAAGTTTTAAATATAAAAAAAATGTATTACCACCTCTTTTGCCTACTTAATTGAGGTTTCTACAAAAACAACTATTATAAAAATGCAGGCTTTTGAGATATTTAAGCCATATCTTCATAAATAAGATGTGCAACCTCTTCACCTTTTTTGAGATTAAGCAAACACTAATTAAACTTGAATGATTTGTATTAGAACTATTCCTAGTGAATATCTAGAAATAATTTATTTTACAAAGGTTTGTACCTAATTTTTGATCTATGAAAGTGTTTCCATCATTAAATAACCATTTGTGCTGTACAAGCAAGTCTTTGTAAAATGCTTAAGCAAATATATATATTGTGTTTAAATGCTTAATATGAATTAAAATAAGTGAATTATTTTTACATATATTGGGCCAAGTATTTGGGTGTGCCAGCCACTGCAGACTGATGAAGTAGGTTTCACTGCTTTCTGTGGCCAGAAAGGTCACAATTGTGGTTTTCGTTTCTGTCCTTGATGCAGGAGAAAATTCTTCTTCAAGGAAGATGCAGCTAGCCCTACTAAAAATTCAGTTTGAATATGCTATGGATGCAATTGGGCTTTTGATTCCTTCTTAATTGGGACTGGTATACCACCTTTTTGTAGTTATACAAACATACTCAAAGCGGGTTACATACAGGCACTTCAAGCATTTTCCCTATCTGTTCTGATGGATTCACAATCTATCTAATGTACCTGAGGCAGTGGAAAATTAAGTGAATCGCCCAGGTCCCAGGGAGCAGCGTGGTGTTTGAACCCAAACCTTAGGGTACTAAGGCTGTAGCTTTAACCACTATGCCACACTCTTCTCCAAGAGCCTCCTGTTGTGGTATACTAGTGTATAGTGATGTAGTATCTAGAGCTGTGTTCTTCATTGCAAGGCCAGGAGGACAGTGGTGCCATATTCCCCCCCCCCATCTTGTCCAGAGGTTTTCTGCTGGCATAGCCTCCAGAACAACTGCTGTTTTCCTGTTTTCAGTGGGTTTGAGCTATAGTGTGTAAACCCCCCATGTTATTCTTGTGAGACTGTGCAAATGGTAAAGAAGTTTGGACTGTGAAACACATATTGTGTAGAGCAGGGGTCCCCAAAGTCCCTCCTTGAGGGCCAAATCCAGTCGGGTTTTCAGGATTTCCCCGATGAATATGCATTGAAAGCAGTGCATGCACATAGATCTCATGCATATTCATTGGGGAAATCCTGAAAACCTGACTGGATTCGGCCCTTAAGGAGGGACTTTGGGGACCCCTGGTGTAGAGGAGGAGAGGAAGAGGACTAGTGACTTTGGATGTTGGAGTTGATTTTCACTGTGTATGTTAACATTTTCATTATTATTTGGCACCTGAGGATGGATTAATCAGGTTCAGCAATTTCATTGTTCCAGCGGGACCCGACCTACCAGAAACTGGGTAATCTTCAATATCAGCAAGAGACTGAGATAAGTTATTGCTTTTTTCAATTTTCAGTTTGAACTGATGTGGTCTATCTGGCAATAACAGTATTCTGTTATTTTTCAACCTATGGTTTGGTCGGGCAAGACTGGTGCTATGATGTTTTAAACATACCATTGTTGGCCTGATGGTTATATCATACTGAGCACTTTATTCATAAAACATATTCTTTGTTATAGTGAGATTTTTCTTATGATTTTTTAGATATAATTTTTGAGAAATCTACAATTTATTTTGAGATTTTGTCTCCTGCTATCTGATTGTAGTCTAAAGAAGTTTGGACTCCACATGGATTAAGCTTTTACCCAGATCCACATGATGCTGGAAGAAAACAGAGTAGTTGTCCCAGAGGTAGCGCCTGCGGCAAGACTCTGGGAAAGTTCAGGGGCATTAACAAAGCAAGGGGACATATAATTTGGAAGGATTAGGGGCAGTATTATGGCTGCTGACTCAGAGGAGTTGAGACTGATTGGGATAGGGCTGGGGAGAGTATATTTAGTGGAGAGCGTTGTAGGAATGGGTTGGAAAAGACAATATTGGCTGAAGGAGAGTCAGGAGAATCAGACTTAAGTTCAATCATCTTTATTGACATTTTAAGATATCAGACTTAATTGTATTTACACATATTTTGCCCTGGAGTGTATTTGAGCAGCTAGACTGGATGCCTCATTGGAGATGGACTCTCTCTTCCCCCCATCACCCAGGTCTCTGGACATCAATTAAGCACTGGTCTTTGTTGTCACATTAAAGTCTTTTTTACAACATGGTTTCTGCTTTTAAAATAGTGTCTAGAGCAGTGGCCTTAAACTTGCGGCCCTCCAGGTACTATTTTGAGGCCCTCAGTATGTTTATCATAATCACAATAGTAAAATAAAACAGTTTCTTGATCATATGTCTCTTTAGCTATAAATTACAATATTATTATTAAGACTTAGCCAAAAGGAAAGATTTATAAACTATAAAGAGTTTTACTTCATGCAAAATTGTCATTTCTTTAAGACATTAACTATTTTTTCTGAGGCCCTCCAAGTACCTAAAATCCAAAAGGTGGCCCTGTAAAGGGTTTGAATTTGAGACCACTAGTCTAGAGTAACTGGATTCTTCCAAATCTGTTTCTGCGGCTGATAAAAATACAATAGCATGCATTGAATCTCACACATAAAAAGGGAGTCTTCCAGGGGGGTCTGTTCATATTTGGAAAAATTATACTAGGAGCTTCTTCCTATTTCTGCTTTAGAAAATTATTGAAGACAATTATTTGATAAATTTGTATCCTAATGGATTCTCTGTCTTAAAATTTTATGTATTTCTTTTGTTTTTACTATCTGATGTATTTCCATTTTGAATTGTATTTTTAGCTGCATGTTCAGTTTTTACTTGTGAACCGCCTAGAACCATTCCTGGTTTGGCGGTATATAAAAATAAATTATTATTATTATATATGAGATATGACAATTAAGTTCATGAACTTGCCACCATGCACTTATGTTAGCAGCATTGTATAAACAACTCAGTAACGTTTCATATCCTTGGTATATCAGTATCTCACAGCTGTGTTTGTGTTAACGTGTGGTGGTATCTTGCTGAGTGTCGTTCATTATTGTTGCTGCTGCTTGTTTTTGTGTGCCATCGTGAGAATGTCGGAGTTTGAATTAGAACTTGGCAAAAGTGGAAGTGAAATGAGGGACGTTAGTCTAAGTTTATGGGGATAATGCCATGAAGAAAATTTATTGAATTGTGTATTAAAATCGTTGGCTGACTGTGAGAAGCATAGCAGACCAAGTAAACATTAATAGAGAAACAGAAAAATCTTAACTGAAAATCTTGGCATGAGAAAGGTGTGTACAAAAATGGTCCCTCATGGCTCTTGCATCACGACAATTCACCAGCTCACATGGCACTGTCTGTGAGGGAGTTTTTAAATAACTGTATTGGAATACTCTCCCTACTCTGATCTGGCCCCCAATGACTTTTTTCATTACCTGAAGATAAAGAAAATATTTAAAGAAACACATTTTGATGACATTCATGATCTCAAGGGTAATACGACGACAGCTCTGATGGCCATTTCTGAAAAATTTTATTTATTTATTTGTTCAATTATTTAGCCCTGCCTTCCAAAGGAGCCCAGAATGGGTTACAAAGTGCATCCACAATATAATCGAAACAGGACAGAGATGACATAGTTTACAATATAACATGACAATAAAACATATACCCAAGCAGCATCTGGTGAGAGTAGGTGGCATAGGTGCATTGACTCTGAATGGCATTTCTGGGTGCATGTCCTTAAGGCACTGGGTTTGTGAGGAGGAAGGTTTTCACGGCCTTTCTGAAACTCCAAAGTCTATCTAGTGCAGGGGTGCCTAAAAGATCGATCACGAAGGCAACGGGAGTTGATCGCGGAGCCCATCCCAGGCTCCGTGATAGATTCGCATTGCATTCGCTGCCTGGCTGGCCCGGAACTTCCTCTCCAATGTCAGAATTGACGTCGGGGTGGAAGGCTGGTCAACCCGGCGCTTCTGCGCCTGTTTACCGTGTTGGGAAGCAGGGAGAGCTCAGAACTCGGCGTCGGTAGCTTGGGGGCCTGTTCCTCGATGGTGGCGGTGGTGGCTTGGGGGAGGGCAGGGAAAAAGAAAGACAAAGAAAGAAAGGGGGCAGGCAGGGAGACAGAAAGAAAGAAGGGAATCAGAAAGAAAGGGGGGACAGGGAGACAAAGAAAGGGGGGGCAGGGAAACAGAAAGACAGAAAGAAAGAAAAAGGAGGGGGCAGGGAGAGAGGAAGAAAAAGTTGGGGGAGGGAATGAGTTCTGGATGAGAGGAAGCATACAGTAGGCTGAAAGAAGAAGAAATATTGGATGCACAGTCAGAAGAAGAAAGTGCATCCAGAGACTCATGAAATCACCAGACAACAAAGGTGGGAAAAATTTTATTTTCAATTTAGTGATCAAAATGTGTCCGTTTTGAGAATTTATATCTGCTGTCTATATTTTGCGCTGTGGCCCCCTTTTGCTAAACCGCAATAGTGGTTTTTAGCGCAGGGAGCCTATGAGCGTCGAAAGCTCCCTGCGCTAAAAACTGTTATTGCGATTTAGTAAAAAGGGAATGGGTATATTTGTCTATTTTTGTATTGTTACTGAGGTGACATTACATAAAGTCATCTGCCTTGACCTCTTCGAAAAAAACCCGGAATATAAATGATACCGGTAATTAATATTTTCTCTGCGTACAGTGTACTTTTGTGGGTTTTTTTATTTTATTGTTGGTAGATCATTTTGACTTGGTCATTTTAAAAGTATCTCGCAAGCCCAAAAAGTGTGGGCACCCCTGATCTAGTGGCTAGAGCACACAGAGATGTTCTTTGGACCTGCACTGTATTACAGGGCTTTAGATGGAGGCCAAGCCATTATAGAGTATTTAACTTTTATGAACCTCATGTGCTTTCTATGGGATCCAAACTGGTTTCATTGGTAGTCCCAGAGTGTAATGGACCAGCTGTGAGCATATCCTGCATAAATGATTAGCCAATACTGGTGCACTGGGGTGTGAAATAGCACTTGTAAAAACAGCTTACCACATAATTTCTTTACTAATTGTCACAATGGCTTATATAAGCTACAAAATTATTTGCTATAATCTTGTGACTAGCTAAAGAGGATAGCTGGAAAATAAAAATTCAGTATGAATGAGTTAACAAAATTCAAATTTGAAATGTTTTTCCTTCAAGTTTGAAAATAATTTTTAGGTGAAATATGGTCACTTATTTACTAGGAAGTAGGCTGGGATTATAAATGCATTTAATATAGGATGTAAGGACTTCTGCTGGAGATGTCTTGATTATAACAGCAGTTAATGTTCTTATTTAGATGTTGTAAAATTCTGGGTTCACTTCCCACAGGCGGTGGGTGTAGCAAAATAACAGAAATAGATATTTGTAAGGTAAAGAATGGTTTATCTGAAAGGAAAGGGTGTTATAAATGTACAGCACATGGCAAAGTATCTCAAAAGGAAGCTGCTATGGAGTATAAGATTCAGGAAATTTATAGACCAGTGAGTCTGAAGTGGATCCTGGGCAAAAAGGTAGAGACTATTAAAAACAGCAAAACTACAGAGCATATATACCGTATAAGCAGGGCAGGATGTACAGATCAGCACCTTAGTACATGCATCTGTAGATAGTATGATTGCAAATGCACTACTTGCTAGGCCTCACCCAGGAATTCCCTAATAGTCCATTGATACGATAGGCCAAGGGAAAGCATAAACGGAGATTGGAGGTGCAGCAAAGAGTAGGGGAGAGAGAAGGAGTAGAAGAGCAGGCTCAGAGGAGGAGGCAGAGAGTCAGAGCTCAGGAGGCAGAGAGGGAATGAAGCTCGGGGCAGCGGTGAGAGTTAGCTCTGCCCACCCTACCGCGTTGGCAAGGCAGCGCCAAACTCCCCCTTAAAAGGGGAGGAGCCAATGGCGCACCGCCGTTCGGTGCACAAAGAAGGCGAGCGACTAAGGTGCTTGCCTTAGCGAGCTTGCCTTTGCGAAGGAGCCGGGAAACTCGGACACCAGCAGAGTAACACCAACAAACTCACACCAAGCGGGAAGGTAGGTACAAATCCCAGACTTTAGCTAGCTACACAACAGGGCATACTCCCTCACATACCACACACCTAGAGGGGAAACGAGTACTCACTGACTCCATCACTGACTCCAACACTGTAACGCAAGCAGACTCACAACAAGCAGGAAGGAAACTAAAAGACTCAGTCTTTAGCTAATTACACACCAGGGCACACGCTTCCTCGCATACCACACACCTAAAGGGGAAGCAAGCACTCACAGACACTAACACAGTAACACTAGCAGACGCAGATCAAACAGTAACACTAACAGATTCACAACAAAAAGGAAGGTAGAAACCAGGAAGCCAGTAAACATTCAGACGGCAGAAACAGAAGGTCCACAACCGATTCGCTCAAACAACTCAGAAGGGGGACAAGAGATGGATGCCCAAGGAAGTCAGAAGATGAGCTTTCCAGTCTTCTGCACCGGCTGCAATATGTATGACTACCTCCCTTCGGGGACTAAGGCATACATTTGCAGTCGTTGCATGGAGCTGGATAGCTTGAAACAGCAGATCCGGCTGCTAGAGGAGACAATGCAGAATCTAAAAGAACTCCTCACCTTTGAAGAGGAAATCCGCGAACAGGAGAGGCTTCTAGTGCAGTTCAGTCCAAATGAAGAGGTCAAGGAACTAGAAAGATACATCGAGGAAGCACACCAGCAGCATGTGAGGAACTGTTCCCGAACAACTCAGGAAGACGGCCTGGACGAGAGAAGAGAAGACACCCCTGCAAATTCTGGAAAGAAGGAAGCGGAGACAAGGGGCAATCACACACCAGGAGCAAGAGGGAGACTGCCTGGGGAAACCCCACCCCACCCGAAGAGCAGATAACAACTTCAGGAGTATCACAGGAGGGAGAAGATCGGTCCCACACCATGGAAGTGGACTTACAACCCCCAAGGAACCACTGAATACAGAAGCTGGGGATCATCGTGGGAGACTCCATCGTACGGCGTGTGGACAGCTACACCGCAGGAGGGAGAGAGGATAGAATCGTCACCTGCCTGCCGGGAGCAAGAGTGAAGGATGTGGCCAACAGGATCTCCAGGATCATAGACAGCGCAGAGGGAGAGGACACTGCTGTGCTTATCCATGTGGGAACCAACGATGTGAGTGGACGGAAGTATGACAGGGAAGGGTCAGCTCCGCGCACTCGGAAGAATACTGAAGATCAGGGAGGTGAAGGTGGCCTTCTCCGAGATCCTCCCGGTACCTAGAGCAGATGGAAGGAGACAAGGGGAACTGCAAGCAATCAACGCCTGGGTGAGACGATGGTGCGAAGAGGAAGGCTTTGACTTCGTGCGCAATTGGACAACATTCTGGGGAAGAAGCAAGTACTACAGGAAGGATGGACTGCACCTCAACGAGGAAGAGCAAGAGTATTGGCAGGCAAAATGAAGAGGGCCATCGAGAAGGCTTTAAACTAAAAGACAGGGGAAAGCCAACAGTCAACCACCAGTCGATGGTCCAGGCGACAGGATGTCCCATAGAAGGAACTATGGACAGCTACTCAGGTATAGGAGGGGACGTGCACAAAGCATATAAGGGAGACAACACAGGAGCAGAAAGGAATACCATAAAAGAACCAAGGGAGACTGCTAAGCTTAAAGAGTCCAAGAAGGTAACACACAGGGAACTCAAATGTATGTATACGAATGCAAGAAGTTTGAGAAACAAAATAGGAGAATTAGAAGCAATAGCGAAAAACGACAAACTGGAAATCATTGGCATAACAGAAACCTGGTGGAATGACGAAAACAAATGGGATACAGTACTAAAGGGATACAAACTGTACAGAAGAGATAGAGTGGGGCAAAAAGGTGGAGGTATTGCTCTATATGTTCGTGAAGAAATAGAATCTGTGAGAGTGACTATGACAGAAGAGAAAGAGAAGCTGGAATCCCTCTGGATAAAAATTCCCAGAGACAACGGTGCTGACACAAAGATTGGTCTTTACTATCGACCGCCAGGACAGGGGGAGGAAACAGACTCGGAAATGATAGAGGAAATTAAACACGAATGTAAGACGGGTAATGTTGTAATTTAGGGGGATTTCAACTTTCCAGGGGTAGACTGGGACCTGGGAACTTCAAATTGTGGCAAGGAGGCAATGTTTCTGGAAGTGCTAATGGACTGCTTCCTGGAACAATTGTTGGGAGAGCTGACGAGAAAACGTCACCTTGGACTTGGTCCTAAGCAGCATTACGGGGCCGGCTAAGGAAGTAGAAGTCACAGTCCCGCTGGGGACGAGCGATCACAACAGGATCAACTTCAAACTCGATGTCGGGAAGGGGAAAGGTACTAAAACCTCAACCACGACTTTAAACTTTAAAAGGGGAAGATACGATAGCCTGAGAACCATGGTGAAACAACGGATCAAGAAAAAAATGGGCAAAATCAAAACGGTAGAACAGGCATAGTCCCTACTGAAAAATACTATCACGGAAGCACAAAGCTTCTACATTCCGCGGATGTCCAAAGCAAAGAAAACCAAAGGCAAAAGAGAGCCGGCGTGGCTTACTAAAGAGGTTAAGGAAGCCATAAAAGAAAAGAAAGACTCCTTCAAAGCATGGAAACGCACGAAAACAACCAAAACTTGGAACAAACACAAGGGTGATCAGAAGAAGTGTCACAGGGCGGTAAGGGATGCCAAAAAGGACTATGAGGAGAAAATAGCGCAGGAGGCCAAAAATTTCAAGCCCTTCTTCAGGTACGTGAAAGGGAGAAAACCCGCAAAAGAGGCAGTGGGACCGCTGGACGGCCAGGGAAGAAAAGGGTTCATCAAGGAAAACAAACAAATTGCAGACAGACTAAATTCCTTCTTTGCATCTGTCTTTACAAAGAAAGACACTGCAACAATTCCAGAAGCGGTAAAAGTGTTCAAAGGAGCAACAGAGGACAGCCTTACAACATTAGAAGTGGACTTGGACCAGATTTACCGCCAGATCGACAAACTCAAAAGTGACAAATCTCCTGGACTGGACGGAATTCATCCGAGAGTCTTGAAAGAGCTAAAAGTGGAAATCGGAGAACTATTGCAAAAACTTGCCAACCTGTCAATCAAAACAGGACAGATACCGGATGACTGGAAGATAGCGAATGTCACGCCGATATTTAAAAAAGGATCAAGAGGAGTACTGGGCAACTATAGACCTGTGAGTCTCACGTCAGTCCCTGGGAAGATGGTTGAGGTGCTGATCAAGGATAGCATAACCCGGCAGCTAGACACACACGACCTGATGAAAGCCAGCCAACATGGATTCAGGAAAGGGAAGTCATGTTTGACGAACCTACTTCAATTTTTTGAGACAGTGAACAGACAAATTGATAATAGAGAACCGGTGGATATTATATACTTGGATTTTCAGAAAGCGTTCAACAAGGTTCTACATGTAAGACTCCTTTGAAATTGCAAGGCCATGGAATAGAAGGAGACATACTAAGATGGATAGGCAAATGGCTGGAGAACAGAAGGCAGAGAGTGGGCATAAATGGGAAATTCTCAGACTGGGAGACTGTGACTAGCGATGTGCACCAGGGCTCGGTACTTGGGCCCATCTTATTTAATATCTTCATAAATGACCTGGAGGATGGAACATCCAGTGAGATCAAGTTTGCAGATGACACAAAACTATGCAGGGCAATCAAATCGTAGAAGGACAGCGATTGGAAAATTGGGCTGATAAATGGCAGATGAAGTTTAATGTGGAAAAATGCAAAGTGATGCACTTAGGCAGAAAAAATAAGGAACACAAGTATAGTATGTCAGGTGCAACTCTGGGAAAAACCGAACAGGAAAGGGACCTGGGCATATTAATCGATAGGACCCTGAAACCGTCGGCGCAATACGCGGCAGCAGCGAAGAACGCAAAAAGAATGCTAGGCATGATAAAGAAGGGAATCACGAGTAGATCGGAGAAAGTAATATTGCCGCTTTATAAAGCGATGGTCAGACCTGATTTGGAATACTGCGTCCAACATTGGTCTCCATACCTAAAGAAGGATATAAAAATACTCGAGAGGGTGCAGAGACGAGCAACGAAACTAATAAAGGGCATGGAGAACTTGGAATACGAGGAACGACTTAAGAGATGGGATTGTTCTCCCTTGAGAAGAGGAGACTGCAAGGGGATATGATTGAGACTTTCAAAATACTGAAAGGAATCGACAAAATAGAGCAGGAAAAAATATTATTTACATTGTCCAATGTGACACGGACAAGAGGACATGGACTGAAGCTAAGGGGGGACAATTTCAGGACAAATATCTGGAATGCTCTCCCAGAAGAGGTAATTGTGGAATCCACCGTTCTAGGATTTAAGGGTAAGTTAGATGTACATCTCCTTATGAGTGGCATAAGGTGACGTAAGTAAGGGTAAGCTAGATGCACATCTCCTTATGAGATGCTTAGAGTGATATGGAGACTAAAACTATGCCAGGGTACACCTGGCGGGGCCTCCGCTTGTGCGGATCGCCGGACTTGATGGACCTAGGGTCTGTTCCAGAGATGGCACTTCTTATGTTCTAAGGGGTAGCCTGTGGTTGGGTGAGGGAGAAGGTTTTGGGCAGGGTGACAGAGGAGATTCACCATAGGGAGAGAGGGAAGGCTTGAATATAAACAGATAAAAAATTTGATGTCTTTATTTAGCCAACAAATCTGTTTATATTTGAGTATACTGTATATGGTAAACCTTTATTAAGGCTAGTCAAAAGAGATTATGAAGAGAAGCTCACCAGGAAGACAAAAATAAGAACTTCTTAAAGTATATACAAAGCAAAAATCTTGTTAGAGAGCTGGTTGGGCTATTAGATAACTAAGAGATAAAAGGGGCACTTAGGGAGGCTATAACAGCAAAACTAAATTAATTCTTTACTTTGGTCTTTATTAACAAGTGTATCAGGGAGATACTATGATGGAAACACTGTGATGGCAATGGCTCAGGGGAACCAAAGCATACAACTCAAAAATGAAATTGCAAACCTATTACAATTAATCTGTAAACTATCATTAAAGTCAGTACCTGAGAAGGAATGTTGCTGTACCTGATAAATGGGCTGCTTGCTAATTTTGCTGTTTTTCTTTTAGATCACCTCTCTTGTGACACTTCAGCTTCTGAGCTTGGTAGGCCATGATGACCAACTTGATGGACCAAAGTACAAATGTACTGTATCACTTGATTTCATTAGAGCAGTGGCAAGGTAAGATTTAAACTCTGTAAAGGATTTAATAGATAAAACAATCTTTATCTTTATCCCAAATTTATGTACCATTTATAATGACTAGAAAGTTAATTCAAAGCGGTGTACAATGAACATCCATAGTTTAGGAACAATCATATAAACGATGTCACGAAAAGTACAAATGAAATTTAACACAACGGTGTACAATGAACATCTGAAGTTTAGGAACAATACCTATATTGATGTCATATATAATAAATTACTACTACTACTACTATTAATTATTTCTATAGTGCTACCAGAAGTACGCAGCGCTACACAGTTACAAAGAAGAAGAAGAAAACAGTCTCTGCTCGAAAGAGCTTATAATCTAAACAGCCAAGACAGACATGCTTCTCCAGTGTCTAGCACTGTCTAGCAGTGTCAGCTGAAGTAGTCTGTAAAGAAGACCATCTTCAGTTTTTTCTTGAATTTGCCAATGTCCGTTTTTGTTGTTAACTTCTCTTGGTAAGATGGTTCCACCACACAGGAACTGTCATTGAGAATATTCTCACCATGATAGTTTATATCTGAAGTCCTTGAAGGAGGGATTTTCCAATAAGAGTGCTTGACTGGAGCATAGGGACTGTGGTTGTTACATGTTTGTATAATCTGGTAAGCAGATAGTATGGTTCAGATAGGTTCAAGATCTTGAATGTCAGTAATATGATCTTGAATTTCACCCTGCTCTCAATTGGGAGCCAGTGCAACTTTTTCAATAACAGGGTGGTGCTCGTCTGCCATGATTTTCCCAGCAAGAATCTTGCTCCTGCATTTTGCACTGTTTGAATTTGTCTGATCATGTACTTTGGTAGACCCAGCAAGACAGCATAACCGTAGTCAAAAACAGAGAGCACAAGCAAATAAAGAGGCCCTTTACTAAGCGGTGGTAAACACTAATGTGTTTACCACTGCCTAAAAATAGCACTATTGGCATTCACTTAAGAGCCCACTAACTGCGGGTTTGGACTACACTTCTCACATGCTAAGGCATACATGTTATATTTTAGTGTGGGGAGCATGTTTGAGGGAAGAGAGTAGGTATGCCCTGTGATAATCAGTGCATGTGCATTGGTGTGGGAGCCCTTAAGGCCTTCTAAATAGGTGAAGTTGAGGGATCACGTGCTGATGGTTATACGCTAATTTGGCAATTAGCACATGACCATCAATAGGAAAATGGAAATGTCGGCCATTTTGGAGATGCACTAAAATTAATTTCAGCCACTTCTTAGTGCAACTTAATAAAAGGGCCCTAAAAAATTATTGACTCTACATGCAAGTTTAGCAGATAAAATGAAAGTCCAGTATAGAGTAGGCATCATGAGCGCACCTTTGATCATCTAGAAGCTAAAATCTGGAATGACCTACTATCTGAAATTAGATCTATACTTACTTACTGCTCTTTTAACAAATTGCTGAAAAAGTCCTACTTTGAGGAATGGGCCTTGCTCAACACATGATGCCTTATAATGCTGTCTTTAATTTCTAGGTTTTTGTACTTATTCCTTCTTTGCTCTTAATTTACTCTTTGTAAGCTTTTTGTAATTTTTTTCTAAACCACTTTGAATCCAGTTGGAGATAGAGCAGTATATTAAAGACACCATTAGCATTTAGTATTAGTATTTTATTCTAAATCAGTTCAATAAACTGCAACATCACACTAAAACACATACCGTGTTTCCCCGAAAATAAGACAGTCATATTAATTTTGGGTCAAAAAAATGCACTGGGGTTTATTTTCAGGGATGTCTTATATTTTTTGTGTACAATGATCCTCTTTCACCCATCCCCTTGTGCAGCATCTTTCTATCCCTCCCTCCCATCCCTACCTTGCAGCAGAACCCCAAAAGCAATTTCATTGTGTTGCGTTAGATCTAATCTAAGCATTGTTCTTGTATGCCACATCTTCCCTATAAAATAGAGCTTTAAATAGTTAACAAACTGAATTTCAGATGTCACAATAACATTTCGTAAATAAAAAAAAGTCTTGAGATCTTTGTGGAACAGATAATACGAAGCTATTCCCCTCGTGCAGCAGAAGCCCGACGACTCTGCCAACCATCCCCCTTTGCAGCATCTTTCCATCTCTCCCTCCCATCCTCCCATGCAGCAGAACCCTGACGACCCTCCTACCACGAGGCCAACATACCTCCGTTTCAAACTACAGCAGCGGTAGCACTGAACAGGCTGCTTTGCGGCCTTCCCCGCATATACAGGTTTTAAAAAGTGCTAATTTTGGCCTAGGCTTTATAAGAAGAATAAGAGAGTCATTTTCCATAGTCCCATGTAGTTATGTGCACCTCCAAAATAAAACCACCACTTAATTGGCTGCACTCGTATTTACAGATTTCTAAAATGGGGCAGCAACACATGGAAAACTCAGCTCTTCCATGTTTGTGCCGACACTTCTACATGGAATCTGCCAGGGCTGTGATTCCTACAGGTATTTTAGAAAAGGTTCTGTAGGATTATGGAATCTTAACTTTTTTTTTTAAACAGATTCAAGGGGGAGCATTTAAATTATGATAAAGTAGAAATTCAGCCTTATCCTGAATATATCATGGTGTAATGTTCTCTTAACTTTTTTATAAACTCTCACTTTAAACTTTTCTTGGCATACACAAAATGTTATCCTTTCTCCAGACAATAGATCCATAATAGGTCTGAATGTTACTGTGCCAAATAAGGTTGGAGAAAACCAAAAAATAAATTATATGTTTTGTTTTATGCTGCCTGCTGTCAAAGGAGAAAGTGCGCTCACATCTTGCTGAAGAGGGTTCTGGGATTTTTTTCAAATTTGGAGACACATATGGGTCATCCTGTATGAAGGGACTGAAAGAATGCATGCTGAAAATAAGTACAGATAAAACAGACACAAATAATGCAGGAACAGGTGGTTTGGAACAAATACAATGTTGAAAAGCACAAAAGATAGAAAATACATCTGTGAATTCATAATTAGTTTTCTTGCTTAGAGGGAAAAAGAGTGAAAACAAATTGGTATGATACCAAAATGAAATCTGCAATGAAATACTTGCAGTGCAAAGAAGTGATTTGTAATCCATCTATTTTGTGTATCTGTATGTACCTGTTTTTGGATAGCTAACTAACTTTCAGGCAAATTTGTTACACATTTCCATTTTCATTTAGATGGTTGCTTTTCTGTATTAAAAGATTAAATTATCATATCCAAGTTGCTGGATAGTATCTGCAATCCTTACATTTCAAATTCTACTGCCTACTATTCAAAGCCATAAATGGAGACAGCCCAGCCTACTGGAACAACCGACTAATTGAAACCACCACAACCAGACATAGGAGAACCCACGCACCATTCACGCACCCTCCAATCAAAAACGTCAAACGATTAAAAATGTATGATGCCCTCCTAGCCACCCAAGCAGCAAAACTAGACCATCAACTCTCCAACTTACTGATCTTGACCGCAGATTACAAAACCTTCAGAAAAGAAATAAAAGCCCTGCTATTCAAAAACTCCATAATGACAAACCAACACAGCAAGATCCATCTCAAGCCCCATTTGCCCATCTCAAGCCCACTTCACCATGTAGCACCTATGAAAATGTCCAGGCAATTCCTAATGAACTCCTAAATATCTTGACAACTCATATGTAATCCGCCTTGAACCGCAAGGTAATGGCGGAATAGAAATCACTAATGTAATTGTTCCCCAAAATATTGATATATAGGAGTAAATAAGCATATGTGAGTGATTCACTTCTTGCTTGTTTTTTTTTATTTTCTAGGAATGTAAACTTTGACATCATAAAGTACCTATACGATTTTTTGTGACAACAAGTGTCAAAGCCATATGGACAGAATGACAGTGACTAAGCCAAGCTGTGTTCATCTTTCTACATAGCTGGCTGGGAGAGGAGTACTTTGGCTCTATTGGATTTGTTCAAACAGGTGCTGGCCCAGCGTGGAATCCAGTGAAAATGGTCTGTGTGGATCTGAGCAGAAAACTATTTACCAGGGACCCTGGAGTATTTGGAAACAGTGTGTTAATTATAAACAGTGGGGTTCAAGCACAATCTGTTCCACTCTTAATGATACTATCTTAACACTGAAATTGCCTGAAACCTATATACTTAGACCTGCATTTTGCTCTAGGAACTATTCCTTGTGCTTTGAACATGCAGTGGCACTTGTTTATATGCCCAGTCTTTTCACTTCTTCTCCGTAGGAGCCCTTGCATTTTCCTGCCAAAACAGTTTTTTCTAAAGCTGTCATTTTAAGAGATTGGTGGAGCAAAATATAATAAACATAAGAGCATATGTAAAAGCAAGCTGGTTTGTGGTCATCTTTATGTCCATTTCGGGGCAGTGCTATAGAGATTTCAATTGTATATTCGGTATTTATCGTTAAGAGTTTTGATAGTTTGTCAGATGAACAGTCACTAGTATTTTTCATGAAGCATTTTCATAACTTATATGTGAAAAGCAATGTTTCTTCAATCTTTTATATACCTCTGTACTTTAGCTCCTTAATTCTATAGCAGGTTACCTAAATTTAAGTACCATTTGTGTGCTTAAGCTTATAGAATAATAACACTATGCGTCAGAGTGAAGGCTTCCAGGTCAACCACCAGCAGTGTGTAGAAATTGCTATTGGCAACCTGAAGAGAAACAAATGCTGCCCAGGATGGGTGAGAAGGGAGGGAAAGAGAGATGCTGCAAAGGCTTCTGGGGGGGAGGATAGGGAGGGAAAGAGAGAGGCTGCTGCACAGGCTGGGAGGTGGGAAGGGAGGGAAAGAGGCTGCTGCACAGGCTGGGGGAGGTGGGAAGGGAGGGAAAGAAAGAGAGAGGCTGCTGCACAGGCTGGGGGAGGTGGGTAGGGAGGGAAAGAGAGAGGCTGCTGCACAGGCTGGAGGGGGGAAGAAGGGATGGAAAGAGAAAGGCATGTACTAGGGGGGTGGGAAGGGAGGGAAAGAGAGAGGCTGCTGCACGCTGGGGGGAGAAGAAGGAATGGAAAGAGAAAGGCATGGACTAGGGGGTGGGAAGGGAGGGAAAGAGATGCCTGCCCACTTTGGGCTCAGGCCCACCCAAAATTGGCTGTCCAGCTACGCCACTGCCACTTACAAGTTCATACTGTTCATTTTCTCAATGTGTATTTGTAAATTGACAGCGCTTAATGCATGTTCAGACACATACACGCCCACTCCTGTGGGTATTGTAGAAAAAGGCTCCATGTAGTCAGATCCTTTTCTAAAATAACACTTAAATTGAACACCTCCCAACCTGGAAGTCTCAATTTTGATTTCTTCTTTCTATATAAAATGGAGCTTATCTATAGAATATGCAAATACAAAATTGTGTTCTTTGAAGCAAATGTAACTCATCTTAAATGCAATCAATATCAAGTGAGTTAGATATATTTTCTTCAAACTTCTTGACTTGCACATTCTATTCTGAGATGACATCCAGAGTTCTGTGAATGTGTAGGGTATTTTAGCTTTACTGTTAGTGTTTGACAGCTTCCTTGTTCCAAACCTACCATTCCCAGCAGAGGCTTTTCCTTCATTGCAGTTTTATTGCCAAGTTATTGTCATAGCATTAATTAAACTAAAATATTACATCGTATTCCATTCTCTATATTAGATGCCTTCATATTAAAGAATTGTCTCCATAGAGAGGCTTTCTACAAAAAGAAAATACAAGCTACTGGACCCTGATGCTGGTTATTTATTTATTTACTGCCTGTCGCGAGGTTGTCTGGTTTACATTCAGGTACTCAAAGCATTTTCTCCCTATTTGTCCCAGTGACCTCACAATCTATCTAATGAGCATTAAATGACTTGCCCAGGATTATAAGGAGCAGCATGGGGCTTGAGCCCACAACCTCAGATTACTGAGGCTGTAACTAACCTCTAGGCCACTCTTTCCTCTGCATGTTTCCCTTTTTTGTCTGAAGGAAATGCACAGAGTGGCAATTAGAGCATCTAAAGGGCAGCCCTTGGAACAGCTACAGTGAATTGTGTGCCATGTTAGGAAAGAAGACCCTATATGAATCGCTGCTATGAAAGATGAGTACAATGGTTTAGCTATTTTTGGAGTGAAGTGGCCTAGTAGTTACAGTAGCTGCCTCAGCACCCTGAAGTTGTGCATTTGATTCCCACTGTAGCTCCTTGTGACTCTGGGCAAGTTACTTAACATTTCATTGCCCCAGGTACAAAAATAAGTACCTGTCTAAAATATGTAAACTCCAGTCAAACCTCGGTTTGCAAGTAATTCAGTTTGCAAGTGTTTTGCAAGACAAGCAAAACACTTGAGCAAATTGTGCCTCGCAAACCGAGTATTGACTCGATTTGTGAGCCCCCCCCCACCCCGAAAACCGGCATCGCCCGCCCCACCCAAACACAAGCCCCTACCCCAATCTGGCACCGGTACGCAGCACCAACCCACAGGACGTGTCAGTGCCTGAAGATCCTGCCTCTTGCCTGGGCTGGGCCTTGAGCATCTGCGCATGCTCAAGGCCTTTTGGCTCCCACTCTCCCCAAGAATCTCACATGCCCGAGAATCTCGAGGAGAGCGGGAGCCAGAAGGCCTTGAGCATGCGCAGATGCTCAAGGCCCAGCCCAGGCAAGAGGCAAGATCTTCCAGCACCGGCACGTCCTGTGGGTTAGTGCTGTGTGCCGGTGCCAGATCGGGGTAAGGGCTTGTGTTTGGGGGGGTGTCATTCGGGAGGGGTAATGCCAGTTCTCAGGGGAGGGGGATGTTCACGGGAGGGGGGCAATGCCGGTTCTCGGGGGGGGGGGGTGGAAGCACGCCAGTGGTCTCGGGGGTGGGGGGTGTTTTTGGGATGTGGTGGGGTGAGGTGGAGCAACGCCGGTGGCCTCGGGGAGGAGGGAGAGACCAATCAAGCCAGTTTCCCTTACTTTCTATGGGGAAACTCGCTTTGATATACAAGCACTTTGGTTTACGAGCATGCTTCTGGAACAAATTATGCTCGTAAACCAAGGTTCCACTGTACTTTGATTGTAACCACACAGAAAAAGCAATATATCAAGTCCCATCCCCTATACCTATATAAATTAGATGAAATTAGTTTTGTTTGTCCCATATATGTTAAAGTTAAAATTGGACCAGTGATGAGGGTGGAGTATAAGACTTTCAGGATGAAAGTTTGCATCGTGTGAGCATAACCACTGAGGTCCAGTAAAACAATAGAAGTGTTTTGTTGTATGAACCCTCCATTGCCCCAGGTACCACAGTTAGATTGTGAGCCTGCCACGATGGATAGGGAAAATACTTAACAATTTGATTACTATTCAATGTATTGTAAACCGCCTTGGTTGAATCTCTTCATGAAAAGGCGGTTAATATAAGAATTGCCACTGCTGGGTCAGACCAATGGTTCATCCCAGCAGTCTGCTCACGCGGCGGCCCTCTGGTCAAAGACCAGCGCCCTTATTGAGACTAGCTCTATCAGCGTACATTCTTGTTCATCAGGAACTTGTCTAACTTTGTCTTGAATCCCTGGAGGGTGTTTTCCCCTATGACAGATTCTGGAAGAGGTTCCAGTTTTCTATCACTCTCTGTGTGAAGAAGAACTTCCTTCCTCTATCCCCTTTTAACTTCAGAGAGTGCCCTCTCGTTCTCCCTACCTTGGAGAGGGTGAACAACCTGTCCTTATCTACTAATTCTATCCCCTTCAAATATGTGTTTTAAAAAATAGGCTACTTAAAAGCTCCCATGTTCCCAAACAAGAGTTAATGCATATGTGTGTTCTTTATAAAGCAAATCCCTTCAAAAATTGATGTGATCCACACAAAATGATTATCTCTAAAGGGTTAACCACAGACTCTTGAGATCCCCGGTCTCGTTGTAAAGATTACAGTACTATTGTTACTACTCTTTAACAATAGCGTGTCACCTCGAGGTGTTCTTTATAAAGCATACATGTAAGTGTCCATCCTACCCTGCTCCTCCCATCCTCTGCCCCTGGGAACGCTGTGTTTTCTGAACCTTCTACTTTCATGCATTGTGTATTTTATGACAGTTTTATAAATGCCTACTTGAGCGTATAAAAAACTGTTCCGGGGTAAATCAGCCTGCATGAAAATTTATTTCATTCAGTTCTATTAAAAGTATTCATGGGCCTCCATAATGTGGCGTGTTTAGTTCTAAGGAGGAAACTAGCATACACATATAACATTTTGACAACTGTGCATGCTGTTTTACCCCTTTCTGTTAGCCCCCACACAAAACAAAAGTGGACATAGCTAATTTTAACATGCCCACCACACTACTTTCCAGAGAAATGATCTGCATTGTTGGAAAATTAATGCATAGTACATGTGCTAAAAGCATGCATGCATACATTCTCATATATTGGTGGTTTGAAAATCCCCCCCCCCATATTTTATCACATAGTAAGTTATTCTTGCACTGCTCTATAATTGTGCTTTTAACAAACAGCTATACTGACACAATGGTTTACAGAGTAGAATCACGACATTATGTAAAATAATCAGATTTTGAAATCTACACCAGATTTCTTCCAGAAGCGAACAAATGGTCAAAGGTCTGCTTAACATAGGTTTAATTATTATCTTGCTATTGATTAGCACTACAGCCCATTATCATCAGTGTGTGTGGTTTTCCTTTCCACCTTGACATGCATGTTTAGAAGATACTGACTCAAGATATCAGTCAATATTTACAATTATTGACTTGAGAGGCCAGTATAGACTCCAGTGAAATGAATTGTTAATAAAATGAAAGAGGTCACTTTTCTTCTAAGTAAGAGAATAATAAGATAAATTTGCATTACATCTAACTAGTTTGTTCATGATAACTGTTTATTAATTTAGATTTATTAACCGCCTTTTCCTGAAGTGATACACCCAAAGTGGTTTACAATTCATTGAATAGTAATCAGGTACTATTTTAAGTATTTTCCCTATCTGTCCTAGCAGACTCGCAATCTACGGGCTCCTTTTATGAAGCCACGGTAGCGGCTTTAACATGCGTGATTTTTCATCACACGCTAACCCCTGCGCTAGCCGGAAAACTACCGCCTGCTCAAGAGGAGGTGGTAGCGGCTAGCGCAGCCGGCGGTTTAGCGCACGCATTAAACCGCTAACGCGCCTTCATAAAAGGAGCCCTAAGTATGGTACTTGGGGCGATGGAGGGTTAAGTGACTTGCCCAGAGTCACAAGGAGCAGGCTGGGCTTGAACTCTCAACTTGAGGGTGACCAAAAGTCCACCTTTGCTTGACTGTCCAAGTTGTATTAAAACATGATGATTGTTAAAGCTTTGAACTAAGGCCCCCTTTACAAAGCTGCACTGGCAAGTGCCGCACGACAAATACTCTGACACTCAATTCCTATGGGCACCTGAGAATTTACCATGCTGGCCTGTGCTGTCGGGCTTAGTAAAAGATGGGGTAAATTAGGGGTTCTTTTTTAAGCTGCATTAGGTGCTAATATGTGCCTAATTACATTACATTACATTAATGATTTCTATTCCACCAATACCTTGCAGTTCTAGACATTTCCAGGAAAATTACAAATTAGGGTGCTGTTTACATGGTTGAGACTTTGCTGGGAAATTTACAAGAGGGGATAGTCATAGAGATGTGTTAGAATTTCTTGATAAATTTTTTGAATAACAGTCTCCATCAAGGGCTATATAAATGGGCTTCTTAGCACATGGGAAAGGCCTGTGTTCAAGGGGCCGCTGAAAAGTTCTTAGCCCAACCAACAAAGTTGGGGCAGACTCTATCAAGGGCTATACAGTGATTTTCTACTTCTTTTTTTTTTTTTGTTCTGTTGGATAAATATGGAATGAAAAGAGTGGAAATCACTTTATAGCCCTCGATAGAGACTGTCCAACTTTATTGATTGGGCTGAGAACTTTTCAGTGGCCCCTCATAACATAAAATTATATTTATAACCTGCAATACTGTAAAGTGCAAGGCAGCTTACAATTCAAAGAAGAAAACTACAACAGTGAATAACATGACATCATTCAGGAAGACCATTTCTTAACACTGCATAGGAAAAGGAACCCTTAGGTACTTACTGTATATTTTATTTGGATGCTTGTGTATTAGTTGCTATTTCATTTCTAGTGTTTATCATGTTGAATTGTACTATTCTTAACTGCACTTTCTATTGAAGTTATATTTTATGTTGTTCATTGTTCCTGGCCTTGAGCACATTTTCTGTGGGATGGCAGGTTATAAATCAAGCACAAACTATAGAATACCTTTAAGGGTAAAGTTCAGGTCAGTATCGTAAGGATCAATAAATCTTATTTTGCATCCTTGAACTCTAGAACCTGAGCTAGCCATGACTAGAAAAGGCATCACACATTTTCACAGTTCCCACATCAGGTTGTCACAAGGCAAAAGTAAGTGAATTACTGATGGTTTTCTACAAGAGATTATGCCCCTCTTTATCATGTTACATTTATAGCTAATTATTTTGGGAATAGTCAGTAATGGTTTGGGGGTATAATAATGATGTATATATGTAGTCATCTCGGTACAGTGCCTTTTGATATGACTGAGCATTTTTTTTTCAGGGCTGGCTTTAGGATAATTGGTACTCTGTGTTAAACTGAAATTGGAGCTCCCTTTTCCCCTGTTTCAGTATCCTTCTTTGGTAACTATTCAAGATCCCTCTTTCTCATTCTCATACCCTGAATCTTCCTTCTCTCATGGCCTCTTCAGCACTATTCCCCCTACTGTCCTCTCTGTCCTCTTGCCCACATGTCAAAGGACATGAAGAAAGATGTCTCCTCATGCAGCTCACACATCTTAAAAGCCAGTCCTGTTATTTATTCACATTGAGGATAAAAAAGAGAACTAAGCAAATGAAAGCAGTCATAGTTCCTACAAAAACAATCATTTATTTATTTATTTATTTAGATTTCTATCCCATTCTCCCAGAAGTTCAGAACAGGTTACAAGTAGACATTCACAATCGTTTGAAAACAGACTAGTCATGACAACAAATAGGTTACAGTAGACAATAACAGAGCTTATTCTAGAGACCAGACTGGTCGTAGCGAAGAGTACTAGGAGAAGTATATTGAGGAGGCAGTATATATGTTGGAGTAGTAAACCTTTCAGTGTTTTAGCCCCTGAACTCTGGAACAAATTGCCCTTAGAATTAAGATGATATGGACTAGATTCAATAAAATGTGCTCAAAAAAGCTGGAGAATATTGGTACTCGAGGCTATTCTATAATGGACACTCAGAGAAGCACACTCCTTATAGAATTGCATTGAATGCTGATTTTGACACCCAAATTTAGATACCAGGTCTTGTGCCTGCTGAAACTAGGTGTAATTTCTGGTGCCAAATTTGGGCACACATCCCTAGTATTGTATAATACTGTGCAAAAATTTTAGGAACACCTCTGACCTCCCAAGGCCACATCCTTTTTTAGAGTGGGTGCTCTGGGATTTGAATGCATATTGCTATAGAAGAGCACCCAACAATTTGTGCGCCAAATCCAATTGGCTGCCAATTAGCACCCAATTGTTGGTGTTTGGCTCAGCCAATTTAGTTGGGTGCACATCTTGGATGAGCACCTAAGTATAGAATCCAGGGGTATGATCAATTTATATAGAATCCAAGGGTATGCTACAGTTCAGGAAGGCTCATAAAACCTATTTGTTTTCAGCTGATTAAGCTGGTTTCTAATTGTGAAATTGTTGATATTTTTTCCTTTATGTATTAACTGTATTTCATACAGATTTTATGTATCCATGGTATTCTAACTTTTATTGGGTTTTTTTTTAGCTTTGTGAACCATTTTGAATGATGATTCTCATCAGTAAATAGCATATAAAACTTTTAAATAAATATTATACTTCAAAGAAAAATAGAAAACATTGAGAATTTTAATCGCAGACTCAATGCTAGAATCTTGAACTTCCCCAAAGAACCCGGAATTTCAGCATATGAGATGTTTAAGAGATATTTGGTGGAAGTGTTAAAATATTCATCGGACCATATTCCTCCATTAGATAAAATATATTATCTTCCACAGACCACTAGAGCTCAGGAAACATTGGAGGGAGTTAATCCAGATACACCACAATTGGATGTTAATAACATATCTGCTATTTTAGAAGACTCCATTTAGAAGACTCTTCATTGAGAGTGACACTTCTGATTTAATTTATTTTCCAACAGGACTTGGATTCCTTTATGAAACTTTATTTCCACTTATCAAAATAACTGTTTTATGGTAAAAAGATATGGGTATTCCTGGATGTAACTAAGGCTACCCAGGAAAAAAGGAAACAATTTTTGTCTTTGAGACAGGAGACCAAGGCCCTGGGGGCATCTTTTTTACTAGCTTACCCTTGTAAGTGTTAAGTATATTTTTTTCAGCCAGAGCAGCTAAGATTATTTCTGGAGCTGAAGAAAATTGCTGCTGTTTAGCGGAATTTAATATAAATACAAAATATGTTATAGCCTTTCATTGATTAGTTCTTTTTCCTTTGTGTTTTAACTTCTTAGGGCTCCTTTTATCAAGCGGTTTAATGTGCGCTAAACCGTGGGATGCGCTAGCCGCTACCGCCTCCTCTTGAGCAGGCAGTAGTTTTTGGCTAGCGCGGGGGTTAGCATGTGATGAAATGTCACACGCATTAACCCCGCTAACACGGCTTGATAAAAGGAACCCTAAATGTTACCTGCCTTATACTCCCCTTTGATTTTTTTGTGGTCTAAGGAAGCGAGAATTTTATTTCTACTTTCTTTTATGTTTAAATGATTTTTATTATTCCAGCAGTAAGAAGCAAATACAAACAGTAGTACCATTCAGGAAATAACATTTTCAACAATATAATCAGTTCCCCTCCCATCCCCCCCTCCCCTCCCCAAGAATCCATGGCCAGTCCAACAGCTGAGAGTGGGAATAAAATCTTAAAGATTCAAAAGTCTACTGTGAGCACGCGGTGTGAGGTCCTGCCAGAAGTGCTCCCTAACCTGACAGAATTTGCGACCCGGGCCAAGAGTCAAGTCTCCCATCATGCGTCTCTCCAGTGTTGCGTGCACTATCATTAGGGATCTCCATTGTGCATATGACGGGAGATCATGGGAGAGCCAGTTGGTGAGGATGACTTTTCCCATCAAAAGGGCTCTGGAGATAAATGCTGACATTCCCCTGGGTTTGGGCGAGGCTATATTATAAAATCCAAATAACGCCCTCGGTTGCGGAAGCCATCGTCTTCCCCAAAGCGATGTGGTATATAGGCCAAGATGTCTCCAAAACTGTTGGATTGCGGGGCAGGCCCAAAACATGTGACTCAAAGATGCGTGAGCCTGATTGTATTTCGGGCAAGAATGTGACGCAGTAATCCCCATCCGGGCTGCACGTTCCGGTGGAATGTAAAGTCTAAGAACAATTTTCAATTGCATTTCCCAGTGAGTAATATTGGGTGATACCTTCTGAATGTTCTTCAGGACCCGTTGTAACTGTTGAGCAGTCAACTGTCAATGCAAGTCCTCAGTCCACGCTGTCGCTAATATATCCAGATTCGTACTTGGTTGGCAATCCCGGATCCCCACAATATGAAATCGTAGAGGAATCCTCTGTTGGGTTGAAAGGCTGAAGAGTTCCGAAAGCGCCTCCCTGCAGACTTCAGTAAGGGCAGCCACTGGGAGGGACTGAACATAGTGACGGATCTGGTAATAGGCAAAGAGATCATTAGCCTGTAGGTCAAAAGTCCGTTGCAGCTCGGCAAATGTGACCAGGCTCCCCTCCTCCGAAAACAGGTGAAAAAGATATTGTAGACCTTGTGCTTGCCACCTCTACTTTCTTTTATAATATAAAAATGTGATGTTTAACATTTATTCCTGCTGTATTTCCTTAGCAAGAATGTTAGTTTCTTGTAACGTATTGAAAATTTCAATAAATAAAAAAAACCCAAAACACAAACTTTTAAATAAATAAATAAATATATAGGGGGTTGTACCAGATCCCCAAAGTATGTCCATATTAAGAATGAAGAGAGAAACAGATCACATGGTTCAAAACACACGAGGGAGCATCACATATCTATATAATAAAACCGTAGGCGGCGCATGCGCAGTCTTATCAGCGTGCTTCCATGATCCGTATGTCCGTGGCCGCCAAGACTGCAGCATGCCCCGCGCTTACTACGGCCCCACGCGCAGCTCAGTTCGGCACGGCGGTTTCCCCAGATAGGGGAAGTCGAAAAACTCACTCCCGACGCGCAGCTGAGTTCGGCACGGCGATTTCCCCGGTTTCCCCAGATAGGGGAAGCCGAACTGCTCACTCCCATCTCAGCGGCCTGCACATCGACGATTCAACCCCCTCCCCCCCCCCCCCGGGGCTGCCTAAAGAAACAAAGTTTCACGGTGCTTGACCCGCCAAACAATTCCTGCTGTTGCCGAAATTTGCCCCACCGTTCCTTCCCTTCCTCCATCAGGTCAGTTCAACTCCGCCTATGTTAAAAGGAGCTGCTTTGAAATTGGAGCCCTGCCGCCACCGTAACACGTTCCTCTCTGCCAAGGCAGAGGGGAAAGTGCTACGGCAGTGGCAGGCCTCCGATTTCGACGTGGCTCCTTTTAACATTGGTGGATTCACTGCACCTGATGGAGGGAGGGAAAGAAAGGTGGTTGTGCGGCGCGGGAAGGGGGCGGCAAGGGACTAAGTTGGCCGGTAGTGCTGTTTTTCCATGAAGGAGGAACACGTGAAAAGAAAACAAAATAAAGAAAACGTTGGCCCCCGCCGAAGAAGTGGAATGTGGAGGAGGAGCGCGAGGAGCCGGAGAGCTGTATGTAAGTGTGTGCGCGCGCGTGTGTATAGCCAAGGAGGAAGTGCAGCAGGAGCAAGGAGGTGGGGAGAGTGGATTTCCCCTACTTGGATGTCAGTAAAAGCTTTGGTCCTGTGATCCTCACTCTTTTCCTGGGGCTACTGCTGGACAGAGGGGGAGCAGGACATAAAGGAGAAGAGCTACTGCTGGACAGGGGGAGGAGGGAATGGGAGGGGTGCTGCTGGACAGGGGGAGATAAAAGGAGAAGGGCTACTGCTATATGGGGGGAGCAGGGAAAGGGGGAGAGGTGTTGCTGGACAGGGAGGAGGTAAAAATAAGGGAGAAGGGCTGCTAGCACCCGTTAATGTAACGGGCTAAACAACTAGTAATCTTAATATTCTTTCTGATGAGAAACATCCAAAAGGATCTTGCCACTGAGAAAATTTCCAGTTGTCTTACTTGTGAAATAAATATCAACCAAAATTTGCACCTGCACATCAGCAGGGACTAACGTAAGCTATATTTATGCTTCAAGCAATGAGCTATCTGGTGTACATTTATAGATTACAAAAGCTTGTCATGCAGTTTGAGAGACTTGATAAGCAGTGTGATATTTAATAACTTCAATGTGGAGACATCACAGCTAATAATGGTTTCTAGCTAATCAGTCAGCCTCTTCCAGTTTTCACAGATCTGCTGGGTGCCAGATTTAATTAGTGACCTCCTGCAAATTTCACAAAGTCATAAGAGGAACAAAGGCAAAAACATGCCCAAAAGTGAAAAATGTGACTATGTAATTAACAACACAAAGAAACTGTGGGGAAAAAAAAAACTACTGCAAAATTTCAATGATAGTTATGAAGTAGTGAGATAAAGTAACACATGTACTTATCTATTTATTTATTTCTTGGTCAAAGAATCCATGTACAAATTTGCTAGTTTCTCTTACATACCTCCCTAGAACTTTTATCTATATCAGTCATCCTAAATTATTTTCCCTCAACCCCTGTGCTAACCCTTCAGGTTCTACTGACATCCATTCATCAGCTGTGTGGCCATGAAAGCTGAATAAGTAGCTCTTTCCAGAAGGGCCATTTTTTTGAAGGGTGTACTATGATTGGAAAAACAGCATTGTTTGCCTGTAAAATGCACCATGATTTAATCTCTGGACTTGGTGTAAATCATAAGACACATCTGCAGCTTTCCTTGCCAACAGCAAAATGTAGAATATCCCAGGCTAGACACTACAAATTGCTTTTATCTGTAGACTTCTTCTCCACTTCCAATTCCAGACTTCGTTCCTTTTATGTTGCTACCCCATACGCCTGGAATAAACTACTTGAGTCCATCTGCCACATCTCATCCTTTTCCTTGTTTAAAAGTAGGCTGAAAACCCACCTTTTTGAGACAGCCTTCAAATCATAACCCTACTCCCCTCTACCCTCTGCTTACCACCCTATCCAGCTAACCCTATCCTGGCATCCTGTTTCTAGCTTGATTGTTTAGATTGTAAGCTAATTCGAGCAGGGACTGTCTCCTTTGTGACTCTGTACTAAGCTGCATATGTCTGGTAGCAGTCTAGAAATAATTAATAGTAGTATTACAACCAGAGGTGCTGTCCAAGAGGAAATCTTATCATACAGTAGAAATTCACTTCTTAGCCACAAATTTAAGGGGAAAAAAGAACCCTGATGCTTTATCAACTGAAAAAGGTTTCATTCTTGTACAATGCAGAGAGAGGTTTCTAGAGAAATAAAGTGTGTGACTCAGATATTCTGTTAGAATGAATTTTCTGTGTAGCATTCTGTAGTAATTTGGCTTGTTCAGTTTTCCCGAAAGTGGAAGAAATATTAGTGACTCTGTACAGTGCAGCATAAGTCTGGTAGCACTATCAAAAAAATTAGGGTTTTGTTGATTTGTTTGTTTTGTATCTGTGATGTATAAAATGACAGTTGTACAGAATATTATTTCTTTTTATACTTTAATTAAATGATTTAAATATAAATGTATATTTCTTAGGGAGAGGAGGAGATGGGCCATTTGGCCTTTATCTGCCATCATGTTTCTATAACCATAAAGCTTTATGACCTCACAATGCAAGTGTTAAGAGCTATGGAGAGGCATAATCAAAACAAACGTCTATTTCTGGTTTGGGTCTAGGGCGCTAGTCGCCCAAAGTCGGCACCATCCAAAGTCCATTCTCAAAAAATAACATCCAAAATGTTTTTTTCCTAAAAATCATCTACTCTTACGTCTAGCCATTTAATTGTGCAGACCGCTAATACGTCTATATTTATACTACATTCTCATCCAAAAAATTGTCCAAGTGTCAAATGCCTAGAACAAGACCTTTTGGACATGGGAGGGGCCAGCAAAGTGATGGAATGGCCACTCAGACATGGCAACAGAGTAGTGGGGCACCTTACAGAGCACTGCTGTGAACTTCACAAAAAGGGTGGCACATAAAACATCTCACCACAACTCCCTTGCAGGTCATGATGAGCCCCCCCAAAACCTACTATACCTACCTGTCTACAACTCCAATAGGCCTTATGGCTGCAGGTGCCACCTATATGGCAGTAGAGTAATGTTTGGGTTTTTTTATGGTGGACTCATATTTTTTTACCATGAATGTAGTGGTTGGAGTGGCTTATGGGCCTGGGTCTTCCTTTCTATGGTTCACTAGCCCACCCCCCAGACTGCTTAAGCCACCTCTGTGCAGCTCTACTAGGTTTTCCTATGCCAGGTGCTGATGTTCTGGAGGCAGGTATGTATGTTTTTATTCTAATTTTTATGACAGTGTGAGGTAGGGGGGGGGAGTCAGTGATCACTGGGAGAGTGTGTGTGTGGTATGTACTGTGTGTCTGTAGTGGTTATCTGGTCACTTTGGATACCTTCTGGGCACTTAGACTTGTTTTTAGATCGCCTAAGTACTAACATATAAGTCTCTTCAAACTTTCGATTATCCCTGCAGTACGACTAAGTCTAGGTTGGCCCACATCCTGCCCTAACCACTTCTTCAGAAACGCCCTTTTCAGCTCTGGCTGCACAGCAGTATTCAGAGGCCTAAAAAATAAAAATAAAAATCTGGATACGTCTAAAAGCCCGTTTCGATTATTGGCACTTGGACGACCTGTCTTTAAGGTCATCCAAGTGTTGATTTGGGCAGGTTTTCGATTATGAGCCCCTTATCTTATAATAATAATAATGCTCTATGACCTCACATTGCAGGTGTAAAGAGCCTTATCCTATAGAGTTATTACGCTGCTCAATAGGGAGAGAAGGAAGAGGATGCTGCAGATGGGCAGACTGGATGGGCCATTTTGCCTTTATCTGCCATCATGTTTCTCTGTTTAGCACTTGAGTAATTCTCTCCTTTTATCTCTCATTATGTCCTATCTTAGCATATATGTATTTGCCCTAATTGTCTTAGAAATGAATATTATCTACTGTGAATGTCATGTAACTTAGGCTAACTTTTGTACCTCCCTTTTCAATACTCCCCTTGCTTTTTCATATCATTTGTAAACAGCTGGTTTAATCTCTGAAGCAGTTGCTCATTAGCAGGCACCAGGATCCCTAACACTACTCTCCCTCTGGTAGTGGAGGAATTTGGGGTTTCCTTACAGGTTTTGGAAGTAGGATTTTAGAAAAATTGGCTTATCGCTTACTCTCTACTTTCAGAGCCCACGAAAGAGAGCACCAATGCTCACCCTTTCCTTTTCATTGGGCCTGTAGGGAAAGTATCCATTAATCTGGTCTTGGAGCTCCAGATTCTCTCCTCTTCCTTATCCTCCTTAATTTAAGGAATTCCCAGTAAAGAACAGATAGCGTAGGCCAGGGATTCTCCGAGTCCAAATACTCTTCTTGACTCATTTCCTCCCCTATTCCCCAGGATCCAATTTTTACTCCTTTCCCCGACCTCTCAGTTGTTTCTTTTCACCAGTGCTCACCATCTTTCTCCCCAAGGGTGACCTAATTCCCCCTTCCTTCCTCTGGTGTAGTTAAATCCGTCATCCACCTGCTGATCTCTCTCTTCTGCATGGCTGACTCAGAGATCAACACTCCTGTGGGATAGCAAATCTCACACAGAAAAAGTTCAGATTTCAACATATCTTAGTAGCCCTAAAAAATAATATTAAAAGCACTCAGGAAAGAAGGCTTGATAACTGTAATATTCAAATCTATTAGACTAAAAAAAATAATGGGTCAACCCAAGAGAGACTGAATTTATGATTCTGCATAATAGCCTTAACACCATTGTCTCTGAGTCTCGATGAGGTGGTCCCTTGGTACCCTGGTTGTTCACATTATTTAAGACTATTCCAGCAATGATGCTTCTGCCAATTAATCATTTTCCACTCTCCACTGTACATAAACATAATATATGGGAGCTTGCTAGATAAAGTATAAAAAAAGTAGTCGGTGCTGATTTTCTGCTGTGACACCAATGTGGAACTCTTTTGAGCTGTAGCAAATTGCTTTCTTTTCCTCTTTGCCACTCTAGTGGAAAACAGAGTCTTCCACTTGCTCTGTCCTGTTACATGAGTGATGCTATTCTGAGAAGTGAGAAAAGGAAAAATGGAAGCGTCAGGGTCTGTGAGTGCATACTGGCCAAATTGTATGTTTCCTGAATGCCTCTACCATTCTGACTTCACACCTTCTCCTGCCTCAAGAGCTACAAAATGAGGGGAAAGAAGATGCAGAGGCAAGTAGAGTCCCTACGGTGCAATGATTTTATATCTGGTGACACCATTGTTTTGAAAGCTTAGTTCTTTCAGCATTGCTTTCATATCCTCTGAACAGAACTTTGTGGTCTTGAGAACTCATGTGGTACAGCATCTTTAATTTGTTGGTTCAATGAAAGAAACCACAACTAACAAAAGCTACAGTTTCTCTGGGGCCATTAAGGCCACCAGATTAGTTCCTGTACTGTGTTCTACTTTATAAATTGTGTTACTATGTACATCAGTGAAAAATGCTGATAATATTAGTTATAAAAGCTTCATGAACAAGGCAGTCAACTATTCCAAGTATTAGTGCTTACATTTAAAACAGCAGCTCGTCTTAGTTTTCACAAGGACAACTGCAACGATTATTTTTAAGAACTCTATGAATTATTCTTGGTTCTGGCTGAAAAGGTCTGTTCCAACCACTGTCTCTGCTGTCTGGTTCCTATCCCTATGGAGACTTTTTAAAGTTAAAAATTCAGAGCAGTGACTATACTGAGGTTTGCGTAGACTCAAAGTGGTAATTTTTTTCTGTGTAGTGGTAATGGTCCAGATGCCAGAATGCTTAAAGACCATAAAGGGACCACAAATGTATTATTAGTATAAGATTGAAGGAAATTTCCAGTGAGACATATGCTGAAATATATGTTGTCATGATGGTTAAAAAATACTTTTTCTTGGCAGAAATATATTCACGTCACTGAAATTGTTAGCTGGCTGGTGGTAGGTGTAATTATATTGGTTATTATGATGTCGTATAACTCAGTTAATGCATTTCACCTTTATTACTTTACAAGTATGGTAGTGCAGAGTCCTAGCATTTCCTCTGTGGAGATTAGTGTTGATTTTTCATTACAAAATCTTCACAGATTTGAGGTTGACCTAGTTTCCAGTGTTGTGCCGCCTAAAATAATATATCGACCCTTAATTATCAAGGATGGTAAGCATCACCTAAGCAATGTGCTATGCCCTACTGAAGAAAAGGATGGCTCTAGATTTGCTGTACAGCAGTGGTTTTCAACCCAGTCCCATCCAATCAGTCTTGGATTTTAGAATATCTGCGTCAAATATACAGATATGGTCTTGCAATTGACAGCACACAAAAATTTATCTCTTGTATAATTATTGACCCTGATTCTATAAATGGCACCTACCAGTAGGTGCCTAACTTATTTTTTTTATTGGTTAATTGGTGCTGATAATTGAAAGCACTATTAAAAAGAGATTAAAAAACAATTTGCCAGTAGGCACCTACAACTTGAATGTGTCTACCAGTACCTACCCCAAAAGTAGGCATGATTAAGGGCAGAGTTTGGGCATGATATTTTAGGTCAAGAAAACTCTGGCCTAATATACCAGCACCTAAGTTTTTGCAGGCCAGATGAACTAACAAATTGATTCTGGAAGAGTTCAAACCGACTATGTCACTAGAAGCCCAAATGATGAAGTTACAAGTGTCTTATTTTGGTCATACTGTCAGAAGAGAAAGATTATTGGAGAAGGACATTATGTTTGGAAAGATCGGAGGAACCAGGCAAAGAGGGTGACCTGCAATCAGATGGCTGGACAAGTAGAAAACAACCATGGGCCATTGGCCAATCAGGGACTTCCTTAGGCTCCTCCCGAAGGAAATCCCTGATTTGCTCAGGCACCTCAGGCCTCTTCTGTCACTACTGTCAGGGCTCTGCACCGACTCAATCGCTCACTTGATAGTGAATCAATCACTGTTTAAAAATTGGCCAAAGAATCGGCCAACAGCGATTGAGTCGCTATCTTTAGTGAATCTGGGCCCAAGTCTGTAGTGTCTGGATTCAGAAGGACTTGAAGTTGTAGCGGCAGTCACATTAGGATGCTCTTCCATGATCATCAGAAAATAAAATGATCTTTTGTCAAGAGTTAAAAACATGTGATGATATGATTGGTAGCAGAATGGTGGCTCAAGGAAATTGGAGAACTTTCTGAAGTGCACCAGTTTTTAAGTTATTCCCATTATGATGGCATTTATTTACCTTCTTTGATTGGTTAAGCAAAAGATGATTCCATAGATTCCACATTGCATGTCTTATGAAAATAATTTGGCTTCTTTTCCTATGTTTCCAATTTATTGGCTTCTACCAATAATGAAAATCACACCTTTCCATATGATAGGGGCTCGTTTACTAAGCTGCACTATAAAGTGGCTGTGGTATTATTTGTACATGAGTTTCCCATGCACTAAGGCCACTTTTAGCGTGGCTGTAAAATGAACATGTGCTAATTTCCAAATTATTGTGTGAGTCCTTACCAGGTGGTAAGAGAAATAGGACTTAATATATCAACTTTCTGCGGTTACAATCAAAGAGGTTTACATATTATATATGAGGGGGTGCTGAAAACCAACTAACCAACCAATCTGTGTTTTGACATTGCTTCCGATCATTGATTGAACCATATCTACTTCATTCTCGTCTTGGCTGGGCTGAGAACTTTTCAGCACCCCCTTGTACAAGTACATATTTTGTACCAGGGACAATGAAGAAAGGGGTAAGTGACTTGCCCAGATTCACAAGAAGCTGTAGTGGGAATCGGACTCAGTTCCACAGGTTCTCAGGCCACTGCACTAACTACTAGGCTATGGGGCTCATAAAACTTTAAAATGTCCAAAAACCAGCCTAAGTTGGCACGTGGATGTCCTACTAGCAGGGACATCCAAATGCTGATAATCAAAACTAACTTTCTGGACATGCAGCAACGTCTCTAAACTGCTGTGCATCCAGAGAGCAAAGGGGTGTGTTGGGAGGTGTGTTATGGGTAGGAATCGAGTGGGCTTCAACCTGGACATACCCGAGCCATAATCAAAGCTTTCCTAGAGGGAACTTAAACGTCAGCAGTTGGACCTGTTTGAGTTGCACCTAAGTTCCACAAAGGTGCCCAAACTGACAAGGATTTAAGGCATGACACCCCCCCTTATGATCCTAGTAGTCATGACCCTCTCAGACCACCCAAAGAGCAACCCCCCCCTAAAAACCTGTAGGCTTCCCATCAGCTGATTGTGGCAGAAGGAATCTTCATTAGCTGAGTCGGTTTTGGGGATTCCTGGCGGCTCAGCTGATGGGGATTCCCCCTGCTAGGATCAGAGCAATGGAGCTCTACACTCCTCCCCCAACATCCCGCTGACATCCCCAACATCCTCCTGACATCTCCGATATCCCACTGACATCCCGGACCTCCCCTGACATGCCCTGATATTTCTGCCCCCAACGTTTCCCCCACATTCTTGGACCCCCCCCCCCCCGGTACCTTCAGAAGAGCAAACAGCAGGAGGGAAGCTCACTCCCTCCTGCCTATAGGGCCGTGTGCTGCAAATGAAAGAGTTTTCCCCTCCCAATGCATCTTGGGATGAAGCAGGAGGTGCCAAAGGCCCTGATTGGCTCAAAATGGCAAAAATGAGAGTCCTTAATTTGTCCCTTCTTGGGTTTATTATTGTTTTTATCCCTAATTAGTTGCACAGTATATCAATACTACAATGTATGTTTTATCTGTTTAAAACAAGAAGTTATATTTAATATAATATATGTATTTCCAAGTGCTTTTGTATAAATTTGTGCAAATTCAGTTGAAGAACACAATATACATTAGGACAAAGGGGCCCTTTTAGCGAGCAACAGTAAGCATTAATGCATGCTTACCACTGCTTAAAAATGGTGCAAACAAGTCATGCTCAGGAGTCATGTTATAAAAAATACATTTCATTTTTTAGCACAGGGAGCATGTTTGGGGTGGAGAATAGGCATGCCCCACACTTTTTGGTTAGCATGTGCATATTGGCACATACTAACCGATTACATAATACAAGATAAGCATAAGAGGCCTTACCTTCTACAAAATAGGTGATGGTTAAGGCTTATATGCTAATGGTCAAGTGCTAATTCTCAAATTAGCACGTGGCCATTAATAGGGAAAGCCAAATTGTGGCCATTTTAGAGCCACACTTAAAGGACTTCAGAAAGAGAAGAAGATCTATGTTGATAATATTATATGTTCTGAATCTGATAGAGAATAATCAAGATATTTTTTTTTTTGTTAGGAATAAAGATGTTTTCTTTTAAAAGCCAAAGAATTAGGGTATTTCCTGATGCTTGTAAACATTTTCTGGGTTCTGGGCCAATCAGTTAATCAAGTCAGGACAGAAAGTTTTTTTGGGTTGTTTTTTTTATGTTTCTTTCCAAGTGTATTAAGTTTCCAAAAGTACAGTTCATATACTTTGAATATTTTCAGTTAGAGTATTCTAAAAAAAAAAAAATAAATAAAAAATCATGTGCCTGTACCTGCTGTTTAAGCTTTTTAAAAATATTTTTGATTTGCAAGAGGAGATTTACTTTAGCTTATATGAAGTAATGTGATGGAGTTGATATTCAGCTGGTGGCGTTCAGCGTTTTGCAGACCGCTGCCGGCGTTATACCTAGAAATTCAATGCTGGGCCATGTCTGGGCTCCAGTATCGAATTTCTGGTTTTACAGAGCTGGCAAAACCATAGACAGCTATGGGCTATATTTACTAAGCAAACCGATCGTTTACCGATCATTTTGCAACCACTTAACTATCAAATTTCCCTCTGGCCTGATTCACTTACCTTTCTTTCGATCTGCTTGGAATCCTTGCATGCAAATGAGGTGAAACGCATGCAAATTCGACAGCGATCTGATTCACTATACCAAATTTCTGATCCGACTGGGCTGGCCAATCACCTGAAGAAGCGATTGCTGGGGACCAGTCGAAAACGTCTTTCCGTCTGGAAGCCCTGCAATCTCTCCTGCCTGCTCGCCCCGAATGCTGCCCTGCTATTTCTGCTGCTCACCCTCATGCTGCCCTGCTCTGCCTCGATCTTCCCCTGCCGTATTGCCGTTCTCCTGCTCTTCCCCGCCCAGCGAGCCCGTGGTTTTAACCCGCGGGTTTAAAGCGGGTTAAAACCACGGGCTCCATTTATCTTTTTGTGAGGGCGGCAGCTGGCAAGAGCGGGACCAGCTTTTTGGAGCTACGTGGGTTGGGGTCAGTGGAGGTGACGGCGTTTCCCCGAAGTCAAAAGTAAAAAAAAAAAAAAAAAGATCGCTACTCCTATGGTCTGCGCATGCACAAGCCGTGAAGGCAGATGGGGGCGTTCCTCCGATCGCCCTCATCTGAATGTTTAAGTTTAATGAATCAGTTGGACCTGCCAGGATCGTGACCTGATTGGGCCGATCAGGCAGGTTAGTGAATCCAGCCCTAAGTGCAATATTTAACACTTAACTCAATTTCCACTGTAATAATGTGGGTCTTGTCAGTGATCAGCCACAAAAACAACATAATTTCTTTGCTATTAAAAAAAAAAAGGTTTCCTTACAAATAACTTTCCCAGATCTGAAACCATTGCAACATCTACAATATTTACTACTACTCGGTGGTGTGGCGAGGGTGAGTGGCGCGCCTCCCCCACCCTCTTCTTCACCCCACCCCTCACTCCTTTCCAACTACCCCCTGCTGTGCACGTTTTCCCTTCCCCCGTACCTCTTTCATTTTCCTGGCACGAGCAGCATCATGAACTTGCTGCCCGCATCGCGCTTGCTCTCCCTCTGACATCATTTCCTATGTGCGGGACCCGTTAAGTGGCATCAGAGAGAACCAACATGGATGTAAGCAGCAAGTTCGTGATGCTGCTCGAGCCGGGAAAATTAAAGAGGTATGAGGGGTGGGAAGGGAAGGGATGCGAGTGTGCGGCGGGAGGGGGGGGAGGTGTGGAAGGAGCAGGGTAGCGGAGAAGAGGACAGGTGCCGGTGTCTGGGGTGTTCTACCTCCCCCTCCTGACTACACCACTGCTACTACTGCTACCGTGTTTCCCCAAGAATAAGACGCTGTCATATTAATTTTGGGACCAAAAAATGCACCAGGTCTTATTTTCGTGGAAACACAGTAGACACATTGCACTAGAATCTCCTTTGGCAAACAGAGGAAACCAGAACGAGGCCTGAACTACAAGAGGATAAAGAAGGAAATTCTAGAACAGAAATGAGTAAGAAGAGGTTAACGAAAGAAGGGGAGGCATATCAACAGTTGCCTGTAAAGAGATCATCCCTAAATGGAGCTGCTCCCCTGCCAAGTTCTTCGAAGGCTGTATGCCTTTGGACAATCCATGACAGCATAAAGACTGGTTGCAATCTGGAGCTCTAGAAATGGATTCCTTTGATGGAAGTAACATAGTAGATGACGGCAGATAAAGACCCGAATGGTCCATCCAGTCTGCCCAACCTGATTCAATTTAAATTTTTTTTTTTTTCTTCTTAGCTATTTCTGGGCGAGAATCCAAAGCTTTTCCCGGTACTGTGCTTGGGTTCCAACTGCCGAAATCTCTGTTAAGACTTACTCCAGCCCATCTACACCCTCCCAGCCATTGAAGCCCTTCCCTGCCCATCCTCCTCCAAACGGCCATGCACAGACACAGACTGTACAAGTCTGCCCAGTAACTGGCCTAGTTCAATCTTTAATATTATTTTCTGATTCTAAATCTTCTGTGTTCATCCCACGCTTCTTTGAACTCAGTCACAGTTTTACTCTCCACCACCTCTCTCGGGAGCGCATTCCAGGCATCCACCACCCTCTCCGTAAAGTAGAATTTCCTAACATTGCCCCTGAATCTACCACCCCTCAACCTCAAATTATGTCCTCTGGTTTTACCATTTTCCTTTCTCTGGAAAAGATTTTGTTCTACGTTAATACCCTTTAAGTATTTGAACGTCTGAATCATATCTCCCCTGTCTCTCCTTTCCTCTAGGGTATACATAGTCAGGGCTTCCAGTCTCTCCTCATACGTCTTCTGGCGCAAGCCTCCTATCATTTTCGTCGCCCTCCTCTGGACCGCCTCAAGTCTTCTTACGTCTTTCGCCAGATACGGTCTCCAAAACTGAACACAATACTCCAAGTGGGGCCTCACCAATGACCTGTACAGGGGCATCAACACCTTCTTCCTTCTACTGACTACGCCTCTCTTTATACAGCCCAGAATCCTTCTGGCAGCAGCCACTGCCTTGTCACACTGTTTTTTCGCCTTTAGATCTTTGGACACTATCACCCCAAGGTCCCTCTCCCCGTCCGTGCATATCAGCTTCTCTCCTCCCAGCATATTCGGTTCCTTCCTATTATTAATCCCCAAATGCATTACTCTGCATTTCTTTGCATTGAATTTTAGTTGCCAGGCATTAGACCATTCCTCTAACTTTTGCAGATCCTTTTTCATATTTTCCACTCCCTCTACGGTGTCTACTCTGTTACAAATCTTGGTATCATCTGCAAAAAGGCACACTTTTCCTTCTAACCCTTCAGCAATGTCACTTACATACATATTGAACAGGATTGGCCCCAGCACCGAACCCTGAGGGACTCCACTAGTCACCTTTCCTTCCTTCGAGCGACTTCCATTAACCACCACCCTCTGGCGTCTGTCCGACAGCCAGTTTCTGACCCAGTTCACCACTTCATAACTGCTTATTGCAGCTTTTCAAACTCTTGGGGGGGGGGGGGGGAAGCTATTTTTACCTAAATTTGCAGCACTGAATACCAACAGTGAAGTATCTATACAAACAACATCAATGTTGAAACACTGAATTCCTTAAGCGCCATTTTAAATCAAATGGTGACCTCTCGCAGCAGTGCTTCTTTTCATTAGCTAAAGCTCTAGTACGGGGCTCGAGAAATCCCCAGGCACCCGGCAATTCTTGCTCTCAAATGTTTTTGTTCTTGTTGAGTTGATGTTGACAAAATACAAATGCTTCTTCTTGCTCACAGTAATACCACGCGAAGTAGGAAGCTCGCGAAGTCTGGCAGTTTCAAGGCTCGCGGTACTTTAAAATGCCAGACCGTTCCAAACTTCTTAAATTTCAAGCTTTTAGCTAGCAAATCACAGAAGGGAACCTTGACACGTGTTGTTTTTTTCCTTCAGACAGCAAGGTAAGAGGACTAGATGGACTGATGGAGAAACCCATCAGGCGTGCCACAGGGGTCCCCACTATCCCCACTACTCTTCAACGTCTATATAGCTTCACTAGGTACGCAGCTAACCCAGCGAGGCATAAAAGTATTCAGCTATGCAGACGACTTCACAATCATAATCCCGTTCACTGCATCTCCCTCCGAAATCACCCCCACAGCAACTGAAGCGCTAAACACGATGGAACAATGGACCACAGATTTCAAACTAAAACTCAATTCAGATAAAACTAAATTCTTCATAGCCTCGCCTCACGCACATAATACGACAATATCATTACACATTAACAATCTAAACTACCCCATTCAACCAACGATGAAGATTCTAGGAGTAACACTAGACCAAGGACTAACCATGAAAGACCACATAGACTCCCTAATCAAAAGAGGGTTTTTCACTCTCTGGAAACTTAGGTCCATTAAGGCGTATTTCCACACTTCAGCTTTCAGAATTTTAGTACAATCCCTAATATTAAACCACCTGGACTATTGCAACATCACCCATCTGACAATCCCCCAGAAGCAAATGCAAAGACTACAACTAATACAAAATGCAGCAGTCAGGATGATTTTCGGACTGAAGAAGTCCGATCACATAACCCCTTCCTACCGACTCCTACACTGGTTGCCGATGGAGGCACGCACGAAGTTCAAGCTAGGATGTCTCTGCTTCAAAGTATTAAACGGTCTAGCCCCAAAATACATTACAGACCTCTTCTCATTCCCAACCAACAGACATGAAAGAAAAACACACATGAAATTTGTCTCCCCACTGGCTAGAGGGTGCAAATATAAGACACCATCAACAATGGCTATCGTATCAAGCAGCCATATGGGGTAAAGACCTAGAAAAACTAATTGCACACACAAACAACTATGAAGAATTCAGGAAACACCTAAAAACTTACCTATTCTTGAAATACCTAGGTAATGAACTGGAACATCAACCCCCCTCGTAACATCATCACATACCTGTACTCATAAACTGTTAACCTCAACCCCTAATCACTAACCATGAACACTCTATTCAATTTACGGAATATTTCTACTTCTGTGTAAGCAGCTTGGCACTTCCTGGCCTGCAGCACACATACTGTCGTAAACATTATCAATGTTATCAGATGCACACTGCTATACTCTTTAATTCGTTGTATGTACAGTTTCTCTTTATTGTATTTACTGTCTCTCGTTTTGTAAACCGCCTAGAAGTCGCAAGATTGCTGGCGGTATATAAGAATAAAGTTATTATTATTATTAGATAGCCGGCTCTGAGAGACACAGGCTGACTGGAGTATAGCCATGGATAGTTGGAGAATGAGAGAGAGACTGTGAACTTTGGGTTTGGGGGGGGGACTTATTTTCGGGGTAGGTTTTATTTTCGGGAAAACACGGTACTTATCATTTCTATAGAGCTACTAGACATACATATTGCTGTCCATCAAAACAGAGAAGAGACAGTCCCTGCTCAAAAGAGCTTACAATCTAGTCAAGACAGACAAACTGGACAAGAAGGTGCATCTGTACACTGTGCTCAGGTAGGGGAATAACAGAGGGAATATTTAAAGAGCTATGCTATATAAAATTTAATAGAACTATAATCTGTTTATTATAAGCCACAGTATTAAGAGGTCTTGATCATTTTAGAAAGACCCCTGTGGATTATCTGTCACATTATGTATTAGGATTTGGCTATCAGAGCACAGGCATTACGCAACCGTTATATGAATTTTACTACAATTCTATTGCTATTTAAATTAGCACACCTCTGCACATCCTGCCAATGATTTTAATAAAGGTAAAATAAAAGAAGAAAGAGAGGCATCACATTTAAATGATTATGAGCAGCAATAGTTTAATGATAGTGCCATGCAAGACCTTATGGAGGGACTTGGATTAAATTCACGTGTCAAGCCTTCTGTGTCCCACTTTGGCAGGGATTGAGGATGCTGTAGAATCAGTTAGCCCAGCGCCTGGTGGGCAGGCTATCCTGATCATTGTGCAACAGATACACTTAGGACTCAATTCTATAAATGCTGCCCAAATCGGGGTGCTGATAAAAATGAGCACTAAGCACTATTCTATAAATGGAGCTTAGAGTTAGGTAAGCAAACACAAAACAAAGGCGAAAAATCTAAAAGTGCAAGGGGAACACAAGTCTCTGGAGATCCAGTTTATTCAATTAATGAAGAACAAACAACCTTAAAGTCCATTTTAGGTACAAAATGTGTGCCACTGATGTTGGTTGCTCACAAGTTGAGAATTGGACCCTACACAGTCCATGTTTCGGTTAAACTCAGCCTTCTTCAGGAAGCAAACACAAACTGCATGGTACCTAATGGTTTGAATGAAACTTTGAGCAGAGTCCTGTGAACAACGAACCTTGTGATCAAAACGAACCTCACTTCCATAGGACCCCTGAAGAAGGCTGAGTTTAGCTGAAACACGGACCGTATAGGGTTCAGTTCTCAACTTGTGAACAACCAACATCAGTGGCACACATTTTGTACCTAATATGGATTTTAAGGTTGTTTGTACTTTATTAATTGAATAAACTATACGTCCTAGACCTCCAGAGGCTTGGAGGTAGGTACCATTTATCAATTAGGGATTGGCACAAGGATCCGCACCCAATTTGGGGTGACAATTTACACTAACAAACGGTGTAAATTCACATGCCTAACCCCCCCATCCCCCTTTTTATGAAGCTGCATTAGGGTTTTTTATCGCCGGCCATAGCAATAAAAGCTCCGATGCTCATAGGAATTCTATTGGAGCTTTTACCGCCAAAACCTGCATACCCTAACACCTAATACCCTAACACAGCTTCATAAAAGAAGTGTGTGTGTGTGTGCGGGGGGGGGGGGTAAATTAGGTGCTGATCCGAGTCTGGGATAGGAACATACTGTAGTTCTGGGTCTGGGGAGTCCGGGATAGGTGCACGTTGTAACTCTGGGTCTAGGGAAAGTACAAAACATGCGAATAATGCTAAAGGTGTCCAAGTAGCTCAAGCGGGAACATCCCCACTGAGACATAACAAACATACAACATGGAGGGCTATGTACGTAAATGCCCACAGTCTGGGAAACAAGATCCTGGAATTAGAAACAGAAATGAGGAATGCCGACCTGGTGGTGATATCTGAGACCTGGCTCACGGAGTCCCACGGGTGGGACATGGTCATACCGGGTTACAACTTGCTTCGCCGGGACAGGAAGGGCAAAATGGGAGGAGGTGTAGCATTATATACTAAAGATGACATTAATGTCACCAGAATCACAGATGTCCACTACACTGGGGAATCCCTTTTGGTAAATTTGGCCAGAGGGAAGGACAAATACCTGTATCTTGGCGTAATATACAGACCCCCAAGACAACAGGATGACCTAGATATGGAATTAATCGGAGATATAGAGAAAATCACCTTGCGTGGGGACACAGTATTGTTAGGTGACTTCAACATGCCTGATGTGGATTGGGACACGCTTTCCTCTGCTTCCGGCAGCAGCAGGAGGCTATTAAACTCTATGAAGGGAGCAAGACTCAGGCAACTGGTGTTGGAACCAACAAGGGATCAGGCAATACTGGACCTGATACTTACCAATGGAGAAAGTGTCACAGAGGTCTCGGTGGGCGACACATTGGCCTCCAGTGACCACAACATGGTATGGTCCAATCTCAGGAAAGGTTTCACTAAATCTACCACACTGACCAAGGTCCTCAAATTCAAGGACACAAACTTCAAAGAAATGGGAGACTTCGTTCACCAGGCGCTACAAAGCCAAGCAGAAACCGATAACGTGGAAGAAATGTGGTCGACTTTGAAAGCCACCATACAAGAAGCAACAAACCTCTATGTTAAATCAGTAAGTAAACGGCGAAGGAACAATAAGCCTCAGTGGTTCTCTGCGGAGATTTCGGACCTCATCAAGAAGAAGAAAAAATCATTCATCTCTTACAAACAATCAGGGAAACAGGACTCTAGGGAAGTCTATCTGGCCAAGTCAAAAGCCGTCAAAACAGCAGTTAGGGAGGCCAAATTCCGCATGGAGGAGTCTCTAGCGAAGAACATCCAGAAAGGAGATAAATCCTTCTTCAGGTATATCAGTGACAGAAATAAGAACTCAGGCGGGATAGTACGTCTTAGGAAACCAGACGGAGACTATGTAGAAGCGGACTCGGTAAAAGCCCAACTGTTAAATGAATACTTCTGCTCAGTCTTCACCCGCGAGGCGCCAGGCTTGGCCCTCAGCTACAGACAAGGGTTGACGCAGATGACCCGTTTAGTAATTTCGAGTTTACACCCAGCGATGTCTACTGTGAGCTGTCAAAGCTTAAGGTTAACAGGGCAATGGGGCCTGACAACCTACACCCCAGGGTGCTCAGGGAGTTGTGTGATGTCTTGGCGGAACTGCTATCCGCGCTCTTCAATCTCTCCCTTAGTACGGGTAACGTCCCGTTGGACTGGAAGACGGCTAACGTCATTCCACTCCACAAGAAAGGCTCCAAGATGGAGACAGCAAACTACAGACCGGTGAGTCTCACATCAATAGTGTGCAAACTAATGAAAATTCTAATCAAACGCCAATTGGATACGATCCTGAACGAGGAGAATCTACGGGATCCCCGTCAACATGAATTTACTAAGGGGAGATCCTGCCAATCCAACCTGATCATCTTCTTTGACTGGGTGACGAGGAAGCTGGATGTTGGGGAGTCCCTGGACATCGTATACCTGGACTTCAGTAAAGCATTCGATAGCGTACCACACCGCAGGTTGCTAAGCAAGATGAGTTCTATAGGATTGGGCGACACATTGACGAAATGGGCTGGGAACTGGCTTGGAGGTAGGCTTCAGAGTGTAGTGGTGAACGGCACCCCCTCCGAAATGACGGAGGTAATCAGTGGAGTGCTGCAGGGCTCGGTCCTGGGCCCGATCCTATTCAACATCTTTATAAGAGACTTGGCAGAAGGGCTGTGAGGTAAAATAACATTATTCGCCGATGACGCCAAACTAAGCAATGTAGTGGGCAAAAGCACAACAGACATAAATTCAATGTCCGACAATATGATGCACGACCTACTCCTACTGGAGCGCTGGTCTAGGTCCTGGCAACTCAGCTTCAATGCCAAAAAATACAAAGTCATGCACCTGAGCAGCCAAACCCATGCAAGACTTACACCCTTAATGGCGAGATCCTAACAAGAACTGAAGCAGAACGAGACTTAGGGGTGATCGTCAATGAGAACATGAAGACTGCCAATCAAGTGGAGCAAGCTTCATCCAAGGCAAGGCAAATCATAGGTTGCATACGCAGGAGTTTCGTCAGCCGTAAGCCTGAAGTCATTATGCCATTGTATAGATCCATGGTGAGGCCCCACCTGGAATACTGTGTGCAATTCTGGAGGCCGCATTACCGTAAGGATGTGCTGAGACTGGAGTCGGTCCAGAGAATAGCCACCCGGATGGTCTCGGGACTCAAGAATCTCCCGTACGAGGAACGGCTGGATAAGTTGCAGCTGTACTCACTCGAGGAATGTAGAGAGAGGGGTGACATGATCGAGACATTCAAGTATCTCACGGGCTGCATCGAGGTGGAAGAAGATATCTTCTTTTTCAAGGGTCCCGCGGCAACAAGGGGGCATCCATGAAAAATCAGGGGCGGGAAACTGCACGGGGACACCAGGAAATTCTTTTTCACTGAAAGGGTGGTTGATCGCTGGAATAGTCTTCCACTTCAGGTTATTGAGGCCAGCAGCGTGCCTGATTTTAAGGCCAAATGGGATAGACACGTGGGATCTATTCTCAGAGAAAGGTAGGGGAGGGTCATTGGGGTGGGCAGTCTAGATGGGCCGTGGCCCTTATCTGCCGTCTATTTCTATGTTTCTATGATCTCCCTTATTCTGTTACACAAGACTTGGGTGTGATTGTAAAGTGATTGTATCTTATGTTGCACTTATTGAAAATTTTAAAAATGAATAAAGAATTTAAAAAAAAGACTTGCGTGTGATAGTATGTGATGATCTTAAGGTGGCCAAACAGGATGAAAAGGTGATGGCGAAAGCTAGAAGGATGCTTGGGTGTATAGGGAGAGGAATGGCCAATAGGAAAAAGGAAGTACTGATGCTAATATAAAAGACTCTGGTGCGATCTCATTTAGAATAGTGTATAATTTTGGAGACCACATCTTCAAAAGGATATAAACAGGATAGAGTTGGTCCAGAGGAAGGCTACTAAAATGGTCTACGTCAAAGGACGTACAGGGACAGACTTAAAGATCTTCATATGTATGCTTTGGAGGAAAGGTGGAAGAGGGGAGACATGATAGAAATGTTTAAATATTTACTTAGCCCAAATGCGCATGAGATGAATCTCTTCCATTTGAAAGGAAGCTCCGGAATGGGAAAGCATAGGATGAAGTTAAGGGTAATCTAAGGAAATACTTCTTCACAAAAAGGGTGGTAAATGCATGGCATAGTTTCCCAGTAGAGGTGGTGGAGACCACGACTGTGTCTGAGTTCACAAAAGTGTGGGACAGGCATGTGGGATCTGTTAGGGAAAGAAGGAGATAGTGGATGCTGCGGATGAGCCAACTGGATGGGCCATTTGGCCTTTATCTGCCATCTTGTTTCTGTTTCTTCATGTTTCTAATACTGTGCCGAAAATCCATGAATGCCCTTGACCTGCTCATGTCCCTCCCATATAGATTGCAGCACTTAAAGATATGCATGTAAGTTTAAATGAACGCCAGTTAGCACCAATAATTATTAGCATCCAATTATTGGCTCTAATTGTATATTTAGTCAATTAAACGGCATGTTTAAATTGGGTGTGTGCCCAAATTTGCGCACATAATTAAAAAAAATTTTTTTTTCAAATTTGCGCACATAATTTTGAGTGCCATATATAGAATTAGGGTGTTAGTGATCAGATCGAGATCTTGGTGTCCTGATTGTCACTCTAATAACCAGGCTGAGTTGGTGATGTTTGTGTTTACGTCTATTGAAGACAAAAAACTGGAATCAAAGCCGTTAACAATCAAAAATGGAAAAGAGAAAAGGAAACTAACTGATAGGACAGATGAAAAATTAAGCTACAAGGATAGAATATTGAGGAGGAGGACAGAAGTAAGCTGCAAGCCAAACCATCCAACATCAGCTCCACATAACCTAGCCAAATGGTATGCTTGTGTATTGTAATTTGAAACAAAATCCCCAAAAAATGGGGAATGGAGGAAAAATGTCAATCATAAAGAACTCTCTCCGTTGGAATTACACCAAAACAGCTGTGCCAATAAAGTCTTTCAAGCGAAAGAAAAAGCCTCAGATATCTGGAGAGGTGATCCCACACTCTACCACCCATACATCACAGGCAAAAAACGTTCGCTAATAGAAGACTATAAGGAAGAAAAACCAATGAAAATTAAGTGAAAAATGGTAATAGGAAACTAGGTTTCAAGGAAACTAGGTTTCTGAATAATCACTACGAACAACGTGAACACAAGATCAGGAAATGATCGTCAGTCCTGATCTTGTGTTCACGTTGTTTGTAGTAATTATTCAGAAACCTAGTTTCCTATTACCATTTTTTCACTTAATTTTCATTGTTTTTTCATCCTTATAGTCTTCTATTAGCGAAAGTGTGGGATCATCTCTCTAGTTATCTGAGGCTTTTTCTTTCGCTTGAAAGACTATTGGCACAGCTGTTTCGGTGTAATTCCAACGGAGAGTGTCCTTTTTGGTTGTAATCTGAAACAGCATAAACATAAAAAGTATATAACAAACCAAATCAACCCAAACAAAACCAAACCAAAAATAAGAACAATGTAAATAAACTATCAGCAGTATGGTACAAGTAATCTGACCTACATTTTTTTTATTTTCACACGTTATGACAAGGTTCATGCAATATCCATGGTTTTTGAAGTGAAACTGGAATTACATGAAGTTTCTATTCAGAATTTCAGGCCTGTGTGCATTCAGTCACTTTACTGTGCGTTACCATGTGTCTAATAAAAGTCACATATATTTCACTTTAATAGCTTATGAATACCAGTTCAGATTAAGGCATTATGATTCAATCAATTCTATTCTGGTTTTCTTTTGTAGGTTGCAAAAGTGGTTGCTCTGAGTCCATATCTCATTGTTATGGGGCAGGATTCTGTTGGGTGAAGACAGACACAGTAAGGGCCAAATTCTATAAATGGCATCCCGATTGTAGGGTGGCATCATACCGCTGTCTAACCAGCTAATCGGGACCCACATTTTAAAAAAAAGAACACCCCAAGGCAGGCCGCCTACACTGTAGGCGTCTGTCAAGTTTAGGGATACATAGGGACGCTTAAGCTTGCCCTTGGCCATGGTTTTGCCCAGAAGTGTCCTTGGGTGAACTTAAGCAGCCCTAGGTGTCTCCCTAGGGCTGCATTAGGCACCTGAAATATAGGACTTTGACATGCTGGCCTACATTTCATTTAGACACGGCCAATAAACTGATTGTGACAAGAAAATCTCCCTGCCACGATCAGCTGAGCAGCCATGGCAGGTAACCCACCCTCTCCCACGAAGTTGGCTGGCAGGAGAGACACCCACTCCCTCCTGCTGCCACCCCCTGAAACATCCCCCCATAGCATCGCCCATCCCGAAGCATTCCTTGGCAGGAGTACCCAATTCCTTCTGCCGCCACCCCTCAAAGTACTCCTCAGCAGGAGGAGTGTCCAATTCCTCCTGCTGCTACCCCCCGATGCATTGCCCCTCCCGAAGCATCCCCCAGTCGCCCCCTTTCCAAGGCCCACCCACCTAGAGACCCCAGCCAGATCCCCCCTAACAGGAAGACGTCCCCCCACTCCCCTCCTGTACCTTTTAAAATGATGGTCCGACTGGAGGGAGGCATACACCCTCCGGCCAGTAGGCCTGCCAATGCAAAATGGTGAGCCTTATCCTTCACGGTGCATCCTGGGATGCACCAGGGAGGAGCCTAAGGCCCTAATTGGCTCAGATGCCTAAGGCACCTGGGCCAACCGGAGTCTTAGGCCTCCTACCCAGTGCATCCTGGGCTGTTGTATTGTGAGTTTCTTTTGTCCTACCTTATTAAAGCTATACTTTTAACTTGCTATTATGTATGTTTTTCCAATTTTCTTCATTTGAATCCACTTCCCATTTGGAAAAACATATTGGAAATATTTGATATTCTATCTACATTCTGTAATTTGTGAAAATCATTTACACTGGACTTCTAAGGTGGTATTTTATACAATATCCACATTACATACAAATTTTTACCCTTTGCAGTCCCTCTTTTTAGTTTCTTTCTAATTTCTTTAATTTTACTTTGAAGTATCTTTTATTAAGGTAACAAGTATAACAGAACATCCAAACCAAAATAGCACAAAAGCTTCTATAAACAACCCCAATAACAGATTCAAGAGTACAATTATCAATAATATCATAAATAAACTCCAGCTCCCCCCTTCCACCCCTCCCCTCACCCACCTCTAAACCTCTGAGGGCCCCTTTTACAAGTCATGGTATGGATGCCACAGTAAATGCATGACCTTGTAAAAGGGGCCCTAAAATATTAAGAACATAAGAATAGCCTTACTGGGTCAGACCAATGGTCCATTAAGCCCAGTAGCCCATTCTCACGGTGGCCAATCCAGGTCACTAGTACCTGGCCAAAACCCAGGAGTAGCAATATTCCATGCTACCAATCTAGGGCAAGCAGTAGCTTCCCTCACGTCTTTCTCAATAACAGACAAAGGACTTTTCCTCCAGGAACTTGTCCAAACCTTTCTTAAAACCAGCTACGCTATCCGCTCTTACCACAAACTCTGGCAATGCATTCCAGAGTTTAACTATTCTCTGAGTCAAAAAAATTTCCTCCTGTTGGTTTTAAAAGTATTTCCCTGTAACTTCATCGAGTGTCCCCCTAGTCTTTGTAATTTGTGATGGAGTGAAAAATCGATCCACTCGTACCCATTCTACTCCACCCAGGATTTTGTAGACTTCAATCTTATCTCCCCTCAGCTGTCTCTTTTCAAAGCTGAAGAGCCATAACCGTTTTAGTCTTTCCTCATAAGAGAGTAGTTCCATCCCCTTTATCATCTTGGTCGTTCTTCTTTGAACCTTTTCTAGCGCCACAATATCTTTCTTGAGAAAAGGAGACCAGAATTGAATGCTATACTCCAGATGAGGTCACACCATGGAGCGATACAGGGGCATTATAACATTCTTAGTCTTGTTACCTATCCCTTTTTTAATAATTCCTAATTTAACAAGGCAGTACAATCTCTTGTATTTTCAAAAGGGAACCAGAATAAAATAAATATGGCTGCAGTAGTTTACCTCAATGCCCCCCTTTCCAGTGTCCGGTCCCTTGTACCAGGTCCTGCATTACGAGGGACTGCTGAAAAGTTCTTAGCCCAGTCAACAAAGTTGGGGCAGTCATCATCAAGGGTTATTCACTTATGCCTGGATTCTCTATATGATGCCAATATCTGTGGCCACCTAAAAAGTGGCCGCCAATCACATGTCAATCATGCGACAGCACCATATAGAGAATTGCGTATCTGGGACAGATAGGCACTGGGAATGCAGGTCAGGGTTTTCTGGGCCTACATTTCCAGTGCTATCTATGCCGTGAATCACACTTGCATAGGCGCTTTATGCCATGTCCGGTGTTAGCCACACCCATTAAGCGCCAAAAAGCATCTATGTAGATGTGATTCCAGCACATTGAACTCAGTTTTGAGCCTTCTCCTAAAAGTAGGCCAATAAGTTTTTGGATCCTTATTTTGATTGAAGTTGGGGGGGGGGGGGGGTTCTGATCTATGAAGCTATCTGAGATCTTTTTCTCCAGTTCAATTTTTGCTGTTTTCGTTGTGTTTGATTGGTCCTGGTAAATGAAAGGGCTGTTTTGGGGGAAGGCTCCTGGGTTCTGGCTATTGTGCTTGTAAAAGTGTGCTTACTTTAGGTAGAATTAAAAAAAACACTTTTGCTCCCTATTAATAAGTAGGTACAGTAATTGAAATCTCCCATTATTACCGTGTTCCTAATGTTGTTTTTCCAATTTCTGTTAGCATTTCACTCTCTATTTCCGCATTGTGACCAAACAGTATATCTTTTTTAAAAAATGTTCTTTCTTTTTGCATATTGTCATTACTTGGGCGCACCAATGTTTGTCATTCAATTTTTAAAAATGAAAAAAATTGTAATTAAAAAAAAAATGTATCTCATTCACATGAATTTTACATTTTCACTAATTATTGTCAAATGATTCAAACTGAAGCATTTAAATTGGATTTGTAAGCCAGAAGATAATGCATTTTTAACTTTGGTCAGAGGAAAGTTCAATTAAATATAAACATTACTGTTAATAAAAATGTACTGCAAGCTTGTTGATTTTGATGCAGTGAGCACAGACGGCAAAATAATTTCCCATACTATAAAGGCCACTGGGTCCATATTATAGGTTGCTCTGTGCCAACAGCCTAGCGAGGCCTCATTATACTGTAATCACCTATAACACATTTTTGTATTTCAATACCTAGAGGCAGTCATATTTGATTATAATTGCATATGAGTTCATTGTAGGCTGCATTGAAGGGTCTTTGTGTTTTTAGTAGATTGTGCAGAATGGATCTCTTTGAAGGTCTTTTTGTTTATTTTGAACTACTCCAGCATTTTATTTTTGCTTAAATTATGGTTATTACTAAGGTTACAGTTGCCGCAGTAATGCTTTACAGACAAGTTTCTGCTGTGTGGCAGTGCCAGTGCATCATTTGCCTTCAAGGCTTCCAATGCAGTTATTTGGGAAATGAGGTCTGAACCTTGAACTCACCCTCTGCAACACAGCACGTCCTCATCAGCAGACAAGTTGCCTTTGTCACAAATCATCTCCACTATAAATTCAGTGGGATCAAACTAAAAAAAAAAAAACAACCAGATTTTTTTTTCCATTAGAGTTATTGAGTGTCCAAATCTCACTCATTATTTAATCATTACATTGAAAGGTATACCAAAATGTCATATTTTTATTTATTTTTTTTAAATCAAGAGGATCTTATTAGTTCTGCTTCATTCTGTGAGATACTTTCTGCTTGCATCAAGTCATTTAACAAGGGGTCCCAAGAGTCCCCTCCAGCACATTGCTGTATGCCAATCTCTTTCCTTTCTCTCTTTGATTTTATGTCACTATTACCACATTCTGCTTAATGTCAATCCAATGCTTTCTTCTATTATTAAAAAAAAAAAAAAAAGATGTATTTTTGGCCAGTTGGTTCAATAAACTATGCAGTGCCCCACTGGTTTGCTAATGATAGTTCTGCTGCATATTGGTATGGTTTTGGCAGTACAGTCTTGTACAAAAGGCAGCCATAAAAGATCATTAGGCACTCTAGGTCAGTGCTTTTCAACCTTTTTACACCAATGGACCGGCAGAAATAAAAAAAATTATTCTGTGGACCGGCGGTTGAAGAACACTGGGCTAAGTCGTGGGCCAGACCCCGCCCATCTCTACCCGGTTCATAGACAGTAATGCGGAAGACAAAGGCGCGCGCCGACAACTGAGCGCAAGAAGGAGGCGCGCGCCGAAGAAAGAGAGTGTTTTTAGGGGCTGCGACGGGGGGTTTTGTTGGGGAGCCCCCCCCCCCACTTTACTTAATACAGATCATGGTGGCGTTGTGGGGGGTTTGTAACCCCCCACATTTTAGTGAAAACGTAACTTTTTCCCTAAAAACAGGGAAAAAGTTAAGTTTTCAGTAAAATGTGGGGGGTTACAACCCCCCAAATCCCCTACAACGCCCCCACAACGCAGCGCGATCTGTATAAAGTAAAGTGGGGGGGCTCCCCAACAAAAACCCCCGTCGCAGCCCCTAAAAACAGTCTTTTTCTTTGGCGCGCGCCTCCGCACTGTGCTCAGTTGTTTGCTCGCGCCTTTGTCCTGGCACGCTTTTGACCTGACACCTCTCTACCCAATGTTCACCCCAGACCCTGTCCCCATAATAGTACTAATTGCACCTTGCACGTCCCTTGCCTCATCTGGAAGCCTTCCCTCTGTGGACCGGCACTGCTCCATGGACCGGTGGTTGAAGAACACTGCTCTAGGTGAGCCATCAACCTTGTACCCTCCCCCCTCAAATACCTTTCAGTGTCCTAGCCCTCATCCTCCAAGATTTTAATGATTTAATTCAACCGTTATGATTACCCCAATCATCTCTCCCAGAATGAGACTGTAGAAACACCTAGGGCTCCTTTTAAGAAGCCGCGTTAGCAGTTTAATGCGTGTAATAGCACGCGCTAATCTGCTGGCCGCGCTAGCTGCTACCGCCTCCTCTTGAGCAGGCGGTAGTTTTTTGGCTAGCGCGGGGGTTAGCGCGCGCTAAAAAGGTGCGTGCGATAAAGCTGCTAACGCGGCTTCGTAAAAGGAGCCCCTAATTGGACTCTCGTATTTTAAATATTAAAAGTAGAACTAAAACAAGCTTTATAGCTTTTTACCCTTACCTATTGTTTTTTCCCCTTAACTGTGCTCTTTTTCTCAAAGATTGTAGTTCTTGCCCTTCTTTCCTAACTGTGTGAAGTTAGTATATTTGTTTTGGTATGTGTTTACTAACCTATCCTGTTTTTTTAAATTTTAATTGGTTTTTATGAAACTTTTTTTACTCTGTTCACCAAAGAACCCAAACAGTCCTACTAGGGCCGACCAAATCTGACCCCCAAACCTATCAAACACGATGTTCCTCAAGGCGCCCTTCTATCCCCCCTCCTTTTTAACCTCTACATCAGACCTGTCCTAGATATAGCCCAGAAGTACAACATCAAAATCCACTCTCACGCCGATGACATCCAGCTGCTCCTCCCACTAGGCGAAAACCGATCATCCCAAATTGATAACCTCCAACTCTGCCTCTCTGACATGAAAACCTGGATGTCAAACAACAAACTACAGCTGAACGCCTCCAAAACCGAACTCTTATGGATTAGGAAAAAAAGTACCACATGCACACGCCCAACTCTATCATGGGACTCTACCTCACTAACAGCAGCAGATCAGGTAAGCAACCTAGGAGTAACATTAGATGGCCACCTGTCCCTATCCACCCACATATCTCAAATAGCCTCCACCTCCTTTTACTACCTCTGCCAACTGAGAAGAATCAAACCTTACATCTCCAAACCTGACCTAGCCCAACTCCTCTATGCCTATGTTCTCTCCAGGATGGATTACTATAACTCCCTATTTATTGGAATGGCCAAAAAAGATCTCAAACACCTCCAGCGTGTACAAAAGGCAGCAATCCACCTCCTATACAACCTCAACTACCATGACCCTATCTCCCCAGCCCTCCGCGCAGAGCACTGGCTCCCGATTAACCAATGTTGTGCTTTCAAGGCCCTGGTGATAGCACATAAAAGAGTCTACGCCACCACTCCAGCATACATAGGATCCAAGCTAACCCTATACACCCCCACCCGCCTCTTCCGCTCTGAAACAGAGAAATGCCTATGCATCACCCCAGGAAGGTCTCTCCTGTCAGAAACCGCCTGCAAACGCTCCTACAGCCACTTCATCCCCCAACTCCGCCCATCTGGAAAGCAGTAAAGACCCTCCTCTTCAACTAAAATTCTAACTACAAACTAACCCTTGACCCCCTTATATTCCCCCTCCTTTCTGCATTCTCCTGTACTTAAGTTGCTGTATAGCAGGGGTGTCAAAGTCCCTCCTCGAATGCTGTAATCCAGTCGGGTTTTCAGGATTTCCCCAATGAATATGTATGAGATCTATTAGCATACAATGAAAGCAGTGCATGCATATAGATCTCATGCATATTCATTGGGGAAATCCTGAAAACCCGACTGGATTGCGGCCCTCGAGAAGGGACTTTGACACCCCTGCTGTATAGTCTTTGAACTGTCCAAAATGTACTTAAGTTGCTGTATAGTCTTTGAATTATCCAAATGTGCTTAAGTTGCTGTATAGTCTTGTACTGTCCAAAATGTTTTCCATTGTGAATGTTGGCTTGTAACCCGTTCTGAGCTACTGGGAGGACGGGATAGAAATCGAATTACATAAATAAACTAGAGACATGGAAATACTTATTATACCGGAATGCAACTGGTTTTGGTCTTGAACTATCAATGCAAATTTCAAAACGACATGATCTAATTAAAAGCTTACCAGAGCAGTAACAAGAATATTTATCCCCTTGGTTTAGTCTTTTCCATGCAGTTTGTAAACACAAATATTACCAAGTGAAAGAAAATGATGGTACAACCAAAAACAAAAGAAGGAAACATGATGCCGGAGTTCTTTTATCTACCAAACGTTATCTAAAACCCATAATTTCACCCTATTCTTATATCCTAAAGACCTCCACTTCCCTTTGGTAACTCTTTACCCAACATATATTACCTTAAAAATTCTGTCATCGGTTATTCTATTCCTTCAAATTTTGAATGTAATTTTTGTTTTAGTTTGGATGTAATCCGCCTTAACAAGCAAGGTAATGACGGAATAGAAATCACTAATGTAATGTAATATATATACTATATATATATATATATACTGTATATTATCTCCAAAATCCACATTAACTTGGAAAGTACGGCCCCAACACGGGCCCTGTTTCAACTTAACCATCTTCCTCAGGGGTCCTAAGGTACCAGGTTAAAATAGGTAAATGCGGATAATGATGAAATACACTGCAGGATTTTTTGGAGTACATAAACAGCGTGACAAAGCCAATCTTCCTTTGCTTTTGGTTGCACCACATTGCTGCGGATGATTTAGGTTACCGTTTTGTTTGTAGAAAATTATGGCATACGCGTGAGAAAAAAACGAGTAAACCTGCACCTGAACAGAAAAAGACCAATCTTGTCATGAGGGAAAATAAACGATTTCAGACCTATACTTTTTTTTTTTTGTTGTTGTTGTTGCCTGCTTAATTTCCTTTCAGTTTCCAATCTGTTTCAGTTCAAACCCAAAATGAAATGAGGGCGAGCGAGGCAACCTGTCCCCCTCGTGCGCACAAAAGTTGGCGGCGTGCGAGCTCGCGCGGTCTCTGCGCTCTCTCTCTCTCTCACCGCGGCGGCCGCGAGCCGCAACCACAGCTCGGCCGGCCCTCCATTGGAGAGAGCGCGTGGGGGAAACGGCGCGCGCGGGGGCTGGCTGTAAAGCAGAGCGGGCGGTGGGGGGAGGGGAAGCGCGGCTCGTCTAGTTAGCGCCGCTCGCGGCCGCTGCACCGCCGGCTGCTGTGATAAGACGGCGGAGGTTGCGGGGCGCGTGCCACAGTCCTTCTCTGGGACTTCAGGCAATAGCAGCTGGCAGGCGGAGAAGCTTCCGACCGGCTAAACAAACTTCGGATTTTGTTCTTTTGAACTCTCTCCCCCCCCCCCCCCCCCCCCAGTTGTGTTATTGCTTACTACTGACCACCCTTCCTCGTTTTGTTTTCATCCCCCCAAAGTAAATTCCTCTGAATGCACGCGGAGGGATTCCAGCATGGATCGGAAGGGCTCATGTAATCGCTGGACTTTCCTCCTTTTGGTGGGAATGCTGTGCGCAGACTGTGCCAGGGGGGCAGTGGGGTATTACCCCAGGTTTTCGCCTTTCTTTTTCCTCTGCACCCACCACGGGGAACTGGAAGGTGACGGAGAGCAGGGAGAGGTGCTCATTTCACTTCATATTACAGGAAGCCCGGCATATTACGTGCCGGGACAAGAATATCATGGTAGGTAAAGAAACGCACCTTTTTGGACCCCCTTACATCTCAAAGGATTTTCTGCCTTTTCTGTGCCCCCCCCTAAGGAAAAGAGGTTGTTGTCAGCAGCAAGTGGAATGCTTTATTTTAAAGTATGCCTTGGCATATAGCTTTATTTCTAAAATCTAACTGCTGATATAGCTATTATATTTGGCCATTTGCCACAGCCTGTTGGAAAGTTAGCCTGATCAACTGATTAGTGACTTTTCACATTTTTTTTTAAAATGGCTTTTGTAATAGGTATCTGAACAATCTTACTTCCCTAGAGTCCGGGTGTACTTACTTTGCAACTTCAAATTGTCCTTTCCCAGCCAGGGAACGGCTTTGAAGGTGACATCCTTTCAAAATCCTTTGCTTTATATATTTCAAAATTGTCCTTTTGCCCTAGAAGACATGATCAGTGGAGTCTATGCCCATTGCTAAACCATTTTGACATTCTTTAACAAGTGGTGCGGATTGTAAGAGCAACAGCAAAACCCCTGTGTCATATGTGTGCACCTTTTATTACATGAAGAGAAACCAGCTATTAAAGATGCTTCACTGCCATGGAGATTTAAATATTTAATAAGGTCTCATTTTAATAATTTAATTAACACATCAGTTATACCAATATGGTGTGATCTGAACTGCTAAATCTTAGCGCCTGTATGATTTTGATTAAAAACAGCGGAACACTCCATAGATTTGCAATACTGTATAAATTATAGGATAGACTGATAATTAAAAGTCTCCGTAAATTGAAAATAATATACCAAGGATCAGAACTTCAGAGTATTTTATATTTATTCTTTTCCAGAAATGGTGCCACCGGGATATGTAATTTTTCATAGGGCTTTAAGATGTATCGAAATCTATTTACTGACTGGATTTCAGTCATTCCTTGATAAATATGCCAAAAACTGGCTTTGCAATTAAGTGGTTATTGATATCGTTCTGTGAAATGATTGGTCAATACGATTGCCTCAAGGAGCTACTGAGCTTTGTCACCCTGTATGACATTCTGGGAAGAGGATTTACCAATCTGGTAGAAATGAGAATTAATCCAAATATTTGCAAACTGCCTTAAAACAAAACGGGGATTAATCAAGGCTAAGGTGGCAACATTAAAGAATGAGTTGGAAGCAAACTATTTTTTTTCCATTTAGAAATGATAAAAAGGTAAAAAAGAACATGGTAGAATAGCTATTTGTTTAGCTCAACACTTTATTTCTTTGCTTATCCAACTTCTGTTACCTGCATGATCATATTCACAGATGTCTATTTGTTTAGTTGTGAATTATTTTTCTTCATGTATCTGTTTCATTAGAGTATGTTGGTGAAAGAAAAAGGTGTGCACATGATCCATTTTTATTCCATCAGGAGGGAGTCCATGCAGCCTGTTTCCTTTTTGTCCTGTGCAACATTCCATATGAAATCAAATGTGTTCCCACATCTATGTGAGGGTTTTGGCTATGACTCAGAACTGGAAAGCAGACCTCAAGTGGATTGTATCCAGTTTTGTTTTATTTCACTGTTTATCTTGGACATAGTACACTAGTTTGGTATGATACTGATTGGAACAGCAGTCTTAATTTAAGCTAAAGAATATTTAACTTTTTTTTTTCATATAATGTAGACGCTATGGGTGGAAATTCTATAAACAGTGCCCTAATCGAGGACGCCTGCCTGAATTCTGTACACAATTTAATTGTTTTTAATTGGTTTAATTGACCACACCATTAAAAACAAATTAAAACCCCCCAAAACAATTAATTTAAGTTGCATGCAGAATACCACACAGCACCTAGCAATACCTAAATTGATGCATCTAGCAAGACTAACAATGCCTACCTAAAAAGTGGGTGTGGTTAAGGAGGGGGGGGAGTAGGCATGGTTGACTTAGATGTCGATAGGCATTGTGTTTGGTGCCGGTAAATTAGACTAGGAAAACCCTGGCCTAATATACTGGCACCTACCGCTACAAGGATGCCTAGTGAAGCTTAAGCATGCCTAGGTGCTGCTAAGCTTGATTCTATAAGCGGTACCTACAAGTTGATTGACAACTGTGTTGACCAGCGTCTACAAAATAGGCAAGGTTAGGCACCATTTATAGAATCAGGCTCTATGAGGCAAATTCTATGAGGTGTCTAAAGTTATGCACCTAAATAAATAGGCGCCTAAAGTTAGGTGCCTATCTTAATTAGTAAATTAGCTTCAATTACACTGGTAAAAAAAAAAAAAATTATTTTCTACTGAGAAGTGTTCTTAGTTAATTTAATGACGCTGATTTAGATCTTTAATTGAAATTCAGCTAGCACGTCGGGTTTCTGAGATACACGTTACTGATTTTTTTAGACAGTTTGCCATATCGGCACAATATTGCAAGTGTGAACTGTGTCCCACCAAACTTGTGTTAAGGAGTTTACTTTGAAAACAAACACAAAGACAATAAGGAGACGTTACAGCATATATTTACGCCTCTTTTAACTCGCACAAAAGTGATGTCAGCATGTTCAGAAATGTTTGAGACACTTGCTTTTGCGCTTGTACAGTTGTCTCTTTGCAAGAACCAACAAATAGTTTCCCTGGTATCTGCTTTCCATCACCTTGATGAAATCTTTCCCCATGCTCTTCACTGACATCACCAAGATTGGGTGGGAAGAAGTCGAGGTGAGAATGTAACTGCATTTTAAGTGACATTCTGGCACCCAGTAGCTGATATTCTGTCAGCATGTTCTCCATAAGCTCAGCATAATTCTCTGATCTGTGATTACCAAGAAAATTCTGAACAACCAGCATGAATGCTTCCCATGCTGCTGATTCAACTGGGTTCAGCTTCTGTTTGAACGCCTTATCAAGAATCAGTTCATGGATTTCGGGTCCAACAAAAACACCTTCTTTGATTTTGGCTTCACTTTTCTCGAAACCAAACGTACTTCTTAGGTGCTGATATGCATTGCCTTGACAAAATTTTTCAGCAGTTTTATGTGAAGTGCTGGAAGATAAATTTTCTTATGATGTACTAATAGCAGATGCTTCACATTGTATCTGCCAGGTACAGATTCATCTTGGTTTGGCCATTGTTTCTGCCTGTAGTGGTTGTCATCATCATGACTGTTTCAAAGCCACAAGAAGCAAATGTATTTGGTGTACCCCAGTTGCAAACCCAGAAGGAGTGACGCAACTTTGAGATCACCACAGAGGTTCCACTGGTGATCACATAGCATTTGACTTTTAAAAGTGTCTCCATCGACTCAACTGCATGAGCAACAGGAACAGATGGCTTCTGGTTTCCATTGTGTAAAAGTACCACTTTAAGGCTTGCTTTGCTTGAATCAATGAAGAAGGACACGGTACTACTCGAAAGGGTCCAGAGAAGAGCGACTAAGATGGTTAAGGGGCTGGAGGAGTTGCCGTACAGCGAAAGATTAGAGAAACTGGGCCTCTTCTCTCTCGAACAGAGGAGATTGAGAGGAGACATGATCGAAACATTCAAGGTACTGAAGGGAATAGAATTAGTAGATAAGGACAGGTTGTTCACCCTCTCCAAGGTAGAGAGAACAAGAGGGCACTCTCTAAAGTTGAAAGGGGATAGATTCCGTACAAACATAAGGAAGTTCTTCTTCACCCAGAGAGAGTGGTAGAAAGCTGGAACGCCCTTCCAGAGGCTGTTATAGGGGAAAACACCCTCCAAGGATTCAAGCAAGACAAAGTTAGACAAGTTTCTGTTGAACAAGAACGTGCGCTGGTAGGGCTAGTCTCAGTTAGGGTGCTGATCTTAGACCAGAGGGCCGCCATGTGAGCGGACTGCTGGGCACGATGGACCACTGGTCTGACTCAGCAGTGGCAATTCTTATGTTCTTATGTTAATAGTTTCCCTTCGTCAGAAACATGTTCATATCTCAGTTCACGCACGAGACCATTAATATCAGTACAGAAACAAATGTTTCCTTCCATTTGGTAAAAGGAAGCCAGGATGGTGTGATGATCACGGAAAAAAAAAGATATTTTGGTATCCTGCCTTAAAAGATTCCATTGCGTCAGCCTTGAACCCAACAATTCTGCTTTCTCCTTTGACAGTGACAAGTCTCTAACCAGATCATTAAGATCTTCTTGAGTTAGCAGGTGAGGTTGTTTTTCATCCACTTCAGGTTCATACAACTCCTCCACAGCAGCAGAGGCGCATTCTTCATCTGAACATTCAGCACATCGTGCTGCAGATGTGGAAGGAAGAACTGGAACTGGATTCTTCGAATCATGAGGAACGGGGTGTAATTGCTGACGGGCAATCAGGATATACAATTTTTGATTTATTCCTCTTTGTGAATCCAGCAATTTTTGTCGTGCAAAAATAACTTGGGTACAGCAAAAGGCATCTTCTTCCGTTTCCCATTCAGCCACTGTGATAATCCTGAATGGCAGACAGTGCAGCACACATGTGGTGCCCACGCTTTATCTTGGTCGCCAACTGGACAGATTCTTCCGCTGATCTTGTGCAGTAAATTGTCTGCAGACATAACAGAAATTATCAGGATGGTTCACACAACCTCGTCCGTTCATAATTATATCTTAGACAAAAACAAACAAATATAAAAATTCACAGGTAGAAAAAGCAGCACAATCACTTTTTAGTATAAACTTTCAAATTACTGGTATATGTGATAAACGAGCTGTCCTAAAATGCGATGTTGTGTTACAGAAACAGCAAACTACCGACGCTTCACGGTAACGTTATTGATGAAAATGATATAAACACAAACTTAAAAACAGGATGTGCTAGATGAAAACTGTTTTCAGATTTAGAGTCAGCATGTGGCCCTTGTTATGGTACAGGTGACAGAACTCCAGTAGCAAAATGCTTGTTGACCAGTGGTTTGAGCTTTAACAAGCTCACAATTGAAAAAAAAATAAATAATTAAGTTCAAGTTTCAAGTTTATTAAGTATTTGATTAATCGCTTACTCAAATATCTAAGCGATGAACAAATCATTCAATTTACAGATAATACAGGGGTTATAAAAGACAGATAGACACTGAACAAAACATATTAAATTAACGACTAACAGAATAAACAGAAAAGGAAAACAAAGGGAAAGGCAGGGTAATGAAATACAATAATAATGGTAGAAAGAAGGACGATTATGGTAAAAAAACAGGAGGGAAATAAAAGAAGTAGCCTTATGAAAATAAGCAAAAATAGGCTGGGACTCCTAAATATAATAAGCGTCTTTGAAAAGAAAGCTCTTAAATTTACTTTTAAATTTATCTAAGTTCTTTTCTTCTTTGAGATAAATAGGGAGGGAGTTCCAAGTTTGAGGAGCTGTAACAGAGAAGATAAAGTGCCGCCGTGTATTAATAACTTTAAGTGAGGGCGTAACTAATAGATGTTGGTCAATAGATCTCAGTGATCTGATTGGGGTATAAGGGATCAATAACTTGTAGATGAAAGCTGGGGTTTTATATAACAGGGATTTGAAAGTAAGTAGATTTAGTTTATATTGAATTCGATGCGCTACTGGAAGCCAGTGTGCTTTCTTAAGAAAAGAAGTGACGTGATCAAATTTCCTTGCTTTCATTATGAGTTTAATTGAGGTATTTTGAATGATCTGCAAACGTCTAATTTCTTTTTCTAATTCCCATAAGTAAAGCGTTACAATAATCAATTTTCGAAATAACCAGGGAATGAATTAGTATATTAAGAGACTTTGGGCATATAAATTTGGATAGTGAACGAATTTGGCAAAGTCTGTAAAAGTAAGATTTAACAATATTACTAATATGATTATGGTAAGTCAGTTTTTCATCAAAGACCACCCCTAAGATTTTGATATTACTTATTAGTTGTAAGATGGTACCTTTAATCAAAATTGGAAAAGAAACTTTAGAACTATCTTTCCAAGGGAAAAACATGATGTTTGATTTATTAACATTGAGGGCTAATCTGTTTGTGTCAAGCCATTGATGAATCTCCTCAAGTTTCCTGTTAATTTCTAATGTTTCTGCGGGGTTAATTGGGCAATAGGTGTGTTTCTTCTTAGAAATGATTCTACAAAAGTTAGAAGTCTATCAGATGGAGTCTAGAGGCACCTAATGCCAAAACAGGTGTGTTTAGGGCTGGAGAAATACTTAGGCACCACTAGGCGCAATTCTGTAAAAGACTTAGGCCCTCTTTTGCTAAGGTGCGCTAAACGTTTTAGTGCACGTTTAGCGTGCGCTAAATCAACGTGTGTGCTAACCGCCAATGCGTCCATAGGCTAACATGCACACATTAGTGTTTAGCGCGTGATTAGCACGCTAATTATTGCGCGCTAAAAAGCATAGTGCACCTTAGTAAAAGAGGGGGGTTAGGCACCTATAATGTAGACCTTTAAAACCCTGTCCTATATTACAGGTGCCTAACCCCCTCTTTTACAAAGGTGCGCTAAGCTTTTTAGCGTGCGCTAAATATTAGTGCGCACTAAATGCTAATGCATGCATGTTATCCTATGGACGTGTTAGCGCTTAACTCACGTGATGATTTAGCACACGCTAAATCCACGCTTAGTACGCCTTTAAAAGAGGGCCTAAGTTTTTAAGTTAGGCGCTGCTAGGTGCAAGTCTGTAAATGTGATTGACAAGCCATAGGCACCTACATTACAGGTGCCTATCTTTTTAGATGTCATTAGATGTCTTTTTAGATGTCATCACCCCGTTTTACCATCAACTACATTGGCTGCCATTCAAAACCAGAGTCCTATTCAAGTTCACCTGCTTCTGCTACAAAACAGTATTTGGTTCATCGCCAAGATACATCAATCTTCATTTCAATCTGAATTGCACCAATAAGAAATCACGCAGAATCCAGCTGTTCGCCTTCCCCTCTCTAAAACTATGTCATCTCAAAAGATTCCTAGACAAAACCTTCGCCTTCCAGGCGGCTAAGCTGAACCCATGGCTAGCTCAAATGGTACTCGAGGCTCCCACCTATCTCGGTTTCAGAAAATTACTCAAAACTCACCTATTCCGCGAACAGGACCCTTAATTCCCCCTAGTCCAGCAATAAATCCTCACCCCCCCTCTTACTGCTCTTCTCCTTCCTTCTCGATCTCCCTTTCTCTACCTTACCTTCTATCCTCTCCCTCATTGCTGCTTGCATTTCTGATAAAATGTTGTAAATCTGCGTGTCATCACGGATCTTAATTAACTGATGTAAACCGCCTAGAACTCGCTGGGTATGGCGGTATATAAGAATAAATTATTATTATTATTATTACAGAATTTCCTTCTATGTGTCTACTGTATTCAAAGTAGAGAATTGCACGGGGACAGAAATCCCACCCATCCCCGCCCGTCCCCATAAAAAGCAGCAATTACTTCTGACAGGATCATCAATTCCACAGTTTCTTTTGTGTTTGCGCTGCTGTTTCCTTGTGGAATCTCTTTGGTGGAACCCTTTTTTTGTTTTCTGTTCAGGTCATTAACTTATAAACCCCCTCTTTTACTAAGGCTGACATGTCCATTATATTATATGGACGAACCCTGCTTCTAAAGCCTTCCATCCCCGTGGGAGTCCCGTGGGCCAGAAGGGGGTCCCCGTGTAAGTCCCGTGGGTTGAGGGGGATTCCCGTGGGACCCCCACAGGATTTGCAGGATTCCCGCGATCCCCGTTCCCTTGCAGACCTCTAATTCAAAGTGCATCCTCTATCTTAAAAGTTTTGACCAAATCACAACAAAACCATAAAAGAAACAACCATGGGAAAAGAAACCCAAAGCAATGGATTAATCTTTCCATTTTGTATAACACTAGACATATGTTTGTTTATTGTACATTTGATATCCTGCTCTGAAGCAGCCTGATAGTAAGTTCAGACTGTAGTTCAGCACAAGATATAAAGTTGGGGACCCATGGACGGGCAGCAGGCTCCTCATCATCATCTGACACCGGAACCAGGTCAACGGGCCGTCGCCAATGAAATAGGTTCTTTAAAAAACAGAAACACAGAAACCTGACGGCAGATAAAGGCCAAATGGCTCATCCAGTCTGCCCATCCATAGCATCCTCTTTCTCTTCCTCTCCCAAAAGATCCCATATATTGGATGACAGTTCCATGCATCTACCTCCCTTTCTGTAAAGAATTAAGAGCACAACATAAGAATTGCCATACTGGGACAGACCAAAGTTCCATCAAGCCCAGTATCTTGTTTACAACAGTGGCCAACCCAGGTCCCAAGTACCTAGCTAGATCCCAAGTAATAAAACAGATTTTTTTTTGCTGCTTATCCTAGGAATAAGCAGTGGATTTCCCCAGGCCATCTCAATAATGACCTATGGACTTGTCTTTTAGGAAATTAGCCAAACCTTTTTTTAAACCCTGCTATGCTAACTGATTTCACTACATTCTCCAGCAACAAATTCCAGAGTTTACCCCCACTTATACAAAACCGCTATAGCACAGGTCGGCACACTGAATGCTACACGCTGCTCCTGACGCTCATAGAGTTTCTTTGAGCATCAGGAGCAGCGCGGAGCATTCAGCGCACCAGTCTGCACTAGAAACCGCTATTACGGTTTTGTAAAAGGGGGGGGGGGGTTAATTATATGTTGTATGAAGAAATATTTGCTCTGGTCTGTTTAAAATCTACTACTTAGTAGCTCCATTACTTGCCACCTAGTCCTAGTATTTTTGGAAAGAGTAAACAAACAACTCACATCTACCCTTTCCACTTTATTTTATAGACCTCTGTTTCCACAGTATTTTATAGACCTCTATCATAGCACCCCTGAGCCATCTCTCCTCCAAGCTGAAGGGCCCTAGCCACTTCGGCCTTTCCTCGTAGGGAAGTTGTCTCATCCCTTTTATCATTTTCGTCACATTTCTCTGTCCCTTTTCTAATTCCGCTACATGGTTTTTGAGATATAGTGACCAGAATTGCACATTTGAGGTATTTGAGGTGTGGCTGTACCCTAGAGCGATACAAGGACATTATAACATTTTCATCATTGTTTTCCATTCTTTTCCTGATAATTCCTAGCATTCTATTTGCTTTCTTAGCTGCTGCCATACATTGAGCTGAGGGTTTTAACCTATCCTCAACAATGACACCTAGAACCTTTTCCTGGCCAGTGACTGCTAATATGGAACCCTGCAACACACATAGTTTGGGTTCTTCTTTCCCACATGCATCACTTTGCACTTGCTCACATTAAACGTCATCTGCCATTCTGAAGCCCAGTCTCCCAGTCTTCATAAGGAATATGTTCCATCTCCTTTATCAGTTATGCGGCCCTTTTTCGTACCTTTCAAGTTCCGCCATATCTTTTGTGCGATCCAGTGACCTCTATTCTCTGATATTTGGTAGTGTATAAATATTTTAGGCAAGATAAAATAAAAGTTCTTCACAAGAGAACATTAATTGTCCCCCCTTAGACCATTCACTTATCTGTTTTCAAGACTAATTAAAAAAAAAAAAAAAATCCCGCAGTGGTTGATAATGGAAGTAGAATATGTACTGTTGCAGTATATCCCAGTAGATTCATAGTGCAAGTACCTTTGTCATTCTCAAGAAATTATATTCAAGATATTCACATATATATAAAAGGAATTAGGGGCCAAAACTTAATTAAAAACAACAACAGAGATTTGTATTACACAGAAAGAAATTACCAGATGGCAATTCAGTTCAGTACTAAAAGAATATAAACTGAAGTGCAAAATATGTTTTCCACTTGGCAGATACTCCATATGGTCATGTTTATAGGAAGACATTGATCCTTACATGTTTCTTCCCTGAGAACTACCTTAGAAATTGTAGTAAGAACATTTTAATTTATTCATCGCATAAACAGCTTTGTAAGAGGGAGGATTCCATGATGCTAATTAGCCTGGAAGAGGCAGTGGCAGCCAAAAAAAAAATCACATTTCAGAAAAAGGGAAGAAGCTTGCCGTAGAGGCAAGAACTGATCCTAAATACTTTTTCAAGTACACCGAAAAGAAAAAGTCCACGAGGGAGATTATTGGATGGCTAGATAACTAAGGAATGCTCAGCCTTTATTGGTGAGGAAATTAGGGTCATACTCGCTTCAGAAGCTTTTTCATGGTGTTGATTTGGAGTAAGAGCATATCTCTGTAAGACTAGAAGATGTAATAGATCAGATTGACAGACTGAAGAGTAGCAAATCCCCAGGCCTACATGTTAATGGCAATGAATGACCATTAATGCCGAAAATAGAAAATGGGCTGTTTTACATCAGCGCGTGGGAGGCACTAAGGGCTCCTTTTACTAAGCTGCGTTAGCGTTTTTAGCACGCGCTAAAACGCTGCATGCGCTAAACCTGCGCTACACGGCTAGAACTAATACCAGCTCAATGCTGGTGTTAGCGTCTAACGCGTGGGGAAATTTAGCTCGCGCTATTCCGCGTGTTAATGCCCTAACGCGGCTTAGTAAAAGGAGCCCTAAGGCTTCTTTTTTAGCACTACTTCGTAAAAGGGCCCTTACCTTTCAATAAGCATTTCCACATAGATCTCATTTAAAACAATTGTATTTATTTTAGGTATTTATATACCACTTATCAAAGTTATCTAAGCGGTTTACAATCAAGTGCTCAGGCATTTTTCCCTGTCTGTCCCAGTGGGCTCACAATCTATCTAATGTACCTGGGGCAGTGGAGAACGGAGTGACTTGCCCAGGGTCACAAGGAGCAGTGTGGGATTTGAACCCACAACCTTGCGGTGCTGAGGCTGTTGCTCTATCCATTACACCACTCCTTCCATATATAGGGCTCCTTTTACTAAGGTGTGCTAGGGCTTTAACGCGCGCAAGACCGCGCGGTTCATTGCCGCGCGTGCTAGGCCTTAACGCCAACATTGAGCTGGCGTTAGTTCTAGAAGCGTAGTGTGCGGTGTAGCGCGTGGTAATTTCCTGCGTGCGCTAAAAACGTTAGCGCATCTTAGTAAAAGGAGCCCATAGTCTGCATCCTTGTACTCCGACATTGATAATTGCTATACTTCTTTGGCATTGGTGATACAAGTCTGTTTTTCATTAATACATTGGTTATGTAATTATCAGTTCATAAACAGAGATTGTACTCATTATCAATCATCCCTCTGTGCTGTATCTTCTACGTTTCAGACTTGTTCATGAATAATAAACGATTCCAATCAGCATTATTCAATACATTCCATATTCCATTGAAGCCTGATTTAAAAAATATCTTTTGGAATACCATTGTTCATACATTTTGCTGTTATGGGCTATTACAAATGTTCAATCAGCAGCATGCAGTCCCTACAGCTCAGTGGTCTCAAACTTGCGGCCCGGCAGCCACATGCAGCACCAGGTACTATTTTAAGGCCCTCGGTCTGTTTATCATAGTCACAAAAGTAAAATAAAATAGTTTCTTGATTATATGTCTCTTTAGCTATAAATTACAATATTATTATTAAGATTTAGCCAAAAGGAAAGATTTATAAACTATAAAGAGTTTTACCTCATGCAAAATTGTCATTTCTTTAATAAGACATTAACTGTTTTTTGCTGAGGCACTCCAAGTACCTACAAATCCAAAATGTGACCCTGCAAAGGGTTTGAGTTGAAGACCACTGCTATAGCCCAACAGTCAAAAAAAGCTGAGCTCCAAAATTTAGGCTCCTATGTTAGGTTCCTAACCTCCCTCCCCCCCATTTTTTTTTTTTTTTTTACAAAAGCGTGGAAGAGGTTTTAAGCGCCGGCCAGTGCACTGAATGTTTTGCGTTGCTCCAACGCTCACGGAAACTTTATGACTATTCGAGCAGCGCAGAGAATTCAGCACACTGGCTGACGCTAAACACCTCTTCTGCACTTTTGTAAATTTGTCTCTATACCAGTCAAATTAAAAGCCTTTAGTGTTCAGCTAAAATTTCACCTGAATTTATGGTCTGAAAAGTTATATTTAGACCCGTCTTTCATTTGACTAGCTTTGGGGGCCTACCTCAGGGAATGTTATGTAGAAGGTAATGCGGAACTGTTTTCTTTGCTAACCAAGCACCCAGAAACCAAATTGACTTCTAGGGCTTGAGCCAGACAGGATAACCAAGATGAAAGTTGTGTATAGGCAAGACTCAGTAGGCTTTCTTCAATAATATGCCTATGGCAGTAATCCACAGTATGCAGAATCAATTAGCACTGGATTTAAAATTATAACTGGATATTAAGGACAAGGTTACTGTTTTCATGGATTATTTTATGCTGTTAATTATCCTTTAAGAACTTTTGAATAGATCATCTTTTCTTTTTTTTTTTTAAATCAGCTAGTAAGGTCTTTTCTTATAAGAAGAAAATACTTATGAAGATAATGCTGCATTTGTAAAAGTTAGCTATTAAATATTAAGCTCAACCTGTTGAACTGATATTATCCTCAACCTATTGCATTGATATGAAAGAGGTTAATCAACAGTGTGATTTAGATGAGGAAATAGAATATTTATTTAGGGGGGGGGAATCAATTAGTAGCGTAGCCAGATCTGTTATTTCGGTTGGACCAAAGTTTTTTGGTTCCAGAACTCCCAGGACTTTTTGGCTCCAAGCACTGTTGCAATAGACTCCATACCATAGCACTGAGTTCAGAATTTATATATTACTAGTCTTATAGCCCGTTACATTAACGGGTGCTAGAATATATGTGTGTGTGTCTGTCTTTATTTCTTTCTCTCTCTCTCTCTCTCTCTCTCTCTCTCCTCTCCTTCTGTATTTCTGTCTTTCTTTTTTCCTCGGCTGTCCATCCATTCTCCCTTCCTTTTACCTTCCCTGTGTCCACCACCACCCCTTCACTGCTCCCCTTATCCAGCAGCAGCCCTTCTCCCTTTTTTTAATCTCTCCCCTGTCCAGCAGCACCTCTTTCCTGCTCTTCTGTCCAGCAGTAGGCCTCCCTTCCTTTTTCTTCCCCCCTAGCACCTCTTTCCTGCTCCCCCGTCTAGCAGTAGGCCTCCCTTCCTTTTTCTACCCCCCGTCTCTTCCCCTGTCCAGCAGCACCCTTTACCTCGCGTCTGCCCTCCGCCGACAGCCGCCTCAAGCCGCCGTGGCCTGCAGCCGCTGCGGCAGAGAGCCTCCGCCCTGCCCAAAGCTGACATCCGCCATGGGAGAGAGAGATGCATAGAAGCGCGCATGCGCACTCCTACCTGCGGGGACCTACAGCGCACGGAAAACAGGAGCACGCAGGTAAGAGTGCGCATGCGCGGCTTAGGCTTTTATTATATTAGATTCAAAACATCATTTGGCATAACCTAGAAGACTCTCAAGACTCCTGAAGCAGGCCTGTTTGGCCGAAACATGTACATGTCAAGTCATTGAGTTATTGGATGAATAAAGTCATTTGAACCATTGGATGACTAAAAGGTCATTTTCGCAATAGCTTGTGTTCACCAGTCTTATTAGGACAATTCCACTCCTTATTTTGAATATCTCTGCTAACCAGCCATTTCCTAATTGGCTAGATTAGGGGTGGTCTGGGGTGAAAATTGAGTGGAACCATTACTTTGCTGGTTAGCGGTGAAATTCAATGCACTAACTGGCTAAGTAAGCACAAAGGCTGTCCTAACTTTGTGTGTCTTTTACTAAATTGGTGAATATTAACTGCCGTATGGGTCTTGCTGCAGATAACATGCGCTAATCTTAATGTGCTGAGTTAACTGAGCACTGGTCTGAATATTGGCCAGTGCATGATTAACTTCTAGGTCAGCTCACATGATGGATATTCAGTGACTGGAGCCATGCGTGCCCTGGCATTCAATATCTAAGATTAGTTCAGCCCACGGCTGTGAGTGACTTACCATCATGGGCTGAATATTACCCCTTTAAATTTTTATACAATTACCCATCAGCCATGCCTTCACATGCCTGGGAGAAGGATGCAGGCTTCTTTATAAAGTACACTTTTACAATCAAAATTATACTCTAGGACTTTACACAACAGTTATCGTGTTCCACACATTTGTATTCATAACATTCAGCTTTATTTGATGCCACAGGCCATATGCCATATGTCTGAGGTACACCTGATTCCAAAACACCACATGGTGAATAGAGCATAAAAACATGATTTGACTGGCAAATAATTTTTGTTGCTGGATATATTTACCATTATCTGTGGTTAGTAAACCAAAAGTTTTTAAAAATCTGCTTCTTTTGTTCTGCCTGCCCAGCATGCACATTTTGTCTTTCCCCACAACCCCCCTATTTTTGCTTTAAGTCTATGTGCTGCTCTAATACCCTTTGTACCCAAACTCCTTTCTTTTACGTTCCGTGTTTCTCTTCTTTTTATGGGTTTGCTGTCTTTATTGCGCAGTTTAGCACCTTTTTAAGCAATCACTCTAAAAAAAAATAAATTGATTTATTGCTTTAGTATCTTTACAAAAACCAATTGCGGCGGGTGGGGTAAATTTTCCAAATGTTTGTAGATACCATCAAGCTTTTTTTCTGCGTCAGGGTATGTATTGGATCTTTCCTGAAGTCTTGGAGCATCTTCTGGATTGGCTTTATGCGATTATGTCATATTTTGAGTATCAAAATACCAAGGCTTTATAAGGACAATAGTATTCTATGTGATACATGGAAACATTAAAATTCATTGACATGTAACATCTATACCAATACAACAATCCACGTGACAATCTATATGGTTGAACTCCAAGATTCAAATTGGCGAGTTTAAGATCATCTGGAAGCATTGGATAAAGGCAGGTATACATACTTAGATGTTGTGATATCAAATGGGAGAATGCTTGATTTTTCACAACTGCAACAATCATAGTTTGCCAGGCCTATGCTTCCAAATTTCCTAGGGCATCAGGCCACCAAGTGGTATAAATTAATATCGGAATATTTGAACAAAAAAACCAAAAACTTGTCTGACATTTGGAGCATTGAGATTAAGCAGCAGATTTCTGTTTCTTAATGGCCACGGATTTGGACTTGGAGGATAAGATGTACAGCATCAGCATCTATGAGACAAACATGGTTTTTTTTTGTTACATAGAAGTTTCTGGACCCCTGTTCGTTTTCAGAAATTAGATAGTTCTAAGTCAAATAGATGCTGGCACTCAACTTTTGTAGGTCAATATGGGGACAGATTAATACCATACTGGAGTCATCAATTCCATTGACATATGATGTAGTCATATGTGGGATGATATATGTTGGCTTTTCCTTATTATGACCGGGATAGCCATGCAAATGGTTATTCGCAATTTGAAAAACTGCGATCGCCTTAGTTTTACTTTTTGGTGGGCGAATATATGCTTATGTTATAAGTAAGAAAAGATGAACGCTGACATGCTGGGGTACAATAAGTTATTTAAATTAGTTTGGGATCCATTGACGTCTTTTGTAGTTTCGTTATAGTGTTTTTAATTTTTTAATTTTTCGTTGTTTAGCTCACACACATCCAGGGGAGGGTGGGAGGGGGTATCTCTTTCATTTGGTTTTATTCCCTGATGAAAAGATTGGATAGGAGAGGGGTTTTTATTTTTCTATATTGTTATTGAATGATTATTATGATTATGATTATTATTATATGTATGTATATTGTTTTGCACTTTTGGGTTTGAAAAATTAATAAAGATTAAAAAAAAAAAATTGATTTAAAAGGTATGAAGTTTGTTTGAATACCACAGAAAAAGTTAATAGTGTGAAGCTTTATGGACCTAGTAGGGATCAAGAAAGTAGTGATATAAACAGGGGCAAAGCTACCATTGACCAAACCCAGCAAAATGCCCAGGGCCACCCAATGGTAGAGGCTGCCTGCAGTTGAACCCTCCCTTGGACCCTGCTGAGGTCTGGCACCTCCCCTTCCAAAGTTCAGCTATTTACCTGCCCACTGAGAATTCCACATCTACAGCATCAGAGACAGCACTAAAGGTTAAGGGGTTCATAATCATAACTTAAACACGTCTAAAAACCCTACCTAAAAGACAGGTCATCCAAGTGCCGATAAACAGACCGACTTTCTGGATGTATCGCGGGACTTTTTATGCCTCTGAATGCCCCTGTGTGCCCAGAGCTGAAAGGGGCATATATGGAGGAGTAGTTATGGCAGTATGTAGGCTGGATGGGGACCAACCTAGACTTAGTCGTCTTGCAGGGATAATCAAATGTTTTACTAGCCATCCTGGACGAAACTTAAACGTTGTGAGTTAGACGACGTAAAAATAGGTATAAGTGCCAAAAAGGTATCCAAAGTGACCAGATAACCACTGCAGAGACAAAGTAAAGACCCTCACACACTCCCCTAGTGTTCACTGACCCCCTCACAAAGATCAGAATAAAAAAGTACATACCTGTCTCCAGAACATCAGCACCTGGTATAGAAAAGCCTAGTAGAGCTGCACACATGTGCTTAAATAGTCTGGGGGGTGGGCTAGTGATTGGAGAAGAGCCGGTCTCAGGAATGGAGATGGCAATGAAAGAAGGGAAATCATGAGGCAAAAGATGTCAATCACTCAGCGCTGGGTTTTCAAAGCATACTTTTATTGAAGAACAGCACGGTATTAACAAATGGACTCAACACTGGCAGCATTTTGGCAATCCTGCCTGTGTCAAGAGTCTGTGGTGGCTGTTCTTTATCCTTATGGTGCTGGGTATACCACAGGTGGCAAACATGTGAGCCTTTAGGTCACGAGAAAAGCTAGTGAACCATAGAGAAGAGGACCCAGGTCCATAAGCCACTCTAAGCACTACCTTTATGGTAGAACATGTGCGTCCACCAAAAGCCCCCCAAACCCTACTCTATTTCCTTATAGGTACCACCTGCAGCCATAAGGGCTATTGGGATTGTAGACAGGTGGGTATAGTGGGCTTGGGGGGGGGAGGGGTCCACCATAACCAGATGTTTATCTGGTGCCCTTTTTCTGAAGTTCACAGCAGTGCCCTGTAAGGTGCCCCACTGCTCTGTTGCCATGTCTGGGTGGCCAGTCCATTACAAAATTGGCCCCTTCCACATCCAGATGGTCTTGTTCTGGGCTTTTGGGACTTGGACAAAATTTTGGTTCAAAATGTGGCATAAAGATAGATGCCCTGGCGGTCTGGATGTCCAGATAGATGATTTTTGGGAAAAAAAAAAAATTCTAGATGTATTTTGCAAAAACAGGCATTTTTCCACTGCCGACTTTGTGCGTCTAGCGCCATATGCCCCTCTAACTCTCTAACCAGCCAAACTCTTCCTATGATGCATCCTGCTGAGCTGATACAATTTTCTGTGGGCAGGATGCAGCAGAGGAAAGGTCTCACTGGCCAGAGAGGCAGCTTTAGCACTGCCTCTGATGCTGTAGATGTTGAGGACCCTATGGGTGGTTACGTAGGTGTGTGTGGGGGGGAAGGGGGGGGAGGTGCCAGACCCACTGGGGGTGCTGCAATTGGGGGGAGGAGGCAGGTACACACTGGGGGGGCTATCTCTGTCCTTCCGTTCAGGGCCCACTGAGTCCCAGCTACACCATAGGATATAAGGTATGTAAATATACACAGTAATACACTGTAATATCTATAATATTACAGTATATTACTGTGTATCTTTTATTTACATGGTAAATTATTTGGAACAGGACCTAGGCAAATAGATTTTTAAGCAACAAAGAAAAGTTGTTTTTAAAGAATTATGGTTTGCTCATGAACTTGTTCTGTGATGGATCAAGGCTTAACTATAGTCATTGAAATTTCAGAATTAGGTGATGGTTAACTTTAAACAGTATAGCAGTATTACAGTTATTGTATGGTATGAACCAAGTAGTATAATTTACAGTTTCACAGAACAAAGGAGGATTTGAAACTGAGTTAAATTATTGTGGCAAGAATGTAATTAGGACTCAAAATGGACATTATGCAACATGCACCTGTTCCCCTGATAATGACTGTAACAAGAACAGACCTCGGAAAACTTTCCAGAATACAGCTATTGGATCTAATCTTGGGGCAAGTTGCAGTCTCGTAGCACTTGACTGGCCCACCACTACAAGGGGTATGTTCCTCATTCTAAGTGGGGCTTATTGTATCTGAATTCTGTTAAAAAATCTAAACCCCCTCTCCTTTTTTTTTTTTTAAATCTTTATTCATTTCATATCTTAAAATCAAGTACAGTAAATGATGTTTAACAATTGAACATTTAAAAACACTTGAATTCTTACATTTGATCGTATCATCCTAAAATATTGTACCCTTCCCTCATTTTATATATATATATATATATATATATATATATATATATATATATACACACACATCTATATATATATATATATATATATATATATACATACATATATATATAATGATCTATTTCTTTAATAATCAAATTTTCCCTCCCCCCTCCACCCTCCCTCATATGTCATATATTATAGTCAGGGAAGAATATTTTTAATCTTTGCAATAATCTATCAATGGCCTCCACACATCCTGAAATTTGCTATAATTTCCTTTTTGGACAGCTAATGTCCTTTCTATTTTATATATGTGGCACACAAGAGTTCCACCAGAAACAGTAATTGAGTCTATTCCAGTTTTTCCAGTTGTACGTGATCTGTTGAATGGCAATCCTTGTTAAAATGAGCAATAATTTAATATTATTAGAGGAAATTTGTTTTTTTGCCCTCATTTCCATGCGAAATAATACTGTGTCATATGATAACCCCCTCTCCTCCTTGTTATATATTCAGCCAGCAGCAGACACTGATCATTGTTGGATGAATTTAACCTGTATATTCAATGCTGTGCCTAATATAAGCACCAGAATTGAATATCTGGATCATAGGTGGCCTCTGGAACTTATCTGGGTATTAGTGATATTCCCACTGGTACCTGGTAAGTGCTCAGGTGAAATTAGGACTGCCTCTTTACTGTCCTAGCTTCATTCAGGCACTTGCCCATTAGCAGACAGAATATCTCTGCTAACTAGGTAAATCTCAGCACCCTGACTTTGCTCTGACACTAAGGCCCAGGTTTTGTAAACAGCACCTGAAGTTAGGTTCCTAGATCAGCATGCTTAGCCAATCTAGGTGCCTAATTTAATTTTATTAATTGGCTTAATTAGTGCCGTTAATTGAAAACACCATAAAAAAACAATTAAAAAAAATTAATTAGTTGGTAGGTACCTACCACTGCCTCTTGTTTTTTTCTTTCTGAGAAGTAGATGTGGTAATGCTGTGCTGGTTCTTTTTTTTTTTTTTTTTTTAGTTCCAAAATTTTTATTGAAATTTTTTATAATAAACCTACATTCAAACAGGAAGGAATATCATCACAATGCAAAGGATATTCGTGAAATTCCTTGGAAGAACTATCCCCAAACCCACCCACCCCACCTCATTTGCAGAGAGTGAAAACCATATCAGCAGTCATACATATACATACATACATATCCATTCATTCAGCTAATAACACTCAACCATTGTCCACATATTCTTGTATAGGTGACCACAACCTTTTAAATTTAGCCCTCTTGCCTCTTTCCATTACGGTTGCCTCATATTTACCAATTAAGCAAACTGAGTTCCGCCAAAATTGGAAAGATAATAAAGATGCATCTTTCCATGTTTTCAAAATAGTTTGAATTGCAACATCAGTAAGTATTGCTATTAACCTCATATAATCATTAGTCTTATCAATGGAAGCATTAAAGAGATTAAAAATTGACCGGCATACGTTAATGAAACATCCATATATAACAATGTTTGAACATGACTCCACACCTGTTGCCAAAAGTCATAAACCATGGGACAGTAAAATAACATATGCTCTAGTGTGCCTTTTTCATGACCACAAGACCAGAACAAAGGGGAATATTCAGAATTAAGCTTGTTTAATTTAACAGAGGAGTCCACATTACACGCCTAACCACACAAAAAAAATAGAGATTGTTTCATAGAAGCAGATTGATAACATCGGAGGCGCTTGAGGAATATGAATTTCCATTGATCATCAGAAATAGACACAGTTAATTCCCGCAGCTAAATATCACGTAAACCATCTATTTTTCATTTTAGTTGCTCCATTTGTGCTGGTTCTTGCGAAGCTCATACATCGATGTTTCTGAACCTGCAGTTGGACTGACGTAGTCTTTATTATTGGGTCACAGTGAGAGGAAGAACTTTGTATGCTTCGTCATGGCAGATGAGGAAGACGTGTCTGTGGCAGCACTGGCTGAAATGAATGGGACAGCGCTAGAACACCCTCTGTGCTTGTAGCCTGGACTTAGCACCTTGTGATTTCTGGGAATTCCCAACTCTGAAAAAATAACTGTGCGAAAATAAGTTCTCTTCAGATAAGAACATAAGAATTGCCGCTGCTGGGTCGTGCCCAGCAGTCTGCTCCCATGGCGGCCCCTAGGTCAAGGACCTGAGCTCTAACTGAGCCTAGCCTTACCTGTGTACGTTCTGGTCTAGCAGGAACTTGTCTAACTTTGTCTTGAATCCCTGGAGGGTGTTTTCCCCTACGACAGCCTCCGGAATAGCGTTCCAGGTTTTCCATCACTCTTTGGTGAAAAAGAACTTCTTTACGTTTGTACAAAATCTATCCCCTTTTAACTTTAAGGAGTGCCCTCTCGTTCTCCTTACCTTGGAGAGGGTGAACAACCTGTCTCTATCTACTAAGTCTATTCCCTTCATTGTCTTGAACATTTCAATCATGTCCCCTCTCAGTCTCCTCTTTTCAAGGGAGAAGAGGCCCAGTTTCTCTAATCTCTTGCTGTACGATAACTCCTCCAGCCCCTTAACCATTTTAGTTGCTCTTCTCTGGACCCTTTCGAGTAGTACCGTGTCCTTCTTCAAGTACGGCGACCAGTGCTGGCCGCAGTATTCCAGGTGGGGTTGCACCATGGCCCGGTACAGTGGCATGATAACTTTCTCTGATCTGTTCGTGATCCCCATTCTGTTCGCCTATTTCACCGCAGCGCCAAAGCGCTAAAAGTGATTTCTCAAAACAGAACTACACATATTTTAATCATTTTGGAAACGCTGCCAAAAAAATGTATTGAATGTGAAGGTCACTACTTTGAAAAAGAAAAATGTTCAGATCCTGTGGAGTCATCTGATTCTGAATTTAAAAAAACACGAAAAACACTCATTACTTTTCAATCAGCTCTCGCAGATGCTTTTTAATAGCCTGAAAAGAATTCTACAGTTCTGAGACTCCAGTGATTATGCAAATTTTCAAACAGCATCATGAGTCAGTCTATCAGAGAGCTTGATGAACTTTGCTGATCCTCTGCTTTTTAAGGATGCTGCATATGTCCATAGGGACACAAACCACAACAAATAGTTTTTGCTGTGTTATAAAGGGGGCAATTTTCTAAAACTCGAGACAGTATCGTATGCTACTAGCAAGTTTTTCCTTTGTCAAGCTGAGGTTAGTCCCATGTAATGTGAAAGGACTGTCTATGGAGTTTTTATGAGCTCCATTGTTGAGTGGTTAGAAGTAAAAAGGTTTAACCTTTCATAAAATAGGCTTGATCAGAAGCATTGCTAGGAAACAGTACAATGGCTGGGATTCACTGGGCCCGATCCGGGCAGGTCCGATGAATTCAGGAATGAAAAATATGCAGATGGGGGCGATCGGAGGAACGCCCCTATCTGCCTGCACAGATCGCTCTATAGCGATCCCCGCGCATGTGCAGCCATCTGTAGATGGTCTGCGCATGCCCCTCTGAGACGTGACCTCTTTTTTTTTAACTTTAAAACTTTTTTTGTTAGTTTTTAGCCCTGCGATCCTGTAGTTTTAACCCGTTTTAAACCCGCGGGTTAAAACCATGGGCTTGCTGAGCGGGGAAGGGCAGGAGAACAGCGATGCGGCAGGAGAGCTTCAGGGAAGGACAGGAGAACGGTGATGCGGCAGGAGAGATTTTGGGGAAGATCGAGCAGAGCAGGGCAGCATTTGGGGCGAGCAGGCAGGAGAGATTGAAGGGCAGAGAGCAGCTCTTCCAACCCCTTAACCATCTTAGTTGCTCTTCTCTGGACCCTTTCGAGTAGTACCATGTACGGCGACCAGTGCTGGGTGCAGTACTCCAGGTGGGGGCGCACCATGGTCCGGTACAGCGGCATGATAACCTTCTCTGATCTGTTTGTGATCTCCTTCTTTATCATTCCTTGCATTCTGTTTGCCCTTTTTGCTGCCTTTTGTCACTTTTTCCTCCATCTTTTCAACATCCCAAAAGTGGCATAAATGGGCAGATGGATGTTTTTCTCACCAAACCATTCCAATTCGTTATTTTCAAAACCTGTTTTCTAGACAGATATCTATGCTGTTCATCTGTAGTTCACCTAAACCTCAAGGAGGCGTGTTAGAGGCATGGTTTGGGTGGGGCTAGGGTGAGCATATGACTTGGATGTTTTTCTGCCATGACTAAGCATTTTTTAATACATCCGTTAGACGTTTGGGGCTAGACCTGTTTTATTAAATAAGTGCCAGAGAGGTGCCCAAACTGACCAGATAGTCACTGGAGGGATATAAGCACAACCCCTTCATGGCCAGGAGAGTGGGGAAATGTCTACCCGTCAGAACCCCGCTGCTGTGTCTATCTTCCTCCTATTTTCTCTCCTTCACTGCATTTGTTGCTGCTGTTTTCTGCAACTGTTTTTCCCACCCTCTAATGTCATCATCATGTAGGGCGGAGGAAGAAAAAAGTGGAACATTATGGGCAACCGGTCATTGCTGTTGACCCTGTTGAATATTTTTTTGTTGGGTTTAGGCTTTAAATTGAAATTTTAGGGGGCCTTTTACTAAAGTGCGGTTGAGTTTTGCAGTTATATTGTTGTAGTTCCCCAAATTACTGCATGGTAACTGTTAACCCTTGGTACTGGTCACCCTTACTACGCCACTGAGATATCTATCTATGTATCTATGTATCTTTCTATAGACAGGGAGAGGCATGCAAATAAATATAGTTCTAGTGCAATGTGTCTAGTGGTCCTGAACCATAGGGTCTTATATTTGAACCAGCAAGTTGCTTGCAGAAAACTGTTAATCATGTTTTCAACTCCACCTCCTTCCCAGGGAGCTGCTCCTACCCCCTCAAATTGCTCAGAAGTGTTTCTGATCTGTTCTGTGGGGTTTTTTTTTATTTTTAGGTATTTTTTTTTCTCAGTATTTGCTTGGAGGCTCAGTGCCCAGACGTTTAAGATACAGACTCATGCCGTGGAAGTCTGCTGCTAGTAGGATCCCCCTTGGGGACACCTGGCTAGCCAGTCTGCTGGTATTTTTAATAGCTCGGGGGCTGTCCCCTGCGTAGCTGCTCGTATTTCTGATTCTGAGAATCTTGGAAAGGAAAGGAGCCAGCAGAGGCCTTGAGCATGCCTATTGGTTAAGCCCATCCTGGCTGACACTTAGAAAGAGAGCACAGTTGTGACACATTCCTAAAATCACAAGATACAGAGTTTGGATTTCAACCAAGCTTACTCAGATGCAGATACTTCCTATTTATTGACCTAACCTAAGCATAAAATAAGCCAAGGATGATGATGTTTGAACATGCAAGATAACTGCTGGTTGCTGACCTTTATTTTTAAGCAATTAAGGCCTAGACTCTCAAAAATATGCGTTAAAAACCGACAGGCTGCTATCACAGCCATTATAGTAGCGATTTAAAAAAGGCAAGTCATTCTCCAAAAAATGCTCATGCAAATGAGGTTGGCAGAGAGTAGCAAAGATTTGCTAAATTTGCATATGCCCATTGCTGGTGATAGTGATAGGCACATGCGCAGAATAAAGGCAAAACAAAACAACAACAACAAATTGAGCTGCCAAGTCAAGCAATCCTCCACCCGACAGCAGGAGAGATGCCCACTTTCTCCCGCCACAAAGTAACACACCTCCTGGGCAGTGGGAGAGATGCCCACTCTCTCCTTCTGCCAAGCAATACACCCTCGACAGAGAGATGCCCAGACTCTTCCACCGCCACACAACCCCACTAGTGCCTCAGATGACCCCCCCCCCCCACCCTCTCCCCTTGCCTTACCTAGATGGCTGGCAGGAGGGATGCCTACTCCCTCTGGCCAGCAGGCCTGCTTCTTCAAAATGGCGGGCCTTCCCCTTCCTGGTGCATCCTGGGATGCACTGGGGAGGGGCCTGAGGCTCTGATTGGTTCAGGTTGTTTAAGGCCTCTCCTATGCTGGGGGGTGGGGTTGCTTGGCAGCAGGAGAGAGTTGTCATCTCTCCCTTTGCTGAGGGGGTGTTGCTTGGTGGTGGGAGGAGAGATGCAACGTTGGCTTCTAACAAGCGCGCATAAGACATGCCTTTTTTCCCACAAATGCTACTATAATTCATAAGACATGGCTATAGTACACATGCTCAAAAAAAAATAAAAAGACTATAATTTATGTGAATCATGTAATTTTATTTCATTAGCCACAGTCAAAACACACGCCACGAGATGCACTTTTCACACCCCTGGACCACTCGCTGACTTTTTGTTGCCAAAAGCCGACACTGCGTTTGGAGAATGACTTGAAGATGTTGAAGAATCTACCGGAGTGCTCATTTAAATATTGAAGAGCCCATTTGCATGTCAGTGGCAGTGACCGCAATAAGCTGTTTTGATAAACCGCTGCTAAAATGCATGCAGTCTAAATTGGCATGAACTGGTTTAGCGACCACTTTAAAAGTAACCTTGAGAATCTGGCCCTAAGTAGACTAATATGGCAACCACACTACTTTGAGTGTGTTTATATCAAGAAATGTGTTCAAGGCTCCTTAAAAGCAAATTAAGATGTGTGAATTAGGCACTGCAGACATGAAGTTGCTTACCAACAGAGATGCAACATTTGACATTTGTTTATTGTTAGTGATATTTATTTTTGCAATTTAAAAGCCTCTTCCAAGGAAGACATAATAAATCACTCTTCCCTTCTTGGTGATGTCTTCAAATAAATACTGCACAGAACTGGAGTAAATTTTGCATTATTGGCCTGATGATGATGGTACAAATTCTAATACTGAAGAATGAAAGTCTCTTGCCATGTTGACTGTATCAAGGAATTCAAGATGCTAAGCAACCCATCTTTCTCAAGCATAATACAGTATTTTGAGTACAGTGATTAATATTGGACATATGGGTATAATTTTACAATGCGTTTTCCATGCAAAAGCCTGTTTTACATTAATCTAAAAGGCTTTTATAAAATTGTGCAACTGTATATCCCCACAAAAAGAATGTGCATGAAAAATGCCTACCCACTCTTATGTAATCTGAACATAAACATTCCCAGGAGCATAGTTTGGGCAGAGGGAAACCGGGATGGTGATGAATATGGGAAAGTCAACAATACTCAAGACTACTTGGTTCTGAGTGAAATATCTTTGAAGGATACTGTCAAAACAGGGAAGTCAAGGCATCCCGATAGAGAGGCTACAATTAAGGCAAAAGTAGCCCATGTGCCTTTTAGTAAACAACAGAGTTGACGCATAGTAAATGATCTCTGTCAACTGCTAATCAGGACGCATATAGAAACAAAGGCCTGGATATTGAAAGCAGTGCCGTAATCGGTAGGCAACTGAAAAAACGGTGCCGATCGCATGCCTCTCTGATTACAGTGCCATTTTCATAATCGCGGACTCTTATCAAAGGTAGGAAATGTAGGCCGGGCTTCTACAGGCTGCCATTTCTGATGCCTACCTTCGACGTGGAATCATGCTGAGCGGCGCCGAATGTCAATCCCACCCATAACCACACCTCTTTTGATGTTCAGTGCTACTAAGCGTCTGTGTAGAAGCAATTCTGGTGCCGTGTTTTGTCGGTGCCTTGTGGCACCTACTTTTTCTTTTAATTGGTTTTTAATGGCGTGGTCAATTAACTTGGGCGCCAGTAGAGCATCTACTGGTACCTTCCTAATGGCCCTACTTTCAGAATCCAGGCCAAAAAGCATATGATGGGGGTGCTGAAACGTTCTCAGCCCAACCAGGCGTGGATATGGATCAGTCACTGATCTGAAGCAATGTCAAAACCATAGAATTTTGTTTCTGCAAATTGGCACTTAATGAAATAACACTTTTTTTCATCCACCGTGGCAAAATAATGCTCAGAATTTAGGAAGTTGATTGGTTGGGCTGAGAACTTTTCAGTTCCTCCTCGTACTTTGAAATGTCTGCATTGAAATGACAGAAAGCTAAAAAATGAGATGGGAAAAATTAGAATACATAGCACTGAATGAAGAATTAGATAAAATAAGCATCTGTAGAATAATGGTTTATTTCAATTACCAGAAAATCACTAAAACATTATTCCAAAAATGTTTTTATTGATGGGTCTCCTGTAATTATATGTATAAATCCAAGAAATACAAAAAAAGAAAAAAAAAATCACACAGAGGAGAAAAAAAGACCTGAAAAATTGAACCCCCTTGGATCCATAAGGACATGTTAAGATTATAAAGTTTTGTGGCTTTTATCAAATTTTATTTTATATGCATAAAATATATTTGAGGTGTGTGTGTAAGATATATTTGAGGTCAAGAATTGAACTGTTATACGTTGTTGTGGTTTCCTGATTTCATAGGTATTTTGGGTGGTAAATCCAAATAGAGAAGCAAACTAAAAACTAGGGAAGCCAGGGTCACATCCTGCTTCTTCCACTGACAGTTCTTGTAAGAACATAAGAATAGCCTTACTGGGTCAGACCAATAGTCCATCAAGCCCAGTAGCCCGTTCTCACGGTCACTAGTACCTGGCCAAAACCCAAAGAGTAGCAACATTCCCATTATCTCAGCCTAAGTAAGATTCCGGAACCCCTAAATAGTAGCAACATTCCATGCAGAATCCCCAAAGAGTGGCAAGATTCTAGAATCCCAGAGAGTAGCAACATTTTATGCTACCTTTATCAATAACAGACTATGGACTTTTCCTCCAGGAAATTGTCCAAACCTTTCTTAAAACCAGCTACGCTATCCACTCTTACCACAACCTCTGGCAATGCGTTCCAGAGCTTAACTATTCTCTGGATGAAAAAATATTTCCTCCTATTGGTTTTAAAAGTATCTCCCTTAACTTCGAATGTCCCCCTAGTCTTTGTAATTTCTGATTGAGTGAAAATTCGATCCACTTGTACCCTTAGGCTAGTTATCTCACCTTCAATGTCTTAGCTATAACTAAGGTCTGATGGACCTTCAGAATAACTAACTTCTGTCTCAAGCACTGGACTACCAATCATATACCATATAAATAATATAATTGAAAAAAGGAGGGAGTCTCAGTGTGAAGGACCAGCGAAAGGAGAAAGACATCTCCAGCACTCACATGCTAAGGTGAAGGTCTAATAACCTCCACCTGCACACCATCATCGAATCCCACCTGTGTGCATCCACCAACCAAATCAAAAAGTAAGGTGAAATTCAACAGTGCTAATAATAAATCACATATTCACAATGCTGAAACAGAGAAAAATACTTTGAAGGTCCCTCCAGCTGACTCCCAGAATCAAAAAGGAAAACTTAGCTTGCAGGCATGGTCCGTAGATGAACAACAAAGGCAAGGAAACACTGTAAACTGCCAAGTCAGATGAAATTCAGGAGTAGGTTCAACCAGCCCGGTTTCGGGGACTCTAGGTCCCTTCCTCAGGAACCTGTAACTTTAGACAGACAGCACTTATTCAGCCATGAGCGGCAAGTGAAGCAAACAAGCCAGCTCTCTCTCTAGGCTGGCTTGTTTGCTTCACTTGCCGCTCATGGCTGAATAAGTGCTGTCCATCTAAAGTTACAGGTTCCTGAGGAAGGGACCTAGAGTCCCCGAAACCAGGCTGGTCCTTCACACTGAGACTCCCTCCTTTTTTCAATTATATTATTTATATGGTATATGATTGGTAGTCCAGTGCTTGAGACGGAAGTTAGTTACTCTGAAGGTCCATCAGACCATCCTTGATCTCGGTGCCTATGTTCAAGGACATGCTTAAGGCTATTCTTACCATGCAGCTTTCCTCGGTGGTGAGCCAACTGATCCCAACTTCGACGCCTCTGACCTTGGTCTCCACTCAGTCTCGGTCTGACCAGCCTGAGCATCCCCTCGTTTCTCGAGGCCCTGTCTGCAAGACTCTCCAGATTCCCTCGAGCGATTCTTCATCCCCTGAGTCACTTGTAACTTTTCGGGGATCCAGGCCAGGGGGCCGTTTTTTCCCCCGCTACTTTGTTGAGGTGTGCCCCTCCTAAAAAGCCCCAGTCTTCTCCGCCCCTTCGGGGCCGGTCTCCGACTGCGAAACCTTCTAGACACATGCTTGTCCTCGAGTTGGACTCTGGGCAGCTACCAGCCTCTAAGGCAGAGGTGCCCAACACGTCGATCGCGATCGACCAGTAGCTCAGGAAGGCAACGCGAGTCGATCTTGCCATCCTGATCTACTGGGCCGATCAACCTTCCTCTCCAGTGTTCTCTCTAGGGCCTTTTAGCTGGGCGGTCCTCCCAGCTGTCATCTGCTGCTGCCGCAGCTGCTGAACATTAAAAAAAAACAAAAAAAACCGGCTTGGAGATTTCAGCCCGTAGCGAACTTATGCTCTGTGGCTCTAACGTGTGCGTGCCAGCTTCCCTTCTCTTCCCTCTGAAACTGGAAGTTATGTCCGGGGGGGGGGAAGAAGGGAAGCCGGCATGCACATGTTGAGAGCCCTGAAGCAAGCGTTCGCTACGGGCTAAGGTGGGAGACAGGTTAATGAAGCATTTCCTCTTCTTGCTGCCGGGTCCTGCCTACTTTCTGTTTCCGCGAAGGCAGGACCCGGCAGCATTTCCCCCAACAGCTCGATCGCGATGCTGGTCGGCCGAAGCAGGGAGAGGTTGGGGCGTCGTCGGCTTTCGGGCCTGTTATTGGTGGCGGTTTGGGGCCTGTTATTGGTGGTGGTTTGGGTCCTGGTCCCCGATGGCAGTGGCTTGGGGGAGGGCAGGGAGAAAGAAAGAAAAAGGGCAGGCAGGGAGACAGAAGGAAAGAAGAGAAACAGAAAAAAAAGAAAGGGAGGCAGAGAGAAAGAAAGGGCAGGGAGAGAGGAAGGAAAAGTTGGGGGAGGGAACGAGGTCTGGAGGAGAGGAAGCATACAGGCTAAAAGAAGGGAAGAAAGATTGGATGCACAGTCAGAAGAAGAAAGTGCAACCAGAGACTCATGAAATCACCAGACAAGGTAGGAAAAATGATTTTATTTTAAATTTAGTGATCAAAATGTGTCTGAATTTATATTTGCTGTCTATATTTTACACTAAGGTCCCCTTTTACTAAACCGCAATAGAGGTTTTTAGCGCAGGGAGCCTATGAGAGTCGAGAGCAGCGCTGGGCATTCAGCGCAGCTCCCTGCGCTAAAAACTGCTATCGTGGTTTAGTAAAAAGGGAGGGGGGTATATTTGCCTATTTTTGTATGGTTGTTACGGAGGTGATAGTGCATAGAGTCATCTGCTTTGACCTCTTTGAAAAACCCTGGAATAGGAATGATAATTAACATTTTCTATGCGTACAGTATGCGTTGTGTTTTTTTTTAAATTTTATTGTTGGTAGATTTGGTCATTTTAAAAGTAGCTCGCAAGCCCAAAAAGTGTGGGCACCCCTGCTCTAAGGGGTCTTCTTCGAAACCGGTGGAGGAATTTTCCTTTACCCAGTCTTCCCTGAGGCGTCGCCAGCTAATTCCTCGGACCCCTCTTCAGTCTCCCATTCGCGGGTCTCCGAGGCCCCGGCTTACTATTCAAGGGAAATTTCTCCCTCTTTCTCGGCTGTCCCCAGACTTCGCTCGGGGTCTCCTCCGGAGGATGAGTCTTCTTCTCGAAACTCCTCCTTTACTCGTTTCATCTCTGACATGGGTAGAGCCTTGAAACTGGACCTCCAGTCTGAGTCCCATTATACCTGGGAATTTCTGGAGGAGATTGGTGTTGATCGTCCGCCCCGTGAGGCGTTGCACTTGCCATTGCACCAGAAAAAGGAAGCACACAGGTAATCCTTTGATCAGATGTATCGCTAGAAGACTTAGGAAGAAATAGCCATTGTTGTTCAGCATAGGTAGCACATTTATCACTCGGGTAGGATATCCACGTTGCCTGAATCTTCAGTACATATAATGACTTTGAATTTTAAAATCCATGTCAGAAGAACACAGGTGTTTCAGTCTTAACATTTGACCCATAGGTATGCTATTGCGCAGAAGTTTTGGATGGTAACTACGATAGTGAAGTACAGTATTAGTATCAGTGGGTTTCCGAAAGATTGAAGTGTCAAATTGTCCATCACAATAGTGTAACTGTATATCCAGAAAATTAATAGAAGTAGAATGATAGGTCATGGTGAACTGAATGTTTTGATCACATTGATTAAGATACATTAAAAAATCTGTCTAGTTCAACCTGAGATCCCCACCAAATGATAAAGATATCATCTATGTACCTCCTCCAATAAAGCACATAAGAAAAAAATACAGATGGGTAAACAAATGACTCTTCAAAAAAGGCCATGAAAAGATAGGCAACAGAGGGGGCCACAGTGGCACCCATGGCAACACCCTTCTTTTGAATGTAAAATGACTCATTAAATTTAAAGTAATTATTGTTAACTAGTCTTTAAGCCCGTTACATTAACGGGTGCTAGAATATGTGTGTGTGTGTGTGTGTGTGTGTGTATTTCTTTCTTTCTGTCTCTCTCCTTAGCCTGTTTCTGTATTTCTTTCTTTCTGTCTTTCTTTTTCCTTGGCTGACCACCACCACCCCTTGCCTGCTCCCCCTGTCCATTCTCTCTTCCTTTTTCTTCCCCTGTGTTCATCACCACCCCTTCACTGGTCCCCTTATCCAGCAGCAGCCCTTCTCCCTTTGTTTTAACTCCCCCCCCCTGTCCAGCAGCACCTCTTTCCTGCTCCTCCTGGCCAGCAGTAGGCCTCCCTTCCTTTTTTTGCCCCCCCCCCGTCCATCAGCACCTCTTCCCCTGTCCAGCAGTACCTCTTTTCTGTTCCCCCTGTCCAGCAGTAGGCCTCCCTTCCTTTTTTTGCCCCCCCCATCCATCAGCACCTCTTCCCCTGTCCAGCAGCAACCCTTACTTCCACCGACATCTGCCTAAAGCCGCCGCGGCCTGCAGGCACCGACAGCCTCTGCGGCCTGCTCCCACTCCTTCCTCGCCGTCGCTTGCTGTGCCGTTCCCCCCCCCCCCCCCCGGGAAGCTTCGTTTCTGGCTTCGGCAGCCTCCTGTCTGCGGGCCGTCCGCCCGCCCGTGTTTCACTTGAAAGCCGACGCCGCAGCTCCTCTCTCGATCCCCGCCTGGTGCGGTTCGAGAGAGGAGCCGTGGCGGGCGGGTGAGGAGGGTGAGAAGATCCTGGCAGGTGCGCCTGTGCTCCCACTCCCCCTCCGAATCAGCGGCAGACTCTGGCGGTGAGTGATGGCGAGGGGGGAGTGTCTCCATATTCTGGGCCTGCCTCCGTGTTCGAAAATCGAATTTGGCATGGAGGCACACCTCACGCCACCAGGAATCACGCTCTTTGAAAAGCGCATGCGCGCTTAGCCTTTTATTATTATTGATGACAAAATCAGCCATGGATAGCACCAACTCTAAACGGTTCCAAACATCAACAGACTCAGACAACACCACAGATTTCAATGTTACCACAGTGCATCCTGTAGTACTTCATTTTTTTTTTTTTTTTGCTGCATTAGGCACATATTAGCACCTATCGTGGCTTAGTGGAAAAGCCATGAAGGAGTGGCTGTGGAATCTGAGCCCTTGCTTTCCTGGTTTTCAGACCAGTGCTCTAACTTTTAGGTTCAGTTAATACAGACAATTCATATTTCAAACATACAGGGTTCCTTTTACGAAGCCACGCTAGCGGGTTTAACGCGTGTGACTTTTCATCATGCGCTAACTCCCGTGCTGGCCGAAAAACTACCGCCTGCTCAAGAGGAGGCGGTAGCGGCTAGCACGTCCGGCGGTTTAATGTGCGCTATTACGCGCGTTAAACTTCTAACCCGCCTTCGTAAAAGGAGCCCACAGTATTTGGTAACTCAACAGCCATCTAAAGGTCAGCAGATCTGAAGCCTCATGGCCATTTGGCAGCCTACCAAAAACCTGATGGGCAACCACAGGAACCACTGAATTTTCTGTTACAGTGCTGCTGAAAACCATTGTTCACATGGCACACCGGAAGATGCTGTTCTGGGGAGTTAGGGCTGACTGGGAGCCAAGTACCTGAACACATTAGCAGAATTTTGCAAATGCTATTTTGTTTTAAATGTCATATTATTTCGGTGTGCCTTATTTGGATTTTATCCGACACATAATTCTCTGGAGTGTATTCAGTGTGTGTAATGCCATTTGCAACAAGAGGTATAAGACGGAGGCAAGTGGTGGCATCTGCGTCAGAGACAAAGGGATCCTTTCATGCTGTGTTCAAAAGTGTCCCTGCTGTCTCTTTACTGCTGACATATCTAAGTATTACCTTCATCCTAAGCATTTTAGCCTGTTCCATCATACTCCATCCTAGCCTGTCCTGGCCCTATTCTATCCTGGCTCCACCCCACCTTAGCCTCTGAAAAACAGCTGAGTCACCAACACCTATGTTATTTAGCTTTCTTTGGTGCTTCTGAAAGGATATAGATAGACTGGAGGCAGTATTAAGACAGATTGCAAAGGATTTTGCCTAGGCAACTTAATCTCTGTCTGGATCATCCTTCATCAAGAGTAAAAAAAATAAAGAGGTTACATTTATAATCACTTCCTTAAACTTCTCTTCACTTAGTTTGCACACAAGTACATTCATATCAGTTCATCTCACTACTTCAGCCCAGATTGTCAAGGAAACTCTTTATCTGAGACTTTCCCCACCAGAGACATAAAAGCATACACACACACACATGCACTCTTGCTCTGCAGGCACACACACACATGCATGCATGCACTCGCACTATTCAGCTACATGTATGTACACTGTCCTACTTCAAACACACACATATGTAAACAGGCATGTTTTCATTCTACACACACATACAAGCTGCCTTTCCTTGTGTTATTGTATGTTACTGTTTGCTGTACATGTCTTGATCAGTCAGTGTTCCCACTCTCAAACGTCTCTACACACCATTATGTAAAGTACCTGCATTTGCCACCAGCTCTTTCTCAGCCTGAAGCTACCTCCTCATGCTTTTCCTCATGCCTCTTTCTCAAAAAACCCAGAGCCTACCACTACTTCTCTTCAAAGCATAGGTATTACTCAGTTCCCCCTTTTCCTCCTCCAGCATTTGAAGCTCAGAACATCCTTCATGTGACTGGAAGGGGGAGGACTGGAGAAAGACAGAGGGCTCAACTCTAGAAAAATATCCACACACTTTAGCCATCCTTCTGGCTTTTACACTGTTTACTTATGAATCTACTAGTCTTTAAGCCCGTTACATTAACGGGTGCTAGAATATATGTATGTCTGTCTTTCTTTCTTTCTGTCTCACTCCCTGCCCTTGTGTCTTTCTTCTTTTCTTTCTGTCTCCCTCCCTCCTATTATTTGTCTCTCTTTCTGCCCCCTATGCAGCATTTATCTCCCCTTGTCTACTTTCCTGTACAGTAGCCATATCAGCATTCCCTCTTCCTTTTTTTCCCCCCTGTCCATCATCACCTCTTCCTGCTCCCTCTGTCGAGCAGTAGGTCTCCCTTCATTTCCACCCCCCCCCCCGTCCATCAGCATCTCTTCCTGCTCCCCCTGTCCAGCAGTAGGCCTCCTTTATTTTTCCCCCCTGACCACCACCACCCATTCAAGCTCCCCTTATCCAGCAGCAGTCCTTCTCCCTTTGTTTTACCTCCCCCCCTGTCCATCAGCACCTCTTCCTGCTCCCTCTGTCCAGCAGTAGGCCTCCCTTCATTTCCCCCCTGTCCATCAGCACCTCTTCCTGCTCCCCCTGTCCAACAATAGGCCTCCCTTCCTTTTTCCCCCCCTGTCCATCATCACCTCTTCCTGCTCCCATTCAAGCAGCCTGTGCAGCAGTCTTCACACGCTGCTTCGGGTTCTTCTCCTGCCCTGATTTACTCTGGCACATCCCTGATGACATCATCAGAGACGTGGCAGAGCAAATCAGGGCAGTAGAAGTGCCTGAAGCAGCGTGTGAAGACTGCTGCTTAAATCGCCGGGTAGGTAGTCGGGTCAGCGGCAAGGGAAGGGTGATGAGCGGCAAAGGACTCTCTGAGAGGGGTGGGGGGGCAAATGCGCTGTGTTGGGGGTAAGGGTAGGCAGACACGGGGACCGGGTTGCGCGTTTTCACAGCTTCTGTGGTGCCTGAGCTGCAGGAGAGGGAGCGGGTTGTACGTGGTGGGGGAGGCCCCGACTTCCCGAGCTGCAGCTTCTTCGTCGTTGAAAGTTGCCGTCGCCGCCGCCGCCGCAGCTCCTGTCTCGCTGTGTATTTTTTTTTTTTTTAAAATTTGAAAGCCGCCGCCGGGGCCGCGCATGCGCAGTCGTATTTTCGCGACAGATCAGGGAACACGTTTTTTTTTAGTGCGCATGCGCGGCCTACCATTTTATTATATTAGATAGAATCCTGAAAAAACTCTTAGACAGTTTGCAACTGAGTCCTCAGCCCTTGCACCTTAGGTATAAGGCTACTTTGCTTATGCCTTAGTAAGGCTCTGGAAACTTTGTAAAAGCTAAAATCTAAAATGATTAAAAGCCTTTCTTGCATCTATCAAGATTGCTATTGCATTGCATTATCTGTGGAGTGATTAACCTTTAAAACACCTAATTGGTCACATCATGAATTAGCTCTTCCATGATTTGGCTTAATTTGTGGGCTACTATTTTTTCTAGCATAAGTTTTAAAGAGAGAAACCTATACTCCTGAATAAATAGTGGGTCTTTATCAGGCCTTAGCAATAGTACCCTCAGCTTTACTTTGTTAGAAGAAATCTTGATATAATTGTTTAAGTTTGAGAATCAACTTGCTATTTACACATTTGATAAAATTCATTGTGAAAAACATCCTGTCCAGTGATTATGAGGTGTTAGAGACTAAAATGGCTTCCTGAATTTCCTTCTCTTAAAATGAAGAATCCAATTTTTATTTTTTTCCTCTCCAGATTTAACTGTGCCAATCCAGTACATTAAGAAACGCATTAGTATGTTCAGTTTTATAGATACTTACTTTAGACATGCATAAACTGACATTTAGACATGTATATTTCATACACATCCAAATACCAATTTTAGAAAGCCGGGATATTTGTGTGTGAAAACCCCCCAAATGTGCATATGGCAAGGGGGTGTGGTCAGGGTGTGTTTGGGTGGGCCCAGGGCAGGGTGAAGATACACATACCCCACTTCAGAATGTTGGGATTTGCACTGGCTCCTGGAGATGTCTAGGTTTTAGAAAGTTGCTTGTTTTGTGCAGTTACTCTACTGAAGGGAATAGAGAATGGAGGCCTCTTAATCCCCAAGTGTTTTTTGCCACCCCCACCCCCATTTCATCTGAAAGTGATAGTGGCAAATGATATATGACTCATTGACAGCTTTGGAAAGAAATACATGTGTATGTTTCAAAATTGGCTGGCTTAAATGTGTCTATTCTGAAATACTAACAAACACATGTATGTGCCATACATGTTTTTAAACCGACTGTTTATATTTTAGATGTGTATGATTATAAAATGGATTTTACAACTCAGAGGCGTCCGGAGAGGGCTTTCAGAGGATTCAGTGAATCCCCAGCTCTACAGCCTTGCATTTTAAGGGGCATGGAGTCAGAAATGTGGTTTTTTAAAAAAATTAAAAAAAAAAAAAAAAAAAGTATGTGGCCAGCCTGATATTCAGTTGGAGCTGAATGCTTAACTCTTATGCGGCCCCTGCTGAATATCGACCAGGCCACCCAGATTATGTCTTGATATACAGTGCTGGTGCCCGGATAACAGTGCATAATTTAGCTGACTACAGTCACAGAAACATAGAAAGTGACGGCAGAAAAGGGCCAAGGCCCATCGAGTCTGCCCACTCCGTTGACCCACCCTCCTAATTAATCACACTCTGAAGACCTTTTCCCTTGTAGAGATCCGACATGAGCATCCCAACTGTTCTTAAAAACTGGCACGCTGCTGGCCTCAACCACCTGTACTGGGAGCTTATTCCAGCTGTCCACCACTCTTTCAGTGAAAAAGTACTTCCTGGTGTCGCCATGAAACTTCCCACCCTTTATTTTCAGCGGGTATCCTCTTTTGGCCAAGGGTCCCCTAAGAAGGAAAACATCATCTTCTACCTTGATGCGACCAGTGACATACTTAAACGTCTCAATCATGTCCCCTCTCTCCCTACGTTCTTTGAGAGAGTATAGCCACAATTCGTTCAGCCTTTCTTCGTATGATAGATCTTTGAGCCCCGAGACCATCTTGGTGGCCATTCGCTGTACCGACTCGAATCTCAACGCTTAGAAAAATGCTGACCGCCACCAGCTGATATATTGGGGGTACATGTGTAATGATACATAAGTGTTAGCTCTTATATTTATAGAATTACCCCCCCCTATCTAAGTGCTCTTTCAATCTCAAAGTCCTTCTTCATAAGTTGAATTTCTAGTAGCTTTGACTATCGCATAGATTGCCATCTATTCACTCTTGAATTCTCAAAATTCTAAATTATTTCTTTGATTCTTATTTGCATTTTATGGTCCTTTATCAGCTTAGCCATGATTTTGTTCTATAGTGGTGTCATTTATATTTATTTATTTTTTAAAATCGTTTGTAAACCACTTATATCCTAAGGATTACCACCTGCTTAAAAGGAGGCGGTAGCGGCTAGCGCGCGGGGCATTTTAGCATGCGCTATTCCGCGTGTTAAGGCCCTAACGCACCTTTGTAAAAGGAGCCCTAAGTGGTTTACATTCAGGTACTTTATCATATTTCCCTATCTGTCCCAGCGGGCTCAAACTCTATCTATTGTACTTGGGACAATGAGGGGATTAAGTGCCCAGAGTCACAAGGAGCAGTGAGGGATTTGAACCCACAACCTCAAGGTGCTAAGGCTGTAGTTCTAACCACTGCGCCACTTACTTTGATAAATCACCTGGTTATTTTTTTTTATTGCATAGAGTGTTTTGGACCCCTGTTTGTTTACAAAAATTAAACAGTTCTAAGTCCAATAGATGCTGGCACTGTAATCTGGAACCTGGGACACTTGATCATCTACTTTATTATTGTCCCTATATTAAGAAATTTTGGAATTCAATTTGGTCTCAAGTAAATGCGTTAATGGAAAATCATGTGGCACTCTCTTACGATACAGTGTTATTTGGCATGATGATGAGGAAAAAAAGTCAAATATCATCAGAAAACAACAAGCTTTTATTAGTTATGACAGGGGTTGCCATCCAACACATAACCAATAATTGGAAGAATCACAGTAACCTTAGTTATACATTTTGGTGGAATACATTATGTCATATATTTAAAATGGAACGAGCAATAGCAATACAAAGAGGGACATATACTAAATTTATAAAAATATGGGGGCCATTGACAAAATATTGTAGTGAATAGTCATCACTTCTTCTTTTCTTTTTCTTCTTTTGGCACACCAAAGGGGGGAGGGTGTTGGGTTTAATTTTACATAATATGTTATAATATATTCTATAATATGTGTATATTCTGATTGAAAATATGATGAAGGTTGGGAAGTAGGGGGGGTAAACGTAGCACTAGATTTTTATGTAGTAGATATCAAAGTGCTATTGTGTAATAACTTGTTGAAATATATAATTTTGTGCACTTATTGTCAAATTTGAAAATGAATAAAGAAGGAGGTAAAAAATAAAAATAAATCACCCTTTTAATTCAATTCATCGGATCTCTTTTGATATCACTAGAGTTGTGTTGTAAGGGAAGGCATGTCTTTTGTCACATTTTTAATAATAATAATATTTATTTATATCCCACAATACCTTGCAGTTCATAGCAGTTTACATAAAGAGAATCTGCAAAACGCAGCAAAAATACATACATGAACATATTGGAACCCGGGTAAAGCTTTGGATTCTTGCCCAGAAATAGCTAAGAAGAAAAAATTAAAAAAAAAAAAAAAATATTAAAATTGAATCAGGTTGGGCAGACTGGATGGACTATTCGGGTCTTTATCTGCCGTCATCTACTATGTTACTATGTTATAAAGCACATCACTGAAATAACTTAAACAAATTTATCAAATAAATGTATCTTCAAACATTTTCTAAATGTTCGGTATGAAACAGAGTTCAAAAGTAAATCATTTATAGTTTTGCTTAGACACCAGCCTGAGAAGATATAGTTTTATCCAAAAATCTTTTGTAAATACATCCTTTCAACTTTGGAAATGAAAACAAGGAAAACCCAAAATGGTTGAGAAGATAAATAGGGGGCAAAGCCTAACAGCGTCTTGTAGCATAAACATGCAAATCTGAATACAATTCTAGCCTCAACCGGTAACCAGTGTATTTTTTTGTAATATGGAGTAATATGTTCGGATTTTTCAAACCAAAAATCAAGCGTATTCGTGTATTTTGAATAATTCTCAATCTTTTGATAGTTCTTTTTTAAGATCCCAAATAGATATTATAACAATCCAAAGTACTCAATATAAGAGACTTAACCAGTAAACTGAAAGACAAAAAAAATCAAAATGTGACTTTAGAGAGCGTAACTTCCAGAGAGTGTAATACATGTCAGTATGGGCTTCAAAAGTTAGAGACTGATCTAAAGTAACTCCTAAGATTTTTATAGTGGAATTAGTGATGTAGTTCCTCCCGTTTAGTATTAAAGAAGTCTCCTTAATCTTAATAGATGGACTTGCCAAAAAAACTTTTATTTTAGTTGCCTTATGATCCTGCCATTACTGTATTTAGAGATTCCATGAAATTCATGATCGTGGTAAAGAAGGTTTTGAGTTTCATGCCATTATCCATTTTCTATGATCTTTATCTGCCTTCATTTTCTATGTTTCTATTGAATTCAAGAAAACTTGAGATAAGTACGTTAGATCTCTAAGGGAAAGGAGGAGAGAATAGAGGGCATGGTTAGGCAGACTAGATTGACCATATGGTCTTTATCTGCCTCAATTTTTGTATGTTTCTATGAAGAATATGGTTTGAACTTTTTGATCTCATGTCATTCCATCCTCATGTTGCCTGATTTACTAAAACCCATGATGCAATGGCATAGCTAAATGGCCAATTTTGAGTGAGTCTGAGCCCAAAGTGGGTGGAATACAAATTTTTTCTCAACCCATGTTCTCCCCCCCACTCTTCCCCACCCCCAGGCACCCCTTCCCCCTATATAAATGCCTGAGCAGATGGGAATTTCAAAGTCATGTCACTTGAAGACCTCCTCTGGTGGCCACAGTTCCTATTTTGGGGCTATACATTCATCCAGGAGTAATCTCCCTAGTACCCCCTACTTCCAGGGAGTATGTGCATTAGATTTCAGAGAAAGATGTGCTCTGGGACTCTTGGCCAAGAATGGTACTGTAGTGATTTAAGTAGAAGGGGTTAAAATAAATGGCGAAACACCTTAGCTAGTATTGAATGAAGTTCATGCTGCAATAGCCCCTGTACAGGCTAGTCCCATTTGAGCAAAAAGCTCAATGGAGCAGGAGGCAAGCATAATACAGAGAAAGGACAACAGCTTCTACAGAAGTGGTATAAGCCTCTTTTCACTCATAGTAATAAAAAGATCCGGACATGGTGTTCTAATGAGCATTGCAGTCATGTTTCTGCTATTGTTACCTTAGCTCTGTATAATAGAAACACAGACTTTGTGGGTATGCACAGATGTAAACACTAGAAAGCTCTTTGTTTCTTTAATACGATTTAGGTTAGCATTAATCGGCCTCCTAAGGAAGAGAGCTCTACTGTTGCCTTGTAACATGCCTCAACTTTGTTCTCTTGAGTGCAAATAATTGATTTGCCAATAATCTTTTTTTTTTTTTTTTTTCTTTCTGTTTCCACTCTTTTTTTAAAGTAAGATTTCCTACACCAACATACATGTTCTAACATCCATACTCTGATTGCAAAATGCGCTTAAATCCTATTTATGTTTGTCTTTAAGATTTGTTGAAAGCATGGTTTCATGAAATCTCCAGAAGTAATCCATCTCATCCCTATTCTCTTACATGCAGAGTCCCTCAGGGCTCATCGTTGGTGCCCATTTTATTTAATATCTTCCTGGCACTGACCCTTGGTTTGACACAGTCCTTAAGCTTAACCCTATAAGTGAATGGTAATGATATTCAGATTTTATGTACCATTGACCACACTAGTCCATAGGAGATTCAGAGTATGACCCACAAGCTCAATAGATTGGCAGATTGACTTAGAATAAATAGACTAAAGTTGAACCTCACAAAATCAAGCAGGGTTCTATATACTGTACACCTCTTTTTATAGTGGGTACAGTAGTTATTGTGGTGATGTAGCTAGAATCCTGGGAGTGATACTTGAATGTCACCTGACCTTTGGTGCTCAGATTGCGGATGTGATGCAGTGCAGTTTTTGTAAACTCAAATTTTTATACTCAGTAGGGAACGTGTTTACTACTTCAGTTTGTGTACTAATCCATTCTTTCATAATCAGCCAGCTTGACTTTCGTAATGCGCTTTATTCTGGTTTATGGGCTACTAATATCAGATGCCTTCAGATAGTTCCAAACATGGGTGTAAAATTGCAGACAAACTCAAGGAGATATGATAATGTGATGCCATTTTTTGAACAAGAACATTGGCTTCCTATCAACCACAGTATATCCTTGAAGATTGTTTTTGGTTTGTAAGGTTTATCATACAAGTATCTTGCTCTGTTTATCTAGATTATTAATTCTTTATTCACCAGCAAAATCATTGAGTTCTTCACCATGGAACCAGTTGGTAGTTCTGTCTCTATGTGCTCTTAGGTTGGACACTGTTTGAAGGAGGGTTTTTAGTGTTACCTGGCCCTCAAATGGAATTGCCACTTTGTCAGGCAGATTCATTGGAAAACTTTAAGAGAGTTACAATTATTATTATTTTGTGACACCTACAGTACTGGTAAGTGTTTTAATTTGACAGATAGGAATGAGGTTTTGATTCTTGAATATTGGCTCTGTGTTGGGGCTCAGCTTGGCTAACATCATACGTGTGTGTATAGGATTGTTTGCACTATGGATGTCTACTTGCTTTTCTGGTCTCTTCTGTCTGCTTGTTAGCTTGAATGACTTTTTATTACTTTTAAACTTTTTCACTGTCCCAATGAGTCATTTTGGAGTCAACATGGAAGTCAACATGGCCAAAGGCACTCTGCAGCGTGGGCAGAGGATCTTTTAAGGCAAATAAGTTCATCTGGAGCCAAGAGGTGATGGAATTGAGACAATGAAGTAGTTAGTATAGATGAGGGCTGAGGAGGTAGGTGTAGGAAATCAACAGAATATTGTCTGCGTAAAAAATCCTGAATGTTTCCTGTTTATTAAAATTTGATGCAAATGCTTATAAGATAGTTTGAAAGTGAATTACAAATATAAAGAGGGGTAACAGGAACATTTTCACACATAGGTTAACAAAAATAGACAGACTTACAAACAACAATGGGAGAGGGGGTGGAACTCCAAAATATAACAATGAAGGGTCACATAAAAACATAAGAATTGCCGCTGCTGGGTCAGACCAGTGGTCCATCGTGCCCAGCAGTCCGCTCCCACGGTGGCCCCTAGGTCAAAGACTAGTGCCCTAACTTAGACCAGCCCTACCTGCATAAGTTTCAGTTCAGCAGGAACTTGTGTAACTTTGTCTTGAATCCCTGGAGGGTGTTTTCCCCTATAACAGCCTCCGGAAGAGCGTTCCAGTTTTCCAAAACTCTGGGTGAAGAAGAACTTCCTTACGTTTGTATGGAATATATCCCCTTTTAACTTCAGAGAGTGTCCTCTCGTTCTCCCTACCTTGGAGAGGATGAACAATCTGTCTTTATCTGCTAAGTCTATTCCCTTCATTATCTTGAACATTTCAATCATGTCCCCTCTCAGTCTCCTCTTTTCAAGGGAGAAGAGGCCCAGTTTCTCCAATCTCTCACTGTACGGCAACTCCTCCAGCCCCTTAACCATTTTAGTCGGTTTTCTCTGGACTCTTTCGAGTAGTACGGTGACCAGTGCTGGACACAGTACTCTAGGTGAGGGCGCACCATGGCCCGGTACAGCGGCATGATAACCTTCTCTGATTTGTTCGTGATCCCCCTTCTTTATCATTCTTAGCATTCCTAGCAGAAGCAAAAATGTTTAAAAACAAGAGATCTACAACAATAAATTTGATTGGTGAATTTTAGTTTTCAAAAAACTTTTAAACTTATCTAGAGCGGATTCTCCTCTAATGTATCCAGGCAAAGAATTCCATAATTGAGGCGCAGCTACTGAAAATATTTCTGCTCGTCTCGGGCCAATAACTTTAAGAGATGGTACTGAGAAAAGGTTTAGGTCAGAGGACCGCAGAGTTCTGGACGGAGTGTAAGGGCCAAAGGGCTGAGAAAGATGTTAAAAGGCAAGGGAAGCCGGTATACCACCCCTGAAAAACACTACAGATATAGCAGTTGAGGGGAGGATGACGAAGAGCCTGAAAGAATGGTAAAGGAACAAATCGCAAAGAATAGTGAAAGAGGAAAGACGTAAACCATAGATGAAATAGATGCCATTTAGGCAAATTCTTGCTGCCTAACACTAGACGGCTCCTTATAAAATTACCCCCATCGTGCGGCAAATGTCCAGATGACTGTGCAACTACCTCAGAGAAAAACCTTTAGAGCGCTGTAAGGGCTCCTTTTACAGAGGTGTGTCAGGGCTTTATCCCGCAGAATAGCGCGCGCTGAATTGCCACGCGTGCTAGCCGCTACCGCCTCCTTTTTAAGCAAGCGGTAATTTTTCGGCTAGCGCGTGCTAATCTTGTCCGTGCGCTAAAACCGCTAGCGCACCTTAGTAAAAGGAACCCTAAGTGTCATGAGAGATTGTGGCGTCCTTACCACTGTCTGCATTAATGGCTTGACTTAGTCCATACCTATTCTCTACCCATATGCTGCCTCTTTCCCATCCCATTCCAGGACATGCAATTAACAAGTGAATTAGTATGCGTTAACTGTAATGCTAGCAGTGCAATGGCTACCACAGCCATACACTATCAGTTCCTGTACAGTAACTCACATGGTAAATGCTAGAGAATGACACAGTGACAAAATTCATCACCGTTCCCGTCCCCGCGGATAACCGCGGAAAACCATCTTCATGTCATTCTTTAAGGAGAGAGGGAAGAATCAGAGTATAATTGGGCACAACCACTGACCCGCAAGCTTTGCTTTGAAGAATGCCAGTGTAGAAGGACTGAGGTTGAGATAGACATTACAGAATGACAGTCTCTGGTATCCAGAGCAGATATTATGATGTCATAATGCCTCATTCCACCAGTGCCTAAGAGCCAATCACATCAGTGATGTCACAATGGCTTCATTTTCCTTGGCTCACATAAGAATCAGAGTATGAATGGCCACAAGCTTTGCTTTGAAGAATGCTGGTGTAGAAGGACTGAGGTTGAAATAGACACTAGAAAATGACATGGGATTATTTCCCGCGGTTATCCGCGGGGACGGGAACGGTGATGAATTTTGTCACTGTGTCATTCTCTAGTAAATGCTTACTGCACATTGGTATCATTGGTATTCTCTTTAAGGGAAAAATGTTCATAGGTCCTAGTTAAAATCATAGCACTGCCTCTATACTTTATAATACAGCCTAGGCTCCAATAAATATTCTCTAGCCACAGTTCGAATGCCATGTGTGATGGAATCTCTTGTGGCGTTTAGGAGGCATACTAAACTTTAATAATGCTAGATGACTGTAAAGAGAGTTCCATTAAATATTAAACATTAAAATGTGCAGTAGCTGATTAATTCAGAATATTTCTGAGCAGCTTATGAATGTTTAATGCCTACATTTTGCCTGATTGGATATAATTTAAGCTCTGAGCTTCATATTTTAAGAACTGGAAGGCCAGGCACATCTTTTTCAATTTCCCCCCCCCTTCAATTTTGCTCCAGGTACTTTAGTTAGATTGTGAGCCTTCGGGACAGTAAGGGAATTTTTTTAAGTACCTTCTTACTTCTCATTTATAAACTTAATGTATATTTTCTTCAAACCGCTTAGAACCTAACGGATGTAGCGGTATATAAGAAATAAATTACATTACATTACATTACATGTTACATTACATTAGTGATTTTTATTCCGCCATTACCTTGCGGTTCAAGGCGGATTACAGAAGAGGATTTCTGGACATGTCCAGAGGTGTTACAGAGCAGAGCGGGATGCTTCAGAGGATTGAAATGTTTCATTCGGTGTTAAGTCTTCATGGATTTCTTGAATAGCAGGTTTTTTATTTCTTTTCTGAAAGTTTTGTAGTCTGGGGGTCACGATTAGTAGATTAGAGAGTTGGTGGTCTAGTTTTGCTGCCTGGGTGGCATGTTCTAGACTTCACTAAATCCTCTCAGCAATGGAATTTTACAAAGCATTACAACTTATTTCATTAAATAGTCAAATAATTTATCATTAAAAAATTGTTATTGTAAGATAGTAGTCTTGGCTTATTAAAAACTGTTTTCATCATATTTTTGTTTTCTGTTTCTAGTTACACTTATGGACCCAACTACTGGCACTATTCCTGTAGGGGAGGCATTATTGAGGAATATTGCTATCAAACTATAAGGGTAGTTCTATAAATTGGTGCCTAAAGATAAGGTGCCAACTGTGTGCATAATTTACAAAATAATGGCATTTAAGCATGTGATTATTGCCACTAATTGACAATTACATGTGTGTAGGTTTGTTCTATAACAGTGGTTCCCAATCCTGTCCTGGAGGACCACCAGGCCAGTTGGGTTTTCAGGATAGCCTTAATGAATATGCATGAGAGAAATCAGCATATAATGGAGGTGCCAGGCATGCAAATCAGCTCCATGCATATTCATTAGGGCTATCCTGAAAACCCGACTGGCCTGGTGGTCCTCCAGGACAGGGTTGGGAACCACTGTTCTATAACATACATGCTGGACTATAACATACAGGCTAGACTCAAATAGGGCACTGGTCTTTGACCTAAGGGTTGCCACGTGAGCGGACTGCTGGGCACGATGGACTACTTGTCTGACCCAGCAGCGGCAAATCTTATGTTCTTATGATTACACCGGTCAACAAAGTTTTTGTTTCTTCAACACTTTTGGGTATATCTTATAGATGTTTGGCTGCTGATCACGAAAAATCATGTTTAAAATTACGTATCATGTACCATTTTAGCAAAAAAGTACATTTTTAAAATTTCTTGTTATATATTCAGGCTAATACAATTAATAATTAATAACTGACGCCAAGATTAAGGAAGGCATTTTTGTCGGTCCACAAATCAGACACGTCATCAGTGACGAGAGATTTAAAGATCTGTTAGTTAGATCAGAGAAAATCGCCTGGAAAGCATTCAAGGATATCGTTGAGCATTTTCTTGGCAGTTACAGAGCATCAAACTATATTCAAGTGGCTGACAAACATAAGAACATAAGAACCGCCATCTCCGGATCAGACCTTTGGTCCATCAAGTCCGGTTATCCGCACATGCGGAGGCCCAGCCAGGTGTACCTCTGGCATAATGCCTCTCATAAGGAGATGTGCATCTAGTTTGCTTTTAAATCCTAGAACGGTGGATTCCACAATAACCTCCTCTGGGACAGCATTCCAGCTGTCCGCCACTCGTTACGTGAAGCAGAACTTCCTGATATTTGTCCTGGGCTTGTCCCCCCTTAGCTTCAGTTCATGTCCTCTTGTCCGTGTCACATTGGACATTGTAAATAACTTTTTTTCCTGCTCTATTTTGTCGATTCCTTTTAGTATTTTGAAAGTCTCGATCATATCCCCTCGTAGTCTCCTCTTCCCAAGGGAGAACAATCCCAGTCTCCTAAGTCGTTCCTCATATTCCAGTTTCTCCATACCTTTTACTAGCTTCGTTGCTCATCTCTGCTCGCTCTCCAGCAGTTTTATATCCTTCTTTAGGTTGGGAGACCAATGTTGGACACAGTATTCCAAGTGTGGTCTGACCATTGCTCTATAAAGCGGCGTTATAACCCTCTCTGATCTACTCGTGATTCCCTTCTTTATCATGCCTAACATTCTATTTGCTTTCTTGCTGCTGCCGCACATTGCGCCAACGGTTTCAGGGTCCTATCTATCAGTACACCCAGGTCCTCTTCTTGTTCGCTCTTACCCAGAGTTGTAACTGACATTTTATACTCGTGTTCCTTGTTCTTTCTGCCTAAATGCATTACTTTGCACTTTTCCACATTAAACTTCATCTGCCATTTCTCTGCCCATTTCACTAACTGACACAAGTCACTCTGGAGTTCCTCGCTATCCTTCTGTGATCTGATTGCCCAGCATAACTTTGTGTCGTTTGCAAACTTGATGATCTTACTGGATGTTCCTTCTTCCAGGTCATTGATGAAAATATTAAATAAGATGGGCCCAAGTACCGAGCCCTGAGGCACACCACTAGTCACCTTCTCCCAGTCTGAGAACTTCCCATTTATGCCCACTCTCTGCTTTCTGTTCTCCAGCCATTTGCCTACCCATCTTAGTATATCTCCCTCTATTCCATGGCTTTGTAGTTTTCTGAGAAGTCTTTTATGTGGAACCTTCTCGAATGTTTTCTGGCAGTCCAAGTATATTATGTCCACCGATTCTCCACTATCAATTTGTTTGTTCACTGTCTCTTAGAGCATGCAAAACCATCAAGTTTCAAGTTTTATTAAAATTTGTTATCCTGCTTATCAATTTTCTAAACGGCTTACAATAGTAAAATTATAAAATTGGGGAGCTGACAAACAATATTTACTATGAGACAGTACAAGAGGTAGGTGGGAGATGCATTTTCTAAATTCACACTTGGACTTCTTCCCCACAAATCTTGTTGCAGTCAGCGCCGAAAGGTTTCACCGGGACATTGCCACTATGGAAAAAAGATATGCAACTGACTGACTGTTATTGGACATTGCAACGAGATGCACCGGACACTGAGTACAAACGAAAATCAGCAGGAAAACACTTTTAGCCATGGCGAACTTTCATAGCGTATCAGAAACTCTGTGCATGAAAACATGTTATAGTCAATTAAAGATACCATCGTGTTTTTCAAAATTCCTACGGGATACAATTAGTGGTAAATTATATTTGTGTTTACTTTGAAGGGAAATGGGGGGTCTATCCTAATCACCAGTTTGTTTTAAGGAAGCAAAATTTTTAGAAAAATTTGTTGTCCAGTGTTAGTGTTTAAGTGTGAGTGGTATAAAGATGAGTGGAGTATGGGTGGATCATGGGCGCTTCTCTCAGATATATGTGTAACTGTTACACGTACTTGAGGGCACAATTAGGTGCCAATAGTTACAATTGCCATTGACTTGGCATAACTGTTGGCCCCTTACTTTAGAAATACCAATGCCAACTTAGATAGTATTCTAATATAGAAACAACACAAAAAAGCCTTTATGGAATTGGTGCTAAGTACATGGCATTGGGGCAACTAAATCTTGGTGTCAGTTTATAGAATTGCCAAACTTGGTGGGCAAAACAGGAGTTTAAATTACTTGGGGGGGAGGGAGTTCACCGCGGCCACCAGGATCATCGCTAAAAAATCAATCCCCTCCTTCGCTTCCATGCCCTTCCAGAGACTTTGCCAAATCTCTGGAAGGTTCTGGTGCTAGAAGTTTTGAGTTCCTAAGCAGGTGCAAGAAATAAAAGTTCAGCCAAAGGGTAGCCTAGGATTTCTAGGGCTGAAAAAGCTGCCAAAATTTGTAGGAGGCCTGCTCTCATTAGCTGGAACTGAAAAGCAGAAAAGGCTGCATAGGCACAAACTATTATGAGAACAGCAGGGATAAATTCATACAGCTAATCTGTTGAATTTCTCCCAGTGTTACAGTGATATTTGTACAATCATTTTTCAGCGATGCTTCCAGCTTGGTTTTCCCTGTATCCAAGAATATCATCATGGAAAGATGGTGAAAATTGTTTAAAAAAACAAAACAAAATCAGTGCACCCTGTATTAGGATTCCATGAAGCATCCAAAGGCCAAATATTTTGGTCAGCTCTTATTTAATTCAGTCATTTTTAATGATTTACAACAAAATATCCAAGAAGTTCTTCAACATTAACAGATACAATTACATTGAATCCTGTCTCCCGCCCCCACCTCCTCTACTATTTTTCACACCTTAAATTGTAAGTGTTAACCCTTTCAGGACCAAGGGACATATTTGTCCCATAACTTTAAAATCCTATAAATTTTGATTGGGATAGTCTACAGTTCTAAATTTGATATGTACGGATTCCATATGATACTGCCTTTATGTAAACAAACTGGTTCCGACATTCATTCATTAGCGTCGTTGCCAGATTGACGAGAAGATTCACTTGCCACACTGTCCATAAGCCAGAAGTTTGATTTAAAAAAAAAAAAATAATGATATTTCACAAAAAAATCAATTTTTTGGCATCTGCAAGCCCTTTTTACCATAAAAATGTCGTCAAAACCACAAAAATTGGCCTACGATCCTTATGGTCCTGAAAGGGTTAAGTATTTTACTTCTTTTCCAGGGGGTTGGAGTCATCGCAAAAGGGTGCCTTACTGCCAAGAAAAGATCCCATTTCTTTATACTGACAGACAAAGTTTTTAAATGCTTCTTTCTAAACTAAACTAAACTAAATCTTGGGTTTATATACCGCGCCATCTCCACATTTGTGGAGCTCGGCACGGTTTACAGGAATTATAAAGAGAAAGGAATTCCAAGGAAGGGTTGGGTGAAGATCGGAGAAGGAAGAGTGTTAGCGGGCTAGGATGTCGGAAGGAGGGAGAGTTAGGTTTTTGAGAAAAGCCAGGTTTTCAGACGCTTGCGGAAGGGTTGGAGAGCACTCAGGTTCCGGAGAGGGGAGGCAAGGCCGTTCCAGAGCTCGATGAATCTGAAGAGGAGGGAAGTCCCCAGTTTTCCAGGGTGGGAAATGTCTTTTAGTGAGGGGAAGGATAATTTCGATTTTTGGATAGGTCTGGTGGTATTAAGATTTGAGGAATTCCAAGAAAGAGGAATTAATGGAGGGAGGATGCCGTGGAGGATCTTGAAAGTTAGGCAGATGCATTTGAAGTGAACTCTGGGAATCATCGGGAGCCAGTAGAGCTTGGAAAGGAGCGGTGAGACGTGGTTGAATTTACTTTTTGCAAAGATGAGTTTGGCCGCGGCATTTTGAATCCGTTGGCGTTTGTGAAGGTTTTTCTTCGTTAGGCTGATGAAGATAGAATTGCAGTAGTCCAGTCTTTCACAATATCAAATGCATCTGCATTAGAGAGTTGCACGGAGATAGAAATCCCGTCCGTCCCCACAATTATCCCGCCTGTCTCCGCCCGTCCCTGCCAGAATCTCCTTCATCCCCGCCTCTCCCCCACGAGGAATCTCCTCCGTCCCTGCCTGACCCCGCGAGGAATCCTCTCCGTCCCTTCAATGAATCTATTCTGTCCCTGCCCATCCCCTCCCCATAAAAGTTACCTGTCCCCATAAAAAGCAGCAATTACTTCTGAGAGTTTTGTTTCTATTAATTCGCTTTCCATTAAAATGAAAAATCTGGAGCAAAAAAAGAGGATCTTTTTTTTATTTGTTATATCTGTTAATTGAATTACCTAAAGATATTATTAGTACTGCTCCTTTAAAGTTATTGTGAAAATTAATGATTACTTCATTTGACATATTTCCACTCAGATGCATGTGAAATGAAATTACTAAGGGGCCCTTTTACTAAGCTGTGGTAAGTGCTACCACATACTTTCTGCAGCTTAAAATGGTATAACGTGGGACATGTTTAGGTGGCCTTTGATAAGTGTCAAATTGGTATAAGCACATAAGCATTGCCTCTGCTGAGTCAGACCATAGTTCCATCATGCCCAGCAGTATAATAATAATAATAATAATAACTTTATTCTTCTATACCGCCACAATCTTGCGGTATAGGCGGTTTACAATCAAGAGTGCTGGACATTCAGCGAAATACAATAAGTAGATATTCAGAGGAAATACAGAGATCAGAGACCTCAGGAGGCCTCAGAGACCTCAGTATGTGCTAACCACATGCCAAAAAGTACTTTTTATTTATTTTTTCTTGAAGGAGGCATGTCAGGGGCAGAGAGTGGGCATTTCTGGGCTAATCAGTTAGTGTGGCTACATCACCATTTAGAATATTGTGTACAAATCTTGAAGCCGCACCTTCAAAAAGATATAAAAAGAATGGAGTTGGTCCAGAGGAAAGCTAATGATTATATGAGTCGGTCCAAAGGAAGGCTACTAAAATGGTGTGTGGTCTTCGTGATAAGGCGTATGGGGACAGACTTAAAGATCTCAAGCTGTATACTTTGGAGGAAAGGCGGGAGAGGGGAGATATGATAGAGACGTTTAAATACCTATGTAATATAAATGTGCATGAATCGAGAACTCTTTCATTTGAAAGGAAATTGCAATGAGAGGGCATAGGATAGGCTCCGGAGTAATCAGAGGAAATACTTTTTTACGGAAAGGGTGGCAGATGCGTAGAACAGTCTCCCGGAAGAGGTGGTGGAGATGGAGACTATGTCTGAATTCAAGAGGGCCTGGGATAGGCACGTGAGATCTCTTAGAGAGAGAAAGAGATAATGGTTACTGCGGATGGGCAGCATTTGGTCTTTATCTGCTGTCATGTTTCTCTGTTTCTATTTGGTTAGCACAGGATTGCCCCATAAGCCCTTACTGCCCCACCCTTCTCAACATCCTATGTAAGACCCCACATGATATGAAATCCAAGACCCTTGCATTACATCTGAGACCCCACATCACACCAGACCCCCTTGACATGATACCCGAGACCCCTGATATCTCATGACTCCATCACTGGAAAATACTTCCCGCAGAGTCTCTCCCCATGTGTAGGAATGAACCCAATATATGTCAGCTTCTTCCTTAGGGCTCAAGACCTTCAATAGTGGCCCTTGAGTCACAAGATCCCCCACACCCTGATCCAGCCCCCAGGCTTATTGGGTTTCTCTAGTGTCTAGTGGTGCAGAAGTGATGTCCACTCGCTCTTGCCTCATGGCTACCGGGCCTCAAAATGGCCACTGAGACTTCTAGTGGTACTATTGCTGTATTGCTACTAGGGCATCAGGCTTCTATGAGGGTGGGAATGTGGGAGAGGCTGTTACATGTAGAGTCCTCCAGAGGAAGGTGTATCTTTGCTGGTGGGGGTTCATGAGTTGTTGTGTGTGTATGTATGTATGTATGAGGGGTCTAGGGGTTCTGTGGGGTTCTCAGATGCCATGTCAGGAGGCGGGTCAGTTGAGATGTTGGAAGGGCTGGAGAAGTTGACATCTGGGTGAAGACATGATCGGGGACATCATGGAGACCAGGCACATCTGGATTTATAGCTGCCCCTACAGCAGGCTCTTAGACATGCCTTGGATCAGTCTAGGTTTGCCATGCCCAGACCACTTCCTTCCCCACATGCCCTTTGGCATCTAGATGTACTCGATATATCCGACATATTTGAATGACCCCTGATCTAAAATGGCATTTAGATGTCTGGGCCTCTACAGATGCTTAAAAGCTGCCATTTGGTTTTGGGGATGCTTCTAGAATAAGGGTCTTAGTCAAACCTATTAATATTTCAATGGTAGTAGACCATCTTGTTTTGTTAGGTATAGTTAAGTGGCTTTATGAGTAATAAGTCCTTCCAGATATATTGACTGTATTACAGGAGTCTAAAATTGGTTTAAGTTTATTAGGATTTTTATATACCGCCTATCAAGGTTTTCTAAGCGGTTTTACATTCAGGTACTCAAGCATTTTCCCTATCTGTCCCGGTGGGCTCACAATCTATCTAACGTACCTGGGGCTATGGAGGATTAAGTGACTTGCCCAGGGTCACAAAGAGCAGCGCGGGGTTTGAACACCACAATCCCAGGGTGCTGAGGCTGTAGCTCCAACCACCGCGCCACACACTCCTCTCTCCAAAGTGATAACTGCTAAATCAAAATACTTGATTTTTCTCTGCTATTTTGCAACTCTAAACATTTATGTTTGTTTGTGGAAGATTGTGAGGTTCAAAACTAGACCTCTGTGCAAGTTTAACTTTATGCTGCCATACTGTCCTCATATCAGGGCCAGCAGTACTAGGTGGGTGCAAGCAAAGCAGATGCCCAGGGCCCCAGTTCCATAAGGGCATCCTAGCTGAAGCTGTGTGATGGCCTTGGGCTGAATTTCAGGGCACTTAGCACCAACAAGACTTACTACTTAATTTCTAGCACTGGTCCTGTGAGGGTAATTTAAACCTCCCAATAGCTGATTGTCTGCTCCTGACAGACGGGAAAATCCAGGGTATATTCTGCTTTGGACCAAAATCTTTAAATATTAATTGGGTTTAACATGAGCCAATATGACCAGCACTCCATTCAACATACATTGCTGATTTACCTTGACCCTTCTTGTGAACCTGTGAAGCTGAATTTATACGATACTTGAAGACTGGTTGATTAGCTGGAGAATTTGGCAACTGGAATGGGTGCCAGGATTTTAGCGCCGGCTGCCACAGTAACAGCCCCGACGCTCATAGAGTTCCTGTGAGCGTCGGAGCTGTTGCCACGAAGGCCGGCGCTAAAAACGCCAGCGCGGCTTTGTAAAGGAGGGGGGTTTAAAGAGGTTATTTTTCTGGACTGAGGAGGTGTGGTCTTCGTCATAACGCGTATGGGGACAGACTTAAAGATCTCAATATGTATACTTTGGATGAAAGGCAGGGGGAGATGTGATAGAGATGTTAAAAATGGAATTCCTATGAGCGTCGGAGCTGTTACCATGGCGGCTGCGCTAATAACTCTAGCGCAGATTTGTGAGTAATTTAGCAGATCACAGAAATGTAGTTATATGAAGATGTTGAGGTGGTGACTGCTCAGTGAAGGAAATAAAATATACTGTCTTCTGCCGAACCTCTGATGACTGTTTTGTAGCCAATTGTCTTGTCCAGACATATCTTCAAAATAAAATCAAACAGTGCTATTAAACTGTCTGACTTCGTGTATTTATTGCCCTACATGCACAAAGATATTTGCACTGACAATATTTGTTTACGACTCATTTTCCTGAAGCCACAGTTGTGTTGGATTTGATATGTAGTAACAACATTAGGCTAAAAGTTTTATTTTTGTTTTATGGTCTAGCATCTGGTGGTGGCAGCAGATTTATGCAGAGGGAGCCACAGTTTTAATATTCATTGTCTTGGCTCTTGCTTTCTCTCATTCCCCAAATGTGTTCCTCGGATAGTTTTGAGATCGCTGCATTCACAAAGGGCTTCATAAGTTAAAAAGAAGTTAAGGACCTTATACAAATCTGTGAAAACCGTGCTTCCATTTGCTTTGCTGCATTGGATTCTTTTTTTTTTTTTTTAAATCTTTATTGATTTTCAAACTTCGACAGTGCAAAACAATTAATTGAACATAAAATACTGCATAAAACGCACTATTAATTACACAAGTAATACATAAAACAATCATTTTCTCCCACCCTCCTCCCAATTTTTAATACAATATGATGTGATTACAATATTATAATTAAGTAATTTTAATCCTCAAAATAAATTTCCCTCCCCCCTCCACCCACCCTGGATATGTAAGGAAATCTAAGAAAAGGAGAGATATATGACCCTTATTGCCAGGTAACAAATGTAGTCAATGGGCTCCACACTTTATTAAATGAACTACTAAAGCCCATACATTCCGCATTCATTCTTTCATATTTATATGTGGTACACACATTTGCCCACCAAAATGTGTAATTCCAATAACATTTATTCAGTTTGCATACACATGGCAGCTACTATTTTCCATAACTTTGTAGCACAGTAAGGGGTCTTTTGTACTAAAGCCACAGCAAATATAGCCTTGTCGCACTGCTTATGCATGTCTTTCCCATGCGGTCCGGCCACTCGGGCCTTGGCTGGAAAATGGCCAGTTTTCCAATTTTCATAATTAATGGCCATGTGCTAATTTCGTTATGGATGCACAGCCATTAAAAAGAGTTACTGAATGAGCCCTTATTGACACCCTGGGGATTCTTTTACTAAAGCAGTAGGAAAAGCGGTTTTAGCAAGCCGATTAACGCATGTCTTTACCATGTGCTAAGGCCATTTTTTTGCCACAGCAGGAAAATGGCTGACTTCCCCATGTTCCTAATTAATGGGCAATTTCTGTGACTGTTAATTAATTGACTTTTAGCATTTATACACTGCTTAAAGAGTTACCACATGAGCCCTTACCAACAACTATTTTGTAGGTGGTAAGGGCCCATGCGCTAAGCCCCCATGCTAATCAATTAGCATGTGGCAATGCCTCACGCACTAACTGATTAGCACTGTCACACTCACTCTCCGCCCCCAAAAAACACCCCTTATAGAAAATTCCCCAAAACTATTTCTATGCGGTTTACAACGATTAAGCAAAGGTACAAATTGATTGACTTTAAGAGGGGAGGAAGAAAGAGGGTTAATAGGACAGGAAATCCATTTTTGAGGAGAGAGTGATCAATAGAACAAGTTAATCGCTATAGAGGGGAGAGAGAAGAGAGGATCAGTTGTCTAGATACTTTAGGAACAGGTGTGTTTTCAGACGTTTCCTAAATTCCTCATAAGTAGTGGGCGAAAGCAATTGTTCTAGGTCTTTACCCCATGATGCTGCTTGGTGCGAGAGAAGATGTTCATGGTGTTTTTTCAGTTTACAACCTTTCACTGGGGGGAACCTGGAACGGAACCCCCGTGAATATCAGGGGGGTACTGTAGTAGTATTTTTCCTGTACTTGGTTTTCAGGAGTAAGAGTGTTCCCTTCTGGTACTGGAAACAGGTTATCATCATACTGTAAATGTTCTTTCTAGAATATACTTGGAGAGGTTTATGAACATTGCAGACCACTGAAAAGTGGTGAATATTTTAGCTTATTTATGGCTGCCCACAGATGGTCACCTTGATATAATGGAGAACATTTATGGCCTATGGTTACCCATTATTTATGCCCATATTTATATAGGACTCTACAAGAAAGAAGCCTTAAGATCAACCCTGTATTCCAAATCCTTTATAGCAAAAAAAAAGGGGGTACCAAGATGAAGGATATTAATAGAGACGTATGGTGGAAGGTGATATTAGGAATTGATGACAATAGTTTTTCTGTTATCATGATAATGAAAACTCAAATAAACATTTATTTTAAAAAATAGTCCAGCATTGGATGAAGGCGGGCATACATACTCTAGATGATGTAATTTATGAGGGAAAGCTGCTTGATTTTTCACGACTACAACAAACATTTGGTATTGCTAAAACTCAAAGTTATAGGTGGTTGCAGTGAAGCAGGCCATTCAGGAGGGGTTCCCTGATTGGAAAAATCCTAAAAATCAGTATAGATTGCCATTCCTGTGCTTCCAGACGGATTTCCTGGGTCACCATGGTGCTCAGTGGTATAAATTAATATCTGGATTTTTCAATAAGAAACCAAAAACTGGTCTTCATGACATTTGGATCATTGAAATAAAGCATCAAATTACTGTATCTCAATGGCCATGAATCTGGACTTGGAGGATGAGATGTACGGTTTCTGCATCTATGAGACAAACATGGTTTTTCTTGTTACATAGAACATTTTGGACTCCGGTTAAGAACATAAGAACATAAGAAGTTGCCTCCGCTGAGTCAGACCAGAGGTCCATCCTGCCCAGCGGTCCGCTCTCGCGGCGGCCCATCAGGCCTAATTGCCTGAACAGTGTCCCTGACTAATTTTGTAACTGCCTCTAATCCTATCCCTATTACCTACCTCTACTCCTATCTGTACCCCTCAATCCCTTTGTCCTCCAGGTACCTGTCCAGACCCTCTTTGAAGCCCTGTAGCGTGCTCCTGCTTATCACATCCTCCGGTAGCACGTTCCATGTATCCACCACCCTCTGAGTGAAAAAGAACTTCCTGGCGTTTGTTCTAAACCTTTCCCCTTTCAATTTCTCCCCGAAATTTGAAAAATCTGTCCCTGTCTACTCTTTCTATGCCCTTCATGATCTTGAAGGTTTCTATCATGTCTCACCTAAGTCTCCGCTTTTCCAGGGAGAAAAGCCCCAGCTTCTTCAGTCTGTCAGTATATGAGAGGTCTTCCATACCCTTTATTAGCCTAGTTGCTCTTTTCTGGACTCTCTCAAGTACCGCCATGTCCTTTTGAGATACGGCGACCAGTACTGGACACAGTACTCCAGGTGCGGGCGCACCATTGCACGATACAGTGGCAGGATGACTTCCTTCGTCCTGGTCGTGATACCCTTCTTAATGATGCCCAACATTCTGTTTGCCTTCCTTGAGGCCGTGGTGCACTGCGCCGACGCCTTCAATGATGTGTCTACCATCACTCCCAGGTCTCTTTCAAGGTTACTCAGATTACAGAAATTAGATAGCTCCAAGTCTAATAGATGAACCTGGGACATTAGATCATCTATTATACTATTGTCCCTTGATACTTCAGTTTTGGAGATCCATTTGGGATCAGGTGAACAAAGTACTAACATACAACACTATGCTATTTGGCACTTTAATGAGAGCTAAAAGTCAAATATCATCTCACAATAACAGACTTCTCTTTATTATGACAGGAGTTGCCCTACAGCTTATTTTAAGAAATTGGAAAAACTGGGATCAATTAAACTATACCTTTTGGTGGGAGTCTCTGTGTCACGTCTTTAAAATGGAACGTATTATAGCTATACAACAGGGACATTATAAAAAGTTTCTGGAAATTTGGGAGCCATTGACAAAATACTGCAAAGAATGATTGTTGTTGATTTTGCCCCTTGATCATGCACGTCCAGGGTGGGTGTGGGTGGGAGGGGGGGGTTGGAAAATATTTTTAATCTTTAATTTGAGTGCAATTTTTGAATATGAAGATGGGGGGTGTTATATGTATTTGTCATAGATTACAATTTGATTGAATTTAGGTGCTATTATAGTGTAATTTGATTGTATATTGTGTTGCACTTATTTTTGGTTTCAAAATGAATAAAGATAATAAAATAAAAAATAGTCCAAATTTATCTTGGTACCCCCTTTTTATTGCTATAAAACATATTTATATAGGAAGCATGTCCTTCCTGTTTGAAAAAATAGGTGTATATATATTATATATATGTATATTATATGGAGGGTATTCTCTTGCAAGTCTCACTGAAGGGAAATCGGTTCCTTGCTGAGAAGCCACCCAAGTCTTTGCTCAGAGACATATTTCAATGATGTTGCCATTTGTGCATGGCTATTACCAAAAATGATTGTGTAAGCCCTTACTGCCACCTATGTGCTCCTCCTGTGTATCTCTCCCTCCTACTCATTCACTCCCATGTCCAGCACCTCTCTCTCTCCCTCCCAGGCATCACCCCATGCAGCATTTTCCTCCTTCCTCCTTTCTACTGCCATTTCCAACATTTCTGTTTCCTTCCCACTGTCCACCACCTCTGTCAACCCCTGCCTTTTGCCCTGGGTCAAACCTCTCTATCCCCCTCCATGCACCATCTCTCCCCTTTATTATAATGTGCAACATTTCACCCTCTCCCTTCACCATTCATGTCTCCATCACCTCCCCACCTTCCTTCTTCCCCTCACCCATGTCAGCAACTTTCTTTCCTTCCCTCCCCCTATGCCAATAACTTTCCATGGTAGTATTGTTTTGCTGATTCATGCTGTCATGCTCACTCTCTGCCCCCAGACTTGCACCCTCTGAGAAAATTAAAGAAAATGTTTTAACATGTGGTTTGCATGAACACATCAGGCTTTTACTCAGTGGGTACCTAGGGGGGGGGGCGGGCCGCCCCGGGTACCAGCCCTAAGGGGGTGTTCCCGGCCTTGCCGTTCAGTCCCCCGCCACCCCCGAAGGACCGCTCGCCCCACTGACCTTCCTGCACCACCTGTGAAGCAGCCCGCAGCAGGATCGCGAAGTCAGCGTCAGCATCCCTGCGCTGCTTCCTGCGCCGCGATCCCGCCCCTCCTCTGACGTCAGAGGAGGGGCGGGACCGTGGCGCAGGAAGCAGCGCAGGGATCGCTGACGCTGACTTCGCGATCCTGCTGCGGCTGCTTCATAGGTGGTGCGGGGAGGCCAGGGGGGCGAGCGGTCCTTCGGGGTGGGTCGGGGCATCAGGCCTTCAGGGTGGGGCGGGCGGGCAGGCAAGCAGGCTTTCAAGGGGGAGGGGGTGACAGGCAGGCAGGCAGGCCTTCAAGGGGGGACAGGCCTTCGGGGGGGGTGCAGACCTTCAAGGGGTGCAGGCCTTCAAGGGGGGCAGGCAGGCCTTCAGGGGGGTGCAGGCCTTCGGGGGGGGTGTAGGCCTTTGGGGGGGTGCAGACCTTCAAGGGGGTGCAGGCCTTCAAGGGGGGGAACAGGCCTTCAAGAGGGGAAAGGCAGGCAGGCCTTCAAGGGGGGGGAAGGCCTACAAGGGGGGGGACAGGCCTACAAGGGGGGGGGGACAGGCCTTCAAGGGGGGGACAGGCCTTCGGGGGGGGGGTGCAGACCTTCAAGGGAGGGCAGGCCTTCGGGGGGGGGGTGCAGTCCTTCAAGGGGGTGCAGGCCTTCAAGGGGGGGAAAGGCAGGCAGGCAGGCCTTCAAGGGGGGGACAGGCCTACAAGGGGGGGAGAAGCTACAAGGGGGTGGTACAAGCCTTCAAGTGGGGGACAGGCCTTCGGGGGGGGTGCAGACCTTCAAGGGAGTGCAGGCCTTCGAGGGGGGTGGTGCAGGCCTTCAAGGGGGTGCAGGCCTTCAAGGGGGGACAGGCCTTCAAGGGGGGAAAGGCAGGCAGGCAGGCCTTCAAGGGGGGACAGGCCTACAAGGGGGGGGAGAAGCTACAAGGGGGTGGGACAGGCCTTCAAGTGGGGGACAGGCCTTCGGGGGGGTGCAGGCCTTCGGGGGGGTGCAGGCCTTCGGGGGGTGCAGACCTTCAAGGGGGGGACAGGCAGGCAGGCCTTCAAGGGGGGGACAGGCCTACAAGGGGAAGGGACAGGCCTTCAAGGGGGGTGCAGGCCTTCAAGGTGGGACAGGCAGACCTTTAAGGGGGGACAGGCCTTTGGGGGGGGACCATGATTTAGAAGTACACGGAGGGAAGGGGGTGTTCAAAGAGACATGCATATGCCAAACTTTGGGGGGGGGGGAAAGAAATAATGGGTCTGAAAATAGAGGAGAGGGAGAGAGATGATGGACCATGGGATTTAGGGAGGGAAGGAACAGAAAGGGAGAGAAATTGGACACAAGGGATGGTGTGGAGGAGGGATAGAGATACTGGATAGGAGGGTAATTAGGAAAAGAAAGGGAGAGATGGTGGACTCTGGGATGGTGGGGAAGGAGGGAGAGATGCCGGATGAAAGGGTATTTAAGAAAAGGTGGATCTGTGGAGGGAGATGAAAAAAAGGAAAGATACCAGACTTCCTGGGAAGGGAAGGGAAATGGAAAGGGAGGACAGAGTTGGCAGATGGATGGTTAGCATGCAGAAAGAAGGAGACCCTGGCAAGCAAGTTATCAGAAGAAAACCAGAGCCTTGGACCAACAAGATTTGAAATATAACCAGACAACAAAAGGTAGAAAAATTAATTTTATTTTCTGTTTTGTGATTATAACATGTCAGATTTGAAATGTGTATCCTGCCAGAGCTGGCGTTGGACTGCAAACGTGAGCTAGGATTTAACAGAAAGAGGAAAAGTCCTTTTTGTTTCTTTATTTTATTTACACCACAGCGCCAGTGTGGTTAGGAGAAGCCAAAGGGGGTGAAAAAGCTATAAAACCCACCAGGAGTTTTGAAAAAAATCACCCAACTGGGCAGGAAAATCGAATTGAAAAACCAATTCAATAGGGCTGAATCGAATCAAAATTTTTTTTTCCTGTATCTGGCAGCATTAGTTTGCGCTACTGTCTTAGACTTTAGGACCTGGGATTGGGGAGAGATGGCATCCTCAGTACTTTATAATGCAAGTGAAACGAGGATTTGGTCAGACTTTTGAAGGGTCTGCAGAAAAAAAATATTGTATAGGCCGGGGACATGAGACAGCAGGAAATGGGAACTTTTCTTCCTTCTATTTTTGTGAATGGAAAGGCTGAGGATGTCAGAGAGGTCAGTTAAAATATGTGCTTTATAAGAAAATATAATAATGTGTTTTATAAAGTTTATAGCATAGCTGGCCTACCCAGTGAGGTGTTCCTAGTGGTGATGGTGGCAGCGTGTCAATGTGTTGAGAGGAAGAGGTGGTCTGGGAAATTCTGCTGAGCAAACTCCGGGCCCATTTCCACCCCCCAGTTAGTCCACTCCACTCAACTGATTCACACACTGAGTGGGTCTTTGGGTGTTGTTTTGGGATCTCTTCCAGTGGTTTATCTCCTTCTGGTCCAAGGAAGGAAACTTTGTTATCCTTAGCATTGACCTACAGAATATGTTTGTAACAGCGCTGCTTGTGTGGCATTAGGCTATGTAGTGATCGAAAGAAAAAAACAGACCTTTGCACATTTTTGCACTATATGGTGGGTGTATGAGGAGATTCACATTTCCTGCACAGCTAAGTCCATGTGAAGTTACCTTGTGCTGTATTTGACATCTAGCAAGGTCTCTGTTTGAAAGGAAAGATCTAAACTTAAAAATGAAGTGGCCAGAAGTTATGGTAAAAGCAGATAGTGTAGCTGGTTTTAAGAAAGATTTGGACAAATTCCTGGAGGAAAAGTCCATAATCTGTTATTAAGACATGGGGGAAGTGTCTGCTTGCCCTGGATCGGTAGCATGGAATGTTGCTACTCTTTGGGTTTTGACCAGGTATTAGTGTCCTGGATTGGCTACCATGAGAATGGGCTACTGGGCATGATGGACCATTGGTCTGACCCAGTTAGGCTATTCTTATGTTATATTCTCATCTGTAGGGGCCTTTGTTTTCACTTCTTATTTTAATGTATTTTTTTTCTGGGAACTTATCAGTGTTTTTTATAATGGGAACAAAAATGGAAGAGAATTAATGTGTGTGGAATGGGGGGTAACTAATTTCTTCAGCTAAATAATTCAATCCACTTCAAACAGACATAGGAGAACTTGTGCACCATTCACACACCCTCCAACCAAAAACGTCAAAAGAAAAAAACTGTTCGACAACCTCCTAGCCATTCGAGCTGCAACACTCGACCCCCAACTCTACAACCAATTGATATCAACCACAGACTGCAAAAACTTCAAAAAGAAATAAAAACCCTTCTATTCAAAAAACACATAAAACCGAACTAACACAATCAGAACTGTCCCAAGCATCACCTGCAACTACTCCATATGTACTTCTAATGTCATGACAATTTAGACATAATTTATGTTATGTTATGTTTGGAATAATGGTTACATATATGAGGTTCAATAAAAGAAAATTTTCACTGCCTGTTTCTATTCTGACCATTTATTCCATTTCATGGTTATTGCAAAAAAAAAAAAAAAAAAATTTTTTTTACATGGGGGGGGGGGGGGGGGTAAAAAAATGATGGGCCCCGGGTGCCACATACCCTAGGTACGCCACTGCTTTTACTGCAGGTCGCCTCAGTGCATTCTGTGGCAAGCCCTTTTAAACTGTGTTAAGTGCATGCTAGCGCTTGCTATAGCTTGGTATAAGGAGAACTTACTGAATAAAGAGAGAGCACGACATAAAAATGCTTCTGCAATGCAAAAAAGAGAGAGCACGACAATAGCCACTACATATAAAAGCTTCTGCAATGACCTTAATCTTGTTCTTTGTAATCTTTTGCCATATTGAATGCAAAATGTAAAAGCTGGTATGAATTTAAGACAAAAAGCTTATGAAGAAGCCCCTAAAATCTAGTGTAATTAGTGGCTTAAATATGAACCATTCTTCCATCTTCTGCAAAGAAGCATATCTGGTTTGAGCCTTATACCAACTAGCCATTGATGATTGTAGAGCTCTTTGAATGGTAGCTTTTTTTTTTTTTTTTTGAGGGAGGGAGTTAGAAGACATGAAAAAGAAGCAGAGAAATCCGAAGTAATAAATCTACTGTGTTCCACTGGTATTCTGAAAAAAAGTTTGCATAGATGCAATTTCATAGACTGAACAGATACTTTGTGAATGAAAGTCACGGAAAAGTAGGTAGAAGCTGGAGAATTTTGATTTTGACAAAAGAATTAATTTCCTGTTCTTTCATTTCAGTGACTATTTCAACAAGTACCTTCTTTGATGGCTTACTGGTAACAGGCCTCTATACATCTACCAGCGTTCAGACACCACAGAGTATTGGGGGATCTAGTGCTTTTGGATTTGGTAAGTCTAATATACTGTAGTTAAATTAATTAATCAGCATACCATACTGTACAATTTCTTATATCCCACAATTTCAGCTAGGATTCATTACGGTATGCAGTAAGATTGCAAACATAGTTCATTGAGGTTACAGTAAGATTTCTAGGATCAGAGATGGATAGATATCGATTGACTTACAAAGAACTTAGATAAATGTCTTTTAGCATTTGTCTGAAATTGTACTAAGTAGGGAGCTGACACAGATATAGAGGTAGGCTATTCCACACTTTGGGACCCTGAAATTTGAAGGTAGATTTGAATAACTTTTTCCGTTGAACATGTTGGGGAGAAGGGAAGATCAGCTTGAGGCATTGTGGTGTTCTCGAGTTGAGAAAGTCACATATACTTAGCAAGCCAAACATCATGATGTGTTTGTAGTATTTCCATTGAAATATGTTTTATATGAGTATACTCATGAGTAAACTATAGTTTTATTCAGATGACTTCTAAAAGTTAATTCCGTACTATCCTGCTAGACCAGTCCAGACTGATGGGTTATGTTCTCCTATCAGCAGACAGAGGCAGAGATTTGAAGATTCTGATGACTTCATCAGTATAACAGGTGGTGCAAACAGGAATATTCCCAGTATTTCTTTGTCTCCAGCAAATGGTGCAGGTTGACCAATGCAGCAGGATTTCTTCTAAATGGGCTTTTCTCTCCAAGGTGCAGTCTATTGCCTCCAGTCCTTGACACTGAGTACTGGTCTAGGTATTGTTCTTAGGGATTGGTCCACAGATCTTCCTCTGGTTGAACTTGAAGGTGGTTTTTTTTTTTTTGGTTTATGGTTTAATAGCAGGAGAAAAAAAGTACCAAGGGCCTGTTAGAATGGGATAGTAAAACCCTCTTTGTTAATAGATCCAACACGGGCCATGTTTCGGTGTTAACACCTGCATCAGAGGTTGTAGGAGTGTCTCTGCATCACCTTTTGGAGGCTAGAGGACTGGCTAGGCCCTGAACCATCTTTTCTGATGTGAGGCATCGTGGATCCTGCCTACCACTTGTTTACAAGTTTCTTGCTCTCAGCCAAGGTCATTCATCTACAGTGGGCTTCAGACTAGCTCCTGAGAATGTGTGTAGGAGCAAGCATCACATGGAATGTTATGAAGCCCTTCTTGTTATGTTATCATCTTGGTGGGACTAAACCTAAGACAGAGGGTAAACCCTCCATCCCTCCTTGTGAGACCCAACAGTAACCTGGACGAATACATTGGTCCATGTTGCCACCTAGTCAAGACTAGAAAGTTTTCAGACCAGACAGTTTTGCTTTGGTGGTGGGAGAAGATTTCCTGGTAGCCGGGCACATCTCTGTGAAGAGAAAGGCTGTTTGTCTGGTGATTATAGACTTTGCCTTTATGTGCTAAGACTTGCACCAGAGAGAATTCTGCAGCGGAGTATTCTGGTTGTTATTAGACTGAGTGACCTAATGCCATAGCAATGCATAGACTTGTACTTTACTGACATCGGAACAAAGTGGGCTCGCTGCTAAGCTTATAGCCCTGAAGAGGAAATGTCCAAAGTCAGACTTAGACGTCCTATTGAAAATGGCTCTCCATGACTCCTAATGTCAACATAAGAACATAAAAATTGCCGCTGCTGGGTCAGACCACTGGTCCATCGTGCCCAGCAGTCCGCTTCCGTGGCGGCCCTTAGGTCAAAGACCAGCGCCCTAACTGAGACTAGCCTTACCTACGTACGTTCCGGTTCAGCAGGAACTTGTCCAACTTTGTCTTGAATCCCTGGAGGGTGTTTTCCCCTATAACAGCTTCTAGAAGAGTGTTCCAGTTTTCCACCACTCTCTGGGTAAAGAAGAACTTCCTTATGTTTGTACGGAATCTATCCCCTTTTAGCTTTAGAGTGTGTCCTGAAATGATCTGATATATACATTCTTTTGTTACATTTAGGATAACAAAGTATTAAAGTATTAAATACTCCCTAATGTCCATTTTAGCAATGCGAGGAAGAAGATCAACCAAGATTTGCATATGTCTAGGAGAAGTACCATATAATATTTGATGGATTAGAGTACACAGTTTAAATACCCAGTTGAAGCAGTGCAAAGATATTAATAGAGGGGACACTCGTTCATATCGAGAAACTTTATAGATTAACCTCCAAATTCTTGCAGTCCACCTAGTTAGGTGCCTACATCGGCTAATAGGCTAATTCAGTGCCGATAATTGGCATGTAACAACTCATAATTGACGTTAATTGAAGTTAATTGAATTCAGTGGTGTAGCAAGGGAAGGAAGTGCCCGAGGCAGTGGCGCCCAGCATTGAGCCGTGTGCCCTGTACTCTTCCCAGCCACTTGAGTGCTGCCCTCACACACCTCTTTAAATATTTGCCGGCTTGAGCAGCATCTTCCACCACCTGCTCGTGCCGGCCGCGGCTCCCTTCTGACGTTACTGCCTGGTTCTGCGACCAGGAACTGACGTGAGAAGGGGACCGAGGCTGGCGTGAGCAGGAAGTTGAAGATGCTGCTTGCACCAGTGAACATTTCAAGAGGTATGTGGTGGGTGTGGATAGGAGGAGAGGCCCTGGCGCCACTGCCAGGATGGCGTCCGGGGTGGCTAGCATCCTTGCCCCTCCATTACTGCACCACTGATTGAATGTTAGGTGCACCAGTTGGTAGGCACAATTCTGCAAAAATTAGGCGCTTTGTCCAAAGCGCCTCTCTAAAAGTGGGCATGGTTAGGGACAGATCATGGGCGTATTTTTGAGTTATGCACACGATTATAGAATTTGGGCCAATGTATGCACAACTTAGGCACGGGCATTTAGACCAGGAAAACCCTAGCACTATCTCCTTAGATCCTGCTAAAATAGCATTACAGTAATCTACCTGTGCCAGTACTAAAGACTGTGCCAGTAATCAAATGGCTCTTTTTTAAATAGAGAATATTCAGTCACATCATTTTACCCACATAAATGCCTTTCTAAACTAACGTACATTGTGTAAATATATTTTTGGATTATACTTTTGACGAAGACATTTTCTTCTTTCCCCTTTTAGCAGCCAGACTCTGTTGGTTGTATAAGCATATGTTGGGTTTTGTTAATGAGTCTTCTGGATTTTGTTTCCACCCCCCTCTTCTCAAACACCTGTTCTAAAGTATTTCTTATTTACATTTTTCGGCCTCTGGATTCAGGAACAGTCTTCAAGTGGAGGCTTGCCAGAAGAAACACTGCAGGACAGCAATTATGGAATAGATTTTATGCATGAATAGAGCTCGTGGTGTGCACCACTTTTGTGACAACAACAATACAAAAAAAAAAAAAAAGGTGCATTGCATTATTATCATGTGTATCAGGAGATGTATGGTTTAGAAAAAAAACCGATTAGAATGGAAAGAACACTAGCACCATCTGTCAACGTACAAATGGATGAAATTTATGTACCAAAATGCACTTAAACACTCATTTTACATAGACCATTAAGATTGGAACTGAGATTTTTAAGCAGGACTTAGTTCTGGCAGTATTTTACAAAGGTTCTGCCGAATGTGGAATTTGTTTTTTTATAAAATATTGTGACAAACTCACTGCGGGCTCTGGCTTTGTCCCAGGGATTAGGGAAAGGAAAGCACGGTCCCTGGTCAGAAGAGCTGACCAAGTAAATAGTAAGGAGTTAGAGTGGACTGACTATCCCTTAAATCTTGAAGCAGGAAAGGGAAGGCAGAAGTGTAAGCTTCCACAACAGTTTGTGCTTCACAGGTATAAAAGAAGTAGAAAACCTGGTAAGGTTCATGAGGACAGGAAATGGAATCATGTTCCTTTAAGGAAAGCTCAGCCCTGGTTACCCAGTAGGGGTAATCAGGCTCAGTACCTGAATGAGCTGGATCCAAGCCTCTTTCCCAGGAGAGAAGAGCAGGGATTAGCTCCATTTAAGCTCGGTGTTCTGAGAGCAAAGGTGAGGGAGAACTGGCAAGATAGACAACTGGAGTTCAGACCTGAAGGAAGGTCAGAAGTCAAGCCGGAAATAGAGGAGAAGCCTTTTCCCTCACTCAGGCAGTATCCAGGATGTGGAGATGACTGAGGAGCTGCTAGGCTTCAGCTCAGACACGGTGCCTGTTACCATAGATGGTTTTATGGATACTTCCAGCCCTTTTGAGGGAGTACAGGCTGATACAGAAGGTATGGATATCAGTCGTTGAGTCAGTAGCATCTGTAAACTGAATCAGGAAAGCTGTGCTGTGTTAGCAATACTTTTGTTTCTTGCACGGAGGGAACTGTGTACAGCTGACTAATTAAAGAGCAAGAGAGTTTCTCTGTCAGAACTGAGCTCCAAGAGTTTGCCTCCCTAAAATCTGAAAACTAATCTCAAGTCTCCCTGCTGAGTTATCTACTAAAAGGTTTAAGATAAAGCCCTTGAACAAACCCTGGGCTGAGCAGTGACAAGGAGCTTGCCAACTTTGAAGCTGGGGCTTAAGTTTGTTCTCTTTCCCTGTTTCAAGGAACAACTGGGCCAAGTTTGTTTGTCTATGAACTCTCATAGGTTTAAGGGAAGTTACGAGGTAATAACTTCCATAAGATACTCTTACCTGAAGGACCAGACCAGGAAAGGAAGTGTATGTATTTGAAGTATGGAAAGAATAATTCTTGTACAGAAAGTTTGCTTTCAATTGTTTTCAACTGCAACAAATTCTTATGTTCTCTGAAAGACTGATTCTGTTTTGGAAAGTTCAATCCTGGCTTGTTTGACAAACCAACAATAAAAACCTGATTTTGTTTAAAGAACTACTCTGGCCTGTGTTTCCATGTTTCTACCAACGGCATTCTGACTGGGTTGAAACAGTGCACGAGTCCTACCTACTTGAAGAGAGTCATCCCTCGTCCTAGGGAAGCCACGCCAAGGCCTCAGAAAAGACACCGTGCAGGCTACCTGCAAGCTAGGCAGGGCTTGCGGTGTGACAATATATATAAGGATGCGCAGGACTGTTTGTATATATGCCTGCAAGAGTAGCAGGAACAGCCCTTTTAGACATATAGATACCAAAAAAAAAAATGATTCGTACGCAGAGGTGGTGATTTTGCAATTTACACATGTAAAAGTTGCTCCCTTAATCCCTCTTGTAAAGCCCTGGCCAAAATGAGCACTGAGCGCACCCCATGATTAAGTATCTTTTTACTGTGGTAAACATGTTTTAGTGCTTACCACAGCTTGGTAAAAGTAGGGTTACCAGATTTTCCGGAACTAAAATCCGGACCCATGGCTCCGCCCCCCAGGCCCGCCCAGTTTCACACAAGCCACGCCCCATTCTGCCCCAGCCACGTCCCCCCTCAACCTGCTCACTTGTCAGGGGGGCATCTGCGCATTCGCCGGTGTGACGCGATGGCATCGCACACAAGCGCGTGATGCCACCACATTGCATCTGCCTTTACGCAGATGCCATCCCGACGTCACTCCTAGCTGGAAGCTTTTTAAAACCCAGACAAAGTGCCGGGTTTTGAAAAGCCGTCCAGACGCCCGGACTTGTCCTCTTAAAGGAGGACATGTTCGGGGAAATCTGGACATTTGTTAACCCTAGGTAAAAGGGCTTCATAATCTCGTGCACACGTTTGAGCGTTAATGCACAATATTGTGCATATAAGTTATAGAATACTGCCAGTTATGTGCACAGGTTAATTGCTAAATTAAGTGCTAATTGGCAATAACAGTAATCAGTGATAACTGGAATTACGTAATTTGCGCTAACTAGCACTGTTTTGCCTTTGTGCACTTCACTTGGCGGAGAATTTGTTAACATGTGCTACCATTAAGACAGGTTATTTTTCTTACCCCAAGTTGTGCTATTTAAGCAGACTCTCCTACACTTCCCCCTCCGTATTTGCGAATTCCGTATCTACAGATTCGCTTATTTGTGGTTTTAAACACAAAAATGCATTTTCATTTTTCAGGCTATTTTAAGCCCTGTAAGTCCCCCCCCCTTTAAGCCTTACCTGGTGGTCTAGCGGGTTTTCAGCACAGGGTCACTTCCCCCTCTGTATTCACGGGTGTTAAGGGCAGAGCCAGCCTGCGAATATTATAAAAACCACAAATAATATCTGGGCTGGTTCTGCCCCTAACCCCCTCTTCCCCTGGCTATTTTAAGCCCTGAAAGCCCCCCCCCCCCCCCTTTAAGTCTTACCTGGTGATCTAGCGGGTTTTCAGGACAGGAGCGATCTTCCCATGCTCCTGCCCCATGCAGATCGCTCACAGGAAATGGCTCAAAAGACTACGGGAGCTCAAGGCAGCCATTTCCTGTGAGCGATCTGCATGGGGCAGGAGTGTGGGAAGATCGCTCCTGCCTGAAAACCCGCTAGATCACCAGGTAAGACTTAAAGGGGGGGGGGGGCTTTCAGGGCTTAAAATAGCCAGGGGAAGAGTGGGTTAGGGGCAGAACCAGCCCAGATATTATTTGTGGTTTTTATAATATTCGCAGGCTGGCTCTGCCCTTAACACCCGTGAATACAGAGGGGGAAGTGACCCTGTGCTAAAATAGTGCGACTTGTGGTACAGTAACCCATCTTAACAGTAGCCCTTTTCCCCCTTGGTCACTATTCTAGGCACGGATTCTCTAAACAGCGCTGATATCGGCGGTTTCCTAAAAAGCGGCTGTCAATTGCATGTCAAACTCACAACAGCATTGTTTAGAGACTCGCATCTCTGGGAAAGATAGGCACTGGAAATATAGGCCAGCTTTTTCAACGGGCCTACGTTACAGATTGGACCTACATAAAAGACAGTTAACAGGTTATAACATGCCATAATTAAAGTACAAATTTACAAAACAAGTTTTTATTCTAACTCGATACATACTAGGGGGGGGGTCTAATACTACTATACATTATATACAGTTTATAGATTACAATTTGCCATACAGTGCAAGTTTTTTCCAATACAAGTTATTATTCTAACTTGACACACTTTACTGATCTTGTATAACCAAATCCCAGATATAGGCCACACTTATCAGAAGTTTAAACCCCCCATGCTGATACACACGCAGATAATCCTCATAATTACCGAATTACGCTTTATTGAGTAAATATAACATAAGTACTCACAGTAACAGAATTTCTCAGAGGTTGTTTGTCTGTCTCCTCTGGGCACAGTTTCCTTGTTCCAGCATAATGCAGAGGTGATGAAGTTTGGGAAGCAGGATGGGGGGGGGGGGGGGGGAGAGAGAAAGGCAGATACTGAAGGATCTAGGTTCCAGAGAAGATAGAAGGATGATTCTTGCACGAGGAAGATTTTGAATGGGGTGTCCTACCCCGTTATTTCAACAATCAGAATTCTAGGAGTATACTTTAATAAAAATCTATCTGAGTGATTATATTGATGTTATAGACTGCAAAAGTTTTTTGTTTTTTTTTTACATTAGGGGTGAAAATCAGGGGTGGGAAACTTCGTGGCGACACTAGGAAGTATTTCTTCGCCGAAAGGGGTGGTTGATCATTGGAATGATCTTCCACTGCAGGTAATCGAGGCCAGCAGCGTGCCAGATGTTAAGAAAAAATGGGATAAGCATGTGGGATCTCTTCATGGAAGAAATTAGGGGGGTGGGTCATTAGAGTGGGCAGACTTGATGGGCCGTGGCCCTTTTCTGCCATCATTTTCTATGATTCTATGGAAACTACAAATAATTAGCTCATACTTCAATACTTCTTCATTTAGGTTACTGGTACAATCTTTAGTGCTAAGAATTTTGGACTACATACTGTAATAAAGTACACTGGCAGGATATCATAAAAATCTTCAAAGATTACGCATTGTACAAAACACTGCTGTGTGCTTGATTTTCAGTTTTACGAAAACGAATCATGTTATATCTTATTATAAAGAACTTCACTGGTTACCAGTAGAGAGGCTAGCTTGCTTTTTAAGTTTGGAACCATGTTTTATAAAGTTTTGATGGTTATGCACTAGAGAATTACCGTATTTGCCGGTGTATAAGACGACTTTTCAGTACCTTAAAATCCTCCCCAAAGTCGGGGGTCGTCTTATACGCCGGGTACTGTTTACATGCCCTTACTTTACATTAGAGAGCTGCACGGGGACGCCCCTAGGGTCGCGGGGATCCCGTGGGGACGCCCCCTAGGGTCGCGGGGATCCCATGGGGATGCCTCCGAGGGTCGCGGGGCTCCTGCGGGGCTGGATGCTCAGTCTTCTGGATGTACGCGGCTCTTCTTCTCCCTACCTTCTCTGCTTGCAGCACAGAGCCGAACGTAAGTCTTCCCGACGTCAGCGCTGACGTCGGAGGGGAGGGAGGGCTTAAACAAAGCTTAAACAAAGCCCTCCCTCCCTCCGACGTCAGCGCTGACGTCGGGAAGACTTCCGTTCGGCTCTGTGCTGCAGGCAGGGCAGATAAGGAGAAGGAGAGTAGCCTCGCGGTTCGAGTGGTTACCAAGGGAGAGGGGCGGCCGCCCCGCCCCGGTTGCAGCACAGCCGGCCAGGTTCCCTTACTTTTGTGGCACTTCCCCGACCGACCGATAACAGCCCGGGTCCGACAATCCTCCCTGCCCTGTAGCCGCGAATCTAAATTACCTTCTTACAGCAGCTGTAAGAAGGTAATTTAGATTCGCGGTTAAGGGCAGGGAGGTTTGTCGGACCGGGGCTGTTGTCGGTCGGTCGGGGAAGTGCCACAAAAGTAAGGGGACCTGGCCGGCTGTGCTGCACCCGGGGCGGTAGAGAAGGTGTGCGGAAGAAGGGGTAGTCTTATACGGCGAGTATATAACAAACTCTATATTTTAACTGTAAAAGTTGGGGGGTCGTCTTATACGCCCAGTCGTCTTATACGCCGGCAAATACGGTACATGGGGACAAATTTGTCCCCATCCTCATAAGAACCCAATTTACCCGTCCCGTCCCCGCGAGTTTTGTCGCTGTCCCTGCCCCTACCCTGTTCCCGTAAGCTCAGCCTTAACTGCACAAATCTTGAACACTTTTATGATTTTAAAGTGTTTGAGGTTTGTTGCAGATGAGGACGGAGCTTGCAGGATTGGGGCAGGGACAGGAAAAGAACTCGCAGAGAGGGGACAGGAAAATGAGTTCCCGCGGGGATGGAGAAAAATTTGTCCCAATGTCATTCTCTATTATGCACCCAATTATTTATTTGATCAATTTACATTCATCAATCTCAATCGTACATTGCGAGCCACTGCATTGTTCGTTTTCCCTTCTATTCATGGTTGCTTATATAAGAGATTTTTACAAAGATTATTGTCTTACCAGGCTGCTAGTTGTGATACTGACCCCCTGTTTTACTAAGGAACGCTAGCTGATTTAGCACGTGCAAACTGATTTAGCACACGCTAAACGCTAACGCATCCATAGACTATAATGGGCGCATTAGCGTTTAGCATGCGCTAAATCAGTTAGTGCGCGCTAAATCAATTAGCGCACCTTTGTAAAAGAGGGGGTGAGTTTTGCAGATTATTATCTCTTTCTTTGTCTTATATGCATTTTAGAAAATTGTTAAAATCTAGTCTATGTGAAATTCTTGGAGAATTGATTTGTTAATCACTGAGATTGTTCAGTCTCTTCAGTTTGTTAAACCGCATAGAACTGCGAGGGTTTGCGTTATACAAATATGATTTTATGTTATGTTATTATTATGCTAAAGCAGGGATTCCCAGCCCAGTCCTCAGGACATAAGCCAGTCTGCCTTGTTTTCAAGACATTCACAATGAATATGCATGAGATAAATTTTCATGCACTGCTTTTATTGTATGCAGATCTGTCTCATGTATATTCATTTTGGGTATCCTGAAGACCTGACTGGCTGGGTGTGTCCTGAGGACAGGATTGAGAACTCCTGTGCTATATTGATATTTTTTTTAAAATTAATAATGTGGACTCTCTTGAATCCTTTTTTGGGGAAAAAGGCATTATATAAATTGAAATCTTACCGTTGTTCTAACTTGGCTGCAGGTTGTGATTTGCCTTGTATGATACTTCTAAAATAGGGTTTTAAAAATTATTTTTAATACATTATTAAGCAATAATATTCAGTGGAGATTGAAAAGTAGTGAAATAAAAAGGAGCCATGCTTGAAAGTACTGCTTGGGTTTTTCTTCTGCTTTGTTTGCAGTTTTCCCATTTTTACAGTACTGTATATTATTACTCTTTCACTCCTGCAGAATAAAAGGTTTATTGGTCATGGAGTTTATAATAGCTGTACTCTCCCTAAAGGCAGAAATCAGAATGCACTTTCTTGGGCCAAATCAAACATTTTGCATGGCCGATAAGGATGTGGGAAAAATTTGTAAATGTTTTACACTATTTCCCTTACTGTAAATCTTTTGTGATGAGATTTTAAGCCAAATCTTTCACGTAAGTCAACATCTGGTGACCGTTTTTATAAAAGAGGAATATTTTGTTTTATTTTATTTTTTTCTAACAGTAGTTTTGGCAGTGATTGCCATATCATGTCCCCAGAGGGGTGAGGTAGCAGGGCATTAACACCCTTCTCCCGCCACACCATATTGCAAAGTTATCAATCTCAATGAGAATGCCAAAATGAGACTCTTTATCAGACCACAGCTTAGAACCTCCAGTTGGATCCCGGTGAGAAGAGACCGGACAAGATAAATTGATTTATTTGATCTGAAGAGAAATCAGAACCAAAGCAGTTAGTTCAAGTATGCAGATGCTCGGTTGTTTTCCCATTATAGGGAACCCCAGATACATATCTCTAGAAATACACAAACAAGAAGATGATGGATGATGTGAACAATTAGACTATAGCATTGCCCTTATAGGCATAGGTGTACTTCCAAAATCCTTCTGCTGGCCTTCAACATTTGTTAAACTCTTTCCAGGTAGCCCAAATTTCAGTGATCAGAACTCTGTTTAGGTTGGGGAGACGAGAGCACGTGAGAGAACACTATGTGAGTTTGTATTGATTGAAGCTGATGGATAGAATTTGCGCATGCAAATGAGGGGAAACGACATTTAAATGTAGGCAGGCAGCGATTCACTAAACAAATCTGGAACACCGACTGGGCTGGCCGATCAACAAAAGAAGCGACTGCTAGGGACTCACTGTTTTCCGACTGCATCTCCTGCCTGCCTGCATCTCCTGCTCTCTGCCTGGATTCTCCTGCTCTCCTGCCCTGACTCTCTTCTTGCCGCCCTGCTCTCTGACCCGACTCGCCGTCGTGCTGTTGCCCCGAATCTCCTCCTGTTGCTGCCCCAACTTGCCGCCCTGCTCTCACACTGAATCTCTCCTGCCACCAGGACTCGCCGCCCTTCTCTCGCCCCAAATCTCCTCCTCTTGCCGCCCCGATTCGCCGCCCTGCTCTTGCCCTGAAACTCTCCTGCCACCCCGAATTTCCTCCTCTCGTTGCCCCGACTCTCCTGCCCTTCCCCGCACTGCGAGCCTGTGGTTTTAACCTGCGGGTTTAAAGCGGATTAAAACCACAGGCTTGTGAAGAAAAAGAGAAATAAAAAAAGTTTTAAAAAAAGGTTGCTGCTCTGTAAGCATGTGCAGACCATCTACAGACCATCTGCCTGCCTGCCCTGAGCAACAGCCTGTTCCGAACGCCTGCCTGCCTCGATCGCCTGCCTGCCCCGACTCTCACCCTTCCTCGTAGTGCAAGCCCGTGGTTTTAACCCGCGGGGTTTTAAGTGGGTTAAAACCACGGGCTTCTAACATTAAAAAAAGAAAACAAAAATCTAAGCTAGGCCCGGAGGACAGTGATCCGTGCCTGCAGATAGGGACGTTCCTCCGATCGCCCTCATCTGCATATTTACTTGTTGGGACTTCGTGGGACCTGCCTGGATCGGGCCCGATTGGGCAGGTTAGTGGATCTGGCCCTAAGTGTCTAATAAACCTGTAACTTGAACATAGCTGTTAACATTTACACATTAGCTGCACTAACACACGAGAAAAGGAGGTACTAATTGGAATGGTCAGTGGTTTTTATTTATTTATTTTTGGTATTTATATACCACCTATCAAAGTTATCTAAGGGCTAGATTCACTAAGCAAACTGATCGTGTATCGATCAGTTTGCGAGCCCCTTGTGACCCGATTTCCCACCCAATTCACTAACCTCTCCTCTGATCCGATCCCGATCCGTGCATGCAAATGAGGGGAATCGGCATGCAAAGCAGGAAGGACGGGATTAACTAAACTTACCAACTGGCTGGCCGATCAAAAAACTAGCGACTGGTGAGGACCAGTCGCTTGTGCTAAAACCCTGCTCTCTGCCCTGATTCTCCTGCTCTGGCCGCCCTGCTCTTTGCTCTCTGCTCTGACTCTCCAGCCCTGCTCATCCACAACTCGCCTGCCCTTCCCCGCAGTGCGAGCCCGTGGTTTAAAACCACGGGCTTGCGAAGTTAAAAAAATTAAAAAACGGGCACGAAGTCTAGGAAGATGGTCTGCGCATGCTCAAGGATCGCTCTCCAGCGATCTGTGTGGTTGGTGGGGGGCGTGCCAACAATTGCCCCATTTGCATGCAGGCCTTTAGTGAATTTGTTGGCCTGCTTGCAATCGGGCACGGATCGGACACAGAAAGGAGGTTAGTGAATCTAGCCCTTAGTGGTTTACAATCGGGTATTCAAGCATTTTCCCTATCTGTCCCGGTGGGCTCACAATTTATCTAAAGTACCTGGGGCAATGGAGATTGAGTGACTTGCTCAGGGTCACAGGGAGCAGTGTGGGATTTGAATCCACAACCCTCAGGGTACTGAGGCTGTTGCTCTAACCCAGGGGTGTCAAAGTCCCTCCTCGAGGGCCGCAATCCAGACAGGTTTTCAGGATTTCCCCAGTGAATATGCATGGGATCTATTAACACACAATGAAAGCAGTGCATGCAAATAGATCTCATGCATAATCATTGGGGAAATCCTGAAAACCCGACTGGATTGCGACCCTCGAGGAGGGACTTTGATACCCCTGCTCTGACCACTACACCACTCCTTCCTCCTCCACAGGAATGAACACCAAGCAATTGAAAGAAGCCATGGAAACAGGGAAGCATGGCGAGGACTGGCCTACAGAATATCCAAGGGTTGGACACGACTGAATGGACAGTAGTAGTGGTAAATGTTTAGAATACTATATAGGCACACATGTGAACACTTGTGTGCATACATAACATAGTAACATAGTAGATGACAGCAGATAAAGACCCGAATGGTCCATCCAGTCTGCCCAACCTGATTCAATTTAAAATTTTTAAATTTTTTCTTCTTAGCTATTTCTGGGCAAGAATCCAAAGCTCTACCCGGTACTGTGCTTGGGTTCCTACTGCCAAAATCTCCGCTAAAACCTACTCCAGCCCATCTACACCCTCCCAGCCATTGAAGCCCTCCCCAGCCCATCCTCCACCAAATGGCCATATACAGTCACAGACCGTGCAAGTCTGCCCAGTACTGGCCTTAGTTCAATATTAAATATTATTTTCTGATTCTAAATCCTCTGTGTTCATCCCACGCTTCTTTGAACTCCGTCACTGTTTTCCTCTCCACCACCTCTCTCGGGAGCGCATTCCAGGCATCCACCACCCTCTCCGTAAAGTAGAATTTCCTAACATTGCCTTTGAATCTACCACCCTTCAACCTCAAATTATGTCCTCTGGTTTTACCATTTTCCTTTCTCTGGAAAAGATTATGTTCTACGTTAATAATGGTATTCAGGAAATACACATTTAAGTTACATAGGGCCAGATTCTATAAATGGTGTTCAGAATTTGGCACCAGAAAAATCGGCACTAAACGCGATTCCATAAAGGTCACATGCCTTTTATAGAGTCTCGCTTAAGTGCCAATTTTTTCTGGTGCCTAACTTCAGGTTACCAAAAATATGGATGGGATGCATTGTACAGAATATCTGGTGCTTAAGGGGAGGACCCGTGACTGAACTTCACAGCTATTTATTTTCGAATTGTATTTAATCCATTTTTCCCCCCTCCTCTTCATCAGTGTTTTTACGTCATAATTGTCTTTAAGTCCTGTTTGTTGGAAATTTTTTATTTTTTCTCTTTTTAATTTTGTAAATCGCATTGGATTTGGATACTGCGATTATATCAAATATTTTAAATAAACTTGAAACTAAGTATTATTGATTTGAGCACATATAACTCAATGAGCATTTTTCACCGAGCGAGAAAAGTGAAAAAATAAAAAACCCTAACAAATTGTACAGTGATTGAGAGCAAGAACTGTTGTTGCAGTGGGTCGTTTGTTCACTTAACGTCTAGTGATCTAGCGTACCTCTGAGCACAAGAAAAGCAACAGCGTACGTGTTGCTACGATTTGTTTCACCTGGTGAATGGTGGTTATTTACTTTTGCAAGGTGATCTAACTTCCAGTGCCAGGCTTGCGCCTGCTGTAACCGGGTGTAAATGCTGGCACCCAAGTTAAACACACTGAGGTGGCATTCTGTAGCAGTGCATGCAGTGTTTTGGAATGCCCTTGACGCGTCCCTCTCATGGCCACGCCAACTTGTGAGTTACATCCTTTTATAGTTAGGCACCATGCATTATAGAATAGGACACTGCCAGATGCACTTGTAAGTTCTAATTGGTGCTAATTACTTGTCAGTGCCCAATTATTGCAGTCCTTTGGCTCGTCAACTAATTATGTTGCATGCGTATCTCAGGATTGCGTCCAAATTTTGGCATGCAAATTTGGGTGACCTTTTATAGAATCCATGGGATAGTGTGTATTTGTGGTGGATGTACACGGAGCAAAACATGGGCAGGGCATAGATGGGGGGATTCCCATTTAAACACATAACTCCAATTATACCAGTAACTTGCAGAATACTGTATTTTATTTATTCAATTTTCTATACCGTTATCCCAAGGGACCTCAAAATGGTTTACATGACTTTATTTAGGTACTCAAGCATTTTTTTCCTGTCCCGATGGGCTCACAATTTATCTAATGTACCTGGGTCAATGGGGAGATTAAGTGACTTGGCCAGGGTCACAAGGAGCATCATGGGTTTGAACCCACAACTTCAGGGTGCTTTAACCACTGTCCACAAATGTCAAAAAGCCCATAAAAAATGTATAAGGAGGGTCAATCTCATATACCAATCAGTCCCAAAGACCTACTCCTGGCACTTTTGCACATACAAATCAACTCTTCAAATGAAGAATGGTTAAATTTAAATTTGAATGTGGTTTAAACAGGATGACTAATCAGTTCATGGGAACTTCCTCGCAATTTCATAAGGAGTTCACCTGGGTAAATCCTCAGCGCATGAGCGCAAAAGCGCCCTACAGGATTTTACCCACAAACATCACCTTCCGTCAACCTGGAAACCTTTTAAGTAATAAAGTACTTTTTTTTTTTAAAAATGAGATAAATTATAAAGTGTCATGTGCAAATCTAGACTCAAAGAAATCATCAGTGTCTGATGTAAATCATGTTAGTAGCAATGTCCTCTACTAATTAACATGTAAAGGAACACTTAGCTGTCATTTGTCCGCAAGGAGTCCAAGCTCTTTCTTTTAAAGGGTGCCTCAGCCGAATGCCCTACAGAGTCCCCTGTCTCGTTCTCTTCTTCAGGGGCACAACCCACTGCATATAAATGTATCCTTGTCTTCTCTCCGCGGCTCTTTAGCACTTAAAAGGTTTCCAGGTTGACGGAAGGTGATGTTTGTGGGTAAAATCCTGTAGGGCACTTTTGAGCTCATGCGCTGAGGATCTACCCAGGTGAACTCCTTATGAAATTGCGAGGAAGTTCCCCTGAACTGATTAGTCATCCTGTGTGAACCACATTCAAATTTAAATTTAACCATTCTTCATTTGAAGAGTAGATTTGTATGTGCAAAAATGCCAGGAGTAGGTCTTTGGAACTGATTGCTTTAACCACTGTAAACAAACCAAAACTGCAGACTTGTACACGGTGCAGGCAAATTTTATTTTGACAAATAAATCTTAACTAAAAACCTTTTACCAGACGGGGGACCCAACACGGTCCGTGTTTCGGACAACCTTCATCAGGGGTCCTAATAGGTACAAATACAATATTAAAACAACCATATAAAAATTAAGATAATAAAAGTGCTATATATGAATATTGTATGTTTTGATGATCCTACTTATATTTAAGATAGGTGTTTAGGAAAAAGAATTATAGATGTGTTGAAAGAAAAAATGGGTAAGAAAGGAAGAGAGGAAATTCATGCATAGTAAAAATGTATACATAAATATAAAAATATTTGAATTTAAATATGCATAAACATGTTGAATGTGAAAAGCAAATGAATATAGAGTAAGACCAAGATTAACCAAGTGTGAGAGAGAGGGTGAAATGTAGAACAATATAGGAGAAGGTAAATATCCTTGAAATGTGATAAAGACAGAGAACAAGAATTAGAAAAAGAGAAAAATAGAATTATATTATAAATAATCAATACATACCATGGTAATAAAGGTAAAAAGAAAAATATCACAAAAAGAAGCCTGGAAAAATAGCTATCAAGGGACATAAAGAAGAGACATATAAACATGGAATAATCTTAAACATATATCATAAATAAAAGAGTAAATAAATGAATAAGAATAAACAAAACTTAACAAAATGTAATATACAACTTGGTGATAAACAAACAAACATCATGAATTTCATTATAAATTTTACAGTGATTTAGAGACCAACGATACATATCAAGTGATGTCTGTAATTTACAATGGAAAACAACACAGCCAATAGACAATTTGAAATGCCCACCACATTAAAAATGTAAATGGACTCCCCAAAGGCTATTTGCAAAATAATACTTTAAATAATTGAATGCAGCAAAAAAGAAATGCCAAGCAAAGATATAAATTTATAAATTTAGGGCTAGCTCCAAAGGATTCTTAACCCTGCAGTTGTAATCAAAGAAGGTTACCACATAAATCAAAAAATGCTGAGCATTATATAAAAGGAAAAAGAACAAGAGAAAAGAGAGCATGTAATTTTTAAAGCTAGCTGCAAAAATTGCATTCATCGTTAAGAAAAGGGGGGGCCACATAGATCAAAAAACGCCACTGTGCCACACTCTCTCACTATGTTATGTGTACACCTGCCACACAGAGTTGCTCGCACTTATGCCAAATCTGTGGCTGGCATATGTACTCACACCTATATATTAGACATGTTAATATCCAGTTAGGCTGGTATTCTATGAAGGAAAATAGGTGCCTACATTCCTTTAATAATAATCATAACTTTATTTTTTCTATACCGCCACAATCTTGCGACTTCTAGGCGGTTTATAGTGAAGAGAGCTGGACAATCAGTGAATTCCAGAAAACAAATAGGGAAGATGTCACTGAACAGTCAGTGATTACAGAATACAATTAGTGAGAAACACAACATCAACATGTTTACAGATTAGTTCCTGCTGTGTTCCCTATAGATACCTAATTCTGTGTGCCCTATCATGGAATTACCCCCATATTGCTGCTGTAAAATTTAGAATGTTTGCATACTTTTAAAGACTACCTACACCACACCCAGAACATATCCCCTTAAAATGTATATATACTTCTGTTTCCAGCTAGCAGTAGTACCTTTTTTTAAAACATTGCAGCTTATAAGTGTTTGCTGAGTAACATGTTCCATTCAGCTTTTTACATGTGTAAAATCTTAATGTAAGAGATTATCGCTGGATTTTACAAAGCTTCAATAGAGGTTTCTACTGTTGGCTGGAGAGATAAATGCTCTGATGCTCTTAGAATTCCTATGAGCATCGGAGGGTTCATAGTCAGTGGCGCGCAAGACACCAGCGTGCCGACAATCCAGCGCTGACAATTCAGTGCAAGAAAGAAGCGTGCTGCCGAAAGCCGCCAAAAAACATTATTTATAAAGAGCTCCGAGGGGGGGAGGGGGGAACCCCCCCTCCCACTTCAATGCATAGTGTTTGCGCTGCCCAATGGCAGCGCGGACACTATGCATACACCCACCATCGGAGCTCTTTATAAATAATGTTTTTTGGTGGCTTTCAGCAGCGCGCTTCTTTCTTGTGCTGAATTGTCAGCGCTGGATTGTCGGCGCGTTGCTGTCTGGCATGCGAGTATCTCGTCACCGCGTCGGAGCATTTACCTTGCTGGCCCATGGTAGAAACTTCTACCATGCCTTTGTAAAAGGAGCCCTAGAGCTGATTGATACTGAATTGTTTGATAATTTATTTTCTATATTATTGGAAGGGGTGTTATATTTTAGTTATGTGATGTGGCAGACTGTACTTTCTAGTGAGAGCTGAGAAAACCAGTATCAGGGATGTTGAATTAGTATTATGCTAATTATTGTTTTTTGTTATTGAATTTGTTTTTCAATGCCAGCTTTTGTTGGGTTTGTATTGATTTATCTGGCCTTATTCTGATTGTGTTCATGTAAACAGTGATGATTTCATATGGTTCACCCGTGTGGTGGTTTATGAATTAATAATTTATTATTATTATTATTATTGTTGTTATTATTATGCTAAATTAATGTATTTTAGGAATGATCTGAACTGACTTGAATCCTTGTGTAGGATATAACAGTGGTATAAATATAGAAATCTATATTATTTCAATATAATGCATTATCTTTGCTATTACTTTTGGCATTAAATAATGCATTCTGGTTTTACATTTAAATTATTGAGATGGGAGAATGGGGCTAGGGGAGAAAAAAAGATAATTATCAAACATTAATTATTCTTGCATCGTTGCCAAAGTCTGCTAAATCTGCACCATTAAGTATTATTCAGGATCATTTTGTAATATCCTAATTTAAAAAGAAAGAAAACTAAAAGCCACAGTAGAACTCAGTTTATGATTGCACATTTTGATAAAGGATTATTATGTTCTCTGCTAGATTCCCTATACCAATGTGTACTTTATAGATAGCCCTGTACTGTCAAAATACTTTCATAGAGGGGTTTTTTTTTTAGGTACAGAACATTATACTAGTATAGGACTCTATATATTTATGCCTCAGTTACCGAACCTTGAACATCAAAGGCTAAAGGGCAGGAAGAAATTAGGTAGAATATATGCAAAGCAGTAGGATCAGTAAAGCCTAGTTTGATATGCCTCATTTTTCTTCTCAATATGTATCTAAAAACACAGTGCTCTGGGGAAGTCTGTTGTTTAATTATGAATATCCCTTTATGCATTATAGCAAAAAAAAAAAAAAAAAAGACTTCATCTTATGACTTATGTGTTACTTTCCAGCTTAGGCATGCAAAACATTCAGTGACTGTTTCAGCTGAATAAAGAGCTGTTTAAGGGCTCCATTTACTTAGGTGCGCTAGCGTTTTTAGCGCACGCACGGAAATACCGCACGCTACACTGCACAGTACGCTTCTAGAATAACGCCAGCTCAATGCTGGCGTTAAGGTCTAGCGTGCGCTATTCCGCGTGTTAAGGCCCTAAGGCACCTTAGTAAAAGGAGCCCTAAGTGTCATCAGAGAAAAAGCCACTGTACCAAAAACATTCGGGTCAACGTTCAGAAAACCGTCTAGGAAATAATGTGAAATGTGTAGTCTAGAAGTTTCAAATTATTTTTAAATTCAGTGGCGCTGAATATGCCAGAATAATATGCCAAATATTGGGGCTTCATAGGGGAGGAGTGTATCATAGTTATAGTCAATATCTACTTACAGAATATTATAAGTTACATGTGTAAATGATTTGCCCATTTACGCCAGCTATAGACCTGCCTAACACTCAAGATCTTGCATGGCATTCTTCCTCCTCTAATTCCACTATCTTGGAACTCTACGAGACCTGACACTACCAGATCCATCCAAAAACTCAAACTATCTTTCCCCTCGTTAATGGGCGTTATCTATGCTGGAAAATTAGGGAAATCTCTTTTCTTCCGAATCACTGAGCTTTGGAGTAACCTTCCTGCTCTGCTGCGGAATATGGGCTCCTTCCAACTACAGTCAAACCTCGATTTGCGAGTAACCCGGTTTGCGAGTGTTTTGTAAGATGAGCAAAACACTCAGCAAACTTTTGACTCGCAAACCGAGTGTTGACTCGATTTGCGAGCACCCCCCCCCCCCCGAATAACCGGCATTGCTTCCCCCCCCCCCGCTCGCAAAGGCCCCCTCGTTCCAACCGGCACCCCCCCCTGTGCGAACCGGCCTCCCCGCCCGAACAACTTAAACTTACACCCCCACCTCCCGTCTAGCGCAGGCACAGATCGTGTGCCTAGAAGATCTTCTGGCTTCCGACTTCTGCCTGCCTGCCTTGAGCATGCATCTGCGCATGCTCAAGGACTTCTAATTCTCCCTCACGGGTTAAAACCATGGGCTCGCAGTGCGGCAGGCAGGAGAGATTCAGGCGGCAATTCGGGGGAAAGCAGGGCAGCAGGCAGGAGAGATTCGAGTGGCGATTCGGGGGAAAGCAGGGCAGCAGGCAGGAGAGATTCAGGGCAGCAAAGAGCAGGGCGTGCAGAGAGCAGGGCGGCCATGGAGTAGGAGAGTCGGAAAGGACGTTTACGACTGGTCCCCAGCAGTCGCTTTCTTGGGTTGACCGGCCAGACCAGTTGAATCTCGAAATTTGTTTTGTGAATCGGGTCCCTGCCTACTTTGCATGCCGTTAGTGGATTGGGCCGGAGGGAAATCGAGTCGCAAACCGATCGGTACACGATTGGTTTGCCTAGTGAATCTAGCCCTAAGTTTTTGGAGAATCATGCTTAGCGGCACCTAAGTCACGCTCCGCCCATATTAACGCCCACTTAGTCGTTAGGGGCCGCTAAGCGTCATGCAATAGGCACCTTCTGTAGAATCGGATAGGTGCCTATCACCCAATTAATTTATTTTCCAATTATTGAGGATGTTAAAGGTATATGCCAATTAAGGTCCTCTTTTACTAAGCTGTGATGCAGGTTTTTACCGCAGCCCGTTGAAGCAGGGTTGGAGCATTTAGCACCCTGGGCTGCAGGAAAAACCTTTATCGCAGCTTAGTAAATATGGGGGTTAGTTAGGCGCCTAACATTAAGTGCCATTTATAGAACCTGGCCCCCATCTACTATTTAACCGATCAAGAATGACTATTTGCTAATATTCAGTGGGAAATAGCCGGCTATCTCTACTAAATGTTAGTGTGTAGCAGCTAGAGAATGACACGGTGACAAAATTCATCACTATTCCCGTCCCCGCGGGAAATAATCCCATGTCATTTTCTAGTGTCTATCTCAACCTCAGTCCTTCTACACCAGCATTCTTCAAAGCAAAGCTTGTGGGTCAGAGGTTGTGGCCATTCATACTCTGATTCTTACGTGAGCCAAGGATAATGAAGCCATTGTGACATCACTGATGTGATTGGCTCTTAGGCACTGGTGGAATGAGGCATTATGACATCACAATATCTGCTCTGGATACCAGAGACTGTCATTATGAAAGCAGCCCCATTAGACTTTAAACTAACACTGTGGAGTCATATGTCCAATAATCTCAAAAACGGAAAATTCTTAACGAAAAACGGTCACATTATAATCACCCCAATTCCAAAAAATTGTAAACAACACCTAACATCAGCAACCAACTATAGACCGGTAGCATCCATTCCATTTTTCGTAAAAATAATGGAAGGTTTAGTACACACCCAACTGATGGACTACCTTGATCAATTCTCACTACTACATGAAACCCATTCTGGCTTCAGACCTCTATTCAGTACTGAGACAGTGATTGCAGCGACCCTAGAATACTTACGCAACTTATTCAGCAAAGGCCATAACGCCTTAATCATGCAATTCGACATGAGCTCGGCCTTTGACTTGGTGGATCACGAAAAATTGCTACAATGTCTAGATGCAATCGGCATCGGAGGTGAGGTACTTGACTGGTTCCGAGGATTCCTTACGACCCGCACCTATCAAGTACGCTTCAACTGCAACCTCTCTAAAATATGGAGAAACCCATCAGGAGTTCCACAGGGGTCCCCACTATCCCCACTACTCTTCAACGTCTATATATCTTCACTAAGCATGCAGCTGGCCCAGCGAGGTATAAAAGAATTCAGTTACGCAGATGACTTCACAATCATTATCCCGTTTAATGAGTCTCCCTCCGAAATCACCCCCATAACAACAGAAGCGCTAAACCTGATGGAACAATGGACCACAGAATTCAAACTGAAGCTCAATTCAGACAAAACTAAATTCTTTATAGCCTCACCACACGCACATAATACGACAAAATCATTACGCATTAACAATCTTAACTACCCCATTCAACCAACGATGAAGGTTCTGGGGGTAATATTAGACCAAGTTCTAACTATGAAAGACCATGTGGACTCACTAATCAAAAAAGGGTTTTTCACTCTCTGGAAACTTAGGCCCATTAGAGCATACTTCAACGCTTCAGCTTTCAGAATTCTAGTACAATCCCTAATACTAAACCACCTTGATTATTGCAACATTACCCATCTGGCAATCTCCCAGAAGCAAATGCAGAGACTACAACTAATACAAAACGCAGCAGTCAGGCTGATTTTCGGGCTGAAAAAGTCCGATCACATAACCCCTTCCTACCGACTCCTGCACTGGCTGCCAATGGAGGCACGAACGAAGTTCAAGCTGGGATGTCTCTGCTTCAAGGTATTACATGGTCTAGCCCCTAAATACATAACAGATCTCTTCTCATTCCCAACCAACAGACATGAGAGAAGAACACACCTAAAATTCGTCTCCCCACCGGCTAGAGGATGCAAATATAAGAGATACCATCAACAACTTCTATCGTATCAAGCAGCCTTATGGGGCAAAGACTTAGAAAAACTAATTACACACACAAACAAATATGGAGAATTTAGGAAACACCTAAAAACTTACCTGTTCTCGAAATACCTAGGGAACGAACCAGGACTATAGCCCCCCTTCGTAATACCATCCCAAAACCGAACTTGTAAACTGTTAACCCCTAATCACTAACTATGAATACTCCATTCAATTTACGGAATTTTTCTAATTCTTTGTAAGCCGCATGGCCCTGCAGCATACGAACTGTTGTTATCACGATTAATGTTGTTATAATCAGATGTACACTGCTATACTCTGCAATTCGCTGTCTGTACAGTTTCTCTTTATTGTAAACCGCCTAGAAGTCGCAAGATTGTTGGCGGTATATAAGAATAAAGTTATTATTATTATTATTATTATTCTGTAGTGTCTGTTTCAACCTCAGTCCTTCTACACCGGCATTCTTCAAAGCAAAGCTTGTGGGTCAGTGGTTGTGGCCATTCATACTCTGATTCTTATGTGAGCCAAGGATAATGAAGCCATTGTGACATCACTGATGTGATTGGCTCTTAGGCACTGGTGGAATGAGGCATTATGACATCACAATATCTGCTCTGGATACCAGAGACTGTCAATCTGTAGCATCTATCTCAACCTCAGTCCTTCTACACCGGCATTCTTCAAAGCAAAGCTTGTGGGTCAGTGGTTGTGGCTATTCATACTCTGATTCTTATGTGAGCCAAGGATAATGAAGCCATTGTGACATCACTGATGTGATTGGCTCTTAGGCACTGGTGGAATGAGGCATTATGACATCACAATATCTGCTCTGGATACCAGAGGCTGTCATTCTGTAGTGTCTATCTCGACCTCAGTCCTTCTACACCGGCATTCTTCAAAGCAAAGCTTGCGGGTCAGTGGTTGTGGCCATTCATACTCTGATTCTTCCCTCTCTCCTTAAAGAATGACATGAAGATGGTTTCCTGTGGTTATCCACGGGGACGGGAACGGTGATGAATTTTGTCACTGAGTCATTCTCTAGTAGCAGCTAAAACTTAGCTGGCTATATTGCACGTTAGCTGCTGATTTTAGGCGTTGACCAGCCAAGCTTAGTAACCAAATCAGGCCATGCAAATAGCTGGTCTATCTAAGGCTGCTATAACTTAACCAGCCAACGCTTAAAATCAAGTTAGCCCAGCTAAGATTGAGCTGGCCCAAAATAGGCTGGATATTCAGTGCCAGTCACTGGAAACAGCCCAGCATTGAGTATCTGGGCTCAGCACCGACCGTGGGAGTTAGCCAGCCTCCCTCCTACTTACTGAATATCATCCACCTGCCTCTTGGTCTGCCTGAACCCCTGCATTATTTAATATTAGAAGGAGAAAATGATTGACAATTCAGTTTTGAACCTTATCGTACTGCTATTCTTTCCTGCTGCTCATTTCAGCAGGGTAAGAGGCACGGAAGCATCATTACCTGTCGTACGGCTGCCTGTGATCTTCTCAAAAAAAATTCTGAAATAACACCAGCCGTGTGTCTGACAGTGATGCAGTTCTGTCATTTTCTTCCTCCTGCAGCCAAAGAGGCAAATGATAATGCTCATTACAGACTCTGTTTCTGTTTGTATGAAAATGGGTCACTAAATCTTGGTTGAGTGTTTTTAATCTGCGGATAGCTCTGGTTGCTGTCATTCTGTTACGTATGGAAAAGGGCCATAACCTTGTGTCATACTTGCTGACAAATGACTTAGAAGCCACTCTTCTGCTTGCCTGTCTCATTCCCTTCTCTATTTATGAGCCCAAGGACCTTCAATTGTAAAAGCTTAGACAAGAGGAGGAATCATAAAAGCTAAGAAATATTCCTACCATTCCCCTACCCTTTGTCTTCTAAATTACTAGGGCCATGAACTTGACTGCAAGTTTATCGTTATTAATTTTATTCTATTAGGCTTTGCACTTTTTTTTTTTTTTTTTTTATATAGTATTCAACATTTTGGATTTTTTGCTTTTGTTTTCTGCATGGAACAATATTGAAAAGGATCACCTAAGCCTTTTTATCTTTATATTTGCCAAACATGATTCCAAGATATAAAGTTTGTTAATGTGCAAGCATTTTGCCTGCTTTTTAAGATGATTTAAGACGGAGAAGCCCATCACTTCTGGAATTACAGGGAAGCTTTGGACCATAATCCCTTCATGGGGGAAAATAAATTCTACGTGACAGAAATCTAAATTTCTTGGTACACAAAATGTCATTTTTTGACAGGCTATGTCAAGGCATGTGCACTGGGCTGTAAAAATAAAATATTGAAGGTTTGACCTAGCGGTCTTTTTACTTGTAGCCTGGGCATTCATGTTTTCTACAAACTTCCTAGTAACTGACAGATAATGCGAACACTCAACACATTTACAGATAATTTACAAATGCCATTAAATGTGCTTAACCACTATCTTATTTGTAAGCAGCAGTGGAGAGGAACAATCACAGTGTCTAAGAATTATTTGCTCTCTTTAAAAATTTTAAATTTGTCAGCTCGCACCAACCATTAAAAATGAGGGCGAAATTTGAAAATAGTCTAGTTCCATTAGGGAAAAACTATTTATCTATCTATAATATGTTTTATATACGGCTATTTATAAATGGTACTTTAGTTAGATTGTGAGCCTTCGGGACAGATAGGGTAGTTTTTCTTAAGTACCTAATTTCATTTTAGTTTGATACATTGTAAACCGCTTAGGTGAGAAAAATGCTGGCGCGGTATATCAAATCTTAAATAAACATAAACATGTTTAATTTTCAAGATGCAATAATTTGCAAAAATGATTAATTGTATCTTTTCTATTCCTTCTTGATCTTATTATTTCAGATATTTTGAACTTTCATGGAAGGCATTTTTGGTAGGACATCTAAGTCCAACTTTGGATGTTTCCCGCAAAATGTCCAAATTCGAAAGCAAACAAATGGCCATTTTCAAAACCAGAAATGCTAGATACTTTTTTTTTTTTAAAGTCGCCTGCTTAAACTTGGCTGCCAGGATGTCCAACCTTAGTACGTCCAATTATGTTGTCCATTTTTGACCACAGGAACATCCAAGCTAAAATGTCCTAATGCAGATCATTTGGACTTGGGAGGGGCCAGCATAGTAATGGACTGGCCACACAGACATTCCAACAGAGAAGTGGGGCACCATAGAGGGCACTGCTGCGAACTTCACATAAAGGGTTCCAGATGTACATCTCACCATAACCCCCTTATAATTTATGGCAAGTCCCCTAAAACTCTCCCAAAACCTATTATACCCACCTGTCTCCCACCCCAATAGCCCTTAATGGCTGCAGGTAGCACCTATATGGCAGTATATTAGAATTTTGGTAGGCTTTGGTGGGTTCTCACTTTCCACCATAAATATAGAGTGGCTTATGGACCAAGGTTCTCATCTGTATGGCTCACTAGCCCACTCACCAAGTGACTTAAGACACTTGTGTGATGCTCTACTAGGATTTTCCATACTATGTACTACTGTTCTAGAGACAGGTATGTACTGTTTCACATTTTTGGGGAGTGGGAGGGGATAGTGACCATAGGGGGAGTGTGTGTGTGTGAGGTCATTACTTAATCCCTCCTGTGAACATCTGGTCAGTTTGGATTCCTTTTTGGCACTTAGACGCTTTGAAAACAGGTCTAGCTCACAATGTCTTAAGTTCTATTCTGAACCTCTTGGGAAAGGTTTGATTATTACCACAAAACATTCAAGTCTAAGCCCACCCAGAGCATGCTTCCAACATGCCTCCATTTAGTCTTGGATGCATAACGGGTAGAATGACTCCAGAAAAATGGTTTTGAAAATTGGCAATTGGATGTCCTGTCAGCTAGGACATCCAAGTGCCAATATATGCCGGCATTTGGATGTCTTAGTTTTTTGAAAATGCCTTTGATAGTAACAAAGTAGATGATGGCAGATAAAGACTTGTATTGCCCATCCAGTCTGCCCAACAAGATAAAACTCATATTAAAATGTATGATGCACATACAAATCTTAAGTGGTGTCAATTAACATCAATAATTGGTTGTTAGCAGCCATTAATAGCTTATTAGTCAATTAAGTTGCACATGCATCTCCAGATCATGTACATATTTAGGTGCAGGAGACCTAGAGTATCTACTGTGTTAGTAGTGTAGAGAGAGCTAGAGCTAATGTCCTCCAAGTGAGGTCTCACTACAAGTTAAGAATGGGTCATCTGGAGCGGGGTCTCTAGAGCAGACTTAGGGGGTGGGTCTGTGGAATGGGCAGACTTGATGGGCTATGGCCCTTATCTGCCGTCATTTTTCTATGTTTCTAAGTTGTTGGTGAGAACTGTGGAGATGAAGGGTAAGATAGATGATGTAAGATATAAGTGGATTTTGTAGGAAACCACAAACCGGGAACTGAGAAGAAAATTCATCTTCCAGCAGGACAATGATCTTAAGCACAATGCAAAAGCATCAATGAAGTGACTCAGCAAGAAGAATGTGAATGTCCTTGATCCACCCAATCTAGTCAGGACTTGAAGATTGTAGTCCATGGTTGTTCTCCAGCCAACCTGGTAAAACTAGAGCAATTCTGCAAAGAAAATAGGCAAAACCTGCATCTTCTCACTATTTGGTTTGGTAGACAGAAATGTGAAAGCTAAGTAATTATGACTTTTTGGTTTCTTGTTCTTATTTACTTTTTGAATATTTCTGTAATTCTTTCATGCTGAAAGAGAGAGTATGTTGTGTAGACCAATGAAACAAAACCTTTAGTTCATTTTGAATTATTTTATTAGACAGTAGCATGCAAAAAAAAACATAAGGAGTGTGAAGATGTTTACAAAGTACTGTAGATGTTTCTTTGGTCTTTTCTATTATATCTGATCTCATGTCTGTGTAAGTTAATGCTTGTTGTCAACTTCTGACCTCTTTCATCAATATAGCATCCCTTGTCATAATTTCTACATATGGGAAAGAGAGTTGACTCAAGGAGATCTCTCCCGTGTCTCCTTTAATGTAGTATGAATTATTCAGTACAGAATAATTGTATATCTTGTATGAATGAAACTACCTACTTCACCTTATCCATTAGAGCCTACTAAAGTGAGAATCAGTCGTCTTTGTATGCTACTGGCATTTCTTCAGAGCTCTAGATTTGCTTTGAGACAAGCTACATCGACTCCAGGACCTTCACTTCCCACAAGAGACACATGCCAGAAACCAAACAGATGGTAAACTAGGAAGAAATGACCCTTGGCATTCTCATTAGAACAGTTGGTGAAATTTTAGTGGGCCCCCATTTGTTTTATGCTGTATCTAATATTCTTTGAACTACTGCTTTTTTGTTACAAGTCAACAGGCACCATGTATATTTTAATAGGGATTATCAAGCAATTTGCCCAGAAGATATATCAACCCTCTGTTGCTAATTAGCCAAGTTTAAATAATCACTCTGCTCTTGAATACCAGGAAAAATACAAGTATTATCATTACATAATTACTAATTAAAAAGAAGATAGGATGCAGTCTTAGTTGGGCGAATCTGTTGACAGTTAATTGAATTGCAACTAGAGTACAAGAATTTGTTGGTCAAGGAAGTTTACATTTGAGGATAATATGTGACATTATTTTATCTTGAACATTCTTGTTAGTAATTCAAGGCAATTCAATGAAATGTTAGAGGAAGTTTCATGGTCAAATATTGCTAAATAACCATAAAAAATATAAGGCTTGCTTATTCACATTCAAAGGATTTGATTATTTTACTGGCTAGCAGAAAGGTTGAATTTCAAGAACACGTGTCATAAACTCCAGAGCTTAAAAATAAGAATTTGTACCCCCTTCTAAGTCTTGAGTATTTCAGTGCTCTTTTCTTTTGTCTCTTTTTTGAATATGAAATTTCCAGTTTGCAAAGCAATAACATTGAAATTGAGATAGGTGTGTGGTTATTTTCCGATATGTATACTTTGGAGGAAATGCGGGAGAGGGGAGATATGATAGAGATGTTTAAATACCTATGTGGCATAAATGCACATGAGATGAGTCTTTTCAATTGAGAGGAAGGTCTAGAATGAGGTGGGGGTGGGGGCACAGGATGAAGATGAAAGGGGTTAGATTCAGAAATAACCTCAGAAAAAACTTTTTCATAGAAAAGGTGATGAATGCTTGGAACAGCCACCCGGTGGAGGTGGTAGAGACAAAAAGTGTATCTAAATTCAAGAAAGCTTGGGACAAGTATGTTGGATCTCTAAGGGAGAGGAGGAGATAGTAGATAGCGTGGTTAGGCAGACTAGATAGGTCATATGGTCCTTATCTGCTTTCATTTTTCCATGTTTCTGTGTGTATAGAGTACTACTTTTCCTCCTACTAGACATAGGGGATGACCCTGGAGGAACTTTCCGGACTAGAACAAAACTGATTTCTTTTTAGATCTGCAATTCATCAAGTTGCTAGGACTTGAGTATGAATCAATGGCACCTAACAACAACTAGACATAGACAAATTGTATATACATCAAATATACATCAAGTATACATCAAATTGTATATACATCAAGTATACATCAAAAAGATAATCTGTGCTCAACAAAACTTACAATTTATTCAAAACAGATAAACAGGACAAATCAGAAACTAGAGCATTTCATTATTATGGGGAAAAGTTAAAAACAAAAAGGGAACTGGGGAAGAGGCAGAGAGTGAGTGAGGGGATGTGGTAGGCTGCAAGAGATCAAATGGATATAGGACTCAATTCTGTAAATGATGCCCGAATTTGGGCGCCAAACAAAATGCTTGCTAAGTGCTATTCTATAAATGGCGCTCCAAGTGGGGGGCAAAGAGAAGGTGAAGGGTTCAGATGAAATATAAGGAGTGTGGTTTTAAGAAAGGTTTGGACAAATTCCTGGAGGAAAAGACCATAGTCTGTTATTAAGACATAAGGGAAGCCTCTGCTTGCCCTGGATCGATAGCATGGAATGTTGCTACTCATTGGGTTTTGGCCAGGTACTAGTGACCTGGATTGGCCCCCATGAGAACAGGCTACTGGGCTTGATGGACCATTGGTCTTACCCAGTAAGGCTATTCTTATGTTCTTATGTGTGAGGGAATCAGAGGAGGCATGAGGTATGATGTGATTGCTCAAATGTACTCTTGCCTTAGCACTGGTTTAAATGTTCATGCCTAGACTGATAAAGAACACATGCAGATGAGAGTATTATATAATCTATATATGTATGTAAATGTGTGCTCCATCCAAACTCAACCCATTTAAATAACCATCTGTAAAGTACATGCCCTAAGAGGGCACCAATTGGGAGCCTGTTCTCGACAGGAAATTAGGCAGCTACTTTTGTTGGTAGAATACTAGCATAACTGGGTAATACACATTGAAATGGTTAGACGTGAGCACCTATGCAAGCTCAAACCTAAATGCAAGAGTTACACATGTAACTCATAGTTAAGAATGTTATAATGCCTCTGTATTGCTCCATGGTGCAACTTCACCTATTATATTGCATTGAATTTTGGTTGCCTTATCTCAAGAAAGATATAGCAGAACTAGAAATGGTTCAAAGAAGAGTGACCAAAATGATAAAGGGGATGGAACTCCTCTTGTATGAGGAAAGACTAAAAAGGTTAGGGCTCTTCAGCTTGGAAAAGAGATGGCTGAGGGGAGATATGATTGAAGTCTACAAAATCCAGCATTCTTAACTGTATCTTATTTGGAACCTTATTTGTAATATTACCTAGAATTGTCCAGCCATCTTACTTTCTAATTTGCAAGTTCTTCTGGAAATTTCCAGCTATCTCACCTCTTCTGTAACCGAAAAAACAATTGTAATGTCACTGGAAATGTCCAGTTAGCTCTTTTGTAATCCGCCTTTGAACTGCAAGGTATAGGTGGAATAGAAGTCACTAATGTAATGTAAAATCCTAAGTGGAGTAGAATGGGTACAAGTGGATTGATTTTTCACTCCATCAAAAATTACAAAGACTAGGGGACACTTGATGAAGTTACAGGGAAATACTTTTAAAACCAATAGGAGGAAATATTTTTTCACTCAAAGAATAGTTAAGCTCTGGAACGCGTTGCCAGAGGTTGGGTAGCTGGTTTTAAGAAAGTTTTGGACAATTTCTTGGAGGAAAAGTCCATAGAGATGGGGGAAGCCACTCCTTGTTCTGGATTGGTAGCATGGACTGTTGCTACTCTTTGGGTTTTTGCCCGTATTTACAGAATAGTACATAGCTAGATTTTTGGCATTTACAAGCATATGTGCAGGTATTCTAGTTATTTATGTATATATATTAACTATGTAAATATTATCATCATCTTTATCATTTATCTTTACTCCATAATCCCCAAATTCTATATATGGTACTCACAATTATGCACACAAATTTGGTTGCGTACCCAACTTGCACGTGCAATATAATTGACTAATGAGCCAATTAGTGTCAATAATTGTGCACTAGCAATCAATTATTGGAGCTAATTGGCAACAATTTGAATTTATGTGCACATCTTCCGAGTCAGGATTCTACAAAGATGCACATGTAAATTTTTCTTTTTTTTTTTTAATTTATTTATAGATTTTCAAATTTATAATTCAAGTATCCACTTGTACAGAAAGTTGAAGAAAAACAAACAACTAAAACACAACTAGCACGCCTAAAACACCCATCGCACTGTTGTCAAGAACAAATTTATATAAGGAAAAAAAAGAAGACTTAGCTTAACTTCAACTCAAGTCCTCAAATTGCACATGTAAATTTTTCTGTGTGGATCTGAAAGGAGGTGTGGCCACAGGAGGGGCATGGGCAGATCAGGGGGCATTCCTAGAATTTGCATGTGGTGTTATAGAACTGGTGGATGGTAGATCCACACCTTACTATAGGCACAAAGACCAGCTTTCAGTTGCTGTAAATCTTAGCACAGATTCCAGCACTATCCCCCTCTTTTACGAACGCATAGTGTGAGTTTTAGCTCCAGCAGCGGCGGTAATTACTCCGATGCTCATAGGAATTCTACACGCGTAGGAGCCACTGCCGGTGCTAAAACCCACGCTATGCGTTCGTCAAAGAGAGGGTAAGTGTTTTTCTATGAACACCTCTGAGCACTGTTTATAAAATAATGTTTAGCATTCATGTGTTTTTTTCAGTGCCCAAATTTGGAGGCCATTTACTAAATTTAATCCTAAGTGACTGTTTGCTTATGTTGAGAGATGATGTTTTCTGTATTGATTTAACAAAACCAAACCATAAATATTCATGAAATTGAAAAAGTTTGCAGTGTATACTTTTGGACCTGTGAGGCAAATCCACATCCAGAAAAAAACCCACTACAAGCGAATTTTTCATTCTATGCTAACTTATCTGGGTGTAAAAACCTGGAATGACCTACCAGAAGTTATCAGGACAGAGACAAACTACACTACATTCAAAAAAAACCCTGAAGATTCACCTCTTTGACAATTAACAGTCTTAGTTTCTGTATAACTCCCCCTAATTCTGGGTCCCCCCTCTTATTTCTCCATACCCCCTTCCCTGCTACTTTCCTCCTTCCTCCTTGATCTGTCACCTTGAGCCTGTATAGGTATGTGCGACGCACAAATGGAAGATTGGATTAGATTAGAAAATACAACACACAGGCAGTTTGTAAAATTCTGCTTGTTGCGGGGCTAAGTACGGGAGAGCTTCTCAGTTATCTAATGTCCTTAATTAAGTGTATGCAGTATTAAATATTTGGTTAATTTATTTGAGCTTCAAGTCTTGCCAATTGCTTGGAAGTAGTTTAATAGATTTTGTTAGTGGTTAGGCAAGCACTTGCTTGAAAAGTGTCCTTTTTTTTTTGTACACTGCACTCTGAGACGCTTATAGTTTGTGGTTTTATATGTTAGCTCAGTGTTCTTCAACCACTGGTCCATGGACCAGTGCCAGTCCACAGAAGTTTCCTGCCGGTCCACAGGGCCAGCACGTGCATCAAGCCCAAAACAGTGTTCTCAACCGCCGGTCCACGGTGCGATCGATGCAGCGTTATCATCAAGCCAGCTCCCTCTTCCTAACTGATTCAGTGCACCAAGCCACGGGCAGCGGCTCCTACGGGCATCCTGCACCTGAATCGGAAGCCTTCTCTCTGACGTTGCAACGTCAGAGGGAAGGCTTCCAGATGAGGCACGGGACGTGCAAGGTGCAATTAGTACTATTATGGGGCGGAGTCTGGGGTGGAGATTGGGTAGAGATGGGCGGGGTCTGGCCCACAACTTAGCCCCGTGTTCTTCAACCGCCGGTCCATGGACCGATGCCGGTCCACAGAATAATTATTTTATTTCTGCCGGTCCATAGGTATAAAAAGGTTGAAAAACACTGTGTTAGCTGATGGCATTCAGCTGGTTGTGAGTATTGACCAAGAGGATGCAATGGGTTGTCTTCATGTCTGTTAAGGGCAAGTGAGGAAATGATTGGCGGGGAACTTTAAAATTAGAAGTACTGCGTGTTTCTAAGAAAACCAGAAGGTTGCTTTACTCTGTTAAGACTGCTAATGATGTAAGCTGAAGTAAAATCATAAGTTCAGAGTATAGAGGTGATTTTCGATTCTCATTTGTTATTTCTTTCCCAAGGATTGGCTGTTGTAAAATCAGTCTATTATAGCTTTGTGCCAACTTCATTAACAGCATTCTTATTTACCAGATCATGATCTAAATGTACTTGTTCATTCACGTTATATCGAAACCGGTCTATTGCAGTTCCTTGAATGTGGGGTTACCAAGTGCTCTTGTCAACTGTCTGCAGCTGATTTAAAACACAGCTCCTCAACTGTTGGCAAGGGCAGATCCCAGGGATCATGTGTCTCCTGTCCTGAGGGCATTCCACTGGCTTCTGTTTTTCAAGTGAGTGAAATTCAATGTTCTCTGCCTCTATTTAAATGCTTGAAAAATTTGGCACCATCCTATGCACAGAATTTGTTGACAGCACTGTATATGCTTCCTTTGAAGTCTTCTCAGCAGGGTCCTCTTCGATTATCAGCCCTCTTAATGTTTAAATTGGAAATTCATATTGAATAGCCTTCTTACAGATGTCCCCTGCAATTGTATGATGTAGCTATTGATATTCAAGAAATGGAAAGACCTGGGTGTTCTTGCAATGTCAACAGTAGAGTTTTAATGTGGTTTAACTACGAATGGCTGTGATGAATTGTTTTTGTTTAGAAATAATATAACATAAATACACACTTTTATACTGCAAAACCGTTAAGTGCTATGTGGTTCACAAAAGATAAAGGATCTACAAATTAAGTAAAATGAAAAAATATATCTAACTTCCAAATGATTTAATAAAAAGATAAGTTTTTAAAGCATGTCTAAATTGGCAATAGGTGACAGAGGACACAATCAAATGGTTCAAATCATTGTTCCAAGAAGCTTCTTGAAAGGACAAAAGACGCTGATGAAATCTCTTAGATTTACAACCCTTGACGGATGGGAACGCAAATAGCGCATGAGATTTCCTAGAGTCTTTTGAGATAGTAAATACAAACGAGTTCAAAAGATGTTCAGGTATTAAACCAGCACATGCCTTAAAGCAGATATATCCGAACTTAAACTTGACCCGAACCTCTACTGGTAACCAACACAACTGACTATAGAAAGGTGTAACATGGTCATACTTCTTTAGATTGTAAATTATGTTGAATCAATTTTTATTATCAAATAACAAAGGACAGACCAATATGCAATAACCACAGCAACAGAAGAAAACAATCAGAAACAAAACAGTAGATCCAACAATCCCACCCAACCCACCCCCCCCTCCCCAAACCTCCTAGACTGAAGCAGGAATAATTGTAGTGCAGTAGGCTTGGACTCAGATAGCCCACTGCCAAAGACAATGATTGACTCCAACACTGAAAGAAGGAAGAAAGAGAGAAAAAGAAGGAAAAGAAAGAAAGGGAAAGAGAAGTATACCTGGCGCCCCTCAAAGATGGAAAACAAGCCCGGGTCCCAGAAAAAATCACAAGGAATTTAGAATGTCACTTCTAGCCCGTGGTGATAATGAAAAAAGGTAAGAATCCCAGATCCGAAGAAAGAGTCGCCTTCGTCGTAAGCTATAAGACGCATCTTTACGCTCCAGCAGCAGCAGAGCATGCAAACGATTCCTCCAGTCCCAAAAGGATGGTAAGGTTTCTCCAATCCAAACAGATAGAATTACCTTCTTCCCCAAGACACCCACCCGTCTCATAAACTGCCGCTGACCCGAATCCGATAAACGGAAGGCCTCATACTTATCCAGCAGGAGACCAGCTGCAGAGAAAGGTAATGCATTGCCTAAAACGCGCTCCACATAAGATAAAACCTGCCGCCAAAAACGTTTGATTTTCACACAGGACCAAAAGGCATGGCTAAACGAATGGGGTTGCTGGAGACACTTAGGGCATAAAGGAGAATCCGTGTAACCCGAATAATATAACTGACTTTTCGTGAAATAGCCCCGATGAAGTACCCTAAACTGACACTCCCGTAGATCTGCATTAACAGAGACTCCCGGGATTCTTGCAATCAAGGAAGGGAGATCTAAAGCGTCCCGTGCTATCCCCAGATCCTGGCACCAAAGAGCGTGTAGGACAGCACGGTCAGTCGGACCCAATAATCGATGGAAGTCCTTATAAAGACCAGAAACTGTAAACCCCTCTTCCAAATAGGGATCCAGCAGTGCCGCAAATCTGTCCTCAATAGGAAAAGCCAAAGCGGTTCGGGGGAGGGATCGAACATAATGATGAAGTTGCCGAAACGTAAGAAAGTCACCCACAGAAAAAACACCCGACCGGACCAGAGCATCCCAGGACAGTAAAGAACCATCAGCCTGGAGAACATGGTGAAATCCCGGGATGCCAATTTACGAAAACTAGCAGTCTCCATGCCGGGGCTGAATTGCAGATTCCCCTGAATAGGTAAGTATCTAGTAATCAAGGGAGTACCATTCCAGGAGTTCAACACATAAGACCAAATAACGCGTAGCGAGTGCAACAACAAACTCCCCCGAAGAGGCGCCGGCAAGGCAGAACGGGGCGTGTGCACCAAGGACAGAATATGCCAAGGTGCAAAAAATTCCTTCTCATAGAATTTTGGAGTAAAATCCTGGCGATCCGAAAGCCACTCCCCCAAAAAACGCATCAAACAGGCAGCATTGTATAACCGAAAATGTGGTAACCCCAGTCCCCCTCCTCCCCACGCACCGAACAGATTAGATTGTAAATTAAATGAACAGCTGCATTCTGTATGATACACAATCTTTGGAGATTTTTCTGAGTTGTTAATCATAGTCAAAACATCAAGTTGGACAATAAACTAAACAATAATACCCTCCCCCCCCCAGTTTTAGTAAGCCACGGGGGGAAGGGTATTATTGAGGACTTGAGAAAATTTATGTTATTTTAATTGCTTGTTTAATTGTTCTGTGATAATTCAACTTTTCTTATCATGAATCCTCTTTCTGTACAAGTTTATCTTGATTGCAAAAAGTGAAAACTTATAAATAATTAAAAAAAGAATAAACAAATACAAACTATTTATAAAACAAACATAAGACATAGCAATCAAGTAATAGAATAAATACAGACCACTGCTTAACATACCAAATATGTAAAACGTAAAAAATGAATTTTATCACTTGATTGTTATATCTTATGCTTGTTTTATAAATAGTTTGTATTTGCTTATCAGACTTCTGAGGAAGGAATGTAGGTGATGAAACACTGGCCATGTAGAGTCAGTTGAATGTTTCCAGCAAGTTCTCAATAAAGATTCTGGACCATGTATGGGCACCAAGAGTGAATATCCAGGTCTGACTGGACTGCTCCTGGCCGCAGAGACTTATGCAAGTCCTGACTGAATACCAGCTGGTACCCACATAAGTCAATGAGCAATATCCACCCCACCCCCAATTCCTTGCACCAAACAGTGCCCCTTCTAAGACCCACCTCAAGCAGAGCTGTCCCTGTGAGAGTAGTCAATACCACCTGGCCTACCTTTACATTTCCTGTGGGTATAGTGGCCTTCAAGGTTGGAGGGATGCCCAGTTGCTCCTGCTTCAAAAAGGCTGCTGTGACCTCTAGTGGCAGTCTCATAGTACTGACTGTCCTAGTAGCTATCCTTTTGTCTTGACTCTTACATCTACAGACTGAGTCTGGAGGCTTCACATTTGTGAACAGTGAGTGCATGGAGGAATGAAAATGGCTGAAGCCTTAAGGATGATATTCCTGTTCGTGAGTTCAGATTTGTGTTAATTCAACCCCAGTATATTATGCAGCACCATACCAAAGGATGAGTGGTACCAGCACACAGGATGTAAATATGGAGGGGGTGCAAAAATTGATTCCAACCCTCTGTTTCCTCTTATTGGCTATGGCAAAGCTAGTGGGGCACCAGTCAATGAGTTGCACAGAGGGCCATTGCTGTTCGGTATGATCCCGATCCTGTGTGCTTTTCATACTACAGATGACACAAGAAAGATGTTAAGAACAACGAAGGATTGCTATCTTCCTTGAAGCGGAAAACTCGTATCATGATAAATAAGAAAAAAAAAAAAAATTTCCAGATGGTTGAATGACTTGATAATCCCTAAGGAAACATCTAAGCATAAATATCCAACACTTAGAAATAGGATGGCAGTTGTTTTGCCAATCAGCTATCTGCTTTAACACAGGAACGACACTGCTAGCTTGGAGGGTAAGTTGGAATAATGTTGTAGATCACAGGTAGAAAATACAGAGACACTAGTACGTTGTGGCTGAGGCTCTTGTCCTCTGAGAGAGACTAGTGTTCCTATTCCCTGACAAGAGATAAATAACGTTCCCTATAGAGTAAGGCAAGGCAAGGCAATGGAGCAGTCATTGTCTTGAAAAACTGTCAGCTTGTTAAAATACGATCACACTGGGAAATGCAAATAGACTAGATGCTAGCATAGCCTTTGCAAATCATCGTGTATTACAGTTTGAATATACTAGCAGGAAAAGGCGTCTATGAACTATAACATATGTATATAATAATGAAAGCCACATGGATGATGTGTAGTGGTTTTACGATAAATATTAATGATTTTGACATTTATGCAACCTTTTATAATTCTTCAATCCTCACGTTATAGCTTGTTGGATTCTTACTGTCTAACTGTCGAATAAATTTTGTTGGGGCCTTGTCTCTTGCTGGTGCCTTGTTGGGAGTGGGCTGTTTTGTAGTTTAATGTTAAATTATTGTTAAACATTTTTGAACTCTAATGGTGTTTCTAAACAGTGAAGCAGCTACAAATAAGAGCAAAGGGCTCATGGTTTTTCCCCTTCTTTGAGATATACAGCAGGCATCACTATGCTATGTGCACTAGCTGCCTGTCTTAGAGGTTAGTTGTGAAAGTGCACACAGTGCTAAAACGTATGCACAATCCCTTTGCCAGCTCTGCTGGATTTTGAAAACAAAGGCACAGAAAACTACAGGGTCAATATTCAAAACTGTGGAGGCAGTCCAGCTACTTCCCGTGGTCAAATATTCAGTGCCGAGGCCATATCCAGCCACTGGCATTGAATTTCTGGGTTAAATGAGGCCACCCAAGACTTAGCCATCCAAGGTGATATTTGTCGGCTTGTTGCTAAGGCATAGTGGCCCAAGGAAGGAAGATGTGATCTCCAGTATGTCTTGACTACATGCTTCTAACTACTCTGTTTGGCTGAGCCCTGTTTGCAGCCAATTCGGGGCGTGGGAGCAAGCTCTGCCCTCCGAAGACGCTGAAAGAGATTTAAACCTCTGAGCATTTACTCCCTGGTTCACAGCCCTGTTTGCAGCCCATGTGGGGCGTGGGAGCAAGCTCCGCCCTCTGGAGATGCTGAAAAGGAATTAAAAGCACCTAACAGCGCGCTGGCGTTTGGCACGCCATCTAAGGCACGACGAGTCAAAGGCGCGTGCCTTAGTGTGGTGCCTTCGAGTGGCGACATAGAAGATCTTTTTCTTCTCTATATGTCAAGTTACTTGTTTCATCTAGGAACTAATGGAAGTTTTTACATGTTAAGGTGAATGTATTATTTTAATTATTATAGTTAGTAGTGGCTAACTGCAGTATTAAGTTTTATTAGACTTAAGCTATTTTGCCTAGGATAGAAATTATTGTGCATCGTGAAGCTTTTAGCATTTTTGTTCTTTTATGTTTTAAAATCAGAGAGTCCGATGCTTTATTCTTTTTTTTTGTTGTTGTTGTTTAAATCGTTATTGATTTTCAAACTTTGATAGTGCAATACAATTGGTAAATCATAAATACTGCTTAGAACGCACTAATAACTATACAATTATTACATTAAACAATCATTTACTCCCATCCTCATCTTAATTATTAATACAATAATACATATGATGTGATTTCAATATTATAATTAAATAATTTAACTCCTCAACATACATTTCCCTCCCCCCACCCACCCACCCTCCCTGGATGTGTAAAGAATGATAACCCACACTCTCCTTTTTGAACTCTAATAAATTTTTTCAGAATATGATCTCTATCCTATCGAAGAAGTTACTAGTAGGCAAACTTTTTCACGCACTCAAGTGAGAAATGCGAGCTTAGGTCAATTAAATTAGGGAATGCATATTCTAGATCTGTCAGAAATAAGGCAATATTGACAGGGACTGGATTATAGAGAAACAAGTTGTTTGTAACAGAAACCTGGTTAATATCAGAGACAGATCCAATTTTAGGTGATCTTTTGCCACCTGGATATTGAATCGTACCTCTGTGTAGGGATAATAGATAGGGGAGGGGGATAGCCATCATTCTAAAGGACAGCTTTGAGTTTATTAACCCCTTCCCTATTATAAAACTGCGATAGTGGTTTATAGCACAGGTCAACGCGCTGAATGCTCTGTGCTGCTCCCGACACTCATAGAGTTCCTATGAGCGTCGGGAGGAGCGCAAACCATTCAGCACGCTGGCCTGTGCTAAAAACTGCTTCCGCAGTTTTGTAAAAGGGGGTGGTAGGGTGGTAAATTAGATTCAAGGCAGACCAAGGACTTAGAAATTATTGCATGCAAATTGAATAGTCAAAATCTTAAAGATTCAATTACCTGCATTTTGGTTTACATCCTGCCAGATGGTTGGACAAATGCAAGGGAAGATTTTTATGAGTTTATTTTGCATAATTTGGTTTTCACCACTCATACTGTGTTGCTTGGAGACATTAACATGCCCCTAGAACTGGAGGAAGATGCAGCAGTAATTGATATATAAAAGTTTTTTGTTATCTTTAGATTGTGAACTTCCTAAGTTCACTAAAACTCATGGAAAAGGTCATCATTAAGGCTTAATAACATTTTCATCAAAAGATACTTTTCTCTCTAATATTTATTTAGATCCTGGCACTTGTGGTCAGACCACAATTTATATTATTTTAATCTAAAATGGAAATGTGTTCCATCCACGAAAAACTGTTTACCCAAGATAGAAGCTTTCTCAAGAGGTCCAATAAATTCAGATTCTTTTTGGACTAAATATGATTTAATATCCCTAATATGTGACATTTCAGATTTTTACTCACATTGGGAGAAATTTAGCATGGACATCTTTGACAAAATAGCTCCAAAACATCTATTTCATAAATATCAAAATAAATCATAGGGGTGGTTTGATAAGGAACATATAGATCTGAAACATTCAAACAGGCGCCTCAAGTGAAAATGGTATAAATCAGGAACAGATGTAGATCAGGAACACTGGAGACAGGGAGTTCTTACTTATAAAAGGTTATTAAAAGATAAACGAAAAGCATACTATTCCACTAAAGTTGGTTCCAAAGTTATCAACACAAAACAATTACCAGTATTTAAGTTGGTTGCCTCTATTTTCGATGTAACTCATTATACACTGACTCCTCAACATACTCCTCCAACCTCAGATGCTTTGGCTTCCTATTTCAGTACTAAAATTAGCAATTTAAGGTTACTTAGTTCAAACTTCATAGATTCAAATGTAAGAACTACAGCTATCCTAGAAAACATACAACACGCTGATTTACTTTGGAATTCTTAAAAAAAAAAAAAAAAAAACCCTAATTGGAATCAATTTAGACAATTATACACAAAATATACTAATTCTTATTGTCTTTTGGATTCTTGCCCTCCCATAGTTGCTAAATCTGCGCCTTTGAAGTTTCAAAGAGATCTTTATGATTGGCTAACCTACATGCTGGAGTTAGGAGACTTTCCTAAGAGGGATGGGCACATTATAATTACTGCAATTATTAAAAATTCAAAAGAATCTCATTCTTTACCTTCCAACTACAGGCCTATAGCATCAATACCACTTTTTGTCAAGATAATGAAGGGTTTGGTTTATTTCCAACTTTTAGATTATTTGGAGCAACATTTTCTTTTGCATATTTCCTAATCAGGATTTCGTCCATAATATAGTACCGAGACTGTCCTTGCCTCCCTTCTGGATTATTTGCACAATTTAGTAGGGGTATTGGGGCATTGATAATGCAATTTGATTTGAGTAGAGCATTTGATTTGGTGAATCACAAAAAATTACTTAGCTGCCTGGATGCTAAGGGTATTACTGGTAAAGTCCTTAGATGGTTTCAGGGTGTTTTTTTTTAACTTTATGTACTTATCAGGTGCGTTTTAACAATATACTTTCTGGCAAATGGAGCAACCGCTGTGGAGTGCCCCAGGGTTCTCCTCTTTCTTTTGTAATATCTATTTGGTGTCTAATTTGGATGTCAAATTCTATAGCTATGCAGACAACATAACTGTTGTGATTCCCATTCCATTTTTTCTATCTCAAGCAACACAGTTGATATCAACTGCAATTTCCACTATAGAGCAATGGATGGATGAGTTCAAATTGAAACTCAATACAGACAAAAACAAATTCTTCTTGGCCACCCCTAGCAAGAAGAAGTTAGAACAGAATTTAGATCTAAATGGAATTTCATATCAGCTTAATCCCACAATTAAAATCTTAGGGATTGTTTACCTATCAATGAAAGCTCACACCAATTTTCTGGTTCGCAAAAGTTTTTATACACTATGGAAATTGCACTCAATAAGACCATATTTTGACACTTTCTCCTTTAGATTATTAGTACAATCTCTGATTCTCAGTGCTTTGGATTATTGTAATATCATTTATTATGCAGGTCTTCAAAAAAACCTTTATAGGTTGCGTATAATTCAGAAGTTTCAAGTTTATTGAGGCTTGATATACCGCTTTAATTACCAAAGCAGTTTACATTATACAAAATTTAAAATTAAAATTAAAATGGGGAAATGAAAATACAAACTACAACATACTACTGATGAGACATGCTACAAAAGGGAAATGAGTGGGATTACAATACTTAAGAATAAAAAGAAAGGGGAATGGCCAAAATAAAAGGGAGAAGGGGAATGTCTGATATGTGGCCTTTGTCTAAGTCTCATATACATTTAACCCTAGGTATACAGTACTTCCCGTAGGCATCTTTAAAGATGGATTTGAAGCTAATGGAGTTAGTTTCCTGTCTCAGGGCTAAAGGGAGGGTGTTCCATAATGTGGATGCAACTACTGAATAGATAGTCTTGCGTGTTATTCCGTAGAATAATTGTCGAACGAAAGGGACTGATAGAAGATGTTGTTGTGAGGAACGAAGTGATCGCGAAGTTTCATACGGGATCAAAAGCCTGTCAATAAACAAAGAGATGTGATTTAAATTGAAAGCAAGGAGAAGAATTTTAAATGTAAATCTATGGGTGATAGGTAACCAATGGGCTTTTTTCAAGAGTGGAGAAACATGGTCAAACTTCTTTGCATTAATGATTATTTTTATTGCAGTGTTTTGGATAAATTGTAATCTCCTTTTGAGTAATACCCTGATAGAGAGAATTGCAATGGTCTGCTGTAAAATTAATTTTCAATTTAAGAAAGTCGGATCATGTGACACCTTACTGCAAGTTGCACTGGCTTCCAGTTGAAGCTAGAGTGATATTTAAATTTGAATCAATGCGAACAAGTGGCAGATGAACTTTAACGTAAACAAATGCAAGGTGATGCACCTAGGAAAGAAAAATAAAGAACATGAGTATATGATGATGGGGGTGAAGTTAGCAAAATGCAAACAAGAAAGGGATTTGGGGGTACTGATTGACAGTACACTTAAACCATCGGTACAATGTGCGGCGGCGGCAAAGAAAGCAAACAGGATGTTGGGCATAATTAAGAAGGGGATTACGAGTAGATCGGAAGAGGTTATAATGCTGCTTTACAGAACAATGGTCAGACCGCATTTAGAATACTGTGTTCAACACTGGTCTCCATACCTTAAGAAAGATATAACTCTGCTGGAGAGAGTGCAGAGGTGAGCCACGAAACTTGTCAAAGGGATGGAGCATTTGGATTACAAAGATCGACTCAGGAAACTGGGACTGTTTACCCTCGAGAAGAGAAGACTGAGGGGGGATATGATAGAGACTTTTAAAATATTAAAAGGATTTGACAAAATAGACCATGAAACAGCATTACTAACATTTTCAAATGTGACACGGACTAGAGGTCATAGCCTGAAACTGAGTGGCAGTAGGTTCAGGACAAATGTCGGGAAGTTCTGTTTCGCGCAGCGCGTGGTGGGTGCTTGGAATGCACTCCCCGGGGAGGTTGTGGAGGAGACTACTGTACTGGGATTCAAGCGCAAGTTGGATGCACACCTTCTTGCATATCATATTGAGGGATACGGTAATTCTGGGTCTTCAAAAAGGATTACTTAAATGGGCCGCCGCGGGTGCGGATCGCTGGACTAGATGGACATCGGTCTGATCCGGCGAAGGCGTTTCTTATGTTTCTTATATTATAATAATAATAATTTTATTCTTATATACCGCCAAAACCGTAGTAGTTTGAGGCGGTGTATTGCATGGTCTCATAGCAGATTACCTTGTTGACCATTTTACATTTGCTAACTCTAGACCAGTGGTCTGAAACTCACGGCCCGGGGGCCACATGAGGCCCACCAGGTATTCTTTTGAGGCCCTCAGTACGTTTATCATAATCACAAAAGTAAAATAAAACAGTTTTTTTTATCATATGTCTCTTTAGTTATAAATGACAATATTATTATTAAGACTTAGCTGAAAGGAAAGATTTATAAACTATAAAGAGTTTTATCTCATGCAAAATTGTCATTTCTTTAATAAGATATTAACTATTTTTTTCTGAGGCCCTCCAAGTACCTACTTGGCCCTGGAAAGGGTTTGAGTTTGAGACGTTCTCAAGGTTTTCTTGCATTTTTTTGCCTTTCCTCCAGTCAAAGATTGCCGGTATTAAAAAAATATTTTCATAGATTACTTTCATTCCAAGGAACAATAAGAGATAAAGGGGCTCCTTTCACTAAGTTACGCTAGCGGTTTTAGTGCGGGCTAGATGCTAAAGCCTCCATTGAGCTGGCATTAGTTTTTGGCGTGTAGTGCACGCTAAAAATGCTAGCGCACCTTAGTAAAAGGAGCCCAAAGAGTTTAATCATTTAATTGCTAATGCTTACTTATATCTGTACTTCGCTGACATTACTCAGACTCTTCGAATTGTAAACTGCATGGAACTGGAAGGTATTGCGGTATACAAATACATTTTTATGTTATGTTAATTGATCAGCCAGTGAATATTGATGGCATAGCTGTCACAGACTAATCCATTGACTGGGATATTCAGAGGGAGAGAGCCATTGAATAGTAGTGGGAGCCAGTTTAAGAGTACAAAGTTACTAGGTTTATTAACTGCCTTTTTCATGAAGAGATTCACAATACACTGAATAGTAATCGGGTACTCTTAAGTATTTCCCTATCTGTCCTGGCAGGCTCACAATCTAACTGTGGTACCCTGGGTAATGGAGGGATTAAGTGATTTATCCTGGGTAATGGAGGGATTAAGTGAGTTATCCTTGGTAATGGAGGGATTAAGTGACTTATCCTGGGTAATAAAGGGATTAAATGATTTATCCTGGGTAAGGGAGGGATTAAGTGATTTATCCTGGGTAATGGAGGGATTAAGTGACTTATCCTGGGTAAGGGAGGGATTAAGTGATTTATCCTTGGTAAGGGAGGGATTAAGTGATTTATCCTGGGTAAGAGAGGGATTAAGTGATTTATCCTGGGTAATGGAGGGATTAAGTGATTTATCCTGGGTAAGGGAGGGATTAAGTGATTTATCCTGGGTAAGAGACGGATTAAGTGATTTATCCTGGGTAATGGAGGGATTAAGTGATTTATCCTGGGTAATGGAGGGATTAAGTGACTTATCCTGGGTAATGGAGGGATTAAGTGATTTATCCTGAGTAATGGAGGGATTAAGTGACTTGCCCAGAATCATAGGGAGCATACTGGGACTGAACTTCCAACCTCAGGGAGCTGAGGCAGCATTTCTAACCACTAGGCCGCAGCTCCACTCCAAATTATAAAAAGTCTTTGTGTAAGTAAAATCCCCTCCCCACCCTTTGTGCCAGGAATCCGTCAATCAGCAGGTAAACATACCCTTAAGCAAATTGTACATGCATAATTTTACCTGTATAGTTGGGTAAGCAATTTTGTAATAGAATAAGTAACACCTTTGCAAATTGCCTTCCTACCCATAATATATATTTTTTTATTTCATAAGAACATAAGAATAGCCATACTGGGTAAGCCATACTGGGTCTAACCCAGTAGCCTGTTTCCAACAGGGGCCAATCCAGGTCATAAGTAGCTGGCAGAAACCCAGATAGTAGCAACTATGCAAATATACTGTTAAACTTTAGCAGGAGGAATAAACTGTATAAGTAATAAACTCAAGTTATTTCCCTAGGAAAAGTAAAACGGAGGCATATGTAATATAATCTTCTCCTTAGTGGCTTGGCACTGCGCTTTAACCTTCATCTGTGAAACCCATTGCAGTTACCGCAGAATTCATTGTAGCTGTGGAGAAATGTTTCTTTTATCTGAACAAATAATTTTTCTCATGACCATGAAAATGTCGTGAAAGAATCACTATTTCTGCCCTAGAGTATAGCCTTACATGTTTTGATTACTATAGATTCACTACACGATTAAAAGTAAACTCCAAACAGAAAAAAATATTATATCTCCCCTGAGGTGCCTCTTCATCTTGCTGAAAAGCCCAGGCTGCCGCAACCCGCCCCCCCCCCTCCCTCATAGGATGTCTCAGAAGGCACATTGTCCTAAAATCTCACTTAAAGGGACCTTAAAAATACATTCTTTTTCTGAATGGCATTATTTCAACATAGGATGTAATTAATTTTGGGGTCCTTTTACTAAGGCACACTAGTGCGTCTTAGAGCGCACTAAAAATTAACACGTGCTAAATGCTAACGTGTACTAATGCGTCCTTTATATCCTATGGACGCGTTAGCACGTGCTAGCATTTAGCGCACGCTAAGACGCACTAGTGCGCCTTAGTTAAAGGACCCCTTTATGTGGATTTTTCATTTAGAATACAGTAGAATCGCAGGTAACTGGTACTCAGTTAACCGACACGCTCACCCAACCAGCAAAATAATTACTGAGGAAAAACAAAAAAGTCCCTTGAAGAACCAGCGGCAGCGGTTCTGAGCTGCGAACCCCCCCCCCCACACACACACTTTCAAGTCCTGAAGCAGTAGAAGCGGCAGCAGTCCTGAGCCAAGAACACCCCCCCTCCTGCCCCGAAGCACCAGTGCGGCAGTGGTTCTGAGCTACAACCCCCCTCCCTCCCTCAAGTCTTGAGGCAACAGAAGCAGGCGGCAGTCCTGAGCCACAAACCCCCCTCGCTCGCTCGTTCCCTTCCTTACCCGAAGCGGCAGCCGGTCAGCAGGCGGCAGCACTCAAAACAGGCTGCTTATGGGCAGCTCTGGCAGGGCCTTTCCTCTGACACATGACTCGTCAGAAGAAAGGTTCTGCCACGTGATTCATCAGAGGAAAGGCCCTGCCGGGGATGGCTGCAAGCAGACTGTTTTGAGCGCTGCCTCCTGATGACTGGCTGCTGCTTCGGGTAAGGAAGGAAGGAGGGAGCGAGGAAGCTCGCATCTCAGGACTGCTGACTATTTCTGCTGATTCAGGGCTTGAGGGAGGGAGGGAAGGGGGGTTGAGAATCAGGACCGCTACCACGCTGGTGCTTCTGGTGGGGAGGGGGGAATTGAGATCTGGCAGACACTCCTTCTACAGTAATGTATTATACAGTAACTCTTAGGCAAACAGAAAAACAGTTATCTGGCATCTACCAATCCCCACGGGTGCTGGATAACTCAGATAAGAACATAACATCAGAACATAAGAATTGCCGCTGCTGGGTCAGACCAGTGGTCCATCGTGCCCAGCAATCAGCTCACGTGACGGCCCCTAGGTCAAAGACCAGTGCTCTAAATGAGCCCAGCCTCACCTGCGTACTTTCCAGTTGAGCAACTTTGTCTTGAATCCCTGGAGGGTGTTTTCCCCTATGACAGACTCCGGAAGAGCGTTCCAGTTTTCCACCACTCTCTGGGTGAAGAAGAATTTCCTTATGTTCGTACGGAATCTCTCCCCTTTCAACTTTAGAGAGTGCCCTCTCGTTCTCCCTTCACTCATAAATGTTGCTGAGCTCCTGAATTTGAGTGAATTATACTCAATAAGAGTACAGAGTGCAGGATGATGGAAGATCTAAATGTGCTATGCAAATACCATTTGATATCTCGTTAAACACCTTAATGTAGGATTTTGTAAAATACAAGATCAAACCTGAGACAAAACTTGTCAAATGGTGCTATGCTTAGCTAAGAGCTTATGGTAGTACAGAGATGTCAGCTTTTTCAGAGAGAGTAGTAAAGCTTAGTCAAGGAATTTTGTTTTTACCACATTGCTGAGTCTAGCGGTGGATTCAGCAGTACAAATTTCAAACGCCTCTGTTTCTTGAGAGCTGCTTTATTAAAACACTTTGGTGCCTGTTAATTAAAGTGTGGTAAATTTTACATTTACTGCATACTAAATGAAGAGATTAAAGTAGCATACAGTATATGCAAAGCCTATACACTAACTGCTGGAGGGTGTTTTCTGCATATCTCCGTACAGTTGCTATACAGAAGTGTGTTGGGGTTTTTAACCGCATGTTAAGTGCATTCTTAATTAGCATGGATGCACCGTTTAGGAGGTGTTAAGCACATCTAAGGAGGAATAGTCTAGTGCAGTGGTTCTCCAATCTGTCCTGGGGGACATCCAGTCAATCAGGTTTTCAGGATATCCCTAATGAATATGCATGAGAGAGATTTGCATGTAATAGAGGTAACAGACATGCAAATCTCTCTCATGCATGTTCATGAGGGATATTCTGAAAACCTGACTGAATGATGAACCTCCCAGGCAGTGTCGTAGCGAAGGTGAGAGGCGCCCCTCCTCTGCCCTCTTTTCTGCCCCACCCACCCCATCCACTCTTTCCCCACCCCCTCCTGCCACGTGCGCGTACCGTTCCCTTCCCCCTAGACCAGGGGTGGGCAAAGTTTTTGACTCGTGGGCTACAATGGGTTCTTAAATTTGACAGAGGGACCGGACCAAGAGCATCTTTCTATCCCGTCATCCCTCCCATCCCCCTGTGCAGCAGTACCCTTGCCCAGTTTCAATCCTTCCCTCCCTCCCATACCTTGTGCAGCAGAGCCCTTGAGCACCTGCCCCTGCCATACTGCTGAACCTTCGCTGACCCTCCATTCTTCCCTCCCATCCAAATCCCATTGACTGCGAGTCCTACATACCTTTAGAATATCAGGCTGGGAAGATGAATTCCTGGATGAGTATTTTGATTGCCCAAGCTTATTCTTATCTTACATTAGGAAATCATTGAAAACTTACCTATTTGATAAACAGGAATGTTGATTCTTAACTGCACATTAATGATGTTTTTTTAATTAGGATGCATTTTATTTGTACTTTTTAATTGATATTGTATTTAACTGATGTAACTATAGTAGCTGTGTGTTTTGAAGCTGTATTTTTAGTGAAATGTCTCAGTTTCTTTGTTGTGAACCACCTAGAACTGTTGGTGGGGCGGTATACAAGAAAATAAATTATTATTATTATTATTATTATTATACCTCCCTCCAGAGCAGTGTCTGGCCGGCAGCACTCTAAACAGGCTGCTTTGCGGCCTTCTCTTGTCAGGGTCTTCCGTGTGCCTCGTTACTGATGTCGGCGGGGTTCGGATGGTCAGCGGGCCGGATTAAAAACCTAAACAGGACGGATATGTCCTGCGGGCCATAGTTTGCCCATGACTGCCCTAGACGCAGGTCCAGGAAGTGATATCAGAGGAAGAGCAGGTTGGGGTTGCTGCTCGCACTGCAAATGTTAACGAGGAAGGGAGGTAGGGAAACGGCGGGGCAGGGAGGCAGAGAGGAGGATGGGTGCTGGCACCCCTATGAAGACGGTGCTCGGGGCGGGTGCCCCCCTCCCCAGGACAGGTTTGAGAACCACTGGCCTAGTGAAGCTCAGTTCAAACCCTGCTGGTGCTCTTATAATTTTGTGCAAGTAACTTAACCCACATTGCCTCAAGTAAAAACTAAAGGGCCCTTTTACTACAGTGCAGTAAAATCTGGGCTTAGCGCACTAACATCGGACTTTCCTGTACGCTAAGCCCAGATTTACAGTGGCATAGTTTGTAGGCTTTTTGTTTTTCCAGGTCACATGTTAATGTTCACATTGACATGCGGTTGTTGCCATCAACTTGAGCTCGAGTCCTGGCAACTCGATGAATTGCGGATCTAAAAGAAATTGTTTTTTGTGCTAATCCAGAAAGGTCCTCCAGCGTCATCCCCATGGTTGTTTTTTTTTTTTTTAAATGTGCAGTCATCTGATTGCAGGTCGCCCTTTTCGCTGGGTTTCTTCGATCTTCCCAAACATGGTGACCTTCTCCATTGATCTCTTTCTTCTGAAGGTATGACCAAAATAAGACAGACCTAACTTCATCATTTGGGCTTCAAGTGACATAGCCGGTTTGATCTCTTCCAGAATCGATTTGTTAGTTCTTCTGGCGGTCCACGGCACGCCTGAAATCTTTCTCCAGCACCAAAGCTCAAATGAGTCAATCTTCTTTCTGTCTTGTTTCTGTAGTGCCCAGTACCTTCCAAAAATTGTAACACAGGAGTAATTACCACCTTCTATTTAGGAAACACTAAGGGCTCCTTTTACAAAGGTGAACTAGGGCCTTAACGCGTGCAATAGCATGCGTTAAATTCCCGAGTGCGCTAGCCACTACCACCTCCTTTTTAGAAGACGGTAGATTTTCGGCTACCCTAGTGCACCTTCGTAAAAGGAGCCCTAAGGGTTCATGCGTTAGCTCTGTGTTATCCAGTTAGCATATGCTAATTTCTATGCATTAGTTGGATAATGCTTCCATACCTATTCTCCGTCCCTTTCACAAAATATATTTTTTTAAAATAGCTAATGCGCAGTTTAGCATAAGTTTCAAGTTTATTAAAATTTTGATAAAACGCAAATCAAGACTTCTAAGCGTTTTACAATTTGTATTAAAAAGGGGAAGACAATGAACAAATAAATACCCACTAAACAATACTTGACAAACATAAAAACAATAGGTAAGTTGGGAGAACTACACTACCAGGTAGAATTCCCCAAAATGCTTTAACATATTTTGTGCTATATATTTTCCCACATTTCTAATATATGCTAGGGCTTAATACCCTTTAGGAAATGGGCATCTCAGATTGTAAGTCCCCTGGGAAATTTCGAGAATAACTGACTGTAACTCATTTTGAGCTACTACTGAAAAAATGTGTGAGCTGAGCCCAAATAAATATAATGACAGGATATGGGAAAAAAAAAGTACCATGTGCTATCTATAATGTGCTATCTGCACCTGGGGTTTTTTTTTTTGGTTGCTGTTTTTTAATCTTTATTAATTTTCCATTTGAAAACAGTGCATTAAAATATACATACAATTCTGATTTCCTTAAGGTTCAAGGTTCAAGGTTTATTAACATTTGATTTATCGCTAAATCTGTTTACAAAGCGATGTACAAAATAAAACATAAAATATCACGATACAAAATTAAAACTCAATAACATAAGTTTGAGACAGGACAAACTTGAGGTGGAGGGAGAGAAAGGGAAAAGATTACATCTGTCTTAGTTAAGAAAACAAATAGGGAAAAAAACATAAGGGAAGGGTTAGATTAAAAGTTAAAATGCTAAGAAAAGATTAAATAATACTAAGAATTAAAAGCGTCTTTAAAAAGGTGTGTTTTCAAAGATTTTTTAAAAGAATGTAAATCTCTTTCGATTGTAATATATTGTGGGAGAGAATTCCACCATTGTGGGCCCATGACAGAAAACATGTCTGATCTTCTTGTTCCTATTGTTTTCAGGGAGGGTATGTGGTATTATTTTAAATAAGAATGGATTATTGGAAGATTAATTGCATTTATATTATTGATTAAGTAAAGGGATGGGGGGAAAATATTACTTTCAATTATTTGTAATTTTAAGGTGCTTTTCTTGATTTGTTATATGTTCGAATTCAAATGTATTGCATTGTTACTACTTGAAAATCAATAAAAAAATTTTAAAAACCCATACAATTGACTTCAAGACAGCACTTACAATCGATCAAAGAAGTACTACAAAACATTTTCCCCTCCAGCTCCCACCCTAATTCAAGAACAAAAGCAAACTGCATTACTACATACATACAATTAAAATCATAAACAGCAATTTCCTTTGGTCAATTAATACAACAAAATATAATACCTCCCTCCCTCCCACCCAGCCTCTCTATAATGTGCTATCTGCACCTGTTATATGTTGTGCACGGTGGCGTTGCGAGTCTAGGAGGCACCTGGGATAGTGGAGTGCACCCCCCCCCCCCCCCGTGTCCTCCTCTCCGCTTCCTCCACGCCCCCATACCACACTCGAGCCCTCCCTTCCCACCCCCATACCTCTTTAAATCTTTGCCAGCATGAGCAGCTTCTCTGGCCTGCTGCTCGCGCCAGTGCTGGCTTTACCTCTAATGTCACTTCCTGGCTCCAGAAACCAGACGTGATTTCAGAGGGAGCTAGGCCGACGTGAGCAGTAGGCCGGGGAGGGGGGGGGGGGGACTGGGAAGGGAGGGCGTAAGAATGGCATGGCAGGGCAGAGAGGTACCAGCGCCCCCACCAAGATGGCACCTGGGGCAGTCTGCCCCTCCCCCCATACCATGCCACTGGTTGTGCACCTAGCGCAAGCTGTCATGTTATCATAGTGCACTTAAGTAAACATGCCTCTTATTTTCTTACATCTTCCATCTATGTTACTTTTTGTCCACTCCAGATGTGGTATTTATTCTAAAAGGGTCCTGTTGCATTTGAGATATAATATAAATTCATTATTATTGCACTGTAGTTTATCTGTCTCTTAGGAGCTCTTTATGTGTTAGATTTAAGCCAGTTCTGGTGGATGAACATACATATATTTAGTAGCATATCAAAGCACAAATGCTTTTCTGTTACCCATCTCCCTTTTCCTTTCATCTTCTTCACAGCCTCCTATGGGAAACGGTTTAACTTCAGGCATATGAAGCACCGAAGCAGTTTAAATGATTTAGAATATCTAACAAGTCTTCTTTGCATGCCAAGAACAGAATGAAGTGTTTATATGAGCTTGAAACTCCTTACAAAGCATTAAAGTACTGTGCAAAATTAATGCAATTAACCAAGGCTTTTAGTTACATTTGTAAGCACATTATTACTGTTTAACACTGTGTCTGCTGTAGATATCCAAAAACAGAGGAAAACCTGCAGAGCGGAATGTGCAAGGTGCAGGAATCTTTATTAAAAGTCTATACAAAATTGTAATCCATACAAAAATGGCTGTCATATATTCAAAAATTTTGATTATTTTAAGTTACAACGTTGTTCTCCACATGAATCTCTCTATGTGATACATCGGACATCCCAGACCCCTGAGGAAGGAGTGTTTCTCCAAAACACGGACCGTGTCGTGTCCGTACTCCATGTATATGACAGCCATTTTTTTATGGATTACAATTTAATTAATAAAGATTCCTACACCTTGTACATTCCGCTCTGCAGGTTTTTTCCTTGTTTTTGGTGTTCGTCTTTTACTGCAGACCTGTTGGATTTTTCTTTGTTTTGCTGCTGTAGATATCCTACAAAAGTGTCTAACATAGTAACATAGTAACATAGTAGATGACGGCAGATAAAGACCCGAATGGTCCATCCAGTCTGCCCAACCTGATTCAATTTAAATTTTTTTTTTTTTTCTTCTTAGCTATTTCTGGGTTAGAATCCAAAGCTTTACCTGGTACTGTGCTTGGGTTCCAACTGCCGAAATCTCTGTTAAGACTTACTCCAGCCCATCTATACCCTCCCAGCCATTGAAGCCCTCCCCTGCCCATCCTCCTCCAAACGGCCATACACAGACGCAGACCGTACAAGTCTGCCCAGTAACTGGCCTAGTTCAATCTTTAATATTATTTTCTGATTCTAAATCTTCTGTGTTCATCCCATGCTTCTTTGAACTCAGTCACAGTTTTACTCTCCACCACCTCTCTCGGGAGCGTATTCCAGGCATCCACCACCCTCTCCGTAAAGTAGAATTTCCTAACATTTGCCCCTGAATCTACCACCCCTCAACCTCAAATTATGTCCTCTGGTTTTACCATTTTCCTTTCTCTGGAAAAGATTTTGTTCTCCGTTAATACCCTTCAAGTATTTGAACGTCTGAATCATATCTCCCCTGTCTCTCCTTTCCTCTAGGGTATACATATTCAGGGCTTCAAGTCTCTCCTCATACGTCTTCTGGCGCAAGCCTCCTATCATTTTCGTCGCCCTCCTCTGGACCGCCTCAAGTCTTCTTACGTCTTTCGCCAGATACGGTCTCCAAAACTGAACACAATACTCCAAGTGGGGCCTCACCAATGACCTGTACAGGGGCATCAACACCTTCTTCCTTCTACTGACTACGCCTCTCTTTATACAGCCCAGAATCCTTCTGGCAGCAGCCACTGCCTTGTCACACTGTTTTTTCGCCTTTAGATCTTCGGACACTATCACCCCAAGGTCCCTCTCCCCGTCCATGCATATCAGCTTCTCTCCTCCCAGCATATACGGTTCCTTCCTATTAATAATCCCCAAATGCATTACTCTGCATTTCTTTGCATTGAATTTTAGTTGCCAGGCATTAGACCATTCCTCTAACTTTTGCAGATCCTTTTTCATATTTTCCACTCCCTCTTCGGTGTCTACTCTGTTACAAATCTTGGTATCATCTGCAAAAAGGCACACTTTTCCTTCTAACCCTTCAGCAATGTCACTTACATACATATTGAACAGGATTGGCCCCAGCACTGAACCCTGAGGGACTCCACTAGTCACCTTTCCTTCCTTCGAGCGACTTCCATTAACCACCACCCTCTGGCGTCTGTCCGACAGCCAGTTTCTGACCCAGTTCACCACTTTGGGTCCTAACTTCAGCCCTTCAAGTTTGTTCAAGAGCCTCCTATGAGGAACTGTATCAAAGGCTTTGCTGAAATCCAAGTAAATTACATCTAGCATATGTCCTCGATCCAGCTCTCTGGTCACCCAATCAAAAAATTCAATCAGGTTCGTTTGGCACGATTTACCTTTTGTAAAGCCATGTTGCCTCGGATCCTGTAACCCATTAGATTCAAGGAAATACACTATCCTTTCTTTCAGCAACACTTCCATTATTTTTCCAACAACTGAAGTGAGGCTCACCGGCCTGTAGTTTCCTGCTTCATCCCTGTGACCACTTTTATGAATAGGGACCACATCCGCTCTCCTCCAATCCCCAGGAATCACTCCCGTCTCCAGAGATTTGTTGAACAAGTCTTTAATAGGACTCGCCAGAACATCTCTGAGCTCCCTTAGTATCCTGGAATGGATCCCGTCTGGTCCCATCGCTTTGTCCACCTTCAGTTTTTCAAGTTGCTCATAAACACCCTCCTCCGTGAACGGCGCAGAATCTACTCCATTTTCTCGTGTAACTTTGCCAGACAATCTCGGTCCTTCTCCAGGATTTTCTTCTGTGAACACAGAACAGAAGTATTTGTTTAGCACATTTGCTTTCTCCTCATCACTCTCCACATATTTGTTCCCAGCATCTTTTAGCCTAGCAATTCCATTTTTTATCTTCCTCCTTTCACTAATATATCTGAAAAAATTTTTATCTCCCTTTTTTACATTTTTAGCCATTTGTTCTTCCGCCTGTGCCTTCGCCAAACGTATCTCTCTCTTGGCTTCTTTCAGTTTCACCCTGTAGTCCTTTCTGCACTCCTCTTCTTGGGTTTTTTTATATTTCATGAACGCCAACTCTTTCGCCTTTATTTTCTCAGCCACTAGGTTGGAGAACCATATCGGCTTCCTTTTTCTCTTGTTTTTATTGATTTTCTTCACATAAAGGTCCGTAGCCATTTTTATCGCTCCTTTCAGCTTAGACCACTGTCTTTCCACTTCTCTTATGTCCTCCCATCCTAACAGCTCTTTCTTCAGGTACTTTCCCATTGCATTAAAGTCCGTACGTTTGAAATCTAGGACTTTAAGTATCGTGCGGCCGCTCTCCACTTTAGCCGTTATATCAAACCAAACCATTTGATGATCGCTACTACCCAGGTGAGCACCCACTCGAACATTAGAGATACTCTCTCCATTTGTGAGGACCAGATCCAATATCGCTTTTTCCCTTGTGGGTTCCGTCACCATTTGTCTGAGCAGAGCCTCTTGAAAGGCATCCACAATCTCCCTACTTCTTTCCGATTCCGCAGACGGAACATTCCAGTCCGCATCCGGCAGGTTGAAATCTCCCAACAGCAGAACCTCCTCTTTCCTTCCAAAATTTTGGATATCCACAATCAGATCCTTATCAATTTGCTGCGATTGAGTCGGAGGTCTGTAGACCACACCCACGTAGATAGAAGTTCCATCTTCTCTTTTCAGAGCAATCCATATCGCTTCTTCCTCTCCCCAGGTCCCTTGCATTTCGGTCGCTTGGATATTGATCTTTACATAGAGAGCTACTCCTCCACCTTTATGACCATCTCTGTCCTTCCTAAAAAGATTATATCCCGGTATGTTTGCATCCCATCCATGTGATTCACTGAACCATGTCTCTGTGATAGCAACAATATCTAGATCTGCCTCTAATATCAGGGCTTGCAGATCATGAACTTTGTTGCTTAGACTGCGAGCATTTGTGGTCATCGCTTTCCAGCTATTTTTCAGCGATAAACTCCTTTTTCGTATGGATTTTTGTGTCGTTTCACTTTCCGTTGCAATACTAAGAAATGAGTTGCTGATATTGCTTATGTTGCAGCCTTTACTACTATCACATCTTTTCTTTTGCCGGGGGTGGTCTCTATAATTGTCCTTCGTACATACACCACCCCCACCTTCTAGTTTAAATGCCTAGAAAAATATTGTCTAAATTTCTCTGCAAGGTTTCTTTTTCCTGCTGTAGAAATATGTAGCCCATCAGTGCAATATAGCTTCTTGTCCTTCCATGTATTTCCCCATCCTCCTATGTACCTGAAGCCTTCTTGATGACACCAGGCTCTGAGCCATCTATTAAAGTCCTCTGTGTTTTTCACTCTTTGCTCTCCTTTTCCATATGCAGGCAGTATTTCAGAAAAAGCTAAAGTCTTTACAAAAGGTTTCACGCCCTCACCAAGCTCCCGAAAAGCTTTCTGTGCTGCAAGTGTGGAGTTGTTGGCCAGGTCATTTGTTCCCAGATGGATAACAACATCAGTGTTAAAATCCTTAGTTTCTTTCTTAATTATAGTCAGTATTTGCCTGGAACTCCTGGTAGCTGAGGATCCTGGAAGACATTTCACTATTTTGGTCTCCTCGCCCTGTGTTCCAAGGTTAATGCTTCTGATGATGGAATCCCCCAACAGTAATAGTTTTTGGCTTTTTTATTTGTACTTAGGGTGCTCTTGTTCTCTTGAGTTTCCTTCATTGGTTCAAGTCCCACCTCCCTTCTGTTTTCCTGAGTATCGCAGTGCACTAGTGGAACGAAGGAATTCTGTAGAAGTAATATTAGTGAAGGTGGATGTTTCTGTGTTATATGTCACAGTCTTCCTGAGCCTACTGTGACCCATTTATTCCTGGGCTGTTTTATTCTTTGAGGTAGAGGTGGTAAGTTGGTATGATTTTGTGGAGTGATGGAAGCTGATTTAATTGTATTCAATTCCTGTTTAAGTTTGCAGAGCTCCTCCTTAATACTGGCAAGTTGAAGACAGATGGGGCAAGCCTTAAGCCTCCAAATAGTATGTCTTGGAATTAAAGCACCACAGTGATTGCATAGAATAAAGGTCATCTTGATTGGTTGTGAAGTGACTTGATTTGAGTAGTCCTGATTATATGGGTCTCTATATATGAATAGTGGTCCCTGGGGTTGGTGGGACTATAAGTAAGACTACAAGTAAGGCAGAAATATAGGCTCTATACCACCTAAAACACAGTATTTTAAACAAAACTGCAGGTTCTATCAGTGCTACCCTAAAACACAGGATTTATAACAGATTTTCCCTACTTTAGTCACCCTGAGCCACAGGCACCAGAAATATAGGCTCTATACCATCTAAAACACAGTATTTTAAACAAAAATGCAGGTTCTATCAGTGCTACCCTAAAACACAGGATTTATAACAGGATTTTCCCTACTTTAGTCACCCTGAGCCACAGGCACCAGAAATATAGGCTCTATACCACCTAAAACACAGTATTTTAAACAAAAATGCAGGAAGAGGAAATAAGATTTAACAGAGGAAAGAGAAGGATTTATTTTTTTGAGCTTTTTTATATTTTTTTTTTAGTAAGAAACAGGGAGGAGAAGATAAATTAAGCAGATATAATGCTGAAAACCAGTGAAAAGAGCAGAATATGAAATGCTGAGTAACTTAGCTTTTAGAAGTTCACAGGGCAGCCTTGTTTCAGCAATGTCCCAAAGATAATGCAATTAACCTTAGAAGTAAAACAGAGCCCCTCCCTTCTCCACCTAATCAGACACAATGGCTAAAAACTAGTGAGTCAGAAATATAGGCTCTATACCACCTAAAACACAGTATTGTAAACAAAAGTGCAGGTTCTATCAGTGCTACCCTAAAACACAGGATTTATAACAGGATTTTCCCTACTTTAGTCACCCTGAGCCACAGGCACCAGAAATATAGGCTCTATACCACCTAAAACACAGTATTTTAAACAAAAATGCAGGTTCGATCAGTGCTACCCTAAAACACAGGATTTATAACAGGATTTTCCCTACTTTAGTCACCCTGAGCCACAGGCACCAGAAATATAGGCTCTATACCACCTAAAACACAGTTGCTAACACATTCCTAAGCATGCTGTCGTAACTGTGGAACATGAAAATGTGCTGCTGTCGGCTAATTTCTTGTTGATAGCTTAGCAAAAAAAAAAAACAAACCCACCAAAAACCACCCAGGCCTAATTTACACATTTTAGGGTATACTAAATCTTATCACCGAAAATGGTTCATTACTGTTTCTTTATTTCACAATGCAAGTTTATTCTGCCCTACTTTACAAGTCAGTTTCAGACTCAGGTGGAATCTGTAGACTAACTTGCTTGAACTATGCAACACCTTTTCAGGGATGTGTTGGAGCCGTTGCTAAATTAAATGGCGTTTTATCAAATTGTTGATTCCTTTGGGGCATCTAGTCAGCTACTGTTCTTAAAGAAGCAGTTCGATTTGCAAATGTAAAATCAGCCATGAAAGCATCTGCTTTATCCTTAATAATGAGCACATTAAACCTGGATTATACATTATCATCTCAATATACAGTACGGTATTATGTGGGAAATTTCTACCTGAGTTAGCTTTGCACGTACAGCCAAACAGCACAGCAAGAAAAAGGAAGAATTGCAGAGATGATGCACAAGGTTCAGGAACTTTATTGAAGGAAAAAATGTTGCTTTCAGGAAAATGGGTTCACATTGGTTAGAAACCGGGACCCGACATGGTCCGTGTTTCGAGAAACACTTCTTCCTCAGGGGTCCAAGATGCTGAGTGTCCAATGTGTCAAAAAAACATTATGAAGTTTAACAAAAGCACATGAAAATCGTAGCAATCAGGCAGCAGAGGGGTGCCAGTGGTTGTCACTTTCCAGTATACTACTGTTAGCTATGCACTAGAGAATGACATGGTGACAAAATTCATCACCGTTCCTGTCCCCGCGGATAACCGCAGGAAATAATCCCATGTCATTTTCTAGTGTCTATTTCAACCTTGGTCCTTCTACACCGGCATTCTTCAAAGCAAAGCTTGCGGGTCAGTGGTTGTGGCCATTCATACTCTGATTCTTCCCTCTCTCCTTAAAGAATGACATGAAGATGGTTTCCCGCGGTTATCCGCAGGGATGGGAACGGTGATGAATTTTGTCACCGTGTCATTCTCTACTTTGCACATACCATAACAGGAACGAACTTCACTCTGAAGCCAGGATGTATGGAGTATTTATTTATTTATTTATTATTTTGTTTATTTACATACAGCTTATTAATTGTCTAAGCCAGTGTATCGCAAACTGTGTGTATGTGTGCCGCCTGAGATTCCAGGTGTGCCGCGAGATGCTGGGCAGAAGGAGAGGCACCGGCTGACGGCCTGCAGGACGTGCCTCCTGTGGCGAGCTGAAACCTGATGTAAACACGGTCGCGCAAGTTGGGCTCAGATCCCTGGAATTCTATAACACTGCGCAAATCATTTGAGAACGCCCCTGATCTCCAATGGCCATCCCCCTTTTGGGTTGCACTCAGGGATTTGGGTGCCCAGGTTTATGGAATACCACAACTATATCTCTCAATGCCGCTCTCTCTTCGTAATAAATTGCTTTAGTCAAACTATCAGGGCTTCAGACATGCCATTTGGTCACCACACAATTTTTGTGTTTGCTTGGTTGCCAAAATTATTCTCACTGGCTATGGCTTCTTCACTAGCCCCTACTCAATATCTTTCACAATTTTTTGTTTTTTTTTAAAGTGCTTCATTATATCTCAAACTTATTAAAGTGCTTAATGTCAATAACTTAACCGTTATAAAAACTGGTTAAAACTTATCTTATTATATTCTTTTTCTTGATGATCTTATCTCATCGGGAAAGGGGCCTGTCATATCCGACATGTTTCGCCGACAGGCTGCTTCAAGAAAATTTCTATGTGGATCAGGATGGTGCAGAATAAGTTGTGAAGGGGGGACCTTTTCTTGAAGCAGCCTGTCGGCGAAACATGTCGGATATGACAGGTCCCTTTCCCGATGAGATAAGATCATCAAGAAAAAGAATATAATAAGATAAGTTTTAACCAGTTTTTATAACGGTTAAGTTATTGACATTAAGCACTTTAATAAGTTTGAGATATAATGAAGCACTTTAAAAAAAACCAAAAAATTGTGAAACATATTGAGTAGGGGCTAGTGAAGAAGCCATAGCCAGTGAGAAGAATTTTGGCAACCAAGCAAGGCCTAACTGCATACTTAATTATGGAGCTAGAAGTTAGGTGGGTGGACTGCAGATCACATTTAGCACATGACACTTTGCAGAATGATGCCACTTGTACATTTAGGCTAGGTACTAAAAAGGAGGCAATATGCACATCTTTGTTAATTGTGAATGCACTTACCTTCAGATTATTTAAACTGTGGCCACAGCTGCGTACGCAAATCTGGGCGCATTGCCAATTTGAATGCACCACTTTTAATTGTTTAACAAGCCAATCAGTGCCAATAATAGGGAATCAACAAATAATTGGCACTAATTAAAATTTACTCGCATAACTTTCTAAGCGGATTAAATAATGCGTGCGTAAATTCTAGACTGTGGATCTCGAAAGGGGCGTGGCCAGGGGAGGTGATGCAAGTTCCTAAAAGTTACATTGTTATAGAATACGTCCAATCTGCACGAAACCTAGGCGCAGGCATTTAGGCCTGGTTTCCATTAGCATAAATCCCTGCGCCTACATGTTAGTTGTGCAGATCGAGTCTATGCGTAATTCTATAAACTGAACCTAACTCCAGAGGCAGTTCATAGAATCATGATAAGCGACAACCTTTGTGGCACTGATTTTTTTTTTTTAGGCCACAAATATGGACTTTACATCTTAGCACAAGGTATGGAACTTTTCTGTGCAGTATCTGTATGGAAACATTCTGTGAATGTCCCCAACAGTTAGGCGTCCTTTGTAGAATCACGCCCAGCAGAGTTCAGCACTGTTTAGGTGTCAAGAGTAGACCTGGTTTTCCTTTGCCTACAATATAGGCATCATATGGATGCCATAGGTCGCTCAGTGTTATGTAAATGAATGAAAGGACACCCAAATTGAGTCATTGCCCAAACCACGCCCATTCCTCGTCCACATCTATTGAGTTAGGCGTGATTTTAAACATGGGCGTCTATGAAATTATGGCTGCATCTACAAAGTGGCATCTACGACCTTTGGATGCCTAAGTACCAATTATTGGCTCATTAACTACTTAGATTGGACACCTAAAGCACACTTAACTTTAGGCATGACTTAGGCGCCCTTTATACAATCGGAACCACATTGCATAATCTTTGTACTCACTGCATATTAATAATGTGCATTTAACAAAGTAATGCAAAACATTACTACTTTTTTTGTAACCAGGCCCCTAAGCAGATTATATAAACAGCTGCTGAATTTAAGCTGTGGGCTTATTATGTACTAGCAGATGACCCGGCGTTGCCTGGATATTTATTTATCCCAATGGCCCTCTGTATGGGGCTGAACTTGTACTTAAACGGCATCGTGAGTGTCAGTATTCATCTCAGCAAGCCTGAAAACTATGGGTTAGATGGTTCATAGACAGTGGAGCGCAAGACGTCAGCGCGCTGACAATCCAGCGCCGACAATTCGGCGCAAGACAGAAGCGCGCGGGGGAAAAAGTAATTTTTAAAGAGCTCCGACAGGGGGTTTGGGGTGGCAACCCCCCCCCCCACTTTATTGGTTAGTGTTCGCGCTGCTGTTGGAGGGGGGGTTCGGGGGATTGGAAACCTCCATTATAGCGAAAACGGAACTTTTTGTGATTTTTTTCGGGAAAAGTTCCATTTTCCCTATAATGTGGGGGGTTTCACCCCCCACACCTCCCCGCAATGGCAGCGCGAACACTAACCAATAAAGTGGTGGGGTTGTCACCCAAACCCCTAGTCAGAGCTCTTTAAAAATTATTTTTTCCCCCGCACTCTTCTGTCTTCTGCCGAATTGTTGGCGCGCTGGCATCTGGCGCGCGATTATCCCGTCACCGGGTTAGATACTAATATCTGTCATTTTCGAATATTTTTACATGTCACCCCCTTCCCACCCTCGCAGTATTTAGTCATATGTATACCAAGTTTGGTTGAAATCTGTCCATGCATTTCAGAGTTATGCTGGAACATATATACATACACACACAGATACATCCGATTTTATATATAGAGATAGTTTCTTGTATATAGCATAATCTAATGTAATAAAGCCCTAAGCGCGCATGCGCACTCCCACTTGCGTGCTCCCGTTTTCCGTGCGCTGTAGGGCACCGCAGGTAGGAGTGCTCATGCGTGAGAATCCCCCGAGGCAGATGTCGGCCGCAGGGCGGCTATCGGTGGCTGAAGGCCGCGGTGGCTGTCGGCGGCTGCAGGCCGCGGCGGAAGATGGCTGAAGCTTGGCTGGATGAGGACGAGGAGGAGCTGCGAGAGCTCCGCAGAGGCAAGAGGTGAGGAGAGAGAGACAGATGGATGAGAAGGACAGAGGGGCTACTAGGGGGACCAGGAGAGATGGTAGGGGATAGGGAGAGATAGACTTCAGGGAGTGTGGAGGGGGCAGGAGAGAGAGATGGTCTTGGGGAAGGACAGAGGGGGACAGGAAAGGGAAAGATGGCAAAAGGGGTGAAACAGGGTCAGAGAGAGATGGTAGAGGGTGTGAAAGGGGGAAAGGGAGAGATGGAAATGGTAGGACCACTGCTGCTTTGGGGCACTGAGGGAGGAAAGGTTGGTACATCAGGACTGCTGCTGCCGCCTTGGGTAAGTAAAGACCCTGTCAGGAGGGCCAAAAGGATACAAAGGAAATGGTGAAAGGTGAGGTGGTGGGACTGGGATCAGTGGGAGGAAGGGTCCGGGCATGATAGAGGCGGGGCATGGGTGGGGTCAGGGTATAGGTGGGGCTATTCTAGCACCCGTTACTGTAACGGGCTAAAACACTAGTATAGAATAAAACTGTTTTACCATTGATCACTGTAGCAGCTTTTACAGTGACTCAGAAGCTGGTTTGCAAAAGGATTTATTCACAGATGTATAAAAAATACTTCACGGCTCCTAAATAAATGGTCTTGTCTAGGGTAATGTTGTCCAGGCTGAAACATCAGCCTGGACTTCTCATCAGCTGTAATGCTTAACTAACTGCTTCCACAAGCAGGATGCAAATGAAATGGTGCCAGTAGAACTTCTGGCTCAACTTAACAGGACCCAGCTGTGAAACCCTGGCATTTTTTGAGTTTGGAAGACAAGATCTAAAGGGATGATTGAGTACGGAGTCATACACATCATGCCAAGCCATGCATTACTGCAGCAGGATCAGCTTTTAGTGTATTATGGACACAGCTGCTGTCTAGATAGGACGTGCAGGCTGTCACCATTTGTCATTTTCTTGAGTGTCTTATCAGGGTTCGACTTAATGAGAATCCGGTCCTTCTCTTCTAGAAAGCTTGTAATTGCCTGCTAATTGATAACCTATATGCATGAATGATATGGTTCAAGCAAGAAGTTTATGGGGCAAGGGAATATTTTATTTGGCACTACCAAAGATACTTTTTCACAAGCCGTATATTTCACTAATTACCTTTACACAAATGGGAAAAGGGGGGCAATGTATGGAAAGCAGTACACACTAATGCTCAAAGTATGGGAAATAAGGTTCTGGAGGCTGCGATGGAAGAGGCTGAGTTGGATTTAGAGATGTGGCTCACGGAGAACCATGACTAGGATATAGTTATACTGGGCTACAATCTGTTCAGGAAAGACAGGGTAGGAAGAAAAGGAGGGGGGAGTGATGTCATATGTTAAAAGATCATATTAAAGCCACACAACTGCAGGATCTGCAGTGCAAGGAAGAGGCTCTGTGGGTCAATCTGGAAAGAAGGAATGGAAAATATATTTATACTAGTATTTTAGCCCATTACATTAACGGGTGCTAGAATATATGTCTGTCTGCCTTTCTTTCTGTGTCTCTCTCCCTCCCGCTGTTTTTCTTTTTGTCTGTCTCTCTCCCTGGCCCCCTTTGTCTGTTTGTCTTTCTGTGTCTCTCTCTGCCCCTGTGCCTTTCTTCTTTTCTATATGTCTGCCTTCCTCTTGCTGTCTGGCTTTCTTTCTATCCATCTGTCTCTCTCCCCCCTACACTTCCCTGTGCAGCAGCCACAGCAGCATTCCCTCCCCCTCCATGTCTCTATGCAGTAGCATTCCCTCCCTGCCACTACTTCCCTGTACAGCAGCATTTAGATCCCCACCTTCCCTGTGCAGCAGCCACAGCAGCACCAGCATTCCCTCCCACCCCACCCCACTTCCCTGTGCAGCAGCCACAGCAGCACCAGCATTCCCTCCCACCCCACCCCACTTCCCTGTACAGCAGCAGCGTTTCCCTTACCCCCCTTTCCCATCCCTCGGTCTTCACTGCTCCCTTAGTCCCTTGCCGCCCTCACCCTTCCCTTCCCGTGGTCCGACCATCTGCCAATTCCAGCAGTGTGTACAGCACTCTACACACGCTGCTTCGGGGCCTTTTACTGCCTTGATTTACTCTGGCACGTCCCTGATGACATCATCAGAGATGCGGCAGGGCAAATCAGGGCAGTAAAAGGCCCCGAAGCAGCATGTGTAGAGTGCTGCACACGCTGCTGGAATCAGGTGGTTTGGAGTCGGGACCACGGCATCCCTTCAAGGCTGGAATGTTTTGGGTTTCCCTTCCCGCGAGGTGTCACCACGGCTCCTCTTGATCCCTCCATCGTCGGAAGCCTTCTCAGATGCTGGTGCGGCTGGTGAGAGGAGCCGACACGGAGAGCAGAAAGTCCAGCACTGGCAGCGAGTGGTAGGTGCTGGAAAGTAAGGCTGGGGACTCGCGCATGCGCACTCCTGCAAGGCCACGGACCTCTCACAGATCAGGGAAAATGGAAGCACGCAGTTGAGTGCGCATGCGCGGCTAGTGTTTTATTATATAGGATTGGTGTGATATACAGGCCTCCTATACAGACAGAAGTGGACAGAGATTTAATAGTAGACATTCAGATTATAGCTGTAAAAGGGGAAGTATTACCGGTACTAGTAGGTGATTTTAACATGCTGGATGTTGATTGGGTTTATCCCTATTGCAGGGTCTTCTAGAAGTAGGGAGATCCTGGATTCTCTACAACAGGGGTGTCAAAGTCCCTCCTCGAGGGCCACAATCCAGTCGGGTTTTCAGGATTCCCTCCATGAATATGCATGAGATCGATTAGCATACCATGAAAGCAGTGCATGCAAATAGATCTCATGCATAGTCATTGGGGAAATCCTGAAAACCCGACTGGATTGCGGCTCTCGAGGAGGGACTTTGACACCCCTGCTCTACAAGGAGAACTGTTCTAGCAGTTGGTAATTTGAACCCAGCGGGATGGGGCCATAGTCAATTTAGTACTTATAAACAGGGAAAGTGTTTCTGATGTTACAGTGGGTGAACATCTAGCATCCAGTAATCACTGCATGGTGTGATTTAATGTTTAGACAGATGTAGAGAGGGCTCATTCAAAAGTTAAGGTTCTAGACTTAGTCCACCATCTTTAGGTCAAGGAATTGTTGTCTTGGCTGGGAACATCTGGAAGAAGTAGGAAAGCAGTGGACAAAACAGAAAGGAGCTATTGTAAGGGCAACAAATGTTTATGTAAAGTAAGTAAAAGTAAGAGGAAAAGAAGACTACTTTGGTTCTCAAAATGAGTAGCTGAAAAGGTAAGGAAAAAGAAGCTAGTTCTCATAAACTACAAAAGATTGCAGAAAAAGGAAGATAGGCTAAAATATCTGGAAAAGTTAAGAGAGGCTGGTCGAGTAGTCAGAAAAGCAAAGATGCAAATGGAGAAGAAAAAAAATGGCCGACAGGGTAAAACTTGGGGACAAGACAATTAGTGATAGGAAGAAGTACAAAAGTTGAAGGGGAAAATATATTCAAAGCAAGACATAATCTAGGGAACTGCCATTATAGAATGCTAATGTAATTCTGTTTTTATATGCCTTATTTTAGATGGGAGCACTTATGTCAAAGGCTGTAAATGCTCAAAAGCTAGTAATTTATAATCCACATGCATAAACTGCCTGATACACCCCTGACTTCCTCATGACCCTTGAAGTTGCACTCTCTGGAATTTTAGCATGCAACTTATAGAATAGTGACTAAAGGAACTGCTAGTTGGTGCCAATTTAGCCTTTTGTTGCTATTTAAAACCAATTATTAGCTCTTTATTTATGGGCCCTTTTACTAAGGCGTGCTAACCGATTTAGCACGCCCCAAATTGGTTAGTGCGCCTTAGTAAAAGGACCCCTTAATTAAGTTATGCACGCAACTGCCCTTATCCTATACATTGCATGCACAAATTTGCACACAAAAGTTTCAAATTTTGGCGCGCAACTGTCTAGAATTAGGACGGTGGAGTTGCTGAAAATTCATGGATAGGACTTAAAAAAGCAGTTATCTGTGTAGTAGCTGCTGCTCTCTGGATGAGCTAAATCCTCCCAAAATTTAGAAAACTAGTTAAGTGCTTCTAACATGTGGGCCTATATTTATGAGGTGATTATTTTTATTATTTTTTTTTAAATTTGGTTTCTTTTTAGTCACCTCGGGGCTCCTTTTACTAAGGTGCGCTAGTGTTTTTAGCGCACGCACAAGATTAGCACGCGTTAGCCGAAAAATTACCGCCTGCTTAAAAGGAGGCGGTAGCAGCTAGCATGCGCTAAAACCACTAGCGCACCTTTGTAAAAGGAGCCCTTAGTTTTCTGGGCATTGCTGGGGGGGGGGGGGGGGGCGCGTTTCTTACTACTATCTCTGTTGGTGGGAAGTTTTAAAAATATATTACCATGATCCGTTTAAATTATAAATACTATGGTTTGGCTATTGTTTTGAATGGTATTTTTTTTTTCCAGGCATCATGTCAGACCATCAGTTTGGGACTCAATTTATGTGCAGTGTCGTCGCCTCCCATGTGAGTCATTTGCCAACAACTAATCTAAGCTTTGTCTGGATTGCTCCACCTGCAGGGACCGGCTGTGTGAATTTCATGTAAGTATATACAGTAAAGCCTTAATTATATGAACTAGTATTTCATTTTCCTTTGCTGACTCAAAGGTCTCACAAGATGAAAACATTTTTCCTGTGTAGGTGTAAAAAGCTCAGCTGTATGAAAATAAGAACTATCATAGTAAGGTGGGCATAGACCTTTAATTTAAATTCAAGGAATATTATTACTTACTAGTATTTTAGCCCGTTACATTAATGGGTGCTAGAATATATGTCTGTGTGTTTTTATTTCTTTCTCTCTCTCCCTCCCGCTATCTGTCTCTCTTCCTGGCCCCCTTTGTCTGTCTGTCTTTCTGTGTCTCTCCCTGCCCCTGTGTCTTTCTTCTTTTCTTTCTATCTATCTGTCTCTCTCCCTGCCTCCTATGCAGCACCATTTCTCTCCCACCACTTCCCTGTGCAGCAGCCACAGCAGCATTCCCTCCCCCTCCATTTCCCTCCCCCACACCACTTACCTGTGCAGCAGCAGTGTTTCCCCTACCCCCCCCCTTTCCCTTCCCGTGGTATGGCCTGCTCCCTTAGTCCCTTACTGCCTCCCCCTTCCCTTCCCGCGATCCCGACAAACCTTCCGATTTCAGCAGTGTCTGCAGCACTCTACACACTCTGCTTCGGGGCCTTCTACTGCCCAGCAAATCAGGGCAGTAGAAGGCCCCGAAGCAGCGTGTGTAGAGTGCTGCAGACTCTGCTTGAATCGGAAGGTTTCAGGACCCGCAGCCCTTGCCGGACCCGAAGCGAACTCTGGGAGTTTTTAAGTCCATTGGGGGAGGAGAGGAGGGATGAGAGCAGCTCCTGTCCCTTCCAGCTCCGTGCTTCTTGGCTTTATCCTTCAGATGGCAAGAGCCGTTGCGGCTGACAGGCTCTGCGCCGCCGCGCACATGCGCACTCCTAATTGCGGGTCCCTACAGCGCATGGAAAATGGGAGCACGCAGGTGGGAGTGTGCATGCGCGCTTAGGGCTTTATTAGATGTTAAAAAGACTTTCAAAAGCTTGTTTATTATATAATAATTCATCAGAATTGTTTGCACACTTGTTTAGCTAGGTTTTATAAGTTTTATTGGGAAGATAACTTTAGCAGTCAAGCAGCTAAACTGACCACTTTGAATACTGATTATAGGGGCATAAGAACATAAGATTTGCCGCTGCTGGGTCAGACCAGTGGTCCATCGTGCCCAGCATCCGCTCACGCGGCGGCCCTTAGGTCAAAGACCAGCGCCCTATTTGAGTCTAGCCTTACCTGCTTATGTTCTGTTCCAGCAGGAACTTATCCAACCTTTTCTTGAATCCCTGAAGGGTGCTTTCCCCTATAACAGCCTCTGGAAGAGCGTTTCAGATTGTACAACAGGGCACTCCATTTAGGTGCCCTGATAATGTTAGGTGAGAAGTACAGAAAAGGGCGGCGAAAATGCTAAAAGGGATGGGACAACTTCCCTATGAGAAAAGGCTAAAGCAGTTAGGGCTCTTCATCTTGGAGAAAAGATGTCTCAGGGGTGATATGATAGAAGTCTCTAAAATACTGAGTGGAAAGGGTAGATGTGAAACGCTTGTTTACTCTTTCCAAAAACTACTAGGACTAGGAGGCACACGATGAAGCTACTAAGTAGTAGATTTAAACAGACTGGAGAAAATATTTCTTCATACAATGTGTAATTAAACTGGAATTCGTTGCCAGAGAATGTGGTGAAATCAGTTAGTTTGGCAGGGTTTAAAAAAGGTTTGGATAATTTCCTGAAAGAGAAGTCCATAGGCCATTATTGAGATGGCTTGGGGAAATCCACTGCTTATGCCTAGGATAAGCAGCATAAAATCTGTTTTACTACTTGGGATCTAACTACTTGCGACCTGGGTTGGCCACTGTTGGAAACAGGATACTGGGCTTGATGGACCTTCGGTCTGTCCCAGGCTGGCAATTATGTTTTTATGTTCTATTCTGTGTTGACACTTGGGAGCCCAAGGTACTCATGTTCAAAGCAGATGGACGTCTTAAAATGCTTAAAAAGAACCCCCATCCATCTGCTAAAAAAGTCAGAATCCTGCATCTCTTCTGCTATAGGGGGAGGGGTGTGGCGCAGCGGGCATTTTAGGGCAGTGGGAGAGTGTGGGCATCTCTCCTGCTGCAGAGGGGGTGGTGCTGTCGCCTCTGTTCCGGGGGGGGGGGGAGGGGGTATTTTCCACCGCTGCTGCAGGGAAGGGGTGTTGTGATGCAGTGGAGAGACTGGGCATCTTTCCCACTGCATCACTGCTTTCTAGCAGTCTCTGACACTGACCGGCACCCCTGGACCAGTCGCCTAAAGCCGATGCCGCTTTTTTAAAAAAATGTCTCGGCATTTTTTAAGAATCCACTGGAGGGTTCATTTCAATGTTGAAGAGCCTATTTGCATGTCAATGTTGGAGGCTGCTAAAAACCTCACTAAAGACAGAGAGAATCCCTTTTGATGATCCGCTGCTGAACTGCATACAGGCTAAAGCGCTGGAAAACAGCAAAGCGACGGTGTTAAAGTTTTGAGAATCTGGTTCCTGAGACATGAATTCATATCTCTCTGCATTATAGCGTACACTGCTTTCACTGAACCACTGGATCAGCCTTAATCTCAGTCCCAACCCCTTATAATAAGATTTGCATTCCTCTACGCTAAGGGTCTGTTTCTATTAAAAATAAATGATATCTGGGTGGAGTTGAAATAATGCAGGACCAAGCGATAATACAGACTGTGATTTTAAAGCCTGAGGACCTGTTCACAAAGCCTTGGAAAACCTAATGAAAGAAAGCATGGAAACTCAACCAGCATCCGAGTAGATTCCCAACAATTTTGGCTTGTGCAATTACTTGCTATGTTAGTCATCTAACCATAAAGAAAAAGTGACATACTGTCTGTCTAAATGGTGGTATACTGGTCAACCACATACATACACTATCATTAGTCTGTTTACTGCCTACTACCTTTTTTTTTTTTGGTTGTTGTTAAAAATAATCATAGTAACATAGCAAATGATGGCAGAGAAAGACCTGAATGGTCCATCGAGTCTTCCCATTAGTTATTCTCATTAAAAATACATGATTACATTAACATGTCTCTTCGTTGAGATTTCTGGGCCATAGACTGTAAAGTCCACCTGGTATGGTCTTAGGTTCCAACTGCTGAAGTTGTCATCTAATCAAGCCATTGCAACATCACTGCTGAGGTTGGCTTTTAGGCATTGGTGGAATGAGGCATTATGACATCTCATCTCAGCTCTGGAATGTTGCTACTCTTTGGGTTTCTGCCAGGTAACATAGTAAATGACAGCAGATAAAGACCTGAACGGTCCTTCCAGTCTGTCCATTAGTTATACCCATTACAAATACATGATTAAATTAAGTTGTCTCTTCTTTGATATTTCTGGGCTATAGACTGTAAAGTCCACCTGTTATGGTCCTAGGTTCCAACTGCTGAAGTTGCCATCTAAGCTCACTCCAGCCTATCCAACCATCCCGCTGTTTGCAGGATATCTACCGTAAAGTCTGGCCAGTAATGTCCTCATGTTCAAAGTTAGTGGAGTTCCCATCGATGTCCTCCTCAGCCCATCCTGCACCGAATCACCCTATATGGTGGCCTACGTTTATGGCGTCTGTCCGGGATTGCAGACTTGATTCTGAATAGGACGCCGCTTCGTGATTGACACGCTATTGGCGGCCACTTCTTAGACAGCTGCCGATACCGACATCCTATACAGGAATCAGGCCCTAATTGCATTAGGGCATACTAACGATTAATGCACGCTAAAGGCTAAGACACCCATTATATTCCTATGGGTGTCTAAGCATTTAGTGCATGAAAATCATTAGAACACCCTAACATGATTGGCATGCGCTAAATCGGTTAGCGCCCCTTGATGAATTCCCCCCCCTCCCTAAATTCAAACATAGGTTAGAGCATGACTTAATATTTCTTTGTTGAAGGTATACAGTGTACTTTAATGCTTTCTTCTGTTGGCTGAGAGACATTAGTTTGCATCCGTTAGACTAACAGTGAAAGGAATGCTGCATCTGTTAAAAACTATGAACAATTGGAAGTGCAATTTCTTATGAATTTGGGAAACCTGTTTTCTAAACTGCTTTAGGTGGTCATTAAGGGTTTCAACACAGGCTGTTAAGGTGGACTTCAGAAAGCAGTTAACATGCCACACTTAGAGGCAAGAAACACAGAAACAAGAGGCAAAAGAGATGTCAAAATATCAACCGTACAGATGCTTTGCCTGCCGGGTCCGGCTGTTCCCCACCCGCGGTAGATGTTTATTGCTTTTGTGCTCAGCTGTTTGCCTGCCGGTTTCGGGATGTCCCCCCACTCACGGCAGTGTCCATTCATCTCCTGATGAACGCATCTACGGATGCTGAAACTGGGATCCTAGTTGGGACAATCTATAATAATAATAATAACTTTATTCTTCTATACCGCCATAGTCGGATGACTTCTAGGTGGTTCACACTGAAGAGAGCTGGACAATCAGCGAATTACAAAATGCAAAAAGTGAAAGTACAACATATTACACAAGAAATAGACAGAAGGAATATACAAATTTGGTGTGGTTTCTGTTTAGGAGATAAATCTACCAAACAGTACGATTTTAATTTCTTTCCGAAAGGCGCCGTAAGCCAGTCTGGCTCCATTGATGTAGTTACCTAACCAAGACTGCTGTTTGCTTGCTTGGAGTGTTTTAGCTATACTTCTCCCAGATGGACATTACATTATAGATCTTTGTCTGTTTTTATGACTTTCTTATTATTGACTGAATAAAGCATTCCCTTGCTTGATATTTTGACATCCCTTTTGCCTCGTGTTTCAGTGCTACTTTTGAGGCAAAATTCTTTTTTCCCCCTTCTTGTTTACACTTACTCTCCCTTTTGCAAAGGTGCGCTAAGCTTTATAGCGCGTGCTAAACATGCGCTGAACGCATGTACGTTATCCTATGGACGCATTAGCAGTTAGCGCACGCGTTGATTTAGCGCACTCTAAATCCGCACTAAAACACTTAGTGCGCCTTTGTCAAAGAGGGCCTTAGAGGCAAGTAATAATTGTCACTTAAAAAAACCTAACATAGAATTCCATGTTAGGGGACAGGAAGTTCACCTTGCAGTTAACTCGGGTGTCATTAACATGAGTTACCTGTTGATGTGGCAGATAATATGAAACAGTCAGTTCCTAAAGGAGGTTATTTTGGAAGCCCTATTCACAATTTCTACATGGAAATGCTGGAAATTACACATGTTATATCACATACATGATTTCAGAAAGCTGCTGTTTACAAATGGAGATTTCAAGGGTGAGTGTTTTGTAAAGGACTAAAAAGTACATGTGCGTTCCCCATTTCACAAAGGGAACACACATATACGAGGAAAAAAAAAACTCCTCATCAACTTGTACACCTTACTCATGTATAGGTTTTTAAAAAGTGCTTGTTTCAGCCAGGGCATTGCCCACTCTCCAAGGCCCCTTCCCACCCTCCCAAAGGACTCCCAGGCCTATCTTAGTCAAATTCTTTGTTCCTGGGGTGCCAGCCCAATGCTCGTGTGCAATAAAATAAGGGGTTATTTTCCTGCTATAGCATACTCCTGGCACTCACCTCAAGCTATGTTATAATATTTGCAAAGTAATGGACTGCTATACAAGCATTTGCAAGCTTTGAATCTCATTACTGTGTAACATGGGGTAACCTGAATAATGCTGCATTAATGCTGAATAATGCTGCATTAGGGAACTAGAACCAGCATTAAAACCTTTAACACGCATTAAGGAGCAATTAACACAAATATTGCCACAAACCAGATATTTGTCAGTTCTGCCTAGGATATTCCAGCATTACCCGGATGCCGCCGAGGTAGTTTTTATGGATTTTAATAGGCATTTAACAGATAATTCTGCTGATATCTGGGTATGGACCCGAAAGATCTATTTCCCAAGCATTAGGAAGGAAACCTTTCTGGGAGTGGGTGATGAAGGGAATAATATAACCATACTAGGGCTCCAAAGTGTTCCTCTATCTATAGAGTGCAGAAATTTCTAGACCCCTTTTCCTATTCTGTTCTGAGTAATAAAGTGAGGGTGTGCCAAAATGTCTTCCACTGTTAGTGGGAGTTCCCTGTCTGTGTTTTGGAGGGGACTATAAAAGGCCTTGTTAACTTCGGTTTAGTGGCATCTTGCCAGTGTTAGGTTGAGAGTGCCGTGGAATTCTTAGGGGCTGAGGAAAGCAGAGAAGCAGCCTCTCTTCATGATTGGCTTGAACCAAGAGAGAAGGAGCCACCCAGGCTGACTTGGCCCAACCTGCAATAAAGGGACTGAGAGAAGATGAAGGCCATAGGCTCTAGAGGAGATTTTTGGATGACCAGTTGGTTTTCACCAACTGTTTCGCAGAAAGTATTCAGGTGAAACTCAGACTTCAGGTCGTACAGAGCTGGTTGTCTCAATTCAAATCTCAATGTTCTATGATAAATGAGTTTTTATGCGTTTTACCTCGAGCTCTGCTTGCTTGGCAGGGAAATCAAATGCACGGTTTCCTGCACACAGTATGCAGTGCTAAAACTGATTCACAAGGCCAGCTGGTCCTATATTTTGTTCAATGTGCTTTCCCATCCATTTCTTACAACCACACGGGGAGTAAGAAGTTACAAAACTGAAATGACTATGCTGTTTACAAAGCCACTGTATGCATGTGATTGCATCCTATTCAGATCTGTTGTTGAAACTGGGCTTCTGATGAGATGAATGTGACTAGAGCTTGAGGTCGTCATCTGGATCTACCGTGTGTTGTTCCTGAAAATACAAATCTACATGCATGGTTATCACCCTGTACCTAACCTCATTCTACTAGTACTATTATTTCTATAGCACTACCATTACATTACATTACATTGATGTCTTCTATCCCGCCAATACCTTTCAGTTCTAGGCGGTTTACAACAAGAAATTAGCCTGGGCATTCCCAGTGAGATTACAAGGTTGATAGCTATAGTATGCGGCGGGATCTGGGAAGGGTCGATATGGTTTGTTTAGATCATTTGCAATACTGTAAATAAGACTTCTCAATATATATGGAACTGAAAGTATAAATATATAAATTGCATCTATACATTCTTTACATACACTCAGAAAATGTGTGATCCGACCAAGAGCTTAGACTCCAATAGCCGAACACACTGTCCCATCACAGTGTATGACTTTAATGTAAAAATGCTTGCTAAGGCAAAATGCTCTTTGTGTAATAACAGTAAAGATTTTCAGTGGCAAGAAAAAATAAATTCACTTAACTTAAAAAGTTGTTACAGGTTCCGACATGGACCATGTTTCGAGGGTCTTTTTCAAGGACCATGTTTCTCTCGTCTGAATCACATGGTTTTCCATGGCATTTGAAGTCTAAAACCTCTCTTTTCTTGGGTTCCTTGAAAAAGACCCTCGAAACATGGTCCATGTCGGAACCTGTAACAACTCTTTAAGTTAAGTGAATTTATTTTTCTTGCCACTGAAAATCTTTATTGTTATTACACAAAGAGTATTTTGCCTTAGCCAGCATTTTTACATTAAAGTCATACACTGTGATGGGACAGTGTGTTCGGCTATTGGAGTCTAAGCTCTTGGTCGGATCACACATTTTCTGAGTGTATGTAAAGAATGTATAGATGCAATTTATATATTTATACTTTCAGTTCCATATATATTGAGAAGTCTTATTTACAGTATTGCTAGTTCACAATTTTGACCTCTCTTTCCTTCAACTATTTTGTAAGTCCTCTCCACCCAGCACATTTGACTTTGTTTAGATCATTTGACAAATTTCTTGAATAGTATGGTTTTCAGTTTTTTTCCTGAATGTTTTGTAGTTGGGTGTGGCGGTCTGTTTTGACTGCTCTGGTGACTAGTAGACCATCATATATTTTTCTTGCTTTGCATGCCTTTGATTGGGAGGGGGGTAAAGTGTGCTTGAGTTCTCCTTGGTCTGGATGTGTTTTTCCAGATTAGGCGGTTGTTCAGATAGCTTGGTCCATTTCCATTTAGGGCTTTGAATAGGGTGCAGACGTATGCAGCACTATACAGAGTCACAAAGAAGAAGACAGTCCCTGCTCGAAAGAGCTTGCAATCTAAACAGAGAAGACAGACAAACAAACAGGATGTCATAATCCTGCCTTCCTTTTCCTGCATTTGATCCCTGAACATATTTTAAGTTTGGGAAGGGTGTGCAATTTTCAGAGATCCTATTTACCTGAGTGAATGGCTTATGTTTATTGAAACATTTAATATATCACTTACAGATATTTACAAAGGCGCACTAGGGCCTTAACGCGTGGAATAGGGCGGGCTAAAATGCCACGTGCGCTAGCCGCTACCGCCTCCTTATGAGCAGGCGGTAGATTTTTTGGCTAGCGCGCACTAATCCGGTGCGTGCAGTAAAACCCGTAGCGCGCCTTCGTAAAAGGAGCCCTTAGTAACAAGTGGTTTACAATCTACATTAATACTCAAAAAAACAATAAGAAACCATAAAACCTTACTACGAGTAAATTCCAACCATCCAGTATTTGCAGCGACCTAAGTATATCTTTTGATTCTCGTTCAACTTCATGCTAAGTGCTTCTTTAAAAAATAATGTCTTCCATAAAATGTTAAATTTGCTAAAAATTTTCCTCTCTTCTCACTTGGGGAAAGGGGAGGGGGATTCCACAACTGAGGAGCCAAATAAAAGAAAGCTGATAACAATTCCCTTTCCTATGTATAAAATTGGAACAACATGGAAGTGGAATGCTATTCATTGTTACGTGTTTTGGAAAGAACATCTCGTTTATTTGGTTATGCTGCAGCAGTGGCATGCCCTTCAGAGATGCCAATAGTAAACCACCACAAAGAGTGATACTTTTCAGATGATCTCAAATGATTTAAGTATAGTATCACAGTTCAAAATGATAAAGCAGCATAAATGATATTTGCTTTTCTTGGAGCCTCTGAAAGCATGCAGGCAGAGCAGTGGCAATATCCCTTCCCTCCTGAGTTTCTCTTTTATAAGTCTTACTTTCCTATCTAATATTGTATTTCGGCCCCCTCCACTCCTAGACATTGCCTGGGTGTCTGCGTAATTGTGATATCCCAAGTCATTTTGGGGTTTTTTTTTTTTAGACTTTTTAACTATGTACACTGCTTATAAACTTATATAAACGGTATATCACATTTTAATCATCTTGAAACTTGAATATGGTTAGGCTGAAAATTCTTTCTACACTCCGTGGCTAAAAGTATGCACAAGTTTTCAGAGCATGTTAGTTGTAGACACAGAAAAAAAAAAAGAATGGGCCGGGGAGGCAGTAAACAGGAGGCCATTTGTCTTCTCTTACACTTGCCTCTCATGAACGTCTCTGGCAGTGTTCAAGGCCCAGTTAAAAGCCCACCTCTTTGAGAGTGCTTCCAACTGCTAACTCCTCTCACCTTGGGTTCTGTATCCCCAACCCTATATGTCATACTCAGGCCCACGGGCCAAATCTGGCCCGCGGTGTAATTATATTTGGCCCGCGAGAAAATACCAAATGTCTACTAGAGCTGGTCCGCTGGTTATGTCAATGTAGGACATACTATCTTCACAATATATGTCAGTTGTTCTTAGACTTTTCACTTTTATTTATTTATTATTTTTAATCGGGTTTTAATTCATCACGCGACCACTGATTTCGTTAGCTGTTTTGTTTGTGCCATTTTTTAACGTGCATATAGTTATCTTAAGTTCCCATAAAATATTAGCTGATGGGTTTTTTTTGTTTTCTATAGTCTATTGCCACACCGCAACTTTTGTTAGTGCAGGACAGCTAGACTTTTTTCACGCTCTGCAGCAGAGACTTTTTATTCATGCATTTTTAAACCTTTCCGCAGGCAAGGTTTTGCTATTATTTATTTTTCACTATTTATATTATATTTCTCTTTGTTGGGTTTTAGTTTATTATATGCCCGCGATGCTTCCTTGGCCACTTTTATGCTTACACTCTTTTAGTTTTGTTTGCCGAACGACCACGGCACTTGTTTTGGTTGGCCCGCCACTTTGTCCAAGTTTTTAATTTTGGCCCACTGTGTATTTGAGTTTTGACACCCCTGCTATATGCGATGTCTCTCTGTCCAAGTTAGATTTTAAGCTCTTCCGAGCAGGGACCATCTATTACATGTCGTAATGTTCAGCGCTGCATAAATAGTAGTAGTAGTAGTAGTAGTAGTAGTGATCAGATCATGAGGATCTGAATGAGAAAAGGGATTCTTTTTTTTTTTTTTTTCTTAGTGCCTCCGCCGGGTCAGACCATAGGTCCATCCTGCCCGGCAGTCCGCTCCCGCGGCGGCCCAAACAGGTCACGACCTGTCTGAATCACCAGAAGGGGCTCCCTTGCCACCTTGGTTTCTCATTGAAGTCCTATCTTCCCATCGAAGTCCTAACCCTCTGGTCTTGCGCATGCACGACCTGGTTGGGTTTCTATACTTATTACCTGGTTAGCTTTCTATACTTGTGTTACATCCCAGCTCCTCCCTCAGTATCCCACGATCCCTTTATCCCTCAGGAATTCGTCCAATCCCTGTTTGAATCCCTGTACCGTACTCTGCCTGATCACTTCCTCCGGTAGCGCATTCCAAGTGTCCACGACCCTTTGCGTGAAAAAAAACTTCCTTGCATTTGTAAAGAGTAAAGATGTAAAGAGTGTGAGATGTAAAGATGTAAAGAGTGTGAGAGTGAGAGAACCTTCAAATGAGTATGACACACATCTAATGAGCGAGGCTTGGCACCTCTAGATCTTCTGTGTGGGGCTGCGAAAATTGCTTATATTCCTGATATTCTAATATTGGGTTTTAGGATTTTAATTTAGGGCTCCTTTTACTAAGGTGTGCTAGTGTTTTTAGCACATGCAGGAAGGATATTACCACGCGCTACACTGCGCACTACGCAGCTAAAACTAACGCCAGCTCAATGCTGGCATTAGTGTCTAGCGCACGCGGCAATGTAGTGTGCACTATTCCGTGCGCAAAAGCCCTAGTGCACCTTGGTAAAAGGAGCCCTTAGTTCATTAGACAACACGCTCCTTTAATAAAAAATTTAAAAAAAACCCATCAAGGTAGAATGCAATGAAGAAACGAAAGCCCATATAAGAAAAAAAAAAAAATAATAATCCATGCGCCTGATAGATAGAAGGAGAAAATTGCATGGAAAAGAAAAGAAGCAGGCAGAGGTAAAAAAAAAAAAAAAAAAAAAAAGTAGCGTGAAGTACCAGTAAATCGCAAATCAGACAAATGTCAGCTCAGCCTGATTTCAGTAGAAAATTTAGCCCTCCCTGAAGTATGTTGTGAAAATCCTCTTGAAGCTTTTTCCCTGCAAATCTCAGGATGAGGAAAAGGGGTGGCAATGAATTTTGGAAGAGACCCGCCAAAGTAGGGAGGCCCTCGACAGATTTTCTCAAAGAGGCTTCAAATTCTCCTGGGTGTTGCTGTGGAGTTTTACTGAAAATAAAACTTTTGCCTAGCTAGAGGTCTACCCAAGTGCCCAAAGATATTGGTTGGGAGTTACTTGAGTCTAGAGCAGTGTTCTTCAACCACCGGTCCATGGACCAGTGCCGGTCCACAGAAATTTCCTGTAGGTCCACAGGGCCAGCACGTGCATCAGGCCCAAAACAGTGTTCTTCAACCACCGGTCCACGGTGCAATCGATGCGGCGTTATCTTCGAGCCAGCTCCCTCTTCCTCACTGATTCAGTGTACAAAGCCACGGGCAGTGGTTCCTAAGCGTGTCCTGCACCTGAAACGGAAGCCTTCGCTCTGACATTGCAACGTCAGAGGGAAGGCTTCCAGATGAGGCAAGGGACGTGCAAGGTGCAATTAGTACTATTATGGGGGCGGGGTCTGGGGTGGAGATTGGGTAGGGATGGGTGGGGTCTAGCCCACGACTTAGCCCAGTGTTCTTCAACCACCGGTCCACAGAATAATTTTTTTATTTCTGCCGGTCCATAGGTGTAAAAAGGTTGAAAAATACTGGTCTAGAGGACCAGGGAGAATTAGACTATGAGCAGTAGATGGTTTTCGTTTAAGGAACCTTAACTCAGCCATGGAAACCAAGGGCTCCTTTTACTAAGCTGCGTTAGGGCTTTAATGCGTGGAATAGCGCGCGCAACATTGCCACGCACGCTAGACCCTAACACCAGCATTGAGCTGGCGTTAGTTCTAGAAGCGTAGTGCACGGTAATTTCCCACGTGCGCTTAAAACGCTAGCGCACTTAGTAAAAGGAGCCCCAAGTATCCTACATATACCCCCTCTTCTACGAAACCGCGCTAGCAGTTTCTAGCGCGGGGAGCTACGCTGCTGCCGACACTCATAGTAACTCAATGAGCGTCGGGAGCAGCGCGGGCCATTCAGCGCGGATCTCTGCGCTAAAAAACGCTAGCGCGGTTTCAAAGAAGAGGGGGATAATTCTTGCATTACTAGACTGAATCCCATTCACTCTTCACCCCTTCAAATAAAACCATAGTCTCTCTCTCCCTCTTAGCCACTCCCTAAGTCTATTCCCCCTTGGTAGGAACTCTAGTTTCTTTCTTTTTCTCCCCCCTCAACCAGCTCTCTCCCCCTCAAAGATATTCAGAGATTTCAGCTTGCTTAAATTGCACTCAGTTGGTCGGCTACTGATATTCAGTAGCCTTTAATCGGGCAGTGCTGCAGAATATTGGCACAACCAGACATTCCAAATCTGGGCAGGAAAAGGGCATTCTGGGGGCGGAGTCTGGGAGGAGCCAGGAGTTACGTGAGTGCTGGTGCCCAAGTTTTCAAGTATTCTTTATTTTTGATATACCGTTTATCAGACAGGTATCTAAATGGTTAACAATAAAATGAAAATGTAAAGATATATTTTTTTTAAAGTAATTTCGTATCTAAGACTAAAAGGAGGGGAGCATTTACGCACCGAAGTACATGAAAAGAGAGGGAAATGGGGGAAGGGAAATTATGAAATACATCGAGGTAGAAAATAAAAATAAAAGGAGATAAGTAGAGAAGGGAAATACATTAGGGTAGGGCTTGCTTCAAGAGAAGCGTTTTGATTGTCCAAAGTACTTCTGCGAAAGAGAGTGAGTTGTCAAAGGGAGCTGGAATTAAAGAGTGCAGGCGTCTTTAAAAAGAAAGATCTTGAGTTTTGTTTTAAATTTTTCTAAAGAGTTTTCTAATCGGAGGTCGGTTGGAAGGGCATTCCGCAAAGAGGGAGCAGTAACAGGGAAAATGGATTTGCAGGTGGTGTCATAAAAGAGTTCTTGTATCGATGGCATGGTGAGTAGGTTTTTGGTTGCCAGATCGGAGAGCCCTATAGGATGCATATGGAATGAGAAGTTTGTCAACGAAAACCGGCCGCACGAAAGGCTGTCCTAGCCGTGATCACTTTGCTATGTGGGTGCAGGCGCTGAATATCAGCTGGCATCTGTATAGCTCAGGGGTGGGCAACTCTGTTCCTCGAGGGCCGGAATCCAGTCGGGTTTTCAGGATTTCCCCAATGAATATGCATGAGATCTATGTGCATGCACTGCTTTCAATGCATATTCATTGGGTAAATCCTGAAAACCCGACTGGATTCCGGCCCTCGAGGACCGGAGTTGGCCGCCCCTGGTTATAGCTTCTGAGCAATGGCCTGCATCTTTCACTCCTGCTCTCCTCTCTGCCAACCCCCGCAACAAGTTCTGATCCCTAATCTGGACCCTCCCAACATAAACAAGCCCTGTCTCCTTTCCAATCCTCCACCCAGACGCCCCAACTTAACAAGGTTCCCCTGCCCATTTCCTAGTAGGACCCTGGATCTACCTAACCATCCACTTATTCCTACCCCTTGCTGCTCCCAGGTGTAAAATGGTACTTCTCCCCATAGCAGTAGTCTCTTGGTACTACTGCTAAGGGCTTACAACTGCCAGCTGAATATTGACAGGTCAGTGTTTTCCTCTCCACCTTCAAACAACCCCAGTCTGTCTTCCCTTAGCCAATCTCCCCAGTATTTCCCTCCCCTACCAGTCCACATACCCATTGCTGTTTCCACATGTTGCTTGGCTCCTTCCTCATGCATGGCTGTTGCCTCCGCCACTGAATTTGAGGTCAGCCAGTGCCCTCCCTCCAGGCCAGCATCATGGGGGTCATGACCATCTTTATTATGCCACTGAAATGTAGTACTTGCACTGTTTTTCTCATGCGACCTAAACATGACCCTCTGGGAACGCCTGTTCTTAAACAGAGAGACTCAAGAGCAATGTAAGGAAATTCTTCTTTATGGAGAGGATGGTGGATGCCTGGAATGCGCTCCCAAGAGAGGTGGTGGAGAGGAAAAGGTGACGGAGTTCAAAAAAGAATGGGATGATCACAGAGGATCTAGAATCAGAAAATAATAGTAAATATTGAAGCACTAAGGCCAGTACCGGGCAGACTTGCACGGTCTGTGTCTGTATGTGGCCGTTTGGTTGAGAATGGGCTGGGGAGGGCTTCAATGGCTGGGAGGGTGTAGATGGGCTGGAGTGAGCTTTGATGGAGACTTCAGTAGTTGGAACCTAAGCAGAGCTTTGGATTCTTGCCCAGAAATAGCTGAGAAGAAAAAAAAACATTAAATTGAATCAGGTTGGGCAGACTGGATGGACCATTTGGGCCCTTATCTGCTGTCATCTACTATGTTACTATATTAAATGCTTTTAAAAACAATAGGAATAAATTTTTTTTTACCCAGAGAAGAATTAAGCTCTGGAACGCATTTCCAGAGGTTTGGTATGAGTGGATAGCGTAACTGATTTTAAGAAAGGTTTGGACAATTTCCTGGAGGAAAAGTCCATAGTCTGTTATTGAGAAAGACATGAGAGAAGCCACTGCTTGCCCTGGATCGGTAGCATGGAATGTTGCTACTCTTTGGGATTCTAGAATCTTGCTACTCTTTGGGAATTCTGCATGGAATGTTTCTAATATATGGGGTTCCGGAATCTTGCTTACTCAGAGATAATGGAATGTTGCTACTCTTTGGGTGTTTGCCAGGTACTAGTGACCTGGATTGGCTACTGTGAGGACGGGCTACTGGCCTTGATGGACCATTTGTCTGACCCAGTAAGGCTATTCTTATGTTATGTTCTTACACTTGCTCTGGAACCTTGTGTATTATTTCAGTTAAGAAAAGGAAGGCAGATTTCAGTCAAAAAATTTTTTTCTTAGGTAAAAAAGTTGAATTTTCTTTTATTACTGAAAGAAAACTTTGCCTACTTTGGCTTGGACAGATTTTGAGAATCAAATGAAATACTGTACTACATGATAGGTCGTTTATCATTGATGTTTAAAAACAGCAAGTATTGTCAACATTATTCATGTTATAGCTTTAACTGAAGCAAATGCATGGAAGATGGATGCTAAGTTAATCTCTACAAAGCTTTTGTTTCTAAATCTGCATGTACTTTAGGCTTTAACTTTCCTAGTGGCAATGGCACGCTTATTTGTGAAGTGCAAAGACGGTTGCAAGAGAGGCTTTTTTGACTTTGAGGATAAAAGCTGAAGCACTCTTTAATTTTGGCCACTGCAAGATTCGTTCCAGCAACCTCAATAGTTACTTGGCTCAAAATTGAAAAAAAATGGCTGTATGGTACAATACTTGCATGCCTATGGATCAAAATTAGTTGAAAAAATTGCTGTTTCTCATCTCCAATGCCATTTGCTACACGTTTTATAGGTCTCAAGATGCCTTTTGCAATATTTGATAACAGAGCCAACTGAAGCATCTGCCTAAAAAGAGATTACTTTAATTATAAGCTCAAAGCCCTATTTTCTGCAAGCTGTCCCAAGAGAGCATATTTGCTGCTGGAGAAAAGTTGTTCTGATGCACATTAAACCTACAACTCTGAACACGGAGAGGTCATAAAAGCGAGACAAGGACACTCATAAAAATTCTTCACTCTCATACTCGGTGTTACTGAAATGTTCAGTTATAACGTTTTAATTATTGTTAACACCTGTTACAAAGGACTTCTGTCTGAGAAGAACTGACAGGTGTGCCAACCCAAAAAATTTACCTCATCCTGAGAAACCTCTTTGCGTAGTCACTGCCAAAATACCCATTATTGCTGGATAAGGTATGAGCCTATTGAATTTTCCATTATAAGAAGAGTTAAAAAAAAATGTTGTATCTCTGTGCCAATAATGTTTTAGTATAAAACCAAAAGCGACTCCCCTCCCCCCAAAAAAAATCCCAAACTCAAAATCAAGAGCTTCCACATAATATATTGCACTTAAATGAAGGAAATAAAATTTAAGCTAGCAGCAATATATCAAAAGAAAACATTTTTTTTTTTTTTTTTGCAAATTAATGGGCCTGAGAATTCACAGAGCTATAATCATCGGTCCAGTGTGAAAATGATTTCAATTACCACTCAAATCAGTGTTCAGTAAGGTACTTCCGACTTAATTCTATAAATGGTGCCAAAAATTGTGCATGGAAATTTGGGCACTCACCCAATTTCTGTGCACAATTTAACTGAGTAACAAGCCAATTAGTGTGGGTGCTAAGAATCACATATTTTATGCATCGGGATCCACGCGTAAAATTTATGTATGCATCCAAAAAAAGGGGCACAGTCATGGGAGGGGGGAATGAGCAGATGTGGTGCATTCCTGGAATATATGTGCAGTTTTATAGAATAAGAGTGGCCTGTGTGAGAATTTGCACCAGGTTTTACTTGGTGTAAATCCTTGTGTCTAAACGTGCGTGCACATCCCAGCCACCAAGTCTTAGCACCGTTTGTAGAATGGCACTTTAGGGGAGGAATTCATCAAGGAGTGCTAACGATGTTAGCGCACGATAAACGCTAAGATGTTAATCAGGTTTTCTATTCCACCTTTACCTATTCAGTTCAAGGTTGGATTCCATTGCAAGAGGGAAATTACAATGTACTGTTTGACATGGACATTCAATAAATTTCTTAGTACAGTTACTAATTTGCCCCTTCTTTTATCGAGCTGCGCTGATGAGCAGCGCGAGCTAAATGCTGAACCGCCCATTCTATTCCTATGGGCGGCTTGGCATTTAGCTTGCGTTGCTCAGTAGTGTCATAGTTACAAATACATAGTTACAGGTTCAAGTAGGTCATCGGTGGCTCATCGTTATGTCCCAGGAGTTGCATTTAGTCAGTTTAGAAATGGGCTTTTACAATTACCATTCCAGTTACTTCAGGGCTGTCTCCCTGTCTTGTTATAAAAATGCATTTATTAGTTTTTTTGAACCCGAGATAGTAGTCACAAGATCGTAGTGTAGCTGGTAGTTGGTTCAAACATTTTGCTAATTGATATTGGATGGATAAGTTAATTTGCCCGGTAGACTTTATATTGTTGAATGCTGGGAATTTTAAGCGGAAAAGATTTCTGGTGGATATCTGTTGGCGCATCCTGGAGTAGGATGGCCAACTCTTGTTAGGAAGCTGGGGGAGTTGCCTAATTTAAACTTGATCCTTGCGGTTATGGGCAGCCAATGCAGTTTCATCTAGCACAGGGATCTCAAAGTCCCTCCTTGAGGGCCGCAATCCAGTTGGGTTTTCAGGATTTACCCAATGAATATGCATTGAAAGCAGTGCATGCAAAGAGATCTCATGCATATTCATTGGGGAAATCCTAAAAACCCGACTGGATTGTGGCCCTCAAGGAGGGACTTTGAGACCCCTGATCTAGTAGATGTTCCAATTTCCATAGTCCGTGTGCCCATAGGAATATAATGGGTGTCTTATAATTTAACGTGTGCTAATTATAAGTGCACAGTAACCAGTTAGCATCCCTTGATGTATTCCCTCCTTAGCGTGAAATTTTATCGGTGCTGATTTTTTGGCACCGTTAATAGTATTGAGTCCTTCTTGGCTTTCATAGTGTTTAACCAAAACTCCTCAAATATAATTAACAAATAGTCCAGATTTTGCTTATCTTCCACAGCACATACTGCCATGTATCAGCCAGGTTTTCGGTTCTGTTGTTATGAACTTTGACTGTAATGGTATGGTGACTAGGTATTATTTTAATAGTGGTGAACATTTTAATTGCAGGATGTTTGACCAGAAAGATAAGGACTGGTAAAACTTTCATTAAGGAATAACCTCTCTAGCTTGTATCAGGGCCAGCTACAACCCACTCATAGTTTTGTGTGGGCCGCTACCATTGTAGCACAGAATGCTTATAGTGTCGTCTGTAGCTGTCCTTGATAACATGTTGAGTCTCATCATTTGGGTTGATTTGCTTTTCACCTTAATAGCATGGACCATAATTAATCAATTCATCTACCACTAACATGGATTTCTAATTCATTAGATCTCAGCACTGATTTTGTACTGTTTAATGGGACACTTAGAATAAATGGTTATCATGTTATTAATTTAGAAATTAAAGCCCTGATTAATGGATTTTGAAGAAAGGCTTAGAAGTTTCTGGAAATGCAATAGGGATCTAGAAAAGGGCCTAGATTTGTGATGTGGATAGCCCGACAGAAACAATGTTTTACTGGTCCAAAACCCAAGGAATAGCAATATTCCATGCTACCGAATACCGATCCAGGCCAAGCAGTAGCTCCTCCCATGTCTTTCTCAATAACAGACTATGGACTTTTCCTCCAGGAAATTGTCCAAGACCTTTCTTAAAACCAGCTATGCTATCTGCTCTTACCCCAACCTCTGGCAATGCGTCCCAGAGCTTAACTATTCTCTTCGAGTGACATAGCTGGTTTGATCTCTTCCAGAATTGATTTATTAGTTCTGGTGGTCCATGGCACACCTAAAATCTTTATACACAATACTTATTGAAAATACAAAATATTGGGAACAATAGGCTTTCAGAGCAGTAGACACTGTCTTGCCCCCCCTCTGTTTTTCTGTACTGAGGATAGTGTGTAATGGAAAATAAAATATTGCCATTTTGTTTTAAATGACAGCACTTCCAGCAGTGATTTAGTTGCTGAAATCTGAACACATAAGAAGCATTCCTATCCATTCACTATGGCAGGGGTAGGCAATTCCAGTCCTCGAGAGCCTGAGCCAGGTCATGTTTTCACGATATCCACAATAAATATGCTTGAGATAGATTTGCATCTCAAGGAGGCAGTGCATTCAAATGTATCTCATACATCAGTGGTTTCCAAACCTGTCCTGGGGGACCCCCAGCCAGTCAGGTTTTCAAGATATCCCTAATGAATAGGCATGAGAGAGATTTGCATATAATGGAAGTGACAGGTATGCAAATCTCTCTCATGCATATTCATTAGGGATATCTTGAAAACCTGACTGGCTGGGGGTCCCCCAGGACAGATTTGGGAACCACAGTCATAAATAGTCATTGTGGATATCCTGAAAACTTGACCTGGCTCCGGCTCTCGAGGACTGGAATTGCCTACCCCTGCACTATGGCTTGTGTGCCAAATGAACCATATATATATAGATAGATAGATAGAAGAGTAGAAAACCCACAGCAGAGAAGCCAAAGCCCCTAGATCAGGGATAAGCAATTCTGGTCCTCGAGAGCCGGAGCCAGGTCAGGTTTTCAGGATCTCCACCAAGAATATGTATGAGACGCATGCACTGCCTCCTTGAGATGCAAATCTATCTCATGCATATTTATTGTGGATATCCTGAAAACCTGACCTGGCTCAGGCTCTCGGGGACCGGAATTGCCTACCCCTGCGCCTAGATCTTTTTTCTATTGTACTATTTATAACGGACAGCTTGAGAATTTCCTTTACCCAACATATCTGTAAAAGCCTGCAGTGATTGGATTATCTTAAAAGAATTTGATTTGAACAGAATGGTGGTCTCGTTTTCTAATGATGCCAAGTATGTATTCGGCCACCTGGATATTTGGCAGCACACCAAGAGGCACATCTGGAATATAGCAGCGCATGCAGTCTGTTGCAGATAACTATGGCAAAGTGACAGAATTTCTGGGCAGTCTTGCTGTAAGGACAAGCATAAGGATTTTATTGAAAACTATTTTAGGTGTCCTGAATGGAAAACGCTTTCCTTCAGTGCCGGGTGTGAAGGTTTCATAAAGCAGGAAAACACCCAGGCTAATTAAGCAGATTTGAATTCCTTATTAGATGAGTACAAGGTCTTCGGAGCTCAAAATATATGTCAACTCAACACTTGGGAATTGTCTTTTCATTGTAAAGGGTGATGGCTTTACTGTGCCTTGTAAATCTGATGGGAACTAAATCAGCACCTCTCCTCTGTACTGTCATAGGCAGTTTATACTTATTTGCCATTCTATGCATTTACCTGTTATCTTGATTCTTTGTCCTTGTAGGAGGTAATTTTATTAAAGGATTTTTTTGAATGTGAAGAGGCTTTTAAAAAAAAATCATCCAAGGAATTAGACTCATAAAAGTAGGTGCTGTGTCAAAATACTGCATGTACTTTTATACAACCTGAGTGTAGGTATGTTTGGGGGGGGGGGGGGTGTAAGGAAATGTGGGTGGACATGGTGTTATGGGACTTACAACAGTCTATCAGTCTTTAAGCAGCTTTCTGAATCAATTGGAGCAGGTGCAAACCTTTTTGTAGTCAGACCGGTGTAGAGTACATTACAGTAATCCAGTCTTGATATTATTATGGCATGAACCACTGTGGCAAGATTTACCTTCTCAGCATATAGAGAGAGGCAGCATAGTTCTCTCGAACAATAGAAGCAGCTCTTGAAGGTTGCTTGGAATTGGGGGATTAGCGTAAGTGTTGTCTAGCTGTATGCCAAGGTTCCTCACTTGCAGCAAATGTTCTTCATGGATAGCAGGATACAAGTCTTCACGTCACCTATTAGATCAGGTCTTCCTTATCTCTACAAACCTGCGTAATGTCCATATAGCAAGCCGGTGTGTTCCGAGTATGTTTTGGGTGAATCTAGGAAATGATTGACACTTGGACGTTCATGTCCCAGTTACTCCCTATTTTAGAATGGGAATGAATAGGGTTACCAGCTGTCTGGGTTTCCCCGGACATGCCCTGCTTTTGAGGACATGTTAGGGGGTCTGGATGGCTTTTCAAAACCTGGCATTTTGTCCGGGTTTTGAAAAGCTTCCCCCCCAAACTGTGTCGGGCAAGAGGACATCTGCGCACGTGCGGATGCCGTGTGATGACATCATGCACATGTACGAGTGCATGTGATGTCATCACGTCGCATGCGTGGATGCCCTCCTGCCGACCAGAGCAAGTAGTGGTGGTGGGGCTAGGATGGGATTAGGGGCAGACCTGGGGCTTAACAGGGCGTGGATGGGCGGGTCTGTGGGTCATGTCTAGGGGGGGTCTGTATTTTACGAATGTAAAGTCTGGCAAACCTAGGAATGCTCTCTCTCTGGAACACCCAGATCACAGAAAGATGCTCCAATTGAGCAGTGCTTCACTGAAGGCAATCGGGTGGGGGGAGGGGGGGACAACCCAATCCAACCCAACCCAATAATGTGAGTCACTACCAAGGTGGAGAAGATGAAGAAGTGAGAAAAAATGAAATCTTCCACAAATATAAACGGACTCACTTCCGAGTGGATTAACAACAGAAGGCAGGCAAATTTTTATAATCTATAAGTCCCAAGGGTTACTCTTTAGTTGTAAAAACCCTTTATGCCAGCACCTCCTGGATGTTGTGCAAAAATTCTTACAGTTGTTTCTTAATTTTATAATTAAATTCAATCAAACATGGTCACAGTAAGTTTTGTCACTTATCTTTATGGTACAGTGTCTCACTTCCGGCTCACCACACAATTGTTTCCCACGTACTCACTTTTAAAGGACCCCCAGGGACCCCTGAAGAAGACTTTTCGTCGAAACGCAGATCGTGTTGGGTCCTGTATCCCTAGCGGACTAGGTCCTTTAAGGCTTTTATGTGGATGGAATTATTTTATGTGGATGATTTCATTGTACCTTTGGAACTCTGACACTTTCAAATAAAGTCCATTTAGGAACATCGCCACTCCACAGAGTTTTTTTGGTTTTCTCTGGATTTTCTTCTTTGTGGATATTTCGGGGTCAATTCCTTTTGATTTTTGCGTCTTACTAGCCAGCCCAACGGGACCCGTTTCGCCATAAATTGGCTTTATCAAGGGCTCAGTTGGAGCTGTTGTACAGCATCCATTCTCTCTTTCGGGCTAGATTTTACTGGGACAATGGGAATGATGACCATTCATGGTACAGTACTGAAATGGCTGATATAAATGTTTATGTCCTGGCACATGGACAATTTTGCAGCCATTTTAGAACATGGTTCATGTAGCTGTCCGAGTTCCAGTTTTGCTACATGCCTAGTTTGAAAGTTCTGTGTTTTTTTTTTTTAATTTATATAAATCTTTATTGATTTTCAAACTTTGGGACAGTGCAAAACAATTAATTGAACATAAACACTGCATAAAATGCACTATTAAATATACAAGTAATACATGAAACAATCATTTCCCTCCCCTCCTCCCAATTATTAATACAAGAAGACATATTATGTGAATACAATTATAATTAAGTAATTTTTAATACTCAAAATACATTTCCCTCCCCTACACCCCCCCCCACAGATGTGTAAGGAAATCTAATAAAAGGAGAGATAAATGACCATTATTGCGAGGTAACAAATGTAGTCAATGGGCTCCACACTTTATTAAACAAATTACTGAACCCTAAACAATCAGCATTCATTCTCTAATACTTTTAAGTGGTCCACACATTTGCCCACCAAAATGTGTAATTAAGTCTGTCATGTTCTGGTTTGTAAAATAGATGTTCATTCTAACCTACCCCTCACTATCTCTCTTCACTTATCTCCCTTATGTTCCCCCCCCCCCCCATGAGCTCCGTTCTGCTGGTAAGTCCTTTCTATCTGTGCCCTTCTCTTCAACTGCCAACTCCAGACTCCGTCCCTTCTGCCTTTCTACGCCAAATGCTTAGGACAAGTTGCCCGAATCCCTACGTTGGGCTCCGTCTTTGGCAGTGTTCATGGCCCAGTTAAAAGTCCACCTCTTTGAGAGTGCTTTCGACTCCTAACTCTTCTCACCTTGGGTTCTGCATCCTCAACCCTATATGTCATGTCTGCCTGTCCAAGTTAGATTATAAGCTCTTCCGAGCAGGGACCCTCTGTAAATGTCAAAATGTACAGTACTGCGTACGCCAGGGGTGCCCACACTTTTTGGGCTTGCCAGCTACTTTTAAAATGACCAAGTCAAAATGATCTACCAACAATAAAATAAAAAAAAAACCACAAAGCACACTGTACGCAGAGAAAATGTGAATTATCATTTATATTTTTCATAGAGATCAAGGCAGATGACTCTATGCACTTTCACCTCAGTAACAACCATACAAAAATAGACAAATATACCCCCTCCCTTTTTACTAAACCACGGTAGCAGTTTTTAGCACAGGGAGCTGCGCTGAATGCCCCGCGCTGCTCTCGACGCTCATGGGCTCCCTGCGCTAAAAACCGCTATTGCGGTTTAGTAAAAGGGGGCCATAGTGCAAAATATAGACAGCAGATATAAATTCTCAAAACAGACACATTTTGATCACTAAATTGAAACTTGAAAATCATTTTTCCTACCTTTCTTGTCTGGTGATTTCATGAGTCTCTGGTTGCACTTTCTTCTTCTAACTGTGCATCCAATCTTTCTTCCCTTCTTTCAGCCTGTATGCTTTCTCTCCTCCAGACCTCATTCCCTCCCCCAACTTTTTCTTCCTCTCTCCCTGCCTCCCTCTCTTTTTCTCTCTTCATGCCCCTTTTCTTTCTTTCTGTTTCTCTTCTTTCCTTCTGTCTCCCTGCCTGCCCCCTTTCTTTCTTTCTCCCTGCCCTCCCTGAAGCCACTGCTGCCACAATTGGGGAACAGGCCCCCAAGCTGCCGCCGCCGCCATTGAGAAACAGGCCCCAAAGCCACCGCCGCTCCAAGCTCTCCCTGTTTCCCTGTGTCGGGCCGACCAGCATTCCTCTTCCCCGATGTCAATTCTGCCTTTAGAGAGGAAGTTCCAGGCCAACCAGGCAGCGATTGGCTGGCCTGAAACTTCCTCTCCGGCAGAATTGACATCGGGGAGAGGAAGGCTGATCGGCCTGGTAGATTTTGAAGGCAACGCGAGTCTATCACAGAGCCCGTGATGGGCTCCACGATCGACTCATTTTGCCTTGGCGATCTACCGATCGATTACGATCGACCTATTGGGCACTCCTGGCGTATGCCTTTCAGCGCTGTATAAGTGATCAGTTGTTGTAGTAGTAGATGTTCAAATTCAGAATCGGACAAGCATTTAAAAATGCTGCTCTTAAGCAACAGGAAAATAAAATAGTAACTACTACTGAGAGAGAAGAACGTAAAAGTGTTAAACAGCTGGCTCTTTAACGCAACAAGAAAATATTTTTTTTAAAGCATATGCAATTTCCTTTGTACTGCTTTCAATATATTTTTCTCATCTGAGTATAGTAAATTTTGCTTGTAAAGGGAAGGCCGTCACCAAATCTATTTTACAGAAAGCATAATCTGATATTGGACTGTGCATAAAGAGCCATGCTGATTTTTTTCTGCTGGAGATGTTAAGTAAAATTTGGCTTTGCGGCTAGTTTCCAAAATAATCAATGATTTGCCTGCATTATTCACTGAGCTAGACAAGTGGCTGTGTGCATTCCCACAGTGTGTTTTAATTTTCTACTTCTGACTTTAAAAAAATGTTAATAAAAACTTCATGCGAGGGGTGCACTCTACCATTCTTGCAAGAAATTAAAAATTAAAAGAGAAAGGAAGACGGAAAGTACTTTGAATTCTGCTAACAGAAAAAAAAACACCCCAACCAATTTGTACTGTTCACTCTCCCCTGCCAGAATTAGAGGCAGCACAGATAAGAAATCACACGTTATAATTAAAGTGAATTTTGTGCAGCCAAAAGAGGAAAACAATAATGTTATATAAATGGCACTTTGAGGGCAATTCTATAGAGACATCTGTTTGCAGCTTATTCTTTAGAGGCAAATTCTATAAACGGCGTCTCGATTGTAGGTGGTGGTAGGTGTTCTACCGATGTCTAACTAGCCAATCGGGAGGCATGGGTTTTTAAAAAAAAAACAACAACACCCCCCCCAAGACAGGCTGTTTACATTGTAGGCATTTTCGCAAGTCTAGAGAGGTGCGTAGGGCCGCTTAAGCTCATTGAAGGCTAGGCATGGTCGTGGTTTTGCCCAGAAGTAGCTTTAGGCAGCCCTAGGCATCTCTCTAGGGATGCGATAGGCACCTGAAATGTAGGCCACCAGTAAAATGCTGGTCTACAGTTCAAATAGACATGGCTGCTGAACCAATCGCTGCAAGAGAATCTCCCTGCCGCGATCGGTTTAGCGGCTGCAACAGGTAGTCATGTCCATTTAGATGGAGTGATGTCCTAGTTATTTTATCATTTGGACTTGCTAAAAAGATTTTTGTCTTTTCTGTGTTTAGCTTCAATTTGAAATTGTTCTATTTCAGTCATGATTTGAGAAATTGCAGGGGGAGTGGTCTAACATTCCAATTGGTCAGGTCTCTTAGGCCACTCCCATGGGTCAGATCCCTTAGGCCACTTCCATGGGGGTGGCCTAAGGGATCGGACCAATCGGAATTTTAGGCCCATTGCATCCCAGAATGCATCAGGAGAGAGGCCTAAGATTCTGGTTGGCCCAGGTGCCTGCCTCCCCAGTGTATCCCAGTATGCACTGAGAAGGGGAAAGCTGACCATTTTGTGGAGGCAGGCCTGCTAGCCAGAAGGAGTAAACATCCCTTTGACCAGCCTATGAAAAATAGGTACTGGTGGGGTATGGGTGGGCTTACAGGAGGTTCTGGGTGGAGGCATGTCTTCAGGGGGATTTCTGGCAGGAGGAATTGAGCATCCCTTCTGCTGGTGATCTTCGGGGGGGGGGGGGCAGGAGGGAGTGGGCATCCCTCTTGACAGGGGATGTCTCAGATGGGAGGAAGGATTGGACATAATAAAGGCCGAATGGTCCATCTAGTCTGCCCATCCACAGTAACCATTATCTCTTCCTCTAAGAGATCCCACGTGCCTATCCCTGGCTTTCTTGAAATCAGACATAGTCTCTGTCTCCACCACCTCTACCAGGAGACTGTTGCCCGCATTTGCCACCCTTTCTGTAAAAAAGTATTTCTTTAGATTACTCTTGCGCCTATCACTTCTTAACTTCGTCCTATGCCCTCTCATTCCAGAGCTTCCTTTCAAATGAAAGAAACTCGACTCATGCGCATTTACGCCACAAAGGTATTTAAAGGTCTCTATCATATCTCCCCTCTCCCGCCTTTCCTCCAACGTATACAGTGGGCGCTGTTTATAGAATCATACCTACTGGCGCCTTAGCATTCTTAAGCACAAGGACGCATTCAATCCTGCCATTTAGTCTAGGGTTTAATCTACACCCAAACTCTACTCCGAATCTTCCCCTAACTATGCCTACTTGCTGGTAGGCGCCTTGGTGCAGATGCCTACCTGAAAGTGGTAGGCACCTATAGGCAAATTAATCTTTAAAATCATTTTTAATTGTTTTTTTTTTAACGGTGCTTTCTATTATCAGTGCTGATTAAGCCAATAAAAAAAATTAAGTTAGACGCCTAGATGAGCTAGGCGTGCCAATCTAGACGCCTAACTGTGGGCGTATTTTATAGAATTAGGATCTTAGCGCCAGTGCCTGGATATGGCCTGGCACTGAATATTCTGGTCTATTGCAGTTGGCGGTAGTCCATGTTTAACAAAATATTGACCGTCACTAACTAAATATTGACCCACAATATGTTTGTCATTCTGGCCTATGGCGATCTGCAGGCTGGAGACATTTCAAATGATATACCTCACATATGTATTCCAGCTATCAGTGCTCTCATCCCAAACCAATCATATATCATTATTAAGCCAACATCAGACCACCTGTCGGTTAGGGCTCGGTACTAAATAAACTGTCACAGATGTAAAAATATTCCCGACAAGAGACTTTAAGCCTAGCCGAATGATGGGGCAGAGGCTGCATCCGTCATTGCTCCTTGAACCCATAAATTAAGAGGCAGATTCAGTACTGTATTTCCCCCCATTTTTGTATCCATGGGGAAACCTCCTTATTCCGGCCAAAAAATTGTTGTTAAAGTATAATCCTCTCCCTTTTTTTTTCTGCTGAAACGGTAAAAACAGCATGCTATCATTGCAGTTCACTGGAGAGCATGAGTAGTTCAAGTTTGAGTTGCGTTTTTTTTTTTTTCTCTTCTTCCTTCAGTCTGTCAGGTTGATGGCTGTTACAGAAATCAGCACCACACTGTGTTCATTTGCTCCAGCTGAGACTGATTTCTGCGCTCTAGTACCAGCAACTGGACAGAAATGAGAATTTTTTTTATTTTTTTTGCACGCTGTCGTGTTTGCTGGAATTTAATGATATTTCCTTCTTCCTGCATTTTTTTTTTTTTTTTTTTTTTACATCTCCCTCTACTCTTACATGACGGAAGGGATCCTTAAGTGCATCGATACAGAGAAAGTGAAGTGGGGTCCCCAGATTTACCAAGGACTACAAACCAAAATTAGTTTTTAAAAAAAATGGATTTGGTTCCTGGACTGGCCAGGTGGTCTGGGTTTTTTTTTTTTTCTCATTTTCCTTTTTTTCTCCTGATACTGATCTTTCTTTCCTGCCCTTAGTATAGTGTAGTGGTTAGAGCCACAGCCTCAGCCCCCTGAGGTTGTGGTTTCAAATCCCACACTGCTTCTTGTGATCCTGGGCAAGTCACTTAATCCCCCCATTGCCCCAGGTACATTAGATAGATTGTGAGCCCACCAGGACAGACAGGGAAAAATGCTTGAGTACCTGAATGTAAACCATGTGAGGCTATAAGTGGTATATAAAGTATAGTTACTTACCTGTAACATAGGTTCTCTGCGGACAGCAGGATAGTCAGCCACATATGGGTGTTGTCCCAACAGCTCCCAATTTGCAGATAAGCTATCCAATAGCTCAGAGAGATTTTTTTTTTTTCTCTCTCTCTGAGCACGTGCAGTGCCTGGGCCCCACTGGGCATGCCCGAGCCCTACCCATTTCCCCCTGCTTCCCCCTAATCCCCAGGATGTTCCTAGTTATGGCCGGGTCGGCCGTATGGGGAGGCAGGTGGGTTGTGTGGCTGACTATCCTGCTGTCCACGGAGAACCTACGTTACAGGTAAGTAACTACACTTTCTCCTAGGACAAGCAGGATGAGTCAGCCACATATGGGTGATTCCCTAGCCGAGGGATGTCCATGCAGTTTCATTTCTCACTAAAATGTTTGTGCTGAAGTTTACAAGAATATATTTATATATATTTTTAAAAGGCAATGTATAAAAAAGTGCGATGATTAGAGGTGGTGATAACAGACGTCCATCTGCTCGGCTTGTCCCGTGGTCTGAGATTCGAAATAATCTCTGAGCACTTAACAAAAGTTAAAAAGTTTTTTGTGAACATTGCGGTGTTTGAATTTTTTAAAAAACTTCTTTGTGTCTATTTGATCTTTCAATTGAAAGCTCTCGGATGAGGGGGTACAGGAAAGGGAAAGGGAACAGATTCAGGAGCAACCTAAGAAAATATTTCTTCAAGGAAAGGGTGGAAAATATGTGGAGCGGCTTCCCATTAAAGATGATGGAAATAAAGACCGTATCTGAATTCCTGAAAGTTTGGGACAAGTACGTAGGCTCTCTAAGGACTCTTTTTACTAACGCCTCCATAGAGCTTGCGTTAGTATTTTTTGTTTAGTGCGTGGTTTGTGCATGCTAATCTTTAGCGCACAATAGAAACGCTAGCGCACCTTAGTAAAAGGAACCCTAAGGGAGTGGAAGGGATAGTAGATGGTATGGATGGGTTCATAGACAATTGTGCGCAAGACAATCGCGCGCGGACAAAATCGCGCAGACAATTGGGCGCGAGACAACTGAGCGCAAGACAAATGAGCGGAAGACAATTGAGCGTTAAGACAAGTGAGCGCAAAGACAACCGAGCGTGAGACATTTGAGCGCAAGACAATTGAGCGGAACTTATTTGTCTTGCGCGTTTTTGACCTGTCACCACAGTAGAGAATGACACGGTGACAAAATTCATCACCGTTCCCATCCCCGCGGATAACCGCAGGAAACCATCTTCATGTCATTCTTTAAGGAGAGAGGGAAGAATCAGAGTATAATTGGGCACAACCACTGACCCACAAGCTTTGCTTTGAAGAATGCTGGTGTAGAAGGACCGAGGTTGAAATAGACAATAGAAAATGACATGGGATTATTTCCCACGGTTATCCGCGGGGACGGGAACGGTGATGAATTTTGTCACCGTGTCATTCTCTAATATACAGTATATGTGTTATACACAGTTGTAGCCATCAACCTTTGAAGTTTATTGGTGTGGAGCCTTGAAACTAACCAAACATATACTGAAAAAAAAAGTAAAAAAAAAACATTGGTATGCATGATTATTATTTATATGTTGTGGAGGTTTTTTTTAACAGACCCATGATGATACAGGCTCCTACCGGTGCCTTATGGGCCCAAGAGCCACAGTATTGAGGTCTGGTTTTCTCCACGTCTCAGTTTTTTTGAACGATTGGTGTTCCCTCCAATACTTACTAACAACGTGTTTCATATAAGTTTGACTGAAAATAGGGACAGATGTAACTTAGCATCACGAATCTATGAGATCAGTTTATTAGGAAGAAGAAATACAGTGTGACATGATGTGTTTGGGTCACTGTGTAAGTCTCACCTTTATTAAGTCTTTGCCTGATCAAATCAGCTGCTTGGGAAGAATGAAAGTAATGAGTTAGTGTCTCCTGAGAAACTGAGAGTATTACTCTACCTAAGTTATTTTGTCAGTTGCTTTTGCTAAGTCTGAATCCATAAGAAGCACCGCAAACATTGCTTTGGTAAGAAAAAAAATCATGATCAGCTAATACAGGGATCTCAAAGTCCCTTTCTGAGGGCCGCAATCCAGTCGGGTTTTCAGGATTTCCCCAATGAATATGCATTGAAAGCAGTGCATGCACATAGATCTCATGCATATTCATTGGGGAAATCCTGAAAACCCGACTGGATTCCGGCCCTCAAGGAAGGACTTTGAGACCCCTGAGCTAATACATTAGTCTGAGACCCCTGAGCTAATGCATTAGTCTGTCTTTAGAGAATCTTTTATCACAATGAGCCATCTTAATGACTAAAGAAGATGGAAATCAATTTATTTATTTGATTTATATAACTTGCCTGGCAAAGGACATTGTTCAAATCAGCTCACAAATAAAACAATCATAACAAAAACAGATAACACATCATAACAAATAAACCCTACAACAAACACAAAATATAAGATCGAAGAAAATCTGATTCACAGAACTCATCAATTCCTAAAGGCTTCAATGAACAAACAGGATTTCAAACCCTTCTGAAACTTTAAGGGCTCCTTTTACAAAGGTGCGCTAGCGGTTTTAGCGCGCGCTAGCCGCTACCACCTCCTTTTAAGCAGGCGGTAGTTTTTCGGCTAGCATGCGCTATAGCCTGATTCCAAGCAGAATGACTTAGGGCTCCATTTATCAAGGTGTGCTACAGGGGTTAGCGCGTCGGACATTTCATCACGCGCCAAAATACTAACGCCTCGTCAATGGAGGCGTTAGCGACTAGCAGGGGGTTTAACATGCGGTATTCTGCGCGTTAAACCCCTACCGCGCCTTGATAAAAGAACCCCTTAGATAGAGAGCTCCATAGTACAGTTTGGGTCCCACACTTCCCACAAATATCCAGACTCCCCATTAAACATATGATATTAATGAAACTGAAGGAACAATATGCTGGAGAAGAGGGAGCCAGTTTAAGGTTTATAACTCAAGGGGAATTCTAGCAACCCTACTGACTACAGCAATTTGAACCATCTGTAGGGAACACAACATGATACCCAAGATACAAAACACTCTAAGAATCCATAATCTTCCCCCACAACCAATGACTGGAGCACTAACCTAAATTCAGGGATGAGGTGGGATGTGGGAAGGAGGAGGAAAGCCTATAAAAAGCTGAACGAGCAACCTCTTTCCCACCAAAATAGAACCCAAACTGAAATCCAAATCCTGTACCTCTAATAACACTGGAACAACAGTCCCACCCATCATCATTAGGCTTGAAAGAATTGCAGCTAATCCAAAGCAATTCCATCTTGATTATTGACCTTATGCTATTTAGTATGCCCAGAATTTGTTGAGAAAATTTACACAAGCATTTTCAAATCCAAAAAATAAACACCTAACTCTAAATTCCACCTTGACTTCACTTTAGCTACACCTCTGTGTGTTGCAGTAAAAAGTATCGCAAAATAGCATCTTGCATAGACCGATACCCAATTTTATAACATGCCATTTCCGTACACAAAGCTGTGTTTTATGTGCATAAACAACTTTTAAAATTACCACCTTGATTATTGCCTGTGTTAATTTTTTACTGATACCTGTGCAACAATAAACTTTAAGATTCTGATTCATTTTTAAGATTGGGTAAATCATCTGGGTGAGCCATTGAGCCATTATTAATATGAGCCCTTCGAGTATTAAGAATACTGTACCAGTGTAAATGCCACAGAGAAAATGCACCTTGCATGCATTACAAGCTTAATGCTCTTCAGTCATGCTTAACAGATTTGCCATTCTTTAAATGGCTAATGGCTTAATTTTTCTCCTTCAGCGGCGTGACACTCGTTGTGTTTGAAGATTTATTCTTTCTTCTGGGAGATGTATTTTTCATGAAGTGTGTATTGCCAGCTTAGCTATTAAATGTGGAAAAAAAACGCCAACATATGCAGTGGGGGGGAGGGTGGGGGGCGCGGGGAGAAAATTTGGCAATGTATCCATGTTAAAAATCTATGCTTTTTCAATTTTTAAAGGAGCCAGTGCTGGTCTGTAATGCAAATTGCTGGTCAAATGTAATGCACTAATGTTTTATTAGGTATTAAACCCAAAATTTTGTGAGAACCGAGATTGATGCATTACCTTTGTCATTAACACAGATCTTTATATACCTCGTAGCTATAGTGTCTCCACTATACTTTTATGCTGAATAAAAGCAGCCCCCCCCCCCCCCCCCGGAGATCTACCCATGTCATCTGATTCCTCCCTTCTCCACAGGGTAAGATCCCACCTTCCCACCCCGATGGTTGCTGTACATGTTGTTGAAGATGGTAGAATACCTTAACCTCATTCTCTGTTTGCTCTGCCCTATAAAATGGATTGCTGATACTATTTGAGTTTTTGCCAGGTACTTGTGACTTGGATTGGCCTCCGCGAAGATAGGATACTGGGCTAGATGGATCATTGGTCTGACCCAGTAAGGCTATTCTTATGTTCTTATGACTCTCAGAAAGAGACCAAGACATGACATCGTTCTGCACAAACTGTAAGCACATTATCCTTGGTTAAGGGTATGTTTTGCTGTAAATGTTTAGAACAGGAGTGTCCAACCTTGCTCCTCGAGAGCCTCAATCTAGACGGGCTTTCTCCAATGAATATGCATGAAATTATTTGAATGCACTGCCTCTATTTTATGCAAATAGATCTCATGCATGTCCATTGTGGAAATCCTGACAACCTGACTTGGTAAGGGCCGAGGATGATCATTTGGTTTTGATCATCTACTGAATCCCCCCGCAATAAATGTCACTTCACACCTCTGGACTTAATATACCTCCTTTCTGTAGTTACAATCAAAGCGAGGATATAGTGCTAGTAGAAATTGTTCCTAGAAGGGTGACAAATGATAAAGGAGATGGAACACCTTCCTTATGAATAGAAGCTAAACGGATTAGTGCTTTACAGCATGGAAAGAAGACAGCTGAGAGGAGATAGGATAGAAGTCTGAGTAGTGTGGAATAGATAAATAGGGTAGGATTGTTTAACCTATCAACAAAAAAAGAAAAGAAAAGGACACTCCATTAGGTTTACCAGTAGAGTAGACTAAAAACAAATTGTAGAAAGATTGTGTGTGTGTGGGGGGGGGGGGGGGGGATTAACAGTACAAAATTAAGCTGTGGAATCTGTTGCCAGAGGATGTGGTCAAGGCTGCCAATACAACAGAATTCAAAAGAGGACTGGAAAAGTTCCTGGAGGAAAAGTCTTAATTTCTCCCGTTCCCATTCTTCTGTCATTGCTTGGCCTGCCTCCTTTTCCTTCTGCTGGATTATGCCCATCAGAAGAAAAAGGAGGCAGGCTGTCCACGGCGGTATAGATGTATAGAATGGGTGGTGAAAGGTCATAGACTTTACCTTACCTCATTTCCTGTTTGGACTGTGGTATCGCTTTGTACCATGGAATCACCAAGAAAGAACTAAGATGCCTACAGATAGTTCAGAATAGTGCCGTAAAAATCATTTATAAGAGGCCAAGAAATTTGACCATGTAACCCCTCTTCTAATTAAAGCTCATTGGCTCCCTATCAATCATCGAGTTACATATAAAATGCTAGATAAACAACTCAGCCTGAATTTATCAATAGACTTTTGATTCCATACACTTCATCACGCACTCTTCAATCTTCTGATCAAAATTTACTAGTTATTCCGTCACTGAGCTATATAAACACTAGGAGAAATACTATCTTCTCCGTGGTTGCTCCCACCCTTTGGAATTGAGCCCCGAACTCGTTAAGAGAGACAACAACACACGAGAAATTAAAGTCTTCTCTTAAGACGTTCCTTTTTAAGGATGCTTTCCAAGTTTGACTGTCCTTATAAGGATTTTAAAACTTTTTTTGGTCCATTTCTTTTGGACTTACATGTTGTTGCTCCGCCCTCTTGTTTTTCTCCTGAAGTTTAGTTTGTTGTTAATTATTTTGATATACAGTGCTCCCCTGTGAATTCGTGGTCTGCGATTCGCAGTCCCGGTCATTCGCGTTATTTTCCGACCACGAATGACTGGGCAGGAGAGGGCAGCCGGAAAGGCAGGAGAGGGCAGCTGGAGCACCGGCAAGTGAAGGAAATCACTCGCGGTATGCTCTGACCGCCTCTTCCTGTACTAAAGTCGGGCCTCAGCAATCAGAAGCTGCTTTGACATGCAGCTCCTGATTGGTGAGGCCTGATTTTAGTACAGGAAGAGGCGGTTGGAGCATACCGCGAGTGATTTTCTTCACTCGCTGGCACTCCGGCTGCCCTCTCCTATCTCCTCTGCTAAAAAATGTATTCGCGGTTTTTCAACATTCTTGGAATGGAACCCCCGTGAATATCGGGGGAGTACTGTACTTTTTGTATTACCCTCATTTTTAATTGTACAACCACCTTGAAATACATGATAAGGTGGCATATCAAATTTTTAATAAATTTGAAACTTAATTTATAAAGACATTTTTGCGCATGTGAACGTATTGTATATGTACGTAAATGGCCTCCTATGAAATATTGACTGGCATAAAAGTACTTGCAATTAAATGATAGCATGTACTTTGATGGTAGGCATGCATAAGGTGAAGTTTGGGCACAACACAGGTGGCGACTTTCCGACATCTACAGAAGGCTACAGAAAGTTTACGGCGATAACACCATTGACAAGAGCCTAGATGGATTGCTCTTGTTTACGTTGCTAACACCATTGACAGGAGCACAGATGAATTGCTCTTGTCAATGGTGTCATCTCCGTAAACATTCTGTAGCCTTCTGTAGATGTTGGACAGCTTGCACCCCCAACTTTGTCAAGAACTCAATACCAGCATGTGGTTTCCGTTTGGAATCCATTTATTCACCTTCAATGAAGAAAAAGATTCTGAAACACCTGTATATAGGGTTACCAGACATCTGCATTTTCCCGGACATGTCCGGGGATCCGGACAGCTTTTCAAAACCCGACGCTTTGTCCGGGTTTTGAAAAGCTTGCCTCAAAATCGCTGCGGGAAGGGGCATCCCTGCATGCGCGGATGCAACGCAATGACATCTCGCGCGCGCACACATGACATCATGGGGTCGCGTCTGTGCGGATGCCGTCCGGGACGGGGCAGAACAGGGCGTGACACAGGCGGAATGGGGCGGGCCTGGGGGCGTGGCCATGGGTCTGGATTTTCCTTCGGGAAAATGTATAGAGGAAGCTGTATAGAGGAAGAGTTACTCCATCAACAAGTTACAAAGGTGCAAGACTGTGAAGGTGAAAAAGATAGCATAAGATGTTGATGAGAAGTAAGTTGTTAACTTGGTACATTTGAACGAATAACCTCACCTCCCCCCTTCGGAACCTGAGTGCTCTCCAACCCTTCCGCAAACATCTGAAAACCTGGCTTTTCTCTAAAATCTAACTCTCCCTCCTCTCTGACATCTCAGCTCTCTAACATTCTTCTTCCCTCCGATCTTCATCTAACCCTTTCCCTGGAGTTCCTTTCTCATTACAATCCCTGTAAACCGTGCCGAGCTCCACGACCATGGAGATGGCGCGGTATAAAAACCTAAGGTTTAGTTTAGTTTAGACGGGCACCAGTGGGAAAAACTGGTAACAATTAAAGATAGAAATTTTGGCAGAAGAGGGTAGACGGACTCCTTGGGATGGGAGGAGGCTTCGATTTTAGGGGAGAAGTCTGGCTAGGTTATAAATTTCTTAAACAAGGTGGTTTTTAGTTCTTGTTTAAGAAATTTATAACCTAGCCAGACTTCTCCCCTAAAATCGAAGCCTCCTCCCATCCCAAGGAGTCCGTCTACCCTCTTCTGCCAAAATTTCTATCTTTAATTGTTACCTTAGGTTTTTATACCGCGCCATCTCCGTGGAGCTCGGCAAGGTTTACAGGGATTGTAATGAGAAAGGAACTCCAGGGAAAGGGTTAGATGAAGATCGGAGGGAAGAAGAATGTTAGAGAGCTGAGATGTCAGAGAGGAGGGAGAGTTAGATTTTAGAGAAAAGCCAGGTTTTCAGATGTTTGCGGAAGGGTTGGAGAGCACTCAGGTTCCGAAGGGGGGAGGTGAGATTATTCGTTCAAATGTACCAAGTTAACAACTTACTTCTCATCAACATCTTATGTTATCTTTTTCACCTTCGCAGTCTTGCACCTTTGTAACTCAAAGCGCAATCTCCTTTCTCTTCTCCTACTTATGCTCTGAATATCGTCGACTGTATAATGCTACTCATTGTGAAACCGTGTAATACACAGACCCTGTAACTCTCCTGTTACTATCACTAGATGTTCAATGCTATACTCTGTAATTCGCCGTCTGTACAGTTTCTCTTCATTGTAAACCGCCTAGAAGTCGCAAGATTGTTGGCGGTATATAAGAATGAAGTTATTATTATTAACATGTGCAATTTGAACGACCTATCTCAGTTAATGAAAAAGTTGCACCCGTTTTTGCATTACATTCAGTACAGCCCTCGTATCTTTTTGTTTTTGCTAATACTATTCATTATAAATTTTTTAAAAATTAGGGGGTTGGGGGTGAGGAGTACATGGTTGAAGGTTGACCTAGGGGGCTCAGCCCTTCAGCATATAAGACCAACAAGCATTTTACCAGCTTTCAATGCACAGATTTCCATGCTGTTCAAAGAAGTACATAATTTACGTAGTCTGCTTATTTTTCTTTGTTGTATTCATATAGGAAGGGTGGGTGGAAGGGTGGAGGGATGTTTGGGTTATACTATTAGCTTTTTTTTTGTCTTAACAATGGCTTTTACTAATGACTGCTTATACGCTGCGGAATTAGCTGCTCCTTAACTTCAATGGAGCTGAACACATTGAAGAGTTTATCACAATTAAATTTAAAAATACACATTTCCCTTTTTAATTTTAAGATTTTTATAGATCCATTGAATAGCACAGTGGTGACAGTAACATATGGTGTACCATCTTGTTTCAGTGGACAAAATTCTCACCTTACAGGGATAATCAGGTGGTGTATCCTCTGCATAAGAGATAACAAGATAAGCTGGCAGGGCATAAAAATTGTTGGAAATTGCTGCATCTCAGCTTGAAAATAAATGCAGGAATTCACCATTAAGCTCTCGATTGCAATTCATCCTTCCAGTGGCAAAGTGACACTGATAAGGCCATGAAGAGGAGAAATAACAGGATAGAGGGGAAGGAGAGAATTTATTAACAATTACTTAGGCATAAAAAAACCAAAACATTGTTTCTTTTGCAGGGAATAAGGTTTACCGATGCATTTTCTGTTTTTGCCATGGTTAATAAAATATTAGCAAGTTTCAAGTTTATTAAAATTTGCCGAAACACTAATCATAAATTCTAAGCGTTTAACAATTAAAAATTAAAATGGGGAACAATTAACATACTTGTTGATGACAAGACGCAACATACATGAAAACAAGAGGAGAGTGGGGGGGGAGGAAATACAATTTAAAAAGAGAACAATTAAGGATAAAAACAAGAGGGCAGTGAGAGAAATCATATTAAAAGTTGAATGGGATCAATACAGAAATTGGCAAGGGTGGACCCGGAGATCATTTAGCATTCATATACGTCTTTAAAGAGGAAGCTTTTAAGGTTTCACTTGAATTTATCTAAATTTTGTTCAGCCTTTAAATGTGAAGGTAACAAGTTCCAAATTGTAGGGGATATAGTTGAGAATGAAGAAGCCCTACGAGTACTAATGATTTTAAAAGATGGAACGTGAAGAAGGTGCTGGTGAAACGGGCCCCTCAGAATCAGTTCTTAGAACGATTTGTCTGATACCACTAAGATAAGTGGCCTTTTATATTTTGTATTATTTAAATACCTGAAATCCAAGTACATCGCTGATTTTGCACATTAAATTAGAGGTGGTGGAGGAAGACCGGTGATTAAAATCTATGTTCGTATTGGCTGAATGGCCATTTGGCTGGTATGTGACACGAACATATGGTCTGAGGTCTTTCCTCCTTTCCACAGATCATTGATTGAATTATTTCAGGACGTAAGTTTTGAAAATGTTAGACAATTGAGGACATACCAATTTATTGATTTTGAGTTCCATTTTTGTTTTGAGTTTTGCAATTGTTGGGTTGTGGAATTTTGAATTATTGTTTTTTTGTTAAAAAAATAAAATCACAAATGCAGGCAGTTGGAATCCAAGCACAGTACCGGGAAGAGCTTTGGATTCTTGCCCAGAAATAGCTAAGAAGAAAAAATTTAAGTTGAATCAGGTTGGGCAGACTGGATGGACCATTCGGGTCTTTATCTACTATGTTATATGTCACTATGTGTATTTCCCTTGTTGTTTAAGTAAATAACCTCAGTAGAATGATTCTTTTATTTTGCCCTTCTTGTTTCTAGGGCTACAGCTACTCACAGGGGTCAAGTTATATTTAAGGATGCCCTAGCACAGCAGCTGTGTGAACAAGGAGGTAAGAAATCATACTTTAAATTGTAATGTCTGGCTTGTTTCGTCTGTTTGCTTTTCATGCCTGCCTATTTGTTGTAGCAGGCTATTTTATTGATGAAAGAAAATCATGGTCGTCCTAATTTTTTTTTTTTTTTTTTTTGTGTCCTCAAGACATAGCGCCCTCTTGCCTCCGTATCTGCTGATACCTTTTATATCTGCTAATGAGGGACCAAGGGAATTTAGCTTTAGGACAAATAATTAAGAAAACATTTCATGTAATCTACTGCAGCCAGATTTGTAAACCTAAACATTCAGGACTGTTTTATACTTACAGTAGTTAGCAGAAACTTCCATTTATATAATAATATTAACTTATTATTCTAAATTGGTGTGTTATAGCATACTCACGCAGCCCTTTAAAGTTTTGTAAATGCTTTTCTAGAACATTTGAAAAATGTTTCATAGAAACATTTGGAACTTGACACCAGATAAAGGCCGAATGGCCCATTCAGTCTGCCCATCCGTAGCATCCACTATTTACTCCTCTCCCATGCTTTCTTGAAATCAGACACAGTCTTTGTCTCCATCATCTCCACTGGGAGACTATTCCATGCATCTGCCACCTTTTCTGTAAAAAAAAAGTATTTCCTCGGATTATTCCTGAGCTTGTCACCTCTTAACCTCATTCTATGCCCTCTCATTCTGGAGTTTCCTTTCAATTGAAAGAGACTTACCTTGTGTAATTATGCCTCTCCCACCTTTCCTCTGAAGTATACATATTGAGATTTTTAAGTCTATCCCCATATGCCTTATGACGTAGACCATTAGCATTAGAAATGTAGGTCATGTGGTTTCAGCCATGGAGGAGAGGATAATGGGAGCTTGCCATTTATAAACAAGAATATTTATAACGATATGTCAAATATAATCTATTTCTCTTCATATAGCCACAATGTTTTGATGATATGAACATTCAAGGAATTCAGAAAATGATGAAAGTTGACTGTTCTTGAAAGTGCATACACTAACCCCAGGGTACTATAAATGGTTGGGCCCATGTGCCTAAGGCCCCGCCCACAGTAGGGGCCTAAAGCAACTGGGCCAATTCCAGTTGGCCCAGGTGCCTAAGGCCCCACCTGTGGGTGGGGCTTGAGGCGCATGGGCCAATCAGGCCCTAAGGCCTGCCATTCTGAAGATGGCGGGCCTGCTGGATGGACGGGCTTGGGTCCCATCCATCCGTCCAACTTTTTTTAAGGTAAAAGGGGGTGTTGGGGGTGAGGGGTGAAGTTATCGGCGGGAGGTGTCATGGGGTCAGCAGGTGGGTGGATTTTGGCGGGCCAATCGGGGGGTCGGGGCGGTTGGGGGGCGGCATCGTGGCAGGAGGGCTTGGGATCCCTTCTACCCATATCTTAGTGGGGGGTAGGGGGTTGCTGGGGCAGAAGGGGTTGGGCTCCCTCCTTCCCAGATCAAGTTGGGGGTGGGGGTGGAAGGAGGGGTGTCGGGAGTGTTGCCTGTCACCGGGGCAAGAGGGCTTGGGCTCCCTCCCTCTTCCCCGATCGTGTCACAGGTGCGGGTGGGGGTTTTGGTGGGGCAGGAGGGGTTGGGCTCCCTCCTGCCCAGATCGAATCGGCGGGGTGGGGTGGTTGCTGGGGCCGGAGGCCTGGGATCCCTCCTGCCCCAATCGTGTCGCGGGTGCGGGTGGGGGTTTCAGCGGGGCAGGAGGGGTTGGGCTCCCTCCTGCCCAGATCAGATCGGCAGGGTGGAGTGGTCGCTGGGGCAGGAGGACCTGGGATCCCTCCTGCTCCAATTGTGTCGGGAGGGTCTTGGGTCGCCGGGGCAGGAGGGATTGAGCTCCCTTCTGCCTGATCTTGTCGGGGGGGGGGGGGGTGATGGATCACGCAGTTGAATGCACTTCGGGGTCATTATCACAGCAGGGGAGATAAGAACATAAGAACATAAGCAGTGCCTCCGCCATAGGTCCATCCTGCCCGGCAGTCCGCTCCCGCGGCGGCCCAAACAGGTCACGACCTGTCTGAATCACCAGAAGGGGCTCCCTTGCCACCTTGGTTTCTCATTGAAGTCCTATCTTCCCATCGTAGTCCTAACCCTCCGGTCTTGCACATGCACGACCTGTTGGGTTTCTATACTTATTACCTGGTTAGCTTTCTATACCTGTGTTACATCCCAACACCTCTCTCAGTATCCCACGATCCCTTTATCCCTCAGGGATGAGCCTTCTCTCCTGCCACGATTGTTGCTTGGGGGTGGGGGGAGGGTGGGGTGTGGATTCTGTAATCGGTGTTCTTTTTAACAGACACCGGTTACAGAATCCAGCTTTTAGTCGAAGTACTGGCTTTTCCTTCACCTAAAAGCTCTTGTGTTGGGCATTTGGGACTTAGGCTATTTTTGGCTGATTATATGTTGTTAGTGTAGACTAGTGCTTCCCGATTCACGATTCAAATCAGGTGAATCGATTCAAATCGGTTCGTTTTTGTAAAAAACCGGACTCGTTTTGTAAAAAACTGATTCAGCCCCAATTCAAGTTCATTCCTTTTTTTCACCGCCGGCCACCAGACTCGTTCCCATCTAATGTAACTTCTGATTTTGTGAAACTGGAAGTTACATCAGAAGATACGAAAGGATGTGGGAGCGTCGAAGGGGGAGCGAGCAGACCTTGTGCAGCGGATCTCGGAAGCAAAGGGTATTTTTTGATGGCTCTGTCTCCGCATTTCTCTTCTCTTCCCAGCGATTCCACACCCAGTCGAGTAAGTAAATGAATCGGCAGGGGGGGGCTGAGAATCGGAAGGGGGGGCTGAGAATCGGTGGGAGGGCTGAGAATCGGCAGGGGGGGGCTGAGATTCGGCAGGGGGGGTTGAGAATCAGCAGGGGGGATGACAGGGCTGAGAATTGACAGGGGGCCTGGTGAGTCTTGGGGGCTGGGGATGGAAGCTGAGAATCATTTCTGTAGGCTATCAGAAATCTGCTTAATTACGCAGAAAAGCAGTAAAAGTCAATAGGTTCTCTGAGTGAGAACAACCTGTTTGATCTTGCACGTGTGTGATTGATCAATTGTATATCACTGTTTAATTTATCACATTGATTAATTTGAGCACACGTGAGGTGTCCTATGATGCAGACAGAGGTGATTAACCAGTGCCTTATTGTGTAAAGTGCTGGAGAATTCTCTCCCCTCGCTTACCTCTCACGCTGAGGACACCCTGCTTCAGTATAATCATTTATATGATTTCTCTTATAAACATTATTACGTGGTCTTTTCCTCAAGTGCTGAGACATCAGGATCTTCCCACTCGGAGAACCTATTGACTTTTACTGCTTTTCTGTGTGGCTTTAACATTTTTGCTATTATTGTTGAAAATGTTATTTCCTGAATGGACTACTGTTTGTATTTGCTTCTTACTGCTGGAATAATAAAAATCATTTAAACATAACATTTTTGCTATTCATTATACCTAAACTATTATTCAGTAGAAAAAATTTAGTTTGTTCAATCAAATCCTGTCTGGACATTGGATTTCTATGAGTGAATGTTCTGCTTGATTGAACAAACTAAATTTTTTCTACTGAATAATAGTCTAGGTACTATGAAAGTAAATAGCAAAAATGTTTGAGTAGATAATTAAGGAAATCTTTTTCATATTGCTTGCATATGGACTGGGAAAAAAGACTGTTCAAGCAAATGTCTCCAAAACTGCTTTAATGGAAAAATGTGATTTTTTTTTTTAAAGTACTTTGTGAAATTTATTGTTGTACTTTGTTTAAGCTTAAAAAGCTGTGTCATTAACAGTGAATCGAATCGAAATATTTTTCTCTGATTCGGGCAGCACTAGTGTAGACGTAGTGGGGATCTGGGCGTTTAAACAGCTGAATGTAGAGGCAGGCCATTATAAAAAAAACAACAACAACCTCTTTTTGGACTTTTTTTTTGAGAATGGACATTTTCCCTGCTTCTACTTGTCAGTGTTTAGGGCCTAGGCCAAAAGGGGACTTAGACATTTTTTTTATTATGCCCCTCCACGGCATCCAAAAAACAGCATAAATCAACACTTGGATGTTTTTCTTGCCAAAACATCCAAGTGCCGATTTTTGAAGCTGACTTTCTGACATCTTGCTAGATTTCTTAGCCACTATACATCCAAAGTTTGAGGGGGCGTGTTGGAGGCATATTATGGGCCGGTTTTGGCAGTCTTAGTACTTGGACATCTTGCGGTGATAATCGAACATTTCCCAAGATATCCAGGACGGAACTTAGATGTCCAGAGCTAGACCTGTTATAACAGCGTCTAAGTGCCAAAAAGAAACTCAAACTGACTAGATGACCACTGGAAGGATTAGTAATGACCCCTTCCCCCCATACTCTTCCAGTGGTCAATGTATAAAACTCTGGTGAGACCTCATTTAGAATATCGTGTGCAATTCTGGAGACCGCACCTTCACAAAGATACAAATAGGATGGAGTCGGTCCAGAGGAAGGCTACTAAAATGGTGCGTGGTCTTCATCATAAGGCGTATGGGGACAGACTTAAGATCTCAATATGCATACTTTGGACGAAAGGTGGGAGAAGGGAGATAAGATAGAGATGTTCAAATACCTACGTGGCGTAAATGCGCATGAGTCGAGTCTCTTTCATTTGAAAGAAAGTTCTGGATTGAGAGGGCATAGGATGAAGTTAAGAGGTGATAGGCTCAGGAGTAATCTAAGGAAATACTTTTTTACAGAAAGGGTGGATGTGTGGATCAGTCTTCTGGATGAGGTGGTGGAGTCAGAGACTGCATGGGATAGGCACGTGGGGTCTGTCAGATTAGCAGACTGGATGGGCCACTTGACCATTATCTGCCATCATGTTTCTATGTTTATTGAATCTAGCCCTAATCGTATAGTTTCTAGAGGGAGTGTGTCATGGTTTGAGAGTAAGCACTCCTGCGCTATCTGGCTAGCATGTTCTGATTTAGCATACACTAACCAGAAAATGCATTATCCGGTTAGGAGGTGGAAAGTGTTCCTGTTAAGTTTTTGCAGGTCTTGGGTGCTAAGGGCAACATTAGTGCATGACCTGAAAAATAACAACAACAACAAAAAAAGCCCTAAAAAGTGCCGTGTTAAATCAGAGCTCAGCGCACTTTAGTAAAAGGGGATTTTAATCATTTATTTGCTTTTACTAATATCACTTTTTTTACAGCATAAATTAAGGCAACTTAAAACTTAAAAGTGATCAAGAAAGGAACTTCACACCTAAAAACAATTCACACATATAGTAAGAGCATTCAGATATTATACCATTGACCACAGGTTTCCTCTGGTTAACTTCATATATGGACTGGAAATTAGACCTCATTCCCTGCAAACCATTAAAGGCCAATGTTAAAAAAAATGTTTAGTCCTAGTCTAAATTTTTTTAAGCGATGATTTAGAATGAAGAGAAAGAGGTACCATACCAGGCTAGGTACCTGGAAACTGGCATAGGGCAAGAGCAAGTGGGCATTGTTCCTGCCCTATTTTCTCTTAGAGTACTAGAGGGCCTACAGACGTAAGTGTGTGTGTGTGGGGTGGGGGGGAACTAATGCAACTTATATATTATTTTAGGGGGGTGGGACAGAGGGTCACCTGACCCAGTTTTTTAAATTTATGTGGGTCACAGCCGATATTCAGCTGGGACTCTCATAAGGAGAGAGTATGGTGTAGTGGTTAGAGCTACAGGTTCAGCACCCTGAGGTTGTGGGTTGAAACCCTGTATTGCTCCATGTGACCCTGGCAAGTCACTTAATCCTCAATTGCCCCAGGTACATTAGATAGACTGTGAGCCTGCTGGGATAGATAGGGGGAAATGATTGAGTTCCTGACTTGTAACCTGTTCTGAGCTCCTTTGGGAGAATGGGCTAAAAAATTCAATAATTAACCCCGGATATTTAGTGGCAGTGCCCAAACATGGCATGGAACTGAATGTCCTGGGCTAATTTTAAAAACGCTGACCACTGCCATCTGAATATTGACTGGCATGTCTATCTGGGTCCTGAGAATGAAGCAGAATTCAAGAAGAGTGTATGATAAACATGCGTGGGATAAACATAGAGGATTTCTAATTAGAAAACAAAGGATATAAATTAAAGAGCTGAGGCCGGTACTGGACAGACTTACATGTTCTTGGTCCCATATGTGGCGATTTGGTGTGGGATGGGCTGAGGAAGGTAACAATGGGAGCTCCACTAACTTGGAACATGAGGATGTCACTGGCCAGACTTTATGGTAGATATCCTGCAAACAGGATGGTTGGATAGGCAGGAGTGAGCTTGGATGGCAACTTCAGCATTTGGAACCTAGGACAATACCTGGTGGACTGTACAGTCTATGATCCAGAAATATCAAAGAAGAGACATGTTAATTTAATCATGTATTTTTAATGGGTATAACTAATGGGCAGACTGGATGGACCGTTCTGGTCTTTGTCTGCCGCCATTTACTATGTTGCTATAATCAGTGGAAGAGTTCTCGGTACTCTGCTAAGCTCGGAATCTCACTATGGGAACTCTTAAAAGGTTAAGTGCAATGGCTAGAATTTTCACTAGATCATAAATTAATATTATGGTTTCCAATGTGCATTCTTTTCAAGAAGAAGCATTGGAGCCTCAGTTCTTGCTTTGCTGACTTGTATTCATACCCTGTATTACTTTCTTTAAAAATAAGTAGCTCTTTGGAGTAATGAATAAGAGTTAGAGCTGCGTACTGGCTCTGAATTTATAACATTTTGAGAAACCTTAATTATAATACTTGAAGGTCAAACTGTGCCTTGTAATAAAATATAAAATGCAATAAAGAAATTATTCCTGGGGAAATGAAAGTTTAAGTTCATAGCTCATTAGATGGTAACTTTGTAGCCTAAGTATAATTTGTCATATTTAGCAGGCAAAGCTTAATACATCTGAATTACAAATTAGTGAAAGTCTACCTGAGGCAAAAAAAGGCCTGGTTCTTTGAAGTGCCATGGAGATTTAGAAAAAGGAGCCTACCTACCATCAAATCTTTGTTTGTTAGAACAGCCTTTTTAGAAGTTCCATAACTCTGTTTAATGTTTGATAGAGCAAATGATTAATAGATTTAATATGAATATATAAAATTGCTTCCCATCTGGTTTGACAAAATTATAATCTTTTTTTTTTTTCACAGTTTGTATTGCTTAATGCAATTATTAGCATATTATTAACATTGTATTAACAATGTGTGCTGTCGTACCTTTTTTGGTAGAGCTTTGCTTATAACTACTGCAAGTAGTATGTCAAGTTAAAACATATGCTACCCCCGTGACACATTAGTACAGGAGGGGGCATGTGTAAATAAATAGCGACGAAGTAGATGATCAAGTTTCAAGTTTATTCAATCTTTTGATGAATCGCCTATAACAATTTCTAAGCGATGTACATATAGTAATAAAAAGAGATAAGAAACTTAACATAATAATTATTAACATGACATAAGATAAAAACATTTAAAACATACTTGAGGGGCAAGGGAAATTTAAAAAAGTTACAATTTCAGGTTATGTAAGAAAAGAGGGAAAGTACAAAAGGTAGGGTAAAAAGATAGAACAAAATGGCTCAAGCAAACTTCGTTAACTTCTTTAACAATAATATCAGATCATAAGTAATTTAAGAGAGCTATTAAAAGTCGAAGGCATCATTAAATAAATATGTTTTTAAAAGTTTTTTAAATGTTGTGATATTTTTCTCTGTTCTAATAAATTGAGGAAGTTTATTCCACCTTTGTGGGCCGGCGACAGTAAAAGTGTCCATCCCGTCCGCCCAACAATCACACTCTTTATAAAATCATGATTAAACAATGTGGTATAAAATATGTATACTTGAACCTGGTCTTTATTTGCCGTTTTTGGGAGCGCTGTCCTTTTGTCCCAGCTACTGAAGTTTCCAAGTTTATTAAATATTTGATTAATCGCTTATTAAAATTCTAAGCGATGTACAAAGTATAAAATATTAAATTACAATAATTGAAGGGGAACGGACAATGCAGCCGTCGAAGCCTTCTTCAGCCTATCATAGCAACTATCCTGATCAGTATTGTCATATACGGGACACAGACCGTGGAAGTCCGCTCACCATATGCAGCACCAAGACTTCTAGGCATCTGCATCATTTGCAAGTGTTTATCACCTGTGCATGTAATTACCAGGTTTAGAAAGCTGCTAAGTTTCAAGTTTATTCTGCATTTGGTTCTAAAAAAAAAAACCAGATTTGGGGGGGGATCCACACTATGAGGAGATTTCAGGGGAGCGCGGTTCAAGGTTCAAATTTCAATTTATTTGATATACCCGATTATGTTAGTAAAATCTAACTGCCTGATGTTCAACGCTATTTAATTGGCCAGGATCGGTTCCTTGCCAGTTAAATAACGTTTGGCTGGCTAAGTGCTAATATTGAGTGGGAGATAGAAGTCTTTTTACGTCCTTAGCCAGATATAGTCTCTGAACACAGTCCTCCAGGTGGGACCTCACCAACAACCTGTACAGGGGCATCAACACCTTCTTTCTTCTGCTGGTTATGCCTCTGTCTGGCTACAGCCACCACCTTTTCACACTGTTTCATTCAGACTTAATTGGTTATCGCTAAAAATTAGTGTTTGGCAACTAAGGGAAAACTTATGGGGGCATTCCGGTGGGGAGTCAGCAATTGGCCTGATCAAGTGCTAATATATTTAGGACTTAGCCCACCAGGGTAATCATATAAACGGGACCACATAAAACAGTCTAATCTATATGCCACAATCCTTTTCCAGTTAAGTTCTGAATATCAACTTAACTAGCTATGTGTTAGCCAGTACTGCATAAACTCGATATTCAATGCTGAAGCCTGGTCATGACCTGGCATTGAATATCAAGAAAGAACAGTGACGACAGTCAGCAAAATGCTCACCATCACCAGCCAAATATTTACCTCATATTTATTTTGATTCTGTTGACTTTGGAAGACCATGTTGGTATGCACAACCCACAATATAAATTTCTGTTTTGGTTTTATTAACAGTAATTGTATAGACACACACAGACACCACATGCTTCATTTAGCGACATTCAATCTGGCATAAAGGAAGGGCTGCCCAATTTCTTTCAAGAATTGTATTTAAGACCTGATTTATTAACTGGTCAGTATTCAAAAGCATGTGTGCAGCCAACAGTTAAGTGCCAAGTGCATGCAAGCTTTCTAAAAGCAATGTTAGGCATTACAAACATGGTTAAAGTTGGTTGGACAGCGCAATGTTCATCCAAAATGTATCCATTTATGAAACAAGTGGCCAGGGGAGTTCCAGAGACTTGGCAAAATTTGTCAGGCTAAAGACAGTATTTAGCCATTATCTGGATAAAGTTATCTATTTAGGAGGACCATGCACATATAATGGATTCTAACTGCACCTAAATGAATAGGTTTGCAGAATTCCAGGCATAAAGGTAAGTGGACAAACTATCTATTTATCTTTATGTCGAAAGCCTTAGCAAATTAGTTCCTTACTGCAGTTATTGCACAGAGCAGAGATGAAGCATTGACTGTATCAGGGCTCAGCACCTTTCCATGGGATAGAATGTGCACTGAGAAAGGCTCTGCACTTCTGAAACTTTATTTTCTAACTTCTGCTCTCTAGTATGTGAATCTCCATAACCACTGTCACAGTGGGGGTAAGTCTATAACAGTGAACCTAGAGATGGGCACCTACATGACTCCTATTCTCTTATAATGGAAAGTAAATGCCTACTCCTCGTTATAGAAACATAGAAACATGATGACAGATAAAGGCCACACTGGCCTATCTAGTCTGCCCATCTGCAGTAACCATTATCTCTTCCTTTCTCTATGAGATCCCATATTCCACGTGCCAATCCCATGCTTTCTTGAACTCAGACAGTCTCTGTCCCCACCACTTCATGCATCGGCCACCCTTTCTGTAAAAAAGCATTTCCTCTTAACTTCATCCTATGCCCTCTCATTTCATAGCTTCCTTTCAAATGAAAGAGACTCGACTCATGCTCATTTACGCCACATAGGCTATTTAAATGTCTCTATCATATCTCCCCTCTCCCGCCTTTCCACTAAACTATACTTATGATGACGAAGACAACCGACCATTTTAGTAGCCTTCCTCTGGACCAACTTCATTCTTTTTATATCTTTTTGAAAGCGCGGTCTCCAGAATTGTACACAATATTCTAAATGAGGTCTCACCAGAGTCTTATACAGGGGCATCAATACTTCTTTTTACTACTGGCCATTACCTCTTCCTATGCACCCTAACATCCTTCTAGCTTTTGCCGTCACCTTTTCAACCTGTTTGACCACCTTAAAATCATCACATACAATCACACCCAAGTCCCGCTCTTCTATCATGCACATAAGTTCTTCACCCCTTAAACTGTACCATTCCTTTGGGTTTTTGCCGCCCAAATGCATGACTTTGCTTTTCTTAGAATTAAATTTTAGCTGCCAAATTTCAGACCATTCTTCAGGCTTCACTAGGTGTTTCTTCATGTTATTCACATCATCCATGATGTCTACTCTATTGCAGATTTTGGTATCATCTGAAAAGAAGCAAATCTTACCTGACAGCCCTTCAGCAAGATTTCTCATAAAAATGTTAAAAAGAACAGGCCCAAGAACAGAACCTTGAGGAACACCATTGGTAATATCCCTTTCCTCAGAGCAATCTCCATTGACTACTACCCTCTGTTGTCTTCCACTTAACCAGTTCCTGACCCAGCCTGTCACTTTGGGGCCCATCCCAAGAGCACTTAGTTTATTTATTAGATGTCTTTGTGGAACACTTGTCAAAGGTTTTACTAAAATCTAAATACACCACATCTAGCGCACTCCCTCTACCCAATTCTCTGGTCACCCAGTCAAAGAAATTGATCATATTTATCTGACAAGACCTACCTCTAGTGAATCCATGTTGCCTGTGGTCCTGTAATCCACTGGATTCCAGAAACTTCATCATTCATTTTTTTAAAAGCGTTTCCATTAATTTGCTTACCGCAGAAGTCAGACTTACTGGCCTGTAATTCCCAACTTCTTCCTTATTTCCACCTTTATGCAGAGGGACCACATCTGCCCTTCTCCAGTCCTCTGGTACCACTCCCGACTCTAGAGAAGCATTGAAAAGGTCATTCTGCGGAGCCACCAGAACTTCCCTAAGTTCCTTCAGCACCCTCAGATGTATACCATCTGGCCTCATCGCTTTGTCTACCTTTAATTTAGCTAGCTCCTCATGAACACAACCCTCTGAAAATCAATCAGGGTCTACCACTCCACCATCGCTATTTGCATTTGTCTTCTGCGGTCCTGCTCCCGGATCTCCAGCCATGAACACAGAACAGAAATATTTGTTAAGCAATTCAGCCTTTTCTTTATCAGCTTCTACATGTTCCTCCCCTTCACTTTTGAGTCTGACAATGCCACTTTTGCACTTCTTCCTATCATTGATATATCTAAAAAATGTCTTGTCTCCCCGTTTTACCATGTCAGCTATTTTTACTTCCATTTGTATCTTTGCTTTCCTGACTATTCGACCAGCCTCTTTTAGTTTTTCCAGATATTTTTGCCTGTCTTCCTCTTTCTGCGATCTTTTGTAGTTTATGAAAGCTAACCTCTTATGCCTTACCTTCTCAGCTACTACTTTTGAAAACGGCCTTCTTTTCTTCTTACTTTTACTTACTTGCCTCACAAAAAGATTTGTGCCCTTACCATTTGTTGCTTCCTACCGTCCAGCTGGCCGGCCCGCCTCCATCGAAATGAGGTGGGCCTTCCCCTTCCCGGTGCATTGTGGGATGCACCATGGAGGGGCCTATGCTTGATTGGCCCATGTGCCTAAAGTCCCTGGGCCCCCAGGTGCCTAAGGTCCTTGGGCACCCTCTTGCCTGCGAACTCCAGAGGGGTAGGGGGGTCTTCCGGCAGGAGGGATTGAGCATCCCTCCTGCCTCTTTCATTCGAGGGGGAAAAGACTGGCAACCACATTTGTGGCCGCTATACTTATCGCAGCAGGGAGATCCCTTGCCGCGATAAGTGTAGCGGCCGCATCTAGAATAACCCGGTTCTGTAACTGGCGTTTGTAACATGGACATCGGTTACAGAATCAGGTTTATTTTAGGCCCGATTCTGTATAAGACACCTGTCAGCTTTTGAGACGGGCATCCTATACAGAATCTGGGCGTAAGTCCAGTATAACTGGCTATATAAGTGCATATCCAGTTAAGTACAAAACTTAGACCAACCATAGAACCTAAGGGCTGTAGTTATCACATGGGCTACCATTGCAATGTCTTTTTTTTTTTAATTGCATAGAATTCTATAAATAAAATTCTACAGATAAAATATAAAAAAATGCAGAAGAATTTTGGATCAAACATATGACCCATTTTACAAAGCCACAATAGCGATGCTGCTGCAGTACTGTATATGCACCAAAGACCATAGGAACTGAACGGGCTTCAGTACATTTACTGCAACAGCATCACTACTGCGGCTTTGTAAAAAGAGTCCTTAGTTTGTTGTAACCCACTATATAGGACGCTGCCATAATCAAGCCTCAAAATAACTCATGCCTGAATTATTGCAGCTAAGTCAGTTTGGCTCTAATGAAAAATAAGCATTTTATGAGCTGAATTTGATAAAATGCCAATTTAATAGCTGTCAAAAACTGCAATTTGATATTCAGCTCAGAGTCTGACATGACTCCTAAACTGTGTACCTTATAAATCAAATGGATTATCACCATATCCACCTTTACAGAAGAATTAAGCTAGAAGGACAGAGTGATTTCCTCCTAATCCAATGGGCCTCAGTTTCCTCAAGATTCGCCTTCAAAGAATTTGCCTTAGTCCACTGCAAGCATTCAGACTGCTCATTCAACTATTAATAGTCTAGCATCAAAGGCTTTCTCAAAGGCAGCTGCCCTACTTTTCAATGCTAATTTTTCCCATGATGATTCCACCTCCACTTGGTCCTATTAAGTTCAGAAAGTTATTTTTTCCAACATTATACCTGTCAGGTCTCAGAATATGACATGCTTCATTTAATATTTTATGAGACTGAATGACAATGAGGACAATCAAAATTATGCAACCCCCCCCCCTAAATAAAATAAAATCTTGGACTGCTTGTCATTCAAATAATTGCAAGGTCTGGTACAATTAAAACAAGACACTACCAGGTTAAAAATCTAAACACATTTCGTAAAAAAATGCAGTTCCCTGTTTTAAAAGGATTTCTGCAAGGAAGGTTATTTAACAGAATTTCACAATAACTATAAACAAAAGAATGACAGGCAGTGACATAAGAAGGCATTTTTTGAACACGAGAGACTTGCCATTTTAAAGATGGCAGAGGCAGATAATTATTTCTTACAATAACAACTATAGTACAGGGAAAACTAGATCTATTGAAAGAAAAAAAGAATGATGCCCTTGTATAAGACATTGGTGAGGCCTCATTTAGAATATTCTGTACAATTCTGGAGTCCGCGCCTTAAAAAAGATATAAAGAAGATGGAGTTGGTCTAGAGCAGACATGGGCAACTCCGATCCTCGAGGGCTGGAATCCAATCAGGTTTTCAGGATGTCTCCAATGAATATGCATGAGATCTATTTGCATGCACTGCTTTCAATGCATATTCATTGGGGACATCCTGAAAACCCGATTGGATTCCGGCCCTCGAGGACCGGAGTTGCCAATGTCTGGTCTAGACCAACTCCATCTTCTCTATATCTTTTTTAAGGCGCGGACTCCAGAATTATACAGAATATTCTAAATGAGGCCTCACCAATGTCTTATACAGGGGCATCATTCTTTTTTTCTTTCAATAGATCTAGTTTTCCCTGTACTATAGTTGTTATTGTATGAAATAATTATCTGCCTCTGCCATCTTTAAAATGGCAAGTCTCTCGTGTTCAAAAAATGCCTTCTTATGTCACTGCTGTCATTCTTTTGTTTATAGTTATTGTGAAATTCTGTTAGATAACCTTCCTTGCAGAAATCCTTTAGAATGGCTACTAAAATGTTCAGTGATCTTCATCATATAGCATATGGAGACAGACTTTGTCTAACATAATGCTTTGTTTGGATTGAAGATATTTAAAACCCCTGATGGAAGCTATCACCAAAACATGACCGAGTTAGGCCTTTCTTTAATAAACTGTGTGTGTATTTCATTGGTTGTTCCTCCTTCTTTAGACCATCTGTGCTAGTTTTGACACACCTGTTGGTTCTGCAGAGGTCATACTCCTGTTTTTCTTTGACAGAAGAAGATTCACCAATTGTACTTTCTCATGGTTAAGTTTTATTGAAATTTTTCAAATTAAACAAGCACATTATCTCCTCATTCTATGTACTGTACCTGTCAGGTCTCAGGTAAATTATCTCCTCATTCTATAAGTTGCATGAAGTTAAGTGCCTATTGTGTGCGCAAATCATAGAAACATAGAAACTTGATGGCAGTGAAAGCCAAATAGCTCATCCAGTCTGACCATTTACATCATCCACTATCTCCTCTTCTCCCTAAGATATCCTATGTGTCTGTCCACGCTTTCTTAAATTCAGACACAGTCTTTGACTCCACTACCTCTTACCAGGAGACTACTCCAAGCATCTACCACCCTTTCTGTAAAAAAGTATTTCCTTAGATTACTCCTGAGCCTATCACCTCTTAACTTCATCCTATACCTTCTCATTCCAGAGCTTCCTTTCAAATGAAAGAGACTCAACTCATGCGCATTTACATCACATAGGTGTTTAAACATCTCTGTCATATCTCCCCTCTCCCACCTTTCCTCCAAAGTGTACATAATGAGATCTTTAAGTCTGTTCCATTACCAACAGTGTGCATCAGTGTTTTCACGGTCGGTTCCTGAGGCAGGCCGTAGAGGCCAAAACATGTGGGTGTCCAGCCACCGCATTAGACTGTGATTTGACTAATAAAGTTGCACACCAACTGTTTTGGACCTGTTTTGCTGCATTTTGGCACTTGACTGGTTAAGTTCTAACTCCACCCCCAAAATGCCCACAAAATGGCTGCTGTTGGCATTTTTAGCAGAATTATCTGGTTAAATGCTGTTTAATATGCCCAGTTAGCCCCAGATAAGCAACTTAAATGGCCATGAGTTTCCCCTTACTATTTAAATCATTTTTGAATATCAATCCCTAAATAACTTAATTACGTAACCTGCCTAAGTCTCATCCGGTCTAAGAAAGGGTTATATGTGCAGATATGCATACTTTATAAGAACATAAGAATTGCCGCTGCTGGGTCAGACCAGTGGTCCATCATGCCCAGCAGTCTGCTCATGCGGTGGCCCCCAGGTCAAAGACCAGTGCTTTAAATGAGTCCAGCCTCACCTGCATACGTTCCAGTTTAGCAGGAACTTGTTCAACTTTGTCTTTAATTCCTTGAGGGTGTTTTCTCCTATAACAGACTTTGGAAGAACATTCCAGTTTTCTACCACTGTCTGGGTAAAGAAGAACTTCCTTACGTTTGTACGGAATCTATCCACTTTCAACTTTAGAGAGTGCCCTCTCGTTCTCCCTACCTTGGAGAGGGTGAACAATCTGTCTTTATCTACTAAGTCTATTCCCTTCAGTATTTTGAATGTTTCGATCATTCCCCTCTCAGTCTCCTCTTTTCAAAGGAGAAGAGGCCCAGTTTCTCCAATCTCTCACTGTACGGCAACTCCTCCAGCCCCTTAACCATTTTAGTCGGTCTTCTCTGGACCCTTTCGAGTAGTACCGTGTACTTCTTCATGTATGGCGACCAGTGCTGGACGCAGTACTTCAGATGAGGGTGCACCATGGCCCGGACAGCGGCATGATAACCTTCTCCGATCTGTTTGTGATCCCCTTCTTTATCATTCCTAGCATTCTGTTCGCCCTTTTCGCCGCCGCCACACATTGCGCAGACGGCTTCATCGACTTGTCGATCAGAACTCCCAAGTGTCTTTCCTGGGAGGTCTATCTAAGTACCGCCCCGGACATCCTATATTCGTGCATGAGATTTTTGCAACCGACATGCATCGTTGAACCTCATTTGCCATGTCGATGCCCATTTCTCGAGCTTGATTATGTCACGTTGCAGATCTTTGCAATCTCCCTGTGTCTTCACTACTCGGAATAACTTCGTATTGTCCGCAAATTTAATCACCTCACTCATCGTACCAATGTCCAGATCGTTTTTAAAGATGTTGAAGAGCACAGGTCCAAGCACCAAGCCCTGCGGCACTCCACTGGTGACGCTCTTCCAGTCTGACTATTGTCCATTGTACAATGTCGACCGAGTCGCTTTTGTCTATCTGCTTGTTTACTCCCTCGAAGAAGTGCAGCAAGTTCATCAAACAAGATATGCCTTTGCTGAAACCGTGCTGGCTGGTCCTCATCAGACCGTGTCCATCAAGGTGATCAATGATGCGGTCCTTTATCAGTGCCTCTACTATCTTTCCCGGTACCAGATCTCCCCTTGAACCTTTTTTGAAGATCAACATAACATTCGCCACCTTCCAATCTTCCGGAATCTTTCCCAATTTGATCGACAGATTGGCTATTAGTTGAAGCAGTTCAGCTTTAGTCCCTTTCAGTTCCTCGATGACCCTCAGATGGATGCCATCTGGTCCCGGAGATTTATCACTCTTAAGCCTATCAATCTGCTTGCATACCTCTTTTAGACTGACCGTCAACCCTGTCAGTTTCCCGTCTTTGTTTCCAGCATACAGCCTGATGGGTTCCGGTATGCTGTGTATATCCTCTTCGGTAAATACAGACACAAAAAAATGTGTTCAGTTTGTCGGCGATTGCTTTGTCCTCCTATAGCACTCCCTTTATTCCATTGTCATCCAACGGTCCCACTGCTTCCTTCGCGGGTCATTTCCCCTTGATATATCAAAAGAACGACTTGAACATTTTTTTCTCCTTGGCTATTTTTTCCTCGTAGTCTCTTTTGGCCCCTTTTACTGCCTTATGGCACCTGCGTTGATGTTGATTGTGCTTATTCCAGTTTTCATCCATTCTTGACCTTTTCCATTCCTTAAATTAAGTTTTCTTGTCTCTGATTGCTTCCTTCACCTCTACAGTGAGCCATGCCGGTTCCTTGTTCTTTTTCCTCTTGGATCCCTTGTTGATACGCGGTATATATAGATTTTGCGCCTCGGTGACTGTGTCCTTAAAAAGGGACCAAGCTTGCTCTAGCGTTTTTACAGTGCTTATCCTCTTCTTAATCTTCTTCCCCACCATGAGTCTCATTCCTTCGTGAGCATCTGCAGTGTATGTCTTTACAAAACAGGCTTGAAATAGATGCCTTCTTGACCTTTAAACCCAGGAAACCGGTTATAAAATTATACATTGCTGCATACATCTGGTATGTGCTATAGAAATGATAATAATATTACAAAATAGTTGGACCTGCTGCCAGCTACAGGGTGCACAGCTGCCAAACTCAGATGGAAGCCTTGGCCCTTGCAAGAGAGCCACTGCTGCAAGGGCTATGTTTTCGCAGGTGGAGGTGATGAGGCTCAGATGGGGAGAAATTTTCTAGCGACCACAAATGAAGACCTGTGGTGGCCCAGCTTTGAATGCATGTCATAAATGCAGCGAGTAAGGCTGAAACAGGTTCTGATTGTGGCACGGAGCCCAGGAATTGATGGAAATTTGGCCGGTACCAAAATGAGAAAAGGAAAGCAGCTGTTCATGTAACAGAAAATAAATGTGAACAACTTACACATTGTACTACAGAACCCTCTTTTATTGCACTCTATAAATCTGATTGGCTTTGTTCTGTCCCTAAATTTTCCTTCCACTTTCTGACTGATCAATACAGTATGACGTTCAGTGTAAGATATGGAGACCCTGAGATCTTAAAGTTACAGAGATTAAATCAGGGTGACAGATTTCTTGCTAAATCCGTGAATTAAAGTTTGGTCTTTTCTTCTCATATTTCCTTAGGAAACAAAGGATATTAAACTATAATTTTTAGCTGTGACTTTATTTGTGTTGACAGCACCCTACTTAGGACTGTAGAGTCAGGCAGGATATAAGTTAAATAAATGAAATTACAATGGAGAAAAAAACAGTGTTGCTTTGTGGGAGTTTGTGTTTGATTCCTCCTGAACGCAAAACAAAACAAAAGAACAATCCAATGAGTCCGCAGTGAAAAATCAAACAACACAAAACAAGGGGGGAAAAAAACTGCAGATATGACGTGCAAGGTACAAATTGAATGGAAAAAATGCAATCCAAAGGAAAAAGGGTGGTTCTCTTTTATAAAGAAACAGGACACGGCACGGTCCGTGTTTCGGAAAGCACTCCTTCCTCAGGGGTCCTAGGAGGAGATTGCTGGGCTTGAACCTGCAATCTCAGGGTGCTGAGGCTGCAACCCTAACCACTGGGCCATTCCACCACTCTCTATCATATCTTCCCTTCCCTATCTCTCCTCCAGATTATACATTTAGGTTTTTATGTCTCTCCTCGTATGCTTTATGACAAAGGCTATCAGTTGCTTTTGTAGCTATACACAGTACTTCAGTTGAGGTCTCTCTAGAGATGTGTAGAGATGCACTTTCATCTCTTTTTTCTTGCCGTACATTTCTCTCCTAATGCATCCAAGCATTCTGACTTTTATTTCTCTATCAACTTGTTTGATCACCTTAAGATCATCATCTGCAGTTAGTCAACCCAAAGTCCTGTTCCACTTTTGTTATGCAGAAGAATTTCACCCCATACTGTACCACTTCCTTGGAGTTTTTACATTCTAAATGCATAACCTTACATTTTTCTAGCTGCCACACTGTACTCGTAAACCTCAAGCTTCACTTTATTCTTTAGGGCAGAGTACGGTACTGGGGTTTAAGAAAGGATTGGACAAATTCCTGCTGGAAAAGGGAATAGAGGGGTATAGATAGAAATTTACTGCACAGGTCCTGGACCTGTTGGGCCGCCACGTGAGCGGACTGCTGGGTGCGATGGACCTCAGGTCTGACCCAGCGGAGGCATTTCTTATGTTCTTCATAATTTCCACACTTTTTGCAGCTTTTGGATGTCTATAATGGACAACTAGTTTACAATGTCACTTACAAAAATATTGAAATCAAAAACTTATCATTTTCAGTACTACTGAGTGGAAGTGCAAAATTACCACTTCCATTTGTAGGTGCTGACACCTCCAACATGGAAGCTGTCAGGTCTGTGACATCCATTTTTTTCAACATACTTCTGCCAGAAAATACAGGTACATTACTGCAAATATTTAGAAATGGGTCTGGGCCAGCAGATCCTTTTCTGAAATGCCGCTGGAAATGGGCATGTTCGGAAATGACTATCTCAATTCCAATCTCTGTGTTTTATGTAAAATAGGGCTTCATGTGTGCTAAAAACTTAACAAATGTGATTGCACGATCAATTGCAATAAATTCCATTGAAAGTTAATGCAACCTCTGTCTGTTTGTATAGGATTCCCGTATATGAACATGTCAGAAGTTCTCCATCACTAGTCTGTAATGGTAAATAAATTTGTGGGCTGAAAATTAAATTTTAGCAGACGGAATATGAAACGCAGGATCTAACCTTAGATTCTTGAAACCAAACTGAAACAATAATGAGATATTTGAAAATAGTTTATGCAAAAGTGATAATAGGCCCGCATGCTATTGACCCTTTAGACTATTTTCTGTGTTTTCTCTACAGTATTTTGTGCCTTTCCACTTTTCAATCTGATTCATAGAGTTCCATTTCTCTATTATCTGATATTTTGAAATAATAATAATAACAGCTTATATACCGCAATACCGTGAAGTTCTATGCGGTTTACAAAAGATTAAGCAAAGGAACAAATTGACTGACTTCAAGAGGGGAAGAAGAAAGAGAAGTAATTAGACAGGAAATTCATTGTTGAGGAGAAAAGTGATCAAAAGGACAGTAGGTCGCTATTGAGAGGAAAGAGATAAGTGGATCAGTTGTCAAGATGTTTTAGGAACAGGTGTGTTTTTAGACGTTTCCTAAATTCCTCATAAGTAGAGGGCGAAAGTAATTGTTCTAGGCCTTTACCCCATGATGCTGCTTGGTGTGAGAGAAGGAATTCATGGTGTTTTTTCAATTTGCAACCTCTCACTGGGGGGGAAACGAAGTTGGAATGTGAACTTCTCTTGTGTCTGTTGGTTGAGAAGGAGAAAAGGTCAGTAATGTATTTGGGGGCTGTTAACTGCTTTGGTTTTTGGTTATGAAAGGTGGTATAGGAAATGAAATGAAATATAAAGCGATAAGCATGTTTTCTTTCTTCTTTCCAGCTCCCACTGAGACTCCTGTCCACCCTCATTTAGGTATGTCTTATAAATAACTTACTGCAATTTTGGTAACTGTTAAAAATCAAAATTAATTGGATGGTAGGCACCCCGTCCAGAAAGTAGGGGTGGTTAGAGGTGGATTGTGGGTATGTTTGGTGTGGTAGGCGCCTAAAGTACACTTAGGCCCTCTTTTACAAAGGCACGTTAAGCGTTTTAGCGCGGATTTAGCACGTGCTGAATTAACGCGTGCATTAACCGCTAACACGTCCATAGGATAACATGCACACGTTAGCGTTCAGAACGTGTTTAGCGCGTGGTAATATTTAGCGTGCGCTGAAAAGCATAGCTCACCTTTGTAAAAGAGGGGGTTAGGTGCCAGTCGGCGCTTAACTTAGGCACTGGTATTTAGGCTAGGAAACCCTGGCATAAATAGGGAACGCCTACGAGAAGGACGCCTACCAGCACCTAAATCCAGAAGAAGCACCACGAAGCACAGTTCTATAAATGGCATCTAACTTAAGACTGACATGCGATAAGTGCCTCGTTCCTCAGCGCCGACTGAGTTAGGCGCCGTTTATAGGATCAGGGCCTTAAAAAATGCCAGAGAAATTAGAAAAATGAAATAAAACTAGCGGAGAAAATGAAACATTAAACTTGCATAGTGTATTATCTGTCTTTATTTTTTTTACATAGGCATTGTAAATAAAATGCTGTTGAATTTCGAATTGATATAGTGCTACAGTGATTTCAGGCTGTGTGTCTGATTGATTTGTGGAATATGGAGTGGTACCATGGTACAGAACCAAAGTGGAATTGTTCCAATCAGAATGGTGCACCAAAAAAGTGTCTTTCAACTCATCTGATAAATCCAAATGCCTTTATTCATCCAAAGTTCCGTGAATTCATACAATGGCTCAATGACTCGGCATGTACATGTTTCGGCCTACCCGGCCTGCATCAGGAGTCTTTGCGGGCACCTTTCCAAAAACGCAGTTTCCTTTTCCAGCGGAGCCTCGCGCAGCTGCCGTTTGCAGCAGTGGCGCGCGTGCGACTTCCGGGCCCGAAGCTTCTCCTATGACGCAATCTTAAAGGTGTTGACTGGATGCTAGTTCTAATCTGAGCACGAGCATTGAATATCTAGGGTTTGCTTGGCTGCAGGAAGTACACTTCCCCCTCCGTATTCACAAATTCCGTATCTACAGATTCGCTTATTCGTTGTTTTAAACCTAAAAACACTTTTTCTTTTTTTGGGCTATTTTAAGTAAGTCCCCCCCTTAAGCGTTACCTGGTGGTCTAGCGAGTTTTCGGGGCATGAGCGATCTTCCCACACTCCTGCCATGTGCAGATCACTCACAGGAAATGGCTCGAGAGACTATGGGAGCTCAAGGCATCCATTTCCTGTGAGCTACCTGCACGGGGCAGGAGCGTGGGAAGATTGCTCCTGCCTGAAAACCCGCTAGACCTCCAGGTAAGGCTTAAGGGGGGTGCTTTCAGGCCTTAAAATAGACAGGGGAAGTGGGGGTTAGGGGTAGAACCGGCCCGAATATTATTTGTGGTTTTTTAATATTCGTTGCCCGGCTCTGCTCCTAACTCCCGCAAATACGGAGGGGGAAGTATAATCTATGTGCCAGTCAGACTGTTGCTCGGATGACAAAGTGGTTAAAGTTAGAGCATTCTTTTTGTTGTCTTTAATGTTAACTGCTTTGTTCTCTGGGTATCAGTCTGAATATGACCAATGACTGGATAAACTCCAGCCCATGGAATGCTCAAACACTAAGCAGATAGGACTAAATTCAGTAAATGGCACACATAATCGGGCACTGAAAAAAAAATCCACACGGAGCGCAAGATACACACTCAAATCCAAATTCTTGCCAATTAACACCAATACTTGATTGCACCCCATTACTGGCGTCACTTGGCTCATTAGCTAATTTAATTGTGCATGCAGTGGCATAGTAAGGAGGGGGGTGGGGTGGCGGTATGCCCCGAGTGCCGCCTTGGTGGGTGCGCTGGCACCCCTCTTCCTCTCCACCCCCTGCTCTTTCCCACTCCTTACCCCGCTGTGCATGTGCCTTCACTTGCCCCCTCCCCCCCCCCCGGTACCTCTAGCTTTTCGCCGGCACACATTAATCACAGCTCTATGGCTGATGTAAGAAGACTCTTGCCTAAGCACATACAGGCAAATTCTATAAGAAGCGCCCAAAAGTTAGGCGCCTAATTAGGCGCTGTTCAGCGCGATTCAAGTAAAATTGGGTGCTGTTTAGTGAATTGCGCTGAGCGGCACCTATTTTGGAGGCGCCCAATAAACAGGACAGCTCTAGGCATAACTAAAAGTTAGGCGCCCATGCAAGAGCTTAAGCACGCTTAAGAGCAGCGATTCTGTAAGAAGGCGCCTCACACGTAGGTACGCCCACGCCTAACATGCATAGCGCCTATTTTTTCGAAGGCCGCCTAAATTTTTAGAGGCGCCTTGTTACAGAATCGCGCTTTCTTGGTAGGCGCCTAGGTTTGGGCCATAATGTACACACATACCTAGTTATACTAAGAGGGCCAGATTCTGTATAGGATATCTAAAAAAATTTGCATTGAAAAGGACAGTTCGTAGCATGATTCTATAAAACGCCTCTGAAGTTACGTACACAGGTTGCACGCACAACTTTGGTCACACTACACTTCCCCCTCCCCATTCGCGGTTTCTGCACTCGCGATTTCATATAATCGCAATTTTTTTTCTGGGGAGGGGGAAAATTAAAAACCCCATATTTTTTACCTCCCTGCCGCCTTCCCGGCATTACCTGGTGGTCTAGCGGGCTTTCGGGGCAGGAGCGATCTTCCTACACTTCTGCCCCATGGAGATCGCCATGAGGAAATGGCTGTGGGGAGTTCCCGTCGTCTCGAGAGACCACGGGAACTCACAGCAGCCATTTCCTCATGGCGATCTGCACGGGGCAGGAGCGTAGGAAGATCACTCCTGCCCCAAAAGCCCTCTAGACCACCAGGTAAGGCCGGGAAGGCGGCAGGGAGGTGGGGATGGGTCAGAGCCGGATAATCGTGGTTTTTCACCATTCGCGGTCCGGCTCTGCCTGTATCCCCCGCGAATAATGAGGGAGAAGTGTATACAGAATCCAGGCCAGATTCTAAAAAGGAAAGAAGGCACCTATTTTCCTTTATAGAATATATGCCACAAGAGTTCTCTGGGCTCCTCATTAACATATAACTGCATAGGTGTAATTTAACCATACCATTATTTGTTGACTCTTCATCAGAGTTGCTTCTATTTGCTGAACTGCTATTTTGTTATGCTTTTACCGATCAGTACTTGATCAATAAAGATATTAAAAAAAAAAATGCTGGGTGAAATTTATAATTCTTTTTGTTAAGGAAAAGTATCGTCTAGTGGTCTAGATCCGTGGCTCTTAGATTCAAACAATTTTTATTGATGCAAACAACATCAAATACAACATAAGGGCACCCCAAGGTGCATAATACAACAACAATGCATCAAATAAAATAAAATAAGAAGTATATATACCCCCCACCTCCCCTCCCCTAGTCCCCCCCTCCCAATGGTACTCTCTATAAATGGTGCTCTTAAATATGTCCTGGGGACCTCCAGCCGATCCAGTTTTCAAGATATTCCTAATGAATATGCATGAGCGAGATTTGCTATATCAAGTAGGTGGTAGGAATGCAAATTTCTCTCATGCTGGCTGGGGGTGCCCCAGGTCAGGTTTATGAGCCAGTGGCCTAGATCATCAGAAAATAAACAATATTCAAACAAAGTATTTTCTTTCTTTTCCAAGCGGAAATTCACAGTGACAGCATTATTCTAAGAGATGATTTTGACACCTACCAACAACAGGAACTAAATCCAAATATTTGGTAAGTTAGAAGATTGTGTTTCACAGTTTTACTATTCACAGTTCGACAGTAATGTCATGCATAATTCTGTTTTTCTATTTAGCTAGATCTTCAGAAGTGCTTTGTACAGGCACTTCTGAAGATCCAGCTAAATAGAAAAACAGAATTATGCATGACATTACTGTCGAATTGTGAATGGGTTGATGTAATGACAGTATGCTGTTTACTTTAACATTGGCTAGTAAAGTGTCTGCTTCACAGTTTTACTATGCATTTCTTTTAAATACAAGACACTCTTTGGAGTGATGCTTTCTCTGATTGTAATTCAGAGAAGGCTTATTGGACACTCTTCTACACTTCTTCCTCCGTATTCGTGGTTTCAGCATTCGCGGTTTCGATTATTCACGGTTTTTAGCTTGCTGGCTCCTCCCCCCCAAATTACATCAGCTTGCATAGAGAAATCGCTGATTCCAAGCTTTTACAGAGAAAATCGCCGATTCCCAGCACTTTCTTCACCATGTTTTGCCTCTCATTCAGGAACAAACCAGGTCTCCCACCATGTTATTCACGGTTTCACTACATTCACGATGGCTTTTAATAGAAAACAGTGAATAACATATGAAAAAGTTGCGATTCTGTTAATCCCCTATCACAGCGAATACGGAGGGAGAAGTTTAGCCAGTTTTCCTGGATGTATAACCCCCCCAGCCCTGTTACTGAGGTACATTTTCCTTGTTATCCTTATTCCTCTGCTTGGCTAGCAGAGGAAACAATGCACTGTCATTTTCCAGGGATCTTTTCCTGCTCTACTTCAGTGTTGCTCAACCCTCTCTTAGAGGCACATCCAACCAGTCAGTTTTTTGGTCTACCACAATGAATATGTGTAAGATACATTTGCATACAGTATATTGGAGATGCACATTTGTTATAGCAATTTTGAAAACATGACTGGCTGGATGTGCCTCTAGGAGAGGGTTGCAAAGCATTGCTCTATGTTAATTATTTACATTTAGCTCATACCTTTTTCATTGGTAACTCAAGGCTAGTTACATTCAGATACAACAGGTATTTCCCTGGTCACAAAGGGCTTACAATCCTAAATTTGTACCTAGGGCAGGGGTGGTCTACCACAGTCCCTGAGGGCCACAACCCAGACAGGATTTCAAGATTTCCACAATGGTTTCTTTTCAAAAATTTCTGCAATGATGGGAATAGCCATGCAGATGATAACATGTAATTGGAAGAACTATGATCGCCTTAACGTCCCTTTTTGGTGGGCGAACTTATGCTCCAGCTACAAATATGAAAATAAGAATGCTGAGATATTGGGGCATAGTAATGTATTTAACTTGGTGTGGGACCCTTTGGCATCTTTTATTGATCTATATAGTTGTCATTTCTCTTTAATTTTTGTCTGATTTCCTTACACATCCAGGGTGGGAATGTATTACTACTTTCAATAAGAGTGGGTTATTGGAAGGATAATTGCATTATATTATTGATTAAATGAAGGGGGTGGGGGAAAAAGATTACTTTCGAATATTTGTAAGTTCAAAGTGCTTTTCTTGATTTGTTATACATTCAGATTCATATGTATTGCACTGTTACTACTTGAAAATCAATAAAGATTTATAAAAAAATAAAAATTTCTGCAATGAATATGCACGAGATTAATTTGCATTTACTGCTTCCATTGTATGCCGAAAGATCTCATGCATATTCCCTATGGAAATCTTGTGAACCCAAACTGGGTTGTGGCCCTTGAGGACTGTGGTTGCCCACCTCTGACCCAGGACCACAGAAGGTGAAACGAGTTGCTCAAGAATCTTAACATCGGCTTCTCCACATCTGTTTGCTGCTCTAACCACCAGGCTATTCCTCCACTCCCGGGCTATACATCAGCTAACAGGATCTGCTCCCTACTCCTTTGCCAAAGGAGACAGATTTCACCTCCTGCTGAGTTATGATTACAGCCCCAAAGTCATTTCCAAGTGCTTCCAAAGACAACGTGCCCCCTCCGTTTCCTCAGTGACATCTAGCAGCTCCCAATTATTTTAGGTTTAACCTTGAAGTCAGCTCAGCAGGAATTTAATTTCTGTTCAGCTGCCATACGAATGTTGTGCAAAGTTATTGAAAATGTGGAAAAGTTAGAATTTGCAGCACGCATGGATGAGCAGAGAGGTGCTACTTATTCATCTGTTAGAGCAACTGTTCGTGCTGCTGTCCAGGAATACAACCAGAGAAACGTGACGGGTGTCAATATGTTTGCTGATATCGAGAATCAGGAGCAAACAGGAGGGTGCAGAAGCTGTTTCCATGTGCTTAAAATGAGCTACAGCGTGAATAAGAATGATAGCGCGAAGAACCCTCAAGGAAATTTCCGTAGCATTGGTGCCAGCATCTCGGAAAGCTTTCAAAGAGGAAATAAAGTGAAAGCTAGCCAGGCTGCATATATGAAATGTTAAGAGAGTTGAACAGAAAAGAGAAGATGATGGCCTTCCTCAATGTAAGCGACCACAAAGGACCGGAGTTGGAAGATCTATTGCCTTGCTGTTGGAAGGCGGTAGCATCCTCAGAATTACTGAGCTTTTTTTTTTTTTGTAAATCTTTATTAATTTTCAGAACTGATACAAAGTGCAAACAATATATATTCAGATAAAACATAAAACAGCACTTGTAGTCGAACAAATATTAAGACAAAGTACCCTTTTCCCTCCCCCCCTCCCTCTCTGGATGTGTGTAAAAATCATCTAGGAATTAGGGGTTTAATCAATTAGTCAATCTTTTGTTTAACAAATGCCTCTAATGGACCCCATATTTCTTTAAACCTTTTATTATTTGAATTACTGAGCATTAACCTCACTAAAATGATAAATTTCTACAAGAATGGAGACATCTCGGCTAAGGATTTTCCTCATTGTGGGCAATCATCTTAAAGTAAATTAAATCCTGAAGATGGATGAATACATTATATAGCTATAGATCATATTCATCAATTATGAAATGCTCTAAATCATAAATAAATTATACTTCAAAATTAACACAGAAAGTTCTTTGGTATAAAACCTCCATTTACCTACAGTATTAGGATAACTTTATAACAGGACACCTAGGCAGGAAAACTACATAGGGCTCCTTTTACTAAGCTGAGATAGCGGTCTTAGCACGCACGTGCTAAATGCTAATGCCAGCATTGAGCTGGCGTTAGTTCGAGCCACTTAGCACGGGTTTAGTGCGAGCTAAAATTATGCGCGCGCTAAAAATGCTATTGCAGCTTAGTAAAAGGAGCCTATAGGGGGCAGTTCTGTAACAAGGCATCCAGGCGTACAGTGATGTGAATATTTTTTGTCCTTCACCTGGTTTCCCCTCTTATTGCTTATACAGTAAGTCACATCAAATATGTTCCGATCATTAAATAAAATGTAATATTTAACAGAGTACCTCAGTAAACATATAACATGGTGGTTAAATAATATAATTACAACAAAGAAAAATGGGGAGACCCAATGATCCACAGTGAAAACAATCCACTGATGAAAACAAAAACAAAAAACTAAGGATACAGATGTTCTGGAGATAATGTATTATACACTGACATATAAAAACATGAAAATTCAATTTAAAAAGTACAATGATAAAAAATACAGTGATAAAAATCCAACCGGACCCTCCATAGCGTTTTTGTTTTTTTTTTGCTACTTCAGCTTGTCTGCGGTATTCTTTGCTCACATGTTTAAAGACAATAGACTGTTTTCAGTCCAATTCTTTATATGTGAGTTTGCAAACCATTGGACCCCTGAAGGAAGGCGTGTTCACCGAAACACGGACCATGTAGGGTCTGGCTGGATTTTTATCACTGTATTTTTTATCACTGTACTTTTTTCATTGAATTTTCATGTTTTTATATGTCAGCGTACAATAAATTATCTCCAGAACATCTGTATCCACAGTTTTTTGTTTTTGTTTTCATTGTTAAATAATTACACCATTTATTTAAGGTACAAATGGGCCCATTTACTAAAGCTTACATAGTACATGCTAACAGAAATAGCATGCACTGCGTAACCTTTAATTAAGGTTTTAGCACTATCAGTGTGTGAGAGGTGGGTTTCTTAAAAACATAATAACATCAGGGTTTAAGGAACATAAGTAATTAGTCACTTTTTTACGCATGATGCAGTGATTTAGAGCATTGACATTAAAGGTTAGTATATGCAAGTCAGTTTTATAATGTTTATTTTTGTTAAACTTCAATAAACAGATTGAACTAAAAAAAAGAAAAAAGAAAAGAAATAGCATGCACTAACTAAATGCTGTGTCCTATTTTATATCTATAAGCCACCTGGCAATTAGGCCCAGATTATCAAACTGGCGCTGATTTTTAGGCCCAAATTCAGCTAAAAAAAAGCCATTTCAATGGTGTTTTTTTAAACTGAGTTTCAAGGCGTTTACTGGCACCTAAAACTTCAGCGCCAGAATTGCGCCTCAATGGGTGCTTTAGGCTGCCTAATGCCACTGTGGGTGTGGTTAACCCTGAAAGTGGCATTAGGCAGCCTATAACACCTACGGAAGCACAATTCACATCATAGTTAGGTGCCTTTGGCCTACATTTCCAGTGCTTATCTTTGCTGGAGGCGCAATTCTGTACCTGGCACTGTCGCATTATTGACATATGATCGGCGGCCGCTTTTAATGCGACCACCGACAATGGTGCCAGTTACAGAATCTGGGCCTTAGCGCTTTAGCAATGGCGTAGTAAGGGGAGGGACGAGGGGTGCAGTCCACCCTGGGCGTCATCTTGCTTGGGGTGCTGGCACCTCTCCGCCCCCCCCTTCCCACTCCTCCCCCTGCCGCAGGCATGCCCCTTCCCTTCCCCCATACCTTTTTAACTTCGGCATGAGAAGTCACCAACTTGTTGCCCGTGTCGGCTTCGGCGCTCTCTCTGACATCATTTCTGGGACCCCCACGTATCTTTTTGAATCCCCGGTGATCCAGCGATGTACCGGGCAGGGACGAGCTTTCCACACTCCTGCCCTCGCTGAGCCCTTCCATGAATGACCGCATCAAGTTCTCATGGCCCAGTGCTGAGCCGCTCGCTGAATGACTGCCGCAAGTTCTCATGAGTCCCATGACTTTTTATTTTATTTTATTTTTTTCTGATTGCATGAGAGTTCTGGTTGATTGAGTTCCAGTTAACAGAGAGTCTACTGTATATAAGTGGAAAATAGTAGCAGTAGTCTGTCACACAGATGGACGAGTGAATGCATCAGATGGAAGTAGAGGTGACAATCAGAGTGACAACCAAAAGTTGATGTGATCCAACTTTGAGGCCATCAAATATTTTTTTTGTGTGTAAATAAGAGTCCTGGCCTACTTATAGCTTGTTATAATTTCACGTAGTGCTCTTCAGGATTTCAACTGAAGTTTTTTTTTTCTTTTTCTCCTTTTGCAGGTTTGAATGCAATAACTGTGAGGTTGGCGGCCAGTGCGGTGTAATTATGCACGGTAGTGCCGTCACTTTCTGTGAACCATATGGCCCTAGAGAACTGGTAAACTGATATTTGACAATGTACAAGGGGAATGGGATATTGGGCATTGAGAATTAGCATGCTATTTACACTTAACAGATATATGGCAAAAATCATAGATTATAATATTATAAAAGGTTTAAAAGCACACCTCCTTATGCTGCTCTGTATTTCAAAAGTATTGATCTTATGTGAGATAAATACTGTACAGCAAAATGACTATGGGCTCCTTTTACTAAGCTGCGCTAGAGGTTTTAGCGTGCGCTAGAGGTTTTAGCGCACGCTACACGCTAGCGCCTCCATAGAGCTGCCGTTAGTATTTTCCGCATAGCGCAGGGGTTAGCACGCGCTAATCTTCAGCGCGCGCTAAAAACGCTAGTGCACCTTAGTAAAAGGAGCCCTATGGGGCCCCTTTACTAAAATGTGTTAAAATGGGCTAAATGCATTTTAATATGGGACTTTCTGCTGTGCTAAGCACAATTTTAATGCTGTCCTAAAACGGGGCTTTTTGCTTTTTGCAGATCCCGTGCCAATTTTTCCATGAGCACATGAGACCTGCGAAAAAATTAATGTGGGAACACTTAACGCCTCCTTTTTAGGCGTGAATTTTTGCACCACATTTCCATTGGTGCAAATGGATACGCCTAAAGTTAGGTGTAAACGCTATTCTTTAAACCACACCTAACTTTAGGCGCCCTTTAGGGTTTGTTTTTTTACATTACATTACATTAGGGATTTCTATTCCGCCTGTGCCTTGCGGTTCTAGGCGGATTACAATATAGAAGATGTCTGGGCAATTCCAGTAGAATTACATTACAGGATAAGAGTAGATTACAGGAACGGTAAAGAATTATGATACAACAATTTAACAGAATGGTACATAACACAGAGGATAATACATGTCACAGAAGATAATACATATCACAGGAGATAATATATATCGATTGAATCAAGTTAAATCAGGTGTAGTGTAGAAGAGTTACAGTACATTCTAATTCACAGACAAGGAGATACTATAGGTGGGTATTTCTGAAGGTGTTGATTGGTAACTCGTTGGGAGGAGGTTAGAGTGATGGGAGATATTTTTTGAACAATAGTGTTTTTATTTCTTTACGGAAATCTTTTATGTCTGTTGTTTTGATCAGTAATTCTAGGATGTCAGAGTCGATTTTAGCTGCCTGTGTCCCTAGAAGGTTGTCGTAAAGTTTCTTACGACGAGTTCCGTTGAGAGGTGGGAAGGTGAAGATGTTCTGCGTTCTCCTTCTTCTGGGTGAGAGGTAGTAGTGAAAGCGGTTGTTTAGGTAACTAGGTGCCGTGCCGTGGGTTACTTTGAAAATGAGACAGTAGAGTTTGAATTGTATTCTTGCTCTTATTGGTAGCCAGTGAGATTCTAAGTATGCATTAGTAATGTGGTCATGTTTGCTGAGTGAGTATATGAGTCTGAGGGCTGTGTTCTGGATGGTCTGCAGTTTTTTTATTGTGTTGATAGGGCAAGGTAAGTAAAGGCTGTTGCAGTAGTCTACAATGCTCAGCACAAGAGATTGGACAATGATCCGGAATTGGTCTTTATTAAAAAATTTTCTGATTTTTCTTAGATTTCGCATTGTGAAGAATGCTTTTTGGGTGATTTTATGAATTTGTGTTTGCATTGTGCAGCATCTGTCTAGATGTATACCCAGGATTTTGAGGGAGCTTTGTATTGGGTACTTGATTGAGTTTACTTCCAGTTCTGTTAGGGATGGTTTTTTGTCCTTCTCTAGCATTAGGAATTTAGTTTTGTCTGGGTTCAGCTTCAACTTATGCTTTGTCATCCATTTTTCTACTGTTTCTAGTGTTGTTTTCAGGCGTCCTGTGGAGGTTGGATTGTGGATGTCGAAAGGAAGGAGGATGGTTATGTCGTCCGCATAGCTGAAGGAAGTAATATTTAGGGTGTCCAGGGTGGTGCCTAGGGAAGCTATGAATAGGTTGAAGAGTGTGGGAGAGAGGGGAGAGCCTTGTGGCACTCCGCATGGATTGGTCCATGGTTCTGATAGAATGTCTTTTGATTTGACTCTATATGTTCTAGTTTTAAGGAAGCCTTGGAACCAGTTGTGAACTTTTCCTGAAATTCCAATTGCGTCTAGTATCTGGAGAAGTATGGAATGGTCCACCAGATCGAATGCAGCCGAGAGATCAAATTGGATGATTAGCAGTCTGTGTCCTTGGCTGAGGTGTCTTCTAGCTATGTCTAGTAAAGATACCAGAAGAGTTTCTGTACTGTGGTTGGTTCTGAATCCGGATTGGGATGGATGTAGGATGTTGTGGGCATCTAGGTACATGGACAGTTGTTGTGCTACTAGCCCTTCTATTATTTTGACGTATGTTGGAATTGAAGCGATTGGTGTAATATATATAGAATTCAATCCATTGCACCTATAAATCAGCCCTGAACCCCCCCCCCAATGAAGTTAGGTACAGTTTATAGAACAGCACTTAAACCCAGGTTTAAGAAACATGATGCAAAATCTCACACCTAAAGTTAGGCATGGATACCCCTTATTCTATAATTAAGCACGTAACCCTCCCATTTCCATGACCCCTTTTTTGTGCCATGTGTAACATTTAGATCATATAAATCAACAATAACTGGGTTGTTATATCAATATTTCAAGAGACTTAATGGAAATACCTCAGCCCCATCACTCCACCGCAATAATAATTTCTAAAGCGGGAGGTTTACGTGGTACTTCATCACTGGTAAATCGTCTCAAATCACCGTGATTGTATTCATTTAAATATTATATTATTTAATTTTTTATTTTAATTTTTTACTTTTCAATAAATAGAGAGTTATAAAAGTGTATAAGATTGTATACTTAACATCTACACACAGCTAGACCTGGGAGTCCGACCCGACATGTTTCGCACTATATGTGCTGTCTCAAGGGTCTCCCGAGGTTGCTGCAGTCATCCGACTCGCAAGTATGAAGTCTGTGAGACTTATGTCATAGGGCCATATGTCGGGTCGGACTCCCAGGTCTAGCTGTGTGTAGATGTTAAGTATACAATCTTATACACTTTTATAACTCTCTATTTATTGAAAAGTAAAAAATTAAAATAAAAAATTAAATAATATAATATTTAAATGAATACAATCACGGCGATTTGAGACGATTTACCAGTGATGAAGTACCACGTAAACCTCCCGCTTTAGAAATTATTATTGCGGTGGAGTGGTGGGGCTGAGGTATTTCCATTAAGTCTCTTGAAATATTGATATAACAACCCAGTTATTGTTGATTTATATGATCTAGCTGAGCGGGTTGGTTACAAAACTATATAAATTACTGGTTCCAGATTAAAGCTTATGTGTAACATTTAGGCACAGATTCCATGCCTAAATGTATGCACGCAAGTATAAAATAAAACCAATTAATGCTAATTGCTTGCTAAGATGCCAATTATCAATGCTAATTGGCTTGTTAGTCTGTTGTGTGCGCAAACTGGGTACGCACCTAACTTTGCATGTGCAACTCAAAGCACCATTTACAGAATTCAGGCATTAATGCACATTGACAACAGCTGTGTTAACTGCAAGTATGTTTCCAGCCTTTTCCCTGCTCTTAACATGACATTCCTCATTAGAAATTTAACACGGCAGTTAACACACGATAATAACATGGCAGGCTAACTACTTTTTAGCTCTGCCTTAACAGTTTATCTATGTGGAAACTAATATTAAACCCTAATGCAGTTTTTTACTAAATAGGGGCCTATTTTTTTAACTGTTCTTTTGTGATCCTCTTGAAATTCTGGGAACTATCATGTTCAAAACAGTATCACCGATTGCCTGAAATAATGTACCTCCCTCTCTTTTACTAAGGTGCACTAACCCAGTGTTTTTCAACCTTTTTACGCCTATGGACCGGCAGAAATAAAATAATATTCTGTGGACCAGCATCGGTCCGTGGACCGGCGGTTGAAGAACACTGGGCTAAGTCATGGGCCAGACCCCGCCCATCTCTATCCAATCTCCACCCCAGACCCCGCCCCCATAATAGTACTAATTTTTTTCCATTCATTTTTCACAGATACACAATATAATCTTATTAACAACACATAATGGTTAACCACAACATTAAACTACACAAAGCACACTGACAGCAGTTGTAAATGCTCAAATTTGACATAATTCAATCACTAAATTCAAAAATAAAATCATTCCCCCCTACCTTTGTTGTCTCCCTCCCTCCATGCTATGCCTTACCTTCTGGCCTGGCCATTTTATGCCGCCCCCGGTGTTATCTTCAGGCCGGCTGCCTCTTCCTTACTGATGCAGTGCACAAAGCTGTGGGCAGCATCTCCTTGCATGTTCCGCGCCTCATCTGGAAGCCTTCCTTCTGAGGTTGCAACGTCAGAGAGAAGGCTTCCTGTTCAGGCGCAGGACACGCGTAGGAGCCACTGCCCGTGGCTTTGTGCACTGAATCAGTGAGGAAGAGGGAGCTGGCTCGAAGATAACGCCGCATCGATCGCACCGTGGGCCGGCGTTTGAAGAACACTGTTTTGGGCCTGATGCACATGCTGGCCCTGTGGACCGGCAGGAAATTTCTGTGGACCGGCACTGGTCCATGGACCGGTGGTTGAAGAACACTGTGCTAACCAATTAGCAAACGCTAATCGAATTAGCGCGCGCTAAACGCTAATGCGTCCATAGACTAACATGCATGCGTTAGCGTTTAGCACGCGCTAAATCAATTAGCATGCACTAATCAGCACACCTTAGTAAAAGAGGGCCACAGGATCTGATTGATTAATACAGAAAGTATGATATCAAACCTACTCGTAGATCACATTGTTCCAGTGCAGGCAAATTAATTCGTAATTCTCTTGCCAGTGTGGTTGTTTCCTTGCATCAAAAGAATTTCAAGGGACCTGCTTAAATGAGTAGCTAAGGGGCAACTGAATTATAAAATTAATAATTGACTCAGGGCGAGTATTATCATATACTGTATGTGGATATGGTGTGTGATATAGCTTGCTGAGTGTTCCTCAGAGATATTGTGTAACTTGCCAAAGGTAGCGTTTTCTTTTAAAACTACTGCATCAAATAATGTCTTCTTGCATTTGATCTGCTAAACCTGCATTTAAAAGAGCGGCAATGTATGTCTGGATGAAATTTATTACATTACATTACATTACATTACATGCTTATATTCCGCCTGTACCTTGCAGTTCTAAGCGGATTACATCAGAAAGATAGCTGGACATTTCCAGGAAGAGAAATACAATTAAAGAAGTTGGTCCTAGTACAACAAAAAAGATAGCTGGACTTTTTCAGTAAAGGAATACAATTGAAGGCGTAAGGTCTAAAGCAATTTTGATGAGATGATTCTAAGAGGGGGTGAGAGGGGAAACGGGAGGGATTAGGACATTTATAACATGCTTACATCTTGTGATATATATGGCAAGCACGGTATATGTTATTTGAGCTATAACATGTGCCTACTGTGGCTAGATTATACAAATAAGCAGCAATTTTAGAAGGGAAAGCACATACGTATTTTCAGTTCTGAAAATTGCCACCGTTTACATATACCCTGACTGTGTTTGCTTAGGCAACTGATCCTAAAATTTCCTCCAAATCTCCTAATGAGGACAATGCTTCAAATACATGATTTACCACAGTGATATCCCACTAGACAGAATCAAAGGAAAAGAGAAATAAATATGTTGTAAAGGACGCCACAATCTATTTTAAAACAAATGTAGAAAAGACAGAGGGGTGAGTGTGTTTGTGTGTGTGTGGGGGGGGGGGGTGGTGGAATGGGATAAAAATTGAGATAGACAAAATATGTTGCGAGCCCAAAAAGAAGCTATTTCAGCAACATTAGCCATAGAAAATATATCTAAAGCAACCATCCACTGTGGTGAAAATAGAACAAATTATCCCCATAAAAGTGTTAAGCTCATATTTATTACAAGAGTAATTTTAGAACAGGGAAAGCATGTCAAAGATGGTTCCATAAATGGTTACTTTCCTTGCACGTGTAAGTGCACAGAATAGTGGCACTTGATGTGCGTACTAATGAATTCACTTTCGCTGAGCTAGGCCGACCTACTCGTCAACAACCATTTTTCACCTTCCCCTCAACCAAAGGTATGCACTCAGAAAAGATTCATCTATTTATTCAATTTTCTATACCGTTCTCCCAGGGGCGCTTAGAACAGTTTACATGCATTTATTCAGGTATTCAAGCAGTTTTCCCTGTCTGTCCCGGCGGGCTCACAATCTATCTAACGTACCTGGGGCATTGGGGGGAATTAAGTGACTTGCCCAGGGTCACAAGGAGCAGCGTGGGTTTGAACCCACAACCTCAGGGTGCGGAGGCTGTAGCTTTAACCACTGCGCCACACTCTCCCCACACTCTCTCATCAACAGACTCCTATCATACCAAGCCACCTCCAGAGACCCAGAATTGAACCAACTGGCAAAAGCGTCAACCACCTACATGCACGTCGGAAAGGTCCTTCAAAACACACCTATTCTCTAAATTATGTGGTCCTTCTTAAAGAGATTTTAGAGATGCAACCCCACCTACCTCTCCACCATCTCCAATTGTTAGCCTTTGTAAATATGTTAACCGCCATTCCCTCTTATATTCTAGCCCTTTGACTTTGGTCAATTTTACCTCTTCTGTAAACCTCTTATGTTGCAGCTCGCTGACTTTGGTCAGTTTTACTTCTTTTGTAAACCGCATAGAATCGAAAGCTTTATGCGATATATAAATAAAAACTTATGGTGTGGTAAAAGCGGATAGTGTAGCTGGTTTTAAGAAAGGTTTGGACAAATTCCTGGAAGAAAAGTCTATAGTCTGTTATTAAGACGTGGGGGAAACCTCTGCTTGCCCTGGATCGATAGCATGGAATGTTGCTACTCTTTGGGTTTTGGCCAGGTACTTGTGACCTGGATTGGCCACCATGAGAATGGGCTACTGGGCTTAATGGACCATTGGTCTGACCCAATAAGGCTATTCTTATGTTCTTATGTTATGTAGGTGCAATAAACAATCTCCCGAAAGAGGTGGTGGAAACAGAGACTGTGTCTGAATTCAAGAGGTCCTGGGATAGGCACATGGGATCTCTCAGAGAGAGAAAGAGATAATGGTTACTGTGGATGGGCAGACTAGATGGGCCATTTGGCCTTTATCTGCCATCATGTTTCTATAAAGTACAGTGTAAGTGATTTAACATGTAATTGCAAGGGAGCATACATGCAGGCAGAGCATGAGAGGGATATGAATATATCTCCAATTTACACACACAAATGATAGAATTATAATTATAGAGTATTATCAGTTATATGCATATCAAGGAACATTTAGGCATGCCCCTTTCCACCAGCTATTGACCTGGTATGATGATCATGCCTAACTTTAGGTGCATCAATGCCAATTTCCATTAGTATTATATAATGGCAATCTAATACATAGATGCCATTATAGAATTGGTGCTTAGTGCATGGCATTGGCACCTCTAACTGGAAGTGCTCAGTAGTTATAAAATTGCCCCCACAGACTTAGTTTGAATTATGTTTATTAAACTCACACAGGGAAATGCATGATACATAGTTATATAATTTCTCCCCCAACACAAGTTCACAACAGCAAACCCAAACTCCCACCCACTGCAAGGGAGCAAACATTAAAACACTCACAAATCAGCTGCTGGCGATGAGTTGCTCCTTCTCACTAGTCAACCTTGATCCACCTGATGTAAAAAAGGTACCCCCAACTTTCTCCCTTTTTCCCCCAGGTGCCTCTGGATCTGAGCTTATCCTCCAGGATTCCCCAACCACATACACACCCACAAGGACACTCCCTAACCATTCCCCCTGCTCCTCACTTCACCCAAAGGTCCTCCCTCACTTCTCTTATCCTCCTTTTCCAGCTCAACAGCAACCTCAACTCACCCATCCAGCCCCAGATAATCAGTTATCTCACTCCAAGCTTTAGGGAAAAGCTGATAGATGTATGGTCCCCAGACTTCCAGAAGGCTTTCTAGCATTTAAAGAAATGCTTTCCTCCCAGGCTGTCCAATGGCATCAGTCTGTGCAGAAGATTCCTCCGTGATCATTGAAAAAGCAACGCCAATAAAAAAGCAACTCGAGACTTTTCCAGTTTAGTAACACACACTTCTTCCCCAATAATCATGCCTTCCTCGGCATGAGTTGTGAGCTTCTACCCAACATTTCAAGTCATGTAATATCATCCAAAAGGATGACTTCTGTCTGGATCCTCCCATTTTGCCTCATTGAGGACAGAATTCATCAAAGGGTGCTAACTGCATAAGCACATGCAAACAATTAGCAAGCGATAAGTGCTAAGAAAGCCATGAGATTATAAATGGACTCCTATTGTAGGCACTCTGCTATAGAATTGCCCTCTTAGAGCCTGATTCTATATATGGCACCTAGAAAATTGGCGCAGACTAATGTGGAGTTATAGAGACTGGAAGCCCTGAATATATATACCCTAGAAGAAAGGAGGAACAGGAGAGATATGATTCAGATGTTCAAATACATGAAGGGTATTAACGTAGAACAAAATATTTTCCAGAGAAAGGAAAATGGTAAACCAGAGGACATAATTTGAGGTTGAGGGGTGGTAGATTCAGGAGCAATGTTTGGAAATTCTACTTTACGGAGAGGGTAGTGGATGCCTGGAATGCGCTCCCGAGAGAGGTGGTGGAGAGGAAAACTGTGACGGAGTTCAAAGAAGCGTGGGATGAACACAGAAGATTTAGAATCAGAAAATAATATTAAATATTGAACTAAGGCCAGTTACTGGGCAGACTTGTACGGTCTGTGTCTGTGTATGGCCGTTTGGTGGAGGTTGGGCAGGGGAGGGCTTCAATGGCTGGGAGGGTGTAGATGGGCTGGAGTAAGTCTTAACAGAGATTTCGGCAGTCGGAACCCAAGCACAGTACAGGGTAAAGCTTTGGATTCTTGCCCAGAAATAGCTAAGAAGAAAAAATTTAAAAATTTAAATTGAATCAGGTTGGGCAGACTGGATGGACCATTCGGGTCTTTATCTGCCGTCATCTACTCTGTTACTACTGTATATGTGATGTATAGAATCATGCTTAGTGCTGCCTAAGTGCTACTATACATCAGAACTTTTAGATGCACTCATTTATGCCAGGTTTTGGGTTTTTTTTAAGCCTAAATGCCTACGCCTAAATTGTGCACACATTGGCACATAAGTCCAAAATATGTGCAAAGCTGCAAAAAATACCCATGATCTACCCAAACCACACCCACTTTTAGATATACATACTGGACATAACGCATAATACTTTATACTATACACCTACCAAGTTGTACGCGTAAGTTTCAATTAATTCTATTTAGCATCAATTAAGAGGTGTTAATTTCCAATTATCAGAGCTGATTAGGCTTATTAATCAATTAAGTTGTGCATATACATCGGCTACACGTACTGATGTACATGCATAACGTTAGATGCCATATATAGAATTTGGGGGTTCAGTGAATGTATCGCTTTAATACTATTCTTCAAAGGTTGCCTGTAATCATGCTCCATTTTTAGAAGAAAATTGTTCACCAGTTTTAAAGAATATGTTTAGAATCTGATTGGTAGAACAATTGTTGGAAGATCGAGATGTCAAAAAGTGCAGGCCAATTAATTCTCCGTAATATAGTCTCATTAATAGCTGCATGACTGCCTCTTCTTTGGTGATAGATGAGTGTGATTTATTGAAGACATATGAACCTCAGAACATTGATAAATTAAAGGCTTTCCTGCTCAAGATACAGCTCACAAAACTGATTTAATTAAATCTAAATTAACACGTCTACCCACAAGTCTACCTTTATCAACGGCTGCACTTTTGCAAAACAAGGCTCTAATAGTGTGACTAATCTTAACAAAAAAAAAACAAACAAACTCTGATTAAATGGATACGGGAAATAAAATATTACTGGAAAAAGTATATAATCCAAGCCTAAAGTTTGCAAGAGTATAAATTTACCCTTTGAAAATAGATTGGTAAATATAATTTTGGAACAGCTGTATTAATTTTCTACAAGCCAGAGCTAACAATCCAAGCCAAAAGTTGTTATCATGCCAAATTAACATTTAAGGCGGTAGAGGATGTCTACAATTAGGAAAATTCAATTTGGAGCTGGAAAATACTTACAAAACAAAATTATGAGGTCACTTTCAATCTCCTCCCCCCCCCCCCCCACACACACACACTCCAAATGCCTATGTGTGCCAGGCAAGCTTAACTGCCAAATGATAACACGTCAAAAGGAAAAGAATACTGCTCTGTCCTTGTTTGTTCTGTTATTATGCTCAGTCAGCCATGGGTACACCAAGACAAAATGGGCAAACAATGCCTCGGTGCCAAACAATTCACAGGCATTCATGAATATAAAAGGAAGGGTAATGAGGTAGATTCTCACACTCCAACAAACCAACACCTGGTTGTGATTCTCTCCAGCTGCCTGACTCACAAGCCTTTGCTGAACATTGGACGTGCTAAAATAATATATTCTCACGCATAAAGCGAAGACCATGCAAGCAAATCATAGCCACACACGGAAACTTTTGGGTTTTTCAGCTGGAGATTTTGCAATAGGCAGTTGGGTCCAGGCTACGTTCTTAGTCAACAGAGGTGCTGTTCGTCAATTATCCCTTTCCTCACATCCCATTCACATCATTTGCAGTTACAAATCCACACTCGCATGCACAAAAATAGTCGTAACCGTCAATACTGGCACATGAGCACATGCCCAAAAAACAGCTTTTGATTTTTACACTTGCAGCAGGAGACATATATACAAGCATTCAAAAACCAATGCAGTGTCATGTTCAGGATGCATATCCTGTCCAGTTTCAGATATCAGTGCCATTAAGAAGGTGAGTCTATATATCTGAAAAAGATACCAATAGGGAGGCAGATAAGATCAATAGGTTCTCAAAGAAATCGTTGGCTGTCTAAAACCCGTGGCACACAACAACAAGCACCACAAAGATTAGAAAGCTTAATAATTTAGTGTGATTAGGAAGTGCCCTCAGTGTGATAAGGCAGCGATAGGAGCAATGCTCCTGCGCTCAAATCATGAGACAAGGACAACCAGTCCCTGCCCCCACACCATCATAGGGCTCTTCCGGTGTGTGTGAGATAAATCAATCAATAAATCAATCAATCAAACAGTGAAAAAGTGCCAAAATAAAGCACCAAAGCACCCACTCGGATAAAGACAGGCAACAATCGCTAAGAGAACCTCCCCCAAAAAGCCAGAATCACACGCAGCCGACTTAGCTGAAATCAAGTGAAGGACGAACTCCCCAAAAAGCAAAGAAGAACGCCAACAGATGGGTCAACCAGACATGGTTTCGGGAAACTCCCTTCCTCAGGAACCAGGATGAAACTCTGTAGACCGATGGGTCGGCTGAGGGAGGGTGTAAGCTTTCTAATCTTTGTGGTGCTTGTTGTTGTGTGCCAGGGGTTTTAGACAGCCAACGATTTCTTTGAGAACCTATTGATCTTATCTGCTTCCCTATTGGTATCTTGTTAAGTTTCTCTGGCAGTTTCTTTGGAGTTTAATTCTTTGTATATATCTGAAAAAGCATACGGTTAATACGCACTGTAATGAGGTTAATTATGTGATTTGGAACAGAGTCCTGTCTAAAACACTGGTATGGTAGGATTCCATGCATTATTTATTTATTCATTTATTAATGTGTTAAGATTTTTCAGCATGCAAAACGATAATATTTATTCACCGATCTTAGATTTCTCTGAGCCCCAAATCTGGATGACTTGAGCCCTATGTTGTTGATGTTTGAGGACAACACTATACATTTTCTAAACACCAGCAAGCAAACTTATTTCCCTTACATATTCTAATTCTGAAAATTGTTTTGACACTGCTGTAATAGTGATATTCTGTGTGTTTTCACCTCCAACGCCTGAAAAGCTGTTGACTTTTTATCTCCTGCTGTTGGAGGCACTAAAATATACTCAATGTTAATGATGTGCTAAGATGAACCAAATCAATTAGAGTGTATAAAAGATAGAACCACGATTGAAAAGACCAGTAGACTCTACATTATCCTCGGTTTTGTGACAGTTTGGGGATGAACAAGAAGTTCAGAGACAAGGGGCTAGATTCACTAACCGAACTTTCCGCGTCCGATTGCTAGCAGGCCAACAAATTCACAAGAGGCCTGCATGCAAATGGGGAAATTGTTGGAACGCCCTCCACCGACCGCACGGATCGCTGGAGAGCAAACCTTGAGCATGTGCAGACCATCTTCCTTGACTGCAGATGGTCTGCGCATGCACCAGACCTCCATGCTTGGCAAAGCGGAAAACTTTTTTTTTTTCCTATTTTTTTCTTTGCAAACCCATGGTTTTAACCCGCTTTAAGCCTGCAGGTTAAAACCACGGACTTGCACTGTGGGGAAGGGCAGGAAAGTCGGGGTGGAAAGAGAGATTTGGGGTAAGAGCAGGAGATGGGGCAGAGAGCAGATCATGGCAGGCAGTAGATTGGGGCTGAGAGCAGAGAAGCAGGGCAGAGAGCAGGGCGGCAAAAGATAGGGTAGTCGGAAAGGACCTGAGCGACTGGTCCTCAGCAGTCACTTATTTTTGGATCGGTCAGCCCAGTTGGTGTCCATATTTTTTTTTTTTTTTTTTGTGAATTGCATCCCTGCCTGCTTTGCACGCTGTTCCCTTCATTTGCATGCACGGATCGGAATCGGATCAGAGGAGAGGTTAGTGAATCGAGTCGGAGGGAAATCGGGGTCGCAAAGGGGTCGCAAACTGATCGGCACACGATCGGTTTGCTTAGTGAATCTAGCCCAACATTTTATATTGCATGTGCCTAAGTCCTCCTGCCACCCCAAAACATCCCCCAGCAGGAGGGATGCCCAGTTCCTCCTGCCAGAAATACCCCCCCGAGACCCCAACACCTCGCCCCTCCCCCTAAGCACACCCGGACTCCATGTAGAATTCCTATGATCATTGAAGCGGCATTGGAGCATTTAGTGCCCTGGGCCGCAGTAGAAATTTCTACCCCTGCTTAGTAAAAGAAGGCCTAAAATTGCCATTTACACGTGTGGTCTGTCTAAACATGTAAATGCGGCTATTTATACTTAATGCTTCTAAAACAGCCTCTTTGCTTTAATTTTATTATTATTGTTTGTAAACCAGCTGAATGCTTGAGTGCAGCTTCCATCCCTCTTCCCTCCAGGCTAGACACACACAGAAACAACCTGTGGTATAGTAAGGGGAGGAACGGGGGTGGGGTGGGGGGGTGGGGTGGGCAGTCCACCCCGGGCACCAGCACTCCTCCTTCTCTCCAGCACCACTCCTCTTTCCATTCCTCCCCTGTCACACAGCTTCAAATCATTCAAAACACAGCTGTCAAGATCATTTGTGGCGCAAAAAAATATGATCACGTCTCACCCCTTTTCTTTAATGTGCATTGGCTTCCGGTGGAACATAGAATCAGTTATAAAATCTTACTTCTAACATTCAATACAAAATCAAACAATCAACCAGATTTCATCAACAGGCTTCTAATTCCTTATGACTCATTAAAATCTCTCCGGTCAATATCTCAGAATCTCCTAATTAGTCCTTCATTGAAATCAATTAATACGTTGCGCTCCAAAAACTTTGCTGTTACCGCCCCTACTCTGTGGAATTCACTACCTAACCACTTACGTAGTGAGTCCGATTTAAAACAATTTAAAACGCAGTTAAAAACGTTCTTGTTCCAAGACGCCTTTGGATAACAACTGTCCTTTTAAGGACAAAACTAAAAGAAAATTGTTACCATCCCATTCCTACTGTTTTTTCCCTTTTATGCTACACCTTTTCTATAATAATTGTAGTTCTTCCCCACTACCCTATTGTTTGAAGTAGGTCCGTACAGTTTATCAGTGTTTTTACTTAGATTTTGATGTTATGTAGTACCCCAAATTTTTACGTGTTTTTATGTAATTTTATATTGTAAACCGCTTAGAAACCTGAATAAGCGGTTTAAAAAATCTTTTAATAAACTTGAACCTTGAAACCCCTACCCTACCCCCGTGCCTCTAGTTGTTCACCGCCGTGACAACTTCAACGGGCTCCTCGTGACTGCGTCAGCTTCCACTGATGTCACTTCCAGGTGCCATGCATAGGAAATGACGTCAGGGGGAGAGCCAACGCGGTCACGAGGAACACGTTGGAGTTGCGACACCCCCCTCCTCCTCTCTGCCCCTGCGGCCTCTTCCCAATCCTCCCCAGCTGCACGTGCGCCACCCCTTCCCTTCCCCCGTACCTCTTGTTGTTCACCGCCACGAGTAACAACTTCAGCATTATTTATTTATTCAATTTTCTGTACCATTCTCCCATTGGAGCTCAGAAGGGTTTACATGAATTTATTCAGGTACTCGAGCATTTTTCCCTCTCTGTCCTGGCGAGCTCGCACTCTATCTAATGTACCTGGGGCAACGGGGGTGGGGGTGGGGATTAAGTGACTTGCCCAGGGTCTCAAGGGACAGCGTGGGTTTGAACCCACAACCTCAGGGTACCGAGGCTGTAGCTTTAACCACTGCGCCACAAACTCGCGACTGTGGCGGCTCCCGCTGCTATCACTTCTGGGTGCTGCGCCTAGGAGGTGATGTCAGAGGGAGAGGCCGCGGTCGTGAGGAGCACGTTGTTGTTGATCGCGAGGGGGGGTGAACAACTAGAAGTAACAGGGGAAGGGGAGCAGTGACAAGGAAGGGGGAGGGGCACCACTGCCCCCGGTGCCTTTCGCCCTCGCTATGCCACTGGAAACAGCACAGATACACACACGCATGTACACGTGACTACATAGGATTGGAAGGAATATCTTGAGCCATGTTCGGCATTCTTTCTCCACTTGCTTAAACATAGGAAGTGATTATGTTTTCATCAAAGCCTGCTGATCCACACATTTCCAGGTGTCCTCCAGGCACAGCCCCGAGATTAGTTGTGACGCAGCTTAAAAAATACTCTGTCACAGCCCCTTCCCTATGGAATGCTCTACCGTCAGATATCAGACTTGAAGAATCCCTTGGCAAATTCAGACTAGATGAAGGGAGAGTGTGGCGCAGTGGTTAAAGCTACAGCCTCAGCACACTGAGGTTGTGGGTTCAAACCCACACTGCTCCTTGTGACCTGGGCAAGTCACTTAATCCCCCATTGCCCCAGGTACATTAGACAGATTGTGAGCCCACCAGGACAGACATGGAAAAATACTTGAGTACCTGAATAAATTCATGTAAACCCTTCTGAGCTTCCCTGGGAAAACGGTATAGAAAGTTCAATAAATAAGTAGTGTGAAAAGTTTCAGCCTCTGCTAACCAGAGGTGGTATTGTGATGTCATAATGCCTCATTCCACCAATGCCTAACCTCATCAGTGATGTCACAATGGCTTCATTGTCCTATACTTGGCTGACTTTTACTACAGTGGTTAAAGCTACAGCCTCAGCACCCTGAGGTTGTGGGTTCAAACCCCCACTGCTCCTTGTGACCCTGGGCAAATCACTTAATCCCTTCATTGCCCCAGACACGTTAGATAGATTGTGAGCTCGCCAGGACAGAGAGGGAAAACTGCTTGAGTACCTGAATAAATGCATGTAAACCTTTCTGAGCTCCCCTGGGAGAACAATAAATAAATAAAATTAAAGACCTTCCTATTTAGGGATGCCTACCAGCTATGAAAACAAAACGGGAAGTCCCATCAACAATCCTGGCCAGAGTAATAACCACTTTTAAGAAGCGCTATACCACTCCCTATTGTTATCCCTGCCCCTTTTTACTCCCTTTTAATTTATTTTATCTCGATGTACTTTACTTATCCTTTCCCACGGGCTCCTTTGTTACCATAATGTCTTTGTCTGATCTGTCCTTGATATTTTAACTATGAATGCCTTTCCTTTCTTTTTAAAGTTTAGTATTGTAAACTGTCTATGTAACCTTTGATAGACGGTATATCAAATATGTAATAAAATTGGAAACCACATTCTTTTAGATTAAAAATCTGATTTGGGTCAATTCAGCCCATGCTGGGGGGGGGGGGGGTAATTCTATAAAGTGGGTTGAAACATGTATGCCCCAAATATGCACATAAATGATTAGAATGACTGGATATATGCATATAGGTGTGCACTTGCATGCTTAAATGCCAAAATTCTGCATAAGTACTATTCTATAAATATGCACATATTTTATACAGCACATGTTTGACAGATGGTGAACCCCTAGGAATAGTCTGGGTGGAGAACAAAAGGACATAAGAATAGTCTTACTGGGTCATACCAACAGTCCATCATGCCCACTAGCCCGTTCTCACGGTGGCCAATCCAGGTCACTAGTACCTGGCCAAAACCCAGAGAGTAGCAACATTCCATTATCTCAGAGTAAGCAAGATTCTAGAATCCCAAAGAGTAGCAACATTCCATGCTACCGATCCAGGACAAGCAATGGCTTCCCCCATGTCTTTCTCAATAACAGACTATGGACTTTTCCTCCAGGAAATTGTCCAAACCTTTCTTAAAACCAGCTACGCTATCCACTCTTACCACAACCTCTGGCAATGCGTTCCAGAGCTTAACTATTCTCTGAATGAAAAAAATATTTCCTCCTATTGATTTTAAAAGTATTTCCCCTAGTCTTTGTAATTTTTGACAGAGTGAAAAATTGATCCACTTGTATCCGTTCTACTCCACTCAGGATTTTGTAGACTGGAGTGTAGACGGGACTCATACTTAAGCACATAGCATCAAATTCTATAAATTAGCAATGAGGCATGAAGACTTACATCAGCTTGTGCCTAAATTAAATTATACAATGCAATGAAAGGATAATCTTATAAGATCGTTCCTTAAAAACTCTCCCTAGAATCTTAAATTTTCATGGGCCCTCAGAGATGTCACCATTATACTCAATAAGTTTCATAGTATATGGCTTTATATATCAAGTCCTCATCGGGTCCGATATGTATCGAGTGCTATAAATAGAATAAGTGAAGTGAACCAACATTGCTCAAAGATGTTTTGAATATTAAAAGACTTAGCTTGAGTTTAAGTGGTCAGATTCACAGGGACTAATCAGCCAACATGTTTCACCCGGGGGGGGGGGGGGGGTTCAAGGCTATTTATCCCTTCGTACGGCTCTTGTCCATATATTGATCACTTGGTGCATATACCAAAATGTATATATGCCATATACTATGAAACTTATTGAATATAATGGTGACATCTCTGAGGACCCATGAAAATTTAAGATTCTAGGGAGAGTTTTTAAGGGATGATCTTATAAGATTATCCTTACATTGCATTGTAAGAATTATCACTCTTTCAGTAATACCATTGAATAAGCACACTGTTGGAGATTTTTTATAAATTAAATTATAGGCATATAAGTTACCAGGTACACTAGTATTCTATAAAAGAAAATACTGAACACGCCTATTACCCTTCATAGAATAGGTGCCACAGAAGTGCACTGTTATAGAATTGTCCTTACTATGTCATTTTGATTGTAATGTACAATTTCATTGTTTAAGAAAAAAAAAATGTCTTTGGAAGAAGCTAACACAAAGTACATGTTGACATTATATTTTTAGTTTTACCAGAGTTTTGCTCATTCCCCTGCTGTATTTGTAGGATAATAAAGTTGACCTTTTTTTCATCTTTGAGATGTGGTGGCACATTCACTCCTTGGAGCACTTCCACTGTCATTGTTGGTAGCCATGCCCAGGCTGGATCTGTTCCTAGCTCTTCATTCTCGTTTGTTGTCATCCATGTGAGAGTTGTTGCCCATCACTTCAGTCTGTTCTACCTTCTGCTGCTTTATTTCTCCTAAGCACACCAGTGAAACTCTATCTGTTGCCTTAGAACTCGGGTACACGACTTCCGAGGTCATCCTAAGAAACAGCTACATGAATCCACGTCAGCTAGAGTAAATCAACGGTACTGCTATGATATGTCAAGACAAGACTAATGAGATATAACACATCCTGACTGAACTGAAAGATGATACAATTCACTACTGGCTGGCCTGTAATTACCGTATTTTCACGCATATAACGCGCGTATTATACGTGGTTTTTACAAACCGCGCATAACCTTACGCGTTATACGCGTGAGTGCGTTGTACAAAATTATTTTTACATAGTTTCCCCCCCCCCGACGCCCGATTTATCACCCGGAAGGAGCGCTCGTACTCCCACCCCAAAGGACCGCTCGCACCCCCACCCGAAGGACCGCTCGCACCCCCACAGCCTCCCCCCCTCCCCCATGGAGAAGCTGTCTACCTTGTTTCCGGATGCCAGCCCAGCTGCTTCCTCTGCCGGCGGTCCTGCCCCTTCTCAGAGCCCTGTGCTGCGCTGCTTCCTCTTCAGGCGGTCCCGCCCTTTCTCTGACGTCAGAGAAAGGGCGGGACTGCCGGAAGAGGAAGCAGCGCAGCAGGGCTCAGAGAAGGGGCGGGACCGCCGGCAGAGGAAACAGCTGGGCTCGCTGGCACCCGGAAACAAGGTAGACAGCTTCTCCATGGGGGAGGGGGGGAGGCTGTGGGGGTGCGAGCGGTCCTTCGGGTGGGGGTGCGAGCGGTCCTTCGGGGTGGGAGTGCGAGCGCTCCTTCGGGGTGGGGGTGCGAGCGGTCCTGCGGGGGGGTGAATCGGACGTTGGGGGGGCATCAGGCTTTCAGGGTAGGGACAGGACTTCAAGGGGGAAAGGAGAGTCGGGGCGGGCGTAAAGAGAGTCGGGGTCTCCAGAGGAGAGTCGGGGCGGGCGAAAGGAGAGTTGGGCAGCATGCGCGGTATACGGGTGTGCGCGGTATATAAAAATTTCTGTACATAAATTTGTGTTTTCCGCGCGCTATACCCGTGTGCGCGTTTTACACGGGTGCGCGTTATCTACGTGAAAATACGGTAAGTGCTAAGTGTCATGAGCATGGTGTCTGTTTTGTAATGCAAGTGTTTTCCATGACAGTAGAATAACCAAAATATCTCATGAATGAAAATGTCAAATAACCAAAATATCTCATGAATGAAAATAGAGCTATTGCATATTGTTTTGCCCATATTTCTAATCCTCAATTCTTCTTTTTATTTGTTTTCTTACAGACTACCACTGCCCTTAATACTACTACAGCTTCTGTACTGCAATTTTCTATTGGTAAGAATTACTACCACCACTACTTATCATTTCTAGAGTGCTGCCAGACGTATAAAGCACTGTGCATTAAACATGTAAGAGACAATCCCTGCTCAAAAGAGCTTACAATCTAATCAAAATAGACAAATGGGACAAATAGGGGTTATGGAATTTCTCACAGAGGGAATGATAAAACAAACACTGGTACGTTCCAAGTGAGTAAGAGATAAGAGTTAAAAGCAGCCTCAAAAAAGTGGGCTTTTAGCCTAGATCTGAATACTGCCAGAGACGGAGCTTGATGTGCCGACTCAGGCAGTCTGTTCCAGGCATACAGTGCAGCAAGATAGAAGGGACGGAGTCTGGAGTTAACAGTAGAGGAGAAGGGTACAGATAAGAGACACTCACCCGATGAACGGAGTTCCTAGGGAGCGATAAGAGAGGGGAGATACTGAGTTGCTGCAGAGTGAATGCACTTGTAAGCCAATAAGAGGAGTTTGAATTGTATGTGGAAATGGATAGGGAGCTAGTGAAGTGACCTGGGGAGAGGGGTAATGTGAGCATAGCAACATTGGCGGAATATAAGTTGTGCAGCAGAATTTTGAACGGATTGAAGGGGAGAGAGATGGTTTAGTGGAAGACCTGTGAGAAGCAAGTTGCAGTAATCTAGTCGTTTATGCACATTGAAGTCAACTTCAGAATTTCAAACACGATAAGAAACAAATCCCATGTGACTATGCCTTGAAGTGTGCATTTTGATCATTATCAGATCGTGATATGTCTTCCTATTCATGAAATTTCTGATGTTATATGTCATGATTTTTCAATTGCGATACTCTGATGACACAAAGTTTATTATTATTTTTTTAAGTTTCAAGTTTATTTATTTACTATCCCGCCCACTGGGGATCCTTCTAGGTTTGTTTGTTTATTTCTCACCTGCCCTTATCCAAGGCGAATTACATATTAACATACAAAATAAAAACATTTACATTTATCGTACAAAACACTTCAGAGACACACTATAACAAATTACATACTTACATATCAAATCAAATTACATAAAACATACACGTCGCATCAACGACAAATTTCAATTTAAGGTGGCTTACAATCTAAAAATATTTGCATTAAAAGACAAATTTTGACATAGACATGATTAGGAAGGGGAGGAACTATAATAAAATTCAGAAAGTGGGTGGAATAATACAATACAAAGCACAGTAGGGCCCTTTTATTAAAGAGTGTAATGCCTTAAACGTGTGATTAGTGTATGAAAACAGGCTACTGCACAAACACATTTTGCGGTATTTGTTCTGTTTCCATATTCTAAACCTCTTGAATTTTCAAAAATAATTTGGAGAGGGGACTTGGCATGGGTGGAGAATGGGCAGGGACATGTTAGCCAGCTAGGACATTATACATAAATAGGAGGCAGTAAGGCCCAAATTCTCTAAACGGTGCTGTAAATTAGGCACTGGTAGGTGCCCTAGTGCAATTATTCCTATTGGAATACACGGCTTTGTTTGTTTATTTCTCATCTGCCCTTTGACCCCTGATGCAAGCACATACCAAAACACAACCATGTAAGGTTGTTTTTTAAGTTCATCATCTTGAGTACACCTTATGTGATTCCAGTGGTTATCCTTTGTTCCATCATTGACTGTCTCCGCTTGTTCCTTGATCCTGGCAATTTGCAGAATCTACATCCTTCTGATATTTTGGATATTAAAAGTATTTTATAAAATTTCCCTCACCGGGGGCATTGCTCCCCTCCCTTCCCCCCAGAATGCCCTATCTTAATTGATTTAATTGGTTCAATCAGCGCAGTAAATGACTGCACCAATTAAAAACTCATTTTAAAAAAATGTAGGCACCTACAGAAATGTTGCCAGCATCACATCAAAGTAGGCGTGGTTTACGACGGAAATGACCTTAGGTGCTTCTGTAGACACGACTCACATCAAAGATAGGCTTCAGTAATGTAGGCCTTCAAAACCCTGGCCTACATTTCCATCATCGACCTTTGACGTTCGCCGCGATTCTGCAAACGGCACCATAATGTGATTGACACACAACCGGCACCATTTGCAGAATCCGGCCCTAGTTGTTTCCGTTAACTCTAGGCAGGTACCAGGCACTAATGACAACATTAGCTCACGACCTGCAAAATAAAAATGTTAAAATGTGCTACATTAAATTTGCAGTTGTGGTGCAGAAAAATCCTGCATTAAGCCACATTAACCGCAAATCTTAACGTACTTTAGTAAAAGAGTCCCAGCATCTTAATATAATATAATATAAAGCTATGGCATTTGATTATAGCCATTGTGCATAATTGCTAAGTTAGGACATTGTAATAAGAATACATGTACAATAATCTAGCTAACATCAATTGTCAAAATAAAAGTAGCTAAGGCTTAGGGCTCCTTTTACAAAGGTGCGCTAAGTGTTTTAGCGCTCACTAACCACACGCTAAACGCTAACGTGTGCATGTTAAGTCTATGGACGCGTTAGCAGTTAGCACGCACGTATATTTAGCGCATGCATCCAGGCGTAAGTACTTCAGCAACCGCAGTATGGCTGGGAACCATTGTGTCACCAAAGCTGCTGCTCAGGTTACAGCTTCTGTCTCTGTGCAGACAAAAATATTACCCAGGCAGAGGGAGTGGTTCCAAGTGTAAGCTGTCTTCTGCTTGAATCCCTCATGAAGAACGTAAGGGAACTGAGAGAGGAGGTGGCAAGACTGAGAAGCATCCATGAGAATGAAAGGTACATCAATGAAATGGTTCATGAGATGTTGAAGATTTCCAGCAGTGGGGAAGAAGAGGCTGTGCTGAGGGAAGACAGCTGGACTCAGATTACGGATCCCTGCAAGATTGGTACTGTGACTCCAACTGCCCTTGAACTGAAGAACTGGTATGCTGTCCTTGAAGTGGAGATGAGAATATCCCAGGGAGAGGAAGGACCAAAGCTTGAAATCCCCCAAATTGCTGGATCCATGATCACTAGGAGGCGTAAGGTAGTGGTGGTTGGTGATTCCCTTCTGAGGGGTACAGAAGTATCCATCTGAAGAGCAGATATGATGTCCCGGGAAGTATGCTGTCTGCCTGGTGCCAAAATCCAAGATGTTACGGAGAGATTGCCAAGACTCATCAAGCCTGATGACTATTATCCAATGCTGCTCATCAAAGTGACTTTGTGGCTCTGGGAGAGAAGGTGAAGCAGTCAGGTACACAGATGATATTCTCATCCATCCTTCTTGTTGAGGGTAAGAGTCAGGCCAGAGAAGCACTCATCCTGGAGATGAATGCGTGGCTATGTGGATGGTGTTGTCAAGAGTGATTTGGCTTCCTGGACCATGGGATGATTTTCCAAGGGCTGCTGAGCAGGGATGGTATACATCTATCAAAGAAGGGAAGAAGTGTCTTCGGTGGCAGGCTGGCTAATCTACTCAAGAGGGCTTTAAAATAGAAGTGGTGGAGCAGTGTGATCAAAGCCCCCAGGTGAGTATAAGCCCTCAGATTGTGTAAATCACTGAATACCTCTAAACCGATGGGAAAAGGGGGCAATGTCTGGAAAGCAGTATATACTAATACTCGAAGTATGGGAAACAAGATTCTGGATCTGGAAGCTGTGATGGAAGAAGATGAGTTGGATATAGTGGCAATCACAGAGACGTGGTTCACAAAGAACCACGACATGGATGTCGGATAAGATTTGCCTCTTTGTGGATGATACCAAAATCTGCAATAGAGTAGACACCCTGGATGGTGTGAATAACAAGAAGAAAGATCTAGCGAAACTCGAAGAATGATCTGAAATTTGGCAGCTAAAATTTTATGCTAAGAAATGCAAGGTCATGCATTTGGGCTGCAAAAACCCAAAAAAACAGTACAATTTAGGGGGTGAAGAACTTATGTGCATGACAGAAGAGCAGGACTTGGATGTGATTATATGTGATGATCTTAAAGTGGCCAAACAGTTTGAAAAGGTGACGGCAAAAACTAGAAGGATACTAGGGTGCATAGGAAGAGGTATGACCAGTAGGAAAAAGGAGTTATAGATGCCCCTGTATAAGACTCTGGTGAGACCTCATTTAGAATATTGTGTACAATTCTGGAGACCGCACTTTCAAAAAGATATAAAAAGGATGGATTTGGCCCAGAGGATGGCTATTAAAATGGTGTGTGGTCTTCGTCATAAGGTGTATGGGGACAGACTTAAAGATTTCAATATGTATACTTTAGAGGAAAGGCTAGAGAGGAGAGATATCATAGAGACATTTAAATACCTACGTGACGTAAATGCGCATGAATCGAGTCTCTTTAATTTGAAAGGAAGCTCTGGAATGAGAGGGCATAGGATGAAGTTAAGAGGTGATAGGCTCCAGAGTAATCTAAGGAAAGATTTTTTTACAGAAAGGGTGGTAGATGTGTGGAAAAGTGTTCCGGAAGAAGTGGTGGAGACAGAGACTGTGGCTGAGTTCACGTGGGATCTCTTAGAGAGAGGAAGAGATAGGGGTTACTGCAATTGGGCAGACTAGATGGGCCATTTGGCCTTTATCTGTCATCATGTTTCTATGTTCTATGTAACTAGATCTAGAATTCCTTCAGTTCCTATGAGCATCAGAGCATTTACCTCACTGGTCCACGGTAAGAAGCTCTTCGATGGTTTAGTAGAACCCAGCATTAGTTTTTATAAACTTAAAACCTGCTTGAAGAATTCTAGAATTGAAGAATTCTAGAAGAATTTAAGTTTTATAATTTCCTTTATATGTTGAGGTTCTCTTGATTGTAATCCACACTGAACCTAATTGGATTGAAGCGGAATATAAGAACTTGAATTGCATTGACTTAAATGACTAGAAAAATGGCATTTTCACTTTCTGTATAACCATAGGCTGCTCCTTGTAGTGACAAAGAAGCTAAAGAAACATCAGAAATGCAAAATGGAGCAAATTGAGCAGATCAGATGGGCCATGCAGTCCATCATATTCTATATTTTTGTATATATGTGTATATATATATATTTTTTCTTTTGTCTATCATGCATGGAGAAAGTATGCACCGCAGCACTCCGTGTGATCTTAAATCACTAATGCCAAAATGTACGGCATAAATACTCAATGATGACACTAATCAAAGGAATCTATGTTCAAAGTCTGAATAAATTAGAGAGATTTGCATGTCATTTCATTTACTTTGATATTAAGACTGACCTCCTGAAAATGCTCAGGGCAGGTTCTGTAGAAATGCACATAATGATAATGCATCAGCGTAGCCACACAGTTTCACAAGCAGTATCCTTGAAGTCTGTTGTGTTGGTTCAGTCTGTTTCATATTACCCTCTTCTTCTCTAATGTGGAGGACAGAGGGTGTAAGGATTGATTGTATGACATTCCGCCCCTGCTGCTCCGGGCAGTCGTGAAAAACTGTGTATTGCCGTCTTATGTTCAAGTCATTTTGTTTCATCTCCACCCCCACCCCCAGAGACTAGATCCATATTCGCTTAAACATCTGTGCACACGCAGAGAAATACACTGGAAGCCCTGCATAATTAGAAAAACTGTACATATTTCAGATTTATAAATTACAGGATTACCAAGATGCGTCCACAGCGGTTGCCAGCTGGCCGGCGTTCAGGCAGCCTGGCTGGCTTTTCTTGCCAGGCAGTCTGCAGGCATTTTTCAAGGCTGGCAACGTGCATGAGGAGGGGGGGGGTTAATAAATAAGGCGAATGTTAGTACAGAATCAAAACAGTTTCAGGTCACTTTAATTATTTACTTCCTTTCATAAAAAAAACTCTTTTTGAACTGCTTCTGTTGCTGCCTGTTAGTTGTATTATATATTAAAAATAACCAAAACAACAACCAGTGTAGCAGCGCAGTTGGATAGGAGGTAGAAGCAGATTGCCAATTTTCCTTCTTCAACTCTTTCCCATGTTTCCAAGTTTATTTATCATTTGATATATCATCCATCAAACAATAGCTAAACGGTTTACAATAGGAACAATACAAGAAAAATATGGTAAAGTAAAAAAAAGGAAATTAAAAACAATATCTAATATAATAAAGCCCTAAGCGCTCATGTGCACTCCCACCTGCGTGCTCCTGTTTTCCGTGCGCTGTAGGGACCCGCAGGTAGGAGTGCACATGTGCGCGGCGACGCAGAGCCTGTCGGCTGTGGCAGCTCTTGCTGTCTGAAGGATGTGAACTGGCCAGGGGGCTGGAACGGACTTTAATTCCTGTCTCCCAGGCTTCTCCTTCTGCTTCAGCTGGGCCCGCATAAAAAAAACCAAAACCCCCCAGAGCTCGCTTCGGGTCCGGCAAGGGCTGCGGGTCCTGAAACCTTCCGATTCAAGCAGCGTCTGCAGCACTCTACACATGCTGCTTCGGGGCCTTCTACTGTCCTGATTTGCTGGGCAGTAGAAGGCCCCGAAGCAGCGTGTGTAGAGTGCTGCAGACGCTGCTGAAATCGGAAGGTTTGTCGGGATCGCGGGAAGGAAGGGGGGAGGGCAGTAAGGGACTAAGGGAGCCGGCCAGACTGCGGGAAGGGAAAGGGGGGGGGTAGGGGAAACGCTGCACAGGGAAGTAGTGTGGGGGGAGGGAAATGGAGGGAGAGGGAATGCTGCTGTGGCTGCTGCACAGGGAAGTGGTGGGAGAGAAATGCTGCTGCATAGGAGGCAGGGAGAGAGACAGATAGATAGAAAGAAAAGAAGAAAGACACAGGGGCAGGGAGAGACACAGAAAGACAGACAGACAAAGGGGGCCAGGGAGATAGACAGACAGCGGGAGGGAGAGAGAGACAGAAATAAAGACACACAGACATATATTCTAGCACCTGTTAATGTAACGGGCTAAAATACTAGTTAGGTATAATATAATAAAAATGGTGTTAAAAACAGACATGAACAGATAGGGTCAAGGGAGAGAACACTGGGGAATGGAGAGTCATGAAAGGAAGGGGGGGACGGTGCGTTTCTTAGGAAGCATTTGTAGTTCTCAGCTAAAGTGCTCGTCCGTATTTGAGGAGGAAGTGAGATCTCAGATTCACGTCCCTTGTAGTGAATGACTGTCCTGACCTCTGCTCTTACCACCACGCCTTTCTTCCAACGGGCTGGGTGCATATGAAACGTTTAGGGGGGGGATCAATATTCGGCATGCATTAGTGGGCAAGAGAAGATCAGGCCTGCTTAAGCCATGCTGAGTAGGCTGGCCGTGGATATTCAGTGGCTCTTAATTGGGCATAAGAATTACCATACTGGGACAGATCGAAGGTCCATCAAGCTCAGTACCCTGTTTCCAACAGTTGCCAACCCAGGTCAAAAGTACCTAGTAATAAAACAGATTTTATGCTGCATATACTAGGAATAAGCAGCGGATTTCCCCAAGCCATCTCAATAATGGCCGATGTTGTAGGAAATTATTCAAATTTTTTTAAACCCTGCTAAGCGAATGATCCATCCAGTCTGCCCAACCACACATGCTCAAATTAATTATTTAGTTTAAATGGTCCTTTTTCTTAGATATTTCTGGGCTAGAAACCCAGAGCCCTGCCCGGTGGTGTGCTTAGGTTCCATCAAAGCTCCCTCTAGCCCATCTTAACCATCCCAGCCATCGAAGCCCTCCCCAGCCCGTCCTCAACTGAATGTCCATATATGGGATACAGACCGTGCAAGCCTGCCCAGTACTGGCCTTAGTTCCTTCATTGTATACCTACTATTTTCTGATCAGAGATCCTCTGTGTTCATCACATGCTTGTTTGAACTCTGTCGCCATTTTCTTCTCCACCACCTCCCTCGGGAGCGCAGTGAATTCCAGAGTTTAACTACACGTTGTGTGAAGAAATATTTTATCTGGTCTGTTTTAAATCTACTACTTAGTAGCTTCATCGCATGCCACCTAGTACTAGGCCGGACCATAAGCATATATGGTCCAGGTTGGAGCACTGATATATAGAAGATATTTGTGCATGTATAACACTATTGAGAAATATTCATCTGGACATTTAAATAAGTCAGGCCATTGAAGATCATACTACCTAGTACTAGGCCAGCATTGAATATTAGGGTTTTTTTAACACCAGCTAGTGCAGATTAACTAACCATGCCTTACAAGGGGATGCTATAAGGTTCTCAGCCCAGCCAAGAAGGGAATGATGTGGAGCCACGAAACCTCCTGGCCAATTAACTTATGCTGAATATAAAACAGTTGATTTGTTTTAAAGAGGAAGTCATTGTACTTCTTATGCATTCCAGAATCGTCATTGTTCTTACAGTTTAAATCTGGTTAGCATTCTTCCTATTTTTATTTTTTGGAATATCTGTTCATGATTCAAGTTCTCTTTGTTTAATGGCACAAATAACTCTTGAGCATGCAGTTGCAGAAATAAACTAATCTTTTAACAGTGTAAGTCAATAAAACACGCAGAAGGTATGGATTACTTTGTTCAGAATATTTAGGTTTTCTGTCACCGGGAATGTGTGTTTATAGTATAGGGTGACCCAAGTCATTTATTTTGCCCTCCCTTGGGAAATCTACATTGGATCATACGGCAGTGCTGTGATATATTATTTTTATATTATTATAGACTCGCAAAGCATGCATGCATTTCATGTTGATCCTAAGTAACAGATCACAAAGAGATTCATCTTTTATTTTATAAATCTTTATTGATTTTTAAACTAAAAACAGTGCCAAACAAATAAAGAACAGTAGGTATTACATACAATGCACTATTATCTGTACAGGCAACTTATATATCATTCAGGATTTTCAAATTTCATATATTAAATAATAATAATACATTTTAACATAATATATGATTTAAATAAGTAATAAAGTTACCTAAATGTCACCATCAGTATTTATTTCCCTCCCTTCCATCCTCCTCCCCCATGGATGTGTATAGGAAATGAATAAAAGAAATATTATCATACCTCCATAAATTTAGTCAATGGGCTCCAAACTTTATTAAATACACCACTAAATCCCCTACATTCTGCATTAATTCTTTCATATTTGTATGTAGTGCAATTCACCCACTAAAAAGTGTAACTTATTCTGTCATGATTTTTCCAATTACTCGTGATCAATTGCATGGCTATGCCCGTCATGATCTTAAAAAGACGGCTCTTATATTTATCTAAAGTGGGTTTCACATGTAGTATCGTTCCACATATTATAGCTTCATATGATAGTGGAACATTTGAGTCCAGAACAAGATTTATTTGTCCCCATATTGACTTCCAAAATATAAATATAAAAGGACAAAAATATATCAGATGATACAAAGTTCCTATATCAATATGACAGTGCCAAAGAGATTCATAATCAATCAAGGAACTTTAAAATATGGAAAGGCAGTGAAACTGGCACCAGGTCAGCAGAGAGCTATGATTATTACATAGTAACATTTATGGGTCTTTTTACTAAGGCGCGCTAACTGATTTAGCGTGCCCTAAATGCTAAATCGTCCATTATATTCTATGGAGGTGTTAGCATTTAGCGTGCACTAAATCGCGCCCTAAATCACACGCTAAATTGCGCTAAATTGGTTAGAGCGCCTTAGTAAAATAGCAAATGACGGCAGATAATGACTTGAATGGTCCATCCAGTCTGTCCAAACATACACTTTCTATCATTTAATTTATATATCCTGCGTTTATAATTTTTTTTCCCAATTTTCTTACTCCTAATAGGATCGGGCACATGCCGTTTCAGCTACTCAGATCCCAGCATCGTTGTCTCTTATGCTAAGAATAATACATCCGAATGGTTCCAACTGGAGAAAATGAGGTTTGCAATATTTGTGAGATTTTTCATGCTACAGGCTGTCAGGTCTTACTTCTACTTCTAAAACTCAAGTTCATGTCTTTTTTTTCATATGTTGGCTAAATTATTTTGTATATATTTTTTTTTAAGATATCACTTATTTTGGGAGTAAATACTTTTATTGATCTCACATTAACAGGAAAAAAATGAACATTATTATATCACAGATGGATCACAAAAGAGCAGCAAACGTTTAAAAAAAACTTATGCATTTTGACTTTCAACCTTTCCTATGTGAACATCAGCAAGCTAATTCCTTCCCATTTCCTCTACCCATTCCTTAATACTCCTCTCTTCACCAATTGTGGAATGTGGAATGAATTCAGGTTTGAAAGGGTACTTTACCTAACATTCAACCATTTCTTATACTGTATATCTAAAGACAAGGCTCCAGTCTGCTCATGAATAACTTTACTTGGTTCGAAAGGGTTTTTATACTCTATGGAAATTAAGAACTATCAGAGCATATTTTGATAATAACATCTTTCGTTTGTTGGTTCAATCACTTGTCCTATTGTAATATTATCCATTTTGTAGGTACAGTGGTGCCTCGCATAACGAACGCCTCGCACAGCGAACGCTGCGCACAACGAACTTTATGTCTTGATTCGTACAACGAACTTCGTTTCACACAACGAAGTCGCCCGAGCTGCATCCTTCCGCGCAGGCACTGCGCTTAACTGCCCTCTCTCCGCCTGGCTCCCTCTTGCCCCCCCCGACTCCCCGACACGATCGGGGCAAGAGGGAGCCCAAGCCCTCTTGCCCCCCCGACTCCCCGACACGATCGGGGCAAGAGGGAGCCCAAGCCCTCTTGCCCCCCCGACTCCCCGACACGATCGGGGCAAGAGGGAGCTCAAGCCCTCTTGCCCCCCCGACTCCCCGACACGATCGGGGCAAGAGGGAGCCCAAGCCCTCTTGCCCCCCCGACTCCCCGACACGATCGGGGCAAGAGGGAGCTCAAGCCCTCTTGCCCCCCCGACTCCCCGACACGATCGGGGCAAGAGGGAGCCCAAGCCCTCTTGCCCCCCCGACTCCCCGACACGATCGGGCCAGGAGGGAGCTCAAGTCCTCCTGGCCACGGCGACCCCCTAACCCCACCCTGCACTACATTACGGGCAGGAGGGATCCCAGGCCCTCCTGCCCTCGACGCAAACCCCCCCTCCCCCCAACGACCGCCCCCCCCAAGAACCTCCGACCGCCCCCCAGCCGACCCGCGACCCCCCTGGCCGACCCCCACGACACCCCCAACCCCCTTCCCCGTACCTTTCTGTAGTTGGCCGGACAGACGGGAGCCAAACCCGCCTGTCCGGCAGGCAGCCAACGACGGAATGAGGCCGGATTGGCCCATCCGTCCCAAAGCTCCGCCTACTGGTGGGGCCTAAGGCGCCTGGGCCAATCAGAATAGGCCCGGGAGCCTTAGGTCCCTCCTGGGGGCGGGGCCTGAGGCACATGGGCCCAACCCGACCATGTGCCTCAGGCCCTGCCCCCAGGAGGGACCTAAGGCTCCCGGGCCTATTCTGATTGGCCCAGGCGCCTTAGGCCCCACCAGTAGGCGGAGCTTTGGGACGGATGGGCCAATCCGGCCTCATTCCGTCGTTGGCTGCCTGCCGGACAGGCGGGTTTGGCTCCCGTCTGTCCGGCCAACTACAGAAAGGTACGGGGAAGGGGGTTGGGGGTGTCGTGGGGGTCGGCCAGGGGGGTCGCGGGTCGGCTGGGGGGCGGTCGGAGGTTCTTGGGGGGGGGCGGTCGTTGGGGGGAGGGGGGGTTTGCGTCGAGGGCAGGAGGGCCTGGGATCCCTCCTGCCCGTAATGTAGTGCAGGGTGGGGTTAGGGGGTCGCCGTGGCCAGGAGGACTTGGGCTCCCTCCTGGCCCGATCGTGTCGGGGAGTCGGGGGGGGCAAGAGGGCTTGGGCTCCCTCTTGCCCCGATCGTGGCGGGGAGTCGGGGGGGCAAGAGGGCTTGGGCTCCCTCTTGCCCCGATCGTGTCGGGGAGTCGGGGGGGCAAGAGGGCTTGGGCTCCCTCTTGCCCCGATCGTGTCGGGGAGTCGGGGGGCAAGAGGGCTTGGGCTCCCTCTTGCCCCGATCGTGTCGGGGAGTCGGGGGGCAAGAGGGCTTGGGCTCCCTCTTGCCCCGATCGTGTCGGGGAGTCGGGGGGGCAAGAGGGCTTGGGCTCCCTCTTGCCCCGATCGTGTCGGGGAGTCGGGGGGCAAGAGGGCTTGGGCTCCCTCTTGCCCCGATCGTGTCGGGGAGTCGGGGGGGCAAGAGGGCTTGAGCTCCCTCTTGCCCCGATCGTGTCGGGGGTGCCAGGGACCACACGGAGTCACCCACCGTACCACCCGATTCGGGTAAGCGCAGGTATCGGTGGGTGGCTTATTTGCGGGGGGGGTGCCTTATTTTACATTTTTTTCTAAAAAGGGGGGGCTGTCTTATTTGATGGCCCTGCCTTATCATCGGGGAAACACGGTAGAAAAAAAAAAAAAATGAACAGTTAAGTCCCAGTTTTTGCCGCTGAGACTCTGCCCTCTCTCACTGTAAAATTAGACTCTACTTAGTCTGTCTTTAAATTTAAAAAATGTGTGTTGTTTTAAAAAACAATTATGTTTTTAGATGTATCTAAATAAAAATAATAACCAAAAATTTATCTTTTTTTTATGTCATCTTAGCATATTTTATGCTGCAGAACGAATTATTTTTTTTTACATGTATTCTTATGGGAAAACGCGTTTCACATAACGAACGTTTCGCATAACAAACTTGCTCCTGGAACCAATTAAGTTCGTTGTGTGAGGCACCACTGTACTCTGAAAAACCTTCATAAACTACACATAATTCAGAATGGAGCAGTTAGATTTAAAGAAGTATGACCATGTTTCTGATTTTTATTGTCAACTGCATTGGCTTCCAGTTGAGGCACAGGTTAAATTTAAGCTGGGCTGTATTTGTTTTATAGTATACTTTGTTCAGAATATTTAGATTTTCTGTCACTGGGAATGTGTGTTTTATAGTATAGGGTGACCCAAGTCATTTATTTTGCCCTCCCTTGGGAAATCTACATTGGATCACACGGCAGTGCTGTGATATATTATTTTTATATTATTCTAGACTCGCTAATAGGCTCAATTCCTGAGTATCTTATGGAGTCTTTTATTATCACAAATTCTAAACAACCTAAGAAAACTCATTCATTGTTTTCTTTCCCTTCTGTAAATACAAGAAATTTCAGGAACGACTATTATCTAGGGATTTAACTTATATATTTACACTCCCAACTTCATATCAACAATTTCGACGTGCCTTAACACTTTGGAAGTTAGAAATCGGATGTCAATTCATTTGTATTACTAGTCTTTGTGAATCGCATAGAACTTAATGGTATTTGCGGTGTCCAAGTGAGTTTTATGTTATGGCTTTGACAAGTTCAAGCCAATTAGAGTGTTCAGTTTTTTGTACTCCATTTCCTTAAAAGTAGGCACCTATCCTCAAGGAGAAGTTACTTAAAAAAATGCCCCCAGCTTTCAGGGGATTCAGTGAATCCCCAGCTCGAAAGCCCTGCTTTTTTAAATTTTGTTTTACTTTTTGCTTGATGCAGTTTAATTTGTTGAGTAGGCAGCTTTCTCAACCAGTCAAACGAGTAGAAATTTGCTGCCAAAACACAAGCCTAGTAAGTCTGTGCGTAAATCCAGGCATTTAAACAAATTAGGAATATACACATTTCTGGTACTATAGAATGCATTGATATATAAAAGCTTTTCAAAAACTGTTCTTTGAAATCTTAGGGGTCCTTTTACTAAGGCGCGCTAGCCCATTTAGCGTGGGCTAAATGCTAACGTATCCATTATATTCTATGGACGCGTTAGCATTGAGCTTGCGCTGAATTGGCTTGCGCGTCTTAGTGTTTTTAGGAGGTTGACTAAATCAATAGGGTAGTACTGTACAGAGCGTATATGTGGTAAGTGTTAAATAGCTAAAGAAAGAACAAACCAGGGGAAAACAAAAGCACAACACAAATACAGAGCAACCAAAGTGGAACGGTCCAGATCAGAATGATGTGCACTAAAAAAGTGTCCTCCGACTCATCTGATAATGTGAAGATCTTTATTCCTCTATGACTCAATGACTCGACATGTACATGTTTCGGCCAACAGGCCTGCCTCAGGAGTCTTAAGAATCACGAATGATGATATACAGAGAATGCTACCACTCACATAGATTTGATCAAAATTCCAATGGGGAATCTTTTGGCGTGTGTATACAACTATAGCCGACTGGTACCGACCATAATTTGTCTCTGTTTCTGTATCTCTGTTTATATAATTGATTTAGCCTAACTGAAGGGTCGTAGACTAACACTTGTAGAGTGGCTTCCCAGCATAAGCCTAACGCAAAACTATAGCTCCTAATTGCAATGAAAAACTAGTATATCAATTATCGCTGAGTTAAAAAGTGTGCACATCAGAAAAAACAGCGCCCACCGCCATGGTAATATGCAGGTGTTTGCTGCATTGAAGACTAAAATGTCTCCCTTCCTGTCAGTGCAAACGTGGTGAGTGACTGGCTCATGCACTGATAAGAAGGAAGAAAATGTATAAATCACGCTGCCTCCCTCCTGGTTTTCTCTATCCCCCCTTCCGAACCTCACCAAAAACCCCTGATGGCCTAATGGACTTCACGATGACTCACTTCTGATTCCATAGATGACCTTCCGATTCTCCACAATATCCTCAAAAAAGTCCCTTGGATTCTAGCAAACCTGACCCTCCTCTGACCATCCCAGAACCCCATATCAAACAATACAAAGAAAAGTATATATGTGAAACCAAAGGGACACTAGTCAAACTGCTGCAAGGACAATCAATTTATTTTGAAATTTGTTGACACTTTAATAAATTGATTGTCCCTGCAGCAGTTTGACTAGTGTCCCTTCCCCACTTTTCTTTGGTCACCCCAGAACCCCGCCGCCCAATACAACCCTTTAAATTGGAAGACAGGAGCGATGCCCACTCACTCCTGCCTCTGTGCTGCATTTTTTTTTAAATGACCCTACATGGTGCACTATGGGATTCTCCATGCAAGGCTAGTCTGCCAAATGAGAGAGGTTCCGGGGGAGCAGGGTGTAACTGGGGTCCAATAAACCACCAGGGAATTTTGGGTGGATTTCAGGGGGATGAAGGAGTCATCTCTGGGGATAAGGAATTGGGGTGTCAACTAGGCCAGGGATGTTTTATGGGTGTCAGAAGGATCTGAAGTCAACTCTGGGGTTGAGTTGGAAAGAGGGGGAAGAACTCTGGGATCAGGGTGTGGGGTATTTGGTATCATCTTTGGGGGTCAGGTGTGTGTTGTGGGGGGGTCAGGGGTTCAGTGATCTTTTATTTTTGCTATAACTTGATGTTAACGCCTCAATGTTGTGGGCATGGCTTTTACTCTTCAGCATGCTAGTGTGCATATGCATTGGATAGTGAATAGACCTTATCATTTTTTAATATATGCATTATGCTTAAGATTTTGTGCATGGTTAGCTTGTGTGGCAAACCCCTTCCTGCATCGTATGCCCCCAAAACTGAACATAAAGCCACATTAACCCTGTACAAAACCTGAACTCACCTTGCCGCATCAGCCCTAGAGGAAGGAGACAACTGCTTGCATTGGCTCGCCTATGATCTGGCTAAAGTCTTAATTCAAGTTGCACCATATTTTTATTTTAACAGCGCTCCTTCCAATGTCAGCACTGTCATCCACATCATCTACCTTCCCCATGATGCCAAAGCTGAGAACGTTAGGCTTCGATGGAAACAAGAGTCTGTACACTCTGGAGAGTTGTACGAGGCCTGCTGGGCGCTGGACAACATCCTGCTCATTAATGCTGCACACCGGCAGATTTTGTTAGAAGATAACTTAGACCCTGTGGACACTGGCAACTGGCTTTTCTTTCCTGGGGCAACAGTAAAGGTTTGTTCAATAAATGCATTTACCATTCTTCTTTGCAACATGCCTTTCTGACCCAGCAGAGGCATTGCTTATGTTCTTATCGTAATAGGGCAGAGTACGGTACTGGGATTCAAGAAAGGATTGGACAATTTCCTGCTGGAAAAGGGGATAGAGGGGTATAGATAGAGGATTACTGCACAGGTCCTGGACCTGTTGGGCCGCCACGTAAGTGGACTGCTGGGCACAATGGCCTCAGGTCTGACCCAGCGGAGGCATTGCTTATGTTCTTATGGGAGAGGAGGAAATAGTGGATGCTGCGGATGGACCATTTGGCCTTTATCTGCCATTATTCTTCTATGTTACTAAAGTTCTGTGACATCACAATGCAGGTGCAAAGAGCCTTAGCCTATAGGAAGAGGAGATGCAAATGTTAAGAGCCTTAGCCAATGCGCTTCCAGAGAGCATAATAAGGCAGAGTACGGTACTGGGGTTCAAGAAAGGATTGGACAATTTCCTGCTGGAAAAGGGGATAGAGGGGTACAGATAGAGGATTACTGCACAGGCCTGGACCTGTTGGGCCGCCACGTGAGCGGACTGCTGGGCACGATGGCCTCAGGTCTGACCCAGCAGAGGCATTGCTTAGGTTCTTATAAACAAATATCAGTTCATCTAAAGTACATCACGTGGGGAAATCGGGTAAGTCCCAACGTTATCTGTTAGGTCAGGTTTCAAAGGGCTTAGGATCCTACCCATTGTAGTTAGGAGCCTAAATTTGCTCCTTTTAAACTTTACTAGATCGGCATTGCTATACATGTAGAGTATGGCATGCCATGGGATGGATTTTGCAAGGAGAAATAGGCAATAGGATCTTGGGCAGGCCTACTAAATTTAGGGACCTAAAGGTTGATATTCAAAAAAATTTACTCATTAGTTGCCCTTAAAGTTTGGAATGTCCTCCCTTTGGCTCTAAGACAGGAAACTAACCTCAACAATTTTAAATCTAGCCTCAAAACCTATCTCTTTAAAGATGCCTTTGAGATTAGAGAGTTGCACAGGGACAGAAATCCCACCCATCCCCACCAGGATCCTCTCCGTCCCCTCCCGTCCCCGCCAGGATCTTCTCCGTCCCCACCCATCTCCGTAAGGAATTACCTCCATCCATCCCCCTGACTCAGCTTCCTGTTTCCGCCCAGGCAGTTCAGTCAGGGGAAGCTTTTGACTGAGCACCTGTTGCCGATCTGAAGTTCTGCTGATGCCGGGAGAAGGAGGCCGAACTTGAGTGCTGTCACAGGGCAGGGGGGCGCTGATGCCGCTGAGTGCTGTCGCGGAGGGGCGTTGCCAATGCCACTGAATGCTGTCGCGGAGGGGGGGGCGCCGATGCCGCTGAGTGCTGTTGCAGCCCAGGAATTTTCTGGACCTGTCCAGCTGTGCACCCCCCTAAGGCTGCACCGGGGGCAGACCTCCCCCCTCCTTAGTACACCACTGTGGAGGGTGTTCTCTGTTTGGGTATTGTGTATTTTAAGTCTCTGTGAAGGAACCACACGGATGACTTTAATTTGTCTGTTTCTTATTGATTTAGTTGTATGACTGTGTATGTCATAAAAATTTCAATAAAAATCACATTACAAACTCCCTCCCCCACACAAAAAAAAACCTGCATCAGGGAAATCTTAAGAAATAGCAGGAAACAAGCTCATATAGGGGTCCTTTTACTAAGGCATGCTAGCCGTTTTAGCGTGCACCAAATATTAGCACGCGCTAAACGCTAATGCATCATAGACTATAATGGATGCATTAGCATTTAGCGCACGCCTTAGTAAAAGTAAATGACACGGTGTTGTGTAGTTTGAATATGTTGAATGGTACCAAGACAGAAAGTAAATACTCTCCTGTTTACTTTTATGCTTCAGTTATCACATTTAGAAACTTTGAGACCCCCTGATGCAGGTTTTCATGCCAAAACCTGGCGGATTTGGGATTTTCAGACTAAACTTTCTATGGTGACGTCTCGTGGTTCTCTTCTTCCTTTCCTCTGGTCACCTCTACTCTCTTGATATAGTGGTGGATTCTTCCTGTTGCTTTTGCCATGATATAGACACCAAAATCACTAATGATGCCTTCAGAGCTAATAAGAAGTCTACCAAGCAGAATAAAATTCCAAGGTGGTTGGTTGGTCTCATCGTGTGGTTACTGGAGAGATACTTCATTGGCTTTCAAGGCATCATTAGAGATTTTGTTGCTGATAGGCAAATGTGAAATAGAAACAAGCACAACCGTGCCTTTTTAGTTTTTCTGCATTTTTGCATGTTTTGCCTCCTATATATTTAGATATAAAATTGACCTAGATATCTAATTGGCAGTCTTTAGATGCCAAAATATCTGTAAGCAAGAATGTAGCAGTATGAAGTACCAGAGAGTTAGGGAACCTAATTAAGGTTTAAGATTGATGACTGGTCTATTCAATATCAGGGTATGCTCTACATCAGTGGTTCCCAACCCTGTCCTGGAGGACCACCAGGCCAATTGGGTTTTCAGGCTAACCCTAATGAATATGCATGAGAGAGATTTGCATATAATGGAAGTGAGAGGCATGCAAATCTGCTCCATGCATATTCATTAGGGCTATCCTGAAAACCCGATTGGCCTGGTGGTCCTCCAGGACAGGGTTGGGAACCACTGCTCTACATAACGTGCTAACAGTGTATAGAGATATACATGAAAGAAATAAGTGCAGGATACCGTAACTAATGCAACCAGTTCAGCCAGTACAATAGGTACAGCAAAAACTAGCAGTGTGTTGTTTTTTTTTTTTTTTTTAAATAAATGGATTGCATTCCAAGAAACCATCTATATAACATTTTGCAAATAAAGGCCCCATTTTACAAAGCCATGCAGCCGAGTGCTCTGCGGCAAATGCTTCAATTCCTATGGGCATCGGAGCATTTACCGTGCCAGTCCACGGTGCCGGCTTTAGTAAAAGAAGGGGAAAGTTATATCTGTGTCTACATTTTGAGAAAAAAAGCAGCCCTCTGAAAATTTTAGAACTGTAAATGCTCCTAGAAGCTGCTGTTTATTCTCAGCTACTCAAAAGATGATAATTTACAGATGTTCTATTCAATTTTTTTTTTTTTTTGCATCCTGCAGTCAATAATTTATCTACCTGAGCATAAACGAAAGTAGCAAGCATGTTGAAACAAGTCTGTGCATATTGTGGCATGTCTCAAGGTTACTCATGCACAGCTGTGGCTCAGTGTGAGTCTAACATTCCAAGAGACAGGATGTCATGAGAGTCCTCGTGCGAATCAAGTAAGACACTAGTATTTGGAGCACAGTTCAGTGCTAAAATTTCTCACAAAAGAAGGGAAAAAGCCAAAGATATCCATGAATGCAGGACTGCAGTTTATGGTGAGCCTGTCCCATCATCCTACAAAGTAAAATTTTGGAGCAAGCCAGTTTAAGTGGGGTAGAGAGTCCATTGAAGATGACCCTCAAACTTAAGAGCCTATGGAAGCAACTTCCACAGAAATGTGCAAGAAAGTCAAGGATTTAATTTTGTCAGACAGACAAATTAAGGTTTCCCAAATATCTGTAGAAATGGGCATCTCGGCAGGTACAGTTTGGAAAATAATTCATGAAATGTTGGGCATGTCCATGGTTAGTGCAAGATGAGTTCCAAGATTGCTGACGCCATGTCAGAAAGTCACAAGGTTCGGTGCTGTCAGAAGAACTTGGAGATGCTCCGTGAAGACCAAGTGACTTTTTTTTCATTGTTTGGTAACTGGAGATAAGACTTGGATCTATCACAGAGATCCTGAGTCCAAAATGGAGTCAATGCAGTGGAAGCACAAGTCACCCCCCACTCCCAAAAAGTTCAAGACAGAAAAATCTGCAGGCAAAGTCATGGCAACTGTATTTTGGAATGATGAAGGACATTTGCCTCTGGAATTCATGCCACACAAGACAACCATACCTGGGGAAAGTTACGCCAACACAATGAGCGCTTTGTGGGAGTCAATCAAGGAGAAAAGACAAGGAAAATTCACAGCAGGCATGCTGCTTCTTCATGACAATGCACCGGTGCATATGTCACGATAATCACAGGCTGCCATCCGAGAATGTGGATTTCAGCAGCTGAACCATCCACCCCACAGTCCTTACCTGGCTCTCTCAGATTATTTCCTGCTCCAGGTTTTGAAGAACTCTTTCCATGGACTGCAGTTTTCAAGTGATGAAGACGTCAAGAAAGCTGTGACGTCCTGGTTTGAAAGTCAAACAGAATTCTTTTCGAAGGGATTAAAGTCACTGCAGGAACTATAGATGAAGTGTATGGAGCTATCAAGGAACTATATTGAAAAATAAAATAAATTTTTTTTTTGAAAACTCTGTTCTTGCCTACTGAGGTAGATAAATTATTGATTGCCCCTCGTATATCTCATCTGTATGCATTGCCTGGAATTTAATTAAAATATTCTCTCCTCTACAAGGAGCAATTTGAAATGGCAAAATATAATCACTAAAAATATTACGGTCCTTGAAACAGTGGTTGCCGCTTAAACTGTGCATTGTCAGTTTGCCTGCTAATGATGTTTTTTGCCTACTTTTTAAAGTGCACTTTGCATTCATATTATACGCCAGCCTGCTTGGTTATCAGAGACATCCTTCTAGCTGGATGAGCTGAGTGACAGCTCCTTAATGGAGGAAATTGATGGGTTTGCGCGCATGTAGTGGTAAAGGCATACTGGGCGGATTCTTTCCCATCTGCCATCAGCCCTCTGCAAACTGGAAGTGCCTCAAATGCCCAACATACTTCTTCTGACGGAAGGGATGTCTGCGAAATAATAAATCATTAGTCTATGGCTGTCTGAAAGAATCATCAGTTTCATTAGGATCCCTGGGGAAGTAATATGGAGAGGTGGATGAGTGCTCATTTTTGAATGAAAGCCCCCATTAAAAGATGCTAAAGGTGACACTTTAGAGGTGGTAGGGAAAAGGGGAGAAGGAAGGGAAGTGAGGGATATAGGGCGCATGCAGCCATTAACATTTGCAGCAGAGTAACCTCAGGAAGATGTTTTCCCAGTGTGAAGCCAGCATATTAAAGGAATTTGGGCCTGATGTTTCCTGTTGATGTCAGCTTTTCTAAACGGTCACATTTTCGGCCTTTCAGCTGCTCTGAATTCTGTCTGTCAATAAAGGAAATCCACAGAGTGAAGAGAGGGAAATATTTGTTTCATCAGTCAGAGCGCTACTTACAAACGAAACTGTCGCCTTGATAGCTCATGTGGAAGAGTATCCAGAAATACTTTTTAATTTAATAACGTCAGCATGAGAATGGTCACAGTCTGAAAAGAATCTAGTTTCCTCCAAGACCAGTGTTGCTCCCAGAGCTCTGCACTTTATGAACGAAGGTACAGCCCACTTGTAAAAACTGAAAGGCAAAGAGACACATAAGAACTGGTAAAGCAATATTGCTCATATGTTTCTGTGTGCCAGCAGGGCAACTCCTCACACTTCCATTCTGTATTATAAGCTGCTTCATACTTTTTAAAGCTACCTTGCCACATTTCAATGGAATTTTGGATTCTGCGTTTAGAGGGGTAGTTTGTTTGTTTTTTTAAGGTACATTACAGCCCTAACATGTTATTTGCCCCCTAATGCACATCAAAGAACAATAACATACATTATATTATTATAATGCTGTTAATATTAGCAACCACAGGATACATAGTAATGAGATGCAAAGCATATAAATGCATGGAAGCAGTTTATTACTATGGAAATCGAATAATACAGCTTGCTGTGAATTCCACAAACTGCATTATTTTTGGAAAAATACTGCCAGCAAGAAGCTGTTGGGATTTGTCCATCCTAGAAACAATGGGCCATAAAGCTTTCAGGAGCCCTGGGCACCTGGGTTTCTTCTTAAAGGAGCCGGGTTAAAATATGTTGTCCATTCTTGAAGCCCCTCCTTTTGCCCAACTCCTCCTATAGGCTCCCCTCCCTACCTGGAAAATCCCAGGGGTTGTATTGGGCTCATAGCGGGAGTGATCCCCAGTTGCTCCTGCCCATTCTGGCACTAGGTACAAAAGATTGCCAATGCCACTTTAAGCTCGACTTCAGAAGGGACAGGATCAACCGGGTATTGCTCCTGCTCTGTTGCTCCTGTCTTCTCCAAAGTCAGGTTCAAAGTGGCACCAGTGGCCCCTGGAGATAGTGCCAGGGGAATCTACAGGGAGTACATAGGTGGAATTAGGGAAGAGGGGGAACATTCAGAGGAGGTAATCAAAGTTGAGGGGCTATCTGGGGGATCTGAGTTGAAGAGCTATTGGAGGAGTGGATCTTTTCCAGATAAGCCCCGCCACTAATGGAAAAAGTGGACGCGCCGAAAGTTAAGCCCCGCCACCTTTTGCCAGCGCACGCAACCTTAACCAGTGAAGTTCTCAGCACAACGGCCCCACAACGCGGCGCGATGTGTATAAAGTAAAGTGGGGGGGTTCACCCCCCACACACCCCGTCGGAGCACCCAAAAAAGATTATAAAAAAGAGGATATGAAACTTAACATTATAAAAAAAATAGGATAAACTGTCGACCATTTTTTTAAGGGCTCCAATGAGGGGGGCGTGGATCGCACCTCTTTTTTATAATTTTTTTTGGGTGGCGGGGCTTATCTGGAAAAGATCCGGAGGAGTTAACAAAAGGTGAGCTTTGAGAAAGGAAAACTACTACTACTTTAAGGATAATTGTAAGCAACATTATTCGGGGGGGGGGAGAGGGGGGAGGGGGGACTGACCTGAAATACTGCAGGTTTGTCGCTCCCACGGGAAATTAAGCTAAAGTAAAAGCCCCACTTTTACTGCACCTCAATAGTTACCCCTCTTACTTACCTGTGTGTAAGCTGCATTAAAATCCAGGCACACTGGTAGGTACTTGCATCAGAAAGAGTTTCCAGTCTACACAGTTCGTGAGAAAATAGTGGAAAAATGACTTTCCCAAGTTCACCAGTAGCATCAACGAGAGATATGAGATTTGGATCTTGGCTTTTCTGGCTATCAGCTGGCTACTCTGATCGTGACTCTTCCTCCACTGGCAGGCACAGCAGATTTAAGAGCATAAAGACTTTAGTCATATAGGGGATAATTTTCAAAGCCATCTCCGTGCATAAAACAGTAGGTTATGCCTGGAAATGGTGTGTTACAAAACTGTGAAGTTCTTCAGCGTAGGGATGGACCGCAAACCTTCCACAAGCAGAAGATGTGGTTCGCAATCTTTTATTGCACAAACAAGGTCAAAACAAACACTTTAATAGTCACCAGGGTTTAGTCACAAATTGATTCAGGGACCTGACACTGATCTGTGTTTTGGCATGGAGGTACCCGCTGATGGAGAAAGTACTTCATTTACAGTTCATTAGTGCCCTCAAACAACAATTATTTATTTATTTATTTTAGGTATTTGTATTCCACTTATATGCCCTCCCTCCCCCCCCCCCCCCCGAGATCCTAAACAGTTTGCATTATATGGAGGAAAAGTCCATAGTCTGTTATTGAGAAAGACATGGGAGAAGCCACTGCTTGCTCTGGAACAGTAGTATGGAATGTTGCTACTCTGGGATTCTACTCGGAACCTTGTTATTCTTTGGGATTCTGCATGGAATGTTGCTATTTCTTGGGTTTTGGCCAGGTACTAGGGATCTAGATTGGCCACCATGAGAACAGACTACTGGGCTATTCTTATGTCTTCCTTATCTGTCCCAGTGGGCTCACAATCTAACTATAGTACCTGGGGCAATAGAGGGTTAAGTGACTTGGCCAGGGTCACAAGGAATGGTGCTGGGATTGAACCAGTAACCCCAGGTTGCTGAGGCAGCAGCTCTTTCCACTAGGTTACGCCTCCTAGTTGATGAAAAACCTTCTGCATGAGGACATCAGATGAAAGGATGTTTGTGGTGGTATTTTCTCGAAGGTTCGGTAATGTGCTGAAATAGGAGTTGTGTATGTTTTTCAGTGGGATCATTTCATTATGCATCTAATTTCCTTTTGAAACCCGGAGCCTTTGATGCACATGTGAGGGCCTGCTAGAAAGTGACCCTCATGGAGGCAATAATATGGTGGTTCCCCACTGAATCAAAGGTAATCTTTCATCCTGGCATAAAAAGCCCTGCTGTGTAAGCAGATGGCATAAGAGTCCCAGAGAAATCTGCAGAAGCCAGCCCTGTCACCCAAACACAATAGCAGCCAGTCTTGTTGCTCCAGCTGTACATGTCAGCAAATACATGTGTATGCGCATACTTCCTTCTACATATTATACAAAAGGCTCTGTGTTTGGCAGAGCTATTGATAAAATACCACGGGAACTGTGAATGTCTGAACTGAGATGTTACAGTACCTCCCTTTGCAAAATGGGCCCTCATAATATAACTATTGTGGACACTGAAGTTTTATCAGGATTCAGATGGTTAAAATGGCTCTGCTCTTCTCCAAAGAACTTAAATCTAAACATCTAAAATCTGGGGATGGATGGATAGGCAACCACAACAAAAAAAAATTCACACCTGCAGGTTTACACTTTCATGCGCTAGAAGGCTCTGCGCTGTGTTAGTATCCCAGCCAGACTTTAAGACGTCCTTGCCATAGTAGTCTTATGAATTCTGTCATCAATATATCACTTTATATGAACATAAAATGAACTCAAAATACTCGGCACTGAAGCAGCTCAATGCTGCTGTTGATCTTTGGAAGAAATCTTCACAGCTTACAGGGCTTAATGCAATGCAAAACGAGGGCAGTGACTGGGATTAGAAATATCCTCACTTATCTGCTCGTTGCAGAATGCCTGGGTTGTTGGCCATCTGCCAAAATGAGGTTCAGTATGTGCTTTCACAACTGATAGCAGTGTCTTCACAGAAAATAAATATGCCATTTCTTCCAGGTCAGATTGCGTAGTGCTATCCTGGGTCATGTCAGCTCATAAGGGACCTGTATTAAGGAGTTAACGCACAAATTCACTTTAAATAATAATAATAATAATAACTTAATTTTTGTATACCGCATTACCATGGAAGTTCTATGCCTGAGCATAAAAACAAGTTCCCATCCCGTATAGGTGGAGCGCGGCCAAATCGGCCGAAGCCGTTGCGAGGGGGGAGGGTAGGAAGAAGGGTTAGGGAGCGGGGGGGCCCAGCGTACTTGGGTGCCTAGGGGCCTTCGAAGAATTAATCCTGCCCTGGCCATATGGTTATGGCGTTTACAGGCATCCTCGTGTTTATATTATATTGAAAAAGTGAATTATCATTTAGAAATCCACTGAAAACCACAGCTTCCCATGCATGGTGCAGACATACTCATAATTACACTTCTCCCTCCGTATTCGCTGTGATAGGGGGATTAATAGAACCGCAAATACTGAAAAACCGCGAATAACTTTTTTATATGTTATTTGCTGTTTTCTATTAAAAACCATCGTGAATATGGTGAGACCGCGAATAACATTGGTGGGAGACCTGGCCTGTTCCTGAAGGAGAGGCAAAACACGGTGAAGAAAGTGCCGGGAATCGGGGATTTTCTCTGTAAATGGTTGGAATCAACGATTTCTCTATGCAAACTGATGTAATTTGGGGGTGAGGAGCCAGCAAGCTAAAAACCGTGAATAATCGAAACCACAAATGCTGAAACCGTGAATACGGAGGGAGAAGTGTAGAGTAATGGAGGAATAGCATTCAAAAAGAAACAAATGCATCTAGATACAGTGTACTTTTGAAAGAAGCCCCAGCCATGCAGTCTTGCAAAGTAAAATCTTCATGCACCGTGGAAACAGTCACCTGAAATTCCACGTCTCCAGCAACAATAAATCAGCAGGGCTTTTAATCAGAGCAACAACAACAAAAAAAAAAAAGCACCCAGGACCTTCAAGTGTGGGACAAGTGTCCCATTTTAGATGCAGTTATATTTGTGAATGGACTACTTTGTTTGACCCCTGATCCAGGCCGTTGTACCAAAACACAGACCATGCATGTAAGGCCCATCAATAAAGCTGAAAATTTTCTTGTCGCACATTTGATGGCCCTTAGTGCTTTTTCTTTGTTGCTGCGTAGTGTGTGCTTTGGTTTCCGTCTCTTCTTTGTTAGCTATTAATCAGGGCCACAAGATCATCCTGTACACAAAAGATATATAAATTTAAGGGTCCTGATCAGCTACTAAATAACAGCTGAGAAGATTGCAAAGCAAAAATGCCTTACCATCTATAGAGAGCCTGTGTGGCTAAAGTGATTTATTTTCCACTTCTCTGTCTCTAGTGAAAGGCATTTTTATTTATTTAGAGCTTATAAATTGGAAGCTATACTCGGAGGATTAATTTCATCCCATATAATGGCAAGAGAGTGTTGTGTAGTGGTTAGATCTATATCTCGATGCCCTGAGGTTGTGAGTTCAAACCCTACACTGTTCCTTGTGACCCTGAGCAAGTCACAAATCCTCCACTGCTGCAGATACATTACATAGACTGAGAGCCTGCCAGGACAGATCGGGAAAATGCTTGAGTACCTGATTTGTAACCTGTTTTGGGCTCCTTTGGGAGGATGGGCTAAAAAAAATCAAATGAATCATTCTTTTGCCATTATCTATGCATGGGAAAAGTACGTAATTCTATGGAAGCTGATCAACAAATAAGCCACCTGCTTCTTTCCTGCTTAGCTTACACTGTATGCAAGATGTGTTGAGGATCAGGAAGCAAAATAATCTCCAGAAGCAGAATGATACTTTAATAATCCTTTTAACTATTTAACTATAACTCCCAAATGAACTGTAAATCCAAGCTCTGCTAGTGCCCGCAGAAAAGGTTTTATAATCCCGTCTATACACTTGTTCTGGTCCCCAGATACATATACATTTCTTCATTCTCCCCTCTCATCTGCACTTTTTTCTAGACTTACTCAAATTAACTTTCACCCTCAGAGATCTCAAACCTGCTATGTGGGACCATCAGCCAATCAAGTTTCCAGTATATATATATATATATGAGAGAGTATATATATACAGTATATATATATGAGAGAGATTTGCATGCCTGTTATCTCCATTATATCTCTCATGCAACTTCATTAAGGATGTCCTGAAAACCCAACTGGCTGGTGGCCCCGTTGTCTTACACCACATCATTTACCCCTTTACCCATTCCCAAACATAGTAACATAGTAGATGACAGCAGATAAAGACCCGAATGGTCCATCCAGTCTGCCCAACCTGATTCAATATAAATTTTTTAATTTTTTTTTTTCTTAGCTATTTCTGGGCAAGAATCCAAAGCTCTACCCGGTACTGTGCTTGGGTTCCAACTGCCGAAATCTCCGTTAAAACCTACTCCAGCCCATCTACACCCTCCCAGCCACTGAAGCCCTCCCCAGCCCATCCCCCACCAAACGGCCATACACAGACACAGACCGTGCAAGTCTGCCCAGTACTGGCCTTAGTTCAATAGTTCATATTATTTTCTGATTCTAGATCCTCTGTGTTCATCCCACGCTTCTTTGAATTCACTCAAGAGCTGCCCACTGCAGAGAGTTCAAATAAGGACAGCATTTTCCAAAGTCCTGTTTCCAGGTTGTGCACAGCTATATTTTCCTTCTTTGTGGTAGATGGAGAGTCTTGACTTCTACGGAGTATGGAGCTATGGTTTTGCTTTCCTTACAACACAGTTGCGAATACCTGTCCTGCAAAAATTCCTCGGATGGCCATGTCCCATAGAAACGTAGAGATCGATGCGCAACGTGATTTAAATGGGCAAGAGAGAGGCTCCTGCCTGGTTAAATTGTGCTGGTCAGTGCAGGAGCCACTGATCAGTGGCAGTTAACTTGAGAATTAATGCTGGGGCAGTCCTGGAATGGGGGTCAGGGTGCTGGTGGGAGCTATGCAAGAACTGGCGATATTTAGTGCTGGGGGCACAATCTTAACTGTGTCCAATTTGTGGCATTACATCACTGAAGATCGGACATACCTGGATTTTTGGACACCACTAAAGACCCAACTATTCAGTGAAGGAAGGTGCCCAGATAACGCTCAGCAGTGAATATTCTTATCTTATTTAGCTGACAGTGGTCAGCGTTTATTCATTGGGATTGATTTTACTGCCTTTTCGAAGAACAATTGACAATTACAGCAGTAAAAAATATTCAAATTAACATATGAACATAAGTCGTGCCTCTGCTGGGTCAGACCAGAGGTCCATCATGCCCAGCAGTCTGCGGTGGCCCATCAGGTCCAGGACCTGTATAGTAGCCCTCTATCTATACCCTTCTATCCCCTTTTCCTTCAGAAAATTGTCCAATTCCTTCTTGAACTCCAATACTGTACTCTGCCCTATCATGCCCTCTGGAAGCGCGTTCCAGGTGTCCACCACCCGTTGGGTGAAGAAGAACTTCCTAGCATTGGTTCTGAATCTGTCCCCTTTTAATTTTTCCAAATGCCCTCTCGTTCTTGTAGTCGTAGTTACAATCAAAGTATGGCATAGTATGCTACATTACAATAGGAGAGACCTAGAGGTGTAATATGTCTTTTGAAGAATGAGGTGTAATATGTCTTATGAAGAATGGATAGCAATGAAGGCCCTGCAGAATGATAAGACCTTGGTTATCACACACGCCAATAAAGGGGGCGCAGTGGTAATTCAGTCTCGAAAAGGCTACCTAACAGAAGCTTATCGACAATTGAATGATGGAAATTTTTGTCCACTTTTGAATTCTAATCCCACAATGGAACTTATGCAATTGATAAATAAGATTGTGAATCAAGCATACAGAAATAAGATACTAACGTGGAAAGAGGCAGACTATTGTATTAATCTGTCCCCAGTTACTCCAAGAATATATTTTCTCCCTAAAGTTCATAGGAGATTAAACCAGCCTCCAGGACGCCTGATTGTTTCAATGAAAACGCTATATTTGAACTCTACAGTACAATGTTAACACAATATATGGTAAAACATTTTGATATTCAAACTTATAGGGAGATAATGTTTTTAATCTGTGATGATACCATAAAATTCACTCTCAAAATCACAGCTCTAAAAAAGTTAAAAAATATATCAAACTATGTTTGTAAAGTGCTCAGACCCATAACCGTTTAATCTGTGGTAACAACAGACTATGGTTATTGTGGGACCATCATTGCCCTTTACAGTCCCAAAACTACTCGCTGTAAACAAACTGAAAGATATAATAAATTCACTTATCTCATATGGCGGGTGGTTGATAGAAGATATTATCAATAATCATAGATGAATAAAGTGCCAGTGCTTAAACGTGCTCTAGTGAGGAACTATAGCCATAATAAAATCGATGACCCCCCCCCACTCAAGTTTCATAGACTCTTCCTCAGGAGGGGACACCTCTAACAGCTTGTACCAACTCGGCTTGTACCAACTCGGAAGGCATTTTAATAGACAGCACAATGTGTAAACAAAAATGGAGTATATAGATAGATAAGTTAAGTTTATTATTAAGTTTATTAGGATTTGATATACCGCTTATCAAGATTATCTAAGCGGTTTTTACAATCAGGTACTCAAGCATTTTCCCTATCTGTCCCAGTGGGCTCCCAATCTATCTAACGTACCTGGGGCTATGGAGGACTGAATGACTTGCCCAGGGTCACAAGGAGCAGCGCTATTCTGTATAAGACAGAATAGCAGCAACCTCAGCTTCCTTCAGCCGTTTCCTTGACACTTTGTACAGCTCCAGACACTGAGCCATATGCTATTGCTATTATCACATCCATTTCTTGTTCTTTCTCTCTTACGCTCCAATGCTCTACTTTCTAGCATACTACTGGTCTTATTACTGTACTAGACCAGACATGGGCAACTCCGGTCCTCGAGGGTCTGGAATCCAATCGGGTTTTCAGGATTTCCCCAATGAATATGCATTGAAAGCAGGGCATGCAAATAGATCTCATGCATATTCATTGGGGAAATCCCGAAAACCCGATTGGATTACAGCCCTTGAGGACCGGAGTTGCCCATGTCTGTACTAGACACTGTTCCTTTTACAAATATGAAAAGATGCAAAATAATCACAAAACTTAAAGACCACATGGCTTTCAAATGTATTGGATAATTTGAACCCTCCACATGACACATTCTATATAGGTGATATTTATGAAAAATGCTATTTAAATAAAGTGATTAATATCACACATTAGCATTAATGGTTGAGAGAAAAAGGTTCAAATACAGATGCAAATAAAATGTGTGGGTTTGTTTATTTTTTTTGTCAATTCTATGCCTCCTTAAGAGGCTAAATATGAGGGCCCTTCAAAAAGTTTCCGCACTTTCATATTTTCATGGGAAATAGTTGGGCGGAAGAAGTGATAAGAGGGCATTAAGAAGTTAGTAGGACACGGGGGAAAAATGTATCGCAAAACAGAGTGATTATGTGGAAAGTGATGCAATTTGCTTTTGCAATATTTAATAAATAGGGCTCCTTTTACAAGGCCATGCTAGGGCCTTAGCGCGTGGAATAGCACACGCTAAATTGCCGTGCGTGCTAGCCGCTACTGCCTCCGTATGAGCAGGTGGTGATTTTCGGCTAGCGTGCGCTATAGCACGTGCTAATCCGGTGCGTGCGCTAAAACCGCTAGCGTGGCTTTGTAAAAGGAGCCCATAGCGTTTTAAAAAAGTGCGGAAACATTTTGAAGGTCCCTCGTAATTAAAAAGCTTTCTCTGCGCTCACTGATTCTTCACAACTGGGATAGCCCTTGGTTTCCAAAGAGATTTTACAATTTGATTTTCTTTTTCTTTTACTAATAGCATAGTTGCCAGTCCGAAGGCAATGCCATTTATTTTCATGGTACAGAGGGCAGCGAGTTCAACTTTGCCACCACGAGGGATGTGGACCTTTCCACTGAGGACATCCAGGCACAATGGGCAGAAGAATTTGAGAGCCATCCAACAGGGTGAGTGCATCTTATTCTCCAGTTTTTCAAGAGTGTATGGAGTAAAGAAAACTCACAGAAGGATTGAACTGCGTCCCACCCTTTGCATGTTTCGTGCGTGTTGCACGTTTGTTTTTGGAGTTCAGTGGAAGGTAGACTAATGGAATCATTTCTAAAGGATAAAGCAAGAAAGAATCTTGAATTTGAATTTTCAGATTAAAGTACCTGAGGCAGAGTGGTTTTAGCAGATGGAAGTCTTGTAAAAAAAAAAAAAATCCAATCAATTGATGACCAATTAATTGATTCCAGGAGAGTGTTGGATGTAGTTTACAGTACCTAAACTTAAATAAAGCTTTTGATATTGGCAGGCACAAAAGGCTCAGAAACAAGCTGAGCAAAGGGGTTTCAAGAGGGCTAAGATGGGTTAGAAATTGGTTGTGTGATATTCCTCAGAACTTAGGCTCTGTTTCTATAAATGGCATGGATGTCAATCAACCGCTAGGCACCATTTATAAAATCATGCCTAGCAGTGCCTAAGCATTCCTTAGAGACAAATTAACTCCTAATGTACCATCCATCCCGCTCCCTCCTTAACTTTTTTTTTATCTCGATAAACTTTTTACCGCCTTTTGTTCTTTCCTCCCCAATAATAATAGTTTATATATCGCAGGACTGTGAAGTTCTTTGCAGTTTACAATGATTAAAATGCTACAAATTGAGTACAACTAACAAAGTTAGAAATTAGTGACTAACAGTTCTAGAGATCAGTTGTTGTGGGAAAGATTGTGCAGATCCGCTACGTAAGTACTTCAGGAACAGATATGTTTTTAGGTGTCTCCTAAATTCCCCATAGTTATTGGCATGCATAAGTAACTGTTCTAGATCTTTACCCCATAATGCTGCTTGATAAGAGAAAAGATGTTGATGATGTCTTTTAACTTTACAACCTCTAACCCAGTGGTTCCCAAACCTGTCCTGGGGGACCCCCAGCCAATCAGGTTTTCAAGATATCACTAATGAATATGCATGAGAGAGATTTGCATACCTGTCACTTCCATTATATGCAAATCTTTCTCATGCATATTCATTAGGGATATCTTGAAAACCTGACTGGCTGGGGGTCCCCCAGGACAGGTTTGGGAACCACTGCTCTAACCGGTGGAGAAACAAGCTTCAAGTGTGAGCTTCTCTTATGTCTGCTGGTTGAGAAAGAGAAAAGGTCAGTAATATATTTAGGGGCTAGACCGAATAGTATCTTGAAGCGAAAACATCCAAACTTAAACTTTGCATGTGCTACCATCGGAGTGCAGGAGTCGGTAGGAAGGAGTTACATGATCGGACTTCTTCAACCCCAAAATCAGCCTGACCGCCGCCACAATCATGTCAGTCTTAAGTAATATATGCAATCTCCCCTTCTCCTCCACATCTATTGATCAAGTGGTGGATTTTCTTTTGTTGTTCATTTTTGGGTGGTTGTTGGGTTTTTTTTTTAACTGTTTAAAATTTTTTTTTATTGATTGTAAACTATCTAGATAATTTTTGATAGATGGTATATCAAAGAAATAATAAACTTGGAAACTTGGAGTAGGCGTTGAATCCTTAGGCACACTACAATTTAGGACAGGGTTTTATTGCCCTAAATGAGTGCACCTAAGTCAATCCATGCCCAAACTCTGCCCTGAATCCACCCCTAACCATGCCTGCTTGCTGGTAGGTACCTCAGTGTAGACGCCTACCTCAAAGTGTGGGACAAGCAAATTGTTTTTTTGTAATTGTTTTTTAATGGCACTTTCAATTATCAGCACTGATTAAATCAATTTTAAAAATTAAGTTAGGCACCTAGCTTGACATGCTTAGCCGATCTTGGTGCCTAACTGTAGGCATATTTTATAGAATCAGGGTCTTAATGACAAGGAAAAAGACAATAACCTTTGCAGATGATCCTTTTAGCCTATTTTTAACCATTTTCTAATTTTATCATAGTTGTTCTTTTCAAAATTAAGGCCCCCTTATATCAAGCTGCGTTAGAATTCCTATGTGCGTTGGAGGTTTTCTCAGCAGCCAGTAATAAAATACCTAATGTGGCTTGATAAAAGGGGGTCCTAAATGCTAACACAGTAGATTTCTTTAGTATATTCACACCAGTTATTAATGTAAATTTGATCATATGATCACTGTTGCAAGTGGACCCAACACCATTACTTTTCACCAAGTTTTGCATTCCACTAAATACTAGATCTAAAAGAGATCCAACTCTTGTCAGTGGCGAGTCCGAATGACAAAATCAAAGATACATCAATCTCCTTGAACGGTCAAGCCTTTCCTATCACAGATTCCTTAAAAATTCTGGGAGAGACCCTAGACCGCAACCTTACCCTTGAAGCACACACCGACCTACTGGTCAGAAAAGGCTTCTCCGCTTTATGGAAATTAAGAACCATCCGAAAATACTTTGATGCCACCTAATTCCGCTTACTGGTGCAATCCTCCATTCTAAGCTTACTCGACTACTGTAATATCATCTATCTAGGGTCTTTCAAAAAAACCACTCAAAGACTCCGAATCATCCAAAATTCGGCAATACGTCTGATATATGGGCTAAAAAAATGGGAACACATAACCCCCTGCTACCAAAAACTCCACTGGCTACCCCTGGAAGCAAGAGTACAGTTCAAGTTTGCCTGCTTCTGTTTCAAGTCCATCTTCGGCTCGGCCCCCTTATACTTGGTCCCCTATTTTAACTTAGATTGCCCTACCAGACCCACACGCAAAATCCATCTGTTTAGCCACCCAACTTTAAAGGGCTGCCGTTACAAAAGATTCCTGAATAGAACACTTGCCTTCCAAGCAGGTCAACTAAACGATTGGCTGGGCAATATTATCTCGCACTCCTCATCCTACCTTAGCTTCAGGAAATTATTAAAAACTAACCTATTTAACCGATTTATAACCTAATTCCTCTACCCACCCTTGTTCCCATGACCTCTCTACCTCCCCCTGTTCCCTGCCCACCCTTACATATGACCCCCATTATTATTTTGTACCTGTATCCTGCTTCCCTTTAATTGTAGCATCTTTCATTCAATGATTGTCCTGTCCTTATATTATATTGTACCTGTATCCTGTTCAAAGAATGCGCTGCTTGTCCAGCCCTCTGAATTGTATCTTCTTCCGCTGACTGTACCTATTTTCGCTGTTTGTCCAGCCCTTCTTTATTGTAAACCGCCTCAAACTACTACGGCTTTGGCGGTATATAAGAAATAAATTATTATTATTATTACTTCTTGAGGAAGTGGAGATTTGAGAGGGTCAAGGTAAATTTTGTGTGGTAAAATTGCAAATTGTGCTATAGCTCAGTAATGAACCCTCTTGGAAATATTGGGGATATAAAAAAGTTTTGACGCCAGAGAGAAATATGTTCTCAAGTAGAAAGAAAGAAAATGGAATGGTCACCCATTAGGTAAAAATCCAATGCATGATCATAGAAACTATTTCACTTGATGCATTGAGTGATGCAGAGTGATGTCTTTGCATTGTTGCAGCCAGGAATGTTTCTGAGCTGCTGCAGTGAAAAAATAAGTTTAATGAACCTGTCATGAACCTGAGGTTAGTGATTGGTGCAATAAATTTTGCTGTAGTAAAGCTGCAAATTTTACTTAGCTTAGAACTCCTTTTACTAAGATTCGCTAGCGTTTTTAGCGCACGCACAAGATTAGCGCGCATTAGCTGAAAAATTACCGCCTGCTTAAAAGGAGGCGGTAGCAGCTAGCGCGCATGGCATTTTAGCATGTGCTATTCTGCGCGTTAAGGCCCTAACGCACCTTTGTAAAAGGAGCCCTTAGCAACTATTTGTCTTAAAAAGTGAAGAGCAAAGGGGTCGCTTACAGATCTTAGAATAGAAATCCATTTTACCTGCATTCTTTTTTGCCCACATTCAGTTTTACAAATAGAATTACTCCGCAATAATTTCTGTGTGGCAGTTGATCCACAACCTTTTGTTCTCTTTCAGGTGTGGGGATGCAATTGAAGGCATCCCCACACCTTATTGTCCAGCTCTTTTCAGTGTAAACCGCCTAGAAATCGTCTGATTGTGGCGGTATTTATAATAATAATTTGCTAGCCGCGCATGCGCACTTGCTCCGCGTGTTCCCTGATCCCTTTTCTGTCAGGAAGTGGCGAGCATGAGTGCGCATGCACGCTTTTTACGTCACACATGGCAACTGGCTCACTCAGGAAAAGCGAAGAACAGCAGCAGCCCCCGAAGCTCCTCACCAGTCCATCACCGACGACGAAGAAGCTGGAGCTGGGGCAGTTGGGGCCTCTCCCGCCGCGCACAACCCGCTCCCTCTCCTGCAGCTCAGGCACCACAGAAGCTGCGAAATCTACTGAGCGTGAAAGCACCCAACCCGGTCCCCGCCTACCCTTCCCCTCAACACAGCGCATTTGCCCCCCCCCCTCTTCACAACGAATCGAGAAATGGAGCCGGGCCGCCCTCCGCAACAGACCAGAGGAGTCCTTTGCCGCTCATTCCCCTTCCCTTGCCGCTGACCCGACTACCTACCCAGCGATTTAAGCAGCGTGTGCAGCAGTCTTCACACGCTGCTTCAGGCCCTTCTACTGCCCTGATTTGCTCTGCCGCATCTCTGATGATGTCATCAGGGACGTGCCAGAGTAAATCAGGGCAGTAGAAGAACCTGAAGCAGCGTGTGAAGACTGCTGCACAGGCTGCTTGAATCGCCGAGTTCGTAATCGGGTACGCGGGAAGGGAAGGGGGGGGGGCGGCAAGGACTCTATCCGAGTAAATAAAAAACTCTGGGGAGAACGGCAGAGACCGGCCCTGTACTAACTCCCATGGACAGGGGGAGCAGGAAGAGGTGATGATGGACAGGGGGGGAAAAAGGAAGGGAGGCCTATTGTTGGACAGGGGGAGCAGGAAGAGGTGCTGATGGAAATGGGGGGAATGAAGAGAGGCCTACTGCTGGACAGGGGGAGCAGGAAGAAGTGCTGATGGACAGGGGGGAAATGAAGGGAGGCCTACTACTGGACAGGGGGAGCAGGAAGAGGTGCTGATGGACAGGGGGGAGGTAAAACAAAGGGAGAAGGGCTGCTGCTGGATAAGGGGAGCAGTGAAGGGGTGGTGGTGCACAGGGGGGAAAAATGAAGGGAGGCCTAATGCTGGACAGGGGGAGCAGGAAGAAGTGCTGATGGACAGGGGGGAAATGAAGGGAGGCCTACTACTGGACAGGGGGAGCAGGAAGAGGTGCTGATGGACAGGGGGGAGGTAAAACAAAGGGAGAAGGGCTGCTGCTGGATAAGGGGAGCAGTGAAGGGGTGGTGGTGCACAGGGGGGAAAAATGAAGGGAGGCCTAATGCTGGACAGGGGGAGCAGGAAGAAGTGCTGATGGACAGGGGGGAAAAATGAAGGGAGGCCTACTGCTGGACAGGGGGAGCAGGAAGAGATGCTTATGGACGGGGGGGGGCGGGAATGAAAGGAGGCCTACTGCTGGACAGAGAGAGCAGGAAGAGGTGATGATGGACAGGGGGGAGGTAAAACAAAGGGAGAAGGGCTGCTGCTGGATAAGGGGAGCAGTGAAGGGATGGTGGTGGACACAGGGGAGGTAAAAAGAAAGGAGAATGGACAGGAAAAAGTGGCTAAGAGACAGAGAGAGAAAGAAATAAAGACAGACACACACATATATTCTAGCACCCGTTAATGTAACGGGCTATAAAGCTAGTCCTATATAATAAAACGCTAGCCGCGCATGCACACTCAACTGCGTGCTTCTGTTTTCCCTGATCGAGCCGTATCGAGTCGGAAGAAGAAATCTTCTACCTCATGGGACCCTCGACCACCAGGGGGCATCCGCTAAAAATCAGGGGAGGGAAGTTCCATAGCGACTCCAGAAAATACTTCTTCACTGAAAGAGTGGTGGATCATTGGAACAAACTCCCACTGCAGGTGATTGAGGCCAATAGCGTGTCGGACTTTAAGAGAAGATGGGATATTCACAGGGGATCCCTAGGGGAGTGAAACCAGAGGGCGGGTATTTGGAATGGGTAGACTTGGTGGGCTATAGCCCTTTTCTGCCGTCTTTTTCTATGTTTCTATGTTTCTATGATCTGTGAGATATAGGTCTGTGAGATATAGGTGGCATTGCAGGAGTGCGCATGCGCGCCTAGGGTTCTTTTCAGTTCGTCTTCGTCGTCGTCTTCGCCCCTCCCCCCAATCCCCATTGAGCCTCCCACCCAATTTTCCCTTCTCGTGGTTTGGCCGGCTCCCTTAGTCCCTTGCCGCCGCCACCCCATTCCCTTCCCGTGGTCAACAAACCTCTTGGCTCGAGCAGCGGCCGCAGCACTGTAAACACGCTGCTTCGTGGCCTCTACTGCCTTAATTTGCTCTTCCGTGTCCCTGATGACATCATCAGAGATGGGGCAGAACAAATTGGGGCAGTAGAGGCCGCGAAGCAGCGTGTATACAGTGCTGCGGCCGCTGCTGGAGCCAAGAGGTTTGTCGACCGCAGGAAGGGAAGGGGGTGGCGGTGGCGGCGGCGGCAAGGGACTAGGGGAGCTGGACAGACCGCGGGGATGGCGCGCATCTTCAAAAAAGTGTAGGCGGGAGGCGAGTGAAGGAGTTTCAGCTCAGAGGAATGGCTGGAGGGTGCTGCATGCAGGTAAACATTCTCACAGGAGGGGAAAGGGGGCTGCTTCGTGGGGAGAGGTGTGCTGGGAGGCAGTTCATTTTGCTTAGGGGGGAGGAAGACAGAAGGGGGCCACGGAGAGACAGGGAGGAACTGGAGCGGGCGAGGGAAAGGGGCCTGCTTTGGGAGAGGGGTGTGCTGGGAGACAGACAGCTTTGCTTGGGAGGGGAGACAGAAGGGGGGCCAAGGAGAGACAGTCAGGGAGGAACTGGAGGGGCAGAGGGAAAGGGGTCTGCTTTGGGGGAGGGGTGTGCTGGGAGGTAGATAGCTTTGCTTGGGGGGGGAGACAAAATGGGGGGCCACGGAGAGACAGGGAGGAATTGGAGGGGTAGAGGGAAAGGGGTCTGCTTTGGGGGAGGGGTGTGCTGGGAGACAGACAGCTTTGCTTGGGAGGGGAGACAAAAGGGGGGCCACGGAGACACTGTCAGGGAGGAATTGGAGGGGTAGAGGGAAAGGGGTCTGCTTTGGGGGAGGGGTGTGCTGGGAGGCAGATCGTTTTGCTTAGGGGGGGAAGACAGAAGGGGGGCCACGGAGAGACAGTTAGGGAGAAACTGGAGGGGGAGAGGGAAAGGGGGCTGCTTTCTAGCACCTGTTAATGTAACGGGCTTAAACACTAGTAGAAGAATAAAGTTATGTTATGTTATGTGCATGGTGTATGTATGTAAAGCAAGTGTATTTGATACACAATATATATAAATTATGCATTTTGTAAACATGGAAAGAGTAGCATTAGATATGCAGTCAGGGTTTTGAAGACGATGATTTGTTTCTCATGAAAAAGTTAGACCTGCACTTTTAAGTTCAAGTATCAAACAGAATTCATGGAAACGAAATAGGGCAGTAATGAGTGTTATGATTACTTTAAATGACATGATGGCTTTATTACTGTGCCAAATGTGAAATCATAGCTAAGTAGACAAGAATGTGTACAAAAAAAAAATGCTGCATTCAGACACTGTTAGAGTCATATCGGTCATGTCCAACCTAACAATAAAGGTCAATCTTCAACTCCAACACCATCTGTTTCCATATGTAGAGCTTGTTTTATAATCGGAAAATGGCTTTCATAAAATTGTGTACCCAAAACACAATTGGCAACAACCCTTTTTCCACCTGGTGAGAGTATGCCAACTAGTAAAACTCAAATAAATACCAGAAAAAGTATATAACAATAATACTAATAGGACGTCAGTACGGACCTAGTTCACTACTAAGAGCAAGATTTAGCCCCAGGCAGAATCTCATAGGTGACAAACACTAGACTCAAGGTCTAAATAAGACCTGCCCCGTACATCATTATGTCCAATATTTTAAATTTATTAATGCAAAAATCCTTAAACCATTGGCATAAAATTCTATGATACTTATATGCCCACTGTATCATTTCCTCTACCATAATATCCCCAACCCCGAAATGTCCTGTCTTAATTAGATTGTAAGCTCTTCTAAGCAGGGACCATCTATTGTATGTTAAAATGTATAGCGCTGCGTACGCCTTTCAATGCTTTAGAAATAATAAATAGTAGTAGTATTGTTATATACCTTTCCTGGTATTTATTTGAGTTTTACTTGTTGGCATATTCTCACCAGGTGGAGAAAAGGTTGTGGCCAATTGTGTTTTGGGTATTGCTATTTGTATTATTGGCAAATCTTTGGGGTTCCTTTTTGAAGCCTATTCCATAACATTGCACATCCACATACATATGTAAAATATCCATTCAGGGAAAGTAATTTACATGAGCCAAATCCCCTTAGAAAAATGCAGGGTCAAACGAGCACAAAAGTTCCAAACAAACTTAGAGCACAGAACAGGCATAAGCACAAATCAATCTACTGCAATATCATATATCTGGGATCCTTCAAGAAAACCATCAAACGCCTGAGAATCATTCAGAATACTGCCGTCTGCCTCATCTACGGCCTCAAAAAGTCGGATCACGTAAGTCCGTTCTACAGAAAACCTCACTGGTTGCCGACGGAGGCAAGGGTCATCTTCAAGTTCGCCTGCCTTTTGCTTCAAAACCTTAACGGGTTCATCCCCGATTTACCTGTCGCGCCATTTTGTGTTTCCAGGCACCACTTGCACACGTAGTGCCTACCTGTTTGCCTTCCCCTCCCTGAAGGGCTGTGTCTACAAGAGATTCCTTGACAGAACACTGTCATTCCAAGCTGGCAAATGGAATAAATGTCTAGCCACCCTCATTTCAAGTGCATCCTCCTACCAATCATTCAGGAAATCAATTAAAACCTACCTTTTTGATAAATTTCTCTGACCCCTCCCTACCTTGTTGTATCACTGAAATACCTGCTGTAGAACAAACGCTAGAAAGTTCTTTTTCACCCAGAGGGTGGTGGATACATGGAATGCGCTTCCGGAGGCTGTGGTAGGCAGGAGCATGTTACAGGGCTTCAAAGAAGGTTTGGATAGGTTCCTAGAGGACAAAGGGATTGAGGGGATAGGAGTAGAGGTAGGAGTAGAGGTAGGTTATAGAAATAGTCAGGGACCACTGCTCAGGCAATAAGCCTGATGGGCCGCCGCGGGAGCGGACCGCTGGGCGAGATGGACCTCTGGTCTGCCTCAGCGGAGGCAACTTCTTATGTTCTTATCTCTGACATATTTCCAGTTATACCCAACCTCTCTCGGCTCACTAATGTAATTGAAATTTATTACCAATGTACTTGACAATACTTTCTGTAACATCGCTGTATATGTACAGTCTTTTCCTCTGTAAACTGCTCTGAACTGCTTGTAGCATTGCGATATACAAAAATAAAGTTATTATTATTATTATTACTAGCCTGTGGCGTAGTAAGGGTGAGCGGCACCCCTCCCCCACCCTCTTCCCCACCCCGGCCACGCACGCGTCCCCCTTTCCCCGTACCTTTGTAACTTCTCTGGCGTGAACAGCATGCCCATGTAGGTGTCGGCTCGCCCTTTGATATCACTTCCTGGGCGCGGGTCCTAGAAGTGACATCAGAGAGAGCACCGACGCTGACGTGGGCGGCAACCTCATGCCGGGGAAGTGAGAAAGGTACAGGGAAGGCATGGAGAGGAGCGGGGGGAGACGGAGAGGAGGAGGGGTGCAGAGCCCCTTAGGAAGACCGAGACTAGAGGATGGGGAAAAATTTGTCCCCATGTCATTCTCTACTCTGCACACACAGTCCTTAATAGTATACTAGCTTAGCACAGATCTCTCCGGCACCTAGCTTTATGAACTATTTACTAGATCCAGCCCATATAATCCTACAGACAGTAGCGTAGTAAGGGGAGGCGGGGGGGGGAGCAGACCGCCCCAGGTGCCATCTTGGTGGGGGCACCAGCACCTCTCTGCCCCCATGCCACGCTCAAGCCCTCCCTTCCCCACTCCCGTACCTCTTTAAAATCTTCACCAGTGCGATCAAGTACTCTATCCTGCGGCTCATGCCGGCCTGGCTGCCTCTGAAAACACTTCCGGGTCACGGAGCCAGGAAGTGACGTCAGAGGAGAAAGCCAGGGCGAGCAGCAGGCTGGAGAAGCTGCTCATGCTGGCGAAGATTTTAAGAGGTGTGGGGTGGGGAGTGTGATGCAGAAGGAATGGGGGGAGGCGCGAGGAGGTGGAGAGGAAGGTATGGGGTGGGGGTTGCCATCGGCCCGAGCACCTCCTACCTTCGTTATGCCATTGCCTATAGGTCATTATAACCTGCAGGAAATCATGGTTAAAATGAACCCACATATATTTTCACCTGCTTGGAAGTAGTTATACAGTAAATCTATGTAATCTATTGTAATTTATTTGCCTATCCAAAGATTACTGGTTGTAGATACAGATCCTTTTTGGATAGGACTTTTATGTTTCAAGTAAGTAAACAGCAGTCCTGGTTAGGTAATTACATCAATGGAGCCAGGTTGACCTATGGCGCATTTCGGAAAGAAATTAAGACTGCATTGTTTGATAGATTCATTTTTCTAAAGAGAAGTTATACTAATTATAAGAATTTTACTCTGACTATTCGTAATAGTACTTTTGCTATTTGTATTTTGTATTTCGCTGATTGTCCAGCTCTTTTCAGTATAAACCGCCTAGAAATCGTCTGATTGTGGCGGTATAGAAGAATAAAGTTATGTGCATGATGTATGTATGTAAAGCAAGTGTATTTGATACACAACATATATAAATTATGATTCTATTCAAGCTACATCCCCAAACACAGCTACACTCAAATCACATAGCATCCCCCTATTGTGCTCCCACTTGTCATTGTGTGTAGTGGAATAACTTTATAAGAGGCCTTTTACATATGTGTACTGGCATGTACTGTACATGCAAAAAAGCCTTTATAAAATTTCTCCCCTAAAAATTAAACACATTTTCACTTTCCACAATATTTTCAGACAGCATTACCCATGATGCAGTGTTCAAATGAACCTTCTCCTCAAAATATTTTATGGGTCATTGAATAGAGTGAGTGCTTTAATTAAGATAAGCAGAGCATGGAAAAAAAACAAACTAATGAGCCATTGTGAGACTACCTTGTGTAAGTCAAAATAGAATCAGCCATTTAATCCACTACATTGTCAGATGGTTTACCCCCTTCAAAATGTCAATCTTTTTTTCATTTTTCATCTAGTGGAAGGCAAAAGTAAAAATAAAGTGGGCCTGTTCTATCCCCAATACTTTTTAGTTTTGCTTGTGCACTATTAGTGAATTGCATCTCATATAACCCTGCTCTCCTACTTTCACTGATCTCCTTCTGGATCTCATTTCTTTCAACATTCCAATCAGTGTTCCAAAACAGAATGTAGAGTAGTCTATTAATTATCTTTTGTTTCAGATCATTTTTAGGGGTCTCCACCAAATTAAGAGGCCTATGTGCAATAGTGTGACCACGGGTGCAAACAATGTCATATGCTAAAATCAACAATAATACATCTTAACGTGCCTTGTCAGTGATTTCAGTATGCAAAATTTAGGGCTCCTTTTACTAATCTGCGTTAGGGCCTTAGCACACGCTAAATTGCCGCACGCTACACCTTACGCCAGCATTGAGCTGGCGTTATTCTAGAAGCGTAGCGCGCGGTTTAGCTTGCGGTACTTCTGTGCGTGCACTAAAAACGCTAGCGCACCTTAGTAAAAGGAGCCCATAATGTTAGGGAACTTGCTATGCAAAACAGAAAATAATCACATTTTCACTGTTATTTTTAGTTTATGATATTTTATTTTTAAATCTCATTCATTGTTTTGCCACTTGTTTTTGTTTCCTATTTTATTATTTAAATTTCATTTAAATTTCCCAAGAATTCTATAGTTTCAACGGTTCTCCCTTCTGCTTCTATTTCCTATCTCCCCTCTTTTTTCAACCTTTCAAAGTCCTTTAGACCATTGTAATCTTATTAGAATGTTTATTTTCTTATTTTTCTCATCTATTCTCTATTTTATTTCTTCATTACTCTATTAATTGTCATTTTTCCAAGTACTTTAGTTAGATTGTGAGCCTTCGGGACAGTAAGGGAATTTCTAAGTACCTATTTTACTTATATTTTATGCACCCTATTGTCTATTTTCTGTAAACCGCTTAGAATCCTAACGGAGTTTAGCGGTATATAAGAAATAAATTACATTACATTACATTATATTTGCAGCACACCTATGTCCATATAGCTAATTATAACTCATAAAAACCACACAAACGTTTACTTTTTCACAAAACTCGGCAACACCTTAGAGAGGGATAGCTAAGATTTTAATGCTGAAAATCTATTCATTTTAATGACATATAGGGGATAATTCTGCAACTAGATGTATCCATTTAGGCATCCTGAGGATGCATGGAATCCTGAGGGCATATCATGACCGAAATAGAACACTGGACAATAAACTTAAGAACATAAGAACATAAGTAGTGCCTCTGCTGGGTCAGACCACAGGTCCATCACGCCCAGCAGTCCGCTCCCGCGGCGGCCCAACAGGTCATGACCTGTCTGAATCACCCCTTGGTTTCTCATCGAAGTCCTATCTTCCCATCAAATTCTTGACCCTTTGTCCCCGCACCCCTTTCAGTACCCTACGATCCCTTTGTCCCTCAGGAATCTGTCCAATCCCTGTTTGAATCCCTGTACTGTATTCTGCCTGATCACTTCCTTCGGGAGCGCATTCCATGTGTCCACGACCCTTTGGGTGAAGAAAAACTTCCTTGCATTTGTCTTGAACCTATCCCCCTTCAGTTTCTCCGAGTGCCCCCTCGTACCCGTTGTCCCTCTCAGTCTGAAGAACCTGTCCCTATCCACCCTCTCTATGCCTCTCAGGATTTTGAAGGTCTCTATCATATCTCCCCTGAGCCTCCTCTTTTCCAGAGAGAAGAGACCCAGCTTATCCAGCCTCTCAGCGTAAGGGCAGTTTTCCAGCCCTCTTACCAGCTTCGTTGCTCTTCTTTGGACTCTCTCAAGTACCGCCATGTCCTTCTTGAGGTGCGGCGACCAATACTGAACGCAGTATTCCAGATGCGGGCGCACCATCGCCCGATATAGTGGCATGATGACTTCCCGCGTCCTGGTTGTGATACCCTTCTTTATGATGCCCAGCATCCTGTTGGCTTTTTTCGCCGCTGCTGCACACTGTGCGGATGGCTTCATTGATGCATCCACTAGCACACCCAAGTCTCTCTCAAGTCCGCTGTCTCCCAGCAGTGCCCCCCCTATTTTGTAGTTGAACAACGGGTTCTTATTTCCTATATGCATGACCTTGCATTTCTCAACGTTAAAGCGCATTTGCCATTTGTTTGTCCAGTCTTCCAGCTTGTCCAGGTCCCTTTGCAGGTCCTCACACTCCTCCCTGGTCCTAACTCTTCCGCAGAGTTTGGTATCGTCCGCAAATTTTATAACCTTCAAATTTTATAACTTCAAGCTGAAACTAAACACAGAAAAAACAAAAGTCTTCCTTGCAAGCCCAACAGACAAAATTATCAATACAACGTTACATATAAAAGATCATGCATACCCGATTACTAAAACAATAAAAATATTGGGAGTCACACTAGACACACACTTGACAATGGTGGAACACACGAACATAGTAGTAAAAAAATGTTTCCCGACACTGTGAAAATTAAGGTCCATCAAAAAATATTTCGACCCTCTATCATTTAGACTACAAGTGCAATCACTAGTGTTTTCCACTGGACTACTGCAATATTGTTTATATGGGTATACCCAAAAACACTGTAAGGAAACTTAGGATTGTCCAAAACACAGCGGTCTGCTTGATATTTGAATTAAAAAAGAGCGACCATGTTAGCCCCTACTACAGACTGCTTCACTGGCTACCAATGGAGGCACGAATAAAGTTCAAGTTCTCTTGCATACGTTTCAAGCTGATTTGGGGACTAGCTCCTACATACCTGCTACCTCATTTCATTCTATACAGCCCTACAAGACAAACCAGAAACAGCAACCTATTTGCATACCCAGGCATTACCGGCTGCAAATACAAAACCTTCCTGGATAGAACTTTTATGTACCAAGCAAACAAACAACACCACTGGTTAGACAGCTACATAAATGGAGCAAGACTGACATATAATGCCTTTAGAAAAGCCATAAAAACTGCCTTATTCAACAGAATTATCACCTAAAAAAAAAAAAAAAAAATCTATACCTAACACTACATATGTCCACTCCTGCTTTTAAGCCTGAAATGTCTAACATTATATTTTGCTGCCTTTAAGATTCTGTTTGCTGTATTACACTGCCTTTTGTAAGATTCTATATGCAGTATCCCAGACTTTTTGTAAGATTCTATATGCTTTTTGTAAGTTTCTATATACTGTATCTTGGACTTCAACATATTGTAACTCGCTGACTGCCCAGCTCTCTTCAATGTGAACCGCCTAGAAGTCTCACGACTATGGCGGTATAGAAGAATAAAGTTATTATTATTATTATTATTATAGAATTCTAGTGAAACCTAGTATCAGTGTATATGATTTATTCCTCTTTAATATTTCCAACCTACTTCTCTATTTTTTTTTTATGTAGATGGGAAATCTTGGGAGCTGTCATTGGTACTGAATGCGGAACATTGGAATCTGGTCATTCTTTGAATTTTCTTAGAGAAGGAGAGAGAAAAATGTGTACTCCTTACATGGACACCACAGGTTACGGAAACTTGAGGTTCTACTTCAGTATGGGTAAGTGGAGCCTAGTGCATATGATCAAATTTCAGAAATAAATACATGACCCCTGTAGAGAAGAGATGGTTTAATAAACATGCTTCTGTCTTTCGTGATATGGCCATAGGGTGATGATATTCATTATTACTCTTATTTATTAAGCTTTATTAATCACCTTTTATGATGAGATTCACTCAAGATAGGATACACCAGGTGTAGCTTGAAGTAGAAATTTGGCAATTGATATTCAGCTGGCTGCGTTCAGTGTTTTGCTGACTGCTGCCTATGTTAGGCCCAGAATTTCAATGATGGTCCAAGTTTGAGCTTTGAATTTCCTAGCTCATGGAGCTGACTAAAGCATAGCACTTATCTGGCTATGGGTTTTGTTTTGTGTTTTTTTTTTTTTAGCTTATTTTGATTTTCAAGTAACTGTGTTACACACAACACCGTATCAAATTATTGGATAGATGTGTTTATTTCCTGTTTTGATAGTGTTCTTTTTATTTCCTCCCCCCCCCCCAACACACACATTTACAGGGAAACTAAAGGAAAAGAAATTGCCTTTGATTTTCTTAACATTTGGATCTGGAAAGGCCCATTCGCCCGCCATCCTCCTACCCCCCCCTTTCCCTACACCCTCCCATTCCTACAAACATTTTATACCCCCACCATCAGCATTATAAATATTCCTTATACAAAACACTTGACACTGCGATTGGTGAAAAATAGGCAGCAGCCTTGATTATTGGAACCATAATACATAACATACAACAGAATTTCAGAACCCGAGCCACAGTAGAACAGTCTTCAACTTTTGACTCCCCATTTTCCCTGCCATCCTCAGTCAATGACGCTCGCTCCCCGAGCTCATGTCCTCGCACCAGCTTGCTCAGCTTGGGACACCACATCCGTGATATCCCAAAGCCCCAGCGTTCACCAAATCGCCCTCGGAAGGGTGGGAGGAAAGGAAAGCTGCCTACCGGGGGTCAGGAATGCCCAAATCCCCACGAAGGTCCCGGCTTAAGTACCTCCCCCCCCCCAAGAACCTTCCAGACCTCGGCAAACCCTACCTCTACTCCTCCCTCCCCCTCCCCCCCTGCCTTTTACATTTTCTTTACCCCTTACCTGCTTACCCCCATCCTCTTGTCTATCTAGACTCGGTGGGCAAACTGACAGGCCTTCCAGACCCATATTAAATTTTTCCCGATGAGACCAGCTCTCGGGCTTACACTTCAAAAAATTTTCAGAAGAAAACTGGGATATAAAATAGTGTTGTGAGCAAAAGGCATCACAAGAGAACAAGAACAATGAATGGAAAGGTAGCTGTATCCGTGACCTTTTTCTGATAAACACAATTACCGTGAGAGCTATTTTGGATTCTGACATGTCCCTGGCACAAGGATAGCCAATAAATGTCAGGAAAGGGGGGGGGTTGGCTCTTATTTCCAGGTCTTCCAGGCAGCACAGCACCTGGAAGAGCTACAGGAAAAGATGCTCTACTGCCCTTAGGAGACCTTGTTGAAGGAAGCTGTCTGCATAGCACCAGGATATTTCGAGTACCTCTGCATTCCACCATCGTTCATGTTCAACTTCCTATAGATTAAAGTGATTTATTTTTGCTTTCATGTTTGCTATCAGTGAGTACTGTGAAGCAGAGTGAAACTTTATCTTGATTACAGAATCAGGGGCCAGCTCAAAGGCTCATTAGTAGGGAGGTGGTATAGCTCAACTTGTTTTCTAAAATCGATGTCAGCGGAGGCAGCGTTCACATCCACGAAATGAAAAGAGGCATAGCCATCGTGCAACTCGGAATGCATGTTTACCAGTTTCCAGGAGCATCCACAGCTTGTGGCCCCTGGCTGAGTTCTCTTCTTCTAAGGGCTGGATTTTTCAGGGAGAGAAGATGGATAGAAATGGGGGGAAACTCTGGATCATGGTGGTTGAAGGTTCAAGATGTTGTAACAGTGAAACAATTAGCCCTGGTTGAACGGGGAGCCTAAAAGAGGCAGGAGGTAACCACTGATCCCCCCACTCCCCCCCAAAAAAAAGATGCTAAATAATTTTTTATTTCTAAATTTCCTTATTTTTTTATCCTAATTTAATAAATAGGCCATAATAATAGGCATACATGGGCAATTCTATCAACTGGCACCTAAAGATAAGCACCAAGGCTCTGATTCTATAACCACACGCACCAGCTAGCACCACCCACACCAGCTATCTGCTGTCAGGATTCTATCCCCACCCCCTTTTACTAAACCACGATAGCGGCTATTAGCACAGGGCCGCGCTGAATGCTCTGTGCTGCTCCTGACACTCACAGGAACTCTATGAAGGGTAGAACTATAATTAAGATAGGAAAGTAACACAATAAAGTTAAAAACAATAAGGAGGGTTGGGCACTTGCACCATCGCCCCCCCTCCTCCCACGAACTACGCCCCTGGTTTCAGATTATTTCATTAACCTTTTCCTATCGTTTGTCCCAGATGACGAGACATTTCAAAAATGACACAGACAGTGGATAAACAGTCTGTATGGACTACCTTATTTTCACGCATATAACGCATGTGTTATACACGATTTTACAAACCGTGCATAACCATGCGCGTTATACGCGTGAGCGCGTTGTACAAATTTTTTTTTACATAGTTTCCCCCCCCCCCCACGTCCGATTCATCACCCCGAAGGACCGCTCGCACCCCCACCCGAAGGACCGCTCGCACTCCCACAGCCTCCCCCCCTCCCCCTCCCGCATGGAGAAGCTGCCTACCGTTGTTTCCGGATGCCAGTTAGCCCAGCTGCTTCCTCTTCCGGCGGTCCCACCCTTTCTCTGACGTCAGAGAAAGGGCGGGACCGCCGGAAGAGGAAGCAGCGTAGCGCAGGGCTCAGAGAAGGGACGGGATCACCGGCAGAGGAAGCAGCTGGGCTCACTGGCATCTGGAAACAACGGTAGGCAGCTTCTCCATGTGGGAGGGGGAGGGAGGGGAGGCTGTGGGGGTGCGAGCGGTCCTTCGGGTGGGGGTGCGAGCGGTCCTTCGGGTGGGGGTGCGAGCGGTCCTTCGGAAAGGAGAGTTGGGGCGAGCGAGAGGAGAGTCGGGACGGCGAATGGAGAGTTGGGGCGGCGAGAGGAGAGTCGGGGCGGCATGCGCGGTATACGCATGTGCGTGCTATAGTAAAAAAATTTTTACATAAATTTCTGTTCCACGCGCGCTATACCCGTGTGCGTGTTTTACACGGGTGCGCGGTATATGGGTGAAAATACGGTAATAAAGAGCCAGGAACACAAAATATTTGAATTAATAGACCTATGACTTATTTACATTATGTTTACAGTAGCCGTAAATGATAACGGTGAATAATACAAAACTTTGCTAAAATAATTACGTTTGGAACCAGCGTAATGTAAAATTTATTACGATAGGAAAAGGTTAAAGCTTGTTCTTTGCAACTGATGGAGTGCGGGTGTTGGTGGCAATGTGCTAACTGTATTTACGTACGTGCCTGACTTAAATCTGTTTTGCACAGGAGGAATCTGTGACCCAGGAGAATCCCACGAGAATAATGTCATACTCTATGCAAAGGTGGAAGGAAAGAAGGAACACATGGTCATGGACCTGCTGTCTTACTCTTCTTACAAGGTATGGTAAGCATGGCTACTTGCTCTGTTACCACAAAGAAAAATCCCCAGAAAAACTGAGGAATAGTTTGTATAAAGCAGTGGTCTCAAACTCGCGGCCTGGGGGGGCCACATGTGGCCCGCCCGGTCCTATTTTGAGGCCCTCGGTATGTTTATCATATTCACAAAAGTAAAATAAAACAGTTTCTTGATCATATGCCTCTTTAGCTATAAATGATCATATTATTATTAAGACAGCCAAAAGGAAAGATTTTTAAATATAAAGAGTTTTACCTCATGCAAATTTGTCATTTCTTTCATAAGACATTAACTATTTTTTTTATAGCCCTCCAAGTACCTACAAATCCAAAATGTGGCCCTGCAAAGGGTTTGAGTTTGAGACCACTGGTATACAGTATGCCCCCGCAAATTTGCGGTTCGCAAATCGCAGACTCAGTTTTTCACGGTATTTCTGACCACCTCTTCTCGGGAACTAAAGTCAGGCTACACCAATCAGGAGCTGCTTTGACGCGGCCAGATAGCGTGTCAAAGCAGCTCCTGATTGGCGTAGCCTGACTGTAGTTCCTGTAAGAGGCGGTCAGAAAATCCCAAGAACGATCCCGTAACCCAATTTTCAGCACCCGCCACCACCCCTGCAGCCCTCTCCTGCCTCCGATCCGCTCCTAAACCGCATTCGCGGTTTTTAATAAAAATTTGTGGGTGCTCCTACTAATCTTATGAGAGATTTTATTTAATTTATAGAACTGCTTCTTGAAAAGGAGATGTCGGATTAGACCCAATGATTATGCCACTAAATTATATCCCCATATATGAAGATCTCTCATAATATACCCCCCCCCCCTTATAAAGCCACACTAGCGGCTGCAGCTGCGGTAACTGCCCTGAAGCCCAAAGAGATTTAAAGGGCTTCAGAGTTTTTTTTCCTTGCAGCAGCTACTAGAGCAGCTTTGTAAAAGAGGGAGATGATTTTTAAAATGTTTTTGTATAATTATTGGATATCTTTGGGTTCTGTAACGAAACCGCGCGGGACATTGGTGCACCGACAATCATGCACTGACAATCCCACGCAGTACTTCTGTGCGCCGTCTAAAAACTGTTCCTGTTACCACTGTAATTGGGGGGTCTGAAGGGGGGGAACTCCCCCAGTAAACTGACAAGTGTTCGCGCTCATGTTGGGGGTGGGGTGGGGGAGGGGAGGGTAATTAGCAGTTTTCAGTGTAATGGGGGGTTCCCCCCAACATGAGCGCGAACACTTGTCAGTTTAGTGAGCGCTAACAATAACTGTTTTTAGGCGGCGTGCAGAAGTCCTGCGCGGGATTGTCTGTGCACGATTGTCAGCACGGCAATTTCCCGCGTGGTTCTGACGCGTCGCCAACTTTTGTTGTGAACTATAGGTGTGGGGTGATTTTTCTGATTGGTGATGACCACAAATATACATTAAAAGAACTTTATAGTTAACAAAATAGAAATGGGCGTGGCATACAACTCCAAATGGGTTCATTTAAAACATTTTTATTGAGATCCAGAAAAGTGAGAAAACCCCCCCCCCCCCAGTTGTAAAATCTGACAGCTCCCCCAATAGCATGTTTCAGATTTTGTCACCTTACCAGCGGGGTACAGCTGCAACGAGATTTATGGCTGAAGGTTACAAAGAAAGCAACCATGCCACTAATGAGAGAGCATCTAGCTCAGAGGTGAAGAGAAGGTTTTTCACTTAAGGCCGATTTAGATAGGTCATGGAAAGGGGAACTGAAACATCCAGGTTTACAACCTGCAGAATTTCCCCTGTAATTTACAAAAAGCTCTGCCAGATGGGGATCCTTTTGTAAAATGCTAGAAGGGTACTGGCAATTACACAGGTATGTCCACAGCGGGTAGTGATTTTGTTTAGCAATTAAGCCCAAATTCTATAAGCAGCGGCTAAAGTTAGGCGCTGACTTTGGAGGCGCCTATCTAAATCGAATAACAAGCTCGATTAAGCTTTTTAATCAGCGTTGATTGAAACATGGGCGCCTATCAAGAAAGTGCGATTCTGTAATGAAGCGCCTATAAAAATATAGGCGCCCTTCAAAACAATAGGCGCTATGCACGGTAGGCGTGGGCGTGGCTTGTTGCAGAATCGCTGCTCTTAAGCGTGCTTAAGCGCTCAGCTAGGCGCCTAACTTTTAAGTGTGCCTAGAGCTGGCCTATTTACTGGGCGCCTCTAAAATAGGCGCCGCTCGGTGCGATTCACTAAACAGCACCCAATTGTGCTTGAATCGCGCTGAACGGCGCCCAAGTAGGCACCTAACTTTTAGGCACTGCTTATAGGATTTGGGCTTTAGTGCCTCCCAAACATTATTGCATGGGGTTAAGCATTCAAACATTTAAATACAACGCCCTATTTATGCCAGGGTTTTCTTGGCCTAAATGCCTGTGCCTCTGTTAGATGCCCAATTGCTCCTAACTCAAAAACAGGTGCCTAACTCAAGAACACAACCACAATCCTCCCCCTAACCGCGCCCACAGTTATGTACTTTACCCTAGGTGCCTAACTGCTGTAGAATCACACCTACCAAGTTAAGCACCCAACGTTCAATTAACTCCAGTTGGTGCTAATTAAGAGGTGTTGAGTGCTGATTATCGGCATCGATTTAGCCCGATGCAGGTGCCTAACTTTAGGCGCGCTTTAGAGAGTTGGGTGGGATGTGTCTGAGCATTATTGTACGTAAACACAAGGCGGTATACATAGTACATAAGTTATGTATGCACTTGATTCATTTAGGTATACTCAGCTACGCCATAATTTAGGTGCTGAATGCCATTATAGAATGCGTACACCTTATGCAGCATCAGGGCAATTGTGAGTCGGCTAGGGACAGAGGAGATGCCTTCAGTGCCTGCATGTAATATGTAGACCATGTTGATGTGGCACATAAAAGCAGTAGTATCAGGAATCGAACAAACAGAAGGCACCCACCTCCTCCTGTAAGGCTTTGCTGTCACTCTGTGTCTATGGGGGGAAAGCCAGAGTAGATCAGGTCCTCGTTGGAGCATTGTGACACACCGGGGTTGACTCCTAGCCAGTTAAATCACTTGTTCAGGGCTGGTTGGTCATTTCCAGCAGCATTTAACTGGTTAGTGCCACTGAAAATGACTGGTTAGTGCCTAAAGCAAAACCGGCTATTTTTGGGGTGTTCTGAGGGTAGAGTCAGCACTTGCCCTGTTAAATGATGATATTTAGCACTTAACCGGCTAGAGTAACCATATAAATAGAACTGTTGAAAGTCAATCCTATCTTTATGCACTTAACTGACTATTGTGTAGCCGGCTTTGCAAACTTGGAAATTCAAAGCCCAGCCCAGACATGGCCTGGCTTTGAATCTCTGGGCATAGCAAGAAAGCCAGCTGAATGTCAACCCTATAATCTTCATGTCTGTGCTATTGTAACCATTTTTCAGTATGCTACCATAGGTCCAATAAATGCTGTATACATGTTAAGGCCTCTTTGAAATTGCTAGTTCTTTCTGTAGTAGAACATGCATCCTGATGTTTCTAGATATAAATATAAATCAAATAGATTATGCCTACAGGTGCCATCTATAGTCTCGGCCGTTATCAATCCGGAGCTGCAGACTCCAGCCACCAAGTTTTGCCTCAGACAGAAGACCCATGCTGGACATAATCAGAATGTCTGGGCTGTGGATTTCTTCCATGTTTTACCTGTTCTGCCTACCACTCAGTCTCACATGATACAGTTTTCCATTAACCTTGGCTGTGGATCTCATCAGCCTGGCAACAGGTAAGAAAATCTGTCCTGCACTTTTGATATGCCTTTAAGAGCAGTCCACACACTCCCTGTTTATTTGATCCCTTAAGAATAATCTCCATCTTTTCCCCCTCTGATATAACCTCTGAATTAAATCAAGTTTTAAAAATAGCCTGAGTGATAAATCAATAATGGCCCATGCTGTGGCTGCAGTAATAGCAAAAGGTCAAAGGTGAGTGCCAAGGGGAAGGTGATTCATCCTGACCAGTGATAGCCTGTGCTAGGAGACACAGACTTTGCTTTCTCTTCTTCTCCTTCCCCTCCATTCAAATGTGCATTTAAACAAGTATAATTACACATTTATGCACCCTTCCCCCTTCTTCCACCCCACTCTTGCTGAAAGTTCAACGGAGGAATTCTATGACCACATTGTTCTGGTAACAACTCAGTGGGAAGAGTGCTTTAATTTTCAGGAGCAAGAGAGGATATTTTGCTGGTTTTAACAGCAAGCTGATCGGATGCAAAAATAACAAATATCTCCAAGACAGTGTTCCACACAATAGTTGTGTCTATGTACAGTACAGGTCCAAAAATTCAGGTACCAGAAATTTGGACCACCTGAAAATCTGGACCCTTTAAAATTGGAATCTGGACCACCTGAGAGATTGAAAGGGAGACTCAGTGATGTGGGAGCTTTTACAGGAAATGTTACAAACAGGAAAAAAAGCACATTCGAAAATAAATTTTACTGTAAAATACCTGTGTTTTGTATGACTCTCCTAATATGGTCTAATTCAATGAGATTTGATATTTAAGTTTCTTTGCACGTTTTCCTGTAAATATGCCCACTTTGATAAATGAAGCATTCTGTATTTGATAGTGAATAAGCCAATAAAATTGGCTTGTTTATCTCTTCTTTATTCCTTAAATTTGAATTTTAAAAGTACTGCCCAAGAATCTGGAAAATCCAAAAATTTGAACTGACCCACTCCTCAAGCAGTCTAGGATTTTTGGACTTGTACCAATCATGAGCTGCACAATCTGGCCACCATCTGCTAGGAGACAGAGAAAATACTGAACATTCCAGGCTGCACAGCTTGCTTAAGGGTATTAGTATTTACCGCAGTTTAGTTAAAGGGCCCCCTAGTTGCAAATAACTGGGAATAACAGTAAAAGATCTGTCTTAATGGTTGCCCATAAGAGCCCCCCCCTAAAGGACTATTTAAAAAAAAAAACAAAAACATTTCAGCATGTAAAACTGCATTTTATTTCTGAAAATATGTATTTATAAAATTTAATGTTCAATATGGACCTAATTCTATATATGGTTCCGAAAAGATCAGAATGCACAATGCTGTTTTATAAACCACATCTCAAGATAGGTGTAGTTTATAGAATATGCATATCGCCCATATCGTCCATTCACCCTACCAAAATTTAGGCATGGCCGTTTATAACAACTATAACCTGATATAAATACCTGCACCTAACTTAGGTGCAGATTGGACATAGTCTATAAAAGTACCTTATAGGAACGCCCATGACCCTCCCCTGGCCGTGCCCCCTTTTGAGATCCGTGGGGTAGAATTTATGTGCACAATTTTATGGTCTATGCATAGCAGGTTATGCACCTAAATTCTAATTAATGCCAATTAATGTTGATAATTACTTTTAAGTGGCAATTACCAGCACTGATTGGCTTGTTAACCAATTAAGTTGTGCACATAAATCAGCAATGCACATAGATTTGTATGTGCAACTTTAGTCACCTTATATAGAATCCAGGACTATATATAAAAAGTTATGAACATGCCCACTAATTATATAAGTGGTATGCACATACAATCGTGTGCTTACTTATTATAGAAGATCACCAATTGCGCATGTAGCTTAATGGGGCAATTGGTGCTTAATTGGCACTTAATTGGCAATAATTATTAATAATTGGCTTTAACAACCACTAATTGGTACCAATTTGCATTTCTATATATAATTTTTTACAACTCTATTCCATAAACGTAGCACCTCAATTCTATAATGCACAACTGCAAAGGGGGGCATAAATGGGGCAAGTCATGGGTGTTACCAACAGTTGCATATGTTGGTTATAGAATAGTGTTGCCTACATGTCTAACCACCAACATGTAGTTGCACGCATTTATTTCTATTTATTTGTTTAAATATTTATTACCGGCAGCATCCAACAATTCTGTGCGGGGTACAAAAAAAACATACACAATAAAATTCTAACAAACAGAAAAGCATCATAAAATCACACCAGAAATACAAAAACAGTCCAGAAAACTCTCTCTCAAATAGCATAATCTTTACATGTTTGCTAAATTGTAACACACCGGATGCTCGTTTCATCTCAGTAGGTAAAGCATTCCACAGTGACACACCCTGCACCGTCGTCATGGAACGACGAAATCCTGAAAGTCTCACAGAATTCACTGCAGGAGCCTCAAGCCGCGTCGGATTCTCAAAACGCAGTGATCGCAATGGCTGATTTAAAAAAAAAAATGAAATAAGGAACTTAGCACAGATAGAACCTTATCATTCAGTACCTTAAAAATCAAACATAACATTTTTTTATGCCTGCTGTCGACATGCAAAAGTTGTCAGGCTGAAATGCTGGCACGTAAGTGCAGACTTAGGCTAGCATTCTATAACAGTAATTGAAGGCATAATTCCCATTATAGAATTAGCACAGTGCTCTATATTTTGGTGCCCAAATTTGAGTAGCTTTTGTAGAATTGGCCCCATAAAGGGCAGTTCTGTAATCTAGGCACTCACGTTTGCAAGCCCGTTGCACTTATAAATGTATTGAATACTAGCACTTATCGTAAGTGCACACTAACCTGTGAAAGTGTCAATAGGGCGTCTAAACGCTGTTCTGTAATGGTGCATTTAAAAGGCAAAATGCATTAATGTAAATGGGTGTACACATGGACAGAGCATGGGAGGAGCTCCCAGTTATACATCTAACTTACAGAATTTGCACCCTTCCAGTTGCACTATGTCTACTGTGAGCACATGACAAATCCATCTCCTAAAAACAGATGCCCCTCACAATGATATCTTCCCCTTGCCAAACTTGATGTAACTTGCTGTCCTTTACCTATTTCTTATGTAACCTTTCACCTCTTGCACTCTGTAATTCGCTGATTGTCCAGCCTTCTTCAATGTAAACCGCCTAGAAGTCTTTCGACTATGGCGGCATAGAAAAATAAAGTTATCATTATCATTATAATGCAACCTGATATTGGGTTATGCTAGAATGCTATAATGGAATCTGGGTACCCAGTTGCCATTACAGAATAGGATCCCACCGCAAATCCTCCACACATCAATATGGAGGCTTCTAGTTATGGAACTGCCCCTTACAGGGTAACCTGAGCCTTAATGATTGGAGACATTCATGAGGACAGGGTTGAGGAACAGCTTGAATTTGCATGCAGACATTTGAAAATAAGCACCTCTGTGCAAAAATTAACCCAGATATTTTGTGCATGATAAAGAGCAAGTATAAATCTTCTCATGTGTCTTTTGGTCTGTGATACAGTGTAGAAATGTAACTATGAAATATGACTGCATTTTGTTCCCTGGTGCCATTAGTGTCATCCTGGAGTTCTCAACTAACCACGGACGCGCCTGGTCCTCGCTTCACAGTGAGTGTCTGCCTGAGTTATGTGCTGGGCCACATCTTCCTCACAGCACAGTCTACTCGGCCGAAAATTACAGTGGGTAAGACAGCTACTTCCATTACAATAGGTCAGAGCTACAGCTCAGAGGCAAAGCTCTATGAGACGATAAATTTCAGACAGCATTGTACTTCAGTCAGTGCAGCTGCAGGGTGGTATGTGATGGGTTTTCTTGTGGGTGGACTGACCTTCCATGTGGTCCAGAAAATGCTCATTGTATACAGCAGGATCTTTGTTGCTATAAAGGTCATGGAGTTTTTCAACTGAGTCATATTTTGGTATGTGTGTTAGCATTTTAGTTTTTGGAAACTATTTGTCATTTTTTCCTGTTATACCTCTAGGGTACTAACCTGATTTTATAACATCTTTTTGGTCACTTTAAGAAAAGAGGGGACTTGGGCCATCAACCTTGTCCTTAGCGAAAATGTAGACATATAATGATAGTACAATAGAGGAATGAGTAGTTGATGGTGTGCATTCTCTTTGACTAATCGCACACACGGAAGGTTTTTGTGAAAATGTTTTCTGCAATTTATCATCTGCAAAGTGAACAAAGCCTCTTGAACAAAAAAATTGCCTTTAATGCATGTAAATGTTATATTTTGTTTCAGATGGAATCGAATATCTATTCCCCTCCCCAATGCAGCACTAACCAGAGACACAAGGCTGCGATGGAGGCAATTGGGACCAATTCTTGGAAACATGTGGGCAATAGATAACAGTTAGTATTAATGTTTTTGATAAATGGAAATGGATTTTGTGATGTGCATACTTAGGGCCTGATTCATAAAAAAATCACCTATCATTTATGTGGGATTTGATTGCACTCTGGAAGCCTCTACCTAACCTGATGTTCTTAATCTGCCTTATATGATACACTTAAGCTGCTTAACCTGGTGCTCTTAAGAGATATCGAACTCCTTTCATTTCTGATCACATGTGGTTACTTCTCTGCAGTGAATCCATAAGATAAAAGCAATGAAATATTTTTAAAAACGCATTTTGGCCCTGATTCTATGAAAGATGCATAAAGTTAGACACCTAGATGGGCACACCTAGTTGATATAGGCACCTAATTTAATCATTCAATTAGGCTTAATCAGCGCTGATAATTGAAAAGCACCATTAAAAAATAATTTAAAAGCAGTTAAAATATATCCTCCCCTTTTTACAAAGGCGTGGTAGCAGCTACGGCGCGGCAAACACTCCAACGTCTTTTGAATCCCTATGGGCATCAGAGCAATTACTGCGGCCAGCCACGATAATCATCTTTGTAAATGGGGGCCATATCTAGCTAGTAGGTTCCTAACTCTGTAGGCACCTACCACTTTGAGATAGGGGGTCTGAGGTGCCTACCAGAAAATAGGCTTAGGGGCATATTCCGGGTGGATTTGGGGTGTGGTTTGACTTAGCGTTGAATTCATTGGGATTGTCCCTAAAGTTTCAATGCCTATCAGTGCCTAAGACTGCATAGGTGCCACTAGGCTTGATTCTATAAATGGCGCCTAGCGGATGATTGACAACTGCGCTCAAAGTTAAAAGTTAGGCGCCATTTATGGAATCAGGGCCATTAGGCTACAGGAAGCAAAGTGCTCACATTAATTTTTTCGCATTTGGGGTTTATGAATCCAGACATACTGTATAGTCTCGGATGGCTCAGCATGGAAAGACGCTGATTCATTTTTTAGGCCAGCTGTTCAAATCCCGATGCTTGCTGTTGTCCAGGTCTCGCTGTATCTGGGTAGGTTGAACCGACGTTTCAGCCATCATCCTGTGACTTTCTTCTTGTCCTGCTTGGGTTCTGTTATGGATCCTCTGCCGCTGCATTCACCCGAGCAAGACAAGAATTCAAAGAAGTGACGAAGGATTCTATAAACAGACGGTGAGGCATTCACGCAGTGGCGAAGAGAAGGGAAGCAATAGAGCAGACAAAATAAGTTCCCTCTTTGTTTTTCTTTTATGGATGTAGGTTTTTAAACCATTGTAGCACTGCTGATAGTCCAAGTTGCGATAATTCTTGAGGCTGAAATGAACGAAACTTTAAACTTATACAGAACTATATTATATCTATTTGAGAGTTGGATTGGACTAAAAAAAGATTTAAAAAACAGAGAAAAATAAGAAAAAAATAACTAAGATAAAAATAAAGGGGTATTTTGCCTATGACTGCACTAGGAGCAAAAGTGAGCAACCACGCTTTGGATTGGGTATATGGCTCCAGATTCTGAGACTTTTTTTCACCCCTAAATATTAGATAAGCCTAGGATGTTGAAATTTGTATAGTAGAGTATACAAATTACATAGTATTTGCATAGTGCAAGACCAGGCCACAATTAGGCTTCCAATAGTGAAGTCATCAGGAGCCTACTCAATCAGAGGAGAGACAACAGAAGGGCAAGTCTATAGCAAGGTGCCTTCAGTTAGGTACCCAGAGACTGCCTGGTTGGAGCCTGTTCTATGAAGAAAAGTAGACAGTTATCTTCCCTTATAAAATACTAGTGTAACTGGGTGTTTGTGCACAAACATGCTTAGGTGCGAGCTCTTACATCAGTCGTAGAGCTGGTGTAAGAATTGCGAGGCCCTTGTAGCATCTTGAAGAATGACACAGGGACAAATTTGTCCTTGTTCCCGTGGGATCTATCTCCATCCTGCGAGTTCTGTCCCTGTCTCTGCCTCATCCCTGCAAGCTCTGTCCTCATCTGCACAAGCCTCAAACACTTTAAAATCCTAAGTAGCAACATTCTAGAGCTCAGACTGTGATGTCATAATGCCTCATTCCACCAATGCCTAAGCTCCGTCCTCATCTGCACAAGCCTCAAACACTTTAAAATCCTAAGTAGCAACATTCTAGAGCTCAGACTGTGATGTCATAATGCCTCATTCCACCAATGCCTAAGCTCCGTCCTCATCTGCACAAGCCTCAAACACTTTAAAATCCTAAGTAGCAACATTCTAGAGCTCAGACTGTGATGTCATAATGCCTCATTCCACCAATGCCTAAGCTCCATCCTCATCTGCACAAGCCTCAAACACTTTAAAATCCTAAGTAGCAACATTCTAGAGCTCAGACTGTGATGTCATAATGCCTCATTCCACCAATGCCTAAGCTCTGTCCTCATCTGCACAAGCCTCAAACACTTTAAAAATCATAAGTAGCAACATTCTAGAGCTCAGACTGTGATGTCATAATGCCTCATTCCACCAATGCCTAAGCTCTGTCCTCATCTGCACAAGCCTCAAACACTTTAAAAATCATAAGTAGCAACATTCTAGAGCTCAGACTGTGATGTCATAATGCCTCATTCCACCAATGCCTAAGCTCCGTCCTCATCTGCACAAGCCTCAAACACTTTAAAATCCTAAGTAGCAACATTCTAGAGCTCAGACTGTGATGTCATAATGCCTCATTCCACCAATGCCTAAGCTCTGTCCTCATCTGCACAAGCCTCAAACACTTTAAAAATCATAAGTAGCAACATTCTAGAGCTCAGACTGTGATGTCATAATGCCTCATTCCACCAATGCCTAAGCTCCATCCTCATCTGCACAAGCCTCAAACACTTTAAAATCCTAAGTAGCAACATTCTAGAGCTCAGACTGTGATGTCATAATGCCTCATTCCACCAATGCCTAAGCTCTGTCCTCATCTGCACAAGCCTCAAACACTTTAAAAATCATAAGTAGCAACATTCTAGAGCTCAGACTGTGATGTCATAATGCCTCATTCCACCAATGCCTAAGCTCCGTCCTCATCTGCACAAGCCTCAAACACTTTAAAATCCTAAGTAGCAACATTCTAGAGCTCAGACTGTGATGTCATAATGCCTCATTCCACCAATGCCTAAGCTCCATCCTCATCTGCACAAGCCTCAAACACTTTAAAATCCTAAGTAGCAACATTCTAGAGCTCAGACTGTGATGTCATAATGCCTCATTCCACCAATGCCTAAGCTCTGTCCTCATCTGCACAAGCCTCAAACACTTTAAAAATCATAAGTAGCAACATTCTAGAGCTCAGACTGTGATGTCATAATGCCTCATTCCACCAATGCCTAAGCTCCGTCCTCATCTGCACAAGCCTCAAACACTTTAAAATCAAAAGTGTTCGACGCTTGTGCAGAGGAGGACAGAGCTTGCAGGAATGGGCCAGGGACAGAACTCGTGGGAACGGGACGGAGATGGAGCTAGACCCCGCGGGATTTGTCCCTGTGTTATTCTCTATGCAAACCCTTGTAAGCTATGGTATTCTGTAAGCATACCCTGAAGAAAGCCATAGCATGATGGGTGAAACATCGGTTCTACCTACTCAGATGCAGCAAAAATCCGGACATCAGCAACAATCAAGAGTCCAGCTGCGGAAGCCTAAGAGAACATGTTCAAATCCTGTATAAATCAATGGTAATTTCTGGCTACTATGAAGAAAGTTAGTGGTTTCTATCCAGTATCTTAGTTTTTGTTTTCCACTGGAGATCAAGGCTAAATGGACACAGGGACCCTTTTGCAATCTGGGGTCAATAGTCAGTCACTGCTGATGAGCACTTTTTCAAATGCTCACCACCACTGGCTAAGTTAGACTCAGATATTTACTGCTTTGCTCTATCCAGGCACCAGCGCTGATTATGTGGCAGCACCTGGAAGTTTTTGAAGATACAGCCGATATTCAGGGCTATACGAATCTAAATTAAGGGTTCTTTTTACTAAGCTGCGGTAGCGTTTTTACCACGCGCTGCAGATTAGCCCCCCACGCTACGGGTAAAAACTTCAATGCCTATCAGTGCCTAAGACTGCATAGGTGCCATTAGGCTTGATTCTATAAATGGCGCCTAGCGGATGATTGGTGTTAGCGTCTAGCGCCCGTGAAAAACGCAAGCGCAGCTTAGTGAAAGGAGCCCTAACACTTTTAACCCACTTTTTTCCCTATTCAAGTCTGAAACGGCCTGCAATTTTAAAATGATATTAATACAAATTCTTGAGATAAGATGTAATACAACATGCCCTTTCCAGCACTTCATTTTGCTACCTTACTGTATATGTTTTTTATGTTCAAATGATTTTTATTATTTCTACCAGAACATACAAATAGAAGTTGCATACAAATCCAAAGAATAACAGTGCAAGCTCACCCCCTCCCCTCCCATCCCTCCCTTCCCTCCCCACCCCAAAAGTCCAATGCCACTACAATGGCTGAGAGTGTAAGATAGTCCTAACAATTCAAGAGTCTACTGCGAGCATACGGTGTGAGGTCCTGCCAGAAGCATTCCCAGGTCTGACAGAATTTGCGGCCCAGTCCACGATCTAAATCTCCCACTAGTCTCCGCTCCAGCGTTGCATGAACAATCATCAACGCTCTCCATTGAGCGTAGGAAGGTGGATCTCGGGACAGCCAGTTAGTAAGAATTGCTTTCTTCCCTATCAAAAGCACTCTAGTGACAAAAGCTGACATTCCTTTGGGTTTGGGCGCGGCTATATTATAATGTCCAAATAAAGCTCTCGGTTGTGGGAGCCAACGCCTCCGCCAAAGCTGCGTAATATAGTGCCCTAAATGTCGCCAGAACTGTTTAATTTTGGGGCAGTTCCAAAGCATATGCCCCAATGAAGCGTGAGCTTGAGCACATTTCGGGCAAGAGCGAGTTGTAGTAATCCCCATCCGGGCTGCCCGTTCCGGCAGGATATGAAGTCTCAAAACAATTTTTAACTGCATTTCCCAGTGGATAATATTAGGAGACACCTTCTGAATATTCTTCAGCGTCCTCTGTAGCTGTTGGGCCGTTAGCGTGCAGTGCAAGTCCTCAGCCCATGTTGCCGCTAAAATGGCCAAATTGGGGCCAGAATGCCCATCCCGGATCCCCACTATGTGAAATCGAAGTGGAATCCGCTGTTGTGCAGAAAGGCTAAAGAGTTCATATATACAGTGGTGCCTCACACAACGAACTTAATTCGTTCCAGGAGCAAGTTTGTTATGCGAAAAGTTCGTTATGTGAAACGCGTTAAGCGCAGTGACTAACGACTGCCTGCAGCGCCTGCGCGGAAGGATGCAATACATTGGCAGCGATCGTGGAAGCTTGGGCGACTTCGTTGTGTGAATCATGACATGAAGTTCGTTGTGTGCAGCGTTCGCTGTGCAAGGCGTTCTTTATGCGAGGCACCACTGTATATATATATATATATATGTATATTTGAGAAACATATACAGTAAGGTAGCAAAATGAAGTGCTGGAAAGGGCATGTTGTATTACATCTTATCTCAAGATAACCTTTTCTAAATGTCAAATAGGAAGGCTGATGTTCAAGATATGTTTTTTAAATTTTATTCCTTTAAAATATGGTGCAAACATATCCATTCTGTGTAAACTATGACTAAAACCAATTCTAGCTGGAAACGTTATTAGCTAGACAACCTCTGATGAGATTAAACCATAAAAAAATCTTTAAACTAAAACAGCAGGTTTTAAATACTATTCGAGTCCAAGTTAGGACTGCAGTTTAGGTGTTTATTTACCGTACTTATATATTTTTGATATCCTACCATATCATGCACGTTTCAAGGCAGTTTGCGGTCTTAAAATGGCCACTGAAACATAGGAAGGGACATAAAAAACCAACACATTAGAACAACGCATTAAGCACCTGTACAAACGGGACGATTGTATAGCGCAACGTTATATACCTTTGGACGAGGGTTTCTGCACCCAGTCCTCTGGACACACACCAAGCCAGTCAGGTTTTCAGGATACCCACAGTGAATATGCATGAGATAAATTTGCATACGTTCCTTCCATTGTACGCAAATCTCTCTCATGCATATTCATTGTGACCATCTTGAAAATCAGACTGGCTCGGTGTGTCCCGAGGACCAGGCTGAGAATCCGTGCAAATGGCTGTCACTCAAAAGGAGGGGGGTCACAATAGAGAGAAGGGGGACACCCACTAAATACTTGAAAAAAGCAACCAGGGCTTTAAGGCTGACTTGAGTTAGTAGCTTTGCAGGCATCGGCATGGAATATCACCAGTACCTACATAACTCCTAGCTCTGCCCCAGCACTTACTTACGAGTGCCATGGCAGTCAGAGGAGATATTTAATATCACTGTCCGATTAAGGGGAGATTTCATCAGTGGGCGCTACCACGGTTAGCCCCCCCCCCCCCAAGTCCCACTAAATATACCCTCCTGACTCGTGCTGTACAATTTAACCAGCAGGATCCTCTCCTGCCCTATTAAATCAGTTTGCATATTGGTCTCTCTTTTCCATGGTCTCTCCAGGACATTGAATGAAAGTGTCTAGGTTCTAATCTATGAGATATTTGCTTATTTATGAAAGTAGGTACAGTATCCCACAAATAATCACCATGTATCTCCCTGCTGTCTCTCTACTTTAAGATATTGCATTCCCCCATTCACTTGCATCATTTATAAACATTAGCACGTGTGGTGACTGTGTTTCTTTCATTTTAAATGACTGTGTTTCTTTTTATTAAAGTGATTTCTTTCTACTGCAGTTTATATTGGTCCATCTTGCTTGAAGTTCTGCTCTGGCCGAGGACAATGCACTAGAAACGGCTGCAAGTAAGAGATTGATAATATTTGATATCGGCGAGTAAATGCTGGCTTGTGGGTGAACCACACAAAATAAATTTGGGTGCTCTCATTCTAATTTTACTGCACCCGGGCAGGAGTATGACACACGTCAGTGAGGAAGTGCCTTCATAATGTGGCCTGGAGCCCCAGAAACCTGTAACACATCTGCTATTACTCAGCCTCAGCGACAAAGAGCACAAGGACACAGTGGCATAGCAAGGGTAGGGGGCTCCTGGGGCAGGGGCACTCTCCCCCCATGCCCTCCTCTCCGCCTCCTCCTTCCACACCCCACACACCTCACTCATGCCCTCCCTTCCCTCCCCGGTACCTTTTTAAATTTTCACCAGCGCGAGCAGCTTCTCGGCCTACTGCTCGTGCCAGTGTTGGCTTTCCCTCTGATACCAGTTCCTAGCCCCTCAGCTTGGAAGTGATTTCAGAGGGAGCCAGGCCGGCATAAGCAGCAGGCCAGAGTAGTGGCTCATGCTGGTGAAGGTTTAAAGAAGTGATGTCAGCGGGAGAGATGACACGGCCGCGAGGAGCACGTTGAAGTTGTTGCTTGCGGCGGTGAACAACTAGAGGTGCAGGGAAGGGAGGGCATGCATGTGGCACAGGGAGGAGTGGGAAGTGGGGGGTGCAGAAAGAGGAGGGGTGCTGGAGCCACCCACAAGTATGGCACCCGGGGCAGACCACCCCCGCCCCCACCTTACTATTCCACTGGGCTGTGCTACCTCCCTGATCTGTTCTGCTAACGCAGCTTAATAGAAGAGAGGGTAAATCTCCTCCCTGTCTGGGCCCTGCTCCTTTGACTCTGCAGGTAAACTCCGCCTACCCTAAAGTGGCTCACTATCAGAATCAGTGCTGAAGTGTTCCTAAGAAAGCCTATCTCTGTGCCACTCACTCCTTCTTAAATGGGTATATACAGAATAACGCCTAGATGGAATTTTGGAAGTTCCACAATGTATGAGCTCATGTATACGTGCACATGTCATTATTATTAAACTTTTAAATGTATAATGGGTGCATTTAACACCTATATTATAGAATTGCCCCTCAAATTTCTAAGGTGATGGTAATTAACTCCCAGAATCTTAATTAAGGGAAAGGAAAGGTCAGCCCTGATGGCATCCATGGGAGAAGGAGGATCACTGAATAGGTAGAGGGGACATTTGAAGCATTTTGTACAGACTAGCAAAATGCGGAGTATCAGCTCTCAGTCCATGGAAAAAAAAAAAAAAACCCACAAAATATTTGAAATGGCAAAATTATCTTTTTAAAAAAAAATTATTTATTTACTTTTAAACTACAGTTATGCACAATAATTAATACATTTACATAGAATATTACAATTAAAGCACGTTAAACTTACAAGAATTTATAACAAAAAATTATTTCCCCCCACCCTTCCACCTGTTAATCAATAAATAGATGCCTACAAGAAATATCTAACCATCCCCCTTAAATCAATTCCAAAACGTGCCCTCTCCCCCACCCTCCCTCCCTGGATATGTTAAAAGGACATCTAAAGAGATCAGTCCTTACAGTGATGTGACATTTTATAAGGTTGTAAGATATTTCATCTAAAAAGTAGGGATAAGATAATTAAGTGCCTGAGCTTTTGAGACCTTGTGTAGCTGAAATCGCCTTTTCATTCCCCCTTTCTTTTCTCCCCCCTCCTCTTTATTGTTTCCCTGCCTAATACCCCTTGTTCAGCACCTCCCCGCCACCAACCCGAACCCCATTCCTACCCTCTAATCCACCGCAGAGACTCATCCTCTTGGAGACCTCCATAATGTCACTGTCTCCTGCGTCTTACCCCTCTCTCTAGTCTTCCAGGTCATGCACATCGCCTGTCAGCCCCTCCTCACCCTTAATCCCTTTTCTTTTATTATATCATTTACTCATACCCCCAGACTATATAACACTTGTAACAAGTAATTTCCGAGCCTCCACTATCCAGACAAAACCGTGCCTCAATCCTCACATCCTCATCTCCACCTTTCTCTAAGTCTCTGCTCTGTCCCCTCACTGGCTACTTTATCTAGAAATCTACAATCTATGCCCAATCCCAGAGCACTTGCTCTTCTCCCAGTCTCCAGGTCCCTACTCTTCTCCAGCGCCAAATCTCTGATCCCCGAGTCCCATTGTCCTTCTGACCTCCCCTCGCCTCTACTCCACTTACTGAATGGCGGTAGGTTAATATGCTGATTCAGATTTTTAGGAAGATTAGGGGCTGCTTTTACTAATCTGCGTTAGGGCTTTAATGTGAGGAATAGTGCGCGTTCCATTGCTGCGCGCGCTAGACCTTAATGCCAGCATTGAGCTAGCGTTAGTTCTAGCCACGTAGCGCGCGGTACTTTCCTGCGTGTGTTAAAAGCGCTAGCGCACCTTAGTAAAAGGAGCCCTAGGTGTTGTATTTTAGTGGTATATGTGCTTCATGATGAAAATTAGAGAATGACACAGTGGTTGTTACCCGCGGCTAGTCGTGGGTAACCCGCCAAAAAGGTGACCAAAAAAAAAGGTCACCGTGAGATCGGGGACAAGGCCATTCACCGCCCCGTGGAGCGTGAATGGTTAGACGGGGCGGTGAACAAGTAGGATCGCGCAGTGAACAAACTTTCAATCCGGCAGCCTACTCTCTCCCGCCGGCCAGCCAACCGACCATGCATCTCCCTCCCTCCCTCCTTTTCCCTTATCTTTTTTTTGTTGAAACTGGCGATTTCTATAAGGCTATGAGCTGTATTACAGCCGGAGCCTTGAAGTCATGTCGTGTTGCCCGATGGAAAAGTCTCCTCTGACGCAACTTCCTGTTTCCGGTTGCATCGGAGGAGACTTTTCTAGCAGGCAAACTGACACGACTTCAAGGCTCCGGCTGTAATACAGCTCATAGCCTTATAGAAATCGCCAGTTTCACCAAGAAAAGGTAAGGGAAAAGAAGGGAGGGAGGGAAATGCATGGCTGGCCGGCGGGAGGTAGCTGCTGGACCGCGTGAAGAGTGCTGGGGGTGGGGGGATGGAGAGGAGAAGATGCTGAAGACTGGGATGGGGCCAGGGCGGTGAAAGAGACAGTGGGGACGGTGATGGGGCAGTGAAGGGGACGGCAGGGACGGGGCGGTGCAGAGGATGGTGGTCCGGGGACAGGGTGGTGACGGGGACAGAATTTTTCCCCGTGTCATTCTCTAATGGAAATCTTTGTTTTACTGGAAACTGTTTAGAACTTTGCATATACAGTAAATGTTTTAAAATAAAATTGTATCATTTTTTTCTTTTAATCAGGAGCTTTGTACTAGATTCAGACTTAAATTTTCTTGGGGTTTTTTTTTTCATAGGTGTGATCCTGGCTTCTCAGGTCCTGCTTGTGAAATGGCCTCCCAGACATTCCCCGTGTTCATTTCAGAGAGCTTCAGCAGCTCCAGGCTGTCCTCTTACCACAACTTTTACTCTGTCCGTGGTGCTGAAGTCAGCTTCGGCTGTGGAGTACTAGCAAGCGGCAAGGCCTTGGTCTTTAATAAGGATGGAAGACGTCAACTCATCACCGCTTTTCTTGACAGCTCACAGTCTAGGTGAACAGTTAAAGGAATCGCAGTGTGGTCATTCATTACATGGCTGTCATATATTACAATAGAGATTTCTAAATTTGTGCCAGATTTATCAATTAAAGCAAAAAAAAAAAAAAAAAAAAAAGAAAGTTCCGCAGGTCAGTTTGCTTGCATTTTTAAAGTAATGCTCACTTCCTGCATCTTCTAGGATGGAAAGTCATGCCAGAAAAAATGGTACTAAAACCACAATTTTGCCCAAGATTCCTAAGTTTCAGAATTAAGCAAAAAGTTTCATGATGCTTTTTGAGCAAAATTTGTATTCACATTTTTTCCACTAAATTTATTTTAATATAAAAAAAAATGCAAGAAATGAAAACATTACATACAGCTTTTGCAATGAGTGAGAAAACACAGCAAAGCACACGGTCTCCTAGATCCAATATGGAGGAAGAAGTAGTCCTTAGAATCACAATAAAAGGGGGGATGGAACTTGTATACTGCCTTTTTGTGGTTACACATTCAAAGTGGTTTATATATACATGCTGTGTTTCCCCCAAAATAAGACAGGGTCTTAAATTAATTTGTGCTTCAAAAAACGCACTAGGGCTTATTTTCGGGGAATGTCTTATTTTTTTCATGCACAATCATCTCTCCCTTCCTCTCCTCCACCCAAATTCTTCCTCTTTCCTTTCTCTTCTCCCCCCCACCATGTGCAGCATCTTTCCTCGCCTCTCACCCATCCCCTTGTGAAGCAGCTCCGAGGTCTCCCAAAACAGTGGCAGCACTCTGAACGGGCTTCTTCGCAGCCTTCCCTGCCCGGGCCGGGCCTTCCTTCTGCGGCATCTTCCTAGCCCTTCCTCCCATCCCTCTGTGCAGCAAAACCCCACCAACCCTCCCACCATGAGCCTGACATACCTGCACTCTGAACCTCGAAAACAACGGCAGCGCTCTGAACAGGTTGCTTTGCGACCCTCCCTGCCAGGACCTTCCCTCTGCTGCGTCACTGATATTGAATATGAAAAAAAATAAACCCTAGTGATATCATCAGTGACGCGGCAGAGGGAAGGCCCTGGCGGAGAAGGCTGTGAAGCAGCCCATTCAGAGCATTGCCGCCGTTGCTGTTTTGGAGACTTCAGAGTGGAGGTATGTCAGGCTCATGGTGGGAGGGTTCTAAGGTCTAATTCTTCTTCCTCCATATGTTTTTGCAAGAAAACTGGCAGCAATTTTTGGAGGTGATTTTAGAACTGGCTGCATGGAGCTTAGAATCAGTTACATAAGAGGATGCAGTGAAATATGAGTAGATTGAAAAGTAGAGATTTTACAAAAGAGAACGTACAAATGTTTATTTATTTAAAAAAATTATTACTTGCAACCATCCAACAATTCTGAACAAGTTACAATCCAACATACATAATTAAAACAATGTCACAAACTACAAAAAAATTGGCAGTAATCTTCACGGAGGAATTAACCCCCTGCACCCAACTCACAGGAGGACCAGGTGTGTCTATTAAGGAAAATGAGAGAGACCTCAGTACTGGGGAACTGTAGATGATAGCTGAACAGTGTCAGCACGGGCCGACAACTCATGAATGGCAACCATTAGGCTAATGCCTTGATGAGTCCACCCCGTTCATCACAGTGTCTTTACAATTTTTAATTTCATTTATGAAAGTACGTTAAAAAGTCTCAGTTCAAAAACATAAACAAACAAGTGCTCTTCTCTGTGAGGTGAGAGTTCTGGCTTCTGACCCACAAACTCTCCTTGTGACTTATATCAGTGAAAAATATCACGCAATAATAATAACAGTGAATATAATAATAATAATTTATTTCTTGTATACCGCTATACCAGAAGTTCGAAGCGGTTCACAACAAAAAATACATATAGTCAATATCTAAAATACAGAATAAACAGTCAATATCTAAATACAAAATAAAAACAGTCGATAAAAGGATACATCTGATAAGATCAATAAAGTTAAGACAATAGCACAATTAAGATGTAAAAAACTGTTAAGAATTCATGATAGATTAGGCAGTAACATGACTAAGAAGAAAACATGTCAAACAAAAGAATATCTAAAAAATCCAGACTTATCTGAATCCAAAACTGCAATTCTTTTATGGATTCAGATAAGTCTGCCCTCTTCCCCGCCCCCCCCCCACCACCACCATGCGTCCCTCCTTCCCTTTCCCCTTCCCTTTTTATGTTCTCCAACATGAACAGCATGCCCTTGTCAGTGCTGGTTTGCCCTCTGATGTCACTTCCTAGGTGCGGGTCCCAGAAGTGACATCAAAGAGAGTGCCGATGCTGATGTGGGCAGCAACCTCACACCAGGGAAGTAAAAAAAGGTATGGGGGAAGGCAAGGGGCATGCACGCACGGCAAGGAGAGGAACTGGGGGTGGTGGAAAGGAGGAGTGTTGCCGTGCCCTTAGGAAGACCACGTCGTTGTCACCCCTCCTTACTACGTCACTGCATAGTTTGTACCGAAAGTGGCCTTAGGCATCCGTAGGTGTTCCTATGTGCCTCCGTAGGCACGAGACCAGTGCCTTAAATGTAGGCCTTTAAAATTCTGGCCAACATTTATGGCGCCTAATGTTAAAAGAAAAAAAAAAAAAGGATGTGATTCTGAATGTAGCACCAGCCGGTGATTGATATGCTGAATAGAACAAGTGGGTAACAAGATGGTTAAATATCCATTACTCAACAAACTTCACAAACACTTGCAACTGCTGATTAGACAACAGATACTTCAGTAATCTAAAATAAGACTTTTAAATAACTTTCACTGTTTGGTTAGTACAAACAATTTCTCATTGAACACTACATTTGACACTATTCTCAACATGAGAGATGAGCATATCATAATGTGATAAAATATTAGTTCATAGGACCTCTTATGATTTAGATACCATTTCAAGTCCACATCTTGTATCTTTATTGCAAAATCATTTGTGCTCACCCCTCCTCCCTCTACCTTAACAGTACGTTATGAATAACACTTGGGAGTACTGGTCGACAAGTCAATGAAGCCGTCCGCACAATGTGCGGCGGTGGCGAAAAGGGCGAACAGAATGCTAGGAATGATTAAGAAGGAGATCACAAACAGATTGGAGAAGGTTATCATGCCGCTGTACCGGGCCATGGTACGCCCTCACCTGGAATACTGTGTCCAGCACTGGTCGCCGTACATGAAGAAGGACACGGTACTACTCGAAAGGGTCCAGAGAAGAGCAACTAAAATGATTAAGGGGTTGGAGGAATTGCTGTACAGTGAGAGATTAGAAAAGCTGGGCCTATTCTCCCTTGAAAAGAGGAGACTGAGAGGGGACATGATCGAAACATTCAAGATAATGAAGGGTATAGACTTAGTAGATAAAGACAGGTTGTTCACCCTCTCCAAGGTAGAGAGAACGAGAGGGCACTCTCTAAACTTAAAAGGGGATAGATTCCGTACAAATGTAAGGAAGTTCTTCTTCACCCAGAGAGTGGTAGAGAACTGGAATGCTCTTCCGGAATCTGTTATAGGGGAAAACACCCTCCAGGGATTTAAGACAAGGTTGGACATGTTCCTGCTGAACCAGAATGAACGCAAGTAGGGCTAGTCTCATTTAGGGCACAGGTCTTTGACCTGGGGACCACCGCGTGAGCGGACTGCTGGGTGCGATGGACCACTTGTCTGACCCAGCAGTGGCAAATTCTTATGTTCTTACACCTAAATACTGGTCTCTTACATTCAAAAAGATATATTGTTATCGAAAAATCTTTTATGTGGCAAAAAACATATTTCACTATGGGACAAAATATCCCTCTCCAGGAAGGCAACACTTATCTCAAATGGCTCCTGCCACAACCAGCGCTGATGTCAGCCGTGACGCCCTCCTCTAAATGGGCATTTCAATCCATGCAAGATCTTCGGGGGATTGAAAAAAGTGTGCTGCCTTTATAAACAGAAATAAAGAATACAATGCTAGGCATGATAAAGAAGGGAATCACGAGTAGATCAGAGAAAGTTATAATACCACTCTACAGAGCCATGGTCAGACCGTACCTGGAATACTGCGTCCAGCATTGGTCTCCATACCTAAAGAAGGATATAAAACTGCTAGAGAGGGTGCAGAGACGAGCAACAAAGCTAGTGAAAGGTATGGAGAACCTGGACTACGAGGAACGACTTAGGAGACTGGGATTGTTCTCCGTTGAGAAGAGGAGACTGCGAGGGGATCTGATCGAGACTTTCAAAATACTGAATGGATTCGACAAAATGGAGCAGGGAAAGCAGTTATTTACAATGTCCAATGTGACACGGACAAGAGATCATAGACTGAAGCTGAGGGGGGACAGGTCCAGGACGAATATCAGGAAGTTCTGTTTCACACAGCCAGTGGTGGACACCTGGAATGCTCTCCCAGAGGAAGTAATTGCAGAATCCACCGTTCTAGGATTTAAGGGTATACTAGATACACATCTCCTTAAGAGCGGCATAGAGTGATATGGGTAAGGGTAAATTAGATGCCAGGGTATACCAGGCGGGGCCTCCGCATGTGCAGATCACCAGACTTGATGGGCCCAGGGTCTGATCCGGAGATGCAATTCTTATGTATGTGCAAAAAACAATGATGACTCATATAAACTCAATAACCACTTTAAAAATCCCGCTGATTATACGCGGCAGGCCCCGCTTCCAGAATCAGGCCCCTTATGTATACTTTTTTACATATATGTGCTTGTAGCTTTTACATAATGCCCTTTCTATGTGTGAAACCAAGCTCTATATATAAAAGGCTTTTACAAAATTATTCTCCCCATTTCTTTTGTATTTTCTTTGGACCTTCCTTTGCCCAGTCCTTGAAGCTTACCCTTGATGTGAGCTATTTTTGTAATGTGATAAATTGATAAAATCTGTGTTTGTCTTTCCTTCATGTTTTCAGTCTTGATTTTATTGAGCTATTCCATTTTGGGGTTATATTAAATAAGCAGACTTGAGGTTAAGAACTGTACAAGCAGCCTAAAAATAGATGTTAATATAAAACCATTGTGTCAGAGCCAAATAAAAAATTATTTATGAAGGATTAAAAAAATTTTTTTTGACAACTTGTGGCTGCTGATTAGCCCAATTCATTCCGATGCGTAATGAATAATTAAATTCTGTCAGTTTGAAAAATGTATATCACATTGCATTACCCATGTGAAAAAATCAATTCAGCAGGACAAAAAAAATGTCATCTGTTTTTCATTCTTTATTAACTGATTAACATTTCCTAGATTTGAGAATTGATAGGTGGATGCAAAAACAGTGAGAAAAAAAGTGACAGGTTGATCTAGAAGTTTGTCAATAATGCACTTTCCATCTTCCCAAGATTCCTCCAGTTCACATTGCGCCTTGGGAGTAAGTCGGTTCTGAGTACGTGTAAAGCACCAGACCAGCCTGGGGAAGGAGTTTTGCTACATTACTCTTATGACAACGGCATTACCTGGAAACTGCTGGAACATTATTCCTATCTCAGCTATCACGAACCAAGGTATGGGAAATGTTGTTATGAAGAACATGTATTCATGACTTTAAGGGCTTTTTTTTTTTTGGGTTTGGTTTGGTTTATTTATTTATATCCCACCCTTACCCAGGGCATGTTACAAACTAACATACAAAAATACACACCAGATCGACAATAAATACACCCACAAAACAGAGCAAAAATACAATCAATAAAATACATAGGCGACCAGCACTTTACTGTCATCATTTCTTCCTTATTAACCACACAATCTCATACCCTGTATTTCGTCTGGCAAAAAAGATGCCATTTAAGCAATCGTTTAAAATTCTGTATATTCTGTTGTCGATGAATGTACTCAGGGAGGTTATTCCATTCCCTAGGCCCAATACAATGGAATATACTATCACTAGATAATGTTAGCCTCAGCTCTTTTACAGATGGAATTTGCAGTTCTAATTGTTCTGCAGATCGAAGTGGACAAGACGGAATACGTGGCAGAATGCTCTCAACAAGATGTTTAGGAGCCAAGTTATGCAGGCACATATAAACGGTTAGCAGTAGCTTATAGCGTATCCTGTCTATCAACTTCAACCAATACAGACTTACATAATATTCTGTCATGTGTTCTCATCTTTTTGATTACTGCAAGACTTTGCTAGAAATTTTTCAATCAAGAAATACTTTGTCTCCGCATAAAACATGTTTCCAAGTAAGAGCTGGAAATTTCTGATGCTTCCATTGAAGACAAGCTTGAGAGTCAGACCAACAATTGCATAAAGTTATACAGATAATTCATTCATATACGTGTTCAACCCAACTATCCTATACAAAGCAACAGGAGATTCTACCTTATTAAGGCAGATATTCAAAGAAAACAGAGAAGGCAACCAGTTTTCAAAGAATAAAGATATTGAGTACCACCTGGTTGCCTTCTCTATTTTCTTTGACTCAACCCAACTGTCCTACCAAGTCTGACTACCAAATATGCCAGCATAACTTTATACAAATAATTTATCCCTTCTATTGCTGCATTTAGACTTGAAAGCATAAATTATACTAGGATTGTGTATTCATAAACACATGTTCAGTTCATTTCCAGATTCCAGGTGTGCCCTTGGGTCAGAGTTGACTCCTGGTGACCACCTCTCATGGATTTCTTAGCATAATGCAGGAGTGGTTTGCTGTTGCCTTCTCCTGAGGCATGTAGGGTTAAGTGATTTGCTAAGGCCACAAGAAGCTGCCATGGGATTTGAACCAGGCCCTCTTGGTTCCCAGCCTGCTGCTTTAACCATTAAGCTACTCCTCTAATCCCTCACCCCCAAATAATGTTGTGCGCTCAAATCGACATGCACGTGCACAACTTAATTGTTCAACAAGCCTAATTGTCAACCGACACCTTGTAATTGATTCTAATTGGCACTAATTAAAAGCTATGCACACAATATGTTAGGTGTAAAGTGCCGCATGCCAGTTCCAGGGCGCAAATCTGAAAAGGGGGCATGGCCGGGGAAGAGTACGGGCAGATCCTAGAATATATGTGCGCAGTTATAGAATATGCCCGACGCACACACAGGCTAAGCGCAGGTGTTTAGGCCTGGTTTTCCTTGACCTAAATAGGTATGCCTAAAAGTTGTGACATGCACTGGTACTTAGCGCAATTCTATAAGGTGCGGATACCTTTCATAGAATTGTGCTAAGCACCGTTCTAGTCGGTGACTGGTCAAAAGCGTGTGAGGACAAAGGTGCGCCGACAACCGAGCGTGGACAACTGAGCACAGGGCACTGAAGAAAACCCGTATTTTAAAGGGCTCTGACAGGGGGTGTGGGGGGGAACCCCCCACTCTACTTAATAGGAATCGTGCTGCCTCACACTGCCATGTTGGGGGGGGGAACCCCCACCATTATACTGAAAACTTAACTTTTTCCCTAAAAAAACAGGGAAAAAGTTAAGTTTCCATTATAATGAGGGGGGTTACAACCCCCCAAGCCCCCCACAACGCCAGTGCGATCTCTATTAAGTAAAGTGGGGGGGGGGGGGTCCCCACCAACACACCCCGTCGGAGCCCTTTAAATGATGAAGTCCTGCACTCAGTTGTCCACGCTCGGTTGTCGGCGCGCCTTTGTCCTCGCGCGCTTTAGACTATGAACCGTTCTAGCCTATGCGGATTTGGGGGAGGCACCATTTATAGAATATGGCCCACAGTTCATTAGTGCACCTTTAAAAATGTAATGAACACAAAATCAATTTAAAGCAAAAAGTACTGTGGAGACTGATGTTATTGATGCAGACTTTATTATCCACAACTTTGGAACAATGTTGGAACATTCCACCACATAGAGACTGGAGGAAAACATTTCACCCACGCTTGACGTAGGCTTTCTATATCCACACATCTTTGAAGAGACCATATCGGGACCCCTGAGGAAGACAATAAGGTCGAAACACAGACCGTACTGGGCACTCTTCACTGGTACAAGTAGTGGATGTTCAACATTGTTCCAAAGTTGTGGATTACTCTCTTGATATAAATAAAGTCTACTTGTCCAGGGTCACAAGAAGCAGCGTGGGTTTGAACCCACAACCTCAGGGTGCTGAGGCTGTAGCACTAACCATTACGCCACACTCTCTTCCTTGCTATGAGTTATGTTACTAACCTTATTAATCTTATGTAAGCCGCAATGATTCCCAGTTGACATTTGTGGGTTATAAGAATATGGTATGGTACATCAGTTTCCACAGTACTTTTTGCTTTGGATTTTCATTTTTCCTGTGGACACTACAGGACAAGTTTTTGGTTGATCACAAAATCAATTTAATATGCATGAAACCAAATGTATGGAATGAACAAAAAATGAAAATCTAAACAATTTCTGAAAATGAACTGGAATTTTTTGCCCATGCATATTCCCAAGTTCTGTGGCTAGCAGCTCTGAATATTGCTGCCCCTAGAGCACCCTATCCTTGCACTAAATTACCTAAATTACAAGAATTATAATGTACTGTATATACCAGCCAGTCCAGGATATCTGAACAATTTACAAAAGAGTAAGATCACCATAGTAAAAACTAATGCAGAATCATAAAAACAATCAGTAAACTAAACTAAACTAAACCTTAAGTTTATATACCGCATCATCTCCACAGATGTTGTGGAGCTCGGCACGGTTTACAAGAACTTAAAATATAGGAAGAGAAGGGAAAAAAAAAAAAAAGTTTACATGAACTTATATATAGAAGAGAAGAGTAAGGGGGGGGATAGAATTACATTTTAGTGAAAAGCCAGGTTTTCAGTTGCTTGCAGAATATTTGGAGGGAGCCCAGGTTCCGCAGCGGGGTAGTAAGGTTGTTCCGAAGACCTGTGATTCTGAAGAGAAGGGATTTTCCCAGTTTGCTTGCATAGCAAATACCATGTAGAGAGGGGAAGGATAATTTATACCTTTGGGTGGGTCTGGTAGAGTCAGAACTCGAGGAGTTATAAGATAGTGGGATTAAGAGAGGAAGGATGCCGTGAATGATCTTAAAAGCCAGGCAGGAGCATTTGAAATGGATTCTGGAAATCACTGGGAGCCAGTGAAGTTTGGCTAGGAGTGGGGAGACATGGTCAGACTTGCGTTTTGCAAAGATCAACTTGGCTGCAGTATTCTGGATTAGCTGGAGTCTTTGAGGACTTTTTTTTGATAGGCTTAAGTAGATGGCATTGCAGTAGTCTAATTTGGAGAGGATGATGGATTGGACAAGGACGGCGAAATGTTGTTGGCGAAAATAGGATCTTACTTTCCTCAGCATGTGGAGGCTGAAAACCCATATATTTCTGAAATAAAATAGTTTTAAGAAGTTTTCTAAACTGTAGTAAATCACTTTCAAATCTAAGAGTAATCGGTAAGGAATTCCATAAGAGATGAGCAATTTCAGAGAATAGTGATTTACTAGAAAGCTTCTTTCTAATTGAAAGGGAGTAAAGGGCCCTCCCTCACCATGGCTTACAGTGTATCATTGAGCAGCAGAGGGTGCTAGTCCAAAAGTAGGTGGACTTCAGGTCCCATAAGGCACTGAGCCTCTGCAGCTCAGGGCTGAGGCACATTGGAAGAGTGATGAAATCCTGCTGAGGCAGAAGGGGTGGAGCTCAGCGTGGAAAAAGGATAAATGCTCTAGCAGGTAGTTAATCAGAGAGGTCTCTGAGAGAAGAGATCCCAAGACAAGAGAGCCTGAGGCAGAGGCAGATGCAGAGGCTCTGGAAGTAGTGAAGTGGCCCTGGAATTTGGGTTTCCCGTCCTCGTGCGTATGGGAAGTTATGAGAAGCCAGCCAAAGTAGGACAAGCTGTAACTTTGGCTATATAAGAATCCTGTTTAGGAGGTCTGGAGGGAGCCAGCCCTGTGTTTGAGAACACTGCAAGTAGATGTACGTATTGAAGGTTTTGAGGTTTGTGGAAGGTTTGTCTCTAAACTTCAGAGACATTATTCCTTATTTACCGTGCCAGAGATGTGACAAAATATCAGCATTTGGTTAATAAAGGTTTATGTTTCACCTGGCATCCCCGTCTGACTGTATTTTATGAAGGCCCTGCTTCCCCACCGTCCACACACACTATCACACTAATACTACTAGCATAAGGTTTTCTTTAGATAAACACAATTCGTAATTATTTGATTGTAATAGGAGGTATGAAGACAAGTAACCTGGGCTTTTGAAACATAGACTTTACATTGTGCCTTTTTTCGCTGATTGTCCAGCTCTTTCTTATTGTAAACCGCCTCGAACTATTATGGCTTTGGCGGTATATAAGAAATTATTATTATTATAATAACTTAAGGGGCTCCTCTACTAAGTTGCTCTAAGCAATTAATGCACGGTTTTCAGAACAGTAGACTGTAACATAAGCTATTGTCAACTGCCCTAAAACAGGATCCTTTCCTTTCTAAGAACCTAGTGCGGGAGTGAGCTGGTCTGGTTGTGACAGAGATGAGTGGAGGTGTGGCTGGCTGTGGCAGCTGGCTCCTGGGTTATTACCATGTTCTAGCTATCAGAATTGCCAATAGCCTCGTCAAACACCACCAGCTCAAGAGGATGCAGTAAATGCAGCTGTGCTACTGACAGTCCGGTATCAAGCTGCAAAGATGGTTCATGTGATCCTTCACCCTGACCTAAAATCTTTATACAAGAGCCAGCTTATACCAATCCCCCAGCATGAGCACCCAGTCCAACCCCATATATTGCCCTAACAGTCTCACCCACTCCCACAGAATGCCCACCCCCCCAACACAGAAACTCTGCCCCTTTCCCTAGCTTCCCTCTGCACGCATCCCCCCTCCTGGGACATGGCTCAGAGGTCCAGGCAACTGCTAAGACAGCAGCAATTAATTTCCAATGCCACCCAGGTGGCACTTCCTCCAAAATGGTGCCTGCTCCCAAGTGGTAATCTCACAGTACTTTCACTAAGGGGCATCCTTCCATATATGGCTTGATGGACCTTAGTAGTAGCACCACAAGCCTAAAATGACATCCTATGTCTATAATGCATGAGTTTAAGTTTTTCTACATGAGCATTGCTAGACTTTTTGATGACGTTCTAATTTCATCGAACCTATGAGCCCATGGTGGTTTAAAAAGAAAACTACAATTTAAGGAAACTAGCAGATTTTTTACTGGTTCAGCCGGAGGGTGATCCTGCTATTAGCTGTGCACTAGGCCAGGTTCCTGTAGAAAAGAGGGTCCTGGTTAAAGCTTCAGCTAGGAAATATTATCTACGGAATGTTCTGAGAGCAGAAATCACTTGCATAGGATGAAAGAACTCAGAGAGACTTTGGAAAGATGCCCTTAATTGGAGTTCTATGTGGAATTCACCATGCTATATGATACAGGAACTGAGGACCACAGGAGCTCCTCTTGAGGGAGGGTTAAATTTTGTCTTCCTGCAAAATGTGATACTATAGCAACGCTGGAACTTGGCTGTATACTAGCCTTGCATGATAGGCAAAAATAACCGTATTTTTGATAGATATTCTCCGGAGATATCCTGAAAAACGTACCTATTTGAGAAAGAGAAGATGGCCACTGCAGTTCTTTGTGCACAGGTTAGATCTAGCTCTGAATATGCAGGATTCTATTGCCCATGAGGTTTGATAATGCATAATCCACTATGAAAAGGATTTTTGTTTGTCAGTAAATTCACAGTAATCAATGTGGACTAAATTGCACATTTGTATATATTTTATTTTTGTGCACAAAAATGGAATTGAGGGATGCTTTGAATGTTCTGAGGACCTAAGGGCAAATAAGGAGCTTTGTCTTGGGTTATGGCATGCTGTGAACATGGGAAAAATGAACAGATGTGCCTATGTGGACATATTGTTGACATTTATGATGATGGAGAACATGGAGCTTGATCGGATCTACCTTTGTGTGCTTGCTAGCCAAAAAAAAAATCATTTTTCATTGTAATGAAAATAGAGTGATAAATTCTACAGTCAATCTGTAGTCAGCAATTTAATTACTCTTTGGTCATAGGAAAAATAATTGCACGTTTAATGTTCTGTGGGAAAATCCTCTATTTAATCTTGCTGCTGTTTGACAGCTGCATTTTTCTTCCAAACAGAACTGCGGTGGGTTTTAATATTAAATACATGCATATCTGGAAAAGACTGAGATCAGTGTGGAGGTCTCTCAACAGGTAGAAGTTCTAAATGAAATTTAATAGAGACTGGAATATTCTACTGTTCTATCAAAAGTGGCCAAAAGAAATCCTGTCCCTTGCTTTTCTCAACCTTCTGCCTTTCTTCTGTCTTTGTCTGCTATGAGAAAGCAGACAAATAAGAGGAATTTCAATAGGCTTAGGGAGAGTAATTTTCTGTCATTCTTTCTTTCTTTTTTAAAATATGAATCTTTATGGAATGTAATTGTCAGAACATTAAGAACATAACATAAGAAGTTGCCACCGCTGGGTCAGACTAGAGGTCCATCGCGCCCAGCAATCCGCTCCCGCGGCGGCCCATCAGGTCCATGACCTGTAAGGTGATCCTTGTCCAAATCATTTTGTCCCCCTTGTCCTTCTATCTATACCCTTTCATAACCTATTTCTATCTCTATCTATATCCCTCGATCCCTGTATCCTTCAAGAATTTATCCAATCCTTCTTTGAAACCCGGTAGTGTACTCTGTCTTATCACAACCTCCGGAAGCGCATTCCAGGTGTCCACCACCCTCTGAGTGAAAACGAATTTCCTAGCATTGGTTCTTTTTTTTTTTTTTTTCAAATTCTTTTTATTGAAAATGGCAAATGGTCCAGACAAGCAGCCACAGTCTGCACAGTAACTTACACATTATCAAAAAGAAACACAAAGAGTGAGATGAACATCAACAACAGGCAAGAGCAAGCCCTCCCGAGTGAAAAGAGCCAACGAGAGACAGGGCAAGGCGCAACAAGAGGCCAAACCTTGGAGCAAGCAAATCCCACCCCAGAACCCACAAAAATAAGAAGCCAGACTGGAACCTCTGCCATATTTTATAATGGAAAACCCCCCACAAGCAACAACACCCAGACCGCTCACCAGACACACCAATCCGCACAACAAACACCCAAGAATCACCCAGCCACCACACAGCCAAAGCTACCAGACACACCTACCCCGCCAAACCCAAGCCCAACCCCTCCCCCTCCCTAGAGAATGCAAGCACGAAATGGACCATGGAAAGGACTGCAACAGAAGTAAAAAGCCCCGAACAGGTAGATGGGCTAAAGAGAGCCCACAATTAAGAAAAATCAGGATGATAGAAGCTCCAACAAATTCTCCCACAGAGTGACATAGTGCCTCAGATCCAGCTTACTAGATTTACTGTAAGAGCGGATCTCAAATTGCACCATCTCTCTCAGCTTGGCCCGCCATTGGGCCTGGGGGGGTGCATCCTCGGAAACCCAATAAGTCAAAATCAATTTCTTCCCCACTAAAATGGTGTTGTAAAGGAATCGTCGTTGCGGGGGGGAGAGACCCTGATCCCGTAGGGACCCCTGGAGGCCCAGGAGGAGAGTACCATAATCCCACTCAATAGAGCTGTGAAGAACCTCATCAAGAAGGGCCAGAAGCCCCGTTCAGATAGTAAGCTTTGTACATTCAAGGAAAGAGTGAAGGTACGTGCCAGGCTGGCTTTTACATTTACTACATAAGTCACTAGCCCAGAGCCCTATCTGAGCCCCCCGCTGTCTAGTAATATAGACTCTATGCAAGATTTTATACTGCATTTCTTGATAGTCTGCCGATTTGGAGAAGAGATAAAGAGACCGGAAGCAATCCAGGAATTGGGGCGCCGGAATACTCAAACCCAAATCCCCCTCCCATCTCTCCCGTAGGACACTCATCCCAGAAACCTGAGCAGAGAGACGGAGAACACCATACCAGTGGGACAGCCGATTGAGCGCCAGCGGGGTCACCTCAAAAATCTGATCCAGAAGCCCCGAGTCCCAACCCCGCGCATGAGCCTGCCGAGTGACCTCCCAGTAATGGCGGAGTTGAAGGAAAGAAAACAGATACCGGGGGGGAAAGTCCCATTTCCTCTGGAGCTGTTGAAACGAGGGGAAAGAACCCCCCATAACGGCCAGGACATCGGATATGGTTCGACATCCACTGTGTGCCCAGGCTCGGAATATCGTCCGTCCCCAACCAGGGAGAAAGCCCGTATTACCCTCGAAGGTCATAAAGGGGGAAACCGCATCCGGCAGACCCTGCCTGCGCCGCCACCACTGCCAGGCCCTCCTAAAGGGAGCCAAGAAAGCTGAGCGACCCCCCGAGCGAGCCACATGGTCCGGTTGAAAGTGAAGCAGGTTAAAGAACCGAAAAGGTAGGCTCCAAGACTCAACCCAGCCCTGAGGGAAGTAGCGCACTAACCTGGTGTGACCCTCGTGGATCCACCGCAGGAGGGCCGCTACATTGTACAGGCGTAAATCAGGGACATTCAACCCTCCCATTCCCCTAGCCAACATCATCTTTGTCAAAGCGATACGAGGGGCCTTAGATCGCCAGAGAAACCGAGAGATCAGAGAATGAAAGCGGAGGACATCGACACGGCGAAGCCAGATCGGCACCGTTTGGAGCGGATAGAGCAATTTGGGAAGCATGACCATTTTCACCAAGGCCACTCGACCCAGCAAACCCAGGGGAAGGTCCTGCCACTGGAGGCACAATTTCCCGATGGCATCAAGGTGGCGAAGAACATTCATGGAGTAAAACGTGGCCGAATTGGTGCTGAGGTAAATACCCAGGTAACTGACCGGGTGAAGCGACGGTGGAATGGGAAGTAAGGCATGCCATGGTTCCACAGGGCCGCCAGCCAATAGCAAAAGTTCGGACTTACTACAATTAACCAACAAGCCCGACAAGGCCCCAAAGTCCCGAACAATAGCCAAGGCAGCCTCCAGATGAATGGGGGCCTGGTCCAAATAAAGTAAAATATCATCCGCAAACATACTAATTTTACACTCCTGTCCCCCCACTTGGATACCCCGAACCTCAGGGGCCTGACGTATTTTGATAGCTAGGGGCTCTATAGCTAACAAAAACAACAAGGGAGATAACGGGCAACCTTGCCGTGTTCCCCGCTGCAATGCGAACGCCTCCGTCAAGCTCCCATTGATAAGTATACGGGCCCGAGGATTAGTATACAATGCTTTGATCCACTCCAAAAAACTCCCCGTAAAACCAAAGTCCTCTAATACCCGAAATAGGTACTCCCAGGACGCACTGTCAAACGCTTTCTCCATATCTAAACCCGCCACTGCCGATTGTCCTCCCCTTCCCCTATGCTCGTGAATAGCCCCTAACACTTTCAACAGATTTATAGATGCATACCTACCCGGTACAAAGCCCACCTGATCTGGATGAATCAGGTGCGGTAGAAAACAATTAAGATGCCGCGCCAGCGTCATAGCCAACACCTTAATATCCTGGTCTAAGAGAGAGATCGGGCGGAAAGAACTCACCAGATCAGGGTCCTTCCCAGGTTTGGGCAACAACACTATGTGGGCCAAATTATCAGAAAAGGGGTCAGCCCCTCCCGCCACCGCATTACACATCCTGCTCATCGGAAGAGCCACCAGGTCTCTCAAAATCCGGTAGAATTCCGGACCCAAGCCGTCCGGTCCCGGCGCTTTGGCCAAGGTGAGCGAGCCGATCGTGGTGGAAATCTCCTCTGCCGTAATAGGCTCATTGAGAGACGCGGCCTGGCTCGCCGTCAGCTGAGGCAACCCCAGATCAGCAAAGAACTGGGACATAGCATCAACATCCAGAGGTCGGCGGCCATAGAGGGCCTGATAGCATTGAATGAATTGAGAGGCAATGTGACTTTCCCCCTCATGTCGGACACCCCTAGAGTCCTTGATAGAAGTAATAACCTGTCTCTTTTTGTGCGGTCGGATCAAATTGGACAAGAGCTTCCCCATTTTACTTCCCCACCTATAAAGCTGATATCTTTGATAGTACAAGGAGTTCTCCGTTCGCCTATTGAGGATCTCCTCAAGCTGACCCCGCACCACCCGCATCTCCTCCCGATCCGAATCCGATAAGGTAGAAATATGGGATTGCCGGAAGTCATGTAACCGGTTAGATAGCCGCAAGAGTTCCCCCTCCGTTTGCTTACGTTTACCAGCAATATAAGCGATAATGTGCCCGCGGAGCACTGCCTTGGAAGCATACCAGAAGGTAACGGGACCCACATCCGACGTATCATTCGTAAGTTGATAATCCAACCAACGCGCCCTTAAAAAAACGCGGAACTCCGGATCCTGAAATAAGGAAGAGGGCAACCGCCAAGAGAAGGGCCTACCCGCCGGCGCTACACATAGTCGGAGTCCCACCGGTGCATGATCAGATAATGAGCTCTCATATATTTCAGAATGAGTGGCCGTGGAGAAAAGGCATTTATCAAGGAGGAGGTAGTCCAGCCTGGCATACACCTTGTGAGCATGAGAGTAAAAAGTTAAATCTGTGTCATAAGGGTGCAAAGTGCGCCAAACATCTACCAGGTCTAAGTGCTGAGTAAAAAAGCCCACCCCTCGCATATCATGGTCCCGAGTCCGTGCCCGAGGCGGCTTACAATCCACTCCAGGATTTGCAGTGATATTGAAGTCCCCACCCACAACCAAATTGTAATCAGAGTGCTGCGAAATATGGGCCAAAACAGTGGAGAAGAACTTATGACAGTAGACATTAGGAGCATACAAGTTGCAGAACAGTAACTTAAGACCCCACAGCTCTCCCAGCACTATAACAAAACGACCCTCCGAATCTTGAATTTGTTTATGAAGATGAAAAGGGAGATGCTTGTGAAGGAGAATGTCCACCCCCGCTGACGGCCCGTAAAGGCCGAGGAGAACACTTCCCCCACCCAGCCCCTGCGAAGTTTGGCGTGTTCCAGCCGAGAGAGATGCGTTTCCTGTAGGAAAGCTATATCCGCGTCCAACTTGCGGAGACAGGACAGCACTCGTGAACGCTTAATAGGAGATTTGATACCATCCACATTGAATGTGAGCACCCTGAGGTCAGCCAGGATCAATTCTAGGTGGAGTGGAACCGAGCAGAAAAGAGATAAGAAAAACCACTCCTGAGTCTCCCAGCTGGACCCAGCAGCATGACAACAGGTACCAAACTAGCCTGCACCCCCCAGAGACCTCCCCCCCTGCAGTCCAAGCCACAATCCTAACACAAGCACACCAAAACACAAACCCCCATTCACACACCCCCAGCAACCTCCCCCAACCCCCCACACCCCCCTCCCTCCCTCCCCCTCACCCCCCCAATCGTGTAACCAGTACACAGACCCTAACATACCCACTGCCTACCCCTAGGAGAACCCCCCCTCCCGCAAACTATCCACCCCCAGAGGACCATCACAGTAAGCAAAAATAAACATGTGAGAGAAAATAAGTCCAAATCAAACTGAAAAAGGCTCGAGAGTAGTGCAAAGCCCTGACAGCAGAGGACTGGGGTCCAAGGACAGTCCAAAGTAGCATGTGAGAGAGCAGCCAGTGTCTGACCCTAGGACCAAATGGGGGTCCGGCCGATACACCATCAGGAACCAGCAGAACAAGAACAGCAACAGCTCCCGTGCCATCCCGAGGCCAACAGTCAGAGCGTCAAGCGCCCGCAGCAGGTCATCATCCGAGACACACACAAGCCCGGACACCAAGGACACAGTGGAGACCCGTCAGTCGAGGATCAGGGAAGAGGGCAAGCTGCCAGATTGCCCACATAGGTGCGAGCCTCCTCCACAGTGGTCAGGGTCTCAGACGCACCATTCCTCCAGACCCGCAGCTTAGCAGGGAAAACCAAAGCAAACTGGATCCCCCTCTTGTGAAGCTCAGTGCAGAAAGGCGACATCAGCTTGCGTTGGGCAGCGACGCGCACTGAGTAGTCATTGAAGACAAGCACCTTCGCCCCCTCGTACTCCAGGGCTTCAGCCTTACGATAGGCACGTAACAGAGCTTCCTTGCCTCTCCAATTGCAGAAACGTGCAATAGCCGTGCGCACCTGCCTGCCATCCCCCGATTTGGGGCCAATGCGATGGGCTGTCTCACAATCAAACTGCAGGCCGGAACTCGACAGGCCCAGTGTCTCCGGCAACCAGGTACTGAATATCCGATACAGGTCAGCATCTCCAACAGACTCTGGCAGACCTACCAGCCGCAAGTTGTTACGACGGCTGCGATTCTCCAGCTCCTCAAGTTGTGCCTGCATGTCAGTATTAGATTTGCGGAGCGCCGACATCTGGGCCTCCAAAGCCGCACACGTGTCTTCCTGGCCAGAGACCCTCTGTTCCACTTCAGTGAGGCGCCGCTGCTGGGAAACAAATTTTTCATGTACCTCATCAACTGCCGATTGCAGTTTATTGAGGCGATCCGCCAGGGCAGCCGACACCGATCGGGTGATTTCTTGTATCCAGTCTCCCGCAGGGATAGTGAAAGACGCGGGCTCTGCCGCCATTTTAACGGCGGGAGACTGAGGCCGATCCCGAGTGGACTTTGCAGATCGAATGGGCATGCCCGATAGCACCGCACCTCCGAACTGCAGCAAGAACGGCGCAAGGCTCCCGGCACTACTCCCGAGGAGATCGCAGGACTGAACGCGGGGGAAATCGCCGATAATTAGCCGGTTTCAGCGGGGTTAGGACGGAGCTCTCCACTCCCACAACCGTTTAGGTAGGCTGCATCACGTGATCCCCCAGCATTGGTTCTAAACCTGTCCCCTTTCAATTTCTCTGAGTGCCCCCTTGTTCTAGTGGTTCCCAGTAGGCAAAATAATCTGTCCCTTTCTACCTTCTCTATGTCATGTCATCTGAGCAAACATCACAACTAGCATAATATAAAACCATGGAGTTAACAGATAACAACAGCATATGTTGCCATTTACTTAAGCTTACCCCATAGGTCCATCGCGGCCAGCAGTCCACTCCCGCGGCGGCCCCCCAGGTCAGTGACTTGTAAGTGATCCTTTAATTAAGACATTTTGTCCTGTATAGTACCCCTCTAACTATACCCTTCAGTCCCCTTTTCCTTCAGGAACTTATCCAACCCCTTTTTGAAACCCAAAATCGTACTGCTCTACCACCTCCTCTGGAAGCGCATTCCCGGTATCCATCACCCTCTGAGTGAAGAAGAACTTCCTAGCATTTGTTCTGAATCTGTCTCCCTTCAATTTTCTTGAGTGCCCTCTTGTTCTTGTTTCCCCCCACCAGTCTGAAGAATCTGTCCCTCTCTACCTTCTCTATACCCTTTATAATCTTGTAAGTTTCTATCATGTCCCCTCTAAGTCTCCGTTTTTCCAGGGAAAAGAGCCCCAGTTTCTCCAGCCTCTCAGCATATGGAACATTTTCCATGCCCTTTATCATCTTGGTTGCTCTTCTCTGGACTCTCTCTCGTGTCGCAATATCCTTCTTAAGGTACGGCGACCAGTATTGAACGCAGTATTCCAGATGCGGGCGCACCATCGCCCGATATAGCGGCAGGATAACTTCTTTGGTTCTGGTAGTGATTCCTTTTTTGATAATGCCCAACATTCTGTTCGCCTTCTTTGAGGCCGCTGCGTATTGTGCCCCCGGCTTCATTGTTTAGTCCACCAAAACCCCCAGGTCCCTTTCTAGGTTGCTTTTCCCCAATACCATTCCCCCCCCATCTTGTAGTTGTACATCGGGTTTCCTTTCCCTATGTGCAAGACTTTGCATTTCTCTACATTGAAGCACATTTGCCATTTATTTGCCCATTCACTCAGTTTGTTCAGGTCCTTTTGTAGTTCTTTATATTTCTCAACAGTTCTAACCCTACTGGAGAATTTTGTGTCATCCACAAATTTTATAACTTTGCACTTCATCCCTACTTCCAGGTCATTAATGAATATATTGAACAGCAGTGGTCCCAGTACTGATCCCTGCGGGACATCACTCGTGACTGCTTCCCAGTCAGAGTAGTGTCCCTTTACTCCTACCCTCTGCTTCCTGTCCGCCAGCCAATTACAGATCCATCTGTGCACGTCCCCTTCCACCCCGTGGTTCCACAGTTTCCTTAGCAGGCGCTCATGGGGTACCTTGTCGAAGACTTTTTGGAAGTCCAGATATATGATGTATGATAAACCGCAGGACCGTGAACCAAAGATTAGATTAGATTAGAATGACTTAGGCCAGGGGTGTCCAACCTTTTGGCTTCCCTGGGCCGCATTGGCCGAAAAAAATGTTTCTGGGGCCGCACAAATGCGCAAACACTGCAGCAAGACAGAGGAGGGAGCCGGCAAGATGGTAAACACCCAGGGTAGCAGAGGAAAACACTGCATCGCCCTCGACTGGGGCCACACAAAATCCTTCACGGGGCCGCATGTGGACCTCGGGCCGCAGGTTGGACACCCCTGACTTAGGCCCTCTTTTACTAAGGTGTGTTAACCGATTAGCGTGACTAGCTGGCTAACCACCCTTTTAGGCGGTTGTCTTTGACCTCATAACTTACCTGGCGAGCCTCTGAAATATTGACGGTGACCAACTATGTCGCACGACATAGCCAGTCACCGGCCTATCTGGAGACAGAGATATTCAGGGTGAGATAGCCATTTCCCCCCTGTTGAATCATAGCCAGCTACGAGGGGCCACTGAAAAGTTCTCAGCCCAATCAAAAAGAGAATGATCCGGAGCCATGAAATGTACAAGTTATTCTACACTTTTCGTTTCATTTGATTTCGTTCAAACAAAAAGTGTCAAGAAAAGTGTGGAATAACTTGTACGTTTCATGGCTCCCCATCGTTATATTCTTGATTGGGCTGAGAACTTTTCAGCGGCCCTTCATATGTGCCAGCTAAGGCCAGGAACCATTCCCAGCTGGCTAAATAGCTCTGAATATTGACCGCAATATATTTTTCTCTATAAGTTGTTTAGGACCCCTTTTACAAGCTGCAGTAGCGAATCTGGTTGCAGTAAATGTGACGCAGCTCCATAGAAATTGAATGGGCCATATTGCATTTGCTGCATTGAAATCGCTATTACGGCTTTGGTTCTTTTGCAATAATCTGGCCTTAGCGCATCTTAACGTGGGGGGTTTTCCCCTCATGCTAAGCCTAGATTCAACATGGCAGTATTTAGGGCGTTTTCCTTTTTTTTTTTTTTTTTCTTTTGCAGGTCCCACGATAATCCTAAATAGGAAGTGGTAAGTGCTCCCGAATTAGTTGGCACGGCCTAATGAGAATGTTCTAACTGGTTAATGCTTCCATGCCCATTCTCTGCCCATAGGAAACACCAAAATCAGATCGGTAGAGAATCAATTGTCTATTACTTCACAGAACTTTTATTTATCATATAAGATTTGAATACATATAAAATAATACATACATAAATAATTAAAAGACCAACACTGCCACTGAAAATTAGCAGTTAGCCCCGACCAGGAGCCATTTCTGACTAGTTAAATCGTTTTAAGGGCTCCTTTTACTAAGCTGCAATAGCGGTTTTAGCGCACGTATAGCATGCGCTGAATTGCCGCAGGTGCTAGACCTTAACGCCAGCATTGAGCTGGAATTAGTTCTAGCCACATAGCGCGGGTTTAGCGTGCGCTAAAATCCTGCGTGCTCTAAAAAACGCTATTGCAGCTTAGTAAAAGGAGCCCTAAATATCGATCCCCTTGTTTTTAGTGCAAAGGCAAAATAATACTCCCTCACACGTGTGCACAGGAAAAACTGCATGCTGTGGAAGTAATCAGACAAAACCTAGTGACGCTGCTTTGGGAGCTCGAATGCCTTTCTCCACATTAGCCATCTGGTTAATTTCTTGCACTGCCCTGAATACGTAGCTAAAATCATTGTTTTCAATGTATGCTTCCCATTGGCCAAAGCCTCTCATTCTAATTCTAGATAGGGACAAAATGTGCAACTTGCCAGGATACTTCGCATCTTCAAGCTGTGAGCGGTGTGATAGCCAGTGATGATTTATGAGACGTGAAAGTCCATGTCAGTGTTGTGGCAATTTAACGGATGCATCCTGCTACCGTGTACAATGATTGCTTTGGGAAATCAGATATTATTTTCCTTTTTTTTTTTCAGTTTGTTGAATGTAGGTTGGTTGTCATAGGTTCCATGACACATCAAATGGTCTTGCATACTCTGTACGCTTGGGACGTTATCTTTGATCAGATTTCTGCGCTACAATGAAATGAATATGTGCACTATGCGAAAAGGAAAAGATTACTGGGTGTACAGACTGTTTGATGAGATTAAGGTTGAATGATTATGCTAGTCAGAATTTTTCAACCAGATATTGCAGAAAACAATGATCATAGGATTTGATAAATGTATATGCTCAACCAAATCTAGAAAGATAGAATTAAAAGGTCCTATCAGTTAGACAAGTCAGCATGTAATAAATTAGTTTATTAGGTTCTGGTTACCTTGCTCAACAAAGAGAGACAGAAGAGAATATCAATTTGAACTGCTGTTAAAGGGGGAAGTTAGTGTAGGCTACTATGGAGGAGTGGCCTAGTGGTTAAAGCAGCCGCCTCCGCACCCTGAGGTTGTGAGACTTACACCCTAAATGGCGAGATCCTAGCAAGGACTGTTGCAGAACGGGACTTGGGGGTAATCATCAGTGAAGACATGAAGACTGCCAATCAAGTGGAGAAGGCTTCATCTAAGGCTAGGCAGATCATAGGATGTATACGTAGGAGTTTCGTCAGCCGTAAGCCTGAAGTCATTATGCCTTTGTATAGATCCATGGTGAGGCCCCATCTGGAATACTGCGTACAATTTTGGAGGCCTCATTACCGCAAGGATATGTTGAGGCTTGAGTCAGTCCAGCGAATGGCCACCCGGATGGTCTCGGGACTCAAGGATCACCCATACGAGGAACGGCTGGATAAATTACGGCTATACTCACTCGAGGAACGCAGAGAGAGGGGAGACATGATCGAGACGTTCAAATACCTCACGGGCCGTATCGAGGTAGAAGAGGATATCTTCTTTTTTAAAGGTCCTACGGCGACAAGAGGACATCCATGGAAAATCAGGGACGGGAAATTGCACGGCGACACCAGGAAGTACTCTTTCACCGAAAGAGTGGTTGATCGCTGGAATAGACTTCCACCTCAGGTGATTGAGGCAAGCAGCGTGCCTGATTTTAAGAAGAAATGGGATCGTCACGTGGGATCTCTGCACAGAGTTAAATAGGGGAGAGTCATTAGGGTGGGCAGACTAGATGGGCCGCGGCCCTTATCTGCCGTCTTTTTCTATGTTTCTATGATTCCTATGGCAGCTTCATGTGACTCTGGGCACGTCACTTAACACTTCACTGCCCCAGATGCAAACTCAGTACCTGTGTGTAAAAAAAAAAAAGGTAAACTGCTTTGATTGTAACCATACAGAAAAAGTCGTATATCAAGTCCCCTCCCCTTTAAGATATGTTATTAGTAACTAGGTCTCATTGCATTACCTACAACCCTTAGTTGTTTCAGGGATTTTTTTATTTTTTTTTATTTATCTTAAGCATTTCACTGATGAAGGCAAGCTATATTCAGGTACAATAGGTATTTCCCTGTCCTCAGAGTGCTTATAACTTAAGTGCCCTATTTGGTAAACACTTTCCTCAGAGAGGATTCAGTTAACACCTTTTTCAGTAGTATCTGAAATAAAGTTACTTTCAGGTCCACTGGATATTTTCTTGTCCTCGGAGGGCATACAATCTAATTTTGCACCTGAGGCAAAGGAGGGCTAAGTGATATGGCCCAAGATCACAAAAATGTCAGTGAAATGCGAAACCTGGCTTCTTTGTATGTCACAGTGGTTAGATCATGCCCCTAACCTCCAACTCAAGTTCTCACCTCTTACCCAATACAATCCCCAACCTTCAAAAGTACCCCACCGCACCTTTGTGGCCATACCTGTGTGCCCTAGTGGTCCAGTGGTCACTGGGCAGGAGCGATCTCCAGACCCCACCTGTCAAATGGCACCTCTAGTGGTAGTCTCACACAACTACTGCTATGGAGTCATATTTCCGTAAATGAAAACATTTTTCTATCATTTTCTGCCCACATCGTGACTTATGATATATCACCTTAAGTTGCTTTATGGTTTATATATAGCAATGCACTGCTTTACATGCATTTGCATGTTTTGTATCTCTTTATGTATAACTCATAGTGACTTAAATATCACTGCAGTAAATTAAGTCAAGCTGTTAGGTCCCATTAGGTTTCATTAAAGGGCAAATAACACAACTTAAGCTCTAACACAGCTTGATAACTTCCCTCCTTAATGTTTAATGTACTTTCAGTAAGATCTTGTGCTTTGTCTTTTAGGATAATATCTGTGGAGCTTCCAGCAGATGCCAAGCAATTTGGAATACAGTTCAGATGGTGGCAGCCTTATCACTCTGGCCGGAGTGAAGATGTGTGGGCTATTGATGAGATCATCATGACATCGTTGCTTTTCAACAGTATTAGTCTGGATTTCACCAACCTAGTAGAGGTCACACAGTCCTTGGGATTCTACCTAGGGAATGTTCAACCATACTGTGGTCATGACTGGACCCTCTGGTAAGGCTATTTACTTTATCTGCTGCAGTACCCAAACAAATAATTCACTGTCTTGCATTAAAAAAAAAAAAATCTAAAAGTCAATTCTTTCTTTGTTGTTGGCTCAAAAGCTAGGCTAGTTGCCTTCGTTTGGGTATCTTACTTTATGTTTCTATCACTAAGAGCCTTTATGCACGCAACTAGGAACAAAAACATTGCCAGAATTATTGCACTGAATTTCCACATGCAAAACCAAAAAGCAGATCAGTCCAAATAAGAAGTCTGATTTATTACCCCTGGCGAAACATGGCCAAGTCGGGTCATTGGTATTAATAAATTGGACCTCTTGTTATTTGGACTGATTTGCTTCCTTTATTTGATCTTATCTGCCTTTTGGTTTTGCATTTGATTTGTGCCAGATCATTACCTCTTATTTGTGGTGTTGACTGAATTTCCACATCCATCTCAGCAGAATGTGTAGACTTGCTTTCCAACAATTTCATCCATTGGATCACTTACAGGTCATTGACCTGGGGGGCCGCCGCGGGAGCGGATTGCTGGGCATGATGGATCTGTGGTCTGACTCGGCAGAGGCGATGCTTATGTTCTTAAAGTAACAAATATTGCAAATATATAAGAGAGATGTAATATGTCATGTGCTCACTATAGAATTCAATTTATACTAAGGATATTTCATCAGGAAACCCCCCCCAAAATAACAACAAAACAAAACCTCAGTAGATAGAGTCATTCTCCTCTGCAGTGTTAATCACAGTGATAAAACAGCAAAGAGAAATAGGCAGGGATTTACAAAAGTAGAGGAACATCAGAGTAAAACCAAAATGAGATCAGGAGGGTAGCAAAATAAATAATATATTAATATAGGCCCCTTTTTATGAAACCCCGTTAGGATTTTTTATCACGAGTTAACTGTGGTAAAAGCTCCAACACTCATAGGAAATCTATGAGCGTCGGTGATTTTACCGCAGTGGCCGGCGATAAAAGAGCCCTAATGTGGCTTGATAAAAGGGGGCATAATTTAATAATTAAAGTGCAATTCTAGATAACATAAATAAAACCAGAAAAATCAATTATAAAACTGTGGTGCAGAATAAAACTTCAAACCCCAACCTAGCCATATGTCGGCTTCTGCCTGCATTAGGTTTGTAAAATAAAAGATTAATTTGTTAAATGTTAAATAATAATACCTAGTAATTAATATGTATTTTTAGTTGAAAAATTGTGCGTACATGTTTCAAATAAAAATGATGGTTCGTTCTTTAAATAATAATACATACAAACGTCTATTTCTAAAAATATAGAAAAAAGAAAAACAATCTTTGCCTTTGCCCCAAAAAGGGGCACTTTTTTTTAAAAAAAGAAAATTTAAACAACATTCTAAACATATGTCACCCTTCTCTGTACCTTTTCTAATTCAATTATTGGGATGGCTTGGGAAAATCCACGGCTTATTCCTAGCATTAGCAGCATAAAATCTGCTTTACTACTTGGAATCTATCTGGGTACTTGGAACCTGGGTTGGCCATTGTTGCAAACAGGATGCTGGACCTTCAGTCGGTCCCAGTATGGCAATTCTTATGTTTTTATTTTCATTGGGCCCTTTTTCTAAAATGGTATACTATGTGTCCTGAAATAAATGCCAAATCTGCTCATACATATCAAATCATTCAACTGACCCACATTGGTAACAAAATTCATGGAGAGTGATCAAAATAAAGTTTATAAAAATACTCAGAGATGTGGAACTCTGTAAGGAAGGCTTGAATACCTCCCTTGGGCGAAGAGTTCACCTTCCAGTCATTGTTGTTTTATAAAAACTTTGATCACTAACTCCACAGAATATTGCTTGATTCAGTCTCAAAAAACTTTCATAATAAAGATTTTTAACGTATTTGAGAGTCACTGTGTGTTGTACTATATGCTTATGTACTATACACTTAGCTTAAGCAGGACTTGGGGGTCCCAACGTGGCCCCGTTTCGTTCCCTGCGTCAGGGGACCCGAGTAGTATAATTCAGGCAGGTTCCTGATGAAATGCTGTTGAAAAATTGCTCTCGTGACTATCAAAATGATTCTCTGCTGGAAAACAGTTGTTTAATTCAAAAACCGCTGTTTTATAAAACAACAATGACTGGAAGGTGAACTCTTCGCCCAAGGGAGGTATTCAAGCCTTCCTTACAGAGTTCCACATCTCTGAGTATTTTTATAAACTTTATTTTGATCACTCTCCATGAATTTTGTTACCAATGTGGGTCAGTTGAATGATTTGACATCATAGCCTATTTCTGACCTCAGGTCTGTAATTATTATCCCTGAATCTTACAGCAAATTTAAATCTGCTCATACTGCACATTAAAATGTTGTGGGGGTTGTTTTTTTTTTGGTTTTATTTGCAGACAGCATGTTAAAGGACAGAAAGTTACCCCCTCTTTTACTAAAGTGCGCTATGCTTTTTAGCGCACGATAAATATTAGCACGTGCTAAACATGCGCTAAACGCTAACGCGTGCATGTTATCCTATGGACGCGTTAGCGGTTAGCGCACGTGTTGATTTAGCGCGCGTTAAAACGCTTAGCATACTTAAGAGGGCCTTATTGTTCTTTCTCAAACTGGAAACTTGCATACTAAGGCTCCCTTTTATCAAGTCGCGTTAGAGATTTTTTTTATTGCTGGCTGCTGTGGTACAAGCTCCGTTGTTCATAGAATTCCTGTGAACATCGGAGCTTTTACCGCAGCAGCTGGCAATAAAAAAAACCCTAACGCAGCTTGATAAAAGGAGGCCTAAGTTATTATACCTTTTACAAAGCCGCGTTAGACTTTTTTTTATGGCGATATTAGCGCCGATGCTCATAGAATTCCTATGAGCTCCTTGGCCAGCATTAAAAAAAAAAAAAAAAAGCCTAACGCGGCTTTGTAAAAGAGGGGGGGGGGGTGGGGTCAGTTCATAAAAGTGGCAGTACGCCTTGATCAGAACCCTAAAAACAAGCATCATTTCATCAAAGTTTGATGGACATTCTTGACCTACGATGGCTTTAATTATACACGCTTTACACTGAGAACGTACAATCGAGGTAATTGTAGGAAACGCTGAAGAAATATAAATAATTGTGCCGTCCCCACAGGATACGAGGAATTGCGCTGCAGGGGTTTTTATCAACAAGTACATTACAGCCGTGTGATTTGACTTTCTGATCATCTCTCAGACTAACGGGGCTCGTATGTAGGAACAACAGAGAATGGTGCTGCGCCAGTGATAATGAGGCTGTTGAAGCAGCATTAACCACTTTAACAAGGAAAGGGAAAGTGCTCACAGCTCATTAAAGCGAAGCAACACGGCAGACCTCAAACTGTTCACGGTTCCTTAATCAAGGAGTCGGAACGAGCAGTCCTTCCAGGGCAATGTTTTCCTTGTTGCTACATTTTCCAATTTTCTAATATTCAGAAGGTGCAAACACTTTGACTTTGTTTGTTGCTTGTGTCACTATTTACAATGTGAAATAATATGTGTAAATTGAATTTTTCGTTTCCTATATGCAAAAATAGCAGCAGCAATCTCTGCTTGGGAAACACTAATGCTTTTGCTTATTTATTTGCACAGTGCACATGCCTTAAAGCTTTTTTGTATAAATTATACGATTAGGTGAGTAGAAGGCATGAACCGTACCCTTCGTTGACCTTATTACTCTCGAGGGAAATTTTTTTTTTCAAAGTTATAACAGGCCTGTAGCAAATGACTGGTAGTTAAATTAATTATTGAAGGCTTATCCCAGCTGTGGGTCCATTTGGTTTTCATTTTCGAGCTCATGCCTTTCCATAAGTATGGATTGCTGTGGCACGGAGAGTGTCCTCCTGGGAAAAACTTTGACAATTGCTTTTTCATTAGAAAAGCTATAGTCAATATGCTATAAATCATTTTACGACATGTCATCGTGAGCTTATTTTCAGCTGAGGAAAGACTGCCTCTAATTATGTGTAAGACATTCGTTGCAGGAACTGTATTTGTATAAAATGTTTAATGAGTGTCTCTGTGCTGAAATAAACTTTTTTTTTTTTAATCGTTGTTATTTGAGACTTTTTAGAAATAATTTAATAGCTTTCTAGAAATGCTGTAAATAAAATGAACAAAAGACACTAGGCAGCTGAGCTCCAGCATTTTACCTTTAATGGTTCTTGATGTCTAGTGCTGAAGTTTGAAAATAGGACCCTTACCATCTGCGGGTCTTCTCTGCTGACTGGAAATTAGATACCTGAAGGAGACTGCGAGGGGATATGATCGAGACCTTCAAAATACTGAAAGGAATCGACAAACTAGAGCAGAAAAAATTATTTACATTGTCCAATTCGACACGGACAAGAGGACATAGAATGAAGCTAAGGGGGGACAAGTTCAGGACAAATATCAGGAAGTTCTGCTTCACGCAGAGAGTGGTGGACACCTGGAACGCTCTCCCAGAGGAGGCTATTGCGGAATCGACCGTCCTAGGTTTCAAAAGCAAACTAGATGCACATCTCCTACGAGAGGCTTAGGAGGATATGGGTGACTAAAAATTACGCTAGGTGTACACCTGGCGGGGCCTCCGCGTGTGCGGTTCGCCGGACTTGATGGACCGAGGGTCTGATCCGGAGATGGCGCTTCTTATGTTATGTAAAAATATAAGCTAAAACTCCAAGACTGGCCCAAATTCTGTAACCAGCGCCTAAAGTTAGGCACCTATTTTGGAGGCGCCTATCTAAATTGAAGAACAAGCTCAATTAGGCTTTTTAATCAGCACTGATTGAAACCTAGGCGCCTATCAAGAAAGCGCGATTCTGTAACAAGGCACCTCTAAAAATTTAGGCAGCCTTCAAAAAATAGGCGCTATGCATGTTAGGTGTGGGCGTGGCTACATGTCAGGCGCCTTGTTGCAGAATCACTGGTCTTAAGCGTGCTTAAGCACTCAACTAGGCGCCTAACATTTTGTTGTACGTAGAGCTGGCCTAATTATTGGGCGCCTCCAAAATAGGTGCCGCTCAGCGCGATTCACTAAACAGCGCCCGATTTTACTTGAATCGCGTTGAACGGTGCCTAATTAGGCCTAACTTATGGGCGCTTCTTATAGAATTTGACCTTCAGTTTTATTATCACCGTATTTTTCTTTAATTGTTGTTTGTTACCTTTTTTTTTTCTTTCCAGAAACTCATATCCACTACAGTCGTGACGCTTTATCTATCCTGTTTCAAAATTTGCTTTTAGAAAATGCACACAGGGAAAAAGATCACGTAGGTTAAATATAGTGCATAAGTTGTTATTGCACAACCCAGTGCTCCTTTATGTTCTCACTTCTAGATAAAAAAATAGAGAGCTATAACTAATAAACTCAGGAATGAACCTCAAAATAAAGGAAAAGAATCCCCAAAGAATAATATGACACAAAAAAGTGTTATAGTATCGGAGCAATGTACTCAAATCACATAATTAGAAATATTATACATGTATATTAATTTAAAAATTGTAAAATATCACAGTACTTTCATAAAGCAACATACACATACCAACACACAAACATTACAAACAGACTAAGCACCATATAACATATAACAAACAGTATATAAGAAACAGCACTGGAAGGGCCACAAAAAAATCATACAGAGATATATATAAATACTAGCCGCTGTCTGTATCCTTCTGTCTCCCCCTCCCCCCCGAGCAAAGTTGTCTGCCCCCAGCACCCACCTCCCCCCCAAATGTCTCTCCATGGCCCTCTTCTGTCTCCCCCCCCAGAGCAAAGCTGTCTGTCCCCAGCACCCCTCCCCCCCAAAGCAGCCCCCTTTCCCTATCTCTCCATGGCCCCTTCTGTCTCCCCCCAGCACACCCCTCCCCTTTAACCTTCTCCCTGTCTCTCCGTGGCCCCTTCTGTCTTCCCCCCCCCCAGAGCAAAGCTGTTTGCGGGCGGCTCCTTGACCAATCCGCGCTTACAATGGCCCCACACTCGCAGTCTGGCTGGCTCCCCCACCAAAGCCCTTCGCAGCGGCAGCCCCTCCCCCTCAAGACACATTTCAAATCTGACATATTGTAATCACAAAAGAGAAAATAAAATTATTTTTCTTACCTTTTGTTGTCTGGTCATTATTCATATCATGTAGGGGTCCCAGGCTATGGTTGGCTTTTGATAACTCGCTTGCCAGGGCCCCTTCTTTCTTCTTCCCTCCCTCCATCCCGGCAGCTGAAGACAGGCACCTCCCCCCAGTGGTCTGAGATGGAGCGAGCATGCACAATGCGCAGATAGTGAGTTAGGAGAGGGTCTGAGGGCAAAGAGGCGCTCAACAGCGCACAACCACCTTTCCTTCCCTCCCTCCATCAGGTGCAATGAATCCACCAATGTTAAAAGGAGCCACGTTGAAATCGGAGGCCTGCCACTGCCGTAGCACTTTCCCCTCTGCCTTGGTCCCGTCCCTTCTCTGACATATGGGACTGCGGCAGAGGGAACGTGTTATGGTGGCGGCAGGACTCCAATTTCAAAGAAGCTCCTTTTAACATAGGTGGAGCTGAACTGTACCTGATGGAGGTAGGGAAGGAACGGCAGAAATTGTTTGGCGGGTAAGTACACAGGGCCAGACGCAAGAGGAGCCGCCACCGCGAAAAACCCCAGCAAGGGAGCCAGGCGACGGAAAGGGCAGGGGGTGCTAGCGGCCGGCAGCCGCCGCTCCGCAAGTGGAGAGCAGGGAAGGCCAGACCGTAAGCCGTGCATGCGCACTTCCTAGCTACAGCTCACGGAAAACGGATGCACGCATAGTAAGTGTGCATGCGCGGCTTACCGTTTTATTATATTAGATGACTGTATTCTAAAATTCACTTCTAGATAAACCATATTGAGGGAAATTATATTTATAATCTCTAAACCCAATTTATTATTGTGGGCATCTCAAAAGCAGATGCCCTGTTGGGAAAAGAATCTTAGTAAATCAGACCCTAAGGGGGTCTTTTACTAAGGTGCGCTAGCCGATTCAGCGCATGCTAAATGCTAATGCGTCCACAGAATATAATGGGCGCGTTAGCATTTAGCGTGCACTAATATTTAGAGTACGCTTAAACGGCTAGCGCGCCTTAGTAAAAGGATCCCATTGTTTAAAGAACCAGACACAGGCACAAGATATTTGAAATTAATCAAACATGCATTCTGGAGAGTGCTGTACTCACATTAGTGTAAATCAGAAATAATACATTTCCCCTGTGCAATTCATTTCTAATTACAACAAATCAATGGCTTGTGAGCCTGACTTCGATTCCGGGAAAAATGGCGGAAACACTGATAAAAGAAAACATTGATGAACATTTTGAAAAAAATGAGCTTCTGTTAACCAGCCAACATGGTTTCTGCAAGGGAAGATCGTGCCTAACGAACTTATTGCACTTCTTCGAAGGGATTAACAGACGGATGGACAAAGGAGACCCCGTAGACATCATATATCTAGATTTCCAAAAAGCCTTTGACAAGGTGCCCCATGAACGTCTACTCCGGAAACTGAAGAACCATGGGGTGGAAGGAGACATACATAGATGGATCAGAAACTGGTTGGAGGGTAGAAAACAAAGGGTAGGAGTGAAGGGTCACTACTCCGACTGGAGGAGGGTCACGAGTGGTGTCCCACAGGGCTCGGTGCTCGGGCTGATGCTATTTAATATCTTTATAAATGATCTAGAAACAGGGACGAAGTGTGAGATAATAAAATTTGCGGACGACACCAAACTATTTAATGGAGCTTGGACTAAAGAGGACTGCGAAGAATTGCAGAGAGACTTGAATAAACTAGAAGAATGGGCGACGAGATGGCAGATGAAGTTCAACGTTGAGAAATGTAAGGTATTACATGTGGGGAGCAGAAACTCGAGATACGACTATACAATGGGAGGGATGTTATTGAATAAGAGTACCCAGGAAAGGGACTTGGGGGTAATGGTGGACATGACAATGAAGCCGATGACACAGTGTGCAGCGGCCGCTAAGAGAGCAAATAGAATGCTTGGTATAATCAAAAAGGGTATTACAGCCAGAACGAAAGAAGTTATCCTGCCGTTGTATCGGGCAATGGTGCGCCCATATTTGGAGTACTGCGTCCAATATTGGTCGCCGTACCTAAAGAAGGACATGGCGTTAGTCGAGAGGATTCAGAGGAGAGCGACACGTCTGATAAAAGGTATGGAAAACCTGTCATACGCTGAAAGATTGGAGAAGCTGGGTCTCTTTTTCCCTGGAGAAGAGGAGACTTAGAGGGGATATGATAGAGACTTATAAGATCATGAAGGGCATAGAGAGAGTTGAGAGGGACAGATTCTTCAAACTTTCAAAAAATAAAAGAACAAGAGGCCACTCGGAAAAGTTGTTAGGGGACAGATTCAAAACAAATACTAGGAAGTTCTTTTTTACCCAACGTGTGGTGGACACCTGGAATGCGCTTCCAGAGGATATTATAGGACAGAGTACGGTACTGGGGTTTAAGAAGGGATTGGACAATTTCCTACTGGAAAAGGGGATAGAGGGGTATAGATAGAGGATTACTGCACAGGTCCTGGACCTGTTGGGCCACCGCGTGAGCGGACTGCTGGGCAAGATGGACCTCGGGTCTGACCCAGTAGAGGCATTTCTTATGTTCTTATGTTCTTATGTTCTTATGTAAGCTGCCATACTTATGATATGAGAGAGGTCTATGTAATACTGAGTAGAATAGAGCAGTTAGATGTGAGTTGCTTGTTTACTCTTTCCAAAAATTCTAAGTAGGAGATTTAAAGCAAACAGGAGAAAATATTTCTTCACTCAGTGTGCAATTAAACTCTGAAATTTATTGCCGGAGAACATGGTGAAAGCAGTTAGCTTAGCAGGGTTTAAAAAAAAAAAAGGTTTAGATAGCTTCCTAAAAGAGAAGTCCATAAACCATTAAGAACATAAGCAATGCCTCCACTGGGTCAGACCTGAGGTCCATCGTGCCCAGCAGGCCGCTCACGCGACGGCCCAACAGGTCCAGGACCTGTGCAGTAATCCTCTATCTATACCCCTCTATCCCCTTTTCCAGTAGGAAATTGTCCAATCCTTTCTTGAAGCCCAGTACCGTACTCTGCCCTATTTCGTCCTCTGGAAACGCATTCCAGGTACCCACCACACGTTGGGTAAAGAAGAACTTCCTAGCATTCGTTTTAAATCTGTCCCCTTTCAACTTTTCCGAATGCCCTCTTGTTCTTTGATTTTCCGAAAGTTTGAAGAATCTGTCCCTCTCCACTCTCTCTATGCCCTTCATGATCTTGTAAGTCTCTATCATATCCCCTTTAAGTCTCCTCTTCTCCAGGGAAAAGAGTCCCAGTTTCTCCAATCTCTCAGCGCATGAAAAGTTTTCCATACCTTTTATCAGATGTGTCGCTCTCCTCTGAACCCTCTCAAGTAACGCCATATCCTTCTTAAGGTACAGCGACCAATATTGGACACATTACTCCAGATGCGGACGCACCATTGCCTGATACAACGGCAGGATAACTTCTTTTGTTCTGGTAGTGATACCCTTCTTGATTATACCCAGCATTCTATTCGCTCTCTTAGCGACCGCTGCACACTATGCATCGGCTTCATTGTCATGTCCACTATTACCCCCTAAGTCTCTTTCTTGGGTACTCTCATTCAATAACATCCCTCCCATCATATAGTTGTACCTCGGGTTTCTGCTTCCCAGATGTAATACTTTACATTTCTCAACGTTGAACTTCATCTGCCATCTCGTCGCCCATTCCCCTAGTTTGTTCAAGTCCCTTTGCAATTCTTCCACTGCTTATTCCTAGGATAAGCTGCATAAAATATGTTTTACTCTTTGGGATCTTGCCAGGTATTTGTGACGTGGTTTGGGCACTGTTGGAAACAGGATACTGGGCTTGGTGGATCTGAGGTCTGTCCCAGTAAGGCAGTTCTTATGTTCTAAATTGAATGGTTGGTTCATATGTACTAAATTGAATGGTTGGTTTGGAAAACTTATGCTAGAAGCTTCCTCCTATCTTGATTTTAGAAAATTACTGAAGACCCAATTATTTGATAAATTTGTATACTAATTGTATTCTATTATCTTTTTTAAATTTTATGCATTTCTTATGTTTTATTATCTGATGTATTTTCATTTTAAATTGTATTCTTCGCTGTATGATCAGTTTTTATTTGTTGTGAACCGCCTAGAACCATTCCTGGTTAGGTGGTATATAAAAAATAAATTTATTATTATTGTTAAGTGTGCTATGCAAAATGCACAAGTGATGGTACAAAATGCAGCTGCCAGGTTGATTTTGTGGGGGAATTGTTATGATCAAATTTCCTCCAAGTTGGAACAGCGCCACTGGTTGCCCATTGATTTTCATATACAGTACAAAGTTCTTGTGCAGATTTATCGATGCCTATTGATGTCAGAAAGGCCATGGATGTACAGTCAAGGTGCGCATTAAGCAAAAAAGCTTTTTTGATATCAAAGCTTTTGTTTTCTATTTAGTGAGCAAAGTGGGTCTTTTTAGCTTCTGCAATGTTGAATTTGTATTTATTGGTCACAGCTTTCCAGGCAGCCTTTTTTTGCTATTGCCAGGTTTCAAGTTTCAAGTTTATTAACTTTTTAATATACCGACCATCACCAAGTATCTGGCCGGTTCACAATAAAATTTATACAGAGGAAAAAAGAAAAAGAAAAAATTTAAAATATAAAATGTAGTGGGTGAACATTAAAGACTAACATGAAAGTGAGGATATGAGGGGAAGGGGGGGGGGGGGGAAAGTTACATATTTTGGAGAAGAGAGGGAAATAGTGGGGATAGGGAAAAACATATTGGGTAGTATCGCTTTTATTAAAGCGGTTGGTTAAATAAGTTTGAACCAATCAGATGAAGAAGAGAAAAGATAAGGAAAAGGGTGAAATAGAGAGGAAAAAGGTAGGAAGAGATCGAAAGATTAGGGGAAGAAAAAGAAAGAATTTAGCAGAAAAAAAAAAAAAAGGGAAGAAGAAAAAGGTGGAACTAAGAACAGACAAAAGCATCTCGGAATAAAAATGTCTTCAAATTGGTCTTGAAATTATCTAGATGTTGTTCTTCTCTAAGTTGTTGTGGTAAAGCATTCCATAGTGTTGGGGCGACAACTGTAAAGGTTTGTTTTCTGCCTTAGGGTTTTTGGTAAACCAAGATGCAGTCTTGGTAGTTCTAGTGGTGTGGTAACGTAGAGGGGCTTTTGCTTCCAGGGTGTGTTCTATTGTGCTGTTCCAGTTAGCTAGCTATTTGAGGTTATGTTTAGTAATTCGGAGGCCTTTTTCCAGAATTGTTCAGTGTCGATCTTGCCTCTACTTCGGGTTTTTTTGATAGGACCCTTGATGGATGTTCTTCCCATGTAAAGGGAAAGATTGAAGGACGTTAGGTAGTGATCTGATCAAGGGACTGCAAACCGGTCTGTATCTGTGACAAGGTGAGGGGGGGCTGGATGTTATAACATCTGACATATGGTTCTTTTCATGCGTAGGACCTGATGGTTTAGGGTCTAGTTGGCAGTCGTGGAGAAATTGAATGAATTTGAGAACACTAACATTATCATGGGATTCTAGTGGTAGGTTAATGTCACCTAGAATCAATACTTTTGTATACTGGCAAGTAAGGCTTAGGAGGAAGGTGTAGCGGTTAGAGCAAGAGCCTCAGCAACCTGAGGTTGTGGGTTCAAATCCCTTGCTGCTCCTTGTGACCCTGGGCAAGTCACTCAATCCTCTATTGCCCCAGATACATTAGATAGATTGTGAGCCCACCAGGACAGATAGGGAAAATGATTGAGTACCTGACTGTAAACAGATAACTTTACTAGACAGTATATAAATACCTAAAATAAATAAATATAATTTCCTGCAGTATTGTGACATTGTGTATCCGTGGTCCAAGAGAACAATAAATCAGTAGAATGCCTAGGTGGTTGGCGTAAATATCAGATTTGTCTTTCAACTTGCATTTCAAATATTCTAGTTTTGGAAAGATTGAAGTGTCTATTAAGGTGATTTTGAAGAAGCTTGTGCAGACTATGGCCACGTCACCTCCTCGCTTTTTTAGTCTGGGTGTATGGATGGTGCTGTATCCTAGTGGGCAAGTTGAATCAGTAAGCCAGGTTTCCGAGAAAGCAAGGCCTAGGTTGTTTGTAGTTACCAATTCATTTAGTAGTAGCAGTTTGTTGGTTACTGATCTAGCGTTGATGTAAATACAAGCACAGGGATGGTTCTTTCATTTACATGCTGATGAGTGATGTGGATATAGCGTAGGTTAGAGTGAATTCTGACATGAGGGCATATGTACATAGGGCATAAGTGAGAGTCTCGCCTATGCTCTACTTCTGTGTTTGCATCCTTGCACTTACAAGTTACATGAATTGGTACAGAATAACGCATAGTTCAAGTTCAATTTATTTAATATACCGCAAATATAAAACCAGAAGGCAAATCTAAGCGGTTTACAATAAAAAGTTGAAAATTTAAAAAAACCCAAAAACCCAAATTAAATAGGGTAAGAACAAAAGGAAGACAAAACATAAAAAAATCCAATTGAGAACATGGGGAAAGAGGGAATCAGGGATTACAATAAAAATTAAAAGGTTGGGGAAAGGGATGAGCAATGTGGAATGGTTGTATGCTAGCTTATACACGTTTTTAGCAGCGGGACGCTTGTTACCTAATCTAATCTAATCTAATCTAATCCTTAGGTTTGTATACCGCATCATCTCCACATTCGTAGAGCTCGACGCGGTTTACAGTAGGAGAAATAGGAAGGAACTACAACAGAGGGTTAGAGGTAGAAGTGTGAAGAAAATTTAGAGGACTTGGGATGCCAAGATATAAGAGTTTCCTTGATTCCTAAGTTGGAGGGAGACTTACATTTTTTGAGAAAAGCCAGGTTTTCAGATGTTTGCGGAAAACTTGGAGAGAGCTCAAGTTCCGAAGAGAGGAGGGAAGGTTGTTCCAGAGCTCAGTGATTTTGAAGTGGAGGGAGGTTCCTAGCTTTCCTGTGTGGGAAATGCCTTTTAGCGAGGGGAAGGATAGTTTTAATTTGTGGGAGGATCTGGTGGTATTAGGGTTTGAGGAATTCCAAGAAAGAGGGATAAAGGGAGGGAGGATACCATATAGGATTTTGAAAGTTAAACAGGCGCATTTATAGTGGACCCTGGTGATTATCGGAAGCCAGTGGAGCTTGGCCAGGAGCGGGGAGACATGGTCAAATTTACTTTTAGCGAAGATGAGCTTGGCCGCGGCATTCTGAATCTGTTGGAGTCTGTGGAGGTTTTTCTTAGTTAGGCTTAAGTAGATAGAGTTGCAATAGTCCAATCTGGAGAGGATGATGGATTGGACAAGGAGGGTAAAATGTTTTTGATGGAAGCAGGATCTAACTTTCCTCAGCATGTGAAGGCTGAAAAAGCATTTTTTTTACCAAGGATTGGAGGTGGTCATTGAAGGACAATGTGGAATCAATGATGATGCCCAAGACCTTGCTCGAAAACTCAAGCTGCAGAGAGGAGCCAGAGGGTAGTGGGATGGAGGTGGGTAGGTGATCCGTATAGAGACTGAATAACAGTGGACAGTAGATTTATACATTTGCCAGCCACCAGTAAACATATTAATCCCTCCCCCCTTTATGACAAGTAATAAGAACATAAGAACATAAGAAGTTGCCTCTGCTGAGGCAGACCAGAGGTCCATCTCGCCCAGCGGTCCGCTCCCGCGGCGACCCATCAGGCCCATTGCCTGAGCAGTGGTCCCTGACTAGCTCTATAACCTATCTCTCCTCCTATTTTGAAGAACCAGGATAGGTGTCCAGAAAGATAACAACCTACTCTCCTGAAACTGGGCACCTGTGATGCTCATCCACTTGTGAAAACCAGAAGCTGTTGGGTTTTGAGGGAGAGGGAGCTGGGAGTTTTTTGTTTTTGTTTTTTTTAATTTTATCTTACAAAATATTACTCTCTTCATGTGGCCTCTGGAACCAGATCGCACTGCTTACATGTAGTCTCAGTTCCAAATGACTCTTCATCAGCTTCACTTGGCACATTTTGATAAATTATTGTAGCTGTAGTTACTGTTGGAAACTTCATGAGTTTTCAGCCAAATACTCTGCATCTCATCAGGGAGACATTCTAGCCAATGTATTATTAAAGCACATTTCCAGTTGCTTTAGAAGTCCAATCGTCAATACCCTACAGCTTCCAGTAAATTAAGTGCATCCTCTGATGTGCAGTTTATGAGCTGGATGCCCTAATTCAAGAAGATATTCTGAAGAGTCAATCAGTGCGAATGCAAGAAGCCATTTCGAATGACTTCTAAAGTTACTGATGCCTCCTGGCAGAAAAATTGAAAGAAAAATGGACAAACATACCCTGCACGTATTCTATTATTCAAAAGGCAGGCTTCAAAAAGTGAAAACAGAGTGCATGAATGTTCTATAATAAGAGTAAAAGATGAGAAATGAAGTTGCCCTTAACCATATGCCTTTTATAAGCAATAAAGAGACACTGCAGAGGTCATAAAATATATGTGTTGCAAAAAGACCTATTTATGCATATAAAATGTCTTTTATAAAATAATCTCATGGGTTATTTGCATAAAAGTACTTCTTTTGACCAGAAGACAGGTACTTGTATGTGACCCACATGTAGGTGTGCTCAGGGGCGGAGTTTGGGTGGTACATGGACGGAGTCACAATTTCCTCTCATATTTTTAAAATAGCATCCATATACTTATTCTTTAACTGCACCTCAAGGCACTCAAAAATGCAGGGCTCCCAACACAATCAGTCCACTAATGCCCCACTATTATCCTCAATATCCATCTCTTAATTCATCAGACCATAGCAGCTTTACTTATAACGAACAACTCAGATGTAAGAATTTTCAAAGACAGCCTCCTGTCTCCAATCACTTACCGATATAAATTCAATCTTCCCACATCTTAAATTGGCTTAAATACTTATTTTTTTTAAAAAAAACTATGAATCATTCAAAAATACACTAATGCTCATCTCATGAATTTACATTTCGCATAATGCTGTTTCAAGGAGTTTCTCCATAAATAACACCCCAACCTTCTATGTTCAGAGTCCCTGAAGCTATCTGTGAGATCCACTGGGAGGGGACTAAGACTCTGATTGGCCCAGATACCTAAGCCCTATCCTTTGGGAGGGACCTTAAGTATCTGGGCCAATCAGGGCCTTAAGCTCCTCTCCAGAGCATCCCAGGATGCACCAGGATACTGGGCTTGATGGACTTTCGGTCTGTCCCAGAATGGCAATTCTTATGTTCTTTTATTGCCATTAATAGAGTGTTTTATAGTCTATATTTGTGTGCAGGAAAGTTCTTGATCCATCTCTACTTTTGTGTGTTTTTTTTCACACCTACGTTTAGGAGCATAACTTTTAAATTTTAAATTTAGTTGAATTGTCAGTTGAAAACTTAAGCTTCCTAAATTTGGCTGAAAACAGGGGGCAAATTTAGGTACCTACTGCAGTTGGAGTTACTAATGCGTGCTAACACATTTGTGTACATTATCATCACTAGTGTGCATTATTTTACCACATAGTTCCATTTTATGCAACGGGACCTACTGTAGTTGCTAATAATGCACATCAATGGCTTTGCTTCAAATTAATGTGATTGCTACTGTTATAGTAAATAGCTGTTGGAGGGGGCTAAAGTTAGATGAATATAGGCTTCTGTCTTTTCAGACTCTCAATAGATAATGCTTGTGTAGTTATTTAAATGCACAGGTAGCCTCTTGAAACAAAATTTCTGCAATTCCTGCTTACAGATACTATGGCAAATAGAGCTGTTACACTAACAGTGAAAAAAAAAATTGTTTGTTCTTTTTCAGGATTAAGCAAGTTACCTCTCTGACTCTTTCTGTATGTCTCGCAGTTTTACAGGAGATTCCAAGCTAGCCTCCAGCATGCGGTATGTGGAAACGCAATCCATGCAGATTGGAGCGTCATATATGATACAGTTTAATCTGGTGATGGGCTGCGGCCAAAACTTTACTCCTCACATGGACAACCAGGTGAAGTTGGAATACTCTACAAATCACGGCCTCACGTGGCACTTGGTCCAAGAGGTAAGGTTACTTAAGAAATCATCTAATCTAATCTAAGGCTTGGCTTTATATACCAAGACATCAGTCCAAGAAAGCTCGACTCGGTTTACAAGAGTTAATTTAACAAATAAAAACCATGAAGAATAAGACTAAGTTTCGGAAGATTAATTTTCAAAGTGTTTAGCAAATAAAATGGTTTTTAAAGATTTACGAAAAAGTTGACGTGAACCGGAAGTCCTTAAAAGGAGTGGAAGATCATTCCAAAGTTGAGAAAGCTTAAAAATCAAAGATTGAGTGAAAATCTTGACTCCTTTCATCACTGTTCTGCGCAGGCAGGAATTCATATTGTATACATTTTTTTTTTAATTGTATCTAACGTAATTGCCCACAGCAAGAAAATCCTGAAAGCTTGAATTACAGATTGTATATGAAGAGGTTACGTGAATACCTTGATAACAGGGAAAAACCCCTTCAGTCACAAGTCGCATCTGAACTTTGCTATTTCACCTTGTTTATTTTGTACAGATTTTTTTTTAACATTTTCAGTTTTTCAATTAGATACTCTGGACCTGAATAAATGTGTGAAAAAACATAAACTTGGAAAAACAGCATTTTGGCTGAACTTTTTACACACAAACCCTTGTGGTAGGAGTTGCACTTGTAATAGATGAGAAATTAGATGGCTTTAGATGTGTCCTTGTCTTACACTGCCCCCTATGGTATGCTGTTAATTGAGCACTTAATATAGTGGCCTGCAGCCATCACTTTTCTCATTTGGCTAGGTGTTGTCACAATGAAAGACAAATGGTAGATTATAGTGTGGCTAACGTAGCTGGTTTTAAGAAAGGTTTGGACAAATTCCTGGAGAGAAAGTCCATAGTCTGTTATTGAGAAAGACATGTGGGAAGCCACTGCTTGGATCAGTAGCATGGAATGTTGCTACTCTTTGGGATTCTAGAATCTTGCTACTCTTTGGGGATTCTGCATAGAATGTTGCTACTCTTTGGGGTTCTGGAATCTTAGTTTCTCTGAGATAATGGAATGTTGCTACTCTTTAGGTGTTTGCCAGGTACTAGTGACGTGGATTGGCCATCGTGAGAATGGGCTATTGGTTTGACCCAGTAAGGCTATTTTTTATGTTCTTAAACTGTTTGTTGATTGTCTTAAACTAACCTACTGGGTAATGGTCAATGATTGTACATGAGTCATAAATATGAGATCACATTTAACATTTCTATAGAAGAATTTCAGTTTCTTCTATTGAGATCCATAAAATCACACATCAAGCCAGCAATCTTTATTTATAATTTAAAGTTTCTAACAAATATTAAATTCAGAACATAAGAATATAAGATGCATCTTGCTGGGTCAGGCTAAAAGTCTAAGCCCAGTATCCTCTCAATTCAGATTACAAGTAACTGGCAGGTTCCCAAAGACCTGGTAGTTTCCTTTTTACTTATACCCGGGAATAAGCAGCTTTCCCAAGTCTATAAGAGTAATAATTTATGAACTTTTCAGATGCAGAATTTCACTACAGCAGTTTCTGCCTTATACCATATATACTTGAATATAAGCCTATCTGAGTATAAGTCGAAGTAATAGGTTTCTCTCAAAAAAGGGAGGGGGGAATCTGTTGAGTATAAACCGGGGCAACTGGGTGATCTGCACTCTCAAAATCTCCCCCCTTGCCACAGCCATCACGTACCTGTCTGCTGAATTTCACCACAGCAGTGCCTGTCTTATACCGTATATACTTGATTATAAGCCTATCTGAGTATAATCCAATAGGTTTCCCTCAGAAAAGGGGGGAAAACTGTTGTTGAGTATAAGCCAGAGCAACTAGGCAATCCACATTCTCAAAATCTCCCCCTTGCCGCCTCCACCACATACACGCTAAAGGTCAGATCTTCACCGGAAGCAAGCAGCACAACTGATAACACTGTTCGCTCCTGCCTCACAGTCTTTTCTTCATACGTAAGGGGGGAAGGGGGAAGGGATTGGGACTTGTATATTGCCTTTTTGTAGTTATACAACCACACTCAACACGGTTTACATACAGGTACTTCAAGCGTTTTCCCTCTCTGTCCCGGTGGGCTCACAATCGGTGTAATGTATCTGGGGCAGTGGAGGATTAAGTGACTTGCCCAGGGTCACAGGGAGCAGCATGGGGTTTGAACCCACAACCTCAGGATGCTGAGGCTGTAGCTCTAACCACTGCGCCACACTCTCAGGAAGCTGCATCAGAAGGAAGGGGCTGGTGAGAGCAGCGTATTAGTGATGCTTCTTGCTGCTGGTGAAGATCTCACCTTTTAACAGGTATGTTCTGGTGGTGACAGTGGCAAGTGGGGGATGTTTTGAGAGAGCAGATGGCCCAGTCACCCGGTGGTGGGAGAGGGACACATCAGATTGCCAGTCATCACAGTGGTGGTGAGGGGGAAGAAAGAGAGAATGAAATGCCAGTAACTACAGGGGGAGACACAGAAATCCTATAACTCGTCTATAAGCTGTGACGCCAATTTTTGGACTTTTTTAGGAGGGGGGGGTAAAAATCTCAGCTTATAGTCGAGTGTATACGGTATGTGTATTAAGTACTGCTACCTATCCGTATAGTAATGCTGAAAATATTTAGGAACCTATTTACTGAAGGAAGCTGAATAATGCACACATCAAATTCACGGTTTTTTTCTTTTTCCCCGGCACATCTGGATCCCCATTTTACAAAGTTCATAGAGATCAGAAATGAGAAGTCCAGGTTGGAATGTACTCATTTCAAGTGATATTTTAGAAAAGGATCTGCCAACCCAGAGCCTTTTCTAAAACAGCTGCAGTAGACGCACATGCATTTGCCAATATGTGCAAAGGTAGAAGCCTTTTTACAAATACATGAGTACATCTGAGATAAATCAATGGAGGAAATGCAAGAGATTACACTTTCATCTATATCAGCCATTTTGCAAATCTATATGTATGAATGCTGCTAATTAAGAACATAAGAATAGCCTTACTGGGTCAGACCAATGGTCCATCAAGCCCAGTAGCCCGTTCTCATGGTGACCAATCCAGGTCCCTAGTATCTGGCCAAAACCCAAGGAGTAGCAATATTCCATTATCTCAGAGTAAGCAAGATTCTGGAACCCCCAAAGAGTAGCAACATTCCATGCAGAAATCCCAAAGAGTAGCAACATTCCATGCTACGATCTAGGGCAAGCTGCAATCTGTATTCCTTTTTAATGTGGAGGGAGAAATAAACAATGCAGGATTAAGATGGATAACTCTCTTAATCTCTCCTGTAAAGGATTGGCCAAAACAACCACTCTTTCAAAACCTATATGTGCCAGGGAGCAGCTATAAATCTGCACACTGACATATTAGGTCATACAGAATGCATTACCTTTATGACATGGGAAATATATATGTAGACTTTTCACTGACCCAGGTCACACCCAAACTATACCCTCCCCCAGCATACCCCTTGCAATTTCTATGTATTATGGACATCCACATGTAAATCGAGCCCTATCTGAAATCTTCATCCACACGTGGTTGTTGTTTCCATGTATAAATATCAGAATTTCCTCATGAAAATTATGAGTAAAAGTTCTAAACTACCCCCCACCTTCTGACGTTTTCAATGTGTTTTTATTAAGGAGTGTCTTCCAAGTATGCCTAGCTGTCAAGAGTTCACATCTGCAAGTATATACCATTCCCGTGAATTCTCACAATGGAGAAGAATCACAGTTCTTTTGCCACAAAAAACATGGTAAGCAAAAGATTCTAATTCTTTAGTCATTGCTATCTTAAGCTTTTTATGTGATAGGCTTTCTTTTAAACGATGATAACTGGGGAAAAAAAATCTCTGTGGCGGTGAGCAGCATTACCGTATGGAGAACCTTCCTTTCTGCCAAGTTGGACAAGATTGGGGATGTTACAGGACTAAACGAAAAACTAAACTAAAACTTAGATTTATAGACCGGGTCATCACTCAGTTAAAAGCTAGGGATATTTTACTATAATTTTAGGGCCATGTTGCAACTTAAAGTGGGACCCAGTCTTCAGAGCAAGTCACGTTATGAAATTTATATATTAATAAAATTCATTTGCATGTTTTACATCTCATTATTGTGTAACCTGAGTGAAGACTTAAATATCAATGCACTGGAGCAAGACAAACTGCTTTGGTACACTTTAAGTTTTGTTTATGGGCAAATAACATGACTTAAAGCTCTAATGCACTTCAATAACTTCTCCCCTATTAGTTTAGCACATATCAAATGCAAATAGGGCTTGTAAAATGAAGGCCTTAAGATTTTTTATAAGGCTCATATTATATTTTAAATAACACAATAGGTCACAAAAAATCCAATTAAACTGATTTCGTTGATATTCTGACCAATATAAGCTTTTTAAAACTTTTTGAGAGTAAACGTAGACTTCAACAGACGTAATATAAATAATAATCTTCAATACTTTTCTGCAGGAGAATATGCCAAACTAGAGTAAATTACCTTGACTAATATTTTATGTGGGGAAAACCATTAGTAATACTAATTTATTATTATTATAAAGCATCTTTTAAGACAAAGCAAAGTTTAATGCAAATATACTGTATGAAAATATGACAAATCACACATTTCTTGCCTTTAGAAATATAATTGGAAGGATAGGATACTGTTAAAAATATTAGAAAGGTGCATCTGCTCCCAGAAATTGCTTTGTACACAAATTGAACATTTGTTATACTGATGAAAATTAATTTCAGTTTTATGATGACTCATTTACATAAGAACAGGCCCTAATGAGATACAAACAGCTGTCAGTTGCTAACTTCATAAGCAAATCAACACCTAATGACTGAACGAGTATTTCACTATAATTGGGTAAATGCAATTAAAGGAGCTCAATGCGATTATACCAACCTGTGATCTGCAGTGAAGAGGTAGTATTAGGTTTCCTTAGTATGGAAGGATGATTTATTTCCTTTCAATATTTTTTTTCAAAAAAAGGTCAAAATGTAAAATTCTAGAAATGTTTGACTTAGCAAATATGTTGAGCTCATGTTATCTATCAATTACATGGTTTTACAGTTCCATCTCATTGTATTTTGCAGTCAATGATGCTCTATCAACCTGAGAGAACAGTTTGGGGTGTTTTGTTTTGGTTTTTTTAAATCAGGACCTCTTAGGCTTCCACAGTTTGTATCATAGTTTTTTTTTGCTTTCTTGGTAGTGCCATGTCCTAATTTGTTTCACAGACATTTCTCCCATCTTGCTGTGGTTTTTTTTACTCGGTGTGTGTGTGTGTGTGTGTGATAGGTCTGTGTGCTGTTTTTTTAATGTTGTGTTTCTTGATCCAGATGGCTTGATGTCTGTGCAATCACATTAAAACTCTTTGAAAGCAGGAAAAGGTATTGGTCTCTGTCTACCGTATATACTACCAAGTATAAAACGAAATAACAGTTCCCCCCTAAAAAGGGGCACAACCTGCCCGTGCTCCTCCCATGACCACACCCCCTTGTGGGAGCTGCACACTAGAATCCGTATACATCACATTATAGGGTATGCTTAGAAAGTTGTGCCTGTAAATTCTAATTAGTGTTAATTAGTGACAGCAATTGCGAGTTAATTGGCAAGTATTGATGCTGATTGACTTCTAAACAATTAAGATGCATATGCAAATCAGCAAAGTGCATAGTAAGTAGTACATGCGCACCTTTGGCCTCAGTGTACAGAATCTGGGAGTATGTGTGTAATATACATTAGGGGCATTCAGGGGATCTTGTTTATTTTCATTCTTTGTTTTTTTATTTGCTTTACATTTTAAAATAGTACAGCTGACATGAAACAAACAAAAAAAAAAAAAAAAAAGGCTGGCAAATCCACTTCTTAAATCAAAAAATCTTCCCTGACCTTCCCCCATCATCTGCACCCCAGAACTCCACCTCTTTCTTCATCTAAGGCATCTTCATGGTGTCACAGTTATTCCTAACCTAACAGTTCTGTATTCCAACATTTATATATTTATTTATTCAATTTTCTCTACTGTTCTCCCAAGGGAGCTTAGAACGGTTTACATGAATTTATTCAGGTATTCAAGCATTTTTCTCTGTCTGCCCCGGCAGCCTCACAATTTATCTAATATACCTGGGGCAATGGATGGATTAAGTGACTTGCCCAAGGTCACAAGGAGCAGTGTGGGTTTGAACCCACAACCTCAGGGTGCTGAGGCTGTAGCTTTAACCACTGCGCCAATGCGGTGCTAATTTTGGAATAATGCTCTGAAATTGAGCTATTTGTCTTTTATTTTCCTGTCAAACAATTTTTTTTTTATTGATGCAAAAAACAAATATAATCACCAATGGCAAATTTAGGAATATAGCTAATACAAAGAACATCTAAAGTCCTGCATCAATTTCAAAGTGTAACATCAGAAGACAGAATAATACAGAAATATTGACAGTGCAAGAATGAAAATACAATAGTGAAAAGTACATAATATAACAACATTCCGACCCCTCTACCCCGCCCCCCCCAAACCTCAAGAGATGTGAACAATAAAGAGATTAGGTCATGACTATACAAAAAGAATAAATAACTCTTTGACAAGCCCAACAGAGGAATAACCCAAAGGAACATTGTAACATACTAAGACCCTGGATTATTATGAACCCCAGTGAAACCCCTTCTTAGACCATTAATTCCTGGCCCTCCTCCAAATCCTACCCAAACCACCCCCTCCCTCCAGTCATGCAGTGAAAAAGAAAGAGAGAACCACCCTATCAAATCCCTCCAATAGAACGGCCGCATCCCCCAAGCGATTGTCTTTTATTTTAATAATGAAAGAAAAATGCATCCCTTATATATACATGATGGCAAAGAGTTAATAATGGACCCTCCCCTCCCCTACTTTTTTGGACGGTATTCTGTGTACTGTGCAGCATAAGAGAAGTCAAAGTCCTAATATCTTTTGAGAAGTGGAGAAAAAGAAAAGATGTGCTTTTCTCGGAAATACATCTTCCTCTTTGATTTGTGGTGTTACGTAGTAACAGTAACATAGTAGATGACGGCAGATAAAGACCCGAATGGTCCATCCAGTCTGCCCAACCTGATTCAATTTAAATTTTTTAAATTTTTTCTTCTTAGCTATTTCTGGGCAAGAATCTAAAGCTGTACCCGGTACTGTGCTTGGGTTCCAACTGCCGAAATCTCCATCAAAGCCTACTCCATCCCATCTACACCCTCCCAGCCATTGAAGCCCTCTCTAGCCCATCCTCCCCCAAACGGCCATATACAGACCGTGCAAGCCTGCCCCAGTACTGGCCTTAGTTCAATATTTAATATTATTTTCTGATTCTAGATCCTCTGTGATCAACCCACGCTTCTTTGAACTCAGTCACCGTTTTCCTCTCCACCACCTCTCTCGGGAGCGCATTCCAGGCATCCACCACCCTCTCCGTAAAGTAGAATTTCCTAACATTGCTCTTGAATCTACCACCCCTGAACCTCAGGTGCTGGAAGTTTTCATTTCCTTCACCTTCCCTCTCTCCACAGCAGCTACATTTGACTGTGCAGGATAAAGAGGAATTTCCTGGCATGAGGTTGGTCAGGAAAAATAGAATGCATAAGGGGATTTCCAAATCCCTGTCTGTACTGTTGTGAATGGACCCACCCTGCTCTAAAAGTAGAGACATAACTTTCAGCCATATCTAGGAGAGGTATTCATTGTCTATGTGCTTTATTTTCCAAAGAAAATCTACCCACATAAAAGCAGGTACAAAACAGGCGAGTCTCAAAGGGGGGAAAAAATGCTTTCTTCTCTTCAGCACCCAGACCTCTTGGACTTGGAATTACTGCATAATGAGAAGTAATTTGTTCTGGTTTGCCTTGATCGGACTCTTGGGCAATAATGAAGTTCCAAACAAGACTATATCATATGACAATGATAATGGAACTCCAAACGATGATTGTAATCCCAAAAGCTTTCACTGCACGGAAAGTTCAACAAGAGTCTCTGCAAGACCTCGTTTCGCGATCCGCTGCTTCGGGAACCAACTTCCTTTTCACACCAATTGCTTTACATTAGTGACTTTTATTCCGTCTTATCCTTGCAGTTCTAGGTGGATTACAATAGAGTAAACTGGGCATTTCCAGAAGAATTAGAGGATCGGGTATAATTACAAGACTGTGACTGTGTCCCGGTCCCTCCCATGGCCATTCTCCCTTTGGGGATGCATGCTTTGGGAGTTAGGCACCCTTTCTTATAGAACGGCGTGCAGTCAGACGCAGGTGCATACTTTAATGAATGTCAATTAACATCAGTAATGGGTGGTTAGGACCAAAGAGCTCCTTGACCAATTAACTTGCACACACATCTCAGCGGTTCATAGACAACGGCGCGAAAGACAAAAGCGCGCGCCGACAATTGAGCGCAGTGCGCGCCGCCGCGCCGCTCTAAATTATAGTTTTTAGGGGCTCTGACGGGTGGTTTGTTGGGGAACCCCCCCAGTTTACTTAATAGACATCGAGCCGGCGTTATGGGGGGTTTGGGGGGGTTGTAACCCTCCACATTTTACTGTAAACTGAACTTTTTCCCTAAAAACAGGGAAAAAGTGAAGTTTTCAGTAAAATGTGGGGGGTTACAACCCCCCACCCCCCCCCACAATGCCCCCACAACGCGGCGCGATGTGTATTAAGTAAAGTAGGGGGGTTCCCCCCACGCCCCCCCCATCGGAGCGCTAAAAACAGTAATTTAGAGTGGTGCGGCGGCGGCGCGCGCTGCCCTCAATTATCTGGGCGCGCCTTTGTCCCGGCGCGCTTTTGACCTGACACCCATCTCAGCAGCGTGCCCAAATTTGGGTACCCTATATAGAAGGACAGGTAAACCAGAAGGAGGACAGGAACACAAAGAGTCTGCAACACAATGAAAGTGTAGAATGCCAAAGATGGATGCAATGATGCAGAGCCAAATTCACGGCAAGCAACTTTATTCAAAGACCCTGCACAGCCCATGTTTCGGCCAGTGCCTTCATCAAGCGTCCATGAGTGATATCATTATACAACCCCCCCTCCCCCTCCCAATCACAAAGATCTTCTGTCAGACTAACACGTGTAGAAAAAGAGGTATTGGATTGCCGAGTGCAGCTTCTCATCTCTTCCTGTTTCGGAGTTCTGCATTTGACTGAGTCAAGTTCAGCGAGTCTGTATGAATAAAAAGGTTTATTTGTTCATCTGTCCTTCATAAATGGAAAGTTAAAATCTTTCTGCCATCAGCAGCTGTTTCTCTGTTCACTTGACCACAAGTGCTATAAACATTCCGTTGCTTTCAAGGTCCAGTGCTACACGTTTCCGGTGGAGTCAGCGATATTACACAGCTCAAGACGAGTGGGCATTGGACAATATTTACATTGGACAGCAGTGCCCAAGTATGTGCAATGGACAGGGCTGGTGCGACCATGGAATATGCAGGTACCTAGTAACTTAATACATTTTATAGATATTACGTTGAATTTCACTGGATTTAAAGTCTCAGGAAAATCATAGCCAAAGTATTGGATAAGTTGTTCCAGTGAGATAATTTTATAAAACATTTTCTGCTTGAAAAGCATATTTTATGTAGAAAAGGGCTCTTATAATATTGTGCAGCTGAATACTTGAAAATACTCTTTGTTTTGCACTGTAAACCATACAGATGTTCGCAGTATAAGAGATACCTGAGAAAAACATAAATGTAAACACACTGACCAAGATGAACTGTCCTTATACACACATACAGGACGATTCGGTAAACTGATGCTAAGATGTAGATGGGACGAACACAGAAAGAATGGCAAAGAAAGAGAAAGAACCTGAAGAGCCGTGGCATAGCGAGGGGGGAGGGGGTGGACCACCCCAAGTGCCATCATAGTGGGAGCGCCACTCCTCTCCGCCCACCCACTTCTTCAAATCCTCGCCAGCAGCATGTTCTACCTGCTTTTCACACCGGCCTCAGCTCTCCTTCTGAGGTCACATCCTGGTTGCGGGAGCAGGAAGTGATGTCAGAGGGGAGAGCTGTGGCCAGTGCAAACAGCAGGTAGGAGATACTGCTCACCGCTGGTGAAGATTTGAAGAGGTACATGGGGGCGCATGTAGCGGGAAGAGGGCATGGGGGAGGGCATATGGCAGGGAAAAGTGCAGAGGGGTACCATGTGGCAGTGCCGGGCGTCTCGTTTCCACGCTGAAGACACCTGTCTGTATGGGCTTCTCACATAGGTGCCATGTTTTAAAAATGATGTGATTAATATGTCACATGTTTTTAATCTAGAAAATTGCAGTTAAAATGGGAGCATTTGCCATCTCCTATTTAGGAGTTGCTGTTGCCTCATTAATTCATCTTAGCCAGTTAATTAATACGTGTTATAGAATTTGTGTTTAGTATCTCGGCACCTAACATAAGACTCCCTCTACCCCCAACCGTTGAGGCCGCAAAAAAGAGGGAACAGTTAACTTTATTGCATTATTTGCCATGTACTTACCACATAATAACAACATTTTCTGTGCCAGAGCTGCACAGCAAAATGATGGGAAAACCTCCAACATTGATACAGAAGCTTTGCAATTACTGCACATTAGTTTTGATAACTACTATATAGTAACTACAAAATGACACCCATAACATATTAACATACCTCACAAGGCTTCAAGCCTCTTAGTTCAAGGGTGAGCAACCTGCGGCCTGCTACTGAATTTTATGTGGTCCATGAGTCCAGGGGAAGTATACAAAGAAAATGTCCTACACATACATTATGGCCCTGATATTATAGTCAAATGTATTTTATTGAGCAAACAAGAGTGCAACAAACTTAACAAACAAACAAACTTAACAAACAAACAAACAAACAAACTTAACAAAACCAGCTCAACAATTTTAGAATACCCACCAAAGAACCCCCCACCCCCGCCCCCCTCCCAACCTAAACAAGCCCCCCACCCCCCCCCCACCCCTGGGTCCTCCATCCAAGTACATAGCAGCAAAAAATTAGAAAGGTGAAAGGTAATGGACCACTTCAGAACAAAGAATCAGAAAACAAAATCTTGGCCCTGATATTATAAACGGTACCTAGGCTAAAACACCACTAGGCCACTAGATTGACCCAGCACCTAGCCAAGTTTTGCACAGAACTCAAAATTGTTTAATTGGCACGGTAATTGACCATATCAGTAAAAGCTAATTAAAAAAATAATAATTAATTATACATTCCACGTAGAACTCGATAAGTGGTTGTGTTTAGGAGCAGAGAATAGGCATGGGTCGGCATCTGTGTTAGGCACTGGTAAATTAGGCCAGAAAAGCCCTGACCTAATATACTGGCAGCTTACATTATGACTCCCACTGACACATAAGTTGAGTTAGGCACTGCTAAGTGCGATTCTATAAATGACGCCTAGCGGTTGATTGACAACCACATTGAACAGCGCCTAGGAGTTGGGTGCTGTAGGCGTTTATAAAATCAGGGCCAATGAGCCAGACAGTGGCATAGTAAGTGGAGATGGGGGGAGGGGAGGTGGTTTGCCTCAGGCGCCGTCTTGATGGGGGCGCAGCTCCCATCCTCCCCTTTGCCCCGCTCCTTCCCCACCAACTATCACGCATGCTCCTGATTGGTGAGGCCCCATCAACTATCATGCAGCTCCTGATTGGTGAGGCCCGACTTTAGTACAGGAAGAGGCGGTCGGAGCATACTGCGAGTGATTTCCTTCACTCGTCGGCGCTCCAGCTGCCCTCTCCTGCCTCTACAGCTGCCCTCTCTTGCTTCCCCTTCGCGATCAGAAAATACCGTGAATGACCAGGACCGCGAACCACAGACCGCAAATTCGCAGGGAAACACTGTAAATGTTTCTCACCCCTGTCTTAGCTAATATGATTATAAATTCAATCAAGGCACTCAGTGTACAGAAATAATAAGTTTGCTTTTAAAAGCTTATTGTGTCTACGTGTTGGCAGATGTGATTCAGGATACCAGGGTTCTGAATGCCGCCCGGAAACCTCCCTTCCGTCAACTGTGATGTCAGACTTTGAAAGCCTGAATGTTCTAAAGACAGAATGGAAGGAGGTCATCGGAGGAGAGATCGCAAAGCCAGAGCAAGGCTGCGGTGTTATCTCATCTGGGTCATCGTTATACTTCAGCAAGGTATGGTTCGTGTTTAACAATAGCGGGGGGAGGGGGAGGTAGGCAGCTGCAGGCAATTTGGGCAGGTTTGAACGGTGGCCAGGATAGACATAAGATAAGATGTGAATGAATTAAACAGGGCAGGTTCATGAAGCTGCTGCATTGTTTTAATGCAAAGAAGTGTCTGTTTACTGCACGTTCCACTGAGTACATAATCACTAATAATGCACGCTTTTCATGTTATAAAGTTACTGAACCTTCATGAATCAGCTTTGATGTCCCCAGTAATTACAGCAATTGACCTCTAGTTCTGTCAGACAATATAGGCCAGAGGACCTAAAAAAATGTTAGCCCTCTACATGCCTTTGAAGCCTTTAAAGTCCACTTGAGGAGTATTGTTATCTGTACTCAATGGCATAGTAACTTGGGGGGGTGCAGTATACCCCAGGCACCATGTTGATGGAGGAACCGGCACCCCTCACCACATCGGCACCCCCTTCCCTTCCCCTGTAACTCCGGTTGTTCACCGCCGCAAGCAACAACTTTAATGTGCTCCTCACGACCATGCTGCGCATAGGAAGTGACGTCAACGGGAGAGACAATGGGGGCCGCAAGGAACACATTGAAGTTCTTGTTGCTCGCGGCGGTGAACAACTAGAGGAACGAGGGAAGGGAAAGAGGAGAGTGCAGCCGGGGGGATTGGGAAAGGAGGAGGGGTGGAGATAAGGGCGGCGGAAGGGCGCCATCATCCCAGGCACCTCTCACCCTTTGCTATGCCACTGGCTGTGCTCTTATCAAAAGAAATTGCGCAATGTGATACCCATCATTGAACCTTCTCAGGAATATCCCTTGTTTTCTGGAACTCACTTCCAGAGGGGTTAGATCGAACTCAAGACTACTAAACTAAGCTAAACCTTAAGTTTTATACCGCATCCTCTCCATGAATATAGAGCTCGGTACGGTTTACAAGAGTTTAATAAAGGAAAGTATAACACGTTGAGTTTGAAGGTAGTGTAAAGGGGGGAGGAGAGCATAACGTTTTTGTGAAAAGACTAGTTTTCAGGTGCTTGCAGAATAGTTGGAAGGAGACCTGATTCCGCAGTGGGGCAGTAAGGTTATTCCAAAGCCCTGAAATTCTGAAGAAGAGAGATTGTCCCAATTTTCCCGCAAGGACGATGCCTTTTAGTGAGGGGAAGGATAGTTTAAGTTTTTGGGTGGATCTGGTGGTGTTGAAATTCGGGGAGTTCTAAGATAGAGGGATTAGGGGAGGGAGGATGCCGTGTAGGATTTTAAAAGCTAGACAGGAACATTTAAAGTGAACCCTGGCGATTATTGGGAGCAAGTGGAGTTTGGACAAAAGTGGGGAAACATGGTCAAATTTACGTTTTGTGAAGATCAACTTGGCCGCAGTGTTCTGAGTCTTTGAAGACTCTTTTTAGTTAGACTTAGGTAGATGGAATTACAGTAATCTAGTTTGGAAAGGATGATGGATTGAATAAGGACGGCAAAATGTTGTTGGCGGAAGCAGGATCTCACTTTCCTCAGCATGTAGAGGCTGAAAAAGCATGATTTTACCAGGGAGTTGAGGTGGTCGCTGAAGGACAGAGAAGAGTTGATGATGATGCCTAGAACTTTGCTTGAGAACTCAAGATGCAGCGTGGCACCAGAGGGTAGTGCGAAGAGGGTGGGCAGCTGTTCTAATTTTGGACCGAGCCAGAGAAGTTTAGTTTTAGACTCATTCAGTTTCATTTGAACAGAGTGGGACCAGGATTGGAGTTTCGTTATGCAAGCTATTATGTTCTCAGAGAGGTTGGTAAGGTTTGAGTATGTCTCGAGAAGGACAAGGATGTCATCAGTATAAGGAAGATAGATGGAAGGTTTTCAGGGAAGACATTAGATATTGAAGAGGATAGGAGATAGGGGTGATCCCTGCGGGACTCCACAAGTCGGTTTCCAAGGAGCGGACGTGGTGCCATTTGTGTTGACAGTGTAGGAGCGGGAGCGTAAGAAGTTTGAGAACCACTCTAGGACTGTGGAATCAATGCCTATCTCGGAAAGTTGATAAATTAGAATATCGTGGTGGACGACATCAAAAGCTGCAGAGATCGAATTGTAATAGGACAACAAACTTATTGCTAGAGTGTAATTGTTGCACCTTTGAAATTAAGGAGACCAGGAGGGATTCAATGCTGAAGTTGTGTCTGAAACCATATTGGTAAGGTAAGAGAATGGAGAATCTTTCTAGGTAGGAAGAGAGCTGAGTGGAAATGATGGCCTCTAGCATTTTAGTCAGGAGAGGGAAGTTTGCTATGGGATGGTAATTGGAAGGAGAGGAAGGGTCAAGATCAGCATTTTTCAATAATGGGGACAAGGCAATATGTCCCATTCCTGGGGAGAACAGGCCTGATACTAAAGCAGAGTTATAAGTCTGGTGAGGGATGAGATGGCCTGTGTGGGAATATTCTCATACAAGTAGAAAGGGAATGGATCCAGGATACATTTGCAGGATTTCAATTTGAGGCAGAGTTTAGAGATCTGGGGTTCAGATACGAATTCGAAAGTAGTCCAGGATCTGTCTGCTGGGATAGGGTTAGAGTCGTTGGGGGCCAGAGAGTTCTAGGAGACTGATGGAGGGAAGGAGCTCCTTATGGTAGTGATCTTTTCGTTGAAGAATTTTGCTAGGTCGTCTGCTGATGGGGAGGAGGGGGGAATGGTGGAGACGTTTTTAGAAGTTAAGGTGCGCCAGATGTTAAACAGTGTGCTGCTCTGGTGGTTGGATCTGGAAATTTTATCACCATAGATTACCTCTGCTCAGTGGCGTAGCGAGGGTGAGAGGCACTCCTCCCCTGCCCTCGTCTCCATCTCCCCTGCTCCTTCCCCAATATCTCCTGCCCTGTGCGTACCCCCTTCCCTGTACTTGTTCAATATGAGCAACAAGAGCATCAACGTGCTCCTCGTGGCACCCAGACGTGATATCGGAGGAAGAGCAACAAAGAGCGTCAACAAGAGCATCAATGTGCTCCTCGTGGCACCCAGAAGTGACGTCGGTGGAAGAGCAACAAGAGCGTCAACAAGAGCATCAATGTGCTCCTCGCAGCACCCAGAAGTGACGTCGGTGGAAGAGACGATGCGGCCGCAAGGAAGCACGTTGACGTTGTTGCTTGTGGCGGCGAACAGCTAGATGCACAGGGGAAGAGAAGGGGTGTGTGCGCATAGCAAGGGGAAGAGTGGAAAGATGGCGGGAGACAGAGAGGAGGAGGGCTGCCGGCGACTCTCATCAACATGGCACCCAGGGCGGACACCTCTCCCCCCCTCTCCGCCTCCCCTTATTACGCCACTGCCTCTGCTTCAGGAAGCAGGTGAAATTCTGGCTTTTCTCCCAAGATTTTAATATATGTGGCAACTCACTAACCACTCATTCTGCATCTGGATGAGTTGGCCACGCACCCTGTAACTAAGACCATTTTCCTATACCTTATTATTACTGTACATATAATTTGCCTTCAGTTTAGCTGCACATCTATTTATCCCAGTGATTTTGTCCTACCCAGCATGTCTAACTACAGTATGTGTCAACTGCACTTGCCGCTCAGCTGCCTATTAAGATGTTTCATTGTATCGTACTGACATCATGAGCATTATATCTGCTATATGTTGGCAGGTACAGCCCTAAAAACAAAGATAGGATTACCTGCGAAGAGTAGCGGGCACAACCCTAGCCAATTTCTTAAACAGATGGAGTAGACCATGCTAGCTTTGATCTTGCCATCATTTGCTACGTTTTTATTTCATGTCTACTAAGTTGGGTCATATGCCTGTATATTGTGTTGGCATGTTTATCGTATGTATGCTATTTGAATGTTCTAAGGTATTCTACTAAGGTGTTTTATTTGTATTTTGTGTTTACATTGTGAATGTCATAACTATGTTATATGAATGTTCTCTTAGGCTTCCACAGCTGACATCATGATTGTTGCTGTTTTCCGGGTCTTGCCACATCTGGGTAGGTAGAACTGACGTTTTAGCCATCATGCTTTGCCTTTCTTCAGGGTATGCTGTGAGGTCTGCAGTTGCCTCTATATATCATGGGTCCATGGACCTGACTGAGAACAGGGAGGTCAGTTGATCGTGAATATGAATTTTGGCGGGAAAGTTCGTTTGTCACAGATTGAGTTTTGGCGGGAAAGTTCATTTGTCACAGATTTGAGTTTTGGCGGGAAAGTTAGTTTGTCACAGATTTCAGTTTTGGCGGGAAAGTTCATTGGTAACCCAAATTTGAATTATGGTGGGAACATCTGTGGGCACATAGTTTAAATTCTGACGGGGAAGTCTGTGCTCACATTTTTAAAAATTCTGTCAGACATAAGGAGGGGGGGAGGTAGAAACTTTTAGATAGAGGGAGAAGGCGTTTGTCCTCAACCCCAGTCCTTTTTGTGCTAAATTTCTTTTGAATGAGCAGTTGCCATACAGACCTCACAGCATGCCCTGAAGAAAGCCACTGAACTAGAAAAAACCTCCCAAACCCCAAGAGAGGAAAATGACTAGGGGAAGGAGACAAAGACCCGCTTAAGCATTTATTAATTTCTAACACAGTTGATTGAGTGTTCAGTTGGTCTTTGTCTCCTTCCCCTAATCATTTTCCTCTCTTGGGGTTTGGGAGGTTTTTTCTAGTTCAGTGATTTTTCTGCCTCCACTTTTGTAGGGTTTATTTTTTGTTCTTGAAGAAAGCCACAGCATGACGACTAAAATGTTGGTTCTACCTACCCAGACGTGGTGAGACCCGGAAAACGGCAACAATCATGTTATATGAATGTACTTTCCATGATGTCTATTAAGGTATTATATGTCGACATTTACCATATTGCCATTATATGATTGTTCTACTGTGCTGTTAGATGTATATATTTCAGACACTATGGGCTCCTTTTACGAAGCCGCGTTAGCGGTTTAACACGCGTAATAGCGTGCGCTAATTTGCTGGCCGCGCTAGACGCTACCGCCTCCTCTTGAGCAGGCGGTAGTTTTTCAGCTACCACTAAAAAGTTGCGCGAGATAAAGCCGCTAACACAGCTTCGTAAAAGGAGCCCTATATTCTGCTATTTCTATTACTAGGATTCAGTTTGCTATCTCCAAATTTACCTCACTGATTGCATTTATGCATGTTTGATAACTTCACTGTTATGCTTTTAACAAAACTATAAGTTATATGTCACACTGTACCTGCTGAGCACCGCCTTAGGTGAATCTCTTCATACAGGTCATTAATAAATCCCAATAAGTAAAAATAAAAAATAAAATGAATATGTTTAAAACAAAAGAAGGTATTTCTTCATACAATATATAGTTAACTCACTGGATGTGTAGCCACAGAAAATTGTAAAGGCAAATGGAATAACCATAAGGGTTCTTTTACGAAAGTGTGGTAAGCAATTAGAACATCGGTTAGCCCATTGCCATGGTAACTGTTATTGCACTAATTCATGCACTAATCGCATTGCCTGTTATTGGACAGGAAATGGCAGCTTATGGGTGGGGAACTGGTGTGGACTGGGCATGGCCGTTAGTGTATCTTCACTTAATTAATTTAATTTAGGTGTTATCAGCTCATGTTCGAGCCCTAGTGACTTGATGAATTACAGATCTAACAAGAAATCGGTTTTGTGCCAGTCTATGGATGACAAATAGCCCGTGTGCTATTTGTTGGCGTATAGCCAGCATGATGCCATGGAGTAACATAGAAACATAGAAAATGGCGGCAGAAAAGGGCTATAGCCCACCAAGTCTGCCCATTCCAAGTATCCGTCCCCCAGAGTTCACTCCCTTAAAGATCCCACGTGAGTATCCCATTTTCTCTTAAAATCCGTCACGCTGCTGGCCTCAATCACCTGCAGTGGGAATCTATTCCAATGATCCACCACTCTCTCGGTGAAGAAGTACTTTCTGGAGTCGCCATGAAATTTCCCTCCCCTGATTTTCAGCGGATACCCTCTGGTGGTTGAGGGTCCCATGAGACAGAAGATATCATCTTCCGACTCGACACGTCCCGTGATGTACTTATAGAGTTGCCAGACATCTGGATTTTCCCCCGGATTTTCCTCCTTTTCAAGGACATGTCCAGGGGTCCGGTCAGATTTTCAAAACCCGGCACTTTGTCCAGGTTTTGAAAAGCTTCCTCAAAATCGTGTTGGGCAGGAGGGCACCCGTGCATGTGCAGATGCCACACAATGACATCATGCGCGTGTGCATATGCGTGACATCATCGCGTGGATGCCCTCCTGCGCGACAAGAGCAGGCAGTGGGGGTGGGGCTAGGACAGGATTGGGAGCAGGACTGGGGCGTAATGGGGCAGGGTTGGGTGGAACTGGGCAGGCCTGGGGGGGCAGGTCTACGGGTCTAGATTTTACTAAAGTAAAATCTGGTAACCCTACCGTAGTTACCATGCAGAATTTTTATTTTTTTTTTACTGTATCTTCACATACCATTCAATAAAAAAAAAAAATTTTCTGCGTGGTAACTCTATGGGATCAATCTGACCATACACCAACAAATAGCACATAGGCTTTGCCCTTGCTGCAACTTAATTTTTGCATCTAAGCCCATTGGCTACCCATTTCACACCGTATCACTTATAAAATCTTAATGCTGGTCTTTAAAATCAAACTTTCCCGACTTCCATCTTTTCTCGATAAACTCATCATTCCTCTTTGCCCTTCTCGGACACTTAGATCAGCAGATCAGAATCTATTGACCATCCCTTCCATCAAAGAATCAAAGAATTCTACTACACCAGGAAAACTAACTTCTCCATAGTTGCTCCAACTTTATGGAACGCTATGCCACCTCAACTCCGCCTCGAAAATTTCCTCGACAAATTTAAGACTAAACTAAAAACATTCTTATTTCAAGATGCATATCACAGCTAGTAAAACTTATCATCAACCGCTTTTAAGAAGCGACCCCCCCCCTCTCCTGATGTCATATCCCCCCTCCCTGTTCTTTTATTTTGTTTTTAACGATGTATTTATCGACTTCCCCTTCCCTTCTTTACCCCCAAGTCCAAGTTTGTATTTATAAATTGTCTTTTAATGTTCACTTTTTCCTCACTTATAATCATTAAATACATATATTTTTTAACTTTTAATTTAATTTTTTTAGCATTGTAAACCGGCTAGATGCACGTCGATGGTCGGTATATTAAAATTAATAAAACTTGAAATTTAAACTTGAAACTTTACAGCATTTTAGTGAAAGTCCCCTATTTTTTTTTAAAGTTTCTAGATGAATCTCTGAAAGATAGATCATTCATTGGCTATATAAAAAGTAAGAAATCTTATCCTGGGTGCAGTGCATTCTTAAACCATCCTGAATTAATAGACAACAAATACTAGAAACTGGAAGGATAATTAGATATAAACAACTTCACATATGCTCAGTTCCTTGTATACTTCCTCTAAGCATGTGCTGCCTGCCTCTGCTGGAAACACGAAGATGGCCTCGATGACTCATTGCTATCTCCTAGTTTCTCTGTTCTTATGTCCTTTATCTGTGTGTTAGGTTGCTTTGATACATTTTTCTTTTAAATTAGTTGACTTGCCAAAGTCACGGTAAGACAAATGTCTTGTTTTCAGCTGGGCCTCAGAGGCAAAAATAAAAGTGACTTGCTTAAGGACACAATCAGAAACAGAGGGGAGACTGGAGGTTACCCCCAAGGTTTCATGAGTCATAATCCAGTACTAAATTGCTGGACCGGTCCTCGGCCCCATTTAAAGTATGAATGTAGCATAATCAGCTCAGAATTATATGCATGGAAATGGTTTTTATCTAAGCAGGACGTATGGACATGATACAGGATACACAGGGTTTATTCCAGACAACTGCAAGGATTAAGACTTTTAAACATCTGTAAAAAGACTGAGGAATAAAAATCTGAGGCGGAAGAGATAAAAAAAGAAAGGCAGGTTCATATCTGAAACACTAAAGTGCATGTGTGTGGGGAAGGGAGAGTTGTCAATGTGAGCAACCATTAAGATGTGTTATTTTACAGTTAACTCAGGTTATTAGTAACTAGGGGCTCCCTTTATGAAGCCGCGTTAGTGGCTTTATCGCACAAAACTTTTTAGCGCGCGGTAACCCCTGCGCTAGCCGAAAAACTACAGCCTGCTCAAGAGGAGGCGATAGTGGCTAGCATGGCCGGCAAATTAGGACGCGCTATTACACGTGTTAAAACCGCTAACGCGGCTTCATAATAAGAGCCCTAGGTCTCATTGAATAAAATGAGGTCTGTGCTAAAACAACATGAGTTTGTAGTAATATACCCCTTCTTAAAGACAGCCCACTTTGAAAACTTCGCCCCTAAATGCCTTCTGTTCAGTTTTCAAATGAAGGTATCAAAATCTACAAATAATTGAATTTTCTTCAGAAACAGGTAGAATGACTAGAAAGACAAAGGCGAAAACTGCAGTGATGATGTACAAGATGGCAAGTTGTTAATGAACAATCATAAAAAATAAAATAAATAAAAATATAATCACAAAACAGTTTGTTTCCAAAAGGATTGATGAACCCGGACCCGACACGGTCCGTGTTTCGAAGAAACACTCCTTCCTCAGGGGTCCTATAATGTATCATATACAAGAAAACCTGATGGATAACAACTGGGATTAGCGGTAAACAGCTGAGCAAACTGTAACTGTTTACCGCGGTTCATAGTCAAATGCGCGCAAGACAACAGCACGCAGACAAATGGGCGCAAGACAACTGAGCGCAAAAACAACTGAGCGGCAAGACAACTGAGCGCCAAGACAACTGAGTGCAAGACATTTGAGCGCAAGACAATTCCGCGCAAATCATTTTCAGTAACAAGCACGAGCGGGACAACTGAGCGCAAGACATCTGGGCGAGAGACATCTGAGTGCCGGCAAGTAAGCGCAAGACATCTGAGCTAGAGACATCTGAGCGCAAGACATCTGAGCGACGCGCGCTATTATCTTTGCGCTGATTTGTCTTGGCGTTTTTGCCTGCGTGCTGTTGTCTTGCGCGCATATGACCTGTCACCGTTTACCGCTGGTCCCAGTTGTTATCCATCAGGTTTTCTTGTATATGATACATTATAGGACCCCTGAGGAAGGAGTGTTTCATCGAAACACGGACCGTGTCGGGTCCGGGTTCATCAATCCTTTTGGAAACAAACTGTTTTGTGATTATATTTTTATTTATTTATTTTTTATGATTGTTCATTAAAAACTTGCCATCTTGTACATCATCACTGCTGTTTTTGCCTTTGTCTTTCGACTCGATATTTTACTGCAGTTTTGTTGGATTCTTTGTTTGTTGTTGCCATAATGAATAGAAATACAGCACCAAAGATGTTTTGGTGATAAATTTCTACTTTCAGAAACTACCATGAACGTTTAGGGATTTGAAATGTTAAAATATCTTGCTTGTGATATTAGTAGTAGCTTTTGTGTTTGCATGAAAGAAAGGAGTTCCAAAGGACATAATGGATTTGGTCATTTTGCCTGTCAAGGATGAGTGTAAATTGTTTTCTTTATAGATTGTACTCTAGGTTGTACTGAGGGGCCCTTGTTAACGTGGACTTGGCTTAAGTTTTTAATTTGAATTTTAAGTTGTTTCTTCTGAACTATTTCCTAATAGTTTTTCCTGATTTTGTTAATTGTGTAACAAATATTCATAAAAATTAAAGAAAAAGAAAGGAATTCCAGCAGTCACATTGGCACTGAATAAAACTAGACTTATACAGCATCTTGTGATATATTTTACTGGACCAACATAAAAATTGTCATTCACCTGTAAAGAAGGGGCCTGTGTGTTCTGGAAATCTCAACTGCATCCTTGGTTGCTTCTTACGATATCACAGCATTGAAGGTGTGCACCATTGTGGCCAAATAAGTATCATACATTTATAAAAGCAAGATGATGTTAATTCATTCCTGCTTTGTCTCTGTACTTCTTGTAGGATGGGAAAAGGCTGTTGGTCAGCTGGGATCTGGACACTACCTGGGTGGATTTTGTCCAGTTTTACATACAGATAGGCGGTGAAAGCGTCTCATGCAACAAGCCAGACAGCAGAGAGGAGGGTGTGCTGCTCCAGTACAGCAACAATGGAGGCATTAGCTGGCACCTATTGGCAGAAATGTACTTTTCTGACTTCATCAAACCCAGGTACTGGCTTAGAATTTAGCAGTAACGTAAGTCACTTCTTGGTTTATGTTACTGTGTGCGAGGCAGAAATTTTATGATGAATTTCAGGACCCAAGTCGGTGAGGACGTGCTCAACGCTGTTCCACCCACTTCCTCACACCCTTCCCCCGTCCCCCACTCCCCACACCTTTGCAGTTGTGTGCAAGAGAAGAAAGACGCTCAAGCCTGGATTCTCTACAGGGCGCCAATATCGGCGGCCACCTAAAATGCGACCGCTGATTATGTGTCAATCACACGACGGCGTCCTCTACAGAATCGCGCCTCTGCGAAAGATATGGGCCAGGGTTTTCCGGGCCTACATTTCCAGCACCTGTCTTTGTTGTGAATCACGCCTATGTAAGCGCTGTAGGCAACCTAACGCCATTTCCTGCATTAGCCACTCCCACAGTGGCATTCGACGGCCTAAAGCACCTATGTAGGCGCGATTCCTGCGTGTATTATGTAGGCACCGGTAGGCACTTTAGTAGTGCCATTTTTTTGCCATTTTAAACAGTGTTTGTTACTTATCTTATATGCCATTAGAGTGCCTACCGGCAGCTAAATTTAGGTGCCATTTCTAGAATTTTCCCCTCAGTTTATAGAATAGGGGCGTAAGTCAGTTATGTGTGCAGCTGCTAATTAGTGTCAATTAGAGAATGACACAGAGACAAATTTTTCCCTGTTCACATGGGAACTCATTTTCCCATCCCAGCAAGTTCTTTTCCTGTCCCTGCCCCATTCCTGTAAGCTCTGTCCTCATCTGCACAAGCCTCAAACACTTTAAAATCCTAAGTAGCAACATTCTAGAGCTCAGATTGTGATGTCATAATGCCTCATTCCACCAATGCCTAAGCTCCGTCCTCATCTTCACAAGCCTCAAACACTTTAAAATCCTAAGTAGCAACATTCTAGAGCTTAGATTGTGATGTCATAATGCCTCATTCCACCAATGCCTAAGCTCTGTCCTCATCTGCAAAGCCTCAAACACTTTAAAATCGTAAGTAGCAACATTCTAGAGCTCAGATTGTGATGTCATAATGCCTCATTCCACCAATGCCTAAGCTCTGTCCTCATCTGCACAAACCTCAAACACTTTAAAATCATTTGTGTTCGAGGTATGTGTGGTTAAGGCAGAGCTTACAGGAAGGGACAAAACTCATGGTGAAATTGAGTTCCTGTGGGGATGAGGATAAATTTATCCTTGTGTCATTCTCTAGTGTACTTGTTAATGCCAATTATTAGTACTCAGCTCCAATTGAGTGTAATTTTAGCACCAATTAGCTAAACTTGATCTTAGCCAAAAGGCCGAGAAATGATACAAATTTGCTAATTATGTTATGCGCATAACTCACCGTATTCTATAACTGGGTAAGCAATGGCAAGCTTAACTTTTAGGTGCCATTTATAGAATTTGTAACTTTTTGCATAAAACTGATCCATGTTACCCTCAATGACTCCCTACCCTTGTTAAGCACTGCAATATTTTTTTTTCTGCTACAATGATGTTGTCTTGTTGGAAATCATTGTATTAGTATGATTAATCATTGCTCATGTACGTTAGTATATAAAGAAATATTCTCCGGAATCTTCCAGTCTCCAGTTTTATAGGCATATAATTTTATTTAAATTCTGCTGCCAGTGTGACCAGCACTGACATGGCATGAAATCATACAATCATACAATGAACTGTGTTTCACTTGAAGCATCATCTTTTTTTACCAAATAAAATATGCACCCTAATATTTGTCATGTTTGAGCTGTATTGAATCTATACTATATTTAATTAGGTATGTTTTACTGTAATCCACGTTGAATAAAAGCAAAATATAAATAATAAATGATGAACTATAAACTGTGTTTGCAGTGATTAAGTTCTTTTATCATACAGATTTGTGTATCTCGAACTTCCTCCTGTTGCCAAAACTCCTTGCACCAGGTTCCGCTGGTGGCAGCCCAATTTCTCTGGGGAAGGCTATGACCAGTGGGCAATTGATGACATCATCATTTTGTCAGAAAATCAGAAACACATTGTTCCTGTTATGTACCCAACTTTACCACAGGTAAAAGAAAACCAAACGGTGGTTTAATCTGCTATGGATGTGCATCTGGCGTGCCTCCAGGAGGGGGTTGAGAAGCACTGCCCTAAAACTATCGCCTTATGCTGCAATTTCAGGGAAAAAAAATGATAGAACTCTTCTTGATTAAGAAAGCCTCGGGCTTGTGGGATTAAACTTACATTTATTAAAGCAGGTCCACATGCAAATGGACTTCAAGCAGTCCTTTAATTCTGTTAATCAGCTGAACATAATTTGCTCAAATTAATCAGCAGTCATCTGCATATATTTGGAACCTAATCAGTGCGCCTAAAGGCGGAACGAAAATTTTAAGTAAGAGGGTGGCATGTAGAGTGTTGAGGTGGATTCTGATGAATTGTAGGTGGTTTAGAAGTTGTTCACATCCATGGGCTAAGTTAACCTCAGATATTAAATGCCAGGGCACGTCCAGACTTAGGGCTCCTTTTACTAAGCTGCGCTAGCGGTTTCAGTACGTGCTTAGCGCGCGCTGAATTGCCACGCGCACTCGACCCTAATGCCAGCATTGAGCTGGCATTAGTTCTAGCCGCGTAGCACGGGTTTAGCGCACGCTAAAATTCTGCGCACGCTAAAAATGCTATCTCAGCTTAGTAAAAGAGGGGGTTAATCGCTTTGACAGATAATTCTGGAGTCTTTTGATGATTTAATGGAGAAGTCTGATATAGCAATTTCAAATCCACACTTACTGGACAACTGCATCACCTGCAACTACTACATGAGAACTTCTAATATCATGACAACTCAGATGTAATCCTTAACAACTCAAAGAAATGTATAAACTACTCCCTAAATACTTCTAATCTCCGGACAAACCTTTTGTAATCCGCCTTGAACCGCAAGGTAACGGCGGAATAGAAATCCCTAATGTAATGCAATAATTACTCTATATCAGAGTGCTGTAAACTGTGTACTTTCAGATATCACTGTTTAAATAATGTAACTGTACACATCTCCCTCGTTATTCGCGGGGGATAGGGGCTGAGCCGGACCGTGAGTAGGGAAATACCGCAAATATCCAGCTCTGACCCACCCTCGCCTCCCTCCCGTCTTCCCTGGTGGTCTAGCGGGCTTTCAGGGCAGGCGCGATCTTCCTACGCTCCTGCCCCGTGCAGATCGCCAATAGGAAATGGCTGTGGGGAGTTCCCGTAGGTGGAGGAGGAGATAGTGGATGTTGCAGATGGGCAGACTACATGGGCCATCTGGCCTTTATCTGCCATCATGTTTCTATGTTTCTAAAACAGATAGCCACGCCTTCTTAGATCACCATTTAGGGACGAACAGCATATATAGTAGGGAAGACAAAAGAAGCAACTTAACTAAAAAAGAAAAGGCCTAACATGAAGCATCTCTACCTTATTTATAATAAGCTAACTAATTATCAGTATTCCCTCCAGAAATCTTCTTGCGGTCGAGAAAAGCTCTTAGCTGACAAGGAGTGAGAAATACATATTTATTTGTTCAAATAACGTATCAGGTTTTGTGTTTATGTTGTTGTTGTGTTTTTTTTTTTGGGGGGGGGGGGGGTTAATTCTTTGCATGGAGAAATTCTGTCATTTTTAATCTTGCTCCCTAACTACAATACATTTCCCTTCCTTTTATTAAGCTGTGAGAGAGGTTTCAACTGTGGCCCGGAGAGCTAAATGCTCTGACACTCATAGAATTCCTATGAGTGTCCACAACTTTGGAACACTTTGCCTCAGCACGTAAGAGAGGAAAATGGTTTGAGTCGTTTTAAAAGTAACTTAAGGAGTTTCCTTTTTAAAGATGCTTTTAATCTTTAAATTATGCTCAAACTTTATATTAGTTTTCTTCCAGGTTTCCACTTTTCCCTCCCTAATGTTCTTTCCATTTATGGTTCTCCTCTGTACTTTAAAGTAGAGAATGACACGGTGACAAAATTCATCACCGTTCCCGTCCCCGCGGATAACCACGGGAAATAATCCCATGTCATTTTCTAGTGTCTATTTCAACCTCGGTCCTTCTACACCAGCATTCTTCAAAGCAAAGCTTGCAGATCAGTGGTTGTGCCCAATTATACTATGATTCTTCCCTCTCTCCTTAAAGAATGACACGAAGATGGTTTCCCGCGGTTATCCGCGGGGACGGGAACGGTGATGAATTTTGTCACCGTGTCATTCTCTACTTTAAAGCATTGAATTGTAGTTCTGCCCCTTTTTACCTTGTGTATTGATTGGTCTGTAAAGTCTATTTGTCTAACCCATTATTTTAAATTTTAAATGGTATGTCTAAATATATGCTTATATTTTTCATTAATGTTGTATCTCGTTTAGTAAAACTAAATAAGCGATTCATCAAATAAAAATTAAAACTTGAACTTGAGCATTTAGCGCCCTGGACGCAGTAGAAACCTCTATCGTGGCTTAGTGAAAGAGGGCCTTCATTTGGGATTTGATTTCTCCATATAATCTATGCTAGACATTCCTCTTGAGATTTTCGTTTTAAGTTTTTTTATTCATTTTTCATATAACAACAAGTGTACCACTTAAATTTATACAATTTCATTACGTACACACTCGATATTCCTTCATACATTACTATACTATATATATAACGTATCATTATATAATCTTTTACTAGAATTTTGAAACAGTATATAATATTTAATAAGTATACCAACTATTTCTCAATTATAAACCCATTCCCTCCCCTTCCTTTGGCAACTACAAGCTATATTGATAAATTATTTATATTATAAGATGAATAAAATAAACCCTCCCACCCCCCCTCTTATCAATATCTTATTATGGGAAAATTGTATCATTCATTGCAAAAATCTATTAATGGTCCCCAAATCTTCTTAAACTTATCTATATAACCTTTTTGTGTTGCAAATGTACGTTCCATTTTATACATATGGCATACTGAATTCCACCAAAAGTTATAATTTAACCTGTCATAACTTTTCCAATTGTATGTTATTTGTTGAACTGCTATTCCAGTTAATATAAATAAAAGTTTGTTGTTATTTGAAGAAATTTGACTATGTGCTCTCATTGCTGTGCCAAATACAATCGTATCATATGTCAAGGCTACCGGATTCTCCAACATCCTATTTCTCTGAGGCCAAATGGATATGCATTGAAAGCAGTGTATGCACATAGATCTCATGCATATTCATTGGGGAAATCCTGAAAACCCGACTGGATTGTGGCCCTCAAGGAGGGACTTTGAGACCCCTGGTACTCTAACTGGTATATTATGAATGGATATGCAAAACAGTATTCTAACCATTATTTTTTTTTTTCTTATGGGCCAGAACTTTTATGAAAAACCAGCCTTTGATTACCCTCTAAACCAGCTTAGTCTGTGGCTGATGTTAGCTAATGAAGGAATGGCAAAGAACGAAAGCTTCTGCTCTGCCACCCCATCTGCCATGATATTTGGTAAATCAGAGGGAGATCGTTTTGCAGTCACTCGCGACTTGACCTTAAAACCCGGCTACGTCCTTCATTTCAAGGTATGCTTCTTTCCAGCAAAGGAATTCTACCTCCATTTAAAACCTGGCCTTCTTGGAATAAGATGTCAAGCTTCCTTTGTGCTGATTTAAATCGTCTTTAAGTGCATGTGTATGCAGGGTTCCCAGACATCCGGGTTTCACCAGACTTGTCCTCCTTTTGAGGACATGTCCGGGGGTCGGGACGGCTTTTCAAAACCCGGCATTTGGTCTGGATTTTGCAAAGCTTGGAACAAATCACTGTTGGGCAGGTGCTCCTGCCCGTCGAGGACAGTCCAAGGGAGCGGGGCTAAGGTGGGATTGGGGGCGGGATTGGGGCATAACGGGGTGATAGGTGGAACTGGGCGGGCCTGGGGGCAGGTTTAGGGGTCTGGATTTTCCATGGATAGCAGGTCCCTAGACAAACATCTGCTGGCATGCTTTTTTTTTTTTTTTTTTTTCTTTCTTTCAATTTCAGACTTTATAAATGTAAAAGCACAACGTTCAGACCATCACCAATCCAAATATACAATCCAGAAAATAGTTTATGCATTTATAAAACCTCTTCCTCGCTAAGCCTCTTATCATTCATATGATACTATCCTCTCTCGTATCCTGCCGAATATTATGTCTTCTCTTGTCCAACTAAGTCCTTGTCTGCCAGAAATATCCTTCCTGCTGCCAGCAATTAGAGAGAATCAGCCCTGGCCAAGCTCCCATGAGTCTCTACTATCTTCAGCATGAAAAAGAGCAAAGGCATGAAAAGAAAACAAGCAAGCAACACTACGAATGGAATTGGTTTTGCTAAAACAAGACAGACCTTTTTCTTTTCCTATAGGTTGACAGCTAAAATCACTTCAAAAGTTGCCTACTGTATTCATGCTTTGATTTCATTCTGGGGCAAGTATCGGTGTTTAAAGATCTTGTAGGCTTTTCCAGCTTAGAAATGAGCAAACCAACATTCAGAGGATTTGTTTGACTTACAGTATATTATTTTTTGAACATGTGCTGAGGTTATGTTTAAATGATTTTTATTATTCCAGCAGTAAGAAGCAAATACAAACAGTAGTACCATTCAGGAAATAACATTTTCAACAATATAATCAGTTCCCCTCCCATCCCCCCCATCCCCTCCCCTCCCCAAGAATCCATGGCCGGTCCAACAGCTGAGAGTGGGAATAAAATCTTAAAGATTCAAAAGTCTACTGCGAGCACGCGGTGTGAGGTCCTGCCAGAAGTGCTCCCACACCTGACAAAATTTGCGACCCGGGCCAAGAGTCAAGTCTCCCACCATGCGTCTCTCCAGTGTTGCGTGCACTATCATTAGGGATCTCCATTGTGCATATGACAGGGGATCACGGGCATGTGCTAAGGTTAAAAATAAAAAAAAGCTGCTGTGTTGGTAAACAGAATACATTATTGCTGTAATGCAGCTTAGTATACAGATGGGTCAATTTTCAACCAGTAGGGGTCAGTGTTTTCTTTTTTAATGTTGGCCGTGGCTAGCTAAATTAGCCCTGAATATTTAGTGCTGGACTATATGGCAACATCAGCCCTAGCTATCCAGGGTTAATTATTCCAGAGCTGGCCACCATAGCTTATTTACCTGGGGCTCACATATCACAATTATGTGGACCCCGACTGAATATTGGCGGGGACCCACGTAGCAAAAATAAATTTGCAGAAGAGCTCTGATCCTCCCTTACTGGTCCTGATCCCTGTACCCTGCCACGGGACTCGGGTCTCCTTTCCCCCATCACAAGACTCATTCCCTCTCCCTTTCCCATGCAAAAACCCACCTCCTCCAACATACAGGATAGGCTCCCCCTGGTGGTCCCACAGGGGTAGTGGGGGCAGGAGCAAAGCCCATTCACTCCTGCTCCTAGCAGTTGTTTTTCTAAAATGGCTGCCGTGACCTCTCATGGCAAGCTTGCAGTGCTAATGAGGTATAATAATGCTGCCCCTAGAAGGTGTGGCAGCCATTTTGGAAAAGGCAGCTGCTAGGGGTAGGAGCAAAGGACTTCGCTCCTGCCCCCACTAGACCACTAGGGATTACAGGTATGATGGGGGAGATACTATCCTGAAGTCCCTAGTGGGGTGGGTTAGAGGGGTGTGAGAAGGTAGGGATTGCATAGTTGGGGGGGGGGGAGGGGAAAGAAGGATTGGAGCCCTGTGAGAGGGAGGAGGGAATTTCTTTTTTGTTATGCATGTCTTGGTCAATATTCAGTCAGGGCCCACAAAGCTAAGCACTTGAATTTAGGTCACTTTTTGAACTGTCCTAAATTTGCCCATTCAGCTATGTGGCTGCCAGTACTGAATATAAATGGCACCTGCATAACTTCTGGCTCCTCCCCAATGCCGTCCCTTCAACACCCCGATCTCCCACTTTTTTGTTGGCCAGTGAGAATCAATATTCAGCAGTACTGCCCAGTTTAGTGCCACTGAATATCTGCAGTTGGGTGGCCCTGAGCAATTTAAATAGGTAGGAGCCTTTCCTGGCCATCTAAATCACTTAGGCCCTCTTTTATGAAGCTGTGTTAGGCTTTTTTATCATCGGCCATGGCGGTATTAGCTCTGACGTTCCTAGAATTCCTATGAACATCAGAGCTAATACCGTCACGGCCAGTGATAAAAAAAGCCTAATGTGACTTTGTAAAAGGGGGGTTAATTGGCTCAAGAGCTTTTAAGTTTGCCTGAAAATAGGTTAAGAACATAAAAATAGCCTTACTGGTTCAGACCAATGGTCCATCAAGCCCAGTAGCCTGTTCTCAGGGTGGCCAGTCCAGGTCACTGGCCAAAACCCAAAGAGTAGCAACATTCCATTATCTCAGAATAAGCAAGATTCCAGAATCCCAAATAGCAACATTCCATGCAGAATCTCCAAAGAGTAGCAAGACTCCGGAACCCCAAAGTGTAGCAAGATCCCATTCTACTGATCCAGGGCAAGCAGTGGCTTCCCCCATGTCTTTCTCAATAACAGACTATGGATCTTTCCTCCAGGAAATTGTCCAAACCTTTCTTAAAACCAGCCTGGCTATTGGCTCTTACCACAACCTCTGGCAATCCAGCAGGTTATCATGATTCCTGAGTTTAATTTTCAAAATCTTAGGAGAAGGGGGTAAAACACGGACCTCGCGGATCTAAAACCGCACGTCCTTAAAAATCTGAGGTCCGTGCGTTGACAAGTCCGCCTTTTAGCTTATTCCATCGCTTTCCTTGCACGTTCAGCTCAGGCCCCCGGCTCTGCCTTCCCTAATGGCTAAGGAGGGAGGAGGCGCACCGTGGCTTTTGCTAATTAGCCCGATCGTCTCTTCCTCCAGATCTCTCCCTCCGCGTTGATTCCAAGAGCCCCCGCGATACGACACTGGATGGCAAATAGCTGGGTTTTGGTGGGGGGAATTAAAAAATGTGTGCAAAGGTCTGCAGTGCATCTGACCTCGCGGATCTGAACTGCACATCTTTAAAAATCTGAGGTCCGCGCCACTTTTAGTCTCAGCATAGGTTAGGATCCGTCGGAGCTAAATTGTCATAGAGGTCTGTCAGAACCAGAGACTACAAGTGGCACGGACCTGAGATTTTTAAGGACGTGCGGTTTTAGATCCGTGAGGTTCATGAGGTCCGCATTTTACCCCTTCCCATATGCAGGCTAGTGATCTGAAAGTAATTCGAGGGAAGTATAAGACTGAAAGTTTATTTAGAAAACTCTCGATCCTTGCACTGGCTCTATGTGCTTCACATGTACAAGTACAGATAGTCATGTGGGAGCATCTGGTGGGGACTGTCATTGCTCAGTGCATCAGCATAAGCCGTCAAATCCAAAATGCTGTGGGAGCTTTCAGTCAAAGCTCTATTCATTTCAAAGTCATAACCCTAATGCTGTTTTAATGCTCTTATGTGTTGCCTAAATTTACATTTTTATCCTGCTCTCCTATTTCCATTACATTTTATTGGATGAGTCCCTAATTGTAGAAAGCCAGGAAATATTCCAAGCATTTAGCAGAAAACTTTTTGTTTATTTGCCATAAAAACACGGCTTGCCATTTTTAATGAGCATCTAAGCCAGTGCTTGAATCTTTCATTTAACACTCAAGAAATTTAAACAGTGATGTGAAAAGCCCTATATTTAAAGCAGGGGTGACATCCTATGGCAAAAGGTACGTTGCAGTGTTTTATAGTGTAGCGGTCAAATCACTGCAATATGGGGTCCTTTTAATTTTATTAAGGCACGCTGATTTAGTGCGCTCTAAATGCTAAGGCATCCATTATATTCTATGGGCACCTTAGCCTATAGCATGCACTAATTTTTAGCGTGCGCTAAATCGGTTAGCGCGCCTTAATAAAAGGACCCCTATATTCATTAAAGCCCCGTTTTATGAAGCTGCTTTAGGGTTTTTTATTCAGAGAAAACCAAAAAAAACTCTGTGGAGTGACGATGTTCCCAAATGGACTTTATTTGAAAGTGTCAAAGTTCCAAAGGTACACTGAAATCATCCACATAAAATAATTTCATCCACATAAAAATAAATCATCCACATAAAAGCCTTAAAGGACCTAGTCCGCTAGGGATACAGGACCCAACACGGTCCGCGTTTCGACAAAAAGTCTTCTTCAGGGGTCCCTGGGGGTCCTATAAAGGTGGTGAGCTGGAAGTGAGACACTGCTTGCATTTGCAATGGAAAGGGCGTCAGAGCTTTCACTGCAGCGACTCGTGATTTAAAAAAAAAATACAACCCTAACGTGGCTTCATAAAAGGGAGCCTAAGTTTGCATAGGCAAATCAAAGATCACTTTTTTCAAACAAGGTTTTTACAGTGGTGCAAAGTTCATATAGCTACCAGGGGGGCCAGGCTCAGCTCCAGGGACTATGGTGATATGAGCCAATCTTTGCTTATTTACTTGGGAACCCTTCCCCTCATCAGTACCCCATCCCACATCAGCGCTCTGCTAGCCAGCTAGCCTATCCACGTAATCCTGACTCACCACAGAGGTTCCAGGGTGACAGGGGGTGGATCGTTCCCCACTTGCTCCTTTCCCAGTGACTGCCTTTTTCAAAATGATGCCACTATGGTTTAAAAGCTATCAAATAACAGAAGAAAGCCTTTACATGGCAGCTTGAACCCCCGAGTGGTGGTACTGCAAGACCACCGATGAGTCAACAGCACCATTTTGAAGAAGGCTCTAAAACATCAATACATCTACTGGGAAAACTAAGACTGTTGGGTTACTAAACATCCCTACACAAAACCTCCATGCCAACAGACTAATATGCATAGAATATAGATAGACCCCCCCTTAGATAATATAGCATAAGTAACCAAAAATTTGGTTCATAGACAACCCTGCGAAAGACAAAGGCGCGCACGCCGAAGAAAATTACTGTTTTTAGGGGCTCCGCCGGGGGGTTTTGTTGGGGAGCCCCCCCAGTTTACTTAATAGAGATCGCGCCGGTGTTATGGGGGGTATGGGGGCTTGTAACCCTCCACATTTTATAGTAAACTTAACTTTTTCCCTAAAAACAGGGAAAAAGTGAAGTTTTCAGTAAAATGTGGGGGGTTACAACCCCCCAAACCCCCCACAACGCCCCCACAACGTGGCACAATCTCTATTACGTAAAGTGGGGGGGTCCCCCCCCCGTCGGAGCCCTAAAAACAGTAATTTTCTGCGGCGCATGCCTCCGCGCTGCGCTCAATTGTCTGCGCGCGCCTTTGTCCCGGCGCGCTTTTGACCTGACACCAAAAATTCAAAATAGAAATATGCATTATGCGCAGATTGTGATCCTTCAAAGTATATTTGTATTACATTTTTTAGAACAATAATACATTTGTATAGGGTTACCAGATGCCTGGTTTTGCCCAAACATGTCCTCTTTTTAGAGGCCATATCCAGGCATCTGGAAGACTTTTCAAAACCCGTCACTTTGGGTTTTGAAAAGCTTCCAGCTCGGGACATCATCATATAACATCTGTGCATGCACAGATGCCCTCCCGACCCATTTCTCAACACTTGAGGGGGCCAGGGCTGGGGCGGAACGGGGTATGATGTGGACGGAACGGGGCGTGATGTGGGCCGAACAGGGCGGGGCTGGGTGGAACTGGGCGGTCCTGGGGGTGTGTGGCTATGGGTCCGGATTTTATGAACATAAAATCTGATAACCCTACATATGTACCTTAGATGGCAATCAGCACCAGTTCCAATTGCAAAAGTTAGATTTTTGGAGGATAGTTCTTTAATCAGTTCCCCATAGAAATGCAGATTTCTAAAATCCTCCACTGGAACATGTAAATGACACCACTTGACAGTATAAGTAGACATGGGCAGTATATTTGAAAGTAGGAGCAAGTTTTGGAACGGAAAATACATATATTTCTTCTCTTCTAAATTTGCCACTTGTATCTATTTATGCCGGTTCTGCAGAAAGTGTTATAGATGCATCTGTGTTTCTTCCTGGAGTTTGCACAGGTGGAGGATAATTAAATAATAAGAGGCCTACTAAAGGTGCTGGATGTAGCATTTGCGTCTTCAATTCATGGCATTATCGTTTATTAAACTTTTCATATCACCTATATTGCCAATGCATTTACTTCTCTGCTAGTCTGTATTCTACTAAATAGTTATTTATCCCATAAGTAACCACTTACAAACTTAAATTACTTAAATGCCACCAATTACATGCCTTCCTGCCTACCCACAAATAGGGGACTCCATAGAATTTCTCCCTGTATATGTGCAAATCTTAAACTCAGGCCAACGTTGTCCCTGGGAATGACCATTCTAAAAACACGTGAAAGTTTGTTCACTTTTATGTGGCTGTCCATTGCATTATTTGAGAAAGAGATCTTCCAAACCTAGTTTACAGTGGAAGGCTTTTCTAAAATAAACTCATAAGTACTAAAGTCAGCAGTTAACACAAGCCAAGCCCAACTTGAATTTGCTCTTCTTTTGAAAATGGATTTTACTAAAATGGCTGTTCTGTGTGTGCATGGAGCCATATATATGTGCTTCTTTGGCAGTACTATACATATCTTAGAAAAGGCTCAGTATATATACACTTATCAACAATTTAGGCGACATCTAAAAATATATCTGTTTATTAGATCCTTCGGTAATTGACGTATTCCATCTATTGTATCCACATTTTTCTTTTGTATGCTGCATCAAACTTAATGGTATTGCAGTATAAAAGTGAGTTTTTATGTTTTTTTAATATTATGTTATTTTCTCTTTTTGTCAATAATGCTAGGTACTTTTTGCATCCACCAACCTAAATGGTTGTTATCTGACCTAGATCACCTCTACAAAGTTATTCTCTGCATCTTCATTGCCTCTAATTCTTCTCCAAGGGCCCAGTGTACTAAAAGTGGTTTCTTGCTGTACATCTAAGGCAATATTCTTGTCACACTTGCCCCCAGTGGCCAAAATGAATGCAGTTATGACCATAAGATTATCAGCCATAAAGGAGATATGAATGTTTGAGAGTTAATGACTATTCCATTAGAAGGTTAATTATTTCTTAAATTTAAAATGGAAATGACTTAGAACTTCACAAATTGTTATATCCTGAAATAAATAATAATAAAAAAAAATCTGCAAGTGTTATAATGAATTAACGTTGGCTTTTGCCATGCTGTGGTAGAGGTTTCTGCCATGGGCCGATGAAGTAAAAGCTCCAACGCTCATAGAATTCTTATGAGCGTCGGAACATTTACCTCGCTGGCCCACGATAGAACCCTTAGACTGCAATTACCGTTGTTATCTTTGAAGATTTACAACACTTTCTGTGTGATGGCAACACATCAAAATATGGTCTAAAATGACATTTCATTGGCTTTGATAAGCTCTTGTTTCTAAACCCTAATCAAAATTTTATTGAGTTTATAATGAATTCCCATCTGTGATTTCTAGGGGTCTACTGCAATGTAATTTTAATGAGCTGGCCACCACTACATGGCCCTTACACAACTGGTGGATACAGCTCCTCAATAATTCACTAGAAGAATGATTAAAAAGATCAGATGTTTACAGGCGCTTCTTCAAAGACAATTCCCATAGTTCTATAACTAGAACAGATAACAAGACACAAAGAAATATTGCAGGATCTTCAAATATAATGAACTCCTCTAGACATATCATATAGATATTATATTTATTTATGACTTTATTATAATGATATATTGTATGTAACAGGATGATGAAATTATTAGATATCACTAGACACGGATGACAATTACTGTCCAATATGATGGTGGATTTTTTTTACAGCAATGATGATAACTGGCCACCAAGAACTCGGCTTTTTAGTTTCACATAGGCTACAAAAGCAACTTTCAGATGGTAATGACTTCACCAGTACTGATGTGAAAGAATGGCCCAACTGAAGTATGCAATAGTGCTGCCTGATTCAGGGAAAAATGTTTCAATTCGATTTGGCCTATTGAATTGATTTTTCGATTCGATTCACTTTTCCTGTCCAATCGGGCGTTTTTTTTTTTTTTAATGGCCTGGCGGCCTTATTTTTATAGCCTCTTCATACACCCCACACACCTTTGCCTTCTTTAACCCCTCGCCGGTGCTGTGGTGTAAATAAAAAAAAAAAAGACTTTTCCTCTCTCTTTTAGGTCCTAGCTCATGCTCGCTAACACGAGATCAGGCAGGATACACATTTCAAATCTGATATATAGGTCCTCGTCAACTTACGACCACAATTGTTTCCGACTGACAGGTTGCAAGTCGATCTGGACGTAAGTCGGCCTATACTAACTACAGTATTTTTTACCCCTCCCCACGTACCTTTTCCCTCGTGGTCCAGCGGTGAGGGGTAAAAATAGTTAGTATGGGCTGGGATGGGAGATGGGGGAAACACGTCGTAAAGTCGAACCATCGTAAGTTGCATAGGTCATAAGTCGACAAGGACCTGAATTGTAATCACAAAATGGAAAATAAAATTATTAAATTGTCTGGTCATCTTATTATTCAAATCATGTTGGTCCCAGGCTCTGGTTTCTGTTTGTCTTCTGTTAACTCGCTCACCGGGGTCTTCTGCCCATTGACGTTTTCTTCTTTCCCCGTGCTCATCACCATTCACCTTTCATCTCTGTACCTTCTTTTCAAATGCCATATCCAACTTTCTGTTTCTTTCCCACTGTCTACCATCTCTCTGCCTTGTGCCCTGGGTCAATTCCATGCAGCATCTCTCCCTTCCTCCCCTCCATTATCATGTGAAACATTTCTCTCTCCCCATGCATCATCTCTCCCTGCCCTCCACCCTATGTCATAGAAACATAGAAACATAGAAATAGACGGCAGATAAGGGCCACGGCCCACCAAGTCTGCCCACCCCAACAACCCTCCCCTACCTCTCTCTGTGAAGAGATCCCACGTGGCGATCCCATTTTGACTTAAAATCAGGCACGCTCCTGGCCTCGACCACCTGCAGTGGAAGATTATTCCAGTGATCAACCACCCTCTCGGTGAAGAAGTATTTCCTGATGTCACCGTGTAGTTTCCCGCCCCTGATTTTCCACGGATGCCCTCTTGTTGCCGTGGGGCCTTTGAAAAAGAAGATATCCTCCTCCACCTCTATACGGCCCGTGAGATATTTGAACGTCTCGATCATGTCCCCCCTCTCTCTGCGTTCCTCGAGTGAGTATAGCTGCAATTTTTTCAGCCTTTCCTCATACGGGAGATCCTTGAGCCCCGAGAACATCTGGGTGGCCATACGCTGGACCGACTCAAGTCTCAGCACATCTTTGCGGTAATGCGGCCTCCAAAATTGTACACAGTACTCCAGATGGGGTCTCACCATGGATCTGTACAATGGCATAATGACTTCGGGCTTCCGGCTGACGAAACCCCTACGTATACAACCTATGATTTGTCTAGCCTTAGATGAAGCTTTCTCCACTTGCTTGGCAGTCTTCATGTCCTCACTGATGATCACCCCTAAGTCACGTTCTGCTACAGTCCTTTGTAGGAGTTTACCATTAAAGATGTACGTCTTGCATGGATTTTGGCTGCCCAGGTGCATGACTTTACATTTTCCGGTATTGAAACTGAGTTGCCAGGTCCTGGACCAGTGCTCCAGTAGGAGTAGGTCGTGCACCATACTGTCAGGCATTGAGTTTCCGTCTGGCCCTGTGCTTTGGTCTGACGTATTCCTGCCTACTACATTGCATAGTTTGGCGTCATCGGCGAATAGCGCTATTTTACCTTGAAGTCCCTCAGCCAAGTCCATTATGAAGATGTTGAATAGGATCGGGCCCAAGACCGAGCCCTGCGGCACTCCACTGATCACCTCCGTCTTTTCGGAGGGGGTGCCGTTCACCATCACCCTTTGAAGCCTACCTCCAAGCCAGTCCCTAACCCATGCTGTCAATGTGTCTCCTAATCCTATAGAGCTCATCTTGTTCAACAACCTGCGGTGTGGCACGCTATCAATTGCTTTGCTGAAATCCAAGTATACGATGTCTAGGGACTCCCCAACATCCAGCTTCCCTGTCACCCAATCAAAGAAACTGATTAGGTTAGATTGGCAGGACCTCCCCTTAGTAAATCCATGTTGACGCGTATCTCGTAGATTCTCCTCGTCTAAGATCGTATCCAATTGGCGTTTGATTAGAGTTTCCATTAGCTTGTTCACTATTGACGTGAGACTCACTGGTCTGTAGTTAGCAGCCTCCGTCCTGCATCCTTTTTTGTGGAGTGGAATGACGTTAGCTGTTTTCCAGTCCAATGGGACTTTACCTGTACTAAGGGAGAGATTGAAGAGCGCGGATAGCGGTTCTGCCAAGACGTCACTTAATTCCCTGAGTACCCTGGGGTGTAGGTTGTCTGGCCCCATTGCTTTGTTAACCTTGAGATTAGATAGTTCAAAGTGGACAGTGCTGGGTGTAAACTCGAAATTTCGAAATGGGTCTGCAGAGCTATCCCTTGTCTGCAGCTGAGGGCCGGATCCCGGCGCCTCACGGGTGAAGACTGAGCAGAAGTATTCATTTAATAGTTCAGCCTTTTCAGAGTCTGATTCTACATAGTTCCCGTCTGGTTTCTTAAGGCGTACTATCCCGCCTGTGTTTCTGTTTCTGTCACTAATATACCTGAAGAGGGGTTTATTGCCCTTCTTGATGTTTTTCGCTAGATTCTCCTCCATTCTAAATTTGGCCTCTTTGACCTTTGTCCAACATTTCTCTCTCTCTCTTATCCAAGCATGTTTCCCCCTCCTCCCCCTGTGCCACCATCTTTCCTTCCTCTCACCCTCTCCTCCCCCTGTGCCACCAGCTTTCCTTCCTGAAATTCCTTTCACCCCTTCTCCCCGCTCTGTGCCACCAACTTTCCTTCCTCTCTTCCCCTGTAAGCCAAGGTTTGCTTCTTCGGGTTGCTGTATCGGCAGTGACTCTCACATGCCTCCTGCCACTAACCCAGAATACTCCCTTCTGCTGCAGAGATACTTCTGGGTCAGATGTAGGCAATGTGTGGGAATTGCTGCCAATACTGCAACTTTTTTGGGGGGATGCCTTTGTTAAATAGCCCAACTATAGATGCATTTTTTGAACTTTTCATGTAGATGCGCTGTTATAAAACTAGCTCTCAGAAGACCACCTGATCTTTAATTGGCTTGCATACTTTTCCACAAATTTCTGTGCCCCTGGGTTCATATTAATTCATTTTCTGGGAGAGTATTAGCAAACATTTATAGAAATTAACATCGTGATCAGAAAATAATGGGTATACATTGAAGGAACTAAGGCCCCTGGGCAGGCTTGCACGGCCTGTGTCCCGTAGGTGGACATTCAGTTGAGGACGGGCTGGGGAGGGCTTCAATGGCTGGGACGGTTAAGATGGGCTGGAGTGAGCTTTGATGGAGACTCCAGTAGGTGGAACCTAAGCACACTACCGGGCAGGGCTCTGGGTTTCTGGCCCAGAAATATCTAAGAAAAAGGACCATTTAAACTAAATGAATTTATGGAGCATGTATGGTTGGGCAGACTGGATGAGCCATTCGGGTCATTATCTGCCGTCATTTACTATGTCACTATGTAATTATTATTCTTTTTTTTTTTAGCTGAACATAGACTGCACTAATCAGTTCAGTAGCTCTGCACCAGTTCAGCTCCAGTACTCCCACGATGCCGGTCTGTCGTGGTCACTGGTAAAAGAAGGATGCTACTCTGCATCCCCTGGAACAAAAGGCTGTGAAGGAAGCTCTCAAGAACTAGGTGAACCAACTGTGTACTACACTGGAGACTTTGAAGACTGGAGAAGGATTACTATTATCATACCAAAATCTCTTGCTGCCAGGTAGGAATTTCCTATTTTCCTAACATAAGAACATAAGATGTTGCCTCCGCTGGGTCAGACCAGAGGTCCATCGTGCCCAACAGCCCGCTCCCGCGGCGGTCCATCAGGTCCATGACCTGTAAAGTCTGAAACCCTTCATTCCCCTTTTTCCTTCTATCTATTAACCTTTCATAGTCCTATCTCTACCTCTGTCTGTATCCCTCAATCCCCGAATCCTTCAGGAATGTATCCAATCCCTCTTTGAAACCCCGTAATGTACTCTGTCCTATCACAACCTCCGGAAGCGCATTCCAGGTGTCCACCACCCTCTGGGTGAAAAATAATTTCCTAGCATTAGTTCTGAACCTGTCCCCTTTCAATATCTCTGAGTGCCCCTTTGTTCTTGTGGTTCCCACTAGGCTGAAGAATCTGTCCATCTCCACCTTCTCTATGCCTTTCATGATCTTGTATGTCTCTATCATGTCTCCTCTGAGTCTCTGCTTCTCCAGGGAGAAGAGCCCTAACCTTTCTAACCTGTCTGCGTATGGAAGATTTTCCATACCTTTTATCATTTTTGTCGCTCTTCTCTGAACCCTCTCAAGTATCACCTTGTAATATATTAATTCATTCATTCATTTACATATTTTTTAAAAAGCTAGACTGCGCTATCCCGGGTACTAGACAATTTACAACTTAAAATACATTAAAAAAAAAAAAATCAAAACTTTTATTACCGATTTAGTGCGCGCTACAGATTAGCACGCGATAAATGTTAAGGTGCCCATTATATTCTATGGGCACCTTAGCATTTAGTGCGTGCTAAATTGATTAGCGCGCCTTAGTAAAAGAACCCCTAAATAATTCAAACATAAAACAAATTAAATAGTAAAACAAATAAAAAAAAATGATGCAATGTTCATTTAAAAGCAGCTATAGAAAGAAAGCTTTAAGATGCTTACAAAATTGTAAATTGTTCTCTTTGAAACATCTCGCATAATAATAGACTCATTGCAGGTTTTAGAGCAGTGACTCTCAGCCAGGGTGTTGCAACACTCTGGTGTTTCACATGGACCCTGGAAGGGTGTCAAAGACAGTGGCTCTGAGGGGGTGGCAGCAGTAGCAGCATGAAGCACAAAGGCAAAAGGACGCAACCGCACAAACCCCAGCAGTTTTCTCTTTTGAGTGCTGCCCCTTCCGTGCATTGCAGTTTCAAGCGGCGCTTAATAGGATTCCATTCTACTGCAACCTGAGGAAGGAATACAACTCACAGAAAATTAAGGCAGGCTGCTGGGGTTTGTGTGGCCACTTCTGCCCCATTAGAAGGAAGAGTGAGGATGTGCTGCATTATTAGGAAGAGAAGGGGAGAGATGAGATACTGCATTTTAGGGGAGAAAAGGAAGATGCACTATAACGGGGGAAGGCGAGAGGGGAAATTCTACACTATAGGAGGGTAAAGGGGAGAGGCGAGATGCTGCACTGTGAGGGGGAAGGGGAGAGGGGAAATGCTCCACTGAAATGAGGAAGGAGAGAGGTGAGATGCTGTAGTATAAAGGAGGGAAGGAGTGGGAGATGCTTCACTGTAAGGGGGATAAGGAGAGAGGAGATGCACTAGAAAAAGGAAAGGGAAATGGGAGATATACTTTAAGGGGGAAAGGCAGTTGCTGCACTGTAAGACGGAAAAGAAGAGAAGAGATGCTGCACTGTAAGGGGGAAAGAAAGAGAGATGTACAGAGGGAGAGAGGGAGAGGGGTGGGAGAGGAGAGATGCACTGGGAGGGAGAATGGGATACACTTTAAGGGGGAAGGGATGCTGACTTGTAAGAGGGAAGGAGAGATGGAAGACAATGCATTGTAGCAAAAGGAGTACAGGGTAAATGGGAGGGAGAAGATGCTATATCTTAAGGGGAAAGAGGAGGGGAACAAGCACTGTGGGGGTAGGGGAAGAGTAGATGATGCTGAATTGTTGGGGAGAAGAGAAAAACATTTCAGGAAGATGTTAGACTACAAGGGTGTGGGGAAAGAGGAGGATGGAGGTCAAGCTAAGTTTGAAGGGTGGAAGGAGGGAGATGGAGGAGAGATGTAGGGATTGGTGAAACCATGTGAAAAAGACCATGGAAGGTTGTCATGTTGATGAGTGAAAGAAGGATAGTGAAAGATAGAAGGGAATAAGAGGCTGGAAAGAAATGAAATAGAAAATGGGAGAGCTAGGGGTGAGATAAAAAGATGGAAGATGGGAGCATGAGAAAAGATAATATTTGAATGGACAGAGAAGCAGAAAAGAAATAGGAGGAAAGAGATAAAAAGGAATGATTAATATGTCAGAGGTACAGCGAGGGAATGAAACAACACAGGAGGAGACAGGTGGACTGTACCCACTGGAAAGAGAGTAAGCAGAAGACAGTAAAGCAGAAAAGAAAAACCGAGACCAACAATTGAAAAATAAAATCTCCAGACAACAAAGATAGAATAAAGTGTTTTATTTTTAATTTATTAACTGAAATATGTTAGCTTTGGGAAATATGCATCACTGGATAAGCTAAACAAGCTTGAGCTTAGAACCTAATGTTTATTCTGTATTACATTAATGATAGCGTGGTTTTTAGCGTCGTTCGTGGCTGTAACAGCTCCATTGCTCATAGAATTCCTATAAGCATAGGAGCTGTTACTGCCGCAACCGGCGCTAAAAACTGTACTACACTTTTGTAAAAGGGGAGGAATGTTTGTATGTAATATAGCATTTTATGCCTACTCTTTCACAAGCATAGAAGGCTATTAAACCTAAAATTCACTTCCTGCTTAACCAAGGGGAGCCACTTAACTGTTACAGCTTAGGAGCCAGAATATAAATCCAGCCCTTCCGAAGCACCCTCTTATAAAATCACCCCTTAATTATAAGAATGTTTATAGAAACATGATGGCAGATAAAGGCCAAATGGCCCATCCAATCTGCTCATCCAGAGCATCCACCATCTCCTTCTCTCCCTAAGAGATCCCACATCCTTCTCCCATGCTATCTTAAATTTAGATACAGTCTTCATCTCTACCACCTCTACTGGGAGACTATTCCACACATCAACCATCCTTTCTGTAAAGAAGTATTTCCTTCTGGAGCTTTCCTTCCTTTGCAAAAGACTCACCTCCCATACATTAATGCTACATAGATATTTAAACCTCTCTATCATATTCCCTCTCCCCGTCATTTATGGTATAGTATTTTACCTTTAGAGTCCATTTTTCATAAGAGACAGAATCATTGTTTACTGGCTCTGTGGTAGACACAGGCATAATGCTGTGTCATCATGAAATCTCAGTTTTCTAACATAGAAGAATGCCAGTATTAAGGAAGCATGACAGTGCATGGAAGACCGGTGAAAATAACCCAATTAAGTTGAAGGGGCTCTCTTCCCAACCTCATTTGTATTTTCAAATGATGTTTGTCTGACTAAATTCAATTAATTTAATTTTTTTTAGGTCATGTAATATAAACACGTCTTCTTTTTTCAGGCCCTAGTAATAATCACATGAGGGAGTTGAAGCACTCTCTGCTTCTGTCAGCTAGACAGTGTCTGTTCCAAAATATTTCCAGATGGTTTGCAACTCTAGCACAGCGAGGACTTGTTTTTCACAGGTCTTCATTTCCTTCCAGCTGCTCCGAGGAACAATATAACACAGCACCTCTTTATAGAATTGATTTATCCCCTATTCGCTGTTCACCATAATGACAAAATCTGTCTTCTGTTGTGGGGGGGAAAACCCTCCAAAGAGGTTTAGGTGGTCGTTGGCAGCAGTGGCAACTTTGGACTTATAAATCATTAAATATAGCTAAAGGTATCCATCCAAAAAGAGGGCAGGATTTGGCACATTCTAGTGAGCAATGCCACATAGATGTATATATCTAAGCAATGATACTGAGCTGCTTAATGTATATGTTATACAGGTCCTCAAAATAATAAGTCAAAGACCAATAACCCTCCTATTATGATGTATGTAAGAAGGAATTCTTTTCAAAATCTTCTTCTGTAGATACTTATTTTTATATACAGGCTAAAAGACCTCAAGTGTTCATGGCCGTCTGTCTTTGGAACAAGTCCTGCCAGAACGACCACCTGTGAACTATCATTAGTCTCGTATGCCTTTCTTTGTATGTTATCCTTTGTCACTGTTAAATTCTTTTTTTTATTGCTAACTTTTTTATTTTTAACGTCTAAATTTTGAAATTTAGGCCCTCTTTTACTAAGGCGCACTAATCGAATTAGCGCGCGCTGAGCGCTAACTCTTGCACGTTAGCGCGCCTTTGTAAAAGAGGGAGATTAGTGATATAGCAAGTACTGAATCTAAATAGGTGTTGCTTCAATATACAGGCTTATTAACTTCATAGAGCCTAAAGTGCTTAGCTTTTTTTGAAGCCAATGTAGTAGCAGCACTGGCAGCTTCTAGCTGTGTGGAATGTTATACCAGTAACATTATCAAATGTTGCCCATGGTTAAAGACCAAGCAAGCCCCTATTCAAGCCCATTTTATAAAGAGGGGTACTTTCAATATGATGTCTAAATCCTATTTTGGATGTTTGGGGAAATGTCCCTGTGGGTGGGTAAGTAGCTAAGCTCAGGGAGGGGGGGGAGGTGCTGGAACTGGGGGGGGGGCATATGCAAGTGAGTATGCACGCATGCACTGGTGTGGGGGAGGGGCCAAATGGCCCATCCAATCTGCTCATCCAGAGCATCCACCATCTCCTTCTCTCCCTAAGAGATCCCACATCCTTCTCCCATGCTATCTTAAATTTAGATACAGTCTTCATCTCTACCACCTCTACCGGGAGACTATTCCACACATCAACCATCCTTTCTGTAAAGAAGTATTTCCTTCTGGAGCTTTCCTTCCTTTGCAAAAGACTCACCTCCCAGGAGGGGGGCAACTCGGCTTTCCCATCCTGGACCAACTGAGTACCAGCTATGCCTACCTATTATATAATTACCACTTCACATTAAAAGTTTGGAAGTTATGTCTAATTTCGATAAAACCACGTTTTAGGATGGTAAACCAGTTTTCGTTTGTGATAGTTTAAGGTTCTGTGAACTTTACATGAAAGTACAGCGCCATAGACTTAACCCCAGGCGCTGTGATCCCATGTCAGAGAAAGGGAAGTGATAACATTTATGTAAATAAATATTTAAAATGAGCAAGCATAATAACATAGTGACATAGTAGATGACGGCAGATAAAGACCCGAATGGTCCATCCAGTCTGCCCTTCCTGATTCAATTTAAATTTTTTTAAATATTTTTCTTCTTAGCTATTTCTGGGCAAGAATCCAAAGCTCTGCCTGGCACTGTGCTTGGGTTCCAACTGCCAAAATCTCCGTCAAAACTCACTCCAGCCCATCTGCACCTGGTTCATAGTCTAAAGCGCGCGAGGACAAAGGCGCGCCGACAACCGAGCGCGGACAACTGAGCGCAGGACTTCATCGCGCCGAAGAAAAAACGTATTTTAAAGGGCTCCGACAGGGGATGTTGGTGGGGAACCCCCCACACACTTTACTTAATAGAGATTGCGCTGGCGTTGTGGGGGGTTTGGGGGGTACGGGAAACTTAACTTTTTCCCTGTTTTTTAGGGAAGAAGTTAAGTTTTCAGTATAATGTGGGGGGGTTACACCCCCCACCCCCCCAACATGGCAGCGTGAGGCAGCGTGATCCCTATTAAGTAGAGTGGGGGGGTTCCCCCCCACACTCCCCGTCAGAGCCCTTTAAAATACGGGTTTTCTTCGGCACGATTAAGCCCTGCACTCAGTTATCCGCGCTCGGTTGTCGGCGCGCCTTTGTCCTCGCGCGCTTGTGACCCATCACCTCTACACCCTCCCAGCCATTGAAGTCCTCTCCAGCCCATCCTCCCCCAAACGGCCATATACAGACACAGACCGTGCAAGTCTGCCCAGTACTGGCCTTAGACGTAGCAGAAACTATTGAAATTGGATGGGACATACCTTACAAGCATGATCTTGTAAGGGGGGGGGCAGTCTGCCCTGAGCACCATCTTGGTTGGGGTGCCGGCACCCATCCGCCTCGCCAATCCCTGCTCCTTCCCTACCCCCCACTACCACGCACGCGCACCCCTTCCCCCCATGCCCCTTTAACGTTCGCAGCGCCAGCAGCAAATCCCCACCTGCTGCTCACGCCAGCGTTGGCTCTTCCTCTGATGTCACTTCTTGGACCACGCCTAGGAAGTGATGTCAGGAAGAGCCGATGTTTGGCGCAAGCAGCAGGTTGGGGGTTGTTGCTCGCGCCGCGAACGTTACAGAAGCATGAGGGAAGGGGGCAGGGAAGAAGCGGATGGGATGGTGGGGGGAGCACCAACGCCCTGGGTGCCTCTCACCCTCACTATGCCACTGTGTCCATGTTCTGTACATAGAAGCCAGCTCTGAGGGTGCCAGTGGGTGCTGAGCACGCCCCCCCCCCCCCAGTATTGAGCAAGCTCCTTTGTTATGTCTAGAGAGGGATAATTTGGAATGGGTATCACACCGCTAACTATTCTGAGATGTTCTCTGTCCATATAACCACAGTCTATAGTGGAGGAAGGAGTGGCCTTGTGGTTAGCGCTGCAGCCTCAGCATCCTGAGGTTGTGGGTTCATATTCCACGCTGCTCCTTGCGGCCCTGGGCAAGTCACTTAATCCCCTCATTGCCCCAGTTACACTAGATAGAGTTTGAGCCCACTGGAACAAATAGGGAAATATGATAAAAGTACCTGAATGTAAACCACATAGGATATAAGTGGTATATAATATAAATAAATAAAATACTTAAGTACCTGATAGGTAACCTTGATAGGCAGTATATAAATACCTAAATAAATAATGGTTAGCATGGCACCATAGATATCAAAGGATGGAAACAGAGACTGTGGTTGAATTCAAGAGGGCCTGGGATAGGCACGTGGGATCTCTCGAAGAAAGAGATAATGGATGGGTAGACTAGATGGGCCATTTGGCCTTTATCTGCCTTCATATTTCTATGAGGAACAGGTGAAAATGTGGCTGGACCTTAAGAGTAAAAGAAACTTCACAAGCCAGTAAGGACATGTGGATCGTGTTCCCTATTTCTATTGTCTATACTGTTCCAGACAAGATGCCTTTTGCTATGCATGATACATATGTGGAGACTTTGAGACCACCTGTGAGGAGAAACTGTACTAATACACAGTTCCTGTTTCTTCTTTCAATCCAGTAAGACCAGATTCCGCTGGATTCAGGAGAGCAGTTCTCAAAAGAATGCTCCCCCTTTTGGCCTGGATGGGGTGTACATCTCTGAGCCATGTCCCAACTACTGCAATGGCCACGGGGACTGCATATCTGGAGTGTGCTTCTGTGACTTGGGATTTACAGGTGAGGATGCCTAACCTTCTTGATTACTTTACGTTCCTAGTTAAAAAGAGTAAAGTTCAGGTGCAACGTCTCGTATCCTCCCTCAAGGATTTTGAAGCCTTTGTACGATTTTAGAATTATTGTCTTCACAATTGAATTAGGGCTCAGTGGGCTATAACAAGAAATAAAGCACTTGTTGCAGGTTTCTGTGTCTCGCTGCGTCTTGTCAGGTAGAAACCGACGTTTCAGCCACCATGCTGTGGCTTTCTTCAGGGCGTGCTGTGAGGTCTGCAGGTTGTCTTTATAGATAGTGGATCCACCGATCTGATTGGGAACAGGGCAGTCCATTGGTCACCAAGTTGAATTTTGGTGGGAAAGTCAGTTGGTCACCAATTTGAATTTTCATAGGAAAAAGTCAGTTGGTCACCAATTTGAATTATGCTGGGAAAATCAGTTGGTTTCTTTTTTTGCCCCATAGAAAGGAAAAATCTCTGGAGAGTTTAGGATTCTTTTTGGGGGGAGTTGGTTTGTTTGTCTTGCCCCTTCTTCTTGGAATGTCCTACAAGCTACGATAAGGAAAGAAGAGAGTTTTAAACATGTTTAAATTGCTTTTTAAAAAAGTTATATTTTTAAGGATGCGTTTAATTTACAGGATGCAGATCTGGTGAGGATTTATTCAACTTGTAATGATCGGGCGGGGATTAACCCTTTTGGGTTGGTATGATATATCTTTTTTGGGTAAAAGTTAGGTCTGTGCTATCATCATTTTTGAGTTCTTATTTCTATTTCTTTTATGATTGTAGATTGTTAACCACTGGATACAGAAAGTGGTAGGCGGTGTAAAAATGTTTTAATAAACAGACACATAATACATTAGTATTGATTGAGACCTTTGTGGCAAGCAACCTACCAGGGATTTTATTTCTGTGCAAAAATGGAAGTCATGAAGATTTAGCAAAGCATTCATTGTGCTATCTCACCTTGAGAAACTGCTGTATGCAGAGAGCTGAGACAATTTTTTTATTTTTTAAAGGCTGGAAAAAATATTATAATCTAAAACGTCTGTATTGGAAACTTCTTTAGACCGGCTTCACAAAACTTTTATAGCTTTTTGGTCCCTTGGCCTTAGGATGACATGTGATCAGGACCAAACATATGTTATGACAGGCCTTCTGTGGAAAATCCTGCTCATTTGTGGTTTGAGATTATTATTTTTTCCAAACTGTGATTGACACGCAACTAATTATGCATGCTGCCTTCCGGAATCATCTGCAGCAAGGGAGCAACAGCTGAGCGTGTTTTGCTGTTCCAATTACACCATGCTGCTATCATTGTATATCTATTTTTAGAACTCATGTCATAACAATAGGAACAGTGGTATGGTTAATAATTGGAATGCATTAGGTTCATGTTTCACAACACTAGTTACCAAGATTTTGCTCGTTTTGGCGAGTGAGTTCAGAAGCAGGATATAGTCGCCTTCTATCAACTGAACAGATTGTCTACAAATATGTGGTGTGAAATTGATACGAGTGTTGCACCTGAACCTCTCTTCTCAGTACTGTCTTTCCAGTGCATCTCTTATAACAGGTTTTTTTTTTTTAATTTTATTCCAAAGCTGAACATGGGACTTGCGTTTCGAATGTACCAAATCCCAGCGAGATGTTTGACAGATTCGAAGGGAAGCTGAGCCCTCTTTGGCACAAGATTACAGGAAGCCAAGTGGGGACAGGCTGTGGAATCCTAAATGATGGAAAGTCTCTTTACTTCAATGGACCAGGAATCAGAGAAGCAAGAACAAGCCCTCTGGACACAACCAATATCAGGTCAATACTGACCACTGCTCCACAGGTTTAGTTTCAGTGTAAACACTGTTCATGAGCGCATGCTGGAAATGTCCACAAAATACCTGTTCCAATGGCAGAGAGACATGCTTGTGCTATGATGATGGGGAGATAGGTGGAATGGGCTTTTACCCCTTCCCATTATTTGTTTTAATTTTTTATTGAATTTGTATAAACAGATGTGAACCAAATTAACATCACATACTGTAATATTTACTACAAAAGCAAAGATATTACATTACATTAGTGAGTTTTATTCCGCCATTACCTTGCAGTTCAAGGCGGATTACATAAGACAGGGGTGTCAAAGTCCCTCCTCGAGGGCCGCAATCCAGTTGGGATTTCAGGATTTCCCTAATGAATATGCATGAGATCTATTTGCATGCACTGCCTTCATTGTATGCTAATAGATCTCATGCATATTCATTGGGGAAATCCTGAAAACCCAACTGGATGGCGGCCTTCGAGGAGGGACTTTGACACCCCTGACATAAGAGGTTATCTGGACATTTCCAGAAAAGTTACAGAGTTGAGTGGGTTACTTCGGGGGATTGATATGCTTCCTGTGGTGTTAGTTTGTCTTGATGGATTTCTGAAAGTTTTGTAGTCTGGTGTTGTGATCAGTAGATTAGATAGATGGTCAAATTTCGCTGCCTGCGTGGCCAGTAGGTACCTGTAAATTAAACTGAAGTCTGACAATAGTCATCTAAAAGTCTCCAAACCTTGTTAAAATTTGTTAAATTGCACATTTCAACAGAACCTATCTCTTTATATTTCCTTACTAAGCAAACAGCTTTCCACCAAACACATTCAGACAAAACTGGGTTATTTCTCCAGTTTGCTAATATTTGTTGTATCGCTATTCCTAACAAAATATCTAATAACATAACATTGTGCTTATTGACCGCGTAACCAGAAGTTCAACGCGGTTTACAAAAAGTTATAAAAGTAAACATGTTACATGAAATAAGATCAAATATTTAGAAAAAAAAATAGGTCTTCAATTGTTTTCTAAAATGGCCATAGGAATGGGTAGTAAGCATCAATATTCGGAATTCGTTGTCATGAAGAGATGCCAAAGTATAATTTAAAAATTTCTTATTTCTGCAACCCTGGACAGATGAAAAATTAAACAAAGGATGAGTTCTTCTACTATATCTGTATGATGCTAAAGAAAAGAAGGAGCTGAACCATAAACAGCCTTGTAACAGAAACAGCCTAGTTTAGACAATACGCAGGCCTCCATTGGCAGCCAATGCAATTCGCAATAAAAGGGTGTAATATGATCAAATTTCTTCAGGCCATAAATCATTCTGACCGCTGTATTCTGTATTATTGTAAGTCTTGCTAATTCTTTCTTGGTGACTGTCAGATAGATAATCTAATATAATAAAACGCTAGGCCGCGCATGCGCACTTCCTATGTGTGCGCCGGTTTTCCGTGAGCTGTAGCGACACATAGGAAGTGCGCAGCACGGCTTACGGTCTGTCCTGCTCCCTGTTGAAAGACATGCGCACCTTTCATCTTACCTTCTGTACCCCGGTTGTGTCCGAAGTTCGCCACTAGCCAGGCGATCGCAGCCCCAGCGCGCAGTGCTTCTGCGACCCCGACAGCGACCGGCCGCTCATTGGCAGCCCCGAAATTTCCCAGAGTCACATTTTCAGCCCTCCTGCCTCTGCCCAGAATAGCCCAGATGTGCAGCCAGCGGGAGCGGTGCTGCGATTGGTCCCTGCCGCCTCTGACTTCCAAACCCCTCCTCCGGGCGGGTGGAGTGAAGAAGGATGCGGAGCATGAGCGGTCTCTCTCTCCATCGGCGCACAAGCTGCCGTTGAATGCAGCATGGGAACCCGGGCTCTCGAAGCCCTTTCGAATCGGGCCCACAAGCTGGAAGAGATTTCCTGTGTCAGACCGGCTCTAAAATTAGTTCAACCTGTCTTGCCTTCAACAGCTGTCTCCCCTCTCCTGCATAATGTCTGCCCCCTTAACCGCCCCCGGCGCTCTCGGTTCTCCCCCTCTTCCAGGGCGTTTCGCCTCCCCCCTCTGTCACTGTCATTGTTTCCGCACTTTCAGGGCCATTCACTGAACGGACACATCAGAGGGGGCGGAGCAGGCAGGGTACTGGAAGACTGTCAGCGTTTGAGGGGCCCGCCTTTATTTTTTCTTTTTCAGGTGAGCAGCAGCAGACTTGGGAGATGTTGAAAAACGGGTTGACTTAGGGTTTCCACATTTGTGAAGGCAAAAAAAAGGGACACGACCCTGCCCCCAGCCTCCCACACACTGAGCCATATGCAGGGAGAAGGACTACTACTAGACCGGGGGAGCAGAGAAGAGGAGCTGCTGGACAGGGGGGAGAGACAGAAAGAAAGACAGACAGTGGGCAGGAAGAGAGACAGAAAGAAAGACAGACAGACAGACGGGGCCAGTGAGAGAGACAGAAAGAAAGAAAGAAAGAAAGGGGGCACAGAGAAAGAAAGAAAGACAGACATATAGAAAGAAATGCCTAAGTCTACACATCTATTCTAGCACCCGTTAATGTAACGGGCTAAAAAACTAGTATTACAATAATCGAGAAGATTCAGTAGTAACGATTGAACCAGTAATCTAAAAGCAGTAAATTCAAAATAAGATCTAATTGTTCACTTCTGATTTTTGTAAAATATGTGATAAAGCTAAAGATTGTAATACAATAAGGGGCTCATAATAAAAAAAAAAAAAACGTCTAAAAAGTGGCCTAAATGGGTACTTGGACAATCAAAAAGCCTGATCGTCCAAGTACCCATAATCAAAGCTGGGTTTAGATGTATCTAAAACCAGCTTAGGCCTTTCCCCTGCCTCTAAATGCATAGAGCGAAAAGAGGCATTTTTAGAGGAGGGGAGGGAGGTGGGCCGACCTAGACCTAGGCGTGTAGCAGGTATAATCAAAACTTTAGGCAGGTTGCCTAGTCGGCACTTACACGTTTTGACTTAGACCAAGTCAAAACAGGTATAAGTGCCGAAAAGGGGCCGCTGAGCTAATCGCGGCTGCAACCTGCCTACCCCCTACAGCAATGATCGCGGCAGGAGAGATGGCTCATCTCCCCTGCCGTGATAGTGATACCACCTTCGCCTAAGAGCTCTTGTTTTGGGCGTTTGGGAGTTAGGCTTTTTTTAGGTTGATTATATGTTGTTAGTGTAGACATAGTGGGTGGTCTGGGCGTTTAAACAGCTGAACGTAGAGGCAGGCCATTATCAAAAAAAACCTCCTTTTGGACGTTTTTTTTGATAATGGACATTTTCCCTGCTTTTACTTTCAACGTTTAAGGCCTTAGGCCAAAAGGGGACTTAGACGTTTTTTTTTTATTATTCCCCTCCACGTTTATAAGTCAATGAAATTTGAAAATAAAATATGACTTCAATTTTACCCCACATGGAGCACCAAAACTGTTTCACATTTGGGAACGTGTACAACATATGTTGCAGAGTCCCCATCTCCGAATGACAAGACCAGCATGCCGGAGATCCACCCCTCGGCAACCTGGACACTTTGTACGGTGTCCAGAGAACTCTAGAAAGATCTATTTATAGGGCTGAAAAATTCCCGGGAGCCAAATCACCTCCGCACTTAAAATTCAGAAAAGCAATACAATTTTAAAAATGAAATGAAGCAAAAAAAAAAAAAAAGTAAATGAAATAATAAAAAAGCCAAATTACTGACAAAATAGCTGCAAGAAGAGAATCTGATACAGACTTTGTTGGCAACCACTATGCATGTACTCCAATTGTGCTCTTTCCCAGAATTATCCAGACAAGATAATACCAGATATTTGACCTTTTATTCTATAACGACACTTATTCCATGCAGAAGCTATAGTACAAGCAGCACATACAGGTGTATAATGTGGCTTACATGCATAAGTGCCAGTCTCTATTCTATAACTTGTATGCACAAATTACTTAACAAGTAAATGCAGGAGCATTCAAATAGGCGGAGCATGGGAGGGACATGGGTGGATCTCCCAGTTACGTGCATAACTTACAGAATATTGTTAAGATATGCGCATCACTTGGAAAATTTAGGGGTCCTTTTATTAAGGTGCACTAACCAATTTAGCACGCTCTAAAGATTAGTGCATGCTAAATGTTAAGATATCCATTATATTCCTATGGGTATCTTAGCATTTAGTGCGCGCTAAATCAGTTATAAAAGGTCCTTAATAAAAGGACCCCTTAGGCACCAATAGATAAGCCTGCCATAGACATGACATAACTGTTGGCGCCTACATGTGGGGGCATCTCGGTGGCCTCCTAGTCCTAATTTGCAAATGGATACATTGATACCTGTTTACTGAACAAAATGCCTTGATGCTACGGAAAAGGAAGGAAGTAGAGAATGACACGGTGATAAAATTCATCACCGTTCCCGTCCCCGCGGATAACCGCGGGAAATAATCCCATGTCATTTTCTAGTGTCTATTTCAACCTCAGTCCTTCTACACCAGCATTCTTCAAAGCAAAGCTTGAGGGTCAGTGGTTGTGGCCATTCATACTCTGATTCTTCCCTCTCTCCTTACAGAATGACATGAAGATGGTTTCCCGCGGTTATCCGCGGGGACGGGAACGGTGATGAATTTTGTCACCGTGTCATTCTCTAGAAGGAATCAAATATTAATAGCATACAAACTTTCAGGTGGCTATTTCATAAATATCAGTTTAGTAGAAATAGGAACTTCTTCCTAATTTCAGCTAGCGACCTGTTCAGATGATTATTATTAGGCCCTCAGCGTCACCACTCAGAACTCAAACGTATCACTGTTCTGAGCTTTACATGGCAAATTGTCACTGGGTCTAATTTTTCTAGTTTTTCATTTTTACAAAAGCTTTAAATATTTCAATACTAATAGCTTTCTATAGTTTATAATTTAATTAAGTTTCATTTCACTTAGCTTATATGTGGTTGTCTCTATTTAGAGATGTCTTTTATCAAGCAGGGTGACATAGGAGGTCGATAGTACTAGAGGGGTGGTGCCTTGATAAAGCGGTTCCCGCGAAACATGTCGGCTATGTCACCCTGCTTGATAAAAGACATCTCTAAATAGAGACAACCACATATAAGCTAAGTGAAATGAAACTTAATTAAATTATAAACTATAGAAAGCTATTAGTATTGAAATATTTAAAGCTTTTGTAAAAATGAAAAACTAGAAAAATTAGACCCAGTGACGATTTGCCACATAACAGTGATACGTTTGAGTTCTGAGTTGTGACGCTGAGGGCCTAATAATAATCATCTGAACAGGTCGCTAGCTGAAATTAGGAAGAAGTTCCTATTTCTACTAAACTGATTCTCTAGAAGGAAGCATGTATACAGTTGCACGTGAATTGATATATATTTAACAGGCTAGAAGTGTTCTCCCCAACTTAGCAAAAACAAAAAATTCAAGCATATATGTTTTAGGACATAACTTGTTTAGTGCTGACACCAAGACGTACACATACCTGATTCATCCCAGAGGGGCCTCTTTAGTCTAAAGTTGAAACTCGGAGGCTCCAGGCTACTTGTAGAGTTTTTATGAGGTGGCACTGTGGAGAAAACCAAGCAAAACTGTGCGTAGTAGTTAATTATACCAGCTGTTGACACTTAATCAGTCTACAGTCTAAATCTGTTATTGTTCTACTGAAGTGGGACCTATCTGTGTCCCTTTACACATGGAGAGAGGAAAGAGAGTGCATTGTGTGCAATCTGAGCTCAAAAGTTTAATCCTTTTAAGTATGCTAGAAGGGTCTTAATGATTAAATACAGATAAGGAGAGTTTCCTAGTTAAATACTGTTGTATTCCAACTTCAATTAATTTCCATTTAGATCTCAAACCCAAACATATAAGAAGTATTTGACAACTGGCTTCTATTTTTTTTCTGATTGACAACTGAGATTATTTATTTGCCTGTAGAAAAGTATGGAGGTATTTCCAAACTTAGACATTGGAAACAGGATACTTGGCTTCATGGACCTAGGGTCTGTCCCAGTACAGCAATTCTTATGCACTGTCCTTTCTTTTAGGAACAATTCTATTATTTTACCTACCACCAAGGTCAGAATAACCAGCCCATAGGCACATCGCTGACTCCCAACCAATACGCATTGATATTTAATGTATTAGTAATAATGTATCACCAGACAATAAGAATCAGCAGTATAACAGCATTGTCTGTTGCTACAGTATACAGTACGTTTGTGTGGCGCAGTGGTTAAAGCTCCAGCCTCAGCACCCTGAGGTTGCGGGTTCATACCCACGCTGCTCCTTGTGACCCTGGGAAAGTCACTTAATCCCCCCATTGCCCCTGGTACATTAGATAGATTGTGAGCCCACCGGGAGAAAATTGCTTGAGTACTTGAATAAACTCGTGTAAACCCTTCTGAGCTCTCCTGGGAGAACAGTATAGAAAATTGAATAAATATATTTTCTTTCTTTTTTTTTTTTTTTTTTCCAATATTGTAATCTATTTTTATGGATCTCTGGGGTTTATTTTTAGGCTGGTGCAATTCTACGTACAAATTGGAAGCAAAAATATTGGACTGTCCTGCAGCAAGCCAAGATCCAGAAATGAAGGTAATTCTTGTTTTCAGTATTTGTTTATCTTTTCTTTTTCACTTACACCAGGGGTGTCAAAGTCCCTCCTCGAGGGCCGCAATCCAGTCGGGTTTTCAGGATTTCCCCAATGAATATGCAGGAGATCTATTTGCATGCACTGCTTTCATTGTATGCTAATAGATCTCATGCATATTCATTGGGGAAATCCTGAAAACCCGACTGGATTGCGGCCCTCGAGGACCGACTTTGACACCTGTGCCTTACACTAACCCCCTCTTTTACAGAGGCACACTAAGGGGTTCATAATCGAAAGAGAAAAACGTCCAAAAACCGGCCTAAGTCGGCACATGGTCGAACATTTCTCAAAAACGTCCAAGCGCCGATAATCAAACCGGGTTTTGGATGTATTTCTAAATGACTTAGGCCCTCATAGTGCCGCTCAATGTCCAAAGCTAAACGGGGCGTTTCGGGAGGTGTGTCGAGGGCAGGAATTGGACGGGACGTGGGCCGGCTTAGACTTAGTCGTACAGCATGTATAACCGAAAGTTAAAAACAGAGCCTAGAGGAAACTTTTTTTTTTTTTTTTTTTCTTTCTCTCTTTCTTTCCTTCATTACATTTCTCACCTACCCTTATGTATAAACCTTAATTGTTAAAAAAAAATATATATTTTTTTTTTAAATTGTAATTCCATTTTTTTTTACCCACTTGTTTCAGTTTGTATTAATAATACATAATGATTAGTTTGTATAATTTTGTCTTATTTGTATTTGTATTTGTCACCCTAGTTTTTTTATTGTACATTTCAATTATGTAATACGCATTGAAATATTTGATATTGCGTAAAATCAAAATTTAATAAACTTGAAACTTGAAACTTCAACGTTTTGACTTAGACCATCTAAAACATGGTCTAAGTCACTAAAATCCACCTAAACTCACCACATATGCACTGAAAACACATAAAACAGACCCCCACACACTACCCCAGTGATCACCAACCCCCTCCCACCCCCATAAAAATTTTAATCATAACTTTAAATTTCAGCCTCCAGACCATCATCACCTGGCTGCCTAGCATAGGAAAGCCTAGTCGTCCAGCCCAGAGGCAGCTTAAGTCATCTTGGGGGTGGGTTTGGAACACATAGAGAGATGGACCCATGCCCATAAGCCCCTATAATCACTATTGATATTGAAACATGTGCACTCCCCTATACACTCCCAAAACCCTTTTGGACTGGCATATAAGTGGCTGCTGCATCCATAAGGGCTATAGGGATGGTAGATAAGTGGGTCTAGGGGATTCTGGAGGTGGTTTGGGGAGCTCACCGTCACCTATAAGGGAGCTGTAGTGAGGGGAAGCCATGGCACCCTGTGAAGTTCACAGCAGTGCCCTGTAAGGTACCCCACTATTTAGGTGCCCTGTCTGGGTGTTCTGTCACTCACTTTGCAGGCCCCTCCCAAGTCCAACAGGGCTTGTTCTAGACGTTTTTGACTTGGACGGGCATTTGGACGAAAATGGACTAAAAAGATAGACGTTTTAGATCACATCTACAGGACGTATAATTTGGATGATTTTCGAAAGTCAAAAGACGTTGGACGTCTCTTTCGAAAATGGTACTTAGGCTCTTTTTGACTTTGGACGACTTGCGAAATGGACGTAAACGGACTTAGACGTCCCTTTCGATTATGCCCCTCCACGCGTTTTAGTGCGCGCTAAATCGGCTACCGCACCTTAGTAAAAAGACCCGTAAATGGTTTAATTCTTAACCACTGAAGCTGGATGTTTAGCACATGCATGTACACATGGACACACAAAATACATTTATTTTTGTGGGATAGATTAGGCACTACCAGCCACGATTCTGCAAGGAACCTAGGTGCTGGGAATATAGGCCTGTAAAACCCTGGCCTAGGGTCCTTGCTAGCTGCAGTTCTGCCTGTTTGTGATTGACACTCAGCTATCTTTGGGTGAACCTACTTCTTACATGCGTATACAACTTTCTGAGCATAGGACATGCTTTACAAGCGGAAAATTTTTATAATTTTATCCTGTATTTGTTTAATGTCAATAGATAAGGGAAAACATGAATTCAGACAGTTGACATGTCTTTCATGTTTAAGTCGCACTCATGTGCTTCTGCCTGCTTTTCTCTTCCAAATTAGTTTCAGAGGAGCAGCCATGTTACTCTCCAGTAGCAAAAATGACTCGCAGGCTGATGGCACCTTATGGAGTAATAGATTTATTGAGGCATGAGCTTGCATCTGACAATGTGGACTCCAGCCCTTCAAAGCTTATGCTTCAGTAAACCTGTTAGTCTACAAGATACCTCCAGGCTCTGTGCATTTTAAGGGTTCATAGACAACGGCGCAAAAGACAAAGGCGCGCATGGACAATTGAGCGCAGTGCGGAGGCGCGCGCCGCTCAAAATGACTGTTTTTAGGGGCTCCGACGGGGGGTTTTGTTGGGGAACCCCCCCAATTTACTTAATAGACATCGCGCCGGCGTTATGGGGGGTTTGGGGCATTGTAACCCTCCACATTTTACTGTAAACTTAACTTTTTCCCTAAAAACAGGGAAAAAGAGAAGTTTTCAGTAAAATGTGGGGGGTTACAACCCCCCACACCCCCCACAACGCCCCCACAACGTAGCACGATGTCTATTAAGTAAAGTGGGGGGGTTCCCCCCCACACACCCCCGTCGGAGCCCTAAAAACAGTAATTTTGAGCGGCGCACGCCTCCACGCTGCGCTCAATTGTCTGGGCGCGCCTTTGCCCCGGCGCGCTTTTGACCTGACACCCATTTTAAGTTCTTTATATTAATTGCTGACATATCTAAGTGACCCTTTACCCTAAAAGTGTCTTCCCTATCTGCTCTATTCCTATTTCTCTCTATATTTCATTTGACCTTGAGCTGTCCTTTGTATTGAATCTGCCCAGAGATGGTTTTAAATGTGCTTTTGTCCAGCGTAAACGTTTCTTGCTTAATTGGAGGGGTTCTATTAGGCCTCCTCGACATCTCAAGGTCGTAACTTAATCTTGAATACTATCTCTTAAGAGGTCTTGCAGGCAACGAGCTGTTCTTTGGGATCAGATACTGCTTTCCTTTCTAATTTTAGTTGGTGAAGAGTTTTCGATTGCTCCGCAGGGGCCACAAGAGTATGGGCCCCTGGAAGGGTTTTGACCTTTTGGTCGCCTTCTGTAATGCTTTTTCTTTCTCGTCCCCTAGTTTTGTTCTCTCGCTCGCTCTCTCTCATTAAAAGGGAATTGGTTAGTTAGGGAAGGGTTTGGATGGAGAGTAATGTGGCACCGGGACGATAGATGAAGGAATGCCCAGATATGTGATTGCAGATGTATGCCTCTTTGACGTTTGGAAGGGTCCACTGTGCAGAAGAAGCAGTTGTTTGAGTGGTCTGTGGGTTCCCACGAAATTCTCAGGATAGCAAATTCATGGTTCTCTTTGGCCCTCGAGGAGGGACTTTGACACCCCTGCTGTAGAAGAACAAAATTAAATTGTGGCAATGAAAACAATAAATTTATTTCACTTATGACTAAGTTTCAAGTTTATTGATTTTTAATATACCGACCATCAACGGGTATCTAACCGGTTTACAATAAAAGATAAAATAGAAGTAAAATTATGCTTATAGATAGTAAAATTAATAAAAGAGCAAAGGGGAAGTGGACATTAAGGACTTTTGACGATGACAAACATGTGCACAAACTAATGTGCACAAGATTCCAGTGCAGGCGATCGAGGCAGACAGCGTGCCAGACTTTAAAAATAAATGGGATACCCATGTGGGATCCCTACGAGGGTCAAGATAAGGAAATTGGGTCATTAGGGCATAGACAGGGGGTGGGTAAGCAGAGTGGGCAGACTTGATGGGCTGTAGCCCTTTTCTGCCGTCATCTTCTATGTTTCTATGATGGGTCATTTGGCCTTTATCTGCCATCATGTTTCTATGTTTCTATAATCAGAAAGTTCTATGACATCACAATGCAGGTGTAAAGAGCCTTAGCCTATAGGAAGAGGAGATGCAAATGTTAAGAGCCTTAGCCAATAGGGAGAGGAGGAGAGAGTGTTGATCATTGGAACAAGCTTCCAGTGCAGGTGATCGAGGCAGACAGCGTGCCAGACTTTAAGAATAAATGGGATACCCATGTGGGATCCCTACGAGGGTCAAGATAAGGAAATTGGGTCATTAGGGCATAGACAGGGGGTGGGTAAGCAGAGTGGGCAGACTTGATGGGCTGTAGCCCTTTTCTGCCGTCATCTTCTATGTTTCTATGATTCTCACAACATATTTTATATACGATATATTTTCAAATAACATTGAAAATTTAAATATTTTTTAAAATTAAACATTCTAAGAAATTTACCTTGATCTGGGAGCAATTTTGGCTGACCCTCACTCCAAGGGCCCGGAGTAGACTCTTGAATCTATAATTTCCTTCCAGTTGGCTGCCTACCTCTCAGGGTTCCTCATGCTTGGGTTTATATTTGGGGTGGGGGGCGGGGGGGGGGGTGGGAGGGAGGAATTGTATTAGTGCACACATGTAAGTATTCTGTTATGTTATGCTGTGGATGTTTTCTTTGCACGTTGAAATTGCATAAACATATTTAACCACAAACATTCTAAGAAATTTTATAGCAGAAAATTCCACCATCCTAGTGAGAAAGTCTTACCTTTCAGAGTTTTTTTGATAGTGCTCGCACGTTAAGTGAGGTGCTCAAGGTTTGTCTTTATCCCCAACAGGCACGCTGAAATATGCCCTGTTATTATGTATGTTATGTTGTCACCCGCTTAGCATTGATGGATAAGCAGATTATAAATATTTTAAATAAATAGTAGCCAATACTGAATATATGTGGAAAGCGGCGAGTGCTTCCATTATCTGGATAGTGATAATATTCAGCCCACTCTCTGGATCATTTAAAAGGAATGTCTAGGATCTATCCACGTTCTGCCCCGGCACTGTCTGGATAATGCTGGGGCACCAGTATACCTTATTTGATGCAACTTTGGGCAAAAGCGAACAAGAAAGGGACCTGGGGGTAATGATAGACAGGACCCTGAAGCCGTCGGCTCAATGCGCAGCGGCGGCAAAAAAAGCAAACAGGATGTTGGGCATGATAAAGAAGGGTATCATGAGTAGATCTGAGGATGTAATAATGCCGTTGGTGAGACCACACTTGGAATACTGTGTCCAACATTGGTCTCCCTATCTAAAGAAGGATATAATACTACTGGAGAGGGTGCAGAAGCGAGCGACAAAGCTAATAAAAGGTATGGAAAATTTGAGCTACAAAGATCGCCTCAGAAAACTGGGACTTTTCACCCTCGAGAAGAGGAGACTGCGAGGGGATCTGATCGAGACTTTTAAAATACTGAAAGGATTCAACAAAATAGAACAGGAAACACCTTTATTCACGTTGTCGAAGGTGACTCGGACAAGAGGTCATGGACTGAAGCTGTGGGGAGACAGGGCCAGGACAAATGTCAGAAAGTTCTGCTTCACACAGCGAGTGGTGAATGCCTGGAACACTCTCCCGGAAGAGGTTGTGGAGGAAACCACCATTCCAGGATTTAAGGGCAAGTTGGATGCATATCTTCTTGAAAAACACATTGAGTAACTAAGGTATTTGCCAGGGTAGACCTGGCTGGGCCTCCGCGTGTGCGGATTGCCGAACTAGATGGACCCATGGTCTGATCCGGTGCTGGCATTTCTTATGTTCTTATGTTATGTCTGTCATGACTTTCAGGGGCACTATCGGAATAATGCCACTGAGAATGAATGAATATGGCTGGTCCACCAGCATATCTGCAAATAGCAGGTGCCACTTTATATAAAGTGCTGTATCACAGTTGCGATAGGAACAGGGATGTTTGTAGGGCCTGGAAGATCCATATGGAATAACAGCAGAGATCTTATCCCAGCAAAGTAGGCCGCAGTGAAGAGGGCGCAAGAAACAGACTACGCAAGAGCAACTTAACTCCAACATCCAAGACACCACATGCTAAACAAATCTTAACATATCTCTAGGCAGGAAAGGAGAGAGTAACATCTGTTATATGTTATTTATGACCATTCAGAGCTGTGCATGTGAACTTCTCCTGCTGAAAATAGAAATGTGTGTATATATTCACCAAATATCAGCAGAAGCTTTACACTGCCTTTGAATATTTTGTATTTTCTTGAGTGTAATTTTAAAATTTTAATTTAATTTTGACCTTTGTATCTGCTTCACCACAATGAGTTCTATAGAATGATTGCAACATACAGTAAACCAATCTCACACAGCATAGGATTAGAAAACATATAGGCAAAATAATCCTATCATAATAGTCAATATTGCTGCAGATGGAAATAACCCATTAACTCAATCAACATTAGGCACAATTAAATCCTGCGTATAGCAGATGCTGATTATCCTAAGCTTCAGACATGTGAAAATGTCCTAAATAACTTTTGCTAAACTGCGCTAAGCCTCTAACTCACAAATTGGCATGTGCTGTTACCTCACAAGTACATTATTTGTTCCTCCAGTGGTATGATGGCATGTGAATGTACGAATTGGCATGAAAGCTGTTACCTCAAAAGCACAGTATGAATTACACCATTTGACACCGGCCTACATTGGAGTCTTGTGAGCTGTGCTGCTTGTTTGCAGCCTCTTAACTATTTTGAGTTTTTGTGACTTTTAGACAGCCAAGGACCCTATAAGACCCCTGAGGAAGGCATTTTTATTTTGCTGAAACACGGCCCGTGTTGGGTCATTTTTATCTTATACATCATTTGATTTCTATCCTTTGGGTTGCTTGTGACTGTATACACCCTTTGTGGATTGTTTTTAAGATTATTTTTTTTTTTTTAGTTATTTGGACGCTTATTAAACTACAAACTGGTACTTCCGATCTTCTGTTCCACAATTTTGTGTTGTTTTGCTGCCTCATTTCCTTTGTGGAACCTTTTGGTGCTATTTGGATTTGGGGTTTTTTTTGTGTTTTTGTTTACACCATTTTATGACAGCACATGCTAATTCATACATTAAACTGCATGCTACTTTAGGGAAGGGAATTGGGCTACCCTCTCCAAACCAATATCCTCATGGAGTCCTTTACGGGGAGTTGAAAGCCCTTAATAGTGGACAAAAGGAGGGAAGAATGAAGAAGGCCATGAAAAGACAGTGGCCTCAGATTTCTTCCTAGTTCCACCCAAACCGTACCTCCATGTAATATGCATGTATTAGAGATGTTTACACGTAAATCTCTGCTGTCTAAACTAGGTTTCCAGCATTTATTCAATATGCATATGCTAGGGACGCTTTGTGTGCAATCGATACACTTAAGATTAATATTAGTATCCACATTTTCATTTCTCACCTTCAACCTTGGAACCCCTGAGGAAGACGGTTAGTTGAAACACAGCCCGTGTCGGGTCCACAGTTTTCAAATTCAATGTGGATACAGTTTATTGCATATTCATCTGCAATTTGATATGCTACAAATAAATCACCGCATCTAGAATAGTGGTTCCCAACCTTGTCCTGGGGGACCCCCCCCCCAGCCAGTCGGGTTTTCAAGACATCCCTAATGAATATGCATGAGAGAGATTTGCATACCTGTCGCTTCCATTATATGCAAATCTCTCTCATGCATATTCATTAGGGATATCCTGAAAACCCGACTGGCTAGGGGTCCCCCAGGACAGGGTTGGGAGCCACTGATCTAGAACATCAATTCTGCAGCTTTCCTTTCTTTTGTTGGTATTTACACATGTAAATCACAAATAGGGCTTATAAATAAGGGCATAGTATAGCTCTGCTTCTTCTGTTCCTAAACCTTTGCCATGTGTCTTGCATGTTTTCCAAGGAAATACAGTACAGGAAGTGGAAGTGCTTTCTCGTTTTTTTGCTTCTTGCAGGGCTTGTTGTCCAGTACACCAATGACAATGGGATCAGTTGGGTCTTGCTGCGGGAGCTAGACTTCCTCTCTTTCCTAGAACCACAGATCATTTCAATAGAACTGCCCCGTGAGGCTAAAACGCCGGCCACTGCCTTCCGTTGGTGGCAGCCACAACACGGTAAGCACTGATCCATAACATCAAAGGTTACTATAGGAAATGCACCCACTGCATAACAATTTAACTCATTTCTGCTGTTACTTTAAACTTAATTAGGTACCTCATAATAGGCAGTAGAAGAAGCCCATACGCATACATTAATGGATAAATAAAACCCTTCGATCTGTTTAATTAAGTCTTAAATTGTTCCCTGCAGACACTACTTCAAATGAATGATGAATTTGTAGCAACCAACCATCAGATATCAAACAGTGTTTTGTCTAAATGACTGAAGAACGATATTAATTGACATGGCTTTGCTTAATCTCAGTGCTACAGTTACTTATTTGCAAAAGTCTTTGAATTTAAAATACAATTCAAAGAGCAATCATTAAAATTCAAAGAGCAATAATTAAACGCCTTGGGGAGCTTGCAGGCTTTGTACCCTTGTGCTTACTGCTCGCTCACTCATTTTGAAAGGAAAAACTCTCTGCTGAGCATGCACGTGACAATTAAGATTGGCACTCAGGGGGAAATTCTAGAAACGGCACCTAAATTTAGGCGCCGGTAGGTGAGCATAGAAATAGCCTTACTGGGTCAGACCAATGGTCCACCAAGCCCAGTAGCCCATTCTCACGGCCAATCCAGGTCCCTAATACCTGGCCAAAATCTAAGGAGTAGCAACATTCCATTATCTCAGAGTAAGCAAGATTCTGGAACCCCCCAAAGAGTAGCAACATTCCATGCAGAATCCCCAAAGAGCAGCAAGATTCTAGAATCCCAAAGAGTAGCAACATTCTGTTATCTCAGAATAAGCAAGATTCCGGAACCCCAAAGAGTAGCACCAATCCAGGGCAAGCAGTGGCTTCCCTCCATGTCCTTCTCAATAACAGACTATGGACTTTTACTCCAGGAAATTGTCCAAACCTTTCTTTAAACCAGCTACGCTATCCACTCTTACCACAACAGGCTACTGGGCTTGATGGACCATTGGTCTGACCCAGTAAGGCTATTCTTATGTTCTTAACCTGTGCTCTACCGGCACCTATATTAAGTAACAAACGACATTTAACTTCAAAAAATGACACTGTTAAAGCACCTACCGGTGCCTAAATTGTATACGGTAGAATCACACCTATATATTGTAGGTGCTTTAACTCATCAAACACCACTATGGGTGTGGCTAACACAAGACGGGGCCTAAAGCACATAAGTAGGCCCCATTCACGACAAAGATTGGTGCTGGAAATGTAGGCCCGGAAAACCCTGGCCTACATTTCCGGTGCCTATCTTTTGAGAAGGCGTGATTCTCTATGGGGTGCCATTGCGTGACTGACACGCAATCAGTGGCCGCGTTTTAGGCGGCCGCTGATATCGGCACCCCGTAGAGAATCTGGGCCACCTGTATTTTGTAATTCCTGCCTCTATCTTCCAGTGTCGCTGCCTACTTTCAAGTCATCCAGTACATACACATTTAGCCATGTTCCTGGGGAGAAAGGTACCATGTCAAATGTTATTTTCACAAGGATTAACATAAGTTTAGCTACGTAAAATCTTACATTTCTAATTATTGCTGTGAAATGGCTTTCAAAGAAGTTTATTTTGTAATAACAGGCCGTTGTTGCTATTGTGGTATTAGGCACTAACATTTCAAAATGATTGGGGGTGCTAAACACAATACAAGTTACCCCTTCCTGGACACAAGGAAGGAACTTGCTCAATAATGGGTTGCTCAGCACCCACTGGCTCTTATGGTTGTTTATATGATTCAGGCCAAGATTCAAAAGCAATTATGAGGCCAGTTTTTGGATGTTGATGTCTCTATAAAATTTATTCATTTAGTAAAAGAAGGGGTTGGAGGGTTTTTAGGGCAGGATTTACATTTATCTATATGGGATAATTTTATAAAAGCTTTTGCATGCTACATACAAGTATACATTTGTAAAATGCTGCTTAGATTTATTTTTAACGTGTATTATGTTATTTTAGCACTTTAACGTGTGCTAAATGCAATAGCACTAAATGAAATAAAACCCAGTGAAGCAAAATGCACCTCCCTAAAGATGAGAGGATGACATTTCCTCCTGGAATGAAAGTGAAAACAGAATGCTAAAACAGTGCTGTTCACTCTGAGCTGAGCGGGAGTCCTCCTGCTGCAGTCCTGCCAGAGAGGGGTGCTGCTTCGCTATCACCTTTTCAACACTGAGGGAAAGGCAAGCTGTGCAGGACTGCAGGAAACCTGCCTGTCTATAGCAATGCGGTTGGAGGACTCCTGCTCAGCTTAGGGAGGGAACAGTGCTCATAGATACCTCTCATCTAACAATGCTCTATACATCTTCCTGCAGCTGTGACATAGAATAATCTCTGTATTAACACATCTCTCATCTAACAATGCTCTATACATCTTCCTGCAGCTGTGACATAGAATAATCTCTGTATTAACGCACCTGTCATCTAACAATGCGCTATACTTCTTCCTGCAGCTGTGACATAGAATAATCTCTGTATTAACACATCTCTCATCTAACAATGCTCTATACATCTTCCTGCAGCTGTGACATAGAATAATCTCTGTATTAACGCACCTGTCATCTAACAATGCGCTATACTTCTTCCTGCAGCTGTGACATAGAATAATCTCTGTATTAACACACCTCTCATCTAACAATGCTCTATACATCTTCCTGCAGCTGTGACATAGAATAATCTCTGTATTAACGCACCTGTCATCTAACAATGCGCTATACTTCTTCCTGCAGCTGTGACATAGAATAATCTCTGTATTAACGCATCTCTCATCTAACAATGCTCTATACATCTTCCTGCAGCTGTGACATAGAATAATCTGTGGATTAACGTACCTGTCATCTAACAATGCTCTATACATCTTCCTGCAGCTGTGACATAGAATAATCTCTGTATTAACGCACCCGTCATCTAACAATGTGCTATACTTCTTCCTGCAACTGTGACATAGAATAATCTCTGTATTTACTCCTGTAAATTGTTTATTCATTTCTGTAGGAAAACATTCTGCACAGTGGGCCTTAGATGATGTCCTCATAGGCATGAACGACAGCTCTCGTACCAGTTTTCAAGACAAGTTTGACGGCTCCTTGGATCTGCAAACCAACTGGTACAGAATCCAAGGTGGTCAAGTAGATATTGACTGTCTTTCCATGGATACAGCCCTGGTCTTCAGTGAAAATATAGGTATGCATTCACTCTACATAATCTGATAAACCAAATGGCATTTGTTTTTTGCCTGCTAATAAAAGGGTTACCAGACGGATTTCCCTGGACATGTCCTCCTTTTGAGGACCATGTCCAGGGGTTTGAACGGGTTTTTCCGAACTCGGCACTTTGTCCAGGTTTTGAAAAGCTTCCAATGTCAGGACAGCAGATGCAATGCGGTGATGTCACACACACACATATGATGTCATCACGTCGCATGCGCACAATGTCATCGCGTTGCATGCGCTGATGTGCGAATGCTGTCCCAACACATGAACAGGTTAAGGGAGGTGAGGCTGGGGGCGGGGCTGGGTGCAGGATAGGGCGTGATGCGAGTGTAACTGGGCGGGCCTGGGGGTGTGGCCATGGGTCCAGATTTTCCTTTGGGAAATTATAATTTGGAGCAATTTTCAAAAGCAACCACTGATGCGATGTCTACAGGTCCCTGCAACTCTGGATTTGGCAACAGTTTTCCAAGAGAAAGTATGAACATACTCTTCCTTTGAAAATTGCCTTGGGAAAAGTATATTTATTTATTTAAAAGACTCATAGTCCGCCGAAAAACTGAGCGGATTACAACCATACACATAAAATATTAAATAAGCCATAGTAACATTAAAAACACAAACAAAATTTAAAATCGTGCTTGTCTCTCTTATTTGACTATGGGCTCCTTTTACGAAGCCGCGCTAGCAAGGTTAACGCGCGTGACTTTTCATCACGCGCTAACCCCCACGCTGGCCAAAAAACTACTGCCTGCTGAAGAGGCGGTAGCGGCTAGTGCATCCGGCGGTTTATTCCACGTGTTAAACCGCTAACGCGCCTTTGTAAAAGGAGCCCTATATGTTTAAGAAAACACTTCCAGAAATATGATTGTTTTCCGCAGCTTTTTAAAATTTTGTATCTTATCCATCATTCTTAACGGTCCAATTAAGTTGACATTTTCATCCCTGCCGTCAAAACCGCCTTCGTCCTAGTCTCAGCATATTTCACTCGCTGCATTCCATCTAGTGGCAAGTGCATAAGATATAGACGTCCTTGTGTGACATCCTGAATTGGATGCCTTTAATCCGAGTTGATTAATAGACTGCCACTATCTATTATAGTAAAGGCTTTTGTGAGAGACAAATTCAACTTTTATAATTAAGAGAGGATAACTTCAAGACCATCTCCCTTATTCTCACACTTGCCATAAGATAGTAGATATTTCCAAAGTTAACAGACCCTCAGAGGTACCACCATGATACTCAAAATTTTGTTCACTGTATCCGGCTTCACGTACCCAGTCCTCACTGGGTCTCAATAAGTTAGCTTTAACTGTCAAACTTTACCCTGAACTTTTGAGTTTATAAATATTAAATAGTACTTAGCTTTGTGTTTTTCTTTAAAAATGAGTTGATATATAGCAATATGTTTCCCCTTTAGTGGGCTTGTAAAGGATTGTCTTTTTGTATGATGTGGTGTATTGAAAATCTGTATGGTAACCCTTTTTTTCTTTTGATATCTTTATGATATTGTAAATGTATTAAATTCAATAAAAAAAAAATAATAAAAGCTTTGTAAATTAAGTGGTCTAACTTGCAGGGACATTTGTGCCGACATGTTTCACCCAGAGGGATTTTTCAAGGCTAATATCCCTTAGTTAGCTTCCGCTGCATCTTAGACCACTTAATTTACAAAGCTAAGTACTATTTAATATTTATAAACTCAAAAGTTCAGGGTAAAGTTTGACAGTTAAAGCTAACTTATTGAGACCCAGTGAGGACTGGATACGTGAAGCCGGATACAGTGAACGAAATTTTGAGTATCATGGTGGTACCTCTGAGGGTCTGTTAACTTTGGAAATATCTACTATCTTATGACAAGTGTGAGAATAAGGGAGATGGTCTTGAAGTTATCCTCTCTTAATTATAAAAATTTAATCCGAGTTGGACATCCTTTCTAAAATCTGCCTCAAATTTTCACACAAATCTATACCTGCACTGAAGGTTTAAATATGTACAGTATACTCCACGTTTGTATTTGCATACTTTATAAAATACACGCATACATCACAACTGTGCTCTGCTCCACCCAGCTGCTGGCCTCAAAACATTATGCCATCTTGAGTGTATTTAACCCTTTTTTAACATGTGAAACATACTTTATATGCAGAAAATTCTTCACAAAATTCTCCCCAAACAGCATCAAGTGAACTGATGTTTGTAAACTAAATATTTGCTTTGGTCCTCTATTAGGAAAAGCTCGTTATGCTGAGACCTGGGACTTCCATGTTACAGCCTCCACGTTCCTGCAGTTTGATCTGAACATGGGCTGCAGCAAATCTATTAGCCCCTCCCGTACGGTCCAGCTCCAGTATTCTCTGAACAATGGCAGGGACTGGCACCAGGTCACCGAGGAATGTGTCCCACCCAGAATTGGCTGCCTTCATTACACAGAGAGCTCGGTTTACACCTCTGAAAGGTTCCAGAACTGGAAGCGGATCACAGTCTACCTTCCACTGTCAACAATGTAAGAATTGATGTGCTGGATGTTCTGATCACCGTAAGATGATGAATGCTAAACTTCATTGGTTTGCCTGAGCAATGTTCAAATTTTGCATGCTATTATTTGGCCATGCAATGCGCCACATGGAGAAATAGTGCAGAAAATTTATCTGTGGAAACTGTACTTTATTTAGGTATAGATAGGATTTTTCCCTCAGATTTTCCCCCCAAATTTTACAACCACACTCAAAGTGGTTTACATACAGGTACTTCAAGCATTTTCCCTTTCTGTCCCAGTGGGCTCACAGACCACCTAATGTACTTGGGGCAGTGGAGGATTAAGTGCCTTGCCCATGGTCACAAGGATCAGCATGGGGTTTGAACCCACAACCTCAGGGTGCTGAGGTTGTAGCTCTAACCACTGCTCTTTTTTGCATTGCACCAGTATGTTTGCTTTTAATTAAAACAAAATTTTGAATGTGCAAAATTTAATCTTTGCAAAAGCAAATAATGTACTCTATTTCCCCTGTTAGACCCCCCCTCCCCAGCTGCTGGATGAAGTATGCAATATATCTGCTGCCACATGGCCCAGCATCTGCCGATTCAAGATGGTGGCCTGACCTCAGAACCTTTGAGCAGGATCTCAGAGCTGGATCAGCTCAAGTGGGGCCTGCCATTCTGACCAGTGGGCACGTTGAGGGAAAACAAGGCTGAGTCAACCTGTCCCTGCATTTTGGCTTATCCACCATTAGTACAACATGTCTGTCCCATAGCAAGGTTTTGTTAAGAGTTGAGGCCTAGGGGGAGAGAAGTTGAGATGGGTGGGATATCCTATCTTGTAGCAATTTTGTGGCTTGTTTATTCAAGGAATTTATTTAGACATATCTTACAGTTATTGTATGGTTTAGTTATGTTAGTATATTATTTCACTAGAATTTTAGTCCGTTACATTAACGGGTGGTAGAATATATGTCTGTGTGTCTTTATTTCTGTCTCTCCCTCCCTCCTGCTGTCTGTCTCTCTCCCTGGCCCCCTTTGTCTGTCTGTCTGTCTTTCTGTGTCTCTCCCTGCCCTTGTGTCTTTCTTCTTTTCTTTCTATCTATCTGTCTCTCTCCCTGCCTCCTATGCAGCACCATTTCTCTCCCACCACTTCCCTGTGCAGCAGCCACAGCAGCATTCCCTCCCCCTCCATTTCCCTCCCCCTACACCACTTCCCTGTGCAGCAGCAGCGTTTCCCCTACCCCCCTTTCCCTTCCCGCAGTCTGGCCAGCTCCCTTAGTCCCTTACTCCCCCCCCCCTTCCCTTTCCGCGGTCCCGATAAACCTTCCGATTCCAGCAGCGTCTGCAGCACTCTACTCACCCTGCTTCAGGGCTTTCTACTGCCCAGCAAATCAGGGCAGTAGAAGGCCCCGAAGCAGTGTGTGTAGAATGCTGCAGATGCTGCTTGAATCGGAAGGTTTCAGGACTCGCAGCCCTTGCCGGACCCGAAGCGAGCTCTGGGGGTTTTTAAGTCTGTTGGGGGAGGGGAGGAGGGAGGATAGCAGCTCCTCTCCCTTCCAGCTCCGTGCTTCTTGGCTTTATCCTTCAGACAGCAAGAGTCGCCGCAGCCAACAGGCTCTGCGCCTCCGTGCGCATGCGCACTCCTACCTGCGGATCCCTACAGCTCATGGAAAACGGCAGCATGCAGGTGGGAGTGCACATGCGCGCGTTATTATATTAGATATTGGTATATGGTTTAGTTTGGAGGGTAGAATGTCGACTATGCATGCTAGGATCAGAGCAACAATGATATCTGTGGCTGGCATAGAACTATGGATTGCCTTGCCTGGTATCCTGCGGTTTTGTGTGGGGAGGATGAATTTTAAGAAAATGCTGAAAACTCAATTATTTGCCAATGCCTTCTTATGTTAAGGTATATTTCAGTTGATAACTACCTTTTAGAACTCTTTTGACAGCAATGTATGATTTAAAGTTTGATTGTATTTTTGAATTGATTGAATTTGTGTTTTATTCCTGTTTATATAACAGGGACGATTAATGATGCTGGAAACCGCGTATTTGTATGCGGTATATAAATTTTTAAAATAAATCTGGAATATTATTTCATAGAAACATGATGGCAGATAAAGGCCAAACGGCCCATCTAGTCTGCCCATCCGCAATAACCATTAGTTCTTTCACTATCCAAGAGATCCCACATGCCTATCCCAGGCCCTCTTGAATTCAGACACAGCCTCTGTCTCCACCACCACTTCCAGGAGACTGTTCCATGCATCTACTACCCTTTCTGTAAAAAAGTTGTTACAACTCATTCATGATATTAAGGGAAGGGCAGGAACTTTCATGCTTGTATTACTCGTACTACTCTTCTGTGCACTGCAAAATGATCAAGTAGAGTTATGGGAGAGTTCAGGTCATTCTTTGCTTGGATGAGGCCTTTTTACTCTTAATAAGTAATGGAGGGAGGTCTCACCATTGCTTGTGTTTATGACTTAGATAAGGACTCCTTACCTGGCAATAATGAAATAGAAAAAGGGAAAGTTGGATCATTTCTTGGTCTTGCTGGATAAAGGTGGCATCTCCTAACCTGGGGCACGATAGTTACATTTTATGTGTTGGTTTTATGAAAATGCCCAGATGGGCCATTTATTGTTATGAGAATTTGAAAATGTTATATTAAACTAGTCTTTAAGCCCGTTACATTAACGGGTGCTAGAATATATGTCTGTCTATCTTTCTTTCTTTCTGTCTCTCTTTGTCTCTCTCTTTCTCTCTCTCTCTCTCCTTGGCTCCCTTTTTCTGTCTGTCTTTCTGTCCCTCTCCCTGCCCCTGTGTCTTTCTTCCTTTCTGTCTGTCTCCCTCCCTCCTACTGTCTGTCTGTCATTCTTTCCCTCCATTTCCCTGTGCAGTAGTATTTCCATCCCACTTCCCTGCAACAGCATTTCTCTCCCCCCCCCCCCACCGACTTCCCTGTGCAGCAGCAGCGGTATTTGTCTTCCCCTCCAGGTCCCTGTGCAGCAGTTGCAGCATTTCCCCCACCCCTTCCCTTCTCTTACCGCGATCTTGCCTGCTCCGTTCGGCCCCTCCCCCGCGTTCTGGCCTGCTGCGATCTGGCTGCTCCATTCGGCTCCTCGCGGCTGGAGTCCTCTTCTTTGTCGGCGGTGGCTCCTCTCATGATCCCCACCTGCGTCTTTCAACTAAAAAATGCAATACGGCAGGGAGCAGGCCAGACCGAAAAACAGAACCGTAAGCCGCACATGCGCACTTCCTATGGGTCGCTACAGCTCATGGAAAACCGGCGCACACATAGGAAGTACGCATGCGCGGCTTACCGTTTTATTATTATAGATAAAAAGTTTCATTTATTTTTTCTTAGAAGGAAAGAGCAATGAGGGTTCGGGGGAGAGGGAAAGAGAATTAGATGTTTTATATAGAAATCAAGACATGCTAACAATGAGCACAATGCCACATTAACAGGCACCTATACATGTCAATCATGTTGTAGGCGTCGTTAATAGAATCAGACCTAGCGATATCTAAACTTTGCTTAGGCACTGCTAGTCATCCTTAATTTTAGGTGTCCCTATTTAGGCCAGGATTTTCTTTGCCTATAATGTATGTGCCTACCAGCTCCTAAGGATGCCTATAACTTGCCTAACTTTCAAAAACGTTTCCGATCCACCCATAACCATTCCTACTTGGTGATAGGCGCCTACTGTTTAGAGAATTGCGCCTATTGTCTTTAGGTGCCTACCATCCAATTAATTTTTTTTTTCAATTATGGCCAATCAGGGATTTCCTTAGGCTCATCCCTAAGGACCAGTTAACATTACCTCTAGAAGTGCTGTTAACTGCATCATGCATTATCTACCATTCTCTTAACACACAGTAGTGACTTTTTCTCTGCATTAACTGCAAGACCATCTTCCCCAGAGAGTTAGAAATGCTTCTAATAGCTAACACAGGAGTTTTGCAGTTATCATGTATTTTAGCTTAGAACAGCTTAGCAAATAAGGGCCCATAATTCTTTCCGTCTTTTCTATACATACATCTGTCAGTTTGAAAGTGGCCCCCACAATATTAGGTGGTAGGGGTTAAGTGAAAGGCGTACTGACAAACGCCAGGTCCCAGGTTCAGTTCCCTCACAGATGACTCACCAGGAAGTAGAATAATAGACACAACCAGAGGTGATTGCATAAAGAATATATTATAGAAATAGTCTTACAGAAAAGTAATATTTATAAGCATTACAATTAAGCAGAGAGCATTACACTTAAGCAGAGAGCAAGCAGTCTCACTGCCTTACTGAGGTCAGAGGTAAAGAGGGACATAGAAGCTTGTAGTTCTAGGAAGCTTCGTGTTCCATAGATAAAGGGAAGTATAGACAGAGAGAGGGAGAGTGAAGACAGAACCAGAGTGCCAAGCAAAGAGCCAAGAGGTAGTTAGATAGAAAGAGAGAGAGGTCTTGATAGCTGCATAGAAAAAGAGAGAGATAGATGTGTGTTGCAGAGAGCAGGCTTTTATACCTTGACTCAATATAGAAACCTGTATGCCCCAGTATCTTTCTGTTTAGAATTTGCAAACTGTTTGAGACAATGGTTAATTTAATTAACAAAGGAGGGTGAGATACCTGTAAGCATGGTGATGGGATTAAGTCTCTGGCTTGATCTGTGCACCATTGTCCTAAGCACCCTCTTAATCAGACATTAACACCTTTTAGCTAGCCATGATTCAAGCAGGGCTACTTGAAACTTAGAATATATCAATCAGGGCTACTTAAAACAGTTTCCCTGCACTAAGGGTCTATCTGCCTTCTCATGCCAGGGTCAGATTGATATAATCTCCCAGAGGCCTCTAGGCTGACAACATCTATGAAATAAAACACCTTGACCATCAAAAACCATGACCATCAAAAACCATGACCATCAAAAACTCCATTGGCTGCCCCTAGAAGCAAGAGTACTGTTCAAATTTGCCTGACTTTGTTTCAAATCCATTCTTGGTTTGGCCCCCCCTATACCTGGTCTCCCATTTTTAACTGGACTGTTCCACCAGGCCTACACACAGATTACATATGTTTAGCCACCCAATAATAAAAACCTGCCGATATAAAAGATTCCTTGACAGAACTCTTGCTTTCCAAGCAAGTCAACAGAATGGCTGGCTAGGTAACATCATCAAGCACTCCTCCTCATCCTACCTTAACTTCAGAAAACTAGTCAAAACTAATCTGTTTAACCGATTTGTGACCAAGAACTCTTAAAGCCTTACCCCAGTATTCTACTTGCATGTCCCCCGGTATTGTACTTACATGCGACTCTTACTCTGTCTCTCTTCCTCCCCACAAATATTCATGTATTCAAAGACTTCATTGTTATTTTTTTCGCTGACTGTCCAGCTCTTCTTATTGTAAACCGCCTTGAACTACTTTGGCTTTGGCGGTATATAAAAATAAAATTAGTATTGTTATTATTACCTGGAAAGTTCACAGAATAGATTGTAGTCTTGTTAGTAAAAGGCATCACACGCAGAAAAGCCTGATGTGTTAACAAGCATAAGAAGTTCCAGCTTTATTGTGGATGTGCAAGTAAAATCTTTTCCACAAGATATATATCAGTTTGTGGTGCAAAATGTTTAAAGTCAGGAAATAAAACACCTGTATCTATTTGCTTATGTAGCAACACACATCATGAGATAGCACAGTGCCCAGGTATGGTGTAATCTCACATCATCAGCATGTCCTCAGTGTCTCACTGCTGTTACTAACAGTGCTGCCAATTAATTTACTATTTTTGTCTTTTTAAATGCAAATAATGCTGAGGATTGGAGGGATGTTCACAGGGGAAAGTGTATGGCCTCTTTTTGGATTTTTTTTTTTTTCTGTCATTTGTCTTAATTAGAAAAAAAATTTTCATGTGCATTAGAAATTTTTATTTTTTTTTTCCAATTTTTATTTATGCATTTTTATACACAAAACACCACAGTACAACCAGGCAAACATTTAGAAATTTTTAACACATGAAAATTGACTTTATTTTTGTTAATGTGTAGGTTATCATCCATCAGATTTTGTGCAACTACTGTACTTTAAGACATACTGAAAAAATGAATGCATGTAAATGAATATAATGTCTAACCATTTAGGGCCAGAATCTATAGACGGTGGTTGTCAGTGCTTATAGAATCATAACCTAGTGTTGCCTAAGCAGACTTAGGCATTGCTAGGCACTGTACATTAACCAAGGTTTTACCAATCCTATTTTACCGGCACCTAACTCATGCCTACAATGCCTAACAATGCCCTATTTTCCCGATAGGCTTCGTTAGACAGAGGGTGCATCGACTTAGGCATCCCAAGACTTACACATAGAACTCTTAACTGGTCATTAAAAAAATGTTTTTTGATTGGCTAAAAACTGGCGTGGTCAATTACCATGCCAATTTAAAAAAAAGTTGCGCTCAAATTCTGAAGTTAGACTTCACTAAACATCCTAGTGGCACATAAGCATTGCCTCCGCTGGGTCAGACCCGAGGTCCATCGCGCCCAGCAGTCCGCTCACGCGGCGGCCCAACAGGTCCAGGACCTGCACAGTACTCTTCTATCTATACCCTTCTATCCCCTTTTCTAGTAGGAAAATGTCCAATCCTTTCTTAAACCCCAGTACCGTACTCTGCCCTATTACGTCCTCTGGAAGCGCATTCCAGGTGTCTACCACGCGTTGAGTAAAGAAGAACTTCCTAGCATTCGTTTTGAATCTATCCCCTTTCAACTTCTCCGAATGCCCTCTTGTTCTTTTATTTTTCGAAAGTTTGAAGAATCTGTCCCTCTCTACTCTCTCTATGCCCTTCAAGATCTTGTAAGTCTCTATCATATCCCCTCTAAGTCTCCTCTTCTCCAGGGAAAAGAGTCCCAGTTTCTCCAATCTTTCAGCGTATGAAAGATTTTCCATCCCTTTTATCTAACATAGGCATCCTTTACAGAATCTGGCCCTTAGAGCTGTGGGCGTGGCATACTTAGCTGTCTTATTCTGAATGTATGTCCGTTATACCATATACAACCTGTACTTGTCCATCTAAATTTTAGCTGGAAATCACTGAAAATATACACTATCTAGTTAAATCTAAAACTAATTTGGGAATGATTTGATCATGTGAGACAATTATTGGGGGGAAAAAAAAACTCCATTGGCTCCCAGTCAAATGCTAGATTGTATTTAAAGTCCTGGTGTCAGTCTTTAAAGCTTTACACGCTGCGATGCCTTGGTATCTGAATCAGATGCTGAACGTGTACCAACCCTAAAGATCTTTATGGTCTGAAGGGATGCTGAGACTGGTTGATGATGCACTCAGTAGTAGGGCTACCAGACATCCGGATTTTCCCGGACATGTCCTCCTTTTGAGGACATGTCCAGGGATCCGGACGGCTTTTCAAAACCTGGCACTTTGTCCAGGTTTTGAAAAGCTTCCCCCGAAATTATGTCGGCAAAGAGGACATCCGCGCATGTGCGAGTGCATGTGACATCATCACATTGCATTCGCGCAAGCATGGATGCCCACCTGCCTGACCAAAGCAAGTGGCGGGGGCAGGGCTAGGGTGGGATTAGGGGCAGGACTGGGTCGTAACGGGATGGGGAGGGGTGGGTCTAGGGGTCCACTCTGGTCATTGCCATCCTAAGCCATGTGGTCCAAGAAGTTCCTTCCAAAATGCTCGACTCATGATCCTAAATCTAGCCAATGGTTGTTATGGAATATCCACAACCGAAGAAAAGTAGAACCAATTCCTGGACTTCCAAGAGTTTAAAAAATGGTGTGGTTTATTCAACACAATTCCAAATACAAAAAACACAATGTACAATTTAAGCCCAATATATTATAGAGAATAAAAGTCACTTTCTGTATTCTGATGACCAGACCCTATACGGGCTGTGTTTCGGCAAGATTTGCCTTCTATACAGCAATGAAAACAGCAACTTCACAGAAACATCTGTGAAAAAGTCCTCGAATGCTCCTGTCTTGCTGGCTAATTTGCACAATTGCAGTACTATGCAGTTTCAGATGAGCAATTTTGAATTGAGAGACGATTCCTGTTTATTAATAGCTCCTTGAAGCAATAATATTGCACGGGTTTGCTTGCCTCGGTCCTGCAATAAAAATGGTTTGAACTGTGTTGTTTGGTGAGGAGCAACGCTGGTTATTATCCCCTGAGGAAGATCTGCTTTGTACAGATTGAAACGCCCACCTCTCCTGTTTGAGGGGCGTTGGGAGTTGTATAGATCCAACCAGCGCTGGTTTATGGGTCACACCATCTGAGATAAGTGTGGCTTCTTCTCAAATGTATTTTTGTGATTAGTGTTTTTCATTTTTTGATTTTTTTTTATTATATAATTCAGTTTAATGGTAATTCATAATATACACACTTGCAGATGTAGTTTTGTAGGTTTTACTACTAATAATAATAATTTCATATTTTTATATACCGCCCAACCAATAGTTCTGGGCGGTTCACATCAAGAGGACTGTTACATTTCAGTGAAAATATAGAATCAGAGAATACATTTTGATAAAAATATCAAATCAGAGAATATAACTATAAAATTAACGTACAAATCTTTCAAACAGGTAAGTTTTCATCGACTTTCTAAATGCATAATAGGATTGTGTTTAAGCAATCAAAGAACTCATCCAAGAATTCATTTTTCCAGCTTGGAAAGCAAGTGTCTTTTGCAAAGAACTCTTGAAACGACATGCTTTTGGATTTCTTGTATTCTTACTTGACATGTATAATATAAATTGGGAGGATAGGTATGTTGGTAGGCGAGGTACGTAGGATGGGACAGGCGTAGGTGATTAAAACTTGGAGTCAGGATGTCGACCTGGAATAATATAAAGTTAGGAGGTCCTATGATCTGATCACCCATAGTTATAATACGCCTGCCTCTTACTGAAAATAAATTGACTGTTTAGAAAAAAAGATAGTGCCTTACATTGATTCTGTATGGGAGTAGATAATACTGAAGGCAGAAACATTCAAACTCGCCTATGATAGGCGCTTTGGATTCTTTTAAACAATCTTTTTGAGACATCCATATTAGACTCAATTTACTCTATACTGCCCTTAAATTATATAGCAGAGTATTTACATTGAAATATATATATGTTTCTGGTGTTTTTTTGCTAGTTCTCCAAGAACACGTTTCAGATGGATTCAGAATGACTATGCTCCAGGTTCTAATTCTTGGGCCATTGATAATGTATTCCTGACAGCTGGGTGTCCCTGGATGTGTTCAGGCCATGGAATCTGTGATGCCGGTCACTGTGTGTAAGTACTGAAATGTCTTCTCCATGAAACTCTCTCTCTACTCTAACCTTCTTCCTTACTAACTCATATTTTTTTCTTAATATTTTCCAAAATACGATGGCTGGCAAGATAGTTTATAGTTATTATTTATAGTCCACCTTTAACAAGGCAGATTACTATTAAAATTACATGCACAATAAATATACAAGCAACATATAAAATATATCATTCATCTAATACAGAAAAATGTCAATAACCATATTTCATCTTACAAAATTTCTTAAAATTAAAAGCCTGTCCCTGGAACTAAGGGTCTGGTCAATGGCGTAACGGGACTGAGCAGCGCCTGGGGTGATGACTCCACTCTCCTTCCCTCTTCCCCCCTCCCTCCCACCACGTGCATGCTTCCCTTCCCCGTACCTTTTTATCTTCTGCACGAGCAGCCATGAATTTGCTCATGTCGGCTTTGGCACTGGACCAGGAAGTGACATCAGAGGGGGATCCGAGGCTGGCATGGGCAGCAGGTTGGAAATCGGCTCTTGAAATATACAGCTCCATTATTCTTGTAACTTCTCCTGGAAATGACCAGAATTATCTCTGTAATTATCCTGGAAATGTCCAGTTGTCTCTTTTGTAATCCACCCAGAACTGCAAGGTTGAGGCGGAATAGAAATCAGTAATGTAATATACATAGTAACATAGTACTATGTATATTACATTACTGATATACATAGTACTATGTTACTATGTATGTAATGTAATGTAATGTAAATCCTGCTCGTACCAGTGAAGTTAAAGAGGTACGGGGGGGGGGGGAGGGGAGGGAAGGCACGCACACAGTGGGGGAATGGGGAAGGAGCAGGGATAGAAAAGAGGGTAGAAGGGCGCCACCATCCCAGGCGCCTCCTACCCTCACTATGCCACTGCCCCTCCCCAAAGTTTTTAGGCTTCAGCAAAAAGAATGATTTTCCCTTGGAAAACACTATAATCAATAAAGTAGATACACACACTCAAACTACCAAAACCAAATTAGATCCCACTTATCCTTATTAGTGTCTGAAGTGTGCTTTAATTTAAAAAGTGCATAAATACAGCACTGCTAATGGAGGGAGAAAGCAGAGGTAAGGGTCAGGATTATTCCTTTGAAAAAACAACTTGTAAGATTTTTTTTCTGTGGTTTCACAAGTTGCAGGGTGTGATTCAGCTTATGAAACCTGGATTTGGGTCCCATGCCCAGCAGCCATTAAAGTTGATATGTTTCATGTGCAGTGTTAAGGCATCTGATTTGTCACATCCAAAGTGGCATGGCATAAAATTCTTTTTTTTTTCATATATATTTTTATTGACATTTTTAAATATATAAATAAACACAATAAAACCAATATAATAGCATAACAACAAAAAAAACATTACCTTAACATAATAGTCCTAAGATGTCACACAATACTAAAGATAGAATCTAACATCCAAAGTGGCATGGCCTAAAATTCTTTTTTTTTTCATATATATTTTTGACATTTTTAAATACATAAATAAACACAATAAAAGCAATATAACATAACAACAAAAAAACATTACCTAACATAATAGTCCTAAGATGTCACAAAATACTAAAGATAGAATCTAACATAATATTCACTTTTACTCACTAAAATTTAATAAACATTGCCATATTTTCTTAAATTTCCTCAAATTGCCACTCTTTATAGCATAAGGTTTCTCATATTTACTATATAAGCACAGCAAATTCCTCCAGATATTATAGCCTAATTTAGAAAAGTCTGTCCAGTTATATAAAATTGTTTTAACGGATATCATCAATAAATTCTTCAGTAGTTGTGCTTTATAACTATCATGGCGTGGCCTAAAATTCTATCAACAATTTATCTTTAAGCAAACTTTCATCCCACCAATATACTGTCTTTAATATATGCTAAATGAGTTATGTGCTTGAATTTTTTTTTTTTAACATAATTTTAACATTTTAAATAATCTCTTAGTTTTTATTATTGTAAACCGCCCAGATACTTGTGATGGTCGGTTTATCAAATTATAAATAAACTTGAGTATGTAAAGTGCACATTGTTACGTGTTTTAAGATTATATTTAATTCTTATTTTACTAAACATGTAAGCATTGCCATTTTCCATGAATGAAAATGTACTTGCAGGTGTGACAGAGGCTTTGGAGGTTCTTACTGTGTCCCTGTTGCTCCTCTTCCCACTGTCCTGAAAGATGACTTCAACAGTAACCTGCACCCTGATCTCTGGCCTGAAGTCTACGGAGCGGATAGAGGCAATCTCAATGGGGAAACGATGAAATCTGGAACTGCACTCATCTTTAAAGGGGTTGGGCCATATTTTCACTGAAATCTGTCTAGAATATGAACTGTGCAAAATTATGTATAAAAGCAGTTGGGTTGATATTGGAAGGAAGTTATGCATTGGCCACATTTTGGGCCTTATTCTATATATAGCGCCAAAAAGTTGGCACTCACTAGAAAGGTGCTTAGACCATGATTCTAGGAACAGCGTTCAAAGTAGAGAATGATACGGTGACAAAATTCATCACCGTTCCCGTCCCCGCGGATAACCGCGGGAAACCATCTTCATGTCATTCTTTAAGGAAAGAGCTAAGAATCAGAGTATGAATGGCCACAACCACTGACCCACAAGCTTTGCTTTGAAGAATGCTGGTGTAGAAGGACTGAGGTTGAGATAGACACTACAGAATGACAGTCTCTAGTATCCAGAGCAGATATTGTGATGTCATAATGCCTCATTCCACCAGTGCCTAAGAGCCAATCACATCAGTGATGTCACAATGGCTTCATTATCCTTGGCTCACATAAGAATCAGAGTATGAATGGCCACAACCACTGACCCGCAAGCTTTGCTTTGAAGAATGCTGGTGTAGAAGGACTCAGGGATTATTTCCCGTGGTTATCCGCGGGGACGGGGACGGTGATGAATTTTGTCACCATGTCATTCTCTAGTTCAAAGTTAAGTGATTGTAGGTTTCCTACCACCGCCTAATTTAATTGTTTTAATTGACGATAAACGACATGGAAATTGACCGTGTCATTTAAAACCGATTAAAAATGATTTTTTTTTAAAAATGGAGGCGTTTAAGGGTGCCTCTAAAATGGCCACTGTTCTCCCATCTACAGACACTTTATGACGCCTAACGCCGGAAGTGGTATAAGGCATCGTAAAGTGCCTCCGTTGCCACAGTTCAAGTGAAAGGTAGGCCTTTAAAACCATGGCCTACATTTCCAGCGCCTACCTTTCATGAAGTTGTGATTCTAGAAACAGTGCCATTGTGTGACCGACATGCAATCAGGGGCCGTGTTGTAGGCGACCGCCACCGGCGCCGGTGCAGTTTATAGAATCAAGCCCTTAGCGCAAAATGGTTTTTTAGCAAAGATAAAGTTGCAGTTACATTTTTGCAACACAATAAAGCATATGTCGCAAAGCGTTTGCTAAGGGAGTTTCCTAATAAAGGTTGGACTAATGTATGTTCAAAGGTCATACTAAATGTTTAAACAATTGCAAAGTATTTTAAAACTGTGTAAGGGGTTCTGTTTTTTGTGGACACTATGGGGAAAATTCTTTAAATTGTGTTTAAAAAGATAGACACCTATAATATAGGGCTTATCTCTTGTCAGTCACACATAGGTGCCTGTTACAGAATCGTGCCTAACTTAAATTTAGGTGCTTGTAATGTAGGCCAGGGTTTTAAAGACCTACATTATAGGTGCCTAAGCCCTTCTCTGCCCCTAAACACGCCTACTTTGGAGTTAGGGGCCATTGGGCGCTATGCAATAGGTGCCTATGTTTTGTAGAATCAAGCCTAAAAAGATAGGTGCCTATCACCCAGTTAAATAGCACTAAGCCAGCTAACCATGAATATTTGCAGGGAGATAGCTAAATATCTCTGCTGAATATTTGCGGTTAAGGGAATACAGGGACTTATGTATCAATACTAGTCAGTAAAATAGCTATAATGATAAATAGGAGACTGACTATACTGGTGATAATTACCAGTGAGGAGAAAGCGGCTGACACTTTGAAAAAATGCTCAGAAAAGTGAAACTCTGAAGAGGGGGTGAGAACCTCCTCTTAAGGGAAGAGTTTACCGTCCAGTCATTGCATTAGTACTTGAAACATCACTTTCTGACCACTGGTAAAACATTGTATTATTCTTGTAAACTCAACATGAAATATTCAAAATTTCTTATGCAAAAGATATCTCTCAATGGAAAAATGATGCAATGCCCTTATCTTAAGAATCTTAAGGCTCTCAGGGGTCCCAACGCGGCCCCGTTTCGAGTTCTGCTTCAGGAGACCCAAAATCACGTTTTAAACCCTCTGTGCAGTCATAATGCTTTTCCAAGAGAAAATCTGAAAAATAATGAATTTGTATCAAAAACCACACACCGCAGCAGAATACTCGAACATACTGCGATGAGGGAAATCATAACGTGTTATTAGCAAACAGAAGAAAGGAAGCACTAAACACTCACATACCATTCACTGAGTTCGAAAATTCCAAACGACGGAGACCGCTACCCACCTCACCCGATTTATACTAAAAAGAGGGGGAGGGGAAGGGTGACCTCCGTCGAAACGTGATGACGTCGAAAACGTCAAAAGGTTACTGTCGCAAGCAAACAGCTGTTACTGTGAATAAAGCCAATTGAAAAATGAAAAAACTGTAAAAATACAATTGAAAAATGAAAAAACTGTAAAAATACAAAAATGGAAAATTGAAAAAACAAAAACAAAATTACAGGAAAGCAACCCATTCAATCTCGTTGTTTAACCCATGAGGGTGCAGCGTGTTTAATTCAAAAATCCACTGCTGTTCTTTACGCCAAAGCAATTTAGATGCATCTCCCCCTCTAGTGAGGACTACTGAATCCAGTACGGAAAATTTCAGGTCATCTGCCTTAAGATTCTTAAGATAAGTGCATTGCATCATTTTTCCATTGAGAGATATCTTTTGCATAAGAAATTTTGAATATTTCATGTTGAGTTTACAAGAATAATACAACGTTTTACCAGTGGTCAGAAAGTGATGTTTCAAGTACTAATGCAATGACTGGACGGTAAACTCTTCCCTTAACCCTTTCAGGACCAAGGGACATATTTGTCCCATAACTTTAAAATCCTATACATTTTGATTGGGATAGTCTACAGTTCTAAATTTGATATGTACGGATTCCATATGATACTGCCTTTATGTAAACAAACTGGTTCCGACATTCATTCATTAGCGTCGTTGCCAGATTGACGAGAAGATTCACTTGCCACACTGTCCATAAGCCAGAAGTGTGATTTTTTTAAATAAAAATAATGATATTTCACAAAAAAAATCAATTTTTTGGCATCTGCAAGCCCTTTTTACCATAAAAATGTCGTCAAAACCACAAAAATTGGCCTACGATCCTTATGGTCCTGAAAGGGTTAAGAGGAGGTTCTCACCCCCTCTTCAGAGTTTCACTTTTCTGAGCATTTTTTCAAAGTGTCAGCCGCTTTCTCCTCACTGGTAATTATCACCAGTATAGTCAGTCTCCTATTTATCAGAATATTTGCGGTTAGCAGCTATCCCAGTCATTGGCTATGTCATGCAACATAGCCGGTTATTGTCAATATTCATTGGCTGACCAGCTAAGTTTAGTGGCCAGACAGACCTGTAAAAATAGCAGATCTATCTTTAGCCACTATAAGTTAAGCCGGTCCGCTGATGAATATCAACATAACCGGCTATGTTTCTAGCGGCCAAATAAAACACTGGAAATTCGATGTCAGTCATCGGATTAAGACCAACATTGAAATTTGGGGTTCGGCCAAGCTACCTAAAGATATGCAAATTGGGCAAAACATTTTTTAAGTCAACCAACTCTAGCAAATCTGAAGTAATAGTATTGATTCAAAATATGAAAAATAATTACTTATTTTTAATTTCAGGAGGGGCTGAGGATGCTTGTTTCCAGAGATTTAGACTGCACGCATACTCTGTACATCCAGTTTTCATTTAAATTCATAGCAAAAGGTAAAAGCGCTGTTTGTTGTTTTTTCTGAATGCTGTTTACATATCGTCAACAGGAAATAATTCTGATATTAAGAAAACAGCATTAATGAATGCTAGTTTATGCTAAACTGTAATGAACTCCCCATGAAATGTCACATAGTCCATATAACCCAGTGGTCTCAAACTCGTGGCCCGGGGGCAACATGTGTACTATTTTGAGGCCCTCGGTATGTTTATCATAATCACAAAAGTTAAAATAAAACAGTTTCTTGATCATTTGTCTCTTTAGCTATAAATGACAATATTATTATTAAGATTTAGCTAAAAGGAAAGATTTATAAACTATAAAGAGTTTTACCTTATGCAAAGTTGTCATTTCTTTAACAAGACATTAACTATTTTTTTTCTGAGGCCCTCCAAGTACCTACAAATCCAAACTGTGGCCCTGCAAAGGGTTTGAGTTGGAGACTGATATAACCCAACAGAATTTTAGAAAGGACATCCAACTCAGAATATGAACAACCACATCAGAATGTCACAAATGGATGTCCATCTCACATGTATTTTAGAAATGGATTCAGCCTGCCCTAAAATACACATTAGATGGAGTCCATATATGTGAAACATCCAGCATAAACATCCATTTTACAAACTGAAATATTGAAATTATGAATGAGGCAAACCAAGGGACGCCTGGCACCATAGGAACGTCCATCTTATAAAATGGCCACACGGGCATTTGTGCAGAGCAGAGGGATAGGCTAATGGTTAGAACACTAGGCTGAGAATCAGGTAATACAGGCGCAAATCCCAATTCAGCTGTTTCTGATTTTGTTTTAATTGTGAGCCCTCCAGGAACAGAAAAATGGAGGGGGAGGGAGGGTTGTGCTATATGTTCAAGAGGGAATTGAATCAAATCAAATAAACATTCTGCATGACATAGATGGCAGTGTGGAATCCATATGGATAGAAATTCCATGTGTAAATGGAAGGAATATAAGGGTAGGGTTATACTACCGTCCCCTGGGACAGAATGAGCAGGCATCCCTGCTGCCGGTGATCTTTGCGGAGGGGAGGGGGAGGGGGGTTCCAGCAGGAGGGATTGGGCGCAGCTTTTAATCCGGCCCTGGTCTCTGCATTGCTTCCCTCCTTTTTCTCAATGATTCAGAAAGGCAGGGGCTTCCTTGTCAATTGTCCCTTACCCAACCCAACCTTTTTATTTTTTTATCTTTACTTTTAACTCTAGCTATGTTATATCTTTAATTTTAAAATTTTTCTTTGAAAATTCATTTTATTGCAAACCGTTTAGATACCTGTTTGATATACGGTATATCAGAAATAAAGAAACCTTGAAACTTCTGCTCCGCTGTTATTGCGAAGGATGGTCTATAAGTAGTATGTAATAAACATAAACAGTCATCTTTGTTAACAAGGCTTTCTCTCCTGCATCTGTGGCAGAGATCTGCCTCTTCCAAAGTGCATCCCAACAGCTCTTCATTTAAGAGGCCCATTGCACATTGGAGAAAAGAGCAGGGACGGGAGGCGAGCGAATAATCCTGTTCATATTTAGCCAAGGTTGGCATTTTTTGAAATTCTGACTGCAACGAGCAGACTTGAGACGGTATATTCTGTCCAGTCCTTATCCAGGCACTGGACCGAATATCCGCGACTTTGCCCTCTGAGTGCCACTGACATTCTGTTCCGGTACTTGGATAGCTAGCCAGGCCTAGTTAGGACCGCTGCTCATGCGATCTGGTTATTGATCAAGGCGTTGGCATTGAATATCTATGTTGGTTGGATGACTTCCAGGGCCACCCCAATACACCACTGAACTGCCCGGTACTGACCAGACAGTGAAACATTAGTTTGCCCAGATATTCAGTGGCACTATCCAGGTAAATGCAGCTGAAAATCCAGATATGATCCAGTGAGCAGCACTTATGAAAATAATGCTAGGATTACATACACTGAAAAATGCTAGGAAGTTTTTCTTTACCCAACGTGTGATGGACGCCTGAAATGCACTTCCAGAGGGCGTAATACTGCAGAGTACGGTATTGGGGTTCAAGAAAGGATTGGACAATTTCCTGCTGGAAAAGGGGATAGAGGGGTATAGATAGAGGATTACTGCACAGGTCCTGGACCTGTTGAGCCTCCGCGTGAGCGGACTGCTGGGCACGATGGATCTCTGGTCTGACCCAGTGGAGGCTTTGCTTATGTTCCTATGTTATTAATCAATAATAATAAAATGCTAGAGCGCACATGCGCTCTCAAAAATTTGAGAGTCCTGGCACCATGAGGTGTGCTTCTGTGGCAACATTCTAATTGACACCTCACAGCGCTAGCAGGGGCTGGAGGCGCATGCACGCGACTGTGCTCTCTCTTTCTCCAAACCTCCCGGCTCCTGCAGCGTAGGCAGCAACCGAGTGGTGGACAGCAGCCCCGCTCCGGCCGTTGACCCTCCACAAACCTCCCGGCTCCAGCGGCGTAGGCAGCACTATAAACACTCTGCTTCGCGCCCTTCTACTGCCGATTTCCTCTGCCGCTTCTCTGATGACATCATTGGAGACAGATGCGGCAGAGGAAATCGGCAGTAGAAGGCCGTGAAGCAGCCTGTTTAAAGTGTTGCCTACGCAGCTGGAGCCCCGAGGTTTGTCGGCGGTGGGAGGGTCAGGAGCAGGCCAGATCAAGCAGGACAACGGCAGTAAAAGAAGGGGGAGGGGCCGAACAGAGCAGGAAAGAGAAGGGAAAGGGGGGTGGGGGAAAATGCTGCTACTGCTTCTGCACAGGAAAGGGGGGGATAGGAGGGAAATGCTGTTGCTGCTGCATAGGGAAGTGGGATGGAAATGCTGCTGCACAGGGAAATGGGGAAAAATGACAGACAGACAGCGGGAGGGAGGGAGACAGAAAGAAAGAAAGACACAGGGGCAGGGAGAGGGACAGAAAGACAGACAGAGAAAGGGGGCCAGAGAGAGAGTCAGCGGGAGAGGGAAAGGGGGCTGCTTTGGGGGGAGGGGTGTGCTTGGGGCAAACAGCTTTGCTCTGGGGGGAAGACAGAAGAGGCCATGGAGAGACAGGGAGAGGGAAAGGGGGCTGCTTTGGGGGAGGGGTGTGCTGGGGGGAGACAGAAGGGGCCATGGAGAGATAGGGAAAGGGGGCTGCTTGGGGGGGAGGTGTGCGGGGGACAGACAGCTTTGCTCTGGGGGGGGAGACAGAAGAGGGCCATGGAGAGACAGGGAGAGGGAAAGGGGGCTGCTTTGGGGGAGGGGTGTGCTGGGGGGAGACAGAAGGGGCCATGGAGAGATAGGGAAAGGGGGCTGCTTTGGGGGGAGGTGTGCGGGGGACAGACAGCTTTGCTCTGGGGGGGGAGACAGAAGAGGGCCATGGAGAGACAGGGAGAGGGAAAGGGGGCTGCTTTGGGGGAGGGGTGTGCTGGAGGGAGACAGAAGGGGCCATGGAGAGATAGGGAAAGGGGGCTGCTTTGGGGGGAGGTGTGCGGGGGACAGACAGCTTTGCTCTGGGGGGGGGAGACAGAAGAGGGCCATGGAGAGACAGGGAGAGGGAAAGGGGGCTGCTTTGGGGGAGGGGTGTGCTGGGGGGAGACAGAAGGGGCCATGGAGAGATAGGGAAAGGGGGCTGCTTTGGGGGGAGGTGTGCGGGGGACAGACAGCTTTGCTTGGGAGGGGAGGGGGAGACAGAAGGATACAGACAGCGGCCAAGGAGAGAGAGATAAAGAAACACAGACAGACAGACACATCTATTCTAGCACCCGTTAATGTAACGGGCTTAAAGACTAGTAATATATAAAGCTATATGCATATTTTTTGTGAGTTTGAAAAATACAAAAAAAATACATAAAGCCTGTGTAAAAGAGAAGAATTTATTAAGTTAAAATCACAGGAAAGTTTAATTGCTGTACTCCACAAAGTTTGGATAGGATTAGTCTAAGCCATAACATTGTAGGTAAACTGAGATATACACTGGCCCACAGTATCTAAACTTGTCTTAAACAAATGCATCACAATGAACAATGTGAAAGGAAATCTATTTCTCTCTCTGTGATATTTATTTATTTAATTAGTTTTATATCCCGTCCTCCCCAGAGATCTCAGGACGGGTTACAAGGTAACATATATAATAATTAGAAAAAAAAACAATTTACATCATAATTAGTCAAATGGGTTATAGTGGCATTCAGATAATACAGATTGTTCATTGTACATTAGATAGAATGGGAGCCTGCCAGGACAGATAGGTAAAAATGCTCGAGGACCTGAATGTACACTACTTAGGTTATAAATGGTTTATAAATATTTAAATAATAAATTCACAGAGAGAAATTAGTTAATTTGGCTGGGAATTATAAAAGTGAAGGAAGCCATTGCAGAGCTGTGAATATGAACATAACTTATGTTAACATGCTGTGTTTACTATCTAATTTACTCTCTGCAGGTACCCCAGAAAGGTCTCATTCGGTCCTGCTCCAGTTTTCCAGCAACGGCGGCATCACCTGGCATCTTATCGATGAATTCTACTTCACCCAGACTACGGATCTTCTTTTCATTAATGTCCCTTTGCTGCACACAGCACAAACCAATGCAACACGATTCAGGCTCTGGCAACCTTACAACAACGGTAATGGCAGACAAACATAGACTTAAATTAGATGCTGGGCAGACGAAGAATGTTTGTTCTTATCCAATCTTCCCAACTACCCTAGGTTAGGATATTGCCCAGTAGAGAATGACACGGTGACAAAATTCATCACCGTTCCCATCCCCGCAGATAACCGCAGGAAATAATCCCATGTCATTTTTTAGTGTCTATTTCAGCCTCAGTCCTTCTACACCAGCATTCTTCAAAGCAAAGCTTGAGGGTCAGTGGTTGTAGCCATTCATACTCTGATTCTTCCCTCTCTCCTTAAAGAATGACATGAAGATTGTTTGCCGCGGTTATCCGCGGGGACGGGAACGGTGATGAATTTTGTCACCGTGTCATTCTCTAGCCCAGCTCTCAGCCGTACTGGATTGACTCCCTCTACTTTGCTAGCTGTAGCCAGCACCATTACTTACCCATAACCCTCCTCTTCCCTATTTCCCAGCTATCAGTGTTTTCTGCCCTGCCCCCTTTCCTATGTACTGCAATAATGATAACTCCCAGATGTCAGATGTACATAGTGTTACCAGATTTTCTGGAACTGAACTCCGGAGCCATGGCCCCACCCCCAGGCCCACGTTCCCACTGTCCCCGCCCAAGTCACGCTCTGTTCTGTTCCCCAGCCCCACCCCCTCAACCTGTTCACTTGTCGGGAGGGCATCTGCACATGCGCTGATGTGACGCGATGACATCACCGCATTGCATGCGCAGATGCCGTCCCAACGTCAGATGTCGCTCCTGGCTGGAAGCTTATCAAAATGCCAGGTTTTGAAAAGCTGTCCGGATGCCCATCCATGTCCTACGGGGTATAGGTTTCTCCATGACCAGGAAGCATAACCATTCTGAAGCCCTCCCTTTTCCCCAAGAATGTATTAAAACTTTGTCCAATTCATGTCAGTTTCGTACCTGTTATTCTTGTTTAAAAAAAAAAAAAAAAAGTTTGCTAAAAGTGTTGCTTTTGACTGTAATACTGATCAGAATGGATTATGGAGACTTCTACGGTAATTAAATTCTTCAGTTTTTCCAGTATAAAATTTCAAGTATTTCTATTTTAGATTTTGCCTTGTTTAAACCTTTTTTCTAAACGCACTAAAAGTTCAGAAGATAAATCTATTTTATTTCATCTTTAATTTCTCCACCCCCTTTTACTTTTTTTAAAATCCTTTATTCATTTTTTATATCAAATACAAAGTGCAAACACATGAACAATCAAGTACCATACCATATTGCACTCTATTCCAACAATAAATATAAAACAGTTTTATCCCCCCCATCCCCCCTGGATATGTATGACTTCATTCATGAAACAAAGGGAAATAATAGTAGTAATAATAATGATAATAGATCATATTCATAATCTCTATAATAAAACCCTAAGTGGCGCATGCGCACTCCCACCTGCATGTTCTGTATGTCCGTGGCCGGAAGGAGTGCGCATACGCGCCTACAACTGCCCCACACTCGCGGCCCTGTTTGCATTCCAGTGGCAGCAACTGAGTGGTGGAGAGCAGCCCCACTCCGCCCGTTGACCCTCCACAAACCTCCCGGTTCCAGCAGCGTAGGCAGCACTTTAAACACGCTGCTTCGCGCCCTTCTACTGCCGATTTCTTCTGCCGCATCTCTGATGACATCATCGGAGACAGACGCGGAAGAGGAAATCGACAGTAGAAGGCCACGAAGCAGCGTGTTTAAAGTGCTGCCTACGCGGCTGGAGCCGGGAGGTTTGTCGGCAATGGGAGGGTCGTATGGGAGGGTCAGGAGCAGGCTAGATCGAGCAGGACAATGGAGTAAAAGAAGGGGGGGGCCTAACGGATCAGGCCAGATCGCGGTAAGAGAAGGGAAAGGGGGGTGGGGGAAAATGCTGCTACTGCTACACAAGGACCTGGAGGGGAAGGGAAATACCTGCTTCTGCACAGGAAAGGGGGGGATAGGAGGGAAATGCTGTTGCTGCTGCATAGGGAAGTGGGATGGAAAAAATGACAGACAGACAGCGGGAGGGAGGGAGACAGAAAGAAAGAAAAACACAGGGGCAGGGAGAGGGACAGAAAGACAGACAGAGAAAGGGGGCCAGAGAGAGAGAGAGAGTCAGCGGGAGGGAGACAGACAGACATATATTCTAGCACCCGTTAATGTAATGGGCTTAATGACTAGATAATAAAACCTAAGTGGCGCATGCGCACTCCTACCTGCGTGTTCCGTATGTCCGTGGCCGGAAGGAGTGCGCATGCGCGCCTACAACTGCCCCACACTTGCGAAGGGAGAAGATAAAGAAACAAAGAAAGACTGACAGATAGCCAGGGAGAGAGACAGTAAGACAGGGGGCCAGGGAAGAGACAGAGACACACAGGGGGACAGAGACAGAAAGAAAGGGGGGCAGGGAGAGAGATAAAAAACATAAAGTAAGATTGAAAGAAATGCCTCAGCGACCCATTGTGTTAAAAGTCTACATATATATTCTAGCACCGTTAATGTAACGGGCTTAAACACTAGTTTACAATATTTTGTTAACGGGCCCCAAAATTCCTTAAATTTGCTATGATGTCCCAACTGTAAAGAATTAATGTTTTCAAACTTATAAATCTTGCAAGGGGATTCCCACCAAAAACTATAATTTAAGTTATCCCAACTTTTCCAGTTTTTCATTATCAATTGCATGGCTACTCCTGTCATGATGAGGAGTAATTTGTTTTGATTTGCATTCATTGATTTTTGGGGGTAATAAAATCGTTCCAAACAATACTATACCATATGATAATGCTAGTGGAACGTCCAATATTGTGATAATTTGACCCCAAACGGATTTCCAGAATTTGAGTATCAAGGGACAATGATAGAGCAAATGATCCAATGTCCCTACATCAAGATGACAGTGCCAGCATCTATTAGATTTGGAACTGTCTAACCTTTGTAACCTAACAGGGGTCCAAAAAGATTTATGCAACAAGAAAAACCAAGTCTGTCTCATAGATGCTGAAGCTGGACATCTCATTCTCCAATTCCAAATTCGTGGCCAACCCCTTTTTACAAATGCATAGAACGGTTTTTAGCGCCGGCCGAAGCGGTTAGACTCCAACGCCTAAAATCACATTGATTAATTAATTTGCCTTTCCTGAAGAAAGGGAATTTGTTATTTTTTGTCCTATACTATAACTGTGGGCTCCTTATACTAAGGTGCTCTAGCGTTTTTAGCGCACGCAGCAGATTAGCGCGCGTTAACCCCGTGCTACGTGGCTAGAACTAACGCCAGCGTGCGCTATTCCACGCATTAATTCCCTAACGCAGCTTAGTAAAAGGAGCCCTGTAAGTATTTGTGGTTTACCTTAATCTTGTATACAACTTAAACTCTTTTGCCATCTGTCTTTGTGAGACGTTCAGATAAAATCACTTGATGGCCTTTAGCAGCTCAGTCAGAAATAATTCAGGAATGCTTATTGATTAGCTGGTTTCTTCACACCTTAAAAATCGTCATGCTAACCGTCGTGTGAGGATTGGCCCAGTTTATGATACATGCTGAGCTGATTATCCATTATCCTATTCTGCTCATGATTTTCCATGCAGCAAAACTCTCCGTTCTTCTGCTATTTGACAATTTGTTTTGTTAAAATCTTCTTAGGTAAAAAAGAAGAAATCTGGATTATTGATGATTTTATCATTGACGGAAACAGCCTGAAGAACCCTGTTATTCTTTTTGATACGTTTGACTTTGGACCTAAGGAGGAAAATTGGTTTTTCTATCCTGGTGGCAACATCGGGCTGTATTGCCCATACTCTTCTAAGGGAGCGCCGTAAGTAATAATAACAACAATAATAATAGCTTCCTTCCGCAATCACTTGAAAACTTGGCTCTTTGCAAAAATCTAATCACCTCCCATTCTCCAGTATTCTGTCCCTCTCTTTCCTCTCAGTCCCTCTCCTTTATCCCTCATTGTAGTTCCTTTCCTCTTAATTCTGTAAACCGTGCTGAGCTCTGCGCTTGCGAAGATGGCGCGGTATACAAACCTAAGGTTTAGTTTAATTTAGTTTAGTTTATTTATATCCCGTCATACCTATTCAGTTCAAGACAGTGTACAATAAAGGAGAGGTACAATGTGGATACAGGTATCGATGCATGTGAGGGGAAAAAGGTACTTGAGAACAGTGAAGTTACAGGAGAGGCTTAAAGAGGGGGGAGGGTGGGCCATAGAGTGGCGAGAGGAGGGGAAGAAGGGTGAATTGATCTGGAAGGTGAGGTTGGAAGATCAGACAAACTTGTCGAATAGGTGGGTTTTCATGTTTTTTTTCTGAAAGGTTGGTATGATGGTGAATTCAGGAGACGGTTGCTTAGGGTATTGTTCCAAATGCCTGCTTCGAAGGACAGGGTCCTGTCCAGGAATCTTTTGTAGTGGCATCCCTTGGGCGTTGGGAACGAAAATAATAGTGTTTTGCGGGAGAGGCGGGGGTTGACCTGTAGGACGAAGTGTTTCAGGAGGTAGTTAGGAGAGGTGCCAAATAGTGTCTTGTAGCCTAGGCAGCCTAATTTGAAGATGGCCTCGATCGGTAGCCAGTGGAGTTTTTTTTTTTTTAAGAATGGGGGGGTGATGTGGTCGGATTTTTTCAGGCCAAAGATCAGCCGAACTGCCGTGTTTTGGATCATTCTTAGTCTCTTGATGGTTTGTGGGAACCCAGGTAGATTATATATGCAAGTTTCATCAAACCTCTCCCAGCACAGAAAGAGACCAGAATGGGAGTGGTTCCAATGTAAATTTTCTGTTGATATGACATCTGCATCTGCTTATCTTCTAATCTGTATGCCACACAAGCCACATTATTGCAACTTGGATTCCAACTGGTAGCTTTTAACCCCATGCCCTACGGGATCCGGAAGGTTCGCCCCCCACATTTCGCCCCCAGCAATTCGCCCCTCACATTTCGCCCCCGCACATTTCGCCCCCCGGATGTTTCGCCCCCACACATTTCGCCCCCGCACATTTCGCCCCCCGGATGTTTCGCCCCCGCACATTTCGCCCCCGCACATTTCGCCCCTGAGCGTTCCTCCGTTCTCTCTCTCTCCGTACCCCACCCCCAATCTCACTTACCCGAAGCAGTAGTGGCAGCCTGTGAGCAGAGGCAGTGCCGTAAACAGGCTGCTTTCGGCCAGCCCTGGCAGGGCCTTTCCTCTGCCGTGTTAGTCCTGACAACACCCACTCCCGCAGCTAAAAACGGATCGGCTGGCAAAAAATCTGACTCCTCCCGGGATGACGACTGCAAAGAGACGAAAAGCACTGATCCCGATAGCACTGGAGGCCCCGGACCCACCCCCAATCCAGTGCCCAGCTGTGGCGGCCCAAGCCCTGTGGGCAGCGGCTGGAGGCCCCGGACCCACCCCCAATCCAGTGCCCAGCTGTGGTGGCCCAAGCCCTGTGGGCAGCGGCTGGAGGCCCCGGACCCACCCCCAATCCAGTGCCCAGCTGTGGCGGCCCAAGCCCTGTGGGCAGCGGCTGGAGGCCCCGGACCCACCCCCAATCCAGTGCCCAGCTGTGGCGGCCCAAGCCCTGTGGGCAGCGGCTGGAGGCCCCGGACCCACCCCCAATCCAGTGCCCAGCTGTGGCGGCCCAAGCCCTGTGGGCAGCGGCTGGAGGCCCCGGACCCACCCCCAATCCAGTGCCCAGCTGTGGCGGCCCAAGCCCTGTGGGCAGCGGCTGGAGGCCCCGGACCCACCCCCAATCCAGTGCCCAGCTGTGGCGGCCCAAGCCCTGTGGGCATACAGGGGGCCAACGGAGGCTCAGTCGAGCAGGTCAAGGTAGCTCCGGGACCAGGCGGCTTGACGGCAGCGGCTGTGGCAGCAGTAGGAGCTGGCGGCGGTGGCAGCCAGGGTTGGGCCGGGGGCCCCGGGGCCAGCATCACATCCATCCCGGACTCGCTGGGAGGCCCCTTTGCCAGCGTGCTGTCCTCGCTGCAGAGACCCGGCATCCCCAAGACGGCACTCGTCAAGAGCAGCATGTTTTGAGGGCCGGCAGCAGGGCTTCGGTGTTGGACTATGAGGGCGCGGGGCGCCGATCAGGAGCTGTCCACGGTGCCGGCCGCTGCCTCGGAGCTTGGGCGCCCACCACAGACTGTCTCGGCTCCTTCCACCTCTCTCTCCTCCTCCCCCCCCCTCCACCATGGGGCTTTTTTTTAATGCATTTGTTCTTTCATGACAAATATTAGTTGAATGCAGGGGCGAAATGTGCGGGGGCGAAATGTGTGGGGGCAAAACATCCGGGGGGCGAAATGTGTGGGGGCGAAATGTGTGGGGGCGAAATGTGTCTGGGGGCGAAATGTGGGGGGCGAAATGTGAGGGGCGAATTGCTGGGGGCGAAATGTGGGGGGCGAAACTTCCGTGAACCATGCCCTACTGTTTTTAGCCCTGTTTGTACCCCTTCTCCCCACAACCTCAAGTAAGTTATGTCAATGTCAGTTTTTATATGTTCTTTTACCCCATTTCTATTATGGAAATCACTTAGAAATTTTTATAAGCGTTGTATCAAATTTTTTAAGTAAAACTTGTAAAAACTGCTCAGCAAATCTAGTATCTGAAACACCTTTTATATGCCTTTCTGTTTGTTTTTGTACTAGCGAGGAAGATTCAGCAATGGTCTTTGTTTCAAACGAGGTTGGAGAGCATTCTATTGCTACAAGAGATCTGGATGTGAATGAGAACACTATAATTCAGTTTGAGGTAGCCCTGACTTCCTCCTCCTTCTGTTTCCATCTCCTTATGTATTTCTGGACAGACACAGCCTTTCACAACTTTCATATATTATGCCAGTGCTTCTCAGTCCTTGAGGCACATCTAATCCCATCAGGTTTTCATGATATCCACAACAAATATGCATGAGATAGACATGTATGTAAAGCCTCTTTGTTATGTAAAATTATCTCATTATGGATTGCCTAAAAACCTGATGGGACTAGGTGTGCCTCAAGGACTGGCTTGAGAAGCACTGTTTAAGGTAACTAGAGCATTGTAAACACAGAGAAATGAAAAGGCAATGAAGAAAATCAAAAGACAGCAAAACACGTTTATATAAAACAATTCAGTTGTTAGAGTTTATTAAAAGTTTAGGTGATATTTAAATGTGAAGTGGTACAAGACAAGCGGGCAGAGATTTAGGAGACAGTTCCCAAACTGTCTGACTAGGTACATAAAATTTCTGTGGTAAACAACATTTCTAGATTTGACAACACAGTCTATACGTGATATTTTCAGATCCTATTCAAAGGGCATTCACGGGAACACTTTCCACCGATCTGGCTGAAAGGATGCATCTTCTGGAACCCAGCACATGCTTCTTGCTGGACTGTGTGAGGGCAACTTTCAGATTACAAATGTACCTACCCAGAAAAATGGTGTTATTGTTGCTTCCTACGTGTCACATCTGTAAACCTAATAACAAACAAACAAAAAAAAACCCCAAGGAAACAAAACCCCCACGAGAGACAACCTAGAACAAAGATAGTGGGGGTGGAACCAGACACATCAACCAGGGATAAATATAATTTTCTTATAGATATTGTTAATGTAAAAAAGAAGTCTATTAAAATATACAAATCAGTTATATTTATCCCTGGTTGATGTGTATGGTTCCATCCCCACTATCTTTGTTCTATATCTATAACCGATTTCTCCTGCATCCCTTATAGTGATACATCGCAGCTCTTTTTCATACTACTGTTGACAATGCCCTCCTTAACATAAATAATTGGTAGATTTTTTTTTTTTCCATAAATTCTCTTTTCATTACATCCAGACCTTTTTCCTCAGAGAAAGCTTGCCACCTATGGATGTATTTTAGTGAATAGATTTTATGGGTTGTTTTTGGGGGGTTTTCTTTTACGATTTGTTATTGTGTAATAATGTTGCCTTGGAACTCTTTGTGTCAAGATCAATGTAGGATGTACCACGGACAGCTCCTCAGCTGACCCCGTGAGACTGGAGTTCTCCCGAGATTTTGGAGCAACATGGCACTTGCTCCTTCCACTGTGTTACAGCAGCAGCAGCCATCTCAGTGCCCTTTGCTCTACAGAGTACCACCCCAGCAGCACGTATTATACCGGAACCACCCGGGGCTGGAGGAGAGAGGTCATTCACTTTGGAAAACTCCATCTGTGCGGGTATGTTTCCAGCTGAAGAAATTCTGCCTCCTCTTTCCATTTGTGCTGTTCCTTTACCATATGTAGAGGGTAACATTGCACTAAATTTCTGGGAATGCCACTGACCCTCCCATGGTTATGCCCCCTTTTGAGTTGCATGCTATGAAATTTAGGCACTCAGTTATAGAATTAAGGTGTGCAGCAGATCCATGTATGACTCCTAATTATTGACAATTAAGTACTTGCTAACTCCAGTTAGCACTTCAAGTTTCAAGTTTATTTAACTCTTGATATATCGCCTATTTAAATATTCTAAGCGATGTACATAATATCGTAAAACATAGAAACATTAATAAACATTTAAAAACAGTGAATTTCAATTTTCAATAATGACTAACAGGAAAGCGAGGGAAAGGGGGCAAAGTTACAATAAGGGTTTAAGAAAAAAGGGAAAAAACGAAAGGTTGGGTAATTTGTTACAAGGCACTCAAAGAGAAAATTAATTTTAACAAAGTAAATCCATTAGGGCTTTAAAGATCGTAGGCATCCCTAAACAAATAGGATTTTAAAAGTTTTTTAAAAGCTGAGATGTCGTGTTCCATTCTGATGTACTGAGGAAGGGAGTTCCACGCTTGTGGACCCGCTACAGTAAAGATGTCTGCTCTCCGTGTACCGATGATTTTTAGAGATGGGATGGTTAGTAAGTTTGATTCTGATGAACGTAAGGATCGTTGTGGTTTGTAAGGAATCAGAGATTTTGAAATGAATTGTGGCTCGCTGGATGTTAAAGTCTTAAAAATTAGAAATATAATTTTGTACAATATCCTATGATTTATTGGTAGCCAGTGTGCGTCAATCATCAGAGGGGATACGTGGTCAAATTTTTTAGCATTATAGATAAGTTTGATAGCCGTATTCTGAATGATTTGGAGTCGCCTTCTTTCCTTCTGAGTGATATTGATGAATAGAGCGTTGCAATAATCGATTTTTGCAATGATAAATGAGTGTATTAAGATTTTTATGGATGAAGGGTTTAGAAATTTTGAGATGGCTCTTATCTGACGAAGTTTGAAAAAACAGTTTTTGACTATGGAAGAGATATGATCATGGTAGGATAAACTGTCGTCAAGTATAACCCCAAGAATTTTAATTGATGCTTCAGTACTAATAGGAAGATTGTTAAGAAGAAATGATTTTGCAAGGCGTATGTCTTTTTTCCAGTTGAATAATATGGATTTGGTTTTGTTAATATTTAATGACAATTTGTTTAAGTTCAACCAATTGTGTACTTGTTCTAATTTATGGTTTATGGAGGCAATGTCTGTGACATTTTCGGGATCTAGAGGATGGATTAATTGGATATCGTCAGCGTAAGCATATGGAATAAAACCTATGGCCTGACAAGTTTCTAATAAAGGCGATAAAAAGATGTTAAATAAAAGTGGAGATAAAATGGATCCTTGAGGGATTCCAAATGTTGAAGTAAAAGTAGTAGAATCTTCATTGTTAAAATTTACAGAAGAAGTACGATTATTAAGATAAGACTTAAACCAATCTAAAACTGCGCCGCTTAAACCTTTTTCTTCTAGTCTATTTAAAAGTAAGTCGTGATCAATGGTGTCGAAGGCAGCTGAGATGTCTAAAGAGAATAGAATCACGGATTTATGGTGGTCAAGGTAGTATTGAATGTTGGAAGTTAGACCTATCAATGAATGTTCTGTACTATGATATTTTCTAAAACTTAATAGACTGACTAGTTTAAGCATAGATCTGGGATCTGCATCCAAAACTGGGCAACCTATGCAGAATCTGGAGGTAAACCCATAATCTGCCTAGTTCATGCATCTTAACATGGAATGTAGTTAGGAGTTAAGTCTATGTCAATGCGCCTATATACTGTATAAGGTAGTTTCATACTCTATAAAAGAAAGTAGCCACCTAAATTCCTTAATAGAATACTAAGGTTAACTTTGCATTATCCTGCATTATCTCATGGATTCTATAGATGGTACTAAAATTTGGGCACCCGGAATTGTAGAAACATAGAGAAACATAGAGTTTGACGTCAGAAAAGAGTCGACGGCCCAACAAGTCTTCCCACTCAAGAACCCTCCCTCCTTCGAGAATCCATCTGTTAAGCATTCCTCTGGAGTGACCCCACCTGTCTATCCCATCATCCCTTGAAGTCGAGCGTGGTACTGGCCTCGACTACCTGACGCGGAAGACCATTCCATCGATCAATTACCCTTTCGGTAGAAGAAATATTTCCTGGTGTCCCCATGAAATCGTACCCCCCCCCCTGAGTTTTATCGGATGTGTGTGATTCTGAGATCTGCAGGCAAATACAATAGCTAATAGTCCATTAACAACCCATAATTAGAAACATAGAAACATAGAATATGATGGCAGAAAAGGGCCTACGGCCCAACAAGTCTGCCCACTCAAATAACCCTCCCCTCTAAGTTCCTCTTTGAAGTGAGCCCACGTGTTGATCCCATTCAGTCACGTTACTGGCCTCAACTACCTGAAGTGGAAGATTATTCCAACGGTCGACCACTCTTTCGGTGAAGAAGTACTTCCTAGTGTCACCATGGAATCTCCCTCCCCTGATTTTCAGCGGATGCCCCCTTATCGCCTTAGGGCCTGTAAGGAAGAAGATATCTTCTTCCACCTCAATGCGGCCAGTAACGTATTTGAATGTCTCTATCATGTCACCCCTCTCTCTGCGTTCCTCGAGAGAGTAAAGGTGCAACCTACCTAGTCGTTCTTCATAAGGGACATCCTTGAGCCCTGAGATCATCTTGGTGGCCAATCATTGAACCGATTCCATTCTTAGCACATCCTTCCGATAGTGTGGCCTCCAAAACTGTACACAGTACTCCAGATGTGGTCTCGCCATGGACCTGTACAGCGGCATCACCACCTGGGGCTTCGGCTGACAAAGCTTCTCCGGAAGCAACCCAGCATTTGTCTAGCTTTAGATGAGGCTTTCTCCACCTGATTGGCTGCCTTCATATATTCACTAATGATTACTCCCAGGTCTCGTTCTGCCACAGTTCTGCTTAAGGTCTCACCATTCAGAGTGTAGGTTCTGCATGGGTTTCTGCCACCAAGGTGCATTATCTTACACTTTTTGGCATTGAAATTCAGCTGCCAAAGAGTAGACCAGTGTTCCAGAACAAGTATGTCCTGTGTCATAGCGTCGGGCATGGTATTTCCGCTCACTATGTTGGTATCTCCGCTCACTATGTTGCACAATTTAGCATCATCGGCAAATAATGCAATTTTCCCTCGAAGTCCCTGAGGCAGATCTTGTATGAAGATATTAAAAAGGATTGGGCCCAGGACTGAGCCCTGCGGTACTCCACTGTGCACTTCCGACTTTTCAGAGGGGGTACCGTTTACCACCACCCTCTGATGTCTACTTCTGAGCCAGTCTTTAACCCATGCAGTTAATATTTCTCCTAGCCCTAATGAACTCATCTTGTTCAAAAGTCTACGGTGTGGGACGCTTTCAAAAGCCTTGCTGAAGTCCAGATACAGCACATCCAGGGACTCTCCTTTATCCAGTTCTTTTGTTACCCCGTCGAAGAAGCTGATCAAGTTGGATTGGCAGGATCTCCCCTTAGTAAATCCATGCTGGTGTGGATCCCTCAGTCTCTCGTCATCCATAACCGTGTCTAATTTGTGTTTAATCAATGTTTCCATAAGCTTGCACACTATTGACATGAGACTTACCGGTCTGTAATTTGCAGTGTCTAACCTGCATCCCTTTTTGTGGAGCGGAATGACATTAGCTGTTTTCCAGTCTAGTGGAACTTTTCCCGTGCCCAGGGAAAGATTGAAGAGCGCGGCTAATGGTTCTGCCAGGACATCTCTCAATTCCCTAAGCACTCTGGCTGGCTGTTACCATTCAATTACTGATGTTAATTGGCTCTAATTTGGATCTGTGCGTGGATCGGATTGTGCGTAATTCTATAAACATCCTCACACAACCCAAAAGAGGGCATGGCTATGGGAGTGGGTTAGGAGCATTCTAAAGAACTGCATAGAATGTTATAGAATTTGGGGCTGTGCACCCGAGTTGCGTGCCAGGTTTTCCGCCAGGTTTCAGTTGGTGTAAGTTCTTGTGCACAAAGTTTGGGTACTGGAATATGACAAATAAGAACAAGCAAACCGCAAACATGATAACACGTTATTGAAAATTTCAAAGACGTGTAAAAATTTTCTTTGAAGGTTTTTAAGGATCAATGAAAGACACCCAACTCCATTGATGACCCTCAACTAGTCTATGGTTTTGGACCTCTGAGATCCTTTTTCCTTCATTTTCTAACGTATCATTTGACATCATAAATAAGCATTTTCATCAAGCACTTTTGGATACCCAAAGAACAACGGGAAACATGCTATTCTAAATATACAGCCAGAAGCAATGCTGATAGCAAAACCATACAAAATGTTTGTGCTGGTTTTTCTATATGCTAATGCTCTCTTAGCTCAGAAGTATAATTATCAGATCAAACACCGGCCATTAAGTTGTTGGGCTACAAAAAGAAATTTGATAGAGTAACTCCACTCTGTTTGCAATTTCATTGGTTGCCAGTTTTGGGGGTTTTTTTTTAATAAAACTCAATTTAAAACTTTGCTACTGACCTTTAAAGCACGTAATCTGCATCAATCAGATTATTTGTATGATAAAACAATCTCCCATACACACCAACTAGGGTTTTAAGATCGATACAGGATAATAGATTAGTTCTTTCACTAGCAAATAGGGCAAAATAGGAATTTACCCAAAAAAAAAAAAGTTTTTTATTTCATTGCTCCTCGATTGTGGAGTCATCTGCCTCACGACTTGAGGCTGGAAACAAATATTAAGGCATTCAAAACCATGCTTAAAACTTTCTATTTTCAAGAGGCATTTAGAGCAGATCTAAATGTTTCAGAAATTATTCACATATATTAGAAGAAATGGTTGGATGGTTATAATTAGAGAATGACACGGTGACAAAATTCATCACCGTTCCCATCCCCGCGGATAACCGTGGGAAATAATCCCATGTCATTTTCTAGTGTCTATCTCAACCTCAGTCCTTCTACACCAGCATTCTTCAAAGCAAAGCTTGAGGGTCAGTGGTTGTGGCCATTCATACTCTGATTCTTATGTGAGCCAAGGATAATGAAGCCATTGTGACATCACTGATGTGATTGGCTCTTAGGCACTGGTGAAATGAGGCATTATGACATCACAATATCTGCTCTGGATACCAGAGACTGTCATTCTGTAGTGTCTGTTTCAACCTCAGTCCTTCTACACCGGCATTCTTCAAAGCAAAGCTTGTGGGTCAGTGGTTGTGGCCATTCATACTCTGATTCTTCCCTCTCTTCTTAAAGAATGACATGAAGATGGTTTCCCGCGGTTATCCGTGGGGACGGGAACGGTGATGAATTTTGTCACCGTGTCATTCTCTAATTAGAATCCTTTAACATTACATGGATAAAAGAATATTTGATGGCTTGATTGTTTGAGCCTGTATGTAAGAGTATGTTTTGATGTTTGTTTTATATAGGTCTGTCCTATTTTAATATATGGAGTTCCTTTCTATTTTGTGATATGATTGTAAACCGCTTGGACCTGTTGTAAGAATGAGCGGTATAACAAGTTTTAATAAAACATAAAACTTCTCTCAATCATTGCACATATCCAAGATTGCCCTGATTAATTTATATAAACATATTCAGTGCTGTATTCACTTATCTGTTCCACCATTCCTTCTGGGTTCTACTGAGTTAGACACCTACCAGCTAATTAATTTTTAATGGATTTTTAATTGTTTTTTAATGGTGCTTTCAATTAGTGCCGATTAAGCCATTAAAAAATTAAGTTGGGCCCTAGATCGGCTTGTCTTGGTGCCTGACTTCAGGCACTGTTTATAGAATATGGACTATTTTGCACATTAGTAAAAGGGCCCTTTACAGTTTTATTTTCTGATAAACTCTAAATAACCTCTTTTGGAATGAAGTTTGTTATAGACAGAATGGAAAAAAACCAGGAGGCTAATTGTGAAAAATGTGCATCTTTTTGGCAGCTCTGTAAGGTTCAGATGGTACCAAGGGTTTTATCGCTCTGGTGCTCAGCCAGTGACATGGGCCATTGATAATGTGTACATAGGCCCGCAGTGTGAGGAGATGTGCAGTGGACATGGCAGCTGCATCAACGGGACTAAGTGCATTTGTGATCCAGGATATTCAGGGCCTACTTGCAAAATAAGCACCAAAAACCCTGACTTCCTCAAGGATGACTTTGAAGGTAATTTTCTTATTACTCAGCACATAATAATTCTTTTATTACTCAGCACATAATAATTATTTTATTACTCAGCACATTACTCAACACATACTGTAGATTATATGTGTAGGGGACAGAGTACCATCAAATAGATGCTTTGTTACCCCCATGTAGTGAGCCAGTTATATAAGAACACTTATATGAGTACGTGTCCTAACACAATACTAGCGTAAAGCTGCATCAGTAAGTACAAATTTTGGCATGGACATTTAGGTTTATGGTTTGTGTAGATGTTAGCACCTCAATGCAACATTTATACACATACACTTCTCCCTCCGAATTTGCGGTTTTGATTATTCGCGGTTTTTAGCTTACTGGCTCCCCCCCTCCTCAATTAAGAGCTCCTTTTACGAAGGTGTGTGAAGCGTTATAACGCATGCACCGGCTTAGCGCACGCTAGCTGAAAACCTTCCGCCTGCTCAATAGGAGGCAGTAGCGGCTAGCGCGTGGCAATTTAGCGCACGCTATTCCGCGCGTTAAGGCCCTAACGTTAAGGAGCCCTAAGTCAACTTGCATAGAGAAATCGCTGATTCCAAGTGTTTACAGAGAAAATCGCTGATTCCCAGCACTTTCTTCACCGTGTTTTGCCTCTCCTTCAGGAACAGGCCAGGTCTCCCACCATGCCACTCGCGATGTCACCATATTCACGATGGTTTATAATAGAAAACAGCAAATAACATATGAAAAAGTTATTTGCGGTTTTTCTGTATTCGCAGGTCTATTAATTCCCTATCACAGCGAATACGGAGGGAGAAGTGTAAATCACAGTATTCTGTAAGTTGTATGCATAAAGGATAGCCCCACCTATGCCCTGTGAGAATTTGTCTGTGAAAGTACAGATGTGATCTCTGTCTCAGGTCTTCTGGGTCCTGGGATGGAGAAATCATAGTCACTGCTTAAGGATGAAGGCTGGATGCTTTAGGGTTCATGATTGCAGGATGCTGAAAGGATACCTGATGTATAGCCCCTAGCCCAGGATTATCACTGCAATGTCTGAACTGCAACTGTGTGTGTGTTTGAGGGGGGGCATAAAAAAAATAGGGACACATTACAAGGATAATTGTTTATGAAATTTAATGGTGCTACATTACAGCCCTGGTTTCAACTGAGCTGGAAGACCAAAGGAATTGAGTAAAAAAAAAAGATAACAAAAAAATTAAAAAAACACATAATAGTCAGTATTCAAAGCAATTTAAGCATCCAGGAGAAACTCCTGGCCAGTTAAATCTCTTGTGCAGGGCTCTTTGCTGATATTCAGTGGCACTTAACCAGTTAAGTGCCGCTGGATATCAGCATTAACCATTAACAGAGGAGTGGAGTGGCTTAATGGTTAGTGCAGTGGGCTGAAAACCAGAGGAACTATGTTCTTGTGACCTTGAGCAAGTCACTTAATCCTCCTTCGCCCCAGGTACAAACTTACATTGTGAACTCACTAGGGACAGAGAAAGTACCTGCATATAATAAATATAAGCTGCTTTGGTTATACCTCAGAAAGATATGTAGTATATTAAGAATCTAAAGCCATACACAGCTGTTTTATGGGCAGTCTGGGGGCAAAGTCAGGACTTATGTAGTTAAATGCAAATATTCCATACTTGACTTTCTAAGTTAAACAGCCAAATCAGTGGCATAGCTACAGGTGGGCCTGGGTGGGCACAGGCCCACCCAAAGTAAATCAGCAGTGGCTGCCTTTCTCCCACATCTGAATCCAGCATTTGTCCTGATGAACAGCCCACAGTTCAGCAGCTCACCCCTCTCTCTAAACCTCCCCCTTCCTGCAGGTGGGGGATAGCGATGTGCATCTGCTACCTGCGCCAGCCCCACAGACTTCTTTCTGCCACGTCCCACCGAAAAGAAAAAAGGAAGTGGCATCAGTGAGGGCAGGGCCTGGCAGAGGGAAGCCTGTGGGGCTGGCGCACGTCACTGTTGCTCAGGATCTGAGGAGGGGGAGTCGCTGGGCCATGAGCAGGAGAGGGTGGCAGCAATGACAGATCCATGGGCAGAATGAGAGGAGGCAAGATGCAGAATAAAGCGTGTGTGGCAGTGGCAGCAGTTTGGGAAGGCCCACCCAATATAACTATGGGCCCCTCCAAAATAACTGGCTTGACTATGCTACTGAGCCAAATAGGATCATATAAAAAAAACTCAGTCCTATCTTTATCTGGTTTTGCTTAGGCAGTTAAGTGTTGAATACCACACTTAACCACATAAGAGACTGCCAGCCTCACAAACTCAGATATTCAGTCTGGTGCCTGTTCATGGTCCAGTCTTGATTATCAGCGCATAAAGATGATGGCGGCTAAAAAAAACACTCACATTCATCGGCTAAATATTTACCCCATAGTAACTGCAATAAGATAGCTTTGTCATGAATCTTATCTCCCCCTATACTCCTTCCCGGGAACTCCCTTCATTGGATAAGTCTCTCCTAACTGTATCTTTCTCCTCTACTGCCAACTCCAGACTCCGTCCCTTCTATCTTGCTGCACTGTATGCCTGGAACAGACTGCCTGAGTCAATATGTCAAGCTCTGTCTCTATCAGTATTCAAATCCAAACTAAAGGTCCACTTTTTTGAGGCTGCTTTTAAATTCTAACTCCAACCCACTTGTAAAGTACCCATATCTATTTTGTCACTCCCTCTGTAATTTCCTATCCCAATTGTCCTGTTTGTCTGATTAGATTGTAAGCTCTGTCTAGCAGGGATTGTGTTTTCATGGTTAATGTAATGTACAGTGCTGATTACACTGTGCAACAGAGGTTTTGGGGCATGAATTGTAGTGGGTGTTCTATAGTGATTTGGGATCGCTGAATTCAAAACTGATCGTAATTTTTTGGTATAACCCTTTGATTTTTGGCAAGAGAGCATTATAACGCAAAAATTAACATTTTCGCTATATTTTCTAATGCTTGTGTAAATGTTATAACAATCTCAGAAATATTAAAACAGTTTGCCTCAAATTAGATTTTTAAGCTAAAGTATTAATTTTAATGATGATGTAATAATGTGCTATATAATTAAATTATTATGGGTGAGGAGGCGGAGCTGGAATACGCAGTTCTCTGTAGGCCTATTGCATCATCAGCAATTTTCAAGCTTCATCGGCACAGTTGAGATTAAATCACTGATTTTGTATCAGGGTTTTTTGCTTCTTAGTTAAATCGGCACAATTCATTACATTATGACTTCTCGTGCTATAAATATTTGCGATTTGCTCAAAAGCTGTATGTGATAGGAGAAAACTGAGGCTATTTTCATATACAGGAGGTCAAATTCTATAAGGTAAACATAATTTTCTTCTTGCCCCAGAAAAAAAAGTTAAAATTTGTTGCACAGTTTTATTAGTAGGAGTTATAGATATAAACAGCCTTGTTTTCTAATTGAACAGAAGAGTACAAATTCCACCATTTAGACACCTGCAGACCCAGACTCAAGGGTTTAGAAGGGAGAGTGGCACCATGGCCTAGATTTGGTCTTGGTTTTCATCTACACTGTAGAATTAATGACTTTTTATAATCTATTGAACATGCAGAATGTGGCAGTCATAAATCTCTATATGGAAATGATGTGGTCCTGAAAGGTTCTAAAAAAAAAAAAAAAAAAAAGTCATGCAATGTGCATGTTATAATTAAAAGATAGTCCCAAGGCAGCTAATGCGGCCAGAAGATAACTGCATCCAAATTTAAATACGGCAAAGACATCTAAGAAAATGGCAGGGACAGTAATCAAGCACTAACACACACGGCTGAAAGCTTTTGCATAAATTATGAAAGAAACCCCAATATTATTAATGCTATATATACTATGCCATGCATTTTGTATTTATGGCATGTATCATTTAGGGGTCGTTTTAAGAAGGCGCACTAACCAATTTAGCTAAATTCTAAGGTGCCTATTATATTCTATGGGCATCTTAGCATTTAGCACATGCTAATCTTTAGCGTGCGCTAAATCGATTAGCGAGCCTTAGTAAAAGAACCCCTTAATGTCCTCTAGCTCTTCATATAGATTGAGTGGTAGAAATATTTAATTTTCTCTGTGTTGCTAATTACTGGTATGAGTCTACAAAAATCACTTATTGAATTGATATGGGAATTATTGTAATGTATAATCCACAACATAATTTTTAAAAAAACCTCTTAAATAACAATAAATAAAATTAAGATCCTGTCTAATAGGGGGTCCATTGAACCATCGGAGGACAATTTTATATTTGATAGCATAAGTGGATGTGGCTGGTGTGTATACAATACAAAAGTGAACAATTTTATATGGCAAAAGGCAATCTATACCTTTCTATATAAAACAATCACTTATCTATGCAATCATTGGCAAAAGCATAATGCTCCACAGCAGGCATAAATATACACATACATTTCTGCTGATTATATACATGTAAACAAAAAGATTGTGCATCAGACACGTCCACTTGCTCTGAACTACATCCATTGTGTGAGTAGTGTATTTCTTTTTATCTTCTTAACCTTTTGGAAATGAGGTTTAGTATGCAATATATATATTTTTGTTCATGTGCTTTGCTTGAGTAATGCATTATTAAATATCTTTTTCTATTATTATCAAAGAGGAGTTCTCTTTAGCCCCCAAAATAGAAGGTTTAGTATGCAATATATATTTTTTTCATGTGCCTTGTTTAAGTGATGCATTATTAAACGTCTTTTGACCTTAATATCAACCTGGAGTCCTCTATACCCCAAAAAAATAAAAGACCCGTTCACCTATAAATGGACACCTATGGCACGTCTAACCGACACCTAAGTCACGTCCACCTAACTCGTGTCTACCTAGCATCCAGCTCACACTCAAAAGTAGACCTGGTTTTGCAGTGCCTACATTTTAGGTGTTAGGTAGACGTGTTCGGGTGCTGAACAGCATGCAATTCTGTAAATGGATGTCCAGATTGAAGCCATTCCCATGCCACGCCTATGCCACACCTACGCCTATTTTCTAGGCATGACTTTTTCCGATAGGCATCCATAAAATTGTGGACATCTATTTGTAGAATCACGTCCGTTTAGACATCTAAGTTCCAATTAATGCTTGTTAAAGTCCACTTTATTTGGACGCCTAAGTCAATGGATATCCACATTCTGCATGCCTAAAGTTAGACGTCCTTTACAGAATCTGAGGGCCATGCTTGCTAGTACTGGGGGTTATTATTTGCCCACAAAAATTAAGGGTGAGATGCTTGGAGGGAGGTAGTGCAAGGGGATCTCTGACTGGCTAGTCTGAACCTTACCCACATCTTAGAGAGCTCAGAAGAGTAAAGAGTATTAAGATTTACATTTTATTGACTTGGAGATCAACCAGTGAGAGATGAGTATGTGAATACTGACAACTTGAATTGCATGAGGTGCTTTCTACAGAAACATATAAAATGACAGCAGATAAAATCCATATTGCTCATGAGAAGAATTCCAGTATATCCAATATGTATCAAGAAATATATATATATATATTTATTTTTCCTATATAATGATAATTTGTTTGTAGTGGATATTTTAATAAAAATTTAAAAAATACTGTTTAAAAATATTTCAGTTCTAATATTGTTTGTTTCAAAGCCAGATTGAGATTGGACTCCAGGTTTTCTTTGAAAATATGGATAAATTGCTTCAGGGACACAAGTTTTGGGTTTTCCCAGATGTTTCCCTTATCAGACAGAATAAAAGGAAACAATTTCTTTCATTATGCCAGGAAGCTTTATCCCTTGGCACGGAGTATTTCCTCTGTTTTCCCTGTAAATATTTCATTAGAATTGAGAGGAAGAGCTCTATTTTTTATGAACCTGAACAGCTGAGAAGTTTTTCATAAAATGTCATGCTTGAGAATGAATCCAGCGTTGTTCCATTAATTTATAGAAGGATAAGGCTACATTCAGGTTTTCATTGTTTAATTGATGCTCTGCCCTTGTTTGCCATGGCTCTCTTCTTACACTATGGAGTCCTTTTACTAAGGTAGACTAATGAATTTATCATATGCTAATGATTGTATACCTACGGGCTGTATGGCATTTAAACAGAGAAACAGAGACAATGACAGCACATAAAGGCCATATGGCCCATCCAGTCTGCCCATCTGCATCATCCACTATCTCTTCCTCCCCCTAACAAATCCCTCATTCTTGTCCCATGGTTTCTTGAAATCAAATGCAGTCCTTTGCTAGATGAGTTTTCTGCTCTACACTATTAACATTGGTGATTTCCCATTTGCACACCGTTGTACGCAATAGTGCATAAATAAATCTTGTGGAGTTCGGCATTTTGGGCCCCTGAAGAAAAGCGTTCTCAGCCGAAGCATGGCCCGTGTTGGGTCGGTTCCACTATTCATGGATGTGTGTTGCATGGATTGATATTTCTTTATCTGCATTATTTGCATTATTTATTGCATTTATTGCATTATGTAATGTAATGTAATGTAATTTATTTCTTATATACCGCTACATCCGTTAGGTTCTAAGCGGTTTACAGAAAACATACATTAAGATTAGAAATAAGAAAGGTACTTGAAAAATTCCCTTACTGTCCCGAAGGCTCACAATCTAACTAAAGTACCTGGAGGGTAATAGAGAAGTGAAAAGTAGAGTTAGAGGAAAAATAAAAATAAAATAAACATTTTAACAAGAATATTATATTAAAACTTTGACATCAAGTATTTCGTATGCACAGTTTTGCATTAGTTTTTGGCCATCCTTGTCTTGACCACCTCCACTGAGAGGTCATTTCACGCGTCCACCTCCCTTTCCATAAAGAAGTATTTTCTTAGATTACTTTTCAGGCTGTCCCCCTTCAACTTCATCTTATGCCCTCTCGTTCCAGAGCTGCCTCCTGTGCATTTATGCCCTGGTGATATTTAAATATCTCAATCATATCTCCTCTTGCTCGTCTTTCTTCCATAGTACGCTCATTGAAGTCAGTATCAATATGCTTTATGATAAAGACCAGTGACCATCACAGTCAGTGGCATAGCAAGGGTGAGAGGCGCCGGGGAGAGAGGCGCCCCTCCCCCGCCCTCGTCTCCGCCCTCCGCTCCTTTCCTGATCCCCCCTGCCACGCGCGCATTCCCCCCTTCCCTTCCCCGTACCTCTAGTCGTTCACCACCGCGAGTAACCACTTCAATGCGCTCCTTGCGATCCCGCCGTTTCTTCCTCTGACATCGCTTCCAATGCGCAGCGCTCTCTGGACTAACTCCATCCACATTCATTCGTTAGTGTGTGCTAAATTCATTACTGTACCTTAAGTTAAAGGACTTCTATGGATTTTCAAAGAGCCACTGAGGTATATTTATAACTACTTGACGTATAAGACGTGGTTTTGCTTTTTAAATTAATTTTCCTTTCAGCAACTCTATTATTTATTATTAGAAATAGCACTCGCACCTTTCAGTTATAGCTCAAAGCAAGTTATATTCAAATACAATCGGTATTTCTCAAATATATCACAAATGTTGTTTGATTATCACATAAAGCTGTATAAAAATACTTGCTTGAAGAAGGCAGAAATAACTTTAATCTATGTTTATAGGTAACAGTATTATGTACTTTTCATGAATATCTATGATCTATTATTATGGATATCCATTATCAGTTTTATGTACTTATGATGGCTTATGAGTGTTGATTATCTATTATAATATTATCTGTTATCCAGGTCAGCTAGAGTCAGACAAATTTATCCTGGTGAGTGGTGGAAAACCATCTAGGAAATGTGGAATACTTTCCAGTGGGAACAACCTTTATTTTAATGAGGAAGGTTTACGTATGCTGATGACCCGGGATCTTGATTTGTCACTTGCGAGGTAACACAACTTTGGTTTAAATCTCTTTATTATCCAAGCAAGCATAAAATAGCCTTAACTTTCCAAAGCATAAAGCTAGTATGCAGTATGGAAATAACTTTTATAGTAACTTGAACAAATAGATCTTCACTCTATGGGGTCCTTTTATCAAGCTGCGGTAGGGGGTTTAATGCGCGTAATACCGCACATTAAACCGCCTGCCGCGCCAGCCGTTAACGCCTGCATTGAGCAGGCGTTAATTTTTTAGCCGGCCGCAGGGGTTAGCGTGTGATGAAATGTCATAGAAACATAGAAAGAAGACGGCAGAAAAGGGCTATAGCCCATCAAGTCTGCCCACTCTACTGACCCATCCTCTTAAGTACCTAGTGACCATTTCTTCAGTTCGACCCTCGCAGGGATCCAACATAAGCATCCCATTTATTCTTAAAGTCCAGCACGCTGCTTGCCTCGATCACCTGTACTGGAAGCTTAGTCCAACGGTCAACTACTCTTTCTGTGAAGAAATACTTTCTGATGTCGCCATGAAATTTCCCGCCCCTGAGTTTGAGCGGATGCCCTCTTGTGGCCGAGGGTCCTTTGAGAAAGAAGATATCATCTTCCACCCCGATACATCCTGTGATATATTTAAATGTCTCAATCATGTCTCCCCTCTCCCTACATTCCTCTAGAGCAGTGTTTTTCAACCTTTTTTGGGCAAAGGCACACTTGTTTCATGAAAAAAATCACGAGGCACACCACCATTAGAAAATGTTAAAAAATTTAACTCTGTGCCTATATTGACTATATATAAAGTAATTCTCTTGAATAGGAATCAAATAAACACAAAGAAAGTATTTTATAATGCTGCCACCGCCAACAACACCGTTGGCGGCGGTGGCACTCAAGTGGCTAAAGAGCCGCAGTTTGCCGGCCTAGGGACAACACTGGAGGGTGGCCAGCTGTGCACCCCCTTGGGACGTAAACCCAGGGTGGGGCAGACCGCCCCCCCCCCCCACCCTGGTATGCCACTATCTGTACCTCACTCCCTCCCTATGACCAAAAATTCTCCTTTCTTCTATTCCCCGTGTACACAACCATCTCTTTCCCTCCCTTCCTCTCTCCAAAGTCCATGCCTTCTGTGTCCAAACACTCATTCCCTCCCCCACCTCAGCATCTCTTTCCCTCCCTTACTCTCTCCCAAGTCCATTTCTTCTGTGTCCAAAAACGCATTCCCTCCCCCACCTCAGCATCTCTTTCCCTCCCTTCCTCTCTCCCAAGTCCATTTCTTCTGTGTCCAAAAACGCATTCCCTCCCCCACCTCAGCATCTCTTTCCCTCCCTTCCTCTCTCCCTCCCTTCCTCTCTCCCAAGTCCATTTCTTCTGTGTCCAAAAACGCATTCCCTCCCCCACCTCAGCATCTCTTTCCCTCCCTTCCTCTCTCCCAAGTCCATGCCTTCTGTGTCCAAAAACCCATTCCCTCCCCCACCTCAGCATCTCTTTCCCTCCCTTCCTCTCTCCCAAGTTCATGCCTTGTGTCCAAAACGCACTCCCTCCCCCCTTTTGTGTTCCGTGTTTGCCTACCAGCCCATATTTGCAACTTTCTCAGCAAAACGAAGCTCAAGCCGCGAGGCTTGTCTTCTGCTTCCTGTCTGCCCTGCCGCACACAAATAGCCGAACGGAAGTATTCTCCGACGTCAGCGCTGACGTCGGAGGGCAGGCTTTGCTTAAGTCCTCTCTCCGACGTCAGCGCTGACATCGGGGAACGCTTGCGATCGGCTATATGTTAGCTGCAGGGCAGGCAGGAACAGAAGACGAGCCTCGCGGCTCGAGATGTATTGAACTCCGCGGGTCCCCCGTCCAGCTCTCTCCTGTCCACGTGGGGTGGACCGCCCCTCTCCCTAGACTGGTGGTACTGCCCTGATGGCGGCCCTGACCGTACGGCACACCAGGCAACATCTCGCGGCACACTAGTGTGCCGCGGAACAGCGGTTGAAAAACACTGCTCTAGAGTGTAGAGTTGCAATTTGTTTAGTCTCTCCTCGTACGAAAGACCCTTGAGCCCCGAGATCATCCTGGTGGCCATCCGCTGAACCGATTCGACTCTGAGCACATCTTTACGGTAATGTGGCTTGATAAAAGGATCCCTATGTTTACTGGAAATGATTCACCCAAGGCGGGGTACAGCGAGTTTAAAATCAGGTGCTCTAAGCATCTTCTCTATGGAATATTTAATCCTTTGATCCCTTGACACTGGAATACTCTTAGGGCTCCTTTTACAAAGATGCGTTAGGGCTGTAACACGCGGAATAGTGCGCGCTAGACCTTAACGCCAGCATTGATCTGGCGTTAGTTCTAGAAGCGTAGCGCGGTTTAGCGTGCGCTAAAATCCTGCGTGCGCTGAAAACGCTAGCGCACCTTAGTAAAAGGGGCCCTTAGATCCTGCTACCTGAGGAATACATAGAGATATAAATGATCATTCCCATCTTTCAAGGGAATTAAATCTGTTGGGAAGCTTAGTCAGTCCTTTGCTTTCAAGTTGGTGGAGACTTGGAATGGATTTCCTGACTCTGTTAGGTCAGCAGCAACGGTTTCGTAAAGTCTTAAAAACTTTGTTGTTTTCACAATATCTAAACGGTTTACCTTTAGAATCTACTAACTGACATCATTACAAGATCTATTTTTATGATAGACTTAACTAATCCCTTTTCTCCTACTTTCATTTGTAGTCTGGTCTTTGACCACTTGCAAACCGAGTCGAGCTCCGACAGGAGATGACCCGGCATATAAACTAAAGATTAGATTAGATTTTCCTTATCTGTCCCAGGAGGCTCCTAATCGAACTGTGGTACCTTGGGCAATGGAGGACTAAGTGACTTGCCCAGATTCCCAAGGAGTAGTGTTGGGATCAAACCCACAACCTCAGGGTGCTGAGGCAACAGCTCTAAGTACTAGGCCACTCCTCAAGTAATGGTGGTCATGCATAAAAGGAGTTTTAAAACCATAGTTCCTTTTATGCAATATAGAGGAAATTCAATTAATGGCGTCCAGAGTTAGGCGCCAGGATGTTTCACACTAAGCTAGTATTTTGCAGGACGACCTGTACAGAATACTAGATTAAAGCATATTATGCATCTAACTTTGGGCACTACAATTTACGCCTGCCAAAGGCCGATATAAACGCTCATCCCCAACTGATGGCGGTTAGGTACGGAAATGTAGCCCCCCTCCCCCCCCCACACTCAGGGCCAGCCAATCATTAAGCAAGACTAGCTTTGAGGGAGACGGGGAGAGGGCAGCAAAGAGCAGCTGCAGTCAAAGCAAAATGACACCTCCTGACAACCGCACAAACTCAACCCCCAGCACCTACTTTTATCTGTAAAATAAAGTTTAATATTTGAAAGCATGATGTGCCATTATATGTTTTTATAGATCTTCAGCTCATAACCCTATTCTCCACTGCCCACCGCCCTAGCCAACAGTTTAACCACCCCCGCTAACTGTAACCTCTACCCTGGCATCCTGTTTCTCTTAATTGTTTAGATTGTAAGCTCACTCGAGCAGGGACTGTCTCCTTTGTGACTCTGTACAGCGCTGTGTACGTCTGGTAGCGCTTTAGAAATAATTAATAGTAGTACATTGCGCTTAATTTCTAAGAATGCCCCTGACCCCCCCCCCCCCCCCCGTACCCCTCCCATGGCCATGCTCCCTTCGGAGTTGTGCATTATGAAATTTAGGCATGCATGTTATAGAATAGGGCATAGGGTAGATCTACAAATAACTCCTATTTATTGCCAATCAAGGGCTTGTTAACACCAACAATTGGCACACCTAGCCGATATAGGTGCTTGACTTAATTAATGAATTGATTTAATTGGAACCAATAATTAGCATTTAAATGAGGACTGAGATAGGCCCTGTTGCACCTTCTAGAAGCTGTTAATGCTTTAGGCTGTGACAGTTAAGTTTCTATCTCTGGCAGAAGAGTCACGTTTAAAATTATGGCATAAAAAGCTTTTATACTATGGAAATTAGCTAATAACTAAAGTTTGTTCTTTTAAAATTCAAACAATCTTTGTAAAGGAACCTACAATTTCTCTTGTATCTCAATCTTTAAATCAACAAAGCTCCCCTTCTTTTAACTCCTTGCTCCCCCCCTCTGCCCTCCTCTTCCCTTCTCCCTTCCCATGCTCCCCTTGCTCCCCTTCTCCCTCTATGTCTTCTCACCTCTTTCCTCTTTGAATGCCTATTTTATTGCCATGTAACTTTATTGTGAATTGTCCTGTAAATAAATAAATGTCCACTTACCCAGAGAAATGTCCTCAGGAACTTCACAGCTGATTGTTTAACCAAGTTAATTGACGCTTCTCAAACTGTAGCTATTGATTTTTCCCTAGTAACACACCTGGCTTCTTTTTGCCAAAATGTTGATAAATATAATCTTTTATACTTTCAGATTAATTTTGAAAATGTTCAAAGCATTCTAAAATTTGTAATACCATCAAAAGCAGTGGTCTCCAACTCAAACCCTTTGCAGGGCCACATTTTAGATTTGTAGATGCTTGGAGGGCCTCAGAAAAAAATAGTTAATGTCTTATTAAAGAAATGACAATTTTGCATGAGGTAAAACTCTTTACAGTTTATAAATCTTTCCTTTTGGCTAAGTCATAATAATAATATTGTAATTTATAGCTAAAGAGACATATGATCAAGAAACTTTTATTTTACTTTTGTGTTTATGATAAACAGACCGAGGGCCTCACAATAGTACCTGGCGGGCCACGAGTTTAAGACCACTCCTATAGGCTAAGGCTCTTTACACCTGCATTGTGATGTCGTAGAACTTTATGGTTATGGAAACATAGTAACATGATGGCAGATAAAGGCCAAATGGCCTATCAACAGCATCCACTATCTCCTCCTCTCCCTATTGGCTAAGGCTCTTAACATTTGCATCTCCTCTTCCTATAGGCCAGTGGTCTCCAACTCAAACCCTTTGCAGGGCCACAGTTTGGATTTGTAGGTACTTGGAGGGCCTCAGAAAAAAATAGTTAATGTCTTATTAAAGAAATGACAATTTTGCATGAGGTAAAACTCTTTATAGTTTAGAAATCTTTCCTTTTGGCTAAGTCTTAATAATAATATTGTAATTTATAGGTAAAGAGGCATATGATCAAGAAACTGTTTCATTTTACTTTTGTGATTATGATAAACATACCGAGGGCCTCAAAATAGTAACTGGCGGGCCGCATGTGGCCCCTGGGCCGCGAGTTTGAGACCACTGATCTAAAGGTACATATAGGAGTCAGACGGCATTATTCCAAAAAGATATGCTTTAGCCATGTCTACAGAATGGAAAAAGTTCTCTTTGGACAAGGTCATTTGTATGATATCATGCATGAAGAATCGCACACTTTTACTTCCCTGCAGTTTTGAAAGCAGTAGCCATTGTCAGTGGCAGATCTTGGATTTGCATTCATTGACCTCAAGGTGTCACGTGCAAAGTGACAATTTTCTTAAAATGCTGAAGAGAAATTAACAAGGTACCTTAAACACAGAGATAAGCACAGTAGACTTTACTTACTATTTAGCATAGACCTTAAAACTGACAGCTCATTAACCTATTTCCATTTCTTTTTACCCAAATCCTTTCATGCACACACGCACATGATATCAACAGAATTGCTGGTAACTGTAAACTCAATTTAATTAATACTGTTCCAAATTCCCATATTACTGCTGTTTATGAAAGATAACATTTCAATTTACTTTATCAGCTCTTCCTTGTCTGAACACCGCATTAGCCCCTCCCCCCCTTTTTACAAAACAGTAGTGCGGTTTTTAGTGCAAGCCGAGGCGGTAACAGCTCCGATGCTCATAGAATTCTTATGAGTGCTGGAGATGTTACCATTGTGACCGGAATTAAAAACCGTGCTATTCTTTTGTAAAAAGGGGGGGGGGGTTAAGTTGACTTTATGGACCGTTACTATGTTACATGGGGGAAGCCTCTGCTTTCCCTGGATTGGTAGCATGGAATGTTGCTATTCTTTGGGATTCTAGAATCTTGCTACTCTTTGGGGATTCTGCATGGAATGTTGCTACTATTTGGGGTTCCGGATTCTTGCTTACTCTGAGATAATGGAATAAGAACATAAGAAGTTGCCTCCGCTGGGTCAGACCAGGGGTCCATCGCGCCCAGCAGTCCGCTTCCGCCGCAGCCCATCAGGTCCATGACCTGTAAGTGATCCTTTGTCTAAAACCTTTCAATCCCCATTATTCTATACCCTTCCATAATCCTATCTCTACCTGTATCTATATCCCTCAATCCCCGTATCTTTCAGGAACTTGTCCAATCCCTCTTTGAATCCCCTTAATGTACTCTGACCTATCACATCCTCCGGAAGCGCATTCCAGGTGTCTACCACCCTCTGAGTGAAGAAAAATTTCCTAGCATTGGTTCTAAACCTGTACCCTTTCAATTTCTCTGAGTGCCCCCTTGTTCTTGTAGTTCCCAATAGGCTGAAGAACCTGTCCCTTTCCACCTTCTCTATGCCCTTCATGATCTTGTAAGTCTCTATCATGTCTCCTCTGAGTCTCCGCTTCTCCAGGGTGAAGAGCCCCAGCCTTTCTAGCCTGTCTGCGTATGAAAGGTTTTCCATACCTTTTATCATTTTTGTTGCTCTTCTCTGAACCCTCTCAAGTATCTCCATGTCCTTCTTTAGGTACGGCGACCAATATTGGACACAGTATTCCAGATGCGGGCGCACTATCGTGCGATACAGCGGCATGATGACTTCCTTCGTTCTGGTTATAATACCCTTCTTAATTATACCCATCATTCTGTTTGCTTTCTTTGAGGCTGCTGCGCATTGTGCTGTTGACTTCATTGTTGTGTCCACCAGCACACCCAAGTCCTTTTCAAGGTTACTTGCCTCTAGTACTAATCCCCCCATTTGGTAGCTGAACATCAGGTTCTTTTTCCCTATATGCATGACCTTGCATTTCCCTACATTGAAGTTCATTTGCCATTTATTCACCCACTCCTCCAGTTTGTTTAGGTCCCTTTGTAGGTCCTCACATTCTTCCACAGTTCTAACCCTGCTACAGAGTTTAGTGTCATCCGCAAATTTTATAACTTCACACTTCGTCCCTGTTTCCAGGTCATTTATAAATACATTGAACAGCAGCGGTCCGAGTACCAACCCCTGCGAAACTCCGCTCGTGACCCTCCTCCAGTCCGAGTAGTGACCCTTCATTCCAACCCTCTGCCTTCTGCCTGCCAACCAGTGTTTGACCCATCTGTGTACGTCCCCTTCCACCCCGTGGTTCAACAGCTTCCTAAGTAGCCGCTCATGGGGTACCTTGTCAAAGGCTTTTTGGAAGTCGAGATAAATGATGTCTATGGGTTCCCCTTTGTCCATCTGGCTGTTTACCCCCTCAAAGAAGTGCAGTAAGTTTGTTTGGCACGATCTTCCTTTGCAGAAGCCATGTTGGCTCGCTTTCATTAGTCCATTTTTGTCAATGTGCTCACAGATGCTGTCCTTTATCAGTGCCTCTACCATCTTGCCCGGAACCTATGTCAAACTTACTGGCCTGTAGTTTCCCGGGTCACCTCTCGATCCCTTTTTAAAGATAGGTGTAACATTTGCTATCCTCCAGTCCCCCGGGATCTCGCCAGTTTTCAAGGAAAGGTTGCAAACTCGGAGTATTTCCGCTATTTCATTTCTTAGTTCTTTTAGTACCCTAGGGTTTTGGCAAGGTACTAGTGACCTGGGTTGGCCACCGTGAGAACAGGCTTGATGGACCATTAGTCTGACCCAATAAGGCTATTCTTATGTTCTTATGAGCACCAGTTTTGCAAAATCAAACAAAATGCATATTTTTAAAAGGCTGGAGTTGATTTTCACCCAGCAGCAATCAGTGTTTTGCTGACCCTCTGCATTCAAGCCCTGATTCTATAAAAGATGTCTACAGTTAGGCACCTAGATTGGTGCGCCTAGCTGATCTAGGGACCTAACTTAATTTTTCTAATTGGCACTAATAATTAAAAGTGCAAAACAAATTAAAAAAACGATTTCAAAAATTAATTAATTGGGGCCTAATTTAATTGACTTAATCGGCACTGATAATTGAAAGTGTCATTAAAAAAAACAACAATTAAAAATCCATTTTAAAATATGAATTAGCCGGTAGGCGCCTATCTTGGTAGGTGACTACCACTTTGAGTTAGGCGTCTGTACGAGGTATCTACCAATGAGTAGGTGTAGTTAGGGGCAGATTTTGGGCATGGTTTGACTTAGAAAATTATAGGCACCAGAAGACAGGATATGTTTTCGGTTATGGCCCTTCAACTGTGGAACTCTATACCACAATACATCAGAGATGAAAAAGATCTCTCATCCTTTAAAAAAATCCTAAAAACCTATCTTTTTAAAGACGCATTCAGCCTATCACTCACTGACCTGAAATCATAAGCTTTTTTTCTTTTAACATCTTTGAATTTTTTTACCCTTCCTCTCGTTTACTTCCCTATTGTTTTTCAACTCTAACAAGGAATTGTAACTTTTTCCCCCTACCCCCCAAGATTCATATTAGTCCTATTCTGTAATTCTGAAATTATTTTATTGTATTCACTACCCGTTTTTTAATAAATTGTATATCGCTTAGGAAATTAAATAAGCGATTCATCAAACACTAATAAAAACTTGAAACTTGATAGGCCTAGAACACCCTGGTCTAAATGACAGTGTGCCTAAGGATTCAACACCTACCAGTGCTTAAGGCTGCTTAGGTGCTGTTCTATAAAGTGTCTTGCAGATGATTGACTATTGAACCTAAAGGTGCCTACGAATTGGGTGCCATTTATAGAATTAGGGCCTATTTGTTTAATTTAGGCCTGGTATTCAGTCAATATTCAGTTGTTGGCTGCGAGCATTTTTTTTAAGATAATGACCAGCACTGGTTATTAATAAAAGATGTGTCTTCATTCACCTCACCTACAGGTCTATAACCAGCCCTTAACCGGGCACATATGCACTCATGTATTTTAAGAAATGTTTTTGGTTTTATAATAATTGCTACCACTGTCAGATTTGTGCAGTTCTTCATGCGCTTGGGATGTGGAAAAAGTGCCCCAGACCCTAGAAGTCAGCCTGTGCTTTTACAGTATTCCCTCGACGGAGGACTCACGTGGAGCCTTCTGCAGGAGTTTCTCTTCAGCAACTACAGTAATATAGGCAGGTACATCGCCCTTGAAATCCCCATGAAGACACGTTCCAGCTCCAGTCGCCTCCGCTGGTGGCAGCCATCTGATAATGGACACTTTTATAGCCCTTGGGTGATCGATCAGGTACTTCATTATCAATATGTTTCTGATTTTAGGTTTTCCAAAAAGACTCGTACTGTGAAAAACCAGCTGTAATAAATAACACTTCCACAATGGTCAGATGCACACTGTCTGATGGTATATTAAAAATCAAAGCGCAGATTGAGATTTCAATTCTCAACGGAGGAAAAAGCCTCAGACACGGGCCCTACCACCTCCACAATGGTGGAATAGCGGTGGTGGAGCGTTCACCTCACTGGCTAAAAAACCTCCTTTAATTAAAAAGGCACTGCACTACTTTAAAGTGTGATAGATGAAGATATCAACTTATCTTAAGATAAGATAAGCTATCAACTTATCTTAAGATAAGTTGATATCTTCATCTATCACACAGTATATTCATTTTTGATTACACTTTAAAGTAGTAATTGATTTTTAATATACCATCAGACAGTGTGCATCTGACCATTGTGGAAGTGTTATCTGATTTTAGATTTTAACAGGTAAACACTGATTTTAAAAACCCAATACAAAAAATGTAAAAATATATGTGTTTGTTGGAGAAACAAGAGAAACCACCATGTTGCTTGGTACTCTCCTCCGCTTAGTTTTTCTACCTTTTCTATATTAACGATTCCTAGGTGACATAAACATATATATTTGACTCCACTAGAAAGAGTAATAAGCCACAGTATCTGTGGTACAGAAACACTGATAAACACCAGAATCAATATTCAAAGTGATTTAACATGCCAGAAATGGCTCCTGACTGCCTCTTCAGGGGCCAACCACTAATTTTTAGCAGCACTTAACTGGTTAGTGCCGCTGAAAATATCCGGTTGGCACTGAACTGAAAACCGACTATTTTGAAGGAGCTCCTGGAGGCGGAGTTGGCATTTGGCCGGTTAAGTGCCGATATTCAGCACTTAACCAGCCATGTTAATCGCATAAAAGTCAACCCTTTCTTACCCCCTCCCCCCCTTTATCAAGCCATGTTAGGGTTTTTTATCGCAGGCCATGGCAGTAAAAACTCCGACCCTCATAGGAATTCTATGAGCATCGGAGCTTTTACCATTGCGGCCTGCGATTAAAAACCCTAATGCGGCTTGTTAAAAGGGGGGGTGGTTATATGGTAACCCATAGCTGGTTAAGTTCTGAATCACGCTTAACTATCTATGCATTAGCCAGCTCCGGAAATCTGGAAATTCAGTGCCAGTGCCTGGACATGGGCCCACCAATTTTTTTTTTTGCACTCTCAGAAAACCTCTAATTAGCTGGAAAATAAATACCCATATTTCGGGTTATCAGATGTCCTAAAAAACCCGAACATGTCCTCTTTTTAGAGGACTATCCGATTGTCCAGATGAATTTTCAAAACCCAGCAGTTTGTTCAGGTTTTGGAAGGCCCCGAGCTCCGCGTTTGAAGGGCCTCTGAGCATGCGCAAATCCAACGTGATGATATATGCATGCGTATATTTGTGTGATGTCATTGCATCCCATCCACTCATGCTCGGAGGCCCTCCAGACAAGGCCCAGACTCGGGGAAGGAGAAGATATGAGGTTTGTATGGGAGCAGGACTGGAACAGAAAGGGCTTGGGCAGAATGGGGCGGGGCCACATGTCCTCTTTTGGTCTTCAACAAATCAGGTAACCTTACCCATATTTATAATTTATAAACACCTAATAATAGAAATCATGCACATAGCACAGATTCTAATATATCTAAAATGAAATAGAATTTTTTTTTCCCATTTCAAAAGCCTTTTCATCATAAATACGATCAGGCACCTTTCCCTTTTTGGATTTGTTTTCAGTTTGATAATGTTTCTCTTTATTTTTCATTGAAATATAATGTCATATTTTTGATATGACAGATCCTTATTGGTGGAAATATTTCTGGTAATACCGTCCTGGAAGATGATTTCACCACTCTGGACAACAGGAAGTGGCTGCTGCATCCTGGTGGAACCAAGATGCCAGTGTGCGGCTCCACTGGGGACGCTTTGGTGTTCATTGAGAAAGCCAGCACCCGCTATGTGGTGACTACGGATATTGTGGTGAATGAGGAATCCTTCCTGCAGATGGACTTTGCAGCCTCCTGCTCCGTTACTGACTCTTGTTATGGTAAGTCAAGAGATTCGAATCTTGGGTCTTGATTTCTTCTAGAACCGAAAGAGTTGTGTGCTGGATTTATGACCAATTCACTAGGATTAAGTGCTGTCATCTGGAGTTTCTAAACTGATCCCCAGAGACGAAGAGTTGGAAAAAGAATAGATATTTAATTCCTCATATACTATAGGTAGGTGGAAAGGCATTTTAGAAAGGATGTCCTACTCAGATTATAGATATCCATTTCTCATGAATTTTAAAACAGAATCTGCCCAAATACAGCCTGTTCTAAAATACATGAGAAATGGAATGCAAGCACTGGCTATATCCAACAATGAGGGTAGAATGTGGTATCGTGGTTAAAGCTACAGCCTCAGCACCCTGAGGTTGTGGGTTCAAACCTACACTACTCCTTGTGATCCTGGGCAAGTCACTTAATCCCCCAATGCCCCAGGTGCATTAGATAGATTGTGAGCCCACCAGGAGAGACAGGGAAAATGCTCAGGTACATGAGGCTGTAGCTTTAACCACTGTGCCACTCTAGAAATCAAAATGTAGTAAAAGTGAGCCAAGTATAGGTCAGTGAAGCCATTGTGACATCACTGATGAGGTTGGCTCTTAGGCATTGGTGGAATGAGGCATTGTGACATCACAATACTAGCTCTGGTTATCAAAGGCTGAAACTTTTTGCACTATTTATTCAATTTTCTATACTCCATGGGAAGCTCAGACTGTTTTACATGAATTTATTCAGGTACTCAAGCATTATTTCCATGAGGCTGGTGAAGCTAGTGTAGCACATGGATAGAGAATGGATGGGAGATAGGCAGTGTTCCCACTTATATATGTTACTACAATTACAATATTCCATGGACAGAGTATGGGTAGGACATTAGCGGAGCTCCTACTTGCACATTATTACAGGTCTATGGCTGGTGTTGCACATAGAGTATGCACAAGACATAGGCAGAGCTCCTACTTATGTACATTATTACAGGTCTATGGCTGGTGTAGCACATGGATAGAGAATGGGTGGGATATAGGCGGAGCTCCTACTTACCCATTATTATAGGCCTATGGCTGGTGTAGCACATAGACATAGCATGGGCGAGACATAGGTGGGGCTCCCACTTATGCACATTATTACAGGTCTATGGCCAGTGTAGCACATGGATAGAGCATGGGTGGGACATAGGCGGAGCTCCTGCTTGCACATTATTGCAGGCCTATGGATGGTGTAGCACATGGTTAGAGCATGGGTGGGACATAAGCAAGGCTCCCATTTATGCTTGTTATTACAGGTCTATGGCTGGTGGAGCACATGGATAGAGAATGGGTGGGATATAGGCAGAGCTCCTACTTGCCCATTATTACAGGCCTATGGCAGGTGTAGCACATAGACATAGCAAGGGCGAGACGTAGGTGGGGCTCCCACTTCTGCACATTATTGCAGGTCTATGGCCGGTGGAGCACATGGACAGAGCATGAGTGGGACATAAGCGGAGCTCCTGCTTGCACGTTATTACAGGTGTATGGCCAGTGTAGCACATGGTTAGAGCATGGGTAGGACATAGGCAAGGCTCCCGTTTAAACATGTTATTACAGGCCTGTGGCTGGTGTAACTGCAGGAGCACTGATACAAAATGGAGACACCCTCTTATAGCATTGCCTCCATGTTGAATTTGATGTCAGTACCTTAACATTTAAATTCCAACTATCGGCAAATTCAGTTAAATTATTTGGAAAATTGTGTGAGAAAAAGGAGAGTGTGAAAATGTGGCCAACAGGATGCATAACCTAACATTCTACCTCATGTTCCTTAGCTATTGAGCTGGAGTATTCAGTGGACCTGGGACTGACATGGTTACCGCTGTTGAGGGACTGTCTTCCCACCAATGTAGAATGCTATAGATACCACCTTCAGAGAATTCTAGTATCAGATACTTTCAACAAATGGACCAGGATTACCCTGCCTCTTCCTCCTTATACCAGGTAGGATTAAACACAGCACACAAGTGAGTTATAGATCGTTCCAGAACCTTGAACCGGCCTGGTTATCAGAATAAACAAAATCCACAATTTAACCTAGTTCTTATGTAACCCGTGGGTATTAGTGAGGTATATGTACATTCTCAGTGTTATTTAGCAGGACCTAGGTGACTTGAACGCGCTTGCTGTTGAATCAGTAGATGGTGTATGTATGTGTGTGAGCTGCTGGCATAGGGTTCCCAGAAGTCCAGATTTCCCCGGACACGTCCTCCTTTTCAAAGCCCGGCACTTTGTCAGATTCTATTTTCCCCCTTACTGACTGCCAGAATTGATATGCGAAAGGACCGTCAAACATGTGTCTGAATGTCCCAGTAGCAGTCTGACAAGACCAGCAATCTTTTGAACTCCCTTGTGTCCGTAGGGCCTTATAGGCCACGTAAAACAAAGATTGAGTTACCGAGGCAGAAAAGGGTTGGTCTGTCTATTAAAATTAATCAAATGTGATGGACCATTAATAATGTATAAGATGCAACTTAAATCAAGGGAAAAAAGACCTCAAAATACCCCAAGAATGCAATCAATGAGTTACAATCATATTGGGGTTGGGTATCATCATAGGTCAAAAACCCTTGAATTTTTAATTTTAATTTTTTAATAATTTTAATTTTGTATGTGTAATAATTTTTTGTTGTTTTTATAATCAACCTTTTATTATCATGATTAACTTTTCATTATCTCAACTTTCTTCTAGCCAATGAGCATTGAAAAACCAGCAGTTGTATATTCAAGATTTTTAACTGGTTTGTCCAAAAAATATATATCAATAAGCACTTATCTTAATAACCTGACGGAGGCCCGGTCCGTTTCGCACCGTGAGGCTTCTTCAAGGGTAATGATAGGGCTTAGTAAATCGCCATTGGAAATTCAAAATGGCTCATTGCTCATTTCGCAGACTCTTACTTCTTTTACGACCGTAAAATGAGCAATGAGCCGTTTTGAATTTCCAATGGCGATTTACTAAGCCTATCATTTCGCAGACTCTTACTTCTTTTACGACCGTAAAATGAGCAATGAGCCGTTTTGAATTTCCAATGGCGATTTACTAAGCCCTATCATTACCCTTGAAGAAGCCTCACGGTGCGAAACGGACCGGGCCTCCGTCGGGTTATTAAGATAAGTGCTTATTGATATATATTTTTTGGACAAACCAGTTAAAAATCTTGAATATACAACTTCTGGTTTTTCAATGCTCATTGGCTAGAAGAAAGTTGAGATAATGAAAAGTTAATCATGATAATAAAAGGTTGATTATAAAAACAACAAAAAATTATTACACACATACAAAATTAAAATTATTAAAAAATTAAAATTAAAAATTCAAGGGTTTTTGACCTATGATGATACCCAACCCCAATATGATTGTAACTCATTGATTGCATTCTTGGGGTATTTTGAGGTCTTTTTTCCCTTGATTTGAGTTGCATCTTATACATTATTAATGGTCCATCACATTTGATTAATTTCAATATTTATATTTTTGGACACTATTCGGTTTCCAATCACTTTATTTGGTCTGTCTATTAAACATAAAGAAACTTGCAGTAAATACAGTCAGCTCATACGTTGCAGCATGCATGCACGGCAAATGAAACAACTTATCTGGAGCAACACAGCCGCTGGAAATCTTCAGTATCAGTTCCAAAATTCATCCAAGAGCTTTCAAAAGGCTGTTAAGTCCATTCCATCAAGCGCGACAAGAAATCTTCCGGGGATAATCCAACCCCTGGACACATGCTTACCACAGCTTCATAAAAGGACCTCTAAGGTTCTGGTTGAGCGTGTATGTGTATATGCCCAGTATGAAGTCCTGTACAGTAAACCTGGGCTTGACAAGGTTTACAAATTTGTCATTTGGACTTTCAAATATCTGTCGGCATGGCTGGTGAGTGAGTTGGTGAATCAGTGTGGCATCTGTTGCTAAATAAGATGAAGAGGCCAATCTGGCCCCCTCTGTGGATATACAATTCCAGAGATCTGAAGAGGAGATAGCAAAAATTTCCCTCACCATGTTTTCCTGTTTTTGCTTCCTGTTTTAATTATCTGCAGGATATTTTCCTTGTTGTTATGATACACATACTGATGGCTCCATCTAGTGTTCATTTACGCTGAAAATTGTGAGCTAGAGCTTCCTGTAAGAATAAAATTTTGGATGGCCGCAGAGGTGGTCCCACAGCCAAGAAATAGTAAATAGTGGGGTTCCCCGGGGGTCTTTGCTGGGACTGCTGCTTTTTAACATATATTTATCAATGATCTAGAGATGGGAATAACTAGTGAGATAGTTACATTTGCTGATGACACAAGAGGATTGTGGAAAAATTGCAAGAGGACCTTGTGAGACTGGAAGACCAGGCGTTAAAATGGCAGATGACGTTTAAGGTGAGCAAGTGCAAAGTATGCATGTGGGAAACTATAGGTACGTAATGCTGGGTTCTATGGGCTAGATTCACTAAGCAAACCGATTGGTTTGCAACCCCGACCCGATTCACTAACCTTCTGGCCGATCCTGTCCACACCTGAGCCGATCCGCGCATGCAAATGAGGGACATGGCATGCAAATCTAGCAAGGCAGCGATTCACCAACATTTTTCAGGCACACCGACTGGGCTGGCCGATCTGAAACCAAGCGACTGATGAGGACCAGTCGCTCACTCCTTTCCTGACCTCTCCCGCGCTGAAATGCCAGCCCTGCAGCCCTGAAACTCCCTGCTTGCAACTGACCAAGGATACAGATAGGTTAATTTCCACATGGAGCATGAGAAACTACTTTTTGTGAAGTGTGTGGCAGCCATGTGTGCGTTACGTGGAGGAGTCAGACCACCGCAGTGCATTTTTTAAGCAAGAGCAGCAGCAGAAACAGTCCTTGGGGGAGTTAATAAAGAAGAGCTTAGGGGAAATAAGTTTATAAAGGGTTTAGCCCTGAAAAAACTACTCTCTGCCGCCCTGCCTGCCTCCTATGTTCAAGCAGCAAGCCTATTGAGTCTGTGGGGGAAAATGCCACCCCGACTCTCCTGCTCCCTGACACCCTTCCCCACAGTGCAGCCCCACTTTAAAGCCACGGGCTCGCACTGCAGAGCAGGAGAGTCGGGGCGGGTTTCGTGTTCAGTTCCGTAGTCTGGCAGTTCCCCCCCTCGGCTTTTTTTATAAGAGGCTGCAGCGAGTCCGCCTTTACTTCCCCAACCTTTCCCCCTTTGTTTTGACCTCGCTGGTGCAGGAGAGCGGGGCACATGCGCGGATCGCATGTACAGCCATCAATGACGGTCCGCGCATGCGTCGCGACCGGTCTTCAGCGATCCGTGGAATCGCTTGTGGTCGAGTTTCCGATTAGGTCATTTGCATGGGGAGCCTTTAGTGAATGGGTCGCCCAGCAAGACGCGGAACAGGATCGGACAGGTAAGGGGGCTTTAGTGAATCTAGCCCTATGTTAGGAGTTACTGCCCAGGAAAAATATCTTCAGTGGGTGTCATTGTTGAGGATATGTTGAAACCCTCAGCTCAATGTGCAGCAGTGGCTAAGAAAGCAAATAGAATGTTAGGACTTATCAGGAAAAGAGTGGAAAACAAAGATGATGAATGCCCTTGTATCACTGTATGGTACAGCCACACCTTGAATACTGTGTACAGTTCTAGTCACTGTATCTCAAGAAAGATATAGGGGAATTAAAACAGGTAAGAACATAAGAATAGCCTTACTGGGTCAGACCAATGGTCTATTAAGCCCAGTAGCCCGTTCTCACGGCGGCCAATCCAGGTCACTAGTACGTGGCCAAAACCCTAGGAGTAGCAATATTCCATGCTACTGGTCCAGGGCAAGCAGAGGCTTCCCCCATGTCCTAATAACAGACTATGGACAGAGAAAGGCAACGAAAATGATCAAAGGGATGGGACAACTTCCCTATGAAGAAAGGCTAAAGTGCCTAGGGCTCTTCAGCTTAGAAGAGAGACGGTTCAGGGGTGATATGATAGAGGTCTATAAAATACTGAGTGGAGTGGAAAAGGTAGATATGAACTGTTTGTTCGCTCCTTCCAAAAATACTAGGACTAGGAGACAGGTGATGAAGCTACTAAATAGATTTAAAACAAACCAGAGAAAATATTTCTTCACATAACATGTAATTAAACTCTGGAATTCATTGCCGGAGAATGTGGGGAAATCAGTTAGCTTAGCAGGATTTAAAAAAGGTTTGGACAATTTCCTAAAAGAGAAGTCCATAGTTGAGATGGCTTGGGGAAATCCACTGCTTATTAAAAGGATAAGCAGCATAAAATCTGTATTACCACGTAGGATCTAGCTAGGTACTTGGGACCTGGGTTGGCCACTGTTGGAAACAGGATACTGGGCTTGATGGACCTTCGGTCTGTCCCAGTATAGGAATTCTTATGTTCTTAAAAACTTAGACGTTAGGTATTGATTGTTGGCATTAGCCAGCTAAGTTTATCTGTATAACCCAACATGGCCAAATGGTAAGTCTAAATGTAGCTGGTTAGGCTATTTTAAAAAGTGCTTAAAGAGCATAAATTTATAAGGAGTGAATACTTTAAGCAGTGTAATATGCACTCACTTTGTAGTATTTTAGTTATTTATGCATGGAGGTGGTCACATACTCCTGTAAATGGCTTTAATTGGCACAAAAGTATGTGATTTGATAATGATGACACTTCCTTTGCTGGTGGGCATGCATAGGGTGGAGTCTGAGTGGGAGGGGTTTAAGGTATCTGGGAGGGGTTTTACGTATCTGGCCAATCGGAGTCTTAGGCAACTCCCAGAGCATCTCAGAACGCACCAGGAAGGGGTAGGCCCTTATTTTGCAGAGGTAGGCATGCCGGCCAGACCTTCATTTTAAAAGGTGTGGGGGTTGGTCTTCCTGTTGGGGAATGCCAGGTGTGGGTCTCCAGATGAGTGGGAGGGCCCTGGAAGGGGGGTCACTGGGTGGTCAGGGGATATTTTTTTGGGGGGGTGATGCTTCGGGGAGGTGGCAGCAGGAGGAATTGGACACTCCTCTTATCGAGGGATGCTTCGGGGAGGCAATGCTTCAGGGGGTGGGGGGTGGCAGGAGTAATGGCCGCTCAGATGATCATGGCAGGGAGATTTCCTTGCCATGATCAGTTTAGCGGCCGCATCTAATTGAAATGTAGGCCAGCATTTCAATGGCCTACATTTCAAGCACTCTAGACATGAGCTCCAGAGCTCAGGGAAGGAAACACGAAGTTCGTGTGGGGGCGAGGCTGGAGGTGGAACAGGGCTGGGCTGGGGTGGGATGGAATGGAGTGAGGCTGGAGGGGGCCAAGTGTCCTCTTTTTTAAAACAGGAAATCTGGAAACCCTTGTATTTCCCAAATCACTTAGCCAAGTCTTGCAACAACAATTTTTAGTTTTGGGCTACCTTTCAGGACACCCTTTGGAACTCTGCAATTATAGACCATAAGTCTGGCCAGTAGGTGTTGTTATGTAATGACTGGACCTTCTTCTTCCTCAAGCTTTCTGAATGCTGTTTGCAGTGCTATCCCCAGCTATTCAAGGAAGTGGAAGACTCTAGTTAGCTGCAAAGCAACTGTGGCTATCCTAAGAGTAACTGATGTCCTAGGTGAACCCTCAAGGTCCTATCCTTATTCCTAGCAACTCCTTTTCCCCTCCCTTCTCCTCCCAACACCACCACCACCACCAAGTGTCTAGCATATCCCCTTCCCTTCTTTTCTCTATCCTCCTTGTACCAACATCCCCCCTTCTCCTCCTTTTTCTTCATACTCCCACAAATGTCTAGCTTCTCCTCCTCTTCCCCTTTCTCCATCACTGCTGCTAACCTGATCCTGTTGTCATTGTACCTCCATGTTCTCCTGGAATGGTGAGAGCCATTGTTGAGATGATCAAAGGGTTCATTGTGGAGCATGTGAGATGAGATGATTACAGAGAAAAGATGGGAGATCAGAGTATAGGATCTGGTGGACAATAATCAGATATTTGAAAAGGATACAGTAATAATAATAATAATAATAACTTTATTTTTCTATACCGCCAAAATCTTGCGACTTCTAGGCGGTTTACATTCAAGAGAGCTGGACATTCAGCGAGTTACAGTATGCAGATAGTTAGAGGAAATACAAAGTACATCAACTTTAAGAGTGCGAAAGTATAAAGTGTACAGTATGCTAAGATATTTTCGAGAGGACCTGTAAGGAAAAGGTTGCGAATTACAAACATACATTGAAAAATTACAATATACAGTTTAGGAATTTTCAGAGAGGCATATTAGATGATATGTCTCGAATTGCAAAATACGGTTTGATTAGGATGTCAGAGAGGGGGAGGGGAAATTGGGAACGAGAAAAGAGAGAAGTGTTCGGTGAGGAAATTATTTAGGTGATATATTTGTCGAATAAGGCAGTTTTTATGAGTTTTCTAAAAGCGTTGTAGGTCAGTCTAGCTTTTTTAATGTAGTTGTCTAGCCAGTGTTGTTGTTTGTTTGCTTGGTATGCGAAAGTTCTATCCAGAAAAGTTTTGTATTTACAATTGGTAACGCTTGGGTGTGCAAAAAGGTAGCGGTTTCTGGTTTGTCTGATAGGGCTGTAGAATATGAAGTGAGGTATGATATTAGAAGCCAATACTCAGAAATGAGAAAGGGAGAGACATGATCATACTTTGTTTTGCTAGATAGTAGCTTGATAGCTGTGTTTTGAGCAATTTGCAACCTTATGATTTGGGTGACTTGTAGCCCATGATAAAAGAATTGCAATAATCTAGTTTTGAAATCACAAGGAGAAGGGTCCTGAAGGAAACAAGCTCGTTATTAAGTGAACAGACTATATTTTTCTCAGAGTGAAGAAACTTACTAATGACGTTGGAGATTTGTTTATGGAAAGAAAGATGAAACTGGCTATAAGATCAGAAAATGTTGATGTTTGAACACCATACAATGGAGACCTGGCACCACATTCTGCCTTCACATAGTCTATAGAAATAAGCATTTTGATGATACTTTTACAGTTTAAATATGTTAATTTTATATTTAATATCATTCTTTCTTTACTGAAGGTCTCAGTCTACTCGCTTCCGCTGGCATCAACCATCTCCATTTGACAAGCAGCAGACCTGGGCTATAGACAATGTCTACATCGGGGATGGATGTGTAGATCTGTGCAGTGGACATGGGAGATGTGTGCAAGGAGTTTGTGTGTAAGTATAGCATAATATCTGCTACTAAGACAGGGTCATTTTTCATAGGATGGAATGGTGACCGGAGTCGTGTTCTTGCTCTTCCCTTATAACATGGTGGCACAAGAGCTTCTTCCTTATGCTGCATGATGACACATGCTTTGGCAAATAGATATTATTTGAAAGATGGAAAAACCATGCATTTGGAGCAGCCTTTCTATGAGAGTTCTGAATAGTGACCTGAATACATTTTCGTATTCAGCCAAAGAGCAATTTAAATTTAAATATGAATAATCCAGGGCTCTGCTGTGCTAAATCCTACTGAAATAAACACTTGATCTCTGATTTCAAGTTGCTTTTTTATTATTTGTTATGTTAAAACTCAATGCCCATTTTTTATGCTTGATATTCGTATTCAAAAACCAAAAAAACATATAACTGACCATGTAAATAAGACAAGCCTTTGAAGGGTGATCAAGAAATATTGTATAAAATTACTCAGGGATGTGAAACTCTGAAAGGAAGGCTGCAAAACCTCCCTTGGGTAAAGAGTTTACCTTCCAGTCATTGTTATTCTATAAAAATGTTTTTTGATCACGACCTGGAAAGGCTAAAGAGTTCAAACTGTTTCAAAAGTTCAAAATAACTGGTTTGTTCTTCTTGTTAATATCATGCAAACGTCACTGCATACTTGATGAAAAAAATTCACTTAGCTGTTAAACAGGAGTGAGGGGGTCCCAACGTGGCCACGTTTCGTTCCCTGCTTCAGGGGACCCGATGTAAGCTGGTTCAGATTGAATCCTAGTTGGTACCTGGTGGTCTGAATCGCAAGAAGTTATCTTTTTGACTCCCCCAGCTATGATGCGTTTGTTTGCAAGTCACGCAGTTATGCTATTCCAGCATTAGTATCAACTAGGATTCAATCTGAACCAGCTTACATCGGGTCCCCTGAAGCAGGGAACGAAACGGGGCCACGTTGGGACCCCCTAACTCCTGTTTAACAGCTAAGTGGATTTTTTCATCAAGTATGCAGTGACGTTTGCATGATATTAACAACAAGAACAAACCAGTTATTTTGAACTTTTGAAACAGTTTGAACGCTTTAGCCTTTCCAGGTCATGATCAAAAAACATTTTTATAGAATAACAATGACTGGAAGGTAAACTCTTTACCCAAGGGAGGTTTTGCAGCCTTCCTTTCAGAGTTTCATATCTCTGAGTAATTTTATACAATATTTCTTGATCACCCTTCAAAGGCTTGTCTTATTTACATGGTCAGTTATATGTTTTGTGGATTTTGACTCTCTCTGACCTAGTGTTTGTCGAACTATATCCCTGAACGTAATTCAGTAATTTGATATTCGTATTCGGCAGAATAAAAAAATAAGGGATATATGCTATTCAGTGTAGTTTAAAATCTGGCTATTTTATATAAAAGATTTAAGAGTACTAAATGCCCAAAGTACTTTCAAACTTTGTCAGTAATCTGAGTAATTTTGAGACTGCGCATAAGCATAAGTACATATGATCCCATACAAACAGTCCAAAAGCACGAATATACTAGAGAGGGATGAATCTCAGTAACTCCGCAGACACTCCATTATGGATAAACAAGTCTGTATAACTAGGTTCCGGTGACTTTCCTTGATCCATCGCCTCTCACTTTTCAGCTTATAGTGCTATAATTTTGAGACTGCCTCATTAATTATTCTAATTGCAACATGGAGCTGTTCAGTAAAAGATGCTAAAAGATAAGCACAAAATCTAGGTGCTTAACTAGTATTCTGTAACAGCAAATTTATGTGCCCAGTGCCTTATAGGGTAACCAGCAATTACATGCCAAAAATGAGGTGCCACCACTTACACCTGTTCTATGGCAGGCGCAAATGTGTGTGTGTAAATGAATTAGTTGGATGCATGAAACTATTTGGTAAAGTATGCACTGGAATAGAACACTTATGACCTGCCTGCGGCCCTCCATGTGAACAACCCCTTTGCAGTCACATATGTGAACGGAGGTACCTAGTTATAGAATAACCTCTTAAGAGCATTTAGGCATCTAACTGCCATTTTTTCCCTGTTTTGGCATTTTAGTGCCAAAAATTAGGCGCCTAAATTTTGGTTGCAGTATATACATAGAATTAAGCTGCTCTGAAGGTAATCCCTAGAAGCGGGGTAGCAAATTTTAATAAACTTGGAAACCTGGAATTATTCCAACTTGGGAAGAAAATCGTACAGTGCTTTTTCTCCGACAACACCTAAAAGTAAACTTGTGGAAACTGAAGTGAAGGGTTGACTGTTGCAAGAAGGAACATCTTCCAAGCCTCCCTCATATCCATCATCTGCAGTAATGGTTCACAAAACTTTAGCAAAATGTTTTGTGTTTTTTCTAGAACCATTTCCTCTATAAGCAGGATTATCTTCTTAATCACTGTAAAATGTGTACTGTAACTGAACTTGTGATGCTGAATTGGTTCCCTAGAGAACATACCACCTCCAGCATATAGAGTGGTGTTCCCAGCTATTACCTACTGACCCTCAAAAAGGTAATTCAGAACCAGTCCAACTTCATGGAGACAGTCCAACAAAGAGTGCACGCTAAGGCCCTGACTCTACAGTATGAATGATAACTAAAGTTAGTCACCTAGAATGTTGCACCTAGCCAATCTAGGTGCCTAAATTAATTATTTTTTTAAAAAACTTAAATGGTGCTGATAACAAGCAATTAACACTTTATAATTGGCTTGAATTAAAATTATATGGGTGGTAGGTGCCTAACTTTGTAGGCACCTACCACTTTTGGGTAGGCGTCTTGCCTATGGTGCCTACCAGAAAGTAAAGGCTTCTTATAAGAATAAGAATAGCCTTACTGGGTCAGACCAATGATTCATCAAGCCCAGTAGCCCATTCTCATTGTGGTCAATCCAGGTCACTGGTAGCTGGCAAAAACCCTGGATGTTACTGATCCAGGGCAAGCAGTAGCTTCACCCATGTCTTTCTCAATAACAAATTATAAACTTTTCCTCCAGGAAATTGTCCAAATCTTTCTTAAAACCAGCTACGCTATCTGCTCTTGCCACAACCTCTGGCAATGCGTTCCAGAGCTTAAGTATTTCCCTGTAACTTCATTGAATGTCCCCTAGTCTTTGTAATTTTTGACGGAGTAAAACATCTATCCGCTTGTAGCCGTTCTACTCCACTCATGATTTTGTAGACTTTCAATCATATCTCCCCTCAGCCGTCTCTTTTCCAAGCTGAAGAATCCTAACCTTTTTAGTTTTTACTCATATGAGAGGAGTTCCATCCCTTTTATCATCTTGGTCGCTCTTCTTTGAACCTTTTCTTAGTGCCACTATATCTTTCTTGAGCTGAGGAGATCAGAATTGAACGCAATACTCCAGGTGAGGTTGCACCATGGAGCGATACAGAGGCATTATAACATTCTTAGTCTTGTTAGCCATCCCTTTTTTTTTTTTACTAATTCCTAGCATCTTGTTTGTTTCATAAATAATGCACACTATTTTTTTAAAATTTACAAGTTTTATTTATTTTTTTTCAAGTATTTCTTTGCAACCCTTCAATGTAGTCTCCCTGCTTTGCAATGACCAAGTCCCAACGTCCGGTAAGCTTCATTATTCCATCCAAGACACCGTTTTTGTTCAGTTGCCGAATGGCTCGGATACTGGCAGAAGAAAGCTCTTCCAGAGATGCAAAACAATGTCCATGCATAGGTTGTTTCAACTTTGGAAAAAGGTCGAAGTCTGTTGGACTTATGTCTGGACTGTAGGGAGCATGAGGTAACACACCCAGCCTAATTTGTGTAGTTATTCAATGACATTCCCTATGTATGGGCGAGTGTTGTCATGAAGAATGAGTAGCCCAGCCAAGAGCAACTGAGGTCGGGTTTTGTGCATTTTTCTGCGCATTTTTTTTGCAAAAAATCACAATACACTGCTGTGACACTTCTTCCACGTGGAACTTTGTCTGTGATGATGATGCCTTCATAATCATCAACAGTAATCATCATTTGTTTGACTTTTGATTGAGCTCATTGAAATTTTTTTGGTCATGGGGAGGATGGAGCTCTCCACTCGTCATTGAAAAACTACGCGAATACGGCTGGGAGGTGTTACCTCATGCTCCCTACAGTCCAGACATGAGTCCACCAGACTTCGACCTTTTTCCAAAGTTGAAACAACCTATGCGTGGCCATCATTTTGCATCTCTGGAAGAGCTTTCTTCTGCCGGTACCCGAGCCATTCAGCAACTGAACTAAAACAGTGTCTGGGATGGAAGAATGAAGCTTCCCGGACTTTGGGACTCGGTGATTGCAAAGCAGGGAGACTATATTGAAGGATTGTAAAGAAATACTTGAAAAAAAAAAATAAAACATAGAAATTTTTAAAAAATTGTGTGCATTATTTATGAAATGACCCTCGTATATGCTCTAATCATATATCAAATTATCCATTGAATAAGACATTTTTGTTTGCAAACTAAACCCCCTTTACAAAGCCATAGTATGGTTTTTAGTGACGGTAATAGCTCCAATGCTCATAGAAATGCTATGAGCGTCAGAGCTGTTATCACCGCAGCTGACGCTAAAAACCATGCTACGTTTTGTATAAGGGGGGAGGGTTTAAAACTATAGCACTGTTACACTAAAATAAAATTTTAATGTGCATTATAGTGAACTGGTCCTCATGGCATGTTTAGGATTCCATGCTTCTCATGATTTGCCACCTCACTCTCCAATACCTTAGGAACAAACTTAGATACTAATGTACTAAAAATATGGAAAACCTGTGCAAATAGTGATTTATGAATTTAAACACCAAATAGCGCATGTTGAGATGGAAAGCGATAGCCATCTCTTCTTTTACTGCTTTTTTGAACGTCTTTGGCGATATGTTTAGAATTAAAGGCTCAGGAATGCTTCTGATTTGCAGGTGCGATGATCCCTGGGGTGGAATTTATTGCGACGAGCCAGAGACCTCTCTGCCAACTCAGCTTAAAGATAACTTTAACCGGGCTCCATCCAATCAGAACTGGCTAGTAGTAAACGGAGGGAAACTGAGCACAGTGTGTGGTGCAGTGGCTTCTGGAATGGCTCTTCACTTCAGTGGGGTACGTGTGGCCTCTCTGGGTGCAAAAGCTCACCATTCTATGTCGTGTCACTGAAGATATATAAAATGAACCTGTATAAGGGGCTTTGCACTAAACTTTAGATATGCCTGATAATATCAAGCCCAGTTGTATACAGAATGTAAAATACATGTAAGGAAGTTCATATAAGGAGTGCCAGCACATACAAAAGGAGCAGCCATTATATAAATTTATACATGCACAAAAAGCCTCATTCTCTCAGCATTGCTCCATATGTAAGTGCCAGCGCTTATAAGAGGAAGCCACAATTTTGAAACTTCCACATGTACCTGCCGCCACTTAAACATGTAGCTGATCCCACTTTACAAACGGATCATATTTGTGAAGGCAAAAAAGAGGACACATGACCCTGGTTTTTCATATAGTTATTGATATGAGTGCTATTTTTTAAACTATTTGAATGTATTCCTTTCTGCACTGTCTTTGGACTGAAAAATGAATAAAGATTTATTTTTAAAAAAAGAAAAAGAAAAAAAAAGGAGGTTGGATTGACACATCTGCATTTTACTTCCATTGCTTGCTATCAAAGGAAGTAAAACCTGGATGCCTCAATCCGTACTCCTTTTTTCTGGAACCATATAGTATCTCTAATTTAAGTGGTAGCCCACATTAATAACTTCTCCCCTCAATGAGCTCCATGACCTTTCTCTCCTGAAATCATGTTAAGGAGCTTACAGAAAAGCCATGTTGGGACAGAGAATGAGCAACTTTGAATGCAACAGATAACAGTTAACCCCACCTCACAGTGTGTAATTAACTGAAGTGTTCATTATCCGCTGTGCACTTTACATGAATAGCAACATTTTCCCCCTATTAGCCACACAAAAGTCCTGCAAAAATGGTAGGAGTATCCCCAATAGTTACACAGACATTTTGCAGTTACCTTGTGTTAATTTTGACTATTACTACATTATAACTGAAAATCTTTACAGAACTTTATTGCCTGGAGGCCTCGATGTGCTTGGATGGTATAACTGCATTTAACAAGGGATCCTCCTCCCCAAAGAGAGAACAACAGATCAACAGATCAAGTTTATTTAAAATTTCTTATATTGCTAATCAGACTTCTAGGCGGTGTACAATTTTAGTAAAAACATATATTGACTATAATACAAATTTAAAATTGGTAGACATCTTTAGGGGTAGTTAATACATCCAAGGACGTTTTAACCAAGGACAAACGGGAAAAAAAGGGAAAAAAAGTTGGAACTACAATATTACATTCCGCTTCATTTTTTTCAATCAAGTTCCTTATATTCAACTTGATGTATTTTATCTGTTCTATGTATTACTTCTTTCCCTGCCATGCCGGTATTTTCTGTATTATATTGTAAATGCTTTCTGTCTTTATCTGTTTTTAAGTCCATTATTCTAATTTGTATTTTATCTGTAACCCATGTATTAGCTCACCTTGCTGTGAACTGCCTAGAACTTTTTCGGTATGGCAGTATATAAGAATAAAATTATTATTATTAATATTACAGAGAAAGAGAGAACAATTAAGGATTGCTGAGGTGGAAGACAGCATGTTTTTGCCCTTACAAGGACAGTTGGGTTTCAAAGGCATCAACAAATAAAAATGTTTTAAATTGATTTAAAGATGATTCTACCCATAGATAGGAATGGAATTCCAAAGGGAGGGAGCAGTCACTGTAGAAATACTCGATCGCATTGTGTTTATAAGCTTGAGGGATGGAACCGAGAGCAGATTCTGAGTCATGGAGAAAAGAGTTCTAGAGAAGTTATGGGAAATAAGGAGTCTGTCTATAAATTCGGGTTGATTATTTTGACGCGTTTTAAATGTTAATAGCAGGATTTTGTAACTAATTCTATGTTCTACTGGAAGCCATGGCCGAATTTTCTTGCGTTAAATATGATTTTTACAGTGGTATTCTGAACGATCTGAAGGCGTCTTATTTCTCTTTCTGTTATGCCCTGAGTACAATCTGAGCTATTACATACACTTTTCTATTATTTTTCCCACAGGGCTGCAGCCGTTTGTTACTTTCTGTGGACTTGAACCTCACCAATGCTGAGTTTATCCAGTTCTACTTCATGTATGGATGCTTAATAACTCCTAACAGCCGGAACCAAGGCGTCCTCCTTGAGTACTCTGGGAACGGAGGCATTACTTGGAACCTCCTAATGGAAATCTTCTATGACCAGTATAGTAAACCTGGGTAAGTCTATTTGTCTAACCCATTATTTTAAATAGAAAGCCTGTCTAGGAGTCTCATTTCAAGTCCATTCTATAACTTCCCTGTAGCACGTTGCTCTCTCCCTTCCTATTGTTTTGTTACATAATTGTCTTATTTACTATCAACAATTAGTATTTCTTTTTTTTTTTTAATATCTTTATTCATTTTTAATACTTTCATTAAGTGAATACAAGAAAAATACATTTTACACTTTATACATCACTTAAAATCCTTAGAATCTAATATAATAAAACGCTAGGCCACGCATGCGCACTTCCTATGCGTGTGCCGGTTTTCCGTGAGCTGTAGCGACCCATAGGAAGTGCGCATGCGCGGCTTATGGTCTGGCCTGCTCCCTGTTGAAAGACGCAGCGGTGGCTACTCTCACGATCCCCGCCTGCGTTCCCTCCCTTCCTATAAGTTGCCCGTCCCCGCCGCCGTCGTTCCCTTGCGCACCATACTCTCTCCACTATCTCTCTTCCTCCCCCCCCCCGAGGCGGATGTTGACCGCGGCGGCCCGAGTCGGATGTCGGCCGCGGCGGCTGCTGGCCGCAGCAGCTATCGGCGGTTGCAGGCCGCGGCAGCCAAACCCGGAAAGCATTTTAACATGTAGTTCAGGAGGAAGGTATGGGGGGAGGAAAATACTGCACAGGGAAGTGGGGTGGGAGGGAAATGCTGCAACACACGGAAATGGAGGGGCATAAAAGGGGTTGATGGACAGGGGAAGAGGTGCTGATGAACAGGGAGGGGGGGTCAGAAAAATTAAGACAGGCCTACTGCTGGACAGGGGGAGCAGGAAGGAGGTGATGATGGACAGGGGGAGGTAAAACAAAGGGAGAAGGACTTCTGCTGGATAAGGTGAGCAGTGATGGGGTGGTGGAGGACAAAGGGGAGGTAAAAGGAAGGGAGAATGGACAGGGGGAGCAGGCAAGGGGTGGTAGTGGACAGCCAAGGGAAAAAAAAAAAATGACAGACAGAAATACAGAAAGCGGCTAAGGAGAGAGAAAAAAAAATAAAGACAGACATACACACATATATTCTAGCACCCGTTAATGTAACGGGCTATAAGACTAGTATATAATAAGATCAACACATTTTCCCATCAAAAATTATTATATAGTTATTGATGAAGTATATTCATAACCTTCCAAAAGTATTTCTTTTCCCATTCTTTCTCTTGTTTTAAATATGTTTGTAAGGTTAGTCTTTAATATGTTCTGCAAGATTTAGTGTTTCGTTTGTTTTGTTACCCCCTAAAATTTTGTAATTTTATTGATGTGTACATTGCTTAGAATTTTGAATAAGCGATTAATCAAATTTATAATAAACTTGAAACTTAATTATATGTTTATATTTTTATCAATTTTATACCTCGCTTAGTAAAATTAAATAAGCGATTCATCAAATTAAAATAAAACTTGAAACTTAAAACTTATGTGCAATGAAATGTATAATTCCAGTACCCAGTCTCCCATTCTTTTACCCACATTTTTTCTGGTCTTCATTTTATTATTTTAATTGTTTCTATAATATTCCTTGAATATTATATTTTAACAGTGAGCAGATAACATGTATAAGTTAATACACCTCCCTCTTTTACGAACGCATAGTGCGGGTTTTAGCGTCGGCAGCGGCGGTAACTGCTCCGATGCTCACAGAATTCCTATGAGCATCAGAGCAGTTATCGCCGCTGCCAGCGCTAAACACCCACGCTATGTGTTCGTAAAAGAGTGGGGGGATAGTTGTTGAGTTATTTACCAGGTTTTTAAAAAAACTTTTGTGAGCAAGTAGTGGAATGAAAGCATTCATTAGGCCTTCCTGTAGTTTTCCTGCCTTAAAAATATTCAGGGACTACTTCCGGCGGAAACATGGCGCTGTAGACAGCGCGCTGCTACAGCTCCGTGCACCTGACCACAGCGCAGCACATTATCTGCTATTATACCCCAGGTTTGGGTAGTTCGCGGCACGGGGGAATTTGCTGGGAAGCGGCGCGATCCGGCAGAACCTAAATAGAGGACCTGCGACCCTGTTTCGGGACGGCTGGCGAACACGTGGTGCTGCGGACGGCGTGCGGCAGCGACTCGGATCACCTGGAACGCGGCGCGGCTCTCCCTGTGCAGGTTTGATCCCGGGACTGGTCTTCACCCCGTGCTGGGGGGTTTTCTGGAGTCGCGGCGCGGCTGGGATCTGACCTCCCAGCGGGTCGGTAGTCTCGGGCCCGGAGGTCTCAGCGGTCCCCTAGTGCAGCAGTGGGTGTGTGGCTGTGTCTCTGCAGTGCCGGGCCGCAGCGTGCTCCCCACCTGCAGGCCAGATTCCGGGTTCGGGCATCTCCCTGTGCTGGGGAGGTTCTTGGTGGTGTAGCAAAATCCGGGAACCCAGTACTGGATCGCCATGGCGTCTAAGGTGGTCCGGAAAGATCGGGAGAGGGGTAAGCCGCTAGAGGCCAGGATGGCGGATCCCGTGGCGCCCCCTTCGCCGGAGGCTCCCCACCCATCCTGGGTTTCTGCAGTCACAGTAGAGGTTCAGGCTGCCCTTGAGAGTTCTCTGGGGGACAAACTGCAGCGCATACTTGATAAACTGGACACGCTGGACCAACGATTTGCCACCCTTACGTCGGAGGTCAAGGAGACTCAGCAGCGGGTGAGTGCTGTGGAGGATCATGTCCAGCAACTTGCCCAGGAGCAGTCCGCCCACACTACAGCGCTGGCTGCGTTGCGTGCCAAGGTGGATGACCTGGAGAACCGGTCCCGCCGTAACAACCTTCGATTTGTTGGCCTGCCCGAATCGGTGCGGGACGTGGAGCTGGGGGCGCTGTTAGAACGTTGGTTGCCTGAGTCCTTGTCTCTATCATCTTCCTCGGGCCCCTTGCGGGTGGAGAGGGCGCATCGCTTGGGGCAGCGGAGAGAGAATGTTGACAGACCCCGTGTGGTCATTTGCCGTATCCTGAATTATCAGCACAAGATGGAGGTCCTGCGTGCGTTGCGGCAGGGCAAGAAGCTCTTGTACGACAACAAGCCCATTCTTTGCTTCCAGGACTACTCGGCGGAGGTCTCTCAGGCACGGCGCAGGTTTTCATCTCTCTGCACCCGTCTCATCCAGCGCCACATCTCTTTTTCTCTACAATATCCGGCTCACCTGAGGTTGACACATCTGGGTAGAGCTCATCATTTTGACACCTTGGAGGCCGCACAGCGTTTTGTGACGGAGATGATGCCAGAAGAACCACCGCAGGGAGCTGCTGTGGACTGAGGAGATCCTTTTCTGGGAACTGATCTGTGGTTGGCGTTGGACTGGGGGTTTCTCTTTTCTCCCTCTGTGCTGGGTCTCTGTGTTTTCCTGAGGAATGCATGGGGGGTGTGTGTGAGGAGGGAGGGGGGTTCATCTGTTTGTCCTTTGTTAGTTTGGGTCTGCTCCTGGCCTATATGGGGATCTGAGCATTGGGGATTGGGCTTGGTGGGAGTGCTTGAGGGTAGTAGGTGTTATGGCTGTGGTGTTCGGGGAGGGGAGGGGTGGCATTGAGGGTCTGGGGGGGTTTGGCTGATGGCAGATGTTTCTTGCTGCTCTCTGAGTTTGGGGTTTGCGGGTTGGGGGGTCCTGGTCATTACTCCCGTGGGAAGGTGCATTTGGTTTCCTGGAAGTGATGCCCTTTTTGGGGTGTCTTGGGTATGGATTGGGTGAGGGTTGGTTGGGGCAGGGGGATAGAGGGGTGGTGTGGGGGGTAGTTGGGGGGGTGGGTGGGTCTCGGGGGGTTATAGGGATTTTGTGGTGGGGCTTCTGGTGGAATTTTGGGGGGGGTGGGTTGGGGGGTTCTGTGCTTTGGGATTGACTTGGTGGCAGGGGTATGGCTCGATTCATGGGGTAAGGGGTGGCGAGCGGCCGGGGGAGCGGTGGCTGGGACGCTTCTCTGGTACTATACTGTTTCCTTTTTGTTGTGTGACTTGTCTAGTGAGTGGATTGCTCTGGAATACACTTTAACTTCTTGGAATGTTGGGGGGATCCACTCCCCCATTAAGCGCTCTAAAATTTTGCAGCGTTTGAATCGTTCTAAAACCTCTATTGCCTTTTTACAGGAGACCCGTTTATCTTCAGTGGAACATGCTAAGCTCTGTACCTGGTTGGTGGGTTCCTATTTGGAGGCGCCCGCTGTGGGGGGAAAGGGAAGTGTTATTATTTTGATCCGTAAGGGCCTTCGCCTACAGACCTAGAAGGTGCTACGCGACCCTAGTGGGCGTTACATCGTTGCCTTAGTGTTACTTGATAATCGGCCTCTTTTGCTCTGTAATGTCTACGCTCCTAATAATCCATTGGCCAGGTTTTTTAGGGGGCTTCGCAATCATCTCCTGCAGTTTGGAGGGGTTCCGATGCTGGTGGGTGGGGACTTTAACGAGGTGCCGGACCCAAAGTTGGATCGCTCTGCCTCTATGGGAAGAGAGACCTCTAAACTTTATATGGGTGGGCAGCTTTTGGAATCCACCTTGGGGTTGCTGGATGTGTGGCGGGTGTTACACCCGTTGGAGAGGGATTACTCCCACTTATCCAGGGTGCACGGGACGCTCTCCCGCATTGATTTTATCCTTATCTTTCGCGAGCTGCTTCCCCGGGTAGTGGGGGTTGATATGGGCCCCATTGAAATATCTGACCACGCTTGGGTGGGATTTCGGTGGACCTGGGGAGACTCGCGGATCAATGGAGGGTCCTGGCGATTTCCCTGCTACCTGTATAGGGATACTCGTTTTCACGAGTTTTTGATACAGCGCTGGCGTGATTTTCAAGTTAACAATCAGCAGCATCGGGATGATCCCATTCTCTACTGGGAGACGGCTAAGGCTGTCTTACGGGGGGATGTCATTTCTTATGTGGCCGGGGAGTCGAAGCGGAAGCATAGGCAGATTCTGGTTTTGGAACGGAAGGCGACTGTGTTGAGACGCCAGTATGGTAAGGCACCCTCCTTCCTGCTTCGGGCACAGCTTTTAGAGGTCCAGCAGGAACTTAATGAATTGCTGCATCTTCGGGCTTTGCGGACGAGGGAGTATTTTAAGTTTCATTTATTTCGGTTTGCGAATAAGAGTAGTCGATTGTTGGCCCGCCTGACGCGTCCAAGGGGTGGACCTGAGAGCATAACGGCTCTTCGGGGCTCCTCTGGGGTGATGCATCATAGGCCGGGGGAGATCTGTGAATTATTGCGGGAGTTTTTTGCGGAGGTGTATACAGATCCAGGCCCCGAGCTTTTGGAGGGGCAACTCTATCTTGACAGCCTCGATTTGCCTTGTTTATCTCAGCGGGATGCTGCCGCTTTGGATCTTCCCATTACCGCAGAGGAGGTGGAGGGGGCGATAGGGATCAGTTCGTTGGGCAAGGCGCCGGGACCTGATGGGTTTCGGAGTGAGTTCTATAAGTTGTTGGTGACGGACGTAGCGCCAGTGCTGGCTGAGGTTTATAATTTGAGTGTTGCCAAGGGCTTTCTTCCTCGCTACGTAAATCTAGCGTCTATTATAGTTCTCCCGAAGCCTGGTAAGGACCCTCTTTTGCCTGAATCGTATCGTCCTATCTCATTGCTGAATTATGAGGCGAAGCTTTTGGCTAAACTTTTGGCTAACCGTCTGGCGCGTGTTTTGCCATCGGTGATCTCAGACTCTCAGGTGGGGTTTGTGCGGGATAGGCCGGTGGCTAAGAATATCCGGCGCATTTTGTTGGCGTTAGAACGGGTGGGACAGGACGGTAGCCCCGCCATGCTCATCAGTTTTGACGCAGAGAAGGCGTTTGATAAGGTGCGGTGGGGTTACCTTTTTGCGGTGCTGAGGACGTACGGTTTGGGCCCCTTCTTTTTTGGTGCAATCCAGGCACTGTATAGTGATCCAGAGGCGAGGATTTCGGTTAGTGGGACTTGTTCTGGTTTTTTTCCTATTCGCCGAGGGACTCGCCAGGGCTGTCCCTTGTCGCCGCTCCTCTTTGTACTTTCTTTAGATCCTCTACTTCGGGAGCTTCAGGCAAATGCGGATATTCGGGGATTGGTCCTGGGAGATTCCCATTTTAAACTGGTGGCGTTTGCGGATGATCTCTTGGTCTTTTTAACGGACCCGCAGCGTTCCTTGCCCGTATTGTTGGAAAGTCTTCGGGAATACGGAGATTTCTCTGGTTTCGCCTTGAATTTTGCGAAATCTGAGGCGCTGGCTTCCTCGGTTCATCTTCATCGGTTGTGGGGGGATAGTTTCCCATTGCGCTGGGCTGACACCTCTTTTAGATATCTGGGGATTAGGCTGACTATGAATGTGGCCCAACTGTATCGTTTTAACATTGATAAACTCCTGGCGGATACTAAACTGTTGCTAGCCAAATGGCAGGCGTTGCCGCTGTCCCTGGTGGGGAGAATTCATTTATTTCGTATGGTTGTTTTCCCGAGGTGGCTTTACGTTCTTCAGACTCTTCCCCTTTCCTTGTTGCAGAGGGATATTCGTTCCCTTACCTCCCTATTGATCCGGTTTTGTTGGGGTGGACGTAGACCTAAACTGAAATGGTCCCTGTTGGTGGGGCCTGCCCATGGGGGTGGTTTGGGGGTGCCTGACATCAGGGTCTATAACCAGGCTTGTTTGCTTCGTCATCTTAGTGATTGGGTGTTGGGTACCTCTTATTATACGGATCTCTCTCTGGAGCGGGATCATTTCTATCCTCTTCATCTTTTGTATCTCCTCCATGCCCCGTTGTCTAAACTACCGCGACCCTGTAAGCGTAGTATTTTGTTTCGGTCCTTGTGGACAGTGTGGCATCAAATCCTTCGGCTGTGGAATCAGGACGCTCATTCTAGTGTATTTCTACCGTTGGCGGGGAATTTAGCTTTCCCTCCGGGGGTTGGACCCTCCGTGTTCGGTCGCTGGAGAGCGCGGGGGGTGGAACAGTTGCGGCATGTTCTGCGGGAAGATGGGTCTCTCTTACCTTGTGCTGAGTTGGCGGGGAGGGGGGTCCCGGAGAAAGGCCTTCCATTTGCCTATTGTCAACTTAGTCATTATGTGGGTTCCCTTCAGGGGACATCTTTGCAGGGGGATTTTGGGACCCAGCTCTGTACTTTTTTGGCTGCGGATCCTGATACTAGGGTCTCTATATCTGCTTTGCATGGCCGGATTCTGGCCCTTTGCCCGCCTAAGGTTTTCCCTAGTATCTTGGAGGCATGGCAGCGGGACTTGGGTAGGGAATTGGGGGACAATTTCTTGTTAAAAACCCTGAACCGAACTGCGGGTTTGGTACATAGTGCTGAGTTACGCGAATGTCACTTTCGCACTGTCCTGCGGGCCTATGCGTCCCAGAGTCAGGCTTACCATATGGGTTGCATTGATACTCAGTTATGCATCCGCTGTACGGTGGAGGTAAATTCTTATTTTCATGGTATTTGGAGTTGTGAGGGGATTCAGACCTTCTGGACGGAAATGGCTTCTTTTTTACAGGGTTTGTTGCGGACCCCGGTGCCAGTATCTGTGCAGTCTATGCTGTTTGCCCATTTTTCATTCTTATATATGTACAATTCTTATGAAAAATTATTTCTTAGTAAATGTTTTATTTTGGGGAAGAAATGTATCTTGTGTTGCTGGCTGTCTCCTGAGCCACCTTCATTCTGGTACTGGAGGAATCGCCTTCATGAGCTTATGGGTTGGGAGGCCCATTTGGCTCGTCCTTCTCGACGCCGGAGCAGAGACTTTGTTCACACTTGGACTCCATATTTGAACATTTTGACTCCTGAGAGTCGTAGTCGGGTCTTGAATAGACTCCACCTCTGAAACAGTGCTTCTTGGTGTCTCTGCTGTTTCCTGCTTACGAGTTTTTCTATATCTGTGAGGGGATGGGGAGGGGAGGGTGGGGGGTAGGGGCTTCTTTGTTGGGGGGTGGGGGTATGGTGGGTCCGGGGAGGACAAAAGAGTCCAGTCCTCCGCGGGTGTTTGATGAAAATGTATCCCATGGTTGTTATTGCTGTTGTATTTACTGTTGCTTAATAAAATAGATTTGAACTAAAAATATTCAGGGCTCCTTTTATCAAGCTGCAGTAGGCGGTTAACGCGCGTAATACCGCGCGTTCAACCGCCTGCCCCGCTAGTCGCTAACGCCTCCATTGACGAGGCGTTAGTTTTTTTTTGGTGTGCCGCGGGGGTTACCGCGTGATGAAATGTCCGACGCGCTAACTCCCGTAGCGCACCTTGATAAAAGGAGCCCTCAGTATTTAGACCCATTCTCTTTCTCTAATTTTTTTTATTTATTTCTTGTTTTGCACCTAGTATAATTTCTTTCGGATCTGTGCTGCATAGCAGAAGGCCATAGGGTTTCTTCCACTCGCTGCATATAGCGAAACATTTTGAAATAGGACCTGTGAAGTTTCTACAATTATATTTAGGGCTCCTTTTACAAAGGCACGCTAGCGGGGTTAACGCACGTGACTTTTCATCACGCACTAACCCCCCGCGCTGGCCACAAACTGCCGCCCGCTCAAGAGGAGGCGGTGGCAGCTAGCGCATCCGGCGGTTTAGCGTGCGCTATTATGCGTGTTAAACCACCAGCGCATTGGTTTAAACGCACCAGGGTATTGTGTAAAAGGAACCTTTGTAAAAGGAACCCTTAATGTCCTGTTTTGCATAGGGTCTCAACCTGGGAAGTGGGACATCTGGGTCGGGATGTTCACATTTCACCTGTATTTTACAAAAGGCTCTGATGAATGTGGATCCTCTTCTATGAGAAATATGCTTTTTGAAATTGTCGTTTACAAATGTAGCCAATCGATTGGGGTCCTTTTACTAAGGTACACTAATGGATTTACTGCACACTAACTATTAGTGTGTGCTAAATGCTAAGAAGCCCATTTTATACCTCTGGGCTTCATAGCACTTAATTCATTAGCATGCACTAAATCCATTAGCATACCTTATTAAAAGGACCCCTATGAGTGTAAATACTGCTATTTACATGAATAGGTGCTTCTAATATGACCCTTTCCCTTCCCCCTCCCCCTGGTTATCTAACCTACACAGGATCTAATAAATCACTACAGGGCACTTTTGCTAAAGTGTGATAAAATCTGGACTTAGAGCATTCTAACGTGAGACTTATTTATTTTATTTATGTAAAAACCGCGTACTACCTAGTCGGATCCCAATCAACAAACATAATAATTCAGGCACATACAGAACATTACCAATAAAACAATCATAAAATAATTATTTTAAAATTCATATGTCATAAAAAGCCTGCTAAGCCCAGATATAGCACAACACAAAAGTTGAGCTTTATCTTTATTTATTTAATTTTTTTTGCACACAGCACCGGTAAAAGTATAATGCAGGAGCACTATTAAGGAGACACTAAGGCCCTGATTCCGTATAGGATGCCCGGGAGAGGTGTCCTGTACAGAATCGGGCCTACACTAACCCCGATTCTGTAACCGGCGTCCATGTTACAGACGCCGGTTAGAGAATCAGGTTAGAGTAGACACGGCCGCTACATTTATCGCGGCAAGGGATAAGTACAGCGGCCACCTGTCCGATCGCCGGCAGGAGGGTGCTGAACCCCTCCTGCCGGAACACCCCCCCAAACTCCCAATCGCTGGCAGGAGGGTGCCGAACCCCTCTTGCCGGAAAGCCGCCCCCGCCCCCAGAAACTCTAGATCGCCGGCAGGAAGGTGTCGAACCGCTCCTGCCGGAACACCCTCCCCCCCAAACTCCCAATCGCCAGCAGGAGGGTGCCCAACCCCTCCTGCCGGAAAGCCGGACCCCCTCCGGACCCCCCATGCTAACGACCTCCCCCCCAACTAACTTCCCCCCAACTAACCTTTAAATGTTGGCCAGCTGGACGGGTCTTGCTACCGTCCAGCCAACAGGCCCGCCTCATCGAAATGAGACATTCCCTCCCCTTCCCGGCCCATCCCCGCTAAGTCTAAGGCCTGATTGGCTCAGGCTCTAGTAGCCTGGACCAATCAGGCCTTAGGCATAGCGGGTCCATCCATCCCCACTAATCCTAAGGCCTGATTGGCCCAGGTGCCTACGAACCTGGGCCAATCACACCTTTTCTCACATCAAGCAGCACTGTGGGGTAAAGACCTAGAACAATTACTGTGCCTACTACCTATGGGGAATTCAGGAAATGCCTAAAAACACATCTGTTCCTGAAATACTTAGGAAACCAACCTATACAAACGATCGTTAGAACTATCAATAACTAAGTCTGTACTTTGTTTATTCCATTCAATCTGTAACATTTCTAATCATTGTAAACCACATAAAACTTCACGGTCCTGCAGTATATAAACTGTTATTATTATTATTATTACATTTCCCTGCAACAGAATGATGCATGGCCACATTAAGAACAGTGTGTGGTTGTGCATGCTGTACCTTAGAGGGAACACTGGTAGGGACAGTTGGCCCTTTTGTCAGCTGGGAGCAGAGGTAGCATGAATCTTAAAATCTACAAGTTCTGAGTTACATACAAATCCAACTTTAGAACAGCTTTAAAAATGTAACTCATTCATAACTGCCTGTATTACGTTTCCATTCCATCCAACCATTGCACTTGGGCGCATCCACTTGCAATATTTTTTCTCTGTTCATTTACTTTGCAGCTTTGTGAACATTCTTCTGCCTCCTGATGCCAAAACTATCGGGACCCGTTTCCGCTGGTGGCAGCCAAAGCATGACGGAATAGAGCAGAATGACTGGGCCATTGACAATGTGCTGATTTCTGGCTCAGTGGATCAGAGAACGGTGATGCTGGACACCTTCAGCAGCGTTCCTGTTCCACATCACGAGCGCTCCCCAGCAGATGCAGGCCCAGTCGGAAGGATTGCTTTTGATATGTTTGGGGAGGACAAAAGAACAGGTAAAAGTATAAACTGCAAAGGGGCAGCCCAAAAGCAATTCTACCGTACTTTGAATACAGCTAGTCCAGAAACTTCTGTACCTTTAAAAGGGTGAAGCTGATAAGACACCACGGCTCAGGCTGAGCAGTGGTTGTTAGACAGAAGAGGATGAGATGCCTCTTTCAGCAAACAGAGCTGCATACTTCACCTAACCAAGAATCCCAGCTTTCAGACAGACAGCATCAATGATGTAGATAAGTTATCAATGCCCCATTGAATATCCTTTTTTAATAAAATGACCTCTTTTATATACAGTAGAATCCTGATTAACCAGTACTCAAGCAACTGGCACTCACCCAACCAGCAAAAAAGAAATCGCTGGCAAAAAAAATTGTCCTCCCTCCAACCCCTGAAGCAGCAGTGGCAGGGGTCCTGATCCAACAAACTCCCCTCCCTCCCTTCTTCCAGCCCCAAAGCAGCAATGGAAGTGGTTCTAACCCGACAATACCCTCCCTTTCTCCAGTCCCGAAGCAGCAGCGGCAGTGGTCCTGACCCGCCAACCTCCCTCCCTCCAGCCCTGAAGCAGCATCAGTCCTGACCTGCCAACCCCCCCTTCCCTTCCCTCATTTACTTGAAGCAGTAGAGGCAGCCAGTAGCACTGTAAAAAGGCTGCTCACAGCCAATCCCAGCAGGCTTTTCTTCTGCCACATCACTTCCGACGCAGCAGAGTGAAGGCCCTGCTGGGGCTGGCCACAAGCAGCCTGTTTACAGTGCTGCTTCTGCTGACCAGCTGCTTCTTTGGGTAAGTGAGGGGGGTCCAGGAGGCCAGACCCATGCGGAAGGAGGGAGAGAAGTCTTGAGTGGGAGGAGGTGGACCAAAAGTGTATTGGGGGGGAGGCTAGCAGGTCCAGCAAGGGGAAGGAAGATGGATGGATGCTGGACCCATAAGGTTTTTTTTTGGCCGGGGGGGGGGGGGAAAGAAAATGACCCAGACCAGAAAGTAGGGTGGGAAGGGAAGAACAGATGTTGGACCTACAAGTGGGGGTGGGGAAGTTATAGAGAGAGTGAGTTGGGAAGGGAGACAAAATTATTTTTAGAGTAACTCTCAAGCAACCAGAAACTACAGTTATCTGGCATCTACCAATCCCCATGGGTGCTGAATAAATGAGAGTCTATTGTACTGGATAATTTTTGGCTTAGAAATCATTTCTTCTAATTCATCTGAATTTACTGAACACACTGTTGTTGGATCCAGGGGCAAATTATTGATCTGAATGAAATCCACAGATTTCATCCAAGATTTCCAACCAAACATTTGTTTCATGTTTAGCCAAAATGAAGTACCTGCTATTGAAAAATGTTCTCCCATTATAGCCAATATAAAAAAAGGACAAAAAAATATGTGTGCATGCTAATTTGCTAACAAATGTCTTTTTTTTCTGGGCTAGGAGTTAATATTTTAACCTGCTGATCACGTTAGACCAGACTCTACTAGGATTTCGTGCTTTACTTCTTTCATTCTCCCATGTTTTGGAATGATTTTTCATTGAACATGAGCTCTAATATGTTGTTTCCAAAATTTAAAAAATTTTAGAAGGCTTTGCCTTCTAATATATTGTCTGTAAGGTGGTAGCGGGACCTTGTTTTGTGGAGCCAGCAGTACATTCTCATCTACCCGGGTTCGATTACCTAAATGTTTTAGGAACTATTGTTCTCCTATTATGTATGTCATTATCATTGGACCTGAGGTGAGATATCATTGATGTCTACAAAATCCTGAGTGGTGTAGAATGGATAAATGTGAATCAGTTGTTTACTCTTTCAAAAATTAAGAAGACTAAGGGATATTCAATGAAGTTAGATGGAAATAGGAGGAAATATTTTTTCACTCAATGAATAGTTAAGCTCTGGAACTTGTTGCCAGAGGCTATGATAACATATCTGGGTTTTAAAAAATTCCTGGAGGAAAAATCTGTAGCCCACCATTGAGACAGATAAAGGGGAAACCACTGCCTGCCCTGGAATTGATAGGCTACTGCTTTGGTTTCTCCCAAGAACTTGCGACCTGGATTGGCCACTGTGGAAACAGAATACTAGGCCAGACGGACCATTTTTCTGACACAGTACAGCTATTCTCATGTTCTCATGATTCTGTAGCTTAGATTTCCCTCAAGGGCAATTTCTCTATATGGGTTAGTTTTGTGGACATATAAATAGATAAAGGGAGAAATGCCACCACAATAAATGTAGACCATTGTTTGATGTTTAGCTTTGCGTACAACAGGGCATAACTGGGCGGAACTAGGCGGGGCTGAGGGGGTGGGGGGGTCACGTGGGGGGGTCACGTGTCATGTAAAATCTAGTAACTCTAAGTATGGGAAGCAAAGGAATTGTAATGGCGCTTTCAATTCAGCGCCAATTATAATTTAAAAAAAATCTAAAACATCCGATCTGGGTGCCTTTCTTGAGTTGTCATTTCTAGAATCTGAACCTATGGGTCTATTTACTAGCAAGATCTCAACTGCCTCTGTACCTTCCAGGGCCACTTGCTTAACCAGCAGGGCAACAGCTCTTCACCCTGTTAATGCCATAGGACAGGAGAGTAAACCCCAGTTTCTCCACACTGGGGGGGGAAGAGTTAATGGTGTTGTCTAGTTATGTCTATGTTATATGTGGAAATCGCAGGGAACGTAAGATATTATGTAGGTGATATGTAAACTGCATAGTGGTATGCGGTATATACATTTTTAAATAAATAAATACTGAGCTGTGCTACCATTTTTGGTAGTCTGAATCGTTACACACCTTCAGAGGGAACAATAACTTTTCTCTCTGGGTTGTTTTCAAGTGAATGAGCATTGGCTATTCCATGATGACTGTGCAATTGAAAGATTCTGTGATTCAACTGATGGCGTTATGATTTGCGGTAGCCACGATGGGAGGGAAGTGTACGCAGTCACCCATGACCTCACTCCTGCTGAAGGCTGGATAATGCAGTTCAAGGTAAAATCTGTTGTCACAAAACTTTTCTAGGAACAGTAACTGTTATACCAACTTAGATCATTAAATATATGGGTTCATATTTTAGGAAAGCATGAACCAGACTTTCCTTGGAGGCACACTTAATCAGTCTTGTAATGTATATGTATGAGGTAGACATGAAGTCCTGAGGTGTGCAAATGTTTCTTTTCCATATTCATTATGGAAATCATGAAAACCTGAGAGCCTCTGAGTTTCAGAACTGCCTTGTTGAAAATAACCTTTTTATTGTTAAAATTTCTACAGTAGGTACAAAAAAAATAAAAAAGCATTCCAGGAAAACAAAATAGCCCATATCAAGGGAGAGAAGGGATAGAACAAAGAACACTACTATATAATCAGATAAACATGTCAATTTGCATCCTAGTTGACATTTAAGGTGACCTAACACAAAACATTCCTGCCTAAAAATAGCTAACTTACTTCCTTATCTATCAACAACCTTTCCAACTCCTCTATCTCAAAAAAATATATGTACGATCAGGAAATGTAACAAAACATTGCCTGCAACTATTGTTCACATCTGGATTCAAAACTAAACCCCAATTTCTTTCTCTCTTAGATTTCTGTTGGCTGCAAAACATCTGAAAAAATTGTACAAAATCAGGTCCATGTACAGTTTTCTACTGACTTTGGTGTGAGCTGGAATTACTTAATGCCACAGTGCTTGCCTGCTGACCCTAAATGCTCTGGCAGTATCTCCCAACCCTCTGTATTTTATCCAACAAAAGGATGGAAACGGGTTATTTACCCGCTACCTGATAACCTGATCAGCAAGTGAGTTCTAGGACTGGATGCTATGCGGCAGCTAGATATGAGCTGGCGGCATGTGTTCTACTGCTTGGGCTTGTTATGAGGTCAATATAAGACTATAAGAACATAAGATTAGCCTTACTGGGTCAAACCAATGGTCCATCAAGCCCAGTAGCACGTCCTCACGGTGGCCAATCCAGGTCACTAGTACCTGGCAAACCCCAAAGAGTAGCCACATCCCATTGTCTCAAAGTAACCAAGATTCCAGGCATCCAAATAGTAGCAACATTCCATGCAGAATCCCCAAAGAGTAGCAAGATTCCGGAACCCCAGAGAGTAGCAACATTCCATGCTACCGAACCAGGGCAAGCAGTGGCTTCCCCTATGTCTTTCTCGATAACAGACTATGGACTTCTCCTCCAGGAAATTGTCCAAACCTTTCTTAAAACCAGCTACGCTATCTGCTCTTTTCACAACTTCTGGCAATGGAAATTCTGGTAAAGCCAACATAATCTAGAAATAAATACAAAAGCAAACGCCAGAAATACTTTATTGATAAAATGACTCTGGAGAACTAAAACTTTGGCTAGTTCTCTTCAGCTTCTGTAGCTGGCGTCATGATTGTTGTGGTTGTCTGAGTCTTGCAGCTATGCTTACCTATCGGGGTTGTACATTCATTAGTGCACAATTGGTTCATAGCTCCCTTAAAAAAATTTAAGGGGATAGTTATCAAGCTATATTAGGGCACTAACTCGTATGTTATTTGCTCTTTAACGTGTTAAAAAGCTCTAATTTTGGTTGTGGTGCCCTAATGCAGCATTGTTTAGGTTATCCCGTGTTACCTAATAACAAGATGCAAAGCATGCAAATGTATGTAAAGCATCTCATTACTATGTAAATACTACAACACAGCTTGTGGTAAGCACTGGGTCCATATCGCAAGCAGTTATAGCTAGTAAAATATCTCTAGCTTTTATTCTTCTGCCTGGGAACATCAGGCCCCCAAACTATGCCTGATGCTCTCAGGCCACATATTAAATGGGCCGTCAACTGAATAAATTAGTAGTGGTCAAAACTTTTTTGAAACCCCCACCAAACTAAGGCCCTCCATAGTGCTCCTCCAATCAGAACCCTCCAACCTGAAAGCCCACCATCAGTAAACTCTTCGCCTGAAAGTTTCCCCTACCCCTATTCTCTTAAAGACCTACCCAGGACTACCTTAGTACAACCTCTGGTCCATAGTCGTACAGGCAGACTTGGTGCCCAGTTGTTCTTGCCCTTGCCAACACCGTTATCCAAAATAGCACCTACAACCTCACAGTACTACTGCTAGGGGAGGGGGAATCATGTTTCTATATAAGGGCATCTATAAAATGATGCTGGTTCCAAGAGCCAATAAAGACATAGCTATTCTGGAACTAAAAACCCAAAACTACAAAATGCTAAGATTTTTTGTGTGACCTGATAGCTAAAATCATAGAAGAGGTATATTTGTTCTCAAAAAAAGAGTATGAAGTGAATTTAAAGGCCTTTCATAATTTTTATTAGAATTTTTCTATAGTTAGTGTTTTAAATTTTTTCAGTGGGGTTGGGGTGGGAATGTTTAAGCGTTTGCGATTGAATAGGGTTACCAGATTTTTGTCCAGAGAAACCCGGACACATGACCCCCCCACCCTGTTCCACCCCTAGCCCCGTCCCATTCTGCCTCTAGCCCCGCCTCCTGCAAAGCCTCATCTTTGTTTTCCAACCTCTGGGCCACATCTGGAGGATCTCCAAGCATGCGCAGATGTGTGTGAACTCATCCGCGCATGCTCAGAGGCCTTCAAGACACGGCCGGGAGGTCAGGGCTTTCCAAAACCCGGGTTTTGGAAAGTCTGTCTGGACACCCAGACAGTCCTCTAAAAAGAGGACATGTCCAGGTTTTCCCGGACATCTGGTAACCCACTGAATATATAATATAGATAATATGGTTTTGCATTTATTTTGAAGACCTGTGCGGTTTAGATTCTACCAGAAGTACTCTGATATGCAGTGGGCTATTGATAACTTCTACCTGGGTCCCGGTTGCTTGGAGAATTGTAAAGGCCATGGAGATTGCCTGAAGGAAGAGTGCATTTGTGATCCTGGATACTCCGGTTCGAATTGCTACCTTACTCATACTTTGAAGGTATTGTAGTCCAGAATGTATCTTGCACATAGTAGAGAAGCAATATTTTACAGACCTCAGAGCCAATGCAAGGGTATTGTATACCTTAGATCAGTGGTTCCCAACTCTGTCCTGGAGGACCACCAGGCCAATCGGGTTTTCAGGCTAGCCCTAATGAATATGCATGGTGCAGATTTGCATGCCTGTCACGCCCATTATATGCAAATCTCTCTCATGCAAATTCATTAGGGCTAGCCTGAAAACCCGATTGGCCTGGTGGTTAGATCAACCTTCAGGTTCACTTACTTCCCACCCCCAACACACACATACCTTTAACTTTCAGATTACTACCATTGCCTCGCCCTCTTGTCACCTGAGATTTTGACAATTAGATTCAGCAGTGATGATCATTCCACCATCACCCTTCCCAGAACAATATTGTAAAAATGCATAAATATACACATATCCCTCTTATTCTATAACAGGTTATCTAAAGTTAGGTGCTAAGGCCCGGATTCTATAAATGGCACCTTACATTAGGTGCTGGTAGATGCCCTACCAGCGCCTAACTTAAATTGAAAATGTCATTTAAAAGGAATTAAAAGCGGTTTTAAAAAAATGTAGATGCCTACTGATGCCTAAAAAATGGCGCTGGAATTATGCATGCGGAACCTTTTTACGATGCGTAATGCCACTGTAGGTGTGGGTTGACCCATGTGCCTAAAGCCCCGCCCATAGTAGGGGCCTCAAGCAACTGGGCCAATTCTGGTTGGCCCAGTTGCCTAAGGCCCTCCTATGGGCGGGCCTTAGGTGTCTGGGCCAATCAGGCCCTAGGCCCTTCCTCAGTGCATCACACAATGCACCGGGAAGGGGCAGGCCCACCATTCCGAGGATGACAGGCCTCCGGATGGACTGGGGACCCATCTGGCCAGCTGGCCAACTGACAGGTTAGTGGAGGGTGGTCTGGGGTAGTGGGGGGTCAGGTTAGTGGGGGGCATTCGGGGGTTCATGGGGGGTGTCTTCGGCAGGAGGACTTGGGATCCCTCCTGCCAGTATTCGCGGGGGGGGGGGGGGGATGCCTTCCGGTAGGAAGGCTTGGGATCCCTCCTGCTGGTTTGGGGTTCTGGGGGTGGGGGTGCTGGCAGAAGGGCTTGGGATCCCTCCTGCTGGTTTGGGGTTCTGGGGGTGGGGGTGCTGGCAGAAGGGCTTGGGATCCCTCCTGCCGGCGATCGCTGTTATCTCGGAGGGTGCTGGCAGGAGAGATTGGCCATCTCTCCTGCCGGCGATCACCATTTTGTCAGAGGGAGCTGGCATGAAAGATTGGGCAGTTCGGGGGGGATCACGATTGTTGTGGGGGGGGGACAGGTTGATGCGGCTGCTGAGCTGGTTGCGGCTGCCGCAATCAGCTCAGCAGCCCCTATTTGCAACTTATACCTTTTTTGATCTAAGTCAAAACGTATAAGTTCCGACTGGGCGATCTCCTTAGACTTTTGGTTATACTTGCAGTATGACTAAGTTTAGGTCGGCCCACCTCCCTCCCACCTTCTACCCTTTCCCCTCCTCTAAAAACACCTCTTTTCGCTCTAGGCGTTCAGAGGCATTATCAGTACTTGGACAATCTGTCTTTTTGATTGTCCAAGTACAGTTGAACTTTTTTTTTATTTTTATTAAGAGCCCCTTAGGCTTTAAGTGGTCTATAAATACTAAATTAAATAAATAAATATTCTATAACAGAATCTGAGTGTCCAGATGCCATTATTAAATTAGAACTCAACACACTGCATCTTGGCAACCCTTTAGAACTGCACCCATAATGAGGCTATTCAATTAAAGATGGGACAGATTTTTCCCTGCTGTCCAAATAAATTCTAGCACCACCCTCAGACTGTCCTCACACTTCTATCCAGATAGTACCGAGACGGTCTGTAAGGATATTAGCACTGTTGGATAATGCTGCTGAAATTCAGGGATAGCCGCAGCTAAGTCATTTGTCCAGATAAATTGCTTTGAGCATCGCACCCAAAGTGATACATTCTTAGTGGACCAAATCAAACAAAAGTAGGGGTCAGGCAGATAGCTTTTCCAACCAGTAAACTTTTATTCAAAGGAGACAAAAAACTCGGACTCGGCAGAAAACCGCCTGCCTCAGGAGTCAAAATCTACAATCAGAACAAATAAATAGGATGGCAAACATAAACATTAAATTATGCATACCGGTACTTGAAAACATGCAATAAATAGATTTGTGCATTACATATATAGTAATCCAATTCTACTTAAATAGAAGTTCTTTTTTTTTTTTTAATATTCTTTATTCATTTTGAAAACTTACAGCAAGCGTACAGGAATATATCATTAATAACAATAACACTTGTAATTCTCATATAATTCTACAAACATAAAAATTATATCCCGTCCCACCTACCTTCTTTCAAATATTATAATCAATTATATCATAAATATAATATAGTGAAATTTCCAGAAAAACTCCCCCCCACCCCCCCATGTGTACATATATTCATCCAAGGAAAATGATGTTTACTCATTACAATATCATTCCAATGGCCCCAGATCTTTATAAAATTATTATAGTTTCCTTTCTGTATTGCAATTGCTCTTTCCATCTTAAAAATATGGCATACCGAATTCCACCAAAATGTATAATTAAGATTAGTATAATTTTTCCAGTTATTGGTGATATGCTGAATAGCAACCCCAGTCAAGATTAATAATAGTTTGTTATTATGTGCTGATATTTGACTTTTTTTCCTCATAGCCATGCCAAACAGAATAGTATCATAGGATAATGCAACATAGTTTTCTAATAGATAAATTATTTGAATCCAAATTGAATTCCAAAATAATCTTATACAGGGACAATGGTAAATTAAATGATCAGATTACAATGCCAGCATTTATTAGACTTAGAGCTATCTAACTTTTGTAAACGGGAAAATTATTGGCAAATTATTTAAAAGCAAAGAAAAGAAGGAATAATATTATTGCAATTAAGGTTGATAACGGAATCTCACATAATCAGATTGGAAAGATATTAAGTCAATTTCTTAATTTTTATAAAGACCTATATTCTTCTGAGCCTTATGAAGACAGGAAAAAAGATGGTTTGGAATTTTTAAACTTAAATAGAAGTTCTAATTGTAGATCTTGACGCCTGAGGTAGAGTTACCAGAAGACCAGAATAACCCAGACATTTCCTCTATTTAGAGAACAGTCCGGGTTCCCAGATGGACTTTCCAAAACCTGGCGGGCCTTCAACAAGTATTCTCGGATGATGTCACACGCATTCGCTCATGCTGGAGGCCCTCTATACACAGCCTGGAGGTCGGCAAAAAAGAGGCGAGGGTTTGTGAGGCCGGGGCTGGAGGCAGAATTGGGTGGGGTGGGGCTGGAAGTGGAATCAAGTTTCAAGTTTATTTATGGCTCGATATACCGACCATCACATGTATCTGGACGGTTTACAATATTAAAAATTAGAAAAATCTAATAAAATTTAAGATTTAGTTGAAATAAAATAAGAGGAGGGTAAAACTAAAACTAATTAAGACTTATTAGAGACGAAAGGTACTAGGGGATAGGGAAGTTTTAATTACAATGTGGTGGGGCTAGAGGCAGAATGGGGCGGATTGGAAGCAGATCAAGGCAGGGCTGGGGGCAGAACAGGGCGAGGCCATGTGTCCGGGTTTTCCCATCCTTAAATATGGTAACTCTATCCTGAGGCAGGTGGTTTTCCGCCAAACCACGGCTCCATGTCAAGTCAAAAAGGTTTTTGTCTCATGTCAATAAAAGTTTACTGGTTGGAAAAGCTATCTGTCTGACCCCTACTTTTGTTTGGTTTGGTCCAGTCCCTGCTTTTTTGACTTTCTTTACCTACATTTTTAGTGGAGCCAGAAATAATGTGCATGTTCCCCATGGATGCATAATGGGAGAAGCACCATCATACAAGTGCTTTGTGAATGTTTTCTTTAGATCAAAATTGATGCATGATGGGAGAAGCAATGCCATACAAGTGCTTTGTAACTATGCCTATTAATGGCCGATTTCCAATTCATTTCTGCAGACTTTCATGAAGGAGCGTTTTGACAATGAAGAAATAAAGTCGGACTTATGGTTGTCTGTGGAAGGTGGAAAGGCTTGCATGGAATGTGGGATTTTGGCAGAAGACACAGCTCTTTATTTTGGAGGTGCCACAGTGAGACAGGCAGTCACCCAAGACTTAGATTTAAGGGGTGCAAAGTATGTTATGCTGCCTTACATTATCTTAAGTCATTTGATGTTTATTCATGTAACTCCTCTTCTTTAGGAAAAAAAAAAAAAAAACCAAAGCCACAGCTAAATTATATATCCTTAGACATATCTTCTCCTCCAATAGCTGAATCCAGCAATTGAGTCCAAATTCCTAGAGGAAAGGCCTTCAAAAAATTATTATTAGCCAATGTGACTTAGGAGAGGCAATGCTCATTCTTGGAAATTAGGTACTTCATGTAGTACAGCGAATTGCCACTAGAGGTCATAGCGGCCATTTTGAAAGGTCACCACAAGGGGGCAGGAGAAAAGAGGCTGCGCTTTTACCCCTAAAGACCCTTGCTGGACCACCAGGTATGTAGGTAGGTAGAAGGGGGCATAAAGACTTAAAAAAAAAAATACTTATGCAGGCCCACATAACTGTTATGCAGAGCAGCTGAATATCGGACAGGCCTGCGTAAGCTCTGTGCATGGCCCAGCACTGAATATCAGGGCATAATTTAGCAATCAGTGCTTAAAAAAACACTGACCACCACCAGCTGAATATCAGAGGGGTTGTATTAGACTTACCAGATGTCTGGATTTACCCAGACTGTCTTCTTCATAGCGGACACAACCAGCTGTCCGGACAGATTTTCAAAACCCAGCACTTTGTCCAGGTTTTGAAAAGCTTCCACCTCGGGACCGCGTCAAGAGGGCATCAGCGCATGTGTGGATACCAAGCAGTGATGTCACACGCATGCATGTGATGTCATCATGTTGCATCCACATATGCGCAGATGCCCTCCCGACGCGGTTCTGAGGGCGAGAAAAGGTTGAGGGGGCAGGGCTGGGGGTGGCGAGGCTGAGGCAGCCCCTCAAATGTCTAAATGGTCTTGTTCTGGGTGTTCGGGACTTGGGGTAATTTTGTTCAAAAATGTGGTATAGAACAGTGGTTCCCAACCCTGTCCTGGAGGAACACCAGGCCAATTGGGTTTTCAGGCTAGCCCTAATGAATATGCATGAAGCAAATTTGCATGCCTATCACTTCCATCATATGCAAATCTCTCTCATGCATATTCATTAGGGCTAGCCTGAAAACCCGATTGGCCTGGTGTTCCTCCAGGACAGGGTTGGGAATCACTGGTATAGAAGATAGATGACTCCACAAGTTATTTCTTCTATGTTTTAGCAATGATAATAATTAGCACCATACGTGCTAGAAAATATAACAGTGTAAAATTATATGTAGTGCTCAGTCACCAATCAATTAGTGTCATAAAAATGCCAGCAATGATTGTATAGAAGGGACCATCATAGCACATCAAAGTCCCTTGTGCCACCCTCACATTTGATCACAAACTCTTACTTTAGAAAAGATAAATCAAATAAGTAAATGATACTTATCTGAAAGCAGTTTAAACTTGCTGGAGGCGGCACACCAACGATAATGCTGGACAAATTAAATAAATCCAAACCCAGTGCTGTAACTTGTGTAACCCCGCATTCTTTAATCTACTGGCCTCCCTTCACGTATGGTGCTAATTATTATCGTTGCTAAAACATAGCAGAAATAACTTGTGGAGTCATTGTTTTGAGTTTGATCTTCAACACAAGTTTTTATTATTGCTCCTGATTCGGTTTAGTTATAAAAGATAGATGGTCTGGATGTCCAGTTAAAGGATTTTAAAATACATATATTTCTAGACATATGGTGGTTTGCCTTTCGAAAATGGGCATTTTCTTACTGCCAACTTTGGGCTTAGGCCTATGTTTTGAAAAGGCCCCTCCACGTATATTAGATCCCTAGTATGTGTCGAATTAGGATAAAAACGTATTTTTAAAAACTACGGGTGTGGGACGCAAGCCGGGCGTTACTCCAAACCCGAGCTAAGTACCACACAATTACAGCATAAGCAAAAACGCAATAATAATACAAATGAATAATAACATAATTTAAAAAAATGCAAAAAGAAGCTCATAGAGAAAATAAGACAGTAATCGATGATAGCCCAGCTACATGTTCAACAACCATGATTTTGCTCTGGCTGCTGACTTTGGGCCCTTGAGAAATAAAGTCTTTATCTCTATTCATGAGCAAGTCTAACTTCTCAGTTCTATTGTTGGCCTAATAAAGGAGTTTGAGTATTATGTATGTCAACCTGTAACCCATTTTCAGCTGTTTGGGGAGAATGGGATTGAAAAAGAATTAAATAAATAAATATCTCAGCAAGTTCTGTTCTAAAATACTAGTGAAACTAGCACTGACCTGCATGTCCCAAATCCTACTTCTGTAACGTGTCTAAAATGGGGCTGGCCATCTGCAGTGGCTGAAGATCGGCATTTATTCATACTCGTATAATTTTGACATCCAGCAATTGGTACAGCACTGAGCAGGGTATTTTATTGACTAATAATTGATCATTCATGTACAAACTTTTAAGAGGTGATAGAGGTAAACCTAATGCCTAGATAACCTTTTCTGTTGTTTTTCCCCCAGGTATTTTTAGGGCCAGATATTCATAAGGTATTATCTATGAAACAGCTGTTGCTACAGATAAGTCCATTGTCTGTGAAAGTACAGAGGCATTATACGGATAGTGCACTGAAAATTTTTACAGACCATCCCAGCATGATCTGGAAAGAGTCATTGGCAAAGCAGGAGGTAGAGCGTGGGGATTCCACCTAACTCTACAGATTGCCCCCAATAGTCAGCCGCTATCCATATAGCTATGCAGTTTAATTTAGGATAGAAAAAAAAAACCTGGATTGGATTTATTCATTTTGATATACCGCTATTGAACTGAGCATTAAGCAGTCCATTGTATGCAAAATTTGTTACAAAACAGTTAAATTTATAAAAAGCATCATAGCAAACAGCATATTACAAAAACCAGAAAAAATACTGCTAAATTATAAGATCCACTAATATCACCTATAGTCCATGATTAGTCAACCCATAATACTGTACAAACAGAACTGGCTTCATTAACTTTTTCTTTTTGGTGGGGAACACTTTGTTTATATTATAGATATGAAAAGATGCTAGCAGAACAATCTGGGAATAGTAAGATTTTTTTAAGTTATTTGGAGTTCATTGGAGTCATTTGTTAAACAACAGAATGATTAAAAACTTTAGTTAATAGATACACACATCTAGGTAGGGAGGGAGGGGGGATGGGTAATTTTCAGTTAATTTGCAAGTATGTAAGTGCTGTTCTTTGGTATTTTTGAATGTATAATTGTTGCACTTTGTGTAAGCTGAAAAAATCAATAAGGATTATTTAAAAAAAAAAAAAAAAAAAAATTAACTTCTGAAAAACTAGATAAGAAAGATCAGTATGGAAGCTGCTCAGCAAAGAATTCCCAAGAGCAGGTCCACTGGCTGAGTATTGACTTATTAGTTTTTCATTGCCACTTGCAGGGTTTATTAATACCAAATACAACAGTGCTTTTGAATATGAATGTCAGCATTCACCAAGTAGTGCATGCTTTCCAATTTCAATTTATTTGTACAAATATATGTTTGCAATGTAACCCCATCCTCTCCCCTGTTAAATGCAAATTTGTAGCCTAGTTCCCTTGTGTATTTCTCCATTTCTTTCCTTTATCTGACCAATAATTTGTATTTGAATTTGTAAACCACTTAGATTTTACTGATTCACAGTATGTTAAATAAAGTTGAACCTTGATCTTGAAACATTTTGAAAAGACATGTTTACCTCTTGTATTATAAATCAAACCTAATATCTGCTGGTATATGTTTATTTCCTTTCATATAGGTTTGTGCAGTACTGGGCTAGAATTGGAAGTGAGAGCAACATGACATCATGCCATAGACCAACATGCAGGAAGGAGGGCGTTTTGCTGGATTACTCTGTGGATGGAGGCAAGTGCCACTGCCAAGGAATTTTATTGAATTGCATGGTCGTCTTCTCTTGTCCCCAGTATTATTAGCCCTCCTGAGGTGAAACTCTCAGTACTGAGTTGTGCCAGTAGGTGTCGCACACAATGGCAATTGGCTTCCCTTACTTCACAGCTGAATGACATCAGTTCCATAACTGACCTGCTCCCTCTCTCCAGTACACTTTCTTTGATTGGTACCATGCATGGTATTGGATGAGATAATGTAAGTCCATGACCTGGTACGTGTCAAATTCTCTAGTTATTTAGCTCATGCATTTTCATCAGTAGGTCAAGGTGAGTTACCTTCAGCCACAGTGGACATTTTCTTGTTCCCTTTGAGCTCACAATGTTATGTTATGTTACTCAGGTTTTCTATTCTACCTTTACCTAGTCAGTTAAAGGCCAGATTACATTACTAGAGGTTGGGTCAGTTCCCCAGGAAGTTAACGTGGACAATTTGGCATTGACATTCACGTCAATTCATATCTGAAGCAATAGAGTGAAGTGACTCGCCCAAGGTCACACGGCGTGTTAGCCAGATCTGAACCCAGCATTCCCTGTTTTTTACCCTACTGTCCTAAGCATTAGCCTACTCCAGGGGTAGGCAATTCCGGTCCTTGAGAGCTGGAGCCAGGTCAGGTTTTCAGGATATCCACAATGAATATGTGTGAGATGGATTTGCATGCACTGCCTCCTTGAGATGCAAATCTATCTCATGCATATTTATTGTGGATATCCTGAAAACCTGACCTGGCTCCGGCTCTTGAGGACCGGAATTGCCTACCCCTGGCCTACTCCATTTTCATGAAATACAATCTTCACTGTAATACCTGACAACTATGGTTTATTAGTTCTTTGTTTTGCTTGTTTCATGATCTTGCTTTTGTAAATTTCATCATTCCAAACTTCTCGCTGCTTTATAAGAACATAAGCAATGCCTCCGCTGGGTCAGACCCGAGGTCCATCGTGCCCAGCAGTTCGCGCACGCGGCGGCCCAACAGGTCCAGGACCTGTGCAGTAATCCTCTATCTATATCCCCTTTTCCAGCAGGAAGTTGTCCAATCCTTTTTTAAACCCCAGTACCGTGCTCTGCCCTATTACGTCCTCTGGAAGCGCATTCCAGGTGTCCACCACACGTTGGGTAAAGAAGAACTTCCTGTCTCTTTCACCAGCCAGTACGGAATTTGCTACCGGAAACTTCTAAGTCAGGGGTGTCCAATGTCGGTCCTCGAGGGCCGCAGTCCAGTCGGGTTTTCAGGATTTCCCCAATGAATATGCATTGAAAGCAGTGCATGCAAATAGATCTCATGCATATTCATTGGGGAAATCCTGAAAACCCGACTGGATTGCGGCCCTCGAGGACCGACATTGGACACCCCTGCTCTAAGTTCATGACCAACAAATCTCATTCTCCTTTCGAACAAGGCTTCTACCAGAATTTTTCCATTTCCCCTCACCCTTCAGACACTTTAGAGCCAGTTAAAAAAATAAATGGAAGTGAAGTAACAACCTTGCCAAAGGATATTGTTTTCTGCTGCCTTACACCTTAATCCTCCCTTAAGTGTTTCTTTTTCCTCTGGGCAGGAGTAGAAGAGCAGTGCCATGGGCACCCAATTTATCAAGAACATTAAAGGCTTTGCGAGAAAAAGCCTAAATATTCCACAAGAGTCTCGTGGAATATGTAGGCTTTCTGGGCCTGAAATTCAAAAACATTTACAGTACATACTGTAAGGCCAGATTTTAAATATGGCGCTGGAAAAATAAGCAAGAAAAAGAAACACACTTAGGGGGAAATTCTGTACAGGACGTTGGTCTCTGCAGGCGCCTAAGAAGCAGCTGAGAATTGCACACCGGTGTCCTTTACAGAATCGCATCTGCCCTACTGGCCAGACGCCTAACCCTACCTAACCGCCCCGATTCTCTAACCAGTGCCCATGTCACAGACGCTGGTTAGAGAATTGTGCCCTAGGGATCTCTTGCTATCAGCTGATCATGGCAAAGAAATCCCCTTGCCGTAATCAGCTGAGCGGTTGCAGCAGTGAACCCTCCCCCGGGAAGTCCTCCTGGCAGGAGGGATGCCCACTCCCTCCTGACGGAACTGCCGACCTCCCCCCTGAGAATTGTCCCAGGTGTCTAAGGCCCATCCTATTGGAGGGGCCTTACACATCTGAGCCAATCAGAGCCTTAGTCCCCTCCCTGGTGTATAATTGTGGAAGATGCCCATGCCCTGTCTTTGCCCCACCCTTGCCCCACCCTTGCCCCGCCCTTCATGAATGCTCCTTTGCAAATGAGTGCTATGCGTTGCACATTCAGATTACAGAATACCACTTAGCATCCGATTAGCAATTCTGCAAAAATTTCTAGTATTCACACACAAGAGAATATGGGGGGGAATGCATTCAAACGCTCCGGCCAGCCTTTTCGTGTTTAAATCTTTTTATTAAAGATTTCCAAAACACAATCAAATAACAGGAAACACAGTATGAATAATCTATAGAATGTGGTGTGTTATATCCCACCAGCTATTCCCCCAACCCACCCACTGATGCCCAGAACATGACATAATATACTTGTAATCTGAGGCTCATAGCTCTCGGTAATACACTATTGACAAAATAAAAGTCAAGTTTGAGAGCCTCTAAATCTACTCCCTGTGTGGTCTGTTTCTCTATCCCGTACTAGAATTGATGTCTTTTCTCAAGATAATGGACCAGGATCTCCCCCTCCCCCTTTGCCCAGATCCAAAAACATTGTCTCTATGGGTAAAATGAAATAAATGAAACAGAAATGACAAATCTCAGGACAATGAAGTAACCAACATTGCAGGCTGCTTAATAGGAGTGGAAAAGCTGTTTCTTATATCCTCCCACATGTCAATAAACTCCTGATCCCTCCGCCAGCATTTTAGAATAATAATCCCGAGGTTTCAATATTCACCTGTCTGACTTTAAATTCAGCATGTAATTCAGACTATCCAGGAAGGAATTGCATCTCTTGCAGGTTTCTTACAAGTAATGCCTGTTTTACTATAGGGACAACTTGGGTTTTGCTGCATGAAATGGATTACCAGAAATATGTTTCAGCCAGATACGATTACATCCTGCTACCAGACCCTGCTCAGACCAACACAACTCGCCTACGCTGGTGGCAACCTTTTGTTGTGAGCAATGGGCTTGCATTCTCAGGACCTGAGCGTGCACAGTGGGCTTTGGACAACATATTAATTGGAGGAGCAGAGATCAATCCCAGTCAATTGGTGGACACCTTTGATGATGGTAAGGAAAAAGATTCATGAGCAGCCATTGGCTTTTTCAGAGCCACTGGATTCTTATGACTATGATGCACTTTATCACCTGATCCACAAGCGGCCACTCTCCATTTGCAGGCAACGATGTTGTAGTCATTCATTGATGACGCTCGCATGACATTCCTTCCTCAAATGATTCTCAAGTTTACAAAAGGGAATTTATTGTGTACAGCATGTGACCCTCCTGAAAATGTCCTTGCTTTGGGTGTAGAAGAAATAATATTGCCTATTGTTAATGTTTTCTTCTTTAGGATATAACTTTTTGGATTCATGGTTCAGAGCGGTCACTAAGCAAGGAAGGCTGGAATGTTCAGCCTGTTGGGTGGTTGCAGAAAGAGTCAGCCCATGTGGACAGGGCCAAAAAGTAATAAAAGGGACTGATTATGAGCACTTGGTCTTTGGTTGCCCATCCCCGCCAAGACCTTAGCACTGAGGGGGAAGTCCTGGAAGCTAGGACTGGGGTCTGAAGCCCCTGCCACACAACAGTGGGTGTCTGCGGAGTGTTCCCAGCTTGGGAGCAAAAAGGAACGCTTGAGAGAAAAGACACCCCAGGTAGGAGAAGTGGGAGCGGGAATGCCTCACTTCTGGCAGGAGTTCCATTTTGCTAGTGGAAATCCCCTGTGCCAGAATGGGACAGAAACATTGAGAGTAAAAGAAAAGTGGGGAGGGAACTGTACACATTAACTAGTGGCGGTGTTGAGTTTCAAATCATTTATAAAATACAACAAATATACAAGTAAATATCAGCCCATATGGTATATCCTTTTAGACACTATGGGGCTCATAATTGAAAGAGAGAAACGTCCAAAAACCGGCCTAAGTCGGCACTTGGATGAACATTATTTGAGCATTTCACCTACTGTTTTTGTTTTTCTTTTCTTCAATACCCCTTTCTTGAACTAATGTCATCACATCTTTATTTTGTTATGCATTTAATAATCTGTGATCATTATTCCTTTGTGGATGCACTTCACACTTGTTAATGATATTGTTATAATGTGCTCCTTGTTGGAGCACTCACATTGTTGGCTTTGTATTTTTTCTCTACTTATAAAATCAATAAAACACTTTGAACAAAAAAAACCAAAAAAAAAAACGTCCAAGTGCCGATAATAAAAACGGGGTTTAAATGTATTTCTAAACGACCTAGGCCTTCTTAGTGCCGCTGAGCGACCATAGCTAAACAGGGCGTTTCAGGAGGAGTGTCGAGGGCGGGACGTGGGCCAGCTTAGACTTAGTCGTACTGCATGTATAACCGAAAGTTATACCGCACAGGATCGACGGAACTTGGACGTTGTGACTTAGACCATTTAAAACATGGTCTAAGTCGCAAAAACCCACCTAAAGTCACCAGATAAGCACTGCAAACACATAATACAGACCCCCACACACTACCCCAGTGATCACTGACCCTCCCCCATCCCCATAAAAATTTTAATCACAACTTGGAAATTGTGCCTCCAGAACATCATCACCTGGCAGCCTGGCATAGGAAAGCCTAGTCGTGCTGCACAGAGGCGTCTTAAGCCATCTTGGGGGTGGGTTAGGGACCCATGGAGAGGAGGCCCCATGCCCATAAGCCCCTGTAATCACTGCATTGATACTGAAACATGTGCACAACCTTATACACCCCCAAAACCCTTTTGTACTGGCATATAAGTGGCTCCTGCAGCCATAAGGGCTATTGGGGTGGTAGATAAGTGGGTCTAGGGGATTCTGGAGGTGGTTTGGGGGGCTCACCATGGCCTATAAGGGAGCTGTAGTGAGATGAAGACATGGCACCCTTTTTGTGAAGTTCACATCAGTGCCCTGTAAGGTACCCCACTATTTAGGTGCCATGTCTGGGTGTTCAGTCCATCACTTTGCAGACCCCTCCCACGTCCAACAGGGCTTGTTGTAGGCATTTTTGACTTGGACGAAAAGATGGATGAAAATGTGGTATAAAGATGGACAATTTAGCGACTTGGACAATCAGATTGACAGGACATATAGGGACGTATTTTTCGAAAATGTGTCCTAAGCTGGTTTTTACTTTGGACGACTTGCAACTTAGATGAAAACGGACTTAGACGTTCCTTTTGATTATGCCCCTCCACGCCTTATAAATCCTTTCAGACTCTCTTATACCCAACACGGTCCATGTTTCGGCTACAACACTGAAGCCTGCGTCAGGGGTGTAGGTAAACAATCCACTAGATGGCGTTGAAACACTTTGCATCTATGGAAAAATACTGTGGGGTCACAAATTCAACGTATCGCTCAAGGAACCGCGTAGCTGGACCTTTCACGAATAGCGTTAAAAGACCCAGCCACGCAGTTCCTTGAGTGATGCGTTGAATTTGTGACCCCACAGTATTTTTCCATAGATGCAAAGTATTTCAATGCCATCTAGTGGATTGTTTACCTACACCCCTGACGCAGGCGTCAGTGTTGTAGCCAAAACATGGACCATGTCGGGTATAAGAGAGTCTGAAAAGATTTATAAGACAGACAAAGTGTCTAAAAGGATATATCATATAGACCGATATTTATTTACATACTGTATGTGTTGCATTTAATAAATGATTTGAAACTCAACACTGTCACTGGTTGACGTGTACCGTTCCCTCCCCACTTTTCTTTTCCTGTTGCTATTCACCTTGCGGTTGTTGGCTCTGTTTTTTTGTGATTACAGAAACATTGAGAAGGAAAAGACTGTAGGATGGCATTTACCACATGCTGTTTCCTGACACTCCCGTGGATTATACTGAAACTGGGCTGGATTGTATTATGAACTGTGATTTTGAAGGGAAGAGTTTTGAGGTCAAACTGCATTTCTGGACACTTTTGAACTGTAAATATGAAGTTACCTATCATGAACTGTGTTTACTAAGTTCCTGTCAGTAAAGCAAGTTGAAGTTAACTGAATATTTATTGCTGAAATTAAAGCAAAGTGTGCCTAGGAAAGAGTAACTTATGGCCTACTGGGATTTAGCCCAGTCCAGACCTACACCCAGCTCAAAAACCTGAACTTGGTTTTGTAGATCCTGGTCAGGGTACCCAACCCAAAGAGCTAGCCCAGGACATTTTGAGATAAGGGTGAGAGTAAAAACAAAACATATTTTAACAATGTGTTGCTAATTTTCTGCAATTGGTTTTTATTTGTTTTATATCAAACTATGAATCCAAAAAGCTATATCCTAATGAAGAAAACAATATTAGGCAATATTTTTTCTGTATTTACTTTATATTGAAATGATCAACTGGCACTGGTGTTCTACAGAAAGCTTCCACTATGTGAATCACAGCATGCAGACGCCTTCATACTAATCCTTATGGCTGGAACTCAATTTCCCCGTCCCGTTTCCGTGAGTTTTCTCGCTGTCACTGTCCCTGCCCCCATTCCTGTAAGCTCTGCCTTAACCATACAAGCCTCGAACACTTACTATTTTAAAGTGTTTGAGGCTTGTGCAGATGGAGGACGGAACTTGCAGGAATGGGGGCAGGGACAGGAAAAGAACTTGCGGGGACAGGACAGGAAAATGAGTTCCCACTGGGACAGGATGGGAAAATGAGTTCCCATATCATGGAAATATTAAACAGGCTTCAGACAGAAAAGAAAGTATTTGTTTCTGCATGTACTAATTAAGAACAGATGTGGAAAGGCATGTTAGCTGAACATGGGACTTGAATTCTCACATGTCTCAAAAGGATCCCTCTTCCCCTGCCTGACATTTACACTTCCAAGTGCAATCTGGTAACAGTAGGGAGGAGGGAAGGGGATCGGGGGGGGGGGGGGATCTGTGCAATTGGACCATCCCTAGGACAAAAACAGGGTCCTATGCAATTGAGCTAATTCCAGGGGAGGGGCAAAGCAGTTCAGTTCCCCTAACTCCACTTCCTTCCACTTGAACAGTGTTGACACTGCAATCAGACCTTTCACAATTCTTGGACCAGATGTGCTAATCTCCTACATCTTGTGGAATGTATAGTTGTAGTACCAGTATTGTCCCTGACAGCTCTAACTGAAGTTTAAGTCCAGGACAATGAGTGGAAATTGCAGCATATTGATAAAACAGAAAAAAAAACCCCAGTGCATAATCTAATCTAATCTGAATTTCTATATAGGTTCAAGGTGATTTACAAGTAAAGAGGCCCATGTATTATTATGGGGAATTACAATGAAGGTGACATTTTGAATATAGTTTTTTAAAGTATTACAGTACTATAGGAATTTCCATGGTGTTTATACAGTGTCTGAGAATATTTTGGTGTGGTACTGGTGATGGTTTTCATGGGATAGAAGCAGTGATTAAAATACAAGTTGTCGAGGTCTGTCGTATCACAAATGGATCTACACCAGTACCTACAAGCATAGAATAGGCTGAATTTGTATAGGAGGAACATAGCCGTGGGTGGTCTTAGAGGTGCCTTGCCCGCCCAGTTTGAACTTAGGCCTGTCCACCCAGCAGCCACAGGCCGCCAGCCAGCGTATCTGCTGGTCAGTTTCTCTGCCGCATCCCTTTCCCGGCATCTATTCCTTTTATCCCCTGGACCAGCATTTCCTTTGATTCCCATTCCCAGCCCCCTGGTACGTATACCTTAAATTTATTGTAAAATTTGTTGGGCGGCAGCAGCAATTCACAGCGTTGTCCCACTGACTCCCCCCAGCACCTTCTCTCCACTGCGACCTACCCTCTCTGAAAACTTCCGGTTTTCGCTGGGGTCAGCAGCAGGACAGCGCCGTGAATCGCTGCCACCACCTGGCAACTTTTACAACAAATTTAAAGTAGACACGCCAGGGGGAGGAAATAAAATGAAATGCTGGTCCGGGGGGGATAAGAGGAGTAGATGCTGGGAAAGGGACACAGCAGAGAGAGCCAACCAGCAGGTATGCTGGCCAGCAGCAAGATGCCGCTTCCACCAGAGTGGTGCCTAAAAATAAGGCTACTCCCAAGACATGTCAGTTTCAGAGATGGGTAGAAGAGAGAGGGAGCAATATTGGACTTGGGGGAGGGATGGGGGAAAGAAGAGATGTTGGACTCAGAGGAGGGAAGGAGGGAGAGATGTGAGACTCTGAGATGGGGTAAGAGAAGGAGGGAGGGAGGGATAGTTGGACTGAGGGAAGGGCAGAGGGGCTAGAAGGGGGACAGGGAGAGATGGACTTGGAGGAGGGCAGAGGGAGCAGAAGAGGGAGAGATGTGGTAAGTCCCTCCTATCTATGCCCTTCTCTTCCAACTGCCAACTCCAAACTCCATCCCTTCTGCCTTGCTGCACCGAATGCTTAGAACAAGTTGCCCGAATCCCTACAGCAGGCTCCATCTCTGGCAGTGTTCAAGGCCCAGTTAAAAGACCACCTCTTTGAGAGTGCTTTTGATGCCTAACTCCTCTCACCTTGGATTATGCATCCCTAACCCTATATGTCATGACTGTCTGTCCAGTTTAGATTGTAAGCTCTTTTGAGGATGAACCATCTATAAACATCAAAATGTACAGCGCTGCATACACCTCTCAGCGCTATATAAGTGATTAGTAGTAGATGGACCTGGGGGAGGGCAGAGGGGGGAACACTGCCTCCCCTCCCAGTTGCTACCTCTCTTTCCATCTCCCTGCCCACCTCTGGTATAGCTTCTCACCTGTACAGGCTGAGGGGGGAGGGAGGGAAAGAGAAAGATGCCCACTCTTTTTGGGCTCATGCCTGCCCAAAATTGACTGTCTTGCTATGCCACTGCTATATAATATAGTATCTTAGATGATCAGCTGTGTAGAATTTAGAATTCACAAAAGGCTCTGCATTACATTTTCACCAGAAATTGTGTATGATAATATCTATGACTGGTATATGGGACCAATCAGTAGACCTGAATTCTGCCACTGTGACTATGAAGCGTTAAAAAGTGACAGCTTTTTCCAATTCATGTTATTAGAAGGAACTTCCCATGAAGAAAACTGGAGCTTTTACCCCAATGCTGTAAGAACTGCAGGATTCTGTGGCAATCCATCGTTCCATCTCTACTGGCCAAATAAAAAAAAAGACAAGACCCACAACATCCTGTCTTCTCGGGAGCTAATCATACAGCCAGGGTATATGATGCAGTTTAAAGTAAGTGTCTCCTTCCATCAGAAAGCACAGCGCACTGTTACTAGAGGGTCCTGAAATGTGGGTGGCAGCAGGGGGTGGACTTTGGCTAGGGAAATAAAGTTATATGGGCTTAGCACTGATTTTCAGAACTAGGCACCGTACTTTTGAGGAAGTTACTGAGCTGCTAGAAAATGCAATAATGGGCCACAACTGCGGTACCACAGGTTAAAGACTCAAAGGTTTAATTTAATTTTGCGTTGTTGGATCTTCAAATATTTTGTGTTCATGGTTGCAGCAACACAAAGATAGCAGATCCAAGTTGAGCCCGTTATGTCTGAAAAGGGCCAGTTTCAGAATAAAATAATGTTGTTCCCCAGTTCCATATCCAAGACTTGTTAGGTGCCATCGACTTGTATTTGAGTCCTAGTGACTTGATCATCATCAAGTTTTTGTGGCAGAAATACAGAAGTAGATTGCAGGGCCTTTCTTCGGCACATCAAACGCGATCCTCTGCCTCCAACACTGCCCATCTGCTGCTACCCAGATGGGTGGTACATTGTTAATCTGACATCTCCGCTGACACCTTGGGAGACCCTGCTGGTAGTAAAAACTACCGACGGCATAGCTTTCAGCTTCTCAGATGTGCGCAAGCCTCAGTGGCACAACAAGCCCATGTACCGTGACTGTCCCATATCCACGACTTGCCACCCTTAATTCCAGATTCAAACCCCCAACCACTCAACCTGGTCCAAAACTACTAGCTCTAACTCCTGAAATCCCCTTCTCAACTAAGACCCCCCCCCATCCCAACCCCCCCCCCCCATATCTTGATTCCAGATAATGGCTCAGAATATACCAGCCTGATATTCAAAGGGATTTAACTGGATAGGAGAGACTTCTGCCAGGTTAAACGCCACTGACCTGGGCCAGCTGCTCATATTCAGCGGCTCTGAACTGGGTAGCTCTGTTGAGTATCGCCGCTAAGTGGCTAGGTTAGGTGTAGTTTGAGGGTGGAATTTGGGCAGAGCCACAACTTAGCCAGTTAGCAGTGATATTTGGTCTGCTAACCAGTTAAGTAAGCACTAGAGAATAATAATAATAATAACAGCTTATATACTGCAATAGCGTGAAGTTCTATGCGGTTTACAGAAGACAATGACACGGTGGTTGTTACCCGCCAAAACGGTGACCAAAAAAAAAGGTCACCGCGAGATCGGGGACAAGGCCATTCACCGCCCCGTGGAGCGGTGAATGGTTAGACGGGGCGGTGAACAAGCATGAACGAGCGTTCGATCCGGCAGCCCACTCTCTCCCGCCGGCCGGCCGGCCATGCATCTCCCTCCCTCCTTTTCCCTTACCTTTTCTTGTTGAAACTGGCAATTTCCATAAGGCTATGAGCTGTATTACAGCCGGAGCCTTGAAGTTGCGTCGCGTTGCCTGCTGGTAAAGTCTCCTCTGACGCAACTTCCTGTTTCTGGTTGCATCGGAGGAGACTTTTCTAGCAGGCAACCCGACGCGACTTCAAAGCTCTGGCTGTAATACAGCTCATAGCCTTATGGAAATCGCCAGTTTCAACAAGAAAAGGAGGGAGGGAGCTGCTGGACCGCTTGAAGGGTGCTGGGGGTGGGGGGGATGAAGAGGAGAAGACGCTGAAGACGGGAACGGGGACGGGGCGGTGAAAGGGACAGCAGGGACGGTGACGGGGCAGTGAAGGGGACGGCAGAGACGGGGACGGGGCGGTGAAGAGGATGGTCCGGGGACGGGGCGGTGACGGGGACAGAATTTTTCCCCGTGTCATTCTCTAGTAAGCACATAAAGTTAAAACAGCAAAACAGCTGTGAGTTAACCAGGCAACAGTCTGAATATCGACCAATGCCCGGTTAACTTCTACGCTGTTTTATGTCACTTTCTAATGGAAACAACACACAAAAAAATCTTCATAGTTTATCAAATTGAAAAATAGCATGCTCTTTTCACAAATAGTGTGCACTCTTCACAAACAGTGCACGCTGCTGACTTCATTGCCCCCTTTCTCTAAAAATAAAAAAATCCTGAAAACATCAAAAGAAACTAAACAAAATGAAATTTTTCTGCCCAGTCTTGTTCAGAGTATCAAACAGAGATGGATTCTATACTGGATACCTTTGGCGATTTGCTTGCCCGAAACATCCACAAATTGTTGCACCCCATTTGGTTCCCTTCTCTTGAGACATACAAGATCTTGGGCCACTGAGGAAGAAGTGCTTTTCGAAACACGGACCGTGTCGGGGCCAGGTTTCTAATCCAAGTGAACCAGTCTTTGGGCTACAACATGTTATTGACTTCAATAAAGTTCTGACATCTTGTACATCGTTTCTGCAGTCTCTTTTGGGGTTGTTGGGGTTTTTTTGTCCAGCACACCCCTATTACACATATATATTTTCTGCAGTGCTACATATGGTTTATAGAAGTCTCTTTATTTAGTGAGCCTTTTATAAAATACTATTGCAGTTCTCTACACAAAGACTTAAAGGATTGTTTTTTTAAAACAATGTTCTATACAAGATTAGTTTTTTAAAACAATGTTCTATACAAGATTAGTCTACAGCAGTGGTCTCAAACTCAAACCCTTTGCAAGGCCACATTTTGGATTTGTAGGTACTTGGAGGGCCTCTGAAAAAATAGTTCATGTGTTATTAAAGAATTGACAATTTTGCATGAGGTAAAACTCTTTATAATTTATAAATCTTTCCTTTTGGCTAAGTCTTAATAATAATATTGTCATTTATAGCTAAAGAGACATATGATCAAGAAACTCTTTTATATAATTATGATAGACTTACTGAGGGCCTCAAAATAGTACCTGGCGGGCCGCATATGGCCCCCGGGCCACGTGTTTGAGACCACTGGTCTACAGTGTCTGCTATCATGTATACCCCATATAACTGATATTATCTTTCTTATATAACCAATCAATAATCAATTTTTATTGTATCTAAGATTGTGGTTGGCTGTGAGACCAGTTCTTGTGGTAATCTTCACTCTGTGAAGCTGGAATACAGTAAAGATGCCAGGTAAGCTAAAAAATAATACACACATACCAATCCACCAATTATGGCACTTGTCTCAGAAGTGAGAAGGAAATTCATCAACACTGGTGTAGCGAGAGTAGGAAGTGCCTGGGGTGGTGATGACCCTCGTCGCCCTCTTCTCCACGGTTCATAGACAAACCGCCGAAGACAAAGGCGCGTGCCGACAACTGAGCGCAAGACGGAAGCACGCGCCGAAGAAAAAGAGTGTTTTTAGGGGCTCCGACAGGGGGTTTTGTTGGGGAACCCACCCAGTTTACTTAATACAGATCGCGGCGGTGTTGTGGGGGGTTTGGGGGGTTGTAACCTCCCTCATTATATTGGAAACTTAACTATTTCCCTGATTTTTAGGGAAAAAGTGAAGTTTTCAGTAAAATGTGGGGGGTTACAACCCCCCAAACCCCCCACAATGCCTCCACAACGCGGCGCAATCTGTATAAAGTAAAGTGGGGGGTTCCCCCCCAAACCCCCGTTGGAGCCCTTTAAAACAGTCATTTTCTTTGGCGCGCGCCTCCGCGCTGCATTCAGTTGTCTGCGTGCGCCTTTGTCCCGGTGCGCTTTTGACCTGACACCCTTCTCCACACGCCCTGCCGCATGCACGTCCCTTCCCTTCTCCATATCTGTTTAGCTGCCCTGGCACAAGCAGCATCTGCAACTTGCTACCCATGCCAGCGCTGGCTCTCCCTCTGATGTCACTTGCTAGTTGCGGGACCCGGAAGCAAGTCAGAGGGGAGCACCGAGGCCAGTGCGAACAGCAGGCTGGAGCTGCTCTCACACCGCTGAAGAGCAAGAGGTATGGTGGGGGGGGGGAAATGAAGGCGTGTGCGCAGCGGGGGAGGAGTGGGGGACGGACGGAGAGGAGAGGGGGGTGTAACCCCCCACATTATACAGAAAACTTAACTTTTCCCCCCCAAAATAGGGAAAAAGTTAAGTTTCCTGTATAATGGGGGACTTCCAACCCCCCCAAATCCCCCCCCCCACCAATGGCAGCACGAACACTATTATGTAAACTGGGGGGTTCCCCCTCTTTCGGAGCTCTTTAAAATAAACTTTTACGGCGGAGCGCTGCAGTCTTGCGCTCAATGTTGGGGGAAGATGGAGAACAGAATTTTGCACATAGTTTTATGCCAAAAAATTGCATGCAGAGAATGCTTTCCTTAGTGTTATTTTACGGTTATTTGCACCTTTCCTTTCATGATTCTTTTCAATGATTTCAATTTGTCACAGGACAGAGGTATGGCAGCTGGTTCAGACGCAGTGCCTTCCTTCCTCCTCCAATAGCATTGGGTGCTCTCCCTTTCAGTTTCATGAAGCTACTATCTATAACTCAGTCAACAGCTCGGCCTGGAAAAGAGTGACTCTCCAGCTGCCCGACCACGTCTCATCTAGGTACGTTTTCAGAAAGTCTATAGATGGATGCCCACGATTTGAATTACATGAGGTTGATACCTAGAAATCTTGCAGTCTTCATCTCCCAAAGCTAAGCATGCAATTTTGGGTGCAGATTGCAGATATGTGCGTAAAGGAATTGGTGATTACAATCAATTAGCCTTAACAGGTGCTAATTGGTACTAATTACTGATTACATACTTATATGCTCTGTGCCCCTATCCTATAACCTGCACACCTAATTCATTTTGCATGCAACCCCAAAGGGAGAGTGGCCAAGGGAGGGGCATGGGCAGGTCATGAGTATACTCAGAATTTAGGCTTAGAGGTATAAAATACTTTCTGGAGGAAAAGTCCAGTCTGTTATTGAGACAGGTATGGGGGAAGCCACTGCTTGCCCTGGATTGTAGAATCTTGCTACTCTTTGGGGATTCTGCATGGAATGTTGCTACTCTTTGGGGTTCCGGAATCTCGTTTGTCTTTGGGGTCTTGCTATTCTTTGAGGTTCTAGAATGCTGCTACTCTTTGGGTTTTTGCCTACTTGTGATCTGGATTGGCCACCGTGAAGAGAGGCTACTGGGCTAGATGGACCATTAGTCTGACCTAGTAAGGCTGTTCTTATGTTCCATTTCCACATCTTCGGTGGAGGGATCCGGGAGGTGCGGGGAGAGGAGGAGAGACGCCGGCCAGGAGGAAAATCCTGTGCACCTGCTGATTTCCTACAGGACGTGCCTCTCGCCGCAAGAGGCATGTCCTTCAGGCAGTCAGCCAGCGTGGGTGACTCTCCTCCTCGCCAGTGTGTCGCGGCACATCTGAAATCTCAGGAGGCGCACTGGTGTGCCACAGCACACAGTTTGCGATAACAATGGCATAGAGCACAGGTGTCAAAGTCAGTCCTCGAGGGCCGCAATCCAGCCGGGTTTTCAGGATTTCCCCAATGAATATGCATGAGATCTATTAGCATACAATGAAAAAAACTGCATTCAAATAGATCTCATGCATATTCATTGGGGAAATCCTGAAAACCCGACTGGATTGCAGCCCTCGAGGACTGACTTTGACAGCCCTGGCTTAGAGGGAACATAGCTTAGTTGCATGGTGGCGCATATGTCCTCTATGAGCAGGGCACTGATTACTATCCCATGAGTAGAATAGTCTAGTGCAGGGCTGCCTAATTCCAGTCCTCGAGATCTACAGGCAGGCCAGGTTTTCAGGATATCCACAATGAAAATGCATGAGAGAGATTTGCCTGCACTGCCTTCTTGGTATGCAAATCTCTCTCATGCATGTTCATTGTGGAAATCCGGAAATCCTGGCCTGCCTGTAGATCTCGAGGACCAGAATTGGGCAGCTCTGGTCTAATGGATAAAGCAGTAAGTTGAGAGGCAGATAAACTGTGGTTCAAATCCTGCTGACGTTCTTTCTGACCTTGGGTGAGTCAAGCACAAACTAAGAGCTAAATTTTAGTTTAACAAGCATTAACACAAGTTATTAGTAAATATGCCCTGTTATGGGACTTGGAATAGTGAACGCTAAAAAATTAACAGTGAGTTGGATTTCATTGCGGCAGTGCCACACAGTTCCGGTGGATTCAGAATGGAGACGAGGCAGAGAAGCAGAGCTGGGCGATAGACCACGTGTATATCGGGGAGGCTTGTCCCAAGCTTTGCAGCGGGCACGGATACTGCACAACCGGAGCCGTCTGTATTTGTGATGAAGGATACCAAGGTCAGAGGTCCTTTTCACTTTTATCTGCCAGATTAAGCAAACGCCATGCTTTCAATGAGCTACCACCAGATTTTTATGTTCACATGTTATTCATCCCTTTGTTACTTTATCAGAAATTCACTAATGTTGGAGACTATTGAAAAGATTATAGCACCATGGGGAAGTGTTAAGATGGCCAAACTGGTCGTTTCTACATTGTAAATGTTACCTATGGTTTAATATGGGGAAAAGTAAAAAGTAAAAGCAACCTGAGAAGCTTTCTCTCTATGTTCTTTTTGCCTTCCATGGGAGTTATCTGGCTCAGTTATCACCAGAAATTTCCATGGGAGATAAAAGAACTTTTGGTGGTGCTGAAGCTTCCCCCATCCATCCCCATGACACAAAACATTCAACTAAGTTGCTTTTTGTGGGAGACATCAACAGTGGAACAGAGCCAATAGCATCCAAAGCATCTGATCATGCCTTGCCCAGAAATACCAATCAATATGAGAACTGATAATGTGGTGGCAGTCTTTGGGGCCTCAACCTGCTATTAAAGCCTGTACCACAGAACACCATGTTTGAGGAAATTTGGAAAACAGTACCCTGCTGAAACAGACTAACTCAGGTTATATGGATTCTTTGGTATACCTATGCTAGAGCTGAGGACCCAAGCCAAACCTGAGCAAAGCATGATAAAGTTCACTAGTGACTGAGTTTTGGAGGGCCAGTTGGAGTCTTGTTCAGAACATGAATAAGTTTTTCCTTAAAATGGATTTTTTTTATATAAGAAAGTAGAGATATTAAGAGAATGCTCTCAGGAAGCACAATTAATTCCCCCTTCACTCCCTCCCCCCAAACCTGCTAACAATGTTCAAAAAAAATAATTGCATAAAGTTCTCAGATTTCCAGGTTCATAGACAACGGCGCGAAAGACAAAGGCGCGCCCAGACAATTGAGCGCAGTGCGGAGGTGCGCGCCGCTCTAAATTACTGTTTTTAGGGCTCCGACGGGGAGTTTTGTTGGGGAACCCCCCCACTTTACTTAATAGACATTGCGCCGGCGTTATGGGGGGTTTGGGGGGTTGTAACCCTCCACATTTTACTGTAAACTTAACTTTTTCCCTAAAAACAGGGAAAACGTGAAGTTTTCAGTAAAATGTGGAGGGTTACAACCCCCCACACCCCCACAACGCGGCGCGATGTCTATTAAGTAAAGTGGGGGGGTTCCCCCCCATGCCCCCCCCTCCGTCGGAGCCCTAAAAACATTAATTTTGAGCAGCGCACGCCTCCGCGCTGCGCTCAATTGTCTGGGCACGCCTTTGTCCCGACGCGCTTTTGACCTGACACCGATTTCAAAGTGTTGGAGCTGATAGTCAGCTGGTGGGAGGCATCCCACATAAGTGCCGCTGTAGATGCTGACCCCAGATATTCAACGCTGGGCTGTTTCCGGTGACCAGCATTGAATATCTGAGATTTTTTTTATGGGCAGCATTAACTTAACTGGCTATGTGAATATTCAGTGCTGGCCATTTAATATAATAGTTGGCAAATACAGTCCTGCTATTGATGCGCCCTGATTTGCCTGCTAAACTTAGGCATCAGCACTGAATATTGCCTTGTATAGCGCTATATAACTGGTTAACTTTTCAGCGCTGACCGTGAATATTTAGCAGTGAGCAGAGCCTGGGCTCTTTAATACCTGGGAACCACGTACATAATAGCTGAGTTCTGGAAAGAAGTCTGGTCTGTGGCCCTGATGGAAAGTTATCACTGCAAGGTTAGGGCTGGATAGTAGAGAGAAGAAATTTCAAAATGTAAAAAAGTATTGTGTAGTTGCAAATGAAGGTTCGTGGCACTGTAACCCAACAGAGATTGTTTCTGATTGAGCTGAGCCCAAAGAAGCAGAAGGAAACTGTGAATGAAAAAAAAAGAGTTAAGATTAATAATGGAAGTTGGTTTGTTTTGGGGTTTAAAAAAAAAAAAAAGGATGTAGTGGCCTCCTCATCTCCCCTTATCATACCCTAACTTCCAGGCCTTTTAGAATCAAAAGAAGATGGAGGAAAATGTTTTGTGGGGAAGTCTGGAGAGAGGAGAAAGGTTTGTCCTAAAGGCTAAAAGCTTGGAGAAAGGGAAATGTTTTTTTCCCCTAAAGTCAAGAAATCAAGAGAGAGAAAAAAATTATGTCTAAAAGGGATAGAAATCTGGAAAAAGAAAAAAAAAAGGCTGAAATCCTAGATAGAAGAAAAACGCGGGACCCAAAGGATAGACTTTTTCTTTTGTCCAGATTTCTAAACTGTGAGTTCAAATCTTTTCCTTCTCTCCAGATTTCTATCTTCAAAGGGCCTTGTTTCAAAATCATATTTAGGCCTGCACATATTCTAACAGCTCGCCTTCTCACATTAACTTTTTAAAATTTTGATTTCAGGTGATGACTGTTCTGTTTTCAGCCATGACCTTCCCAGTTACATCAAAGATAACTTTGAATCTGAAAAAGTCACAGAGCTAAACTGGCAGAATATTCAGGGCGGAGTAATAGGCAATGGATGTGGACAGCTGGCTCCATATGCTCACGGAGACTCATTATACTTCAATGGTTGTCAGATCAGACAAGCCATTACCAAACCCCTGGATCTTACCAGAGCAAGGTAATTTATTTTATAGGCTTATTTAAATGCCAATTAGTGCAAATAGTACAGAAGGACTTAGGCCTAATCAGTTAAAATTTAGTCCTAAAGAGATTGCAAACTCATGCAGTGCTGTTTGTTAAAGATTTTCCCTGTTTTTCATATATATATATGAGGGTCATTTCATAAATAATGCACGCTATTTTTAAAATGTACATGTTTATTTTTTCCAAGTATTTCTTTACAATCCTTCAAATAGTCTCCCTGCTTTGCAATGACCGAGTCCCAATGTCCAGGAAGCTTCATTCTTCCATCCAAGACACTGTTTTGTTCAGTTGCCGAATGGCTCGGGTACCGGCGGAAGAAAGCTCTTCCAGAGGTGCAAAACGATGTCCACGCATAGGTTGTTTCAACTTTGGAAAAAGGTTGAAATCTGGTGGACTCAGGTCTGGACTGTAGGGAGCATGAGGTAACACCTCCCAGTCGTATTCGCATTGTTTTTCAATGCCGAGTGGAGAGCTCCATCTTCCCCCACGACCAAAAAAAATTTCGATGAGCTGAATCAAAAGGCAAACAAATGATGATTATTGCTTATGGTCATGAAGGCACCATCACCACAGACAAAGTTCCACGTGGAAGAAGTGTCACAGCAGTGTATTGTGATTTTTTGCAAAAAATGCGCAGAAAAATGCACAAAACCCAACCTCAGTTGCTCTTAACTGGCCACTCATTCTTCATGACAACGCTCACCTGCACATAGGGAATGTCGTCATTGAAAAACTACATGAATACGGCTGGTAGGTGTTACCTCATGCTCCCTACAGTCCAGACCTGAGTCCACCAGATTTCAACCTTTTTGAGTGCAGAGCTCCTCTCCCTGGACAATCTGCCTGCTTTTAAATATCAGCAGCAGTGGGAGATCAATTGCTTTTACACCTAAGCAGCAACGGGACCAACCCACCAAAAACCCACAGTCCCGGTCCTGCAAAAATATGAGATCCACCCTCCCTGCAGTTCGCTAGGAAAATCAACTGCTTTTACACCTAAGCAGCAGCAGGACCAGCCACCACTACCAAGAGCCCTTTGCCCCGATCCAGCCAGGCATGTGAGCTCCTCCCTCTGCAGTCCATTGGAGAGATCAATCTACCTGCTTTTAAATATCAGCAACAGTGGGAAATCAACTGCTTTTACACCTCAGCAGCAGCGGAACTATCCGCAACTACCAAGAGCACACAGACCCGATCCAGCTAAGAGTGTGAGCTCCACCTCCCCCTGCAGTCCACTAGGAAGATCAACTATTTTTTACACCTAAGCAGCAACAGGACCAGCCACCACTACCGAGAGCCCTTTGCCCTGATCCAGCCAAACAAGTAAGCTCTTCCCCCAGCATTCCGTTGGAAAAATCAATATGCTTGCTTTTAAATATTATCAGAAGTAGGAGATCAACTGCTTTTACACCTAAGCAGCCTATAATAGGAGCCCTTGCCCCGATCCAACCAGGCATGTGAGCTCCTCCCCCTATATCCCGTTTAAGAGATCAATCTACCTGCTTTAAATATCAGCAGCAGTAGAAAAACAACTGCTTTTACATACAAGCAGCAGCGAGACCTACCGCAACCACCAAGAGCCCACAGACCCGATCCTGCCAGGAGTGTGAACTCCTCCCCCTGCAGTCCATTGGAGAGATCAATCTGCCTGCTTTTAAATATCAGCAGCAGTGGAGATCAACTGCTTTTACACCTAAGCAGCAACGAGATCAGCCACAACCACCGAGAGCACACAGACCCGATCCTACCAAGAGTGTGAACTCTTCCCCCCATGCAATCCGCTAAGAAGATCGACTGTCGGCTCCGGGCGGCTTTCCCGCAGAGGAGAGAATCCTGCATTCACCGTGTTCCTCATCTGGGGCAGCCTCCTTGGAGCGGCTGGGGCACGGGCAGTGTGTCTGGGAGGGAATGCATGGATGGGAGAACATCGCAGGGGAGGAGACATAGGCATCCTGGGACTGTCTGCCAAGTCTCTTCCCTGAAGAAGCCCTTTCTAAACTTACTTGCTCCACTTCATCACTGACGCTGAAACCGTGGATTGAAGACAAAGTTTTATTTTATTTTTCTTTCCAGCTTATGATTTATCTTTAATCTTATCTATTGTTTTGCCTTTTGTCTTTGTTTTGTTCTATTTCTATCATTTAAATTTCTCCAGAATTCTACTGTTCAACGGCTCCCCCTTCTGCTTCTATTCCTTTCTCTCCTCTCTTCTACCTTCCAAAGTATTTAGATCAATGCTGTCTTGTTAAAATGTTTATTTTATTTTTCCTCTAACTCTACTTTTCACTTCTCTATTACCCTCCAGGTACTTTAGTTAGATTGTGAGCCTTCGGGACAGTAAGGGAATTTTTCAAGTACCTTTCTTATTTCTAATCTTAATGTATATTTTCTGTAAACCGCTTAGAACCTAACGGATGTAGCGGTATATAAGAAATAAATTACATTACATTACATTACCTCATGCTCCCTACAGTCCAGACATGAGACCACCAGACTTCGACCTTTTTCCAAAGTTGAAACAACCTATGCGTGGACATCATTTTGCATCTCTGGAAGAGCTTTCTTCCACCGGTACCCGAGCCATTCAGCAACTGAACTAAAACAGTGTCCTGGATGGAATAATGAAGCTTCCCAGACGTTGGGACTTGGTCATTGCAAAGCAGGGAGACTATATTGAAGGATTGTAAAGAAATACTTGGAAAAAAAAATAAAACATGTAAATTAAAAAAAAAAAATAGTGTGCATTATTTATGAAATGACCTTCATATGTATGTGTGTTGAAAGAAGCCAAGGAAAACAGGGAAGCATGGTGAGGACTGGCCTACAGAGTATCTAAGGGTCGGATATGACTGAATTCCTAATAGTAGTGGTTGTATATATATATTTATAAATTTGTTTTTATGCACTTTGGCATTTTATTTGTTTTTTTTATTGTGTTATGTTGTAATTGTAAATTGCAGGTAAGGCAGTATATAATTATTTTTTTATATGTATGTATATATCCACGCGGCATCCACTATTCAGGCAAACTGGGAAAATCCCTTCTCTTCAAAATCACAGGTCTTTGGAACGACCTCACCACCCCGCTGCGGAACCTGAGCTCCCTTCAGTTATTCCGCAAACAACTGAAAACCTGGCTTTTCAGCAAATTGTAGCTCTATCCTTCCCCCCTTTCTCTCCCCCCTTCTACATATAAGTTCATGTAATCCTTTTTCTTCTTCTCTACCCACTATTTTAAGTTCTTGTAAACCGTGTCGAGCTCCATTCTCATGGAGATGATGCGGTATATAAACTTAAGGTTTAGATTAGATTAGATTAGATATATATATATGCTAAATATCTACCATTTCCACAATAGCCACATACAAAAAAATATTTTCAAGCTCACATTTAACTACAAAAGAAAAATATTTACATGCTTATGGGTCTTCAAAAAGTTCACCGTTACATCTGTGCTGATGTTTGGCCTCTCCGCGTCATGTGTTTTCAGGGGGATATCATGACAGCCTGATACCCACTGCTTGTGGAAAAAATATTTTTTCACAAGCAAAGCTTCACTTACGCACTGGTTTGCATGGCAGAAGTCCTGTTCAAAAACAACCTCAGACCCCTGCCGTGAGTCTGGATCCTCTGAGATCTCATTGAAGAACAAAAAGCATAGGCATAGTTGTAATGTTTCAGTGTTAGGGAGACATTGATACATTCAGCTGTACAAGAAGAGTGCCATCTGACATGAATACTGGCAGTAAGACATATGAGAACATATAGTAGGACATATGGCAAAAGAAAGGCAAAGGTTAAGCAAAGTTGTCCCTTTATTGTCATGTGCTGAGAGTGAGAATGCTGTGCAGCTTAGGGGGGAGGGAAAGTTAAGCTCTGGAACACGTTGCTAGAGGATGTGGTAAGAGCAGATAGCGTAGCTGGTTTTAAGAAAGGTTTGGACAAGTTCCTGGAGGAAAAGTCCATAGTCTGTTATTGAGAAAGACATAGGAAAGGTAGCATGGAATATTACTACTCCTTGGGTTATGGCCAGGTACTAGCGACCTGGATTGGCCACCATGAGAACGGGCTACTGGGCTTGATGGACCATTGGTCTGACCCAGTAAGGCTATTCTTATGTTCTTATGAAAGACACCTTGATTGGTAAGTTGAATTCTCTTGGGGATGATATATGGTTAGAACCCAGATTCCCTTCATGCTTGGCTGCCCGTATGCTTGGCATGGTGGAGACTTGACAACCAGTGTTTTACGCACGGGTGGCCGGAGCCCGCACAGAGTGACAGGCATGGCTCTGTCTGCCTTGTTGGACAGACTGGCTGGATCATGCAGGTCTTTATGTTATTTTATTTAGGGCTCCTTTTACTAAGCTGCGATAGAGGTGTCAGCCATCAGCATTTTCGGTTAGCCTAACCAATGTCAGCAAAGGCCTATGGGAGATCATATCATTCATGTCTGACCTTAGGGAATGTCATTGCAACAACCTTAATTAAATCAGTGCTTAGAGGACCTGGCAGTAAAGGCGCTTCACCCATATCCCCTCCATCCTTACATTTTGGGGGGGGTATATCCTTACAAGAGGTTTAAGCGTGCGCGATATTGAGCTGGCGTTAGTTCTAGCCACGTAGCGCGGGTTTAGCTATCGCAGTTTAGTAAAAGGAGCCCTTACTGTATTACACATCAGAAATCAATTGCTCATTGCATACAGAAAACCAGTTCTATACACAACCAGAGTGATATTCAAAAGCACTTATGTGGTCGCCAGCAGGGCCAAGCATATAAGCGCTTCCCCTGTATTTTAAATGCAGACTACTTGGATGGATAATTTGGGGTGTATAGATTGCTATTAAGCCACAATTATCTATCCAAAAAGGGCTTAGGATTTGTGACATTCGAGGGGTAGAGTTACTTATGCATCACATTGGCAATATTTCAGCTGCTACGCAAATTGCACAAATAACAGATATAACTTGAAATGTCCAAATTAAACAGTTTAAGTTGTCCAAGTATATTTGGTGATGCCATCTAACTGGAAAGCCCCGGTGAATATGGATGTAATATAAAAACATCTAGATTGGTATTTCATATTCTATACTTGCCATACAGCTAAATACTGACTTCACCTTGTATATTTACTTTTGAAACTAAAATCAAAATCACAGATAGTTATCAATATATTTTCTCCTTTTGCATCAGTTTGAGTGATTTATTGTAGCTACTCAGTGTTGACAAAAAAATGTATGAACTTCTAAAAACAAATATTACAATTTGCTGACATGCTTCTCTGTGCATTATTTTTCCTTTTAAGCAAAATAATGTTTGTTCTACAAATTGGAAGCATATCACAGACAGACAGTTGTAACACCAATCTCAGCGACCCTAATATTGTAAACAAGGCAGTGCTACTCCAGTACAGTGTGAATAACGGAATTACCTGGCAAGTAATCGCTCAGCATCAACCAAAGGACTTTATACAAGCCCAAAGAGTGTCATACAATGTTCCGCTGTAAGTACTTATATGTATCCAAAAGGACTCATCCTATGAAAATATATGTACTTGGAAGAGAAAACTGTTCTCCTTTGAACTCTCTGAGCCCGATATTGAGACCACGAGAAACAGCCTTGCTACCTCCCACAGTCCACAGAGATCCCAGATATTCAATGCCACGGCTGTATCCTGCCACCAGCATTTGATATCCAGGTCAAAGTTCACTACTGCAGTCTTAGTTGGCCAAGCTGATATTCATCAGCTGGCAAGCTAAGACCTAGCAGCTAAAGTTAGGCCTGCCTTTTAGACGGGCCTATCTAGCCTCTATCCTTAGCTGGCCAGTCAAAGAATATTGGGGGTGACCGACTATGTCACTGGCCAATCCAGCAAACCGGATATACAGCGGGAGATGGCTGGCCACTATTCAAAGCAGTTGCCAGAGGTTGTGGTAATAACGGAAAGCGTACCTGGTTTTAAGAAAGGTTTGGACAATTTCCTGGAGGAAAAGTCCATAGTCTGCTATTGAGAAAGACATGGGGGAAGCCACTGCTTGCCCTGGATCAGTAGCATGGAATGTTGCTATTGTTTGGGAGTTCCGGAATCTTGCTTACTCTGAGATAATGGAATGCTGCTAATCCTTGGGTTTTGGCCAGGTACTAGTGACCTGGATTGACCACTGTGAGGACAGGCTTCTGGGCTAGATGGACCATTGGTCTGACCCAGTAAGGCTATTCTTATGTTCTTAACTGGTGGAACTAACAGAGTAAGTGCCTATGAGAGGGATGTTGAGCAGCACACACCAGACAGTGCTATCGAATATGTCTTCCAACTACCTTAGCACTATCTGGACAGGGCTGGAGGTTTTCTGCTCAGCAGCCATATTAGGACCACTAATGGAAAGCTAACCAGACAAAATTAGGACAGCAAAAAGGCTAATCACGTATCACTTCCAGGTTGACACTGAAATTGGATATTCAGTTCCGATACTGGCACTCAATATCTGCTTTCATTTGGACAAGAGTTCTCAACTAGGGACAATATTTCTTCTACAATTTCCTGGTAAATGTTTTATAAGAAGTAAAGGTCAGGGTTATATTTTTTGTGATTCATTACATTTATAGGATTTTCTTGATGCTTGGACTGCTCCAGTACCATAAAGTTTGTCTTCTCACAGTATGCAATGCTCCAGTATGCTCTCTTTACTTTTGAATAACATTTCCTTAATGAGGGGGAAGGGGTTATTCTCCAAGTATCTCCCTTTTGTCCTGTACTTGGCTTCTCCCCTCGTTAGAATCTCAGCTATGCATAGCTTTTTTGTCATTTCTTTCACAATTGTGTATTTTTGATGTATGTGTAGTTGTTGAGTAATGTGTCCGTACAGTCAATTTAATATCCAATTTGCAAGTTCTTCCAGAATTAATCCAGGTACCTCTCCTCCCTTGTAACAACCCCCCCTCCCCCAAAACTGTTGTAACTTCACTGGAAATGTCCAGTTAGCTCTTTTGTAATCCGCCTTGAACTGCAAGGTATAGGCGGAAAAGAAGTCCCTAATGTAATCAAATGTAATGTAATGTCCTTTGCTGTTTTAAGCATTTTGCTTGATTATGTTCCATAAATTCAAGACAGCAAAAAAAAAAAAACCCAGGAATCCTCTACATGGCAGTGCACAGAAGTACAGTGCAATAAAGCTAGTGGTTTGTTTTTCAGAATTTAGTGCAAAATATTGCCTTGTTCATGTTGACCAGTTTTTTTTATCCTGACAGGGAAGCTCGAGTGAAAGGGGTTCTCCTTCGTTGGTGGCAGCCTCGCCATAATGGAACAGGTCATGATCAGTGGGCTTTGGACCATGTAGAAGTCGTCCTGTGAGTATCTGATACCCCTTCAAGGTGATAGGAGCCTTTTGCTTACCTTCTTCACTGGCTGCAAAGATCCGTGTTTAGGACAATGGCATAAAGTAACATGGATACATAATCCTTAGGGAAGTGCACGGAAGGAGGAGCTGGCTCTTAAGTAAAACAAAAATAAATGCGTCTATGTAAAATCTTGCGTTGATTAAAATGATATATTTAAAACCTCCTTGGGTGTATATGCAAATGCAAATGCACATCACTTCATTCTTGGGCACCAATGTAATTTCTGAGTACTGGAGGGTGAGGAAGGTGTTTTGCTTGTCCCATTTGCACGAGACATGAACTATATAAAATTATCCTAGCTTTTATGGGAAGTCAGCCAGTTTCCATATGACGCATTCATAAATTAACTGCGGTCCTCGCTGCACAGAGAACTTATATTTGAAATGGGTTTTCACCCTAAACCACTGTCTCCCCTTAATTCCCTTTTCTCTGTCTCTTTCTCTCAGATACGCATGCATTAATATTCCCTCCATTACTCCACAGAGAATTTTCGTAAACTACTTGTTTATAGTTAGAGTGGGACAGCAATCCCATATTGTGTGTGACCGCCATTGTTTATTTTAAAGTCATTAACTCTAGCCTGTCTGTGCTGGCCAGGTGAGGAGAGCGCATATTTCAAAAGTGTTCATGCATTTGCATGTGCATAAAACACTCAAGGTAATTTTAAATATCTGAAATGTGTTTTCAAGAAAGTGCATGAACATTTCAGCAAGCTTCCAAGTACTCTTCCTGCATATCTTTCGAAGCATTTTAATCTTGCTAAAGTATTACATGTGAAACTATTGTGCTAATAAATTAGGGCTATAAACTTAATTGCAAATCTAAAATGGGAAGCAGACCGAAAAACATTCTTAACAAGTATTTCAGTTTTGTTAGTTTTTAGCTTTGGCTTATTCTTTGCCCAAATTTTGCCATATATACTCGACTATAAGATGAGATTTTTGGGCCACAAAAATGGCCAATAAATGGGGGTCTCATCTTATATTTGGGTCAGCACCCATCCGCCCCCCCCCCCCCCCCCCCCGAATTTGTTGCAAGTCAGCCTGCCATATAACCTGGTAGGCCGAGAGAGGAGGAATCCCTTCCATCTCCTGTCCCGGCTACCTCCTGCCTCTCTTCCCCCCCCCCCCGCATCCTTTTTTGAATCACTGGTGGTCCAGCGGTGTGTCGGGCAGGAGTGAGCTTTCTGCACTCCTGCCCTGTGCTGAGCCCCTTTCTCCCTGAATGGCTGCCTCGAGTACTTACAGCCAAGCGAGGTACCAGGCAGGAACTCTCTGAATGGCTGCCGCCAGTTCTCGCAGGACTCGTGAGAACTGGTGGCAGCCATTCAGGGAGCAGCTCAGGGCAGGCAGGAGCGCAGTAAGCTTGCTCCTGCCTGGTATACCACTGGGCCACGAGAACTTGAGGCAGCCATTCTGGGAGGGGCTCAGTGCAGGGCAGGAGCAAGCCCAATACACCGCTGGACCACCAGGGATTCAAAAATGTATGCGGGAGGAGGTGAGAGGGAAGTAAGAAAAATTGTTAGAGTCAGCTAGGACAGGAGACAGGAGGGATCCCTCCTGTCCCAGCTTATCACTGGACCACCAGATCATAAGGCAGGCTTGGTAGAGGCCTGTAAGATATCGAGAGAGAGGGAGGACAGGGGACAGGGCAGAGAGCCGGTCAGGGAATGAAGGGGCTGAGTGCAGAGCCTGTCAGGGGAGGGAGGGGGGAGACAAGTACAAGAATATTAAACACCTTCCACCCCCACCCCTGTCTTACCATTCAAGTTAATCTTTTTTCCTCCTTTTTGGGGGGGAAAGGGTACCTCATCTTTTACTCGGATCGACTTATATTCGAGCATATAGGGTACTTTTTTCATTTTAGGTAACTGACCTAACCTCTTGAAATGTAAACCAGCCTTTAGCTGAATAGGTAAAGGCGGAATAGAAAACCTGATTAACATAATAGAACATTTCATCAGGGCTGTGGAGTCGGTAGATAAATGTTCCGACTCCTCAGTTTTTTCTACTTCAGACTCCGACTCCGACTCCTCGACTCCGACTCCACAGCACTGGTTAATTTTCAGATCGTTAAAATGGAATGTCAAGTTGAGAGAAATGAGCATTTTCGACACCACCTTCTTTTTGCTTTTAATCAAGGTTCTAAGGCCGCAGAAGCTGCTCGCAACATTTGTGCTGTGTATATAGTGGGTGCTATAGCTGAAAGAATCGCTCGTGATTGGTATGCCAAGTTCAAAAATGGAGTCGGTAGATAAATGTTCCGACTCCGACTCCTCAGTTTTTTGTACTTCTGACTCCGACTCTGACTCCAGGTACCTGAAATTTCCTCCGACTCCCACTCCTCGACTCCGACTCCACAGCCCTGCATTTCATGTATTCTTCCATCACAGGCAGATGACTACAGGTTTAATCTGCAGTACAATGTGAAGAGATTAGTGAAGGCAGATGGCACCTTATTGACTAACCAATTTAGGGGTCCTTTTACTAAGCTGCAGTAGAAAATGGCCTTAGTGTGCCCTTACTTGTGTTTTTGGAACACTGAAAAAAAAAAAAAGGGGGGTAGGCAAAAATCCACAAAAAAGGATCACAAACAAAGAAAGTGGATAATAATAAAAAGTACCAGGACACAAAAATGAAAATGCTCACAAAAGTAATTTAAAAATTGTTAATAAAAATATTGAAACACAAGAAATTAAACAGCTGGCGGCTCTGCATGGGCAGGAATGAAGGAAAGTTGCTCCTGCAACAGTTCACCATGGGACCACCAGGGATTCGAAAAGTATTCTGGGGAGGGGGGAAGAAGGTTGAACTACTTAGACTAGTCAACTGGGACAGGAGGCGGGAGGGATCCATCCTGTCCCGGCCCACCGCTGGACCACCAGGAGTTACGGCAGGCACGGTGAAGGCCTGTAAGGCATTGGGAGGGAGGGGTACAGGGTACAGAACCTTTTGGGGCAGGGAAGTGGGGGGTTGGGTGCAGAAACTGGCAGGGGAGGGAGTAAGGGAGAGGGCTGGATGCAGATCCTGGCAGGACAGGGAGGGAGGGGGGCTGGGTGCAGAGATTCAGGGCAGGCGAGGAAGTAGGGGATGGGACTGGATGCAGAGCCTGGCAGGGCAGGGCGCTGCACTTGAATATTAACTCACACCCTCCCCAGTTTATATTCGAGTCAACCTTTTTTCCTCCTCTTTTGAGGGATAAAATGTTACCTAGGTTTATATTCGGGTTGGTTTATATTCGAGTATTTACAGTACCTAATAAAACTTCTAACATGCATTAGAGATTTTTAATATATGAAAAGTGATTCATTCATAAGTTAAGGCATATCAAATCAATTTTGCACATGCTACATTGTTTAAGGCACGCTAACAAACCAAATATAAGCTAACAAATTCATGTCCCTAAACCCTTCTCAATAACTTCCTTGAAGAAAATAGGAACACCATAATTTCGAAGCCCTTTTACTAAGCTCCACTAAAAGGTGACCTGCACTATGACTAACACTATGGATTTCCTGTGCGCTGAGACCACAACTGTAAAATGGACATGTAAAATGGACAATGTAATTCCTTGAGCAGAGGGGTTACGTGATCAAATTTACTCATACCAAAAATAAGTTTAACTGCAGTGTTACATAGAAACATAGAAACATAGAAACATAGAAATAGACGGCAGATAAGGGCCCACGGCCCATCTAGTCTGCCCACCTTAATGTCCCTCCCCTACCTTTGCCCTGTGAATAGATCCCATGTGCCGATCCCATTTGGCCTTAAAATCAGGCACGCTGCTGGCCTCAATCACCTGTAGTGGAAGACTATTCCAGCGATCAACCACTCTTTCGGTGAAAATTTCCTGGTGTCACCTCGTAGTTTCCCGCCCCTGATTTTCAACGGATGCCCTCTTGTTGTCGTGGGACCCTTGAAAAAGAAGATATCTTCCTCCGCCTCGATGCGGCCCGTAAGATACTTGAACGTCTCGATCATGTCCCCCCTCTCTCTGCGCTCCTCGAGCGAGTATAGCTGTAATTTGTCAAGCCGTTTTTCGTATGGTAGATCCTTGAGTCCCGAGACCATCCGGGTGGCCATTCTTTGCACCTACTCCAGTCTCAGCACATCCTTGCGATAATGCGGCCTCCAGAATTGCACACAGTATTCCAGGTGGGGCCTCACCATGGATCTATACAATGGCATAATAACTTCCGCCTTACGACTGACGAAACCCCTTCGTATGCAGCCCATGATTTGTCTTGCCTTGGACGAAGCCTGCTCCACTTGATTGGCAGACTTCATGTCCTCACTGACGATTACCCCCAAGTCTCGTTCTGCTACCGTTTTTGCTAGGATCTCGCCATTAAGGGTATAAGACTTGCAAGGATTCTGGCTGCCCAGGTGCATAACTTTGCATTTTTTGGCATTGAAGTTGAGTTGCCATGTCCTAGACCATCGCTCCAGTAGGAGTAGGTCATGCATCATGTTGTCGGGCACTGAATCTTCGTCTGTTGTGCATTTGCCCACTACATTACTAAGTTTGGCGTCATCGGCGAATAATGTTATTTTACCTCGAAGCCCTTCTGCCAAGTCTCTTATAAAGATGTTGAATAGGATTGGGCCCAAGACTGAGCCCTGTGGTACTCCACTAATCACCTCCATCATTTCGGAGGGGGTGCCGTTCACTACCACCCTTTGGAGCCTACCTCCAAGCCAGCTCCCAACCCATTTCGTCAATGTGTTACCTAATCCTATAGAACTCATCTTGCTCAGTAACCTGCGGTGTGGTACGCTATCGAATGCTTTGCTAAAGTCCAGGTACACGATGTCCAGGGACTCCCCAATATCCAGCTTCCCCGTTACCCAGTCAAAGAAGCTGATCAGGTTGGATTGGCAGGATCTCCCCTTAGTAAATCCATGTTGTCAGGGATCCCGTAGATTCTCCTCATCCAGGATCTTATCTAATTGGTGTTTGATTAGAGTTTCCATTAGTTTGCTCACTATCGATGTTAGACTCACTGGTCTGTAGTTTGCTGTCTCCATCTTTGAGCCTTTCTTGTGGAGTGGAATGACGTTAGCCGTCCTCCAGTCCAACGGGACGCTGCCTGTACTAAGGGAGAGGTTGAAGAGCGCGGACAGTGGCTCCGCCAAGACATCACTCAGCTCCCTAAGCACCCTGGGGTGCAGGTTGTCCGGCCCCATTGCTTTGTTAACCTTGAGCTTTGACAGCTCACCGTAGACACTGCTGGGCGTAAACTCAAAGTTACTAAACGGGTCAACTGAGCCAACCCTTGTCTGTAGCTGAGGGCCGAGCCCTGGTGCTTCTCGGGTGAAGACTGAGCAGAAGTATTCATTTAATAGTTGGGCTTTTTCCGAATCCTTTTCCACATAGTTCTGTCTTCATTGAAGTCTCTGCAGACTGACTTTTGAATGACCCAAATACACTGAATTGCAGTAATCCAGCCTTGACAAAATGATTGATTGAACCAATACAGAGAAGTGTTGTTGGTGAAAAAGTGTTCGCTCTCACTCTTCTCAGAGCATGGAGGCTGAAAAAGACACTTTTTAATAAGCGAGTTTAGTTGGTCCTTAAATGTAAGTGAAGAATCGATAACAATACCTAGTATTAACGAGGATACTCTGAATTTTCAGATTAATTAACATACTTTGGTAATGCTGACAAACCAACCTGTTTGTGGGTTCTTGTGGATCTGAGTTGGTCATCGCCTGTGGTATCTACAAATATAGGGGTCCTTTTACTAAGGCGTGCTAGCCATTTTAGCATGCACTAAATATTAGTGCACACTAAATGTTAACGCGTCCATTATAGTCTATAGATGCGCTAGCGTTTAGCACGCGCAAATATTTAAAGCACGCTAAAATGACTAGCGCGCCTTAGTAATAGGACCCCATAATGCTCAATTCAGAACTCAATGGAATGGACACATTGTGACTTCTTTTCGACCCTTTTTACTGTCTTCTATAGCAAAGATCATGCTATGCCTCCGTAATCTAGGTGGATTGCTGTTTACAATACAATATGACTACTTATATTCCGAAATTACCAATAATCTGGCTCATTGTGGATTGCATTAAGGATAAACCAGCCGTTTCTGAGATGGCTGGAGAAAGTCAAGTAAAACAAGATAGATTTTAAACTTTTAAAAATGATGATAAAAGAGATGTTTACCACTTTCAACAAAAACTCATATAATCAGATTCTGAGTTCTAATGGTAAGGTATTCCAGATTTTTGCCACTTGATAAGAAAAGGTAAAAATATGTTTATATTTTATACCCTTAACTGATGGAAAATGTAGGCCTAGTTGGTCTCTATTGCCTAGTGTTCTACTTGGCAAAGGAAAAAAATCAATAGATGACATATATAGGATGGAGCTAGACTATGAATTATCCTAAATATTAGATGGACAATTTAAAGTATCAAAGCAAAAGAAGGAGTAGGGAAGGGAAACAGTCACCCAACTTAAAGGACAATCAATTTATTGGCAACATATAAATAGCTAACACATATACGAAAGATGATGCAAGCTTAACAGAGAGTCTTTTAATCCTTTTAGTACTGGATCCCAACACAGTCCGTGTTTCGGCTTAGAAAGCCTTCCTCAGGGGTGTATAAAAGAAGCCCAGTAGATGGCACCAGAATGCTGGTTAAAATACCAAAAAGGAACGCTCTCAGTGTGTGATCAAAAGCTTGCAAACGAACGTGGTCCCGATTTAAAATTGCTGCGAGCTATCGCATGAGTTGAATGGCGTCGCCGCTGGTGTGTGAAGTGTGTGTCAAACAGAAACTTAGGTTGATTTCCAGGCTTTTGATCACACATTGGGACGCGTGTTCAGCATGTAGCCTTCATTTACTCTGCCAACACTTTCAATGCCCATTTTCCATCCATAGCCCGCCCAATTCTGTCTTTCTAAAAAAAAAAAAAAATATGGTCTTAATGAGTCATGATAACTGTAATTATGTCACAATGGCTATTAACTTGTTTAACAGCCTAATACATTTTATTTTAAAAGCCCCCAAATGACTGGTTCAGTGGTTTCTTATCAAACAGAGAAGGGCGACGAAAATGATAGGAGGCTTGCGCCAGAAGACGTATGAGGAGAGACTGGAAGCCCTGAATATGTATACCCTAGAGGAAAGGAGGGACGATATGATTCAGACGTTCAAATACTTGAAGGGTATTAATGGAGAACAAAATATTTTCCAGAGAAAGGAAAATGGTAAAACCAGAGGACATAATTTGAGGTTGAGGGGTGGTCGATTCAGGGGCAATGTTAGGAAATTCTACTTTACGGAGAGGGTGGTGGATGCCTGGAATGCGCTCCCGAGAGAGGTGGTGGAGAGGAAAACGGTGACTGAATTCAAAGAAGCGTGGGATGAACACAGAGGATTTAGAATCAGAAAATAATAGTAGATATTGAACTCAGGCCAGTTACTGGGCAGACTTGCACGGTCTGTGTCTGTGTATGGCCATTTGGTGGAGGATGGGCAGGGGAGGGCTTCAATGGCTGGGAGGGTGTAGATGGGCTGGAGTAGGTTTTAACGGAGATTTCAGTAGTTGGAACCCAAGCACAGTACCGGGTAGAGCTTTGGATTCTTGCCCAGAAATAGCTAAGAAAAAAATTTAAATTGAATCAGGTTGGGCCGACTGGATGGACCATTCGGGTCTTTATCTGCTGTCATCTACTATGTTACTATGTAACAAGCACTCCCCTTAGAGGCCTATATCACTTAATAGCTATAATAAGAATCGGCGATCGACCGGATAAAATGCGTTGAGTGGAGGATATTAAGTAATTCTAAGGGCTCCTTTTACGAAGGTGTGCTAGCGTTTTTTTAACGCACGCGCCGGATTAGTGCGCGCTAGCCGAAAAACTACCACCTGCTCAAGAGGAGGCGGTAGCGGCTAGCGCGGGCGGCATTTTAGCGTGCGCTATTCCGCGCGTTAAGGCCCTAACGCGTCTTCGTAAAAGGAGCCCTAAATAATCTGTTAGCTGGTTTAACACTTTGGTAAACGTCCCTTTCTCATTTCATCTACATTTTGTTAATTTTTCCGATTGCTTTCTTTCCTATTGCAGTGGAGAGTACACGTGAAGCCACTACATTATTTTTGTCCTTTTGGATCGCACTTTAAATTGATTTATTTGCTAATAAGACGCGTTTGTTCTTTTTTTACATGTTTATTTATAAAGATTTTGCATACTGAAAGGATTCCTCGTAAGAACCACCCCCGAGGAACCTGTTAGATTGTATCTCTCTGTGCACACTTCTTTAGAACTGATTATAATTGTTCAAGTACTTGTTTCACTTGGACAATGAGCTTTTTATCTACATTATCTGGTGCAGAATTCATTAGCACAATTTTTTTGCATGTACATCTGGAAACCATTTCTAGATAAACATATAAATGTTAAAAATGTGTTATTAAGAACTGTGGGACAAACTACGGAGAAAAATACAGTTACAACATATATATAGGCCTTATGGGAGCCATGCTAGCCAGCACATACCTCTCACACAGAGGGGATTTATGTGGAAAGAAATGCAGCAGTGGTCTATTAAAGTAATTAATTAAGTCAGCCTTTTGAGGTACGCAATTGCCTTCTCTCAGGAACCTGCTGGTTGGCAGGGATCGACTACCACCCACAGTTCTTATCTTATGTAGTGTGTTGGTCATACTTGCAGCATTAGCTTTGCCAGAACCATTGCTTCCTACCAATTACTTCAAAAGAAATCACAAAACCTTGGCACAAATGGTTATCAGGGGACATTATCCTGCCATGAACAGCATTTAATGACAATTCCATCTCTTAAAATTATAAATACTAGAAGACAATTTATCTTTTCTGTTACTGCTCCACAAATGTGGAACTCCTTGCCAATCTACCTAAGAAAAGAGCATGATATTGATAAATTCAAGATTAATTTAAAAACGTTCCTTTTTAAAGACGCTTTTGATTAATAACTTATAATCTGGAACACAATAATTCAATAATTTAAAAAAAAAAATTCCTACCTTATGTTTTTCCCCAACCTTCTTTTTATTATATTTTGTAGTTCTTATCCCCTTTTCCCTTTACTCATGTTTTGTCAAATATGTATTTAGGTTTTTTTTGTTTTTTTTTTCTCTTTTAAATTAATTTTTAAGGTCATGTATAATTAATGTTTTAATTTCTATTTCTATATATGTATGTTCATCGCTTTGAAAAAAAGACAAAGCGATTAATCAAAAATTTTAATAAACTTGAAACTTGATACATTTAATTACAAAAGAAACTTGTGACTGCGTTAAAACTTCTTATATTTCTTTTCTTTTTTTGGGGGGGGAGGAGGGGGGCGTGTCACATCATACCCAAATCAAACTGATGTGAAACAGTCACAGTGTTACCTCGAAATGACCTTGGTGGCATTCTGAGATCGACATTTGTTCCAAGTTTAATCCTGCCTTCCGTGTCTTGTTCTAGCTTTGCTTTACCCGTGTTGCAAGCGAATATTGAATGACATGATACAAACCTGGTGAAAACAAGAAATAATTTCTTCAAATTTTATTTTCAAAAGAGATGAACAGTCCTTTATTGCCTCTAAACCTCATCAGACTTTTATGACTAATCACAGTGCTGCATGCATTGAAAGGCATTTTCTAACTTATCTTGTATTTCATTATTTGCTGTCATTGGTTTTACACTAGAGTAAGGTAAGAGCTATTAATAAATAATTCATTTCTTGATTACTAATGAAGCCGAGATCATTTTAAACCTGTTCATACAATGTAATGTGAAGCGGAGGGAATGCTGTGCTTGATATATTTAACTATAAGAAATGTATTTAGCTTGCTGAGAGGTTTTGTAAGAGTATTTTTACTACAGTGCATCATGTTCACAGAATCCAAACAGAACTAGTCCAGGCAGGGCAGGATTAATTCATCAAGGGCCCCTGGGTACCCAAGTACACTGAGCCCCCTTCCCCGCCCCACCCCATCATGCGCCCAGGCGGAAACAGGAAGCTGCGTCAGAGGGAAGCTTTGGGCAAGCAGCACCGCTTGCACAATTACAGTTCCCGTTGCCTTTCTTACCCGCGCTGCTTGCTTGTCTTACTTTCCGTCAATGGGGAGGGGGCCGCGTTGCCAATCGGGGGGGGGCCCGTGTTGCTGATCGATGCTGGAGGGGCCCATCGCCGTTTGGAAAAAAACAATGTTAATGCCCTCTTTCATCAGGCCCCACTGACCATTTCGGGCCCTAGGCATGTGCCTACTTGGCCTATTGGTTAATCCTACCCTGAGTCCAGGAGGTGAATTCTGCACTTATGTACCGTATATACTCAAATACAAACCAACCTAAATTTAACCTTTTTCCCCCCACAAAAAAAGGAGGAAAAATGATTGGCTCAAATATAAACCGAGGTTAGAAATTTGGGTCATCGTGGTGAGGCACTCTACAAAGACCCTTGCCATAAGTTTTAACATATGGATTAACTGCTATCCTTCCTTCGCCTCTCGCAATGACTGATGCAACTGCTGTCCTTTGCTAGGGTTACCAGATTTTGCATCTGGATAGAGAGGATGCGTGGCCCAGCCCCGTTCTAACCCCCCCCCCCCCCACAGTGAAATCGCTGCTTATTTCAAAAAACGCAAATAACAGTGGAAAAGTTATTCACGGTTTCTATAATAAAAATGACAACGCTTTGTAAAAACCATGAATAACATATAAAAAGTTATTCGAGCTTTTTCCATATTCGCGCCTATGGTCCGCCTGCATCCCCCGCGAATACGGAGGGAGAAGTGTATCACCCTTTCCATTACTCTTCCTGGGTTTGTCCCCTTTCACCTTCATCCTATGCTTTCTCATTCCAATCCAGAGCTTCCTTTGTAATTGAAAGAGGCAAGCCTCCTGTGCATTTCTGCCACAGAGATATTTAAATATATCTTATCACCCCCCCTTCTTCCATAGCATGTATATTGGGGATCTATGTCTGTCCCCATGTTTTATGATGAAGCCTAATTAACCATTTTAGTAGCCACCTTCTAGACCGATTCCATTGTTTATATCTTTATGAAAGTGCATTCACTCGAATTATACACAGGACTCCAAATGAAGTCTTGACCAGATCCCAACCAGAATACACCTACATTTCTCCTATCCACGCATCCCCTCCCCCCTCCCATGGTCACACCTCCTTTGGGCTGCACGTGAGCTGATTTGGCTACAGATCTTTACAGAATCACATGCAGCCAGATTTGCGTGCAAATCCAAATTAGTGCAAATTAACAATAATAATTGCTTGTTAATGTCTCATTTTTTAATTTATTTGCACATGGATCTCGGGATCGCACAAAATTTGGGCACCATTTTTAGAATCTGGGGGTAAGTGTAAATAAGAACATAAGAATTACCATACTGGGACAGATTAAAGGTCCATCAAGCCCAGTTTCCTGTTTCCAACAGTGTCCAACCCAGGTCCCAAGTACCTAGCTAGATCCCAAGTAGTAAAACAGATTTTATGCTACTTATCCTAGGAATAAGCAGTGGATTTCCCCAAGCCATCTCAATAATGGCCTATGGACTTCTCGTTTAGGAAATTATCCAAACCTTTTTTAAACCTTGCAAAGCTGGAATATAAAGTGAGAAATTTTGGTGGGAGTGCGGTTTGGTTTGTTTCTTTGTCTGGTCCCTCCAACCACAAATCCATTCTGCTGCCCCATCCTTACTTACACCCCCCACCCCCACCCCTTTTTTTTATCAGGCTGCACTGCCAAACAGCACAAGCTAAATGTCAAGCTGCCCATAGGAATACAATCGGCAGCTTGCCATTTAGCTTGTGCGGCTTGATAAAAGGTGTGCGTGGGGAGGGGTTCGTAATGAAACTCGCTCCTGTCAAGGTATGTGCAAAATTAACTCAAAAAGAGAATCCCCTGCACAGATATATACTCAGTCAAAAGCAATACAACGATAGTGCAGTACTAAACAAACTGCTTCACAAAAAATATTTTATTAATCTTATTCATATTATCAACATTTCAGCAAAGTTAAAAACACATAAGACTACAAACACACATAAACAGACGAACACATAATAAGTAAGACATATCAGATAAATATCAGGACGGCCAAAGAGAGTTCACTAAAAGTCACTTAGCTTGAAGAGCAGCCATGAAGTAATCAAAAGGCAGATGAAAGTCCCAGGTCAAGTTTCAAGTTTAATAGTTTTTTTGATTAATCGCTTAATCATACTTCTAAGCGATGAACAGTTTAAAAATTACATTTGATGGGTAACAATACAATAAACGACAATATTTAAAAAAACAACATAGGATTAAAAACAAAATTTTAACATAATCATAACATTGGGTAAGGGGGAATGAAATACAAATCAATAAAGTAAAGAAGAAACATTAAGGGAAAAATACAGAAGGTAAACAAAATAACAATCAAATATAACAAGATAAAATTTATTAGGGTATAGGATATTAAAATTAGTTTTCAAAGGCATCCTTGAAGAGAAATGTTTTTAAATTACTTTTAAATTTTCCAAGTATAAGTTCTCAATTATATAACTACTAAATTTCACAGTTGCTGTTTCTTGTATCTTTTTCATTTAATAAATAAATATATTGTGGTGATGTGCTCAGACCATTAACCCAGTAAATAGTGAAGTCACTATCTTGAGTTTAACAGGGGACCATCATTGCAACCACCTGTCCCCGACCCTCCCTAATTGCTCTTAAACCAGTTCATCAATTATGTTTGTACTTATCTGTATAGAGAGGTTTTTGTTGAACTTGGTCTTGTTAAATCTCAATGGTGACTGTGCTCTAATGAAAATAATGTTGTTTAAAATCCAAAAACGTTTATCTTTGTCCTCATCGTTTTCCGTCCCCCCGACTCGAGTTTCGTCTCCTTCGTCGGGGAGGGACACTAGAAGATCAAATTAAATCAAATTTTATTCATTACTTCTATTTAATTTCAAAACCGTATATTTTTACAGTATGATCCAAACTACATCTCATCAAACTGCTATTACAATTCTTAAAATTTTCTTGTTACCTGATACTGGCTAGCTGAGACCAGAATTGTTCAAAATCTTCATTCTATACTAGATAATGATAGGAAGATATACAATGGTATTCTGTGAACAACTCTCAATTATATAACTACTAAATTTCACAGTTGCTGTTTCTTGTATCTTTTTCATTTAATAAATAAATATATTGTGGTGATGTGCTCAGACCATTAACCCAGTAAATAGTGAAGTCACTATCTTGAGTATAAGTTCAACACGGACAAAGTGCAAAGCAACAAGAAATGTTCAAAAAGAGTGTTCTGAAACAATCTCAAAAGAAAATAACACGCCCAAAAAGGCAGTCAGTCTTCTGGCGTGTTATTTTCTTTTGGGATTGTTTCAGAACCCTCTTTTTGAACATTTCTTTTGAGTGTTGCTTTGCACTTTGTCCGTGTTGAACTTATATTGTATTGACACGGATTTTGCACTACCATTGCACTTGCACCAGCACTAGCACTTTAGTGTGCCTCTATTGCTGATTTTGGATCTGTTTCACCTGATTTACCTCATTGTCGGACGACCTGGGACTTTCATCTGCCTTTTGATTACTTCATGGCTGCTCTTCAAGTTGGAGCCTGAACTTCTTCAAGCTAAGTGACTTTTAGTGAACTCTCTTTGGCCGTCCTGATATTTATCTGATATGTCTTACTTATTATGTGTTCGTCTGTTTATGTGTGTTTGTAGTCTTATGTGTTTTTAACTTTGCTGAAATGTTGATAATATGAATAAGATTAATAAAATATGTATATATTTTTTGTGAAGCAGTTTGTTTAGTACTGCACTAACGTTGTATTGCTTTTGACTGAGTATATATCTGTGCAGGGGATTCTCTTTTTGAGTAGATACTATTTTTTGAATCCTCGTTAGTTTTTTGATTTTGCTCTCAGTTTTGTTTATGTGCAAAATTAACCTATATGGATAGTTTCCTGCAACTTATCTCTCGGTAATTTTGATTCCTCCTTTCCTTCTGTTTGGGGTCTAAGAAAGAGCTGTTTCCAGAAGATTGTTATTACTTCTTAGTTTGTACTTAGATTTGTTTTCATGTTGGATTATGGCTCTGTATTTCCTTAAACAAGTTGTTATACTTGTGAAAAAGTTATAATTATTATTATTTTTTTTTAATTAACCCATATGGAGACACTGCCTTAAGAGAACACTAACTCCCCCCTCATCATGGCCAGTGCTACGGTTTTGTAAAAGGGGGGGTAAATGATGCAAGCGCCTCTTGTCTACTACTAGGCCCATCCAGCCCTGCCCCATTACACCCAAGTCACGCCCCAGCCTCGCCTCGCCGCCCCCTCCCCCACGTGCGCATGACATCACCAAGATGCATTCGGGCATGCGCGGATGCCATCCTGACGTGGGCCCGAGGTGGCAGCTTTTCAAAACTAAACTAAACCTAAGGCTTACATACCGCATCTTCTCTATAAACAATAGAGCTCGGCACAGTTTACGAAAATTAGCAAAGAGAACAAATACAATATGATTTGGGAATAGTAAGGGGAGAAGCGGAATTTACAGCTTTGAAAATAGCCAAGTTTTCAGACGCTTTCGAAAGAGTTGGCAGACCGGGTTTTGAAAGGCTGGAGATTTGGGGACAATCCTGGTTTTGAACTTACATCCCAAAGCAGTGCGGGCTTTGCAGTGCCCGATCCAGCCCTTTGAAATCAGTGCTGCAAGTCCCGTCATGCACCAGGATTCGTTGGCCAGAAATCTGAGACTGTCCTAAAATCTCCAGCCTGGAACTGGGTAACCTGGCATCTCTACAAGGGGCAGAGGACAGATCCTTGGAAATGGGAAGAAAGAGGCAGGGGACAAATATTCTGTCTTTAGGGTTTTTTTTCCTACAAAATTAGACTAGCCTTGAGATTGAGGATCTGTGCCAAGAATCCATTGTTTAGATTTATACACATTGTTTCAGGGTAGAAAACAGAAGTAAGTAAAGGACAATGGTTTCCTTTCTATTTTCAAGAAAGAATCAATAGGTTTTAGTTTATCTGCATCAAATATGGATACACTCCTATAGCACCATTTGATCACCAAAGCTGATGCAAAGCAAAGATTCAGCCTTGCCCTCCCCCCTTCCCATTAACTTATAGGCTCCTTGCCCCCCCCCCCCCAAAAAAAAAATCATAATCATCCCAATACCACTCCATCCTGTGTACCAGTGATGTAGCCAGAGGGGACACCTCAGGGGCCTGGGCCCCCTCCAACACTTTAGCAGCCATACATGCTGGCAGGGGTGCTCAAGCCCTTCCAGCCAAAGAGTTTTTCTACCTGAGCTCAGCCCGCGCTTCCTGAGCAGCAGAAAGTCGGCAGGATGCTTTGTCGAGGGATACTGCACTTATGAACTGAGCATGCATGGAACTGCTGGGTGTCAGAGGCCAGAACAGCCTGATGACTTGTGCCGCTTAGGCAGCGTGGGTGGTCTCCATCAGGGAATCTTCGGCTGGCGGGGATTGAGCAGCCTTGCCAGCAAAGGTATGATAGGGAAGGTGGGTGGTTCTTCAACAGTGGAGGCAGCAGCAGGGGGTAGCAATGGCGGCAGCAGGGGATGCAACAACTGCAGCAGTGGGGGTGGGGAAGGAGGTGGGACTGAGAGAAAATGCTCGGACCTCCCAGTCCATCCCCCCCCCCCCTCACACACACACAAACAAATCACCTTCTAGCTACGTCCCTGCTGTATACAGTACATGGGTTATTTGAAAACTCATTATCTTCCCTGCTGGTAAAAGCATCACCTGCTTTTACTTTTTGTGTGGCTGTCAGGACCTATTGTTTGGCTTTGACGACTACTGCTACTATTTATTATTTGTACAGCGCTGTACATTTAACATTCATTAGATGGTCCCTGCTCAGAAGAGCTTACCATCTAATTTGGACAGACAGACATCACAGGGTTGGTGAGTTTCTAGCAGAAGGAATGGCACGATGAGTAAAGGTATCTGATGGTGAGTGGAAGTTAACCCTTTCAGGACCATAAGGATCGTAGGCCAATTTTTGTGGTTTTGACGACATTTTTATGGTAAAAAGGGCTTGCAGATGCCAAAAAATTGATTTTTTTTGTGAAATATCATTATTTTTTTAAAAAAAATCAAACTTCTGGCTTATGGACAGTGTGGCAAGTGAATCTTCTCATCAATCTGGCAACGACGCTAATGAATGAATGTCGGAACCAGTTTGTTTACATAAAGGCAGTATCATATGGAATCCGTACATATCAAATTTAGAACTGTAGACTATCCCAATCAAAATTGATAGGATTTTAAAGTTATGGGACAAATATGTCCCTTGGTCCTGAAAGGGTTAAGAGCTAACTGTGGCTGTTTTATGCCCCACCTGCCTCAGCTGCAGAACCTGCTATCCTGAGCGACAGCCCAGTTCTGCCTAATGGCTGAACTGGCCCTGGTGGCTACAGCAATATAGGACTGTATGGATTGCAATTTCCATTTCCATTCACGGAGCCAGTATCCTTGATAAAACTCACATACTGTTATTCTTAAAATTCTTAACACATTTTGGGGTCCTTCTACTAAGGCGACCTAAATGCTAACGCGTCCTTTATATTCTATGGACGCGTTTAGCGCGCACTAATATTTAGCATGCCGTCGTAAAAAAGGGGGTTTATTGGCTAACATACCCTACACATTAAATATTGACAGTTTCAACTTGCTCTATTTTTGACCTTTAGCTATGCCTTTCGTGTTGTTTAATGTATTCCCTGATTAATGAAATAACTTCATCCTCTGTTTCACTATCTGCATTTTAACAGCACTCGCAAACAAAATTACATGATGAATTTTTCACGGCAAAATGGGCTCAGGCATTTCTACAATAGAAGACGAAGGTCACTTAGACGCTACCCATGAAGAAATGGCAAAAGAAAGCATCCCGATTTTCCTTCCAACATGTGATCTATTGCTTTCCATCCTCTTGTATTGTGTCCAATATTGGGACTTTTCTGCGACAGGCTAAAATAACCAGAAGCCTTTGCCAAGACTGAGTGTGTTCCACTTTTTCGCACTGTGAACTGAGAAGTGACTTATTTTCTGCTAGGTAAATGTTTTAATGTTGATGTGTCTGTGGAATTTGTGATCTGTTGTAATATCAGTTGCATTGGCAGTATTGGAAGTAAGCAACAAATTTATATTTAACAGGAATAAATGTTTTTAAGTACAAGGACTTATCAGACTGCAAAGATAAAAGGAAAGCACAGTATTTAACATTCGGTGTCACTTAGGTATTTCATGCACTGTATTTTTTTCTGTATATTTTAAGTTATCATTGTTTGTCTCTTTTGTACTGTTTTACAGCCTGATTTGGGCACCGGGTCTGCTTGTTACACTGATGATTTTTTTTTTTTTTTTTTTTTTGGGGGGGGGCTGCTTTACTGTGTGTTCTGACCTCGTGTATAGTGCTAGCCACACTGGCTGTTCAAACAGCCAATTGCAGAAGAGTGTATAACTTTAAATACTTCTCATGGGTGTGTTCTCTTGGCTACCATTAGTTTCGATTGTAAATAAGATTGCTTGGCCTCCACATTTGTTCTAAGCAGCTATGGATAAAGCCCTTAAGAAATGCCCCCATTTTCTAATAAAAGGAGAAAACAGACAGGTTTACTTACAGTAACTGCCATTTAGTGTCTGTGATAATAATGGAGTGATTTGTAAACCTTGGATGTGCTTACTGTTTGTAGTCTGTTTCTATTGTGGGTCATGTCTGTATCTTCTGCTCAAGTTATACTTACACCAGCAACATTGCAATGGCCCAGTTACCCAATGCCGTGTGTTCTCGTGACGCCTATGTATGGTGAAGAGAGTTAAAGATCCACGCTTCAATAAAGACTGGGTCAACGCAAGGACGTGACGTTATTTTTCAGGACGTGCATTGTTCTGATCAAGTTGTCGCATGGGATTTGATGTTTCCTATCAAGTCCCGGAAAACAGATCACAGACAACTGGCATAGATAATAAACTTCCCAAGATAAGTGGACGCTGTCAGCTTCCTCACTGTCCTCGGTTTAATAAATGACCGGTTCTAAGGAAATGAATAAACTAAATGAAATGTTGTAAATGTTTCAGTTTGTTTTCTTATTTCATTCCTTTGAATCCTAGATTTGATATGGTTTAATAAAGGTGGTTGTTGCAATTGTTAAATAATGAAGAGCATTTGAAAACAGTGATGCGGCATACATATGTACATGTCAATTTTACAGTAACACATTTACACGTGTTCATGCCACAGTGCACACAAATTCAAAGGGCCATAAAAATGATGGGCCCAGTATTCAAATTGACTGAAATCGCCTGTCCAGAGCTAACCAGACATTTTCAGTGGTACTTAACCAATAGTTCCACTGAAAATGCCCAGGTAGCACCGAAGCTGAAACTGGCTATTTTGGAGTATTCTAGGGGTGAAGTCGGACCACATAAAAGGTAGTCCTATCTTTATGTGGGGGGTTTTTTTATAGCCAAATATTGCACTTAACCAGCTTTAATTTGGCCAGCTTGATATACCTGGAAATTCAGTGCAGAAGCCCAGACAAGGCTCGGCATCAAATTTCTGGATACAGTATTTGAGAAAAAGTCTGTAAACCCTCTACAATGATGTACTGTATATTTTAGCACAATTTATACTCGAAACATGGTGAGATCATAATGTAAATCCTGATGAAAGGTAACTTTATTGAATAAATAATATAGAAAAAAAAAAAGGGATATTGATTATTCAACAGAATAATGCAACACTAATTTTCCTTATGTTAATAAGTGAAACCTTCATTCAGGGCACTTCTGTGAACAGCAGTAACTTCAATGAACCCCCTCTTTTTCAACGGTGCGCTAAGCATTTTAGGTTAGATTTAGCGCGTGCTGAATCAACACGTGCGCTAACTGCTAACGCGTCCATAGGATAACATGCACGCTAAAAAGCTTAGCGCACCTTTGTAAAAGACGGGGTGAATGATTCCTGTATTATTGATCAATCTGTCGTATTCACCCTTGAAGAATTTGGGCCATTCGTCCATTTAGAACTGTTTCAGCTCTGTGACATTTGAGAACATTCATGCATGAACAACTTGACTCATTTCATTAGGGCTTAGATTGAGAACTTTGACTGGGTCAATCTGAAACATGAAATCTGTTCTTCAGTTGTTCTGCGGTAGAGAATGACACGGTGACAAAATTAATCACCGTTCCCGTCCCCGCGGATAACCGCGGGAAATAATCCCATGTCATTTTCTAGTGTCTAGTGGAGAAGGCTTCATCTAAGGCAAGGCAGATATTGGGTTGTATCAATAGAAGTTTCGTCAGCCGAAAGCCTGAAGTCATAATGCCGTTGTACAGGGCCATGGTGAGACCTCATCTGGAGTACTGTGTGCAATTCTGGAGGCCACATTACAGTAAAGATGTGCGCAGAATTGAATCGGTTCAGCGGACGGCCACCAGGATGATCTCGGGGCTCAAGGGTCTCTCGTACGAAGAGAGACTGAACAAATTGCAGCTCTACACTCTTGAGGAACGTAGGGAGAGGGGAGACATGATCGAAACATTTAAGTACCTCACGGGACGTGTCGAAGTGGAAGATGATATTTTCTTTCTCAAGGGACCCTCGGCCACAAGAGGGCACCCGCTCAAACTCAGGGGCGGAAAATTTCATGGCAACACCAGAAAGTATTTCTTCACAGAGAGAGTGGTTGATCATTGGAACAAGCTTCCAGTGCAGGTGATCGAGTCAGACAGCGTGCCAGACTTTAAGAATAAATGGGATACCCATGTGGGATCCCTACAAGGGTCAAGGTAAGGAAATTGGGTCATTAGGACATAGACAGGGGGTGGGTAAACAGAGTGGGCAGACTTGATGGGCTGTAGCCCTTTTCTGCCGTCATCTTCTATGTTTCTATTTCAACCTCAGTCCTTCTACACTAGCATTCTTCAAAGCAAAGCTTGTGGGTCAGTGGTTGTGGCCATTCATATTCTGATTCTTCCCTCTCTCCTTAAAGAATGACATGAAGACGGTTTCCCGCGGTTATCCGCGTGGACGGGAACAGTGATGAATTTTGTCACCGTGTCATTCTCTATTCTGCGGTACGATTTACTTGAATGTTTACAGTTATTATCTTTTAATGCACGATTCACTTTTGGCTCATCTTCAGCTCACAAATAGATGAGCTGGCCTTCTCTTTTAGAATTTGCTGACATAAAGCAACTACTACTATTATTTATGACTTATATTGCACTGAAAGGCATATGCAGCGCTGTACATTTTGACATTTAATAGATGGTCCCTGCTCAGAAGAGCTTACAATCTAACTTGGACAGACAGACATGACATATAGGGTTAAAGATGCAGAACCCGAGATGAGAGGTATAAACAAGAACAGGGGACAACCAAGCTGGTCAGAAGAACCACACCCTAAGGAGCCAAACTCTACACTGATTACTGGCAGCTCAGAGAAGGCAGGGAGGAAGAAAATTACCAGAGAAAAAGGAGGAGGGAAGGGAAAAAAATCTGAGAAGTAAACATCGCGGGCAAGTGGGAAACACTTGTGAAGAAAGCAGTGCGGTAGAACCCTCAGCTCTTTTATTGTATATTAAAATCAATCAAATCTTCGAACTTGAAAAAAAAGAGGGAAGGAAGAACTCGCATGCGTGCTGGGAGGGGCAGCAGCGAGTTGTGGTGAATGAATCCAGCTTGAGATGTTGCCAGCCTTCACAACAAACAGCCACATGTGACCAGGACAGCGCTAAAGGTTTCCCTTTGGTGCTGGAACGGGTCAGCTGCAGAGGTAATGGACTGTCTAAGCCAGGGGACATGGCAGTCCAGAGAAGGAAGACTAATTGGTAAGAGTTTGAAGGTCCCATGCTTTCCCCTGTCACATGGAGACCCCAGGTGTTGTTTTAATAACTGTCCATAAAATACAGCCCTAAACCCAACATCACGTGAAAAGCAGATTGATCTATTTTTGTCAGCCATTTTGGCAAATAAAACTGCACGGCCATATTTGAGCGGCTATTTTTAAGTGACCTTTTTTAAGCAGTTATAATTGGTCACCTAAATATAGCTATTTAAACATAGCCGGATAAAAATAGCTGTTCAAGTATAGCCACAAAAATAACCGCCTAAATATAGCTGCTTAAATTTGTCCACTTAAAATAACCACCTAAATATAGCCACATAACTATAGCCAGCTGAAAAATAGCCACGTAGATCACCCCACATAGCTTTTAGAAAAGAAAAAAGTCCTCGACTCCACCCATCCCCTCCAAACATTATCCCCTTGCCCTCCTCCAGAATACCTCTCCAACCCCCCCCCCCCCTCAGTTGGTCCAGCAGGGGTTGGTGGGGGCAGGAGTGCATCCCCCTCACTGAGGTTCCTCAAAATGGCTGCCGCAACCTCTTGGGAAGTACTTCAAGAGTTTGCGGCAGGCATTTTAAGGAGGTACCACAAGGGGTAGGAGGGGAGCTGAATCTTCTGGGCAAGGGGGAGGGGTAGTCAGGAGCAGGTTTGTTTGGGGGAGGGGGTTTGGATAGTTTTCAGAAAATTACTAAAAACATAAAACATCCACAAAACAGAGAACTTCATGAAAAGGTATTTTAAAAAATCACATCCAATAGGATTGTTAGTTCACCTACCCTATTCTGAATCTTTTTAAGGGAGATGAGGCTGTGAACAGCTGCTAAACCAATCCCTTTGCTGCTAATGTAATCTTATATCACCCACCAGGTGGTGCTGTAAAAGAGTTAGGCATAGTCCCAAGGCAGGTCATTATTGCAATTTACATACTGCTTTCAGGCACTTTCTCTGTCCCCAGTGGGTTGACAATCTAAATTTTGTACCATACTTGGGGCAATGGGGGGGGGGGGGGGGATTGGATGATTTGCCTAAGGTCACAAAGAGCTGTAGTGGGAATGATGTCACTCAAGACAGATGGAGATGTCTATGTGCCAAGAAGTCTTGGAATTGGGGGCTACTCTTTCCTGGAATGGAAGAGTAGTCTAATGGTTAATGCAGTGGCACTTCATCTCTTTGTGATTCAGGGCATGTCAAATATAAGCACTGTATATAATATGTAAACTGCTTTGATTAGAATTCAAGTTTAATAAAATTTTGATTAAAACGCATTATCTCATGCCCGGAGTAGACTTTTGAATGTCTGACTTGGAGTAGTAATTGTTTTGCAGGCTCACATTCTTTGCTGTGTAGGGTAATATGGGCGGGGGTGGGGGTTGTTTATTGTGCAAATTTCAAGAACTCTGTTTTATTTTGTTATTCATGTTTGCGTGCACTTTGATATTGAATAAATATATTTCAACATAAAACGCATTATTATAAGTTCAATGCAAGGCATATCAAGTCCCATTCCCAGATGTTATTTTTGCAAATATATTTAAGAACCTGAACAATTATGTTACTTTTTAGATATGAAGGTCTGGAGTAATTGCTTCCCCAAATGGTTAAATTTTGAAATGCTGTAACAATTGTATTGGGTTCTTTTCTTGCTAACACACTATGGTTTATTTTGAAAGATTTCCTGCTAAGAACTTCGCTTTTTTTTATTTCCTCTCCCTATTTGTTTGTGGTCTAACATAGGGTGGCATAGCAGTATCATATATACTCGTATATTTATTTTATTTTTAACTACTTTGTTTCCTTTTGTTGTTCTTTCTCCATTTCTGTTTCTTTTTTTTTATCTTTATTAATTTTCAAACTTTGTCAGTGCCATACAATTAATTTAGACATAAACACTACGAAGAAGGCACTTTAAATACACAATTAATACATAAAACAATCATTTCTGCCCCCTCCCCAAACTAATAGATGAAGACATATTATGGAATTAAAATATTATAATTAAGTAATTTTAGTAATCAGAATACCTTTCCCTCCCCCCACCCACCCTGGATGTGCAAGGAAATCTAATACAAGGAGAGATACATGACGGTTAGTGCGATTCAACAAATGCAGTCAATAGGCACCACACCCTATTAAATATATTACTAAACCCCAAACACTCCGCATTCATTCTCTCATACTTATAAGCAGTACAAACATTTGCCCACCAAAATGTGTAATTAAGTCTGTCGTAATTCTTCCAGTTTCGTGTAATCATTCGTATAGCTATTCCCGTTTCTGTTTCTGTAACAAGTGAATTTTTTATGAGGAAAAAAAAAACCCCAATTGTGCAAACCTATATGGCCAAGACGGCTAGAAAAACATATCCTCCTCAATTCACTTGCAAAAATTCTTCAGGTAATTTTGTCACAGAAAAGTTTTTACTAATAGTAACTGCAGAAACCTGACAAAACTGTAGCACACAGTGTTGTATTGCACCACTGACTATAAAAAGCGTTAACTTAATCAAAACAAGCCTCAGAGATGAAGGCAGGACAGATCAGTCTATGCTAGTGGTCACAAACTCAAACCCTTTGCAGGGCCACATTTTGGATTTGTAGGTACTCAGAAAAAAATAGTTAATGTCTTATTAAAGAAATTACAATTTTGCATGAGGTAAATCTCTTCATAGTTTCCTTTTGGCCAAGTCTTAACAATAATATTGTCATTTATAGCTAAAGAGACATATGATCAAGAAACTGTTTTATTTTACTTTTGTGATTATGATAAACATACCAAGGGCCTCAATATAGTACCTGGTAGGCTGCATGTGGCCCCCGGCCCGTGAGTATGAGACCACTGGTCTATACCAAATATTGTGTAGCCAGAACGGCTAACGTTCAATAATCATAGTCGGCTACGTAATATTTGGTATGGACTGATCTGTCCTGCCTTCATCTTTGAGGCTCGCTTTGATTAAGTGGTGCAATACAACACAGTGTGCTATAGTTTTGTCAGGTTTCTACAGTTACTATTAGAAAAAAAATATCTACACATCAGATAGGATTGCTGAATGCCTCCAGCAGCGACAGACATGCTACACCATAGATAAATTCTATCTTGTAATGTTTTCAGTGCAGTTTAGAAGGTTTGGAACATCTCAAGATGGATATCCTTGGAAGTTTGTTCCCCCCTCACCCTTTTTTACTAAACACAGTAGGTTTTTACCACTGCCCAGAGCTCTAAATGCTTTAACACTGCTCCAATACTCATACTGTAGAATTCAAGTTTAATAAAATTTTGATTAAAACGCATTATCTCATGCCCGGAGTAGACTTTTGAATGTCTGACTTGAAGTAGTAATTGTTTTGCAGGCTCACATTCTTTGCTGTGTAGGGTAATATGGGCAGGGGTGGGGGGTTGTTTATTGTGCAAATTTCAAAAACTCTGTTTTATTTTGTTATTCATGTTTGCGTGCACTTTGATATTGAATAAATATATTTCAACATAAAACGCATTATTATAAGTTCAATGCAATGTACAAATTTTTTTTTAAAAAGGGGGGGTGACAGTATTTTGGGGGATTAAAAGACGAATACATACAAATAAGTGGTGACAGGAACATAAGGGAAGTGGGAGGAATATATAAGGGGAATAACAGTAGGTTCTTATGAACACTGGAGCATTTACCGCCACGGTACAAACCTCTACCGCAGCTTAGTAAAAGAGGGCCTAAAGCAGGAATGTCTGGTGACATCTAAACTGATTTAAAACAAAACCACCATTAAGTTTTGGAGGACTGAAGAGCTCTGGAAGGTAGGGGATGACTTCAAAGGAATGGGTAGCAGCCAAAATAATAGACATGAACAGCAGTAATAAATTTAATAGGGATAGGATATGAGATGGGAAATCAGTGAACTTATTTACACCATAAAGGAGTTTAGTAGTGGTGTTTTACATTAACTGTAATCTTTTAGTTTGAGAAAGTTTAATTCGCTGCAGCAGTGAACTGCAATAATCAAGGTGCAGAGCACTACAGAGATCTATTCCCTCTTCTCCTGTGTCCAGTATGATTCCTTCCCCCCCCAACTCTCCACGGTCCAGCATCTTTCTTTGTCTCCATCCAGCATCACCCATTCTTGGCTCCATCTACAGTCATCTTTCTCCCCGTCCAACCCCACCTCCCTTCCTGGCAGGCGTACACAGAAACCCTTGACCAGGTAGGAGGCGCTTGTCTTTGAGAGCTAGATGCACTAAAATCGCCAATCGTCACTAAACTGGTTTAGTGACTGATCGTATTTGCCAACCCGATGCACAAAATGGCTCACCGCATGATTTACCAAGCGTTTGCTCATTCTCCAACTTTGCCATGGAAATGAGGTCATTAATATTAAAACGCCATGCAAAGTAGTCGACCGATCAATGCTCTAACATCACCTTGCCATGCACAAAAAATAGCGATCACTTCTAGCAACCTGAAAAAGTCAAGGCCAGTCGCTTGAGTGTCTTACCAACAGTACAGCTTTGAAATCAATATAATATTAATAAAATGTATAAATGTTTACAATAGGGAAGGGATTTATATGTGTTATATGCACGTTATGAGCATGTGTTTTGAAGGCAAAGCGAAAAATAACCAAATGGAAAAGTGTTTGCTTTTCCAACAGCTCCAAAAAGAAGGAAAATCTCTACTGGCGGTGTTTTAAATCACTTTGTGACTGACACCGACGTATGCTTATGACTCGCTACAATAAGCCACACCTATGACTGATGCAGTAAATCTTGGCACATGCTTACATTGTGGCTGTATCAACTGGACTATTCAGCGCATGTTTCTAAGTCGCTCTCACAGCAACCAATCAGACGGGATTATGGCAAACCTCCACACAAATCATTTGCATGCAAACTTGTTGGAACATTGGTCGCTGTTTCAGAATTGACCAAAAAATCAGCCCTTAGCGACCATATTTAGTGCATCTACACCTCCCCAAAACTAAGCCCATGCATTTAGTCATGCTCATTTAAATTTTCAGGCTGATACGGTCATAGTCACTTTTAGTTTCTTTTCTTTTTCCCCAGCTCGTGAGTTCTTGCGGGACTCCCAATTTATTTCCTAGCACCGGTGCTCCTTCGGTTTTACTTATCGACTCACCCAACCTCGCTTGAAGACACCGTCACTGCCCCCGAGTGTCATTGTTACACATGTGCCCTAGCGCGAGTACACCCGGGTGTTTACCCCAACACACACACTACAAATGCTCCCGCCATTGGGACTCTTGTTCCGACATCAAGCTAATGTCGGCCATGCCCTCCTGTGAACGCTCTGTACCATGGGACTTAGGTGGGTGAGACCCATTGGGTCTAAAGTTAGAACAGTATGGCTTTAGGACAGTGGGCTCAAACTCGTGGCCTGCCAAGTACTATTTTGAGGCCCTTGGTATGTTAACATTGTTCTGTAACTTTCGCGCAAACACTTTCCTGCGTCTGTATGTGATTGTGAGGTGGAGTGTAAATGACAATTGCGTACAGACGCAGAAAAGCACTTGCGTGAGGTTACAACAGAGAGGTGGGCAACGTTCCAGAACGTAAGGTAACCATTGGAGGTAGTGCCGCTTGTGCACGTAATCTCGTGAACTCTTGCGAAATTCGGCACCTTTCCTGGCAGTGACTGCTTGATGTAAGATGTTGGTTATGTCTGATGCTGGAGGAGGTGAGTGCTGAAGGCGGTTGCAGATGCAACCACTGGACACTTAGGGCCTGATTCTCTAAAAGTGCATCCCAATTTTAGGCAACTGTAGGCGTCCTACAGCTGTCTAATCAGCCAATCGGGATGCACGTTTTTAAAAAAAAATGCTCCCCAGGCAGGCCGCCTATATTGAAGGCAAGGCCCGCAAGACACCTAGGCCCGGGAGAGGCGTCCTATTCAGAATCGGCCTAAACTAAACCCCGATTCTGTAACCGGCGTCCATGTTACAGACGCGGGTTAGAGAAACGGGTTAGATTAGACACGGCCCGCTACACTTATCGCGGCAAGGGATCTCTTAATCTAAGGCCTGATTGGCCAATCAGAACTTAGACTTAGTGGAGATGGGCGGACCCGCTATGCCTAAGGCCTGATTGGTCCAGGCTTCTAGAGCCTGGGCCAATCAGGCCTTAGGCTTCGGCGGGATGGGCCGGGCCCGCTTCATTTCGACGAGGCGTGCCTGCCGGCTCAAGACGTGCAAGACCCTTCTAAGAACAGGTTTGGTGGAGTGGAGGTTTGGGGGGGTTAGCGCCGGGGGGGGGTGCGTCTTCGGGCAGGAGGGATTGGGCACCCTCCTGCCAGCTATCGATATTGTCAGGGGGGGGATCGGTAATGTTGGGGGGGGCGGTCGGGTGGTGGGGGGGGGGCGTCTTCGAGCAGAGGGTTTGGGCACCCTCCTGGTCAGGGGGCCGCGGCCCGCTATACTTATAGCGGCAGAGAGATCCCTTGCCGCGATAAGTATAGCGGCCGCGTCTACTTACAATGTAGGCCAGCATTTGCTGGCCTACATTTTAAGCTTCTCCTCTACTAGGGAGACGCGTAGGGCCGCCTAGGTTCAGCCTAAGGCCCGCCTAAGGCCCTTAGACGAGCTTAGGCATCTTGCGGGTCTCCCTAGGCTCCCGGAGGTGCCTTCAGGCTTGCCTGGGGAGCATTTAAAAAAAAAAAAAGTGCATCCCGATTGGCTGATTAGACAGCTGTAGGACGCCTAAAATCGGGATGCACTTTGGAGAATCAGGGCCTTAAAGCACAGGTTTTTCAGGCACAAGTCAGATATTGATTCTCCCCTCTACAAAAAAAGCCTAGAGCAGTGTTTCCCAACCCTATCCTGGAGGACCACCAGCTAGTCAGGCTTTTGGAATAACCCTAATGAATATGCATGAGAAAGATTAGCATATAATGGAGGTGACAATCATGCAAATCTGTTCCATGCATATTCATTAGGGCTATCATGAAAACCTGACTGGCTGGTGGTCCTCCAGGACAGGGTTGGGAACCACTGACCTAGAGGTCTACATCAAAATCTTCTCTCTTGCAGTTGATACTTTAGAACAGTGGTTCCCAACCCTGTCCTGGAGGAACACCAGGCCAATTGGGTTTTCAGGCTAGACCTAATGAATATGCATGAAGCAAATTTGCATGCCTATCACTTCCATCATATGCAAATCTCTCTCATGCATATTCATTAGGGCTAGCCTGAAAACCCGATTGGCCTGGTGTTCCTCCAGGACAGGGTTGGGAATCACTGCTTTAGAATGTAAATTACAATTTTGCATGAGGTTTTTAAAATTCTTTATAGTTTATAAATCTTTCCTTAATTGCGTCTGATAATTTCAGCTATACACAGCTGAAAGCAGTGCAACATGCAGCAAGTGAAAAACTTATCTAAATTTCACTTGCTGCATGTTGCACTGCTTTCAGCTGTGTATAGCTGAAATTATCAGAAGCATTTAAGGCAGGGGTGTCCAATGTCGGTCCTCGAGGGCCGCAGTCCAGTCGGGTTTTCAGGATTTCCCCAATGAATATGCATTGAAAGCAGTGCATGCAAATAGATCTCATGCATATTCATTAGGGAAATCCTGAAAACCCGACTGGACTGCGGCCCTCGAGGACCGACATTGGACACCCCTGAATTTTAAGGAAAGATTTTATGAACTATAACGAGTTTTTACTTCATGCAAAGTTGTCATTTCTATAATAAGGCATTAACTATTTTTTTCCTGTGGCCTTCCAAGTACCTACAAATCCAAAATGTGGCCCTGCCAAGGGTTTGGGTTTGAGACCGCTGCTTTAGGAGGAAGCCGAGAGCCCGATTTGTGTGCACGCGCACCCTCACTTCCGGCGCGAGCGTTACCCCCCACCCCAAGAACGCAAAAGCTGCAAGGCAAAGAATTGGAAACCAAGAGCACCCTCCCCAAGCCATTTTCGGAGTCTATTTTTCCCAACCTCCTTCATGCCGCTTCCTAGCGGGGAGAGCGACGAACGCCTCCAGCAGCTCCCCAACAGCCGCGAGCATGCGCCGTAAGAGCAGCGGAGGCCGCTGGGGAGCCGCGATTGGTTTGCTGAGCGCGTGCCGTTGCGCGTGCGCGGAAGAGTGCTTGGCGCTCGCCCGAAATATTCCCCTTCTCTGGTGTCATCGGAGCTCAACGCGGGAGCCGAGAAGGGAGAGCGTCGGTTTGTGGTTAATCGCGAAGAGGTAATAGAAGCAATACGCTTTTTTTTTTGAGGGGGAGGGGGGGAACCGCTTGTTTCCAGCCCCGTTGGGTCTTCATGTTCTTGATAGTTTGTACACTTACCACGTTGACAGATCAGCTGTTTGGGACCGCAGCAGAAGTTGGTTGGGGGGGGGAGGGAGGGGGGATCGGGGCCCTCGTGGCTCACTTCCCCTCTGACACCCCCACTTGTGAGATTACTGGTTGGCGCGCTTTCCTTCCCGCTGCCCCATAGAAAGGCATTGCTGATTGGACTTCTCTTTTGGATACCACTTTGAAGAGCTACTAGATCCCATTGAAAGCAGTGAATTACTCTGTCCCCCAAATCTTCACTTATTGCATTCTGTTATTGCACTTCAGTTATTGCATTCTGATTCAGGTAATGCAGCTGTAAGACAGTTGAAAACCTGTTGACCTACTTAACCTCCCTTGATCGTATTTTGTTGTTGTCAATCCTGAAGGGATAGTAATGTTTAATGCAGGGGTCTCAAAGTCCCTCCTTGAGGGCCGCAATCCAGTCGGGTTTTCAGCATTTCCCCAATGAATATGCATTGAAAGCAGTGCATGCACATAGATCTCATGCATATTCATTGGGGAAATCCTGAAAACCCGACTGGATTGCAGCCCTCAAGGAAGGACTTTGAGACCCCTGGTTTAATGGCTTTCTTCCTCCCCTAATCCCACTATCCTGGAATTCTTTGAGACCCCACACTACCAGATCCGCCCACATACTCAAACTATCTTTCCCCTTGTTAAAAGGCGTCACGTATGCAAGTAAATTAGGGAAATCCCTTTTCTTCAAATTCACTGAGCTATGAAAAAACTTCCCTGCCCCGCTCCAGAACCTAGGCTCATTCCAATTATTCCGAAAGCATCTGAAAACCTGGCTTTTCTCCAAAAAGTAAAGCTATCTATTTAAAATGTAAAGCTAGCAATCCTCTTCATAACCTCTAATTTCTTATTATGTCCTTCCCTCATTTATTGAATTTACCTGTAAACTGTGCCGAGCTCTATCTTTATGGAGATGATGCAGTATACAAACTTAAGGTTTAGTTTAAAGAAAGAAAGAAAAAAAAGAAAGGCTCATTCCAATTATTCCGAAAGCATCTGAAAACCTGGCTTTTCTCCAAAACATAAAGCTATCTATTTAAAATGTAAAGCTAGCAATCCTCTTCATAACCTCTAATTTCTTATTATGTCCTTCCCTCATTTATTAAATTACTTGTACACTGTGTCGAGCTCTTTCTTTATGGAGATGATGCGGTATACAAACTTAAGCTTTAGTTTAGTTTAAGATTTAAAAAAAATAAATCGATTCTATCAGTCTGCCCATTACAAGTCTAAATAAGTCCGAAAGCCCTTTGAAGATTCATCTGAGTTACAAAGAGCCCACTGCAAGCATCTTACTCATATACTTTTATAATGATTTGGAATGGGATTCCCTCTTGAGTTAGAACTCTTTCCTTCCAGATTTTCTATGAATCTATGAAAACACCGTTATTTCAACAGTTCTTAGAAAATTGTTCTAATGAAAATTAGTCATCTTCTCTCTAAGATGTTGGATGAGGGTCTTCATTAATAAACTCCCTCCCCCCCTTTACTAAACTGCAATAGTGGTTATTAGTACAGGGAACTGTGCTGAATGCTCCATGCTGCTCCCAACGCACATAGAGGTCCTATGAGCATTGGGAGCAGCGCGGAGCATTCAGTGCAGCTCCCTGTGCAAATAACTGCTATCGTGGTTTAGTAAAAGGGGGGAGGGGTAAGTTATTTTCTCTATAATCTAACTACTTTTACTTCGATTATTGATTTTTATGTGAATCGAGTTGAGCTCCTTTTGGGGAGATAGCACGGTATATAAATCCAAGAGAGCTGTTGATACTTTTTCACTTTCTGCATGTTGCACTGCTTTTAGCTGTGTATAGCTGAAGTTATCAGAAGCAATTAAGGAAATATTTATAAACTATATTAATTGCTATAATATAATTTATAAATCTTTCCTTAATTGCTTCTGATAATCTTTCCTTAATTGCTTCTGATAATCCACATTTTGGATTTGTAGGTACTTGGAGGGCCGCAGAAAAAATAGTTAGGGGTCCTTTTACTAAGGCGCACTAGCCGATTTAGCGTGCACTAAATATTAGCGTGCCTTAATATAAGGACCCCTTTTTTTTTTCTGCAGTCCCCCAAGTACCTACAAATCCAAAATGTGGCCCTGCAAAGGGTTTGAGTTTGTAACCACTGCACTATATATAAAGACAAATTGCAGACCTCACAGCATACCCTGAAGAAAGCTACTGCATGTTATCCTATCAGTCAGCCCACCTAAGTCAAGGGCCAGAGAAAGGCCGGGTCAAATATGAAACAGAATGGCTTTTGTAGCAAAAATGACTCTTTCAAGTGGAGAGGGGCAGATTCTTCAGACTGGCGGGGGAAACAAAAACAAGAGGGCACGCAAGAAAACTGAAGGGAGACAGATTCAGAACAAATGCTAGGAAGTTCTTCTTCAGCCAGCGGGTGGTGGATACCTGGAATGCGCTTCCAGGGGAGGTGGTAGAGCAGAGTACGATTTTGGGTTTCAAAAAGGGGTTGGACATGTTCCTAAAGGAAAAGGGGATTGAGGGGTATAGCTAGAGGGGTACTATAAAGGATAAAATGTCTTAAGTGAAAGAACACTAGAGGTCATGGACCTGGGGGGCCGCCGCGGGTGCGGACTGCTGGGCACGATGGACCTATGGTCTGACTCGGCAGAGGCGATGCTTATGTTCTTATGTTCTTTACAATATTAGTTCTTTATGTAATTATATATTTGCTTCTAATTGGCTGCAAAGATTCATAATGCAAATACTATTACTGCAGGAACAGTTATGATTTGAATTGAAATACAGGTCAAAATAAGCATTAAGGGCCTGGTTCTCAAAAATGTGTCCCCCAATGGTAGGTGGCAGTAGGCATCCTACCGCCATCTGGCAGCTAATCGGGATGCACATTTTTTTTAAAAACTCTCTTAAGGCAAGATGCGCACATTGTAGGCTTCCAGAGCGTGTCTATGGAGATGCATATCGACGCTTAAGCACCAAGAAAGGGCATGGCTTCACCCGGAAGTAGCCTTGGGCTGGCTTAAGTGTCGTCAATACGTAGATGTGAGACAGACATCCTTAAATGTAGGCCTGCAAAATGGCCTACATTTTGGGCATCTGACTGGGACTGTAGCCCAATTCTCTTTTGGATGCCAATGTGTGATTGACTCACGATTGGCAGCCGCTTCTTAGATGGCTGCCGATGTTGACATCCAAAAGAGAATCGGGCCCTAAATTTTATTTCTAACGTTTTTTGCCTACTTTGCTGTTTCATAACAGGGGAGGTAAACTAATGTTACATGCCAAACTTTGCACATTAAGTTAGTAGCAGGGGTTGTACGTATTAATTCCCAAAATGTCAATTCTCTTGGAGGCTTTGTTAGGCTGTAGTGGCTAGACAATGTTGCCATTTCGGGTTACGCAGAGCACAGTACTCAGAGATTGACCTATATTCACTTCTTGGTCTGAAACCAATAGAGATCCAGCTGAAAAATTTTACGTGGTTTCAATTGAGGCTACAGGGAACATCTACACAAAATTTTATTCAGTTTGGAGGAGGTCAAGTGGGGATAATTTTTAATATTGGATCACTTGACATGGAATGACCCTCCTTTTCTCCTTCTTCTGATGCTGCCCAGAGTGATGTATTTGCCAACTTCAGGCCCTTACCACCCCCCACACCAGCTGGCCTGTGACACTGGTTAGCCCCAACCCTAGCTGAAGTTGGCCTTTGCTAGGTGCCCATAACACTTTGATACCATCCCCTGGCCCTCCCTCCCAAATGGCCTGCCATACATTGATTGCAAGGCCATCCCAGCATGCTTGTAAAGAGAGGGTGGAAATTGCTATTTGAGGGGAAGGGGGTAATAGAGCAATCAAGAATCTTGCAGAGTGGCCCTGAGGTAGGGGGTGGAACAGGTAGGAGGCGGGGCATGGATTCCGGAAGACTGGAAAGTGGCAAATGTCACGCCTATCTTCAAGAAAGGTTCGAGGGGAGATCCGTGAAACTACAGGCCGGTGAGTCTGACCTGGGTTCCGGGTAAGATGGAAGAGGTGCTGATAAAGAACCGCATCATTGATCACCTTGACGGACACGAGCTGATGAGGACCAGCCAGCACGGTTTTAGCAAGGGAAGATCTTGCTTGACAAACTTGCTGCACTTCTTTGAAAGAGTAAACAGGCAGATAGACAAAGGCAAGCCGGTCGACATTGTATATCTGGATTTTCAGAAGGCGTTTGACAAGGTCTCGCATGAACGACTACTTTGAAAAATTGAGAGCCGTGGAATCAAGGGCAAAATTCTCATGTGGATTAAAAACTGGTTGGCGGATAGGAAACAGAGAGTGGGGGGTAAATGGACAATATTTGGAATGGAAGAGCATCACAAGTGGAGTGCCGCAGGGTTCTGTGCTTGGGCCCGTGCTCTTCAACCTATTTATAAATGACCTGGACTGGTACAACGAATTAAGTTATTAAATTTGCGGACGATACAAAGTTATTCAGAGTGGTGAAGATGCAGAAGGATTGCGAAGACCTGCAACGTGACATAAATACGCTCGAGAAATGGGCCGCCACATGGCAAATGAGGTTTAACGTAGATAAGTGTAAGGTGATGCATGTCGGTAACAAAAATCTCATTCACGAATACAGGATGTCTGGTGCAATACTTGGAGAGACCCCCCCAAGAAAGAGACCTGAGAGTACTGGTTGACAAGTTGATGAAGTCTTCAGCGCAATGTGCGGTGGCGGCGAAAAGGGTGAACATAATGCTAGGAATGATTAAGAAGGGGATCACAAACAGATCAGAGAAAGTTAGCATGCCGCTGTACCGGGCCATGCTGCGCCCCCACCGGGAATACTGCGTCCAGCACTGGTCGCCGTACATGAAGAAGGACACAGTACTACTCGAAAGGGTCCAGAGAAAGGTGACTAAAATGGCTAAAGTGCTGGAGGAGCTGCTGTACAGTGAGAGATTAGAGAAACTGGGCCTCTTGAAAATCAGAGACTGTGAGGGGACATGATCGAAACATTAAAGATAATGAAGGGAATAGCCTTAGGTAGAGAGAATGAGAGGGCACTCTCTAAAGTTAAAAGAGAATAAATGCCTTACAAATGTAAGGAAGTTCTTCTTCACCCAGAGAGTGGTGGAAAACTGAAATGCTCTTCCGCAGGTTGTTATAGGAGAAAACACCCTCCAGGGATTCAAGATAAAGTTAGACAAGTTCCTGCTGAACCAGAAAGTACGCAGGTAAAGCTAGGCTCAGTTAGGGCACTGGTCTTTAAACATGGGCTGCCGCGTGTGCGGACTGCTAGGCATGATGGACCACTGGTCTGACGCAGCAGCGGGATTCTTATGTTCTTATGTAGAGGAGGTGCTAAAGCAGTATGTGGTCAGGGTTACCACAACCTCTTGAGCTGGCCCTAAATAGAGATGCTTGAGTACCTGCAAGGCCAGATTGTCTGGCAGGCTACACAGGGGACATAGATGGACAGATATTACAGAATGTTGAGATTAAGACATGGGAAAGGTGGGGTGCTGGAGGGATCTTAAGTGGGGATATTGTATGCGCTTCAGCTCAAGGTGGTGGCGTGCAAAGGAGGAAGATAATAATAATAATTTTATTTTTATATACTGCCAAAGCCATAAAAGTTTGAGGCGGTTTACAACAAGAAGTGCTGGACAGTCAGCGAAGTGGTACAATACAAATTCATCATATATAAGGTACAGGTTGAAAAGCAATAAAAACAAATTTGTTTAATCGATTGTAACCTAAGAATCTTATAATGCATTACTACTCCCAATCTGTACCTTATATACGATGACTTTGTATTGTACCACTTCGCTGATTGTCCAGCTGATTGTTGTAAACCGCCTCAAACTTTCATGGCTTTGGTGGTATATAAAAATAAAATTATTATTATTATCTTCCTCCTTTGCACGCCACCACCTTGAGCTGAAGAGCATACAAATTGATTTTATTTTCATTTTTATTTAAAGTATTTCTTAAGATTTTTTTTCTGGTTGCTTGAAGTTCTGATTAATTGAGTTCCAGTTACTGTGTATGATTGGCGCTTTTGTAATTAATTCCTTGAAGATGAAAGGCTTTGAGCTTAATCCAGACCTGGAAGAATTTCAGACTTTTTTTTTTTCTTCTTTTTAGAATGGCTTTCTTTGTTTTGCATGTTTCAGAGTAATCTCCTGGATGGAGCGATTAGATTTGCCTGTTATAATTGTCGTTCTTATACCAGTAAGTCCTGTGGTTCTCTATCCACATGACTCATTTGTGATGGAAATTGATATCCATGTGACTCAGTTTGCAATGGAAACTTCTCCTTAATCACTTTCAAATAAATTGCCATGAACATATCATAATAGTAATTTACATGTGTATAAAAGCCATTTATTTGCAAAATAAATAATGTTAATTGCCACACTGCTTAATTTATTTATTAGATTTTTTATACTGTTCTCCCAGAGGAGCTCAGAACAGTTTACATGAATTTATTCAGGTCCTCAAGTATTTTTCCCTGTCTGTCTCAGTGGGCTCACAATCTATCTAATGTACCTGGGGCAATGGGGGTATTACCGTATTTTCACTCATATACCGCGCACCCGTGTAAAACGCGCACACGGGTATAGCGCGCGGGGAACAGACATTTATGTAATAAAATTTTAATATAGCGTGCACACGCGTACACCGCGCATGCTAAAACCTCCTCCCGCCTACTCCGAACCGGCATCCTCCCCCCCCCGCTCGCTTTACCCCCCCTCCCCCGCGATCCTACATCCCCCCCAGCACCGCAAAAACAACTCTTACCCGATTGGGCACCGGCACCAGCACCAATGCACAGGATGTGCCAGTGCCAGTGCCCGAAGATCCTCCCTCGTTGGGCTGGGCTGGGCTGGGTGGTGCGAGAGAGATCCTCCTCCTTCCTGTGCCGGGATGGACTGGGCTTTGAGCATTTGCGCATGCTCAAGCCTTCTGGTCTCGCTCTCTCCGAAATTATCTCGGAGAGAGCGAGACCAGAATGCTTGAGCATTTGCGCATGCCCAAAGCCTTTTGGTCTCGCTCTCTCCGAGATTACCTCGGAGAGAGCGAGACCAGAAGGCTTTGAGCATGCGCAAATGCTCAAAGCCTAGTCCAGCCCGGCACAGGAAGAAGGAGGATCTCTCTCGCATCGCCCAGCCCAGCCCAGCCCAACCCAACGAGGGAGGATCTTCTGGCACTGGCACATCCTGTGCATTGGTGCTGGTGCTGGTGCCCAATCGGGTAAGAGTTGTCTTTGCGGTGCTGGGGGGGGATGTAGGATCGCGGGGGAGGGGGAGTGACGCGAGCAGGGGGGGGGAGAATGCCGGTTCGCAGGGGGAATGCCGGATCAGAATGAAAAAAAAAAATTTGTACAACGCGCTCACACGTATAACGCGCATGGTTATGCACGGTTTGTAAAATTGTGTATAACGCGCGCGTTATATGCGTGAAAATACGATACCATAGGTGATTTGCCCAGGGTGGCAAGGAGCCACGCTAAATTGTTAAAACAACATTTGTTCTGTTGTATGAAATACACAGTATGATTTAATTGGCTTTGTTTTGACTACTACATGTTATGCTCATTGAATTGATCCTTTTGGGGTGGCAGGGTTGTTTGATGTTGATATGTCAGTCTGATTTTGTAATTTGGTGTTATTTTTTATCTTTGTAAAATAATTGAAATGTTATTTATGTATATTTATGAATGTGTTGATGTACTTCGCCTTGTATAAGGCGGATTATAAATAGACCAAACCAATGTGGGTTTGAACCCACAACCTCAGGGTGCTGAGGCTGTAGCTTTAACTAGAGAATGACACGGTGACAAAACTCATCACCGTTCCCGTCCCCGCGGATAACCGCGGGAAATAAACCCATGTCATTTTCTAGTGTCTATTTCATCCTCTGTCCTTCTACGCCAGCATTCTTGAAAGCAAAGCTTGCGGGTCAGTGGTTGTGGCCATTCATACTCTGATTCTTCCCTCTTTCCTTAAAGAATGACATGAAGATGGTTTCCCGTGGTTATCCGCAGGGATGGGAACGGTGATGAATTTTGTCACCGTGTCATTCTCTAGCTTTAACCACTGCGCCTGGAACGTTTAGCCAAGTGTTGCCTCTCCCATACCTTTGCCCTCTAAACTACGTCTATTCAAAAAAAGTAGCAAAAAGCACTCTTGCAATAAATTTATCGATGATACTAAGGCATGTGTTGTGTATGTAAACAAGGCGCCTTTTATTTTCTTGTAGGGACCAAATACATGGTTTTCTTTTCCTGTTAATGTATAACACAAACTGGCAATGGAAGATGTTTCAGACCATGAAGACTGTTCAACACAAACACCGAAGTACTGTGTGGAACGACCTGTGTTTAATCATGAATCCTTGGAAGAATGTCTGCATGTGAAAGAAAAGAAGCCCCAGCCTCTCATCAAGAAGATTGCACGCTATTTTCGGTATGTTTCACGGGTAAGATGTTTGGGTTTAGCTAGAAGTAGATATGTAACTGTGCTAGAGGGATTTTCAGCACTTTCTTTCTGGCCCCCAGAAAGTTTTTGAATGAAATGAGGCCAGATGTCTTGTGAATATTCATTCAGGACTTCCTAAAATCCAGTTCTGTTGGGGAGAAATGCTGATTTGAGCTCTCAGGGGGGTCAAATATTTCTCTAACTACTGAACATTTTCCGCTTTAAATCATTTCTTTAATCCAAGCCTACCGTAGACACGTGAAAAGTACCTTTAATTTGGCTGAAACCATCCTGTAAATTGAACAGGTTTGATTTACTGGATGGTTCCTTATTACAAATCTTGTAATACCATGCTATGTTTCCCATGCCATGGTTTGTATATATAACAGTAGGTATGTCATGCCATGCCATGTGTGTATATATAATACTAGGTTTGCCAAGCTATGTTAACCACGCTTGTAATACAATGTTTGTCATCTTATGTCATACAATGGCCATCATGCTATGTCTCACCATACCATGTTATATTCTGTTGTGTTTTGCCATGCTTTGTTGACTGTTTTGCCATCTCTGTCAGACAATGTCCTGCCATGTTTGCCAACACCTTGTATAAAAACATTTTAACATGTATGTAAACTTGTAGTCCTTTCTGAGCTCCCCTGGGAGGACGGGTTATAAAACCAAATAAATAAATACCGCCCTTCACACTAGCATCAGAGTGGTTTACAATAACAGTAAACTTAGCAGAAACGGAAGGGAAGAGAAGACAAGAAATACTTGACCAGTGACAGAACCCCATGAGTTGTCAAGCCAAAAGAAACAGGCCTTGAGGGCAGCCTGCAATTTTTGAAGATGGAGATACTGAGGAATAGAGTTCCGTAGAAGGGCTATCAAACTGTAGAAGACTGACTTTGGTGTACTTCTGAAGCTGTCCCTCACGAAAGGAGGACATACAAAAAACTTATCCTAAACTGAAGGGCTCACACAGGCAACCAGGGAGTGGCCTAGTAGTTAGAGCTACAGTATCAGCACCCTGAGGTTGTGGGTTCAAATCTTGTGCTGCTCCTTGGGACCCTGGGCAAGTCACTTAACCTCCACTGCCCCAGGTACATTAGATATACTGTGAGCCTGCTGGGACAGAGAGGGAAAATGCTTGAGTACCTGATTTGCAACCTGTTTTGTGCTCCGTTGGGAGGACGGGCTAAAAACCAAATATAAGTGGGGTTGGTGATAATGAGGCTGACTAAACCGACTGACTAAAGATCAAAATGACAATTTGAAACCCAATTCTATGCGCTCAAATGCTCAACAACCCACTCTTTTTGTATTCTACCCATGTTCTCTGTCTCCTCAATTCCAGCCCCTTCACCTCCCCTTCTTCTCTCTTTTTCTCTCTTCTAACCCCCTCATCCTCTATTCTTTTCACCTATCTCTCATCTCATTTTTCACTGTCCTGTTCCCCTTCCTCTCTCTTCTCTTTTCCATTTTCCCTCCCTGCTTCTAATACCAGAACGAAGGAGGTTATCCTGCCATTGTATCGAGCAATGGTGCGACCACATCTGGAATACTGTGTCCAATACTGGTCACCGTACCGTAAGAAAGACATGGTGATACTTGAGAGGGTCCAGAGGAGAGCAACTAGGATGATAAAAGGAATGGAGAACCTTTCATATGCCGAAAGGTTAGACAAACTGGGGCTCTTTACCCTGGAAAAGCGGAGACTGAGAGGAGACATGATACAGACGTATAAAATCATGAAAGGCATAGAGAAGGTGGAGAGGGATAGATTCTTCAGACTAGCGGGGACAACAAAAACAAGAGGTCATTCAGAAAAACGGAGAGGGGACAGATTCAAAACGAATGCAAGGAAGTTTTTCTTCACTCAGAGGGTGGTGGACACCTGTAACACGCTTCCAAATGAGGTAATAGGACATAGTACAATACCGGGTTTCAAAAAGGGACTGGATGACTTCCTGGAAGCGAAGGGGATTGCAGGGTATAGATAGAAGGTTACTCTACAGGACATAAGCGAAAAGCGTATGAGAGTTTTAGGGTAGGAGCACTATCAGGTCCTGGACCTGAGGGGCCGCCGCGTGAGCGGACTGCCGGGCACGAAGGACCTCCGGTCTGACCCGACAGAGGCAATTCTTATGTTCTTATCATTTAGAGTCCCAGCCATAAGATAATTGCGCAAAGGCATAGTAAAGGGCAGAGCCTGTCAATGGGGATCTCATCCCTCCATCCCTCACTAGCAGGCAGTACAAGCTTACACAGTTCTGCCAGTAAGGGATGAGGTTTGGCTAACGGTCTTCTCTACAGCTGCAATCTCTCTCTCCTCTCCCTCCCTCTCTCATTCTCTCCTCTCCCTCCCTCTCTCATTCTCTCCTCTCCCTTTCTCTTGCTCTCTCTCCTCTCCCTCTCTCTCTCTTGCTCCATCTCCTCTCTCTTGCTCTCTCTCTCCCTTTCAACCTCCCTCTCTCTTTCTCTCCCCCTCTCTCTCTCTCTCTCTTTGACTTAAGGGCTTGAGGTCCTCGGTAACAGCTGCTGCTTCTCTGCTACTGCACATCCTTTTTGCCTACCTCTGCAAGCAAAGGATGGGGTCCCTGCTGGAGCAATATGGTTTTCTTCAGTTCTTCTGCTGGTGGCTAGTAGGCTGATGATAATGTCATATGGGAGTTCACTTTTATTGGAAGCACAAACTAATCTGCAAACGAATGGACAGAGAGATAGACAGGTGTATGGGCCCTCCTCAATAGATACTGTCGCTTGGACAAAATGCACCTGATTAGATTATGCGCATTAGCATCACTACTGAAGACCTGAAGATCACAGACACATAAATATTGTTCCTTTATTCACTTTGTACATGTAACACTTGTATTTAGACCAAATACATTAGTACATGGTCAGGGCTAGTGTGGGGGGGATACAAATAGGGTGATTGCCCTGGGCCCCCATGCTCCAGGGGGCTCAAAGCCTGTATGAAGCTGAAGGGGTCACAGTCTGCTGCTGGGCTTGCAGATATTTTCTAAAGAACATCACTTTGTGTCAGCTAACCTCAAGGGAATTTTTAAAGGGGAAAACCTCTTGCAGATTTCCCTTTAGAAATCATGTGGCCAACTCTTACTCCATATAGTCTGCAGATGCAAAGTAAATAAGTGGTAAAGAGTAGGCGTGAAATAATTAGAGCAAGCAAAATGGAGTTCTCCAAGGTGACTTATCTACATAATCCTGCGCATTAATACTTAGCCTGTGCTCTGGGTGCCTTTGCCACTTTGTCCTGGTATTTACACCCTGTTCCCAGGAAGTCCAACTGAAGCCGAGTTCTGTTTGCTCACTCGACAAAACACACAGCCTTGCTTTTCTGAACTGTGTTTGCTTAGAAGGGTCACCTCCATTGCTCGTTAGTTATGGAAAAAGGCAGGCAGCCAGTGTGTATTTGTTTATTGCAATTTTGGCATAGTTTTGCAAGAGATCTCGTCTTCAAGAAAAACAGATTGAAACGTCATACAAGCAACTCATCAAAATAAAAAGCAAAGCAAAAAGCTTACATCTTTCTTAGACCACAACTAGAGAATGACACGGGGAGCGATCCCCGCAGGGAGCCGCGGTGTGGCTGCGGTTTGGCTGCGGGCTATGGAGACTCCATAGCCAAATCGCCGCAGACACGGGGACAAAAGTTTTCACCGCCCGCAAAAACGGTGAAAAGATTTGTCCCCTCAGGCAAATGTCCCCCCCTTCTATGTACCGCTATTTACCTTGTCTTCACCGTGTGTCTTTGGTTCGGGACCGGGTGTCAGATTTTTTCCGGCCGCCATGTTTGTCTCCGCCATGTGGTCTGTCTCCTCCAACTCTCTACCCGACTTGCACGTTGCCGCATTGACTCCGCCCCCTAATATACAGGCTCTTCATTGGTCAGTTCTTTTTGCTCAAAGAAGGGAACCAATCGCTACTGCTGCACCTGATATTTAATGGGTTGTAGTTCAGCAGTAGCGATTGGATTTCGGAGCCGAGCCCAGGATTTGAATTTTGTTTGCAGTCGCTGCCTCGATTGGATTCACTCATTTCACTAGGAGGAGCTGAAAGCCTGAAAACTTCGTCAGGTACAAGTAAGTGTTTTCCCCGGCTGATTTAGATGACCGCCCAGCTAATCCTGCTCCTTCCCGGGCTGACTCGCCACCGAAAATTTTGTTTGATGCCTGCCCTTTTTTTTTTTTTTTTGCCAGCATGCTTTTACTTGCTTCGGGCCTTCCTCGTTGCCGGATCCTGCCTACTTTCTGTTTCCGCGAAGGCAGGACCCGGCAGCGAGGAAGGCCCGAAGCAAGTAAAAGCAGCAAGTTGTAAGCTTCCCTCCGGGGCTTTATCGTGTGCGTGCTGGCTTCCCTTCTCTTCCCTCCAAAACCAGAAGTAGCTTCCCGGGGGGGGGGGGGAGAGAAGAGAAGGGAAGCCGGCACGCACACGATAGAGCCCCGGAGGGAAGCTTACAACTTGCTGCTTTTACTTGCTTCGGGCCTTCCTCGCTGCCGGGTCCTGCCTTCGCGGAAACAGAAAGTAGGCAGGATCCGGCAACGAGGAAGGCCCGAAGCAAGTAAAAGCACAAGTGTAGTGGTATACCATTTGAGAAAACCAAACGCATAGACATCAGACCCGATTCTGCTTGCTCTTTTAAAGCTCCGATCCAAGCAACCTTGGTGCCTATTGTGGAAGATAAAGTGGTCAGCCAGTAAGAATGAAATCAAGAAAGTTCAAGTTTAGTCAAGCTGTGATTTGAACTTTATAGGCATTTGTTTTTCATCCTTTAACTGGCAGGCAGAAGGATGCTCCATTTATTAATCTTGCAGAGTCTGATAGGAAAAGCTAGAAGTGTATCAGGATTTAAGGAGCTTGGGGTGTGTAAATCTACTTAATGCAGAGATTACAGTAAAACAAAATCACTTTTCTATTTCACTGCAGCTCTATGAGTTTCTTTTGCCCTTAGCTATAGTCAAATGATGGACAGGAATGTGTTTATTTCATTTAAGTTAAGGGAAAACAATATTTTTTCTGAGTATCCTTTAAATAATGGTTCACAAATTAATTCAGCCTGTTTTAAGGCTGGGTTTTGTTTTTCACATTATTGCTTCTGTTTTTATAATCCTTAAAAAAAGTAAGGGGCAATTCTCCAAGTGGGTTCTTCCTCGTAGGCACCCTGAGCCTATACAGGGAATGCCTATTCTATAGCAATGAATGGGCTCCCAGAGGTTCCTTTACAGAATGGTAGCATATAGCCTTAGATTCAGGCGCCTTACAGTTAAAGCAGCCATAGAGCTGACGTAACTAAGCATGTCCACTTGTGGGAGAAATGATTTTATTTTCAGTTTAGTGATCAAAATGTGTCTGTTTTGAGAATTTATATCTGCTGTCTATATTTTGCACTATGGCCCCCTTTTACTAAATCGCAATAGCGGTTTTTAGCACAGGGAGCCTATGATCATCGAAAGCAGTGCAGGGCATTCAGCGCATCTCCCTGCGCTAAAAACCGCTATTGCGATTTAGTAAAAGGGGAGGGGGTATATTTGTCTATTTTTGTATAGTTGTTCCTGAGGTGACATTGCATAAAATCATCTGCCTTGACCTCTTTGAAAACCTGCGGAATATATATGGGGTGGGGGAAGATTAGTGATAGAAAAATTGTATGACTTTTTTGAAACATTATCACCTCAGAAGGCTGCTGTTAATGAGGTGGATAGCTATCTTTGTTCTACTGATGTTGATGCTGATGTTTTAAGATTTTGGAGAAATAAACAAGAATGCTGGCCAAAATTAGCAAAAGTTGCATGAGGGATACTGTGCATTCCAGCTACCAGCACATCTTCAGAGAGGGCATTCTCTATTGCAGGAAGGACTGTGGAAGAAAGGAGAACTAGACTGAATCCAGAGATTGTGGATGATTTGTTGTTCATCCACGGGTTAAAAAATAAGGACAATTAAAAGTACAGGTTGTGTTTTGTTTTTGTATAGTTAACTAAGTTGTAAAGTTGTAAAGAATGTTTCCTTTATACGTTAATAAAGATAAGTATATAAAATCATACCTGTTTGAGGCTTTTATGCATGCTGCGGTGACGGTGACGGGGCGGTGAATGGGATGGCAGTGGCGGTGACGGGGCGGTGACGGGGCGGTGCAGAGGATAATCGGCCGGGGACGGGGCGGTGACGGGGACAAATTTTTTCCCCGTGTCATTCTCTAACCAGGAGGAGGGTACGATAGAGTGAAGAGAAACTCAAATGCAGAAATTTCATTAAGGAATAAACTTAACAGCATAGTCCCCTTAACCTAATTGCTGTTCATATTTTGTTAAACCTTCCCCGCTGCCAGCTTCTTCAAATCCAGAAAGGCTAGTAACTGTTCTGGTGTAAAAAAAAAAAAGACATATTTCACTTTATCATGCATTTACATGGATATGCCAGAAGAAATGTTGCTCCGAGAGTTAATGTCTCAGTTCTCATAGCTTGAAACAACTTTCTCCGCTCCTGTGTGTTCCTTGTGACGTCAGGGAATATGCTTTTTCTTTTCAGATTGATTTTGTTCCCTCCTAAAGTCAACTGTGCTGGGACACAATTTGGGGAGTGGGTAAAGTGTGCTTGAGTTCTCCTTGGTCTGGATGTGTTTTTCCAGATTAGGCAGTTGTTCAGATAGCTTGGTCCATTTCCATTCAGGGCTTTGAATAGGGTGCAGTAGAATTTGTGTTGTATGTGTGCTTATACTGGGAGCCAGGAAGGAGTTAAGATGTTGCCTGTTACCTAGCTTTGGACTAAAATGCTGAATAAACCTGAAAGCATTGACTTTTCTAAGCTAATAATTATATAAATTCACACCCTGTGTCTTTTGGTTTTCTATTTAAATTTGTCTAGCTGTTCTTCTAAAAAGGCCAAGTCTCATCTCTACAGTTTTTTGCCAATTCTAAAATGGCTGCCCCGTTACCCCGTGAAGGAATACATGCTTGGGGACATTATTTCAGGATTAAGCACCGGGGTTATGCAGCTACCTCAAGGTTTGTAGAACTCCATTGTATATATATTCTTTCTTCTTTTTTCCAGTAAGTATTTCTTGTACAGTATTTCTCTTATATAGAAATGGTAGTACAGTCAAACCTCGGTTTGCGAGTAACCCGGTTTGCGAGTGTTTTGCAAGACGAGCAAAACACTCAGCAAACTTTTGACTCGCAAACCGAGTGTTGACTCGATTTGCGAGCACACCCCCCCCGATAACTGGCATCGCTTCTCCCCCCCCGCTCGCAAAGGCCCCCTCGCTCCAACCGGCACCCCCCCCCCCCCCGCACGAACCAGCCCCTCCGCCGAAACAACTTAAACTTACCCCCCCCTCTTCCACCCTCCTCCCCTGTCTAGCGCAGGCACAGATCGTGTGCCTAGAAGATCTTCCGGCTTCTGCCTGCCTGCCTTGAGCATGTATCTGCGCATGCTCAAGGACTTCTAATTCTCCCTCTCGCCGAGATTCTCGGCAAGAGGGAGAATTAGAAGTCCTTGAGCATGCGCAGATGCATGCTTAAGGCAGGCAGGCAGAAGCCGGAAGCCGGAAGATCTTCTAGGCACATGATCTGTGCCTGTGCTAGATGGGGGGGGGGGGTAAGTTTAAGTTGTTTGGGCGTGGGGGGGCCGGTTCACGTGGGGGGGGGTTTCCAGTTGGAGCGAGGGGGCCTTTGCGAGCGGGGGGGGGGGAGCGATGCCGGTTATGGGGGGGGGAACGTATCAAAGCGAGTTTCCATTATTTTCTATGGGGAAACTCGCTTTGATAAATGAGCATTTTGGATTATGAGCATGCTCCTGGAACGGATTATGCTCGTAATCCAAGGTCCCACTGTATTTTATAGTCTTGTGTTATGATTATTTATTTACTTTTAAAATTTCTATACCATATAGGTCTTAGGCGGTTTAAAATATATCCACATACATAATACTTAAAAACAATACAAGAGAGAGACAAATCGTCAAACTAGCAGCCCGCCACTGAAATATATGTAGCCCCAAGATCTGGGATGTGTACACAAAAAAACATTATGAACTAGAGTTTTGGAAATACTGTATTTCACAAATATTTTTAGAATCACCACTGTATCGTTTATACTTAAATCTTATTTATTTACATAGTAACATGATGGCAGATAAAGCCAAATGGCCCATCCAGTCTGCCCATCCACAGTAACCATTATCTCTTCCTCTCTCTAAGAGATTCCATGTGACTATCCAAGGCTTCCTGTGCATTTCCAGTTACGACATTTCATAATATTGCAGCCCCCCCCCCCCTCAGGGATAGTATTGACATCCATGTGGCCCCTCTGTATAGAAAGGTTGTCTACCCCTGCTGTTATAGCATATAAAAAAAATCCCCGCAGGTGCAATTAACTTTATTAGTAGAAACAAATGCTATTGAAGGACTAGGAGAATTGTACAATCAAAACCACTTGCGCTTGGGATTAGATTGTCCTTGTTGGGTCTTTCCAGGATTGGCTTATGCTCTGCTGGCAGCTGTGCCCCCAGTGTTTGGACTCTACTCATCGTTCTATCCTGTCTTCCTCTATACCTTCTTTGGAACCTCGAGACACATATCAATAGGTACGTTCTGCAGTTTAAAGCCTTCTGTGTTTTAGCATTTTCCAAGGCAAGTTTGTTTTTTTGTGAAAAAGAATTTCCTACATTAGCACAACCAAGGCAAGGCTTAATTGTCCATGAATATTAATCCGATGGAGGGAGTGTGACTGGATAGGGTCTGTGGGAGAATTTTTTTTTTTTTTAATGAATCTGAAGACCAGAAGGAGGGAAGGTAGGCATATTTTTAGAAAATCAGTAAAAACGAATTTGTTTAATCAATTTGTAACCTAAGCATTTTATAGTTTTTCACTTCTTCCATTCTGTAAGCTTGTATTCAATGACTTTGTATTGTGACCATTTCGCTGATTGTCCAGCATCTCTTGTTGTAAACCGCCTCGAACTATCATGGCTTTGGCGGTATATAAGAATAAAATTATTATTATTGACCCACTGGACACTTTTAAAAAATTTATTATTTTAGTTGTGTAGGATGGAAGGAGTAAGAAGTGGAAACTGGCAATCTCTCCCCAACTCCTTCTCTGCTCAGATCCAACAGACTACCAAATCCTGTCGCTTCCTCCTCTATAACATTACCAAAATCCGTCCTCTTCTCACTGAACACACGACCAAAACCCTTGTCCTCGCTCTTGTCACCTCGTGCTTACACTACTGCAACATACTTCTCTCGTACCTCCTGCCTCTCGCCTCTTCAATACGTTCAAAATGCTGCTGCATGACTCATATTCCGTGAGAGCCGCTGTTCTCACTTTCTCACATTACCTCTCTCTTCAAGTCGCTCCCCGTCCATTTCCAAATACAGTTTAAACTTCTCTTACTGACCTACAAGTGCGTTTGCTCTGAATCCCCCCGATATCTCTCCTCGCTCATCTCCCCCTATGCTAACCCCCATGATCTCCGCTCATCGGGCAAGCCCCTCTTATCTGCACCCTTCTCTTCCACTGTCAACTCCAGACTCCGTCCCGTCTTTCTTGCGGTGCCGTATGCCTGGAACAGGTTGCCTGAATCAATACGTCGTGCTCCATCCCTGGCAGTGTTCAAATCCAAGCTTAAGGCCCACTTTTTTGGAACTGCTTTCAACTCTTAACTCCCCCTCACTGTTGTCGGATACCTAGACCCATTATAACCTCCCCAACCCTGAAGTGTCCTGTCTAAATTAGATTGTAAGCTCTTCTGAGCAGGAACTGTCTATTGTATGTTAAAATGTACAATGCTGCGTACACCTTTCAGCGCTATAGAAATAATAAATAGTAGTAGTGGGGGGGGGGGGAGAGAGGAGTTACCTTCTTGTTTGATATTATGCACTACTATGTTGTCAGTTTTATTTGTTCAATAAAAAAAAATTTAACTAAAAACCCGGGTTGGGTGGGGGGCAGATTTTGAGTTGTCCGATTTTAACGTTGCTGTGATATCACCTAGATTTTGCTGTCTATATAAGGCATCTAACACTGAAAATCAGTGCTAGTTTCTTTCCCCAGACCGACTCCACTCCTGATCACACCCCCATTTAAATATCTGCAAAGCAACAGGTTCAGTGCCCATATTTAAAGGGGCCAATTTCATTGCCCAACTCTTTAAGTTAAACACCTAACCTCTGAAAATCAGCTTCTTCAGCTCCGAGAGAAACTTGGCCTGCCTGAAAGCACAGTCAAGAAAAACAGAAGGTCTGTAGTTAAATAGCTGCTGCTGCTGAAGCCCAGGATAAGAAATTGCTTTACAAGGTTATAAAAAGGCATTCTGTGGTTCATATCTGGTTTATTACTGACATCAGGAAATGCTTGGCTACTTGTTACCTTGACCCAGAACTCCTTTATTTGCCTAATTTATTTTTATTTGCTTTAAAAAAGGGCAGGGCCTTGAAGCAGGCTTTTTGATGTGCCTGAAAACTGTTGCTTGTATTTGTTCAGTGAAATAGCCCCCAGTCAGAAATGGAGTTTCTAATCTGTTCTTCAGAAGAGTTTTTGCGATAGGCCTAGAATGAAAAGAAAACTTTTGAAAATTAGGCCATACTTGGAATGTTTCTCATGCCCTCAAATTCTTTATTGACTTGAATTCTGGAGCTCCACAGTTCAATCTTTTGGTTTCTTATTTCTTGATGCACAATTCTAGCTGGATGATATCCACATTTGTTAAGAGCATTAGATTACAGTACATTAAAATACATTTCTAGACCGCAATACCTTCCAGATCATGCGGTTTACATCATCAAGAGACTACTACTACTACTTATCATTTATATAGTGCTGAAAGGCGTACACAGTAGAGGTCTGCACAGGAACGGGGATCGCGGGAATCCCGCGGTTCCTGCGGGGGTCCCATGGGAATCCCCCCCCTAACCCTCGGGACTCCCATGGGGACCCCCCTCTGGCCCACGGGACTCCCACGGGGACCCCCCTCTGGCCAACGGGACTCCCACGGGGATGGAAGGCTTTGGAAGCAGGGTTCGTCCATATAATATAATGGACACATCAGCCTTAGTAAAAGAGGGGGTTTATAAGTTAATTAACTGAACAGAAAACAAAAAAAGGGTTCCACCAAAGAGATTCCACAAGGAAAACAGCAGCGCAAACACAAAAGAAACTGTGGAATTGATGATCCTGTCAGAAGTAATTGCTGCTTTTTATGGGGACGGGCGGGGATGGAGGTAATTCCTTGCGGGGATGGGTGTGGACGGAGAGGATCCTGATGGGGATGGGTGGGGATGGAGAGGATCCTGGCGGGGATGGGTGGGATTTCTGTCCCCGCGCAACTCTCTAGTACACAGCGCTGTACATTTTCACATTTATAGGTGGTCCCTGCTCAGAAGAGCTTACAATATAACTTGGACAGTCAGACATTACATATAGGGTTGGGGGATGCAGAACCCAAGGTGCTTTTTCTGATCTTTGAACTACCCTCTTTCTCTGACTTTCACTAGCAGTCATTGCCATCTAATTTCACAGCTCCTCCCTATAAAAGTCTGAAAGAGATACTGTATAGTGGAAGGAAGGAAAAAAAGATTGCCATGGAATAGGAAGAGAAGTCATTGACTGTCTTTTCAGTCATTCAAGTAACAACGTAACAAGTCTAAAGATAAAATTGTGGTCTTCTGATGTAGATATTAACCCTGGTGATATGCTGGTATGCTTTCATGGGCTTAACCTAACCTCTGAAACAATCAGGACGTAGGATTTTCTGTAACAAGTTCTCAGTGGAGGGGATGAACGTGTGCTGTGTTAGAATATCCAAGGTTATCCTATCTGATAGTCAGGGACCACTGCTCAGGCAATGGACCTGATGGGCCGCCGCGGGAGCGGACCGCTGGGCGAGATGGACCTCTGGTCTGCCTCAGCGGAGGCAACTTCTTATGTTCTTATGATTCTGTTCATTTTAGGCACTTTTGCAGTGATCAGCCTAATGATTGGTGGGGTTGCTGTTCGGATAGCTCCCGATGAGATGTTTAATATTGTGGAAACAAATTCTACAAATGGCACTGATCTAGAGAAGTATGCGGAGAGAGACGCAATGAGGGTGCAAGTCGCTGTTGCTGTGACCTTACTCACAGGGCTCATCCAGGTGAGGCCTCTGAGATTTGTGGAATGGGTATCAAATGAAAGCATAACCGAGAGATAAAGCTCACCCAAAGAAGAAAACCAAGATAATTATTTCTCCTGAATTACAAGCTTTAAATTTAAGTTATGCCAATTGGCACAGGCTCAGCATAAAACTATTCCAGTGTTCTTTAAAACACTGCTGCTCCCTCTGGGTACCCACTGGTTTTCCTGATAGAGCAGTAGTCGCTGCATCACACGTCGGTCTGAGAAATGGGAATTTAGACACAAGTGTGGAATTCTTTTTTCTCTTCAGGATGGCGAAGGCCGTGCATGTACTTTACTCATGTTTAGAAAACACAGGAGAAACTACCTTCACAGAGCGTGAAAGCAGAACAACAGAGGTGACTGATTGGTGTTCAGTCAAGTTTCAAGTTTAATGGTTTTTTTTGATTAATCGCTGAATCATATTTCTAAGCGATGAACAGTTTAAAATTACATTTGGTGGGAAACAATACAATACAAAACTTTAAATAATAACATTGGGATTAAAGATTAACTTATCATACTCATGACACAAGGAAAAAGGGGATGCGAAATACAAATCATTATCCCAGGACAAGCAGGCAGCTATTCTTGACTGATGGGTGACGGCACCGACGGAGCCCCGGTACGGACAATTTTAGAGTGATTGCACTCTAAGAACTTTTTAGAAAGTTCCAGCTCGGCCGCACCGCGCACGCGCGAGTGCCTTCCCGCCCGACAGAGGCGCGCGGTCCCTCAGTTTCTTAGTTTCCGCGGAGCTAAGAAGACGCGTTTTCAACGGCTGTTGAAATTTTTTCATAACTTGCCTTCCCGCTCGCGTAAACTTTTGACTTCATTACTTTCTTTTATTTTGGTAAAAAAAAAAAAAAAAACTTCTTTTTTCTTCATTTTCGGTTTTTCCCCGGCGGGGCCTTCTGCCACCATCGAAGCCTCGGCCTTCGATTTGGCGGAAGCCGTTTTCCCTTTCATGCCCCCTCAACCGGGTTTTAAAAAGTGCCAGCGGTGTGCTAGGCCTATATCTCTCACGGACCCACACAACTGGTGCTTGCAGTGTTTGGGTCCTGAGCATCAGGCCTCTTCTTGCACCCGCTGTGCTACTTTAAAGAAAAGAACATTAAAAAATCGCTTAATTCAACAGCGTTTGTTATTCGGTGCCGAGATGTCCGACCCCGTTCCTTCGACTCCGGCTTCGGCACCGCTTCAGTCGGCACCCTCGTCTTCGACGCCGCGTGATTCCACACCGGCATCCCAACAGTCAGGTAAGCCGGCTAAGAAGCCTTCCCCGCTGGAACGTCTTCCGGCCTCGAGTGCAGTGAGTCCAATCCTGCCGCCGGTTAGACGCCAGCGGAAGCGCTCCGCCCCTATAGAGGTGAGTCCCTCGACATCGGGCTCCTCATCTCCGGGGCGTAGAGCGGCACCGCAGGTACCGCAGAAGAAAAAAGCGGTACCGGTGCCATCCCTCGATGACCGCATTACGGCCATCCTTCAGGTGCAGCTTAAGGAGCAATTAGAACGACTCCTTCCTGCTATAATGACACCGAACCTTCCGGTGCCAGTCCACACCGAGCCATCGGTACCGGTTGTACATCAACCCGTATCGGTACCGGTTGTGGAACCTGTCTTACCTGCTTCCACTGTCTCGGTACCGCTTCACCAAACCTCATCGGTATCGATGCCAGTCCTTGCACCGGAGCCGAGAGCTCACCATCAATCGGTACAGACTTCGGCACCGGTGCGACCGATAACTTCGCCTGACTCGGTATCGATGAGGTCGGGTAAGTCGGTACGCAAAACCCGACACATGCAAACATCGACACCTGAGTCTCGGGACCATTCTTCCCATGTCAGAGACCCTGATCTGTGGGGAGACTCAGAGGAACCCTTTCTTTCTGAAGGAGAATGTTCCTCAGAGGAGGAGGATTCGGCTGTCCCTGACCCATCCTCCAAACAGGCCACTTCCTCTTTCTCCAATTTCTTGAAAGAGATGTGTGAGTCTTTGTCCATTCCTTTGGAGGCTGAATCCAAAAAGTCTAAAGCTTTTTTGGATGCCCTTGATTTTGATCAGCCTCCAAAGGAATTTTTGAAACTTCCCCTTCATGACATCTTGAGGGAAACTTTCTATAAGAATTTAGAGACTCCTTTAACTGTCCCAGGGGCCCCACGTAAACTGGATTCTCTATACAAAGTAATTCCCATTCCTGGGTTCGACAAACCTCAACTTCCACACGAATCCTTATTTGTCGAATCCACCCTTAAAAAGACTTCAGGAGCCAGTGTATATGCATCTGTCCCTCCTGGCAGAGAAGGAAGGGCCATGGATAAATTCGGTAAGAGGCTCTACCAAAACGCTATGTTAGCAAATAGAGCTAGTAATTATGCTTTTCATTTTTCTTTTTATTTAAAGCATCTCCTTACCACCATGGCTTCCTTCGAAAAATATCTTCCTTCCAGAAAACAACAATCTTTTCACTCATGCTTGTCGTCTCTATTCCAACTTCGTAAGTTTATGGTTAGGTCCATATATGACACCTTTGAACTTACATCCAGAGCGACAGCTATGTCGGTGGCTATGCGCCGTTTGGCCTGGCTTCGGGTATCCGAGCTTGATGTTAACCATCAAGATCGGTTAGCCAACGCCCCATGCCTAGGGGATGAGCTCTTTGGGGAATCCATGGACTCAACCACCCAAAAGCTCTCGGCTCATGAGACACGCTGGGATACCCTGCTCAAGAATAAAAAGAAGCCTCCTCCACCAAGACCATACAGGCAGCAATCGGCTTATCAACGCCGTTTCACAGCCCGTCCATTGCCTACCACTGCTCAACAACCTCGACGTCAGAGGCAACAGCAACGTCAGCCTCCCAGACAGCAGCAACAGCAGCAACCTGTGAAACAACCTCCTCAGCAGAAGTCACAGCCCTTTTGACTTCATTCTCCGCAGTATAGCCAGTATCCCTATTCCTGCTCTCCTGCCTCAACCTATAGGAGGTCGACTTTCTCTGTTCCTCAGCCGGTGGGAAGTAATCACTTCGGACCAATGGGTCCTCAACATCATCCGCCACGGCTACTCTCTCAACTTTCAGACTCTTCCCCCTCAAAGCCTGCCAAAAGAGTCTGCTTTGAACAGTCCTCAATCAGCCCTCCTTATTCAGGAGGTCCAATCCCTCCTCCTTCTGAACGCTATAGAGGAAGTTCCTCTAGATCAAAAGGGGCAGGGATTCTACTCCCGTTACTTTCTAGTTCCCAAAAAGACAGGAGATCTCAGACCCATCCTAGATCTTCGCGATCTCAACATTCATCTGGTAAAAGAAAAATTCAAGATGCTTTCTTTAGCCATCCTTTATCCCCTTCTAAATCAAACCGACTGGCTATGCTCCCTCGATCTCAAAGAGGCTTACACTCACATACCGATCAATGTAACCTCCAGACCATATCTCCGATTCATGATCAATCATTGTCATTACCAGTACAAGGTGCTGCCCTTCGGTCTTGCCTCCTCTCCAAGGGTATTCACCAAATGTCTCATTGTGGTAGCGGCATTTCTACGCTCTCACCACCTTCATGTATTTCCTTATCTAGACGATTGGTTGATCAAAGCCACATCTGCTCAAGCAGTTCTCATGGCTACCAACCAAACCATCCAGTTTCTACGAATCCTGGGGTTCGAGATCAATCTACCCAAATCTCATCTCATCCCCACTCAGAGACTTCAATTCATTGGAGCGATCCTGGATACACTCCTAATGAGAGCTTTCCTACCATCCAATCGTCTTCAAACCCTTCAGTCTCTATGTCAGCAAGTGCTTTCCCTACCTTCCATCTCAGCCAGACAAATGATGGTACTCTTGGGGCACATGGCATCCACAGTTCATGTCACACCTCACGCACGTCTTCACCTGCGCACTCCTCAATGGACCCTTGCTACTCAGTGGTCCCAAGCGTCGGATCCTTGCTCCCGACATATATCTGTGACATCATCTCTTCGTCAGTCTCTTCAATGGTGGTTGGTATCCTCAAATCTATCCAGAGGTCTTCTGTTCCATCAGCCTCCTCATCAACTAGTCATCACCACCGACGCCTCTCTGTACGCATGGGGAGCTCACTTGAACGAGTTCCAGACTCAGGGTCTTTGGTCAGCCCAGGAAAGGAAGCATCAAATCAATTTCCTGGAACTCAGAGCGATGTTTTACGCCCTCAAGGCCTTCCAACACCTCCTCTTTCCTCAGGTCCTTCTGTTGTGCACAGACAATCAGGTTGCGATGTACTACATCAACAAACAGGGTGGGACAGGCTCTCGCCTTTTATGCCAGGAAGCTCAGAAGATCTGGACTTGGGCCATAGATCATCATCTCTTCCTGAAAGCTATATACATTCAGGGGAAACAGAATTCCTTAGCGGACAAACTCAGCAGAATTCTCCAACCTCACGAGTGGACGCTCGATCCCGTAACTCTGCAGTCTATCTTCAATCAATGGGGCACTCCTCAGATAGACCTCTTTGCAGCTCCTCACAATCATCAGCTGCCCCTTTTCTGCTCCAGACTTTACTCTCCACACCGTCTCACAGCAGATGCTTTTCTCCTCGACTGGTCGAATCTGTTCCTGTACGCCTTCCCTCCTCTGCCTCTCATGTTGAGAACCTTGTTCAAGCTCAAGAGGGAACGAGCCACCATGATTCTGATTGCTCCGAGGTGGCCCAGGCAACATTGGTTCTCCCTTCTACTTCAACTCAGTTCCAGGGAACCTTTTCTTCTTCCTCTGTTTCCTTCTCTGCTTACGCAACAGCAGGGAACCCTTCTGCATCCCAACCTCCAGTCTCTACACCTGATGGCTTGGTATCTCTCGGGCTGAACTCGACTGATACTCTTTTGTCTCAGCCCGTTCGTTCCATTCTGGATGCCTCCAGGAAGCCAGCCACTCTACAATGTTACCATCAGAAGTGGACGAGATTTTCTTCCTGGTGTCTTCTTCATCATCTTGATCCCACTTCCCTAGCAGTGGAGACGTTGTTGGATTATCTTCTTTCTTTGTCTGATTCTGGCCTGAAGTCCTCTTCCATCAGGGTCCACCTCAGTGCTATTGCAGCTTTTCATGAGCCAGTCCATGGAAAACTTCTTTCAGCTCATCCCCTGGTATCCAGGTTCATGCGTGGGCTTTTCAATGTGAAACCACCTCTTAAAGCCCCTCCGGTTATCTGGGATCTCAATGTGGTTCTTTCAGCTTTAATGAAGCCTCCATTTGAACCTTTAGCTACTTCTCCTTTCAAATTTCTCACTTGGAAGGTACTTTTCCTTATTGCTCTTACCTCTGCCAGGAGGGTCAGTGAGCTTCATGCGTTGGTTGCAGATCCACCTTTTACGGTTTTTCACCATGACAAGGTGGTTCTGCGTACACATCCAAAGTTTCTCCCCAAGGTTGTTTCTGAATTTCATCTCAACCAATCCATTGTTCTGCCTGTTTTCTTTCCAAAACCTCATTCTCATTCTGGGGAACAAGCTCTGCATACTTTGGATTGTAAAAGGGCTCTTGCTTACTATCTGGAGCGTACGAAACCCCACAGATCAGTTCCCCAACTTTTTCTGTCCTTTGATCCGAACAAATTGGGACGTCCTGTTTCTAAACGTACGTTGTCAAATTGGCTTGCAGCGTGCATTTCATTCTGTTATGCTCAGACCGGACTGACACTGGAAGGTTCTGTCACGGCCCATAAAGTCAGAGCAATGGCAGCATCTGTAGCTTTCCTCCGTTCCACTCCTATTGAGGAAATCTGCAAGGCTGCTACTTGGTCCTCAGTTCACACTTTTACATCTCATTATTGTCTGGATGCATTTTCCAGAAGGGATGGTCACTTCGGCCAATCTGTTTTACAAAATTTGTTTTCCTAATGGCCAACCTTCCCTCCATCCCTCTTTTTGTTAGCTTGGAGGTCACCCATCAGTCAAGAATAGCTGCCTGCTTGTCCTGGGATAAAGCACAGTTACTTACCGTAACAGGTGTTATCCAGGGACAGCAGGCAGATATTCTTGCGTCCCACCCACCTCCCCGGGTTGGCTTCTTAGCTGGCTTATACTAACTGAGGGACCGCGCGCCTCTGTCGGGCGGGAAGGCACTCGCGCGTGCGCGGTGCGGCCGAGCTGGAACTTTCTAAAAAGTTCTTAGAGTGCAATCACTCTAAAATTGTCCGTACCGGGGCTCCGTCGGTGCCGTCACCCATCAGTCAAGAATATCTGCCTGCTGTCCCTGGATAACACCTGTTACGGTAAGTAACTGTGCTATATAGGAAAGCAAAACAAAAAAGGGAAAAGTACAAGAGGGAAACAAATCCATAATAATAAAATGCTAGAGCGCACATGCGCTCTCGAAAATTCGTGCGGTGTGGCGCCGTGAGGTGTGCTTCGGTGGCAACATTCTAACCTCACGGCGCATGCGGGGGCTGAAGGCGCGCGACTGTGCTCTCTCCCTGCCTCGGCGCGTCACCGCCCGCCCTCACTCACCGCTGCCTCTCACTCGCTGTCTGCCCGCGTCCTCGCCATGTCACCTCACTCGCCGCTGCCGCCGATCCTCTTCAGAGCAGCCTGCGATCGTGGCCAGCTTTAAAGAACCTCGCAGGCTGCTCTCCAACCTCAGTAGCACGCTCCCTCTGACGCACAGGATCGCGTCAGAGGGAACGTGCTACCGAGTTGGAGAGCAGCCTGCGAGGTTCGCTAAAGCCGGCCACCACGATCGCAGGCTGCTTTGAAGAGGAGCAGGCCAGAAGACGCAGGGATGGAGGGGAGGGTAAGAAGGGGATCAATACCGGGAGCCAGGGGGAGAGGGAAAGGGAAAGGGGGCTGCTTTGGGGGGGAGACAGAAGGGGCCATGGATAGGGAGAGGGAAAGGGGGCTGCTTTGGGGGGGGAGGTGTGCTGGGGACAGCTTTGCTCTGGGAGGAGACAAAAGTGGGCCATGGAAAGATAGGGAGAGGGAACGGGGGCTACTTTGGGGGGGAGGTGTGCTGGGGACAGACAGCTTTGCTCGGGGGGGGGGGGAAGACAGAAGAGGGCCATGGAGAGACAGTTAGGGAGAGGGATTCTAGCACCCGTTAATGTAACGGGCTTAAAGACTAGTGAAAGGTATAATATAATACAGTAAAAATAGCTTTGCCTAAGGATTATTAAATTAGTTACCAAAGGCATCTTTAAAAAGAAATGTTTTTAAATTACTTTTGAATTTTCCCAGATCTTGTTCTTCTCTTAAATAAATTGGAAGGGCGTTCCAAGTCTGTGGTGCGGTAACCGAGAAAATAAATTGCCGTCTTGTGTTAATAACCTTTAGCGAAGGAATAGTTAGTAAATTCTGTTCATAAGATCTTAAAGTTCTTATTGAATAGAAAGACTCGACACGATTGTGTTTCCTGCCTCCGGAGTCTGAGTTTAGGATGAGATGACAGGTGCGTGGGTATTCGATCTTCAGTTCTTATTTCTTTATTGCGATATGCATACACCGAAGGATTAAAGCAAACGAGCAGCAAGCAGTAGTGTCCCTTTACCGCAACCTGCGGTGTGAGCCGCTTTTAGTATCAAAACGAAAAACGGCGCACCTCACAGGTTGCGGTAAAGGGACACTACTGCTTGCCACTCATTTGCTTTAATCCTTTGGTGTATGCATATTGCAATACAGAAATAAGAATTGAAGATCGAATACCCACGCACGTGTCATCTCATCCTAAACTCAGACTCTGGAGGCAGGCCCGCTTGGGCCGAAACACGATCGTGTCGAGTCTTTCTAGTCAATACACGAGATTGAACACCAATCAGTCACCTTCGTTGTTTTCCTTCTGCTTTAACTCATGTTTAACAGATCCATTCTTGGAGCGGAGGCAAGGTTAGGAAAAGGATTGAAACAGCAAACACGTACTTTTAATATTTTCAAAAGTGCATGCACATCCCATGATGCTGTTTTTCCAACAACAACAAAAATAGAGATGTATGTCTCTTTAAAGTTAACCTTTCTTCCTTACGTGTTTGCTTTCACTCTGAAAACTGATGCAATGTCTGTGGGCAAAAAGTATCTGGGAGCTTTTCGTTTCAATTCGAGTTACTTGAACTTAAATATTCTGATAATAAGTTGCTCCTCATTCATTAATAGTGATGAATTAGTGCTCAGCAATTGTTGTTCATGTTTTATTTGAACAGCTGTGCTTGGGAATCCTTCGGTTTGGCTTTGTAGCCATCTACCTTACAGAACCCCTGGTGCGTGGGTTCACTACTGCGGCAGCTGTACACGTCTTTACGTCTCAATTAAAGTATCTCCTTGGCATCAAAACCAAAAGATACAGTGGACCCCTCTCGGTGATATATGTAAGTCACATTGGTACGTTCTTCCGTTGAATTAGGAGGCCACCAATGTTTTTCTGTTCTGCACCACATTTGAGGGAAAAATTGAGTGTGAGGATTATACTTCCTGTCCTTTGTCCATTGATAGCCATTCAGAAATAAATGTTACAGCATCATATAAAGGAAATATTGACCAGGAAGCAGAGAAGAGAGGCTGGTCTTAAAAATAACATTGGAAGATGTTAACACTAGACAGTATTTTAAAAAATTCTACTGGAATTATTTTCTACTGAGTAATTCTTGGCCTTCAGTGCTGAGGCAGGCAATTCTAGTCATTGAATACTGTAAAAACAATCAACCCATGCAGAATAGCTAGCTTTTTAGACCCCCATCTGTGCAAAAATATCTCATGAACATTCAGTGAGGCTATTCTGAAAAGCTAGACTTGGTTGCAGCTCTTGAAGCTTTGGGCTTTTCTAGTCAGGTCCTGTGCCTGTGCCTGGAATGCAGATGGCCCCATGCCAGTGTTCTTGTTTCTGCAAGACCAGATGGCAATTCCACTGCTTCAACAGCTGGCCCACTGCACTGCCCAACAGCTGGCACTGTGCTAACTGGGCTTTCTTCCTTCTAGAAGGGCAGATAGCAGAGTGGCGTGATCATGCATCAAATCCCCAGAGCAGCAGCACTGAAATGGCTAAGATTGGGAAATGGTAGCTTATTTATCTGCCAGCGCCTTACTGAGTAGCACTGGATAATGGAGAGAAGCAAAATGATTTTTGTGCATGACAGGTTTAGTAAGTAAATTACCATTTCTATTATGTTACAGAGTATAATTGCTGTGCTGTCAGATATCAGAAAGACCAACATTGTAGCCTTAATTGTTGGAGCGATATGTATCGTTTTACTGCTGTGCGCTAAGGAAATTAATGACCGCTTTAAAAAGAAACTGCCAGTTCCAATCCCTATGGAGATTATTGTGGTAAGTGTAGAGTCACATTTCACTTCATCCAGCGGCCGGCCGGCAGCCTAGTGCTTGACACTTTGCACTCACGGTTCCTAGATTGGATTATGACTGACATTACATTTCATGCGCTAGTCGCAGGTCCTGGCAGAGAAATGACTGGCCCAAGCACTGCATAGAACAATATACAGTATATAATGTCTCAAGCCTGAGCACTGTCCTGGAAATAGATCCAGAAGGGAATGTGATTTCTCTGTAACAGATCTTTGTAACATAGTAGATGACGGCAGATAAAGACCCAAATGGTCCATCCAGTCTGCCCAACCTGATTCAATTAAAATTTTTTTTTCTTCTTAGCTATTTCTGGGCAAGAATCCAAAGCTCTACCCGTTACTGTGCTTGGGTTCCAACTGCCGAAATCTCCATCAAAACCGACTCCAGCCCATCTACACCCTCCCAGCCATTGAAGCCCTCCCCATCCTCTCCCAAACGGCCATATACAGACAGACACAGACCGTGCAAGTCTGCCCAGAGAAGTGGAAAACAAATAAATCTTGTGCACAGTCTGTGGAGCTGAGTTTCTGAGGTTGAAATTTCAGTTTGCTGCGACTTTTTGTTCATTGTCTGATAACATGGAGAGAGGAAGCAGGGCTCAGTCTTCTAAATTTCTTCTCTCCTCTCCTAAGATCTGTCATATTTCATGTAACATGCGCTGAGAATCCATGTCAACATCTCTGGACAAAGCTATAGAAAGAAGAAAACATTTACTGGTTGATATTCAAAACAATTTAACTGTGCAGGAGTTGTTCTTGGCCAGTTAAATAGCATTTTAACACCTAACCATAGATATTCAGCGGGAGATAATCGGCTTATCTCCTGATGAATATTCATGGTTAGCAGCTAGCCGCTAACCATATGTCGCAGATATTGAGCACCAAACTGGCTATGCTTAAATGTTAAAATAGGTTACATAAATAGCAGACCTTCTTTTAACTGCTAACTGTCAGTGTTTGTTAGTGGCCCCCACAATGTATGGTTGGTGGGGTCACTTGAGAGGCGCCCTGACAAACGCCTGGTCCCAGGTTCAGTTCCCTCACTGAAGTTTCACCAAGAAGTAGAATCAAAGAGGCACAGCCAGAGGTGATTGCATAAGGAATATATTATAGAAATAGTCTTACAGAAAAGCAATATCCTGAAGCATTACAATGAAGCATTACAATTAAGTAGAGAGCAAAGCAGTTTCCCTGCCTTACAGAGTTCAGAGACAAAGAGACAGAGAGTCTGAAGTTCTAGGGAGAGCCAGAGAGAGAGAGAGAGAGAGCCAAGACCCCTCTCCTCCAGAGATAGATAGATAGATTGATAGATCCTTGTGTTTTGCAGAGAGGCTTTTATAGCTTGGAATCTTATTCTGAATATAGAAACTATTGTATGTCCCAGTATCTTTCTGTTTAGAATTTGTAAACTGTTTGAAACAATGGTTAATTTAATTGCTAAGGAGGGTGTGATATTTGCAGGCATGGTAGATGGGATTAGTCTCTGGCTTCTTTGTCCCATTCAAGCAGCCTATCTTCTTGATCTGTGCACCTGGACCCATTGTCCTAAGCACCTTCTTAATCAGACATTAACACCTTTTAGCTAATCATGATTCAATCAGGGTTACTTGAAACATATCAGGGATACTTAAAACAGTCTTCCTGCCCTCAGGGTCTATCTGCATTCCCATGCCAGAGTCAGATTGATATAATTTCCCATAGGCCTTCGCTGACATAAGTAATGCCAACTGAAAATGCTGAATGGTAGCGATAGCTAGGCTGACACTAACCAGTTAGCGCTGAATATCTGCATAACCTGTTAATTTGCTGCGGCTACCCATAATTGAATATCCAGGTTGAACACTGGTGATGGGCAGTCAAATCGCTGCCTGTCAGCGGCTGATTATCAGGCTCTTAGTTCTTTAACTACTTAATCATCATATATCATGTTAACCAAAAGTATAACTTTATTTTACTTATCCTTGAAAATTTGTGTAGATCAGTCCAGATTAGGGAGGGCTGCTGAATGAGGAGAAGTGACATTGGTATCCGGGGAAGAGCTAGACGGGAAGACATCAGGTGCTAGGAGTAGTGGGTGGGGGGGTCAACAGCGGTAGCTGGGCCTAGTGCAGCTGTGGGAGTGGTGTGTCTTCCTTTTGCAACTGCAGATGTATGGGTGCGTTTGATGGAGATACTGGGAGAGTGTGCCAAGCAGCAGGACAGTGGGAGCACAGAACATGTAAAACTTTTGGCAAGTTTATTATTATGATTAAGTTTCAAGTTTATTAAGGTTTTGATAAACTTCTTATCTAAGAAAATCTAGGCAGTTTGCAATAAAATATAAGGGGAAAAAATAAAGTAGTAATAAAACCCAAACATAATTACATAGGAAAATAGAACATTGCATGCGAGACGGAAGAGAAGAAGGGGAGGAAATACAATGTATGGGTAGAAAAGAGAAGGAGAGAGGAAAACACAAAAGGAGGTGAAAATATAATATGCCATATAAAGGTTTTAAGTTCGGATTTGAATTCGGATTTGAATTTAGATAAGGAGTCCTGCTGTCTGAGTTGAATAGGGAGGGCATGCCATAAGGACGGTGCAGGAACGTGGATCAACTCTGGAGAGGGGCTGGCGGGGCCAGACCTGAATGAAGCTGCTGTTGATCAACGTTAAGGCCCTGCTACATGCAGCCTGCCTTTTCTCTTTCTCCTACTGGACCCTCTATGCTGGCTCCATAGGCAGTGAGGGAGGGGACAGGGGGTGTACCACAGCAAGTGCCAAGAGGGACAAGTTTTCAGATGGGCTGGAGTGAGCTTTGACAGAGATAGTACCGGGTAGAGCTTTGGATTCTTGCCCAGAAATTGAATTGAATCAGGTTGGGCAGACTGGATGGACCATTCGGGTCTTTATCTGCCGTCATCTACTATGAGTTAGAAGACAACTTTCTCTCCAGCAAAAGGCTCATCAGGCTTCTCTGTTGCGCCTGTCACTCTTCCCTGCACACTTCAGGGAGACTCGCTCTGTGCAGTGGCCAAGGGATGGGACACATTTTCCTAATGTTTTACTAACAAAATCCATTCAATGCCAAAGGCACCAATACTGTCTCCCCTTCCCCCCATTTTTTTTTTCAATTATTTACTATATAGTGGAGAAAAAGGACTTTGATGTATAAACATGGTCATTGCAAAACAGACCAGAAGGATATCATTGGTGCTAAAAGAACCTCCACTAAAACCTCCCTGCTCTTTACTATAAGTAATCTTCCAATGTCATAAGATACTCAAAGTGTCAAAAATAACTTCAAATACCACAAAAAAGTTGTACAAAAAATTTTACTTATCTTCAGAAATAGGGGAGGATATTCCAGATCAAAGTTCTTTGCTTCCATCATTATAGTACATTTAAAATGGCTTAAAGCAGGTACTTAGTCTTCAGTTTTCACCCAAACGAGGTCTACCACCTCACTTCAAAGTTCATCACCAAGTACATGTCCCAGAATACATATACTAGTCGTAAAAAAAAATATATATCAAACATAGTGCCCACAATAAAAAGATCCTTGGTCTATCCTGGCATTTGCTTCATGGAGAATTTTTTTTTCTGTGTGTAGGTAATAATTGGAACTGGAGTTTCATCTGGAATGAATCTTTCGGGCTCATATGGGGTGGATGTTGTTGGAAGTATCCCCACAGGGTGAGAGATGTGAGGAAGCGTCCACCATGCTGTTCTTCTGATGCAAAGTTTACTCTTACACAACCGTTTTGTAATGCATATTTCTAAAATACCTGCAAGTGTGAGATTCTGGTGCCTTTCTAAGTACCTTGTTTCCCCGAAATAAGACATTGTCTTATATTAATTTTGGGTCCAAAAAACGCACTAGGGCTTACTTTTGGGGATGCCTTATTTTTTTCATATACAACAATCATCTCTCCCTTCCTCTCCTCCACCCCAATTCTTCCTCTTTCCTTTCTCCCTTCCCCCATGTGCAGCATCTTTCCTCCCCTCTCACCTATCCCCTTGTACAGCAGAACTCTACCGACCCTCCCACCATGAGACTGACATACCTCCATTCTGAGGCATCCTAAAGCAGCAGGGGTGGGGGGTTGCTGAATCGATGAATCTGATTTTTTTCAGCAAATCAGGCAGCACTAATGTCAAAGATGGAGTCAGGGAGTGACGGGGACATTCGGGGTGGGGGGTGGGGGCTTCAGAGCTCAATCTTAACTATTTTTGGGGCACGGCTTATATTAGGAGCTTCTTTAAAAATCATGCTAGGGCTTATTTTCGGGATAAGTCTTATTTTGGGGGAAACAGGGTATATAGCTAGCAAGTAAACATTGCTAGCATCAGGTTTTACCATTGACTTTATGTTCTCTGTTTAATGGTTCTGCACATTTGAAATATATTCCTTCAGTTAGCTGAACGAGCTGATTCTCCTGCTCTCCCCATTCCCCCCCCCCCCCCATCATTTGTTTTTATAATTGAGGGAAGATGTTTGTGACTTGTTTTCTGGTTGAGGTGAAACTGATTTGGTACTCAGTGTGTTAATTTACATCTCATTATTATGAAGTTCCAGCTGCAAGGTTTATCTCTAATGCTGAAAGCTGCTCAGGAAAACATGTCTAAAATGCAGCAAATGATGTCCTCCTTATAGCAAAGTATTAGAAAGTCTTAATTCCCTTTAGCTGTGGAAAGAAGTTTCAGCCATCTGCATAACCTATCTGGCTTTCATTGGCTATTCAAAGGTTCAATATTTTAACAGTTGATGAGACATAAAGTAAGAGTGTGAATCTGTCTTTCCCAGTCTGAGCTGTACAGATCATGGTACTCCAAACTAAAGGCTCATATATTCCGTTTTTTTTTTGTTTTTTTTTAGCTTTCGTCCTCCAGCTGTCCCTGATCTCAGTTTCCTTCCAGCAGTGTTCATGGATGCAGTGGCAATTGCAATTGTTGGCTTTTCCATGACGATATCAATGGCTAAAATCTTTGCACTTAAGCATGGTTACACTGTTAACGGCAGTCAGGTGAATAAGCTTCAGTTTGTATTTGATGGGTTAAAGGGTGGGCACTTCTATTCAAGCTTTCTTTCTCTGTGTCTTCTGTCGCCTTCCGTTTCCTGCAACACAATGACTCCTGAATGGCTTCTGCAGGTCAGCAGAACTTTGCCACAACTTTCTTGATAACCTTATTTACCCAAATATAACCGGGGTCTTTATATTTTGACATTTTCCATATCCAAAGATCCTCCTTGCCCTAAACCAGTGGCCTTAAGCACCTTCCATTCCACATTTATTTCTGTGGAGATGATGCTTCAAAGAATTGCTCAAAGGCCAGCTCCTCTCAAAGTCACTCAAGTGTACTGACTATTTCCCATGCCAACTTCCTGACAGGCAAAGTGGAGGTAAAGGCATTACATCCTGGCTCTTCTGGTCTAGAGCTAGCAATTCGGGTCTAGTGGAGGGTGTAATCAGCAGCTTCCCGCTTGGCTTGGCACAGAAAGTATGGAGGCATCATGTAAGACCATGCATGACTGGAGACAATGGTATTTGTCCCAGGTCGGGGATGGAGCAGTGGAGTCAGACTGTTGACTGTTGGGAAATGCAGAGACGGAGACTACATTTAGTGTAGGGATGAGAATGGGGGACCACATTGGCCAGGACTCTGGAGGCACTACTAGTGTTCTGTCTGGCATTAACAAAGACTAAAAGCGGAGGGAGTTGGATATTGTTATAAGGTGAGAAGGGAAGAGGTAGAGAAGATTGGGGTAGAATTGGAAAAAGAGAACAAGAAGATGAGTTAAGCCTAGTGGTTCAGCCTCAGCATCCTGAGGTTGTGGGTTCAAATCCTGCACTGCTCCTTGTGACCCTGGGCAAGTCACTCAATCCTCCATTGCCGAAGGTACGTCAGATAGATTGTGAGCCCACCAGGACAGATAGAGAAAATGCTTGAGTACCTGATTGTAAACCGCTTAGATAACCTTGATTGGAAGTAGATAAACACCTAAATAAATAATAAATATATGTGTATTCTAATTAGTTTTTCTGGTGCCTAATTAGAGTTTCATTTTATATTTGGGCTAGTATGGTACTGAGAATAGCTAAGTAGTCGAAACCCTTAACATACTATTATCTCCTTATAACTAAGAAGATGGTGCGGTATACAAACCTAAGGTTTAGTTTAGTTTAGAAAGAAAATTAAATGCGGATCTTACTGTTTCAGTTTTATTTTGACTAAGAACTATTTTATCTTTGGAAAAAAAAAAAAAAAAGATACAAACTAACAGGTGGGAGCAATTTGGCAGGTTCAAATAGACCCCAGGTCCCTTCTTTTTTGATGTCATTTACTTTCACTGGCATTCTCTTTCTAGAAGTTCTAAACAGCAGTTTCTTGATCATGTCTCTTTAGCTATAAATGACAATATTATAATTAAGACTTGGAAAGATTTATAAACTATAAAGAGTTTTACCTCATACAAAATTGTCATTTCTTTAATAAGACATTAACTATTTTTTGCTGAGGCCCTCCAAGTACCTAGAAATCCAAAATGTGGCCCTGCAAAGGGTTTGAGTTTGAGAGACCGCTGATCTAGGTGGAATGGAGCAGACTTCAAGAGCAACTCCAGTAGTTGAAAATTAAGCCAGTGCCAGGTAGATTTTTATGGTCTGAGCTCTGAAAATGGCAAGGACAACTCAAGATCAAGCATGCATATGTTGTTCTATCATATGCTAGGAGTTACAGTATCTTGTTGGGCAGACTGGATGAACCAAGAAGGTCTTTATCTTCTATCATGTACTATGTGACCTTTTTTGGGGGGAAAAGATAAGTTCTCAGTCTAAATAAAACTTATCTAGTGATAGATTGTACAGTGTTTTCTGAATATCATTCTATCCCCCTCTTATCTATGCTATGCACCCAATGTTTGTGAATTGGTGGTTGTATTGCCACATTATAAGTTTAAAAAAAAAATTCTCTCATGAAAGGAAAGTTCTACCTGTGTGTGATTTTCTGTGTATATTTAGATTTTTCCAATATTTGAATCCTCAGTTTCTAGATATCTTAATGGGCAGACAGGAAATGACATCAGAGCAAGGGGATCAAAAATCATTTGAACCTGACAGGCTAAATTGCCTATTTTTGTAAGAAAAGGGCAAATAGCGTTACTAGAACCAAAGCACAGCAAATAAATTACAGGGATGAAAAGCCTTTTTTGTATTAATAGGAACTTATTGCTCTCGGGATATGCAACTCTGCTGGCTCCTTCTTCCAGACATTTGTGATCACGTGTTCAATGTCACGCAGTCTTGTTCAGGAAAGCACTGGAGGAAAAACGCAGGTGAGTCCATCCTTGAATGGGTGTATAGAAAGAGATCTCAGGTAGAAGTGTGTTGGAGAGGAGAGTAGGTATAAAGGGAGCCCTCTGGTCAGGGCACACCAGAGGAGTATTGGGTATGGAAGTGGCCCTCTGGTTGGGGCATGCCAGAGGGATGATGAGTATGGAGGGGGTTATCGGTCGGGCAGTGGCGTAGCAAGGGTGAGAGGCACCCAGGGTGGGGGTGCCCTTCCCCGGCCCTCTTTGCCCCCCACCCCTACGTGCTCCTTCCCTGCCCCCTCCCACTGCCATGTGTGCGTGTGCCACTTCCCCCATCCTTCTGTAACGTTCGTGGTGTGAGCAGAAACCCCCAGCCTGCGTGGGCTCTCCATCTGATGTCACTTCTAGGCACAAATCCAGGAATTTGCATTGTAACTACTTCGCTGTTTGTCCAGCACCTCCTGTTGTAAACCGCCTCGAGCTATGGCGGTATAGAGTCAAATGTATTTTATTGAGCAAACAAAAAGCACCAACAGGAGAACAATCATAGTGCAGACAAGCTCAACATTTTCAAATTACAAAACCCAACCCCCCACAGATCTGCCCCCCCAAGCAATCCCCCCCACCCCCAAACCAACCCCCCCAAAAGTCCCATCCCCAAACCAACCCCCCCAAAAGTCCCCATCCCCCCGGGTCCTCCTTCCAGGTATAAGATTACCAATGAAAACACAAAAATAGACAGGCATGCCAAGTGCAACCAAATGGAATAGAGACAAAGATTCAACAGTTAAGCAAACGGCTGCGAGCCAGTGGAGTCATGGTTGTCCAAAATGGTTCCCAAGTGTGCTGAAAGATGCGGCCTGTGAGAGGAGAAAGGTCCGTCACATCCCTCCTTTCCCACATCAGGAGAGTAATCATCCTACAGCGCCAAAGGGAATAGTCCGGAGCATCGGCTTCAAGCCATTGCAACAAAATGCATTTCAGGGCAACGAGGACAGTCCACTTGAGGAAAGCTGCAACTCCCCTCGTACGAGGAAAATAGTGGGGAATAACTCCAAATAAGAGCAAAGGGGAGCGACGAATGGTCATTTTCCAAATGCTCTCCACAAAAACAAAAAGTTTGACCATTAGGCCAAGTCCAAAACATATGTGCTATGGCGGTATATAAAAAATAAAATTATTATTATCAGAAGAAGAGCCAAAGTAGGTGCAATGTTAGGTATGGGGTTGTTACTCGTACCACAAACGTCACAGAGGTACGGGGAAAGGGAAGCGGCGTGTGCGGCAGTTAGGGGGGGGAGGTCAGGTGCCCATGGCAGACCGCCCCCCTCCCCCTTCTACGTCACTGCACAGGGGCGATGAGTATGGAGGGAGAAATGATTTTATGTAGAACTAGAAAGATTTTCCAGGGAGGGGAGAGGAGAAATTGTTCTATATTTTTAACTTTATGAGGAATTCTAGTGTGCTTTTTATATGCGCATTTGCAATTAGGATTACAGAGTCCTGATTTGCACCTGTAGATAGTTAATTTCACACTTAATCATACCTGTGTTGACCAAAGGAATTGGAGGAAAATGATTTTGATCAGTAGGAAATGAATCTGCCTGCTTGGAAATGTAATGTTTCTTTGAAATGTTTTCTTTACAGATTGCAGGATTACTGTCATCATTTATGGTGCTGCTGGTTATTTTGGTCATTGGCTATCTTTTTGAGCCGTTACCACAGGTAGGTTTAGAGGTGCCCTGAGGTGAGGCTATTTTAAAGGAGATCAATCTGCTGCTTATGTTCTGTAGTTAAGGAAACCTAGGTTCCAGATGTCCTGGGCACAGGGGCTACAGGACGTATGACCAATGTGATGTACTCGGGTTCTAGGTCAGTGTTCTTCAACCACCGGTCCATGGACCAGTGCCGGTCCACAGAAATTTCCTGCCGGTCCACAGGGCCAGCACGTGCATCAGGCCCAAAACTGTGTTCTTCAACTGCCGGTCCACAGTGCGATCGATGCAGTGTTATCTTCAAGCCAGCTCCCTCTTCCTGATTCAGTGCACAAAGCCACGGGCAGTGGCTCCTATGGGCATCCTGCGCCTGAACCGGAAGCCTTCTCTCTGACATTGCAATGTCAGAGGGAAGGCTTCCAGATGAGGCACGGGACGTGCAAGGTGCAATTAGTACTATTATGGGGGCGAGGTCTGGGGTGGAGATTGGGTAGAGATGGGTGGGGTCTGGCCCATGACTTAGCCCAGAGTTCTTCAACCACAAGTCCACGGACTAATGCCGGGCCACAGAATAATTCTTTTATTTCTGCCGGTCCATAGGTGTAAAAAGGTTGAAAAACACTGGTCTAGGTAATAGGGAGTTCAAGTGAGATTTATGGAAACCCCCTAATTTCCCCCACCAAGCAGATTTTGTGATAAAAGTGTAGGGCCAAATATTCAGAAAATGCTGAGCCCCTAAGAGCTCCTTTTACAATGCTGCGGTAGCGTTTTCCCTCAGACAAATGCGCCAAAGCCCATTCAATTCCTGTGGGCTTCATTGCATTTGTCGGGGAGAATCGCTATCGCAGCTTTGTAAAAGAGGCCCAAAGTTAGGCTTATGCCCTATTTTCAACCTCATTTAGGCCCCTTTTTACAAATGCTTCAATGCCCGTTTAAATCCTGTTGGCATCGGAGCATTTACCGCAACAGCCCGTGCTACCAGCTTTTGTAAATAGGGGGTCAGAAGCATAAGTTTTCAGCTGAAAATTCATTTTTAATTTAGGGGCTTAAAAATGATAGGCTCCAACATTTCTTCCCTGCCCTAAACCTTCCCCTGTTACCACCCACTTTTTATACTCCTAAATTTAAGTGTTGAATGCAGTTTGAATAATAATGTATGGGGGGCGTGGCTTGGACACGCATGAGGAAGGTCGGGTAATAGGAGAGCTCCGTACAAAAAGACCTTGAAAGAGTTAATAAGTCGTAAGAAATTGAAGAATTTACAAAAATTAAACTTGTCTCATGATAAATAAAGAAGAAAAAAGGATGGCGTCAGGAAAGCAAAACAAAAATGACTTTGCGGTATCGGGAAGTAGCAAGAGAGCAAAACCTGAACAGGAGAGCGGGTCAAAGATGGCAGATGTAGAAGTAATGAAAGAACTGAAAGAAATTAAAGAAATGCTCTCAATTATTACTAAAAAAGTTACTGATTTAACGGAGGAAGTTTCAACTTTAAATAAGAAGATGGATTTGTTGGAAATAAAATCAAACAATTTAGAAGAAAGAATGTTGGTAGTAGAGGAAGAAGTATGCTATAGCCAAACGGATAGGAAAAAAATTGAAATACTCACTAAAGAATTGGAAGATTATTCGAATCGAGAAAGAAGAAGTAATGTCCGTCTGATTGGCTTGCCGGAAGGAGCAGAAAAAGGAAATCCGGTTGCCTTTATTGAAAATTTACTACCCAAGCTGCTTCCGTTACAAACAAAGTTTCCCATAGAGGTAGAAAGGGCACATAGAGTGCCGTTAAAAAGAGCAGTAAATCAACACGGACCAAGACCATTTATTTTTAAGTTATTGCGGCACCAGCAGGTCATGGAAGTATTGCAACTGGCAAAGAAAAACAAAGGATTGAAATATCAAGATGCTTATATTCATCTTGTACTGGATTTCGCAAAAAACACAGCTATAAAAAGGAAGAAGCTGCTGGATTTAAGACCAAAGTTAAGAGAGTTGGGAGCGAAGTTTGGATTAGTGTACCCTGCTAACATGAAAGTGACTATTGGAAATAAAACTTTAACTTTCGATGATGCAGAGAAACTGGAAAAATTTATTCAAAATCAAGATATGCCAATGGCTACTTAATTTTGCTTGATACATCTTTCGTTTCTATATTTAGATATGTTGAAATATGATTTTATTAGAAAAGGATAATTTGGTTTATAAAGGGAAGATAATTTGATTTCAAAAATAATGATATAGAATGTTTTTCATTCAGCTCAAATATTCTAATTTAACGATATTCTTGATTGGAATTTGAATGGAGTCGATGTTCTATGATGAAAGAATTAAGTTTATTAAGTGGATTTATACAGTATACTGAGTCAAGTGGTATAATAAAAGATGGATTATTCTATATAAATAGGGAAAAGATAGAAAGATCTTAATTATCTAGGGGAACGATTTTATGGAAATATCACTAAATTTCTGTAACCTTTAAATGAAATGGCGTTAGCTTTTAGAATGGCTATAATGGGAATGTGATGATTATGTGTTTAATAATTAAATACGGTGTTTTGTCGGGTGAAGGTTTTCTCCTGTGGGAAGTTTGCTATGGAGCTACATACTGATCATACTGATAGGATTGGTAATTTAAAAAAAAAAAAAAAAAAAAAAAAGAATTCCAGAAGGGAGGACGGAAAAAAGATCAAAACTCCTATTGAGTTCAAGAAACTCACATTCCCGAAAGCCAGTGCGAGAGGAAATACGTACAGTGGATATATCATAGTAACCGGAAATGCCAGTACTATTATAAAACTAATGGATGCATAACCAAATGACGTTGATACATCATATAATTCAAATATGAAGAAGACTTTTTATATTTACTATCCAAAAGAACAATGGATTATATCGGGAAAAGAAGAAAGAAGAGGAAACGGAAGATCAGAACAGAACACTACTTATAAGAACAAAGATTGATTGAAACATAATTGATGGTCCCTTTTTGTAAAGGGAATGTTCTCTCTTCTAGATATAAATAATATAAACGTAAAAGGATAGAGACATGTGTGGTTGGTGTGTGCTTCTGTGGTGGCTTCTTCCGTAGGGGAGGGCTCTTTACTCGTGAATTCATCGTACACATATCATTAAATTCCCATGTTACTTATAGTAATGTAATGTAATGTAATGTAATTTATTTCTTATATACCGCTACATCCGTTAGGTTCTAAGTATGATGATACTATATAAAATGAACAATAGGTTTTATTGGTTTAGCTGTTATTACAGGTAACAATATTTTATTGACAAGATAGTTAATATGAAATACAACAGAAAAGAAAAGTAATGTCTTCTCTTCTAAATTTATTCTATGCTTACAAAGACATAATTACAGAATAGGAATCTAATAATAACTTGAAAATATTAGAAGTAGGATTAATTGAGAATCCTAAGATTTCTTTTATAATTGCAAATAATTTGAGTTGTTGTATCATTATTATAATATAATATTACTTCTATCTGAATTTCATTTTAAATATTTAATGACTTAACTTATAGCTTATAATAGGAAAAGGTCTTCATGGAGTGTTTTATTATCGATCTAAGATGCGTGATACCAAGTATACACAATTTTTAATTAAAAGGGTGGGTGGGGAGGGGGGAGAGAGAAGGGAGGTGGGGAAAGGTAATATAAATTTTAGTGGTAAAGGATTAATAGTAAGAAAGGGAATTTATGTTAAAAATGTGCAGATGTCTGATCATAATTTTATTATAGAGATTCAAATCAAATTTTACTTAATATATTAGATGGCGATTAAAATTTTTTCTCTTAATGTCAATGGTCTAAATCACCCAGTTAAAAGGAAAAAAATGTTAGGTTTTCTTCATAAACAGAACGCGGATATTTACTTCATGCAAGAGACACATCTTACAGGGATTGAATCTAATAAACTAATTGGGGGATGGGTATCCAAATGTTTTTTTGCTCCTGCTTTAGGGAAAAAAGCGGGAGTAGCTATACTTATAAATAAGAAATGTATTGCTGATTTTAAGTTGATAAAATTTGATCCTTTAGGAAGATGGGTGCATATTAAAATGGTTCTGGGAAATACAACCCTGGATTTATTTAATTTATATGCTCCTAATTCGAATCAAATGGAGTTTTTCAAACAAATCCAACAGATATTACTACCACTGGCTGCTTCTAATTTAGTAGTAGCTGGAGATTTCAATGCTGTTATGGATCCTATTTTGGATAAGAAACCAAGTAAAATTATGAAGTCGTTAGGTTTAGATAATTTGATACAGTCTTGTGATTTAGTTGATATATGGCGTATTCTTCATTTTAATGATCAAGAATATTCTTTTTGTTCTCAGGTCCATAAATCCTTTTCAAGAATTGACTATATATTTGTTTCTAATAATATAGCACAAAGAGTGTTGAAAGCAATTATTGATCCTATTATTATTTCAGATCATGCTGGTGTGTGGATTGACCTACAGAATGATATACCAATATGCTCTAAACCAATTTGGAGATTTGATAATACTTTGCTTGCAGATATGAACTTTATAGAAGATTTTAAAGTAAAAATGAATGAATTTTTTCAAATTAATAATACAGATAATATAAATATTGAAATTTTATGGGATGCTTATAAAGCAACAATGAGAGGAAATATTATATCATACTCTGCATATATGAAAAAACAACTTAAAAAACAATATATAGAATTGGAACAAGAAATTAAACTATTAGAACAAAAATTAATTGTTAAATGGGAACATGATACATTGCAGAAATTATTAAAAACAAAAGTTAAATATAATGAGATTTCTTCTCAATTTGTAAGGAAAGATATGTTCTGTCGGCAGGTGCAGTATTATGGAAATTCAAATAAGGCTGGAAGATTATTAGCAAATTTTCTTAAAGCAAAAAAAAGAAAATCCAAGATTATTGCAATTAAAGATAAACGGGGCAATACACACACTAACATTAAGGATATTATAAAACAATTTCTTGATTTTTATAAGGATTTATATTCTTCTGATACTTATGAAAATAAAGAACAGGATGGATTAGAGTTTTTAAAATCATTTGTTGGACCAAATATACCGGATCATATAAAAAGAAGTTTAGAAGAACATATATCTTTAAAAGAAGTAGAATCAGCATTGAAAGCTCTTAGAGTTGGATCCGCTCCAGGTGGAGATGGCTATACTGTTGAATTCTATAAAACATTTCAAAATATTATATTACCATATTTATTAAATTTATATCAGTATCAGATAAATAATGGAAATATATCAGGTACTATGGCTGATTCTGTAATTATTGTCTTACCAAAACCAAACAGGGATCCGACATTGGTTTCAAATTACAGGCCCATCTCTTTGTTGAATGTAGATGGTAAATTGCTTGCTAAAGTATTAGCATTAAGATTGGCAAAAGCTCTTCCTTTTATTATTGATGTACACCAAACAGGATTTGTTGCTAAAAGACACTCTTCACATAACACCAGATTGGCATTTCATTCTTTAAATTTAGCAAAAAATATGAATGACCCAGCTTTTCTAATATCGTTAGATGCAGAGAAAGCATTTGATAGAGTGGAATGGAATTTTATGTATCAAGCTTTAGAGTGGTTTGGTATAGGACCCGGTTTTATTAAAATGATTCAAACACTGTATAGCTCTCCTGGAGCAAGATTAAATATAAATAATAACTTATCAGATAGATTTAACTTGCTAAGGGGGGTTAGACAAGGATGTCCTTTATCTCCCTTACTTTTCGACATTGTTCTTGAACCCTTATTAATTGCAATCAATCAGACTAAGGGAATAAAAGGAATCACATTTTCTAATTGGGAATGTAAACTATCTGCATATGCAGATGATACTCTATTGTATTTAAGAGAACCGGGGGATACCATTCCATGTTTACTTAATTTACTAGAGAAGTTTGGAAAATTTTCTGGGTATAAAATCAATTGGGGAAAATCTGAAGTTCTTCCAATTAATGTCCATTGTACCAAAGGATTATTTGACTCATATTCATTTAAATGGAAAGAGGAAGGTTTAAAATACTTAGGTATTCTTATAAAAAATACAATTGATGACACAGTAAAAGAGAATGAAAAACTTTTATTGAAAAAAATAACAGAAATGTGCGAGCAATGGAATCCTTTACATCTTTCTGGGGGGGGAAGAGTCCAAACAATTAAAATGATGATATTGCCTGTGGTTTGTTATCAAATGAGTATGATTCCAATATTTTTTCAGGGGTCATCTTATAAAAAATTGAATAGTATTCTTACAAAATTTGTTTGGTTTGGGAAAAGACCCAGAATTGCTTTAACATCATTACAAAAAACAATTAAGGAGGGAGGGGTAAATTTTCCAAATTTTTATAGGTATCATCAAGCCTATATTTTAAGACAGGGTATGTATTGGATCCTCCCAGATCTCATGGAGAATGTACCTGACTGGTTATACTTAGAATGGCGGCTCCTGTTCCCATTACATCTAGAACATCTAATTAGTATAACAATGCCTAGGAGATATAAGAACATAAGCAGTGCCTCCGCCGGGTCAGACCATAGGTCCATCCTGCCCGGCAGTCCGCTCCCGCGGCGGCCCAAACAGGTCACGACCTGTCTGAATCACCAGAAGGGGCTCCCCTGCCTCCTTGGCTTCCCATTGAAGTCCCATCTTCCCATCGAAGTCCTAACCCTCCGGTCTTGCGCATGCACGACCTGGTTGGGTTTCTATACTTATTAGCTTTCTATACTTGTGTTACATCCCAGCTCCTCCCTCAGTATCCCACGATCCCTTTATCCCTCAGGAATTCATCCAATCCCTGTTTGAATCCCTGTACCGTACTCTGCCTGATCACTTCCTCCGGTAGCACATTCCAAGTGTCCACGACCCTTTGCGTGAAAAAAAACTTCCTTGCATTTGTTTTGAACCTATCTCCCTTCAGTTTCTCCGAATGCCCCCTTGTACCTGTTGTCCCCTTCAGCCTGAAGAATCTGTCCCTATCCACCCTCTCTATGCCCCTCATGATCTTGAAGGTCTCTATCATATCTCCCCTGAGCCTCCTTTTTTCCAGAGAGAAGAGTCCCAGCCTATCCAACCTCTCAGCGTATGGGCAGTGTTCCAGCCCTCTTACCAGTTTCGTTGCTCTCCTTTGGACTCTCTCAAGTACCGCCATGTCCTTCTTGAGGTACGGCGACCAATATTGAACGCAGTATTCCAGATGCGGACGCACCATCGCTCGATACAATGGCATGATGACTTCCCGCGTCCTGGTTGTTATGCCCTTCTTTATGATGCCCAGCATCCTGTTGGCTTTTTTCGAGGCTGCTGCGCACTGTGCAGATGGCTTCAGTGATTCATCCACCATCACACCCAAGTCTCTCTCAAGACTGCTGTCTCCCAACAATGCCCCCCCCAATTTGTAGTTGAACAATGGGTTCTTTTTCCCTATATGCATGACCTTGCATTTTTCCACGTTAAAGCACATTTGCCATTTGTTTGCCCAGTCTTCCAGTTTGTCCAGGTCCCTTTGTAGGTCCTCACACTCCTCCCTGGACCTAACTCTGCCGCACAGTTTAGTATCGTCTGCAAATTTTATAACCTCGCACTTTGCATCCTTTTCCAGGTCATTGATAAATATGTTGAAGAGTAACGGCCCCAGCACCGATCCCTGTGGCACACCGCTTGTAACTCCCCGCCAGTCAGAATATTGTCCCTTTACTCCGACCCTCTGCAGTCTACCCGACAACCAGTGCTCGATCCATCTGTGCACATCCCCTCCCACCCCGTGATTCCACAGCTTCCTAAGCAGCCTTTCATGTGGCACCTTGTCGAAAGCCTTTTGAAAATCGAGGTAAATGATGTCTATAGGTTCCCCATTGTCCACCCGACTGCTTATTCCCTCAAAGAAGTACAGAAGGTTCGTTAAGCATGACCTTCCCTTACAGAATCCATGCTGGCTTGTTCTCAGTAGGCCATTTCCCTCGATGTGCTCGCAAATACTGTCCTTGATCATAGCTTCCACCATCTTCCCTATAATTGAAGTCAGGCTCACCGGCCTGTAGTTCCCGGGGTCACCCCTCGATCCCTTCTTGAAGATAGGTGTGACATTCGCCAATTTCCAGTCCTCTGGTACCTCTCCAGTTTTCAAGGATAGGTTGAAAACATGCTGGATTGTGCCCGCTATTTCTTGTCTTAGTTCCTTTAGAACCCTTGGGTGGATCCCGTCTGGGCCCGGCGATTTGCCGCACTTTAACCTGTCTATCTGTTTGAGGACATCCTCCTTACTTACCTCTATGTGTTCCAATTTTTCAGCCTGTTCTCCACTCATGAGCTCCTCTGAGTCCGGTATATTAGATGTGTCTTCTCTCGTGAAAACCGACGAGAAGAACGTGTTCAACCTCTCAGCTACTTCTTTATCCTCCTTAATCACTCCCTTCCTATCCCCATCGTCCAACGGCCCCACCTCTTCTCTCGCTGGTCGCTTCCCCTTTACGTAACTGAAGAATGCCTTGAAGTTTTTCGTCTCCCTGGCCAGCCCCTCTTCGTATTTCCCTTTTGCTTTTCTAACCTCTCGGTGGCATTCCTTTTGGCATTTCTTGTGCGCCTGGAGATTTTCCTCCGTTGGGTCCTTTTTCCATCTCCGGAAGGATACTTTTTTGTCATTTATTGCCCTCTTTACTTCTGTTGAGATCCAAACCGGGTCCTTTGACCGATAGTTCTTGCCGCCTTTCCTGAAACTGGGGACGTACATTCTTTGTGCTTCCTGCAGGGTGTCCCTGAATAGGGTCCAGGCGCTTCCTACAGTCTCCATCCTAAGGATGTTTCTGAGCTTCCTCCCCACCATTTCCCTCATAGCAACATAGTTCCCTTTCCTGAAGTTGAGCGCGGTTGTTGCGGTCCTCCTTACTGTGGGTGTCCCCCTTTCTAATGTGAATCTGATCGCGTTGTGGTCACTGTTGCCTAGTGGTTCTCCCACTTCTACCGCTCTTGCAGGCCCCCCTAATCCGTTTAGGATGAGGTCAAGAGTAGCACTCCCTCGTGTTGGTTCTCTGACTAGTTGCTCCATGAAGCAGTCCCTCACAGCTTCTACAAATCCTGATTCCCTAGTGCAGTTGGAGTGACCCATACTCCAGTCAATCCCCGGGTAGTTGAAGTCCCCCATCACTGTTACACTTCCAGTCCTGCATTCTTGTCTCAGTTCAGCTTCCAAGTCGTGTCCGACTCCTTCCGGCGTACCAGGTGGGCGATAGTACAGCCCCAGTTTTATGCCTGCACCCTTGTTTCCCAGCAATTTGACCCATAGCGATTCCAGCCCCTCTGCCTTCTTTGCCATATCCATCCCGACCGAGTAGATAGAGTCCTTTATATATAGTGCTATGCCTCCCCCCTTCTTGTGGGTCCTGTCCCTCCTGTAGAGCTTGTACCCCGGCAGCGCCACCTCCCATTGATTCTCCTCTGTCCACCATGTTTCTGTAATTCCAATTATATCCAGGTCTTCCCCCTTGGCCACGACCTCTAGTTCACCCATCTTGGCCATGAGGCTTCTTGCATTTGCGTACAAGCACCGCAGGTCCCGTCGTTTTTCTTCCACCTCTGTATTTACCTGGGCCGCCTCCCCTTGAACTTCGGGCAGTTTTCCTGTTCCCTGTGCTTCTGCTTTGCCCTTAGCCCTTACCCTCGTAGCTTTCGGTTTCCCCACATTCCCGCCACCCCACTTCCCCGCTTTTCCTCTGGGTTTTCTAGCCCTACCGGCCCCCTCCTGGGCTATCATCCCTTGAGCCTCCGTTTGATCCACCTCGCCTTGTGGCACCCCTATATTGCCCTCAGCTTTCGCTCTCGTGCCACCCAGTCCCCTTGTGTCTCCATGCCCCTTAGTCTCCTCCCAGCAAGCTCCCTTTACCTGATGTTTCCCTCGCTGTCTGATCATAAGATCCATCGGTCTCTCTATTTCCTCCTTGCAGTCAGCCCGTTCAGCATCTGTTCTGGATACTGTTGTCCGAAGCGTCAACATCAGATCAGCTGTCGGCTTTCCCCCTCTCCTCAGTTTAAAGCCCTCTCGATCTCCTTCCTCACATTGGCTGCCAGTAGTCTAGTTCCCGCTGTGCTCAGGTGCAGACCGTCCCGCCGGTAGAGCTTACTCTTTCCCCAGAAGGACGTCCAGTTCCTCACAAAGTGGAAGCCCTCCTCCTGGCACCATCTCCTCAACCATGCATTCACAGCCTGGAGGTCTGCCTGTCTCTTTGCATCTGCTCTCGGTACAGGCAGGATCTCTGAGAATGCTATCCTCCGGGTACTCCTCTTCAGCTTTCGTCCCAGGACCCTGAACTGGTCAGTCAGTGTGGCCATGCTGAAGTTCCTCCGGCTCACATCGTTCGTTCCGACGTGGATTATCACCGCAGTCTCCTCTGTCTCTGCTCCGTCCAGGATCCTCTCGATCCTATCAGTGACGTCTCGTGTCTTGGCCCCTGGGAGACAAGTCACCAGCCGGTCCTCCCTTCCTCCAGCTACGTGACTGTCAACCTCTCTCAAGATCGAGTCTCCCACCACAATAGCAGACTTCCCTTTCCTCAGCAACCTCCTCTGTCTCAGGTCCGTGTCCTCGGTGTAGATACATGGAAAACACTAAGATTTATTAGTAATATATCACCAGATCCATTGGCTAAGTCATTAAATCAATCCATTTGGGTAAATTCCAGGATCAAAATTGGTGGATTCAAAATAGTATGGAAGCAATGGATAATTGCAGGTATACGGTCTTTGAATGATGTTATAGTAAATGGATCAATGCTTAGTTTTTCACAATTGCAACAGAAATTTGGATTGAACAAGACACAATATTTTAAATGGATGCAATTGAAGCAGGCTATTCAGGAAGGGTTCCCTGAATGGAAAAATCTTAACACTCAGTATAGTTTGCAGATCCTTTGCTTTCAGGCAGATTTTTTAGGACACCAAGCCGCAAAATGGTATAAGTTTGTTATATGGATTTTTAAACAAAAAAAAGAGGACAGGACTTAGGGACATTTGGAGTATTGAGATAGGACAGACAATTTCTGCATCTCAATGGCAAAAATTTTGGTCCTGGAGGATACATACTACAAGGTCAGCATCTATGAGTTAAACATGGATGTTTTTGTTACACAGAGTTTTATGGACCCCTACACGGTTACAAAAAGTAGATAGTACTAGATCTAATAGATGCTGGCATTGTAAGATAGAAGTGGGGACATTAGATCATTTAATATTCTTTTGTCCCTGTATAAATGCTTTCTGGAAAATAATTTGGCCCCAAATTAATAATTTGTTAGAGAATCATGTTGGACTCTCATACGATACAATATTATTTGGAACAGCAATGAGAACTCAAAGTCCAATTTCTGCAAACAATAATAAACTTTTATTAATATTGACAGGGGTCGCCATACAGCAAATTACTCAAAACTGGAAAGATCACACTAAGTTAAATTTCACTTTTTGGTGGAATTCAATTTGTCATATACCGTATTTTCGCGGATATAACGCGCACCCGTGTAAAACGCGCACACGGGTATAGCGCGCAGAAATCACGATGATATGCACAAAAACTTTTGTATACCGCGCTCACGGGTATACCGCGCATGATGCCCGACGCTCCTTTCGCCCGCCCTGACTTTCCGTGCGCTGTCCCGACTCTCCGTTCACCCCCCCTGACTTCCGTGCACTGCCCTGACTTTCCGTGCGCTGTCCCGACTCTCCGTTCACCCCCCCTGACTTCCGTGCACTGCCCTGACTTTCCGTGCTGTCCCGACTCTCCGTTCACCCCCCCTGACTTTCCGTGCACTGTCCCCCCTTGAAGTCCTGCCCCCCCTTGAAGGTCTGTCCCCATCCTGAAAGCCTGATGCCCCCCCCCCCCGACGTCCGATACATCCCCCCCCCCCCCGGCAGGACCACTCGCACCCTCACCCCGAAGGACCGCCGACTCCCCAACAATATCGGGCCAGGAGGGAGCCCAAACCCTCCTGGCCACGGCGACCCCCTAACCCCACCCCGCCCTACATTACGGGCAGGAGGGATCCCAGGCCCTCCTGCCCTCGACGCAACCCCCCTCCCCCCAACGACCGCCCCCCCCCAAGAACCTCCGCCCGTCCCCCAGCCGACCCGCGACCCCCCTAGCCGACCCCCACGACACCCCCACCCGCCTTCCCCGTACCTTTGTGTAGTTGGGCCAGAAGGGAGCCCAAACCCTCCTGGCCACGGCGACCCCCTAACCCCACCCCGCACTACATTACGGGCAGGAGGGATCCCAGGCCCTCCTGCCCTCGACGCAAACCCCCTCCCCCCAACGACCGCCCCCCCAAGAACCTCCGACCGCCCCCCCAGCCGACCCGCAACCCCCCTGGCCGACCCCCACGACCCCCCCACCCCCCTTCCCCGTACCTTTGGTAGTTGGCCGGACAGACGGGAGCCAAACCCGCCTGTCCGGCAGGCAGCCAACGAAGGAATGAGGCCGGATTGGCCCATCCGTCCTAAAGCTCCGCCTACTGGTGGGGCCTAAGGCGCGTGGGCCAATCAGAATAGGCCCTGGAGCCTTAGGTCCCACCTGGGGGCGCGGCCTGAGACACATGGTCGGGTTGGGCCCATGTGCCTCAGGCCGCGCCCCCAGGTGGGACCTAAGGCTCCAGGGCCTATTCTGATTGGCCCACGCGCCTTAGGCCCCACCAGTAGGCGGAGCTTTAGGACGGATGGGCCAATCCGGCCTCATTCCTTCGTTGGCTGCCTGCCGGACAGGCGGGTTTGGCTCCCGTCTGTCCGGCCAACTACTAAAGGTACGGGGAAGGGGGGTGGGGGAGTCGTGGGGGTCGGCCAGGGGGGTCGCGGGTCGGATGGGGGGGCGGTCGGAGGTTCTTGGGGGGGGCGGTCGTTGGGGGGGGAGGGGGGTTTGCGTCGAGGGCAGGAGGGCCTGGGATCCCTCCTGCCCGTAATGTAGTGCGGGGTGGGGTTAGGGGGTCGCCATGGCCAGGAGGGTTTGGGCTCCCTTCTGGCCCGATATTGTCGGGAAGTCGGCGGTCCTTCGGGGTGGGGGTGCGAGTGGTCCTGCCGGGGGGGGGATGTATCGGACGTCGGGGAGTCGGCCGGGCAAGAGGGCTTGGGCTCCCTCTTGCTCCGATCGTGGATGCGGGTGCGGGTGGGAGCGCGTGCGAGCGGTCGTTCGGGGTGGGGGTGCGAGCGGTCCTGCTGGGGGGGTGAATCGGGGGTCGGGCGGGGTGGGAACTATGTTTAAAAACTTTTGTATACCGCGCTCAGGCATATAACGCGCGAGGGGTATGCGCGGTAGGTAAAAACGCGTATAACGCGCGCGTTATATCCGCGAAAATACGGTATACAAAATGGAAAAAGTGATGGCGTTACAACAAGGGTATATTCATAAGTTTAATAAAATCTGGGGACCATTGGCTAATTTCTCTAATGATCAGATATCATAGCACATGGATAGAACATATAGGGGGGGTGGGGAGGGTAATTCATTGTAAGGGTAATTTGATATACAATTCTGTTAAAAGGGGTTTCTTTACTTTACAATATAAGAGTAATTGTTTGATATTTCAAGTGTTCGTTTAAAATTGTATGTATTACATATTTTTCACTTGATGTAAGATTTTAAAAAAAGAATAAAGAATTTATAAAAAAAAAAGAATAATAATGTATGCACTCTGTCCTAGTCCATTTTCAAAGAGGTCACTTTTATAACTCTCAAAGATAGGAGCATAAATGCCTGAAATATAGGACCCAAGCATTTTATTGAACATAGAAGATCTGTGAATTTAGGGAGCCGTTTGTTTTATTTATTACACTTTATGTATGACGCAGATGAAGTTTTATTGCTTTTTAATGTAAGTTTTGTTTTTAAAGTTATTGTGAATGTTCTAATTGTAATCCACCTAGGTTTTAGACGGAGAATAAATATTTGAATTAAATAGTAAATACCCCATGTAGGAGATAGATGGGGAGGGCAGGACAGTTGTTACTTAGCGATCTTTTTTACCAAGCTGGCCTAAAATTGTGGAATGCGTTGAATGGACCATTAAGATTAAGTTCTAACTTTGGGTCATTCAAAAAACTATTGAAAACCCGCTTGTTTGTAAAAAGCCTTCTATGAATAAGGAATTTCTGCTTTAATGTACTTCTCCTAGGATCTTTTTATTTGCTGAATTTATTTTTGACTAAGTTTTGAATTCTAATGTTTTTAGTTGAATTTTTATTCTTTGTAGGTCTCATTTTATATGTGTTCATTTGTAATCCGCCTAGTTGATAGGCAGAATAGAAATTTTTTAAATAAATAATAAGCTACCCTAAGCACTGACATGTGCTTACTACAGCTTAAAATGGCTGAGATATCCCGCAGTACGTGCATGTGCTACCAGTGTGCTAAAAAATAAAATATTTTTTGTCCCGAGGGGTGGGTTCGAAGAACGGAGAGTGGGTGGATCTACACTAATCAGCGCTGGATTAGCGTATACCCTTATTACCTACCAAATAGGTAGCAGTAAGGGTTCAGACGCTAATTTTTGTTAATGGCAACATTAGCACGTGACCATTAAATTGTAAACTGGGAAATTGGCAGTTTTCCAGTCATGGCAATACGTGGCCTTAATGTGCCAAAAATACCCGCATAAAGGTGCAGCAAGGCCACTTTTTGCCGCAGCTTAATAAAAGGACTCCCTTCAGTGCCTCCTGTAAACATATCTTTGATAGGAAGCTTGAGTAATTGGAGAATATAAGGTGTCGAATTTGATCACTCTTACTAGTTTAATAAGTGCAGTGGTATCTTGGTTTACGAGCATAATTCGTTCCAGAAGCATGCTCTTAAACCAAAACACTCGTATATGAAAGCAACTTTTCCTATAAGAGTTAGTGTAAACTTGAAAAATTCGTTCCACATCCCCAAAAACTTAATTACCATTAGGGACGCCTCCACCACTGCCTCTGCCACAGACCCATCCACGCGACTCCTCCAATTCTCCTCTTCTGCTGCTGTTCGCTGCCTCTCACTGCGGGTGGTGCTGGCTAAGCAAACGCCGCCGCCACAGTGCCCAAATGGACATTGTTGGCTCTGCCGCTCCTGGATGCTGCCCCCCCCCCCACGGATGCCACTACCCCCTCTGCTGGGACTCTCAGGTGCTGGCTCACTCCTGCCGGATGCACCCCGACTCCCATGCTCTACCCGAGGCCACCGGTGCTGCTATCACCTCTTCCCCCCCCCCCCCGACTGGCCCTGTCCTTACCCCTGCACCGCTGGGGATAGGAAGTGCCTGCCGCCGGTCTGCTGCTGAGCCTTGAGCATCTGCGCATGCTCAGGCCTTCGGGATCTCACCCTCTCCAAGATTCTCACGAGATCTCGAGTCTCATGAGAATCTCGGTGAGGATGAGATCCAGAAGGCCTTGAGCATGCGCAGATGCTCAAGGCTCAGCAGCAGACTGGCGACAGGCCCTTTCTAACTCCGGTGGCACACAGGTAAGGACAGGGCCGGTCGGCAGATGGGGAGGAGACGATCGTGAAGGGAGGGAGCAGCGCCGGTGGCCTCGAGGGGAGCAATACTGTTGGTTCCCACGGTCGGGTCGGGTGGGGGTTCGCAAATCAAGTCCAATGCTCGGTTTACAAGTCAAAAGTTTGCTGAGTGTTTTACTCGTCTTGCAAAACACTCGCAAACCAGGTTACTCGTAAACCGAGGTTTGACTGTATTCTGAAATATTTCAAGGCTAATTTATATAGTTCCCATAATTGCATTGTGAACAGTTTACAGTGCCGTTCATGAGAAGCTTCTCTCAGTCTGTAACAAAAGTCCTTTAATGATCCTTTAGAAAGTTCATCTTTGTAATTAGTTTTTTTTCTTTATTATGTTTTGTATTTGTGTGTCTTTTATTAGCTAGATGCCATCGACTTGTGCTGGAGTCCTAGCGACTTGATAACTTACAGATCTTAAAAGAGATCAGTTTTGTAATAGTCTGGTAAGGTTCTCCAGCGTCATCCCCATGGATGTTTTCAACATGTTCAGCCATCTGATTGCATGTTGCCCTCTTCGCCTCTTTCCTTCGATTTTCCCAGACATAATGTCCTTCTCCAATAATCTTTCACTTTTGACAGTGTAACCAAAATAAGACAGTCGTAACTTCATCTTTGGGCTTCGAGTGACATAGCTGGTTTGATCTCTTCTAGAGTTGTTAGCTCTTCTGGCATGCATAAAATCCTTCTCCATCACCAAAGCTCAAAAGAGTCAATCTTCTTTCTGTCTTGTCCCCCTAGTGTTCAGCTTTCGCATCTGTAATTGACCACTGAGAAAATGAGTGTGTGGACAAGTCTGATCTTTGTTTGGAGTGTTATTTCCTTGCCTTTGAATACTTTGTCAAGAGTCTAGGAAAAAAGAATAAAGAACACGAGTATAGAATGTTTGGGGTAACATTAGCAAAATGCGAACTGGAAAGGGATTTGGGGGTACTGATTGACAGAACCCTGAAGCCATTGGCGCAATGTGCGGCGGCAGCGAAGAGAGCAAACAGGGTGTTGGGCATAATTAGGAACGGGATCACGAGTAGATCAGAAGAAATCATAATGCCACTTTATAGGGCAATGGTCAGACCACACTTGGAGTACTGTGTCCAACACTGGTCTCCTTACCTTAAGAAGGACATAACTCTGTTGGAGAAGGTGCAAAGGCGAGCCACGAAACTAATCAAAGGAATGAAAAATTTGAGCTATGAAGAACGCCTCAGGAAACTGGGACTGTTCACACTCGAGAGGAGAAGACTGAGAGGCGATTTGATAGAGACTTTTAAAATATTAAAAGGATTTGATGAAATAGACCAAGAAGCAGCATTACTAACATTTTCAGATGTGACACGGACAAGAGGTCACAGCCTGAAACTGGGTGGCAGCAGGTTCAGGATGAATGCCAGGAAGTTTTGTTTCTCACATCGAGTGATGGGCGCTTGGAATTCTCTTCCTGAGGATGTTGTGGCGGAGACTACTCTTCAGGGTTTCAAGCGCAAGTTGGATGTACACCTTCTTGCAAATCATATTGAGGGATATGGTAATTTCAGGTTTTCATAATAGAGAACCTAAACGGGCCGTCGCGTGAGCGGAGCGCCGGACTTGATGGACCTCGGTCTGATCCGGTGAAGGCATTTCTTATGTTCTTATGTCTTCATTGAAGAACAATCCAGTGCTATTCTGCATAGTATTTCTTTCATGCTAGTTGATTCTTTGTTTACGAAAGAGCCCAAGAGATTGAAATCCTTTAGAACTTCTATTCTGTTGCCTTTGAGCTCAAAATCTTAATCATTTTCTAGTTATTTCATCATCATCTAGTTATTTTCTGTGTTCATGATCTTTGTCTTCTTTATGTTTAGTTCTAATTCCATGTTATGACTTTCGGCTGATCTGTTTTTTTTATGTTTACATGTTCCAATTCAATTTTCTGACAAATATCCTTTAGATAGTGTTCTTTTTCTAGCCAAACTTGATGTTGAAGCACTCAATTCTATATATTTGTCTACAAGTACTGTATTCAGTGGATCATCATACAAACAGGAGCACAGTCTGGCGATTTTTTTTTTTTTAGTACATTTTCTTGCATTTAAAGAGAAAGTACCTTGTTTTGAACCCAACCAAGTGTTAGTATGATTCATATAGTTGAAATGTCCCTTATTTATGGAACTTTCTACACAGGTTCAGTCCAACATGAAACAATGTTTCAGATACTGTTCTGCCTCTTGGATTACCGGTACATTTCTCCCTCCGTATTCACAGACTCAGCAATTGCGGTCAATTATTTGCGATTTTTAGCTTGCTGGCTCCTCCCCCCAAAATTACGTCAGCTTGCATAGAGAAATCGCTGATTCCCAGCACTTTCTTCACCGTGTTTTGCCTCTCCTTCAGGAACAAGCCAGGTCCCCCACCATGTTATTCGCAGTTTCACCAGATTCACGATGGTTTTTAATAGAAAACAGCAAAAAACATATGAAAAAGTTATTTGCAGTTTTTCTGTATTTGCAGTTCTGTTAATTCCCTATCACAGCGAATACGGAGGAAGTGTATTTGTAAACAGGATGGTTGTGAACAATTATATAGAACATTTTTTGACTGGCACTGGAAATTTATATGGCACATGTGAGATGGTTGCACTAGTATTCCAGTGGACAGTTTGTATGGGAGGTGCATATATGGTACATATAGACTGCCAGCAAGTTCAGTATACCTCACTGATGGCAAACTGATCTAGTTATTGGAATTTCTATTAGCAATATTAAAGTGATATATTAGTATGCATTGAAGAGCCAGGCTATCCTGAAATCTTGACCTATTTGGAATAGAATTCACAACATTGACTCAGCAGGAAAAATTAGTGACTGCCATATGTTCATTTTGCCCAAAGCTGAAAGGTTGAGGACACATTTATCACAGGATGCCATGTCTCTCCTGAGGGAGCAGTACTTTTCATGTATTGAATGAAAGTGCCAGTCTGTATTTGCTTAGTGACTTCTTTCTAACCAAGTGTATCTACGTATATGTTGAGTGATGTGGTTGAGCCCTTCTTATGACTTTGAGAGGTTCACTAAAAAACCATGACCATTTTTCCTAGACTGTACTAGCTGCAATCGTAATGGTGAACCTGAAAGGGATGTTTAAGCAGTTTGCGGACATAGCTTATTTTTGGAGGGCTAGCAAGATTGAACTGGTAAGTGATGGATGCTGAGACCTGTTCTGTGTAATTGACCCCTGTGACCGTCATAGCTGCTTTTATAGCCCTCTTATTATATATTTTCATTCTAAACAAAAAGATTTATGTCTTAATAAAGAGTCAAATCCTCTGTTTAAGGGCCGATTTCAGCATCCTGTCTGAAGAAAGGGCCCATGTAGTTTTAAAATCATGTGGGCTCATCCTTATGGTGTTATGGCCCTTTAACACACGATGTCATTGGAGAACAAGCTGCTCACCTGCCAGTAGCACAGAAACCAGAATGGTCATCGTATCCTCTTGAGGTTCCAAATACATATTATTCACTTTGGTGATAATTTTTTTTTTTTTTTTTTAATATCTTTATTCATTTTGAAGCCAAAAATAAGTGCAACATATTATACAATCATATTACACTATAATAGCACTTAAATTCAATCAAAATTATATTCTATGGCAAATACATATATTACCCCCCATCTACATATTCAACAATTACACTCAAAATTAAAAATATTTTTTTTATTGGCCTATCAATGCAGTGTAAAGACAGCATTACTTATGCAATCAAAAAGCATTCAGCTTTCCACAAAAGCCAATACTACTTAACTTTTAAGACACTGATTTACCAGTTTCATCTCATTCCCCTCAGTTCATTCCTATATTCTTCCTCCTTCCAGCCGCTTCCACCCAGTGGCATAGTAAGGGTAAGAGGCGCCCGGGGCGGTGGCAACCCATCCCCTGCTATCTTCTCCACCCCCCCTGCCACACTCATACCCCCCTCCTTCCCATACCTTTTTAACTTCTCCAGCACAAGCAGCATGCCCATGTCGATGTCGGCTCGCCCTTTGACGTCACTTCCTGGGCTCGGGTCCAGGAAGTGACGTCAGAGCGCTGATGCTGACGCAGGCAGCAACCTCACACCAGGGAAGTAAAAAAGGTATGGGGGAAGGCAAGGGGCATGCACAGCAAGGAGAGGAGCGGAGGGGTGCCATGCCCTCAGCAAGACTGTGCCCGGAATGGCCTGTCTTCCCCCCCCAGCCCCTCCTCTCCCTTACTATGACACTGCTTCCACCCTACAAGCAATGTCCAAAATCCCCCTCACCTGTAAAAAATGCAAGCATAAACAGGAAGTTGTGTAAGAGGGGAGCAGACCACAGCAAAGAAAAAGCGCTGAAGAGGCCTCGGTCAGCACTAGAAAATCGCTGCTGTGCCGGCAACCTCCTTGCATTTTTACAGATGAGGAGGGCTTCAGGATTGGGTGGGGCATTCCAGCCCATGAGGGCCCTCTGGAGCTAAGGGGCCCAACGCCAGCCCTGAGAAAGACTGCATGGGCCACATAAGAGGTCCCCAAGTGCTACCATTGACTTGTAGGCCTTGCACTGAAGAACAGGGCCCTGGAGTGGCTCCCTCCAGTGGCATCCAGGGGGTGCACCCTGGGTGCAGCCCATAAAGGGGTGCTCCCAGGACCGGCATCTTTCCCTTCTAGTAGCAGCAAACCCAGCGGTAGCCTTCACAATTCACTGGCATTGGGCCTTCCTCTCTGCTGCGTCCTGCCTTTGTGGAAGCAGGAAGTTTGCAGAGAGGAAGGCCTGATGCTGGCCAGAGCTGTGAGTTGTGAAGCCTGCCACTGCTCACAATGGAAGGCAAGTTTTCAGCACTGGGGTGAATGACAGAGAGAGAGGGAGGGTACCCATCCAGAGGAGGTGGGAGGGATGAAAGAGAGGAGAAGGAAGAGCAGGGAAAGGATAGGGGAGAGAGATGTCAGATCACAAGAAAGGGAGGGAGAGAAAGGAAGGATTGGAGATGCCAGCCCATGGAGGGAAAGAGAGATATGGAAGGAGAAGAGAGAGATGTCAGGGCATGGGGCGAGGGAAGAGAAGGAAACAGATGCCAAACCGTGGAGTGGGGTAGAAAGAATGAAAGGAGAAGAGAGATGCCAGAGCATGGGGGGGGAGGGATAGTGACAGAGGAGAGAGAAAAATGGAGAGAGGATGAAGCTGAAATGAATCGTGTATCAAGGAGATAAGGGGCACAGGTTAGATGGAAGGGGGAGGGGGTAGACAGTTTGTGGAAGTGGCATAGAAAGAGGGAAGATGCCATATGGAAGGGGAAGAGAGGGTAGACAGTGGATGAAGCTGAATATGTGTATATTTTGGTCACTTGTTGCTATATGTTTAGTAAGTCTAAAGATCCAGATAGTGGTTGAAAATCACCTCTCTAGATTGTATTACCCTTCTACCCTTGTTCTGCCCTCCCTTTACTATATAGCTAATACAGAATTGTTTAGATGGATTCTCAACCTGTTACTATCCACATGGTGACCAATGATCACATAACTTGTGTTTAATTGGTCTCATAGCTAATAATTTAGCATCAGCAGTAGCGTTGTAGAAAGTCACCTAGCACCCTCCAGTATGCGTAAGTGGGTTATCATGAACACCCTGTACTCCCAAATTGAAGCTTAACATAAAGACATATCATGTATGAATGCTTTGAAAACCATTAAGCAATAAAATACACCTTCAGTATGTATTTAGAGAATGGGCTCCACTGTTCATGGGAGCTAGTCCTAGTTGCATGTAAATTAGTCTCATTTCCTAGAAGCAGCCTGAAAAATTGGGTGGATGATAGATTTTCATTGATAGCTTCTCCATTTGATATAATTAGGAAGGATAAATAGATTAACCTCTAATTTTTCTGTGTTGTTTAGACCATTTGGCTTGTAGCCTTCCTGGCTTCGGTCATTCTGGGCTTAGACTACGGTTTGCTGGTTGCAGTGGCATTTGCTGTCATAACTGTCGTTTACAGAACCCAAAGGTTAGAATAATTTGTTTTACAAGGATTTTAACATCTACAATCTGAAATAATCCAGTGCTCAATATATTGCAGATCCTCTCTGTATTACTTTTAAATCTCCATCTTCCATCTGTGTCTTGGATCGCATTAGCCACTTCTGGCCTTTGGACACGGGAGAGTGAATGTCTAGCTATTTCCATATTATTGATCTAGTCGTGATTGAGGCTAGAGGGTTATAAGGCCTGGAGCAAAACTGCCAGAGCAGGCCATGCCTGATAATGAAGAACTGGGGGAGAAGGGGGGGTTTGGAGAATGGGGGGGGAGCAGGGAAGGGAGCCTCCTCCAGATTGCCATTCTCCCTTCTGCTGTCTGAGGCACCTTGTAACGATCTTTTATCTATATTTTATTAGAATGTTATTGTTTTCCATGCTTATGAACCATTTTGAATGATCTATTTTGATCATGAAAATGGTATATAAGTATTGGTATTGCAGTGATGTCTGGATATTTTGCCAAATCTGTTTCATCACCAGCCAGCCCAGGTTTCCTGAATGATTCTTTTTTTCCAGATAGATGCAACAAGAAGAGCAGATTTTCTGTACTTCTTTCCCCACATGTCATTTCAATTCTGGAAATGTAGATAACATATCTTTGCTTTATTTTTACAGCCCCCGATACAGAATCTTTGGCCAGATTCCCAATACAGATATATACTGTGATGTGGACGAGTACGAAGAGGTAACAAATTAGATTGAACTCTGCTAGACTGTGTTCAGAAACCTCGATCAGTAATTTTGTCTATGTGCCAGTGGGCATTGATCACTTGTATCATAAAGTGAATATGGTACAAATGCTGCAGAGAGGAGAATTGCATTGTGAAAAGTATTCATTCCAAAAATGATTTATTAAAAAGGATAACGTATGTGAGCCCATGAAGAAAGAAGATTTAGGAATAAGGCCATACTAAAGCCAAGTGATATCTTGAGCAGACTGGATGTTACTGTGTGTGGCACAGTAGTTAGAACTACAGCTCAGCACCCTGAGGTTGTGGGTTCAAATCCGATGCTGCTCCTTGTGACCCTGGGCAAGTCACTTAATCCCCCCATTGCCCTAGGTGTATTAGGTAGAGTGTGAACCCACCGGGACAGTTATGGAAAAATGCTTCAGTAAATCACTTAGAGGGGCATAATCGAAAGGGACGTCTAAGTCTGTTTATGTCCATATCGCAAGTAGTCCAAAGTTAAAAAGAGCCTAAGACACATTTTCAAAAGATACGTCCAACTTTTTTTACTTTCGAAAATCGTCTAATTATACGTCTTGCCAAGCTGATCGTCCAAGCCACTATATCGTCTATCTTTATACCATTTCCGTCCAACATTCCGTCCAAGTCCAAAACGCCTAGAACAAGCCCTGTTGGACGTGGGAGGGGTCTGCAAAGTGATGGACTGCACACCCAGACATGCCACCTAAATAGTGGGGTACCTTACAGAGCACTGCTGTGAACTTCACAAAAAGGGTGCCATGGCTTCTCCTCACTACAGCTCCCTTATAGGTGACGATGAGCTCCCCAAACCACCTCAAGAATCCCCTAGACCCACTTATCTACCACCCTAATAGCCAAAAAAATGCAAAGTTATGCACCTGGGTAGCCAAAATCCATGCAGGACTTATACCCTTAATGGCGAGATCCTAACAAGAACGGTAGCAGAACAAAACTTAGGGGTGATCATCAGCGAGGACATGAAGGCTGCCAATCAAGTGGAGCAAGCTTCATCCAAGGCAAGACAAATCATGGGTTGCATACGCAGGGGTTTCATCAGCCGTAAGCCGGAGGTCATTATGCCATTGTATAGATCCATGGTGAGGCCCCACCTGGAATACTGTGTGCAATTCTGGAGTCCGCATTATTGCAAAGATGTGCTGAGACTGGAGTCGGTCCAGAGAATGGCCACCCGGATGGTCTCGGGACTCAAGGATCTCCCGTACGAAGAACGGTTAGATAAATTAAAGCTATACTCGCTCGAGGAACGCAGAGAGAGGGGAGACATGATCGAGACGTTCAAGTATCTCATGGGCCGCATCGAGGCAGAGGAAGATATCTTCTTTTTCAAAGGTCCCATGGCAACAAGAGGGCATCCGTGGAAAATCAGGGGCAGGAAACTGCGAGGTGACACCAGGAAATTCTTTTTTACCGAAAGGGTGGTTGATCGCTGGAATGGTCTTCCACTTCAGGTGATTGAGGCCAGCAGGATGCCTGATTTTAAGGCCAAATGGGATCAACACGTGGAATCTATTCACAGGGTAAAGGTAGGGGAGGGTCATTAGGGTGGGCAGACTGGATGGGCCGTGGCCCTTATCTGCCGTCTATTTCTATGTTTCTATGTATGGCTGCAGGAGCCACTTATATGCCAGTAAAAAAGGGTTTTGGAGGTGTATAGGGCAGTGCACATGTTTCAGTATCAATGCAGTGATTACAGGGGCTTATAGGCATGGGTCCTCCTCTCTATGGGTCCCTAACCCACCCCCAAGACGACTTAAGCTGCCTCTGTGCTGGACGACTAGGCTTTCCTATGCCAGGCGGCCAGGTGATGATGGTCTGGAGGCTGAAATTTAACGTTGTGAATAAAATTTTTATGGGGGTGGGGGGGTTGGTGATCACTGGGGTAGTGTGTGGGGGTCTGTGTTATGTGTTTGCAGTGCTTATCTGGGGAGTTTAGGTGGATTTTTGTGACTTAGACCATGTTTTACATGGTTTAAGTCACAACGTCCAAGTTCCATCTAGGCTCTGTTGTTAAACTTTCGGTTATACATGCTGTACGACTAAGTCTAAGCCGGCCCACGTCCCGCCCAACTCCTGCCCTCGACACACCTCCCGAAACGCCCCGTTTAGCTTTGGATGTTGAGCGGCACTATGAAGGCCTTGGTCGTTTTTAAATACGTCCAAAACCTAGTTTTATTATCGGCACTTGGACGTTTTTGAGAAATGTTCGTCCAAGTGCCGACTTAGGCTGGTTTTTGGACTTTTTTCTCTTTTGATTATGAGCCCCTTAGGCTATAAGTGGTATATAAATATTAAAAATAAATAATGGTTAAGCAGGGCAGGAGTAAACCACACTCGCTTCTGCCCCCCAGTGGTAGTACCAAGAGACTGTCACTAGAAGTCATGGCCAACATTTTTAAGCAGAAGCCACCAGGTGCAGGTGCAAGTGGGGTTCACTCCAACACCACTTAGCCACTATAGAAATTAAGATAGGCCTAGGGGGGCTACTGAGACTTGGGGTAGGTCTGGGGGGAGGGGCAGATTATGTTGGAGGGGGACTATTGCTGGGAAGAAAGTCAGATTGTGAATCAGATTCAGGGGAGACCTCTATTGCTTGGGAGGGCTGGGAGAGGGAATTGGATTGGAGGTCACCTGGGACCTGCAGAATTATGTTTTGCAGGTCCTGGTTAAATATCAGCAGTGACCCGCAGAAAAGCTGGAGGCCATCACATAGCCAGACAGCCACAGTGTCTGTGCCCAAATATGACTGGGCATTGAATTGCTGGGGCTAATTTAACCAGTGATGGTCAGTGCTTAAAAAAACACTGACTGCTTCCAGCTGAATATCAGTGAATCACTATTTGAAGTATTCTTTCAGAGATTGTATCAAGTGCTCGAGCTTTGGATAATTGGCATTATTTGTTTTGTTGCTCAGGTAAAGGAATTACCAGGAATAAAAATATTTCAAGCCAATTCTTCACTTTATTTTGCCAACAGTGACCTGTATGTCAGTGCACTAAGGAAAAAGGTAGGTGAAATGGACTCTTTGCCCTTTTTTCCATCTCAAAAGCCAGCATTTGGTTGTGGAATCTTATTCCCATAATACATATCCCCCTCCATATTCGCGGGTTCAGAACTCGCAACTTCAGTTATTCGCAGTTTTTGTCTGGATGGCCCATCCACCCCTCCCAGACCTCTCCACTTACTTGCTTTTTAAAACCTGGTGGTCTTGCAGTGAAACAGGACAGGCGATGCCTGCACGTTTTGGGAGAGTGGGAAGGGAGTAAAATAAAGAGGCTGCATGGGCTGGGGAGGTGGGAGGAGAAAGAGAGAAGCTGCCCACTTTGAGTAAAGTCTCATCCCAAACTAGCTATTTGTCTATGCCACTGTTCTGAAGTGAAACATAGCTGGTCGTATTACCCTGTGCACATTGCTATAATGAGGACCATATCAAAGCAGAACTAGTTTCATTTTTGGGGGGTTTTTTCTTTTTTTTTAAAATCTTTATTCATTTTCATATCTTACAACAAGTGTACAATATTTAATCAGAGAATTCTTACAAATCACTTGATATTCTTATATATTATTATCAAAAGCATAAAAAGAAACCCTCCCTCACCATCCCTTCCATTAAGAATCAACCAATTAAAACATATATCATACATCCCAATCCCACACTAATCATATTCCTATATAATAAAAAGGTGTTTAAAGTGTCTAGTCAGTAGAATATATAATCATATTTCATATTTTGATTTTTGGAGAGAGTTGATACTCATATTTCATATTTATTTTTTTCAAAGACTAAAGGGCCAATATTGAGACCATGGGAGGGAGGCCCGCTAACTCCCACAGTCGGCGCTGAGCCCAGACATTCAATGCCAGGCCATTTCCGGTGACTAGTATTGAATATCCAATCTATTTTTGGCCCACCTCAAACTGAGCCAGCTAATTTGAGTTTAAGCGCTGGCCAGTTAAGTTATAGTGGCCAAAGATAGACCAGCTATTTGGGTGACCCAATTTGACCACTGTTCAAAATTGATGGCAATTGTGGAATATAGCTGGCTAAGTTTTAGCCACTGAACGCTAATATTCAGCTCACTGAATATTAGCGTTTAGCCAGCAAAACGCTATTTAACCATTCCTGGCCAATTAAATAGTGCTGAATATCGGGCAGGAAATCTTTTGTAATCAGCCAGTGCCATTTGATTTTCATGTTGTCACTATCCCCCTCCTATACTAACGCGATTGTGGGTTTTAGCGATGGTAACAGCTCTGACGCTCATAGGAATTCTATGAGCGCCAATGCTAAAACCCGTGCTATGCGTTAGAAAAGGAGGGGGTATGTTTGGGTTTTTTGTTGTTGTTTTTACAAGGATAGTATTGCTTGTCTTTATGTGATGATGGATTTACATTCTTAATAAACATCTTAAGAAGTGTTATCAGGATTAATCACCTTTGAGTATTATATTTCTGCAGACTGGAATTGATCCATGCGCCATCCTCAACGCTAGGAAAAAGGCTTTGAAGAGGAATGTTAAGAAAATGAAAGGTTTGGAGGAACAAAAGAAAACAACAGTCTTAAAACTTGTGAGTGATGCAGTGAGGACGGAGAAGGGCAGTTGTAGGTTGAATCTCTACCTGTATTTAATCAAGTGAATTCAAAAAAGGAAATGTGTGCATTTATCTGAGCTCATCAAACAATCCTGACTTGCGTTTCGGCAAGGAAATGCCTTTTTCAAGGGAAACCACAACAATACACTCCAAATTTTGCCAAAAAGTCCTACAATAGAAATAACACAAAAAGGCAACCTAGTCACATCAAGGTTTGTGAGGGGGACGCTCAGGGCACCAGAAAATGGCTCACAACTTACAACCCAAAATTAAATAAATATGTTGTAGATAAAGAGTGAAGGGTGCTCTCAGTGTGAACCATCAGTGATAGGAGCACAGCTCCGACACTTCACTTCTCGGTCAAGTCGGTAAGCCTCCACCCTCACACCATCATCGAGCACCCTAAGTGTGCTGCAAATTAAAGGGACCAGAGTCCACTAAATCAAACAAATCAATTAGTTAAAGTGAGTAAATCAAACTCAACACAGAAAGCCTGAGCGACCCCCAAACAAACCCTGCCAGCCAGACCCCCCGGACCACACAACAAAATCACACGTCACCATACAAAAAATGCCAAATAAATACAACACTTATCTGAAACTATTAAACGCAAAACCGCGCCAGGAGAAAAGGTTCGACCACGCTGGTTTCGGGAGGAGCCCTTCTTCAGGAACCTGACCCCCGACGGAACACAAACAAATGAACGGAGAGGTCGGCTGGAGGGCGGGGTGCCCGGGTGGAAGAGCACACACGCCTAAAACGGATCCCTAGGCGACGTCATGCACAAACCAACCAATCATACAACAACATACGGACCAATCACACACAGGGGCGAAAACACGCCCATAAATACACACACCACACAAAGAACAGTGCTTTCTCAAGGGTCTCCCGAGGTCGCCGCCATCATCCGACTCCAAAAGTTTAATGAGCAAAAGACTTTTGGAGTCGGATGACGGCGGCGACCTCGGGAGACCCTTGAGAAAGCACTATTTATGTGCGAAACATGTCGGGTCTGGCTCCCCTGGTTTGGCTGAGATAAGTATCATCCAAAACTTTGGATTAGTATCTATACACACAACTGAATGATAAAGTATTATAATATAATTCGTTAAATGTTTACAAAAACTATAAAACTAACGTATTCGTATATAATTGGAAAAGATAGCCAATGATGAAGCACCACACTATGCTTCCCGCGATCTAAAAGTATTTTTTGCGGTGGAGTGGTGGGGCTGAGGCGTCCTTTCGAATACTATATTTGATAACATCATTTATATAACATCCAGACCACCTATAAAGATTGGGGATTTATTATATTCCTATGGGCATCTTTAGCATTTAGCGCGTGCTAATGCAGTAATGCCCGTTGATTAATTCTTCCTTTAGCTTTTGTTTCCTAGATATTTATAAAGCGAATCATAAGCTGTGAAGTTCCCTTAAAAAGACCCGTCTTTGTCAAAATCTGAACATCGGGATTGTTTTTGCTCCGAAGAATGTATGCTTTCTTTTCCTGAATTCACTTTACTTTTGTAATTTATTTTGTTTACATTACTTGAATACATTACATTACATTAGTGATTTTTATTCTGCCATTACCTTGGAGTGGAGTACATAATTAGAGTATTTGGAGTATTTACCTCGCCAGCTCACGGTAGAAATAAATACGATTCTCTAACTGGCATCCATATCACAGACGCAGGTTAGAAAATTGGATTGCTGCTGAGCTGATCGCAACAATGGAATCTCCCTGGAGTGATCAGTTTAGTGGCAGGGACCCGTTCTTTCCCACCCACCCCCGTGAAGACTACCGGCAGGAGAGATGCCCAGTCCCTCCTGCCGGAACCCCCAAAGCTGTTTCCCTCACCTCCGAATGTCCATGGTAGGAAGAGTGCCCAATTCCTCCTGCCGCCACAACACCAAGACAATACTCAGCAGGAGGGATGTCAAGTCTCTCCTGCTGGATCCCCTCTTCCCATAAGACATCTCACGGCAGGAGAGATGCCCAGTCCCTCCTGCCGGAACCCCCAAAGCTGTTTCCCTCACCTCCGAATGTCCATGGTAGGAGGAGTGCCCAATTCCTCCTGCCGCCACAACACCAAGACAATACTCGGCAGGAGGGATGCCAAGTCTCTCCTGCTGGATCCCCTCTTCCCATAAGACATCTCACGGCAGGAGAGATGCCCAGTCCCTCCTGCCGGAACCCCCAAAGCTGTTTCCCTCACCTCCGAATGTCCATGGTAGGAGGAGTGCCCAATTCCTCCTGCCGCCACAACACCAAGACAATACTCGGCAGGAGGGATGCCAAGTCTCTCCTGCTGGATCCCCTCTTCCCATAAGACATCTCACGGCAGGAGAGATGCCCAGTCCCTCCTGCCGGAACCCCCAAAGCTGTTTCCCTCACCTCCGAATGTCCATGGTAGGAGGAGTGCCCAATTCCTCCTGCCGCCACAACACCAAGACAATACTCGGCAGGAGGGATGCCAAGTCTCTCCTGCTGGATCCCCTCTTCCCATAAGACATCTCACGGCAGGAGAGATGCCCAGTCCCTCCTGCCGGAACCCCCAAAGCTGTTTCCCTCACCTCCGAATGTCCATGGTAGTAGGAGTGCCCAATTCCTCCTGCCGCCACAACACCAAGACAATACTCGGCAGGAGGGATGCCAAGTCTCTCCTGCTGGATCCCCTCTTCCCATAAGACATCTTACGGCAGGAGAGATGCCCAGTCCCTCCTGCCGGAACCCCCAAAGCTGTTTCCCTCACCTCCGAATGTCCATGGTAGGAGGAGTGCCCAATTCCTCCTGCCGCCACAACACCAAGACAATACTCAGCAGGAGGGATGCCAAGTCTCTCCTGCTGGAACCCCTCTTCCCATAAGACATCTCGCAGCAGGAGAGATGCCCAGTCCCTCCTGCCGGAACCCCCAAAGCTGTTTCCCTCACCTCCGAATGTCCATGGTAGGAGGAGTGCCCAATTCCTCCTGCCGCCACCACACCAAGACAATACTCGGCAGGAGGGATGCCAAGTCTCTCCTGCTGGAACCCCTCTTCCCACAAGACATCTCGCGGCAGGAAGGATGCCCAGTCCCTTTTGCCAGAAACCCCTCAAAGCCCCCCCCCAAGGCAACAGGGGGATTAAATGACTTGCCCAGAGTCACCCACAGCCCCAGGGTGCTGAGGCTGTAGCTTTAACCACTGCACCACACACCAGTTTACAATATTTTCCACTAGTGGCGTGTGCATGGGCACTATCACACTACCAAAAATACATGAAAAAAACTAGAGATGCAGAAAGATAACAGAGGAGGGTGATGGAGGGAAGATATAATAATAATAATTTTATTCTTATATACCGCCATACCCAACGAGTTCTAGGCGGTTCACATCAATTAGGTTAGGATCCTCATTGACATGCGGATTTACAATAATTTATCAGATTTACAACAAATTTAGCCGAACTTGGCAGATGAAGAAGGAAGAGGGGAGAAGAGCGGGGAGAAAGAAGCGATCGTGAAGGAGGAGATGAGCCGAGATAGAGGGGGAGAGAGGGAATCGGTTGGTGAGCAGTAAAAATGGCAAATGGAAGAGAAGGATGGACACAGAGAAAAATGACAGTACGTGTCACATCATGTAGAATGGTTGTTTGTGTTTCAGAGTAATGACGTGCAGACGGGTGTACAGCATGAGCTGATGAATAACGAGATATCATTGGAGTTTGCTTCTAATGGGAAGAATGCCTCAACAGTTCCTGGAGACTCCAAGTTCCTGGAGCCATCTTCCAAAGAATTGGAGCTTTTCATGCAGCCATCGCTTGACGTTCATTCTATAATTCTAGATTTGACACCAGTCAACTTTATCGATTCTGTTGGTGCGAAAATGCTGATCTCTGTAAGCACCTCTGCTATGCATTTATACAAATCCAATCCATATTTAACCTTTTCTGTCAGAGTGAGCTTTGGGTGAGTTGTGTGGTACTGTAAATGAATATTGTGGTCACTTACCAATGAGGCTATGACTGTGCCCACTTTTTACAATTACTTCTTCTTTTTAAAATATTTTCCATTTGTTACTTCTGGTAGATTCCAATTGTGGAACTGGGACTTTGGGTATCACTGAAGAGAGAGTTCAAAAAGGCCTCGACGATGAGGGACGCACAGCACAACAGAGAAGTCCTGAGGATGAGATGTCAGTAATTCAGCCCCAGGTGTAAAGTTCACTGCAAAGACTCAACACTGACAGTTAAGAGTCTCAAAGGCTGATTTCTCTATCACACGAATAGAGCATTAAGCACAGGTCAATTTTAGAGCGAGCAGGGGAAAAACTGGTGTCCAAAGCAAAGATAATGGTCACGAGGAAGAAGGAGTCTTCGCAGCGCTACCACTAATAAAGTGAACTTTGAACTTTACACCCGGGGCTGAATTATTGACATCTCATACTTGCAATTTTTCCGTTGTACTTTGGAGATCACTGCAGGAATACGGCTACTGCAAGAATTTCTTGCAGAAGTCAGAAGCCCACTGAAAATATAAAATCGAAGCACTGGGGTTTTTTTGGGTTTTTTTAACTACCAGTCTTTGGGACTTTGTTTATATGATTGATTTAAAGCTCTGTGGCTCAATATGGAGTGTTTGATTTGGATTTTGGATTTAATTGTTCACCTTTCCAAATCTGAGCTCAAGACAAGCTACTGATTCCAGTGCAGTAAACATGCCTCTGCCAAAGAGAGATTACAATCTAAACCAGGGATGTCAAAGTCCCTCCTCGAGGGCTGCAATCCAGTCGGGTTTTCAGAATTTCCCCAATGAATATGCATGAGATCTATTTGCATGCACTGCTTTCATTGCATATTCATTGGGGAAATCCTGAAAACTCGACTGGATTGCGGCCCTCGAGGAAGGACTTTGACATCCCTGATCTAAACTGTACCTAAGGCAATGGAGGGTGAACTTGGCGTCCCGGGTTCTCAGCCAGCTGCTATAACCACCAGGTTATTTTACAGCCTGTGACATCGAATTACCTATGATAGCCCCCTGCCCTCTTTCCTCATGTCATTTCCCCTTGCTTTCTTTCCTATCATAACATTGCAGTTCCTCCACAGCCCCAAGCCAAATTTTAAATCTCCATGTGAAGGGAATAGTCAAGGCCTATCTTGATGACAGTCTGGGATTAAGGCAACATTTCAAGGTATTCTTGGGGTTTACAAAAGACCTTATGAATCAGATACAGCCACTTTTCTTACATATGAAGACCCTTTTATTTCTGGAATAAGGTGTCTTGCACAAGTACTTCACTCAAAGAGACTTGGGAACTAAAAACAAAACCCATTTATTTTTTGGTAGACTTCTTGTACGGAGGATGTTTTGTATACACTTTGCTCATAGAATAATTAACCCCCAGTATAAAATCAATTTTCCTCAAGTGTTCCTCAACCTATCAGATTATCTTCATATCCTACACACTCAATTCATATCACTTCTATCAATTTTTTCAGGATAGGAAAAGCCTCAGAAAATGGACCACTTCAAAACTCTCCTTTTCTCAGTCATTGACGGAAAAACCTCCCCTGCTTTTTTTAATTTATCCAATGAGACATCATTTATGATGCAAGTTATTTAAAAATGTACTGAAGAATCCCAAACATCATTACAAAGTCTTTCAAAAGTATCGCTTATCTTTGATCTCTGCAGAGAAAAGCCAAATATTGGTTCCAGTAGCAGTTCCGATAAATATCATCACCTCCTTACAGCCAAACAGCTACGGGCTACTCACCTCTTTACAGCCAAACAGCTCCAACATGGCTAGTGTTTCTTGGATCCATAGGAGCAATCCCTACTGCATAAGGGAAAGTTTGCTTGCTGTTACTTGATTCCCGAGCCACATACAACAAGTAAAAGTTTCCTGACTCAACGGGGATTGTTCTTACCCAAAAGACCTCAACTGAATCACCCCCTAGGGGTTTACCCATGTTGGTAGGCCCCTAGGAGGAAGGGGATTGATCTCGGAGGGGAGTACCTTTGCGGGAGCCAAATCGGGATGAGTGTTTAGAAGGGGAGTGTCAAAATTGATGGTGGAGGAGGGGAATGTCAAAGAACATCAGACGCTACCTTGGAAACGATGTGGGTGCCAGCATTCACATAGCGAAACAACCAAAGTTTGGACAACTTTTTATGCAGTCTTAGTTGGTTGCTTAACTATGCAAGCACTGGCACTGAATATTTCTGGCACCCACATAGCTGCGATAGCTCCTCCCTCTCCGGCCCACTGTGCTGAATATTGATGGCTGGCCTACAGAATGTGATTTAAACAGACAGAAGCCTCTCCTGCCTGCTTTGATTGCTTTGAATATTGACCGGATAGTATTTTAGAAGAGGTTCAACAGCACCTTTTCTGAAATATATGTAACACTGCTGGAGAAGCACATGTATTTTTGGCAGGGTGCACATAGAAGAAGCTACTTCATAAAAGAAAAAACAAGCCCACAGGGAAATTTTCCTAGATATGTGCATTGCTATCCCAGGATGAGGAATACAGGTGTGCCTCCTTCAGATTCCTGCATGCCACTGAATGTATGTATATATAGCATACATTTCCGGGACCAGATGGGTTTTCCACAGAATTTTACAAAACGATGTCTCTGCAGGTGTGTGAACCTCTCCTGGGCTATTATGTGGTGGCGCTGGAGAAGGGCCGCTTTCCTTTGCATGCCAATGCGGCCACCATAACCTTAATACCGAAACCAGGCAGACCTAAAGACGAAGTAGACTCCTATCGTCCGATATCCCTCCTGAATGTCGATATAAAAATATTGGCCCGCCTATTGGCAAATCGATTGTCTCCACTCCTGCCACTAGTGATATCCCAGGCTCAGGCAGGGTTCGTCCGAGGCCGCCACTCGGTAGTGAATGTTAGAAGGGTGTTGCTGGCAATGTTCAGAGCCCAACAAGCGTCAAACCCGGGCATATTGGTCAGTCTAGACGCTGCAAAGGCCTTTGACCAGGTTGATTGGACATACTTATTTAAGGTACTGGAATACATGGGAGTGGGGGGTTGGTTTGGGTCTTCCTTGCGGGTGTTATATTCGTCTCCAACAGCCTCCCTCTTGGTAAATGGTTTCTTGACACAACCATTCAATATTGGTAGGGGCACTCGTCAGGGATGTCCATTATCCCCGCTGCTATTCCTTCTTTATCTAGACCCTCTCCTACGAACTTTATTAAAGGATGATATTCTGGTTGGGCTGAGGGAGGGCTCCTCTCAGATACGAGTGCTGGCATTTGCCGATGACATCTTACTTACACTAGCTCAGCCACATAGTTCCTTGCAGCGTGCCTTGGAGATATTGGATGAATTCCACATATATTCAGGCCTGACGTTAAACAAACAGAAATCTCTAGTGCTCCCCTTACAACCCTCGCTGTATGACTCGTGGCCCGGCCCTTTTCCTCTAGTTTGGGCCCCAACATCTATTCGATACTTGGGTATCCACATACCGAGGGATTTGGCAACACTCTATTCACTTAATGTTCAACCACTGCTTACCCAAACTACACAACGGTTGCAGGCATGGAGATCCTATCCACTGACACTAATGGGCAGGATTGCATTATACAACATGATGATGATTCCACAGTGGCTGTATGTTCTACAAACTTTACCCATTTATTTACTGCACAAACATATCCGGCTTCATCATCGTGCATTGTCTCAATTTTTATGGAGAGGCAGGAGATCCCGAATCCCCCTATGCAATTTAACTTTACCTATCTCTCAAGGGGGTCTGGGTCTCTTGCACTTGGGGAGGTTTAATGAGGCTTGTTTATTGCGGCACTTGAATGACTGGTTCTGTGGGACATCTCACTTCTCAGCCACGAGGGTGGAGTGTTTGGCACATGCCCCCTATCATTTTAGTTATATGTTACATGTTAAATGCCTTCCTAAACGGGACACCGATTATGGGGATGTGTTTCTCCTCCCCCTGCGTAGACTTTGGAGGAATCTCTGCCGGCGATTAGCCGTTCGACCTAATGTGACTCCATATCTACCGGTGGCTGGTAATGGAGATTTTCTCCCAGGTATGGATATGGGCGCCCAGGCCTGGTGGAGCGGGAGGGGTCTGTTTTATTTATTTCATGTACTGCAATCTAACGGACAATTACAATCTTTTCAAATGTTATGTGATTCATCGGTACTAACACCGGCGGACTGGTTCCAATACAGGCAGCTCCATCATTATGTCAATACTTTGTCAGTAGCGGCCTTATCTGACACTGTTCGAGAACAACTATCAGAAGCCATCTGCCTAACGGCACAAGAACCTGTACCACTACGTTTCCACCACAGATTTTTACAAGAATTGGCTGGAGAATTGGACTATGCTTTATTGGCCTCGAGATGGACACAAGATTTGCAGATTACTATTTCGGTGGACATACTGAAACGGAGCTTTTCCATGGGCATGAAACTTCAGCAGTCAGTAGCAGAAAAGGAACGATACTACAAGTTCCTAGTCCGGGCATATTTTGCTCCTGTTCGGGCGTTTCGGGCACGTATCAGTCCTACTGATTGTTGTTTGAAGTGTATGGTCCCGAGAGCCTCTTTGGGTCATATGTTTTGGCACTGTCCGGGCATACAGGCCTACTGGAAACGTATCTGCCTACATGTACAATCTATCTGGAAATGCACTTGGATACCTACTAATACGTACTTATTCACGTTAAAACTTACCATGAAGCCCATCCGTCCAGGTGCAGCGGCGTTTGCCAGAAAGGCCATCTTCGTGGGACTTAAAACTATACTTCAATGCTGGTTGTCACCACATACACCAACAGTTTCCCACTGGCGCACGCAAATGATCCAGTTGGCAGGTTATGAGCGATTATCCATTGCAGACATGAACTCTAAGGCTGGAGTTTTGTACCTACGCTGTTGGATACCATTCTGTTCTACACTAGCACCGGTTGTACGCAGTAGATTGTTGAATTGACCTAACTGTTAGAGGCTGTTCCCACGGGGGGTGGGAAGGTGGGGGGGGGGGAGTTTGAAGGGGGTTGGCGGGGGTTGGGGGTTGGTGGGGGGACCTATTGGGTACAGTTGTGATGTTTAGGTAAACTGCTTGATGATCTGGCTGATCTTGTCTCTATGTAAATGTAAAACCTAATAAAACTGTTTTAAATATATATAGCATACATTTCTAAATACATGCATGCTGATTTAAACACACAAATGGTATGTACCTCTTCTAAAATTTGCCTGTTTCTACCTGATGGCACAGTTCTTCTTTTTCTCTTACAAACAAAGGAATCCCTCGAGGTATTAACATGTTTGAATGGTGTCATCTGTTTGCTGTAGATATAAACACAGATTAGCATGTACGAGATTAGATTAGCATAAGATGACGATAACAAAAAATTCTTGTTATCTTTGTGGAATGTGAAAATCTGTGTATGCTTGGGGTTGAAGTAATCCATAGATATTTTTTTTTCTTTGATGCTAAGTAACGTTTCCCCTTTTCATAGGAAAATATTGCATAATGGCACCAAGACACTGGTGTTTACATGTCTTATTTTATACTGTTACAGATTATTAAAGAATATAAGGAAGTCGATGTCAGCATATATATAGCTGGCTGCAGTGGTAAGTGTTTTGCTTTGCTTCCTGTGCTTGAAGGGTACAATGATTTGTATCCTAATTCTACTGCCCTTGTAACACCCTGTTTAAGAGTTTCACAGTAGTGCTGGAGGACTTGTTTAAGGCTGGGATTATGGCTGTCACTTGTCTTTGTATAACATACTTACTTAACTGCAAATGTATACTTGCTGTTCAATGTATTTGTGTTGTGATTGTTTTCAAATCTCAATTTATCTGGCCAGTATTCAGTGTGAATTGAACGGCCCCTGACCAGTTAACTTACAGTATGTCTAGGCAGCTACCCGATCACTTTCAATGCCATTTAACTGGTTAATTGCTGCTAGAAATGCCTGGTTAGCAGCAACAAAACAAAAAAAAAAAACCAACGCTGGCAGTGTCGGGAATGCTTAAATTCCGATATTTGAAACTTAAGGGGGGTAAGGGGATGGGACTTGATATACCGCTTTTTCTGTGTGGTTTACATATTTTAGACAGGTACTTATTTTATACCTGGGACAATGATGTGATAAGTGACTTGCCCAAAGTCATAAGGAGCTGCATTGGGAATCAAACTCACAACCTCAAGGTGCTGAGGCAGCCTGGCTTAGTGGGAAAATAAGGCCGCATAAAAGGCAGCCCTATCTTTGCCTGCTAAGCCATGGCTAGCTAAGCCTGAATAGCTCTGGTCGCTGGAAACAGCCTAGCATTGAATATCCAGGTTGAATGCTAGCAGCAGCCGGCTGAATACGGCATACAGCTTTGGAGACTCACAGATATTGTTCCTGCAGATATAGCTCTGGTATAAAGTAGCCTTAGTGGGCCTTTATGTGGGGTTTTTTGGCATACTAAGGCCATTTATGCTGCAGCGGTAAAATAGCTGATTTTCCCTTTTTTGTATTAGTGGCCATGTGCTGATGTCATCCTTAGCATTCATCCATTGAATCAAATTACCATGTTAGCCCTTACCAGCACCTATTTTGTAGACAGTAAGGGGCACCTGAAATGGCAGGCGCCTAGAAAAATGGCATCTGCCGCATGTCAGTCATGTTAGACGCCACTTAGAGAATTGTGGCTGTCTACGCTTAACGACAAACTTAGGCGCTAGTAATATAAGCCAGGATTTTCAAGGCCTGCATTTCCAGCACCTAGGTTCATCATAGAATCATGCCTAACGATGAACTTAGATGGGTAAACACGCCTACGTAGGCGTGCGGCATCATTACCCAGGTGTAAGCCGCCAATCCCTGGAGGCACCTAGCAGCACCTGGGGTTTTTTAAATTGTTTTTTAATCAGCTTTTAATGACACGATCAATGATCATGCCACTTAAAGCCAGTTGAAACAAGCTTGGTGCCGGCAGGCGCCGCTGGTGCCTAACTTTAAGCGTCCCTTACCAGAACTTCCCTCTAAGGTTTCTAGGCTAGGTGCCCTGATCACAGACACCTAACGATGTCTAACTAAAATTTGCGTGCAACTTAATTGAATTTTAATGGGTTAAATGGTGTGGTAATTGTCCATGCCATTAAAAACCCATTAAACAATTTTTAATTCCTAATTTAAGTTGCGCATGGATAGCCTAAATCAGGCACCCTTGGAGCCCAACAACGCTTACCTGAAAAGTAGGCATGGTTAGGGGCGGAGAATAGGCGTGCTTGAGTCACGGGAGCTGGACAGCAGGGAGAACAAGGAGAGAGTCCACATTTCCCAGCACCTATGCCTTGCCGACAAATCTGGAGGATACTGAATCTTCTTTCCCTTTTCACTCGTAGTAGACCGCATTCATTGTACTGGGCCACTGACCTAACAGCCGGCAAGAATGCTGTGCTGCTAACCTAACAAACACACCCAGCAGGAAGTTTTTCTGTCTTGTCATTGTGACCTCCTAACTGAGAATCAACACCTAGCAGAGCAGGCCTGGTGCCATGTACAGTACACCCGCATTGTGCACACCAGGACTTGTTTAACTCTGATCGCCCTTCAATGATATCCACAAATGGGCCTCCTACAAGAAATAGAAGTCAGTACACAGACCCTAGGAAATGTGAGGTTTCTTAAAAGAGAAAGGAGCAAGGCAAAGTCAGTCTAGAGAATGACACAATGAAAGAATTCATCATCGTTCCAGTCTCTGCGGAAAGCTGCGTGAAACCATCCCCATGTCATTCTTTAAGGAGAGAGGGAAGAATCAGAGTATGAATGGGCACAGCCACTGACCCTCAAGCCTTGCACTGAAGAATGCTGGTATAGAAGGACTGAAGTTGAGATAGACATTAAAGAATGACTTGGGATGGGAACGGTGATGAATTCTATCACTGTGCTTCCCATAAGCTCTTGTGCACATGTGCCAGACATGTTCTTTCCCCTTACTTTCCATCTCATAGTATGCATATAATTTGAATGCTATTATCTCTGAGCATTGGAGGAATGTTTCTGCACTGTTCCTGCAGTATGGAGTGGACACTGTTTGCTTTAGTGTTGGAGCTTTGAGCATCAGGGCCTTAGATTGTGAGCCCTGCATAGATGTAAACCCAAGATGGTTCAAATCCGTGACTCTTTACCCTTTCATTTGGTTTTAATCCTAGGACCAGTTATGGAAGACCTAAACAGACTCAACTTTTTTGAAAAAGTCAGCAAGAGAGATTTGATCTTCCAAAGCCTTCACGATGCTGTTCTCAGCTGCCAATTCAAAGCCTTAGTTACTGCCCGGCAGCATGCAGCAGATCAGGAGCTTGTTGAGGCAGGCCAAGAAAGCCAAGTCTGAGCACATTGAACAGCTATAAACCTTTCTCGTTAGAGATTCGCCTTAGGAAAGCAGTCTGAGCACAGTAGGGATGGAATAAGTGACTGCTGGAGAATTAGGTGAAAGAAAGGACAAACCATAATGCCTCATCCCTGTGGTTTGTGTCTGTTCATTCAGGCAGAGGCCTATGTCTGCATATGTCAAACAGTAGGTGCTGCTGCACTGTGTGATAGGTTTAGCACTGAGTATTTCTAGTTTTGGGAAGACAGATAGACATATAAGCAGTTCCACTGCAATTCTTTGACTTCTTGATTTACTACTCAAGGCAAGATAATTGAAAGTATCTGGAAACTTCTTTTTACAGGATTCTTTTTAAGGTCTGGCAGACGAGGATTTTGAGGGTTTAGCATACAAAACTAAATAGCTGTCTTTCATTCAGATTAGAGAATGACACAGGGACAAATTTGTCCCTATCCCTGCAGGAACTCAATTTCCCTGTCCCATTTCTGTAAGCTCTGTCTTTACCGCACAAGCCTCAAACACTTATGATTTTAAAGTGTTTGAGGCTTGTGCAGATGAGGATGGAGCTTGCAGGAATGGGGCAGGGACAGGAAAATGAGGTTTCAAGGGGATAGGGAAAAATTTGTCCCCGTGTCATTCTCTAATTCAGATATTTAACTCATTGACAAAACAGTGAACTCTAGAAAGATGAAGGTAGGCTAGTGGTCATTGCATGTCACAAACTCTCCTTATTTTTATTGGAAAGGAGGAGAGGAAGGCCTAAGTTTTAATTCATCAATTTCAAAAATGTGAAAAGTATTATTTATTTGGAACTCTTCCTCTCCCTATCCTAGATGTATATTATGGAAATTGAGGGGGAGAAATGGGTGCTTGGGAGAAAGATGGATAGGTGCAAATCACTGATGAGGAGGGGGGTAAGAATGTCAGATCAGGCTGATGGTGGGAGAGTATATTAAATTTACTCTTGGTTTATAGGTCATTTTTGTTTGAATTCAGTGCAATATTTCATTCCCTAATTTTCATATTAAAACATATTTTTAATAACTTAAGTTTTAAGAAAGATGTTTTAGCGTTTCTTGAAAATAGCCTGTTAAAACTTATGCAGTTAGTTCATTCAGTAGCTTAATAGTTCTGTCAACCCAAGAACAGCAAATGAAAATGATCTTTTAGGGGTGGTTCCCGTGCAATGTGACATTAAGGATTAGTGCCCTCTAAGGTGGCATTCTGCAGAGCGCAATGGTAATGGCAGCAAGGAGAGGGAGGCGAAAGTGTCAGGATGGTTCTAGAACAGGTCTATCAGAGTTCAGTCCTCTAGGCATGCAAGCAGAGCAGGCAATCCCTAATGAATGTGCATGCGAGAGATCATGTAAATTTTTATCATGCATATACATTAAGGTCTGCAAACCTTGGGGAATTAATTTGGACAAGCCTGTTCGATAATCCTTCAGGCTTAATTACACACAACTGCAAAAGGACAAAAACTGACATTCTGAGAACAATTTCTGGAATATCATAAATCTGCAGCAAGGTTCTGAAATATTTTTAGGAAGAGAAACCTGGCCTACAAATAATCTGTCAACTGTAGCACTTTACTTGCATGGGTACAATTTACAGCATTGAAATAGGTTTACAGAGATTAAGCTTATAAACTCTCTTCATTCTTACCAGGGCCATTAAAATCTAGTACAGTGGTCCCCAACCCTGTCCTGGAGGACCACCAACCAGTCAGGTTTTTGAGGATAGCCCTAATGAATATGCATGAAAGAGATTTGCATGTAATGAAGATGATAGGAATGCAAATCTGCCCCATGCATATTCATTAGGGCTGTCCCGAAAATCCACCTGGTTAGTGGTCCTCCAGGACAGGGTTGGGGACCATTGATCTAGTACACCTGGTCTTCTGCCATTCTCTGCTTAAGAATGACCAAATTGGGGTTTGAAGACTTCTTTCCCATGCTGAATGTATTTGCTGTTTGTAGACAGCATAAATCCCTGAACTAAAAAAAAGATACTTGAAGAATGAATGTTGTATGGGCAAAGATTGTGATCTCAGAACCAATGTTCCCTTTAAGGACCAATTTCACGTGAGGCCAAAAATTTTTTCACAAGAAAAGGACTGATTTGAGCAAAATTTTCTATTTAATTATCCTATTATACACACTGTACACTACAAATTAAGAATTGTAAATATAAGGCCATCTTTTACTAAGCCATTGTAGAACCCTCTACCACAGCTTAATAAAAGGGGGTGGGGGTGGATTTTTTTAAAATTGAAAATATGATTTATTTTTTTTAACAACTTAAAATATTTTTTAGTTAGTTCTCAGAAGCCAACACCTCCATCCCCAGGCTGTCCTGACCTGAGAAAGGTGGATCGGTCTCAGACAGTTGATAAAAAAAATGTATTAAAATTAGTTCAATGAGGGGGCGTGACTTGGACACGCATGAGGAAGGTCGGCTAAGAGAGCTCCGGAGAAAAGACCTTGAAAGCTTTAAAAAAAAAGTCTTAATAATAAGGAAAAAAGTTTTATGGTAAATAAAGAAGATAAGAAAAGAGGATGGCATCAGGAAAACAAAATAAAAATGACTTTGCGATGTCTGGCAGCAGTAAGAGAGCGAAACCGGAACAGGAGACAGGATTAAAGATGGCAGATATAGAAGTTATAAAAGAATTGAAGGAAATTAAAGAAATGCTATCAGTTTTAACTAAAAAAGTTACGGATATATCGGAGGAAGTTTCAACGTTAAACAAAAAAATGGACCTATTGGAATTAAAATCAAATAATTTAGAAGAAAGAATGATGATTGTAGAAGAGGAAGTATGTTATAGTCAAACGGATAGGAAAAAAATAGAACTACTTACTAAGGAGCTGGAAGATTACTCTAATCGTGAAAGAAGAAGTAATGTCCGTTTGATTGGATTACCGGAAGGAGCAGAAAAGGGAAATCCGGTTGTCTTTATTGAAAATTTACTACCCAAACTGCTTCCGATAAAAACAAAATATCCCATAGAGGAAGAAAGAGCACATAGAGTGCCGATAAAAAGAGGAGAAAATCAGCATGGACCAAGACCATTCATATTCAAACTATTGCGCCACCAGCAGGTCATAGAAGTATTTCAATTAGCAAAGTAAAATAAAGGGCTGAAGTATCAGGATGCTTATATTCACTTTGTTCCAGATTTTGCAAAAAGCACAGCGATAAAAAGGAAAAAGTTACTGGAACTAAGGCCAAAACTGAGAGAGCTGGGTGCAAAGTTTGGCTTAGTGTACCCCGCAAATATGAAGGTTACTATCGGAAATAAAACTTTAACCTTTGATGATGCAGAGAAACTGGAGAGATTTATTCAAAATCAAGAAATGCCTATGTCCTCCTAATATTTATTTGATGTATCTTCAAATTTCTTACTTAGAAATGTTGGAATATTATATTATATTATACTATTCATATATTATTCATATAGAAAAGAAAATGTGGTTTTATTTTGTTTTAATGTGGGGAAGTTACTGTATTTCAAAAGGCAACAATTTAGAATGTTTTTGACTTATCTTCAAATATATTCTAATTCAACGATCTTCTTACATTAGAATTAGAATGGAATAGGCGTTCTAAAATGCAAATGTAAAGTGTTAAATGGTTTAATACAATTTATATATTGAAGACTTTAATAGAAAATGGAATATAATATATAAACGGGGAAAAAAGGAAGATGATAGCTATTTGGATGTATGTTTTTGTTGGACCGTCAATTATATTCCACAACCTGCTCTAAAATTTTGAAAATTGGCAGTATAGTTATAATGGGTATATAAGAAATATTAATTTAATTTAATGATTGGAACGATGTTTTTTCGGGTAGAGGTTTTCTTTTCCTGTGGGGGGATTGCTGCGGAATTATATACTAGCCATGTTTGTAAGATTGTTGGAATTTTTTTTTTTCCTCTCCCAAAAGTCTAAAAGAGAGAACGGAAATGGTTCAAAAATCTTTCTAAACTCAGGAGACTTACATTCCCGAAAGCCTGTGCGGAAGGATATACGAGAATGGATTTTTTTTTTTTTACATCTACCGGAAACATAAGGTGAACGTACTACAGAGAATACAAGAAGAAAGAAGAGGAAATGGAAACCAGAAATGGTTTACAAGAACATTGGAACATCGTAATGAATTCTATAATCCGTTCTCTCTTTGAAAGGAAGAAGAAGAGAGAAGAAAAGAAAAGATGAAGGAAAAAGAGAGAAAAGGTAAAAAGGGAAGAAGGAGAAAGGAAATGCAAACAAGGAAAAAAATGATAAGTATGGCTGGTGTGTAGTTTGGTGGTGATCTCTTCTGTAGGGAGGGAATCTTTGCTCGTGGATTCATTGTTTATATATCATTATGTTCCCATACTAATATTATTAATAATATATAGAGAGGAGGAAAAAAAATAAAATAAGAGAGCGCTTTAATGATTTAAGGTGCTATTAAAGATGAATACTTATATTAAATATATTTTTTTTTAAATATAAATAAACATATAACAGAAAGGAGAGGAGGAAGGAGAAAAAAAAATGAATAGTATTCTTTTCTATATTTTATATTTATTCCAGGATTTAAATTGGTATACAGGTGGAATGAAGATATATTAATGAATTAACGATACTGGATACAGAATTTCAAGATATCTTTAGGAATGTATAAGAGGTTGATTTAATTCATCAAAAATATAGTATATTATTTATACCTGAATATCATTTTAAATATTAAGTGACTTAATTTGAATTTTGAATGTGAAAAGGTCTTCTTGGAGTGTGCTATTGCCGATCTTGATATGCGTGAGGCCAAGTTTACACAACTTTTGCTTAATGGGGAGGGTGGGGTGGGGGAAGGGAGAAGGGGGAGGGAAATGGGTAACGAAAATTCTATAAGTAAGGGTTTAATAATAGGAGAAGGAATAAGTATTAAACATGTGTGGGTATCTGATCAAAATTATTATTATAGAGATTCATGTCAAATATTAATTGTTAATTTAGATGGCGCTTAAAATTTATTCTCTTAATGTCAATGGTCTAAAACACCCAATCAAAAGAAAGAAAATATTGGATTTTCTTCATAAGCAGAACGCTGACATTTATTTCATGCAAGAGACACATCTGTCAGGAATTGAATCTAATAAGCTAATAGGGGGTTGGGTATCCAAATGTTTTTTTGCACCTGCTATTGGTAAAAAAGCGGGAGTAGCTATTCTTATAAATAAGAAGTGTACTGCGGATTTCAAGTTAATAAAATTTGATTCTTTAGGAAGATGGGTACATATTAAAATGGTTTTGAGAAATACAACCCTGGATTTATTTAATTTATATGCTCCTAACTCAAATCAAATGGAGTTTTTCAAACAAATCCAACAGATATTACTAGCACTGGCTGCTTCTAATTTAGTAGTAGCTGGAGATTTCAATGCTGTAATGGATCCTATTTTGGATAAAAAAACAAGTAAAATTATGAAATCGTTAGGCTTAGACAATTTGATACAATCTTGTGATTTAGTTGATATATGGCGTATTCTTCATTTTAATGATCAGGAATATTCTTTTTGTTCTCAGGACCATAAATCCTTTTCAAGAATTGACTATATATTTGTTTCTAATAATATAGCACAAAGAGTGTTGAAAGCAATTATTGATCCTATTATTATTTCAGATCATGCTGGTGTGTGGATTGACCTACAGAATGATATACCAATATACTCTAAACCAATTTGGAGATTTGATAATACTTTGCTTGCAGATATGAACTTTATAGAAGATTTTAAAGTAAAAATGAATGAATTTTTTCAAATTAATAATACAGATAATATAAATATTGAAATTTTATGGGATGCTTATAAAGCAACAATGAGAGGAAATATTATATCATACTCTGCATATATGAAAAAACAACTTAAAAAACAATATATAGAATTGGAACAAGAAATTAAACTATTAGAACAAAAATTAATTGTTAAATGGGAACTTGATACATTGCAGAAATTATTAAAAACAAAAGTTAAATATAATGAGATTTCTTCTCAATTTGTAAGGAAAGATATGTTCTGTCGGCAGGTGCAGTATTATGGAAATTCAAATAAGGCTGGAAGATTATTAGCAAATTTTCTTAAAGCAAAAAAAAGAAAATCCAAGATTATTGCAATTAAAGATAAACGGGGCAATACACACACTAACATTAAGGATATTATAAAACAATTTCTTGATTTTTTATAAGGATTTATATTCTTCTGATACTTATGAAAATAAAGAATAGGATAGATTAGAGTTTTTAAAATCATTTGTTGGACCAAATATACCGGATCATATAAAAAGAAGTTTAGAAGAACATATATCTTTAAAAGAAGTAGAATCAGCATTGAAAGCTCTTAGAGTTGGATCCGCTCCAGGTGGAGATGGCTATATTTTGAAATTTATAAAACATTTCAAAATATTTTATTACCATATCTATTAAATTTATATCAGTATCAGATAAATAATGGAAATATATCAGGTACTATGGCTGATTGTCATTATTGTCTTGCCAAACCAAACAGGGATCTGACAATGGTATCAAATTACAGGCCTATATCTTTGTTGAACGTAGATGCTAAATTGATTGCTAAAGTGCTAGCATTAAGATTAGCAAAAGCTCTTCCTTTTATTATTGATGTACACCAAACAGGATTTGTTGCTAAAAGACACTCTTCACATAACTAGACTGGCATTTCATTCTTTAAATTTAGCAAAAAATATGAATGATCCAGCTTTTCTAATATCGTTAGATGCAGAAAAAGCATTTGATAGAGTGGAATGGAATTTTATGTATCAAGCTCTAGAATGGTTTGGTATAGGACCTGGTTTTATTAAAATGATTCAAACATTGTATAGCTCCCCTGGAGGAAGATTGAATATAAATAATAACTTATCAGATAGATTTAACTTGCTAAGGGGAGTTAGACAAGGATGTCCTTTATCTCCCTTACTTTTTGATATCGTTCTTGAACCCTTATTAATTGCAATCAATCAAACTAAGGAAATAAAGGGAATCACATTTTCTAATTGGGAATTTAAACTATCTGCATATGCAGATGATATTTTACTATATTTAAGAGAACCAGGGGACACCATTCCATGTTTACTTAATTTAATAGAAAAGTTTGGAAAATTTTCTGGATATAAAATCAATTGGGAAAAATCTGAAGTTCTTCCAATTAATGTCCATTGTACCAAAGGATTATTTGACTCATATTCATTTAAATGGAAGGAGGAAGGATTAAAATATTTAGGTATTCTTATAAAAAATACAATTGATGACACAGTAAAAGAGAATGAAAAACTTTTATTAAAGAAAATAACAGAAATGTGCGAGCAATGGAATCCTTTACATCTTTCTTGGTGGGGAAGAGTCCAAACAATTAAAATGATGATTTTGCCTGTGGTTTGTTATCAAATGAGTATGATCCCAATTTTTTTTCAGGGGTCATTTTATAAAAAGTTAAATAGCGTTCTTACAAAATTTGTTTGGTTTGGGAAAAGACCCAGAATTGCTTTAGCATCACTACAAAAAACAATCAAGGAGGGAGGGGTCAATTTTCCAAATTTTTATAGGTACCATCAATCCTATATTTTAAGACAGGGTATGTATTGGATCCTCCCAGATCTCATGGAAAATGTACCTGACTGGTTATATTTAGAATGGCGACTCATGTTCCCTTTGCATTTAGAACATTTAATTAGTATAACAATGCCTAGGAGATATAAAGATAACAGAATTCTACTAGATACATGGAAAACACTAAGATATATTAGCAATATATCACCAGATCCATTGGCTAAATCATTAAATCAATCCATTTGGGTAAATTCCAGGATCAAAATTGGTGGATTCAAAATAGTATGGAAGCAATGGATAATTGCAGGTATACGATCTTTAAATGATATTATAGTAAATGGATCAATGCTTAGTTTTTCACAATTGCAACAAAAATTTGGATTGAACAAGACACAATATTTTAAATGGATGCAATTGAAGCAGGCTATTCAGGAAGGGTTCCCTGAATGGAAGAATCTTAACACTCAGTATAGTTTGCAGATCCTTTGCTTTCAGGCGGATTTTTTAGGACACCAAGCCGCTAAATGGTATAAGATTTTATATGGATTTTTAAACAAAAAAAAAAGAACAGGGCTTAGGGACATTTGGAGTATTGAGATAGGACAGACAATTTCTGCATCTCAATGGCAAAAATTTTGGACCTGGAGGATACATACTACAAGGTCAGCATCTATGAGTCAAACATGGATGTTTTTGTTACACAGAGTTTTATGGACCCCTATGCGATTACAAAAAGTAGATAGTAATAGATCCAATAGATGCTGGCATTGTAAGATAGAAGTGGGGACATTAGATCATTTAATTTTCTTTTGTCCCTGTATTAATGCTTTTTGGAAAATAATTTGGCCCCAAATTAATAATTTATTAGAAAATCATGTTGGACTATCATATGATACAATATTATTTGGAACAGCAATGAGAACTCAAAGTCCGATATCTGCAAACAACAATAAACTTTTGTTAATATTGACAGGGGTCGCCATTCAGCAAATTACTCAAAACTGGAAGGATTACACTAAGTTAAATTACACTTTTTGGTGGAACTCAATTTGTCATATTTATAAAATGGAAAAAGTGATGGCATTACAACAGGGATATATCCATAAGTTCAATAAAATTTGGGGACCATTGACTAATTTCTCCACTGATCAGATATCATAACACATGGATAGAGCATATAGGGGGGCTAGGGAGGGTAAACTTTTGTAAGAATATTCTGATATAAAATTCTGATAAAAGGGTTTTCTTTAACATACAATATAAGTATATTTGATTGTAATTTCAAGTGTTTGTTAAAACTGGATGTATTACATATATTTCACTTGATGTAAGTAATAAAAAAGAATAAAGATTAAAAAAAAAAAATTAGTTCAATGAAAAGATATCATCTTAATTCTATTTATATTTATTAACCTTTATAAACACGGGTACACTACTTTATCTTGAATTAAAAATTTAAAAAACATTTTTACCTTTATGTTCTGGCTATTCACTTCTCTGGTTTCTGTTTTCCCCTGTCTTAGGTCTCTTTCCAGGATTTTTCTCTTCTCCCTTTTTTAAATTTAATTTTTCAACCTCTGTGTCCAGATTTAACTCATTCTTATATCTAGTCTTCAGGCCCTCTTTTTTTAGTCTACCGGCAACTTTCTGTCTCTTTCCCTTACCCTGGCTCTCCTATTTTACTTCCCCTTATTCTGTCTTTCACTGACTTGCCCCATCTCTAATGTTTGTCCCTTATAGCTGCCCTTTCCCCTACCATCATTATCTCCCTCTTTTCTGTCTCCCTCCCCCCCCCCAATATCTGCTCATTGCTCTCCCCTCTTCTCTTCAGTGTCTGCCTCCTCTCCTTTCCATGAAAGCATCTACATGCTTTCTCTCCCCTTCTATCTCTCCTCCCTTCCATCTGTCTGCCCCCATCATCCATCCAGGCTTCAGTCTCCTTCCTTCTATATAGTTTATTACCCCCCTTTCCATCCAGCATCTCCCCTTCTATCAATATTTACATCCTCTTTGTATTGTTCCCCTTCCATACATCCGCCCCTCACTTTCCATCCAGTATCTCCCCTTTCACTTCCCGTTCCATCATCTCCCTCCTCTCTGTAACCCCACCCCCCAATATCTGCTCTTTCCCCTGTTCTATCTAGAATCTATCTTCCTACTTCTATATAAAATCTACTCCCTTCACTCTTTCCCCCACCCACTCCAAACCATTTCCACCAATCGCTGTCTGGCTGGTTCAGAACTTTCTCTCTGACGTTAGAATTCACGTTGGGTGGGGAAGACTGCTCGGCCCTCCTGCGTCCTCTTTATGGTATCGGTAAGCAGGGAGAGGTGGTGGCTTGGGGGAGGGCAGGGAGACAGAAAGAAAGGGGGGGACAGAAAGAAAGGGGGTATGGAGAGAGAGATAGGCAGAAAGAAAGGGGGGGGGCAGAGAGAAAGAAAGAAAGAAAGGGGAGGGGGCAGGGAGAGAGGAAGAAAAAGTTGGGGGAGGGATTGAGGTCTGGAGGAGAGGAAGCATATAGGAGGCTGAAAGAAGGGAAGAAATATTGGATGCACAGTCAGAAGAAAGTGCAACCAGTGACTCATGAAATCACCAGACAACAAAGATAGGAAAAATGATTTTATTTTCAATTTAGTGATCAAAATGTGTCCACTTTGAGAATTTATATCTGCTGTCTATATTTTGCACTATGGCCCCCTTTTACTAAACCACAATAGCAGTTTTTAGCGCAGCTGCCTGCGCTAAAAACCGCTATCGTGGTTTAGTAAAAAGAGCTGGGGTATATTTGTCTATTTTTGTATAGTTGTTACATTGCATAAAGGCATTTGCCGTGAGCTCTTTGAAAACCCCCGGAATATAAATAATTAACATTTTCTCTGCTTACAGTGTGATTTGTTAAATTTTATTATTGGTAGATCATTTTGACTTAGTCATTTTAAAAGTAGCTTGCAAGCCCAAAAAGTGTGGGCACCCCTGCCTTAAAGGGAACATTGCTCAGAACTATAAAATGAGTATGCAGTTCTTCAAGACTTATTTTACAGCCATCAAAGTTTCCATTCTAAGAAAGATGCTGGTCTGTTTTTCTCCCATTTTGAGCTTCTCATTTGATCAATACTAAGTTAGTTTATTTTATAAATTATGAACTGATGTCTACAAAAGATACTTCTCCCCCACCTAACTGGTTTGTGCTGGAATTTATACCAGCATGAAATGTAAGAATGCTTGAAGACTTGTCTTCAAAAATAAGGTTTCATATTACTTTTATAAAGTTGACTGTAAGAGAATATTGGTTTAAATATTTTGATGTATTTTTGTCAAAATCTATTTTTAAAAATACCTATTTACGTGCTCTGTGCTGAATGTACATTCTTTTAGTAAGCTGTAATTATGCATCTAACATCAGCCTAAATGTCAATCTTTCTTTTTGTTATAGAGTTTTGAAAGTCTAAAATAAAACATTTTGCTACGCAGTATGTTTCTTGTTTGAGATTTGAACATTTTGCAAGGTGGTTTTAGAAGGGTGAGGTGCCAGTTACACATGGAAAAAGTTGATTTACGCTTGTGATTTTAGAACAGCTGCTGTTCATGCAGTATGCGGCAGCAGGTACAGATTTAAAGGGGTTCTCATTTGAGGAAGGTCTAAGCGTAACAGTAATATACACATTCTGTGGGGGAAAAAAAATTCCCCATCAGGGTGTAGACATAGAGCAATTGCTTGCTTGGATCTGGGTTTGGAAGAGTGAACGAAGCAGCACTGTTTACACATCATGTAGTCAAAAACCATACCAAAATCCAAAACCTAGGAGTTTGATAATGCATTCCCTTAACTGGCTCGCAACAAATATTTAGGACCAAAAGGGTGATTCTATAAACTAGGCACTCTGAGTGTGTAAAAGGTGTGCAATACTGGCCCTTCTGTATGAGTTTCAGCAGGGTTACTAACATGGGGCTTAGTGCACCAAAAATGGCTCACTGAAGCATATACTAAGGTGTCCTGTGGTACTTTTTCTGCTTGTATGGGCTAAGCATGCTTTAAGTATTTTAAATAAAATATTTTTGGAGAGTACATGTACAAGCGCTAATAAAACGCATGCTTACATTAGTACACACAACCTAATCAACGTGGGAGCATTTGGCACCTCCTAAACTGCAGGCGCTAAGTGCTCCCTTTTTGATTTTTTTTGCAAGTTTTGTGCATTAATGGAAAAATTAGCATGGGATTTGCAAAAAGAAAAATAATCATTAGCAATCGTGTTATCAGTCAAGTGCTTATCCAGGTCCCACAGAAACATAAAAGAGCTCAGCCTTATCAAAGGGCTCGTGTACAAAGATAAACCAGTTCACCTTCGTATTTATCTTGTCTGGAGTTGTGCTGTTCAGTTTAAAAAAGTCAATGCTTTTCTAATTGTTCTAATGTTGGGGCTTCTGCAAGCCCCATTTATCAAGTTGGGCAAGATGTGTACAATAACAACAATAAACCTAAGTCCCAGAAACAGAAGCCAGGGGTTCATCTTTGAAATATAGAATCAGAGAAAAATGAAGGCAGATAAAGACCATATGGCCCATCAGTCTGCCTAACTATGCCTTCTACTATCCCCTGCCCTGTACCTTAAAAGTTGGGAGCAGGAGGTACCGAAAAAAACCTGCTACTCAGAACGCAAGCACAGTACAGGGTAAAGCTTTGGATTCTTGCCCAGAAATAGCTAAGAAGAAAAAAAATTAAAAATTTAAATTGAATCTGGTTGGGCAGACTGGATGGACCATTCGGGTCTTTATCTGCCGTCATCTACTATGTTACTATGTTATTATGTAACCAGATGTACTTACAACCCTCCCTGACAGCCCATGCAAGAAAATGAAAAAAAGGGAAGGAATTATTCTAAAATTATAAAATACCCTGTATATAGTTCATGTTCTGCAATTTAAGTAGCAGCTTTTATTTTCAAAATAAGCCAAAGTCCATTACATGAGCCCCTCTCTAAAAAGCATCTTAGACCAAGAGGATAAACTTTGAACTATTAATTAAAAGCAAGTGGTTCCCCTTACAAGCCCCCCTCACCCCCCCCCCAAAAAAAAAAAAAAAGATCAGGTGAACAGCACATTACACAAAGCCTGGACAGTTACAGTAGTATAACTGTAGTTTCTACCCTCAGGTACTATATAGTTTGGCTTTGTTTCTAGACACTCTTTGTCAGATCAATGATAGAATCTGCATTTTTACTACACATTACAACCAACTGTCCTTTATTGACAACACCGTAAATGAACACAGGGACACAGTCTTCTTTTTCTTGCTCATTAGTTGTAGGTCATGTAGCGGGGTGTAGCACTGAATTTCGCATACGATTTGATAACTTTGTTCACAGCTTCCAGAAAGTCTTTTTCAGTTGCTACCTTTCGGCGGGCTCTAATAGCGAACATCCCTGCCTCCGTGCAGACACTGCGGATCTCAGCACCTGTTCGATAGAGCCCAATCAAACAGCAAGCATATTAGATCTTAGCACCCTAAACCCTGACACTTCCAAAATGCAACATCTTTGCCTGTAGCTCACCTGTGCTGTTGGGACATAGTCGAGCTAACAGTTCAAATCTTATATCCCTTTCCACACTCATGGAACGAGCATGAATCTTAAATATGTGAGTGCGACCCTAAAGGTGAAAATAAACAGCTCCATGTTATGACACACTTTAAATCTTTCAAAAAGAGAAATATTTACAATATGCCTTAAATTCAAACTGCTGGCTAAAAAAACAAACACATTTTTGCCTTAGCCTTAACTGATTTATCAAATACTCACTAAACATTTAGATTTTACATAAAAGTCATTTTATGAATTTTGTAGATTTCCAGGTCTGAATGGCTTATAAAAACTAGGTTTAAAGCCATTTCTGTGATTCTGGGTTCGCTGTGCAACTGGACCAACTTTCCAAGGTTCTATAGAGCTTGGCCGAGATCTACATGCTCCTGCAACTGTTCCGAGAAGCTTCACAAGAGAGGAAGGCAACCAGATGTGTAAATACCCAGAAGTCCCCCCTCTAGAGAAAATAATTTTTACATTAAACATTCTTCTCAAGATGGAAGTTATATTAGAGAAGGGGAGAGAAGTTATTACTCACACACACACACTATTAGCTCACCTTTTCTACATTAGAATGCATCTTTCCAAATTAGTTTGTCTCTTTTACGAGTAAACCCTAGTCATCCCTATACTGCAACTGCCTTATGTCTCTTCCCCATCTTGCTGCCCACAACCAGCTTACTCCTTAGTACTCTGCAAGGGTTTCTGTATGATCAGACTAGCTGTGTAAATCATTCCACACTAAAGATCATATAATAGGGACTTAGAACTCACCTCTAGATCAGGTAAACTGAATTCAATCTTTCTGTCCAGCCGTCCAGGCCTCATTAGTGCTGGGTCCAAGGTGTCAGGTCTGTTGGTTGCCATCAACACTTTAATATTACCTCTGGGGTCAAAGCCATCCAGCTGGTTAATGAGCTCCAGCATTGTGCGCTGTACTTCATTGTCACCTCCAGCACCATCATCAAAGCGAGCCCCTGCAAAAGTGGAAATCATCACACCCTGTATCGCATTGTCTGAAAACCTGAATGAGTGCATTTGATATCGCAGTCTATTCATATTCTTAATGTGGTGAAATCAGTTAGCTTAGTGGGGTTTAAAAAAGGATTGGATAATTTCCTAAAAGAGAAGTCCATAGGCCATTTTAAGATGGCTTGGGAAAATTCACTGCTTATTGCCAGGATAAGCAGCATAAAATCTGTTGTACTACTTGGGATCTACAGTAGATAAGTGCTTGGGACCTGGATTGGCTATTGTGGAAACAGGATACTAGGCTTAATGGACCTTTAGTCTGTTCCAATATGGTAATTCTTATGTTCTTATATTGAATGAAAATAACTATTTTTTATTGAAAAGGTTTTAAATTGTTCACTTTTACTGAAAAAAAAAGTAATTAAATATATAGTAACATAGTAGATGACGGCAGATAAAGACCCGAATAGTCCATCTAGTCTGCCCAACCTGATGCCCTCCCCAGCCCATCCGCAACCAAACGGCCATACACAAACAAGGATTATCCTAGCATATTTTCTCCTAATTAAACCCTTCTGTTCCAACTGTATCACAGTGCTTCTCTATATCTGAGCCGAGCACTGGCTCTCCCTAGATTGGTAAATTCAAAGTCTAATGCTGGCTCTTGACCTAGAGCTATCATCCCTGCTCAGCATGCACACTTGGCCTCATGGACTAGGCAAAGAGCTCTCCAGAACTGCAGCTGGTCTGTTGTCTCAAGATATCACCACATTTATTGGGCTATAAGTTGGGAGGGGGGAGTGCAGAGGGGAACACACTGCCTGCTGACTCCCTTATGAAGCTCAACAAATGAAGAACAGATTCCTTAAAGGAGATTTATAGCAAACTGTCAAAAATATTATTTCAGTCTATACATAATTAAAGTATAAAATATGCTGCCCGAGAATGTGCTCAACTTATAATTATAGCTCAGGGTAAAAAAGGTTTGCATACTTTTTTTTTTTAATCTTTATTCATTTTCAAATCAAACAATAAGTGCATAAAAATGTATCATCAAAATAATTTCAATATAGCACTCATGCTCAATTAAAATATGCAATATTATACAACAATATTATAATATCTCATATTTAATTACATCCCAAATCCACCCTCCCCCCTTGAGTGTGCTAGATAAAACTAAGAAAGAAAAGAAAAGGAACAGAAAAGAAATGATGTCTATTCATCACAATATTTTTCCAATGGCCCCCATATCTTTATAAAGTTATTATATATGTCCCTTTTTGTACTGCTATTACTCTTTCCATCTTAAAAATATGGCACACGAATTCCACCAGAATGTATAATTAAGATTCTTATGATTTTTCCAATTGTTGGTAATATATTGAATGGCTACCCCTGTCATAACTAATAAAAGTTTGTTATGTGACGAAATTTGACTCTTTTTTCTCATAGCCATTCCAAATAAAACAGTATCATATGAGAGCGCAACATGGTTTTCCAATAAAGAATTTACTTGAGTCCAAATTGAATCCCAAAATGACTTAATGAAGGGACAATAATAAAGTTGATGATCTAATGTCCCTGGTACTTTTTTTAAGATTACAGGTCTGCTAATCATCGGTTAGCCAGACAGTCGCTTCTGGAAATGAGTTTAACACTGAATGGGTTTTTCTCTTCTGGGATATGCCAGTACTTCCACGTGACCCAGACTGGCCACCATTGGAGATATTTTCTGTGATTCTACAAAGTAACTCTTAAGTTCCTGTCCCACTCAGAAAACCCAACAAGCCACCAAGAATGGTTCATTCAGAATTTATAGCCACCAAAATTTGATATTAAAGCCCCAATTAAGTCCAGCACTTTCACTCACAATTACCTCCTCAATCACGTGCTGGATATTATTATTATTAGAAAGAAAGTTGGGGCCGAAGATGAAAAGCCATGTAATTCTTCCCACTTGAAGTTTTTGCTAGGCGGTGGAGTGGTGGGTTTGAGGCCGGTTTACTAAAATAAAATAATAATATCCAGCACGTGATTGAGGAGCCATTCAGAATTTATGCACATGCAGGACTATCGTAAAAGCTGCCACAGAACATATATGGCAAAATACACATACAGTAAAGTCCACTCTTCAGAGGCACTCTCAACTCTGTCACCCCTGAGTCTCATGAGATCAGTGAGCTATGGTCTCTTAGGCCAATCTGGTGCCAACACCACTACTAGCCAGGATGTGATGTCACCCTCTGCAAGATGTGGCCCAATAGGCCACACAGGGGAAACAAATACCAACTAAAGGCCATAGATGGAGCAATGTACTTAGACCTGCTGCTCCCTGCTCTTTCTATCAAAAGAAGGATCATGGAAGCTTGGCATTATGACATGTCACCTCTCCTGGATAAAAAGGCATCCTGTGATAACTCCTGTTCCCCAAGGTCCAGGAAATCTGCTTGCATATTCTGGGAGCCTGAAATATACACTGCCAGCAATGAACATAAGAAAAGCCTTACTAGGTCAGACCAATGGTCCATATCCCGTCTTCACGGAAATCAATCCAAGTTACAAGTACCTGACAGAAACTCAAATAGTAGGATAGCCAAGCAGGAGAAATGGGAGATCTCTAATTTTAAAGCGATTATAATCGTCTACCATATGACATAAACTGAATCATAGTAAGAAATTTTTTTTAAAACATCAAATATTCAAACGGATCATTGTTTAAATAAAGGCCACTATCTCAATCAAAAAATATGCTCATCATAAAAACTATCAAAACTATTTTATAGAACAATTTCTCATTAATAAGCACCAAGTAAGGAGGAGAAGCATCATAATCTCGATTGGAAAGGGATCATAGGGCCTCTTATAGCTCCTGCTATTGCAGTACCCACTTCACAGATCCTCATCAATATAATCATATGCTTCTTCCTCCACCTTCCTAATACATAGATTTTATTTCAAATGTATTTGAAAAAATACCACACTTGGGAGTTTTCAAGAAGTAACAGCGCTGGGGTCTTGGAGACCAGATAAGTGAAACCTTACACCTTACACGTTATTAAGTCCTTTACTATTGAGGAAAGATTTTCACATTTAGAAGATATCAAGTAGTGCGGTATTTTTTTCAAATATATTTAAAAGGTTTTACACCCAATGTTGCCACTGCTGTTGAAATAAAGGCCTATAAACTAGGATTTCTAAATAATCAGATCACATGACCTCCGTTAACTACTTTCACATACCTCCAATGGCGTCAATCTCATCAAAAAAAATCAGACAAGCCTTTTTGGTTCGGGCCATTTCAAAAAGTTCACGGACCATTCGAGCTCCCTACAAAGAAAATTAGACATTAATACTAGCAATCAAAAGGACTAATGCAGGAATAACACACAGCACAAAACTCTACAATCCAGTCCTTTCCCTCACAGATCCTTGGTGTGTATCCCATGCTTTCTTTAATTCAGTTGCTGTCTTTCGCTCCCCTACCCTTCTTTAAAGAAATAGTCCTATAGGTCAGTGTTCTTCAACCACCGGTCCATGGACCGGTGCCGGTCCACAGAAATTTCCTGCCGGTCCACAGGGCTGGCATGTGCATCAGGCCCAAAACTGTGTTCTTCAACTGCCGGTCCGCGGTGCGATCGATGCGTTGATAATAAGATTATATTGTGTGCATGTATGAAAAATGAATGGAAAAAATAGTGCTACAATTAGGACTATGGGGGCAGGGTCTGGGGTGGAGATTGGGTAGAGATGGGCAGGGTCTGGCCCACGACTTAGCCCAATGTTCTTCAACCGCCGGTCTGCGGATCGATGCCGGTCCACAAAATAATTATTTTATTTCTGCCGGTCCATAGGTGTAAAAAGGTTGAAGAACACTGCTATAGGTCATTCCCAGGTCTACCCCCTTTCACCCCTATCCAAATGACCCCCTGGTTCTAGAGCTTTCTTTCTGCTGAAAGGGACCCACCTCTTGTGCATTTATCCATAAAACAATTGTACTAGCAGAAAAGAAATACTTTATTTATCCATAACCCTACTCCCCACTGCCCTCCAACCCAGCCAGCTGATTAACCGTTCCCCTTAACTGTACCCAAGACATCCTTTTTGTCTTGTCTGTTTAGATTGTAAGCTCTTTCGAGCAGGGACTGTCTTCTTTGTGACTCTGTACAGCGCTGCATACTTCTGGTAGCGCTATAGAAATGATTAATAGTAGCAGTAGTTTATTTTGCAACACTATAATTCTCCTGCTCACTATAATTCTCCTGCTCACTATTAATTTATTGTTCCTGTCTATTACACAAATTCTAGATGATACAAAGCATCTGTTCACTCAAGATGGCAGTTTTAAAGATACATCTGAACATAGGAGTACAGTAAACCCCCCGCGAATTCACAGTTTGCAAATTGCAGACTCAGTAATTCGCAGTATTTTCTGGCCGCCTCTTCCTAGTACTAAAGTCATGGTTACACCAAACAGGAGCTACTTTGACAGCTATCTGGCATATCAAAGCAGCTCCTGTTTGGTGTAACCATGAGTTTAGTACCAGGAAGAGGCGGTCGGAAAATGTGCCCGGCTTCATAAGTACAATTTAAGCACCTGCCAGAGCCCCAGCTGCCCTCCCCTGCCTTCAATCAGCTGAAAAACTGTTTTTTTTAAATTCACGGGTGTTCCTGGAATGGAACCCCCGTGAATTTTGGGGGAGTACTGTATATTAGACAGAAATGTTCTTATCCCTTTCACTCAGCAACAATTTTGTGCTTCTGAGCTTAATAATGCTTCTTAGATGATTTCTTTACTGTTTCAGAACTAAGTGCAATATTTAAACAGAAAGATCTGCAAGCAATCTGAAATGTTCTTTCACCAAACACACACATCATTCCTGCTGTTTCACACAGAATTTACCTCTCCCACATATTTCTGCACCAGCTCGGATCCAATCACTCGGATGAAGCAGGCATCCGTTCTATTGGCCACAGCACGGGCACAGAGAGTTTTCCCTGTGCCTGGGGGACCAAAAAGCAGCACACCTTTGGGGGGTTCAATGCCAAGGTTAACAAACCGTTCTGGCTACAGACAAAAAACACAAAAATTATACTCGCCATCATATTGCACCTAGAAATGTTCCAAGAACTAAGAGTTCTAAGTTAAACAGGTAGTAAATAAATGGAGCATTTATGTCATATCTAATCATTTTCTTTCCTTTAGTTCAGACCAATCTTGTGTCTGTTGACCAGTGGATGGAGACAAAAAAAGAAAGCAGTTTGAGTCGCTCTTTAAAGGTATTGTGCAGCCATGAAATGCATAGCATATCGAATAGCCAAAGCAGGCACTTCTATGTCCCCCAAGAAAAACAATGCTGTAAATTATGGTCTGACTCAGAACAGCCCACCACTGATTTTTTTCTTCTTAAAAGTATTAATTTTGTAACTTTATCCCTTTATTCCTCACATATTCAATTTTGTCTGTATGTTTGTTCATCTAATCCATTATAACTAAATTTTAAAGTGTATGTTAAATTGTATGTGTATTTTATACTTTACTGTAACTCGCTTAGCAAATTATAGATAAGCGATTATCAAATTTAAATAAACTTGAACTTGATTTAATACAGCAGTTTCCTGTTCATCACAAAATGAGCAGATTCCAAGAAAAGGCACTGCTAAAAAGAGCTATGTCAAAGAACCAAGGACAGCAAGGCTTGCAACTGAGTTGGCTCACCAGAAGGAAGGCTCACCAGAAGGAAGAAATAAAAGTTGCCAGGTACCCACCCCCCCCCCCCCCCGGACCATCCCCCCTCCCCCTACCCAAAGGCAGGAGGGATGCCCACTCCATCCTGCCACTGGATGCTCCCTCGAACCTTCCCCCCCACCAGTACCTTTATCTGAAGACAGCAGAAGGGAGGCTCGTTCCCAAAGCTCCAAGGCCCACCGATCCAAAATGGTGGGCTTTCCCCTCATCAGTGCATCATGTGATGTACAGGGAGGGGCCTATGGCCCTGATTGGCTCAGATGACTAAGGCCCCTCCCAAGGGGTGGGTCCTTAGGTATCTGAGCCAATCAGGGCCTTGGGCTCCTCCTTCTGTATCATGATTAACACATGGTAATATTATTATTGCTCATTATCTGCCATAGGTTGCAATCTATGCAACAGATCCTGCAGCAGATAATTGACAAACTGCCACATTTTATACAGGTCACAGAAGTAGGAATTGAGACATGCAACTCAGCGTGTCTCAAGTTTGACCATATTTGTAGAACAGAATCTGCTGGCGTAGAGCCTGTTCTGAAATACAGGAGAAATGGAGGTTTATGTGCCATGGGTGTATTGAAAAATAAACATATTTAAAAAATTGACAGGTTCAAAGCCAGCACATAACTAATTATATTTGCAACCTCAGAAACATAACCAACTATTACCCCGACAATGACCAATTTCTTTTGCCAGTTTGGAATTTGGGGGACAAAACCTACTGGGTAGTTAAAAGGGGCAATCCCTCCAATGGAATGCATTAAATCCTAAGCAAGTGTAATTCCTGATGTCGATCTTTCAGAACAATGAGATGTAATCCCTTTCTGAACTGGGAAATAAATGTCTATGAACTTGCCATGACCCTCCTTACCATTTGCATGGATTTGAGTTTGATGAGTGCATATCCCAGCTTTTGTAAAACAGGGACTTAGAAATTTATGCAAGATAAACATTTAAGTGCCAGTTTATGCATGTAACAAATGCAAATAGGTCTTGCAAAAATATGGCCAGTATATTTATGTTTAGTAAACTCATTATACTTCCTTTTTAATTAAATATAACAAAGCAGTTCACAAATGTATTAGCGCATACTGTTATTAATGACCCTCTTATGTATTCCCTTGAGCATACAATCTTTATAAAATGCGCTGAACTTAAAACATGCACGAATTCATCGGATTTGTTTAACTGTCATGGTTAAAATAATGGCACAAGAGAGTATATGGTGATGTCATTTGGCATGAAGTTGCCCTTCAGTCTGCTGGATGAAGATTCAAAATGTCACGCGATACATTCTGATAGCCTGATCTGTCTGCCCATTTAAACCTAAGGTTTGGACCAGATGTACTAGCATTTTACCCCCACAAACACAAAGTAAAAAGAAGAAGATTTTAGTACATGCGACTCTTTTAGATAATCAATACTAATCAATCAGAAGGGTAGATTGTGACAAATCCAAAAACTTACATGAAGAAGAGGAGTTTCAACCACCTCCCTCAGCTTTTCAATCTGCTCTTTACAACCTCCAACATCACTGTATGTGACATCTGGCTTCTCCTCCACCTGAAAGGAAAGCATGAGTTTTCTTATCATTCAGAGTGATCACAGATAAAATTACCTTCTTGATGAAGACTGACCATTTCTATTTTGTCACAGTGGTTTTTTTCCTGCTTTTTTACACCAACAGCTTAATCAGAACAAGGACTGAGATTTGATACTATGAGCCTTAATCCACAGCAATCCAGGAATTGTTTCCAATATTTTTTATCCTTATACTTCATCCTAATGTACCTGTGTCGGGTTATTGCAACAACAGTCCTGGGGGACCAATGCTCAAACCTAACTCCAGCACTAAAAGGAGAATAACACCAGGTTTGCATGCATTTTATAGGCCAAATGTTCTAATTGTTTCAGCATATGCACTGAAGAGGTTAGAGAGTTTGGAAAAGAGAGTTAGAGAGTTTGGAAAAGAGGGGAGATATGAGTGGTACGGGTACAAGTGAATCAACTTTTTACTCCATCAAAAATTACAAAGACTAGGGGACACTCAATAAAGTAACAGGGAAAATCAATAGAAGGAAATATTTTTCACTTATAGAATAGTTAGGTTCTGTAACGCATTGCCAGAGATTGTGGTAAGAGCAGTTAATGGAGCTGCTTTTAAGAAAGGTTTGGACAATTTTCTAGAGGAAAAGTCCATAGTCTGTAATGAGACAGACATGGGGGAAACCACTGCTTGCCCTGGATCAGTAACATGGAATGTTGCTACTTTTTGGGGTTTTGCCAGGTACTAGTGACCTGGATTGGCTACTGTGAGGACAGGCTACTGGGTTAGATGGACCATTAGTCTGAGCCATTAAGGCTATTCTTATGCTTTATGTTATGTTCTTATAAAGCACAAATTAAAACAACTCAGACATTTATGTTTCTAGTTTATTAAACTAGCTAATGTGCTACTGCTCAAACTGCTTATAAGTAGAGTGTATTAAAAAAAAAAAAAAAAAGATATAAGAAACAACAGGTCAGTCCTTGTAATTCTTCAAATGAATTTAAAAGTCACTTTATTTAGAGCTAGATTTGTAAAGTAAGCTAACACCATTAACAAGTGTTATCAGTAAAATTGGTCTTGCTGCATAATAACGGACCTGCTGTAAACAGCAAATGTTACTGAGTGTTAGCATGCAGTAGCACCTTTTAGTAATCTAATACTAAATACGAAAACAGATCCTATAAAAACCATAACCATAATATTTAATTCCATTCCAAGCATATTTGCAAGGTCATAGAATTGAATATATCAGATACTGAGTTATTCAAGACATTTCATTTCCCAACATCAGTTTAAATACAAAAAACAACTGAGCGAAAAAAAGCAATTTACCTGCATCATTGTAACTGTTGGATCAATCTTGGGAGGCAAAGGGATGTGGATTTGATACTTGTTTCTATCCACACTAGAACCGAACAGAGTCAAATATTAGGGCAGAGTCAAATATTAGGGCAGCTGTCTGCAAGTAAGCCTTGTACATGGCTAACATAAAATCAGGGGCAAAACCCCCTGGAGGCAAAACAGCATGCACTGCTGGTGAAAAAGAAACACCAGAGACCTGTTCCTGTCATTCTAAAACACGAGGGAGGTCACCTGAGGCTAAAACTAGAAAAAAGCAGGCAGAAAAATTTTTATGTCGGCACAGCTAAGGTCTGAATGGGCCTAACCGCTAAAGAAAAACAGCCAGCAAAAATTAGCTGCTACAGTAAGGGAATCCCCAGCACTATTGGCGGTAAGGGAAACTCGATTTTCCAAACGCTGGTGGATGTGATGGCTGGTGCATCCCCCCATGTCGGCGGTAGGAGAAGCCCAGGCCTCTCCACCGCCGATGGCAGTGTTTAAAATGCTGCCTTTTCCTTGTCGTGTAACTTGTGGATTACTACTAAAAATAACTTTTTCATATAGCAGAGAGGGATATTAAAAATTGATCAGTCCTGGGTGTCAAATGTACTAGGTACACCACTGAATAATCTCACTAGTCTCTTCTATAGCTTAGGCCAGTGTTTCTCAACTCGGTCCTAGAGTACCCTCTCTTGCCAGACATGTTTTCATGAAATCCACAATGAATATGCATAAACTCGATTTACATACACTGCCTCCATTATATGCAAATTTCTTTCATGCATATTCATTGTTGATATCCTGATAACCTGGGGGCAAGGGGGTACTCCAGGACCGAGTTGAAAAACAGGGGCTTAGGCAATTACAAGCTCCTAGAAGTGCAGTAGGATGTTTGATATCTGTCTTCAATGCTCTTTAAGGGATGAGACCACGATCTGAGAAACTCTGAAAATCAAAGTTTGTTAATGCATAATTAGGAAGGTTTCTCTTCTAGCTTATTTACACATACACCTTTATAGTTTGCTTAGCACATAGATGCTCATGGCAGCTTCCAAAAATTAAAGGACACAAACATGAAACAACCCCACACTAACCCCTTGCACCTCACCTCATAAAAAACCCTACTCACTACGCCTCCCTAAATGAGCATTCAAGTCTTTAAAATGGAACAAAACTCTGGAACCAGTAAAGAGCAGCAATTGACACACAGTTCCTCACCAACCTTGCTACATGCAATCCTTGTTCTCTATGGAAGCTGATGCAATTAACCAAAACCAGTTTGACTGCTACATTTTGTAGAACTTGCAACCTAGAAAAAAAATTTTTTTTAGACCTCCCCCCCTCAACTGAAGTAATCTAAGTGCAATTTGTCAGATTGAAAACTAAATTGTAAAAGATTTTTCTTACCACCAGACCTTCATATGGTTCCATAGTTAAATGTGGTATCAACTACCACTCCCAAGATAATAGAGCTGGTTAAGGTTATCCACAGAATACTGGTCTTCCCGTAAATTAATTTTAGTCCATTATTTTGCATCCATTCTTAAATATGAACAAAATCAATTCCACTTTTATTCTGGTTTTACTGTACAATTTATTTGATTCATTTGAACATTTCATGATGTCACTAATAACTGATAAAGCTGCCTTTCCATTTTACACTGGGTTTTACTAAACAGCGCTAGAGGTTTTTAGTGTGGGCTGGTGAGGTAAATGCTTCAACACTCACAGAATTCCTGAGCATTGGAGCATATACCTCATCATCCTGAGCTAAAAACCTCTAGCACCGTTTAGTAAAAGGAGCCCGTAACCCGGTGCTTCATTATTTCTTGAGCATCAGAGGTCACACTTAGAAATATAAAATGCAAGGTCTTTCATATACAAAAGTATTTTGAAAGGACAGTTCTTCTATCTTGTGGCAGGGTTATTTGGACTTTCCTGTTCATATATCACGTTCAATGTAGAACTATTGTTAACAGTACTGAAGTAACTACTGACATGTTCCAAGAGTTGGATAACCCAGAAATACACATCAAAACATATCACATTTCCTTACCCAACTCTCATTCCCTCCTCAATATCAGTGGGGGCAACCTGATCACTGAGATCCACCACGAACTTGGCAAATTGCTTAACATTGATGATATATTTGGGATCTTCAGAATCAGCATTGATGATCTTTGTACACCTAAAAACACAATGTCAAACATTTTTAAAACATTAAGAGCAGCACTTTAGAAACACCATACAAATCAGAATTGAGATGTCCAGGTTAGAACATCTAAAATACTAGCAGAACTTGAGAAAAGGATCTGACAACTTACAGCCTGTTCTAAAATGCAGTGAGAAATGAACGATTATGTGCTGGCTACGTACAGCAGGAGCATATATATTAGAAATAAACGACTAAAATATCAATGGGTCGTAAAGATCCTACGAACAGCCATACTGGGTCAGACCAATGATCCATATAGTCCAGTTTCCTGTTTCCAACAGTGGCCAATCCAGGTCACACACAGTACCTGGCAGAAACCCAAATAGTAGCAACATTCCATGCTACCAATCCAGGGCACAAAGTGACTTCCCCCACAAGCACATAAATGTTTATATTGGATGGCCACTTATCCCTCTCAGTCTACATCTCACAAGTAGCCTCCACCTCCTTCTATTACCTACAACAATTCTAAAGAATTAGACCTTACCTCCCCAAACCCGACTCATTCACGCCTATGTACTCTCAAGACTTGACTACTGCAACTCTATTCAATGTATCACCACAAAGGAACTCAAACGGCTCCAGTGGGTCCAAAATGCAGCCTCAACTGCTGCAACCCTCGCCGGCTCTCCAAGTAGAACATTGGCTACCTATCAGGAAACGCTGCATTTTCAACGCTCTAATAATCGCTCACAAAAGATTACACAACATAACCCCTACATACATAGCTTCTAAACTACAACAGTATACCCCTAATCGCCCCCTCCGCTCAGCTGCGGAAAGACGACTGTGCATCCCTCAGGGAAAATCCCCCCAGATGGAAACTGCCCGGAAACGCTCATATAGTCATTTCATCCTTCAACTCTGGAACCAGTTGCCTGATCAGATAAGATCTCCGAACTCACTGATGACATTCCGAAGAGCAGTGAAGACCCTCCTTTTCAGTTAAACAGACTCCAACAGACTGCCCCCCCCCCCCCCACTTTCTGTATCCCTCCTTTCAGCCCCTTAGTCTCTGTGAAATTTCAATATTTTTCCCCCTATGTATCCACTACCCTATGACCAGTCATGACCTTCGCTTTTGTAAAATGTCTGCACTGTGAATGTCCTTATGTAACCCGTTCTGAGCTTCGGGGAGGACAGGCTAGAAAGCAAATCAAATCAATAAATAAATATATTGGACATTTTAGAAATATGTATATTTATTTTTCCCAAAGCCGTCACAGCGCTTGTATTCTTTGCCAGTTTCACTTTTTATTTTTTTTTTTTGGGGGGGGGGAGGAAGAGGAGACATTATCCACCAAAATGCAATTCTAACACCCATGGAGAAATACAATCTTATCCATATTACATGAAAGAATTTATCTACTTGCACTTCCATAATTAAGTTGGAGTTTTAGGATCACTCCTAGGTTTAGGATATTGGCCATTCAGAAAGGAAATTTTAAGAAGTTTCAGGAGATTTGGGAGCCATTAGCAAAATATTGTAACGTTTAAATAGTGTTTTTCCCTTTAAATATGCACATCCGGGTGGGGGGTGGGAATTTTGAATAACTGATAAGGGGCAATGTATAGATATTGTGATTGTTTAGGGGGGAGGGGGATATAATTCTGAAATGGATAAGAATATTAAGTGTGGAATTTGGATGTAAAATGTTTGTATTTACTGTGACACTTATTGTAAGTATTGAAAATAATAAAAAATTGGGGAAAAAAAGGAATTAGACTCAGCCTAACAGTCCCTCCAATAATGAGATCTCAAAAGATAGAAGATTTATGGAGGGAATAAATTTATGTATTTACGATGATAACTGAAGGAAATTAAAGTGTTCTGTAAAAGTTTAAAATGATGTAATGTTGTGCACTTGTTGTAAGATGAAAAACGAATAAAGAATTTAAAAAAAAAAAAAGATAGAAGATTTAGCCTATCCTTCAAAGACTCATCCAAATCTTTCAAAATTCTGTTACACTATTAGTGCCAACAGGTCTTTCAACAACAAATTCCATAGCTAATTCTGCTTGACACCTATTAATTGGAAACATTTCCATGGATGTGGCTTATCCAGAGCTTCTTCCCACAGATATGGGACCATTGCAGAGAAAAATCAGCAAAAGAGAAGCAGTGGCAATAGGTAAATCCTGTTTGTCAACTCCCTCTGCCACATACAGGAGATTCTGCAAGCCAGGTTGGGGGGAAGGGACAAGATAGGTACTAAAAGACTTTGCCATGACTTGTAGCAATAACAGTGGCTCTTGCCCATCCCATCCCAATGTTTCATTATATTAAGTTATGTAGCCAATAGAAAAATATTGTATCACATTGGTTAGGATACACTGTTCTATTAGAAACATTTCTAGTACAATTTCAGTGGCAAATTATATTTACAATGATACTAAAATCATAAAATAAGAAGTTCTTTAATGATCACAACATAAATATATCTTAAGCAGGAGGGCAGTAAACCTACAACTGAAACCATAAAATAAAAACACTACTCAGTGATGGGTTAGTGAAATTAATTGCATACCTTGCAACTTGCAGTGGCTGTTCGCTTTGTAGGGTCTGCTTATCTGCAGCCAAATCCCAAAGTGCTGGAGGGGCCAGTCCAGTATCTGACTCTTTAATACCTTACCAATACAAAACAGGACAGTAAATTCACATAACACAGAAAGAGAATACATCATGTGTAATTAATAAAGGAGATCTATCAGAGTACAAGGGAGATCTTGTGATATGAAAGTAACTACAAGAAAATGGCACAGCTACTTTTTATCCTACTTTGTGAAGTGTGAAAAGTGTGTGTGTGTTTAACCTTTCTGGACTGCAAACACACATACACTCCCAGAAAGTAGACTCTGACCAGTCAATATTCAAAATGCCGAATATTCAGTGGCACTTAACCACTTAGCACCACTGAATATTCTGAGCCAAAACCAGCTAACCTATGGACATTCCGGGATGGAGCCAATATTTAGTCCCAAACATGATTCGGCCTCCAAGACTTCTTCCACCACCCGGATCTCCATTACTTGTATCCTGGCTGCTTTCTGAGGCCTCTCCACTGGGGAGTCTTTGAAAAAATCTTGAGGCGGATGAAAAATATTCAAGCTTGTACCCCTCTCAAATGATGTCTAGCACCTGTTGGTCTGTGCAAATCTGTTGCCAGCCTCCCAATACTCTGCAAGTCTCCCAACTATACAAGAAAAATCAGAGGGATTTGGCATCATTGGGACTTTTTGGGATTGGATACCGAATGGGCACCTGATGTGGGGTTTCATCCAGAAGCACCAAACCTCTGCCTATGACCTCTGTGAAGAATTCTCCAAAGACTGCCAAAGCCACCTGTAGCCTCGAAAGGAACATGACGTGACCCATTACACCTGACCCATTACACCTGTCCATTACACTGGTCATAAGGTCATCTAGCCCTTTGCCAAAAAGCATCTGGATCATTAAAGGACAGCTTGCTCAAAATGGCTTTTGAAGCCAAATCTCCCACCCATTGTCTGATCCGAAGCATCCTGTATGTGGAAATAGAGTAGTCAGACACTTTACTCATGACTCTAAACATGTCACACACAGTGTCTGCAACATAATCCACCCCAGAAAGAACCATCTGGGGGTAGGCACTCGCCTCCAAAGCCAGAGCCTGGCTGCTGGAAATCAAGAGCCTGGGATACAGCTTGGACATCACCCTAGCCCCTCGCAAGGGCCCTGCTGGCATCTCACAAATGTTCAGTCAGCCTCATAGTGATTTCAGGATGTGAAGAAAAAAATGTGGACTCGGTCTTGGAGCTGCTCAGCAGTGAGCGCTGTGTCACGGCAGTTTGTGGAACCTTTAAATCCAGTTCCCACAGAGAGACTGCAGTGATTTCATTTAAGTTAGATGGCTTGAAGAGCCTGTACAATGTCAGATCCTCTCCCTAGTCTAGGGCTGCTACAGCCTCCTGGATGTCCTCACCCCCATGAGAACCTATGTCTTACAGAACAAGCACATCTGGAGAGAAGAGGCATAGATTCAAAGCCCCAATTGTCCCTATTCTTCTCTGACTGGACCTCAGGCTCCTTTTTCTTGTAAAAGTGCCAAGATTCTGCAGGGATAAACTCTCCTGTGTGCTAACTAGCACAGCCACAGCTGGGCCAGGAGACTGTTTGTACTTCACATAGGCCTCGTACATGAGGGCCACAAAATTAGTCAAAAACCTGATCTGAGTCCTCAGAGGACCTCTTTAGGACTCCCTCAGGTGATCTCACTGTAAGGGTGGCATCCATGCACTTTCGCTTTACTGGCAGCACAGAATTGATAGTAGAGGGCTCTAGGGGGAATTTTTGTCCCATTTCTCAAGCTTTCTGAGACTCTGGAGGGTCCCGGGGGGGCTAAGCCCAATGCTCCTGCCCCTCTCCCCCCCTTGCACACCCTGACACACCTTGTATGGATGCTCTTCATGCACTCATCAAGTGCAAAGTTAGAATGATACAGTAATTAAACCACCCGTGGTGTCCGTCCTGACTGATTCTAGACCCAAACGAGGTATTTTCAGGCAAGGAGAAGCTTTTAAAATCAAATCAGGAAATCCAAGATTGCCACCGTGAAAGTGATTCTGGTGCCAAAAATGATCCAGGGGAGCTATAAAACCAGACAAAAAATGTACAAAAAATAAATCCAGGATTTTAAAGGAAGGGAATCCTCAAGAAACCCGAGAAACTCCTCAAAACCCCCAATTTAACTCCACCCCGATGCCTCTCATAGATAGGCTAGCAATAGGCTGTACTCACTGTACTGCCATGTGCTATGCTTGCATCAGCTCACACTGTAGCTGGATAAAGGAAAAGCTTTTTCTGCCTCAGACAAGCAAGCAGAATATTCAGGGGCTCATCTCTTCGGACTGCCTTTTACATAGGCTGAACCAGCTTGAAATCCTCTATCCCTTTAGTCTCTGATTCTTCCGGTGAGGGGATGCAGCTTGACATCTACAAGGTCTCCCAACCAGCATGGAGCCCAAAAACAGCCTGTGCTCATGCGCTTCAAACGAAACCAGATGAGCACACTCCCGGGGGGGGGTGACCCATGAGCCAATCCAAGTGTTAAGGCAGGCAGGTGACAAACAGGTGCCATGCAGGAAGGGTGATCCACCCAGCTAGAGACCTCAGAACCCCTGAGTCTGTAGCTTCCCCTAGGCAGAGCTAACCCAGGATTAATGAGAGGCTCTAAAGTCTTAAAAAAAAAAAAAAATCAAATAATACCCCAAAACAATAAATATTAAGCAGAACAGATGGAAAAAAACAATAAATATTAAGCAGAACAGATTCAGAATCTCGGAGAGAGCGAGACCAGAAGGCTTTGAGCATGTGCAAATGCTCAAAGCCCAGACCAGCCCAGCACAGGGAAGAGGGAGGATCTCCCTCGCAACGCCCAGCCCAGCCCAGCCCAGCCCAGGCGAGGGAGGATCTTTGGGCACTGGCACATCCTGTGCATTGGTGCTGGTGCCGGTGCCCAATCGGGTAAGCGATGTCTTTGCGGTGCAGGGGGGATGATGCCGGTCCGCAGGGGGGATGCCGGATCGCAATGAGAAAAATAAAAATTGTATAATGCGCTCACACATATAACGCGCATGGTTATACTCGGTTTGTAAAATCGGGTATAACGCACGCGTTATATGCATGAAAATACGGTAGGTCTGAATTCCAAGATTACAAGCCCCTATATGCCATGGGGTAAACACAAGACTGGATTTCCTTGTTTTGCAGAACCAGCTGGTCACCAAGGAAGGATGCGCTTTCCTTTTACATCCTTATTACACTATTAATATGCTCGGATAGGACTGCCACGTGACTCTGTGATGTTAGGACAAGCTGCTCCAGTTCTGGTTTACCCATGACAGAATATGTTTATTTTATTAAAATACCATTTAGTTTTGACATCCTGGTCTAGTTCCTGCCCAGTGAATCAGCATGAAGATGCTGGGGAGAGACACTGCCTTCTCAAATGGGAAAAGGAGTCTGGGCTATCACACTACTTTTATCTTCATTTGATATATCACCTTTCTTCCAAAAATTTCAAGGCAGTTTACACTGCATAGGAATGCCTACAGGTAAAATTCAGGATGCCCACATACCAGGTTCCAAAGCCCAATCTGGTACCCCCTACTGAGAACTATCAGTGCCACGGCTAAATTATAGCAGCAGGTTAGAAATCACAGGAAAATCACATGTAACTCGTAAATAAATCCCCACAGCACCTCAGCTTCGGTGCTGTCCTGTCATAAGGATCAGAAGATGGAAGCTTAAATGTGGAAGACAAATATGGAAGACAAATATGGAAAAATTAAATCTGTACTAATGTAACTAAATATTACACTTGATAAGAGCATACCAGTAAGTTCATTGATTTTCTTAAGTAGCTGCTGAATATCATCTTCCACCTGTTTGATTTGCCTAGAGTATGTGCTTTGCCCCTGAAACAGAAAGTAGAAATCTAATAAACAAAAATTACTTCTGAGGGAACTCTGTATAAGTCTGCAAGCTACACTTATCAATTTAATACAACTACTGATTAGTAATTTATTTAAAACTTAGACAGAAATGTCCTTATTCATTAAATGAAATTTTTTAAAGTTTTTAGTTCATATTTTTCCCAGGAGCACAGTAACAGGATTTCTGGCTTTCAACAATCCACCGAGTCCAAGGGGAGCTTTGAGCTGCAGGTAGTGCCAATACTTTTGCAATACATTAGTAATAATTGTAGTATTTGTTGCTACAGATGTCAGCAGTTTGGGGAGGGAGGGTCAATTCTGTTTAGAGATCCTCTTGTGGTCCAAAGATTGAGAAATGAAGATCCCTAACCAAAAGGAATTATAGTGCATACACTTCCTCCACTAGCTCACCACCCCTTCAACTCTTTTGCCTCCTCCTCACCTCACCCTCAGCACATCTCCCCATACACACTAAAGCTGCCCAGTTCAGGAAAAAAAATTTTGATTCGATTCAGCCTATTGAATCAATTTTTCGATTCGATTTTCCTGCCCAAGTGGGTGTTTTTTTTCAAACATCCTAGTGGGATTATTTTATAGCCTCTTCACCTCCTTTGCCCTCTCCTACCCACACAGGCGCTGTGGTGTAAACAAAATAAACGAACAAAAAATAATTTTCCTCTCTCTGTTAAATCCTAGCTCACGTTCACGATCTAACACCACCTCTGGCAGGATACACATTTCAAATCTGACATATTGTAATCACAAAATAGAAAATAAAATTATTTTTTCTACCTTTTGTTGTCTGGTCATTATTAAAGCATTTTGGTCCCAGGCTCTGGTTGTCTTCTGATAACTCGCTTGCCAGGGTCTCCTGCCCATTTGTCATTTTCGTCTTTCTCCGTGCTAACCATCCATCTTCCATCTTTGTCCTCCCCTTCTGTTTCCCTTCCCTCCCCCGGAGGTCTGGCATCTTTCCTTTTTATCATCTCCATCCCCAGATCCACCTTTTCTCAACTACCCTTTCATCCTTCATCTCTCCCTCCTTCCCCACCATCCCAGGGACCACCATCTTTTCCTTTCTCTTCCCAACTACCCTCCTATCCAGTATCTCCATCTCTCGAGTCCAACTTCTCTCCCTTTCTGTTCTTTCCATCCCTAAATCACATTTTCCACCATCTCTCTCCTTCTCCTCCGTTTTTAGACCCATTATTTCTTTCCACCAAATGTCATATTCACGTCTCTTTGAACCCCCTTTCCTTCCCTCCCTCCATGTACTTCTACACAGGGCTCCCCTCCCCAAAGGCCTGTCTCCCCCTGAAGGCCTGCACCCCACCCCTGAAAGCCTGCACTACCCCCCTGAAGGCCTGTTACCCATGAAGGCCTGCACCCCCAATGAAGGCCTGTTACCCCTGAAGGCCTGCACTACCTCCATGAAGGCTTGTCCCCCCACCCCTGAAGGCCTGCCCCCCCGAAGGCCTGTCCCTCCTGAAGGTCTGCCTATCCCCTGGAAGGCCTGCGTGTCCCCCCCCCCCCGACCTCCCGCACATCCATTTACCTAATGCCAGCAGCAGAGCAGCCTGCAGAGAGAATCGCCAGTACTTTAGCGATCCTTGCAGGTTGCCATAGGCCTCTGGAGCTGTCTTCCCTCTGCTGTGGTCCCACCCCTCCTCTGAGGCAGGATCGCAGCAGAAGGAAGACAGCTGCATTATGAAACATATTTTGACCTTAATATTAATCTGGAGTTCTCTATACTCCCCAAATAAAAGTCTCATTCACCTATAAGCAGACGCCTATGGTACACCTAAGTGCCGCCTAAGTTGCGTCTACTTAACTCTCGCCTACCTAGCGCCCAGCTCACGCTCAAAAGTGGACCTGGTTTTGCAACACCTACATTTTAGGCGTTAGATAGATGCGTTCGGGTGCTAAGCAGCATGCAATTCTGTAAAAGGACGTCTAAATCAAAACCATTCCACGCCAAACCATTAGACACAGCTTTTTCCAATGGGCGTCCATGAAATTGTGGACATCTATTTGTAGAATTATGTCCAGCATTTGGGCGTCTAAGTTCCAATTAATGCTTGTTAAGTCATTATCCACTTTATTTGGATGCCTAAAATTAGACGTCCTTTACAGAATCTGGCTGCTAGTCTATTACAACAGGGAAAAAAAGTTCACAGAAAATGGCAAATGAAAGGTCATGATTACAAACTCTCACAATGTTGTGCATCATCAGAGCACCTAAATTTTATATCAAAATGTGAAATGTTTATTCAAAAATGTAAATACTTACATAAGTTTTCAACAAAGCAATATCCCCTTCATCCAATGCTGCAATTAAATATTTGTAAAAAAAACACATATATTAGAGATCTTCAGATATGTCAAACTAGTTTCAGTTGCTGCAAAAATAAAAAAGGGTATTGAACTAAGGAAAGTTTGTTTCTTTTTTTTTTTTGTCCAAGATAACACATCACACTAACAACAGATGACAATGAATAACTACACATGTTGATATACTTGTGGAGGGGTAGCCTAATGTTATTATTGAGATGATTTGGGGAAATCCACTGCTTATTCCTAGGATAAGCAGCATAAAATCTGTGTACTACTTGGGATCTTGCTAGATATTTGGGACTTGGGTTGGCCACTGTTGGAAACAGGATACTTGGTTTGATGGACCTTTGGTCTGTCCCAGTATTGCAATTCTTATATTACTGCAGTAGGCCAAGAACTAACAGAACCAAGTTCAATTTGCAATATAACTCCTTGTGATTCTGAACAAGTTAATTAACCCTCTCTATTGCCCCAAGTACAAAAAAAAAGAAGGATTGTGAATGTGAACCCACTAGGGATGGAAAATTTACCTGAATATACTGCCTTTGCTTTATGTTGAAATATATTTATTCAATATCAAAGTGCACCCAAACATGAATAACAAAATAAAACAGGTTTCTTGAAATTTGCACAATAAACAACCCCCCCACCCCCCCATCGCCCATATTACCCTACACAGCAAAGAATGTGAGCCTGCAAAACAATTACTACTCCAAGTCAGACATTCAAAAGTCTACTCCGGGCATGAGGAGTAAGGTCCATCCAAAAATGTTCCCAAATCAGCTGAAATCAACGTCCCGGACCCCCATCCAGATATGTAAAGTGTCTACGCTCCAAGGAGGCTTGGATGATCATCAAAGACCTCCAATGACTATACGTCGGAAGGTCAGTTGACAGCCAACTGGTCAAAATGGCTTTTTTCCCAACAGCAACACTCTGGCAATAAAACCTGACATTCCTTTAGGTTTGGGAGACGTTATCTGGTAAAATCCTAAAAGTGCTCTGGGCGTGGGCAGCTAACGCCTCCCCCATAAGGAAGTCGTATAGTGTCCCAAACTAGTCCAGAATTGCTGGATACATGGGCAGGATCAAAACATATGGCCCAGAGTAGCCTGACTGCCTTTGCTTTATATATGAAATGTATGACCAACACCCACAGAATAGGCCATAGTGAAACTTGTTCATTGACCTAATGCAGCAAGATTTAGACCACAAAAGTTAATGAAAAGAGGACTTACTACAATTATATAGTCCACTGCAGATAAAGATGAATAGATTGTAAGCTCTGATAAACAGGGGCTATCTTTTACATGCTTACTGTATGTATAATACTGCACACTTTTAGAAGTGCTATAGAAACATGGAAGCTAGCTCTGTGAGTGTTTTGAGCACTCTTGATCAGAACACTCTTTGACTGTGCCCATAGGATCCAACTTTTCAAAATGATTGGGGGTGCTAAACCTAATGTTTGTTCAAGATTGGGGGGTACTCCAGCACTCACAGCATCGATACCTATGAATGTGTCCAGGGAGGGGTAATTTTCATTGGGTTTAACGCCTTCAATCATTATGAAAATGTTTAGAAATAATAAGTAGTAGTAAAAATCTACTGCTATCTTAATACCACAAACCTTATATTTTAATTGGGAAACAAAAGTGTCAAAAACTAAAAGAAAAGAGAATATTGCTACAGGAAAAGCAATTGTTTAAGCTTAAGAATAGCATTAAACAGGCTGTTTTAACTAGAAGGAAGAGCCTATAAAATGCTAGTATTTTACTGCAATAGATTCATCTATTGTTGCTGGCATCAAGGAGCATTTCCAACATTTAACAGACTTTTTTTTCCCTATTCATTCACTACACAGTGCTCTCTTCTACACCCACTAGAGAATGATACAGGGACAAAGATTTTCCCTGTCCCCATGTCATTCTCTAGTTTTACGTTACAATTTACGAAATGTTAAACTTTATGCTTATATGAGAGTTAATCAAGTGTGTATCTTTAAGTTCATATGAGTTTAATTGCTACGCTTGTTGTAACATTAAAAAATGAATAAAGAATTTTTTTATTTTTTTTTTAAAGAGACATTCTCTAGTTTACAATTTATGAAAACCAGAAAGGGTCTCTCTTTGTACAATGCCAGGTGCTGAGAGGAGCACTAAAAGTGAATCTAAGAAACCAAGATCATCTCCAACGTACTCTAACAAATAGGGTGAAGTTCATTCTTGTCAAAATTAACCCATTTTGAAATATCATGCTGACCACTCCACTATCCTCAGCAGTATCAATAAAATAACTAGAAAGCAGATACTAATTCGCAATTTCCAGACCACAGTAAGAAAAACTGCATGTTTTACTGCCTGGAATTTAAACGCAGTTGGGTCCTATAATAATCTTTTCCCTTCTCCCTCACCGCGGATTGGTTGGTCCTCCTTCTTCTCCTCCTCCTTCTTGGTCTTCCGCTGGTCCGCTCCAAGGTAGTCGGGCATGATGCCGCCAAAAAAATCCCGGTTAATACCGACGGAAAACAAGGCAAGACCTCGGAGGTTACTCAGCAACTTGGATCGACTTCCGGTGACCTGCCGGACGTACGCAGTAGAAAGGCGACATCGCACGCGCTCGCTAGCAGCTGCAAGTGCGAGTCTCTGTGCGTCCGCGAGCTACGTTGGGATTCCGTTACCATGGAAACCCAAAGACAATTACAGGGATATCAACCAACAGGCTGACTCGGTTTTACTCCATTATAAGATTTATGACTTTTCAGTTCTAATTGTCCCCAAGAACCACACATCCTTCAGGGCTAGATGCAAAAAACGTGTGAGCGGCTGTTGGCCGACTCTGGAATGGCGATTGATGTTCCAACAAGTTTGCATGGAGGTTCGCCATAATACCCTCTGATGGCTATGAGAGCAACTTTGACACATGCACAAAGGAAGAGTTGAGTGGCAGGGGAACCCCCAAAGCAGCCTCCTGCCACTTATCTGTTGGGGCTTTTTTCTTTTTTTTAAGGGCACAGATGTGGGGGTGTTACACATGCACAATATCTGCCCCATTAAAAAAGAAAAAAGCTTCCCCCCAGGATGACGATCCTACCCTGCTGACATCCCCCCCCCCCAACGAGCAACCCCAGTATCAAGAAAATCAGTAGAAAGGATGCCCACTCCCTCCTGCCACCATGAGCCTCACCTGCACTGACCCCCCCCCTGCAACCAACCCCTCTCCTTCCCAAAAAAATCACCAGAAGGGATGCCCACTCCCACCTGCCACTGCAAATCAACCCCTCCCACACTGACCCCACACCATGCCATCACAACTGACCCCTCTCCTTCCTAAAAACAAAAATCGGCAAGAGAAATGTCCACTCCTGCCACTGGATGCTCCCCTCCTCCCCTGTACTTCAACATTAGATGACAACAGGAAGGATGCCCAGTCCTCGCAGGCTGGCCACTCCAAAATGGTAGGCCTTCATGTTCACAATCCATCCTAGGAGGGGTTTAAGCCAATCAGGGCCTTAGGCCCCTCCCTGTGCATCCCAGGATGCACTGGGAAGGCCTGACATTTTGCAGTGGCGGGCCTGCGAGCAGGAGGGACTGGGCATCCCTCCTACTGTCATCCATTTTTGGGGAACAGGGGACATCGGTGGCAGGAAGGAGTGGGCATCCCTTCTGCTGATTTTTGGGGGAAGGGGTCAGTTTCGGGGTCCTTGCGGAGAGGTTTGAGTCAGCAGGAGAGTATGGGCATCCCTCCTGCCAATTTTTTTTTATACTGGGGCTGTTCGTCGGCATGGCACTTTTTTTTTTAATGGCACATCTGTGCCCATAGAAAAAAAGATGAAAAACAGAAAATTAGTTATGAATTGCAGTTATGAATTATTCTACCCTAAAAGGATCGCATCAATATTGCACACAAAGAATCTCATCAAACTACTTATCCATTATCATAGAGATGCCAAGGGTGAACGGTGCCAAGAGTGAGATTTACCATCATACCAAAATGGAGTGTGAAAGAATGAGATTTTTCAGCTGTTGTATAAATCTAAAAATATTGTAAGTGTTCCCTTGCATCTATGAAAACACCATTACCGTACTCTGCCCCTCCTCTTTCCAACACTGCTGGGCCCAGGACTGACCTTAATAACTTCTCCCATGTTTCAAGAGCACAACTGCCCAATTCCAAGAGGAAAGTTTTAGGTCAGACCTAGAAACAGTAAAATTAATGCGGATAAAGACCATGTGGCATATCTATTCTGCCTATACATGCATCTAATATCCTTTCCTCTCCTTAGAGATCCAAAGTACATGTACCAAGCTTTCTTTAATTCAAATATGTTTTTTGTCTCCTCTCCACCACCTGCATGGGAGGCTGTTCCATGTATTCAGTATTCTTTCCATTAAAAAGTATCCCTTTTACCTTCATTCTATGCCCCCTTATTCCAGAGTTTCCTTTCAATTGTACATTTGTACCATAAAGATATTTAAATGTCTCTATCATATCTCCCCTTGCCCACCTTTCTTCCAAAATACAGTCAAACCTCGATTTACGAGTAACACGGTTTGCGAGTGTTTTGCAAGACGAGCAAAACACTCGAGCAAATCGTGCGTCGCAAACCGAACATTGACTCGTTTTGCTAGCCCCCCCAAGAAATGGCATTGCCCACCCCCCCGCGAACCAGCATCCCCTGCCCATCCAAACACAAGCCCTTACCCCAATTTGGCACCGGCACGTCCTGTGGGTTGGTGCTGCATGCTGGTGCCATATCGGGGTAAGGGCGGGTGGGGGATGCTGGTTCTCGGAGGGGGGGCGTTCGCGAGTGGGGGCGATGTCAGTTCTCGGTGGGGGGAGGGGTGGAAGCGCGCCAGTGGCCTCGGGAGTCGGGGGTGAGGTGGAGCAGTACCAGTGGCCTCAGAGGGGGGGGGGGGACGACGATGAATCAAGTGAGTTTCCCTTACTTCCTGTGGGGAAATTTGCTTTGATATATCAGCACTTTGGTTTACGAGCATGCTTCTGGAACAAATTATGCTCGTAAACCAAGGTTCCACTGTATATATATTGAGATCCTGAAGTCTGTCCTCATATGCTTTATGATTAAATCCACTGATCATTTTAGAAGCTGTCCTCTGGACTGACTCCATCCTGTTTATATTTTTTGAAGATGTAGTCTCCAGAATTGTATACATAGTAACATAGTAGATGATGGCAGATAAAAACCTGAATGGTCCATCCAATCTGCCCAACCTTACCTACTTTTTAAATTACTGATTTAATTTAAATTTTTCTTCTTCTTAGCTATTTCTGGGCCAGAACCCAAAGCTCTGCCAGGTATTGTGCTTAGGTTCCATCTACTTTTGGCACAAACCTCCTACCATTTTTGTCACCCTCCTCTGGACCACTTCAATTCTTCTTATGTGCTTCGCCAGATAAGGTCTCCAAAACAACACAATATTCCAAGTGGGGCCTCACCAATGACCTGTACAGGGGCATCAACACCTTCTTTCTTCTACTGGTTACTCCTCTCTTTATACAGCCCAGCATCCTTCTGGCATCAGCCACCACTGGCATCAGCCACCACCTTGTCACACTGTTTCTTCACCTTTAGATCTTCAGACACTATCACCCCAAGGTTCCTCTCCCCATCTGTGCATATCAGCCTCTCACTTCTCAGCACATATAACTCCTTCCGATTACTAATCGCTAAATACATTACTCTGCATTTCTTTGCATTTAATTTTAGTTGCCAGATATTAGACCATTCCTCTAACTTTTGAAGATTCTTTTTCATGTTTTCCACTCCCTCCTCGGTGTCTACTCTGTTCAAATCTTGATATCATCCGCAAAAAGGCAAACCTTTCCTTCTAACCCTTCAGCAATGTCACTCACAAACATATTGAACAGAATCGGCCACAGCACTGAACTCTTGAGGGACTCTACTACTCACCTTTCCTGCCTCCGATCAACTTCTATTAACCACCATCCTCTGACATCTGTCCGACAACCAGTTTCATACAGTATTCTAAGATCTCATCAGAGTGTTATATAGGGGCATCATAACCTCCTTTTTCCTACTGGACATTCCTCTCCCTATGTACTCAAGCATACTTCTACCTTTTGCTGTCACCTTTTCTATTTGTTTTACCATGATCATCACAAACAATTGTACCCGAGTTCTGCTCTTCTTTAGTGCACAAAAGTTATTCTTCCCCTAAACTGTGCCATTCCCTCAGGTTTTTGCAGCCCAAATGAACTCCTACCCACAACCTCTACTAGAGGGGGCTCAGGGGTCCATATTTTTTAAATATATTATGCAATCCTGACTCAATATTCAACTAGGGACATGTAATTATTATACAGGCCCCAGCTGAATATCAGCCAGGCCTGCATAAGCTCCAGCACCCAGCCTGTCCACATTTAACCCCCAATAACCTGTTTGGCCACCTTAAGATCATCACATACAATCACATTTCTTCACCCCCTAAACTGTACCATTCCCTTGGGTTTTTTAAGCCAAAATGCATGACCTTGTATTTCTTAGCATTAAATTTTAGCTGCCAAATTTCAGACCATTCTTCAAGCTTCGCCAGGTCGTTCTTCATGTTATTCACACCATCCGATGTGTCTACCCTTTTGCAGATTTTCGTATCATCCGCAAAGAGGCAAATCTTACCTGACAACCCTTCAGCAATATCGTTTATAAAAATGTTAAAAAGAACAGGCCCAAGAACAGAATCTTGAGGCACACCACTGGTAACATCCCTTTCCTCAGAGCGATCTCCATACCCTCTTTCGCCTTCCACTCAACCAGTTCTTGACCCAGCCTGACTCCTGAGGGCACTCAGTTTGTTTATTAGACGTCTGTGTGGAACACTGTCAAAGGCTTTGCTAAAATCTAAATACATCACATCTAGCTCACTCTCTATCCAATTTACTGGTCGCCCAGCTGGCTTAGCCCATATTACGCTAAACTCCACTGGCTGCCGGTGGAGGCAAGAATCACCTTTAAATTCGCTTGCCTCTGCCTCAAAACCTTAGCAGGCTCTTCACCAATCTACCTATCTGAGCACCTTGAAATTGCTGGCCCTTCTCATACTCGAAATACCTACCTGTTCTCCTTTCCCTCCCTGAAGGGCTGCCTCTACAAAAAATTCCTTGACCGATCCCTAGCATTCCAAGCGGGCAAATGGAACAAATGCCTCTCTACTCTCATCTCCAATTCCCCCCACTATCAAACATTCAGGAAGTTAACTAAAACCTACCTTTTTGACAAATTCATCTGATTTATCCTCCCTCCTCTTCTGACCTCTCCCCCCTAGACCCTTACCGCCTCATGTAACACTGCTATTTGTAACGCCGCTGTATCGAACTTATAGCAAATGTAACTACTCTGAACATATAACCTAGCTGCCAAAATAACTTCACCGTATATTTATTGTCTAAAATGTAAATGTAACATTAACGAAATTGTAACTTCGTTGTAAATGTACAGTCTCTTCATCTGTTAACTGCATAGAACTTCCATGGTAATGCGGTATACAAGAATAGTTATTATTATAAATATGATGGCTGCTTTGATCCTGGCATACTGGTTGGATTCCCTTCCCACTACATCTCTTTGTGATCTTGGGCAAGTCACCAAAAGCACCATTGCCCCAGGTAGAAAAACTTAAGATTGTGAGCCCACTAGGGACAGGTACCTGTAGAAGTGGCAGTGCTTATAAATCTCAATAAAGCAACCCATGTTTCTTCATAATTATGTAATGTTGATGATAAACAAATTAACACATTGTCGTTTTGGGAAATAAAACCAAGAATGACAAAGGGGCAGATGAAGTGTAATGATTTTGTTTGCTCGCCTTCGACCGTCAAGTAGGACATTTTCCAAATGCCAAAAATTGTTGCCGTTTACGAGGAAGTAGCGTGGCAGCACCGCCGGCAGAAACAGAGCAAGCGCCGAGCCTGGGCTGCTTTTCTGCTCGGAGGTACCGCAGCAAAGAGCGGAACCAGCAGCGCCCTCGAGCCGCAAGGCGGAACGGCTGTCGCTGGGTGCTGACGTCGCCGCCCCCAAGCCGGGCCGCTTAGCTCGGGACACCGCGCTTGCCCCGGAAGGCTTCGGCTTGCGCGTCCCCATGCGTGCAGTGAAGCGCCGGCTGCGGCTGCGGCAGAGACCGCAGGAGGAGGAAAAGGCGAAGCCGGTGGCGTGGTGAGCGCCGCGGCTGCAGCAGATCCCGACCGGAGGAGAAGAGCGCCGCCGCCGGAAGATGCTGCGAGAGGCCGCCGACGGGCAGCTCACGGCTGTCATTCGGGCGCTGTCTGCCGGTGAGTGGCGGCGTCCCATCCCCGGCCGTGCGTGCGGGATACCGGCGCAGATCCTCGCCCCTCTCGGCCGGTGCTGGAGGTCTCGTTCTCTCCGGTCCCACCGCACCAGTTCGAACAACTGGGGGGGGGGGGGGAGGGGAAGAGAGATCTAATTTCTGATGGCTTCCCTCGTAGCTGTAGTGCTGCTCTAAAACCCAGTCTCGTCTGACCTACTTTCTTCTTTGGGTTCGCCGCTTCCTTCCCGGGCGATCGAACGAGAGTGACCTTGGCCTGGATTTTGCCTTATTGCACGCGGGACTTTGTAGCTCTTATTCTCTTTTTTTAGCATTTTCCCTCGCTGTCCCAGTGGGCTCACAATCTGTTTAATGTACTTGGGGCAGTGGAGGAGTAAAACACACCTGTTCCTAAAGCATCTACTCATCTCTCTCCCCTCAATAGCGATTAACTTGTCCTATTGATCACTTTCTCCTCAACAATGGATTTCCTGTCCTATTAATTATCTTTCTTCCACCCCTCTTAAAGTCAATCCATTTGTACCTTTGCTTAATCTTTTGTAAACCGCATAGAACTTCACGGTATTGCGGTATATAAGCTGTTAGTATTATTATTAAGTGTCTTGCCCAGGGTTTGAACCCACAACCTCAGGGTGTTGAGGCCCTAGCTCTAACCGCTGCCACGCTCTCCTCCTAGCTCTTGTTATCTAAGTTTCATCGGTGAGGGTAGAGAGGACAGAACTACAAATCAGCAGTACCTGGATAAGTCTGTTCACCTGGGATGAGGTGTCAACTCTGCTCTTGGTACCATGATCACAAGTTATGAAAATATAGTAAAACAGTTGTAGCTGATAAGACCTTCTCGGCTCACTCAGAATCTGTCCAGTGTGTATCTCATTGCAGGATCACTACAAATGTACTCCAATCAGTCTCTGGTCAACTCTTTCCCTTTCTAGTACCCTTTCAATAGTCTCAAGCCTCCTGTGCTTGAAGTCTCTTTATTTTTGATTGCTATCAGTTCTAAGCATCTATGTTCTTGCAAACCCATTTTAGCAGAACCATGGAACCTTTTTTTCAAAATTAACTTGCCAACTGAAGTGGCCTCTCTGCCTCTTTCTCTCTCCTTTTTGCCATACCCTTATCCTAGATGCCACTTTCATCATTTTAGCTGATTAACCGTTCCCCTTAACTGTATCCATGACATCCTGTTTGTCTGTCTTGCCTGTTTAGATTGTAAGCTCTTTTGAGCAGGGACTGTTTTCTTACTCTTTGTGACTCTGTGTAGCGCTGCATGCATCTGGTAGTGCTATAGAAATAATTAATAGTAGTAGTAGCTTTGCTCTATTCTCACCTGTACCTATACACCTGTATCTGTACCTGTACTCACTGTAATCATACTGTACACTTCTATTATTGTATACCATCTTGAACTGAAAAGGTATGATGGGATATAAATAAAGTTATTTTATACACTGGACCTCACTAAAGGTCTTTTGGAATTTCACCTTGAAAATGAGTGTTAAATTGACAGCTACCATTTTGCAAAGATTTTTCAGGCTGGAAAGTTTTGTCATTTATTGTACTTTTCTGCTAATGATATAGATTCTAGAACATGATGCTTAACTCAGTTAATGGAAACTGTAAGCTACAGTGTCCTGTTTCCAAGCATCTATAGTTTATCACTGCCTTAGGAGTCATCCAATTGGCTGAAGCAGAGGATGATTTTTAGTGCTTATGTTTCTTTATGGCCTAGTGTATCAGTAGTGTAGTCTTTGCATAAATGTTGCAAGCAATCAGCGTACACTTCTCCCTCTGAATCTGCAGGTTTAGTACCTGCGGATTCAGTTATTCGTGATTTTTTTGCCCCGGACCTCCCCCTAGTTTTTATGACTGAATCACTGCCTCCCGAACCTCCCCAGACCTTACCTGGTGGTCTAGCGATGATGCGGGGCAGGAGTGCTCTTCCTGCGCTCCTGCCCTGTGCAGAGCCGTCATCAAAAATGGATGCCATGAGTTCCCGTTGTAGTCTCGTGATTAGTCTCTATCACAAGTGAATCCGACTCTCGAATCCTCTTTGAAAACATTCAGGTGTGCAATGTACCCACTTCTTCACAGCCACTTTCATCTCATCTGTGTCATCAAGACTATCCTTCATTGAACTGAACAGGTGAAAGTCAGAGGGCACCAGATCCAATTTGCTGATTGCATGACTCTTTGCCAAAAATGGGTGTGGTTGTGCATATCTTGGTGAATGTGGATCATTTCCAGATTCTTGTTTGTTCTCTAAGCTTCTTCAGTGTCTCAATGTACCGCTTGCTGGTCATGGTATGGCCACATTCCCAAAAATCAAGGGAGAGTGACACCCTTATCATCCTAAAAAGCAGTCACCATGACTTTCTGTGCTGATCACTGGCTCTTGAACTTAATAGAGAATGGCACAGGGACAAATTTGACCCCGTCCCTGCGAGTTCTGACCCTGTCCCATTCCTGCAAGCTCTGCCTTAACTGCACAAGTCTCGAACACTTATGATTTGAAAGTGTTCCAGGCTTGTGCAGATGAGGACAGAGCTTGCAGGAATAAAGCAGTAGAGAGATCCCATGGGGATGGGGAAAGTTTGTCCCCCATGTCTTCTCTACTTCTTAGGCCTTGGAGAAGAGGTGTGACATAGAAACATAGAAAGATGACGGCAGAAAAGGGCCAAGGCCCATCAAGTCTGCCCACTCTATAGACCCTCCCCTTGAGATTAGCCAATGTTTTGCCCTGACCCACGTAGTGATCCCACATGGGCGTCCCATTTATTCTTAAAATCTGGCACGCTGCTGGCCTCGATTACCTGTACTGGAAGCTTGTTCCATTGATCAATCACTCACTCCGTGAAGAAATACTTCCTGGTGTTGCCGTGAAATTTCCCGCCCTTGAGTTTGAGCGGGTGCCCCCTTGTGGTTGAGGGGCCTCTGAGAAGGAAAATGTTATCTTCCACTTCTATACGTCCAGTGACGTATTTAAACGTCTCAATCATGTCTCCCCTCTCCCTGCGTTCCTCGAGAGTGTAGAGCTGCAAATTGTTTAGTCTTGCTTCGTACGAGAGACCTTTAAGCCCTGAGACCATTCTGGTGGCCATCCTTTGGACCGACTCAACCCTCTGCACGTCTTTGCGGTAATGTGGCTTCCAGAATTGCACGCAGTATTCCAGATGAGGTCTCACCATGGTCCTGTACAGTGGCATTATGACAGCAGGCTTTCTGCTGACGAAACTTCTACGGATGCAACCCAGCATCTGCCTTGCCTTTGAGGAAGCCTTCTCCACCTGATTGGCAGATTTCATGTCTGTACTAATGATTACTCCTAAATCTCGTTCCGCTGAAGTCCTGGTCAAGGTCTCCCCGTTTAAGGTATAAGTTCTGCACGGGTTTCTGCTACCTAGGTGCATGACCTTACACTTCCCAGCATTGAAGCCCAGCTGCCAGGTTGAGGACCAGCATTCCAATGTACGCAGGTCCTGTGCCATGCTATCTTGTAAATTGCTCTCGCTTACCATATTACATAGTTTGGCGTCGTCGGCGAATAATGTTACTTTACCTTGAAGCCCTTGAGTCAGATCTCCTATGAATATGTTGAAGAGGAGCGGACCCAAGACCGAGCCCTGCGGCACCCCGCTGGTCACCTCCGATGTCTCAGAGAAAGTACCGTTAACCATCACCCTCTGAAGTCTGCCACTCAGCCAATCATTGACCCATGCCGTTAGAGTCTCTCCTAACCCCATCGATTTCATCTTGTTTAACAGTCTGCGATGTGGGACGCTGTCAAAAGCTTTACTGAAGTCTAGGTACACTATGTCCAGTGAATCTCCTTCGTCCAGTCTTTTTGTTACCCAGTCAAAGAAGCTGATGAGGTTTGATTGGCAGGACCTACTCTTGGTGAATCCATGTTGATTGGGGTCCCGTAGATTCCCTTCGTCCAAGACCGTGTCCAATTGGCGTTTGATCATTGCATGGACTGATTCTTCATTTCCGGATCATAAAAGTATGCCCATTTTTCATCTGTCACTAGGTCAGGAAAAAATGTGTATTTATTGGCTTTGATGCTTCCAATAGATCAGATCAGAGCAGACTTCCAACCTTCTCTCCTTCAAATCTTTTTGTCAACTGCCGAGGTACCCACTTTGCACACGCTTGCCGATGCTCTGTCTTCCTTCATCTGTGTAGCATTGTGACCACAGTCCAGTTGAGCAGTAAGCTCATGGATTGCGTCTTGTCTGTCTGCGCGAATCAATTCATCCACTTGATAATGATTTGTGTCGGTGATTGCAGTTGATGATTTCCCACTGCGTAGCTTGTCTTCAATGCTAGTTTCCCCTTCTTTAAACTTCTTCATCCATCTGTGCACATATTACAAGTGGTAGCAATGTTGCTTAAGTCTACAACTGGGGAGAGAAATAGAACAGAAACACGAGTAGGAAAAAGAAAACAACAAGAAATAGCCTTACTAAGCACTCCTGTTCCAGCATTAATCAGTTGCCTTCAACTTACACCAGTCAGGCAGATACCCCTATAGGTCCCACCTTCTGTGCAGTTGTCTCTTGATTACCACCAGCTCTACCTTGTAGAACAACTTAGGATGTCACTCAGGCTGGGGAGGGGGAGGTTGGATAGGGATTTGTGTACTGCCTTTTTGTAGTTTTACAACCACACTCAAAGCGGTTTACATACAGGTACTTCAAGCATTTCCCCTATCTGTCCCAGTGGGCTCACAATCTGTCTAATGTACCTTGGCAAGTGGAGGATTAAATGACCTGCCCAGGGTCACAGGGATCATCGCGGGGTTTGAACCCACAATCTCAGGGTGCTGAGGCTACACCACACCCCCTCAGAATGTCACACAGGCTGGGGGGAAGGTTCACCCCCTCAGAATGCCACTCACAGGTTGGGAGGGGGGCAAGGCTCAACCCTATAGTTCTCCACAAGTCCTTCAGGAGAAAAAGTGAGGTAAGGAAGGCTGCCTCCATGTCCTCAGGGCTCAAAAATGCTCCTCTCCTCTCAGCAGATATTCATAACTAGTCTTTAAGCCCGCCACATTAACGGGTGCTAGAATATATGTCTGTCTGTCTTTCTTTCTTTCTGTCTCTCTCTCTCCATGACTCCCTTTTTCTGTCTGTCTTTCTGTCCCTCTCCCTGCCCCTGTGTCTTTCTTCCTTTCTGTCTGTCTCCCTCCCTCCTGCTGTCTGTCTGTCATTCTTTCCCTCCATTTCCCTGTGCAGTAGTATTTCCACCCCACTTCCCTGCAACAGCATTTCCCTCCCCCCCCCCCCGACTTCCCTGTGCAGCAGCAGCGGTATTTGTCTTCCCCTCCAGGTCCCTGTGCAGCAGTTGCAGCATTTCCCCCACCCCTTCCCTTCTCTTACAGCGATCTTGCCTACTCCGTTCGGCCCCTCCCCCGCGTTCTGGCCTGCTGTGATCTGGCTGCTCCGTTCGGCTCCTCGTGGCTGGAGTCCTCTTCTTTGTCAGCCCCCCCTTTCCTTCCCTTCCCGCGGTCTTGAGCTTCGGTCTGGTCTGGCCTGCTCGCCTTGCCGTATTTTTTTTTTTAGTTGAAAGACGCGGCGGTGGCTCCTCTCATGATCCCCACCTGCGTCGGAAGTCCGTGAGAGGAGCCACCGCTGCGTCTTTCAACTAAAAAAATGCAATACGGCAGGGAGCAGGCCAGACTGAAAAACAGAACCGTAAGCCACGCATGCGCACTTCCTATGGGTCGCTACAGCTCATGGAAAAGCGGCGCACACATAGGAAGTGCGCATGCGCGGCTTACCGTTTTATTATATTAGATGGAGAATGCAGTTGTGGATTGTAGAAGATACTGAAAACTTTTGAGCTATGTAGAACATGACGTTTAATTTAGTTTGACCTAATGTATCGAAGCAATATGAAGTTTTGTTGGTTACACATTCATCAGTGTATTTGCTTGGTGACCTGATTCTGCCAACTTTTGACTTCTAGTTTATAAGAAAGGTTCAGTCTAGAGCTGAGCTGACATTCCCTTCTGATTTGTCTTCAGCATCTGTGCTATGTGAGGTTGAACCTGTGGGGAGATGGTTTGAAGCCTTTGTTAAGAGGCGGAACAGAAATGTGTCGGCCTCTTTCCAAGAGCTGGAAGATGAAAAGGAGTTATCAGAGGAGTCCGAGGATGAAGAACTGCAGCTAGAAGAATTTCCAATGTTGAAGACACTTGACCCAAAGGATTGGAAGGTTTGGAAAATTTTATGTTTTATTCATATTTATAGCTGCCTTCTCAACAATGTATTACGAGGTTTGGCCTCTGTTATAGGCAGTGTTTCATACAAGCACAGTTGACCTGTGGCTCACTTGTATCTGGGCAAATTTCTTCACCATTAGGATCCCAGATATGATACAAATTGAATCAAATACATTATGTATAGTGTTGCTGGTGTCTTAAGTTGCTAAATAACTTCAGGCTATATGCAACATACGGTACTGTGTTCTGTCTAATGGTATTCTCTGATGAGAAGAATATTGACTTCCAGTCTACAGGAGTGGAACCTGAGGACCTTTACCCCAATGTGTAATTCAACTCTGGAATTTGTTGCCAGAGAATGTGGTAAAAACAGTTAGCTTAGCAGGTTTTAAAAATGTTTGGATAATTTCCTAAAATAAAAGTCCATAAGCTATTATTAAGATGGATTTGGGGACATCCGTTGCTTATTTGAAGGATAAGCAGTATAAAATCTGTTTACTCTTTTGGGATCTTGCCAGGTACTTGCAGCCTATATTGGCTACTATTGAAAACAGGATACTAGACTTAATGGACCTTCAGTCTGTCTAAGTATATCAACACTAATGTTCTTCTGTTAATGGACAATTAGTATCTTGCTTAGAATGAATTATCAATGGAATAAGAACTGTAGAAGTTCTGCAAAAATTCTCTATAGGATCCAGGGACTTGCATGTAGCATTTCTGTCTCCATGTGACCAAATGAATTTGGGAGAGGCAGAGGTATATATTTGGCGTATTCGTTCCTCATATGTGCTACAGGGCCCTGAAGTTGGGTGCTCCTCTGCCCCCTTGGGGTCCTAGGGATGCATGCTCCTGTGGAAATCTAGGGGTGAGGATGAATTTAATTTCAGACTGTGATTCACATGTGTCTTTGTGTTGGCTATGGTTGTGACAGCAGGAATTTTACAAACCCGAACTTAGAAAGAGTATAACTACCTCCTTTCTCCAACTAAAATGAATTAACAAAATGCTCAGCATGTTTTGTTAAGTTCTTCTGGTTAATTTTGCTGCCTATGGTGTTTTTTTCTAGAACCAGGACCACTATGCAGTTCTTGGGCTTAGGCACATCAGGTACAAGGCCACACAGAAGCAGATCAAAGCAGCTCGTGAGTACTTGTTCTGAAAGCTCGTAAAATGGTATAGAAATGGAACACGGCTCTACCATGGCTTCCTACGTCCTGCTAGAATCTATGCTGAGTCGGAAACAATGGTGGGAGGGGGATTTTAATGAGATATCTAACCGAGGGCTTCTGTCAGTGCCCAATCTTTGCTTTAGCTTGTTATTTCTTTGTATTTCATTCTTGGTGAGAATACGATTTAAGAAGGGAATGTGTCCATTTTTCTCTAAAATACTTCTGTCAGCATCTGGTCAAGTCACTCTCTTTATCTGCACACATACATAGACCCTCAGCATCTCACACCTAGCGAGAGCTTGAAGAAGTAATAGGGAATAAAGGGAAGTTCCCACAATCATCTTTTGGTGTCTAGAAGTCATGTCCAATTCATCTGTAGCTCTTCAGTGTTTCCCTCACATTTTAAAGTCGTTTACTAAAGTAGGTTGGCCTGTTTTGAAAATTCTCCTCAGAGGAAGTCCTTATAGCCAGGGGTGGGATGGGGGTGGGGGGCATTTTGGAGGCAGGGCAGAGACTGGATTTTCACACTCGTATGCCATTTTCTGCTCACACAGACTTCAGGTTCAAAGACCCTTGAGACATTGTAGATAATACTCATAGGGAAACTACTACATAGCTTCCCTTTGAAAATTAGCTACAAAGTCTAATGGGTGAAAACTACCCATTGGCTTTGTAGCACCGACCGAGGAAGTGCTAAGTTGCAGTTTGGGAAGTGAGATCATTTCCATTTTGAATCTGCTATATGAGCTTTCAGAGATGAGAAGCCCTGACACTGCTGCCCATGAAAGCCATAATTCCTATGGCCTGAAACAAGGGCACATTGTAAGCAGGGGGAGGGGGAACATAAGAATTGCCGCTGTTGGGTCAGACCAGTGATCCATCGTGCCCAGCAGTCCGCTCATGAGGCGGCCCTCTGGTCAAAAAACAGCGCCCTAACCGAGACTAGCCCTACCTGTGTACGTTCCGGTTCAGCAGGAACTTGTCTAACTTTGTCTTGAAACCCTGGAGGGTGTTTTCCCCTACAATAGACTCTGGAAGAGTGTTCCAGTTTCCTACCACTCTCTGAGTGAAGAAGAACTTCCTTACGTTTGTACGGAATCTATCCCCTTTCAGTTTTAGAGAGTGCCCTCTTGTTCTCCCTACCTCGGAGAGGGTGAACAACTTGTCCTTATCTACTAAGACTATTCCCTTCAGTACCTTGAATAATTTGATCAATGTCGCTATCATTAAAATGGGTTAGTTGAATAGTTCAAAGTCAAATAGATGCTGGCATTGTAATCTTAACATAGGGACTTTAGATCATTTTTTATTTTATTGTCCCTATATTTTAGCCTTTTGGAAGTTTATCTGGGATCAAGTAAACTGTTTACTGGAAAATCATGTAGCACTATCTTATGATACGATTCTATTTGGAACAGCTATGAGAAAAAAGAGTCAGATATCATCAGTTAACAATAAACTTTTATTAATCATGACCGGAGTCGCTATTCAACATATCACCAATATTTGGAAGGATTGCAGTAGGCTTAATTTCAACTTTTGGTGGAACTCATTATGTCATATGTTCAAAATGGAAAGATCATTAGCTGTACAGAATGGCAGTTATAAGACATTTATTAAAATATGGGGGCCAATGACATATTTTTGTGATGATTAGACACCATATACTTTACTTTATTTTATTGGAAGGTACACCATAAATAATAAAGAGGGAGATGGGGGTATTTATTGTATGTAATATAACAATGGAGATGGGGTGGGGTATAGGGTTATATATATACCTTTTGTTGTTGTTCTTATCAGATATACAAGTGATGTTTTCATGTATAGGTATGGTTTAATTTGTACACTTGTTAAGAGATTAAAAATGAATAAAGAAGAAAAAAAAATGGGTTATATGACCACTAACTCATTCTATTTTACCACAGAACCCATTTTATGCAATGAGACCAGTTACTAATACTAAAGTTAACAGTATAATAACCTGTCTCCGCTTTAGCCCATGATGATAATTTCTCCCCTCTAAATTGCGCTAGGTGGGGCAGGTTGAAATGAACTGATTTTTTAGTTGTGTGTGTTGTCTGCTGCCCCCCTCCCAACCTCCTTCCAGTATATCCAACTCTCTGCCTCCATTTTGATGAGGGAGCTGCTTTTTAATGTTGTTCTGCATCATTTCATGATTGATTTGTAATTAAATTGGATGGTCTTATGGACAATTAGGTTAACCCATTAGGTAAATATTGATGTCTTGATGCACTAGATTCAAAAAGTTGCAGCTTGGCAAATTTGAGGATTAACCCATTTGTCTGTAATGTTGTGACAAGCAAAACAGTTGAATTACAAAGCTGCAGAATTTTTGATCTAATTTAATTTTTGTTTGGTCTGATTTAATTCTTGTTTGGTGTTGAAAATGTTTTGACGGCTCCTCACTCCTGTCATTAAGGAAGAGTTTGAATGAGATCTACCGACCTCACTTCTCCTTCAAAGCCCCTTGTAGACACGGCACTGATACTTGTGAAGTAGAACTGTAGGGAACAGAAATTCAGGGGCTTTTAAAGGGGATATGTGATAATAGAGTTGGTATTTTTTATGAGATAGCTAGATATATTTTCTTTATTTTATTGTTATCTATGTATTTAAATGTAGATATGTATTAGGGCTGCACATTTATTGCATTAAAAATTTTAATGTTAACTTCCCAGGATCTGTATCTCTCTCCACCCAATCATCATCCTATCTTTTTCCCATCACCTTCCTGCATTGTCCCCTCTGTCTTGCCTTCCTCTCGCCCTCCCCACCACTCAATAGGTCACTGTCTGCTTCTCCAAATCTGCAGCGCTGTGATAGCTGCAGCAGTAACAACAGGAAAGAGAAGGCAGGTACAGAAACATTGCCTTGTGTGTATGCCACACTGACTCTGCTGGTCCCAGAAACAGGAAATTGCATCAGAGCTTGATGTAATTTCTGTTTCTGGGACTGGCAGAGCCAGTGGTGGCACAGACAGGGCAATATCCCCACACCTGCCTTTTCTGTTGCTGCCGCAGACCTGCGGAAGCAGCCAGTGATCTAGTAAGTGAGTGAGTGGCAGGGAGGGAGGAAGAAGGCAAGACCAGACTGGAGGGAAATCAAGGAATACAATTTAAATGAAGATATAACAAACTAAAGAAATGGGTAAAGTGGGAATTTGAAGAATCTGGCTAATACTTGGCAGGTTTACAGTTCCAGAAGTAGAATCCCTGTGCAGGGAGGTGAGAAATTGGAGGACTTCATATGTATAACTTAAAAAGAAATACTAAAGTAGGTGAAGCTATTTGGAGGATTGCTTTCAAAAGGTTGGCGTATGTATTAAAATATGACTAATAAATCAGCATGGCCAAAAGTACACACAGGCTTTTACAATGCATGGGCATTCCTGTGGTGGGATTAAATTTGGGAAAATAACAGTATGCATACAATGGAATTTTCAAATGTACACACATTATACCCCTGATCAGTGGTCTGCATAGAAATTATAGGGGAAATTCTGTAAATGGTATCTAAAATTTAGATAGGCGCCTGTCTCTTGTCAATCACACTTAGGCGCCTATTACAGGATCACGTCTAACTTAAAATTTAGGCGCTTGTAATGTAGGCCAGGGTTTTAAAGGCCTACATTATAGGCACCACTTAAGTCGTTCAGAGAAACACGCCTAGCGGCGCCTAAGACCTCCACCCCCCTAAACATGCCTATCTTTTGTAGAATCGCACCTCAGAAGACAGGCGCCTATCTCTGTATTTCCTCTGAATATCTACTTATTGTATTTCGCTGAATGTCCAGCACTCTTGATTGTAAACCGCCTAGAAGTCGCAAGATTGTGGCGGTATAGAAGAATAAAGTTATTATTATTATTATCTTTAGGCACCTTTTATAGAATTTCCCCCTTGTCTTGAATTTTCAGAGTAAAACTACTGCGTCCATTTCCTTTGAAACATTAGCTACAGGGCCCTGTGGGTACCAAAAGACCTGTGCTCTCTGCAATAGCAGTCCATCAAATGTTCTGCACTTTATACGGATATGAATCCTTCTGGTACAGTTTGTCTGAGTACTTTGTTACTCCAAAGGTTAGCTATGTGAAATGCACTCATTCAGATCTTTTTGTTTTCTTTCTACAATGAATGTTTGCAGAATGGGAATGTAAAGATCGGGATTTGTGGCTGATGTTATTATACAGTAGGGGAGTCCTAGTCCAATGGTATGTGGTACATGAAACCCAAATAGAGCATATCCTAAAGTGTGTACTCTTTTATGGTGTCTGGTTTATTGGGAGCTTGGAGAGCCAGGGATATCCTCAGGATCTCATCTATATACCGTTATCTTTGGAGTTTTTGTGTCCTTTATGACAGTGATATGATCTCTCCTAGATAAAGCGATGGTTCTGAAACATCATCCTGACAAACGGAAAGCAGCTGGGGAACAGATAGCAGAAGGAGATAATGACTACTTCACTTGTATAACTAAAGGTAAGTGAGCCAGATAAAGGCAGTGCTTACCTAAAGCTAACATGCTGGATACACTCTTTCTTTCTGGATTTTTATGTTTTTTGTTATTGCAGTTACAACTTATAACATATCATCTCCATAATTATAAGAAATATAAAGCACAAATTCAACCTTCTAAATTGTGCAATCAACTTTTCTAGGCATGCATATTCTGCATAAATAAAGGGAGATCTAGTCTTTTGCATGAGGCCTCTAGCTTCCTGCTCTGCTGCAGGGGGTAGTGAGAACTCTGGTTGGGGATCAACTCTGCCCAGAAGGGCCTCTGCTAGAAGTCTGGATCACATTCTTAAGTTTTTTTCTGGACATGGCTTAGTCACCACGTGCTGCATGGACTTGGCCTTCTCATACTCAGACATATAAAGTAAACTCTTCAGCACTGGGATATTATAACCAAGGCTGTGGAGTCGGTAGATAAATGTTCCGACTCAGACTCCGACTCCTCAGTTTTTTGTACTTCAGCCTCCGACTCCGACTCCAGGTACCCGAAATTTCCTCCGACTCTGACTCCATAGAACTGGTTAATTTTCAGATCGTTAAAATGGAATGTCAAGTTGAGAGAAATGAGCATTTTCGACACCACCTTCTTTTTGCTTTTAATCAAGGTTCTAAGGCCGCAGAAGCTGCTCGCAACATTTGTGCTGTGTATATAGTGGGTGCTATAGCTGAAAGAATCGCTCGTGATTGGTATGCCAAGTTCAAAAATGGAGTCGATAGATAAATGTTCCGACTCCTCAGTTTTTTGTACTTCTGACTCTGACTCCGACTCCAGGTACCCGAAATTTCCTCCGACTCCGACTCCACAGCCCTGATTATAACAATGAATAGTCTTGTAAAGCTCTGAACTACTGTAACATTAATAACTATCATCATGGAGATTACCTGCTCAGTTCCAATAATGTTCACAAAAAAAGACATTTATCACAGAATATAACCATTCGTTGACTCTGTGTTTTTAGGCTGATGAGTCCTGTCTCTAACAAACACAATATTCCTTTGCCTAGATTTTTCTATCCTGCTCTCTCTGAGCGGAGGGAGCTTAAGCAAACTGGTGAAGGACATACATACTTATTGTAAACATCTTTTGTACGGGCACCTTGTAATAAAGTGGATAGTCTTGTCCTGTATTATGTAAGTGTCTGCCTTTTCTTTCTGGGTTTTCAGCATATGAAATCTTGTCTGACCCTATGAAGAGGCGAGCTTTTAACAGTGTAGATCCTACCTTTGATAACTCAGTACCCACCAAAAGTGAAGCAAAGGAAAACTTCTTTGAAGTGTTTTCTCCAGTATTTGAAAGAAATGCCAGGTGAGAGAACTTTTGGCCATGAGTTACTTGTTGGTGAATTGGGTTGGCAAGGTTTTTTTTTAGGGGGGGAATGTTTATATTCCAGTCAGTGTTTAGTAATGTTGAACAAGCTAGTCTTTTTTTTTTTTCCCTCCAAGTGCCCATTCTGCACTGTTTTTCTTCAACAAATAGTTTTGTGGTGAGTTTGCATTCATTGATTCTGTGGTTGAATCTAATTGGGTTATAGATCAGAGGTAAGGAGGGTTTCCTGGGCTGTCTGTGTCTAGAGTCATCAATTTGACTTGGCACTAGCTAGCAGCAAAGCTCTACAGCTGTGACAGAACTCAAATGTGTTCACAGCATGTTCAGCTCAGTTGCTTTAGGAGGAATTTATGACATGATCTGGCACGAAAGGGATCTGATGGCTGGGCCAGCTGCTGACATCTTCTCATGTTTTGGAGTTGGTGGTGGGGGGTGGGGTTACAGAGCAGGGACACTTGGACTCCTGAAAGGCTGTAATGCTCTGTTATATTGTCCTGTTGGCTGGTGGAAGGAGTAGATGGGTCTGGCAGCTGATAAATTTGTCCCCCTTGAGTTCAGGAAGGCTTTCTTATCCATATCCTGTTATCATTGAATGTTGCATAACTTAGTTCAGCATTAGTGCCTGTAGGATCTAATGCTTTTCTAATGCTTTTATTGTTACATTTTACATTTTGACATTGATTACTTGAATGCTGCATTACTTACAGATGGTCAAACAAAAAAAATGTTCCTAAGCTTGGGGATATGAGTGCTTCATTTGAAGATGTGGATGCATTTTACTCCTTCTGGTAAGTGTTGAATTTCTTAATTATCCCAGGACAAGCAGGCAGCATATTCTTAACGTATGGGTGACGTCACCGACGGAGCCCCGGTACGGACCTTTTTAACTAGAAAGTTCTAGTTGGCCGCACCGCGCATGCGCGGGTGCCTTCCCGCCCGACGGAGGAGTGCGTGGTCTCCAGTTTCTTCGTTTCCGCGGAGCGAAGAAGACGCATGTGCTTTTCAACGGCCGTTGAAAACTCTCATTTTGCCTTCCCGCTCGCGATTTTTGATCCACTTTTGGTTCTATTTTTGTCTTTCGACTTCATTCTTCAAAAAAAAAAAAAAAAAAAATTCTTTTTCGTGTCTTTTTCTTTATTTTTGCAGCCGGCCCCGGCGGGGCCTGTTGTAATCATCCAAGCCTCCGGGTTTGATTTCGCGGAGGCCGTGTTTCCCTTCATGCCCCCTCAGCCGGGCTTCAAGAAGTGCCAGCGGTGTGCACGCCCGATCTCTCTAACTGACCCACACAACTGGTGCCTTCAGTGTTTGGGTCCAGAGCATCGGGCTGACACCTGCACCCGCTGTGCTACTCTCAAGAAACGCACTCTTAAGAACCGGCAAATACAGCAAAATATTCTTTTCGGTACCGGTTCTACCATGGATCAGGCCCCGACGTCGACGGCACCACCTAAATCGGCACCGACCACATCGACACCGCCTGATCCTCCTTCGGGGTCGATAGCGCCAGGTAAGCCGGCTAAGAAGCCTTCCACTTCCCTTGAGCGACCTCCAGCTACAGCGGTGACCCCGGTCCTTCCGACGTCCCGCCGATCCCGTAAACGCTCCGCTCCGATCACGGTGAGTGCCTCGTCATCGGCCTCCTCATCGCCAGAGCGTCGAGCAGCACCTATGGTACCGAAGAAATCTAAAGCGGTACCGGTGCCCCCATTGGAGGACCAACTCCAACAGCTCCTTCCAACCTTACTGGCACCGCTCCTTCCGGTACCGGTCCAGCCCGAGCTTCGCACCGCTCCACCGGTATCCACCCCCTCGGTACCGTTGAACACATCCATGCCGGTCTTATCTGCTCAGCCTGCACTTCAGACTTGCTCGGCAGAGGACCCTTCCCAGGCCCCAGATCGACGCCGGTCGTCTCGGGATCGGGATCGGCACCATTCCTCCAGGGACAGGGATCGACGCCGGTCTTCATCCCCCGGCACCGTGTCCATGCGATCTGGCAAGTCCCTTTCTAAAACCCGCCATACTGAGCCGGCTATCAGGGACCCAGACCTATGGGAACAATCCCCACTCGGTACCGAGGAGGATGCCTCTTCTACAGATGAGGAACCCTCCATGGCTGAAACCACTTCTAAGCCCGAGCAATCCTCCTTCACGAAGTTCCTTTGGGAGATGTCCGCGGCTCTCTCCATCCCCCTTGAGTCCGACTCTAAGAAATCCCAGGCCTTTTTAGAAGCTTTGGACTTCGACCAACCTCCCAAGGAGTTTCTTAAACTTCCTGTACATGATATCCTACGGGAAACATTTTATAAAAATTTAGAGACTCCACTTACTGTTCCAGGTGCCCCTAAAAAACTGGACAGTTTATACCGGGTCATCCCTATTCCGGGATTTGACAAACCCCAATTGCCCCATGAGAGCCTCCTTGTAGAGTCCACTCTCAAAAAATCTCAGGGCTCCAGCGTTTATGCCTCCACCCCTCCTGGCAGAGAGGGAAAGACAATGGACAAATTTGGAAAGCGCCTGTACCAGAATGCCATGCTGGCTAACAGAGCCAACAATTACACCTTTCATTTTTCATTTTATATGAAACACCTGGTCCAACAACTTTCTGCTCTAGAAAAATATGTACCTGAGCGTAAGGTCCCGCTCTTCCAACAGCAGATTTCCAACCTCCTTCAGCTCAGAAAATTTATGGTGCGCTCGATTTACGATTCCTTCGAGCTTACTTCACGAGCCTCCGCACTGGCTGTGGCCATGCGACGCCTAGCCTGGCTGAGGGTGTCTGACCTTGATGTGAACCACCAGGACCGTCTCGCCAATGCGCCCTGTCTTGGTGACAAACTTTTTGGGGAGTCTCTTGATACCACAACACAAAAACTTTCGGCTCATGAGACCAGATGGGACACCCTCATTAAGCCCAAAAAGAAAACTCCACCTGCACGACCATACAGGCCTCAGTCCTCTTATCAACGACGATTCTCGGCCAGGCCGCTGAATCCTCCTCACCAGCAATCCCGCCGGCCTCGTCAACAACAACACACTCAGGCTCGTTCTCAGTCTCACCAGGCGACCAAGCCCCCGCCTCAGACAAAACCTCCTCAGCCCTTTTGACTCCTTTCTCCAGGGCATAGCCAGTCTCCAACCATCGTTGCCTCTTCCTCAACCGATCGGAGGCCGCCTCACCATTTTTCTCCAACGCTGGGAGGCCATCACATCAGACCTGTGGGTTCTCAACATCATCCGTCACGGATACTCACTAAGGTTCCAGACTCTCCCTCTAGACCATCCTCCCGTAGAGTCTGCTTCTCACTCCTCCCAAACTCCACTCCTCCTCAGGGAGGTCCAATCCCTCCTCCTCCTCAATGCCATCGAAGAAGTTCCTCCAGACCAAAGGGGTCAGGGATTTTACTCCCGCTACTTCCTGGTACCCAAGAAAACGGGAGATCTTCGTCCCATCTTAGACCTCAGGAACCTCAACAAGTGTTTGGTCAAAGAAAAGTTCAGAATGCTCTCCCTGGCCACGCTTTATCCTCTTCTATCTCAACACGACTGGCTATGTTCCCTGGACCTCAAGGAGGCCTACACTCACATTCCAATCCATCAGGCTTCGCGTCGCTACTCCGATTCCAGATACAAAATCACCACTATCAGTACAAGGTGCTGCCCTTTGGTCTCGCATCATCACCCAGGGTGTTCACCAAGTGCCTGATTGTGGTAGCGGCTTTTCTCAGGTCCTACAACCTACAAGTGTTCCCATACTTGGACGATTGGTTGGTGAAAGCGACTACATCTCCGCTTGTGCTGCAAGCCACTCATCAAACCATCTCTTTCCTCCATCTCTTGGGGTTCGAGATCAATTATGCCAAGTCGCATCTGCTTCCTACGCAGCGCCTGCAGTTCATCGGAGCAGTTCTCGATACCAATCAGATGAGGGCGTTCCTTCCTGCCGACCGGCACCGGAATCTACTTCACCTTTGTCGGCAGGTGCTCCTTCATCCATCCATCCCTGCTCGCCAGATGATGGTCCTTCTAGGCCACATGGCCTCAACAGTCCATGTGACTCCTCTGGCATGACTCCACCTCAGGATACCTCAATGGACCCTTGCCAACCAATGGTCACAGACCACGAATCTTCTTTCTCATCCCATCTCTGTGACATCGTCTCTTCAGCAATCTCTTCAATGGTGGTTGAACTCCTCAAATCTCTCCAGGGGACTTCTCTTCCATCCGCCTCCTCATTCCATGGTCATAACCACGAATGCTTCCCCCTATGCATGGGGGGCCCACTTGGGCGATCTCCGCACCCAGGGACTTTGGACCCCTCAGGAGCGTCAACATCACATCAACTTCCTGGAGCTCAGAGCCATGTTTTATGCTCTCAAAGCTTTCCAGCATCTCCTCTACCCTCAGGTTCTTCTCCTGTGCACGGACAACCAAGTCGCCATGTACTACATCAACAAGCAAGGCGGCACCGGATCTCGTCCCCTTTGTCAGGAGGCCCTCCGAATCTGGACCTGGGCCACAGCCCACAATCTTTCCCTCAAGGCTGTCTATATCCAGGGCGAACAGAACTCCCTGGCCGACCAGCTCAGCCGCATCCTGCAACCTCACGAGTGGACCCTGGACCCTCCTACTCTCCACTCCATCTTTGCTCGCTGGGGCACCCCGCAAGTGGACCTATTTGCAGCTCCTCACAACCATCAGCTGCCCCAGTTCTGTTCCAGACTCTTCTCTCCGCATCGTCTGACCCCAGATGCATTCCTACTCGACTGGACGGATCGGTTCCTCTATGCCTTTCCTCCACTCCCTCTGATGTTGCGGACCTTGTTCAAGCTCCGCAAGGACAGGGCCACCATGATTCTCATCGCCCCCCGGTGGCCCCGACAGCACTGGTTCTCCCTCCTGCTCCAGCTCAGCTCCAGGGAACCCATTCCTCTTCCTGTGTTTCCTACTCTGCTTACACAGCAGCATCAGTCTCTACTGCACCCCAATCTGTCTTCCCTCCACCTGACTGCTTGGTTTCTCTCGGGCTGACTTCTCCAGATACCCTGACTCAGCCTGTCCGTCGCATTTTGGATGCCTCCAGGAAACCCTCCACGCTCCAATGTTACCATCAGAAGTGGACACGGTTTTCCTCTTGGTGCCTCCTGCATCATCACAATCCCACCTCATTGGCGGTAGAGACCATTCTGGACTATCTGCTCTCTCTGTCCGAGGCTGGTCTCAAGTCTACCTCAATCAGAGTCCACCTCAGTGCCATCACTGCTTTTCATGAGCCTATCCTCGGAAAACCTATCACGGCTCACCCTCTGGTTTCCCGCTTCATGAGAGGCCTCTTCAACATCAAACCACCTCTACAGCCTCCTCCTGTCGTCTGGGACCTAAATGTGGTTTTGTCAGCCCTCATGAAACCTCCCTTTGAGCCTCTTGCTACTACTTCGCTCAAACTTCTCACATGGAAGGTGCTTTTCCTCATTGCCATCACCTCTGCCAGGAGGGTCAGTGAACTGCATGCACTGGTCGCCGATCCACCATTCACAGTTTTTCACCATGACAAGGTGGTTCTGCGTACCCATCCTAAATTCCTTCCTAAGGTGGTTTCAGCTTTTCACCTCAACCAATCGATTGTATTGCCTGTCTTCTTCCCAAAACCCCATTCTCATCCTGGAGAACAGGCGTTACACACACTGGATTGTAAACGTGCCCTTGCTTACTACCTTGACCGTACCAGGGCCCACCGTTCCTCTCCTCAACTTTTTCTGACCTTCGATCCCAACCGTCTGGGTCGTCCTGTCTCTAAACGAACGCTGTCCAATTGGCTTGCTGCCTGTATTGCGTTCTGTTATGCTCGGGCCGGCCTGTCCCTGGAAGGACCTGTCACGGCCCATAGGGTCAGAGCTATGGCTGCTTCTGTGGCTTTCCTCCGTTCCACACCTATTGAGGAAATCTGCAAGGCGGCCACTTGGTCTTCAGTTCACACGTTCACTACTCACTACTGTCTGGATACCTTCTCCAGACGGGATGGACACTTCGGCCAATCTGTGTTACAAAATTTATTTTCCTAATGGCCAACCATCCCCCCTCCCTCTCTGTTAGCTTGGAGGTCACCCATACGTTAAGAATATGCTGCCTGCTTGTCCTGGGATAAAGCACAGTTACTTACCGTAACAGGTGTTATCCAGGGACAGCAGGCAGATATTCTTACGACCCACCCACCTCCCCGGGTTGGCTTCTTAGCTGGCTTATCTTAACTGGAGACCACGCACTCCTCCGTCGGGCGGGAAGGCACCCGCGCATGCGCGGTGCGGCCAACTAGAACTTTCTAGTTAAAAAGGTCCGTACCGGGGCTCCGTCGGTGACGTCACCCATACGTTAAGAATATCTGCCTGCTGTCCCTGGATAACACCTGTTACGGTAAGTAACTGTGCTTTTTGCTGCTGTGCAGGGAGGCTGCTGTCTGTCCAGTTTAAATCTGCAATGATGTGCCAGCTGTGGCTGGAATGGGACTGTCATCTGAACCCAGATGGCTTTTCATTTTGTAAGATTCACTGTGCAAAGCTAGGAGGGGGAAAGGAAAAAAAAATTACCTGGTCCTGTGATTGATTGGACCGATTTAAAAATGTTAATTCAGCCAGTAGCTCTCAGTGTTCTGCTGATCATCACCGGCTTTATGCCTGGATATTCAGTGCTGGGTCATGTCCAGCTTCCAGTGTTAAATTTCTGAGCGAATGTAGCGGATCAAAAACATAATCTGTTAAGTGTAATATTCAGCTGCTCTGGTGCATTTTATGCAGTCTTATTTATGTGGTTTTCCTAGCTGCTTAAAAGCTGACTCTGCCTCGGGAATGCCCACAAAATAGCCAGTTTCAGCTTAGGTGCTATTGGCCCTTTTCAGCAGCACTATATTGAACATGCAGTTAACTCCGAACAAGTTTGGTTTCCACTAGAGCAGGGGTAGGCAATTCCGGTCCTCGAGAGCCACAGGCAGGTCAGGTTTTCTGGATATCTACAATGAATATGTAAGAGATGGATTTGCATGCACTGCCTCCTTGAGATGCAAATCTAACTCGTGCGTATTTATTGTGGATATCCTGACAACCTGACCTGTCTGTGGTTCTCAAGGACCAGAATTGACTACCCCTGCACTAGAGTATAAAATACGATGGTTGCTTTCTTCTTAATGCTTTCTGTGTGTTTCAGGTATAACTTTGATTCTTGGAGAGAGTTTTCGTACTTGGATGAAGAGGAAAAAGAAAAAGGCGAATGGTAGGAGTCCTCCCCTAACAAGAAAACATAACTTTTTCTTTTCTCTGTTTTCTCTTGTACAGTCAAAACATTCGGTGACGTCTTTATTTTGTATGAGAGCTCACAGGTGTTAGCTGAGAATAGGTAGAAATGATGACGGTGCTAGCGTCAGGCTACTGAAACCCTGCTGCGTCAGTCTTGAAAGCTTGCATCTTCAAATATTTTTTAGTTGTACAAGTACTTTGGGTGTTTTTAAATGACCTGAGATTCACAATTGAATACTGAAAAGGGAGTGTGATTGTGTGATCCCTGGCTAAGGACTATCTCTACAATGACAAGCTTGAAGGGATGGAAAGGATATAAAATAGAGATTAAAATGTAGCTGCAAATGAAGGCTCATAGGGTTCTGACTTGAGCTGGAAGAATAAAAGAGGAGGGGGAGAACCTACCAGGCTAAAAAAAAAAAAAGAGAAAAATGAATCTTTGGTGGGTTAATGTGGCACTAGCTTTTTGCAGTATAGTAGAATCACAGTTATCCGGCAGCCTGGGGATTGGAGGATGCTGGCTGTTTTTCTGGTTGCTTGAGAGTTAAAAATACTATAGATAGAAAGACAAGAAGTGTCCTAAAGCCAGATCTCAATTCCCTCCCTTCTTCCTGCTCACCCCGAAGCAGCAGCATCACGCATCAAAAAAAATCCCTGCCAGGGCTAGCCACTAACAGCCTATTTTGAGCGCTGCCTCCTGTTGATCGACTGCCGCTTTGGGTAAGGAAGGGAGGGAGGGTGTTTGCAGCTCAGGACCGCCGCCATTAGTGCTTCAGGGGACTTCCCCCCCCACCCCCCGGTGATTGTTTTGCCAGTTGGGTGAGAGTGCTGGTTAACTGAATACCGGTTAACTGAGATTCTACTGTTTAACCTTTTGGTATCCCTTCTTGATGGAGTAGGCAAGCTTGTAGCTCCTTGATGTCACAGTCATAGAAGCTTCTGTGAGTTTCTACGCTGCTCCTACTCAGTACTGAATGACATCTTCCTTCAGTACTGAGTAAGAGCAGTGACTAGGTCAGATGCATGTGGAAGAATTTTATCAGTTACTTGTTTTACCATTGATATAATCTGTCATGTGCTACGCAGTCATATTTTGTGACTTTAAAGCCATTGGTCTTTTCTCTCCTACCCTTCACTCCCACTCATTGGAAATCTGTAGTCGAGATGAGAGGAAGTGGATTGAAAAGCAGAACAGAGCAGCGCGAGCTCAGCGGAAGAAAGAAGAAATGAACCGGATACGGATGCTAGTTGGTGAGCGGGAAGGAAATAGGCACTGGGTTTCCGTATGAATGAGAGAGCTCACTGACCTGCTCTTCCTTCTCCTCTGCCAGATAGTGCATACAGCAGCGACCCTAGGATCAAAAAATTCAAAGAGGAAGAAAAAGCCAGGAAAGAAGCAGAAAAGAAAGCCAAGGCTGAGGCCAAGCGAAAAGAACAGGAAGCCAAAGACAAAGTAGGTTCAGCTTTTTAATAATCTAAAGAGAAAAGAAGCCTTATGAAATAATACAGGCAAGCCTCATGGTCAGTGACCCTGAGGCTAAGTAAAGCAGTATTTTGGAAGAAGGGCAACTCCTGTTTGGGGGGGGGGGGGGTAGTGAAGGAGGGAGCACATGCTTCAACTTCCTCCAAAAACAGCTGAAACTGAAAACATGGTTGAAAATTAAAATAACTTTTTGGCTGAAACTGGGCAGAAAAAGGATTTTGAGCTGGTTTTGGCACTGTAACTGAAATCAAAAACAAAATTTGGTTTGTCTCTACTTACAATCTAAGAGCCCCTTTAACAAAGCCATGGTAGTGATTCCTGGTCTGGCAAATGTGACGGCCCATAGATACTGGATGGGCTTCATAGCATTTACCATGCCTGTACTCGCTACCGTGGCTTTGAAAAAGGGACCATAAGTTTGTAGCTGAGGTCCTGGAGGGTTAAGTGACTTTCCCAAGATCAGGAGGAGCTGCAGTAGAATTTGTACCAGGCTTCCCTCCACTCTGTTCACTTAATTCACAGGTATGAACCATCTGTTTATACCATCTATGAATGAAATGGCACGGTAGCTCCTTATGTGTCTGCTTCAGGCTGTTCATGCTTTCAAAGTGATTAAACAACCTAATCTTTCCCTGGCATGCAAACCAATATTTAGCATGGGACACAAGAAAAGATTTGATCATGTAACACCTCTGTTCTTGCAATACCACTGGTTGCCAATTTCTTACAGGATTCTTTCTAAAGTTCTTTCTTTAACTCATAGGTCACTTTATTCACAATAACTAAGTTACTTACCTTAAATTATCATTCCTTATAGAAACATGATGGCAGATAAAGGCCAAATGGCCCATCTAGTCTGTCCATCCACAGTAACCATTATCTCTCTCTCTCTCCAAGAGATCCTACGTGTCTATCCCAGGCCCTCTTGAATTCAGACACAGTCTCTGTCTCCACCACCTCTTCCGGGATACTGTTCCATGCATCTACTACCCTTTCTGTAAAAAAATATTTCCTTAGATTACTCCTATGCCCACTCATTCCAGAGTTTCCTTTCAAATTAAAGAGACTCGACTTATGCGCATTTACATCACCGATCCAGCCAGGCATATGAGCTCCTCCCTCTGCAGTCCATTGGAGAGATCAATCTACCTGCTTTTAAATATCAGCAACAGTGGGAAATCAACTGCTTTTACACCTCAGCAGCAGCGGAACTATCCGCAACTACCAAGAGCACACAGACCCGATCCAACCAAGAGTGTGAGCTCCACCTCCCCCTGCAGTCCACTAGGAAGATCAACTGTTTTTTACACCTAAGCAGCAACAGGACCAGCCACCACTACCGAGAGCCCTTTGCCCTGATCCAGCCAAACAAGTAAGCTCTTCCCCCAGCATTCCATTGGAAAAATCAATATGCTTGCTTTTAAATATTATCAGAAGTAGGAGATCAACTGCTTTTACACCTAAGCAGCCTATAATAGGAGCCCTTGCCCCGATCCAACCAGGCATGTGAGCTCCTCCCCCTATATCCCGTTTAAGAGATCAATCTACCTGCTTTAAATATCAGCAGCAGTAGAAAAACAACTGCTTTTACATACAAGCAGCAGCGAGACCTACCGCAACCACCAAGAGCCCACAGACCCGATCCTGCCAGGAGTGTGAACTCCTCCCCCTGCAGTCCATTGGAGAGATCAATCTGCCTGCTTTTAAATATCAGCAGCAGTGGAGATCAACTGCTTTTACACCTAAGCAGCAACGAGACCAGCCACAACCACCGAGAGCACACAGACCCGATCCTACCAAGAGTGTGAACTCTTCCCCCCATGCAATCCGCTAAGAAGATCGACTGTCGGCTCCGGGCGGCTTTCCCGCAGAGGAGAGAATCCTGCATTCACCGTGGGCCTCATCTGGGGCAGCCTCCTTGGAGCGGCTGGGGCACGGGCAGTGTGTCTGGGAGGGAATGCATGGATGGGAGAACATCGCAGAGGAGGAGACATAGGCATCCTGGGACTGTCTGCCAAGTTTCTTCCCTGAAGAAGCCCTTTCTGGAAACGTCAATCGCTCCTCCTAAACTTATTTGCTCCACTTCATCACTGACGCTGAAACCGTGGATTGAAGACAAAGTTTTATCTTTAATCTTATCTATTGTTTTGCCTTTTGTCTTTGTTTTGTTCTATTTCTATCATTTAAATTTCTCCAGAATTCTACTGTTCAACGGCTCCCCCTTCTGCTTCTATTCCTTTCTCTCCTCTCTTCTACCTTCCAAAGTATTTAGATCAATGCTGTCTTGTTAAAATGTTTATTTTATTTTTATTTTTCCTCTAACTCTACTTTTCACTTCTCTATTACCCTCCAGGTACTTTAGTTAGATTGTGAGCCTTCGGGACAGTAAGGGAATTTTTCAAGTACCTTTCTTATTTCTAATCTTAATGTATATTTTCTGTAAACCGCTTAGAACCTAACGGATGTAGCGGTATATAAGAAATAAATTACATTACATTACAAATGTCTCTATCATATCTCCCTTCTCCCACCTTTCGTCCAAAGTATACAGATTGAGATCTTTAAATCTGTCCCCATACGCCTTATGACAAAGACCACGCAACATTTTAGTAGCCTTCCTCTGAACAGACTCTCATGAACACTTGATCATTACAAGACAATAGGCTAGTTATTCCATCAGTAAATCAAATCAAATGGGAGTCAACCATAGCCTAAGCTTTTTTTTCTACGTAGCACCAAGCCTATGGAATCGGCTCCCAAATTTTCTACGTCTAGAAGCCAACTTTAAGACTTTTAAGTCTTTATTAAAGCCATATTTTTTTCAGAAGACCTTTAGAGAATTAGTTCCACAAAATGACCATATTTATTAAATGGATTTTCAGGGACTCGAGTGAGATGTTTACTGTGGCATTGTGTGTGTTGTAGGTCTGTCTTCTATTTTATGGCGTTCATTTTCTTCTATTTAAAACAATATATATATATATTGCGATTATTGTTAATCGCTGAGAAGTGTTGTTAGCTTGAAAAGGTATATCAAATCTAATAAACATAATAGGATTTTTTACATAAAGTAGGAACTCCACAGAGTTGGGCCAAGAATCGGCACGTTCTCTAAAACTAGTGAAATTGAGCATGATAGCAAAAATGGTGAGCCACATGCATTTCTTAAAATTATGGAAGAGTAACGTGGTTTTTATATTAGTTCATGTGGATACTTGGAAATAAAGGTCAACAAAATATAAGGTGATACATGTGTTTCAACTAGTTTAGTGCATTTCTTAGTACTTCCAATAGTGAGTTACTAACGCTATGAAGTTAGTCCAGTATAAAGGATATCAACATTTTTTGCTTGGTGACCTTGATTTCTACTACTACTATTTCATTGCATTTAAATTAGAGGCCGACTGAATTTTGATTTCTGTGCTGAAATTGATCCAAAATCCTAATGCGGTCCATATTTGGTTTCAGCTGAAAATGCAGAAACTCAGGTATAGCTCCTGCTTCCTCCCTCCCACCTCCACCCCTGGGCGGGAGCAGTCTGCATTCACTCCTGCCCCTACTGGCTCCATTGTTAGTACCATGCCCATTAATATGATGTCTGAGCAGCTTGCAATCTAAAATAGAATATGGTATAAAAACAATGAGGAAGAATATTAAAATGACGGAATAGATGAGGGGAAGGAGTGTAGAACTACATTGTTTAAAAAAAAAAAAAAAATTGAGGAGTGGAGAACACACAGCTATGGGTAGGACTGATTGCCTATCCATGCCTACACTGTTGTTAACATGGCTGCCACGATTTACGGCACCAGTTTCTCAAGACTGCCACTTGACATCCTGGCAGTCATGTTGACACAGAACCATTAAGGGCAGGGGCGAGTGTGAATTGCTCCTGCCCCCATTGCACCACCAATGATTTTAAGGCAAATCTTGGCAGTGGGGGAGTCTGGGGGGGGGGCTTGTCTTGTGTTTTTCCTGGGTGGGGGGAAAGCTTTTCCTTGGAGGTGAGCTGCTCCTGTTTGGGGGGAGGGGGGAAGGAGGAAAGGCAGGAGGAGGTGCATTGCAATTTTATGTTTTTTATTTCAGCTGAAACACAAAAATATGGTTTTTATTGGCCTCTAATTTAAATATTGGGATAGGATGCATGCTGGTGGTATGTTTTTGACCGTGGAGAAAGGCTTGAGAAGAAAACATATTTGGACTGTGGTGACCTTTCCTGCTGCTGTCTCTTATGTTTTATGCTGTTGGGAATAATTATCTATCACGAAATGGTATCCAGAGCCTTACAATTGAAATCAGTAAATTTACCTAGAGCACTGCTCAACCTTTTCTTGGAGGCAAGCCTTGCCAGTCAGGTTTTCAGGATTATCACAATGAATATGCCTGAACGATATTTGCATACATTGGGCCTACATCAAATGCATATTTGTACAGCAGGAAAATGTGCGACTTGAATACTGTGCTTTCTCAGTAAAAGTACTTATTTAAAGGATTAACTGAAGTAAGGTACTTTGCTCTTGCAGCAAAGACAGGCAGAACTGGAAGTGGCTCGGGTGGCCAAGGAGAAGGAAGAAGAGGAAGCCAGGCAACAAGCTCTGCTGGCAAAGAAAGAAAAGGAAGCGCAAAAGAAAGCGATTAAAAAAGAGAGGCAGCGGCTGCGGACATCGTGTAAGGTAAGCGAAGGTTAAAAGTGAACATTTTTCCTTGCTCTGAGGCCTTTCTTGCATGTCACGTTCTCCACAAAATGAGTATAAAACAAAATCCAAGTGAATTTCCTTTTGAACAGTGCACCAGAATTCTAAGGTACATTGTTTTTGTGAATGCTCTTTTAACATTCTTTGGTACACAAATTATGACCTTTTAGGATGAGTATCACAAAGAACTAGTTATTAAGGGCCCCTTTTATCAAGCTGCGTTAGGGTTTTTACCGCAGCGACTCTTGGTTTTTAAAAAAATCTCTATTCATTTTTACATCTTACAACAAGTGTATCAATAAATTTACAATTTAAATACATCACTTGAATTTCTGCCATATTTAGCAATAATACATAAAATTTAACCCCTTCCCTCCCATCTCTACCATAACATATGCAATCAAATATATCCTATGAAATATTCTTTTTTTTACTGATCCAAACATTTAATAAAATTCAGAATTCCCCCCCTCCCATCCCTTCACTTGTATTGTACTTATAATGGAAGAATGGTATCTATTCATTACAATAATTTGTCAATGGCCCCCATATCTCTTTAAATTTTTTATAATTCCCTTTTTGTATGGCTATTGTTCTCTCCATCTTATAAATGTGACACAATGAGTTCCACCAAAAACTGTAATTAAGCCTGCTCCAATTTTTCCAATTATGCGTGATATGTTGTATGGCGACTCCTGTCATAATCAATAAAAGCTTATTATTGTTTGATGAAATTTGGCTTTTTATTCTCATTGACATACCAAATAGAATCGTGTCATATGAGAAAGCCACAGGATTCTGTAATAAACAATTTAAAGCAACTCTTGATTTAAAAAAAAATGTAACGCAGCTTGATAAAAGGGGGCCTAAATTAGCTATAAAATTAGATTTAAGAATGCAAATAGTTTTGAGATCATCTGCAGAGCCTTGTAAAAGTCTTTACACCCTTATTTGTCACATTCTGCTTTCTAAAAAAAATATAATTCAGTGGAATAACTCCTACTTTAATATATTTCGATCTACACATCATACTCTACAATTTCACACAAAAGAACAATTAAAAGAAATATTGAAAAACCATTGTAATTAAGAATAGGAAACAAACCCCCCTCCTTTATTAACGTGTAGTGTGGGTTTTAGCACCAGCAGCAGCGGTAACTACTCCTGCCCCCTCAGGAAGTGTTTTTGATCTGCTGTGCAGTTTTATTATTTTTGGGTATTTTTTGCTCAGTGTTCTTTGGAGGGTTGGTGCCTGGAGGTTCCCACTTGGTGGGTCCTCTGCCTGGGAGAAGACGCAGTGGAAGTCTGCTGCTAGCAGGATCAGCCCCTTGAAGATACCTAGCTAGCCAGCCTGCTGGAATTTTTTTTTTTAGAGCTCAGGGGCCATCCCCTGCATAGCTGCTCACATCCTTATTTAGTCAGGAGCTTGAATGCAGGCTGCATTGGGTCCTTCCCCCTTTTGCTGGGTGGTTTTCCAGGGGTTGAGGTTCAGTCCTACCTCGGTCCGTCCAGCTGCCAGCCAGCCAGAAGACCAGGTTCAATCAGTGAATCTGTGAGTTAGATTTCTTCTCCCTTTGATTCAAGCTGAAATCCTATGCTGAAGCAGGCAGGTACCATATGGCACAGTGAGTAAGGCTATGGAAAAGAAGCCAAGGAGAGCAGAGCAATGGGCAATGTCATTCTGGGTAGCCTGTAAGAAAGTCTTTAACTGGTCAATTATATTATTTTCAGAAACAATAGCCTCCTCCGCCCTCTCTTCCTGTCCACGCCTTAAACCCTTTCTTGGCAAGAAATAACATTTTACAATAATTGATGAATCTGCATTAGGTGAATTCGTATTTCTTCAAGTTATTTTCTCTAGGATTTTTGCAGAAAGTAAAGGACAGACAGGAAAATTTTAAGAACCTCAGATTGGGAGATCTCATCTGGTTTTTCCATCATTTCAAGTTGGCTATGCAGATGGAGACTATCTTTGACCCTAGAATTCCTGCTTGCTACAGAACCTCTACTTGAGATTCTGCTTTCTTTAAGGAAGCATCAAGAGAGGAAATCTTTTTATCAATATCTTCCACCTTAGAAATCACATTCTGAGTAAAATCACAAAGTTGTCATACTGATCCTTGCAGCATTGCCTCAGCATTGCCTTATCACTTCTGTAAACATCCTTCAGTGAAACTTGTGAGAGTGTCAGTTCTGGCTCTGGGACTTCATAAGGAAATACTGTAAGAAGTGAATTTGAAACAAGGTTTAAACATTGAAAGTGTAGACATTTGTAGATAAGTGAAAGAAACTACTTTTAGTGCATTTTGAATTGTTGTTTCTGTTTTCAGACTAAAGATTGTGAAAACCTTTATAAGGCATTATAGGGATTACTTGGGTTCTTTCTGCATTTCTATTCTTGCCCCTTTGTCATGGTTTTGCCATGCTGTGCACTGAGCCAGAAGGTGGGGCTTTTGCTAGGAGGGACCACAATTCTTTATTTGAAAGTGAGCCTGCTTCTTATCTGCATTGGTCACAGAACTGGAATTACTTTTCTGACAATGAATCGGAATGTGTTAAAATGATGGAAGAGGTGGAGAAACTGTGTGACCGTCTTGAACTGATGAGGTACGTGCTAGTGTCTGTCCCCGGAGAGTTCCCAGTTTCTAAATGGCATTGGCTTCTTACAGCATTTTTATTGCAAAGCCTTTTAACTAGTGTCCTATGTGCACTCGTATGCCAAGGAATACACAATTTCAGGATTGTTGCCATTAATAAGTGTCTTGTTAAAAGTCTGCATTCTGTAACTTTCAGAGGACACTGTTTCAGGCATCTAGATTTAAGGCCCCTTTTACAAAGCTGCAGTAGCAATCCTGCCGTGGGAAATGCACCGAAGGCCATTCTATGGGCTTCGGTGCATTTACTGCGCTGGCCTACACTATTTGGCTTGTTAAGAGGCCCCTAGTTTGTGAAAATTGTTTGGATCAGAGGAAAGACAGGGTTTGAAAAATACTTTGCAACAGTTGGATTTAGACTTATTTACTTCACTTTCCAAATCTGAGCTCAAGCTGGACATTTAACTAAACTTCTAATATTCTCTGTGTTGGTCTGACCTTTTGAGAAGTGATGCATTGGTCTTCTAATGGCTAATTGTAGTGAAAAAAAATCCATCTTCTGGTCACCCAGAATATGTTTTTTTTTCATCTTGTATCCACTCTAGCATCGGTGAAATATGTGTATCCTGTGTGGGGAAAGTGCTGTTGCTTATCCGTAATATAGGGTCTCTGGACGGTAGTATAAATCAGCCACACAACTTTCCCATCTTCACTCATGGTGGGAGTTTCCCTTGCTGATTGAACAGACTGAAGAGGAGGGCTGTCTGTTGCTGGGGAGGGAACATTCATGCATGTCCAGAGTGAGTTTTCTGGTCTCTTCTGGGTTCTGGTAGAAAGGATGATGTCAGAGCCACATATGTGGCTGATTATACCCTGCTTGTCCATGGAGAAATTGTCCTTTCCAATGCAGGTGAAACGCAGCTTTTCTCCCAAGTATGTGTGTTCTGTGCAAAAATATTCCACTGCATTATTCTCTCCAAATGTGTATTTTTCTTTGTAGTTTGCAGGCCCTGAATGAGACGCTAGCTTCAAATACAAAGGAGGAGGGCAAGGCTGCAGTAGAGAAGCAGGTAAGAGGAACTACCAGTCCAGTGTGAAAATAACTGATGCATGATATGGCATCCTTTTGAACTTTAGTTGGTCAAGCAGAGAACTGAACCAGAATGGCGGACATACAAGTAGTTCTTCTTTGGGATTCTTTTCTTAAACTGGAACCACAAATGAGTAGCACTTTTCACTAGTTTCCAAGATAAGTTAACTAAACATAGAAAGATCTTATGAGAGTATCTGAGGGTGGATGAAAAGGTATAATAGTGTTATAGGATGCGAGACAAATGAATGGGGAAGGAATAAAAACTAAAATGAAGTAGATACTTTTAGTATAATTATCACTTTATATGTGCCAATTTTTGACACTTCTGTAGAAGTATTCACTGTATTGAAAAATTTTATATTAGTTATTTTCTTCATAGCAATAAAGGTAAATTTAAAAAGTAGATAATGCAGGCTCATATAGCACAGTTACTTAACTGTAACAGGTGTTAACTAAGGACAGTAGGCAGATATTCTCACAACCCTCTCACCTCCCCTTGTTGGCTTCCAGGTTTTTTTTACTGAACTGATGATCCATACCTTTGCTCCATATTCCTAATGTTACTTCTTGGCTCCCTATATTTAAATCCCTCATCACCCCCTCCAGGATCTCCAATAATATCCTATTCTTTTTACACTCCACTGCTGTACCTCTATCCACAATGTGATCCTCTGCTACATCCCTAAACATATATGATCCTCTCAAGTTGCAAGTTGCCTTGGCATAGAGTGCCACAGAAATTGCAGATTAGATTAGGATATCCCTAATGAATATACATGAAAGACTTGCATATCCATTGAAATATCTACCTGCTGAACATTTGTGATATTTGATTATTGCATCCTTGAAAGCTAAAGAAGAACTGTTTGAGAAATTGGTGCATTATTCTTTGGAGTTCAATAATGTTGTTAGGTTGAAAGTAGAGAATGGCATGGGGAAAAAATTTGTCCACGCCCTGTTCCTGCAACCACTGTCCCCGCCCCATCCCCACGACTACTGTCCCTGCAGCATCCATACAAGCCTAAGTTCCCAAGCTTAAAAGCACTATATGAGCTGCCTCTATGGCTTTCCCAGCCCCAGCCAATCCATGAAGTAGAGTCCTGATACCAGGTACCAAATCACCAAGTCAGCCTACCAAAATAAGCATGTGTGTGCATCGTATCTTTTTTTTTTTTTTTTTTTTAAATCTTTATTCCTTTTTATTTCTTTCAACAAGTGTACAGTATTATTACAATTAATTTACATATCACACTTGGCATTCTTAAACAATATTATTATACATGTTTTTATTTTCCCCCCCACCTCCCACCCTTTTCCATATCAATAAAATATTCCTTCCAAATTTATATATAATTATACATCCCTTTTTGATAATACAATTAATCTGATATGAAATCTGTCCCTCCCCCCATCCTTCTTCCTCAAACACTTTAAACATTTTATTATACCCAGTAATGCAAAACAATAAATATCCCATCCTATTACATATCTCCTTATTTTTCATAACAACATATTTCCAATATTTTTCCCTCCCTATCTCTCCCATCCCATCCCATTTCTATATATTATCCCCTAAGGAAAAAGAATAAACTTTACTCGTTATAATATTTAATTAATGGCCTCCACACCTCTTGAAATCTTTTAAAATACCCCCTCTGTATCGCAAGAAATCTTTCCATCTTATACATATGACAAACTGAGTTCCACCAAAAATTACAATTCAATCTAGAACAGTCTTTCCAATTAGTTGTTATCTGTTGAATTCCCACTCCCGTAAGAATCAACAATAATTTATTGTTTGCTGTAGATATTTGGCATTTGGCCCTCATACACATTCCAAAAATCACTGTGTCATAGGATAAAGCCACATGACTCTCCATCAACATATTAACTTGATCCCATATTGATATCCAAAATGCCTGAATACATGGACAATAAAATAAAAGATGGTCTAGAGTTCCAACTTCAATTTTACAATGCCAGCATCTATTAGACTTAGAGCAATCTAATTTTTGTAATCTAGTAGGGGTCCAGAATGCTCTATGCAACAAAAAGAACCATGTTTGCCTAATAGATGCTGACATTGTACCTTTAATTCTCCAAGACCAAATACGTGACCATTGAGATGCATTAATCTGATGCTTAATCTCAATGCTCCAAATATCTCTTAATCCATTTTTAGGCTTCTTATTCAAATAATTAGATATCATTTTATACCACTTTGCGGCCTGGTGACCCAGAAAATCTGCCTGGAAACATAAGAATTCTAAGCTGTAATGATCATTTAAAGATTTCCATTCAGGGAACCCCACCTGAATAGCCTGCTTCAATTGCAACCACTTATAACTTTGTTTTTTATTCAGACCATATTTATGTTGCAATTGTGAAAATTCAAGCATCTTACCATTATCAATTACTTCCGTTAATGATCTTATATCTGCTTTAATCCAATCTTTCCAGACAACCTTAAACCCGCCTATTTGTATCTTGGAGTTTACCCAAATAGTCTGTTGTTTCGATTTTAAAATAGAATGAGTAGTTAATTTGTCTACAAACCTTAATGTTTTCCAAGTATCCATTAATACTCTATTGTCCTTACGTATTCTAGGCACTTTTATACCAAGCAAAAGATCAAGCCTAAGTGGAAAGATAAGTGATCTCTCCACCCTTAACCACTCTGGTAATTGTTCCAAAAGCTCTGGGAGGACCCAATACATACCTTGGCGCATGATATAGGCCTGATGATACCTATAAAAATTGGGAAAATTTACCCCACCCTCCTCAATTGGTCTTTGCAAAGACACTAAAGCCACTCTTGCAATTTTACCCAGCCAAATAAATTTAACCAGAATACTATTTAATTTTTTATAGAAAGACCCCTGAAAAAACACTGGTATCATTCCCAATTGATAGCAAACCACAGGCAAAATCATCATTTTAACAGTTTGTACTCTTCCCCACCAGGACAAATGTAAAGGATTCCATTGCTCACACAACTCTGTAACTTTTTGTAATAAAAATTTTTCATTTATTCTCATTGTCTCTTCAAGTGTTTTATTCAGCCAAATACCTAAGTACTTTATTCCATCCTCTTTCCAAATAAAAGGGAAAGAATCAAGTATACCTTTTGTACAATGCACATTTAAAGGTAAAACTCTGATTTAGTCCAATTTATTTTGTATCCTGAGAATTTTCCAAATGTATCTATTACCTCCAGTAGACATGGAATTGTTGTTTCCGGATTCCTCAAATGAAGCAAGATATCATCTGCATAAGCGGATACTTTATATTCCACTCCAGCACAGGGAATACCCTGTATGTCCTTTGCCTGTCGAATAGCTAACAACAAGGGTTCAAGAACTATATCAAAGAGCAAAGGAGATAATGGACAACCCTGTCTAACTCCCCTCTGCAATTTAAAAGCATCTGAAAAATTATTATTTATGTATAAACGAGCAGTTGGGGAGCTATACAGTGCTTGAATCATTTGTATAAATCCGGATCCAATACCAAACCATTCCATAGCTTGATACATGAAACTCCATTCTACACGATCAAAAGCCTTCTCAGCATCTAGTGAAACCGAAAAAGCCGGATCATTAATTTGTTTTGTTAAATAATACATCTGAAATGCCAGTCTAGTATTATTAGAAGAGTGTCTTTGAGCAACAAATCCAGTTTGATTCATTCCTATTATATGCGGAAGAGCTTTAGCCAATCTTAATGCTAAAATCTTAGCTAATAATTTACCATCTACATTTATTAAAGATATAGGCCTGTAGTTTGAAACCAATGTTGGATCTTTATTTGGCTTTGGCAAAACAATAGTTAAAGATTCTGCCATAGTGCCTGATATACAACCTTTATTCAGTTGATCCTGATATAATTTTAATAAATACGGTAATAGAGAAATTTGAAATTCTTTATAAAACTCTACTGTAAATCCATCTCCACCTGGAGCGGTCCCAACTCTAAGGGATTTCAATGCCATTTGTAACTCTTTTAATGATATAGGTTTATCTAAACTTCTTTTTATATGATCAGGAACCTTAGGACTTTCAACTAAACTCAAAAAATCCATCCCATCTTTCTCTTTATTTAAATAAGACTCCGAAGAATACAATGACTTATAATATTTTAAAAATTGTTTTAATATATTTCCAATTTGAGAATGAGAATTTCCTAACTCATCTTTAATTATGCTTATTTTCTCCTTCCTTTTCTTTGCTTTTAAATAATTTGCCAATAATCTTCCAGCCTTATTTGCACTACCATAATACACCACCTGCTGAGCAAAAATATCTTTCCTTACTAACCCAGAGGAAATTTCATTATATTCACATTTTTTTAACAATATTTGAAATGTCTCCTGTTCCCATTTATTAACCAATTTTAATTCCAAATTCTTAATTTCTTTTTCCAAATTCACATATTGTTTTCTTAACAGTTTCTTTTTATATGCAGAATATGATATAATTTGTCCTCTCATAGTTGCTTTGAAAGCATCCCATAAAATTCCAATCGAAATTTCCTCTAAATCATTAAGTCTAAAATATTCATTTATTTTATTTTGAAATTCTGTGCAAAATTTAGAATCAGCAAGCAATGTATTATCAAACCTCCATACAGGTTTGGAATTATCTGGATCTACTAAGTTAACTTCTATCCATATACCACCATGATCAGATATTACTATTGGTTCTATGTCAGCTTTTATAACTTGCTGTACCATCTGATCTGAAACAAAAATATAATCAATTCTTGAGAACGATTGATGAACATGTGAACAAAATGTAAATTCCCGATCATTAAAATGAAGAATACGCCATATATCTTTTAAATTACATACTTGTACCAAATTATCTAATCCCATTGATTTCATTATTCTACTAGGCTTTTTATCCATTATTGGATCTATAACAGCATTGAAATCCCCAGCCACCACTAAATTAGTAGTAGCCAGTGGTAAAACTAATTGTTGTAGAGATTTAAAGAATTCACTTTGATTCGAATTAGGTGCATATATATTTAGTAACGCCATTGTATTACTGCCCATGCTCATGTCAACAAGTAACCACCTTCCTTGAGGATCTGCCTTAACCATATTAAATGTTGCTGGACATTTTTTATTAATCAATATTGCAACTCCTGCCTTCTTTTTTACCGCTGGTGCAAATAAACATTGTTTTATCCACTTATCTGTCAGCTTCATAGACTCTGTTCCAGACAAATGTGTCTCTTGCAAGAAACATATATCTATATTTTGTTGTTTAATATATTCCAATACCTTTTTCCTTTTTATAGGGTGATTAAGGCCATTTACATTCAAAGAAAAAATTTTAAAACCCATTTTACAAATAAAATATAAAATACATATATAATCCACTCAAACATAAAATATACATTTTTTCTTTTTCCTTAAACCAATATATGAGTCTCCCCCCTCCCCTCTTTCCCCATCCCCCCCTATTCCCATCCCCCACCCTCCCCTCCCCTAACACAAATGCAAACTTCGAAACGCACATATTACTGAGCAAAAAAATAAACTCCCCACAGGCAATAACATACTCATTTTTTCTTTCTCTAATCTTTCAAACAACCAACACTAAATTCTCCTGCAGTCAATCCATTCTTCAATACCCTAAATACCCATATTTACTATAATTCTTTATTATATACTTCCCCCCTCATTCAAATTTCCAAACATTCTTCCATCCTATACCTCTAATATATTTATAAAAGGATATACCCAATATTTCGGAAACCATTTCTTACAATATATACCCCCCCCAAGATTAATATTATTATTTTATTTTATTTTATTTTTTTGTCTAACCTAAGTTTCTCTCAACTTCAATGGAACATACATCACTCCATCCTATAATATTCATTTTTTTTTTTAACCTTACATCAAAAGAAGGATCAAACATTTCAACCAAGCAGACCTCATATTTTTTAAAACTCTCATTAATTTTCATTGCATCTTCAATCTATTACAGTCTATTCTCCATTCTGCACAACTGTAACACTTGTACATCTTCTTCCTGCTGTTTCAGTCTCTTATTCCATCTTCTTGCAGATTGCTATTTCATCTTTCTCCAATAAAGTATTTTTGCAACATCATCCTTATATCTCAGTCAATTTCAGATGCAAATTGTAAATCTAAATAATGCTCAAGTCATTTCCATCAGTCCATCTTCACATCTTCTCTTTACATCAATAGTCTTTTGTATTTTTCATCTTATTATATTCTAAGTTCCCACATTTCTTCAATGTGTCCTCATATTATTATCTCAGTCACGCTCAAATGCAAATTATAAATTCACATTAAGAAACCATCCAAATCTTATAATTGTTCCTCATATTTTCTTCACTTCCTATATGCTCCATCCCTCTTCTTACCTTGTCAAAATCTTCTTTTCTTATTGTCTCTTTAAAATTTTTCATTTCTATTCTTTAAATCTTGTTTGAAATGTTGATCCCCCTTAAACCTAACTGCAACAATTTTCTAGAAAATATTTTTCTCCTTTTCTATTTTTTTTTTCCACTTTTTCCTTCTTTTTTTTTTTTTTTTCCCAATTATTTTTATTTTCAAATTTTTACATAAAGTGTACATAATATTTAAAATACAATTGATAATTACATAGTATCACTTTTATATCTAATACATTATATATCTAAATTTGATTTTCTCCCTTACCCTCCCCCCACCCTTTTATTACTTTAATATAATATTTCAAATTTTACAGAAAGTATACAACATATTAGAATAGAATTGATAAATATTCAATAACATTTTTATATCTAATACAATATGTTCTAATTAAATTTTATCCCTTCTCCCTCCCCCCACCCTTCTATTAGTATTCATTCATATATTACATTTTGTATAATATATTATAATATATTATGTATAAATTATTTTCCTTACCCCCCTCTATGTGTGTCATGAAAAAAAAAAAAAAAAAAAATCCCTATAAGAAAAGAAGAAGAAATTTTTATTATTTATTCATTACAGTATTTTGTCAATGGCCCCCATATTTTTATAAATTTAGTGTATGTCCCCCTTTGTATTGCTATTGTTCTTTCCATTTTAAATAAATGACATATCGTATTCCACCAAAATGTATAATTTAGGTTGTTGTAATTTTTCCAGTTGTTAGTTATATGTTGAATGGCAACCCCTGTCATAATTAATAAAAGTTTGTTATTTTCTGTTGAAATTTGACTTTTTTTTCTCATCATTGTTCCAAATAAAATTGTATCATATGATATTGCAATATGATTTTCCATCAATTTATTAATTTGTGGCCAAATTGAATTCCAAAAAATTTTAATATAGGGACAATGATATAATAAATGATCTAATGTCCCTGGTTCTAGATTACAGTGCCAGCATTTATTAGACTTAGAGCTGTCTAATTTTTGCAAACGTGTAGGGGTCCAAAAAGCTCTATGTAATAAAAAGAACCAGGTTTGTCTCATAGATGCTGACACTGTACATCCCATTCTCCAAGACCAAATTAGTGGCCATTGAGATGCATTAATCTGATGTCCAATCTCAATGCTCCAAATGTCTCTTAGACCATTTTTTGGTTTTTTATTCAAATATCCAGATATTAATTTATACCACAAAGCGGCTTGATGTCCTAGGAAGTCTGCTTTAAAACATAAGAACTTTAAACTATATTGATTGTTTAATGTTTTCCATTCAGGGAACCCAACCTGAATGGCCTGCTTCAATTGCAACCATTTAAAACTTTGTGTTTTATTAAGACCAAATCTATGTTGCAATTGTGTAAAATCCAGCAGTTTACCTTCTGAAATAACATCGTCTAAAGATCTAATGCCTGCAATAATCCAGTTCTTCCAAAGGATTTGAGCTCCGCCAATTTTGATCTTGGAGTTTATCCATATGGATTGATTAGTTGATTTGTATATTGGGATGAGTGTTAATTTATCAATAAATCTCAACGTTTTCCAAGTATCTATTATTATTTTATTTTCTCTGTATCTTCTGGGTATATTAATACTTGGCATATGAACTAAATTTAGGGGAAACATAAGGCGCCATTCCAAATATAACCAATCCGGTGCATTATCTATAAGTTCTGGGAGGATCCAATACATACCCTGACGTAGAATATAGGCTTGATGGTACCTATAGAAATTTGGAAAATTTACCCCTCCCTCCTTAATTGATTTTTGCAAAGTTACTAAAGCTATTCTAGGTGTTTTACCAAGCCAAAGAAATTTTGTTAAAATGCTATTGAGCTTTTTATAAAAGGACCCCTGAAAATAAATAGGTATCATACTCATTTGGTAGCAAACTACAGGCAATATCATCATTTTAATAGTTTGAACTCTTCCCCACCAAGAAATATGTAATGGGTTCCATTGCTCACATAACTCCGTAACTTTTTTTAATACATATTTTTCATTTTCTTTTACAGTATCTTCAATTGTTTTTTTAACTTGAATGCCTAGATATTTAAATCCTTCTTCTTTCCATATGAATGGAAAAGTATCAAATAATCCTTTTACACAATGAACATTCAAGGGTATAATTTCAGATTTATTCCAATTAATTTTATATCCTGAAAATTTGCCAAACTTATCAATTAATTCCAATAAAGAAGATAAGGTAGACTCTGGATTTCTCAAATAAAGCAAAATATCATCAGCATAAGCCGAAATTTTATATTCCATATCTGAATATGGAATACCTTGTATCTCCCTCGTTTGCTGTATTGCTAACAATAAGGGTTCTAATACAACATCAAATAACAAAGGAGATAAAGGACATCCTTGTCTAACTCCCCTCTGCAATTGAAAACCATCAGATATCTTATTATTAATATTTAATCTTGTAATCGGGAAGCTATACAATGTTTTTACCATTTGTATAAATCCAGAACCTATACCAAACCATTCTAAAGCCTGATACATAAAATTCCATTCTACCCTATCAAATGCTTTTTCAGCATCTAATGAAACTGTAAAAGCCGGTTCATCCATTTTTTTTGATAAGTTTAGCATGTGAAATAATAGTCTAGAGTTATTGGAGGAATGTCTTTTAGCAACGAAACCCGTTTGATGCATATCTATAATATGTGGGAGAGCTTTGGCTAATCTTAAAGCCAAAATTTTCGCCAAAAGTTTATTATCAACATTTATCAAAGATATAGGCCTGTAGTTTGAAACCAAAGTAGGATCTTTATTTGGCTTAGGCAAAACAATTATTATTGATTCAGCCATAGTACCTTTTATATTACCTTTTATAAGTTGTGTCTGATATAATTTTAATAAATGTGGGGAAAGGATATTTTGAAATGTTTTATAAAATTCTACTGTGTAACCATCACCACCTGGAGCGGATCCAACTCTAAGAGATCTCAATGCTGTTTCTAATTCTTTTAATGATATAGGTTCTTCTAAACTTCTTTTTATATGATCAGGAATTTTAGGTCCATTAATTAAATCTAAAAAATTTTTTCCATCTTTTTGTTTCTCCAAATGAGATTCGGAAGAATACAGGTCCTTATAAAATTTTAAAAATTGTTTTAATATTATATTTGTTTGATTTGTTATTATACCATTATCATCTTTTATTCCATTAATATTAGTTCTCCTTTTTTTTGCCTTAAGATAATTTGCCAATAATTTCCCCGCCTTATTAGAATTTCCATAATACATTGTTTGCTTGGAAAACAAATCTTTTCTTATCATTTTTGAAGTTAATTCATTATATTTACCTTTTGTTTTCAAAAGAGCTTGTAAAACTTCATATTCCCATTTATTTACCAATTTAGCTTCTAATATTTTTATTTCTTTTTCTAATTCTATATATTGTTTTTTAATCTGTTTCCTAATAAAAGCTGAATATGATATAATATTACCCCTCATAGTTGCTTTAAATGCATCCCATACATTCTCTATAGATGTATCTTCCACTAAATTTATTTGAAAAAAATCATTAATTTGTGTTTTAAAATTTTCCAAAAATTTGTCATCCACAAGCAATGCATTATCAAATCTCCAAAGAGGTCTATTATTTTCTAATTGATCTAATTGTAATTCTATCCATACTCCCGCATGATCCGAGATAATAATAGGATCAATGGAGGCTTTAATCACCTGTTGCACTTTATTTGTTGAAACAAAAATATAATCTATTCTTGAAAATGATTTATGAACCTGTGAACAAAATGAATATTCCTGATCATTAAAATGAAGAATACGCCATATATCTTTCAAATCACATGACTGAACTAAATTATCTAGACCTAAAGATTTAATATTTTTACCTGGTTTTTTATCCAATAATGGATCCATTACAGCATTAAAATCTCCAGCCACCACTAAATTAGAGGCAGCCAGTGGTAATAACATATTCTGTAGCTTTTTGAAAAATTCTGATTGATTCGAATTAGGGGCATATATATTGAATAACGTCAGGGTATCATTTCCCATACCTATATCAATATGTATCCATCTTCCATGTGGATCTGAACTTTTTACCTTTATCTTGGCCATACATTTTTTATTTATAAGAATTGCAACCCCTGCTTTTTTATCCACTGCTGGAGCAAAAAAACATTCCTTTATCCATCCACCTGATAATTTCTGTGATTCCTTCATATTAAGATGTGTCTCTTGCAGACATTAAATATCCGCATTTTTCTTTTTTAAAAATGTTAATACTTTTTTTCTTTTAATTACATGATTCAGGCCATTGACATTAATAGAATATATTTTAAAAGACATTATATATTTTAATACTTTTCATTATATTTTTCTTCCTCTCCTCTTTCATATTTAATATCCTAAAAATTTTCTTCATGACACACATATTTGACCCTAATGTATCTAATCCCTTATTTATTTTTCCCTTAATCATTCTAGTAAATATTCTCCTTGTCCCTCCCTTTCCCACCCAATACATTGGCTGCTTAAGGATACACATTGGAATTGTAACCCGAATATTCTCCCCACTCCAGGCAATTAATATTCAATATTCAAACAAATTTCCCTTCTATCTATATATATTGATCTTTTATATCTTTAATCATTTTTCCATAACATTTCATTAATGTATCATTATCCATTTAACAATATTTTAATTTATATTTCCTTAGTATTATGATCTTAACATAAAATTATTTTAAACATATATGTAGTGTATTATTTAATAATTTCCCTATATCTTGTTCTTTCTTTCTTATAATTTTTATTGTCTTTTCTTTATATCGTTTTCCTCCTTTTCTTCAGATATTTCAATATGTCATATTTTTATAATTCTTCATAGAGTCATCAAAATCATCTTAATGTTTTATGTTAAAATATCATAGGTTCTGGTTTAGAGAGAAAATCTTTTAGTTTTTCAGGATCCTCAAAATATAAGGATTTGTCTCCAGATGATACTCTCATTTTCGCCGGGTAATATAGACCATATTTAAATCCTTTTTCTTTTAGTAGAGGTCTCATATCTAATAGTCTCTTTCTTTTATTTGCTGTGTTTTTGGCAAAGTCTGGTAAAAACCATATTCTGGATCCTTTATAGTTTAGATTTTTATCTTTTTTTGCAGCATTTAATATATCTAATGCTTGTTGGTATCTAAGCATTTTGAAAATTATTGGTCTTGGTCTGCCTTTGTTTTCTAAATTTTTGATTGGGATTCTATGCGCCCTTTCTATTTCAATTGGTTGTTTCAAGTCTAATTGTAATATTTTTGGAATTAGATTTTCAAGGAAAAGGATAGTATTTTTTCCTTCTAAATTTTCTTGTATTCCAAAAAGTTTAATGTTTTTCCTTCTTCCTCTATTCTCATAATCCTCCAGTTGTTCTTTTAATTTATTTAATTCCATGCTGTCGTTTTTACATCTTTTTGATTCACATTCTATAGCTTCCATTTTTGATTCTAGTTCAGTTGTTCTTTTGTTATTAACTTCCATTTGTCTATGAATATTTAAAATTTCTTCTTTCATTTCCGACATATTAGTTATAGTTTCCTTAAGCATTTGTTTGATTTGTCTTAATTCTTCCATAACTTCTGTTTTGCTTAATATGTCTGATTCTTCAATAGGAAGTGGTATCTTGCTTGGTGTTATTTGGTCTTGTTTCTGTCTTTTTGCAGATGTACCAGCCTCATTTTTGTTTTGTCTGGTGCTTGCCATGTTGTTGTTTTCTTTTTCTTGGTTATTCTTATTTCTTATATTTAGTCTCTTAGGTTTAGGTTTGGTATTCTTAGGTTTTTAATCCCTTTTCTTCCAAGATTTGGTTCTATCTTTTGAAGTAGAAAATTTTCTTTTTAAGCCCTTTTTCTCTTTCTCAGTTATCTGTCACAATCTTGAATACTCCTTTTTTAGTGTATTTATCTCTTTAATATTGGCAAGAGGGTTATTTTTGATATTTTTCTACTTTTTACTTATGTCAGTTTGAAACTTTTTTACTTTTCTCACTATTGCTGTGATAATCCTTTTCTATGGTTTTTTTCCTTTAAGTCCTTTCACTGTCTCAATGAAGGAGGGGAACATTCAGTCCAACAACCTTTCCTTCCCTTAGATCTCTCTCAGATTAGTCGATTCTTTTCACAGATTTAATTCACTATCTCTGACATTCACTCTCACTTAATGAGACATCGTTTCAACGCTGAGCAAAAAAAAAAAAAAAAAAAATTTTTGGTATTCCTTTCTTTTAGCTCTCCTCTCACAAGCCCAATCGCAGCTCCGACCGAGGAGAGCAACACTTCAACGAGTTATTTTCCCTTATTTTGACAAACTTGAAGCAACTGTCTTCTGTTTATTCACAGCGTCTCTCAACTGCCTCGATGTTCTGCTGCTTCAGTTTTTTTTTAAAAGTTCCGTTAATCCTTTTCTCTGTCTCCTCTCTCACAAGCCCAATCGCAGCTTTGTCAGAGGAAAATAATATTCAATTCAGTATTTTTATTTATTTTAATAAGCTGATATTTATTTGTTTTCAGCGCTTCGGCACTTAATTACTGAGAGAAAATGCCGGTATTCCTCTCTCTCAGTTTTCTTTATTCAATCCCCTTTTCATCAAAGGATTATCTATTTTTTCCTTCTTATGGTTTCAGTTATATCTGGTCGGAATACAAACTTCCTTCACAATTTTCCAATCAAACTCATTGGTCACTCACATACACCTCGCGGTCTCAGCGCTGCATTCAAGTTTCATGAAACCGCTGAAAACACAAACGGCTCTCTGCCTTTCCGACTCCTGTCAGCACATACCTCACTTCAACTGCAGGAAATTAGGATTTTATCTTGTATCATTTGTTCAGCTTTTTTAATATATATTTTCTATGTAGTTATCTTGAAGGAAAAAAATTTTTTTTATATTTCATTGCCTGGATGGTGAGGAGCTTCACGATCACACCTCCATCCGTGCTCGCGTTAAGCCACGCCCCCCCACTTTTTCCTTCTTTATAAAATATCTTTCAATTTTCACTCAAAAATATAAACCAAAAATAATCTAAGTATATTATTTATTACATTTTCTAAATACTTTCATGAAACCATAGGCAAATTATATTGATCTAGAAATTCCTGTAATTTGCCTGCTTCTTCAAAATTATAAGTTTTATTCTCATAAGTTACCCTCATAATAGCAGGGTATATCAATCCATATCTTGCTCCCATTGCTCTCAGTTTAGGTCTTAAATCCAAAAGCTGTTTTCTTTTGTATGCTGTAGCTTTTGCAAAGTCAGGTACTATAAAGATCTTAGAATCCTGGCATTTAAGATCCTTGTTTGTTTTAGCCAGCTTTATAATCTCTACCACCTGCTGATGTCTTAGCAGCTTAAAGATTAGTGGATGGGGACCCTTCTGACTATTTGATCTTTTCATCGGTATCTGATGTGCTCTTTCTATCTCCAAAGGAAAAGAACTTTTAAATGGCAAGATCTTTGGGATAAAATTAGTCACAAATTGAATAGGATCATTCTGCTCAATCCCCTCAGGTATCCCAATCAGACGCAAATTATTCCTTCTTTCACGATTTGATAAGTCTTCAAAATCCTTTTTCAACGCCTCTATTTCTCTGTGATCTTTTTTACACACCAGCATCTCTGCCTCAGATTTCTCAGCATGCTTTTCTAACTGCTCAATTTTGAAGTCAACTGCCTGCATTCTATTTGTCAGACTCTCTATTTCCTTCTTCACATCTTTTATATTTTTAGCGTTATCACTTACTATTTCTTTAATTTTCTGAAGTTCATTCATCAAATCACTGTTATCAATTTCTTCCTGAGGCAACGGGACCGCTGTCGGGGATACCGAATCCATTTTTGTTCTTTTTTTACTTCCTGCTCCTGAATTCACCGGATTACTTTTACTAGTTTTACCCGAAGCCATTTCTTACTTCAATTCTCTCTTTTCCTTCACTTTTCTTTAATTTTAACTGCCAAAATCTTAATAAAATTTGCCTGTCACAACAGAGCTAATCCTCTACCCAGCCATCTTAGTGCGCTGCAAAGTTCTAGCTGTGCATCGTATCTTTAAAACCCTCCTCGTCCACCATGACTGTGTAGTCCTCTGAAGTTTCTGTCAAGCTGAAGAATTTGCATCTACTTCGATGGCGCAGAAAGAGGAGCCATTCTTCTCGATGCTTGTCACTTGGTGATCTAGGAGCTGTAGCGCCATGGCCAGCCTTGGGCCAGCTCCACAATCCGTTGAACCGTGCTCATTGCCCTGCTTCTGCTCCAGAGCAGCCAAACTAATCGCCTATCAAGCCCAGCACAGAAGCCAAATCCCGAACCTCTTGGCTCTCTCTCTATCCCTGCCGGAGCCTTGAAGTCGCATGTGGCTGCCAGAAAGTCCTCCTCTGATGCAATCGGAAACAGGAAGTTGCATCAGAGGAGGACTTTCCAGCAGCAACACGTGACTTCAAGGCTCCGGCGGCATGTTAAGATTTAAATTAAAGTAAGCCAGGGAAGGGGAAGAGGGAGGGAGATGCCTGGACTGCGATTCGGAGGAAGGAGGCTGCTAGACCACATGATCCTCAGTTAACTGCGGGTACAAGGCCATTCACCGCTCCTCGGGGCGGTGAATGGCCTTCTCCCTGTCCCTGCGGTGACCAACTTTTTTTCATCCCCATTTCAGCGGGTTACCCATGGCTAGCCGCGGGTAATACTCACCCTGTCATTCTCTAGTTGAAAGTTTTTATGGTCACTAAAGGGTTTTGTAGTATGAATGAGTAGGGTTGTTTTGAATTATTATGTTGACTGATGAATTAAAATTTATATTATTTATAGTTTAATAGGTCAATAGCTTTCTTCATTTTTAGTAGTATGCATATTCATTAGGGATATCCTTTTTTTTAATACTTTTACATCAAGTGTACAGTAAATATCAATTAAAATACAATATCACTTGAAAATCTACAATATCATTCAAAAAGAGAATTTAACCCTCCTCCCCCTCCCAAAATTATATACAAATAAAATATACCACATGAATATAATAACTTATATCAAATATACATATATTATTAGTGACAAATCCAAAATCATTAGGGATATCCTAAAAACCTGGCCTACTTGCAGCCCTCATGGACTGAACTTGGGACAAGCTTGGTTTAAATGATTCTTGTGATTCCTAATAGCAGATTAATCCATCGTGGGATTTACTTGGGCTGCTAGAATTAGTCCAGTGTAGCTGTGTCAGAAGTGGGTGGGCTCCAGCTAGAGCTGTCTCTCATTCCCAGTGACTTTGGTTGGCTGAGGCTATGATTGTCACTTTTTGGAGCAGTTTGATTTTGTTTGGTTTTAGTTGGGCATAATAGTTGGTTCTATGCTTTTTCTGATGTTATGTATGAGGGGGTACTGAAAAATTAACAAAGTAAGATAACACACTTTTCAGCTACGAGGTCTGACAATTAAGTTTGCAAACTCATCCTAGAAAAACTGCTACATACCTCGTTGCTGAATATCACCATGGACACTTTTGAAGTATTCCCCTTGGGAAGCTACTGTATGCACCAGTGCCAGCACCTAGTCCAGCCTTCAAAGCAATTTTGGAACTCTTTTTCTGGAATGCCCATCAGAGATGTCGTCGCATTACCCTTGATGTCCTGAATGTCATCAAAATGGCTTCCTTTCAATATTTTCTTTATTGTCATTGGGGGCCAGATCAGGTGAGTAGGGAGGGTGTTCAAATAGTTATTTGTTTTCAGGCCGTGCCATGTGAGCTAGTGCAGTGTCATGATACAAGAACCATGAGTTCTTGGTGAAAAGCTCAGGTAATTTTTGTCTAACTTTTTCACACAGCCTTTTTAGTACTTCCAAATAGTACACTTGCTTAACTGTTTGTCCAGTTGGTACAAATTCATAATGAACAAGCCCTTAGATATCAAAAAAGGTTAGCAACATTGTTTTGACTCTTGATTTGGACTGGCAGAACTTTTTTTGGTCATGGAACATTGGCAGACTTCCATTGTGCACTTTGACACTTTATTTCAGGGTTGTATTGATACACCCATGTTTCATCACCAGTGCTAACACAGCCCAAAGCATCTCCAATTTGCTGACTACAACGATTGACTTCAGATCATTTCAAAAAGAAATCAAAACCCTGCTATTCAAAAAATTTATCTAGATACCAAAATACGTCCCCCCTCATAATTTCCCCCTCAAAGCCTCCTCCACTCTTGTAATTTTCCCTTCAAAAACTCAATTATGTAACAGTGCCCTAAAATTGTAATTTTCCTGGAAATGTCCAGTTACCATCTTTTGTAATCCGCCTTGAACTGCAAGGTACTGGCGGAATAGAAGTCACTAATGTAATGTAATGTCTTGTCTCTCCAAAAGGTCCTGGCAAACTTCAACTCTCCTTTGCTTTTGTTCATCGGTGAGCTCCTTCGAGATCATTTTTGCACACATCTTTCTCATGCCAAGATTTTCAGTTAAGATTTTCCTGTTTCTCACATAATTCAATGAAATTTTGCAGTGTTTTCATCAGTTCTGCTCATTACTGGCTTCTCTGACCTTTCTTCATCAGTGACGCTTTTCTCCCCTCAGAAAAACGTTTAATCCATTTGTACACTGCCGTTTTCTTCATGGTGGTATGCCCATAAACTTGGACTAACATGTCCCTGATTTCACTTCCACTCTTGCCAAGTTTAACAAGAAATGTAATGTTTGCTCATTGCCCTAATTCAAGCTCCGACATTCTCACAGTGGCACACAAAAACACGCAACAATAATGAATGCCACTCAGCAAGACACCACCCCCCATTGACATGAACACAACTGTGAGACACCGATATGCCAAGGCTATGAAATTTTACTGGGTTGTTTGTACAGTGTTGCCAACCTAAGTGCACGGAGGCAAGTTTGCAAACTTATATTGTCAGATTTCGTAGCGGCAAAATAACGCTGAGAATTTAGGAAGCTGGTTGGTTAGACTGAGAAATTTTCAGCATTCCCTTATAGCTTGTATTTTTAAAAACTCAAATCTATGTAAGAAAAAAAATATCCTTTGTGTCTAGTGGCACCCACCTGCCCCCACATACACAATTCCCCCTGTAAAAAAATTGGTTGAGTGGGACCTCCCTCCTAAGCCTAACCCTGATCATTTACCTCAAATGATGCCTACTTATTTCTGCCTCTGGCGCCATAGGTGTCAAAATGGCAGTGCCTTGCTCTATGCGGTGCATCATGGGATGCACATGGCTGGGCTGTCTGCCATATAGGGGAATTTCTCCCTTATCTGATAGGCCCTGCTTGGTGCTTGTCAGGGAGAGGAAGGGAGACTGCTAGGGGCTGGTGCACAAAGCAGTCCAGGGCAGGATGACCAGGTTGGAGGGTGAGAAGGGTTGCCACTAGACCTCCCACTCCTCTCAATCAACCCTTTTATGCTGTCCTGTTCCCGGTGAAATGTTTCCTGGGCAAAAAACACGTGTGGGACTCTTTTTTTTTTTTTTTTTTGCAAGGCTAGGGAATACAAAATGACTGCATCTAACATGCATTTTAATGGGGTCTGCGGTAATGAATTCTGCTAAAATCATTTGGGTGTTGCACAGCCAGTAAAGCATATAGTAAAACCAGGTTAAAGCCATGGTAATGCTTTGTGCATTGACCCCTGTGCTAAACTCAGCTGCCACATGCTTTCATGGTGGATGTTAGTGCAGAGGATATAGTATGTAAGTCTCATCACTTTCTTGAAACTTGCCATTCTAATCACCTAGGGTAATTTTCCAAAATTTCTGGCAAAAAAATGCCAAGTGCCTGACTAGGCACGTTTTTTACTGGCTAAATTAATCAGTTGGTCGAGTCTGAAAATGTGATTAAATCGAGCCACAGAGCACAGAATATCTGAATTCTATTGCGCTCTTGAAATGGGAGAGCTTCATAGGTTTGGTACTAGTGTTAGATGAAATCACTTTAATTTCTTGGCGGAAGATATCATTTGTACTGTCCATGGTCTTACTGTGTACAATTTGATTTATTTTGCACACATTTGAGCTAGATCCTAACAATCAATGCTCAGCTGAAGAAGGAGAAGGAAGAGGCAGAGGCTCGCATGCGCCAGGCAGCTCGGAGCGCTGACCAGGCCGCAGGAGGGGGTGGCAGTGGGAGCAAGAACTGGCCAGAAGAGGACTTGCAGTTACTTATCAAAGCTGTGAATCTTTTTCCTGCTGGAACCAATGCCAGGTAGTAGTAAATTCAGCCTTCATATCGAAAATCTGTACCACTTGTCTACTTTCATAAACACTTATTCAGATTTCAAACCTTTTTGAAACTGTAAGACAGTGACTATACAAGCATCTTATTTTGCAACAAGCAGGTTGATTATCTTGACAAAAGCTCTTTGCTAGTGCTGGATTTAGTAATCTGGTGTTAGACCTAAAAAGTGATGTCAAAGTGTTGAGTTGATGTCACTTCCTTCACTGTTGCTAGCACAAAGCAAATGCTTTTAGCAGTAGAGAGAACTCCTTCAAGGTTTCCAGATCACAGCCAAAATATAATGTCCTGCTAGACATTCGGCTGTGCAGTAAGTGGTCTTGAGCTCCCCTTTCTTTTATTTGCAGCCCTAGTATTCCATTGAAGTGTTAGTTGTGTATGCATCACAACTTGTTGTGTAACATATTCTAATCCACTTGGTTCAGACAGACTATAAATGTGCAAATAAATCTATCTTAACAGTTCTGAAGCAGTACTCTGGATATAAATACGTAGGGAGTGTAGTGATAGCTCATTAGTCAGAACTTCCCAAAGTTACAGAAAATTTGATTGATGATGTACAATATTGGGCTTGACCTGTTTTTCATCTGGTGAAAATACTTCACTTCACGGTCAGTTTAATTAATAGATCCTCTCATTTCTGGGTGAATCTTTCTCTCCTGCAGCCTCAGAGATGCTGGATGCCTTTGAGGCAGCATGCGGGTTTGATGAGAGAAAAATTTGTGTTTATTTGGGACTGTTGGGTATTTGCTGTAACTGTGAGCACGGTAGTTGACATGGGTTCTTTTGATAAGTTTGGTGATGTACAAAAGATAGCAGCAGAGTATAAAATTTAAAACAAAAAAAAAATTTGTGAACTTTTTTTGGTTAAGATTTGCACGATGATCACGGATATAATACATTTTGCTGTGAAGCACAGAAATGTAAAATACCCTTACTGAAAATCTTTCAACGTCTGTTATCTGGGTGAATTGGATGGTTGAAAATTGCCTATCCTTTCCCCAAGTACAAGTGTACACGAAGGATTAATAACCTGCAGTATTTTCCGTAAAGCAGAATCATTTTAGACAAAACTCAGTTGTCCTCATTCAAGGGTTAGACATAGGAACACAAGAATTGCCATACCAGCTCAGCATCCTATTTTCAGGAATATCCAATCCAGATCACAAGTACCTGGTAGGATCCCAAAAGTAGCAGGATTCCAAAGTAGCAGGGTAAGTGAGTGACTTTCCCTGGGTCTGTCTTAATAACACGATGGGACCATAGGCAGAGGGCGGTCCAAAGCTACTTGCAGGGTGTGCCTCCTTCAACCCATGCAATCGTTCAACCCTAACTGGTTCTGTTCTTGCTGATTGGGTTTTTATAACATTCATATCGAATTAATTTTTCCAGAGGTGGAAAGAGATGTTGCTGTTACAAGACACTTGTTGCTTTAGCCAAATCTACTTGATCCTTTTCTTGTACCAGTGTATTCGTGCACTCCAGGCTGTGTGCTCTCAAGCTGACTTTAGGCTTAATTCTCAAAAGTATTTTCTGGTAAGGAAAATTAATGGAAAGAATTATACAGATTCAACTTGCATGGACTGTTTTTTTCCCCTTTAACCTTAGGTGGGAAGTTATTGCCAATTATATGAATTTGCACTCAACTTGTGGAATAAAGAGATCTGCTAAAGATGTCATCAATAAAGCTAAGAGTCTTCAAAAGCTTGGTAATTATATACCATCATTCCCTCTACAGCTAGGACATTCATGAAATGTCTGTTTCCTTTCAAGCACTTGCTGGGGTGGGTCTGGGTTTTGTGTGCCTAGAATTTCCATCCCATAATCGCAGCCATTTTACCCATCAGATCTATGCTTGGGAGGCCGTGTAAGACACTAATGATAGAATAACGTGTTAAAAGATAAGATAGGAGTCTTTATTTTTTCTTTGCACTGTATATTCAAATAATAATTTTACTTATGTCTGTGTTAAATGAAATTCTACTGGCCTCATGTAGATTCTGTAATTACTGAAGTTACTAGGAGGTACAAAAGTAACATCAAGAAACCCTTTTACATGCAGTGTTGGATGCTTAGAATACCTTCCAGTGGAGATGGTGAGAACAAAGGCCCAGATTCACTAAAGATAGCAACTCAATCGCTGAACTTAGATATGGCAGGAGGGATGCCCTCCCCCCCCTTAAGTCGGGAGCAGGAGGGTTGCCCAGTCAGACCCTTCTGCTCCTAGGCCCCTCCCCGATGCATCATGTGATGCACGTGGAGGGGCCTACGGTCCTGATTGGCTCAGGTGCTTCGAGTGTCTGATCCAGTCAGGGATTTAGCCAGGCAAAATGCCCGTATACAGGAAAAAAGTTATATTTCTGTCCCTCAGTTACTAACTGATAAGGGATGGCTGTGGCAGGGGGATTCAGAAACCATGTAATGTAAACTTGAGCATGTTGCATAATGAAGCTTAAGGTAAGGCTTTGGATACCTAGAGAGATAGGGAGAGGCTTCAGAAAGCAAAATTCACAGCTATGTGGGCCCAATTTCCACTGACAAAAGTAATTTTGTACCATTCTGCATTACAACATTAGTAGTAAATTGACATTAATTTTCAGCTGCAGCTTTTCCCAACCCTTTGAAAATTTAGCATTTAAAAATAAAATCCTTCTTTTAGTTTTGTGTAGTCCAGAACACTCTTAAAGAATGTCTAAAGTGCACCATTGAAAGCCCAAAGTGTTATAGATGTGTTTATCTCAACTTGTAATTTTATATTTTTCTGATCGCTTTTTTTTTTTTTAAATTCAGATCCTCATCAAAAGGATGATATGAACAAGAAAGCATTTGACAAATTTAAAAAGGAACATGGGGTAGTGGCTGATGTGGTAGACAATGCAGTCCCTTCTGAGCGCTTTGAAGGTGAGGGGCGATCATAAGAGAATCTTCCTTCACATCCTGACAATAGGAAGGATATAATGCCTGGCAAAGGAGCCTCTCAGCATTACTGCCATCATTGAGCTAGGTTGCTAGTTCTGAAGATCTTCAAGTTTGTTGCCAAGACCTGTAGCATTCTAGTGCTGTCTCCATGAAAAGTGGACATAAGAATGCAGGTATTGGGTTTTACCTGGTCTTTAGAAACTTGCATCCTACATAAACAATGAGTTGCCAAGGCAGGATGAAGAGGGGTGCGAACCAGAAAGTCTGCTCTCAATTTCAGAGCCCCCAAGCAAAGCCCCCACAATGTGCACCTCCTCTGTCATCTTGTCTGTTGATATAAGCCACCATTATCACATTGTTCAACAAGAAACAGATAGGTTTGTCCTTGAGGAGGCTCCTGAAAGATTACAGCCAACCTCATGACTTGTAACTTCAGGTGACTGATTGACCACCCTGATGCAGATTGGCCAGAAGAAGCCATCAGGACATGCTGGCCCTGACTGTCAATGTCCAACCCAGATGGATGCTGTAATCCTGTGACAGAACTGAATGCTGCAGTGGCCTCATATACATCCTTGCTCACAGGACCACATCCAGCATCACAACCATGGAACGCAGCACCTGCACATAATTTAGTGCTTGGCCTGGGATCCCGCTGCAATTGACGGATCTACAACTGAAGCTTGATTCTTTGTGCCTTGCTCAAATGGACGTACTACCCCAGATACTCCAAAACCTGAGTGGGCTCTATGTGACTCTTGGCCTTATTGATCTTTTTTTATTATTATTGTTTCCAAAATAGTGGAAACAATTATAAAAATTAAAATTGTAGAACACATACATAGTAACATATAGTAACATAGTAGATGACGGCAGATAAAGACCCGAATGGTCCATCCAGTCTGCCCAACCTGATTCAATTTAAAAAAATTTTTTTTTTTTTTTTTCTTCTTCTTAGCTATTTCTGGGCGAGAATCCAAAGCTTTACCCGGTACTGTGCTTGGGTTCCAACTGCCGAAATCTCTGTTAAGACTTACTCCAGCCCATCTACACCCTCCCAGCCATTGAAGCCCTCCCCTCCCCTGCCCATCCTCCTCTGCTGGAGTTTAGACCTCTGAAAGGCCCGAGATCTCCTGGGATAATACTTACTAGAAAAGACTGAAAAGACCCCCTAGGGCAATCCTCTGGAAGGCGCTGCAAATTTGTGACCCCCAAATCCTTGACCAACTTTTTCAAGTCCTCCCCAAAGAGCAGCTTCCCCCTAAATGGAAGCCTGATCAGCTGCTGCTTGGATACAGCATCTACTGCCCAGAGCTGAAGCCACAGCAAACACTGTGCTGAGACCATTAAGACCCATATGCTTTGCTGAAGTCCGCACTATATCATACAGAGAATCTACCAGCTAGGCTAAGGTCTTCTCCATAATGGGGAGATCTAGAAGTTCAGAGGACCACTCAGGCATGCCCAAGCAGCATATGAATTGCATACCACCACAAAGGAGAGCTTCAACGAGGACTCCAGCTTCTGATCTTGCACATTCTTCAATGCAACCGCTCCTTCAACAGCAAGAGTGGTCTTTTTGGTGACCATGTGTATTCATGATTGCTGAGGAGCAAGGAATTCAACCCCTAATATCCAAGAGAAGAATCACTCTGTTTCTAGTAGAACCTGCCATTACCAATTGGTTTTGATTTTTTTTTTTTTTTAATCTGAGATTTCTGTTTTTATTGGGGGGGGGTTTAGGTAAGGTAGTGCAGACACCAAGTTGGGGTTGGGAGGGGGAATAGTGATCTGGCTCCACCAGATAGCCCCACAAGGCACCCAGCTAGTCCAGCCCCTAGGCTCAACTGAGTTGGAGTACCAAAATAGGAGCCTATGGGCAGATCAATTGAGGACATGGGAGAAGCCATCCATTCAGTTGGAGATAGATAATACCGAGTGACCAAGGAGCATGCCATCCAATGTCACAGGTCACAAATTAGTTCTATCTCTACATGATGGTACATAGACTTAAACCATTTGTCTGGATTCATCTGCTGCTGATGAAAGGGAATATGCATTAGATATTTGCATTCACTTCTCCCACTGTACTGTACACAAATAATAAATGAATATTTATACCAGACTGGTGTACAACTCTCTGACTGTAGTTTGACACCATTGGCCTAGAAGCTGATAAGTGCTATCAAGAGGTTAGTAACAAGGTTACCATTAGTGAGGAGTGTGTGGCGCAGTGGTTGGATCTACAGCCTCAGCACCCTGGGGTTGTGGGTTCAAACCCCGCGCTGCTCCTTGTGACCCTGGGCAAGTCACTTAATCCTCCATAGCCCCAGGTACGTTAGATAGATTGTGAGCCCACCGGGACAGAGAGGGAAAATGCTTGAGTACCTGATTGTAAAAACCGCTTAGATAACCTTGATAGGCGGTATATAAAATCCTAATAAAACTTGAAACTTGTTTGCATTAACCTTTAGCATTTGTTTCTGTTATAACTTTATAGGCCCAGGTGCAGATTTGGTCCCATGGACTACAGAAGAGCAAAAACTATTAGAACAAGCCTTGAAAACATATCCTGTAAATACTCCTGAAAGGTGGGAGAAAATAGCAGCAGCTGTGCCTGGTCGGACTAAGAAGGACTGCATGAAGCGCTACAAGGTTTGACTTGCTGTTTGGTTACTCTTCTAAAATTAACTTTTGTTTTTTTTGGCCTTTTTCCCCTTTGAGCTTCCAGCTCAATTAATGGCAGTCCCTATTACGGTTATGGTACCTTGAACCTTCAGTTGCAATTACTTAAAGCTTTTCCCCCATTTTTAGCTCACCCTTCCCAAGTGGGTTCTTTATTGGTACATCATTCTTCTCCAGCAGGTCAGTTTTATTTAGCTGCAATCAGGAGGGTACTGAAAGTTTGGGAAGCAGTAGTATAGGCCAACTGTTATACCAACAGACCTCAGCGCTCTGATCACATGATGCCACTATTATGTATTGGCCAAACTCCCCTCCCTAATGGGGTATGAACATTGCCACCATAGGATTGCAAGCCTCAGCCAGCCTAAGGAGTAAAAGCTGAACTCAACAATCATACACACTAGAGAATGACACGGGGAAAAAAATCTATTCCCGGCCCACCGTCCCCGCAGCATCCATATAAGCCTCAGTACTGCAATATTTAGCTTATTCCTTCCTTATAAATAAAAGTTCTGGCTGCTGAACTAGAGAAAGAGATGTTCAGCTGGCAGGGCTTTGTTTATAAATTTTTATCAACACAACTAATATACTACTTTATCCTAAAGCAAAAAAAAGAAAATAAAATAGAATTTTTTTTTTTCTACCTTTCTTGCCTGGTTTCTGCTTTCCTCATCTTCTCATTCAATTCCTTCCATCCACTGTTTGTCTTCTCTCTGCGTCTTCCATTTGCTCTGTTACTGTGCCTCTCCCTCCCCCCCAATTGGTCTGGCACCCATCTTCTTCCCTTCCAGCGTCTTCTCCCCACTGTCTTCCACATTTCCCTTCAGGGTCTGTTCCTCTCCATCCTCCTTCAATGCCTGTTCTATTCCTTTCCACCACCACCCCTTCCCTCCCTTCTTCACCATCTGTTCCTTTCTACCACCCTTCAGCTCCTCTCACACGGCCTACCTACCTCCCTCCCTACATAATTTCCCCTCTGTTTCTGTTACCTTCCTGTGTCCAGATTTCCTCTCTCTTCCATACCAAATGTCTCTCTTCTCTTCAACCCCATCTAGCTTCTTTCCCTCTTTCTTCCCCCTCCCCCCCACTTCCAGCATCTGGCTCACCTGCCTATCCTCCCCTTTCTTTCCTGCTGTGGGTTTCTTTCTCTCCCTCTTCATCCCCTTGGCCCAGAATCTCTTTCCCTTTCACTCCCTCCTTCCTAGTGTGAGCCGGGAACACGCACGGTCCAGCAGACCCCTCCCACCCGATTGCAGCGTTCGTCAGCCCCCTCCCTCCACCTCACCTTAGATGCAAAGTTTGCCAGCTTTCTTTTTCACCCAACCGCACGCGTGGCTGCTCAGTTGTAGCAGAGGAGAAGATTCGGAATTCCTTCCTCTTTGGGGAAGAATTGGATAAGCTGGTTCAGAACTGCACAGCCCACTTGTACTACTGCCAAAAGTCAATTTGTCACAGTCTCTACCTGTTGGCAGAGGAGCGTAAACCCATCCGTTCTGTTCTGGTCTGGAGGGACTAAAACAATATTAGCAGGTAAAAATACACTGTTTGTAAATCGGCATGTCAATGCGGATCCTAATGTAATTGTTGTGAACCGCCTAGAACTCGATGGGCATGGCGGTATATAAGAATAAAATTATTATTATTATTATTAATTTCTCCTTTGGACTCAAAAGAAGTCAGACTAAATCTGATAAAATCCTTTTCCTGTCATAGTAAATGACCAGTTTCTTTTGATCTTTTCCAGCTACCTTTTACTAGCAAGCAAAAGGAAATTAACAGATGTAAATGTTTAACCCTAGCTAATTCTCTTTATTTATAGTATACCACAGGCCCATGTTGCGACTATATTCAGTTTAAATTGTGTGCTCTGCATTACAATCAGCTCAAATTTTAAAACACCACAAACTTAGCATATACTGTTTCATGTACTTGTGAACATTCTACAGCAGTGGTTCTCACACTGTTGTGACATGCATGACCTTCTTAACATGATTTAGTGCTGATATATAGATGGGAAGATTATGTATTCACCTCAATAGTCTTCTTTCTGTTAACACAGCATATGAGAAGTGGGTTAAGTCCTCCAAATTATGATCTGTTACAGAAGGCATAAATACTTTTTCTTTAGCTCTGCCTCCTTGCTCAGTGGACTATACTACTTCTCTTCAGTTTGTACCAAAGCATTGGATAATCACTACAATAGGAAACATAAGGAGGAGGGGTATAGGGAACTTCCCCGACAAGACACTTTTGCTCTGTAACAAGTATAATAAACAATGTTAATCAAAACTTATCATATAAAACAAAGTGGAACAATAAAGCCACCTGAGTGCAACCAGTACTAACATTTATAGAGTTTACATACTCTCAACTGCATTTATAATGATAATGTGGTATTGCATTCATAATACCTGACTGGTATGAGAAGCTCTCCAGTTCTGGACACACATAACTTGTCCAAGACATTAAGCAGGTGAATAATTATACTGACAGGCAGGGTGACAGGATGCGTATGCTGTGTTAATAGAAAGAAGATTAACGCGGTAAGTACCTTTTCTTCCTTTCTGTTACACAAAGTATACAAGTCCTGACAAGTGGGACGTATCAAAGCAGTCGCTGCAATCTAGGGCAGGACAGATGAGCCTGCCCATAATGCTGAGGACCCCTTTTGCGCTGCTATATCCACTCTATAAAACTAGTAAAGGTATGAAGTGAAGACCATGTAGCCGCTCTGCATATCTGGGGCATGATCACCCAAGCCTCCGCTCATAAAGAAGCTACACTTCTCATGGAATGAGCTCTCATACATAGTGGTAGCTGTTTACCACAGCCAGTGTATACTGATAATATTGCAATGTGAAGCCATCTGGAAATAGATGCTAGGTTGTTCTGCCTGGTCAAGACACAAAAAAGATGGCGAATTGAAAGTCATTTGTCACTTTAAGCTAAGAGCAGATCAGAAAGACACTTTCTCGCTTGCTGAAGAGGCAGTACAGCCCAATGAGGAAGGAGGTGGAGCTGAAAAAAATACATTCAGTTCCTTCTGCAACAGCTTGTCAGGACTCGTATGCTTTGTGTAACAGAAAAGGTTTTTAAAAAAATATTTGTCTCATTGTTAATAATGATACAAGAGATATAGATGCTGTGCTGGAGGAGGGTGAGCCAGAAACCAGCAACATTTCTGTTTGGGGCTGGTGCTAGGAGGTACAGTGGTGCACCGGTTTGCGAGTGTTTTGCAAGACGAGCAAAATATTCGCAAAATCGGCGCCTCGATTTGCGAGCGCCCCCCGCTAACCGGCACCCTCCCCCCCCGCGATCCGCCCCCCCCCCCCCCGCCGCGACCTGAGGTCCCCCAACCCACTCATTACTTCAGTGTAGCCTCCGCACCGGCACCAGCATGTTCTGCCGGTGCCCGAAGATCTGCCTCCTGTACTGGGCCTCAGGTCGCGGCAGGGGGAGGGTGCTGGTTCGCGGTGGGGGGGGCCTTCGGGGGGAGCAATGCCGGTTCTCGTGGAGGGGGGGTGGAGGGTGGGAACCTATCAAAGCGAGTTTCCATTATTTCCAATGGGGAAACTCGCTTTGATAAACAAGCATTTTGGATTACGAGCATGCTCCTGGAACGGATTATGCTTGTAATCCAAGATACCACTGTACTAGTAATGGCAATGTCAAGTACCTGACGTGCTGCATACAAATATGCTGCCACAACTGATTTGATTTTCTAGGTAGATCTTACTGAGATACTGTAGGCTGAATTATTGACACATAAAAACCCTGCCCCCAGGATTTACCATCAATGTTTTTGTAACTAGCTGCCTAGCCTCTACTATTCCTAACCAGGACTCTGCTTCTTAAGCAGTCACTGTGAGAGTAGGCCTTCTTTCGCTTTTAGCCACCATTTTGTCCAGCCCTTCCTTCCACAGCTTCAACCGTTTCAACTGATACCTTTGGACTGTTGTGCTTATTTTCCTCATCTCCATTATAGTATCTTAGAAAATCATCCTCAAGGAGGGGGGCGTGGCTTGGAGCACGCAAGATGGAGGCATAACTGTAGCACTCCTGAAGCCCGACATTTATTGTTTTACTGTCCTTTTATTATGGCATTTTGGAAATCAATATGGGGCCAAATTAATTGTTTGTTGGAAAATCCAGTGGCATTGTCTTATGATACTATATTATTTGGCATGATTATGAGGGCTAAAAGCCAAATATCACCTAAGAACAACAGGCTTTTGTTAATAATGACAGAAGTCGCCATATAACAAATTACGAGCAATTGGAAGAGGCTTAACTATAGTTTTGGGTGGAATTCATTGTGTCATATGTATAAAATGGAAAGGACATTGGCCATTCAGAAAGGGAATTTTAAGAGGTTTCAGGAGATTTGGGAGCCATTAGAAAATATTGTGACGTTTAAATAGTGTTTTCTCCTTTAAATATGTACATCCGGGAGGGGGGGATGATAGGTGAATGAATTTTGAATAATTGATATGGGCTGATAATAGATATTTTATGTATAGACATGGTATTTGATAAGGGGGGAGGGGGATTCAATTCTGAAATGGATATTATAAAAATATTAAGTGTGATATTTGAGTATAAAATGTTGTATTTATTGTTACACTTATTTTAAGTATTAAAATTAATAAAGAATTTGAAAAAAAAAAAAAGAAACGGTTGGTATTTTACAGAAGCCATTGCAACTTTTTTTTCCCTTGTTTAAAACACAGGAACTTGTTGAAATGGTGAAAGCCAAGAAAGCTGCCCAGGAACAGGTGCTGAATGCTGCTAAAGTGAAGAAATGAGACTCTGGCTGGTGATTTTTTTGTTTGTTTGTTTGTTTTATAATAAAAAGGCAAATACCACAGAGGGTTTCATTATTTAACAAACATCCTGTATATCCTTTACTGTGCCACTGTAGCTCACATCCCCAGTTTTAGAGACAAGAACTAGCTTCCCTTCCTGGATCACAATAAGAATACTTGAAACTATCTGAAATAAATGTTTCATTACTTAGGCACAAACATAAAATGACAATTTACTAAATGATTTGGTTAACACTAAAATCTTTTTTATTTTTAGTTTATGTCCTTAACTGCGCAGCCAGTACATCCCACGCTGAATTCTGTTGTAATCGGGAAGCTGTTCAATAGGACCTGGAGGGATTTAAAACAAATCAGAAAATGAACAGAAATATATGATGGAAGCAACTTCCTTATTTTAATGTGTCTAACCCAGACATGTGCAACTGAATCCAATTGGGTTTTCAGGATCTCCCCAATGAATATGCATTGAAAGCAGTGCATGCACATAGATCTCATACATATTCATTGGGGAAATCCTGAAAACCCAATTGGATTCCGGCCCTCGAGGACCGGAGTTGCCCACCCCTGGTCTAACCAATTAACTCTTACCAACAGCAGCGACAGCAGGACACTTATCATAAATATATTTAGTGCAAACATCTCGGATAGTCTTAGCATCAACAGCCTGAAAGGAAAAGAAAACCAAAAATCAGTGAACTTATCTTCTAAATAGAATCCCTTTCAAAGAGCACTTAACGAGTAAGGCTGATCTGTGCCAGGTGCTGAGTATCTTCAATATCACACAAACTCCTTTGTTGTGGTAAGGGAGGAGTAACTTGTATTTGAAATGTTGGCACCTAGGATGCTGCAGCCCGTCTGCTTTGGGAAATATTCCTTATATTGTGTATAGGAAAGTCCATGAGCTTAGCTTGACAGTTATAGTTACAATTTCAACAGTGCTAGAGAACATGTTAAGTGTTCAAGACCAGAGGAATACGAGTAAATGCCCCGAAACATATCCGCTCTTGCAGTAAATGCCTGAAAGTGTCCCTATGATGGAAACCTGGTCCACATGGTATATCAAGACATGAGTAAACTTAAGCTTGACTTAGCTTTTGGGTACACAAATTGGATATGGGATTACTTGAGTTGCTATTGCCCAGCCTACTACAAGAGTGTTATTTCAAGAATGTTTAAAGTGTGTTTGGGGGGGGGGAGGGTCCTGCAGTTTGTCCTGTGCTTCCTTATCATCTGAAACATGGCCCCAGTTTCTTAGCCTCAGCCTAGTAAAGCAGAAAGTTGCCAGCACTGATATAGCAAATACTGGCACCTACACATCTTCTAATCTTGATGTCATCCGAGACGGTGTTAAACAGATGTTACTTTTTAACAGCTTCTAGACTAAAATGTGCTAATTTTAGTTGATACTGTGTGAGGGCACTGAAACTGCAGGAATTCAGAGCTCAGGCAATGCTATTGGCACAGTTTTGTTAAACTCAAAAATTATATCGTAATTATTATAACGGGTGGAAACAGAAAGCAACACATACTTCAGCAGATCTCGTCCACTACTTTTTAACTGTATTTGGGCTGAATGATTAGCTGTTAAGCTCAATATACCCAAGCTAGCCAGCTCCACCATTCCTGTCTGCTGCACTCTGGATACAAGGTCATGGGTATATCATCTTGGCATCTGTACATGTTTTTCTTCTCACAAAAACTAACCATGTATAAATGAAAAGTAATAGAAGGGTGGGGGGAGGGAGAGGGGATAAAAATATATTTAGAACAAAATGTATTAGATATAAAGGTGTTATTGAATATTCATCAATTGTATTCTAACATGTTGTACACTTTCTGTAAAATTTGAAAATTAAAAATATTATATTAAAGTAATAAAAGGGTGGGGGGAGGGTGAGGGGGAAAATCAAATTTAGATATATAATGTATTAGATATAAAAGTGATACTATGTAGTTATCAATTGTATTTTAATATTTTGTACACTTTATGTAAAATTTGAAAATAAAAAATAATGGGGGAAAAAAAAAAAAAAACTAACCATGGTAGGGATGCAGTCCCATGAACTAGCTTTTGCAGCTTGGGGCTTCTCCCCCCCACCCCCTTATCTGTTCCTACTTTACTGAGCTTAATCAGTAACTGATTGTCATGCACCAATGCTCGTTTCTAAAACCTTATGTTACTAGGGCCTCAAGTCTAAGCAACAGATTTCACCTTTCCACAATACTTTAGCCCCCAGCTCACGGATCAATGAGTACTGCAGCACTTCCAGCTAGCTCAGAGAGCAGAAGAAACAACCAGGTAATTAACAGACAGGACCTCCACATGGCAGTGCATAGCATCCCCCCCAAGTTCTTTTTAATGTCAGTAGTATTTTGAAAGATAAATCAATAAATTTGAACAGAGAACAGGGGAGAGTTGTTTTCCTATGTTTAAAATCAGGCTTTTGAACGGTTCATAGACAACCCCGCGAAAGACAAAGGCACGCGCCGACAACTGAGCGCATGACGGAGGCGCGCGCCGAAGAAAATTAGTTTTTAGGGGCTCCAATGGGGGGTTTTGTTGGGGAGCCCCCCCAGTTTACTTAATAGAGATCGCGCCGGTGTTGTGGGGGGCTTGGGGGGTTGTAACCAGTGTTCCCGCTAAGCTGCGTTGACGTGCGCACGCGCACAAAATATTACCTCGCAGCGCACAAGTTTCTCGTCGCAGCGCACACAGTGTAGAGCACAGTTCTTCAACCGCCGGTCCGCAAACAAAATCTTGCCGGTCCACGAAGGATTCGGTCCCCGCCGCAACGAAAGGCCGGCGTCAGCTGACTTGCAACTTCCTGTTGCAGTCGCTGTGCCGGGACTCCTGCCTTCGCCGGGACTCCTGCCTTCCACCGCGTTTGCCTCCTGCCTTGTCTCCGCACCTCCAGACCAGCAGCGGCAGCTGTGTATGCTTTTAACTTCGGCACAGAGCTGCCCCTAATCAATAGTTTAGCGCGGTTTCATAAGGCAGCCTCGGGGCCTTTGCTAGGCCGGCCCACATCGCATCATCGAAGCGGGCCGGCTATCAAAGGCCCCGAGGCTGCCTCATGAAACCGCGCTAAACTATTGATTAGGGGCAGCTCTGTGCCGAAGTTAAAAGCATACAGAGCTGCCGCTGCTGGTCTGAACTCTTGGGCCGCTGAAGGAGGGCAAAAAGCAGCTGTCCTGGAGGTTTCCCTTCCTCTCGCCTTTACAGGTTCCTTTTTTCCACCTTTTTTTTTTCCTTCAAACGGCAACGGGCCCCAGCATCGACATCAATCAAGTAAGTTCCACTGTCAATCAAGCGGTTCTGCTCGGCCAAAGCTTCCCCTGTGACATGAGCCACCCTCAGGGGAAAGAAAGTGACCCACAAAGGTGAGGGGAAGGGGGGCAGATGATGGAAGTTGGGGGGGGGGGAGAGAGAGAGAGAAGGGGCAGATGATGGAATGGAGGAGATGAGAGAGAGAGAGAAGGGGACAGATGATGGAAGTGAGAAGAAGGGAGAGAGAGCAGAAGGCAGATGGATGTCAGTTGAGAAGGGAGAGCAGATGCTGAATGGAAGTGGGGAAAGAACACATACTGGATGGAAGGAGGAGATAAATAAAGGGGGAAGAAAATAGTAAGATAATGGAGGGGTGAGGGAAAGGGGTGACAAGCTGTGTGTAGACACAGTGAAAAGAGGGAAACGGGACTAAATAGTAAGAAAGAATTTAATTTAGATGGAGGCAGAAAATAGAGAAGGAAGACCAGAGAAGAAAAGGGAAGAGAGAGCAGAGAATGATCAGATCTGAGTGGAGGAAATGAGAAGAGAGATATGCTAAAAACCACAGGGGGGAGGGAAGGATAGAGATGCCAGACCATGAGGGGAACAGAAGGAAGATGATGGATGCTAGACCAAATTGGGGGGTGGGGGGGGGCAGGAGGAGAGATGGCAGGGAAAGACAGACAGTGAATGGAAGGGGCAGATGCTGGACTGAAGAGACAGAGAAGGTTATCATGCTGCTGTACCGGGCCATGGTACGCCCTCACCTGGAGTACTGCGTCCAGCACTGGTACTTTAAGAAGGACACGGTACTACTCGAAAGGATCCAGAGAAGAGCAACTAAAATGGTTAAGGGGCTGGAGGAGTTGCCGTACAGCGAAAGATTAGAGAAACTGGGCCTCTTCTCCCTTGAGCAGAGGAGATTGAGAGGGGACATGATAGAAACATTCAAGGTACTGAAGGGAATAGACTTAGTAGCTAAGGCAGGGAGAACGAGAGGGCACTCTCTAAAGTTGAAAGGGGATAGATTCCATACAAACGTAAGGAAGTTCTGTGGTAGAAAGCAACATATTTATTTGGCTCATAACTTGCTGGCGCCCGATATTTTTAGCTCACAGTGAAAAAAGTTTGCTCACAACACCCGCCCGCTTAGAGGGAACACTGGTTGTAACCCTCCACATTTTACTGTAAACTTAACTTTTTCCCTAAAAACGGAAAAAGTGAAGTTTTCAATAAAATGTGGGGGGTTACAACCCCCCACAACGTGGCGCGATCTTATTAAGTAAAGTGGGGGGTTCCCTCCCCACACCCCCCACCCCCGTCGTTGCCCTAAAAACAATAATTTTCTGTGGCACGCACCTCCACGCTGCGCTCAATTGTCTGCGCGCACCTTTGACCTGACAGCCTTTTGAACAGCTCAGCAGCCGTGCCTTCAAATAGCATTTGGAATTTGGTCTCGCTCCTAGATCTGAACTTAGCTGAAAAGCAGCGGGACAAGTTGGTGTGGCTGTTTCTCCATATGGACAGAGCAGGGGTCTCAAAGTCCCTCCTCGAGGGCCGCAATCCAGTCGGGTTTTCAGGATTTCCCCAATGAATATGCATGAGATTTATGTGCATGCACTTCTTTCAATGCATATTCATTGTGGAAATCCTGAAAACCCAACTGGATTGCGGCCCTCAAGGAGGGACTTTTGAGATCCCTGGGACAGAGGGATGGTACAGCAGCTGCTTACATCAATCCTGACATCCAGTTCAGGCAGTGGAATCCTGCGATTGTAGCACAGCATCTGTCTGCCAATGTCTTCACAGATTGGGGTGGAGCCTGCAAGAAGAGCAGCAGATCACAGTGATGTCATGGCAGCTACAGCACAAGCCAGGACAGGACAGAGCTTACCATCCAGCTGCAGCAGCATATTGGTCTTTAACAGATTCCTAGCGCGCGCCACTTCACTTTCTGTCACACTTGTGCAAAGTCGAATCCTAAAGCAAGCAGCAGGATGAGAACATAAGCTCAAGTATGCCCAGCCACCAAAATGCATGAATTCCAGGCAGACTTACTGGTGTATATCTAGTCCCATAATTCTATTTTAAGTGTACAGATTACAGGAATACAACAATAATAGGACAAAACTTAAAAGGAGACCTATGAAAAAGAGCCACAAGATGGAAACTTAGGTACTAAAATCTGGATAAACTGAGGTACAGAAAAGATATAGCGGAATTAGAAAAGGTACAGAGAAGGGCAACTTACCAAGCTCCTTCCAATCCTTCCGCAAACACTTGAAAACTTGGCTCTTTGCAAAAATCTAATCACCTCCCATTCTCCAGTATTCTGTCCCTCTCTTTCCTCTTAGTCCCTCTCCTTTATCCCTTATTGTAGTTCCTTTCCTCTTAACTCTGTAAACCGTGCCGAGCTCTGCGCTTGCGGAGATGGCGCGGTATACAAACCTAAGGTTTAGTTTAGTTTAGGAAAGGCTAAAGCGGCTAGGGCTCTTCAGCTTGAAGAGATGGCTCAGGGGTGATATAGAGGTCTATAAAATACTGAGTGGAGTGGAAAGGGAAGATGTGAATCGCTTGTTCACTCTCCAAAAATACTAGGACTAGGGGGCATGCGATGAAGCTACTAAGTAGTAGATTTAAAACAAACCATAGAAAATATTTCTTTACACACTGTGCAATTAAACACAAATTCATTGCCAGAGAATGAAATCGGTTAGTGGGGTTTAATTTCCTAAAAAAGAAGTCTATAGGCCATTATTGACATGGCTTGGAGAAATCCACTGCTTATTCCTAAGATAAGCAACATAAAATCTGTTTTTCTACTTGGGATCTAGCTAGGTACTAGAGAATGACATAGGGACAAATTTTTCCTCATCCCCGCAGGAACTCATTTTCCCATCCCGTCCCCATTCCTGCAAGCTCTGTCCTCATCTGCACAAGCCTCAAACACTTTAAAAAGAACTTAAAAAGTTACCTTTATAGAGATGCATTTGATTCTTAAATTAGATAATCTTTTCTTTTTTTCCCCTATCCATACCTTTCCTGATGTTGTTCCTCCCTAAAAATGTTTTTTTTCTTTTTAAACAAATGTAATTTTATCCTAGTAATCCTTATGTACTTTTTATTGTCTATGGATATGTTTTTATGTCTATTGTTTAAATAATTTATTTCCCCAAATTTTAATTTTTGTAATACGCATTGAATATATTTGATATTGCGTGTAAATCAAAATCTTAATAAACTTGAAAATCCTAAGTGTCCGAGGCTTGTGTGGTTAAGGCAGAGCTTACAAGAATAGGGCAGGGGTAGAGACAGTGACAAAACATGTGGGGACGGGTGCAGTTGTTAAAGCTACAGCCTCAGCACCCTGCGGTTGCACAGCAGCATGTGCGGTAAGGTTTGGAGGACTGAGGGGGTGGGGAACCAGAGATAAGAGTGGGAAGACACTAGCCATGGGAGGGCTACAATGAAGGACTGCCAGGGCCACATGTTGGAGACCTGGTCTACTTCCTTTTCAACTAACTGTATTTAGAATTAAGAGTGATAGTGTGAAACTATGTGGGCCCCTTATTTGCAATGGGCAACATGATTGTTTTGTTTTTAACAGTTTCTAGGGTTTTCTCCTCAGTACAGGGTTGAGATATGTGTTGGAGTTATCGTGTGTATTCTGGGTTAAATGATGTCAGTTCATGATACAATGAACATTTAAATGAAAAAAAAAAAAAAAAGAAATCCATGGGATTCCATTTTCTTTTTTTTTTTTTTTTAATATTCTTTATTCATTTTACATCTTACAACAAGTGTATCAAAAAAATAACATTTGAACTTATACAATTTCACTTGATTATCTATCAGTTTAAATTTAAATTATAATATTTAGACCCTCCCTCCCTTACTAATTAATGTATGGGATCCCATTTTCAAAGGTTTTGATAGACAAATTTGAGAAAAACAAATAGAAGGCAGAGCCAGATTTATAACTATTCCATGCTAGGCCAAGTCCTACAGTTTGCTTCTGTTCCAGGGAAATCCATACAAACAAGGTGTGATCTGTTTAGAGCAGTGTTTTTCAACCGCTGTTCCGCGGCACACTAGTGTGCCGCGAGATGTTGCCTGGTGTGCCGCAGGGCCGCCATCAGGGCAGTACTACCAGTCCTGTATTCAGGGGCCCGGAGCTGACAGGGGGCCCGAGGCAGGGGCGCTAGTAGCTCGCCAAGGCAAAGTGAGTCGATCACCCAGGACTCACTTTGTCTTGGCGATCTAATCTATCGAGCCGATAAGTCTTCTTCTCCCCGACGTCAATTCTGCAGTCGGAGAGGAAGTTCGGGCCAGCCAATCGCTGCCTGGCTGGGCGGAACTTCCTCTCCGATTGCAGAATTGACGTCAGGGAGAGCATGTGTCGGCGTCGGCTTTGTGGCCTGTTATCCATTGGTGGGTCCTGTTCCCTGATGGCAGCGGCAGTAGCTTGGGGAACGGCAGGGAGAAAGAAAGAAAGGGGGCAGGCAGGGAAACAGAAGGAAAGAAGAGAAACAGAAAAAAAGAAAGAAAGGTCAGGGAGAGAGGAAGAAAAAGTTGGGGGAGGGAATGAGGTGTGGAGGAGAGAAAGCATACAGGCTGATAGAAGGGAAGAAAGATTGGATGCACAGTCAGAAGAAGAAAGTGCAACCAGAAATCACCAGACAAGGTAGGAAAAATGATTTTATTTTAAATTTAGCAAAGTGGAGGCAGTATTACCACAGTTTTCAAAGGAATTTGCCCAAATAACTTAATAGTTAACTGGGTAAATTCCCAGAGATGAAAACTTCCCTTCACTTACTATGCACAGTTCTGAATTTATATCTGCTGTCTATATTTTACAATATGGTCCCCTTTTACTAAACCGCAATAGTGGTTTTTAGCGCAGGGAGCCTATGAGCGTCAAGAGCAGCGCTGGGCATTCAGCGCAGCTCCCTGCGCTAAAAACTGCTATTGTGGTTTAATAAAAAGGATGGAGGTTATATTTGTCTATTTTTGTATGCTATAAAAACCAAATATAGAGAGACTGAGAGCTGTTGACGAAGAGCTACGTGTGTGTCTTTCTTCGATTCCAGCCAGAATATCAGCTTTGTGTTCAGCCAAACAGGCCCAGGTTTCGCACTGAATAAAGTATTTTATAATTTTTCACTAGTCTGTTTACTTAATATTTCATAATAAAGTAATTATAAAATACTTTCTTTGTGTTTATTTGATTCCTATTCAAGAGAATTACTTTATATATAGTCAATATAGGTACAGAGTTAAATTTTTTAACATTTTCTAATGGTGGTGTGCCTCGTGATTTTTTTCATGAAACAAGTGTGCCTTTGCCCAAAAAAGGTTGAAAAACACTGGTTTAGAGACACTCACACTTACCATTCTCTTTGAACAAAATGCATCATGTCTTCCACTGTGTTGGGCTCACACACCATGTAGAGTCCCCACAGCCCAGTGTCTGTATAACATGTGTTGAATGACTGGAAGCTGTGACACAAATTTCCATGACAAGCCATCTGGGCAAGCTTACTGGATAAATTCTGAGAAAAGAAATGGAGATGAGGTGGTGTGTTCAAAAACCTTCAAAAAAGAAACTAAAACCTTGCTCTTCAAAAAATACATAAAACCTATTTAACACAGCCAGTTCCTTCCCAATCTCTACCACCACACCCACTACCCCTTTCAAATCTAAAATGTTTCTAATTACCCAACATGTATCACCTCAAGTTCCCGACAATTCTTATATAACTCCTATGTAATTCCTATGACAATTCTTATGTAAAGTTATAATTCTTGTAACTCCTGATAAATCTTATGTAATCCACCTTGAACCGCAAGGTATTGGCGGAAAAGAAATCACTAATGTAATGTAATGTACATCCTGCCTTAAGAGCCTATGAGAAAGAGCTGAAGCTTAGTCATACCATATGGCACAGTAAAAGGTAATTTATCTGTTACAGTTTTTAGAAGATACTATAAAAACTATAAAAAGGGAGAAGGAGGGACAACAAAAATGATAAAGGGGAGCCATTGGCTTAGGAAGAAAAGCTTAAGTTACGGCTCTTCAGCTTGATGAGATGAATGAGAAGGCATAAAGATAGGGAAAGGGTATTTACTCGAACAATACTACAACAATAGGGTATATCATTAAACTAGCTAGTAGGAAATTTAAAACAAAATTTAGGCCACTATTTTTCCAGTCAGTATACAATTAAGCTGTAGAATGATTGCTGAAAGATGTGGTCAAGGCTAGCAGTATAGCCGTGTTTTTCAGTTCATAGTCTTAAGTGCGCGAGACAAAGGCGCGCCGACAATTGAGCGCAAGACTTCATCGCGCCGCAGGAAAACCTTCTTTTAAAGGGCTCCGACGGGGGGTGTTGGTGGGGAACCCCCCCACTTTACTTAATAGTGATCGCGCTGGCGTTAGGGGGGAGAGTTTGGGGGGTTGTAACCCCACATTATACTGGAAACTGAACTTTTTCAAGATGGCAGCTGCCCCAAGATGGCAGCATGAGGCAGCGCAATCCCTATTAAGTAGAGTGGAGGGGTTCCCCCCTCCACACCCGTCAGAGCCCTTTAAAAGAAGGTTTTCCTGCAGCGCGATGAAGTCTTGCGCTCAATTGTCGGCGCTCGTTTGTTGGCGCGCTTTTGTCCCGTCACCTTGTTTTTCTGTGTTGCCTTTGTGACTATTTATTGCTTGTTTTCATGTTTTGCAGAGCAGACCAATTCACAAGTTGTTTATGTCACTGGGGAGCTTCCCCAGTACCCCGTTCCTTGTCATGGATTTATTCTGGTATGTTGCTTGGCTTTGGGACTAAACTAACTTTCTCTCTAAGGCGGGAGGAGCATGTGCTCAAAAAAAAAAAATGTTTGGATTTCTGCAACTCAGATGCCTACCAATTATTTTAGACTGTGAACCATAGCATTTCTACAACTACTATTAATTATTTCTATAACACTACCAGACACACTCAGCGTTGCACAGTAACAAAGAAAAAAAAAAAAAAAGTTTCTGCTCGAAAGAGCTTACAATCTAAACAGCCATGACAGAATGTCATGAATACAATTAAGGGGAATAGTTAATCAGCTGAGTAGGGTTAAGGATTGAAGGCTATATCAAAAAGGTGGGTTTTCAGTCTGCTTTTAAACACGGGAAGGGACAAACTCAGGACATTTATTCCAGGCATAGGGGGCAGCTAGATTTTTTTTTTCCCCAAAGTCTTTATTCATTTTTCATCTTACATCAAGTGCACAATAATATTACATCATTTATGTTAAAATGATTTTTATTATTCCAGCAGTAAGAAGCAAATACAAACAGTAGTACCATTCAGGAAATAACATTTTCAACAATATAATCAGTTCCCCTCCCATCCCCTCCCCAATAATCATATTATATCATTTAAATTTATACACACCACTTGAATTTCTTTCTACTATTATCTTAAATACATACATTTATTCCCTCCCCACCCACCCTTCCCACAAATATTTTAATCATAAATTTTGTATAAATATTACATTCTTATCTAACGATGAAACCTTAAATAGAACTTTATACCACCCCCCCTCCCCCATATTATAAATGTACTTTCAATGGAAAATGGTGTCTAATCATTGCAATAAGTTGTCAATGGCCCCTAGATCTTTTTAAAATTATTATAATTTCCTTTTTGTATGGCAATTGTTCTTTCCATTTTGTAAATATGGCACAATGAATTCCACCAGAAAGCATAGTTAAGTCTGCTATAATTCTCCAATTCCTGGTAATATGTTGTATTGCGACTCCTGTCATAATTAATAAAAGTTTATAATTGTTTGATGAAATTTGACTTTTTGTTCTCATTGACGTACCGAACAGAATTGTATCATATGATAATACTACATGGTTTTCTAGTAAACAATTAATTTGAGACCAAATTGATTTCCAAAAGGCCATGATACAGGGACAGTGGACTATTAAATGATCCAGAGTCCCTGCTTCCAGATTACAATGCCAGCATCTATTAGACTTAGAGCTATCTAACTTTTGTAATCGAACTGGGGTCCAAAATGCTCTATGTAACAAAAAGAACCTAGATTAAAGGAACGAAGTCTGGAATTGGCAGTGGAGGAGAAGGGTACAGCTAAGAGCAGCTGATCTGAGAAACGGAGTGCTTCTTTCTCCTTATACACCATTCAGAGAAAAGAGAGATATTGAGGGGCAGCAGAATGAGCTCATTCTCAACTAATCTGTGGTTTCATTTATCCCATTGAGAAAAAATTACCATTAGCCTTAACTCACCACGCCTCCACCAAAAGACCGGTCCCAGTTACCTATCAGCGTGTTTGCCACCATCAAGGGAATTGTATCCGGATGAGCCCAACCTACAGCTTCAACGGCAAGCGCTATATGTGCCAGGGCCATCTTGTCATCTCGCACACGAATCTGTGAAAAAGAGAGATCAGCCCAATTCTCAAACTACAGTAACACTATAGAAAATATATACATAAGATGCCAGCCTTCCCTGTTAAGTTAATGAGACAGCAGATCATTTAAATGGTGGGATTGTCCTAAAACTGCATTCTCTTAGAAACTGGTACAAATATTAAACCCCTTCCCTCCAGCTAGGCTTACTCGCTAGCAGGGCTTAATTTTTCAGGGGGGAACTGCCTGGAACACAGTTCCACCACTTCTTTTCAGAATTTAGAGCAACTGGGATGTTCTTTTTTTTTTTTCAAATTCTTTATTCATTTTTCCATCTTACATCAAGGACACAATATTACATCATTTAACCTTAAAAACATCACTTGTATTTCTTATAACATCATCTAAAAAACATAAATATATACCCTCCCTACCCACAAATATTTTAATCAAAAATGTCATATAAATATTGTAATCTTATCTATTAATCAAATCTTTAATATAACTTTATACCCTCCCCCTATGTATGAGAGTACTTTCATTGGATAAATGGTGTCTAATCATTGCAATAATTTGTCAATGGCCCCCAAATCTTTTTAAAATTGTTATAATTCCCTCTTTGTATGGCAACTGGGGTGTTCTGCTCTAGCCCTTCCTTCTAGACAGGCTGCTGCAAAGAGGAGATGAGGGGATGAACCTAAAGCAGAGCCAAGAATACTCTACTCTCTAATCCATCCCCTCTTCTCCCATTGCTCCTGCCTCTTCTACTGGCTCCACAGTTCCACTTTCTTTTTATCTTCAAACTAATCCCTGCTTACCACTAGCCTCCAAAATCTCTTTGGGAACGTTCAACCTTAAATTTTCACTTAAGATACTCCTGCTTGCTGTAAGATGTTTCAGTGCAACAGTACAGAAGTGATCAGAACAACTAATGTTGAGAAAATGGTCTTACAAGAAAGGGGATATGAGAGTTAGGAAGAGGCTGATGAGGAATGGGAATGGGGCTTGTATACCACCTTTTTGTGGCTTTGGCATTTCAAAGCGGACATTCAAAGCGATGGGCACTGAAGGATTAAGTGACTTGCCCAGGATCACAAGAAGCAGCACTGGGATTTGATCTCACAACCTCTGGGAGCAGAGGCAGCAGCTCTACCAGTGAGCCACAACTTCCCATAAGAAGTTCCAGTGCTCTGTGTCTTTCTAAACCTACCACCTTAGTTGATTTTTATGCTACGACTTCTCCCTTCATTCTTTTGTTTTAGTAATATTTCCAAATGCATGGACATGTCTGGGTTGAGTCTTGGCTCACTCCCCTACTAAAGACGATATAATTCTTAAGAAGTTTATTGTTTTTAACTCTCCAGGATTTGCATCATGGAAACCGGTGATGTATATTTTATTCAACTTTATTTTGGAATATTATTTACTAGTATATTTTATTGTTCTATGACTTTTCCTAAAGCAAGAAGTGAATACAGAGTATATGACAGCAGATAAATAATAATAATTCTATATTTATAGACTGGTATAACCAAGTAGGTTCAAAGTGGTTTACAATAAGATTGTATATTCCCAATATTGTATTGGCCAATCAACAGAAGAAATCATAAACACATAATCCATTTCTTAAATAAACATATTTTTAGCTGACGACAAAACATTAGGCACAAATTAGTAAGAGGACAATGATCCAATATTTCCCTCCAAACCTGTGGAGCTTTAAATGCCAGAAGCTTTTCCATATATCTACAAATTGGCTGACCATTCACAGATGAAAAAGTGAACTGGTTTATACTACAGTAACTCATGAATGTTTTATTAACAGAAATCGCTGAACCACATATGACGGTGCCAATCTGTATAACACTTTGTAAAGCATACATATAAATTTAAACACGATTCTTGCTTTAATGAATAATCAATAAAGACCTGTATGGTTTGTCCAGTCTGCCCAGTAAAGTAATCAGGTTGTAATGCTCCCCTCCCTAAGTCTCCATATAGGGCTGTAACTGGAGCTGCATGTGGATTCCTCTTCTCATGTCTTTATATCCCTCTTCTGGTTATACCCTTGTCTATGCAAGAAAAGTGTTGATGCTCCTGTGCAAACCGTTGGTGAGGCCCCACTTGGAATACTGTGTTCAGTTTTGGAGGCCGTATCTTTCTAAGGATGTACAAAAATTTGTAGCAGTTCAGAGAAAAGCAACGAACATGGTATGAAGTTTGCGCCATCTTAAAGAAAAAAAAAACCTATGGTTTGGATACACTCAATCCCACCCGCTATTAGACTAGAAAGTTTACTGTTGAAAAATCTTCTAAAGTTCTGAGTCACCTTGGACAGTTTACTGAATTTTGAAGAACATGTTAACAACTTAGTCAGGAAATCCTTTATCACACTGCAGAACCTAAGAAAAGTCAGACCTACTTCTTCCAACAATACTAGAGGATACCAGTAGAGAATGACATGGTAACTGTTTCTCGCACCAGAAGTTACATCGGAAGGAGGGACTGGGCGGCAAGAAGGTTCCTGGAGCAGCGCTGCATGCAGGAAACTTCCAACTGGCTGGTAGGCCGCCCCAGGAGCAGACGCAGGAGAGTTGTGGATTTGCTGTGGGGTTTTTTTTTTTGCCGCTGGCATTCAGGGCGGGAGGTTGCGAGGGCTGTTGGATCCACAATAGGGAGGGGGCTGCTGGACTCACATGGGGGGGACTGCTGCAGCACCTGCGAAGGAGATCGGGGTTTGCTTGGGCTGCTGGATGGCTGGAGCTGAAGGGAAGGGAGACAGTTACTGGATCTGGTCTGGGGACTGGGAGAAGGGAAACAGGTCCTGGGCCCATGTGTTGGGTGGAATGGAGCTGGAGTGAAGGGAGAGGTGCCAGACGCACACCTGGGCGCTGAAGGGAGGGGATAGAGGTGTTGGACCCATGGGAAAGGGGGTAGAGTGAAGGGAGAAAGGTGCAGGACCTGCAGGGAGGAAGAAAGAGAAGGAAAAGGAAAGAAAAGAAAAGCTGAACCAAGGGGATGAAGGAAGAGAGTGTGCAATATTGAACATAGTGGAGGGAGGGAGGCTAGAGAGAGTGTAAGAGACAAATTGGTGTAAGGGAGTAAGAGAGGGCAGAATCTGGACACAGGGTGATATACAAAAAGAGGGGAGATGGCGAGATGGATGGGAGCATAGGAACAGGGACAAAAAGAGGAATGATGCAAGGGGGTGGTATATGGACACAGAGAGAAGATGGCTAGACATGGAGGAGAGTAAGAACACAGAAGGAAGATGCTAGACATGGGGAATATAGAGGAATGATACTATACACGGGGAGGGGGTCATAGAATGGAGAGATGATGAAGGCAGGGAGATGGGCACAGGGAAAATACTAGAAAGGGACATATAGGAGACATTGAACATGGGGCACAATACATACACAGAGACAGAAGATATATGGCGAGAATGGAAAAAGAAAAAATGTCTAATGGTCAGGAGACCCTGGCAAGTGAGTTAAGAGAAGACAAAAGAAAACAGAGACCAGCGCCCGAGACCAACATTTGAAGAATAAAATGACGAGACAATAAAAAGGTAGAAAAAATAATTTTATTTTCTATTTTATGATTAGAATATCCTTTTTTTTTTTTTTAAATATCTTTATTCGTTTTTACATTATGCAAATAAAGATATTTAAAAAAAAAAAAAGGATGTTTCTGCTAGAGCTGGTGTTAGACATAACTGGGAACTGCAAACTGCAAAGCCCAAGCTGTGCTTCTTTAGCTTACAGCTGGCTGCACTCCCCTAACACTATTCCTGCCATGTGTGACTGAAGTATTCTGTTAATTTGATTTTTCTATGTAGCATTCTGTAGTAATTTGACTTCAGTTTTCTCGATAGTGGAGGGGATATTTGTGAGTGGGAGGAGTTGGGACACAGGGGTTTTGTTGATCCTTACTCTGTATTATTTGTGATTTATAAAATGACAATTGTACAGAATAATGTTTCTTGTTATACTTTAATTAAATAAGTTCAGTATAAAATCATAACTATTTGAGGCTTGTACAGATGGGATCAGATGGTTTGCGGGGACAGGGACAAATTTTTTCCCTGTGTCATTCTCTAGATACCAGTAGAGTCAACCATTCTGTCTTCACTGGACTACTGTAATGCACTACTCTCAGGAATCTCAATGAAATCAATGAAAAAAAAAATTCAGCTAATACAGAACACTGCAGCAAGACTCACACTGTGTGGCGCAGTGGTTGAAGCTACAGCCTCAGCACCCTGGGGTTGTGGGTTCAAACCCCACGCTACTCCTTGTGACCCTGGGCAAGTCACTCAGTCCTCCATAGCCCCAGGTACGTTAAGATAAATTGTGAGCCCACCGGGACAGATAGGAAAAATGCTTGAGTACCTGATTGTAAAAACCGCTTAGATAACCTTGATAGGCGGTATATAAAATCCTAATAAACTTAAACTTATTTGACCATGTCACACACCTGCTCATAGAACTACACTGGCTGCCGACGGATAAATGGATTAAATTCAAACTATGCTGTATGACGTTTAAAACCCTACTTGGAGATACTCTTGATAGCTTCCCCCAGATTCACCAAACTACTAGGCAAATCAATAGGATACCATAATTCTGATCAATTAGCTCTATCATTTCCATCTATGAAAGGAATAAAACACAAGAAAAAACTCACTGCAACTCCTTTAACTACCAAATTGCAAGAGTATGGACCTCACTTTCTGGGGAGATCTGCGTTACCAATATGTATACTGGGTTCTGAAAAAAAAAAAATCAGAAAACCTGGCTCTTCAAAAAAATCCTCTTTAAGGACCTACTGCGATTCAAATTTCACACTAAGGGCTCCTTTTACGAAGCTGTGCTAGTGGTTTTAGCGCACGCTAGCCGAAAATCTACCGCCTGCTCAAAAGGAGGTGGTAGCAGCTTGCGCACATGGCAATTTAGCGCGCGCTATTCTGCACGTTAAGGCCCTATAGCATGGCTTTGTAAAAGGAGCCCTAAGGTCTACACAGTAACATAGAAACATAGAAGATGACGGCAGAAAAGGGCTACAGCCCATCAAGTCTGCCCACTCTGCTTACCCACCCCCTGTCTATGCCCTAATGACCCAATTTCCTTATCTTGACCCTCGTAGGGATCCCACATGGGTATCCCATTTATTCTTAAAGTCTGGCACGCTGTCTGCCTCGATCACCTGCACTGGAAGCTTGTTCCAATGATCAACCACTCTCTCTGTGAAGAAATACTTTCTGGTGTCGCCATGAAATTTTCCGCCCCTGAGTTTGAGCGGGTGCCCTCTTGTGGCCGAGGGTCCCTTGAGAAAGAAAATATCATCTTCCACTTCGACACGTCCCGTGAGGTACTTAAATGTTTCGATCATGTCTCCCCGCTCCCTACGTTCCTCAAGAGTGTAGAGCTGCAATTTGTTCAGTCTCTCTTCGTACGAGAGACCCTTGAGCCCCGAGATCATCCTGGTGGCCGTCCGTTGAACCGATTCAATTCTGCGCACATCTTTACTGTAATGTGGCCTCCAGAATTGCACACAGTACTCCAGATGAGGTCTCACCATGGCCCTGTACAACGGCATTATGACTTCAGGCTTTCGGCTGACGAAACTTCTATTGATACAACCCAATATCTGCCTTGCCTTAGATGAAGCCTTCTCCACTTGATTGGCAGTACAATGATAAGCCTATCAACAACCTGCTATCTATGATAATGCCATTTGTAAACCTCTATTTGTAAATCACTGTCTCAGAAAAACTATGTTAAATATGTAAAATGATTCTTATCATATATTGTATGTATACAAGATCTATGTAACACTCATACCAGTAGAACTCCAATTTGCAAGGAATTGGCGGGATATACAACTACATATAACATAACAAGTATGAGGAAAGACTTAATGACCTGAAGATGTAAACCCTGGAGGAAAGGAGAAATAGAAGTGATGCGATACGGACATTCAAATATTTGAGAGGTATTAACATACAAGCTAACTGGGAACATGGTACAACTAGAGGACAAGAATTTAGATTGCAAGGGGACTGACTCAGGAATAACATCAGGAAGTGCTTTTTTCATGAGAGGCTGGTAGATGCCCGCAGCAGGTGATGGAAATGAAAATGGTAACAGAATTTTAAAAACACAAAGGAATCTGTATGGAAGGCATGGAACCAAACAAGTTTAGCAGTGATTAAATGGCAAAGCCAGCGACAGGCAGATTTCAATGATCTGTGCCCTGATCATGGTTAAAAAGATTCAGCTTCAGGAGTTGAAGAACAAGGCCAGTGATGGGCAGAATTTTACACTCTGTGCCCTGAAAATGGCAAGGACAAATCAAGATCAAAATATACATTTGTGTTGTTCTTAGGTGCAATCGACTTGTGCTAGACCAGAAAGGTCCTCCGGCATCATCCCCATGGTTGTTTTCAACGTGTCCAGCCATCTGATTGCAGGTCATCCTCTTCGCCTGGTACCTTCAATCTCCCAAACATGATGTCCTTCTCCAGTGATAGTATCACATTATATCTTATGCTATGAGTTTATCTTGTTGGACAGACTGGACGGACTGTATAGGTCTTTATCTGCCATCATCCACTATCTACTAGGATTGTACAGTAATTACCTGCCTGTGCAGGTTTTCCTTGCATGTCTTTGTGTGGGGTTGTAACTGCTGCTCCATGCAGGTTCCCCTCCCCCCACATCCTTTATGAAGTGTGAAAATGGAAACCTGAAGAGCAGCAGTTACAACCTACATAAAGATATGAGACAAGGGGAGACCAGCACAGAGCAGCAGTTACAACTCTGGCCTCTTTACTAGGCAATGACTTTGGGTTTCTAAAAGAGCAGCCTCAGGTTTGCCAGGACAATCAACTCCACAGTGAATGTGCATGCAAACATTGGCTCAAAAGTGGTGGAGGATGAAAAGAGCACTATGTACAAAGTGAAAGCTTAAAATCACTGTGTTAAAATAAAATAGCCTTTCCTTTACCCGATATGAAAAGCACATCAGTTTGTCAGACCCTGAGCTCACCTCACTTCCCGTGAAGTTGCAGGGAGGTAGGGCTGGCATTTCTCCTTCATATGTGTCAGGTAATTCACCAAAATAATATTTGGCTAAGTCAAGCAGCTGTCCATGAGACACTCCTACGGAATAAGAATACATTTTCAAATCCTGTTGCTTTTTCACTGTGTCCAAAGTAGGCTGTCAGCACAGATAGTAAAACCTGAAGTGGTGACATGGAAGCAAAAATCCTTTCAGACCCACTACGGTGTCAAGTCTAACTTGTTCAGTGGGCACTTTACAACACATTGCATAGGAAATGTGGTGTTGAAACAGCAAAGTACACCATGCAGAGACATAATACAAGATTAAAATCTGGAAAGGTGTCTGCTGAAACTTCTGCAGAAGGCAAGCAGATGATATGCAACTAAGGTGGTGTTCACAGAAGAGGATACCCAATGTGGGTTACAAAGGACAATGACCAGCTTGGGAAATCATGCTTCAAATCTTACTTCTCCCCCAGTCAGATTTTCAGGATATCCACAATGAATATGCATGAAAGAGGCAGTGTATGCATAACAACATAAGAATAGCCTTACTGGATCAGGACAATGGTCCATCAAGCCCAGAAGACCGTCCTCACAGTGGTCAATCCAGGTCACTAGCACCTGGCAAAAACCCAAGAGTGGCAACATTCCAAATCAAGTTATTCATATTCATTGTGGATATCCTAAAAACCTGACTGGCAAGGGAGTACTCCAGGACCGAGTTGAAAAGCACTACCCTAGGCAAGTCAAATTAACTCCATTAACCTTAGGTAGTCAGACTGTAAGCTCTTTGGGGAAGGGACTTATTGATTTATGTGAAAAATGTGCTTCTGTAGGGAAACCCACACTCCCTGTTCTTTCCAAGTTTGGATCCATCAACTTCTACTGGAAGTTACTGCACATCAGAATTGAGAGAGAAGTTATTTTCTGGTTCAAGTTAAGCAATTTTCTGTCATTATCTACTTTTCTGTATTTCCTTTATTTCAAAAGACTGTACTAATATGTTTGGTTTTTAATTGGGCAATGAAAGGTTTGGCATGTATTTTAAATTATATAAATAAATAATAAAAAATAACATAAGAATTGCCACTGCTAGGTCAGACCAATGGTCCATTGTGTCCAGCAGTCTGCTCACTTGGCGGCCCTTAGGTCAATGACCAGTGCCCTAACTGAGACTAGCCTTACCTGCGGTGCTTTTCCTAGGAGAACTGAAAAAGTATTACAAAACCAATCCCACAGAAAAAGAATAAAGGAGACTGTGCATTATGTATGCACCTCTATAGTCTGCTGCAGCTAATCTTAAAACATTTGTTTATATTTTAGTTCACACATTTCAACAATAGCTCAAGGTAGGTTACATTCAGGTACAGTGAACTATTTCTTTTTCTCTGGAGGGCTTGCAATCTGAGTTTGTACCTGAAGCAATAGAGGGTTAAGTGACTTGCTCATGGTCATAAGTAGTATCCTGGCTTTCCCAAGTCTCAGCCTGATGCTCCTCCACTTCTGTAGACTTCAGTTTCTACCACTGGAACACTGCATGATTTTCAGGATGCTAAAATGTAAATCTCGTAAATGCTAATTACACTGACCTCCAGCGGAAGCCAGTACTATCCGCGGTCCTTTATAATGCGTTGTTATATATTCCACCAAGTCATTGCGGTTTATAGACCTGTTAAAGGATAAGGAAAGAGATTCAGGAAGATTAAAATGGTAGAAAGACTCAGAGGGGCCAGATGTCACAGACAGACGCCAGCTGGTATGAGAAGTGCTGGGTCTAGGAGCAGGACAGTCAACTTGCTGGGTCAATGGCAGGTCAATTCCAATTTGCTAAAGGTTCTGTGTCAGAAAATGAATGAAGAAAAGAGTATGGGAGATGTACAGTAGAACCTTGGCAGTCATTTCCCATCTATCAGAGCAAGACCAGACTAATACCATATTCACAGCAGATGTCTGGAAAGCATCACAAGTTGTATGCTCTGTCTAACCTAAAAGCTATGTGCAGTTTGCCATCCCAGATCTAGTATTGTGTCTCAACAGATCACCAGCAACAAAAGATCTTTCTTTTTAGTGAGGAGTCCCTTTAAACTTGGTCTTTACTTATTTTTAAGGTGGGGGTAATAAATCAACTTATATTAAAACAACCCAACATCTGTGCCACCTCATCATGCACAATGCACGCATCTTAGTAAGGAGTCTAAGATATTTTACTGACTTGATTTGTAATAAGCATGTTCAAGCCATGCAAGTATTCCACCAACTCAGATGATAATATAGAGACATACCATTTCTGGAAAATCATTTTTTAAGACTCATATCTTTACCACAGCCCCAGAGATAAATGGGCAGAAAGCTCAGGAACAGGAGATGGAATGAAAGAGAAGACTTCAAGAAGAAATTGTTCTATGGTGCAAGCACCTTGATGTGGTATTTTCTAGGAATATCTGGCAAGTCAAACCCCTCTCCCTATCTGGCTGCTTACTTGATGTTTTCTGTGGGTCCGAGGATTGTGCGTCCCAGTGCTGTGTGTTGATAAGCAGTAGCATGGAGATAATCAAAAACCACCTCCTGCAGGTTGGTTTCCACTTCCTGCATCTCTCGCAGGATAACTCCCCGTTCTCGCTCAATCTCTGTCTCTCCCAGAGTGCTGTTCTGAATGATGTCAGCAAGAATCTCCACAGCTAGAGAGCAAAAAAGATAAAAAATTTAATGCAGTACACATTTTTTTTAAATGTACCTATTGTACCAGAATAATGCTTTTCTCCTTCCTATATGTGCACATTGCAAACGAATATTAGACTAGAAAATGAGTCCCAATAAGGAATGAGCAATGAGACACAAGGAATGCAATCCATCTTATGATACTGTACTTTTTGGTATGTCTATGAGAAAAAAGAGTCAGATATCAATGTGTAATAACAAACTTTTATTGATTTTGACCGGAGTAGCCATTCAACATATTACTAATAACTGGAAAGATCATAGTAGGCTCAATTTTAAATTTTGGTGGAATTCAGTTTGCCACATATACAGAATGGAAAGATCAATAGCGGTGCAAAATGGAAATTATAAAAACTTCATTAAAATTTGGGAACCATTAACGTCCTTTTGTCATGATTGATGTCATTTTCCTAATATTTCTATATTTAATATGTAAGATAAGGGTGGGGTGGGGGGAGGGTTTCTATTATATGAAAAATAAAAATTACTAAAAGGATTTCAGGATGGGAGAGGGAGGGTTATATTTACAACTATAAGTTATAATGATAAGATGTACAAGTGGTTAAATCTATGTTATTGTGTTGCAATTTTTGTACACTTGATGAAAGTTTTAAAATGAATAAAGAATTATTAAAAAAAAAAAAAGAAAATGAGTCCCAAACATAGGGCTACTTTTATCAAGCCGCGCGCTAGCGGTTTATCGTGCGTAATAGCGCACGTTAAACCGCTAGCCGCTAACGCCTGCCTTTAGCAGGCGGTAGTTTTTTGGCCAGTGCGGGGGTTAGCGCGTGATTAAAAGTCGCGCGCACTAACCCCGCTAGCGCAGCTTGATAAAAGGAGCCCATAGGCTGGGTCTTCACTGAAGAATCTGAAAATAGCATGTTCCACTGAAATAAAAAAAATATAGGCAAATGCATCAGGATCTGATTATAGATTACAATGTATGATGGAAAAATCATGCTTTTTTTTTTTTTTTTTGCCAAAATCAGGCTTTGGGATCTAGCCAACTTTGCTGAAAACACTGGGGATAATATTCAGTTATTGATGGCCATCATTTTGCTCATCACCGACAGCATTATTCATGGATATTCAAATCTGGGCCTGTGTAGGCCAGGGCTCTGAAAAAAAAGTCGGCTAACACATAGCTGCTTAAGACAATATTCAGCTCTTAAGTGGCCATGAGTTATTGAATAAGAATAGGATAGACTTTTCTGCGATCCCATTTATGTGATAAACCTGGCTGCTTAAGGGCTGAATATCAGCACCTGATTGACCAAGTGCTGACTTTACCCTGGAATGCCCCCAACATAGCTGGCTTTGATTTAGGCGTTAACTATATTCAGTGGCACACTGTACTCAATCAATATGGTTACTGGAAACTTAAATCACTGCCATAACAGAGTGTTCCATGTTACCAGGATTCAAAACAATGACAACATTCAAGCATACCTAAGACAACTACAGAGGCCTAGAGCGGTGATTGGAAAAGTTATCTGCAGCCGATCATACACAGAATTTTAGCACCCTTTCAGAGTCCCTTATAGGCTTGAAAATAAACACCTAAACTTACAGTTTATAACTCCCTAGAATCAGAAGCCCTACCTCTGGGTAGGTCTTTGGAGAAAGCTTTCGCATAGTATACTGTCTGCTCTCGAGATGTGTAGGCATTCAGATGCGCTCCCATGTTCTCGATCTCCAGCTCCAGGTCTAACTGAGATCTCTTTTTTGTGCCCTACAGTTTTGAAAGATAAAGAAATGTATTTACATTTCCCCAGGCATGACCCACTCATAAAACATCTGATAAAGGATTAACAAACAGATTTATCAGCGATCTATGGAGAATTATGGCTACTTAAGAAAATAACACACAGAAGTATGAAAAATAGCAGAAAAACTGTCAATTCATTTTAGTGGAAGCATAAGAGAATATCTGAATAAAGGTGTCTTCGCTGATTACTACAAAGCTCTGGATTTCTGTATCTAAGAATTACCAAATTCTGAGTTTTGCAGGCAAAAAAAATAAAAATTGCACTAGAGTTCAGCTAGAATGTCTTGCCCTACAAAGACAAATGGCCCTAGAAGCAATTACAAGATGCCTGATGCACTTTGTATTACCAAGTTCAGCTTTGCGCCTTTGCTAGCAGGCTCTTCCACAACATTTTACAAGACAAAAGCTTGAGGCTAAGGAGAAGGGTATTTAATGTTTTTTTATTTAATGTCAAGGACAGCATGCTGTAACATGTATTATTCTCCTGCAAACAGACCCACCAGCAAAAGCTAAATCCTATTTTCAGTTAGCAGCAGGCTTTAACCACTCTGTGGATATTCAATGATAGGCCATTTCTGCACTGAATATCTGGTTTCACTTTTGACCTCCTACCAATAAATAACCAGTTAAGCCAGGGGTGGGCAACTCCGGTCCTTGAGGGCCGGAATCCAATCAGGTTTTCAGGATTTTTCCAATGAATATGCATTGAAAGCAGTGCATACAAATAGATTTCATGCATATTCATTGGGGAAATCCTGAAAACCTGACTGAACTCCAGTCCTCGAGGACCGGAGTTGCCCACCCCTGAGTTAAGCCAATATTCAGTGCTAACCACAATCAGTTAGCACATATAAACAGGATAGCCATTTATAAGGTCCTATTTGTGAGCTAACGTTGCCCGATTAGTGCTGAATATCGGGTTCTAAATGTGCCAAGATATGCTCCTGGTTATGTGTTAACCAATTATCTTCCATGAGTATTCATGGATAGTTGGTTATGTGCAATTTAACCTGTCAGCAGAGTGATTTAACAGGTTGGCAACAGCTAAATACCAAGCCCTATATTAATTCCAAACAGCAGCTGAGAAGAGAAGGTGGAAGTAGTCCTTATTACAGTTAAGAATGCTTACCTTGAAGGCCATGTGTTCCAGGAAGTGAGCTGTCCCATTATTTAGCTGATTTTCATATCGACTACCTGCATCAATCCAAAGCCCAACCTGCAAACACAGAAATGTGATCACACTTTCCATAAACTGCTTAAAACGTCAATTGGTGTTTTGATAAAGATGTAAAATGTGATAGTCAAATAAGCATTAGATGATATCTAGTCAAATCTGCACAAGTAGCAAAGAAACAAAAGAAAGCAAGAAATCTGTTGTCAGTTCACCTGTTTTGCTTTAACTCCTGAGCTATTTGGGGAATGAGTAATTGTATATCTGACAACCTGAAATCAGGTATCTTTCAATGACTTAAATAGAACGTTCTCCCCACCAGAGTCCAATATGGACAAGAGAATCATGCTGTCAGACTAACTTTCCAGATCACAGGACAATGTCCATCTGTATCCATTCAAGCACAAGGCCATAAGATAAATAAATTCAAACAGCAATAACATCTCCTAAGACCATCAAGATCCCATTTTCTAGAACAAAATAACATGTAAAAGGACCGAAAAGCTTCTTTGACCCAGAAAAAGCAAGAATACAACTCATAACCTGAAGAGTCAACTCAGGAGAGTCTAAAAAGCTCAAACACAGAGGTGTGGCGGATACCAGAGTGTATAAATGAAAGAAATAAATTTCTAAGAAGAAAAGATGAGGAAGACAGACCATTAAAATTAAAAACATACAAGAAACTGGCAAGTAGATATTCAAAGTAATCAAACACTGCTGCTTTTATCTATAGGATCTAATGTAGCTCACAAGCTCTAAATTAATAAAAGTGTGCACAAACTTCTGGCTACTTACTGTGCAGGTTGACATGCCAGAATCCTCGGAAGCTACTCGCAAACCATTCTGTAAGACTGAGACCTTCGTTTCAGGGACATTTAGAAGTACTTCTGCAGCTGGTTGGGTGGCTCTGGATCTGCCCCACTGTAAAGAAAAAGCATGCACATCATCTACTAATTATGTCAGACACAATGAGTGCCCAAGGTAATCACAACATGACACATCAGAAAAAATATAGTACAGACAAAAATCAATCCAGTTCAAAAGCTACTGCTAAGGGGAGGGGTGGACCATGGCTGAAAGCTTGTACTGTCCACTTACTCATAAAGCAGAATCATTCCGCTTTAGGGCCATGAGATAGCCTGTTTGTCATGTGAACTGAAAGTCTAGCTCCCAGGCAAATTAGTCTCATTCTAATGGCCTCAGTGTGGCCATTTTTCATTAAGTATTCGGGGGGGTGCTTAATTTTGTAACAGGTTGCCTAGGTTGGGAAGGTAACAAGTGGATGCCTAGTTTGGGCCTACGTTACAAAGACATGTAGAGAAGCATAATCAAAAGAAACACTTAAGTCCGATTTGGACGTAGGGTGCTAGTCGCCCAAAGTCAGCAGCGGCAAAATGTCCATTGTTGAGAAGTACATCCAAAATAATTTTTTCCGAAAATCATCTATCTATCTATACGTCCAGGCATTTGATTGTCCAGACTGCCACTACGTCTATCTTTATACCACATTCTCGACCAAAAATTCATCCAAGTCCCAAATGCCCAGAACAAGACCTTTTGGATGTGGGAGGGGCCAGCATTGTGATGGACTGGCCACCCAGACATGGCAACAGAGCAGTGAGGCACCTTACAGGGCACTACTATGAACTTCACAAAAAGGGTGGCACATAAAGATCTCACTACACCTCCCTTAAAAAGGTCTTGGTGAGCACCCCAAAACCCATTATACCCATCTGTCTACAATCCCAATAGCCCTTTTGGCTGCAGGTGCCACCTATATGGTAGGGTGTTGGGGGCTCACATTTTCTACTATGAATGTAGTGGTTGGAGTAGCTTATGGGCCTGGGTCCTCCTCTCTAGTAGCTCACCCCCAGACTACTTAAGCCACCTCTGTGCAGCTCTACTAGGCTTTCCTATAGCAAGTGCTGATGCTCCAGGGGCAGGAATGTATGTTTTTTGTTTGTTTTTTACTTTTTATTTATTGTTAAAGAGAAAGTCAGCAGATTTGACAGGCCATAAAAAGAAGCTCCCGACATTGGATAGATGCAACACCTCTTCTCCACCAGCAGCAACCTTGACACAGAGCTCTCTGAAGGAATCTGAAGCAGCTACTGTAAGTTATGAGGCTCCAGTGAAGGCTCCCGTGGGCTCAGTCTTGGCTCCACAGTCCTCCTGGCATCGCTCTCTCCTCTCTCTTCCAGGTTCTGTTCCACTCTCTTTATCCTCTCCCATCCAGTCTCTGTTCCCCTCTTTTTCTCCCCTCCCATCCAGCATCTCCTCCCCTTTCTCTCCTCCCCACTTCCTTCTAGCATCTTCTCGCTCTCTCTCCACTTTCAGCATCTGTTCCCCTCTCTCATGCTCCCCTTCCAATCAGCATCTTCTCCTCTTCTCCCTCCACTTCCCTTCAGCGCCACTCAACCTTTTCTCTTCGTTGAGCCACCTCCCTCCCTTCCCCTCACCTTCGCGGGCGTTCTTCAGAGTTTTCTTTTTCTGGGTGTATGGATAGTAACATAGTAACATAGTAACATAGTAGATGACGGCAGATAAAGACCCGAATGGTCCATCCAGTCTGCCCAACCTGATTCAATTAAAAAAATTTTTTTTCTTTTTTTTTTTTCTTCTTAGCTATTTCTGGGCGAGAATCCAAAGCTTTACCCGGTACTGTGCTTGGGTTCCAACTGCCGAAATCTCTGTTAAGACTTACTCCAGCCCATCTACACCCTCCCAGCCACTGAAGCCCTCCCCTGCCCATCCTCCTCCAAACGGCCATACACAGACACAGACCGTACAAGTCTGCCCAGTAACTGGCCTAGTTCAATCTTTAATATTATTTTCTGATTCTAAATCATGTGGATGTGGATGTGGCAATGTTCTCACAAGTCCCGCATGACTGCCCCAAAGCTTCTCCTCTGATGCGATCTGGGCATCATGGGTTTCTCCTAGCAGTAGGTACAGTTGTATGTCATCCGCAAAGGAGTGGATCTGTATTTAATATTTGCGGGCTATGTCTAGGACAGGTCTGATGAAGAGATTGAATAATAGGGGGGATAGCAGAGCCTTCTACAGAATACCGTATTTGATTGGTCTCTGTTTTTGATAGCACATCGTTGAGTTGAATGCATTGGGATCTGTTTTTCAGGAAGGAGGCAAACTATCTTAGCAGTGTCTCTGATTCTGATTTCAGAGAGCCGTTCAATGAAGAGAGGGTGGTCGATAGTGTCAAAAGCTGTGCTGAGATCCAGCAGCAACAGAAGGACATCATTACTCTTGGTCATACGCTTCTAGCAGTCGTCATTGTCGAAAAAGACGGTTTCAGTACTGTGGAATTTCCTAAATCCCAATTAGAAGGCAGATAGGGCTCCTTGTTTGTCGATAAAGGGGGGCAATTGGTTTAACACTTGTTATCAGTGAATAAATCAAGGAGGCGAAAAGCTCCTCAAACTTGATGGTGATGGTGGACACAACCTTGAAGGTGTCAGCACAGTGTGCGACAGCCTCAAAGAAAGCAAACAAAATGTTGGGTATCATTAAGAAAGGTATCACGACCAGGACGAAGGAAGTCATCCTGCCACTGTATCGTGCAATGATGCGCCCGCACCTGGAGTACTGTGTCCAGTACTGGTCGCCGTACCTCAATAAGGACATGGCGGTACTTGAGAGAGTCCAGAGAAGAGCAACTAAGCTAATAAAGGGTATGGAGGACCTCTCATATACTGACAGACTGAAAAGGCTGGGGCTTTTCTCCCTGGAGAGGCGGAGACTTAGAGGAGACATGATAGAAACCTTCAAGATCATGAAGGGTGTAGAAAAAGTAGACAGGGACTGATTTTTCAAATTATGGGGAACTACAAGTACAAGGGGGCACTCAGAGAAATTGAAAGGGGAAAGGTTTAGAACAAGCGCCAGGAAGTTCTTTTTCACCCAGAGGGTGGTGGATACATGGAACGCGCTACCAGAGGATGTGATAAGCAGGAGCACGCTACAGGGTTTCAAAGAAGGTTTGGATAGGTACATAGAAACATAGAAATAGACGGCAGATAAGGGCCCACGGCCCATCTAGTCTGCCCACCTTAATGTCCCTCCCCTACCTTTGCCCTGTGAAGAGATCCCATGTGCCGATCCCATTTGGCCTTAAAATCAGGCACGCTGCTGGCCTCAATCACCTGTAGTGGAAGACTATTCCAACGATCAACCACTCTTTCAGTGAAAAAGAATTTCTTGGTGTCACCTCGTAGTTTCCCGCCCCTGATTTTCAACGGATGCCCTCTTGTTGTCGTGGGACCCTTGAAAAAGAAGATATCTTCCTCCGCCTCGATGCGGCCCGTAAGATACTTGAACGTCTCGATCATGTCCCCCCTCTCTCTGCGCTCCTCGAGCGAGTATAGCTGTAATTTGTCAAGCCGTTTTTCGTATGGTAGATCCTTGAGTCCCGAGACCATCCGGGTGGCCATTCTTTGCACCGACTCCAGTCTCAGCACATCCTTGCGATAATGCGGCCTCCAGAATTGCACACAGTATTCCAGGTGGGGCCTCACCATGGATCTATACAATGGCATAATGACTTCCGCCTTACGACTGACGAAACCCCTTCGTATGCAGCCCATGATTTGTCTTGCCTTGGACGAAGCCTGCTCCACTTGATTGGCAGACTTCATGTCCTCACTGACGATTACCCCCAAGTCTCGTTCTGCTACCGTTTTTGCTAGGATCTCGCCATTAAGGGTATAAGACTTGCATGGATTCTGGCTGCCCAGGTGCATAACTTTGCATTTTTTGGCATTGAAGTTGAGTTGCCATGTCCTAGACCATCGCTCCAGTAGGAGTAGGTCGTGCATCATGTTGTCGGGCACTGAATCTTCGTCTGTTGTGCATTTGCCCACTACATTACTCAGTTTGGCGTCATCGGCGAATAATGTTATTTTACCTCGAAGCCCTTCTGCCAAGTCTCTTATAAAGATGTTGAATAGGATTGGGCCCAAGACTGAGCCCTGTGGTACTCCACTAATCACCTCCGTCATTTCGGAGGGGGTGCCGTTCACCACCACCCTTTGGAGCCTACCTCCAAGCCAGCTCCCAACCCATTTCGTCAATGTGTTACCTAATCCTATAGAACTCATCTTGCTCAGTAACCTGCGGTACGCTATCGAATGCTTTGCTAAAGTCCAGGTACACGATGTCCAGGGACAATCCCTGGAGGACAAAGGGATTGAGGGGTACAGATAGGAGTAGAGGTAGGTTGGATGACAAATCATAAGTTGAAGCTGAACACGGACAAAACTAAATTCCTACTACTAGAGAAGGACAAAAAACCATCCCTAACAGAACTGGAAGTAAACTCAATCAAATACCCAATACAGAGTTCCCTCAAAATCCTGGGAATACAACTAGACAGATGCTGCACTATGCAAACACAAATCCATAAAATCATCCAAAAAGCATTCTTCACAATGCGAAATCTGAGAAAAATAAGAAAATTCTTTAATAAAGACCAATTCAGAATCATTGTCCAATCCCTCGTGCTAAGTATGGTAGACTACTGCAACAGCCTTTACCTACCTTGCCCAATCAACACAATAAAAAAACTACAGACCATCCAGAACACAGCCCTCAGACTCATATACTCACTCAGCAAATACGACCACATTACCAAAGCATACACAGAATCTCACTGGCTACCAATAAAAGCAAGAATACAATTCAAACTCTACTGTCTCCTATTCAAAGTAACCCACGGAGCGGCACCCAGCTACCTAAACAACCGCTTTCACTACTATCTATTATCCAGAAGAAGGAGAACACAGAACATTTTCACCTACCCTCCTCTCAATGGTACTCGACGTAAGAAACTTTATGATAACCTACTAGGGACACAGGCAGCTAATATTGACTCCGACATCTCAAAATTACTGATCGAAATTACAGACATGAAAGAGTTCCGAAAAGAAATAAAAACACTACTGTTCAAAAAATACCTCCCATCAATCTAAACCGCCATCTAATGAGTTACCAACCAATTCCTTTGGGAATAGAATCTCTTTATCCAACCCAAACTAAACACCCCTACTGTCCATATCATCAACATTAATTAATCAACATCATGCAATCATCAAAACAATAAATACACCTCCACATATAGGCATATGATGCAACTCTCCATCCGAAGAAACTTGACTCATCTCATGTAACATCCTTTATAATCTAGAATATATTGTAATTCTTATTCTCCACCAGTTGTAAATTGACTCAGTTGCTATGTAACATCTCCTGTGATATTGAATGTACTGTAATTCTTCACTATTACCTGTAATTAACACTTCTCCTGTAATGTAATTCTACGGGAAATGCCCAGATATCTTCCTTATTGTAATCCGTGGCTACGTTATATCTGCTGCGATATTGAATGTATTGTAACTCTTCACTGTTACTTGTAATCTACTCTTCTCCTGTAATGTAATTCTACTGGAAATGTCCAGATATCATCTTTATTGTAATCCGCCTAGAACCGCAAGGCACAGGCGGAATAGAAATCCCTAATGTAATGTAATGTAATGTTATAAGGATAGGATTAGAGGTAAGTTACAAAATTAGTCTGGGACCACTGTTCAGGCAATAGGCCTGATGGGCCGCCGCGGGAGCGGACCGCTGGGCAAGATGGACCTCTTGTCTGTCTCAGCGGAGACACCTTCTTATGTTCTTATGACATTTTAACATACTTCACAAGAATTTCCTCTAGGTATGTACGTTTTTATTCTGAAGTTTGTGGGGATGCGACGGGGTCAATGAACACAGTGTGTGTGGGAGGGGTGGCCTTTACTTTGTCCCTGCAGTGGTTATCTGGTCACTTTGGATATTTTTTGGGCACTTATACGTGTCTCTACATCGTCTAAGTCACAATGTATAAGTTCTGTCTATGCAGTCTCGTCAAACCTTCGATTATCCCCGCAAGATGACTAAGTCTAGGTCGGCCCACATCCCACCCCAACCATATCCCCACGCAGTCTCCTTTTCTCAAGGGAGAACAATCCTAGTGTTATAAGTCTGTCCTCGTATTCCAGTTTCTCCATACCCTTCACCAGTTTTGTTGCTCGTCTCTGCACCCTCTCCAGCAGTTTTATATCCTTCTTTAGGTAGGGAGACCAATGTTGGACGCAGTATTCCAAGTGTGGTCTGACCATTGCCCTATAAAGCGGCATTATAACTTTCTCCGATCTACTCGAGATTCCTTTCTTTATCATGCCCAACATTCTATTTGCCTTCTTTGCCGCTGCCGCGCATTATGCCGACGGCTTCAGGGTCCTATCTATCAGTACACCCAGGTCCTTTTCTTGTTCACTCTTCCCCAGAGTTGCACCTGACATTGTATACTCGTATTCCTTATTTTTATTGCCTAAATGCATTACCTTGCCTTTCTCCACATTGAACTTCATCTGCCATTTCTCCGCCCATGTTTCTAACCGACACAAGTCGCTCTGGAGTTTCTCTCTATCATCCTGCGTTCTGATCGCCCGGCATAGTTTTGTATCGTCTGCAAACTTGATGATCTCACTGGATATTCCTTCCTCCAGGTCATTGATATAAATATTAAAAAGGATCGGCCCAAGTACCGAGCCCTGGGGTACACCACTAGTCACTTTCTCCCAGTCGGAGAACTTCCCATTTATGCCCACTCTGTTTTTGGGTTTAACAGACCCTATCAATAAAATTAACCCTACATGGAAAACATTTGCTGAATTGCTCAATTCTATAAATGGATTCAATTATTACACTCTCTGAAAAAGTCCATAGAAATTAAAGATTTAAATGATTTTCCTTTTTCGGTTGTTTATTTATGGCTACAGATCATGTCCATGACCTGATTTTGGCAGATCGACAAATATTGGCTAAAACAATTGCCAAGACACTACAGATATCCAGGAAACATGTTGAGTGTATAATCCATGAGTAGCTGGGTATGCAGAAGCTATCGGCCAAGTGGGTGCCCAAATTTTTAAATGCTGAGAAGAAACAACGAGAGGATACTTCCAAGTTGATTTTGAAGCATTTTCAGCGAGTGCTACCAACTTTTTTGAATTAGTTACTGTTAATGAAACTGAGACAAAACAACAATTCATGCCATGGCGGTACTCAGGTTCTCCAAGGCCAAGGAAATTCAAGCCCCAAAATTCAGCAGGAAAGTCACGATCAGTGTTTTGGGATCAGAAATGTGTTGTAATGACTGATTGTCTTCTAATGGGCCAAACAGTTAATGCAGAATATGACTGTAACTTATTGTGCTGATTAAAGGAGGCATTGAAAGAAAAAGGAGAGGGAAGCAGTGGAAAGGAGTTCTGTTTTTGCAAGACAATGCACCTGCTCATAAGGCTAGATGGATGTTTTAACGCAGTTGGGGTTTCAGTGCATAGACCATCCACCCTACTTACCAGATCTTGCTCCATTTGACTATTTTCTGTTTCCAAACCTTAAAAAGAGTTTGAAAGAGCATAGATTTTCGAATCCTTTAGAGATGATTGCAGCAGCAGATCAGTATTTCAGTGACCAGACATCAGAGTACTTTTGGGAGGGTTATAGAAACCTCAGACAGATGTGCCAAGTGTGTTGAACTTGGGAGTGAATATGTGGAATAAATGTAAGTTTCATGGTGCCACTCGTTCCCTTAGTTGGGCTGAGAAAATTTCAGCACACCCTCCTATAGTGATACATAGAATATATCTATCACATTGTCTTAGGTTTAATTCTGTTCATATTAAGAACTTTTGCTTTCTCTTCATAATTATAGCTATAACAATACTTGTTATGCAAATTTTGATGATGAAAGTTTTTATTTATAAAAATATATTTTCTCAATAAAAATACAAAGATAAAAAAACAACAACAAGCACCCACGAAACAGGATGCTGGGCTAGATAGACTACTGATCTGACCCAGCAGCACATCTTGCAACTATGAGAATAGAATCCACTGCACTCCAGTTGAGTTACCATGACAATGAGGGCTGAACCGCGCGCGCCAGCACGTAACCGTGCTCGCGGTCTACAGGGGATGATGAGTCTGAAAGAACCCACCTCGCGTGCTCGAACGTGAAGCCGCCTACAACGAGAGAGCCGAGCCGCACGCCTTACGCGTCTGACAGGCTGTTATGTAACCATGGCAGTGACCCCCAAAGAACCCACCGCCGTCCCGAGCACGACACTCCCCCGCCAAAACTTCGCTCCGTTCCTTTCGGGAGCTGCACTCACCCGTTTTCCCGGAAACGACAAAGCTGATCGTCTGCTGACAAGCCTCCCGGCAAAGGCTGACGACCGGGCCAAGGACGCTGCCATCTTTTCTTTCCAAAACCTCGCGAGACTGCAACTGCTCGTGATTTCACTTCCGGGGCTGGGGCTGGGGCTGCCACGTGACTGCGCCTGACACGCTCCACGCCGTCCAGGTAGTAGTAAAAGCCCCTATAGGGGAAAATGTGAGTAAATTTCTTTTAGTGTCCTTTGTTGGGAGAATGGTCTGTATAAACATTCACCTGAATTATATTTTATTTGTCCAAATAAAAATATGTTAACATTTTCTGTTTTGGTCTAGTGACATTCTAATTCATTTATAAACAAAGATGAGTCTTAACCGTCAATACAATGCTGTTGAAATAATGGGAATAACGTGAGTCCCCGTACCCAGCTCAAAACTGAGGTGCTCAAACTCTGCAGCTATTGTATCATATATTTACCAGGGCACAACAAAGGAGTCGTGAGGATGAGATGTCAATAATTCAGCCATCTCACTCATGCTCGCGACTCCTTTGTTGTGCCTTGATTGTCTGGTCCTGGAGGCCTCCTTGGGCTCTCTTTTCTGTGTCTTATATTTACCAGCATTACAAAGTGTCTTAAGAGGGAGGAGAGATTTAGGCGTTATTTTAGAAGCATTTATTTACCCTGTAAATAGAATACATATGCATTTTGCAATTTTTGAAAACTGGGATGCAGATTTCAAGGGGGCATTTTGGGTGAACTGAAAACATATACCCCCCTCTTCTACGAAACTGCGCCTAGCAGTTTCTAGCACGGGGAGCTGCGCTGAATGGCCCACGCTGCTCCAAACGTCTTTTTAATATAACAAGCTGTATTCCTTTTCTTATTATTTTGTACTGATGACCCGGCGTTGCACGGGTATTTAATTATAGCAATAACACTGTAAATGGATTCAAATAAAGATACTTTATAGTGGTGAATGAAATTATTTTTTTACAGCTTAATAAAAAGTACAATATTCAAATTATAATGTGAAATATTTGACAAAATGAATACAATACAACTAACGCAAAACGTGATTATAAACAACATTTTTAGTTTCACCTCCAGGAGCAAGAACATATAAATTCTTGGGTGAACCCACCCTTGAGCAAGCAACATAGAGTTGTGGGCCACGAGACCCCCAGAACATGTCACCCCAGGTAGTGAGGGATCTGCATACCAAGTTTCGTTCAAATCGGTCAAGCCGTTTTTGAATTACAGTGAGAATGGCAGCTTTTTACATTTTTTCCATTGACAGGAATGGGTGAAATCTGATTTTATGTTTGTAGCTCCGCCCATGTGTGCAGGTGGGCCGCGAGACCCCTAGAACATATCACCCCAGGTAGTGAGGGATCTGCATACCAAGTTTCAAATCGGTCAAGCCGTTTTTGAATTACAGTGAGAATGGCAGCTTTTTACTTTTTGTCCATTGACATGAATGGGTGAAATGTGATTTTCTGTTTGTAGCTCCGCCCACGTGTGCAGGTGGGCCGCGAGACCCCCAGAACATATCACCCCAGGTAGTGAGGGATCTGCATACCAAGTTTCGTTCAAATCGGTCAAGCCGTTTTTGAATTACTGTGAGAATGGCAGCTTTTTACATTTTTTCCATTGACATGAATGGGTGAAATCTGATTTTATGTTTGTAGCTCCGCCCACGTGTGCAGGTGGGCCGCGAGACCCCCAGAACATATCATCCCAGGTAGTGAGGGATCTGCATACCAAGTTTCGTTCAAATCGGTCAAGCCGTTTTTGCGTGATCGTGGCACATACACACACACATACACACCTCCGATTTTATATATATAGATAGATTTCACTGATTGTCCAGTTTTTCTCTTTTGTGGAAACCGCCTAGAATTATTTTAATTAAGGCGGTATAGAAAAATAAAGTTATGTTATAGGTATATTATAGGAACTCAATGAGCGTCGGGAGCAGCACGGGCCATTCAGCGCAGCTCTTTGTGCTCTCTCTGCGCTAAAAAACACTAGTGCGGTTTTGTAGAAGAGGGGGATAGAGCCTGATTCCAAAAACAGCATCCCGATTGTAGGCGGTGGTAGGCATCCTGCTGCCATCTAATAGACCAATTGGGAAGCACTTAAAAAAAAAAATTGATGGGGGGAAGGACACCTACAATGTAGGCACTGTTTGCACATGTACAGCGATATCTAAGCACGCCGTCGGGCTCCTAAGCCTGGCATAGGCGTAAGGAAGTTCTTCACCCAGAGAGTGTGGAAAACTGGAACACTCTCCCGTAGGCTGTCGTAGGGGAAAACACCGTCCAGGGATTCAAGACAAAGTTAGACAAGTTCCTACTGAACAAGGACATACGCTGGTAGGGCTAGTCTCAGTTAGGGCGCTGGTCTTTGACCAAAAGGGCCGCCGTGTGAGCTGACTGCTGGGCATGATGGACCACTGGTCTGACCCAGCAGCGGCAACTCTTATGTTCATGCTGGAAGTGGCCTTAGGGATCTGTAGGCATGCCTAGGTGCTTCTCATAGTGTGAGTCAGACCCCTTAAATAGAGGCCTGTAAAAAATGCTGGCCTTACATTTAACAAAGCATATGCCACCACAAACGAGATTTGAAATTTTCAACTAAATAGTTCTTTAGTCATCAATCCTTAGTTCATAATATTAAATTCTCACACCAAAGTTCCTCAGTATGCCACACTGAAGCTAAAGGGTGAATAAGCTAGTGTGGTAGTCATTCTCACTGGAACTTTAAAATCGGTGCTAATTCTTTTAATAGTTTTTTTTATAAATAAAACTTTTCATTATTTAAAGTGCCAGTGCTTATTCATATAAGTTAATAAATTAATTGACTTAAAGTGAGACTTAGCTTGGAAACATTACTGCCTCATTCCCCTCCGATGCATTTCATTCTTCCTCAGGGTCGGGGATGATAAACTTGCAGAAATGTTCAAGCTTTTAGCATTTAGCGTATTCCATGAAGTGATTATGCTGGGACTGCTAACATGAAACGTGGCGGAGGGGAATGAGGTACTAGCTTATTCACCCTTTAGCTTCATTGTGGCATACTGAGGAACTTCGGTGTGAGAATTTAATATTAAGAATTTAATATTATGAACATTTAATATATGATTGGTGACTAAAGAACTATTTAGTTGGCCTACATTTAAGGCATCTGTAGAATAAAATAGACGCAATTCTGGACGCAGCGTGGTTGACACACAGTAGGTGCCCATTTTGCAGGCACCATTGTCAGAATCAGGCTGTATTCTCTCTAATAAATGCCTGGTATATTCTTAGAAATTATGGGTTTTCTGAAGTCTAGGATGGGCAACTAATGGAGGCAAAATTTCTCTCCACTTTGCTCCCCCAAGATAACCAGCATTGCTCTCCTTGACTCTTCCTGCGCCCCAAGATCTTTCTTCCTACCTCTCCTGAGGACACTCATAGAAGACAGGGAGGGCTAAGGGGTCCTTTTACTAAGGCACACTAAATACTAATGCGCCCATAGAATATAAATGCGTTAGCATTTAGTGTGCGCTAAATTTGTTAGCGCACCTTAGTAAAAGGACCCCTAAATTCATTATTTGCTCTAATTTTTACTGAGAAAGATGTAAGGGAGCTATTTCTACCAAAAATGGTTATTAAAGCTGACAACTCAGAAGAACAAAAACAAATCTTGGTGAATCTGGGATAGGCCAAATCAACAAGCTAAAGCATTCAAAAAACAAAATTGCAGATCTACTATTAGTAATCTGTCACTAAAATCATCTATGATTCCTGAAAACGAGGGTGGTGAGCATAAAAGGTTTCAAAAAGGGTCCCAGGGTGGTCAATGATCATCAAGTTTTATTAAAATTTGATGCTGGTCAAAATGATAGAAACTATTATAAAGAACAAAATTACTGAACACATAGGTAGACATGGTTTAATGGGACAAAGGAAGTTCTGCCTCACCAATCTTCTTCATTTTTTGAAGGTGTGACTAAACATGTGGATAAAGTAGGGGTAGTTGAAACAGTACATCTAGATTTTCAGAAAGTTTAAAAAAATATTTTATTGACAAATATCCTCCTGAGGAAATTATAAAATCATGAGATCATCATCTTTGCAAGGAACATCAGAAAGATGCTCCTGCACTAGGGTTTCAAGATCTGAGACTCCTGAGCCAAGACTTATGATGGATTGCTATTCCCACTGCAGATGTAAGAGAAGCGGCATCAAATATGCCTCTAGCAAGATACTTGGTGAACAAATTTAAAATCCTCATGCTTGTTCTGAGGGAGGAATTCCTCAAAAACTGGAAGCTATTTATGTAAAGATGTTAAATAGAGGGAGTTCCACTAGTTACCTATGTGCTCACGGATTATTTTCAAGACATTAGTACTGGTGTTCAAAATCATTTACCATGGGATTCCCTGGTATTTATCACAAGCTATGGCAATCTATCGACCGCTTAGAACTTTGTGAAGGTGTAATACAATTGTCGTTGATGGACTTCTCAAAAGTGCACTATGAGAATACGAGATCTGCTCTTTCCATCATAGGAGTAACTCTGTGGAACAAATTAACTGGACCACAAAGAGCTCTCTGATAATCAGAAGTTCAAGAAAATGCTTTTTGTAGAAGCACTGCAATGAATGATGATTGTGGTTTATTATGTCGAGGCATGCCTAAGAGAAGACATGATCTATAGTGATGGAGTGTAATCCACGAGCGGTGTGTGTCAAAGAGGTGGACGCCTGGGAAGACCTTACCTAAAAGGGGAGGAAAGTTTGTTCTTAGTTTTCTTACATGAAGCATCCCTTGATGTGTGAGGCATGGACAAAGACTATTTCGAGTCTTGACCTTGCAGAGAGCCCGAAGTTTGATATGGTGTTGGTATACACAGTGTCACTGCAGGGTGAGCATCGGGTTCCAAATCTCCCACCATGCTAGATGTGTATGCCAAACCACAAAGTTTATCACACTAAACTTGCAGGGCTTTGAGTGACCTCTTTTGCATATGCAGACAGAGTTCACAACGAATGTCCTGATGTTCTGGACCTAGACACTGAAGACACCAATTGTGAGTCAGAGCCTGAACTGGTCTAATTACACCGAGAACATTTCTTGAAGCCACTCGGCACCCTCTTTGACATGTAGGGAAATATAGCTGACACGAAGTCAAAAGATTTGATGGCCTTGGGAGCTCAAGTGAAAAGTATACTGAAAAATATCAATGCTCCCTTGGTCAGAAAAGGTCCTCAAAATGGACTGAAGGCCAAAAATGGAAAAATTAACAGATTTTTAAAAATTCTCTTTTCCTATGAATATGGCGTTTCTTTCTTATGTAATTTTTTTGTAAACGGCACTGATGTTAAAGTTGATGAAAACACAGGAAAATGATAAAGAATTATGGAAAACAATAAAATAATAACAGGAAGGCACAAACAAGACTTCAAAGTTTGACTTGCAGAGGAGATACTGAAGACACAGCTTCTTGGCTTCACAGAAAACTTAGAACTGTTGGTCCTGCGTGCCGATGTCAGGAGGGAAGGCATGTCTAAAGTGACGGTGCACTTGGCAGTGTCCTTACGAGGTTCTGAGGATGATGTCACCCACATATGAGAATATTATGCCTGCTTGTCCTCAAGGAATGTCAATCACCTCTCAGTTGTAAATTAAAGTTGATAAGAAGATGGGGTTACCATTCATCCAGGAAAACTCAGACATGTCCTCTTCCTAGTGTCTGGATGGGTTTTATAAATTGTGGAAGTTTGGGTTTGATAGAGCCGGCTTACACATAATCTGGTGGCTCTCTCTCTAGGGCAGGGGTGGGCAACTCCAGTCCTTGATGACTGGAATCCAGTCGGTTTTCAGGATTTCCCCAATGAATATGCATTGAAAGCAGTGCATGCAAATAGATCTCATGCATATTCATTGGGGAAATCCTGAAAACCCGACTGGATTCCGGCCCTCGAGGACCAGAGTTGCCCACCCCTGCCCTAGGGTTATCAGATTTTACTACTGTAAAATCTAGACCCATGGCCCTGCCCCCCAGGCATGCCCAGTTCCACCCAGTCCTGCCCTGTTCTGTGCTAGCCCTGCCCCCTCAACCTGTTCTTGTGCTCGGGATCTGTAGGGAAGGCATCTGTGCATTCGCAGGTGTTTGCTATGATGTCACGCGCATGCGCATATGCCCTCCTGACAGATCCCGAGCTGAAAGCTTTTCAAAACCCAAAGTGCCAGTTTTTGAAAAGCTGTCCAGACATGTCCTCTAAAAAGAGTGTATGTCTAGGTAAATCCAGATGCCTGGTAACCCTACCCCCCCCCCCCCCCACCTCCTCTGCACTGCAATTCAATTTTCTTCAGGCCACCAACAGCTCTGTGTTGAGCCTGCTGCCATGGCCTACCCCAGAAGCTGTTTCTCTGCAGTGACTTCCTGTTCCCACATAGGCAGGACCTGCAGAGAGGCAGTTTCTGGGGTAGGCCGACAGCAGCAGGCTCACCCTGTTGAGCTGTTTGTGACCCAAAGAAAATTGAATTCTATTGTGGAGGATGTAAGAGGGGGAGAGCCACCGGATTCTGTGTAAGCTGGCCCTGCCAAACTAGCTTCTGGGGGCAGGGTCATGTGCCCTCTTTTTTTTCATTTTTACAAATATAGTAACCCTTTAAGAAGGGTACCAAAAAATGAACAGCAACTATTAACATGTAGAAGACAAGTTTTCACGTAGTGTTTAGCACAGCAGGCCAGCTAGGGATTTAGCATTGTACCAGAAACACTGGTGGTAGCATAGAAGCAAATCCTTAGATTGATACCTATTCCTTTCTCTTTACAGACTCGCACCGGAAGTTCTATCTCTGAAAACCATCCGGGTGTCTATAATGCACCATGCTTCTCCCTGGACAGGGATCTTACAGCCACACAAGAAGGTGACGTCCCCGTGACGGAGCCGACCCGGCAGTCTAAAAGCTGCAAAGCTAAAGAGCTTTGCGCATGTGCCAGCCCTCCCGCCCTAAAGTATCCCACCTGGCCCTTATATAAGCACACCCCCAACCAGCAAACCCAGTTTTAAAAGTTTCCGCGATCTCTCCGACTCGGTAGTCTTAACGGTGTCAACCCGTTTTCCTTATCGCTTCAACTTTTATTTCAACATTTCTCTTCTCCACGATTTTAAATTAGCAGCGCTCTAGTTTGGCATGCCTGAAAGAGCCAAACCTGGTTTCAAACACTGCTCCACGTGCGACTTGATCCGTTGCCTGGGTCCCCTCCACCGGACGTCTTCCCGCGCTCACTGCGCTAAATTAAACAAGCGCTCGCTCAGTATTCGAGCGCTTCAACTGAAAGAATTTGTGCTCCCTAACGCGGCCTCCGCTCTCTCCTCCGCCTGTTAGCAAGGAGCATCGGAGCCGCAGGGACAGCCTCACAAGGTGCCGAAGCTGGTGCTTCGCAAACGCGGCCTCCGCTCTCTCCTCCGCCTGTTAGCAAGGAGCATCAAGGGACAGCCTCACAAGGTGCCGAAGCTGGTGATTCGCAAACCAGCTCAGGCACCAGCGTCTCCTGCGTGTGGCACGTCGGTGCCGATGACGTCACACGCGGGGACGCTACCTATTGGCTCCCTGGCTCCTCCACTGCCTATTGGCTCAGTGACTGCTCCCACTGGCCAATCCCGGCCGGATTGCTCACTCTCGGTCCCGCCCTCGGCACCGACTGACTCCAGCCGTCGGCACCGTGCTCCTTCTAGTACAGAGCCTGCAGCCCAGCATTCTGCCTCCCCAGACCGGCATCTGCACTCTGCTTCAGCCAGCCCACCCAGGAATCTGAAGAGGAAATCTCGGGAGCGACTAATATGGGGGAAGGGAAGGGAAATAGAAGTTTTCCTCTAGTTCCTCCTCCTCCTCGGGCTCTCCTCCTACACTGTCTGCTGCTGCTGCTCCAACCCAGGATCCTCCCCAGCTCTCTCATCTGATGCAGCCTGCACTTTTTCAACTTTTCCAGCAGTTCCAGCTCTTTCAGCAACAACAACTGCTTTCTGCATCTCCTCCGCTCAGCTTATTGAACAGGGCACTCGGCTTACATCCTCACCTCATCTGGTCCAGCATGATGCCCATTTCTCTGACTCTGTCTCCACTATGACCACCACGGCCCAGCCAGACCCCCGGGAACAGAGACTTTAGGTCCTTATGTATCTTCATATTCCAAAAGAAGTAGTATCTTTGCCCCTTCTTACTACTCTGGCTGATTCTCAAAAATCTATCTGGACCACCCACTACTTGTCCCGGGTCACGAAACGCAGTTTGGAACATAAATACAAGGTTCGGGATGTAGCGGGGTTTAGCAAAACTCCACTCCCTCACCAATCCCTGGTTGTCCGCTCTGCCTTGCGGAAATCCAAGTCCTCCAAAGACTTCGCATCTACTCCACCAGTCCGCGAGATGCGCATCATGGACTCCATGGGTAAACGAGCATACCATAATTCCATGCTGTCTGGGCGAATTGCCATCCATCAGTTCTTCTACACCCAATACCTCTATTCTAACATGGAGGATATGAGAAAACTGGTCGAGACCTTACCGGTGCCCACGCAGGAGGCTTTTAATGCCATCCTCTCCAACTTCGAAAAATGCTCCAGGATTTGATACCGCCATGAGGGGAGCAGCTACAGATATTTACACCCGCAGACTGGCATGGCTGCAATGCTCTAAAATGGGGGTGGACATCCATGCAATGGTGGCGGATGCTCCTTGTCCCGGAGACAGCTTGTTTGGAGACAAGGTTAAGGATCTTATTGAGGGGCTTAAAGCGGATCACACCACACTGGATGCTCTGGAGGAGGATACCGCACATCACTCAAAACAACCCTTTCAGAAACAGCTATCTTCTCAACGGCAGTTCAATCCCAGGAAGTCGTTTTCTTCTGCCAGACAGTTTGCTCCATATCCGCAGAAGCCGTTTCGGCCCTATCGGCAGCAATCCTCCAACAGAGCCCCACGAGACCGTCGCTCTCCTAAACCTGCTCAGCCTGCGGGCCAGAAGCCCCAACCCTCTTTTTGACAACCCTCCCCTTCCCGCTGTTCCGGTGGGAGGTCGGTTGAGGTTTTTTCTCCAGACCTGACGAGATATAACCACATACACCTGGGTCTTGCGCATCATTCTACATGGATACCGCCTTCGCTTCCTAGCTCCTCATCCTTGGTGCCCCCCCTTCCCACTATTCACTTCAATCATCCCACCTGCTTCCTTTGCAACGGGACTTGTCTTGATTGCTGGACATTCGGGCCGTAGAGCCGGTTCCCGAACACCAGTGGGGCCAGGGGTTCTATTCCCGTTACTTCCTCATTCTGAAGAAGACGGGAGGCGTTCGCCCGATTTTGGACCTACAAATTCATCACGTCCATAGACCTTCAGGATGCCTATCTGCATATTCCCATCCATTCCTCTCACAGGCAGTATCTCCGTTTTGTGTTTCAGAACCTTCACTACCAATACTCAGTTCTCCCTTTTGGCCTCTCGTCAGCAACAAGGGTCTTTTCCAAGTGCGTCATCCCCATAGTAGCGCATCTGCGCAACCAGGGCCTGTCCATCTTCCCCTACCTGGACGACTGGCTTATTTCGGCTATGACGCCCTGCCTAACACGCCATGCTTTGAGCCAAACCATCAACCTCCTTCTACAGTTGGGTTTTCTTCTCAATTTTCCAAAGTCTCATCTCCTACCATCGCAATCCCTTCAATTCATCGGAGCAACTTTCCAGACTCAACAAACTATGGTTTTCCTCCCGTCACTGCGAGCCCAGGTCACCCATCAGCTGATTTCAACCTGGTACCCAGGACTCTGGGTCACGGCCAGAGACGTCCTCACCTTGCTTGGACACATGGCGGCCACAGTGCAAGTGCTACAGTTTGCTCGCCTAAAGCTGAGACCGATCCAATGGTTTCTCAAAACCCATTGGAACCAGTTCCTTCGGCCTCTTTCCACGAAACTCCAATTAATGCCCCAAGTCCTTCAGGCAATGGGGTTTTCACGTGGATCCCCTCTCTCACGGGCTTCCGTTTCATCTTCCTCAGCCTACTGTCACCATCACAACAGATGCCTCCAAGAAAGGCTGGGACGCTCATCTCCTCTCTTGGTCCACGCAGGGCACCTGGTCCCCAGCATTATCTCGCTGCAGCATAAACTTCCTGGAACTGCATGCCATCCATATAGCTCTGCAGGTGTTCCACCACTACTTGCTCCATCAGATCATCCGGATCCGTACCGACAACCAGGTTGCCATGTTCTATGTGAACAAACAGGGGGGGATGGGCTCCTCTCGCCTATCCCGCGAAGCAGTCTCCATTTGGAACCTCGCTCTCCGGCTCCACTCCACCCTACAGGCGGTCTACCTTCCGGGCACGGACAACCAGCTCGCAGACAGACTCAGCAGGTAACTCAGTCCTCACGAATGGTCGCTTCGGAACGCAGTTACGCGACAAATTTTGGCAACTTGGGGCACTCCTCACGTCGACCTCTTGGCATCCCAGACGAACGCCAAATGTCCCAGATTTTGCTCCAGGTACGGAGAACCAACCTGTCTGGCAGACGATGCGTTCCTCCTCCACTGGTCCCAGCATCTCCTCTATGCGTTTCCTCCGTTTCCTCTGATTGGAAAGGTTCTTCAAAAAGCCATCGCAGACAATGCCTCCCTGATCCTCATCACACCGTATTGGCCGCGTCAAGCCTGGTTCCCCGTCCTCCTCAACCGGGCTTCTCAGGCTCCTTGGATTCTCCCGCTGTTCCCGGATCTTCTCATACACCACGACGGCCAGTTGCTACACCCCAATCTTCCGTCTCTCAAATTGACAGCCTGGCTACTGCTCCCACGCTGACCGGGGACTCTGCCCTCCCTCCGGAGGTCCTGCACATCCTTCTTGCCTCCAGAGCTCCTGCGACTCAACGCTCCTACTCCGCCAAGTGGGCCCGTTTCCAGCGCTGGTGCTCCACCCGTCTTGTTCACCCCAGCACCTCGCCCTTGGCTCCGGTCCTCCGCTACCTTACCTCTTTGCAAGTCTGCGGATTATCCTACACCTCCATTCGCCTTCATCTGGTGGCCATCTCAGTGTACCACGACCCCGTGGACGCGGTCTCTCTGGTACGCTATCCTGTGGTCAAGCGCTTCTTCAAGGGACTTCTTCATCTGCATCCTCCCCTCCGACCTCCGGTGCCGGTCTGGGATCTCAACCTCGTGCTGCAGGCTCTCATGGCTCCCCCATTTGAACCTCTCTCTGTTGTACCACTCAAATTCCTTACCTGGAAGACGATATTCCTGGTAGCTATTACCTCGGCTCGCCGAATTGGAAAACTCCATGCCTTGGTATCCTATAGTCCCTATACCCAATTTCTTCATGACCTTCGCCAGAGGCCGAACGACTCCACACACTGGACTGTGCCAGAGCTCTCCGCCTCTATTTGGGCAGAACTGCGACTCTTCGGCGCCCGTCTCAGTTGTTCCTCTCCATCCGTCCAACTTCCTCTCCTAGACCTGTTTCGAAGTTGACATTGTCCTCTTGGATTACCCAGCTCATTGCGTACTGTTACGCCTCCGCCTCCGCCTCCGCTCTTCAGGAGATTCCTCCGCATGTCACGGCTCATGACCTCCGAGCTATGGCTACCACCTTGGCTAACCTTCGCCTCGCGCCTCTCCAAGAGATCTGTCGAGCGGCTACCTGGTCCAGGATTCATACCTTTGCCAAGCATTGATGTGGAATCCGGCGCAAATGCATCACTGGGTTCTACGGTCCTGCAAGCGGCTTTATGAGGCGTCAACTTCCCTCCTCCTCTCCATCTTAGGTAACAGATCTTTATTATTATTATAATAGCATGTTGTTATTCTGTTACCCTCAGCTCGGGAGGCACCTTCTTGTGTGGCTGTAAGATCCCTGTCCAGGGAGAAATAGAAGTTGCTTACCTGTAACGGTAGTTCTCCTTGGACAGATGGATCTTACAGCCACACAATCCCGCCCAGCCTCCCCTATTGTTGCCGCCAGCTTTGTACCTAACTGGGTTTGCCGGTTGGGGATGTGCTTATATAGGGGCCAGGTGGGATACTTTAGGGCGGGAGGGCTGGCACATGCGCAAAGCTCTTTAGCTTTGCAGCTTTTAGACTGCCGGGTCGGCTCCGTCACGGGACGTCACCTTCTTGTGTGGCTGTAAGATCCATCTGTCCAAGGAGAACTACCGTTACAGGTAAGCAAGTTCTATTTGTCCTTCAAAAACATGACATACCTGAGGAAGAAAGGATTGGTTACCGTCACAGCTAAAGAACTGAAAATCTGATAAACCTGAAAAGGGAGATCCCTAGTCTTTATTTCTTCGGGTTTGCAGACAGAAGCGAGAGGTAGGAGATTAGGAAGCGTCGTGTTGCATTACTGATCCACCCACGAGCTTGGGGATCGAAGGAAATTGGTTGGACAAACGGAAGGGAGGGGGGCAGGGTCATGTAATGCAGGCAGTGATTGAGGAGAGGCGGGGCTTAGGGCTTTCGCCCCGCCTTCCTCCGAAAAGGGGGCGGGATTCTGAGGGCTGTTTGCCGTAGCGGCTGGGGTAGGTTCTGGGTGCCGGAAGTTGTCGCGCGCTGGGGCTCAGGTGTCCTTCCCTGTTCGGAGCGGCGTGCGGAGATGGAGCTGGCGGCCGAGTCGCGGTTGCTGCCGACGCTGCGGAGTTACGTTGCCGAGTAGGAAGAGAGCGCTCCGGAGCTTTTTGGTTTTCTTCCTCGAAGCCGGTAGGAAGCATTGCAGCGGCGGACGGCTCCGGAGCAGTGGGGTTGGGGTTCCGCGCCGGCGGTGGCGGCACCGAGCGGGCACTGGCATCCTGACGATGGCAGCGACCGGCTTAGGAGAGAGGTGAAGAGCTTACCTCGCCCGTTTCTACAGTGGTTATTTGTTGCATGTTAGGGTGTCTTTTGCCGCTTGTTTTAAGTGGAGTGCCCACCTGCATCGAAAGCCTGCTTCTGAGGGAGCTCTGGAGGAAACGCGTCATTAATTGGGCAAAAGGGACCTGTTGTTGGACCGACCCAAGATTTAGCCAAAGGCGTACCCGTACTCTCAAGACCCTCCCCCCCTCCCTTATTTAGATTTGATGTGCAAATTGAATTGCAAGATAGTGGGATACAGAAACAAAAATGATGTGCTAGTATGGTCCGAACCTTCCTTACATTTCCTAAAACCGGGCAATAGCCAGAATCTGCACACCAACCCGAAACTCCCAGATTGCCCTGTTGGATAAATCATTGGTAGGGCCGAGGTCCACCCATTCAAGTGGCCATTATAGGGTTCTGTCATCTAATACAGTCAGGTTTGTCAAGTGAGATGCCAACAGTTTATTTTTGGATGCGATTGTGTTTGTTAATTGCGTCTGAAGTTGAAGCGTGGGAATTTAGTTTAAATATATTTTCTCAAGCAAATCCCTTCTAGCCACTGCCCTAATGCTGTTCTGTTAATTATGTACTTCTTTTAGTGTACAAGCTATGGGAAAGAGGGAGAAACTTGTCATAGTAACATAATAAATGACGGCAGATAAAGACCCGAATGGTCCATCCAGTCTGCCCAACCTTTACCCTCTCTTTAAATTACTGATTTAATTAAATTTTCCTTCTTAGCTTAGAACCCAAAAGCTCTGCCCGGTACTGTGCTAAGGTTCCATCTCCGTCAAAGCACACTCCAGCCCATCTAAACCATCCCAGCTGTCGAAGCCCTCCCCAGAGTTTTGCTGGGAACCTTTTTACATTCTGGCATGGTGGGGGGCAGGAACCAGGGATATTTAGGTATAATCTAATGCAGTGGTTCCCAACCCTGTCCTGGAGGGACCACCAGGCCAAACGGGTTTTCAGGCTAGCCCTAATGAATATGCTTGCCTGTCACTTCCATTATATGCAAATCTCTCTCATGCATATTCATTAGGGCTAGCCTGAAAACCCGATTGGCCTGGTGGTCCTCCAGGACAGGGTTGGGAACCACTGATCTAATAAACAAGCTACAGCTTGGCCATCATGTTTCTTTAACATGGAAAATCCAAAATGTTTTTAATGGGGGGGGGATGACCTTTTTAAATGATACAGCTCAGGAGCCACGATACACCAAAATCTAACATTTAGAGCCTGATTTCATTGAGGTTTTACTCCCACTGTGTATGGGAGAAATCATTTGATGAAATAGGTTCCTTCTGTCTTTTTACACTAGGATAATCTACTATGAGCTCCTTTTACGAAGGTGCGCTAGCGGTTTTATCAAACACACCGGATTAGCATGCGCTAGCTGAAAATCTACCGCCTGCGCACGGCAGTTTAGTATGCGCTATTCCACGCATTAAGGCCCTAGCGTACCTTTCTTTGTAAAAGGAGCCCTAAATCTTTAATGTAATTTTTTTTGTATGACTTTTCCTTGTGAGCAGTTCTGCTGTATTCTTGCCAATCTGCAGTATACGTACTAAGCTGAATAAACTCGTATAATCATTCTAGTAAAAACATTTGGAAATGAGTTAGTATGTTGGAGCCCAGTAGTTTTGTGAAAATTCTAAATTCTTACTTCTGGAGAAATAAAACTGTCTAAACTGACCTTTTTATCCTGTGATGTAGGATAGACGGTTACAGATGGACCTATCCATTCAAACTCTGCCTTTTGGGGGTGGGGGGAAAGGGGGTGGGATATAAATTTAAACATAGCATTTTACATATTATATACAGGTATTTATTTTGTTCCTGGGGTAATGGAGGGTTAACTTACTTTCCCAGAATCATAAGGAGCTTCAGTGGGAATCGAACCTGGTTCTTGGGCTGCTGCACTAACCATTAGGCTACTCCTTCACTTGGGCATTGACGAGGGGGGAGGGGAAGATCCTGTGGCTCAGTGGTTAAAGGCACTTCTTCCATCTTCCACGGGTCATGGGTTCAAATCCTCACAAGCCCCCCCCCCCCCCTCCGGTACCTTAACAGCTTCTTTTGATGGAAGCTATCTCTTACCCTGGATCGGTAGCATGGAATGTTGCTACTCTTTGGGATTCTATAATCTTGCTACTCTTTGAGGATTCTATATGGAATGTTGCTACTCCTTGGGATTTTGCCAGGTTCTAGTGACCTGGATTGGCCACCATTAGAACAGGCTACTGGGCTTGATAGACCATTGCTCTGACCCAGTAAAGCTAGTCTTATGTTCTTATGCCTCCAGGTATTCACCTCTAAAATGACGGTGGTGTCCTGCCCCAGAGTGTATCCTGTGATGCACCAAGCAGGGCCTGCTTACCATATATCTCAGTGAAATAGGGATTTAGCACTGTTCTGTTTTTAACAGCTGTCTTTATTTCTTTTGGGTGCACTCACCTGGTTTGTGTAATGATTTACAGCATTTTAGTGTGAGCTGACTGGCCTTTTGGGTGTTTTTTTTCTTCTCAAGTTCTTCACACCCTGCCAGAGCATTGAATCAATAGTATGTAGCTTCCTCCAATTCTTGCACAGAGGGCTAAGTTTAAATTCCTAGCTTTAACTTTATTCTTCACAGGAAATGCTAGAGAATGCTTTGTGTTGATGCTGATTCCTATCTTTTTTTAGCCTAAGAATGTAACATTCAAAGTCATACATGTAAATCCTGTATAGCAGTGAAGAAAAAAAAGCACATATAGTAACTATATTGTATTCAGTAAAATGGCATCTGCTCTTGTACCCCAGTCCATATAAGTGCAAAATGTTCTAATGTTGTATAACTTGCATAAATTGGCCAGCAGTGAAATGTTGCACACACAAATTGAAAAAATATGGACATTTAAGTGCATGTGTAAATGTGTACATGCTGTTTCTGTTCACACACATGGTAATGTAATGTAATGTAATTTATTTCTTATATACCGCTAAACTCCGTTAGGATTCTAAGCGGTTTACAGAAAATAGACAATAGTGTGCATTAAAATTATAAGTAATATAGGTTTACAGAGAAATATACATTAAAGGATACAATAAAAATAAGATAAATAAATAAAAAATAGGTACTTAGAAATTCCCTTACTGTCCCGAAGGCTCACAATCTAACTGAAGTACCTGGAAAAATAACAATTAGTTGAGTAATAAAAGTAAGAAATAGAAGAAAAAAATAAGAAAATAAACATTCTAACAAGACTACATTGATCTAAGGACTTTGAAAGGTAGAAAAAGAAGAGAGAGAGGAATAGCTGCAGAAAGGAGGAACCGTTGAGCAATAATGGTGACATCCTTTTGCTACTTACACTTACACCTTTTACTAAGGTGCGCTAGCAAATTTAGTGAGCGCTAAACGCTAACGCCTCCATAGCTTACGTTAGTATTTTTCATTTAGCGCGCTCTAAAAACGCTAGCGCACCTTAGTAAAAGGAGCCCTTAAAGTTGCCTCTTGCACTCACTCATGCTCACACAAAATATCTCTTAAATGCTAAACTAAACTAAACTAAGCCTTAGGTTTATATACCGCATCTTCTCCACTGAAGTGGAGCTCGACACGGTTTACAGAGTTTAAAAAATATGGGAAGAGAGAAGAGAAAGAGTTTACAAAGCATGAAAAGAGGGGATGTAATCAGGAGAAGAGATTATTATATGCTAGAGAAAAGCCAGGTTTTCAGTTGTTTTCGGAATAGTTGGAGGGAGTCCAGGTTCCGCAGCGGGACAGTGAGGTTGTTCCAGAGGCCGGTGATTTTGGAGAGGAGGGATCTACCCAGTTTACCTGCGTGGAGGATGCCGTGTAGAGAGGGGAAGGATAGTTTATGTCTGTGGGCAGATCTGGTGGTAGTTGGTGTCGGGGCGAGGAAGGATAGAGGGATTAGGGGCGCTCTCACTTAAGCATAGTCTTCCTGAATCTGTAGCATACAGCATATTTTGGATTTGAACTCAAGGTGAGTTAAATTTTCAGGTACTGAGGTAGTTTTCCTGCGCTAGAGAAAATACCTAATTTTGTAAATTTCTTATCGCATTTAAACACGCCAGACTGCTATAGATTCCGGCACAGAAACTACAGATTAGTTGCAGAATACGTCACAGAAAACAGTGCAGGTGAACTCTTACCAAATCCAGACTAAGGGGTCCTTTTATCAAGCTGCGGTAGGGGTTTAACGCGCGTTAAACCGCCTGCCGCGCTAGCCGCTAACGCCTGCATTGAGCAGGCATTAGTTTTTCAGCCGGCCGCAGGGGTTAGCGCGTGATGAAATGTCTGACGCGCTAACCCCGCTAGCGCGGCTTGATAAAGGGACCCCTAAGTGAACCAGAAATATACAAAAATTAAGGCATACTGCGTGCAGTCTGGGTTCCTCAGGTTCCAACACTGAATCTTTGTGGACAATTCAAAGTTCTGACTATTGGCTCCAGTGAAATAGAAAGAGTAGCCCGAGAGCTAGTCTCGAAGGGCGTAGGATAACACGGGGCTGGGAGCCCTATGGCGTCCGTGTTGTCATAGAGACAGGGTAAGGATTGGTAGGTTTTAAAGTTGCTTAGATATCATAGATAATTTAAAAATAAATGGTACATGATTGGAGGACAGGGGAAGTGGGCGGTACCGGGGGAGGTGTTAAAAGCCGGGACCTTGGAGGACTCGTTTTTTCAGGGTCCTCCAGGGCGGTTTTTCCTGTCTTGCCTTTTTTGCTGCCTTTTTGTCGGTTTCACTTTGTCTCAATGGCGTCGGGCGGCTTGCGGGGTGATAGTCAGGATGGAGATGTGGCGGAAATTTCATTGTTGACTGGAGACTCCTTCTCGGATGAGCCTACACATCAGGTTGGTCAGGGAGCTGGGGAGGAGTTAGTCCGTCCGTTGCGCCACTCGAAGGCAGCAGCGTTGTCTGCGATTGCCATCGCGAGCTCGGGGATGATGAGGGGGAGCGGCCCAGCAGGAGGAGTGCCGGCGGGACATAGCCGGCAAGAGATATGTTTGTCGGACGGCTCTAAGGGAGCTGTTTCGGCCGGCCGCAGCTCTTCAGTGCCGCGAGTGGGCGGGGCCTCGATATCGGCGTCCTTGCTAGAGGCGTCGTGTGCTTCTCCCTCTGTGCAGTTGGTGTCGAGCGGGGGAGCTTCTGCGTCTTTCGATTCAGCTTCCCTTGTGCTCCCGGGAGGGGATGTAGGTACTGGGTCCTTCCGGGGGAGGGGGGGGAAGGGGTTTCTTCTAGTATTCCCCGGGTGGTGGGAAGTTTAGAGCCTTGTGGGTCCCCGGGTGTTTTTGGCTCCGGCAGGGGGATGGATGGTTTAGGTTCTGGGTCTGCCCCTGCTGGGGGAGTGTCCGCGGCTTGGTCTGGGGTTTTTCCTGGGGGATGGGGTCCTGGTTGGGGTTCTCCTACCTGGGGTCCGGGGTCTTCAGTTAGTGGAGTGGGGCCTTCTGTTTCCCATTGGGGTGGGAGCTCTGCTAGTCCTGTGGCTATGGGTTTGGGTTTTTTGCCTCACAGTGGTTACGGCCCCGGTTGGGGCGTTCCTATGGGGTTGAATAGCGGTATTTTGCCTGGTCCTGCTTCTCTGTTTGCTTGGTCTCCACAGGTTCCTTCCTTTTGTCCTGGAGGGCGAGATGCGGGTGTGCCGGTGGTTGGAAGCGCAGCTGTGTCGGACCGGCCTGGATGTTCCGGATCGGAGCGCAGTTCGGCGTTCGGTGGTGTTGTGGCTGCTGGCGGCGGCGCTGCAGGATCTTCTCAGCTATCATCGGCCTTGCCTGGGGTTGCTGTTAGTGGCGTCTCGGCTTCTGGACCTGCGTCGCTGGCCGGGACTGCTGCCAGCGGCGTCTCTGGAGGAGGAAGTGGTGATCCCAGCTCTTCTGCACAGGGTAATGTGGTGCCTGCGTTGGTTGCTTCGACGGGTAAAAATAAAGGGAAAAGGGGCAGGCGTAGACATCGACGGGGGGAGTCCTCTTCTTCGTCGACTGGGTCGTCCTCAGGTACTTCGTCTCCTTCGTCGTCCTCTTCTAAAGGGGCAGCCGGCGGTGCAGGGTATTCGGTGGGAGGAGATGGGGCGGTTTCTGCGGGGGGAGTGCGGGGTGCGCCTGCGTTGGTTGCTCTTACTGAGCTTTGGGAACGCGTGCCTAGGGCGTTGCGTCGTAAAATTCGAAAGCGTTCTTGCGTGGATATTTTCCGTTTGATGGAGGGCAGGGCACATAGGCGGGGTCATAAAAAATCGAGGAGAGATAGGAAGGAGGTTAAGCCTTTTCCGGTAGCTCGGTCCATTATTAACTGGATACGAGCGTTTTTGCGGTTGGCAAGTGTTTGGGGGCGTGCTAACCCTCAAGAGTACGGTTTATTGTTAGCTTATGCGGATTCGGTTTTAGATGCCTATCAGAGGTTTGGGGGTTGGGCCTGGTTGAATTATGACGAGGCTTTTAGGGACAAGATGGAGGAAAACCGGTTTATGTCCTGGGGCACTCAGGATGTGAATTTGTGGCTGACTCACATGGCTTCTAAGCCTTTGACCGCCCATGCGGGCCGAGGGGCAGTCGGCTCTGTGACGGCTGGGCGGCCCTTTCGAGGGGGGGTCGGTGGAGGTGCAGCGGCTGGATCCGACGTATGTTGGAAATTTAATAAGTCCAGCTGCCCCTTTACCGACTGTAAGTTTAGACATGCCTGTTCAGTGTGTGGACAGGCTCACTCGGCGCTTAAATGTCCCAAGCGGAGTGGCGGGGCTCCGGGAGGGGCTGGTAAGTGATGGTGCAGGCTTGTTACCATCTCCGATACGTGTAGAGGCTATGCGTCCTTGGCTGCGAGGTTATGGTTCTCGGAAGACGGCAGAATTTTTGGAATCCGGTTTCACTTTTGGTTTTGTGATACCTTTTCAGGGAGCTTTGGTTAGGGGTAGAGTTCAGAATGCTTCCTCTGTTTTACAGATGCGTGATGTAGTTCGGGCCAAGTTATCTGATGAACTGCGTTTAGGGCGTATTGCTGGGCCTTTTAGGGATCCTCCTTTTTCGCAGATGATTCTATCTCCTTTGGCTGTGATTCCTAAGAAGGTGCCAGGTCAGTTTCGTCTCATACATAATTTGTCACGCCCTCTTGGTTACTCCGTTAATGAGGGCATTCCCCGAGATTTGTGTTCTGTGCGTTATGCGTCCTTGGATTGTGCTTTACGGCACATGGTGGAGGCGGGCCGGGGAGCCCTTTTGGCCAAAGTTGATATTGAATCGGCTTTTCGGTTGTTGCCGATTCATCCCCAGTCTTTTCCGTTGTTAGGTTTCCGTTTTGAGGGTGCCTATTTTTATGACCGCTGTCTGCCGATGGGTTGTTCTATTTCTTGCGCGTATTTTGAAAAGTTCAGTTCTTTTCTACATTGGGTGTTGGTTCAGCGGACAGGTTTTGCTTCTGTGGTTCATTATTTGGATGATTTTTTGTTTATTGGAGCTGGGGAGGGGGTTGTTTGTGCGCGTCTAAAGAGTGTTTTTGAGGAGATTGCCGAGGAGTTCGGTGTACCATTGGCGGTTGATAAGTCTGAGGGTCCGGTTTCTTCCTTGGTGTTTTTGGGGATTGAGCTGGATTCGATAGCTATGGTGACCCGCCTTCCTGAGGTGAAGGTTAGTCAGTTGCTTGCGCTCATCGAGCGGGTGTTATCTGTCTCAAAATCCACTTTACATACTGTTCAATCTTTGTTGGGATCTCTTAATTTTGCATGTAGAGTATTACCTATGGGCCGTGCTTTTTCTAGGAGATTGGCTGCAGCAACCTCCGGTGTGCGTGATAGGAGGCATTTTGTTCGTCTTTCGGCCGGGGTGCGAGCCGATCTTCGTATGTGGGCTATTTTTCTTCGTGATTTCAATGGCACAGTGCCCATTCAGTCTCCAGATATGTCTAATTTTGATCTGGAATTGTATTCTGATGCAGCGGGTGGGATAGGTTTTGGCTTGTATTGCAGAGGTGCCTGGTGTGCAGAGCGCTGGCCAGAGGAGTGGGTTCGCTTGGGTATTACTCGCAACATTACCTTGTTGGAGTTGTTTCCCCTGGTGGTGGCCTGTGAGTTGTGGGCAGATGTGTTGCGCAATCGGAGGATTGTTTTTTGGTGTGATAATCTAGGAGTGGTCGAGGTGGTGAATCGACAAGGTGCGCGTTGTTTGGCAATAAATGCGTTGATGCGGGAGCTTGTCTTGCGGTGCTTAACGCTGAACTTATATGTGCGGGCGCGGCATGTTCCTGGTGTGCAGAATGGTATTGCTGATGCCTTGTCTCGTTTTAATTTTTTGCAGTTTTGTCAGTTGGCGCCAGAAGCTCGAGCGGATGGTTCGCCGATGCCAGCGCATTTATGGAACCTGGTCAAGAAGGAATCTGGGAGATGCTCAGCTTGTCAGTAGCTGCGTCTACTTGGTCGCATTATTCCAGGAGTTTTCGATTGGTGGCAGCCTTTCTAGCCGACAGAGGCTGGTGCCCGGGCGATGTGGCCGAATCAGCGTTGGCTGATTTCGTGCTGTCGTCCTTCCGGGATCGGGTATCCCGGGGTGTAGTCCGAGGGCGCCTGGCGGGGTTTGCTTTCTTTTGCAGGGCGCTGGGTTGGGGGTGCCCAGTTTCAGGTTTTTTGGTTCAACGCTTGCTTCGAGCCATGGGTCGGGTTCGTCCGAGTCCCAGGGATACCAGGTTGCCAATCACGCACGAGCTTCTTCTACGTTTGCTTGGCGCGTTGGTAGAAGTGGCTTGCTCTGCGTATGAAGTGTGTTTGTTTCAAGCAGCATTCTCCATTGCCTTCTTTGGAGCGTTGAGGGTCAGTGAGTTGTTAGCAGGACCTTTGTCTCACTCGGGCCCTAGGGGTTTGCAGGTTCAGCATGTTCGTTTTCAGAATTCCACTTTGCGGCTGCTTATTGTTAGCTCCAAGACGGATCAGGCTGCATTGGGTCACTGGATTGTTTTGCATGCTGTTGCGGCCTGTCGTTCTTGTCCGGTTGCTTGTATGCGTTCTTTTCTGGGGGTTCGGCCAGTTGGAGGTGACATATTGTTTGTGCACTCGCAGGGATCTCCCCTTACGCGCTATCAATTTCAGGCGGTCTTGCGCTTGGCTTTAGTGCATTGTGGAGAGGATCCGGCGTCTTATGGAACTCATTCTTTTAGGATTGGGGCGGCTACGAGCGCTAGCATGTCTGGTATGTCAAGGGAGGGCATACAACGGTTGGGGCGTTGGGCTTCGGAGGCCTTCCGTGGATATATTCGTCGGGAGGGGCCTTTTTCAGGGCGGAAGTAATGTAAGGTTTCTCTTTTTTTTTAAATTTATTTTGGTTGCTGGTGGGTGCTGGTTGCTGTTATATCGCATGATAACAAGAATTAAATACATAATTCACTAAACCTTACTGACAATACTACATATTGCGCTACAGTGTTGTTGTTATTTTGAAAAAATGATTGTGTGCCTTATGTTTAGTTTATGTTGTTTTCTTTCAGCTTCCGGTGACAGGAGTTATTCCCTGTGGATTGTTGGCCACTCATTCGTTCACTGGGCGGCGGAGAGAGCTGGTATTCGTCCTGGTGGACGCCATCTAGGGCTGGGTCATCGGGGACTTCGTGTTTCCTGGTGGGGTCAGCGTGGGATGCGATGGAGTCAGTTGCTGCTGTTGCTGGAGGGATTGCGACCCCGTTCACGTCACCCGGACATGCTCCTGATTCATCTAGGTGGTAATGATGTGGATGTTTGTACAGGGAAGGACTTGGTGAACCTTATTAAAGATGACTTGCGAGTGGTGCTGGATTGGTTCCCGGGGGTCTTATTATTTTGGTCCGATATTGTGCCTCGCCCCCGTTGTCTAGCGTCTCGGCGATGGACACAGGGGTTAGCTAAAATAAATCGGCAGGTGGGTAAATGGGTAGTGGGACATGGGGGGCTGCAATTGTTACATGAGTGGGTTGATGTTTCGTGCACGGGATTGTTTCACAAGGACGGGGTGCACTTGTCGGCGGTAGGATGGGATTTACTGCTCGATGATTTTGCGTCGGGTTGTGAGAGAGTCCTTGCCTCCCGTTGATGGTCGCAGCTCCACTTTCTTGGGGGGGGGGCCTGTATTACTACAGTCCTGTGGCGGGTCTCCCGAGCTACTGGGTGCTGGGGCTCATCCGGCGATGAGCGGAGGGACGGCTGGGAGCCGTGTCTTGTGGTCTACTGACCTGGTTAAAGGGGCATGAGGTCATGCCACCCCTCAGGCTCTTGCTGTTCATGGCGGGGTCGGGGGCCATGGATTGATGTTTACACTATGTAGCTCGGGGAGAGCTGGCTGATCTTGTGTTACGAAATTACAATGTTAATTATGTTAATTATGTTAATTAATGCAATTACATTAATTGCTGTTGTGGTTAATAAATGGAGCTGCGGCTGAATTCCAAAAGAAAAATGGTGTGGTCTCTGTTATTTGGTTTAAGACATAAAGATAAGAGAGAAGGGGGTGGTGGTTTGTGGCGGGAATAGGAGCTATCCAGATCCCGCTGTTAAGAGTAGCCCGAGAGCTAGTCTCGAAGGGCGTAGGATAACACGGGGCTGGGAGCCCTATGGCGTCCGTGTTGTCATAGAGACAGGGTAAGGATTGGTAGGTTTTAAAGTTGCTTAGATATCATAGATAATTTAAAAATAAATGGTACATGATTGGAGGACAGGGGAAGTGGGCGGTACCGGGGGAGGTGTTAAAAGCCGGGACCTTGGAGGACTCGTTTTTTCAGGGTCCTCCAGGGCGGTTTTTCCCCGCCCACCCACCCTTTATAGATGGCATTGGTAGCTAGGGAGGCGGGTCTCCTGAGCTACTGGGTGCTGGGGCTCATCCGGCGATGAGCGGAGGGACGGCTGGGAGCCGTGTCTTGTGGTCTACTGACCTGGTTAAAGGGGCATGAGGTCATGCCACCCCTCAGGCTCTTGCTGTTCATGGCGGGGTCGGGGGCCATGGATTGATGTTTACACTATGTAGCTCGGGGAGAGCTGGCTGATCTTGTGTTACGAAATTACAATGTTAATTATGTTAATTATGTTAATTTATGCAATTACGTTAATTGCTGTTGTGGTTAATAAATGGAGCTGCGGCTGAATTCCAAAAGAAAAATGGTGTGGTCTCTGTTATTTGGTTTAAGACATAAAGATAAGAGAGAAGGGGGTGGTGGTTTGTGGCGGGAATAGGAGCTATCCAGATTCCTCTGTTAAGGATCAACAGGAGTAGGGGAGAATGTTACAATATATCCACAGTTCCCTTCCCTGAGAAAGAACAAAAAAAGCAACTAGGGCAGGATTAACTCTTGGATGCTTGTTCTCCATACCATACATTTTTCTTCCATATCACAAGTTTCGACTTGGATTCAATGCAGTTTACAATAAGATTTCCCATTAGAGATCAAGAACAGTGATTGATGAGAATGAACGTAAAAGTTCTCGTTACAAGTTCGAGGAGAAGAGGTGAGTTTCCTGTCTTTTCCTGAAGATATAGTATACGCTTATTTGGCGTAGATGTAGTGGGAGATTGTTCCATATTTTAGGACCCTAGAACATGAAGGTGAATTCATGCAGTCTCTTCTGAATTATGTGGGGGGGGGGGGGGGGGAAAGGTCAGGTCGGTTTGAATTGTTGTTGCAGTCTTGCGTTGAGAAAGGAGTTTGTAATGGTGATTTTTGTGCTTAATTGTCGGAGTTTTTGCCATAGATGGCTTTGTGGACCATGCATGCAATTTTATATTGTATTCTCCTCTTAATGAGTAGCCAGTGTAATTCTCTCAGCAGTGAAGAGACACTCTCAAATTTATCTGTAATATCTTACAATCTTTATCTGCAGTGTTAGAGTAATCTAGGTAGGGGAGAAGGACCGCATGAGCAATTGTTCTGAAATTGGACTGACTCAGAATGGATCTAATCACTCTTAGCTGAGTCTGTAAAAGAATTTCCTGGTGTGTTAATGTGGTCAGTGAAGGTGAGATCTGAGTTTAAATACACCCAGTGCCTTTGATGTTCTCTCGTGTTTGAGCTTTTCTCCAGTTATCAGCACTAGATCTGTATATGATAGGGAGTTGTAGTTTCTGAACCATAGGACCTTAGATTTTAGTTTGTTGAGTTTAGATCCCTGATGCACACTTATCCCTGAAGAAATTCTCATAAGAACCTATCTTGGACTTTGAAAAGACGACATTTTTGTTCTTGAACATGTTGCATAAAAGAACTGGAATACCTACTGTATAAGAATGGACCTCCGAATACAGGCTGTTTTAAAAAGACCTCCAAAGAGAACAAAAAAGCAAAACTTAGTAAGACTAGAGTGGGTTCCTAAAGAAGTATAAAGTAGCATTCTTTACAAGTAAGCATAGGTAAAATGAATAAAAAGAGCCCTTACCGTTAGTATAAAACGTGTCCTGGTTTTAAATGCTCCAACCTACCTAGATTCTTTAAAATAATAACACCTGGACTATTTATCTGCTTTTTCTTATTTTTGGCCTTGCCCTTGTCTAATTTATAAAGGTTTGGGTTATGTATTTATTTATTTTTTGTAAATCTTTATTAATTTTAAAATATAAATAGTGCAATACAACGAATTTAAACATAAACAAATCAAACGCACTTTAAATATGCAAATAATTAGAAAAACACCTCCCCCCCCCCTTAACTAATAAGAAAAAAAGCTGGGTATTTTAGTTTGGTAACCAAAAGCATTACTTCCCTAAATTTTTTACCCCACTTCAAGCCATTTTTGTTGTTTCTATATTAATACAACGTTTCTATGTGGTTTCAAATAGAGAATGACACGGTGACAAAATTCATCACCGTCCCCGTCCCCGCGGATAACCGCGGGAAATAATTCCATGTCATTTTCTAGTGTCTGTTCAACCTCAATCCTTCTATACCAGCATTCTTCAAAGCAAAGCTTGTGGGTCAGTGGTTGTGGCCATTCATACTCTGATTCTACCCTCTCTCTTTAAAGAATGATATGAAGATGGTTTCCCGCGGTTATCCGCGGGGACAGGAACGGTGATGAATTTTGTCACCGTGTCATTCTCTAGTTTCAAATGAAGATCCTCAATCTTCTTGGCTTTATAACGATGAGTGTAGGTAGATGAGAAAAGCTTCTTTTTAAAAACCCTTCAGATACTGAATGGGGGTATACAAGTTGACATTGTCATTTGTTATCTGATTGTATGATTTGGAATTATAATATAAAAGTTTAATAAAAGTAAAGTAAAAAAAATGAAATTTTACCTATGGTTAACTGTCTGCTAAACTTTGCAATAAAATATTTTCTAACGCTGCTGTTTTGTGGACATAAACAGGTATTCTTTTTGTTTTACCTGTTTTCAGTTATTCTCTTCAGACCATGAACAAGGAAGATGTCAATGAGCAGGCCATGAGCACTGGCAATCATTATCCCAAAGAGACAGCAAAGAAACATCACCACTCAAGTCGGAGCTCTCAGAGCAGTGATTCCTCCAGATCCTCCAGGAAAAGCTTCCGGCTGGATTACAGGCTTGAGGAAGATGTGACCCGGTCAAAGAGAGGGAAAGATGGACGATTTGTTAACCCATGGCCAACATGGAAACCTCTAGTTATGCAAAATGTTTTGAAATGGGCCTTGATGGAGAAGAATAATAGCAACATCCCAGGATCCAAAGAGGTACATATTAAACTTTTTAGTTTAGGAAATGTCATGGCTGTAGCAGGGCTATAGCATTACCTTCTGAAGGAGAGGGATTGGCCTATCTTTCTGGTATCAAATTTATGCTGGATTTTTTTTAATGCCTCTTATTGCAAGAATAGAACTCTTGAGTGTATTTCCTACTAAGCTAAAGAAGGTTAAAGTTTTAAGACCATTTTTTTTTATAATTGGCAGTGACATAGTCACTAATTATATAGTGTAGAGCAGGGTCCCCAAAGTCCCTCCTTGAGGGCCGAATCCAGTCAGGCTTTCAGGATTTCCCCAATGAATATGCATTGAAAGCAGTGCATGCACATAGATCTCATGCATATTCATTGGGAAAATCCTGAAAACCTGACTGGATTCGGCCCTCAAGGAGGGACTTTGGGGACCCCTGGTATAGAGCATGGCCTAAGTAAGAGCATCTGAAACATTACCTGCCCTGTCATCAGCAGCAGATTTATCCAGAGACTTGTGGGTTATGACCGTCTAACAGCAGGTAGAGAGAATTAAACTGAGCTCTGTCATACAGAATGTCATGCTCCTTGATCAGCCAGTATTCTCTAGCTCCAGCAGGCGGATGGATGATCTCTCACAAGCTCCTGGTTGTCTTTGCTACTTTGCTCTTATTCTAATTTTCTCAGTTCAGTTGAGCTGGGGGTGTTTATGCTAAGTGGTACTTACTTTAGGCGGTATACTTGGTGACACCAGGTCCCTCCCCCATCCTATCCTCTCTCTGTACCACTACCCAATTCTCCTTCCTCGTGAAAAAAGGGCATTTTTTAGCATCTTCTAAGTGCTTGTAGCCACAGTTTTGAATGGAGATGATTTAATTCTGAGCCACTAAAAACTGCTACAGGTGTGTCAGTCCTTTACAGCTGTAAGTTTCTTTTCATTTCTGTTTAGAATGAGGCTATTAAGCACTGCTGTCATGCTGGGAAGTGAAGAGCAGCAGGGTATGGTTCAGGATGACCCTCGGGGTCAGAGCCTTCGGATGTGGCATTAGTGGTGCCGGGCCATCCCGTGCAGTCTTGTAGCTCAGTTTCTGGCACCCTTGGCCATGTTTCAGAATAGGAGCAAAGACCAGGAGTTTTTGAGATACCATCCATCTGCTTCTGTCTCCATCTGCTGGTAGATAGTCATAGTCCACAAGTCTCTGGATTCATCTGCTGTTACTAAAGGAAAGAAAATTATCAGGTAAAACATTATTTTTCCACGTTGTAGAAGGCTGACCACCTTTTACCATGACCTCTTTCTAGTGGTCAGATCAGTGTTGGTGATGGGCATGCAAGGGAGCACAGATACTGCAAGGAAGCACAGGTACTGCAAGCGTGCACTGGGTTTTTGTGGCTCCTCATAATAAAAAAAAGTGCACACCCTGGGGGAAGAACTGTTGAGGAAACCAGAACTGTGTCTCTGCTCTGCTGGCTTGCCGCTATTTTGCATATATAGAACTCTACAAGAAGCTGAGAGGAATGTGGTAATGTAGTAGTAAGGTCCAGGCAGAAGGAAATGGAGTTGAATTTAAGGGCAAATACTAAAATTATCAGTGGGTTTAATAGCAAAGCATATAAACAAAAAAAAAAGTGAAAATATTGAAAGTTTTTAAATGACTTTAAGGTGTGGGCCTTAACAGGAAGGAAGACTTGGATGAGGTGTCGTGGGATGATGATGATGCGGGTTGACTTAGGGTAAAGATCTATGGACATAATTTCTTTATAGAAAAGCGTAATGAATCTGAGGGAGAGGAAAGCAACATAAAGCTGGATAGACAGATTGGATGAGCCTTATGGTCTTTAAAATATGAAACACAGAATGTGAGAGTTGATGAAGAGGAAGAACTTGGGGGGGAGGGAGAGTAGTGGATTGAAACATTATGCTCCCTCTTCTAAAATCCCAGATCTGCCTATTGTACTTATGTATAAATATAACTATCTGTCTTTCTGTATCTGGCCAGATTGGGGGGAAAAAAAGTATAGTTCTGCATCTTGTTCTTGTATAAGCAGGACACAGAGAAATTTCTTTTTTTTTCTTTTTTTTTCTTTTTGCATAAGGCATGCTATCTAGTCTCTGTAGGTGTGATCCTGAAGAAAACCAACAAATTGATGATAGATGACACTAAACTAAACCAAACTAAACTAAACCTTAAGTTTATATACCGCATCATCTCCACTGATGTTGTGGAGCTCGGCACGGTTTACAAGAACTTAAAATATAGGAAGAGCGTGGTACTTGTGTGATCAAATGGAAAACAAAATGAGAGAAAATTTTAGTTTGGCTATGAAGGAAGAAAAATTCTGAATATTAATATTAACAAGAAGCTGTTTTGTGATTTATTTGATATGCCGGTTTTTCTTGCTTCTTTGTATTTGGTCTTCAGTTGAAATCTGAGCTAATGTCTGGCACAGCGAGCTTTCACTCACTCGCAGTTGTGTAGTAAGGAGGTGGGGGACGGTCCGCCCCGGGCGCCATCTTGGTGGGGGCATCTGTCCTCTTCGTCCCTTCCCTTCCCTCGTATCTCTTTAACATTCCCGGCACGAGCAACAACCCCAACCTGCTGCTCGCGCCAGCTTTGGCTTGCCCTCTGACGCCACTTCCTAGGCCTGTGCCTAGCAAGTGAGGTCGGAAGGAGAGCCGGCGTAGGTAGCAAGTTTGTGGTGCTGCTTACGGCAGGAACATTAGAGGTATGGGGCACACACGTGTGGCAAGAGGGGGTGGGGAAGGAGCAGGTGGGGGGTGGAGAAGAGGCCGGGGAAGGAGTGGGTGGGGGAGGCGGGGGAGGGGTGCCACCGCCTTGGGTGCCTCTTGCCCTCGCTATGCCACTGCTCATTTGCAACATTTTTCTTATGTTTGTAACGTATCTCTTCCCCCCTCCCCCCCCCTACTGAACATACTGAGTGTGGTCATTGCAGTGATGGTCCTGGACTAGAGCTGTGCGCCTGAACTTCTCAAACCCTGCAATTATGGGTCCTAAATCCAGAAAATAGTATGCACAAACCATGGCTCCCTCTTTCCTGGGAGGAGGGGGCTGTGAAAGCTGAATCGAAGGAATGTGGCAATAAAAAGAGAGCTTGGGAGCAGAAAAGATGATGTCTGGAATAGGATAAAGCGCAGTGGATGGGGTAATAAATGCGAACGGTTGGTGCTGGCAGGTCAGTCCATTGATAAGGCCATAAAGTGAAACCAAAGGAACACCACAGACTGTTATTGTTTTTGCTTGAGACAAAAATTTCCTGACAGGGAAAACGGGGCTGCTACCACAGCTACCCATGCCAGCCACAGAGCAAAGAATCTCCTGCATGTGCTTGGCAGCTGCGCAGCATAGAATTTACATAGATTTCCCAACCTGCATAGAATTCTGCACAGGCACTGTTGTTGGGCAGCTTTCCGTGTTCTCATCCCCCCCAACTGACACCTCCAGAAACTATGCAGGAGTCCTCCAACCACTTAGCTGCCGGGGGGTGGGGAAGGTGCTTAAATATTGTATTGACAATCACTGGATAGAGAGGTTTCCTGTAGAACTTTCTTGCCCCTCACTATTGAAAATGTGAGATTGAAACAGCACCACTATTGGAATATTGGTGGAGAACTCCTGTTCAGCTTAGAGAGATCATTACTAGAGAATGACACGGTGAAAAAATTGGTCCCCGTCACCGCCCCGTCCCCGTCTCACCATCCCCGTCACCGCCCCGTCCCCGTCTCACCATCCTCTTCACCGCCCCGTCACCGCCACTGCCACCCCATTCACCGCCCCGTCACCGCCACTGCAATCCCATTCACTTTTCTTTATTTCCGTATAAAGGAAACATTCTTTAAAACTTTAAAACTTAGTTAAATATTAGTTAATAACTATACAAAAACAAAACACGCAGAGAAAAAATTAATTAATATAAATTCTCAAAACTGACACATTTTGATCACTAAATTTAAAATAGTTATTTTTCATACAGTTTTTCAATCACTAATCTTCCACCACCCCTGGGGCTAGCAATGCAAAAACAAACACGACATGTACTTTAAATGCTTACAATGTTAGCCTATATGGTAAGTAGACGCGGCCGCTGTACCTAATCGCGGCAAAGATCTCCCTGCCGTGATTAGCATAGTGACCGCGGCTACGGCTGCAAGTCTCCCCTCCCCCCAGCGATCACGGCAGGAGGGCACCCAACCCCTCCTGTAGACCCCCCCAACGGCCCTCCCGACAATCGCAGCAGAAGGGTACCCAACCCCTCCTGCCGGTCCTCCCAATGGCCTCCCCTAAGATCGCCGGCAGGAGGGTACCCAACCCCTCCTGCTGGACCCCCCCTCCCAACGAACCCTCCCACCCCGGAACCCCCTTAGTCTTACTTTCCAAGTTGGACCGGACGGCTCCTCACACGTATGGCCAGCAGGCTTGCCTCCGTCCAAATGAGGCGGGCCCGCCCCTACCCTGCCCAACCCACAGGATCCTAGGGCCTGATTGGTCTAGGCACCTAAAGCCACTCCCGCTATAGGAGGGGCCTTAGGTGCTTGGGCCAATCAGGCCCTAGGATCCTGTGGGTTAGGCAGGGGAGGGGAGGGGCGGGCCCGCCTCATTTGGACGGAGGCAGGCCTGCTGGCCAGACGAGCGAGGAGCTGTCCGGTCCAACTTGGAAAGTAAGACTAAGGGGGTTCCGGGGTGGGAGGGTTCGTTGGGGGGGGGTCCAGCAGGAGGGGTTGGGTACCCTCCTGCCGGCGATCTTAGGGGAGGCCATTGGGAGGACCGGCAGGAGGGGTTGGGTACCCTTCTGCTGCGATTGGCAGGAAGGGTTGATCTGACAAATGAGGAGCACGGTGAAACACAGGTAAATAGCGGTTCCTAGAAGGGGGTACATTGGCCCGCGGGGACAAACCTGTTCACCGTTTCCGCGGTCGGTGAATGGCCTTGTCCCCGTCACCGCAGCGACTGCTAGTTTTCTTCCCCGTTTTCGGCGGTGACCCGCGGCTTAAATGCGGTGGCCGCGGGTAAACCGCCACCGTGTCATTCTCTAATCATTACCTCTGTGTTGCCCCATGGGTCAAATCGGAGTCGGGCTTAGAACAGCAGAGGAAGAGAGTGTGTCCTGATGTGCGGCCGTTTGCCTTATCTTGCTGCTGCTGCAGCAGCAAGGGTAGGGAGTGGTAGGGAGGAGGGAAGCTGAAGCAAGCGGTGATATTTGTGCTAAAGGGCTAAGGTCACTGAGGAGAGGAGGGCAGCTGGACAAGCAGCAGGGGATTGTGGTAGGGATAGAGGTCACTAAAGCAAGTTGGGGGTAGGGGGAAAGGGTGGAGAGTTGGTCATTGGAGCAAAATGGGCTATAGGTGAGGGTGCATGTGCGGGGGAGGTGCTGGACCAAGCTGGGGTGTGTATGTGTCATGAAAAGGGGATTGCTGGAACAAGCTAGATAAAAGGTGGGAGGCATAATGGGGAGCGGTAGAGGAAGGGGAGATGGGGGTGTAATGTGGGGGTAGGGAGTAAGCTGGAAAAGTAGAGTATGTGCCTGGGAGGAGAGGTGAAGTTAAGTGCATTTAGGGAGGAATCTGGAGGATGCACAGGATTGGAGGTCTTGCTGGGAGTTAGGGGGAGAGAACTGAGGGGAGGAACAAGGAAGGCTGAGCTGTGGAGAGAGAAAAAACTGCAGCTGAAGCAAGGGAGAGAATTGAGGGAGTTTGTCAGACTTTATTGGAGAATTCTGCACAAGAAATTCACAAATTATATAAAATTTAAAGAACTTCTTAAAACTTTATGCAGAATTCCCTCAGGAGAACGTGTGTAAACAACATAGCAGTAGAGGAGAAGAAATGAGAAGACCCATTGTCTCAGTCCATATTATTTACATTCTGGGTTCAGATTCTTTGTCCACTGTGGCACGTCAGGCAGGGAAGATAGCTGCTGCTACTGAGGTGACCTCTGCCAAGTAAACATATCTGAGAATACAACTTGGAGATGCCTCTGGAACTAGTGAGAGTATCATTTTGATACCTAAACATGCCATCTGTTGAGGGGTGATGGAGCAGTGGTGGTCCTTTTCTCCTCCTGTATCTTCCTGCCCTCCATTGTCCTCTCTACCCGCTTCTAATCCCTTCCTCTAATGTCGCCAAGAGCTTGTATAGGTATGTTCGACGCACAAATGGAATAAATAAATAAACCAAATACATAAAATGATCCTAATTCAATGCGGTAATCTGTTGCATGGGCCAGCTTGATGATCGTAAATGGTGGTCTAGGTTTGGTTCTTAGACCTGACCTGGAAGTGGTGGGAGAACTCACAGGCATTGGTACATATGAGGAAAGGCTTAAGAGGTTAGGGCACTTCAGCTTGGAGAAGAGACAGTTAATAGAGGTTTACAAAATCCTGAGTGGAGTAGAATGGGTAAACATGAATCAATTTGTTTACTCAAAAGTACAAAGACCAGGGGACATTCCATGATGTTACATGGTACTACTCCTAAAGCAAATATGAGTAAATTTTTTTGTTTACTCGGTGAATAGTTCACTCTGGAATTTATTGCCAGAGAATGGCATAACAGCAATTAGCATATCTGGCTGGTGAAAAAAAAAAAGTTTGGACACGTTCCTGGAAGAAAAGTCCATAATCTACTTATTAGATAAACATGGGGACAGCCACGACTTATCCTTGGGATTGGTAGCATGGAATCTGGCTACTCTGTAGGATTCTTCCAGGTATTTGTGACCTGGATTGGCCACTGTTAAGCAGGATACAGGGCTAGATTAGTGTCATAGCTATTGGTGGGCCCAGGCACCACACTGCCCTCTCCTCCTCTCAACTCCACGGCCTCCAGGCATATGCTCTCCCATCTCCAACCCCCGTCCTCCCTTGTGTACCTTACAGGTTTTCCCGGCACCAGCAGTGATTTATTTTTACTGCCAGTGCTGGCCCCCCTTTCCCTCTGCCACATTCTGCCCTCGCTGATGTCACTTCTGTTTCCTGTCCAGCAGAACATGGCAGGGGGAAGCCTGGGTGACCGGCGTCAGCAGCAAAAATGAATCGCTACTGTTACCGGGGTTGACGGTAAGGTACATCAGAGAGGGATGGGGTTTGGAGATAGGAAAGCAGATGCCGGGAGGCTGCGGAGATGAGAAGAGAAGCACTGAATGTGGAGTAGGTTATGGAGAAAGAAAAAAAAATTATCTCCTAGAATACTGGGTCTGGCTAGGCTACTGGGCTAGACAGACCCTCAGTCTGACCTAGTATTGTTATTCTTATTAGAGAATGACACGGTGACAAAATTCATCACCGTTCCCGTCCCCGCGGATAACCGCGGGAAATAATCCCATGTCATTTTCTAGTGTCTATTTCAACCTCAGTCCTTCTACATCAGCATTCTTCAAAGCAAAGCTTGCGGGTCAGTAGCTGTGGCCATTCATACTCTGATTCTTCCCTCTCTCCTTAAAGAATGACATGAAGATGGTTTCCCGTGGTTATCCGCGGGGCGGGAACGGTGATGAATTTTGTCACCGTGTCATTCTCTAATTCTTATGTAAAGCTGTTTATTAACTTACAGAAATACAATATGCAGTAGCACACCAAAATACCTATAATGATTATAGCACAGTTCCATAACTGCTATTCTGATGTGCTCCTAGTTTGAAGTAGAATGCTATCTTGGCTCTGAAATAAGTTTTATCCAGACAGCTGCAAGCATAAGGCTGGTTACTGTGATGGAAGGGAAGGAGCTGCAGTTTTCTGTAGTAACCCTACCTCCTCCATTAGAAAGCAAGGCTCTGCTAGGCCAGCAAAGAGCATCATTTTAATTATTGATACGATTGCTTTTATGCACATTAATATTTCCCAAGAGGTGGGTTCAAAGCTTTAGAACAGAAGCAAATGGTACTAAATGTCTCCCTTGAAGGATGCTTAACCACCAAATGCAATCCATTGTAGACACACAGGAGCCACTGCGAGAATTTTCATCCTTTGTTCAGTTCCTACATGACTGTGTTGCCTTGGCTTGTGACTTTTTACATATGTCCTTCCTGAAGAAGTCACTTATCCCTGTCAGCAGTTCACCCCCACAGTCCTGCACAAAAGGCAAAAAGGAACTACAGCTCCGATCGTGTCAGTTTATATAATTTTCTGTTTCACAGTTTTAACTTTCATAAAAAGACATGCTCTGCTTTTCTAAATATTGGTTATTGGACACTTACTATACCGCCTTACCTGGTGAGCAGGTCAAGACAGTGTACAATTAGAAACACAGACACCAATGATTGATGGAAAAGATGACACATTCAGCCTCAAGAGAAACAATCTGGTAAACTGCTGCTTACTTCCTTCTGAAATGGTCATAAATATAAATGGGCAGTTTATAATTATATCTTGGGCAACTGCTACACACATACCGTGTGCTGGTTTTTTGAGAAACATGTTCTGTTTCTTCACTCTGAGAAGTCAGGAAGGAATTAGCAGTCATTGTGGGCTGCCTGGTTTTCCTGTTTAAATGTTAATTCTGAACACGGCAAAGGTGGAGGCCGCCTCCTCTATCAGGCTCTAGGTTGTTAGATAGTGCCTTTAGAAACCTAGAATGAACAATTTCAGCCCACTGACTTCTTGGTGAAATATGGCTGTGTTGCTGCTATTGCAGCAGGATCCGTCTTAGATATGCCAGAGTTAATCCCACCCCGCCTCTGTCTCTCTCATGTCAAAGAAAAGCTGAGAGGGGAAAAGTATTTTAAAAGGTGTATTTTCTTAGTCAGTATATAGTGCAGCAGTTAGAGCTGTTTCTCCTATAGAAATGTATTGGGTATTTTTTGGAGGGGCTTCATTTACCTTTTTGCCTCCCACCAGATGCAGAAACTTTCCTTCTACAGCATTGTTTATGGCTAATCAGGGACTTTCTTAGACTCCTCCCTAAGGAAATCTCTGATTGGCTGATGTGCCCCAGGCCTCTCCCAAGGGAGGAGCCCAAGGCACCTCAGCCAATCAGGGCTTTAGGCCCCTCCCTGTGCATCAGATGATGCACTGGGGCGTGGCCTAAGGCCAGTATCGTGGCAGAGTGGCAGCAGGACTTTGCACTTCCTCCTGCTCCCGAAGATATCACGGAGGCCTAAGGAGCAGGAGGGACCAGGCACCCCTCCTGATCCCAACATTTTTAAAGGTACGGGGAGGGGGGTTGGTTCAGCCAGCCCAACCACGGATAGGCCGCTCGTGGTGCAGTGGTCCAGTGGGGGGATCGGCCCTATGGAGCAGGAGGGACTGAGCACCCCTCCCGCTCCCAACTTTTACGTATGGGGGGAGGGTGTCGGGCAGAGGGAGGTGGGCAATTTTTATTCTCCTGCTCTCTGTTGCCCTTCCTCACAGTGCAGCCCCACTTTAAAACCACGGGTTCGCACTGTGGGGAAGGGCGGCAGAGAGCAGGAGAGTCGGGGCAGGCAGAGAGCAGATTGCGGCACAGAGCAGGAGAGCCGTGAGAGGCAGAGAGAGTCGGGGCAGGCAGAGAGCAGGTCTAGGCAGAGAGGAGTGGAGTTTTTTACACAAGCGACTGGTCAGGAGAAAAGTTTAGTGAATCGCATCCCTATCTACTTTGCATGCGTTTCCCATCATTTGCATGCACGGATTTGAAGCGGATCGCAGGACAGGTTTGTGAATCGGGCCGGAGGGAAATCTGCTCGCTAAGGGCTCGCAAACCAATTGGTACGCTTTGTGAATCTAGCCCTATATCACCACCTCCCTTCTTTGGCTAGATCTGCCTTCCCATTTATTGGGTCCTACTTACAGTCTCTGCTGCTAGTTACAATGGAAGCACACAGAGCGGGATCATTCACAGAAGAGAGGGGGCAGGGGAAATAAAGAATTACAGATAGAGGTTTCAAATCAGAAAAATGTCTAGACACGGTACCCATCCTTCTACCTTCTGAACATTAATGTAAAATTCTGCAGTCTCCTGAGAGAAGCCAGATAGTTGCCAATCCTCTAAACATCTGAGTCCTGAGCACCTTATAGCCCTCCCCCAAAACAAACAAACACCTCCCTACCCCGCATGGGTGCAAAGTATGTGCTAAGTTTACCAATGACTTAATCTAGCCCTGCCCACTGCAACAAATGTTAATAGGCATATTTATTTGTTTGGCTGTAGCTCGGCCTCTGTCAATAGTATCTTGGGGTAAATTATATTCAAGTATTTCTCTGTTCCCAGAGGGTTTGCTTCCCTGGATCTTAGCCCAGAACTGTAACCACTAGGTTACACTCCTATAAGATAAGTGATTTCTTGAAGTAGTTTTTAGAGTAGCATTAACAACAAAATATTTCACTATTCCGCTCTATTTCATTTTTATCATTCCCTGTGTGTACATCTGTGGGGTCTGGGATTGTTTTGTGTCTGGGCGAGAGCTGAGGTTGGGGGCACTTGTACGGGGGGAGGGGCTAGCTTGGACCTTGTAAGAGGAGGAGAAATTTGTGCAGTGCAGAGAAATTAGCAGAATAAAGGTCCAGCAATCTACTATATTCTGCCACAAAAACATCAAGTTGCTAGGACTCAAATATGAGTCAATGGCACCTAACAAGGACATTAGCAGAGGTAATTTGGGGGCTTGGGATAGTTTGCGGAGGTGGGGCATTTGGGGGGAATAGTTTTTTTTTTGGAGTGGGGCAATTGTAGGGTGGTGGGGTAGGTTTTTGATTGTAGGGCAATTATAAGAAGGGTAAGATTTCAGGGATTGGGATAGTGTTGGGATTTGGAAGAATGTGGAGTTGCACCTGTTAACTGTCTAGCCCTCTTCTGTAGCTGCTACAGTTCTAGGCAGCAAGCCAGAACCCCTTTTCCTACAGAAATGCAGTGGGCCATATTTTGGAAGGGCTTGTTTCACTGGAACCCTGCTCTGATTGGCTCTTTTTCGGATTCAGTGTTTTGTTTTCCTTTGTGCCAAGTTTCTTCACTTTGCATTAATTATTCTCCATTGCCAAAACTAGAACCCCTCCCTTAGAAATGTATTTTTTTTTTTTTGGGGGGGGGGGACTCGTATATCTGGAACTCACAGTTGGATTTGGCCTGTTTTTAAACTCTTATCTTTTTAATAGTTTTCCCCTCATGCTAAATTTCACCCCATTATGTTAAATTTTCAGAGTTATTTTGTCCATAGACAGATAAACATATGGATATTCTCATCCTCTTTTGTGTAGTTCTTTCCAACTTCTGTTGAAATGGAAAGAATAAAATTTAAGTTAGATACAGCACTGGGAGTCAGCCAGGAGAGGCCATAATATTCAATAGCAAAACCACTTGTCCTGAAACCCCCTTTTATAAACCCAAAAATCTATCTTCCCTGTAATACTGAAACCATATGAGACCCCAAAATGATCTACTATTTCTTCATTTGCTGCTCTTAGTACTTTAATATTTGTGTCCTGCGCTTTCCCATAGCTGCCTCGTACTAGATGCATCCAGAATAAGTACATAGCACAAACCTATTCAGTAAAGTAAAATCAGTATAGAGAGTATCTAATGCACATTCACCAACCATTTAACCTGTGCAGTCATATCACAATCTGGAGTTTCCTGGGTTTTGTAATTTTTTTTTTGAACTTTGTGTGTGTCTTAAGGGCAGCTGTGGCTATTGTCTGTTTCTTTGTCTGGAGCTGTGTGAGGTAAGTTCTATGTGGAGAGAGAGGTGAGTATGAAGTAGAGAGTTGCTTGGGGACAGGAATCCCTCCATCCCCAAACGTCTCTGCGAGGAATCCCCTCCGTCCCCACGAGGAATCCCTTCCGTCCCCGCCCGTCCCTATAAACTTCAGAAATAGTTATTTCATTTAATTATGCTACTGAATTAAAGGCTCTGGTAGAAACTCATTTACAAATAAGCAAAAAGACTTTATTAATTTGGAAATATTAATTGGGAAGAATACATACTTTGTAAACGGGTTTCTACCAGAGCCTCTAATGTTTATAAATTTTTATCAACACAATTAATATATTACTTTATCATGAAGCAAAAAAAAAAAAAAAAAGAAATAGAATTTTTTTCCTACTTTGTTGCCTGGTTTCTGCTTTCCTCATGTTCTCATTCAATTCCTTCCATCCACTATCTCTCTTCTCTCTGCGTCTTCCATTTGCTCTGTTACTATGCCTCTCCCTTTCTCCCCCCTTCCAAATTGGTCTGGCACCCATCTTCTTCCCTCCGCTCCCCGCATATTCTGGCATCTCTGACTTCTTCCCTGCCAGTGTCTTCTCCCCACTCTCTCTTCCCCATTTCCTTTCAGTGTCCTTCTCCCCCCTCTGCCTTCCACATGTGTTTTCAGTGTCCTTCTCCCCCCTCTGTCTTCCCCATGTCCTTTCAGCATCCTTCTCCCACACCCTGTCTTCTCCATGTCCTTTCGGTGTCCTTCTCCTCCCCCCCTCCGTCTTCCCCATGTGCTTTCAGCGTCTTTCTCCATCCCTTTGTCTTCCCCATGTCCTTTCAGCGTCCTTCTCCCCCCCCATCTTCCCCATGTGCTTTCAGCATCTTTCTCCACCCCTTTGTCTTCCCCAGTGCTTTCAGCATCCTTCTCCCCCCTCAGTTTTACCTATTTCCCTTAAGCGTCTTTTCCTCTACACTCCACCTTTCCTCCCTTTCTCTCTCCCTGCCCCTTACCTTCATGGCGCTTCCCTGCCCGACCGATAACAGAACAGGCCCAGTCCGACAAACCTCCCTGCCCTGTAGCCGCGAATCTAAATTACCTTCTTACAGCAGCTGGAGTATTGAAGCTGATGCCAATAGTTCTTCTCGACATTCATTTCTACCAGAGGCCTTGATCATGCAAAGAACCCTATACAAATACAGGACTAGAAATTAAAAGTCCTAACATACACAACTGAAACCCATGATGCCAGACTTTTTGCACAGGTTCAGCGGGCTGTCACAGAGGTCTCAGAGGGCCGCCATTGGCTTGTGGGCCTTACAATGAAGACCACTGGTATAAAGGTTTATTTTAGTATATACATGTAAAATTTCTCTTAGAAAATTACTCCGGTGACAAGAGTACTCCTGTTTGTAGGTGACTCGTGTCGGGGGCAGAGTTTGGATGGAGCACAGGAGAATTGATTACTGTATATGCACACATAGATTTACATCAGCTCCAAAATTTATGTAAATATATGTGAATTCATTATAGTTGTAATTTCTGCTGAATTCTTGCAGGTGACTTGTATAAAATTATTCATGACATGTTTATGGCCAAGATTTGTGTCAGCTATTTAGTGTACATATTCTGAGGTATTTAAATTAAATTCTTATTACAAACTATTTATATTAATCAGGAATATATCAAAACACATTATTAGATTTTTATCAATTTTGAGTTATATTAAAACATTTATTTTAAATAAGTGATGTTCTCAGATCCCGCTGTCCTTAAATTTTTAACTTTGAGGGCGACCTTCCATTCCTTCATTGCACTTTGCCCATTGCACTATCCACATTTACATTCTGCTATCCAAGAATAATAGTCTGTTGTCCAAAAATAATTTAAAAAACCCAACTTATCTCCTTGATGTTCTTTGCTTGAGATGAAGGAAATAATCGTCCTTTAAAAATAGTATACTTAATCCAATAGTATCCAAAACAATAGAACACTATGTATTGGTGGTTATATAAGATTACATATAAGAGAATATGTTACTTTATAACCCCTTGAGGAAGCAATAGTGAAATTGTTGCAAGATTGAACTCTGAAAATATGGTTTTGGCCTCTCTTGGATTGAGTACACTATTTTTAAAGGACAATTAATCCATTTCCTTCATCACAAGCAAAGAACTTGAAGGAGAAGATGGCTAATTTAAAAAAAAAAAAAGTAACTTAATATTTCTACAGCAAACTTATTCTCGGATAGTAGAATATCAATGTGGACAGTTATGGAGAATGCATGGGAGTTTGAGCACAACACTTTTTTAAAATTCCTATAGCATACCTAAATTATGGAATCAACTCCCTCTTGCCGTTAGGGCAATTGATAACCTACTGACCTTCCCGAAAACAGTAAAGACGCTTCGTTTCATGGATCGGATCAATTCTGGTCTCAAACTTTAACAGACCTTGCTTCGACGTACCTTACCTCAGGACACCGGTGCCTGCGAACCAGTTTTTCTACCGTTCACTGCAGATTTGTTAATACCCGTTCGTGACTTGGATTTATTTTCTTAGATTCTGCAAAGCATGTGTTCTTAGTCACATTCTCTTTAGGTTGTAAGTTATTGATTCTATAGCTTTGTGTTTTGATCCTGTAGCATGTTATTGACTCTGTAGCGTACGTATCTCTGTTCCTGAAAACTTTGTGTATGTATCCTTGTAACCCGTTCAGGGCTTCTGGGGAAGACAGGCTATAAAAGTGAATAAATAAATAAATGTTTTTTTTAATATATCTCAAAATTGACGACAATTTTAATAGCATGTTTTGATATATTATTATTATTATTATGTTCTTGTATACCGCCATACCTAATGAGTTCTAGGCGGTTCACATCAATTAATTAAGATCCGATCTGAACACGGATTTACAACATTCCTGATTGACATAAATAGCTTGTGACAAGATTTGAATCGGCCAAAAGAACAGAAACTAAGGGCTCCTTTTATCAAGCTGCACTAGCGGGGTTAGCGCGCGCGACTTTTAATCACGCGCTAACCCCCGCGCTGGCCAAAAAACTACCGCCTGCTCAAGGGCTTGATAAAAGGAGCCCTAAATAAAGAAAATTGCAAAGTGAGGTGAAAAACTGGTAAACTAGGGCAAAGATAAAGAGGCATTGTGCATGGGAGCATGAATTTTTGGGTACTAGATTATTGTAGGCATGTGTATGGCCATGGGATATTATAAACCTCTGAAAAATGACATTCTTACAAGCCCAAGACATTGGTAGTGCAATAACCCTTAACCTTCATGTCTTCCCTTCAGCAGCTGTTCCCAGGTAATAGAGAAGCATTTTTAATTTTGAACAATTGTCGACGATGCGCATAAAACAGGTTTTTATTCATGTGCTCGTTAGGTGCTTCCTGACATTCCCTTAGGGGAGAGGCTTTCTGTGCAGGTTTGGACTGTGACGCTGGTCTAGAGGAATTCAAAACTTGTTTTTGGCTCTCCTCGGATGGCTAATCTGCCCAGGTGCTGGGGGATGTTGGCATCAGTTCTGTTAATTTTTTAATATTAAAAAAAATGTTTTGCCGCTCAGGAAAACATTTTATATAGAAAAAATACTAATTACTCATTTCTATAACAAGTACAAACATGCTGGGAGAGTGTCAGTGTTTGTGAGAAAGAAGTGCGATCTGAAATAACTTTCCCTTGACTTATATGTTGGTTTGTAAGCAAATCTGATTGGGTGGGGTGGAGAGGTCAGGGGTTATGACTCGGTTGTTGGTTTTTAACATATTTGGGTTTATTGTTTTAAATGGGTATTCACAGAAATAAAGGTTTAAATGGTGTAGGTCAGGAGATGGTGATGCTAAATTTATCATTATATATGTGGAGCAGCTTTCTTGAGTGGTACCTTCTTCAGAATAATAGAGATTAACTCTTGAAAGGTAGCCTATCTATAACTCGTTACTCTTTACTTTTCTACATATGTAAATGGACTAACATGAAAACCACATTATTTTAGGTCAATGGTTCTCAAGGACCATCCAGCCAGTTGTTTTTTTTCTGAATAACCATAATGAATATGCATAACAGATTTGCCTATAAATATATGTGTCAAATGTTCATACATAATGTTAGAATATATTTCTTCCGGTATACAGACTTGAAGTAATTCAGAGACTTGCATATTCCTCTTTAGTGAAACAGAGTGGTAACTTGACCTAGTATTTGTTCCTTTGTGAACACAGGATCTTGACAAAGCACTTCCAGTGGTGGAACCCTATTTTATCGAAAACCCATCACTGGCTGGGAAGACCAAGGCTGGTTTACGAGTCACTTGGCTAGGACATGCATCTGTGATGGTGGAAATGGATGACCTGGTGTTTCTCACAGACCCTGTTTTCAGCCAGAGGGCCTCGCCAGTAAGTTTTATGGGCCCCAAACGCTTCCGTGAGCCCCCATGTACAATTGACCAGCTGCCCAAAATAGATGCAGTAATGATCAGCCACACCCATTACGATCATTTGGACTACCGCAGTGTGGTCAGTTTGAATGCCCGCTTTGGCAGTGAGCTGCGCTGGTTTGTGCCTTTGGGACTTTTGGGCTGGATGCAGAGTTGCGGCTGTGAGAATGTGATTGAGCTGGATTGGTGGGATGAGAACTGTGTCCCCGGGCATGATGAGGTCACGTTCGTCTTTACCCCTTCTCAGCACTGGTGCAAACGGACTGCGATGGACGATAATAAAGTGCTTTGGGGCAGCTGGTGTGTCCTGGGGCCCTGGAACCGTTTTTTCTTTGCAGGGGACACTGGCTACTGTGGTGCTTTCGAACAGATTGGGAAGAGATTTGGACCATTTGATCTTGCAGCTATTCCCATTGGAGCATACGAGCCAAGGTATGTACTTTTTGTTTCTAATAAACAAGTCGCTACTGTGTATTAGTGCAGATTTCCAACATTAAGGGCTTCTTTTACGAAGGCGTGTTAAGGGCCTTAACGCGCGGAATAGCACACGCCAGCCGCTACTGCCTCCTCTTGAGCAGGCAGTAGTTTCTCGGCTAGCATGCGCTAAAAATGCTAGTGCACCTTCGTAAAAGGAGCCCTAAGTATCACCGTTACCTGTACTACCCGCATGATCTTAAGCACAACTTTTAAACAAATGCAAATTTGCTTATTTCGTATCGATCACTAATCCAAAAGCTCTGAAGAGCTGAAAAGCGATATGTATTCAGATTGTTAAAAGCAGGAGGGCCATTGAATAGCCTGCATATTAAGTGCTTAAATGCTTGCAAATTCTGTAGTAGTTTTGAAAGAGAAACCGTAGTACCACTTTGTACCTGTTTTCTCCTCGATGGCAGTAGAATAGTATAACATCCAACAGTAAGTTTAAAAGTAAAAAAAAAATGTACATATGCTGTTTCTTCTTGTTTGATATATCCTTGCTGTGTGCCTAGGAACATGTGCTATAAAAACCCATGGTCTGTTGGAGGGGACAGGTTTCAGCCTGTTTAGCTAATCTTTGAAAGGTGCCCTGCCATGACTAAGAAAATACTGTCTCATTCTTTAAAAAAGCTTTCATGCTTGGCTCTTAGGAACTACATGGCTCCAAGCTGAAAATGACGACATTCAAGCCATTATTACTGAAATTCTCTTCCTTCATACAAGAATGGTATGGGGATAGAATTTGTTCCTGTCCCTGCCGATAACCTCAGGAAACCATCCCGTGTCATTCTTTAGTGTCTCTCTCAACCTCAGTCCTTCTACACCAGCATTCTTCAATGCAAGGCTTTGAGGGTCAGTGGCTGTGCCCATTCATACTCTGACTCTTCCCTCTCTCCTTAAAGAATGACATGGGGATGGTTTCCCTCGGTTAACTGTGGGGACAGGAACAAATTCTTTAACAAAATGTCTTTGAGGCAACAGGCTGGATACTGGATCATTTATTCTCTTTATTAAGGGGGCTGGTACAGAAGAAATACATGGCAAGGCCAAACAGTTGATTTGTAATTGATATTTTGCTTCAAGTTGACCACAGTGTCTACAGGACTTGTAATTAATATCATTAAATAATTTAGGTAGATATCTTGGTTCAGACGTGGAAGTTGGTTGTTTTGTTTTTTTTCCCCAAATATTTTTATTGAGATTTTTAGCAAAATAGAACATAACATATAAAACAGATATGGTAGCTGTCAGTGTATAACATAAGTAGACAAATAGGGTAGTCAGATAGCATACAAGGAAGTTTTTAATCCAGATTTATTCTAAAAAATACTTCTATTCTGCACTATCCAACAATTTGGAGGGAGGGGAGGAGGGAGAGAAGGGTATTGAGCAGTGATCATTCTTGTCACCATTAGCAAGTATAAAACAGCAGCAAACAGCAGGTAGCAACTTTTCTGGTTGGCTGAATCACTGGATCTCCAGATTTTCTGCTGGGCAGGTTATGAAGCAGAAGTGGCCAAGATTTTTCCCAGCACCATTTTTCCCCTCGCCACAGCTGCACATTTGGACAAATAATATTTGATTCTGCTTTTATTAAAATGTAATATTTTACTGTTCCACAGAAGTTTTCAACTTAAACATAATTTTATTTATTTACTTATAATATTTCTGTTCTGCATTATCAGTTAATTTCTAGTCAGATTATAGATGTACATATATAGTTAAAACATAACAATAGACTATACTGTTCCTGAACCTTTGGGTAGTCAACCCCTTCTCGCAAGAATTCTTGTAGAGAGCCTCATTAGCATCCATTCTTTTGCTCCAATTCCTCAGTTATCTCTCTACAAACGAGATAGTAGGAGCCTTTCTTTTCTATTGTTTATTTTTCTTATAAATTTGTTTTTTGCTTAACTGTTTTGCGAGGCATTTCAGTGCTGCAGAGGATCCCTGTCTTGGGACATCTCTGGCTGTGGGAGAGTGCAGACTCTCAGGTCAGAGGTCTGCATCCAAGGGGCAGACTGCTTTGAAGTGAATCAATTTGGACAGCCTGCACTAACAGTCCAGGAGCTCAGGGCCCGGTCTCTTGGGAGCAAGGCTCGCCCCAGGTTCTGTCCACAGTGGGCTTGAGCGCAGGCTGAGTGGCTATGTGGTGGTTTTTCCTGGATCAGGACCAACTGCTTTCTTCCCCCAGACTGCATGTGTGAGGTTCTGGTGGGGATTGAGGTCTCTAGCCCGAGAGACAGTCAACAAGCAGTCCGGATTCCAGGCTTGTTGAGGCAGAGGTTCTCCCTTTAAGCTGTCTGTAGCTTTAGCACTTGCAGTAGAAAATGACACAGGGACAAATTTGTCCCTGCAGGATCCTTCTCTATCCCTGTTCGGTCCCTGCCCCATCCCTGCAAGCACTGTCCTCATCACTTGTGTTCGAGGCTCATGGAGATGAAGACAGAGCTTGCAGGGACAGAACTCGCAAGAACGGGATGGAGATAGAACCTCTGGGGCCGGCTGACATCATGTTTTTTTCCTTTATCCAGCATTAACAAGGATAAAGGACAATCGGAGCTAACCTCCAAGACAATTGGAGCTCAAGGACGCTGAATTAATTGAAGACATTGAAAATATCACCTTACGGGGGGACGTTGTTCTGTTGGGGGACTTCAACATGCCTGATGTAGACTGGAACACACTCTCAGCGACAACTTGTGATAGCAGGAGGATATTGACGTCCATGAAGGGAGTACGGCTCAAACAATTGGTACTAGAGCCCACCAGAGCCCAGGCCATCCTGGACCTGGTACTTACGAACGGGGAAAGTGTCTCAAAGATCTCGGTGGGAGAACCGCTAGCCACCAGTGACCATAACATGGTATGGTTTAACCTTAGGAAAGGCTTTCCTAGATCACAAACAAAAACAAGGGTACTCAACTTCCAGGGTGCTGACTTCGCACACATGGCAGACTTCGTCCATCAGACGCTTCAGGTTCAAGAAGGAACAGATAATGTGGAGGTTATGTGGTCAACCTTGAAATCGACCCTTCATGAGGCAACTATCCGCTACATAAAATCAGTAACTAAACAACAAAGAAGAAAGAAACCCCAATGGTTCACTGATAAGGTCTCGCGCCTCGTCAAGGAGAAGAAAAGAGCATTTCTCTCGTACAAACGCACCGGGGAACAAGAAGCAAACATTGAATACAGGACAAAGTCTGCAGCGGTCAAAACAGCAGTTAGGGAGGCCATACTTCGAATGGAAGAAACTCTAGCGAAGAACATCAAGAAAGGGGACAAATCATTCTTCAGGTACATTAGTGACAGGAAAAAGTACGCAAACGGGATAGTACGCCTTAGAACGCCAGATGGGAATTATGTGGAAACAGATTCTGAAAAAGCCAAACTACTGAATGATTATTTCTGCTCAGTCTTTACCTGCGAGGCACCAGGGCACGGGCCACAGCTGGAAGCAAAGCAAAGCAAGGAAGACCCATTTCAGAATTTTGAGTTCACACCAGCTGATGTTTACAGAGAACTGTCAGGACTCAAGGTGAACAAAGCCATGGGACCGGACGAGTTGCATCCAAGAGTGCTCAGGGAACTAGGCGATGTTCTGGCGAAACCGTTAGCCATGCTCTTCAATCTCTCCCTAAGTACAGGGAGAGTACCCCTGGACTGGAAAACAGCAAACGTCGTTCCTCTGCACAAAAAGGGTTGCAGAGCAGAGGCTGCGAACTACAGACCAGTGAGTCTCACATCAATAGTGTGTAAACTCATGGAAACTCTACTTAAAGGTAAATTAGACTCGATATTGGATGAAGGGAATCTAAGGGATCCCTGTCAACATGGATTCACTAGAGGCAGGTCATGCCAATCCAATCTTATAAGCTTCTTTGATTGGATGACAGGAAAGCTAGACTCAGGAGAGGCTCTGGACATATAGTATACTTGGATTTCAGTAAAGCTTTCGACAGTGTCCCACACCATAGACTATTAAACAAGATGAAATCAATGGGGTTGGGTGAGAAACTAACTGCATGGGTCAATGATTGGCTGAGTGGAAGACTTCAGAGGGTGGTGGTCAACGGCACCCTCTCTGAGACTTCGAAGGTGACTAGCGGAGTGCCGCAGGGCTCAGTCCTGGGACCATCCCTTTTTAACATATTCATAAGGGACCTGACCCGGGGGCTTCAGGGAAAAGTATCACTGTTTGCCGATGACGCCAAATTGTGTAACATAGTAAGTGAAAGCAACTTCAAGGACAGTATGACGCAGGATCTGATCACGTTTGAAAACTGGTCCTCGACATGGCAGCTGGGTTTCAACGCTAAAAAATGTAAGGTCATGCATCTCGGCAGCGGAAATCCATGCAGAACATACTCCTTGAATGGAGAAACGCTAGCTAGGACTTCAGAGGAACGGGACTTGGGGGTAATCATCAGTGCAGACATGAAGGCTGCCAAACAAGTAGAGAAGGCCTCATCTAAGGCAAGGCAAATGATGGGATGTATCAATAGAAGCTTCGTCAGCCGCAAACCTGAAGTCATAATGCCACTCTACAGAACCATGGTGAGACCTCATCTGGAATACTGTGTGCAATTCTGGAGGCCACATTACCGGAAAGATGTGCTTCGAGCTGAATTGGTCCAGTGGATGGCCACTAGGATGGTCGCCGGACTCAAGGGTCTCTCATATGAAGAACTGCAAACTGCAGCTCTATACCCTGGAGGAGCGTAGAGAAAGGGGTGACATGATTGAGACATTTAAGTACGTCACTGGTCGTGTCGAGGTGGAAAACGATATATTCTTTCCCAAGGGACCCTCGGTCACAAGGGGGCACCCGCTGAAACTCAGAGGGGGGAAATTTAGTGGTGACACCAGGAAGTATTTCTTCACGGAAAGGGTGGTAGATCACTGGAACAAACTTCCGGTGCAGGTGATCAAGGCCACCAGCGTGCTCGATTTTAAGAATAAATGGGACATCCAATGGGATCCCTACGAGGGACAAGTTAAGGAACTAGGTCACTAGCACTCAGACTCAATGGGGTGGGTCAATAGAGTGGGCAGACTTGATGGGCTGTGGCCCTTTTCTGCCGTCATCTTTCTATGTTTCTAACTGACATGTTGAAGAATCTAGGGGGTATTTGTAGAATCTCCCATAGTGCAGATTGTGCTTAGATTGGTGATTTGTTTGTTTTCACCTTATGTATTTCAAATGGTTTAATTTTTGGTTTCATCTGTTATGTTTATGGTATGAGTAGAACAGACATGTTTTTCAAGGTGTGTCCCCATTCCCCTCCCTATTGTTTCCTCTCCAGGGGTGCTATCTGCTTTGGTACGAACTGAGGAATTTGAGGATAGCCCAGAGAGATGGGAGGTGGAGCAAAAGTATGCTAATAAGGCTCTCTACAAGAATTTTCACGAGAAGTGATTGACTACCCAAAGTTTCAGGAATAAAGTGTCTGGTCTATTAGAAAGATTACTGAGGTAAGGACCTAATCCTTCTTTAACAGCTACAACATACACTTTTAGTTTTCTATCCATGTTAACGTTATCTATAATTCTTTATTTTCCCCACCACCCCACGGCCAAGTTCACCCACTCAGGGCAAGTTTAACTCTTTTGTGGGCCCTAGTCAAACAAGCACATTAGGGCTCTCTTGTAATACCTTTTAAAGCTCCTACAAATGGAGTCTTGCATGGTTCTAGCTACAAAGGAGAAAGCAGCAGGTAAGAAGTACTGCTTACTGACTGCACAGGGAATGGAGAGAATAGAAAGGCAGCAGTGGCTGTTGTCTGCCTCTCCTCTTATTTCTTTCAGCAGCAGTTTACCTAAGCCTTAATACTGCCTTGCTCTCTCAGTCTCTTTTCCCATTAACCCTTTTGTTTAATACCTACTGAATCTAGATTCAACCAATGCATTGACATTTTGACAGTTTCATCTGTTAATCCATCTGTGTTCTAAAGAATGTTCTTTACTGTTATTGGTCTGGTTTATGCCTCTTTCTGCTCTGTCATCTTTTCAAATTTATTTAATTGATAGTTGTATTTCCAGTGAGCAATATTTACCAGATCATATAGCATTTGCCACATGCAGAACTCTTCATGTGCAGCATGTAAAGTGCTTTGGTTTTGGCATTCCTCAGAAATTCTGAGACTTTAATATTCGTCCTTTTGTGCATATCATTAGAACACTTGATTAGTGGTGTGATATCTTGAACAGCTTCCCCAAGTGTGTCTTTTACCATCTACTGGAGCCAAATGCAGTTACAGCAAAATGTTGATAGCAGTGAACAGAAATGTGTGGCTACAGCAGGATAGACTAAACTGTTCCTGTACCTTTTTATGATAGATGGTTTATGAAATACCAGCATGTGAATCCAGAAGAAGCTGTGAGGATTCATATTGATGTACAATCAAAGTCATCTGTAGCTATCCATTGGGGAACCTTTGCTTTAGCAAATGAGGTGAGTTCCCTCTAATGTATTCTAAATGTTATACAGCTACAGGCATAGGCTGGCCCTTTAAGAAGGGCCTTAAGAGCCTAAGGAGGTCATTTTAGAGGCTTGTTTGGTTTTAACACATTCAGAGGGAAGCCTTTTATATGTTGGAATGTGCTATTCATGTGCCAGTTTTGCAATGCCACTATTTATATCTGTAGAAGCTACAGAGTTCTGTCTTAGGACCTCTTCACTTATCTCTCTACACCTCTTCCCTCGGTGTCCTGATCTCCTCCCATGGCTTCCAGTATCACCTATATGCTGATGACTTCCAGATCTACCTCTCTACATCTGAAATTTCATCTAAGTCTCTGCTTGTTTGGCTGACATTGCTGCTTGGACGTCCTGCCGTCATCTGAAACTAAATATGTCCAAGACTGAGCTGTTCCTCTTTCCTCCTAAACCCTCTGCTCCTCCTCCTCCTTTCTCCATCTCAGTAAATAATACTGTCATTGTTCCAGTCTCCTCTGCTCGCAACCTTGGAGTGGTCTTTGATTCCAACCCCTCATTTTCTACGCACATCCAACAAGCTGCTAAGACCTGTCGTTTCTTTCTCTTCAGTATCACCAAAATTCACTCCTTCCTCTATGAGCACACTACTTGGACCCTTGTCCATACTCTCGGAACCTCACGATTAGATTACTGCAATCTACTTCCAACTGGTATCCCGCAGTGTTACCTCTCCCCCTTGCAATCTGTGCAAAACTCTGCTGCACAACTCATCTTCTACCAACCTCGCTATGCTCATGTCACCCCTCTCCTTAAGTCACTTCACTGGCTCCCTATCTGTTATTGCATACAGTTCAAGATCTTATTGCTGACCTACTAGTGTGTTCATTTTGCTGCCCCTCAATATCTCTCTTCGCTTCTCTCTCATACACCTCCCAGAGAACTCTGTTCCTCAGATAAGCTGCTCTTAACTTTACCCTTCTCCACTGCTAATTCCAGACTTTGTTCCTTTCATCTAGCTGCCCCCTATTCCGGGAATAAATTACCCGAGTTTCTCTTATCAGGCAGGCCCCTTCCCTTGTTTAAAGGCAGACTGAAAACCCACCTTTTTGATATAGCCTTCAGTCCTTAACCCTACTCCTCTGCCCTCCAGCCCAGCCTGATGATTATCCATTCCCCTTAACTGTATCCATGATATCCTGTTTGTCTGTCTTGGCTGTTTAGATTGTAAGATCTTTCGAGCAGGGATTGTTTTCATCTTCTTTGTGACTCTGTGCAGTGCTGCATGCGTCTGGTAGCACTATAGAAATAATTAGTAGTAGTAGTAGTAGAGTTCATGGATTTAAAGGCAGCATGTTCTGAGTATGGTTTAGGAAGTCCAAAGAATATACACATTTCCCATTTAATAATGGGACTAACACATACATTTAAAATAGCATCATGAGTTAGACTTAAAGAGTCAGCTGCCTGCATTTTTGAACCTGTGGATCTCCATGATGCTTTATACCACTTAAAAAATGTAAAAAGTTGTTTCACCTGGCTTCTTAATTGGCATCTTTTATGAGCAAATAACATGTATATGTTGCAAAATTGGTACTTTTAAGCCCAATGTACTTGTGCTGACTTACAGACATATTCTTATGTGTATTTTACAAAAGGCTTCATATTAGCAGAGGCTCTTGTAAAATACTTGAGGAATTAATTGTGAACATCTGAAGCTGAATGCCCCCCATTCTTATCTAGCCCTCTGCAAAATCAGATTTTAAATGTGTGACTCCTGGGGAAGGAGTGACTATAAAACACTCAAATACTTCCAACGATGTAAATAATGCAAAAGAAGAAAACATTTTCTTTTCCACTTAAAAAAATTGAAGCATCTTATAATTTGAGATAGGGAAGAATCAGCTTCAGGAGTAATATAAGATGTTTAGTCGCAGAACAGGGAGTAGGGAGTAGATGCATGAAGCATCTGCATAGTAGAAACGACCGTTGCTGAGCTAAACAATGTCTAGGGCAGTAAAGGGGATCTGCTTGAAGTTGCACCTGGCCTAGAGCGGCCCTCCCTCCCTTTAGTATCATAGCCATGCTGATATTTTATTCTAATGATTGTAATGATAGGTATGATGATGAGCTGGCACTTGCAACCTCCCCCATCATGGCTTTTGCCTTGCCAGGCCCTTCTAGCATCCCTAAATGGAAATAATGACAGCAAACATGTGCTAAATGTAGTATATCAAACTCGTGTAATAATGGAATCCATGAAATATGCATAAGAGTTTTACTAATGGAGACATGATGCTAAACTAGGAGAAGTACAGTAGTAGTCTGTGGTTGTAAGAGGGGAAAATGGATAGACTCTGGACTCGGTGGACTCGGTCTGTAGAACACAAATTGTGGATAGTGTTTTTAAGTCTTTTCTAAAGGAATAAAAGGAAGGTTTTTTTAACATTGTTTGCTTTCCACATTTTTTGTTCACCGTTTTTACTGTGGAAACTTGGGTCAGCTTTTGTTTTTGTTGTTCTCATAGATTATGGACTCTGCATCTTTGAACCTGTGGGTCTCCATGATGTCTTATACCACTTAAAAAAATGTAGCCAAAAATAGGAGCCAAAACCATGGTAAAAATAACCCCAGCTTTTTGCTGGGGTTATTTTACTGTCCAGGAGCTGATGCTTCTAGTCTGCTGCTCTGAGTCTCTCTGTACCCAAGACCCCCCCCCCCATAGTAGGTACCTGACACATCATTGGTGGTACAGAAGGAGTCCGAGGGGGAATGGAAGGGGCCAGGAGTAATGCCAGCTTTCAAAATGGTGCCCCTAATGGCAGTCTTATCAGGTATTTCTTGCTCTTATCTTGCACTCTGCCATGGCTTGCGTACTTTCAATAATAAAATTGGGATCAAAGGTTAGACAGAATACTGGGCATTTTACGAGGGGGGTGCTGAAAAGTTCTCAGCCCACCCAACCAACTTTCTAAATGTGGCCACTGTAGCTGAAAAGAGTGTTGTCTTTTTTTCGTTAAGTGCCAATTTGCAGAAACAAAATTCATTGTTTTGAAATTTTCAGATCATTGATTGAACCATACCATTCTCTTCTTGGCTGGGCTGAGAACTTTTTGGCATCTCCTTGTATGTACTTGGAAACTGAGTGAAATTTGGATGTGTCTTGTATTTCCTAGGATAAATTGTGGTGTCCAATATTTGCATATCACAGTGGCTCCCAAACCTGGTCCTGGAGGCACCCCAGCCAGTTAGGTTTTCAGGATATCCACACTGAATTTTCATGACAGATTTGCATGCAAATCTCTCTCATGAGTATCCTGAAACCTTGAGTGGATGGCGTGCCTCCAGGACCAGATTTGGGAACCACTGGCATATCTTGTTTTGAGTATTCAAACTTGAATGTGTGGAAAAGTGAGGGCCATCAGTTGCATTATACAGAGTGTACCATATATTTTGTTTAAAAGTCCATAAACGGCTATTAAAGGTAGATGAAGGGAAAAGACACTACTTGTTCCTTACAAGTATTTTATCATATTCCGCTGCATACCTGGTAGGCTTTGTGTGGATAACACTAAAAATAATACTAGCTAGTTCCTTTTATCTGTTTATGAAATGTCTTGTTTAAACACAATTTTCTGTTGATGCCAATTACGCTGCCTGTACTCCAGATGGACAGACTATGGGAAGGCTGTGAAAACATTTCAATGTGTTAGACTAGACAGTGCCCCCCTGTAATATTCAATCATTCTAAAATGGAAAATAGTTTGGCACCATCATTAGGCCATCCCTCCAAAGTCCAGCAGTCAACCGAGGTCAATGTATGGTCTAAAATTACGTTATTATGGAGATCTTTGGTTGAAACTGGGGAAACAGTTGACTGTTCAACAATTTCAATATTATTCTGCAAGCATGGCCTGTATAAGAAGGGGGGAATTTTCAAGCAATGTTAGGGCTGTAAGTCGCATGAATTGACACTTAACATGACTTAAACAGCCTTAACACTGCTGTTCCAAAAATAGCACAGTAATATCGAAGTAGCTGCATATTAGAGAGATGCAAAACATGCAAATGTCCTAACATGACTTGGGGAAATTCACTGTAAGTCACAATCGGAGCCAAAAACCATGGTAAAAATAACCCCAGCTTTTTGCTGGGGTTATTTTATTGTCCAGGAGCTGATGCTTCTAGTCTGCGGCTGAGTCTCTCTGTACCCAACACCCCCCATAGTAGGTACCTGATACATCATTGGTGGTTTAGTGGAGTCCGGGGGGGGGAAGGGGAGGGGCCAGGAGCAATGCCAGCCTTCATAATGGTGGCACATGACTACCACTAAATACAAGACCTAGCAGTAGTCATGCGAGACTGCTGCTAGTGGTGCCATTTTAAGGTGATTGCTGGAGTGGGCATTGTTCTTGGCTATAGAGCTACATTCCTTTCCCCCCCCCCCTCCCACCCCTGGATCACCAATGATGTGTCAGGTAGCTGTTAGGAAGGGTAGGCAGACCAGGGCAGGGGTGTACTTCGGTAAATTGAGTCCGGAGGAGAACCTGGTGCTGCAACCCAGTAGTAATGCTGCTTGTGAGATGGGATTCAGCAACTTGTGGTACTGGGATACTGCAGGTTACTGAATCCCTTGGGGCATCAAGATGAGGTAAATGGCAAACCTTTACCGCACTTTGATGAATTCCTCCACCCTCAAGCCACTATTGAGGAAAAGCCATGACATGCAGCATACCATTTTCAAAGTACACTTAAGGAACATAGCATGTGGGAAAATATTTTATGGTTTGACAAGACCACAGTGGAACTTTGGACTCGACACAAAACAATACATGTGGAATAAAACAAAACACAAGCGCATCACTCTGCTAACATCATCCCCACAACATAATGCTTTATGATGTGGGGATGTTTTCCAGCAGGGAGGCTTGAAGACGGAGAAGGACAGACAGAGTGCAAAGTACAGCAGATCCTGGAGGAAAAGATTGATGTACTGCCATTAATACCATGGTACAACATGACTGTTTACATCAAGGATAAAGGAAGAAGTATGAAAAAGAGCAAGTCCCAGGGGTTGATAGAGTTCAAAAGTAAGACAGTGAGCTAAGCGTAAAACAGAAGCAAACAATAAAAATATCTCAGCAAAAAGTGAATGTCTTCATGTTCCAGCCAAAGCCCAGACCTGAATCCCATAGAAAGACATGAAGACTATTTATTACAGATGAGTCCCAGTAAATATAAAAGAGCTTGAACTATTCTGAAAAAAGAATGAACAAAACTGCTCATGAAGTTGGTAGACACTTATCCTAAATGGCTCATGACTAATTGCTGTAACAGGGGTTTCCACAAAGTATTGAGTCAAGGGGTGTGAAAGATCTTATATAGTAGAGATGTATTGGTTTCAATTAAGATTTCCGTAATTGCTCTTTTTACATTGAGCATGTAGTATATGTTCTGTATATGAGTGAAACAAATTCTTACTTTAATGCATTTTGAATGGCATTTTTTAAACAGCAGAATGTAAAAAGTATACAAAGATTTGAAGATTTCTACAAGGCATTATTTATTGCATTTTCTGAAGTTTTATGTAGGCTAAGATAAAACACTAATGGTAAAGTGAATTCTAAATAGTTTTCAAAGTAGTAGCTAAAAATCATGTCAAATAAATACCACTTATGGAAAACACAATTATAGGCTATTTATGAATTAGAATTTCAGCGACTTAAAAACAGTTTTGACTGTAGTCTGTATGCAAAACAGTTATTAGAATAAATTTCAGATATAAAAAGTGCTGAAATCTCAATAGAAAAAAAAACCCTGCTGCATTTAAAAGATCTCGTTTTGACTAAACAGATTATTATCGTAACCATTTTGTTCTGCTTATCTACTTTCCAGATTATAATTATGCACTGAATTATCATCAATGCCCTCAAATTACAATTCCTTACAGCTGTGTGAGTCTGAAAACTACTGAATGGATTGAACAAATAAGAGCCATCATTCTAGGAACTGATTTCAAAAATTGTTTTGTTGGGGGGAAATTAAGAGACCCTCTTATTAAGCAGCTAAAAAGTGGCCTGTACTATCCTCAGCACAGGTCTTTTCCCAACTAAGGCCACTTTTAGCAATACCAGTAAATGGCTGATTTTCCTATTAGTGCATAGCTATACCCACTGGATAAGATCTCGGTCTGCCTTGTGAAAAATGGAGGGAAAAAGCCTCATATGTCCAGAGGTGATACCGTGCAATGCAGTGTTCTCAAACCCTTTGCAGGGCCACATTTTGGATTTGTAGATACTTGGAGGGCCTCAGAAAAAAATAGTTAATGTCTTATTAAAGAAATGACAATTTTGCATGAGAATTCTTTATAGTTTATAAATCTTTCCTTTTGGCTAAGTCTTAATAATAATATTGTAATTTATAGCTAAAGAAACATATGATCAAGAAACTTTTATTTTTTGTGATTATGATAAACATATCGAGGGCCTCAAAATAGTACCTGGCGGGGGCCGTGAGTTTGAGACCATTGCAGTACTGTATACAGACACCTCTCCATTGGACTACCGTATTTTCACGCAAATAACGCGCACCCGTATAAAACGCGCACACGGGTATAGCGCGCAGAAATCACGATGATATGTACAAAAACTTTGGTATACCGCGCTCACGGGTATACTGCGCATGCTGCCCGACGCTCCTTTCGCCCGCCCTGACTTTCCGTGCGCTGTCCCGACTCTCCGTTCACCCCCCCTGACTTCCGTGCACTGTCCCCCCTTGAAGGTCTGTCCCCATCCTGAAAGCCTGATGCCCCCCCCGACGTCCGATACATCCCTCCCCCCGAAGGACCGCCGACTTCCCAACAATATTGGGCCAGGAGGGAGCCCAAATCCTCCTGGCCACGGCGACCCCCTAACCCCACCCCGCACTACATTACGGGCAGGAGGGATCCCAGGCCCTCCTGCCCTCGACGCAAACCCCCCTCCCCCCAATGACCCCCCCCCAAGAACCTCCGACCGCCCCCCCAGCCGACCCGCGACCCCCCTGGCGACCCCCACGACCCCCCCACCCCCCTTCCCCGTACCTTTGGTAGTTGGGCCAGAAGGGAGCCCAAACCCTCCTGGCCACGGCGACCCCCTAACGCCACCCCGCACTACATTACGGGCAGGAGGGATCCCAGGCCCTCCTGCCCTCGACGCAAACCCCCCTCCCCCCCAACGACCGCCCCCCCCAAGAACCTCCGACCGCCCCCCCAGCCGACCCGCGACCCCCCTGGCGCCCCCCACGACCCCCCCACCCCCCTTCCCCGTACCTTTGGTAGTTGGCCGGACAGACGGGAGCCAAACCCGCCTGTCCGGCAGGCAGCCAACGAAGGAATGAGGCCAGATTGGCCCATCCATCCTAAAGCTCCGCCTACTGGTGGGGCCTAAGGCGCGTGGGCCAATCAGAATAGGCCCTGGAGCCTTAGGTCCCACCTGGGGGCGCGGCCTGAGGCACATGGTCGGGTTGGGCCCATGTGCCTCAGGCCATGCCCCCAGGTGGGACCTAAGGCTCCAGGGCCTATTCTGATTGGCCCACGTGCCTTAGGCCCCACCAGTAGGCGGAGCTTTAGGATGGATGGGCCAATCCGGCCTCATTCCTTCGTTGGCTGCCTGCCGGACAGGCGGGTTTGGCTCCCGTCTGTCCGGCCAACTACCAAAGGTACGGGGAAGGGGGGTGGGGGGGGTCGTGGGGGTCGCCAGGGGGATCACGGGTCGGCTGGGGGGCGGTCGGGGGTTCTTGGGGGGGGCGGTCGTTGGGGGGGGAGGGGGGTTTGCGTCGAGGGCAGGAGGGCCTGGGATCCCTCCTGCCCGTAATGTAGTGCGGGGTGGGGTTAGGGGGTCGCCGTGGCCAGGAGGGTTTGGGCTCCCTTCTGGCCCGATATTGTCGGGAAGTCGGCGGTCCTTCGGGGTGGGGGTGCGAGTGGTCCTGCCGGGGGGGGGGGGGGGGATGTATCGGACGTCGGGGAGTCGGCCGGGCAAGAGGGCTTGGGCTCCCTCTTGCTCCGATCGTGGATGCGGGTGCGGGTGGGAGCGCGTACGAGCGGTCGTTCGGGGTGGGGGTGCGAGCGGTCCTGCTGGGGGGGTGAATCGGGCGTCGGGCGGGGTGGGAACTATGTTTTAAAACTTTTGTATACCGCGCTCACGCATATAGCGCGCGAGGGGTATGCGCGGTAGGTAAAAACGCGTATAACGCGCGCGTTATATGCGTGAAAATACGGTAGATATCTTTCATTGGCAAAAAAAACCCCACCCATTCATATGCATAATTAATCACAATATGTGATTTAATTAAAAAGCACTTATCTTATATCCCAATATGGACCTGTTTCACAAGTTGCTTCTTGAGGGGATCCAAGTACTGGATTTGCAAAAGTAAAAACATACTTCACATACTGAAAGATAGCTAGTCCAATGACGAGGTGTCAGTATACATTGCTGGGTAGCATGGCATTATCTCTGGACTTCTGAGGATTTTTTTCCTCCATTTTGCACAAAGTAGACTGAGATCTTATCTAGTGGATATTGCAGCCCTATTAGTGCATAGCCATTACTATGTGAGCACTTACTGATGCCTATTTTTAGGTGGTAAAGGTTCATGTACTAATCCTGCACTAATCAGCTCTCAACAGTGCCCTTGTCCTCCACTCTACCCCTAAACACACCCCTAATTTTTTAGTGCATGGGTATTGTGGGCAGTTGCAAAAACTACCATAGGACAGCTAAACACCCTCTGGTAAGCACGCATTAGTGCTTAGTGCAGTTTAGTAAAAAGACCCCTAAATTTTGTTGAGGCATTTACAACAGCCCATCTTGACCAACGCTAGTTGGTTAGAGAATGACATAGACTAAAGTTTGTCCCCATCCCTGCGAACTCTGCCTGATCCCATCTGCACAAGCCTCGAATATTTAAAATCATTTTATTAAAGTATAAAAAGAGACAATATTCTGTACTACTGTCATTTTCTAAATCACAAATACAGAAAAAGAATTTTTTAAAAAAAACCCTACCCCCCCTTCCCTCCACTATTGAGACAACTGAACGAGCCAAATTACTACAAAATGCTACATAGAAAAATCATGCTAACAGAAAACCTTGGTCTAACACAGAACACAAATATCAAATCCATAATAGCTGACCAAAAATGATAAACATAACCTAAAATCTCAAGAAGCCACACCTTCCATGAAATTCAACAGCAAAGATATAGAAAGATCTATTTCCTTGTATACTGTTCAAAATACAAAGATCACACATAAGGGAGTGCAACTTGCGCAACTGCCTTCTGGCCAGAGAGAGCCCTGCACCTGCTGAAAGCTGAAGAAGGCACAGCCTGGTAATGGGCTTTGTGGTTCCCAACTCTATCTAACACCAGCTCTGTCAGGATACACATTTCAGATCTGATAAATTCTAATTGCAAAATAGAAAATAATATTTTTTTTTAACCTTTTTATTTTCTGGTCATTTTATTTTTCAAATCATGTTGATCTCAGGCTCTGGTTTCAGTTTCCTTCTGTCTTCTTTTAATTCACAAAGGTGTTCTGCCCATTTGACATTTCTTCTATCTCTGAGTATGTATTTCCCCATATTCAGCACTTCCCTTCTGTTTGTCTCCTATACTTCCCTTTCTAGTATTTCCCCTGTGTCCATCTCCCTGCCTTCATCATCACCACCATTCTATGTCCCCAGCACTCCTCTGTATCCCTATACTTCTCCCCAAGTCCAGTATCTATCTTGTGTTCCTATTCTCCCCCATCTTTACTCATTATTCCTCTGTGTCCATATACCCTTCCATGTCTGGCATTGACCCTCTGTTTCCATTTACCATCCCCATGCAGTGTTTCCATTTGTGTCCCTGTCCTTACGCTACCATCTGCCTATCTCCTCTTTTATCTCTCTCTTCCAGTTTCTCCCCTTTCTTACACCAATGTGTCTCTTGCCCTCTCTCTTCTCCCTCCCTTCATCCTCTTGGTTCAAAATTAAATCTCTCTCCATTCCCTTTAGCTCCAGCTCCCTGCCATATGGGTCCAGCACCTCTCTCCATTCCTTCTAACTCCAGTCACACACACACTTGCAGGTCCAGCATCGTTTTTGTCTCTTCTCTCTAGCTCCAGCCCTAATCTCCCTTCTCTGGAAACAGGATACTGGGCTTGATGGACCTTTCGGTCTGTCCCAGTATAGCAATTCTTATGTTATCATTTGGCTATCAAATTTGCAAAGGTCACATTACAACATCTAGATCCTATTGTCCTTTTTGTAAACTCTTGAAAACTTAATTTATTTGATAAAATGGGTTGCAAAGGTTATGTAACTAAGAGCTTCCTGCTCATGAATGTAATTTCTCTCATATTGTTTGAGATTTTCTTGCTGTAATCTGCATTGAATCTTATGGAGATTTTGCGGAACACAATTTTAACATTGTTGAACAGTCAACCATTTCCCTATACCTCCATAGTAAGGTCCATGTGAGGTCTCAAATTACTTTTCTCAACAGTTTCTTTAACTTTTATGACTGCTGGACTTTGAAGGGATGGCGTAATCAAAGCAGTGTCTTTTTTTTTTTTTAATTCTTTATTCCTTTTTAATCATTCAACAAATGTAAAATAAAGATCATACATTTGCTCAAAAACAACACTTGATAAATCCATCAAGATAATAACAATTGTATATATATATATAAACCCATAACCCTCCCTCCCACCACTTTTCTTCTTAATTCATTTTACCCTCTCTTCAAATGTACAATCCCTCCTTAAATGATTTATTTTCAAAAGAAAAAAATGGCGTTTATTCATTACAAAACAATGTTAATGGCTCCCATATTTTAATAAATTTTTTATAATTTCCATTTTGTACCGCCAATGATGGACTTCGCCATTCCCCAAGTAATATTAAAATATACTGAAATGTTTTCATAGCCTTCCCACAAAGTCTGTCCCTTTTGGAATAACATTATCCTAGAGTCCTTTTGGCAGCTTTTTGTACAACATGTTTAGACCTTTGCTTCAGATTCACTTAATACAATATTTATCAAGGATTTGCACACTAATAATCTCTAACTTAGTGTATACATTGAAAGAACTAAGACCAGTACTGGGCAATCTTGCATGGCCTGTGTCCTGTATATGGATATTCCGTTGAGGACAGGCTGGGATGGTTAAGATGGGCTGGAGTGATCTTTGATGGAGACTCTAGTAGATGGAACCTAAGCACCTGGCCCAGAAATATCTAAGAAAAAGGACCATTTAAACTAAATAATTAATTTAAACTAAAGTGTGGGCCTTGAGACAAGTTTTAGAAATAGAACTTACAGGTGTGTTGTGACTTAGAAATATTCAAACAAATAAGAAGAAATGAGTAGTAGTTCTTTCATATTGACAGTATAGAGTAAATCAATGGAACATTCTTAATTTGTTTTGAATTGAATATTTTAGATAGCAGAATGTGAAAAATGGACAAGGATGTGAAGACTTCTATAGGCACTCTAAAATGATAGAAATAAAATATTCTGCAGATAATGTTAAAGGTTTTGAAAACATCCATCTGCAATGCAATCTACATGAGTGGAACCTGTGACACAGTCATGAGTCGAGTTAGTGCCTACCCTCCCCCCTTCCAAAATGTGCTGGACCAGATTGGTGGCTCTTCTCCCACATGGTCCCTAATTAACTTGTTATATTAACACTATTGGCTGCTGTAAGTTTGATACTTATGCTCATACCTACTACTACCATAAGCAGTGCTTTATACTGTCCTTTTGTGGAGCAGCAGTACCAACCCTGGATATACATAACATAGAATAGTAGATGATAGCAAATAAAAGACCTATATAAGATACTCACAGCCTAAGGAATGGTGCAATACTACATATGCTGACTTGATTTTGATTTGTCCTTGCCATTTTCAGGGCACAAACTGTAGAAGTCTGTCCGACATTGGCTTTTGCTACACAATTATTGGTGTTGCCATCTATCACTGTTAAGTTTGTTTGATGCTATTCCTTCCACATAAGATTCCTCTGTGAATCCCATGCATTTTTGAATTTGAATATCCTTGGGCCAGCCCTGCTACTATACTTGAATGTAACTTGCCTTGAGCTACAACTGAAAAAAGGATGAGCTAAATCCAAACATTAAAATTCCTTATCAAAGTCCTTGAGGCTCCTTCTGGAATCTTTGCATATTGTGGTGCTCAGCTTTGAAGATGGGACCTGTATGGTCTCAAAAGCTTAGATGCAACATTTTTAGATAATTGTTAAATTGGTCCAGGAAACTTGATGTGCTCTATAAAGAATCCAGACTTGTCCATCAGGACCAATACATCTACTAGAACTCTGTATGACATGTAGCTCCTCTCTTTATCGGTGAAGGGTGTGAGCTGAGGATGATCACTTCTTGGCTTTTTAACCGACACAGGTAACCTATACAGTACTAGGCCTGGTGTTGGTTTAACCATGGCCAAAGCAGAATTAAACCTGTTTAAAACAAAAATTATATATACATCCATTTGCTTAAAAGGTCTACAAATTCCTGTGTGGTACAGAATAGGTAAACATGAACAAATTGTTTACTCTTTCAAAAAGTACTAATACTAGGGGCCCCTCCACTAATTACATGGTAATACTTTTAAAATGAATGAGAGAAAATACATTTTTTCACTCAGTGAATAGTTAAGCTCTGGAACTCATTGCTAGAAGGTGTGATAACAGCAGTTAGCGTATCTAGGTTTAAAAAAGATTTGGACAAGTTCCTGGAGGGAAAAGTCCACAATCTATTTTTATGACAAATGTGAGAAAAGCTGCTGCAGGTTCAGAAAGTGAAAGCTGAGAGAGATAGTATGGGTGATGATTCTGATAGCAGTTCTCTTCCCCTTGATTAAAGCTGTCTCCTATTCTAACCTTTCCAAGTGTCTAAAGGAATGTATATACCACTACTGTGGGTTTAGATGGAATAATAATGTACAGCAGAAAAAGGAAACTGCTTAAGATTTCATCCTTGACAACAAAAATTCTTCAAAAATACAGTGAAAATAGCTAGCAGCCAACAATCAGATGTGTATAACCACAAAAGATTAGGCAATAAGTGATATAGTGTCCTGTTATCACAACTACACGCTAATATCATAAGGCAAAAACACTCAATGTGAAAAAATGAAAAAAACACACAATCAAAATTGGCTGCTGCTATATTACACAGTCCAGCATTCAATGTTCCAATACGAGCCTGATAATGAAAATAGCCAGAGTCATAAAGTCTGCTGGAAGTTGTAGTAAATGAAAACCCAGTACTTATCTGCCTGGTTGAAATCAAACCAGCTCAGCCGCATGCTGTATAGCATTCAATGGAGTCCATTTCGGGGGTAGAACCCCCCCCTTTCTTGGGGATCTGAGCACTGATTTTGGAGACCACAGTTCCAGCATCCTACAATCACAAAAGGCAAGAGTGAAAACGGCGCTGCCAGAGAGAGAACGCCACTAAAGATTTCATCCTAGCACCAACAGAAGAAAAAAAAAAATAATTGAGATATTTCCCCCCACCTGTACAGTGTGTTTATTGAGGCAAAATTTTTAGTTTCATCCAGGTAAAAGGCTAAGGTGTTGCCCTGGAATCCTGAAAGCTTTTGAGTGAAGTACTATCCATTTTATAAGGAAGATTAAATTCTTTATTTCCATTATTTGTACTGCTTTCCTTTTTGTTGCAGCTATAATTAAGAACATAAGAATAGCCTTACTGGGTCAGACCAACGGGCCATCAAACCCAGTAGCTTGTCCTCACAGTGGCCAATTCAGGTCACTAGCAACATTCCATGCTACTGATACAGATGTTCTTTTTGCCTGCAGAGCAAAGTTGCTTACCTGTAATAAGTTGTTGTCGGAAGACAGTAAATCACCAGTCACACAAGTGAGCGATGTCCTGAGCTGGGAAGCAATGGCACTTCTAGTAGTTTTCAAGAAACATCTCTAGATATTAATGGAAACTCCTGTGTTCTGTTTAGTATGCCTCCATTTTCCATTAAACTAACATACTCTGTCTTTCCCTTCTGGAGTTATTAGCTTTCTGACCATGCAGGAAATAAGAGCAAATAGCTGCAGCTACTTTAATGTGGAAGTACACATGTACTTTCTCTGAAACTTTCCAAAGTGGATATATTGAAGTTTGCCCCCATGAATTCTCAATGTTTATTTAAATTCTTCATATACTGCCAAAGTGATTCAACATACATTACATATAGGTACTTTCTCTGTCCCTAGTGGGCTCACAATCAAGTTTCGTACCTGCAGTAATGGAGAGCTAAGTGACTTGTCCAAGGTCAAAAGGAGCCAAAATCAAATCTGGTTCTCAGCCCCTGCACTAACTCTTAGGCTGTTCCTCTGCTCCTTTTAATACATCTTGCCCTCTGTACCATAGCTTCTTCCTGGATTTTGCTGCCTTTTCTTGGTGTTGGGCAGTTTTATCACCACTACCAGATGCAGTCACTTTGGTCCTTCTCCTGTTTAGAGAAAGATATATTCACCATGTACGTACGTACTGCATCCTAAATGCAGGACTTCCCTTTTGTATTAAACAATGGTTGTCATACTTAATCACGTCAGATTACCCCTCACATTTTCCCCACTTCATCTGGTGTCCATCCTGCTAAAAATCTTAGCATGATCTGCAAACAAAACCACATTTCCTATTACCCTCTCTGCAATGTGCATTGTAGTTAAGTGCATTCACAATTTTCTTTTAACCCTGTTCCCTGCACACACTTTTTATCAGTGCTGCTATCCTGAAGCCTTTACCTGAACCAGTTATAGGTAATTGAATTTGTTCTTCTGTTAAAGAATATAGACAATCAATCATTAGGCCTGTGGGTGCTCTTATACATATTTAGAGTTTAGCACTGAGTATTAGTGAGGCTGTATTTTGTATAACATTTTAAAAAATATATTACTCTTCTTTTTTTCCAGTATTACTTGGATCCTCCATTTAAACTAAGTGAAGCTCTTGAAAGGTATGGACTGAAAACTGAAGATTTCTTTGTCTTGAAGCATGGAGAATCAAGAGATTTGAATATCAACAATGAGGCCTTTGAATGAAGAAAATGTGGCCTACTTTCTAGGAACTTAAGGCAATATAATATTTTAGGAGATCAGTTAGGTGGGATTCTTAGGAAAAAAAATTGATAAAGAAATTTAGGAATCTAGTACTTCACATTTTTCCTTTCTATAAGGCTTATAATACAACTTAATTTCCTAAATTTATATGTATATAATACACACAATAGCATGTGTGTTAACTTGAAAATAAAAATACTAAGACTTGTAAATATGATTTAAAAAAACAAGAGTCTTCCACTTGTACTGCAGAAGCATATCACACATCCAGATTTTGGTATACTTACTTTCTTGTGCAGTATTCAAATTTCCATTACTTTAGAGCTGTGTGAAGATGATTTCAAGGAATGTGCCTTTTAAAGGAATTTGGTCCATTTGATTGCAATATGAATGCATAAATCTGCTGCTGGCCAGAGTCTGTATCCACCTTTGCTGCTGTTGTTTCTCTAGTGATTGCCAGAAACTTTATCTTTGCACTTTGAAAGCATTTCTGTTCTACAGAATGGACGATTGCATGGTAGAAAGAAGTGGCACAACTGGAAAAATGCCTATTTTTGCTTGCTTCTCTTTTCCAAGGCTTTACTTTTTTTTAAAAAACTTTTTTTCTAATGAAATAGTACTGTAAAAATTCTGTACAGTATGCCAACTCTGCCTGATATGGGGTTATGGCATTATAACTAAGTATCAAAGCACTGATAAATGCAATTAATTATTTTTCTGTATACAATTTACTAAATAAAAAGCTCTTGTCATAAAAACTGTCACGTTCATTTTCTCTAAATATTGCAAAGATACCTCTAGCAGATATGCCTGCTGTCCTCAGAGAATATCTTCTCATGTGTGGGTGATGTCAACCATGGAATCCAGTACAGGCACTGTCACTTTAAATCTTTAGGCAATGCCCAAACTGCATGTGTTCAGTAACAAAACTAAGAAGATATGTCTGCTGTCCTCAGCGAATGCGTTATATGAAGAGAAATAGGCATCATAGTCTCATATATAGGGCTCCCAAACTGCCAGGAGCATGACTCTTGAGAAGGATAATGGATATATCAACATGATCCTGGTGCAACAGAAGAGGGTTAGGGGGGAAGTTGTCATTCAGGAAGTAAAAAGATTTTGCAGAATTGCTTGATCAAACTGACTGTCTCTTCTGGAGTTTTATTTCAAACAGTAGTGAGAAGTAAACTTAGGGCTTGAGAACCAAGTAACCGCATTGCAGATGTCCTCAATAAATGCAGAGTGGAAATAAGCCACTGAAATAACTATAGCTTGGACATTGTGGGCTGTTAACGGCCCTGAAGCGTCAGCCTAAACTGAGTATCCAAGTGGAGATGGTTCTCTTAGTAACAAGAACTCTGAGTCTGTTGGGGTCAAAAGCCACAAAAAGCTTGGAGAATCCTCAGAGGTTTAGTCAGTATGCTAGAGCAGAGATGTTGCCTGGTGTGCCATACGGTCAGAGCCGCCATCAGGGCAGTACCACCAGTCCTGCATTCAGGGGCCCGGAGCTGACAGGGGGCCCGGGCTCCCCCAGGGTCCTAGGCCACAGTCTAGGGAGAGGGGTGGTCCGCCCCACGTGGACAGGAGAGAGCTGGATGGGGGACCCGCGGAGTTCAATACATCTCGAGCCGTGAGGCTCGTCTTCTGTTCCTGCCTGCCCTGCAGCTAACATATAGCCGATTGCAAGCGTTCCCCGATGTCAGCGCTGACGTCTGAGGGAGGGCTTAAGCAAAGCCTGACCTCCGACGTCAGTGCTGACGTCAGAGAATACTTCCGTTCGGCTATTTGTGCGTGGCAGGGCAGGCAGGAAGCAGAAGACAAGCCTCGCGGCTTGAGCTTCGTTTTGCTGAGAAAGTTGCAAAGATGGTCTGGGAGGCAAACACAGAACACAAAAGGGGGGAGGGAGTGCATTTTGGACACAAGGCATGAACTTGGGAGAGAGGAAGGGAGGGAAAGAGATGCTGAGGTGGGGGAGGGAATGGGTTTTTGGACACAGAAGGCATGGACTTGGGAGAGAGGAAGGGAGGGAAAGATGCTGAGGTGGGGGAGGGAATGCATTTTTGGACACAGAAGAAATGGACTTGGGAGAGAGGAAGGGAGGGAAAGAGATGCTGAGGTGGGGGAGGGAATGAGTGTTTGGACACAGAAGGCATGGACTTTGGAGAGAGGAAGGGAGGGAAAGAGATGGTTGTGTACACGGGGAATAGAAGAAAGGAGAATTTTTGGTCATAGGGAGGGAGTGAGGTACAGATAGTGGCATACCAGGGAGGGGGGGGGTCTGCCCCACCCCGGGTTTACGTCCCAAGGGGGTGCACAGCTGGCCACCCTCCAGTGTTGTCCCTAGGCCGGCAAACTGCGTCTCTTTAGCCACTTGAGTGCCACCGCCGCCATCGGGAACAGGCCGGCGCCAAGTTCTCCCTGCTTTTCCCTGTGGGGCCGGCCAACTCTCGCCACTCGCGTCAATTCTGACGTCGGAGAGGACGTTCTGGGCCAGCCAATTGCTGCCTGGCTGGCCTAGAACGTCCTCTCCGACGTTAGAATTGACGACGGGTGGCGAGAGTTGGTCGGCCCCGCGGGGAAGAGAAGCAGGGAGAACTTGGCGCCGGCCTGTTCCCAATGGCGGTGGTGGCACTCAAGTGAATTACTTTATATATAGTCAATATAGGCACAGAGTTAAATTTTTTAACATTTTCTAATGGTGGTGTGCCTCGTGATTTTTTTCATGAAACAAGTGTGCCTTTGCCCAAAAAAGGTTGAAAAACACTGTGCTAGAGCACATTTACAGTACAAAGCGTGATGAGCTGCCTCACGAGGGTGTGTATATGGTTTTGGAAAGAAAACAGGTAAACTCACCAGAGCATTCCCTCTTGAGAATGAAAACCAACTGATTTCCCCACCAAAATTTAAATTGGTGACCAATGGACTTAGCTGCCTCAATCACCTCAAGCCCTAGCTGATTAAAATTCTTAATCATAATTAAAAAAATGTTCCTTATACAGTGCAATACAGAGAGAGCACATATAAAGTCTGAAAACTGACATTTTAATTAATTAAACAAAATAATTTCTTACCTTTGTTGTCTTGTGATTTTCTTTCTAACTTTCTTATTTCCTGACTCTGGTTCTGCTTCTCTGTGCTCTCAGCACAGTTCTGGCCAGCACTAGCAGATCGCCGTGGGGGATGGGGGGCCCTCCCATCCAGCATCTCAACCACTATCTCCAAATCCACCATCTCTCCCTTTTTCTTCACAAATACCCTCCCATCCAGCATCTCTCATTTCCTCCTTGGAACATTGGGGGAGGGGGAATGGCCTCTTCTTCCCTCCCCACTCAGTATGAAGCCCCCACCACCACATGTAAGCATGGCAATTGTTATCTGTATGTTATGCACACAAGCACAATAGGTGAGTCCGTATAAAACCAAAAAAGTCCTTTGCAGCTGAGCTAGGACTTTATTTTAATGGTCTCAACTATTGTGCTGTTTTGTATGCTCACACAACTGCCGAGCCCAGGGGAATGGCCTTAAGTCCGTCCCAGGATACACCAGGAAGAGGAAGGTAGGTCTGCTGGCAGGAGTCTTCTAAAAAAGTCTCCTGAGTCTTCTAAAAAAGGTACTGGGGGATGGATTGAGGTGTTGTGCATTTAGGTGGTGGGGGCCTTGAGGCCAGAGGGGCATCCCTCCTGCCATTCAGTATAAAAAGTGAAGGGGTTGTTGGGAGGAAGGGCTGAGGCAGGAGGGAATGGGCATCCCTCCTTCCCATTCATTTTAGAGGTGGTGGTGGGGTTGTCCAGAGTGCGCAAGGTGATAGGGAGGAATCGGGGGGAGCAGGGGCTCTCCCTGTGGGCTGAGCTCATCGCCAAAAGGGAATCCCTGATCAGCTGAGCCATCAGGACTCCACCAAAGCCACAAGCTTCAGGGAATCCTGTTGGCTTAGCTGATCGGGGCTCCCCCTGCAATGATCAGCTCTTCTGAGCAAGCGCCATGCACAGTTCCTCTCCCCTTTTACCAGTAGTGTGCATATAATTTGCATGCTCTTGTGCTGAGCATTGCTAGTTAAAAAAAAAAGCATCCTTCCTATAGATCTTCAAGGGGGGGAGGGAGTGGGCATTCCTTCTGCTGATCTTCACGGGAGGGGGCATCTCTTTTGCAAATCTTCACATGGGGGGTCTGGGTGGATGAGGGAGTGAGCATCCCTCCTGCCAATTTTTTTTTTTTTTAATGTTCGAGTGGGGGAGGGGGTCCTGGCCTTTTTTTTTTTAATTCTTTATTCATTTTATAATTCACAACAAGTGTACAGTAAATATCAAACAATTAGAATACAATATCACTTGAAAATCTTCCATATCATACAACAAAAAGATATAACCCCCACCCCCTCCCACTTCCATATACAACAAAAAATATACCACATGAATATAATATCTTATCATTCATATATATTATTAATAGAAATCCAACCCCCCCAATCCACATGTAAGAATTAAAAATTGGGAAAAGTGTAAATTATTCATTATAATTTAAAAATGGCCCCCACACATCCTTAAATTTATTATAGTAACCTTTTTGAACTGCCAACGTTCTTTCCATTTTAAACACATGATGTACTGAATTCCACCAGAAACAATAATTCAACCTTGTACAATCTTTCTAGTTATACATTATTTGTTGAATGGCAACTCCTGTCAATATCATCAAAAGCTTATTATTAGCAGATATTTGAGGCTTAGCTCTCATCAGCATGCCAAATAAAATTGTGTCGTATGATAGTGCTATATAATTTTTCATTAAATGCCTTTTTTTTTTTTTATGGACTACACATGCCCACCACATGTACCTTGTCCCGGCCTACCACTAGACCACCAGAGGGTGGACAGGGTACAGGGCACACCATTTGGTTCAGAATTTTTTTTTCTTGGGTTTTCCCCATCTAGAGGAGGGTGCATCTTAGAGAGCGAAAAATACAGTACTTTTTGCAAAGTGTATGGGTTTGGATTCACTACCCACTTGTCCATATTGATACACCTATTGCATTAGAAAACCCAATACTGGTAATGCTATCCTATTACAAGTTTATTATTAGGTTTGTTTTTTTTTATATACCGCCTATCAAGGTTATCTAAGCGGTTTTACAATCAGGTACTCAAGCATTTTCCCTATCTGTCCCAGTGGGCTCACAATCTATCTAAGTCTGATGTTCTTCCTGTGAGTGGATTTTCCGTTTAAGTGCACAGAATATAACCAGTCCTCCGAGGCCTTTTCTCAAACCAGCTCCTTGTTTAAGGCCCTTTAATGTCTAGGATAGGATGGGATGGTATCCCCCTACTTTTAATGACCAGGAAATACTTGGAATGAAATCCTTATCCTCTTTACACTAATGATCACATTGATCTCCAAAAGGGAGAAATCCTTATTAAATACTTTCTGATGCTGAGAGTTTGGCAGTGATAGTCCTTGTGACCCTGGGCAAGCCACTTAATCCCCCATTGCTTCAGGTGCATTAGACAGAGTGTGAGCCTGCCAGGAAAGATAGGGAAATAATGCTTGAGTACACCTGAATGTAAATACATAAATTAAATAAAATAAAAACTAAATATTGGTACTAGAGATATTCTTTGGACAGATGTCTAATATATGATCCTACTGTAACTGATTGAAACTCAGCGGCAGGAGTTTGAGGGTCCTCAATGCCAGTGCATCTTCAGCATCCCAGAAAACGTGGGTGAAATCAGTTAACTTAGCAGGGTTTTGATAATTTCCTAAAAGAGAAGTCCATAGGCCACTATAGAGATAGCATAGGGAAATCCACTGCTTATTCCTAGGATATGCAGCATAGAATCTGTTTTGCTACTTGGGATCTAGCTAGGTACTTGGGCCCTGGGTTGGCCACTGTTGAAAACAGGATTTGGGCTTGATGGACCTTCGGTCTGTCTCAATAAAGCAATTCTTAAGTTATGGTAGAGCAGAAGACCTGAGAGAAGCAAGTTGCAATAATCTAAGCGAGAGGTGATAAGAGTGTGGATAAGGGTTTTGGTAGTGTGACTCTTCCCTTTTACCCTTCATGGCCAAGAAAACCTTAACATGTCATAAGTTAGCACCTATTATAGAGATTTTGTTTTCTGGCTCTAGGCACTACTCACACAGTTGAGTATCCTCACCAGATATAGCTTTGCCCAGGGCCTGCATTTTTTAAGCTATTGAGGGGAGGGGGTCTCTTTTCTTGGGAATATTGGTTTTGCTTTGGTAATCTTCCCCCTCCCCTATTTTCAAATGACTATTTGAAAAAAGACCTGAATGGTGAACAATAGCACATGTGCATAAAAGAGGAAAACATAAGAAACAAAGGGGGGGGGGGGGGTCTAGGGAAAACTATGATGAAAAATAAGCAACTCATTTGCACAAATGAAGGAAAAAAAAGAAAATGATACATTTTATTGCCAAGGGGGAAGACATGCTCTTTGTTTTGGGAGGGACAGGGAACAGAAGTGAAGCAGTCCCAGCTATAACACAACAAGAAATTGTTCCCATACACCACATGACCTTTCTCCAACAACTTCTGATTTCAAACAAACCTGAGTATTGCCTACTATGTGCTATCCTTACATTGTTTAGTCTGCTCAGTGACTTCTACAGGAACGAAGAGAGAGGGGAGACATGATTGAGACGTTTTAAGTATATCACGGGCCGTATCGAGGCATAAGATGATGTCTTCTGTCTTATAGGACCCTCGAACACCAGAGGGCATCCACTGAAAATCAGAGGAGGGAAGTTTCATGGTGATTCCAGAAAGTACTTCTTCACCAAAAGAGTGGTCGATCATTGGAACAAACTCCCACTGCAGGTGATTGAGGCCAACAGTGTGTCAGACTTTAAAAGAAAATGGGATATTCACGTGGGATCCCTAGGGGAGTAAAGTCAGGGGGGTGGGTCATTAGAGTGGGCAGACTTGATGGGCTATGGCCCCTTTTCTGCCGTCATTTTCTGTGTTTCTACAGCTGGAAGTTGCCTTCAGCTGTCCTGTCTGATTTGCTAGGTTGTACAATCTAATTGTTAACAGAAGTGCTCGTCAGACATCTCATCATATAAATGATTGCTTACGTCATAGCAGAGACAGAAAATATGTTAGCAATATGCTGAAATAAAAACAGGTAGCAAACAGTCTGATTAACATATCCTTTACTATGTTAATATCTGGTTATTTTCTTGATTGAGCTACAAAGGCCCATATTCTATAAACAGCGCCTTAACTTAAGTGTTGGTAAGTGCCCTACTAGCACCTGAGTTAAGTGTTTATGTTTATTTAAAACTTTATATACCGCAAAACAGCCTAGAAAGGATCCAAGCGGTTTACAATGTATAGGTCACATTCATTAAGAAAAGAACTCCATTGAAAAATAGGAAAGGAAAGAATAAAAGCAAAAGTTTAATTTTTTTTTCCATAAAATACTATAACAATCAACATCTCAATGAATTTGAAAGAAGATTTTAATAATGATACTGTTAGTTAATGTATTCTTGTGTTTGTCTTGTTGAAACATGTTTAGCATTTCTTAAATATGTATGCATGTAATTCTGTAAACCGCATAATTATGTGGTATATAAATTTTTAAATAAATAAATAAAAATTCTAATAGTAAAACAATCAAATCTCAATAAACCATAACTAATACATACAACTAAAAATTTCAATAACAAATTAATCATTACATAAATACAGATTACAGTCCCAGACTCAATTCAATTTGAGAAAGCTAGTTGAAAAAAAATGTGCTTTTAAATGTCTTAAAATTTATATATAATTCTTCTGTTTTCTTTTTTTTTTTAATTCAATGTATTTCTTTATTTTAGAAATAAAAATAGAAGAACAATGGTAATAACAGTGAGTTACAAATCTGTGTCAAGACAAACAGAAACTACATAATGATACAAAACGGTACAATCAAGCAAAATCAGTAAACACAGGAATATGCATAAGAATGATCCTGCATATCATATATCGAAAATAATTAGGGAACAGCCAAAATGTCAGTAATAGGAGCCCAAATTTTAGTGAAAGATGACAAGGAATTAGTTTTTTCCGCAGCTAACTTCTCAAACTTAACAAATAAACAAACAGTATTCCACCACATATTGGTATGCAGGGACGCAGAGTCCTTCCAATTAGAGAAGATTGATTTAAGTGCAATTTGTAATAAACAGGACAGAAGCTTGGATTGATGATTATCTAACATATCAGTTATAGCTAATGAACCAAAAATCACCACTGGAAATGATATTGCAGATTTGATCGGCAAAATATCACATATAATTTCCCACACACTATTCCAGAAATTTGTGACATTAGGACAGGAAAATAACATATGTTCAAAAGTACCAATATCTAAAGCACAAGACCAGCATACATTAGTTTGTCGTTTGTCAATTTTCGATAATTTATAAGGAGTCCAGTATGCTCTATGTAGAACAAAGAACATCATTTGGATCATGGCAGATGAGCAAAAAGATCTGAGAGAAGTCAACCAGATATGTTCCCAGTCTGTCATCGTGAATGGAATGTGCACATCAGTATTTCATATATCATGTAATGCTGTACTCGCAGAGTACTTAAAATCTCGCAACAATTTGTACCAAGCAGAAGCTTCTCCCTTCTTACCTCCAAATTCCATAACCCACTGCAAGTATGATGGAGGTTCAAAAAATAAAGGAGTAGCAGAGATATATGAAGAAATGCAATGGTGAAGTTGCAACCAACGAAAAAATTGATTAGCAGGTAAGTGATGTCGCGCCACAAGTATTGGAAATGTCGCTAATTTAGTATCATCCCACACTTGCGCAATGGAATGTATACCCATTTTTATCCAGGACTTCCACTCAATATATTGTCCCTGAATCTTAAATTGAGGGTTATGCCATATAGATGAGTGAAGAGTAGTATTCCATTTGCAATCCGCTGTCGCATCAATGGCTAATACTGCTGTTTTAGTGGAGGCAAAGATAGAGTGGTTGATGGTAGAACCAGTCGGAGTAGTAAAGGGGACAAATTGTAGTTGGTCCTCAGTAACTATAGATCTTTCCAATATAAGCCAGGAGGGTAACACTGTTGACGAAGAAGCATTAATCCATTTAGCACCCTGTCTATTTAAAAAGGCCAAGTGATAGTCATAATAGCTGGGAAAATTGACTCCACCTAACTCTTTCGAAGCTTTCAATTTCCGTAATGCAATCCTCGTAGTTTTATGCTTCCATAAAAATTTAACAATGCTCGATTCCATTTTAGCATATACTTTAACAGGGAACAAGAATGGAATCATAAAGAGTATGTAGTTAATTTTAGGAGTCAATATCATCTTAATAGTGTCCAAATGTCCCCACCAGGATAGATTTAATGGTGACCAATGATCAGTAAGCGATGAAATAAGATGAAGTAGATGGTTTACATTATAATCTCTAGTTTCTTCTAGAGTCGGTCCAAAAAAGACTCCTAAGTATTTCATTTGCCGTCCTACAGATGTCAAAGATAATTGGTCAAGTATTTCAGCATCCACCAAATTGTTAAGGGGCATTATTTCTGTTTTGTTTCTATTTAATTTATAGCCAGAGATTCGTGTATAGTCATCAATGATATTAAAAATAGTAGGTAAGGAATCTGGTACCATATACAACAGAACATCGTCAGCGTATGCCGATAATTTAACATGGAAGTCACCCCATTGGAATCCTTGAATACATAGATTGGATCAAATCGCTATCAGGAATGGTTCCAATGCGATGTTAAACAACAATGGTGATAGTGGGCATCCCTGTCTGGTTCCGCGAGTGGGATAGAAAGCCGGAGATAATGTACCATTGATCCTAAGATAAGTTGTGGGATTGGAATATAATATTTTCACAAGTTGAATAAAAGTTGTATGCATTCCAAACCATGACATCACAGCAAAGAGAAAGGACCATTCCACTCGGTCAAAGGCTTTCTCAGCGTCTAAAGCCATTGCGACCAGTGGAGTCGAGACTTGTTGAGCATAGTAGATAATATGTGAAAATAATTGTGAATTGTCAGAGGATAAACGTCCATTCATAAAGCCATTTTGATCAGCATGAATAATGGTAGGAAGTACAAGCTGAAGCCGTAAAGCCAATATTTTGGCAAAAAGTTTCGCATCTGCGTTTATTAGTGCAATAGGTCTGTAATTAGCCACACGTAAATGATCTTTTTCCGGCTTTAATATGACAACCGTCATTGCTTCTGTGAATGTACCACTGACAGTGCCGGATTCAATCAGATGCGTAAAAAGTTGGAATAATTCTGGTAGCAGAAGATCCTGAAATGCTACGTAAAATGCTAGTGAGCTCTGGCACGTATGGCAGCTTAGCGTGTGAGTTCCGCGGAAAGCAACATGTTGGTTTTAAACTAAATATTAATATTTTTTGTGATAATCATCTTACACCAGAGCATGGCAGCGTCTAAACCCGGTAAGCAAAAGCGTTGAACCACCCTCGCCGCAAAAATCTAGCCTCGGGAAAAACGAAGACGAGTCCACGGCCATTTTGGCAGAGCTCCGTGGTATAAAAGAACTACCGTATTTTCGCGGATATAACGCGCGCGTTATACACGTTTTTACGTACCGCGCATACCCCTCGCGCGTTATATGCGTGAGCGCGGTATACAACTTTTTTTTTTCAATCCGATCGGCATCCCTCCTACGAACCGGTATCCTCCCCCCCCCCCCGCTCACCCCTCCCCCGCGATCCTACATCCCCCCCCAGCACCGCAAAACATGCCTTACCCGATTGGGCACCGGCACCAGCACCAATGCACAGGATGTGCCAGTGCCAGTGCCCGAAGATCCTCCCTCGTTGGTTTGGGTTGGTTTGGGCTGGGCTGAGCTGGGCGGTGCGGTGCAGGAGAGATCCTCCTTCTTCCTGCGCCGGGCTGGACTAGGCTTTGAGCATTTGCGCATGCTCAAAGCCTTCTGGTCTCGCTCAGACCATCCTGTGCATTGGTGCTGGTGCCGGTGCCCAATCGGGTAAGACATGTTTTGCGGTGCTGGGGGGGGGGATGTAGGATCGCGGGGGAGGGGTGTGTGACGTGAGCGGGGGGGGGGAGGATGCCGGTTCGTAGGGGGATGCCGGATCGGATTGAAAAAAAAAAGTTGTAAACGCGGGTAAGCTAGCGGGGGGGAGGATGTCGGTTCGGAGTAGGCGGGAGAGGTTTTAGCATGCGCGGTATACGCGTGTGCGCGCTATATTAAATTTTTTTTACATAGATTTGTGTTCCCCGCGCGCTATACCCGTGTGCGCGTTTTACACGGGTGCGCGTTATATCCGCGAAAATACGGTACTCACGGAGACGAAGCAGGATATTGCTGAACTAAAAGATGATTTAATTTCGCTGAAGGGAGAATTCGCCAAGGCTTCAACTTGTATTGAAGTGCTAGAAAATAAGTCGGCTGCGATGGATGAATCCATTAAGCTATGGCGGCGTCAAACCTCGCGCATCCAGCAATTAGAGCGTGCTTTGGAGGATGCAGACAACAAGGCCCGACGTAATGGATTTAGGCTGCTAGGCCTACCTGAGGGTCGTGAGGCATGTGACCTGGAGGAATTCTTGGGAGCCTTATTGCCTCAACTCCTGAAACTTCCTGATCATATAAAGTTGGATTTTGATGGAGCTTTTAGGGTGCCTCATCAGCGACAACAGCCTCATCGCTATCCCAGACCTATTGTGATAAATATGATTCGGCACAGTCACACCATGCTCATCATGCAACATGCTAAGCTTCATGGTCCGACTGTATTTGAAGGTAACAAGCTTCTGTTCTTACCTGATTTAGCCAAAGAAACGGCCAGACGCAGGAAACAATTCTTGGCTTATCGCACGCAATTAAAAGACATGGGTGCTAAGTTTGGTGTTCTTTTTCCAGCCCGGATGCATGTGACTTATCAGAACAAAACCAAGGACTATGTTAACCCTGCTGAACTGGCTGACTTTATTGAATCGATTCAGCCCTCTACTATTGACAAGACCTGACTTTTGATATCTCAGCCATGCTTGATTTTGCTGTTTTCATAATATCCTTTATTGATATTTTATGATTCAAGTTGCTTTCCCGCTTAGCTTGCTAGTTAGGCTACTAGTGCAGTCACTACTCCCATGGTTTTTTGTCAGCCGTTGCTGACTTCTTTAGAGCTTACAATCTGTGTCATACCTAAGCTGTTTTTCTTGATAGAGTATTTTATTGCTTTGTTTGTACAGTGCAACCTGCTTATATACTATTGTATTGTATCTTTTTGTTATCATTGGTCAGACTCTATTAATGCTATACAATGTCAGTAACCTGCCTTTCCCTCAATGTTCAGGGACTTAATAATCCAGTGAAACGTATTAAGATCCTGTCATATGTGTCAAAATTTAATCCTGATGTTGTACTACTGCAGGAGACCCACCTGTCTATGCAAGAATCTTCAAAGATCTCCTATAAATGGTGTCATCCTGTGTTGTACTCCGCAGCCATGAATAAAAAGGGTGGTGTGATTACCCTTATCAGGAAACGTCAAGACTTCACCATTGTGACCCATACCGCAGATGTTAACGGTAGATGGGTGAAAGTTGATTTGCGAATTCAAGACAACCTACTGAGTATTCTCAATATCTATGCACCGAATAGTGATTGCCCGGATTTCTTTGATGGGTTAGCATCTCTTCTGACAACGAATTCTAGTTCTCATTATATTATTGGTAGGGACTTTAACCTGATTTTGAATCCATTGTTAGACAGAAAATCCAATGTGCCTTATCGGAAATCTAGAGCCTGGTTTAAATTACAAGACTTATTACATCAATTGAAATTGGGAGATCCGTGGCGAGTGCTACATAATGATGATTTGAAGTTTACATTTTTCTCTGCCCCACATGCTTCATATTCTCGTCTTGACTATTTCCTTATTTCCTATACTCTGATGTCACGAGTTGAAGCTGCAAACATAGGAGATATAGTTGTATCTGATCACGCTCCCATTTTATTAACTTTTCAAGGATTGGGAACTATGACTCATAATGGCACTTGGAGACTCAACACCAGTCTTTTACAGGATGAAGAATTTCTTACTGAAATGTGAGGTTGTATTAGTGACTTCTTTGAACTTAACCGAACTGATGATATATCCAGGATTGTTCTTTGGGATTGTTTCAAGGCCTATATGAGAGGTATGATTATTTCATTTGCGGCTCGTAAGAAAAAAGCTTTAGCTAAGAAAGAGATTGAACTACAACTCAAACTACGCCAAGCTGAAGAACATCATATTTCTCACCCTAGCGAAATTGACTCCTTAAATAACCTTCGGAAGATTAGATTTGAATATAATCTGCTCTTGAGCTCTTCTGCAGCCAAGGATGTTTTCATGAAATCGGCCTATTATTATGCCAATATCAACAAATGTGGACATCAGCTGGCTGAATACGTTAAACTGCGTACTGAGAAAACTTTGATTCCGGCAATTCAAGATGAGAGTGGTATTACCTGGCTCACTAATGAGGATATTGGCCTACAATTTCATCGCTTCTATTCTGCATTGTATACCTCTGACTCTCCGGATATTTCATTGTTTGAACCGTTTCTGAAATCTCTACCTCATTCCACTGTTTCTACATCTGATAACGAGATTTTGTCAGCTCCACTGTCTGTAGCTCATATTCAAGATGCATTACTACAGATGACCAAGAATAAAGCTCCGGGTCCTGATGGTTTTCCTGTGGACTTTTACGTAGCATTTCAGGAATTCTTCTGTTTTCAAGTCTATGGGCAAGTTATTCCATAGCCACAGAACTAAATAAAAGAACGCACAATCTCTAGTTGACGCAAGATGTGCCTTTGAAATATGAGGAACGACTACCCTATTGTCATTCAAAGATAGTAATAAACACCTTGGGGCATAAAATAACACCAAGTTAGAAAGATTTGAAAGCTGAAATAATGCTCTATGTGCCAACATCAGGATCTTAAATTTAATCCTAAATTCTATTGGTAACCAATGGAATTTTAAATACAAAGGTGTCACATGATCACGAATATGTGCATGGCCTAATAATCTAATTGCAGCATTTTGTACTGTTTGTAAGCGTTTCAGCTGTCCTGACCCAATACCTGCATATACTAAATCACCATAATCTATCTTTAACAATACAAAGGCATGAATTAACGTATGCAATGATTTCTCATCCAAAAAAATCTTGAATGGCTCTAAGCTGTCTTAATGCCCCAAAACCTTTAGCAACCACGGTTGAAACCTGCTCCTCAAAGTTTAGATGACAATCGATTATAATCCCCAAGTACCTGAAACTATTTACTAGTGAAAACCCCAATTTAAAAGACATTTTAAAATGATTTTCCAGTTGCCTACTGATGCCTAAAATAATAGCACCAGAATCATACCTACATAAGCATTTTACAATGCCCAATACCACTGTACGCATGGCTTACCCCAGAAGTAGTGTTAGGCACCATAAAGCACCTGTATAGGCACTGGAAATATAGGCTTTGAAAACCCTGGCCCACATTTTTGGCACCTGCCTTTGCCAGAGGCATGATTCTCTAAATGACGATGTTGTGTAATTGAAACCTGATCAGTGGATGCTTTTAAGGCAGCTGCCAACAACAGCGCCATTTAGAGAATCAGGGCCAAAAGTGCTTCAGCAAAATATGGCTATCCTATCACATATGTCTTGACTTGCATTTTTTGCCTCCTCAGTTACTGCAGTTGAAGAGGAAGGAAGGGATTTTGGGTTTAGTTCATGCCTTTTTTCCTAGAGTAGCTTAAGGCAAGTTACATTCAAGCACAGTGTGTATTTTCCTGTCTCTAATCCAATGTTGGCTTTTACAAAGCCACAGTAGAGGAAAATGCTCTGACACTCATAGAATTCGCCAGCCCGCAGTAGAAACCTCTACTGTGGCTTTGTAAAAGGAACCCAAATTTTGTACCTGAGGTACTGTCCAAGGCCACAAGGAACTGCGGTGGAATTTGAACTGGGCTTCCCTGGTTTTCAGCCTGTTACTCATGATACAACCATGATGTTTTGTTTTATTTTTTAATCTTGTTTAAAGCAATTTCCTACTTACAAATGGAAAAAATAAGAAGAATGTGCAGTATCCTGATGCCCGTTCTGTGTGTGTATATATATATATATATATATATATATATATATATATAATGCTACGACTCTACCAATTCGATCCACCCTGTCACTGCAATATAGTTTGTACCATGGTATGACAGTGTCCCATTGGTTATATTCCTTTCACCAGGTCTCAGAGATACCTATTATATCTATCTTTTCATTTAATACAATATATTCTCCCATCTTGTTTTTTAGGCTTCTGGCGTTTGCTTGGGCATTTCACACAATGTTTGTCATATCTATTTATAATTTGTTCAGCAGTTGGTATGGATAATTTGCAATCTTTAAAATCAGCCTACTGTGTATTTAAGGAAACCTGGTCTACTGTGGCCTCTATTGCAATCTCTCCATCAGGATACTGTCTTCTCTTTTATGATTATGATGATATCTTTTAAAAATACCTTACTCCAAACCATGCTCTTTTGAGCGAATGTCAGCCTTCCCCCAGTTTCTTTTTTTTTTTAATTCTTTATTCATTTTCGTATGTTAAAACAAGTGTAGCAAATAAACTCATTTAAAACTTAAAGATACACACTTGATTAACTCTCATATAAGCATCAAATTTAACATTTCATTACAAATTAAAATTCTATAATATTTTAAATATTATGAAAGAAATCTAACATTTATATCATCCTTATTGAATCTAATAATCCCTCCCCCTCCCTCCCTATTCAATAAATCATAAAATCATCCTTACTGTGAAATTATTGAAATACTCATGTATTATATAATAACAACAAGTAAAACCCACCCTTTTCCCCCCTAGTCAAATCTCGTCAGATAACAAGAAGCTTTTGTTTATTTTAACTGGAATAGCAATACAACAAATAACATACAATTGGAAAATATATGACAGGTTAAATTATAACTTTTGGTGGAATTCTGTGTGTCATATATACAAAATGGAGCTCACAATAGCAACGCAAAAAGGTTATATTAGTAAATTTCAGAAAGTCTGGGGACCGTTAACAGATTTTTGTAATGAATTATTAACTTTTCCCATGTTAAGGTACTTCCCCCAGTGTCTAGTTTAAAAGCTGCTCATCTCCTTTTTAAATGTTGACACCAACAACCTGGTTCCATCCTAGTTAAGGTGAAGCACATCTTTGTGGAATAGGCTCCCCCTTCCCTAGTATGTCACCCAGTTCCTAACAAAACTAAATCCCTCCTCCCTGCACCATCAACTCATCCACGCATTAAGACTCCGGAGCTCTGCCTGTCTTTTGGGACCTGCGAGTGGAACAGGTAGCACTTCTGAAAATGCTACCCTGAAGGTTCTGGATTTTAACTTCCTACCTAACAGCCTAAATTTGGCTTCCAGAACCTCCCTACCACATTTCCATATGTCATTGGTACCCACATGTACCAAGACAGCAGGCTCCTCCCCAGCACTGTCTAAAATCTTATCCAGGTGACACATACGGTCCACCATCTTTGCACCAGGCAGGCAAGTGACCAAGTGATCCTCATGTCCACCAGCCACCCAGCTATCTACATGCCTAATGACCGAATCTCCCATTATAATGGACATCCTAACCCTTTCCTCTTGGGCAGAAGCCACTGGAGACACATTTTTGGTGCAAGAGGACACTGCATCCCCTGGCGGGCAGGTCCTGGCTACAGGACTGCTTCCTCCTTCATCAGCATAATGCTCTCCTTTAAGACCTCTTTCCTCTGAGGAAGCAGAGAGGCTGCCAAACTGGAGGTGGAGCTTCTCAACAATGTCCATGTAGGTCTCCTCTATGTATCTTTCTGCCTCCCTCAACTTCTCCAAGTCTGCTACTCCTAGCCTCAAGAGATCACACCTGTTCCGAGTGCTAGGAGCTATTTGCATCAAGCACACACAAGACATCTCACCAACTGGGAGATAATCAAACATGTGATACTGCAAACTACTGGATAGCCCTCATCTTGCTGCTGGACTGCTATCTGCATCTTAATATTGGTGATTTCTTTGTTAAGTTGTTAAGGGAGTTGGAATATATACACTAAGGTCTCCTAAGATTGCTAGTTATGTTAGGTTATGGTAATGTTTAATTTTTATTATTATTTTGCAATGTTATAATTGGTAAGTCACCCTCCAAAGATTTCAGACTATTTCTTAAAAGCTAATTACTAGCTAATAGAGATTAGCTAGTTACTTTTTTAGCCTTCTAACTGGTTCAAGGGTCTATAGGCCAGTAGTGGGAGGGAGGGAGGGAATTAAAGTCCAACCTGAAGCTGCCTGTGCCTATTAGCTGTGCTTTATACTGATACTATAGCAATTTTAAAATAGCCCCTTGAAATGTTAGCCTATGTACACTAACAGAGACTTCCTGTACTAAGAAAAAAAAACCTCCCTTACTAAGTGAGCAAAATACTTTAAATAAAATAAGTCCCTGAGCTTATCTATTTAGCTTTAGGATTCCAATTTCCTAGCAAAGCCTTACCAGTGAAGATCTCTCCATCTCTGAAAGTCTTCTCACAGCACCTCTCCCCTTTAATCCATTCAAACTTCTGCTGCATGTCTTATATTTCACCAGAGCTGCCATATTCACATCATCCCTCTTCAAATCACTTTTCTGGCTCCCCATCCATTTTCAAATGCAGTTCAAACTCCTCTTATAAGTGCATTCACTCAGCAGACCTCCAAAATTTCTCATTTATCTCCTTATGTTCCTCCCCGCCATCCCCCTCCCTCCGTGAACAATGTTCATCAGGTAGGTCCCTCTTTATCTGTACCCTTCTCTTCCACTGCCAACTTCAGACTCTGTCCCTTCTATCTTGCTGCACCGTATGCCTGGAACAGACTGCCTGAGTCAATACGTCAAGCTCCTTCTCTATCAGTATTCAAATCCAAATTTTTCTGAGGCTGCTTTCAATTCCTAACTCCCACTATGTCAGTCCTATCATTCTCTGTTCTGTCTATCCTAATTAGATTGTAAGCTCTTCTGAGAAAGGACTGTCCATTTTATGTTGAATGAACTGTGCTGTGTAAGACTTTCAGTGCTATAGAAATGATAAATAGTAGTAGTTCTTAGTGCTGATACCCAAAGCCGGTTCACCCTTGAGGCAGCCGGTCACATACACCGCTCAGCGCCCAGAAAAACATACTTTTTCAGTTTTTTAGAAGTGCTCATAACGAACGCACTGAACACTCACACACAATGCCGTATAAGTCAATATCTTAGTCTCCACCTGCTGGCAGAGGAGCGTAAATCCATCCATTCTGTGCCGGTCTGGAAGGAAACTAAAAAATAATAATAGTCACCTAGAACAGCAAAGAGCATCTGCAAAGCAAAACAATAGATCCTGATAGCCACACAAACTCAATGAATCATCAACATATAGTTTTATCTTTATGAAGGGTGGGAAATTTTCAAATAGTCATTTTATGTATGTAAATGACTTTTGGAACTTATCTTCATTATTCATATACATGACTGACAAACATAACAAGGTTTAATATTTAAAAGCATGATGTTGGGGGCAAATTAGGGGCCTTAAAATTAATTGATGAGAGGCAAGAGGCTGAAGATTTGCCTCGGGCACCTAGTACCCACAGGCCCTGAGATAACTGAATTACACAGAACTTCCAGAGGCATGAAGTAGCAATGCTATTGCCTAATTATTATTGGGCACAGGGAAATTAAAGTGCCTTGTCCAGGAGCTTGTATCACAGGACGCTGGCTAAATGCTCTAACCACTAGACCAAGGCTGGTGCATAGGAATTAGGCACCCTAGGCCAACCTTAAGCCTTGTGTCCCCCTCAATTAACTTTCTCAGTTCCCCCACCAGAACCACCACCACCAATACCCAGTAATTAAACTGAATTATGATCACCCCAACATCATCTCTCTAGGAACAGTTTTGTAGATAATTGAAAATCATACTCTGAAACATTAAGCTTTGCTTTGTAGGTGTATATATATGTCAATTTCTTTCCCAGTTTATAATTTTTATTCATTTTCAAATTTTACATAAAGTGTACAAAATATTAAAATACAATTGATGAATACACAATATCACTTTTATATCTAATACATCATATTTTAAATATATTTTTATCCCCTCTCCCTCCCCCCACCCTTCTAGTACTTTCCAATCATATTGTATATCATATTATATCATATTATGTAAAAATTATTTTTACTACCCTCCCCTACATGTGTGTCATAAAGAAGATATTGAAAAGAAGAAAAGAAGAAGAGAAATCCTACTATTTATTCATTGCAATATTTTGTCAATGGCCCCCATATTTTTATAAATTTAGTATATGTCCCTCTTTGTATTGCTATTGCTCTTTCCACTTTGAATATATGACATATTGTATTCCACCAAAATGTATAATTTAGGTTATTATAATTCTTCTAAAAGTCATTTACTTGGATAGCCATTTGAAAATTGCCTTCCTCCCAGCCTTTAAAAATACACACTGATAATTATTCTTTGAGGGTCTGTTAGAACCTATTGCTTTGCTTTGCCCACAGCTGCTCTTTTTTGCCTCACAGAAGCTGCCACCCTAGGCAACTGCCTAGTCTGACTAATGGTTAAGCCAGCTCTGCATTGGACAATTCTTCCCAAATAAAACTAAGATATTAAAGATCCTTCATTCATATGAGCCAACTTTTCAAAATATTGGGATGCTAAACCTAATGGAACATACCCACCCTGGACACAAAAGATTGCTCAATTTTAGGGGTGCTAAAGCACCCACAAAGCTGGCTCCTATGATGTCTTTTCCTTCTTTGATACCAAGTAATGTGTTTTCATGTGAAGTCTACTTCAAAAAAACATGAAAGAACTTAACAGAGACCTGGGCTTTCCAACCTAATACCAGATTACCATTCTCCTGCCTCTGTTACCTTCTTATCTGGTAATAACATCTTCAATATAATGTGATTCACTTGTACCTTCATACATTCTTCTCTGTCACTTTGTTTTGAACAGATAAAGGAAATGTAATTCTCACAATTGCATTGTTCATCCAACAAAGAGATATCCCCTCATTTTTGTTGGTTTTTATGTCTGCTTTGTTGGGTACAAAATAAATTTACATTTGGTTAGAACAGACATGGGCAAACTATGGCCTGTGGGACATATCCGGCCTGTTTAGTTTTTAATCCGGCCCGCCAATCATCCGAACCCCCAACCACAAGCCCTCCGTCCAGAGCAGCATCGGGCCAGCAGCACTCTAAACAGGCTGCTTCATGGCATCCTCTCGTTGGGGAATTCCCGCTGCCGCATTACTGATGATGTCATCAGTAACACGGCACACAGAAGGCCCCGACGAGAGAAGGCCGTGAAGTAGCCTGTTTAGAGTGTTGCTGGCCCAACACTGCTTTGGAGGGAGGTATGAAGGGCTCACAGTCGGCAGTGTTTGGATGGGAGGGAAGGATGGAAGCTGGGCAAGGGTTCTGCTGCACAAGGGATGGGAGTGAGGGAGGGAAGGATGGAAGCTGGGCAAGGGTTCTGCTGCACGAATGGGATGGGAGTGAGGGAGGGAAGGATGGAAGCTGGGCAAGGGTTCTGCTGCACGTGGGCTGGAGTGAGGGAGGGAAGGATGGAAGCTGGGCAAGGGTTCTGCTGCACAAGGGATGGGAGGGAGGGAAGGATGGAAGCTGGGCAAGAGTTCTGCTGCACAGGGGGATGGAGAGACAGAAAGATGCTAAGAAGTAAGGCACAAGAGGATGGGTGAGAGGGGAGGAAAGATGCTGCACATGTGGGGGAGAGAAAAGAAAGAGGATGACTTGGGGTGAAGGAGAGGAAGGGAGAGATGATCATGTACATTCATTTTGTTCAATAAGCCTTACGTTTTCATGCTTTCCTACCTTTTAAAGACCAAAACCTTTTATGTTATGATGTTTACATTTAATTTATATTAGTTCACAAAAACACTCCATCCTTCTGCTCTTAGTCTGGCCCCTATGTCAAATTTAAGAACCCATTGTGGCCCACAAGTCAAAAAGTTTGCCCACCCCTGGGTTAGAACATATTTCAAAATGTGCTTTGACCTCCCTGAGATTTGAGTGGAACTGATGGACTTATTTGCCCATAGAAAATCAAGACAGGGATTCTAAGAGTTGAGCAGCAAGGACTTATAGGTGTGAGGTGGGCTCTATCATCTGTGCTAGATATCTGAATGGATATCTAGAAATTAAAATGCAAACTTATAGAAAACTATGGTTTATAAAATGGATATATGAAAGCTTGTATTCTATATATCTTTGGAATACACAGGGAAGTAGTGAAGCTCACTGGCATCACTTAATTTATGCAATAGCTGGCCCATCTTTCCTCCTCTAGCTACTATTTAGAGTGGACATCAAAGAGGAAAACATAATTTTTTCAGTGCAGCCCTGATTTCTGTGTCACAATAACCTTCATGGACATGATAGAAAATGTAGTCTTAGCATTCCATGTGGCCAAATTGTGTTATCTACAAAAATGTAGAATGTAGAGAGACAGGACCAGCATGAGGGGAAACTCCTTCTTAAACTAATAAGACTATCTCCCCCCCCTTTTACTAAGCCTGACAGTGCAGGCCAGCATGGTAAATGCTCCGATGCCCTTAGAAATTGAATGGGCACTGGAGTATTTGCCGTTCAGCACTCAGCTACACAACTTAGTAAAAGGAGGCCTATATTATTGATAACATGCAAAAATATGCCAGTCTATTGTTAAACTGGAGCAACCCACTGGTCACCTTTTGAGCAAGCTCTTCTGCGCACTGCTTCATCTTTGCACATCATGATTCTTGCCACTTGTCCCTTCACTTCCACATCAGGGTGGTGCATTAAAGTTGCCAGTCTCTGGGAGAACTCAGGATCTCCAAAGAATAAGAAAAAAAGAGACTCTGCACTGTACAGATCGATGTTAGCTAGGCAAGCCTGACTTTTCAAGCTGTCATTCAGGTTTGCCACAAATGTTAAGGCCCGGAGAAGAACATCTACATTCATGCAGCTGTCAAAAAGGGAAGTCAACGATGATGGTACCTGAAAGATGACATATTAAGAAAAAAAAAATATTAGCTGTTGGATTCCCTTTTAACTAACCCAACACCACAGAACAATGCCTGAATCAGTAGTCTCATCATAGTGGGATAACCGATAGGAAGGTAGGCTGTCACATTTACAAAGTTAGGAAAGTGTTTACGTGCCAAAATCTGTAACCCAGTTATTGACTATCATTTGTTAACAAGCTGTTCCTTCTGTTTTGGAACAGCATTCCTCAGACCTGGCTCATAAATGATAATTTTATGAACAGTCTCTGAATCATCAAGATTATGGTAGCTTCTGAAATCACTGTATTTGTGCTGACTTGTTGACATAATTCTGATGGGGCTGGAAAATTCTGATAGAATTTAAAACCTATTGTAAGAGGCAGAATAAGTAAAGCTCTATTTTAAGCATTGTGTTAATTAGCAGATTTTATTTTTCATTTTCTAGATATTAGTTCTATTAAATATAGCAGTAATATCCCAGCATCCTTAGGGTTGTAAGACAACAGTGGACCAAAGTATCCCAGCTTATGATAGAATATTTTCTCTTATCCTTTCAATTTATAAACTGTAATTTTGTACTGTGGGAAGCACTGTACAAATGGTTATAAATAACCAAAAGACGTTACCTGGACTCCGAGAAGATCTCTTGTCATAGATGGATTTGCTGACAAGTTCACAAGTACCTTCAGAACCTGAATCTGAAATGAAGGGAACAATGTTCATTAAAAGCCAAGATGTACATTGTCGAAGTTATGAATTGAGGGGAAAACCCACTAGAAGAAATGGGAAAATTGGGAAATACTTATACTTCAGTAGCTACACAGTGTTCACAAACATTTATTAAATATCTTCACTTGAATTATGAAGAAATCTGCTCCACAAAATTATTCATATTTTTTAAAAAGTGCACAAAATAAACTTATGTAAAATGGATCCTGTTTTAACATAGTAACTGACAGCAGATAAAGACCTGAACGGTCCATCTAGCTTGCCCAATAGACACATGCATTATATGTTCTTGGTTAAATTGTCTTCTTTTCTTTAATGTTTCTGGGCCATAGACCGTAGACCAGGGGTGGGCAATGAGGGCCACAATTTAGTCAGGTTTTCAGTATTTCTCCAATGAATATACATGAGATCTATTTGCATACAATGGAGGCAGTGCATGCAAATAGATTTCATGCAAATTCATTGGGGAAATCTTGAAAACCTGACTGGATTGTAGCCCTCAAGGATCAAGGTTGAACAACCCTGCCATAGACGTTCCCCCAATAACATCTTTAGGTTCCCGCTACTAGAGTTGCCATCAAAGCTCACTCACCATCCTGGTGTTTGCAGGATATAACCCTGGTGTTTGCAGGATATAACCCTGTCCTGGAGGACCCCCAGGCCAATCGGGTTTTCAGGATAGCCCTAATGAATATGCAAGGAGCAGATTTTCATACCTGTCACTTCCATTATATGCAAATCTCTCTCATGCATATTCATTAGGGCTATCCTGAAAACCCAACTGGCCCGGGGGTCCTCCAGGACAGGGTTGGGAGCCAGTGATATAGACCATAAAGTCTGCCCACCACTGGAGCTTCCATTGAAGCCCTCCATAGCCCATCCTAAACTGAATCGCCATATACGAGACACATACTGTGCAAGACTGCCTGGTACTAACCTTTGTTTTATATCACTCATTTTCTAATTAGAGATCCTCTATGTTCATCCTATGCTTTTTTGAATTCTGTCAACATTTTTATCTCTACCACCTCCCTCGAGAGGGCATTTCAGGCATCTACCACCCTTCTCCATGAAAAATAATTTTCTAAATTTATTCGAGGATTAGGTTCTTACCTTGGTAATCCTCTTTCCTGTAGAACAGTATATGGATAGGTTATGCACAGGAACCTCAATTCATAACCTCTAGTTTTACCAATCGGGCTAGAATTCTATGCTTGTTTCTAGTCTGTCTTCAACTTCAGAACTGGTCCACATGAACCCCCAGTACTCAACTCTCTCCTGTTCTAAGTCTTCTTCTACCCCAAGCAGTTTTTGGCTGCCCCTACTCTATAAATTTTCTGTTGGATTTTACCCATGCTTGCATTCTACAATTATTACTTTTTTACATGCATTAGAACTTTTTAAAAGTGCAAAAATTTATTGTGCATGAGTTAATTTGTAGACTAATGTGTGTCAAATTTATTTTGGGTGCACTATAATTTTTTAAGGTCTGTTAAACTACATAAATTCATTTTAGCAAATGTGAATCACTAATTTTTACTTGTCAAAATGATGACTGAAATGCTCAGAAATATGCACATACTTGCCTTGCTAGTCAGCTTTGCCTCTAAGGTGTGTGCAAAGCCATGCAACAGACCTCCAGATGTTGTACACATTGGAAACCTGGCTTCTAGAGAGTGACACGGTAACCATTACCGCAGTAAATCTGCGGTTATCACATTAATTCCCGCAGTAATGGGAACACGTTGCACTTTTTGGCAGATATCCCCATGTTAGTGGTTGGCCATTACCTAGTAGTGCCACAGGAATGGGAACCGCTGCCACGGTAATGCTGTAGTAATGGGGTCCCAGGGCACACTTCCCAAGCCTACATTTTTATGTCTCCAGTGGTCTAGTGGCTTCTTAAGAGGCAGGAAAGAGCCCAACTCCTTTCCTGCCCCTGCCGATGCTGGAGCCACTATCCATCCCCCCTCTTTCCCCTCCCCTGCAATCCAAATCCAAGGGGAGATGAGAGGGCCTTGTAAGGACTTTCATGAAAACTGAAAATTTGAAAGCAAGCAGGGCAGAATGTCTTTACAGATGGGATAGCAAAGTTGCTTACCTGTAACAGGTGTTCTCCGTAGACAGCAGGGGAATGCAGCCACACTTGATGGTGATGTCTCTGACTGAGCCAAATGCACGGTGCTCTCCCTAGCTATAGTAAGCTTTTAAGCTTACTGAGCATGTGCAGGATTGCCCTACACCTCGAGCCCCGTCCTCTCCTCCTGTCAGTTTTGTTCCTAGCAATAGAGACGAGGGGATGGTGGGCGGGCAAGTGTAGCTGCATTTCCCTACTGTCTACGGAGAACATCCATTACAGGTAAGCAACTTTGCTTTCTATGGAGACAGGCAAGGGATATGCAGCTCCACTTGATGGTAAGTCCCAAGCTGAAAAATCATACTGGAGGTGGAAAATAGTCTATAATGCAAAGAGATTACGTAAAATTGATTTTTCAAATGGAATATCTTGAGCTAAACTGTGGTTCAAGCAGCACTGCTTTGTAAAAGTATGCATAGAAGACTAGGTTGCTGGTTTGGAAATAGCCAACTTGAAATCTGCCCCAATCTAGGGTATCTGAGCCGCTGTAGCTTGTAGTTGATGCTCCACCAGGGGTTGAATATGAACTGTTGTGCAGTAAAAATGGATGCACTGCGGACCAAAAATGCAGTGTCGGAAACATCCTGAATAAGAATTAAGTTGAAAAATTGAAGCTGTGGGTCACACTCTATGATCCACAATCAAGACAGGAGGGATCATGTGTGCTACTGTGCTCTTGTGTAGCAAGAATTAATACAATGTGCTATCGGAGAGGAAAGAGAGTTTTTTGTTTTGTTGTTTTCCTCAGTAGTTGATATGTAGGAAACGAAGAGCTGAGTTGTTTGGCGAACTAAGCAGTTGCCTAGAGGTAAAAACATAATGCTCCTCTGCAGTGGACTGTATGGAGACCTTGGTCTGCTGGAGAGGAATTCAAAGGAAGAAACAACGTTAGTAAAATAACAGATTGGTTGAGATGAAAATCTGTACCAAGTGTAGGAAAAAATCTGGGATGAATTTGAAAAAAAACACTCTAGTAGGAAAAAATGTATGAGATAAGTAGAATAACAACTTACTCTGAGGACCCAGGATGGCGCAGACTCCTGGAGTGGAGGTGTAAGATTGGTAAAATTTCTCATAAAATAAAATAGGAAGAAAGAGGATGTGTGAAACTGAAGCTGGAGTATAGCAGACAGATGAAGATAAAGTCCAACGGACCATGAAGAGGCTGTTGATTTTGCGTGTTTACCCATAGGGAAAAAAACACTTCCAGGTAGCTAAATAGGAAGTTCTAGTGGAAGGACGCCTAGCGGCAAGCAAACTGTCACAAATGAGCGAGAGGAAGGCTGTGTAGGAGTGACTGCGAAGATTAAGGTGCTGCAGTTAGTCGTTGAGAAGAGAAGGATGGTCCCTACGGGAATAGGGAGTACATTCCCATAAAAGGAGCATTAAAAGGAGTATTAGGTAAAACAAGGCCACCATATGTTCTAATAGGCGCAAGAAGGTTTGAGTTGGCAAGGATTTGAATGGTAAGAAGGAGATGGTCTCTGGAGTGGGCCACTAGAAGCCCATTGTCAAGGTAAAAAAACACTATATAACGTTGTTTTCTCAATTGTACCGTTACTACTACCAGGCATTTCGTGAACACCCTGGGTGTTGATGCTAGGCCAAAAGGTAGAAACCTGTACTGGAAATGCTTGTTAAGGAATTCGAAAATGTAGAAAGCGTCAGCGGGAAGAATGAATAGGAATAAGAGGAAGTAGCACCTCTTCGATGGCACTGTTCTGCATCAGAAGAAAAAAGTGATCTGTTGTGGCAAATGGATGACAACTAGGTGGTCTGAGTGCAGATAATTGAGAAGCAGAAGTTTGGTCACGGTCTCTAGGACATTGACATGGAAGATACTGAGTAGTCTGTGATCACTGCAAGTTGGTTTCATGTAAAGTAGCAATTCCACGTCTTGGATAGTATTGATGAATACTATTAAGAATGATGAGAAGGGAGAGTTGAAAAACTCCCAACTGGTAGAAGAATATTTCTGAAGTCGTTAAGCAATGGTGTGAAATCCTTGTCCAAAGAGGCTGTCCCCTAAACAGGAAGCATCTGTCAGGCTATTTGGAAGATCTGTTTTTAAGTCTAAGGCTGTTAGCCATGCCATGCACCTGGTGGCTAAAGCAACTGTCGTCATCCGAGTCAACCTGTCAGAAGCATCGTAATGATGTGAATCCATCAATGAAGTGATTGGTGGATTCTTGAAGAGTCACATGTAGATAGGGAAATCCTTAGGTGAAGCTGTATCCAATTGCTGCAAGATGGAATTTTAGAATTCAAAACTTGAAGTTGATGCGCCTTGATCCGTGAGGAAAGAATAGAAGTTTGGTAGATTGTACGTCCGGTAGAATCTAAAGGATATCAGCCATTTTTGGAGGCGCATAAGCAGGAGTCTGTGGTGCCCTGGATATTTTGATGGCAGACCCAGAGACCATAGAATTGATGGGAAAGTGCAAAAAAGATTACAATCAGGTGGTGCTTGAACAGATTAGTTTTGGTTAAAAGACCTAGAAGTAGTGGAGACTGAACAGGGCTTCAGGCAATTATGCAGGTAAAGATCTAGCAGAAGATGATGTCCAGGTATGGACATAGACTCCTCATTGGAGATTTACAGGAATGAAGGATAGAGTGAGATCCCTACTACCTGTGGGTGTTTCAGCTTGACAACCTAAAAGAGAAGAGATCTTCTGTAAAAAAGATCCTCTTTTTTTTTTTTTTTTGAAGGAAAAAATATATTAGAATCTGATGAAGGGAGAGGACTGCCAGGCTGAAGCATGGCCCACAGGAGCACCCTCAGAAAGTCACTAGGAATGGAATTGTCCCTGAATCCTTTAATAAGGGACTTGCCTATGATCAGAAGTACTCATCCAGAATGAAAACTGTCCTTTAATCCTTCTAGAAGGGACTTGCCCTTGCTGCTGCCACCGGTGGAGAGGGGATACCGGTTCCTACCAAGCCGGGAGCAGGTTATTTTTGAGGGACATCGCTTCTGGTCAGGCAGCTGTGGCAGAACAGGGCTGCCGTCCCCTGGAGGACCGAAACAGGGCTCTGAGAGGAGGCAGCCAAAAATACCTGACATTGCATCGCTGTTCTGTTATATAAGCTGCCACCGGTGCTGGGGTTTTATATCAACCAGCTGAGGCAGAGCGGCATCTCCCTCCCCCGCCGGACTGAAGCAGGGCCCTGAGGGGAGGTAGCCCAAAAGTACCCGACACTCCTGCGCTTTGCTCACATAGAAGCTGTCACCGGTGCTGGGATTAAGTCTTAGCCAGCTGAGGTGGAGCAGCACTTCCTTCCCTTGCTGGACCGAACCAGAGACCTGAGGGGAGGGGGCCAAAGAAAAAAGGTACAATAGTTGTGGTGCTGCCGGAGCTGAATTGTTTAAAACCTGTGGTGGTAAGGCACTTCCATCCCTCGTCGGACCGAAGCAGGGCCCTGAGGGTAGGGGGCCAAAGAAAAAAGGGTACAATAGTTGTGGTGCTACCGGAGCTGAATTGTTTCAACAGCTGTGGCGGTAACGCACTGCCCTCCCCCACCAGACCAAAGCAGAGCCCTGAGGGAAGAAGCCTTAGATAATCATAGAGCTTCACAGATCTACCAGTTTGTCTGCAAGATCGTTGCAGAAACCGGGACTTCCCCCCCCCCCCCAAAGACAGCTGTGGCGGCTAATTGCTGCCCTCCCCCGCCATCCCAAGACAGGGCCCCGATGGAAGGGGGCTGATGAGAGATGTTGCTGCTTCGTTGGCATTTTCACAGTCCGCGCAGTTCAATGGCGGTATTTAGCTTCTGCTCAGAAATTTCCCTTCCTGTTGTAAGGTGCCCCTGGAGCTGAAAACTTGTTTGACAGCTGAGGCGGTTTGATGCTGCCCTCCCCCGCTGGTGCTGAAACAGGGGAGGGAAGAAAGTGGAAGAAGGTACAATTATGTCCTTACCTGATCATTTTCTTTCCTTTAGTCACAGCAGATGAATCCAGAGACTAGTGAGATTACATCCATCAACCAGCAGGTGGAGATAGAGAGCAATGAGTTGGCCTCCTGGCCAACCAGTATAGGTCTTCTCAGAGCAATTGAAATAAGCACATAAAAGGCAGGAAACATATGAAACTCCTCTCCCTCACATGTGCTACCCGAACCACTTTAAAATCGAGAATGCCCAAACTGTGCCTGACAGTGACAAACCCTGCAACAGGGTGGGGTTCTGGATTCATCTGCTAAAGAAAAGAAAATTATCAGGTAAGGATATAATTTTACCTTCCTTGTCATCAACAGCAGATGAATCCAGAGACTAGTGGGATGTACAAAAGCAGTCCAAACGTAGGGAGGGAAATAAACAAGCTAACCCTCATAGCACATGTGAGCATGAGCAATCCTTGCCTGAGAGCACCACACTGCAGAATTCACAGCTACAGTGCCCCTCCATGAATAGTATGAGTGCAAGGCATCATGACAAGAGATGACTCCCCATCTAACTGAAGCCCTCTCAAAGAACAAAGACCATAGGGTTCCCACAGAAGGCAAACTTCAAGTCAAGAAGAATGCCAGAGGAGAGGCAAGGCATCCCCTTATAGCCAGACACTATTCTGTACCCGGGCAACGACGTGTCAAGTGGCTTTCCCAGAGTCCCAAGGAGATACAATGGCAACCTCAGGGCACTGAGGTAGCTGGTCCAACTTCTAGTCCCCACCTCCATATGGACAAACCAAGAAGGAGTGGAAAGAACAAACTCTGAACAAGAGAGAAAGAGCTGCAAAATAGCCCGCAACTAACCTAGCCACAGCTGTCAGCCGGCCGGGACAAAACAAGGTACACTCAGGCCTTAAGCGAAATGGTGCCCTGATCAAGGCCAACCAACCGCCCGCGCAGCGGTGACTGGGGCCGGTTGGCCGAAGGCAGCAAAAGCAGCACTGTTGGAGGCGGTGTCTCTCCTCCAAGAGGAGAAGGACTGACAGTGGCGGTGACGGCAGCTGCAGTGGCGGCCCCTCCCTCGAGCCATGTGAGAAGGGATGGGCCTTGCCCGACTGCCCTCAGGGCCTTCTATCGCCCACTGCTTCCCAACCTAGCTGCAACAAGTGGACTCCGGAAAAGCACTGATGCCATGATACCACACTCACCATACCGCAACACCCAACCCAGACTGGAGCAGGAAGCAGCATCGCACTATGCTGACAGTCTACAGCTCACCTGCGCTTGGAACTGCGATTACCCACCCTGCCGAAGCTCATGAAGAGCAACGGGGGCCCTGTAGCCCTTCCCTACACGGGAAAGGCGTAAAAAAACTCCAACTACCAGTGCCTCTCCAAAGAGAACGGTGACCTCTGTAGCTCCATACTCACAGAACGAGTGAGCTAATGGGATTTAGGTATCCAGGTTCTACAGATAGGGAGGGTAGGGAAGGGACCTGGGAGAGTCCAGGTGTTGCCCCCCCAAAGTTGGCACCGTACAGCCAACATTCCGCAGCTTAACTGAGGCCTGAGCCACCAGACTATTGCTCAACTGAGGTTTCAGCCACCGGACTATTTCTCAACTGAGGCCTGAGCCACAGTAACATCTCTTCACTGAGGCCTAAGCCACAGGAACATCTCTCCACTGAGGCCTAAGCCACAGGAACATCTCTCCACTGAGGCCTAAGCCACAGGAACATCTCTCCTCTGAGGCCTAAGCCACCTCCGAGGCCTAAGCCACCTCAGACCTGATATCTACCAATTATGGCATCCCACAGGGATCAATATTATCTCCCCTATTATTTAACAGAGTTAGCTCCTCTGCTAACTCTGTCAATCTATTGAGTTTACAGCATTCACTTACGCAGATGATCTTCAACTCCTGCTTCCATTAGACTTATATTCCACAGAGAAATTCTAAAATATCAATAAGAAATTAAGTACAATCTCTGACTGGCTTGATGAAAATAAATTAGTAATGAATACTGATAAAACAAAAATAATACACTTCCCTTGGAAAGAAGGACTGAAACTCACCACTTCAATAAACATAAATAATATCCAATTGCAGAAGTCACTACGATTAGAGTTCTAGGGGTTATTCTGGATCAAAAATTGACATATCATAATCAGATTAGTGCAGTAGTAAGGTTGTTTTCAGAGGTTACAAATGATTAGATCAATCGCCCCCTTTCTGGACTCATCATCACTGAATATCCTTGTACATTCGATGATGATTTCAAAGTTAGACTATTGCAACTCGCTCTATAAAGGAGTAGCTCTTAAAGAAATCCGTCGATTACAACTAATTCAAAACACCTCAATTAAGATTATAACGAATAGGAAAAAAATTTGATCATGTGACGCCTCTTCTTAAAGAAGCTCATTGGCTTCCAATTGTTCACAGAATCTCCTACAAATTAGCTATATTAACATTCAATATATTAACAACTAAAGCTCCATCATTTTTAGAAAGATACATTATTCCAAATATTCCTACTAGAAGTTTGAGATTAGAGGACAAAAACCTTCTAGTAATTCTACCACTTAGTATACGATCCACCACAAGATATGATCTTTGCAGTTACAGCGCCCAGAATATGGAATTCCTTACCATCATTTATTAAGGAAGAAAAATCACTAAGTAAATTTAAAGGACTGTTAAAATGCTAGTTGTACAAGGATGCTTTTGAGACCTAATTATCGGAGTCCCTATTGATCCCATTCGTTGCTTAAACTCACTTGTCCTCTGTTTTAGGCTCTGAGAAACTGAATTAAAAAATAAAAGTTCTTAATTTTCTATTATACTTTTATCAATTCTTTTAAAGTTTCTTACCCTCCGTTTGTATTTTCCTTGTATGTATCCTTTACTATACTTATTGTAGTTCTCCCTACTTCCCTTATGTATTGGTACATCATGTCTGTGTTGGTTTTAGTTAATAATTAAGACCCTGTTTTAATTGTAAATCGTTTTGAATTAATGATATTGCAATACATCAAAATTTTAATAAAACTTGAAACTCATCTGAGGCCTAAGCCACAGGAATAGTTCTAATCTGAGGCCTAAGCCACCGGAATATTTCTCATCGGAGGCCTAAGCCGCCGGAATATTTCTCATCGGGGGCCTAAGCCACCGGAATATTTCTCATTGGAGGCCTAAGCCACCGGAATATTTCTTACCTGAGGCCTAAGCTACTGAAATATTTCTCTGCCCTGCCAGCGTGACTCGGCAGGGCAGCTCCACCGAAACCGGGAGCTGCTCCATCGTGGGACTAACCCTCAGCCGCGGAGAGAGAACCTCGGGCCGCGTGGGAGTCCAGCTCCGTCACCCGAGGCCTCCTGCAGCTCAAACTTTGTTTTTACTTCACTTCTTCAGGCAGCTCCATTGAATCCGGAGCTGCCCCAACACTGCCCGACCCTCCGGCTGCAGGGACGAAGCTTCGGGACGCGTGGGAGTCCAGCTCTGCCTCCCGAAACCCCCTGCAAGCCAGCTCTTTCCAGCGTGACTCGGCAGGGCAGCTCCACCGATACCGGGAGCTGCTCCATCATGGGACTAACCCTCAGCCGCGGAGAGAGAACCTCGGGCCGCGTGGGAGTCCAGCTCCGTCACCCGAGGCCTCCTGCAGCTCAACTCTTGACCTTATTCCTGTCAAGTCTTTTCATAATTGTCAAGTTCCATCCTGTCTTAGTCAACAATCCCTACTCAAGCCCGGCTAAGATTCTCCTGACTCTATACACTGCTTAAATCTGCCAAGGATTACCAGATTCTTTTCAACTATTTATGCTCTGCTACTCAATTGATTATTCTTAATTGCTTTAGTTTGCTAAAGATCCCCAGATTTTATTTCAACTGTCTATCCCCTGCATAGGTCATCCTGATTCTTCCCAACTGTTTATGTCCTTGCCTAATTACTAAGATCCTCCTGATTCTATTCAATTGTTTCAGTCCTGCCCAATCGTCCTGCCCACCTCAATTGCAAACCTTCCGCTACTCTTGCCTCTCACCCCCCCAAAGGCCCTCCAAACCCCCACCATGAAGCCACATCTATGGATCCTTCTTCTCCTTATCTGCTCATCCTCTAACATCTCCCTCTGCCTGAACCCTCCCCCCCTAACTTACTGAACCCCATCACTGTCAGTCCTATCTTCCCTGGTGCCAAAATCCCCACGCTTTTGCGCACCAGAAGCTACCCCTCCAAAAAAAACCCTCGAAGAATCAATCTCGCCTCCCTAAAGCCCATTCCCCCTGCCAACCCTCCCAACCCCACCTCAGACTCTCTCACCCCAGTCCCATCTCTATACTACAACGCCAGATCCGCATGCAACAAAACCCAAATTTTGAAGGACCTTCTTGAAGATCTCAATCCGGGTTTCTGAAACTTGGATCGCAAAAGACGACTTCTTCTCTCAAAATGAACTCTGCTCTCACGGTTACCAAGGCCTCTTCTCCCCCAGAATTAACCGGAAAGGAGGTGGTCTAGCACTCCTCCATAAATCATTCTTCGACGTCCAGCTCCTTGATAAGGGTCCTTGATGAGTTCCACCCGCACCCACTAGGTATCCTGCTCTTATATCGCCCACCTTCATCCCCCTGGAACAAATCCTCTGACCTCGTCCTTGAGACCATTACAAACGCCTTCCTCAGATTTCAAAGATTACTAATCATTGGGGATATTAATCTTCACTTAAACGATACTACCAACAAGGATGCATTTGATCTCATCAACTTCCTCACCTCTTTAGGCTTCTCCTCCCCAGCTCCCTCCCCAACCCATGAAAAAGGGCATGCGTTAGACATCATCAGCTTCATTGACCTCACCGAATACAAAACTTAGATCGACGACACTCGCTGGGACCCCGTCCCCTGGTCCGACCACTTCCTAGGGGCTTTCTGCCTCCCCATTTTCATGTCCCACCTCGAACCCCCCCCTCGTTCCCCCAATCCTATTACCTTCCGGAAAAAAATTGCGAGCAATTTGTTCTGGGCCAAATTCTTCAACCTAATTCCCACCATCCCCAACCCTCCAAACCCTGAATCCAACTGGCACAACTGGATCACCCTCTCTGAGACCACCTACCACTCCCTTGCTCCACTTTCCACTAAAACGGTCTCCTACACCCGCAAGGCCCCCTGGTACCTTCCCCTCCACAGACAACTAAAGCAGAAATGTCAAACACTAGAACGAAAATGGAAAAAATCCAAATCCCCCACTGACAGACAGTCCTGGAGGACTTCCATTAAGTTCTACAACACTGAATTAAAAAAATCAAGGAAGAACTACTATGGCAACAAAATCTGCAGCTCCAACAACCAAAGTAACACTTTGTTCAACATCTGGCGTTCCTTATCCTCTAAACACGACTCCTCCTCACTCCCCTCTTCTCCATCTGCTAACGATCTAGCAAAATTCTTCAATGAGAAAGTGACTACCTTACGATGCTCCTTTCCCCCAACCCCCGCTTACAACTCTCTGGTGCTCACTACCTCCACCCCTAATCTAAACGAGGCCAACCATATCCCAGCCGATAGATCCTGGACCGCCTTTGAGCTCGTTTCCGACTCCCAAGTCTCTAAACTCTGCCTCAAGTTAAAATCTTGCAACTGCACCTTGGATCCTTTCCCCTCCTACTTATACGAGAACATTCCAGCACAGGCCATCTCATCTCTCACCAAACTCTTAAACTCCGCCCTGCTCTCAGGCCTATTTTCGACAGAAATGGGACACATTTCCCTATCCCCTCTCTTGAAAAAAGCTGATCTGGACCCCTCCACTCCTTCCAGCTATCGCCCAATAGCCAACATTCCACTCCTGACCAAAATGCTGGAATCCATCATAGCCACCCAACTCTCATCCTATCTTGAGAGATTCTCCATTCTCCTACCCTACCAACATGGATTCAGACCCAACTACAGCACTGAATCTCTTTTAGCCTCTTTAATTTCAAAGGTCCAACAACTCCACTCCTGCAACAAGTTCGCTGTCCTTCTTCAATTCGACCTCTCTGCTGCTTTCGACATTGTCCACCACGACATACTAATCCTCCAACTTTCCGAAATTGGCATAAACTCCACAGTCCTAGATTGGTTCTCAAAATTCTTACGTTCCCGCTCCTACTTCGTTAACATGAATGGTAACTCATCCTCCCCTTGGAAACCGCTCTGCGGAGTCCCCCAGGGTTCCCCTCTATCCCCGATTCTTTTCAATGTCTATATGTCCTCCCTGAAACTCCTCCAACTATCTACCTCTGAGACACTCTACACCTACGCCGACGACATCCTTGTCCTTCTTGAAACTGACTCTAACCTCACCAACCTCTCTGATAACATCTCAACTTGCATAACAAATCTCCAATCCTGGGCTCTCTCCGTTCAAATGAAACTAAATGAGACCAAAACAAAACTTCTTTGGCTTGGCCCGAAATTGGATCATCTACCCTCCCTCATCCCTCTTTCCTCTGGCACCAATCTGCAGCTTGAGCACTCTAGCAAAGTTCTGGGAATCATCATTGACTCTACATTGTCCTTTAACGACCACATCAACTCCCTAGTAAAAAAATGCTTTTTCAATCTTCATATGCTAAGGAAAGTCAGATCCTGCTTCCACCAGCAACATTTCGCGGTCCTTGTCCAATCCATCATTCTTTCCAGACTTGATTACTGCAACTCCATCTACCTAAGCCTAACAAAGAAAAGTCTTATCAGACTTCAACGGATTCAGAACACCGCAGCTAAACTAATCTTCGCAAAAGGCAAATTCGACCATGTCTCCCCGCTTCTGTCTAAGCTTCACTGGCTCCCAGTCTTCCTCAGGGTTCGTTACAAATGCGCCTGTCTTACCTTCAAATCTCTTCATGGCATCCTTCCTCCCCTCTTTCCTCTATCTTGGCTCTCGAGTACTCATTCCACCAGATCCACTCAGAAATTCAAACTATCCTTCCCTTCTCTAAATGGCATTTCCCATACAGGAAAACTTGGAACATCCCTCCTCTTCAGGATCACCGAGCTGTGGAACAGCTTTACTGCCCATCTTCGGAGTTCGACCTCCCTCCAACACTTCAGAAAACATCTGAAAACCTGGCTTTTCTCCAAAATGTAACTTCCCCCTCCCTCCCCCCCTCTCCTTCCTGTTTACCAAGCCCTCCTTCCTTCCATTGGAGTTCCTTTCTTTGTTTTTAATTCCTGTAAACCGTGTCGAGCTCCACTTCTGTGGAGTTGACGCGGTATATAAACTTAAGGTTTAGTTTAGTTTAGTCTACTGAGGCCTAAGCCTCAGGAATATTTATCCTCTGAGGCCTAAGCCTCAGGAATAATTATTCTCTGAGGCCTAAATCACAGGACCAGGAATATGTCTCTTTTCCGAGCCAAGAAACTGAAGCCGGTAGCTGCCAAGCCTGGCTCAAAATCCACCGCAGAATACAGAAGCTGAGAGGAACCCATCCATTCAGCCATCCGATAGGGAAAGGGACCTGGGAGGGCCCAGGTATTACCCTGAAGAGGTTGAGGTAGGGAGGCTGGGAGGGCCCAGGTATACCTCCAAAGCTGGCACCATCAGCCAGAACACCCCTCTTTCCAATAGCTAAGCCTGGTTCAAAATCCACAGCAGAATCCAGGAGCTGTGAGGAACCCATCCATCAGCCTGCTGGAGATAGAATATACTGGTTGGCCAGAAGCCTGTACATCCAAGGTATACCTAAGGACAACTCAGTGCTCTCTATCTCCACCTGCTGATTGATGGATGTAATCCCACTAGTCTCTGGATTCATCTGCTGTTGATGATAAGGAAATGTGTTTTTCCACTATCTTCTTCTTGCCGGCTTGAAGCGGCATCGAGGGTAAGTTTTGAGACACAGCTGATGTCTTCGCGGTCCTAACAGCCGCTGAGGAAAAAAGTCATTTTGGCATACTATAGAACTCGGCAGGGAAAAATGACAGCCGAGTTCTGTTTTGATCTTCTGTTTTTCAGGGGTTTTCCCCCAATTCTTGCATTTTGAAGTAGAGGTTCTTCTTGATGTATATTTGTTTCATTTTGTTTTTAAAAGGAACGCTGACTGCTGTCACAAACCTGTTCCGTTTTTGGTTTTTTTTTGTATATATTATGCTCTAAGGCAAGAAAGCAAAAGGCTTTCTACTCTAAAAGTAGTAAAGGATTATCAATTGTCTTTTTTTTTTAAGAGAAAAGGAGAGCTGAGACTGATAAGAAGTGGGTCAGAAAAAAACTGACAAGAGGAGGGAAGGGGGCTCGAGATGTAGGGCAATCCTGCACATGCTCAGTAAGCTTAAAAGCTTACTATAGCTAGGGAGAGCACCGATGCATTTGACTCAGTCAGAGACTTCACCATCAAGTGGAGCTGCATATCTCCTACCAGTCTCACGAGAATCCCTATTACAAGTTGGCTTTAATATTAATTAAAAAAAAAAAGCAGGGGGAAAACATGGAGAAATGAATTGCCAGTGAGCAGACAACAGGCCTTACCCATTTTCAGGAAATTAGAGGGGGATGGACTTGGACTCTAAACAGCACAGTTACTTACCGTAACAGGTGTTATCCAGGGACAGCAGGCAGCTATTCTCACATGTGGGTGGCATCATCCACAGAGCCCAGATGCGGACAGCCTCGCAAGCAGACTTGCTTGAAGAAACTCAGAAGTTTCGAGTCTGTCGCACCACGCCCAGCACAGGGCACGTCTCCTCAGTTCAGATAGCTAGCAAAGAAGCCAACTTGGGGAGGTGGGTGGGTTGTGAGATTAGCTGTCTGCTGTCCCTGGATAACACCCGTTACGGTAAGAAACTGTGCTTTATCCCAGGACAAGCAGGCAGCCTATTCTCACATGTGGGTGACCTCCAAGCTAACCAGAATGGGATGGTGGGAGTGTTGGCAATTCAGGAGAATAAATTTTGTAATACTGCCTGGCCAAAATGGCCATCCCATATGGAGAAAACATCCAGACAATAATGAGGTGAAAGTATGAACTGAGGACCAGGTGACAGCTTTGCATATTTCCTCAATAAGAGTGGATCTGAGGAAAGCCACTGAAGTCACTATGGCTCTGACTTTGTGGGCTGTGACTAGACTCTGTAGATGCAGTCCATCCTGAGCATAGCAGAAAGAGATACAAGCAGCCATCCAGTTGGAGATGGTTTGCTTAGAAATCGGATGTCCCAACTTGTTCGGATCGAAGAAGACAAAAAGTTGAGGAGCAGATCTGTGTGGTTTGGTGAGTTCTAAGTAGAAGGCCAAAGCACGCTTATAGTCCAGAGTATGAAGAGCTAATTCTCCAGGATGAGAATGAGGCCTTGCAAAAAACATCGGAGGTACAATGGATTGACTGAGATGAAATTCTGAAACCATTTTAGCTAAGAATTTAGGATGAGTACGGAGAACCACCTTGTTATGATGAAAAACTGTGAAAGGTGGATCAGCAACTAAAGCTTGCAGCTCACTGACTCTTCTAGCAGATGTGAGGGCAATGAGAAACACTACTTTCCAAGTGAGATATTTCAGATGAGCCTTATCAATTGGTTCAAAAGGAGGCTTCATCACTTGAGCAAGAACAACATTGAGATCCCAAACCACTAGAGGCAGTTTGAGAGGAGGTTTGACACTGAAAAATCCTTTCATAAATCTGGAAACCACAGGATGAGCAAAAAGGGGTTTACCTTCAATAGGCTGATAGAAAGTAGCAATTGCAAATGGATGTAGACTTGAGGCCAAAGGTAGATAAGTGCAGAAGATAATCCAATACGGAAGACAAGAAGGTATCTCGAGGCTCCTTGTTATGAGAGAGGCACAACGTAGAAAATCTAGTCCATTTTTGGTGATAGCATTGTCTAGTGGCAGGCTTTCTGGAAGCCTCTAAAATGTCCCGAACAGGTTGAGAAAACTGAAAAGGAGTTATGTTGAGAGGTAACAAGCTGTCAAGTGTAGAGACTGCAGGTTGGGATGAAGAAAAGATCCTTGACTCTGTGTAAGCAGAGATGGAAAAACTGGTAGAAGATATGGCTCCCTGCTGCTGAGCTGAAGTAGAAGGGAGAACCAGGGTTGCCTGGGCCACCGAGGAGCTATTAGATTCATGGTGGCATGATTGTTCTTGAGCTTGACAAGAGTCTTGAGAATGAGAGGGAATGCATACAGGAACAGACTCGTTTATTCCAGAAGGAAAGCATCTGCCTCAAGGCGATGAGGAGAGTATATCCTGCAGCAGAACTGAGGCAGTTTGTGGTTGTGGGGAGACGCAAAGAGATCTATTTGAGGAGCTCCCCACTGAGAAAAAAAAGGCGAGGAATTGAGTGTCCATTCATGAGGTTGCAGAAGATGACTCAATTTGTCTGCCAGACAGTTTTTCTCTCCTTGAATATTGTAGCATGGCCGGCCCTCGAGGCTTGCGGTAACCGGCCCACGCTTAAAATATTCTCCCAGCGTGCTTCCCCAAGAGGGAGGAAGACCCTGTTGTGAATAAATTATCCTATGTGAATAAAACAGAATGGCCTCACACAGGTAAGTAATGAAATAAATAAATCAAATTTATTGTTCATCTGAACAGGTCCAAGCAATAGTGCATGAAAAGAAAATGGACTCAAAAGGTCTTGGCCATAATAATGAAAACAAAATAATATTGTAATTACCAGCCTGGTCTGGATAACTTTCCCAAAGTTATTTTACCAATGTCCCAGGTATAACAGAGTCTCTGGCAGTCCTTGACTCTCACAAAGTCTTCCTTGTAAATTGACAAACAAACTATGGCACACTGCAATATGCAGCGCTGCCCTTTCAAATGCAGTGGTAGAAGTCTGACGGGTTTGTCAAAACGGCTTCACTACGGCGTTGGGCAAATCCTGCCCCAGCTTTCAGGATATTCACACCTTATGAAAACAATTGCTGAAGTTTTTTCACATCAGCCATCTTGGCAAAAAGAAAAAAAAAAACTTCCCATCAAAGCAAACACTTCGCTAGCATACATCCCTTTAGCCAGCATGCTCAAGGAAAATCCTTTTTGCCCAGCAGAAATGGAAACATTCAAAAATTAACTCAAAAAGCAATTCAACACTAATTAACATCCATTTCCTCAATCAATCCCACCTCTGGTAAAGCACTGTAATCCATTGCTTCATGTTCTGGGTTTACCAGGGTTGTTCCTACTGGCTCTGCGTCCAGCATTTCAATATCCTTTGGCTCTGGAGGAATTGGAGGCTCCTTCCACCTGAGAGCTTCTCCTGTGTCTTCCCTTCTCATGGACAGCCAGCTCTCCAAATGCTGCAAGGCTGCTGTACCACGCCTAGTCCTACTCAGGGGCTGGACTTCCTTCAGCTGAAGCTGCCTTCTACCCTGTTTAGCCAGCCTCTTACAAAATGGAGGATTTAAAGGGGCCCTACCAGTTTTCACCAGGCTGTGTTCTACAGCAGGTCTGAACACAGCCTGTGCTTCCTGGTCCTGTTCCTGCCTATCAGGGACACAGTGATTAGCCCGGACTAGTTTCAGGGGATGTTTTCTCCGGGGTTTAACTGGCACAAGGCCGGCATTGGGCTCGGGTTTGTGACAATATAGACTGCTTTCAGGAAGGTGTTGTGATGGATCGCCCAGTCCCACACCTTTGAGCTTCCTGACAAAGAGGGAGAGATCCTGTTCCTCCTTGCTAGTTGACGTAGTACATGGCAACTTGATTGTCTGTCCGAATAAGGACTACCTGGTCGTGAAGAAGATGCTGAAAAGCTTTGAGAGGATTGAAGATCGCTGAGTTCAAACAGATTGAGGTGACACTGACGGTCCGTGCTGGACCAGTGGCCTTGAGTACGGAGACCGTCGAGATAAGCCCCCCCCCCCAAGCATAGGTCGAGGAATCTGTCATGAGAACCTTCTGATGAGGGAGTGTCTGAAACAGTAAACCTCTGGAGAGATTGGAAGAGAGCATCCACCAGTGGAGAGACTATCTCAACAAAGGAGTGACTGTTGAGAGAGTGGGTCGAAAGCCTGCGCCCACTGAGGAATTCTGAGGTGAAGTCTGGCAAAAGGAGTCAAGTGAATGGTCGAGGCCATGTGACCGAGTAGTACCATCATGTGTCTCGCTGAGAGTGAAGAAAGGGAAGACACTTTGCGGCAAAGCTGAAGAAGAGAATCCAAACGCTTCTGAGGAAGGAATGCTCTGAGTTGAAGTGTCCAGAACAGCTCCGATGAACTGTAGGTTCTGAGAGGGCTGAAGGTGGGATTTGGGAAAGTTGATTTTGAATCCCAAGCTTTGTAGGAACCATGTAGTCCATTGGATCGCTACAATAACCCCCTGAGCTGTTGAATCTTTGATGAGCCAGTCGTCCAGGTAGGGGAACACCTGAAGACCATGGTTCCGCAGAGCTGCTGCCACCACCACCACTAGGCACTTGGTGAACACTCGTAGAGATGATGCAGATTCCCCACCCAAAATCTGAGGTACTGACAGGAAGCCGAATGTGAGTGTAAGCCTCCTTGAGATCTAGAGAACATAACCAATCGTTCTGATCTAGAAGGGGATAAAGGGATGTCAGGGACAGCATGCAAAATTTTTCTTGGCCAAAAATTTGTTTAGAGCCCTGAGATCCAGTATGGGCCACAGATCGCCCGTCTTCTTCAGAACTAGGAAGTAACGGGAGTAAAAACCCTGCTCTGCTGTTCCAAGGGACTTCCTCGATGGCACAGAGAAGAAGCAGAGCTTGAGCTTCCAGAAGAAGATGGAAGGATACTTTCTTGGAGGAAGCTCTGGTTGAGTCTGAGTGAAATGAAGAGAGAATCCTTCCCTGATTATTGACAGCACCCAGAGGTCGGATGTAATGGTCTCCCATCGATGGTAAAAATTATGGAGAGGACCTCCGATGGGAAGAGGAGAGGACAGAGGAGGTACAATGGAGGTTATGCTCTGTTTGAGACAGTCAAAAAGGCTGAGAAGCCTTTGGTGCAGCAGAAGGCTGAGGTTTCTGTTGCTTCTGTTGTTGCGGTTTCTTGGGAGGTGCTCGAGTGTAAGGAGCTGCTCTCGAAGAATAACGCCTCTGAGAGGATGGAAGAGGTTGAGAAGGCTTAGAAGGAGCTGGCTTAGGCTTTGGTCTGACGATGGAAGCAAAAGATTTCTCATGCTCAGACAACTATAGATTCATCAAAGAGGTCATTGCCTTCACATGGAATATTGGCCAGATGATCCTGAATGTTGGGATCCATATCAAAGCTGCAAAGCCAGGCAAGGCGGCGCATCGCTACTGAGAAAGCAGTGACCCTCAAGGAAAGTTCAAAGGCATCATAAGAAGGTGTAACCTGAGTTGTGCTAAAGAAGCAATGACTTGCTGGAACTCTAAAAGCCTGTGTTGAACAAAGGTCTTTAGAAAAACCAGGGAGTATATCAATAAAAAAATTGAAATAAGTAGTAAAGATAAAATTATAATTTAAAACCCTGGAGGCCATCATTGAATTTTGATAAAGATGACAGCCAAACTTGTCCATGGTCCTGTCCTCTCTGCCAGGAGGTACGGTAGCATAGACCCTGGAAGGATGACTCCTCTTTAAGGAAGATTCCACAAGAAGGGACTGATAAGATAGTTGTGAGTTTCAAAGCCCTTTCAATGTACAGTTCTATACCTTGATTCCAACTTGCCTGGAACAGCATGGATGGCATAAGGAGTCTCCAGGTTTCGTTTGAAAGTTTGAGAAAGAAGCCTGTTAAGAGGAAGTCTGAGAGACCCCGTAGGAGGCCGAGGCAAACTCATTTCCTCTAAATACTTCTTAGAGTACTTAGAACCAGAGTCCAATTTAAGATCCAAGTCCTCAGACATTTGACGGAGGAAGGAGGAAAAGGACAATTGATCCACAAGAGGATGGCATCGAGAGGGACTCGATGACCTCGAGGCACGTCGAGTGGAAAACGAAGGCAAGGCCTCTCTGGAGTATTGATATCCCAGAGAATAAACAGACTGGGACGAGGCACTGGGAGAAGCGGAGCCCTCAGGTTCTGCTATTGGTGTCCTGGATTGAGAAGATGGAAGCCTCGAAGAGGGAGAAGGCCTGGACGAGGAAGGCTTCTCTCTGGAGGAGGGCCTGCGCCTCGATGAGGGCCTCGACCGGCGATGAGAGTGCTGCCTGGAAGCAGGTCTGGTGCGAGGTCAAGGAGACTTTGCCCTATGCCTCAAAACGGACAATGCCTTATGTGAGGCTATAGGGCTGGAAGCTGTAGATCGAAGTCCCATAGACTCTATGGTCTTGATCGAGGTATCTCGAAGCACTCCCAAAGACTCGACTCGTTGCATAGAGTGTGAAGATTCCAGACCAGACACTCGCAAAGACTGGACTCCTTGCATAGAGTGTGTAGAATCAGCTCGAGGCACAGGCAAGGACTTGACCTCTTGTGAGACTGCTGAGTGCCCAGGTTGGACTGCAGGAAGCAGAGTTGAGGCAGGACTATACTTGGTCAGTAACTGAACAAATCCCTGCTCTAAAATGGTCAGGATGGTAGCCTGCAATTGTGGAGCTGAGTCTGAAATTGGACCACTTGCTGAGGATAAAGGCTCCGAGGATGAAGAGGAAGAATGCTTTGATTTGGAGGAATGATGTTTAGGTAGCTTGAGGACCACCGCTGGAACTGTCTGCTAAGGTATCTGACCTGAGGGAAGCTCAGGAGAAGATTTGGCAGATTTACTCGAGGTCGAGGACGTTCCAAATGAGGAAGGTCTGATGAGAGTCAAGGTCGAAGTCGTGGAGGCAGGAGGACACCTCATAGCAGGCCTGACCAAATCGGAGGTTGAGGGTGTAGCAGGGGTATCCATACCGAAAATCTTCTCCACTTGAACTGGACGACTTTTGAGGGCTCAAAGTTGAAGGGTAGCACAGCGAACGCACGACTAAGGGCAATGGTCAGGCCCGGGACAAAGAAGGAAAGATAGCCACTGCAAAGTCGAAGCCCACAGGCTGAGGGCATGCGACAGGTCCCGCCAGTCACTCGACGAAAAAATTCAACTTTTTTTTAAACAATGACACAGTGACACGGTAATAAGAAAATAAAACACGAGCCGCGGTGAGAGAAGGCATGAAGCGAACTAAGTTCAGCGCAGAGCATCAAAAACGGACTTCTCGGCTCCGCGGAAAACTGAGAACTGAGGAGATGCGCTTTGTGCTGGGCGGGAAGGAACTCGCGCATGCACGGTGCGGCAGACTCAAAATGTCTGAGTTTCTTCAAGCAAGTCTGCTTGCGAGGCTGTCCGCATCTGGCTCCGTGGATGACATCACCCACATATGAGAATAGGCTGCCTGCTTGTCCTGGGATAACTGAAATTATGCAGAACAAGTTGTATAAATCTATCATCATCTTGAAATAAATTATTTTCCAAATCAATCATGACATGTGACTGTATGGATAGTGTCTATGCCTATTCCTTCAAATCTCTATACAGGTTAATGGGCTACTGACATTGCAATGACTAACATTGTAAACATGACCCTGTAAATTCAAGACTGACTATCCAAGCATAAAGCTGTCAGTGGTCAGTGTTTTTCTGAATATCTACCTTAATAATTTTACTAATTCATTGAGATTACTCAGTTCTCTGAGCTGACTGAAGACTAAACACTAGTGAAATATATAGACAATTAGAGCTGGAACCTTTCTGACAACATTACTACTAACAAATTTCAAACGTGCAGTTTAATCACCTTTCTATATGGAATCATGTGTTCAATAAATCATAGAATATAGCTAAGTAATACATAAAGTTTTCATTAAAAATTTTGCAATTTGCTTGCTTAGAGATAAATTACCTTCCATTTTGAATATGGTGTGCATCAAGAATATAGGGGTGTATTTTGAACTACAAATAAACCTTGTGATAAGTTAACTGATTTGAAACCTTAAGTCAGCATATCATACCTGAGTTTTCTTATTCCCTGTACACAGCATGTAGAGAAGGGAAGGAATTATAGGAGCTATCGTATGATGGTAATCATTGACAAAAGACATATTTGTTAACAACCTAAGACCAGCCAACTGCAAGTCTGAGTTCAATTGAGATAAGGCCACTTCCGAACAAATTCCTGGAATATACACCTATAAAAAGAATAAGCAACTTGATTTACATACCACTTTTTTGATTATTGAAATTTAAAAAAAATCATTAATTCCCATCTTCAAAAAATTAAACAGAATAAATATGGTAGAATAGTTCAAATGAATATGATATAAAACTGTTTAGTCAAACCATCAAAGTGGTTTACGTAGCAAATAACAAATGGAATAGTCCAGTGGATGGTGTGAAAGTAGGTAAGAGATAAGACAGAAGAAGAAGAAGTGAGAATTACAATCCAAAAGAGAGGCAAAGAAGAAATTGTGGCCTGGAAACTGGAGAAGTAGCACCAATATGCAACATACACATGGAAATTTGAGCATGCACCTAATTTCCTTGGCAATTTAACTGAATTACAAACCAATTAGTGCTGTTAATTGGGTGATAATTAGTGCTAACTGGCATTAATTAAAATTTGTGTGACCATTTTTAGATATTGGGATCTGCACATACATCCATAAAAGGGGTGCGGTCATGGGAGAGACATGGACAGATTGGCCCATTCCTAGATTTACATTCAGTTTAACAGAAGACAGATCCACACCTAATTTAGGTGTGAGAATTTGCTCCAGGTTTTACTTGGTGTAAATCCTAAAATTGGGCAGATGCCAGTGCCAAATGCTGTTCTATAAACAGCACCCAACTCTGAGTGCCATTTATAGAATAGCACTTATTACAAAATTTTATCAGCACCAATTTTTCAGCACCAGTATAGAATTTTGGCCTAATTGTGTAGTGTTATGCAGAATATTTAAAAGATAAAAGTCTTTCTTGACCAACAGTTTTACTTTACCTGTATATGTTCCTGATTTTTAGTGTTCATACTCAAGTTGTTAAGGGCATTTAATGCTTTCACTTTTACTTCCTCGCTGGTATCTGAAAGGGTTTGTCCGATAACAGTAATACCATTCAATTCACGAATAAGATCCTAAAATATGTTGACATATATTTAAAACATCAAAAGAAAGCTCTTTAATCTTTCATTTCTATTAACATTAGAACTACTCCTACTACTATTTATCATTTCTCAGCAGACCATAGTATTAAGAGGTCTGCACAGGAACGGGGGATTGTGGGAATCCTGCAGGTCCTGCAGGATTCCCCCCCAGGTCTATGGGACTCTCTCGGGGATCCCCCCAGGCTCACAGGACTCCCATGGGGATGGAACGGGGGTTCCCGAGGCCTGGAAAGAGAATTAGTAGAAACTGGGACCAAGATGATGGAAAAACAAAATGTCCCATCAGCTACAGCAAGGGAGATGTTAATTTTGAGGGGGGCTAAGCTAAAAATGGGAGGCCCAGCCCCCTCGCATGGTTATGCCACTAATTGTGTTTAGTACAAAATGAAGTACTTGCTGAGTTTGTTTTGGGGTTTCCAGTTCAGTTTTGGCACATTTTTCTTATGCAACCATTGTCCTGAAAAGTACCTCTCTCAATTCTGCTTTAAATGATTTTGGTGCTGTATTGTTTGATTCTTTATTCATTGCTGCATTAAAAACCATTTCTGGATCTTGGAAGGGCCTATGCCAGATGGTGGAACCAGATTTATTTGCTCTACAGATATGAGCTTTATATTGCCAAAAAATCCAACTCTTATTTCTTTTAACAATAAATGGTCGACCCTACAGTCACATGACCTAATGTCTATTCTAATTCTTTCCGGTGATGTATGCATCTCTTATTTCTGTTCATTGTTATTTGTTTATATTATATTTTATTGCTGGTTTAAATAAACTAAGACTTAAAAAAAAAAATCAAAACTGTCTGAAGTAATTGCTGCTTTTTATGGGGACAGGTAACTTTTATGGGGGGACAGGCAGTGAAAGAGAAGATTCCTTGCGGGGACAGAGGGAATTCATAACATAACATAACAGCAGATTTCTAAATCGCATAGCCATGAGTTCAATGCGGTTAATAAAAGATTATACTAAAGAAAATAAACAGAGAATGTTGTAAAGAATGTGAGGATATCTAATTAATTAAAAATTTAGAGAAGAGAAAGGTTTTCAACAACTTTCTAAAATGTTCATATAAAATAGATCTAACTAACCGGGGACGGGCAGGGACGGAGGGGATTCTGGCGGGGATGGGTGGGGACGGACGGAATACTGGTGGGAACGGGTGGGATTTCTGTCCCCGTGCAACTCTCTACATAGCATACAGCAGGGGTGCCCAAATGGTCGATCGCATTGCCTTTGTGATCTTGATCTTCCTTCCTCCCCGAGCCAGGCCAGATGTGTACAAGCGCCGGACCCACAAGACTTCACCTCTGATGTCAATTCTGACGTCAGAGAGGAAGTTCTGGGCCAGCCAATCGCTGCCTGGCTGGCCTGGAACTTCCTCTCTGATGTTGGAGGTGAAGGCTTGTGGGCCTGGTGCTTGTACGTGCCAGGCCTTGCTCGGGGAAGCAGGGAGAAATCGGTGTGGTGGCTTGGGGCAAGAGGGAGGGGGCGGCAGGGAGCGAGAAAAAGAATCGGGGAAGTGGAGAAATTGCCGCGATGACTTGGAGGGGGGCAGGGGGAGAGAGAAAGAAAGTCATACAGGCAGGGGGAGAAAGAAAGACAAATAAAGAGGGGGGCAGGGGGAGAGAGAAAGAAAAAGAGACAGAAAGGAAAGGGGAGGGGGCAGAAAGAAAGGCAGAAATATTGGATTTACATTAGAATGAAGTGCAACTAGAGACTCATGAAATCACTAGACAAAAAGGTAGGAAGAATGATTTTATTTTCAATTTAGTGATCAAAACGTGTCCGTTTTGAGAATTTATATCTGCTGTCTATATTTTGCACTATGGCCCCCTTTTACTAAACTGCGATAGTGGGTTTTAGTGTCGGGAGCTGCGAGGGGCATTCAACGCAGCTCCCTGTGGCAAAAACCGCTATCACGGTTTAGTAAAAGGGGAGGGGTATATTTGTCTATTTTTGTATAGTTGTTGAGGTGACATTGTATATTTTAAAGTCATCTGCCTTGACCTCTGGATAAAAAAACCCTGAATACAAATAATAATTAACATTTTCTGTGCGTACAGTGTGCTTTGTGTTTTTTAAAATTTTATTGTTGGTAGATCATTTTGACTTGGTCATTTTAAAAGTAGCTCGCAAGCCAAAAAAGTGTGGGCACTCCTGGTATACAGTATATGGCAGAGCTCAACTCTGTGCTCTCTATCTCCACCTGCTGGTACATAGACACAACCCACTCGTCTGGATTAATCTGCTGCTGGTACTAAGGTACTATTACTACTTATCATTTCCATAGTGCTGAAAGGCGTATGCAGCACTGTATATTTTACATTCAATAGATGGTCCCTGATCAGAAAAGCTTACAATCTAATTTGGACAGACAATGTCTTATTGTGATATCACCATTCTTTATTTCAGCTCGTACTAATACTGTATTGCTCCGATAGCATTACAACTAGCTTTGAGCAGATCAGCACCACTTTTCCTATCCAATCTCCTCTGCCTACTATACAGATCCTATTTTGTGTTTACTCGATGCCCCTCTGTTGCAAGAGTGTTTGAATTCTATTACTGCCAATAGATAATTTTAAGGATTCAATACCCTCACCTAGTTATTTAATAAGTATTACATCCCAACCTCCAACTTCTTATCAAAAATGTATTTATTTTTAGTATTTATATACCGCTTATAATCTAAGTGGTTTACATTCAGGTACTCAAATATATTTCCCTATCAGTCCCAGTGGGCTCACTCTCTAACATGTTTCTTATTTCAGAACAAAGTATTGAATAGGGAGAAATCAAAGTCAAATATGTTGCAAGTAAGATCTTTCATTGGTCAGGGTTGAACAGCACAGTTACTTACCGTAACAGGTGTTATCCAGGGACAGCAGACAGATATTCTTGACTGATGGGTGACAGCACCGACGGAGCCCCAGTACGGACAATTTTAGAGTGATTGCACTCTAAGAACTTGGAAAGTTCCAGTAGGCCGCACCGTGCACGCGCGAGTGCCTTCCCGCCCGACAGAGGCGCGCGGTCCCCAGTTAGGATAAGCCAGCTAAGAAGCCAACCCGGGGAGGTGGGTGGGACGCAAGAATATCTGCCTGCTGTCCCTGGATAACACCTGTTACGGTAAGTAACTGTGCTTTATCCCAGGACAAGCAGGCAGCATATTCTTGACTGATGGGTGACCTCCAAGCTAACAAAAAGAGGGATGGAGGGAAGGTTGGCCATTAGGAAAACAAATTTTGCAAAACAGATTGGCCGAAGTGTCCATCCCGTCTGGAGAATGCATCCAGACAATAATGAGATGTAAAAGTATGAAATGAGGACCAAGTAGCAGCCTTGCAGATTTCCTCAATAGGAGTGGAACGGAGGAAAGCTACAGATGCTGCCATAGCTCTCACTCTATGGGCCGTGACAGAACCTTCCAGTGGCAGTCCGGACTGAGCATAACAGAATGAAATGCACGCTGCGAGCCAATTTGACAGCGTACGTTTAGAAACAGGACGTCCCAATTTATTCGGATCAAAGGACAGAAAGAGTTGGGGTGATGATCTGTGGGGCTTAGTACGGTCTAAATAGTAAGCTAAAGCCCGCTTACAGTCCAAAGAATGAAGAGCCTGTTCTCCAGAATGAGAGTGAGGTTTCAGAAAGAAAACAGGCAGAACAATGGATTGGTTGAGATGGAATTCAGAGACAACCTTAGGAAGAAACTTTGGATGTGTACGCAGAACCACCTTGTCATGATGGAAGACTGTGAAAGGTGGATCAGCAACTAGTGCATGGAGCTCACTGACCCTCCTGGCAGAGGTGAGCGCAATAAGAAAAAGTACCTTCAAAGTGGCGGTAGCCAAGGGTTCAAATTGAGGCTTCATTAGAGCAGACAGAACCAAATTGAGATCCCAGATCACAGGAGGGGGCTTAAGAGGTGGTTTCACATGAAAAAGACCCCGCATGAATCTGGACACTAAAGGATGAACTGAGAGAAGTTTCCCCTGAACTGGCTCATGAAAAGCAGCAATAGCACTGAGGTGGACTCTGATGGACGTAGACTTGAGACCAGAGTCAGATAAGGAAAGAAGATAATCCAACAAGGTCTCCACTGCAAGGGAAGTGGGATCATGATGATAAAGAATACACCAAGAAGAAAACCGTGCCCACTTCTGATGGTAACATTGCAGAGTGGCCGGTTTCCTGGAAGCATCCAGAATAGACCGAACGGGCTGAGACAGAAGAGAATCATGTGAAGTCAGCCCGAGAGATACCAAGCTGTCAGGTGCAGAGACTGGAGGTTGGGATGCAGAAGGGTTTCCTGATGCTGCGTAAGCAGAGAAGGAAACAGTGGAAGAAGAAAAGGTTCCCTGGAACTGAGTTGAAGTAGAAGGGAGAACCAATGCTGCCTGGGCCACCGTGGAGCAATCAGAATCATGGTGGCTCGTTCCCTCTTGAGTTTGAACAAGATTCGTAACATGAGCGGCAGAGGAGGGAAAGCATACAGGAACAGATTGCACCAATCCAGGAGAAATGCATCCGCTGCCAGACGGTGAGGAGAGTAGAGTCTGGAGCAGAAGTGGGGCAGCTGATGATTGTGAGGAGCTGCAAAGAGGTCCACCTGAGGAGTGCCCCATTGAGCGAAAATGGACTGGAGAGTCAAAGGATCGAGAGTCCATTCGTGGGGCTGGAGAATTCTGCTGAGTTTGTCCGCTAAGGAATTCTGTTCCCCCTGAATGTAGATAGCTTTCAGGAATAAGTGGCGAGCTGTGGCCCAAGACCAAATCTTCTGGGCTTCTTGGCACAAGAGGTGAGAGCCTGTCCCACCCTGTTTGTTGATGTAGTACATCGTAACTTGATTGTCTGTGCACAGTAGAAGAACCTGAGGAAAGAGAAGATGTTGGAAGGCCTTGAGGGCATAAAACATCGCTCTGAGTTCCAGGAAATTGATGTGGTGCTTCATTTCCTGGACTGTCCAAAGTCCTTGAGTTTGAAATTCGTTCAAATGAGCTCCCCAGGCATAAGGGGAGGCGTCGGTGGTGATGACAAGTTGATGAGGAGGTAGATGGAACAGAAGACCTCTGGAGAGATTTGAGGATATCAACCACCATTGAAGAGATTGACGAAGAGATGATGTCACAGATATGTGTCGTGAGCAAGGATCCGTCGCTTGGGACCACTGGGTAGCTAGGGTCCATTGAGGAGTGCGCAGGTGAAGACGTGCAAGGGGGGTGACATGAACTGTCGAGGCCATGTGACCCAAGAGTATCATCATTTGCTTGGCAGAGATGGAACGTTGTGGAAGCACCTGCTGACAAAGATATTGAAGAGTTTGAAGACGGTTGGACGGCAAGAACGCTCTCATCAGGACTGTGTCCAACACCGCTCCAATGAATTGAAGTCTTTGCGTGGGGATAATATGAGATTTGGGTAGATTGATCTCGAATCCCAGGAGTTGTAGAAAAAGGATGGTCTGGTTGGTGGCCAGGAGTACTGACTGAGATGAAATGGCCTTGATTAACCAGTCGTCCAGGTAAGGAAAGACCTGAAGGTGGTGAGAGTGTAGAAAGGCAGCCACCACAATCAGGCATTTGGTGAACACTCTTGGAGAGGAGGCAAGACCGAAGGGTAGCACCTTGTATTGGTAATGACAATGATTGATCATGAAGCGGAGATACTGTCTGGAGGCCAGATTGACCGGTATGTGAGTGTATGCTTCTTTGAGATCGAGGGAGCATAGCCAGTCGCCGTGATCGAGAAGAGGGTAAAGAGTGGCCAGAGAAAGCATTTTGAATTTTTCCTTGACCAAGCATTTGTTGAGATCGCGAAGATCTAGAATTGGAGACCGTATCTGGCGAAAGACGTAAGAAGACTTGAGGCGGTCCAGAGGAGGGCGACGAAAATAATAGGAGGCTTGCGCCAGAAGACGTATGAGGAGAGACTGGAAGCCCTGAATATGTATACCCTAGAGGAAAGGAGAGACAGGGGAGATATGATTCAGACGTTCAAATACTTAAAGGGTATTAACGTAGAACAAAATCTTTTCCAGAGAAAGGAAAATGGTAAAACCAGAGGACATAATTTGAGGTTGAGGGGTGGTAGATTCAGGGGCAATGTTAGGAAATTCTACTTTACGGAGAGGGTGGTGGATGCCTGGAATGCGCTCCCGAGAGAGGTGGTGGAGAGTAAAACTGTGACTGAGTTCAAAGAAGCGTGGGATGAACACAGAAGATTTAGAATCAGAAAATAATATTAAAGATTGAACTAGGCCAGTTACTGGGCAGACGTTGTGTCTGTGCATGGCCGTTTGGAGGAGGATGAGCAGGGGAGGGCTTCAATGGCTGGGAGGGTGTAGATGGGCTGGAGTAAGTCTTAACAGAGATTTCGGCAGTTGGAACCCAAGCACAGTACCGGGTAAAGCTTTGGATTCTCGCCCAAAAATAGCTAAGAAGAAAAAAAATAATAATAATTTAAATTGAATCAGATTGGGCAGACTGGATGGACCATTCGGGTCTTTATCTGCCGTCATCTACTATGTTACTATGTTACTATGGTCTGAGATCTCCTGTTTTTTGGGGGACTAGAAAGTAACGGGAGTAGAATCCCTGCCCCTTTTGATCCAGAGGTACTTCCTCTATAGCGTTCAGAAGGAGGAGGGATTGAACCTCCTGAAGAAGGAGGGAAGACTGAGGAGTGTTCAAAGCAGACTCTTTTGGTAGACTTTGGGCCGGAAGGGTCTGAAAGTTGAGAGAGTAGCCGTGGCGGATGATGTTGAGGACCCATTGGTCTGAAGTGATAACTTCCCACCTGCTGAGAAAAAAAGTGAGACGGCCACCTATAGGTTGAGGTAGGTGGGTAGATGTTTGGATGCTGGCTATGCCCTGGAGAATTAAGTCAAAAGGGCTGCGTAGGTTTTTGCTGTGGAGGCGGCTTCACAGGTTGTTGCTGTGGTGGTCTAGGAGTCTGACGTTGTTGTTGACGTTGACGCCTAGTTTGCTGGGGAGCTGATGGCAATGGACGAGCCACATAACGGCGTTGGTAGGCCGACTGCTGTGGCCGTGCCGGTGGAGTTTTCTTTTTTGTTTTGAGGAGAGTATCCCAGCGTGTCTCATGGGCGGAGAGCTTTTGGGTGGTCGAGTCCATGGATTCCCCAAAAAGCTCATCCCCCAGGCATGGAGCATTAGCCAACCGATCTTGATGGTTGACATCAAGCTCGAATACTCTAAGCCAGGCAAGGCGGCGCATGGCCACAGACATGGCCGTTGCTCTGGAGGTAAGTTCGAAGGTATCGTAAATGGATCTTACCATAAATTTACGGAGTTGGAAAAGAGAAGACGAGCATTGGTGGAAAGCCTGTCGTTTCCACTCAGGAAGGTACTTTTCAAAGGAAGCCATGGTGGTAAGGAGATGCTTAAGATAAAAAGAAAAGTGAAAAGCATAATTACCAGATCTATTAGCTAGCATTGCATTCTGGTATAACCGCTTACCGAATTTGTCCATGGCTTTACCTTCTCTGCCAGGAGGGACAGAAGCATATACACTAGCTCCCGCAGACTTCTTAAGCGTAGATTCCACAAGCAGTGATTCATGTGGAAGCTGTGACTTATCGAATCCAGGAATAGGAATTACTTTATATAATGAATCCAATTTACGGGGAGCTCCCATGAATCCAATTTACGGGGAGCTCCTGGGATAGTCAAAGGAGTCTCTAAATTTTTATAAAAAGTTTCCCTCAAGATGTCATGAAGAGGGAGTTTCAAAAATTCCTTTGGAAGCTGGTCAAAGTCAAGGGCATCAAGAAAGGCCTTGGATTTTTTAGACTCAGCCTCCAAAGGAATAGAGAGAGATTCGCACATGTCCTTCAGGAAAGAAGTGAAAGACGTGGAATCATGTTTGGAGGATGGATCAGGAATAACAGGATCATCCTCATCCGAGGAACACTCACCCTCAGAAAGAAAAGGCTCTTCAGAGTCACCCCACAGATCAGGGTCCCTAATATGGGAGCTACGGTCTCGAGACTCCGGAGTAGAGGGTTCTAGGTGTCGGGATTTGCATGCCGACTTACCCGACCTCATAGATACAGTACCGGGAGATGTTACCGACTGCAGCGGTGCCGAAGTCTGCACCGACTGATGCTGGGCTCTCGGTTCCGGTGCAAGAACTGGCATCGATATCGATGAGGCCGAGTGAACCGGTACCGAGACAGTGGACGCAGACAATAAAGGTTGCTCCACTGCCGGTACCGGCGGCTCAGACCGGACCGGGACCGGAAGGTTCGGTGCCAATAGAGCAGGAAGGAGTTGTTGTAACTGCTCCTTGAGCTGCGTCTGTAGGACGGCTGCAATGCGCTCATCCAAAGAGGGCACCGGTACCGCCTTTTTCTTTTGCGGTACCTGCGGTGCTGCTCGACGCCCCGAAGATGAGGAGCCCGAGGTCGAGGGACTCACCTCGATAGGGGCGGAGCGCTTCCGCGGGCGCCTCACGGTCGGCAGGACTGGGCTCACTGCAATCGAGACCGGAGGACGCTCCAGCGGGGAAGGCTTCTTAGCCGGCTTACCTGGATGTTGAGACGCCGGCGCGGTGTCGACGAAGTGGGTGCCGACTGCGATGGGGCCGATGCCGGTGTCGATGCCGCAGGATCGGACATATCGGCACCGAAGAGTAATCGCTGTTGTATCTGGTGATTTTTTAATGTACGTTTTTTTAACGTGGCACAGCGGATGCAGGTGGAAGCCTGATGCTCAGGACCCAGGCACTGTAAGCACCAGTTGTGCGGGTCCGTGAGGGATATAGGCCGTGCACACCGCTGGCACTTTTTAAACCCTGGCTGGGGGGGCATGAAAGTGAAAACGGCTTCTGCCAAATCGAAGTCCGAGGCCTCGATGGTGGCAGTAGGCCCCGCCGGGGCAAAACCGAAATGAAGAAAAAAATAAAGAAATAAACTCTCGGTTTTTGTTTTTTTTTAGAAAAAGAAAAGAAAGAAGGGAAAAAACTCCCAAAAAGGTTTCGCGAGCGGGAAGGCGTATAAGAAAAAATTTCAACAGCCGTTGAAAAATGCGACTTCTTAGCTCCGCGGAAACTAAGAAACTGGGGACCGCGCGCCTCTGTCGGGCGGAAAGGCGCGTGCGCGGTGCGGCCTACTGGAACTTTCCAAGTTCTTAGAGTGCAATCACTCTAAAATTGTCCATACCGGTGCTCCGTCGGTGCCGTCACCCATCAGTCAAGAATATGCTGCCTGCTTGTCCTGGGATAATGAGTTATTCTACGGAAAACAATCACCTTTTTTCAATGTGAAGGAACCAACGTGTATTTTTCCTTCCTCTCTGACACAAGCCCTCCTAATTAATCTGTTCTGTAGTCAAACCAATTTGCCAGTTTATCTGTTCTCAATGCACATTGTTTGAAAATACCAGTGTAGCTAGGTCTACACTACTTACTTGATTTTCTGAGAAGGCAGCACTGTTAGCCAATGTGATCAAAACTTGCTCTCGAACCGAGCAGTATTTTGTGTTCTCAAGAAGCTTAATAAGTTTTTGGATATGATGAGGCTCCAAGTTATCAGATCCATCTGTCAGCACAGAAACAACAAAAGAAACATTTTAATAGCCTCTGCTTATCTTGACATAGTTCTTTTATTAAAATGTACACTGTACTAAAACAAATAATTACCTCTTTATATTTAAATCAGGATTCAAAACCAGTGAAAGCAAGATATTTATGGTGAGTATACTAAAAGGAAATTAAGATTATCCAGGAATGTAAGACCTTTGAAATAAAAAATGCTAAAAATATTTTGATACCCATCAGGCAGTTCTTAAAGATCTGGATTTTCTAGTCATACTATATAAACCATAAAATTGAACTACTTTGTCTTCCCCTGCCGAGTGCTCATTGTGCTGCAAAAACCACCTTAACTGGAAAAAGTGCCGGTTAGATGAGAAAAAACAGCAAAAGACAGCAAATTGAAGGGAAAAGAACTCTTTTTTACCAGCATAGCCTCAGAATTTTTCTGCAGGGCAATTTTTTAAGATCAGAACAGAATCAACGGCTCTTAAAGCCAGAGGCCTGACCAACTACGGGGGCCAGGCTGCCGGCTAAGGCACCTCTACAAAATTTGGAGAGGCTGAGGAAGGAGGGGGAGGGATCCAGCACAAGAACTGCCGGGTTTAACAGCCCCGAGATCGGACGGATCCCCAAACAGGACCAGTCCAAGCTCTGTCCGGGAAAAAAGTGGAAACCAGGAGTCCGAAACAAATTCCAACAACACAAAGAGGGGAGCCGTGGATTTGGTTATTCATGATTTTTGCCTGGTGGTTTGTAATAACAGAAACGCTGCATCCCGGACCTTCCCTAGACCTTACTTAGTGGTCTAGCGGTAACATGGGGCAGGATCGATCTTCCTATGCTCCTGCCCCATGCAGAGCCGTCATCAAAATTGCTGCTGTCAGTTCCTGTTGTAGATCCTGCCCCGCGTCACTGCTAGACCACAAGGTAAGGTCTGGGGAAGGTCTGGGACGCAGGAGGGAGACAGGATTGGGTCAGAGCCGTCCCTGAAAGTTATCCGCAATATTTAAATATTCGCGGGCCGGCTCTGCCCATAACCCCCACAAATACAAAGGAAGGAGTGTATACCGGTCTAGCAGGCGATACAGAAGGTACACTTTATAAACTGTACCACCAATGAATCCACTTTCAGAAGAACAAAGAGCTGGTTAAATTCCACATCCTTTGGATAGAGCTTTGCCATGGTTTTTGGCCACCCGAATGGGCCACTCCGGGACCTCTCAAAGGTCTGTGAGCATTTTGGTAATGTTTTGATCAGAGGGAAAACAGGAGGCCTGTGCCTTTGTGCTGCTCATAAGCGAGCATAATGTAGCAGAGGACTTTGGAGTCTCTATGTTTAATTCCTGCTGACAGTCGGGTCCTCCCCATGATCAGGGGCCTCCACCAGATCCAGATCTAGCCCTCCCTAAAGATGAAGCAGCATTTCCTGCTACAGAGGACCCTGACTGGAAGAGTAAAGGCACTGAAATAGAGCCCATTTTGTCCTAGTCTTCCTCAGACTAAACTTCCCTGTCTTGCATATGGCATTGTTGCTGGGGGTTTGTGCTCTTGGGGAGGGGAACCTCCAGCACCAGCAAGGCTGCGATCCCTAAGGGTTCCATGCAGCCCTTGTTAATCATGTAAGCTACAAACATCATATTGATGAATTTAGAGGGAAACCACTGACCAGGACATCCAGTCCGCTCCTGCGGATCTTCAGAAACTTCTTTCTGGGGTTTTGTGCCTGGGTCACAGCTGTACTTCGCTGGGGGACACACTTGTGCTGTTCTCTGGTTCAAATCTGACCGGTTGGGCCCTCAGACCAACTGGGCACTAACACCTCCCCCAAGGGACCAGAGGAGGATAAGCTAGAGGCTTCCACCACCCTCCCCCCCTCATGTGCAGCACGGCACGTGGAACACAGATGATCCTCAGACAGCCATCCACCGCATACCTGGCATGAATCCAAGGTATCCTGGCAAAAAAGAGGTGTTTTGAGGCAGATAGAGGCTTTTATTTTCAAATCAAGATGACTGCCGTGCCAATTTTAGTGCCAAAAATGGCCTGGGGGAGCTACACTGGGGAGTTTAATATATATAATGCCCCTTCAGGGCAGCTCTGGGTCCAGGGCCTGACCAGTCTGGAGTTCCCCGAAGGCAGTCTCCGTCGGTCCCTTACTCAGCGCTCAGTGCCTCCAACTGGGGAAAAGAAGTGTTAGCGAGTGGGTTCAACCTTTTCTCCCCCCAGGAAAAAAATCCAAAAAAACTTCTGTGAAGAAAGTTGGCTAATAAATTAAATTTATTTATTTGAACTACGTACATAGGCCTAATCACTAAACAAATTGTTAGGAATATCTTTTAACAATTCCAATACTTCCACACTTAAACCAGCACTACTGCAGATAATTCAACAGTGTTTGTATACTATTCAGACCCTCTGTTCATAGTCTCTTGAACTTTAACTTTCAGTTCAAATCCAGCATTTCCAAAACCTCGTAGCCCCTTTCAGTCATGTCTGCCAACACTGTGACTGTAGGCTCCTCCCAAGCTTCTTAGCTTAGTCACTAGGTGACATGACTGTCTATCTAGATTCCTTTTCCAATCCACCCTTGGCCCAGCCCCAGGTTCTCACTCAATCTACAGATGCTCTTAGGGGTAAGGGGGCTTGCTCCTGTAGTAGCCTCCTGGTGATTATTCCTTAGCTCTGAGGGTCACAGCCCTCCCAAGAGCGTTCCACCTCTGCCGCTAGTCTCTAGGGAGCCTTCTCCCTTATTGGACTGCTGGTGCTGATCACACCCCCAGAGGCCTGGCGCCTACATTGGGATACTAGCGCCGCTCTACACTCCGACAGCCTTCCCCTGCTTCGAGAGGAGCCTCTAGGGTCCAGGTTACCAGCCCTCAACAGGGCTCAGTGACTACCGGTAACAGGGCTGCCTCTGCTCTTCTCAACCCTCAGACAGCGATAGGCCTCCACAGGCCCTTTTCTTATGTCCCAAGCTGCTCTGAAAGGCTGCTTGCTTTGATCCCACTCTCATGGGCTGCTGGTCTTCTGCCCTGATTTCTCTCTGCTCCCAAGGGTTGCCCCTGATGGTACACCTCTGCTGGTACACAGCATATCATCTCTAAAAAGAGCTCTGTGTCAGCCAGTGACAGAGTTTCCCATCTAGAGAGCTATCTTTATGGTAGATATCCTGCAAACAGGATGGTTGGATAAGCTGGAGTGAGCTTGGATGGCAACTTCAGCATTTGGAACCTAGGACAATACTAGGGAGACTTTACAGTCTATGACCCAGAAATATCAAAGAAAAGACAAATTAATTTAATAATGGATTTAACTAATGGCCAGAATGGATGGACTGTTCAGGTCTTTATCTGCCATTATTTACTATGTTACCTCCCAAATGAGCATAATACACAGATATGAATCTATGTAATGCAAACTCACAGATTCTAGACTCTTTTAGCATGCTGGCTTAGTTACGCCCCATTCCTTCTCCTTTCTGAACTTGTGAGCAGATATTCACTTCTGTTATATTTTGACTCAGCTCTGCTCAGCTCACATCCCCACATTCATTTGAGCTCACATACTTTATTCCCCATGTGACAACCTCTTAAAATGCATTACATTTTACCCAAGCGATATGCATATGGAATTACCCACCCCATGTGTGAACTTAGGGCTAAATTCACTAAAGCCTGTCCAATCCATGGCCGAGTCTGTCCCGGGTGACTGATTTACCAAGTCTCCTCATGCAAATGACTGCAATCGGAGGCCCACTACAGAGCGATCCTGACCATGTGCAGACATCTTCTTTGCCTGTAGATGGTCTGCGCATGCGCTTGCTCTCTTTTCCACTGGCTCAGCTGACCATTGCCGGCAGTGCTCACTCTCCCCGTCCCCTTTCACCATAGCCCCGCTTTAAACCCGCAGGTTAAAACCACGGGCTTGCAGGAGAGTCAAACAGTTGCCGGCTTCCTCTGTGTCACTGCCTGTGTCAGAGGCTCTGGACTTTTCTACCGATAGCTCCAGCCATTTTATTTATTTATTTAGATTTTTATCCCATCCTCCCAGTAGCTCAGAACGGTTTACAAGTAAACATTCACAATGGAGTGTAATTGGACATACAAGATTATACAGTAGATTTAAATACTTGGACATACGAGACTGTGCAGCAGTTTAAATTTAGGGAGTATACAGTAAATTAAGAACAGTAGTTTAAATATAAGTAGTTTAGTTTAAATACAAGTTATTTGAGTATAGGCTGAGAGTGGACTATACAGAAGTTTAGGCAGAAGATTAGAATGGAGAAAGGAGGATAGAGGTGGGGTTTAAGAGGTGGGGTGTAGACTGGGTTAGGACACCATATGGGGCAGGAGACTGGGTTAGGACACCATACGGGGCTAGCAGTGAGACGAGACCAAGGCAGTACCCGGGCAACCATGCAGGGGCAGATATGTGCTCTGGATCGCCGCCCATGGAGGGATCGGGGGGGAGGAGCAGGATTAGGACAGTCAATCTGCCAACTTTGGTGGCCGTCTTGGCTGTGACTCATTGAAGAAAGTTGGGTGCACCTGCGCGGGGCTGCCTTGCATGTCCTGGATTGCTGGAGTGTGCAAGGGAGCAACTTGCAGCTGTGTGTGCACTAGGATGTTGGCAAGAAGCAGATAAGGAGAGAAATGGAGGCAAAGGCCAGCCGGGTTGCTTCTGGACACTCACAGGCCGCCACTCTCTTCATAACCTCAGCGACCATGACCCCCCTCCTTCACTGGCAGGAGAGTTGGCAGGGACGTGAGCGACTGGCCTCAGCAGTCACTTCTTTTTTGATCAGCCAGCCCAGTCGGTGTAACGAGTTTAGTGAATCACTGCCTTCCTGCTTTGCATGCCATTTCTCCTCATTTGCATGCGCAGATTGGATCGGAGGTTGATCGGCCACGAGGTTAGTGAATCGGGTCAGTACATAATTGCAAACATGATCGGTGGGCTTAGTGCAGTGGTCTCAAACTCACTGCCCACCAGGTACTATTTTGAGGCCCTCAGTATGTTCATCATAACCACAAAAGTAAAATAAAACAGTTTCTTGATTATGACTCTTTAGCTATAAATTACAATATTATTATTAAAAGGAAGGATTTATAAACTATACAGTTTTACCTCATGCAAAATTGTCATTTCTTTAATAAGACATTAACTATTTTTCTGAGGACCTCCAGTTACAGTGTTCCCCTGTGAATTTGCGGTTCGCAGACTCAGTAATTCACAGTATGCTCAGCCCACCTCTTCCTGTACTAAAGACAGCTCCTGATTGGGGTAGCCTGACTTTAGTAACAGGAAGAGGCGGTGGGAGCATATACCGCGAGTGATTTTCTGCACCCGCCGGCGCCCCAGCTGCCCTCTCCTGCCTTTTTTAAATACACAGGGAAAATGTAGCAATGAAGAGTCAGAAAGTAGCTGAAATGCAATAGAGAGAACTGACTCAGGTTAATTAAACCTCCAAGAGAAGTGCTCATAAAACTGTAACTCTGCTCAGAGACTTGTAACTCTAAAGAGAGGGAGGTAACCCTCTCTTGAAACAAGAGTTATTATTTCAAATCATAGCATAGTATTTTAGTAAAAACGAGTCCAACTCTTGAGGGTATGCAAAGCTTGAAAAATATATTCAATACTTGGATGGAGTGTTTCGCAAAATCTTTTTAAAAGTCCAAAATAATGGTGATTGCATTCAGGAAATGCTAAAGATTGTACTTAGCTTAAATGCAGAACATGCAACTTTCCAGGCTCTCCTGCCTTTTGACAGATGCAAAACCGCATTTGCGGGTTTTCAAAATTTGTGGGTGTTCCTGGAACAGAACCTCTGTTAATTTCGGGGGGAGGGGAATACTGTACCTACAGATCCAAAATGTGACCCTGCCAAGGGTTTGAGTTTGAGACCACTGGCTTAGTGAATCTAGCCTTTAGTAACTTTCATAAATTGGATACAATCCTCCTGCAGTCAGATTGTGGCAGAGACCCCTTTTCAGTTTAACTGCAGGTTTCAACCCCATTGTTCACAAGCACCTGTTTCTAAGCTCTGTCAGAAACTCGCTCCCATTGGGGAGGGGGGGGAGGAGTCATATACATAAAATATAACAAAAGCAGAGTGAATTCACAGTCTTTGTATCACCCCCAGGCTAGTCATAGTGCTGCTGTTGCTTAGTACTGTACCTGAGGGAATCTCAACGAATCCAGCTTTCTTGCATTTTGTCTTGCGGGAAAGCCGCTTGTAGACATAATAACAGGCTCCGGTACCTAATAACAGTCCTAAATAACTCCACAAGACAATCCCAGGCCTAATGTCTCCCATCCCCAGTCAGAGCCGCGACAGGCCCAAAGAGCGGGTAGCTGGCCGATCGAAATCAAACTCTGCAAGTCCCTAGGCCGTCGGGCTTCCCTGCAGCCTGGCTTAGGACACGGCATTGAGGGAACAGATTCGGGGAGGCAGGTTCGGGGCGATTCATTATTTTAAAAAAACTTTTTAGAATTACTAGACACGCAAACAAGAATCCCCTCAACGCAGCTTTTAACCAGCTCCCTTCCGTACAACCTCCGGGCGCGTAAATAGTTGGCCCCAGCCTCTCAGCGTTGCTAGGTAACCCAGAGTTTACAACATTACTGCACGCGGGACCCCGTGGGAGCGCGAGGATTGGGAATACGAATTCCCCACAGATAAATTATTCAGCCTCCGCTTATTAGCCATTCGCCATGTCTTCCCTGCGCAACGCCGACGCGCAGCTAAGAAACTACTTCATCAAGCACGCGCTGCCGGAGATCTATGAGGTAAAAAAAGAGGATCGCTAACGTCATAAGCGTGACGCAAGGCGCAAGCGGGGATGAATCCTTTCGGCATCCAATCTGTTTCTAAACATTTCCACCATCTGAGGATCATTCTTGGGCACAGGCACAGAGTCATAAAGACCAAACATGGAATTGTTATTGCTATGTTTATTTAAACTGCCTATATTCCCTAATTACCATTGAATTAGCAACGGGTTCTCCCTTAAAAATGCATTTCTTTTTCATATTATTTCCATATTAATGTCAAAGACTTGGCAAGTATTTTTCTAATTTATAAGATTATTAAATGCAGCACATAGGTCATCCAGTTAATAACTATTGTTATAGGAGCTCAGAAGGTTTACCGGTAAATCTTTAAAACTTAAAACATGTTTAGGAGAATATATGCAAAGAGACTTTTTTTTAAAGGAGGGCTGGGGGAGGGGGAGAGAAGGATTGTTTGCAGGAGACTGCACACATTACACAAGGTACAATCTCATGGAGCAATAGAGAGGCATTATGATATTGTGTTTTATTCTCTTTTCCTATCCTAATAATTTCTACAAAACAAAATGGAAGTTTACAGGAGAGGGTGGATAGGAAGTCAGAGGACGAGAGAAGGAGGCAAATATGGAATTTAAGGAGGTGGAGGGTAGACAGAGAGTAGGAAATGGAAGGGGTCATCCACTTGTTGGTATTACTTTTAGCATCTCTAGCATGATTTATCACCCTACAGCAAGCATTTTTTAGATTGCGCTCTCTCTACCTGGCCTTCAGGTTTACCTTCTCCAGTCCTTTGATGAGTGACATCATCACTCACAAAGAACTGTGCAAAGGAGAACTTGCTGGAAACTGAGATGTTCTCCTTATTTCTTTAGGTCACTGCCATTCTGTGAGTTATTGGTCAGATGAGGGATTACTGCTATGTAAGCTTTTAAGCTAATGTTTGAATAGTATTTCAATCAGGAAATAGAAATAAATATACTGCTCTTGTTTTGACAGGCTCTGCTTTGTGGTTTATGCATAATGTGTCCAGAAGATCCACTGTTATTTCTAGAAGAGGCTATTAAGAGACTGATGGAGAAGGGACGATCTTATCTTTTATGGTATAGACCTCCTCAAAACTATTTGAATTCTTCACAGTTATAATTGTTGAGATTGATCCATGGGATTAGTATACGAGGTGCTACCCCAAAGTTCAGGGAATTCAATTGTTAAAAAAAAAAAAAAAAAATTGTGATGTGTGAGCGGGCCTTCTGTTCACTGGTTAGCAGTCTTGGCACAAATTTCGCAGAAATGCGTCTCATGTTCAATTCATCCAACAAAATTTGTTGAACTGTCCCGTATGACTGTCCTACTATCTCACAAACATCATGGATAGTTTGCCTATGATTTGCAAGAATAGTCTCACAAAATTTTGCTATGGCTTCTGGTATTGTGCTTGTTGACAGTCGTTCGGAACGGTCATTGTCGTGGACAGATGTCCGTCTGTCCTTGAAGCGTTTGTACCAAAGAAAGGTTTTGTTTTGGCACATGGCATTATTTCCAAAGGCTTCTTGGAGCATACGATGGTTTCTGCAGCAGTTTTTTAAAGTTTGAAACAAAATTTGATGCAGATTCTTTGCTCAGTAAAATCTATCATATAGAAATCCACCGAGTCACTAAAACACAACCTTACAAAATCGCACAGAACAAAACAACGTGACCACTCAGCTACACGCCCAGTGGCACACTGATTCACAAAGCATACTGCTAGACACCTCTAGCGGCAGAAGGTCATACTATATCCTGTTCGCGCGCACTGTACACATTCCTCAAACTTTTGGGTAGCACCTCGTATATGGTACAAAGAACTTCAGTGGCATATAAACATCCTATATCTGTTAATGGGGATATTTATATCATAAGAAACCTTGTCACTAACAGTAGTTTCTTTTTACAGTTTTTCTGGACTTACTTTTTTAGAAACTAGCTTCTATTATTGCATGTAGTTTAGGAACATTTTCAAAGAGAAACTGCCTGTGTTGCTTCCCTATGAAAATGAGCAAGTGCAAAATAAACATGCTGAAAGCCTCTGCTGAGTTGGCAAATCCACACACATTACAGTTGATATTCAGCTGCCAGTGGCCAGCTAAATTAACCATAGATATTCAGTGTTAGACCATATGCAAACATGAGCATGGATATCCAGGGCTAATTGTTACAGTAGTGGCTGCAATACCTTTTATCTGGGTCCAAACTGAATATTAGAAGCAGGAATCACAATACCCCTTTCCCATCCTGATCTCCCCATCTGCTGAAGAAAGATGATTGAAGGCCTCAGGACACTCCCCCTCCCATCTTCATAGGTCCCTCAGGGCTCCCTGGATAGTTCCTGGTAGTCTAGCAGGGCAAACCACCAGGAGCCTCCTTCTTTCTTTGGGGATAGGGATGTGTGTGTGTGGGAGATCAGGATTTGAAGGGGGTGCTGTGGTTCCTGGAGGTGTGTGTGGATCAAAAAGGTAGCAAGGGGCAGCTGGCCCTTTTCTGTCACAACCTAGCCGATATTTAGACCGGTGCCTGTTATCTCCATGGCTAAAGTTACCCTTTACCCATGGCCCTTTTTGCTATCCTATCCATAGCAGTTTCCTTTAGCTGGTTAGCGGTCTGAATTTGGTCAGTAACTGGTTAAGTCTTTGGTTCCTTCCAGGCTCTGCCCAAGATCCACCCACAGACTGTGGTGATATTCTGCGGCACTGTACAGTGAAGGGCTGCTGAATATCAGCAAATAGCCCTAGATGAGATGTATTGGTAAATGGCCAGAGTGTTTTCTCTGTCAACCCACAGGAATATACGAGGGTTCTTCAAAAAGTTTCCATACTTTCATACTTTTACGGGAAATGGTTGAGGCGGGAGAAGTACTAAGAGGGTGTGTCGTAGAATGTCATGTAACTAGTCAGTCAGGCAACAGGGTGATTATGTGGATAAATGATGCAATTTTCTTTTAATAAATAGTGTTTAAAAAAAATAAAAGTGCGGAAACTTTTTGAAAATACCTCATATTTAGATGGGAACAGGATGAATACAAAGTCAATTGGGATAAATAGGTGGCTAAACTCAAGGCAAGTTCTATGTACAGTTAAACAGGATGTGAGGAACTGTTCTAAGTTACAGGGTGTGCAGCAAGCTAGTCCAGGCATGGAGTAAATGTGTGGTCAAGAAACAAAGAAGGTGACTATTTGGTACAATCTCGATCTCCTAAAAAGGCCTACCTCAGGAGTCTAACATTTCGATATTTGATTTTTTAATATACAATATTTTAGACTCCTGAGGCAGGCCTTTTTAGGCCGAAACATGATTGTGTCGAGTCAGTGTCATATTATCTAATAAAAGGGATCGAGCACCAACTAGGCACCTTCTTTGTTTGTTTCTTTGCCTGCCACAATTTGGGAAGGAGGAATCTCCTGTTTTCTCTGAGGTGCAAATGTATGGTCAGTCATCACAGGTATTGAAGGCTTGGGAGAAGAGCCAGGCTTTCACTTGCTTTTTGAAGTAGAAGTAGTCTCGAGTTAGACATAGCCCCTCTGGGATTAAGTTCCAGAGCGTGGGGGGCAATTGAGCTGCAGATATCCAATATAAGACAGTTCCTCAGAAGTCACCCACTTTTATAAATGTGATTTGTCTGTTATCTCATGACAAGGCAAGTTTTGGGCTGGGGTTTGGGTTTTTTTTTTTTGGGGGGGGGCCATTCTCAGATTTTAAAAAAGTCTGTGTGCATCTTTGATTTAGGGGTCCTTTTACAAAGGCGCGGTAGCAGTTTAATGGGCGGAATACCGCGCGTTAAACCATCTGCCGCGCTAGTACCCAACGCCTCCATTGACGAGGCATTAGGATTTTAGGCTGTCGTGGGGGTTAGCGCATGATGAAAATCCGATGCGCTAACCCCCGTAGCGCGCCTTGATAAAAGGAGCCCTTAGTCATGCAAAAAGCCAGCCTGATTCAAGACCTTTCACCTGTCTCATCCTCTTGGTTTTAAAATATACTCCTTCCATTTATTATAGGGATATACTTATAGATGAATCGATGAGACCAAAGATAAAGCCAACAACAGAGAGCTACCTAGAATATCTTTTTGGACCAGATGAAGCACAGCTGGTAACAAGTGTACCAATATATGTTTCAATTTACATTACCAGACACATTTTACTAGTTAGTATTTTAAAAGCAAAATAGAATGCAAGGATCTGGGCTTTAACACTGTTTTATTTCATTTATTTTGATTATTAAGAGTTTAGCTGTTGAAGCTATAATTACAAGAGGGTGCTGAAAAGTTCTCAGCCCAATCAACCAACTTCCTAAATTCTGAGCGTTATTTTGCTGCTGTAGATGAAAAGAGTGTTGTCTTAGTTCATTAAGTGCCAACTTGCAGAAACCAAATTCTATGTTTTGACATTGTTTCAGATCATTGATTGAACCATATCTGCGTCATTCTCTTTTTGGCTGGGCTGAGAGCTTTTCAGTACCCCCTTATATTATCAATATTGGTACAGGACAGTGAAAGGATATCATGCACCTTAGGTAGGCTTACCACATGGTTCCAGAAAAGGAAGATGGATTGAGACATCCAATTTTTACTTCCATTACTTTACATACGTAAAATCTGATAACCCTAGGTTAGGCAGACCAGTCTAGGCACCTAACTTCAGGTATCGTTATAGAATCTGGACCAAAATGCACAGGCATGGCTGAAACGCAGACCCGGATTTTAGGTCGGTTTCAATACTGAATCTAAGATCGAAACTGAAATGTAGTTGACCTCTAGTGCTGATGCAAATTTACACTAGTATTCTATAACGATTTCTGTGTGCCTGACTTCCATTATAGGAGCAGTATTCACTGTGCTACATTGGGGGCCTATACCTTAGCGCTCCTTTATGGAACTAGCACCTAAATGTACAGAAAGCTTGATCTAATATAATGTAATACTTCTTTCCAGCTCTCTCCTGAGTTGCTTGTGAAAGCGTATGCATTTTATGGCACCAACCTGCAGAGAAAGTGCTTTGAGTAAGTATGGGACTGGAGTTTAATCTCTTTCTACTGATAATAACACTGCAACAAATTTTAACTTTTTTTTTCTGGGGCAAGAAAATTAGACCTCCTGTGTATGAAAATAGCTTCAGTTTTCTCCTATCACGTATAGATTTTGAGCAAATCGCAAATATTTATAGCATGAGAAGACATTGCGCCGATTTAACTAAGAAGCAAAAAACCCTGATGCAAAATAGATGATTTAATCTCAACTGTGCTGATGAAGCTTGAAAATTGCTAATGATGCAATAGGCCTACAGAGAACTGCATATTCCAGCTCTGCCTCCTCATTCAGGGCAGCTCCCTGCGCTAAAAACTGTTATTGTGCTTTAGTAAAAAGGGAGGGGGGTGGTATTTGTCTATTTTTGTATGGTTGTTAGTGCATAGAGTCATCTGCCTTGACCTCTTTGAAAAAACTCCAGAATAGGAATGATAATTAACATTTTCTCAGCGTACAGTGTGCTTTGTGTTTTTTTTAAAAATTTTATTGTTGATAGATCATTTTGACTTGGTCATTTTAAAAGTAGCTCGTAAGCCCAAAAAGTGTGGCCACCCTTGAGCTAGAGCGTTGAAGCTGCGTGTTTCTGCCGTAAAGGTCATCTCTGACGCAACTGGAAGTTGCATCAGAGACGACCTTTACGGCAGCCATATGCAACTACAACACTCCGGCTGCTGTAAGAAGGCAGTTTAGACGCCGGCCACAGGGCAGGGAGGTTTGTCGGACCGGGCCTGTTGTCCGGGCCAGGGGCGGGGGGAGAAAGTGCCACGAAGGTAAGGGGCAGGGAGGGAGAAAGGGAGAAAAGGTGGGGTGGAGAGGAAAACAGGGTAAAACAGAGGGGGGAGAAGGACGCTGAAAGCACATGGGGAAGACAGAGGGGGGAGGACGATGAAACCACATGGGGAAGACAGAGTGGGAAGAAGATGCTGAATGGAAATGGGGAACAGAGAGTGGGTAGAAGATGCTGAAGAGAAATGGGGAAGAGAGAGTGGGGAGAAGATGCTGAAGGTAAATGGGGAAGAGAGAGTTGGGAGAAGATGCTGGCATGGAAGAAGACAGAGATGCCAGACTATGGGAGGAGCGGAGGGAAGAAGATGAGTGCCAGACCAATTTGGAAGGAGGGAGCAAGGGAGAGGCACGGTAACAGAGCAAATGGAAGATGCAGAGAGAAGAGAGACAGTAGATGGAAGGAAGAGAGTAACAAGAAGATGAGGAAAGCAGAAACCAGAGAAGACAAAGGTAGAACAAAAATTTTCTATTTGCTTTAGGAGACGTGTCACTGTTTCTGTGGTGTTGCATTGTATGCAGAGTCCAGCTTCTTGCTGGTTCAATTTAACCTTTGTCTATGTACTTCTATTTTATTCCCCCTTTTTACAAAACTGTGGAGCATTTTTTAGCGCCAGCCATGGTGGTAGCAGCTCTGATGCTCAGAATTCTATGAGCGTCAGAGCTGTTACCACCGTGGCTAAAATCCACACTACAGTTTTGTAAAAGGGGAAGGGGTTAGTTTGTGATGACATATTCCATACTAGGTGAAGGTGTTTTCTGTGTTCTGTGTGTTTGAAAGACATGGCTTTCTGTTAGGATTGACGGTGTAGGATTGATCTGTACTAGTCTGGCTTGTTTAGTTTTGCAATGGGTGTATTGATGTTGTACTGCTCACTGCAGTATGTAAGAGCTGTCTTTTCCTAGGAACTCATGTGTGACATGTGGCTTGTTACTAAAAATCATGTTTTTCGTACAGATGGGGGGGGTGCCAAAAATTGATGGGCCCCAGGTGTCACATATGCTAGGTACGCCACTGGCTATAAGATGTATTACAGGTGGTATTTTACGCCTGATAGGGTGCAACATATTTTGGGACGGGATCGGATCGTAGTTGGCAAAATTGTGGGGAGCGGGGGGGATTTCTTACATATTTGGTGGGTGTGCCCATTGGTTAAGGAATATTGGCAACTTGTGGGTATATGTTGGTACGAGTATTGCAGAAACATTGTCCAGTGTGTGTGGAGAGTTGTTTGTTAAATGTGGGTGTACAGTGTTCCCCCGGTCATTCGCAGTCAGCGGTTCGCAGTCCCGGTCATTTGCGGTATTTTCCGACCGTGAACCGCCAACAAGGAGAGGGCAGCAGGAGAGAGCAGCCGGAGCGCCGGCGAGTGCAGGAAATCACTCGCTGTATGCTCCGACCGCCTCTTCCTGCACTAAGTCAGGCCTTATCCAATCAGGAGCTGCTTTGACATGCAGCTCCTGATGGGTAAGGCACGACTTAGTGCAGGAAGAGGTGGTCAGAGCATACAGCGAGTGATTTCCTGCACTCGCCGGTGCTCCGGCTGCTCTCTCCTGCCTCTCCCGCTGCCCTCTCCAGTCTCCCCCATTGAAAAACCATGTTCGCGGAACGGAACCCCCGTGAATATCGGGGGAGTACTGTACCTGGCTTCACTAAAACTGAACTGAAGTTTGCAGCTTGTGTATTCACGGCCGCCAGGCTAATCTTGGCTCATCGTTGGCAGTCACTTGGCATTCCTGGTTGCCGTGAGATATATAGTTAGCTGGATTATAATAATAATAATAATTTTATTTTTATACTAGTCTTATAGCCCGTTACATTAATGGGTGCTAGAATATATGTGTGTGTGTATGTCTTTATTTCTTTCTCTCTCTCTCTCCTTAGCCGCTTTCTGTATTTCTGTCTTTCTTTCTGTCTTTCGTTTTCCTCGGCTGTCCATCCATTCTCCCTTCCTTTTACCTTCCCTGTGTCCACCACCACCTCTTCACTGCTACCCTTATCCAGAAGCAGCCCTTCTCCATTTTTTTATCTCCCCCCCCTGTCCAGCAGCACCTCTTTCCTGTCCCCCTGTCCAGCAGTAGGCCTCCCTTCCTTTTTCTTCCACCCAGTCTCTTCCCCTGTCCATCAGCACCTCTTTCCTGCTCCCCCGTCCAGCAGTAGGCCTCCCTTCCTTTTTCTTCCCCCAGCACCTCTTTCCTGCTCCCCCGTCCAGCAGTAGGCCTCCCTTCCTTTTTCTTCCCCCGTCTCTTCCCCTGTCCATCAGCACCTCTTTCCTGCTCCCCCGTCCAGCAGTAGGCCTCCCTTCCTTTTTCTCCCCCCTCGTCTCTTCCCCTGTCCAGAAGCACCCCTTACCTTGCATCTGCCCTCTGCCGACAGCCGCCTCAAGCCGCCACAGCCTGCAGCCGCCGACAGCCATCGCAGCCTGCAGACGCTAAGAGCCGCTGCGGCCGACAGCCTCCGCGCCGCCTGAAGCCGACATCCGCTTTGGGAGAGAGAGAGAGAGATATGCGTGGAAGCACGCATGCGCGATCCTACCTGTGGGGACCTACAGCGCACGGAAAACGGGAACACGCGGGTGCTAGAATAGATTTGTGTGTCTGTCTTTCTTTCTGTCTCTCTCTTTCCTTGGCCGCTGTATGTCTGTCTGTCTTTTTTTGCTGTCTGTCTCCTTGGCCGCTGTATGTCTGTCTGTCTTTGTTTTGGTGTCTGTCTCTTTTAATCTGTCTCTGTAGCCCCTGTCTTTTTTTTCTGTTTGTCTCTCTCTCCTTGTCCAAATTTCTTTTTTTTTTCTTTAAATCTGTCTCTTTAAACCCCTGTTCTTCTGTGTGGTTTTTTGACTGTCACCTTCTGTCTATCTCTTTGGCTGCTGTCTGTATTTCTTACTTTTGGTCTCTCTGTCTGTGTTTGTTTTGGTGTTTGCCTCTTTGACTGCTGTATATGGATTTTTTTTTTCTGTGTCTCTCTCTCCTTTTGTCACCTACCTTTTTTTTGTGTAATAACGGAAGTTTCACAGAGTAAGTTGTTTGAATTATTTCCCATCCATTTCCCTCCCCCCACACTACTTCCCTGTGCAGCAGCAGCATTTCCCCTACCCCCCCTTTCCCTTCCCGCGGTTTGGCCGGCTCCCTTAGTCCCTTTCCGCCCCCCTCCCTTTCCGCGGTCCCGACAAACCTGCGAATCCAGCAGCATCTGCAGCACTGTACACACACTGCTGCGGGGCCTTCTACTGCCCTTATTTGCTCTGCCGCCTCTCTGATAATGTCATCAGGGACGTGGCAGAGTAAATCAGGGCAGTAGAAGGCCCTGAAGCAGTGTGTGTACAGTGCTGCAGGCTGCTGGAGTTGGGACCGCAGGAAGGGACGGCAGTGTGTGTACAGTGCTGCAGGCTGCTGGAGTCGGGACCGCAGGAAGGGACGGGGGGGCGGGGAGGGCCTAAGGGAGCCGGTCGGATAGCGGAAAGGAAGGAGAAACTGATTAGTCTGTACTGCCGACTCTCTGCTGTGCTGGAGCTCGATGAGCCTGAAGCTGCGAGTGTGGGGCCGTTTCAGCAGCCGCGAAGTGGAGAGATGGAGAACAGGGAGGCTTGTCTGGCGCGCATGCACACTCCTACCGCCAAAGCCCGACAGAACAGGGATCAGGAAAGCATGCGGTGAGAGTGTGCATGCGCGCTTAGCATTTTATTATTATACATACCGCCAAAGCCATGATAATTCGAGGCGGTTTACAACAAGAGGCGCTGGACAATCAGCGAAGTAGTTACAATACAAAGTGATCGAAGTAGTTACAATACAAAGTCGAAGAAGTTACAATGCAAAGTCATCGAAAATAAGGTACAGGTTGGGAGGAATGATACACTAGATTCATAGGTTACAATCGGTTAAACAAATTCGTTTTTATAGATTTTCTAAAATTGAGGTAAGATGAGGAATGGTTGATGATGTTAGCCATCCAGTCATTCCATTTGCCTGCCTGGGAGGCAAGAGTTCTGTCCAGGAATCTTTTGTTAGCAGCAGTCCTTTAACGATGGAAAGGAGAACAAATGAATTCTGCGTGTGGACCTAATGGAACTGTCCAGATTAAATTGAGAAACCAGGCCAAAAATTGATTTATAGCAAAGGCAAAAAAATTTAAACAAAACTCTTGCTTCCAGGGGCAGCCAGTGAAGTTATCTCCAACTGATGTCTAAGTTGACAGCTATTCACCATAGTACTTTGGGTAATTATCACAAGGTGTGGGATATGTGCAGTGGCGGGCAGCATAGTCTGTAGTCTTAGGCTTTATTGGGGCTAGTCCATGTCACTGATGTCCAGTGGCGTACCTAGGGTATGTGGCACCCGGGGCCCATCATTTTTTGACACCCCCCCCCCCCATGTAAAAAAATTTTTTTTTTTTTTTTGCAATAACCATGAAATGGAATAAATGGTCAGAATAGAAACAGGCAGTGAAAATTTTCTTTTATTGAACCTCATATATGTAACCATTATTCCAAACATAACAAAACATAAATTATGTCTAAATTGTCATGACATTAGAAGTACTTATGGAGTAGTTGCAGGCAGTGGCGTACTTAGGGTATGTGGCACCCAGGGCCCATCATTTTTTGACAACCCCCCATCTATATGAAAAATATGATTTTTAGTACCAATCTACATATCGCACCACAAGAGTGTACCTAGGAAAAGGCTGCATCTTAAACACTGCAGTGAGCACTAGAACACCAACACATACATTGTAAAACTAAACAAGCCAGATCCCGCACAGTCAATTGGTCCTGTAGTCAATGCCAACTGAAAACTATGTCTTTTTCATACACACAGAACAGAGATACACCCTCGCCCAAAATGGAATAATCACAAACTAAAAATAGAAATATGTAGACAAAAGTTAAACTGATCCGCCAAGAAACCAGACCCTGGATACAATGCAACACCACAAAAAACAGTAACACATGTCCTCTAATACAGTGCAAAATATAAAGACAGTAGATGTAAATTTGAAAAAACTGATACATAACAATCACCACTTTATAAATTAACAAATAAAAATAAAACAAATAATGAGATATAAAAAAATACAATTTTATTGGACTAATCCCCGTAAGCTCGGTCCCCATCCCCGCAAACCACCTGATTCCATCCACACAAGCCTTGAATTGTTTATATTAAAGTATAAAAAGAAACAATATTCTGTACAATTGTCAATTTATAAATCAGCGTCTTCTCCCCACTCTCTTCCCCATTTCCCTTCAGCATCCTCAGCCCACTCTCTCTCCACTTTCCTTCAGCGCACGCACATAAAAACAAGCAAGTAATTTTATATCATTTTCATTCTATTCATTCATAGAAATTAAAGTCTAGATAATGCCAGTCACATAACAAAACATGATTTTACAAAAATAATTCCCTGCAGTCAAGCCTGCAAGGATTATTAGATGTCTTTCAGCAGTTCCCCTCCCTCCCTCCCCCTTACCTTTGTGGCCAAGTCAAAATGATCTACCAACAATAAAATTTTAAAAACACAAAGCACGCTGTACGCAGAGAAAATGTTAATTATCATTTATATTCCGCGGGTTTTCAAAGAGGTCAAGGCAGATGACTTTATGCAATGTCACCTCAGTAACAACTATACAAAAATAGACAAATATTCCCCCTCCCTTTTTACTAAACTGCGATAGCGGTTTTTAGCGTAGGGAGCTGCGCTGAATGCCCCACGCTGCTCTCGACGCTCATAGGCTCCCTGCGCTAAAAAACTCTATTGCGGTTTAGTAAAAGGGGGCCATAGTGCAAAATATAGACAGCAGATATAAATTTTCAAAACGGACACATTTTGATCACTAAGTTGAAAATAAAATCATTTTTCCTACTTTTTTGTCTGGTGATTTCATGAGTCTCTGGTCCTTCTTCTGATCCTTCTTCTTTCTCTCTCCCCCTGGCTCCCCTCTTTATTTCTGCCTTTCTTTCTCTCTCCTCCTGGCCCCCCTCTTTCTTTCTGCCTTTCTTTCTCTCCCCCTTGACCCCCCTCTTTATTTCTGCCTTTCTTTCTCTCCCCTTGGTCCCCCTCTTTCTTTCTGCCTTTCTTTCTCTCTCCCCCTGGCCCTCCTCTTTCTTTCTGCCTTTCTTTCTCTCCCCTTTGACCCCCTCTTTATTTCTGCCTTTCTTTCTCTCCCCTTGGTCCCCCTCTTTATTTCTGCCTTTCTTTCTCTCCCCTTGGTCCCCCTCTTTCTTTCTGCCTTTCTTTCTCTCTCCCCCTGGCCCCCCCTCTTTATTTTTTCCTTTCTTTCTCTCTCCCCCTAGCCTGCACAAAGCCATCGTGCCGATTTCTCCACTTCCACGATTCTTTCCCTACCCTCACCCCCAAGCCAGCAGCCGATTTCTCCCTGCTCCTTCCCCGATGTCCTGATGTCCTGAACTTCATCGGGCAGCAGCAGCATTCACAATTCACTGATGTTGCCCGCTTCAGGCCTTCCTCTCTGTCGGGTCCTGTCTTCATGAAAACTGGAAGTAGGCAGGACCCGGCAGAGAACAAGGCCTGAAGCCGGCAACAGCAGCGAATTGTAAACGCTGCTGCTGCCCGAAGAAGGTAATGGAGCACCGAGGCAGTCCGCTTCTCCCCCCTCCCAGCCGAACCCCCGCTGACCCTCCTATCTCCCCCCCCCCGTGAACCTTTCCGACCTTCCCAGCGAGAGCAGCAAACCTCCTTCGCGGCTTTCTCCTCCCTCTGCCGCGTTACTGATGACGTCATCAGTGATGCGGCAGAGGGAGGATAAAGCCGACGCTACTGGAGGGAGGTTTGCTGCTTTCGCTGGGAGGGTCAGAAAGGTTCACTTGGGGGGGGAGAGAGATAGGATGGTCAGCGGGGTTTCGGCTGGGAGGGGGGAGAAGCGGTCTGCCTTGGTGCTCCAAGGCCTGGCGCCATTACCTTTTTCGATAATGGCGCCGATGCTGCTTTCGCTGGGAGGGTAGGAGCGCGATAGGGACCGGGCCAGCTGTGCACCCCCCCCTAAGGCGGCACCCGGGATGGACCTCCCCCTCGCCCCCCTTGGTACGCTACTGCCCTGGGGAAACAGCCTGCAACAAGATCGCGCGATGCCAGAGATCTTTGCCTGCTTCGGCTGTTTCCTCCGCCGCGGTCCCGCCCCTCCTCTGACATCAGAGGAGGGGCAGGACCGTGGCGGAGGAAACAGTCGAAGCAGGCAAAGATCTCTGGCATCGCGATCTTGCTGCAGGCTGTTTCCAGACGCGACACCCGGCGCAGGGGGGGGGTAACTGGACCGGACCGGGAGCACCCCCTCAGGGCTTGGTACCCGGGGCGGACCGCCCCCCCCCGCCCCCCCCCCTTGGTACGCCACTGCTGATGTCCAGTTCGTTGGCCTTTTTCTCTTCCTATTTTGTTGTGGTTTGGGGATGGGGAGGGGGAGGTTGGGAGAGGGGGTTGGCTTTCTTTGGGGAGGGGGGAGGGGAGAAAAATGGGAAATTTTTGAGAAGAGTATATTTGTTTCTTGAGTTTTTTTGTATTGGGTTCTGATTAGTTTATATGCTGGCTTAATGTATTTGTGTTTTGTTGCGTGCTACTCTCTTGAAATAAAATTAAATTTAAAAAAAGCAACTCTCCAGAGACCCCCCACTGTGTGGGGCAGTGTGTTGGACCATATGCTTTGCATCAAGTTGCAGTTCTCCAGGCATCCTGCGCCAGTGAAAGGTCACCTTAAATCTTAATCTACTCTTTATTCTCTGTTATGCTTGCAGCGCCTGGATGAAATACTGTTTGCTCAGAAAAAACAAAAGGGCAGAAATGCAGCACAAAACAGCACTGGCACAGCAACATTACAATTTGGGACAGTTCCAGCTAATAGTGCTGAACTGGAATACCTGGGTGAAGTTTCGCAAGCGACAGCACTCACGTACGTTTTCCAAAATGCTATTTTATGGAGTCAGAGCGGGACTGCTGGGGCATGATGGACCACTGGTCTGACCCAGCAGTGGCAATTCTTATGTAAATCTTCTCTGAGAGCAAAAGCAATGAGATTTGCTGTGTGTGGAAACTGCTAATCATTTACAGAGTGGCTGGGAAACTGATTGGTAGCTTTTCAGATGAATCACCTTTAAAAATTCAGCGTTTTGCCAGATCAAAAGTTGTATAGTTTTTTTTTAGATACATGACTTATAGTTTTATTAAGGGAAAACAGATAAATGGGTCGTGAATACTCGAAATTATAAGGCTGAGAGTTGGCTTGGAAAAAATGAGATGATTCCTGGAGATAGAAGGGTCTGAGAACATGATGCCGTCAGCTTTCTGAAGAAACAGTTTGGCAGCTTCTTGAAGCTTGGTTTAACTTCTTGCAAAATCTGGCCGTATCACTTTAGATTAATGGACAGAATCAATCTGTCACAGATTTTCTGATTAACTCTTCTGTTTTTTTAGGTTCTTTTTATCCGAATGCAATGCAATCCCTGGCTAAAAGCTTTAAGGGGGAGATTTTCAAAGAACCCTTGCAGATGTAAAACAGCGCAAGCAACACTGGAAATCCTCTTGCAGCCTAACTTGACTTTGCGCAAGCCGGGTGAAAATGGGGGCACTGTGGAAGTTTGCACATGCTGTCAGCCAAGCTGAGGAGGCAGCAGTGGCATAGTAAGGGAGGCAGAGAGGAGGAGCACCCTGAGCGCTGATTTGGTAGGGGGTGCCAACACCTCTCCTCTTCCCCCCTCGATGATGGGAGGGGGGGTCTCTGAAATGCACTTCCCACATACCTCTTCAAATCTTTGCCTGATATACCGCCTGACTTATAAAGATCACAGTGGTGTACAGAAATTTAGAATATAATAAAATTAAAGGAAAGAAGTACAAAACATGACAGGAAAGTAGCTATTTCATTTATACAAAGCACTCGTTTCATCCAGGTATGACTGGCTGATGGAAATCATTGCATTCTAGTTTTTTTTCCTTTACTTGCGTGGAAGCTTTGTCAGGGTCGGAGCCAAGGTATGTACTGTATAATATGTGGTAGGTGTGAAAGTTGTGGCCAGCATCGCCTCCCACAATTTCTGCAGCTGCGTAAACTACCAGAAATATTGTGTATATCCTGGAAAGCATCAGACCACCTTGGAAAGCATTAAAAAGGCAGATTTATCACGTGGAAAGGTTCATTCACTACCAGAAAATGAAATAAATGGTCATCCACTCCACGACAAATGTCCTTTCATGCTGGCATCATTAGTTAGAGGCAGGGGCATAGCGGGACGCCCAATTTTGGGTGGGCCTGAGCCCAAAGTGGGTGGACATGGGAACCTCAGCCTCACCTACCATTCCTCCCTCCTCCCCATTCAGGCGGCCAGGTGGCTCTCCCCCTGTTCACCTTCATTTCTTTACTGGAATTAGGTCCATACTGCACCAATGGGCACTAAGTGTGGGCTCCTAGTCATGGTATTGCCCTTCACATACCACCTCTGTCAAGAGCAGGGAATGGTCTCCTCTTCAAGATCTGTTGGGTGCCTCTCTGAGGACGCCAGGACAGGACCCTATTGGATGGGCTTGATGAACTAGTGGCATTTCTTCTGCTCTTATAAATTTCTGTTTCTTCCCCAGAGGCAGCATCAAAGATTCAAAATGCCTTTAACAAAGGTGTTCTGAGAACAGCCCTAAAGGCCTGGCACTTAGAGGCGCAGGATTCCAGAAAGACCAGGGTTTACTTTGAGGTACGCCGGTGTGAGCATACAACACGATGACAGCGCCACATATCTGCTGGACCAAATTCACACAGAGCAGATGAAAAGTAATCCTCTCACTGCAGTATTCCCCAGAAAAAAAAAACCAGGGACAGATGTCTTATAAATTCAGATCTCAGGCTTCAGCAGTTCTAAAAATACATCCCTAGTGCTTTAAAAGTGCTGGTATTGTAAACTTAGCAAAATTTTCCATCAACAAGTCTTTTTCTTTTTTTTTTTCCACTGTTCACTAAAAAGCTGACTGTATGCTACATATAAGATGAAGCTTTTAAGAACTTACATTTTGATAAATTTTGGTGCTCGTGATGATACAAGACAGTGTATAAAAGTAAAACAGTTGAACTGTGTACATGTGCTTACCTCAATTACTTTTAGGTAACAACTCTTGAGTTTAAAATCATCAAAAGTACTTAGTGGCATAGTAAAGGGAGGGGTGGGGATGGTCCGCCCCAGGCACTGTCTTGGTGGGGGCGCTGGCACCCATCCTCTCCGTTCCTTCCCTGCCCCCCTCCCCCCACCTACGGCATGTGCGTGCCCCTTCCTCCGTTCCTCTTTACTAGTGTCGACTCTCTGACCTCACTTCCTGGACCCGTGTCTAAGAAGTGACGTCAGAGGAAGAGCCGTCGTTGGTGCGAGCAGCAGGCTGGGGTTGCTGCTCACGCCCGGAGCATTAAAAAGGGAAGGGGCGCACACACGGCAGGAGGGGGTGAGGAATGAGCGGGTGGGGGTGGGGGAGGTGTGCCACCACTCCGGGCACCTCTCACCCTCGCTATGCCACTGGGAGTACTGTTCAGAGCCACGTAAAGCTGTGTGGCTGGTTTACCCCCCTTTTCTTTATTACTGATGTTCGGCGGCAGTGTGAGAACATGAGAGCAGGTCCACGAGAGCACAGTGGCAGTTTCGGAGGCCACCGTGAACCCATTAGTGAGAAAATGGGTAATGGTGCCTCTGAAGCCACTGCATGCAAGAGGAAACGAGAGAGAGTAGAAGCCTGAAAAAATATAAAGCAGGCAATCGTGGGAGAGGCCATGTAATAAAACTAGCTACCTGCCAGTGCTTTCTGATGCAGAAAATATAGGGGGCGGGGTAGGTGGGGAGGAGTAGAAAATGACATGGGGACAAATTTTTCCCCATCCCCACAGGAATTCAATTTCCCTGTCCCGTCCCTGAAAGTTTTGTTGCTGTCCCTGTCCCTGCCCCATTCCTGTAAGCTCTGCCTCGGACACTTATGATTTTTAAAATTTCTATACCGTTTTTATCCAAAACAGTTTACAAGGGGTTACATACATAAAAAGTTAAGAATCCATACAAAAATTAAAAAATAGACATATTTAGTCTAACACAAAATCAATTGCCTAGAAAGTGCATCAATACCATCGAAACATACGTATTCAGTCTAACATAAAATCATTTGCTTAAAAAAATGCATCAACAAAGAATTGGGTCTTCAACATTTTCCTAAAGGAATTCCTCGCTCCACATTGTCTTATCTGGCCAACGAGGCCATTCCATAACTTGACTCCTGCACACGTAAAAGTCATGACATTCGTATCTACATGTTTAGGGTTGGCCTTTGTTTTCAACAAAGCCGCACCTACAGAATGTAAGGATCTTTGTGGTTGGTAACGAGACATCATGTTCTTAAAAATTTCAGGCATCGTGCCATATAGAAATTGTGCAGATGAGAACAGAACTTGCAGGAATGGGCAGGGACAGGAAAAGAACTCACGGGGACGGGATGGGGAAAAATAAGTCCCCGTGTCATTCTCTAGAGAGGAGATCAGGCGAAGGACGTGAAGGTATGGGAAGGAGTAAGAAAGAAGGACAGAAGGATGGGGATAAGAAAAAAGAGGAGGAAAAGAGATGGTATGGAAGCATACAATATACATCCCCCTGCCATCCATCCACTTATACCCAACTCTTTCCATCAGGGGGAAAATACAAGGGAAGGCCAGGGGGTAAGATTCTTAGAGGTGTAGCAGCATTGCAACCTTCAAGAAACTTGACCATCTGCCACATCTCTGGAAACTGTGGCCCCTGCCTTCTCCAGCATTTCAAATCATTGAAAGAGCCAGACATAACCCTCCCTTCAACTCCCATCAGAATCCAAAGCACCCCTCCCCAACCTTGTCCTATCAGTGATTTCAAATGTCCTTTATGGCTCCCTGGAAAAGGTTAGAGCACTCCCTCTCTCCCGTATTAAATGCTCTCGGGGAGTAAACTTTTTTTTTTCAATGCTCAGACAGTATTTTTTATAACATCTTGCAGTTTTTTAGTTATATTTTCATTCACAGTCAAAGCACAGATTGTTCACTTTCACTTCTTCACTGTCCCATTTCTGTAGCGCTTAGAACGAGGAGAGCTGGAAGAGCACCATCCTTTACAACCCACCCCACCACAAGAAGCCAGCGATGAAGTCTCACAGTTACCTCTCAGAGCAGCATTGAAGGTTAGTCACTCTTCCTCCTGTTGGGCACTGTGTAGGATTACCAGATTTTCCGTTCAGAAAATCTGGACCCCTTAGACCCACCCCCAGGCACGCTCAGTCCCACCCATCCCCGCCCCCCTGCCACGAGGGCATCCGCGCATGCAACACGATGATGTGTGTGATGTCATCGCTTTGCCCTCCTGTCCGATGGCAATTTTGAGGGAGGCTTTTCAAAACCCAGACAAAGTGCCGGGTTTTGAAAAGCCATCCGTACCCCCAGACTTGTCCTCAAAAGGAAGACATGTCCAGGGAAGTCTGGATGTCTGCTAACCCTAGCACTGTGAGGTAAAAGTATTAGAGCAGATGCACACACAGAGTTATGGGCACAAGGGGTTTCTTTCAAAATTACTTGGACTGTTTGGGGATAATCTTATGAAGCATTTCCCGTATGTAAAGCACGTTTTCCTTGCAGAAAATGACTCTTACAAAATGTGTACAGATGTAAATATACAGTACACAAAATTGGTGCACCAAAAGACCCTACCTACTCGCCCCCGATCTCAACTGCTTTTCAAAACCCGGACAAAGTGCTGGGTTGTGAAAAAAGCCATTCGGACGCCTGGACAGTCCTCTAAAAAGAGGACACGCCCGAGTAAATTCAGACGTCTGGTAACCCTACCCTAATCCCCCACTTCAAGCCCTCTGACTCCTCCTTCCTCAAACACCCCCCACAATCATCCTCCAGGGTCTTCTTGATGACTGTTGGGGGAGGGGGACAGGAGTGATCCCCAGTTGCGTTCGCCCTGTCAGTGCCCAGATTTAAAATGGTGGCATCACACAAAGCCTAATAAAAAAGAAATGTGGCACTGTTCTTTGTTATAAAGTGTATGGGGAAAGACTTAAAGATCCGAATATGTATACTTTGGAAGAAAGAGGGATGATAAAGACATTTAAATACCTACGTGGCATGAATGCACAGGAACCAAGACTCAAGTTTTTTCAAATTTATTGAGAAATTTTTTATACCGCTCAATCAAACTTCTAAGTGGTGTACAAATAAGTGCTAATATCAGCATCTATGAGACAAACATGTTTTTTTCTTTTACATAGAGCCTTTTGGAGCCCTGTTCGTTTACATAGAATTGATAGTTCTAAGTCTAATAGATGCTGGCACTGTCATCTAGAAGCGGGGACATTAGATCATCTTTTATTTTATTGTCCATTCATATTATTATTTTGGAAATCAATTTGGCCTCAAATAAATAGGATGTTAGAAAATCCGGTAGCCTTGACATATGATACGATTTTATTTGGTACTGCAATGAGAACTCGGAGTCAAATCTCGTCAAATAATAACAAACTTTTATTTATATTGACTGGTGTAGCAGTTCAACAAATAACATACAATTGGAAGAATTATGACTGATTAAATTACAACTTTTGGTGGAATTCAGTTTGCCATATATATAAGATGGCGCGTACATTTGCAACACAAAAAGGATATATTGATAAGTTTAAGAAGATTTGGGGACCATTAACAGATTTTTGCATTGATTGATTGATATAATTTTTTCCCATAATAAGATACTTGATAAAGGGGGGGTGGGTGGGTAGGTTTATTCTCTTTATCACAAAATATAAATAAATTATCATAATATTTGTTATATTGTATGCAACTATCAAAATAAGGGGAGGGAAAGGGATTATAATTGAATAATAGTTGATATAATTATTAAATATTATATGATGTCTAAAATTATAGTAAGGATTATATAATGATATGTTGTATTTACAGTAAGTTATGGAAATATCAAGTGTATACTTAATGCAATTTTATGAATTTTTATGATACACTTGTTGTTATATGAAAAATGAATAAAAATGTTAAAACAAAAAAAACAAATGAGTGCTAATGAGGAACCAATAACACAAGCTTACATAGATAAAGCTTGGGATAAGTCACAAGACAAATATTACATAACATATAAACGAACGGGCACAAGAGGAAAAAGGGAGGAACTACAATAATCAATTAAAATTAACATAAAAGGTAGGTACGACTCTTTTATTTGAAAGGAATCTCTGGAACAGTGGTGTAGTAAGGGAGAGGCAGTCCGCCCTGGGTGCCCTCATGATGGGGCTCCCGTCCTCCTCTCCGCCCCATCCTTCCTTGCTCCCTACTACCACATGTACCACTTCCCTTCCCCATATCTTTTTAACATTTGCGGCACGAGGGGCAATCTCAAACTGCTGCTCGCGCCAGCATCGGCTCTTCTGACATCACTTTCTGGACCAGCCCCCTTATCTTTTTTTAAAAAATTTGGAAGCAGGAAGCCCACTCAGGCTCCTGCTTCAGGCCACCTCTTAAATGATGGTCCTTCCCCTCATGTGATGCACGGTGAGGAGCCAAAGGCCATGATTGGTTCAGTTGCCAAGGCCCCTCCCAAGGGGGTGTTCTGCATGACAGGAAGGAGTGGGCATCCCTCCTGCCATTTGTTTTGGTTTGGGGGGGGGACAGTGGCTCAGTGGTGGACATTTTTTCTTTTTTTATTGGACAGATATTTTGCATGTGTAACACATGCAAAATATCTGTGCCATTGAAAAAAACAAACAAACAGGCAGACCTGTCAGTTTTTCCGATCGCTAAAACCCCCTTTTATTTTTTTTGCAATAGCCAAACAATGTTAGTGCATCAATTGCTTGGTTACTTTGCATGGGGTTTTAGCTAATTTGCATGGCCGGATCGGAAAATGAGCAATCGAGGGGAAAAACACGCAGTGGGCCGTTTGGTGCATCGGGTCGGTAAAAGCGATCGTCGCTAGGACGATTGCTGACTTTAGGGCATCTAGCACAGAGTCACAAAGCACTTCTCTGGCAAAGTAGAGGTCCTTGTGGATCCTTAAGGGAGCAGAACCATTTTGGTTGTGCTCCATTGAATTCTGCTGAGGCTAAGAATAAAATTTAAACTCTTAATCTTGTTTTTCAAGATGCTCAGAGATTTTGCTGCAGTTTATTTATCAAACCATGCTCAGCAATATTTCTCATCCTGGGCCCTCCACTCCATATATATACTACTCAACAACTCAGACTGATATCTATCTGCAACTGGACATTCATGGGTATTGCCCCCAGCTTTGGAATGTGTTGTCTTGGGATCTACTTATAGAAATACAGGGATTATATCTTTTTTTTAAGTTAAAAACAGTTCTGTCTTCTCAGATTCGGAATGGATTTCTTATGGAGAGAATAAGAGATGAAGAATTTTATGGGTGGCTCTTGAGTTGGGAAGAAGCTTTAAAGGAGCAGCTAATGGATGAAAATGTTATTTTGTGTCTGTATCATTAATTTATATCCAGTTATTCATTTTATTGCTGTATATTTGAGTGTTTAACATGTCTTGCACTCTGCTTTGAGCCATGAAATATTGATAAAAGCAGATTGTAAACCCCATTTTGAATTATGTATATTAAAAAGTCCTCAGTTAGTTGTGAAGAAAGGTTCAAGGCACCAGATCCCAGCCTTAGTTTCGAATGAACTGGAAGCCAAAAGAAGCTGGAAGAAACTGCTGGGTCAAAAAAAAGAAAAGAAAGCTATTCTGCTTAAAAATATAGCCTTAACGAGTGGAGTTGTTTTCTTGAAACTGTCCTGCTTTGAATTGTGTGGTAAAGTTTCATATACTGTTACTGACAAAATTCCAAAGACCATTCTGCTTTACTTAAGATTCACAAACCACATATTCCAAGGACAGTTCATTTATCTTCCCTTAGAATCTGAGTTATTGCATCCATCAATTTAAATGTCTATGTGATGAGGTCTCTTAGTATCCCATGCTCACTTTAAAAATAACCTGTAAAATCTCTCTTGTTCATCAGATAAGCATTATATTGTCTTTCTGCGAATGCCAGTAGTTGAGTCATTTTATTGATGGATATAAGAACATAAGAACATAAGATATATTTTTAGAAATCTTCAATGCAAAGAAATCAGTCATAGCCAAGAGCCTAATTGTTTTTATTTTTTTTTTTAAAGCCCAGAAAAGTCACATAAAATATGACCTGTAGGTAGACTAGTTTTCTTTATCAGCATTCCATAAGGAGAAACAGTCTGTCTACAGAAAATGCCTATCCTTTACTGAAAACACAAAACTTTGTGTCATTCTGAAATGATTTGATTGAAATGCAGGACTTGGAATAGTGGTCACCAAAAACCATGACGCTGGGGGGAACACCCAAGATGGTCACCATGTTGTACAATACTCCAGGTGTGCCTGGAGGACTCCTTGCTGGCCAGGTTTAAAAGGTAGGGCTCCCTAGCTTTGAGGAGGAAGTACTGTATATACTCAAATATAAACCGATCAGATTATAAACCGCCATGTCTTTTTCAATAACATAAATAATCACTCCAGGTTCCACATACAATTGGCTTGTACTTATTCAAGAGGGAAAGACCTCAGTAACCTGCTCCATGCACCGAATACATAATTCAAGCAATGGTTTCTTCAGCAGGACAAAATCACCATCATTGGTCATAAAACCCTCACAACCAACCGAAACAATTTTTTATGACAGTGTCTATAGCACCGTATTCTTTAAATCGGTAAGTGGTTGAAAAAATATATATGTAATGCACTTATCTGTTCACAAATAAGAGCCTAAATAAGGGCTCTTATTTGTGAACAGATGATTATTTGTATTTTTAAGAGGTTCCGTTCCATTTGTTTTGGAGTAGTAGTTTTTCAATAACATGCAAACATTGGCTCAGGGCACCACAGTCCCTTGAGCTGACCCTAGAAACAATGTCCACATAAGTGCTTGTGTAACTATGTACACTTTAGACCAGTGTTTTTCAACCTTTTTACACCTATGGACCGGCAGAAATAAAAGAATTATTCTGTGGACCGGCATCGGTCTGTGGACCGGCGGTTGAAGAACACTGGGCTAAGTAGTGGGCCAGACCCCGCCCATCTCTACCCAATCTCCACCCCAGACCCCGCCCCATAATAGTACTAATTGCACCTTGCACATCCCTTGCCTCATCTGGAAGCCTTCTCTCTGACGTTGCGACGTCAGATAGAAGGCTTCCGGTTTAGGTGCAGGATGCCTGTAGGAGCCACTGCCCGTGGCTTTGTGCACTGAATCAGTTAGGAAGAGGGAGCTGGCTCGAAGATAACGCCGCATCGATCGCACCGTGGACTGGCGGTTGAAGAACACTGTTTTGGGCCTGATGCACGTGCTGGCCCTTTGGACCGGCAGGAAATTTCTGTGGACCGGCACTGGTCCATGGACCGGTGGTTGAAGAACACTGCTTTAGACAACGATGCTCTAATTTGCATGGCTTGCAAACACTTATTTGCATAATTACTCACTAATATACATGAGTGCATAGCATTATATGCAGCAAAGCCTTGGGGAACATAAACAGCACAGAGACCTATGTAAGTGCTTGTAAAGTTTAATGAATTGGCTGCAGGATCAATTGGCAGATGTGAGTGAATGCCATTATTTGTATTCCATTTGGAAGCTGGTAAATTTCCATTAAAATTTTGCTTTATGGTGTTGTTTTTTTTTTTTTTTTTTACTCTAGTTTAAAGTTCCTAGAATAGCTGAAATGATACTATAATTCTATGTTGTATGCCATTCAAACACAACATGAAATTTCCTGAACATTTTTATGGGTCCTAGATGAAACCAGACATGAAATTATGGGATTTGGCCCTCGTGGCACACAAGATTGGGGTTTGGCTTTGATTAGTGAGTGACCCAGGTAAAAAAAAAAAAAAAGGAACATGGTCAGAAAACAGCTGGGCTTAGCCTCTAAACAGAATGACTTTTGTCTAAAAATAAATAAGTATGCGTGGGCAGTCATTTGAGTTAGCACAATCTGGGCAGAAAACCACAAATATGTCTAGAAATGTTTAATATGACTGACCTTGCATTGCCAAGGTTTTTAATTTTGGGATGAAAGCGTGGAGGGTTTCCTCAGCTCTCTGAAAACAAATTAGGCATTCCTGCTAGAATGAAGAAGAAAGATTCACAAAGGGAGCTGGAGTCTGAAAAGTGATTTCCAAGGGACAACTCTTACCAAGGACCAATGTTAACTTCTCCAATTTAATGTTGTGTGACAAATTACGCACACTTGTTCCTGTTTTCTGTGCACTTTTCAGCTGGGGTCTGATTCTATAAGAGGTGCGGCGCCTACATTGAGGATGCCTAACGATTCCTAACTTAGGGTTCCTTTTACAAAGTCATGGTAGAGGTGTCTACTTTGAGCCGGTGAGGTAAATGCTCTGACGCTCCTAGGAATTCTATAAGCATCGGAGCATTTACTTCACCGGCCTGAGGTGGAAACCTCTACCACACTTTGTAAAAGCCAACATTACATTACATTACATTAGGGACTTCTATTCCGCCTATACCTTGCAGTTCAAGGCGGATTACAAAAGAGCTAACTGGACATTTCCAGTGAAGTTACAACAGTATTGGTTGTTGTTGTTTTTTGGTTACAAGGGAGGAGAGGTACCTGGATTAATTCCGGAAGAACTTGCAAATTGGATATTAAATTGACTGTACGTTACTGTGTGATATAACATTAATTCCATTTTCAACTAAATTGGATTTAATTGGTTTAAACGGTGTGGTAAAGATTAGGACTGTAAACCAGGCTTGGACATTATTTAAAAATACCATCGTGGAAGCCCAGACCAGATGTATTCCACGTATTAACAAAGGTGGAAAGAAGAGGAAACGAGAGCCGGCATGGCTAAGAGGTGAAGTGAAAAAGGCTATCAGAACTTTAAAAAATCCTTTAAAGAATGGAAAAAGCATCCAAATGAAGAAAATAAGAAAGCTAAGAAAGAATATGAAGAGAAACTTGCTAAAGAGGCAACAATTCATAGTAACAACCTTTTTTAGGTATATTAGAAGCAGAAAATCTGTGAGCGAATCCATGGGACCACTGGATGATCAAGGAGCAAAAGGGGCACTCGAGGAGGATAAGGCCATAGCGAAGAAACTGAATTAATTCTTTGCTTCAGACTTTACAGAAGAAGATATAAGATATCTAGCTGAAACAGAAATGGTTTTCAAGGGTGATGATGTAGAGGAACTGAAAGAAATCTTGGTGAACCAGGAAGATGTACTAAACCAAATTGACATGTTAAAGAGTGATAAATCACCTGGACCAGATGGTATACATCCCAGGGTACTGAAAGAGCTGAAACATGAAATTGATGATCTGTTAGTGATCTGTAACCTGTCGCTAAAATCATCTGTAGTACCTAAAGATTGGAAGGTGGCCAATGTTGCGTCAATTTTTGAAAAGGGTTCCAGGGGAGATTCTGGAAATTACAGACTGGTAAGCACAAAAACCAATCTCTTTTTAGATCTGTAATTCATCAAGTTGCTAAGACTCGAACATGAATCAGTGGCACCTAACTAACTAAGTCTGACTTCAGCGCCGGGCCAAAATAGTGGAAACAATTATTTTTTAAAAAAATTGTAGAGCACATAGACAAACATGATTTAATGGGACAGAGTCAGCATGGGTTCAGGCAAAGGAAGTCTTGCCTCACCAATTCATTTTGACTTCTTTAAAGGTGTGAATAAACATGTGGATAAAAGTAAGCTGGTTGATGTAGTATATCTAGATTTTCAGAAAGCCTTTGACAAAATTCCTCATGAGAGGCTCTTGAGAAAATTAAAGAGTCGCGGGATAGCAGGCAATGTTCAGTTGTGGATTAGGAATTGGTTAGGAAAAGTCCATAGTCTGCTATTGAGACAGACATGGGAGAAGCCACTGCTTGCCTTGGACTGGTAGCATGGAATGTTGCTACTATTTGTTATTTTGCCAGGTACTTGTGACCTGGATTGGCCACCGTGAAGACGGGATACTGCGCTAGATGGACCACTGGTCTGACCCAGTAAAGCGGAATACTGTGTGGCACCTAATGACATCTAAGTTGAGGTGCCTTGCAACTCCTAATCATGCCTAGGCATGATTAGGGGTGGAGAATAGGCATAGTTGACTTAGGCGTTGCTAGGCATCTGTGTTAGGCATGATTAGGGGTGGAGAATAGGCATAGTTGACTTAGGCGTTGCTAGGCATCTGTGTTAGGCACCAGTACATTAGGCCAGGGAAACCCTGGCCTAATGTACTAGCACCTACTACTAGGATGCTTAGTGATGCCTAAGTCTGCTTAGGTGTCACTAGGCATGAATTTATAAACAACACCTAGCTGTTGATTGATAACCATGTCGAGCTAGGTGCCACTTATAGAATCAGGCCCCTGGGGTCTACATTTTACATGAGCTTTGTGAAAAAGTGCATATGAAGTTTAGCAGTGGTTTAGCTAGGATTACCAGACGTCCGAGTAAACCCGGACATGTCCTCTTTTTAGAGGACTGTCCGGGTTCCCAGAAAGACTTTCCAAAACCTGGCAGATTGTCTGGGTTTTGGAAAGCCCCGACGAGCTCCAGCCACATCTGGAGGGCCTCTGAGCATGCACGGATGACATCACACGCATGCTTCAGGCCCTCCAGATGTGGCTGGAGCTCGGGGAAGAGAGGAAGCTGTGTGGAGGCAGGGCTGGGGGATGAACTGGGTGGGGCTTGTAGAACGGTGGTGCTGGAGGCAGAATGGGGCGGGGTCATGTGTCCAGGGATTTGCGGAAGAAAATATGGTATCCCTAGGTTTAGCAGCAGCCAGAAGTGGTGAGCCTTTTTTTAGCCGCCACCAGCATTTTCATGGATAAAAATTGGAAGGGGGTTCCCTTTGGATCTAAAAGTTTATTGAGGGGGGACACAAGGATAAAGGTTGGCTTAGGACGTCCTAATGGCTACTGCAGTGGTCTAAATTAAAAACCAGAGGAACCAAGTTCAGTTTCCACTGTTCTTCCTTCCTCATGAGTTGTAATCACTGTTACACTGTTAGCTTCTTTTTCAGTTGCAGAACCTTCTCACATAAAAAGGGCCCTGTTCAGATGCTACAGGAGTGTGGGAGTCCCATATGGGGAGGGAGCACTGGAATACTTTGGGTTTGGTCTGCTTTGATGCTTATTTGGAGTTTTGATTCCTTTGATCATCCTTATCAACATGCACATTTTCTTCTAACTGCAGTTATTTCTGTTTATATTTTTTCAACTGCAATTATTTATTTTTAATATTTTTTTTAACCTAGATCTTCAGCTATGTCACTATCGTTGACCTGGCCAGGTGTGCTCAAGTTTGTCAGTCCTGGAAGGTTCTCACTCAAACAAACTTTCTGTGGAGCAGTGTAAGTAAGATTGCTTAAAAAGATAAATGATGGCCTCTCTATTAGAGAATGACATGGTGACAAAATTCATCACCGTTCCCGTGGATAACTGCAGGAAACCATCCCATGTCATTCTTTAGTGTCTGTCTCAGCCTCAGTCCTTCTACACCAGCATTCTTCAATTAAAGGCTTGAGGGTCAGTGGCTGGGCCCATTCATTCTGTGATTCTTATGTGAGCCAAGTAAAGGATAATGAAGCCATTGTGACATCACTGATAAGGTGTGACATCACTGATAGGCATTGGTGGAATGAGGAGGCTTTATGACATCACAATCTCCGCTCTGGAATATTGCTACTCTTTGGGATTCTGGCAGGTACTTGTGATTGGAAACTGGGCTTGATGGGCCTTTGTTCTGTCCCAGTATATGCTTATGGTCTTATGTTCCAACCATCCAGTGTCATTCATTAGTGTCTATCTCAACCTCAGTCCTTTTATACCAGCATTCTTCAATGCAAGGCTTGAGGGTCAGTGGATGTACCTATTCATACTCTGATTCTTCCATCTCTCCTTAAAGAATGACATAGAGATGGTTTCCTGCGGTTATCCGGGGGAACGGGAACGGTGATGAATTTTGTCACCGTGTCATTCTCTGTCTCTATCTTGGGTTGCCAGGGTTCCCAAGTAGATTTGTTTCTAGAGCTACATTTTTTAAATTTTATTTTGCTAATTGTAATAAAGGTCCTATCATTATTTTTCACCTCTCCAGATGTCTGCTTATGTAAGCTGAAGTTCAGGTTACCTCTTCTCAAAAAAGATAAAGCAGAACCAGAAAAGGTACAGAGAAGGGTGACAAAAATGATTAAGGGGGTAGAACCGTTTCTCTACAAGGAAATAAGAAACAGGTTAGGGCTGTTCAACTTGGAGATGAGCTGGCTGATATACAGAGCCATTTTAGTGGGCAGAAGAGGCTGAATATCAGCACTGACCACTAAACTGAAAGCCTGCTTTTTTTTTTTGTCACCGTGGGCAATCCAGGGGTGGGGTCTGTGCTTATGCAGTTAAGTATTGATATTCAGCATCTAAGTTAAGCGGCCAAATCGGACTGTATAAAACACAGTCAAATCTTTATGCGGTATTGCTTAGGTGGTTAAGAGCTGAATTTCACAGTCAAAACTGCATAAAAGATAACCTGTCATATAAACCCAGACAATATTGAATGTCTGGGGATAATGCCAGCAACGGCTAAAAAATGCTCACTGGTGCTGGCTGAATATTCACCCTGTGATACGAGGGGTGTTCAATAATTTATCTACCTGAGTATGACAGAAAGTAACAAGCATGTTGAAACAAGTCTGTGCATGTTGTAACATGTCTCAAGGTTATTCATGCATAGCTGTGACTCGGTGCAAGTCTAACATTCCAAGAAACAAGATGTCTGGAGAATTCTCATGCAAATCAAGTAAGAAACTGCTAGATTTGGAGCACCATTCAGTAATAACATTTCTCACAAAAGAAGGGAAAAAGCCAAAGGAGATCCATGACTGCAGTTTATGGTGAGTCTGCCCCATCATCCTGCAAAGAAAAATTTTGGAGCAAGCAGTTTAAGTGGAATAGACACTGGACGGCCTGTGGAAGCAACTTCCACTGAAATGTGCAAGAAAGTCGAGGATTTAATTTTGTCAGACAGATAAATTAAGATTTCTCGAATAGTTGAAAAAATGGGACTCTCATCTCAGCAGGTACCTTTTGGAAAACATTTATGAAAAGTTGGGCATGTCCAAAGTTAGTGCAAGATGGGTTCCAAGAATGCCGATGCCATGTCAGAAAGCCACGAGGCTCCAGTGCTATCAGGAAAACTTGGAGATGCTCCATGGAGACCAAATGATTTTTTTTTTTCATCATTTGGTGACTGGAGATGAGACTTGGATCTATCACAGAGATCCTGAGTTCAAAATGGAATCAATGCAGTGGAAGTAGAAGTTATCCCCACCCCCAAAATTTCAAGACAGAAAAATCTGCAGGCAAAGTCATGGCAACTGTCATCTGGGATGATGAAGGACTTTTGCTTCTGGAGATCATGCCACACAAGACAACCATAACTGGTTAGAGTTATGCCAACACCATGATCGCTATGTGGGAGTCAATCAAGGAGAAAAGATGACAGCCTGTTCAGCTCCCTCAATAAACTTTGATGTCAGTACATTTTTTTTTTTTTAATAATGCATTTAAAATCATCTGACTTATACAGTTGTATACAAAACAATACGTTGATACATTATATATCTTATAATAAATAGTAAAATTTTTTCAAAATTATCAATTGGCGTCATTCATTGGAGGCCCATTGTGCTGTTTTTGCTTGACTTGGACTGACACAAATGCCACAAGTCTTGCAGCACTTAAAACCAGCCCTTTCTTATAGCTTGTTAAGGAATTACTGAGAGAAGTGCTGGGATGTAACACAAGTATAGAAAGCTAACCAGGTAATAAGTATAGAAACCCAACCAGGTCGTGCATGTGCAAGACCGGAGGGTTAGGACTTCGATGGGAAGATAGGACTCAATGGGAAACCAAGGTGGCAAGGGGGCCCCTTCTGGTGACTCAGACAGGCCGTGACCTGTTCGGGCCGCCGCGGGAGCAGACTGCTGGGCGGGATGGACCTATGGTCTGACCCGGCGGAGGCACTGCTTATGTTCTTAATTATGCAGATGGACAGGTTAACAACCTCACATCCACTTGCTGACATCTGACAGACAACGAAATCCTGCCTTTGAGAAGTACATACTGTACTACTGAGGAAGACAAGGCAGTCTTCAAGATATGAGGGTTCTTCAAATAGTTTCTGCACTATTATTTTTTAAAACACTATTTATTAAATACTGTATCTCAAAAGCAAATTACGTCACTTTTCCACTTAATCACCCTGTTTTGCGATTCATTTTTCCCAGCGTCCTACTGCTCAAGGCTATCAGAAAAGAATGTTTTTTGTTGAGTGTTTAAAAAAAACAAAAAGTGCAGAAACTTCTTGAAGATCCCTCGTAGAAGGTAAAAAGAAGGTAACAAAGCAACATAGACGACAGTTTGCCCATTAGAAGGGCAAATTCTGTAACAGGTCACATGCACTTACCTATGCCTTAGCTGGCTCTAATGTGTGTAAGTGAACTAAGACTATTCTATAAGGGAGCATGTGAGTGCTGTAGCATGTAAGTTCAAAGGGACATACGTATGGGTGGAGCATGGTCAGCACATGGATATAGCTCCTAATTATTCACGCACCTTATAGAACACTCTGTTGCATGTATTGCATGTCACACTTAGCTACATCAGCGTATGGCAGCCATAGACCTGGTATAAGTGGGTGTGCCTTAATGCAGGTCCATAAGATTCCATTATAGAACACATATTCAGCCTATGGCACTGAGGCGCATAACCTGAGATACCAACTAGTCTGCCCAGACACTCTTGCCTACACGAACAACTAGAAACCGAAACATCTTTACATACCCAAAGATCACAGGTTGCAAATACAAATCCTTTCTGGACAGAACCTTCATGTTCCAAGCAAGCAGACAGCAATCCTGGCTGGGAAACTACATAAATAGAGCCAGGCAGACCTATGGCGCCTACTTTTCCTTATAAAATACCACCTGAGTAGGTGCCATATTACTGTCATATGCTAGATGCCCTGTTATAAAACTAGCCATTAAAAATATACAAACGAGAAAAAAAATCTATGTGAAAAAAATATATATATCTAAATTCTCAAAAATATTAAATCACAAAACAAGAGAATTCAGGTAAATTCTAAAAAATAAAAAAATAAATATATATACAGTACATACATACATGAATTAAGTTAAATTAAATGTGTGCTCAGTGAAATCAACATCAAATATGCCATTGAAAGCTTAGAAAAATGTTTAACATTTGCATCATAGCACACGCTCTCCCTACCTCCATTACACATATGTATGTATACAGTGTAGAGGTCTGCACGGGAATGGAGATCGCGGGAATCCCCCCCTAACCCACGGGACTCCCATGGGGACCCCCCTCTAGCCAACGTGACTCCCATGGGGATGGAAGGCTTTGGAAGCAGGGTTCGTCCATATAATATAATGGACACGTCAGCCTTAGTAAAAGAGGGGGTTTATAAATTAATTACCTGAACAGAAAACAAAAAAAGGGTTCCACCAAAGAGATTCCGCAAGGAAAACAGCAGCGCAAACACAAAAGAAACTGTGGAATTGATGATCCTGTCAGAAGTAATTGCTGCTTTTTATGGGGACGGGCAGGGATGGAGGTAATTCCTTGCGGGGACGGGTGGGGACAGAGAGGATCCTGACGGGGACGGGTGGGGACGGAGAGGATCCTGGCGGGGACGGGTGGGGACGGAGAGGATCCTGGCGGGGATGGGTGGGGACGGAGAGGATCCTGATGGGGATGGGTGGGATTTCTGTCCCTGTGCAACTCTCTAATGCAGTGTTAAAAGATAAGAGCAATACTTACCTCAGCTGTTTCTCCACTGTCCTGATCAGGAGGGCAATAATCAACGTGCCATGGCGCCCTATAGCAACTGTCAAACAAGTCCGTGTGTACCCATATCCCCAAATGTCTTCAGTGAAAAAAATCCAAATCAAATTCAAAAAATAGTCCATACGCACTGTATACATACATATGTGTAATGGAGGTAGGGAGGGCGTGTGCTATGATGTAAATGTTAAACATGTTTTTAGCCTTTCAGTGGCATATTTGATGTTGATTTCACTGAGCACACATTTAATTTAACTTAATTCATGTATGTATATTGATTTTTTTTATTTTTTAGCATTTACCTGAATTCTCTTGTTTTGTGATAAAACTATCCATCACATATCTAGGGCTCCTTTTACAAAGCCGCGCTAGCAGTTTAATGCGCATAATAGTACACGCTAAACTGCCGGCCGCGCTAGCCGCTACCGCCTCCTCTTGAGCAGGCGGTAGATTTTCGGCCAGGGCGGGGGTTAGCGCGTGATGAAAAGTCACGCGCGTTAAACCCGCTAGCGCGGCTTTGTAAAAGGAGCCCCTAGTCATGTCCAAGGGCAACAAAATATAATATGAGCAAATGCCTGCATATCCTTGAAATAATCTGCATTCGTTTGTTCACGACTTTAGATTGATTTTTCCGCTGTGAGACAGCAGATCCAGGATAAGACAGTGGTGAATATTTTACAGAAGTGTCGTCTTTATGTAGTCCGTTTAAACTTTCGATGCTGTTCTCTTCATTGGCCTAGCTTTAAAACTATTGGTAAGTTTGTCGTTCTGCCTTGTTATTTCGTTTTTATATTCTGTCATGTATCAGTGGTATAATTTCCCTGGACCTGGGGGAGCTTGCTGCTCATCTTAAGTCTTCTCTAGTTAGGGTTACCAGATTTTTGCTAAAAAATAAAAGAGAACACGAGGCCCCACCCTGTTCCACCCTGCCTCATTGCGCCCCCCCTCCCCCCCAGCCCTGGCCCCACACAATCCTCGTCTCTTCGGGGCCGTGCCTGGAGGACATCTGCGCATGCGTGAATGATGCTGATAATATCACACACATGCGCAGATGCCCTCCAGATGTGGCCCCGATCTCAACGCTTTTCAAAACCCCGGACAAAGTGCCGGGTTTTGAAAAGCCATCCAGACACCTGGACAGCCGTCTAAAAACAGGACATGTCCGAGTAAATCTGGATGTCTGGTAACCCTATCTCCAGTAGATGTGAATGGTATTGTTAGCATGTAATGCTGTTTCTGGAAGCATGCTTTATTGTGAGTCTGTAACCTTCATTTTATGTGACATGTTGAAATGGGAATTGAGATGTCCAGGTTGAGATGTACTCAGTTCCTTGTTATTTTACAAAAAGCTCTGCTAAATGTGGAGCCTTTTGTAAAATACCTAGAAAGATGGTAGTATTTATTTATTTAAGCATTTATATACCACTTATAGTCTAAGTGGTTTACATTCAGGTACTCAAGCATTTTTCCCTATCTGTCCTGACAGGCTCACACTCTGAGATCCAATGAACAAAATCTATTGACGATCCCTTCTCTTAGGATTATTAATACACGACAGCAATTTATTTTTTCTGTTACTGCACCTCAAATTTGGAATTCTCTTCCTATTTATTTAAGGGAAGAACGCAATCTGGAGAAATTTAAGAGTAATTTAAAAACTTTTCTTTTTAAAGATGCTTTTGATAATTAGTTAGAAGTCTGCTGGTCAAATTTTTATTTCCATTGTTTAATTTTATGACTATTGTTTTCCCTACCTTTTGTTTTACTCCCTGATTGTCTTACTTTTCTTTAATGATTTTGTATTTCATTCTACTTTTCCCACGTGTCCATAGTTTGTAATGTCTGTCTTTTAGTCCGCTCGGATGTAAAATATTGTAAAGTGTTGTATTGTCCCCCAAATACTGTAATTTTAAAAATGTTCATCGCTTAGAAATATGATTAAGCGATTAATCAAAAATTTTATTAAACTTGAAACTTGAAACTTAATGTACCTGGAGCAATGGAGGATTAAGTGACTTGCTCAGGGTCACAAGGAGCAGTGTGGGATTTGAACCCACAACCTCAGTGGTTTTTACATTTGTTGGCATGTCCATTGAGGTTCCGGGGCAAAGACATCATCATGAGGCCTCTTGTCAGGGAGAAGTGAACATGTCTGAGAGAAGATGAGCAGCAGAGCTTGTGCTGTGATCTTCAAGAGGTTGCCACATGCATTTCCCCACACACCATACTAACTCCTTCTACACATGGATCTTGGTGACCTAGCCCCATTTTTCCATCTGAAGCAGCAAGAATATGTTCCTTTTGAACACAGGATCAGGGACAGTCTACCTCTTAAGGCTGCCACTGGAGCCAAGGCTAGATTTTGTCAACTGATTGAGCTTAGAATCAGTAAAAACCTCAAACATTTAGCAATAGTAAAGAAAAAGATTAGGAGTCATCTTATTCATTCTTGATTAAGCAGAGAGACAAATTATTTGTAATGGAGGATTACCATAGTAGTTAGGGTAACCCGTCAAAAGCGCTCCGGACATTGGCACGCCAACAATCCCGCGGTGACATTTGCGCGCAGGACAGATTTGTTCCACCTTTCTGTCCTTCCTGTTTGTGCTGTGAGGGTGTGTGTTGGGGAGGAACTTGTAAGTCCTCGAACTCCCATTGGGGAGGGTGTGGGGGGAACCCCCCTCCACTACACTGAAAACTCCTGAAGAGCGAAAATGGGAAGGATAATGGGAATTTTTCATGTACTGGCCACGCCCCCAGGACCGCTCAGTTCTGTCTCTTTCCCACCCTGTTCTGCCCCCAGCCCCGCCCCCAGCCGGCATCCACGTATATAGAAACATAGAAGATGACGGCAGAAAAGGGCTACAGCCCATCAAGTCTGCCCACTCTGCTTACCCACCCCGTGTCTATGCCCTAATGACCCAATTTCCTTATCTTGACCCTCGTAGGGATCCCACATGGGTATCCCATTTATTCTTAAAGTCTGGCACGCTGTCTGCCTCGATCACCTGCACTGGAAGCTTGCTCCAATGATCAACCACTCTCTCTGTGAAGAAATACTTTCTGGTGTCTGCAGCAGCCACTCTCTCCTCCTCTCCCTATTGGCTAAGGCTCTTAACATTTGCATCTCCTCTTCCTATAGGCTAAGGCTCTTTACACCTGCATTGTGATGTCATAGAACTTTCTGATTATAGAAAAATAGAAACATGATGGCAGATAAAGGCCAAATGACCCATCATAGAAACATAGAAACATAGAAGATGACGGCAGAAAAGGGCTACAGCCCATCAAGTCTGCCCACTCTGCTTACCCACCCCCTGTCTATGCCCTAATGACCCAATTTCCTTATCTTGACCCTCGTAGGGATCCCACATGGGTATCCCATTTATTTTTAAAGTCTGGCACGCTGTCTGCCTCGATCACCTGCACTGGAAGCTTGTTCCAATGATCAACCACTCTCTCTGTGAAGAAATACTTTCTGGTGTCGCCATGAAATTTTCCGCCCCTGAGTTTGAGCGGGTGCCCTCTTGTGGCCGAGGGTCCCTTGAGAAAGAAAATATCATCTTCCACTTCGACACGTCCCATGAGGTACTTAAATGTTTCGATCATGTCCCCCCTCTCCCTACATTCCTCGAGAGTGTAGAGCTGCAATTTGTTCAGTCTCTCTTCGTACGAGAGACCCTTGAGCGGACATGATGCAATGACCTTACCGTGTTGCATCCACACATGCGTGGATGCCCCTTCCTGCCGCAATTATGTCGGGAAGCTTTTCAAAACCCGGACAAAGTGCCGGGTTTTGAAAAGCCGTCCGGACCCCCAGACATGTCCTCAAAAGGAGGACATGTCTGGAGAAATCTGGACATCTGGTAACCCTAGCTTCTTGTGATCTTGGCAAGTCAAAGATCATCTTTTACCACACGTTAATTCACTGCCAGATTCAACCATCCTATTTTAGAAGAATAATGCTGCTTGCGAGCCACTTTGCAAGCAGCATTATTCCCACTGCCCATGAGCATCAGTTCAGGCCTAGTCAGAGTTTGGTTTCTAGGCGTCAGCTGCACATTTACAGGAATAGTGAAGAAAAGGGGGGGGGATCTGGGGATCATGAGTATCTTGCTGTTTAGCAAGAAATAAATTCCTTCTTCCCTATGTCACTTTGGCTAGTTCTGGATAAGCCCCAAACAAGGCCCGAGTCTCACAAAACTACAAGTGTGAAATCAGGTTTGGATCCTGCATTAAAACAAATGAGACCAGTAATGTGGCTCTCCCCTGTTCTCCAGTTAGATCCAGGCTATTTGTAATCATATAAGTCATCCTGATTTCTCTCTGGGTAAAACAATATATATGAGGGTGAATCAGAAATTAAAGGCAATTGTTGAATTATGCAATAATTGGAACAGAACTAGCAGAATGCAACATTTATACTGGTACACTGCCTGTTGGATAGTTCGCCATGCACAGTGTAGCACTCGGCCTTTAGTCGTGGGAGCCATGAGGTCAGAACCATGGGCGCTCCATTGCAAGACTGCACCATCGAAGAACGATGTGCAGTAGTGCGCTTTTTTTGGGTAGAGGGAGTGAATGAAATCTGTGGAAATTCACCATCGGATATTAGCGTGCATGGCAGGGGTGAGGAGAAGAAGGAGGGGGGCGCAACCGCCCTGCGTGCCTCCTACTACACCACAGATAGGGTCACTAAGGGTTGGCATGAATTGACAGATGCTACCTCAAAAAATTGGCTTTGCACCTCTATGCCATCACAACCAGAACCAGACAGTACCTGTAAGCTGGTCTGGTTTGGGCCTGCAGCTCTAAAGCCTGTAACAGCAGCACCTTGTTGCACGGAAGCCCCTTTCTCCTTACAGGGGCCGAACTGCATGATTCAAACCTGTTCTGTTTGAATTTGGGACTCTTCCATGGAGACTTGTGCGATTCAAACATCATTTGTCTGTAATAGAAATGGTCACCGAAACATCAAGCCTCTCAGTGTAGTGTAGTGTCGAGGCTCATCACCACAGACTTGACAAAGTGATTTGAGAAGGACAATTTCAAATACATGTATTCTTCTTTCATGTTGTCGGTGTTGTGGCTATGAGGGTCATAGGATCGTTATCCATGGGTTTTGGGATCTCTCTGTGGAATTCTGAAGGTCTCTCTAGGTTGAAATTTTCCATGTAATACCATGATATGCAAAAAGCTAACAATTATAAATGGTTTCATTTTTCTTTTCGGAGGTGTTAGCATGATTTATTTAAAACGATAGAAATTCAAAATATACACTGTACAACGGTCTACAAACTTTACAGTATTTGACATAAGCCATCATAAAAATGTACATTAAAGAGTGACTAGCTATTGATGGTTATAAAACGACTTAAATGGCATAATCTGATTAGTTGCAGAACACATCAACTTGTGGAAATAAGACAACCCTAATCCATGACCTAAGTTTTTCTTTTGGAAGGGGAAGAACTATTTCATATGCGCAGTAACTATCATTACTGAACTTTAAGCCTCAAACACTTTAAATGTAGCTATAGGTGGTGTTCTAAGCCACCCTAGATACCTTGTATGGAAAGTTCAGTAATGATAGTTCTTCTCGGCCCTCAGAGATGCCACCAGGGGATCAAAAGATCATATCCCCTGGCTTTATGCACCTGATCGTCACTGGGTCGGTATTAGTGCAAAACTAGTATATCATCTTAGAATGAATTATTTTAATTAACTCTTATGTTTACTTAAAATAATAAATATTGATGAAGAGTTATTGGATCAATACTTAGCTTTAACCGGGATGGTGGTTGACAAGGGATATACAAGCCAACATGTTTCACCCGTAGAGGGGGTTTCCTCAGGGCTACTATCCCTACAACAAAAGACTAGCTTCAGTGAGGGAAATGCTAAGCATAATATCAAAAAACATTCACACTAGTAATGTAACTGTGTTACTCATACCTTTCTGTTGCTAACTTACGATCCAGGACCCGGGGTCGGGGGTCCAACAAGACAGGAGGGACATCCAGACCCAAGTGACATCTCTGATAGTCAACATTTCTCCTTTTCCCCTGACATCTATTCAACAACAAGTGTTGCAGCTTGGTCTGGGGTTTGTAGTCAAAGACAAACCGGATTTTTTCAAATTAAAGATTGCTTTTCACAGGTTCATTCGTAAAATCCAGATTAAAGTATTTTTTCAACGGGATTCAGAGGATGTGGAAACTTATGTTTCCAATGATGAGTCCATATGTAGAGCGAAATCTACTTGGGCTCCTCCCCCTCCGGTTGACCCGGCGATAGCCACGTTCCGGGACTTGGTGTTAAATGACATCACCAGGCATGAGAGAAGCTATAACTTTAAATCTCTCAGATATAATCTCACGTACCCCCAATATTCAGCTATAAAGGAATTGGCAATGAGGGATGAGATCATCATTCATCAAGCTGATAAGGGGGGGGCCATTGTTATCCAGGACCGCCGCTGTTACAATACGGAAGCAATGAGACATCCTACATTCCCATGACCTGTGACCCGGGGGACAAACTAGCGAAGGAAATATTTGACTACATCACCACGGCATATGAGGGGGAACTCATTACCAAGAATGAATATAGATTTTTGTTAGAAAAATTTCCCAAGACACCTAGGATACAATTTGTACCGAAAATGCACAAAAATTTTGAAAATCCACCAGGCAGGCCTATAGTAAATACAAGGGACAGCATTTTAGAGCCGCTTTCAAAGTTTTTGGATATTTTCCTGAAAAAAGCTGCTGTACAGGTACGATCGTACCTAAAGGACTCTTCTCATTTCCTCAGGAAGCTTGGAGAAGTTACCAATCTCCCCATTAAATGTTGGATGGTTACTCTGGACATAGTGTCCTTGTATACGAAGATTCTCCAAAGTGGGGCTATGGACATTATAAGAGAGACTTTGGAAGCCAGACAAGGACCACAAAGAATCACCACGGGATTTTTAATGCCCCTGGCGAGATGGGTGATTGAGGAGAGTTACTTTCTATATGAGAATACCCACTATAAACAAGTTCAGGGAGTCGCTATGGGGGCTACTTTTGCCCTTCGGTGGCTATCCTATATGTGGGTTGCTTTGAAGAACAGACCATTTATCCATCTACATTTTACAGCACTTATGTCAAGTTGTGGCTTAGGTTCTTGGATGATATATTTTTCCTTTGGACTGGATCTGAGACCGAATTATTAAATTTCATCCAGTGGATTAATACGATGGACCACAATCTACAATTTACAGCCACTTATAGTGTTTCGCATATTGAATTTTTGGACACTACAGTTTATAGGGTAGGTGATTCATTTGAAACCACCCTTTATAGGAAACCAGTGGCGAGGAATACTCTATTACATTTTGCTAGCTTCCACCCCTACAGACTCAAGAGTAGTCTCCCCATTAGCCAATTTCTGAGGGCTAGAAGGGCATGCTCAGAACTAAGCGAATTTCAGAGGGTGGCCAAAGACATCAGCCAGAGATTTCGTGTCAGGGGATATCCGGACAAATGTATACATCAAGCTTATGTGAGGGCTCGTTATTCCCATCGTGATCTTCTCTTACAGGACTCTGATAGGGGTGCCCATTCCACCAGGGAGGAAGTGAGCTTGGTTTGTGTGTTACCCTATTCAGATGTAGTGATGACCATGGTAGGACATATTAGGCAACATTGGCCCATTTTGAAGAACCTTAGGGGTTTAGATGATTACCCTTTTATTACATATACTAAGGGTACCACCATTGGCCAGTTGTTAAAACGTCACACATCTCCTTATACTCAAATAGGGTCTCACTCACCTTGTTCCCAGTGTCAATGGTGTGACAAAACTATAGTGGGCAGCGTGTGGTGTGACCCATGTACAGGGCGGATTATTCAAGCTAGACAACACACCACATGTAAATCGGCATGGGTCATCTATGTTATCATCTGCCCTTGCCCCCTGGTGTATGTGGGTCGCACCAAGCGTGCAGTACAGCTGAGACTTAATGAACATAAGTCCAGAATAGTCACGGGTAACCTGTCAGCAACTCTAGTCCAACACTGGCTATCGAAACATCATGCGGTAGATCAGATTAGGTGGAGAATTATTGATACTCTATGTATACAAGGGATAGAAGGGGATTTGGAAGCTAAGTTGAATTATTTGGAGCAAAGATGGATATACCGTCTAAATACAGTTATTCCTCATGGTTTAAACCTTGAATTGGAATGGTCATCCCTTCTGTGATATTCCCCTGGGAGTGTATCCCTTTCTCATAAATACGATGGGAGGATAGAAATCATTAATTGAAATTCTTGTTGTTAGATCCTCCCTGGGGGTTGGGGTGACATAGTGGTTCGGGCCTTTGGCCTTCCCCACTGCTCACCTCACTTCTGGGACGAGGGAGATTTAAAGACGTTCTTACCACGCCGCAGCCATCTTGAGAACTTAGATCGGGTGGTCACGTCGTGAACAATTAGCAACAGAAAGGTATGAGTAACACAGTTACATTACTAGTGTGAATGTTTTTTGATATTATGCTTAGCATTTCCCTCACTGAAGCTAGTCTTTTGTTGTAGGGATAGTAGCCCTGAGGAAACCCCCTCTACGGGTGAAACATGTTGGCTTGTATATCCCTTGTCAACCACCATCCCGGTTAAAGCTAAGTATTGATCCAATAACTCTTCATCAATATTTATTATTTTAAGTAAACATAAGAGTTAATTAAAATAATTCATTCTAAGATGATATACTAGTTTTGCACTAATACCGACCCAGTGACGATCAGGTGCATAAAGCCAGGGGATATGATCTTTTGATCCCCTGGTGGCATCTCTGAGGGCCGAGAAGAACTATCATTACTGAACTTTCCATACAAGGTATCTAGGGTGGCTTAGAACACCACCTATAGCTACATTTGGTATTTACCTTGCATAAATGATCAGTTAAGCCTACCATCCAATTCAAACACTTTAAAATCATAAGTGTTCGAGGCTTGTGCAGTTAAGGCAGAACTTACAGGAAGGCGGCAGGGATGGGACCAGTGTTCCCTCTAAGCGGGCGGGTGTTGTGAGCAAACTTTTTTCACTGTGAGCTAAAAATATCGGGCGCCAGCAAGTTATGAGCCAAATAAATATGTTGTCAAAGTTGCTGATACATGAGGACGAGGTATTCAAAGGAATTTTAGGCCTACACGCTAAATTAAATAACGTTAAATAATATTTTTAAGAACACAGAAATTGTAGGGATGAAATGATATCTTAATAAATGTTTTACAACAAATGTAGTTATGTCTGTTACATCCATATGTGTAAACTGTAAATTAAAAACAGTCCAGAAGACAATACGTTTGATGCTTTCAATTTCTAGACCAGTGTTTTTCAACCTTTTTTGGGCAAAGGCACACTTGTTTCATGAAAAAAATCACGAGGCACACCACCATTAGAAAATGTTAAAAAATTTAACTCTCTGCCTATATTGACTATATATAAAGTAATTCTCTTGAATAGGAATCAAATAAACACAAAGAAAGTATTTTATAATTACTTTATTATGAAATAAAAATTATAAAATACTTTATTCAGTGCGAAACCTGGGCCTGTTTGGCTGAACACAAAGCTGATATTCTGGCTGGAATGGAAGAAAGACACACACGTAGCTCTTCGTCAACAGCTCTCAGTCTCTCTCTGTATTTGGTTTTTATAGCATACAAAAATAGACAAATATACCCTCCATCCTTTTTATTAAACCACAATAGCAGTTTTTAGCGCAGGGAGCTGCGCTGAATGCCCAGCACTGCTCTTGACGCTCATAGGCTCCCTGCGCTAAAAACCACTATTGCGGTTTAGTAAAAGGGGACCATATTGTAAAATATAGACAGCAGATATAAATTCAGAACTGTGCATAGTAAGTGAAGGGAAGTTTTCATCTCTGGGAATTTACCCAGTTAACTATTAAGTTATTTGGGCAAATTCCTTTGAAAACTGTGGTAATACTGCCTCCACTTTGCTAAATTTAAAATAAAATCATTTTTCCTACCTTGTCTGGTGATTTCTGGTTGCACTTTCTTCTTCTGACTGTGCATCCAATCTTTCTTCCCTTCTATCAGCCTGTATGCTTTCTCTCCTCCACACCTCATTCCCTCCCCCAACTTTTTCTTCCTCTCTCCCTGACCTTTCTTTCTTTTTTTCTGTTTCTCTTCTTTCCTTCTGTTTCCCTGCCTGCCCCCTTTCTTTCTTTCTCCCAGCCTCCTGTCCAGCAGTAACTCTCTTCCCTTCCTCCCCTCCCAGCAGCATCTCTCCGTCTCCCTCTCCAGTAGCAGCTGTCCCTTTTTTTTCCTTGCCCAGCAGCTTCCCAGATTCCTTTCCCTCCTCCCCTCCCAGAAGCATCTCTCCGTCTCCTTCTCCCTCTCCAGTAGCAGCTGTCCCTTTTTTTCCTAGCCCAGCAGCTTCCCAGATTCCTTTCCCTCCTCCCCTCCCAGAAGCATCTCTCCTTCTTCTCCTTATCCAGTAGCAGCTGTCCCTTTTTTTTCCTGGCCCAGCAGCTTCCCAGATTCCTTTCCCTCCTCCCCTCCCAGAAGCATCTCTCCTTCTCCCTTTCCAGTAGCAGCTGTCCCTTTTTTCCCCTGCCCAGCAGCTTCCCAGACTGATAGTGGTTTTCTCCCCTCCCAGCAGCTCTTCTTACTTCCCAGCGCAGCGATTCACGAAGGCAGCCTCGGGTCCTTTGTTGTGTCGCGCCGCCTCTGAGGAAAGAGGAAGTTGCATCATCAGAGGCAGCCGCGACTCAGCAAAAGCCCCGAGGCTGCCTTCGTGAATCGCTGCGCTGGGAAGTAAAGGAGAGCTGCAGAGAGGGGAGAAAGCCATTGTCGGAGGCTCCCCAAGATCTCTCCGGCCCAGCGCACGCTTCCGATGCTGATCTTGCAGAAGTTCAAATGAGTCAATCTTGCCGGTCCTGCGCTGTGACGAGAAACTTGTGCGCTGCGACCTAATATTTTGTGCGCCAGCGCAAGCCAGCGCAGCTTAGCGGGAACACTGTTTAACAGCAACAAAACTCACGGGGACGGGACAGGGAAATAGAGTTCCTGTGGGGACGGGGACAAATTTGTCCCCGTGTCATTCTCTAGTTCAATGGATATAAAACAGTTCAGACCTTTGACTTGGAATAAGGAGTGACCATCTCAGACTTTTAATATATAGTGACGGATGGGAGATAAAGGCCAGCGTAGTCTGCAACAAGATGGCAAGAGTCATACGTTTATATTTATTAAAAGTTTTAACCGCACTTTGGTTTGTCAACAGCACAGTGTACAAAAGATATAAAAACAAGAAATGAAAAGAACGCCATAAAAAATAGGAAAGTAAGGAAACCCTCCCCCCCAATAGAGAAAGAACTAAAATAAAATTGAAAAATGAATTAAATCTAAGTAATCTAAATCTAAAAAGAAAATAATTTTATTTAAATCTTGTTTAAATAGTTGCCAAAAAACAGGATCGCAGTTTACCAAACGTCTTATAAAAATGCTAAACAGAAAACGCAAGTTACCTCCTCTTTGAGTGGGCTACACCCCTCTATGTCATTTGTTTTGCTTTGATCCCATCCTGTGGTTAGATAGAGATCCTCTGTGCTTGTCCCACATCTATCACTGTTTTTGTCCTCACCACCTCCGGTGAGAGGGGGGGTCCAGGTATCCACCATCCTTTCTATTGCAAAGTATATTCTGATGTTGCCTTTAAGCTTACTTTCTTGCAGCTCAATTTCACGTCCTGTAGTTCTACAGTTTCTCCTCTAGGGGGTGTGTATATAAATTAGGCGCCTAGATCGGCGTGCCTAGTCGATATAGGCGCCTAATCGACATCGATAACAAGCAATTAGCACCTCTTAATTGGCTTAAGGTAGAATTAATTGGTTGCTAGGCGCCTAACTCGGTAAGTGCCTCCCACTTTCAGGTAGGCACCTGCTAGAAAGTGGGCATGGCTAGGGGCAGATCCTGGGTGAGTTTTGCATCAGCTCTGGTTACCAGAAACTTTTCATACTATTTATTCAGTTTTCTATACCATTTTCCCAGGGAGTTCAGAATGGTTTACATGAGTTTATTCAGGTACTCAAACATTTTTTCCTCTCTGTCCCAGCGGGCTCACAATTTATCTAATGCACCTGGGGCAATGGGGGGATTAAGTGACTTGCCCAGGGTCACAAGGAGCAGTGTGGGGTTTGAACTCACAACTTCAGGGTGCTGAGGCTGCAGCTCTAAAGCAGACTTCTCTAAGGTTAGGGCGGCTACTGGCAGCTAACTCGAGAGTGTGGCGCAGTAGTTAGAGCTGCAGCCTCAGCACCCTGAAGTTGTGAGTTCAAACCCCACACTGCTCCTTGTGACCCTGGGCAAGTCACTTAATCCCCCCATTGCCCCAGGTACATTAGATAAATTGTGAGCCCGCTGGGACAGAGAGGGAAAAATGCTTGAGTACCTGAATAAGCTCATTTAAACCATTCTGAGCTCCCCTGGGAAAATGGTATAGAAAACTGAATAAATAGTATGAAAAGTTTCTGGTAACCAGAGCTGATACTGTGATGTCACAATGTCTCATTCCTCCAATAAGAGCCAACCTCATCAGTGATGTCACAATGGCTTGATTGTCCTTTACTTGGCTCACTTCTAATACATTTTGATTTCCAGAGTGATGCAGTGGTTAGAGCTACAGCCTCAGCACCCTGAAGTTGTGGGTTCAAACCCCACACTGCTCCTTGTGACCCTGGGCAAGTCACTTAATCCCCCCATTGCCCCCAAGTACATTAGATAGAGTGTGAGCCCGCCGGGACAGACGGGGAAAAATGCTTGAGGAACCCGAATGCAAACCACTTAGGCTATAAAAAAACAATGCCTAATTTAAGATTGACACGTGCTATGTTCTGCATTCCTCGATGCCTGTTTTGTAGGCGCCGTTCATAGAATCGGGCCTTTCTGTCATGACGTGGAGCAGAAAGAGGCATTGTGGAAGTTCTTCCAAGTATTTGCACCTTCCATTGAGTGGTGTTCATTCAGTGCAAAGCAGTTCTGTTCGTGAAAGATATGTAAATGTGACTATCTGTCATGCTCTCTTCCTAAGAGTGTATGTGGGTGCTCTGTTCAAATAGACGTAGTCACTGATGAGAAAATAATGATCCAAGGCAGAAGGTTAGCAGTAAACAGCAATATTTATAATGTTATGTAATGAATTATACTGAGTTTTCAGCTGGCATACAAAAAAGTTTCCTTATGTGGATGTCCCCCTCTGAATAAACAGTACAAATATGCACAGGCTTCGTTACTTGAATATAACAATGAAAATAAAGCTACTTAGGTCAGTGTACTGCAAACTGGGTGCCACACTGCCGAAGAGGAGAGGTGCCGTCGCCGGCTGACTGACTACAGGACGTGCCTCTCGCCGGAAGGCAGTCAGCCGGTGCTGGCGCCTCTCCCCCTCCCCGTCTGGCGTAGTAACAGCAAGCTCAGGGCTCAGAGCCCAGGGCTTCCGTGCATGCGAGGAGGTCGACGTGATGGCATTACACATGCGTACATGCGATGTCATCACGTCAACATCCACGCCGTCCAGGCATGGCCTCAAGTTTAGCGTGCCCTGGCTTTAAAAGATTCACAAGACACTGACTTAGCTGAACACAGTGAGCTTGACGCTGTGCTGTTTAACAGTCTGAATATGGCTGGAGTGTTCTTTCTGCCGTTCTTTTTCATCTTCTTCTGTATCCTGGTCTGCGTGTGCCGGCAGCCTGTCTTTCGGGCATTCTTCAAAATAGCTTTGGACGTATTTTCCAACGTACCACCCTTTATATTCTTCTGGTGTTTTGCACTCCAGGCCATGGTAGTTGACGCTATAGTGGTGTTTCAGCCAATAGAACAAGTAATGGATGTGATAGTCACACCTCCAAGGGTTATCTCTAAGCCACAAATTTTTCAGAAAGTACAGGTCTTCCAGCACTCCATAGTCAAAGTTCTGCAGGTTGTTGTTCGAAAGATTCAGCTCTTTTAGATTCATGAGTCCCAAAAAAGCAGCTGATAAAAGGAAGAGAAGATTAACTCGGGCAGTTTGTGAGAAGATTTTAGCTGTTAAGAAGTACAAACATCAACTGTCATTGGGTACAACACAATGGCTTAGTAAGGGGGGAGGGGATGGTCCGCCCCGAGTGACTGTCTTGGTGGGTGCGCCGGTACCTCTCCTCTCTGTACCCCTGCTCCTTCCCACGCCTCCCCCGCCGTGCGTGCGCCTTTCACTCCCCCCCCCCCACCGTATCTAACTCTTCACTGGCGTGAGCAGCAACTCCAAACTACTACTGGCGCCGATGCCGGCTTTCCCTCTGACATCACTTCCGGGTCCCGCTGGCACGGGCAGCGAGTTAGTGATGCTGCTCGCGCCGGGGAAGGAAAGGAGGACGCGTGTGGCAGAGGGGGGAAGGGTGGAGAAGAAGGTGGTGGGGCGCCACTGCCCCAGCCACCTCCCACCCTTGCTACGCACTACAGCAACATCCTCCTTGCTTCTTTATACTTCCAGCTCAATCGGGATCAAGGCCGGGATCTGACATTATGGTGATTATTCTATAAAGGAATGTAGCATGCGCAGACATCCTCCCAAAGTAAGTGCCGGGTTTTGAAAAGCCGTCCAGACTCCTGGACATGACCGGGGAAATCTGGACGTCTAGGTAATCCTACCCATTATGGTTCATTATGAGAAGAGATGGAAAGAAATTCCTACAGGCTTGCACGTGCTCCTTTTCCACTTTGGAAATGACCCCAAATTGTAGACAGCAGAATGAGGTGAGCCACTGGGACCATGGCCCTATCAGTATTTTGCCCAACACAGTCTGAGTACCTAGAAAACTTGGGGGTACGTCCAGAGAATTGTTTATTTGGTCCTTACAACAATAAAGGGGGTTCCACTGCCTCTGCCCCAAAATGAATCATGGATCACTAAGAATTGCAAATCTGAAGTTCATTGAATTCAGTCTAGTTCACTTGTGAATACAAACAGTTCAAATCATACTGCATTCTGTGTCAAAGAAGTCATGCTAATCTTTTTTTTCTCTGCTGACATGATGCTATTTGAAGAACTGGAACAAAAAGACAGAAAATCCCAGAACACAGGAAATTCCAGATTGCCAAAGTTAACGCTCTAAAACAGTTAACACTTAAGCAAAGGACGAAGAATTTGCGACACTGAAATCTGACATGTGTTTCAACTCACTTGGCCTCTGCTCTGGGGAATTGTGGCCAAAGGCTGCAAGCTGCATTCCCAATACAGCACATGTGTGGTTCACGTTGGTCATAAATTTTCTGTGCTGAGCAGGGCGGCCAAAGGGACGAGTAAACATGCACAGAGAGAAGGAGCAGAGATGCAGAGAAGAGAGGGAAAAGGACCAAAAGCAGGGAGGGGGACGAGGTAGAGACAAAGCAGAGAGGCTGAGAATGAAAAGCATGGATACAAAGGAAGACCAGACAGATATGTAGATGAGAAAACAGGGTGAAGATTAATGAGGGGTACAGAGCAATGAAGAGGAAAATAGAGAGAGCACAGAAGGATGAGAGAAGCAGAGATCAAACTTGTAACCCATTCTGAGCTCTTCTGGGAGGACGGGATATAAAACCAAATAAATAAATGTGTTTGCTTTTTATATTGCTTTAGTTTGTGGCCTCAGTCCTTCCATTTCATCATTATATTTGGACCACATTTTCTTGATTTTCAGTAATTCCTTCAACCCCCAGCTGCATTTTCTCAGATATAGGGTTACCAGACGTCCGGGGAAACCCAAACATGTCCAGGCTTCCGGATGGACTTTCCAAAACCCGGCATTTATCTGGGTTTTGGAAAGTCCCAACGAGCTTCGGCCACATCTGGAGGGCCTCTGAGCATGTGCAGATGACGTCACACACACCCGCACACGCTCCAGGCCCTCCAGACGCAGCTGGAGCTCGGGAGAAGAAAGGAGGCTGTGTGTGGGCGAGGTTAGGGCGGAGCCAAGCAGGGCTGGAGGCAGAATGGGGCGGGGTCACATGTCCGGGGTTTTGCAGAAGAAAATATGGTTACCCTACTCTGATGCAGACATAAAGTAGGGTGGAACCCACATCAGCTCCTAATGCTTCATTGTTCCAGCCCTTAAGCTGAAAGCTTCATGGTTTCAAATGAGAGGCCTGAAAATTTGAATTTTCCTGCTGCTAAAATTTTCTGCTTTTGACCCCTGAATAGAGGCATCAAGCATGAAGTACTCATTACATATGTTTTAATGTTTCTAATTTGCCCCCCCCCCCCACACACACACACCCCTTTTATGAAACTGCATTAGGCTTTTTTATTGCCAGCCTTAGTGGAATTAGCTCCGACGCTCAGAGAATTCCTATGAATGTCAGAGCTAATTACTGCCAAGACCGGTGATAAAAAAAAGCCTAACACAGCTTTGTAAAAGGTGGGGGGGAGGGTTAGTTCTGAACTCCACTTTGTACTGATTGTCACATCCTGGAACTGTCACTCATTTTCATGGAACTCCAGAAATAAGAGCCTTACTCTAAATGAGAGGGGTCAAAATGACTTGAAACTCCAAAAACCAGACCTGCTCTCTATTCTCCAGACACCTGAAGGGTTTCAGGCTAATAGCCCCTTATACCAAATGTTTGGTTGGAAATTATAAACATAGTGTTACATCAGTAAGTGGGAACTCATGTGGAAGGTTTTATCCGAGTTCACCAGGGTTCAAATGCACCAATGTGCTTGGCAGATATTACCCACTCACATCATTTTAAACCACTCTGTGGGCTAATCTAAAAATCTGTAATTCATAGTGCTAAAGTGTTTTTTTTAAAAACTGCTTTTTCTTTAGACTATAAGTGAATGCAAAAATTGTTATCAATCGCCCAAAACCCTGGAGTCTATATAATGTGGAGAATTAAATTTAAATAGGATTGAAATAAATAAATCAACAATTCAACAATGCTTTTAAATGACGTTGGTGAAAAAACTCCTGAGAAATATAAAGTCTGGTGAATTTTAAACCCTTAATAAAATGGCTGAAAAACAGGAACTTATCTGCAAACCGCTGTTTGTTATATCATGCGGGGTGCCAGCTGATTGGTCTTTCATGGACCAGATCATAATATTTCTTGTTTAAAATTATCTTAGGCCTATCTTCTAACATTAGGATCATTTTTCATCATAATTGAGTTCTTTCTTTGTCTCTTTTCAAACTTGTAGCTAAATTTAACAGTGTTTATAGTTTTCTGAAGTAGAGATTCCAGGTGATTCATATCTGTTTACATTTTTTTTTAGTATGGAATGGCTTTATTTTATTAGCTTTCAGTTTCAATATAAAACTATAAAAAGCTATACTCTGGCAGGGAGTATGAAATTAGCTCTGGCAGGGAGTATGAAAAGGAATGAGTTGGAAAGTACATGTAGAAGCAAGATGGAAAGATACATTTCTTTTCCTAAGTGAAAGTTTGTACATAGGATTTAGACTAAAAGTCATCAGGCAATTGTAAATTTGGCAACAACTTGAACCAAAATCACAATTCATCTACAACTTTTAGCCTCAACTCCCTTTTCTGAATTTCCTCAGATCTGGTATCTGTCTCCCCTTTTTTTCTTTATCCCTTCCTTCCATCCAGTTCCCTTCAGTGTCTGTTCCACTTTCTCCTACCCACTTTCCTTCAGCGTCTTCTCCCACTCTCTCTTCCCCATTTCCCTTCAGCGTCTTCTCCTCACTCTCTCTTCCCCATTTCCTTTCAGCGTCTTCTCCTCACTCTCTCTTCCCCATTTCCTTTCAGCATCTTCTCCCCACTATCTCTTCCCCATTTCCCTTCAGTATCTGTTGCTCTCACCGCCCCCCTCCACTTCCCTTCAGCACCCTTTGCGCTGTCCAGTAGCCCCCACCCCCCCGTTCGCCTTGGTCTGAGTTTCTCCCTCCCTTCTTTCCCCTTACCTTCCCTGGCGATTTTTATTTTTCTCTCAACAAGCAACCAGGACCTTGAAGTCGCGTTCAGCTGTCGAAAAGTTATCCTCTGATGCAACTTCCTGTTTCCGGTGGCGTCAGAGGAGAACTTTCCGGCAGCCACACATGATTTCAAGGCTCTGGCTGCTTGTTGAGAGAAAAGTAAAAATCGCCAGTGAAAGTAAGGGAAAAGGAGGGAGGGAGGGAGATGCCCAGACCGCAATTGGGAGAAAGGAGGGAGGGGGCTGCTGGACCACACGATCGGAGATTTTGCGTGTGTTCCCTCAATTAACTACGGGGACAAGGCCATTCACCACTCCACGGGGCGGTGAATGGCCTTGTCCCCGTACCCGTGGCAACCAGGTTTTTTTCATCCCTGTTTCGGCGGGTTACCCATGGCTAGCTGCGGGTAACAGTCACCGTGTCATTTTCTACATTGTGTTTAGACCCTGACTCCATTTTCTTTGAAGAATTGTTACTCCTGATATAGGTTTGTACTAAAACATGGCTTATGTCAGGTTGTCATGTTAACAAAATCTCTTTTGCCATTTTGGGTCTGTAGTATTTTATGTTTGATCTCCCTGTCACCTCCAATCTAGGCTGTACCTCTTTTTACTATTGAACAGAAGGCTTAAGCGGCCATCCAACTCAAATCTTCCACGGGGCATTGCATCGCATGTACTAGACATTTTTTTAAAGGTTTCATATTGCTGATATTTTAATTAATTATTTTATGACCTTATGAAGATATTACATATGACCACAAAACCCAGTACAACTAATTACACTTCCTTATATTTAGCAGTGTGGATACATCTTTCTTACCAGGGTCAATGTATTCTATTCCATTGTTGCTGAGGTTTAAAATCTCCAGATTTGGGACGTCATCAACCGCCTTTGATCGTAAGACCTTGATGTTATTGTTGGATAGATCAAGCTTAACAGTGTCCTGAGGGATGTCAGTTGGAATGTGCTGTAATTCTTAAAGAGTAAAAAAGATATGTTGTAAGTTATCTGAGCTATTAATACCATTTGACAATTACTTTGGTAATGTTGGCTTGATTCTCAAATACGTAAATATATAAAGATGATAAATGGAACACTTGAAGGATGAGTCCCCCATGCTTGACCATGTTAAACTGAGAGACGCTTGGGCTCATGATCTCTTGGTAGCTTTACCTGATGATGTAGTTCTCAACGCAATACGCAAATTGCCTGCGTTTCGCAAATACACTACCTTTTGGGAACAATACTACAAAGTGGTTTTACGCTTGTATATTTCTCCTAAAAGGGCTCATCTTTCTGTGTTTCGAGCATCTGCTACTTGTCCTCGCTGTGACGCTCCTGAAGCGGGTTTGGGACATATGTTCTGGACCTGTCCAGTTATCTAATCCTTTTGGGAACCTATTTTTCTGTTTGTGGAAAGTATTTGGAATATAGTTATCCAACGTTCTCCTTTGCTTCTTTTTGGTGTTACTCTGCATTTCTCCCTACGAAGACCAGGGACTGCAGCATTCCTTCAGTGGTCTGTGGTGATTGCCCTCATGTGCATTTTGTTTAAGTGGCTGGATCCGGAGGGCCCCGACTACTCTCTTTGGCGCAGTCGCCTGATCACCCTTTTGCTGTGGGAATGGAGAGACATCCAAGACTTTTCTTCCCTTAGAACGCCAGACGGGAATTATGTGGAAACAGATTCTGAAAAAGCCAAACTACTGAATGATTACTTCTGCTCAGTCTTTACCTGCGAGGCACCAGGGCACGGGCACAGTTGGAAGCAATGCAAAGCAAGGAAGACCCGTTTCAGAATTTTGAGTTCACACCAGCTGATGTTTACAGAGAACTGTCAGGACTCAAGGTGAACAAAGCCATGGGACCGGACGAGTTGCATCCAAGAGTGCTCAGGGAACTAGGCGATGTTCTGGCAAAACCGTTAGCCATGCTCTTCAATCTCTCCCTAAGTACAGGGAGAGTACCCCTGGACTGGAAAACAGCAAACGTCGTTCCTCTGCACAAAAAGGGTTGCAGAGCAGAGGCAGCGAACTACAGACCAGTGAGTCTCACATCAATAGTGTGCAAACTCATGGAAACTCTACTTAAAGGTAAATTAGACTCGATATTGGATGAAGGGAATCTAAGGGATCCCTGTCAACATGGATTCACCAGAGGCAGGTCATGCCAATCTAATCTTATAAGCTTCTTTGATTGGGTGACAGGAAAACTAGACTCAGGAGAGGCTCTGGACATAGTATACTTGGATTTCAGTAAAGCTTTCGACAGTGTCCCACACCGTAGACTATTAAACAAGATGAAATCGATGGGGTTGGGTGAGAAACTAACTGCATGGGTCAATGATTGGCTGAGTGGAAGACTTCAGAGGGTGGTGGTCAACGGCACCCTCTCTGAGACTTCAGAGGTGACTAGCGGAGTGCCGCAGGGCTCAGTCCTGGGACCATCCCTTTTTAACATATTCATAAGGGACCAGACCCGGGGGCTTCAGGGTAAAGTATCACTGTTTGCCGACGCCGCCAAACTGTGTAACATAGTATGTGAAAGCAACCTCAAGGACAGTATGACGCAGGATCTGATCACGTTGGAAAACTGGTCCTCGACATGGCAGCTGGGCTTCAATGCTAAAAAATGTAAGGTCATGCATCTCGGCAGCGGAAATCCATGCAGAACATACTCCTTGAATGGAGAAACGCTAGCTAGGACTTCAGAGGAACGGGACTTGGGGATAATCATCAGTGCAGACATGAAGGCTGCCAAACAAGTAGAGAAGGCCTCATCTAAGGCAAGGCAAATGATGGGATGTATCAATAGAAGCTTCGTCAGCCGCAAACCTGAAGTCATAATGCCACTCTACAGAACCATGGTGAGACCTCATCTGGAATACTGTGTGCAATTCTGGAGGCCACATTACCGGAAAGATGTGCTTCGAGCTGAATCGGTCCAGCGGATGGCCACTAGGATGGTCGCCGGACTCAAGGGTCTCTCATACGAAGAAAGACTGGGCAAACTGCAGCTCTATACCCTGGAGGAGCGCAGAGAACGGGGTGACATGATTGAGACATTTAAGTACGTCACTGGTCGTGTCGAGGTGGAAAACGATATATTCTTTCCCAAGGGACCCTCGGTCACAAGGGGGCACCCCCTCAAACTCAGAGGGGGGAAATTTAGTGGTGACACCAGGAAGTATTTCTTCACGGAAAGGATGGTAGATCACTGGAACAAACTTCCGGTGCAGGTGATCAAGGTCACCAGCGTGCTCGATTTTAAGAATAAATGGGACATCCACGTGGGATCCCTACGAGGGTCAAGTTAAGGAACTAGGTCACTAGCACTCAATGGGGTGGGTCAATAGAGTGGGCAGACTTGATGGGCTGTGGCCCTTTTCTGCCGTCGTCTTTCTATGTTTCTATGTTCTATGTTTCCCTCCCTGGACGCATTTTTCAGCATACCTGGGAGCCTTTTTGGAACACTATGAACCCAGTGGCACATAGCCGCCTCCTAAATTGTTAATCTATCGTTTTGAACCTCTTTATGTACATGCTGCTTGTTTTGGATTCTACTCTGCTTGGAAGATGTGGGTTTGACTTGAAGGAGGACTGGGGAGTGGGGGTTAGGGGGGGATTGGGATGCTATTCTTTGACTTTGTCTTGAGCTTCCCTTGTTGCTTGATGCTTCCTGTTGTTTGTTGCTGGTCTCTCTCACTTTTCTCTTAGTGTTGGCCTACTGGGGAGACAGAGGGGATTGGAAGGTCTAGGGGTTACGTTGAACTGTTATTTCTGACAAACAGTGAGGATGTTTTTGTATACCTTGCTGCATTTGCATTTCTTTGCTTTGAGCTCAATAAAATATATTTGACAATAAAGATGATAAATGGAAGTGTGAGAATAGGAGCAACTGGATGGGCCATTTGGCCTGTATCTGCCATCATGTTTCGTGTTTCTATGTTTCTAGAATCTGGTAATGTAGAGCCCTGTCCTACAATACATGGTGAAATGGACATTCATTTGCGTGTTATGTTCAGCAGGAATCTTCATTTTAGAAACATGAATATCTAAATTATGAGCGCAGAGTCTGGTATCTCTTGCCTGTTTTCCTTTTGGGGGTGGGGGAGGACAGCAACCACTGGAGGGAGTGAAAAGGTGATGTCCTCTTATCTTGGATTACCAGATGTCCGGGAAAACCCGTGCATGCCCTCTTTTTAGAGAACTGTCTGGGTGTTTGGATGGATTTTCAAAACCTAGCAGTTTGTTCGGGTACAGGAAGGCCCCAAGCTCGGTGCCGTGACTGGACGGCCTCTGAGCATGTGTGGATGCAACGCAATGATGTCACATGCATGCATGGATGTATGTGACATTATTGCGCTGCATCTGTACATGCTCAGAGGCCCTCCAGATGTGGCCCGACTCAGGAAAGAAGAGATGAGGTTTGTGTGGGGGTGGGGCTGGGGTGGAATGGGCGGAACGGGGGGTGGGACAGGATGAGGCCACATGTCCTTTTTTTTCATGAACAAATCTAGTAACCCTACTCTAATCTCTCCAGTGGAGAGCTGTTCAATTGGAACACTTTTCTGAAACCTAGGCATGTAGCAGGTCTACATGCTGCTGTCCATCTTTTTGGACACAGATATTCACTTCCTTTCTGAAATGGGGAATAAAAGTCTATTTTTTGGGCTTTCCCTGGTCCCACCCACAAGAGATTCAGACCACGCCCTCTTGCCTTATGGACCTTCTTAGGTTTTAGATGTTCATATCCCAGATTTTTAAAATGAACATCTAAATGCCAGTTTTTGGATATCTAAATTACAAATAAGTTCTAAAATAAGGGCCTTTTTGAATATTTCTATAACTTCTTTCGCACTGAAAATGTTGTGGAAATCAGCGAACAAACATTTTGAATGATATTTCTTTAAAAAAAGTTTTTTTCAGATGAACCACGGCTGTGAACAAAAGTGTTCCATTTGAAATTTGGGACAATTTTATTTAAGGAGAAATCAGGTGAAAGACAACTAAAGACCCCTGAGGCAGGCTAAAAGCCGAAACACTGGCAGTGTTGGGTCTTTCATTAAATAAAGAAGGGTCGTTTATTGAATAAAGAATCACAGGTCCCAGTTCTGTTGGCCTGTGCACTCCTTGCTCCGAGTGTTATTGACTTTTTGTATATTCTGATTCCTTTCTTCACGTTGAATATTTCTATAACAGCAGAATGTGAAAAAAATATAACGGTATGAAGACTTTTACAAAGCATTGTGGGAAAGAGCAATATAGGAAAGATTTTGTGTACTATAGATAGAAAAAATGTTTCAACCATTTCTGGATCTTTTGGTTTCAAGAAGATGAATTACTACAACGTAGTACAGCAGGCTCAAAATTTGACCTTGACTGTGATAAATTCAGTAGCAATGTTAATGAATGATTTCAATATTTCCAAAACACAGTTTAAATTGCTTTGGTCTAGTTTATTGGTTAACTTATCCCTACCAGCAGATGGAGGCCCTCAATTGCTGCCAGTAGTTGTCTGGGTCCTGTAATTAGTGTGTGTTTTTAGCTTCATGTAGGCAGCAATTTAGTAGTTGAAGAAAAATGGATTCTTGGAAAGTTGTGAGAGATTTTCTTGGACCAGCACAAGGGTAATCCAAAGATGTTGTCTTAAATATACTTTTGCGACCAGTGAATTCCTTCTTCAGATGTGTTGTGGTCTTGAAAGATCATGAACTGCAAAGTCTTCAGTTACCTTGGAGTAAGTGCAAGAATATTGTCACAGCTTACAAAAGAACAAGGCAATGTATATTCTAAGGACATTCTGCTTGCTTTGTTATTTTTTACTTAAACTTACCACACCTATTTTTATTTATTAACTAGATTTAGCTTGGTATCTTTCTTCCAATGAACCTAGGTCAAGGGTTATCAGTGCAGTTGGGTAATATAAACAGGATAACTAGATTTTTAATTTTTTTCATTTTGGGAGGGGACTGATTGAGTTGATTTTCATTAATTGGTTTTTTAATTTTTAAATAATTTGTATGATTTTAAGTTTAAGGTTTTGTTACTACAATGTGTTTGTTGCACTTTACCAGTTGTGCATTGATGATTTTGGCGAAGTATACATTTCCAAATAAATATTTTTCTATACTTTTCTAAAATGTCTGTGGTATGAATAATGAGACCTGCATCAAAAGATGTTGGCTCCATAAGTCATTGGCCTTAAGGAAGATGTGAGTGACAAGCAAGATTGGGTCAATGGGATAGGCACAAAATTGATTTCCCTAGGACAGGGATGTGGGAAATCAGACTTTGAGTACTGAAAACAGTCCATGTTTTCAGATAGTACTAATGAATATGCATGAGACGGTATCCACGAAGATCTATCTCCATTGCATGCCGCTCTATCTCATATGCATTCATTAAGAATATCCTGAAACTTGGCTTGTTTATTGCAAATGAGGCTTGAACTCCTGCATCTCTGCCCTAAGGTGCCAAGGGGAGATATTATAGAGATGTTTAAATACCGACATGATGTAAATGTGCATGAGTCGAGTCTCTTTCATTTCAAAGGAAGCTCTGGAATGAGAGGGCATAGGATGAAGTTAAGAGGTGATAGGCTCAGGAGTAATCTAAGGAAATACTTTTTTTACAGAAAGGGTGGTAGATGCGTGGAGCAGTCTCCCAGAAGTGGTGATGGAGACAGAGACTGTGTCTGAATTCAAGAAGGCATGAGATAGGCATGTGGGATCTCTTAGAGCAGGGGTGTCCAATGTCGGTCCTCGAGGGCCGCAATCCAGTCGGGTTTTCAGGATTTCCCCAATGAATATGCATGAGATCTATTAGCATACAATGAAAGCAGTGCATGTAAATAGACCTCATGTATATTCATTGGGGAAATCCTGAAAATCCGACTGGACTGCGGCCCTCGAGGACCGACATTGGACACCCCTGTCTTAGAGAGAGGAAGAGATAATGCAGATGGGCCATTTGGCCTTTATCTACCATCATGTTTCTGTGTTACACAAGACTTGTTTCTTATGGTTTATTCTAGCATAACATTGCCAAAATCCATAGCTTCCTCTCCGCCATCCCATCCAAAGCTTTAGATGGCTTTGTAATTTTTTATTGTGCCTGCAGTAATGTCCATCTTTTTCAATCAACTCATCTGCCTTTTTCAGTTTTACTGAAGAGAACAATAGTTGGCAATTCCAGTCCTCATAGGTTGCAAACTGGCCTTGTCTTTAGGATATCTACAATGAATATGTATGAGATAGATTTGCATCTCCATTGTATGCAGTATATGCCATGGATATTAGTTGTGGAGATCCAGAAAACCAGACTTACTCGATCTTCATGGAGTAGAATTACCCATCCTTCCTTTAGACTGTTACGTATGACCAGGATCATGTTTCTCTTATGTATCTTTTCTTACTTTGCTCCTTTAATGGTTTCTCATTTATCTTCCTTTCAGTAGTGCATCATAATTTTTGTTAGTTCAGGTTGGGTTTTGTTATTTTTTCAATTAGGAAATTTAGCTATCAGATAATAACAAAAAGGGTCTATGGGACTCAAGAGGTTGCCAATCACAGTCATGGCTGTTTCTGCCATAGTGTTCTGAGTGGCCACTTCCTGCTTTCTCTTTATAAGGAAGGACATGTTTTCTCTCTTTTACTCCAAATGTATCTTTCTTCCTATCTTACAAGTTTATTTAAAATTTGATTAAACACCTATCTTAGATTCTAGCCGATTTACAATGATAAAAAGTGGGTCACATAATTTCAAACAATAGACATGTACAAACATGATACACAGACTCGACATACAGTTATACGAAAGGGAAGAGGGGAGGAAAACTACAATAAAGTAAAAGAAAGAGAGAAACAATGGGAATGGGGGGGGGTTGAGAAACTTCTTTGCCGCTGGATACTTTGGAAAAAGCAGAAAGGGAAAAGTCAGTGTTCGAAGGTGTCTTTAAAAAGAAAACATTTTAGTGCTCCTTTAAATTTATCTTGATTTTGCTCTTCTCTAATATAAATTGGCAGAGAATTCCAGATCATGGGGGCAGTTACTCAGAATGTAGTTGTCCAGCGAGTACTAATGATCTTTAATGAGGGCACAAAACTAGATACTAAGTAGCAGATCTTAACGCTCTTGGTGGATCATGTGGTATGAAATGTTTATCTATGAAGGCAGGTTCCGTGGTTTTACGGGTTTTGAATATTAAAATGGCGATTTTATATAATATTAGTGTTTAAGCCTGTTACATTAACGGGTACTAGTAAAGCCTCCTTCCCTCACATGTCCCCTATTTTTAGCCCCAGCTCCAGCTCCAAACCCATTTCCCCCCCCCCAGCCCCCTTCTCTCACCAGCATCATTTCCCTCCCCACCCCACTTCCCTGTGCAGCAGCAGCAGCATTTCTCTCCTCCACCCCACATCCCTGTCCATCAGCACTCTTCCCTGCTCCCCCTGTTCCTCTTCCCTGCTCCCCCAGTCCAGCAGCACCTGTTCCCTGCTCCCCCTGTCCCTCTTCCTTGCTCCCCTGGTCCAGCAGCACCTCTTCCCTGCTCCCCCAGTCCAGTAGCACCTCTTCCCTGCTCTCACTGTCACTCTTCCCTGCTCCCCCGGTCCCACTTCCCTGCTCCCTTGGTCCATCAGCACCTCTTCCCTGCTCCCCCTGTCCCTCTTCCTTGCTCCCCCGGTCCAGCAGCACCTCTTTCCTGCTCCCCCTGTCCCTCTTCCCTGCTTCCCCAGTCCAGCAGCACCCCTTACCTGCTCCTCCTGGTTCTGCTCCCCCTGTCCCTCTTCCTTGCTCCCCCGATCCAGCAGCACCTCTTCCCTTCTCCCCTGGTCCAGCAGCACCCCTTACTTGCTCCCCGGGGTCCTGCTCCCCCTGTCCCTCTTCCTTGCTCCCCCTGGTCCAATAGCACCTCTTCCCTGCTCTCCCTGTCCCTCTTCCCTGCTTCCCCAGTCCAGTAGCACCCCTTACCTGCTCCCCCAGGTTCTGCTCCCCCTGTCCCTGTTCCTTGCTCCCCCTGGTCCAGTATCACCTCTTCCCTGCTCCCCCTGTCCCTCTTCCCTGCTCCCCCAGTCCAGCATGTTCATTTGCAGCCTGGTGAGGATCGTGGCCGGCTTTTGCGAACCTCACAGGCCGCTCTGCATCTCGATAGCACGTTCCCTCTGACGCGATCATGTACGTCAGAGGAAACGTGCTTCCGAGGTGCTGTGCGGCCTGCGAAGTTTGCTACAGCCGGCCGCGATCCTCACCAGGCTCCTATGAAGGCGTCGGCAGCGGTTGGTGAGTGAAGGCGGGAAGGGGGAAGCACCGGAGTGTTCCCTGCCACCGTGTTCTATAATAGAATTCGGCCAGGGAACAGAAAACAGGGCGGCAGAGATCATGAAACCCTAAGTGTGCATGCGCGCTTAGGGTTTTATTATTATTGATTCTGTATGGGATCGGTAGCCAATGGGCTTTCTTTAAAAGTGGGGTGACGTGATCGTATTTCTTCAAATTAGTGATGACCTTAATAGCAGTGTTCTTTTTCTCCTACTCTCTCTTCCTGTTTGACTCTGATATATCTGCTGTTCTTGTCTGTGTCCACCCATGTTTTGCTAGCTCTTTGGTCTGTTTCTCAACTGTTCCTCCCTCTCAATTTCTTCCCTTGGGTTCTTCTGCCAGACGTTTGCTGGCTTCTCAAACTCCTTCATGTGGTTGTTAAGTGAATTTTCCTCAGCCAGTGGTATGGACATCACAAGCTGTTCCCACATACATTAACAGCAGCTATGATTGGATTTCCTGGTTTGCCTCCCCCAACTGCATCATTTTATCTCATCTTCTTCCACCAGACCTCTTCCAGTCATAACTGGTGTGTGAAAGCATGGCTGCGTTTGTGCAGTACTTTTGCATCTGACTTATTCTTTAACAGGGTTGGTTTTTACAAGATTTGTGAATTAGACTAGGATTGAGAAACAAGGCAAGGGAACTAGTTTAGCCATTTTTGTTGGTCAGGAGACTTTTGTTAGACCCTTGTTTTTCACGCCATAGTCAGAAGCATTGGTATATAAAGAGAGTTCATGATTGCAGATTTTTTTTTCAGTGTTTTATGTAATATATTTAAGTATGACAGAAAAACACAGGAGAGTCAAATCCACAAGACTCAAACACGATGGAGTGGATAAGTCCAAACAAAGAGTGGTGAACTCTGGGTATATCATATTTGTTTGTTCTCTGTACTTAAGCTGTCACATTTTTCTGATGTAACTTGCTGACGGTAGGGATTTTCCACTTGATTGGTAGGCTCTAAATGCACTTTAAATAAATATAGGACCAGGAGGTAAAATTAACCCTTGGTTCCCTATGGCATTAAATGAGTGCCATATTATGGGCATGAAAGAGTTAATGACATTCCACTAACATTCTCGTGGGAGCTCACCTGTTTTCAAAACGCGAACTCAAGCAGTTTTGGGGTTTTGGTTTTTCAAAGCAAATGAGCTTCTGCTTTGGCTCAGATTCTGGTGCTTCCCAAACCCTCGCCCATTTCAAAGACGGGTTTTATAGTACAACCTAAACGTGAGCTTTAATGTGTCAATTCAAACATGAAGAAGCCAGTAAACTAAAGACCTGGGGATAGATTCACTGAACAAACCGATCGTGTACCGACCCCTTTGCGACCTGATTTCTCTCCGACCCGATTCACTAACCTCTCCTCCGATCTGCTTCCGATCCGTGCATGCAAATGAGGGGAAACAGCATGCAAAGTAGGCAGGGATGCGATTCACTAAACAAATCTGGGACACCAACTGGGCTGGCCGATCGACAGAAGAAGCGACTGCTGGGAACCAGTCGCACACGTCCCTGCCGACTCTCCTGCTCCATTGCCGCCCTGCTCTCTGCCCTGATCTTCCAGCCCTGCTCTCTGCCCCGACTCTCCTGCCCCAATCTTCCAGTCCTGCTGTCTGCCCCGATCTTGCGCTGCTCTGTCCAGATCATGCCCTGCTCTCTGCCCCGATCATACAGCCCTACTCTTTGTCCTGAGCTCTGCCCCAATCTTCCAGCCCTGCTTTCTGTCCTGATCATGCCCTGCTCTCTGACCTGAGCTCTGTCCCAATCTATTTTATACTCTGCTATGCTAACAGCTTTTACCACATTCTCTGGCAAAGAATTCCAGAACTTAATTAAATACTGAGTGAAGAAGTATTTACTCCAATTTGTTTTCAATTTACTACTTGGTAACTTCATTGCACCCTTAGTCCTAGTATTTTGTGAAAGAGTAAACAAGTGATTCAATCTATCCATCCCACTCCACTCAGTATTTTATAGACTTCTATCATATTTCCCCTTAGCCATCTCTTCTCCAAGCTGAAGAGCCCTAGCCTCTTTAGCCTTTCCCTATATGGAAGTCAACCTATCCTTTTTATCATTTTCATCACCCTTCTCTGTACCTTTTCTAATTCTGCTATATTTTTTTTTGAGTTGCAATGACCAAAATTGCACACAGTAATCAGGAGCGTTTGCACCGTGGAGTGATACAAAGGCATTATGATATTCTCAGTTTTGTTCGGCATTCCTCTCCTGATAATTCCTAACATTCTGTTTACTTCCAGTTTTACACACGGAAAGGACCTTTGTATAATTGAGCGGTGGTTTATGCAAATGTAAATACGCATGGCAATAAGATGGCATGTGCTTATATATATATATATATATATATATAATAAATAATAAGGCATATGGTGACAAACTTAAAGATCTCAATCTGTACTTTGGAGGAAAGGCGGGAGAGGGGAGATATGATAAAGATGTTTAAATACCTATGTGGCGTAAATGCGCACGAGTCGAGTCTCTTTCATTTGAAAGGAAGCTCTGGAATGAAGGGGCATAGGATGAAGTTAAGAGGTGATAGGCTCAGAAGTAATGTAAGGAAATACTTTTTTACAGAAAGGGTGGCAGATGTGTCTCCCGGTGGAGGTAGTGAAGAGAAAGACTGTGTCTGAATTCAAGAAAATGTGGGATAGCGGGAGGAAGAGATAATGGTTACTGTGGATGGGCAGACTGGATGGACCATTATCCCAGGACAAGCAGGCAACATATTCTCTACATGTGGGTGACGTCATCCACGGAGCCCAGTCGCGGACAGCTTGAAGATCTTAAAGTTTGCTAGTGCTGCACTGCGCATGCGCGTGTGCCTTCCCACTCAGCTAGGGGGCGCATCTCCTCAACGTGGCCTCAGTTCTTAGTTTTCCACAGAGCCAGAAAGCCCTGTCTCTCTTCTCTGCGTTTGATCCTAAGTGCCTTCTTGCACCGTGGCTTCGTTTGTTGTTTTGCTTCGATCGTAGTCGCTGTGCAGCATGTCTACAGTCCTTGTTTGATTTTTTTTCCTTCGACCGTTTTTGCCGGGGGAACCTGATTTTTGCCTGGCTGCTTGGCCTCGTGCGGCCGCAGCCATTTTTTCTACCTATTTCCCGGCCTGTTACCGGGTTTAAAAAGTGCTTGCAGTGCGGTCGGGTGATCTCGATACACTGTTGGTGTATCCTCTGTTTGGGTTTTGACCACCCTACCGACTCCTGCCCGCGTTGTGCCACTCTTCAGCCTCGGGCTCTTCGATGGCGGCAGGCCAAGATTGCTGAGATCTTCGGGGGCATGGATCAGCCAGCTGACAAGACCTCGACCCCGGTTTCGACCTCGGCCTCGAAGGCCTCGGCTCCGAGCAAGTCCCCCTTGACTACGAGGAGGCACTGATAAGGTTTGTGAGGACAAGTGGGTCCCACGCCGTGACTGAGGCTTTTTCCTTTGTTAAGATTAATTTATTTATCTATGACTTTACATTTTATGTAAAGATAATAATTTAACATATTATTTATTAAGTTTAAGTATTTACGTCTTTTTGCACAGGTGGAATTTATTTTGATAAGGATTACATTTTTTTAACTTCACGTTTCCATTTTTTTGTGGTGATATATGCTTATATATATGTCCCATGTACAGTATGTGTGTTCCTAAGGTTGTAGTTTAGATGGTAGAATGGCAGAGGGACAATGATATTCATATTTCATAAAATACATACAAATAAAAAAAATGCACATTTATAATACATACATACATTTACATTGACTTTGGAGCAAGAATAAATGTGTTTGCTGGCATTTGTGGGCAACTGGTCCTGGGACCCCTATGTTGCATTTATAAAACAGGCGTCTTTTAGGACTTCTAGGGCTTGAAAGGGGATCTTGATGTGTTCCAATAACAAAGAGCTAGTTGATAATAGTACTTAATTCTCAGCTCACTTATAGGGAACTAACCCCTCCCTTTTACAAAAGCGTAACGTGTTTTTTATCACTGGCTGTGGCGTTAACAGCTCAGACGCTCATAGGAATTCTCCCCCTCCTTTACAAAGCTGCGCAAGCGTTTATAGCTCCGACTGCCATGGTAACAGCTCCAACGCTCATAGAATTCCTACGAGCATCCGAGCTGTTACTGTTGTGGCTGGTGCTAAAAACGCAAGCGTGACTTTGTAAAGGAGGGGGGGGCGGTCTATGAGCATCAGTGCTAATACCGCCGCGGGCGGTGTTAGAAACTGCACTGCGCTTTTATAAAGGGACGGGGGGAGGGGGGTGTAAATCACTGTATTGGTAATACTAATACAAACCTTTTTTTCTGCAATCCAGTGTTAGTATAGGGAACATGTAAATGTGGCAGACTGATGAGTCCACGATTGGTTTAACAACTGGTGGGCTCAGTGCCATTTGTTGATAGGGTTGTGTGTCTTCTTCTAATGGACATAACAGTTCTGATCTTATCACCTTCAACTTTTGGCCCTTGAAATGTGGCGGGCTCTCACACTTGGCGTAGTTTCCCAGATTCCTGTTCCTTGGAACGTGCAGCATCGTTACCAGAGTCTCTATCTCGCAGCCGCAGTGCCAAGGGTTGTCATAAAGGCGCAAATAATTTAGACGTGGCAGATAAATAAAAACCTCCTCAGACAACATTTTAATTCGGTTGTGCTGCAGCAGTAGCGTCGTAAGTTTATTTAAGCCGAAAAAGGCCTGGTCCTCGATTTTTGATATGTCGTTCTGTTGCAGGTCCAGGCTTTTGAGTTTTCGGAATTTGGAAAACATGTTATTCTCCAGCTTATGGATCCTGTTTCTTGCTAGTAGCATGTGTATTAAATCCTCAGGCCAATCAGAAAGAGCCGATGTCAGTTTTCTCTCCTGGCAGTCTAAGTATTTTTCCTGAAGATAGTTGTACACATCACACGGGAGACCTGGGGCGTAACGCTTGACAGTACTGGAGCCTTTCCGTAGGCGACCAGCTTTACCGTTCTCTGCCCTGTTTCTGGACCTTCCATTTTTTGCCTTCCTAAATTCTGCAGCCTTACAAAAGAGAAGTAGCACTAGGAGGGTGACCACTTGCATCCTGACATCCAGCTGGCCCTGGTTATTTGGGGTGATAGCTGGAGCGCTAGAAATATTTGAACCCTGAGTCCAGATGGCCTTGGCTGCTGTGGTTTTGAAATGATGAGGTACAGCTGAGGTATAAGGAGTCCCTGGATTGGAAGAGAAGATAAAAATTAAGAATACATCTCCGAGCCAAACATTTTTTGTAAGGTGTTGTTATTTATTACAAATTTTGTCTCTTGTTAAAGGAGAAAATTACCGACAGCAAAAGTGGGGTACTCTTGCTCACTAGTTACTGTCTCCTCACAGTGTTGGCTATTACTTTTGACTACATCTAGCAAGTCATTTCCAAGTACAGAGCGGATAGTGTAGCTGGTTTTAAGAAAGGTTTGGACAAGTTCCTGGAGGAAAAGTCCATAGTCTGTTATTGAGAAAGACATGGGGGAAGTCACTGCTTGCCCTGGATCAGTAGCATGGAATATTGCTACACCTTGAGTTTTGGCCAGGTACTAAGTGATCTGGATTGGCCACCATGAGAATGGGCTACTGGGCTTGATGGACTATTGCTTTGACCCACTAAGGCTATTCTTATGTTCTTATGAATGCACTCCTTGAAAGGCTTCGCTTAACACAAGGCGACTCTCTGTACCTCAGGAAGCAGGTGAAAGCTTGGCTCTTCAACCAGGCTAGACACACACAGACACACCATCAGACAGACAGACACACACATGTTTATCCACTCCTATCTAGCTGAGAAATCTCAAGCACCATTCTGACCTTATGTGCAATTTCTTTAAATTAGTCCCCTTATTTTCATACTGCTCCTAGTCTATCTTATCTATCTGTATGCTCAATCTTTGTTTACACTCTATACTGTCTATTAAAATGTTTTACCATGTATTGTGTCAACATTGTGAATTAGCTTAGATTGTAATTTCAATATTTTTACTGCTGTAAATTCTTGCTGTACAATACCTTGAGTGAAATCCTTCAAAAAGGCAGTAAATAAATCTTAACAAATAATAAATAAAATAAAGGGGAAATATCTATAAGTGGGTCTTGTAATACCACATGGTGAAAGCCTGTTCACCCCCCCCCCCCCATCCACATCTCTCAACATTAATTATTCCCCGAACCAGTGTTCCTCAGTGCAATGGCAGCCCTGGGGTGGCTCCCATTGTCTTTTTCTTCTGATCCTCTGCTTCTCTACCTAGCTCGGAACAGAAAGGGAAAACTGGATGGGGAGAAGATCTGCATGCTAGAAGGCCAAGGTATTTCTCAATAGACAAAAGAGAATGCGCTGGAAATGCTCACAACCTTGAAGAAACCCCCCAATGAAGTTTGAAGGTATGCTGGTGGAAGTAGAGGTCATGACCCCACATGGGAAGATATTTGGTGACTCTTCTTCAGCTCATTAGAAACCAAAATGAGCCCAGCTTAAAAATTATTGAAGACCACTTCCCTATACCCCGACACAAAAACTACGTTCCTTCAATGCAAACTGATCGGTGCTCCCAGGACCATGCCAGGCTCATTATGAATCTAACAAGAGCTCTGCTTTCTTTTTATAGCCCCCAAATCCTGGAATGATTCTCCCCCCCTTATATTCATTTAGAAGCCAACTTTTCTAAATTTAAGACTTTGGTGAAGATGCTTTTCTATGAAAGGACTTTCAATCTTATTCGGTCCTAACATACATCCCAATTTTGCCTTCCCCAATTTATCTCCAGTTGATGCCTGGAGAAAGTAGGATAAGCACATTTATTTTTAATTCCATCTTATTTTACTTTTGTGTGTTTAAATGGTTTTAATTTCCAGTTATTTTATGGAGTTCCTTTCCTAAATTTTAATTAGAGTTTGTACGCTGCATTGATCCATGTGTTGGAAAACTGCAGTAAATCAAGAAACAATAAACCATATGCCATAAATCGTATAATGGTCCAGTGTGCCTGGATTCCTTTATGGAACACTGTTGTAAGCCGGATTTGGTGCATCTACATGTATGCAATGGCCATAGACTTGGTATAACTATGGTTAGGGTTACCAGAGGTCCAGATTTCCCCAGACATGTCCTGCTTTTGAGGACATGTCCGGGGATCTGGACGGCTTTTCAAAACCCTGCACTTTGTCCGGGTTTTGAAAAGTGCTCCTTCGTGCAATAGAGCATCTGTGCATGCACGGATATGATGCGATGACATCGCGCACATGCATGTGATGTCATTGTGATGCATGTGCGGATGTCCTGCCCGATGAGAGCAGGCAGCGGGGCTGGGGCAGGACCAGGGCGGGATTGGGGGAGGACCAGGGTGTGACAGGGCGGGGATGGGTGGAACTGGGCAGACCTGGGGCAGGTCTAGAGGTCGAGATTTTCCAGGTGCTTTAAAAATCCTAACGAGAGTCATCTAAATGCAGCAGGGCCATGCATAAATGATAGTATTCTGTGAGTTATTTGCATAGGTGGCAGCCTCTCCGTTGTCTCTCCCATCCTTCCATGCCTGAATATTGGCCGGGAGCTCAGGACTCACATAAGTTCCAATGACAAAATCTTAGTCCAACAGACTCAAGTAAATTCTTTATTGGAAAACCATGTTGCGCTTTCCTATGATCCTGTTTTATTTGGAATGGCTATGAGGAAAAAAAGTCAAATATCGTCATATAACAACAAACTTTTATTAATTACGACAGGGGTTGCCATTCAATAATTGGAAAAATTACAAAAAATCTTAATTACACATTCTGGTGGAATTTGTTATGCCCTATTTTTAAGATGGAAAGAGCAATAGCGTTACAAAAAGGGAACTATAATAACTTTGCAAAGATTTGGGGGCCATTGGAAAAGTATTGTGATGAATAGGCATCAACTCTTTTCTTTTCTAGATTTATCTAGCACACTCAAGGGGGAGGGTGGATTTGGGGTGAAATTTAAAAAGCTATGTTTATAATATATTACATAATATAATTAATGTTTTCTGTTTGAGAATTTGATGAAGGATGGGCGGGTGGAGATTTTTATACTATTAGATTTTATGTGTTAGATATTACATAAATTGGAATTAATTTATGTATTGGAATTAATTTATGATACATTTTTGTGCACTTGTTATTTGATTTAAAAATGAATAAAGATATTATTTAAAAAAAAAAAAAAATCTTAGTCCAACAGACTTAGATATTCAGTGTTTGTGCCCAGGCCCGCAATGAGTCCAGGAAGGGGGGAGGGGCGATGCAGAGCTGGAGTGGACTCTAATATAAACCAACACCCCCATTTGGGGGCCATTTTTTGGCCCCAAAATATCAGTTTATATTTGAGTATTTATGGTAAATAAAATAAGATATATAACACATGACCCATGAGTCCTAGGCCAGCGGGGATTTTTGAGATAGTCCGGGGGGGAATGGGGGATAGGAGCTGTGAGGGCAAACCCAGAGAATTCTTGTTAGGGGTAGGGATCTGAGGATGTGTTTGAGGGATGGGAGGGTTTGATGGGGGGGGGAAGGTTTGCAAAACTCTCTCAATGGCTCCTTTAAGAAAACCTCCTTGGTATCATCGGCTTGCATGTTAATGGCCCCCATTTTTCCACAAATAATAACAGTGTTCAATGTTTGATGCAGGCTGCATAATTTGAACTGCATAATGTGGTGCTTTGCATACACAGCATGCTTTGCATCTCATTATTATGTGGCTCATGGCGACTCTCACATATGTTGCAATAAAGTAACACACAATTTTGCTGATTAACACACATTCAGTCCCTTTCATCAAGCTGTGCTAGAGGTTTTTAGCGTGGGCCGTTGCGGTAAATGCTCCAATGCTCATAGAATTCCTGTGAGCGTCTGAGCACTTACCTCGCTGTCTCTCGCTAAAAATCTCTAGCGCAGTCTGATTAAAGGGGAGAGGGGGAGATTAAGAAGCAAACATGCGTTATTCACTTAAAGCAGGTTAGTAACTCCCCTCTGTGAGCTTCAAACTAAGGGCTCCTTTTATCAAGGCACGCTACGGGGGGGTTAGCGCGTCGGACATTTCATCACGCGCTAACCCCCGCGGCAGCCTAAAATCTTAACGCCTCGTCAATGGAGGCGTTAGGTGCTAGCGCGGCGGGCGGTTTAACGCGTGGTATTCCACGCGTTAAACCGCTACCACACCTTTGTAAAAGGACCCCTAAATGAAGAATTGATCTGAATGATAATCCTCCTTTAGTCACGTAGGGTTAAATATTCAGCCAGCAGCGGTCAGAGTTTTTAATTCATTTGGAATTTTGACCTCAAGCATCCTTCATTTATTTAAAATATTTATAATCCGCTTAAGCATCTCACAATAAACATACATAATATTAAAGGACATAACTTATCTCCCAATAATATAAAACAAAAAAACCCCAATAACACGTATAATAAGAATCAAAGGAAGAGTTCCATCATACAAAGTAAGTATGATTTTATATGGATTGGACACAGCTTCTTAAGTTATGTGATTTTGTTCATGCAAAATTATATTCCCTCCATATAAAACTTACAAATTTGAGATCTGTGTACGAGTTATTGGCTGTTCTTAAAAATTTCCCCCTTAATCTTCATGGGGAATATGGTTGCCCCGGACACTTTTACTGGATTCAGGAAACCTAACACACTGCGCTCTACTGCGGTCCATTTTTAACTGATTCATATAAAGGAGAAACAGCATCCCTTAATCAGGCATACCAGTGTTTGAAAGCTTCTGAGACAGAAGTCTGGGGAGAGAAAAATGAAGTGTGAGAGAGATATCTTAATCTCCCGTGACAGGCTAAAGGCAGGAAAGCTTAGGAGGGAGTCAGAAAAATGAGGACTTTATCATAATAAGAGGGTTGGGAATTCTGCTTAAGTAACTGATTAATTATTGCATAGCTAGAAACAGATTGTCATTCTACAGGTACAAGATCAAACAACAATCAAGGGGAGAAAAGGACCAATGTCCCAAGGAAAACGAGATGAAGCCAAAGACACAAAGGTGGAACAAAAAGTTCCTGAACACCCAGGTTTCTTCTGGTGCAAATGTTTATTATTCTCAACTCTTGACAACTGCTAAGTGCTGCTAACGGTTTCAACCAAGGGTTGTCAAGCGCGATTTGTGTTCAGGACAGAACAATTACTTTCGCCCTCTACTTATGAGGTATTTAGGAAACGTCTAAAAACACACCTGTTCCTAAAACATCTTGACAACTGATCCACTTATCTCTTTCCTCTCAATAGCGACCTACTGTCCTCTTGATCACTTTTCTCCTCAACAATGAATTTCCTGTCTAATTACTTCTCTTTCTTCTTCCCCTCTTGAAGTCAGTCAATTTGTACCTTTGCTTAATCTTTTGTAAACCGCATAGAACTTCACGGTATTGCGGTATATAAGCTGTTATTATTATTATTATTGTTTTATAGTATTCTAGGGGCTCCTATTACTAAGCTGCGCTTGCGTTTTTAGCACGCGCGCCATACGCTAACACCTCCATTGAGCTGGCATTAGTTTTTCCGCTTAGCACGGGGTTTAGTGCGCGCTAAAAATGCTACCACAGCTTGGTAAAAGGAGCCCTAGGTCTATGGTCATTGAACAGGACCCCTGAGGAAGGCAGTCTTCTGCCGAAACACGGCCCGTGTAGGGTCTAACATTCATGATTATACCACAGAGTACAAGGAAAATCGTTGTACCATCTCTGACATAGACCCAGGGTAATTTTTAAATTGGGATGTTTATGTTATAAAGTAGCCTTCGGACTTGCCCCACGATCTCTTGTTGACAGATTTGATATTTTGTCGCAGCAGAATAGTAGAAAATCACATGCTCTGATTACGTTTCCTTCGGTCAAGGGTTGTAAAAGTAAGAAATATCACAAACACACTCTCGCTTATCAGGCTGTTCAAGCTCACTCCAGCCTATCCAACCAACTTTGGATCAAATAAGAATTGCCATACTGGGACAGACCGAAGGTTCATCAAGCCCGGTATCCTGATTCCAACAGTGGCCAACCCAGGTCTCAAGTACCTAGCTAGATCCCAAGTAGTAAAACAGATTTTATGCTGCTTATCCTAGGAATAAGCAATGGAGTGACTGTACAAAGTTGGATTGTTAGAAAAACTGGGCTTTGTTCATGCAAGTGTCTTTTCCTGTTCTGGAAGAGTAAAGTTCTGTTGAAATTTTAAACCCTTTGGTATGGACTGCATTTCTTGGAGGCATGAGAGACAGCGTGGAGAGTGCTTGCTGTGGCCTGCCAGCGTAAAGTGGGTCCCGGCCCATGGCCCTATAACAAAACAAAAACTTTGTCTGCCCCTTGCTAGCTGCTGGGTAAAAGAGGGATTACACGCAGAATCTAATATAATAAAACGCTAGGCCGCGCATGCGCACTTCCTATGCATGTGCCGGTTTTCCGTGAGCTGTAGCGACCCATAGGAAGTGCGCATGCGCGGCTTACGGTCTGGCCTGCTCCCTGTTGAAAGACGCAGCTCCCTTCCTGTAAATTGGCCGTCCCCGCCGCCGTCGTTCTCTTGCGCACCGTACTCTCTCCGTTCTCTCTCTTCCTCCCCCCCCAGGCGGATGTCGACCGCGGCGGCCTGAGTAGGATGTCGGCCGTGGCGGCTGCTGGCCGCGGTGGCTGTCGGTGGCTGCAGGCCGCAGCAGCCAAACCCGGAAAGCATTTTAACATGGAGTTCAGGAGGAAGGTATTGGGGGAAGAAAATACTGCACAGGGAAGTGGAGTGGGAGGGAAATGGAGGGGCAGAAAAGGGGTTGATGGACAAGGGAAGAGGTGCTGATGAACAGGGAGGGGGGTCAGAAAAATGAAGACAGGCCTACTGCTGGACAGGGGGAGCAGGAAGGAGGTGATGATGGACAGGGGGAGGTAAAACAAAGGAAGAAGGGCTTCTGCTGGATAAGGTGAGCAGTGATGGGGTGGTGGAGGACACAGGGGAGGTAAAAGGAAGGGAGAATGGACAGGGGGAGCAGGCAAGGGGTGGTAGTGGATAGCCAAGGAAAAAAAAAAAATGATAGACAGAAATACAGAAAGCGACTAAGGAGAGAGAAAAAAAAATAAAGACAGACACACACACATATATTCTAGCACCCGTTAATGTAACGGGCTATAAGACTAGTAAAGTTTATAAAATCGCCTTGTCAGTGTCTGCAGGATTTTGAAGTTAAAGCCCTGTACTGCTTTGGCGGGAGGGTAAGGCATCTTGACTGGCACATTGAATACTGTCAGCAATATATGTGTGTGTGTGTGTGTTACTGTGAACAAGAACTTGCAACACCATCTACAGATTCACTGACAAAACTGATTTTTCTTTTAGGTGTGTGCAGAAACCTACAAGACTTAAACTTGTCTGAGTGCCAAGGTGTAAATGTAAGTGGTCTTTTCCTCTATGGTTTCTGCGCAATTGCCGTTCTAAAATACTAACATAACTAAGCCCACATTTACATACCTAATTTTAGGTATGAGCACTTTCTCAATGGCTGCTGTAAATGCTTTCACCTATCTGTAGGCAGTTAGGCATTAATGCACTCCCCTGACCCGCCAGTCATCCAGATTTACCCGGACATGTCCTGTGACATCCACACTTAACACCTGCACATGCGCAGGTGCCCTCCAGACGTGGCTCTGAGCACTTGAGGGGAGTGGGGCTGGGGGGTGAGGCTGGGGCGGAATGGGGCGTGACATGAATGGAACAGGGCGGGGCTGGGTGGAACTGGGAGGGCCTGGGGCGGGGCCATAGGTCCGGATTTTACTAGCATAAAATCTGGTAACCCTACTCCCAGGTCCAGGTCCATGCTCCACAGGGTTGTTGAATCCCACAGGGCATCAAGAGGCAGTAAAGGGCAAATCTTTACTGAACTTTGATGATTTCTCCCCAAGCCACTAATCAAACAATTTGTGCATGTAACTGACACCATTCTATAATTTGTGCAAACAAATTGGCACATCTGGTGTAAAATTTCACACATTACATTATAAATTGAGAGGGTTAGAGGTTTAGGGGCCTGTGGCACACAGAGTACTTTAAAATAGAATTGCCACTGGACTGCCCCTGCACCTTCAAGGAAATGGATCTGTCAAGATGTTGCCACTCAGATTGAGTGGTACTAGTCAGAAAGTGCCACTGAAAATCTGTGGATGGTTGTTTATCCTAGTAGTGGTACCTGATACATAAGAACATAAGAATAGCCTTACTGGGTCAGACCAGTAGTCCATTCTCACGGTGGCCAATCCAGGTCACTAGTACCTGGCAAAAACCCATAGAGTAGCAATATTCCATTATCTCAGAGTAAGCAAGATTCCGGAACCCCAAATAATAGCAAGATTCCTTGCAGAATCCCCAAAGAGTAGCAAGATTCCATGCAGAATCCCCAAAGAGTGGCAAGATTCCGGAACCCCAAAGAGTAGCAAGATTCCATGCAGAATCCCCAAAGAGTAGCAAGATTCTAGAATCCTAAAGAGTAGCAACATTCCATGCTACTGATCTAGGGCAAGCAGTGGCTTCCCCCCCCCCATGTCCTTCTAAATAACAGACTATGGACTTTTCCTCCAAGAATTTGTCCAAACTTTTCTTAAAACCAGCTACGCTATCCGCTCTTACCACAACCTCTGGCAATGCATTCCTGGATTAATAGTGTTGAATATTAGGTCCTTTGTCCCTGATTCTATAAAGACCGACTAACATTGTGCACTAGAAAATTATACTTGTGTTTGAAAAGCAGTTTAGAAAATTAGAGCAAGAGGAAGAGGCTGTAGATTCACCTCTATAGATTATCACAGTACCTCTGTTTAATTTTCTGCACTGATATACGTATTTAACAGAAGTTGGAACATTTCCAAATAATATCAAAAGAAAATTCAGAAGGAGCCAGTGAGGAAAACCATAACCCTCTCTATAATATGTACTTATTGTAAAGACTTGAAATTTGGAGGAGGATGGCATTGCATTAATGATAGGGGACCTGTTTGGAGTCAGAAGGTTTTATGTTTCTTTTTAATGTGTAATATAGCATCTTCAAAGGGCTGGTTTTTACTAGTCTAGCATTAACATTTAAAGAGAAACAGATTTTATCAAATCATGGAGACTAATGCCAAAATGAGTTTTTTTAATAGTATGAGTCATTTGAATGGCATGTAAAACTTTCCAATATGGATGATGTCATGCTTATCACAATATTAGAATTCATTTGTATGAGGTGATTTAAAAGGAAATTATTTACAATTGTATGCATCCTAGGACAAAGTTAAACTGCCCAGGTACAATGATGTGCAAAAGTCTGGAACCACTTGTGATTTTGCAATTCTTTCAACTTTCTGACCTTTTATTTTAATGTCTTTGATGACCCAATAGATTTGGCTGTGTACCACATTATAAGGGATACATTTGGCTTTTAGAATCAACTTTTTATTCTAGCTTGGCCTTAAATTTCTGAGTTTGCTAAAGTTGTCATGTTAATCGTTTTTCTGTGTAAATCGAGTAATGTACTTTGCTGGCCAAAAAAGTACATATGAGCATCATCTGTCTTTCATATTCATATAGTTGGCCTTGAAAAAGACCATTTTGTGTGCCAGTGATGGCTCAGTATTTGGTGGGTCACCCTCTGTTCCTGATTACCTGTCTGCACTGTGTTGTTGGTAATTTTGAAGAAGGAAGCTGGGTTTTCGCCACAAATTTAGATGTGTCATTTTCACGTTCTTTGTTTTGTGAAAATATTGAATTTCAAACTTAACTGTGATATACTCAGCTGTAGCTGTTTTGTTCTGAAGTTTTTTGCAGTGAAATTTAAATTATCATCCTGCTTGGAAGTGCATTTTTTGAAAGAAAAAGTTTATGAACGTATGAGAAACTCATAGTTTATTTATGTCTGGAGTTTTTAGTCCCTACGGTCTGTGTATGAGGTCTGTTTTTCTCCATTTTTTGTGCTTATAATTTATTGTGATATTTTTACGTTTTGACTGGATGATTGTGAGACCCTGAAAGAACATATTAACAGCGCGTTTATTATTTTTTCTGGTTTTTGTGGATTAGTCTATATGGCTGTTTTCCCCTGTACCGATTGGCACTGAGTGAACCAGTTCGATGAGATGATCGTAGTGGTCCCAGGCTTCAAAGAGTGACTCAATCAACTCACATTTTGATGTTGGATGTCGCAGTCACTAGCAGCTTTCTGCCACACAGATTGATTTTGCTCCTTCATATTGGCTAATTTTCAACATTGTACCAACCAGAAGACCATTGATATTTGACTCTTGATAAAGGCAATTCCTGCTGAAACACTGTCAGTATTGAGTCAACTATTGCAACTATCAATAAAGTTTCTCTTGATTGACCCACTCTTGAGCTAGTGACATCTCTTGACTCCTGTGTTTACTGTAATTTTATGGAACACCCCCAATCTGCTAATTTCTGTGGCCCCTTTTTTGACTTGCGTGTAAATTGTGGGCATGGATCCCGCACCTAAATTTTCACATGCAACTTGTAATAATTGCTTGTTGAAATGTCAATTATTGGTGATAATTAGCTTGTTATTCAATTAGATTGCATGCACAAATTGAGTACTTGTCTAAATTTGCATGCACAATGTTCAGCAATTTTTATAGAATTAGGGGATGAGAGAGCAGTTCTGTAATGAGCACCAAAAGTTAGTCACCAAATGGTGCCCCAAAAAAATCAGCGCTGATTAGAACAGCACTTATAGAGAGATTCTATAAAAGGTAAGCGCACCTTATAGAATCGCATGTCATAACTTTTAGGAGCACCCGTATAGGCCAAGGAAAACCAGGCCTAAATCCCTGCACCTAGGGCTATCAGGCGTTCGGATTTACCCGGACATGTTCTCTTTATAGAAGGTGGCTTTTCAAATCCTGGCACGTTGTCCGGGTTTGGAAAAGCTTCTTCTTGGGACCGCATCGGGATGGCATCCGTGCTTGCGCAGAAGCATTGTGGTGACGTCATGTGCACGTGCGCATGTGCGTGTGAATTTGTCGCATTGCAGCCACGCATGCGTGGATGCCCTCCCGACCGATGAGAACAGGTTGAAGGGGTGGGGCTCAGGCAGGACTGGGGCGTGATGGCATAACGGGGTGGAACTGGACGGGGCTATGGGTCCGGATTTTATTTAACTAAAATCTGCTAACTTGTGCCTAACTTGTGTACGCATCAGGCATATTCTATAACAATACACTTCTCCCTCGTTATTCGCGGGGGATACGGGCAGAGCCGGACCGCGAATGGCGAAAAACCGCGAATATCCGGCTCTGACCCACCCCCACCTGCCCCGAAAGCCCGCTAGACCACCAGGTAAGGCCAGGAAGGCGGCAGGGAGGTCAAAAATATGTTTTTTTAAATTTTCCCCCTCCCCAGAAAAAAATCACGATTATGTGAAACCGCGAGTGCAGAAACCGCGAATGGGGAGGGGGAAGTGTATGCATAAATTTTAGGAATGCCCACGATCTGCCCATGCTCTTCCTCTGGCCATTTCTCCTTTTCAGATTCATGCACTAAAACTGATGCGCAGCACTTTATAGAGTGCGTCTACCAAGTTGTACGCGTAACTTCTAATTAGTGACAATTAGCGTCAATTATTGACACTGATTAGGCTTGTTAAACAATTAAGTTGTGTGTGCAAATTGGCTGTGTGCATCAATTTGCACGCACAACTTAAGGTGCCATGTACAGAATTATGGGGTGAGTGCAAATTCTAAGTTTGCATTTAAATACCAAAAATGTAGGTGTGCCCACTCATGCCATATCTATGGCAAACATAATGCCTGCACCTAAGGGTGGCATTTTAGCGGGTAAATGACAGTATTCAATAATCTGTGTGTGTAAATGTTTGGCACACCCACGCCCTGTGAAATGTCCCCTTGCAGTAATGTGTTATGCAACCTGTGACCTCACGCGAATACCACTGTGCGTGCACATAGAACTTGTGTGAATTTCATGAACTGATGTTTCGGAGCGCATTAGCCAATTAACTTGCCCACGCATCTCCGATAGCGGTACTCTGCAGAATGTAAAGTTTTTTAAGCCCAGGCTTAAGAGTAACATCTTTTCCAACGCACACTCCACTTTATAGATCTATTTGGTGGAGTGGTCTAAGGGGTGTCATGGGGGGCTCCCAGACTCTTTTAAGGCTCCCCTGTGTTTTCCCCCTCAAGTGCCTAGGAAGATGTTTTAAAACTTTTCAACACTTTATTTGAATAGACGTGTGGTAACATTGACACAGAAAAAGGAAAGGTATGCTAATTTAAAAAAAAAAAATGTTTCTAGTGCTATTTCTGTAAAAATGTATTTAGTTTCCTCCTCCTGTCTCAAACTCAAAGGAGCAATTTTTTCTTTGCACTTGTCTCACTTAGGATGAATCAGTGAGAGTCATTTCAGAGGGCTGTTCAGCACTGCTCTACCTTAATCTGTCTTATACAGATATAACCGATGGGACACTACGAATATTATCAAGGTAAAGACATCTATTATTCTCTCTCTCTCTTCACTCCACTTACTCAGATATCACCTGCTTCTAGGGTTATCACATGGCTCCAGCAAAAAGAAGGTAGATTAAGGCATCCGAGTTTTACTTCCATTGAAAGCAATGGAAGTAAAACCCGGATTTCTCAATTCGTCCTCCTTTTTCTGGAGCCATACGGTCACCTTACCTGCAGTGGCCTAGCGAGGGTGAGAAGCTCCCAGAGTGGTGGCACCCTTCCCCCGCCCTCTTCACCGCCCCCACCCCTACACGCTCCTTCCTTCCAACGCCATGCACGCATGCAGCTTCCCTTACCCATACCTCTGTAACGTACCTGGCGCAAACAGCAACCTCTAACCTGCTATCCCACCTGCGTGGGCTCTCCCTCTGATGTCACTTCCTAGGTTTGGGTCCAGGAAGTGACGTCACACAATTATCAACATATATGGGTAGAGTTTATAAGAACATAAGAATAGCCTTAATGGGTCAGACCAATGGTCCATCAAGTCCAGTAGCCCATTGTCACGGTGGCCAATCCAGGTCTGAATATATCAGGCCCCCCCCATTTTTTTTTTTTTTTTTTTGCTTTTCAGGGCAGGAATCCCAACAGAGAGGCTGGTATAAGTTTTGCATTAGAACTGCGTGCTAAGGGGTTCAGGCTACTTCTGGGTTGCTTTAGACTTTCATGGATCTTTGCTGCTTAGGTCATCTGAGGTAGGGTTAAGACGTCTGGGAAAACCCAGACCTGTCGTCTTTTTAGAGAACTGCCTGGGCTTTTGGATGGACTTTCCATTATCTCAGAGTAAGCAAGATTCTGGAACACCAAAGAGCAGCAACATTCAATGCAGAATCCCCAAAGACTAGCAAGATTCTAGAATCCCAAAGAGTAGCAACATTCCATGCTACCAATCCAGGGCAAGCAGTGGCTTCCTCCATGTCTTTCTCAATAACAGACTATGGACTTTTCCTCCAGGAAATTGTCCAAACCTTTCTTAAAACCAGGTATGCTATCCTTTGTTTGAGAGGTAGTATCAGGCAATGGAGAATGAAAAAGGACAAGTTGTATGTGTGGGGGGATTGTGTAAGAGAAAAATGGGAAAACAGATTAATGTTATTTTTAAATCCAATCCACTTGATAAGACACTGATAGCTCATTACTGCATAGTGTGCTGCAAGATAGATTTAGGAAATAACAGGGCAATTATCCAAGCCTTGACCAGTTTTTTTCTGCATGTAGGAGCCATTCCAACTCCCCCCCCATCCACAGAAAGCTAACCTCCCATCCCACAGCCAGCTGGCTAGCCATCCCCAAACCTCTATACAGGCAGTTACTCTCCAGTAGCCCTCTCAACAATTCAGCCACTAAATCACCCTAACTGAGGTAGCTGGACGATACCCAACAAACCCCCTGCCAGGCCAAGCAGTCTACCCCAGTCACTTCCTCAGACAACTTACCAGCTATTACTTTACTCACAGTAAAGCAACTGGTCACTCCCAGATATCCCCCAGTTTATTACCCCCCCCCCCAAGCTAGTCAGATCCAGTCATCCCACTGGCAACCACCCCCTCAATCAGTCAATCCCCATTTAGCCTAACTTGAGCCACCCCTAGGCTGCCTCTTCTTCAGCTAGCCACAGACTCCGGTGGCCACTTCCCCCCCACCCTCACCTCGCTGGGTGGCATTACTACCAACCACAAAATATGCTTTCTTTCCTTTAGCATCATATGGCTCCCAGTTAGGCTTACCATATGGCTCCAGAAAAAGGAGGATGGATTGAGACATCTAGGTTTTACTTCTGCTGAAAGCAATGGAAGTAAAACCCGTATGTCTCAATCCGTCCTCCTTTTTCTGGAGCCATATGGTAACCTTACTCCCAGTAAATTTAACCCACTCAGTATCTGAACTCCTGTACTAGTCCCATGGGAAACCAGCTCACAGAGAGCTGTGCAGTGTCAGAAGGGAATGGAACTTGGGGAGGGAGTGTCAGCAGTTGCAAGGAAGGACATTTAAGGCACCATAAAAAGGTGCCAACCTTTAATTCTAAATTCATTTTAAAAAAAGAACACACACACAAAAAAACACCAGAGACTAATAATAAGACCAAATAAGGGATAAAGAGAAGAGAATAGTTTGTGAGCCATCTTTCCAAAACTGTGCCTTGACGTTGTATGTCCAAGTATAAGTTGAGGGCATAAGGTGATGCCAAGTGGAAACTGCAAACTCAAGCCCCATCCGGATCTGTGCTGGAGGCCCATGGACATCTTCGAAATGCCCAGCGTTAGCTGTACTGAGAAGGGTTTGTTATGCCAGTTGTACAGCAGTCTAGTGAGTTAGGCTTTCATCCAGGTTTTCTGACTACATATAAAGCTACTCTTAATGAATAAGTATCACATTGCTCTAATTATTCATGCTGGCTTCATTAACAGACTTCTTTGAGCTTTGATTAACATATAGCACTTGCTCAGTTTACCTTGGGGTGGGGGTGGGGGATTTTAAATTGCATAGAAAATACACTTTCTGCAAAGCTTGGGAAATGAATCAAATGCAGTGCCATTGCTTTGATATGCAGTGGGATATATCCTGGTATCAGAATATAAAAGAGACCTCCTATTATTAAGTGGAATTTATTTATTTGAGAATTTTTTTACTACTATTTAGGATCTATCAAAGTGGTGAACAATTAAAAGCTAAGCTGAACGAAAAATCATCTCAACAACAAAATACTAATTTTAACATTAGCCTGGGTAACTACCCACTAGTTTAAGATACAAAAGGAGAGGGATTTGAGATATAGCACAACAATAACGAAAAACCAACATGGTAAACCAGAGGTGGGTGAAATATAATCTTCCTCCTTCTCCCCCCCCATGCCCCCTCCCCACCACACACACTTTGGTTTCTTTAAATTGAAAATTAGGAAAGAAATAGAGGGACCAGCATAAGTGCTAGGAAGGCTTAACACAATGATTAAGCGTTCTGCGTGCCTTACATCTTTTGATAGCGTTCTGCTTTTCATTTCCAAAGGACGCGGCTTGTAAAAACAATGGCAGGAGAGCCAACACACGTCTGCTTCCAGTGGATATGCTGAGCGCCTGGAGCAGCTCTCCTCCCAAACACCCCCCTGCCTCTTCCAGCAGGATATGTCCCAGATACATTTCATCTGAAACACTATCAGCGCTTGGCTACTGCTGCGCTCCGAGTAACTTCTTTAAGAAAAGAACGTCGGGTTTTAAGCTTTGCTGGGGCAAAGGAATTCCGCTCATCTTCTGCTGTGCATAAACTTGCAAGATTATTATCATTTTACTGTATAAAGTTGTGCGGTTGCTGTTCACTGTACTGCCTGCGGAAGAAGGTTTCTAGCCTTTGAAAGCCTGCCAAAAAATATATTGTTAGTCCAGTACAAAAGGTATCTTTTTTTGTTTTCTTTGGTTTTCTGTTGTTTTGATATTGCAAGTATCTTTTATTCTCTCTTTGACGTACATATGCGCACTTACACATGCATGTATATATTTTTCTCTACAGATGCTTCCAAAACTTGCAGTACCTCAGCTTAGCCTACTGCAGAAAATTTACAGACAAAGGGTTACAGTACCTGGCCACGGGGAAGGGATGCCGCAAGCTCATCTACTTGGACCTTTCTGGCTGCATTCAGGTTGGTCTTTCATTCCTCCTGTCCATGCTGTAGGAGCAGGGATCCTCGGTTAGACTGGCTACGCTTATGGCTCATTGTGCACTGAAGCAGGGCCAGCACTGCTGCAAACTTTTCCAAGGTTTTAAATTACAGGACCACAGCTGCTTAAGGCTTCCTCAGGCATAATACTATAGGCTGTTGGCATCTTGCCAGCAGAGTGTCATATCTACAGTACAGTCAGCGCTGATGCCTAATGAAAACAAGTATTGCCTCATGGAGACTTCAAGTGGGCTAAGTTCTGAGTGGTTGTTTTATAGTATATCCCACAGTGGGTGTGTCTGCCTCTGTGCTCAGAGTCAGTATGTATACATAGAGATAGATGCACACATAAGGGTAATAGCTTCTCATTGCACTTATGTTCTCAAAGGTTCATAGACAACGGCGCGAAAGACAAAGGTGCGCCCAGACAATTGAGCGCAGTGCGGAGGTGTGCGCCGCTCAAAATCACTGTTTTTAGGGGCTCCGATGGGGGGTTTTGTTGGGGAACCCCCCCACTTTACTTAATAGACATCGCGCCGGGGTTTGGGGGGTTGTAACCCTCCCCATTTTACTTTAAACTTAACTTTTTCCCTAAAAACAGGGAAAAAGTGAAGTTTTCAGTAAAATGGGGGGGTTACAACCCCCCACACCCCCCCTATTAAGTAAAGTGGGGGGTTCCCCCCCACACCCCCGTTGGAGCCCTGAAAACATTAATTTTGAGCGGCGCGCGCCTCCACGCTGCGCTCAATTGTCTGGGCGTGCCTTTGTCCCGGCGCACTTTTGACCTGACACTGTTCTCAAATGTTAGGAGTTGAAGTAGATTATCTATTAACTATGTAATATCATGTACTTATTAACCCCCTTTGTGAAGTGATTCACCCAAGGTGGTGTACAGTAAGTTTAAAATCAGGTACTCTTTAAGTATTTTCCCCATCTGTCCTAGTGGGCTCATAATCTAACTGGGGCAATGATGGGGTTAAGTGACTTACCCAGAGTCACAAGGAGCAGCTCTGGGATTGAATCCACAACCTCAGGATGCGGAGGCAGCAGCTCTATCCACTAAGCCAGAAATCCTTCCTTATTCTTAAAATGCTGAGAGCTATAAAAAAAAAAATATATATATATATATATTTCTCAACCAAAAACATTTAGAGATTTTGTTCAATTGCTTATTTTGGCAAGGCTCGGTTATTGCAATCTCGCTCTGGCTGTTTGCTCTGAGACTTTGCTTATTCAGTTACAAATCATTCCGAATATGACAACTAGACTGATTTTTGGATTGCATAAGTAGGAATCAAACGTTTTTACACTAAATTACATTGGTTGTCCATTATAGCTAGGGTATAATTTAAACTATGCACTAAGGTTTAAAAAATTCTAGCCGGGGAAGTTCCCTCTTGCACAGTGGTGTAGTGAGGGTGAGTGGCACCCCTCCCCCACCCACTTCTCTGCCCCTTACTCCTTCCCGACCCCCCTGCCACGTGTGCGCCCCCCCTTCCCTTGTACCTCTTTAATTTTCCTGGCACGAGCAGCTTCCAAGTTTTATTTAAAATTTGATAATCCGCTTATCATTTTTCTAAGCGGCGTACATTGTTAAAATAATTTGGGATACATAAAAACAAAACAGACACAGATGTACTGCGAAGGAGGGTGGAAGGGCAGAACTACATCGTTGATAGAAAAAGGGTAAAAACAATAGGGATGGGGACCATCTGAATTTAAGATTCGATTTAAATCGGTCTAGTATATAGTAATATGATCGAGAATGGATATAAGATGTTTTTTTTGTTGGTATTACACACCAGTAGGATTGCGAGCTATATATGGGAAAGGATTGGATAAATGCTGGAGAGGATGTGCAGAAGAGGGTACTTTTGAACATATTTGGTGGTATTGTACTAAAGCACAGATTTACTGGGATAAAGTCATTTCCTTCATTGAAGCAGTGTTAGGTACTTCGATCCCCAAGACCATGGAGTGCTGCCTATTGAATAAGGGACCAGATGCCCTGCCTCTGAAACATCAGAAATGGATACATTTGATAATGACAGCATGTAGACTTGCCTGGCATCTGCCTGGAAATAATCAGATTTACCAGTATCCCAAGTATTATTGCCTAATGTTCAATATACAGTGCAACCTCGGTTTGTGAGTAACCCGGTTTGCGAGTGTTTTGCAAGACGAGCAAAACACTCAGCAAACTTTTGACTCGCAAACCGAGCACTGCCCCGATAAACGAGCACTTACAGTCCAGGAAGCGCCGCTTCGGGGGATTCCTCTTCCGTCTTCCGGCCAGCCTTCCATGTTGGGTGCCTTCTGCAGTTGGAGGACCTCTGTCTGGGCCTGCGCGGCCGTGTGCCGTCCCCCCTGCGTGTTGTGTGTGACGCGCACAGCATCAATCATCAGCGTTGTGCGTGTTGTGTGCGGCGTGTGGGTGGGGCAGTGCTCGGCTGCGTGGGCTCGAGTGGAGGCTCTCCAGCATGCGAGGGGCATCCAACGTGAAGGGCTGGCCGGCAGATGGAGGAGGTATCCCTCTGAAGCGGCACTGCGGGTTCTCCGGCAGCTGGCACATTAAAGGCGTTCCCCCCCGAAGCAGCACTGTGGGGTTGTTCTTCATGACGGACGGAGGAGACGGCGCTGCAGCACCCGGCCCCGACAGGTACATACCCCAGGTTCTGGAACCAATCGTTGCTGTTGCCACTATTGTCTATGGGAACTTTGCTTTGATAAACGAGCATTTTGGATTACGAGCATGCTCCTGGAACGGATTATGCTCGTAATCCAAGGTACCACTGTATACAACAAATGTCAAAATTGACCGCTCTTCGGAGAAACCAAATACATAATTATAACACCATTTGGGGCGCATATGAAATTTGGATTAACTCCCAAAAAGATAGTCCCATTGACCTTTAATAGTATTCCCCACTTATATTTCTATACTTTGGGGTCCTTTTATCAAGCTGCGGAAGGGGTTTTTAACGCGCGTTAAACCGCCTGCCGCGCTAGCCGCTAACGCCTGCATTGAGCAGGCGTTAGTTGTTTAGCCGGCCGCGGGGGTTAGCGCATGATGAAATGTACGACGCGTTAACCCCGCTAGCGCGGCTTGATAAAAGGACCCCTTTATGAATCTCCTGCACACATCCTCCCACTGGGGTGGGAGGGGAGTGGGATGGGAGGCTTGAGATATAGTTGGTATCATAAGTATTTTGATATTTCAGTATTTATTATGAAATAAGATATACAATGAATTAACATATTGTTTTATATATGAATACACAAGTCAGATATTTTTTAATTGCATTGATTTCTCAATAAAAATAAATAAATAAATCGGTCTAGTATAGTTTCCGCATAGGAGCGTTAACCGAAAAGATGGTTGAACGTATCGTACTGAGTTGTCTCAATGAAGGAATGGCTAATAAATGTTGATTATTAGAGCGTAGGGTTCTAGTATGGGCGTACAGAATAAGGAGCCTGTTGATAAATTCAGGTCGATCTATTGTAATAGTTTTAAAGGTTAATAACAGAATCTTGTAAGTGACTCAAGAAATCGGAAGCCAATGGGCCTTCTTCAAGATTGGCGTGACGTGATCGTATTTCCAGGTGTTAGAAATCAGTTTTATGGCGGTGTTTTGGATTATTTGAAGATGTCTGAGCTCTTTTTGAGGTAAACCCCATTGCTCAAGCAATTACATTGGCTTCCAGTATACCTTAGAGTTCAATTTAAGTGTGCTTGTATTGCATTTATTACTTTGGTTCCTTTAGATTGGAATGTACACAGATCTCATCTCGCTAGGAGTTCATATAAATTAAAACTTACATTTCACCCATCCCCCCAACATCCACTGATTTCCCGGATCTTCCTCTGACATCCCCCACATGCCGCTGACATCACCCACATCCTCCTGACATCCCCGGACCTCCCTACATCCCCGATATCCCACTGATATCCCCCACATTCTCCTGACATCCCCCTGACATTCCCAGACATCCCTCTGACATTCCCCTGACATGTGCGACATCCCTCTGAAATCCCAGACCTCCCCCAACATCCCCTGACATCTCCGCCCCCCCAACCCCCCCCAATATTCCTTGGCCCCCCTTTCACATCCCTGGACCCCTCCCCCCATACCTTTGAATGAGAAAACGGCAGGAGGGAAGCCCACTCCCTCCTTCCTACAGGACCGTGTGCTGCAAATGATGGGGCTCCTCCCTCGCATGCAGTGGGAGGAGCTGAAGGCCCCGATTGGCTCAAAATAGCAATTAATAAATCCCAATAAATAAATACACCCTCCTCCCTTTTTACAACACTGTAGTGCAGTTTGTAGCGATGGCTGCAGCGGTAACAGCTCCGATGCTCATAGGAATTCTATGAGCAATGGAGCTAATATCGCCATGGCTGGAGCTAAAAAACATGCTTTGGGGGCGTGTAAATTAATTATAAATTCAAAGCAGAGTTGATTGATAACAGCCTTGGCCTCCAATAACTCTTCAGCACTGGATACTAATGCAGAAGTTTAGTTATTAGAGTGATTCAGTTGATAGCGCACCGTCTAAACTGCGTACAGTTAAGAGTAATGTTAGGAAATTCTTTTTCACGGAGAGGGTGGTGGATGCCTGGAATGCTTTCCCGAAGGAGTTGGTGGAAATAGAAAACTGTGACGGAATTCAAAAAAAGCGTGGGATGATCACAGAGGATCTCTAATTAGAATATGATTGGGCAAACTTTCTTGGTCTGAATCCAGCAAAGGAGATGGTTTGGATAGGCTGGAGTGAGCTTCAGTGGCAATCGAGAATGACACGGGGACAAATTTTTCCCCATCCCTGCAGGAACTCAATTTCCCCATCCCATCCCCGCGAGTTTTGTCGCTGTCGCTGTCCCTGCCCCATTCTTGTAAGCTCTGCTTTAACAACAAAAGCCTCGAACACGTATGATTTTAAAGTGTTTGAGGCTTGTGTAGATGAGGACGAAGCTTTCAGAAATGGGGCAGGGACAGGAAAATAACTCGCGGGGACGTGACAGGAAAAGGAGTTCCCGTGGGGACGGGGAAAAATTTGCCCCTGTGTCATTCTCTAAATGACAACTCTAGTAGACGGAACCTAAGGACAGTACCAGGTAGACTTCTAAGGTCTATGGGCCCAGAAATAACAATTAAAAAGACATTTAAATGTAATCAGGAAATTGTAATGCATGTGATTACAGGGCAGACTGGATGGACTGTTCAGCTCTTTATCTGCTGTCATTTACTGTATTAGTTTCCAGGAACATGTTAAACACATTTTTCTGGAGTTATACCTCTTTTCTTCTGGACAATAGCTTCCCTGACTAATGCTGTAATGTTTTTTGGCTGCCTGTTAAGTCACTCAGCTGCTGCCATTTGTAATACTGGTTTGGCCTTGCTCAGCTTTACAGTTTTGTAAGAAAGAGAGAGACAGATTGCAAATTAATTCTTATGTACTCGTATGTCCAGAAAAGTTTCATTTGTGACCTTGCTTTCCTGGGGCAAGATATTTGAGTTTAGAAGTGCTAAACTGTGTTTGAGAAGAACAGCATTTATGATCTGGAAGCAGATCTTCTATTTAGATCCCATAACTTTTCCTGGTCAAGTAGGGACTGTCTTACATAGAAACATGGTGGCAGATAAAGGCCAAATGGCCTATCTAGTCTGCCCATCCACAGTAACATTATCTCTAGGGTATGCCTTCAAGGACCGTTGTTACCCACCCTTGTCCCTGTCCCAGGTCTTTAACCTGGCTCCCCTTCATGAAAATCTAGTTCTGTTTGACATCCTGTGTCTTTGATATTTTTCTGCTGAAAGACCTATACTCTTTGTTCATTATCTTAATTCAGCTTTTAATTTTTCTAATATATGAGAAGCAGATAGATTACATTACATTACTGATTTCTATTCCGCCTCAACCTTGCAGTTCTGGGCGGATTACAAAAGAGACATCTGGACATTTCCAGGATGATTACAAAGAGACTTCTGGACTTTTCCAGAAGAGTTACAAGAAGAACATTTCCAGAGGAGTTACAAGAAGAATGGCGTAGTATAGTTTAGGGAATGGGATATGGCAAGGAGGATTGGGCTATTCCGGTGGCTATATAATTTGGGATGCTGTACAGATGCCTTTGAAATGTTACCTTGTGAAACATACACAAATCCCTTTTTTGTCAACCTATGTCGTGCCCTCTTTGCACAGTCTGCAAAGAGATGAGTTGCAAATATATAACCTGGCAGAAAGATTCAAGGACTAAAACTGTCTGTTTTTCTGCACAGAAATCCCTGGTATTGCATTCACTGTATGAATCTTCTGATTAGAACATGCTTTTGCAATCTTCCAAGTCCTGGGCTTCCATTAGGGAATGATTTGCTCTCTTGGAAGCGTAAGGGCATTGTAGAACTGAAACATGTAAACTGAGAATTTGTCTGAATTATATGTCTTCCTGCTGTGCAGGAAGAGTAACAGAGAAACAAGGGGGGACATTTTACTAAAGCGTGCTAATATTTTTAGAGTGTGCAGCTGAATAGTGTATGTTAGCCCTTAGCTAGCTGGTGTGAGGTCATGGTTTGGTTTTCCTGCTCCTGTTTGCTGTCAGCATTTGAAGAGAAATTGTAAGAGGAAAGGGGGGGCCATATCCAGTTGAAGCTCCTGAAGACGCCGCGAGGCAAAACACAGAACTGTGTTGGGCTTTGAACGTGTCAGCCAGAGTAGCAACTCTTGATTGAAATGATATCTTGATATGTTGGAAAAAGTTTGATTGGTGACATTGCACTAAAGATTCTAATTAATTGGCTACCAGGAGAGTGACTGTATTTATTTGGGGATATTGATGGACATTTCATGAATTTTAGATGAATTGGGTCAACTGGGAGGGCTCTCAAGATGTTTGGCATGATGGATGTTTTTATAGGGTGAATGTTAAATTGATATGTTGTTGGTGAGGTTGTGTGATATATTTATGAAGTATTTATTTGATAATAAGAATTAAACAAAAAACATAATAAAATAATAAAAAATTATAATTTAATACGTGATGGTGTAGTAGGTATAGCTTCTGCTGTATGTTATAGATGCATATTCATTGGGGGAATCCTGAAAACCCGACTGCATTGTGGCCCTCGTTCCCCACCCCTGATAGGATGAGGCAAAAAGTTAGAACTGTGCTACTGATTCTCAGCACTAGACATTTAAATACAAACTTTTGTTCTTGAGTTTAGAGCTTCGATGGTTTAGATGGGCTGGAGTGAACTTTGACTGAAAATTCCAGTAGACAGAGCCTAAGCACACTACCAGGTAGAGCTCTGGGTTTCTGGCCCAAAAATATCTAAGAAAAAGGACCATTTAAATTAAATTATTAATTTATAGAGCATGTACTGTTGGGCAGACTGGATGGACCATTTGGATCTTTATCTGCCATCATTTACTGTGTTATTATGTTACTATGTTACATTATTGAATACTAATGTATATCTGTATTTACGTGCTTCACTTTAGGCGTGAGTACGGTAATTACGCCAGCTTGTGCCTAACTGTAGACTACAACTTATCTATAATACGGCGGCCAAATTGATATATGGTCAACATAAATATAATTAAGTTACACCTTTATTGAGATCCCTTCTCTAGCTTCCTGTTTATTGGAAGATCCAATTTTAAGTAATTTTCGAAATCTTATATGGTATTTTTTCTCCTTTGGTCTCTGTTTCGTTTAATTCACAAGAAATCTCTAACTCTAGCAGTTCTCAGAAATTTAAACTTGGCTTTCCCACTGTTTAGAGAATGAAAACTATGGCCAATTTCTGTCGATCATTTTCTTTTTTGTTTGTAAAAAATTTGGAATGACCTTCCTTCTATAGTTAGAGTTATCTCTCATTAATCCATTTTTTTGTAAAGCATTGAAGACACTTATTTCAGAAATTTACTAATGACTCTTCCTCTTCAAATAAACGTCTATAAAAGATACAGTTTTTTAAAAATTAATATTTTGTTAACCGAGTCGAGCCCTCTTGTAGGGATGAATCGGTATATAAAATCAAAGATTAGATTAGATTAGACAGTAAGGTGTGTAAATTATACTATTCATTGACAGACACTGGAGAGAAGCCAGAGACAAAGTGGTGTAATAAGGGAAGAGGCGGGGGAGTCCGCCCTGGGCGCCATGCGGGTGGGACAGCAATCTGTAGCAGTAAGATGTGCTCGGAAGGCCAAAATATAATTGAAAACATTTATGTACATTACAGTTATAGAGGATGACCTTTGCTTGAAATAGATATGAATCTTTCTGTCAACAGATTGGCTTCTGATGCAGGCGTTATCGCTGAAACACGGCCCTGTTGAGTGACCCCCCAATAAGGCATTCCTCTGACACATCTGGCTTGTTTGGCTTCATTCCGTCTTACTTCTTTTCCTCTTTTGTCGAACTGTTTGTGAGGTTTGGCTGCTTCTCATCTACTGTTCTGTTCACCAGATTGTCACAGTCCAAACAATTTTATTTCAATAAAGATTTAAGGCCCCCTTTTATGAAGCCGCGTTAGACTTCTTTTTATCACCGGCCCAAGGTGGTATTAGCTCTGACACTCATAGGAGCGTCAGAGCTTTTACTGCTGCGGCCGGTAAAAAAAAAGTCTAGCATGGCTTCATTAAAGGGAGGGAGGGGACAGAAGCCAGACTTTTTCTAATTCAAGCATGTACCACCAGCCCCCACCCCACCCACACACACACGCACTTAAGAATGGATTGGCACCAACAGCACTCCCACCCCGTGCGCACAGGACTATATCTGAAGTCTCTTTGATAATGTTCCGATGTACTGTTAGACGAAATGGCAGAATGACAAAGCAACTAGAGATTTACATGTAGAAAGTGTATGAAGGATAACATCTCCTTTTGCAATAGCTCCAAATTTAGGCTTACCAGATTTTCCATCTGGTAAAAGGGGATGTATGGCCTTGCCCTGTTTCATCCCCGGGCCTGCCCATTCTGCCTCCAGGCCCGCCCCGATCCACCCGCTCCGCCCCCAACTCAGCCCGACTCAAACTTTGTCTCTTCAGGCCAGGGCTAGAGTGCATCTGCGCTCTAAAAGAGGATATGTCCAGGGAAATCTGGACGTCTGATAATCCTATCCAAATTGCAGTGCAGAGTAGAGGTCTGGAATGGAACGAGGATCGCGGGAATCCCCCCTAACCCACGGGACTCCCACGGGGACCCCACTCTGGCCCACGGGACTCCCACGGGAATGGAAGGCTTTGGAAGCAGGGTTCGTCCATATAATATAATGGACACGTCAGCCTTAGTAAAAGAGGGGGTTTATAAGTTAATTACCTGAACAGAAAACAAAAAAAGGGTTCCACCACAGAGATTCCACAAGGAAAACAGCAGCACAAACACAAAAGAAACTGTGGAATTGATGATCCTGTCAGAAGTAATTGCTGCTTTTTATGGGGACGGGCGGGGATGGAGGTAATTCCTTGTGGGGATGGGTGGGGACGGAGCAAATCCTGGCAGGGACGAGTGGGGACAGAGAGGATCCTGACGTTGACGGGTGGGGATGGAGAGAATCCTGGCGGGGACGGGTGGGGACGGAGAGAATCCTGGCGGGGACGGGTGGAGACGGAGAGAATCCTGACGGGGACAGGTGGGGACCGAGAGGATCCTGACGGGAACGGAGCGAATCTTGGTGGGGACGGAGAAGATCCTGACGGGGATGGGTGGGGACGAAGAGGATCCTGATGGGGACAGAGAGGATCCTTGCGGGGATGGGCAGGGATGGGTGGGATTTCTGTCCCCGTGCAACTCTCTAGTGCAGAGCTCCAGAGGAGGCACTTGTGAGTGAGAGAAAGGGGAGAGAGAGGGAGAGAGCTTTGGCATGCTTTTAGATCAGTTAGCTTGCAAAATCTCAGTGATAACAATCAGATGTGCAGTTAAGGGTAAACAAAGCATACTTTCCCACCTGAAGCAGTGACGTAGCTATGGGTGGGCACAGGCTTATCCATTCTTGGCTCAGGCCCATCCTGTCTGGCCCATCAACACACTTCCGATGTGGCCATCTGGGACCCCTTCCTTCCTCTCATCCTTCCCTGGATCATTCCGCAACCTGGCAACTCTCTCACCACATTCACAAAGCAGCAACAGCAATGCACCTCTGATGCCAGCACTGGCCTTCGTAGACTTCTTTCTGCCGCGTCCTGCCAGAGGAAACAGGAAATGACAAATCAGCGAGGGTGGGACATGGCAGAGGTAAGCCTGCAAAGACCAACGCAGGTATCAGATATGCATTGCTTCTGCCACTTATGAACGTGGTGAGGTACACCGGGGAAAGGGGGTTGTTGGGTCACAGGTAGGAGTAGAGAGGGAAAGAGATGCAAGACAAAGAGGGGTGGTTTTGAAGGCCCTCCCAAAATAACCAGTCTGGCTACGCCACTGGCCTGAAGGGCTGATACAATAAAGTACACACAGCTTAGCTTGATTTCAGTGCACAATTTTGCGTAAAAATCAGTTTTGCTGCTCCCCAGTGTGACCATACATGGAAAAATAATATGTAGCAGTAGTACGAGAGGTCATCAGGGTCATTTCGGATTATTGTGCTAACCTGGGCAGCCACAGAAAAATATCACTGCTGTCCATAGTTTCAAGTTTCAAGTTTATTATTTATTTGTTTAATCGCCTTTTCAATATTCAAGGCGATTTACACATTAATAAAGTTACAAAATAAAAATAATTTTAAAATAATTAAAAACTCACAAGACATAGACGATAACTGAACAAACTGGAAACAAAAGGAAGGTAGGGGAAGAAGTTACAATGTAATTGAGCAAAGTGGGGAGCCAAATAAGGAAAACACAAAAAGGATGGGATAAAAATAGTAAAATATGTGAAGAAAAGAGAAGTAGAAACAAAATTTAGTTGAATAATGTTAAAAGAAGCCAATAAAATCAGATAACAAATGCATCGTTAAATAAAAAAGTTTTCAGTTTGTTTTTAAATTTGTCTAGATTAAGTTCTTCACGTAAATAGATGGGAAGAGAATTCCAAGTTTGGGGAGCCGTCACCGAGAAAATATACTGACGGCGCGTATTTATTATTTTTAATGAGGGAATCATTAATAAGTGCTGTTGGTCTGATCTTAGGGTTCTATTGGAGGAATAAGGAATTAATAGTTTATGAATGAAGGCCGGAGTTTTAAACAGAAGAGATTTAAATGTGAGCAGACAAAGTTTGTAAGTTATTCTGTGGGCTACTGGAAGCCAGTGAGCTTCCTTAAGAAGAGGAGTTATATGGTCGAATTTTTTAGCTTTTGTGATAAGTCTGATGGCTGTATTCTGAATAATCTGAAGACGTCTGATTTCTTTTTGTGCTATACCATTAAATAAAGCGTTAAATAAAGCCTAAGCCTAAGGACCACCAATGCTGACCCCTGGGTAAGCCCCAGGGAGGGAAGGGTTGAGGATGGGGAAAGGCTAAGATTCTGGAGGGTGGGGTTTATACATCAGGGGTGGGGTTTATGTGCTGGGTGTTGTAACTTCAGTTGGGGGGGGGTTGGGACTTGAGTTGGAGTCAGGTCTCTCTGATCAGGGGGTTGGGTCTGTAATCGGGGGAGGATGGGGTTACCTTAGGTGGTTGAGATATAGTGATTTTACTGCATAGGGTCATTTCATATTTAGACCTATTGTTTTTAGTACAGGAGACAGTTGGGTGCATCCACACCCCACCCCCCCATGCTACTGTCTGCCACATTGTAAACTCGAGCCAGTTGCTTTGCCAGCTTAGGAAAAGGGTCCCGTAGTACACTAGAACTAACGGGAGAAGACACAGGCATAATTCAATGCAAATGTTTTGCACTCAATTACTTAAATGCTGCAGCTATGCTAATTAAAAAATAAGGATTCCATTATGTCCCCAAACTGCAATAATAAATCATCTTGGTAAGTGATGTAGTTTGCTGTGCTGTGGCTGAAATTCATGAGGAAGCTAAATTATATCCAAATGACAAAATGTAATTGATTTCTCATCTAATTGTTACAGCTTGGTATGACTTCACATTTGATGATTCTACAATTTGGGGCACATTTCATGCAAAAAGTGCGCTCTGGTTGGTTTGTCCACGTGTTTTTTGATACACATATCTAGGCAAGGTAGGACAAGGCAGTGGCGTAGGAAGGGTGAGAGATGCCTAGTGTGACCATATGGCTCCAGAAAAAAGGGGACAGATTGAGACATCTGGGTTTTACTTCCATTGAAAGCAACCAAGATGTCTCAATCTGTTCTCTTTACTTCCATTGCTTTCAATGGAAGTAAAACCTGGATGTCTCAATCCGTCCCCTTTTTTCTGGAGCCATATGGTCACACTAGAGATGCCCCTTCCCCACCCTCTTTTCCACCCACCCACCCCCGCACCTACCCTGATCCCTCCTGCCGTGTGCACCCCCCTTCTCCAATACCTCTAGTTGTTCACTACCGTGAGTAACAACGTCAACGTGCTCCTCGCGATCTCGGCAGCTCTCCCTCTGATGTCACTTCCTGTGCGCGGCATCCGGAAGTGACATCAGCAGGAGAGCTGACACGATCATGAACACGTCGAAGCTGTTACTCATGGCAAACAACTAGAAGTACGGTAGAAGGGAAGGGGGCATACGTGGCAAGGGGAGGCATGGGAACAAACAGAAGGGGTGGAGAAGAGGAGGGCTGCCGGCAACCTAACCAACATGGTGCCCGGGGCAGACCGCCCCCCTCGTCCCTCCCCCTTTACTATGCCACTGGGACCAGGGGAAGGACAAGTCATCTTGAAGTGCCAGCAGAGGTACCAGCTTTGCTGGCAAAATGGCCCAGACTGAGAGGGGAAAGAAGACACGAGAGGAGAAAGAAGACACGAGAGGAGAGAAAACAGAGGGGAGGGGGGAAAAGGATGGCAGAGGTGAAGGGAAGTGGAGTGAGAAAATAGAAGGGAAAGGGAGGGGACAGGAGGCAGGAGGAGTGGAGGAGAGAAGGGTGAGAGAGAGGGAAGGAAGGATGTAAGTGATTTAAACTCGTAGCTATACCTCACACACCCCTCTGTACCTACAGCTATGATCACACTCTACACCCCTGTGCAATTACCGCAAGATTGTACATCCCACATGTGACTTTTCCCTCCCCTCCCCCCAAAAAAATCACCCCACCTTGGATGGTGGGAGAAAGGATTTTCAGGGCAGTCATTAAGCAAGTAGGACTGGGATATCCAGCCTTGTGGGTGTCTTTGGAATGAGCAGGGCCAGAAAGCAATAAAAGGAATTGCATTTGTGAGGAAGAGGTCTTTGGTTACCCACCCCCACTGAGACCCTAGCACTGAGGGGGAAGTCCTGGGAGACAAGACAGGAGGGTGTCTGCGGAGTGTTCCCAGCTTGGGAACAAGAAGGAGTGCTTGGGAGAAAAGACACCTCCAGGTAGGAGAAGTGGGAGCAGGAGTGCTTCACTTCTGGCAGGACTTTCATTGTGCTAGTGGAAATCCTGCCCGACGAGAGCAGGCAGCGAGGGGCGGGGCTAGGGCAGGATTGGGGTGGGATTTGGGACATGATGGGGTGGAGATGAGTGGAACTGGGTGGGACTGTGGGCGGGTCAAGGGGGTCTGGATTTTCCAAATGGAAAATCTGGTAACTCTATCGATACTAGACTCTTGTTTTGTAAATTCTGGTCAGGGTACTCGACCCAAAGAGCTAGCTGGTGCCCAGGAATTTGTAAGTGAGACCAGGGTTACACGCATGTATTCACAGTCATGCCTAATAGTTAGAGCAGTGATCTGAGAACCAGGAAAGCTAGAGTATTAAAAGTAGGTCACACAGGGGTAGGGAATGAGGGCCGCAATCCAGTTGGGTTGTCAGGATTTCCCCATTGAATATGCATGAGATCAATTTGCATGCAGTGCCTCCATTGTATGCAAATAGATCTCATGCATATTCATTGGGGAAATCCTGAAAACGGTGGATTGTGGCCATCGTTCCCTACCCTTGATAGAATGAGGCAAAAAGTTAGTAGTTTAATACTGATTCTATTCTCAGCACTAGCCATTTAAATCAGGCTTTTAAATCTAGACAAATGATTGACAGGCCTCAGTTTAGCAGCATAAGTTTTAGGCTTCTAAATTTGGGTGAATTTCCAAGTGAAAAAGTAGACTATGTACTAAATTTAACTGAAAAATGTAGGCACTTAGGTTAGGTGGCTAAATTTAATAATAATAACAGTTTATATACCGCAATACCGTGAAGTTCTATGCGTTTTACAAAAGATTAAGAGAGGGTACAAAATGATTGAACATAAGAGAGGAGAATGAGAGAGGGTAAAAGGTCTAGAAAACCGATATTGAGGAGAGGGAGTTGTACGGGTCAGTTGTCTAGATACAACAGGAACAGGTATGTTTTTAGGCGCTTCCTGAATTCCATGTAAGTAGTGGGCGAGAGCAATTGTTCTAAGTCTTTATCCCATAGGAGTTTACTGGTTAATATTCAGCTTATGGCAGTTAAGGCCAGATTCTTTGTGTTTAAATCTTTATTGATTTTCAAACTTTGATAGTGCAATACAATTGGTAAATCATAAATACTGCATAAAACACACTAATAACTATACAATTATTACATTAAACAATCATTTACTCCCATCCTCATCTTAATTATTAATACAATAATACATATGATGTGATTTCAATATTATAATTAAATAACTCCTCAACGTACATTTCCCTCCCCCCACCCACCTACCCTCACATGCTCTATAAATTAGGGCCAGATTCTATAAACAATGCCTAACCACGCCTAACTTTTAGGCGCCGAGCCACACAGTTGTCAATCAACCACTAGGCGTCCTTTATAGAATCATGCCTAGCAGTGCCTAAGTAGATTTTACCTGGCCTAATTTACCGGAACCTATCCTGGACGCCTAGTAGCGTCTAAGCCTACCACACCTATTCTTCACCTCTAATCAAGCATCAGCATTCAATATCTGGGGCTAATTCTATATGAACTGACTTCTGGAGCTTATATGTAGGGTTACCAGACGTCCAGATTTACCCAGACAAGTCCTCTTTTTAGAGGGCATGTCTGGGCGTCCGGACAGCTTTTCAAAACGCGGCACTTTGCCCGAAATATTCAAGAAGGTACTTAAAACAACCCTATTTATGGAAGCATTCACTCACTGAATAAATATGTTGCAAGAGAATCTTACTACTTCATAAGAATAGAAACTACCAATATTATTTTGTGATGAATATATCAAATCTCATCAACTTAATCACAGCTCTTAATATTACTAAATAAATACTTAAATATTAGTAAAGTGCTCAGACCAATAACCAATAGTTTAGTGGTAACACCAAACTGTGGCTACGAAAGGGACCATCATTGCCTTTACTGTCCCTGACCCAACCAAAGGAAATACTTAATAATAATGTGTAAAAAAAGTTGCTGGAAGGTTGGGTAAGCGAACTGCAGCTGTGATAAAGTGACAGGACTCAATGTGCTTGAACGTGCATTCAATTGTAACTAAATCTCCATGTTAAAGTCCCTGGCCCCCCCGACTCGAGTTTCGGCTCTTCATCAGGAGGGGATACTGTTAAAACGAATCAAAAATATATACGCTATAAAACATTGTTTTATACACATGGTTTTTTACACATTATTATTAAGCATTTCCTTTGGTTGGGTCAGGGACAGTGAGTAAAGGCAATGGTCCCTTTCATAGACACAGTTTGTTGTTACCACTAAATTATTGGTTATTGGTCTGAGCACTTTACTAATATTTAAGTATTTATTTAGTAATATTAAGAGCTGTGATTAAGTTGAGGCAAGAGAATCTTAGAAATGTTCTGTCTGATTATGTACTTGTCATGTCATATTTATGATTGCATTTTGTAAACCGTTTAGGTTTAAGTGGGTGAGAATTTTTTTTAAATAAATAAATAGATAAGAGAAAGCAGGTCCTTCCACATCCCGACTCTGATGCTTTCCACTGAATCTAGTTTACCATTTCTTCCTCCTCTCCCTCCCCCAAAAGGGATCACAATCCCCCAGCAAGGTTTTTGAAGCATGCTTTGTTATATATTGTGTTTAGATGATTTCAAGAGTGTTTTCTTATGTTTTCTGTGAAATTGATGTTACTTCTTTATTTTTTTTTTTCTTAAATCAGATTTCAATTGATGGCTTCAGATTCATAGCAGCTGGGTGCAGTAAACTTCAGCACTTGAAAATCAATGACATGATAACACTTACAGACAGCTGTATTCTAGTAAGTGACCGAAAAATAATTTAGTGAAAATGTATAGCCTGCTGATCTAGGAAACAATTCTTTCTCTAAGCGGGTATGATATGTCTAGTCTTCCTCTGTGGTGTTCTGCTGTGACTGAGTATGTTTGCAAAGTATTACACCCTTTCCTCTGAAATTTTCATTGTTTTCCTTATTTATATTCTTCTCTTACAGTCTAAGATCCAATATTCAAAATGGAAATTAGTTAGATTTTCTGTTCCCTACTGACGCAGAATGTGGATGACGGTTTTGCTTTGGGTTTAGATATCATCTCTATTTTACTATGTAAAACCAAACAGAGAAAGTTGTATTAAAAAGATACACAGTGGGAGTACTATTAAACTTACACTGATCAGTGGTTTTTTTAAACACTGGCTACCATGGTTTTTCTGTATCCAGACTGCTCTAGAACTATCCAGATATTGCCAAGGTAATCAGATATGATATTCAGTGGCATTAGGCAGCCCTAAGATTACTCCTGCCCTGGGAAGGAGGCCTACAGTAATGGTGAGAGTCCTTTGGGTTGTGAGGATATGTTCAAGGGGGGGTTGGAGTGTATGGGGGGCAGCCAGAAGCTGTTTGGTGGGGTGGAAATTCAAAAAGGTAAGATTTGTCCAGTTAATACCCAAAGTGGACGGAAGAAGTATGACCATGTTATGCCATTGGCTGCCGATGGAGGCTCGTGTTCTGTTTAAGTTGGGTTGTTTCTATCACAAGGTTCTGTATGGCACTGCTCCATTCTACCTGGTTGATAGATTTTCTATTGCATCGCACAAACATAGTCGAAAATATCACGCCTTGTTTAATTTTCCCTCTTTTCAGGGTTGTAAAAGCAAAAAATTTCTTGAACCTACTTTGGCATTTCAGGTAGCTTCCCATGATAAAGAATTTCGATCATTATTACTTACTGCTTATTCCTATAAACATTTTAGGTCTTTGTTGAAAACTTATCTTTTTTCAAAATAAAGTACAGTAAAACCTTGGATTGCAAGCAACTTGGTTTGCAAGTGTTTTGCAAGACAAGCAAAACATTTGATTAAATTTTAACTTGAAATACAAGCAATGTTTTGCAATACAAGTACATACAGTATACATACATCACAACTGAGCTGATGGTTCTTCTCTCTCTGACATTACAAGAATGAAGTGACTTTACAGTCTACGGCCCAGAAATATCAAAGAAGAGACACGTTAATCTAATCATGTATTTTTTAATGAGTATAACTTATGGGCAGACTGGATGGACCGTTCAGGTCTTTATCTACCGTCATTTACTATGACTGTTCTAAACAAGCAAAGTCTTGCAATATGTACACACATCACAACTGAGCCGATGGTTCTTCTCTCTCTGACGCTGCGTGAGTGTAGTGACTGTTCTAAATGAGCGAGGTCTTGCAATACAAATATTGTTTATTCAGATTTTTGATTAAACGCTTTATCGATACTACAAAGCGTTGTACAAGGTTTAAAATAACATTTAAACAAATTTAACAATTAAGACATATCTTTATATAAAAAATTACTAGACTGACGGCAATTACATACAGGGGAATTACGGACCAAAAGGCCCCTAAACACAAATAGGAAGGGGGGGAGAAATACAATTGATATAGAAAATGTGAGAAACATTTATGGTAAACACAAAAGGGACTGGGAAAATGAATGTAAAAAACAAGAATAGTATTTTGTATGAAAGTTTTTGGATTGTGGAACGAATCGTCTGAGTTTCCATTATTTCCTATGGGGAAATTTGCTTTGATATACGAGTGCTTTGGATTACAAGCATGCTTCTGGAACCAATTATGCTCGCAAACCAAGGTTTGACTGTCCTTGGTTAAATGATTTATTCTGTTTCCAATAATATTGTTCTTTGTTTATAATCTTTTGTAAACCGTGTTGAACTTACGGCTACGCGGTTAATATGCACGACGTTATGTTATGTTACATCTATGCTGGCTCTTTAGTGAACACTATTGTCCCCCTTTTACATAACCGTGATAGCGTTTTTTAGCACAGGCCGGTTCGCTGAATGCTCTGTTCTGCTTCCGACACTTACAAGTTTCCAAGTTTATTATGTATTTGATTAATCGCTTATATCAACTTCTAAGCGATGTATAGAGGATAAAAATATACGTTCCATATTCGAGGGGAATCAAATAAAATAAATATAACTGACAGGATACAGAAGGAAGGAAGGGGTAAGAAATACAAGTTAAAATAGTAAAGAAGACATTACAGGAAAGAAACATTAGGGATGGGAGATTCAATAAATTTCTGAAAATTTAATAATTGGGATTTTAAAATATCTGAATTAAAATCTATTTTTGATTAATGTTCAAAAGCTAGTTTTATTGATTGTCGAATGCATCTTTGAAAAGAAAGCACTTTAATTGGCTCTTAAATCTTTCCAAATTCAGTTCTTCACGCAAGTTAGTGGGGAGTAGGTTCCATAGTTGAGGGGCAGTAACAGAGAAAATGGTTTGTCGCCTTGTGTTAATGGTTTTCAAAGTAGGGACAGCCAGAAGATGCTGATCAGTAGATCTAAGAAATCTAACGGAAGAGTAAGGAATCAGTAGTCTGTAGATAAAAGCAGGAGCTTTATAAAGAAGGGATTTGAAAGTGAGTAGACATAGTTTATAAGTAATACGGTATGCAACCGGTAGCCAGTGCGCTTCCTATGAGCGTTGGGAGCAGCGTAGAGCGTTCAGCGCGCTGATCTGTGCTAAAAACAGCTATTGCGGTTTTGTAAAAAGGGGGGGGGGTGTATAGGAAAGAGGAGAGCTGGAGGTCTTGCTGGGCAGATGTAGCAATAGGAGATGAAGAAGACAGTGACTGCAGAGTCTACACTGTGTTTTAAAAATATAATCTTGTTTCGGCATAACTCTATCAAAACTTGTCTAATTCCAATCAAATTTGGGATATTTCATCCTGAATAAATTTTCAATAAACCTACATTTACACCCACCACCTCACCTAAACAATGTCACTATCACCCCCCTTTTATAAAACTGCAGAAGCGGTGTTTTGTGCAGGCTGTATGCTGCTCCCGATGCTCATAGGAACTCTATGAGTGTCGGGAGCAACGCAGAACATTCAGCGTGCCGGCCTACGCTAAAATCTGCTTTTGTGGTTTTGTAAAAAAAAAAAAAGGGGGGGAGGGTTAGTGATTATTATCATGATACATGCAGATGCCATTTATTCAGGAGGCTCTGATTCTTATTAAAAATTTGTATCTGGAGAAAGGCTATGATTTTCGTAGACTGATGCAAAAGCTTCATAAGAACATATGAGTTGCCATACTGGGACAGGCTGAAGGTCCATCAAGCCCAGAATCCTGTTTCCAACAGTGGCCAACCCCAACCCAGGTCCCAAGTACCTGGCAGAAACTCAAAGAGTAGCAACATTCCAGAGCTCAGATTGTGATGTCATAGTGCCTCATTCCACCAATGCCTAAGAGTCAGACTCATTAGTGATGTCACAATGGCTTGATTGTCCTATACTTTGCTCACATAAGAACATAAGAGTTGCCATACTGGGATAGACCAAAGGTTCATCAAGCCCAGCATCCTGTTTCCAACAATGACTAACCCAGGCCACAAGATCCCAAAGAGTAAAACAGATTTTATTCTGATTATTCTAGGAATAAGCAGTGAATTTTCCCAAGTCCATCTTAATAATGATTTATGGACTTTTGTTTTAAGAAATTTTTTTAAACCCTGCTAAGCTAACTGCTTTCACCATATTCTCCGGCAACAAATTCTAGAGTTTAATTACATATTGAGTGAAGAAATGTTTTCTCTGGATTGTATTTATATCTACTTCTTAGTAACTTCATTGCATGCCCCCTAGACCTAGTATTTTTGGAAAGAGTAAACAAGTGTTTCACTTGTACCCCTTTCCACTCCACTCAGTATTTTATAGAGCTCTATTTTATAGAATATTTTATAACTCCCCTGAGCTGTCTCTTCTCCAAGCTGAAGAGCCCTAGCCACTTTAGCCTTTCCTCTCATAGGGAAGTTGTCCCATCCCTTTTATCATTTCTGTTGCCCTCTGTACCTTTTCTAATTCCACTATATCATTTTTAAGATGCTGCGACTAGAATTGCACACAGTATTCAAGTTGCACCATGGGGGTGATACAAGGGTATTATAACATTCCCATCTATGTTTTCCATTCCTTTCCTGTTAATTCCTAACATTCTATTTGTTTCATAGCCACCGCCACACACACTGAGCTTCCAGAAAAGAGGTGGAAGAGGGTAAGCATAAAATATGCTTAGAAGAAATAGTGAGAAATGGGCTCCACTGATCATCAGTGAGGAAGCAGTAGGACCCGATCAGTTTACACTGAAGAAAACTTTGTGTCCATTGAAGAACCAGGTAGCAAAGTGACGTCATTAGGTGAGGTAGTATGAGTGTAGGTTTATGTTTGTTAAAAGCTTGATACCCCGCATATTCTAAAGTTCAATGTGGCTTACATATGTAGTTAAAATAAACTTAAATTGAGTTTGGAAAGGAACACTGTGAGTTATAGGAAAGAACTAATCAGTCATTGAAGAGTTTAGTACAAAGTGCAAATTTATTCAGGATGATAAATCCAAAATGTTATTGAAACTGGTCAAGTTTTGACAGAGTTATGCAGAAAACAAGCTTTGTATAGATTTTTTTTTTTTAAACACAGTATACATATCCACTGTGAGACAAGACCTGTTGCACGGTTCCTCTTTTATATTTATTCTCTGTACTGGCTCTTATCGAAAATGCAATCCTGTATTTGTATATCAAAGTTTATTATATTAAAGTTTATTATATAAAAAGGGGAATTTTTGATAGGGCGTATAAGTCTGAGGTTGGACGTTTTGGGCAGGACATCCACAAACCCATTTTCAAAGCTGCCAGACATCTATCTTTTATTTTTGAAAATAGTCAAAAAAGATAGACATCCTGAGGACCAAAAAGTATACCTAGCTCATTTTCAAAAATAAAAACATCCCCATGAAAAATGCACAAAAGCAAGTTTTGTAGATGTACCCAACATCTTGTCTGATCACAGCAGAGGAATCCCCATCAGCTGAGCTGGTTTTGGAGATTCTTGCTGGCTCAGCTGATGGGGATTCCTCCTGCCAGGATCAGCTGAGCTGTGGAGCCCTACACCCCTCCCCCCAACATCCCCTAACATTTCTGCCCCCCCTCCAACATCACCCAATACCACATGACATCATGGAACACCCCACATACACCCACCCGACACTACCCACCATCATGGAACCCCCCCCACCCATATCACCTTACACCTCCAACATTATAGAACACCCTACACACACATCACCCGAAACCCCCCGTACCTTCCGCTGCAAAATCGTCAGGAGGAAAGCCCACTCCCTCCTGCCTACTGGGCCATGTGCTGAGAATGATGAGCCTTCCCCCTCCCAATGCGATTTTGAGCCAATAAGGGCTTGAGGCCCCTCCCACTTCATCCCAAGATGCATTGGGAGGGGGAAGGCCTATCATTCTCAGCCTGCGGCCTTGTAGGTAGGAAGGAATGGGCTTCCGTCCTTCGATTTTGCAGCGGAAGGTACGGGGGTGTCGGGTGATGGGGGTTCCATGATGTCAGGGGTGTAGGGTGATTTGGGGGGTATTCCATGATGTCAGGTGGTGTCAGGTGGTGTGGGGGGAGGTGCAGAAATGTTGGGGGGAGGGGTGTAGGGCTCCGCAGCTCAGCTGATCCTGACGGGGAATCCCCATCAGCTGAGCCGGCAGGAATTCCTGAAACTGGCTCAGCTGATGGGGATTCCTCTGCCGCGATCAGCTGATGGCAAGACCTCAATGTGCTGGTTTTTTTCTCCCATTTCTGGGTGGTAGGAGGGGGATCAGTGACTACTGGGGGAGTAAGGGGGGGAATCTTGCCTTTATCCTTCCAGTGGTCATTTGGTCACTTACTTGGATGTCCCTGTTATTAGGACGTCCAAGTGCTGACTTAGGCAGGTTTTTGGATGTTTTAAAGTTTTCATTATGCCCCTCAAAGTCAGATGATTTTTATGCCTTGTTCATAAGTTTCATCCATTTTTGCTACATTTAGCAATGTTTTCTTTTAAAGCCTTTAATTGAACAGTGCCAACAGTTGACGTCCATCTCACTCCTTGGTTCTCCGCATCTTTCTGATAATACTTTTAAAGCCCTGGCCCAAGGGAAGAAGCTTAGCAGGATCAGAATTGAAGGTCAGAGATCTTACTGTAGAACAGGTTAGTGGAACCAGTCAATTGCATTTTCAAGTATGTTCTGTGACGCTGATTGGCTGCTGATCTTTCCAACAGGAAATAATTGGATTACCGATTCAAGTTTCAAGTCCTTCAGCAAGCAGTGCTTGCATCTCAGTCACATTTACGTAGCTGATTGCCAGAAGATCACAGATCACGGTCTTAAGGCTCTAGCATCAATGAAGAACATTTTGGTACTAAATGTGGCAGACTGTATAAGGTAACCCTCAGTGAGTGACCAAATGAATTCATTATGTTCAAGATTCTGCTGGCTATAGTATACATTATTTTGTTTCTGTGCTAACCACCGTTTTCAGATATTTGTCTATTCTGATCTTGCACTGAATACTATTGATTTTCTTTTGGACACTGGTATAAGATATCCCCCAGATTCTATGTATGGGGTCCAAAGTTGTGCACTCAGCTGTGGGCACGCTTCAAAGATGTGCGAGCAATTAAACTGGATAATGAGCTCTGAACCATTGATAATCAGGTGCTAGCAACCAGGGCAGGATTAATTCGTCGAGGGCCCCTAGGCACACAAGAACACTGGGCCCCCTGCCCTGCCACACCCCACCATGCGCCCAGGCGGAAGCAGGAAGCTGCGTCAGAGGGAAGCTTTGGGCAAGCAGCACCGCTTGCACAATTACAGTTTTCGTTGCCTTTCTTACCCGCGTTGCATGCTTGTCTTACTCTCTGTCGATAGGGGGGGCCGCATTGCCAATCAAGGGGGGGCCCACGTTGCCAATCGATGCTGGAGGGGCCCATCGCCATTTGGAATAAACAATGTTGATGCCTTCCTTCATCGGGCCCCCCTGACCATTTCGGGCCCTAGGCACGTGCCTACTTGGCCTATTGGTTAATCCTGCCCTGCTAGCAACAATTATTGATGCTAATTGGTACTCGTTAGAATTTGTGCATGCAGCTGGATGCACGCTATCTGTGGCGTAGCGAGGGAGGAAGGCACCAGGCATCACCGCACAGTGCACACCCTACTTTTCCTGCCGCTCGAGCATCCCCCCCACGTACCTCTTGAAATGTTTGACAGCAGCCAGGAAATGAGGGTGAGCAGTGCCTGTAATACTATGAGTTGCTGCAAGAGGTCACAGCAGCCATTTTAGAAGGCAGCTGCGAGGAGGCAGGAGCGAGAGGGCTGCGCTTCTGCCACAAAGACCTCCCGCTGGACCACCAGGTTCCTTGGGGGAAGGGGGGATCGTGGGGTTGTGAGGGAGATTAAAGGGTCGCGGCCTGGAGAGGGGAGAGAACATTGTCTATGGGTTGGGGGAGGGGCAGGGGAGGGAGGGATGAAAGGTGCAGAGACCTGCAAGGGGTTGGAGGGGAGAGAACCTTGTGGCTTTTTGTAAATCTTGGGTCAAACATTTTGGATAAATTGGCTCTTTGCTGAAAAAAGGTTGCCGACCCCTGCCTTGGAGTGATAGACTATTTCAGACTGCATATATATATATAGATGTATAGATATTTGGAGAATGCAGTGACATGGTGAACTTATGTTTCATCTCAGTTTACCCGATTAAGCAGTAGTTGCAAAAATTATTCATACTTAGAACTGCCTGAAATATGATATTTAAAATTTGGCACAAAGATGTCACTTATCTCTTAAAGCAGTGTCCCGCAAACTTCCTCGAGCTGCGGCACAATAAAAGGTATTGGCCCCAGCTTGAGGCACATGGAAGTGTGCGGACGTCACCGTGAATACATCACGCGCATGTGCGAAGGCCCTTCAGATGGGCCCTGAGACACCAGTGAGATGGGGGGGGGGGGCAGCAGGTAAGAAGGCTGAAGAGAGGTGCTGGTGCCGGTTGACTGCCTATAGAACGTGCCTCTTGCCGCGAGAGGCGTATCCTGTAGGCAGTCAGCTGGCGCCAGCACCTCTCCTTCTCCCCAGTGTGCCGTGAAATCTCAGGAGGCACACTAGTGTGTCATGGCACACAGTTTGTGATACACTGTCGGTGCAACGGATGGCCACCAGGATGGTCTTGGGGCTCAAGGATCTATCGTACGAGGAAAGGCTGAAAAATTTGCAGCTGTACTCACTTGAGGAACGTAGGGAGAGAGGAGACATGATCGAGATGTTTAAGTATATTACCGGCCGTATCGAGATGGAAGAAGAGATTCTCTTTCTCAAAGGATCCTCAGCCACAAGAGGGCATCCACTCAAACTCAGGGGCGGGAAATTTCATGGCGACACCAGGAAATATTTCTTCACCGAGAGAGTGGTTGATCCTTGGAACGAGCTCCCGGTGCAGATGATCGAGGCAAACAGCGTGCAAGAATTTAAGAGCAAATGGGATGCCCATGTGGGATCCCTTAGAGGGTTAAGCCAAGGGAACCTGTTACCAGGAGTGGGATCCCTAGGATAGTAGACTTGGGGGTGGGTCAGTAGAGTGGGCAGACCTGATGGGCTATGGCCCTTATCTGCCGTCATCTTCTATGTTTCTATGTTAAAGGATCAATGTTTAGCTTTTTTAATCTTTTGCAATGTAACTGTACAATTAAATTCAAAACGTTCTCCTGTTGGAGAGATTCAGTCTGCTTCGTTGGTCCTTTTCAGTCTCCCCTTCTCATACACGCTCTTTCAAAGGAATTTCTTTCTGCAGTCCTGTGCTTACACACATTTGAATAGGTCGGCTCTGGTCTCAGTTTGAGTGATGTTACTCGAATGTCAGCTGCTGAGAGCCATAAAGAAATATGCGCAAGAGCACATCAGCTTGGGACAAAGTCAAATACTCTAATTGTGAACTTGGCTGCTATTTGGGGTGTTTTTATTAGGTCTGTTTGTATTATTAGGTTTTATGCTTTGAAGTTGATATTTGTCTTTACAGTGTCTGTATGATGATTGTGCATTGTTGTTTTTGTCATATTTTTAAATTGTATTTTTGTGTGCTGATATGTATGTTACTTGTTACCTGCATAGAACTGTTGGATATGCGGGATATACATTTTTTAAATAAATAAAATGAAATAAACAAATCTTCCATGCAATTAGGAGGAAGGAGTGGCATGGTGGTTAGAGCAACAGCCTCAGCACCCTGAGGTTGTGGGTTCAAATCCCATGCTTCTCTTTGTGACCCTGGACTAGAGAGCTGCACGGGAACGGGGACGACGGGAATCCCACGGGCATCCCGCGGGTTCCCCCTTTGGGTCATGGGGATCCCGTGGGGACGCCCCTAGGGTCGCGGGGATCCCGTGGGGACGCCCCCTAGGGTCGCGGGGATCCCGTGGGGACGCCTCCGAGGGTCGCGGGGTTCCTGCGGGGCTGGATGTACTCAGTCGCACGGCTCTTCTCCCTACCTTTTCTGCTTGCAGCACAGAGCCGAACGGAAGTCTTCCCGACGTCAGCGCTGATGTCGGGAAGACTTCCGTTTGACTCTGTGCTGCAGGCAGTGCAGGTAAGGAGGAGAGTTGCCTCGCGGTTCGAGTGGCTACCAAGGGAGGGGGCGGTCCGCCCCGCCACACCCCGCCCAGGTTGCAGCACAGCCGGCCAGGTCCCCTTACTTTTGTGGCACTTCCCCAACCGACCGACAACAGCCCCGGTCCGACAATCCTCACTGCCCTGTAGCCGCGAATCTAAATTATCTTCTTACAGCAGCTGTAATAAGGTAATTTAGATTCGCAGTTAAGGGCAGGGAGGTTTGTCGGACCGGGGCTGTTGTCAGTCGGTCGGGGAAGTGCCACAAAAGTAAGGGGACCTGGCTGGCTGTGCTGCACCCAGGGCAGTAGAGAAGGAGTGGGGAGAAGGACGCTGAAAGGCCATGGGGAAGACGGGAGGAGGGGGGGAAGGACTCTGAAAACACTTGAAGACAGAGGAGGGAGAAGGATGCTGAAAGCACATGGGGAAGACAAAGGGGTGGAGAAGGACGCTGAAAGGCCATGGGAAGGGCGGGGGGGGAAGGACTCTGAAAGCACTTGTGGAAGACAGAGGGGGGGGAAGGATGCTGAAAGCACATGGGGAAGACAAAGGGGTGGAGAAGGACGCTGAAAGGACATGGGGAAGACGGGGGGTGGGGTGAAGAAGGACGCTGAAAGGCCATGGGGAAGACAGAGAGGGAGAACATAAGAACATAAGAACATAAGAAGTTGCCTCCGCTGAGGCAGACCATAGGTCCATCCTGCTCAGCGGTCCGCTCCCGCGGCGGCCCATCAGGCCCATTGACTGAGCAATGGTCTATACCTATCTATACCCCCCAATCCCTTTTTCTTCTAGGAATCTATCCAAACCTTCTTTGAAACCATTTAGTGTTTTCTTGTCTACAACAGCCTCTGGGAGCGCGTTCCATGTATCTACCACCCTCTGAGTGAAAAAGTACTTCCTAGCGTTTGTTCTAAACCTGTCCCCTTTCAATTTCCCCCAATGCCCCCTTGTGCTTGTGGTGCCCCTTAATTTAAAAAATCTGTCCCTGTCTACTTTTTCTATGCCCTTCAGGATCTTGAAGGTTTCTATCATGTCTCCTCTAAGTCTTCGCTTCTCCAGGGAGAAAAGTCCCAACTGCTTGAATCTGTCGGTATATGGGAGATTTTCCATTCCCCTTATCAGTTTGGTTGCTCTTCTTTGTACTCCCTCAAGTACCGCCATGTCTTTCTTGAGGTACGGCGACCAGTACTGGACACAGTACTCCAGATGCGGCCGTACCATTGCACGATACAGCGGCATGATAACTTCCTTCGTCCTGGTTGTAATACCCTTCTTAATGATACCCAGCATTCTGTTTGCTTTCCTAGAGGCTGTGGCGCATTGCGCCGATGCCTTCAGTGTTGCGTCTACCATCACTCCCAGGTCTCTCTCCAGGTTACTAACCCCTAGTGGTGTTCCCCCCATTTTGTATGTGAACATCGGGTTCTTTTTCCCCACGTGCATGACCTTGCATTTCCCCACGTTGAAGCTCATCTGCCATTTTTCGGCCCACTTTTCCAGCTGCGTTAGATCCTTTTGGAGATCCTCGCAGTCTTCCTTGGTTTGAGCCCTGCTGTATAGTTTGGTGTCATCTGCAAATTTAATGACTTCACACTTAGTTCCCGCCTCTAGGTCATTTATGTAGATATTGAACAAGAGCGGTCCCAGCACCGACCCCTGCGGAACTCCGCTCGTGACCCCTTTCCAGTCTGAGTAGTGGCCCTTTACGCCAACCCTCTGCTTCCTGTTTGACAGCCAGTTTTTGATCCATCGGTGGACCTCCCCTTGTACCCCGTGGTTCCATATCTTTTTAAGCAGTCTCTCGTGTGGCACCTTGTCGAAGGCTTTTTGGAAGTCAAGGTAAATGATGTCTATAGATTCCCCTTTATCCACCTGGCTGTTCACTCCCTCAAAGAAGTACAATAAGTTTGTGAGGCATGACCTACCCTTACAGAAGCCGTGTTGACTTGGTTTTAGCTGCCCATTTTTTTCGATGTGCTCACAGATGCCGTCTTTAATCAGTGCCTCCATCATCTTTCCCGGGACTGAGGTCAGGCTCACCGGCCTGTAGTTTCCCGGGTCCCCCCTTGCGCCCTTTTTGAAGATGGGCGTGACATTTGCTATTTTCCAATCCTCCGGGATCTCTCCGGTTTTTAAGGATAGGTTGCATATCTGTCGAAGTGGCTCCGCTATTACGTCTTTTAGTTCCTTGAGTACCCTTGGGTGAATGCCATCCGGACCCGGAGAAGGACGCTGAAAGGACATGGGGAAGCAGAGGGGGAGAAGGACACTGAAAACACATGTGGAAGACAGAGGGGGGAGAAGGATGCTGACAGGACATGGGGAAGATGGGGGGAGAAGGATGCTGAAAGGAAATGGGGAAGAGAGAGTAGGGAGAAGACGCTGGCAGGGAAGAAGACAGATGCCAGACTATGGGGGGAGCGGAGAGAAGAAGAAAGGGGGAAGAAAGGGAGAGGCACAGTAACAGAGCAAATGGAAGATGCAGAAGGAAGAGAGACAGTGGATGGAAGGAATTGAATGAGAACATGAGGAAAGCAGAAACCAGGCAACAAAGGTAGGAAAAGAATTATATTTCTTTTTTTTTTATTTTGCTTCAGGATAAAGTAGTATATTAGTTGTGTTGATAAAAATTTATAAACATTAGAGGCTCTGGTAGAAACCCATTTGCAAAGTATGTATTCCCAATTAATATTTTCAAATTAATAAAGTCTTTTTGCTTATTTGTAAATGGGTTTCTACCAGAGCCTTTAATTCAGTAGCATAATTAAATGAAATAACTATTTCTGAAGTTTATATGGACGGGCAGGGACGGAGGGGATTCCTCGCGGGGATGGGTGGGGACGGAGGGGATTCCTCGCGGGGACGGGTGGGGACGGAAGGATTCCTCACGGGAACGGGTGGGGACGGGTGGGATTCCTCACGGGGACGGGTGGGGACGGGTGGGACTTTGGCGGGGACGGGTGGGGATGGGTGGGATTTCTGTCCCCGCGCAACTCTCTACCCTGGACAAGTCACTCAATCCTCCATTGCCCCAGGTATGTTAGATAGATTGTGAGCCCACAGGCCAGATAGGGAAAATGCTTGAGTACCTGACTGTAAACCACTTAGATAACTTGATAGGCAGTATATAAATACAGTGGTACCTCGGTTTACTAGTGCATCGGTTTGTGAGTGTTTTGCAAAACGAGCAAAACATTTGCAAAATTGGCGCCTCGGAAACCAAGCATGGCTCAATTTACGAGCGCCCCCCAGCAGTCCGGCACCCTCCCCCCACGATCCAGCACCCCCCCCCCCGCCGCGATCCTGCACCACCCCCCCCGACTCAATCGGGCACCCCCCCACCGCGATCGGGCACCCCCCCGCCTCTTCTGGGCACTGGTACCGGCATGTCCTGTGCTTGGTGCCGGTGCCCGAAGATCGGCCTCCTCTTCTGCTGGGCCTTGAGCATTTGCAAGGAGGCCGATCTTCGGGCACCGGCACCAAGCACAGGTCATGCCGGTGCCGGTGCCAGTGCCCAGATGACTATAAGAAGCGGCGGGGGGTGCCCAATCGCGGCGGGGAGGTGCAGGATCGAGTCGGGGGGGTGCCGGATCGTGGCGGGGGTGTGACGAATCGCAGGGGGGGTGCAGGATCGCGGGGGGGAGGGTACCGGATCGCAGGGGGGGGCCTTCAGGGGGAGCAATGCTGGTTCTTGTGGGGGGGAACGTATCAAAGCGAGTTTCCATTATTTCCTATGGGGAAACTTGCTTTGATAAACGAGCATTTTGGATTACGAGCATGTTCCTGGAACGGATTATGCTCGTAATCCAAGGTACCACTGTACTTAAATAAATAAATAAATATTACAGCAAAACATTTTGCGGTAAGTCTTTCTTCCTTCATTAAGCATGCATAGAAGAATGTCTTTGTGTTCCAGAATCAGTGATCCTGGGGTCAGGCATTTTCTGGAAGGATCTTCAGGTCCAAAGATAAGAGAACTAAATTTGACAAATTGTGTCCGTATCAGTGATGTCTCGCTTCTAAGAATAGCCCAAAGGTGGGTAGCATAATTTCAGAAGACCAGTGTCACTATTAATGTGGAATGTACTGGCTCTCATTCTTGCCTTTTTTTTTTTTCTTCCTTTTTTCAATATTTAGTTCTTTATTTTTTACAAATTAAACAGCTGAACACAACACAAAATTATTGCTATACATAATATACAATATTGTTTGCACGAGGTATTGTTATACATCTGTATTCTAAGGGCTCCTTTTACAAAGGCGCGCTAGGGCCTTAACGCGCACGCTAGCCGCTACCGCCTCCTGTTGAGCAGGCGGTAGATTTGCGTTAAAAAGGAGCCCTAACTCTTTGGTACAGTGCTCTCCCAAATTCAAAAGATACCCCCGCTAAGAGGCCCTCCCCACCCTCTCCGCCCCTCCCCTGCCAATCCTGAGAGCAACAATTTGGGTAAGGTCAGATAGTGTCAGTGCAGAAATCTAACCCAAATGAGTGCACCTTTGCATGTAAAGGTTCCAAACTTTCAGAAATGATTGCAGCCTGTTGGAACGCAATGCCGTGAGTCTCAACACGCATCAAACATAGTCTACTGTGAGTAAAGAATTGTGACTGTAAATCACAGGATGTGATAAAAGAGACTCCATGAATGAGCAGCAAGGAGATTTAGGAAGCACAGCATTTTGGATTAAGGGTAAATTAGATGCACATCTCCCTTGAGAAGCATACAGTGATATGGGAACTAAAACTATGCCAGGGTAGATCTGTCGGGGCCTCCGTGTGTGCGGATCACCGGACTTGATGGACCCAGGGTCTGATCCGGATATGGCAATTCTTATGTATTTCTAAATTTAGATCTGTTGTTAACTGATTTTTTTTCTTCTTTCAGATGTCGTAGCTTGACCTATTTGAGTCTCCGTTATTGTGAAAATGTGACTGATTCAGGGATTGAACTTCTAGGGAACATGCTATCTTTAATCTCCATTGACCTCTCTGGAACCAACATTTCTGATCAGGTAGAGACAGGTACTAGATTGAATAGAAGCATATATGTTAAAGCATCAACTTTTCACTTCAACTTCAGTCCACCTTGGGATTCATTTTTAAATAAAATGAATTTAGAATCCAGTATTCAACTTAAGCACCTTGGTCAGTCACTTAAGTTAGGCTCCTATTCAACTTAGATGCTTTTCAATCCTTAGGTGCTTTAGGGGTCCTTTTACTAAGGTATGCTAACTGATTTAGTGCAGGCTAAAAAGTTAATTTTATACCTATGGGCTTCTTAGCATTTAGTACATGCTAGTCATTAGCACACACTAAATTGGTTAGTGCATCTTAATGGTTTTGGCCTCCAGAAGCTAGTTAAAAAATATATTTAGTCCAATAAAAACATATCGCCTTATATTCCATTTTCTTTTGCTTCACTCTAAATCTAAAATATTTTTTTCTACCTTTGTTGTCTTCCCATTTAATTTCTCAAATCATGTAGGTTGCAGACTCCAGTTGTTACTTTAGTGTCTTACTGTTTCTAGCAAACATTGAATACAGGACAAAGTCTGCAGCGGTCAAAACAGCAGTCAGGGAGGCCAAACTTCGTATGGAAGAAACTCTAGCGAAGAACATCAAGAAAGGGGACAAATCCTTCTTCAGATACGTTAGCGACAGGAAAAAGAACACAAACGGGATAGTACGCCTTAGAAAGCCAGACGGGAATTATGTGGAAACTGACTCCGATAAAGCCAAACTACTGAATGATTACTTCTGTTCAGTCTTTACCTGTGAGGCACCAGGGCACGGGCCTCGGCTGGATGCAAAGCAAAGCATGGATGACCCATTTCAGGAGTTTGAGTTCACACCAGCTGATGTTTACAGAGAACTGTCAAGACTCAAGGTGAACAAAGCCATGGGACCAGACAATCTGCACCCAAGAGTGCTCAGAGAGCTATGTGATGTTTTGGCGGAACCGTTAGCCATGCTCTTCAATCTCTCCCTAAGTACGGGGAGGGTCCCCCTGGACTGGAAAACTGCCAATGTTGTTCCTCTGCACAAAAAGGGTTGCAGAGCGGAGGTTGCGAATTACAGACTAGTAAGTCTCACATCAATAGTGTGTAAACTCATGGAAACTCTACTTAAAGGGAAATTAGACACGATATTGGATGAGGGGAATCTGAGGGATCCCTGTCAACATGGATTCACTAGGGGCAGGTCATGCCAATCCAATCTTATCAGCTTCTTTGACTGGGTGACAGGAGAGCTAGACTCGGAGAGTCTCTGGACATAGTGTACTTGGATTTCAGTAAAGCGTTTGACAGTGTCCCACACCGTAGACTATTAAACAAGATGAAATCGATGGGGTTAGGTGAGAAACTAACGGCATGGGTCAATGATTGGCTGAGTGGAAGACTTTAGAGGGTGGTGGTCAATGGCACCCTCTCTAAGACATCGGAGGTGACTAGCGGAGTGCCGCAGGGCTCGGTCCTGGGACCATCCCTTTTTAACATATTCATAAGGGACTTGACCCGAGGGCTTCAGGGAAAAATAGCGCTGTTTGCCGACGCCGCCAAACTGTGTAATATAGTAGGTGAAAGCGATCTCACGGATGGTATGGCGCAGGATCTGATCAAGTTGGAAAACTGGTCCTCAACATGGCAGCTGGGCTTCAACGCAAAGAAGTGTAAGGTGATGCATCTCGGCAGCAGAAATCCATGCAGAACATACACCATGCAGAACACTAGCTACGACCTCAGAAGAACGGGACTTGGGAGTAATCATCAGTGCAGACATGAAGGCTGCCAAACAGGTAGAGAAGGCCTCATCCAAGGCAAGGCGGATGATGGGATGTATCAATAGAAGCTTCGTCAGCCGTAAACCTGAAGTCATAATGTCACTGTACAGAATCATGGTGAGACCTCATCTGGAGTACTGTGTGCAATTCTGGAGGCCACATTACCATAAAGATGTACTTCGAGTTGAGTCAGTCCAGCGAATGGCCACTAGGATGGTCTCCGGACTCAAGGGTCTCTCATACGAGGAAAGACTGGGCAAGTTGCAGCTCTACTCTCTAGAGGAGCGCAGGGAGGGGGGTGACATAATTGAGACATTTAAGTACGTCACGGGTCGTGTCGAGATGGAAAATGACATATTCTTTCCTAAGGGACCTTCAGTCACAAGGGGGCACCCGCTCAAACTCAGAGGAGGGAGATTTGGTGGTGACACCAGGAAGTATTTCTTTACAGAAAGGGTGGTGGATCACTGGAACAAACTACCGGTGCAGGTGATCAAGGCCACTAGCGTGCTCGACTTTAAGAATAAATGGGACATCCAGTGGGATCTCTACGTGGGTCGAGCAGCACTCTGACTTAATGGGGTGGGACAGTAGAGTGGGCAGACTTGATGGCTATAGCCCTTTTCTGCCGTCATCTTTCTATGTTTCTAATCTTCTATTTTCTTTCTCTGTCTATTCAGATTTCATTCTTACTCTCTAGTCTTCAATTTCTCCTTTTATCTTTATTTTTTTTACCTATGCCTTTTCATCTCATTCCATCACTTAGGCTCTTCCATTCTACTTCTGCTATTCCCCAGTCTTTCACTAACTCTTCCATCTTGCCCCCCCTGCCATGCAGCATTCTGGGTGTATGAGTGTGTGTTCTCACCAGCCATCCAGGGTGTACGAGTGTGTGTGTTCTCACCAGCCATCCAGGATCTCTTCTCTTTCCCCCCTGAAGCAGTTTCTCTGTCATCACCCCTGCTCCCACCTCTACCATATTATCACCCCTCTGTCTGTCTCTCTTATCCCCTACCCTCTGACCTAACAATCCGGGATGCACCTCTGTCTCTCTTTCTCTTCCCTCCCCCCATTCAAAATTTCTCCTTTGTCTCTCCTTTCCCCCATCATCCAATATTGCCTGTTTCTTTCTCTCTCTTCCCCATCTAGCATTGCCACATGTCTCTCTTCCACCCACCATTCAGCCTCATTCCTCTCTCCCTTCCCATTATTGTTCCATCTTTTTTCCTCCCTTCCACTATAATCCAACAGTGCCCTTCTCTTTTTTTTCTTTCTAGTCTATCCTCACTGTCCAGCATTGTCCCATTTCTCTTGCTGTTCCTTTCCCACCACCATCTTGTCTCTCATTCCCCCTCCCACCACAACCAACATCTAGTATCGCCCACCTGGCCATATCTGTCTTTCTCTCCTGCTCTAGTCATTCCTTCCATCCCTCTCTCCCCAGTACTTCCACCAGGCCAGCTTCCCAGGCCCACTGCCTCCCCAACTTAAAGAAACCAGGTGCAAGACCATAATCCTCTGTGCATTGCAGTCGGCTCTACATGTGCAGAGGATTATGGTCCTGCACCTGGTTTCTGTAAGTCAGGGAGGCAGTGGGCCCAAGAAGGCGGCAAGTGAGTGGACTAGCAGCAGAGAGGAAGAAGGTCGCAGTTTCTATTTTTTTCTTGCTGCCACTGACTTGGGAAGACGCTGCTTGGTAGGGAAAGGAAAGTAGAGTTTGGGGCTGGAGAGATTTAGCCTTCCCAAGCTTCTTATATGGGGCACCTAAGCTTACCATCTACAATATTGATATAGGTAAGGGATCAAGCACTAACAAGAAAATAAGTACATGGCCATTAATGCTGGAACTAGGAAAGTCGGCCATTTTACCTATGTAGAAAAATAGCTTTAGTATGTGGGAATGACCAGTATAAGTGTATATTAAGACCACGTTTTACTGCATCTTAGTAAAAGGGTCCCCCAGTGATTTATCACTGTTTAAATGACAGCAGAGCAGAGTATTTTACACTATAGATTGGCTACAGAATTACTTCCGAACATTTTGGATTCAGAATGCTTTGCGCCTTACTGCAAAACTCACCCTGAAACTACCTCAGAATACGAGGAGCCATTTTCCTTTGTCTTCTCCAAATTGAGACATTAATTACATGTCCCCTGTTGTAAATTAGTGGTCTAAGGAGGATTAGATATTTTTTCCTTTGGGTTTTTTTTCATATTGTTGGAAATGTGAGAAATTTTCCTGATTTATTTTCATCTGTGTTTCTGTATTAAGAGTGAATTTTGTTAATATATGTTTAAAATTATAAATAAAAAAAAATAAAAAAAAGAATACGAGGAGCTCTTGCTACAGACGAATGGTTTCTCAGTAGCTCTGAAATGTTTTAGAAGTAGTGGATTTAGCTTGAGCAGGGAAGAATCTCTTGTAATGGAAACCGCTGCAGTGTTTGGCACTCTTTATCTGATCCCACACAGGAAAAGGACTAGGAAACAGAGCAGATAACAAGCTAGGAATGCGCATTCAAGGCCAGGCGGTAGCCCTAGTGCTGGCCAAATGCTGAATGAGTGAGTGTCAGAAATCTTAACATGGACAAAGCAGAAGAAACTACTATTGCCTTCTTATTTGGGGCAAACAGGTCTTTTGGACACAACCCCAAGGGTTCCCATGAATAAAATGGTGCCACTTTTAGATATTACAAAATATGGGAATGAAAATAATAAAATAAAAGTCTTAACCCTACCAATTTGCAAAGCACCACATCTGTTTGTCATTCCCTCTGTAGCCCCTACTCTCCAGTGAGGGTGAGAGGTGCCCGGGGCAGGGGCATCCCTCCCCCACCCTCTTCTCCGCCCTCCACCCCATCTGCTCCTTCCTTGCCCCTTCCTGCTGCACACTCCCCTTCCCTTCCCCTATACTTCTTTTAATGTTTCCGACGCCAACGGCAACTTCAACCTGCTGCTTGCACCAGCTTCGGCATTTCCTGTGATGTCACTTACTTGGCGCGGGCCCAGGAAGTGACATCAGAGGAAGAGCCGACGCTGGCTCAAGCAACAGGTTGGGGTTGCTGCTGGCGCAAACGTTAAAGAGGTACAAGGGAAAGGATGTGCGCGGGCGGAAGGAGTGGGGGTGGGGTGGAGAGGAGGATGGGTGCCAGTGCCCCCACCAAGACCCCCCCCTTACTACGCCACTGGCCCCTACCCTCTCGACCTCTTCTCCCTTTATAATTCCCTACATGAGCAACATATATTCCCTCCCTGGCATCCTGAGGACTTGTTCTGACTGGTTAAAATTCAGGAAAATGTTAAAAGACCGAACTATCCCCCTCTTTTACTAAGGTGCGGTAGCCGTATTAGCGTGCGCTAAGGCGTGCTAATGTGTCCATTCTACTGCACCTTAGTAAAAGGACCTGTATATTATGTTAAGGCCTTTTTCTGACATCTTGATGCAGATGTAGATTTAGTTGAATTATGATTCAGTATAATTCCGTGAAGATGATAACATATTATCTCCTCAGGTTTTTGAGCTTATCTCAGGGGTGTCATGTTAATATGGGGTGGGCTCTAACTGAAATGTTATCTATGCTGCCTTGAACTACTGTGAATGTTTTTATTGTTAACCGCTTAGGTATAGGCGGTCTAGAGATTTTAGAAAGAAATAAATATATTGATTTCACCATTTTTGTCCAATGTATTTTTCATAATTAGATTGTAAGTTCTTCTGAGCAGGGCCGTCTCTTGTGTGTTTGATTTACAGTACTTCGTGTGTCTGATAGCACTATAGAAATAATAAATGTTAGTAGTAGTTGAGGTAGAAAGTGGAGGAATGAGCATGTCACTTCATGATTAAGGGGCAATTTAAGGTAAGGGCAATTTATCTGATACACTGCCTTACTGTGGTGCAAAGCACTTTATCTTTTGTAGACAGGTACTTTCTCTGTCACTAGACTCACTAATGTCCTTCCGTAGAGCAATAAAGACCTTCCTCTTCCAACAACAGGGCCTCAACTCAACAGCTTCCTCAATTTACTCTCCAATTACTCTTTGCTATGACTAGGCTGGACTCTCAAATAGTTCTGTAATTGTCTAAATGTAACCTAATTGTTGTCATGACTAAGAACATAAGAAACGCCTTCACCGGATCAGACCCTAGGTCCATCTAGTCCGGCGACCCGCACACGCGTTGGAGACCTTGATTACTATTCTGTTCTTAAATTGATTGTGAATATCAAACTGTAACCCGTTCTGAGCTTCTGGGAAAACGGGATAAAAATCGAAATAAATAAATAATGGAGGGTTAGGTGACTTGCCTAGAATCACAAGGAGCTGCAGTGAGAATTGAACCCAGTTCCCTAGGTTCTAAGCCCACCGCACTAACCATTAGACAGCCCTACATTACCTGAGGGTGTTATGCCATTCTTCTGTCCCCATACGCTGAAATCATTTCAGTAACCTTCCTTTTCCTGATGTTAAGGCTGTACAATTCCAGTATAACACTCTAGCTCTGTGCAAAGAATTTCAACTCAAGATTCACTCAGAGCTTTCTTATTTAAAGTTTTGTAACATTTCTTAGAGCCTGTTTTGTTCATCAGGTGTTTAAAATGTGCGTGTTATTTTTATTTGACTGTACAGTGGACTCTCAGTTAACCGGCACCCACAGGGATTGGTAGATGCCGGATAAATGGAGTTTCTGGTTGCTTGAGAGTTATTATTAAAAAACAGGCCTAACTAATACTATACCCTATACTATACCATAAACTGATCCAGACAAACTACCGGGCATGTGGTAGGCAAAGCATGGGCATACTCAGCTGTGGCATGCCAAGTTTACACTTAAATTTCCGCTAGAAATTGATTTTATTTTCATTTTTATTTAAAATTTTACAGTATTTCTTTAATTTTTTTTGCTCGTTATTTGAGAGATCTGGTTGCTTGAGTTCCAGTTAACAGAGAGTCTAACATATATGTTGATTTATTTTGTTTATATATATATATATAATTTTCTATCCCACCTATCCTTGATATCTTGCCTACACCCAAAATTATAAAACAGATTACAATATAATTATAATAATGCTAAAATAAAAAAGGACTGAATATATGTATATGTATATATATTCAGTCCTTTTTTATTTTAGCATTATTGTAATTATATTGTAATCTGTTTTATAATTTTGGTTGTAGGCAAGATATCAAGGATAGGTGGGATAGAAAATTTTTAGCAAATTTTAAAAATCAAATTTGATAAATAGAAGTGTATAGCCCTCTTAAGATCACACATGGGAGTATGGGGTTTAATTCTAGTCCTTATACATTAACATGCCCTTAAGAAGGGGATCATGAACAAATCTGAAAAGGTTATCATGCCGTTATACCGGGCCATGGTACACCCCCACCTGGAATATTGCGTCCAACACTGGTCACTGTACATGAAAAAGGACATAGTGCTACTCGAAAGGGTCCAGAGAAGAGAGGCAAAAATGGTTAAGGGACTGGGGGAGTTTCCGTACAACGAGAGGCTAGAGAAACTGGGCCTCTTCTCCCTTGAAAAGAGAAGACTGAGAGGGGACATGATCGAAACATTCAAGATATTGAAGGGAATTGACTTGAGAAAGAGAGATTGTTCATCCTCTCCAAGGTGAAGAGAACAAGAGGGCATTCACTAAAGTTAGAAGGGAATAGATTCCGTACAAACGTAAGGAAGTTCTTCTTCACCCAGAGAGTGGAAGAAATCTGGAACGCTCTTCCAGAGCGTTATAGGGAAAAGCACCCCTCAGGGATTCAAGAAAAGGTTGGATAAGTTCCTACTGGAATAGAACATATGCAGGTAAGGCTAGACTCAAATAGGGTACTGGTCTTTGACCTAAGGGCTGCCACGTGAGGGGACTGCTGGGCATGGTGGACCACTGGTCTGACCCAGCAGCGGCAAATCTTATGTTCTTATGTTTTACTTATCATTTCTATAGCGCTGCTAGACATACGTAACGCTGTACATTAAAACATTCAAGAGTCTTTTCTGTGCACCACTTTTTGCCACAGCTGAAAAATGGCCAATTATCCATTTTAAGGACTATTCACTAATGCTGCCTTTACTGCCAGTTATTTTTGTAGGCAGTAAGGGCTGGATTCTAAAATCAGCACCAAATGGTGCCTACATTGTAGGCGTTGCTTGGCATGGTTGTCAGTCAACTGCTAGGCACCATTTATAGAATTTTGCCTAGCGGTGCCTAAAGAAACGTCGCTAGCCATCCTAGACATAGGCGCCTTTCCATTAGGCCAGCTTTTCACTCGCCTAATTTGGAAGCTCCTGTGTCAGACGTCTAACGACTCTTAACTCAGCCACACTTATTCTCCACCCATAACCACATCTACTGTTTGAGACAGGCATCCTTAGGCATGGGAGGGCACCTCCATTTAGATGTTGCAAACCATCCTAAGAGTTCAATGATGAACTCTTAAATTGTTTTATTAATGGCTTTTTTTTGACTGGCTAAAAACTGGTGTGGTTAATTACCACACTGACTAAGCCAATTAAAAAATAAAAGTTAGGCACGGATCCCGAAGTTAGGCATTGCTAGGTGGCTGTAATTAGGGCACCTCAACCACACCATGTGTATTTTGTCATGCAATGCTTTGCCACATTTTGTCATACTGTTAGCTCTTTTCACTCATAGAAACATAGAAGATGACGGCAGAAAAGGGCTACAGCCCATCAAGTCTTCCCACTCTGTTTACCCACCCCCTGTCTATGCCCTAACTCTACAATGTATAGTATAGTATCTTTTATACTATAATTGCCACACTGCCTACCGTGCTACAAATTCTTATGCTATACCCACAACACAATATTTGCCATCCCATGTCTACCACGCTAGGTTCTACCACGTAATCTATCATACTGTCATATCATACTAGATTAGCCATGTATATCTACCATACTATGTTTGCCATGCTATATTTGCCATATTATGCTTGCATATATAATACTATGTTTGCCATGATATGTTTTGTCATACAATGCACATCATACTATGTCTCACCATACCATGTTTGTCATGTTATGTTTTACTATGCTTTGTTAACTATGGGCTCCTTTTACTAAGCTGCGGTAGCGTTTTTACAGCACGCTACAGATTAGCGAGCACTGCCTCCCGTGCTATGCGGAAAAACTAACGCCAGCTCAATGGAGGCGTTTAGCATCTAGACACTAATGCCTCCATTGAGCTGGCATTAGTTTTTCCGCGTAGCACACGGTAAAAACGCTATCGCAGCTTAGTAAAATGAGCCCTATGTTTTGCCATCTCTGTCAATGTCTTGCCATGCCATGTTTGCCATCACCTTGTATAAATACACTGTAATATATATGTAAACTTGTAATCTGTTCTGAGCTCTCTTGAGAGGACAGACGCTGGTGCCGAACAGCAGGAGGAAGGAGAGCCGAAGGAGAGCCGAAGACTCGGGGAAGCGGCGAGAGTACGCTCCGCCCACCCCCTACACGTCAGAGGCAGCGCCGGACCCCCCCTTGAAAAGGGGAGGAGCCAACGCGGCACACAGACGCTGGTGCCGAACAGCAGGAGGAAGGAGAGCCGAAGGAGAGCCAAAGACTCGGGGAAGCGGCGAGAGTACGCTCCGCCCACCCCTACACGTCAGAGGCAGCGCCGGACCCCCCCTTGAAAAGGGGAGGAGCCAACGCGGCACACAGACGCTGGTGCCGAACAGCAGGAGGAAGGAGAGCCGAAGGAGAGCCGAAGACTCGGGGAAGCGGCGAGAGTACGCTCCGCCCACCCCCTACACGTCAGAGGCAGCGCCGGACCCCCCCTTGAAAAGGGGAGGAGCCAACGCGGCACACAGACGCTGGTGCCGAACAGCAGGAGGAAGGAGAGCCGAAGGAGAGCCGAAGACTCGGGGAAGCGGCGAGAGTACGCTCCGCCCACCCCCTACACGTCAGAGGCAGCGCCGGACCCCCCCTTGAAAAGGGGAGGAGCCAACGGCGCCCAGCCGTTCGGCGCTCGGCGAAGGCGAGCGGTAAAGGCGCTCGCCTTAGCGAGAGCGCCTTCGCGAAGGGCCTTGCAAGGGACGAGCGCTACACTCTCAAGAACACCAGAGGAGAACAGACCGGTAAGGAACCGACAGACACAGAAGATAAGAAAGAGACAGACACAAAAAGAAACCAACCTGCACATACAATCAAGGTGAGGTAGAGCAGAGACAGCACACACGAGAGAGACAACAAGACAAGCAACACAAGGAAGCAGCAGGCAAGGGACACAAGCACACAAAGGCACAGGCACTGTAACACAAACAGACTCACTCAAATAGGAAGCCTGCAGTCAGGAAGTCAGAAGGTAAGGGGGAGGTAGGATCAATAGGAAAAAGAGCAGAAGTAGGTCACATCAAATCACTCAGACAACCCACGAGTAAAGCACGAAATGGAAGCCCAAGGAAGTCAGAAGATGAGCTTTCCTGTCTTCTGTATCGACTGCAATATGTATGACTACCTCCCTTCGGGGATCCAGGCATACATTTGCGATCGATGCATGGAGATGGATAGCTTGAAATGTCAGGTAAGACTATTGGAGGGAACAGTGATGGAACTAGAAGACAGAATCCGAGTACAGGAGAAGATTCTAGTGGAGTACAACCCAAACGACGAGGTCAAGGATCTAGAAATGTTCATAGAGGAAGCCCATCAGCACCACGTAGAGATCCCAGGGCTGGAAAACTGTACTCAGGAAACCCATGTGAATAGAGAAGACACCCATGCAAACACAGAAGAAAACGAAGACGAGGTAGGAGACAACCGCACACCAGGAGGAAAAATGAGAGCACAGGAAGATGTCCCCCCGCTCAAAGAACAGGAAACAATTTCAAGAGTAGCATTGGAGGAAGATGACTGGCCCTACTCCAAGGACGTGGACCTACGCCCCCCAAGGAACTCCCGAATAAAGAAGATGGGGATCATCGTAGGCGACTCCATCATACGACACGTGGACAGCCACACCGCAGGAGGAAGAGAGGACAGAGTCGTCACCTGTCTGCCTGGAGCAAGAGTAAAGGATGTGACCAACAGGATCTCCAGGATCATAGATGGCGCAAGGGGAGTGGACACCGCTGTGCTTATCCACGTGGGAACAAATGATGTGAGCGGGCGGAAGTATGACAGGGAAGAGATGAAGGGCCAGCTCCGCTCACTCGGAAGACAACTGAAGATCAGGGAGGTGAAGGTGGCCTTCTCTGAAATCCTCCCTGTACCAAGAGCAGATGGAAAGAGACAAGGGGAATTGCAAGTGATCAACGCCTGGATGAGACGATGGTGCGAAGACGAGGGCTTCGACTTCGTGCGAAACTGGACGGCGTTCTGGGGAAAAAGCAAGTACTACAGAAGGGATGGACTACACCTCAACAAGGAAGGAGCAAGAGTTTTGGCAGGCAACATGAAGAAAGCAATAGAGAAGGCTTTAAACTGAAGGACAGGGGAAAGCCGACAGTCGACGACCGGTCGATGGTACGGACAACAGGATGCCCTGACGTAGGAACAAAGGACTACTACTCATACACAAGAGAGGTCAACCTCACAGCCAACAAAGGAGAACAAGCAGGAAAGGACAACCCAGACACAGGAGGGGATGACCACACAACAAACATGGGAGATAACACAGGAGCAGTAAAGGATATCGTAAAGGAAACTGTAAGGACAACCAAGAGTAGAAAGTCCAAAAAGGTAACACGAAGGGAACTTAAATGCATGTATACAAATGCTAGAAGTCTAGGAAACAAAATGGGAGAACTAGAGACGATAGCAAGACATGAGAACATGGATATCATTGGCATAACAGAAACATGGTGGAATGAAGAAAACAAATGGGACACCGTACTGCAGGGATACAAACTATATAGAAGAGATCGAGTAGGGCAGAAGGGTGGAGGTATTGCCCTATATGTTCAGGAAGGAATAAAATCTGTTGAAGTGGCTACAATGGAAACAAAAGAGAAGCTAGAGTCCCTCTGGGTCAAGATTCCTGGCCAAAACAGCGCAGACATGAAAATTGGCCTTTATTATCGTCCCCCAGGACAGGCGGAGGAAACTGATTCAGAAATGATAGAGGAAATCAAACAAGAAAGCAAAACGGGCAATATAATAATATTGGGAGACTTCAATTTCCCGAGGATAGACTGGAAACTAGGAACCTCCAACTGCGGCAAGGAGGCCAAGTTCTTGGAGGTGCTAGGGGATTGCTTCCTGGAACAATTGGTAAAGGAGCCGACAAGAGACAACGCCACCCTGGACTTGGTACTAAATGGCCTCACGGGACCGACAAAAGAAGTAGAAGTTACGGTACCGCTGGGGACGAGCGATCACAATGTGATCAACTTTAAGCTTGACATCGGGAATAGAAAACGTGCCAAAACCTTAACCAAAACCTTTAATTTTAAAAAGGGCAAATACGATCGCATGAGAGCCATGGTGAAACAACGACTCAAGAAAAAGGTGGACAAACTTGAAACGGTAGACCAGGCATGGTCCCTACTGAAAAATACTATCTCAGAAGCACAAAATCTCCACATTCCAAGGATCTCCAAAGAGGGGAGAACAAAAGGTAAGGGAGAACCGGCATGGCTTACCAGACAGGTGAGGGTAGCCATAAAAGAAAAGAAGGACTCTTTCAAAAAATGGAAACACATGAAAACAACCGAAGCATGGAAAATACATAAAGATGATCAAAAGAAATGTCACAAGGCGGTGAGGGAGGCCAAAAAGGACTATGAGGAAAAAATAGCGCAAGAAGCCAAAAACTTCAAACCCTTCTTTAGATACGTGAAAGGGAAAAAACCCGCAAAAGAGGCGGTGGGACCCCTGGACGACCAGGGAAGGAAAGGGTACATCAAGGAAGATAAACAAATTGCTGACAAACTAAATTCCTTCTTTGCGTCCGTCTTTACGGAGGAGGATACCGCTAAAATACCAGAAGCAGTGAAAGTGTTTAGTGGAGTAATAGAAGACAGCCTCACCACAGTTGAAGTGGAGTTGGACCAGATATACTACCAGATCGACAAACTTAAAAGTGACAAATCCCCTGGACCGGATGGAATTCACCCGAGAGTTTTAAAGGAATTGAAGGTTGAAATCGGAGAGCTATTGCAGAAACTTGCCAATCTGACAATCAGAACTGGACAGATACCAGAAGACTGGAAGATAGCGAATGTCACGCCAATTTTCAAAAAAGGATCGAGAGGGGAACCGGGCAACTACAGACCTGTGAGTCTTACGTCTGTCCCTGGAAAGATGGTTGAAGCACTGATCAAGGATAGCATAGTCCGGCACCTAGATACACACGACTTGATGAAACCCAGTCAACATGGGTTCAGGAAAGGGAAATCATGTTTGACGAATTTACTTCAATTTTTCGAGACCGTGAACAAGCAAATTGATAGTGGAATGCCGGTGGACATAATATATTTGGACTTCCAGAAAGCATTCGACAAAGTTCCACATGAAAGGCTTCTCAGAAAACTACAAAGCCATGGAATAGAGGGAGATATACAAAGGTGGATAGGCAAATGGTTGGAAAACAGAAAGCAGAGAGTGGGCATAAATGGAAAGTTCTCAGACTGGGAGAAAGTGACTAGTGGTGTGCCCCAGGGCTCCATGCTTGGGCCGATCCTGTTTAATATTTATATCAATGACCTGGAAGACGGAATATCCAGTGAGATCATTAAGTTTGCAGACGACACAAAGCTATGCCGGGCAATCAGATCGCAGGAGGATAGCGAGGAACTCCAGAGCGACTTGTATCAGTTAGAGAAATGGGCAGATCAATGGCAGATGAAGTTCAACGTGGAGAAATGCAAAGTAATGCATTTAGGTAGTAAGAATAAGGAATACGAGTATAGAATGTCAGGCGCAACTCTGGGTAAGAGCGAACAAGAAAAGGACCTGGGTGTACTGATAGATAGGACCCTGAAGCCGTCGGCACAATGCGCGGCAGCGGCAAAGAAAGCAAACAGAATGTTAGGCATGATAAAGAAAGGAATCACGAGTAGATCGGAGAAAGTCATAATACCGCTTTATAGAGCAATGGTCAGACCACACTTGGAATACTGTGTCCAACATTGGTCTCCCAACCTAAAGAAGGATATAAAACTGTTAGAGAGGGTGCAGAGACGAGCAACGAAGTTAATAAGAGGTATGGAGAACTTGGAATATGAGGAACGACTCAAGAAACTAGGACTGTTCTCCCTTGAGAAGAGAAGGCTGCGAGGGGACATGATCGAGACGTTCAAAATGCTGAAAGGCATCGATAAAATAGAGCAGGAAAATAAATTATTTACATTGTCCAACACGACACGGACAAGAGGACATGGTTTGAAGCTAAGGGGGGACAAGTCCAGGACAAATGTCAGGAAGTTCTGTTTTACGCAGCGAGTGGTAGACGCCTGGAATGCTCTCCCAAAGGAGGTTATCAAGGAATCCACTGTGCTGGGATTCAAAGGCAAATTAGATGCACATCTCCTTATGAGAGGCATAGAGGGATATGGGTGACTAAAACTACATCAGGTGTATACCTGACTGGGCCTCCGCGTGTGCGGATCGCCGGACTTGATAGACCATGGGTCTGATCCGGAGATGGCAGTTCTTATGTTCTTATGTTCTTATATAAAACCAAATAAATAAATAGAATCTGGTCCTAACGGATAATGCACTATTCCTAATTAGTGCAGACATGCCTGCTCTCTGACTCCAACCATGAACCCCCTTAGTGACATTTTTAGCATACAATTAGTGAAGACTCATGTCAAAAGTACTGTGGGAAGCCTCAGTGCATCCTGCAGAATGGCACTTCAATGAATCAAGAGTATAGTGTTTCCTACAGTCATGTGAAAAAATTAGGACACCCCATGAAAGTTTCAGTTGTTTCTTAAGAAATGTTCACTTATCAATGTCAAATCTTTTTTTTTAATTTATCTCTGGAAAAGAAAGTGATGTAATTGCAGCTAAACAACAAAACTTTTCCTTGATTTACTCATGAAACAAAAGATATCCACAAAAATGTATATTCTAACAGAGGAATAAATTAGGACACCCCCACATATCCTCCCACTTAAAGTGGCTGAAATCACACACAGGTGTATCACATCAGGTGCACATGATTAGAACATCGTTACTCAGCATTTTGAAGGAGGCTTGCCCTACTTAAACCTCAGACATTTAGTTTGGTGTGCTCATGACTGCTGCGGTGAGTGTGGATACCATGGTGAGATCAAAAGAGCTGTCTGAGGCCTTCAGAAAGAAGATTGTATCAGCTTATAAGTCTGGTAAGGGATTTAAAAAGATCTTGAAAGAATTTGGCATTAGCCATTCCATGGTCCGGAAAATAGAGTACAAGTGGAGAACTTTCCAAACAACTGCCAACATACCCAGGTCTGGTCATCCAAGCAAGTTGACCCCCAGATGAGTCCGCAAGATGCTAAAAGAAATCTCCAAAACCCCTAAAATGTCATCATGGGACCTATACAGGCTCTTGCTACTGTTGATGTAAAAATGCATGCCACTACAATCAGAAAGAGACTGCACAAATTTAACTTGCATGGGAGGTGTGCAAGGAGGAAAACTTTGCTCTCTAAGAGAAACATCAAGGCTAGACTGAAGTTTGCCAGAGAGAACGTAGACAAACACCAGGACTTCTGGAATAGTGTTCTATGGACAGATGAGTCTAAAATTGAATTATTTGGACACCAGAAAAGAGGACATGTTTGGCGTACACCAAATACAGCATTCCAGAAAAAGAATCTCACACCAACTGTGAAGCATGGAGGTGGAAGTGTCATGGTTTGGGGATGCTTTGCTGCAGCTCACCATCATAGAATCCACCATGAATTCTACCGTGTATCAGAGGATGCTTGAGGAACATGTGAGACTATCTTTAAGAAAGTTAAAGCTGAAGCGGAACTGGACCCTGCAACATGACAAGGACCCAAAACGTACCAGTAAATTCACCAAGGACTGGCTGAAAACTAAGAAATGGAGAATCCTGGAGTGGCTGAGTCAAAGCCCTGATCTTGATCCCATTGAGATGCTGTGGGGTGATTTGAAACGGACTGTACATGCAAGAAACCCCTCAAACATCTCACAGCTGAAAGAATTCTGCATTGAGGAGTGGGCCAAACTTTCCTCAGACCAATCTCAGAGACTGGTAGATGGCTACAAGGATCTAATTGGTGTTAACTAAGAATAATAGAACATAAATGGCTTTAACTGGTGCCAAAAGCTGTTATGCATACAACTGCCCTTATTCTAAAAGTTATATGTACAAGATCTATGGCGTATAACTTCTAGTGGGGGGGGGGGCATGGGAGTGGCATGGATGGGCCAGGGATATGCACAGGATAAGTGCATGCAGGTTTATAAAATACTGTCACTTATGCGCATGACTGGCATCAGGTGCGTCCTTGTCGTGAACGGTGTAAGAATCTTGTATTGATATCCTGACTCCTGATGCAGGTGTATTGCCGCCGAAACTCAGCATCGTGTCGAGTCAGTGTACCAATATTGGGATCGATCTGTCCAAGCTTTGATTTGAATAAACTGTTTGTTTATTCCAATCAATTTTAGAGAATTCGGGTGGATTCTGGCGCTGAATATACTGATTCATTTAAACTCTGGCATCACTGTTTAAGTTAATACGATCACTGTGTCAGTTGAGTTTTGAACCACGGGTTCCAAAATGATTTTGTTGTCACATTTCTCCTGATTTTGATATTCCCATTATCCAAATATCCAGTAGAATTCTAATACTAGAGGATAAAACATGCACAATCTCCAGACGTTTTTGTGCAGACTGTCAGGGGAAGGCGATGAATGTCTTTTTCTAATGTGCGGTTGAGGAGTTTATCCCAGCAGGGGTCTGACGAACTGCAGAATTCTAGACAGAGGAAACCGTTCTGTCATGAGCCAGTAAGCCCTATTTCTTGCATAAAAGAACCCCAGAGGACACGCATTTCACCAGGGCTCCCTTTTACTGTTCTTTAGTATCAATTTGCTGATTCTTTCTACTTGCCGAATTCTCTTGACATGAGGGAAGTTCCCTCTGCTGTCCACAGAGATCTCTTTGTACGAACATTCGCATTCACATAATTTAAATGGTTTTGTGTGCAGAAGAAAAGCCCCTGTAATTTGTATTGTTTTTACTGCGTAGGCATAAATGGGAGTCTATAAATTATACATTTTTGCTATTGTTTTGTTCCTGTTTTCCCTTGGAAGGCCTCTCGCTTTACGACTTTCCCCATCTGGCATACATCAGAGAGTCATCATGCTCAGCCACCAGTACTTTCTGATTCTTCTCATACGTTTATAGCTGAGGAAGTTGAATCAAACCACGGCCAGTGCCTTTATTTCTCAGTAGTTAATGAGAGTATCTGATTGCGGCTCTTTCCTCTTGTACACTTGGCTCTCCCAGTTCTCATGCTCTCTCTTTATTCTTTCAGATATGTGTGGAATTCTGCAGTTCATCAGACCCCCTGCTAGGATAATCTCAGCCTCACATTAGAAAAAAACATTCATCGACTTCTGACAGTCTGTACAAAAACGGCTGGAGATTGTACATGTTATATAGTTTTTAATGTAATTGTTTTTATTCCGCATATCCTACAATTCTATGTGGATTACAAATTATTTAGGTACTCAAGCATTTTTCTCTATCTGTCCTGGCGGGCTCACACCTGGGGCACTGGGGGATTAAGTGACTTGCCCAGGGTCACAAGAAGCAATGCGGGATTTGAACCCACAACCCCGGGGTTGTAGCTCTAACCACTGCACCCTGGGGTGCAAACGAAATAATTGTTACAACCCAGAGAAGCCACTCTATAACTGAAGAAAAATAGGTATACAAGGAGACACAAATTACTCTTGGCCCGGGTCGCAAATTTTGTCAGGTGTGGGAGCACTTCTGGCAGGACCTCACACCGCGTGCTCGCAGTAGACTTTTGAATCTTTAAGATTTTATTCCCACTCTCAGCTGTTGGACTGGCCATGGATTCTTGGGGAGGGGGTTGGGAGGGGAACTGATTTTATTGTTGAAAATGTTATTTCCTGAATGGTACTACTGTTTGTATTTGCTTCTTACTGCTGGAATAATAAAAATCATTTAAACACAAGGAGACACAAATTATTGTACCATCTCTTCAGGTATGTTAAAATTGAAAGGTTCCATAGACTCAAATCACAGGAAATAAAGAATGAAGAAATAGAAGCCAATGGATAAGTGTATCTTCTACAGAGAATCATCTATTTATTTATTTAATTCGCTTTCTAGTCCGTTGTCCCCAAAGCGCTCAGAACGGGTTACAGGTTTAACATCCATAATTTCTGTACAAGTTTACGATACAAGTTTTTATCCTAACTTGATATATGCTAGGACCTAATAATAATATACAGTTTACTGGTTACAATTTGTTATGGTTGTCCTTGCGATGCGAGGTTTCCAGTACAAGTTATATCTAATTTGACACACAGAAAGTTATAGTAGTCTATCGGTCAAGGGTAGGGGTTTAGGTGAAGAAGTATGTTTTTGTTGCTGAGTCTATTGAGCCATTGCGGCCTATTCATCAATAAAGTGGTTGTTTTGAACAATACACCCTTGGCTGATCTATTGACATCCTGCCCTCACGACTCCCTCGTTGTGTGCTTTAGTCCCGTCGTTGAGGCATGTCCTTGGCTTCCAATTCAGTGTCTCCAGAAAAAAAAAGAGGACAGATTGAGATATCTGGGTTTTACTTCAATTGAAAACAATAGAAGTAAAGCCCGGATGTGTCGGTCCATCCTCCTTTTTCTGGAGCTAATTCTGTATTGTGACACTAGCGTGCTGAATGGTTACGGGACTAAATCGCGCGAGACAACGGCACGCCGACAACTGAGCGCAAGGTTGACAGCGCGCCGAAGAAAAGCACTATTTTAAAGGGCTCCGACTAGGGGTGGGGGGGGAACCCCCCCACTTTACTTAACAGACATTGCGCTGGCGTGGGGGGTTGTAACCAGTGCTCCCTCTAAGCGGGCGGGTGTTGTGAGCAAAATTTTTTTCGCTGTGCGCTAGGCGCCAGCAAGTTATGAGCCAACTCGCCCGATTCTCCTCTCGCCGCCCTGCCATCTGCCGTACGCCGTGCGCTGTGACGTGAAACTTGTGCGCTGCGATGTAATATTTTGTGCGCCAGCGCACGCCAGCGCAGCTTAGAGGGAACACTGGTTGTAACCCCCCACATTATACTTAAAACTGAACTTTTTCCCTAAAAAACAGGCAAAAAGTTTGGTTTCAAGTATAATGAGGGGGGTTCAAACCCCCCACAACGCCAGCACGATGTCTGTTAAGTAAAATAGGGGGGTTCCCCACCAACAACTCCCGTCGGAACCCTTTAAAATAGTGCTTTTCTTCGGCGCGCCATCAACCTTGCGCTCAGTTGTCTGCGCTCAGTTGTTGGCGCGCCGTTGTCTCGCGCGATTTTGTCTATGAACCGTGCTGAATGCTCTGTGCTGCTCCCCGACACTCATGAGTGTCAGGAGCAGCGCAGAGCATTCAGCGCACCGGTCTGCGCTAAAAACCGCTTCTGCAGTTTTGTAAAAAAAGTGGGGTAACTGATTAGCGCAGAAATGCCTACTCTCTGCCCCAGACACGCTCCCTCCAAGAAAAATTAAAAAATACTTTTTAGTACTTGCTCCCTCCCCCCTTTTACAAAAACGTAGCGCGGTTTTTAGCGCCAGCCGTGGTGGTAACAGCGCCGACGCTCATAGAATTCCTATGAGCGTCGGAGCTGTTACCTCCACGGCCGGTGCTAAAAACTGCGCTACGGTTTTGTAAAAGAGGGGGTTGGTTAGCATGTGCAGATTTGGAACAAACCACAGTGGAGAAATTTGGTGATGTTGAAGTGCAACTTTATTCCTTAATGATTGAAATCTGTGCGATGGCACGTGTTTCGGCCAATATGGCCTGCCTCAGGAGCCTCGTGGTGTAGTTAAAAACAAATTGGAAGCCTCATAAGAGCTCTAAAAATTCTTATGAAGAATCAGTAGAGTACACTCTACACACACGGAAAAAAATTTGGTATCGTCCTAATTGCAAGAGTGAGCGCATCCCGCAATAAGCCATTTTAAACTGCGGTTTGCAGCTTAGCAAAAGAAGCCGATACTGAAGAAATCATCTCAGCACCGGGCGTTCTATGTTGAAAACTGAGGCGGCAACCATTACGTTTATGGAATGTAGGACTCCTATTACAAAGCCGCGTTAGGCTTTTTTATCGCCGGCCGCAGCAGTATTAATTCCAACACTCATAAATTTTCTATGAGCGTCGGCGCTAATACCGCTGCAGCTGGGGATAGAAAAAAAATCTAACGCAGCTTCGTAAAAGGGGGAGGGGTGTTAAATTCAGAAATTATAATTACATTTTAAATAGATTTCTGGGGGTTTCATGTTCATTTTATGGGATGGTAGTGTGTTTATCAGATTAATAAACTCAACTCATTTTTCATGTTTTATTTTTTGCACGTAGGGTTTGGCTGCTCTTGGCGCTAGTGGCAACATCAAAGAGCTCATTGTATCCGAATGTCTTGCAATCACTGATATGGGGATGAAGGTAAAGTTATAACGAAACATTTTCCTCTAAAGCAGGTAAAATTAAGGAGAACGTGGAGCGAAGTGGGATGAGGAACTCCGGTCCTGATTGAATATTTTTGGCTAGTGACTTAGGGCCCCTTTTACAAAGCAATAGTAGCGAGTCTCAGCATGGCAAATGCGACACAACCCGTAGGAATTGAATGGGCTGCATTGCATTCGCCTCGCAGGAATAACTACTGTGGCTTTGTAAAAAGGGGCCCTTAAGCATGTAAAATAAAGGTCAGAACTCAAGTTGTAGGTAAAAGTTTTCAACTGCCCTGTCGGACTACATTTGTGGCTCACTGTACAGTCCCGTCACCCCCCCAAAAATTAAAATGTCAGAAACTAAGCCTTGCTCTGTAGACCATTGGATTTAACTCAGCATATTTATTAACCTGCATGTAGCGTATTTGTTGTCAGTGGCAGCCATTTTTCTTTATTAACGCTTTTATTAGAAACTGCACATGAAAAAAAGACGCAAGCAAGTGTTACAGAACAGAATAACAATGTGTAACAAGCACAGCATAGCTCTTAATACTCCTTCCCCTCACAGAGTACCCACATACACTCCCTCTCCCACCAACTTCCATTCACCCACTCCAGGTAGGTGGAAAACTGTATGTAAGAGGTTCACAGCTAGCAAAAATCAGCGTTGATAGTACAGCCCCGCAAATAAAGCATCTGTCCACAAGCAGTCTCCCAAAGATCTAGGCTCAGGAAACTCCATTGCTGGTGCCTGGGGTTGCCGAATCAGCTACGTTTGGATTTGATCTGTGTTGACGCTCCACTCTGCCAGTGGAATCCCGCTGAATGCTACTGGATGTAATGTAATACATCGTTCTCTTCCAGAGCTCCCAGGGAAAGAGTGTGGTGCAGTGGTTAAAGCTACAGCCTCAGCACACTGAAGTTCTGGGTTGAAATCCACACTGCTCCTTGTGACCCTGAGCAAGTCACCTAATTCCCACCATTTCCCCAAGGACAGATTGTGAGCCCACTAGGACAGACAGGGTAAAATGCTTGAGTACCCAAATAAATTCATGTAAACCATTCTGAGCTCCCTTGGGAAAACAGTATAGAAAATTGAATAAATTCAATTATAAGTCTTTCACTTCACTAATGAAGTGATCAATAATACATAAGGGAAGATCCAGCAATAGCATATATTCACCTTGGTAAGGGCGCAAGTCACCTCTCTAAATGACCTCCACTTCTGCAGAGTACTGGAGGTGAGATCTCGATAAAGCTCCACTCAGTTACCATCCCATTTAAATATCCCCAGTAGAGAATGACACGGTGACAAAATTCAGCACCGTTCCCGTCCCCGCGGATAACCGCGGGAAATAATCCCATGTCATTTTCTAGTGTCTATCTCAACCTCAGTCCTTCTACACCAGCATTCTTCAAAGCAAAGCTTGTGGGTCAGTAGTTGTGGCCATTCATACTCTGATTCTTCCCTCTCTCTTTAAAGAATGCCATGAAGATGGTTTCCTGCGGTTATCCGCGGGGACAGGAACGGTGATTAATTTTGTCACCGTGTCATTCTCTAATCCCTAGCTCCCGGGCCCTGTGGAGCAGCCTTTCTTTAAGTGAAAAACTTTAAAGACATACCCTGATATCCCACATCATGTCCATCAGTTTAGGCCCTAGCGCACAATGCGCTCTCTCCACCCCAGGATCCAGTGATTCATCTTGTAGAAACCACCTGGCCAATTTCACCACCACATCTTTGGCATCCTTATATGATGTGGTATCGGGCACCCCCCACACTCACAGATTATTGTACCTAGCCCAACTCTCGATATTCTTCATTTTATCCACCAGGTCCGATAATTATGCTCTCACATCCTCCAAGCCATGCTATGCTCTGACCACTGTCCCCTCACAAGAATCCATGCGTAGTTCCACGGTGTCAATTCAGTTCCCCCATCTCCATGATGTCCCAAATTGTCTCTTTAACCTGCACTGCCACTGTAGAGATTTTGGTTTTGAGTATGGCAAGCAGGTCTTGCAGGTCAGCCTTAGTTGGTGCCTCCATCCTATCCCCAGCCGTGAGAGAGCTTCTCCAGTTTTGAGCACCGACAGCGCTACTGACAACTGCCATCCCTCTTCCTCCAGCACGCCGACACCACATGGAGGTCTGCCTGACAATTTTTCCATGGCACAACCCACTGCCTTCTCTGTCTCTGCTCTGTTTTTCATAGCCATATGAAAGCAGATACTCTCCACCCCCGGACCCGATCAACACTGGCCCAATACGTACAAAATCACTTCTCTTTCAGGGATATTCACTGGCTTTAAGACGGAGCCTCCAAATTAGGCTTCCATCTTCCCTGGTGACATCACTTCCTCCAGAAGCCATTTTTCTTTAATTAAGAATTGATATACTTTTTTCTAGTTTTTATACTATTTTTGCTTTATTTCCTATTTTCTTTCACACAGTCCCTTGAGCTCCTGGCTTTCAAAAATTCTCTAGATGTGCTGCTGTAACTCATTCGTTGCAACAGAAGCAGCTCTCCTGTTTCTAGCTCTCTGTAATAATCATCCCATCTCCAATCCTCTGAGTTATATTCAACATGCCTAAAAATAGAGGAGTAGCTTCCATTTTTCTTGTTGCTTTTTTAGCAAGTTTCAGTCGACGGTTGCAGCAAATATCTTAGACCTAAATCACAATAAGATAGTAGTTTATGGATGGAATGTAAAGACACTCCCTACTCCCATTATCCAACTATTTGAAAATGCCACACTGTTTTTGCTATTTAGGTTTGTTATTTGACTCTAATCTGGCTTGTAAGAGTCCGATTAAGGTAGCAAAGGCCTCTTTTTATAGATTGAGAATAGTTCATGGTTTGAAGGCAAGTTGGTCAGGCCAGAGTCCAGTTGACTCACCCTTTCCAATGCCCTGTGAACAAATGTGGCCCACAGAATTCTCTAAACATTTGTCATACATATACTAACCAGCTGTTGGGAAGCTATGAGTTCTTAGTTCTTGTTCTTAGGTCTTGGGAAGCTCATAGCTCTTAGTTGGAATACCTTAAAATTGTGTTTAAATGTTTGCCTTATAATAAATAAAAAACAGATCATATTACAACATATATTAAGACATAAAATGAAAAGTTTCTTATATTGGTTTCCCATATTGTATCTGATTCTAATGGTACCATAAGCAATTTCAAGAATTATTTAGAAAGGTGGATGAAAATCCAAAATTATTCTCATATTAGTATTATCAGGAAGTATTATCAGGACCACTGCACACAAGGACATTGCTTTATGACAGAGAAATGCCATACAATGGAGTCAGTCAAGCTCTCTGATTCTCTCGAACAGTGGTTCTTAAACCTGTCCTGGGGTTCCCCAGCCAGTCAGGTTTTCAAGATACCCTTAATGAATATGCATGCTCTACTTTAATGAAGCCAAATTTGCTTTTCTAAAGATGTATTCACCGTAAAGGTTGAACAAGTAAGGTGACAAGATACATCATTGATGCCATGTTTTATTGGAAACCAATCAGTGTTGCTATATTCAATTCTCACGGCACCATGATTTTCGTAGAGGCTCTTTATCAGCTGAGTTATGTGTTTGGGTATTCCCATTTATGCTAGAGTTCTCCATAGTTTATATAATCCACACAGTTAAAAGCTTTGCTGTAGTCGATGAAGCAAAAGTATAGGAGCTTTTAGTATTCTTTGTTCTTCTCCAATATCCATCTAACATAGGCAATAATGTCTGATCGCTCTTCAATGAAGACTCTCAACAAAGTATTCAAAGGCAAGGAAATAACACTTCAAACGAAGATCAGACTTGTTCACGCACTCATTTTCTCAGTGGTCAATTATGAATGTGAAAGCTGGGCACTACGGAAACAAGACAGAAAGAAGATTGATTCATTTGAGCTTTGGTGCTGGAGAAGGATTTTACACATGCCCTGAACCACCAGAAGAACTAACAAATCAATTCTGGAAGAGATCAAACCAGCGATGTCACTTGAAGCCCAAATGATGAAGTTACAACTGTCTTATTTTGGTCACACCATCAGAAGAAAGAGATCATTGAAGAAGGACATTGTGTTTGGGGAAATCGAAGGAACCAGGCGAAGAGGGCGACCTTCAATTAGATGGTTGGACGCATTGAAAACAACCATGGGAATGATACTGGAGGACTTTTCTGGACTAGCAAAAAACTGATTTCTTTTTAGATCTGTAATTAAAGTCAATAGGACTTGTACACAAGTCAGTGGCACTTAACAACTTTAATGAAGCTAAATTGTTGTCAACAACTGTCATATAAATAATTTTGGTATACTCAAAACATGTAATAATTATTCAATGTAGCATTTCAAAAGTTGTTAAATTAGACATGTTTTGAGTATAGCAAAATTATTTATATGACAGTTGACAACAATTTAACTTCATTAAAGTAGGGCAAGAATACAAATTGAAGCTATTTAGGAGGCTTCTCACCATATTGCATTAATAATGAATATGCATGAGCCAAATTTGCATAAAATAGAGGTGACAAGCGTACAAATCTGCCTCATGCATATTCATTAGGGATATCTTGAAAACTCGACTGAGGCAAAAATAAATCTATCAGAAAACTTAGCCATTCTTTCTTCTACAAACTAACAGAACTTTGGAATAACTTTCCATTCTCGCTAAGAAGCTTAGGCCCCTTCTTATCATTTAGGAAAGTTCTGAAGTCAGTCTTGTTCACCAAACATTTTGGAAATTAATTATTCTACCTTTCCCATATTAGATTTTCCTTTGTTTTGTTCTTTTGTATTATTTTATTTTTAATGTTAACCGAGTCGAGCTCCAAATTGGTTGATGACCCGGTTTATAAAACTAAGGTTTAGTTTAGTTAGTCTCCCAAGACTAGAGCTCTAGAGAGCTTGGGTCATTTCCAGTTTGCCTATGTCAGTATAGTACTGTAGGTCAGACGCTTACAGTCAGAGTGTGAATCCCTGACACGACTGACCCAGAAAATTGCTTTTAAAATCCAGATCCTGTGAGCCAAAGCAGAAAAAAAGAGCAGGAAACCTAGAACAAGAAGGACAATGCAAACAAACAAGTGAAGGGTTTGAAAAAGTATTTCCTGAAATGAAAGCAGCTCAGTGCATCTTCTTGCTAATCACCCTACTAGAATCCCATGCAACATACATGTTTACAGCTATTACTTACACAGTGCAAGGGAGAAACAAACTGCGCGCATCATTGAAATAGGGTGGAATGCAGGATTCATCATCCGAACAGAACCATTGTCTAGCAAGGGATTATAAAGAACCAAAACAGTGCAATTAGGACAAATCTCAAAGCCACTTGATTTTATTTTTAAGGTGCTGGTCACACTCCTTTCAGTACTTGTGGGTCCCAATTCAGTCCTTGACCCCCATGTAGGTTTGGTTTTCAATGAATAGTCATGAGGTAGGCTTATCTAACTTAGATTTAAAAATCTGGTTAATTTGTATATCTTGTTTTCAAGAAACCCAGACCTGTTTGGGGAGCCCACGGACTGGATTGGTGAAAATACTGATTTAGGAATTTTTGGCAGTTGGTATAAAGTGAGAAACTCTGAAATGACCTTGACATAAATTCACGGTTGAGGTGCAAGGATGTTATACATAATAGTGGGGGTATTTTATAGCATTCCAGCTCTTCAGACATACTTCCTTAATATACTGGGTTAAGAAGAAAAATAATAAAGCGACGTATTCAGATATTTTATCTATAAATTCTAGAACTGAGACACACATACTGGTTAGACAGCCCATTTGTCTAAGTTATATCCTGTATTTGAAGGGAGCCAGAAATTTGCTTCCATTGCTGAAACACATTCCTGGCTGTACTGAGTTCATTAGAAAGGGCCACTCCTTCCTGTGGATCCAGCAGTTATTTTCTTCTCCTTTGTGCTTCCAGTTCAGTCTGAACCAGGCCCAGCTGGGATCCCCACTCTAAGTGTGGAGATTTTTCTCCTCTTTATATATCTTCCAACCTCACTTTAGTACAGTTTTGTGACAAGTTTTTCACCAAGATCCACACATCTTGGTTCATTCTGCAACCCTGTAATCATGGGACCTAAATTAAGATCCTGGGTGTCACAGTTGTCAGCAATTATGACTTCCTCCCATCCACCTTCCTAAGGGCTGTCAACGTCATCTCCACAGCACCCCAGTCCCAGCTGACCTCACATGGAATATACTTTGATTAGAGACAGAGTTAGGATACCACATGGAAATTGCAATTTTTGACCCATTTCTAATTACTGTTTTATTATTATAATAAATCTCTTACTACAAGGCTTAACTTCAAACTAATCAAAATAAAATATGTGTTTGATAACCATCATGGTAGACGTTTTGTTTAATTAATTCATCTCTATGAGATAATATTCCCGAATGTGAAACCTCAGCTAGTTGGTATGCAGGACATTATCAAGACAGAATTCTAGCCTCTCCCATGTAATAGTGTTTATGAACTTATAGGCAATTTTACTCTGCTCATCTGTCACATCACCACCATAAACCAAGATGGTAATTTAATTGTAAAGGTCCTTATTCACCTTGGGCTTTGTCCAATGTGCCAAGAATAGAAGATTCATAAAATTAGGGCCTAAATCTTTCTGCAAAAGGAATAAACCAGAATATAAATCCTTTTTAGCTACAGTGCATAGAGAGAAAAATGTGCTTGCATGTGGGAGTATAAAGATTTTGTGCTAATCAGTTAACACAGTGAAACTTTCAGAGAAATAATCAGATCCCCTCAAAGACAGAAAAGATGATGTAGGATGAACAGACAAATGCTGGTAACAGCTGGAGCCTAACATGCAAAGTAGAGTTGTAAAAAGGTCATTCCCCACTGGGATCGTATCATACTTACTGTAATAATTTAACAATATAAAGCACGACTGTATGTCGTTTCATACACAGAGGGAAAAAGACCTCGGACGACTATTATGTCGTTTCAAAACAGCCAAGGCTGATCAATTGACAATATTGTCATTTTGATACCAAATTATACTAAACTAGTCTTTAAGCCCGTTACATTAACGGGTGCTAGAATCCCTCTCTCTAACTCTCTCTCCATGGCCCTCTTCTGTATCCCCCCCCCCCGAGCAAAGCTGTCTGTCCCCAGCACACCTCCCCCCCAAAGTAGCCCACTTTCCCTCTCCCTATCTCTCCATGGCCCCTTCTGTCTCCTCCCAGAGCAAAGCTGTCCCCAGCACACCTCCCCCCCAAAGCAGCCCCCTTTCCCTCTCCCTATCCATGGCCCCTTCTGTCTCCCCCCAGCACACCCCTCCCCCCAAAGCAGCCCCCTTTCCCTTTCCCTCTCCCCCTGGCTCCCGGTATTGATCCCCTTCTTACCCTCCCCTCCATCCCGGCGTCTTCTGGCCTGCTCCTCTTCAAAGCAGCCTGTGATCGTGGTGGCCGGCTTTAGCGAACCTCGCAGGCTGCTCTCCAACTCGGTAGCATGTTCCCTCTGATGCAATCCTGTGCGTCAGAGGGAGCGTGCTAATGAGGTTGGAGAGCGGCCTGCGAGGTTCTTTAAATCCGGCCACGATTGCAGGCTGCTCTGAAGAGGATCCACGGCGGCGGTGGCGGCGAGTGAGGTGACATGGCGAGGACGCGGGCAGGCAGCGAGTGAGAGGCAGCGGTGAGTGAGGGTGGGCGGTGACGCGCCGAGGCAGGGAGAGAGCACAGTTGCGCGCCTTCAGCCCCCGCATGCGCCATGAGGTTAGAATGTTGCCACAGACGCACACCTCACGGCGCCACACTGCACGAATTTTCGAGAGCGCATGCGCGCTCTAGCATTTTATTATTATGGATTATGTATATGCACATGAGGGTTTTTTTTATGACCGATGATTATAGTGATGTTTCATTCAATTGATCAGCCTTGGCTGTTTTGAAACGACATAATAGTTGTCCGAGGTCTTTTTCCCTCTGTGTTTGAAACGACATACAGTCGTGCTTTATATTGTTAAATTATTACAGTAAGTTTGATACAATCCCAGTAGGGAATGACCTATTTACAGCTCTCCTCTGCATGTTTATCTTTTGATTTTTGATTTTACAGTTTTGTGGTCTGGCTTTTGTTAAGTGTAAACTGCTGGAGCCTGGCCATTTACAAGAACCTACCTGTAGTACTGGAGACAGTGCAAAATGACAGGTAGGCTGCGCTGAAAGTTCTGTGGATAAATGTGTATCAAAATACAGTCAAACCTCGGTTTGCGAGTAACGCGGTTTGCGAGTGTTTTGCAAGACGAGCAAAACACTCCAGCAATTTGTAACTCACAAACTGAGCGCTGTCTTGCAAAACGAGCAAAATTTACCTGCAGCTTAAGTTGATTTTCTAACCCTGCCGCCCCACAAGCTCGGCGACATGCTCAGAGTTGAAGCAAAGCCTGTCCTCCTCCACCACACCGTTAAACCAAGCCCCGCGCGCGCCCAACCTAAGAGAAGCCATCAGCGAGCAACAGCCAATCCCAAGCGCCGCACCTGACGTGGGTTGAAAGTGGCACTCAATCAGCTAAGGGATCTGGGAAGGGGGCGCCGGACCGACCTACTGTACCTTCGAGCCGGGAAGAAGACTGATTGGGGCCGGTTTGTTGTTCCCCAGCCACTGGCGGCGGATGGATCCTGCTTTGAAGGAGAGGGAATGCAGGACTGAAATGGTGCGCGAGAGAATGGCTAATAAAGTAAGTAAAGAGGCGATCTGCGCCGCTCCCACGCCGCTTTATTGTCCTGTCCTAGTTCAACAAAGTAACAGTCATATTCAAAAATCCCGACAGGGATGCTCCCTGTTTTGTTTTACTGGAACTGAGTATAATTCTAAGTTGGGGGGGTGAAATTGGACGTACTCGGGACGCGCCATTAAAGCAAGAGTGAGGAACAATGTGGAACGAATCAGCTGAGTTTCCATTATGGGGAAAGTTGCTTTGATATACGAGCGCTTTGGATTACGAGCATGCTTCTGGAACGAATTATGCTTGTAAACCAAGGTATCACTGTAATTACTATTTCTTGAATCTTGTATCCTTGAGTATCTGGAAAGAGATTATTTGAGACAAATCAAATTATTTCCTCCTGGTGTTCAGGACCAATATCTGGGAATTAATCTTTCTAACTGTAAAAAAAATGAATGTATTTTCTTAATATTGTAAGGTTAGTTTTCCTGTTCGGTTGTTTCTACCCTGATGACATAGATGTTGAGATTATAATTCAAGACCAAGGTTCACGTTATTTGTGATGCCTTGATATAGATTCCGCCTACTGTGGAATAATCCATGAAAACTGAGAGAGTGCTGCAAAGGGAGAAAAAGAGCTTGCATATCTGAGTGCTTCTTAAATATGCACCCCAAGAGCTTACCCACTTGTACACCCCCTCACAGTACAGGCCAGAATCAGTAAATGGCCCTCAAAGAGTTAGGTGCTGTTAAGATCCAGGCTAAGCTAGTATTGCCAGAGGTTGTGGTAAAAGCAGATAGCGTAGCTGGTTTTAAGAAAAGTTTGGACAAATTGCTGGAGGAAAAGTCCATAGTCTGTTATTAAGACATGGGGAAGCCTTTGCTTGCCCTGGTTCGGTAGCATGGAATGTTGCTACTCTCTGGGTTTTGGCCAGGTTCTAGTGACCACCATGAGAACGAGCTACATTGGCATGATGGACCATTAGACTGACCCAGTAAGACTATTCTTATGTTCTTATGTAAGGGCAAAACACTAGCTTAGTGTTCTTCCCATAGTCAGCGTAACACTGTTTTGTTTGGGGGAGGGCCCCAAGGGCTTTGCCCTAGGCCCCAGCAGAGTCCTGCAGCACGACATCTCATAAGCTCCCACCTCCTCCCAACGCTGTACTTTTAAATTTTTGGGCACCCACCGCACAATGTCAACAAGCAGGCCTGCCCCTAGAAGTAGAATGAAGGGCCTGCTCATTGATGCTGCGCGGCAGCTGTCTGAAGATTTAAAAGTACAGCACCGGGAGGAGGTGGGTGGAGGAGTAGAGCCATAACTGACCGGCGACCGCCAATTCTTGGGGAGGTCATGACCTCTGTGGCCTCCCCCGTTCCGACGCCCATGGTTGTTCCTGCACCTAACTTTGGGAGTGAGGCCTTACACTTGCCAAAGCCTGATGTAAATTCTCACACCCAACTGGTGGCAGCTGGGTGCACAAATCCAACAACGCATCTAATTTATGCGAATGCCCCTTTTTGAGTTGTGCTATGAAATTTAGACGCACATGTTATAAAATAAAGCTCAGGGCAGATGCACACATAACTCCAAATGAGTCCCAATTAACACTAATTATTGATTAACACCTCATTAATTAGTTTACATGCATATATGCAATCTGCACCCAAATTTGGGCGACTTATATAGAATTCAGAGGTAAGCAACTTTGGTGCATATTTTATAGAGTAGCACCTATGTGTATAAAAGCCAATTATTGGTGCCTCATGCCTAACTTAATTTTTAAATTAGCTTAATCAGCAGTGATAATTGAAAAAACATCATCAAAAAGTAACCTAAAAAATGATCTAAAACATGAATTAGCTGGTAGGCTTGGTAGGCATCTGCCCTGAGATGCCTACCAGAAAGTCGGCGTAGTTGGGGAATGGATTTTGGGTGTGGGTTGACTTAGATGCCGGTAGGCACCTAACTTAGGTGCACTCATGTGGGCCAAGAAAACCCTGGCCGAAATGGCAGTGTGCCTACGACTGCTTAAGTGTCACTAGGCATGATTCTATAAATGGCATCTAGTGGATGACTGACAATTGCGCTCAATGGCGCCTACGAGTTAGGCGCTGTTTATAGAATCAGTGCCTTGGTGCCTAAGCGTAGGTGACAAGTTACAGAATGAGGCGGATAAAGTGTTGGAGCTTCTGTGTCAATGCAATCAAAAACTGCTTCTTTCGTATTAACGGTGAATAGTCTGTATTAATATGTTGTTTTGTGCTAGACCATGAGAATACCCGGATAATATTAAAGTCCCGGTTTACGGTCTGTTTCATTTGTCTCTTCCAGTTTCACGAACCCCTGCTGTGGATTAACTGCAATCCCATTTAAGCAGGGCAGGATTAATTCGTCGAGGGCCCCTAGGCACACATGTATACTGGGCCCCCTGCCCTGCCCCACCCCACCATGCGCCCAGGCGGAAACAGGAAGCTGCGTCAGAGGGAAGCTTTGGGCAAGCAGCACCGCTTGCACAATTACAGTTCCCGTTGCCTTTCTTACCCGCGTTGCTTGCTTGTCTTACTTTCCGTTGATGGGGGGGGGGGCCGCATTGCCGATCGGGGTGGAGCCCACGTTGCCGATCGGGGGGGGGGGGGGGGCTCGCATTGCCGATCGATGCTGGAGGGGCCCATTGCCGTTTGGAAAAAACAATGTTGATGTCCTCCTTCATCGGGCCCCCCTGACCATTTTGGGCCCTAGGAATGTGCCTACTTGGCCTATTGGTTAATCCTGCTCTGCATTTAAGTGTTATTACTGCTGCTTGGCCTTGTGTGAAGCATAGCTGGTTTTACAGTCTCCTGCTAATCAGTGAATTTCATTGGATTTTCTGTAAACTGATCTTCCTGCCTTGGACAGCAGGGAACCTTAAGTTTTAAGCCATGACTTCTTGAGTACAAGATTTAAAGAAATCCTCTTCTGAGCTCATGCTCCGGATATTAAATTTGCAGAAGTTATTTAGACGATTATCCCTCAGGTCCCTCATAACAATGCTGAACTGAGCCTCAGATTTCTTATGTGGGCAGGGCTGATGCTTCACTCCCCTGATCCTTGGAGCTATGAAGGCAGGGGAAAGACAAGCTTTCAAGGCACTTCTGCTGGGATGCCTTTTTTCCTCACCCTTATCCCACGATCAGGCTCCAATAAAACAATGATCTAGTTTGAATATCTGTTCCAAATATGTAAAAGGGAATTTTACTCAAAAATTTGTTTAAGGCTGGCACAAGGCAAATATAGGCTTCAACTCATAACGATAGAAATACAAGAAAAGCACATTGGATCCCTTCACTTCTGGATTCTCTTCTCCTGTCTTCTGTAACTCCAACTTATCACACCACAGCATGACAAATCCTTTCAAGGTGCTGCAGTCTTAGGCTAGTGACCAGACCTCTGCTACCAGCTTTCTCTTCCATCTTCTCCACAGGCTTCCTGAGCCACTCCTCCTTGGCAGATTCACTGAGTCGCTCTTCACATTGCAGACTCCTGTGGGACCTGTTGGGAGACAAATGTCGAAAAACAACATACAGTACACTTCCTTTCCTGTCCTTAGACCACCCTGCAATCAAATGAAGATTGGATAAGGATATTGTAGGTGTCATTTGACTGTTTCATTTGTGGAGGTGGGGAACTAGAGGCATAGAGGTTAGATTAGCTTGGGGGGGATGTTTAAATTGGTTATAGGACTCTGGCGTTTAAGGCAGGAATAATGAATTCATGTTTGAATGCTCTTATTTCTCCAGCTCTTACTTATTGTCAAATTCAGAAAGACCTTAAAACTTATCTATTTAAACAATACAAAATGTAATCGATTTAAAATTATCATGATAAGTGGATTTTTATTATTTTATGGAACAATGTTTACAGTTTCCTACCTATTTTAGTATAAATAATTTGTATTGTGCGTATCTTACTTTGAACAAGTTAGGATTGCATTTTGTTAGTCAGTATCTTTTTTCAATTGTGCTATTTTCTTTTATAAGACACTGTTATTTGGATCTGTATTTTAATTACTTGTAATTACTATTGTGTAAATTGCCAAGAACTGATGGTTTGGCGGTATATAAAAATAAACTATTATTATTATTATTATAAAGAGCCTATTCCAGGGGGCTTCTATACAGTAAGCAACATTGATGAAGCTGTCTGCACAATGCGCGGCAGCAGCGAAAAGGGCGAACAGAATGCTAGGAATGATGAAGAAGGGGATCACAAACAGATCGGAGAAGGTTATTATGCCGCTGTACTGGGCCATGGTGCGCCCTCACCTGGAGTACTGCATCCAGCACTGGTCACCATACATGAAGAAGGACACGGTACTACTCGAAAGGGTCCAAGAAGAACAACTAAGATGGTTAAGGGGCTGGATGAGTTGCCATACAGTGAGAGATTGGAGAAACTGGGCCTCTTCTCCCTTGAACAGAGGAGACTGAGAGGGGACATGATCGAAACATTCAGAATACTGAAGGGAATAGACTTAGTAGATAAGGACAGGTTGTTCACCCTCTCCAAGGTAGGGAGAACGAGAGGGCACTCTAAAGTTGAAAGGGGATAGATTCCGTACAAACATAAGGAAGTTCTTCTTCACCCAGAGAGTTGTGGAAAACTGGAACACTCTTCCGGAGTCTGTTATAGGAGAAAACACCCTCCAGGGATTCAAGACAAAGTTGGACAAGTTCCTGCTAAACTGGAACATACACAGGTGAAGCTGGACTCATTTAGAGCACTGGTCTTTGACCTGGGGGCCGCTGGTCTGACCCAACAGCGGCAATTCTTAAGTTCTTAACCTCATCGCCTGTTTCACTACTGTTTCATCTGTATAGGATTAGAGGGAGCCCCAACAAGCATCTTGCATCTCAAATTATGTACACACAACCTGAGCCAAAAAAACTCATCAAATTGGGACACAGCAGGAATTGCCTCTACTGCCAGCCACATTCTGAAAAACAAACGCAAACCTATGGGATCTGGGATATCTCTCTCTCTCTTCCTTTTCCTTCAGGCTGAAGTTTGCAATCATCAGATTGCTGGCAGCATCAGTCAGCTAATCATGCTGCCTTTGGTGGCCTCCTGCTTCAACTTCTTGTCCCCGCAGAGTCAGGATGTGGCAACAGGAGAAAAGCTTCCAGGCTGCTGAAGGCACTGTGTTTAGCTGACTGACGCTGCTGACAGCCCAAAGACTACAAGCTGCAGTGTGGGGAAGGGAGAGTGGTTTCCTGCTGGAGGAAAAGAGGTGGGGTACGGACGGGCAGCTCATTTGGGAGGGGCAAAGTACTCCTCGCTCTCCCAAACTACACTGAGAAGCAGCATCAGTGGTGGTTAAAGGAAGGTGCGGGATGGAAGGGGGCTGGGGCCATATAGAGGGAATGGTGCAGGGCTGGAGCACCCCCTTATGATTTGCACCCTGAGCAGGCTGCCCCCCACCACCCTGCCCTTGGTACACCTCTAATGAGTAGTTTCAGAATTCACACGTCAACTAGCTGATCTGGATGCAATTCATTGGGAGAGGATTCAAAAGTTGATGAAATCAGAATTCACTGGGACATTTCTATCACCTGTTCAGTCACTTCTAACTCCTTAGTGCTGGGAAGTACAGATTCCCTAAGTCAAGCCTCATGTTATTCTTCCTGATCTTTTTCAGCTAATTATCGATTGTTGCCAGATTCTCCCTGGACACTCACAACTTTTAACTGGTGACCTCCCCACTCCAGCTGAATGTACAGTCCTTCAGAGCCCGTTACAGATATTTCTTATTTTCAATGTACCAGTCCTCAGTACTTCTTTACTGTAACAATTTGGATATAACGTCTTGCCTTTGTTAGGCATGGATCCTGCCTTCCATTAACTACAGCGTATTCTAAGACTTCCTTTACAATTTAGTCAAAATAGGAAAAATATGTCTTATTATGTAAATTGCTGGTTTAAAACTTTCTATTCATTGTGGACACCAAAATAGGAACTGTTTGGTAGGTCACAGTTTCTTGGTACTTGAGGTTTCCCCTTCTCCATAATTTCATGGTTTGACAATGCACAAATGATCAGTTTAAGCCTTTCTCTTGGCACTAAACTGTGTAAAGATAATGGAAGGAGAGTTTTGGAGAATGAACATATTGTTCCAATGGCATTAGTCTCAGGAGGTTCCAGGTTTTATTTAATATGAGAGAACATTCTCTAATCTCTTTTGCTGGCTTTCACGAGTAACTAGTGCTTGAAAGTGAGGTTTGTTCAGCTGCTACTGTCGACTGCAGCTTTGCCACAAGAACTCTCAACGGGCAACTTTTTCATAAAAATGTAGTCTTAAAGGTTGATTTTGGCCAACGTAGACAGACTGGAGGCTAAGCTGAAGAAAGACCAAAATATATCAAGTTACATATTCTATGACTGATTCACTTGTAGCTCCACAGATTTAGAGAAAGGCTAAAAAAATTGTTGCAGTCAGATTTGTCTCTTACATGAAAAATTGCCTTCATGATTTCTATCCTTGTAGTTCTTTGAATAATTCATGTAAATCAGCTCCTAAAGTTTTTTCCCTTCAAGAACACATTCAAAATTTTCTTAAATCTTTGGATGAAACTAGGAGAGCTTCTTCTGGAAGTTTGTTCCATACCTTTATCTTTCTGCTGCTCATTCATCTTTGGAGTGCAAGAGTAGCCTAATGATTACTGCAGTGGCTGGGGACTTAGGTACAAGTCCCACTGCAGCTCCTTCTGATTCAGGGCAAGTCACTTAACCTTCCATTGCTCCAGGACCAAAATAAGTACAGGCCCTCTCCATATTTGCAGGTTTAGGACTCACAACTTTGGTTATTCGCAAGTTTCTAAACCCTGACCCACCCCAGCCTTCCTTCCGTCTTATGTATCGCTCCTTCCCTTACTTTTAAAGCCTGGTGGCCTAGCAGGGAATTGGGGCAGGAGCAATCTTCCTACATTCCCTGCCCTGTGCAAAGCCACAAACAAAAATGGCTGCTGTGAGTTCCCGTGGCCTTGCGAGACTGCAGCGGGAACTCACAGCAGGCATTTTTGTTCTCAGCTCTGCACGGGGCAGGAGTGTAGGAAGACCACTCCTGCCCCACTTCACCACTAGGCTTTAAAAATAAGGTGTGGAGAGGTTCAGGAGGTGTGGATGGAATGAGAGTCAGCCCTAAGTAAGGTGTGGCGAGGTCCAGGAGACAGGAGGGAGGCAGGGGTGTGTCAGAGTTGGCCCTAAAGTTATTCGCAAATTTATCATGAGTTGGCTTTGCATCTAAGCCCCCACGAATATGAAGGGAGGAGTGTACCTGTATATAATAATACCACAGGAAAGTACTATAAATGAACTTTTTTCTTTTACAACTAATAGACATAAAAGAACTTCACATTTGATTTTTGCTTTTCCGCCTATTAAAGGATGCAAACTTAAAAAATATCACCAGCATCTTCTTTCACATCAAGCTGCAGCATGGGGCAAAGATCTAGATCAATTGCTCATTTTTACTGAAATTTATGGGGAATTTAGAAAACATCTAAAAACACATTTATTTCTGAAGTACTTAGGTAGTTAATTTGTAAAAATTTTATACTATGTAATTATCAGATTTTAGAGTTTTTAGCTATTGGTTCTTACTCTCTAATTTCCTTCTGCTTTTATGGTATTTCAAATGTATTTTAAATTGTGTAAACCACATAGAACTTCACGGTTTTTCGGTTATTATTATATCAGATCCCATCCCCTATGCCTTAGAGGACAATCCTTTCTTCTCCTCAAAATGTTTACCTGATCTATATTTTCTCAGGTTCTTTGAAATCCTTGCTAAAGCATGGTACCTAAATCTGACACCTATACTCTGTGTAGGGTCTAACAAAGGCCCTTTATTCTTTAATTCTTCTCCCTAAATGTTATAGTCTGTGAAAAACATACAGATCTGTGAACTGCTATTCTGCAATGCCAGCGTTATAAAGGCTTACATCCCAGACCAGGCTCCTGCTTCTTGGACTGACAGGAGGAATCTGCCTGACCAGTAAATGTGGTAACAATAGTTAATGTATCAGTGCTTAATTAAAGACTTAGACAAGATCCTGGAGGAAAAGTCCATAGTCCACTATTGGGATAGAGATGGGGAAATACACTGCTATCCCTGGGAGCAGTAGTATGGAATCTTGCTTCTCATTTAGATTCTGGAATCTTACCACTTTTTGGCATTCTGCCAGATACTTATGATCTGAATTGGCCACTGGTGGAAGCAGGAGACTTAGCTAGATGGACCATTGTTCTGCCCCACTATAGCTACTCTTATCTTCTAAAACAGTAGTCCCCAACCCTGTCCTGGAGGACCACCAGGCCAGTCGGGTTTTCAGGCCAGCCCTAATGAATATGCATGAGAGAGATTTGCATATAATGGAGGTGACAGGCATGCAAATCTGCTTCATGTATATTCATTAGGGCTATCCTGAAAACCCGATTGGCCTGGTGGTCCTCCATGACAGGGTTGGGGGACCACTGTTTTAGAAGATAAGAGTAGCTATAGTGGGGCAGAACAATGGTCCATCTAGCTAAGTCTCCTGCTTCCATCAGTGGTCAATTCAGGACAGGGTTGGGGACCACTGTTTTAGAAGATAATAGTAGCTATAGTGGGGCAGAACAATGGTCCATCTAGCTAAGTCTCCTGCTTCCATCAGTGGCCAATTCAGGACAGGGTTGGGGACCACTGTTTTAGAAGATAAGAGTAGCTATAGTGGGGCAGAACAATGGTCCATCTAGCTAAGTCTCCTGCTTCCATCAGTGGCCAATTCAGGACAGGGTTGGGGACCACTGTTTTAGAAGATAAGAGTAGCTATAGTGAGGCAGAACAATGGTCCATCTAGCTAAGTCTCCTGCTTCCACCAGTGGCCAATTCAGGACAGGGTTGAGGACCACTGTTCTAAAGCACACAAAACTTAACTTCTGCAGGAATGAATGAGTACAGGGGCTCTTCAAACCTGTCTGCTGTGCCAGTAGTTATTTAAATCAGTGGTTCCCAACCTTGTCCTGGAGGACCACCAGGCCAATCGGGTTTTCAGGCTAGCCCTAATGAATATGCATGGAGCAGATTTGCATGCCTCTCACTTCTATTATATGCAAATATCTCTCATGCATATTCATTAGGGCTAGCTTGAAAACCCGATTGGCCTGGTGATCCTCCAGGACAAGGTTGGGAACCACTGGTTTAAATGCTAATGATTAAATGATTGTCCATAAAGGATATGTACATGCACCATATCGGGATGCCAAAAGCACCGAAACCATCAAAGAACGCCATCTGACGCTCATGTATGGATAAGCATCACAGAAACACTCTAACTCTGTATCCTAACACCATTACAGAGGCGCATGTCGACCGCTCTGAATTGACTGCCTAGTCATTAGTACTGGTACAGACGCTTTCAATAAACAATGTCTTCACCACTGCACTGCTCCAACTTCTACTTTTGTATTTTTTGTGTTGCAGAAATTCTGTCAGCAGGTGAAGGAGCTGGAACGACTCGATGTCTCACATTGCCTAAAGATGACCAATCAGAGCATGAAAGCAGTGGCATTCTGCTGTCAAAAGCTCACAGCACTTGCGATTGCTGGATGCCCAAAGGTATAATGGAATGAGAGCAGGAATTCAATAGCGTAACATTCAAGAAATAAAGCAGGACACATTGTCAAGGGCTAGGTAACATACACTGATCATACATAACCTCCATCTTCTTTGCTTAGCTTCCATCTCTATAGGAAATAGGCTTCTGCAATTTATCATAGCTTTATTCATGTTTAGTATAGGACAGATTTAAAATTAGACATATTTTAACAACCATTAAAGCAGCTGGTTGAATGTGCAGTGTTCAAACTCATAAATGCAGTTTGTGTTTTGCTAGTCTGCTGCTGAACAGCATTGGATGGCTACAATTAACATATGGAAGATACCACCCTTTCTATTACAGATTAAATGGACTGAAAATGGCACATTCAGTTCCTGTCTTTTGACTGGCTGTAATTCTTTTCCTGATAAAGCATAGTTGGTGCTGCAATTAGGTTTAGGAATGACTAGGTAAAGAGGCCTCATCTCTAACATAGGAATATGAAGGCAAATAAAGGCCAAATGGTCCATCTAGTCTGCCATCCGCAACATCCACTGTCTCCTCCTCTCCCTAGAACAGTGGTTCTCACCCCTGTCCTGGGGGACCCCAGCCAGTTGGGTTTTCAAGATATCCCTAATGAATATGCATAACACATATTTGCATGCCTGTCTCCTCCATTATATGCAAATCTCTCTCATGCATATTCATTATGGATATTCTGAAAACTCAACTGGCTGGGGGTCCCCTAGGATAGGGTTGAGAACCACTGCCCTAGGAGATCTCATGTGCCTGTCCCATGCTTTCATTAATTCAGACACAGTGTTTGTTTCTACCACTTCGACCGGGAGACTATTCTATGTATCGATCACCCTTTCTGTAAAAAAGTATTTCCTTAGATTACGCCTGAGCCTATCACCTTTTCACTCACGCACTTCCTTTCAAATGAAAGATTTACTGCATCCACATTGATGCCACATAGGTATTTAAACATCCCTAGCACATCTCCCCTCTCTCACCTTTCCTCCAAAGTATATATATTGAGATCTTTAAGTCTGTCCCCATACGTCTTATGATGAAGACCACTGCCCAGTTTAATTGGCTTCCTCTGGGCCCACTCCATCCTTTTATATCTTCTTGAAGGTGCAGTCTCCAGACTTTGTACACAATATTCTAAATAAGGTCTCACCAGCATCTTATACAGGGGCATCAATACCTCCTTTTTCCTACTGGCCATATCTCTTCTATGTACCCCTACCATCCTTCACAAAGAGGAAGAAAACAGTCCCTGCTCGAAAGAGTTTACAATCTAAACAGGCAAGACAGACAAACAAGATGTCATGGATACAGTTAAGGGGAACGGTTAATCAGCTGGCTGCTTTTAAACAACAGGGAAAAATGCTTGAGTACCTGAATAAATTCATGTTGTAAACCATTCTGAGCTCCCTTGGGAGAACAGTATTGAAAATTGAATAAAAAATAATAATAATAAATACATGGTATAAAAATACAATAAATAAATAAATTATAGGTCAATCCCTGGACAAAATAGTGTTCCTCGTAATTGCTTTCATCACCCCTCCTTCTCTTTCAGACTTTTATATTCAGGCTCAAAAGAGCAAAAGAGCACCTTTCTTCTCCAGGAAGTGACTTTGCTTGCCCATCCTTTGTCCCGCTTTTATGTTTTTCTTCAAAATGGAATAGCTTTAGGTTTCAGAAATATTTAAGCTAGTATTTTCAAAACTTGAGCGAGATAATGCTTGAACATATATAAGCACGGGAAGTCATAGGAACTTTAGGGAAAGTTTAAAAACAGGCCTATGTTTATGCAGTTCCATTGATGCAGTTATCCTAGCTGAATATTGACACTTAACCGATTAAGTGCCAACTCCGCCCCTGAAATGCCCCCAAACAGCTGATTTTCACTTGGGCGCTAACTGCTCATTTTCAGCAGTAAGAATCAGTTGTCGCTGAAAATTAGGAGAGAGCCCCAAACAAGTAATTTAATCAGTCAGCAGTTGTTTCTGGCCATTTAAATCATTTTGAATATCAACCAGCATATTTTTTGCATTAATATTTTGGATCTTTTCCAGATAAGCCCCGCCAAAAAGTTAACCCCCGCCACAGTTTTAGCTAACACCATGCTAAGTGAATACTTGGGGAAAGTGAACCCTCCCAAGTCATTATTCAAATCATGTGAATAATTTCCTCGGAGGGCTTCAATAGTTTAATAATTTATAAGGTGGCGTGGCTTAAGTTTTCGCCCGTGCACTTTTTGCATTAGTGGTGGCGGGGCTTAAGTTTTCGCCTGTGCATTTTTTGCATTAGTGGCGGGGCTTATCTGGAAAAGACCCAATATTTTTACAGTATATTCTTACAGGAATGCTCTATATACTTTTTAAATGTCTATTTTATAACTTTTATTCAAATATACTTTCAACTTGTACAAGGGATTGAAATATTTCAGGCATCCTTATCCACTAGCGAGTCAGGACTTAAGCTGTAAGGACAGAAGACTGAGTGTGTGTTGTATTTTGAAACACATTTTGGAGACTAAACATTGCAGAAATAATACTGGCAGCTGTTGCTAAAGTGAAGCTCATTAAGAAGTTTAAATTCTAGTTGCACTTCATTGTCTGAGTAATGAACCAAGGTCTGTTCTTCTAGGAGCATCCGGTTAAGCCTTCAGTTTCCAGCGAGGCTTTTCTGAGCCAACTGTGCCAAATCATTTACATATTAAATGGTAAAGTGCCACTTGAGACTAAGCGGATGCAAATATATGGAATTTTACATCAAATAGATAAATTAGATACTGAAAAGTATCTATTTATATAATGGCAAGCATATTAAAAAACTTTTTTCCCCAGAAAACCTGATTACCTACTTAAAACCCTCTGTGAAACATTTTTACTTTGCAATACTTCCTGTTTCACCACCATGTCTAGCTCAAAAAATAGCTTGGAATTTTACCCAGTGCAATAATACCTTTCTTCTTTTCAAATGTCTACAGTGCTTTTCAGCTTTTATTGAAAAATCTCTATACCAGTGGTTCCCAAACCTGTCCTGGGGACCCCCAGCCAGTCAGGTTTTCAAGAAAACCCTCATGAATATGCATGAGAGAGATTTGCATATAATGGAAGTGACAGGTATGCAAATCTCTCTCATGCATATTCAAGAGGGATATCTTGAAAACCTGACTGGCTGGGGGTCCCCCAGGGCAGGTTTGGGAACCACTGCTCTATACGATGTATAAGCTAAAAAGCCTACAAATCTTGTCACATTTAAATGTTCAATATTATGCAATGTACATTTTCTAGACAACTCCTATGAGACTAAACAAAGCTGCCAAGCCCTTCCCTAACATACAACTTTCTGATTTGTATTTTTCTTTTTCCTTAACCATAGCTACTTAAACTCCTCACATGCAATGCTGATCACAGCCTTAATCATTCAAATAAATTGGGCCACACCCTACTCAACATTTTAAAGCTTTAGAAACATTTTAGTACCCTCTCATTTTAATGCTGCTGCATATTTTAACCACTTGAGAAAGCAAGAACCAAGATCTCCACAGAACATGTAATGAAACCACCTAGAGTAGAGTCTTAACAACATCAACCGTGGCGTGGTGGTCAAGAGTACTGAAAAGGCAATAGCAAGTTAACTGCAAAAGTTGATCTTGAAATAGTTTGGAGTCTTTATCTTATTTTTAAAATTCAAAGCTTTAATGTTATCGCTGTATATTTTAAGCCCAAGATTCTCAACCCTACACCCACAGTGTCAGGTTTGCAAGATGTCTACAGTGAACATATAAGAGACGGCTTTTCATGCAACTGTCTCATACATATTTATTATGAATACAAGTGAAAGCATACTGCCTGGGTGTCTCCCAAGGACTAGGTTGAGAATCGCTTCTTATTTCCTGTTTCTCACACTTAACCTGGGACAGGGGTAGGCAATTCCGGTCCTCGAGAGCCAGAGCCAGGTCAGGTTTTCAGGATATCCACAATAAATATGCATGAGATAGATTTGCATCTCAAAGAGACAGTGCATGCAAATCCATCTCATACATATTCATTGTGGATATCCTGAAAACCTGACCTGGCTCCGGCTCTCAAGGACTGGAATTGCCCACCCCTAACCTGGGAGAACATTAGCTTAGGGCAGTAGCTTAGCGAGGGTAGGTGGCGCCCTCTTCCTTCCACGTTCCCCCCCCCTGCACCACACTCACGCCCTCTCTTCCCACCCCATACCTCTTTTAATTGCCAGCCAGAAAACAATACAGACTCAGAATAAGGTCTTGTGTATAAATTTTAGAAATAGAAACTATCGAGGCTATAGTGTTTTTTTTAAAATTTTGAATGTTTGTGTTATAAAGTCCTAAATCCTCGAGGGCCGGAATCCAATTGGGTTTTCAGGATTTCCCCAATGAATATGCATGAGATCTATTTGGATGCACTACTTTCAATGTATATTCATTGGGGAAATCCTGAAAACCTGATTGGATTCTGGCCCTCGCGGATCGGAGTTGCCCATGTCTGCCTAAATGGTCCAGCACCCAGTTACTTGGTAGATCACTTTAAATTTCCTAATTCTAGACGTTCATTACACATAACATTATTTGAATTTCCATCAGTCAGGGGCTGTCATTACAAAAGATATCACAATCGTTTGTTATCATTTCAAGCTGCTATCTGGGATACAGACTTTCGCCGACTATTTTCCACTTCTACACCTTGTCTGAATTTTAAGAAATTGTTAGAAAACTTACTTATATGCAGTTTCTGTAAGATTAATCTTTATAGTTCGCTGTAGCTATTCAGTTTCTTTTAAATCTGTTAAACAGCATAGATCTGAAAGGTATTGTGGTATATAAATGTTATGTGTCCCACTGAAACTGCCAATAGCTTTAATGCAGGGCTTTGCAACCCAGTCCTTGGGACATACCTGGACAGCAGGTTTTCAGGATACTCACATAGAATATGCAGGGGATAGATTTGCATGGAATGGAAGCGGCACATACAAATTTATCTCATGCATATTCCATTACGACTACTACTACTATTAAGTATTTCTATAGCGCTACCAGACGCACACAGCGCTGTACAGAGTAAGAAAACAGTCCCTACTCGAAAGAGCTTACAATCTAAACAGCCAAGACAAAGAGGATGTTATGGATACAGTTAAGGGGCACGGTTAATCAGCTGGCTGGGCTGCAGGGCAGAGTAGGGTTAAGGACTGAAGACATGGGTCTTGTATGCTGTAAAAACCCCAATTTTCTATTTTTTTTTGAATTAATGGCCTTATGCTAACATTATCTCACAGCAATGTTTTAAAAATTACTGCAAGGCTGGCAAAACGTTGGATGTTTTGACAAAGTTGGGGTTTTGGTTTATAGACCATCCATCCTATTCGCCAGATCATGTTCCATCTATTTTCTGTTTCCAAACCTTAAGAGTTTGAAAGGACAACAGTTTGAATGGTTCCGATATGATTCAGCAGTGAAGAAAATTCAGTGACCAGAAGTCATTCCCTTCTTGGTTGGGCTGAGAACCTTTCAGTGGTTCCACTAGAAAACTTAGGGAAGTTATCAGTGTCATTTTAATTGATAGCCCCCCTTATTAAAGGTCTCAGTGTATAAATAGGGACCTATGCTATAATAGCTCGTTAGGATGTGTCATTTTACATCCCTCAGTTGTTTTATAGATCACATTTAGCACTATTAAAGCATGTATTTTAGGTGCCATCTTATGCAATGAGACCTGATTAACAGTTAAACACCACATTTTAATGGTAGCCCACATTAATAACTACCCCCGCCCTAATCTTTCCATTCACCGACACTGAAATTACAAAGCTTATAGATCAAAGATATCCAGATATTCAGGGAAGAATTAAGCCATTATCAGCTTGATTCACTAAGATATGTTGAAAATTATCTGCCTTAGAGGCAGAATTATTGATGCAGGCTACTATTAAGATATGTTACTTTAATGCATTAACTCGTGCTGTTTCTGCACAAATCCCATTTTAGAATAAACAAAAACATGCTTATATAAATCACTGAAACAAATTCAGAAAAATATTTCTAATAGCAAAGTCTATATCATATATTCATTTTCGGATAGGTTGTGCTCAGAGACATGGAGGAAAAAGGGGACAAAGTCCCCCCCCAAAACCTCACCACCCAATCATTGCAGAACTTCCACTTTACTGAAGTAAAACACTGTGCATTAGCATTAAAAAATTTATTGTTAAGCAGCACTTATCTTTTTCTGTGAAGTTCTTTGGCCTCGACGTGCCACGTTTCATTCTTTCTTCAGGAAGCCAAAACAGTGTGGTCAAAAGACTACAAAGTCTTCCAAAAAGGGTGTCAGTCTCTTATTGAGCTTACAAATTAGAATATACCGACTTCTGTTGCTCTGCATCCACTTTTTCCTCAACCTATCCACAAATGAAAATATGATATAGACTTTGCTATTAGAAATATTTTTCTGAATTTGTTTCAGTGATTTATATAAGCGTGTTTTTTGTTTATTCTTGAGTATTTTTTCACGCTTTCCTTTTGAAAATTTGTGTCCTCCTTTTCAGTTTGACAGATCCCATTTTATGCAGTGAGAGCTAGTTACTACTGTGTTTTAATAATAACCAATTTTAATACAAGCTTACATTGTATTTGCTAAAGTGCGTTGATAGCATATGTTAGCAAAGAGGTCTATAAACCAATGCAATTGTTGATAAAGGATATTGCTGTAGCAACTGACAGACACAGAGGTAAAATTTTTAAAAGCCTTAACAATTCCATTAACTAACACTATTAGAAAAGAATTATGGTGATGACCCTTTTCAGACCTTAAAATATCCACTAGTTTCTTGTATGCTCAATTTTTAGCTGACCGATTTGAGCATTCAGTACATATCAGGGGTGTGTCATTATCTTCACATACTGGACATCTCGGGATGCATTCACCTCACCAACAAGTCACTGAAATACCTTTGGAAAGGCTGTAAACAGCTTCGGATCTTCAAGATGCTGTACTGCAGGAGCATTACCAAGTAAGGACTTAACTGTTTCAATCCATGAGAACTATCTTGCTTTCATGAACTACAAAAGATCGCAGAAAGAGAAAGACCGCAAAAATATCTGGCAAAGTTAAGAGAGGCTGGTCAAGTAGTCAGGAAAGCAAAGATGCAAATGGAAGAAAAAATTGCTGACACGGTAAAACAGGGAGACAAGACTTTTTTTTAGATATATCAGTGATAGGAAGAAGTGCAAAAGCGGCATTGTGAGACTCAAAGGTGGGGAAATATGTAGAAGCTGATAAAGAAAAGGCTGAATTGCTTAACAAATATTTCTGTTCTGTGTTCATGGCTGAAATGCTGGGAACTCTGGAATGTGAGAGCCTAGGATGAAGTTAAGAAGTGATAGGCTCAGGAGTAATCTAAGGAAATACTTTTTTTACAGAAAGGGTGGTAGATGCGTGGAACAGTCTTCCAGAAGAGGTGGTGGAAATACTGTCTGAATTAAAGAAAGCGTGGGATAGGCACATGGGATCTCTTAGAGCAGCATCTTTCAAACTTTTTTAGCTCTGGCACACCAAACAAAGCAAATGTTTTTCATAACACATTATAATTTGAAATTATAAAATTGCAAAACCAACAAAAAATTAAATTTGAGTTATCGAAAGTTCTTTAAGCTACTATGTATGTTATTGTAACAATGGTGAAACTAAAGTAGATAGAATAGAGTTGCTAATCAATGTGATTGATTCGCTTGGTTTTGAGTCCAAATTAATTCAATACATGGCTCAGTAGTTGACAAGCAAAACATGTATTTCATCATCCATCTGCAAGTTGTTCTTTTTTTTTTTTTTCCAATTTAATTTATGTCAGAGCTGAAAATCCAAGTTTCCAAAGATAAGAATATCCAAACGGTAACAAAGTCTTGATTGCTTTGTTGCTCAAGTTAGGATAACTACACTTCTCCCAATAACTTTTAGGGCTGACTCTGACCCACCCTCGCCTCCCTCCTGGACCTCTCCACACCTTGCCTGGTGGTCTAGTGGTGAAGTGGGGCAGGAGCGATGTTCCTATGCTCCTGCCCCATGTAATCAACAAAAATGGCTGCCATGAGTTCCCGCTGTAGTCTCGTGAGACTACGAGAACTCATGGCAGCCATTTTTGTTGATGGCTCTGCATGGGGGGAAGCGTAGGAAGATTGCTCCTGCCCCACTTCACCGCTAGGCCACCAGGTATAGCATGGAGAGGTCCGGGAGGTGGGTCAGGGTTTAGAAACTCGCAAATAACCAAAGTCATGAGTCCTAAACCCATGAATTTGGAGGGAGAAGTGTACTGCATAAAAAATAAAACTAAATTTACTTGATGTTCGTTTTCAAGGACCAATCACATTAAAGAATGATCCTCATCAAAGAATGATGCTCATAACATTGACAGAATCTTGCGTACGTGACATACATGTCATCTATTCTAGTGTATACTTATGAAGGGAATTTTGAAAAATATTCTGGAATCTCTTATGGCACACCACTGTGCAATGGTACACAATTTGAGACATGCTCTCGGAGAGAGGATGAGATAATGGTTACCGCAGATGGGTAGACTGGATGGGCCATTTGTCATTTATCTTTCATCATGTTTCTATGTTTGTAAAGCAGGGTTATGAAGTCAGAGTCAGAAGCAATTTTGGGTGGTGTAAAACTGGGAGTTGGTAAAATATATAAACTCTGACTCTAGATTTCAAAATAAAAACTTACATCATTATTATATGTGGAAGATTTATCATTTTTATATATCTATGTATCTTTACCTGGATCTAAATTATTGGTAAATATGCACTTTAGATCCAGACCAAAAAAATTTAAATCCTAATAGCAGTAGGCATCAGAGTCACACAGTAGAAAAATAGAGGGCTGAAGGTTGTGTGTATGAACTCCACAGCCCTGATATAAAGATGTCATCTATAGCACTGCTTTTCAACTCCGTCCTCAGGACACACCTAGGTAGTCAAATGTTTGGGAGATCCATAATAAAATATGCATGAGACAAATTTGCATGCCAAGGAGGCAATGCATGCAAATCTCTCTCATGCATATGCATTGTGGATATCCTGAAAACCCAACTGGTGGGATGTGCCCCAAGGACTAGGTTGAGAAGTACTCATCTATAGTGTTTTATAAATGAACCATTTTTTGACAAACATACATCAACGGGCAACCTTTCCCAGAAGCCAGCAGAGCACCAAATCATCATTTAGCAAGGTTAGCCTACTACAGAAGACTGATTTTCCCTGTTTGGGTGAATGCGTCATGCATTTTCAACTATAAAGTCTGCACTGGCAACCGACTGAGTAAAGAATTCAATTCAAAGTGTTGTCACCGGTACATCAAATAATATATCAAACTGTACCAATTTGGCTTCAATTTCTCTGAGAGATTTATAAACCTCCAAGGGCATTACATTCTGAGGGGAAAATGAAACTGGTAGCACTGACGGCTGATAATTTAAGATATGTGACAACTCAACTTCAAATGTTTTCCATTACTGGAATGTCATATTGGAACAAGCTTACTGGGCAATTCAGATTTTGTGCAGATCAAAACAGCTTTAAGAAGATGTTGAAAACTAAGCTTTTGATCTGTCTTTCCTAATGTTGCTTGGGCACTTTTGTAACATTTTATCAAATTCATTACTGAAGAATTTGTAGATCTTATTTTCACATGTTTTGATATTATTTCGAAGAGTGATTTGTATTGAGGTTTTTTGTTTTTGCTTTTATGTATGTTCATATGGAAATCACTGCAACTCCAGGTGGTATATTAAGTTTTTAAATAAATAAACTAAATCAATTGATAGAAACCTTCAAAATCCTAAAGGGCATAGAGAAAGTGAATAAGGACAGATTCTTCAAACTGTGGGGAGCCACAAGCACTAGGGGCCACTCGGAGAAATTGAAAGGGGACAGGTTTAGAACAAATGCTAGGAAGTTCTTTTTTACCCAGAGGGTGGTGGACACATGGAACGCACTTCCGGAGGATGCGATAGGCCAGAACTCTGTACAGGGGTTCAAGGAGGGTTTGGATAGGTTCCTGGAGGATAAGGGGATAGAGGGGTACAGATAGAACTTGAGGTAGGTTATAGAAGTGGTCAGAAACCACTTCACAGGTCATGGACCTGATGGACCGCCGCGGGAGCGGACCGCTGGGCGAGATGGACCTCTGGTCTGACCCAGTGGAGGCAACTTCTTATGTTCTTAATTATGAATATCATCATCATCAACCTCTTTCAGTAAACCACAGGGACCAAATTATTAGATAGGATGTCACTATCATCTCTCAGTAAAAGTATACAGTAGAGATAGAGAGAGACATGGCAAGAACAAAAGACAGAGCAGATCAGAAATGGAAAAGGTCTGTGGAAACAATAGATACTGGTGACTACTACTATTGATTATTTCTATAGTGCGACCAGACGCACGCAGCTCTGCACAGTCACAAAGAGGAAGAAAACAGTCCCTGCTCGAAAGAGCTTACAATCTAAACAGGCAAGACAGACAAACGGGATGTCTTGAATACAGTTAAGGCAGGGGTGTCGTCCTCGAGGGCCGCAATCCAGTCAGGTTTTCAGGATTTCCCCAATGAATATGCATGAGATCTATTTGCATGCACGGCTTTCAATGCATATTCATTGGGGAAATCCTGAAAACCCGACTGGATTGCGGCCCTCGAGGACCGACATTGGACACCCCTGAGTTAAGGGGAACGGTTAATCAGCTGGCTGGGTTGGAGGGCAGAGGAGTAGGGTTAAGGATTGAACGTTATATCAAAAAGGTGGGTTTTCAGTCTGCTTTTAAACAAGGGAAGGGAAGAGGCTTGATGGACAAACTCGGGTAATTTATTCCAGGCATAGGGGGCAGCTAGATGAAAGGAGCAAAGTCTGGAATTGGCAGGCACGATGAACTTGAGAATGGAGAATTAGCCTTGTGATTAGAGCAGGGGGCTGAGAATCAAGAAAGCCAGGACTTGTACAAGTCACCTAACCTCCAGTGCGCCTCAGGTATAAAGGTAGGTCTTATTTATTAAGCCATTTTAGAGTGCAGGTCCTCAGTGAGGCTTGTATCCTTATTTAACAGCATAACCCTTTTTCAGAAGTACCAGTGTCTAGAATGTTTCAGTTTGTACATAAGAAACGCCTTCACCGGATCAGACCAAGGTCCAACTAGTCCGGCGATCCGCACATGCGGAGGCCCATTTAGGTGCTCCTTGTTGGAGACCCGGATTTCCCGTATCCCTCAATATGATTTGCAAGAAGGTGTGCATCCAACTTGCGTTTGAAACCCAGCACAGTATTCTCTGCCACCACCTCCTCCGGGAGAGCATTCCAAGCGCCCACCACTCGTTGTGTGAAACAGAACTTCCTGACATTTGTCCTGAACCTGCTGCCATTCAGTTTCAGGCTATGACCTCTTGTCCGTGTCACATCTGAGAATGTCAGTAATGCTGCCATTTATCTATGGTCCTTCTCCGGTCCCTACTTCTCTGAATGCCAGGGTTGTCCATTTTTGCTATGGTCATTTTCATTCTGTTTCATTTAGGCCCATATTCTATAAACAGCACCTTTTTCTAGGTGCCAAAGCTGTGAAAAATGCCATTTAAACAATGTTTTAACCTAAATTTTAAGCATCAAAATCATGCCTCCATATGTACTTTATGGCGCCTAATACCACTGTAGGCACAGCTAATGCCAGATTTGGTGTGGAGGCGCAGTTCACATCAGAGGTAGGTGCCGGAAATGTACTCCTTGAAAACCCTGGCCTACGTTTCCAGCGCCTACCTTTGCTGGAGGCACAATTCTCTACATGGCACTGCCGTGTGATTGACGCCTATTTTTAAGGTGGCCGCCAACCACATTGCTGTTTAGAGAATCTGGACCTTCGTGTACAGTATCTTACCAAAATGGGAAGGGGGGGAAGACAGAGAAAACACACATTTCCCTTACACATCCTTACTGGATATTAAAAAAAAGTATTCATGAATCGTTTCTTTTATTTAATTGTGGCTTAACCTTTTCCTATCGTAATAAATTTTACGTTACACTGGTTCCAATCGTAATTATTTGAGCAAAGTTTTGTATTATTCACCGTTATCATTTACTGCTATTGTAAACACAATGGCCCAACAGATGGGACAAATGATAGGTAGAAGGTGTACTGTATGTCCCATGCCATGGGACATATGATGGCAACGTCATCCGAGACACACAATAGGAAAAGGTTAATCAAGTTTTTCAAGTTTTACTAAAAATTTGATATTCTGCCTATCGGATTTCTAAGTTTATTCCTGTACCTTACCGGCATTTAGTATGATAACTATTGGTTATGTACTTTACAGTAATGCATATGTACCTTCTGTTACAGATCTGCAGCTTGGAAAGCTGAAACAAGAGTGGATAAACTAGAGTACAGCAATGATGATCCACCACCCTGGTTTGGATATGATCAGACAGGAATTCTTCTTAACTCTATTTCAGAAAAAGAACAAACTCACGAAGCAAGAACCAGCAATCAAGACCTGTTACTTTTCAGTGCAACCACTGCGCATGTTTAGGCCATCTCCACCCAAAAACTGCATATATTAACCAGTGGGATCTTGGCCACTACTTTTCCTAGAAAACATTAATACTACATTAACTACTCTATTAAGAAATGAAATCATGAAGCATATCTTAAATGTAGTGGCCATCAGTTACAACTGGTACATATTCAGCTGTGTGCAGCATACTTTAAACAAGCAGAAACACTGACAAACCAACTTTGTTCCTCCAAAAAAGGAATGGATTTGGTTTTCTACACTACTCATTTGTTGTTACAAAATGTGACAGCCAGCCCTTGCGTAGCTATTTTGACCTAAAGTGGAGTCTACAGTACTTAAAACATAAAGAACACTTTTTGTTTATAGCTCACTAAAAGAGAGAGAGCTACTCCCGAGAGGGTTGGTATTGAGAGACCACTGTGATTGGGAAAAAAACAGAGAGATCGACTAGTGCAGTGTTCTTCATTGGGAGCCAGTAATAGCTCCCTATGACCCCTTGGGTCCTACTCCATATACATTAACCCCCACCTTATCCTAAAGACTTACTGTTAGCACTTCATCCATAATAAAACCAGTATAATAGCAATGTTTATTTCAGGCTTTACTGGTAAAAAAAACCCCCAACCAAACATGTTTCACGCACCTTGATCCAGAGAGACAAGATTCAGGGGGGCCTTTAATGAAGCTGGACTAGGTGCTAACACAACAAAAATGGCCTAATATGTTCTCTGTTAGTTTTGCCACCTGCACATGCTGTGTACACTTCTCCCTTGGTATTCGCGGGGGATAGGGGCAGAGCCGTACCGTAAAGTGTGAAAAACCGCAAATAACTTCTCGTCCGGCTCTGACCCACCCCCGCCTCCCCCCCAGCATCCCAGCCTTATCTGGTGGTCTAGCGGGCTTTCGGGGCAGAAGCGAATTTCTTACGCTCCTGCCCCGTGCAGATCGCCAATAGGAAATGACTGCCGTGAGTTCCCGTAGTCTCTCGAGACTACGACGGGAGCTCACAGCAGCCATTTCCTATTGGCGATCTATACAGGGCAGGAGCGTAGGAAGATCGCTCCTGCCACGAAAGCCCACTAGACCATCAGGTAAGGAATAATCTATAGTGCTACTAGACATTTTAAGTCCTGTAGGGAGGCAGGAAGGCCCTAAACTATGCTTTCCCCTCCCCCCCCAAAAAAATCACAGATAATTGAAACCGCAAACCCCGAATAGGGAGGGGGAAGTTTAGTAATAAATATTTTACATTTTATTTTTGGAGGGGGCACGTCAGGGATGGAGGAGAGATATAGATGCGCTAGTTTAATGCAGACCTAAACATGGGATCTTTTACCACCTCCTGTTGCAGGTGTTAAATGCTCCTGCCTTAATTTTTTATTTTTAATACTTGCACACTAATGCTGACATCCACGCAAGGCCAGAAATTCAATTAGAAAATTGCCTCTTTTACAGCTGTACTAGAAATGAGCTCAGCACGTAGGGAAATCCAGCAGAATAGCACACCAAGTCCATTTACTAGGGCAGATTAGTAAAAGGGCCCCTGAACTGACTACAGATGACACTGCTGATGTGTCCATGTGATAGAAGGTCCCATCAAAAACATTAAAGAAAGACTTATGAGGACCAAACAAGTGTTCTCTATTAATAGCTGACTTTTCTTGTGTCCTGTTGATTGAAACTGAGCAAGTTCTTCAGTCTGAAGTTAAAAAGAACTATTAAGCTGTGCAGAAAGTGAGTCATCACTCCAAAATCAGCAACCAGAATCAAGATTTTGAGTAGCGCTAAAAATACAATAGGGCATATTTCCAAAGATTTTCCTCCCATGCCTTGTTTATGAATCAGTCTATACATGAGTATGTATTCTGGTCTGAAATGGGGCTCAACTTGAAAAGTGACCTTTGATATTGTGAATATATAAACAAATTAAAATAATTTACTTAAAATATCCTGCTTTTTGTAAGAAAAACAAAACACAAGCAAATAAACTGAAGCTCTTTTTAAGTACAGTTTTAATAGGATCTTTAAACATTCATGAGTGGTAAAATTTGATCTGTTTTGTTAAAAGTGATTTGTCTTAGACACAGTAAAACTTTTTGTGTTCGATGTAGTAAGGGTTTCTCCACTGGTACCCAACAGAAGAAAAAAGTCACTGGAAAAGAACACATAAAATAGGTCTATAATGTTACTATATTCTTGCCATTAAGAGCACCAAAATTCCCCAAAGTTGACAAAGACCCCAATCAAACCTCATAACAACCTGTATTATCAGCCTGAAGAAGTGTTAACCATTCCTATAATTTACTTCTCAGCTGAAGTTAAATGTCCTGAAACAAAGGCCAATTTTCTAAAGGTACTTAAGCTGAGCAGATTACTTTGGCTAAAAAATGTCCCCCTGAGAGCAGCTAAAAGAAAATATGGCCTTTCACATTGTGCATATTCTCAACCCTGTAAAAAGAAGTACTAGCTAAGGAGAAGAAGAACCTGTATATATTTGATTTTCAAGTGTATGTGCACCATTTTTCCTCTTGTTTACACCTCCCTTTTTCTACAGTCTGCTAATTACACATGCATGAGTTTGTTTAGCACACGTGTGTTGCAAGTACTCAAGTGTTTTTCCTCTGAAAACTGTCTACAATGTATATATGCTCAAAGCACCCTTATACATTGATAACACCTCAGGCTATTCAAAACTGCCCCGAAATACAGTAGTTGCCTGCAGTGGATTGGGGTTCTTGTTTAGATTATGTTAATGGTACAATACTAAGACACAACTGTGAAGAATACAGAAGGCACGATCTTTATATTTTTTAGTTGAACTGACAAAGAGCATGGAAGAAAAACAGTGTCTGTATGAGACTAACTTGTTGGCCAGAAGCACAGCAAGAACAATGGGGCAACAGCTATGTAATGCAGAGGTATGGGACTGGATTAGCAAGAACTGTGATAGTGGAGATCAGCGGCAGCCCCCAGGGCCAGGTAAAGCAAAAACAAGTGTGGGGGGGGGGGGGGGGGGGCGGGGCAGAGAGAAAGATTGATAGAGACTGACTTGACTGGGGGACAAAATGGGGCTCCTTAAATGTTCTGGAGGTTGATAAAGGGTTGGCACAGACTAAAAAGAAAAAAAAATAAGTTTATAACCCCTGTTTTAGACCAGTTTCCTAAGTCAGTCCTGGAGTACCCCTTGTCAGTCAGGTTTTCAGGATATCCACAATGAATGTACGTGAAATACAAATTAATCTCATGCATATGAATTGTGGATATACTGACAACCTGTCAAGTGGGTACTCCAGGATTGACTTGAGAAACAGTTTTAAGGCCACTGGTCTTCTGCCCCACATCTTGGAACCCCTGCACTAGACTGCTCAATTTCCACCCTGTGATTTGGAATCCTCTACTGCACCTTAGAACCCTGTATAAGACCACTGATTTTCTGCCCCACACCTCAGGACCCCTGTTCTAGGCCGTTCATCTTCCACCCAGTACCTTGGAACCCCTGTATAAAAGGCTACTGGTCTGCCCTGCACCTTAAGAACTGACATTTTCCAGAACCAAACCTATTTTTTCTTCCATTTCCAAACTCTCTGTGGATAGCATGCTTTGAGCAAGTAGTTACCTCATTAGAACAAAGAACAAAGAAGTTCCTTTATCCACTTCTTGCAAATAATAGCAATTATTCTCACTCAAAATCCCAATAGCCTCCTTGTTCAGAAGGGCCCATAATGTATCCAAAATGCAGTTTCTGCTTTGCAACACAGAGAACTGCCATTAAGCTACAGTTTAATGGAAAATCATAGCTGGCACTTCAACTCTAGCTGTTTAATACCCTAAAATATAATTACAGTAGGTTATACATAGCTATTGCTACTGAGTTCCATTCACATTATAAAATTACAAAGTCTCCAGCTTTAGGGACTGAAACCAGCTCTGAACATGAAGAAACACGGTGCCAATTTTGGTGTTAGCTTCAATCCATTTTCCATTTTCATTCGTCTGATTCATGTGAGCTGAAGAAACAAAAAATAAAGTACATCCAATTTGAAATGGGCATAAAAGGAGTGGAATAAAAACACTAGTTGAAAACAAATTCTAAAAAGGTTATTATATTACATGAGAGTAGAAGCTAGGATTCTTGGGAAGTTCTATTGCACAGAAAACAGAAAGAACCTTTCTTTGCTATTTCATGCACTCTTAAAATGAACAATTGATGTCAAAACCATATCCTGTAGCCATTTCTTGAGCACTTATTCAGCTTTTCAAAGGTTTATTTGAATTCAGAACATTTTTGTAGTGTAAAATCTGGTTGTTTTGTATCGTTTTTCCCCCAAGGTGGCCTGGCAGTTCCAAATTCCCAAGTTGATTGATACATGATATACCACCCATCAATTAATTCTTCTGGGTAATTTGCAATTCAAATTGAAAGAGAAAACCACAAATGTTAGTCTTCAGTATAAGGGAGGGAAAAATGTTTTGTTCACATCTGCCCAGTAGTAACTTGGAGTTACCTACTGTCCCTGAATATACTGTTATGTCCTTGTCCTCAATTAATCTAAATTGTACCATAGACAATGAAGGATTAAGTGATTTGCCTAAGATCACAAGGACCATCGGAAGAATTTGAATCTGCTTCTGCTTCTCAGCCAACGAGGCTACTCCTCCATGCTTTTGAAACACTAACAATTATAAATATTTCTGGAAGCTGGCACTGTTTTTACAGGTGGGCAAGTCACTTAATCCCCCAGATAGTGTATGAGCCCGCCGGGACAGATAGGGAAAAATGCTCGAGTACCTGAATAATTTGTAAACCACATAGAATTGTAGGATATGCGGAATATAAACAAATAAAATAAAATATTGAAACTCTTAAACATAAGTTAACTTTCCACAAGATCAGATCACTCTCAATTTGTTAACAGACCATGAAATAAGGCAGATATCTAATTCCTGCCATTGTACATTTAAAATATCTATAAAGTGCACCTATAAACAATGAGTCAACATGTTAAGGATTATAACCATGTAGTAATTTAATAGTTTTTAATTACCTCTTATGCACCACAAAAATCCTTCAATGCTTACCTAAATTATCTCTGGACGCTCAGTCCTACAGAAACTTGCAATTGAGTTATATTTAGAATAGAGTGAGGCAAGTTTAACTTTAAACAATCAGATATGATTGCTGTAACAAAACTACCTCATGGAGGCTGATAACACTAAGGAAGAAGTATGGATTTGTGACTTCCAGTTACCACTTACCTGAACATGCTCACTCAAGAATAAAAAGGACTGGGTAAGTATGACTCCTCCATTCATGATGACACCAAGCACCTATTGATTCATGCACTTTTACTGTAGATATGCAACTCCTGGAAAACAGAGATAAACAACAGAGATGCTTCTAAAGCTTTTATCATCTGTTCAGGAGTCAACAGGTGAACAGGCCATCATGGGTGGTGGCATCACGCGTCAAGTCCAACACTTATTACTGAGTGAGCAGAAGTGGGGAAAACATGCAGAGCATGGCTCAAGGAATTTTTCCAACCCCTCCACATGTAAATGTATGTGTATGTATGTTGAAGGGAGAGGGAAATGGGGTGTGTATCTGTGCATGTCTCTGCCTGTCTGTCCATGTGTGTTTGTTCTTTGGTATGTATGGGTGTGATATGTCTGATCAGGATAGAAAAAGATCAGGGAAAAGCATTTTGAAAGGTGTAATTTCTTAGTTATGTTATTGAATCAGTGTGTATGCATACTGCAGCCGTCACCCTAAAGAAACGTACTGGGTATTTTTGGAAGGGCTTCATGTATCTTTTGCCTCCCTCCTCTGATCATCTCCTTCCTTCCTTCTTTGACTAGACCTGCCTTCCAGCTCTCTGCCTTCCCATTTACAGTCTTTCCTGCTAGTTACAAAGGAAGCATGCAGGGCAGGCTTGCTCAGAGGGGAGGTGGCAGGAGAAAAAAAAGAGAACTGCAGATAGAAGTTTTAAATTCAGACAAATGTCCAGACAGTACCCATCCTACCTTCTGAACATTAATGTAAAACTCTTTTGACTTCTAAAAAAAAGCCAGACCACTGCCAATCCTAACTTTCTGAATCCTGAACACATTTCACATGTGCCCCTCCCAAAAAACACAAAACAAAAAAACATGGCCACAAAGTATGTGCAAAATTTGCCAATGGTTTTATCTGCCCTGCCCACAGCAACAGATGTTACTTGACTATATACATATCAACCAATAGAAAACTGATTTGAGATCATTTTCAGAGTAGAATTAACAAAATAAAAAAATAGGGAAATAAACATTCCCTATATATGCATATAAATATATATGTAGATATAAATATATATATCATGTTCTGTCTTAAATGTATGGCTGTGAGTGTGTGTGTGTGTTTGGGGGGGGAGGTGGCACTTGTGGAGCAGAAAGTTTGAGAGACGGGGATATTTTGGACCATGTAGGGGTAAGTGACCTGAATCTGTGGGATGATGGGGCATTAGCAGGGGTATATTTTGGAGCAATTGCAGGAGTATTTGGGTTTGGAGGTGGGGCAATTGGGAGGTAGTTTAGGGAATATGTTTTGGGTGTAGGGGTAGTATGCAAGGTGGTATGGCAGTTGAAGGGGGTAGGTTTTTTGGGGGGAAGGGGACAGTGTTTGGGGGTAGTATCTGGAGATCTGACAGTTTGTGGGGAGGTGCAGCAGATCTGGGGAATAGGGTAAGTTTTCAGAAAATGAAATGGTTTGGGGGTTTAAACAGCATTGCCCTGTTCTATAAGTCTCTATGCTACAAAAACTTTTCCCACAGAAATGCATAAGAAGGGTCAGACCAATGGTCCATCAAGCCCAGTAGCCCGTTCTCACGGTGGCCAATCCAGGTCACTAGTACTTGGCCAAAACCCAAGAAGTAGCAACATACCAGGCTACTGATCCAATGTAAACCATTTCTGGTCTGTTTCCCCCCCCCCCCAAATGCCAAAATTCATCCCACTCCATTAATTATTCTTTACTACAGAAGCTGAGACATTTTCTCACAGAAGTACACTGGGTAATCTTCAGCAGGGGGGGGGAGGGGGAAGAGAAGAGAAGCCTCATATATCTTTGAAATCCCCAGTCCAATTTGGTCCATTTTTGAACTTTTTTAGTTTTCCCTCTTCTCATTTTGTTAAATATTTGGAGAATTGGAAAGAATAAAACCTGGTACTGATGCCATCATCGAAAGGCTCTGCATGGTTTTAAGTTTTAAAGACTCAAAAGAGGTGGTGATGACCAAAGGCTATACATACTAATATATAAAAATGTTTCAACATTAGTTCAACTAATTACAGGCATCATATTTTGCATTTTGTTTCTGATGGTTATGCCAGCAGTATGAGGAGCAAGACCTGTTTAAGGAATGACAAGATGGCTCTTTGGATATCAAAAGCTAACTCTGTTGATAAAACTGCTGCTCAAGAACAAGGGATATTTTGATATATTTAAATAAGTTATACGTTTATAGTAAAGCTGATCTTTGATGCTTCTGTTCACATTCATTTTACTACCTGCCGCAGTCTTACTAGACACTGTGGTAGGCAGCAGGCTTCATCTTGGCAAATGCCATTGCTAAATCTGGATTAGAAAATCCCACCAGATAATGTTTCATTATGGCAAGTTTCTTCCTTCAGGACAGAAATCTGCATATGGTGATGACTCCTCGATTGCATCACTATGTGCCCCAACCTCACTGAGATTTTGGCATGTTCCTAAATCTCAAATGTTACTGGGGCCTAGATGCACTAATCGAAGACAAGGCAGCTTTAAAAAAAAATCACAACACTGAATGTCCTCTGAACTAGTTTGTTTCAAGGTTTTAAAAAAACCTGATTATAAGTATCGGGGGCCTTGAAGGAGCATGAAAAGAAAATATTCAGTGGCAAAAGTAAATGAAATTTTAAACTGCTCAGAAGTCTAATGACTGGTACACATTAATCAATGAAATAGATGTATGACTCGAAAACTGGGAGGGTCGCATATTTTCACAATCTAAGGTAGATAACAGGGAGAAAAATTAGCCATTCAGTGGGTGCTACATTATATATTTCAGAAATTCATTGTCTTTCCCAACTACTTTTTGAATGAAGGAGCCACTTTATTTAGCATAGTGAACTAAAAACCAGAGGAACTGGATTTGATTCACACTGTGGCTCCTTGTGATCCCAGGCAAGTCACCGAACCTCTACTGCCCCAGGTACAGACAGACTGAGCCCAGGGACACAGAAAATGCCTTTACAGTAAAAACCTTGGTTTGCGAGCATAATTCGTTCCAGAAGCGTGCTTGTAATCCAAGGCACTCGTTTATCAAAGCAAATTCCCCCATAGGAAATAATGGAAACTCAGATGATTCGTTCTACAACCCCAAAACTTTTATACAAACTACTGTACGTACTTGTATTGCAATTCCTCGCTCGTTTAGAACATTCACTACACTTCCGCAGCGTCAGAGAGAGAAGAACCATCAGCTCAGTTGTGTGTATACTGTATGTACTTGTATTGCAAGACATTGCTTGTATATCAAATTAAAATTTAATAAAATGTCTTGCTTGTCTTGCAAAACAAGTTACTTGCAATCCAAGGTTTTACTGTTTATATAATACCTAAACTGCTCTGGTTGTACCACAAAGAATCTAACAAACATATCAACTGGTGTGCCACCCAGCTGGTTTTACATTCCACCCAGTTAACTTTGAAAATTTTTGAATACTGTGCAGTACTCCCCCTTCCTCACTGGATTACTTCTTCATGCCATCCGGTTGACAAATGTTTCTGGGAAGAACACTGGAAATCTGAATGAAACTGATCAAGGATTTAAAAGCTATTAGAGTAGCCTAAAAAATCATCACAAATTGGACTAAATTTATATGCACGTTCATGAGGTAGGAGAAGTTGATCCTGTACCCATTTTGCATTAGAATGATTCTTGGTAAAGAGAAGTAGGCTCCAGCTACATACTGCAGAATTAAGCCGAACAGAGGAAGGACAGCTGGACTGTTTCAGATCATAAAGCGCCAATCTGGGAAACATAAAATGGCCACTAAAATAAGTCAACTGGACAGTTAATATCCATAGTGTGCAGAAAATCTTCCAGAACTTGATATAGGCAAACATAAACATTGTGTAAGCTAATAACCAAAATCAGTTTTACCATGCATCCAAACGCCTTTCACCCCGATTTGTATACCTGAAACATAGTTAAGTAAGCAGATGAGCACGGGATTAAAACTATAGCTTAGTTTTAATCCAGTTTTCTAAGATTATTAGAATTCAATGCTGAACTGCAGCCAAAGCACATCCTCAAAAACAGCCACGAGAATCTGTGTAGAGAGCCTCATTTACTTTTTTTTTTTCTCTCTGCCCCCCTTCACTCTGGGCTGTCCTGCAAATGCTCAGTTTGTACCAAAGCAGACAAGTCAGTCCTAGAGAGGAAATATAATCACCAGTTCAGGAATAATGTCATTGCACTAGAAATACTCTTAATTATACAAAGAAACAATATGCAAGCCTTAAACTTCATTAGCAAACTTGGCAGGCCAACACACCCAATATTACAGAAAATAGATGCATCTAAAGAATCGCTTACATTACATACCGGTAAGCAATAGGGTACTTTGTTTACAAGCCTAAGTAAAACATCATTAACCTATAAAAATAAGAAAAAGCAGCAAGAAAAAACACACAGTTTACTAAACTAATGGCAAATGAGTGGTATCTGGACACACAGACAGAATTACAGCATAGAGAAAACAAAATTGCTAAATGCTACTACATATTCTGTATTTTGTTGATTTCAGCCCAAGATGTTTTCCAGTTTCTACTTATTTATACTCCCAGGGAGGGGGGAGCTTTGGGCCTCCCAACAGGCCCTGTTGTCCAGCCCTTTACTAGCTTCAGCACGGTTATCCTGCACGAGCCTTGGTGCATTCAGCTGTTTCACACCCACACTATGGAACAAAATCTCATTTGACCTACACATGAAAACCTGTTATTTTCCCTTCCGGAAAAAATAAATCAAAGCTTGGTTGTTCAGCCAAGCTTTTGAATAAGCTGTACAGCAGATGCTAGCCACTTCACTTTCCCCCTGCCCTTAATAGCTGTAGGCAAGAGTTTTCCTCCTAAGGGCTGCACTGTTCAGTCAACTGGGTATGTTGTCTTTACTTACTCTTCATCTTAGGAACATCTGTAGCATTCTGTTTTACTACTTGGGATCTATCTAGGTTCTTGGGACCTGGATTGGCCACTGTTGGAAACAGGATACTGGGTTTGATGGACCTTCAGTCTGTCCCAGTATGCAATTCTTATGTTTTTAAGTCCATTACACAAATGGATTGAAGTGGAATACAGCAAAACAATATCAACAATCAGCAAGATCCACCCCCACAATTCCATAATATGTAAAATAAAGGATCATCATAAATTCAAGATTTAATGTCCATATCAATAAAACTTAGGGAAAGGGAATGGGGACTTGTTTATTTAGATTTTTATCCCATTCTCCTGGGAGCTCATAACGGGTTACAATTGACATTCACAGTAAAGTTACAGGACCAAAAAATTATAGGCATTTGAAGAAGAGGAAGGTGAGGGGATGTAGAGAGAGAAGGGCAGAGATGGGGGAGCAAGGCGTCAGAGGAAGGGGAGCAGGGAACAGGAGAGAGGAGAAAGGAAGGGGAGCTAGGAGGAGGTAGTCTGTTAGCACTGTTCAATTAAAGAGATGGGTCTTCAGCGTTTTCCAAAAGGTCATCAGTGAGTCTTGTGATCTTATCTGGGCAGACAATTGGTTCCAAAGACGGGGATAAAGTGACTATATGAGCTGTTTCCATTTGGAGGGATCTTCCTGGAGGCATGTATAGTCGTTTCTCTGTTTGAGAGCAGAGTGGGCGGGAGTGTATTGAGGGAGTTTGGATGTGGTGGAATCTCTTGTAGGTCATAACAAGGGCTTTGAACACACAGCGTTTGTTAACTGGAAGCCAGTGTTCTGCAGGGAGGGTTGGGAAGAGGGGGTCATGGTAATCCAGGTCATGTAGGAGGCAGATCGTAGAGTTCTGGACTCGCTGGGGGCGCTTGAGTTCTTTGACGGTGATTCCATTGAAGATGGAGTTACAATAGTCCATTCTGGAGAGTACATAGGCGTAGAGGAGTTGGGCTATGTCAGGTTTAGTGATATATGGTTTGATCCTTTTTAGCCAGCGCAGATAGTAGAAGGAGATAGAGATCACTTGTGAGATATGGGCTGAGAGGGACAGGTGGCCATCCAGTACCACTCCAAGGCTGCGCGCTTGGTCTTTTGCTGACAAGAGTGTGGAATCCCAAGATAGTATTGGGCAGGTGACATTAGTGTTCTTCTTTCTGATCCATGAAAGTTCAGTTTTGCTAGCATTCAGCTGGAGTTTGTTGTCTGTCATCCAATTCTTCATGTCGGTGAGACAGTGTTGAAGGTTGGTGAGTTGGTAGATCGGTCTTTACCTAGCGGGAGGAGAAGCTGAATGTTGTCCGTATAGGAGTGGGTTTTAATGTATTTTTGGGCGATATCGATAACTGGTCTGATGTATAGGTTGAAGAGGAGTGGGAACAGCAGGGCACCCTGGGGGACTCCATATTTGATGGGTTTGGGCCCTGATTTGTTTGGGCCTAGTAGTACTGATTTAGTTCTCTGTTGAAGGAAGGAAGTGAACCATTGAAGTACAGAGTCCTTGATTCCTAGGTTGGTGAGTTGTATACCGCCTTTGTGTGGCTTTGGCACTTCAAAGCTTACATTCAAAGTGGTAGGCACTGAAGGATTAGGAGACTCGCCCAGGGTCACAAGGAACAGTACTGGGATTTGATTTTAATCTCTGGGTGCAGAGGCAGTAGCTCTACCAATGAGCCACACCTTCTAAGACAATAGCTCTGAATCACAAAGATTCATATTTTAAGGGAACAGCAAAAATTTAACAGCCCTTCTAAAGAGAAGACAAACATTAAACACTTTCAATATCCCTAGGAAGCTTATTCCAGCTATAAGGATCTACCTCCATCAAGCTCTGTTTCTAGTCTTAACCTTATGGAACCAACAGCCTGAAGAATAGTCAGAACATTTCTCAAAGACAACCTAAGGGATCTTAAAGGGGAATAGTGGCTTAAACCATCCATCATATACTTAGAATCAATTCCTATCAAAGTAAATAACTGACAACAAATATTTTTGCATCAAGCTTTGGAGGTCAAGCATTTTGGAAACTCTGCCTCTCCAGGTTTTCCCACAGATGACTCTAGTGACAAAATTTTGTACCTTTTGAAGCTTATAAGTAAGCTGTGTGAGTGTGTGGGGTGGTGGTGGTGGGGATTTAGCGGGGACTGTTCCCATTAATATCCCATTACAATAGTTTATATACGTAATCAAATGAATCGCTGCATAAGTGTTTAAAGTTGGACTGATCCAAGTAAAGTTTTAACTGATGAAACATACTTTATTTGTAAAAGTTAATTTTGCTATTTCAGAAATGGGTCGTAAAAAGTATCCAAAATAACCCCTACACTGTCAACATTTAATATGAGTGTTTACAAGATTCCTCAACTATCTAGGATCATATCCAAATCAAAAGAGGTAATTTGGCAGTGCTTTTATTTTCTAGTTGCTGACAAAATTTTTTGTTTCTTTTAATGCTTCAGTTTTATTTTGAGCTTGCCTCCTGCACCACAACCAGAAAAGAAAAATATGTTCTGTGTGCATTTATTGCTTTACCTCCTATATTCTAGTTCTCATATTATTATACATAATCATACTTATTGATTCTTATTTGATACTGGTTCCCCTAGTTGCTAAGACTTTGCATTTATTTCACATTCCTTTGCACTCACTTTTAGGTTTCTATGCCTATCACTTCTTTGTTCATGGGAACTTTTCTAGGTTTGGTAATATCAGGGTTTTCCTATATTAGGAAAGTGTAAGGATTCTGATATTTCTCAAGATATTTACGTTTTTCAGTTCTTTTCTTCTAGCCATACTTTCTTTCGTTACCCTGTGTTTTTAACTGAATGGATCAGTTTCTCACTGTTACCTCTGTAGCTTAAAAGTGGAGATGAATTCAGTTGCTGTCCTGAAGGTAGAACAGACACTTTATGCACATATGCCAGCACAGGGCAGGAGTGTTGCATCTACATTCCTAACTTCTTTTCTGACCAGCAAGCCCACATAACCTCTTTAGAAAAGGCATTACAAAATTGGGAAAAGTTTACTTTCTTTTTAAAAATCCTCATCTCAGAACATTCCTTGAGGGTTTACATTGTTCAATTCTTAAATCCTCCATTTTAGAACATTTAATTTGTTATCACACTTTGTGCCTATCCTAGGATAAAGGCAAATTATCAAAGAAATTAAAATTAAGAGAAAAGAAGAGAATTACCAGACATAGTTGTGTGCCCATCTTTGGAGGTGTTCTGTACTGCCTGTAATTGGATCTCTGAACTCACTGCAACCTTTGCTCCTGATAATTGGAAAGAAGCCTTTAGCGATGGTGGCACCTTCACCGTTATACAACCTGTCGCAAATGAAACATTAATGTGACATCCACCAACAAAAACATATATATATATTGCTTCACCAATTTCATAAAAGCATTTTTTCTCTTCAGCTATTACAGTCTATCCCTACTACTACTTATCACTTATATAGCGCTGTAAGGCGTACGCAGTGTGCTATACATTTTGACATTTATAGATGGTCCTGCTTGGAAGAGCTTACAATCTAACCTGGACAGACAGATATGACATATAAGGTTGGGGATGCAGAACCCAAGGTGAGAGGAGGTAGGAGTCGAAAGCACGCTCAAAGAGATGGGCTTTTAACTGGGCCTTGAACACTGCCAGAGACGGAGCCTGCCGTAGGGACTCAACTAATTTACTGGATACCGGCTACAGCAAATCCATAGATGATCAAGGCTGATTGGAACACTTCCTCCTCTGCCAGTAAACCTAACTACCACAGATGCAGTCAAAAATGAAACAAAATCTTTTCTCTCTTCTGCAGTTTAGCATAGATAAGCAGGAAGCACTGATTCCCTGGGAGGTGCATGGTGTCATGTTGGAATGGAGCTCGTTAGTGATTGTGGTGGTCCAGACCAGCGCAGAAACACAAAACAGGCAGGGCGCACGCCTTCTACAAAAATGGCTGGAGAGAGGATGCCTTGTGTAAAGGGCAGTATATAAAGTAAATGAATAGAATTTAAAAACAATTATTTGGGTAAAAGCTGCCACAGACTTACACCTGCTCTGAGGTGTATATGTAATGTCATACAAGCACTTGCTGGTAAGAATCTTCATTTACACTGATCTCACTCCTCTGAAAACCTGTCTAAATCTAACTAACAAATTTTGATTAGTTATTTTTATTGTGGCTCAGTTCCCCAGCTATACTTAGCAAGTTAATGCTAAATATAGCACTAACCATCTACTTCAGGAAACAGGTGATAGCCTGGCTCTTCACCCAAGCCTTTAATACACAGGGTGATTGACTATATACTCATTTCTGTCTGCTACATTTGGTATTTCTGTGAATTTACTCAGCTTAATTTAGCCTGTAAAGATATCAGATTTTTCAATAGAAAGATTTATCTGGTTAAACTATATTTTAGTACCTGCTAGGGTAAAAATGTAAAAATTCAAAAGCACTAATGCAAAATGAAAATATGAAAATCAATACTCAGGAAACAACAAGCAGAGAAATATCATGCTGAACTATGAAAGAAAGAAAGAAAGAAAAAAGAATAGCCAATTGGAACGAGCGGTATAGAGCTAATCTGAAACGGTCCTAAATCTTAGCCCTCACAAGTCTGCAAGCTCCCAGGGTCAGCATACACCAAATCTCACAATCCATCATTGTTAATCCATGGAAAATACTGGCCTACTATTTATAATGCAAAATCACCTACCTCCAGAACTAGAAGATTAACCCAAGAACTGTGAAAGACTCCAAAAGAGCATATTAAAAATGAAGTGGCACTTATGCAGTGGCCTTATAAAATAAACATATTTCTTTCATCTGCTGAGTTAACAGTCCAGCAACTTTTCCAATAATGTGAAGCAATTAATATTTTTTCCAGAAATAATTTTTCAGGACACTGACTGGGTAACTTAAGTTGGTTCCAGGGTGAAAAAACATCATACCATCAGGTAACATTATAAAGCAGGTGTTAAAGACCAACCAACTCCATTTACCTTCCTGGGATTTGAGGGCTACTTTTTTTACTTGGCTGATATAAACATCTATAGCCCCTTGGTGTGTAGAAGCTGTCAGACATCCATCAGATGAATCTGTAAAAGATGATTAGAGGTCACGGATTTTACTGCAAGTTTCAAGTTTATTAAAAAGTTTGTTGTAAACGCAATATCAAATACTTCAATGCGTATGACAATTTAAAATTAGGAGACAAAAAATAAAACAATTTTAAACAAATAAACGTAAAATGTATACGTACAAATAATTATCGATACAAAAGGAAAGAGGGGCGAGGTGAACTACAATCTTTAAAGAAGATAAAGATACATTTAGGGAAAAAAAACATCTGGAGGGTAACAAAGAATAATTTTTAAAACATGGCTAAGCCTAGAGGAGAGAGTATAGGAAATTGTGACCTATACATAAAGTCTGATTAAGATTAGGTATTTGAGCATAAGGATTAATGATAGATGAATTACCGTATTTTCACGCAAATAACACGCACCCGTATAAAACGCGCACACGTGTATAGCGCGCAGAAATCACGATGATAAGCACAAAAACTTTGGTATAACGCGCTCACGATTATACCGCGCATGCTGCCCGACTCTCCGTTCACCCCCCTGACTTCCGTGCACTGCCCTGAATTTCCGTGCGCTGTCCCGACTCTCCGTTCACCCCCCTGACTTCCGTGCACTGCCCCGCCTCTCCGTGCGCTGTCCCGACTCTCCGTTCACCCCCCCCTGACTTCCATGCACTGCCCTGAATTTCCGTGCGCTGTCCCGACTCTCCGTTCACCCCCCCTGACTTCCGTGCACTGCCCCGCCTCTCCGTGCGCTGTCCCGACTCTCCGTTCACCCCCCCCTGACTTCCGTGCACTGTCCCCCCTTGAAGGTCTGTCCCCATCCTGAAAGCCTGATGCCCCCCCCCGACGTCCGATACATCCCTCCCCCCGAAGGACCGCCGACTCCCCAACAATATCGGGCCAGGAGGGAGCCCAAATCCTCCTGGCCACGGCGACCCCCTAACCCCACCCCGCACTACATTACGGGCAGGAGGGATCCCAGGCCCTCCTGCCCTCGACGCAAACCCCCCCCCCCCCAACGACCGCCCCCCCCCCCAAGAACCTCCGACCGCCCCCCCCAGCCGACCCGCGACCCCCCTGGCGACCCCCACGACCCCCCCACCCCCCTTCCCCGTACCTTTGGTAGTTGGGCCAGAAGGGAGCCCAAACCCTCCTGGCCACGGCGACCCCCTAACCCCACCCCGCACTACATTACGGGCAGGAGGGATCCCAGGCCCTCCTGCCCTCGACGCAAACCCCCCTCCCCCCCAACGACCGCCCCCCCCAAGAACCTCCGACCGCTCCCCCAGCCGACCCGCGACCCCCCTGGCGACCCCCACGACCCCCCCACCCCCCTTCCCCGTACCTTTGGTAGTTGGCCGGACAGACGGGAGCCAAACCCGCCTGTCCGGCAGGCAGCCAACGAAGGAATGAGGCCGGATTGGCCCATCCGTCCTAAAGCTCCGCCTACTGGTGGGGCCTAAGGCGCGTGGGCCAATCAGAATAGGCCCTGGAGCCTTAGGTCCCACCTGGGGGCGCGGCCTGAGGCACATGGTCGGGTTGGGCCCATGTGCCTCAGGCCGCGCCCCCAGGTGGGACCTAAGGCTCCAGGGCCTATTCTGATTGGCCCACGCGCCTTAGGCCCCACCAGTAGGCGGAGCTTTAGGACGGATGGGCCAATCCGGCCTCATTCCTTCGTTGGCTGCCTGCCGGACAGGCGGGTTTGGCTCCCGTCTGTCCGGCCAACTTCCAAAGGTACGGGGAAGGGGGGTGGGGGGGTCGTGGGGGTCGGCCAGGGGGGTCGCGGGTCGGCTGGGGGGGTGGTCGGAGGTTCTTGGGGGGGGGGACGGTCGTTGGGGGGGAGGGGGGTTTGCGTCGAGGGCAGGAGGGCCTGGGATCCCTCCTGCCCGTAATGTAGTGCGGGGTGGGGTTAGGGGGTCGCCGTGGCCAGGAGGGTTTGGGCTCCCTTCTGGCCCGATATTGTCGGGAAGTCGGCGGTCCTTCGGGGTGGGGGTGCGAGTGGTCCTGCCGGGGGGGGGGATGTATCGGACGTCGGGGAGTCGGCCGGGCAAGAGGGCTTGGGCTCCCTCTTGCTCCGATCGTGGATGCGGGTGCGGGTGGGAGCGCGTGCGAGTGGTCGTTCGGGGTGGGGGTGCGAGTGGTCCTGCTGGGGGGGTGAATCGGGCGTCGGGCGGGGTGGGAACTATGTTTGAAAACTTTCGTATACCGCGCTCACGCATATAACGCGCGAGGGGTATGCGCGGTAGGTAAAAACGCGTATAACGCGCGCGTTATATGCGTGAAAATACGGTATCCTATCTATGTCTCAAATGCGTCCTTATACAAGTGACTTTTTAATGAGCTTTTAAATTTTTCTAATGAGGATTCACCACGTAAGTAAATTGGTAAATTGTTCCAAAGCTGGGGGTGCTATAACCGAAAAGATGATAAATCTTCTAGTACCTATTACTTTTAAAGAAGGGATAGACAGCAAATGCTTTTCTGTTGATCTAAGTGGCCTAACTGGAGAATATGTATCAGAAAACGATCCAGAAATATTGGTGCGTTGATTTGTCGGATTTTGAAGGTTATCAGTGCGATTTTATAAATTATTCTATGCGAGATTGGTAACCAGTATGCTTTTTGTAGAAGAGGTGTGATATGATCATATTTTTTTTGAGTTAGTAATAATTTTTATTGCTGTATTTTGTATAATTTGTAGTCTTATTTCTTTCTGGGTTATACCATGATACAATGTGTTGCAATAATCAAGTCTAGAAATGATCAAAGAATGAGAATGTTAACAGCTTCTGGTTTTACGACACATAACAAGGATAAACTACATAATGTTGTTGACTTGGAAGAGGGAGCACAACAAAATACTTTTTAGCATTACAGTCATATTGTCATAAAGCTGAGTAGCAAGTTAGAAACCCTTCAACAGAATGTTAAAATAGCTTCTGTATAATTCTAGACTAATTTTGAAATGGATCCATTACATGGCAGAATTCCCAAAGATAACCAATGAATTCTATTTTTTGCTATCTTACATAACTGAACAAGTGACATAGCAAATGACAGTAGAAAAAGACCAAATAGCCCATTCTTATGCCTGCGCTCACGTTCCAGATTCTCCTGCATTTTTAGTGTGCACAATTGACCTGATTCGAGCTATAGGTGAACATGGGGGACACGTCATTGAAAGGGAGGACAAGTTAATTGATTTATTTTATGTTCGTTTTTTACTACAGGGCAGAGGCACTGAAACAGATTCTCAGTGCAGTAGTAGTAGTGGCAGAACTCTCTTCTGTCTTCATGGTGTTTCACAGTACTGAGGCTTATATGGATACTGCGGGGACGGTGACGGGGCGGTGAAGGGAATGGCGGTGACGGGGCAGTGCAGAGGATGGTGGGCCGGGGACGGTGCAGTGACGGGGACAGATTTTTTCCCCGTGTCATTCTCTACTACATATTTATCCATAACATCATTCGACATTACTTTGAAGACTCTTAAGATTCCTGAGGCAGGCCTGTTTGGCCAAAACATGTGCATGTCGAGTCATTGAGTTACTGGATGAATAGTCATTTGGACCATTAAAGCACTTTTTTTGCATGGACATCATTCTGATTAGGACAATTCCACTCTGTATTTTGCAGACCAACAGGAAGACCATAGCAGCTAATTGAGGCTGAGGTTTTCTACTGCCCAAAGGTTTGGCTTGCCACCACAGAGCCTAATGGGAATCAACATCGCTTTGCACTGTGAACTTTTTTTTTTTTTTTAATCAGAAGAACTTATTGGCATTGTGAGTAGAAAGGGTCTTCAATTTCATTATATAGTATATGGGTGCATGAAGGGCAATGTGCTAGATTGTGGCAAATTCTGACTGCTGAAACTCACATACAAAAACCATACTGAAGCTAAAGAGACCGGGCAGATTGACAGAAAAGCAACCGAATACAGTCACATGATTGCCCCTGGGAGGAAATATGGTCTCCAGTGCCAACACTCCCACCTTTCCGGTTTCCATCAGTTACAGTAGGTCATCAGTGAACTTGGAAATGCACTGTCCCACAGCACAGAATAATAATTCTGGAACAAGGCTAATAATTTCAAAACCAGACACTTCACACATCTTTATTTACAGCAGTAAAAGTAATCAGCAAAGAGATGATTACAAAAAAATTCCCTGTCGAGGGCCTTGGGGATAGAAAGGATACTAGAAAGCCACAGACAACACCTGCTGAAGGACTACAACATAAGAGCCTCACCGAAGGCAAAAGGCATCCACAAAGAGGTGCCAGATATATCTGGCCAGTCACTTGTGTTGGGAGGGAATAATTATGACTTTCTACTCAAGGAAACAATTTTTAAAAAACCCTAAAAAACAGGCTTGTTCCGAATGCTAAAAGCTCTGTTCCACAGAGTATTAAATTCAGATATGGTAGATGATGTCCCTGCCCTAAAGGGATTACAATTTAAGTGCCCAATTTATTAATGTTATGTGCAGTTACATCTGCTTAACTTCTTATCAACTTTGTGGTTATACCTTCCATTTCCTGGTAGGCCCTCCTTTTTGAACTACTATTACAGCATATTGAAAGAGTAATTTTTTACCTTTGTGATGTCTTTATTAATACTTCTAATCAAAAGAGAGCAGAACTATAATTCCGGATGTCACAGGAAAACAGATAAAACGAATGCAAAGTTTATTCAATATACTGGAAAATCCCAACAATTAAAATACATTAATTGAAACACACAAACACAAAGTACAAAACAATACAAAACCAGCCTACACTGGAGTATTGTGAGCTGTGCTATTTGGATTTTTATGTTTTTATATTTAAAACTGCCAAGGACCCTATAAGACCCTCGAGAAAGGCATTTTTATTTTTGCCGAAACACAGCCCGTGTTGGGAAATAGCGGAATTACTACAGCAGGTTTGTAATCTGTCCCTGAAAACAGGGGTGATCCCGGAGGACTGGAAGATAGCAAATGTTACACCCATCTTTAAAAAAGGATCGAGAGGAGACCTGGGGAACTACAGACCGGTAAGTCCGACGTCGGTTCCGAGGAAGATGGCATAAGCGCTGATAAAAGACAGCATCGATGAGAATCTAGAAAGGAATAAACTCATAAAAACAAGCCAACATGGATTCTGCAAGGGAAGATCGTGCCTAACGAACTTATTGCACTTCTTCGAAGGAATAAACAAGCAAATGGACGAAGGGACCCCCCTAGACATCGTATACTTGGATTTCCAAAAAGCCTTCGACAAGGTACCCCATGAACGCCTACTTAGGAAACTAAAGAACCATGGGGTGGAAGGGGATGTACATAGACGGATCAAAAATTGGTTGGCGGATAGGAAGCAAAGGGTAGGAGTGAAGGGCTCTACTCGGACTGGAGAAGAGTCACGAGTGGTGTTCCGCAGGGGGGGGTCGGTATTTGGACCGCTGCTGTTCAATGTATTCATAAATGACATAGAAACAGGGCTGAAGTGCGAAGTTATAAAATTCGCTGACAACACAAAACTTTTTAGTGGGGTTAGGAATTAAGAGGACTGTGAAGATCTACAAAGGGACGTGAACAAACTAGGAGAGTTGGCAAATAAATGGCAGATGAGGTTTAATGTAGAGAAATGTAAAGTCTTGCATTTAGGAAACAGAAACCCAATGTACAGCTATACGATGAGAGGGCTGGTAATGAGTGAAAGTAACCTAGAGAAGGACTTAGGGGTACTGGTGGACAAAACAATGAAGCCGCTGGCACAGTGCGCAGCGGTCTCTAAGAAGACGAATATAATGCTAGGTATTATCAAGAAAGGTATCACAACTAGAATGAAGGACGTTATCCTGCTGTTGTATCGGGCGATGGTGCGCCCGCATAATTTGGTTAAATTATGTTATGAACCACAAACTTAATTTTGAAAGTCCACTTCTACTTTTTTTCTACCTGGCTGCTTCCTCCGAGTTCTTTAGGACTTCCAGCTTAAATTGGAGCCTCTATCAACCAGTGCTCTGATGCCATGTCTTAATTCACAGCTACCTTTTTGTTTGGGTTTTTTTTTACCCATACCAACCCTAACTATCATAACAATTGTTTACTTCCAGAACCTACCACAACTGTATACTACAGTAATGGCTCCCAAACTGGGGGTTGCTACCCTAAATAGGATCATGTCTGAGAGGCTCCCCATCCTTCTAGATCAGTGGTCTCAAACTCAAACCCTTTGCAGGGCCACATTTTGGATTTGTAGGTACTCGGAGGGACGCAGAAAAAATAGTTAATGTCTTATTAAAGAAATGACAACTTTACACGAGGTAAAACTCAGTTTTTCACTTTCTGCATGTTGCACTGCTTTCAGCTGTGTATAGCTGAAATTATCAGAAGCAATTAAGGAAAGATTTATAAACTATAAAGAGTTACCTCATGCAAAAAAGTGAAGTGAAGTGTAAAGTATCAACTGCAAGAAACAAGATTTTGGTGTAGTCCTCTAGGCTTTTTTGTAGAAGAATTTGTGCCTTAAGTGTCCGGTGGCCACGTCCGCAACCGCCTTCAGCTCTCACTTCCTCCAGCACCAGGCAACTGCCATCTTACATCAAGCAGTCACTGCCAGGAGAGGTGCCTAATTTTGGGAAAGTTTACAAAATTATGTACACACGCACAAGCTGCACTGCCTCCAATGGTTACCTGACATTCTGGAACGTTGCCCGCCTCCATGTTGTAACCTCACACAAGTGCTTTTCTGCGTCTGTACGCGATTGTCCTCTTTACTCCACCTCACAATCGCATACAGATGCAGGAAAGCGCTTGTGTGAGGTTACAGCAGTGAGGTGGGCAACATTCCAGAACAATGGTAACATACCGAGGGCCTCAAAAGAGTACCTGGTGGGCCGTGAGTTTGAGACCACTGCTCTAGATTTCAAACTGTGATCTATGCCCAAGTGGCAGTCAGCATGGGACTGGTAAGTCAGTGAATATTCACAGGCTCTGGACCCTTCTTCTGCATGGGCTTCCTGTTAAGACTGGAAACCCATGCAAAGCACTGGACTTTTGTGTGCATAATAACACATAGCACCCTGGGACAACTGCTGCAACTTCCATCATAAGAACATCAGAATTGCCATACTAGGTCAGACCAAAAATCCATCTAACCAGCATCCTATTTCCAACAGTGCCCAATCCAGGTCACAAGTACCTGGTCAGATCCCAAAAAATAGCAAGATTGCATGCTACTTACTCACAGAGATAAGCAATGGCTTTTATCAAGTCTGTATTGATAACAGTTTATGAACTTTTCTTCCAGGAATTTGTCCAAACCTTTATGCACAGCTAGCTGTTTTTGTCATACCCTCTGGCAGCACAATGCCAAGCTGAACTATTGAATGAGTGAAAAAATATATGTTCTCAAATTTCTTTTAAATGTATTATGCAATTCATGGCATGCCCTCTAGTCGTTTTACTTTGGATTTTTTCTATCTTAACTCCCCTCAGCTATCACTGAAGAGCTCCAATTTCCCTAGCCTTTCTAGGGGGATGCAGAGGCAGTCTGATTATTTTTAAAAATTCTTTATTCCTTTCCTAATAATTCCACACATGCTCAGTCAGAGGACTTCACCAACAAGCGAAATCCCTGCCTGTCCCCGTAGAAATTTGGCAATATCTTTGCCTTGGCTAATAAGCAGATCTCCTGGAGATGTTGGAATATATTCGTGGCTGCTGAGACTGGTGAGATTTCAAGGACAGGGCAGTCATGCAATCTGTATGCCTTTAATTTTCCTTGTGACCTTCTTTATAAGGTCTCCAAATAAATTATCCCCTAAACAGGGTATGTTGGAGAGTGAGCCTCGAACGTTAGTGTCGAGATTCTCAGTGTTTTTGTATGGCTATGTAGACCGCAGAAATGCAAGAAGTAATATCAAAAGTATCAAATGTAGATCAAACCATGTTCTTCCTGGTCTCCAGATTATACATAAGATGTTGAAAAGAAGAGAGATGCTCTGGTGGAATATATTGGTATTAAGCGACATTCAGAGACTTTAGATAGAATATCATAAAAATTATAGTTCAGGATACTATTTGTTAGCATAGAGCACCCCTTTTACTCTTTGAAGATCTAATGGTCCAGCCAACTCCCTCAAAGGCTTCCTGTTTCTAAATGTACCCAAAACAGTTTGAGTCTTTGCCTGAACAGCAAGTTTCTTTTACACTTTGCCTTCCTTTTTCAATACTTTGCATTATACTTGCTAGTATTTACACTGTTTCCTGTTTTTTCTTCATTTTGATCTTTTTTTAAAAGATGTTCTTTTGGGAAGAATAGCCTTTGTCACCTCATGCTTTGTAACCATATCAGTTGTCATTTGACCTTCCCTTTACCTTTATTTTTTTTTTAAATACAGAATACATCTGGTCTGGGCTTCCAAGATGGTATTTTTAAACAATAACTCCACACCTGATTTACATACATTTTGCAGCTGTTTCTTTTAGTTGATTATATATAAAATAGCCATCATCTCCTTCAAGTCTCAAAACACTAAAGAACTGGCCTTTATTCCCTAACTTCTTATTCCACATGAACCTACAAGAGTTCCAAGATCTTCCTTTCAGTATTTTCTTTATACACCATCTTTGAAAATCATTAGCACAACTTAAGGCCACCTCATTTGCAACTACGGCCCCCACAGTATGGAATTCCTTACCACTTCGTATCAGGGCAGAAAAAAATTTAGATAAATTTAAGGGCAATCTAAAGTGTTACCTCTTCCAAGATGCATATGACTGCTAAATAGACTTGGGTACAGCCAGGGTTGTTTAATAATTCTTATTTCCTAGCTTCCCTATTGTGGTTTACCTTTCATGTATTCTTTACTTTTAATTTGTAGTTCTCCCTACTTTCCTATTGTTTTATGTTTGTCAAGTATTGTTTAGTGGGTATTTATTTGTTCATTGTCTCCCCCTTTTTAATACAAATTGTAAAACGCTTAGCAGTCTTGATTTGCGTTTTATCAAAATTTTAATAAACTTGAAACTTGATTAAAAACTAAATAAATGAAACTACTTTCCTCATTCTATCCTAGTTGTTTTTTAAAAAGGTAAGCGCCTTCACTCTAGTAATTAACTCATAAAATGTATTTATAAAATTAGGATCACTATTACCAAGTGCCTCAACAACCATAATTCTTGCACAAAGTCCTATATTCCATCAAGCACTAGATCTAAAATAATTCCTGGAGCAGAACTGCCAAGAGGAAGAAACAGACATTTATTTTATCTAGAAAACTTCACTTCTTTCCTGATGTGACATATATTCAGTCATTAATAACTGAATTCGCTCATTTTTATAGTGTTAGTAAATTTATTGGCTTCCTTAATTTCTGCTTACATTTCATCATGTGTGCAGGTGGATGATAGCATATTCTCAACTTGGAATTTCTAGCCATAAAGATTCCACATTGCAATCTGTTTCCCATAGAATATTTATTGTTTGACTCAATGCTATCTCTACACAAGTCCTCCGGGATGCTTATGATCTTGCTCTTCAAAGTTCCCCTAGGGCACTTTATACCCTTGAAATGGCCTTAGACATTTGCAAGTCCCTTTCTACATCTTGGGGGCTTCACGTCAACATCTATAGCTGCTTGCCAACAAGAGAGAGTATAAACCAAGTCCAAGAATCAAACCTGAACTCCCATATAGCAGGTCATTGCTTTTAAAGATGAATGAAAACTTACCAACTGTTATGTTTCCTCTTTTGGTCTGAATAGTTGTGTCACCTGTTAAGGAAAAAAAGGATGTTTAAAATTGTGCCAAATATGCTCTTAGTTTTACCAAATAATCCAAACTGACCCTGTTCTTTCTGTAAATTGTATTCAATCCAATCAAATACAAAGTTTGCCCCTTGCTCTTCTCCTCTATATAATGCTAAAAGATTTCTTATTGGGCAGACTAGATGAGCAATTTCAGTCTTTACTGGCCATCATCTACTTTGTTCTGTGCATTCAATCAAAACCACATCAATACAGTATTTCATACTCAGTCATAATTATTGGCTGCAGAAAAGCAAATTATTCTGAGGCTGATTACATGCAATATTTGGCATACATATTTGGTTCTTGCATATTAACTTTGAATATCTGTCAGCAGAACTCATCCCAGTAGAGCACTCATTGAAAAATTCATCCTTGGTTTTCACATGAAAACTCTTACAAAACACTGTGAATAGATGAATAGCCCAAGGATGTTGCAAATTCCATAGCTACTTTTTATCTGTGAATTTTGAAGCTAATCCCATGAACGTAGGAGCTGTTACCGCCGCGATCAGTGATAAACACTAGCGCAGTTTTGTAAAAAAGGGGAGGGGGTTAAATTGCCCCAAGTACAAAATAAGTACTTGTATGTAACATGTAAACTGCTTTGACTAGTCCCATTCCCTTTAAATGAACAGCACTGCATAAAGAAGATGGATTTGTGAGACATGGTAGTGGGATATATGAAGGGCCAGAGTCAATGAAGAGATGGACAGATTGGAGAAAGAAGGTAGGAACTGAAGGGAAGGCTACAAATATCTCAGGGATGCAGAACCTTGAACTATGGAAAACTAACTAGTTTTAGGCGTTTCTTATGTTATTTTATTGTTAATCTTTTGTTAACTGTGTTGAACTTCTGGTTATTTGGTTTATAAGCATGATGTTATATTATGGAAAAGCTGAAGTGTACATGTGATTTCATAAAATTATCATTTTTTAAAACTATAGACACATCAGCTTATCTACTCAGCTAAACACTGCAACACCATCTAGTATTATGAACAGATACCTTAATATTATATTTACTTAAATTTTAAACAGAGCATGACTTAAATCAGGGGTGTCCAACCTGCGGCCCCATTAAGTATTTTGTGCGGTCCCGGTCAAGGACAATGCAGTATTTTTCTCTGCTGCCCCCTGGTGTTTACCATCTTGCTGGCTCCCTTCTCTATCTTGCTGCATCGTTTTTGCGGCCCCAGAAAATTTTTTTCGACCAAAGTGGCCCAGGGAAGCCAAAAGGTTGGACACCCCTGACTTAAATTGTTTTCATTTGCTGTGCAATACTGACATCTCTCCCTCCAGGCAGAAGATCTGTTTAATATGATCCTAATCCAGATCTCTAATCTTCAAAACTGAACCCAAACTCAGATGAGGGTCCGGGAATATGTGCAAAAGCAGCTTGGTATTATGCATTCCATCTTAGATGTGAATTTACACTGTCATACCAGAGCCACTTAAGCAAATGCCTATGAAGAAAAATATAGGTAACCACTTATAAAATCTAAACTACCAGTGCAATCAAGCCGAAACAAGGTCTCAAAACTAAATGTTAGTATGTACCTCATACAGTATTGTACAAATTCAGCACTTCTATCCATATTCAGGGTACAAAATGGACAGTGCTGTCCTGGATAGACCTGTTTACACATGCATTAGTATCTGACTAGTCTATATACAGCTTGTATCATCATACACAAATCATATTTCATAAAATCTATGACAATTTCCAATATGGCTGCTCCCAACAGTAGCTGCCGGAAAGTTTCTGAAAGTTCATGACAGCTTGAATAAAAGTTGTATGGCTGTAATGTTAGTCCACTTTAAAGTTTAATATACAAACAAATCTCTTCCACAGAAGTAGGGCAGGTAGAACTAGAGGACAAAAAATGGAAGTAGACTTAGAAGTAAAATCAGGAAATATTTTTTTCTCAGAAAGGGTAATGGAAGGCTGGAACGCTCTTCTGGGAGAGGTGGTAGTCAAAAACGGTGAGCGAATTAAAAAATGCGTAAGATAAGACACAGCGGAAACCTAAATAGAAAGAGGATGGAAATGCAACATGATTGTTGAGGTGTGGTGTTAGGTAAGAGTAGTGGGAACTAAAGCGGAAGACAGACAAACATCTACAGTCTGTTTCCTGCAAGTGGCTGAAGACAGGTGAAGTTCAGCAACTCCAATGCTGTTGATCACTTAGTTGGCATGTGCTGTGAGTGAGAGCACTGTGCAGCTTGGGGGAGGGGAAGACATCTTAACTGGTAGGTTGAATACCGTCAGCAATACTTGGAGTCTTTGTTTTAACCACATATTATCCCTATATTTGGCAGCCTATATGGTTAGCATGGTGGAGACTGACAAATCAGTGTTTAAGAATGGGTGACTGAGACCCATTCAGAGTGGTAGGTGCAGGTCTGGCTACCTTGTTGTCCAAACTGGACAGACCATTTGGGTCTTTATCTGCAGTCATTTACTGTATTACTAAGTAACTAACTTTTTTTTTTTACAGCTTATATTTGCTTTTATCCAGCCTGTTTATTCCTTTGTATCTTGGTTCCTCATTTCTTTTCTCTCCAGCTCTTGATTTCTTCTCATTTCAAGTGTTTCCTGTTTCTCTGCTCCTCATTTTCTCAGTCTATATCCTCTTTTCTCTATACAGTATTTTCACATATTCTCTATTTCTACCTTCAGCTTCCCTCTCCAGATTTTTCTATTTCCCCACTTCAGCTTTTCCATAGTTCAAGGTTCTGCATCCCTGAGATTTGTAGCTTTCCCTTCAGTTCCTACCTTCTTTATCCAATCCGTCCATCCTCTTCATTGACTCTGGCCCTTCAAATATCCCACTACCATGTGTCTCTCACAAATCCATCTTCTTTCCTGTAGTTTCTTCCATCTCAATCTTACTCTTGCCTACCCCTCTCCTTCCCCATCTCCTTTTTTACTGGCTCTTTTGCCCTTCCATTTCCTGACTTTGTCTTTCAAAGTCTACCTAGGCATCCCACAAAAAACAATAAAAAAACTAAGATTAATACAAAACACCGCCGTTCGCCTAATTTTCGGACTTAGAAAAAACGACCACATCAGCCCCTACTACAAAAAGCTGCACTGGCTTCCAATAGAAGCGCGAATTCTATTCAAATTCGCTTGCACCTGTTTCAAACAAGCCTGGGGACTAGCACCTTCATACCTACAAACTCACTTCACCCTACACAACCCCACAAGAACGACCAGAAACAAAAACATCTTTGCATACCCAAAGACCACAGGCTGCAGATACAAATCCTTCTTGGACAGAACCTTTAAGTTCCAAGCGAACAGACAGCAAACCTGGCTGAAAAACCACATAAATGAACCAAATATGACTTATAATACATTCCGCAAATCGATCAAAACCACCCTATTCGCTAAATTCATTGACTAAAACGGTCCCCTCCCCCACTAAGACCCCCCTCATGGATGTTCTAAATCTTTCAGACACTCATTACCCTTAGATCTCCAATTAATATGTAAGTTTACCATTTAGACTATTGTACGGCATCTAGACTCTTTGTTCGGTACTGTATTTAAACTTATTGTATAGTATTGTATTTAGACTTACTGTATTGTATTATATGTGGACTTATTGTATTGTATTAGCATTGTACTGTACTAAGACCTTTGTTATTCGCTGAATGTCCAGCCTTCTTACATTGTAAACCGCCTAGAAGTCGCCTGACTATGGCGGTATAGAAAAATAAAGTTATTATTATTAAACATCTCCTTGTCTCTTCTTACATTGCAAAAATCGACTATTGTAATGCTTTATTCAAAGGAATGGCCCAAAAAGAAATCAGAAGATTACAAATCATACAAAATACATCTATTAAATTAATTATGGGGGCCAAAAAGTTTGACCATGTAACCCCTTTATTACAAAAAGCACATTGGCTCCCAGTGGGACATCGAATATTATATAAGCTATCTTTACTCACCTTTAAATCGTTATTATCCAAAACTCCATCATTCATTTATAAGGTTCTAATTCCATACACCTCTCAAAAAACTTTACGATCCAATCAACAACTTTTATTGGTCATTCCCTCTCAAAATCATAAATACCAGAAGACAGTATATTTTCTCTGTCACAGCCCCACAAACATGGAATTCTCTCCCACTGTATTTAAGGGAGGAGAAAAACCTCGATAAATTCAAAAGTTTACTTAAGAGTTTTCTTTTTAAAGACGCTTTCAATTCTTAATTGAAATGCCAATTACTCTTTATAACTCTCTTTTATTTCAGTCAGCTATATATATATATATATATTTTGTTTTCCCATCCATACTGTGTTTTTACCCTTATTGATCCCTTCTTTCCTATTATAAATTGTATTTCTTCCCCATCTATCCCAATGTTTCCTGTCCGTATTTGTCTAGTTTTTTAAAAGGATTTTTAGATTTTTATTATATTATTGTTAATTTTATCATGTATTTTCTGTAAATGTAAATCGCTTAGTAGTTATGATAGGCGATTAATCAAATAACGAATAAACTTGAAACTTGATACATCACGACACATACTCATCTCCATTTTTCCTGACTTTATTCAATATTTCCTTTATCTTCCCCTTCACTCTTTGCTTACCATTTCCTCCCTTCTAGGTGCAGCAGTAGAATAGGCTACAAGGACATGCAGATAACAGGATAACACCTGCATTAGCTCATATTTGGATTTTCATTTTCTGAGGATGATGAGTTGAGTCAGAGCCAGGTGCTGGGTCCAAGCCAGGCTCATGCTTTTCATGGTTCGCCCAGCTCTAATTTCTATCATCACAAGCTTGATTTATTTTTAAAGAATCCTGCCAGAGACACAAATACTAGAACTCCAGGGGTTTCTGATTATGTGGTGTAGTTATGGCTAAAATAACACATTTAGACTCAAGAAAAGTCTGATCTTTTTCAAATTGTTTATACACTAAATATAACCTACTTTGTATGGTACTGCACATTCAGAATGTCATGACATGTATCCTATGCTATGATTGAACCTACTAAGATTACACAAAATGCAAATACTGTTACAATGCAGAGCTGCCAAGTTATCTAGTTCCAGGAGGGAAACATTTAGACCAGATAAGATTTTAAACATACATTCCAAAGTTGTGTAGTATTTGTAGTCTCTGGTTCTACCTATTTAAATCTCTACAGCAGGTTCCAGGGGATATCTCGGAAATTACAGACCAATAAATCTGACTTCAGTGCCAGGCAAAATGGTGGAAAAAATTATAAAAAATAATTTAATGATTTAATGAGAGTCAGCATGGGTTCGGCCGAGGGAGATCTTGCCTCACCAATTTGTTCGACTTCTTTGAAGGTGTGAATAAACATGTGGATAAAGGTGAGTCGGTTGATGAAGTGTATCTAGATTTTCAGAAAGCTTTTGACAAAGTTCCTCATGAGAGGCTCCTGAGAAAATTAAAGAGTCATGGGATAGGTGGAAAAGTTCAGTTGTGGATTAGGAATTGGTTATCGGATAGAAAATAGAGGGTAGGGTTAAATAGTCATTTTTCTCAATGGAGGAGAGCAAACAGTGGCGTGCCGCAGGAGTCTGTACTGGGACCGGTGCTATTTAACTTATTTATAAATGATCTGGAAATTGGAACGATGAGCGAGGTGATTAAATTTGCAGATGACACTAAACTGTTCAAAGTTGTTAAAATGCATGCGGATTGTGAAAACTTGCAGGCAGGAAATTGGAAGACTGGGCGTCCAAGTGGCAGATGAAATATAATGTGGAGATGTGAAAAGTGATGCACATTGGGAAGAATAACACAAATCACAGTTACCGGATGCTAGGGTCCACCTTGGAGGTTAGCACCCAAGAAAAGGATCTGGGTGTCATTGTAGACAATACGATGAAATCTTCTGCCCAATGTGTGGCGGCAGCCAAAAAAGCAAACGGGATGCTAGGAATTATTAAAAAAGGGATGGTTAACAAGACTATGAATATTATAATGCCCCTGTATCACTCCATGGTGCAACCTCATCTGGAGTATTGCATTCAATTCTGGTCTCATCATCTCTCATCATCTCAAGAAAGATATAGTGGCACTACAAAAGGTTCAAAAAAGAGTGACCAAGATGATAAAGGGGATGGAACGCCTCTCATATGAGGAAAGACTAAAAAGGTTAGGGCTCTTCAGCTTGGAAGAGAGACAGCTAAGGAGAGATATGATTGAAGTCTACAAAATCCTGAGTGGAGTAGAATGGGTATAAGTGGATCAATTCACTCCATCAAAAATTACAAAGACTAGGGGACACTCAAAGTTACAGGGAAATACTTTTAAAACCAATAGGAGGAAATATTTTTTCACTCAGAGAATAGTTAAGCTCTGGAATGCACTGCCAGAGGTTGTGGTAAGAATGAATAGCATAGCTGGTTTTAAGAAAAGTTTGGGCAATTTCCTGGAAGAAAAGTCCATAGTCTGTTATTGAGAAAGATATTGGGGAAGCTATTGCTTGCCCTGGATAGTTAGCATGGAATGTTGCTACTACTTGGTTTTTGGCCAGGTATTAGGGACCTGGATTGGTCACCATGAGAATGGGCTACTGGGCTTGATGGACCATCAGTCTGACCCAGTAAGGCTATTCTTATGTTCTTATGTCTCAAATTGTATCAGGATAAGCCTAGCAGAAATTTAGAACTGGCCTAAAATCTCCCTCCTGAACAGCATAACTTTGTATTTTCTAAATATGCTATGCATACAGGGGTCTAAGTTGCTTCCCTTTGCATTGAAAGAAGCAGAGAAGTGCATGTGACTGGAGACTGCAGGATTTCCAAAGGCAGGGCTGTGGAGTTGGTAGATAATCCTTCAACTCAGACTCCTCAGTTTCTGGTACCCACGACTGACTCCAGGTACCCAAAATTGTCTCTGACTCCTCGACTCTGACTCCACAGCCCTATGACACCAGCTGGAACTGAGCTTGAAGCACAGGAAATGCTCGAATGGACTCCCCCCTCCAGGAATTGGCCAAAGTACTGCAACCCTTTTATTCCCATCTCTGAAATATCCCCCCTTCCCTACCCATACAAAATCAGGGGCAAACCTCAAAAGGTAGATGATGTAGCCCCTTAACCTTACCCAATAACTGTCGTGCATCCCCTTTCCAGATTTGCAAAGTCCACCTAGCAAACGGATTAGGTACAGCCAGGAGGTCCTTTTCACCCATGTCCAGGCATGGAGTCGATAGATAAATCCCTCGACTCCAACTCCGCAGTTTCTGGTACCCACGATTTAGATTCCAGGTATCCAAAATTGTCTCCAACTCCTCGACTCCATAGCCTGCCCACAGTTATAAAAATTTCTGTGGGATTCCTGTGGGGATGGAAGAAGTTGCTATGGCACTTCTGTGAGAGGGTAGTCAAAATCTCTGGTGACTCCAGAATGAGGCCTAGCATGCACAGAGGCAGCTGGAATACCAGACTGTGGCTTGGTTGAAGAGTGAAAACCACCCCAGAAGCCACAGGAGGTTGTTGTGGTTGAGAGGAAACAGAGGGCTGCAAGCAAGTAAATAATAATGTTGACTTCTGCAGGTATGGGTGGGGAAGGAGGAGATCGGAGATGGGTTAGATCAGGGATCTCAAAGTCCCTCCTTGAGGGCCGCAATACAGTCGGGTTTTCAGGATTTCCCCAATGAATATGCATGAGATCTATGTGCATGCACTGCTTTCAATGCATATTCATTGGGGAAATCCTGAAAACCCAACTGGATTGTGGTCCTCAAGGAGAGACTTTGAGAGCCCCTGGGTTAGATTCCATTGGGGATGGGTGAAATTTCTGTCCCCGTTCAACTATAGATGAAAGACCAAGAACAAGGCTTAAATAACAGTAATGAAAATATTGGTTAGATCTTAGGAAGGCACTTCTTATTGGGAGGCTAATCAAAGCCTGAAGTAAAATGTCTACCACTACAGGTTGTCAAGAATGGGTTGGACAAACATTTATCTATGACAACATACAAGTACAAGCGATGTTAAAATATCAGTTCTATGCCCACCATTTATGAGGTATTCAGGAAACGCCTCAAAACTCACCTATTCCTGAAATACCTAGACAGCTGACCCACTTCCCTCCTTCCCCTCTCTTGCCCTTTCTCCCCATTGTTCCCACATCCCTTAAGTTAACTCAACTTGTATGTCAACTCAACTTGTACCCCACTAATCTTCTGTAAACCGCATAGAACTTAACGGTATTGCAGTATATAAACTGTTATTATTATTATTTCTTATACACTGCCTAAAAGCCCAAAAGCTATCAAGGCGGTGTATATGGAGAAATTAGGTTCTTACCTGCTTATTTTCTTTTTTAGTCCCTCCAGACCGGCACAGAAACGGATGGGTTTACGCTCCTCTGCCAGCAGGTGGAGACTGAGACATTGACTTTTGGCTATAGTGTAAGTGGGCTGTGGAGTAACATCTACAATCAACTAAGAACTTAAACTGTGTACTATAAATACCAATGTTACTCCCTGAAGGAGAATATCAAGTAATTGTCCAGAATGGACAGGGAAAACACTGCTGGATATTGATTAGAACAAGAACCTTCAAAAATGTCCCCACAGCTTGCCAGCTAAGCCAGACGAACTAAATGCCGCTGCTCTTTATTTAACTTCCCAACAACCCCGACAAAAAAAAATACCGGACAAAACCTTGCTCTTTACAAAAAGACACTGAATAAAAATGACAGGGTGGTGTCTGTGCCAGTCTGGAGGGACTAAAAGAAAGAAAATTAGCAGGTAAGAACCTAATTTCTCCTTCTTTAGCATCCCTCCAGATCGGCACAGTAATGGATGGGACGTACCGAAGGATAGAACCTTCGAAGGGTTGCCACAAGAACACGTTCACTGAACACTGTGTCCTGACGGTACTGTCACACAAAGGAATGGAGAGAAGACCAAACCACAGCTTTACAGATATCCACAGAGAAGACTCGGCCCAAGAAGCTGCCTGCCCCCGAGTGGAATGAGCTTTGAGAAAATCCGTAACAGGCTTTTTCTTGAAGGCACACCGATGCGATAGTCTCCTTGATCCAGCATAAAATTGTAGCTTTGAAAGCACCATCCCCCCTTACGAGGACCTGTTAAGAGGACAAAAAGACAATCCGATTGACGGAACTCCTGAGTCCGCTAAATATAAGCATGAAGGACTCTACAGACATCCAATTTGCACAACTGTCTCTGCTCCAAAGAGTCCTTCCGACTACCTAAGACCGGAAGGACAACGGACTGATTGACATGAAAAGGTGAAACCACTTTCAGCAGAAAAGAGGGAACCAGCCACAGCACGACCTGCTCCCAGGAAAACTCCAGGAAGGGAGGTCTACACAAAAAGGCCTGCAATTCAGAAACACGCTTCGCTGGCTTAATGGCCACCAGGAACACCACCTTGAGAGTAAGATCCTTCAATGTGCAGGAGCCAAGAGGTTCAAAAAGAGGATGAACGAGCACGGAAAGAACCAGATTGAGATCCCAGGCCGGAACTGGAGGCCACAGTAATTTCGCCACTCTCAAGAATTGAATCACATCTGTATAAGCAGCCAAATGCAGACCATGCAACAGAACACGAAAAGACGACAAGCCACAATATGAACCCTGAAGGAGGACCAGGCAAGGCCCCGGTCCAGGCCATCCTGCAAGAACTCCAAGATGTGAGGCAAAGATGTGCGAAGGGGAACCACGCCACGCACAGAACACCACTCCTTAAAGAGACACCAAACTCGCACATAATCACCAGAAGTTGAAAGTCTCCAAGAACCTAAGAGGATGGAGATCACGTTATCCGAATAACTTCTCTTACTTAGGCATTCCCTTTCAAAGAGCCAAGCAGTAAGATAAAAGGGACCCGGATCGAGCATTGGAATTGGTCCCTGAGTCAGAAGGTCTGACAAGAGGGGAAATGGAAGTGCATCTGCCATGAGAAGAACCAGATCTGCGTACCATGGGCACCTGGGCCCGTCTGGAGCCACCAGGATCACGCAGCTTGCGTGCCGAGCAATGCAAAGAACTCTGCTCACCAGCGGCCAAGGAGGAAAGACATACTGCAGGCCATTTGTCAGCCAAGACTACATCAGACCCTTGGCCTAGTAATCCCTGTGGCGACTGAAGAACCTTGGTGCTTTGATGTCGACACTCATGGCTAAGAGGTCCCTGACTGGCTAGCCCCAGGCCTAAACAATCAACTCAAAGGCTTCCAAGCTGAGACAGCACTCTCCAGGATCCAGAACATGATGACTGAGGAAATCCGCCTGGATGTTGTGCACTCCTGCAATGTGGGAAGCCGAGATGTCCAGAAGATGAGCTTCTGCATGCTCCATGAGAAGAGAAGTCTCCTGCGCTAAAAGATGACTCTTGGTACCCCCTGACGACTGACGTAAGCCACCGCCATGGCATTGTCCGAGAGAACCCGAATTGACTTGCCCTTCAGCAATGCCTGGAAAGCAAGTAATACCAACCGAATGGCTCAGGTCTCCAGAACATTGATTGACCAGGATGTTTCCTCCGGTGACCAGCTACCCAGAGCCAAGCGACCGAGACATTGAGCTCCCCAACCGAGGAGATTGCCGTCCATAAGAAGCACTGTCCACTGGGTCTGATCCAAACTCACTTCCTGAACCAGATTGGAAGACTGTAGCCACCAGAGCTGGCTACAATGAACTAACTCCCAAAGCGGGAATGGAGAGTCCAGATCTTGAAACTGTGGAGACCACCTCCAAACGAGAGCATACTGAAGAGGATGCATGCGAGCCCAAGCCCACCTGACCACTTCCGCATGTGAGCCCAAGCCCACCTGACCACTTCCACGGAGGCAGCCATCAACCCCCAGACCTGCAGAAAATGCTGTGCCTGAGGGCAAAGATAATCCATCAGGAAGTGAATCTGCACCTTGGGAAGAAAGACTCTCCCCCCAAGATGGGGACTCTCCAAGATACTCCAAGTGATGAGACGAAGTCAATCGGCTTTTGGACAAACTGACCACCCAGCCCAGCAACTGCAGGAACTCCACAACCTGAGTCGTGACCCGAGAGCTTTTCTGAAAGGATTTTGTTCGAATCAACCAGTCGTCCAGATAGGGATGCCCACCTTGAGTAAAGCCGCCACCATCATAATCTTGGTGAAAGTCCATGAAGCCGTGGCCAAACCAAAAGGAAGCGCACTTTGGTCTCAGGACCCCTCCAGAACATCAACACTCTTTTACCTTTACTGGCAAGGATGCTGAAGTCCCACCAACCCAATACATAGTGCTGCAGCTCCCCTCTTCATGCTGCATCCTTAAGGCAGAAGTCAACGGCGTACCTTCAGCCACCAATGCTGGAACTTCTTGCACATACGTTGGGTGGGGGGAGGAAGAAGGAGCAATGTATTACACCTCCTCCCAGTCCACCCTGGGTGCCCCCAAAACTGAAGGGCTGGCTATGCCTCTGCCATACTATTTTGCATTACCAGAAGGAAGTTAGTCCATTTGTTCAAAAATAACTTACCTGCAATCTAGTCAGTATGTCCCATTGTATATTGGATTTCTGTATAGCCTCTTCAGGCAAAAGGCAGTTAAGTCCATTGCAGAGAAACCAAGCAAAACATGTTTCCACCCCCCCCCCCCCCATTTTCCCCACAAATCAGCCAAAATGGGCTTAACTTTCTTCTTTCACTGGATCATCATTTTATCCCATCGCGGATAATGGCACTAAACCATACATTATCTTTTGAACTAAAGATAGCATCTTAAGAGATCCTAAAGGAAAGAGGCAGCCAACAAAACCTCTCCAAAACAAAACATGATGATCATACTGCTGAAACTTCCTGGCAACCCTTGCAGCTAAATTTTGAAAACACTGTATCTTTTGAAGAAGTCAAGCAGTAGTTTCTCACAGTAATCCAGTCAACTAGTAAAGATGGCACAGATAGCTGACAGCAAATTATCTACATAAGGAAGTTAACTGTTCTGAGAATTCTGTGTTGAAGTCTGCCATAACAAGCTTTTACTGGTGTATTTCATTAGGCATTACAGTATATTGGCCAAGTAATGGTAACTGAGCATATATACATAGTAGAGGCAGCCAAAATCAAATTCCTTTTCTTTCAGTGTGAAGCAGGAGCTTCAGAAGTGTGACTTCCATGTCTTTAAAAGGGAAGACTCCATAGTCATTGCTCCTAAGTTGGACCCAGCTTGCAATAAGATGTGGTGAAGACTGAGCTTTTCTCTAAGCAGCAGCACCACTGGAAGAACTATAAAAAGGGCCTTGCATGCAGATACCTTCCACCAGAGTCCTAGGACAAAGTTTACCTAAACCCCCGATTGGGCAAGTTCTGCATTTTATGTGCCTTACTTAGCCAGATGCTATAGGATAGCAGTTCACCACAAGCCAGCTAGGCTTGACCCAGCAGCCACCCTGAAACAAGGGATGTGAGAGAACACAGATAAAGGGAGGCCTGTGAAGAAAGAGGAGTTTGGTAGTACCAATTGGAGAGACAAATGTCTTAACTATTTGTTGGGGAAACACAAAGAAAATAGACTCAGGTTTGGGGGATCATCTATCGAAGTACATTACTGTGTTATATCCAAGATGTCTCAGTACTGTGAAGAAATGGGTCCTGTCTCTCAGGTGCATCCCTCACTTCCCAGTCAGTCAAAAGAGTTAATTGCTATATTTTTAGTAATTACTTTTTGACTTGCACTCTTGTGAAAGAGATCAAGTAAATCTCAATTCCATTAACACCACAAAGGAGATAGTTTCTCCAATTAATGAGAAGCATAAGAGTATTGATGATGTGTCCACTGCTGATGGCTGAATTAGGTGGCCTGCTATTTGAAGGAGAGACAACTGTCTCACCAATTAGAGCACAAGCTTGAAAAAGGTTGAAAGGAACATAGTCACCCAGGGACCATCTATAAAACAATTTAGAAGAGAAGTGTGAACTTCAGGTCCTAGGACTTTGAATAATCACCTTTTTCCACTGTTCTGCTCAATTTAAAGCATTACAGATACTTTTTTTTGAACAGAGAAGGAGGATCATCTAATAAAAAAAATACCCATCTCAACACACACACATTATTTTACCTTACTGTCTTGTGTCTACTTTGATCTGCTCCAGTTTAAGCCCAGAGTTCTGTCTCCTCTTATCCCCAGGACTCTATTCCACTGTTGGCATATTGGTTTGCTGCATTAGTCTATTTCTTTCTAATTAAAGTGAGAGGAACCAGAGAAGTCTCTTTGGCATAGGACTTTCATCCCCTAGTGTAGGGGTGTCAAAGTCAGTCCTCGAGGGCCACAATCCAGTTGGGTTTTCAGGATTTACCCAATGAATATGCACGAGATCTATTTGCATGCACTGCTTTCATTGTATGCTAATAGATCTCATGCATATTCATTGGGGAAATCCTGATAACCCTACTGGACTGCGGGCCTCGAGGACCGACTTTGACACCTCTGCCCTAGTGAGAGGCTGCCTACATATGTATCCCACATTTTTGCTTTGGAGGTAGAAGAGGAAGGAGAAAATATAAGAACTTCTTATACTGAATCGGTTTGAAATCCAACTGTAATATTCCAAGACAAGCTTGAAAAGACAAAATAACATTTAAATGGCTTTACTGCTTATTTAAAGCTACACTTAACTTACTTTGTACCCTTATTCTGCCAAACACACCAAATATTAGCCATGAGTAATATTTAAAACTATTTTAAGTAAAAATAAATGCATTTGTAGTCATTAAGCATTTTTTTAGACTAGTGCTTTGCGACACTGATCCAAGAATCATAGACTTTAAAAATATATACACAAAAGTCAATATAAAATGAAATAATTAATAAGTCTGCTCTTACCATGAATAGTCCCCAATGTAATATCACCAGCAGCAGAAGACAGAAAAGAGGATTCTGCATAAAGATACTTTGTTTTCAACTGACCATCTTCAGTGCAAATGTTAATGGAGCTCCCCTGTAGTTTGTCTATATTCACAGTCTGTAAAAGAAGCAACCAAGAAAATGTTTGAACATAAAATTGTTACTATAACAATAAAGAGAGAATAAAAAAGGTTCAGACGGGGGAATTGCTTTACATCTATAGGTCTACATGAGCATAATACAGTAGAGCAAATATTTTGAAATGTGTTGGTTTGCTTCTTTCAAGACACAGAGGAAAAGTATATATGTGACCATCTCAGGGAAAAGGTGAGTAAATTAGCAGATCTAAAATGTTGTGTGTGGTCAATTTTTCATATCATGGGTTTCTTAGAAAATCTAGCTAAGAAACATCAGCCTGTCTGGAAGTTTCCCTGAGAAAAGAGTGAATGAGGAGTTTTAGCAGTGGTAAAGGAACTACAGAAAGATAAAGTTCTTGAAAACTAAACATAAATGCTATGTTATATAGATTCTAATGACAAATTGGTTGACTCCTGATGCAGGCACAATGGCCAAAACACGGCCATGCCAAGTCCATTCGAGTCCAACTATTATGCCTTTCCTTAATTGCTGTTAATAAATGGCCTTTGCACCTCCTGCCTGTTTATCGAACCTCACTTTTTCTGATGGATCCTTCTCGGCTATCCCACTGTCAATCATAATGCCACAGAGCTCTGTGTTGGGACCCCTTCTCTACCTATACTTGTTCCCTAGGTGCTCTGATCTGCTCTCAAGGCATTCAGTATCATCTTTTTCCTGATGACTCCCAGATCTACCTCTCTACAGCAGAGTATTAAATCAGTGTTTATATTAGATAAATCCTAAAATTAGAATCTCTAAAAACATTCTAAGCAGCGTTAATTTGCCATTGATGCAGTAGCAAATGCCTTCCAAAAAGAAGTTCCTAACCCAAGTAGGTTCCCAGTCAGTGCAAATATCTATACAGCTGTCCAATACCCATTGTGCTTTCAGCACCCCTTGCTTGCATCAAGGTAAATGTCTTTGATACATCTGTGACTAGCTTTCAATTTGAGCTACACTCCCTTCATCAAGTCAGTAAAAGAAACAGCACAGTGACACAAGGCTCAAAAAGCCAGAAGTATGTGAATTGGCAAAGTATTTAATCTAAAAAAAGGGGAAGCCTTTTCTAGGTAAACAGTGTCTTACACATAAAGGGGAAGCCTGGACTTATATCTTAATTTCCTTTCTTTGAATCTTGTCAGAACACTACAAAAATGAGTGGGTTAACAAGTGAGTTATGCCAACAGATGAAGCCCCCCCCCCAAAAAAAAAGAAAAAAAAGCTAAGAGCTCACTTCACTCCCCTTATAGGGGGGCTGGTGCTGCCTTCAGCTCCTCGGTATTCTATGTCAGGTTTCCAATTTACCACCAAAGCTAAATCTTATCAGTCTAAACATTTTATGGTCACTAATCCAAGAATAAAATAGTTCCATATCCTGAAGGTACAACTATCTTCAGAGTAGGCTACAACATATTCACTGTTAGCTTTTTTTAATCTGTCATTCTGAGAACCTTTGCCATGAAGTGGGTTTTGGACTGGTCTGGTAAGACTCGAGGAAAGAAAATTAGTTAAGTCCAAATTTCATCTTCCTCATCATACATGCCAGAGCAGTTCAGAAAAGTGGTATGTACCCAGACTGGGTAGAGGAAGCAGACCTGCATACCAATGCTGAGGTACTTAGATAATGTGTGCAACTGAGGCAAGGGCACTGCCCTACCATTGTCTCTGGAAAAATAAGAGTCTAATTGCCTACAAGGACACCTGAGCTCAAGGGTAATATCACCAGCCCTATGGAACTTTCTAACTCTTGCTGGTTTGGTCTGAGTGACCATCTACTCTACTCCTCCTGAAATCGTTGCCTTAAAAGACCACTGTGTCTCATTAAGATATATCAATAAACAAAAGATCCTTCTGAATTTTGAAGAGAATTTGGCACCTAAAAACATTTCATATGTGAACAAATTGATTTGAAAATGGCTACACCCGCCGTGACCTACTTTACCCAACATTTTACAACTGGAAGAGAGAAAGCTTGATTCGGACAGAAGTGACACATTACTATCTAGAAGAGAGTAATAGGCACAGATACATTTTTCTTTAAAATTATTCAAGATGGCCAATCTCTTCCTTAAGACCTGAGATGCTGCCCTGCAAGGCTTGAAAGGAAGGAAAGTCCGAGCCCTCAGCACTAACTTTAGGTTCCAAACAGCAGATGTCTGTTTTCTTCTATAAGATATACTGTTAACTTTCCACCAAAATCGAGCTGAAATTTTGCAAGATTGTTTTACTGGCCAACCAGGCAAACAATTATCGAACAGACACCACATTACATCTTTTGGGAGGTAGTGTTGAAGTTCTTGTACTAATTGCCAAAACCTGTAATACTGAACAGGCCAAAATTAAAAAAAAAGTCAAAAGAAGAATGTCCACGAGGATACATTCCCCCACCTTCTCCCCTCCTGATCCACTACTAACAGCATATCCCCACAAGCCACCTCCTGGGAACTTACCCTGGGATCTTTCTGGTGGTCTAGTGTTCTGAGACAGAAGCTGTCCACTTCCTTCTCCTGTCACAGAAATGGCCTCGGTTTCAAATGGGAGCAATGACCTCTAGTGGTACTTTCACAATATCACCAACTCATAAGCAGAACTGCTTATATGGTCTGGCATGGAGAATAATGAATACCCTTTTATACAACAGATGCAGGTGGAATGAGAAGCTGTTTGCATTACATGCATGCTGTATAAAATATGTTCCCTATATAGGAGGGTGACCCTAGTAGTAGTGTTATAAAGGCTACGGCTAGGGCTCATCACTGCCATCTGAAATCCAGGCCAGCTCCGGGACAGAAGTGGACCACTCCTGTCTCAGAACACTAGACCAAGGAGATCCCTGGGAGTTCCAGGTAGATACAAATTTGAGAGGGGGAGGATATATCAAGGAGGCATGCGCTGCTGTGGCTTAGTAGGGTTTTTTGAGGACTGCAACCACATTATCATAGCAGGTACCACATAGTGCCAACCCATGTTTTAGTTCTCACAGCCAGCAATGCCTGTGCTCCTCCCCTGCCATGCCCATCACCTGCCTCTACCTGCATCAAGCAGCTAGCAAAGTTGTTGTTTTTTTTAAAATTTATTTTCTGTGCTATGCTAGCTGTTTTAATGCACAGTAGCTATTACCATGGATCTGCACTAAAACCCGATACTAGTTGCTTAACAGCTTAATAAAAGGGTCACTTAGTCAACTAGGTAAACCTGGAATCCATCAGTATACTGTATAAAACCAAATACAGTTTTATTTCTTAAAAATGTTTTTTAACTGGAGGAATACATTTAAGGAATTGACTTCCAAATCAGAACATACATTCCAAAACTATGAAGTATATGAAGTATATAATTAAATGCAAATTTTTGTTTGCCTAATGATAGACCTTAATGTTATTTTATGGCTTTTAATATGCCACAGTTTCAAGTTCTTAATGCAATTAGCATGCGAGATCATCCTTCATCTGCTATAATTATTTAAAAACCATTTGCATTGTATTCTGCAATAATGAAATGTGATCTGATGAGGGGTTTGCTGATATTTCAAATTTGTTAGTCCTATACCTCCTCCTGCTGGTGAAAATGCCTTTTGTAGTATATATACTTTAGCATGTTTTTGTTTTGAACAAAGTTCATTCTTTCATTCAGCTAGAGTTATTTAACATTCATCCATTTGTGCCACTCACCCCGACATCAGCAAACGTCCCCCCAATATTCAGTACTATTTTTTTAACTAGTCAGGGATTGCTGCTAGCTGGATAAATAGCATTTGGCCAGCTAACCACTAATATTCAGAGGGAGATAGCCGATTATAAAGACTAGGAACTGAGAAATAAAATCACAAGCAGAAGAAAACTAGAAGTTCTCAGCAAGGCTGCAGAAACAAACTGAACTTCAAGGGAAGTGGCCGCACAGGTGACCTTGCAGAGGGGGTTGGTGTTATTTTTAAGTTCTGCAGCCAAGGCTGGAATGGATGCACTACCTGATAGTTCAGGCTACAGAGGGATTGTACAAGAAATAGCATTTGGCCAGCTAACCATTAATATTCAGAGGGAGATAGCCGATTATCTCCACTAAATATTTGTGATTAGCGGCTAGTTATAAATATTTGTGATGGCGGTTAAATTAAGAGTAAGCAAGCTGCTTTTGTTAAGTAGGGTATTGAATACATTATTACTTAGCTTTTAGGCTGAAGAGTGTAGTAGGAAAGTAATTGGGTGTCATGTCAAAACTGCGGAAGACAAAGGCGCGCGCGGACAATTGAGCGCAGCGTGGAGGCGCGCGCCAAAGAAAATAACTGTTTTTAGGGGCTCCGACGGGGGTGTGTGGGGGGAACCCCCCACTTTACTTTATACAGATTGCGCTGCGTTGTGGGGGGTTTGGGGGGTTGTAACCCCCCACATTTTACTGAAAACTTCACTTTTTCCCTAAAAACAGGGAAAAAGTTAAGTTTACAGTATAATGAGGGGGGTTACAATCCCCCAAACCACCCACAACGCCGCCGCGATCTGTATTAAGTAAAGTGGGGGAGCTCCCCAACAAAACCCCCCATCGGAGCCCCTAAAAACTATCATTTTCTTCGGCGCGCGCCTCCATCTTGCGCTCAGTTGTGACGAAGCGGCATGTCAATCATTGGGGAAATGATTGCCTTGACCCTAGTGTGTTGCTTCTTAGGATCGGGAACCTTACGTTGAAGATTGGGTCCCTGGGGATGGTGATCTATTTGACACTATCTATACATTATTCAATTATGGCTTCATATCTACTTATTAAGTTCAATAAAAGGTATCATAGTTTACAAACACACAAACACAATCCACAGCTGCTGCAGGGTATGAGACCACATTAAGTTCTCTTTTCAGAACAAATGTGTTTCTCTACCAAGGGAAGAGAATAGCCGGTTTAAATGGTAAGTCAGGAATTACCAGCGTGAAAGTGTTCTACCCTACATCCACAGGGGCATGGCTACTGTATCTGTTCAAATGCAAAGCCAGCATGATAAACAAGTTATTCTCTCACGTGGATTTGTGTGCTTTATATATTTCATTTCGTGTTATGACAAGTCACTGAGATCTGAGACAGTTTAGAAAAATGTAAAAAAATAAAATTCCCTGGTGAATAAACTATGTAAGTTTTCTTTTATGATCGATTAAAAATTATCAAAAAAGAATATAGAGCTGGCTGCAGTGGATGCTAAACAATTTTATGAGACTTTGTCAAGGTCTCTGGGTTCCAGGAGATTCAACAGCAGCAGCCAAAAACACACTGCAGGATAGTATAAAAGACTGTCATTTGCAAATAGTTATACAAAAAAAACAAAACAAAAAAAAAAACCCAAAACCCACACCTGCAGTTTCCAAACCCTGTGTCTGGGGTATAAGTGTCATTCCTTATATTTCGTTCTCCTTTTTGTTGGTTTCTTTCCCACCAATCACTGTTACATCACCTCCCTTATTTGCTTTTTGGGCCCCTCCAGTCTCACGATCATCTCCAAAAACTCCTCCTCCCTATCGCCCACCCTCAAACTAGATGCAAAAGGTGGTTCAGGATGCCACGGTCCCTTGAGCTGGCCCTGACAGCATGCTTGGTGTGAAAGCTCCAGATCACTGGCAAACTTGAGTACACAAGACAGAGAGTAAGATTGTAGTTGTTTACCAAGTCCAAGCCAACAGTCTCAAAAAAATGTTGATTCTGCTAGATAAGGTATCCCATGGATTTACATAGGTATTGTGTTAAAAAAAAAAAAATCTAACACACTGTTCAAGTCTATTCATACCACTACACAGAATATGAGAAGTGAATCAGAGTAAAAATATTCTCATGGTTTCCAAAATATGCAAAGAAACACATTTTTTGCTAAAGAATCTAACAACTTCTGTCATTGGGGGATCCCTCTAGCTATACAAATCTACAAAAGAATCACTTTTTACAGGCTCTCTGAAATAGTATGTGTGAGGACCTAACAAGAACTTATGTTAAGGACATATACCAAACATATCAAAAAAGCTAGAACTGTATGAAACCAGAATACAAATGTAGCCATTCTAATCAATTGCATTTAAATAGCAGTTTTATAAATAAATATTTTTAAAATATTTACCCATTTTATACAGGCCAGTGTGATGCAAAATTATAAACCCTTCAAAAGAAAGCTTCGCTTCTTGCTTACACTTTGCTCTGCTGCTTGAATATTCACATTTCCATGAACTGCTTTCAAACACACTTTGCCTCCTCTTGTGTGTACATGGATGCTGTGACTCTAAAACATGCAAGAAAGTATGATCTTTAACACAACTGTGATAATTTATAACAAACCAAAGCCAGCATTTTCCCTTGCAGGTCACCTGCACACTCATACCAAGTCTGATGGGCCAGTGCTGTACAGTGAAGGTAAAAGGCTAATTTCTGTCAATGCCAAATAGGAAATGTACACAAGGTAAAGATGTGTAGAGAAGGTTCTCTATTCACTCACAGCTATTTCTCCCAGGGAAATTTCTTTCAATTATGCTCTTTATCTAGTGATGATATACTCCATCCTAAACTGAAGGATTTACTGCAAGAACAAATACAAGGCCACTCAATGTGGTTTCTTCCTTTGCTTCACTCTCATACTGCAAAAGGTTCCTATTGCCCTGTATCTTTGATCAGGACTTTTTTTTAGCCAGTTTATGCTGCTGCTGCCCTAAGATACCTAGTCTATGAAATCGGTACACCCTAAAGCAGTGATCTCAAACTCGTGGCCTGGGGGCCACATGCGGCCCGCCAAGTACTAGTTTGAGGCCCTGGGTATGTTTATCATAATCACAAAAGTAAAATAAAAGTTTCTTGACCATATGTCTCTTTAGCTATAAAAGACAATATTATTAAGACTTAGCAGAAAAGAAAGTTTTATAAACTATAAAGAGTTTTACCTCATGCAAAACTGACATTTCTTTAATAAGACATTAACTATTTTTTTCTGAGGCCCTCCAAGTACCTACAAATCCAAAATGTGGCCCTGTAAAGGGTTTGAGTTTGAGACCACTACCCTAAAGGAACTAACTAGAAACCAATAATGTGATGTAATAAGTTATTTCTGGGCTGCCTGGAACATCCTGCAAATTGATTGAATAACTGATCAAATAAAAGGTTCATATCCAATTGTTATGAAGGCCACACACATACAATATCACAGTAAATGATGGCATATATATAAAAAAAAGACCAAAATGGATCCTTCAATCCACTCAGCTGCTATTTGTACATACCTGATCTTTTCAAAAAGAATACAGTTACTTCATCCATCTTATTTTGACATAATGGTGGGCTTTATTTTTTGTGCCAGCTGCAGACGTGACATTAGCAAGATACTTTTTCCACCAGTGGGAAAGACATGCCCACACAAATGGTCACTACTGCTATAATAAAAAGGCCACTCCCAGCAGCAGCAACAGCAAACAAGCATAATACTGATGCAAACTAAGATGACACACACACAGACATAGCTTTCCAAGATGTTCTATTAGGCAAATCAGAACACACTTCTAAGCATGTATCCCACAGATAAGCAGTAAGACTGCTATGACAGATCTAAGAGCTTAAACAGCTGGCATATTAGCAGAACTGTAAATTCTAAAAAAAAGGAATTCAAAAGCCACTCTTTCAGAACGGTGAACTTTCACCTAATGTATTCTGCTTCCCATCTCTTCCAGAATAATAATAATAATTTATTTTTAAATATTGCCTAACCAGCAGTTCATAGCGGTTTACACAATAGGTACTCAGCATACAATATAATAACATCATACATAATAAAATTCTAAGTAATTAATACAATCATAAAACTAATGAATAAAAAAACACAATATAAACTAAAATAAGTATAGATAAAAAGATTAAAAGTACATTATAACTACATGATAATATGAAAATCAATAATGTATATTATATTGTTCAAATAAGTGGGTTTTAAGATCTTTTTGAAATTGATAGTAAGTAAGAAGTGGAGAAACAAGAAGAAAATTAAAATCAACCAGATCTACAAATTTTTTTTTAGAAATAAAAAACTAAGGGCCCTTTTATCAAGCTGCGCTAGCGGGGTTAATACGCGTGACTTTTCATCACGCGTTAGCCCTCCACGCTGGCCTAAAAACTACCGCCTGCTCAAGGGAAGCGGTAGCGGCTAGCGCAGCCAGCGGTTTAGCACGCGGTATTACGCACGTTAAAAGGAGCCCTAAAATGAGAAACAAGGTAAGCTGGTTCTAAGCCAAATAAAACTTTAAAATAAATGCATCCAAATTTAAATAACACTCTAGCCTCAAACGGTAGTCAGTGAAGCTTTTGAGAATATACACTAATATGATTGTGTTTTTCCAGATTAAAAATCAAACGAACAGCTGTACTCATTACCTTTACTGACTGCAAAATGCTGCTCCCCTTCTCTGTTTCTATTTTACAGCTATCGCACTCAATTTTATGAATCTTTACACAACCGGTCCCTGATGTCTTGACGTCCAAATCTGTAATGAAAAGAGTAACATGGCAAGTCAGAATTGGAATCATTCAGGATGCCACCAATTTGTGATAACCAGTTTTCCTTCTTATCTAACTTGAAAGGATGCAACCACCTTCTCTGGCTCAGATGTCAGCAGGTTGTTTCATGAAAACTGAACACTAGCAATCAGCCTCCTCAATCAATGTAAATCCTTCATCTAGTTATGTATCTGTTTAATAAAAGGCACTTCATACTGAATAATATTTTTATATTCCTTTGGTTCCAATAGCATTGTTCTGAGTACTGCACAAAAAACACAATTTTAGCTGAATATGCTGTAGCCAAACACATGGTAAGCTCTTGCATTTGATTACTCTTTCCTCAAATGCTGAGAGAGAATAAACCAAACGCTAGCTACAGCTACTGCAATCAGCTCTTTAGCTTTTAGCTAGTGCATGCTGGATTTCTTTCATTTTTACAGTTAATTTCACAGCAAGATTCAGGCACTGGAAAGATATTGCTGATGGACAGAATGTGTGTCCATCAGCAATATCACCAACCAATTCACAAATTTAGAAGTACAACTGTGCATATGTTTGAGTAAACTTTAAAGAAAACCAGTGTACATGAGGTGGAAGAATAAGTATTCTCACTGGAAGGTCAAACCTCTGAAATGTTGTCCCAAGGGCTTACAACCAACCAACCAACCAACAAAAGGACTCAGAATTATTTATATCCAGCCTATGATTATATGGGAAGGATTTTTTTTTTTTCCTTAAAAGGATAAAACAGGTGAGACAAGTTTCAGATAGGAGAACCTTGTAGATTTGGTTGCAAACATTTCTGTCATGCTCTAAAGCAGTAGTCTCAAACTCGTGGCCCGGGGGCCACATGCCGGGTACTATTTTGAGGCCCTCGGTATGTTACCATTATTCTGGAACGTTGCCCGCCTCACTGCTGTAATCTCACACAAGTGCTTTTTTGTGTCTGTACATAATTTTGAGGTAGAGTACAGACGCATGAAAGCGCTTGCATGAGGTTACAGCAGTGAGGCGGGCAACATTCCAGAACATAAGGTAACCATTGGAGGCAGTGCAGCTTGTGCATGTGTACGTAATCTCATGAAATTTGGCATCTCTCCTGGTGGTGACTGCTTGTTATAAGATGGCGGTTGTGTCCGGTGCAGGAGGAGGCGAGAACTGAAGGCGGTTGCGGACACGACCACCGGACACTTAAGACATACTTTATCCAGGCACAAGTCGGATAATGATTTTCCCCTCTACAAAAAAGTCTAGAGGACTACACCAAAATCTTGCAGTTGATACTTTAGATTGAATCTAAATCACAATTTTGCATGAGGTAAAACTCTTTATAGCTTATAAATCTTTCCTTAATTGCTTCTGATAATTTCAGGTATACATAGCTGAAAGCAGTGCAACATGCAGAAAGTGAAAAACTATCTAAACTTCACTTTCTGCATGTTGCACTTTCAGCTGTGTATAGCTGAAATTATCAGAAGCAATTAAGGAAAGATTTATAAACTATAACGAGTTTTACCTCATGCAAAGTTATCATTTCTTTAATAAGACATTAACTATTTTTTCTGCAGCCCTCCACGTACCTACAAATCCAAAATGTGGCCCTGCAAAGGGTTTGAGTTTGAGACCACTGCTCTAAAGGCATTGGCTCCCAAACCTATCCCAGGGGACCCTCCACCAGTTTTCATGATATTCCCAAAGGATATTCAGACAAATATGCATGCAAATTCTATCAAATTACCGTATACATATCCTGAAAACCCAGAATAGGTTGGGAACCACTGCTCTAAGGCTATAGCAGTCTTGAGTTACATATAGAAAAACAGACACAAGTGTTTGAGCAACAATTCTGTTTGACAAGGGAAGGTAGGGGTACTGGGTATAAATTAGAGGAGTCTGTCTGCTTTTCTACTCAAGAAGGGCAAGTATAAAAAAAACCCCAAAAACAACATACCGACTGTCTAGGAGAATCTCACAAGAAATTACTCTGTGGCTGGCAGCTGGGATACATGCATTAGCAGTGTGGACACAGAACTGGCCTGCTTGTCTTTTCTGCTACAATCTTGTGTTATAAAGGCATATTTTATTTACAGCGCAAGTCTAAAAAAAGCAATATAAAACCCCTAGGACTTACAATTTTTCTAGAGCAAGCTATGTATGAAAAATTTAAATACAACAGAGGTAGTCAACATACAAGTCTGTCATGCACATTCACTAGGGATGTTAAAATCTGGCCTTTTTGGGGGGGAGGGGAAGATTGGGGATGGGATTGGAGGAAGGTTTGCTTATTAAACTTTACATATGTATAAAGCTAATTTTTTATTCTGTATGTATATTCCCTTTATTGTTTGATTAGAGACCTGTTTTCTTTTATTAAAAAGCATCAGAAGTTCCCCCATTCTTGCAGCTCTCTCAAAAAGCTTGAGTAATTGCATGATTTGCAATATTTCTGATTTGAAATTGTGTATTTCTGTGGAGCTTGAACTGTGAAATCTAGGCTTATTTTTTTCTACCTATTCTACTCAATGTAAGGAGTACTTTGTTGAAAACCCCCCAGCTTTTGGGGATCTCACTCAAACCCAGTCTTTGGGAATACACCAAGCTAATCTGATATTAAAGATAAATTTGCAAGTCCTCTCTCATGCATATTAATTGTGGGTATCCTGGAAATTAGACTGCATACCCTAGGACTTTATAGCATTCACTGTTTCCCAGCCCAGAATCCAGAGTCCAGATATCACAATGCAGGGTCCCCCCACCATTGCACCCTCTGAAGGCAGACTTCAGCCTTTCTGTGGTGAGCCTGGATTCAGTTCTTTAGATCAGTGATTTTCAAACCTGTCCTGGGGGATCATCAGCCAGTCAGGTTTACAAGATATTTAAAGGATATCCCTAATAAATGATACACATGAGAGCATTATATATAATGGAGATGACAGGCATGCAGGATTCTTTTTTTAAGTCAGAGGTGGGTTGGTCAAAGGGGGAGCCATTAACTACTAGAGATTTATATTTTTATTTCCAGAGGCAGGGGTGAGTCAGTTGGCAGAGGGTCATTAGACACCAGGGACCGATTTAGAGAGATATCCAGGACAGGGGAATCATGTTGAGACAGGTGGGGTGCCACTAGACACCCACTCCTGTCAACTAACCTGACCCTACCCTAACACCATCCTGAATCCCCTCCCTCCCTCATGACAGGGTAGACCCCTGACCCAATGGGATGCCAGCACAACCAGGCTGCCTCTTTCACAAACCCCACCCCTTACACTTTACAACCCTCCCACCTGCCAAACAAAACCCCCACCCCTAGCCCTCCCCCGAGTCACTTCCATATATGGGTCATGAGTCATGCATGGAAGATGGCCATAGTACCATGAAACTACTGCAAAGTGTCTTGGGACCATTTTGGATGACAGTGCCACCTGGAACCCCACTGACACTAATTATGATCCCTGGATATGTACCAGGAGAGGGCTGGGCTCCGACAGGAGGCAGTGTTGTAAAGTGTAATGGAAGGGGTTGGGGGAAGATAGTAAGGATTGGGTACTGCATCAGAAGGATACCAGGATCTTTAGGAGGCGTCAAGAGATGCATCACCACCACACACAATGTGCTCTGTTACCAGAGTACCGGTAGTGTAATGGGACACAGCAGCACTTAACTATGGATCTTTACTAAGTAAGCTAACAGTTACTTCCAGCCACACCCCCTCCCATCCTTATCAGACACAGTTCACTCTGGCGAAGGCAGCCTTTTTACCGCAAAGGCCCCTGTTTTGGCACAGTAGACCAATGCACAAAAGGGTCCCTTAGGCCAGTGGTTCCCAACTCTGTCCTGGTAGACCACCAGGCCAATCGGGTTTTCAGGATAGCCCTAATGAATATGCATGGAGCAGATTTGCATGCCTGTCACTTCTATTACCTGCAAATCTCTCTCATACTTATTTATTAGGGCTAGCTTGAAAACCCAATTGGCCTGGTGGTCCTCCAGGACAGGGTTGTGAACCACTGCCTTAGGCAACTGTAGCCATAAGAATTAGGCAAGTCTCGCTGCCCAAGTCCAGTCCTTGAGATCTACTGGCAGGCCAGAGTTTCAGGATATCCACAATGAACACGCATGAGAGAGATTTGCATACCAAGAAGGCAGTGCAAGCAAATCTCTCTCATGCATATTCACTGTGGATATCTTGAAAACCTGGCCTGCCAGTAGATCTCAAGGATCGGACTTGGGCAGCCCTGCTCTAGCCCAAATATCAGTCATAACAGGGAAGGAGGAAATCCACTTTCATGCTGAACCTAGTCCCATTCGCATCAGGGATGCAGACTGCTGACCACTGCAGGGTGTCAAAGTCCCTCCTCGAGGGCCGTAATCCAGTCGGGTTTTCAGGATTTCCCCAATGAATATGCATTGAAAGCAGTGCATGCACATAGATCTCATGCATATTCATTGGGGAAATCCTGAAAACCCGACTGGATTCCGGCCCTCGAGGACCGACTTTGACACCTGTGGCTTAAATGATTAAGGACCATCACAGACCTGAAGCCATAGGAGCCAGCTCTGCGGGTGCTTGAGCCCCCCCTCCCCCCAATATTACATAGACCCCCTGATTGTGTCCAGACCTAGGGACGGACCCCAGCGGAGGGGGAGCCCCTATACTACGTCTCCAAAACCCTCCTGCCCACATACCGAACTTGAGCGGCGTGGCGACATCCACCGAGCTCCCGCTGTCGATGCTCTCCGACAAGATCTGCACCCGTCGGGTCGCCTCGTCATACCTCACCTCAATGTGGTCCAGGTCGAGGCCGCGCTCCGCGCCGGACACGGTGACGAAAAGCCGGTCGGCGTGCGGGTGGCTGAAAGGGTCCTGAGAGCGCACGCTGACCCCGCACGGCAGCCGTACCCTCAGCGAGCCGTAAGGGCTCACGACGAGCGTCCACTGCTTCAGGGCCTTGCTCCCGCCTTCCGCCGAGCTAGCCCAGCCCCGGCGCCCGGCCGCCGCCGTCCTCCGCAGAGACCGAGCGCAACCACGGCAAAGGGCCAACGGAAGCAGCATCCTCCGCCCGCTTCCCGGTGACAGAACGGCAACAGCTTCTCTCTCGTCAGGCTCCTCCTCGCTCCCAGTGGCGCTCCCGCAACTGCCTTCTGGGAGGCGTAGTCACATGCCAGAGACTTCCCACTGCAGATGACGGGCTGCGAACTACAATACCCGACACGCCATGCCCCACTTTCCCCAGACTGTATACTGTCCTCTGTCAGGGAAACGTGAAAACATTACTGTTTCCAGCGTAAGATTCAGAATACACCATAAGCGTCAATTCCTCACGAAGAAACGTTTATTCGGGCCTTCGGGGCATGCGTTGCTAACGGACCGCCTCCGCTGGCCTCTTATTGGGTCACCTGCCTGTCGAGAGGAGGAGGAGGGGGCGGGGCTACTATGGCGGTCGTCTGTCTCTATGGAAACGGACGCCTAGGCTGTGAAAGAGGGCTGCCGCGGTTCCTATTGTCAGAAGCGTTCCGTTCCCCCGGGAGCCCGCAAGACCTTTTACCGTTTACTCTCCCATCCCCGGGCCTGTCTAGGTGAGTTTTTCTGCCACATACTCCCGGCTTGCGTTGTTTTGCTCGCTGGAAAATCTGGTTACTGAGTGGCCGTGATTTTTTTTTTTTTCTTCTAATTGCCGGATAGTTCAGGGATTGTTGACTTTTTCCAGGTTTATACTCGGGAATCAACTTGTGAAATCGACTGCATTTTATATTGCTCGAGAGATGGTGTAGGAAAAACTTCGGGAAATGATTCCAAAGAAAATGGGATTGGGTGCATTCCAATTCTAGTGGCGGAAAGCAATGGGTTAACTTTTTCTAACTGTTGTGACTTTGCGTTTATTTCTCTCTTTATTGGATTTGGTGTGACAGTGTCACAGTTGGGGTTTCTGATTACTCTGGTGGCTATTGCTAGTCTTGTGGTTATGGAAAAAAGTCATCACTTTATATGTCTCCTGGGGTTATGGTAAGCATCAGGTTTAAAATGATACCAGTGATCCTTAGTGGTAGCTTTGCAGTACTATTGCTTAAACAAGGGTGCCCAGTTATAGAGTTACCTCAGTGGCATAGTATGGGGGCAGGAGCACCCATGCACTATCTTGGCAGGGGCATCACCCAGCAGCAGCCTAGCATTTCTCTTCTCTCCCCTACCCCTAGCAATGGGGGATCTCTTATCTGCTATTCTTTGCTGGCAGTGAGCAAGGACTCCTACCTGCTGTTCATGCCAGCCCTGAGCCCTCCTTCTGACATATCTTCCTGTTCACAGGACCAGGAGGTTACGTCAAAGGGATGGCTTGGGCTGGCATAAGCAGTGGGTAGATGACCCTGCTCACAGCTGGTGAAGAGTAGCAGAATTTAAGAGGTACAGTGGGAGAGAGAGTACAGTTAAGAAACCATCCTCCATCGCCAGGGTGGGAGATGCCAGGCAGCATCTTCCTTCCACCTTGGGCACCAACTTCCCTTGTGCCACTGACTTAGAGGGGCATAATAAAAACAAACAAACGTCTAAGTCCCCTTTTGGTCTAAGTCAGTAGACGCTGAAGTAGGCAGCAGAGAAATGCCCATTCTCAAAAAAAAACAAAAAAAAAAACCTCCCGCCCAAATTGAGGTTTTTTTTGAGAGTGGCCTACCTGCACGTTCAACAATCTACTGGCCCAGACTGCCACTACGCCTATCCCTACACCACATTCCCAACCAAAAAATCGCCCAAGTCCCAAACGCCCAAACCCAGACCTTTTAGGCGAAGGAAGGGCCAGTCCTTCGCCTGAAAGCAGGATTCTGTAACTGGCGTATGTCAAAAAAACAACGCCGGTTACAGAATCCTATAACTGGCCCACCCCCCACCACAGCTGCGATCCCGATCCTCCCCCCCCCCGACAAAACCCTGAACCGGCAGGAGGGATCTCAAGCCCTCCTGCTGAAGATGGCACCCTGAACTGCCCCTGCAGGAGGTAGCCCAGGACCTCCTGCTGAGGCGTTCCCCCAGAACACCTCCCCCTGACAACACCGGCAGGAGTGATCCCTCACCTCATTGGTCTAGCATCCATCTTCTTCCCTCCCTTCCATCTTTCCTTCCCCCTCCCCTCAGATCTGGTATCTCTGTCTCCTTCCCCCTTCTCCCATGCTCTGGGCATCTTTCTCCTCTCCTTTCCACCCCCCCCCCCCCAATCTCCCATGGTCTGGCATCTCTCTCTCCTCTCCTTTTCTTGTCTTCCCTGGTCTTCCTTCTCAATTTATTTTCTGCCAAAACTTATCATTTCTTTCTCTTTAATATCACTAAAATCAGACCCTTTCTTTTGAAGCACACTGCTAAGACCCTCATCCACACACTCATCAGCCTAGACTACTGCAACCTGGCCTTCCACTTAATCATCTCTCTCCCTTTCAGTCTGTTCAGAACTCTGCTGCATACCTCATATCCCATCTGCATCGCTATGCCCACATTACCCCTCTCCTCAAGTCACTTCATTGACTCCCTCTCCGTTTCCATCTACAGTTCAAATTCCTCTTACTGACCTACAAGTGTATTCACTCTGCGGCTCCTCAGTATCTCTCCTCTCTCATATCTCCCTACATTCCACCCCCCCCACCTTCAGGCTTTCCACTCATCAGGTAAGTCTCTTGTATCTGTACCCTTCTCCTGTACAGCCAACTCCATACTCTGTCCCTTCTACTTTGCTGCACCTTATGACTGGAACAAACTGCCTGACTCAGTATATCAGGCTCCGTCTCTGGCAGCATTCAAATCCAGAATCAAAACCCATTTATTTGAAGCTGATCATAAGTGAAGCCAATACTTGGTTTTACTAAATGGCGCTACAGGTTTTTAATATGGGCCAGCAAGGTAAATGCTTTGACGTCCCTAGGAATTCTGTGAGCATCGTAGCATTTACCTCGTTAGCCCGTGCTAAAAACCTTTAGCACAGTTTAGTAAAAGGAGCCCTAAGTTAAGGCGCCTCTTATAGAATTTGCCTCTTTGCTTTTATGTAAGATTTTGCTTTGGATTTTATTGTGCCAACTGCTTTTTTCTTCTACAATTCAATTAAACGTCCACTAGATGGCAATAAGTGCTCTTTTGACATTTTGAATGTTTGCTGCAGGGAGAGGAGAATTAAGCAAGAATCCTTTGGGTCTGTAGAGTTATTAATTGATCTTAATTATCAAGCAATGTTGTACTGCCAATTTCTTATCAAGTAGCCCTTGCTAGCTGTGCTTCACTCGGTGAGACACTCCTTGTTTAAGAAAATAATTTAACAAAGTGTTCCTTGCAGCCCTCGAGACCCTGATTCAATATACTGTATCATGGTTGGCAAGCTGCATTTAATTATTTGCTGATGAGGATGGGCTTAATCATAAAATGTAAGCAGTTATCTATCTTTTTATTATATCAAGGAAAGCAAACTCTACTCGAAGAAACTTAAGGACCTCAGAATGCAATTTTCTGGAAGGAAAATGGGGAATAGGACAGAAACATTCCAACATGTAGCTGATTTCACTAGAGTGGAATGAGGCATTTTCCAGGAAAAAAATTCAAAGACAAGGGGTCAAGATCTGAAACTGGAGAGAGAGAGAGGTTCAGAGGGAAAAGAGAAAGCCTTTCTTTTTAACTGAGATATGTGAAATAGTCTACCAGCAGAGTTAAAAGAAAATAAGAACATAAGCAATGCCTCCACTGGGTCAGACCCGAGGTCCATCATGCCCAGCAGTCCGCTCACGCGGCGGCCCAACAGGTCCAGGACCTACGCAGTAGCTCCCTATCTATACCCCTCTATCCCTTTTTCCAGCAGGAATTTGTCCAATCCTTTTTTGAAATCCAGTACCGTACTCTGTCCTATTACGTCCTCTGGAAGTGCATTCCAGGTATCCACCACACGCTGGGTAAAGAAAAACTTCCTAGCATTTGTTTTGAATCTGACCAAAAGCATAGCATAATAAATGTCCCCCAAAAAACAAGTAGAAAGCACAGTGGTAGGGCAAAAGGAGGAATCGTAAACAGAATAAATGGGGAGGGTTTCTGAGCATTGAGCTAGTTGTAACTAGAGAAATTCCATGTTCTCATCATCATGGGCCAAATTCTTTAAAAGGCACCATAGGTTACGCAACAGTAGGTGCCATATTGCCACCTAACTTACCCCCTCTTCTATTAAACTGCGCTAGAGTTCCTATGAGCATCGGGAGCAGCGTGGGCCATTCAGCACGGCCCTCTGCGCTACAAATTGCTAGCACAGTTTAATAGAAGAGGGGGTTAGCTTCCTTTTATGAAACCGCGTTTAGCTTTCTTATCGCCATCTCCGGCGGTATTAGCTCTGATATTCATAGGAATTCTATGAACGTCGGAGCCAATACCACTGTAGCTGGTGATAAAAAGGCCTAACGCGGCTTCGTAAAAGGAGGGGGGGGCAGTTTTAAACGGTGCGATAATTGACCATGCCATTAAAAACCAATAAAACCTCATTAAAAAAAGGTAGGTACCAGCAGATGCCTATGAAGGTAGGTGCAATCTTGGCGTTTAAGGTCAAAGTAGGCGTAGTTAGGGGCAGAGATGACCTTAGGTGCTGTTAGATGCAATTCTCAAAAGAACTTAGGTTTCCACAATGTAGGCAAGTAAAACCCTGGCTTGCATTGCACATGCCTAGGTTTTCTGGCAGGTGCTGATAATTGCAATTATTTAAACAGCACCTAAGCTTGAAATTGGAACCACGCACGAGGTGATTAAATTTGCAGATGATACTAAATTGTTCAAAGATGTTAAAACGCATGCGGATTGTGGAAAATTGCAGGCAGACCTTAGGAAACTGGAAGACTGAGCGTCCAAATGGCAGATGAAATTTAATGTGGACAAATGCAAAGTGATGCACATTGGGAAGAATCACAGTTACCAGATGCTAGGATCCACCTTGGGGGTTAGCACCCAAGAAAAGGATCTGGGTGTCATCGTAGACAATACGATGAAATCTTCTGCCCAATGTGTGGCGGCAGCCAAAAAAGCAAATAGGATGCTAGGAATTATTTAAAAAAGGGATGGTTAACAAGACTAAGAATGTCATAATACCCCTGTATCGCTCCATGGTGTGACCTCATCTGGAGTATTGAGTTCAATTCTGGTCTCCTTATCTCAAGAAAGATATATTAGCGCTAGAAACGGTTCAAAGAAGAGCGACCAAGATGGTAAAGGGGATGGAACTCCTCTCGTATGAGGAAAGACTAAAATGGTTAGGGCTCTTCAGCTTGGAAAAGAGACAACTGAGGAGAGATATGATTGAAATCTATAAAATCCTGAGTGGGGTTGAACAGTTGCAAGTGGATCAATTTTTCACTCCGTTAAAAATTACAAAGACTAGGGGACACTCGATGAAGTTACAGGGAAATACTTTTAAAACCAATTGGAGGAAATTTTTTTTTAAATCAGAGAATAGTTAAGCTAGAGAATGTTGTAAGAGCAGATAGCGTAGCTGGTTTTAAGAAAGGTTTGGACAAGTTCCTGGAGGAAAAGTCTATAGTCTTTTATTGAGAAAGACATGGGGGAAGCCACTGCTTGACCTGGATTGGTAGCATGGAATATTGCTATACCTTGGGTTTTGGCCAGGTACTAGTGACCTGGATTGGCTACTGGGCTTGTTGGACCATTGGTTTGACCCAGTAAGGCTATTCTTATGTTCTTAAGCATGATTAACACACGGACAGTGCCATTATTTTTAGGCAGCTGACGATTTAGGCACTGTTTACAGAATCTGGTCTCATATGTTTAGCACTGTGTGATTCCACTTTATGTAGGAATGATAATTTGATAGATTGCTTATTGAGGTTTCTTATAAAAAAAAATGACCTCCTCTCTGAAAATCTGGCTTCCTGCTCTGGGTTTTAAGAAATAAAGGGGTCCTTTTATTAGGGCGGGCTAACCAATTTAGCGCATGCTAAATGCTAAGGCACCATTATATTCTATGGGCGCCTTAGAATTTAGTGCACGGACGGGGAGAGGGACCTTGGGGTTATAGTGTCCGAAGATCTAAAGGCGAAAAAACAATGTGACAAGGCAGTGGCTGCTGCCAGAAGGATGCTGGGCTGTATAAAGAGAGGCGTAGTCAGTAGAAGGAAGAAGGTGTTGATGCCCCTGTACAGGTCATTGGTAAGGCCTCACTTGGAGTATTGTGTTCAGTTTTGGAGACCGTATCTGGCGAAGGACGTAAGAAGACTTGAGGCGGTCCAGAGGAGGGCGACGAAAATGATAGGAGGCTTGCACCAGAAGACGTATGAGGAGAGACTGGAAGCCCTGAATATGTATACCCTAGAGGAAAGGAGGGACAGGGGAGATATGATTCAGACGTTCAAATACTTGAAGAGTATTAACGTAGAACAAAATCTTTTCCAGAGAAAGGAAAATGGTAAAACCAGAGGTTGAAGGGTGAAGTTGAGGTTGAGGGGTGGTAGATTCAGGGGCAATGTTAGGAAATTCTACTTTACGGAGAGGGTAGTGGATGCCTGGAATGCGCTCCCGAGAGAGGTGGTGGAGAGTAAAACTGTGACTGAGTTCAAAGAAGCATGGGATGAACACAGAGGATTTAGAATCAGAAAATAATATTAAATATTGAACTAGGCCAGTTACTGGGCAGACTTGCAGGTCTGTGTCTGTGTATGGCCGTTTGGTGGAGGATGGGCAGGGGAGGGCTTCAATGGCTGGGAGGGTGTAGATGGGCTGGAGTAAGTCTTAACAGAGATTTTGGCAGTTGGAACCCAAGCACAGTACCGGGTAAAGCTTTGGATTCTTGCCCAGAAATAGCTAAGAAAAAAAAAAAAAAATTTTAAATTGAATCAGGTTGGGCAGACTGGATGGACCATTCGGGTCTTTATCTGCCATCATCTACTATGTTACTATGTTACTATGTTACTCTAATCTTTAGCCCATGCTAAATGGGTAGCACACCTTAATTAAAGGACCCCAAAATAGAGTTATGAAGCACACTGTCCGATCAGCTGCAGAGACTGAAGATGGTATTTTTTTCTTTGTCATTGGAGTAGGAAAAAGCCTAAAAATCAGGGTAGCTTTTTAAACAAACAGTTATTGCTCCCTTTCCTTCAATCATCAGCTCAAAAAAACTCACCTCAATTTATATCATTCTGTCGAGGTACTTTCTTAGAACTTCTTTTTTAATTAACTTATATATTGAGAATTCTTCAAGTAGCTCCTGAGAAGCTTCAAAATATATGCGGTCCAATGTAATCAGCTCTCTTGATGCAAGTCAGCGTTTCCCAGCTCCAGCGTCGCTGCATCAGGGATACCTTGATACATCTTACTGCAACAAAACCAAAGAGGAATCTTGTTACCTTAAACTTGATTTTTCTTCACTTTAGAGTATACCTTACAGAGACTCACCAATTATTTATCTTTCAACCAAAAAGGCTGTTGACATCTATTTAGAGTGGAGGTCGCCATCTTTACGTAGCAGCCGCTAACAGCAGTTAATGTTAGATGCGTTTAAAAAAGGTTTGGACAGTTTCCTGAAAGAAAAGTCCGTAGTCTGTTATTGAGAAAGCCATGCAGGAAGTCACTGCTTGCCCTAGGATTGGTAGCATGGACGTTGGGTACTATTTGGGTTTCTGCTGGTACTTCTGACCTAGATTGACCATTGTGGAAACAGGATTCTGGGCTAGATGGACCATTGGTCTGACCCAGTATGGCTATTCTTAGGTTCTTATGGGTTATTTGGGGGCTCATTTTCAAAAAAGAAAAATGTCCCAAAAGTGGCATTAAAGGGCAGATAAAGTAGGTGTTTTTCATGTTAAACCCTTCCAATTTGCTATGTGGAGGACTAGTGGAAGAGTGGCCTAGTGGTTAGGTCTGCAGCCATAGTACCCTGAGGTTGCAGGTTCAAGCCCAGTGCTGCTCCTTGTGACCCTAGGCAAGTCACTTAAAACTCCATTTTCCACAGGTACACTACATTAGTCAAACTGTAAACCCACCGGGACAGAGAGGGAAAAATACGTGAGTACCTGAATGGGCATAAGTGGTCTATAAATACTAAAATAAATAAATATTTTGAAGCTTATAGTCTAAATGAATATATATGCTGTCAATCAGTAGTCAATCTAACTTTCAAGGAGGGGTGATAGAGGTGTGATGTGGGTGGGACTAGTGCGGGATTATGACTTGGACATTTTTCTTGACAAAACCAGGACAAACTTAGAAGTAAACTAGACCTAAGAAGTAAAACATTTTTTGTGACAAAATTACCTTGAAGAAATTTGTGCAAGTGGATTGATTTGGACATTTTTCTGCCATAAACATTTAAGAATACGTCCAGGGCCTAGTTGGGACTAGACCTATTTTAATAATTGATAAGTGCCTATAGACACAGATAAATGCAATACTTGAGTCATCATTTCCACTAACATGAGATAGTCATATGTGGAACGTTATTACATATTAACCCCCCCCACACACAGATCGTTATAAATGTCGTCTTAATGTCGTCTTTTCCTAATTATGACTGATGATAACACATAATTGGAAGAATTATGATCGTCTAAATTTTCCTTTTTGGTGGGCTAATTTATGCTCCACTTATCGGAATGAAAAAATGAATGCTGATTTGACGGGGCATAGTAAGTTCTTTAAATTGATTTGGGACCCGTTGACATCTTTTATTACTGCATTGTAATTGATTTTTGATTTTAATTCAGTTTAATTCTATTCACATCCAGGGTGGGTGGGAGGAGGTAGGGATTACTTTATTATTTTAAATAAAGGTGGATTTAGAAAGTATATATGTATTTGTGTTTTATTGCTTACTCAATGGAAGGGGTGGATGGGATAAAATGATGGTTTATGGGTATTGGTAAGCTGTATGTGTGTTTCTTATTTTATTGTATGCTTCTAAATCTGTATATTGCACTGTTAAATATTTTTGAAACTCAATAAAATATTTAAAATAGATAAGTGCCTAAAAGGTGCCCAAACTGACCAATTGACCACTGGAGGGATATAAACATGTCCCTCCCACACTCCCCCAGTGGCCACTGACCCCCTCCCATCCCACAAAGATGTGAATGAAACTATTCATATCTGCCTGTATGAGAGCTTCAGATGTTATGGCCAGTCCTAATAGAGCAGCAAGCAGGTTCCTCGGGTAGTCCAGAGGGATGTGTAATCAATCTTAGAGATGGGGACTCAGGCCCATATCCCACTCTAACTATGACACTCATGGTGGAATATGTGAGCTTTCCAAAATCCATCCAAATCCCACTATATTTACATATAGGTGACATCTGCAGGCATAAAGGCTATTAGTGAGGTGTACAGTTGGGTCCAGTAGGTTTTGCTAGGATTTGGATGGTTCACCATATACCAGTGTCTCTCCAATTTTTTTAGCTTTGCACACTAAACGGAGCAAATGTTTTTTTGCAGCACCTTATAATTGAAATTATAAAATTGCAAAACCAACAAAAAAATTAAATTTGAGAGTTCTTTAAAGTTCTATAAGCTATGTATGGGTAATAGTAACAATGGTGAAACTAAAATAGATAGAATTGCTAATCAATGCGATGGATGTGATTGTTTTTGAGTGCAAATTAACTAAAAAAATGACTCGATAGTTGACAAAAACACACATTTCATCATCTACCATCTGCAATTGTTCTCTTTTTTTTTCGATTTCATATCTGTCAGAGCTGAAAATTCAAGTTTGCAAAGATAAGATCCCAACAGTAACGAAGCCTTGATTGCTTTGTTGCTCAAATTAGGATAACTACTGCATAAAAAAATAAAACTAAAATTATTTGCTGTTAGCTTTTAAGGACCAATCACATCAAAGAATGATGCTTATCTGGGCCTTTGTATCCTTATGCACACAGACGCTCATAACATTGACAGATTCTTCCATACGTGAGGTACCTGTCATCTATTCCTGTGTATACTTATGAAGGGAATCTTTAAAAATAAAGTAAAATTCTGGAATCTCTTTGTGGCACACCACTGTGCCGTGGCACACAGTTTGAGAGACACTGCCATATACTATAAGGGTGTTATGGTGAGATGTGTACCTGGGGCTTTTTCTAAGTGAAGTTTACTGCATTGCTTCCTAAGGTGCCCCATTGCTCTGCTGGGATGTCTGTGTGGCCGGTTCATAGACAAAACCGCCGAAGACAAAGGCACGCGCCGACAACTGAGCGCAAGACGGAAGTGCGCACCGAAGAAAAAGAGTGTTTTTAGGGGCTCCGACGGGGGGCTTTGTTGGGGAACCCCGCCCCCACTTTACTTAATACAGATCGTGGCGGCGTTGTGGGGGGTTTGGGGGGTTGTAACCGCCCTCATTATACTGGAAACTTAACTGTTTCCCTGTTTTTTAGGGAAAAAGTGAAGTTTTCAGTAAAATGTGGGGGTTACAACCCCCCAAACCCCCCCACAACGCCCCACAACGCAGCACGATTTGTATAAAGTAAAGTGGGAGGGGTTCCCCCCCCACACCCCCTGTCGGAGCCCTTTAAAACAGTAATTTTCTTCGGTGCGCACCTCCGCGTTGCACTCAGTTGTCTGCGCGCGCCTTTGTCCCGGCGTGCTTTTGACCTGACACCGTGTGGCCACTCTACTCCAATGCTGACCCCTCCTACATCCCAATAGCTTGTTCTGTATGTTTTTCTTTTGGATGTGCTTTTTTTTTTTTTTTTTTTTTAAATAAATGGTCCAAAAAGATAGATGCATTGAGCACAAGCATATCCATTTTCAAAAAAAAGGAAGATAGACGTTTTGCAGTTTTGAAAATGATCGTGTTTCCTACAGGATTTTTGTGCATGTTCCACTAAACATCTAAACTTGGATTTAGAAGTCATATAAAAAATGCCCCTCTTTGTCATCAGTGGTCACTTTTATGGTGACAACACATATTCAAAAATATTTTTATACCCACTGATATTTTCCATATTATTTAGTGCATTTGTTCTGGAAAATGAGCCTTGGGATCTGCATTATATTATGTGCTTCTAAATTTACCTGCTTGAATGTTATTTAGAAAAGGCCAGACAATTGTCCTTGTTAAAATACATTTCATTTCAAAAGTTATATGAAAATTTAGTCCTCCTTAAGATCTGTCTTCACTTTTAAACTTTTACTCTGATAAACAAAATCTGGCAAAAAAAAATGCATGGCCCTGCATGAGTTAAAATAACACCCTTTGAGTAATAAGAAGCTTTGTAAGTGGAAAGAATGCTCTCAACTAGGAGGTCATGGATTTTATCTCTACAGGGGTAGACCCAGGAATAACATCAAAAAGAATTTCTTCCCTGAAAGGGAATGGTTTCCCAGTGTCCTCGATGGGCACAAAAAAAGAATTGGCATTTTAGAAAGCCTGGGATCCCTTATAGAGAAGAAGTGAGGGGAAAGCTAGTGATCATCTGAGGCCTGGGGCCTTGCACCAGGAGTGAAATTATTAGTCAGACTTGGTAGGCCTAAGTTTCTGTGCAGCAAGTATAGATGTTTGTGTACTTGACAAGGATTTGTTTGTGCCCTTGGTACTCTGTACAAGTTATTTAACTCTTTAGCCTTCCTCGGTGTTTCATAGATAAATATAGTCAGTGAAATTAGAGCCAGAATAGCCTTGAATAATTTCCAAGTAGCACTGAAGACATAAAGCTTTTAACCAGAAGCTCATGAACCACAAGGCTCTACCCCTGACACAGCCTTTTAAGGTGAAACGCGGTTATAATCAACTGCAAACTTCGACAGCTGCTGGTCTGCTTTGTGGTGCCTCTCTCTGCATCTGGTGCACCTAAACTCATCCAGAACATTGGTGTGTGCTAAAGAGCAGGTGTACATGTCCGTGCACAAATTCCCAGGAGTAATTTTCAAAATGGAAGTACACACGGACTTTAATTTTGAAAATTTCCTGAAACCTGCACTTGGAAGCAGTGGTGGAGCGAGGGTGAGAGGCGCCTGGGACGGTGGCGCTCCACCCCACCCTCTTCTCTGCCCCTCCCTGCCCGTTCCGCTCCTTCCCTGCCCCCTCCTGCCACGTGTGTGCGCCCCGTCCCTTACCCCTTCCCTTCCCCCGTACCCCCTTCCCCAATCTGCTGCTTGCACCAGCGTCAGCTCTTCCTCTGACATCACTTCCTAGGTGCGGGTCCAGGAAGTGACATCAGAGGAAGAGCCGATGCTGGTGCGAGCAGTAGGTTGGGATTGCTGCTTGCACCGCAAACATTAGGTACGAGGGAAGGGAAGGTGCGTGTGCACACGGTAGTGGGGGGGGGGAGGAATGGGGGGGCAGAGAGGAGGACGAGTGCTGGCGCCAAGACAGCACCTGGGGTAGACCGCCCCCCCCTTACTATACCACGGCTTAGAAGCGTGTGTGCGTAGTAACATGTTAACATTGTAAATGACGGCAGATAAAGATCTGAATGGTCCAGCTAGTCTGCCCAGTCATGCTCATTATCAATTCATGATTAAACCTACAATGAAAGAGATATAAAATACTCGATCATTGTCCTTCATAGGCATTTCTGGGACATAGACTGTAGAAGTCCGCCCGGCACTGTTCTTAGGTTCCAACTACCGAAGTTGCCGTCAAAGCCCACTCCAGCCTACTCGAATCCATCATGTCATCTGCACTGTCCTCACCTTCAGATTAGTTTCCGTCAAAGCCCTCTCCAATCCTAAACCGGTGTCCACTGTATGGCAATCTAGTTTAAGACTGCAGAGGGCTTTGACAGAAACTCTAGTAATTGGAACATGAGGACAGTGCTTGGGCAGACTTTTATGGTCTGTGTCCCACAGATGACAAGACGGATTCGGATAGGCTAGAGTGGGCTTTAGCGGCAACTCCAGTAGTTGGAACCTAAGAACAGTGCCTGGCAGACTTCTGTGTCAATGCAATACTTTTTACACATCCTCTTGTTTATAACATTTTCCCTTTATGTCTCTTCTCCTTGATCTTTTATTCCCTGTTGCCTTTTATAATGAATACAAATGTTATTTCTCTCTCTTTGCAGACATCTTTAAAAAATGAGCACTATTAGTGGAGAGAGTCTTCATTCTAGTGACTCTGAGGAGGATGAGGAAGCTAAACCACTTTTTCCCATAGCTCCCTCATTTAATATTGAAGAAGAGTGGCCCAGGGACGTATCGGAAAGCCTAGCACTTCAGATTTTAGATGAAGTAGGTACCATAACATTTTGTTGTTGGTCTGTAGATGACACTCAAATGGATACAGGTTCCATTTTCTCTATCCAATCAATGTGAAAAAAAATTCAGTAAGAGATTAAAAAAAAGCATGCTCTGTACAACAATGAAACCTGAAACTCATCTTCCTTGGGCGTATAGCAATTTGTCATATCCAGATTAAGCTGATTAGCTACCAACTTCCCTATAAGCTTGGAAAAAAGGGGAAGCCGAGAAATAGACTGGTAGTTAAGAGAACCAGTGGGGACAATCTTAGCACCCTTTAAGTGTGGAAAAATAACAGCAGATTGCCATTCTGAGGGAGATATCCAAGTACAAAGGCTTATGACAGTTGTAGATTAGAGAATGACACGGTGACAAAATTCATCACCGTTCCCATCCCCGCGGATAACCGCAGGAAACCATCTTCATGTCATTCTTTAAGGAGAGAGGGAAGAATCAAAGTATGAATGGCCACAACCACTGACCCGCAAGCTTTGCTTTGAAGAATGCTGGTGTAGAAGGGCTGAGGTTGAAATAGACACTAGAAAATGACATGGGATTATTTCCTGCGGTTATCCGCGGGGACGGGGACGGTGATGAATTTTGTCACCGTGTCATTCTCTATTGTAGATTAAACAAAAGTTACTCAGTATTTATTGTTTGATTCTCTTTCTACCGCTCTTCTGTTGCACAATCAGGGCAGTTTACAGTCTAAAATAAAGTATGAAAGGAAATGCAATCTCTTTTTGGGGGGAGACAATACAAGATGCAAGGTTGAAAGAAGGTGGAAGAAAGGTACTGTATTACCAAGGGAGAAAGGGTGGGTGGGGGGAAAAGGAAGTAATGGAATATGAAAGCATTTGATTAAAGAAGATGGGAGAGGTACTGTAGAACAGCTAACAGTTGAAAGTAGTTTAGACAATTTGAACCAGCTTAGTAAATTAAACTGTGAAAGAGACAATCAAACAAAGGTGGAAGAAGGAAAAAGGTCCAGTTTCTCAACAGAAGATTATTTATTTTAGGTACAGTATTTATATATTGCCTATCAAGGTTATCTAAGCGGTTTACAATCAGGTACACAAGCATTTTCCCTATCTGTCCCGGTGGGCTCACAGTCGATCTAATGTAACTGGGGCAATGGAGGATTGAGTGACTTGCCCAGGGTCACAGGGAGCAGCGCAGGATTTGAACCCACAACCTCAGGGTGCTGAAACCGTAGCTCTAACCACTAGGTCACAATTGAATACCTTGGATTTTTATTTTTATTTTTTGACTAAATGCTGTAGCAAATGTGTCTGTAAAAAGCAAATGGGAGATAATGGATAAGTCATAAATGATGTATATTACTTGAATATGGGAAGGGGGAGGGAATTAAATTTTTCTTGAAAGATTGTTATAGAAGATTTTTCTTTTTTTTTTTTTTTTATTCTTTATCGTTTTAAAATTCTTAACAAAATCAAAACATTTTGTACAGAAAGATTGTCAGATCAAACACAAAATTATAAGAAAATCATTTACATGATGTAGAAAGAAAAAGTTCTAGTCGGACAATCTCAAGTCCTCTATAGTGTGATCCAAGATTATTTATGAGTGAACTTTAGGAAATCAATTTATAATTCTATACAAAAGAAACAGTATCGCGTGCCTGGCTTGAGGAATTATTCTAATATCAAATCCAATTAGTTTTACTATTACGTTGTTGTTACTGTAATAGTTGTTGTTCCTTATTTTTTATATATAGAAGATTTTTCAAGTGATGATGTACTATAATTGTTTGTTTAGTGTACACATGATGTAAATTAAAAAAATGAATAAAGATTTAATAAAAATATTTTTTTTAAAAAAGCAAATGGGACAAAGGGTTTGAAAAAGGTTTGGATAATTTCCTAAAAGAAAAGTCCATAAGTCATTATAAAGATGGACTTGGGAACATCCATTGCTTATTTCTAGGATAAGCAACATAAAATATGTTTTACTCTTTTGAGATCTTGTCAGGTATTTGTGACCTGGATCGGCCACTGTTGGAAACAGGATACTGGACTTGATGGAGCTTTGGTCTGTCCCAGTATGGCAACTCATTTTCTTACGATTAGTTACTTGAAGAAAGATCTTATAAAGCTTTGAGGGGTTGGTATCTTGCCTAATTAAATGCAGGAAATAATTCTTCCCGGCTTCAGCCACACATATTTTCTGGGAGGCTGCCTACAGACTTCGAAGAGATTTCAATTTTTGACAACAATGTTCAAGATGATGACACGGCTGTTTTTTTAAGAGATGGAGGCCATTAGTGGGATTGACCATATCAAAGAGTGAGCTTTTGAACAGGGACAGCCAGTGGCGTAGCGAGGGAGGTTAGCGTCCAGAGCGGTGGTACCCTGCATCGCTGCGCCATGCACCCCTCCAACTCTTCCCTGCCGCTTGAGCACCCACCGCCCCCTGCGTACATCTTGAAATGTTCGCCGGCGTGAGCAGCATCTTCCATCTGCTGCGTGAGCCGGCCTTGGCTTCCTTTCTGACATCATGTCCTGGTTCTGCGACCAAAAGTGATATCAGAAGGGAGCCAAGGCTGACGCAAGGAGCATGTGGAAGATGCTGCTCGCACTGGCGAATGCTTAAGGAGGTATGTGGGAAGGGGTGGGAGGCAGAGAGGAGGAGAGGCGCCAGTGCCCCCCCTGAGAAGAAGGCACCTGGGGTGGTCTGTCCCCATCCCTTATTATGCCACTGGGAGCAACCTTATCAAAAATAGACTGCAGCCAGTGGCGTAGCGATGGTGAAAGGTGCCCGGGGCGGTGATACCTCTCCCCCACCTTCTTCTCTGCCTCCCCACCCCCATTTATTCCTTCCCTGCCCTCTTCCCTGCCCCACCCCCATTCGTTCCTTCCCCACTCCCTCCTGCCATGCATGCCTGTGCCCCTTCCCTTCCCCTGTACGCTTTTAACGTTCACGGCACAAGCAGCAACCCCAACCTGCTGCTGGCACCAGCGTCGGCTCTTTCTCTGACTTCACTTCTTAGACGCGGGTCCAGGAAGTAATGTCAGAGGAAGAGATGACGCTGGCGCCAGCAGCAGGTTGGGGTTGCTGCTCGCGCCTCAAACATTAAAGAGGTACGGTGGAAGGGAAGAGGCCCACGTGCAAGGTAGTGGGAAGGCAGGGAAGGAGCGAGGGAGACAGTGTCCTAGGCAGACCACCCTCCCCCTTACTATGCCACTGACTGTAGCATATTACAGTATTCCTATTGCTTGTCAAATGCTAAGGAGAGAAAAGGATTATGATGAGAAAGAAGAGTCTTTGTCCAGATCCCTAATTTTCCCAAATGACTTGTGTGGGGAGAGAGAAGATGAAAGAAGAGCAAAGGAGAAATTAAACTATGATCAGTCCATGCAAAGGTTAAGGAGCAAATTCCAGAAATAACAGAAGAGCCTTCCAGCGACCTGATTAGTGAGTCAAGGGTGTAGCCTGCAGAGTGAGTGGGAAGGGAAATGTGTTGAAATAAACCTGTGTCAGATAAAACACCAACAAAATCACGAGCAACTTGATTTCCTGTTTTTTTCCCCCACTTTTCAACAAAATCTAGAGTCTGGCATCATTTTTAGCACCGGTCTGCACCAGGTCATCTGGTTGCATAAGTTTCAAACGTATAAACAGTCTCAGGCAGCTCTCTCCTCCCCTGCCCGTCAGAACAGAGCTGTCTTTTGAGATATGCAGAAAAGAGTGGAAGAAAAGCAACAGATGAACAGTGGGTATTTACAATATTTTCTGATAAAATGAGAAATTGTTTTGCCCATAAGTAAAGAATGAAAGCCATTCTGTACATTAAGGCTTATTTCTTGGCAGTGGCACTCCATTTCCCACTGGGACAGAGATATGTAACTGGCAATTAAATAGCCCTAGTGTTTTCCTTCTATCTTCTGCATTAAAATGACATCTGTTCTGAATTTGTTTTTCTTAATCCATTTTTTTCCTTTAATCTAAGCGGGTTTAAACTATTATTGTTATCATCATCATATTGTATGTCCTAGAGCAGTGCTTCCCAAGCACGGTCCTGGAGGCACCCCCAGCCGGTCAGGTTTTCAGGATATCCACAATGATTATCCATGAGACAGATCTGCAATAGTCCATGGGTGGAGTACATGGAAATATGTCTCATGCATATTCAATTGTCATTTCGACTCTTTTGCTCCGCCGTCACCTAATGATTCTACATTCTTCCTTTATCAAGGGCTCATCTCAATACCACCCAAGACCTTCTGCCACCTTTACTCCAGCTTGAATTGACTTTTTGTGAAATTCAAGATATCTCTGAAGGCTTGCTGTTGAGTCATGGAGATTGCTCACATGGACTGGTTACTCTTTATTCTTCTCCCGTGTATTATCTCCATAGCCTCTTATTCTTATACTTCCTTCACTCTTGCTGTCCTGTTATGAGAATTGGTGGTTATGTTATGCCATTATTTATATTCCGTCTATACCTTCCACAGACTAAGAGCTGAATTAATTCATACAGGAATTACAGCACATTATAATAACAACACTGCAAATTAAATATCTGCCATTAAATACGTTTTTAACATCCATCGGCATCTACAATAATTATTATTATTTTTTTTTAAATCTTTATTCCTTTTTATTTCTTTCAACAAGTGTACAGTATTATTACAATTAATTTACATAACACACTTGGCATTCTTAAATAATATTATTATACATGTTTTTATTCCCCCCACCTCCCACCCTTTTCCATATCAATAAAATATTCCTTCCAAATTTATATATAATTATACATCCCTTTTTGATAATACAATTAATCTGACATGAAATCTGTCCCTCCCCCCATCCTTCTTCCTCAAACACTTTAAACATTTTATTATACCCAGTAATGCACAACAATAAATATCCCATCCTATTACATATATCTCCTTATTTTTCATAACAACATATTTCCAATGGGTCAGATCCGAGGTCCATCATGCCCAGCAGTCCGCTCACGCGGCGGCCCAACAGGTCCAGGACCTGCGCAGTAGCTCCCTATCTATACCCCTCTATCCATTTTTCCAGCAGGAATTTGTCCAATCCTTTCTTGAAATCCAGTACCGTACTCCGTCCTATTACGTCCTCTGGAAGTGCATTCCAGGTGTCCACCACACGCTGGGTAAAGAAAAATTTCCTAGCATTTGTTTTGAATCTGTCCCCTTCCAATTTTTCTGAATGCCCTCTTGTTCTTATATGTTTTGAAAGTTTGAAGAATCTGTCCCTCTCTAAGATCTTATTATATCTGGAAGATGATTCCGTAACTCAACAATATGATTTTGGGCAGAAGAAGAAAGCTGCTTAATCAATTTTAAAATCGTAAACACAGGGCTCCTTTTACAAAGGTGCGGTAGGGCCTTAACGCGTGGAATAGCGTGCGCTAAAATGAGCTCCTTTTAAGCAGGCGGTAATTTTTTGGCTAGCGCGCGCTGTAGTGCACGCTAATCGTGTGCGAGCACTAAAAACGCTAGCGTACCTTAGAAAAAGGAGCCCATAGGGAATTTCAGAAATCATAAACCCCCTCCTTTACTAAGGGTTTTAGCACTGGCAGCGGCAGTAACTGCTCCAACGCTCATAGGAATTCTATGCGTGTAGGAACAGTTACCGCCACTGCCGGCGCTGAAACCCACGCTAGGCGTTAGTAAAGGAGGGGCAAAGTCTGCAATAAAACTACCATGTCTGACAGATATGAAGGAGCTTTGCCTGCCTAAATTTTAAAAAAAACATGACACCTCATTTAAACTGCATTCTGTCTGCCACAGGAAGCCAACATTGGTCTCCAAACCTAAAAAAGGATATAAAACTGCTGGAGAGGGTGCAGAGACGAGCAACGAAGCTAATAAGAGATATGGAGAACTTGGAATATGAGGAACGATTCAAGAAACTGGGACTGTTCTCCCTTGAGAAGAGGAGGCTGCGAGGGGACATGATCGAGACGTTCAAAATACTGAAAGGCATCGATAAAATAGAGCAGGAAAATAAATTATTTACATTGTCCAACGTGACAAGGACAAGAGAACATGGTTTGAAGCTAAGGGGGGACAAGTCTAGGACAAATGTCCGGAAGTTCTGCTTCACGCAGCGAGTGGTGGACGCCTGGAATGCTCTCCCAAAGGAGGTTATTAAGGAATCCACTGTGCTAGGATTCAAAGGCAAATTAGATGCACATCTCCTTACGAGAGGCATAGAGGGATATGGGTGACTAAAACTACATCAGGTGTATACCTGACTGGGCCTCCGCGTGTGCAGATCGCCGGACTCGATGGACCATGGGTCTGATCCGGAGAAGGCAGTTCTTATGTTCTTAATGCAACTTAAGATAGAAAGCCTGCAGTGAATCAAAGTCACCACATTTTGAAGCAGTTGCAGTCGGCCAATCAATGATTTGGTGCAAGTGGCTGAAATAAGATTGCAATAATCAGGCTTACCGAAAATTAATGATTGAACCAAAATCTAAATACCTTGGGCGTAAAATCATTTTTTTAATGTTTTTCATTTTTTTCAAACTGTAAAGAGAAGCTTTAATTACCAGTTGAATATGACCATGTAATGTTAATAAATTGTCTATTTCAACTCTCAAAATTTTAGATTGAAGAAGGAAATTAATAACCATCAAAACTTCTACTTTATTATCAATATACTCGTATTCTGTGTCAGTAGAGGGGTTAAGCAATCAAAATTTGGTTTTGTTCATACATAGACCCCCCTTTTATGAAGCCGCATTAGGCTTTTTTTATCACTGGCAGTTTTGGGGCTTTTATAACAAAACAGAATGGAATTGTCCAGATCAGAATGATGTGCACTAAAAAAAGTGTCCTCCAATTCATCTGATAATGTGAAGATCTTTATTTCTCCAATGTCACAATGGTACATTCGAACGATTCTATGACTCAATGACTCGACATGTACATGTTTCGGCCAAAAGACCTGCCTCAGGAGTCTTGAGAATCACGAATGATGATATACAAAGAATGTTACCACTCACATAGGTCTTTCCCAATAGGGAATGTTTTAGCTTTCGAATTCAACTGTGTACCGACTAATGCATTAGTTGAATTCGAAAGCTAAAACATTCCCTATTGGGAAAAACCTATGTGAGTGGTAACATTCTTTGTATATCATCATTCGTGATTCTCAAGACTCCTGAGGCAGGTCTTTTGGCCGAAACATGTACATGTCGAGTCATTGAGTCATAGAATCGTTCGAATGTACCATTGTGACATTGGAGAAATAAAGATCTTCACATTATCAGATGAATTGGAGGACACTTTTTTTAGTGCACATCATTCTGATCTGGACAATTCCATTCTGTTTTGTTGTATTTATATCTGTGATTTTGTTTTCCCCTGGTTTGTTCTTTTGGTGCTTTTATAGCCATGGCTGGCGATAAAAAAAAGCCTAACGCGGCTTCATAAAAGAGGGAGTTAATTTGAGACAATGAGAGCAGACCCAATCTTCAATAGTATTCACACATATTTGGATATTAGATAATGCCTCTGACCATAATTGGGATACCAGAAGAATGACAGTCATGTCATCTGCATATACAGTGGTACCTTGGTTTACGAGTGCACCGGTTTGCGAGTGTTTTGCAAGACGAGCAAAACATTTGCAAACTTGGTGCCTCGTAAACCGAGCGCGCCTCGATTTGCGAGCGCCCCCCCTGCGAACCGGCACCCTCCCCCCCGCAATCCGGTACTCCCCCGCCGCCATCGGGCACCCCCACGCCGTGACCTGAGGTCCCCCCAACCCACCCGAACCCTCTTCTTACTTTGATGTAGCCTCGGCACCGGCACCAGCATGTCCTGAGCTGTGCTGTGCCGGTGCCCGAAGATCTGCCTCCGGTGCTGGGCCTTGAGCATGTGCGCATGCTCAAGGCCTGAGAGTTCACGTCGAACGTCCAACGTGAACTCTCAGGCCTTGAGCATGCGCACATGCTCAAGGCCCAGCACCGGAGGCAGATTTTCGGGCACCGGCACAGCACAGGACATGCTGGTGCCGGTGCGGAGGCTACATCAAAGTAAGAAGAGGGTTCGGGTGGGTTGGGGGGACCTCAGGTCGCGGCGGGGGGTGCCCGATGGCGGCGGGGGGGGTGCCCGATGGCTGCGGAGGAGTGCCGGATCGCGGGGGGGGAGGGTGCCGGTTCACGGGGGGAGGCCTTTGAGGGGAGCAATGCCGATTCTCGTGGGGGGGGAGCAGCGCTGCTGGCCTCGGGGGAGGGAGGGTGGGAACCTATCAAAGTGAGTTTCCATTATTTCCTATGGGGAAACTCGCTTTGATAAACGAGCATTTTGGATTACGAGCATGCTCCTGGAACGGATTATGTTTATAATCCAAGGTACCACTTGTATATATATATATATATATATATATGTTTAAAATCAACCCGGTTAACTGCCTTGCTTCGTTTCTTCAAGAAAGGTAGTATATCAAATGCATTAAACATTAGGCTGCATACGCATTGTGCTTGTCTCTAGAAGTCTGCATATGGCATTATACTTTAGACATTGAATGTGGTTAAGTCTAAGCTTCAGAGCTGGCCAAATGTCAGGCTGTTTAGTAGCACTGTGGGATGCCAAGTGGGAGGTCCGAGTTTGATTCCTAGCTCAGCCTCCTCCTCGTTGAGCTTCGTGGAGGGAGAAGGGACAAGCCAGATGTTGCTAACATTCTGGCACCTGTTGATTGGCAATAGATATTCTCTGGAAGAATCTTGGTATGAAGCTGTAATTTTCAGCCTCCTTTTATGGAATGTGTGGATAGGAGAAAACAAGAAGCTGATCTTCTACAACTGCTTTTTGAGAACGTCAGGCAACAGCCTTTTAGGAGAACAAATAAAAAGCTGTTCATTTTTGGTGCTTTTAGAATATTTGGGCGCTCGTTTTCAAAACAGATGGACATCTTAAAATGCCTAAAAAGTCATCTATCTGCTAAAGCCATCGAAATCCTGATTTTGGGAAGTCTGAAGTTGGTTGGTGGCCAATGTTATGCCGATTTTTAAAAAGGGCTCCAGGGGAGATCCGGGAAATTACAGACCGGTAAGCCTCACTTCGGTGCCGGGCAAAATGGTAGAAACGATTATAAAAAATAAAATTGTGGAACACGTAGACAAACATGATTTAATGAGACGGAGTCAGCATGGGTTCAGCCGAGGGAGATCTTGCCTCACAAATTTGCTCGACTTCTTTGAAGGTGTGAAAAAACATATGGATAAAGGTGATCCGGTTGATATAGTGTATCTAGATTTTCAGAAAGCTTTTGATAAAGTTCCTCATGAGAGGCTCCTGAGAAAATTAAAGAGTCATGGGATAGGTGGCAAAGTTCGGTTGTGGATTAGGAATTGGTTAGCCGATAGAAAACAGAGGGTAGGGTTAAATGGTAATTTTTCTCAATGGAGGAGAGTAAACAGTGGAGTGCCGCAGGGGTCTGTAATGGGACCGGTGCTATTTAACTTATTTATAAATGATTTGGAAATTGGAACGATGAGTGAAATGATTAAATTTCCAGATGACACTAAACTGTTCAAAGTTGTTAAAACGCATGTGGATGGTGAAAAATTGCAGGCAGGCCTTAGGAAATTGGAAGACTGGGCGTCCAAGTGGCAGATGAAATTTAATATGGACAAATGCAAAGTGATGCACATTGAGAAGAATAACTTGAATAACAGTTACCGGATACTAGGGTCCATCTTGGGGGTTAGCATCCAAGAAAAGGATCTGGTTATCATTGTAGACAATACGATGAAACCTTCCGCCCAATGTGTGGCGGCAACCAAAAAAGCAAACAGGATGCTAGGAATTATTAAAAAAGGGATGGCTAACAAAACTAAAAATGTCATAATGCCCCTGTATCGCTCCACGGTGCGACCTCATTTGAAGTATTGCATTCAATTCTGGTCTCCTTATCTCAAGAACGATATAGTGACGCTAGAAAAGGTTCAAAGAAGAGTGACCAAGATGGTAAACTCCTCTTGTATGAGGAAAGACTAAAACGGTTAGGGCTCTTCAGCTTGGAAAAGAGACGGCTGAGAGGAGATATGATTGAAGTCTATAAAATCCTGAGTGGAGTAGTACGTGTACAAGTGGATCGATTTTTTGCTCCGTCAAAAATTACAGAGATTAGGGGACACTCGATGAAGTTACAGGGAAATATTTTTAAAACCAATAGGAGGAAATACTTTTTCACTCAGAGAATAGTTAAGCTCTGGAACACGTTGCCAGAGGATGTGGTAAGAGCAGATAGCATAGCTGGTTTTAAGAAAGGTTTGGACAAATTCCTGGAGGAAAAGCTCATAGTCTGTTATTGAGAAAGACAAGGGGGAAGCCACTGCTTGCCCTGTATTGGAAGCATGGAATATTGCTACACCTTGGGTTTTGGCCAGGTACTAGTGACCTGGATTGGCCACTATGAGAATGGGCTACTGGGCTTGATGGACCATTTTCTGACCCAGTAAGGTTATTCTTATGTTCAAATAGCAAAGGTGTTGTAGGCACGTTTTGGGGAAGACTAGACAGAACCCAAAAATAGGACGTCCAAAAGGGATTTTCGAATGCAAAGAAATGGCCATGTCTAAAAAGATGGATTTTTAAAATCTAGACCTGTTTCAGTCACATTCAAGTTACAAAATGTTACTCTAATTGAGCAGCTGACCACTGAAAGGATTGAGGCACGGTCACTCCGTAATTTCCCAGTAGTCATTGTCCCCTCCCCTGAAAGTGAAAGTGAATAGGAAAACCACACTATGTCACTACAGATACAGTATTAGGGCCATTCTGAACAAAGCAGGAGACAGCAAGAGGCTTAGCCTAGTGGTTACCACAATGTACTGTGAACCAAGAAAAACAGGCTTTGTTTTTTAAAAAATAGATCCAAACCTTCCAGAAACAGAAAAATAACGACTGCATCTAAATATGTAAGACACCTGCAAACCTGAAGGTTATTGAAGGGGTGTACATTCAGGTCCTGAAGGAACCCCATTTACAAAAAAAGAGTTATAGAGGGTTTTGAACCTGTGTCCCTTACCTTACAGTCCAATGAACTAACTGCTAAGCTATTCCTCTGTTCTACAGGGATGTCTCTGTGGCCATAGTTTTGAAAACGATGCCTTTGTCGTTCAAAAGTCAGACGTTTCACTTTTATTCATTTTGGACATTTTCAATGCAAAAACATCCATCTCAGAACCATAATAATACAATACACTTCTCCCTCCGTATTTGCGGTTTCAGCATTCACGGTTTTGATTATTCACGGTTTTTAGCTTTCTGGCTCCTCCCCCTAAATTACATCAGCTTGCATAGAGAAATCGCTGATTCCAAGCATTTACAGAGAAAATCGCCGATTCCCAGCACTTTCTTCACCGTGTTATGCCTCTCTTTCAGGAACAGGCCAGGTCTCCCACCCTGTTATTCGCGGTTTCACCATATTCACGATGGTTTTTAATAGAAAACAGCAAATAACATATGAAAACATATTTGCGGTTCTGTTAATCCCCTATCACAGCGAATACGGAGAAGTGTACAATCTTTATTATAATAGAACATAAAATCTGTTTTCTTGTTTGATTATGGCTTTGAGCTGGACTTTTTGGGGGGGATGGTATGAGCTGGACTTTTTTTTGGGGTGGGGGTGGGGAATTAGACTTTTTAAAAAAAATGTCCCTCTTGATCTTTAAAGTGTAAACTGGTCCAGGAACTTTGGCAGATGTCTATTTGGCAGATGTCTATTTCTGCCGTCTGTTTCTATGTTTCTATGTTCTATGTTTCTATGTTTCTATGTTTCTATGTTTCTATGTCTTGCCAAAACAAGGGCATGAAAGAGGATTTTCCTTTTTTTTTTTAGATTGGCACAGATTTTAGCTGAGCTAGTAAAAATAAAAACTCAATGTATTTGTTTTCTGACTGTTCTGGTGTAAAAAGCACTTAGCATATATGAACAGCACTTTTTTCTCTCTCTCTGACGTGGATTGTTGGTAGACTGGTCAGCATAGCAGCCTGATGAACTTTAACTCATAGAATCAGTCCACATTTCTATTATCGTTTGATTTGGGACCTTGAAAGTCTGGTTTTGATTTCCTTGCATTTGTGTTGAAATTCAGATTTCTTGTTTTGCTTTCCCAGCACTGAAGGCCTAAAACACACACTTCCAGATGGTGAGCTTATGTTGAGATGCTCTGAGATTACTATAAATCAGTTTGTATAGGCTCACACATACCTCTACTCTTTACCTGCTACTGCTTACATAAGGTCTCCAGTGACAGCCAAACACATAAAAGAGCACATGACATGCACAGAGATCATGAAAATAATTCATATTCTCCGCTTCTTGTAGATTAAGAGAACTGAGTCTGGCTACACTTTATAATAATTTATGGATTATTTGTATCAGCAATAAAATAGCAAAAGTGTTTTCTAAAGCTATGCAGTGAATCTCAATCAGATGGTCTGGCATTCTTAAAAACCATGTACTATCATACTTAGGGCTTCTTTTACAAAGGTGCGCTAGCGTTTTTAGCGTACGCACTGGATTAGCGTGCGCTCGAAAAACTCTACTGCCTGCTTAAAAGGAGGCGGTAGTGGCTAGCACGCTATTCCGCTAGCGCGCTATTAAAGCCCTAACGCACCTTTGTAAAAGGAGCCCTTAGGCTCACTCACTGTCTATTGATAAGGTAAATGTGTTTATCCCAGGACAAGCAGGCAGCATATTCTTGACTGATGGGTGACGGCACCGACGGAGCCCCGGTACGGACAATTTTAGAGTGATTGCACTCTAAGAACTTGGAAAGTTCTAGTAGGCCGCACCGCGCACGCGCGAGTGCCTTCCCGCCCGACAGAGGCGCGCGGTCCCCAGTTTCTTAGTTTCAACGGCTGTTGAAAATTTTTTCCTCATTCGCCTTCCCGCTCGCGTAAACCTTTCTGGAAATTGTATTTCCTTTTTTTCTTTTTTCTTATTTTAAAAAAAAAAAAAAAAAAGAATTTTCTTTTTTTCTTCTTTTTTCGGTTTTGCCCCGGCGGGGCCTGCTGCCACCATCGAGGCCTCGGCCTTCGATTTGGCAGAAGCCGTTTTTACGTTCATGCCCCCCCAACCCGGGTTAAGGGAAGGGCCTCTCAAACGGTGAAAGCTGATAAGACCTTTCCTCTGCACAACCATAATTTGTATAATTAGTTTGGGGTTTTTTAAAAATTCTTTATTCATTTTTTAATCTTACATCAAGTGTACAAATAATAAAACATTTCGAAATTAAATACATCACTTGAATTTCTTTCTAGTATAACATCAAATATACAAATTTATTCCCTTCCCACCCACCCTTTCCTTTAGCATTTAATCAAAAATATACAAATATAAATATTATTTTCTATTAATTAAACCTACAATAAACTTTAAACCCTCCTCGCACCATTTGCAAATATACTTTCTTTTTTTTAAATTCTTTATTCATTTTTAACCTTACATCAAGTGTACAAATAATAAAACAGTTGATATTAAATACATCACTTGAATTTCTTTCTAATATAACATCAAATATATAAACATCAAATGCATGATTCTGAATTTTAAGTGGTTTAATACTGCCAAATACACCCCCTACCTCTTTTACTAAACTGCGATAGCGGTTATTAGCGCAGGGAGCCATGCTGAATGCTCCGCGCTGCTCCCGACGCTCATAGAGTGCCTATGAGCATCAGGAGCTGCGCGGAGCATTCAGCGCGGTTCCCTGCGCTAATAACCGCTATTGCAGTTTAGTAAAAAGGGGGGGATAGTGCCTTGTTAAAGTCTTCATACCTTTCTATAATTTTCTTATTCTGTTCTCTAAAAATTGCAAATAAAAATCCATTGAAGTAGTAACTTCTTTCACGGATCTGTACAATACACTCCACATTTTTAATGTAAATGAATATGTATAGAAATATTTTGATATCACAAGTGGAATAATGAGAGAAAAAAAGAATTCACTATAAGAAATCAGAGGGGTATGTCTACTAAAGTGTGCTAGTAAATAGGCTTAGCATGTGCTGACTCAGGACTTTACTGCGTGCTAAGACTAGTGGCGTATCAAGAGAGGGTGGGGACCGGTACGCCTTAGGTGCAGGGAGCTTGGGAGTGCTGGAGCAGTCGTGGGTCTGCCAGCCCCGCCCCCTCTGACGTCAACTTCCTGTTCCAGGGCAGGGGGCCAATAGAGCTAACAGCCGCGTGCAGACAACCTGAAACCCTGTAACTGATCCACACACTTTCCCACTGCCTGGAAGAAGGGGTGCTCCGGTCAGAGGGTTCCCGCCCCGCCAGGTATGCCACAGACTAAGCCCATTTCTAGTGTGTATGAGTTTTGTGGTTGTAGATGGTGATGTTTTGTATGTACATGTTATTCATATTTCATATTCTAGTGTATTTATTTACCGTATATACTCAAATATAAACTGAGATTTTGGGGCCAAAAAAATGGCCCAAAAATGGGGATCTTAGTTTATATTCGAGTCCTCCCCATTGACCTGCACAATGCTGTGCCGCTCCCCCAAATAACTATCGGCGCACTGCAATTTACCTTCCCCCCTCCTCCTCTCTCCTCAAGATGCTGTCATGCACCTCGACACCTCCACCCTCCACCCCTAGCTGGCATTGCACTTATTGGCACTGAAAAAACTATCAGCGATCCTCCCTGATGTGCCTGTTGAAGTCTTGAGCAATTGCATGTGCTCAAGGCTTGCTGGCTCCCACCCTCTCTGAAATTCTTGGAGAGGGCAGGAGCCAGCAGGAATTGAGTTTGCGTAAATGCTCAAGGCCCCACATCAGCCTAACCTGGAGGATCTCTGGCAGCTTTTTCAGAAAGTGTAATGCCAGTTCAGGAGTGTGTGTGTGTGTGTGTGGTGGGGAGGGGGGGGGTTAAAGGATTGAGAGGTCAGCATATGTGTTCATATGCTAATTGCCACTTCAGTTAGAAACCTGGATGGAAAACACTTTCATCTTAAAAAATAATAAATGTGAAATCAAAGGACTTTTTCTGTTTGGCCTAATAAAAATAATTCAGCTTGTCTCAGATTTAGCAGAGCAAAGCGCCCTAAACTAGAACCAATTTAATAGTTTTCAAACCAGATATATGGTATTGGAGAGAAAGCAGAGGCCAGCAGGGAATCAAATGTGATTTAAAGCAGAGCCCAGCTCATGCACTCATTACGGATGCCTGCTCCTCAATGTGTCACAGGCCACATCCCATCAGGAGAATCAAGGCTTTCTTTGGTTTGATTACAATTCCTTGGATGCATGTGCTGCAGTGTTTACTGTAAAGGAAGATGCATTTTTTAAAAAAGATTAGTTTTACAGTTTGATCTAACAAGGAATGGAACATGGATAATTATGTTGATGAGTTTAATCTTTTTGAGGGGCAAAGGAGAGCAGCTTCATGAGTCACTGGGAGAGGGGAAGGTAGGACAGCAGTTAATAAATGTGTTTAAAATTTATGGCAAGGACATCTAGTCTTTGTAGAGCGGCTCACCATGATGACCCAAATTTCTAATCTTGGTTTATATTCAAGTCAATCTTTTTCCCCCTTTTTTGGGGGGGAAAAAGTTACCTGGGTTTATATTTGGGTCAGTTTATATTTGAGTATATATGGTATGTTTTATTTTTACTGTATCTGATGTTTCTTTATAATTTGCTTAAACCTGTGTATAAGTGTAATATAAATGTTTTTTTTCTTTATTTATTTTATAGAACTTTATTTAAGTCAACTTGAAGCACTGTACAGACATAAACAGCATATATTTTAAATCACTAAATAAAGACAAAGATATATCATATTTGTGATCACTTTTATTATTTATATTTCAAAATCTGTAAAGACACACATACATTTTCTGTCTTCAAAATTATTACACAGATTTCATCATAGCTTCTATTGTGGCAAAGAATGCATATGATAATCTTACTTTTGGTATATACCACAACCAAGTAATACAAAGATAAAATCATGAATGTAGGTACGCAATAAGTAGACTGATTTAATTCAAAATTAAGGAGCCTTTCATCCCTAAGTCATCAGTGTTAAATTTGGTCTAAGTTGGTAGCAACTGAAAATCATTACCACCTAAGTAGGGAAAGGGGAAATTTTAGATTGAAACCAGACCTTTCTCAGTAGTAGCGCAAAGTGGGTTTCATAAAAATACACTAAATTTCAAGTTTCAAGTTCAAGTTTAGTCTTTATTTGATGAATCGCTTATAACAATATCTAAGCGATGTACAGTATAAAAACCATCAGATTGTGGTAATACATTTAGTTTACAAAAGTCAATTAAAAGACATACAATGTTGGACTAACAAGAAGGGGTGGGAAGGAAGGGGAAAAGTTACAATTTTGTTTTATGATAGAAATTAACATCAAAAGGGAAGCACATTGGGTAGTAATGGGTTAAGATGATATAAGAAGAATGTGAAAACTTAAAATGTTATGTTTTATGAATCGAATGCGTCTTGAAATAGATATGTTTTTAAAATTTTCTTAAACGTGACAAGGTCTGTTTCGTTTTTAATATAATTAGGAAGGGAGTTCCATAATGTAGGGGCTTTCACAGAAAACATATCATTTCGTCTTGTACCTATGATTCTTAGCGAAGGGATTGAAAGCAGTTGTAATGAAGAGGATCTTAACGGACGAGAGGATTTGTATGGGACAATCATTTTTGCAATATATTGGGGTTCGTTAAAGGTCAGCCTTTTGTAAACCAAAAATAAAATTTTAAAGGTAATTCGATGAGTTATGGGAAGCCAATGTGATTTGATTAATAAGGGGGTAACATGGTCAAATTTCTTTGCATTGTGAATTAATTTGACAGATGTATTTTGGATGATTTGGAGACGTCTATTTTCTTTTTGAGTTATGTTGATTAGGAGAGAATTACAGTAGTAAGGCGGTGCTTCTGTTTTTAATATTTTGTATCTGAAATATTAATATCCTGAAATTTACACTGCAAAACATCTCAAATTCTGCAATCTTTCCTTATATATTTGTTTAGAAATTATTGTAAACTAAAGACTCCTTTTATTAAGCCGCGCTGGCGGGGTTAACGCGCACGACTTTTCATCACGCACTAACCCTCGCGCTGGCCTAAAAACTACTGCCTGCTCAAGAGGAGGCAGTAGCGGCTAGCGTGGCCGGTGGTTTAGCGCGCGGTATTAGGTGCATTAAACCGCTAGCACGCCTTTGTAAAAGGAGCCCTAAGTAATGGTACTTTATGATCAAAACCTTTTTAAACTACATGTGATGTTTTAAATATATTAATATGCAGCACTTGAGTCATTTTCACTGTCTATAAATGGAAACCCCAGCTGGTAAGTTAGAAGGCACTAGTGATCATGTACAGCTTAATTAAACAAGCATTTTGCTCAAGATTCCCACTGGTGCTGAGAGGAAGAGGAGCCTAGTGGTTAGGGCACCGGGATGAGAAAGCTCAGATCTCACGGCTTCTCCTTTCTCCTTACTTAACCCTCCATGATCTCCAAGTTTTCAAGTTTATTTACAGTTTGATATACCGACTATCAAACAAATATCTGGACGGTTTATAATTGTTAAAATAGGAGATTTAAAAAAAAAAGAAATAAAAAGTAAAATGGGGCAGTATAATGAACATGACAAGGGCAAAGATATGGACAAAATTGATACAAAAGGTACTGGGGAAGGGAAAGATTCAAAATTACATCAAAGTCAAAATAAAAGTAAAAGGGAGGTAAGAAGGGGAAGGGACAAAATTAGATTTGGGGCCTTCCAAGGACAAGGAAATAGCTAATGTACCTGAATGCAATTCAGCTTGAGCTACTACCGGAAAAGGTGTGAGCTAAATCCAAATAAATAAATAAATAAAATTAGGTCCTTTGCCAAATTAAAGGGTCCTTTTACTATGCTGTGAAAAAAGTGGCCATAGCGTGCCCATCTGCCGGTTTTTCTTGCACACTGAGGCCATTTTTACTTCAGCCATAAAATGGCTGATGTTCTATTTTTTTTTTTTTTTTGTATTAATGATCATGTTATGTATGTGCTAATGTTATGTATGGTCCAGTGACGTAGCCATAGGTGATCCTGGGCGGGCACAGGCCCACCCACTTTGAGCTCGGGCCCGCCCAACTGCGGCACACTGATGAAGTAGCTGGTGGGTTTTCCCCAAAGCCTCACCAGCTGAAGATCTCCCTAAAAGCGCCAGAAATTCCTGCATTCAGTTGGGCAATCAGCAGCTGCTTCCTGAGTTGCTGAGCTAAATCCAAATAAATGAATAAAATTAGGTCCTTTGCCAAATTAAAGGATCCTTTTACTATGCTGTGAAAAAAGTGGTCATAGTGCCCATCTGCCGGTTTTTCTTGCACACTGAGGCCATTTTTACGACAGCCATAAAATGGTTGATGTTCTATTTTTTTTTTTTGTATTAATGATCATTGCCAAATGATATGTATGGTGTATGGTCCAGTGACGTAGCCATAGGCGATCCTGGGCAGGCACAGGCCCACCCACTTTGAGCTCAGGCCTGCCCAACTGCGGCACACTGATGAAGTAGCTGGTGGGTTTTCCCCAAGCCTCACCAGCTAAAGATCTCCCTGAAAGTGCCAGAAATTTCTACATTCATTTGGGCAATCAGCAGCTGCTTCCTGAGTTGCTGAGCTAAATCCAAATAAATGAATAAAATTAGGTCCTTTGCCAAATTAAAGGGTCCTTTTATTATGTTGTGAAAAAGTGGCCATAGCGTGTCCATGTGCCGGCTTTTCTTGCACACTGAGGCCATTTTTACTACAGCCATAAAATGGCCAATGTTTGTTTGTTTTTTTGTATTAATGACCATGCGCAAATGATATGTATGGTGTATAGTCCAGTGACGTAGCCATAGGTGATCCTGGGTGAGCACAGGCCCACCCACTTTGAGCTCCGGCCCGCCCAACAGCGGCACTCTGATGAAGTAGCTGGTGGGTTTTTCCCCCAAGCCTCACCAGCTAAAGATCTCCCTGAAAGCCCCAGAAATTCCTACATTCAGTTGGGCAATCAGCAGCTGCTTCCTGAGTTGCTGAGCTAAATCCAAATAAATGAATAAAATTAGGTCCTTTGCCAAATTAAAGGATCCTTTTACTATGCTGTGAAAAAAGTGGTCATAGTGCCCATCTGCCGGTTTTTCTTGCACACTGAGGCCATTTTTACTACAGCCATAAAATGGTCGATGTTCTATTTTTTTTTTTTTTTTTTAATGAGCATGCGCAAATGATATGTATGGTGTATGGTCCAGTGACGTAGCCATAGGCGATCCTGGGCAGGCACAGGCCCACCCACTTTGAGCTCGGGCCTGCCCAACTGCGGCACACTGATGAAGTAGCTGGTGGGTTTTCCCCAAGCCTCACCAGCTAAAGATCTCCCTGAAAGTGCCAGAAATTTCTACATTCATTTGGGCAATCAGCAGCTGCTTCCTGAGTTGCTGAGCTAAATCCAAATAAATGAATAAAATTAGGTCCTTTGCCAAATTAAAGGGTCCTTTTATTATGCTGTGAAAAAGTGGCCATAGCGTGTCCATGTGCCGGCTTTTCTTGCACACTGAGGCCATTTTTACTACAGCCATAAAATGGCCAATGTTTGTTTGTTTTTTTGTATTAATGACCATGCGCTAATGTTATGTATGGTCCAGTGACGTAGCCATAGGTGATCCTGGGTGAGCACAGGCCCACCCACTTTGAGCTCCGGCCCGCCCAACAGCGGCACTCTGATGAAGTAGCTGGTGGGTTTTTCCCCCAAGCCTCACCAGCTAAAGATCTCCCTGAAAGCCCCAGAAATTCCTACATTCAGTTGGGCAATCAGCAGCTGCTTCCTGAGTTGCTGATGCTGGAACTCTGCTCATGCTCAGTTTTTACGCATGCACAGAAACTAAGGGCTCCTTTTATCACAATTTAGTAAATCAATTTAGTAAATCAGATTGTCTTTCTAGCTGCACATGCTCTAATGTCAAGTGGAATGAAGACTAGACCTGCCAAATGTCAAGAGAAGTCAGTCTTATATATGCAAAGAGTTATACAGATTTTAAACACGTGGAGGGGCATAATCAAAAAAAATGTCTAAGTCCCTTTTTGGCCTAAGGCCTTAAATGTTGAAAGGAGAAGCAGGGAAAATGCCCATAACCAAAAAAACATCCTTTTTTGATAATGGCCTGCCTCTACATTCAGCTGTTCAGACCACCACTATGTCTACACTTATCCCCCCACGACGTCTACACTTATACCCCATAATGAACCCCCAAAACGCCTAAGCCCCAAACGTCCAACACAAGGACTTTTAGGCGAAGGAGGAGCCAGTCCTTCGCCTAAAAGCTGGATTCTGTAACCGGTGTCTGTCAAAAACAACACCGGTTACAGAATCCCCCCCACCTTAAAACGATCCGGGCAGGAGGGAGCCCAAGCCCTCTTGCCCCGCGACACCCACGGCACTAGCGCTAGCGTCTTTAGCGCACGCACTACACCGCGCTACACCGCACTACACCGCGCTACACCGCACTACACCGCACTACACTGCACTACACCGCGCGCTATGCTTCTAGAACTAACGCCAGCTCAATGATGGCCTAGCGCACCTTAGTAAAAGGAGCCCTAAGTATGTAAAGGTGTGCCAGCATTGGTAGCTTAGAAAGCAGCTGCTGATTGCCACACTGAATGCAGGTTTCTGGCGCGTTCCGGAAGATCTTCAGTCAGGGATACCCGCCAGCTCAGGTGCTTAGGGGGGACAGTGGGGATGGAGAACACATCCAGTGCCCATCCATTTTCCCCTTAGGCCCAACCAAAATTTTCCCACTGGCTACGCCACTAATGTGACCATTATAAAAAAAAAAAAAATTACCACATGAGTACTTACCTCCACCTATTTTGTAAGCAGTAACAGCTCACACGGTAATCCTTTCCCACCAACCTTCCTATCTTGATAGGCTCCTCATTCCACAACGCCCTACACGGATGCTTAGATCTGCAGAACAGAACTTCCTTTCCATTCCCTCCATAAAGGATTTCTTCTACACTAGGAAATCAAACTTTTCAGTAGTTGCCCCTACCTTATGGAACGCTTTACCATCTCATCTCCATCACGAAAAACAGCTCGATAGATTTAAGATAAGCTTGAAGACTTTCTTATTTCAAGATGCTTTCAACTGCTCTTGAATTATCTCTCTCCCATTCAACCAACCGCTTCTATGAAGCGATCCCATTCCTAATGTTTTATCCTCGCCCTCCATTTTTCATTCAATCTTTTTTTTTTCCCTCCTTTCTTCCTCATCTATTATGTAACTTTACCCCTCCCCTCCTCCTTTATCCTCACTCTCAAGTATGTCCTGTCTATGTCATTAATTGTACACCTCTACTACTTCTCTTTATAAGTGCTACAATCTTTTATTTCTATTTTTAATATTTTATTGTAAACCGGCTAGATACCAATTGATGGTCGGTATATTACATATTAATAAACTTGAAACTTGAAACTAACCAGTTAGCGTGTGTTAATATGAATGCAGTAAGGGCTGGATTCCATATAAAGGTGCTGAAAAAGATTAGCGCCAAGCATGATTCTGTAAAGGGCATGTGCCCTTTATAGAATTGCGCTTAGTGCCTGTTCCCCTGCCCTCACTCTGGGCGCCAGACTTACGCCTGCTAAGACTTGGCATAAATACTGGTGCCCAAGTTGGGCTGACTGATTCATTATTCAGTAACGCACACAACCCCTGACATGCCCCTTCCATGGCCATGCCCCCTTTTGAGATACACGCTTTTAGATGTAGACCACACCAGCATTATAGAATAAAGCGCACAGCCAGATGTGTGTCAAAGTCTTAATCGGTATCAATTCTCAGCAATAATTGGTTGTTAGCATCCAATTATCGATAGTTAAGAGCTCGTTAATCAATTAAGTTGTGTGCATATCTCAGATGTGCGCAAATCTGGGCACGATATATAGAATCTGAGAGGGGGTAACATAAGAAATGGCTTTGCCGGATCAGACTCTAGGTCCATCCAGTCCGGCGACCCGCACCCGCGGAGGCCAAGCCAGGTGTTCCCTGCTGAGAAACCTTGTTTACTCGTATCCCCCAATGTGATTTGCAAGAAGGTGTGCATCCAACTTGCTCTTGAAACCCAGAATGCTGGTCTCCATCACAACCTCCTCAGGGAGAGCGTTCCAAGCGTCCACCACTTGTTGTGCGAAACAGAACTTCCTAATATTTGTCCTGGGCCTGGTGCCCCTCAGTTTCAGTCCATGACCTCTTGTCAGAGTCACATTTGACAATGTGAATAACGATGTTTCTTGCTCTATTTTATGTTTAGAAACATAGAAATAGACAGCAGATAAGGGCCACGGCCCATCTAGTCTGCCCACCCCAATGACCCTCCCCTACCTTTCTCTGTGAATAGATCCCACGTGTCTATCCCATTTGGCCTTAAAATCAGGCACGCTGCTGGCCTCAATAACCTGAAGTGGAAGACTATTCCAGCGATCAACCACCCTTTCAGTGAAAAAGAATTTCCTGGTGTCCCCGTGCAGTTTCCCACCCCTGATTTAGTGTAGGAATGCCCATTCTCCGCCCTTTGAGATGCCCCTCACAAAAAATACAAAGATTTTTAGCGCCCAGATTAGCACGCTAATTTGTCAGTTTCCACAGCATCTTACTACAGTTCGTCATTTTAAGCTGCGTTAGCTTCACATTAGCACCTAACACAATTTAATAAAAGGACCTCTAAAATATTAATTTGCTTCTAATGACATACAATACCTTATCTTATAGATCACAATTGCCATCTTATAGCATATTCTTGTTTTACTGTTCAAAATGATTAGTTGCCACATTTGCTCTATGACTGTGTCATTTTCATGCCATTATATATCGCCTCCCCAAGTCATACAAACTGTTCAAAGCTATATGATATTTAGGAAACAAGAAAGACATATTGTATTTCTTCAAGTGATAGGCTACTTCTGTAAAGCACATTACCCTGCACATTAATGCCTGCCTATTATTTTCAATGGGATAAATTCCTTAAGAAAACATTATCACAATTTAGTAAATCAATTTAGTAAATCAGATTGTCTTTCTAGCTGCACATGCTCTAAAGTCAAGTGGAATGAAGACTAGGCCTGCCAAATGTCAAGAGAAGTCAGTCTTATATATGCAAAGAGTTATATAGATTTTAAACACAGAGATAATAGAGTTGTAAACTAGTTATGTTGTGGCAGTGCTGCAAGCAAAAACCAAAAAAATGACCCCAAAATATCCACAGAGAAGAAAATCCAGAAGAAACCAAAAGAAACTGTGGAATGATGATGTTCCTCAATGGATTTTATTTGAAAATGTCAAAGTTCCAAAGGTACACTAAAATCATCCACATAAAAGTGAAGTAATCCACATCAAAGCCTTAAAGGACCTAGTCCGCTAGGGATGCAGGACCCAACAAGGTCCGCGTTTTGACAAAAAGTCTTCTTCAGGGGGTCCTATAATGGTGAATACATGGGAAAGCTAATATATGGTGAGCCGGAAGTGAGACACTGCTTGCATATATAAGACAGGCATATGGAAGGTCTCTGAGTTGATCCCAGAGTCAGACCTTCTGCAGATGAAGTTGACTGGGGCTAAGGATGTTACAAAGGCAAAGTTCTGATGATCGTTATGAATTATGACTGGTGTCTGGATTTAGAGGAGCTCTGGTGCATGGATCACCCTGTTTCTACACTGCTACTTGCTGTGACCAGATCAGGAACAATGTGAGTGAAGGTCTATTAAAATAGAGGGAAACCTTCCTGTAGTTGTGAATGAAGGCATCCCTCCTCTTGCCTAAATTGCCCCTATTTGGATTCTCTTCTCGCTTTTTGGACTTTTCCCACATCCCATTCACCAACAGTGCCCACAGAAGCAGGCAGTGATTTGGGAAAGAAAACTTAGCTTGGAGCCTGTGAATTGGCACTCGCAGGCCCTGCGGTGACCCTTCCCCTCCTCCTGCAGGGCTTTCTGTTACTACGGAAACATATAAGGCAGGGGTGTCCAACCTTTTGGCTTCCCTGGGCCGCATTGGCCGAAAAAAAAAATTTCTGGGGCTGCGCAAACGCTCCAGCAAGACAGAGGAGGGAGCTGGCAAGACGGTAAACACCCAGGGGCAGCAGAGGAAAACACTGCATTGCCCTCTACCGGGGCCACAGAAAATACTTCACGGGGCCGCAAGCGGCCCTTGGGCTGCAAGTTGGACACCCCTGATGTAAGGGGAGGGGCACTATGGTTTTCTTCCAAGAGATCTGCTTACAAGACACTGTAGAGGCAACAAACCCACTGTGGCATGACGTCATGCCAACTGCTTATATTATGCTTAAGTCCATATGTGTTCTTTATTCTTTTTAAGTTTTAATACATTTTAACTCGTAGATAAATTAATGTTTGATCAACTTATTAGTTCTAGAACTTGGAGAATTTCATATACAGATACATAAATATCAAACTAAAAAAAACTGGCATATTTTACTAAAAGAATTAGCTCAATGAACTAATAGCTTGAAAAGTCACAATGTTTGGAAAATTTACAAGTAGTAATTGATATAAAGAAAAAGAAAGGAATTATGTATTAAACATCAACACTCTCCCCATAGACATCCACATAATGCCTTTGACAGGATCCCAATTTGCATCTTATTTCTATAGCATAGCATGGAATTTTGAGATACCGTTTCAAACGGTGGCTTACAACAGTTTACAATTAATAGAATTAGAATCCAATATCATTTTAAATCTTACATTCATTTACATGTGATTTACCTATTGCTCTACCTACAATTATGGAATGGAAAACAAAAATTTTCTGGTCCGATAATCCATCACATTAAACTTGGCCATTAACAATACATAAACAGCTCAATTCAAACACTTCTGAAAAAGCCAGGATTTTAATTTATGGAACCTTAAGTAATTTTGTTCCAAGCTAGGGCTCCTTTTACAAAGGTGCGCTAGTGGTTTTAGCGCGCGCTAGCTGCTACCGTCTCCTTTTAAGCAGGCGGTAATTTTTCACCAAAAAACGCTAGCGCACCTTTGTAAAAGGAGCCCCTAGTCTCTAGTGCGAGAGAATTCTGTAAACCGGGCTTAGCAACATGAAAACAGCCTTTTAGAAGATGATTTCAGTCTAAAAGTGTGATCAGGTGGGAAGTGAGCTTGTTCATGTGAATGATTGACTACAACAGGCTTGTCCAAATTCAGCAAATGGCTTCCGTGATATCCCTAATGAATATGCATGAGAATGATTTGCATGTGCACTACATCTACTGTAGGCAGATCTTTCTCATGCATGTTCATATCTCACCAATCGTACATCTCTTGTTAAGTTCAATAATGAATACTCCAATCCTTACTCTACGTCTTTTGGGATTCCCCAAGGATCTATTCTGTCGCCTCTCTTGTTCAATATTTTCCTTTCCCCATTATTAAGTCTCTGCCAGTCAGTTGGGTTTACTTCCTTTTCCTATGCGGACGACATTCAACTTAGTCACCCCTTTAATCCAGAAAATCACAATGATATTTTGTCCATAAACAAAAAACTGGAAACAATTCAAATCTGGCTCAATGAAAACAAATTAGCTTTAAATATAAATAAAACAAAATCCATTATTTTTACTTGGAAAAATGATATAGGCCTTAAGATGCCATTCGTTCTTAATAACACCTCATTAGAAATTGTCCCCAACTTAAAAATCCTTGGGGTTATAATTGATGATAAATTACTATTCCATGATCATATCAATAACTTTGTTAAAACTTGCTTTTATAAAATGTGCTTAATACGATCAATTGCAAAATTTATTGAGCCTAAATCGCGTAATATTCTGGTTCATTCGCTAGTCATAGCTAAAATGGATTACTGCAATTCTCTGCTACTGAACATTTCCCAAAAAGAAAAACGATGTCTTCAAATTATCCAAAATACTGCTATTAAATTGATTTATAATGCCAGAAAATATGACCATGTTACGCCATTATTTATTGATGCTCACTGGCTTCCTATCGGTCATCGTATTCTCTTTAAGGTCATGCTACTAATATTTAAAACTCTAACTTACAATGAACCTCAATTTATAGCAAGAATGCTAATTCCACATAATACTATGTGTCCACTTAGATCATCCTCTCAAAAACTATTAGCTATACCTACACTGAAAATAATAGGCACAAGAAGATCCGATATGTTTTCTGTAATTGGCCCTCAATGATGGAACTCTTTACCACAATACATTAAAAATGAAAAAGACCTCCTCTCCTTTAAAAAAATCTTTAAAAACTCTTCTTTTTAAAGATGCTTTTAACACCTAATTTATTAGACGTGCATAATTTTTTCAGATTCTAAACTACCCTGTTTCCCTCTGTTTTTTCCCCATTTTTGTCTTTCTTCCAAAAAAGATTTGTAACTTTTCCCCTCCTTCCCCTCCAATTCAAGTCTATCTTGTTTTTTTTAAATCAATGTTATTGCGTTTGTCCTTCATAATTTTTACTTTCTTTTATATTTTTGTACATCGCTTTGCAAACTGATTTAGCGATTCATCAAAATATTAATAAACTTGAAACTTGAATATCCTGAAAAGCTAGTCTGCTTGCAGCCCTCAAGGACTGGTCTTAGACAAATGCCTAGTTCTCAACTGCATAATTGAGAGCATTTATGAGGAGCTATTACTATAAAGAATCTGAAATACCAGACATAGCAATTTAAATCACTATTTGGCTGAATACGAATTATGTATTTAGGGCAGCCCTTAGGAAGCCAATGAAGAGATCTTAATAATGGAGTTATACCTTCAAATTTGGATTTAAATATTAATACTTTTACCGCTATATTTTAGGACGTTTTTCCAAGTTCATAGAGAAAATTAGTTTAAAGCATTTTAGTAGGAATTCAGCCTTAGAATCTCTTAATCATCAAATCCAACATTTTGAAATTCCCATGTCCTTTTTCTTTATAGTAGAAGGAAATACCCTGCTACTTTTACTGTATATACTCTAATATAAATCGAGGTGACCCTTTTCCCCAAAAAAGGTTGACTCAAATATAAATCAAGATTAGAAACTTGGGTGATCCTGGTGAACCAGTCTACAAAGACTAGACATCCTTGCCATGAGTTTTAACACAATTTTTTTATTTTTATTTTTTTGCAAAACCACACGTTTACAATAACAGCAGTTTCAATAATATCTGTTTAGATAAACAATCTTTCCCACTAAAAACCTCCTGTTCCCTACCCCCTATCCCCCCTTCCCCAAGTTTTACCAGTACTTGTGGCCCAAACAAGCCACTGGTGGAGACAGGATGCTGGCAGGCTCAATGAACTTTGGACTGATTCAGCCTGACCTTCACTTTAACCCAGACCAAAACGTCTACCCAGAGCTCGTAAAGGAGTTACTGATTTTTCTGTTAGCAACTTTGGAAATGGCCCCCTACTAAGGCAGGCGTCTCTATCATAATACTTTGTAATATCAGCAGCAGAAGGGGGCAGGACCAAAAAGTTACTACTCACATTAAATATTTTCCAATAAAAAATTATAGCAAAAAGAGACCCCCTGTTTTTAAGTAAATATCATGTTGTCATCAAGCTTTATTAAAGCAACCTTTATTGGTTGGTGCCTCAAAATGTTGTCCAAGTAATGAGAGCTTTATCTTTCAATGCTGAAGACATCTGCCGCTGACTCTGTATACCGATTGGCATCATATCCTACATACAGGGGCGCATGCACCCCCTCAGCTGCTAACCACAATACATGCCTCCACCCCCCGTCACTGATCTCCATATACTCATTGGTGCAGCTGCCGTAGATAACTTCCATGCACCCCCCCCCTCAGAGCCGCTGACTTCCATATACCTGCTGGTGCCACCACCACCACAACAGATCCACTGACCTCCATGCACCCTCCCCAAAGCCATTGACCTCCATACACCCATGGGTTGTACTGCTGCCAATCCGCTGTATATTGAACCAGGCAGGGCCTTGAGCATCTACGCATGCTTGAAGGCCTTCTGGCTCCTGCCCCCTCTGAGATTCAGAGAAGGCCTTGAGCATGCGTAGATGCTCAAGGCCCTGCCCGGTTCAACATACAGCAGATCAATGGCAACATACAGCAGATCAATGGGGGGGAGTGCATAGAAGTCCGTGGATCTGTAGCATGTATGGTATATGGAGGTCAGTGACTTGGGGCATGTATTATGAATAGCAGCTTCAGGAAGGGTGCATGTGCTGTAGATAACAGTTCGGGGGGGGGGGGCTCCCCTGTATACAGAATATTGACGCTGAGTTCAGTAGGAAACAGGAAGAGGACAGCCCTGCCCTGTGATCAGGTGGTGGCTCGAATATAAACCGAGACCCCCATATTTGGGCCCAAAAATCTACGTTTGTATTCAAGTATATACGGTAAATTGAGATTCTGTCTTTTTAGAGAGTAAGTATCCCTTATGCTTCATTTAGGAGCAAAATAAACATAGAATTCAAATGCACATTGCAAGACAACAGTAAGCAAACACAATTAAATTCAGCATGAGAAAAATAACTGCCTTTATTTATTTACACTATTTATACATTGCCCTCCCTATATATATATATATATATATATATATATATATATATATACTTTAGAATCTCAGTATTGCACCATTCAATATACCATTTCTCCATCCTTTTCTTAGAACGGTTGGCATCAGCTTTACACCAAACGTTATCTAAAACCCCATAATTCACCCTATTCCTATCTCCTAAAAACTTCTACTTCCCGTTGATAACTATTTTTACCCGACATTTTTATTACCTTTAAAAAAAACAAAAAAAAAACTATTTTTATGTCATCGCTTATTCTATTCCTTCAGATTTTGAATGTAATTCTTGTTTTAGTTTGGATGTAATCCGCCTTGAACCGCAAGGTAATGGCGGAATAGAAATCACTAATGTAATGTAATATAATGTAATCATTCTCGTAAACTGGCTTCTCACCTGGTAGGATGTAATACATTTCAGGGCCTGTTTTCCAATTTGGATTAAATTTTGAACCTAAAGTACATAGTCAGCCAAAATTAAAACATGCTAAGTGCAAAATCTTTGAGTCAACTATTGGGGGCCTTCCCAGCACTTTGAGGAATGCAGCGCTAGGTTGATTTAGAGCAGTGATTGCTTTTGCATTTTAACAGCACAACTGACAATTTGGAATATAGTTAGTTATCCCTCTGTGTTAGCAATTAACCCCCAATATCAACCTCTGAGTTAACTGCAAGGCACAGTCCCTAATAGTAATGCATGTTAACTACTAATATGATATTGTGTATAACATACTCTACGTTAGAAGCCATGCAGCTGAGGAAGCAGGCCCCACCATGTAGTCGATTTTGCTGGAATCCATTTGAAGTTTATAGTTAAATTTTCATTTTTAATTGGAGTTTTAGGGGCTTCATAGGTAAATGTTATTGCAGAGGATGTGGTAACAGCGATTAACGTAGATGGTTTTAAAAAAAGCTTTAGACAAGTTCCTGGAGGAAAAGTCCATAGTCTGCTATTGAAAAAGACATAAGGGAAGCCACGGCTTTCCCTGGGATTGGTAGCATGGAATATTGGTACGTATTTGGGTTTCTGCCAGGAACTTGTGACTTGGATTAGCCATATTGGATCAGACCAATGATCTGGTCTGACCCAATATGGCTATTCTTATATTCTTATGTTATGTTCTTAAAGATGGTTTTGTTAAGCACAGAATTTGGGGGGGGAGGGGGCCCTTTATGAATAAAGCCCTACATCTTCAGTGCTTACTGATTAGAACCTTTGCAGTTTATCTTACAAGTCCACTTGTGTAAATACAGTATCGCTTCACCATCTTATCTATCTTTTGACAGAATGTTGAATAGAGTTCGTGAATCACTCTTTCATTCAATTTGAAAGTGGATCTCTTTTTTTGTGGCCAGACTATGATTAAATTAAGCTTTACAGAAATATTCAAAAGAATATTCAGAACACAAGAGAAGTAAAAATTGATTGGAAACAAAATAGTGCCTAAGACAGTCCAGTTAGAGTGAATAGCAACTCATTCCATAAAACCATTAGGCCGGATCATCATTTTCACAGATTTAAAAGATTCGCGGAAACCATTCGGATGGACATCAGACACACTGTACCATGTGCCCCAGAAAATCCCATTACGAACGCCCTTATAGTCTTTGTGATAGTACTTGCCATTGAGGTTGGCTGACATACATGCATCAAACCACCATCCAGAGCTGTAATAAGCCCCACAGTTTCCAGAAGGATATTTATCATTGTCCTTGTCGGGAGTGGTAAAGAATTTTTGGTCATGGTTATATTTTTTGCTGAAGTGCAGGGCGTCTCCAGCAGACCCATCATAACCTCCAACGGTTAGGCGGTATTTAAGGTACTCATTTGCAACATAGAACTGTTTATACTTTGCATACTCTTTGACACCTTTAAAATCCTCAAGTTCAATTCTCAGTTGCATATCGTTGCTTTTGGTCAGGAGGTGCATTCTGTCATTCCCTAACCAGAACTCGTTACTGAGGTTGCCAAATCCATTCTTATAGTCTGCCCAAGTTCGGTTGAAATTCGTGCTTCCATCCTGACGCTTCTGCAACACTGTCCAGCCTCCGCCCAGTGTTTCCATGTCGCAGTAAACTTCAAAGGTGGCGTTTTGCGGATCGGGAGTAACTTTGTAGATTCCACTGACCTTCTTACCATCTCTCAAATGATCAGCACAGTTTCGATGGATCCGTTGTATGACTGAAAAAAAGACATTGCACATTAATATTAATGTGATACACTTACCCCCCCTCTTCTACGAAACTGCGAAAGCAGTATTTATGTTCAAATCTATTTTATTAAGCAAGTACAACAGCAGTAGAAAACATGGTATACAATTTCACCCAACAACCGCGGAGGACTGGACTCTGATGTCCTCCACGATCAAAGCAACACCCCCACCCCACTGAGAGAAACCCCCCCTCCCCCACCCACCCAGAGAAACATACAACTCTCAAACAGGGAAAATCAATGGCAAATAGATGCACTGAATCAAAGGTGGAGTCTGTTCAGGATACGGCTACGACTCTCAGGGGACAAAATGTTCAAGTGTGGAGTCCAAGTGTTAACAAAGTCTCTACTCCGGCGACGAGAAGAACAGGCCAAACGGGCCTCCCAGCCCATAAGTTCGTGAAGTCGATTCCTCCAATGCCAAAAGGAGGGGGGTTCAGGAGAGAGCCAGCAACATAAGATCCATTTCTTCCCCAAAATAAAACATTTACTAAGAAATAATTTTTCAGAAGAAGTATACATGGACAGGAAGGAAAACTGGGCAAACAACATAGAAAGCACTGAGACCGGCACAGGTGCCTGCACCAGGCCCTGTAAGAAGGATGCCAGCGCCTTCCCCTCACAACTCCAGATACCATGGAAATAAGAATTAACCTCCACTGAACATCAAACACATAACTGAGTGCCAATACAACCCATATAGTAAGCCTGGCTTTGGGAAGCATAGGCCCGCAGGACAGTGCAATAGTGACATTTGCGTAATTCAGAACTATATACCAGGCCCGCAGTACATTTCAGGATCTTCTGCGATAGCAGTATTTAGGACGGTGAGCCGCGATGAATGGCCCGTGCTGCTCCCGACGCTCAAAAGAGTTCCTATGAGTGTCGGGAGCAGCGCGGGCCATTCAGCACAGCTCTCTGCACTACAAACTGCTAGAGCAGTTTAATAGAAGAAGGGGTTAAAGATGATGTATTAAACCAGACATTGTATTGTACATTGGCACAATTAGAAATTAGTTTTCTGAATAAAATTAATGTTTCGATAATCCTTTATTTATTTAAGTACTCAATTACTTATCTTTTTACTTATGTGCCCAAAGTGAAAGATGGACAGAATTGTAGCAGATTTAAAAAAAAAAAAAGTACCATTGTTTCTATAATTATTCATGAGCAATGCAATTATATTAATAAAGGTTACCGGTTTATTTATTTGATAACCTGCCATTTCACTATACAAGGAAGAATAAGTGATGTACAATATACTAGTGTTTAAAACCGTTACATTAACGGGTGCTAGAATAGTTGTGTAGACATTTAGCACAATGGGGCACTGAGGCGTTTCTTTCTTTCATTCTTTTTTTATCTGTCTGTCTTTCTTTCTCTCTCCCTGCCCCCCTTTCTTTATTTCTGTCTCTGTCCTCCTGTCTGTGTGTCTCTGTCTTTCTTTCTGTCTGTCTCTTCCCTGGCCCTCTGTTTATCTGTCTGTCTCCCTCCCTGCCCCCCCTGTTTTTTTGTCTGTATGTCTCTCTCCCTCCCTTTTTTTGTGTGTCTGTTTCTTTCTTTCTGTCTCTTCTCCCTTCCTTTTACCTCCCATATCCCCCCGTCCAGCAGCTGTTTGGACTTGGAGATCCCCACTGGCTCAGGTATTTCAAGTTTGATTTTGGAGTAAAGGGGGGAGGGGCACAGAGCAGGGCATAGGTGGAGAGCAAGGGTGGGACAAAATTTTGTGCCCACCTGCTTTGGGATCAGCTCCTCCCCCTTCGAAAAATAATTGAAGGCCTGGTTTGCCACTGCCTTTCATACTTCGCAGATGCAAAGTATGTGGGGAAAAGAAGATGGCTGGTTTCAAAATGAAATGCTTATGCCTATTTTTGTAGGTCCATCCAAACTATTTTAGTGCTTTTCCCTGCTCCCCCTGTCCATCAGTAGCCCTTATCCTACAGAAGGTAGACAGGGACAGATTCTTCAGACTGTGGGGAACCACAAGTACAAGGGGGCACTTGGAGAAATTGAAAGGGGACAGGTTTAGAACAAACGCTAGGAAGTTCTTTTTTACCCAGAGGGTGGTGGACACATGGAACACGCTTCCAGAGGTTGTGATAGGCCAGAGCACGCTACAGGAATTCAAGGAAGGTTTAGATAGATTCCTAAAAGATAAGGGGATTGAGGGGTACAGATAGAAGTAGAGGTAGGTTATAGGAATAGTCAGGGACCACTTCACAGGTCATAGGCCTGATGGGCCGCCGCGGGAGTGGACCGCTGGGCGCGATGGACCTCTGGTCTGACCCAGTGGAGGCAACTTCTTATGTTCTTACCTCCCCCCTGTCAGTTCCTTTAGGAGTACTGCTCCCAGCGATCATCTTTCGCTGTCTCGGTGCAGCAGTAACCGCACCCTCTGTCTGAGTTTCTGCAGCGCCTGCACCTGGGTGCCCACACCACCCTCCACTTTCTCTCCCCCTATCACCCGGATCCCCTTGCCTTCTCCTCCTCCTACCATTGCCGGGGTGCCTGCAGCGTCCCATTTTGTTCAGCTCTATCCAATGCTCGAACCGTCTCCCTGTGCTCTTGCTCCAGGGTGCTCGAATACCTCCCCCCCCCCGTATCAGACAAGGGTGGGTGGAGGCCGGGACAGCATCGTGAAGAGGAGGAGTAGAGGATAATGAGTTGAGTGTGTGACTCCGTGCGGCCGACCCTCGCTTCCTGCTCGCTCCTTGGGCAGCGCTTGTTTGTTGTCTTTCAGCCCGCTACACGTTAGCAGCGCGGGGCGGAGCCTGGAAACTGTGTCGAGGGAGGGTGATGGGGAAACCGGCACAGGTAGAGTTCTACTCTACTGCTCATGCAGGGACACAGCACCGCGGATGCACAGGAACACGGGGATTGAAGTGTACATGCGCGCTAAGGGTATTATTAAAGCGGATAAAAAAACTCAAATAAGAAGAAAAGAAAATAACGCCATCAATTAATAGTAAAAATCCACCCCAAAGATATTTAAAGATTGAAGAAAATGTACAGTACAATCCTAGAATAAACAATAAAACATTTTCAAACCCAAGAGAGAAACAAGGCCCTGAAAAGGTGTCACCAGCTATCGAAACCCCTACAACACAGAATAGAAAAGATCTAAAAATTTGGGCTGTACTAAATATTTGTATTCAGTTCAATTCGGCCCTGAATAGTTCGGCTCTAAATACGTTATTCGTATTCGGCCGAATAGTGATTTAAAAACCTGAATCTGAATAATCTGGAGCTTTACTGTGCTAAATCCTATTGAAATAAACATTTGATTGCTGATTTCACATTGCTTCGTTTATTATTTGTTATGTTAAAGCTCAGTGCCCACAATTCATATTTGGTATTCGTATTCAGCCGAATAATATTTTGCTTTATTTGTATTCGGCCGAATAGTAAAATATGCTTTTTGGTGCAACTCTACTAAAAATGCGGAGAATTTAATCAAAACCAACAAAATATCTAGGGCACCTACACCCAAATACAAGGTCAGACCCCAAGTAATAGAATATGAACCAGGCAAATGAGGGGTGACTCAAACCTAGAACACTACCCAGCCAACCCTTTATGCCAAAAAATACCAGTTGTTTCAGCAGAGCAATGGTCAGACCACACTTAGAATACTGTGTCCAACACTGGTCTCCATACCTCAAGAAGGATATAACTCTGCTGGAGAGGGTGCAGAGGCGAGCCACGAAACTAGTCAAAGGTATGGAGAATTTGAGCTACCAAGAACGCCTCAGAAAACTGGGACTGTTCACCCTCGAAAAGAGAAGATTGAGAGGGGATTTGATAGAGACTTTTAAAATATTACAAGGATTTGACATAATAGACCAGGAAGAAGCATTACTGACATTTTCAGATGTGACACGGACAAGAGGTCATAGCCTGAAACTGTGTGGCAGCAGGTTCAGGACAAATGTCAGGAAGTTCTGCTTCACACAGCGAGTGGTGAGCGCTTGGAATGCTCTCCCAGAGGAGCTTGTGGCGGAGACTAGTGTTCAGGGTTTCAAGCGCAAGTTGGATGCACACCTTCTTGCAAATCATATCGGGGGATACGGGAAATCTGGGTCTCCAACAGGGAGCACCTAATTGGGCCTCCGCGTGTGCGGATCGCCGGACTAGATGGACCTAGGTCTGATCCGGTGAAGGCGTTTCTTATGTTCTTATGTTCTTATGTGGTTAGATAACTGGATATCCCGCTGAATATCCTTGGTTAGTGGCTATATCACGCAACATAGCTGGTATGTGCACATACCAAAACCTGTTATGTTTAGTGACTAGGATAGGCCGCATAAAGAGCAGGCCTATCTTTAACCGCTAGGCACTTAACCGGTAAGTGCTGAATATCAGCATATCCGCTTAAGTTGCCGTGGCCAAAAGTGACAGTAGATATTCAATGCCGGTTGCTAGAAACAGCCTAGTATTGAATTTCCATGTTAATATCGGTAGCCAACAGCAAAGTGCTACCCGCCACGTTCTGTGATATATGCTAGGCCAGCGTTTCACAATCTTTTTCTGCCGTGGCACACTAAACTTGGGGCTGTGTCTACAGGGCCTCTGAGCATTGTCATGTCGATGTCCGCACTTGCTCAGAGGCCCTGTAGACACGGTCCTGAGCTCAGGGGCCTTCCGAAACCCAGACAAATTGCCGGGGTTTAGAAATCCTTCCATCACCAGGAAGGGTGGGGGGGGGGGCAGAGAGGAAGAGAGGCACCGGTGCCGGCAGTGACCGACTCGTCTCTTTTGCAGCACACCTTGAATTCATGTCATGGTACACTATTGTGCCACGGCACACAGTTTCTGATACACTGTGCTAGGCGTTCCTGGGGGTGAGATTATGACTAATGCATGTAGTCTGTAAGTGAATGATTTGTTATTTTATAGCAGGATTTCACACAGGTGGAGCCCTTTAATTCATTTCCAGCTCTAAACATGTGGAAAAAGTTCAAAATATGTGTTTAGATTTTTCATCATAGCAGATTTCAAGTCTGAGCTCCAATGGCAAAATGATTTTGAGCAAGTCGCAATAAGAACACGGCAGTGCTTGCCTCTTCACTTACAGTGGTTGAATTTAGAATGGACCAAGCAGCAATTAGATCATTTTCCATTTAAATCATTATTTTATGCAAAGGGGTCATAAACTTCTTCCACTCCCTAGCAAGTCAGAATCGTCATCCCAAGGGCTTTCACAGGAAATGCTACAAGTGACAGGTTCTTGGAACATCATGTTCCCTTGTCCTGATAAACAGTTGCGTTTCACTGATAGCAGGCAGGGGAAGCTCTTCAAGTGGCAAAGGAAAATTGCCTTTCCTTTGTTCGGATCATAAAATAATTTAACTGTGTGGCCACTGAATGTTCAACTGAGTGATCTTTTTAAAAGAATGAGATATGCCTGGCATATCTTGCATCATTATACCTATTTGCTTTTATAAGAATTATAAAATATATCAGACTTTTGAGAATATATATTTTGACAAGCTTTAAAACTTGCTTAAACAAACACACTCTAGCAATGTCTGTGGGAGTGTGTGGTGCAGTGGTTAGAGCTACTGTCTTGGTACCCTAAGGTTGTGGGTTCAAATCCCGCACTGGGCAAGTCACTTAATCCGCATTGCACCGGGTACGTTAGATAGAGTGGGAGACAGTTTGGAAAAAAATGCTGGAGTACCTGAATAATTTGAAATCCGCATAGGATATGCAGAATATAATTTTTTTTTTTAGTCAAATTACTGTATTTTTCACTCCATAAGATGCACTTTTTTTTCCACCCAAAAGTGGGTGGAAATGTCAGTGCGTCTTATGCAGTGAAGATACAAATTTTTACCCCCCCCCCCATACCATTTTAAAACCTGCCGCCATCATACCTTTTTAAAACATCCGGGTGGTCCAGTGTGTATCCCTCCATCGCTAGATGGCTGTCTTCCTATTTTGCGGTCAGCAGCGCACATGACAGGAGTGTGGAGGTCAGGAGTGAGATTTCCGTGTTCCTGCCTGGCCCTGCGCTGCTTTCTGAATGGCTGCCATTCAGGAAGTGGTGCAGGCCTAAGCAGGAGGCAGAAAGCTCGCTCCTGACCTGTGCGCCACTGGCCGTGAAATAGGACGACAGCCATCTAGCGAGGGAGGGATGCACGCTGGACCACCAGGATGTTTTAAAAAGTTATGACGGCAGGGGGGCAACAGATTTTTAAAAAGGTATCGGGCTTTTTGCTTATTTTACCATAAGTTGTGTTGTTATAGTACAAAGTCTCATTATATGACTTGTGGTAAAACAACCATCTTAACAGTAGCCTATGTTGATAACTTCCCCCCTTAGTAAGCTACAATAATTTGCTGTTGTCCATGAAAAGCTAGGAATGTTTGTATATAAGTGAACGATTTGTTATATCTACCATTTGTAAGGAATGCAAATAGTTCTATGAGTGTTTAAAACTGCACTTCTTTTGCATGCTTCCCTTAAAAACACGAGAAAACTTCTGTTCCGGTCCTTAAAAAACCTTAGTAGACCTAAGTTTTTCATGAGAACATAAGAATAGCCTTACTGGGTCAGACCAATGGTCCATCAAGCCCAGTAGTCATGGTGGCCAATCCAGGTCCCTAGTATCTGACCAAAACCCAAGGAGTAGCAACATTCCATTATCTCAGAGTAAGCAAGATTCTGGAACCCCCAAAGAGTAGCAAGATTCCATGCAGAATCCCCAAAGAGCAGCAAGATTCTAGAATCTCAAAGAGTAACAACATTCTGTTATCCCAGAGTAAGCAAGATTCCGGAACCCCAAAGAGTAGCAAGATCCCATGCTACTGATCCAGGGCAAGCAGTGGCTTCCCCCATGTCTTTGTCCTCCAGGAAATTGTCCAGACCTTTAAAGCTTAAAACCAGCTACTCTATCTGCTCTTACCTCAACCTCTGGCAATGCGTTCCAGAGCTTAACTATGTGGATGATGACAGAGAAGAGTTGAAAGGAAATAAAGGTAGGGATTGTATACCGTGGCTGCACTGTGTTAAATTATGCTGTGACATGTGATTCTACACCGAGCCAACATTACAAAGCCCATCATGATCCAATCCCAGCCAAGCCAAATAGGCTTTTGATAACCCTGCACAAGCAAGAACACCTTCACGTAGCTGCTCCATAATAAACATAAATTTTACTGATAGTGTTTGATAATTGTCTGAGGTTGGTAACATTTTTCAAAATTAGTTGCATCAATCAGGCTATTAGTGAAAATCATAGCAGCTTAAATATGTTATCCAAGTCATCACGTTCTCTCTATCATAATTAAAAACACTTGTCAAAGTTACTCTTCTAGGCAAACTGAAACCTAGTGGTTAAAGCAATTCATCTGGAATGAATCTGCCACGCTGCTCATTTCATTAAAGCTGTACTACTCAGGATAGGATTAAGGCATAAGCTATCTAGGCAGGTGCCTAGGGCCTAGATGCTTAGGAGAGACCCTCTCAGATGTGCTAATTCAATGACTCCCAAGACAGAGCTTTACCCTTATAAGTCAGCTGTAATTTGGAGAATCGGAGGCAAAGTTGTAATGTACATTAGTATCCACAAAATGTATACCTGCTGTACATTGGGAACAAAGAAGGCATGTGAAATCACACATGGGCATTTCATTGTACACTCACTGCTCTTTATTGGCCAGATTCACCCTCCTCCCGACCCCTGGGCTATTCCTTTTCAGTTTGGGTATTTTTTCCTGCAGAAGAGTTCTCAGGCCCTCTTTTTATTCAGCTGATTGCTAGATTACCTGGGTAAAATCATTTGGAGATTGTCCTCCATATGTAGAAGCATTAGAGATGGTTCACCAGCCTTCCTGTGTACACCTGCCTACTGCACTGCCACAATTCCTAACCAAGTTCTGGTGACTCAGCTCTCTTGCTCTGTCTTTAAGCTCCCTTTGATTTGGATGGGGGAAGGAGGGGAGAGAACAAAATGAACCAAAAAACAGAGTCGGTGGAGGCAAGGAACAAACAAGCCAGTGCTTAGAGCAGGGGTGTCGAAGTCCCTCACACAGTCGGGTTTTCAGGATTTCCCCAATGAATATGCATGAGATCTATTTGCATGCATTGCTTTTCATTGTATGCTAATAGACTGGATTGCGTCCCTCAAGGCCGCACTTTGACATCCCTAGCTTAGAGAAATCTGGCTAAAACTGTTGCTCTCATACGTTTTCTACTTTGTGACTTTGCAAAGACCCTTCATGCTTAACACCAGCATGCGGTAATTGTACAGAGACAGAGAGCCGTTTTCTAATATTTAGCCCATGGCGTTTGGCATTATGTCAATGACGGCTAACAACAGCAAAAAATGCAGTGGCAGTGGCTAGTGGCTGCTGCTAACTATTTCTATGCTGCAGTGAGTGTCTGCCATCCAAAAAGCTTTTTTTGCTGTTCTGAGCTATACAGATAACTTTGGTCTCCATCTCAGCTCTATCCAGATAATGCAGCAGCTATCTGTAAAGATGTTCAGAATTAACAAAGTGGGCTACCATTAAGGTGGGTTATTTTACCATCTTGTGCTATTTTATGCAATGAGACCTAGTTACTAATAACTGAGGGGTCCTTTTATTAAGGCGCGCTAACCAATTTAGCGCATGTTAGGTGCTAAGGCGCCCATAGAATATAATGGATGCCTTAGCATTTATCACGCGCTACATTACCTTAATAAAAGGAACCCCTGAGTTTAATGGTAAAACAGCACATCTTAACTGTAACCTGTGTTGAAAATTTCCCCTCTGAATATCTTTCCCAGCGGCATTTATCAGCAGCAGGTGTTGCTGCCCAGATAAATGCTTTTGAATATCAACCCTCAAATGCATATTTTGAATTCTTTAATATAGATCAGTAATTCAAGCTATTATGGGTTAAAATTAAACACCACCATTTGATTCTGTAGAAATAATAAGCAATGTGGCTTTCATTATTGCTTCTGATTTCTATATCAAATTGATATTATAATCATGCCATCATTTCTTATTTTGAAACAGTGCTGCTTAATTCCAAAAGCAATAAAAATATTTTTTGCATACAGTAAAATAGTAGATGATACTGTGTTTCCCCAAAAATAAGACAGTGTCATATTAATTTTGGTCCCAAAAAACGCACTAGGTCTTATTTTCGGGGTAGGTCTTAATTTTTTAATGTACAATGATCATCTCTCCCTTCATCTCCTCCACCCCATTCTTCCTCTTTCCTTTCTCTCCCCCACATGTGCAGCATCTTTCCTCCCCTCTCACCCATCCCCTTGTGTCTTCCCTCTGCAGCATCTTTCTATCCCTCCCTCTCCACCCTCCCATCCCCCTGTGCAGCAGAACTCTTACACTGTGCACAGTATCTTTCTATCCCTCCCTCCCATCCCTTGTTCAGCATAACCCTTGCCCAGCTGCTATTCCTCCCTTCTATGCAGCTGCAGCAGAATCCTTGAGCAGCCCTCCCTGCTGCGCAGCTGAACCCCCTCTGACCATCCCATCCTTCCATCTCTCCCTCCCATCCGAACCCTGCCAACTGCAAGACCTACATACCTCCCTCCACAGAGCAGCATCAGCAGCACTCTACACAGGCTGCTTCAAGGCCTTCTCCCGCCGGAGCCTTCTGTGTTCCGCGTTGCTGATGACATCATCAGTGATGCAGCATAGGGAATTCCCCGGAGGGAGAAGGCTGCGAAGCAGCCTGTTTAGAGTGCTACCAACGCTGCCCTGTGGAAGGAGGTAGTAGGTCTTACGGTCGGAGGGTCGGCAGGGTTCAGATGGGAGGGAGAGATGGAAAAATAGGAGAGTCAGCGGGGTTTGACTGCACAGTGGGGGCAGAGGGGGGTGGGGGGAAGTGCTGTTGCTGGCGAATCCAGGGACAAGGGTTTATTTTTGGGGTAGGGTTTATATTAAGGCCTACCCCGAAAATCATGCTAGGGCTTATTTTCGGGGTAGATCTTATTTTGGGGGAAACATGGTAGTAGATAAAGACCTACAGTCATACTCATTATCAATTCATGATTAAACCAACAATGAATGTGGTATGAAATACTTAGTAACATAAAAACATGATGGCAGATAAAGGCCAAATGCTGCCTATCCGCAGTAACCATTATCTCTTTCTCTCTCTGAGAGATCCCACGTGCCTATCCCATGCTCTCTTGAATTCAGACAGTCTCTGCTCTCACCACCTCTTCCGGGAGACTGTTCTACGCATCTACCATCCTTTCCGTAAAAAAGTATTTCCTCAGATTACTCCGGAGCCTATCACCTCTTAACTTCATCCTATGCCCTCTCATTGCAGAGTTTCCTTTCAAATCAAAGAGACTCGACTCGTGCGCATTTATATTACACAGGTATTTAAACGACTCTACTTGATCCTGGTCTGTCTTTTCTGCGACATAGACCATAGAAGCCTACCTAGCACTGTCCTTATGTTCAAACTACTGGCGGAGCTGTCAAAGCCTTCTCCAGCCTATCCCAATCTGTCTTGTCATATATGGGACACAGGATCGTAGAAGTCCACCTAGCACTGACCTGACATCCCAGCTATTGGAGTTGCCATCAAAGCCCTCTCCAGCCCACCCTAAACTGACCGCAGAAGTCTGTCCAACACTGGCCTTAGTTCTTCTTGATCCAAGTCTTTGCTACACATCAGTGGCATAGTAAGGGGGGGCGCGAGGAGGATAGTCCACCCCAGGTGCCACATTGGTGGGGCGCCAGCAACCCTCCTCCCCTCCACCCCTCCGCCTCTTCCCACTCCTTTCCTTGTCACATGCACACATGCCCCCCTTCCCTTCCCCATACCTCTAGTTCACTGCCACGAGCAACAACTTCAACATGTTCCTCGCAACTGCGTCAGTTCTCCCGCTGATGTCACTTCTGGGTGCCGTGCATAGGAAGTGACATCAGAGGGAGAGCCGCTGGGGTCACGAGCATGTTGAAGTTGTTACTCGCGGCAGTGAACAACTAGATGTATAGGGGAAGGGAAGGGGGCAGATTGGGGAAGGAGCGGAGAAGGGAGGGGGGCATCTCCCACCCTCACTATGCCACTGCTACACTCAAGCAACCAGAACTCTCACACAACCAGCAAAAAAAAAATCAAAGAAATGCTGTAATACTGTAAATAAAAATGAAAATAAAATCATTTTCTGGCGGAAAGTTAAGTGTAAACTTGGCACGCAACACCTGAATATGCCCATGCTTTGCCTACCACACGTCCGGCAGTCTGGAACAGTTTATGGTATGGCATAGTATGGGATACAGTATTAGTTAGGTCTGTTTTTAATAGTAACTCTCAAGCAACCAGAAACGACATTTATCCGGCATCTATCAATCCCCATGGGTGCCGGTTAACTGAGAGTCTACTGTAAATGTTGTGTTATCCATCTGTACACTTTAACTTTTCATCCTAATTCTCTGATGCACACACTGTTACAGATTGTTAGCTTAAGCCCTGCCAATTCAACCAAGTGGAGCAATAATATAAGAGTTTTATCGATATACTATTCAAATCAATCAATGGTACTAGAGAAAGCTTTAGAGGGCAATAATCAAAGCCCTTTCTGCAAGCATTCTTTAACCCATGAGAATGGGCTTTATGAGTATTGTCCACCCTTTTCATGGATAAAAGTACCTATGCATGGCCACACATGAGTGCTGATGACGGGTGGGGGGAGGGGAAGGCAATGTTAGGTGGCATCCCCAGCATGGAGTAAGCTCATAACCGGTTTTCCCCATACTAAACACTAAATCTGTCCAGGTTGCTTCTTACTTTCTATGCTCTTAAAATTAAGGACCCCTTTTACTAAGCTGCGCTAGTTTTTTGCGTGCTGCATTGCCACACGTGCTAGACGCTAACACCAACATTGAGCTGGCGGTAGTTCTTGGCGCATAGCGTAGGGGAGAGTTCAGTAAAATTTTAAGTATAAATTAGGCACTTAGCCCTGTTTAAATTTCAAAGAAGCCAACGTAGGAGCATAACATTAAAAGTTAGATCCATAAATTCTTTCTCTTCCTACCTTATCCCAGTGTTTCCCAAGTCAGTCCTGGAGTACCCCCTTGCCAGTCAGGTTTTCAGGATATCCACAATGAATATGCATGGAAGAAATTTGCATATGAGGAGGCAGTGTTTGCAAATCAATCTTATGCATATTCATTGTGGATATCCTGAAAACCTGACTGGCGAGGGGATACATTGCTACTTTTCAGGCTAACGGGTTTGGTTTTTTTTCCTTTAGATGTATTTTGTTAAGTCTTCCCTGTCGTGTTTTCTGCAGAGAGGGAATTTGAAAGTCTTTTCTAAATGTTTTAAAATCACAGCTTTTATAGAAATAATTAAACCTCAACAATTACAAAAGCATTTTAAGGAATGGCACTTCACTTACCGCCGCTTACTTCATGCGAACATTTCGACGAGCATTTGCTATCCAGGCTGTTCACCACAAATGTCAGGTTGGCCACTTTGCTGTCTACATAGTTGTGTACATTGTCCATGTTCACCAGGTTCATTATTTCCAGGCGACTCTGGAGGTCATTGATCTGGTTCCTCGCATTCTTCAGGCTGGCAGACACCTTATTAAGTTTGGTTTGGAGATCTTGAATTTTGTTACTCTCTGCGCTGCTGTTCTCCGTTGGGGTTTCTGAATCAGGTGCTTGCACTTCATTGTTGTCTTTCTTTTGATGATCGTCTGCCTGCAGCTTGCAATCTTGGCAGGATTTCTTCAGCTTGTTTATTGATTCTTTAAGATTCTGCACCTCTTTGAGCGTCTTCTCAAGGAGATGGAACTGTTTGGGTAACTGGATGGTCATTGGAGGAAGATTTACTTGGTACGGACACTCGTCTCCTTCACATTTACCACTGTTTCTCAGCCTTATAGCACAGGAATTAACAGCTTTCCCATTGCTGCCGTCTTCTTCATCTGCCACAGCAGACAGACGTGACGAAAACAGAAAAATCTGTAGCAAGACCAGGCAGGCAAATGAATTCATGTTTGCAGAGACAATTCTATAATACGACAAGGAAGTACGCCAGAGAGGAAGAGCTTTTATAACTGCAGCAGAGCTGTGCAGTTTCGGTGAGTGTTTGCAGTTTGGGAGAAATGGGTGGGAGTTCTTACATCACAGTCACAGTAACTTTTCAGAGGAAAGGGAGGTAGTTCTTGGCAAACTGAACTTGTATCTAGGATCATTGATGTCTGTTTTTAGGAATGCCCATCCAGAGAATGGCAAAATATCTGCAGACTTGTACTTTTGTATCTAATTTTCTCTGCTTTTATTAAGCATTCTGGTTTATTGAATTTTCACACTGGAGAATACAAAACTTAACAGTACCAGTGATTAACATACTTGTACCTCACAAAACTACAAAATAAAATAATATTTGAACCTAAGGGCTAGAAGCAAATTAAAAAAGACAAATATTGTATGTTACTGTAACTTTAATATTTTACTATATTTATAATGATGATAAGTATAGTACAACCAAATTTGGGTTTGATTACTGGATTTTTATAGATTGGAGGCTAATTTTGGAGTTAATCAGCCAAATATTCAGTTTTGAATTTTCTACTCTGATGACCAAAAAACTCATCTGGACACCAAGATGTCCAGCAAGAAGTTACTGGTTAAAGTAATCTGTGGCCAATTAAAACTTGGACCAGATAACACTAATATTCAGATTTAACTGGTTTTGTGTGGTTGGATAAAATACCTCTTTTGAAAGTAACCAGATAAAGCCATCTGGTTAAATTAACTGGGTATTTTTGATACAGGCGAAGAGCCTGATTAACTTTAACTGAGAAAGCTCTATTGAATATTGGCCAAAATCCTACATTCTTTCAGGAAATCATTATAACATTTGCTTACTTTACATGTAATTAAACTCTGTAATTCATTGCCAAATAATGTGGTAAAAACAACTTAGCAGGATCTAAAAGTGGTTTGGGCAACTTCCTAAAAAAAAAATTCATAAACCATTATTTAATAGACTTGAGAAAATCATAAGTATATAAGCGTAGCCTTACTGGGACAGCCCATAAGTCCATCAAACCCAGTACACTTCTCCCTCCGTATTCGCGGTTTCGATTATTCACGGTTTTTAGCTTGCTGGCTCCTCCCCCCAAATTACATCAGCTTGCATAGAGACATCGCTGATTCTCAGCACTTTCTTCACCGGGTTTTGCCAGGCCAGGTCCCCCACCATGTTATTCCCGGTTTCACTATAGTCACGATGGTTTTTAATAGAAAACAGCGAATAACATATGAAAAAAGTTATTCACGGTTTTTCTGTATGTGCGGTTCTGTCAATCCCCTATCACAGCGAATACGGAGGGAGAAGTGTAATCTGTTTACTAAGCTGCGCTAGCGGTTTTAGCGCGTGCTACAATGCCACGTGCGTTAGACGCTAACACCTCCATTGAGCTGCCATTAGTTTTTCCGCATAGCACGGGGGTTAGCATGCGCTAATCTGCAGCGCACACTAGTAACGCTACTGCAGCTTAGTAAAAGGAGCCCTAAATGTACCTGACTTGATCACTGCCTATTCTTGGGATAAAGAAGCGTAAAATTGTTTTCCTTTATAGAATCTTGCCAGGTATTAGTCAATATTTATTTATACAGTTCTCCCAGGAGAGCTCAGAACGGTTTTACATGAATTTATTAAGGTCCTCAAGCATTTTCTCCCGTCTGTCCCAGTGGGCTCACAATCTATCTAATGTACCTGGGGCAATGGGGGGATTAAGTGACTTTCCCAGGGTCACAAGGAACAGCGTGGGTTTGAACCCACAACCTCTGGGTTCTGAGGCTGTAGCTTTAACCACTGAACCACACTCTTCAATCTGGTCTTAATGGTCCTTTAGCCTGCTCCAAGATGGCAATGCTTTGGTACTTAAACTTTTTAAAAATATGTTTTAAAGGTCCGACACACGTTCAGATGAAGAATAAAGTCAATCACTGCAGCTATAATTGTTATGCCTTTAAACTAAGACGTTGTCTGGTCCTGCCATGTAATTTTCAACATGTAATTATTTTCTGGGAATGATGTTTTCAAGCTGAAAACCAAAATGAATTGCAGTTATTTCATCTAGTTTGGCACAGATCTCACTTGGTCAGAATACTTCAGGGAGAGTATTTGTGCCATGCAACACAGACTTATCACATGCTAGTATATGGGATTGCGTAATCTCTTTGCATAGCATAGTGAAATATCTGTCAATTTTTATCATCATCCCTTTGGTAATTTATCGGAATCATCATGCTTTATTACATCTGTTCTTTAGTCATGCCATCCTGATGCAATTTCAGCAAACGTTCTGTGCAGCAGGAAAGGATCCACCCCTACAACATTTCTCTACATTCACTAAGGCACCGCCTCCTCATTTCCTGAGACAATTGTCTCTTAATCTCCTTGTGCTCAACATAGTCTCTCTTTTTTTTTTTCTATCTTTATTCTTCTTCTGTGTGCTTATTTCAAAACCACATTTCCTATTTTGTCACTTACCGCTTCTGAACCTCCCAAGGCAGCCTGCCTCTTTGTAATAAACAACTGAAGTAAGAAACTATATTTAAAATGCAGGGTTTACAGCATACCGTACATATGAGGATCCATGATACGGACTTCAGAGGCAGAGGACTTCAGAGGCAGAGGTGTACTTCCCCCCAGATTTTAAACATGGCACAAAAACTTTGTCACGCAGTTCTAGATTATTGCTAGTTACGCGCAGACATAATTAAGTGGCACCACATTGACAAATAATTGGTGATAAATATCAATAATTGGCATTAGCAAGTGCTGATATGCAGCTCCTGATTGGTAAGGCCCGACTTTAGTACAGGAAGAGGCAGTCGGAGCATACAGTGAGTGATTTCCTTCACTCGCCGGCGCTCCGGCTGCTCTCTCCTGCCTCTCCCGCTGCCCTGCCAAATCTCCCCAATGAAAAACGGTATTCGCGGTTTTTCAAGATTCGCGGGGGTTCCTGGAAACGAACCCCTGCGAATATCGAGGGAATATCGGGGGAATACAGTGTGTATAAGTTGTCCAGTAAACAAATGCAAAGGGGGCAATAATGTGGGCGGGGCACTGGCATGTCTGGGGCATTCCAATGGTTCTTGTACACATACTTATTGCAGGTTTCTTGGTCTCGCTGCACTTGTGAGGAAAAAACAACATTTCAGCCATCATGCTGTGGTTTTCTTCAGGGTATGCTGTGAGGTCTGCAGTTTGTCTTTATAAATAGTGGGTCCACTGATCTGATTGGGAACAGGGAAGGCTATTGGTCACCAAGTTGAATTTTGGTGGGAAAGTCAGTCGGTCTCTTTTTCCCACAGAATGAGAAAGTCTCTGTTGAGTTTAAAGATGATCTCGGGGTTTCCTCAGCCGGCATCATGCTTGTTGCAGGTTTCTTGTATGCATTTTATAGAATAGTTGCATTTGTGTAACCAGCTGCCACACTGGCATATGTGATCATGCCTAAAGTTTGATACGTATCTGCACACTTATGCTAGCATTCTATAACAGATTTAGCGCCCATTTTGGGGTGCCTATCTGTTAGCACCATTTATTACATTGTCCCCTTCTGTACTCCCAGTTCGGCCTATTTTAGTCTTTCTCATCTAGGTCACCACATGGCCTCAGGAATAGAGAATGACATGGGATAAATTTTCCCTGTCCCTGTGGGATCTATATGTCCCCATCCCTGCAAACTCTGTCCCTGCCCCTGCCCCATTCCAGCAAGCTCTGTCTTCATCTGAACAAGCCTCAAACACTTTAACATAGAAACATGATGGCAGATAAAGGCCAAATGGCCCATCTAGTCTGTCCATCCATAGTAACAATTATCTCTTCCTCTTTCTAAGAGATCCCACGTGCCTAGGATTACCAGAAATCCGTATTTCCCTTTTCGAGGACATGTCTGGGGGCTGGATGGCTTTTCAAAACCCAGCATTTGTCTGGCTTTTGAAAAGCTTCCTCGAAATCACATTGGGCAGGAGGTCATCCGCGCATGCGCGGATGCCCTCCTGCCCATGTGCAGGCAGGGAGGTGGGTGGGGCTAGGGTGGGATTGGGACAGGGATGGGTGGAACTGGGCAGACCTGGGGGCAGGGCTAGGGGGGGTCTGGATTTTACAAAAGTAAAATCTGGTAACCCTACATGTGCCTATCCCACGCCTTCTTAAATTCAGGCACAGAACTCGCAAGGACAAGAAGGGGTTATTGAGATCTCATGGGGACGGGGACAGATTTGTTCCCGCATCATTCTTTAAACAGGAAGACTCTTTCCTTGCTATAGTCAGGTATGAAACAAGTCATGTGCCAGTGGAAAACAGGAAGATGCTGAATGAAGGAATTTTTAGTCTTGCTGGAGAGTATTTTAACCAGAGCCAGTACAAGGTCTGGTGCCTTAGGGAAACCTTCAGTCTTGTGCATCTCTCAACTAACTTTCAGAACCCTAGAATACCCCTTTGAGATTTTAATAATTCAATTCAGCAATCATGATTCTCATAATATCATCCCTCCTATAATGATCCTGTAAATGTGCATAGGGAGATACCAGAGTTTTAAAAGTATCAGACTCTTAAAACATCAAATAAGAGAAAAATAGTGAATGACGGCAAATAAAGACCCAAATGGCCCATGAAGTCTGTCTAGCCATACATATGATATGCATAGTGGTCAAAGCAAATTTTACATGAGGAAATGACCATTATACGAGTGTATATGCACATACATTCTGCATGTGACTCAGACTGTCTGTTGTTGGTGAAAGGATACTGGGTTTGATAGACCATTTGTCTGCCTCAGCATGGCACTTTAAAAAATATATGTTCTTATGACTTTTAAAATAATAAAAGGATTCGACAAAATAGAGCAAGAATCACCGTTATTCATGTTGTCAAATGTGACTCGGACAAGAGGTCATGGACTGAAATTGAGGGGCAACAGGCCCAGGACAAACGAGTGGCGGACGCTTGGAATGCTCTCCCGGAGGAGGATGTGACGGAAACCACCATTCTGGGATTCAAGGGCAAGTTGAATGCACACCTTCTTGCAAATCACATTGAGGGATATGGGTAAACCAGAGTCTTCAACAGGGAGCACCTAGCTTGGCCTCCGCGTGTGCGGGTCACCGGACTAGATGGACTTAAGGTCTGATTCGGTGAAGGCATTTCTTATGTTCTTATGTACATTGTACCAACAAGAGCACATGGCTCACTGTTTCCTCTTAGCTGTGCGAACATCCTCCAGCTACATTGCTGCCAGTTGGGCATAGGGCTCTAATATTGTGTTTTCAATTGCTAGAGACAGGCAAGTTCCCTGGAGTCTGGCAGAGCTTGCCAATCCCTCACTAATGATTGTTCATTGAAAGCTTCTGTACCGCTACTAATGACTGCGAAGTCAATTCAGAGTGGTTTACATGAGCTTCTGTGATGTTCAGTGGGGGCGCCGGCACCTTCCTCCTCTCCACCCCACCGCCTCTTCCCATTCCTCCCCTCCACACGTGAGCCCCCGTCCCTTCCCCCATGCCTATAGATCAGTGGTCTCAAACGCGTGGTCTGCCAGGTACTATTTTGAGGCCCTCGGTATGTTTCCGTTGTTATGGAAGGTTGCCCACCTCACTGCTGTAACCTCACGCAAGCGCTTTCCTGCGTCTGTACGCGATTGTGAGGTGGAGTGGAGAGGACAATCGCGTACAGGCGCAGGAAAGCGCTTGCGTGAGGTTACAGCAGTGAGGCGGACAATGTTCCAGAATGTAACCACTGGAGGCAGTGCAGCTTGTGCATGTGTATGTAATCTCGTGAACTCTCGCAAAATTCTCCTGGTGGTGACTGCTTGATGTAAGATGGCGGTTGTGTCCGGTGCTGGAGGAGGCGAGAGCTGAAGGCGGTTGCAGACAAGACCACCAGACACTTAAGACCCAAGTTTTCCAGGAACAGGTTGGATATTGATTCTCCCCTCTATAAAAAAAGCCTAGAGGACTACACCAAAATCTTGTCTCTTGCAGTTGATACTTTAGATTAGAATCTAAATCACAATTTTGCATGAGGTAAAACTCTTCATAGCTTATAAATTTTTCCTTAATTGCTTCTAATCATTTCAGCTATAAGCTGAAAGCAGTGCAACATGCAGAAAGTGAAAAACTATCTAAACTTCACATTCTGCATGTTGCACTACTTTCAGCTGTGTATAGCTGAAATGATCAGAAGCAATTAAGGAAAGATTTACAGCATAATCTTGTTATAACAGACTCACTTAATGGAACCTCGTCTATAGGTCCTGGCCAAGCACCTTTATAAACATGCAGAAAATCATCGCATATAGCGGACTCGCATGAACGGACTTTCGGATATAACAGACAACTAATTTGATCCCCAGAACCGCTTTTAGCTGTAGTTTTATTTGGCTGTAATGGACATGCAGGCTCCACCTATAATGTTCGTGGCGTGCCGGTGATATAGTATCAAAATGCAGCCCAGAAGAAAATGATAGTATTTTTCTTTCCAGTATAGTATGACATAATGCTTTAGAATATCTTTTAGTGTTCTGGTTTTACAATCTTTTCGTGCCATACCAATGTTTTGCTGAGTTTTGTTCTTGATGTCACTGATATGCTTGTGCAGTGACTGTTGTTCATCGATTGTACGTTGTTTCAAGTTGACCTAAATAAAAGTTTTAAAAAATGCAACTCTGGATATAATGGACCGCTTTTCCAGGTCCCTTGAAGTCCGTTATAATGAGATTACACTGCATAACCTATAACAAGTTTGACCTCATGCAAACTTGTCATTTCTTTAATAAGACTAATGCCTGAGGGACTGGCTATATATATTTTTTTTTTTATTATTTACATTTTTATTAATATTTGTTACATCAATAACAAAAATCAGGAAAAGCAAAAGGAAAACAGTTCAAAGAAACAACTTAAAATTCTAATTAAGACTTATGTCAAGTCCACATTAACAAGGGCCGCTCAGTACAACCTTAAGTACAATAAAAATTATAAAGAAAACATTCTATCGCTTCTCGGCCTTTTGGCTAAGATCAAGTGTAGTATCTGTTTTTATCAGTTTAATAAAGAAAACATTCTAATTAAGACTTATGCGGGACTGGCTATATTAACAAAAATATTTTGGCTAAATTCTTGGAGAAGACAGTCAGTTACTCTTCAAATTTTCTCCTTTTTGAATAAATTGATGGCTTTGATCAATTTGCATTTGGACCATAGTAAAGAAATTGCTCTGGCTTCTTTAGCTGAATATATCTTATTCCATATGGATGGTGATAGTGTGCTCTTGATTTTGCAAGTCTTTTGTGCACACTTAGTACTGCAGCAAAAATATTTAGATGTAGAAATTAATGAGTCGGCATTGAAGTGGAGCTCCTCTTTTGTATCAAGTAGGCCTTACTCAGTTGTATCAATGGAATAAATAATTATATTCAGCTAATGGTTCCCCATAAACAAGAAATTCTATTCCTGTTTATATTAACAAGTGCATAAGTGACACGGCCACCAAGTTCTTCTACTGCCCTGATTTACTCTGGCACGTCCCTGATGACATCATCAGAGACGTGGCAGAGCAAATCAGGGCAGTAGAAGGGCCCGAAGCAGCGTGTGAAGACTGCTGCACACGCTGGAATCGCCAGGTTCGTAGTCGGGTCTGCAGGAAGGGAAGGGTGGGGCGGCAAAGGACTCGGGTCCCGGGCGGCGGGGTCATCGCAAGAGCCGTTTCGGAAAGTTGCTGGACTCCTCTCGGCTCCGTTTTTCGGTTCGTCCCGGGGGGGGGGGGCAGGAGGCACTCTTTGTGCCCCAGTCCTGGCTTGTGGAGGCGATCGTCGGCTGGCTGGGAGCGGGCTTGTGGAGGCGATCGTCGGCTGGTGATGTACTCCGCGCATGTGCACTCTCACCTAGCGCGACAGATCAGATCTCAGGGAACACGCAGCGAGAGTGCGCATGCGCGGCTAGCATTTTATTATTATAGATATATATATATATTTTTTTAAATTGTTTATTATTATTTTAGTTATCTATTTCTATATCATACCCTTCTTTGTATTGAGTGTGTTTTTTTAATGGAAAATTCTTCTTTACTGTCCAAGATATAACACAATATGGCAATTATGTGTCATTCTGTTTCAGTTAAACATGTAAATATATCCAGTCATCCTATATCAAAAACACTAATAACGTGTGTATGTGTGTGTTTTAATAACAAAACCAGGGGAGTGATCAGTAGTGTCCCAGAAGAGGAGGTGGAGACAAAGACTGTGTCTGAATTCAAGAAAGCTTGGGACAGGCGCGTGGGATCTCTTAGGGAGAGGAGAGAGTAGGATAACTAGGTATCTGGATTTCCCCAAACATGTCCTCATTTTCGAGGACATGTCCTGAGGTCCAGACAGCTTTTCAAAACCCGGCACTTTGTCTGGGTTTTGAAAAGTTTCCTCGAAATCGTGTAGGGCAGGAGGGCATCTGTGCATGCGCTGATGCCACTCAATGACCTCACATGCGCATGAAGTCATCGTGTCACATCCGCGCATGCGCGGATGTCCTTCTGCCCGACAAAAGCAGGCACTGGAGGGGAGGCGGGCATGGGAAGGATTGGGGGGCGGGACTGGGGCATAACGGTGGGGATGGGCCTGGGGGGTGGGTCTAGGGGTCTGGATTTTACTAAAGTAAAATCTGGTAACCCTTGGAGAGAGTGCATGCTGTGGATGGGCAGACTGGATGGGCCAGACATGGGCAACTCTGATCCTCGAGGGCCGGAATCCAATCGGGTTTTCAGGATTTCCCCAATGAATATGCATGAGATCTATTTGCATGCACTGCTTTCAATGCATATTCATTGGGTTAATCCTGAAAACCCGATTGGATTCCGGCCCTCAAGGACTGGAGTTGCCCATGTCTGGGATGGGCCCATTTGGTCTTTATCTGCCTATATGTTTCCATGTTTATTTCATTTTTTATGTTTATAGGAAATTTCATTTTGTCACTTTTATTTTTGTTTCAGGTGCAATATTATAACTGGTGCACCCAAGAAGAGCTTGAAAGGCCACATTACTGCATAGCTTACACTTGCTCCCTATTCAATTGTGGATCAAGTTTAAACTTTAAACTTTTCAGGCTGTCAGGGTGGTATTTAGAGGTCAGAGGGTGTTTGGGGTGATTTTGCTTTGACTGCCAGTCACCAATAGGTCAAATTTTTAGATTTGTATTTCATTCTTAAGGAAATATTAATGCCTAAGTTTTGAAAACTCATACCGTTCTAAACTGAAGTACATGAGAGGTATTTATTTATCCCCTCCCCCTTTTACAAAAGCATAATGCAGTTTTTAGCGCCAGCAGCGGCGGTAACAACTTGGACGCTCAAAGGAATTCTATGAGCATCGAAGCTGTTACCGCCAGCGGCACTAAAAACCGTGCTACGCTTTTGTATAAGGGGGGAAGGGGTTAATGTGGTGTCTTATATACCGTTAAATCTCCCAAAGGATTACAAAACAATTAAATTGACTTAAGTAATGGCCAAAAATCTAATCAGGTACTTTGAATTTCCTTCTCTGTCCCAGAAATGCATGCAGGTTTCACACTATTGGCACAGTAACAACAGAAGAAAATCAGGGGGGTTAAAACAATGTCTTGGTCTTGCACTGAACATATTATTAGAAAAATATGATTACTGTAAAACTATAAGTCAAGTATAGTAAGGGAAAAAAGGGAAAGAGGTCCAGTAATAAAGAGACAACCAAGTTGAATGTTTTCTGGAAAGCACATCAAAGGGCTGGAAGAGAGCCGAAATTGTATGCTTATTTACGATGTGCAGCTGGGTGATCTGTAGCATATTTATACGACCTAGCTATTGTTTTCTAGTCCCCTGGTTTAGTAAGAGACACTGATAGTTTTCGCAACTTTTTGTACTGTCTCCAGAACAGATTTGATGTACGGGAAGCTGAAGTCGAGCATGGAGCAAAGACACATAGGGCCATCACGCAACAGCGACCCCTAGGAGCCCCTTTACAAAAGTGCAGTAATATTTGCACTTACCACTAGGGATGGCACCAAAAAATGTTCATATTCGGATTTGTTTTTGTTTTTTTTTAAGTCAAGGTTTGTTTATTAAAAGTTTTCAGTTTTACAAAATATGGAAAAAAACAACAGGTAAATTCACTCCAAAACAAGAGATATACATAAGTATTGAGCAAATAGCAAGCAATAGTAACAAAGGTATGCGTTAACAATCATGGACCTGTAACTATAACAAAAGTATATCTCATAGAGAAAAATGGTTACCATGTTGACCAAGCATGAATCAGTGTGAAGTGTGAAAGAAAAATACAGGAGAAAGAGGAAGGGAAGGCGAAAGCAAGTAAATCAAGGTGAGATGGTTTGCATATATAATTGTAAGGAGTTCCATTTTAGCTGGAATTGGGAAAATCTGTTGGAAGATTTAGCTAAGTAGGCTTCTGTTCTATAAGTGTGACATACAAGGTTCCACCAGTGTGAATGGGAAACTTTGGACAAGTCTTTCCAGGAGGTAAGTTTCAAGTTTCAAGTTTATTAGTTTTTGATATACCGACCATCAACAGATATCTGGCCGGTTAACAATAAAATTTAAAAGGTGAGAGAGATAAAATAAAATAAAAAAATTTAAAATAGTTGTCTTTTAAAAATAAATAGTGCGAACATATATGATATCAACAAGACAAACTTGAAAGTGAGGATAATAGGGAAGGATGGGGAAAAGTTACATTTTTAAGAAGAAAAGGAGAAAGTGGGAATGGGGTAAAAACGTATAGGGTAGGGTCGCTTAATTAAAGCGGTTGGTTGCAAGGAGAGAAAATGGAAGGGAGCGAAAGAGGAAAAAAAAAAGAGAGGAAAAGAAGAAGGAGGAGAAAAAAAAAAAAAAAAGATCCAGAAGATAAGTCTAGGCACAGCCAAATGCGTCACAGAATAGAAAAGTCTTGAGGCTAGTTTTGAATTTGTCTAGATGTTGTTTGTCACGGAGTTGCTGTGGCAGAGAATTCCATAGAGTTGGAGCAGCAACTGCGAAATTTATTTTCCGTGTATAGTAGAAGTCTTTTATGGAGGGAATGTAGAGAAGTTTTTGGTCGGTTGACCTTAGGGTGCGTGGGGAACATTGGGGGATAAGAAGTTTATCAAGAAATGAGGGCTGGTGAGAGAGTTTTATTTTGAAGGAAAGTAAGATGATTTTATAAGTGATACAGTGAGTGATGGGGAGCCAGTGTGCCTCTTTTAGGAGAGGAGTGACATGGTCGAATTTGCCAGTTTTATAAATGAGTTTTATTGCAGTGTTTTGTATTAGTTGTAAGCGTCGGATTTCTTTTTGAGGGAGACCGTTGAGAAGCGAATTGCAATAATCTAAATGGGAGATAACTAAAGAGTGAATCAGGATATTGATAGAATTGGTCTCTAGATTGGAATTAGCGATCGAATGATGCGGAGTTTGTAGAAACAGATTTTTGCGACCGAGCTAATATGGTCGTGGAAGGAGAGATCCCTATCAATGATGACGCCTAATAGTTTTATTTTTGTTTATTTTGTAATGGAATGGAGTTAATAGAGATTTTTTCCAATAAGGATTCACAAGTTTTGATTGGAAGTAGAAGGCCTCGGGATTTATCTATATTAAGGGAAAGTTTATTCGAATAGAGCCAATCGTTTATGATATCCAGTTTGTTATTTATGTCTTTTATGTCAGTGATGTTTGATGTGTTGACTGGGTGAAGAAGTTGTATGTCGTCCGCATATGCAAAGATAGTGAATCCGATGGATTGAGCCAAAGTAAGAAGAGGGGAAAGAAAGATATTAAATAGTAGTGGGGATAGAATCGAGCCTTGCGGGACTCCATAGGGTTGTGATATGGCTGAAGAGGTTTCATTATTTACATGGACTTTAAAGTTGCGTTCATTGAAGTAAGATGTGAACCATGAAAGAGCTGGACCTGTAATACCGCAGTCTTTGAGTCTATTAATAAGAAGAGAGTGGTCGATAGTGTCAAAGGCTGCTGATAGGTCAAGAGAGATAAGAATGACTGATTTTTGATGGTCGTGGTAATAATGTATAGTTGAGATAAGGCCTAGAAGTGACAATTCTGTTGAATGTGATGAACGGAAACCAGTTTGGCATGGATGTAGAGCATGGGTTTTTTCAATGAACTCTGTAAGTTGGGAGTGAATTATTTTTTCAGTTAATTTGGAGATCAAAGGCAGATTAGCAATGGGACGGTAATTGCTAGGTGAAGAGGGATCTAGGTTGTATTGTTTGAGTTTTGGAAAAACAAGGGATGTTTTCCAGGCAGTAGGTACTATACTATCGGAGAGAGACTTGGATATCATGTCCCAAATGAATGGACCGAAGAAAGAGAAAAATTTTTTAAGGAGCGAAGGGGGAATACACTCCAAAAGATTATTGGGAGTGTTTAGAGATTGTAAAATAAGAAGGAGATTAGTTAATGAAGGCATTTTAAAATTTACAGGAGCTAAACGATAGTTGAGTAGAATCGTGAAGAGTGAGAGGAGAGGAAGCTGGAAGTGAAGGTCCAAGATGTGACCTAATGTCCTTGATTTTAGTATCGAAGAATAGTGATAGTTCATCAGTAGAAGGTTGGGTAGTGGGGGGAAGGTTTTTTTCTTAGAATATCTTGAGAGTGACTGGGTAATGTTAAAAAGAGTGGAAGAATTACGGGTGGAAGAAATGAGTTTAGAGTAGTATTCTTTTTTAGTTTGTTGAATGACTTTTTTATAATGAGAAGCTTTTTCCTTGAACATGATGAAAAAGTTATTGAGGCGAGTTTTGCGCCATTTATTTTCTACAGTACGAAGTAAGAAGTGTTTTTAAAGCCAATGAGAGCAAAATATCCAAAAGGAAAGTATCAGAATCCGAAATCACATCGACTAGTGCGAAGGATTTCAGTAGGAGCATCTGGTAGGTTAGATGGACGTTAATATGAAAAATAGAACAGATTGTGTCCCAGACAGAGGTCCAAAAGGAGCTAATTGCAGTACAAGAATAAAGATGTTTCAGAGAACCCACCTCAGTATGACGTCCAGCAGTGTTTGCTTTTTTAATGGCAGTGATCAGTCTTTGTTTGATGGTAACTGAGACATCCTTGCACTTTCATAACATAGGCAGGCTGCACCACCTCTTTCGCCCCGGCCCCCAGGCCTATAGCAGAAGTCACAGAGATATAACAATGGGAATAACAGGCCACAACTTTATATAACTTTGGGAATAACAGGCCACAACTTTATTAGCATTATGCAGGAAAACTCCCTAGGAAGCACCCGAGCCAAAATCCCCTCTTTAGGCCCGCTCCCTGCCCTGTCTTCCAGCAGAGGAGCATGCACAATTTTACTTCCCTGACCTGCCCTCCTCGTTTTCCAGCGAGGCCACTGCCTCACTCCGTCAGTCCACCTGTCCTGCAAGCCAGCGAGGGGGATATGCCTTGATGGTAGGCGTAGTATGCTCTCTCCATGAGTCCATTCTCAAACTTGGCCGGAATTTTCAGGGCTCGGGTGCATCCGCCGTTGTGACAACATTAGTGGAAAGAATACAACAATTTGGCACACTTTGTAACATCCTCGTGCCTACTTAGTCAGGTACAATCAAAGAGTACAAGATAAATGCGTTTTTCTTACTAACATAATTTCCTAACTACTGCTGCAATGATATCTCAGAGGCGGGAGCAGACTGAGCGCCGGGAGCCCAAAAGAGAAGGCTTCTGCTGCTCCCGGCGCTCAGTATTTGAATCCCCTGCCGGGGGGGGGGGAAGCTCCGCCCCCTTTTCCCGAGGGACCCGCAGGAAGTCGGGAAATGGGGCAGAGCGAAGGGCCGAGCTCCCTCTGGGCAGCCGCCATGTTATCAGCGGCATGCTCAGAGGGCCGTTGCTGCCGGCATTATTTGGTCCATTCTCACCATGGTTGTACACCTGTGCTAATCAACGATTGATGTCTGCTGTAATTTATGCAAGTAAATTTTAATTACAATTAGTGCCAATAATTGCTCATTAAGATTACAATTATTGACACTAGTTAGCTCATGTTTTCAATGGTCCACCCCTAATCACATATCCAGCCATCCCGATAAAGGCGCCCTCATCTTCTGATCCCTCCAGATCACATATCCAGTCTGTTAACACAGGCTCCCATTCTCTGATTGACCCCCCTCCCACTACCCCGATCACATAGCTAACCCTCTGACACAATCTCAATTCCCCCACCCTTCCCCAGTCAAAGACCCAGTCTCCTGATCTAGGCTTCAAATCCTCCCCGATTCAAAAGCCCTTCCCCCATCAAATACCCCCACCACTAACAGCAAACCTCTTCCCACAAACTCCCTTCCCTCCAAGCCCTACCCAGAGGTTGACATTGATGGTACAATGGTGCCAGGCTGCAATGATCTTCCTCCACTGTGGCCTGGGTAAAGCACATGATTCCGAAAGGGCTGTTGAATTGGGGAGGGGTTGAGGCCCATATCAGAGGTTGAGTCTTAGTCTGGGAAGGGGTTCACAGTTGCATGTGATCGGGGTGGGAGGTTTTATCAGGAGGGTACAGGATATGATTGGGGTGGGGCTAGGGGTCTGTGCCATTGGCTGCACCTTCTGTGACAACCCACTGCACAACCAGACTACCAGTAACATAGCTGCACTAATCTCCTCCTCTTAAGGCAGCAGCAAGTTTGGCTGCACTATCATTATTTCTGACTGCTAGCACACGGTAACAACTCACACAATGTCACAGCCAGTCACTCCTCCACCTGCCCACGTCATGCCCAGATCCTGAATTAAGCAGCTAGTGCAGGGATTTTACTTTAGCGGCTCCGTTTTAATGCAGAAGACAGTGGTGTAGGTCTACACTAAGGTCAATTACACACTAAACCCCATGTTATCTGCTTAATGCAGTTTAGTAAAAGGGCCTCTTAGAGGGTAATTTTATGACTAATCACCTATGTGCAAAGAATAAGAAGGCACCTATTTGTAACCTACTTTATAAGACATAGGCACCTATGTGCCTTTATAAAATACTAATGCAAATCCTGCAGAAACCATGGGTAAAATGAGCCCACGTACAGTTACCCGGCTCAAGAGCTGGTACAAATGAAAGCCTGTACAATACACGTAGTTGTGTGTATTTTATAAAGAAAATGCATAGATTGAAACTCCATTCCTGCTCTGCCAAAGCTGCACCCCAAACACCTCAAAGTTGCATATAACTACGTGCATTCTTGTCCTTGTGTGTACTTGTATGCCTCAGGTAATACGGGAGGTGGCTCTATAAAGAAGGTATATTTATGTTTATTTAAGATTTGATCTACCGCTCCTGCATTTTACTGACCTAAGCAGTTTACAATGTATCAAACTAAAATGAAATTAGGTACTTGAGAAAAACGACCCTATCTGTCCCGAAGTACCTGATAAACTAAAAATATGTAATAACAACATATAATACATTTCCAAGATCAAAAATCAAAAAAATAGAAATTTAAAAATAAAATAAAACAAATTTAAGAGATAGAAAAGGCTCTGAAGCGGCCTGATAGCAAACAGTCATATTTTAGTGCAGGTCTTAATACAACTCCTGGCACAGCCCACTTCACGGATCCGCCACTGGCAGAGCTTGAGAGCATCAAAGAAATGAACATTTTTAAAACATATCCACTAAAACTGTTATATGAAATAAATCAACACGAATCAGTACAAATTAAGGCAGATTGCAGTCCCCATTCCATTATTCAATTTGGGAGAGCCATTTGAAAAAAATGTACTAACATTAATGCAGCAAATACATGGGTACATCATTAGAATGCTAGCATTTATTCCACGTACGTGTGAACACGTGTAAATGTCAAAATATAGAACTACGTATTGGTCTATAAATCTACACGTACCTTCAATAGTGCGAATTTACAGGTGGGCATTCATATTGGCAGAGCAAGGACAAGACTCAAATTACATGTGTAACATATAATTCTGTGAGTTACCTTGGACCTAGCAATGAATATTTATACCAACTCTATGACTGGCCTATATGTTCACATCTAACCACATAAGATCCCGAGCAGAGAAACAGCTGGCCACTCACTCATGTCTGAAACAGCCCAAAAACGCTGCTATTCACATTTTATACCTAGACTATGGAACATCATCCCCCCCCCCATCCATTAGATCACTAGACAGTCTATGGAACTTCAGGAAGGCCATGAAAACCTTCCTCTTTGCAAACCCAGCTCCTTAACGACCGGCTATTGGATCTCAAAGGCATTTCCTAGCACACCATATGGACTCCCACTGTAATTCATATGAAACATAGAGTATGACGGCAGAAAAGGGCCATCAGCCCAACAAGTCTGCCCACTCAAAAAACCCTCCCTCAACAAGAACCCTCCTTCTAAGCATTTCTCCGGAGCGAACCCACATGTTTGTCCCATCGTCCCTTGAAGTCGAGCGCATTACTGGCCTCAAGTACCTGATGTGGAAGACCATTCCATTGATCAATCACCCTTTCGGAGAAGAAGTATTTTCTGATGTCACCATGAAATCTCTCACCCTTGAGTTTGAGCGGATGCCCTCTTGTTGCCGTAGGACCTGTAAGGAAAAAGATATCTTCCTCCACCTCAATATGGCCACTGCAAATATAACCTGAATAGCTACCAAACTTACTAAACAACCCAAGCATACTCTTTTTATGCTATATACTATAATTTGAATGTTATGTACAGCAAATCTAAACTGTGCTACCCACTGGAACCCAAACACTACACTATCAACCATGTACACACCTGCAATGCAAAAGCTGTATTACCTTTATGTTATGTTATGTCTGTACTGCGAATATTACAATTTCAACTACGCTATGTCCGCTAAGTCTGTACTTTCATTTACGTTGTGTCCTGTATATACTGTGAATGCACTCTTGTAACCTGTTCTAGGTTCTTTTTGGGAGGATGGGCTAAATAAATGGATGAAAACATATATGCATCAGTGATGTAACCACAGGGGGGGGGGGCTGGGCCTCCCAGTTTGGGTTCGGGTCTACCCTCCTCCCAAATTGAGGCACTGTCTGCCCCTTATAGCTGAGGGGAGTCCTTAAGCCCTATTCTGAGGAAAGCTAGGGAGGCCTGGCAGTTAAAGGTGCTTTACCACTTCCTCCGCACAAGCTTGAGTTTTGCGAAAATAAGCACGGGCAGGGGTGGTCTCTCTTGCGCAGGCTCAGTTTTCCAAAAATTGGGCATGAACAGGGGGAGTGGCTGACATGTCAGCAGCCCTGGAAAAGCATTATTAACTGCCAGGCATCAGATGGAGGGCTTCTGCTGGCAGGACATGGGGACCCCTACTTGCTCAGGTATGTGGGGTTGCAGGGGGTACGGAGAGAGGCAGGGGGCAATGCAAAATGTTGTGCCCTCCCCCATTTTAGGCTGTATAGCCCCCCAAAATCTGAGGTCTGGCTACATGCCTGATGTGCATATCTACCAGGTTATGCAAAGGCTCTCTGATATTGACTGCATAGATGCTTTTGAAAATTAGTCTGATAATTTTGTAAACATTGAAGATTGATCAGTAATAAATTTACTGTGGTATAAATCTTTTTTCATTAGTTATTTTCTACTGGAAAACTCCCTGGAACCAGAGTGGCAGAGTTAAAGGCAAAATACACCCTGCTGTATGATACATTAAAAAGGTATGAAGTTTGCTACTAAGAATTATCATATTTTGGGTTTTTTTGATGTTATTGAATAAAGGCAGAGAAAGGCAATAGCAGTTATAAAATGTGTACTGTATAATGAATTTTAAAGTGAAGCAGTGTACATAATCCAAATTGGTAAATCACTTCACAATGCATAAACGTATAACGCTTCTTAAACTTTATCCAAAATTATTGTCACCAGAGATTCATAAATCTTCATAATAAGACCTCAGTGGCTATACTCGAACAAAATATTTCATTTATAGTTTGAGTTTTTTGTAGCAAGCCTACTCATTGGGTAGCCTTAAGCCTTAATCATACTTAATAGGACTTGTTTAAACCACTTATCAAGTTTATTGACTTTTAATATACTGACCATCAACAAGTATCTGGCCGGTTTACAATAAAAGTATAAAAAAGATAAATATTATAAAAAAATAATAAAAGTGCACACCAAGGACATTAACTAGACAGACTTGAAGGTGAGGGAGAGTAAGAAGGATGGGGGGAGAGTTACATGTTAGAAGAAGAAAGGAGAGAGAGGGAAGAGGGTAAAACATATGGGGTGGGATCGCTTTATAAAAGCGGTTGGCTGAATATGAAAAGAGGGGGAAAAAAAGGGAGAATCTAAACGCAGGAAAAGGCATCGCTGAATAAGAAAGTCTTTGTTCAGCAGCCTATTTGGGACTCCGACATGAATTCACATTTCACAAATGGCTGTCTTAAGGAGTTTCCCCTATAAATATTAATAATAAAACAATTAGGCACATACAGACAACTCTATCCTTAAAGTAGTTTGTAAACCAACAATCACTTACCATTTAGAACAATCTACCACTAATTCTGTTATTCTAAAATGGCAGCAGCGTCTTAACGTATATATGATGTCATCATCAGATCTAATCTTCCAATCATAGAGCGCACAAACATTCAAATCAGTGTCATCCACACCAACTGAAACCTGGAGTAAATCCTCATGTCTAAATTAGGTGCGGATCTGCTGTATTCATTAACATTGCAAACAAATTCTTGGAACGTCCGTGCCCCGCCCATGTCAACGTCCCCTTTTTGGATCCACATGTAAAAATTTATGTGTGCAACTTTATAGAATACCAATTGCAAAGATGGTGACAGGTCAAAAGCGCGTGCCAACAAAGGCGTGCCGAGACAACTGAGCGCAAGGCGGAAGCCCGCGCCGAAGTGTTTTAAGGGGCTCCAACGGGGGTGGGGTGGGGGGGAACCCTCCCACTTTACTGAATACAGATCGCGCCGGCGTTGTGGGGGGGTTTATGTGGTTGTAACCCCCCACATTATACTGAAAACTTCACTTTTTCCCTAAAAAGCAGGGAAAAAGTTAAGTTTCCAGTATAATGAGGGGGGTTACAGCCCCCCAAACCCCCCACAACGCCAGCACGATCTGTATTCAGTAAAGTGGGGGGGTTCCCCGCCATCACCCCCCGTCGGAGCCCCTTAAAACATTGTTTTTCTTTGGCACGGGCTTCTGCCTTGCACTCAGTTGTCTCGGCGCGCCTTTGTCGGCGCGCGCTTTTGACTATGAACCGCAAAGATGCATTTGTAAATTCTAATTATGGACAATTTGCACCAATTGAATGTAAGTGTCCAATTATTGGCGCTAATTGGCTCGTTCAATGAAACTGCACACGCAAATTGGGCACATGTCCAAATTTGTGCACACATATATAGAGAATTAAGGGTATGTGTGTATCTCTGGCATTTTTGTGTGAGCAATAACACCAGCTCTATGGCTAGTGTAAGTGCTCACACTTATAGATTTAACGTAGTAGATGACGGTCTATCAAGTCTGCCCAAGACGAAAATCCCTAAAATACGATGCGATACTACATATGCATTCTTGATATGTCCTTGCCATTTTCAGGGCCCCACTGTTGGAGTTGCCGTCAAAGCTAATTCCAGTCATTTCAACAGTTAGATTAGTGTTCTATAAAGGGAAAGTAGACATATAGGTGGACATTTATAGGATTTGTCCCCATTGTAAAATATTCTGTCAAATCTTGAGTACTAGATAACAGATCTAAATAGTGTGCTGAACAGCCAGCGAACTTCACCCAAATCTCAAGAAGCTTAGACACTTTGGGAGCTGGGAAAAGAGATCTTTCAAGTAGACTCCTAGATTGTCAAAATACACACGCTCCTCAATCCCTGTCTTATTGTGGATAGGGATCCAGTCGCAATGAGGGAGGTAGAGAGATGTCACTTCTCGTGGAGCCACTTGTCTTAGCAAACTGAAAAGGATGGGTCATTCCCACCAGGACAAGTGGAAGAGAAGAATGCTGATGGAGCCTGGCAAGCAGAACCTATGAAAACAGAAACAGTTTTGGGATTATCTATAACTGAATAGCTAACCCCAATGAAAATGTTACGGTAGGACAATAACAAACACTTACCTGAAAGAATGATACTTGGAATACAAAAAGGTGAATTATTTTCTTCTTGATTTTTTGTATAATGCAAAAAAAAACAAAAAAACAGCCATGGGATGGAGGATAATCCATGAGTGGTTTCTTTCTTCTGACTATCCTTAGGGAAGAGGTTGTTTCAAGCTGTGCTTGCATCAAAGCCAACCTTTAAGCTCTGTATAAAGAATTAATTCAAGAACAGTGTAGAAATGGACAGATAACATGTGGACTAAAAGCTGAGTAACCTGTTTGCAGAAAGATAGAATTGCTGGTGTCATTAGGATCTTAATTGCCAAGACCTGAAGTGGCTAGTGGAGCTAATTTGCAAGTGTTTGTACGTACACTCTGCCCTTTTTCTGTTCCTCTTTGTGGAGAAAAGAGGATCTGAGAGTTACTAAGAACTGAGAAGTATCTTGAAATCATTGAAATAGTTACTTGCCTACTTTATATTTGAAGTTGAACTGAATTTCCCCCTGAGGCAAGTATTTTGGGAACTTCCTCTACCTTTCTACAGTGAATTCTTAACCACTCTACCCTGCGGCCTATACACATAACGATATGTATATGTATATTTTGTGGAGTAATTTCAAAGAAAAAGTATGTACATACAGTCCCTTTGCAAATTGGATTAATTTATATGCATACCTGTTAGAAAATTATTCTCTTTGGCTTAGATTCACTAAAGTCAATGATCGTTGCTAAATCTGTTTTCCTGTTTTGGTGTTGGCTGCTTTATCAATAAAAATTATTTTTAAAAAAAACAACTTTTAATGATAATGACGGGAGTTGCTATTAAGCATATTATGAATAATTGGAAGAATTATACCAATCTTAATTATACATTTTGGTGGAATTCCTTGTGTCATATTTTAAGATGGAGAGAGTAATTGCTTTGCAGAAAGGTAATTATAATAATTTTATAAAGATTTGGGGGCCATTGGTTAAATATTGTAATGAATAGGCATTGTTTTCCTTTGATGAAATTTTAGTTATATAAAGGGGGAGGGAGGGTGGTGGGGGTATGTAATGTTTCATGATAATGAAATGGTGGGTAGGGGGAGGGAGGTTATTTATTTATTTATGTATTCATGATATTAATGAAAGATATACAAGTGATGTATGATTGTTCTTATGTTGTATTTTTGTGCACCTGTATGATTTAAAATGAATAAAGAATGTTTAAAAAAAAAAAAAAAAAAAATGAGGGTTACAAAAACAATTACATCGGAGATAAAAGTTATATTTTTCAATTCATTGGGAGGAAAGAAGAGAGGCAAGGTGACGACAGAGAACGTGTTAGGGGAAGAGACAAGAAAAGGAGTGGGGAGTAGTGAACACATGAGGAACAGAGAAATAAAGGTTACTTAAGAATTAGAGACATTGCCAGAAGAAGAGACTGCAGTTAGAAAAATGTGTTCACTCGTAAGCTATTATCGAGAACGATCTCCTAATCAGATACCATTTTAAAACTATTAACACCATGCTGATAACTTTGAGAAATATGTGAATTTTTACTAACTGTATTCTGTAAGTCGCTGACTTTTCAGTGACATTTTCGCTATTTGTATTCTGTATACTTCGCTGATTGTCCAGCTCTCTTCAGTGTAAACCGCCTAGAAGTCATAAGATTGTGGCGGTATAGAAAAAATAAAGTTATTATTATTATTAATTGCATGTCAAAAATCTAACAGTGAAACTCACTGGCAATTTTAAAATCAAAACACAATTTTTAAGGCCACAAACATAAACCAAATCATGTCAGCTATAACCCGGATGACTTCTTATTTAGGGTATTGTATTATGATTTTACTTAAGCAGTAACAGAAAGGGTAACAAGATCATGGACGAGGAGAATCTACAGGATCCCCGCCAACATGGATTTACTAAAGGGAGATCCTGCCAATCCAACCTGATCAGCTTCTTTGACTGGGTGACGAGGAAGCTGGATGCTGGTGAGTCCCTGGACATCGTCTACCTGGATTTCAGCAAAGCATTTGATAGCATACCACACCGCAGGTTGCTGAGCAAGATGAGTTCTTTAAGATTGGGCGACGCATTGACCAAATGGTTTGGGAACTGGCTTGGAGGTAGGCTTCAGAGGGTAGTGGTGAATGGCACCCCCTCCGAAATGTCAGAGGTGATAAGTGGAGTGCCACAGGGCTCCGTCCTGGGCCCAATCTTGTTCAACATCTATATAAGAGACTTGACAGAAGGGCTCCGAGGTAGAATAACATTATTCGCCGATGATGCCAAACTAAGCAATGTAGTGAGCAAAAGCACAACAGACAAAAATTCAATGATGCATGACCTACTTCTACTGGAGCGCTGATCTAGGTCCTGGCAACTCAGTTTCAATGCCAAAAAATGCAAAGTCATGTACCAGGGGAGCCGAAATCCATGCAAGGTTTACACCCTAAATGGCGAGATCCTGACAAGAACTGAAGCAGAAAGAGACTTAGGGGTGATAATCAGGGAAGACATGAAATCTGCAAACCAAGTGGAGCAAGCTTCATCCAAAGCAAGGCAAATCATAGGTTGCATACGCAGGAGTTTCGTCAGCCGTAAACCGGAAGTCATTATGCCACTGTATAGATCCATGGTGAGACCGCACCTGGAGTACTGTGTGCAATTCTGGAGGCCGCATTACCGCAAGGATGTGCTGAGACTGGAATCGGTCCAGAGAATGGCCACCAGGATGGTCTCGGGACTCAAGGAGCTCCCATATGAAGAGCAGTTAGGGAAGTTGCAGCTCTACTCACTCGAGGAACGTAGAGAGAGGGGAGATATGATCGAGACATTCAAGTATCTCACGGGCCGCATCGAGGTGGAGGAAGATATCTTCTTTTTCAAGGGTCCCGCGGCAACAAGGGGGCATCCGTGGAAAATCAGGGGCGGGAAACTGCATGGTGACACTAGGAAGTTCTTCTTCACTGAAAGGGTGGTTGATCGCTGGAATAGTCTTCCACTCCAGGTTATTGAGGCCAGCAGCGTGCCAGATTTTAAGGCCAGATGGGATAGACATGTGGGATCTATCCGCAAAGATAGATAGGGAGGGTCATGAGAGTGGGCAGATTTGATGGGCCGTGGCCCTTATCTGCCGTCTATTTCTATGTTTCTATGTTTCTATCATAGTGAATTACTACAGTAAATGATGCAAATACAACCTGATATTCAGAGTATATGTATACTTGTTAAATAAGATGATATTTAGGGCTCCTTTTACACAGGATTAGCAAGCGCTAGCTGAAAATCTACCGCCTGCTCAAAAGGAGGCGGTGGCGGCTAGCACGCGGGGCAATTTAGCGCGCGCTATTCCACGTGTTAAGGCCCTAGTGCGGCTTTGTAAAAGGAGCCCATAGTAACGAAGTGAAATTCTTGAAATATATAACATATTTTCAGGCAGAAACAGGATGTGGCTTTAAGATTTTATCTCGTAAACAGGCTTCTTTGTGGTAATTTTGTTTTTGATCATCTGTTCAGCTTTTTCTTACACTAACAGATTTTAAGTCGAAATTAAAGACATTTCTCTTCCTTGACGCTTGTGAAACCTAACTGTCCTTTTAAGGATGACCTTAATACCTGCTCCCCTCCCTATTGTTCTTTTCCCTTACATGTTTCTTTTCTTTACAGCCCTTTCTTTCTAGCCCTTCTTTCCCTCTTGTCTCTGTTTGTAAAATTTTTTTTTTGTTTGTTTATTAGTCTTTTAAAGTTAGTATTTACCCAAGTGGTGTTGTGTGTTTTTAAACTGTATTTTAGTTAATAGACGGTTTTAACATTTTTGTACACTGCAGCCCTTCTTTCCCTCTTGTCTCTGTTTGTAAAATTTTTTTTTTGTTTGTTTATTAGTCTTTTAAAGTTAGTATTTGCCCAAGTGGTGTTGTGTGTTTTTAAACTGTATTTTAGTTAATAGACGGTTTTAACATTTTTGTACACTGCATAGAAGGTATGATTAGGCGGTATAAGAAATTTGAAACTTCTCTTAAAACCATGCACTGTGTAACTCTTGCTTCTAGTCTGGCCAAGTAGCTCCTGTTTGCTCCCCTCAGTGAATTATTACGTTAGTTCTCTGCTTCAGAGTTGTCACTCTCTTTCAAACCTCTGCTTCTCTATTATATCACACTCCTCTTATTTTCTTATCTTTAGCTTTTCAGACAGGCTTGTCTCTATCGCATCTGTACTTCCCACCTTGTTACAACCCCAGTGTTTTTTTTGTTTGTTTGTTTTTTGTAAATCTTTATTTAGTTTCTAAAGCTAACAAAAATGCAATAGAGTATCAATACAAATAATATTAATCATATATGCATTTATAATCAATCAAAATCCATACAAAGAACCCCCCACCCAACCAACATTTCATAAGAATCATACAAAGAAATACCTCCTCCCACCCTCCCTCCCATAGATGCTGATACACCTATGGCTTACTGTCATGTTCTGCAAGTATGCCAAGACTCAGTTGCATGCTAACTTTTTTGTACATCAGTAGCTCTTTTTGAATCGGCCAGAAATTGGATCAGACCCATGTAGTCTTACCGATCCTGCTTAGTGCACTGTTTTCATGAAAGGCAAATCTAAGAGAAGAAAAACCAAGTAGCTCAACCAATGATGTAGATACAGCAGGGGGCCAGGGCCCTCTAATTTGGGTTCAGGCACCCCCGAAATTGAGGTGCTGCCTGCTACTTTGGCTGGCAAGGGTCCCTAAGTCCTGCCAGCAGAAGCCCTGGCAGTTGGCGGCACTTTTCCTGAGCTGCAGTTATGCGGCTGTCCCCCGTCATACATGCTTGGTTTCTATGAAACTGAGCATGCATAAGGAAAGCCCCCCCCCCCCCTATCAGCATGTGTGAAAACTGATCATGTGCAGGTGGGCAGGCCTCCCTCATGCATTCTCAGTTTATAAAAATCAAGCATGTATGGTTGGATGGTCATTGTGGCAGCAACCCAGGACAAGTGCTGCCAACTGCTAGGATTTGGGTGGAGGAGGGCTTCTCAGAGGGCTTGGGGATCCCTGCCAGCTTGGGTATAGTATATAGGGATTGCAGGGGAGGTGGGGCAAAATTTTGTAGCCTCCTCCACATTGGTCTCAGGATCCCCAATATCTGAAGTCCGGCTATGAGCCTGCACCCAACCAGTAAAAAGAACAATAACCACACTTTCTTCTATTGCAGCCCCCCCTCCCCCATTTCAACCCTTATACCTGAACCTTCAGGTGCTCAAAAACTATCTGTTTAATTTTATCTATGAGGTGGAGAGCAATTTTTAGCCCAGAGAATTTACCCGTAGTCCCTCCACTCTATATCTGTATCCTTTCAGAAGCTCCTAAGAAAAGCATGCCTACAATGGTATCAGATTTCCAAGTTAACCAGTCAGATTAGGCAGTATATTAAATTCCCAATAGCCTAAACCAGTTAATTGTCCATCCTAGGGCAGGCCCTGCCATTAGGCAGACAAGGCATCCACCTAGGGTTGCCAATTTGGGTTGGGGGGAGCAGTGAAACTGTTCTGGCATGCATGGAAGCCTTTCCCCTGCCAGGCCTGCTGCATTCACCCCCTACATCTTCCCGCACCATTCCAAGTTTAAAGACGCGTGAGTGTTCATGGGCTCTGTAAGCACAGGCCCGCACTGAAGTGCTGCCTTCTCCCACCCCTCTTCAAGGCATATTTTCTGTGGGAGAATGTGGTAAATTGTAGCACTTTGGCACAGTCCTGTACCTATAAGGCCTCAATCTTCTATATGCTGAGGGCCGACATGAGAGGGTATATCAGCAACAAGGGATGATGGATACATTTGCCTGAGTGACATCCTTGTTTTTAGAGTATACTACCAGCTGACCTCTGATGCAGGCCAATTGCCAAAACAGCCCATGTCAGGTCTGTTAATAATTCTACCCTTCTTTACCAGTTTTTGAGGCCCATTGTACTTTTTCCCTGAAGTGGTTCTCTCACTGCACTTTTTAATTCCTTTTCTTCTGTTGCTACTTTAGCATGCCCAAATTTTCAAAAGTATGCACATAAATGCAAATTCCTCCTCTGCTCTGTCCATGTAATTTCACCTAGTTAACTTTCAAAATATTTTTCTCCACATCTGGCCTACAGTTTTATTAAAAGCCTATTTCTATTTGTGAAAGTGCTTTTGAAAATTACCCTTATGTCAACAGAGCAGCAGTATACTGTTAAAGAAAATATTCTCGCCAACTTAGTGATTGTATGCATGATCTTTGATCTGTTTGGTTTCTTTTCCTCTTTTTTTTTATGTTCTCACAGTATACAAGAATCAGAGATTCAGCTATTGCAAGACGCTAAACGTTTCACAATTGAACTGGAACTGCAGCGGCAGGAACTGGAGAAAGCTGATGATTTCCCAGCGGTAGTTAAAACAGAGGGTGCCAATTTGAGAATGCAGCTATTTAAATATCGAAATGATTGTGACGCAGCTAGAGAAAGTGAACAGAGCTTGCGATACAAGCTTGACCGGTAGGTAGTTCACTTCAAAATGTAACATTTTGTCACTGTTCTCTGCCTAGGGTAATGAAGGTATTTAAGATGGTGAGAGAAACTGGGTGCTAATCAAATCCATTCTGTTGTATCTTTTTTTTATCTTAACTCCTAAGAACTTCTTTCCTTTTTGTTCCTAATATTAGTTATATTTATCCCGGCTGATATTCAACCCAAAGCAAACCCACAAAAAACCCAGCCCAGATTTCCAGTGAATTCCCCAAAACAATTCTAATCCCTAAAGGTGACTTGTGCTGGCAGACACAGCATCAAGAAAGAAAAACACAGTGAAACAAAACAGTCCCCAAAATTAGAGTTTGGTGAGGCCTTCTCAACACTGCTTCACAACTAGTTTTTACTAGGATTTCAGCTCTGAAGCTACTCCTGTAACTTCCAACCAAATAATTCCCCAAAAAATCTGTCTTTATGCAGTTCTTTCTCCACAGCACCAAAAAACAAGAAAAACAAACAGTCATCGACAAAACATGGTTAAGCTCACCTCCATAGGCTCAGGTACTTCCAGTTCTGGTGCAGATACTTCCATGGCCTCCTCCATGTAGCAGGGCTTTGCTGGCCTTGGTTTCTCTGTTCCTTGCCATTCCATCAGTTCTTCCTTCTGCCTGTGTTTAGCCTGGAGAGTCTTCCAAAGAAGCTCTCCTGCACTGCTCTCCCTTGGGTGTGTGAGCTAAGTTTAAGTTTCTGTGTGCCCCACCCAAACCTACCTGGGAAAGGAGCAGCCTTTGGGGCTCTCTTGCTCCCTCTCTGGCCATTTGAGGCAATCTCTTTTCCTTTAGCTAGAAAAAGGACTGTATTTGCTTCTCTTCAGGATAGACAGCTCTTCAGTGTTCCCGCTAAGCTGCGCTGGGGTGCGCTGGCGCACAAAATATTACCTCGCAGCGCACAAGTTTCTCGTCACAGCGCACACAGTGTAGAGCACAGTTCTTCAACCGCCGGTCCGCAAACAAAATCTTGCCGGTCCGCGAAGGATTCGGTCCCCGCCGCAACGAAAGGCCGGCGTCAGCTGACTTGCAACTTCCTGTTGCAGTCGCTGTGCCGGGACTCCTGCCTTCGCCGGGACTCCTGCCTTCCACCGCGTTTGCCTCCTGCCTTGTCTCCGCACCTCCAGACCAGCAGCGGCAGCTGTGTATGCTTTTAACTTCGGCACAGAGCTGCCCCTAATCAATAGTTTAGCGCGGTTTCATAAGGCAGCCTCGGGGCCTTTGCTAGGCCGGCCCACATCGCATCATCGAAGCGGGCCGGCTATCAAAGGCCCCGAGGCTGCCTCATGAAACCGCGCTAAACTATTGATTAGGGGCAGCTCTGTGCCGAAGTTAAAAGCATACAGAGCTGCCGCTGCTGGTCTGAACTCTTGGGCCGTTGAAGGAGGGCAAAAAGCAGCTGTCCTGGAGGTTTCCCTTCCTCTCGCCTTTACAGGTTCCTTTTTTCCACCTTTTTTTTTTTCCTTCAAACGGCAACGGGCCCCAGCATCGACATCAATCAAGTAAGTTCCACTGTCAATCAAGCGGTTCTGCTCGGCCAAAGCTTCCCCTGTGACATGAGCCACCCTCAGGGGAAAGAAAGTGACCCACAAAGGTGAGGGGAAGGGGGGCAGATGATGGAAGTTGGGGGGGGGGGAGAGAGAGAGAGAGAGAAGGGGCAGATGATGGAATGGAGGAGATGAGAGAGAGAGAGAAGGGGACAGATGATGGAAGTGAGAAGAAGGGAGAGAGAGCAGAAGGCAGATGGATGTCAGTTGAGAAGGGAGAGCAGATGCTGAAAGGAAGTGGGGAAAGAACACATACTGGATGGAAGGAGGAGATAAATAAAGGGGGAAGAAAATAGTAAGATAATGGAGGGGTGAGGGAAAGGGGTGACAAGCTGTGTGTAGACACAGTGAAAAGAGGGAAACGGGACTAAATAGTAAGAAAGAATTTAATTTAGATGGAGGCAGAAAATAGAGAAGGAAGACCAGAGAAGAAAAGGGAAGAGAGAGCAGAGAATGATCAGATCTGAGTGGATGAAATGAGAAGAGAGATATGCTAAAAACCACAGGGGGGAGGGAAGGATAGAGATGCCAGACCATGAGGGGAACAGAAGGAAGATGATGGATGCTAGACCAAATTGGGGGGGGGGGGGGGGGGGCAGGAGGAGAGATGGCAGGGAAAGACAGACAGTGAATGGAAGGGGCAGATGCTGGACTGAAGAGACAGAGAAGGTTATCATGCTGCTGTACCGGGCCATGGTACGCCCTCACCTGGAGTACTGCGTCCAGCACTGGTACTTTAAGAAGGACACGGTACTACTCGAAAGGATCCAGAGAAGAGCAACTAAAATGGTTAAGGGGCTGGAGGAGTTGCCGTACAGCGAAAGATTAGAGAAACTGGGCCTCTTCTCCCTTGAGCAGAGGAGATTGAGAGGGGACATGATAGAAACATTCAAGGTACTGAAGGGAATAGACTTAGTAGCTAAGGCAGGGAGAACGAGAGGGCACTCTCTAAAGTTGAAAGGGGATAGATTCCATACAAACGTAAGGAAGTTCTGTGGTAGAAAGCAACATATTTATTTGGCTCATAACTTGCTGGCGCCCGATATTTTTAGCTCACAGTGAAAAAAGTTTGCTCACAACACCCGCCCGCTTAGAGGGAACACTGGTTACCATACGTCTGGGAAAACCCAGACATGTCCTCTTTTTAGAGGTTCTCCGGGTGCCTGGAGGGATTTCCAAAATCCAACAATTTTTCCAGGATTTGGAAATCCTAAGCTTGGAGGCCACGTCTGGAAGCCTTTGAGCATGCGCGACTGTCACCGTGATAATGTCATATGCACTTGCGCATGTGTGTGATGTCATTGAGGCGATGTCTGCACATGAGCGAAAGCTTCCAAATGCAACCTTGAGCTCAGGGAGGTTCATGTGGGGGCGTGGCTAGGGGAGGCGGAATGGGGCAGAATGGGTGGGGCCAGGCATCCTCTTTTTTCAAAGAGGAAATCTGGCAACCCTAGCTCAATAATTTGAAAAAATAAAAAGAATTGGGTGATAGGCATTAGGCCATGCGATAGGCACCTAAGTGGACATTTTTATGGGTGAAGCATGACTTAGGCGCTGGAGGCAGAAAGGGGCAGGGTTATATGTCTGGGGTTTTCCTTTGTAAAATATAGTAACACTACATAAGACCAAATGAGAAAATATTAAAGCCAAGACACAAATAAAGAATTAGCTAATACTACTTCTTTTACTACACCTTTTCTTATAAGTAAGGAATGGGAAAATCATCCCTTTGGAAATCTGGCCCTTAGTTTCTGCCTTTTGTGGCACCTAATGTTTGAATCTTCTATTTTGGCCTCACTGTTAAAGCACAAGAACTAAATTTATCTTCACAACCTGATTTCATTGAAGCATAAATGTCACTGGTTTCTATTTTCCAGAGTTTTGTCATAGGCACAGAACACTTTTGAAAGTCAGGTCTATTCATTTCATCATTAAAGAAATAATTGCAAGCTATACCATTGAGATTAAGCACAGGTCAAGGAGTGTTGTCAAAATGCTTCTAGAATAAATCATTTGGGTTTTAGGACATGCTTAACTGTCCCTGGGTAACTAGTTTGACTTGGGTTGTTGTTGACATCCGATCCAAGTGCATTTTAGCCAGGAGTGCTGTTTATTTAATTCTGATTTTGTTCTGCTTGATTTTATAGTTTACGTGGTATTTAAACCAGGTCTCTAGACAATAAATTATATTCAGTTGCAATGAACTCTAGCCAAAAAGAGTTTACTATCTCATTGGTTCATGTATTTCCAAATAATTTGACTATGCATAGGGATTTGCTGAGTGGAACAGGCTGCCAGAATACATCAAGCAACAAAAAGATTTGTGTCAATTAAAAAAATTGTTATAGCGTCATCTGTTTAGTACGATGAAGTATGACGGTTGATGCCTTCTATATGAATTGGCAATTCTGATGGTTTTTGGCATGTTTATTTTATTATTTTTTTAATTGTATGTGTTTGGTTGTAATCCACCTTGTTTAAAGGCGGAATATAAATAATCTATAATAATAAAACCCTAGAGCGCGCATGCGCTGTCTAAAGTCCGTGAGTCCTGGTGGCGTGAGGTGTGCTTCTGTGCCAGTCCTCATGGCGCCTGCGCTAGCTGGAGGCGCGTGTGCCAGTGACTCCTCCCTCCCGCTACCGGTCCTCTTCAAAGCGGCCTGCTGAAGTTCGCCAGCCGCTGTAGCGAACCTTGCAGGCCGCTCTCCACCTTCCCGATGCAATGCAAGAAACAAAAGGATCGGTGAAGAAAACTATAAGAAAAAAAAGCAAATCCAGGTAGGCGAAGGCGGGACAGAGGCTACGATCGGCAGCGGCTGCTGCTACTCCTCCAGCCGCCTAGCTCCTCTCCGCCGGCCCCGGCCAGCAGCCCCCTCCGCCCCATCCTCTCTGCTCCGGTGGCCTGCGCAGGAGAAGGAGCGGATGAAGCAAGATCACAGCACGAGGGAGACCGTGCAAAGGGAAATGCAAGGGGGTTGAAAAAGCGAAAGGTGGGACGGGAAGGGGAAAGGGAAGGGGGAGGAAACCTAAAATGGAAAAAAAAACCCAAAAAACAACTTTATACAGGAAGAGGAGTCTCTAGCACCCGTTAATGTAACGGGCTTAATGACTAGTAGAACTATAAACTATTAAATTGCCTGGAGTGACAGTTGCATCTTGCTAGGCAGACTGAATAGGTCATTTGGGTCTTTAGGCCACTGTTTATTATTTTACTAGGTTACCTGAGTCAACAGAGACAATGAGGATAATTTTATTACAGGTCACGTAGGTTAAGAGGCCAAGTAGGCACCTGCCTAGGTACTGGCACTGTTGAAAGAACATCCAAGTCAGAATTGGGATGTCCTGCTCATAATGTCCAAGAAAACACATTTTCGCAGCCATTTTTGAACAGGAAAAACATTGTGATTTCCTGTTCGAAAATACTTGAGAAGGACATTCTTGCACTGAAAACATCCAAAATGAACAGCCATTTTTCAAAATGAAATATCCAAAATATGAACACCAAAAAAGCAGGCACAAAAACGTCTGCCTAGCATCATTGTACAAAAATGACCACCCGGATGTCCTTGCAGAGGGGCAGCCTAGTGGTCAGTGCAGTGGACTTTAAACAACAGGTACAGTTGGTACAAATCCCACCTTAATTCTTTCCTAGGTTATTGTGAGCCTTCCAGGAACAGGTAAAAACCTACTCAGTGGCATTCCTAGGTTATGTGACACCCAGGACTAATCATTTTTTAACACCCTCTCCATATAAAAAAATATTTGTAGTAATTTTATTTATTTATTTAGTTTCATATCCCGCCCTACCCAGAGAGCTTAAAACATTACATAGGGTTACAACCTCTCCAACCCCATGCCCGTGCTGTGGTGTAAACAAAATAAACAAAAAAGACTTTTCCTCTCCTTTTTAAGTCCTAGCCCATGCTTGTTGTCTAACACCAGCTCTGGCAGGATACACATTTCAAATCTGACATATTGTAATCATAAAACAGAAAATACAATTATTTTTTCTACCTTTTGTTGTCTGGTCATTTTATTATTCAAATCATGTTGGCCCAGGCTCTGGTTTCTGTTTCTCTTCCGTTAACTCGCTCACAGGGTCTCCTCCCTGGAAACAGGGACGAAGTGTGAAGTTATAAAATTTGCGGATGACACTAAACTCTGTAGCAGGGTTAGAACGGTGGAAGAATGTGAGGGCCTACAAAGGGACCTGAACAAACTGGAGGAGTGGGCTAATAAATGGCAGATGAACTTCAATGTAGGGAAATGCAAGGTCATGCATATAGGGAAAAGGAACCCGATGTTCAGCTACCAAATGGGGGGGATCAGTACTAGAGGGAAGTAACATTGAAAGAGACTTGAGTGTACTGGTGGACACAACAATGAAGTCAACGGCACAATGCGCAGCAACCTCGAAGAAGGCAAACAGAATGAAGGATATTACAACCAGAACGAAGGAAGTCATCTTGCTGCTGTACCGTGCGATGGTACAACCACATCTGGAGTACTATGTCCAATATTGGTCGCGGTACCTAAAGAAGGACATGGAGATACTTGAGAGGGTTCAGAGAAGAGCGACAAAAATGATAAAAGGTATGGAAAACCTCTCATACGAAGAGAGGCTAGAAAGGCTGGGGCTCTTCACCCTGGAGAAGCGAAGACTCAGAGGAGACATGATAGAGACTTACAAGATCATGAATGCATAGAGAAGGTGGAAAGGGACAGATTCTTCAGCCTATTGGGAACTACAAGAACAAGGGGGCACTCGGAGAAACTGAAAGGGGACAGGTTTAGAACCAATGCAAAGAAATTTTTCTTCACTCAGAGGGTGGTGAACACCTGGAATGCGCTTCCGGAGGATGTGATAGGACAGAGCACATTAAGGGGATTCAAAGAGGGATTGGACAAGTTCCTGAAGGATACGGGGATTGAGGGATATAGATAGAGGTAGAGATAGGACCATGAAAGGGTATAGATAGAAGAAAAATGGGGGATTAAAGGGTTTTTAGACAAAGGATCACTTACAGGTCATGGACCTGATGGGCCGCCGCAGGAGCGGACTGCTGGGCGCGATGGACCCCTGGTCTGACCCAGCAGAGGCAACTTCTTATGTTCTTAAATGACTTCTTCACACACAAAACACAGACTTTTACCAAATATAGAACTGTGAACCCCAAGAAATTAAACTCAGCAAAAGAAAGAAAAGTAGATATGTATTTTTTGTATTGAACACACAGGGGTCCTGGGCCCAGAATCTAAAATTAGCCACCTCCCTTGCTGGTAGGGATCCCAAAACACTACCAGTTGAAGACCACTTCTCTGGTCTGGCAGCCAGAAATCTCCAAGCTCTATAGCTAGCAGCAGTATCCACAAGCTGCCACCAGCTGCAGAGTTTGGAGAATTCTGACTCATGGACTGAAGGAAGAGGTCTTCAGCTGCCAGGGCTTTGGGATACCCCATCTGCTTAGTTATTTATATTTTGCATTTGGACAAGGGGCATGGGGAAGAGCAGGGAGAACATTTGGTGGTCATTTTGGGCTCAGAGCCACTGCCCACCCTCCTTCCTACCCCCTTCCTCCATAAGCTGTCTACTAAACCAGTGTTTCTCAACCTGTGGCACGTGTACCCCAGGGAGTATGCGGACTAGCCACGTCTGGGATCTCTCCCTGCTTGCCTCCCCCCCTGAAGCCACCACTGCCACAAATTCCTCCCTGTCCCACCCTCGAAGCCGACCCTGCCACCCAACATGCTCCATTCCCACCACCACCAACACAGCAGCAACAACAGGGACGGGACAGGCCAGGCAAGTGCAGCGACTGCACGCGGCCAGTCCACAAGTCTTCCCCCCGAGGTCAATTCTGACATCAGAGAGAAGGTTCCCGGGCAGTCAATTGCTGCCTGGCTGGCCCAGAGCCATCTTTCCAATGTCAGAATTGATGTTGGGGGAAAGGCTTGTGGGCTGGCTGGTACTGTTGGTGCTGGTACTGCTGCTGCTGATGCAGTGGTGAGGCTGGTGGGAATGGAGTATGTCGGGTGGTATCTCTTTTTTCGTTCCGTTTGCTTTTGACCATTATCACTGAAAGACATTCTAATTTTGGACCAGCCCTAGTCCTACCTACAACATGCCTACAACATGTACCCTAACTATATGGACAAACTGCAGTGTAATCAACAATACAATTTCACAAGAATGGATAATCAAAAGGGTACTGTAATAGTATTGGAACGTGAGCACATAGACCAATCTTAATGGAGGAAAAAAGGCCTCAGACAGGGGCCCACCCACCTCCACAATGGTGGAATAACGGTGTTCGAGTGGTCACTTCATTGGCCAAAAACCTCCTAGTAAAAGTGGTTCAAGCAAGGTGCTAGTTTCCAATTCTTTTGAAAATTTAGTGTAGAATAGAAGACAAAAAAACTTATCTTTTTTTCATCAAGATCGGTACACCAACGGTGGCCAGCGTTTCACTATAAAGCTGCCTCAGGGTGTAACAGATCTTTGGATCTCTGAGACGCTGTTGGCGTCCGATTTAAAGTGGGATCGGATTTGTTACACCCTGAGGTAGCTTTATAGTGAAACGCTGGCCACCGTTGGTGTACCGATCTTGATGAAAAAAAGATAAGTTTTTTTGTCTTCTATTCTACACTAAATTTTCAAAAGAATTGGAAACTAGCACCTTGCTTGAACCACTTTTACTAGGAGGATTTTGGCCAGTGAAGTGACCGCTCGAACACCGTTTATTCCACCATTGTGGAGGTGGGTGGGCCCCTGTCTGAGGCCTTTTTTCCTCCATTAAGATTGGTCTATGTGCTCACGTTCCAATACTATTACAGTACCCTTTTGATTATCCATTCTTGTGAAATTGTATTGTTGATTATCAGTGGTTTTCTCCTACCCGAGTCATTTTGGCAAACTGCAGTGTAAAACATCCAAATTCTGCCTTTCAAAAATCATGATTTAGACATTTTCATCAGATGGACATTTTTTGGCCATTTTGACATGTCCATCTGCTTCAAAAATGAGCACCATTGGCACCTAACTGTCTTTATAATATGCTAAAATAGTAACCTCAAAAAGTAGTGCTCAGGAGACCTTACACACTCCAATGGGAATTCAGATTCCACTGTACTCAGAACAAGTCAGTGGTGTTGGAATTCTTCACCATTCCCTTTACATGGAGAGTGAAAAATATTTTTTGTGGAGATACATTTTTGTTCTTTTTTTCTCTTTTTACATCCTTGTATATTCTACATCCCAATAACTTATAATAGCTTAAAAAGCATATATATCGAAAAGGAATTAAAAGTGTATCACTTAGCTTAAGATCCTTATCGGTTCCCCTTCCCGACGCGTTTCGGATCTTTTTCAAGGTCGGGGGAACAAAAGATAAGGTTAGTCCTTAACCATACATTTTCTGCCACTGGCTTATCCAACAAGCTGTTCTGAGTACAGTGGAATCTGAATTCCCATTGGAGTGTGTAAGGTCTCCTGAGCACTACTTTTTGAGGTTACTATTTTCTCATATTTTGTTGTGAGTCATAAAAGTTTGGCAGATGGTTTATAATATGCTAGCATAAGTGGCGGAAATCGCACCTTGAATGCAGGTATGGAAATTTACACCTTCTCTGTCATATATCAAGTTTGCATGTACATTAGTATATTTTATAATCAATATATTACTTGCGAACTCCACCTGTACTTGACCAGACCACACTATACAAGTGCATATATTCATGCCATCACACATACTTTATCCCTGGCACTATCATATACGACATTATTTCTTTGCCACTATTTCCAATTTAAAACTTCTATAAATATTTCATATAAATAGCTCCAAATTCTATGTGAATTTTTGTGACATGCTCAAACCCACAACCGATAGTGCTTCGTGATAAAACTCAGAACTGGTTGCCTAGAAGACCATCATAGCCTTCATGGTCTTAACCACCTGAATATCAAACATCTGATGCTCCCGATGCTCATGAAATTCCTATGAGTGTCAGAACAGCGTCAGAAAATGTAGCGCTCCAGGCTGTAGTAGAAATCTCTACCGCACCTTAGTAAAAGGGAGGGTAAAAGATGAGTAAATATCATTTTGATGTTGCAGAATGCTTAAAAAGTATGTTACATTTGTACTGCTCTCATGCAGGGCAGGATTAACCAGTAGGCCAAGTAGGCTCGTGCCTAGGGCCCGAAATGGTCAGGGAGGCCCAATGAAGGAGGGTATCAACATTGTTTTTTCCAAAGGGCGATAGGCCCCTCCAGCATCGATTGTCAACGCGGGGCCCCCCTGATCGGCAACGCGGGCCCCTCCCCGATCGGCAACGCGCCCCCCCCATCAACGGAAAGTAAGACAAGCAAGCAACGCGGGTAAGAAAGGCAACGGGGAATGTAATTGTGCAAGTGGTGCTGCTTGTCCAAAGTTTCCATATGACGCAGCTTCCTGTTTCCGCCTGGGCACATGGTGGGGTGGGGCGGGGCAGGGGGGCCCAGTGTACATGTGTGCCTAGGGGCCCTCGATGAATTCATCCTGCCCTGCTCTCATGAATAATACCAGGAATTTCCTTACCCTAACTGGGACTCCACTATTCAAGGCAGCATAATTGATACAGACATGCTCTAAATCCTCCACTGTGCAGAAGTTTGTCTGGTACGACCTTTTTTTGTTCGATCTAAAAATCAAATTCTTAAAACAAGTATTCTTGGTCAACTTATCTAATTACTGCATTCCATTTGGTTTCTAGAGCATAAAGTACTGTAAGTATATTTTAAGCAATATTGCTGAGATCTCATATTGGCAGCTGGTCATCTTTCATCCATTCGAGCTTTAATGGGTAAAAGACTATGGGGTCATTTTATTAAGGCGCACTAACCGATTTAGCATGTGCTAAATGCTAAGGCATCCATTATATTCTATGGGCACCTTAGCATTTAGCACACGCTAAATTGGTTAGTACGCCTTAATAAAATGACCCCTATACTCAAAACCCACCTTTTCAGCAAACAAAACCCTTAACTGACCCTTCAGATAATCTCAAGGCCCCCTACCCGACTCTTCTCCTTCACGATAGCTCCTATCTCCCCCTGCTTCTCCTTCCCACTTCCTTCAAGTCTGACCAAATCTGTTGTAAATCCGATTAATTTGTTGTAATTCTGCCCTCTTCATCTACGAAGTTGGCTAAACTTGTTGTAAATTTCCCTTTTCATCTGCCAAGTTTTGGCTACAGTTGTTGTAAATCCTATAAATTTGTTGTAAATCTACAAGTCTATGCGGATCCTAATCTAATTTAATGTAAACCGCCTAGAACTCGCTGGGTATGGCGGTATATAAGAATAAAATTATTATTATTATTATTATACTAGTGCTACTGTATGTTTGTTGTTTACATCAAGAGGGCAATTTTCATAGCGATTTCCATGGGTAAAAAAACCCTCTCTACATGCAACTAAAAGTCCCCAAATTATTATTGTACAGCATGCAGACTCTTACGGCCTCTTTTACAAAGCCACACTAGCGGCTGCGCTAAAGGCCCCGAAGCCCAAAGAGATTTAAAGGGCTTTGGGGCTGTTGCCGCGCAGCAGACGCTAACGCGGCTTTGTAAAAGAGGCCGTTAGTCACAATTAGGGGAGGTTTGAAGAGAAAAATGTGCATGTAAATTCCATTTTCAGATTTTCACACCTACATCTATAGTAAAAATCGAACATGGTAAAAGCAGCAGTTTGTGTTTACAGCAGCTTCAAAGCAAAAGTACAGGAGGTGCTAAGCCCATGGGTAAGATGCAATAGAGAAAATAATGGCAGATAAAGATCATACAACTTATCCATTCTGCTGATAGGGCTTATCCATACCAACTACTTAGCTGTAGTTGTTGGAGGATGGGCTGGGGAGGGCTTCAATGGCTGGAGTCGGTTTTGACGGAGATTTCGGCAGTTGGAACCCAAGCACAGTACCGGGTAGAGCTTTGGATTCTTGCCCAGAAATAGCTAAGAAGAAATAATTTAAATTGAATCAGGTTGGGCAGACTGGATGGACCATTCAGGTCTTTATCTGCCGTCATCTACTATGTTACTATGTTAAGAGCAGGGAGGCAAATGTTTTGGTCCAAAGGCTGCATTGGGAGCTGTGACTAGGTTGGAGGGGTACAGTCTATAGTCTAACTCTCCACTAACCCATTCTCAATAGAACTTTCATGCTCTATGAAACCAGTAAACAAATATTGCCCTTTAGACACCTGTCTGCAGTGCTGATGCCTCCACTACCACAACCATCTTTTTTCATCAAATGTTTGGCCCATAGCCTAGCATCAATAGCAAAATTGAAAATTTCCAGCCTAGGCCTTCCCACAGTCCACGATCATCAACTTGTGGCTGCTGCTGTTGCCAAACCTATTGCAGCCTCTAACCCATCATCATTCTATGCCAGAAAGTATTCATGCGTCATTAAAAGCAGACCAGCCAGCTCAGTGTTGACATGTTAGAAGCCACTTTGGAATCTTCATCTGCAGCAGGCTGCAAGTAAGTGATTGTGGGATGTAGTGGATTTTCACAGACTGTTCACAAGTCTAAACTTTTTGTGCCAGTGGTCTGGTTCTGGCATGTCGGCTGTGATTTGCCTACCCTGTTCTATAATTTCTTCATCTCCCTTAGAAATCCTTTGCATTTGTCTAATGCTCTCACCTCCATGAGAAGCTGTTCATGTGTTCACCAGCCTTTCCATAAAGAAACATTTCCTTAGATTACTCTTGAGTTGTTCCCCTTTTACCTTCAGCCTATAACCCCTCATTCTAGAGCAGGGGTCTCCAAAGTCCCTCCTCAAGGGACGAATCCAGTCAGGTTTTCGGGATTTCCCCAATGAATATGTATGAGATCTATGTGCATGTACTGCTTTCAATGCATATTCATTGAGGGAAATCCCGAAAACCTGACTGGATTCGGCCCTCGAGGAGGGACTTTGGAGACCCCTGTTCTAGAGCTTTTTTCAGCTGAAAGAGGCCAACCTCTTCCTCATGTACTGTATACCTTGGAAGTATTTAAAAGTCTCCATCATAGGAGCATAAGAGGTGATGGCAGCTAAAGTACCTACACGGTCTATCCAGTTGCCCAACAGTCACATTCATTCTCGCCTTTTTTCCAATGTGTACATATCTAGATCTTTAAGTTTGTCTCCATATGTCTTATGATGGAGGCTACTGACCATTTTAGGAGCTGATGTTGGAACTTACTCTATCCTGATATCTAAGTGAAGAGACCCAAATGAAGTAACCCTAATTTCTGAATCATAAAGAAAGAAAAGGAACATATGTGTTAGAAATTGACACCAAAATGTAGATTATTCAACCAATGCAGCAAACGTCTCTCTGTTATTCAATTGATCCTAACAACAAAATGTCGAATGTTAAAAAGACCAGGATCCTAGAGTCAATTCTCTCCATATCCCAAATGTTAAATCCTCACTAAAGTTTTGGCAGGATATAAGAAGTCCCTTCTCCTATCTATTATGTCACTTCATAGTAAATGTCAAATGTGTTTGGAATCTGAAATAGTTGCGTGACTCAACACAGTTTCCTAGGATCCTATGTTTAATTTGTTGAAAAGGTTCGGAATCATGAGTAATTTTGTCCAGTGTGTTTTGAACTATAGTATTATATCATTCTTCTAGGGTTTCAGTGATGAGAGAAGACGTTATCTCTTTCTGTTAAAAAGCAGAATGAGGCAGGGGTGCACTTTATCCTCTATGTAACTTCTTTCACTCAGATATTTAGCTAGAATACTTAAACCATTACAAGATGTATATTTCTAATAGAAAGCCAGAACAGAAAATAACGTTTTTATGTAAAACACTTGCTGTTATTATTGATTTCAGATCCTTGATACATATTAATTCAAGTATCAATGGTTTTGGCTAGTGCTCAAGGATCCACGGCACTATTAGTAAAAAAAGGATTGTGGCTTGACATATTTCCACTAAGGGCTCCTTTTACTAAGCTATGCTAGCGGTTTTAGCGCGCGTGCTAGACGCTAATGCCTCCATTGAGCTAGCGTTAGTTTTTCCGCATAGTGCAGGGGGCAGCGCACGCTAAAAACACTTCCGCAGCTTAGTAAAAGGAGCCCTAAAATGGGCTAACCCCAAATTCTGTATATGGTGCCTTGTGCACAAATCAGTGCACCCAGACAATTTATGCGCCCAACTTAATTGCTTAATAAGACAAATTAACGCTGATAATTGGCAATTAACTCATAATTGATACTAATTGCCATTAATTAAAAGTTAAGTGCACAACTTAGTAGATCTATTCTGTACAGTGCTGCACATCAGTTCTAGTGCGTGAATCTGAAAAGGGGGCATGGCCAGGGGAGGAGCATGGGTGGATCATGGGCGTTCTTACCAGTTACATGAACTGATATAATAATAATAATAATTTTATTCTTGTTTACCGCCATACCCAATAAGTTCTAGGCGGTTCACATCAGTTAATTAAGATCCGCGATGACACACGGATTTACAAAATTTTAACAAAGTTACAAGCAACGGAGAAGGGAGCGTGGGAACACTTTAACAGAGTTGAGCAAAGGTACAAGCAATAGCGAAGGTAGGGTTGGAAGGTATGAGATAACGAGAGAGAGACCAAGTAGGGGGAGGGGGGAGCAGTGGGAAGGGGGGGAAGCAGGGGGAAAAGGGTTAAAGGACCTGTTCGCGGAAGAGGTGCATTTTGAGTAGTTTTCTGAAACTTAGGTAAGTGGGAGCACTCCCAGTCCGCACAGAACTTAGGCACAGTTATTTAGACCTGATTTTCCTTGACTTCAGTATAGTCCTCTCTTAGTCTATACTCTGACAAATTGTATCTAAACTCAAATAACTTGTACTTAAACTAAACTACTTATACTTAAACTCTACTCTTAATTTGCTGTATACTCCCTGTATTTAAATTACTACACAGTCTTGTATGTCCAAACATTTAAACCTATTGTACTTCTTATATGTCTAATTACTCTCCAATGTGTATGTTCACTTGTAGACCGTTCTGAGCTACTGGGAGGACGGGATAAAAATCTAAATAAATAAATAAATTGGTGCACCTAAAAGTTATGACATGCACTGGTACTTAAGAGTGATTTTATAAGGTGTGTGCACTTTTTCTATAATCACACTCGGTACTGTTCTAGTTGGTGCCCCTAATACCATAAAATACCTAAGGCTGTCAATGTCTTTTATTACTTTTGTTATCAAAAACCCTTATAACACAGTAAGTACATGAGCAAAAACACTTGTGGATATTTGACCACAATATCAGAACAAATTTTATAATAGTGTACGTGTACCGTCAGTCTGTCGTCATAAGCTAAGTGAGCCCCCCGTAACCGAGACTGTTACAGCTCTACTGCTTTCTAAATGTTTAGACTTTGCCAGGGATTATTTCAACCCATTAACACACCGTGTATTCTTTTACATTGGAAAAATAACTCCTTCCTTAATATTCACTTTTGGTGACAGTATGTTTGACAAACACATAAATTTGAACTCTCTATGGCAGAAAATGTGCGGCATGTCGGTTCTGAAACAGGCTTATCGTCCAGTGCCGCTGCTGGATGCCAATCTCTACTACAGGTTCTACTGAGCTTGGTTTCGAGGCAATTTTCCCCTTCAGGAACCCATACTTGCTGTTTTTTATGATTGTTTGCGCGTTCCTTTACTGGGGTTTTTTTATCTATTGAATTTCTTTATTCATTTTTTCATATTACAACAAGTGTATCAGAAAAATACATATAATCTTATAAACACACACTTGATTTTCCTTCATGAATACTTTAAGTACAATATATCATATTTAAATTCATATTTTTATAATGTTTTAGATAATATGTAAATCATTTACTATGTATGACAAATATAAATAAAATTTAAAAAGCCCCCCAATCCCTCCCTATTTCAGAAAATCTAACCTAATACTTCAAAATGCATTAATTAATTCATACATATTGTGAGGTAAATAAAATAATACCCACCCACATCCCCACTTAACAAATCTCTTATTATGGGAAAATGTTATTAATCATTACAAAAATCTGCTAATGGTCTCCAAATCTTCAGAAATTTACCAAAGTAACCTTTCTGTGTTGCTATTGTGCGCTCCATTTTATATATATGGCATACCGAATTCCACCAAAAGTTATAACTTAATCTGTCATAATTTTTCCAGTTACATGTCTATTGATATTTCTATTACTTATGTGGCATCCTGTAATTTTGTAAGTTTTTATACTAACAATAAACAAATATTGTCTGTTTTTGGAAACATACAATGCTGTCTCGTAGTCATTCCACTGAGGTAAACAAAGCAGCCTTTCCTTCAGTGGTGACTGCCCGACGTGATCATGCTTGGGTTTCACGCGCTGGCGTGATTAACGGATTTTATTTTTTAAGGTGTTCCGGTGAACTCCAAAGAGAAACATGTTCAGAGGGCGTAAGTATTTCGGGAAAATATAGGTTTAAAATGTCTGTAGTGTCTATCATAAACAAGTGAGGCCAGTATGTCCAGTTGATCCATCTGTATGTCCAGGTTATCCTTTTCAATCCAAAGAATGGACATAACATGTGGCCTTGAAAGTACATATACTATATGCCAGGGTTATTCTTGTGTTAGTCCAATGAAAGGTATCAGAGCTTATGTATAGGAAAAGTGCAGTGCACTTATAACACTCAAAGGCCTAGATTCACAAAGCAAACCGATTGTGTACCGATCAGTTTGCGACCCCTTAGCGACCCCGGCCCGATTCACTTACCTGTCTTCCGACCATCCTCCGATCCGCGCATGCAAATGAGGGCAATGGCATACAAAATAGGCAGGGACGCGATTCACTAAAGAAAACCCTGTAACACCGACTGGGCTGGCCGATCAAAAAAAAGCGACTGCTGAGGACCAGTCACTAAAGCCCTTTCCGGTTACCCTGCCTTCTGCCGCCCTGCTCTTTGCCCTGTCAGCCCCTATCCTGCAGCCCCGAACACGCTGCCTGCCTTCCCCGAACATGCTGCCTGCCCCAAACCCGAACACCCTGCCTGCCTGCCCCGACTCTCCCACCCTTCCCCACACTGCAAGCCTATGGTTTTAACCCGCGGGCTTAAGTGGGTTAAAACCATGGACTCCCAAAAGTTCCTCAGTCGCCTTGCAGTGCCATTTACATATGCATACACTTTAGGGATATATAGGTGCCACTATTTATACATGTAAATGCTGCACAGTTCTAAAATGATCTTGGTTTGGAATAGATAATTGTCTCATACATTTCTGTACTAAAATAGTTTCAATCCTGCATAACATCAATTAACATGCATCTTTCAGTTTCTGGTTGGTTTTTTAATCTTTTACTTTAGCAAACTTGGTCAGATTACATTAATATATCTTCACAGAGCATCTGTTAACTATATTGTAGCACTTTCCTTTTCAGTTTTGCTGTTCCTTGGACCTCTCAACCTTTACTTTCTTGTCATTGGTCTAATAAGTACTTTTAAACTTTCGTATACCTTTCCTGCAAGAATAGTGGTTGTATGGGCCTGAACCAACGATAAAGGGCTAGTGGTGAAAATGGGTGGAGATAATGAAACACAGCAAGCTTCCTTGGTCCTTGGAAGGCTACCTGGGGGAGATTTGAAAGGATGTGGCCTTCTATTTTGAGAAACTCCTAGGAAATAGGACAAGGATAGGAATGTAGGTAGAGACAGGAGATCAAAGGACACAGTATAAGTTGTTTGTTGTGGTAACTGGTTAAAAGGTTTCATTTCCACCGTATATCCTTTTCTTATAAAAGAAAATAACAGTTATAAAGAGCATGCTGGTCTGTCTCATATCACAGTTCCTATTAGAGATGTTGTTTGACATTCTTGTTTTAAGTAGCTCAGCCAAATATCCATTCTTTTCAGGTTTGAACAGTCCTAGTTGCTAAGTGATCCTTTGTGCAATCCTTACATGCCAGAGTCTGTTCTCCTATTTATTTTGTTCTTTTTATTTTGTGCAGCTGAGAATAATTAATGGTTAAAGTTTGGCCTGAATTATGAAAGGCTCCTAAAAGGTTAAGGAAATCTCAGGTTGATACTCACAAACGCTTTGAGCAAATTCTGGCTATTCAGGTTGCTGAATTATTAACCGCTAGGCTACTCCTGCACACATATCCTATGACTATCTATAAAAGCAGTCTGTTCCTAGGCCATTACAGAGATGAATTTGGGAAATCCATTGCTTATTCCTAGGATAAGCAGTATAAAATCTGTTTTACTACTTGGGATCTTGCTAGGTCCCAATATGGCAGTTCTTATGTACGTAACTGGGTCTGGGGAAAGAGAGGCTGTGTGTCTGTTGGAGAAAAGATAGTATGTATGAATGGATGTCCCATGGGTCTGGAGGTGTGAAAAGCCTGAAGGAGAAAGAGAGAGAAGAGAAAAGAGCAGGGGTTTTAGCCTGTCTTTATAAATAGAGAATGACACGGTGACAAAATTTATCACCGTTCCCGTCCCTGCGGATAACCGCGGGAAACCATCTTCATGTCATTCTTTAAGGAAAGAGGGAAGAATCAGAGTATGAATGGCTTTGCTCTGAAGAATGCCGGTGTAGAAGGACTGAGGCTTAAGCAGACACTACAGAATGACAGTCTCTGGTATCCAGAGCAGATATTGTGATTCCACCAGTGCCTAAGAGCCAATCACATCAGTGTTGCCACAATGGCTTCATTATCCTTGGCTCACATAAGAATCAGAGTATGAATAGCCACATCCATTGACCCGCAAGCTTTGCTTTGAAGAATGCCGGTGTAGAAGGACTGAGGTTGAGATAGACACAACAGAATGACAGTCTCTGGTATCCAGAGCAGATATTGTGATGTCATAATGCCTCATTCCACCAGTGCCTAAGAGCCAATCACATCAGTGATGTCACAGTGGCTTCATTATCCTTGGCTCACATAAGAATCAGAGTATGAATGGCCACAACCACTGACCCTCAAGCTTTGCGTTTAAAGAATGCTGGTGTAGAAGGACTGAGGTTGAAATAGACACTAGAAAATGACATGGGATTATTTCCCGCAGTTATCCGCGGGGACGGGAACGGTGATGAATTTTGTCACCGTGTCATTCTCTATTTATAAACTTGAATTTGAATAATGTGTGTATCTGAATGGATGGGTATATAGAAACAAGAGACAGAAGATACCCAGGGGGCCGAAGCCAGTCTCTTACAGACTTGAATTTCTAGTATTTTCCAGTATTTTTCTGTGTCACAATTTGATATTTATTTGAAACAATGGCCCTCAGTTGACAAGGAGGTATGACCCTTGTGGATGGAACCTTTCTATATGAGTTTCTTTGTTATACTTAAGTACCTATCTGTATCATATCTTTTCAAAGTTCAGAGTTTGAGGATACTCCCAGGTACTAAGCATAAAGGCCTAGATTCACTAAAGATAGCGATTCAATCGCTGTTGGCCGATTCTCTGGCCGATTTTCAAACAGTGATTGATTCACTATCAAGTTTGCATGCAAATAATTTGCATGGAGATGCAACTCACCGACTCATTCGCTCAGTGAGCGATTGAGTCAGTGCAGAGCCCTGACAGGAGTGACAAGAGAAGCAGCCTTCTGTTGTTGGGGTTTTTTTTTTTGGGGGGGTGGGATCTTTTTTTTAATGGCACAGATATTTTGCATGTATTACACACGCAAAATATCTGCTCAATACAAAAAAGGGAAAAAAAGCCCCTCTTCCCCCAGGACAAAGTGCCCCCTCCCTCCCCGAACAAAAAAAATGGCAGGAGGAATGCCCACTCCCTCCTGCCATCGCCGCTGCCGCTGAATTGGTATGGCAGGAGGGATGCCTACTCTCTCCTGCCATCGTCCGCCCCCCCCCGCAGTTAGGACCTTTAATATGGGATCAGGAGGGGTGCCCTGTCAAGCCCTCCAGTTCCTCTGGCCTCCTCCCACTGCAATGCGGGCCTTAGGCCCCTCCCTGGTATATCATATGATGCATGGGAAGGGTCCTAAGGCCCTGATTGGTTCAGGTACCTTGGGCTCCTCCCTTGGGAGGGGCCTGAGGTACCTGAGCCAATCAGGGACTTTCATAGGGAGGAGCCAGAGACTGGGAAAGATGGTTTGAAAACCAAAATCACCAGGCAACAAAGGTAAGGGAAATGATTTTATTTTCAATTTAGTGATTGAATTGTGTCAGTTTTGAGAAATTACATCTGCTATCTATAATTTGCACTATTCAGGAAGAAATGCATTTGTTTCTATTTCTCTGGAGAGTCTTGCATCTTAGGGTTTTGTTTGTATATATTAGTACTTTTAGTTTGTGGTCCTGTATTTGCATAGGGGTTATCTGTGTTCTGGTAGGAATGAATGTTGAGAAACATAGTGTGCTTTGCGTAGTTTAATTTTGTGGGTAACCATTATGTATTGTTAATAAGATTATATTGTGTGTATATATGAAAAATGAATGGGAAAAATGGTATTACATTTAGTACTATTATGGGAATGGGGTCTGGGGTGGAGCTTGCTGCCCCTCCCCAAACAAAAAAGCGTTTCACTGCCTATGCTTTGTACTGATTTTCAGCATTAGGCACAAGGCTTCTGAATCTAGCCAAGTTAATTATTGGTCTAAAATTAAGATGCTGCTTTGGTGGCTGAAATGAAAGTGAATCTTTAAACCAAAATCTTGACCCCTAAGTTCAACTGCACATCTTTCTAAAATTTAGGCCCCTAATTCCAAAGGTGTCAAGTTATCCATTTCCAGGAGGAAGACTTTTTGGCCTCTCCTGGTTTTGAACTTACATCCCCAAAATAGTGTGGCATTTGATGTTCCTGATTCTACTCATTCTAGTGCTACAAGTCCCATAATGCACGTTGCCTTTGTCAAAAATCCAGAACTGGTTTCAAATCTCCCTCCTCAAAATGGATAATTAGCAGCTCTGCTATTTTATAAACTGGGCATTTTTCCAAAAGTGGCCCCTCAGTTTTATAGAGCCTTAAATTTCTATTTATGTCATTATAATATAGAAACTATAGCTTTTTGTGAATATACAGAATTAAAATCACAAAACTAATTTACAATGGTCACGGCTGGATTTTATCATTATTTATTTAGCAAGATATTTTGTCAGACAATTAGACCAGTCCTCATTTCGAACTGATATCCCCAATGTTATGTGCTCTTTGTAGTCCTTGATCTTATCCATTGAAATCAGTGATGCCGCTCCCATAATGCCTTAAGATAAGGTTGTCGGAACTCTAGGACTGGCTTAAAATCTTCCTCCCGAAACTGGGTAACATAGCAGTTTTGGAATATGCATCTTTGTCTTTATTCTCTTCCAATCCAATATTTGTTTTCTGCAGCTTGCAAGAAGAAAAAGAAATACTGGAGCGAGAATACGAAAGAATTCCCAACCTTGCAGTAAGTATGAAATGTATGTTACTGTTGTTTGATTGCTTCTGTAGAGACCTGAATGAAGTAATGTGTTTATGTTAATTCACTTAGGGACCCTTTTACTAAAGCTTAGCACACGACACTAAGAGTTAGTTAATGGGCCCCTTAAATACTTAGGAGCAGAAGTTTGCGAGCAAATTGGACTAAATACATCTGTGACTAGTTTTTCATTGTGTCAGTATCAGGCTAGCTGAGAACAGAAATAATGCCTTATCATATATTTTCTAAATGTTTTAGCCTTTATCTAAATTTAATTCATTTCTAAGCTTGCTTTCAGGAGTTAACAATCCCTTTCTTGGTCATAGGACTGGCATGAAAATCTCACTCCTTAATCTGGATAACTTTCATTAGGCTTCTCTCCTCTGCTCTTGATACCCTCGCTCCTCCCTTGTCATATTCTATAGGACGTGCCGAACCCCAGCCCTGGCTGACCTCTAATGTCTGCTACTTACATTCCTGGGCCCGATCTGCAGAACGTCACTGGCTGAAATCCCACACTCATGATGACTTTGTACACGTCAAATTCCTGCTGACCTCTTTTCAATCTGCCCTTTTGCTTGCAATACTGATTTTCCGAAATAATTGAACTGATTTTGTGTTCATTTGTTGTAAAATTTTATGTATGTAATATTTTTGTAAACCGTTTTGGTTTAAAATAGAAAAGTTTTAAATAAATAAATAAATATTACACCCTCTTGACTGATTCTCTTGGATCCAATGCTCACTGTCTCTTTGCCACACTCAACTCTCTACTCAAAGTGCCTTTACCTCCAACTCCTCCTTCACTTTTTCCACAGACTATGGCTGAATACTTCCATGAGAAGGGTCATAAGATCAGGGCCGCCATCAGAAATTTCTGGGCCCCTTACTGAGCAATCCTATTGGGCCCCCCATGCACCCCTTCCCCCCCCCCCCGACCCCCCCTTCTTCCATGGGCCGAATACACACATACTTTTCTCTGTCGCCGCACTCTTTGACCAAAAGATTTGTAAGCCTGCAACCACGTTAAGGTAGACTCTTTCAGCAGGACCCTAACCTAACCTAAACTAAACTAATCTATACCTATCTATTCTAAACTAACATATGTCTAATACTGAACTAATAACAAACTAACAAACATCTGCATAATAAATAACTAATAAATAATAGTGCTAGTAGCTATAATTCACTTTTGAATGTAAAATCTCCGTTAAGGATTTCTTTTGACCTTTGTAGGCCAGAAGTAGATCACAATTGCACAATATTTTTTGTAACAAGTATTAAATGTGTTTTTATAAATACTGTAAGCTTAATAAATATATCAGAAAAAACTACACATCTGAGCGCATATCTGAACATACACATCTGTATGATCCCATCCTCCTCAGCTTGCCTATAGCTGCATCATGCATGTTAAAAATGTATGATATGTTGATATGTGCACCTTCCTTCCTTCCCATCCATCCTCCTCAGCCTGTCCTTACACATCCACAGCTGCATGTTAATGATGATGTATATGTTATGATCATAAATAAGTGCATATGAGCACATCATTAACATGCAGCTATGGATGAATATAAAAAAGAAACAATATTCTGTACAATTGTCAATTTATAAATCAGCGTCTTCTCCCCACTCTCTCTTCCCCATTTCCCTTCAGCGTCCTCAGCCCACTCTCTCTCCACTTTCCTTCAGCGCACGCACATAAAAACAAACAAGTAATTTATATCATTTTCATTCTATTCATTCATAGAAATTAAAGTCTAAATAATGCCAGTCACATAACAAAACATGATTTTACAAAAATAATTCCCTGCACAGTCAAGCCTGCAAGGATTACTAGATGTCTTTCAGCAGCTCCCCTCCCTCCCCCTTACCTTTGTGGCCAAGTCAAAATGATCTACCAACAATAAAATTTTAAAAACACAAAGCACGCTGTACGCAGAGAAAATGTTAATTATCATTTATATTCCACGGGTTTTCAAAGAGGTCAAGGCAGATGACTTTATGCAATGTCACCTCAGTAACAACTATACAAAAATAGACAAATATTCCTCCTCCCTTTTTACTAAACCGCGATAGCTGCACTGAATGCCCCACACTGCTCTCGACGCTCATAGGCTCCCTGCACTAAAAAACGCTATTGCGGTTTAGTAAAAGGGGGCCATAGTGCAAAATATAGACAGCATATATAAATTTTCAAAACGGACACATTTTGATCACTAAATTGAAAATAAAATCATTTTTCCTACCTTTGGTAATTTCATCAATCTCTGGTTGCACTTTATTCTTCTGACTGTGCATCCAATATTTCTTCCCTTCTTTCAGCCTCCTGTATGCTTCCTCTCCTCCAGGCCTCTTTCCCGCTCCAAACTTTTTCTTTGTTTCACCCTGCCCCCTTCTTTCTTTTTCTCTCTCTCCATACCCCCTTTCATTCTGTATGTCTGTCTTTCTCTCTCTCTCTGTGCCTTGCTTGCAGTATCCCTTGTTATTCTCAACAGTTGTTCAGTATACCTTGCCGGCAATATACCGTGCTATTCTTACTAGTTGGTATACCTTGTTATACTTAACTGATGGCTATAGTTAACTGTTGTTTTACCAAATTTTTGCTAATATTTAAAGGTTGATAGACAACGTGTTGATAGTCTTCTTGCCCTCATAAATTGCATTGCATTGTTTTGATACTGCTCTAATTGCACCAGACTTTCTGTTCGATACTACACTGTACTGTATGATACAACTGTGGACTTTTCTGTATTGATCCCGTCCTACGAAACCTGTTTCCCTCAAATAGTCCTCTCCTCTTTGCATTATCCCTGATCAACCAAACAACAAGACAAGAGAATTAACGCTCCATTAGCACACTGCGCCATTCTTCACCCATCCAGCGCCCCTCATAGCCCCTCCGCAAGCACCAAAACCTCAGCCACTGCGGCTTGACTAGCCCTCCGCAATGGCCAGGCCTAGCACACACCAATGCGCAGCACTACTACTAATCTACTTGATCACCACTAGGCTCTGCAATGCAGACAACTCTAGCCCTTCCCCCATCCCCATCCACTTCACACCATACCGATCAGTAAAACCCAAAATCCCTGCTTACACTCTCCACACCACACAAGACCACCCACACATCAATCCGCCCACTATCCCTCCGCAACCCCACAAACCGACCAAACCCCACGTAAAAAAACCACGAACTCTAAAAAAACTGACTTACTCCCACTACTTCCCAATTGACCACACCAACCACCACCTAAATATCAGATCCATGAGGAATAAATCAACTTTGATCAAAGATTGGCTGACTGAAACTAACCCCGACTTTGTCCTTCTCACAGAAATCTGGTTGTTATCTGACAAGGATATCATCATTAAAGATTGTCTTCCCACAGGATTCAAGATTCTCTCACTAGCTAGAAATTGGGGAAGAGGAGGTGGTCTTGCAATAATCTTCCGAGACCATCTAAACTGTACCACTCTCAATACAATTTCCTCGCCCAACGCAGAAATTCTCACCATCTCTCTAACATCAAAATCACTGCCCTCAGCGCTAACCATCACTTTATTCTATATCCCGCCAAAAAAATGGACCATGACCAAAGAGGACTTCGCTGAAACCCTACTAACAAATTCGTTAACAAGTCCGTACAACCTACTATGTGGGGATATTAACATCCATCTTGAGCTAACCGACCAACCAGAAATTTCGGATTTTTGGTCACTGCTCACCCAACTAGGCTATGACAAACACCCCCCTATCAAAACCCACCAAAGAGGTCATCAGTTAGACCTGGTGACTCTCTCCTCCAAGGAACTAACAAATCCCACTTTTTACTGGAAACAAGGCAACTGGTCAGACTCTCTTTGGTCTGTCCACCGTCTATGTATCTTCACCATTGGATGCCAACACAATCCCACCAAAAACATTAATACTAGAACTACCAAAACCCTCACCACCAGAGGGAAGATTGACCCAACAGAATTTTGGTCTCGTTTCGAAATTAACTCCATTCCAACCGAAGAAATAGATCAACTTATGGCCGCCTGGACTAAGGAGAGTACTACCATACTAAATGAGATTGCGCCCATTAAAACCCGCAGAATTAGAACCACTAACAAAGAAGGCTGGTTCGATCCAGAACTGCTGCTATTAAAGAAGGATCTAAGAAAAGCAGAAAGACTATGGCAAAAATCTGGAACCCTCGAACATAGATTGACCTGGAGACAAAAACTAAAAAATTATAAAAACCTCACTAATGAAAAAAGAAAAAATTTCTACTCCCACAAAATCGGTAATATCAAAACCAATAGTAGTAACCTCTTCAAACTGGTTAATGACCTATATAACACCGAGACACTCACTAATACACATGAAGAATCCACTCTAACCGCCAACACCCTGGCAAACTTCTTCAACTCCAAGATCCAACAACTAAGATCAACACTACCCACTAGGCCCAATCCCCTGGAGTTGTTCCCCATTCTCCCAGACCCGGATATACCGAACCTAGACCCAGACCTAGGAACCAGAACAGACCTAAGCTGGAAACAATTTGCTACAATCGACTGGCAAAACTTTAATACCTACTACAATAAATATTCTCACTCCTTCTGCAAATTGGACACATGCCCACCAAACATCATGAAAGCTGCCCCGCTCCACTTCAAAGCAAACATGATGACATGGGTCAATTTCCTTTTATCCACAGGAAACTTCCCTCCTGAGCAAGGCCAGATTATGATCACCCCAATCATAAAAAACGCGAAAGAATCACCAAATTCCCCATCTAACAGACCGATCGCAAGCATCCCCCTATTTACCAAAATAGCAGAAGGGTTGGTAAAGACGGAACTCGCCGCATACCTAGAAAAATTTAACATTCTATGCGACTATCAATCAGGCTTCCGCGCAGACCATAGCACTGAAACCATCATAGCCTCTCTTCTGGACCACCTCCACTCGCTCTTTAGTCAAGGCTCAAGTGCCTTGATTATACAACTCGACCTGAGCAGTGCTTTCGACCTGGTTGACCACACTATTCTACTAGAATGCCTGGCTCACATCGGCATCTCCGACCAGGTCCTCAATTGGTTCCAGGGATTCCTTAGAAACAGATCCTACAAGGTTCTCAAGAGCAACTCCTTCTCATACAGCTCATACAGCTGGGACAACACCTGCGGGGTCCCTCAGGGCTCCCCCCTATCACCCACTCTGTTCAATATCTACCTGGCCTCCCTAGGTAACCTCCTACATAACCTCAAGCTCAAATTTTTCATATACGCAGATGACATCACAATAACTATCCCCCTAACCAATCTCTCACAAGAACTACTTGACTACATTACAAACATTCTCAACCAAATTGAACTCTGGATGCTAGCCTTCAGACTGAAACTTAATCCCGACAAATCTAAATTCTTCTTAGCCACCCCCAATGACAAAATCAAGGACACTACTATTCAACTGAAAGGAACAACTTACCCCCTCGAACCCACCCTAAAAATTCTGGGAGTCACACTCGACAAAAACTTATCCTTAGAAAACCACACTGACCTCACGGTCAGGAAAAGCTTCTCCGTACTCTGGAAGCTACGCACCATAAAAAAATACTTCGACGACACTTCTTTCCGCCTACTTGTACAATCTTCCATCTTCAGCATTCTTGACTACTGCAACATCATTTACCTTAACGCCACGAAGAAAACTACCAGGAGACTAAAAATAATCCAAAATACCGCTGTGCGTCTCATCTTCGGCCTAAAGAAATGGGAACACGTCACCCCCTTTTACCACCAACTTCACTGGCTGCCATTTGAATCTAGAGTTATTTTTAAATTCGCTTGCTTCTGCTACAAATCGGTAAATGGTTCTTCTCCAAGTTACATCAATCCTCATTTTAACCGGTACTACACAAACAAGAAATCCCGTAGAATTCAGCTGTTTGCCTTCCCCTCGCTAAAACTTTGTCACCTCAAAAGATTCCTAGACAAAACCTTCGCCTTCCAAGCAGCCAAGCTGAACTCATGGCTTGCCCAAATGATTCTCGAGGCCCCCACTTACCTTGGCTTCAGAAAATCACTTAAAACTTACCTTTTTAGTGAACATGACCCCTAAGGAACCCCCAATCTTCAATACTCTTCGCCCCCCCAATTTGCCCCTTGCTCTTACCCTCCTCCACGCTAGCTGCTCCTTTCCTGACCTCCCCCAATCTCCCTCCCTCCTCTATCTAGTTCGGTTAAAATTGTCATATAGCTGATAAATTGTTGTAAATCTGCTGTCAACGCGGATCCTAATCTAACTGATGTAAACCGCCTAGAACTCGCTGGGTATGGCGGTATATAAGAATAAAATTATTATTATTATTATTTCTTTCTTTGTTTCACCCTGCCCCTTCTTTCTTTTTCTCTCTCTCCATAACCCCTTTCATTCTGTATGTCTGTCTTTCTCTCTCTCTCCGTGCCCCATTTTTCTTTGTTTCAACCAGCCCCCTTTCTTTCTTTCTGGCTCCCTGTCCCCCCCTTTCTTTCTTTTTCCCTGCCCTCCCCTATGCCACCACCATTGGGAAAATGCTGCCACCGCCACTGAGGAATAGGCTGCCACTGCCGCTATCGGGAACAGGCCAGAGCCGAGTTCGCCCTGCTTCTCTTCCCCACGGGGCCGACCAACTCTCGCCATCCGACATCAATTCTAACATTGGAGAGGACGTTCTGGGCCAGCCAGGCAGCGATTGACTGGCCCAGAACGTCCTCTCCGACGTCAGAATTGACGCGGGTGGTGAGAGTTGGTCGGCCCCACAGGGAAAAGCAGAGAGAACTCGGTGCCGGCCTGTTCCCGATGGCGGCGGTGACACTCAAGTGGCTAAAGAGCCGCAGTTTGCTGGCCTAGGGAGAACACTGGAGGGTGGCCAGCTGTGCACCCCCTTGGGACATAAACCTGGGACGGGGCGGGGTGGATCGCCCCCCCACCCTCCCCCACCTTGGTATGCCACTATCTGTACCTCACTCCCTCCCTATGACCAAAAATTCTCCTTTCTGCTATTCCCCGTGTACACTACCATCTCTTTCCCTCCCTTCCTCTCTCCCAAGTTGATGCCTTCTGTGCCAAAAACCCATTCCCTCCCCCTCAGCATCTCTTTCCCTCCCTTCCTCTCTCCCAAGTCCATGCCTTGTGTCCAAAAACCCATTCCATCCCCCACCTCAGCATCTCTTTCCCTCCCTTCCTCTCTCCCAAGTCCATGCCTTCTGTGTCCAAAAACCCATTCCCTCCCCCACCTCAGCATCTCTTTCCCTCCCTTCCTCTCTCCCAAGTCCATGCCTTCTGTGTCCAAAAACCCATTCCCTCCCCCACCTCAGCATCTCTTTCCCTCCCTTCCTCTCTCCCAAGTCCATGCCTTCTGTGTCCAAAAACCCATTCCCTCCCCCACCTCAGCATCTCTTTTCCTCCCTTCCTCTCTCCCAAGTCCATGCCTTCTGTGTCCAAAACCCCATTCCGTCCTCCACCTCAGCATCTCTTTCCCTCCCTTCCTCTCTCCCAAGTCCATGCCTTCTGTGTCCAAAAACCTATTCCCTCCCCCACCTCAGCATCTCTTTCCCTCCCTTCCTCTCTCCCAAGTCCATGCCTTCTGTGTCCAAAAACCCATTCCCTCCCCCACCTCAGCATCTCTTTCCATCCCTTCCTCTCTCCCAAGTCCATGCCTTCTGTGTCCAAAACCCCATTCCCTCCCCCACCTCAGCATCTCTTTCCCTCCCTTCCTCTCTCCCAAGTCCATGCCTTCTGTGTCCAAAAACCCATTCCCTCCCCCACCTCAGCATCTCTTTCCCTCCCTTCCTCTCTCCCAAGTCCATGCCTTCTGTGTCCAAAAACCCATTCCCTCTCCCACCTCAGCATCTCTTTCCCTCCCTTCCTCTCTCCCAAGTCCATGCCTTCTGTGTCCAAAACGCACTCCCTCCCCCCTTTTGTGTTCCGCGTTTGTCTCCCAGCCCATCTTTGCAACTTTCTCAGCAAAACGGAGCTCGACCCGCGAGGCTTGTCTTCTGTTTCCTGCCTGCCGTGCACAAATAGCCGACTGGAAGTATTCTCCGATGTCAGCGCTGACGTCGGAGGGCAGGCTTTGCTTAAGCCCTCCCTCCGACGGCAGCGCCGACATCGGGGAACACTTCCGATGGCTATATGTGAGCGGCAGGGCAGGTAGGAACAGAAGACGAGCCTCGCGGCTCGAGATGTATTGAACTCTGCGGGTTCACCGTCCAGCTCTCTCCTGTGCACCTGGGGTGGCCCGCCCCCTCCCTAGACTGTGGCCTAGGACCCTGGGGGAGCCCGGGCCCCCTGTCAGCTCCGGGCTCCTGAATGCAGGACTGGTAGTACTGCCCTGATGGCGGCCCTGCATAAGATTAACCTTGAGTTCTCGGCCGAATTGCCTCCATTTCTCCCTCCTCTGATTTGCCCCACCGACCCTCTGTTGACCCCTGCTGCTGGTGAGGAGGAGAGGTGTCGGTGCCTGCTGTCTGCCTACAGGACATGCCTCTCGCAGCGAGGGGCATGTCCTGTAGGCAGTCAGCTGGTGCCAGCACCTCTCCAACTCACTGCTGCGTCTCCGCTCCTATCCTCCTTTCACCTCCCCCCTCCCCCCCACTGGTGTAATAATAATAAGCTCAGGACCTTGTCTGGAAGGCCTCCGCGCATGCTCGGATGTCAACGTGATGATGTCACACAAGTGCATGACATCATCGTGTCAATACCTGTGCCCTCCAGCTGCGGCCCCAAGTTTAGTGTGCCATGGCTTCAAAAGGTTTGTGAGACACTGCTTTAGTTGAATGAGCTGGGCCCAAGAATTTGAACTGGATCTGCCCCATAATTTTGCAATAATTGGCACCAATGTTACAGTCTCACAAAGAGGCCAAAAATTTCACAGGTTGGTCCGAACAGATATTTTTAGCAGACATGTTGACCTTTCTTCCTAATGTTTGCCCTTCGTACACATTACAAAATCTTTTTAGCACAAAAGTAGCAACAAGTTTACAAGAAATAACAGCTTTCCAAGACCCACAGCTGGGTCATTAATCAAAAACCTCAGGCATGTTATGCTGTGCAGGGAATTCCTGTAATTTAAATTATGGTAAGTACGAGAAATGCTCTTAAGTAATAATTGGCTTTCGTTTTCAAGGAACTTGATAAGAAGGCCAAAATGCTGAAAGAGACCTGTGAAGACCTGCGGAAAGAGAGTGCCCAAAGAAAGCTGGAAATCAAGACATTAAGCGAAGATTTGGAGTTTAAGCAGATTCAGGTCAAAAAAGAAGAAGACGAGCTGAAGGCAAAGCTAGAGCAACAGGAATTTCTAAAAGTAACAGGAAAATAAGTAAATATATGTTGTGGATGGATGTGTGTTTTTGTGTTATAGGCAACAAAGACCAAACTGGTAAGAAATGGGACCTAGTTATTAATAACGCACATGAAAAGCTTTAAAGTGTGATATCAAGGTAGTATATGAGGCAACTTCAGATGTAACAGCAGGAAACGCTATTAAGAGATGTTATTTTCAAGTAGGATGAAAGCTGTTTTACCTGTAAGTTGCTTGTTTTTTGAGTACTGTATATACTTGAATATAAACTGCAACGGGTTCGGGAGGCAGGAGGAAGGTGGGATGGTTAACAGGATGCGGGAAGGATAACGTGACCATTTATTTTTTTCATCAAAAGGGGACATCTATTAATTGTTGGTCCCGCTCCCAATCCCGCCCTAGCCCCGCCCCAATCCCACCCCCCAATTTCTTCCATTCATTTTTCATGTACACATAATATCTTATTAATTCATAATGGTAACCATAAAATTTTTTTAAAAAACTACAAAGCACACTATACGCAGAGAAAATGTTAATTATTGGGGAGGTTTCAAAGATGTCAAGGCAGATAACTTTAAAATATGCAATGTCACCTCAGTAACTATAGAAAAATAGACAAATACAGTGCAAAATATAGACAGCAGATATAAATTCTTAAAAACTGACATATTTTGATCACTAAATTGAAAATAAAATCATTTTTCCTACCTTTGCTGTCTGGTGATTTCATGAGTCTCTGGTTGCATTTCCTTCTGACTGTGTATCCTTTCTTTCATTTCTTTCTTTCTGCACTCAGGCTCAACAATTGTCCCTTTCTATTCCCTCCCTCCTTCCTTTCTATGTCCTTAGTGCCCCCAGTGCCTACTTCCTATGTCCTTAGTGTCCCATCCTATGTCTTTAGTGCCCTCAGTGCCTCCTTCCTATGTCCTTAGTGCCCCCAGTGCCTCCTTCCTATGTCCCCCTCACTGCCTTCCAGATTTTGTCCCACCCCTACCCACAAAGCCAGCCTGCCTGCCTGCTGTGCCAAAGCCAGCCTGCTTGCCTGCCTACCTCCTTCCCTTCCTGCTGTGCCCCCCCCAAAAAGCCTCCCTCCTTCCTTTCACTCCCCCCCGGTCCGCCGCCACTGCTGCTGATTGCCCACCTCTCTCCTTACCTCCCTGCTGCTGCTGCTTTTCCACATGCTCCTGATGCTGATGGCACAAGTTCTCCCCACTTCCATCGTCTGCCCTCTTATCTCTCTCTCTCCCTTCTCCCCATCTGTCCACCTAACTTCTCCCTCTAGTTGGCCCATCTCCCTTTTCCTCACCTTCATGGGTCACCTTTCCGATGTTTACTTTGTCAAAAGGGCCCCGGCATTGACGGCGGCAAATATCATCTTGCAAGTGGTGCTCGGCCCAAAGCTTCCCCTCTGACACGAGCCTCCAAGGAGGAAACAGCATCTTTCCTCCTCTCTCACCCATCCCCTTAAGCATTCCCTCTGCAGCATCTTTCTATCTCTTCCTCTTATCCCCCCCTCAAAAGTAGAACTCTTGAGCAGTACCTGTCTAGCCCTCCCATGGCCCTCTGAAGCAAAACTCAAGCAACATATTTCTTCCCCACCCACCTGAAGCAGAGCCTTTGCATTTTGCACAGCATTTTTCTATCCCTCCCTCCCATCCCCCAGTGCAGTAGAACCCGAGATTTTTCTAACCCTCTCTCCCTCCCATCCCCCGTGCAGTAGAACCCTTGAGCAGTATCTTTCCATTTCCACCCCCCATCCCCCCGTACAGTAGAATCCGGCATTTTTCTATCCCCCATGCAGTAGAACCCTTGAGCAGCATCTTTCCATTCCTCCCCACCCCCCGCTGCCACTACCGCTGCTGTGCAGCTGAACCCCATTGACCTTCCCATCTGGCCCTCCCACCGCGAGACGACCACAAACCTCCCGGCTACAGCATCGTTGGTAGCCACAGCACTCTAAACACGCTGCTTTGCAGCCTTCTACTGCCTGTGATTCCCTCAGCCACATCATTGATGATGTCATCAGTGATGCAGCAGAGGAAATTAGGGCGGTAGAAGGCCGTGAAGCAGCGCATTTAGAGTGCTGTGGCTGCCGACGATGCTGTAGCCGGGAGGTTTGTGGTATATATGGTAATTAGGTTTTATTTGTGACAGTGACGAGTGAAATGCTATAGCTTTCAAGTATGGCTGCAAAGTGAATACTTCCTTTAATACAGAGCTTGGCAAATTTTCTTTTAATTCAGGAGCCCACCCAAAAAACTAGGAGCCTTTACCAAGCCCCCAGTGTCCCAAGGAGAGGTCTGCTGAAGCTTTTACAGGGTCGAATTTACTAAAATTATTTTCCCATTCCGGGCTAGATATTTACACTAGGGGTGTCAAACTCAGTCACATTAAGGGCCAAAATCCAAAACACAGGCTAAGTTGAGGGCCAGACCCTTCCCAATCTCCGCCCCCCAGACCCCACCCCCTATGCAAATACGGGACATCCCCCCAATGCAATTACGGAACCAAAAACGAAAAGCACTAATATATAAAAAAGAAACTCTAAGATTCAAGACTCTGCATGTAATACAACCAGGGCCGGATTTTCCTATAGGCTAACTAGGCTTCAGCCTAGGGAGGGGCTGGCCAGGGAGGCGAAAAACTTCAAGGCATTCTTCAGTTACGTAAAGGGGAAGCAACCAGTGAGAGAGGAGGTGGGGCCATTGGACGATGGGGATAGGAAGGGAGTGATTAAGGAGGATAAAGAGGTAGCTGAGAGGTTGAACACGTTCTTCTCGTCGGTCTTCACGAGCAAGGACACATTCAATATACCGGACTCAGAGGAGCTCATGAGTGGGGAGCAGGCCAAAAGATTGGGGCATATAGAGGTAAGTCGGGAGGATGTCCTCAAGCAGATTGACAGACTGAAAAGCAGCAAATCACCGGGACCGGACGGGATCCACCCAAGGGTTCTAAAGGAACTAAGTCAGGAAATAGCGGGCGCAATCCAGCATGTTTGCAACCTATCCTTGAAAACTGGAGAGGTACCAGAGGACTGGAAACTGGCGAATGTCACACCTATCTTTAAGAAGGGATCGAGAGGTGACCCCGGGAACTACAGGCCGGTGAGCCTGACTTCAGTTATAGGGAAGATGGTGGAAGCAATGATCAAGGACAGCATTTGCGAGCACATCGAGAAAAATGGCCTACTGCGGACAAGCCAGCATGGATTCTGTAAGGGAAGGTCGTGTCTGACAAACCTTCTGTACTTCTTTGAGGGAATAAGCAGTCAGGTGGACAAAGGGGAACCCATAGACATCATTTACCTCGATTTTCAAAAGGCCTTTGACAAGGTGGCACATGAAAGGCTGCTTAGGAAGCTGTGGAACCACGGGGTGGGCGGGGATGTACACAGATGGATCAAGCACTGGCTGTCAGGTAGACTACAGAGGGTCGGAGTAAAGGGCCAATATTCTGACTGGCGGGGAGTCACGAGAGGTGTGCCGCAGGGATCGGTGCTGGGGCCGCTACTCTTCAACATATTTATCAATGACCTGGAAACGGAGGCAAAGTGTGAGGTTATAAAATTTGCAGACGATACCAAACTCTGCGCCAGAGTTAGGACCAGGGAGGAGTGTGAGGAACTGCAAAGGGACCTCGATAAGCTGGAGGACTGGGCAAACAAATGGCAAATGCGCTTTAACGTAGATAAATGCAAGGTCATGCACATAGGGAAAAAGAACCCGTTGTTCGAGTATAAAATGGGGGGGAGATTGCTGGAAGACACCGGACTTGAGAGAGACTTGGGTGTGCTAGTGGATCCATCCATGAAACCATCTGCACAGTGTGCAGCAGCCTCGAAGAAAGCCAACAGGATGCTGGGCATCATCAAGAGGGGCATATCAACCAGGACGCGGGAAGTCATCATGCCGCTGTATCGAGCGATGGTGCGCCCACATCTGGAATACTGCGTTCAATATTGGTCGCCGCACCTCAAGAAGGACATGGCAGTTCTTGAGAGAGTCCAAAGGAGGGCAACGAAACTGGTAAGAGGGCTGGAAAACTGTCCATATGCTGAGAGGCTGGATAAACTGGGGCTCTTCTCTCTGGAAAAGAGGAGGCTCAGTGGGGATATGATAGAGACCTTCAAAATACTTAGGGGCATAGAGAGGGTAGACAGGGACAGGTTCTTCAGACTAAAAGGGACGACAGGTACGAGGGGGCACTTAGAGAAACTGAAGGGAGATAGGTTCAAATCAAATGCAAGGAAGTTTTTCTTCACCCAAAGGGTCGTGGACAAATGGAATGCGCTCCCGGAGGAAGTGATCCGGCAGAGTACAGTACAGGGATTCAAACAGGGATTGGACAGATTCCTGAGGGAAAAGGGGATCGTGGGGTATTGAGGGAGGTGCTGGGGTGTTGCATAAGTATAGACAGCTCACCAGGTCGTGCAGGTGCAAGGCCGGAGGGTTAGGACATTGATGGGAAGATAGGACTTCGATGAGAAACCTAGAGGGCAAGGGGGCCCCTTCTGGTGATTAAGGCAGGTCATGACCTGTTGGACCGCCGCGGGGGCGGACTGCTGGGCGGGATGGACCTCTGGTCTGACCCGGCAGAGGCACTGCTTATGTTCTTACGTTCTTAAGATCAAGAGGGGCCTACATTCAAATTGTTAGCAAAATTAAAATTACACTATTCTAAAAACAGTGAACACTAAAACACTGAACCAAAAATAAGGAGAAATTCTACGCTTCGGGATCGAAACTGGCTCCGGCCGCAACGGGGCGCTGATTCAGCTTCTCCCTTTCTTTTTCTCGCCCTGGGAGGAGGATCGGGGAGGGAAAGACGTCAGTCTGGAAACAGCCGGGCAAAGCCCAGCCCCACGGGGAGAGAGGCAAAACGTGGATCTGTCAGGACAGGGCGGCCCAGACTGGCATCGAGGGGGGGGGTTCAGTGGAAGGGGGATGGGAGGCAGGCAGGCTGGCATCGGAGGGGGGGTGAGGGGGTTTAATGGAAGACAGGCATGCAGGATGGCATGGGGGGGTGTTCAATGGAAGGGGGATGGGAAGCAGGCGGGCATCGGAGGGGGGGTGAGGTGAGGAAGGATGCACTGGGGGCACTATGGACATAGGAAGGGGCAATGTTATGTGTTATGTTTGATTAGTTATTGTTACAAGTACTATATATGGTGCTGAGAATAAATGTCCAAATAAGTGTTCTCGACTTTTTATTTATTTATTATCCGTGTCACATTGTTTATAAAGGTTAGTACCAATAACAACATGTTTCATTTAACATATTGATATACATCACAGTAATGATGTATTTTATTATCTCTCATGTAATTTACAAACTTAAAAATGGGAGGTGAAAGGGCCTCATAAGTGGAATAGCCTAGGGCCTCTTTTCGTCTAAATCCGGCCCTGAATACAACCCCCAGAGAAAAAGAAACAAATGTACAGTCAAACCTCAGTTTGTGAGTTATCCGGTTTGCGAGTGTTTTGCAAGACGAGCAAAACATTCTCGCAAAACGTGTCTCGCAAACCGAGTGTTGACTCGATTTGCGAGCACCCCCCGATAACCGGCATCTCTCCCCCCGCTCGCAAAGGGCCCCCTCCCGCTCGAATCGGCACCCCCCCCCAGCTCGAACAGGAACCCCCCCGCCCGACCAACTTTAACTCACCCTTTGGCACCGGCACGCAGCCCACAAATGCCGGTGCCGCTTGAAGATCTTCTTCCCAGTCTCTGCTGGCTTTGAGCATGCATCTGCGCATGCTCAAGCCCTTCTAATTCTCTCTCTCGCCGAGATTCCCCCTGTGTTATCTTGTGGTGGCTCCCTCCTCCTCACAGCTGCAGTGTGCATGAAGCTGCGTGCAGCAGCTCCTCGTGCGTCCTGCGCCTGAACCAGAAGCCTTCTTTCTGATGTCGCAATGTTAGAGGGAATGCTTCTGGATGAGGCGTGTGATGTGCAAGGAGTCACTGCAAGCGGCTTCATGCACACTGTGGCTTGTAAGGAGGAGGGAGCCAGCCATACTGGGAGCATCAGACTGCGGGCTGCATAAAACGAACAGGTGGCCGGATTCGGCAAGCGGGCCTTGAATTTGACATCTGCGCTTTAAACAGTGCATAGCTTAGATACCACTAGGTGCCTTAATTGCAGATATCTAGTGGCTAGATTCTATGCGTGACCCAAACCGATTTAACAAGCTTAATTGACATAGTAATTGGCCATGCCATTGATCTTTAATTTAAAAAAAATTAAACAAGAAATCAATTAAAAGTTGTGCACAGAATTCCACGTGGCGCCTAGCAATGCCTAAGTCGTGGCACCCTCCAACATTTTACAGTGCTTTACCTGACAATTACGCGCACATGGAGTGCACACTGGAAGGTTGTTTTTTTTTTCTCTCCTGCTGTGAGGAGTCGTATTTTGAACTTTTGAAGATACTGGTTTAAGGTTATAATGTTCCTTTTCTCAGTACTTTTTATTTTCTACATTCTCCAATTTTTTTTCTCTCTCTCTCTTTTTCTTCTCCCATAGGGGTGGATTGGGTTGGGGGGTTGTTCTTATAATTGAAATGTTTGAGCATCTGTTTTGACTTCTAGTATCGTTGCTATGATTCTTTGTATTACAGTTTTTTATTGCAGTGTTTTTGTTTGTTGCATATGTGTTCAATAAAAGGGATTTAAACATAATGCCTACCTGAAAGATAGGCGTAGTTAGGGGCGGAGAATAGGCGTAGACATAGGCATCTGAGAGAGGCGCCAGTAAATTAAATATACCTCCAACTTTTCCGAAAACATCTGAAAACTTGGCTAGTCTCAAAAATGTAATACTTCCTCCTCTTTGTTATACTAAGTCCCTCTAAACTTTCTCTATACTGTCCTGTAACCCTCATTGGAGTTCCTTCTCTATACCTTCTCTAAACTGTGCCAAGCTCTACGATTGTGGAGATGATGCGGTATACAAACTTAAGGTTTAGTTTAGTTTATACTTCCTCCTGTTATCCCACTCTTCTGGAACTCCTCAAACCCGCTCTCGACTAGATCCTCCCAAAAACTGAAACTATCTTTCCCTTCTATAAAAGGTATATCCCGCGCAGGAAAACTTGGAACATCCCTCCCCTTTAGAACCACAGAACTCTGGAACAACCTTTCATCCCCGCTCAGAAATTCTAGCTCCTTCCAATCCTTCCGCAAACACTTGAAAACTTGGCTCTTTTCAAAAACCTAATCACCTCCCGTGCTCTAGTATCCTGTCCCCCTCTATCTCCTCAGTCCCTCTCCTATATCCTTTCCTTGTAGTTCCTTTCCTCTCAACCTCTGTAAACCGTGCCGAGCTCTGCGCACGCGGAGATGGTGCGGTATACAAACCTAAGGTTTAGTTTAGTTTAGTTTAGTTTAGTTTATACTGGTGCCACTGCCTACCTCTAGGATGCCTAAGTCTGTGTAAACGCCAATAGACATGATTTTATAAAGGATGACTAGTGGTCGAATGACAACTGCATGGACCATTGCCTAACTGTTAGACGGGGTTAGCCGCCTTCTCTTTCCATGTCTTCCCAAAGAGTACTGCCAGCAGCCTACCAGTACTCTCCCCCCACCCAACACACACACACATGCACCATATCTCCCTCCCCTCTGTGGCTCATTTGTCAGCTGTGGCAAAGGTCTCCAAGAGTTGCTCAACGGAAACCTGGTGCAAATCCTTGCGCCTAAATTAGGTACGGCTGTTTCATATTCTGTAATAACGCATGCTTCATTAGTGAATGCCTCTGACTTATTTATTTTATTTATTTAGATTTTTATCCCATCCTCCCAGTAGCTCAGAATGGTTTACAAGTAAACATTCACAATGGAGTGAATTGGACATACAAGATTATACAGTAGATTTAAATACTTACCCAGGCCCTTCCCATGGCTACACCCCCTTTTCAGTTGTACACTGAGAAATTTACGCTCACATATTATAGAATAGCGTCTAGTAAGATGCACACATAAATTCACATTATCACCAGTTAGCACCAGTAATTGATGATTAGTTCCCAATTATTGGCGCTAATTGCCTCATTACTCAAATTGTGCGGAAATATTTAGCACACATCCAAATTTGCGCACACAATTTTGAGCACAGAGAATTTAGGGGATACTATCTAGCCAAAATATTGGCATTTACGTGCGTATGTGTACGCGCATATGTGCATAGAAGTTGGTATTCTGCTCATTTACACACATTCTTGATAGGTCTCCCTCTTGACTGAATTACTCTTGCAATTTTGCCCTAAAATACTTAAGTGATGATGCAATCTACCACCAACCCAATTTATATGTCCAGAGACAGAACACAAAGATATCTCAAAGAGATCAAAGCAAATCTGGGGCTATTGAGCCTAATGTGACTATCATAGTTTACCAATTTAAAAAAAATTATTTGAAAATCCCATGACTTAATATTTTCTCAAGAACTGATCCAGATGCCAGGTTGAATTGATATAGCATGTAATGGGGTTTTCAGAAGATTTAGCTTTCCATTTTCCAAGTACTGCTGGCATTCTGCCTGGAGAAGTATTTCTATATTAAGGCAAACTGTTAGAATCATAAGAACATAAGACTAGCCTTACTGGGTCAGACCAATGGTCCATCAAGCCCAGTAGCCCGTTCTCACGGTGGCCAATCCAGGTCACTAGTACCTGGCAAAAGCCCAAAGAGTAGCAACATTCCATTATCTCAGTAACAACATTCCATGCAGAATCCCCAAAGAGTAACAAGATTCTAGAATCCCAAAGAGTACCAACATTCCATGCGGAATCCCCAAAGTGTTGCAAGATTCTAGAATCCCAAAGAGTGGCCACATTCCATGCTGCCGATCCAGGGCAAGCAGTGGCTTCCCCCATGTCTTTTTCAATAACAGACTATGGACTTTTCCTCCAGGAAATTGTCCAAACCCTTCTTAAAACCAGCTACGCTATCCACTCTTACCTCTGGTTTTGAGTATTTCCCTGTAACTTCATCGAGTGTCCCCTAGCCTTTGTCATTTTTGACGGAGTGAAAAATCGATCCGCTTGTACCCGTTCTACTCCACTCAGGATTTTGTAAACTTCAATCATATCTCCCCGCAGCTGTCTCTTTTCCAAGCTGAAGAGCCATAACCGTTTTAGTCTTTCTTCATACGAGAGGAGTTCCATCCCCTTTACCACTATTGCTATTTCTCCTTTAAAAAAAACCCCAAAGGCTAGGGGTGCTCGCAGGGTCTCTTGTATGACGCGCCAGGAACAGTTCATATGGAGCGGGCTCGCGCGTCACAGACCCTACGTCCCCTCAAGAGCAGACCCAGAGGGGAGGGGGAGCTCGGAACCACGTGGAGGAAGGACGAGAGCCACCGCGGGGTGGCTTTCGTGGCGCGCGGCTGTCTGCAGAAGGAGGCTGCCCACTCGCGCCGAGACCTCCCGCCGGTTCCGTTCCCCAGTGCTTGGGCATGTCTTTCCCAGGCACTATGGCTACTTGTGCTGGGGCCAGAAAATGACTGACCTTTCCATTTTCTCAATTAATGACCATGCGCTAATTTTGCCATTGGCACACGGCTATTAAAAAAAAGTTGCCAGATGAGCTCCTTCCGACACCTATTTTATAGGCGGTAAGGGCCCACACGCTAACCCCGTGCTAATCAATTAGCGTGCGACAATGCTTCACATGCTGATTAGCGCTGTCACACCCATTCTGTACCCCCCAAACACACCCCCTTAGAGAAAATTAAGAAAAATATTTTTAGCACGTGGAGTACTTGCACAGATTTTCAAATTTACTGCAAGACGGCAGTGCATGGCCCACGGAAAGCTTGTTGAATGTACAGTAAGTGCATGCAAGTGCTTACCACAGTTTAATTAAAGAACCCCATACTGTGTACAAATCTCAGAAGGCAAAAGGCACTCTCTTTTCTGAGTAATTCAGAAGAAACAATCTTTCTTTGTATCTATTTTTATATATTTTTTTAATAATTTCAATTATACATATCAAGTAGATATACAAGAAAAGAATAACATTGGTGAAACATTTTTTAGAAGAAATATTACAGATAGAAAGAAACTAATTCTAAAGTCCACTTCAAGGAGAGATTTGCGAGGATAAACTAAAAAGTCAATAATTCCTGATGGAAATCCAGTTAGCATCCTAACTATAAATATTGAGATGCATTTTCTGTTTTAATTACCCTTCTTTTCATGTTCCAATAGAAATTTTCCCAATGAGAATGATCAAAAAATATAAATTGTTTACCCTGATAACTTAAAATACAGCTACAGGGAAAACTCAGGAAAAAAAAGTTGCTCTGATAGCCAAAACCCTGGATTTCAGGGCCTAGAACTGTTTCCTACATTCCTGACTGGCTCTCGTTACATCTGGAAAAATTTGAATTGGCTGCCCACAAAAAACAACTTTTTATATTTAAATTAATTCTTTAAAACTAGCAATTTATCTCTTTCTGACAAGAGAGTTACCAACAAAGCTGAACAAGTGGAAATTACGGGCTCCTTTAACGCGCGGAATAGCACGCGCGCTAGCCGCTACCACCTCCTCTTGAGAAGGCGGTAGTTTTTTAGCTAGCGCGCTCAAAACGCTAGCGCACCTTCGTAAAAGGAGCCCCATATCTTGAGAGTCCTCTAGGAAGGCAGTGAGTTCCCCAGCTGCTAATGCTGGGGCTACATCCAGCGCTTCTCTAGTTGACATTGGGGTCCTTTTGTGAGGGCGCGCGCCTAGTGTACCTTAGTAAAAGAGGAGGATTGTTAGTGATGATGGCAGGTACATAACCTTCTGAAAAACAATTGACTCAGATATTTCCAGTTTTAAAATTTCCATAAAATATTTTCTAAGCAATATCCTTATAATTATTTACATATGGACATGTGAAAATAAATGTCAGATTTGTCCTCCCCTTACTGTAAAGTATGTTAAGTTTTGGTCCAAGTCACTGCTCAGATTGATAGCCAGGCCTGTTTCTCTAAAGTCACATGAATTAAGAGTCTCGGAAGCTAACATATTTATGTTTTGGGTTTTTTTTATCATTAGGATGAACTGGTCCAGCTCCATAATATTCCTGCCCAGGTTGCAAAAGACATGGAGAAGATAAACCGCAGAACAGTGTACGGTTTCCGTTTAGTTGATGAAATTCTGCAGTGTGGTAACAGGGACCCTAAAGCTCGTGATTGTGTTATTCTTTGGGAATTCTTCTGGTTATTTTGAAATTGGACAAGCTGTTGCTCATTAAATTAATGACCTTCTCCCCTCTAATATCATTTGTAGAGAATATTACAGCCAGAAGAATAGCACAGAACACAAACTACTGTTTCCAGAGTTACGTTGTCACACTGTGAAATGCATAATTTATACTGCAGCAAAAACCCCAAGCAAAATGTCCTTAAAAGACACTAAAATATAAATTGGGCGTGCCCTAGGACAGTTTGCAGGAAAGTTAACTCCCTAGACTCCACTAAAAATATATAAACCTCAAATCTAAATTTTTAAGATAAGGAGCACCCTCAGCGTGAGTTTGAAAGCTTTAAAGAGCGACTCAAAGAGCAGTTCTAGTGCTTAAAATAGCAAAGCCATCAAACACTGAGCAGAGATTACCACTCACTGCCAGCCGCACACCATCATCTGGGTGCTCCTGTGTGCTTTAAAGTGCAAGTCAAGTGCAAACAATGTGCAATACATAAATATATATAAAAGTGGAAGACAAAAAGTTCACTGTCCTGCAATGCCCCGAATGCCTAACCCACTGACCTGAACAGCACTTGTCCCTCCAGTTACTTAGCTGAATAAAGGTACTGTAGTCAAATAGTAGCAAGGAGAGTCCAGCTTTTTTGGGGGGGGATCAAAGACCAAAGTTAAGGCACAGTCCTCTTTCAACACGGCTCGACTTAGCAGGGAACCGAACAGGCCAACTCAGCTGTAGGTCAGAGTGATTCCAGAAAGGCAAGGCACATTGTTTGCACTTGACTTGCACTTTATAGCACACAGGAACACCCAGATGATGGTGTGCGGCTGGCAGTGAGTGGTAATCTCTACTCAGTGTTTGCTGGCTTTGCTATTCTAAGCACTAGAGCTGCTCTTTGGGTCGCTCTTTAAAGCTTTCAAACTCAGCTGAGGGTGCTCCTTATCTTAAAAATTTAGATTTGAGGTTTAGATATTTTTGGGAGTTAACTTTCCTGCAATGTCCTAGGGCACGCTCTACTTATATTTTGGTGTCTTTTAAGGATAATTTATACTGCAAGCAGGGCTGGATTTAAGCATATGGTGGCCCCTGAGCTGTAGCATTTAAAAGGCTCCCCTCAATTAATTAGAAATAAATGTTAGGTTTAATAAATTTTTAAAAAATTAAAACAATCAACAATAGTTGATATAAAAACAATAATTATGATGATTATATATAGCAATTTTCATTATTTACAAATGTATTTAGGGATTGCTATTTAAATTGATTTAACCAGCCAGAAACAGCTCCTGGCCAGTTAGAATTGTGTGTTTGGGGCTAGCCACTGATATTCTGTGGCACGTAAGCCAGTTGGTGCTGCTGAATATCACCACAGACCACTAAACTGAAAGTTGGCTCTTTTGTGGGCAGAGTTAGCACTTATGCGGTTAAGTACTGATAAGAACATAAGAATTTGCCTCCGCTGGGTCAGACCAGAGGTCCATCCTGCCCAGCGGTCTGCTCCCGCGGCGGCCCTCCAGGCTCATCACCTGTGCAATGGTCCCTGACTATTCCTATAACCTACCTCAACTCCTATCTGTACCCCTCAATCCCCTTATCCTCTAGGAACCTATCCAAATCTTCTTTGAAGCCCTGTAACGTGCTCTGGCCTATCACGGCCTCTGGAAGCGCGTTCCATGTGTCCACCACCCTCTGGGTGAAAAAGAACTTCCTAGCATTTGTTCTAAACCTGCCCCCTTTTAATTTCTCCGAGTGCCCCCTTGTACTTGTGGTTCCCCACAGTGTGAAGAATCTGTCCCTGTTTATCTTTTCTATGCCCTTCAGGATTTTGAAGGTTTCTATCATGTCTCCTCTAAGTCTCCGCTTTTCCAGGGAGAATAGCCCCAGCTTTTTCAACCTGTCAGCATATGAGAAGTTTTCCATACCCTTTATCAGTTTAGTCGCTCTTCTCTGGACTTCCTCAAGTACTGCCATGTCCTTCTTGAGGTATGGCGACCAGTACTGAACACAGTACTCCAGATGCGGGCGCACCATTGCACGAAACAGTGGCAAGATGACTTCCTTCGTCCTGGCCGTGATATTCAACACTTAACCACCTAAGGGGTCCTTTTAATAAGCTGCGGTAAAAAGTGACCTTAGCACGCACACTAAGGCCATTTTTACCACAGCTATAAAAATTGTTGGGGTTTTTTTGGGTTTTTTTTTTGCATTAATGACCAAGAACTAATGTTAGCCTTAGCAACAAAACCATTTTTAAAATTACCAAGTGAGCTCTTATCACCACCCATTTTGTAGGTGTTAAGGGCTCTCACGGTATCCATGCACTAACCAGTTAGCTCTTGGCAATGTAGATGTGTTAACTGGTTAGCACAGGAATGCCCACTTTCCGTCCATGACCTGTGCGCATCCCCCAGTACTCCATGTTTTGGCTGTGTTAAGTACATGATGGTACCTAACGCAGTTTAGTAAAAGAATTCCTACTAAAAGGATCCCTACGTTAAGCGGCCAAATCAAATTGCATAAAATTCTTATCTTTATGCAACGTCGCTTAGGTGGTTAAATGCTGAATATTACAATTGCTACCACTTATCATTTCTATAGTGCTACTAGATGTATGCAGTGCTGAACATTAAACATTCAAGAGACAGTCCCTGCCCACTAGAGCTTACAATCTAATCAAGCATACAAACAGGATAAGTAGGGGGTCAGGGAGTTTCTCATAGAGGGAATGATAAAACAGGCAGGGGGCTTTACAAGCGAGTGGGAGTTAGGAGTTAAAAGCAATCTCGAAAAAGTAGGTTTTTAGCCAAGATTTGAATACTACTAGAGACAGAGCTTGACGTTTGACCTCAGGCATAAGGTGCAGCAAGAGAGAGGAAACGCAGCCTGGAGTTGGCAGTAGAGGAGAAGGGTACAGATATGAGAAACATACTTGATGGTTGTGCTTAACCACAGAAACGATAGCAGGATATTCCGTGCCATAGCCCTGCATTGGATATGCCAGCTGGCATGAGGCTCCTTGTAAAATGAGGACCTAAGCTCCAAAACATGTAACTTTCCCCCTCCTTTCCCTCTTATCCTCACTTTCATGTCAGTCAAGTTATGTTTTGGATGTTCACCCATCTTCTCTTTATATTTATGACTCTTTTCTCTTTTTATAATTTTACTGTGAACCGGCCAGATACCTGTTGATGGTCGGTATATTAAAAGATAATAAACTTGAAACTTGAAACTTATACATAAATAGGACCTGATTGCAAAGACATGAGTTCCGGAGGAATGGTGACAAATTATTTGTTAAACCAGACATTCTTGGAGATGCCACTTTAATTTTCACTGAATTATGGAGCTATTTATTAGTCAGGCTTCAATGGTATCAGTATAGGAAAATGAAAATTGTTTGCATGTTCAAGTCTCTTGTACGGAACCCAACTAAACCAAATTATACTATTACATCAATTACTTAAATTCTGACTAAACCATACAACTGGAATGTTGATAAATGATAGTAGATGAGGTATTTAGAGCATTTTTTGGAAAATAGATCTTAGTCTGCCAGATAGATTTGGCATTACCAAGTTATTATGAATGTAAGCAATACTTAAATTGATATATATACACATATACATCTAAAAATTCTTACTCTGACAATTATCCCATTAAAAAAAAAAAAGATAAAATAGATTCAGACCTTGGAGGTTTTGTTTTTAAACTTCCGGAAGAGTCATGGGCAGCTTTTTGCTAACTTAAAATATCAGTTTAAAAAGCAGTTATGGAGCAATTCTTGATGCCCCCAGTCAGGCCCACCGATGCCATGTGCTGAGCTCCAATTCTCTTACAGCAGCTGTGTGCCAAGATGCCATGATAGAGTACTAGTTGTAAACCCAAGTTGGCATGCATCAGTTTTGGCCTGACCGGTTTCTGCCAGTTTAATGGCATGTGTAAATAGGTTCACCTGAGAGCACCATGCAAAGAACATAATTTATAGTATTCTATAAGTAATACATGTAAATTGGAGACGCACCCACACCCTTCCTATTCTCTTCCCATGTGTACGCAACATAGCACTCACATGGCCAACTTAAAAAAACATAGGTATCAACAGTAACCACTCTGAGTTTATGTATGTATTCATTACATCAGCTTATTTCAATATAAGAAATAATAATCTCTAACAGGCCTCAGTTACACCACCTCCACCACTCAAAAATCACTTTACGGCGGTGAGGCATGTGTGTTAATTCATAGAAACATAGAACATGACGGCAGAAAAGGGCCACAGCCCATCTAGTCTGCCCACGCTAATGGCCCACCCCCTAACTACCTCCATGAAGAGATCCCACATGCCAATCCCATCTTTTCTTAAAATCTGGCACGCTGCTTGCCTCAATTACCTGTTGTGGGAGATTATTCCAGCAATCAACCACCCTTTCGGTGAAGAAATATTTTCTGGTGTCGCCATGAAATTTCCCACCCCTGATTTTCAACGGATACCCTCTTGTTGCCGTTGGTCCTTCGTCACTGGCCTTTCATTTATTTAACCAAATATCTATTATCATTCTTTAAGATTTAAGATAAAGATTGAGTCTAATCATCCTTAATCATAAATGTGCAAAATGACTTGGGAGTTTTTTCTTCATTTAAAAAAAAAAAAAATACGACCCGGGAGGGCTGGATCCAACGTGTTTCGCTGAATGGCTTTTACAAGGATCCCCCAGAGCTGCCACAGCCATCTGACTCTCCCACACTGTTCTGAGCAAAGACAGCACACATAGGTGGCATTTTTCTGTGAATTTTCATGCTCAAGGCACATGTAATGACACACATCCAATTCTTTTCACATGTTTGAAGAGGTGAAACCATATAACATAGTAAATGATGGCCGATAAAGACCCAAATGGTCCATCCAGTCTGCCCAACCGTACAAGCTCAATAAATTAATCATTTAATTTAAATGGTCCATTTTCTTAGATATTTGGGGCCCAAATACCCAGAGCCCTGACCGATAGTGTGCTTAAGTTCTATCTACTGGAATCTCCATCAAAAACTCACTCCAGCCCATCTAAACCATTCCAGCCATCGAAGCCCTCCCCAGCCCATCCTCAACTGAGTGTCTATATATGGGACACAGACCGTGCAAGTCTGCCCAGTATATATAGGTGTAGGTATGTATTGATAGTCTTTGGGTGCCCAACTCAATCAGTGTTCTTTTCTATTAGGGCTAAGGCACTTGAGTGTTCAAGACAACCCTCGGCCATCTTCTGGCAGTGAAATTTCTTGTTCCAGGTCCACATATGCAAATCTGGCTACTAAGTGTTGTCACTATTGTAGAATGTCTGGTACTGTCTTTGCCACATTCGCAGGCCTGGTCTGGTCATCGAAGCAGCAGAAGTCAGCTTTGGGTTGGAATCCATTTCTCATGCATGGCATTACAGAGCAGTGCCACTGAGCTAGTGGGCCGCCATAGTGTACATTTTAATATGGAGCATTTCAAAATAATAGGTACCTAAAGCAGAGAAATGTACATGAAAATGCTACTGTTTCTTGCTGATTATCCAATTAGTTATTTTGTTCTTGTGGATAAAGTAAACGTAGTTATAGGAGTCTGGAGTAATATGTGAAATATTATATATAAAATATGAGCCAAGTATTCAGAGGATTTATGCGTTTAACTTTGGAGCCCTTTTACTAAACCAAAGCAAAATTTGCAGTTAACTGTGGCTTAACACAGGATTTACTGTTCGGTAATTTTAGATTATGTGCGGAATCTTTTGGGGATGTTCCCATTAATTTTTATTGCAGGTCATGCATTAATGTTCCTGCTGAGTGTTAACATGGGACCACTTACCGTCTCCTATTTAGGATCAATGCGCAGGAAGTACAACACGCCAGCTATGCTTCCAAGCCCACTCCGTCCATGCCACTCGCTTGAGAGAAAATTTCTGAAAAAGTCAGTAATGCGTGGTTTAACATATGGAAATAGGCAATTGAGCATAAAGTCCCGTAATACAATTGCGTGGAGGCCTGTTTCTATAGTAAAACAGCCCCCTTGAGAGTTAGGCTGAATCCTAAACATACTCAGAATTTCAATGAATTTTTAAGTTGAGGAACATAAAAAATGGGCGGCAAAGAGGCAAATTTAGGTCAGAAAAAAACATAGGGCTCCTTTTACAAAGCTGCGAAAGTGTGCGCTAAACCCACGCTACGCAGCTAGAACTAATGCCAGCTCAATGCTGGCATTAGCGTCTAGCTGCACAGCAACTTAGTACGCGCTAAAACCACTAGCGCAGCTTTGTAAAAGGAGCCCATAAGCTTAGCCATGATTTTCAGCCCCAGGCTCATAAATCTAGATACATGAATGTCAGGGCTAAATTCAGAAGCATAATTGCTGTATTGGAATTACTTGTATAATGTATTTTTTGTGCACTTGTTGTTCAATTTGAAAATGAATAAAGATTTAAAAAAAAAAAAAAAAGAAGCATAACTTTTAAGCTCCTAAATTAAGATGAAGTTTCAGCGGAAAACTGAGAGCTAGATGCACTAAACAGGGTCAGTAAGACTGCATGGGTCCGCTTCGATCTGATTTTTGGCCGATTCCAAAAGAGCTGCCGATGCACAAAAAAAGCGTGCATTCAAATGATTTGAGCGGAAGTGCATCATCATCCCCATCTGATTCCACCATTGATTCGCTGTGAGAGCGACTCTCGCACATGCACAGAGCCGGCAGGAGAAGCCCCGAAGCAGCCTCTTGCCACTCAGCTGACTTTAGTGTATCTGCTCTTAAGCTCCTAAATTTGAAAATGGAGTACAAATTTAGAAGCTTAAATTCAAGGAGCTCAGCTTTCTTGATTATCAGGCCCTAGAATTGTGTTGAATTTGAAATTAAAGATAAAATATCCTCTTATTTTTACTGTTTGCCTTCAGAGAGGTGCAGAAGACTATAAGGAAACTTGATGTGTATTACCAAGAGTTAAGTACTATCGCCAAACAAGGAGAATTCAAAATTAAAAAGATGATGGAAGAGAAGGAAGACATAACTAGAGAGCTGGAAGGAAAGCAGGCTTTTCTTGAAAACAAAGAGCAACAATTTAACCAACTAACAAAGATGCTGTTATTGGCCAAAGAGAATGAAGCAATGGCTTTCAGTGAAAGGTTAGTCTTTCAATCATTGTTATTAAAGACCCATTTTAGATATAACATACCGTATTTTTCCCTCTATAAGATGCACCTGACCATAAGGCGCACCCACCTGTAGAGGAGGAAAAACCAAGAAAAAAAAAATTCTGAACCAAATAGTGTACCCTGTCCCATCACCCTGCCCCCACTCTGCTGGTCTAGTGGTAGGCCGGGACAGGGTACAGGGCAGGTAAATATTCAGGGGCTTTAGGTAAGCTTTGTTTATTATTCTTAAGTATTTGGTAGCTGAAGATTGCTACTTGCAATATCCAGTAATATTCTCCTCTCACTCATCTTCTTGTCACCCCCTTTTTTGAACTCTTTGGAACATCATTTCCAGAATGCCCTCTCCCTTTCTCCATTCTTGTAGCCTACCCCATTCTCGTTGTCTGACATCTCCATGTCCTTTTTCTTCTGCCCACTAGCATCTTCCTATTTCATCTCTCTTCCCTCCTGTCCACCATGATTCCATCTCTTCTCTTCTCTTTCCCCACCCTCCCATGTTCCAACATTATTCTCTCTCTTTTCTGTTCTTCTCCCCCCTATTTGATGCTGAATAATGGGATGGAAAGAGATGCAGCATCTCTCCCTCCCTTCCACCCCAGACCAAACATTTCTCCCTCTCCCTCCCTCCCTTTATCCTTTCCTGCAGCACTATCCTTCTGTCACAGTCTTCCCAGGAAACAGAAATTTTCAGCAGAGAGCAGCTGACTGCAGCAGAGGGACAGCACCGAAAAGGCCACCAGCGCATATCAGTCACTGTAGCCTGCAATCCTCTGCAGAGCAAAATACCTTTTTCAAAGTGGAATGGGAAAGTGAGTGGGACAGGGGTGGAGAGAAGGAGATGACATACCAGGCTGCAAGGCCCCTGTGGGTGCGGGGACCTGTGTGGCTGCACCTCTCGCCCCTGCCCTGAGAGCGATCTCTCCCCTAAATGAAGTTTTTTTTAAAAATGGCTCTTATGCACATGCTAGGGTTGCCAACCAGCCAGTTCTGCATACCCTGGCTGGTTTTGCAAAGGCCAGGCTGACTGCTGGCAGATCTTTAAAAACAGAACCTAAAAAGCTGGTTTAGTATCAGAAGAGAGGTCTGCTGCCTGGCATCCCACTTTTTTCCATTCGTTCCCTGTGATGCAGCTTTTAATCTTTGGGTACTGGCAGCATTAGTCAGCTTAAACATGTTGCCTTTGGCAGTCCAGAAGCTTCTTCTCTGCTGCAGTCCCACCTATGCGGGACAGGACATTGAAAGAATACTTATATTTAGGAGTGCACACTTATACTGGGTCTAATGGCTGGCTTAAATTCAAGCATCTAGACATGACATTTATATGCTTAAATTACAGTATCCTATACACTAAGCACAAAAATGTCTGCCTCACCCATACCCTCCCCTTGCAATTACATGTTAAGTCATTTGCATACTACGATAATAGAATAGTGGCTGCCATTTACTCATTTCAGTGTACATTTATGCAGACGGATGGGAGCGTTCTCTAAATTTAAGCACTCAAATGGCTCTTAACTGTAGGTGATCTGTTATAGAATGAGGGGGTGTGACTATGTTTGCTTGTTTGTTCATACAACGCCATACAGGGCAACTGTTGACCTCAACCTGCGCCACGCTACCATACAGAGGCAGGCGCAACACGAGGCACTGGTTCGGAAGCAAAGAGAGAAGGATAGAGATTTGAAAAATGTAAAGAAGCTGGAGTTGCAGCTGAAGGCAGCAAATGATGCACTGTTACATATTCAAACGATATTTGAAAGAATCGAAGCCGAGGTAAGCAAGGAAAAGAGTTTTCAATCATTTTTAGCAGGTGAATGAAATGGTTCAATTTGGCTTTATTCAATGTGCATATTTTTTATTTTTTTTTAATTCTTTATTCATTTTATAATTCACAACAAGTGTACAGTAAATATCAAACAATTAGAATACAATATCACTTGAAAATCTACCATATCATACAACAAAAAGATATAACCCCCACCCCCTCCCATATAGAACAAAAATTATACCACATGAATATAATATCTTATCATTCATATATATTATTAATAGAAATCCAACCCCCCCGATCCACATGTAAGAATTAAAATTGGGTAAAGTATAAATTATTCATTAGAATAATTTAAAAATGGCCCCCATACATCCTTAAATTTATTATAGTAACCTTTTTGAACTGCCAACGCTCGTTCCATTTTAAACACAAGACATACTTACTACATTCACTGAGGATGAGCAGGATTGCAAGTCATCAGAAATGGGTGGATTATCCCCTTATTTCCTATTTGATTTACACATCCAGGGAGGGTGGCGGTATTATATTTTCATATATTCATTGACCAAATGAAAGTGCTGTTAATGATTTTTACTGTACGTATTCACTTTGGTTATTTTTTTTTCTTGAATTAGGGTTGAGGGGAAATGTTTTGTGGTATTTTTTTTTTTTTAATTCTTTTTTGATTTTCAAACATCCATCTTGCAAACCAATTATACATAAATATAATAGTACTTATAAATATATCTGAACAATCATTCTAATCCTCCCACCCACTACCCACTTAATTAATAATCAAGAAAAATTATTTGATCAATTGTAAGTGCTGTCTTGAAGTCAATTGTATGTATATTTTAATGCAATGTTTTTGAATGGAAAATTAATAAAGAGTTAAAAAACAAAACAAAAAAACTCAGTACAGGAAAAAGCTTCTACAGCTTAAGATAAGTTCTGGAAGTCTCACACACTGTACTTTCACAAGGGGGTCTCATCAGTCTTCACTTTTTCCACAAAGCTAATTAGATGTATTTTTTGTTGCACTCTCTCATTGGTTTTTTTTTTAAGTGATTGCTTTTAAGTGTCGTGCAGAAGGACCTCCATCCCTTTCAATACCATTAGGGTTTCTGACAATTCCTAGAGGTTGTTTTTGTGTGTGTGGAGGGTTCTGTATTTAGCCCACCTACCGGGCTTTCAGTTTTAGAAAATTTAGTTTTATTCTGCTGTGTCTATGCTTTCTGATGACATGCAGGGCTGCCAAGAGACAAAGGAAGGCTTGGAACAAACAATCTTAAGAGACACCACATACCCCCTCTCCACTACACCATCATTCACAGTCGAAAGCAGGGGGATAGCAAGCAGCCCATTTTTTTTTTCAGGGGGAGGGATCCTGGGGTAGTGTGAATGTTGTTGGTTGTAAGTAAGGCCTTGTAGTGTTTCTGGGTGTGTGTATCGTTTGTCCATATGGGGCTTGTTTTTGAGTGAATAAGGAATAGATTCGGGCCCTAATCCTTGAGTATTTATTTCTAGTAGACTGAGGGGCCCACCCATTCCTCTCTGCTCTCCCCCATTAAAAATGTTACCTTTACTGGCAGGGATGCCCAAGCCCCACCAGCTGAAAAGCTCTACAACCCGAACCTCTCCTGGTGCGAAGAAGTTGGGGATGTGCTTACCAGCTGTCGATACCAGCTCTCATGTAAGCTCAGTTGATGTGGTGTACAGTTGGGTACAGGGGATTTGAGTTTTGAGATGGATTTTGGAGGGCTCACCATACAATATAAGGGGTTTATGGTGAGATGTGTAAGAACATAAGAATAGCCCTACTGGGTCAGACCAATGGTCCATCAAGCTCAGTAGCCCATTCTTACGATGGCCAATCAATGTTCATAGTACCTGGCCAAAACCCAAAGAGTAGCAACATTCCATGCTACCGATCCAGGGCAAGCAATGGCTTCCCCCATGTCTTTCTCAATAATTGGAATTTCTCAATAATTCTTTCCAGGAAATTGGCCAAACCTTTCTTAAAACCAGCTACACTATCTGCTCTTACCACCTCTGGTAATGCGTTCCAGAGCTTAACTAGTCTCTTAATGAAAAAAAATTTCCTCCTATTGGTTTTAAAAGTATTTCCCTGTAATTAGTGCCCCCTAATCTTTGTAATTTCAGGTGGAGTGAAAAATTGATCCACTTGTACCCGTTCTACTCCACTCAGGATTTTGTAGACTTCAATCATATCTCCCCTCTGCCGTCTCTTTTCCAAGCTGAAGCTGGGACCTTTTATGTGAAGTTCCTTGCAATGTCCCCTAGGGTGACCCACTGCCCTGCTGGGATGTCTATGTGGCCAGTCTACTAAAAATGCTGGTCCCTCCTACATCTCAAATGCCTATTCTGTGTGTTTTTCATTTGGATGTGTGGTTGTTTTTTTTTCTCAAAAATGGTTCTAAAAGATACATGCACTGAGCACAAACACATCCATTTTTGAAAAAACAGGACAGACTTTTTGCAGTTTTGAAAATGGGCATATTTGGTACTGAATTTTTAGATGTTTTATCAAAAATGCCTCTCCATGTGCGTTAAGTACTATGCACTATTCTATCAATAGTGCACCTAGGGGGAAATTCTAGAAACTGCGCCTAAACTTAAGCGCTGATAGAAGCCCTACCGGTGCCTAATTAATAAACGCCATTTAAAATGACACAAAAATGCAATGTTAAAGTACCTACTGGGGCCTATATAAAAGGCACCAGAATTGCACCTATGTAGGCACTTTACTGCACCAAACATCACAATGGGCATGGCTAATGCCGGAAGTGGCGTTAGGTGCCATAAAGCGCCTCGTAGGCATGATTCATGGCAAGATAGGTGCCGGAAATGTAGGCCTAGAAAACCCTGTCCTACATTTCCAGTACCTATCCTTCTCGGAGGCACAATTCTCTACAGGGCACCATCATGTGACTGACATACGATATGTGGCCACATATATCGATGCCCTATCGAGAATCCAGGTCACAGTGTGCAAATGTATGGGGGTGTTAATGAGGCCAGAGCATGGTCATTCTGTGAAGTGACAAGGGCAAATTGTAGAATACAATGAGTTATGCACGTTGCATGGTGCATGTTGGAGTACCCTCTTATGCCTGCTATTAAGATGAAGAGTCATGGTTTTGATATACCACCTTTCTGTGGTACAACCAAAGCAGTTTATATTTATTATATGCAGGTACTTTCTCTGTCCCTGGTGGCCTCACACTCTAAGGTTTGGTATTTGCCCAGGATCACAAGGAGCCACAGTGGGACTTGAACCCAGTTCCTCTCAGTCTGCTGCACTAACCATTAAGCTACCTTGCCACTTAAGATGACAGAGGCTGCTACATCTAAATTTTACCACACCAAACCAACTTTGGGCTAGTATTCTAAAATGGCTTGGGCATACCTTGAAGCCATTATAGGATTGGCACTAAAGGGCTGATTCTACGAGGGTTATTTCATAAATAATGCACACAATTTTTTTTAATTTACATGGTTTTTTTTTCCAAGTATTTCTTTGCAATCCTTCAATATAATCTCCCTGTTTGCAATGACCAAGTCCCAACGTCCGGGAAGCTTCATTATTCCATTCAAGACACCGTTTTTGTTCAGTTGCCGAATGGCTCGGGTACCAGCAGGAAAAAGCTCTTCCAGAGATGCAAAACGATGTCCACGCATAGGTTGTTTCAACTTTGGAAAAAGGTCGAAGTCTGGTGGACTTACGTCTGGACTGTAAGGAGCATGAGGTAACACCTTGCAGCCGTATTTGTGTAGTTTTTCAATGATGACATTCCCTATGTGCAGGCGAGCATTGTCGTGAAGAATGAGTGGCCCAGCCAAGAGCAACTGAGGTCGGGTTTTGTGCATTTTTCTGCGCATTTTTAGCAAAAAATCACAATACACTGCTGTGAAACTTCTTTCACATGGAACTTTGTCTGTGATGATGATGCCTTCATGATCATAAGCAAAAATCATCATTTGTTTGACTTTTGATTGAGCTTGTCGAAATTTTTTTGGCCGTGAGGAAGATGGAGTTTTCCACTCATCATTGAAAAACTACACAAATACGGCTGGGAGGTGTTGCCTTATGCTCCCTACAGTCCAGACATGAGTCCACCAGACTTCGACTTCAACTTCAAATAGTGTTTTTAATTGACTTTTAATGGTGTTTTCACTGTAAAGATTATACTAAACTTAATTATACCTTTTGGTGGAATTCAGTATGCCATATTTATAAAATGGAGAGGGTGCTTGCTATACAGCAAGGAAATTATCATAATTTTAAAAAGATTTGGGGGCCATTGATTACATATTCTAATGATCAGATACCTTAAACACCTTGTTTTATATAAGATATAGGAGGGGTGGGATTGGGAAATAAGATAATTGCTAATTGATTTATTATTAATAGATGGGGTGGGTGGGAAGGGATTCTTTTATACTTTAATGATTATAAGTAAGATTGTCAAGTGATTTGTTTAAAAATTTTTCTGATTGATTATTATACACTTATTGTAAGATATGAAAATGAATAAAGATTTACAAAAAAAAAAAATGCCAATTAAAGTCAATTTAAAAATTTTGTGTTACGTGTGGAATTCCGCTAGGTGCTACTGATGTGGGCACCATTTATAGAATCATCCCCTAAGTGTGCCCCTTTGTGATGTCTAAAATGAGGGTGTAGAGAAAAAGTCAGGAAAAAATATATAGACCTGCCCAAAACCCCTGACCATTGCAATGATATTTTATCTTAACCACCTTTCACTTCACTGTTCTTTGTTTTAGATGGATGCCCTACCCAAAATTGATGGGGTATTGCTAGAAAGAAGGATGGAACTACATCAAGAAGTAGAAGCCATTCAAAGGAATTTGGCACAGCAGGTGAACAACAGCCCAAGTACTCAAATTGCTCTTGGTGGAAATATCACCGGAGTTGTCTCTTGAATAGGGCTACCATTTTTGGGACCACAAAAATCCAGACACACGACCCTGCCCTGTTCTGCCCCAGCCCTGCCCAGTTTCATATTTAGCTCCACCCCGTTACATCCCAGTCCCTCCCAGTTCAGCCTCCAACCCCACCCCCTCACAACCTCCTCTCGTTTTCCCCGACAAGCTCCGGCCATGTCTAGAGGGCCTGGAGCATGCGCAGATGTGTATGATGTCATCCGCACATGCTCAAAGGCCCTCCAGATGCGGCCGGAGTTCATTGGGGCTTTCCAAAACCCAGACAAGCTGCCAGATTTTAGAAAGTCTAAAAAGAGGACATGTCTGGGTTTTCCCGGACATCTGGTAACCCTACTCTTGACAACATTGTGTTCTATAACGCAGCAAACCCTTACTGAGGTGGAAGCGCATATGGTGGAACAGTGCATCGTTGAGGAGCAGCAGTTTATTAAGGAGCAAACCCAGTGCAGAGAAGACCTGACTAACTTCACACGTCTGGCTCAGATCAAGTCTGATGAGCGGGACCAGAAAGCAAGACTTTTGGTGAAAGCCAAGGTAATAAAAGAAGGCAGTGCATACTACACACAGTAAGGTACACTTCTCCCTCCGTATTCGCTGTGATAGGGGATTAACAGACCCGCGAATACAGAAAAACCACAAATAACTTTTTCATATGTTATTCACTGTTTTCTATTAAAAACCATTGTGAATATGGTAAAACCATGAATAACATGGTAGGAGACCAGGCCTGTTCCTGAAGAAGAGGCAAAACACGGTGAAGAAAGTGCTGGGAATCAGCGATTTCTCTATGCAAGCTGACTTAATTGGGGAGGAAGATTCAGCAAGCTAAAAACCGCGAATAATCAAAACCGCAATTGCTGAAACCGCGAATACGGAGAGAAAAGTGTATACAGGTGAGTATTTAATAGTCTCCCTTAGAGACATCACTCAGACTCAGTGGTGGGGGGAGGGGGGTAGTCCGCCCCAAGTGCCATGATGGTGGTGGCACCGGCACCCCTCCTCTTCACCCTCCTGCCTCTTTCCACTCCTCCCCTCGCCATGCGCGTGCCCCCTTCCCATCCCCCGTATCTCTAGTTGTTCACTGCTGTGAGCAACAGCTTCAATGTGCTCCTCGCGATTGCGTCATCTCTCCGCCGACGTCACTTCTGGAAGCCGCACAAAGGGAGAGCTGACAGGGTCGTAAGGAGCCCATTGAAGTTCTTGTTGCTTGTGGCGGTAAATAACTAGAGGTATGGGAGAAGGGAAGGGGGGTGCACACGTGGCAGGGGGGATCGGGGAAGGAGCCGGGGGAAGAGATGAAGGCGGAAGGGGGGTGCTGCTGCCATGGGTGCCTCTCACCCTTGCTACGCCACTGCTCAGACTGCAGTGACCTTTGACTGGGAATACTACAAAGTATTTTCTGCATCCCTGGTTATAACATAACATAAAATTTTACTTGTGTACTGCAATACACTGTGAAGTTCGGTGCGGTTAACAGGAATTAAATAAAAGACTGTACGTGAGAGGTGAGGATACTAGTATAAATAACTTAGGAGCAAGACAAGGTCAGTATCAAATACAATCATGGTAAGGCAGTATGACAAAAAGAAGAAATGTGATTGAACGGCTTTTGATAATTGAGTGAGACTCTGAGCCATACATAGAAAACTATAATGTACAGAAAGCATTGAAATCTAAGGTGGATTCATGGAATACATTATACTTTGCATGTTTTTCTTTATTCCTGTTGAGGGAAGAGCTTGGTATTACAACCAGAACGAAAGAAGTTATCCTGCCGTTGTATTGGGCGATGCTGCGTCCGCATTTGGAGTACTGCGTCCAATATTGGTCGCCGTACCTTAAGAAGGATATGGTGTTACTCAAAAGGGTTCAGAGGAGAGCGACGCATCTGATAAAAGGGATGGAAAATCTTTCGTACGCTGAGAGATTGGAGAAACTGGGTCTCTTTTCCCTGGAGAAGAGGAGACTTAGAGGGGATATGATAGAAACTTACAAGATCATGAAGGGCATAGAGAGAGTAGAAAAGGACAGATTCTTCAAACTTTCAAAGAATAAAAGAACAAGAGGGCATTCGGAAAAGTTGAAAGGGGACAGATTCAAAACGAATGCCAGGAAGTTCTTCTTTACCCAATGTGTGGTGGACACCTGGAATGCGCTTCCAGAGGATGTAATAGGGCAGAGCACGGTACTGGGGTTTATGAAAGGATTGGACAACTTCCTGCTGGAAAAGGGGATAGAGGGGTATAGATAGAGGATTACTGCACAGGTCCTGGACCTGTTGGGCCGCCACATGCTCGGATTGCTGGGCACGATGGACCTCGGGTCTGACCCAGCGGAGGCATTGCTTATGTTCTTATGTTCTCTTCATACTGTGTTGGGGAAATGGAAAACCAAATTTGAACCTGTAGTTCAAGTAAAAGCAAAATTAATAACTGATACTCATGCAGCTCTAGTCTTACGTCACAAGATTTGTAGGAACACAAAATACTAAGGGCCCCTTTCGCAAACCCACGGTAGTGAGTCCTGGCGCGGAAAATGCAACGCAGCCTCTAGGAATGGAATGGGCTGTGTAACATTTATCGCACGGGAATTGCTACCACAGCTCAGTAAAAGGAGCTCTGAGTCTAGAATTCAAATATCACTGTTCCTTCTTCCTAATAAACTAAGGGCTCCTTTGGTGCGGTAGAGGTCAATGCTCTGATGCTCAAAGGAATTCTATGAGCGTTGGAGCATTTACCTCACCGGCCCACAATAAAAGCCAGCGTAAATGCCAGTACTGTAATCATTTTTAAGATTTCATAGATCATTCTGTGTAATTACGTGATGCATGCAATTAGCAACACTAATCAGTAGATTTTAAAATAATATTCTGGTGCAGCATTCAAGAGAGAATAGCAACCAGGTGGATGAATGTTGCATATGGTGAGGCAATCGCCAAAAGACGCAAGGACTGGCAAACAAATAATATCTTTGGTGATACTTACAAAGTTTTTAGTCATTAATCCCTCATCAGGATATGTAGTCAATAGTGGAAGTGAAACACAGAAAGGTACTTTTATTCAGTGGATGCCGTCTTGGAGGTCAAGATTGGGGTGGGGGTGGGGGCAGGTAGGTTAAGACTTTTCAGTGAAGGTGTCTGGGTCCAGCCTCTGGTACCAGTGAGTGCTTGGTTAAGGGAGTTTTACCAGAAGTGAACCTAAGTTACAGTAGCCCAATGGATCCTGGAAGTGATTCATGACAGTTAATATTATATTATTATTTATTTAGGCGTGAATGTTATCCTGTATGTTTGTTGTGTGTGTTAGGTCTTATAATGGAGTTCTTTATTTATTTTGTTTTTATTTGATTGTATCATGTAAACCGCTTGGAACCGCGTGAAGACTGACATGAAGAACTTATTTAGCCTGTCAGCTATCTCCTTTTCTTCTTTTACCATTCCCTTTCTGTCCCCATCATCCAAGGGTCCCACTTCCTCCCTAAGGGGAAGCAACCAGCAAAGGAAGAAGTGGGACCCTTGGATGATGGGGACAGAAAGGGAGTGGTAAAAGAAGAAAAGGAGATAGCTGACAGGCTAAATAAGTTCTTCACGTCAGTCTTCACGAGGGAGGACACAACCAACATTCCGGAACCTGAGGAGATCGTAAAGGGGGAGCAGGATGAAAATCTGGTCCAACTAGAGGTAAGCAAGGTGGATGTCCTCCGGCAGATAGACAGGCTAAAGAGCGACAAATCGCCAGGTCCGGATGGCGTTCACCCAAGGGTACTCAAGGAACTAAGGAACGAAATAGCTGAACCACTTCGACAAATATGCAACCTATCCTTAAAAACTGGAGAGATTCCAGAAGACTGGAAAATAACAAATGTCACGCCCATCTTCAAGAAAGGCTCAAGGGAAGACCCAGGAAACTACAGGCCAGTGAGCTTGACCTCGGTCCCGGGAAAGATGATGGAAGCACTGATTAAAGACAGCATCTGGGAACACATCGACAACTATGGGCAGCTAAAGTCGAGCCAGCATGGCTTCTGCAAGCCTCACGAACTTATTATACTTCTTTGAGGGGGTAACCAGCCAGGTGGATAAAGGGGAATCCATAGATATAATTTACCTTGACTTCCAAAAAGCTTTCGACAAGGTGCCACATGAAAGACTACTAAGGAAGCTATGGAACCACGGGGTGCAAGGGGAGGTCCACCGATGGATCAAAAACTGGTTGGTGGACAGGAAACAGAGGGTTGGAGTAAAGGGCCATTACTCAGACTGGCAATGGGTCACGAGCGGAGTTCCACAGGGGTCGGTACTGGGACCGCTACTTTTCAACATATTCATTAACGACCTGAAGGCAGGAACAAAATGTGAGGTTATTAAATTTGCGGTTGACACCAAACTATATCGTAAGGTAAATAACATGGAGGACTGCGAAGATCTCCAAAAAGATCTGACAGCACTGGAAGAATGGGCCAAAAAATGGCAAATGAGTTTCAACATAGGGAAGTGCAAAGTCGTACATATAGGGAAAAAAACCCCGATGTTCACTTACAAAATGGGGGGATCAGCGCTAGGGGTGACCGACCTTGAAAGAGACCTGGGAGTGATGGTAGACACAACATTGAAGGCGTCGGCACAGTGTGCAACAGCCTCAAGGAAAGCAAACAAAATGTTGGGTATCATTAAGAAGGGTATCACGACCAGAAAGAAGGAAGTCATCCTGCCACTGTATCATGCTATGGTGCGCCCGCACCTGGAGTACTGTGTTCAATTCTGGTCGTCATACCTCAAGAAGGACATGGAGGTACTTGAGAGTGTTCAAAGAAGAGCAACTAAGCTAATAAAGGGTATGGAGGACCTCTCATATACTGACAGACTGAAAAGGCTAGGGCTTTTCTCCCTGGAAAAGCGGAGACTTAGAGGAGACATGATAGAAACCTTCAAGATCATGAAGGGCATAGAAAAAATAGACAGGGACAGATTTTTCAAATTAAGGGGATCAACAAGTACAAGGGGGCACTCAGAGAAATTGAAAGGGGAGAAGTTTAGAACAAACGCTAGGAAGTTCTTTTTCACACAGAGGGTGGTGGATACATGGAACGCGCTACCGAAGGATGTGATAAACAGGAGCACGCTACAGGGGTTCAAAGAAGCTTTGGATAGGTACTTGGAAGACAAAGGGATTGAGGGGTATAGATAAGAGTAGAGGTATATTATAGGGATGGGATTAGAGGTAAATTAATCAGGGATCACTGTTCAGGCACTAGGCCTGATGGGCCGCCGCGGGAGCGGACCGCTGGGCAGGATGGACCTCTGGTCTGACTCAGCGGGGGCAACTTCTTATGTTCTTAAAGTGAAAAAGCGGTATAACAAGATTAATAATAAACCAATAAATAGTTTATTCAATTGTACCTTTAATACAGGCAAAAAAATAATATAATTTTATGAAATTCTAAATTAAAAAATGAATCTGTTTTCACAGAGATAGCCATTGGACTGTCCATTTTTTCCTTCTGCCATGATTCTAAAACCAAGGAAAATAAAATATTTCAAAAACAGGAACAGCTGTTATATTGTGGAGGGAGGAGGGGGGAGAAGAAATTTTGTTACCTTATAACACAAGAGAAGCCTTCAAAAGTGACATATTTGAGCTAAAAGAGCTATATTTTCATTTTGAAGATATACGAGTATGCCTTCTTCTGTCTGTCATAAACACTCCAGACTACATCCCAATAATTGAAGGATATATAGGCCTTATAGAAACAGATTAACAATCCATAGGGTTACCATATGTCTCCAGGTCATGGGGGCCAGATTGAGCCAGTCTGGGTTTTACTTGCATTGAAATCAATGGAAGTTAAAAAAGATGGGTCATTGGTATTTTTTTTATTTTTTACAAAACCCTACATGTAAATTCTTCATTTTTCTCCTGGTTTCTTTATGAAGGTGGATATAAACTACATGGGATTAAGGAGAATGACTCTCTTAATTCCGTGTGTAAAGCCCTGGTTGAACTGAATGTGTGCCTTTGAGCTGGTGTAAAAACCAACCTGACCCAACCGATCAAATATGGTGTTCCACAGGGGGCTATTATTCAATCTCTACCATTAGACCTGTCCCAGACATAGCCTGCAAATATCAAATACAGATTCACTCCTTCGTGGATGACATCCAACTGTACCTACCGCTAAGAGAAGCCTATGACGGCCAGATTGAGAAACTGCTTAACTGCCTTTCGGAAATCAAAAACTGGATAATCGTCAATAAACTACAACTAAACGCCTCCAAGATGGAACTCCTTTGGATCCGCAAAGAATGTTTCAACTGTGCCCATTCCTTACTGCGCTGGGACTTGATTACTATAACTATGAAAGATCAAGCGCGCAGCCTAGGATTGCAACCTGTCGCTTTCCGACCATATTTCTCAGGTGGTATCTTCCTTATTTTACTACCTGCAACAACTCTGAAAAAATAAGGAACTACTTTTCAGAGTCTGACTTTGCCCAACTTCTCTATACCTTAGTACTCTACTGCATAGATTACTGCAATGCACTGCAATGGTCTCATGGCAAAGAATGTACGATTACCACCAGTGTGTTCAAAACGCGGTGATCAACCTTCTATAAAACCTCCATGCCCGCGACCCTGTCTCCCAGGCTCTAGCGTCAGCTCACTGGCTGCCCTTAGCCAAAAGTTGTGTCTTCAAGGGCTTGATGCTAGTGTTCAAATCCATGCATTATATGGCGCCGAGCTATATGATGGCTAAACTTCCTCTGTATGTGCCTAACCAGTCCCTCAGCTCCCAAGATGAAATGTGCCTCACAACGTCCCCTGGTTAAGCCCTTCAACTGCAAACCGCCAAATGACGGACCTACTTAGGGTTTCAACAGAATATGACTGATTTTATCACAAGACCTCATGCACCCAAGGCACTATTCAAACATTTTTCCGTGCCCTTACTGGGGTGGTGTATTCATCATTAGTTTTTTAGGCTTATACACAAATTGATAAATATTCTTAAAGGCAGGCTCGAAGATAAACTGTGTGTTATAAATTATAAAAGAAGAGCTCTTAACTTCTGCATGAGGAAATGGTTCGGCAGCCGTTAGGCAGAAGTTAAGAGCTCTTCTTTTATAATTTATAACACCCAGTTTAACTTTGAGCCTGCCTTAAAGAATATATATCAATTTGTGTATAAGCCTAAAAAAACAATGAGGAATACACCGCCCCAGTAAGGGCACGAAAAAATGTTTGAGTAGTGCCTTGGGTGTATGAGGTCTTGTGATAAAATCAGTCATATTCTGTATAAGTTTGATTTCTGCAGGTTTGAAACTGTGGTCTTTTTGACCAAACTGAAGTTTTCCTCTTTTTGATTGGACCTACTTAGGGTTACCAGATTTTCCAGAACTAAAATCCAGACCCATGGCCCTGCTCAGTTCCACCCATCCCCTCCTAGTTCTGCCCGAGTCACGCCCCTTTCCGCCCCCCAGCCCCACCCCCTCAACCTGTTCATTTGTCGGGAGTGCATCTGCACATATGCTGGTATGACATAATGATGTCATATGCCTGCACACATGTGCATAACGTGTGCCTTCCAGACATTGCTCCTAGCTGGAAGCTTTTTGAATCCCGGACAAAGTGCCAGGTTTTGAAAATCCATCCGGACACCCGGGAAAATCCGGACATCTGGTAACCCTACATGTAGAGATTTTAGTCCCTGCCGAAGCCCAGCCCAAAAGTACACTCAAACCACATTCCCCTGAAATTTCTGTATAATGTCGATGTTCATTGACTTTCTCAAATTGATATTTACACATAGATGTGGCTCTGAAATAATGGCCTTAATCACTTCTCCCCAAGTGGGCTTGCAATGGACAATACAGTAATTTGCCTAAGGTTTCAAGGAGCAACAGGGGGAAAAGGTTCATAGACAAAAGCGCGTGACGACAACCCAGCGCAGACAACTGAGTGCAAGGCGGAAGCGCGCCGAAGAAAAACAGTATTTTAAAGGGCTCCAACGGGGGGTGTGGGGGGGAACTCCCCCACTTTACTTAACAGAGATCGCACCGGCGTTGGGGGGGGGGGTTTGGAGGGTTGTAATCCCCCTCATTTATTGGAAACTTAACTTTTTCCCTCTTTTTTAGGGAAAAAGTGAAGTTTTCAGTATAATGTGGGGGGTTACAACTCCCCAAACATTACATTACATTACATTAGGGATTTCTATTCCGCCTGTGCCTTGCGGTTCTAGGCGGATTACAATAAAGATGATATCTGGGCATTTGCAGTAGAATTACATTACAGGAGAAGAGTAGATTACAAGTAATAGTGAAGAGTTACAATACATTCAATATCACAGAAGATGTAACATAGCAACGGGTTACAATAAAGAAGATATCTGGGCATTTCCAGTAGAATTACATTACAGGAGAAGAGTTAATTACAGGTAATAGTGAAGAATTACAATACATTCAATATCACAGAAGATGTTACATAGCAACTGAGTCAATTTACAACTGGTGGAGAATAAAGAATTACAATATATTCTAGATTACAAAAGATGTTACATGAGCTGAATCAAGTTTCTTTGGGTGGAGAGTAGCATCATATGCCTATAAGCGGAGGTGTATTTATTGTTTTGATGATTGCATAATGTTGGTTAATTAATGTTGATGATATGGACAGTAGGAGTGTTTAGTTTGGGTTGGATAAAGAGATTCTATTCCCAAAGGAATTGATTGGGAACTCATTAGATGGCGGTTTAGATTGATGGGAGATATTTTTTGAACAGTAGTGTTTTTATTTCTTTTCGGAACTCTTTTATGTGTGTAATTTCGATCAATAATTTTGAGATGTCGGAGTCAATATTAGCTGCCTGTGTCCCTAGTAGGTTGTCATAAAGTTTCTTACGTCGAGTACCATTGAGAGGAGGGTAGGTGAAAATGTTCTGTGTTCTCCTTCTTCTGGATAAGAGATAGTAGTGAAAACGGTTGTTTAGGTAGCTGGGTGCCGCGCCGTGGGTTACTTTGAATAGGAGACAGTAGAGTTTGAATTGTGTTCTTGCTTTTATTGGTAGCCAGTGAGATTCTAAGTATGCTTTGGTAATGTGGTCGTATTTGCTGAGTGAGTATATGAGTCTGAGGGCTGTGTTCTGGACGGTCTGTAGTTTTTTTATTGTGTTGATTGGGCAAGGTAGGTAAAGGCTGTTGCAGTAGTCTACCATACTTAGCACGAGGGATTGGACAATGATCCTGAATTGGTCTTTATTAAAGAATTTTCTTATTTTTCTCAGATTTCGCATTGTGAAGAATGCTTTTTGGATGATTTTATGGATTTGTGTTTGCATAGTGCAGCATCTGTCTAGTTGTATTCCCAGGATTTTGAGGGAACTCTGTATTGGGTACTTGATTGAGTTTACTTCCAGTTCTGTTAGGGATGGTTTTTTGTCCTTCTCTAGTAGTAGGAATTTAGTTTTGTCCGTGTTCAGCTTCAACTTATGATTTGTCATCCATTTTTCTACTGTTTCCAATGTAGTTTTCAGGCGTCCTGTGGAGATGGGGTCGTGGATGTCAAATGGAAGGAGGATGGTTATGTCGTCCGCTTAGCTGAATGAAGTTATGTTTAGGGCATCTAGGGTGCTGCCTAGGGAAGCAATGAATAGGTTGAAAAGTGTGGGAGAGAGGGGAGAGCCTTGTGGCACTCCGCAGGGGTTAGACCATGGTTCTGATAGAATTTATTTTGACTTGACTCTATATGTTCTTGTTTTAAGGAAGCCTTGGAACCAGGTGTGCACTTTACCTGAGATTCCTATTGCGTCTAGAATCTGGAGAAGTATGGAATGGTCCACTAGATCGAAAGCCGCTGAGAGATCAAGTTGGATGATTAGCAATCTGTTTCCTTGGCTGAGGAACCCCCCCACAATGCCGGCGCGATCTCTGTTAAGTAAAGTGGGGGGGTTCCCCCCACACCCCACACCCCACCGTCGGAGCCCTTTAAAATACTGTTTTTCCTCCGCCTTGCGCTCAGTTGTCTGCGCTGGATTGTCGGCGCGCCTTTGTCGGCACGCGCTTTTGACCTGTCACCAGGGGAAAATCAGGATCTGAACCTGATTTTCCTGATTCTCAGCTTGCCAACATGCCAATGTCAGAAGGCCTCTATACAAAGAGGCAGCACAAGATAAAATGTTTCCTCCACTAGCAATGAGATAAACTAGGGATATGCTTTTGTTTAAAACGAAGCAACATATTTCAACTCTCGTAAATTTTCTGTTACTTTCAATTCTCTGCAGACAGCAGAGGAAGACAGCCACACCTGTCTTCCCTCCATCCCCTCAAAAAACCCCAACAAAAACAACCTAGTACTCCAACTTAGATATGGACTGAGGGGAAGGAGGGACCAGGAGGCTTTGCGGTAACCCCGGTCCCCTGCACATGCTCAGAGAGGTCTAGACTAGATGGAGACCTGCACATAGGTTCCATAGGATGACATCATCTTAGAGTGGGACAGCATTTCCATGCCGCCTATGGAGAACCTGCACTACAAGTAAGCAGCTTTGCTCTCTCTGCGTTTCTCTGTCCTTACTCTAAGCCGACATATTTTTAAAATAATTATTCACTAGTTATTTTCCTTGCATAACTCTGTTTTTACATATTACATTGCAAATCTTTAAAACTATTTCTTTTACGCCACAACAGCACAGGTGTCATCTAATTCTACAAGACATCAAAATAAAGGATCTGTCCATAGTGGAACATAAGAAGAAAAGTGTTATAATTAAAAAACGGTAAATTTGGGGAATTTGTTCTTTCTTTAATAAGCACACATTTCTGTTTAGTCGTATCTAGCATAAGCATTGCTGCTATATGTTAATGCACAAATTTGCACTTTCCAGATTTGAAGAATTTGCTGCCATCTATGACATTGTCCGAAGAGAGAGAAATAAATGTGCTAACCTACTTCAGACTGCAAAACAACGAATATCAGAAATGCGAGAAAAAACTAGAATAACAGGAAACGAGATAGAAATCCTAAGGACCAATGTCCAAAGCAAAGAGAGGTATGTTCAGATTCTAATACCCTTAACACCGTAGTTTCTTTAAAAGGCTACCATGAGTTTTGGGCTGTGGTGAAGAAAAATGAAAAATTATTATCTTTTTTTGGGGGGGGGGTTGGGAGGAGGAGGTTTCATGTAATACTTGTTTTCCATTACCTAATCAGAAAGTACAAGGGTGGTTTGAAAAGATTGTTAAAAAAGCAAGTTAAACAACATTCCCCCTCTTATACGAATCTCCGCTAGCAGTTTCTAGCGCGGGGAGCCGCACTGAATGGCCCGCGCTGCTCCCGACGCTCATAGGAACTCAATGAGCGTCGGGAACAGCGCGGCTCTCTGTGCTCTCTCTGCACTAAAAACCGCTAGTGCAGTTTCGTAGAAGAGGGGGATAGTCTCTATACACTTAGGGCTCCTTTTACTAAGCCGCGTTAGGGCTTTAATGTGCGGAATAGCATGCGCTAAATTGCCGCCCGTGCTAAACCTTAATGCCAGCATTCCGGGAACCCCCACAAATGCTGAAAAAACGCGAATACTGTTTTTAGCGGGGGGAGACAGGAGAGGGCAGCCGGAGAAGCAGGAGAGAGCAGCTGGAGCGCCAGCAAGTGAAGGAAACCACTCACGGTATGCTCCGACCACCTCTTCCTGCACTAAAATTGGGCCTCTCCAATCAGGAGAAGGGTAGAAGGGTATAGATAGAGTATTACTATACAGGTCCTGGACCTGATGGGCCGCTGCGTGAGCGGACTGCTGGGCATGATGGACCTCTGGTCTGACCCAACAGAGGCACTGCTTATGTTCTTATTAGTTCTAGTTGTGGAGCGCGGGTTTAGCGCACGCTAAAATGTTGCATGCGCTAAAACTGCTAACGCAGCTTAGTTTCAAGTTTATTCAAGTTTATTAGGATTTTTATATACCGCCTATCAAGGTTATCTAAGCGGTTTTTACAATCAGGTCCTCAAGCATTTTCCCTCTCTGTCCCAGTGGGCTCACAATCTATCTAATGTACCTGGGGCAATGGGGGTATTAAGTGTATTGCCCAGGGTCACAAGGAGCAGCGTGGGTTTGAACCCACAACCTCAGGGTGCTGAGGCTGTAGCTTTAACCACTGCACCACTCTGGAAATCAAAATGTATTAGAAGTGAGCCAAGTAAAGGACAATCAAGCCATTGTGACATCACTGATGAGGTTGGCTCTTATTGGAGGAATGAAACATTGTGACATCACAGTATCAGCTCTGGTTACCAGAAACTTTTCATACTATTTATTCAGTTTTCTATACTGATCTCCCAAGTGAGCTCAGAATGGTTTACATGAGTTTATTCAGGTACTCAAGCATTTTCCCTGTCTGTCCTGGTGGGCTCACAATCTATCTAACGTACCTGGGGCTATGGAGGATTCAGTGACTTGCCCAGGGTCACAAGGAGCAGCGCGGGGTTTGAACTAACGCAGCTTAGTAAAAGGAGCCCTTAGTCCAGGGAGTTTCCAGTTTTTTCATGTCTTAGGAAAAATAGCTTACAAAACAAATGGACTAAGTGTATGCCCTCGTTGTTTAACTTGCTTTTTTGTCAAACTTTTCAAGCCATCCTTGTACACAAGTAGTAACAGGATATTCTTTCCTTTCAGAGTGGTGTGTCTAAGAGGGTGGAAGCCCTTTGGAAAATAGAGTGCATTGTCTTTGCTTTGCCTTCTTAAATGTTTCAAAACCATCATAAAGCAGCATATTCACAAGACAATTCTCTCTTACCAGCGAAAAACTTGAAAACTACACCATGAACTCTTGAATGAGTAAAAGCTGTGTGCTTCATTGTCAAAGACAACCTGCAATAGGAACAAATTCTCCAGTCCCAAACGGAATATTACCAAGCAATTCTAAACTAAACTAAAGCTTAACTTTGTCTCCCGAGTCATAATTCTGAGAAGGCTCAACTCGGTTTACAGCAATTAAATAAACAGGGAATGATTTACAAATGATAAATAGAAGATAATAGCAAAATTTCAAAAGAATTAATTTTCAAAATGTTTGGCAAATAGAGTCGTTTTTCAAGATTTACAGAAAAATTGAATTGAACTGGAACTCCTTAAAAAAGGGGAGATCATTCCAGAGTTAAGAGAGTTTAAAGACCAAAGATTGACTGAAGATCTTGACTCTTTTAGAAACATAGAAACATAGAAAAAAGCAGCAGAAAAGGGCTATAGCCCACCAAGTCTGCCCATTCCAAGTATCCCCTCCCCTGAATTTACTCCCTTAAAGATCCCACGTGAGTATCCCATTTTTTCTTGAAATCCGTCACACTGTTGGCCTTTATCACCTGGAGTGGGAGTCTGTTCCAATGATCCACCACTCTTTCGGTGAAGAAGTACTTCCTGGAGTCGCCATGAAACTTCCCTCCCCTGATTTTCAGCGGATGCCCTCTGGTGGTCGAGGGTCCCATGAGCCAGAAGATATCATCTTCTGACTCAATGCGTCCCGTGATGTACTTATATGTTTCAATCATGTCTCCCCGTTCTCTTCTTTCCTCAAGTGAGTACAGCTGCAATTTTTTTAGTCTTTCTTCATACGTGAGATCCTTGAGCCCCGAGACCATCCTGGTGGCCGTTCGCTGAACCGACTCGATCCTCAGCACGTCCTTTCGGTAGTGTGGTCTCCAAAACTGAACACAGTACTCCAAGTGAGGCCTCACCATGGCTCTGTACAACGGCATCATAACTTCAGGTCTCCTGCTGACGAAACCTCCTTTTTTTAGAAGGAAGGGACAGTTTAAATTGTTGGATACCTCTTACAAAGGAGAATCGGTAAATATTCCAAAATAAAGGAATAAGAGGATTAAAGCTACCATGTAGAATTTTGCAGTTTTCTAGCATAATTACATGGAAAAGCAGGAATCCATGGTTCTTCATGATCATCCTACCAAGCACTCTATATTTTATTTTACTTTATAAACTACTTTGATCTGCACTGAATTTAATGGCGGTAAATCAAGAATAAATAACGTAACCTAACCTAAGACAGTACCAGCATGTGTTATATGGGTTTAGCACCGCAAGTGTTATATAATCTTAGGGTACCTGGTTTCAAAATGATAAACAATGCCTCTTCCAGTTTCCTGCATGTGAAAGAAGATCCATCAAGGCTAGTCACATTTATATACTGACTGGCTGGGGAGTCCCCAGGACGGGTTTAGGACCAGCTGATCTTAGCAATTCACTTAACCACAAAGTAGAAGGGGCGACTAAGCAAACAAACTGTTCAGAAAACCGCCACTGAAATATAGCTGGAAAGCATTGACCACAAAGGCTTGTAGTTTAAGTAACAAAGTTCAGGATCTGCAAGCCTTGATGTTGAAGGCTGACTTGGAAATTTTTGCAATCACAGAAACATAGTTCAATGACCTCTATGAAAAGGATGCAACCATATGGGCTTATAATAATAATAACTTTCTTTTATATTGCCATAACCAAAAGTTCTAGGTGGTTTACACTAAAAAGTGCTGGACAATCAGCGAAATACAATAATACAGTAAAAAATACAAATATTTGTAAAATAGAATTTCAATAATAAAACTCACCAAGTAATAAACTTATCAAACAAAGTGGTCTTAATTAATTCCCAAAAACTGCAATAGGATAACATAGCTTGCTGAATACATTTACCTAACCAAAATTGTTGCCTACCAGCTTGAAATGCTAGGGTCCTATCGAAGAAGATCTTATATTTTCACCCATTCATTTTTGGATAAGCAAATAAGTAGAAGTTTCTAGTTTCTCTTGATGGTCTAGGCAACACAAAATGAGGAAAAAGGTAAGCTGGAGACAATCCTGATATCAGCTTAAAGCAGATACAGGAAAATTTGAATAATACTCTTGCCTCCAAAGGCAGCCAATGAAGTAAACGATAATATGGACTAATATGGTCGCTCTTTTTTAAACCAAAAATCAATCGAATAGCTGTATTCTGAATTATCCTTAATTTCCTTAGAATTTTTGTGGATGCTCCTAAATAGATGATATTACAATAGTCTAAAATAGATAAAACTAATGCCTGCACCAATAGTCTGAACGATAAAGGATCAAAATATTTTTTTATAGTTCTTAATTTCCACAATGTAAAAAAAGCATTTTTGTACCACTAAGTTTGTGTGTTCTGCTAGTGTTAAATGTCAGTCTAGTGTGACTCCCAGAATTTTGATAGATTTAATAATCGGGTAGTCATGACCATTAAGATGAAGCCATGAGTTTGTTATTTTGTCGTTGGGACTAGCCAAGAAAAGTTTGGTCTTTTCCGTATTGAGTTTGGGTAGAGATGGTCAAAAGGATGGCGGAATAGCTCTGTAAGTGGAAAAACAATGTTAAAGTGACTGAAATGCATGGAACTGCGAAAAGGAAAAAGTGATCTTGATCATCTTGAAAAGAAAAGATGAAATCTCTATCCACATGAGAAAATGTGAGTAGATATTGGTTCTGCCCAGACCACGCCTGGTGGTTAGCTGCCTCGGTACCCTGAGGTTGTGAGTTCGATCCCATCCCGCTCCTTAATTCACCATTGCCCCAGGTACTACAGTTGTGAGCCTGCCAGGACAGACAGGGAAAATATTCAATGTATTGTAAACCTCTTTGGGTGAATCTCTTCATGAAAAAAAAAAAAGCAGTTCGTAAATCCCAATAAATAAATCTACACATAATGCAGTCATACAAGTGAAAATACTGACTTTCTAAGATCGTGTTTTTACATGTTTATGGGAAGTACACTTGTGTAAATACTGTTATCTACATGTGGAAATCACGAATAGGGCTTCTAAAATAAGGGCTATAATGTGCTGGCCACCGCCCTGCTGTCTATGTAGTTTTGCCAACCAACCACATAGCAGCTGAATAGTTCCACTCAGGGCCGGATTTTCCTATAGGCTAACTAGGCTTCAGCCTAGGGCCTCAAGATCAAGAGGGCCCTACATTCAAACTGTTAGCAAAATTAAAATTACACTATTCTAAAAACAGTGAACACTAAAACACTGAACCGAAAATAAGGAGAAATTCTACGCTTCAGGATCGGAACCGGCTCCGGCCGCAACAGGGCGCCGACTCGGCTTCTCCCTTTCTTTTTCTCGCCCTGGGAGGAGGATCGGGGAGGGAAAGACGTCAGTCCGGAAACAGCTGGGCAAATCCCAGCCCCGCAGGGAGAGAGGCCAAACGTGGATCCGTCAGGACAGGGCGGCCCAGACTGGCATCGGGGGGGGGGCAATGGGGGGTTTCAGTGGAAGGGGGATGGGAGGCAGGCAGGCTGGCATCGGAGGGGGGTGGGGGGGTTAATGGAAGGCAGGCAGGCAGGATGGCATGGGGATAGAAAGGGGATGGGAGGCAGGCGGGCATCGGAAGGGGGGGTGAGGTGAGGAAGGACGCACTGGGGACACTATGGACATAGGAAGGGGCAATGCTGTGTGTTATGTTTGATTAGTTATTGTTACAAGTACTATATATGGTGCTGAGAATAAATGTCCAAATAAGTGTTCTCGACTTTTTTTTATTTATTATCCGTGTCACATTTTTTATAAAGGTTAGTACCAATAACAACATGTTTTATTTAACATATTGATATATATCACAGTAATGATGTATTTTATTATCTCTCATGTAATTTACAAACTTAAAAATGGGAGGTGAAAGGGCCTCATAAGTGGAATAGCCTAGGGCCTCTTTTCATCTAAATCCGGCCCTAGTTCCACTATATGAATAGTTTTTGGTTGCTGTCCTCTCTTGTAACGGGGCACTTATCCATATCCCCGCGCCATACAGCGCTACTCCGACGTGCTTCTTAAATGTAAGAAGTCCTGCTGGGTCTTTCTCAAAGTATAGAACAAAACAAAACAAAAGTCAATTTTCATAATCATTCAAACCCACTTTATTCAGTGGTACTGGTGTTGTTGCTCTACAGGCAGTCCAGGATCTGAGCAACCCAACACAATTCAATTCAAATAAACAAAAATAGAGTTGAACCGTAAGACAAGGTTCCCACTCTTACCTTCATTCAGGCAGTTCCGGTAAGTAAAGTACAAACATGAAACAAAAACTGAAGTGCAGTTGCCTAAACTTTCATCTAGGTAATAGAACCAATAATCACTTTGCTTCACTCTGTGTCCAAGCCCTACAGACTTCCAGGCTTGTCTCCAGCCAGCTCCAAGAGGAGTTGGTGGGGGGAGGGGAGTAAATGAATTCACTAATTATCTTTCTGATTAACAGAATGCCAGTAAAGGCCCCACAAACCCAACCTAGTTGGTAAGTGAATTCTCCCCAATTACTTCCCTCAGATATTCATACCAATCCTGGCAAAAAACTCCAGTCAGCCTTACTCTAGCTAACTGAATCATAAGCACAAAAAAAAACGTTTTTTTTTTCTTTTCTTCACACAAGCAGAGCCAGCACAAGTCCTGCAAGGGGCATTCAAAAAACAAACCCTCTTTCTCACAGCTTGTGCATTTAACTACAGAAGGATTAACCAACCTTCCCACCTCTCAGCCCTGCCACTTAGCTGATGTCCATTTCTGTGTCTTCAGACAGATTGGCAAGTTCTCCAAACTCCATAGGTTCTTCCCCAGGGTCTGTGTCAAGTTCCTGCATTTCCCAATCTGGCAGCTCTGAAGCACTTTGGTGGGGAGAGATCCTTCCACTGGCTGGTCCTGGGCAGACTGCCCTTCTCCTACTCAAAGCAGCTTCTAACATACTCAGGTGAACCTGCCCTGCCTTTTTAGTGGGAGGAGCTTTCAGCTTACTTTGCCTGCTTGGCTTGGGAAGCCTAATTATTCCCTCCAGCTGGGATATCTCCAGGAAGAGGAAGGTTCTGCAGGGGCTGTTCTCCTGCCAACCCTCTCTTCCCTGAATATCAGCAAGGACTGATTTAAAGGGAAAAGACAGTTTTTCCCTAGTCTTAGTCACAATCCTATCCCCGTGATTTGCCCTCTGAATCACAGGACCAGGCTTGACAATAGCCTGCCCTGGCGAAAGCTGCATTTTAGGGATAGGATTGTGACATACCCTCACCTTTAAGGGCTGCCCCTCCTGGGACTCTCAATCCCCCTCAAAACCGTTTCCGGGGTTTATTTCCCCTTCTTTCCTGACTTAGGAGAGGAGGGTCTGGGTCTTCAAAATCTTGCGGCCATCGTAATAGGGCAACCTCCCGCTGCCCTCCTGCCGCTCCACCACTATGATCTTTAGGACCCTCTAGCCCCTCCACCCTCTGGGCTAATGCTGCGACCACCTGTGTTATTCCCCCCAAGTCCTCTTTTCCTAGCTGGGCAATTTGTTCCCTCAATTCATTCATATCCTGGTCCATACCTTTAAATGTAGCCAAGACTTTTTGGAAATGCTGGGCATGTTCTTCCAGTTGTTCCTCTTGTGCCTGCTGTTTCACCACCCAGCTTTCTGCCTTCCCCGTTCTATTAGTTAGTTCCCCGCACGTGTTTTTTATTTCTTTAACGCTGTGCTGCACAGCTTGTTGCTGGGCTTGCCCTTCTTTTACCTGCCCCTGAACTACCTTGAGCTGTGAGGAGACTTGTTCCATTAAACGGGTCAGTTTCTCGGACTCTTGTTGGCACTGGGTAAGCACCTGTTCCCTAGACCTTTTCTGTTCTGGGTCTATAGGAACTTTCCAGGACTGGAAACTGGCCTCTGTACATGACTTCAATCCTGTCTCCCAATCCTGGCGAGCAGAGGCTAGCTCTTCTTTTATCTTATGTATCTCCGCTTTAAGTTCGGCCAAGGAAGTGGCCTTCCTATCCCCCATTGGATTATTAAGGGCTTCTATCTGGGGACTGCTTTCTGGTACCCCTACCCCTGTAGAGCCAAACCCCCGTTCTCCTCTATCTGTCTCCGGGAGACGGGACCATTGCATTATGTCTGGGTGCCAAATTCTCTCACATAACAACTGAGCTATTCGATCACCCATCTGTACCCGGTATTCTGAATTTCCATTATTCACAAGGAGTACAGCTACGTTTCCCCTAAAGTCCGGGTCAATAACCCCAGCAGCTACATCGATTGAGTGGTGTAGAGCTAACCCTGACCTTGGGGCCACCCGCAGATACGCCCCTGGGGGAGGTGATACCTGTATATCAGTTTTTATTACAGTTCGCCCCCTAACGGGTACCACCTGTTCCTGGGCCGCATACAGGTCATAACCTGCGGCCCTCGGGTAAGCCCGAGTGGGTGCCCTAGCCTTCTCCGAGAGTGGGGCCCATCGAATAGTTGGCCTCCAACTCTTAGGTTTTGGCGTTCGGGGACTTTGTCTCTCCTCCCGAGAGGCGAGTGAACTTCCCCCCACCCGGCTTCCCAACACCCATTTCTCCGGGCTCTGAATTCCTGCAGACCTTCCTGTCCCCGCTAGAGCAATCCAGTCCCTTCCCAATATTAATGGGTAAGGCGCCGCCTCCAGCACGGCCACTGCTATGCGGATCTTCCTACCCTTATACTTTATACTCAGGGGTCTCAGTGGGTATTCCTGGGCCTCCCCATGAATACAGGTGATGGGCACCTTCCTCATCCCCGCATTCCGGCCTTCACCCAGCTCTTCCCACAGTTGCCCTGACATTACAGATACCTCGGCCCCTGTATCCACTAGGGCTGTGATCTTTTTCCCTCTCACCGATACCTTTATCTGATATTCTTTCGGAACTTTGGCCCCGGGGTCCTGGGCTATTACCAGGTCCCTGGTCACCCTACAATAACGCTGGGTATGTCCGGTTTTGCCACAGCGGTAACACCTAAGGGTTTCCCTACTTTTATCCCCCCGGGCCTGTTCCTTGCTTTCCTCCGGGTATGGTAAGGAGGCATCTTTCCCTGACCTGGCAAGGTCTAAATCCGTTCTCACTACCTGTCCCGGTGGCCCACCAGCTGTGCTTGTAGCTGAGCACTGTAGTAGCTGAGTTAGCAGCTTGGTCTGCTCACCCATCACCCTGACCAGTTCGTCATGCTGTTGTTTGGCCTGTTTCTGGCCGCGGTCCCACAAGTCCCGGTTTGCTTTTAGAACCGCCTGCAGGTTCTCGCCTTGCTTCTGCCGCTCCTCCGCGAGGAACCTCAATAGCTGCTCCTGGTTCATCGTCCCGGAGACTGGAACAAAGTAAACACAAAAGACAAACCCAAGTGCGGCACCAAAATAACTGGGTAGCCAATCCCCTCACCCCCCCTGGTTTAGTAGCTTACCAGAGAGCTAGGTGAGTCTCCGCCTTTGGTTTGTAGGCCTCCTTGGCCCCCAGTCGCTTACTGCGTTTCTGTCCTCTTATTCTTTTCTCCCGTTCTCCCGATCCTTCTCGGCCTTCGATTCTCCACGGACAGACAGGATCACTCTAGTCACTCCAACAGAAACGTCTGGCCACCGGATCCTCCAGGACAGGAACTCAGCTCCTCGCAAACAGGAACCAACACAACAAACTAAAAAAACAAGCTAAAGAAATAAATCAGTCAAAAGTCTCAAACTTTTTTTTTTTTTTTCCCAAAAAAAATTTCACCGTATGTCCAGCAGGAGGCGCACGATCCCACTCCTGATACCACTTGTAACGGGGCACTTATCCATATCCCCGCGCCATACAGCGCTACTCCGACGTGCTTCTTAAATGTAAGAAGTCCTGCTGGGTCTTTCTCAAAGTATAGAACAAAACAAAACAAAAGTCAATTTTCATAATCATTCAAACCCACTTTATTCAGTGGTACTGGTGTTGTTGCTCTACAGGCAGTCCAGGATCTGAGCAACCCAACACAATTCAATTCAAATAAACAAAAATAGAGTTGAACCGTAAGACAAGGTTCCCACTCTTACCTTCATTCAGGCAGTTCCGGTAAGTAAAGTACAAACATGAAACAAAAACTGAAGTGCAGTTGCCTAAACTTTCATCTAGGTAATAGAACCAATAATCACTTTGCTTCACTCTGTGTCCAAGCCCTACAGACTTCCAGGCTTGTCTCCAGCCAGCTCCAAGAGGAGTTGGTGGGGGGAGGGGAGTAAATGAATTCACTAATTATCTTTCTGATTAACAGAATGCCAGTAAAGGCCCCACAAACCCAACCTAGTTGGTAAGTGAATTCTCCCCAATTACTTCCCTCAGATATTCATACCAATCCTGGCAAAAAACTCCAGTCAGCCTTACTCTAGCTAACTGAATCATAAGCACAAAAAAAAACGTTTTTTTTTTCTTTTCTTCACACAAGCAGAGCCAGCACAAGTCCTGCAAGGGGCATTCAAAAAACAAACCCTCTTTCTCACAGCTTGTGCATTTAACTACAGAAGGATTAACCAACCTTCCCACCTCTCAGCCCTGCCACTTAGCTGATGTCCATTTCTGTGTCTTCAGACAGATTGGCAAGTTCTCCAAACTCCATAGGTTCTTCCCCAGGGTCTGTGTCAAGTTCCTGCATTTCCCAATCTGGCAGCTCTGAAGCACTTTGGTGGGGAGAGATCCTTCCACTGGCTGGTCCTGGGCAGACTGCCCTTCTCCTACTCAAAGCAGCTTCTAACATACTCAGGTGAACCTGCCCTGCCTTTTTAGTGGGAGGAGCTTTCAGCTTACTTTGCCTGCTTGGCTTGGGAAGCCTAATTATTCCCTCCAGCTGGGATATCTCCAGGAAGAGGAAGGTTCTGCAGGGGCTGTTCTCCTGCCAACCCTCTCTTCCCTGAATATCAGCAAGGACTGATTTAAAGGGAAAAGACAGTTTTTCCCTAGTCTTAGTCACAATCCTATCCCCGTGATTTGCCCTCTGAATCACAGGACCAGGCTTGACAATAGCCTGCCCTGGCGAAAGCTGCATTTTAGGGATAGGATTGTGACACTCTCTACCCCTCATTATATGGATAGTATCAGGGCAGTTAGATGTGTATCATTGTATGCATGGGTTTAGATTGTCTACAGGTAGCACGGTTATACTTTTATCATCCCCTTTCTGTTTAAAATGAGAAGATTTTGTTTTATTTTTGTTTTTACAGATTGTTACAGAAAGCCAAACTGAAGCAGACCAATAACCTAATGATCAGAGACAGCTTGCGAAACAGTATTTCCAAAACCAGTGTCTCACTTCTAGAAATGAATGAGAAGAAAGATCAACAAAAGCTCGAGATTTCCCAACTCACCCATAATATCACAGACGCTGAAGATGACATGATTGATCTGCGCAGGAAATATGAAGCCGCCATTGAGAACCGAAATGAGAGGTACAAAGGGAAAATGGTTGGATCCCCTCATGGGGTAATAATGTCATCTACCGCTTTTTTTCAGCCAGTACGCATCGGGACTCTTTAGAGGACATGTCCGGACGGCTTTTCAACACCCGGCACTTTGTCAGGCAGGGAGCAAGTCTGTGCATGCGTGGCCGTCACTTGATGTTATCACGTAGCACTTTAGATCCGCGGGATCCTCGTTTTACCATCAGTTTCTCCTGCACCAATGGTATATCGTTCTGCCAAAACATGCTAATTATGTTGAAAAAGGATTTAGAAATTGATTAAATAAAGAATTTTTTTAACGACCCTGTAGTTTCTGTCTCTTTAAGCTTCAATCACACTGTATTCACCTGGTGACTCTCATCCTAGAAAGCCCAGCACGGACCTATTCCCCCCTGTTCCCTCTAAGAGAAAACGGTCACTTGCAAGTGGCATGTACATTGATACACACCATTAGGGTGATAGAGGATTCGAGGGTGGCGAAAAAAGGTGAACATTTCTTGGTCTTGATTCTTTTAGACCTGCTCATTGCAGCATAGTCAACTAGTCTTATGGAGCTGGGTCCTATAGTCACACTAAGATAACACACAAAGAGAAAAATAAATCCATGGAATCTAAGTCATTCTCAACATCTAGTTCTCTTGTCTTCTTCCAAGAGAGACTGAGGAGGGCAAATAAGATCTATTCTTGGTCATCATCTAGTGTAATGAGTTATTAGGTGTTCCCTCCCTGCCCGACAAAAGCAGGCAACGGAGGGCAGAACTAGGCGTGTCTGGCGGGCGTGGCTAGGGGGGAAAATCTAGCAACCCTAGCCTCAGAACCTCTCTCTCACTAGCAAGTCTCTCTCACCAGGTCCAGCATACTTCAAAAATTTAAAGATACTTCTCTCTATTATAAACGTGAAATTATCCAGGCAAAAAAATCTTACTATAATAACAAAATTCAAAAAGCCAAAAATACTGCCGTTCTCTTTAATATTCTAAAATCAGTAAACCCGGAAAAAAAAATATATATATCTAGTCAAAAATCAATACTAAAAGCACAAGAACTAGCAGATTACTTCTGCCAAAAGATAACCATAATAAGACAAAAACTTTCAAATAATACAATGATTTCATCTACATTGGAAAACTCAACCACAAACAACTTTATTCCAACAGCCAAATGTACAAACTTCAGAATTCCAACCTTAAACGACATCGAAAGACATTTTAAATCAATAAATCTAAAAGGCTCTCCTACAGAACTTATTCCGCCGTTCTATCTAAAAAAATTTCTTCCTTACTTTGGTCCTTTTATTCTATCGCTCATACAACATAGTTTCTCCTCAGCTACCGTCCCTACCGCTTGGAAAACCTCTATTGTCACACCAATAATAAAAAACATCAAATCCAGTCAAGATGATTCATCCAATTATCGCCCTATTTCAAATTTACCATTCTTAATGAAACTGTCTGAAAAACTTGTTTTTGAACAGCTTTCAGAATTCATCGAATCCTCTAATGCGTTACATCCCAACCAAACCGGCTTTCGAAAACATCACAGCACTGAATATTCTATGATCGGTCTCGTTACTAACATACACTACTTTCTCGACCATCATAAATCTGTGGCACTCTTTTCTTTAGACCTATCCGCAGCTTTCGATACTGTAGATCACGAACTTCTTCTTAATCGACTGCAATCATTAGGGATAGAAGGCCAAGTCCTAAAATGGTTAACATCTTATTTATCGGACCGTACCTCAAGAGTCAAATTCAATGAAACCTATTCTGAAAACTTCTCAACAGCGTTTGGCGTTCCACAAGGATCTATATTATCTCCTCTTTTATTTAACATCTTCCTATCCCCGCTTATCACGATGTCACAGTCATTAGGTTTTACAACCTTTTCATACGCTGACGACATTCAACTCATGCATCCTCTCAACCCAGAAAATACAGAAGAAATAAAAATAATCAATGATAAATTAGAACTAATAAAAAACTGGCTAAACAATAACAAATTGGTTTTAAACACTCAAAAAACAAAAACACTGCTTTTCACTTGGAAAGGAGACATACTTCAAAAAATACCATTCATTCTTGATAACACTCCTATAGAAACGGTCTCTAAGCTGAAAATTCTCGGTGTAACAATTGATGTAGATCTTTCATTTCATAACCATATTAGCGAAATAGTTAAATCATGCTTTTACAGATTACGGCTCTTACGTTCAATTTCTACTTTTTTAGATTCTAAATCACTCAATATCTTAGTTCATTCTCTTATCATTTCTAAATTGGATTACTGTAATTCTCTTCTAATTAACATAACACAGAAAGAAATTAGACGTCTCCAAATCATCCAAAATACATCAGTTAAGTTAATTCACAATGCAAAAAAATTCGACCATGTCACCCCTTTACTTATTAAATCACACTGGCTTCCCATAACTCATAGAATAACTTTCAAAATTTTTTTTTTGGTACATAAAACATTGAGCTTCAACGAACCCCAATTTATAGCAAAAATGATTATCCCATACAGACCTTCTCGTTCTTTAAGATCCTCTTCATCACAACTGCTCTCAATCCCTTCGCTGAGAATCATAGGCACAAGACGTAATGATATGTTCTCCGTGAAAGCCCCTACATTGTGGAACTCTCTTCCAAATTTTATTAAAAACAAAACAGACCTAGTCTCTTTTAAGAAAATTTTAAAAACATACTTATTTCAAGATGCATTTGATGCATGAAAAGTAATATTTCAGGTTTCCGTATTCTTCTTATTTTATTAAAACCCGCCACTACCCAATGTACTTTCCTATTGATGTTAAATTCTAAATATAAAAACTGTAACTTTCCCCCTCCTCCCCACCCTTTCCTGTCTGTCCAATTTTGTTTGTCTTTTGTTTAAAATTTGGTAACTAATTGTATTACCACATTCTGATGGTTTTTAAATTGTACATCGCTTAGATATTGTTATAAGCGATTCATCAAATGAATATTAAACTTGAAACTTGAAACTTGAAACATATCTCTTCCTCCTCGTTCCAGCATCTGTTCTTCTCGTCTCACTGTGCTCCAGTCAGTTCCGGTAGAGGCACTGCTGTAATTCTAACAGACTGCTTTGGGATCTTGGCCTTTCTTGTGATGTGTCCTGCCTCTTCTGATGCAATTTCCTGCTTCCATGTGGGAGGGACTCATCACTCGGAAGGCCAAGACCCCAAGGCAGCCTGTTAGAATTGCAGCAGTGCTGCTACCAGAGCCAATCAAAGTAGGTTAGAGGGACTGAATCTCTCAAGCATTTATTTTTTATTTTTTTGGTTTTTAATTTGTTTACTCCCCCCCCCCTTTTTCTGTTAAGCTTTGAAGGGTAGTATATCAAGTTTTTGTAAACACATGAATAAATAAATTAGGCGCAAATCTGCCATATTCTGTAACACTGCATGCAAATTCTAGGAATGTCTCTGATCCGTGTGGAAAATTTATGTGCTCATCTTTGCAGAATCCCGACTAGGAAGAGGCGTGCATAAATTTTAATTGTTGCCGAATAGTGCCAATGAACTAATCATTTGTCAATTAAGTTACAGGCACAGTTATGGTCTACACCAAGTTTGGGCGCCATGTATAGGATCCAGGGAACAGCACTTAAATGCAAGTTGGTTTAGACATAGGCAGGGCTCTGACTTATATGTGTAACTTATAGAATACTGTGAGTTACTTCTGCCCCTGCCACTTTTACGCACTCACATTTTGTGACTATGGCTGGTGGCGATACCAGGTAATCGAGTATTCCGTAACGTATTATAGAATAGACTTTCCCAGTGTGTCCTATGTTCTTAATGCAGCCTTTCCTTCTCATTTTCTCTCCAGTTTCGTCTTTTTATACAGCTTCACAAGATCGGTGATATTTTAAACAAAATGCTTTCCAAATAATAAAGTCGTTTTCTTGCCATGTTAGTTCATGTGAAAGTAAATAAGTAAAGATTAATAAATAAAAGCAAAACATAAAAGGACTTCATTGGAGTAACTTGTTATATAGCTTTTGAGCGCTAAAACCCACTTACTCAGCATAGGGCAGAATAAGCTCTTTGCTTTCTATTTATTGGCCCTTATTTCTATATCAAATAACACATCTGTCCATTTAAGCAGTTTCTGTAGGCCAGTATTTGTCAGTTAAGAGTTAACATATAGCTCTCCATCCCGTGAAAGTATCCTTATGACTGCTCAAGTTATAAAATATCTTTTATGGATCCACCTAATAACTCAGCAGCAGTGCTGTGTTTTACAGAGTCATGCAGGATTTGACTTCCAGGTCAAGTTTCTACTCCACGGGCCAGCTGGCACTGGGCTCATAGCTAGGGTTACCATTCATCCAGATTTACCTGAACATGTCCTCTTTATAGAGGACTGTTCAGGTGTCCGGATGGTTTTCTAAAACCTGACAATTTGTCTGGGTTTTGGACTCTCTCTAAGTCCAGCCTAATTTTTTTTTAACTTTCGGGGAGGGCCCAGGAGGAATGAGGAAACAGCGGGAGTCACCTGTGGGTGGGAGCCGCATCAATCACAGTCCCACCATGGGTACCATTAGTCCAGGAGCAGGAGCTCCTGTTGTGAGCCACTAGAGGCTCATTTTGTGCTGGCTGGAGGTGGCAGGAAAGGCTCTGGCTCTGCCTGAGCTTGGGGCCACGTCTGGAGGGTGTCCGTGCATGTGTATGATGTCATCACGTATGTGCATGCTTGGAGGCCCTCCAGATGAGGAGACACGGTGTAATGGTTATAGCTACAGTCTCAGCACCCTGAGGTTGTGGGTTCAAATCTTGCATGCAGTCACTTAATCCTCCACTGCCCCAGGTACATTGCATAGATTGTGAGCCCACCAGGACAGAAAGGGAAAATGTTTGAGTACCTGATTTGTAACTTGTTCTGAGCTCTAGAAAGTATTTATGGCCCATGATAGCTGTGTCTGGAAAGAGCCTTGGTGAATAGCCCTTAGCTGAGGCTTGCTAAAGTGCTTGAGCTAAGTAAGTTAGGAGAGGAAAAAAATAGAGGGCAAACGCCGAAAGTTGCAAATTAATATTTATGGGAGCAGAGGCCAGCCCCTGTTCCAGCAGAGCTGGAAACTCCAAAGAATGCAGGGAGAAACTGCCAGTCCCCCAGAAAATATGATTATTAAAAAGTGGACTGAATAGTCTTTTGGTTTCTCACAGGGCCGTTCAGCTGATAGAGCGGGAGGAGGAGGTGTGTGTTTTCTATGAGAAAATGAACATTCAAGAAATGTTGATCAGAAATGGAGACGTTGAATTGCAAGCCATGGATGAGAAGATTCGGTTTCTGAAGATACAAATTACTGAGAAAAACAGGCAGATTGAGCATGCTCAGAAATGTCTGACATGCAAAAAAACACTAGAGGAAGAGATAGTGTCATCTCAAATTCAGGTACATGTAAATTAGCAATTAGCTTTTGCCAGTGTATAATTTTGACTTTATCCAAATAATGTAGTAATTTTTTCCCTGTTTTTAGACTTTGGCTCAAAGTTCCTATGTAAAACCTTTCTCAAAGCCCAGTGCTCCTTTTCCATCATGGCTCTTAAGTACTCATCTCTGAAACCCCGATATACTAACTGTACATAGTCTGGTAATTAATGGTATATATGCCAGTAACTGAAAACTAGAATCTTTAAAAGTACTAATGTGCTCACAATTCTTCATATTACTTGCTGCAAGATCAATGATCAGCAATCTCTGACGTTTGGGCAAGGGTGTGACATGCAAGTTCATTTTTCTGGGCATGCAGGAGTCAAGCCACTAAACAAAAAACAGAACTGCAGAAATGATGTACAAAATACCAAGTCTTTAATCAATAAATAAGCAGTTTGTATCCCAAAAATATGGTCCCCATAGGTTATAATCCGGGACCCAACACGGTCCATGTTTCCAAAAAGTGATGGGTGTGTGAATCCACATAAAAAGCATACCCACAGTGGAACAAAATGGTCAGTATGGCCTAGATTCACTAACTCACCTCACCGATCCGATTCTGATCCGTGGCCGAGTCTTGCCGGGCAACCGATCCACTAAAGGCTCCCCATGCAAATGGCCTAATTGGACACACGCCCACAAACGATCCCACGGAACGCTCAAGACCAATCGCGACACATGCGCAGACCATCATTGTTGGCTGTACATGCGATCCGCAAATGCATCTGTTCTCCTGCACAAATGAGGTAAAAACAAGGGAGGAGTGGCATAGGAGGTCACAGCTCCCGAAAGAAATCATGAATCTGCCCCAAAAATATTACAGCGCTTTGCAGTTAGACTACGGAACAGAACACGAAACCCGCCCCGACTCGCCTACAGGGCGAGCCTGTGGCTTTAAAGCAGGGCTGCACTGCAGCATGTTCTGGAACTTAACAGAACACCAAAAATCCAACAGGACAGAGAACCCACAAGTATAAAACAGTATAAAAGGAAATGGGAACGGACAATGAGCACTCCACTGAGGAATGCCTGCAGGTCTGGGATAAAACAAAGCTCGGTCCAACTAACATGCCAGAATAACCAAAAACACTGAAAAGCTACAGTGACCCCTGATGCAGGCATTCCTCAGATGCCGAAACACAGTGCTGTGTCAGGTCCACAGCTTCTGCTTGTGTCCTTTTATGAAATAAACAAATTGGTTTTACATCAGTGTTCTTCAGTGGAGTGCTCATTGTCCGTTCCCACTTCCTTTTGCACTGTACTTAACAGAACACGCCAAAGTGCAGCCCCCCTTTAAACCTGCAGGTCAAAACCACGGGCTCACACTGCAGGAAGTTGCATCAGAGACGACCTTTACGGCAGCCATATGCAACTACAGTGCTCCGGCTGCTGTAAGAAGGTAATTTAGACTCGCAGCCACAGGGCAGGGAGGTTTGTCGGATTGGGCCTGTTGTCGGTCAGTCGGGCGGGTGGGCGGGGAGGGGGAGGAAGCACCACGAAGGTAAGGGGCAGGGAGGGAGAAAGGGAGGAAAGGTGGAGTGGAGAGGAAAAAGATGCTTAAGGGAAATGGGTAAAACAGAGGGGGGAGAAGGACGCAGAAAGCACATGGGGAAGACAGAGGGGGATGAAGGATGCTGAAAGCACATGGGGAAGACAGAGGGGGAAGAAGGACGCTGACAGGACATGGGGAAGACGGGGTGGGGGGAGAAGGATGCTGAAAGGACATGGGGAAAACAGAGGGGGGAGAAGGACGCTGACAGGACATGGGGAAGTTGGGGAGAAGGACGCTGAAAGCACATGGGGAAGACAGAGGGGGGAGAAGGATGCTGAAAGGACATGGGGAAGACAGAGGGGGGAGAAGGATGCTGAAAGGACATGGGGAAGACAGAGGGGGAGAAGGACGCTGAAAACACATGGGGAAGACAGAGGGGGGAGAAGGATGCTGAAAGGATATGGGGAAGATGGGGAGAAAGATGCTGACAGGACATGGGGAAGATGGGGGGGAGAAGGACACTGTAAGCACATGGGGAAGACAGAGGGGGGAGAAGATGCTGAAGGGAAATGGGGAAGAGAGAGTGGGGAGAAGACGCTGAAGGGAAATGGGGAAGAGAGAGTGGGGAAAAGACGCTGGCAGGGAAGAAGACAGAGATGCCAGACTATGGGGGGAGCGGAGGGAAGAAGATGGGTGCCAGACCAATTTGGAAGGGGGGAGAAAGGGAGAGACACAGTAACAGAGCAAATGGAAGACGCAGAGAGAAGAGAGACAGTGGATGGAAGGAATTGAATGAGAACATGAGGAAAGCAGAAACCAGGCAACAAAGGTAGAAAAAAATTATATTTCTTTTTTTTTTTTTGCTTCAGGATAAAGTAGTATATTAGTTGTGTTGATAAAAATTTATAAACAAAGCCCTGCCAGCTGAACATCTCTTTCTCCAGTTCAGCAGCCAGAACTTTGATTTATAAGGAAGGAATAAGCTAAATATTGCAGTACTGAGGCTTGTATGGATGCTGCGGGGACAGTAACAGGGCAGTGAATGGGATGGCGGTGACGGGGCGGTGAAGAGGATGGTGCAGTGACGGGGACAGATTTTTTCCCCATGTCATTCTCTAGTGCTCACATCAAAAGCTTCCCTCTGACTTAGCTTCCTGTTTCCGCTTTTGACTGAGTACCGCGTTGCCGATCTGAAGTTCTGTTGATGCCAGGGGTAGAAGGAGGCCCGTTGCCGATCTTAAGTGTCATCACGGGGAGGTTGGGGGGTTGCAGATCTTGTTGCCAAAATCGGAAAGGTGAGAAAGGGAGAAAGATGGGTCTATGGTGGATGGAGAGATTGAGAGAATGGGGCAGATGATGGAAGTGGGGAGAAAGGGGAGAGAGAAGAGGGCAGATGATGGAAATGGGGAGAAGGGGCAGATGATGGAAGTGGGGGAAAAGAATAGGGCAGGTGACGGGGGAAAAGGATTGAGTTAGGGAAATACTGGAGGGGGTGAGGGAAAGAGGGGGTGAGCTGTAGGTAGACAGTAAAAAAGGAAATTGATGAGAGGGTAGTAAGAAAGTAATCTAGATGGATGCAGAAAATAGATTGAAAAGGAAAATGAGGGAAGAAAGGGATTGCAGAAGAGAGGTGTGGGAGAGGGAAGGAGAGGAGAGAGATGCCAGACCTATGGGGGTGAAAGGAGAGATGGAAGGGGGAGGCATACAGTTTCTGGAAGGAGCATAGAAGGAGAAAAGATGCCATATAGGGAGGGGCAGAGAGATGGCAGACAGTGGATGGAACGAAGACAGTAACAAGATGAGGAAAGCAGAAACCACAGAAGACAAAGGTAGAACAAAACTTTTCTATTTATTTATTGCTTTAGGAGACATGTGTCACTGTTTCTGTGGTGTTGCATTGTATGCAGAGTCCAGCTTCTTGCTGGTTCAATTTAACCTTTGTCTATGTATTTCTATTTTATCCCCCCTTTTACAAAACTGTGGAGCGTTTTTTAGCGCAAGCGGTGGTGGTAGCAGCTCTGATGCTCAGAATTCTATGAGCGTCAGAGCTGTTACCACCGTGGCTGAAATCTACACTACAGTTTTGTAAAAGGGGGAGGGGTTAGTTTGTGATGACATATTCCATACTAGGCGAAGGTGTTTTCTGTGTTCTGTATGTTCGAAAGATATGGTTTTCTGTTAGGATTGACGGTGTAGGATTGATCTGTACTAGTCTGGCTTGTTTAGTTTTACAATGGTTGTACTGATGTTGAACTGCTCACTGCAATATGTAAGATGCTGCCTTTTCCTAGGCTGAGCAGAATTCATCTGGTTGAAACGTGGTGATATTTTGAGCACTCTGGTCCCAATTCTAAAAACGGTGCCCGATGTTAGGCAGCAGTAGGTGCCCTACCGTCGCCTAACTTAATTGGTTTTAACTGAATGGTAGAATCATCTTTGTACCATCAGAAAATTTGAAGAAATAATAGCGTTTAAACAAAATAACATCTCCAGCTTTACTAGGACTTGGGCTCCTCTAGAAGTCTGACTCCTATATCTCTGATTTACGAGCTTTCAGCTTGTTTCTTTGGTTTTATAATTCTGTTATATACTTCAGGAAAACTTTCAATAAAATGTTGATACTAAAAAAAAAAAAAAGAAAAAAAGAATATGCAACTAGAAACAAATGAAAACTCAGTTAAAAAAAAAAGGAGGCGCCTAAGGGCACCTCCAAAAAGCCCACTGTTATCCCGCCTACAAAGGCGCTTTACAATGCCTAACACCAGGTGTGGTTAATGCTGGGAGTGGCGTTAGGTGTGATTCTCTTAAAAGATAGGTGCCGAAAACGTAGGCCTTTAAAACCTGGCCTGTATTTCCGGCGCCTACTTTTCATGTAGCCACGATTCTGCAAACTGCGCTATTGTCTGATTGATAGGCGGCCATTTTATAGGCGGCCACCGATATTGGTGCCATTTACAAAATCCAGGCCTAAATAACTCCCAAACTAATGCTGCTGCATCACCCTCAAAATTGTACCATCCTGGGTAGTTACCTAATTTACCTAGTACTACAGCCAGTAGTGATGGAGAGCAGGAAGAAAAGATATATTATGTAGAGAAGACAGGCAATTTTAATGCTTCTGGACTTATCAGCTGCTTTTAACATTGTTGATCTCAATCTTTTATTGCTTAGAATAGACTGATTGAGCGAAGGGTCTCTGATTCAATTTTTAACTGGTTTAAGAAAACTTTTTTCCCAAAGATCTCATAAGGTTAAGCTGGATAGTATTTTATCTTTGTCTTGGCAGGCCATCTGTGGAGAATCCCAGGGATCTCCTCTATCACCTGTTCTTTTTCAGGTATTCCCAAGTTCTTTTGGTTTAGATTTGGAAGAGCTGGGAATTTCTGTTTATTCTTAGGCAGATGACATAGTGTTATTAATACCTGTTCTCAAAGTTCTAGGGTCAACATTCAAAATAATGAAGGGAATAGACTTAGTAGATAAAAACAGTTTGTTCACCCTCTCCAAGGTAGAGAGAACGAGAGGGCACTCTAAAGTTAAAAGGGGATAGATTCCGTATAAACGTAAGGAAGTTCTTCTTCACCCAGAGAGTGGTAGAAAACTGGAAACGCTCTTCCGGAGGCTGTTATAGGGGATTCAAGACAAAGTAAGACAAGTTCCTGCTGAACTAGAATGTATGCATGTAAGGCTAGACTCAGGGCATTGGTCTTTGACCTAAGGGCCGCCACGTGAGCGGACTGCTGGGCACAGTGGACCACTGGTCTGACCCAGCAGCGGCAATTCCTATGTTCTTAACTTACTAGGAATTTGGAATAGTGGAGAACTAGATTTGTTCCCTTTGCCTAAAATTAAACACTGATAAGACCAAGCTCCTCCTGATTCTAATGCTTTACTTGTGGGTATCAATATTCCATTTGAACAAAGAATAGAAATTGTAGGAGTCATACTTGGTTTAGTCCCTCCATTGGAATATCAGATGAACTCAGTAGTTCAAAGAGTATTTATTAAATGACATCAGCTATGGTAATAAGATGCTACTTTCACAAAAGCATGCTAAACGGTGGTTGTTTCAGGCATTAACTATAATTCAGATTATTGTAATTCCCTTTATGTTTGGAAATTTCTGTTAAATTAAGAGTCAGACTAGAAATACAGCAGAATATGACAGACAAACTTATTTTTCAGACTTGGAAATTCACTAAGGCATCTTCTTTGTTGGCCAAACTTCAGTGGCTGCCTGTAATTGCTAGATTATTTTTTTAAGTGTTATGTTTCATTTTCAGTATTATACCTGATGTAACCCAAGAATATATGACCCGTTTGCTTCTTTGTTCTAATTCTAGATGAGATTTACATTCAGTGATCAGTTGTTATATTTCCCTGTTATTGAAAAGAATGCTTCATATACGTATCTTGGGGCTGATTCTACAAACGGATGTCCTTATTGTAGGCGGTGGTACGCGTCCCAATTGGGATGCATGTTTTTAGAAAAAGCTCCTCAAGGCAGGACGCCTACACTTTAGGCATTTGTCGCGGGTGTAGGCAGACATGTAGGGACACCTAAGCTCGTCCAAGGCTTGGCGTGGTATCTCCCTCAAGTGGCCTTGGGCAAGTTTTAATGGCCCTAGGCATCTCTCTAGAGCCACAATAGACGCCTGAAATGTAGGCCTTAGGCGTCTAAGCCATCAGAGCCTTAGGCCTCTCCCCGTGCATCCCAGGATGCACTGGAAAAGGGAAGGTCTGCCATTTTGGAGTGGCGGGCCTGTGAGCTGGAGGTACTAGGCATCTCTCCTGCTGTCTTCTTCACGTAGAGATACGGGGATGGTTCGAGGGGCAGGGGTGGTTTTGGGGAGCGGGGACGCATGTGGTAGCAGGAGGGAGTGGGCATCACTCCTGGTGGGGGGAGAGAGAGAAAGACCTGACTGATTTTTTGTAAAGTACAGGGAGTTGGGGGGGGGGGTTCAGCAAGGGGGGGTTGCAGCAGCAGGAGGAAGTGAGCATCTCTCCTGCTGATTTTTATTACAGTACAAGGGGGGGGGGGGTCCTGACAGGGGGATGGATCCCTCCTGCCTCTATTTTTGTTCTGGGGTCATCAGGGGAGCCCTCATTGGGGGGGGGCTTGACTTTTTTTATGGGGCAGATATTGTGCAAGTGTAACACATGCACAACATCTGTGGCATAAAAAAGAAAAAAGCCCCAAACAGCTGAGTGGCAAGAGGCTGCTTTGGGGCTTCCCCAAACCGGCTCTGCACATGTGTGAGAGCCAGCTTCTAAACCAGCAATCGGATGGGATTATGGCTGCCCTCCACAAAACTCATTTACATGGGAAGCCATTTGAACATTGATCACCATTTAGAAATCGGCCAAAAAATCAGCCCACAGAAACCTGCACAGTCTTAACCACTGTTTTTAGTGCAACTAGCACTCTGTTCCCACTCTGAAGCTTTAACTTTCTCTGACTGGGCCTTACCCTCCTGGCTAAGCCAATTAGCTTTCCTTTGTTAAGGTGGCCTAGTGAAGGAGCCCATTTAAGGAGAGCCAAGCTTATTCCAAGATCATAAGGAGAGAGGAAGAGATTAGGAGAACGTGAGACCATAGGAGGGCTGAGAAATAGTGGTGTATTAGATAGCATTCAGGAGAGAGAGATTGTGATGCAAATGGGTTGAGGGGCAAGAAAGACTGATGGGGTCTGACTGGAAGGATGGGGAATGTTAAGGAGAAGGGAAGACTGAGGAATATGTTCTTGGGTGAGAGAAAAGAATGACTGGTGGGATTATGAAGTATATTTCCCTAGTTGGTTTTAACTTGGCCACTTGAGATTTCCCCTAGTTGCTCTTGACATTTAAATATGAACTGGCCAGTCACACTCACAGCCAGCCTTGGGCGGAGGAAGATTTATGTTGAGTTCGTAAGTTCATTTTCTAAAGTTGACTCCTATGGTATCTCTTAAACGTGCATAGTAGGCACAAGTAAATATTTGTTGAATAGCTATAGAATAAGTTATAGCTTTTTGAAAAATAATAAAAATTCAGTAATGCGCTTGACCTTAAACCTACACTGTAAATCATGCTGCCCACAATGTAATAATCTAATTGTACAATTTTTCCACAAAAGTAAAGTTACAATTCAAGCTCTCCAAAGATACTAAACAATAAACAACTTGTACTTCTCGCCTTGCTTCCTGGCGTGTCTGGCATTTGCTTTTGACCTTATCTCCAGATAATTTGTTCCATACTGCTTCTCTTTCCTCCATCCTTACTGGTATGTCACTGCTGATATTTCCATGCTCATGTGGGACAGCAGAATGCTTTCTTTTTTGTCTTTGAATTATATTTTTGGCATGTCAGAAACAGCATCAATTGGGTAGCGACACTAGAAACCTTCACTGACAGTTACTTGGGATATTTCCCTGATTGTTATAACCTTCCATAGCCCAGCCATTATATTTGTGGGAGCTCCAGAAACTTAACAAAATCCCCAGCTAGCCCTGGGATCAAAAACTGGAGCTGGGAGTCAAACCCAGGCCAACTCAACAGATTGCTTTCCAAGACTCTAATTGTCTTACTTCCGCTGCACGATCCAGCAAAGCAACATTTTCTAATCCTAAAGAAAATCTAGACATTGATATGTATAGGTTAGGTGGCATAAATAAATGAGAAATAAGAAAAATATAGGATCTTTGATAAATATGTGGGAAGATTACATAAGGGAGTAGTTATCAATGTGAGCTACCGTAGAGATTTGTTATTTTACCACTAACGTGCTATTTTAGCCAGCCAGCCAGCTAATCGGCAATGCTAGCATATAAGAAAAAGCACTGCTAGCAGGGTTGGTAGGAGTACAGGGTGGGGGGGAAGGAAGGAAGAGAGAGAGACTGGGCCAGGGGGGGAGGAAGGTAGGAGAGGTAGGAGAAAAAGACTGGGCCATGCAGGGGGAGGAAAAAAGACTCAACTGCAGAGGGAGGAGGGGAGAGAGAAAAAGAGATAAGACAGAGGAAGAGAGAGATGGAGGGGGGGAGAGAGAGACAGACCTGACTGCAGAGGGGGAGAGAGAGAGAGTTTTCTACAGGTTATAGTTCCGTCCTTAAAACCTACCTCATTAGATTATTGTAATATAGGTCTGCTAGGTCTTCATGTCAAACAGATGAAACAATTGCAGATTCTACACAACGTTGCTGCTAAACTTATAATCGGGGGAAATAGATTTGATCATGTTACCCCTTTACTACGAGTGCTGCATTAGTTGCCAATTGAAGCAAGAATTGAATTTAAAAGCTTGCTTTTTATTTTTAAAATTGTATGTGGGTTATGTCCAGGTTATCTGATGTATTTTGATAACTGTATTTCATTCAACTAGGTAATATCATCTTGTAAAGACTGTAGATTACTCTCCTCTAGGAAGAGAACACTCTTGGGAAGAGCTGCAGAGCTGTGGAATTCTCTGCCTAGTGAAATAAGAAACTTATCTAATATCGGGCTTTTTAGGAACGCGATAAAAACAAGCTAAAGTACATGCTTTACAAGTAATACAGAATACAGCTGCCAGAATGATTAGTGGAGTCTCTCGTTCTGAACATGTGTTGAAACAGCTGCACTGGTTGCCTGTCATGTTCCGTATAGAATATACAGTTCTGACACTTGTACATCAAGTAGTATATGGGGAAGCACCATGGTATTTAGTATAAGTACTGAGAAAGTATTTACCGTCTCGATCTCTGCGTTTGGAGTTTACAATGAAGTTAGCACTTGAAGACATAACTGTTATGTAACCCGCTCTGGGCTCTTTGGGGAGGGCGGGCTATAAATTGAATTAAATAAATAAATAAGATGTACAGGGAGTACATGATTAAAAAACCCATGGATGACAGCAATCTCTGTGGCTGGTCCACAGTTACGGAAAGCCCTAACCAGTTTTTTGAGGTACTGTCAAGATTTGAAAGCTTTTAAGAAACTCTGAAAAACTCAATTGTTTGTCAGGGCATAATTGTAGACTTGCTATATATTTGCCTGCCAGTTGTGATGTTATATTGTTGTATTGACTTAATATTATGTTTACCAGCTTGCTCGATGCCAGGACAAAGTGCATGAACTGGAGTTAAAGATGGAAGACCCCACTACAGAGAATAGAGTTCGTCAGCTAGAAGGTGAAGACCCGTCTAAGGCTGACTTGATCACAAAAACAGAGGAGGTACAGTGTGACCTTTCAAAACCTTTAACAGAACAAGTCCATCAACTACAGAGCTACAGTAGGAGTTAATAAAACTGCCCGAGCTTATTTACAGGTAGAGCTTCTTCTATTATTGTAATATATGCATTTTGCATGCCCAGGGGCACCCAACAGGTGGAGCAGATTTTAGATCAGTATTTATGTGGGTATTTTATAAATTACACCCATATGCACCAAAATGTACAGGCACGTAGCACTGTTCCCTCCAGTGGGGTAGCAAGGGTGAGAGGCACCCGGGATGGTGATGCAGATGCTCAAGGCCCAGCACAAGGAAGAAGGAAGATCTTCAGGCACCAGCACCGGCATGTCCTGTGCGTAGGTGCTGGTGCCGGTGCTAGATAGGGGTAAGAGAATGTGTTTGAGTGGGGGATGTCATATCGTGGCGGGGGGTGACGCGAGCAGGGTGGGATGCCGGATCGCAGGAGGTGGGGGTGTGTGTGGAGCAGCGCCGGTGGCCTTGGGGGGGGGGGGTAAGGTGGAGCAGCGCCGGTGGCCTCGGGGGGGAGTAAGGTAGAGCAGCACCGGTGGCCACGGGAAAGGGGAGAGGAGGTGGAACAAATCAAACGAGTTTCCCTTACATCCTGTGGGGAAACTCGCTTTGATATACGAGTAAATTGGTTTACGAGCATGCTTCTGGAACGAATTATGCTCGTAAACCAAGGTTCCACTGTAATTATTTCTTTCATAGGTACTATAGTTAGATTGTGAGCCCGATGGGAAAGAGAGGGAAATTCAAAGTACCTGCTTAGATTTCTTTTCTTTTTATATTCTTTATTCATTTCAAATTTTACAACAAGTGTACAACAATTTCCTTCATTAATATACAATTTCACTTGAACATCTACAATTTTCACAAAACAAAAATTATCCTCCACCCACCCCTCTGAAACATATTTGTATTTAATCATCACATACTATATTAATTATATCACTCATTTTTATCCTTGAAATTAAAAGCCCACCCTCCCACTCACCTTACATAATCATAATTGGGGAAAACCAAAACTAACTATTTATTATAATAATTTATTAATGGCCCCCATACATCCTTAAATTTATTAAAATATCCTTTTTTTGTTTGTTTGTTTAACATTTTTTTAATTAATTTTTTCATATAACAACAAGTGTATCATAAAGATTCATACAATTACCTTAAGTATACACTTGATATCTCCATAACATATTGTACATACAACATATCTTATATAATCCTTACTACAATTTTAGATATCATGTAAAATTTAATAATTTTATCAACTATTATTCAATTATGAATCCCTTTCCCTCCCCTTATTTTGTTAGTTGCACACAATATTAACAACTATTATGATAATTTATTTATATTTTATGATAAAGAGAATAAACCTACCCCCCCTCCTTTATCAAGTATCTCATTATGGGAAAAAATTAGATTTAATTGTTTTGTAAAATGCTTTGGGAGATTTAGCAGTATATAAGATATATAAGCAGTATATAAGATACCACATTAAATGAAATGAAATGATATACTGCATGGCTGTTAATCTGTGATGAGGCTGCTCACCCAGTGATAGTAAGCAGGGATAGTTTGACCTGTGCTGCAAACAAAAGACATTTTCGTTATAATAAAAGAAGAAAATCTCTTTAGATTAAACCATGACAAATCTTTTATTTTTTTAAATTTCTTTATTCTTTTTCAAACTTATATCATGTGCACAAAAAGAACAACATGAAATACTATCGTATAACACTTGAACATCATACATTATATTCTTAATATGTAAAATTAATTAAAAACCCTCCCCCTCCCATCTTTCTATACAATCATTAAAACTATCATATTCCTTCAAAATTTCAATTTTGCTACATCTTATCTTCCAATCTCCCTACCCCCCTATGTATATTATCAAAGAAAAATGATGCCTATTCACTACAAAAATCAAATGCTCTCTCCTTACAGTTGGAACTGCGCCTGGCTGAAAAGGAGGAGAAATTGTTGGAGAAGGAATTTTTATTTGAACAGGTGTCACGGCTTTTTGAAAGAAGCCGGATAAAAGCCGAAAATAGCAAACAAGATACATTCACCCTGGCAAACAAGGTACAAACGTGAGCAATCGGAAGTGCATGTTACAGTCTCCTGTTGGTTTAGAAAGGGTCAACAGACTGATGCCATCTGCTCTCATGATGTGTTTGCTTCCCTGAGTTCAAGAGTTCAGATCAGTGCATTTTTTTTCTAGCAAAAGACATGCCAGCACTCAAATGCCAGGCCATTCCTCAGGAGTGGGGTGATCACCGAGGAACCCACCCCAAAGTAGCAAGGCCCCCTGCAACCAGCCAGAGAATCCATGACAAGGCAGCATTAATACTTGGGGACCAGGGGTCATTTTTATCAAACAGTGGAAAGGGTGCCGGTACTCAGAATCTCTGGGTATCCCCTCAAAAAAGTCTCGGTTCAGATAGTGATTATATTGTAGTTTCAGACCCTATAGGAATATGTTTATTTATTAAAACTCTTGCTATACCGCTTAAACTACAAATAAGAACAAAGTGGTTTACAGAATACACATCATTTTGGTTTTGTTTGATTTGGTTTTCTTTTTCTGGTCCTAAAACGTCTGACGAGTGAATAAACATATATTTTTTAAAAGCCTAATAGCCCCTGCCCACCGTGGACTAAGGCATCAGGACCATTTATAATCAGCTTCTGTGGGGTTTCCTCCCCCCCCCCCCTCTATTTTATCTCCACCCATCCAGGCCATCACAGTTATAGTCACTGAATGAGAAGCACGGGCTTCCTTCTGAACCTGGTACACGGGCGCTCTGTGACAAGGAGGCTGAGATTAGCCCACTCCTAGGAACTGGCACTGCTGCTGAATTAGGCACTGAAATGGAAATTAAATACCAAAGCAATGGCGAAAGGGCAGTAAAGCATCTACAGTAATTGTTCTAGCGCATAACTGTAAAAGGAGTGTTTACATGGGCGAGGCATCAGCGTTCCGATATTTGCACATGCACTTTATTGAATACTGTCAGGTGGGCGCGCATCTGCCATAGAGGATGCGTAAGTGCTGGCACTTAATTGCTATCTTATGTTAGTATTCTGTGACAGATTAGGGGCATAAATTCACCATTTAGAAGATTAGGGACAGATGCTATAAATGGGGCCTGCATTAGGTGCTGCTTAGCCAAATTACGGGCGCAACTTAATTTTTCTTAATTAGTTTAATTGCCATAGTAATTGATCCTGCCATTAAAACTAATGAAAAACCAATTACTTAAAGTTGCTTGTGAAATTCCACACGGTGCCTAGCGACGCCTAAGTCGAGGTGCCTACTGATGTCTAATGACGACTACCTGAAAAGGCATGGTTATGGGCAGAGAATAGGCCTGGTATGACTTAAGAATCTGCATTAGGTGCCGGTGAATTAGGCCAGGAAAATCCTGGCTTAATATATCAGCCCCTGTCACTAAGACGCATAGCGGTGCTTAAGCCTCCTTAAGCACCACTAGGCATCATTCTATAATGAAAATAGTAGGAGGTTTGCACTAAAAGATGTATGAGGAGAGATTGGAAGCCCTGAATATGTATGCCTTAGACTAGAGGAAAGGAGGGACAGGGGAGATATGATTCAGACGTTCAAATACTTGAAGGGTATTAATGTAGAACAAAATCCATTCCAGAGAAAGGAAAATGGTAAAACCAGAGGGCATAATTTGAGGTTGAGGGGTGGTAGATTCTTCTTTACGGAGAGGGTGGTGGATGCCTGGAATGCGCTCCTGAGGGAGGTGGTGGAGAAGAAAACGGTGACAGAGTTCAAACAAGCGTGGGATGAACACAGAGGATCTCTAATCAGAAAATAATGGGTATACATTGAAGGAACTAAGGCCAGGACTGGGTCCCATATATGGACATTCAGTTGAGGACGGGCTGAGGAGGGTTTCGATGGCTAGGATGGTTAAAATGGGCTGGAGTGAGCTTTGATGGAGACTCCAGTAGATGAAACCTAAGCACACTACTGGGCAGGGCTTTGGATTTCTGACTTAGAAATATCTAAGAAAAAGGACCATTTAAACTAAATTAATTTATGGAGCATGTATGGTTGGGCAGACTGGGTCTTTATCTGCCGCCATAATGGAAACTCTTATCAAACACCAATTAGATACGATCCTGAATGAAGAGAACCTACGGGATCCCCGTCAATATGGATTTACTAAGGGGAGATCCTGCCAATCCAACCTGATCAGCTTCTTTGACTGGGTGACGGGGAAGTTAGATGTTGGAGAGTCCCTGGACATCGTATACCTGGACTTTAGCAAGGCATTCGATAGCGTACCTCATCGCAGGTTGCTAAGCAAGATGAGTTCCATAGGATTGGGCGACACATTGACGAAGTGGGTTGGGAACTGGCTTGGAGGTAGGGTTCAAAGGGTGAACGGCACCCCCTCTGCAATGGCGGAGGTGATCAGCGGGGTGCCCCAGGGCTCTGTCATAGGCCCGATACTATTCAATATCTTTATAAGGGACTTGGCAGAAGGGCTCTGAAGTAAGATAACATTATTTGCCGATGACGCCAAACTAAGCAATGTAGTGGGCAAAAGTACAATAGAAGAAAATTCAATGCCCAACAATATGATGCACGATCTACTCTTACTAGAGACCTGGTCTAAGACATGGCAGCTCAGCTTCAATGCCAAAAAATGCAAAGTTATGCACCTGGGTACCCAAAATCCATGCAGGACTTATACCCTTAATGGCGAGATCCTAACAAGAACGGTAGTAGAACGGGACTTAGGGGTGATCGTCAGTGAGGACATGAAGGCTGCCAATCAAGTGGAGCAAGCTTCTTCCAAGGCAAGACAAATCATAGGTTGCATACGCAGGGGTTTCGTCAGCCGTAAGCCTGAAGTCATTATGCCTCTGTATAGATCCATGGTGAGACCCCACCTGGAATACTGTGTGCAATTCTGGAGGCCACATTACCGTAAGGATGTGCTGAGGCTGGAGTCGGTCCAGAGAATGGCCACCTGGATGGTCTCGGGGCTGAAGGATCTCCCGTACGAAGAACGGTTGGATAAATTACAGCTATACTCGCTCGAGGAGCGCAGAGAGAGGGGAGACATGATCGAGACGTTCAAGTATCTCACGGGCCGCATCGATGCAGAGGAGGATATCTTCTTTTTCAAGGGTCCCACGGCAACAAGAGGACATCCGTGGAAAATCAGAGGTGGGAAACTGCACGGGGACACCAGGAAATTCTTTTTCACCGAAAGGGTGGTTGATCGCTGGAATAGTCTTCCACTTCAGGTGATTGAGGCCAGCAGCGTGCCTGATTTTAAGGCCAAATGGGATCGACACGTGGGATCTATTCGCAAAGTAAAGGCAGGGGAGGGTCATTAGGGTGGGCAGACTGGATGGGCCGTGGCCCTTATCTGCCGTCAATTTCTATGTTTCTATGTTTCTAATGCCTAGAATGCTTGGTATAATCAAGAAGGGTATTGCGACCAGAACGAAAGAAGTTATTCTGCCATTGTATCGGGCGATGGTGCGTCCGCATCTGGAGTACTGCGTCCAATTTTGGTCGCCGTACCTTAAGAAGGATATGGCGTTACTTGAGAGGGTCCAGAGGAGAGCGACACGTCTGATAAAAGGTATGGAAAACCTTTCATACGCTGAGAGATTGGAGAAATTGGGTCTCTTTTCTCTGGAGAAGAGGAGACTTAGAGGGGATATGATAGAAACTTACAAGATCAAGAAGGGCATAGAGAGGTAGAGAGGGACAGATTCTTCAAACTTTCAAAAAATAAAAGAACAAGAGGGCATTCGGAAAAGTTGAAAGGGGACAGATTCAAAACGAATGCTAGGAAGTTCTTCTTTACCCAACGTGTGGTGGACACTTGGAATGCGCTTCCAGAGGACGTAATAGGGCAGAGTACGGTATTGGGGTTTAAGAAATGATTGGACAATTACCTACTGGAAAAGGGGATAGAGGGGTATAGATAGAGGATTACTGCACAGGTCCTGGACCTGTTGGGCCGCCGCGAGAGCGGACTGCTGGGCACGATGGACCTCAGGTCTGACCCAGCAGAGGCATTGCTTATGTTCTTATGTTCTTATGTTAACCACCCTAAGTGGTGCCTAGGAGTTAGGTACCATTAGACGCCATTTATAGAAACAGGCCCTTAGGGGGATATTTTATAAACAGTGCCTTTGAGAAACGCCTTTTAAAATGGCGAGAAATGGTAAAATTAAAGCACCTACCAGCACCTAAATAAAAAGCACCAAAATTGCACCTATGGCGCTTAATGCCACTATGGGCACGGCTAACGCCAGAAATGGCATTCAATGCCGTAAAGTGCCTACATAGGTGCGACTCACAGCATAGATAGGTGCCAGAAATGTAGGCCTGGAAAACCCTGGCCTACGTTTCCAAAACCTATCTGTCCCTGAGGCACAATTCTCCCTATAGCACCATCACGTGAATGACACACGATCGGTGGCTACCTAGAGAATCCAGACATTAGCGCCTAGATTTATGGTGCCTAACTTTTAGCCCCCTTTATACAATTTACCTATATATGCATAGGCAGCAGAACACTTTTTTGTTTGGGGGGCCCAAAAGCTCCGCTCTAGCCCCAGCAGAATACAGTGGAAATAAATAAACCTAAGAAACTGCCAGGTCAGTATTCAGAAAAAACAGAAATGCAGTATAGTCAATAGGTTCAGAGAGCAAACCGGGTAAAACACCCCAAACTAATATAAACCAGTATGAATCAACCACCAGAGGTAGGTGAACGGGATATTCTCAGTATGAGGTTATAGCGAGGGGAGGACAAGCCTCCAGCGCTAACCACAAGGCAGCGGCGAGAAGCCCCTACCTGCACACCATCACGGGATATCTCTCGTGTGCCTAACATAAAAGTGAATACTGATGCAGTGAATAAAAAACAGTGATAATGAATCAATAAATTACACTCACACACCAACAGGCCAAGATACCGCTCAAAGAACCCCCCCACCCAGCCAACTCCAAAAAGATGACACTTAGCTTGAATTGACGAAGAGATGGAATCCTTCAAGAAGCCACACATCCGAAAGCAAATAGCAGGATTAGTTCATCAATCAGGGTTCAACCGAGCACGGTTTCGGTGACAAAGAGTCCCTTCATCAGGAACCCATAAAGTTGCAGTGCTGAAACCATCAAAGGCATAAAGGACGGCAATCCAAGCTGGCTGGAAGGAAGGCCTCGCTATAGCCTCACACTGAGGATATCCCGTTCACCTACCTCTGGTGGTTGATTCATACTAGTTTATATTAGTTTGGGGTGTTTTACCCGGTTCGCTCTCTGAACCTATTGACTATACTGCATTTCTGTTTTTTCTTTTTGTAAGTTCCTTTGGCAGTACTTTTTGGAGTTTATGCTGTGTGCTTTAGAGGTCAGTATTCAGCCACCGTAATCAGCCCTGGTTTTAAACACCAGCTGCAATGGCTAAATGAAACACAGACATGAAGCACTACCATCTGCATTTCATTTAGCTGGGTAGAGCCAATGCGTGCAGCTGTTAACCAAAACACTGGCATAGCAATTTTTCTGCCCTAAGTTTATCTGGGTAGTTATCTGGAGAGCGGTCTGAATATCGCCACTTTCCAGGTCTCTGCTGCCCACAACAAATAAAATACCCCCAGCATGAAAATCTAAGTTTAAACCACAGACCCCCCAAGTTGAGCAGCCACTCAGTGTTGCCCGTGAAGGCAACGAGTGAAGCTACTCCCTGTTTGCAGTACTAAAGGGCTGAGCTCTGGCTTTAAGATAGCACCTCCTCGCCCTCTGTGAGAAGTAAACTATCCCCACCGGTACACAGAATTTATTTTTATTATTCTCTCTTGCAAGAAAGGGTGTCTTACATACAAAGCAGGCACACAAAGCCGACCGTGGTTATGCTAGATATAGTTTATTCTTACATTCTGGTCTCTCCTGTTTATGTACCCGTTGGTTAGACCTATCAAATGCAACTTGTACTTCCGTTTTCCACGCCCCTGTTTATTTCTCCTCTTACTCTCGTTCTGTCACTCCCCTAATCGACCCCCATCTTATTTACCTCTACCCATATACGGTTTATCTTCATGCCCCTTCCTTCCATACTTTTATCCTATGTGCTGAGTCCTGCAATAAGTTGCTTGTCTATTATTCTGTAATGCTGAGACAGCATTTTCTCAGATAGTTACAAAAACTATCTCAAAAATACCTCATCCCCCTCCCCTACTGTTCCTAAATACCTCTGCAACAATTAACACTGAAATATTATTAGTACAATATCCTCTTCCCAATCCCCAAATCTCTAGACCTTAGACTAACTCATGTTTTTCCCATTTTGTAATGATATTCCAACCCAAATTGTTTTCCCCTTGTATCTTAATCTTTGACTGTATACATCTTTTAGATTCAAACCAACTTGTAATTGTATCCCAGTTCGACTTGTTTTTTCCTTACATCTCATTCTCTGACTGTATGTATCTTGTTGTAAACCACTTTGAACTTATAGCGGTATATAAGAAATAAAAAATTATTATTATATTATAAAGTTCTTTTTTTCATACTTCTCACACCTCAGGAGCATGCCCGCTACTAACAACTCTACAAATCCTCCCCTGCACCAGCTCCCCATCTCCGTCCTGGCTAATATAGGGTACTCAGTGCTGCTCCTCCTGTGTCCTTGGCGTACAGGCATCTGATTTCATCTGTAGGTTGGCACAGTTGCTTGGTAACAGGCGGTAAACATTCCACAGTGCTAGCACACAAGGCAGTGGGACAGCAAGCTATTTGTCGGGTTATTCTGGCACAGTGTACTTGCTGTCTCAGTACACAGTCACGCATGCGCACACAGATCCAAGCACAGGATTAAGTTCTGCTGGTAGTATCATTGCATACACACCGAGCCAAGGGGGTCCTGGTGCTTTGCACTGGAAATGATGGACCCGGAGTCATCCCATAGGAGAAAGTTAAAGTTAGAGAAGGTGAATGAGTAGGGGTGGGTGTCCCTGCCACTGCCTTGGCCTGGGTCTGCTTCAGTCTCTTAGGTTTCTTCTAAGTGTCTGGCATTGGGCACAGAGAGGAAAGTCTTGGGCTGTGGGAGATTGTGTTGAGTTGGTGCTTGGTATAGCTTGCTGGGACTGTGGCAAACTGTGCATAAGGTTGCGAGGGGAGTGCTATGTTGGGTGGAGTGCAGAGTGCCAAAGCGGTGCTGAGGCTAAGGGGATGCATTTGGCTGAAGGGTAGAGGGAGTGGCATTGATGCCTGTGGCGGTTGCTATATAGCAGGTGTCGACTAAACATAGTGCCAGCATAGTCACCACGCGACACTTATAATCAGTGCTGTTATTTATATAGACAGTTGTGCTAATTAGACATATTAAGCGCCAGCTGGAATGTACTCCCAATAGCGAATGATTGTATAAGCCATGTGCATTTTATGCCATAAATAGATTCTTAAATTACCACTGTATCCCCCAGCTTCTATAGATGGTGCTCATAATGAGCGCCCATGTATAGGTGCTGACATATAGGCGTAGCGAAGGCGGGTGGAACCACCTCACGTCATCCCCCATGCTCTTCTCTCTTCCCCCTTCCCACTTCTTCCGCACCCCCACACTCGCGCCTTCCCTTCCCAACCCTTCTAAATCTTCACCAGCGCAAGCAGCTTCTTTGACTGCGTGCGCTGACTTTTCCTCCGATGTCACTTCCTGGCCCCGCAACCCAGAAGTGATTTCAGAAGGAGCCAGGTCTGCGCAAGCAACAGGCTAGAGTAGTTGCTCGCGCTGATGAATATTTTAAAGCGGTATGGAGGCAAGGAAGGGAGGGCGGGAGCGTGGCATGGGGGGGCGGAGAGGTGCTGGCGGGATGGTCCAACTCTTACCCTTACTTGGTGCTGATCCAAAATGTGCATCCAATGACTTAAATTGGTTATTGAGCCAATTAGTGCTAATAATTGCATGTTACCAGACCTGTGATATGCTACACTTATGCACCCTCTTTCCAATGCCGGCATGAGCAGCATGTGGAAGATACTGCTTTTGCTAGTGAACATTTAAAGTGGTACGCAGAGGAGAGGTTCTGGCACCAGCGCCCCTCTCAAAGATGGCACCCGGGGCGGTACACCCCCCTTCCTATGCCACTGGGAACAGCAGCTCGTTTGGAACTGAGGTTTCTTTTTATTACTTACTACTGCACATCCAATGGCTAATATGTAGTTGAATACAAATCTTTAAAACCGCCTGATTTACATAGGTAAAACATCTGTGTGCATCCAGATATGATTGTTTTCAAAGATGATGTGCATTAAACCATGGCATAAACAGCATGTTTCTCTGTGCTAGTCAGTGGAATATAAAAATCATCTTTAAGTTTCATTTTTTTTAATGCACTGTGTGTAGCTTCAATGGAAGCCTTTCAGGGGGTCTGTGTTTTATAGAGAGAAACTACAAATCCTTTCAAACAAAGAGTACAAATAAATGACGAACTGGGTAGTGTTTCGGTTTGCTTTACAGGTGAACGATCTGCAAAGGAAAATCAAAGCCACCACCCGAAAGATGATGGCTCTTATTGCAGAGCTCTCCATGAAGCAAGCAACGACCATTAAACTTCAGCAAGAAGTAAGAGATAAGGAGCAGTTTGTGGAGACTTGCTATGCAAGAATCGAGCAAGGCCTGCCACCCAGTGAGGAGAGTGAGCAAGAGTGGCTGAGACAGCTGCGCAAAGAGCGGAGACGCCAAGCAGATCTGGAAGAAAAAGCTAGGGTATTGCTTCCAAATTTTAATTAACGCTGAATTACAGTAGTAGTGAGATTTCTGCTCTAGCTATGAGTTTTAATGACAGGATGCTGGGCTAGGTGGACCTTTGGTCTGACCCAGTAAGGCTATTCTTATGTTCTCTTAAGCAACTATGTACTTGAACACATTCCATGTCACCAAATTGCAGTTCAAGCCATTTCCTCTCTTCTAAAGAGACAGAGTTCAAACATGTTCCTTGGCCTTTGAAATGCTAAGTTATGCTTAACCATGGCACAGGGGCTATAGAATGACATGATGATGGTAAGAAATAATTTTAGGACATCCAGCACATGTCGACTATAGCTTTCATATTACAGCACAGACCTAGAGTAAAAACCAGAGTCCTCAGTATTCAAACCACCCTCAGTTCAAGATTTCCTTCTTCAGATCAAAGCTGAAGCTTCCCTAGTGGATACTTGAGTGGGCAACTGAGACTCTGGAGGGTCACACTCTTCACAAAGGCTAAATACTATACAGGTCTTATTTCCTGCAATTTTTCAACAAGAATTCAATGACTTAGTACAATGTTACAGTAGGAACGTTGAGAGATCGGTAGTGATAGATGTGTTGGCTAGAGTTATCTTATAAGGAAAAGAGATATGTCGTAAGTATCTTCCAGAAGCAGAAGTATGAGGTGATCTGTCTCAGAGATGTAGAGAGTTTATTCCAAATGTATGAATATTGGAATTCAATTGTTTATAACAGTGTCTCTCAACACACAGTACGCGTATGCTTGGTGGTACGTGAACCACTTGTTGAAGGTACGCAGCTGTGGCCACTGCCAAGGATATTGTCTGCCTACCCGTCCACCAAAGCCGCCACTGGGGATCCCTCCTTCCTGACCGCCCATCTGCTGAAGCTGCCCGCAGGGATCCTTCCTTCCTGCCCGCCCCATCCACTGAAGCCACTGCCGGGGATCCCTCCTTCTTGCCCATCAGAGGAAAGCCTTTGGGATCAGTGGGGGGGATGCTCTCAGTTACCTCCTTCAGTGGCACTTGGGGGATGGCTCGCAGGCAGTGGTTCACACACTGCATGAAGCTTACCTGGAAACCTTCTCTCCGACATCAGAGCTGATGTCAGAGGGAAGGCTTGTGGGTCAGAAAAGACAAGCTTGTAGGTAGGAAGAAAGACTGATGTTCACAAGGACAATGATGAGGTAAGAGTGGGAGGGGTTTAAGCTTTTGACGTTTGAGACTTCACTGCCAGACAAGAGCAAGCAACAGGGAGAAAAGCTAGGGCGGGACTGGGGGCGGGATTAGAGGCCCGGATTTTCCAATTGGAAAATCTGGCAACCCTACTTCTAGCTCAGGAGTCAGGACTTTCTCTGTAATTAACAAACTTGGTATTTGGGGAGGGGAGGACTATAAACGAGGGAAAAATTCCCTGGTTCATTGTAATTGAATGCTCATGGTGTCGGATCCGAGGCCATGTTTTGACTGAGCTGGATTAGGGTTACTAAATGCCCGGATTTCCCAGACATGTCCTCTTTTTGAGGACATGTCCGGGGGTCCAGATGGCTTTTGTCCAGGTTTGGAAAAGCTTTCCGACAAAATCACGTCGGGAAGGGGCATCCACACATGCACGGACACAATGTGGTAATGCCACGCGTGCGTGTGATGTCATTGCATTGCATCGGATGCCGTCTGGGGGCGGAACAGGGCATGAAAAAGGCGGTACTAGGCGGTCCTGGGGCATGGCCTAAACTAGATGTACAAAGCTGTAGAAGGAAACTGCCTGGTCTAAAAACCTATGAAAATCATCCTAATGTTTACTGCGAGGTCTCCTGCCAACCTAATCGGACTTTACCCAGCTCAGTTTTTGACCAAATTTCAGTCCCTGTTAGCTGACCATCAGGTTTGCCATTAGACCTGAGAAGATAAGTGCTTAGTTACAAAGACATTAGTGTTCCATAAAACCGTAAGTATAAACACCAGAAAGTATTGTAGCAAAAATACTTTTAATGGAGAAATGCTGGCTGGATCCTTTTAGCATAAATCTTCCTTTTGGCAGACTTCAGAGTTAGACTATTGAATGTCATAACATCTCAGATTAAGCTTGCACTTTGATGGTCAGCGTTAATGAATTAAATTTGGCAAGCACTGTTGGGTGATGCGTTTTCTTGCTAGGGTATCTGTTTATTTTTAAAATGTAGTATTTAAGAAGCATATTTAATCTTGCAGTCAGAGAGGGACTATTAATAGCGTTTGAATACAAACTGAGAAGCAGAGATGAACATTTCCATGTAAGGAAGCATCAAATGGGAAAATCAGGTGGGCCAAGGGTCCCTTGTGTCTACATTGAAGTAAAGGGAAACATGGCAAACGGGGAAAGGCATAACGGTTTAATAAAAGCCAGTTTTAAATAAGTTTGTTTGAATGACACACTCGCTCTTCAACAAACCAAGTGCATCATTTTTTTTTTCTCTCCCACAGATTACTGAAGAAGAAAACCAGAGTTTGCTGCCAAATGGGGTATACACCACTGCTGAACAACGGCCCAATGCGTACATCCCTGAAGATGCGTCTGCGCTTCCTCTTCCACGGCCCTATGGAGCTCTAGCTCCTTTCAAACCCACTGAATCTGGCACAAACATAAGACATATAAGAAAGCCGATTGTAAAACCAATCGAAATTTGAATCGCTCTTTCGGCATTCTTCTGTGGCAGGAATTTGGTCAAAGCCTAGCTCTGCACACTACAAAAGTAGCTTCTGATAATGCACCCTTTTATGATATCATTTAATTCGATCATATTAGAAACATACACACAGGAAAGACTGAAGCTATTTCTGTTACAGAAATCCTAAAACCTAAATGCCCAGAATTTTCCCTGTAATAAAATACAAAAGTCCAATGAAAATCCTGCTGTTAAACAATTACTTCTTCAAAGATTGTATTGATTCTACAATTAGAGATGAATAAAAGTTATGTTTCTTATCAGCAAAGATATTTACACATTAATGAGTCATTTTTACTTACTAAAAAATAAGCTAGAAGTGGGTGAATGGGATCTCCCCAGGTTACAGAGCCAGCCACATCTCAGGATGTCATTGATGTGATTAAATGTAGGCCTGGGGTAGGCAAGAGCCGGAGCCAGGTCAGATTTTCAGGATATCCACAATAAATATGCATGAGTTAGATTTGCATCTCAAGGAAGCAATACATGCAAATCCATCTCATACATACATACATATTCATGGTGGAGATCCTGAAAACCTGACCTGGCTCCGGCTCTCGAGGACCGGAATTGTCTACCCCTGGCCTAGGGTTACCATATGGCTCCAGAAAAAGGAGGACAGATTAAATATCCGGGTTTTACTTCCAGTGCTTTCACTGAAAGTAAAACTCGGATGCCTCAATCCATCCTCCTTTTTCTAGAGTCATATGGTAACCCTATGTCGCCGCCTGCTTTTAGGTTTTAATCAATAAACACCATAGTACACCCCTCATAAAATGTAACCCATTTGGAGACAGACATTGCCCCCAACCCCAGTCAAACTCAAACTGGCTAAACAAAAATCCAAATGAGCTGTGAATACAGCCTGGAAACAAAATCTACAGTGTGTGATATTTATTTATAGATTCATCTAGTAATTCAAGGTGGAATTGATACGCATCCAAATTAATTCATATAGTCCTGCTTGAAAACGCAGTAAACTCCAGTAATATTTATAAACAGTGCCATTTATTTGATTAGAGCAATGCTGTCATTCCCATCCCTGGTAAACACATTCGGTTTGTTCAATCTTGCTGGTAATAAACAAGAGTGTATAGAGTGCAAGTGAAGTCTAAACACAGCTCCATGGTATTTAAGCAATTTGGATGTTTACCATGTCAGTTCCATTTTTCTTGTTCTTTTATGGACTCTAGCTTAAAATAGTCTAAACAGCAGCTCAGTCCTGATTAAACAGTTCGGAATTAGAAGTTCTATAAAACTGAGCTGCATTTAGCTTGGCTTTGGAGGAGATTCTATTCTTAAAAGTTCACGCGATAACCATCTTTTCCCTAGCCTTTAATGGCTGAGGCAACTGGCTTGCCGGTCACCCTCAGGGCCCGAAGATAGTTGGTCACACCCCCTCTAAGACCAGTTTACGTACCTCATTCAATCTAGCAATTCTCTTTCATTGATCCTCATGTCTGTCTTAACCATCTTGTTTGTCTCTCTGTACCAAGTGCCTGTGTCCCCTCTGCTGTTTAAGACCACATACACCGCGTTCTCGCAGTAGACTTTTGAATCTTTAAGATTTTATTCCCACTCTCAGCTGTTGGACTGGCCATGGATTCTTGGGGAGGGGGGGGGGGGGATGGGAGGGGAACTGATTATATTGTTGAAAATGTTATTTCCTGACTGGTACTACTGTTTGTATTTGCTTCTTACTGATGGAATAATAAAATCATTTAAACATAAGACCACATAGCACCTTATTACAGGGAGCTACATTGGCTCCCCTTGGAAGCAAGAGTGCAGTTTTAAACTTGGTTGTCTGTGTTACAAAGCCATATCTGGGATGGCTCCAGCCTATTTCGTTGATCACTTTATTTTTTCCCATCATAGACATTCTCCTTGGATAGCTTCCCTTTCTGATTTTCCATTGCCCAAAGGTTGCCGCCATAAAATATATCATAATTGACTACTATCATTTCAAGTAGCTACTCGGGATATTGATTTTCGTCAATTATTTTTTACATCTACATCATATCAAAATTTTAGGAAATTATTAGACTTATGTATTTAGGAAATTTTTAAAAGATTGAAAATGTATTTCATTCTGTGTTGTAGCAGTATTTTACTTTTGTTAAACTGCATAGATCTGAAGGGTAATATGGTATACAAATGTTATGTTATTTCATAGTACTCTACTAACGTTATGAGTATTATAGTTCTTCAAGGTAATCTCTCTAAATGGGTTATTTTTGCAGATACTACCCAGAATCACCTAAGGATAAGGACATAAACAATCAGCAACCACTTCAAAATATGCCCTAAATGGAACAGACAGGGGTCTTTGGGACCTGCAAGGCCACTCCACTCCAGTCACACACCACTCACTCAACCACAATCTGTATGAAAAGAGACAGAAAAAAAAAGTGGAGAAAAAGCCTCCGTTAAGCTTCATATGGCAAAAAAAACCTCCACTTTTGTGTCTCAAGTGTGTTAAATAATCAGTGGTGGAAAAAATAAGGCACAATAGCAGCCCCCCCAAAAACCACCTCACAAAAAGTACGCCATAAACTTCACAAATTCATTGTGTGGAAAAAGTTTGCACTTCAGTGAAACAGTCATCAACATTGCAACTTGAACAAAAGAAAGCAGAAAAAGACTTAGCTGCTCTCCTATCGTTTCATAAATCAAGCACCACTGCCCGGATTTTGTAGCCAGTTGACCCACCCAATGGGGAAATCTCCGTTTTGCTCTTGCTGCGTCAGGGGTGTAAGACTTCCTGCATCAAAAGCAATCCAGCACGAACTACCATGCAAAACTCTCACACACGCCACAATCAATGTATTACTGGCGTCCTGAAGTGCAAACTTTTTCCATACAATGAATTTATGATTTGTGAGGTGGTTTTTTTTTGGGGGGGGCTGCTACTGTGCCTTATTTTTCCACCACTGATTATTTAACACACGAGACACAAAAGTGGAGGTTTTTGCCATATGAAGCTTAACTGAGGCTTTTTCTCCACTTTTTTTCTGTCTCTTTTCTTACAGATTGTGGTTGAGTGAGTGGTGTGTGTGTGGAGTGGAGTGGCCTTGCAGTGTCCCAAAGACCCCTGTCTGTTCCATTTAGGGCATATTTTGAGGTGGCTGCTTATTTTTGCAGATCCCATGACAGTAACAAACCTCTTTTTGTCCATGTTTTTTAACTGAATGTTTCAAGAGAATAGAAATAAACAAGAGCAAATAGTATTTCCTCCTATGCTCCCCTCCCCCATGAACTCCATTCATGGGGTAAGTCCCGCATTAGGCTTTTTTTTTTATCGCTGGCCACCTACACTGACATCAGCGGTACCACTTCCATTGTCCAAGATGGCAAGAGGCAGAAGAGGAAATACAGGCAACAGGTCTCCAGGTCCACATGAGCATTGTACCACTGGAGAGGGGGAACAGGAGGATTGGGGGCTTCCTGATCTGAGGATTTCCCTGTGTCAGGGGGTTTCTGAACCAGATGACCTTTCAAGTTCAAATAAAAGTACAGAAGGGAAGTTCATGTTGCTTCCATTTTAATGCATGTTATTACTTAGCACCATGTTTAATGCTGTTTCATCAATTTTAGCATTTTTGACTTTGCTAATTTTTGCCTATCATTATATTATCACATGGAAAGAAAATAAAACATGCCTGAAGGGCATAGAAAAGATAGACAGGGACAGATTCTTCACACTGGGGGGCAGGTTTAGAACAAACGCTAGGAAGTTCTTTTTCAGCCAGAGGGTGGTGGATACATGGAACGTGCTTCTGGAGGCCGTGATAGGCCAGAGCACGTTACAGGGCTTCAAAGAAGGTTTGGATAGGTTCCTAGAGGATAAGGGGATTGAGGGGTACAGATAGGAGTTGAGGTAGGTTATAGGAATAGTCAGGGACCATTGCACAGGTGATGGGCCTGGAGGGCTGCCGCGGGAGCAGACCGCTGGGCGGGATGGACCTCTGGTCTGACCCAGCGGAGGCAAATTCTTATGTTCTTATTAGTGCAGAAGTTTAACAGTTGATAACATAGGCAGATTATTAACATAAGCTGCAGCCAAAATCGCAATTATACTGCAGCCCAATTTATCATGAGCGACTAATCTGCAAGATCTGAGTACCCCAGTTAATGCGGCCAAGATATTCCTGGCTACAGCAATGTAAAGAGAGTAGGCTCAGGGCTAGTAGTACAGGAAGGAAACAACCCCTGACCCTCTCCACCAAGTACCGGAAAATTACCCCTACTTGAACCCTCCCATCCCCTCAATCCCTCCCTGCAGCTCGCAGGGATTTTCCATATGGCTAGTGGGGAGAGGGACAGGAAAGGAAGAACAAGCCTATAACTCCTGCTCCTTTAACAACTGGGTTAAAAATGGCACCCAAGTCTCCCTAGCCATTTTCTAACATAAGAATTGCCATACTGGGAGAGACTGAAGGTCCATCATGGCCAACCTAGGTCCCAAGTACCTGGCAGAAAGCCAAATAATAGCAATATTCCAGAGTTTACATTGTGTTGTCATAATGCTTCATTCCACCAATGCCTAAGAGCCAACCTCATCAGTGATGTCACAATGGCTTGATTATCCTATATTTAGTTCACCAAAGGTCCATCAAGCCCAGTGTCCTGTTTCCTACTGTGGTCAACCCAGGTCCCAAGTACTTAGCTAAATCCCAAGTATTACAACTCCTGATAATGCTTTGTAAAGCTAAATTATGTGTAATAACTTATGGAAGAGCTTCAGGACATCCCACTATATTCTAATATCAATTACTTAAGGTTTTGTAACAATTTGAAAACTTTTTTCCATGACTTGTTATAATATTCATATTTTAATTATTGATTGTTGGGGGGGTTTTTTCTCATCAATTTTTACAGCTCTTTTGAATGTAAATCACCTTTAACCTTTTTGGTATAGTGCAATTAATAAATTGTGGATTAGATTAGATTCTCTTGGTTTGTTTAATTCTTTATTATCAACCCATCACACCTTTTTAAAGGCTTCTGACCCTATTTTGCATAGTTTACTCACTGGCCCAAACAATGTCCTGAGTTTAAAACATGGATTGATGACACAACATTTGTGCATTGACCTTGTGAAGACCTACTTGTAACACTGCTGCGCAGCCTTTTCCTGCTCTTAGGCATCATTTTTTCCAGCCAAGAGTCTGTATTTTCCTATCCCAAGCCAATGACGGGGTCTAAGCCACATTCCTTCCAAATCGCTCATAAAGGCAGAGCCAAGCACAGCACCTGTGTGTCCTGTTCAGCTCACCTTTGACATCTTAATACATGAACAATACATGTCAATTTTGGGGATATGTTTCAATAATTATGCTTACCAGTTTTCTACAGACAGCTGAGCAGTACCTAAGGATAGCTGGTCTCTACCCCTATGATTTTTTTTCTGCATTTTTTTAAATCTACAACTACAGAGTACAGTTTGTCTAATGTGGTTTAGACAATTAAAACATACAGAATCCTATATTTAAAACACAGACAAACCACACCTAAAAATCACCATACATTTCAGACTCCTGACTGTAAAACACCCAGCCATTTCTCTGGGAAGTTATTGCCACCCTGTCCTTGGGAATGGCCATGGTTTGTTTGTTTTTTACCATCTTTCTGAACTTTTTATAATCAGTTTTCATTCTCATCTCCGTTGGCAGAGCATTCTGCCAGGTTGGTGCCACAAGCAAAAACACCCTGCTCTGAAACTCTCTAAGGCCACCTTTTATGAAGCTGCATTAGGGATTTTTATCACCGGCCGCTGCGGTAAAAGCTCCAACGCTCATCGAATTCCTATAAGCATCGCAGCAGACGGCGATAAAAAACCCTAATGCGGCTTGATACAAGTGGACCTAAATGACAGGTCATCCAGCATAGAAAGAAAAACAAATAAACCACTACTTATGCTGGTCTCCTTTCCCTGAATGCTCTGCAAGTCAGGCCCAGAATTTACATGTAATCCTTCAGGTAGCCAAGACCATGATTGCAACATTAGGATCCCTCGTGGCCCTTAGCAAATCGAACCGTTAGGGAGTTTCCCTTTGCTCTGCAATGTAAGATCTAGAATCCTATGGTCCAAGTTAGGAAGTGTCTTTCCCCATGTAATGTAATGTAATGTAATGTAATGTAATGTATTTCTTATATACTGCTACATCCGTTATGTTCTAAGCGGTTTTCAGAAAATATACATTAAAATTATAAGTAAGAAAGGTACTTAGAAATTCCCTTACTGTCCCGAAGGCTCACAATCTAACTAAAGTACCTAGAGAGTAATAAAGAAGTGAAAAGTAGAGATAGAGGAAAAATAAGAAAATAAACATTCTAACAAGACTGTATTGAACTAAGTACTTTGGAAGGTAGAAGAGAGGAGAGAAAGGAATAGATGCAGAGGGAGGAACTGTTGAACAATTCTAGGTTTTTGGGCTCTTGAATATTTAAATCAGCACCCCAGTAGATTCTTAAACATCACCGAGTCATTCTCCAAGCGCAGCGGTGGCTTTTGGTCCGGGGGTGCCGGTACAGTGCCAGCACTGTTAAAAGTGCATCTTGTAGCATGTGTTTTGACAGTGGCTAATGAAAAAAAAATAAAAATGACATTCTCATAAGTCTTTTTTTTTTTTTTTCAGGAGTGGTAAAAGAACACTTCTTGAGCACATGTATTATAGCCCCCCTCCCCTCAGCAGCAGGAGAGATGCCCACTCTCTCCTGCTGCCAAGCAACCTCCCCCCAACACTCCCACGGCAGTGGGAGAGATGCCCATCCTCTTCTGCCACCACACAACCCCCTCCTGTGCCTCCAACGACCCGTCTTCTCCCCTTACCTTACTTAAATGGCTAGCCGGAGGGATGCCTACTCCCTCTGGCCAACAGGCCCCTCTTCAAAATGATGGGCCTTCCCCTCCTCGGTGCATCCCAGCCTAAGGCTCTGATTGGCCCAGGTTGTTTAAGGCCCCTCCTATTAGGTGTCCGGGATAGAGCCTTAGGCTTCTCACCAATGCATCTGGGGAAGGGCCTAAGACTCTGCTTGGCCCAGGCGTGGCTGCCTTTGGTGAGTGACCCTTTAATTCATCTTTGCCCTCTGGGTTAAAAAATTATACCATTATGTAGAGAAAAGAAATGAAGAGGTAGTATTACAATTTTGATCAAAGATTTCTTTACATTTTCTGTAATGTATTCAAAACAAACAGGTGGCTTAGAACTTCTAGCATGCCAACGACTCAAAAATTCCCTAATATGAATTATTTTTTAAGTGCCACCAGAGTGTTGGTCTCAAATTCGGGATGACCTTTATGATTTTGTCTTTAGTAATTTGCTTTCAGCTTCACATTGTTAGTGGGAGATATAAATTTACATCTAAAAATGAAGTCTACTAGATTAATTAATCACAACAGTCCCTTGAAGCCTCCATATTAGCTAAGCCACATTTATCCATACAATTTGTTAATTATAGAGACCCATTTACTGGTGTGGTAACTTTTTGTACTCAGTGCACCTTAACCGCAAAAGTGATGGTCAGGTAAGTGCACAGCCCATGTGGTACATATAGTGGCATAGCAATGGTGGAGGTCCCTGTCCTCTTTTCCACCCCAACTCTTTCCTCGACCTGTGTGCATTTTCCCCCATACTACTTTCACTTCGCCAGAACAAGCAGCATCTGCAACCTGCTGCCCACAGCAGCCTCACTCTCCCTCTGATGTCACTTCCTGGCCCACAACCAGGAAATAACTTTAGAGGGAGAGCCGAGATCGGCACAAGCAGCAAGTTGGAGATGCTTCTTATACTGGTGAAGAGTTAGAAGTATGGGGGGGGGGGGGTGGAAGGGAAGGCATGCGTGGTAGGGAAGTGTCAGGAAAGGACCACGGGGTGGTGAAGAGATGTGCTAGCACCCTCACCAAGACAGCATCCGTGACACTCTGCCTCCCATTACTATGCAATTGCAGAGGGTGTGCGCCAAGTACCTGCCCTGCGTAAACTACATAAAATCATGGTACATATTCTGGTAGATAGCTTCAGAGCACTTGAGCTCATTGGCATAGCAAGGGGATGGGGGGGGGCAAATCGTCCCAGGCGCCAACACCTCTCTGCTCCCCCAAGACACACTCACACTCTCCCTTTCCCGCACCCCTTTAACCTTTTCCTATCGTGTGTCCCGAATGACAGGACATTCCAAAAATGTCGTTGCCATCGTGGATAAACAGTCTGTATAGACTAATAAAGAGCCAGGAACACAAAATATTTGAATTTACAGACTTATGACTTATTTACATTATGCTTACAATAGCCATAAATGATAACGGTGAATAATACAAAACTTTGCTAAAATAATTACGATTGGAACCAGCGTAACGTAAAATTTATTACGATAGGAAAGGGTTAAAATCTTTTCCAGTGTGAGCAACAACTCTAGCCTGCAGTTCACACCAGCCTGGCTCCCTCGGAAATCACTTCCAGGTCACGGGGCCAGGAAATGACATAAGAGGGAAAGACACCACGTGCAGCAGACTGAAAAAGCTGCTCGCATTAGCAAAGATTTTAAGAGGTGAGGTGGGGGAGTGGAGAGGAGGTGCCCCCTTCCCTCGCTAGGCCACTACATTAGCTATCTTCCAAAGCCTGTCAGGTGGTGCTGGGGCAAAGAAAAAAAATCTAAATCAAGTCTGCAGTGGCACATTGCCCCATGATCCGATCCTTCCTCTAGTGCAGGGGTCTGCAACCTTTAAGACATAAAGAGCCACTTGGACCCGTTTTCGAAAAGAAAAAAAAACTTGGAGCCGCAAAACCATTATAAAACAAATCTAACACTGCATATATTGTTTCTTATCTTAATGCTATATACAGGATCACTAAATTGAAAATAAAATCATTTTTCCTACCTTTGCTATTTGGTGATTTCATGAGTCTCTGGTTGCACTTTCTTCTTCTGACTGTGCATCCAATCTTTCTTCCTTTCTTTCAGCCTCCTGTATGTTTCCTCTCCTCCAGACCTCATTCTCTCCCCCCAACTTTTTCTTTCTGTCTCCCTGTTCCCCCTTCTTTCTGTCTCCGTGCCGTCCCCCAAGCCACTCGGTTTGCTGCCACCGCAATCGGGGAACAGCCCCCAAGCCACCGCCGTCCCAAGCTTTCCCTGCAGAAGTGTTGCGCTGACCAGCATTCCACTCCCTGACGTCAATTCTGACATAGGAGAGGAAGTTCCGGGCCAACAAGGCATTTCTCCTCATTCCATCCAGCCTGAGCCCCATCTCTCCTTGATCCAGCATTTCCCTTCTGTGTCTGTCAGAATTACCATTCCACCTATTTTCCAGCATCACCCTTCTTTGTGTCCATCTCACCTATATCCCTATCTCACCACTTTTTCAGAATCTTCATTTGTCTCTGTCCTTATCTTTACGCCATGTTCACCATTTGCCCTTTCAATGTCTTTATCTCCCCCCACACACTTTTTCAGCATTACTTCTATGTCTCTATTTCACCTCCTCTTCATGTCCCCTCTGTATCTCTATCCTTATTCAGTAGGTCCTGCTTACCCTTTCTCTTCTTTGTGTCACTATCTCCATTTTCAGCTTTCCCCCCTTTTCCTTTGTTACTGCACCCTGTAGCTAGAATCTTTCCACCCTCCCTCCACTCCGGCCCAGCCCAGTATGAAATATTTCCTTTTGTTTCCCTCCCCTCTCTCTTTCTCTCTCTCTTCTCCTCCCTCACCCACGAGTCCTGCATCTGGCCCTCTCCCTTCTACCTGCACCTGGCAACACCCCCCTGCTCCGCGGCTCTCTTCAGCAACTCGTCAGCAGCAGTGATCAAGACAAGCTGCCGACATCGAGGCCTTCCCTCTACGAGTCCCGCCTTTGTGGAAAAAGGAAGTTGAAACAAGCGGGACTCGCAGAGGGTAGGCCCCGACGTCAGAAGCTTGTGTCGATCGCTGCTGCTGAGTTGCCGAAGAGAGCCGCGGAGCAGGGGATGTGGCCGGAAGCAGGTAGAAGGGAGAGGGAGATAGGAAGGCTGTAGATCTCCGGAGCATGACACCGACCCCGGCCAGGATGATTTCTTTTTCAGGCGTGCACCTTACAAGTCCAGCGTCGCGGGGGAAATAGCCATGCTGAGCAGTGAGCTCAGCACTACACAGATGAAAGCCTTGCTTGCTGATTGGTCCGGCGGGGCGGGGCCGCCGGACCAATCAGCAAGCAAGGCTTTCATCTGTGTATGTGCTGAGCTCACTGCTCAGCATGGCTATTTCCCGCCGCGACGCCGGACTTAAGCTGCATGCCTGCGTGACACACTACCGGAGCCGCAGCAAAGGTGGAAAAGAGCCGCATGCGGCTCTGGAGCCGCAGGTTGCCGACCCCCGCTCTAGTGGTAGCACTGCAAGATTACTACTAAGAATCATTGCTTCCATTCTAAGCCTAGACCAGCTCTTGGGTGGAAGCTAAGGGGTTCCATTCTGCTAGTTTGGATTAATCTTCAATTATCCATAGGGAAGTTCCCAGAAGATCAGGATCAAATTGTGATAACACCTATCAAAAAGAATATTAAGGAATCATCAAATAATATATCTAATTTCAGACCCATCGCAAGTATTCCGCTGGTTACTAAGCCAATGAAGGGGATGGTAAATGCAGAACTTATTACCTATTTAGATAAGTTTAACATACTGCACAATAATCAGTCAGGTTTCAGATCTGGCTTCAGTACAGAAACAGTTATGGCCTCACTATTAAATCACTAATATTTCCTTTTTAGTCAAGGCACTAGCGCTATGATTCCGCACTTGGATCTAAGCTGTGCCTTTGACCTGGTGGATCATACCATTCTATTAGATTGTCTGTAATCCATGGGTATCGCAGGAAACGTTTTTAATTGGTTTCAGGATTTCCTAGGCAAAAGATCCTACCGGGTGTTCAAGCATGACAACTTATCTTATAGCTGGGACAACACTTGCGGGGTACCTCAGGGCTCCCCCCTATCCCCGACTTTGTTTAATATTTATCTTATTTCACTGGGTAATTTGCTGCAAAGTCTAAAGCTCAATTTTTACATTTACGCAGATGACATCACTGTGGTCATCCCGTTAACCTGTCTGTCATCTGATTTTATTGATTTCTTAGCTAATATTTTAAATCAAATCGAGCTTTGGATGATTGCTTTTAAATTGAAATTAAATACTGAAAAAAACCAAATTTTTTTTAGCAACATCCAATGAAAGGATTAAAGAAATTGACGATTCATGTGAGCGGGTGGGAATACAAAATTAAACAATCCATAAAAATATTGGGTGTAACTCTCGATAAACATCTGACCCTGGAAAAACATATTGATCTACTATTTAAGAAATGTATTTTGATTTTATGGAAGCTCCGCACCATTAAGAAGATTTTTTGTTTGCTGGTGCAGACATCCATTTTGAGTATTTTGGATTACTGTAATATTATATATTTAGAGGCCTACAAAAAAATACTCAAAAAATTGAGACTGATTCAGAACACTGCCTCATTTTTGGACTAAAAAAAATGGGAGCACATTATCCCTTTCTATAAAAAAACTCCACTGGCTGCCAGTGGAGTCCAGAGTTCTGTTTAAGTTTTCTTGCATTTGTTACAAGCAGTTTTCGGGATGCTACCCGATTACCTTGCTTCTCAGTTTACTTTGAACTATTCTAATAAGAGTACACGTAGAATAAATCTATTTAATTACCCTTCTCTAAAGTCATGTCAATATAAAAAGTTTTGACAGAATTTTATCATTCCAGGCCGCTAAACTGTATATATTTCTCTGTAAACCGCTTCGAACCTAACGGATTTAGCGGCATATAAGAATTAAATTACATATGGCTTGGAAAACCTATACTTGAGGCTACTTATTTTGATTTTAGAAAATCACTAAAGACACGCCTGTCTGACATATTTACATTTTAGTTGTGATACTGTTTTAACTTCTTGCTTTTTAATTGATGTATTCTTTTTTATCGACTGTGTTATTATGTATTTTATATACATTGACTGTATGTATCTTTTCTGTTGTGAACCGCTTTGAACTTTTGGTACAGCGGTATACAAAAAATTAATTATTATTATTATTATTCTCTGAACACTAGACCACCAGAGAGAAACTGCTTACGTCCCAAGCAGGGGTTACATTTTGGAGTGTTGTCACTCTGAGAAACAAAGGCCACAGCCTTTGGGAGGGTTCAGATCAGGGGAATGTACCGACATGGCTTACAGGATTATTTCTTTGGGCCACAGCCTTGACAGCTATTGCCGATACCAATCCATGCGCGATCACAGCTGCCCAGGTCTACACTCCTGCCAATCACACCCACAACCTGCCCTTACCTGCGTTAAACAGCTAGTGGAGTGGTTAAATCATGCTAGCTGTTTTAACACGCCAGTCATTATTGCAGTTTCATACTAATAGCTACCAGGTGGTAAATCCACATTAGCTGCTTAACCCACCTTCGGAAAAGGGGCCCCCTAGTATTGTTTCCACTATTTTTCCTTGCTTCACATCAAGTCTTCTAATCTCCAGTTTGCTGGTCTGTGGTGTTACGTTGGTAGAGTGCAGTGTTAAATAACAGATTCCCAGCAGCAGGTCTGTACTTTCATATTTATAGAGGTGAAAAGTGGCCCAATGGCAGAGCCGCTGTCTCGGCACCCAGAGGTTATGAGATCAAATCCCAGTGCTACTCCTCGAGACTCTGGGCAAGCCACTTAATCTTCCATTATCCCAGGTACAAAATAAGTACTTATCTATACATATATAAACCGCTTTGAAGGTTTAATCACAAAAAGGCAGTATACAAGTCCCATTGGCCCATGTTTGGGGTAAATCCTACACAAGTACCGGTACTCAGCTGGCTGTGCAGGAGTGATCCAGCTCAGTGGTGAAACTGGTCACACACCAGCCTGCTACAGCTATGACCACAGATTTTTCAAAGCGCTGTGGCAAATACCTAATAAATTTGTATCATTTTGCACAGTTTCTCATATCTCAGTTTTTTTAATGGAAAACTTTACAATGTTTTTCAGCAATATTTAAATTATATACAAATTCATCATATACAGAAATCAACTATCACATAAAAAAACATCAATTACAAACTCAGAACCATGAAAAAAGTCTGGTTTTTTTTGTTTTGAAATGAAATATAGTACAACCATCATGTCATAAAGTCCTCCTCTTTCCCAGGACAGAGACTTCCATCAACTGAAGTTGTGCTCTGCCTTAGCAGAGTTTATCCAACTGTTAATTCATATTAAGACTTTCTCTGGTTAACTGTGGGATACAAGGAGCTGCAGAAGTCTGAATAAATCCGGGTTGTGGTCAGTTGGCGTACAAGGCTAAGCAAATGTGAGAGGAACTTTGCATACTGATGATGAGACATCATGCCACCCAAAAATTACATTAAAATCATTTTTAGTGTGACGAGGAGGAGGAGGAGGAACACGAGGGGGCGGGTGGCTGATAAAGCAAACAGAATGGTTTGGCTCTTCTCAACTCCAGCCTCAGCCTTATCCTTCCTTTACTAACTGCCTGGGAGAGGCTGGAGCACAAGACAAAAAGATTCATCAAAAGCAGTTGTGACGGACAACCAAACTTGTATGTTTTTTTCAGGTGACTCAATCAGGTGGTAAGGGAGTTTAGGTTTGCTGATTGGATGATAGGTTGTAAATTATGCCATTTCTCATTTGGCCATTGCATTATGGGACCCCGACACATGACTCCTCTGTGAATGCTGCTGCTACAGCTACCATGTTCACAGTCACCCCTGATAAATGCTTCCATGCTTCCACAGAGCTCTATTGGCCTCCAGTCTTATTGCCATTTTTAATTCCTCTTTATCACAACCCTACTGTCTGGTCCTAGGGACAACTCTAATTTACACCTTTCAGCAAACCCTATACTTCCCTGTCCAGTAGCTTTGAATTCTTAAGCTTTGACCCTTTTATAGTTAATATCCTCAATGCTTAAAGGACAGGCTATTTTTACACCCCGAGTGCCATAAGAAATCCTAGACAAATAGTTCATGGGAACTGCAACATTGTTAAAAAAAAAAAAAATAAAGGCCAGGCCACACAACTATTTTCATTCTCTGTAACCCCGTTCATCTTCCCAAACATATGCAGATATATTTGATGACAAGGTAGCAGGGGACAGACATCTACAGTCTTTACCCCGATCTTGGCTGGACAGATAAAACCAGTGCCAGGCAGACTTCTACGGTCTGTGCCCTGAAAAAGACAATGCAAGATCAAGTATGAATATGTAGTATCACATCATATGTACGTTAGGAGTTTATCCTGTTGGGCAGACTGGATGGACTGTACAAGTCTTTATCTGCCGTCACCAGATCTGTTGAACAAAGTCTTAGTCGGACCATGGAACCCAATGGACCAACCCCATTCTGTTACCTAAGCCGAGTTGAACATTCATTGGAGGGTTGATTGGGCGGTATAAGAAATTTTAAATAAACTTGAAACTTGACATGGAAGAAGATGAGGGTTACGATAGCCTTCACTGCTCCCAACGCTCATAGGAACTCAATGAACTTCGAGAATAGTGCGGCTTCCCGCGCTAGAAACTGCTATCGCAGTTTCGTAAAAGGAGGCCTAAGTATACCCATTCACAGACATGGAGGACTGCTAGACCTAGATTAACATTGGAATTAGTTATTTAAACATCTCTTAGAATCTAATATTTTTCCTATTACAGAAACAAATTTACATATATGAATAAAGGCAGATGAATAATCTACAAAAAAATAAAATAAAATCACATTGTGTTTATAGTCCTAAAAGCATTGTGGTTTGCTTCAATGCAGTCTCTTCCACAAACTTCACGTCTACGTTATCTTCTTCAAATGGATTCCGTACTAGAGAAAAATAGATTTTAAATGGGCACCATTAGTTTCTTAAATATTTTTTCAAATATTTATAAATATTTACACATCCAGGATAAACATGTGTCTCCTATAGCTCTAATGTGAGATCTGCATCTTCAAATTCCTGTTACTTGGAACTGTTGCTCTCGTTCACCATCAAGTTACCTAAAGCAGCCATTTCACCATCTGCCAATTAAAGGGTTAAAATCAAAATGTCTTTTTTTTTTTTTTTAATCAAAACAGTCCTAAGTTTTAAGGCACCTAAGGTTTTCTATAATGGGGAAACCCCATCTGGAATGCATTGGGGAAGACTCTTCCTGTTTCTTCCAAACCCAGCCCCCAGAACTTGGGTGGGCGGGGGAGACAGGCAGGGCAGAGATTAAGGAGGGGGCCCCTCTCCCAATTTCCCCATCCACCATTACTACCACGTATAAAAACAACTATAAATGACTTCTTCACATTACAAAATGCAGACATATCTTCACCAAATACAGAACAATGGATCACAAATTAGAAATAGAATACCAAAACTGAACTGGAAACCCCAAAATGATAAACTTAGCAAGTACTATGCCATTCTACTTAAAAAACAAACAAACCCAGTTGATCCTGGGGGCTTCCTGGCCTGGCATGTCCTTCCCATTCTAACCATACCGGTCCAACATTGCCTTAACCTTCGTTCTTGAAAACAAATCCACTTTAGTTGTAGGGGACTGCCAGCCGTGGCAACAATTCTGAAGCTGCCTGTGCCCCCCCCATGCTTTTGTTCTGCTGCAGTTCGTCTCCAATGACACAACCTGTGTCTGCCTGGATGGACCGCAGCAGAAGGAAAACATGCAGGGCAGGCACAGGCAGCACTTCAGAATCACTGCCTCGGCTGGCAGTCTCCTACAACAGAAATGGATTTGTTAGCAAGAACTAAAGTGAAGATGACGTCAGACTGGCACAGTTAGAAGGGGGAAAAATGACGCCCCTCCCCAGAGCCTTGGGAACTGCCCTGTTCCCCCCCTCCCAACTAATGCCAGCCCTGGGGACAAGAAAAGAATGTGTCACTGGTCTGCACTGGACATGTAAGCATCTATGAAGGAAAGCCTAGGACTTCTATAAAAATAAAACAATATTTTTGTTTGGGCTTGGCCATCTCCTTCTGGTACTCTGGGCTTCCAGCTCAAAATCAGACCCAGAGCTTGCAACAGATCTCAGGCACCTTCATTCACAACCACCAGGTGACTCTGCCCATTTCAAATCCTTTCTTCTGACTCACCTAGCTCAGTCCCTGGTGGTTACTATGAACTCCTCTCCTGAACGTCCATGAATGTTGCCCAGGGAACACAAGATATAAGCCAGGAATCAAACCTAGATCCTCTGGCTTGCCTGTGCTGGCCACTGAGCCCAAAGAAGCGATAGTGGAGAAGACAGACAGTCAATACGCTCTGATGGTGTTCACAACAAATGTAGCTTTATTGGTACAAAGAAGCAACTCAAAACAAATCACTCAAAACAAATCCTGCCTCAGGAGAAACTAAATTTGGAGTCGCACATATATTGTTCAAATGCTTTCAGCACAGGTAGTACAGTTCAACATAAATTTGCATGGGTAAATTGCAAAGCGTAAACTGTGAAGAGCAATGCCCGCAGGAAACTTATGTACTCGTGCAAATTTCTATTGAACTGTACTACCTGTGCTGTGTTGAAAGCATTTGAATGATATATTTGTGGGACTCCAAATTTAGTTTCCTGAGGCAGCTCCTGTTGACTTACTTCTTTTGTACGAATAAAGCTACATTTGTTGTGAACACCATGGACTGACTCTCCCATCTTCTCTGCTGTTGCTTCTTTGTGCTGCTTACCCGAGGGGAACCTTGTTGTTCTTTCTTTGCAGCTGACCACTGAGCCACCAAAACAGTCCATAAAATAACAGTTTAAGCTCTATTTAAAAAGCAGAGGGAAGCAGCATCCATTCAAAAGGACTAAAACACTAAGGATTCTAATGTGGTCCACAAAATTAAACTGTTCCACTTCTTTCTCAAAAGAAAATCTGCACCGATTCAACTTCCTCACAGGACTGCAGTGACGTCTTATACTTAAAACATTGCTAGAAAAGCTTCTCCAAACCTAATACCTCACAAAAGGACCACAATTCTTCAGCCGTGACATATCCCGGAAAAGTCTCTTTGATGCAGCGTGCCATGTAACATTACCCCGTTGCAATTACAGGGAAGTTCCACTTTGAACAATAGAAATGACACAATCAATCACTCCAACGGGAATATCGGACATGCTGGTGTTAGCCAAAATACAAGGGAACCTGGTGTGTATAACAGAAGAGGCAAGGCAGCTTCAGCTTGAATACCTTGTAAACAAACTTGTGATAAGTCGTGTCCAAATGTTAACCTTTCCCATCTTTCATGGATATTTGCCTACGTGTCTCCACCAGGTTCCTGAGTTTGTTTGTATTGTGCAATATTTTAAAGTGCAGGCTTAGAGAATTCATCTACACCACATTTTTAAAGAATTCAAACCAAAAAGTAGCAGACGTGACCGTTACCTCGCTCTTCCATGTCCAAGAGCATCGTGACCAAGTAGTTCATTGGCAGAAAATCCAAGTAGACGGACAATGTCCTATCACTCGCACATCTTCTGCCCAACTACAGAGGAATCGATAGGAAAAATGAGTGCAATCAGAAAATCGATTAACACTCTCAACCCAGATTTAAGACTGTTTTAAGGGGCAAAAGAATGTGTAAAGGTTAAGTAAAATGAGTTACCGATCTCTTTGTGAATTTCACCAGCAAGTGTCTCACATATTCCCTTGCAATAAAGCTGGAGCTCACTGGATGATCCCACGCTGGATAAATCTTTTGACAAAATGCCTCAAAGGGAAAGAAAATAGTAATACCTATCATTAAGCTGGCATCGGGTACACACGTCACTGCGGTGTGTGCAAAATGTTCTCCCGTTTCAAACCACTTGACACATACTGATGGCAGGAGTCAGGATTTCCTGACAGAAAGCGCGTTCACAGGCTGTTTCAGGAAATCCTGGGGTCAGAAATTCGTCAGTCCTTTCTAGACACTGCTCAAGCTGACTCCAAGGATCTAGGATCCATGAATAGTCAAAGGCAAACAGGTAACGGAGGCAACGAGGGCTGTAAGCACTAGAATAGTGGTTCCCAAACCTGTCCTGGAGGACCCCCAGGCCAGTCGGGTTTTCAAGATAGCCCTAATGAATATGCATGATAGAGATTTGCATATAATGGAGATGCAAGGAATGCAGATCTGCTCCATGCATATTCATTAGGGCTATCTTGAAAACCCGACTGACCTGGGGGTCCTCCAGGACAGGTTTGGGAACCACTGCACTAGAACATATTTATACGCAGAAAACAAACTCAATACATTTAAAACCATCTCAAACTGTAGCATATTTCTTTGAATAAACTGGTTTCATCTATATCATAGTTCCACTGTGTTTGTTTGCTTGTGGCGTTTGACCTTTGTGGAACCTTAGTCTGGTGTTAGCTTTTGTTCTGACCCGACTACATCACACCAATATGGAATGAAATTATGAAACTGCTGATATTTCTGCAGAATTTTAAAAGTCACCCTCTACTGAACCATACTTTGCATTAGAGAATGACACGGGGCCAATATTTCCCTGTCCCTGCCCCATCAAGTTCTTTTTCTGTCCCTGCCCCATTCCCGCAAGCTCTGTCCTCATCTGCACAAGCCTCAAACGCTTTAAAATCATAAGTGTTCGAGGCTCGTGCGGTTAAGGCAGAGCTTACAGGAATGGGGCAGGGGACAGGGGTAGTGACAAAACTCGCGGGGACGGGATGGGGAAATTGAGTTCCTGTAGGGACAGGGGATAAATTTGTCCCCGTGTCATTCTCTACTTTGCATAGTAGGTTGAACTTATTAGCGCAGGCCTTATACTAGGATCAGAGGTCTGTACCCAGCATTGCTATCAGATAGAGAAGAGCTAGAGAAGAGATGATTAAGATCAGAGATGTAGCTGGGGGGGAGGGAGGGACAAAAAGGGAGCAGCTGCTTCCCCAATCAGATTTCCAATGGAAACTGTGCCTCTGTGATTTAAAAACCTACTCGCAGTAATGCTTTTTTTTTTTAAACAAAGTCTGCTCCCCGACATAATAATCTGGCTACATTAAAGAACTAATCTCTAATCATAATCATCTCTACTCTATCTGATGGCAATGCTGGGTACAGACCTCCAATCCCAGTAAAAACGCCTGAGCGAAAAGTTCAACTTACCTTGCAAAGTACGGAGAGCAACCTGCCTGAAAATCATGTCTTAAAATGACAAAATTACACAGCACTTCTCAAAGACATCAGCAAAGCATCTTCAATTACCTCAGGCAGCCTTGTAACTATGCTGAACTTAAGCTTTTCGTTGTTCCCGGTGTTGTCCAAATCTAAAAGATCAAATGTTTTGTTATCATCAAGAAAAAAAACCCCCCACAGGCATCAAAACTGTTTTGCCAAAAATAATGTATAGGCAAGTGAATGAGCATTAACATTTAATTATAATACGGACAGGAAAATCATCTTAGCTTTTCAGATAAGCAAAAAGCATGCTCCCTCTCTTTGCTGGGTGATGCTTTCAGCTATAGATGTGTGCTTTATTTGCTGATGTAACTAGGATTGCAGAGTCAGAGAGAGACTTGAACAGCCCTCTTTGAAATATATTGTGGGAAAAATCCAAAGTCCCTCACATCCTATCTATACCTGGCTATTTTCATACGGGAGAGCAATTTTTATAACCATTGTTACAGAAAAATACTGTTTAGCTTGCAGAAAGGTTTCATTTGAAAACTTGCCCACCTGGTATGCAGAAAAAAAAATTATGTTCGCTCTATAAATAATACATTAACAGTTATGTATATGCCAATTGCATGCATAATTCTTTAAAACAACTAGAAATGCATTCCCAGCATGCTTTGCAATATTTCCACTATGTTCAAGTGTTGGGACTGTAAGAACATTTCAAAGTGGTAGTGTGTTGGGTTTTTTTTTTAATATGTTTATTAACAGTGGTGGAACACAAACAACCATAAGTCAATGAGGCAAAACACAAGATCATATGAAACAAGTTATACAAGAGCGATTATCATGCTTAGCATTTATAAAGCTTATAATGTTTATAAGCCAGCCTCAGCGGCGACTCTTTTCACATGGGGGAATACCCCGTGACTTGCCTGCCTCTCCAGCGGCTTCTTATGCTTCTCAACTCTCATATACTGTGTATGCAACCATCCAAAAGACTTTTTTTTTTTTAAGTTCTTGAAAGTTTCATAATTGTAAATATTTAAACACAACTTATCTCAATAGTCTGGTGCAGGGATCTCAAAGTCCCTCCTTGAGGGCCGCAATCCAGTCAGGTTTTCCCCAATGAATATGCATTGAAAGCAGTGCATGCACATAGATCTCATGCATATTCATTGGGAAAATCCTGAAAAACTGACTGGATTGTGGCCCTCAAGGAGGGACTTTGAGACACCTAGTCTGGTGGATCAAGTTTGGGAAATGTGAAAAATACAAACAAAAAGGTATAAACATAAAAATATAAGTTAAACTAAAAATGCCAAACTAAGTTCAAAAAAGCGTGGGATGAACACAGAGGATCTAGAACCAGAAAATAATAGTAAATTTTGAAGAACTAAGGCCAGTACTGCGCAGACTTGCACGGTCTGTGTCTGTATATGGCCGTTTGGTGGAGGATGGGCTGCGGAGGGCTTCAATGGCTGGGAGGGTTAAAATGGACTGGAGTGAGCTTTGATGGAGACTTCAGTGGTTGGAACCTAAGAACAGTACCAGGCAGAGCTTTGGATTCTTGCCCAGAAATAGATAAGAAGAAGAAAAAAAAAACCCAACAAATGTTTAGATTGAATCAGGTTGGGCAGACTAGAAGGACCATTCGGGTCTTTATCTGTCATCATCTTCTATGTTACTAAGTTTGGGTTTGAGTACAGGATCTGCGAGATACTTGCCGTTATGTTTCCAGGATCTTTTGTTGAGGTTGTTCCTGCTCTGTTGTGAACATTATGATATGGTGTGTGTTTCTGACTTAATTCAAAATAAAGAATTACAAAAAATAAAAAATGCCAAACTAAAAAAAAAAAAAAAAAGGTTGCATTAGCAATTTCTCTTAACCGGGTTGTTTTTTTTGTTGGTTTTTTTTTTTTAAAGACTAATGATAGCTCACAAAGGGGTCACTAAACAAGTTTAATCTACCGTTTAGCACCCGTGACCTCCTGAGGTCTTTTCCCCCCCCCCCTTGAGAGAAATGCTGAGTGTCGGTCAGCAGCAAGATCGAAAAGATAATAAGCCATGAAGTAAAACACCAGCGAGAACCATATGATTTGTATTTGATAGGATCCAGCCCTACGACAGGAAGAAAAGAAAAGAATCAAACACTAAATTCACTTTACCTTTCAAGAGTCTTGTAACACACGTCTCTGTGAGCTGTATCACTCCGTTATCAATGTAGTGTAGTAAAGTGTGCAAGGGAAGACAGCGGATGCCCAGCATGGTGTGCAAAGTCTGAAAACCTGCAGTGAGGAGCACAATGATAGAATGGGAAGATTCTCACAAACCTCTCCCTGTTCTAGCAAATTTTACGAGAGCATCCTAACTTGAAACAGCCCATTCTGCTAGAAATAGTATGAAATCGATATTCAGCCACATGATGGACGTATAATAAAAACAAAAGAAGTCCAACCAATCTGCAGTAAAAGTCAATCAACTGGAGCACAATGGAGAACTGCAGCGTTGACGTACAAAGTACAGGAACTTTAGTGGGTAATCTAACTGGTGGTTCTCATAAATGAGAAGACCGGACCCAACATGATCTGAGTTTCGAAGAACACTCCTTCCTCAGGGAATCAATAGTATCAATGTTTCTCAAAAGAGAACCTTGCAACGTAGAACAAATTGGCATAAAATTCAAGTAAAACAGGCAATGTGAAGCTCCTGTAACGCTGCTGTACAGTGAACAAACTGATAGCGAAACACAGACCATGTTGGGTTCCGTCTTCATATCTATGAGAACCACCAGTTGGATTATCACAATTTATTTATTCCATTAAAGTTCCTATATTTTGTACATCAATTCTGCGGTTCTCCTTTTAGCTCCAGATGTATAATTTGAAATATCTAACTTGTTTAGGTGGCAGGAAATTTAAAAAAGCACAAAGGGCTATCCGAATGTGGGACAATCAGGCAGACTAATTGTTGGATCTGACACGGGCCGTGTTTCAGCATGAACGCCTACATCAGGGGGTCCATGCAAAAATAATACATCAGTCCAAACATCAAGATAGAAAAATGCATATACAAATCTTGTGTGCAGATGAATCATCATGATCGTGCAACATAAAACAATTACGTCTGATCAGATCCTACTTCCACACTTGCCACTTTGCCATTCTTGTTCAAATGATGGTTTTATTTCAACTCAACTACTGCAATGCACTCTAAACTGGCCTGTGCCCCGCTCAGTTACACAGGCTTCAAATGATCAAAATGCAGCAATCAGACTGATCTTTAGATTAAAAAAAAATACAACTCCATATCGGATCACTATCACAAACTCAATTGGCCACCCATAAATGCGTGAATTACATTCAAATTATCCTGCACTACATATGTTCCACACCCTACATTAGTGTTCTTTAATGCAAAGCCCAGGGGCCTCGGAGACCTCTTTGGTGGCCCTCATTGTCTTTCTGACACTGCCTCTCTACTCAGGCTCAGGACAGAAAGGAGAAAGTAGATGGGGACAAGAACACATGCTTGAAGAACAAAGCATTTCTTGATAGACAAGAGAATACATTTGGAAATGGTCACAACCTTGAGAATACTCCCCAATGAAGTCTGAAGGAGGGCAGTAGGGATCCCTCCACCTTGGGAAAGTATTCAGTGGCCCTACTTCAGCTCATTTGAATCCAACGTGTTCCCAGCTTAAAAATTAATGAAGACCACTGCCCTACATGCTAACTCCAAGGAACAAATATTTCTTCTCTTCACCAAATCATTCTTATCTCCCAGGATTCAAGATGCATACATTTTATTGATCCCCTCATCCAAAGAGTCAAACACAAACCAATTTTTTACTCTTTATCTATATAGCTACCAAATCTGGAATGACCTCCCAATAAATATAAGAACTGAATGGATTATCTCAAATTTAGAAAAAAACCTGAAGGCTTACCTTTACGACAGCCCACTACAATCAGCAACATAATGTCCTCTATGCTCTCTAGTATACCACCCAACTACTCATGGATTGATGATCAAATATTAATATCATGTCTCAACTTTTGTATATACATTATGTAAAAACCAAGACTGTATGATAGGTCAATGTAATTCCCCATAACATTATATGGGTCTCTTCTCTTGTAAATTGCCTTGAACCTGTTCTAGAAAAGTGCAGTTCAGAAATTCAGATTAGATTAGACAAATATGTGAAGAAATAAATTATATAAATTGAGTATGTGAAATGTGTGATAATTCTCAGAGTGCGCCCTGAAAATATTTTTCAACCAAAAATTGCATGTAAAGTGACTCATTAAGGCAATAAAGCACAAACGGCCAGATTGCTATATCACTGACCTTTTTTGCTGTAGTAAATGTTTGATATTTTTGACATTTTGATACTGATATTTTTTATATTGATATCCTCCACGTTTGTTGTTTTTTTCAACAAGTGTGTGTGATGGCTTTATGTCTTTTTCCCTCTTTTCATATAGAGCCAATAATAGATTGTGCTGAACTAAGTCTCTATTGGGTCTTTTAATAAAAATATGGGCATGTCTTAATAATCCATCTCCATATTTCTAAGCATATACAGTTAAATAGAAGAAAGGAAAGCTGGGCTATTCACCAGGAGGCAGAGGCACACACAGTCCGTTTGTGGCTTCTAAAATGCACGTCATGACATGAAACATGGAGAATTCATTGCCACTCCCCTTTCCAGCCCTGTGGAAAAAAAAAACAGGAAAAGGTTAGAAGCAACAGCAGCCTGGGCCCCAGTGCACTCCAACCTCCCACCACATAACATGCTGCCCCCCATTTCACATCCCTCCCCCCCCCCAACAGGTTGCCCCCATTTCACATCCCCATGAAACAGAACAATGAAATAGCACAGATACCTGTAAAAACACTCCCCTGAGCTAAGAAAAAATTCATTTTTAGCATACTTACAGAAAATGAAGGAGGGATTAGAGCAGACATGTGCATTTCTCCTCAAACTTTCAGGTCAATATTTGACCCTTGCAGTTGAACGCCAGCTGAAGTGGTCAAAAAAATTTCTGGATATTCATCACCACTATCCAAATGGTGGCCAGCACCGAATACCCCAGATAATATGGTCGGTGACCAAAATAATCCAGATGGTAGCAATATTCAGCGTGTTCTCCAGATAAAATTGTGGACTGAAAACTGCCACTCTCTGGATAAACTCCCGGCCCAACTTGATGCTGTCCGTGTTCCACCCCTGCACTATCCGTATAGCACCTCCAAATATCCTGGTCGGACAATTGGTGTTGCTATCCAAATAAGCACTTTTGAACCTTGGCCTGTGTCGAGTATCCTACCAATACCACAGTTTCAGGACATGACAGGGGAGTTCAATGAGATCCTAACAAAAAGAATTTGTTTTAATTCCATATTACGTATAATTGGAAAAATTGGAGTAGATTAAATTATAATTTCTGGTGGAATTCCTTATGTCATGTTTATAAAATGGAAAGATTTATTGCAATATAGCGTGTTTTTTTCAGGAAATTTCAGGATGTGTGGGAGCCATTTACAAAGTATTGTACCAATTAGATGACATTTTATTTTATTTTTTTTCCCTTAAATTTACAAGTTTGATTGTGAGGGGGGGAGGGGAGGGTAAATTTATTGTTACATATTGTATAAGGTACTGATTATATGATAAGGAAGGGTGGGAGATAAGAGCATATTATTTGTACCATTGATGATTATTAAGTGTTATATTTATTGTTAATTTGTTTGGATATATTGTTACACTTATTGTAAATTTGAAAATGAATAAAGAATTAAAAAAAAAAAAAAGAAAAAAAGAATTTGTTTTAATTTAAATTTTTTTAATTTTAAAAACAGCAGTGAGCTCAAAGGTGTGCATGCTTCAAAGTCTTTGCCCCTTCACCTCTCAGTTCCTATTTCAGTTAAGGCTTAAATTACAGCACGTGCTATAGGCCAAATTGTTGCACATAGAGAGTTAAAATTGCTTTCTAGCAATTACTGCCAAGATGGGCAACTTATTTCCCCGCTAGGGGCATTAAGAACAGCAAACAATTTGTTGTTTTGCTAGATTTTCTTTTATTCGTAAACTGAGTCATTCTGTGAAAACGTTCACGCAGACATTGTGCTACTGAATAAAAGTCCAAGGAAAGATGCAGTGACAAGAAACAGGCCAGTCTGGAGTTCAAGGCTTTGTTGTGGTATCCAAATATATCAGTGACTGGCTCAGAATTTGCAGTGACCTGACACGACTGCATTCAGTAAGTTCTGCCTGCATCAGGGGTCCAAGATTCTCAATATGCCAAGATATGCATAATGCTCGGGTAAAATGAGACATTCCTGTAGCTTTAGTAAATACAGTATGATACCAAAATCTGCGATAGAGTAGACACGCTGGATGGTGTGAATAACATGAAGAAAGACCTGGCAAAGTTTGAAGAATGGTCTGAAATTTGGCAGCTAAAATGTAATCCTAAGAAATGCAAGGTCGTGCATTTGGGCTGCAAAAACCCAAGGGATCGGTACAGTTTAGGGGGTGAAGAACTTATGTGCATGACGGAAGAGCAGGACTTGATATGTGATGATTTTAAGGTGGCCAAACAGGTTGAAAAGGTGAAGGCAAAAGCTAGAAGGATGCTAGATTGCTTAGGGAGAGGTATGGCCAGTAGGAAAAAGGAGGTATTGATGCCTCTGTATAAGGCCGCACCTTCAAAAATATATAAAAAGGATGGAGTCAGTCCAGAGGAAGACTATTAAAAAGGTGTGTGGTCTTCGTGATAAGGCATATGGGGACAGACGTAAAGATCTCAATCTGTATACTTTGGAGGAAAGGCAGGAGAGGGGATAGGATGAAGTTAAGAGGTGATAGGCTCTGGAGTAATCTGAGGAAATACTTTTTTTTACATAAAGGGTGGTAGATGCATGGAACAGTCTCCCGGAAAAGGTGGTGGAAACAGAGACTGTGTAGGGCCTGGGATCGGCACATGGGATTTCTCAGAGATAGAAACATAAAAACATGACATCAGATAAAGGCCAAATGGCCCATCTAGTCTGCCCATCCACAGTAACCATTATTTCTTTCTAAGTATATGGCCGGGTTGGGTTTCAATCTAATATTCACTGCTATACCCAGATAACTGACCGGGCACAGTTAGGACCTCGGACCTCATTATGATTCTTATTTTAGAAGCAGCATTTGGGTTTTAGATGTGCAAGAACTGTTACTTAGATGTTTACATTGCATAAACATCTACCAAATTCAGGTACCCAGATATTCAATCTAGGTTAGACCCAGCAGTGAATCGGTGGGTCTAATTCATCATGGTGTGGTAAGCTCTGACACCAGGGACTGAATTTCAGGGGGTACTTTTTTTTTTTTTTACTATTTCCAGAAGAGAAAAATTCCACAGGAAAAAAAAAAAAAAATCAGTACACACAGCACTATAAAACATTTCCCCTATAAAGAGCTAAAATTTAACACAGGATAAAAGTGTATAAACACAAGCCTTTTGCCTGAGTACTTCTTTCCATTTCCTGGAAGTGCCAGAAGGTACTGAAGCTGGAAAAAAAGATGCATTCACTATTCACTATATATTGCTATATATTTGTTTAATTATTCTATATCAAGTATTTTCTTGTATATCTTTTTGAAATTTTCAATAAAATAAAAAAGAATGGTGCGAGCAAACAGATTTGCAGAATATCAGGCCCCCAGGTCCTGAATCACACCCAAGCACAAATTTGAGCTGCAGCAGCAGACATGAGTTTGAGTCCAGCTCAGGAGTCACAGAAATGCATGTGCGGCAAAGGCCCAAACACAACAGCAGCTTATTCTAACCCAAGATAACACGAGTTTAAAAAATTAAAAAAAAAAAAAAAAAAGGTAGCTTACAGGCTGAAATTCCAGGAGCCAAGATTGTATTTCCTCCACGCCGTTTCCAAAATCAAAACAATTAAATTGAGCTAGAAATGAAAAAAGGGAGAAAAAGATTCCTGCTGTATTATACTGCCTGCAAATTAAAGTCCCGTAAATATCAAATTTCCATTTTACAAAAAAAACTGTGAGACCCAGAGATTAATTTTAAAAACTACAAGTTCACCACAAGGTACACTTGTACACTGACTTTAGCTCATCCTGCAAAGTGCGTCATTCAGGGAAAAGGGAGGTGCAGCATCAATCAGGAAACAGAGAGACAGCAGCAGGATGCTTGTATTACTGAAAACATTCCTCTCACTTCCCCAGGGCTTGGATGATCACTCCTTACTACACCTTTCCCAATTTATTTATTTATTCATTCAATTTTCTATATTTTCTCCCAAGGGAGCTTCAGAACAGTTTACATGAATTTATTCAGGTACTCAAGCATTTCCCTCCCTCCCCCCCCCCCCCCCGTCTGTCCCTGTAGGCTCACAATTTATCTAATGTACTTGGGGCGATGGGGGGATTGAGAGACTTGCCCAGAGTCACAAGGAGCAGTGTGGCTTTGGATCCACAACCTGCGTCACTCTAGAAATCAAAATGTACTAAAAGTGAACCGAGTATAGGACAATGAAGCCATTGTGACATCCCTGATGAAGTTGGCTCTTAGGCATTGATGGACTCGTGGCAGCCATTTTTGATTGCAGCTCTTCACGGGGCAGGAGCTTAGGAAGATTGCTCCTGCCCTGCTTCACTGCTAGACCACCAGGGCTTTAAAGGTAAGGTCTGGAGGGGTCAGGAAGGCAGGGTGGTTTAAAAGTCAGCTAAGACAGGACACAGAAAGAATCGCTCCTATCCCAGCTCACTGCAACAGGTCCTGGTGGGGGGAGGGGGGAGACACAGACCAGAGGACTCTAATATAAACTGAGACCCCCCCCATTTTGGGGCCATTTTTTGGCCCCCAAATCTCTGTTTATATTCAAGTATATACACAATATATTTCTCTGATGGGAGAACTCAATAAATTTCAATTCCCAAAGAGAATCTGGTCTTATCCTAGAGCAGTGTATTAACAGCCTTCTGTTTCTCAAGTCATACCCCTGGGATGAATATCTGTAGCAAAACATCCCCGAGCCTCACCCATCAGGTCTCTTTCTAATCTATATAAACATGTTTAAAATACAGTCAAACCTCGGTTTGCGAGTGTTTTGCATGACGAGCAAAACATTCTCGCAAACTGAGTGTTGACTCGATTTGCGAGCAACCCCCCCCCCCGACAACCGGCATTGCTCCCCCCTCCCTGCTCACAAAGGCCCCCCCACGCGAACCGGCGCCCCCCCCCCCGCCCGAACAATTTCAAACTTACCCCCTCGTCTGGCACCGGCACGCAGCCCACAGGACGTGCCAGTGCAACTTGAAGTTCCTGCCTCTTGCTGGGCCTTGAGCATCTGCGCATGCTCAAGGCCTTCTAGTTCTCCCTCTCGCCAATATTCTTGGGAGAGGGGAGCGATGCTGGTTCTCGGGGGGGGGGGGGGGCAGCGCCGCTGGCCTTGGGGGGGGGGGAGAACGTATCAAGTGAGTTTTCCTTAGTTCCTATGGGGAAACTCGCTTTGATATAAGAGTACTTTGGATTACGAGCATGCTTCTGGAACATATTATGCTCGTAAACCAAGATACCACTGTAGTTGTTTTTTTGTTTTTTTTCTAATTACAAACCAGTTTTGAAACATAGTCCAGTGCTATTTTGTCAATTTTGTCCTTCTTTAGGTACGGCAGGTGTCTTGTGAGGTGATCTTTCAATCTGACCATGATCTGTAAGATAGAAATCAGTCATTCAGAGGACAAAAGATCTAGCCAGGTGACTACATCTCGGTTAGTCAGAACTACAGAATAAAACCTGGACCCCATTTAGCAACTAAAAGCACCCCCAGACCTTTTCAGGACACGTATTTTTATTTATTTGTTCAGTTTCTATACCGTTCTCTCAGGGGAGCTCGGAACGGTTCACGTGAGTTTGTTCAGGCACTCAAAACATTTTCCCTGTCTGTCCTGGTGGGCTCACAATCTATCTAATATACTTGGGGCAGGTGACTCCACCCAAGGTCACAAGGAGCAGTGTGAGTTGAGGCTGCAGCTATAACCCCTGCACCACACTCTCAGTATGATGGGATATAGCCTGGCAAATATTGTCTGATGGAGATAGCAAACCTAGTTCATAATCAAGGTAAAACATAATATGGGGAGACATAGTATGGCAAACATAGTGTTAAGAAGCATGGCTGACATAGCATGACTTGGCAAAAACGGCAAGGGAAACGTTACTCAAATTGAAGAGAGGTGTTCCAGGGGGATGTGAGGAATCATGTTTACATCGGTGGCAGGGTGCTAGATATGTACAATAGTATTTTCTCATGTACCTACGTAATTCAGGCTGCAGAAACAGCAGATGCAAAATGCACAGGTAAAAGTGACCTTTCAAGAGAAGTTGCCAGGGTCGGTCCCCTCTCAAAATTTCACAGGACATTTTTCAACAACTGTATTTTCTCGTTAGAAGTGTCAAATTATCTCAGATCCCAAAGCTCCATTTCCCCCAATCATTTCTTCCAGTATACAAGACCATGTTCTTCTGTCCGAGGGCTGGTTTGAAGATAAAGCGACGGGGCTATGGCCCTGGGCGCCATGTGATAAGGGAGCGTCAACCAGGCAAGAGAGAGAGAGAACAAGAGCACATGGAAACCAAGGAAAAGACATTCATCATCTCAACCGTCCCATGCCTACATGCACCCTCATCTTCTCACTAACTTACCCCAAGGATCGAAGCAAAGAGGCATTAACAATTTCTGCTCAATGAGCCGCCCAATCCAGAGCCAGCCCTGTAACAGCTTTTCACGAGTTAAGGGAAGAAATGAAGAACAATACCATATCCTAGTAGCAGCACTGAATATCCAGGCCAGAGGCAGTACATGGAAGTTAAGTAGAAACAACGGATATCCAGTGTAGGGTTGCCAGATACTACATTCATAAAATCCGGACCCCTTCCTAGACCCACCCATTATGCCCCAGTACTGCCTCTAATCCTGTCCTAGCCACACCCCCGCTGCTTGCTCTGGTCGGGCAGGAGGGCATCTGCGCATACATAGATGCCCTCTTACCCGACACAATTTCAGGGGAAGCTTTTCAAACCCGGACAAAGTGCTGGGTTTTTAAAAGCCGTCCAGGGAAATCCAGACATCTGGTAACCCTAATACAGTGCTAACTGGGCAAAGACAGGATTGGAATTCAGGCAGTCCTATTTGCCCAGTTAGCTATGCAGGCACTGAATAGTCACCAATGCCTGTAAACTCTCAGTTCTGCCCAGATTCCACTCCCAGACTGCCCAGCACCCCCACCAGTCAGAGGGGATATTCAGAGGTACTGCTTGGTTAGGTGCCACTGAATATTCCCTCCTAACCTGCCCAATGTGATTTAACCAGGCAGCAGCCTCTCCTGACCAGTTAAATTGTTTGAATATCATGCCCGGTGTTCTTGAAAAAAAATAAATAAATAAAAAACCCCCATCAAAACAACAAAAACCTGCACACACACTTGAACAAAATTTTGCATATTCTGAAACAGTGGCACCATCTAGTGTTCATCTACATACCAGCCCTACCAGTTCCTTCTGCTGGTAGTCTTCCTCTTGAAAGACTGGAACCACCCTTTGCTCTAAAATAAAAGAAACGAACAAGCAAAAAAAAAAAAAAAAATATATATATATATATATATAAGGTACAGCTTCACACAGCAAGATCTACCACAAAATCGCTGTGCCACCTCTCCCCCCTACAATCTGTGCAAAAAAAAAAACTCTTCCAACCTCGCTACACTCATGTTACTCCTCTCCTTAAATCATTTCACTGGTTCCCTATCCACTTTTGCATACAATTCAAACTGTTATTACTAACCTACAAGTGTGTTCATCCTACTGCCCCTCAATCTCTCTTCCCTCTCCTTCTACACCTCCCAAATAACTCCTTCCTCAGATCAGCTGCTCTTAGCTGCATCCTTCTCCTCCACTGCCAATTCCAGACTTCATTCCTTTCATCTAGCTGCCGGTGTACCTGGAATCAACTACCTGAGTTTGTCCACCATGCCCCTTCCATTACCTTGTTTAAAAGCAGACTGAAAACCCACCTTTTTGATGTAGGCTTCAATCTATTACTCTACTCTCTACTGCTCTAGCCAACAGATTAACCATTCCCCCTAACTGTATCTTTGGCATCTGTTTGTCTGTTTAGAGTCAGACTGTAAGCTCCTTCAAGCAGGGACCGTCTCCTTTGTGACTCTGTACAGTGCTGTGTATATCTGGTAGCGCTATAGAAATAATTAATAGTAGCAGTAGTAGAATCCGGCCATGTACAGTAAAATTAGCGGAGAAAATGGTTTCAATCAAATTGGCTTAACAAGACATACAATACACTGCCCCTAAACCATCTTTACAGAGTCCAATGCCCATGGCCCAAGAATCCAGCCTGCCTTTCAACAGACCTGAAAGGCCAAAAGAGCAAGAAACTGAAGGGTCTAGGCCCCTGACTATTTAACCACAAACAGAGCATGTACACCACCTCCTACAAACGTGCATGAACATAGTTACATAGTAAATGATGGCAGATAAAGACCTGAACGGTCCATCCAGTCTACCCATTAAAAATACATGATTAAATGAACTTGTCTCTTCTTTGATATTTCTGGGTCATAGGCTGTAAAGTCTATTGTCCTAGGTTCCAAATGCTGAACTTTCTCCATATTTACCAGGGCCTGCACCTCAGAAGGAAGTTGCCTGGCATAATAGGTGGGTAGCACTGCAAAAGGAACTCTTGCACACAGAAGCCCGTCCAGTCAAGATAGCCTCAGTGGAACCTAGGTCTCAAGAAACGTCAGCACGACACAACATAGACGTTCTTGTGATTTTGCAAATCAATGTCCAGAACAGAATGAATGGTTTAATCTTATTTTGGGGAACATTTGCCTTAGTCAGATTTATATAAGGAGATAAAGGGTTTATGCAGGACATCATCAGATCCCAAGCTGTCATCACTTGGAGATCCTTCCAGCATGAACTCCACTGACCTACTCTACCCTTCTTTGTACTGCTGGGACTTCTGATCTGTGTCTTCATAACGCGGGAGAACAGTTTCACATTCCGGAGGTGAGGAATGGCCTCAGCACCCTGAGGTTGGGGGATCGAATCCCAAAGCTGCTCCTTGCGACCCTGGCCAAGTCACTTAATCCTCCACTGTCCTGGGTACAAAATAAGTACCTGTATATATGTAAACTGCTTTGAATGTGTAAGCACAAAAAGATGGTATTTAAGTCCCATTCCCTTTCCTTTCTCATCAGGTTGAATAAACACAAGCTCCGATATTGCTGTGGGATGATAAACAGGCGGTCCAACTTGTGGCCCTAGGGAGCCACAAGTTTTCTTTGGATCAAAAAAAAGAACATTTGTTATCGCTTTTTTTTGAGCCACTTCACATTTTGGACATAATTTTACATTCTGATTATTCCCATTTCACGTTTGGTTATTTTACTTATAAATAAATCTGTTTCTATTATTTGGGACTTGTGTCAATTGTTTGTAAGTGTATCCAGGAGCTAAGAACTTGGATCCACCAGCCTTAAATACAGACTGCTAAATAAATAAACCACATATTGTCTCTCAGGGCAGGGTACTTCTGTTTTGCTCCTAGAGAACCTTCCAGAACAAGGTCCAGTGCTTGAGTGATCAGCAACTTGAAATACTTCCCTGTGGTAACCTTTTATCCTGCTGCCCTCTTCCCTTCACAGATTTTGTAAAGAAATGTTTCTAAACTGCACCCGCCTGCATGCCAGCTCTCTTCTACCTGAAGTACCTGCCTGTCTTGTACCAACATGGGGTCTTGGGTGTAGAAAGAAACCAATTCATATGCTAATAATTACCAGAATTCTGCACACACAAATGGGAAAGGACCCTGAAAAAAAAAAAAAAGCAATCAAAAAATTATATGAATTCTTCATACTTGAAAATTAAATACAAATATTACCCATAGCATGCCGTTCTAGATACACCAATATACACTGAATGAGCTTTACATGGATATAAACAACATGGCCTAAAATTGTGAGGTGTTCTAATAGATAACTCTTTATTTTTAATTGTACAGTGTTCCCCCACGAATTCGCAGTTCGCAAATCATGGACTCACTCATTCGCGGTCTGCTCCAACCGCCTCTTCCTGTAGTAAAGTCGGGCTACACCAATCAGGAGCTGTGTGGCAAAGCAGCTCCCGATTGGTGCAGCCTAACTTTACTACAGGAAGAGGCGGTCGGAGCAGACCGCGAGTGATTTTCTTCACCCACCGGCGCTCCAGCTGCCCTCTCCTGCCACCCCTTTTGAAAGGCAAAAAACCCTGGAACGGAACCTCCCGGAATTTCGGCTTCATCCTTACACAGTGCCAGGTTTTAAAATGGAAATATTTACACCAACAAACGTAAGGAGAATTTCTTGGGCATATGGGACCCCTATCTACATTCCCTCTCGCATAAAATTCACAGCCAGACTTTAAGCAACTTATAATTAATTATATTCCTTATTGGTTTCATTCTTCATTTTCTTTTTCTATCCTTTTCCTCTTCCTATAATTTCCTAGTTTCTTGGGGGGAGGGGGGGTGAAGGGATGGTGTCGAGGTAGGGGGGAGGGTTGGACTGAGAATCAAGAATAGATTGGGGGAAGGGGGAGTTTTCATTTTCTAAAGCTTTCAGCTGTTTTCGAAATGTTGCACTGTGGTCAAGTTGATGCATATACACTTCCCTCTCCGTATTCGCGGTTTTGGTTATTCGCAGTTTTTCGATTGAAGGCCCCACCCCCAAATTTACATCACAGGAAATCACTGCTCCCGGCGTTGCACAGAGAAAATTTGCTGCTCCCAGCTGCACTTTCTTCACTGGGGATTTTTTTTTTTTTTTTAACAGAAAAACCACGAACATACGAAAAGTTATTTGCGGTTTTTCTCTATTTGCTGCCTTGCCGTTTCCCCATCACCGGAATGCGGAGGGAGGAAGTGTATTGTCTTTGTTACAAAACTTTCAATAAAAAGACTTTAATATAAAATGGAAATATTTATTCACTCTAGCTTTTCTATTTTTGAAGCCTGGTATTTTCCCCCTTTTCCCTTTTTCTTCCAGCTCCAACAGAATGTGAGGTGGGATTTTGGCATCATGGGTCTTCATTCACAAACCACTTTGGGTGATTCTCTTCAGGAAAAGGCACTTAATAAATCCCAATAAATAAACAAACTAGACCCTTCCCTTATACACTGCCCCGTGTGGTCACTGGGTGCCATGCACCAGGAATCGTTTCAGAACTTTATAGCACACGCTATAAATTGAGCCACTAGGTTAGAGTTATCATATTTTAAGTCAGTAAAATCTGGACCCCCTAGACCCGCCCCTAGGTCTACCCAGTTCCCCCCCCCCCCCACTGCCTGTCAGGCATCCGTGCATGCGATGCGATGTCACGCGCATGGGTGTGCATGATGTCACCGCACTGCATCTGCGCATGCCCCCTCCCTATGAGATTTCTTTTCAAAACCCGGACAAAGTGCCGGGTTTTGTAAAGCTGTCCAGTCCCCTGTCCGGGGAAATCCAGACATCTAGTAACCCTACACTAGTGTCACTCTTCATGAGAACCAAAGGGGGGGGGGGGCGCAAATACTGTCTCCGCAACATCCCCAGCCTTAGCCAATGCAGGGTGTGGAAAGCCTGATCAGAGAACTGAACCAGACTCTTCATGTACTGCTGCTTCTACTTTACTTATCTGTGATGACAATAGAGAGAGTTACCAACGTTTTGCCATTCTCCAAGATGTTCCTGTGATAGAGTGTGGACTTCTTGTCTTCTGTATTCTAAAATTAAGACACATTTTAAGACACATTAACAGTAAAAGCTTCTAGTACAGGGACAGTCCAATAAAAAAGTCCCTTATTTCTATTTCCTATTTATAAGTGTTTATCAATACAGCTACAATACTACTTTATTCGAAAGCAACAACAAAAAACTTTTCTCTACCTTTTGTAAGAACTGGTTTCTGCTTTCCTTCTCTTCACTCTTCAATGTCTGCCCTCCTTCTCTGTTCCTTCCATTTTATTCTGTCTCCACTCCCTCCCCATGCTCTGGTACCCCTCCTTTCTTCACACCACAACTCACCCCATGATCTGGCATCTGCTTCCCTTCCCTCATGCCCTGGAATCTCTCTCCTCTCTTTGTCCATCTCTTCCTCTCTCTCCATGCTCTGGCATCTCCTTTCTGTCCCTCCCTTCCTTCCTATCCCTCCCTTCCTTCCTGATGGTTTGACATCTCAGTCTCCTTCCCTCCCCCATGCCATGGCATCTCTTCCTCCCCGTCAATTGCCTCGCATCACCTTCCCTTTCTTCCTTTCCCCACAGTATGGCATATCTCTCGTCTCCTCTCCCTTCCTTGGTCTTCCTTTTCCCTCCCTCTCTCTCTCCCCAATTGGGTGCAGCATTTCTCTCCCTCTCCCCTCTCTGTTTGTCACCCTCCAGTCTGCAGGACAACCTTCATAATTCGCTGCTCTTGTCGTGTCGGGCCTTCCTCTCTGCCAGGTCCCATCTACTTCCTGTTTCCACAAGAGCAGTGAATTGGGAACACTACTATTGCTGCCCGGAAGAAGTTCTTGATGCCAGCGCCAGTCATCGGACCACCTGGAGTGAACACCCCCCCCCAGCTATGCCACTGGTCACTATCCTATTGGGGGAGGGAGGTCCACAATACATGGCCCCACCCTAAGTCACTGACCTCCAAATACCCGTTAGTGCAACTGCTGTTGCAGATTTGCTGACCTTCATGCACCCACAAGAGCCGCTGACCTCATATCCGTAGGTTCTAAAATGGACAATCCGCTGTATGTTAAAATGGGTGGAGCCTTGATCATCCACACATGCTCAAGGTCTGCCAGCTTCCGCCCCCTCCGAGATTCTCAGAGAAGGCAGGAGCCAGCAGGCCTTGAGCATACGCAGATGTTCATGGCCTAGCCTAGTCTAACATACAGCGGATTGGCAGAAGTTCAATCCATGTGTGTATGGTGGTAAGTGGCTCTGGGGGGTGCATGAAGGTTAGTGAATATGCAGCGGTGGCACCAACAGGTATAGAAGGATCAGTGACTAGGGGGGATGGGGGCATGTATGTGGATAGCGGCTCCAGGGAGGGTGCATGTATTGTGGATAGCAGCTGTAGTTCAGCAGGAAGAGGACAGATGTACCAAGTGGTCAGGTGATGGCTCAAATATAAACAGAGACCACCATTTTTGTGACCCAAAAATCTCAGTTTATATTAGAGTATAATATCTTTATTGCTCCTCTTCTCACGCTAGCTCAGTCTATCGGCTTTACGATTTTCGCATATGCAGATGACATTCAACTACTTCACCCTGTTGATTCCTCAAACATACACGAAATACAAGAAATTAACACCAATCTGGACAAAATCAGTGATTGGCTTCACATAAGCAAACTCTCTCTCAACATCAATAAATCCTGTGGTATACTTTTCCCGATTAAGAATAACAAAATAATAAAAGGAAAAATCCTCATGAAATCTTGTCCAGTAAAAATGGAATCAAAAATAAAACTGTTTGGAGTAATCATAGACAAAGATTTAACCTTTCACAACCAGATCAGCTCTGTTGTAAAAACCTGCTTCTTCAAACTCCGGCTTATCCGTTCTCTAACTTCTATCCTCGAAACTAAAGCTATCACAACCCTTGTTCATTCATTGGTCATTTCTCATCTTGATTACTGTAATTCTCTTTATAACGGAATTCCCCAAAAATAATTACGGTGTCTACAGCTCATCCAAAATACAGCAATAAAACTTATTCATAAGGTAGGGAAATATGATCATGTTACTCCTCTTTTGAAAAGAAGCCCACTGGTTACCTATCACACACCGTATTACTTATAAAACACTCATGCTAGTCTTTAAAATCAAACTCTCTCGTTATCCACCCTTTCTGGATAAACTCATCATCCCTCTCTGCCCTTCCCGAACTCTCAGATCAGCTGATTAGAACCTACTATCTGTCCCCTCCATCAAAGAATTCTATTACACCAGGAAAACTAACTTCTCCGTAGTCGCCCCAACTTTATGGAATGCCTTGCCATCCCAACTCCGCCACGAAAATCTTCTTGACAAATTTAAGACTAAACTATTCTTAAAATGTTCTTATTTCAAGATGCATTCCACAGCTCCTAAACTTCTCATTCTCATAAGTCTGCCAACTGCTTTTAAGAAGCAACCCAATCCGTAATGTTACATCCCTTCTCCCCTCCTTTTCTTTTTAACTCAATTTTTTTTTTTTTTTTCAAACAATGTAATTATCTACCCCCCTTTTCCGTTTACCCCCACTTTCATGTTTGTCTTTGTAAAATGTCTCTTAATGTTCACTCTTCCATCTCCTACAAGTATTATTTTAATCTTTTATTTTATTTTAGCATTGTAAACCGGCTAGATACTTATCGATGGTCGGTATATTAAAAATAATAAAACTTGAAACTTGATAGGTGGTATATAAATACCTAAAAAAAAAAAATTTTAATGTAGTAAAATTCTTTTATCAACACCTTCACTCCTTATCAGTCCATTTTCCCAATTGCCAATGGTGTGAATTTACGATAGAAAGTTGAGTATGGATTTTTACATCTTCAGGATGTCGTCTTTGGATTAAAGCTCAAACAACTTGTAATGCTGCAAATGCTATCTGTGATATAGTATGTCCTTGGCAAAATGTAATTAAATTATCCAATAGCACTTCAATCTTTATTTTAATACTTTTATGAGGATCATTCCAAAATCACTTACTGGAGATGAAGTTATTTATAGTATACCCGTTACATTCCGCACTTTTATAAGTCTCACCCCGGTCTTCAGCGACTCCACCTTAGACTCGAATGACTCTCATTGTCTAAGGCTTCATGTATCAATTCGTCATTGGACCAATACTTTACTTTTTTAGTACATATCACATTAACTTAAATTAAAAATGCACTTAGCTGTATGGTCAAATGTATACATATGTAGATCTACCAAACCTGTAAAAATTTGTTTGAATGGACACAAATCACAGATATAAACAAAGCAAATCTTTACAGGCAGTTTTTATACATTGAATATAGAAGAGAAAGGTTTGTTTTCAAAGCAATTAGAAACACAAAGTATCATAGGTTTCTATGATATTTTATATCTCTAAGTGCTTTGAAAATGAGCCCCAATATATCCAAGACTTACATTAAATAGCCTATGCCCAATCCCTTTTCAAACCAGATTATATAATCACTAGTGTTTAAGCCCGTTACATTAACAGGTGCTAGAGTAGATGTCTGTCTATCTTTTTTTTTTTCTTTGTCTCTCTCCGTGTACGCTGTCTGTCGTTCTTTCTGTCTGTGTCTCTCCCTGGCTCCCTGCCTGCCTGTATTTCTCTGTTGTGCCATGCCTGCTTGACTCTGTGACCCCCTTCCTATGTCCTTAGTGTCCCATCTTATGTCTTTAGTGCCCTCAGTGCCTCCTTCCTATGTCCTTAGTGCCCCCCAATGCTGCCCCCCGGAGACTGCATTCAGCTGCCCAGGAACCCTGTTGGTCTGCACTGCACACTCCAAAGAGGGGAGCAGAAGGAACGGCGGTGGCGACAGCGGTTTCTTTCGCAGTGAGTGAGGGGGGGGAGGTAAGCTCCAGAGTGTTCCCTGCCACTGCGTTCTAAAATAGAATCCGGCCACGGATCACACACCACAGCGTCAGGGAACACGAAACCCTAAGTGCGCATGCGCGCTTAGAGTTTTATTATATAGGATTTGCTTTGCTGATATCTTAACACTGAAGCTTAGTGGGTGAAGATGTATTTCTCCCTACAGAAATCAGATTTTTGTTTGCTATTTATTTCAGACAGGATCGTTATTTTTCCCTACCCGTTTTTCTTCTTTATACTTTTTGAGGGAATATTCACCACACAGAAATCAAAGCAGGAGAAAAGCAGCAGAAAAACTAGAAAGCTAAAACAACGAGCAGATATTTCTCTTACCAGATCAGAAATTAATTTGCACCAGTCTCTTTGGAGAGTCTTAAAGTGAAAGCATGACTCAGCATACTTCACATACTCTAAGCCAGAGTACAAGCTTTCCCAGAAACCTTCTATATTTTTCTCCTGTCAAAAGAACATATAACACTATTGGCTGCTCGAAAGAAAAGAGAACATTCAGAACATTTCTGTTAACAAGGCACACAACGGAGTCACATTATCAGACACAATGGGGGGGGGGTTGCATTATCAGTGGGTGGAGACACAGAAAGATAGCTGTTCCCCTCACTCTCAACCTCCACTGTGATGTCATGGGGCTGGTGAGTCCATGAATGTTCGCAGGTTTAAAAGATCTACAACTTACCTCTCTAGCTAATCATTGTAACTCTGTTTTTTATTTAAATTAACCTTTTGTAATCCGCCTTGAACTGCAAGGTAATGGCGGAATAGAAATCCCTAATGTAATGTAATGTTTTGCCCCATCCTCCTGTTAAATTGGAAACCCGTGTAAAGGGTCTGTGAAAGCACATTGACATCTGTGCTAACCCCTACTACTGCCAATGCCTCCATGCTTTGGAAAAGGGGGCAGAGAATGGACCAAAAGGACAGAAGCAAATGCATGGAAAATGTGGGCCTATGTTTACACAATCTGCATTCAGGAATCCCATTCCCAGGGGCATAGTTGCAATGTACAGTTATTTTCTAAAATGCATAGATTCATACATAGGGTGTACATACACATTTTCACCTTTTTCTGAGCTTTTGAAAAATGGCCTCCGAGTTTTCAAAAAATGATGAACCAAAAAGTATAGTGTTAGATATTCAGCCAGGTCTCCCTTCCAACCAGCATCTGCCCCTCTCTCTTTATCTCCCTCTTCCAGGCAGCATCTCCCTTCTTTCTAGTTCCTTCCATCCAATGGGTGCCTCCTCTCCCCTTCCCTCCCACCAACCAGCAGGCACCTTCTCTCTCTCCCTCACCCCCACTATCCAGCATCTGCCCCCTCTCTCCTCCTCTTTACATCCAGTCTATCCTCACTCCTGTTCCACCCAGCATTTCCCCCCCCAGGTCATCCATCATGTCTGTCCCTATTTCCCCCTTCTATCCAGTCTGCCTCCTCTCCCCTCCTATATCCAGTCTACCCCCCTCTCACCCGACACCCCAAGCACTGCTGCTGCTGTTTCTGCAGACTAACGTCAGAAGCGTTAGCAAAACAAAAGATAAAAGCCATTGCGGGACCTCTCTGTTCATCCTCGTGGCTGCCAGACCTGCCCTTTTCTAATACCACTTTCAGGTCCGGGGCAGAGTTAGCAACTAGGGATGAAAGTGGGGAAATCTTGAGGTGCCTAGGATTTTTGTGGATGCCACGACACTATGGCTCCTCCCCCCCCTCACCCCTTTCCGAGGCCTGTTTCACCCTCCTCTGCCAAGCCTTTTCATTGTCAAACTTAATTTGCAGGGGGGGGTTGTGCTGTTTTTAACTCTGTCCCACATTTTGAATTAGAAGCATTGTTATAATGTTAAGCTCGTAACGCCAGTCAAGATATGATGATTCAGCAAAGTGGAATAAAGTAAACGCCAGCAACTTTGAAAGCTTCGTGTTCCATTCTGCCAGATGTAATCCAGTAAAGGCATGCATACATGGCTATAAGAGAGGTAAGATATTTGCTGAGACTTACTTTGAAAACAGGCAGTGCAATAATATCTGTGATGCATGAAATGCCAGGAATTCCCTAGAGAAATAAGACAGAAATTAGAGAGCAGTCCGGCACAAATCAGCACACTGCTAATCGATTGAAGGTTCCACAGAGCCAAATAATTTCGAGAACCTCTGGATCTGTCTGACCTCAGGACAGAGGCTCCACAGCAGGATTAAAAAGGTGTTCTCTTCTCCCCCACACACACTTAAATCTCTCAGGTATTATGTAACACAGCTCTATTTCCCCTCCCCCCCCCCCCCCCCCGATGTCTTGATACCCTATTTTGATTGTCTCTAATACTGGGGTCCATTTCAGGTCAAATTCTTCCTGTTCTCTGGAGAAGCACTTCTCCACCCTCTCCTGAACGCACACCTAGCCATTTGGGTTTTCCAGATTACTAAATAAGCACAAGGCAAGTCTGCATGTACTGGACCTCAATGTATGCAAATTTATCTTCTACACATTCACTGTAGTAATCTTGAAACCCGACTGGTTTAAGTCACCACAGGAATGGTAGTTGACAGTAGAGAATGACACGGTGACAAAATTCATCACCGTTCCCGTCCCCGCAGATAACTGTGGGAAACCATCTTCATGTCATTCTTTAAGGAGAGAGGGAAGAATCAGAGTATGAATGGCCACAACCACTGACCCGCAAGCTTTGCTTTGAAGAATGCCGGTGTAGAAGGACTGAGGTTGAGATAGACACTACAGAATGACAGCCTCTGGTATCCAGAGCAGATATTGTGATGTCATAATGCCTCATTCCACCAGTGCCTAAGAGCCAATCACATCAGTGATGTCACAATGGCTTCATTATCCTTGGCTCACGTAAGAATCAGAGTATGAATGGCCACAAGCTTTGCTTTGAAGAATGCTGGTGTAGAAGGACTGAGGTTGAAATAGACACTAGAAAATGACATGGGATTATTTCCCGCGGGGACGGGAACGGTGATGAATTTTGTCACCATGTCATTCTCTAGTTGACAGCTTTTGGTAGCCATTATGCACATGTAAATTTAAAAAAAAAAAGGGCAGGTAGGAAAAAGCAGTCACTCTCTTCATTGGCAGCAATACAAAGAACACTTCACAATATCCTTCACAGCTCACTTAAGTGCTAAAAAGCCATCTGATAGGGTCCAGGGAGTCATTGAAGAGTGCTGTATTTGTGTCTGGGAGATGTTAAGGTGAATCGGGATGGGCTGCAATCGTGTCAGGGAGTAGAGCAAGGGGATTCTATCAGTCTTTGCATCTACCCCTTCAAACTGACACTTGGATGTGCCTTGGGGTAGGTGTAAAAACTGAATGTTTGCATTGATGGCCTTAGGCCTTGGTAAACCTGAAGTCCTAATATATATGGTTTATCAAGGCCTAAGGCCATCAATGCAAACATTCATTTAAGAAAGCCAGGATTTGCCAGTGTATTACCCACCCAATGCAGAGATGGTTTTACAATGGGAAGCCACATCTAGAATAAAAAATAAGCCAAGTCAGCTTTTACACCTGCCCCAAGGCACATCCAAGTGTCAGTTTGAAGGGGTAGATGCAAAGATTGACAGAATCCCCTTGCTCTACTCCCCGACACAACTGCAACCCATCCCGATTCACCATGTTGATCATACACGTGTGAGCAGTGATTTTAGAAAAGTCATTTTCCATATTTACGTACATGCATGGGATTCACAAGTCTGAAGGGGCATGTTCTGGAAAGGATACATGTATGAGTATTTCCTGTTTTGCAATGGCAATTCGCATATACAGTACTTCCAAAAACTGCTCCGAGACACATGTCCACTAGTGGCTCATTTGTAATGGGGCTTTGGAGCAAAGACCGAGGGAGTCAATGGTGCTAAAATAATCTCAGAAAACCAAATTTATAGCTCAGCTCCTAAGTGGCTCCCTTGGGACACCCAGTGCTGTGAAATCTTGCACTTACATAAGTAGATTGCAAAATCCACAGCTTAAACATGAGAAATGTAAAGTATTGCATGTGGGTATCAGGAACCTGAGATATAACTATACGATGGGAGGGATGTTATTGAATGAGAGTACCAAAGAAAGGGACTTGGGGGTAATGGTGGACATGACAATGAAGCCAAAGGCACAGTGCGCAGCGGCCGCCAAGAGAGCGAATAGAATGCTAGGTATAATTAAGAAGGGTATTACAACCAGAACAAAAGAAGTTATCCCGCCGTTGTATCAGGCGATGGTGTGCCCACACCTGGAATACTGCGTCCAATATTGGTCGCCGTACCTTAAGAAGGATATAGGGTGCAGAGGAGTCAAGAGGGGTCAAGAGGGTGCAGAGGAGAGCGACACGTCTGATAAAAGGGATGGAAAACCTTTCATACACTGAGAGATTGGAAAAACTGGGTCTCTTTTTCCTGGAGAAGAGGAGACTTAGAGGGGATATGATAGAGACTTACAAGATCATGAAGGGCATAGAGAAAGTGGAGAGGGACAGATTGTTCAAACTTTCGAACAATAAAAGAACAAGAGGGCATTTGGAAAAGTTAAAAGGGGACAGATTCAAAACGAATGCTAGGAAGTTCTTTTTTACCCAACGTGTGGTGGACACCTGGAATGTGCTTCCAGAGGACGTGGTAGGGCAGAGTACGGTACTGGGGTTTAAGAAAGGATTGGACAATTTCCTGCTGGAAAAGGGGATAGAAGGGTATAGATAGAGAATTACTGCACAGATCCTGGACCTGTTGGGCCGCCGCATGAGCGGACTGCTGGGCACAATGGACCTCAGGTCTGACCCAGCGGAGGCATTTCTTATGTTCTTATGTGATGTTACTACTTTGCCATGTATGTACTTTTGTAAAACAGTTCCCAATGAACATATTGCCAAAAACACTTATTTTTTTTCCATAGCTTTAGCTCCTTGTACATTTTCTACCTCCTAACCTGTACATTCTACCTCCTACTTAAAAGGCTTATAAAATTGGCTTGGTGGCTCTGAAAGACTCTCCATCTCCCAAACACACCTCTAGCCCTGACTACTTTTCAAAGCGCTTAAATTTAAGAACTCAGGCCTGGTAAAAATTCAAAGATGACAGAACTCCTTGAATCCTGACCTATATGACTATATTGATACACGTACACAAGCATACACTGTTACTGTGAAACGTGAGGAGATGGGACTTGATATACTACTTTTTCTGTGTGGTTTACACTGGACATTGAAGTGTTAAGTGACTTGCCCAGAGTCACAAGGAGCTGAAGTGGGACTCAAACTCACAACCTCAGGGTGCTGAGGCAGATGCTCTAACCACTAGGCCATTCTTCCACTCCATTTTGGTTAGTTATATATGCTTTCGCTACTTCTGATGATATAAAAACTTTTTTAAAAACCTACTAAAGAAATTTATTTTCAGGAGAACAGTGTGTCCCTCTATTTCAGTGGTCTCAAACTTGTGGCCCGCCAGGTACTATTTTGAGGCCCTCAGTATATTTATCATAATCACAAAAGTAAAATAAAACAGTTTCTTGATCATATGTCTCTTTAGCTATAAATGACGATATTGTTATTAAGACTTAGCCAAAAGGAAAGATTTACAAACTATAAAAGAGTTTTACCTCATGCAAAATTGTCATTTCTTTAATAAGACATTAATTATTTTTTTTCTGAGGCCCTCCAAGTACCTACAAATCCAAAATGTGGCCCTGCAAAGGGTTTGAGTTAGAGACCACTGGCCTATAGGAAGAGGAGATGCAAATGTTAAGAGCCTTAGCCAATAGGGAGAGGAGGAGATAGTGGATGCTGTTGATAGGCCATTTGGCCTTTATCTGCCATCATGTTACTATGTTTCCATAAAAAATTGCACCCTCCAAAATACAGGACAAAAAAGTCACCTTTCTTTACAAAAAGGGAGAAAAGACCTCAGTGTCTTATAGGGGCTCTTTAAGCTTCCCATATAGACAGGCTAGTTTTAAACAGAATTTAATCCTAGCAGACACATCCTTGGTCAGAAAAACTCCCAATTAGTAAGTGAACCTCTATTCTAATTTTCTAATAGTTTTATATATTTTCTTATAGTGGATTGGAAAGCCTGGTTTTGATAGTCTGCAATGAGAACAATAAGAATTGCAGTAATATGATGTCACCACGTTTTTTGCATGATTTGCATAAAGATGATGTCATCACACTTTGACGTGGTGTCACTGGGAGGTGCCTATTTAAGGAGAACGCTGAGGGGCCATTTTTATGACAGGAGTGGAAGCGGGTGTGTGATCGCTGTGGGTATAGCTATCCTTTTTCTGCTTGTTTTCTCAAGTTCTTTGAAAACTTTCTACAATGTGTCTTTCATGTTTTACAGCAAATCCCTGACGAAGCATTTTGTTGCGAAACAGGGGCCCCTTTTGGATATTTTGGAAGAATGTTTTGACTGATAGCTTTTTTCCATAGAGCAGTTTTTCCTGCTTGCTTTACTCCAGGACTACACCTGAATATCGAAGTGCTCAGATAAGTGACTTCTATTTTTGACAATTGTTGTTTGAAGAAAAGTTTAAAAAAATATATAAAACTATAAGAAAATATATAAAACTATTAGAAAATTAGAATAGAGGTTCACTTACTAATTGGGAGTTTTTCTGACCAAGGATGTGTCTGCTAGGATTAAATTCTGTTTAAAACTAGCCTGTCTATATGGGAAGCTTAAAGAGCCCCTATTAGACACTGAGGTCTTTTCTCCCTTTTTGTAAAGAAAGGTGACTTTTTTGTCCTGTATTTTGGAGGGTGCAATTTTTTGTGATTTATTTTGGGCATCCTTTTCTTGATTTTTTGGATACTATGTTTCCATAACCATAAAGTTCTACGACATCACAATGCAGGTGTAAAGAGCCTTAGCCTATAGGAGTGGTCTTAAACTCGTGGCCCGCCAGGTACTATTGTGAGGCCCTCGGTCTGTTTATCATAAACACAAAAGTAAAATAAAAGTTTCTTGATCAAATGTCTCTTTAGCTATAAATTACAATATTATTATTATGACTTAGCCAAAAGGAAAGATTTGTAAACTGTAAAGAGTTTTACCTCATGCAAAATTGTCATTTCTTTAATAAGACATGGCGGTACTTGAGAGAGTCCAGAGGAGAGCAACGAAAATGGTAAAAGGGCTGGAACACTGCCCATACGCCGAGAGGTTGGATAGGCTGGGGCTCTTCTCTCTGGAAAAGAGGAGGCTCAGGGGAGATATGATAGAGACCTTCAAGATCATGAGGGGCATAGAGAGGGTGGATAGGGACAGATTCTTCAGACTGAAGGGGACAACAGGTACGAGGGGGCATTCGGAGAAACTGAAGGGAGATAGATTCAAAACAAACGCAAGGAAGTTTTTTTTCACCCAAAGGGTCGTGGACACTTGGAATGCGCTACCAGAGGAAGTGATCAGGCAGAGTATGGTACAGGGATTCAAACAAGGATTGGACGGATTCCTGAAGGATAAAGGGATCATGGGATACTGAGGGAGGAGCTGGGATGTAACACAAGTATAGAAAGCTAATCAGGTAATGAGTATAGAAACCAAACCAGGTCATGCATGTGCAAGACCGGAGGGTTAGGACTTCGATAGGAAGACAGGACTTAAATGAGAAACCAAGGTGGCAAGGGAGCCCCTTCTGGTGATACAGACAGGTCGTGACCTGTTTGGGCCGCCGCGGGAGCGGACTGCTGGGCAGGATGGACCTGTGGTCTGACCCGGCAGAGGCACTGCTTATGTTCTTATGTTCTTATTTTTTTCTGAGGCCCTCCAAGTACCTACAAATCCAAAATGTGGCCCTGCAAAGGGTTTGAGTTTGAGACCACTGCTCTATTTAGGGAGGTGGTTATAAACAATGACAAAGGGAATAATGTAAGGAATTTGCTGTCAACATATGGTAAAAGACAAAATCATGTATTATTTTGCCTCAACACATCAATTTGTACTGTGAGCCACAAATAATGAAATATAACGCATGCAAAAGTATACAAAACACCTCATTATTACAGAAATCAAACAAGCAATTTGTATAGAACTTTGCAAGCTTTATTATTCCAGGGAAAATGCTGCCAGCTCGAAGCTGATGTTTTTTTTTTCCTGTTTGAGTGCATGCAGCCTTTTCCTTCCTTTATATGGCAGCTTTACCCCCTAGCAGCAGTACCACGAAACTAGGAGGTCACAGGCACCATTTTGAACTTAATGCTCAGAGGGGAAGGAGCGACTGAGGTTCGCTCCAGCTCTGGGACCCCTGGGCCACCAAAGATTACTTCAGATAGGCTGATCATAAGTTGCATTATTCCTTTGCCATGGGAGTCACTATCTTGAAGTACTATTACTGCAGGTTAATGACTCCTACGATAAACCCATCTGCAATAAAAATACTATATTCTTCTGCAGCTTTGTAACTTTCCCCCTCAGCGTGGAATTTATGCATTTAAATATAATACACTATGCAACAATAGAACCAGCTTGTGCAGGTGAGAAATGCTGGGCAGCTATCCTTGCATGGTTTGCCAGGAAAAAGTCTGGCCATTTCAGCACAGGCAGGCTACCGTCTCTTCCTGTTAGATACTACTATTTATTATTTTATTTATTTTTAGTATTTATAAGTGGTTTACATTCAGGTACTCAAAGCATTTTTCCTTGTCTGTCCCGGTGGGGGATTAATTGACTTGCCCAGGGTCACAAGGAGCAATGTGGGATTTGAATCCATAACCTCAGGGTGCTGAGGCTGTAGCTGTAACCACTGCACCTTACACGCCCCACTACTAATCACTTTGATAGTGCTACTAGTATATGCAGCACTGTCTACATTATATGCAGGTAATTTCTCTGTTCCTATTGGGCTCACAATCTGTTTTTTTGTACCTAGGGCAATGAAGGGTCAAGTGACTGATCCTTGGGAACTGGGTTCCATTCTCTCTGCAGCTCCTTGTGACCCTGGGTAAAAGTCCACTGCACTAACTTTGATATTCTTGCACTATATGATTTTAAAACATGCTACAAGCAGAGGGGATTTGATAGCACTGCAAAGCCTGAAATTGCTTTTAGAAAATCGGAAATTAAGAATGCCTTACCACATTCCAGCAAGGTACAGATGTATGAGGTAAAAGCTTGCTTAGGTTACTATTCTCTGGAATTATTCTTCTATACAAGGAAGCTGAAATGTGATTAAAAAGAAGAATAAATGGGACAGAAGCATGCCTGTTCCCTGTAAGCTGAGCAGGAGTCCTCCAACTGCATTGCTGCCAACAGGGGGCAGTGCTTCAATATTGTGTTTTCAAATCTTTAGGCACAGTCAGGTTCTGTGGAGTCCTGCAGAGTTTGTCTGCCCCTTACTACTGAAAAGGTGATCGTGAACAGCACCCACCCCCCCAAACTGGCAGAACCTTAGTTAGAGGACTCCTGCTCAGCTTAGAGGGAACAGTGAAGCATGGATATATATACACATATAAATTATATAATACTCCAGATCTATTTAAAATCTTGTCATTGATTTTTTTTCCCCATCACTTTCTCAAAGGTACACAATGTGATTTGGTCTCCTACAGAACAGATTCTATTTTCAGTGTTCTTGCACATTTTGAGTCTATTTGGAAAGTCCCCTTAAGGAGGCATTAAATCTTTTTTTCCATCTGTGTGCCTGGACAGATAAAAAAAAGTGTTTTAACACAATAGAAACTGACACTCAAATGGATGCGTCGTTAATTTTATAATTTGCAGATCTCCTCTATCCACATAATACAGGTCTGTTTCTGACTCGCAGGCAGCAGAGAAACACCAAAGCAGTAATGATGCCTTACAACCAAGGCTGTGGAGTCAGAGTCAGAGTCGAGGAGTCGGAGGAAATTTCGGGTACCTGGAGTCGGAGTCAGAAGTACAAAAAACTGAGGAGTCGGAATATTTATCTACCGACTCCATTTTTGAACTTGGCATACCAATCACGAGCGATTCTTTCAGCTATAGCACCCACTATATACACAGCACAAATGTTGCTAGCAGCTTCTGCGGTAGAGAATGACACGGTGAAAAAATTGGTCCCCGTCACCGCCCCGTCCCCGTCTCACCATCCCCGTCACCGTCTCACCATCCTCTTCACCGCCCCGTCACCGCCACTGCCACCCCATTCACCGCCCCGTCACCGCCACTGCAATCCCATTCACTTTTCTTTATTTACGTATAAAGGAAACATTCTTTAAAACTTTAAAACTTAGTTAAATATTAGTTAATAACTATACAAAAACAAAACACGCAGAGAAAAAATTAATTAATATAAATTCTCAAAACTGACACATTTTGATCACTAAATTTAAAATAGTTATTTTTCATACAGTTTTTCAATCACTAATCTTCCACCACCCCTGGGGCTAGCAATGCAAAAACAAACACGACATGTACTTTAAATGCTTACAATGTTAGCCTATATGGTAATTAGACGCGGCCGCTGTACCTAATCGCGGCAAAGATCTCCCTGCCGTGATTAGCATAGTGACCGCGGCTACGGCTGCAAGTCTCCCCTCCCCCCAGCGATCACGGCAGGAGGGCACCCAACCCCTCCTGTAGACCCCCCCCAACGGCCCTCCCGACAATCGCAGCAGAAGGGTACCCAACCCCTCCTGCCGGTCCTCCCAATGGCCTCCCCTAAGATCGCCGGCAGGAGGGTACCCAACCCCTCCTGCTGGACCCCCCCCAACGAACCCTCCCACCCCGGAACCCCCTTAGTCTTACTTTCCAAGTTGGACCGGACGGCTCCTCACACGTATGGCCAGCAGGCTTGCCTCCGTCCAAATGAGGCGGGCCCGCCCCTACCCTGCCCAACCCACAGGATCCTAGGGCCTGATTGGTCTAGGCACCTAAAGCCACTCCCGCTATAGGAGGGGCCTTAGGTGCTTGGGCCAATCAGGCCCTAGGATCCTGTGGGTTAGGCAGGGGAGGGGAGGGGCGGGCCCGCCTCATTTGGACGGAGGCAGGCCTGCTGGCCAGACGAGTGAGGAGCTGTCCGGTCCAACTTGGAAAGTAAGACTAAGGGGGTTCCGGGGTGGGAGGGTTCGTTGGGGGGGGGTCCAGCAGGAGGGGTTGGGTACCCTCCTGCCGGCGATCTTAGGGGAGGCCATTGGGAGGACCGGCAGGAGGGGTTGGGTACCCTTCTGCTGCGATTGGCAGGAAGGGTTGATCTGACAAATGAGGAGCACGGTGAAACACAGGTAAATAGCGGTTCCTAGAAGGGGGTACATTGGCCCGCGGGGACAAACCTGTTCACCGTTTCCGCGGTCGGTGAATGGCCTTGTCCCCGTCACCGCAGCGACTGCTAGTTTTCTTCCCCGTTTTCGGCGGTGACCCGCGGCTTAAATGCGGTGGCCGCGGGTAAACCGTCACCGTGTCATTCTCTATTCTGCGGCCTTAGAACCTTGATTAAAAGCAAAAAGAAGGTGGTGTCGAAAATGCTCATTTCTCTCAACTTGACATTCCATTTTAACGATCTGAAAATTAACCAGTGCTGTGGAGTCTGAGTCGGAGGAAATTTCGGGTACCTGGAGTCGGAGTCTGAGTCGGAACATTTATCTACCGACTCCACAGCCCTGCTTACAACAGCGCATGTCATTAACCCCCCGCCTCGTAACATCACTCAGCATGGAGAGCTTAGGATAATATCCAGATATTAAAAGGTTCTACCCATACTGTGATTTAGTCAGCCTATTTCAGTGTCCCGCAAACCTTTTTACTCGGCGGCACAGTAAACTCCAACCCGTGGCTGGAGGGCACCCAGAAATGCGCAGACATCAATGAGGCACCGAGGAGGGGCACTGGTGAAGAGAAGAGGCACGGGTGCCAGCTAACTGCAAACAAGACGTGGCATCTTGAGGCGAGAGGCACGTTTTGTAGGCAGTCAGCCGGCACCAGCGCCTCTTCTCCTCGCCAGCATCTCGTGGCACACCCTGCATCTCACCGCGGCACACAGTTTGTGATACACTGGCCTATTTTAACATAACAGGGCACAACAGAATATAATAGTTAATGTGAGGGAAAGCACAGTTACTTACCGTAACAGGTGTTATCCAGGGACAGCAGGCAGATATTCTTAACGTATGGGTGACGTCACCGACGGAGCCCCGGTACGGACACTTTTAACTAGAAAGTTCTAGTTGGCCGCACCGCACATGCGCGGGTGCCTTCCCGCTCGACGGAGGAGAGCGTGGTCCCCAGTTAAGATAAGCCAGCTAAGAAGCCAACCCGGGGAGGTGGGTGGGTTGTAAGAATATCTGCCTGCTGTCCCTGGATAACACCTGTTACGGTAAGTAACTGTGCTTTATCCCAGGACAAGCAGGCAGCATATTCTTAACGTATGGGTGACCTCCAAGCTAACAGAGAGGGAGGAGGGATGGTTGGCCATTAGGAAAATAAATTATGTAACACAGATTGGCCGAAGTGCCCATCCCGTCTGGAAAAGGCATCCAGACAGTAGTGAGTAGTGAATGTGTGAACTGAGGACCAAGTGGCAGCTTTGCAGATCTCCTCGATGGGCGTGGAGCGGAGGAAAGCCACAGAAGCAGCCATAGCTCTGACCCTGTGGGCCGTGACAGCACCTTCCAGTGAGAGACCAGCCCGAGCATAACAGAACGCAATGCAGGCAGCAAGCCAGTTGGAAAGCGTTCATTTAGAGACAGGACGACATAAACGGTTAGGGTCGAAGGACAGAAAGAGCTGAGGTGACGTGCGGTGAGCTCTGGTACGGTCAAGGTAGTATGCCAGGACACGCTTACAGTCCAGCGTGTGTAACGCCTGTTCCCCAGGATGAGAGTGGGGTTTAGGGAAAAAGACAGGCAATACAATGGACTGGTTGAGGTGGAAGTCCGAGACCACCTTGGGAAGAAATTTAGGATGGGTACGCAGAACCACCTTGTCATGGTGAAAAACCGTGAAAGGTGGGTCAGCAACCAGTGCATGCAGCTCACTAACCCTCCTGGCAGAGGTGATGGCAATGAGGAAAAGCACCTTCCATGTAAGAAGTTTTAGTGAAGTTGTGGCAAGAGGCTCAAATGGAGGTTTCATGAGGGCTGAGAGAACCACATTCAGATCCCAGACGACTGGAGGAGGCTTCAGAGGTGGTTTGACATTGAAGAGGCCTCTCATGAACCGGGAAACCAGGGGATGAGCTGTGAGAGGTTTTCCGAGGATAGGCTCATGAAACGCAGTGATGGAACTGAGGTGGACTCTGATTGAGGTAGACTTGAGGCCAGCATCGGAGAGAGAAAGCAAATAGTCCAGTACAGTTTCCACCGCCAATGAGGTGGGATCGTGATGATGAAGTAGACACCAAGAGGAGAACCGGGTCCACTTCTGATGGTAACATTGGAGGGTGGCCGGTTTCCTGGAGGCATCCAAAATACGACGGACAGGCTGAGACAGATTCTCTGGAGAGGTCAGCCCGAGAGAAACCAAGCTGTCAGGTGGAGCGAGGACAGATTGGGATGTAGTAGAGACTGATGCTGCTTTGTAAGTAGAGTAGGAAATACAGGAAGAGGAATGGGCTCCCTGGAGCTGAGCTGAAGCAGGAGGGAGAACCAGTGTTGGCGAGGCCACCGAGGAGCGATGAGAATCATGGTGGCTCTGTCCCTGCGGAGTTTGGATAATGTCCCCAACATCAGAGGTAGTGGAGGAAAGGCATAGAGGAACCGATCCGTCCAGTCGAGCAGGAATGCATCCGGGGCCAGACAGTGAGGAGAGAAGAGTATGGAACAGAACTGGGGCAGCTGATGGTTGTGAGGAGCTGCAAAGAGGTCCACTTGCGGAGTGCCCCAGCGAGCAAAGATGGAGCGGAGCGTGGGAGGATCCAGAGTCCACTCGTGAGGTTGAAGGATGTGGCTGAGATTGTCGGCCAGGGAGTTCTGTTCGCTCTGGATATAGACAGCCTTGAGGAAGAGACTGTGGGCCGTGGCCCAGGTCCAGATGCGGATGGCCTCCTGACAGAGGAGGGGAGATCCGGTGCCGCCTTGCTTGTTTATTTAGTACATGGCGACCTGGTTGTCTGTGCACAGGAGAAGGACCTGAGGGTAGAGAAGGTGCTGGAAGGCTTTGAGAGCATAGAACATGGCTCTGAGTTCCAGGAAATTGATGTGATGTTGACGCTCCTGAGGGGTCCAGAGTCCCTGGGTGCGAAGATCTCCTAGGTGAGCTCCCCACGCATAAGGGGAGGCATCTGTGGTTATGATCATGGAGTGAGGGGGTAGATGAAAGAGTAGACCCCTGGAAAGATTGGAGGAGTTCAACCACCATTGAAGAGATTGCTGAAGAGACGATGTCACAGAGATGGGATGAGAAAGAGGATCGGTGGCCTGTGACCATTGGTTGGCTAGAGTCCACTGAGATGTCCTGAGGTGGAGTCGCGCCAGAGGAAGTACATGGACCGTCGAGGCCATGTGGCCCAGGAGGATCATCAACTGCCGAGCTAGAATGGAGTGATGAAGGAGCACCTGACGGCAGAGGTGGAGCAGAGTTCGATGGCGGTCGGAGGGGAGAAATGCCCTCATTAGAGTGGTGTCGAGGACTGCTCCAATGAACTGAAGTCGCTGTGTGGGAAGCAGATGCGACTTGGGGTAGTTGATCTCGAAACCCAGGAGATGGAGGAACGAGATGGTGTGTTGAGTGGCTTGTAGCACAAGTGGAGACGTAGGTGCTTTCACCAGCCAATCGTCCAAGTAGGGGAACACCTGAAGGTCGTGAGACCTGAGGAAGGCCGCCACCACAATAAGGCATTTGGTGAACACTCTGGGTGATGAGGCGAGGCCAAAGGGTAGCACCTTGTACTGATAGTGATGGTGCTGTATCTGAAACCGGAGATAGCGACGTGAAGTCGGATGGATTGGGATGTGAGTGTAGGCCTCCTTGAGGTCTAGGGAGCATAGCCAGTCGTGGTGAGAGAGAAGAGGGTAAAGCGTGGCCAGGGAGAGCATTCTGAACTTCTCTTTGACCAGACACTTGTTGAGGTCCCTGAGATCGAGGATGGGACGAAGGTCTCCTGTTTTTTTGGGAACCAGGAAGTAGCGGGAGTAGAATCCCTGACCCCTTTGGTCCGGAGGTACCTCTTCGATGGCATTGAGGAGAAGGAGGGATTGGACCTCCCTCAGGAGGAGGGGGGTTTGGGAGGAGTGAGAAGCAGACTCTACTGGAGGATGGTCTGGTGGAAGAGTCTGGAAGATGAGAGAGTAGCCGTGGCGAATGATGTTGAGGACCCATTGGTCTGATGTGATGACCTCCCAACGGCTGAGGAAGAGTTGAAGGCGTCCTCCGATCAGCTGGGGAAGCGGCAATGAAGGTGGGAGACTGGCTATGCTCTGGAGAAAGGAGTCAAAAGGGTTGAGACGGTTTTGATGAAGGGAGAGGCTTGGCAGGATGAGTCTGTGGGCGAGCCTGAGGCTGATGCTGGTGGCGAGGATGGCGAGACTGTTGTGGAGGCGGGTTGAGAGGTCTGGCCGAGAACCTGCATTGGTAAGAAGACTGTTGCCTGTAGGGGCGAGCAGGTGGAGTCTTCTTTTTAGGTTTGATCAGAGTGTCCCACCTGGTCTCGTGTGCTGAGAGCTTCTGGGTGGTCGAGTCCAGGGATTCTCCTAAGAGTTCATCACCCAGACAAGGTGCGTTAGCCAGGCGGTCCTGGTGGTTAATGTCTAGGTCAGAGACTCTCAGCCATGCCAAACGGCGCATAGCCACCGCCATGGCAGATGCGCGGGAGGTCAGCTCAAACGAGTCGTAGATGGAGCGAACCATGAATTTCCTGAGTTGGAGGAGGCTGGAAATTTGTTGCTGGAAGAGAGGGACCTTACGTTCATGAAGATATTTCTGTAAGGAGGAGAGCTGTTGCACCAGATGCTTCATATAGAAGGAGAAGTGGAAGGTGTAGTTGTTGGCTCTATTGGCTAGCATGGCATTTTGGAAAAGGCGCTTACCAAATTTATCCATAGTTTTTCCCTCTCTGCCAGGAGGGGTGGAGGCATATACACTGGAACCCTGAGATTTTTTCAAAGTAGATTCCACCAGGAGGGATTCGTGGGGCAATTGAGGTTTGTCAAACCCTGGGATTGGAATAACCCGGTACAAGCTATCCAATTTGCGAGGGGCCCCGGGAACAGTGAGGGGAGTCTCCCAGTTTTTATAGAAAGTTTCCCGTAAGATGTCGTGGACGGGCAACTTTAGAAATTCCTTGGGAGGTTGCTCAAAGTCTAGGGCATCGAGGAAAGCCTGAGGCTTTTTAGAGTCGGACTCTAAGGGGATGGAAAGAGCTGCTGCCATCTCCCTAAGGAATTTAGAAAAAGAGGATTGTTCTGGTTTTGAGGCGGTATCGGTCATGGAGGGTTCTTCGTCGGTTGACGAAGCGTCCTCTTCGGTACCGTGCGGGGAGTCTTCCCACAAGTCTGGGTCTCTAACGTCAGGGTGTGCACGTTTGGACATCGGTGTGGAAGGCTTAGCATGGGGGGTCTTTGAGAGAGATTTGCCTGAGCGCACTGAGGCGGTACCGGGAGAGGAAGACCGATGTCGTTCCTGGGACCGGGAAGGGTCGGCAGCAGCATGGGTATGCACTGTAGGTGTTTCAGCCAAGAGCACCGGCATGGAGGTATTAATCGGAACCGAGGGGGTCGACACCGATGGGACAGTGCGAGGCTCGGACCGGTCCCGTACCGGAAGGTGCGGTGCCAGCAACGCCGGCAACAGTTGTTGGAGTTGTTGCTGGAGCTGCTCCTGTAACTGGTTTTGGAGTATGGCCGCGATGCGGTCATCCAGGGGGGGCACCGGTACCGCTTTTTTCTTCTTCGGTACCATAGGTGCCGCTCTACGCTCCGACGATGAGGAGGCCGAAGATGAGGCACTCACCGATATCGGAGCGGAGCGTTTGCGGGGTCGGTGCGGTGCCGGGAGGGCCGGTGTCGCAACCGTGGCAGGAGGGCGCTCAAGGGAAGTGGAAGGCTTCTTAGCCGGCTTACCTGGGCCCAACGACCCCGAAGAAGGGTCTGGTGGTGTCGACGTCGTGGGTGCCGACTTTTGTGGTGCCGTCGACATCGCAGCAGATTCCATGGCAGATCCGGTACCGAATAAAATATTTTGCTGGATCTGCCTGTTTTTTAATGTGTGATTTTTAAGCGTAGCACAGCGGGTGCAAGTGTCAGCCCGATGCTCTGGACCCAGGCACTGCAGGCACCAATTGTGCGGGTCGGTGAGAGAGATCGGGCGTGCACACCGCTGGCACTTCTTAAAGCCCGGTTGAGGGGGCATGAAGGGAAACACGGCCTCCGCAAAATCGAATCCGGAGGCCTGTATGGTGGCAACAGGCCCCGCCGGGGCCGGCCTGAAAAAATAAAGAAAACTGGACGAGTTTTTTTTTTTTTTTTTTTTAAAGTAAAAATAGGGAATCTGAAAGGAAAAATTAGAAGAAAAATGAAAAATTACGCGAGCGGGAAGGCAGAAACTAGCTTTTCAACAGTCGTTGAAAGCACATGCGTCTTCTTCGCTCCGCGGAAACGAAGAGACCACGCTCTCCTCCGTCGAGCGGGAAGGCACCCGCGCATGCGCGGTACGGCCAACTAGAGCTTTCTAGTTAAAAGTGTCCGTACCGGGGCTCCGTCGGTGACGTCACCCATACGTTAAGAATATGCTGCCTGCTTGTCCTGGGATAAAAAGTGCAATGCGAGATTCAGGCCGCCACTTTCACCAGCTGTCGATTGTCTTTAAATAATTTTTGAGAAATGTATACCCACATAGAAAAAACACTGGTAAACTTTCAGGTTGGACCCAATGGATCCCAGGTCTTCTTCCAACCTAAGATCAGCTTTCTGACATCTTACAATGGAATGCTAAAAATAACCTACCAACTAAAAACTCCTGAATCGGGTCAAATGTGGCACATGTTGATACCCTGTCGGAGATCCACTGAATTACCTTAAAAAAAAAAAAAAAAAGTTTAAAAAAAAAAACTTCATGCATTTTTTTTCCATCTATTATCTGTTTCTTTCTCTTCCTCCCAATCCGGATGTTATGTTGATATCTATCGGAACCCTCTTTGGCCTTAAGTACATCCTCAGTGCCCATTGTTAACCAGCAGAGGCCGCCACTGTAGGAATGATGGTCTCTCTCCCAAAAGCCTAAGAATAATGGAGATTGGATCAGAACTCAAATTCCCTATGTTGGTGCACATTATGCTAAAGCCCAGGCCAGAGGGCTAGCCCTAAATTTCAGAAACAATAGAAAGGGCATTTTTCAAAAGGCTTCCTGTCTGAAAACTTCCCACTTTCTATATGGGTAAAAGCACACATATGCCAGAATACAGATAGTTTAAAGAATTTCCTGGGAGAGGTCAGGGGAGCCAATGACATGCATAATTTTTTTTATTGTTAAAACTATGCATATTGGTCTCATCAGAAAATGCATTTGTAAAAAAAAAGAAAACGTGAAAATCTCTGCAGGTAAATTTCTAAGGCGATTCTGAAAAGATAGATATGTGTGTGCCTTTTCTATAGTATAAGTGCAAACACATGAGTAAAAAGCACCCACAGACTTTGGACCCGTTCTCACTAGAATAAAAATCAGAAAAAGGGCATCTGGTTTGTATTTCCTATTCCTTCCCAGGCAAAGGTTATAAAAACCATTGGCAAACTAGAAATACAGGTGCAGTTTAAAAAAAAAATGTTTATTAAGGAACAATGCACAGAAGCAATACAGTTTTAAGAGATATTTCCAAGAATAAACAGATGTTTATTCACAGGAAAAATCTCCTTCAAAATACAGTACTCCTCCGAAATTCGTAGGGGTTCCGTTCCGAGAACACTCATGAATTTTGATAAACCGTAAATGTGGCTTAGGTGCGGATCAGAAGCAGAAGAGGGCAGCTGGGATGTCGGCGGGTGCGGGATCATTCTTAGTCTTTTCCGACCGCCTCTTCCAGGAACCAAAGTCAGGCTACACCAATCAGGAGCCGCTTTGACACACCATCTGGCGTGTCAAAGCAGCTCCCGATTGGTGCAGCCTGACTTTAGTACCAGGAAGAGGCGGTCGGAAAATACCGCAAAAGGCTTTTGTCCGCGATTGTGGAAACAAGGACTGCACTGGGAATGGGTCCAAGGAAAGCCTGAGAAAGCAAGCATAGGGATTTCATTTTGAAATTCCAGCAACTGCTTTCCACAACTTACACCCGCATATTCCTCAAAATATGCAGGTTAAAGATGCCTCAGGGGGCACTTAAGACAACAAGATTTTCCCCTTGAAAACTGGCTTGAAGGTACACAGGTATAAAGTAATCAAGTTGTTATGGTTATTGAAAATTACCCTCCAACTGTAGTGTACAGTCATCGGTGTATAACTGCTCTAATGAAATGAATAGAAACTTTTTCAAACAAATTAACTGTACTACTTCCTTGAAAGAGATGAAGTTTCCTTCATGTTTACTGGCATTGTCAAAATACTGAGCTTACAACATATAGGGGGTAATTTTCAAGCTGAACATTTTGAACAAAGTACGCTGGTTCGTTGTTGTTTTTTTTACCAGTGGGCTTTGTCCCAATTTTCAAAGCTATGCAGCACTATTGTTTTGTTAATAGCTCAGTGGCGTAATGAAGGTGAGAGGCGCCTGGGCGGTGGTGCCCTCCCCTGCCCCTACATGGCTCCTTCCCCTCCCCCCTCCCCCCCCGCTTCTGCACATGCCGATCCCCTTACCCCATTCTTCAGTAACGCTCCTGGCACAAATAGCAACCCCCGACCTGCTGTCTCACCGGTGTGGGCCTCTCCCTCAGACGTCACTTCATAGGCGCAGGTCCAGGAAGTGAAGTCAGAAGAAGCGTCGACGCAGGCGTGACAGCAGATCGGGGGTTGCTGCTCGCGCCAGGAACGTTATAGAGGAACAGGGGAAGGGAAGCGAAGTGGGGATGGGGACGGAGAAGGAGATGGCATGCGGGGCGGATCCTCACCCCCCCTTACTACGCCACTAACATGAACTAATATGAAAAGGATACTTACCTGTGCCTCTGAATACGTCACATCCTCAAAGTACAAAAGTAGGCAGTGCAGAGCAGCCAGCCTCTGAGAATCCTCTGTACTGTTCTGAAGGAGCCTCAGCAGAGACGGCTGGCTTATGCTCACTGTAAACATGATTCCAGAGCAGCAGTCCAGGAGTGTTCCTTCTAGGAGGGCCTGCACACAGGGCTTCTGTGGCAGCACATCGACCTTTGCCTGCTCACCTGAGAAGGGAAAAAAAGATAGCGTAAGCCATTCTCTCCCAATGAGCTTTCTACACAAATGTGTTTCCGTCACAGAGAAATGCAGTTGACTCTGCAGAAAAAAAAACCTCAGGAGGTATCCTACTAGTGGTATCTTTCCTGGGCAAAAAAAAAAAATCAGTGAAAAGAGAAATCGGATGTCCAAGAAATTCCCGGTTCAAGATTTGTAACCATTTAGCAACATCCAGCCTGCCACATGCAGAATTGTCAGCTTAGCACCAGCTCCAGAGCCCATTCAGGGAAAATTCATCCCTGGAAAGCTTAAAATGTGAGCAATGCATCACAGCAGCAGGCTCCTGACAGTTCATAAAAGGACCAAGTTGGATGGAAGAGATGGAAAAACAACAACAGATAAACGGAAGGGCGATTACGACAAGGGTAGGGAAGAGCGGAGAAGATTAAACATAGTTTTGGATAGGTAGGAGGACTAGAAGGCAGGAGAAGAGGGGTACAGGACATAAGATCCACTAGGATGGGGAAGGGGTTAAAAAAGGGGGTAGAGGGAGATGTGGGGAGCGCTTTCGGGGATAAGACACAGGATGCATAGGATATGACAGGGGGATGCTGGTCTTTGAAGGAACAACAGAGACCAGAGTTACAATGCATAAGCCAGCTAAGAAGCCAACCCGGGGAGGAGGGTGGGACATAAGAATATCTGCCTGCTGTCCCTGGATAACACCTGTTACGGTAAGTAACTGTGCTTTATCCCAGGACAAGCAGGCAGCATATTCTTAACGCATGGGTGACCTCCAAGCTAACAGAGAGGGAGGAGGGATGGTTGGCCATTAGGAAAATAAATTATGTAACACAGATTGGCCGAAGTGTCCATCCCATCTGGAGAAGGTATCCAGACAGTAGTGAGTAGTGAACGTGTGAACTGAGGACCAAGTGGCAGCCTTGCAGATTTCCTCGATGGGCGTGGAACGGAGGAAAGCTACAGAAGCTGCCATAGCTCTGACCCTGTGGGCCGTGACAGCACCTTCCAGTGAGAGACCGGCCCGAGCATAACAGAACGCAATGCAGGCAGCAAGCCAGTTGGAAAGCGTCCGTTTAGAGACAGGGCGACCTAGACAGTTAGGGTCGAAGGACAAAAAGAGCTGAGGAGACGAGCGCTGAGCCCTGGTACGGTCAAGGACACGCTTACAGTCCAGCGTGTGCAACGTCTGTTCCCCAGGATGCGAATGGGGCTTAGGGAAAAAGACAGGCAACACAATGGACTGGTTGAGGTGAAAAGCCGAGACCACCTTGGGAAGGAATTTAGGATGGGTACGCAGAACCACCTTGTCATGGTGAAAAACAGTGAAAGGTGGATCGGCGACCAGTGCATGCAGCTCACTAACCCTCCTGGCACAGGTGATGGCAATGAGGAAAAGCACCTTCCAGGTAAGAAATTTGAGCAAAATTGATGCAAGAGGCTCAAAAGGAGGCTTCATGAGGGCAGATAAAACCACATTGAGGTCCCAGATGACTGGAGGAGGCTTCAGAGGTGGTTTGACATTGAAGAGGCCTCTCATGAACCGGGAAACCAGTGGGTGAGCCGTGAGAGGTTTTCCGAGGATAGGCTCATGAAACGCAGTGATGGCACTGAGGTGGACTCTGATGGATGTGGACTTGAGGCCCGCGTCGGAGAGAGAGAGAGCAAATAGTCCAGTACAGTTTCCACCGCCAATGAGGTGGGATCGTGATGATGTAGTAGACACCACGAGGAGAACCGGGTCCACTTCTGATGGTAACATTGGAGGGTGGCCGGTTTCCTGGAGGCATCCAAAATACGACGGACAGGCTGAGACAGATTCTCTGGAGAGGTCAGCCCGAGAGAAACCAAGCTGTCAGGTGGAGTGAGGACAGATTGGGATGTAGTAGAGACTGATGCTGCTGCGTAAGTAGAGTAGGAAACACAGGAAGAGGAATGGGCTCCCTGGAGCTGAGCTGGAGCAGGAGGGAGAACCAGTGTTGGCGAGGCCACCGAGGAGCGATGAGAATCATGGTGGCTCTGTCCCTGCGGAGTTTGGATAACGTCCGCAACATCAGAGGTAGTGGAGGAAAGGCATAGAGGAACCGATCCGTCCAGTCGAGCAGGAATGCATCCGGGGTCAGACGATGAGGGGAGAAGAGTCTGGAGCAGAACTGGGGCAGCTGATGGTTGTGAGGAGCTGCAAAGAGGTCCACCTGAGGAGTGCCCCAGCGAGCAAAGATGGAGCGGAGTGTGGGAGGATCCAGAGTCCACTCGTGAGGTTGAAGGATGCGGCTGAGATTGTCAGCCAGGGAGTTCTGTTCGCCCTGGATATAGACAGCCTTGAGGAAGAGACTGCGGGCCGTGGCCCAGGTCCAGATGCGGATGGCCTCCTGACAGAGGAGGGGAGATCCGGTGCCGCCTTGCTTGTTTATGTAATACATGGCGACTTGGTTGTCTGTGCACAGGAGAAGAACCTGAGGGTAGAGAAGGTGCTGGAAGGCCTTGAGAGCATAGAATATGGCTCTGAGTTCCAGGAAATTGATGTGATGTTGACGTTCCTGAGGGGTCCAGAGTCCCTGGGTGCGAAGATCTTCCAGGTGAGCTCCCCACGCATAGGGGGAGGCATCTGTGGTTATGATCATGGAGTGAGGGGGTAGATGAAAGAGTAGACCCCTGGAAAGATTTGAGGAGTTCAATCACCATTGAAGAGATTGCTGAAGAGACGATGTCACAGAGATGGGATGAGAAAGAAGATCCGTGGTCTGTGACCATTGGTTGGCAAGAGTCCATTGAGGTGTCCTGAGGTGGAGTCGCGCCAGAGGAAGCACATGGACCGTCGAGGCCATGTGGCCCAGGAGGACCATCATCTGCCGGGCTGGGATGGAGTGATGAAGGAGCACCTGACGACAGAGGTGGAGCAGGGTCCGTTGTCGGTCGGAGGAGAGAAACGCCCTCATCAGAGTGGTGTCGAGAACTGCTCCAATGAACTGAAGTCGCTGTGTGGGAAGCAGATGCGACTTGGGGTAGTTGATTTCGAACTTCAGGAGATGGAGGAAAGAGATGGTATGATGAGTGGCTTGCAGCACAAGTGGAGACGTAGGTGCTTTCATCAACCAATTGTCCAAGTAGGGGAACACCTGGAGGTTGTGAGACCTGAGGAAGGCCGCCACCACAATAAGGCACTTGGTGAACACCCTGGGCGATGATGCGAGGCCAAAGGGTAGCACTTTGTACTGATAGTGGCGGTGCTGAATCTGAAATCGGAGGTAGCGACGTGAATTCAGATGGATTGGGATGTGAGTGTAGGCCTCTTTGAGGTCTAGGGAACATAGCCAGTCGTGTTGAGAGAGAAGAGGGTAAAGCGTGGCAAGGGAGAGAATTCTGAACTTCTCTTTGACCAGACACTTGTTGAGGTCCCTGAGATCGAGGATGGGACGGAGGTCTTCTGTTTTCTTGGGAACCAGGAAGTAGCGGGAGTAGAATCCCTGACCCCTTTGGTCCGAAGGCACCTCTTCGATGGCATTGAGAAGAAGGAGGGATTGGACCTCCCTCAGGAGGAGGAGGGATTGGGAGGAGTGAGAAGCAGACTCGATAGGAGGATTGTCTGGTGGAAGAGTCTGGAAGTTGAGAGAGTAGCCGTGGCGAATGATGTTGAGGACCCACTGGTCCGAAGTGATGACCTCCCAACGGCTGAGGAAGAGCTGGAGACGTCCTCCGATAGGCTGAGGAAGAGGTAGCGATGGAGGGAGACTGGCTATGCCCTGGAGAAAGGAGTCAAAAGGGTTGAGACGGTTTTGATGGAGGAAGAGGCTTGGCAGGCTGATGAGACTGCGATCGAGCCTGAGGTTGATGCTGGTGACGAGGACGGCGAGACTGTTGTTGAGGCGGGTTGAGAGGTCTGGCTGAGAACCTGCGCTGGTAGGAAGACTGCTGTCTGTAGGGGCGAGCAGGTGGAGTCTTCTTTTTAGGTTTGATTAGAGTGTCCCACCTGGTCTCGTGTGCTGAAAGCTTCTGGGTTGTCGAGTCCAGGGACTCCCCGAAGAGTTCATCACCCAGACAAGGTGCGTTAGCCAGGCGGTCTTGGTGGTTAATGTCAAGGTCAGAGACTCTCAGCCAGGCCAAACGGCGCATAGCCACCGCCATGGCAGATGCGCGAGAGGTCAGCTCAAACGAGTCGTAAATGGAGCGATCCATGAACTTCCTGAGTTGGAGTAGGCTGGAAATGTGCTGCTGGAAGAGAGGGACCTTACGTTCAGAAAGATATTTTTGTAAGGAGGAGAGCTGTTGCACCAGATGCTTCATGTAGAAGGAGAAGTGGAAGGTGTAATTGTTTGCTCTATTGGCTAACATTGCATTTTGGAAAAGGCGCTTACCAAATTTATCCATAGTTTTTCCCTCTCTGCCAGGAGGGGTGGAAGCATATACACTGGAACCCTGAGATTTTTTCAAGGTAGACTCCACCAGGAGGGATTCGTGGGGTAATTGAGGCTTGTCAAAACCTGGGATTGGAATGACCCGGTACAAGCTATCCAGTTTGCGAGGGGCCCCGGGAACAGTGAGGGGAGTCTCCCAGTTCTTATAGAAAGTTTCCCGTAAGATGTCGTGGACGGGCAACTTCAGAAATTCCTTGGGAGGTTGCTCAAAGTCTAGGGCATCGAGGAAAGCCTGAGACTTTTTAGAGTCGGACTCTAAGGGGATAGAAAGAGCTGCTGACATCTCCTTAAGGAATTTAGAGAAAGAGGACTGTTCTGGTTTTGAGACGGTGTCGGTCATGGAGGGTTCTTCGTCGGTTGACGAAGCGTCCTCTTCGGTACCGTGCGGGGAGTCTTCCCATAAGTCTGGGTCCCTAACGTCGGGGTGTGCACGTCTGGACATCGATGTGGAAGGCTCGGTATGGCGGGTCTTTGAGAGAGATTTGCCTGAGTGCACCGAGGCGGTACCGGGTGAGGAAGACCAGTGTCGTTCCTGGGACCAGGAAGGGTCGGCAGCAGCACGGGTATGAACTGTAGGTGGTTCAGCCAAGAGCACCGGCATGGAGGTATTAATCGGTACCGAGGGGGTCGACACCGATGGGACAGTGTGAGGCTCGGACTGGTCCTGTACCGGAAGGTGCGGGGCCGGCAACAGTTGTTGTAGTTGTTGCTGCAGCTGCTCCTGTAATTGGGATTGGAGTATGGCCGCGATGCAGTCATCCAGGGGGGGCACCGGTACCGCTTTTTTCTTCTTCAGTACCATAGGTGCCGCTCTACGCTCCAGCGATGAGGAGGCCGATGACGAGGCACTCACCGATATCGGAGTCGGTGCGGTGCCGTAAGGGTCGGCGTCGCGACCGTGGCAGGAGGGCGTTCTAGAGAAGTGGAAGGCTTCTTAGCCGGCTTACCTGGGCCCAGTGACCCTGAAGAAGGGTCCGGTGGTGTCGACGTTGTCGGTGCCGACTTTTGAGGTGCCGTCGACGTCGCGGCAGGTTCCATGGCAGATCCGGTACCAAACAAAATATTTTGCTGGATCTGCCTATTTTTTAATATGCGCTTTTTAAGCGTAGCACAGCGGGTGCAGGTGTCAGCCCGATGCTCTGGACCCAAGCACTGCAGGCACCAATTGTGGGGGTCGGTGAGAGAGATCGGGTGTGCACACCGCTGGCACTTCTTAAAGCCCGGTTGAGGGGGCATGAAGGGAAACACGGCCTCCGCAAAATTGAATCCGGAGGCCTGTATGGTGGCAACAGGCCCCGCCGGGGCCGGCCAGAAAAATACAGAAAACTCGACGAGAGTTTTTTTTTTTTTTAAAGGAAAAATAAGGAATCCGAAAAGAAAGAGAATAAAAACCGAAAAATTTACGCGAGCAGGAAGGCAGAAAACTCGTTTTCAACGGCCGTTGAAAAAACATGCGTCTTCTTCGCTCCGCGGAAACGAAGAAACTGGGGACCACGCACTCCTCCGTCGGGCGGGATGGCACTCGCGCATGCGCGGTGCGGCCAACTAGAACTTTCTAGTTAAAAAGTCCGTACCGGGGCTCCGTCGGTGACGTCACCCATGCGTTAAGAATATGCTGCCTGCTTGTCCTGGGATAAATAATATTATGTATTAAGATCATAACAATTCTTATGTAATCCGCCTTGAACTGCAAGGTAAAGGCGGAATAGAAGTCACTAATGTAATGTAATGTAATACTGCACATACCCTGGCTTAGGAGTGATGTCACTAGCGGGAAACTTGCTTCCACCCGGACAGAAGAAGAAATACTATTTGTTCCTTGCACTGTTAATTCAAATTTTTTATGGATGGAGGTTTTTTTTTAAATGCCTAAGATAAAAGTTACTACCCTGAAGAGTACATTAATTATTGTTTAACAATGCTATACATATATAAAGATCAGCTCAGAGACATGGAGGGGTTTTGCGGAAGGAAAAACCCCCTATACCACCTCACCACCCAATCATTGCTAGATCTTAAGAAATCCGTGGGAGTGTCTTTTTGACTATATGAGACTCTATAAAGATTAAAATCACCTTCTGCTGCTTAAAAGCATGGAAGATGTAGCAATGATTGGGTGGTGAGGTGGTAAAGGGGGGGTTCTTTCCACAAACCCCCCTCCCCACGTCTCTGAGCTGATCTTTACATATGTATAGCATTATTAAACAATAATTAATGTACTCTTCAGGGTAGTGTTCTTTGATTATACAAAAAATTCTCTCACTCCCTCTTTTTAAACTAAACTAAAACTTAACTTTATATACCGGGTCTTCAACCAGAGGAAGCTCGACGTGGTTAACAATACGTTAAAAAAAATAAGCTTAACACACAAGAGGATTAATTTTCAAAATGTTTAGCAAATACAAAAGTTTTTAAAGATTTACGGAAAGATTGAAAAGAGCTGAGACACCTCAAAATTAAAGGAAGGTCATTCCATAATTTGGGAAATTTAAAAGCCAGAGAAAGGCTAAAATTCTTGACTCCTTCAGTTCCTTTGCTAGAAGGGAAGGAAAGTTTAAATCGTTGAGTGCCTCTCGCATATGAAAATCTATAAACATTCCATAGAAGAGGAACAAGAGGAACAAAAATACCATATAAAATTTTGAAAATAATACAAAAACATTAGCTTGCCCAGCTAGGTCAAACTGGAAATTCAATGTTGGTTGCTGGTAGCCAGGCTGCCTCCTGCGGTCTGAAGATTGGGCCTCAGTATCTCAGTCCAAAACTCTCCAGTAGCCTCGGGTTTGTTCACACTCCAGAGCTTTTACAAAGAGCACAAAGACAACCTGCACGTTTCAGGACAGAGGGTGATAGGGTGGGAACATCTGGACCAATCATGAAGTGCAACAAAGGGGGAAAAAAACAACAACACATGCATTAGCTCTGACAATATTGTAAATGCAATTTTACTGTACCTGTCAGAAACAAGTGAAAGCACAGAAGGTCGGGATGCCGTGTGTTGAGAAGATGCAGGAACTGACCAGGCAAATAAACAGCTATATAATAATCTGTCAATGAAAGAGAAGAGATGAGACTTTTTCTTGGACTTTAGGTTCAATTTCAGGATGTAGAGAGAGAGAGATCTGGGAGTCATAAACATATAGGCGATACTGAAAGCCAAGGGAGGAGATCAAGGCACTGAGGAAAGAGGTGTAGAGAGAGAGAAAAAGAGGGTATGCCAACCGCTAGCGGGATAGCAGCTAAGAAGGGCCCAACAGTGCATACACTAAAGGTATGATGGGAGAGGTAGGAAGTAGAGAATGACACGGTGGCGGTTTACCCGCGGCCACCGCGTTTAGCCACGGGTAACCCGCCGAAACAGGGAACGAAAACTAGTGGTGAATGGTCTTGTCCCCGCAGTGAGGCATGAAGGATCGCGCGGTCCCCGCAGCCCACACCCGCCTGTCCAATCGATCCTAGTGATTAGCCAGCTCTCTCCCTTCTCCTCACCTTAGTTTGTAGGTTTTCTTTTTCGGCGACCCGCACGCTATCAAAGAGCCGCGCACCCGCTGCTGCTCAGTTTCGATCTTCTGCTCTGACGCAACCGGAAACAGGAAGCTGCAGCAGAGCAGAAGATTGAACACTGAGAAGCCGCGCGTGTGCGGCTCTTTGGGAAAACATGCAGGTCGCCGAAAAAGAAAGCCTGCAAACTAAGGTGAGGAGAAGGGTGAGAGCTGGCTAAACACTACGATCGATTGGGCAGGCGGGTGGGGGCTGCGGGGACCGTGCGATCGCCTGTGTTCCCGGCTCAAACTGGAAGGAGGGAGTGAAAGGGAAAAGGATTCTGGGCCAAGGGGATGAAGACAGAAAGAAAAACTCACAGCAGGAAAGAAAGGGAAGGACAGGCAGGTGAGCCAGATGCTAGAAGCAGGGGGGGGGGGGGAGAAAGAGGGAAGAAAGCTAGATGGGGTTGAAAAGAAGAGACACACTGGTATGGAAGAGGAAGACAGGGGAAATCTGGACACAGGAAGGTAACAGAAAGAGGGGAAATTATGTGCATGGGGCATAGGGACAGAGACATAAAGGGGACATGCCATGGGGATAGTATATGGACACAGGGGGGGGGCAATGGCAGATACATAGGGGAGATATTAGAAATGGGGAAAATAGGAGCACAGAAGCGAGATGGTTTGTGGGGATGGGACCGAGCTCGCAGGCTCCAGTGGCTTGCACAAATTACATTGTAACGTACCATGAAAATAAGAGGGAGGAAGGTAGATAGATAGGCCACGCGAGAGGAGCTGAAGGGTGGTAGAAAGGAACAGATGGTAAAGGAGGGAGGGAAGGGTGGTGGTGGAAAGGAATAGGACAGACATTGAAGGAGGGTGGAGAGGAACAGACCCCCAAGGGAAATGTGGAAGACAGAGTGGGAAGAAGACAGATGCCAGACTATGGGGGAGCGGAGGGAAGAAGATGGGTGCTAGACCAATTGGGAGGGGGGGTGAAGGGAGAGGCACAGTAACAGCAAATGGAAGACGCAGAGAGAAGACACACAGTGGATGGAAGGAATTGAATGAGAAGATGTGGAAAGCAGAAACCAGACAACAAAGGTAGAAAAAAAAATTATATTTATTTATTTATTTTTTGCTTTAGGATAAAGTAGTATATTAGTTGTGTTGATAAAAATTTATAAACAAAGCCCTGCCAGCTGAACATCTCTTTCTCTAGTTCAGCAGCAGGAACTTTGATTTATAAGAAAGGAATAAGCTAAATATTACAATACTAAGGCTTATATGGATGCAGCGGGGACGGTGACGGGGCGGTGAATGGGATGGCAGTGGCGGTGAGGGGGCGGTGAAAGGGATGGCGGTAAAGGGAACGGCGGTGACGGGGCGGTGCAGGGGATGGTGGGACGGGGACGGGGCGGTGACGGGGACAGATTTTTTCCCCGTGTCATTCTCTAGTAGGAGGCAAACCAGGAGTGGGCAGATTCATGGAATCCATACAAGGAAAATGTTATCAAGGAAGCAGTGATTAACAGTATCAAAGACAGCAGACAGGTCAAGGATAAAGATAAAGATCCTTAGATCTGGCCAGGAACAGGTCGCTGCAGACTTGAGAGAGGGCAGTCTCTGTGGAATGTAGGAGGTGAAAGCCAGATTGTAAAGGATCAAGAGTCTGTTGAGATGAAAGGAAGTCAAGGCAGTGATGGAGGATAGCAAGCTCGAGCAGCTTGAATAGGAACAGAAGGGAGACAGGGCAATAGTTGGACAGGCAGGTAGGGTTCAATGAGAGTTTTTTGAGAAGTGGCTTAACTATTGCATGTTTGACGGAATCGTGAACAGCTGAAGTGGAAATGGATAGGTTGAGTGAGGGATAACAGTATGAGAGATGGGTTCGAGGGGTAGGAATAGGGTCTGAGGGGCTTGTAGTAGATTTGGCTGAGGAAAGATGTTGTGCAATTTCTTGCTCCGTGAATTTCAGAGATGGACGAAAAGTCGGCAGGAGTTGAAGGAGGGTCGAGAGGGTGGGACCAGGCATAACTGGGAGGAACATAGAACATAAGAATAGCCTTACTGGGTCAGACCAATGGTCCATAAAGCCCAGTAGCCCGTTCTCACAGTGGCCTAGTACCTGGCCAAAACCCAAGGAGTAGCAACATGCCATGCTACTGATCCAGGGCAAGCAGTGGCTTCCCCCGTGTCTTTCTCAATAACAGACTATGGACTTTTCCTCCAGGAACTTGTCCAAACCTGGAAGAGCACCGAATCTACATTTAATTTAATTTTTTAAAAATTTATTCCAATACTAGTCTGGTCCCCCCCTAGGTGGCTGGACTAGTATTGGAACCCTCTGTTCCCCTGTCCTTTTGGTTTTCCCTTTTTTGTCCTTTCCTTTCAATCGATTGCACTTCTTCCCCTTCCTCTCATGCAAGTCTGTTTAGGTCAGTCATGTTAATCCAGGTTGTTCGTCTTTTGATGTTTCTTTGATGTTGATGTGTATAATAGCTCCCTGTTGATGTTGATGTGTATTAAAAAAAAATGTAAAGCCGCCTTGATATCTGATATGGCGGTATAACAAAATTTTAATGAACTTGGAAACTTGGATACTATGGCTGTAGTGTAGACCTTGGAAGATGCAAGTGGCAAACAGAGGGAGGGAAGGGCCTGTTGGAGGATAGACTTGCACCTGGCACTTACTACCACTCTCAAAAATTTGCCACTCAAGGGAATCAACTCATTGTCTGCTGGTGTAATAAAGGATGGCTAGGGCAAAGGCTAGGGGGATCAGCAGGGTTAGCTATGCAAATGATCCTGTCCCTGAGGGAAAGGGCATCAGAAAGGTTAGTTATACACATGACACTGACCCTGAAGGAAGGGAATCTACAGGGCTCTGGCTGTGCACATGATGCCGATGCCAAGGGCAGGGGGATCAGCCAGGCTAGTTGCCAACTTATTTATTCCAACAGCCAGTGAAGAAGACTGCAGCTCACCAAGATCCAGAAAGAGAACGCCCCTTTTCAGTCCAGACTCTGGCTCCGCTACTGTCACCGTAAATGTTTTGCTGTACCCTGGAGAAGACACAAGACACCTTAGAGCCACTAATCAGAACTTATTGACAGTCCCCTCAATCAAGGATTTATACTATACTAGAAACACCATTTTTTTTTCCCCGCAGTTGCGCCTTCGTTTTGTAACACGATGCCACTACACCTCCGCTCTGTAAATTCTCTTAACAAGTTCAAAAACACACCGTAAAACATTTCTATTTAAAGACGCCTATCAAAATTCCAATTGAGAACCCTAAATAAGGAAAAATGAAAAAATACAAAAACAAAACCCAACAAAACAATAAATGGAGAATCGCTTTTAAGAGGAGACGTCCCCCTTCCCTTCTTGTTCTATCCCTCCCCTATTTCCTTCCTTTTATTTTTATTTTATACAATGTAATTAAAATCCTCCCTTCCCTCTCTCTCCTCTTGTTCTCCCACCCGTCCAAATTACGTCCTTGTCTTGGACACATTACCCCTACTCTTATTTTTATTTTTATTCTTTTTTAAGTAAATTTTAAATGTTTTCTTTTTTTATTATTATTATTCCTATTATATTAAACCGACCAGATGTAATGGCCAGTATATCAAGCTATGAATAAACTTGAAACTTGAACCATGTTAGGATGCACTGATAAGCCCTAAGAAGTCGAATGACAGAATAAATGCATGCTTCCAGTTTCAGCCAGAAAATAGTTTAAAGGCTCCACCTGATAGAACAAATGTAATAAAATAAATTGACAAAAAGAACAGGATTGGATTTCTAAATGCATGCAAGAGGAGGCCTGAAATGACGCCCAGGATACCTTTATCAGAACATGCTCCTCAGCACCCTGAGGTTGTGGGTTTAAACCCACACTGCTCCTTGTGACCCTGGGCCAAGTCACTCAATCCCTCCCTCCCTTTTCCCCCAGTTACATTAAATAGATCGTGAACTCACCGGGACAGACAGGGAAAAATGCTTGAGTATCTGAATAAATCCATGTAAACCGTTTTGTGCTCCCCTGGGAGAACGGTATAGAAAATTGAATAAATAAAATAAATATTTCCAGTTAGTTCAAACATCTTTCAGCTATTTGACTTCCTTACAATCTTTTTGGGAAAACGAGCTCTTTCAGAAAGCAACATGTGCCTCTAAAGAGCTGCCCGGTCTGACAAAAATGTTCCCCACTATAGTGGTACAATTCACAGTGCCTGTGCTTGACAACTTTCACCGTTTCATTAATATCTTCCAGTCTGAATTTTTAGAAAGGTTTCTTTTTTTTTGGGGGGGGGGAGGGTAGGAGACAGCTTCTCCTACTCCTTAGGCTTCCAGTCCATTCAGTACTTGCCCCCATTGCTACTGACAGGGTGAGGAAATTGGGTCTAATACGGATGTTTCCAAAAGACTTGAAGAATATATAAAAAGGCCTACCAAAGGCTAACTTGAATGTGTCTATCTTCAATATTAGCTATTCCCATATAGAACAAAATAAGCTACTGTCTTTTTCTAAACAGTAGATTTCAGTAAGAGACAGGCGTGGGTGATCAGATTCATAGGACCTCTTTTTTTTTTTTTTTTTTTAATTATTTATTTATTCAATTTTCAAAAATTACAATCAAGATTGCACTTGTACAGAAAGCTTTAAGTCAGGAAAAAAAAAATCACAGCACTATTGTAAATTCAAGATATCAATTAACTTAAATCAGCTCAAGTCCACAAAAGATCCAAAATGTAATTATAAACAGAAAAACAAAGAAATATTATTAAGGAAAATAATGCAAGACAGCTGATGAGGACATCTTAATTATTCTATACTCCTCCATTCTTTTCCTTCTCAAGCCGAGAAAGAGATAGGAAAGTTGTCAGCTGGTAAGGCTCGAAGAAAACATATTGTATAACACATTTACAAGGATAACGCAGGAAAAAACTTGCTCCAAGAGCTATTATTCCTGGTTTTAACATAAGAAACTCTTTTCTTCGCCTTTGTGTGTCCCTGGCTAAATCTGGGAACATTTGTATTTTGAGTCCCATAAATTCTTTCAGGACCTCTTAATCGTGGGTGATCAGATTATAGGACAGTCAAAGATTTTCAAACAGTGTCAAGATGGCGACAGCGTCTTTCTTGATACTGTTTGAAAATCTTTGACTGAATGAGTTATTGATGTATCGCATCGCTTTGTTAAAATCCAGTAGTGACTGGATATGGAGAACTAACGCTTTAATAGTTTGCTTTATTTGTAGTGATGATGCCTTGGCATTGGCCCTGACGCAGCGGATGAGTATAGACCCCGCGAAACGCTGGCCTTGTCGGCAGACAGGCATTAGATGCGACATTAGCTGTCTGAAAAAAAGCATCTTAACAGCGAAGACTGCTTGAGATAAGTTATTCTCTGTCAATTTTTTTCAACATAAGGAATAAATGCACGTTGGAAAATTGAGTAGATATAGACGCTAAAAAAATTTTTGCTAATTAATGTAAAGTAATGTAAAGAAAATCTTGGAAAAATATATATTTAAAAAAAGTAAATAGGTGGATAGTAGCAATTTTTGTGGCTGATGACTGGGGCAAGGAGCAGGAACACTACGCTGACCATCTCAGTTTGTGGTTTAACAACTGTGTGTAGGCTCCAATTCTGAGGCTGATAGTGTAAAGCCTGGAATAACAAGGGCTGGAAACACTTTAGTGTACTTTTCAGAATAAGTGGTATTTTATACTTTGCTATATCTAAACCACTTGGGTTAGTTGTTTTGTGTCTAAATATGACCATATTTCACCATATCTCAAAAAACTCCATTGGCTTCCGGTCGCCTTCAGAGTCCAATCCAAAGCAGTGATGATTTGCCATCAATTTTTGTATGGAAACATCCCAGAATTACCTAAAAGTAATATACTGAGCTACACACCAAAAAGATCTCTGCATTCTGAGAGTTTAGCTTTACTGAAGATATCCTTGAATCCAAGACTTGTGAGACAGGTAAAAGGACTTTCTGTTGTGCGGGGATTAAGTTCTGAACTCCTTAGTGGGTCAGATATGAAATTGTTGTGAAAAGGATAGGTTCAGAAAATGACTAAAGATGCAGCTATTCATTGATGCCTTTTTTTTTTTAGTTATTTCAGCTAAAATTGATGAATTATCTATGAGCTCTTCTTTCCACATTATGGTTATTTCCCTGAGGATTGTATGTATTTCCTTTTTATTATATGATTATTTTACCATGCATTTGCTTTTATTTTGTCGTCATTTTAAAATTGTGTATGTAAACCACGTACACTGTTTAATTTTAAGCGGTATATAAATTTATAAAATAAATAAATAAATAAAACCTAGACAGGGCCAGAAAGCGTGGGGTGGATTTTTAGCACAAAGCTCCTTAACACAGCCAAAAGAATAGTTGGCTTAAATTTATGAGCCTTAGTTTTAAAAACTACAGTTTAGCTCCAACATTTTGAAACTCAGTTTGGCTAAAAATTGGCACCTAAATTCAAAAGATGAGTTCTTTGGGGGGGGGGGTTCCCCCAATAGCAGCCTCGTATTTTCTTTTCTCTGGACTTAGCATATCTTTTTAAAGCTGACAAATCTCTTGAATTTCTTTCCAGCAAAACCCACAGTTCACAGGCTGGGAATGTGTGGCGCAGTGGTTAGAGCTACAGCCTTACCACCCTGAGGTTATGGGTTCAAATCCCTCGCTGCTCCTTGTGACCCTGGGCAAGTCACTTAATCCCCTCATTGCCCCAGGTACACTAGATAAGAGTTTGAGCCCTCCGGGACAGATGGAGAAATATGATAAAGTAACCTGAATGTAAAACCACTTAGGATATAAGTGGTATATACATAAAAAAATTTAAAAAAAATCCTTTTCATGAATTTAACAGCCAGTACAGAGAAGGGTAAAATATTCAGGCTGTTAAAAAAAAAAAAAAATTCTGAAAAATTAAAAGATAAAGTAGAATTTGCACTAAAAATGCAGTTTATTACTAATTTAAGGCATGTTCATACCTCTGTGTAGGAAAGCCACAGAGTAGATAACCTCATTATCATGTGAAGCCCAGCTGTAGCACAGACACAAACCTCCTGCAAGAGAAAAACAACTGGGTTAATTTTATTCATTTATTTTATTTTATTGCAGTTTAGAATTATTTTACAAGAATTTACTCTCGCTTCAGCAATACAGAAATGAACAACATTACAAAGGAAAAAAAAAAAAAGAAAAATAAGAAACGCATTATTTTCCTTAGACCACTATAAATGAGGGTTAGGTCCCAATGAAGCGAAGAGAAAGTCATCACTGCTCTCAAAGGGTTTCCCCAACATAAACTGATTTGCAGTGCTTGTCTTAGGGCTCCTTTTATCAAGCCACGCTAGCCGCTACTGCCTCCCTTGAGCAGGCGGTAGTTTTTAGGCCAGCGCGGGGGTTAGCGCATGATGAAACGTCACGTGCATTAACCCCACTAGCGCGGCTTGATAAAAGGAGCCCTTAGTGTTTTTTCAGAGGGCATCTGACATATGTACTTTGAAGGCAACAAAAAAAAAAAAAAAATGGCCTTTGAAACCCCCATCCCTTCCCCTCACTCCAGGTATAAGTTACATGCCCAGTGAACAGTTCAGGTACTTTTAGTTGCGGACATGGAAAGCACTCATGAGGATTTATTTTCCTTTTTTTTTCTCATTTTCTATCAATTATTGTATTTCTTACCCTTTTTCCCTTTCGTAGCGTATGTCCTGTATTGTTGCCTGTATTGTTTCCCTGAAAGTTGTAAATGTTTTTAGCCATGTACGTCGCTTAGAAGTAAAAGCGATTAATCAAATTCAACATATTACTGGAAATTGGAAGGACTATACTAAACTTAATTATACCTTTTGGTGGAATTCAGTTTGCCATATTTATAAAATGGAGAGAGTGCTTGCTATACAGCAAGGAAATTAAAATAGTTTCAAAAAGATTTGGGGGCCATTGATTGCATATTCTAATGATTAGACACCTTGGACACTTTTTTATTACATAGGACTATATTTAATGTGGGGATGGGGAGGTATGTTATGTGATTTAATAAGTTTATTCCTGATGAATGGGATGGGTGGGAGAGGAATCTTTTTTTTATATGCATTTGACAATAATTGTTAGAATGTCAAGTGATTTGTACAAATTATTTCATTGAATTTTGTACACTTGTTGCAAGAGTTAAAACTGAATAAAGAATTTAAAAAAAAAAAAATTTTTAAATAAAAACTTGAAACTTTTTGAAACTTGCACCTGCCTCAAGCTTAGCTTAGTAGAAAGTGCAAGCTTACCCGCCATACTCGTATAAGTGACTTGAAAATTACCCCCCAAAAATGCTTGAAAACCTGAGCAATGGAGACAAACAGTAAAGCAAACTGTCCATTATATAGCAGAAGACAGATTTATCTAATCCATTTGTTCCTGCAAGGATGACACCTTCATATGAGAAATATCTATCCCCTAAGCCAGTGTGCCGCAAACTTTTTAAGCCACTGGCACACTAATCTCGGGGCTGCGGCTGGAAATGCGCGGATGTCCTCCAGCCGCGGCCCTTAGCCTCCTCTTAACGCCAGTGGGAGGGTGCTGCAGAAGGAGAAGCGAGGAGAAGGCGCAGAGGTACAGGCACCAGCTGACTACAGGACATGCTTTGCCGGCATCTCGGGGCACACCTGGAATCCTCCAGGGCACACAGTTTGCAATATACTACCCGAAGCCATGCACTGTCATGTACACCAGTGATATATCCCCCACCTCTCATATTGCATGAAAACTCATACTCAAGGGCAGCAGGACTGTCTCCTTTTCCTTTTCATAATGCATCTGTGTAGGATCTTCCTCTGCTGCAGCTGTGAGACAGTAGAGATGGCAGTATGGCACCCACCACCACTCCCCACCCAAGGTATATGTCCGTCCTGCCCGCTCAGACGCCTCGATATCCAACTACTGTAGCATCTTTTACCAAACCCAGTAGCGTCAAGCCCTTCGGTACCTTCTTTGCTTGCAAAAACGTGTACATTCAGAGACTGGTCTTGACAGGTATCAAATCCAAAATTCACGAGTCTGAGTGAAAGAACAGAAAACCGATTCAAGACGAGAATGAAAACAAGCACATTCTCTCACACAACGAAAGCAAAACATACTCTCTGCTAAAGTACACAGAGGAACATATCCAGTTAAGAGTTAACCAACTTATCTGGTTATACTGAGCAGAATTACCCAGTAAAGTTGTACCACTGAATATACTGGCCAGTAAACTTCAATACTGCGATTCCTCTGCCCAGACTTCACCAGATATCTTCAAATATATAGTGGTGAATACTGATGCCATCATGGTTGTTTAACTGCTTGAACTGCCCCCTCATGCTGCTCCAGAAGCAATGAGATCAACAGCATGCTCCGAGAGCTGGAGGAATGCCACCGACTACCTCACTCCTAAAGCAGCACAAAGGGAGAGGTTGGCTTGAGCATCAGATCTTTGGCATCTCTGCGAACAAAAGTATTTTTACCACAGTAGAGGTGGGAGAGGAGGGGGGAAGGAAAATGTGTGCCCCCCCCCCAATAAAATGGACTGCTGGCTACACCCCCAAGGTTAACCATGCCCTCCAGCACACCTAGGGTTACCATATTTGTAAAGATAAAAATAAAATAAAAAAAAGAGGGCATGATTCTGCCCACACTCCCACCCACCTTTCACCCTTTCCTTGGTCCCCCTCCCCAACCTCTATACCCTTTTAGTGCTGTTCTCTCTCTCTCCTTCTCTCCAACCCAGTGCTTCTGTTTCTCTCTCCTTCCAACCCTTCTTTCCTGTGGGTAATTCTTTCTCTCTCTCTCCTTCCAGCCCCCAACTTCCCCCCCCACCACACACACAGGTGCCCCTCTCTCCTTCCAACCTCCTCTCCTGCTGTTTTTGTCTCTCTCCTCCCATCCAGGATGAACCTACTCCATGCTTTTCCAGCACTGCCTCCCTCTCATAATGCTTCTCCAGCCCTCTCTCCTTGCATGCTGTTTCTCCATCCCTCCCTCCTTGCTTCAATCTCCAATGCTGCTTCCTCTTATAACATCAATAGCTCCTGACTTCCCCACCTACCTCCTTCCCAACTGCTGTAGTTCAATCTTCAGGCAGCTAGCACAGCAACGAGGTAAGCCTGCTGCCGCCGACCTGCCCCTGAACCCACCTCTCTGCAGCAACTTCCTGTTCTCACATAGGTGGGACCCACAGGGAGGTGGTTTCCAGGGAAGGTCGGCGGCAGCAGGATCATCTCATTGCTGCTGCCAGTAGCCTGAAGACTGAATTACAATGGCCAGGGAGGAGATAAGTGGGAGATTCTGGCGAGCCAGCTAAAGCTGGAGAGATTCCCCATTAAAAAAAACAAAAAACGTCCAGGCACCTGGATGGTCCTCTAAAAAGAGGACATGTCTGGGTTTTCCCAGACATATGATAACCCTAGGCACACCTCCAATTCTCCCCAAGATAAGGGATTAAGGTGCACAGCTTCTAATGTGTGTTTTGAATGTACAGCACACAATTTGCCACTAAATGCAAAGTGTATTATTTTACTTCAAAACATGCCACATAAGGTGCAAAGTATGCAGATGTATGCAAAACACCTCATTATACAAACCAAACACCACAGCTTTGAGGTGGAGTTAGTTTTCCTTCCTAGGAGTCCTGAGCTGGTAACAGGTGGACCAATATTCCAAAGGGTCATCTTAAATGGGCCGGAGGTTTTTAAACTATGGCACCCATCCCTGATCCCACAACAAACAGACCCTCCAAAGAACCTCCACTATCCCAAATGCTCCCCAGAAGAAATCTCCACCACCCCCTATAGACACCCCCCAATAGACCCCCTTGGTCCCACAAGGCCCCCCCCCCCCCCCCATTGGCCCATAAGGGCCTTCCCTGGTGTCTTTTGGATGGGTCTGGAGTGATCCCCTCTCCCTACTAATGTTGGGTTCAAAATGGTACTAGTCAAACCCTAGCAGTAGTCTCACAATACAACCACTAGGTGTCAAGCTGCAAAAGAGGTTAGCAGTGGCCTAGTGGTTAGAGTTGCTGCCTTGGCATCCTGAGGTTGCGAGTTCGATCCCAGTATGCTCCAGGTACACAGTTAGATTGTAAGCTTGCTGGGACAGATAGGAAAAATACTTACGAGTACCCAATTACTATTCAATGATTTGAAAACCACTTTGGGTGAATCTCTTCATGAGATACCAACAAATAAAATAAATAAGAACGTGCACTGAAGAGTAAAGGTTTCTTGGGGTGAGGGGGGAGAGAAAGCTGAGCACATTTTGAAAACCTACAACTCCATTAAGTTGTTGGCAATCCACTGTTTCCAGAGAGGGGGAAAAAATAGAGATATCTAGCAATGCAGCTTGCAAAGTTGATCATTTAGACTAATCTGCAGTAACTCAGTATTCCCACAGTAAAACATAAAATTTACAACTGCTTTTTGTCTAGAAAACTGTGCATGGAGCACAAAATTCAATTCCCATCTTCAAGCTCCATCTCCTTTAGATCCAGGCAGGTTCGAGTGCCCAGGGCAATGATCTTCTTGAGTCTCCCTAACACCAGCCTTAGCTGCCAAATCAGTTAAAGCATTTACCTTAATTCTCTCAATTCTGTGTCTGTCAATACAATGTCAAGGGGCACTTCCAGCTGTTTAAAAGAAAAACCAAAGTTATTCATCAGCTCTTATTCAATACAGGAGAAAAATCATAACTTTATAGATAAGGGAGAACAATTTTCAAAAGTTATTTATCCAGTAAATAGATCTAATGCAAAGTGATGCACATTGGGAAGAATAACACAAATCATAGTTACCAGATGCTAAGGTCCACCTTGGGTGGGTCAGTACCCAAGAAAAAGATCTGGTGTCATTGTAGACAATATGCTGAAACCTTCCGCCCAATGTGCAGCAGTGGCCAAAAAAAAAGCAAACAGGACGCTAGGAATTATTTTAAAAGGGATGGTTAACAAGACTAAGAACATTATAATGCCTCTGTATCGCTCCCTGGTGCGACCTCACCTTAAGTATTGTGTTCAATTCTGGTCGCCTTATCTCAAAAAAGTTATAACGGAATTAGAAAAGGCTCAAAGAAGAGCGACCAAGATGATAAAGGGGATGGAACTTCTCTCGTATGAGGAAAAACTACAAAGAGGTTAGGGCTCTTCAGCTTGGAAAAGAGACGGTAGAGGAGATATGATTGAAGTCTACAAAAACTTGAGTGGTGAAGAACGGGTACAAGTGGATTGATTTTTTTTAGTCTGTCAAAAATTACAAAGACTAGGGGACACTCGATGAAGTTACAGGGAAATACTTTTAAAACCAATAGGAGGAAATATTTTTTTCACTCAGAAAATAGTTAACCTCTGGAACATGTTGCCAGAGATGGTGGTAAGAGCAGTTAACGTAGCTGGTTTTAAGAAAGGTTTGGACAATTTCCTGGAGGAAAAGTCCATAGTCTGTTATTGAGACAGACTTGGGAGAAGCCACTGCATGGAATGTTGCTACTCTTTGGGTTTTTGGCCAGTGTGAAAATGGGCTACTGGGCTTGATGGACCATTGGTCTGACCCAGTAAGGCTATTCTTGTTCTTATGGAATGGGACTTCTATAGTACCTTTCTGTGGTTACAAATCAAAAGTGGTTTACATGTTACATACAGGTACTTATTTAGTACTGAGGCAATGGAGGGTAAAGTAACTTGGCCAGAGTCACAATAAGCTGCAGTGGGACGCAAAACTAGTTCCCCAGGTTCTCAGGCTAATGCTACATTAGGCTACTCCTCCACTCACGGGAGACAAAGACTTAAAACTGCATGTGCATAAACAGATCAGGCTACTCAAATGACAAGGCTGTAGTCTGCAGTCCGGACCCTGGAGCCCTTCAGTGTGGGCCACCCTCAACCCCCCCTCCTCCGGTTCCAGGTCTGGCGCTCTCCATCTTAAATCCTTTTTCTGCCCAGATCTTCACACAGGCTCGCCTGCTTACTGATGCACCTCGCCCTTGCAGAAGCAGGAAGTTAGGTCAAAAGGGGGCGGCAGAGAGCAGGCTCTGAACTTCAGCAGATGGCCTGTGCGAAATCATTACTACTTGCTTAAGACCTGGGAAGACAAAGGATTTAAGGAAGGGTGTGCCAGACCTGTAAAAAAAAAAAATAAAAAAAAAATCTACTTTATTCACTATCAAAATAAAAATTATTGTTCGCATATTAATGAGTCCCATGCATTATTAACTTGGCATCATTGGGAGGCATGTTGCCATCACACAAAATCTTAACACATGCAATAATGGGGCACATACAGGCAGTGATCTACTGTACATACACAACTGGCAGATACCATGTATGTATTTACAGTTGCTCTGGAACAGGTACATATACAGTATGTGGTTGATCGCTGGAATAGTCTTCCACTACAGGTGATTGAGGCCAGCAGCGTGCCTAATTTTAAGGCCAAATGGGATCGGCACATGGGATCTCTTCACAGGGCAAAGGTAGGGGAGGGACATTAAGGTGGGCAGACTAGATGGGCCGTGGGCCCTTATCTGCCGTCTATTTCTATGTTTCTATGTTTCTATATTCTACTTTTGCCATGTAAAGCATGTATAAGCTTCAGTTTTACAAGGGAATGTATACATCTAAGAAAATGAGCATTTTTTTAATAAAGGGAAAGTATATTAAGAGGGAAATTCTATAACTATGTACCCCTAGTGTGTGTAAATGCAGCGGCAAAACAGAAGCGTGGCCAGAGCTACCATTGTAAATTGGGTTCAATTCTGGCAGCCGTATCTCAAAAAAAGATATAGCAGACTTAGAAAAGGTTCAAAGAAGAGCAATCAAGATGATAAAGGGGATGAGGAAAGACTAAAGGGCTCTTCAGCTTGGAAAAGAGACGGCTAAGGGGAGATAGGATTGAAGCCTACAAAATCCTGAGTGGTACAGAATGGGTACAAGTGAAAATAGATTTTTTTTATTGCTCCATCAAAAATTACAAAGACTAGGGGACACTCAACGAAGTAAATACTTATAAAACCAATAGAAGGAAATATTTTCTCACTCAAAGAATAGAACTCGTTTCCAGAGAATGTGGTAACAGCAGTTAGCACAGCTGGGTTTAAAAAAGGTTTGGGCAAGTTCCCGAAAGAAAAGTTCATAGTCTGCTAATGAGACAGGCATGGGGGAAGCCACTGCGTGCCCCTCCCATTAGATTTACAAATTAGAAAGACACCTCTATGAAAATATCATGCCTTGTACTTACTAGCTCATTAAAATTTTGATCAGGATAAAACTGGACACATTTTAATAGAGGCTTTGAGTCCTGAAATTGGAGAGAAAAAGAATTACAGGTTGTATACAATATCAGTGGCGCCGTCTTCGTGGGGATGCCGGCATCTCTCTTCCTCTCTGCCCCTCCATCTTTACAAATGTCACTAAACCCCAACAGATAGGGCACCACCCCATCATTGTAGGATTTATCTCATTTCTGAGAACATGACTTATCTATTTGCTTAACCATTCTCCACGTTAGGGGTTTAATCAAAGTGAAATACTGTAGTGTTGATTAGAGAATTGACACGGGGGTCAAATTTTTCCCCGTCCTGTCTCCACGAGTTCTTTTCCTGTCTCTGCTCCATTCCTGCAAGCTCCGTCCTCATTTGCATAAGCCTCAAACACTTTAAAATCATAAGTAGCAACATTCTAGAGCTCTGATTGTGATGTCATAATGCCTCATTCCACCAATGCTTAAGCTCCGTCCTCATCTGCACAAGCCGCAAACATTTTTAAAATCATAAGTAGCAACATTCTAGAGCTCAGATTGTGATGTCATAATGCCTCATTCCACCAATGCTTAAGCTCCGTCCTCATCTGCACCAGCCGCAAACATTTTAAAAATCATAAGTAGCAACATTCTAGAGCTCAGATTGTGATGTCATAATGCCTCATTCCACCAATGCTTAAGCTCCGTCCTCATCTGCACCAGCCGCAAACATTTTTAAAAATCATAAGTAGCAACATTCTAGACTCAGATTATGATGTCATAATGCCTCATTCCACCAATGCCTAAGCTCCGCCTTCATCTGCACAAGCCTCAAACACTTTAAAATCATAAGTAGCAACATTCTAGAGCTCAGATTGTGATGTCATAATGCCTCATTCCACCAATGCTTAAGCTCTGTCCTCATCTGCACAAGCCGCAAACATTTTTAAAATCATAAGTGCTTGAGGCTTGTGCAGTTAAGGCAGAGCTTACAGGAATGGGACAGGGACAAAACTCATAGGAACGGGACAGGGAAATTCTCTAGTGTAGATACTTATCACAAGCTCATGTTAGCATTAAATCAACACATGAAAAGTGAAAACAATTCACAGTTCTGACCTTTGGAGTAATGACTAAGGAGAAAACACTCAATAAGGGCAATTAAAAAAAAAAATTTACAACAACCCCTTCTCCCCATACCCAAATATATTACAAAAATTAAAAATACTTAAAACAATGGAAGAAGATGCCCAGCATCTGTCCTCCTTTTGGTGAAGACTGTTTCAGGGGTATGTACTGGGGACTCTAAAAAAACAGGCATAGAAGGACCACCCTGTGGAAAGTACCCAGTTCGACTTCAAGGTGGATCTTCCCAGGCAAGGGACACTGAAGGCACTGCTCACAGCCCCTGGAGGAGGGGACAGAGTCAATGTCATTGCTCAAAGGCCAAAACCAATAGCTGGTTCGGGACCCATGAAGCAGGATTCCAGCTCTGCAGCCAATGACTGTTGATGCAATGATTAGACAGACTATAATGTGAGAGAAGAGATCAAAATAGGGGGGGAAAAGTCCCTATGCGACAGCCAATGAAGGCTCAAGGTGTCAGACCTTAGTCCTGTTCCCAGCTTAGCTTAAAGAGGAGCAAAAAAAAAAAAAAAAGAAGCTACTGTGTGAAATGAAAAGTAACCTTGCAAGGACAAATGTGTTCCATTATTCAAAATTATAATTAAAAAAAATATTCAAAATTATAATTAAAAAAAATATTCAAAATTATAATTAAAAAAAAAAGGAATTATGTATGTATGATTTGATTATGTATTGTTTTGTGTGATTTTTCCTTTTTTCCTTTGGAATTATTGGATATTGTAATGTATTCAAAATTATAATTAAAAAAAAAATATTCAAAATTATAATAAAAAAATATTCAAAATTATAGTAAAAAAAAAAGGAATTATGTATGTATGATTTGATTATGTATTGTTTTGTGTGATTTTTCCTTTGGAATTATTGGATATTGTAATGTATTCAAAATTATAACAAATGTGTTCCACAACTCAAAGCCATGTTCAATTACTAAGATGGTAGGATTACTTTGACGTGTGCATATTATTTCTGTTCAGTCAGAAGAGGTGTGTGTGCAAGGGATTGATCACCTTCACAATAATGTAGAATAGTCTCTGGCCCAACATATCCCATTGTGCCCAAATGAAGTCTTCAGCCACTCTGTCCTTGGGGAGCTGACCAGAGTTCTGAATAAGCTGAAAGACAGAAAGAAAAAAAAAAAAAGACCAGAAAGCAAACTTTAAAGCCAGCATGGGGTGTACCAGCTGCTATTTCTCCTCCAAAGAGCACTTCACCGCCTCTGGCAAGATATTTAAGTTGCTTTGAAAAGGAAACATATTGCTTTCCATAGCAAGGGCGGACTAGCAGTGACGTGCTACCTCGGTATCTCTTGACGGCTTATTTGGAGATAGGTAGCTATGAACGAGCGGCCCAGCATTATTTAGATTCCAAATCTCCAGTTATTACCAACAAGAGAAGGGCAGGAGGGAGATTCACATGCTTACCACTCTGCATCCCTCTTCAGCGGCAACTCTGATGTGAAACTGTTCAATGTCTTAAAGAAATATACAGACACTTTAATGGCTTTTAAAAAGATTTGGTAGGTAACTCAACAGCCCAAAAGTCACAAACATTTCTTTTTTTTTTTTTTTTTTTTTTAATTCTTTATTCTTTTTAAAACTTTCAACAAGTGATTTTATAATACAATCATATACACTTTAATATCACTTTTTAATCTCACATATATTGAATCATAATATAATTCCTCCCTTTCTCCCTCCCTCCCTCCAACATAACATTATAATTTTAAATAATTAAAAATTAAACCCACCCTCCCCCCACCCTATACTTCAATAAATAAAAGGGGAAAAATAATTATTAAATATCATCAGTCCTTACAGTAATTTGTTAATGGCTCCCAAACATCAATAAATTTTTTATATCGTCCCTACTGAATAGCTAATATTTTCTCCATTTTTAAAATATGGCACAATGAATTCCACCAGAAACTATAACTTAATCTAACATAATTTTTCCAATTTTTTGTAATTTGTTGAATGGCAACTCCTGTCATTATGAGTAATAATTTATTGTTTTTAGAGGATGTTTTGACTCTTTTTCCTCATTGATGTACCAAATATCATTAAGAACATAAGAATTGCCATCTCCGGATCAGACCCTTGGTCCATCAAGTCCGGTGATCCGCACATGCGGAGGCCCCGCCAGGTGTACCCTGGCATAGTTTTAGTCCCCATATCACTGTATGCTTCTCAAGGGAGAAGATGTGCATCTAATTTACCCTTACCCGTATCACTCTATGCCACTCTTAAGGAGGTGCCACAACTATATCTCTCAATGCCGCTCTCTCTTCTTAATAGATTGCTTTAGTCAAACTATCAGGGCTTCAGACATGCCATTTGGTCACCACACAATTTTTTGTGTTTGCTTGGTTGCCAAAATTATTCTCACTGGCTATGGGTTCTTCACTAGCCCCTACTCAATATGTTTGTATTTTAATAACTCTTGCAACGTGCTTTGTTCCCATTTTAAAGCTAATTTTAATTCTAATTCCTTAATCTTTTTTTCCAAACTAGAAAGTTCTATTTTAAGTTTTTTCCTTTCGTATGCTGAAAATGAAATAATGTGTCCTCTAATAGTTGCTTTAAAAGCATTCCACAGAGAATTTAAAGAGATTTCTTCTGAAGTATTTAATTGGAAATATTCTTTTTTTTTTTTTTGTATTTCTTTAATAAAGTTATCTTCAGCAAGAAGAACATTATTAAACCTCTAAACAGGTCTACTAAAATCTTGATCTATCATCGGGGAATAACACAAAGACATTTCACTACAAATCGGAAACCTGGTCAGTTGGCACTGCAGAATTAATAGCTGAATTTAGAATATGTAAGCACAAGGCGATGCTCGTCCAATCAAAATTTCTCTAAGGTAGCATATCCCTTACATCATTCCCAGAGCCAATAACTAGCACCTTCACCTTTTATTCTCACCTTGTCCTCATCTCCTCTCTTGCAAGTGATAAAATCGGATTCTCCAGTCCTTGGTCACTCTTTCCCTCAATCCGGAGAACAGTAGGACAGTGGTAGCCTTCTCAGCTTTTCACCTATCCCCCGTCACTCTTATATTTATTCTTCTCGTCTGCTGCTGATTATAGCCCTGTTTGCCCCTCCCCCCTTCTCCTTACAGCACTGTTACACACAATTAGAACTTGCCACTGGAGGAAAAAGGTGAGCTGAACCCCATGATCAACATAGCAGGATTCAAAGTTGGATAAGTTCCTGGAGGGAAAGTCCATAAAAATTTATTAACCGGGTGGATTCAGGAGAGCTATTGCTCATCCCTGGAAATGAAGTATGGGAAATAAATCTGCCTGGTATTTGTGCTAGGCTCAATAGACCTTGCTACAAATAGATGTATCCATGTAGAAAAATTAGCTGGGCATATTAGAAACATAGAAAAGTGACAGCAGAAAAGGGCCAAGGCCCATCAAGTCTGCCCACTCCATTGACCCTCCCTCCTAGCTACCCTTTGAGATATCGTACTCTGTTGATTCATCCCCTTAACTCTACCCTTCTAGAGATCCGATCTGGGCATCCCATCTGTTTTTAAAATCTGCCACGCTGCTGGCCTCTATCATCTGCACTGGAAGCTCATTCCAATTGTCAACCACTCTTTCGGTGAAGAAATACTTCCTGGTGTCGCCATGAAACTTCCTGCCCCTGATTTTTAGCGGATGCCCTCTTGTGGTCGAGGGTCCCCAAAGAGAGAACATATCATCTTCCACCTTGATACGACCAGTGATATACTTAAATGTCTCAATCATGTCTCCCCTCTCCCTACGTTCTTCAAGAGAGTATAGTCGCAATTCGATCAGCCTTTCTCCGTACGGGAGATCCTTGAGCTCGGAGACCATCCAGGTGGCCATTCGCTGAACCGACTCAACTCTCAATACATCTTTACAATAATGTGGTCTCCAGAATTGCTCCTGAAAATCATTTTCACAAGACAGAGGCTTCTAAGTGCACAACTGCAGTTATCCCACTAGATCCCTCTGAAAATTATCTTCTAAGTGTGATAGGCTCAAAAAGAGACTTCATGAAATACTCACATCTGTCCTCTGAAATTAGTAAAAGGTGACTTTCTGGAAAGTGATGCGTCTCACTTGGGTACAAAAACTAAAATAAAACACACACAACTTTTTACAAAGCGAGCAATCCTCTGCTGGAACACAAGGAGAGACAAACACAAATTCAGCAGTGCTAAAACAATTCTAAAAACTTCCCATTTAAATGATCACAAAATGTCACCAAATACAAATGCTATTTATCCGTCCGTTTCACGGCAGCAGTACTTCTTAAACCTTTAATCGCATTGCACGCAAACCTTGGGATAGCGAGTAACGTGGCGTGCGAGCGTTCTGCAAGATGAGCAAAACACTTGATTAAATTTTAACTCGACCAAAACGAGCATCATCTTGCAGTGCAAGCACGTTTACCGCATCACGTCAAATGCGTACAACATACGTGCGTCGCATCACTGAGTGCGTACGCACCTAAAATTTCTAACGGTGCATGCTAACAACATTGATACATGTTATTTGCTTCAGGGCCCTGCAGCTAATGGTCAACAGCACCAGCAAACATTCTTAGTAAATAATTGGTACTTAAAATTCTACCCTAAAATATCAAAGTGTCTTCCCAATGACAATTGTTGTCAACAACATTAATATATCTGAATCAGCCCAGTTACATTTGTGTTCCCTCTATGTCACTTGGGGCAAACCACCCGATACTAAAAGTGATTTAAGAGGGCAGAAGGGGCTCTTGTCTGCTTATATTGCTTTGAACTGCTCAGCCGTCAATATTCAGTTGCACAAAAACAAACAATGCTGCTGAAAATCATCTCTGAACACTCGTGTAGAAAATGGACCGATCCAGGGCAGTGAAGGGGTGGCACCGGGGACAAGCCAGTGGTTATGCAGCTGCTGGCAATGTGCCCTGGCCAAGTAAGATAGCTTAAAAGCTGTCCTAAATAGGCCCAGTTAAATAAACAGAATCTGGCACTTCGAGTCCCCCCCTCCCTCCCCCATCAACTTCCATCCTCCTGTTCCCTCTCTCCTCAGCCCACAACCAAAGGAGGTCTCTCCCACCCCCGGAACAACCCTCCAATTCCCTCGGTCTTGGAAACCCATCCCCCAAGCCTAAGAACACTGGTGGTCCAGTGGGGCATGATCAGGACAGGAGAGAAACCCCCCTCAATTCCTGCCCCCAGTGATAATTTTCTCCTGCAACTTCTCATAGCAGCTTCATGGTACTGCCTGCCTCCATTGGCCCCAGTGGGCCCCAGGGATCTAAGGTATGCCTGGGGGAGAAGACATTCTTCTTCCCCCCCCCCCCCCACCAGACTTGGGGATCTTTTCAGGAGGCTCAAAGCACTTAGAAAAAGTTGGGGAAATTTTATGCAGGCCTGCATAAAACTGTCTTAAGCAGCCTCAGCTGAATATCAACCAGGACCCACATAAACTCCTGAGGCCAGCTCCAGCAAAATTAGCCCCTGCTAGTTAAAGCCGGTACCCAGACGTGGCCAGGTACTGAATATCTGGGGCTAATTCTGCCAATAGCGGACAGTGTTTAAAAAAAAAATCTCCATTTTTAATCTTAGCATGAAACATCAATATATTTGTTAAAGTGGTGAGGAGTGGCCCAGTGGTAGAGCCGCTGCCTCTGCACCCAGAAGTTGCGAGATCGAATCCCAGAACTGCTCCTTGAGATCCTGAGCAAAGTCACTAAGGGCTTATTCTAGAAGCATAACGCGCGGTAATTTTGTGCGTGCACTAAAAACGCTAGCGCACCTTAGTAAAAGAAGCCCTAAATCTTCCATTGCCCCAGATACAAAAAAAAAAAAAAGGACCTGTATATATTTAAACCGCTTTGTGTGTGTAACCACAAAAAGGCAGTATACAAGTCCTATCCCCTTTTCCCTTAAAATGAAAGATTAAGAAATTTATTTTTTCCAAAACATTTTAGCCATTTTTTTTTTTTTGGCTGAGGAAGTAGCAACAGGATTTTCTTGCCTTTGTTAAAAACAAAAGGAATTGATCCCGAAATATCCACAAAGAAGAAAATCCAGAGAAAACCCAAAAAAACTCTGTGGAGTGACGATGTTCCTAAATGGACTTTATTTGAAAGGGTCAAAGTTCCAAAGGTACACTGAAATCATCTACATAAAATAATTCCATCCACATAAAAGCCTTAAAGGACCTAGTCCACTAGGGATACAGGACCCAACACGGTCCGCATTTCGACAAAAAGTCTTCTTCAGGGGTCCCGGGGGTCCTATAAAGGTGAGTACTTGGGAAATAATTGTGTGGTGAGCTGGAAGTGAGACACTGCTTGCATTTGCAATGGGTCCTGTATCCCTAGTGGACTAGGTCCTTTAAGGCTTTTATGTGGATAACCTATTTTTATGTGGATGAATTTATTTTATGTGGATGATTTCAGTGTACCTTTGGAATTTTGACACTTTCAAATAAAGTCCATTTAGGAACATCGTCACTCCACAGAGTTGTTGTTTTTTTTTTTGTTTTCTCTTGCCTTTGTTAAGACATTTCCCAATCATCTAAGAAATACACCATGCCTTGGTACCTGTACTCGGATGCAGCTATCCACTGCCTTCAGGACCTTCATGTTATTAACGGGATGAATTTCAATTAACAAGGTCAGACATCGGGATACTACCAAACAGGGGGGGAAAAAAGATGAATAAATGAAAAATTATATTCCTGAACCAAAACATTCAGTCAGGCAAGGTAAAAGACTCCTTTTGCAAAGCTCCTTTTGCAAAGCTGCTCTAGGGCCTTAACGCGTGGAAAAACGCACACTACACTGCCACAAGCGCTAGCCGCTACCGCCTCCTTTGGAGCAGGTGGCAGATTTCTGGCTAGCGCGCGCTAATCCGGTGCGTGCATTAAAACCGCCAGCGCGGCTTTGTAAAAAGGAGCCCTCAAAGTCTAAGCCTATTCTGATAAGTCAATCCTTAATTCTCAGTTGCTTTAAGCATCCCCAGCATCTGGAACATTTACACTCTATATATCAGAGGTTTCAAACTCGCAGCCCGGGGGGGGGGGGCCACATGCGGCCCGCCAAGTACTCTTTTGAGGCCCTCGGCATGTTTATCATAAATCACAAAAGTAAACTAAAACAGTTTCTTGATCATGTGTCTCTTTAGCTATAAATTACAATATTATTATTTAGACTTAGCCAAAAGGAAAGATTTATAAACTAGAAAGAGTACCTACAAATCCAAAATGTGGCCCTGCAAAAGATCTGAGCTCGAGACCACTGCTATATATAAATCACTGATAGAGATGCTAGTAATAAAAAAAATTGGTTTATGCCAGTTTTCATTCAGTTAGATCCTAAACCATTTCAGAACACCAGGCACTTATGAAGCTACTGACTGGTGCGTGGACCATTAGCCAAAATCTCCAACTTTCTAATATGGTAAGATGTAAATGTTTGTAACATGGTGGATGCAGGAAAGTTTCCATGGGAAAGGCAGGGCTCAGACATGGTGGAATATTTAAAAACAAAAACAAAACTGTGGAACAATAATTGAAAGAGGTATTCAAAACCAGGCTGAAAGCCCAATTTTTTTTGAAGCTACATTTAGATCCTCAGCAACCTGTAAAGCACCCATTTCTGCTCATCATTCCCTCCATAGTCCCCCATCCTATCCACGTCATTCCCTCCATAGTCCCCCATCCTATCCACTTCATCACTCCCCTTCTAATTCCATACCTGAGCAGCGTATATAGATCCACCCTTTTTGTCCTTTGGGTCTGTCATAATTACATTGTAAGCTCTACTGGGCAGGGACTGTCTCTTGCATGTTTAATATACAGCGCTGTGTGCGGCTGGTAGCACTACAGAAATAATAAACAGTTTTGCTGTTGTTGAAGGGTTAAACTGGCTCCCAGTTCGTTTTAAGATATAGTTTAAGTGTGCAAGCGTTGCTTTCAAATTCCTTTACGGAATATTTGGCTCTCTAGTTCCCTTAGACTGGAATACCACTAGAACTTGTTATTCGAGGAGCACCACAGATTTATAAATTATCATTTCCCTCTTCGAGAGGATTTAAATCTGTTGGGAAGCTTAGTAAATCTATGCCGTTTAAGCTGGTAGAAATTTGGAATAAACTTCCTTACTCTGTAAGATTGATAGGTCAGCTGCAACAATTTCGAAAAGATCTAAAAACTTGGCTGTTCACGCAATACCTTAGAGGCTCACCTATTTGAAGTGTCGCATTAATAGCATAATTTATCTTTCTAGTTTTTCTTTAGGTTTACACTTCCCCCTCCCCATTCGCGGTTTCTGCACTCGCGGTTTCATATAATCGCGATTTTTTCTGGGGAGGGGGAAAATAAAAAAAAAAAAAACAATCTCAATGTAAAAAAAAAATCCATCTTTTTTTCCTCCCTGCCGCCTTCCCGGCCTTATCTGGTGGTCTAGAGGACTTTTGGGGCAGGAGCGATCTTCCTACACTCCTGCCCCGTGCAGATCGCCACGAGGAAATGGCTGCTGGGAGTTCCCGTAGTCTCTCAAGACTACGTCAGGAACTTCCTACAGCAATTTCCTCATGGCGATCTGCACGGGGCAGGAGCGTAGGAAGATCGCTCCTGCCCCGAAAGTCTAGGTAAGTTGGGGGAGGGTACATACTCACTTTCCAGAGCAGTAAGGAAGCACCCTGAGGAGGCGAATCACACCCACACTTCTGAGTCTAAGGTAAGTACCCATGCTACGTACAATAATTTAGGAGCCACACTATCTCGGAAGGAAATCTCTTCTCAGGTATGGAGGGCAATGTATGTCAATGCACACAGCTTGGGCAACAAAATTCTGGAATTGGAGACTGAGATAATGAACGCTGACCTAGACGTGGTAGCGATATCCGAGACCTGGTTCACAAACTCGCATGGGTGGGATATGGTTATACCAGGCTATAACCTACATCATCGTGACAGAGAGGGCAAGTTAGGAGGAGGGGTCGCACTATATACTAAGGAAAACATCAAAACTACCAGAATCACAGATGTTAGATACACCGGGGAATCCCTCTGGGTGAACCTGGCCAGAGGAAATGAAAAATGCCTATACCTTGGTGTGGTATATAGACCTCCAAGACAACAGGAAGACAAAGATATAGAACTGATCGAAGATATAGAGAACATCACTTTGCGTGGGGACACAGTTCTGCTAGGTGACTTCAACATGCCCGATGCAGATTGGAACACACTCTCCGCGACTACCTGTGGCAACAAAAGAATATTAACCTCCATAAAGGGTGCACGACTCAAACAAATGGTATTGGAGCCCACCAGGGACCACGCAATACTGGACCTGGTACTCACCAACGGAGACAGCGTTTAGGAGGTTTCAGTAGGAGATAAGCTGGCCATGGTATGGCTCAACCTCAAGAAAGGATTCTCTAGATCAAACACAGCGACGAGGGTCCTCAACTTTAGAGGCACAGACTTCGACCTCATGGGAGATTATGTCCATCGGGAGCTGTATAACCAAGCAGAAACTGACAATGTGGAGACTATGTGGTCAACTCTGAAAGTCACCTTACACGAAGCTACAAACCGCTACATAAAAACAGTTAGCAAGCGCCGGAGAAACAAAAGACCCCAGTGGTTCAGCTCAGAAATTTCAAACCTCATCAAAGAGAAAAAAGAAGCATTTATTGCCTACAAACATTTCGGAAAGCGGGCAAAAGAAGACTATCTGGTCAGATCTAGAGCAGTCAAAAAGGCAGTCAGAGAGGCCAAACTCCGAACAGAAGAAGATCTAGCACGGAATATTAAGAAAGGGGATAAATCCTTCTTCAGGTATATTAGTGACAGGAAAAGAAACAAAGATGGGATAGAACGCCTTAGGAAATCGGACGGAAACTATGCAGAATCGGATTCTGCCAAGGCAGAACTACTAAACGAATACTTCTGCTCAGTCTTCACCTGTGAAGTGCCGGGAGCTGGTCCGCAGTTACGGACAAGAAACAACCAGAAAGACCCGTTTCAAGATTTCGAGTTTACGCCCAGCAGCGTCTACTACGAACTTTCAAGACTCCAAGCAAACAAAGCCATGGGACCAGACAACATACACCCCAGGGTCCTCAGAGAGTTGAGCCAAGTCCTGGCAGAACCGTTAGCCGTACTCTTCAATCTTTCCCTACGTACCGGAAGAGTTCCCTTGGACTGGAAAACAGCCAACGTTATTCCACTTCACAAAAAAGGCTGCAGGACAGAGACGGCAAATTACAGACCAGTGAGTCTCACATCCATAGTGAGCAAACTTATGGAAACACTGATCAAGCAGAAACTTGATACAATCCTGGACGAAGAAAACCTACGTGATCCCCACCAACACGGATTTACCAAGGGCAGGTCCTGCCAATCTAATCTGATTGGCTTCTTTGACTGGGTAACTAGACAACTGGATGCCGGGGAGTCTCTGGACGTGATATATTTGGACTTCAGCAAAGCTTTTGATAGCGTCCCACACCGCAGATTATTGAACAAGCTGAAATTGCTGGGATTAGGGGACACACTAACTGCATGGGTTAGGGACTGGCTACACGGTAGACTTCAAAAGGTAGTGGTTAATGGTACCCCCTCCAAGACGTCAGACGTGACCAGTGGAGTACCACAGGGCTCGGTCTTGGGCCCGATTCTATTCAACTTATTCATAGATGATATGACCCAAGGGCTTAGAGGAAAAGTATCTTTGTTTGCCGACGACGCCAAACTATGCAACATAGTAGGCAAAGGCATTTTGCCTGACAGTATGATGCTGGAACAGTGGTCATCGACTTGGCAGCTATGCTTTAATGCTAAAAAGTGTAAAGTAATGCACCTGGGTAAGGGAAATCCATGCAGAACTTACACACTAAATGGCGAGACCTTGGCTAGGACCACGGCGGAACGTGATTTAGGGGTGATCATTAGTGATGACATGAAGGCTGCCAATCAAGTGGAAAAAGCTTCCTCCAAGGCAAGGCAAATGATGGGTTGTATCCGTAGGGGTTTTGTCAGCAGGAGACCTGAAATGATGATGCCACTGTACAGATCCATGGTGAGACCTCATTTGGAGTATTGTGTTCAATTCTGGAGGCCACACTACCGGAAAGATGTGCGGCGAATTGAGTCGGTTCAGCGAATGGCCACCAGGCTGGTCTCGGGACTCAGGGATCTCACGTATAAAGAAAGGCTAAATAAGTTACAGCTGTACTCACTAGAGGAGCGAAGAGAGAGGGGGGACATGATTGAGACGTTCAAATATGTCACGGGCCGTATCGAAGTGGAAGATGATATCTTCTGTCCTATAGGTCATTCGACCACCAGAGGACATCCGCTGAAAATCAGGGGAGGGAAATTTCGAGGTGATTCCAGGAAATACTTCTTCACAGAAAGGGTGGTCGATCATTGGAACAGTCTATCTCTGCAGGTGATTAAGGCCAGCAGCGTGTCAGATTTTAAGAGAAAATGGGACATTCACGTGGGATCTCTAAGGGAGTAAAGTCAGGGGGGTGGGTCATTAGAGTGGGCAGACTTGATGGGCTATAGCCCTTTTCTGCCGTCATATTCTATGTTTCTATGTAATTTCCTCATGGCGATCTGCACGGGGCAGGAGTGTAGGAAGATCGCTCCTGCCCCGAAAGCCCTCTAGACCACCAGGTAAGGCCGGGAAGGCAGCAGGGAGGTGGGGGTGGATCAGAGCCGGATACTCGCGGTTTTTCGGCATTCGCGGTCCGGCTCTGCCCGTATCACCCGTGAATCCGGAGGGAGAAGTGTATATTTTGTTATATATTCTGATCTAAATTATTTGTGAACCGAGTCGAGCTCCTTCGGGAGATGACCCGGTACATAAACCGAAGATTAGATTAGAAAAATAAATACTGAGCTCAATATTCAGCCCACCTTGATAAGTTGCTTCTAGCTGTAGGCCTAGGTAACCCTGGATATATAAAGCCAGGGCATGCACGGCTCCTGACTAGTTTAGGGATGGCTAGTTAGCAGTGATATTCAGCAGCACTAACCAGTTAACTGCTGCTGGAAATTGGCAGCCAGCTTGCTCAGCAGGGTTTAACCAGGTAGTAGAGAATGACCCAGTGACAAAATTCATCACCATTCCCGTCCCCGCGGATAACTGCGGGAAACCAACTTCATGTCATTCTTTAAGGAGAGAGGGAAGAATCAGAGTATGAATGGCCACAACCACTGACCCACAAGCTTTGCTTTGAAGAATGCTGATGTAGAAGGACTGAGGTTGAGATAGACACTAGAGAATGACAGTCTCTGGTATCCAGAGCAGATATTGTGATGTCATAATGCCTCATTCCACCAGTGCCTAAGAGCCAATCACATCAGTGATGTCACAATGGCTTCATTATCCTTGGCTCCCATAAGAATCAGAGTATGAATGGCCACAACCTCTGACCCGCAAGCTTTGCGTTGAAGAATGCTGGTGTAGAAGGACTGAGGTTGAAATAGACACTAGAAGATGACATGGGATTATTTCCCGCAATTATCCGCGGGGATGGGAACGGTGATGAATTTTGTCACCGTGTCGTTCTCTACCAGGTAGGACCCCATTGTGCCCTCAGGACATAAGGAAAAATGGGCTGTCTGAACTGGCCTCGAGTTCTTCATCTGCCTTCAACTTCCAGGTTCTTCTATCTGATCAGAGGAAGAAGGGTTTACCTTCGAAAGCTAATCATAAACTATATTAAGTTAATCCAATAAATTTTCAAAAAAAAAAAGGTATTATTTTTTCCTTTATGGTTTTGCACATATTACTTTGAAGGCTGGACTAACACGGCACCGTTTCATTCAAGGTTCTTTTTAAAATATTACGACGCTTTAGACGTATATTTAAAATTATTAAACGGCACATAAATGAATACAAAACTCCAACACTATAAAAACGGAACCTTTCAGATCTAGTGCATTTTCTTTGTATATAACAGAACTTAGCAACCCTTCCTTCCCCCACCCCATGTCCTAATCTTAATAAGTTTTTTGTTGGTACTTGACCTGCCAGTTTTATTCAAAATCTTTTAGGCTTCCAGTTGGGCCAATAGCCACAATTACAAGGGAAGCCCCTCCACCCTTTGTTTTTAACAGACACACACACACCCTCCCCATATCTAGGCTGTCACCCCAACAATAGAGCACTCCTTGGCAAAGACCTACAGATCATATCACTGGATGACGGGACTAAATCGCGCAAGACAACGGGGCGCCGACAACTGAGCGCAAGGTTGACGGCACGCCGAAGAAAAGCACTATTTTAAAGGGCTCCGACGGGGGGTGTGGAGGGGGGAACCCCTCCACTTTACTTAACAGACATTGCGCTGGCGTTGAGGGGTTTGGGGGTTGTAACCCCCCCATTATACTTAAAACTGAACTTTTTCCCTAAAAAACAGGCAAAAGTTTGGTTTCAAGTATAATGAGGGGGGTTACAGCCCCCCAACCCCCCCCCCCACAACGCCAGCGCGATCTCTGTTAAGTAAAATAGGGGGGGTTCCCCACCAACACCCCCCGTCGGAACCCTTTAAAATAGTGCTTTTCTTCGGCGTGCCATCAACCTTGCGCTCAGTTGTCGGCGCCCTGTTGTCTCGCGCGATTTTGTCTATGAACCATATCACTGCAGTGGGAGCAGTCTTGCCTCTAGTCATCACTGTTGCATAATTGCCGTGACTTCCCTCTGCCCCATTTACTGCGCCGTCGAGGCGTACAAAATGTTGTCTCCACAATCTACAACTACTATTACTTATTTCTAGAGTGCTACCAGACGTACGCAGCGCTGTACCGAGTCACAAAGGAGACAATCCCCTGTTCAAAAGAGCTTACAATCTACAACTCTAACTAGTCAAGTAATAAAGGCCGAGTTTAGGAATAGTATTCGACTCTCCAGCACCAAAGCTGACCTTCAACATGTCTGTTTAAAAAAATAATAATAATAATCACTTTGGGCCCCATCAATAAGAAGCTTTCCCAAAAGGCGCAGTATGGCACGTGATTAGACCTATGGATATCCATCTGACCCATTACTGGTTCTGCTCCATTGCAACTCTAGACTTTAGGCCCAGTGGGGCAGAACCAGAACCATTCCCGTCTCATGAGATCTCTTAATTTAGAATTAGTCATACATATTTTGTTAAATAGTATTACTGATAGGCAATAAATCTTGATTTTAAATAATGCAAAATATAGATCAATACCTGGCCTGAGTGGTTCGTTCACATTGTCGCCCTTCGTTGCTCTGAGATAGCTAACGGCTAAGAAGAAGAAGAAGAAAAAAAAAGTAGATTTATATATATTCATAAATCTGATTTCTTGTCACAAACATACATTTAGAACTCGGTAAATGGCACACAAAAAAAAAATCCGCACACAGCATTATTGTATAAAACAGTGCTCTGTTGGGTGCCATTTATAAATTAGAACCGATTTCCAAGCCAAACTTTGGGCACGAGAATTTAAACTAGGTGTAAATCCTGGTGCATAATTTAAGAGTGGATCCTTGCTATTCAGTAATACTGTACACATCTTTAGTGAATGCCTCTGACCTGCCTATGCCCCCTTTTGAGTTGTGCACTATAAGATTTGTACTACATGACCACACCTATTTTTCATCTCATTACTACGCTAATCGTCTAACGTGACTTACGGTGATATACTGTAAGTCGAGTTAGGACCCAAAAACGATGCTAAAATAACCCCCGTTCTTTGCAAAGCTGCAGCCCGATGCTCCTAGGCTGCATAGCTAAAATTCCCTCTCTTATAGAGCCCCACAATGAACTGATCCCCCCCAGTACCCCCCCAAATATTCATGGTGGTTAGGGGAGTGTCCAGTGGGATCAGACAGGAGCAATGCCCCATCGTTCCTGGCCACTACTGCTAGGGGTCATATTTCCATATAAGGAAATTCTCTTTAAATGTTAATATTTACCCCCTAGTGGTAGCTTCATGAAACAGCCGCTAGGAGCACCATTTTGTCAGTGATACCAGAGTGGCCAAGAGTGATGGGGCACACCCCCTAAAACACCATGGATTTTTCAGGTAGCCACCAGGGAAGTTGGTGGGGGGCGAGGGGGGATTCGGCCATGCAGCCTGGAAGCACTGGACTGCAACTTTGTGCAGCCCAATGCTTCTGGACCACAGGAATAATGCTGCTTATAGAGGCAGAGTTATTTCTTTAAGATAGGATTCAGCAACCTGTGGTAAAGGGTAAACCTTTTCTACACCTCGATGAATTCCCTCCCTAAATGGTTTATTAAAAACTTTATATACCGCGTATATAGTCCAAAAAAGGATAAAAGCGGTTTACAATATACAAATGCAAACAATTTTGAAAAGAACTCCATTCACATAAAGAAGAAAAGAAAGAAAGAAAAAAAATTTTTTATCATAATCTTATGACCCTCAATTTATCAATATTAAATTAAAATTATTAATACCCTAAAAAATTTTATTAAAAAGAATTATACAAACTGCAGTCCCAAACTTATTTTTCAAGCTAAAAAAAAAAACCAATTGCAAAAAGTGTGCTTTTAAATGTCTTTTAAAATTTATTTATGATGCTTCCTTTCTCAAATCTATAGGCAGACTGTTCCACAACTGTGGATCTAAATTAAAAAATGCAGCGCATGCTAACAACATTAATACGTGTTATTTGCTTCAGGGCCCTGCAGCTAATGGTCAACAGCACCAGCATACATTCTTAGTAAATGATTGGTACTTACAATTCTACTGTAAAATTTCAAAGTGTCTTCCCAATGACAATTGTTGTCAACAACATTAATATATCTGAATCAGCCCAGTTACATTTGTGTTCCCTCTATGTCACTTGGGGCAAACCACCCGATACTAAAAGTGATTTAAGAGGGCAGAAGGGGCTCTTGTCTGCTTATATTGCTTTGAACTGCTCAGCCGTCAATATTCAGTTGCACAAAAACAAACAGCCCTGCTGAAAATCATCTCTGAACACTTATGTAGAAAATGGACAGGTCCAGGGCAGTGAAGGGGTGGCAAAACTTTGCTTTCCTAACACTGAATAAACACAGACAAGACTTACCTAACAGTGTCCTTTCCCTGTTTATTGAGCAGCTGATTATATGCAGGTCTCTCTCAAATGTGTACAAGACCTATGTAGACAAACTCATTTTCAGTATCTTTTAAATGGATTACCTACAATCCTTCTAACCAGTTCTTACATTTGTGATGGACACAGGACAGCTGCTTCAGCACTTGGAGGCTAAAATTCAATTCAGACTCGGCAGGCAGCGAATAACATAACATAACTTTATTCTTCTATACCGCCACAATCAAATGAATTCTAGGTGGTTTACACAAAAGAGAAACTGGACAATCAGCAAAATTAAAAAAAAAAAAAAAAATGGAGTAAAATACAACATGTTAGCTAAAAAAAAAGACAGTAAAATTTTTAAGTTATGAATAAAACTTCAAATTAGGAGATAAATTTATCAAATAGTATAGTCTTGACTTCTTTTCGAAATATGCCGTAAGACAGCATGGCTCCTCCAATATAATTACCCAACCAGGATTGTTGTTTACTTGCTTGAAATACAAGCATCATATCTAGGACAGACCTCGCGAGAACTGACGGCAGCCTTTCAGCAAGCGGTGCGGGCATAGGCTGGATGCCAAAGAGATTGCAACTGCTCTGCACCGCTGGAGATTCGAGGAGGCAGCCATCCAGTGAGGATTTTTTTTAATAAGGTACCGGGGGTGGGTGGAATGATTTTAAATTTTTAGATAGGCTGCCCCATTTAACTAAGCCGCGCCCCATAGACAGGTTTGTAATACCCATGTATAGGCCGCAGCCTATATGTGGGGAAATACGATAATGTTTTATTAAGTTTATTGTATATCTTTGTTTATAATTGTGTATGTTTGCTTGGTTCTTTGAGCTGGGCTTGAAGGAGGACTGGAGATTAGGGTGGGTTGATGGGGTGGTAAATTGTGTTCCTTCTACATGTACCATGTTCTTGGGCGGTGGTTTATTCTTTGTTTTTTGGCTGGTTTCATTTGCTGTTTCGATGTTGGGGAACACATGGGGGTCTATGGGGGTTTGGGAGTGGGGATGGTTGCTTCATGTTGGATTTTGTGCTGTTAAAAAGTGAGCTTATTTTCTGTGTTGCCTTGTACTTCTGTATCATCCCTTGATAAGCTCAATACCACAGTGAAGCCCGAATTTGAAAACTTCATCTACCAAAACTCACTAACAGCTGACTACAACCTCATACTAGGAGACCTAAACCTACACCTAGAAGATCAAACCTCCACACCAGCAAACAACTGTCTATCCTTCCTCAATGCATTATCCTTCAAGATCCTAAACCCACAAACCACTCATGAAAAAGGTCATCAACTGGACATTGCAGCATTCATGACTCACCAACCAACCAATCAAGAAATCCAAATTCCTAACGGAACATGGTCCCCATCCCTATGGTCAGACCACTACATCTTTAACTTCAACATCAACTGGACCAAAACCAAACACACACCTCAAACAAAAAAAACCACATACACCTCACGCAAACATATCGACCCAACCATCTTCTGGTCAAAGATAGACGAAACCATCCAAGACTGCGACCCAAAAAATTTCATCTCCCACTGGGAAAATGTATCCACCAACACACTTGATAATCTGGCACCCCTACAAACCAAAACCAGAATCAGAAGGAAATCAGACCAATGGTTTGATAATGAATTACTCCAACTCAAAAGACAGTGTAGAAGACTAGAAAGAAAATGGAGAAAAAAGAATCAAGAACAAACAAAAACCGACTGGAAAAAAATCAACAAACAATACAAAAATCTACTAAAAGACAAGAGGAAAAGTTACTACACCAAGCTCATAGGCACAGAAACACAAGATTCCAAAAAAATTTTCCAAATACTAAAAGAATTAACAGACACCAAACCATACACTACCACCACCAACACACCTCCACCATCACCCACCATCTTAGCAGAACATTTCAAGAATAAAATCACCAACACCAGAGCCACACTCATACTCAACCCATCCAACCAAAATCCAATCACAATCCACTCCACAGGAAAAGAGGCAATCGCAGCAGACAGAACTTGGTCTCAATTCCCAAACATAAAATGGCCAGAATTTAACAAATTATACAAAAAATACAGCCATGCCTCCTGTGACCTCAACCATTGCCCCTCATATCTCCTTACCACCTCTAGTATAAAGTTCCGCACCATAATTCTACAATGGATCCAATTCACGCTCACAGAGGGCACATTCCCTGACAACCTCAGCGAAATTGTCATCACACCAATCCAAAAAGACCCAAAGGCACCACAAAACCTCCCTTCCAACTACAGACCTATAGCCTCAATTCCGCTATATGTCAAAATTACAGAAGGCCTAGTAGCCAAACTCCTCACCAATTACATAGAGGACCACAACCTACTACACCCCATGCAATCAGGATTCAGAACAAATTTCAGCACAGAGACATTACTAGGCTCCCTCATGGATACCGTCAGACAACAACTTAGTATAGGGAAAAAAATACTACTTATACAACTGGACCTATCGGCAGCATTCGACCTGGTAGACCACAACATCCTTCTACAGATACTAGATGCAATAGGCATCTCAGACAAAGTATACTCCTGGTTCAAAGGATTCCTAAAACTCAGAACCTACAGTGTAAAATCAAACAAAGAAAAATCAGAATCCTGGTCAAACCCATGCGGCGTACCACAAGGATCTCCACTATCCCCCACCCTCTTCAATCTATACACTGCCTCTCTAGGAACCCATCTGGATAATCTAGGCATAACATCCTACAGCTATGCGGATGACATCACCATCCTCATCCCATACGATCATTCCAAACCTACCATGACAGAGGAACTTCACCAAACACTGGAAGCAGTCACAACCTGGATGGAAAATCACAAACTTAAACTCAACCAAGACAAAACCAAATTCATCCTCCTAGAAAACGACAGGATCCAAACCACAACCATCCTAGACATAAACGCAACCAAATATCCCATCCAAACAACCATAAAACTACTAGGCATGACCATAGACAGATGCTGCACAATGCAGCCACAAATAAACAAAACAACTCAAAAATCATTCGCAATCATGAGAAACCTGAGACAAGTCCGAAAATTCTTTGAAAGCACACAATTCCTACTTATAGTACAATCCCTAATACTAGGAATACTGGACTACTGTAACATTCTCTTCCTCCCATGTCCGGCAACTACGATAAGACAACTCCAAACAATCCAAAATACAGCCTTAAGACTCGTCTATTCATTGAAAAAACACGACCACATCACCGAAGCCTACATCAACTCACACTGGCTCCCAATCCAAGAAAGAATCCAATTCAAATTCTACTGCATATTATTTAAAACACTACACGGAGACAGTCCATCATACCTGAACAATCGCCTCATCCAAGCAACCAGCACCAGACACAGAAAAACGCACTCCCCATTCATACCCCCCCCATCCAAAGAAGTGAAAAGAACAAAACTACATGACGGCCTCCTAGCCACACAAGCTGCAAGACTAGATAACCAAATCTCCAACCTTCTGATGACCACCCCAGACTATAAGACGTTCAGAAAAGAAATAAAAACCACACTTTTCAAGAAATTCCTAAGACAGAAATAACAACACAACCACTAAAAGCCCTCAAGATCTTCATATTACCTCTCCAGCTATTCTCTACAATTCATATAATTCTGTTATTCTGTAACTCTGTAATTCTTTATTCATTGTAATTCTGTCCTTAAACTAACCTTTTGTAATCCGCCTTGAACCGCAAGGTAATGGCGGAATAGAAATCCCTAATGTAATGTAATGTAATGTAATGTAATGTAATAAAATATATTTGACAATAATTGTGTATGTTTGCTTGTTAGCGGATTATACATTTTTTTTAAATAAATAGAAAAACAGCAGAAATAGAACCAGGTTCAAATCTCAGAGTCTCTTAGGGGTAGAAGGGGGAACAGATTTGATATATCGCCTGTGATCAATCAAAGCAGTATACGTATTATACACAGGTACTTTCTCCTTTTCTAGCAGACTTGTAATCTAAGTATTTTATACCCGAGGCAATGGGGGTTAAGTGACTTGCCCAGGGTCACCAGGAGCTGCAGTGGAATCCAACCCAGTTCCCCAGATTCTCAGGCCACCACACTAACCATTAGACCACATCTCCACTCCACTTGCTGGCATTCCTTATGACCTTGGAAAAATATTATGTTATTTCTAGGGATCTTGAAAACTTAGATCGGGTGGTCACGTCGTGAAAAACGAACAAAAAAAAGGGATAGTAGCCCTGAGGAAACCCCCTCCACGGGTGAAACATGTTGGCTTGTTTATCCCTTACCATCAACCACTCCGTATAAAGCTAAGTACTAATACTCTTTAGTAATATTTATTGTTTTAAAATTATCACAAGAGTAAAACATATATAAAGAAAAAAATAATAAAACTAAGAAAATACCTTAAAAGATATAACAGTTAAAGCATTGTATCAACCCTATGACGATTAGGTGCATAAAGCCAGAGGATATGATCTTTTGATCCCCTGGTGGCATCTCTGAGGGCTGAGATTGTGAGAACAGTATGGGTATAAGGTAATTAGGGTGACTTAAAACATCACCTTAAGCTATAATTTCTAGGGAACAGGACATAACCCACTGTACCAGTATGTAACTCACCTTTACCCGAGACTGGAAAAGGGAGTAATCAAATTTAAAAACCAACATGAATGAAGGCTGTATAGGGAGAGCAGGAAAAAGGATAGATGTGGCTTTGTAGGGGGTACAAAAGGAGAAAATAAGGAACCAACAAATGAATGCATGCTGAGGGACTAATGCAGTTTTAATCTGTCCCTGGCAGGGAAGAAAAGTTAAGAAGAATTTGAGGGGAAAGAATTTACCCTGCTATTCTCTCTCCTTGGGCCAGTCTTCCGTGTGAGATTTCAAGGGTTTTCTATGCCTGATAACAAGTTAACCTGGTTCAAAGCAGATGCTAAGGTTTTTACATTTTACTAGCAGCACAATAAAAAGAATAGTTAAACTCGAACGCATTGCCAGAGGTTGTGGTAAGAGTGGCTAGCGTAGCTGGTTTTAAGAAAGGTTTGGACAATTTCCTGGAGGAAAAGTCCATAGTCTGTTATTGAGAAAGCCATGGGGGAAGCCACTGCTTGCCCTGGATCGGTGGCATGGGATCTTGCTACTCTTTGGGATTCCAGAATCTTGATTACTCTTTGGGGATTCTGCATGGAATGCTGCTACAATTTGGGGGTTCCAGAATCTTGCTCACTCTGAGATAATGGAATATTGCTACTCCTTGGGTTTTGGCCAGGTACTAGGGACCTGGATTGGCCACTTTGAGAACGGGCCTACTGGGCTTGATGGCCCTTTGGTTTGACCTAGTAAGGCTATTCTTATGTTCTTATGAGTGTACCATGCTATTATCCACTGGCCAAGTGAAGATCCATCTGCATATTTATTTATTAATTCATTCAATAACGCTCCCTCGTTTACAAGGGAGTATGTGCCACTTTTAACAAGCTTTTGCTAACTGCTGGAGGGTCTTCATCCATCTGCATATAAAGAAAGGGAATTTTAAAGCATCCGGAAGTTACTGCCTCCCACATCCTCTTCCATAACACCAAGGCCCAAATGCTCAGAAGTTTTCCTTGCAAGTAAGAGTGGTTAAAACCAGGTCTTACTTGCCAGGAAGCTCCACTTCCCATTCTTAACCCTTTCAGGACCAAGGGACATATTTGTCCCATAACTTTAAAATCCTATAAATTTTGATTGGGATAGTCTACAGTTCTAAATTTGATATGTACGGATTCCATATGATACTGCCTTTATGTAAACAAACTGGTTCCGACATTCATTCATTAGCGTCGTTGCCAGATTGACGAGAAGATTCACTTGCCACACTGTCCATAAGCCAGAAGTGTGATTTTTTTTTAAAAAAATAATGATATTTCACAAAAAAAATCAATTTTTTGGCATCTGCAAGCCCTTTTTACCATAAAAATGTCGTCAAAACCACAAAAATTGGCCTACGATCCTTATGGTCCTGAAAGGGTTAAAAGGGTTCTCTGAGATTTCTACCGATAATGGTAGCAGCCAATATGAACCCTATGCAAAAGCATTACAGTACCTCAGCATTTAAATGTAATGGTCAAAAGGGAAGGGAATGCCCACCTCTTACTGAAGAACTTTTCTATGGCAAGTCTGAAGCTGCCATAGCTGTTGCATGTGTGTTGTACGAATATGTCCTGCACCTAACATAAGCGCGAGACACACACTCACAACAGCTGCCCTGCTCAGTATGGCCTAGAGTTTGTTTTATTTCACACTGAAAAACAAAGAAGCTTTTAACATTTGATTTAAATTTTATAGTACCCTTTTTAACTCCCTTAAGGAATTAAGCAGCAACGAGCCCTTTCCTTTTGTTTTTTTCCTTATTTGTCTCTTGTTCCTATCCAAATTGTATTTCTAACCCTATTTTCTTTTGTCTCACGTCTATCTGTCTCATATATCCCTTTTTAATATGCCAATTAATAGTTGATGTTTCTTTGTAATTTTTTTTGTATTAATGGTATTGTTAATGGCATTTTTATTATGTTTATGCTCTTTATATATATATTGTAAACTCGCTTAGAAATTAGATAAGCGATTAAATCAAATTTTAATAAAACCTTGAAGAATCCTTCTGAGGCTTTGGACAGCCCTGCTCTCCCCTGCCTGCTCATCTGATCTGAGCTGGGCCTCCACTTTGCTCTTATTTGCTCCACTTTGATCTTCTGAACAGGTGCCAGGCACAGTTCCTCCCCTCTTTTAACAGGCTACTCAGCACAACTAGAATGAATATGATTTGCATACTATTGTGCCGAGCACAGCCCGGCAAAATGAAATCGCTCCCAACCCAGCTTTTGTTGCCAGGTTGCCCAGAACTCTGCGCATCCTGCTTCAAGTCTTTCGCTGCATTGACTGCCTTTGCAGGCAAGCATTTTGAGTGTGGAGAAGAGAGTAACTCACCTGACTGCACTTTTCAACTCTATGTGAGTTACTTAGCAGTCAAAACCCTCCCTCCCAAGACAGAGCAGATACAAACACCTATGGGAATGCTGGCCCTGCAACAAGTCTCAAACATGCTTCCTTTTCTTTAAAACTGGAGGCAGAGACAATGTGTAAATCGTTCCTGTGGACTTTGCCCCCCTATTGAGAAATTCTATAAATGGAATCCAAAGGTTAGGTGATGAGTAATGCTCTGATAAGTGTGATTCTATAAAAGGTAGATGCACTTTATAGAATCATGCTTAGTGGGTTTAGTTGTCGGTAGGCATCCTAACCTTAAATGTACCCTATTTATGCCAGGGTTTTCTTGGCCTAAATGAGTGCATGATGGAATTAAAACTATAGCTCAACCTTGAGAAAACAAAATTCTTTTTTTTGCTTCACCACGACAAAACCATCTGGAGACTTCTTTGACTTTAAAAGCAACTCAGTATCCGATTCATTCTTCTATCAAAATCCTAGGTGTGGCTCTCGATCAAAACTTAACCATGAGAAACCAAGTAGACTCTGTTGTACGGAAGGGTTTTCACAAGCTATGGAAAATCGCGTACTCTCCGAGCTTATTTTGACGTTTCGGCGTTCAAGTTACTGGTTCAATCTCTAGTACTGAGTTATCTGGTCTATTGCAGTATTGTCTATCTAGTAGGCGCAAAGAGAAATTTTTCTAGATTGCAGATTATTCAGAATACCGCAGTTAAGACTCGTATTTGAGTTGGGGAAGTTTGATCTTTTTAATCGAGAATTGCACTGGTTGCCTATCGAGGCACGCATTATCTTTCAGTTGGGTTTATTATAAAGTCTCTATAGGTCAAGCACCATCTTACCTAGCCGAATCCTTCCTTGTTTCAACTTAAAGGCATACTAGGAGATCTCATGCTCTTTTTGTCTTTCCGCCCGTCAGGGGTTGTAAATTCAAAAAGTATCGTGAACGTGCTCTTTCTTATCAGGCAGCAACTTGGGACAAAAGATTTTAAGCATTTACTATTGACTTCCCATTTCTTATTTACATTTTAGAAGACTAATTGAAAAACTTGCCCGTTCTCTAGATTTTGGGGTAATTAACATTCTATATTTGTTGTTGTTCTTATTTCTATACTCAGTTGTAGTTTATTAAGTGATCTTTTGTTAACCGCATAGAACTTTACGGTTATGTGGTCTAGAAATTGAGTTTTATGTTATATTTTTTATGTAAAACAGGCACCTACATGAAAAACACACTTATAGACCGCCCCCTAACCATCCAATTAGGTGCAATTTATAGCAATTATGCTTTGCTAGTTGCCAATTCTCGGTGCAGATCAAGCCTTTTAAACATCTAAGTTAGGTGCTTACATTAATGTAGTTAGCCAATCTAAGCATCCAATTTCAGGCATATAACTGGGGCCAAAATGCATAGCTTAAAAAGTGTCTCCTATGTCCCTACTAATAGCATGTGCATTTCCCTTTAATGCTCAGAGCCTTTAAGTAAGCTAACAGACTTTTCCTAGCAGAAGACTGTTTCAGCCCCCAGGGTGGCTGAATAATGCAATGAGTCAAGACCTGCTAGCAGACAGATTTAGGTGGATTATTGAGGGGGGTGGAATTTGTATTCTACAGGTCCTTCTGTGTCAGCTCCAGGGTTCTGCTCATTCTCCTAATCTTTTAGGCAAGTAGGAAGGGGGTGAAAATCATCATAAATGTTTTACAAACTTTCTGGCTACCACAGTTGAAGGCTTCTGGGTAAATGATTGGTGCTTTAACACTGATCCAAAAAATCATGAGATCCAACAGAAATGTGCAATGCCATGGATTTTTCCAGTAGTCAGTGACCACATAAGAGGAAGATAAGAGTCAGAATAGAGGGAGGTTAGTACCATCCCCCCAAAAAGAGGAGAAGTAATGACTTATAAATACAGGATGGGCAATTCTGAAGCAGCCTCTGAAAAGACAGAAGTGATCCAGATCATCTCAGGACCTGGCAGATAGGGACTCGGGTTCACAATTTACAAGGACAGAAGCAGCTGTCTCTGGCTATATTCACACATTGAAGAACAGGAGAACTGCCACAATAAATAAAGGAAACTAAGAGAACAAAATTCAAAAGAGACAAGACAGCAATGAGATTAAAGACAGACTCAACAGGAGATCCGATCTGTATTTTTTTGTTTGTTTGTTTTTTAAACTACAAACTACAAAAGCCTCAGGTCAGGTCCTCGGTGGAATTAGCAGAGATACAATACATAAACCAAGGAAAATGGAGATTCATTCAAGGTACAGCTGAAGAACAGCATATAAACAGTATGAGGGTGGTAGATGCTCTTCCAAAAGAAGTGGTGGAGAGGAAAACAGTGATGGAATTTAAAAAAAAGTGTGGGATAAACAAAGAATCTCTAACTATAAAAAGAAGAATGTAAATTAAAAGCTAAGGCCGGTACTGGACAGACTTGCACGGTCTGTGTCCCATATGTGATGATTTGGTGTAGGATTGAGCTGGGATGGGCATTAATGGGAACTCCACTAACTTGGAGGACATTACTGGCCAGACTTTACGGTAGATATCCTGCAAGCAACGGGATGGCTGGATAGGCTGGAGTGAGCTTGGACAGCAACTTCAGCATTTGGAACCTAGGACTTTACAGTCTATGACCCAGAAATATCAAAGAAGAAACAAGTTAATTTAATCATGCATTTTTAATGGATATAACTAATGGGCAGACTGGATGGACTGTTCAGGTCTTTATCTGCCATCATTTACTATGTTACCTGGCAGAAACCCAAAGAGTAGCAACATTCCAGAGCTCAGATTGTGATGTCATAATGCCTCATTCCATCACTGCCTAAGCCAACCTCAGCAGTGATGTCACAATGGCTTGATTAGATGGCAACTTCAGCATTTGGAACCTAAGACTTTACAGTCTATGACCCACAAATGTCAAAGAAGAGAAAAGTTAATTTAATCATGCATTTTTAATGGATATAACTAATGGGCAGACTGGATGGACCCTTCAGGTCTTTATCTGCCATCATTTACTATGTTACTATTTAAGCTTAAGGATGAAAATAAAAAATGCAGGGTGGGGAGTGCAAGCGCTTTGAGCAAAGAACAGAGACAGACTTGCCCAGAACAGCAGCGTAAAAGGGTTTCCAAAGACCCTTCTCCCTTCCTCTCCAGCTGTTATGTGCTATTCTTGGTTGTACTTGTAAAGACAGTGTTGCCATTGTTCAAAAATGAAACATATTTGCAAGTCAAAGAACTATCAGAAAATCAATTTTATGTTCTTACCTCATTGTGCTTGGTTTGAGGGTCATATAATCCAATGTAGGTGTATCCCCGAGGTCCCTTTAAATCAAAGACATTTGCATAATTTCACACTTGCATTTTGCTTCCACTTCTCAGTTCTATGCCTTTTATTCTCTACCCAAGATCATGTTGCTCTTTTACTAAACTATGTTAAAGTTACTGGGCCATAGCTACCAAAATTATCAAGCAGTAACTGCTATGTTAACTGTTGGGGTATTCCCAGTATCTGCCCAAAAATACAGTGAGCGTGCATTAGCTGCAATGCAAATAGTTAACGTGAGGCATCGTATCGCACATGAGGAGGGTAATCCCAGGGCACCCAGGATAAGAGATTAGGTAGGAGCCTAGTTCAAGCATATCTGATAAAGAAAAATGTGTCTACACTAGAGAATGACCCGGGGACAAATTTTTCCCCATTCCCGCGGGAACTCGTTTTCCCGTCCTGTTCCCGCCCCATTCCTGCAAGCTCTGTCTTCATCTGCACAAGCCTCAAACACTTAAAATCATAAGTGTTTAAGGCTTGTGTGGTTAAGGCAGAGCTAAAAGGAATGTTTTCCCCTGGCATCCTCTCTCACCTTAAAATGATATTGTAGTTCTCCCCGTTTCCCTTCTGTACCTGTTTGTCCAGTCTTGTGTCTTGTTTTCTGTCCTTTTTATGTTAATTGTTTTACGGTATATTATTTGTATTGCCCTAGTTTTTATTGTACAACCACCTTGAAATACATGATAAGGTGGTAAATCAAATTTTTAATAAACTTGGAAGGGGAAAAATTTGTCCCCATGTCATTCTCTAGTCCAGTGATTCCCAACCCTGTCCTGGAGGAACACCAGGCCAATCGGGTTTTCAGGCTAGCCCTAATGAATATGCATGAGAGAGATTTGCATATGATGGAAGTGATAGGCATGCAAATTTGCTTCATGCATATTCATTAGGGCTAGCCTGAAAACCCAATTGGCCTGGTGTTCCTCCAGGACAGGGTTGGGAACCACTGCTCTAGTCTACACATCTACCTCTCTTGGCAAAATACTACAGTGCAAGGGGCAGAAAGTGCTCACTTGCATACTCTGCCCAAGGACACATTCACTATCAAAATATACTGCATACATTTATTTACTGGGACATATTAACCATATTTATGAAGAGATTCACCCAAGGTGGTGTACAACAAGCACAATTCAACATAAAGCTTACAATTTTGTTAATAATAATAGCTTTATTTATATCCCGTCATACCTTTTCAGTTCAAGACGGTGTACAAGAGGTGCTGTAAGGACAGCGAGATAACATCAATTAGAATTGGGGAGGGGTAGAAAGACAGTTATGTGATGAGGTGGTGTAGGGTAGGAGGAAGAGGTATGTAGACCAAATATAAACAAACACAAAATGAAATATAAAAAAACCCAAGAAGAGGAGAGCAGAAAGGACTACAGGGTGAAACTGAAAGAAGCCAAGAGAGAGATACGTTTGGCGAAGGCACAGGCGGAAGAACAAATGGCTAAAAATGTAAAAAAAGGGAGATAAAAATTTTTTCAGATATATTAGTGAAAGGAGGAAGATAAAAAATGGAATTGCTAGGCTAAAAGATGCTGGGAACAAATATGTGGAGAGTGATGAGGAGAAAGCAAATGTGCTAAACAAATACTTCTGTTCTGTGTTCACAGAAGAAAATCCTGGAGAAGGACCGAGATTGTCTGGCAAAGTTACACGAGAAAATGGAGTAGATTCTGCGCCGTTCACGGAGGAGGGTGTTTATGAGCAACTTGAAAAACTGAAGGTGGACAAAGCGATGGGACCAGACGGGATCCATCCCAGGATACTAAGGGAGCTCAGAGAGGTTCTGACGAGTCCTATTAAAGACTTGTTCAACAAATCTCTGGAGACGGGAGTGATTCCTGGGGATTGGAGGAGAGCGGATGTGGTCCCTATTCATAAAAGTGGTCACAGGGATGAAGCAGGAAACTACAGGCCGGTGAGCCTCACTTCAGTTGTTGGAAAAATAATGGAAGTGTTGCTGAAAGAAAGGATAGTGTACTTCCTTGAATCTAATGGGTTACAGGATCAGAGGCAACATGGCTTTACAAAAGGTAAATCGTGCCAAACGAACCTGATTGAATTTTTTGATTAGGTGACCAGAGAGCTGGATCGAGGACATATGCTAGATGTAATTTACTTGGATTTCAGCAAAGCCTTTGATACAGTTCCTCATAGGAGGCTGTTGAACAAACTTGAAGGGCTGAAGTTAGGACCCAAAGTGGTGAACTGGGTCAGAAACTGGCTGTCGGACAGACGCCAGAGGGTGGTGGTTAATGGAAGTCGCTCGAAGGAAGGAAAGGTGACTAGTGGAGTCCCTCAGGGTTCGGTGCTGGGGCCAATCCTGTTCAATATGTATGTGAATGACATTGCTGAAGGGTTAGAAGGAAAAGTGTGCCTTTTTGCAGATGATATCAAGATTTGAAACAGAGTAGACACCGAAGAGGGAGTGGAAAATATGAAAAAGGATCTGCAAAAGTTAGAGGAATGGTCTAATGCCTGGCAACTAAAATTCAATGCAAAGAAATGCAGAGTAATGCATTTGGGGATTAATAATAGGAAGGAACCGTATATGCTGGGAGGAGAGAAGGAAAAATTATGTTCTTACCTGTTAATTTTCTTTCCCTTAGATGCAGCAGATGAATCCAGAGACCAATGGGATAGCTCACATCTACCAGCAGGCGGAGATAGAGAAACTGATTAACAGGTGGTCCTATTGGCTGGCACTCCTCCTGTCTCATCAGTATAGCTCCTTGCCCAAGCACACATAACCAGCAATAGGCATAGCATGTAAAAAACTTCTTTCCCATAACACATCTCAAAATGCAATAATACAGAAAACAACCTGCCATAATAACAAACTGCGAAAGTTGCAAAAGAAAAAACCGAGAGACAATATCCAGAAAGGGTGGGGCTCTGGATTCATCTGCTGCGTCTAAGGGAAAGAAAATTAACAGGTAAGAACATAATTTTTCCTTCCCTAGCAACAGCAGCAGATGAATCCAGAGACCAATGGGATGTAGCAAAGCAATCCTCAATCTGGGTGGGAAGCAAACGCCGCCTCCGCAACAACCGAAGCACAAAACGCAAAACAAATCTCCTCCAAGGAAAAACCTCTGGGCCGAGCCCAAGAAGTAGCCATTGCTCCGGCAGAATGGTCACGAAGTTCCTTCGCCAACCACTTCCCTGCCAGCAAGCAAGCATAAAGAATGTCCTCCTGGACCCATCGAGCGATGGAGGCTTCGGACGCCGCCATACGTTTGAGGCGTCCCTTGAAGAATACAAAAAGGAGATATAAACAACTAAAAGTCGTTAGAAACCGAGCTCACGGAGAACGCTACGTACGTATCAAAAAATGCAGTGAATAAAAGCACTGCTCCCAATTTCTCCTCCCAGGAAGAAGGAAGGAAAAGCGAGCATGACATAAAAGAAAGGAGACACCCCCCCTAGAAAGAAAGAGTGGTACCAGCCGAACTGATACCCCATATATCGGAAATCAGAAATAGGAATTCCCGTTGAACAAGGCCTGCAACATAGAAAACTGCAGAGCTGAAGCCAAGGCCACAAGAAACCCCATGTTCAACGGCACAGCCCTTTAGAGTCCCAAAAGACAAGGATGAAATGAAGCCTTTGGTAAATTGAGAAGAAGTACGTGAAGATCGTACTCCAAACCGGGCTTTCCAAGAGGCGCATGAATATATCACACTCTGTTTAGGAACTGGACTACATGAAGCTGAGAAGTAATGAAGAGCAATATACCTAGCCCTTGTAACAAGCCAAGAATGGCACTAGAAGCTGAAGGGAATTGAATGCTAAACCCTCGGCAATACACTTGTGTCAAAAAGGAACTCTGGAGTGGTTCAAACGTGAAGAAGCACCCAAGAAAGGAAAAACCTCCAAAAGGAAGCAGAAGCCACAGGAGAAGACGTCCGTAGCACCTGGATAAGAGAAGAAACAACCTGTTCTGCCTAACCCTTACATGTCAGCCAAGGTTATTCAAAAAACCAGGTCGTAATACTATAGTAGTACAAACATCCATGTTGATCGGACCCTAGGCGAGCAAAGCCGGAGATACCAGGAAACTTCTTAGTCCGGCTATCGAAAGACTCATCAAATCCGCACAGCAAGGATAGATGGCGCCGCCAATCCAGAGATTCTACAAATACTGTGCCCGGAAAGCGAGCTCGAGATGGCAAATCCAAGCCATCATCAGCCCGTGGAAACACCGAAAAAGAGAAGGCAGAAGCAAGAAAGGAGCCATGCAGCTACCCCCTCTAACTCCCCCTTCCTGGACCCGCCGAAGAAGCCAGGAAGCTTAGAATTGAGAGACGAGGCCATGAGGTCTAGGTCAAGGAGATCTCATGTCCATAAAAAGAGCTAGAACGCCCGAGCCACAAATCTCAATATCCAGGATGCAGAAGATTCCACTATTACCAACATGCACACTTTCCAGTGCGTACCCAGTGCTGTACACTGTAACATACAAGAAATGGGCCATGCTCAGATTCCGCGGAGCGAAAGTCTTCCCAAACTCTTATCCTGAGCCATAAAAGGATCTGCTGCAGAAGATGAAGATGAGAGTCCATCCATTGAAGCAGAACAACTTCACCTGCCAACTGAGTACAACCCTACAGCCCAGGCTGTAGATAAAAAACCCCCATCCTAATACCGACCAAAGGGACCGTTAGCGGTATTCAGGAAGAATGATCTGGAGCTTCAGAAAGGTAGCCTGACCCTGCTCAAGAGTAGAAGAATGAACAACCACTGAGTCGCCTCTGAAACCCAGACTCCTGGAGCTGAGGATGGAAGCCACCGAGCCCCCCAACCCAGCCCGGGATGGTCGGTGGTCATGAGCAAGTCCAGCAAAGACTGAGGCAGGCCTTGAAAAGAGAAAACGCGCTGAGCCACCAAATCATACAGAGCAAAGCAGGAGGAGCATACCAAATAATTGGAGTCCTGAGATACCGGGAAATCCCAGAACCAAAGCACTACCGCAGTGTGCTCACGCGAAAGCGAGCCCAAGTTACCAGTGGAGCCAGCACCCAGGAACCCAGAACCTGCACCGAACTTAAGTGCATGGTCGTGGGGCCTTAAGAAGGAGGCAAACCTGAGACAGCAACCCATCACCCCAGGCTCTGGCAAGAAACACTACGCTCTCCCACATGAACCACCAAATCTCCCTGAAATATCAATAAGTAGGGAATGAGAAAGGAAATCATCCTTGGGAGTCCGTCAAACGGACCTGGCTGGAAGAAGTCCAACGCAAGCAGGTATCTAATAAAGAAAACCCTCCTAATCGATAACCTCCTGGAAAGCCATGGATAGGCGAAGAGCATCCATCAAAACCGATAGTGCTGCTCAAAAAGATGCAAGCGAAGCAAGAGCGGAGTCCGCGACCATAGTGAAAAGGAAAACCTGCTCACAGTGTGTCCTCGGAAAAGACAATGCAGAGAAACTACTGCAACAGAATGAGATCCAGCCCCAGACAGATTAAATCTCCCGTCCCAGGCCCCATGATGTAAATGGAATAACTTCCTTTAGTTCTGGAAGAACCAAAAAACACATAAGGAAGCTCAAGACAAGGGACTCCAAGAAGGAAAGGGAAACCGGAGGAAAATGCAAAGCATCCGTAAAAGCTGTCAGCAGCCTGAAAAAATCGTCAAGGCCCCCGACCTGAAATCATAGAATACCCCCTCTCACGAGAAATCCTCCAGAGCAGGGAGAGGAAACCAAGACCCCTCTCAGAATGAAGAGCAGAAGGTCGGGGAATGGCTGGACTAGAACCGTAAGATCTGGAAGAAGAAAGGGACCCTTCTATGAAAATTCCAGGTGCGCGATCCCCGAAGGAGTAGATCGGCACTCTGAAAAGAGTACCATATCCATGCAATGATAGCGGAAAAAAACATACAGCCAAGTAAATGAAGATACACGAGATGTGATCAAAATACTGCAGTTACCGCTCCAGGCAGGTAAGAAACCAACCTCCAGATATCTTACGCCCCTCTCAAAAACCAACCTGCGGCAAAAAGAGAGAGACAGCATAGAGACCTGGCCCGGGAGCAAAACGGCGAAAGGGGACCCTATTCGAACCGAGCCACTAAGGAATAGTCTCAGTGAAAGAATCGACACCCCCTTGTCCACCAAATGACGGCCCCGGGCCACAAGTAGCTGCACAGCATTTGCTGGCTGCAAGGTGGGCCATCCAATATGATGAAGTAGCAGACGGCAGTCCCAGACCATATCTGAACAGAGTCCGAAACCTGGAGGATCCGCCACCCAAAAAGAAAGGTAGACAGCCCTTTCACAGGAATAGGAGAAGCGCCATCCGGCTGCAACGCAGAACATGCGAAGGAAACAACCATGAAAGATTTAGCGAAAGTGTCACCAACCACCTGCAATGACAAGCAGAGATCCAGAGAACAAAAAACCTCCCAGAAGGCAAAGCCCCGAGAGAAACAAGGAGAATCCCACACAAAGCACGGGCAAACTCCAAACCTAATGGTACTCAGCCGCGATGCGCTGTGGGCCGAACCAGAGTAAAGGGCATATAAACAGGGCAGGCAAACACTAAGAGAAAGTGGCCACACCACACTCTGCTGTATCTAACAAGCCGGGTGCCGAACAAAAGCACGCACCAGAAACCCCTGGCAAAATGTACATATACACTGGTTCCCTGGTGTTATTTTTATTTTTTTTTTTGTTATACAGAACAAAAAAGAACATCGAGCCCATCTATGTCCGACAACCCAGGCACTTCGGTCCCACCGAAAATGAACGCCTTGGCAAACACTGCGGCTCAGGCGACCGTGAACGATCCCGGCCCGCCAAAAATAACTGCCACGTGCAGCGCTGTGGCACCGCCGACAGCTAAGGAGAACGGCCCACCGAAAGGAAACAGCCTTATGAAGCGCTGCGGCTCAGCCAACAGCGAAACAGCTCGGTCCTAAGGAAATGGACAACACTGCGGCTTGCCAACAGCGTAGGAGCTAGGTCCCCAGGAAATGCACAACGCTGCGGCTTTGCCGACAGCGTAGGAGCTCGGTCCTGATGAAATGCACAGCCAGAGACCACGCTGCGGCACTGCCGACAGCACAAAGAGCTCAGTTCCGCTTAAAGTACATCCCCAGAAACCTGATTCTGCTGAAGCAGAAGAGCTGAAGTGTACCCCGCCCGCGCGCGGGAAAATGTCAGCCATGCCACGGCTTGCAAGATACAAAACCGGAGGCCTCCAAAAAACATACTTGCAAACTTGAAATACTCAATGTACATAACACCAAACTGTGCACACTTAGCACAACTGAAATTCTGCATGTCAGTGCTGCCCAAACAAAACCGCAGCGGGGATAACACAAACTACAGCCGTGGTACTCACGCGACTCAGAACCCGCCTTATACGCCGGAACAGACAAGACAAGCACAAGCAGTGGGATAGTGCTGGGTGAAGCCAGTAAATGTTGGTTGTCCAAGACAAACCTGGCAGAATGCAGTATCCAGGTCTCTTTTTTTTTTTTTTTTTTTTAATAAAGGGAAAGAAGAAAAAAATGGAGACCCAGGCAGACCCTCTATCAATGGAGGGAGGGTGAGGCAGGGACAAGGGGGGGGGCCAAGTGTAACCTCTAAAGCCGGCACCGTGCAGCCAGACACCCCTGTCTCACTGAAGAGAAAATCTCAACAGGAAAAATAGCACTGCCAGCTCACTGAAGAGAAAATCTCAACAGGAGAAACAGAATGGCAGTCTCACTGAAGAGAAAACTCAACAGGAGAAAATAAAGTTCCAGCCACAGCCAGAATTCAGGAGCTAGTTGAATAGCGACCTTTTCCTGCTGGGAGATAGAGATTACTGAATCAACAGGAGGAGTGCCAGTCAATAGGACCACCTGTTAATCATTTTCTCTATCTCCGCCTGCTGGTAGATGTGAGCTATCCCATTGGTCTCTGGATTCATCTGCTGCTGTTGCTAGGGAAGCTGATATGCACGGACGGGGAGAGGGACCTTGGGGTGATAGTGTCCGAAGATCTAAAGGCGAAAAAACAGTGTGACAAGGCAGTGGCTGCTGCCAGAAGGATGCTGGGCTGTATAAAGAGAGGCGTAGTCAGTAGAAGGAAGAAGGTGTTGATGCCCCTGTACAGGTCATTGGTGAGACCCCACTTGGAGTATTGTGTTCAGTTTTGGAGACCGTATCTGGCGAAAGACGTAAGAAGACTTGAGGCGGTCCAGAGGAGGGCGACGAAAATGATAGGAGGCTTGCGCCAGAAGACATATGAGGAGAGAGTGGAAGCCCTGAATATGTATACCCTAGAGGAAAGGAGAGACAGGGGAGATATGATTCAGACGTTCAAATACTTGAAGGGTATTAACGTAGAACAAAATATTTTCCAGAGAAAGGAAAATGGTAAAACCAGAGGACATAATTTGAGGTTGAGGGGTGGTAGATTCAGGGGCAATGTTAGGAAATTCTACTTTACGGAGAGGGTAGTGGATGCCTGGAATGTGCTCCCGAGAGAGGTGGTGGAGAGTAAAACTGTGACTGAGTTCAAAGAAGCGTGGGATGAACACAGAAGATTTAGAATCAGAAAATAATATTAAATATTGAACTAGGCCAGTTACTGGGCAGACTTGCACGGTCTGTGTCTGTATATGGCCGTTTGGTGGAGGATGGGCTGGGGAGGGCTTCAATGGCTGGGAGGGTGTAGATGGGCTGGAGTAAGTCTTAACAGAGATTTTGGCAGTTGGAACCCAAGCACAGTACAGGGTAAAGCTTTGGATTCTTGCCCAGAAATAGCTAAGAAGAAAAAATTTTTTTTAAAAAATTTAAATTGAATCAGGTTGGGCAGACTGGATGGACCATTTGGGTCTTTATCTGCCGTCATCTACTATGTTACTATGTCTACAATGAATGTGATAAGTTTCAATTTGCAGATTTTGAATTTAATAGGACTACCATGAAACAGTTTCAAAAATATACATGTAAAGAGCATTGAAATTCAAATGAGAGATATATAATACATTATCAGCATAATACTTATGAACCACCTAATAAGCACACATCAGAACAGTCAAATAACATCAATATGACACTAGTGTTGCTCTACTATACAGCTTATCATACAGCTGAGGGGCCAAGTGCAGATATTAGATGGGGACAACATGGGTGGTCCAGAGTCCGCTGGGGTAAACGGATGGGAGGCTGAAGTTGTTTCTACCAGTCGGTATTCTGAAGAGGCTACACTGCCATTCATGTGCCCTCCTGTCATCTAAAAGCTTGATGGCTCCTTTTAGAATTACTACCAAGTTGGAGCTTCGCAAACAAGGTTATGACCCGGTCGTGAGCTCCATAGGATACCACTATACTGCACTGGGGATGGGGTTTTATAGGTTGGGGGAACACGAAAAGCAAGAGCATGTCCAATTCAAAATGACAGTATAGTGTTATAGGAAGAGAACGCCTCAATTGGCAGTCTCTGATAAAGTAAATGAAAGGAACACTATTACAACTTGTCTCAACCCTGTGGCAGGCACACTGTATCTTAACCCCTCTGATAATTTTTATATCCAATGTCCGATAGACGACCCGGTACTTAAGGGCATGGCGAGCTTTTCTAAAAATAGCTTCTTCTCCTGGGTATTAAAGCTTTACTCTGCAATGACTAATCCCAGAGGCTCCTACTTTTGGTGCAATGGAGGGCGCTTCTTAGGCAACATCTACAGATGGAATGGCGGAGAATACCCAATTTAGACACTCCTGGAGGCAGAAGGTTCCAGTCTACCTGGGAGCCTTTATGGAACTCGTTGACACCGACTGCCCGAAGCAGATTATTAAACTTGTAATTTTACCGTATATTCTGCTAGTCCTCTCAAAGAAAGCAAGATCACTCTTGGCCTTTTGGAGAGGGAGAAAATATAAACTGGATTGCCTTGTGGTATTTACTGTACTTTCGCATTGCACACCTGTATCCGTTTGTTTTATAGTATTTCAATAAAATATGTTAAAAAAAAAACAAACAAACATATGAAAGGAGAGATGGGACAGTGGTGAAGAGCGCAAGGCTCCATAGCCTAACAAAACAACTTTGGCACAGTTAAAGTCGGTGCTGCTAATTCAATGGACAGTGGTGCATTCCACTGGACCTGCGCAAAAGAGCTGTACCTACCACTCAGCTCTTGTGCGCAGGCACCAGGCACAGTCCTCCCCCCCTTTTACCATCAATAAAACAGCGTGCGTATAATTTGCATGCAGTTGGCGATGAGCATTGCCCAGTAAATTAAAATCGCTCTGTAACCCGGTGTTTTCCGGGCATTACCGGGACTTCTGTGCATCTGCCTCAAAATCAGAACTGAATGCTGGAAACTCGTATCAAGGAGCCTTCCAGAAGCAAATATTTAGAAATTCCCCTTTCCCTCCAACACAATGAGGCTGCTCTGCTCATCTCAATCCTGGGCCAGAAGACATACACCAGGGCTCCTTCTAGAACACTATAATCTCAGGCCCTGAATCTGGCCACAAGATGTCACCCTTAGGAAATGACCTCAACTTCCCCTCCTCCCATTGAGGTCGAATATTTCCTCTATAGCCATTCTCAGCCCCTGCAAATCCAAGAAGTAAAAGACTTATCCCCTCTTCTACAAAGCTGCACTAGCGGCTGCAGCACGGCAATAACCCCAAAGCCCTTTAAATCTCTATGGGCTTTGGAGCTGTTGCCGTGCGGCTTTGTAGAAGAGAGGGGTTAATGTTAACAGTGAACTGGGGACCTTGTGGATGCCACTGACAGCATTTGCAACCTAAGCCACCATAATGGCCCTTACCTTCATATTTTTCCTGAACCTCTATGAAAATGATATTCAAAAATCACAGGTAAATAAATCAGTACAAATATTAAGAAAAAAAAAAAAAAAAATTACCTTCCATGTGAAAATAATTTTCCCATTTTGTTCAACTTTTACTATGCGAAGAGTTTCTGAAATCTTCTCAGAAACATCTGAAACAACAGATTAAAACACAGAAGTAAATGAATGAAGACATTTTCCAATATAGCCATATAGGACTGAATTCTATAAATGATGCGTATAAAAAAAAAATTCTGTGCTGAAAAAAAATATCATTCAGCACTATAAACAGCATTCAAAGTTCAACACCATTTACAGACTAGTGCTTGGCACCAGGAAATGCATTTAACTTTAGGTGCAATCAGTCATTTACACCAACTGGAATGTGGGGCAAATCCTCATTAGTGCTGCCCGACTCAGAGAAAAATATTTCATTTCGATTCGATTCGATTCAAATTAGCATCAATAATTGCTTAAGATCCCAATTATCAGTGCTAATTAGATCATTATTCAATTAAATTATGCACACAAATTGGGACCATACCCAAATCTGCACACATAATTTTTAGCGCTTTTTATAGAATTAGGGGGATAATTTGCATTCAAACACTCTGCCCGTCAAGACATTGTGAGTTTAAGAGATTTTCTGATCTGAGGAACAAGGGGTTACCTTCGAAAGCTAATCATAAACCACATTAAGTTAGTCCAATATAAAAAGGTTTTCTTTTCCTTTATGGCTAGTTTTTTGGGAGGGGGGGTTGGGAGGGGTTTCCACATATTACCTTCAAGAGTGGACTAACATGGCCACCACACCATTTCACTTGAGCTCAAGAGAAAAAAAACTTAATAGGTTATTAGCATCGCAATATACGATATCCTGCCCTGGAGAAAAGATAGAGTTCAGCACCACACTACCAAGTTAAAACACCAAGCTCTGGGGTATTGTGACCATGTGACTGAGCCGAGCAGTATTACCGTCACAGATCCACACTCCCCAGGCACTCTGTTAACATAACACAAACAGGATTAAACAGTTATTCCAACACACTCTTAAAACATGCGACCTAAGGCCTTCCCCCTGGTGTGCGTTCTTCATGGACTCTCATTGGCCCTCTGGATCTTCATCTGGGTCCTCCCTGACCCTCTGGTCATCAGGCAGCTCCCAGTGCCATTATAGATCTCTCTGCCAGTCACCACTGTCCCAGCTGGTATCCCCTGCCAGTCACGTGCCTGAACTTCGGCCAATAGTCTCCAGGTCTATCAAGTTGCTTCACCTGGGGGTCCTCTCTAATGGCTCCCAGTGCTATTACCAGTCTCTTCGCCGGTTGCCACTGATCCTGCCAGACCTTCTGACGATTGCCCACCAGGACCTCCATTCAACTCATCCACAGCTCTTCCATCTGCTTGTGGGGCCACCGTCAGTCCCCTACTCCCTGGCCTCTTGAGTTCTTCACTAGTCCCACCACTGATTGTAAAGCCTGAGACCCGCTTGGACTCCAGCTCTACCAGGCCCTCCAGCTACTTTGTCATCCAGACCCCTCTCTGCTGGCATATAGATCCCCACGGACCCTCCCACTACCGGGCTGCCTTCCTATAGGGTCAGCTCTCTCTGCTGCACCAGTCCCCCTTGTCAGGATTTATCAGCCTGGCCACTCTACTCTGCTGCACCAGGCTCCCTATCTGTGCCAGTCAGCAGTGGACATCAGGGTTTATGAGAAGTTAGGCAGAGAATTGCCCAACTCTCAAAGGAGCTTCTTGCTTTCTGAGCCTCTGTGCTGGAAGCTGTTCTTTTCAGTACCACAATCCACTTCAAGTGAGTGGACAGCTCCCAGCAGCACTAGCAGCTCTTATGCAAATTAGCTCTTCAATCAGGCTCAATGAGCTCCACTGCTCAGGCTCCCTCTGCTGACCAATGACAGGTACGCCACCCCATCATCAGTAATATTGGAGAGACACTAAGGAAAAAGTCTCATTAGCAGATGATACTTGTATGTTTAGATTAACATGGAACTCCTTTGGATATGCAAAGAACGTTGCAACCGTGCCCATTCCTCGCTGCACTTGTACTCAACTACCATAACTGTGAAAGACCAAGCGCGCAGCCTAGGAATACTCCTTGACTGCAACCTGTCGCTTTCCAACCATGTCTCTCAGATTCCTCATTTTACTATCTGTGACAACTCAGAAAAATAAGGAACTATTATTATTTTTTTTTTTAAAGAGTCTGACTTCACCCAACTACTCTATGCCTTAGTACTCTCCCACATGGATTACTGCAATATGCTATTCAACGGTCTCACGGCAAAGACCGTACATTTCCAGCGTGTTCAAAATGCGGCGATCAGACTTCTAAAAAAACCTCCATACCCGCAACCCTGTCTCCCAGGCTCTAGCGTCGGCTCACTGGCTACCCCTAGCCAAACACTGCGTCTTCAAGGGCCTGATGCTAGCGTTCAAATCCCTGCATGACATGGCACAGGGCTATATGATGACCAAGCTTCCTCCATACATGACGTTGTCCAAAGAATCTCCAGAGACAGCATGTCTGCAATCAAGAGCAGCCTTTCTGGTGGACAAAGTTACATGACCTCATTGGGATCAGATCAGTAGTCTCTGTGATGTTTTCAGTTTTGACCTCCAAGGAATGGCTAGGTGAGCACCCCTTTTTCACAGTAAACTCCTCTTTGAGGAAGATCTCAAGAAGCCAGGTTATTTGTCCTCCCTGAACCATGCTTTTGCATTTGAGATTCTGTAAAACGGAACAGGTATTCTGCTTCAAGAGCCACTTTGCATTGGGAAGAATAAAATTACAAGAGCCTATTCAAAAATGATTTGCATATCAAATATGTGACCATATGCTGGCCAAAAGTAGCTCAGATATCCAAATCAGATAACCTTAATCTGCTTTCTTAGCACAATGGTCAAGTATAGGCCTGAAAAAGTAGACGAGTTAAAAGCACATTATGTCAGGAATTATGAAAAAATATACAGTATACCTCATCAGTGGAAGGCAGCTGTAACATCCAACTTTGCCATTCAAATTGCTACAGTGTTGCCATGTTCTCCCGAGTACTGAAATGCAGGTTGTTACATTCATTTCCTCATTGTGCAAACACATGTCATTGTTTGCTCTTCTTGAAAAGAACAAATTAGATGTAAAACCAGGGCTAGTTTGTCAACAGTAATGACACCACAACCTGGAGGTGTGTGCAAATAAATAGGGACCCTTTTTTCTAAAGCTCAGTGCACGCTAAAAGGGCCCAATCATTTTATTTCATGGGATCCTGGCAACTTATTATTTTGCTTTACAACATGCAAAATCACAAAGATCACACCCAGAGAATCATTTCACACAGACACATGCAATCATCTCACACAGCAACTTTCCTTAATGTCTCTCTCTTTCTTTCTTCCTCTTCCCAAAAATTCTATTCTTTTAAACTATGCATTAAAAATCATAGTGGGCCGGATTATATAAATCATGCTCAAAAATGGGTGTTGGAAAAGACTACAAACAAGAGAAAAATTCAACAGGAAACTGCAGCAAATCCAAGCGAAAACCAAAAACAACTGCAGACTATGTACAAGATGCAGGCACTGTTTATTTCAAACTCTAATGGTAAATTAGCCATTTAGTCTTCCAACCAATTTTACTTTTTCTCTCTAAATTTATTGAAGTAATTTTTAACTTCCCTTTCCTTATGTATCTCCCTTATATGTCTCTTTAACTTTCAAATAATTTGTAGTTCTTATCCCTCTCTTCCCTTATGTTCTTAGTTTTGTTAAGTTTATCAATAGTCTTGTTAGACCTGGTTTTTTTGTTACTCATTGTATTGTTCCCCATATTTTGTAATTTTATTATTATGTACATCGCTTAGAATTATGATTATGCGATTAATCAAATCTTTATTAAACTTGAAACTTGTATATATAACCTTATTACCAACCGAGGGACCCTCGGTTGGTAAAAAGGTTATATATACCATTAGAGTTTGAAATAAACAGTGCCTGTATCTTGTACATAGTCTGCAGTTGTTTTTGGTTTTTGTTGGAAAAGACTGGCATTGTGATAATCTAGACAGGATGTGCGCCCCCTCTTGAAAGACATGCAACGGGAGTTACGAGCCCTGCCTTATAAAATAGTACACAGTCAGATAAAAACATAACAGCCATACTGGGTCAGACCAACAGTCCATCTATCTCAGTTTTCTGTTTCAAACAGTGGCCAATCCAGATCACAGAACCTGGCAGAAACCCAAAGAATAGCAACATGCCATTATCTCAGAGTATGCAAGATTCTGGAACCCCAAAAAGTAGCAATATTTCATGCTACCGATCCTGCTTCAGATAGACCCGGGTTCTATGGACGGAACTTAGGCACAGTTTGGATGTCCTTAATGCAATCTGCTAAATAGCTCTCTGGGTTTCTATTTTTCCTTTATTAAGCTCAAAATACATTTAATAAGACAGACTAGAGAGGCACAATAAAAGATATCCAGATATTTTGAACGTTATCAATAATACATAAGAAACAAATCTTTTATAGAGGAAATAATGCTTTAGAGTAGAGTAAGATGTTCATACATAAGATAGTAGATGATAGTAGGTGATAGTAGAGAATGACACGGTGACAAAATTCATCACCGTCCCCGTCCCCGCGGATAACTGCGGGAAATAATCCCATGTCATTTTCTAGTATCTATTTCAACCTCAGTCCTTCTACACCAGCATTCTTCAAAGCAAAGCTTGCGGGTCAGTGGTTGTGGCCATTCATACTCCGATTCTTCCCTCTCTCCTTAAAGAATGACATGAAGATGGTTTCCCGCAGTTATCCGTGGGGACGGGAACGGTGATGAATTTTGTCACCGTGTCATTCTCTAGTGATAAGCACAAAACAGAGTAGAGGTAGAACATGAGTAACTAGAGTGAAACCAATGTGTTGTGATGGGGGAGGGAGAAGGGTATCAGAAGCAACATCTGGAAATATATATGTATTCACAGAGACAGGTAAATGCCGGAAGGGGCCTTCCACAGGAGATGGTGGAAACACCGCGATTAGGCTTCAAGAAACATAAATTATGTAAACTGTTTAGTTTTAAACGATTTGGAAATTTTTTTAAAAATAAAAATAATATGTGCACAGTTAAAAAGTAAGGGAAAAACAGCTAGGCCAGTAACGAAACCGAGAAACTAGGTCACAGTGTACCTTAAGATGTTTATCCAACATCATATTCTGTGTTTAATGTACAAATAGTGTAGATGGTCAGAAAAAAAAAAGAAAAGAAACTGAATGACTCATGCTAAAAAACACAAAAAAGTAGAACTGGGTGACTACTGGATGATAAAGAAAGATGCCTGGGATCCTACACAAATTAACTTCAATCTTTCTAGCATGACCATTTTGCATAAGTAAATTCCAAAGTACAGAAGAATGTCCATTCATCCTCAAATAAACAGCAAAATAATTTGGAGGATAATGTGTTTTCATTCTACTTCTACCAGCCAGAGAGCACTGGAAAAGAAATTGCCCACTACAGCTAACTATAGTTTGCAGAAGAACTTCACGAAGTGGCCCCGTTTTCCTAGTCATTTTCACTCCCTGTATCCTCAGAAATATTTAATTTACTGCATACTTTTGTTAATCTAATATAATAAAACGCTAAGCGCGCATGCACACTCTTACCACCGGGTTGCCTGATCTGTAGTTCCGTGGTCGGCAGAGTGCGCATGCGCGCTTAAAACGACCCCCCACGCTCGCGGCAGCAGAATCCAAATAGTGGCCTGGGAAGAGAAGCGCTGACCAAAAAGACTCCTTTGCCGGATCCCCACTCACTCCGTAAGGTTTTTCATGGTCTGACCCTCCCATCCCTTCCCAACATCTGATCAGCTCACTTAGTCCTTTGCCGCCCCCCTTCCCTTCCCGCAGTCCCGACTACAAGCCTGCCAACTCCAGCAGCGTCTTCAGCACTCTACACACGCTGCTTCAGGGCCTTCTACTGCCCTGATTTGCTCTGCCGCGTCTCTGATGATGTCATCAGGGACGTGCCAGAGTAAATCAGGGCAGTAGAAGGCCCCGAAGCAGCATGTGTAGAGTGCTGCAGACGCTGCTGGAATCGGCAGGTTTGTTGGGACTGCGGGAAGGGAAGGGGGGCGGTAAGGGACTAATGGAGCCGGCCAAACCGCAGGAAGGGAAGGGGGGGGTAGGGAAAATGCTGCTGCTGTGGCTGCTGCACAGGGAAGTGGGGGGGGGACGAAATGCTGCTGCTGCTGCACAGGGAAGTAGGGTGGGGGAAATGCTGCTGCACAGGGAAATGGAGGGGGAAGGGAATGCTGCTAGGCTGCTGCACAGGGAAGTGGGGGGGGGGAGAGAAATGCTGCTGTATAGGAGGCAGGGAGAGAGACATAGATAGAAAGAAAGAAAGACAGACAGCGGGAGGAAGGGAGACAGAAAGAAAAGAAGAAAGACACAGGGGCAGGGAGAGACACAGAAAGACAGACATATATTCTAGCACCCGTTAATGTAACGGGCTAAAATACTAGTAAAATATATATTTCCCTATCATCGAGGTGGTAACCCACACACCTGCGATGCTGTTTTTTTTAAAGCTGGTTATTACACCCATGGGTTATTTTTTTTATTTATCCAGTCAATATAAAGTACTTCAAGTGGCCTCGCCTTCAAGTGATTTTAAGCGTCACCGGAAGAAAAAAAAACACCCCCACAACAACACCAGGAAGAATGTCTGCAGAGGTTTGAAATCCGAGCAATAGTCACACAAGCTCGAGTTTAATTAGCAAATATCTGCCAGCGCCTCAGATCCCCGCCCGAGATGCCAAGCACTCGTTAAAGAAGGGGAAAAGGACTCGGACTGGCATAACCGCAGCAAATAAGCTCTTTGGCAGGGACCTTCGAAAACGCCGAGCTCACGCCCTTCACAGCCAGAGCCGCGACAGACAAAAGCGCCTCTGTGGTTAACAGTACGACCGCCGCCTTCCCGCTCCTTTTTAGCTCAATAACGCGGAGTTTCAAGTTCACGGAAAGTTTCTAAGACGGGGGAACTTCAAAGTTCGCCTAACTTTGTCCGCTCGCTTCAGGGGCACTTTCCTACTCTCGTCCTCACCGTTTCCTTCGGCCAAGCGGCCTCCGTCCAGAAGCAGGGACAGCACATCCCTGCGGAGATCAAAGGCGACGCCGAACTCCAGCAACATCCCGGCCCCGGGACTGAAGCGCTCGCGCCCGTAAAAGTGAAAGCAAAAGAGCTCAGCAGCAGCTGGAGGCAAGGGGGAGGCGCTCGAGGCCCGGGCGCGTGGGGGGCTGGCGACGTCACTCTGCTGCAGGTGTGTGTGTTCTGTAAGAGAAGCTCTAGGGCAGCGGGGGGCGGAGCCAGTTCATTCCCTTGCTTATGGTTGTAGTCATGGGCGTCGGAGCGGGAGGGGCACAGGGCCATAGCCCTCCCCACCCTCCCAAAAAAAAGTGTGTCCACACGGTGCTCTCTTCAATGGGTCAGCGGCAGCCGGCAGCAATTCTACAACAGTACGACTACTACATTATATATCTGGGAGCTTATAAGAAGACACTTAACAAGTTTCAAGTTTAATAATTGTTTTGATTAATTGCTTAATCATATTTCAAAGCGATGAACAAATAAAAATTACAATTTATGGGAAACAATACATAACAGAACAATACATAATGACATTCGAAATTAAAAAATTACCATAACAAACTTATATACACAAGGAAGGGGGGGGAGATGAAATACAAAATCAATATAGAAAAGTAGAACAAAAAGGGAAAAATACAAAATGAGCAACAGAAAGACAATATAATATAGTACAATAAAATAATCTGAGCTGCGGAGAGTTTCGTTAATTATCAAAAGCATCTTTAAAGAGAAATGTTTTTAAATTACTTTTGAATTTCTCAAGATTCTGCTCTAGATTAATTCAGAACACTGAGGTCCGACTCATCTTTGGTTTAAAAAAATGGGAACATATCACCCCATACCTCCAGATACTCCACTGGTTGCCAGTGGAATCCAGAATACTCTTCAAGTTTACCTGCATCAGATACAAAGTGGTCTTTGGGATGCTACCAACTTACCTCGCCTCTCAATTCATCCTCAACTGCTCTAATAAGAGCTCTGGCAGAATAAATCTCTTTAATTACCCATCCCTGAAATCTTTACAAGAAGTTCCTTGACAGAATGTTATCATTCCAGGCAGCCAAACTGAACACATGGCTCGTACAACCCATACTCAAGGCCACTTCATACACTGACTTCAGAAAATCACTGAAGACCCATCTCTTTAACACATTCTAATCCCAATTCTTGTCCAATCCCCCCTCAGCCAACCTTCCCATTCTCCAATTTCTCTTGATTTTAGATTAACTCATGCTCTTCCCATTTGTAATTGTATTCCACCCAAATTGTTTTCCCCCGCACCCCAATCTCTGACTAGAGACATTCTTTTGATTCAAACCAACTTGGTTCTCTTCCATTTGTAATTTGTATCCCTGAAAGTACTTTTCTCTTCCCATTACATCTCTTACCCTCATTGTATGTATCTTGTTGTAAACATTTCATACTCTCATTGCATGTATCTTGTTGTAAACCGCTTTGAACTTATGGTATAGCGGTATATAAGAAATAAAATTATTATTATTAATCATTTATCTAATCTTCCATTTCTGAGTCGCACATACCTATACAGGCTCAAGCGACAGATCAAAGAGGAAGGGAAAGTTGTAGGGGAAGGGGGCATGGAGAAGCAAGAGGGGGGACATAGACGTAGGGGGTGTTATAGAAAAACTAAGACAGTTAATTGTCAAAGAGGTGAGTCTTAAGTTTTTTTTTCTGAATGTGGTGTAGTTTGTCTCTTTCCCAGGGGTCTTTAAAATCCCTCCTTGAGGGCCGCAATCCAGTCAGGTTTTCAGGATTTCCCCAATGAATATGCATTGAAAGCAGTGCATGCACATAGATCTCATGCATATTCATTGGGGAAATCCTGAAAACCCAACTGGATTGCGGCCCTCAAGGAGGGACTTTGAAGACCCCTGCTCTTTCCTGATAGCTTCAGGTAGGTCATTCCAGGTTTTTACACCCAGATAAGTTAGCAAAGAGTGGAAAATTTGCTTGTAGTGAATGTATTTTGGATTATGTTAAGGATTCTTTTTGAAGTTGACCAAACAGTAGAGAATAATTGGATGAGAGGGGCTACTGAGTTTCCGTATAGAATCTGGTGTAGGATACATGACGATTTGAAAATTATTCGGGATGATATTGGGAGACAATGTAGTTGCCTGATGAAGGTTGTGACTGAATCAAATTTCTTTAATTTGTAGATTAGTCTAACGGCTCTTTTCTGGATGAGTTGCAGTTTGTGGATAAGAGTAGTGTTGATGCCAAGGTAGGCGGAGTTGCAATAGTCTAGTTGAGGCAGGACCATCATCTGGACGATCATAGCAAAGTGGTGTGGGTGGAAGTATGATCTTGTGAGTCGCAGTTGACGCATAGTGTAGATGGTCTTTTTCCGAAGGCTAGATATTTGTGGTTCCATTGAGAGTGTTGTTTAAGATGCAGCCTAGTACCCTGGTGGATTTTTCCATTATGAGAGTGATGCCTGATGAAAGAGTGAGGTTAGATATGACATTCTGTTGTGCGGTGTGGAAACCAATGGCTTTGGTCTTAGTGACGTTCAGTTTCAGCTTGTTGTTCATTGCCCAGGTTTGAATTTTATCTATATTGTTTGAGATTTTTTTTTATAGCGCTGAAAGGCATACGCAGCGCTGTACATTTTAACATTTATAGATGGCCCCTGCTTGGAAGAGCTTACAATCTAACTTGGACAGACAGACATGACATATAAGTTTGGGGATGCAGAACCAAAGGGGAAAGGCAGAGGGGAAGCTTCCAGGTTAGCGCCAGGCAGAGAATCACTGCCGCCGCGGACCCATTGAAGAGCAAGAGGAGAGATGCTGGACATGGGGTGAAAAAGGGTGCTGGGGAGGAAGGGAGCGACACCAGTGGCTTGTGCACATGAGGACAGAGCTTTCAGGGATGGGGCAGGGACAGGGATAGAACTCACAGGAAGGGGACAAGGATGGAGACAGATCCCAAGGGGATGGAGACAAATTTGTCCACGTGTCATTCTCTAGTTTGTGCACAAGATAACTGTAAATAGGATATTACCATTCAACACAGATGTAGAGATGCATGCAGAAGGTTTGGTGGGATTTTTTAATGCAAGGTCTGAGAAGAGGAATAAAATGTTAGCTTGTCCTTGTGTGGTCAGCATTAGTAAAGATTTCATGCCTGATTTTCCTCTTTACTGCAAACATACAGGACCTGCAACTTTTTTTCTGATATTATTCAAGGGGATGGGTCTAAAAAAGGACCAAGGAAAAGTATGCTGGAACCAGTGGAGTAGTAAGGGGGGTGCGGTCTGCCCTGGGCGTGGTCTTCCTCGGGGCACCAGCACCCTACCTCCTTTCTGCCCCCTTCTCCCCTTGCCGTGTGCCTGCGCTCCTTCCCCGTACCTTTTTAACTTTGGCGTGAGCAGCGAACAACTTGCTGCTTTCGCCGGCTGCGGAGCTCTCTCTGACATCACTTCCAGGAGGAAGTGATATCGGAGAGATCTCTGAAGCTGACGCGGGCAGCAAGTTCTTTTTCTGCTTGCGCTGAAGTTAAAAAGGTACGAGGAAGAGGTGTGCGCAGCAAGGGGGCGGGGCCAAGGACAGGAGAGGGGCGCCACTGCCCCGGGCGCTGGTCACGCTCACTACACCACTGGCAGGAATAGAGAGTCAGTGGCCCAGCGAGGGAGGTTGGCACCTGGCATTTCTGCACCATGCGTCTCCTACTCTTCTCTGCTGTGCCCCTTGCCCCCCTACCTTTTCAAATGTTCACCAGTGCAACCAGCATCTTCCACCTTTTGCTCGCACTGGCCTCGGCTCCCTTCTGACATCACGTCCTTCTCCCGCAACCCCAAAGTAGCATCAGAAGGGAGTCGAGACTGGTGCAAGCAGCAGGTGGAAGATGCTGCTCACACCAGTGAACAGTTCAAGAGGTACGCGAAGGGGCAGAGAAGAGGAGAGATGCCGCCGCCCCCGCGAAGGTGGAACCCAGGATGGCCTGCTCTCCCATCCCCCTTAATATGCCACTGCAGATATATATATATATATATATATATATATAGGTGTTACTAGCACAAACCCTCGTGCATGATGCACTCGTACCCAATGTGCTCTCCCATGTCAGTACACATTCTTTGCACACAGCCTGTTTGCATAGTATGTGCTTGCTGCATTGGGTGCAGTTTCCTTGTGTGATAGGGTTAGGGAACCCTGCACTGAGATTTAGCACACATCTCTAGCACACAGTTATCACAGAATAGGATGCAACCCACTCAAAAAAATAAAAAAAATCCAATGCATATCTTTGGCCACTAGGGGGCACTGTACATGCAGTAATGTATGAAGGCATTGGAGGGCTTTGTTTCAGTACTACCCCAAGACTGGTTTCTCTCTCCAAGAAACAGGAGCTTGAACTGTGCAGCACACTAAAGCAGTGGTCTCAAACCCACGGCCCGCCAGGTACTATTTTGAGGCCCTCGGTATGTTTATCATAATTACAAAAGTAAAATAAAAGAGTTTCTTGATCATCATATGTCTCTTTAGCTATAAATTACAATATTATTTTTATGACTTAGCCAAAAGGAAAGATTTATAAACTATAAAGAGTTTTACCTCATGCAAAATTGTCATTTCTTTAATAAGAAATTAACTATTTTTTTCTGAGGCCCTCCAAGTACCGACAAATCCAAAATGTGGCCCTGCAAAGGCCACTGCACTAAAGTGTGTCTTCCACTGCCACTGTGAAATATTCAGATATCTTCTATAAGGTAAAGTTAGTTCTGAAAATGTGCCTGTGACTTTCTGCTTTACTCCATCATTAAGTCTATACACATTCTGGTGATTTCTAGCAGGTTTGAAGAAATAAGTATAGCAGAAATACAATGTACTTGAAAACAGCATATGTGATACCTGACAACAGAAAAATATAGTGGGCAATTTGGTACGTTACACTGAGATCGCTAACAACTTGAACAGCTAAGAGCATTAAATAGAAACATAGAAACATAGAAAAAGCGGCAGAAAAGGGCCATAGCCCACCAAGTCTGCCCATTCCAAGTATCCCCCCCCCTGAATTTACTCCCTTAAAGATCCCACGTGAGTATCCCATTTTTTCTTAAAATCCGTTACGCTGTCTGAGACTTGAGAATAGTGGCCGGGCTGCGTGGGGAGAAGTTCACATTTCACCTGCCCAAATGTGTGAATTAAATATAGCTCCAGAATTATTAATGGAAAATGTCAAATATCCAAAAATGGCCGCTAAAGGTGAATCAATAACGGATATGACAAAATGTATTGCTAATGCTTGCGATTCTATGTCTACCGCTAAGCTAACTGGGGAAAGACCTCAAACGCCCAAGTGTTTGGAAATGCTAAAAGCAAAAATACTTAAATGGGGCTTTGAACATCATCATTGGTCATGGAACCCCAGTGTATTTTTTTCTTTATTATTGTGAATTACACCTACAATGATGTGCATTTAATACCTATATTTATATCATCATTATTGGCAGTTTCCAGGATGTTCTTTTTTTCCATACTTTTCATTTTTTAATTTTTAAGTATAATCTGTAACATATTTCATTTAAAAATCAACTGGGTAACGTAAATAGCAGTTAGCTTGTTGCCGACGGAACCTTGGCCTGTCTGTTTCACTGTTAAACGCCTTCAGGGGTAGTGCTGTATTCCACTATGCAGACTCGAAAATGTTTTGTCGATCAATTACAAGTGCATTGGCTGTTGTGTTCTCGAGCCAACTGCTTATTGCTCCTGGAAACTGCCAGTAAATCAACCATATATCTCTTCCCCTACTATTTAGGCCCCTCCTTCCCCTGTCCCCTCCTTCCCCTCTCTCTCATGCTCACTGCACAGGTTTGTGCAACACACAAATGGAAGATTAGATTAGATATAAATATAGGTACTTGTGACTTAGATTGGGCTAGCTAGAAGCTAGATGGACCATTAGTCTGACCCAGTAAGGCTATTCTTAAGTTCATATGTTCTCCTTTCATCAGTGTGAGCTTCTGATCCTCTCAATCTCTGGATGTCCGTGGAACTGAAGGGACTTTCACTCCTTAGAGCAGGGGTCTCAAAGTCCCTCCCCGAGGGCCGCAATCCAGTCAGGTTTTCAGGATTTCCCCAATGAATATGCATGAGATCTATGTGCATGCACTGCTTTCAATGCATATTCATTGGGGAAATCCTGAAAACCCAACTAGATTGCGGCCCTCAAGGAGGGATTTTGAGATCCCTGCCTTAGAGCCTGAAAGCCCCTCCCTTGAGCCTCAGTATGCTCCTAGGACAGAGGTAGGAAATTCTGGTCCTCGAGAGCTAGAGCCAGGTCAGGTTTTCAGGATATCCACAATGAATATGTATGAGATGGATTTGCATGCACTGCCTCCTTGAGATGCAAATCTATCTCATGCATATTTATTGTGGATATCCTGAAAACCTGACCTGGTTCCGGCTCTTAAGGACCAGAATTGCCTACCCCTGTCCCAGGACAAAACAGAGGGGAAAATTTTAAGCTGAACTAATCTCAAGACTTTTATAAAAAGACTGAGGACGCAGTATAGAAATGTAAAATGTTACTCCAGCAACTGTGTGTGGATCAGGCCAAGACACCTGAATGATAAGGACAGGAAAACAAAAACCAAGGATGAGATTGGTGGTTGCAACCCAAGAGAGTGGGTTATCGATGAGGTAGCTCACAATAAGTATAAAAAATGTAACAATAGGGATCTGTAGGTAAAAAAAAAATTAAATAAAAGCTGGAAGTGTTGACTCATATTGTATCAGCCTGAGAAGAGCTGATGGTGGAAAACTGCTATACAGAAAGGCACAAAGTAGTACCGGTATGTCTTATTCATTGGAAACTTTGTAAACATTACAGCATCAGTGTACTGGAAATGTATTGGGATCATGACCCTAAGAGAACTGTGGAAATCGAAGAGCTTATGATCCAGAGATGTCAAGTCTCACTCCTTAGGAGTAGGCCACACTCGCACTCTTTGAGCCCTATTTCTCACTCAGCAGAGTGTCGGTACTTGATCACTGCTTTCATGAGAGGGAAGCCTTAGAGAAGTAAACCCAATGGTCCAACCAGTACAAAAAAATTTGAGCATATCTTCCTGCCTACTGCTTCCCGTTACGCTGGCCCTTTTTCCTTTACTACAAGTATGTCTGCTCTGAAACCAATATACCGTATTTTCACACACGTTATACACGATTTTTACAAACTGTGCATAACCTTGTGCGTTATACGCGTGAGCGCGTTTTACAACTTTTTTTTTACATATTTCCCCCCGACATCCGATTCACCCCCCCGCAGGACCGCTCGGCACCCCCACCCCAAAGGACCGCTCGCACGCACACGCACTAGCACCCTCACCTCGAAGGACCGCTCGCACGCACTCCCACCCGCACCCCCACCCCGAAGGACCGCTCGCACCCCCACAGCCTCCCGACCCCCCCCATCATGTAGAAGCTCCTACCGTTGTCCTGCTGCTTCCTCTTGGCGGTCCCGGCCCTTCTGTGAGCCCTGCGTCTGCGCTGCTTCCTCTTCCGGCGGTCCCGCCCTTTCTCTGATGTCGGAGTAGGAGCTTCTACATGATGGGGGGGGTCGGGAGGCTGTGGGGGTGCGAGCGGTCCTTCGGGGTGGGGGTGCTGGTGAGGATGCGAGTGTGTGCGATCAATCCTTTGGGGTGGGGGTGCGAGCGGTCCTGCGGGGGGGGGGTGAATCGGACATCGGGGGGGCATCAGGCTTTCAGGGTGGAGACAAGACTTCAAGGGGGAGAGGAGAATCGGGGCGGGCGAAAGGAGAGTCGGGGTGGCCAGAGGAGAGTCGGGGCGGGCGAAAGGAGAGTCAGGCGGCGACGGGAGAGTTGGGGCGGCATGCGCGGTATACGGGTGTGCGCGGTATATAAAAATTTATTTACATAAATTACAGTTTCCCGCGCGCTATACCCGTGTGCGCGTTTTACACGGGTGCACGGTATATGAGTGAAAATACGGTACATAGTTTTAACTACTGGATAGAAAGCAATTTTCAGCTCAAAAGGTTTACCCAAAGTGATTCCAACTTTGTCTGCATCCTTTCCGAGACTCCAAAGAAAAGCCAGTATCATATACTGTATTCAATTTATTTATGTTCAGTCAATTTTCTATACTGTTCTCCTAGGGGAACTCAGAATGGTTTATGTGGATTTATTCAGGTACTCAAGTATTTTTCCCATTTCTGTCCCGGTGGGCTCACAATCTATCTAATATACCTGGGGCAATTGGGGATCAGGTGACTCGCCCAGGGTCACAAGGAGCAGTGTGGGCTTGAACCGCCAACCTTAGGGTGCTGAGGCTGTGGCTCTAAACCAGTGGTCTCAAACTTGCGGCCCATCAGGTACTATTTTGAAGCCCTCGGTCTGTTTTTAACATAATCACAAAAGTAAAATAAAACAGTTTCTTGATCCTATGCCTCTTTAGCTATAAATTACGATATTATTATTAAGACTTAGCCAAAAGGAAAGATTTATAAACTTTAAAGAGTTTTACTGCATGCAAAATTGTCATTTCTTTAATAAGACATTAACTCTTTTTTTTCTGAGGCCCTCTAAGTACCTTCAAAACCAAAATGTGGCCCTGCAAAGGGTTTGAGTTGGAGACCACTGGCCTATAGGAAGAGGAGATGCAAATGTTAAGAGCCTTAGCCAATAGGGAGAGGAGTAGATAGTGGATGCTGTGGATGGGCCATTTGGCCTTTATCTGCCATCATGTTACTATGTTTCCATAAATATCCAAAAAATCAAGAAAAGGATGCCCAAAATAAATCACAAAAAATTGCACCCTCCAAAATACAGGACAAAAAAGTCACCTTTCTTTACAAAAAGGGAGAAAAGACCTCAGTGTCTAATAGGGGCTCTTTAAGCTTCCCATATAGACAGGCTAGTTTTAAACAGAATTTAATCCTAGCAGACACATCCTTGGTCAGAAAAACTCCCAATTAGTAAGTGAACCTCTATTCTAATTTTCTAATAGTTTTATATATTTTCTTATAGTTTTATATATTTTTTTTAAACTTTTCTTCAAACAACAATTGTCAAAAATAGAAGTCACTTATCTGAGCACTTCGATATTCAGGTGTAGTCCTGGAGTAAAGCAAGCAGGAAAAACTGCTCTATGGAAAAAAGCTATCAGTCAAAACATTCTTCCAAAATATCCAAAATAACCATAAAGTTCTATGACATCACAATGCAGGTGTAAAGAGCCTTAGCCTATAGGAGTGGTCTCAAACTCGCGGCCCGCCAGGTACTATTTTGAGGCCCTCAGTATGTTTATCATAATCACAAAAGTAAAATAAAACAGTTTCTTGATCCTATGCCTCTTTAGCTATAAATTACAATATTATTATTAAGGGTTACCCAAAAGGAAAGATTTATAAACTATAAAGAGTTTTACCTCATGCAAAATTGTCATTTCTTTAATAAGACATTAACTATTTTTTTCTGAGGCCCTCCAAGTACCTTCAAATCCAAACTGTGGCCCTGCAAAGGGTTTGAGTTGCTCTAAACCCTGCACCACACTCTCAGACAGATAGCACGGCAAACATTGTTTGAAATCGCTGGCAAAACATAGTTAACAAAGAATGGTAAAACATGGTATAGTAAAACAGCATGGCGAGCATAGTACAGTGGTGCCTCGCATAACGAACGCCTCGCACAGCGAACGCTGCGCACAACGAACTTCATGTCTTGCTTCCTACAACGAACTTCGTTTCACACAACGAAGTCGCCCGAGCTGCATCCTTCCGCGCAGGCACTGCGCTTAACTGCCCTCTCTCCGCCTGGCTCCCTGTGCAGTGGCGGACCGTCGGCTCGCAGGGGCCCGGCGCCTACTGCTGATGCGTTGGGGGGGGCGGAGCTACTCTCGCCGCTTCCCTGATGCTAGAAAAAAAAAAAAAAATGAACAGTTAAGTCCCAGTTTTTGCCGCTGAGACTCTGCCCTCTCTCACTGTAAAATTATTGTTTATACAGTATATCATGGCTTCTAAAAAAAGCAGGAAGGTGATTTCTGTTGAAATTAAACGGGAAATAATTAGAAGGAGTGAATGTGGGGTAAAACAGTGTGAAACGACTTTGGACAGGTTTTTCATGAAACCATCGGCCAAAAAGCAGAAAATGGATGAAGATGTGCAAGATTCGGTAGACTCTACTTAGTCTGTCTTTAAATTTAAAAAATGTGTGTTGTTTTAAAAAACAATTATGTTTTTAGATGTATCTAAATAAAAATAATAACAAAAAATTTATCTTTTTTTATGTCATCTTAGCATATTTTATGCTACAGAACGAATTATTTTTTTTAACATGTATTGTTATGGGAAAACACGTTTCACATAACGAACTTTTCGCATAACAAACTTGCTCCTGGAACCAATTAAGTTCGTTGTGTGAGGCACCACTGTATTACAAAGCATAGTAAGGCAAGCGTGCATGACGCAACATTGCATGGAAGACATGGAACGGCAAGCATTGTGTGGCCAACATGGCAGACATAGTATAGTAGGTCAAGGATGGTGAACAGTATGATTTAATGCTGCCTTGATTCATTTGCAAAGCAATGCTACACTTGCATCATTCTGGATTTATAGCCTGGATGCACCCTTAAAAATCTCCCTCTTTGGCCTTCAGTCTCACTCTTTAGCATGATAAAGATGACTCTCTGAGATGGTTCACTCTTGGCATCCTGGGATATCCCTATCTTGACCAATTAAAAGCTGGATGCAAAGAAGCCAGAGATAGTGGTAAAAGAGGAAAACATCAGAACATTATTGATTAAAGAGGTGCCAGGTCCCAAGCAATTACCCTGTGATTTATATACCAGATCCAAGTACTAGAGAATGACATGGGAGCAGATTTTTCCCCGTCCCCGCAGGAACTCAATTTCCCCGTCCCCGTGAGTTTTGTCACTGTACCTGTCCTTACCCTATTCCTGAAAGCTCTGCCTTAACTGCACAAGCCTCGAACACTTATGATTTAAACTGTTTGAGGCTTTTGCAGATGAGGACAGAGCTTAGGCACTGGTGGAATGAGGCATTATGACATCACAATCTGAGCTCTAGAATGTTGCTACTTACGATTTTAAAGTGTTTGAGTCTTGTGCAGATGACGACAGAGCTTAGGCACTGGTGGAATGAGGCATTATGACATCACAATCTGAGCTCTAGAATGTTGCTACTTACGATTTTAAAGTGTTTGAGCCTTGTGCAGATGACGACAGAGCTTAGGCATTGGTGGAATGGGGCATTATGACATCACAATCTGAGCTCTAAAATGTTGCTACTTATGATTTTAAAGTGTTTGAGGCTTGTGCAGATGAGGACAGAGCTGGCAGGAACGGGATGGGGAAATCAGTCCCCTTGTCATTCTCTTCCAAGTACCAGAAATGCAGTGTGAGACCAAGAAAATGTGGCAGAAAGATACAGAAACATTTCTCATTGTTTTGGGTGCTACAGCCTTGATAAAAGGAGTTTTTAAGCACACCTGCACCTGGATAAGTTGCCTAAACATGTTATATCTTGCAAACTCTCAGAAGGAAGCTCTCTTTGGCATACAGTGGGTCCTATAGCAAGGGTTGTCAATAAATGTGAGAGACTGAGACCATATTCCACATACCCTGGCTTTGGCTTGAGATTCGTTACTGTGCTGGTAGATGCAAAACTGACTCATTTGGAGACAATGCCCTTGAGAGAATAGAGGCTGATGATGTCATCGCCCCAGTACAGGCCAGTTCCATTTGAGCTGGAAGCCCAGCGGAGCTCCTGGACTTCAACCATAAAAAGGGAAAAGTGCAAAACAAGGGAATACTTACATTCTGTGATTGATCACATTGCATCTAATGACATGGATCTTAACATGGGAGTATCTGTACAGATATGTGGTATGTATGTATAAAAAAAATCTGCTTACAGGTTGTTGATCTTCAAAACCCAGCATAGACTGGGAAGGAGGTTTTTTTTTTTTCACTTTCCTGTACATGATGCCACAAATTTCTCAACTGAGATGTGTCAGGTATATGGCAAGGCTAATTTCCTATCTAAACCAGAACTGTAGCTTAAAAAAGAAAATTTCCATCTCGTATAAACCACCAGACATGAAATGAGATATGAGAAAAATGAGATAGGATGCAAACAAAAAGTGATGACTACCAAATATAGTCAGTAGCTCTACAAAGCAGCGCCCTGTCCATTAGAGGCGGGCCAGACATCACTGAACATATTCACTTGTAACCACAAAGGAGAGCTCTGCTCACGGGAAGAGCTTCTTCACCGTAACAGCAGTGGGCCAATTGTAGAATCTCACAGATTGCAAACTCAAAAGGCAAAAGGGTCCGAACATATCATAGGGTCAGACACTTCTTATTCAAAAGCTGTTATCGGATTTTAATAATGGTGTGTTTCTGTAAAAAATAACCAAGGCCACCTTGCAAGCTTGTTCTGGCAAGTGGTGAAAATCAGTTCACCCCCCCCCCCCACCCCCCCGAGAAAGACTGTCCTAACAAATCATCCCCTACTGAGGGTCCCATTACATTTGCCGACCCCAAAACCTTCCAGATCAATGCGGTTTACATAAGCAAGAGACTGTACAAAACAGCAAATTACAGAATTTATGACTTGGGGCTCCTAAACTAATCCAATCTAATCCTTAGGTTTAATAATAATAAATAATTCCGACCCCACTTACTGACTTACAGAGGGAATTTACTTTTGTAACTGGGGACTGGTTTGCTCATTGACAACTGTGCCACTACATACAGACTCTGACTCCTGCACTGTTGAGAGACGTGGTTCAATCTAGCTTACGAGAAGCCCTTGATCTCACGGCACACGACCATGTACCCTTAAAATTTTACCATAAATTCTTGCAAGACTTATCTGGAGAGTTGGACTTTGTCTCTCTTGCCCAGAAATGGTCGGCTGACCTGCAGGTACCAATCTCTGATGATATGTTGCGAAGGGGACTTCGCGTGGGACGCGACCCTACCTTGTCTTCACTGGAGAAAGAGCGTAATTACAAGTTTTTACTGCGAGCATTCTACCCGCCCAAGCGGGCTATGATAATGGGGATTGGTACATCTTCTGGTTGTGGAAAATGCTCCTCTCCAATGGCATCCTTTGGACACATGTTTTGGACATGCCCCCTGGTGTCTGCATTTTGGTTGACTTTAATACCCACGTTGGCTGCGCTATGGGGATGCTCGTGGAGGTTGCATCCCAGTTTTCTTCTTACTGCACAAATTCGATTTCATCCACCAACACCAGGATGTGCGGCCTTCCTCCGAAAGACTGTACTTATGGGCCGGAAATGCATTCTGACACAGTGGCTTTCACCTCAACCTCCTTCACTGCAACAGTGGCGTTCACTTATGTTACAGCAAATGCTGTTGGAAAGGAGGGACATTGTTGATTTGCATACTAAAAAGGGCAGGCTGTTCCGACAATGCTGGTACCTGTTTAGTTTAACATTTGTCACACCCATTCAACAACAACTATGGACAGACTGATCTGATTACCACTTTACTGCTTTAGGCTCTCTAATACCATGTTATCTTCCGCTGTTGCTGCCCGGGTGGGGTGGGATGGGGAGGGATGAGGGGGGAGAGAGGATTGGGTGAGTTGGGGATTTGGGAAAGTTGGCTTATCATATAACTTGACATCCTTGTTTACGTACTTGTCTTGCTATACTGTTTAATAAAAATTATTACATATAATAATAAATAATAATAACTTTATTTTTGTATACCGCCATACCCCGAAGAGTTCTAGGCAGTTCACATTAGTTAAACAGAGATTACAAGTGGTTACATATCCAATTGATCATAGAGTTGCAAACAGCAAGGAGAGAGTAGTTACAAAAGGTTACATATCTAATTGAACGTAGAGTTGCGAACCGCAAGGAGAGAAGTAGGTTTGTATACCGCATCATCTCCACGTTCGTAGAGCTCCTTTTACGAAGGTGCGCTAGGGCCTTAACACGGGCTAAATTGCCCCGTGAGCTAGCGGCTACCACCTCCTTTTGAGGTGGCGGTAGATTTTCGGCTAGCGCGCACTATAGCGTGCGCTAATCCGGTGCGTGCGCCAAAACCGCTAGCGCAACCTTCGTAAAAGGAGCCCTTCATCATTCTTAATAATTACTGCCTATTATTCAAAGCATTAAATGGCTCTGCCCCCCCCCCTCTACCTAAACAACTGCCTAAATCAGATCCTCACTACTAGACAAAGAAGAACTCTGACCCCATTTACCTACCCGCCACTCAAAGGTACTCAGCGCAAGAAGATGTTTGACAACCTACTTGCGACGCAAGCAGCAAAACTCGACCACTCCATTTCCAACCTGCTGACAACAACGAGCGACCTCAAAACATTTCGAAGAGAGATCAAAACCCTGCTATTCAAGAAATTTGTCCAGATACCTTAACTCTCACCCTCATCCCTCTCCTCCCTGGTAAAATCCACTCTCAAAGCCTCCACTTCTCTGGTAATCTTTTCCTCTTCTAAATATCAACCAAGAATACAGTTCCCTAAAATGTAAAGCTCCTGGAAATGTCCAGCTTTCCTAATTGTTATCCTATTTGTAATATTGCCTAGAAATGTCCAATTATCTTATTTGTTTCTAATTCGCAATTTCTCCTGGAAATATCCAGCTTTCTTATCTCACTTGTAACCAAAAAAAATTGTAACTATCCTGGAAATGTCCAGTTAGATCTTTTGTAATCCGCCTAGAACTGCAAGGTACAGGCGGAATGGTTCATAGACAAAATCGCGTGAGACAACAGGGCGCCGACAACTGAGCGCAAGGTTGACGGTGCGCCAAAGAAAAGCACTATTTTAAAGGGGAACCCCCCTATTTTACTTAACAGAGATCGCGCTGGCATTGTGGGGAGTTTGGGGGGTTGTAACCCCCCTCATTATACTTGAAACCGAACTTTTTGCCTGTTTTTTAGGGAAAAAGTTCAGTTTTAAGTATAATGTGGGGGGTTACAACCCCCCAAGCCCCCCACAATGCCAGTGCAATGTCTGTTAAGTAAAGTGGAGGGGTTTCCCCCACACACACCCCCGTCAGAGCCCTTTAAAATAGTGCTTTTCTTCGGCGCGCCATCAACCTTGCGCTCAGTTGTCTGTGCGCCGTTGTCTTGCGCGATTTAGTCCCGTCACCAGGCGGAATAGAAGTCACTAATGTAATGTAATGTAATATCCCCCCAAATCTTACAAACCAAGATGTTTTCAATCGTTTTCAGAAATGCAAATAGGAGCCTGAGGAAACAAACAAGATGCGTAACTGGGAATCCTGACCGGCTGCCTGGTATGCAATCGTTCGATGTAAAAATTTCTCGTCTAGGCAGCCATGCACTGAAGGAAGCGCAAACACGGAGGCAATCTGCAGCGGACGTTCTATTTTAAAGAGTGTAAATTGTTCCAGCAAGCAAACTGGGATCTTGACCACGTGAAGAGTTATAGCATAGGGCTCCTTTTAGAAAGGTGCGCTAGTGTTTTTAGCGCGCGCGCCAGATTAGCGTGCGCAAGCTGGAAAATTACCGTCTGCTTAAAAAGGAGGCGGTAGTGGCTAGCGCGCGCTCTTCCACGCGTTAAGGCCCTAACGCACCTTTGTAAAAGGAGCCCATAGAGTCCCAAATTTAAATAATACCCTGGCCTCAAAAGACAACCAATGCCGCTCTCTATAAGAAGTAACATGGTCCGACTTTCTCAAGTTAAAGATCAAACATGCTACATTTTGAATCTTGTGTAATCTATCTAGATTTGATCGTAGACCTTCAAGATGAACCGAGTTACAATAATCTAATTTGCTGAGCACCAAAGACTGAACCAACATTCTAAATGCATATGCGGCTTCCATAAAATATATTTTTAAAATAATTTATATTCTGCAAATCCTACAATTCTATGTGGATTACAAATTATTCAGGTACTCAAGCATTTTTCCTTATCTATCCTGGTGGGCTCACCTTCTATCTAACGTACCTGGGGCAATGGGGATTAAACGACTTGCCCAGGGTCACAAGGAGCAGTGTGGGATTTGAACCCACAACCTCAGGGTGCCGAGGCTGTAGCTCTAACCACTGCACCGCACATGCCCATTAATAAGCATGTCTTGACCAGGGCAGTAGTAAATGTTTCCATAGATAAACTCTTATCCAGATACACACCCACAAGTGTATTTTTCAGTACCAAAAAGTTTAAGCTTCGTTTGTTAAGACATGTTTGTGCCCAATGGCTGCAGCATGAACAGATCCCGGTTCTGACTTACAAAACTAGAGCCTCTGGCCAACCAGATTTCATTAATAAACTCTTAATTCCACATTCTTCTCGACGTTTCCTCCGATCAATTAATCAACATTTGCTTTCAGTCCCATCTTTAAGACACATTAACACCAAGCGAACTAACATTTTCTCTGTAACCGCCCCTAAGTTGTGGAACTTAGCCCCAAACTACCTAAGAGAAAGTACTTCATTAAACACCTTCAAATCTAATTTTAAAACATTCCTGTTCAAAAGACGCCTTTGGCCTATGATCGTCCTTTTAAGGATGCTGTACATACTTGTTGACCGGCATCAATGCCAGCCTTTACTTTTCCCCCTCCCTTCCTTTCTTTTCTATCCAAATATTGTAGTTCTCCCCTTTTCCCTTTTGTTCCTGTTCTAGTCTGTGTGATTCGTGTTTCTTTGTAATGTATATGAGCTAGTCAACATGGCTTCAGGAAGGGGAAGTCATGTTTGACGAATTTACTTCAATTTTTCGAGAAGGTGAACAAACTAATCGACAGCGGAGACCCGGTGGATATAATATACTTGGACTTCCAGAAAGCGTTCAACAAGGTCCCGCACACAAGGCTTATGAGGAAACTACTAAGTCACGGAATTGAAGGGGATGTACTCAGATGGATAGGCAAATGGCTACAGAATAGATTGCAGAGGGTAAGCATAAATGGGAAATTCTCGGACTGGGAGAAGGTGACTAGCGGCGTGCCCCAGGGCTCGGTTCTTGGGCCCATCTTATTCAATATCTTCATAAATGACCTTGAAGAGGAAACAACAAGTAATATAATCAAGTTTGCAGATGACACAAAACTATGTCTGGCAGTTGGGTCACAAAAAGACAGTGAAGAACTCCAGAAGGATCTAAACCAGCTGGAGGAATGGGCGGAAAAGTGGCAGATGAAGTTTAACATAGACAAATGCAAGGTGATGCACCTGGGTAAGAAAAATAAGGAACATGAATATAAAATGTTAGGTGTAACATTGGCCAAAACCGAACAAGAAAGGGACCTGGGGGTACTGATAGACAGGAACCTGAAGCCGTTGGCTCAATGCGCAGCAGCGTCAAAGAAAGCAAACAGAATGTTGGGCATGATAAAGAAGGGGATCACGAGAAGATCGGCGGCCGTTATAATGCCGTTTTACAGAGCAATGATCAGACCACACTTAAGAGTACTGTGTCCAACACTGGTTTCCATACCTAAAAAAGGATATAACCCTGCTGGAAAGGGTGTAGAGGCGAGCCATGAAGCTAGTAAAAGGTATGGAAAATTTGAGCTACAAAGAACGCCTCGGAAGACTGAGACTGTTCACCCTCAAGAGGAGGAGACTGCGAGGGGATATGATTGAGACTTTTTAAAATACTGAAAGGATTCGACAAAATAGAGCAAGAAACATCGTTGTTCACATTGTCAAAAGTGTCAAGGACAAGAGGTCATGGACTAAAGCTGAGGGGCAGCAGGCTCAGGACAAATGTCAGGAAGTTCTGTTTTAACACAGCGAGTGGTGGACGCTTGGAATGCTCTCCTGGAGGAGGTGGTGACGGAGTCTACCATTCTGGGTTTCAAGCGTAAAGGACCCTCGGCCACAAGAGGGCACCCGCTCAAACTCAGGGGCGGAAAATTTCATGGCGACACCAGAAAGTATTTCTTCACAGAGAGAGTGTGGAACAAGCTTCCAGTGCATGTGATCGAGGCAGACAGCGTGCCAGACTTTAAGAATAAATGGGATACCCATGTGGGTTCCCTACGAGGGTCAAGATAAGGAAATTGGGTCATTAGGGCATAGACAGGGGGTGGGTAAGCAGAGTGGGCAGACTTGATGGGCTGTAGCCCTTTTCTGCCGTCATCGTCTATGTTTCTATGTTTCTCCTTGCAAATCACATTGAGGGATACGGGTGATCAGGGTCTCCATCTGGGAGCACCTGGCTTGGCCTCCACGTGTGCGGGTTGCCGGAATAGATGGACCTGGGGTCTGATTCGGTGAAGGCGCTAGCAATTTTCTTATGTTCTTATTTTAATATTTTATGTATCCACCTTTGTTTTAATATGTAAACCGCCTTGAAGCTTGATTAGGCGGGATATCAGATTTTAAATAAACTGTAAACTTTTAGCAGTCCTCCTATAACGAGTGCTTAGCTCAGAAGACAGCCGCACTATCTAAACTTACAGTTTCACCCCATCTGGCTGCTGATCAATTGAAAGCACTTTCGCTTAAAGCCTTTGAGTACTGGCTGACTGGTTCTGTCGGTGAGATGCGTTAACTTTAGTTACTGCCCCTAAGTATAAAATAATTTTTTTTTTCTAAAATAACTGAATTTGGAAAGGAAGTCAACAATCTCACTAGTGCAGCATCTCGCAAAATTGTGCTGAGTCGCAACACGCTAAACATGGTGGCCGCAGCTTGAGGCATCTGGAAGCGTGTGGATGTCTGTGAGATGAAATCACGTGCATGCATGATGTCACTGTGTTGACATGCGCAGAGGCCCTCCGAACGGGGCCGTGAGCCAACAGTGTGGGGGGAGGGTGCTGGAAGGGAAGACGCGCGGAGAGAAGGAGAGGCACTGGCGCTGGCTGACTGCCTATAGGGTGTGCCACTCGCCAGTCAGCCGGCGCCTCTCCTCCTGCCCGGCATCTCGTGGCACACCTGGAATCTCAGTACACCGACGAAAGCGCGCAGAACATTGGCGCACCGACATCTTCGCGCAGGACAAATGCGCACTGCAGGTTTTGACGCTTTTATGCCTTACCGTTAGCGTTCTGAGGTGGGGTGGGGGGTACACTTGTAATTGGTTGCACTCCCATTGGGGGGGTGTTAGGGAGGGGGAACACCCCAGTACACTGAAAACTTCCATTCTCTCACTGTTCAGGAGTTTTCAGTGTAGTGGGGTGGGAGCTTATAAGTTATAAGTGTAGTGGAGGGGTTCCCCCTACACCCCCTCAGAATGCTAATGGTAAGGCATAAAAGCGGTGGAACCAGTGGCGTGCATTCGTCCTGCACGCAGATGTCAGCACACCAATATCCTGCGCACTTTTGACGTGCCACCAGAATCTCAGGCGGCACACAATTTGTGATACACTAATCTAGTGTGTTAAATAAGGTAATTGTAAGTTTGGACCATGGATCTTGGACAGACCCCCTCTTCTACGAAACTGCACTAGTGGTTTTTAGCACAGAGAGCCGTGCTTAATGGCCCACGCTGCTCCCAATGCTCATTGAGTTCCTATGAGCATCGGGAGCAGGGGGGCTCTCTGCGCTAAAAATTGCTAGCGCAGTTTCGTAGAAGGGGGGGAGTGATTCAAGAGCTCTTCTGTCATGTTGCTAGTACAGTCAAACCTTGGATAGCGAGTAACGTGGTTTGCGGGTGTTTTGCAAAACGAGCAAAACATTTTATTAAATTATAACTCAATAAACGAGCGCTGTCATGTACGCACAATATACTCACGTTGCTGATTGCAGCTGAACGTAATACCAGCACCCGCAGTTCAAGCGCGCAAAAACATATGCACATCTCACACTGAGCGCGGCTGAACGTAATAAAAGCATCACGCCCAATTCGCCCACACTGTAGTGACTGTTCGAAACTAGCGAGGTCTTGCAATACAAGTACGTGTGGTACTGCATTGTATTAAAGTTTTTGGGTTGTGGAAAGAATCGTCTGAGTTTCCATTATTTCCTAGGGGGAAATTCGAGTGCTTTAGATTACAAGCATAGTTCTGGAATGAATTATGCTGCATACCAAGATTTTACTGCATAACATACTGGCAGATGCAATTTAAAACTGCAAGGAGGCTCTGTTTCTGCTGGGGTTAGCTCCTACAGACCAATATTTGCATTGTGGCCTTCATACTGCAACTGTGGACATATGTTGTGGTCTTGCATTAATGTATCCCAGTTCTGGGAACAAGTCATTGGTTTTATAGAAAAAAAATATGGTCTGTAAAACTCAGTGCAGCGAGAAACAAAAAAATGGAAGACCCAATGTTCCACAATGAAAACAATCCAAAAGATAAAAACAGAAGACTGTGGATGATGATGTTCTAAAAAGATGATTTATTTCTTCTTACAAAAAAACACAAATAAATACAGATATAATAGTTCACATGTGTAGTCCAAACCTTTCTTAAAACCAGCTACGCTATCCGCTCATACCACAGCAGGAAAGACACCCAGGCATATGAAAAGGTCAAGAAAAAAGAAATTTGGCAATTTATTTGAGCATTTCACATAACTACATTGGAGTTCCCAGCACAGAACCTTCATAAGAGAAGATGATATGCCACATTCTTATGCAAGTTAGTGCTGTGAGTTATGTAATTATCCTTTGCTACATTCTGCAGTGTCAGGTTGGCTGTGACACTGTGGTAGCCATTTTGTTGCTCTCTTGAGTTTAGCTGGTAAGCCTGCTGGATGGCTTCTATGTTTAATTGAACTACGTGATGACAAGCTCTGGAACGCATTGCCAGAGATTTGTGGTAACAGCGGACAGCGTAGCTGGTTTTAAGAAAGGTTTGGACAAGTTCCTGGAGGAAAAGTTCATAGTCTGTTATTGAGAAAGGCATGGGGGAAAGCCACTGCTTGCCCTGGATCAGTAGCATGGAAAATTGCTACTCCTTGGGTTTTGGCCAGGTACTAGTGTCCTGGATTGGCCACCATGAGAACGTGCTACTGGGGATGATGGACCATTGGTCTGACCCAGTAAGGCTATTCTTATGTTCTTATAAACTCACGTTTTGTCTCAAAGTGAACCATTGAACTGGGGTGAAGTTCGTATAGGCTGGCTTAGTTATACAGTGGCTACAGACATAATTTGAGTGCCCCCCCTCTCCCCAACAAAATATAGTGACTGCTGATGCTGAACTGGTCTCCCTACCCCTACTGCCAATGATTTCTTTACTCTTGTCTCAACCCCCCCCATCCCCCCACAAAAAAAAAAAAACATAGGCAATCTCAGGACTGTAGCAAACCAAAATTGTATCCTGTGTGACATGCCTCCGCTGCTCCTGCCCTGCCTGCTTCACTGTGACTAAGAAGAGACAGTGGAAAGGGAGCAATTGTGGTTCTCCCTGTGTCCCTTGCACCCTATATGGCTGCACAGCTCACACAGCCCCCAGCATAGCTCTAGGTAAATGATATCAATGATGGAAGCTGCCTCTGCCCCAGTGCCACCCAGATCAAGATCCATTTTAGCAAACCCTAAGCCAGCTTCTGTCTTTATTGGTGTCCTGATTCACAAGTATGAATCAGAACTCATACAGTCATCTGACTTCTGTCTCCTCCAAAGTGGCTGCTATAAGTCACCGGAATGGGTATGTTGAGTAAATCAGAAGTTTACCCCCATAAAGTGAATCACACGAACGCAGACTGGCTCATAGACAATGTGCTTAGACACGTTAATTAAGCTGTGTAAGGCACATCCGATTCAGCTTGGACGGTTTGGATTAGAGAATGACACAGGGGCAAATTTGTCCCCGTCCCCGCATGAACTCAATTTCCCTGTTCCGTCTCCGCAAATTTTGTCCCTGTCTCTGTCCCATTCCTGTAAGCTCTGCCTTAACCACAAAAGCCTTGAACACTTATGATTTGAAAGTGTTTGAGGCTTGTGCAGATGAGGACGGAGCTTAGGCATTGGTGGAATGAGGCATTATGACATCACAGTCTGAGCTTTAGAATGTTGCTACTTATGATTTTAAAGTGTTTGAGGCTTGTGCAGAAGAGGATGGAGCTTAGGCATTGGTGGAATGAGGCATTATGACATCACAATCTGAGCTCTAGAATGTTGCTGCTTATGATTTTAAAGTGTTTGAGGCTTGTGCAGATGAGGACAGAGCTTAGGCATTGGTGGAATGAGGCATTATGACATTACAGTCTGAGCTCTAGAATGTTGCTACTTATGATTTTAAAGTGATTGAGGCTTGTGCAGAAGAGGATGGAGCTTAGGCATTGGTGGAATGAGGCATTATGACATCACAATCTGAGCTCTAGAATGTTGCTGCTTATGATTTTAAAGTGTTTGAGGCTTGTGCAGATGAGGACGGGAGTTTGCAGGAATGGCTTAGGGACAGGAAAAGAACTCATGGAGACAGGACGGGAATGGGATGGGGAAAAATTTGTCCCTGTGTCATTCTCTAATTTGGATTTTGGTGTGATGCATTGGGCTAGATCGTAAAAGCAAGTTTGAGGGATATCCCGGAATCAGAGTTGGGTCATGAGTGGTCTTACTTGAGCTGAAATTCTTGCCTGCAGTATCTGTGTATTTATTTATTTGATTTTTATTTAGCCCTCCCTCCCAAAGGAGTTAAGAACGGGTTATAAATCAGGTACGCAAGCATTTTTCCCTATCTGTCCCGGTCAGCTCACAGTCTATCCAGTATTTGGGGCAGTGGGGGATTAAGTGACTTGCCCTGGGTCACAAGGAGCAGCACTGGTATTTGAACCCACACCCTCAGGCTGCTGAGTCTATAGCTCTAACCACTATGCCACAGAAAAACAATATATCATATGCCTTCATGTGAAACTAAAATCCTGAGAGGCCATAACATTTTGCTGCCTAGTGTTATAACCTAGAGAATTTTTCTTAAGAGAAATACAGAGGGTTATGCTAAATGCTAAGACACCTTTTTGCAGCTATCACAGAGCAACAGAAAGGCTTTATACAAATGGCCTTGCAGGTTCATTTTCATATCAAAATAAGAAGGATACAATTAACCCTTTGGTGAGCCCTAGCCAAACATATGCATGTGGACCCCCATTGCAATATACAGTGCCACCTGATTCTGAATGCACAGGAACACTGGTACAGGTGGAAACAACAAGTAGAAAAGCTGCTCATTGACTCCACTGCCTACTGGAGCACAATGCGCAGAGGGTGGGGAGTCGATTTACCAGGGCAAAAATCTGTCTTGGGAGTCATTGCATTAATACATCTGAAAAGGCCTGCCCTAAACATGTGGAGGGGCAAAATAAAAACCAACGTCTAAGTACCTTTTTGGCCTAAGGCTTTAAGTGCCCAAAGTGGGTAGCAGGGAATTGTCCATTCTCGGAAACAAATAAGAACAAAAGAATTGCCATCTCCGGATCAGACCCTGGGTCCATCAAGTCCGGTGATCCGCATACGCGGAGGACCTGCCAGGTTTACCCTGGCATAGTTTTAGTCCCCATATCACTGTATGCTTCTCAAGGGAGATGTGCATCTAATTTACCCTTCCCCGTATCACTCTATGCCACTCTTAAGGAGATGTGCATCTACTTTACCCTTAAATCCTAGAACGGTGGATTCTGCAATTACTTCCTCTGGGAGAGCATTCCAAGTGTCCACCACTCGCTGCGTGAAACAGAACTTCCCGATATTCGTCCTGGACCTGTCCCCCCTCAGCTTCAGTCTATGTCCTCTTGTTCGTGTCACATCCGACATTGTAAATAACTGCTTTCCCTGCTCCATTTTGTCGAATCCTTTCAGTATTTCGAAAGTTTCGATCAGATCCCCTCGCAGTCTCCTCTTCTCAACGGAGAACAACCCCAGTCTCCTAAGTCGTTCCTCGTAGTCCAGGTTCTCCATACCTTTCACTAGCTTCGTTGCTCGTCTCTGCACCCTCTCTAGCAGTTTTATATCCTTCTTTAGGTATGGAGACCAATGCTGGATGAAGTATTCCAGGTGCGGTCTGACCATGTTTATAACTTTCTCTGATCTACTCGTAATTCCCTTCTTTATCATGCCTAGCATTCTATTTGTTTTCTTCGCCGCCGCCACACATTGCGCCAATGGTTTCAGGGTCCTATCTATCAGTGCACCCAGGTCCTTTTCCTGTTCGGTCTTTCCCAGAGTTACACCTGACATACTATACTTGTGATCTTTATTTTTTCTGCCTAAATGCATCACTATGCCTTTTTCCACATTATAATTCATCTGCCATTTATCCGCCCACTTCTCCAATTGATTCAAGTCGCTCTGGAGTTCCTCGCTGTCCTTCTGCGATCTGATTGCCCGGCATAGCTTTGTGTCGTCTGCAAACTTGATGATTTCACTGGATGTTCCTTCTTCCAGGTTATTTATGAAAATATTAAATAAGATGGGTCCAAGTACCGAGCCCTGAGGTACACCGCTAGTCACTTTCTCCCATTCTGAGAACTTCCCATTTATGCCCACTCTCTGTTTTCTGTTCTCTAGCCATTTGCCTATCCATCTTAATATATCTCCCTCTATTCCATGGCCTTGTAATTTCCTGAGAAGTCTTACATGTGGAACCTTGTCGAATGCTTTCTGAAAGTCCAAATATACAATATCCACCAGTTCTCCACTATCAATTTGTCTGTTCACTGTCTCAAAAAATTGAAGTAGGTTCGTCAAACATGATTTCCCTTTCCTGAACCCATGTTGACTGGCTCTCATCAGGTTGTGTGTGTCTAGGTGCCGGACTATGCTATCTTTGATCAGCACCTCAACCATCTTTCCAGGGACAGACGCGAAACTCACAGGTCTGTAGTTGCCTGGCACTCCTCTCGATCCTTTTTTAAATATCGGTGTGAAATTCGCTATCTTCCAGTCGTCTGGTATCTGTCCTGTTTTGATTGACAGGTTGGCAAGTTTTTGCAATAGTTCTCCGATTTCAAATTTCAGTTCTTTTAGGACTCTCGGATGTGTTGGTTTTTTTTTTTCAAGAATGGCCTACCTGTACGTTCAGGCATTTAATCACCCAGACCACGTCTACCTTTAAGCCCTATTTTCAGAAAAAAAAAAAAAAATTGCACAAGTCCCAACCGCCCAAAACAAGACCTTTTAGGCATGGGAGGGACCAATCCTTTACCTAAAAGCACAATTCTCTAACTGACATCTGTCTTAAGCACCAGTTAGAGAATTTTGGAACCTTTCCCCCCCCCCCCCCAATGATTTCGTCAGGAGAGATGCCCAAGCTCTCCTGCCGGAACCTGCCATGACCCCCCCAAATAATCGCCATCAGGAGAGATGACCAATCTCTCCTGCCCGCACCCGCCACAACCCCCCCAAATGATCGTGGCAGGAAGGATGCTTAGTCCCACCTGCCCAGCACCTGCCATGACCCCCCCCCCCAAATGATCGTGGCAGGAGGGATATCCAGTCCCTCCTGGCTAGCACCCGCCATGACCCCCAATAATTCTCCAGCAGGAGAGATACCCAATCTCTCCTGCCGGACAACCCCCCCTACCGAAAGTTCACCGGCAGGAGGGATGCCCACTGCCCAGTCCTTCCTGCTGGACACCCCCACCCCCCAAAAGTAGCCCACCTGGACCCCTCAAGGCTACCCCTACCTGCACTTCCACTGAGGAGGGCCTTGAGTTGGATGAGTTTTCCGCTGATGGAATCTACAGCTGAGGCAGCTAGTCCTCCCAAGGAGGTGACTTAAAGCAATTTGGACTATGATGCATAAACTTAATATCGCAACACTGAAGACATCTGGAGAGGTAGTCGCTCTGGGAGGAAAAATTGATGAAATATCTAGATCCCTTGACCAAAGTAATTTGAAAATTAAAAAATCTATAGCACAAATACTGAAGTTCAGCCTCTTCCAGAGTTTAAGACAGTTGCAATTAAAGATAATGCTGCATTACGTAGAAAGATTGAAAATATTGAAAATTATAACCAAAGATTGAACGTACGAGTTCTTTCCTAAAGTTCCTGGGATCTCAACCTCTTGAGATGTTAAAAAAATATTTGTTGGAGATCCTCAAATATTCCGCTGAAGTTATGCCTTCTGTGAACAGAATCTATTATGTGCCGATTTCTTCAAAACAGACCCAGGGAGATATGGAAGCTGACAATATTCAACCAGCTCAAATTAGATTTGAATAATATTTCAGCTGTTTTGGAAGAATCTATTACAGACTCTTCGGTTAGGACAGCTCCGGAACAGATAGAGATAATGCTTGAGTACCTGATTGTAAACCTCGAAAGGCAGTATATAAATACTTACCGTAAATAAAATAAAATCTCTTCATGAAAAGGCAGTAATTAAATAATAAACTGCTGAAGTCAGCTATTTAAATCTTTTGAAACTTCACATCTTAGTGTATAAATTATATCTGGACTGGAGGGTTCACTCTGTAATATGCCTGGGCTTGTTTCTCCACCTTCTTTTTTCATTAGTAAGCAGGGACCCACAAAAGTGAGCAGTATTTTGCAGACTCACTGCCTTTTCAATTGATTTCTCATCTTCTGTATCCCCATTGGAGTCCTATAAGCAGTGTAGCAGGAGAGAAATAGCAGCTGAACTTGATTTGAAGACACTCAATGCATCTGAGTTCAGTGACACTTCCACACCCAGACCAAGAAATGCACAAAGATGTATCTGAAGCGAGAACTTCTTCGACCTACACATCTGAACCACTCTGACTAAAAATGCTTTCTGGTTTGGAGAAATGCCTTGGCTTCCCTTCACTGCTGACGCAGGTGCAGAAACCTACTGGCTGTGTGAAAAAGGAATTTGCTCTCCTTACAGACTCAGCATATTGCTTTTCAAATAATAAAGGAGGAGGAAGGGGAAAATATACACTGTCAGGTGTTTTTTTTTTCCCTATCTTTTGGTTTTAAGTAACTATATCGAATTAGACATGAGCTCATGTGAACAGACTGTGCTGTGCCAGCACCCTTCATGCACTCAATGCTCTGAAGCAAGAATCAAATGGTAAGTGACCACCTGAATTTTCACTCCTCAATAGCAAGGCCTTTTCTCCTCTTCTGACAGATCTTAATTCAGTATATCTTCTATAGCACCTTAAATATCCCTGTCATAGACCTCAGCAGTGTTACTGTGTGTAATATAGTTTTTAACACACACAGAGTACAAACACCAACTTTGTCATTGGTCCATTTATATATATATACTAGTTGTTTAGCCCGTTACATTAACGGGTGCTAGCAGCCCTTCTCCCTTACTTTTACCTCCTCCCTGTCCAGCAGCACCCCCACCCATTCCCTGCTCCCCCTATATAGCAGTAGCCCTTTTCCTTTTATCTCCCCCTGTTCAGCATCACCCCATTTCCAGCTCCCCATATCCAGCAGTAGCTATTCTCCTTTGCAGGAGCCCTTCTCCCTTCCTTTTATCCCCCCCCTCCCGGTCTAGCAGTACCTCTTCCCTGCTTCCCCTATCCAGCAGTACGCCCTTCCTGTTACCTCCCCCCCTGTCCAGAATCACCTCTTCCCCGCTCCTCCTGTACTGCAGCACCCCCTTACCTGCTCCCCCTGTCCAGTCCGGTGATCTCCAGCCAACAGGATGGCTCCTGCAGGGAGTCTAGTTCCTGTCCGATCCGCGCCAGGCGTGCGAGCCTGCTCCGCCCCCTCCCGACCTGCTGGGAGTATTTGAATTAGACCCGACGGTTCCTGTTGAGGGAAGCACTCCTCACCGGACTCAGCGGTGAACTCCAGCCATCGGGCCGACATCCGCCTTGGTTTTTTGTTTTTTTTTAGTTGAAAGATGCGGCGGTGGCTCCTCTCATGATCCCCGCCTGCGTCGGAAGTCCAACGCAGGCGGGGATCGTGAGATTAGCCACCGCCGCGTCTTTCAAAGAATCGTAAGCCGCGCATGCACACTTCCTATGTGTCAAATGCAGGGCTCACGTGACAGTGGATCACAGGCGCTCCTCTTGCTCTCTGGCTGGTGTTAACGTCTGGGGCATTTTTTATTGTTATGTGTAATCAAGGCAGAGATGAGAAGTGGCTCGAGCCGACTCACTTCTGCTGGGGACTCGTACAGTCCAGTCCTTCTGGAGATTGTAGGGCAATGGGGCCGTAGTAAGAGCGGGGCATGCTGCAGTCTTGGCGGCCACGGACATACGGATCATGGAAGCACGCCGATAAGACTGCGCATGCGCCGCCTACGGTTTTATTATATAGAGATATATATATATATATATATCACTAATAATAAAACCCTAAGGCGCATGCGCACTTAGGGTTTCGTGTTCCCTGCCGCCGTGTTTTCTGATCCGTGGCCGGATTCTATTTTAGAACCCGGCGGCAGGGAACACTCTGGCCACTCCCCTCCTTCCGCCCTGACTCACTGCCAGAAAAACCACTGCCGCCACTGATTCGGAATGGGGGGCACAGGCACCCCTGCTGGCATCTATTTCTCCCCCTCCTCCCTCTCGCCTGCTCACCCACTCGCAGCGTTTAACTGAAAAGCGCTGCACTATGCTGCCACTGGCCTCGCTGTCTTCTCTCCACTGCGGCCCGCCCTCTGACAACTTCCTGTTTCCGCTAGGGCGGTCACAGTGAAGAGAAGACACCGAGGCCAGCAACAGTGTGGCGCAGCGCTTTTCTTTGAGGCAAGTAGATTTCTGCAGAGCGTATACGCAGGGAGAGCAGGAAAGGGGTGCTGCTGGACGGGGGGAGAGAAAAGGAAGGGAACAGGGGGATCAGGAAAGGGGTGGGTGCACAGGGAAGGGGGGGAAATGCTGCTGCTACACAGGGAAGGAGGGGAATGCTGCTGCTGCACAGGGAAAGGGAGGAATGCTGCTGCACAGGGAAGTGGGGGGAGGACGGATAGGGAAAGGGGGCCAGGGAATAATCTTGGTTTGCTTTGGGGGGGAGAAGACAGAAGGGGGACATGGAGAGAGACAGAAAGGTAGGCAGGCAGCGCATGAGAATGAAAGACAGACACAAAGAAAGACAGCAGGCAGGAAAACAGAAAGAAAGAAAGACAGACAGACAAAGGGGGCCAGGGAGAGAGACAGACAGAAAGACAGACAGAGGGAGGGAGAGAGACAAAGAAAGGAAGAAAGAGACAGGGGCAGGGAAAGACATAGAAAGAAAGAAAGACAGACAGACATATTTCTAGCACCCATTAATGTAACGGGCTTAAACACTAGTATATATATATATATATATATATATGTATATATATGCTTATAAAGTGCATATTAGTGCTTTATATTCAATAAATATCTCTTAAACAAATACTCATCTCTCAGTTCTTTTTTGCAAATGCGGCTAGGAGTTCATATTTTGACATAGGACTATGTTTTGCCACAGGCTGTTTCAAGGAATTCCCCCTATGAGGCAAAAAAATAAAAATTTTTCTGTTAGTTTTATAGCAAAAAGCCTTTCAGAATTCTCTAACTTAATGGTAACAAAAGTTTGGAGAAACATTACCTTTAATTGCTGGTTCCATGTTACCCACGTTTTATATTTCTATCAGGAAACATGGCCGCGGCTTTTTTCTTGATATATATATAGTTCAAAACAATAAACGTCATGATGTTATATTGACATATCAAATCAGCAAGGAACCCCCCCCCCCCAGATGATGTGGAAGTTCCTGATTAGCCAGCTTAAACCAATGTCATCCACTCTATTTTGGCATTCAAATCGGTAGGTTTAACACAATTCAGATAAAAAAATCTATTTTTGCTCTTTGAAATTGAGTCTTTCTTCATAATTACCTCCCTCCCACCCTACCTTGACCTGATTGATGACTCTCCATTTTAGATCAGCAATTTTATGTTTCTTATCTTAATTCAGCCCTGTGCTTCTGTGACGAAGATCAAGAAAACTGAGGCAGAAGAAAGCTGACTCTTGAGTTCCAATGTAAAATCTTCAATGTTAGAAACATAGAAACATGATGGCAGATAAAGGCCAAATGGCCCATCCAGTCTGCCCATCTGCAGCATCCACTATCTCCTTCTCTCCCTATTGGCAAAGGCTCTTTACACCTTAATTGTGAGGTCATTGTCATTGTGAGCATTGTTTTTATAAGCTAAGGCCTTTAACACTTGCATTGTGAGGTAATAGAGCTTTATAGAAATAGAGAAATATGTTGGCAGATAAAGGCCAAATGGCCCATCTATAGTATCCACTATCTCCTCTTCTCCTTATTGGCTAAAGCTCTTTACACCTGCATTGTGAGGTTATAGAACTTTACTTAGAACTGTTGGCGCTCCAGTTGGGGGGGGGGAACCCCCATTATAGAGGAAACAACCTTTTTCTCTGTTTTTAAGGGAAAAATTACAGTTTCCTCTGTAATGGGGGGGGGGGGTTTTTCGTCCCACACCACCCCCAACGGAAGTGTCAACAGTTCTAAGTAAAGTGGGGGGGGGGGGTCCCCCACACACACACCCTCGGACCGCTGTAAAATAGTGTTTGAATCTAGCTCGCTGACATCCTGCGCGTGATTGTCTGCCCTCAATTGTCCATGCGCGATTGTCTCACGCGGTTTTGACTCGTCACCGACTGGGCTCATAGACGAACGTGCAATTGTCTGCCCTCAATTGTCTGCACGCGATTGTCTCGCGCGGTTTTGACTCATCACCGACTGGCTGTCTCTTATGCAGTTAAGTGCAATATTCAGCTGGTGGAGGTGAGCAAATTTTAGCCACTGGCAGTGTTGTTCCCAGATATTCAATGCTGGGCATGTCCAGGCATCAGCACTTAATACTTTGATTTATGCGACTGGCTGTCTCTTATGCGGTTAAGTGCAATAGTCAGCACTTAACTACTTAAGTGGCACCACATAAAGATAGGACTGTGTTTAATATGGTCTGATGTGGCCATTTGGGCATTTAAGTGCTGAATATCATCACTTAACTACATAAGTACCGATTCCACCCCCGAATCATCCGCAAAATAGCCAGCGTTGAGTTTAGCAGTCAGTGGCTACTGAATATCGGTGGGTAGCCCTGCACAAGTGAGTTAACTGACCAAGAGTCATTTATGGATGGTTAATTCACTCTGAATATTGACCCTACGGTGTTCTTTTAAACCATTCTAAGATCATAAGAATTGCCATAGAGACTTTTAAAATATTAAAAGGATTTGATAAGATAGACCAAGAAGCAGAAATGCTAACATTTTCAGATGTGACACGGACAAGAGGTCATAGCCTGAAACTGAGTGGCAGCAGGTTTAGGACAAATGTCAGGAAGTTCTGTTTCACTCAGCGCGTGGTGGGTGCTTGGAATGCACTCCCGGAGGAGGTGGTGGCGGAGACTACGGTACTGGGATTCAAGCGCAAGTTGGATGCACACCTTCTTGCATATCATATTGAGGGATACGGTAAAGTCGGGTCTCCAAAAAGGAGTACCTAAAATGGGCCGCCGCGTGTGCGGAGCACCAGACTAGATGGACCTCGGTCTGATCCAGTGAAGGCGTTTCTTATGTTCTTATGCCATACTGGGACAGACTGAAGGTTCATCAAGCCCGGTATTTTGTTTCCAACACTGGCCAACCCAAGCCCCAAGTACCTAGCTAGATCCTAAGTAGTAAGACCGATTTTATGCTGCTTATCCTAGGAATAAGCAGTGGATTTCGCCGAGCCATCTCAATAATGACCTATGAACTTCCCTTTTAGGGGTTATAAGAACACAGGTTACATGATCAGTGTAACAAGGGGACTGCATGTTGCTTCTGTTGCTACACAAGTTTGAATCTATCACTTAGGTGACATATCCCAACCTAGAAAAATTTTCCACTGGACCCCCCCCCAACCCCTTCTCCTGTCTCCATCCCTCCCAAATTTCTATGAGTAAATGCTGGGAGAAGGCCTTGGGAAAGTAGACTGCTTCTGGCTTTGCTTGTGCAGACTTCAGTGCTTTGGGCCAGGTTCAGTGTCTGCTGAGCTCATAGAGCAGCAGAAGGCCATGGAGTGTACAACACAAAAACAGTGAAGCCATAGTACTTCCTGCCTTACATCACCACAGAGATAGCTTTGTGTTTCCTGTGCTGGTCCCTTACCCTTTTGGCTTTGGTCTTTGTCAGCCTTGTCACTGCTCCAAACTAGCTTACAGCAGTGTCTCTCAAACTTGGGTTTGATGTTTTTTTTTTAGCTCCGGCACACTTAACAGAGCAAATGATTTTCGCCACACATTAAATAGAAATTATAAAATTACAAAACCAACAAAAAATTCAATTTGAGAGTTATCTATTTAAAGTTCTTTAAGCTATGTATGGGTAACGATGAAGCTAAAGTAGATAGAATTGCTCATTAATGAGATGGATGAGCTTGTTTTTGAGTGCAAATCAACTCAAAACGTGGCTCGATAGTGGACAACCAAACACGCATTTCATCATCCACCATCTGCAGTCATTCTCTTTTTTTTTTTTTCAATTTCATTTCTGTCAGAGCTGAAAATCCAAGTTCGCAAAGATAGGAAGATCCAAACGGTAATAAAGCTTTGATTGATTTGTTGCACAAGTTATGATAACTATTGCATAAAAATAAAATTACTTGCCGTTAGTTTTCAAGGACCAGTCACATCAAAGAACGATGCTTATCTGGGCGGTTGTATCCTTATACGCGCAGGCATTCATAATATCAACAGTGCCTTGTGTATGCAATGTACATGTCATCTATCCTAGTGTATACTTATGAAGGAAATTTTAAGAAATAAAGTAAAATTCTGGAATCTCTCGTGGTACACCCAGAGTCTTTTTGGGGCACATCACTGTGCTGTGACACACAGTTTGAGAGTTTAGAGTCTGCAAATATCATAATGCTAGTTCCTTCCACTCAGCCAGAAACTCTAGGTATGGCGCAAACTATGGAGATCACTTTAGAAGCAGCTACATGTATAAACAGAGGCGTTTACCCTTAGAACATAAGAACAGTCTTACTGGGTCAGACCGATGGCCCATCAAGCCCAGTAGCCTTTCTCACAATGGCCAATCCAGGTCACTAGTACCTGGCCAAAACCCAAAGAGTAGCAACATTCCATTATCTCAGATTAAGCAAGATTCCGGAACCCCAAAGAGTAGCAACATTCCATGCAGAATCCCCAAAGAGCAGCAAGATTCTAGAATCCCAAAGAGTAGCAACATTCTGTTATCCCAGAGTAAGCAAGATTCCAGAACCCCAAAGAGTAGCACGATCCCATGCTACTGATCCAGGGCAAGCAGTGGCTTCCCCCATGTCTTTTCAATAACAGACTATGGACCAGGAAATGGCCCAAACCTTTCTTAAAACCAGCTAACCGCTATCTGCTCTTATAGCAACACTTTCCAAAGCTTAACTATTCTCTGAGTGGAAAAATATTTCCTCCTATTGGTTTTAAAAGTATTTCCCAGTATCTTCACTGAGTGTCCCCTAGTCTTTATAATTTTTGATGGAGTGAAAAATTGTAACTAGCATTTTCAGAACACTTCTACACCATTTACTCATGTAAATGCACCAAGATGCAGAATTTTGAAGGCAAAGTGGTTTTGGTGGGATGAAATCTTTATGTAAGTATTTCCCATTTTACAATGGGATTGCACAAATAGTTTTAAAAAGTTGTGCCAGTCGATGTACCTTCTCCAAGATGCATGTATGTGTCTACAAAATGCTCTCTTCTTTTCATCAAGGGCTTGAAAGGAGTGACTGCAGGAGCAATTGTACTTTGCCCTCTGATAGTTTATTCAACATGAGAAACTTCAAAATTTTCAAGTTGGGACTTTATTTCCTAATTGGTGGCAATTATTCCACAGAACATAAGAATAGCCTTACTGGGTCAGACCAATGGTCCATCAATCCCAGTAGCCCACCCTCACGGTGGCCAATCCAGGTCATTAGTACCTGGCTAAAACCCAAGGAGTAGCAATATTCAATGCTACCGAACCAGGGCAAGCAGAGGCTTCCCCCATGTCTTAATAAGACTTTTCCTCCAGGAATTTGTCCAAACCTTTCTTAAAACCAGCTACGCTATCCACTGGCAACGCGTTCCAGATCTGAACTATTTTCTGAGTGAAAAAATATTAAGGATTAAATGACTCGCCCAGGGTCACAAGGAGCAGCGCGGGGTTTTAGCCTTCAACTTCAGGGTGCTGAGGCTGTAGCAGTCTAACCAATATGCCACACTCTCCTGCTAGGTCAGAGAAGGGACATAAACCAGAGTCTATTCCATGGCTTATAGCTGTGGCGTTTAGCAGCATGGTATAGATTGGACCATTGGCTGTTCAGTCCAGAGCTGTGGCTTTACACAGACTTTTCAACCTTTTCTTGGTGCCTCATTCATAGACCACTTCTTAAACAGATTCAATAAAAGCACTAACAATGGCACATACAAATTAATTGAATAAGAAGCTAATTAGTACCAATCACTGGCTTCTAAACAAGTAAGGGGAGAGTGTGGTGCAGTGGTTAAAGCTACATTTCCCACTTCCCTAATAGTTTATCTTACAAATATAGATGAAATCTATTAAAGTAGAGAGTGGCACAAACATGGCTCTGGACAAAATACAGAAACTAATAGATACTTTTTTATGCATAATAAATAATTATGAGGTGTGCTTTAAAAGTTTGAGAAACTCTAGCCTACATCTTCAACAGCAGGTTTTGTAGGCAGGAAATCAGAAGTCAAGTCATCTCGCCCACTCAGCCTAGGGTCCCTCTACCACTTCAAATCAGCTCCCCAGCAGAACACCGCAAGCTATAAACCTGTCTCTTCCCTTCCAGTGAGCGAGTTGGCCTCATCAAATTCAATGTCATCTGAAGGACACACGCAGCACAAACATTGATTATGTGCAAATGTCCTAGAACAGGGGAAGGGAACTCCGGTCCTCGAGAGCCGTATTCCAATCGGGTTTTCAGGATTTCCCCAATGAATATGCATGAGATCTATTTGCATGCACTGCTTTCAATGCATATTCATTGGGGAAATCCTGAAAACCCAACTGGAATATGGCTTTCGAGGACCAGAGTTCCCTACCCCTGTCCTGAAGAAAACTTACAGAAGTTGTGGGGAAAGAAATTTGCAAGAATAAATATATGCAGAAAAAAAAGATAGACTGATGCAAACTTACAGGACAGATAGATAACAGCTAGAGCCCTGTGCAGTATCATTTCAGGGTAAGCACTGAGATTGTAATTCTGTGCTTTTCATCCACCATCTCTCTACTTTTTTTTTAGAATTCAATACAGTACTCCCCTAATATTCGCGGGGGTTCCGTTCCAGGAACCCCCGCGAATCTTGAAAAAATGTGAATATGGTTTTTCATGGGGGAGACTGGAGAGGCCAGTGGAAGAGGCAGGAGAGAGCAGCCGGAGCGCCAGCTAGTGCAGGAAATCACTCGCTGTACGCTCCGACTGCCTTTTCCTGCACTAAGTTGGGCCTTACCAATCAGGAGCTGTGTGTCAAAGTAGCTCCTGATTAGATAAGGCGAGTGATTTCCTGCACTCGCCGGCGCTCCGGCTGCTCTCTCCTGCCTCTCCCGCTGCCCTCTCCTTGTCAGCGGTTCGCGGTTGGAAAATACCGTGAATGACCGGGACTGTGAACGACCGGGGGAACACTGTATACAGTAAAACTTTGGTTTACGACTATAATTCTTTCCAGAAGCATGCTTGTAATCCAAAGCACTTGTATGTCAAAGTTAATTTCCCCATAGGAAATAATGGAAACTCAGACGATTCGTTCCACAACCCAAAAACTTTAATACAAAATACTATACGCACTTGTATTGCAAGACCTCACTCGTTTAGAACAGTCACTACACTCCCAAAGCGTCAGAGAGAGAAGAACCATCGGCTCAGTTGTGATGTGTGTACATATTGCAAGACTTTGCTTGTTTAGAACAGACACTACACTCTTGCAGCGTCAAACCATCAGTTCAGTTGTGATGATGTGACATGTGTATACTGTATGTACTCGTGTTGCAAGACTTTGCTTGTTTAGAACAGTCTCTACATGCATTTGGGACACCATAAAGTCTATTACCAATTGTTCAGAAGAAATTTCCTTTGACATTATAATTCTCCGATCTCAACACCCTTGTTTTACACAGTCTAACTGTCCTCCTAAACTCATTGATGCAATGTTTGTGACTGCCCTTATGCACATCTTGAAAAATTGGAAGTCCTCTTCATTACTAAACTATACCTTTTGGTGGAATTCTTTGAGCATGTATCATAAATTTGAATCATATGCTTATGAAAAGAAAAATATAATTCGACTTTCCAAAAGTTTGATACAATGTAAATCACCCTGGAAATTCCTAGACTCATATGTTCAATCTATTTCATAGACACTCCTCTCTTCTTCTTCTTCCTCTTCCTCTTTTTTTTTTTTTTTTTTTTCTTTACCTTCATCTTTTTCCTCATTTTATTCTTTTTCTTTCTTCCTTCAATTTCTCTTTCCTCTTATCTTTTCTTTTATTATTTTTTCATGAACAGTCCTAGTACTTTAGATCTTTTAAAACGATTCAATTCTACATTGCACAAAGTAACTGAATATTTGTTATACTAAATGTTTTGTTTTATTTTTTGATACCCTGTACTTGAACTGTTTCTTATATTTTTTCAAAAAACTCAATAAAAAATATTGAACTAAAAAAAAAAAAAAAAAAGAACAGTCTCTACACTCTTGCAGCATCGGAGAGAGAAGAACCATCGGCTCAGTTGTGATGTGTGTATACTGTATGTACTTGTATTGCAAAACCTTGCTTGTATATCAAGTTAAAATTTAATCAAATGTTTTGCTTGTTTTGCAAAACACTTGCAAACCAAGTTACTTGGAATCCAAGGTTTTACTGCAATTGTAAAAGCAACCAAATGCTGCTATATCAGAAAACTTGAGATGCATGTAATATAGGTAGAGGCAAAATGATTCCTTCCTTGTCCAGTCAGGTCTATGCCTTCTTTAAACTAAGAAAAAACAACATAGTTGAGAAATGACGTCTGCATATTGGGGCAACTAGCCTTGAGAAATCTTAGGGCAAAAATTAATTAATTTTTAAAATTTCTTTCCCGCTTATTACCTAAGCAGGTTACAGTAGAAAACATACACATTCAAAAGTACACAAACATATTATAAGCCGGGAGGCGACGGAGAGGGGGTGCTAGCGGCCGGCAGCGGTGGAGAGCAGGGAAGGGCGTGCATGGCACTTGTCTTGCCTCGCATGAGGCCAGACCGTAAGCCGCGCATGCGCACTTCCTATGTGTGCTACAACTCACGGAAAACGGGCGCACGCATAGGAAGTGCGCATGTGCGGCTTACCGTTTTATTATATTAGATACATCCTATCCTATTCTTCCAAACATATTCACTAAAACTAAGTTTGCACTATACAAACTCCTAAAACACAGTTCTCTTCAAAACTAATAAAAAGCTTTAACGAATAAAAGTAAATTATATTTTATCTCTGCACAATCTCAAGAACCCTGGCAGTGTGTTCCACAAATATAATGTAATGTAATGTAATGTAATTTATTTCTTATATACCGCCAACAACAGAAATAGCGATCACTTGTGGGGCTTTTTATTAACGTGTTTCGCCTAGTGCGTCAATTGATAACCTCATTGCGGATTGTGATCTCAGATTTCTAGGAGGTATAAACTGTTTCAGAAGCTGTTTCAGGTATAGAGGCGTCACCCCATAAATTAACCTGATGAACAATTGTCAAGATTTTGTATTCAGTCTGCAATTGAATTGGTAGCCAATGCAAACTTTTCAGTACTGGTCTAATATGATCTTTCCTGGCTACCCTTGTAATCATAAGTGTTGCATCATTCTGCACTATTTGCAGTGCTTTAATTTTACATTTTGCAATACCTATCAACAAAGAGTTACAAAAGTCAAGCCTGGACATCACCATACATTGAATCACAGTCCAAAAATCTGATATAGAAATCATAGATTTTACCCTAGATCAGGGGTGTCGAAGTCGGTCCTCGAGGGCTGCAATCCAGTCGGGTTTTCAAGATTTCCCCAATGAATATGCATGAGATCTATGTGCATGCACTGCTTTCAATGCATATTCATTGGGGAAATTCTGAAAACCCGACTGGATTGCGGCCCTCGAGGACCGACTTCGACACCTGTGCCCTAGATAGTAATCTCAACTGGAAGAAAGCACCTTTAACCATTTGCATAATCTGCACTTGCTTAGAAAGCTTCGCATCCAAATATACTCCTAACATCTTGATATACAATGAAATAAGTAAAGTCACATTCTGCACCTTCAATTCTCTTACACCCAGCAGCAGTTCGTCATTCCCCACGAACATCACCTCTGTCTTTTTCAAATTCAGGACTAATTTGTTCTCATGCATCCAGCTTGTTATCGTATTCATACACTCTTCCAATTTCTTCAAAACATATTCCACACCATTCAAGATAGGAAAGAAAAAAATGAATAGATACAGTAATATACTCCCAATTCATGCATAACCTCCCCTATTGATGCAACATAAATGTTGAACAATAGAGCAGATAATTCAGACCCTTGGGGCACACTTTTCTTCATCATCATTACCTCAGGAGACCTTGATCCACTCTTTACAACAAATTTCCGCTCTATAAAGAAGGATCTGAACTAGTTTAACACTACTCCTCCCACTCCACCCTGCCGTAACTTACCTAGCAATATAGATGGGTCCACTATATTGAAAGCTGCTTGTATGTCAAGAGATACCAGGCAGAAAGTAGTACCTGCATCAATCCCTCTTCTCAAAACATTGAGGGTTGATAACAATAATGTTTCAACTCCATGTCCTTTCCTGAACCCATGTTGTTCATTATCCATCCAATTCTTTCTCTCAACATACAATTCTACGAGTTCTCTCCATACAGCTTTCTCAATAATTTTAGAGATTACTGGAAGAATTTAAATTGGTCTATAATTATTTAAATTCTCCCTATCTAACAGAGGTTTAACTGTTGCGGTTTTACAAACTTCTGGCATAACACCCATTTTCCAAGATTTATTAACAATCTTTGACAAAGCAGTACACCCCTCTTCAGCTATTGCGTTCACCACCACTGATGAACATGGTTCAAATATTGATCTTGTTGGAGTTAAACCACAAATCATAGACTTTGGGGTCCTTTTATCATGCCACGCTAGCGGGGTTAGCGCGACGGACATTTCATCACGCGCTAACCCCTGCGGCCGGCTAAAAAACTAACGTCTTCTCAATGCAGGCGTTAGCGGCTAGTGCGGCAGGCGGTTTAACGCTCATCAAACGCAAATTAGACATGATACTAGACGAGGAGGAACTATGCGATCCCCACCAACATGGATTCACCTAGGGTAGGTCCTGTCAATCCAATCTCATCAGTTTCTTTGACTGGGTAACAAGAAAACTAGATTTGGGAGAGTCCCTGGACGTCGTGTACTTGGACTTCAGCAAAGCTTTTGATAGCGTCCCCCACCGCAGGCTATTGAGCAAGATGAAATTGATGGGATTAGGTGAAACACTTACAGCATGGGTCCACGATTGGCTGAGTGGTAGACTTCAGAGGGTGGTGGTTAATGGTACCATCTCTAAAACGTTGGAGGTGACCAGTGGGGTGCCACAGGGCTCGGTCATGGGCCCGATCCTTTTCAACATATTCGTAAGAGACATGACTCAGGGGCTTCAAGGTAAAATAACATTATTCGCCGATGATGCCAAACTATGTAACATTGTGAGTAACGGCAATCTGTCAGAAAAAATACAAATGTAAATTCCTTGTGGTACCTACACTTGCAAAAAGGAAAATACTTTAGCTTGAATGCCCAGCTGTGTTTCTAGAGTCTCCCATAATGCATCTGACCACAATAAAACTCTAACAGAAGAAACTGGGCAGTGTTAATGACATTTGGGTTTGGGGTTCTAACACTATTTAAGTTCTGCAAAAATTGAGAAAGCATAATGTTTTAATAAGATTCAGCTCTGTGATACTGCTTTGGAAAACCTTATACAATATTCATACAATACTCTTACAGGCCTCACAAGCAAGAATGAAGCAAATAGGAATAACAGTGTCTGGAGAAGATTTGCTTTACATTTCATGTTCTGACGAGCCTTTACAGTACAGAACTCCTGATAAACCCCACCCAGTAATATATGGGCTGTTAGCAGAAAGTTTCCTTGTTTGGGTATGCTTGATCAGCTCTTTTTGCATCAAATATGAATGCCAGTATTTTCTTCCTGTATTAAAAAAAAAATAGTGTGTTAGGTCTCCAAACTATTTGAATAATATATGAAAGACAGAAAGAGGGCACTAAGAATTGTTTTAGCTAATGTTGTCACTGGAAACTGGAGCCTGCCCTGCACTATCTCTGTCCCACAATACATAGCTCTTCTCTGTGGTTTATCCCAGAGACTTCCTGTACACAATACCACAGATCACGTGACTTTGGTTCCCTTGAGGTATGAAATTCCAGTCATTCACAAGGAGTCATTACCGAACAAGTAAACAAGACTGACTACTGTAGGTGTGAATGTCGTCTAGAATTAATCTTAAACAACATGGTTTAAACCCCCCTCCACCATCTTATACAAAAGCATAGCGCGGTTTTTAGTGCTGGCCGCAGCTGTAACAGCTCTAATCAGGGCCGGATTTTCCTTTAGGCTAACTAGGCTTCAGTCTAGGGCCTCAAGATCAAGAGGGGCCTACATTCAAATTGTTAGCAAAATTAAAATTACACTATTCTAAAAACAGTGAACACTAAAACACTGAACCGAAAATAAGGAGAAATTCTACGCATATGACTAATAAACAATCATAAAAATGTATTGGTTAAGATCAACGCGTTCGGCTCATTGGGTCTGTTCGTTTGTATATACTAGATTGCACCAAAGTATAGTTCATACGTTCACTGATTGCTATGGCAAATATTGACGTGCCTTATGCTACTAAGCTCTGGCTTGTTCTTGCATCAATAAAGTGCAGATTAGCGTAGATTGGAACAGACAAACGAACAGACCTATTGATATCCCGACGTTCGGTTATATTCGTGTTACTTCGATAATATGAAACACGTGTTAATGTTATTAGAAAAGATTCTTATTTTAGGATTGCGTACACGATCATTTGATTCTCGCCTTTTGAGTTCAGTAGGTTCAATACTTTAGTGAAGTGTTTATAGACTATTGAAAAATTTTTTTGTGACAATATTTCGCGGAATTCTAAGTAAGTTCTTAACATATGTTTTAATTTGCATATTTTAAAATGTATATTACGTGCTTTATTTTATATTTTCATGATTATATAATAAATAATAAAATCCTAGAGCGCGCAAGCGCTGTTGAAATATCGTGAGTCCTGGTGGCGTGAGGTGTGCTTCTGTGTCACTCCTCACGGTGCCTGTGCCAGCGACTCATTAAAATTCAGCCGCGGGTGGGAAATCCGAATTGCACACGTGCTCCAGCTCCAGATCGATCCCGCTGCTCCTCTCTCCCCCCCCCCCACCCCTTTCCCGGCTCCAGAGGGGAATCGGTCTCAGCTCCGGGTGGGGGCACGCGCCGGTCCCCGGTCCGATCCTGCCTCCGGTTCAGGTTTTAGCCACTCCCCGGTTACCTCGGTTCTGCTTCGGGATCGGAACCGGCTCCGGCCGCAACGGGGCGCCGACTCAGCTTCTCCCTTTCTTTTTCTCACCCTGGGAGGAGGATCGGGCAGGGAAAGACGTCAGTCCGGAAACAGCTGGGCAAAGCCCAGCCCCGCAGGGAGAGAGGCAAAACGTGGATCGTGTCACATTTTTTATAAAGGTTAGTACCATTAACAACATGTTTCATTTAACATATTGATATATATCACAGTAATGATGTATTTTATTATCTCTCATGTAATTTACAAACTTAAAAATGGGAGGTGAAAGGGCCTCATAAGTGGAATAGCTTAGGGCCTCTTTTCATCTAAATCCGGCCCTGGCTCTAATGCTCATAGAATTCCTATGAGTGTCTGAACTGTTACCGCCACAGCTGGTGCTAAAAACTTAACTAAGCTTTTGTAAAGTTGGGTGTTAGATTCTAGTAAACTGTAGCATGTTAACTTAGAAGGTCTTATACTAAAGATTAAGCCATGTTATCTGCCATAGGACTTATTTTATTCCAATGGCGTCTTTAATAAAAGACCCCTTTAATTACTAATACATGTTAAATGAGCACATTTTTACTTTTAACTGTGACTGCAATGTCATAAATTTTTTTTCTTGATATTTTTATTCTGCTGCTATAAACTCTGCCCTTCTATAAGGCACCCCCAATCCAGTGGAATACTGCTTGTGACTTTCTTCACAATCCTATAGCATGCATCCTGAGACTTGCCAGTAGGTGTCCCTGCTGTGCAATGGTTGGGACTCCATGGAGTCCAAGGCAGAGAATGGGGATGGGTACCCATGGATAACCGCGGGATGGGAACGGGGACAGAGCCCATTGGGACAGGGACAAACTGTGTCCCTGTGTCATTCTCGAAAAGCTCGAGGCAAGCCTTAAACAGGCTGGTGCAACTAGATGGGACAGCATCTATAAAATGCTAGTATTGATTTGTAAAAAAAAACCCAAAAAATCTTAGACATCTGGCAACTGAATTCGATGATTAAAAAAAAACTGCAGAAGCTGCTAAATGACATCATTTGTGTCTTGTCTGCCTTTGATGTGGCAATAAGAGTCTTGTTCACTGATAAGGCTCCTACCACCTGTAATGTTCTTCCTTCACGTGTTCAATTGCTGAAGCATCTTACTGTTCCTGCAACAGAATCATCCACTGTTACTGGCATCAAAGAGCATTTCCAACACTTATTCTTCTGTTTATCCATTACACAGTGTTGGTTTTCTTCTACGTCCATGTCTGAAAAACAATTCAATTATCTTCCCAGATGATGTAAAAACACAGACAATCAAATCTTTGGGAAAGGTGTATCAAAAACCATATCAAAATGGAAGGCTCTATATGTGATTTACAAACAACAGCTGTACAGTACTTTAATAAAAAGATTTAAACATACAATCACAAGTGTTGAAGGCTTGTGCAGATAAGGACAGAGTCCACTGGGATGGAGTGGGGATAGGGACCGAGCCCTCAGGGATGAGGTGAGGTATGATGGAGCCTGTGGGGACAGGGTGAGGATTGGGACAAACTTTGTCCCTGTGTCATTTTCTATCCAAGGCTGTGATCATTGCCTCCACAGTGCTACCTAGCTGATGGCAGGCAGAAAAAGAGCAATTGACCCATCCAGCCTGCCCAATTGCTGCTGCTCACACTGCAAGGATATATCCCAGTTTCTAGTAATAGAAGCTTAATTGCTTCTGAGATGTCCTTATTAGAGAATGACACGGGGACAAATTTGTCCCCGTCCCCATGAGTTTTGTCCCTGTCCGTGCTGCATTCCTGTAAGCTCTGCCTTAACTGCACAAGCCTCGAACACTTATGATTTTAAAGTGTATGAGACTTGTGCAGATGAGGACGGAGTTTAGGCATTGGTGGAATGAGGCATTATGACATCACAATCGGAGGTCTAGAATGTTGCTACTTATGATTTTAAAGTGTTTGAGGCTTGTGCAGATGAGGACGGAGCTTAGGCATTGGTGGGATGAGGCATTATGACATCACAATCTGAGCTCTAGTATGTTGCTACTTGTAATTTTAAAGCATTTGAGGCTTGTGCAGATGAGGATGGAGTTTGCAGGCATGGGGAAGAAGTTCCCAGGGGGACGGGGAAAATTTTATCCACGTGTCATTCTCTAATCCTTATCCAATCAAATTTTCTCTTTGCTTCTTCATTGTTTCTCTGTCATCCTCCAACACCCAACACCCTCCTTTCCCCCAGTGATGTCTATAACATTTCAAATAGCTAACAAATGTAGAAAGGCTGTTGCCCAAACATGCAGCCTACCCATGTCAGCCTAAAGAATCGGATTGGAGGCTAGACAACAAATTTTTCCAAATCTTTTGCTTCCTTATAACAAACTGGTGATTATGATAGACCACCCCCTTTGAAATAAATACAAATATAATTTCCCAGTGACTGTATCATAAAGGAATTTTGAGAAACATGATAGTATCTGTAATTGACTATAACATGTTTTAATGCACAAAGATTCTGATACGCCGTGATAGTTTGCCGTGGCTAAGTGTTTTCCTGCTGATTTTTGTTTTGTACTCGGTGTCCGGTGCATCTCGTTGCAGTGTCCAACAAACAGTCAGCCAGCATTAATGGATTCCAGTTGCCCTGATATCTTTTTCCATAGTGGCAATGTCCTGGTGAAACCTTTTGCCATGTTTGTCACTGACTACAGCAAGATTTACAAGGAAAAAGTCTCACATGTATGAAAGTAGGAAATGGATCTTCTGTGACATGTTGCACTTCATGGCTCTAAGAAGTTTGTCAGCAGTTGAATATAGCTTGGTGCTCTGTAACTGCCAAGAAAAATCTCAACGACATCCTTGAATGCTTTCCAGGCAATTTTCTCTGGCCCAACTAACAGATCTTCAAATCTCTCGTCATTGATAACGTTTGATCTGTGGACTGGAAAAAAATGCCTTCCTTAATCTTGGCGTCAGTTATTCTTGGAAACGTCTGTCTTAGATAAAGAGAACCTTTGCCTTGCTTGTTCATTGCTTTTACGACATTTTTCATCAGTCCATGTTTTATGTGAAAAGGAGGCAAAAGTATCTTTGTCAGGCCAACAAGTGGTTCATGAACCAAATTCGTACGTAGTGGCCAGTTCTTTTGAAGGTAATGCTGTCCCATTCACATATAAAACAACAGGACGTGGTATATCCAAGCTGCATTCCAAGTAGCAGAGCTATTACTTTAAGATCCCTGCAGATGTTCCAGTTGTGCTTTAACGGCAGTTCCATGTTTTCATATGTTTCTTTCACATGTGCAGCATAACCAATAGGTATTGACGAGTAGACATTTTCATTGTGAAACAAAACAGCCTTGTGGCTTAACACTGACAAATCAATAAAAAGACGCCACTCCTGTGGATCATGCATACAACCCAAAGCCGTGACCAACCCTTCAATGTCAGCACAGATACAGAGGTTTTCAACCTGTGCAAAGAAATTTGTTAAATCATCTTGGCAGCTTAATACCATCCCTACAGTCTTGACCCCAGTCATTGTGCTTTTGCTTTTGACAAACCTAAGTCCCTGACCAGGTCATTTAATTCTGACTGTCATAAGATGAGGCTCACCAGATGTACATGGTTCAAAATCAGGATCAATGTCACTGTCAGTGCTTGGCTGGTACATTGCAGATTCTTTGTTGGTTTCATTTAAGCTCCATTTCTCTGGTGGCTTTGGCACCGGAAGACCGTCATCATGATGCACTAGTCTCATGGCTGTAGAAAGATTGGGGTATTCAATTGATTTCTTATTTTTACCAGAGAAACCAGATACATTTGTCAGACAGAAGCAATACACTTCTCCCCCTCCCCATTTGCGGTTTCGGCAATCGCGATTTCACATATTCGCGATTTTTGGGGGGGAGGGGGAAAAAAGAAAAAAAAAATCCCATAGTTTAGCCTTCCCCCGGCGTCCCAGCCTTACCTGGTGGTCTAGCGGGCTTTCGGGGCAGGAGCGATCTTCGTACGCTCCTGCCCCGTGTAGATCGCCAATAGGAAATGGCTGTGGGGAGTTCCCATCGTAGTCTTGAGAGACTACAGGAACACACGGCAGCCATTTCCTATTCCTGCCCCGAAAGTTATTCGCGGTTTTTCTGTATTTGCGGTTCTGTTAATCCCCTATCACCGCGAATACGGAGGGAGAAGTGTAGTTCTATAGTCAAATAGCTGTAAGCACTTGAGGTTACCTTTCCTCACAAAGAGTTGTGTACCAGAACGGATACCAGTACAGCCAATAGAGCTATTAAATTTAAGAAGGAGGATCCCATTCTATATTGTCCATCACTTTAAGGCCTTACATGTAAGACAACCATCTTATCTAGCTTCAGTCACTATACCTTATACACTGTCATGGACATTACGTTCTTTAGATTCTAATTGACTAGTTCTTCCGTCACCTAGATTAGCTCATTATGAATCCACCCATAATGCTGACTTTTTTTCCTTTCTCTGTTTCTTTGGAATAATTTTTCTTCATGTATTCATGCAGAACTTTAATTTCCGTGATTTAAATTTCTTGTAAAAGCATTTATTTTCTAAAGGCCTTTGGTATTTCCTCTGATTACAGATCTTTAACAATTGGGGTCTGTTATTCCAGTTGAAAAACTGCAAGAATATTGAATTTTGGTTTTTATTATTTACCCCCCCCCCCCTCCTTTACAAAGCTGCGCTAGCAATTTTAGCGCCGGCCACCCTGGTAACAGCTTTGACACGCATAGAATTCCATGCTGCTCAGCCCCAGAGTCAATTTTGTGCAAAACTGCCATTATAGATTTGGTGAAAAGCCAGGAAGAGGCCATCCCAAGGCCGCGAACCCCTCACCACTCAGTATAAATCAAATAGGAAAAGTATTAAGAATCAAACTGCAGGCTCGAGGAGACAGAGAGTAAATATAAGGACCCCAGACCTGGAAAAAAAACTTTGAGTGGCGCAAAGAATGACGCACTCAACCCCTCTCAAACATCATCAGAGCATGCAAATGGTTATGCCAAGCCCGATAAGAAGGAGCCCGATCCGAAACCCATTCCCCCAAAATAATCTTTTTAATCTATTTTAAATGGCGTTCTTTTCATTTCTTGTTTTTATATATTTTGTACACTGTGCTGTTCATAAATCGAAGTGCGGTGAAAACTTTTAATAAACAAACAAGCATAAACCTTCTCTCTGCCACTGCTACTCTTCCCTCCCGGGGGAAGGTGAGTCTTCAGTTCACAGAGCTACCAAGTTGCCCAGTTCCAGGAAGAAGATTTTAAGCCAGTCCTGGATTCCATACAGACCCATCTAAGTGTATTATAAAACATAAAGCCCTGATTTCAGTGACTACAGCTATCACAGTGCTGTAGATTGTGAAATTAAAAGCAGGAAGTGGCGCGTGCGTGGCAGGGGGACGAGTAGGAAGGGGGGGGGGGCAGAGAGGAGAAGTTGGGATGACAGCCCCCTGAGCAAGATGGCGCCCGGGGTGGACACCCCCCCCGGTCTGCCTAATGGTTAAGCCAGCTGGAAATAAGTTCAACAAGGCAGGAACTCTCCTAACCCTGAAGACCCTCCAAGGAAAGGATCTGATATGGAACATGAGGTTTTTGGGACTGCAGACAAGCTGGGGTAGGGTTACCATATGGCTCCAGAAAACGGAGGATGGATTGAGACATCTGGGTTTTACTTCGACTGTACACAATGGAAGTAAGGAGGACAGATAGAGACATCTGGGCTTTACTTCTATTGAAACAAATGGAAGTAAAACCTGGATGCCTCAATCCGTCCTCCTCTTTCTGGAACCATATGGTAACCCTAAGCTGGGGGAGCAGGGGCAAGGGCGGTCTGAAAGAAATTAAACAGAAAACTAATGTTCTGTTAACTTTCCTTATCAACGTGAAACAATACAAATTAATTTAAATGCCCCGTTTCATTTGATCATCCTCCATGCTTGCTACAACCAGGCCAGTGAGCTGCACATGCTGTCCCTGCTCCGGCTCCTTGCTCTCTCCTGGCATGTGCTAACACACAATGGCCCTGCCTTCTTTGTCTGAAAACATCTGCTTCAGTCTGAATTGGGAAGCAGACGCCAGGAAGAGAAAAAGGCAGGGCTGCCATATGACAGCATGCCAAGAAAAGAAGAGGAGCTGGGTGGGAACAGCAAGAGCAGCTCATGCACTGGTCTCTACACTCTATTCTCAGTGGCAAATTTATCCTCCCTCAGGTATGTTGTGGACAGCCCCAATGACTCACTAGCTGCTTAGTTCCTCCTGTGAAAAAGTGGCTGTGCTATAGTTGCTCCTGGAGTGACATCCAGGGGAGTGGAGGAGAGGCCTAGTGGTTAGAGCAGCTGCCTCAGCATCCTGAGGTTATAGGTTGAATTCTCACCAAAATAAGAACATAAGAATAGCCTTACTGGGTCAGACCAATGGCCCAGTAGCCCATTCTCACGGTGGCCAAAACCCAAGGTGTAGCAATATTCCAGGCTATCGATACAGGGCAAGCAGTGGCTTCCCCCATGTCTTTCTCAATAACAGGCTATGGACATTTCCTCCAGGAACTTGTCCAAAGGGTAGGGTTAACATATGGCTCCAGAAAACGGGGTCCTTTTACTAAATCGCGCGCCAATGACTAGCACGCACTGAATGCTAACACGTCCATAGAATATAATGGGCATGTTAGCATTTAGCGTGCATTAATCATTAGTGCGTGCTAAATCGGTTAGTGCGTCTTAGTAAAAGGACCCCTAAGTATACAAGTCCCATCCCCTTTACTAAGACACTTGTGTAGACTGGCTGCACCCAGTACCAGTCTTTTAATTTCTGCTGATCGTGATAGAGTTCAGATGTTCTGCGCCTCATGCTGTAGTTCCTCCTGCGGGTGGAGGCCATCCGCCTTCTCTACTTCCTGATATGAGTGATTTGAAGGGATATCCCATGCCATATATATATTTTTTTTAATTTAACAGAGCCACTGACCAGCTCCACAGTACAAGCACTGCACTTAGAATTAGCCCCACAATAATCATAATAATTTGTGTAACACGAACCCTCAGCTAAGGGAGATGGCCACAAAAGTCGCCACTCCGAGGCTTCAACATGGCAGAAAGGAGAAATACGGCTTTCTAACTGCCTCACACCATCACTGAGTGCGTTGGTGTGCTACCAATATGTGAATTAATAGTGGGCTCGCTCCCTATCTCTCACTGCTTGCAAAAATTTATATAAAATAATAATTTTTGTCTTTAAATAAGAGTTCACTGTGAACTGCCTCACAAATTTTTGTGTTATTTTCTTATTTAAGTGTTATTGCACTATTTATTCACATAGAATAAATCTCTTTAATTACCCATCCCTGAAATCGTGCCATTACAAGAAGTTCCTTGACAGAATGTTATCATTCCAGGCAGCCAAACTGAACACATGGCTCGTACAACCCATACTCGAGGCCACTCCATACGCTGACTTCAGAAAATCTCTGAAGACCCGTCTGTTTACATTCTAATCCCAATTCTTGTCCAATCCCCCTCAGCTATCCTCATCCCAATCGCCAATTCTCTAGATTTTAGATTAACTCGTGCTCTTCCCATCTGTAATTGTATTCCAACCCAAATTGTTTTCCCCTGGTACCTCAATCTTTGACTACGGTACACACATCCTTTAGATTCAAACCAACTTGGTTTTCTTTCATCTGTAATTTGTTTCCCAGTTCAAATTGTTTTTTTGTTTTTTTCTTACATCTCATACTCTCATACTCATACTTTCTTACATCTCATACTCTACCGTTTGAAGCAAGGATCATCTTCAAATTCGCCTGCCTCTGCTTCAAAACCCTAACTGGCTCAGCCCCGATATATCTTTCACGCCACTTCACCTTCCCAGGCTCTAACCGTACACGCAATGCACACCTGTTTGCCTACCCCTCCCCAAAAGGATGCATCCACAAAAGATTCTTCGACAAAACCCTCTCTTTCCAAGCTGGCAAATGGAATGACTGCCTGGCCACTCTCATCTCTCTTGCCCCAACTTATCAATCCTTCAGGAAATCTCTAAAAACATACCTCTTTGATAAATTCCTCTAACCCCCGCCCCCCCCCGACCAAACTAATAATCCCTGGCCTCCCTCCCTACCCTTCCCCTCCCCCCATGCAACAATTATTGGATCATTTTGTAATTGTCACTGGTTTATACCATATAATTGTTAACTAATTCTCTGCACCTACATTGTATAAATCGCTCTGAACTGTTTTTCGATATGCTGTAACCTCGATGTAACTTCGCTATAACTAAGCTGTAACTTCGCTGTAAATGTACAGTCTCTTATCCTGTAAACCGCTCTGAACTGATTTGTGGTATTGCGGTATAGAAAAAATAAAGTTATTAGTTATTATTATTATCTTGTTGTAAACCGCTTTGAACTTATGGTATAGCGGTATATAAGAAATAAAATTATTATTATTATATTGGTAGCACACTAAAGCACCCAGTGATGGCGTGAGGCAGTTAGGGAGCTGTGTTTCTCCTTTTTGCCTTGTTGAAGCCTCGGAGTGGCGACTTTTGTGGCCATCTCCCTTAGCTGAGGGTTCGTGTTACACAAATTATTATTATTCTTGTGGGTTTTTTAAAGAAATAATTTGGGGGGCTAGTTCTAAGTGCAGTGCGTTCAGACTATTGGTGCAGGCATTAGTTTTATCTATTTTAGACTATTGTAACATCATCTATTTAGGAGCACCCAAAAAAAATTTAGGGAAATTAAGGATAATTCAGAATACAGCTGTTCGATTAATTTTTGGTTTAAAAAAGAGCGACCATATTAGTCCATATTATCGTTTACTTCATTGCCTGCCTTTGGAGGCAAGAGTATTATTCAAATTTTCCTGTATCTGCTTTAAGATGATATCGGGATTGTCTCCAGCTTACCTTTTTCCTCATTTTCTGTTGCCTAGACCATCAAGAGAAACTAGAAACTTCTACTAATTTGCTTATCCAAAAATGAATGGGTGTAAATATAAGATCTTCTTCGATAGGACCCTAGCATTTCAAGCTGGTAGACAACAATCTTGGTTAGGTAAATGTATTCAGCAAGCCATGGGGCTCAAAATCGAAAGAGAAAAAGTCCAAAAACTAGCCTAATTCGGCACTTGGCCGAACATTGTCAAAATACGTCCAAGTGCCGATAATAAAAACGGGTTTTGGACGTATTTCTAAAGACCTAGGCCTTCATATTGCTGCTGAATGACCATAGCTAAACAGGGCATTTCAGGAGGAGTGTCGAGGGCGGGAGATGGGCGGGATGTGGGCCAGCTTAGACTTACTTGTACTGCATGTATAACCGAAAGTTATACAGCACAGGATCAATGGAACTTGGACATTGTGACTTAGATCATTTTAAACCATGATCTAAGTCACACAAACCCACCTAAACTCACCAGATAAGCATTGCAAACACATAATACAGACCCCCCCACACTATCCCAGTGATCATCAACCTTCCCCCCCCCCACATAAATATCGTAATCACACCTTTAAAATTCAGCTTCCAGACCATCATCACCTAGCAGCCTGGCATAGGAAAGCCTAGTCGACCTGCACAGAGGCGTCTTAAGCCGTCTTGGGGGTGGGTTAGAGACCCATACAGAGAAGGCCCCATGCCCATAAGCCACTGTAATCACTGTATTGATACTGAAACATGTGCACTCCCCTATATACCTCCAAAACCCTTTCGTACTGGCATATAAGTGGCTCCTGCAGCCATAAGGACTATTAGGGTGGTAGATAAATGGGTCTAGGGGATTTTGGAGGTGGTTTGGGGGGCTCACCGTGACCTATAAGGGAGCTGTAGTGAGATGATGACTTGGCACCCTTTTTGTGAAGTTCACAGCAGTGTCCTGTAAGGTATCCCACTATTTAGGTGCCATGTCTGGGTGTTCAGTCCATCACTTTGCAGACCCCTCCCACGTCCAACAGGGCTTGTTCTAGGTATTTTTGACTTGGACAAAAAGTTGGACGAAAATGTGGTATAAAGATGGACGATTTAGCGACTTGGACGATCAGATCGACAGGACGTATACTTGGACGATTTTTGAAATGAAAAAAAATGTGGACGTATTTTGCGAAAATGTGTCCTAAGCTGTTTTTTTACTTTGTACGATTTGCGACTTAGATGAAAACAGACTTAGACGTTCCTTTCGATTATGCTCCTCCACGTTATCCTATTGCAGCTTTCGGAAATTAATTAAGACCATTTTGTTCGATAAGTTTATTACTTAGTGAGTTTTATTATTGAAATTCTATTTTACAAATATTTGTATTTTGTACTGTATTATTGTATTTCCAGCTCTTTTTAGTGTAAACCGCCTAGAATTTTTGGTTATGGCGGTATAAAAGAATAAAGTTATTATTATTATTATTACTGTGGAGCTGGTCAGTGGCTCTGCTGCTTATTATCTCTTTGTTCTTTCAAGCTTTTGGTGCAGCTATTAGAGTTTTTCTGTTGAATTTTTTTTATTCAACATTTTGGGCTCCTATTATGAAGGTCCGCTAGCGTTTTTAGCTCACGCACCGGATTAGTGCACGCTATAGTGCGCATTAGCCAAGAAACTGCTGCCTGCTCAAGAGGAGGCGGTAGCAGCTGGCACGTGCGGCATTTTAGCGTGCGCTATTCCGTGCGTTAAGGCACCTAATGTGCCTTCATACAAGGAGCCCTTTGTTTTATTAAGTATACAGACCTAGGGAAGAGCTTCAAAGTGGACTTTTATATTTGTCCAAACAAAAATGATAGGAAACAAACCTGAAATGTTGTTTTTGGTTTCCATGTTGTCAGTAATGTACACTATTTCTCAACAGGCACGCTAGTGAAGAAAACACACAATGATGTGCACTATGGATGACACTGACTCAAAACAAAACAAAATTTAAAACCCCATAAATAACACAGGAAGCTAAATAGAGTGAAAGTTTTGGCCCGTACATCCCTGCCGATTGGCCAGTTGTTTTTTTTTCCAGAGGCAGGAATGTTTTTTTTTTCCATAGGCAGGGATGCCCAGCAAGCTCAGCTGAGCTAAATGTTTATTTCTAATACAACTACACATTTACCCCCTCCTTTACAAAGCCGGGCTAGCATTTTTAACACCGGCCATGGCGATAAGAACTCCGATGCTCCTATGTGTGTCGAAGCTCTTACCGCCATGGCCAGTGCTAAAAACGCTAGTGTGGCTTTGTAAAAGAGGGTCTTATAGAGCATTATAATTGTAACAGCACTGTACAAATATGCAAAAGAGAATCCCTGCTGCATGACATTTATAATCTAGAAAAAAAAATGATAAGACAAATGATTTTGGAGTGAATCTAGGTACAGATTTAGGGATAGATTGAAGACTGGATGACTTCCTGGAAGCGAAGGGGATTGCAAGGTATAGATAGAAGGTTACTCTACAGGACATAAGCGAAAAGCGTATGAGAGTTTTAGGGTAGGAGCACTATCAGGTCCTGGACCTGAGGGGCCGCCGCGTAAGCGGACTGCCGGGCACGATGGACCTCTGGTCTGACCCGACAGAGGCAATTCTTATGTTCTTATGCTCTTAAAGTGCACCAAAAATTAGATCTTCATTCTCCCCCCCTACGAAGTGACGTCAGAGAGCGTGCCGAAGCTGATGTGGGCAGCAAGTGGGTGGCTGCTCGCGCCGAACTTAAAAAAGGCAGGGCAGGGCACGGCAGGGGGGGGCGGTGAAGAGGGCGTGGAGGGGCACCACCACCCCGGGCACCGCTCACGCTCGCTAAGCGACTGCCAGGGAATCGCCTACGGTGACATTTTCTGGGGATAGCAAACAACAGCTGCAGTCAAAGCAAAATGATAAATCCTGACAGCGATATAAATGCAAAGAGCCATACTTTTACCCTCCTTTGCTCACATTCTTCTCTCTACCACTGCTTCTCTTCCCTCCCGGGGGAAGGTGAGTCTTCACAGAGCTACCATGTTGCCCAGTTCCAGGAAGGAGATTTTAAGCCAGTCCTGGATTCCATACAGACCCATCTAAGTGTATTATAAAACATGAAGCCCTGATTTCAGTGACTACAGCTTTCACAGTGCTGTAGATTGTGAAATTAAAAGCAGGAGGGTTGAAAAAGTCTCCTTCCTGGAAATGGTTAATTTGTAGCCCTGTCTTCATTAAACCTCAAGGCATGGGGGGGAGGAGTGCTTTATTTAATTGTCCTGCTCAGGGAGAGAGATATAGATATATGTAAAAAAGTAAAGGATCATGGATTTGACCCTTTGCCAAAGAAAGGGTCAAATCCATGACCCTTTACATTTTTTTTTAACATATACAGTATCTAAATATCTCTCCCTGAGCAGGACAATTAAATAAAGCACTTCTCCCCCCCTTGTCCTAGCACTACCAAAGTGGTTTACATATATACAGGTACTTCCTCTGTCCTTAGTGTACTCATAATCTAAGGCCCCTTTTATCAAGCATTTCAGCACAGGCTGGTACAATAAATGCCCCGACACTCATAGCATTGGAGCATTTCCCACGGCAGCAGCGCTCCCACGGTTTGATAAAAGAGGGTCTAAGTTTTGCACCTGAGACAATGGAGAATTATGTGGCTTACCCTGTAGCAAGATCAAACACCCCCATCAAGTTCCCCAACACCACCAAAATGACCTAACAACCCAACAATATCTTCATCAATGCATCCCCATCTCCGATAAATGTGCCCAATAAAACTGGTCTCCCCTAGATGTGGACTAGAGTAGACAATGGATTTATTTTTGATCCTTTTTTTTTTATTATTTGCATATAGTCCCAGTGTGTATTCTAGTCTTTTTGTTATGTGAAATGTTTTGAAAATTCTAAAAAAAAAAAAAGGAGTGGAATGGAATGGGTAGACATGAATTACTTTGTTTATTCTTTCCATAAATACTAGGAGGCACGCAAGTAAGGTACTAAATAGTAAAAACAAACTGGTGAAAGCAGTTAGTTTAGCAGGGTTTTAGAAAAGACTGAACTGAGAAAATCCACTTATTCCTGGGATAAGCAGCATAAAATCTGTTTAACTCTTTTGTGATCTTGCCAGGTACCTGTGACCTGGATTGGCCACTTTTGGAAACAGATTATTAGGCTTGATGAACCTTTGGTCTGTCTTAGTATGGCGATACTTATGCACACTTTGGTAAATCCAGTCCTTAGACTGTAAACTCATTGGGGCAGAAAAGAGAGGGCTGCAGATTAAGTGTGTGTGGGGGGGGAGGGGTGTACCAATGGTGGCAGCTCTATCCTGTCTTGTACTGATCACAACTGCAGCTGGCCATGGCGTATACATCAGCTTCCTATTTCCTTTGGTAGTGACAGTTCCAAAGGGAGGCAGGAAGTTGACCCATGATGATGCATGAAGTTTGCAAAAACTTATGGGTTATTCAGTTGTTAACAGTAGCATTAAAACAAACAAAAAAAACAAACCCTCACTGGATTATACCATACACCAGAGAGGTGGTGATATGAGAAGCCTGCTGTCAAAAGGAAATGAGTAGCAACTTTAAAATATTTCAAGTTACTTCAGTTAAAAAAAACAACTTTCTTTTCTCTATTTTTATGTGGCTTAGCCTAGCTTCCATACAACTTACTTCAACTAACATCCTTTCATATTCATTTTGTTTCCCTTTATGTGAAGACGGCTGTTTATTTATTTTTTTACACACTTGATAAGGTGAATTAATAAAAGGAAGGAAAAAGCAATCATGTTAAAATAATGGGGATATCCTACCACTTTAAGAAAAAGGGAAACAGTGGGGTTATAGGTTCAGCTCTTATAAAAGCTTCTCTGATTAAAAAAAATATATATACTGCAATACAGAGGCCTGTGAGAATAGCAAGCAAGAAGAAAAATCAAAATGATTGAGGGCATGAAACTCTTCTTACATAAGGAAAGGCTTAAGAGGTTAAGGGGCTCCTTTTATCAAGCCGCGCTAGCGGGGTTAATGTGTGGGACTTTTCATCACGCGTTAACCCCCGCGCTGGCCTAAAAACTACCGCCTGCTCAAGAGGAGGCGGTAGCAGCTAGCACAGTCGGCGGTTTAGCGCGCGGTATTACGTGCGTTTAACCGCCAGCGCGCCTTTGTAAAAGAAGCCCTAGGACTCCACAGCTTGGAGAAAAGACAGCTAAGGGTAATATGATATAGAGTAGGTCTGCAAAATCCTGAGAGGAGTAGAGTGGATTATTTACTCTTTTAAAAAGGTTCCCCAAAACAACAGAGCAGCTGATGCGCAAGATCCAAAGTGGTAGAAAAAGAAGCAGATTAAACATATTTATTATGGAACTATAATTAATATCAACAGTAGCCCGACACGGCCATGTTTTGCCCTCTCCAGGGGTTGTAAGAATTGTAAATAGATAAATAAGCTTCCCCTTTTACTAAACCACAATAGTGGTTATTAGCCCAGGGAGCTGCGCTGAATGCTCTGCGCTGCTCCTGATGCTCATAGTGGGCCACCCCTGAGCACATTGTCTGTGCTAGGAGATGTTCTTATTGGCCTCTGTATTAACTCCCATAAGCCCTTAAATGCAGGGCTGAATTATGACCTGATCATGGCTGGGCAGGTTTGGATAGGCTGGAGTGGGATTTTAATAACAGCATCAATAGCTGGAGCACAAGGTGTGTGGAGCAAATTTCTAGAGTCTGTGCCCTGAACATGGCAAGGAAAAATCAAGCTCAAGTTGGTTTATGTAATACATCATATCTTATGTTATGAGTTTATCTTGTTGGGCAGAGCTGTTAAATCTTCATCTCTGGAAAAACTGCTACAGATCTGGAGTCTGTTTCACATGAGAAAATCATCTCTGAATCTTGCTTTTGCTTTGTCTGTCCAGTATGGGAACATCCTCACTAGAGAGACAAGGCAAAACACGCGCAGTTGGCTTGTGTTAATTTATATAGGTGATTTCTAATCTTACTGGCTAGAATAAGTGCCAGTTTCTGTCCTATCGCCTCTGACTGGCATTCAATAACTCCTATATTTCCAGTTTCTCTACAGAGGCCTTCTGAAATTCAAGGATATGTCCAGCTTAAGAATTATTCCTGGCCCCTTTGCAGTTAAACTGCTGTCTGAGCATTCAGGACTCGTAAACTGCTAAATCTCTAGTGGGTGGGATGCACAGTACTGTATGTATTACTTTTGATTTAATAAAAGATTGAAATTCAGATGTTTACTGGCAAAACAATTAAGTAATATATTAATGAATTACAGTAAAAAAACAAAAAAAAATAAGCGCAAGGATAAAAATTATAGGTCATTTCGATCAACGTCAAGAAGCGCTATTCCCCCAAAAGGCGGAGTCTACAGCGCTAGTCCATCCCCCCCATTTTCCAGCCCCACCCCCATTTTCAGGGCCGGGATTCCGATGCTAGCCAATCAGAATTGGGAGGGCGGGGCTTTCGCTGGCAGGAGAACATAAGCCTTAGCTTGTAAGGGCTACACGTATAGGCTTTCTTGGTCCTTTGGGAACGGCCGAGGTACTTTTAGAGATTGGATAGCTTCAGAAAGTTCGTAAGGTAAAGAGACGCGCGCCCAAAACGAGCGGAACGCACGCGCTTCCCCGCCTCTTCAGAAGCGGGAGGGTCCCAGAGAAGAGATCTCATTGAAGCCCGCAAAAGGAGGCGTGCAGGCTTTGCCTCGCGAGTGACGCGCACGGCCTCCAATCGGATATTGCAGGTGCGGTTCGCCAACCAATCGGCTCCCTGCCCGGAGGGAGGGGGGGGAGGAAACGTGAGCGAGGCGTGGCCCCTGACAGGCCTCTGCGCCTGGGCGGCGAGTTCCGGTTCTGCTTCGGCAGGGAGTGTCGCCGAGCCGCTGTGGCGAGGAGCCTCGTTGGCCGTCCATTGTGCAGCCGACCGGGCGCGTCGCTTCTTTTTATCGGCGGCGGAGGAGGAAGGGCGAGAGAGCCCGGGCGATGACCGGGGCAGAGTGAGGAGAGCGGGCGCTGGAGCTGAGCGCGCGCGCGGGAGAGCGCGGGAGGCGCTCGTTGCCTTTCTGCCGAGCCGGCCGAGGGGGGCGTGGAGACCCCGGCGACCAGGATGGACCAGGCGGAGATCCTGAGGAAGTTCATCCAGAAAGTGCGGGTGATGAAGGACAAGGACACCAGCGGCGAGGATAACTTCGCCTGCGACTTCATGGTGAGTGGGGGGGGGGGGGCAGGGGGCGCTGACCCAGTGCAAATGGGGGCGAGGAGGCGCGTCGCCGCTTTTCGGGGGGGGGGGGGGGGAGAGCGCCATACGGCTGCGTTCCCCCTCCCTCACCGAGCGCCCCTCAGAAGAGCGGCCTCCGCCCGTCACGGGAGTGTGCCGGCGGCTGCAGAGATTCTTCCCCCCCCCCCCCCCTCCGTTTCCCTTTTCCTCTTTGCGATTGTTTCAGTCGAGCTGCGACCATTTCCCTGCACCGATGTTGCGCTCTCTGAACAATGGTCCTCGCCCGGGCGGATGTCCACGTTGCTTCTGGATTATTCCGTTCTAAAAATAATGGCGGGGGATGGGATATTTGTGTGAGGGGGGGGTGTGTGTGTGAAAGGTCTCGTTCTACGTTTTAGAAAACGTTCTGTCTCTTTATTTTCCTGCGGATTTTTTTGGGCAAAGGGGAATCTCTCGGTGATGCTGGCAACGGTATTGTTCTAAGCGTCGGGGGAGCTTGCAGAATTGCTGCTCTTAACCGTAGACTGCGAGAAGTTTGCGGATATTGCGCAAGACTCTCCGGGGCCTTGGAAGAGCTGCAGGTCTGGTAGTAGAGAAAGGAAGTGTACGGGGCTTTGGGAAGTTCAGTCTCTGCGGCGGTCTGTCGGGCCAGTGAATGCTGTGTCGCTGTCTTGGGAATTCGTTTACCTTTTTACGGGGTTGTTGCAGGGGGGAAACTCGCTTGTGTGGAGTTATAGGCAAATAAATGTTCAGCCTGTAGATCTAGTTGGGTGGTTGCTGCTTCTGTGTATCCGCACTGTTATGATTAGAGAGAATTTAGGTTTTCATGTTTCTCCTCTTGGATATTGGAAGCAACAGTCAAACAAGCTTAATATTTGATGTCTACAGTTAATCTAAAAGGTTAATAATACCTATAACTTATAGGTTTTGTTTCATTATAATGCAAAAGTAAGTCATTGGCAGGACAGTTGTGTATACAGCTGGATAGTTTTCTAAAATGTGCAGGAGGGAGAATCTGTTTCAGCTCTGGAACCGAGGGAGGGGGTGTCAGAAATACTTTATCCTGTTGCACCTTTATTCCTACCAACCTATATATATATATATATATGCGCTGTCACACAAACATATGCACACTATCATAGGATTATTAGAGACTACCAGGGATCTCAAGTGCTCACAGCCAGAGGTCTGAGTTATACTTCAAAGCCAATGACTAATTCGTGAGCTATCATCGGTCCCGTCTGTGTTCTCTATACCAATACTTAGTGGTTTTAAATATTAATGAATTTGTTTATAAAAGTCTAATTCAATGATTTGCCGTTCTGTGTAATTCAGAACTACTTAGCTTTCTTTCTCTCTCTCTCCCTCTGATTGATTCTACGGAAGATCTCCGTTTCGCACCCATACATTGACAAGATCTTGAGATCCCGGGAGTTCAGAGAGAAAGCAGACTCCCGATTACAATTGCAGACGAACAGCACCGCGCTAAAGACAGTACGAGTGGCCTTTGGCGTTTTTCCTGATGAAGCCCCTTGTCAATGTATGGGTGCGAAACGGAGATCTTCCGTAGAATCAATCAGAGGGAGAGAGAGAGAGAAAGAAAGCTAAGTAGTTCTGAATTACACAGAACGGCAAATCATTGAATTAGACTTTTATAAACAAATTCATTAATATTTAAAACCACTAAGTATTGGTATAGAGAACACAGACGGGACCGATGATAGCTCACGAATTAGTCATTGGCTTTGAAATATAACTCAGACCTCTGGCTGTGAGCACTTGAGATCCCTGGTAGTCTCTAATAATCCTATGATAGTGTGCATATGTTTGTGTGACAGCGCATATATATATAGGTTGGTAGTGTTATGCACCTTTATTCCTGACAATGCAGAATTGAAACGAACGGGATCCGTTTCTGGGGGCATAGGATGAAGGTGAAGGGATAAACTCAGAAGTAATCTGAGAAAATACTTCTTCACAGAAAAATCTTCCAATCAATGAAACTGCTCCTGCAGAAGAAAATATTTTACAAATTTTATTAAAAGACCACCACGGTCATGAGCTGCAGACAATTTGTCTTAACTGTAAACCCACCAGCAATTCTAATTGGTCTGAGAACCAAATATTCACCTCTTGTAAGTATCTATTTGCAAATAAACAGAGCCATTGTTGAAATTTTGTAGGTTTATTTTTAAAACTTTTAGTCATCTCAGGTGAAACCTCCCATTGTTACATATGTTGTGGATTTGCATATTTTTAAACATTGTTTTTTGGTGAGTATGAATTGTGTCTCACTTTATACTCATTTGAAGGAAGTAATTCAATGTGACTGCCTGATGTGTTTGAACAGAAATTTATTTATAATTCTTCTGAATTTGCTAGGCTTATCCCATTTTGAAAACATTTTTTAGATGACATCTTTTCTGTTTGGACAGGCTCTGAATCTGCCTTATTATTTTTGTGAATTGGCTCAAATCATGTGAAAAAAGCCTTCAGTTCACTAAGATATGACTATCATGCTCTTAAACTCTTATTATGAGTACGATAAGTTAACTGTAGACCATAATTTCTTGTCATCAACCCTGCAACAAAATTGTCCAATATGAAAATTTCTCTATTTTTGAGAGGAACCCCTATAGTATTTTTTTCATACACTGAGGAATCCTCCTCCATTTATGAAAACATATACATGTTCATACATACTGATTCTACAGTTTAACTTCTTGAGGAACCTAGGGGTCCTTTTACAAAGGCGCGGTAGCGGTTTAACGCACGGAATACCGCACGTTAAACTGCCTGCCGCGCTAATACCTAATGCCTCCATTGACGAGGCGTTAGGATTTTAGGCTGCCACGGGGGTTAGCACGTGATGAAATGACTGACGTGCTAACCCCCATAGCGCGCCTTGATAAAAGGAGCCCTAGTTTGGGAGTCATTGCTCTAGACTAGAGCATGTAAAGAGCTTGATAGGCTGATAGAAACATGAAGGCAGATAAAGGCCAAATGGCCCATCCAGTTTGACCAGCCACAGCATCCACATACTGCCTTATATGATTGGAATACAACATTGGTGAGACTGATTCATGTTTTAAGAAGAACATAAGAACATAAGAAGTTGCCTCCGCTGAGGCAGACCCTAGGTCCATCCTGCTCAGCGGTCCGCTCCCACGGTGGCCCATAAGGCCCATTGCCTGAGCAATGGTCTATACCTATCTATACCCCTCAATCCCTTTTTCTTCTAGGAATCTATCCAAACCTTCTTTGAAACCATTTAATGTTTTCTTGTCTACAACAGCCTCTGGAAGCGCGTTCCATGTATCCACCACCCTCTGAGTGAAAAAGAACTTCCTAGCATTTGTTCTAAACTTGTCCCCTTTCAATTTCTCCGAGTGCCCCCTTGTACTTGTGGCGCCCCTTAATTTGAAAAATCTGCCCCTGTCTACTTTTTCTATGCCCTTCAGGATCTTGAAGGTTTCTATCATGTCTCCTCTAAGTCTTCGTTTCTCCAGGGAGAAAAGTCCCAACTGCTTCAATCTTTCGGTATATGGGAGATTTTCCATTCCCTTTATCAGTCTAGTTGCTCTTCTTTGTACTCCCTCAAGTACCGCCATGTCCTTCTTGAGGTACGGTGACCAGTACTGGACGCAGTACTCCAGATGCGGCCGCACCATTGCACGATACAGCGGCATGATGACTTCTTTCGTCCTGGTTGTAATACCCTTCTTAATGATACCCAACATTCTGTTTGCTTTCCTTGAGGCCGTGGCGCATTGCGCCGATGCCTTCAGTGTTGCATCTACCATCACTCCCAGGTCTCTCTCCAGGTTGCTGACCCCTAGTGGTGTTCCCCCCATTTTGTATGTGAACATCGCGTTCTTTTTCCCCACGTGCATGACCTTGCATTTCCCCACGTTGAAGCTCATCTGCCATTTTTCGGCCCACTTTTCCAGCTGTGTTAGATCCTTTTGAAGGTCCTGTTGCATTGAGGATAATCCCAATGTCAAATTGAAAACCTTAAGTAACTCAAAAAAATCTTACAATCAAAGGAAAATGATATAAATAAAGGACCGATGATGAATACACCACTCCAGTAAGGGTATGAAAGAAAATCGAATAATGCCCCGGGTATATGAGGTCTTTACTATACTATTTGTCAAGATCCTTTTTTATAGCATATGCTGGGGGAAGAAACACCAGAGAATCGCTGACTTAACTGGAAAGAAGTCGGATGCTGCTTTGGCTCACATTGCATGTGATCACCCTTTTGTTGTTTTACCTACACTGCAAGAGGTCTCGTTTGGGTGTATCTGAAATCAAGGGAAACGTTTAAAGCTTATATCAATACCTTTTGCAATACCATTTTTTTTTCTGCTGGAGCAGTTAGAACCGCATAGAACTTCACGGTATTGCGGTATATAAGCTGTTATTATTATTATTAGATTAATTAGGTAATTTTAAAAACATCACATTAGTCACCAGCACATATATTAAAATGAATGGTAGTGAGGCTATTAATTATTCTGCCCAAATACAGAGAAGTATGCAGAAGACTTTTTAAAGTATGAGTCATTTTTCTGCAGGAGGGTCTGAGGATTTAATGCCAGTCTTTCTCTCTCTTTTTAATATCATTCTATCAAAGCAGTGTGCATTCAGGTACAGTAAATATTTTCTCTGGAGGACTCATAATCTGAATTCATTCTTGAGGCAATGGAAATTAAGTGGGGCATGCCTAAGATACAAGGAGCAGGAGTGGTATTTGAGCCGGTTCCCTTGGTTCTCAACCCACTGCTCTCTTCCTGTGAGCATAACAGTACCCGCTACCCTTAAGATAATGGGGGATAATGGTTCTGTGCACAAGTCTCAGCAGAAAAAAATTGTATCTGTGCATATTCCGGAATGTTATTCTGCACATAAACATTGATATTGTAGATATTGTTTATGATGCCATTAGTTATCTAAAGAAAACATTCTAGCACATGCATAGTTGTGTGCTAATACTTTTTTTTTTTTTGCTCAGACATTTGCACAGTACAGACTATCCTATGCACATATATCTGAAATAGTTGCCCTGGTGAGTGCACACATTCTGTATGCTTCAAATTTGCATATGATTAGCTGCTTATATCAGTGAGGAAAACTTTTGTGTTAAATTTCTGTTAGAAGTTGTATACTCAGCCAGCAGTGTACAAGGCTCCAACCCACCGTTATTTGCATTGATCCTTGTGTTAGATAAAACGTAAAATTTTGTGTGTAGTGAGGTGTGCACTTTAATAATCTGCAAGACCTAATATACTAGGAGTCACTGTCGAGTCTTGATGCCAACTCAAACTGCTTATGCCAGCTTTGTACTGTGTTTTCAATTTAGATGGCAGAGGTAATAACAAATGTGATCTTTCAGTAAGTGATTAACACAAATGATTCTCAAGGAGGAATGTAATTACATTTGTGTCTTTGGTGCTTACACTAAAGACACGAATGCCTGTTTTCTGGAATATCTTTTTAATCCCTCTTAAAATACGCTTTGGGGCTGATTCTATAAGTGGCACCTGAAATGGCAGGTGCATAAAAAAAGTTGCCTGCCACATGTCAATCACATTCAGACGTCACTTAGAGAATTGCGGCTATCAGCACCAAATGACAAATTTAGGTGCAGGTAATATAGGCCAGGGTTTTTAAAGGCCTACATTTCTGCCTAGTGGCGTTTAATGACACCCAAGGCCAATACATAGAAACATGAAGGCAGATAAAGGCCAAATGGCCCAGCATTCACTATCTCAGTCTCTCCCTAACAGATCCTACATGCCTTTTCCATGCTTTTGTGAACTCAGTCTTTGTCTCCACCACCTCTACCGGGAGACTATACCATGCATCTATCGCCATTTCAGTAAAAAAAAAAAAAATTTTTCATTAGATTACTCTTATCACCTCTTAATTTCATCCTATGCCCTCTCGTTCTAGAGCTTCCTTTCAAATTTAAGATTGCCTCATATACTTTTATGCCATGTAGTATTTAAACATTTCTATCATATCTCTCCTCTCCCGCTTTAGTCTAAAGTATACATACTGAGATCTTTCTGTCCCCTTGTGTCTTATGATGACCACAACCATTTTAGTAGCCTTCTTCTGAACCAACTCCATCCAGTTTATATCTTTTTGAAAGTACCCTCTCCAGAATTGTACATAATATTCTAAATGAGGTTTCACCAGAGTCTTATACATGGGCATGAATACCTCCTTATCTTTATTGGTCATACCTCTCCCTGTGCACCCTAGCATCCTTCTAGTTTTTGCCATCCCCTTTTCAATCTATGTGGCCACCTTTAGGTCATCACATACAAGTCCCGCCACTCTTTTGTGCACAGAAGTTGTTCACCCCCTGAACTGTACCATTCCCTTGGGTTTTTGCAGCCCAAATGCATGACTTTGCATTTCTTAGCATTAAGTCATAGCTGCCAAATTTCAGACCATTCTTCAAGCTTTCACACCACTCTATTGCAGATTTTGGTTATCATCAGCAAAGAGGCAAATCTTATCTGATAGACCTTCAGCAATATTGCTTATAAAGATGTAAAAACAAAAAAACAAAAACAGGCCCATGAACAGAACCTTGAGGCACACCAGTGGTAGCATCCCTTTCCTCAGAGCGATCTCCATTGATCACTACCCTCTATCGCCTTCCACTCAACCTGTTTCTGACCCGGTCCATCACTTTGGGACCTATCCCGAGGACACTCAGTTTATTTATTGGACGTCTGTGGAACACTGTCAAAGGCTTTGCTAACATCTAAATACACCACATCTAGCACACATTCTCTATCCAATTCTCTGATTACCCAGTCAAAGAAATTGATCAGATTTGTCTGACGAGACCTCTGTCTAGTGAATTCATTTTGTCCTAGGTCCTGTAAGTCACAGGATTCCAGAAATGTCACTATTCTTTGTTTTAAAAGCATTTCCATTAATTTACTTACTACAGAAGTCAAACTTACTGGCCTATAGTTCCCTACTTCCTTACTTCCTCTTTTGTGGAGAGGGTTCACATCTAACTTCTGCAGTCCTCTGGTACCACTCTGATTCTAGAGAAGCATTGAAAGGTCAGCCAGTGGAGCCACCGGAACTTCCCTAAGTTCCTTCAGTATCCTTGGATGTACATAATCTAGCCCAGGGATCTCAAAGTCCCTCCTTGAGGGCCGCTATCCAGTCGGGTTTTCAGGATTTCCCTAATGAATATGCATTGAAAGCATGCATGCACATAGATCTCATGCATATTCATTGGGAAAATCTTGAAAACCCGACTGGATTGTGGCCCTCAAGGAGGGACTTTTGAGACCCCTGATCTAGCCCCACTACGTTGTGCGTCGCTCTTCTAAGACAAAGGCAGCCGTCCAGGAGACCGCACTGGACCACCGCCACTAAAAATAAGGTATGGGGGGGGGGGGGGGTGCAGTGTATTCAGTCCATAAAACACACACCCCTTTTTGGGGGTGGAAAAAGTGCATCTTATGGTCCGAAAAATACGGTACATCACAAAACTACTATCCCATCAAGCTGCTCACATAAGCTGGGAACCATCAAAGGGGTCCTCTTCATACTTGCACTTTAGGCGAGGCTTAAAAACATACTTGATTGATAAGTTCCTAGCAAAGCATTAAACCCTGTGCTCTCTCTACATGTCTCTTATGCTCTTCCTACCAGATGACTGTGAAAACTCCATGCACAGATACATCTAGTACTTATTACCTACTCCCCTTTTTTCGCTACCTGCATTTGGGATTCCCTATCTATAACTGTACCGGTATTCAAAAGCTGTTCACTTCTTGAGTCTTTTGTGGGATCTCTCAGAGCGAGAAAGATAATGGTTACTGTGGATGGGCAGACTAGATGGGCCATTTGGCCTTTGTCTGCTATCATGTTTCTATGTAACTTACAATGATTGTATTTAACACTGGCCTCATTATGCTCCTAAGTTATTTGTATTTGTTCCTTCACCACTTCGGTACGGTTTTCTGCTTAATCCTCTGTTAACTGCATCGAACTTTACGGTGTATCACGGTATACAAATAAAATGTTATGTTTTATACCTGGGGCAATGGAGGGTTAAGTGATTTGCTCAGGGTGCCCAAAAAGTAGCAAGGTTTAATACTAGCGAGCCTATGTAAACTCAAAAGCTGTAAAAGAGTGTGTGTGATCGAATATATTCTACAACGCAAACTATTGGTATGTCAGTTCATGTAATACTGCTGAAAAAAATTAAACCATTATGCTTTGCGTATACAATGTTTAATATTTTTACTAATGAAAGCCAAGGCTGTGTGGAGTTGGCGTCAGTAAAATGTACCAACTATCTGCAAAGTAAAAACTTACAACATAATATACAATAAATTTGTCATTTTATACTTTTTGTTTAAGCTCTTTGTTCAAATGTGTTATGTGGTCCTAGTCGTAATTTTTGTACATAAAGGAATATCCTATGTTTCTCTAACAATTTCTCTTAGGTTTACTACACGTACCGTGTTTCCCTGAAAATAAGACACTGTCTTATATTAATTTTGGGCCCAAAAATGGCACTAGGTCTTATTTTCAGAGTAGGTCTTCTTTTTTTTCATGTACTGTACAATGATCATCTCTCCCTTGCTCTCCTCCACCCCAATTCTTCCTATTTCCTTTCTCTCCCCCACATGTGAGGCATCTTTTCTCCCCTCACCCATCCCCTTGTGCAGTGTCTTTGAATACCTCCCTACCTCCCATCCCCCTGTGCAGCAGAACCTTTGCAGCTTGTATCCCTCCCACTCCCTGCTGCCATTGCACAACCACCCGCCGACCCTTCTATCTCTCCCTCTGACCGCCAGACTGAAATACTGTACCTTGAAACAAACAGAAGCATCACAGCAATGTAGACAGACTGCTTCGCGGCTTCTCCTGCCCGGGTGTGTGTGCTGTGTTGCTGATGACATCATCAATGCGGCAAAGGAACGCCTGGGCAGGAAAAGGCTGCAAAACAGTCTGCCTACATTGCTGTGACGCTGCTGTTTGTTACAAGGTACAGTATTTCGGTCTTGTGGTCGGCGGGAGAGATGGGGGGGGTGCTCGGGGAAGCGCTGCTGCCGACAACTAGGGTTTATTTTTTGGGATAAGGGCTTATATTAAGACCTACCCCCCCGAATCATGCTAGGGCTTATTTTCGGGGTAGGTCTTATTTTTGGGAAAACACGGTAATAGGAGTCAAATGTTGCCATTAAAGATTTGGGTTTACTGGTTCAGTGCTGAATTTACTTGGTGAGACCCCTTGTTAATAAGTTATACTGTATCATATACCCTAGAAACAATATGTAAATATAATTTTAAATATAATTTTAGCATACATTGATATATATTAATATCACTCTGAGAAAATTAAGACATTTTGGATAATTTTTATAAATATAAGTAATAATAAACTTGTTTGTAAAATCGGAAAACTGAGCCTGAAAACAGAAAATTTATGCTTAAACTATAACCTAAAGTTGTCATGTATAAAGCCATTTTAAAAGTACAGATGAAAGTAATTCTGTCTTTCGAACATTTAAATAAGTTTGATAAAAAGCCATATGAAAGTTTCAGAGCGCCCCAAAAATTCTGAACTTATTTAGCTTATAGGTACAGTAAATCCAACACTATATTGACTTCAAAGCCTTGGTGGAAGCCACTATACTGACTCATTTCCTGTTTTGAATTGCATTGCTCACAGTCCTTTGCCAGGCTAGAGTTCCCATACTGTTTTGTAAGGTGCCACATTTTGATAGCTTCTACTTTAGATACTGAATGTTCTGCATCAATAATTTCAAGCATGAAACTCATGAGCTATCAGTACTTTCATTGGTGTAATAAAATTGTAGCTTTAAAATAACAGCAATTTGTCTGTAAATGTGTTTTTCCTTCCCAAGGAGATATTATTGTGTTAATGCTTTCCTAAGCTGCTTTTAATTGGTTATGCTATATACTCTGAATTTAAGTAGATCAGTGCACTGTGTTGATATTTCTTAGAGTCTTAGAATAGCCATAGCTTAGTCACCCAAGACTGAAATTTGGAGGAAGTCCTTATAAGCTGAAGAGAGAAATGGTCCTGGAAAGTTAGAACAGACTTGCATTTTAAATCAAAACCATTAGTTATAATTTTAAAAATAAAGACCTCTAACAAAGGAGAGATAATATAGTTAGTCTTAGTACTGCTTATGGCTTATGAAATGCTTTCCAATCCCTCTCCATGTGTTTGTGTTTTGTTATCTTTTGTGTGGTGTTTTGTTTTTCTGATCTAGAGGGGAGGAGTGGTTTGAAACAGTTCCCAAATATTTTGTTGATTTGTAAAGAATAATAAAACCAAGCATGATGATATCTAACCATTCATTGTCGGTAACAAGATTTCAAAGGATGAATTTTATAGTTAACCAAAGGGTGTCATTATTCCAGGGCAACAGGCATTGCTGGGCTTCTCTGCCATCTATACAGATGAGTCGGTAGCTGTTACCATACATAGGTTTCACTATGGAATGTCCAAAACAAAATGACGTGCACAGGGACAGCAGGGAAAGGGTGTGCCAACAGTGGTTGGTTGTGTGGTAAGGAAATTGAGGAGCAAGCTTTATGAAATTGGTTCCAGCATTTTTACACCCCCTTTGATTCATACATTCAAAATGCACACAATCCTAAGAAAGAACAACTTCTACATCTTTACAGTACTTAAATACGTGTCCTGTATTCAGCTTTTTTTGTGTGAAGCAGACCATCATAATATACTGTACAAAAATTCAGCCAAACAGCTTAGACTTTCACTGTGACAGAATCATTGGTCCAATACTATAGCACACTTCCAATGCAACAGGAGCAGAGATCCAGAACTAATGGGTAGTCACTCTGAAACCGCAAGTTTACTCGCGGAAGCTGCCAATCATCTTCTTGCACGGCTCTACCTTTCCTCCCAAAGGGTGCTGCAACCCTGTCAGTTCTCATTTCTGCAAATGAGTTGAGAAGTTGTCTTCTGATTTATTTTATTTTTCAGGTACTTTCTTCTTGAATTGTGAGGTTTTAGTGCTATAGTGATTCCTATTGTTCCTGGGGCAGCTCCGACTGTGAGAAGACACACTCGGCGAAGAAGTCTGTTGCTAGCAGGCATCTCTAAGAGACTTTCCTTGCCTAGGAATCATTTAATAGTACCCAGTTTTTCTGTGCATAGATTTGGAGATTGTTGTTAACTTTTCAAATCTAAACTCAAGGTGAATTACGTATGTACAGGTAAATTGAGTAATTCCTTGCCCAAAAGAACTTACAGTGGAGGTTTTATACCCAAAGTATTGGAGGAATAAGTTGTTTGCCTTGAGTTACAAGAAGTATTGGTGAGAGATGTGGGATCAATCTTGCTACCTTCCTTCAAGAAGGTGTATAACTTCTCATTTCACTGGTTATACAGATAATTTATAGTGGCTTGGCCACTGACAACCATGGGGAACATGGCACCATCTTTGAAGGAGGAATTGCCATTGTTTTCCATGCTCTGAGCAGCAGTTCTCTGCTGTCTCTCTTCTAGGTTGAGGGATTTTGATATTCAAGGGTGATGGAAGAGTTGGCCAATCTTAAGATGATAGTGAACAACCAGTTTTTTTGGTGGCAGCATTAAGTTTGAAGAGTGCTATCAAGTTTTTTGAAGCTTCTGAGTGGTATTTGAATTGTTAAATCTTGACATTGAATATTATTTGATGCAGTAACCTGTAATATCATAAAAAATAACATGCGGTTTTGTTTCCACTGTTTGTTAAGCTTCTGTAAAAATCCTTAATTTTTTTATTGGGATGAATCGGAGAGAGAGGGCTCTGGTATATTCCTTTCAGGTATGAGCCAACAGAGGTGAAGGGGAAAAGGATGAGAAGACTGGTTTTATTTTCATCTTGTGTTAGGACAGAATATAACAGTTTCTAGAACCTCTTGTAGCTTTTTTTTTTTTTTTTTTTTTGTAAATAACATCCCATTTTTCCATATTCTGTTTTCATTTCTATGGATTACAAAAGTATGAAAAAAAATCATACTGTAATAATAGGGAATGAAGATCACTATCTGAGACCCAGGACACATTATGGGAGAACAGTGAATTTTATTGGTTTGTTTTGGTTTTTTGTTTGTTTTAATGAGCAGCTAAAACTTGGGCTACAGTTAAAAATCTTAAACCATAGCTAAACTTTCAGAGCATGCATTTTTAGATGAATAATTTCATTTTGATCATATTATATTCTGTGCCAAAAAGTGAGCATTCCAACAGATAAGTCTAATATTTAGAGCAGCAGGCTGAAAACCAGGGAAGCTAGGGTTCAAATCTCACTGCTGCTCCATTTCATCTTGGGCAAATCCATTTAATTTTCCATCACCTCGAGTCAAACGGAGGGCAAATTCTCAAAAGTTTTGCGGTCGCTAAACTGGTTTCCGATGCTTTAGTCTACACGCATTTTAGTGGCGGATTATCAAAATGACTTATCTCTGTCTTTAGCGAGCTTTCTAGCAATCTCTGATACTGCCATGCAAATAGGCTCTTCAACATTAAAATGAGCACTCTGGATTCTTTAAAATCACAGAGGCATTTTCTAAGAACGGCGTCAGCTTTTACAAACCCCCAAGCAGCAGGAGAGATGCCCACTCTCTCCTGCTGCCAAGCAACCTCCTCTAGCAGTGGGAGAGATGCTCATTCTCTCCCGCTGCTACACATCATTACCTTCTGACTCTCTCCCCCTTACCTTGAATTAGTTGGCTTACCAGAGGGATGCCTCTTCAAAATGGCCTGCCTCTTCAAAATGGGCCTTCCCTTCCCCAGTGCATCCAGTGTTTAAGGCCCCTCATATGTCATGGGCCTTAAATGTCAGGGCCAGTCAGAGCTTTAGGCCCCTTCCCGGAGCATCTGGGGAGGGGCCTAAGGCTCTGATTGGCCCAGACGCATAAGACCACTCCCATAGGAGGGGCCTTTAACTGAGCCTCGGGTCCCTCCGGGGAGGGGTAGGAATAGGTATCCTTCTGGTCAGCCAACTAATTCAAGGTAAGGGTGAGAGGGTCGGAAGGAGGTGTGTGTTGTGTGGCAGCGGGAGAGATTAGGCATTTCTCCCACTACTAGGGGAGGTTGCTTGGCAGCTGGAGAGAGTCAGCATCTCCTGCTGCAGGGAAGGGGGTTTTGTTTGTGGTAGGAGAGAATGGGCATCTCTTGCTGCTGGGGGGAGAGTCACTTTGTGGAGGGAGAGAATGGGCATTTCTCCACTGCAAAGGGGGGTGGGGTTGTTGGTTGGCAGTGGGAGAGACTGTACATCTCTCCCGCTGTTGTGTTTTTTTTTTTTTTTTTTGGGGGGGGGGAGTTTCCCTCTCTGCATTTATTCTGTGCATGTGCCCATTGCTATCACCAGCGATGGGCACATGCAGATTTTTTGAGTTTTCACTACTCTCCGCTAACCTCATTTGCATGAGAGTTTTTTTGAAAATGACTCGCTTTTTTGAAATCGTTAACAGAACAGCTACAATAGCAGCCCTTCATTTTTTAACATGGTTTTTTTTGAGAATCTAGGCCCTAGATTGTAAATCTTCCAGGGAAAAACACTGCACCTGAATGTAACTCACCTTAAACTACTAGAAAGACAAGAGTTAAATCCAGATTCTCCTTATATTCTTCCCCATTTCATTTAAAAACTGCTGTGTATGTGTAAAGCCAAGATGTTGAAAAATAGTACTATATCACCACTGATTTCAATTTTTTAAAAAAAAATTTTGTAAGACCTTCAGAAGTGCCTCTTATGAACTAGCAACTTTTCCTTCATAAGAATCTGTGCAGTTGTCATCAGATCTGCTTTAGATTTTTCTTAATACTTACATTTAAATCAACTGTGATTTGTAATAAAACCCAATAAATATCCCATATACTTCATAAATACTTAGCTTGAGACTTAGCTTTATTATATTCTTGTTTTCAGCGTCAGAAGGGAACTTATCTTTCCGATATGTTTAGCCCTATGGTTTCTTCAAGGAAGTCCCTCCCCAATCATTTTCACTCTACACTATCCCGACTCGGTTTTTTTAATGTCAGTAGATCATCTTTTGACAATGTCATCAAAACCTTCATGAAATTAATAGCAACAGAATAAGATGATTTATAACTGTGAATCAACAGAGCACAAATAAAACAAAGATTTTAAAACAGACATGCCATAGAATGTAAATGTGAGTGGGTAGAAAAGATGGAAATCTACCAAAACTTTGAAGACACATCTAACACTTGAAATAAGGAGAACCAAATAACATTTACATAAATGGTGCTGCTAATATCTCTGGCCTTTATTGTAACTTTCCCAAACCTCTAAATCAGTGGTTCTCAACCCTGTCCTGGGGACCTCCCAGCCAGTCAGGTTTTCAAGATATCCATAATGAATATGCATATGAGAGATTTGCATACCTGTCACTTCCATTATATGCAAATCTCTCTCATGCATATTCATTAGGGATATCTTGAAAACCCGACTGGCTGGGGGGGTCCCCAGGACAGGGTTGAGAACCACTGCTCTAAATGGTGGTGGGTGGGTTATTATTTCAAGAAGTATAATCGTTTGTCTTCAATATCAAATTTTTAGAATCTCCTTACAGAATTTAGCCATTGTTTTCAAGCAGTTTTTCTTTCTCGGCTTCATTCTACTCCAGAAGTTTAGAATAGAGAGCTGCATGGGAACGGGGATCCTGTGGGTTCCCCCTTTGGGTCACGGGGATCCCATGGGGACGCCCCTTATGGTCTCAGGGATCCCGCAGGGTTGGGAGGCAGCTCGAGCCAAATGGCTCGTCTTCTTTTCCTGCCCTTCTGCTCCCAGCACACCACACGTAGCCGCCCTGGAAGTCTTCCCCCATCGTCAGAGGTAAGGCTTCGGGTGCAGCACTTGGGAGCGGTAAAGTCTAGCGGGAGCCTCGGAGGTGGACAGAAAAGGCAGGGCCCGCTGCCTTGCGAAGACGTGCAACACTCGGGAGACAGGAGGGGGGCAGAAAAGGCAGGGCCCATTGTCCTGTGAAGACGTGCAGCACTCAGAAGACAGGAGGGGGCAGAAAAGGCAGGGCCCATTGCCCTGCGAAGACGTGCAGCACTCGGGAGACAGGAGGGGGGCAGAAAAGGCAGGGCCTGCTGTCCTGCGAAGACGTGCAGCACTCGGGAGACAGGAGGGGGGCAGAAAAGGCAGGGCCCGCTGCCCTGCGAAGACGTGCAGCACTCGGTAGACAGGAAGGGGGTAGAAAAGGCAGGGCCCGCTGTCCTGCGAAGAAGTGCAGCTCAGTCAGTCGGGAGAAACAGGGCTGTTTAGTGTTGTGTATTCAGAACCCATATCTGGTAAGTGATTATTTAAATGCATTTTGGGTTTTTTTCTTTAGGCTTTGTCCTTTCAAAGTTTATTGCACTTTCTCTGGATTTTTGCTTTTCAACATTTGGGGGGGGGGGGGTTAGCTTTCTTTAGATGGCCCATTCTGTATTTTCTGTGTGTGTTTTATTGACTTCTGACCATATGCATATCATAGTGTACTGTTATCTAGTTTTTTAAGGGGAAATCAGCATTTAAGAATTCTTTTTGTTAGTGTATGTATCAAAGTGCAAAACTATACAAGTGCAGAATTGAAATGAGTCAACTGATGGGTCTGAAGTAATAGATAGAAGGTAAACAAAATACAATGTAAAAGGGAGAATTGGGCATGTGTGTGTCAATGAGAGGGAAAGAGAGATGGTGTACACGGGGAATGGAAGAAAGAGGAGAATTTTTGGTCATAGGGAGGGAGTAAGGTACAGGTGATAGGGAAGAAAAAGATGAGAGGGAGAAATGTTGTGGTGGAAAGGGGACAGTATGACAGATTGAAAGGGATGCAAGAGGGAGGAATGTTGGACATAGTGGTGAAGGGAATGGAGGGAGAGATGTGGCATGGTGCTGGAGAAATGTTGGGCATTGGGTTGGTGGGCAGGGGCAAAAGATGCTGCACATGGTCTGGGGGTTGACAGAGGGATAAATGCTGGACCATGGTAGGAGGAACCAATGGACAGCAACAGAAGAATTTACAGAAGATGGGAAAGTGGAAAAAAGAAACCGGGACCAACTTGATGGAAAAATAATTTTCCAGACATCAAAGGTAAAAAAAGTAATTTATTGACTAAAATATATTAGCTTGGGAAATGTATATAGCAGATGTCTTTGTATTGTGTTCAAAAGAAAAGGAAATGCATTTCTGGTTTTATTTCTATAGTTTTGAAGTACTTGCTGACCCTTGCTGTGACTGGTGGGGATCCCCCAAGCACCGCCAGTAGAGGACCTCCTCTAGAGACGGCCAGAACTCCCCTCCACCAAGCACAGCAATCGCTGGCAGCATCCATGAGCCACTGAAGTGCCAGTATCTGTGACTCAGGGACGCTACTGCTATCTCCCAAGCTTGGCAAAAGGGATCCCCAGCCAACTGCAAAGGAAGTCCTCAGCTGACAGCTTGGGGGTTCTCATCAGCTGAGTATTTCTATTTTATATTTACATTAGAGGCTCTGGTAGAAACCTGTTTACAAAGTATGTATTCTTCCCAATTAATATTTCTAAATTAATATCTTTGCTTATTTGTAAATGGGTCTCCACCAGAGCCTTTAATTAACTATTTCTGAAGTTTATAGGGACGGGTGGGGACGGAGGGATTCTTTGCAAGGACAGGTGGAATTTTTGCAGGGACGGGTGGGATTTCTGTCCCCACGCAACTTTCTAGTTTGGAAGCGGAGTCCTTGAGTATGAAGCAATGGAAAACCAACAATGGTGCTAACAACTTAAGATTTCACCAGCTTTCAGAAATGTTGAGCCTCTGAGTAAGACTACCACATATGCAGATAGAATCCCAGCAGTTGGGTAAACTTAGATGAACATATAGGCCCATATTCTATAATTGGCACCTTAACTTAAGCACTGGTAGGTGCCTTACCGTTGTTTAAGTTAAGTGCAAAACGTTGTTTAAAAAGTTTTAAAAATGGGTGCTGGAATCACGCCTAAGGAGGTGCTTCATGATGCCTAATGCCACCGTAGGTATGGCTAATGGCTATAAAGCGCCTCCGTAGGAATGATTAATGTAAAAGGTAGACCTTGAAAACCCTGGCCTGCATTTCTGGCACCTGCCATTCCCAAAGGCGCGATTATATAAACAGCACTGCCACGTGATTAGCAGCCACTGAGAACACCGTCTATAGATTTTGGGCCATAGTGTATCCCAGAAGATTATGAAACACAAATTTTTAAAATTAAGTAAAATTGTGCAAATGCGTTTGCTGTAACTTTTACATGCTATGTAAACAAATTGTGAATTTTATTTGATATGGTTTTTAATAGAAAATTTGGCTGTGTGTATATTGTGATTGTACTTGTTTATATGTACGTGGCACTTGTAATCTGCTTAGAATTGTAGAGAATGCAGAATATAAATGTTATAAATGATAGTATTTCAACTTGTACAAGTATTTTGCAACAATGTAAGAATACTGTAATGGAAAAAGCTGTCTTCTGCCATTTTAGTATGGAGACTTTGTGTGAAGGATAAAAAATCCTTTTTCTCTGCCCAGATCATAGAAACCATTTTCCCTTCTTGAAAATTGCTGTCCTATAAATTCTTTGTTCTAAGCAGTCATCTTTCTCAATGTGTTTATACCTAGGGGTTTAACTTTATTGCATTTTACTTAAAGGAAAAGGGCATTTGCATTTGTTTTTACATTTCTAAACAAAATTAGGAAGCCTTTGTTTTGCCTTGGGTTTAGTTGCTTGTTTTCTTTTTTGTTGTTCTCTCTAGGCTGGGGCAGGGAGGTTTCATTTCATGATGTCGTTGGGGCTTCCGTGTTATAATGTGCACTGAAATTAAAGTAGTAGCTTCAAATGAGAAGCTATAATTTTTGGCAGTGCCAACGTTTGAAAACTTGATTTATGTTTTACAGTGCTAACATTGCCAAAATTACAGCTTTTCAATAACTTACTAAAAGTAGTTTTAGGAGCCCAAGACATGGCAAGATGCCGTGAAATAAAAAAGCTGAGGGCAGCACAAAGCATTCACATATAAATGTGTGTGTGTGTATGTATATATATATATGAAGAGCATTCAATAATTTATCTACCTCAGTAAGAAAGAGAAGAATTAAAAAAAAAAACAAGTTTGTTTTATTTTTCAATATAGTCCCTTGATATCTCCATACACTTCATCCACTTTTCCTGCAATGACTTTAACAAAAAGAATTCCCCTGTTTGACCTTCAAACCAGGACATCATAGCTTCTTTGACGTCTTCATCACTTGAAAACTGCTGTCCACGGAGAGATTTCTTCAAAACTCAGAACAGGAAATAATCTGAGGGAGCCAGGTCAGGTGTGTAGGGTGGATGATTCAGCTGCTAAAACCCACATTCTTGGATGACAGCCTATGATTGTCATGATGTGCACCGGCACATTGTCATGAAGAAGCAGCAGGCCTGCTGTGAGTTTTCCTTGTCTTTTCTCGATTGACTCTTGCAAAATGATCATTGTGTTGATGTTATTCTCCCCGTTTATGGTTGTCTTGTATGACATGAACTTCAGAAGCAAAAGTCCATCATCCCCGAAGGAAATTTCCATAACTTTGCCTGCAGATTTTCTGTCTTGAACTTTTTCAGGGTGAAAGATGACTTGTGCTTCCATTGCATTGACTCCATTTTGGATTTGGGATCTCTGTGAAAGACCCAAGTTTCATCTCCTGTCAACAAACAATAAAAAAAATTAACTTGGTCTTCATAGAACATCTTCAAGTTCTCTTGACAGCACTGGAGCTTTGTGGCCTTCTGACATGGTGTTGGCATTCTTGGAACCCATCTTTTTATGAGTTTTTTTCCAAATTGTATCTGCCGAGATGCCCTTTTCTTCAGCTAATTGGGAAACTTTAAATCCTGACAAAATTAAATCCTTGACTTTCTTGCGAATTTCTGTGGAAGTTGCTTCCACAAGCCATTCAGTGTGAGTCATATTCAGTGGACTCTCTACCCCACTTAAACTGCTTGCTCCTTTGTTGGATGATGGGGCAGACTCACCATAAACAGCAGTCATTTGTTCATGGATCTCCTTTGGCTTTTTACCTTCTTTTGTGAGAAATTTTATTACTGAATGGTGCTCCAAATCTAGCATTTTCTTATTTGATTTGAATGAGGACTCTCCTGACATCCTGTCTCTTGGAATATTAGACTTGCACTGAGCTGCAACTGTGCATGAGTAATCTTGAGATATGTCACTAAATACACAGACTTTTTTCAACATGCTTGATACTTTTCTTTCGTACTCAGGTAGATAAATGGAACACCTCTCAAATGTGTATATATAAATAAAGAACAAACAACTGCAGGCTTGGGTAGCTTAAGGAATACTGAGATGGAGATAAGGAGACCAAAGAAGACTTGAATGTGGACACAGTTAAGGGTGGCAGTGAACAGAGGCAACTAAATCTTACTTTCCAAAAATGCATATGGAGGGAAATACACCACTGTGCTATTCTTCTCCACTAGAAGGAAGGTTCTGCCCCAGACCCCACCACCATAATAATAGTACTAATTGTAATGCAATTTTGTCCATCTATTTTTCATACACACACAATATGTTATAGAAATTCCCCCCCCCCCCCCAAGAGATCAAGGCAGATGACTTTAAAATATGCAGTCACCTCAGTAACAACTGTAGAAAAACAGAAAAATATAGTGCAAAATATAGACAGCAGATATAAATTCTCAAAATGGACACATTTTGATCACTAAATTGAAAATAAAATCATTTTCCTACATTTGTTGTCTGGTGATTTCATGATGGTTGCACTTCTTTCTAACTGTGCATCCAATATTTCTTTCTGTCTCCTGCATGCTTTCTCTCCTCTGGACCTCTTTCCCTTCCCCAATCAACATCTTTCACTGTCCCTCCATGAGTCCAACATTTCTCCCTCTCTCATTTCCCGGATCATGTGCAGCATTTTTCATCACTGCCCACCATCCCCATGCCCATTTCTCCTTCTATCACCCCTCTCCAGCACCATACCACATCTCTCCCTCCATCACTGTCCAACATTCCTCCCCCTTGCATCCCCTTCAATCTGTCCCTCTGTTCCCTCTCCACCACCATATCATTTCTCCCTCTCGCCCCTTTCTTCCCCTTTGTTTACTCATGGTAGAATTCTGTGCATCTCCATCACTTCATTCTGCTCCTGGATCCAACATCTCCCTCCTTCTCTCCTTCCACCTCCTGTGTATCTCTCTCTCCCTCTCATCTACCCCCATGTCCAACACCCCTCTCTTTCCCCCTTCCTTGTGCCCTGTGTCAAATCTTCTATCCCCTTCCATGCACCATCTTCCCTACCTCTCTTCCATTATTTGCAGTTTCATCTTCTCCCCTCACCATGCATGTCTCCATCTACTCCCCCATCTTTCTTTCTTGTCGCCCTCCCCTCTCCCTTTGCCACCAGATTTTATTCCTCTTACCTCTTCCCTCCCTCTGTTCCATCAGACATCCTCTCCTTCCCTGTACTCTTTTGGTCATGGTATTGGCAGTGACTCATGGGCTGCCTGCAACTAACCTGGAAATCTCCCCTCTGCTGTGGAGAGAATTCCGAGTCAGCAGCAGGCAGCGTGTAGGACTTGCTGCTGATATTGTGACGAGATTAGGTGCTGATTCTCTCCCCTGTCTCCAATTCAATGGTGATTTGCCACCTCTGCCCTAAAGTAGCAGTGACAAATGGGCAGCTCAGCAGCTTCCCCAGCAGGGCTTCCTTCTGTGATGTCATCAGTGACGTGGCAGAGGGAAGTCCCTAGCAGGCAGACCAGGAGCTCCCGGGAGGACGGGATAGAAATCGAATCAAATTTAGGTCAGGGGAGGGTGTGGGGGCAAGGGCTGAATCAGCATTGAATCTTGTGGTATCGGAAGCAATTCCCACACACTGCCTGCCGCTGATTCGAGGGGGGGGAGATGGGGGATGAATCCATGCAATTGAATCATGCAGCACTACTGTGTACTGCATGTTGAGAAACACTGCTATAAATGATGCTCAAAGGTGCTTATAGAATAACACTAGCGCTGGGAACCATGACTAACTTTGGGGCACAGCCGTTTGCACCAACTGGAACATGGTGCAATTCCTTGTACTTAAATTGGGGGTAGATCCCCTTATTCTATAACTTTGCATGTAAATGGAAGAAACTCCCTCATCCACCTTCCTCTTTCCACATTCCGTTTTCTGACTTCCACTGAAATTTTAATTAAAAACCTATTGTGCCAGTTGTTATAGTCCTAATTATTGATGCTGATGCTCATTATTCAATTGCATATGCAAATTGGGCACATGGCAAAATTTGTGCATGCAGTTTTTAGCGCTTTTTATAGAATTCAGGGGATAGTGTCCTCAGAGGGGACTTTGACCACAATTCTAAGTATTGTTTGCACAACCGGTTGCTCTGTTCAAGAGATCTGCATGTTCACTAATACACATTAGTTTGCCTTTAAATTTAGTGCTGTCTAAATCAGTTTTAAGACATATTAACATGAACCAAAAAAGTAAAAAAATAAAAATAAAAAGCTGTTTATTTTTTTCTTGGTTGATTTAACATTGCATATTTGTATTCTCTAACAACTTTCTAATAGCTTTTGCTGTGGAATAATTTTATAAGCTGTGCACCTAAGACTAGTTGTTGTAAGGCAATCTGGAAAAAAAAAAGATTTTCTTCCTATGCCTGATGTCTGGGAGATTAGACTCCAGGAGAAACATGACACATTTCTTCACAATGAGGGGAGTGGGGATGCACAGAGTAGATTTTTAGAGAAGATTTGGAGATTACCGCAGTAACCAATCGATACCATGGGAAAAGCACAGAGGATTCAAGATAAAAGGAAAGTGGGAGATGGTAGATGTCTATTGTGTCTTTCAAAGGAGGGGTGTTGTTAAATGGGCCTAATACTCCTTATCTTGTCATATTCTCTGACACTATTAGGAAAAAGGTTGGGATGTGTGGCAATACATCCAGCCAACTCTTTTACTTCCTCAAAGCCAAACTGCAAGACAAGAGGTGATGAAGCAAACAAAAAAGCAGAGAATGAAATGGAAGCTCAGTGGGAGTAGCTAAGTTGTTAACTGACAGGCTATAGCTCACGACAAAGCAACAAGGACTTGCTGGTAGTTTGAGTACTGCCAGTTAGTTCATGGAGGTTTAGAAGTCTGAATGTTTTTGGAACACACTTGGTAGCTGTATTTTTGGAGTTCCCCCCCCCCAGTTTGCTAAGACATGAGGGTAAGGAAGAGAACTGTTATATTAAACTAGTCTTTAAGCCCGTTACATTAACGGGTGCTAGAATAGATGTGTCTTTTTCTCTCTCTCTCTCCTTGGCTGCTTTCTGGCTGTCTTTCTTTCTGTCTCTTTTTCCTCCGCTGTCCACCACCACCCCTTGCCAGCTCCCCCTGTCCAGCAGTAGCCCTTCCCCCTTCCTTTTATGTCCCCCGTTTCCAGCAGCACATCTTCTGTGCTCCCTATGTCCCTCTTCCCTGCTTCCCAGTCCATCAGCACCTCTTTTGTGCTCCCCCTGTCCCTCTTCCCTTCCCCCTGGTCCATTAGCACCTCTTCCGTGCTCCCCCTGTCCCTCTTTCCTGTTCCCCCGTCCATCAGCACCTCTTCCGTGTTCCCCCTGTCCCTCTTCCCTGCTGCCCGGCCCATCAGCGCCCCTTACCTGCTTCCCCTGTCCAGCATGTTCGTTTGCAGCCTGGTGAGGATAGCGGCCAGCTGTAGCAAACCGAAACGTGCTACTGAGGTGCTGAGCAGCCTGCGAAGTTTGTTACAGGCTCACCAGGCTCCTTTGAAGAGCGGCGTCGGCAGCGGTACTGGGCGGCGATGATGCGGCTCTGGCGCCACTGGGAGAAAGCTTGCTTGCAGCTTCCTCCAGCAGCAGCGGTTCGTGAGTGAGGGCGGGAGGAGGGGAGTGGCCAGAGTGTTCCCTGCCGCCGGGTACTAAAATGGAACACGGCCACGGATCACACACCATGGCAGCAGGGAACACGAAACCCTAAGTGCGCATGCGCGCTTAGGGTTTTATTATATAGGATATGGAATCATGTATGCTTATCTGCCCAAGATAGTAGAGAGACACTGGGATAACCTATATAGTGGTGGTCGTAATTCTTAACAGTAGTGGTATAATTTGTAGAGGGTTTCAAGAATGTTGATGTGACTTGCATAGTGTAAGCATGGTTAAAATCCAAACGCTGGTGAACTAAACTAAAGCTTAGCTTTGTATATCAGGTCGTCAACCAAAATAGAGCTTGACTCGGTTAACAGAAACTAAAAGAAATACGAAGAAGAAAAATAAAGCAAGCAGAGGTAGCCTGTTTTTAAACAATCTCTCTGATTACTGAGTGGATTATTGAATATTTGATAATAGAATGGGGGCCTGAAAGTTGGATTAAGTGTTTATCTTGTTGAAAACAAAACAAGGAAGAGAAGATCTTAAATGATGTGTCCTTAACACATTAAGGGCTATGACATCCTTAACAAGCGGTTGCTATACTTCCCTGCCAGCAGATAGAGGTAGATAAACTTAACTTTGCCAGTGACAATACCATATAAACTAAGTGATGTGATCAAATTACGTTCTTCCTTATTCAGCACCATTGGCTTCCTGTGGTTGTTCATATTAAATTCTTGGCACATAGTCATGTGCACCTACATAGTAACATACATAGTAGATGACCGCAGATAAAGGCTTGAATGGTCCATCCAGTCTGCCCAACCTGATTCAATTTAAATTTTTTAAATTTTTTCTTCTTAGCTATTTCTGGGCAAGAATCCAAAGCTCTACCTGGTACTGTGCTTGAGTTCCTATTGCCGAAATCTCCGTTAAAACCTACTCCAGCCCATCTACACCCTTCCAGCCATTGACGCCCTCCCCAGGCCATCCTCCACCAAATGGCCATATACAGACACAGACCGTGCAAGATTGCCCAGTACTGGCCTTAGTTCAATTTTTAATATTATTTTCTGATTCTAGATCCTCTGTGTTCATCCCACGCTTCTTTGAACTCAGTCACAGTTTTACTCTCCACCACCTCTCTCGGGAGCGCATTCCAGGCATCCACCACCCTCTCCATAAAGTAGAATTTCCTAACATTGCCTTTGAATCTACCACCCTTCAACCTCAAATTATGTCCTCTGGTTTTACCATTTTCCTTTCTCCGGAAAAGATTATGTTCTACGTTAATACCCTTCAAGTATTTGAACGTCTGAATCATATCTCCCCTGTCTCTCCTTTCCTTTGTGTTATCTTCTTCACTTATGCCATATACAATGCCTTGCATGTGGGGCAGTGGTTAAAGTTACAGCCTCAGCACCCTGAGGTTGGGGGTTCAAACCCATGCTGCTCCTTGTGACCCTGGGCAAGTCACTTAATCCCCCCCCCCCCATTGCCCCAGGTACATTAGATTGTGAGCCTGCCAGGACAGACAGGGAAAAATGCTTGAGTACTTGAATAAAATTAATGTAAAACCGTTCTGAGCTCCGCTGGGAGAATGGTATAGAAAGGTGAATAAATAAATAAATGTAATATTCATGGTTATCTTAGTAGTCCATTTTTTTGAAGTGTTAGTCTAAACTGAACACACTTTCAAAAAAAGTCCCCCGACGAAGCCCTCAAAGTGGCGAAACGGGTCCCGTCGGGCTCTTATCCTTATTGCAGATAAGTGCTTTTCTTTTTTGTTTATTCACCGGTTTAAATGTGAGAAATGTTGAATACACGATAAAAATGTCGTGTTGGTAACCGGTGTGGAGGGGTGTGTGAGACCTATGATTACAAACCTGTCCTGCTGTATAACCACAACAGAATTTGTTATTCTGGTTGGCGCAGGCTTCTGAGGTCTTTCCCTCCTAGAACTTATTTAAAATTCTATTCAATTGCACATAGAACCTGTACCATAGTTTATCTTAGTAGTCCACCAGCCTCTCACATGAAATTAGGGCTGCACAGAATATTCATATTTGTATTCAACTGAATAGTGATTAGAGAATGACACGGGGATACATTTTCCCTGGTCCCCATGGGAACTAATTTTCTCATCCCGGAAAGTTATTTTCCCGTCTCTACTCCATTCTTACAAGCTCTATCCTCATCTGCACAAGCCTCAAACACTTTAAAATCATAAGTGTTTGAGTCTTGTGTGGTTAAGACAGAGCTTACAGGAATGGGGCAGGCACAGGGACAGTGCCAAACCTTGTGGGGACGATGAAATTGAGCTCCTGCGGGGACGGGGAAAAATTTTGTCCTCGTGTCATTCTCTAATAGTGATATAAATTTGAATAAGAATAATCGGAGGTTCTACTGTGCTAAATCCTACTGAAATACACACTTGTTCTCTGATTTTAAGTTGTTTTTATTATTTATATTAAGCTGAGTGCCCATTCAGCCAAATAATTTTCATTATTCATATTCAGACAAATAGTAAAATATGCTATTCGGTATAGCTATACGAGTCCATGTGGAAATCTGCTTTGCTCACCTTCTATAGAATATACCCTGTCTTTTTATATTCTTTCGTTCTAATTCCCAGGGTTTTCTTAGTTTATTAGTCTCTGCTCTCACTCCCTCTTGTTTGATTATAATTCTGTCTTTTTGTGGTATTAACTTTGCTTTCCTAATTTGTTGGAGTTGCTTCCTTTTTTTTTTTTTTTTTTTTAGTAAAGGGGGTATATCAAATTTAATAAATATAACCTGTTGGATCTCAGTGAGAAATTCCAGTATTTCTCTACCTCCAGCAAGTGTAGGTTATTCAAACTGGTGCGCCTATTCCCTGGCCTAGCTTCCAGTAGTGTAGGCAAGTAGCTTCTAGGTTACTAGATCGAGGAGTTGGAAAAAAAAAAAAAATAGGGGGTGGAGGAAGGAAGGTGAAATGACAGCCGGTAGGGTTAAGAAGTGAGGTGAAGGAAATAGAAGGATCCAACTGAAAATAGGAAATAGCATAAGGAATGGCAAATTGAAGGCAAAGAGAGACTTGGAAAAGAAGAAGGCAGTAAAGGCAAAAACAAAACATTTTTATGAGCAAGTAGCAGGTAAAAAAATAAGCTGAAGCTGAGGAAGCTGTTTTCGCTGAAACATGGTACTGTGTTGGATTTCATATGAGATGATAAACCTTAATTTTGGATACTGTACCCAGGAAGATGTCAACTTTTTGACCCTACTTTTTGTTTTCTTTTTATCTTTTATACATACATATGGTCATTGTTCTGTGGTTTTTTTTTTTGAGGAGGGCATGGTTATGCTAATGAGAGGCTTCACAAGCTTAACATCCACACAGTTTTGCTTAGGTACTTGTGGGAGCAAATGAGTTTTTAGATCATCTTTTTGTTCTTTACCATGGCCCTGGGAAGGGCCAAGTAGCATTCAAGTTTCCATTGCCCAGTGGATCAAGGCAGCCATCGAGGTAGCCTACTTTTTTCAGGATTGAGTGCCTCAAGGATTGAGAGCTTACTTGACTTGGGTACAGGTGATCTCCTGGGTGGCAGCCCAGGCAGTTTTTCTAGAAGACATTGCTTTATGAAGCATTACAGATTGGATGTGTTAGCCAGAATCCATTTGAACATGGGCAGAGCTGCTATTTAGGGAGCCTTGCCTTCCCCTGTCCTTTGTCTGCTTGGATACATCCTGCTTATTAAAAATGGTACAGCCCATATGTTAAGAGGTGTAATATAGTTATACCTGTTTTCCTATCCTTTAGGCAGGCAATTCATTTTCTTAGACCCTACCTCAGAAGACTAAAGTTGTCAGGACCACTAGAGATCTCTACCTGTCTCTCCAGAGGTGTTTTAAAAAAATTTAAATTAAGTAAATGTGATTCATTATAGCTGCAGTGGTTGATGGGGTATGTGTTTGCTTTATGGAGTCTCTTACTGGTTTGACAAAGGCATATTGAAGTTTTCCACTGAAGTTCAGTTTCTCTGTCTCCATCTGCTGGCAGGAAGGGATAACACTCACTTGTTAAGCTGGTAGAGCCTGACCTAAAGGAAAGAAAATTAACAGGTATGACTAAATTTCAGGGTAAGGAAGGCCAACGGGGTAAGTAATTTTGGATGTGCTTGGGGTAGAAAGGGGAGAGCAGTGCTGAGGAAAAAGGTAACAGTTAAAATATTTGGTTTAGGGAGAAACTGATTTTCACATATGAGAATATTTGTTTTCTACCCAAAATGGTAGAAAACCAAAGGAAAAATCTCAGTTGGGCAGACTGTAGATGGGCCAATTGGATGCTGTCATTTATTAGGTTAGTGTTGCTCAAGCTGATCCTTCAAGCACACCTAGTCCCATCAGGTTTTCAAGCTAGCTACAGTGAATATCCAGGAGACAGATTTGCATGGTGTGCATATTCACTGTGAATATTCTGAAAACCTGATGGGACTTGGTATGCCTCAAGGAGTGGGTTGAGAAGCATTGTGCCAAGTTACTATTGTAGAAACACATACTGATGAAGCTGTGAGGAATGACTTTGCAAATCTTCAAAATATGTTTGGAATTGGTTGTTGGATAGCTTACAGCTTTCTAAACATGGCTTCTTGTTCTTTTTCAGCGATTAAGAAGATTGTCAACAAAGTATAGAACAGAAAAAATTTACCCAACCATTACTGGAGAAAAAGAAGAAAATGTTAAAAAGAACAGATATAAGGATATATTGCCATGTAAGTTTAAAAACATGCTCAGTAATAAATATAAAATTATTTCCATTACTTTTAGAAGCTAAGCAATTCCTATGTTGTTAGCCTTGGTCTCACATTAACACTTTATCAGATTTCATTTGTCATGTTTTTATAAAGTTTAAATTGCATTGACAAATATATTAACCTAAACAAATTTCAAAGTCACAAACTACAATGGATGAAATATACAAGAAATTTAAGTGAGTAATATTAATAGGGTAGTACGGGCAGAATTTTATTTTTGTTTTCATTTGTCATTTTGCAATAGCATGCACTGTTTCCTGTTTCTCCAAAGAAAAACATAAGTTCTCACAGCATGGGTTGGCCTCTGAGCTCAGTGCAGCAAAATACATGAGCTTTATTAAACTTGGAGGCTTTTGTGGAGCATCACTGCCACTTGTCATGTGGACCCACTTCAGTCTTGGTGTTTCAGTGCATTGATTGTCAATTGTGTCACTGAGATCTCTGATTAAGATACATTTTTTTGAAAATGTTGCTCTTTTTTTGAGTCCTGTCCATTTTGGTCAGCTCCCAAAAGCTGGTAGATTTAATAAAAAAATGATTAAAGATAGTAAGTTCAAATTCTTTTTTTCATATTCAACTATTGCAGGCCTCTGGTGAAGGCCTTCGGCATCCTGGTTGACTATATTTTTCAGTACTAACGGAAATGGGAACGGACAATGAAGATCACTGATGTAAAACCAACTTGTTTATTTCAGAAAAGGACTTTTTGGTGTTTACTTAGACTTCATGACTATATTTTTCAAAATATTTGATTTTGCTATGGGTTTTTGTGTTTGCAACATGTCCTACAAAGATGCCCCCAGTGGCTTTAAACTGTATGCTCAATGCGGATACTTAATCAGTACTTGTAATATTTGGGACCATGCACGCTCTTTTTATCATTTGTTTTCACAGATGTCAGAGGTCTTCAGGATTAAGAGAAGCAGTGCAAACAAATTTTTGGTGTCCTTTACTAAGATGCACTAATGGATTAGTGTGTGTTAAGTGTGGTGCAGCTCATAGATACACAATATACTATTCATCTTGTGAAAACATTTTTAGAAAGTAGACTTGTTCAAAAACCATTTAGAGCAGGGGTGTCCAACCTTTTGATTTCCCTTGGCCGCATTGGCCGAAAAAAATGTTTCTGGGGCTGCACAAACACGCAAACGCCACAGCAAGACAGAGGAGGGAACCGGCAAGACAGTAAATACCTGGGAGCAGCAGAGGAAAACACTGCATCGCTCTCAAGCAGGGCCGCACAAAATACTTCACGGGGCCACAGGTTGGACACCCCTGATTTAGAGAGAACCTTTAATGTGTGCTAATTGTTAGCTTTGCATTGTTTTTTATAGAAATCGTAGAGTTCTGCATGTTATGCACCACTTTTTATAGTTCCCCCTCCAGTTTTAATGAAATATGGGAGGTACAGTTCTCTCTTAATGATTTCAGAACAAGTCTGCTTTTTAAAAATGTTCACATGATGAATAGCAGGACTAAAGCATAAGCAGATAGACTTTTTTCTCTGCTTTAATCTGGCCCTGCTTGGACCTTGTGCAGGAAACAAGTGGTGTTATCAGTTGTGATCATATAAGACAAGAAATGATGTCATCAAACAGTGCTTTCACTGTCCCCTTCCACTCTGAGTTGTTACACCAGAATCCATGAACAGATGGTGCCATTAGATGCTCCTTCCCCAGTTCTTCAGGCGTCTTCTGTCAGCTTGCTAAATTCTGATACCCCCCCTCTCTTTTCCTGCCAAGCTTATAGCACCCACAGTCACAGGAAGCAGCGAGCAGACAAACAATGGTGGGAGTTTGAGGCTGTGAAGTAAACTTATTGGCATCTGGGAGATAACAAAGGGGGGAGTGCTTTCTGGATTATGGGGGTGTTTTTAAACTCCAGCATAATATGACATAATTTTAGATGCGTAGAGGCTAATGAATTGCTAAATGCATTTTTTTTTTTTTGGGGGGGGGGGGGTTAGAACTTTTTCTGTAATTTAATTATGTAAACCGAATTGAGCTCCTAAGTCTAGGAGATGACTTGGTATATAAGTCTAAGATTTAGATTAGAAATGTTTTTATATTGAGATTGGAGGGTGGTGCTAAAGAATTTGTTTGCCAACGGCCCACCAAAGGGTGGTTATTGTCATGAGTGGCGTATTATAGTATTATGGCTGTTAAACGTTAGGAGGGTTGTTTACCAACAGTGCATACACAAACAGTTATTACATGTTATCTACCACAGGACTTATTGCATAAAATAACAGCAATTGCATACTTAACTGTTAGTAAATAATCTTCCTAAAGTATTAATTTACAAGGCAATGGGTTAAAAATATGTGCGCTTTTTTTGGTTTTATTTTTTTATGAACAGAATTATCAAGTCATCCTAATGTGGAATATGTTTTAATTCAAGAAGAAGCATATAGCATTTTTAGCCACTGTGTATTCTGTTTTACAGTTGATCATAGCCGGGTGAAACTGACATTAAAAATTCCTCACGAATCAGACTACATCAATGCAAATTTTATTAAGGTATGAATGCATTTCAACAACTTTTTAAGGCAGGCAGTTGAATATAGCAGCATTGTTTAATTTTTTTACTTAAGGTCCAAAGTATAAGGTAACTGTATCTTACTAACTCATTGGTATGTTAAAGTACTGTATTAACTGTTATCCCAGGACAAGCAGGCAGCATATTCTCACATATGGGGGACGTCATCCACGGAGCCCCAGTACGGACAGTATTAAAAGTGTGCTATCACTTAAAGTTTTAAGAAACTTTGCGACTGCCAGCACCACGCATGCATGAGTGTCTTCCTGCCCGACATAGACTCACGATACCTCAGTTCTTTGTTTTCCGTGAGTGAAGTACTTTTTTTGACTGAACTCTATTCAGTCAGCGTTGCCTTCCCACTCTTGTGTCTTTTTTTTCTATACTTTTTCTTATCAGTATTGTTCTTTTTCTTTACAAAAAAAAAATTTGTCTCTTTTTTTTGTTTTTTTTCAGACTCTGGCTTTGGCCTCGGATTTTTTCCTCGTCGGGTCTTTCTCTATGTTTTACATTGAGTATAATCTCGCTGAAGAAATTATTTTCCCTTTGTCAAAACCGTCGACGGATTTTGAGAAGTGCTCCAGGTGCAGAGGCCTATTTCTGTCACTGACTCTCATAGTTGGTGTCTACTGTGTTTGGGCCCTGAACACCAAGCTGAGTCTTCTGCTCGATGTTACACCTTACAATAGCGCTCCTTCAAGGCTCGTCGCATTCAACAGTACAAGCTCTTTGGCTCGACCATGGATTGCCAAATCTTTGGAGCTGTTGACATCGAAAACGCCTGTATCGCATTGACATCGGAAGAACGAATAGCATCGCAGAAGTCAGCTCAGAAGCCATCCACTTCCCAGCAAGCGTCTAGGGTTTCGACAGCATCGAGTCTCTTGATGCAGACCAAACATTGACGCCACTGTTCTCAAGATTTGCAGGTTGTCTCTTCTTCATGGTGTGCATCCTCATCGAGGTCACCCGCTTCAAGGCAACCTGCTGCACCGATGGTACCGGCAGTTTAGCCATCTGTACTGGTGCATTACAGTGTACATCCTCATCGAGCTTACCCGATTCAAGGAAACCTGCTGCACCGTGGGTACTGGCTATTGAGCCATCAGTACCGGTGCATACTTTCAGGAGGGAGATTGGTACAATGTTTAAATTGCACTGCATACGGGTGCTCACATCACTTCCCTCGGTACCAGGCCAGCCTGAGCATAGCAGCTTTCCATCGACGTTGAAGTCTTCCATTGAGTCATCTATCCACTACCTCTAAGTATCGACGTTCTCTTTTGCCACAACGGTCCTCATTGTGTCGATCCTCGTCATCAGCTTCATCGGATTGGTACTGAAGACGTTGTAAACTTTCCCAAAGAATCTGAAGCACTAGCTTTATCTGTCTCTGAGTCTTCCGGCATACCTTCAGAACCGTCACCACAGAAAACACCTCCTAGAAGATCTCCAGAAGGACTGGTCTTTACCAGATATATTAGACAGTTGGGCAAAGCCTTATCTATCTCACTGACACTGGACCAAATGTTGAATACTTGGATGCTTTGGACTATAATGAACCTTCCAAAGAGCTCCTCAAATTACCTTTACATGGCATTTTTTTAAAGAGACACTTCTTACAAAATGTATTTATCACGATGGCTCCAAGACAACTAGATTCCATTTACAGAATCTGTTCTCCTCCAGGATTTGATAAACCACAGCTTCAGCATCAATCATTCCTTGTGGAGTCAGCACTAAAAATTATTTCAGTGCAAGTGTTTCTGCCTCGGTGCTTACAGGGAGTGAAGGCCGTATTGTGGACTATGATGGCAAGCAGGATCCTTACTTACAATTTTTACATGTCTTTGTATTTCAAACAAGTGGTGATGAAATTGCCTGATCTGAGCAATATATTCTGTCCAAGCATCTTGCAGAACATCAGCAAAATATTCAACCTTTTTTACAGACCAGAAAGTATGTAGCAAGGTCAGGCTATTATGCTTTTGAGTTGTCATATAGAGCATCTGCTATGTCAGTAGCTATGAGAGAGAGTTTCTGATATAGACATCCATCTCCAAAATACATTAGCCGAAATCCCATGTATAAGGGAATAACTTTTTGGTGATTCTATAGAGACGGACACACAAAGATGGACAATGAACTTTGAAGAGGCCGGGTTCTACATCTCATACTTCAAAGCATTCTGCTAAGAATTCTTATTCACATTAGCGGGGATATGCTTCTGTATTCTTCAGCTTCTGGACTTCCACCACACAAGAAGCAAAAATAACGCTCAAAAAGCTCAGGCCTCAATTCTTCTGTGTATTAGGTCAAGCATACCTGCTATTTTCTCCTTCTTAGCTACTTCCTTACCAATCGGAAGTTGTCTTCATTTTTACAACAGCATTGGCCTTGATAACAACCAATCTGTGAGTTCTCTCAGTCATCAAGGATAGGTACTGTTTTTTCATGTTGTTTACATGCCTTCAAATTATCTAAGAGAGTCAAATTATCTCAGGACTTCCTTTCTTCTTCGGGGCATGGAGGCTCTGCTTCAACTAGATATCTAGGAGGTAGTATCCCCTTCTCACTAAAATTAGGGATTCTACTTCAGGTATTTCTCATTACAAAGATGATGGAATCTACGCATCAGTTCTAGTTAAAGAAACGTTCAACTTTTATATCTGGGATCTTAAAGCTGCTCTTAGATCAAAACAATTTAGCTATGCTCTCTAGATATCACAGATACCCACATATCAGTTATTTCTGTGTTCTATGGTTTTGACTAGCCCATCAACATTTTTACTTCAAAGTTCTGCCCTTCGGCCTGTCGTTATCTCTTAGACTGTTTACCAAGTGCCTGATAGTTTTGGCGCTAACTTTGAGCCCAAGGGTTCCTCAATCCAATGCTATTTTATTTGACATTGAGAGTTCGAAGTCGGTTTTCCAAAATCCTAATTTCAACCCTGTTGAGCTCTAAACTTCATAGGGGCCCTGCTCGACATGATTCACCTCAGAATGATCCTAACTCAGCAACGACAAGTTAATTTGCTTCCTTTTTGCAATCGAGTCTATTACCTTCCATCCATATAAGCCAGTAGAAGGATGCTACTACCGTTTTTCCCCGAAAATAAGACAGTGTCTTATATTCATTTGGGGCCAAAAAAGGCAGTAGGTCTTATTTTCGAGCAGGGCTTATTTTTTCATGTACATGATCCTCTGTCTTCCTCTCCTTCACCCCAATTCTTCCTCTTTGCTTTCCCCCACATGTGCAACATCTTTCCTCACCTCTCACCCATCTTCTTGTGCCTTCCCTCTGCAGCATCTTTCTATCCTTCCATCCCTCCCATCCCCCCTGTGCAGCAGAACCTTTTACCCAGCTTCTATCCTTCCCAACCAATCCCCGCTGACCGCGACCATAAATACCTTGCTGCTGGCCCAGCGCTCCTCTGCATCAAGGTATTTATGGTTGCAGTCTGCGGGGATCGGTTGGGAGGGGAAGGACGGAGGCTCAGCGGGGGTTCGGCGGTTCAGCTTCGCGGCTGGGGGAAGCACAGTTGCTTACAACTAGAGCTTATTTTCAGGTGTAGGGCTTATATTAAGACCTACCCCAAAAATCATGCTAGGGCTTATTTTGGGGGAAACACGGTATTACCTCAATTGAGCCTTAAGAAAACTCTCTTACGACACTACATACAAATCCATCTTCTCTGTCAAAGCTCCCACACTGGAATGCTCTTTCCACTGATCTTCGTCTAGAAAACTCTTTAGATAAATTCAAATCCAAACTTAAAACGTTCCTCTTTAAAGATGCCGTTACCTTGTAATTATTATTTCCTTTGAAATTCGATTGTCCTTTACAGAAATCTTACGGCAACCAAAACGCTTTTTTAGAAGTGACCTCCCCAGCCTAATTGTACCTCCCTCTCCCTCTTTCCTTTTTTATTTTTATTTTTTATCTCTATTAATCTTTCCTTCCCATCCTCTCCTAATGTATCGTGTACCTTCTTGCGTAATTGTTTCCTCTTTTTTTTTTTTTTTTTTTTTTTTTAGTGTAGCTAAGTTTTTATTCCTTTTAACTTTTACTACTTATTGTAAACCGTTTAGATACCTGTATGATAAACGGTATATCAAAAATAAAGAAACTTGATTCAAGGAACACAGGTTCAAGTCCCACTTTAAACATGGCATCTAAAATCCATATTTTTCTCTTCACAAGTCTTCCTTGTAGAACACCTCAGTGGTTCCTGGCATCTCACTAGTCTGCAGCTCATCAACTTTTAAGTGGAAGTTATACTCTTCGTACTTTTCCACAGGGAGCTTCACATCTCAAAGTTCTGACCTTAAAACTCACCAAATATACTTGTGAAACTCACCTGGCCAATCTTCGCACACAAGGTCATGGCTCTACTTAGATGCAGAAGTTCCACTTCCACCCCTTGGAACGCAAAGCGATGTCCAATACTCAGCAGAATTTTCACACAGTATCTTCCCTTCAAGTCCGCCTAGTATACACCAAGGAGAAAGTACGGGGTGTCTGATTCCTTTGTGAGAGATCGAAAGGATTGGAACTGAGCAGTTGTTTCAAACATTTCGAAAAGCTCTCTATGTTCAGGGAGCGTAGAATACTCTTGTGACACGCTCAGCAGATTTCTTTACCCACACCAGTGGACGCTTTAGTTTCACAACCTAATGTCAGGTATTCTCTCTTCTGGGGAACTCCTCGGATAAACTTATTTCTGTTCCCCCACAATTACACACTGCCTCACTGCGATTCCAGACAATCCTCTCTTCATCATCTAGAGGTAGATGCATTTCTACTGGTTTTCTCAATCTGCAGTCTTCATACTTGGCAGTTTGGTACCTCCTGGGATAGCTCAGCATTTGCTGATCTTCAGATCATGTTGGATACATCCAGAAAACTGTCTACATAGCAGTACTACTCACAGAAGTGGACCCTATATTTTCATCATGGTGTACTCTTCATCATTGGGATGCTTCATCTTCTCCATATATTCAATGTTGGATTTCCTTCTCCACTTACCCAATTCAGGTCTTTAAACCACTTCAGTCACAGTTCACCTTAGTGCCATCAGTGCTTTCCACATGCCGGTCAGTAAAAATTTTCTGACTGCTCATCCTTGAATTCCTAAGGTTATGAAGGGATTTTCAATATCTAACCACCTCTCAAACCGTGTAACAGCATAAGGTCCCAGCTATGGCAGCTTTCGTTGCCTTCCATTCCCATAGATGAAATCTGTAAAGCAGCTACTTAGTTCTCAGTTCACAAATTCACGTCTCGCTACTCTCTGGAATCCTTTCCAGATGGGAAGGTCACTTCAGCTAAGCAGTATTCCAAAATTTATTCTCTTAATGGCCAAGAGTCCCTCCATCCCATTGTGGTAAGCTAGGGAGTCCCACATGTGAGAATATGCTGCCTGCTTGTTCTGGGACAAAACACTGTTACTTACCATAACAGGTGTTATCCAGGGACAGCAGGCAGAGATATTATGAGAACCTACCCACCTTCCCTGGTTGGTTTCTTAGCTTGCTTATGGAACTGAGGTAACACAAGCCTACATCAGGCGGGAAGGCACTCGCACATGTGTGCTGCGGGTAGTCGCAAAGTTTCTTAAAACTTAGTGACAGTACACTTTTAATATTGTCTGTACTGGGGCTCCCTGGATGACGTCACTCACATGTGAGAATATCTGCCTACTGTCCCTGGATAACAACTGTTAACGGTAAGTAACTGTGCATGAACCCTTACTAACTGTTAATGTGTGGTAATTACCAAGTTTAAGTATCTATCAACTATTTAGTAACTAGGCCATGAGGATTAGGGGCTAGGATTAGGAGCAAAAGAAATATGTGAAAATAACCTTATGCTATGTTTGGTTAAGATTTATATTTTATATAAAATGAGTTGTGTGGGGTTTTTTTTTTTTTTTGGGGGGGGGGTTACTGTGAGTTCCTCAGTTGTCATCTAGATTGAGGGGACCCCCCCAAACAAAAAACATTTAAGAGAAATTGAGCCAAATTATTGCAAATGTTTTGTAACTTTGTATTGAAATTGAGTTGTCATCTACAGAATCAATTTATAGCAAATCTTGATACATGGTCAAGATTACATACTGCTAATGAAAATTTTAAATTTTAGGGAATGCATGGGCCAAGAGCATATATTGCCACACAGGGACCACTAGCAAATACAGTAATCGATTTCTGGAGGATGATATGGGAATACAATGTTGTGGTAAGTAACTTAATGTGCTCTGTTTCAGAAAGCTGAATTCTATCAGGTAACATTCTGCGATGAGAAATGCTGAAATGGGAAAAGCTTGAAACTGTTATCTTTTAAGAATATTGGGCAGAAGAATGAAGACCTTAGATTTCCGAATAATTGCCTGAATTCATTACATTGCCTGAGAGTGGCTGAATGTGTTTAAAGTGACAATTTATGGTCGGGTCTGTTTTTATCTCCCCATTCTTAACATTGAATTGATTGTATTACTGCATGTGATCTACTGAAGTGCTACATTTCACAGATTGTTAAATCAATTACATGAAAGTATTTAATAGCTAAGAGAGAATTTTCTCCACAAAGATAATGGCCAGCTTTGAGGCTTAAATCAACATTTATTCAAAAAATCCTGAAGTGGCAGGAACTATAGAGATTGTGGTTACAGCCAACGCATGAAAAAGTGAGCTTCTTGAGCAAAAGATTAAAACAGTTGTGGAGAAGTAGAATGATATAAAAAAATAGAGATTCTTGTAACAATTTAAGGGTCATTGGTGTACTGGAGATGGCTGGAGGGTTGAGCTGTCTAGCCTTTATGCAGAGGATTCCCAATGTTTTGGGCCTAGATTTATTTATTTATTATTTTTATTTTGAGAGTTTTAGGGCTCCTTTTACGAAGCCGCGGTAGCGGCATTAACGCACACGACTTTTAATCATGCACTAACCTCTGCGCTAGCCGAAAAACTACCGCCTGTTTAAGAGGAGGCGGTAGCGGCTAGCGCGTCCGGCAGTTTAGCTATTACGTACGTTAAACCGCTAACGCGCCTTCTTAAAAGGAGCCCCTTAGTATACATTCAAATAACATAAACAGAAAATATCAAGAGAAGAAGAAAAATTATATATATTGTAATTCTTGCAAACGTAGTGGATGTTTGGCAAAGCCCTCATTCGAATAACTCCAACTCAGTTATAACAAAAATCAATAGCTTTATTTCAGCTTTAAGTCAGGGGTGTCCAATGTCAGTCCTCGAGGGCCGCAATCCAGTCGGGTTTTCAGGATTTCCCCAATGAATATGTATGAGATCTATTAGCATACAATGAAAGCAGTGCATGCAAATAGATCTCATGCATATTCATTGGGGAAATCCTGAAAACCCGACTGGATTGCGGCCCTCGAGGACCGACATTGGACACCCCTGGCTTTAAGTTAAGCAAAAAGGAAAGATTCACCAAAATATCAGACTTCTTCAGGGCAGGGTATTTTCTCCTCAGCCCCTAATCCTCATGGAAAGAAAACAAATTGTTTCAGTCACTCCAGTTCAGGGATCTCAAAGTCCCTCCTTGAGGGCCGCAATCCAGTCAGGTTTTCAGGATTTCCCCAATGAATATGCATTGAAAGCAGTGCATGCAAACAGATCTCATGCATATTTCATTGGGGAAATCCTGAAAACCCGACTGGATTGCGGCCCTCAAGGAGGGACTTAGAGACCCCTGCTCTAGTTCCTTGCTCTAAAGGATTATCAAGGAAAAGTCCAAAACTTATTATCCAGGACAAGTCAACAACAATCCCCCCCAAACAAAACTCCAAACAGCTTCAATCTTTAAATGTTCCAGCACTTCTCTGTGCTGCAGCAAGATACTAGTAAGTTGTTACCTTTGCTTATCACCCTAATTCAGCCAAACACAAACTGCAATGAGGTGATGGAGAACACCTCCACACATTCCTGTGTTTGCCAGGTCCTCCCACTTTCTCCCCTGTAGCAACATCACATAGTATTTTTTTTCTCCCAAGCCAGGGTGTGGTCTTGAAAACACAGGCAGTTTAAAGATTCTTAAAACAAGAAAACATTCTGGTTCATAGGCTTGGGCTTTTTCTATTTGTTCAGTGTAGTCCTCTTTACTTTCTGACTGGCCTCTCTCTCTCAAAATGATATTTTGCTGGTGATACAAAGGGTAGAGAAGTCTTCAACAATTGAAATCTTATTAAGAAAGTTTTTTGAACAATTTCTTAAGTTTAAGGAGCAAGAATCAAGGATTGCTAAGCTGGAGAATAGATAAGGTAGACACTCATGTGGTTGCTGGTAATACTGTAATGGCTGCTTCAATAAAGGATAATCTAATCTTTTATCTTTCTCACACTTTTTGGGCTTGTGAGCCACTTTAAAAATGACCAAGTCAAGATCCAAGATGGCGTCTGGCTGGTCGTGCTGAGATGCCGCTCTGAGGATTTTCCTTAAAACAATTTTCAAACAATTCGCAAGTGGTTCTTTTACTTACCCGATGCCTAAACGGAGGGGCCGTAGCACCGCTGGTGCCTCGCGGCCCACGGCCACCCCCGCGGCTGGTGACATCGGGGAACTCATCAGGCGGATGCAGGGTATTTTTTCGGCGTCGGAGGGAGGCCCGCAGAGGAGTAGCGGCGTCAGTGAGGCCATGGGGATTCCTCCGGGATTGGAGACATCGCTGAGCCCCGACGTTAGGGCGCCGCCCCCGCAACCTCAGCTAAGCAGCTCTCCAAGGGGTAAGGTAACCCCGGAGGTCGGGGTCTTGTCTTCCCCTGAGGCAAGTAGTCCATCACAGAGCCTGCTGACAGGAGCTCCTATGGATATGAGCTCCTTTGAAGAAGCTGAGGGGGAATCATCTGAGAGGCGAGTTAACCTTCAGGGACAGCGTAAAGTTATTCAACTGGACGGTGAGCACTATGACATTTCTTTACCTGTTATTTCTTTGGAAAAACCCTCAGAAGTAACTCTGGACTCACTATGGGATCTTATGGCCGGACTAGTGAAGACCAGTGTTCCCTCTAAGCGGGCGGGTGTTGTGAGCAAACTTTTTTCACTGTGAGCTAAAAATATCGGGCGCCAGCAAGTTATGAGCCAAATAAATATGTTGCTTTCTACCACAGAACTTCCTTACGTTTGTATGGAATCTATCCCCTTTCAACTTTAGAGAGTGCCCTCTCGTTCTCCCTGCCTTAGCTACTAAGTCTATTCCCTTCAGTACCTTGAATGTTTCTATCATGTCCCCTCTCAATCTCCTCTGCTCAAGGGAGAAGAGGCCCAGTTTCTCTAATCTTTCGCTGTACGGCAACTCCTCCAGCCCCTTAACCATTTTAGTTGCTCTTCTCTGGATCCTTTCGAGTAGTACCGTGTCCTTCTTAAAGTACCAGTGCTGGACGCAGTACTCCAGGTGAGGGCGTACCATGGCCCGGTACAGCAGCATGATAACCTTCTCTGTCTCTTCAGTCCAGCATCTGCCCCTTCCATTCACTGTCTGTCTTTCCCTGCCATCTCTCCTCCCGCCCCCCCCCCACCCCCCAATTTGGTCTAGCATCCATCATCTTCCTTCTGTTCCCCTCATGGTCTGGCATCTCTATCCTTCCCTCCCCCCTGTGGTTTTTAGCATATCTCTCTTCTCATTTCCTCCACTCAGATCTGATCATTCTCTGCTCTCTCTTCCCTTTTCTTCTCTGGTCTTCCTTCTCTATTTTCTGCCTCCATCTAAATTAAATTCTTTCTTACTATTTAGTCCCGTTTCCCTCTTTTCACTGTGTCTACACACAGCTTGTCACCCCTTTCCCTCACCCCTCCATTATCTTACTATTTTCTTCCCCCTTTATTTATCTCCTCCTTCCATCCAGTATGTGTTCTTTCCCCACTTCCATTCAGCATCTGCTCTCCCTTCTCAACTGACATCCATCTGCCTTCTGCTCTCTCTCCCTTCTTCTCACTTCCATCATCTGTCCCCTTCTCTCTCTCTCTCATCTCCTCCATTCCATCATCTGCCCCTTCTCTCTCTCTCTCCCCCCCCCCCCCCCAACTTCCATCATCTGCCCCCCTTCCCCTCACCTTTGTGGGTCACTTTCTTTCCCCTGAGGGTGGCTCATGTCACAGGGGAAGCTTTGGCCGAGCAGAACCGCTTGATTGACAGTGGAACTTACTTGATTGATGTCGATGCTGGGGCCCGTTGCCGTTTGAAGGAAAAAAAAAAGGTGGAAAAAAGGAACCTGTAAAGGCGAGAGGAAGGGAAACCTCCAGGACAGCTGCTTTTTGCCCTCCTTCAGCGGCCCAAGAGTTCAGACCAGCAGCGGCAGCTCTGTATGCTTTTAACTTCGGCACAGAGCTGCCCCTAATCAATAGTTTAGCGCGGTTTCATGAGGCAGCCTCGGGGCCTTTGATAGCCGGCCCGCTTCGATGATGCGATGTGGGCCGGCCTAGCAAAGGCCCCGAGGCTGCCTTATGAATCCGCGCTAAACTATTGATTAGGGGCAGCTCTGTGCCAAAATTAAAAGCATACAGAGCTGCCGCTGCTGGTCTGGAGGTGCGGAGACAAGGCAGGAGGCAAACGCGGTGGAAGGCAGGAGTCCCGGCGAAGGCAGGAGTCCCGGCACAGCGACTGCAACAGGAAGTTGCAAGTCAGCTGACGCCGGCCTTTCGTTGCGGCGGGGACCGAATCCTTCGTGGACCGGCAAGATTTTGTTTGCGGACCGGCGGTTGAAGAACTGTGCTCTACACTGTGTGCGCTGCGACGAGAAACTTGTGCGCTGCGAGGTAATATTTTGTGCGCGTGCGCACGTCAACGCAGCTTAGCGGGAACACTGGTGAAGACCATAAGTCCCAAACTTCAGTTAATTGAGGGGAAATTATCTCAACATTCCACTGAACTTAAAGAATTGAAAAAGGATATGACTGCCTCTAATTTCTCGGTTCAAAAGCTTGAACAAGACATTAAATCATCCAAACAATTACAGGAATCTTTAATGAAAGACAATATCAATCTTAGAAGAAAAATGGAGAACTTAGAAAATAACTCTAGATACAATAACTTAAGAATCATTAATTTTCCTAAGCTTCCACTGACACCTCCTAGAGAAATGTTTAAAAGATATTTTCTTGAAGTTTTGGGGGCCTCAGAAGATTCACTACCTCCTTTATCACGAGTCTATTATTTACCTAATAAGACTAAATTACCAAAAAAGCCGTCGGATCAAGGATTATTGGATGTATCAGAGTTATTGGAAAAATCAGATAAAGAGGTTGTAGAACCGTGTACTTTGATTATAACAGTAGCTCTCTCTATTGATAAAGTGTGGTTGTTAAAACTGTTCTTTAAAAATAGACAGAAAGAATTTATGGGTTGTAAAGTGCAGGTATTTCCTGATTTATCACGAGAGACGCAAAGGCGTCGTCGTGAATTTCTTTTGTTGAAGCCAGGTGTTATATCTTTGGGTGCTACTTTTTATTTGCGACACCCTTGTAAATGTATAGTCCATCACCGATCAGTTAAATATGTTTTCTTTGAGCCTAATCAGTTGACTTCTTTTTTAGCGCTCTCCCGATTGGAGGTAGAAAAATCATAAGCTCTATGACTATAGGTTAATCCCAGCAATCAGCTTTCCAGCTAACTTTATGAAAGAGTGTACATTAAGTTCAATTCTTCAATTTTGGTTTTATTTTATAAGAAATCTTGGATCCAATTTAGAGGACTTGAGCATTTTAGTTAATATATGATTTAATGTTATAGGAATGTTTCTTGCTTTATCTAGAATTGCTAATTTGCTTTCTGTACAAGGTATTCTTGATTATATGATTTGAAAATCAATAAATATATTTAAACATAAAAATGACCAAGTCAAAATGATCTACCAACAATAAAACAAAACAAAACACAAAGCACACTGTATGCAGAGAAAATGTTAATTATCATTTATATTCCAGATTTTTTTCAGAGGCCACCTCAGTAACAACTATACAAAAATAGACAAATATATCCCCTCCTTTTTTACTAAACCGCAAAAACGTTTTTTAGCACAAGGAACTACGTTGAATGCCCCACACTGCTCTCAACGCTCAAAGGCTCCCTGCGCTAAAAAATGCTATTGCGGTTTAGTAAATGGGATCATAGTGCAAAATATAGACAGCAGATATAAATTTTCAAAACGGACACATTTTGATCACTACAATTGAAAATAAAATCATTTTTCCTACCTTTGTTGTCTGGTGATTTCATATGTCTCTGGTTGCACTTTCTTCTGACTGCATCCAGTATTTCTTTCCTTCTTTCAGCCTCCTGTTTGGTTTCTCTTCTCCAGACCTCATTCCCTCCCCCAACTTTTTCTTCCTCTCTCCCTGCCCCCTCCCCTTTCTTTTTCTCCATGCCCCCTTCTTTGTCTTTTTCTCTCTCTCTCTCTCCCTGCCCCTCCCCTTTCTTTCTTTCTCCATGCCCCCTTCTTTGTCTTTCTCTCTCTCTCTCTCCCTGTCACCGCTGCTGTAAACAGGACAGCAGGAGCGCTGGGCCCACCAGCCTTCCCCCTGACGTCAATTCTGACGTCGGAGAGGAAGTTCCGGGCCAGCCAGGCAGCGATTGGCTGGCCCAAAACTTCCTCTCTGATGTCAGAATTGACGTCGGGGGGGGGGGGGGGGGGAGAAAAAGGCTGGTGGCCCGGCACTTCTGCTGTCTTGTTTATGGTATCAGGAAGCAGGGAGAACGCGAAGGCAATACGAGTATCACAGAGCCCAGGATGGGCATTGCCTTCGCAATCTACTGGTCGATCGCGAGCGACCTTTTGGGCACCCCTGCCCTACAGAATGTATCCAGGGCTCGTGAGAATGTTTATCTTTCCTTGTACTCATTTTCTTGTACCATTAGACATGCTTAAGTTTTATACAAAGGATGAATTACAATTACCACAGGACTCTGTTGTAAGTAGTAATGCATATTTACTGGCTTTTACAAAGCTGTGGTAGAGGTTTCTACCATGGGCCATTGAGGTAAATGCTCCAAAGGTCATAGAATTCCTATGAGCATCTGAGCATTTACCTCACCGGCCCACAGTAGAAACCTATCCTTTGTAAAAGGAGCCCATTGTTTCTAGGTCTTCTAAGATTTTGAGTAAAAATGAGGGAGATTGTGCTGTATTAGATTCACTGATAGGAAACTTAAGGCAAATTCAAAAATTCTTCAACGGAACACAGTTCCAGCTCTTGGTCCAGGCCTAGTCCTAGGTCTTCTAGACTACTGCAACTTACTCTATCTCCCCTGCCCTGCAACCATGATAAAACTACTACAAACAGTTCAAAACACAGCGCTAAGACTTATCTATTCACTGAGGAAACACGATCACATCACGGCGGCATACCTCGACTCACACTGGCTCCCAATACAAGCAAGAGTTCTACTGCCTACTATTTAAAACCATAAATGGCGACAACCCAGCCTACCTAAACAACCGCCTAATCCAATCTACCTCAACCAGACATAGGAGAACCCACAAACCGTTCATGCATCCCCCAATGAGAGACATCAAATGAAAAAAACTGTACAATAGCCTTCTAGCCACACAAGCAGCAAAACTAGACTATCGACTCTCCAATTTACTGATAACAACCCCAGACTACAAATCGTTCAGAAAAGAAATAAAATCCCTGCTATTCAAGAAATCCTTGAAGACAAACTAACACCGCAAGACTCGTCCCAATTCTCTGAAGCAACCCGCTCTACTCTTCAATTCCTCTGGAAATGGCCAGATAACTCCTTTTGTAATCCGCCTTGAACCGTAAGGTAATGGCAGAATAGAAATCACTAATGTAAAGAAAAAGCACAAAGGGCCTTCAAGTCCAGGCAACCAAACTTAGGGCACGCTAACTGATTTAGCGTGCTAAAGATTAACGTGCACTAAATGCTAAGGCATCAATTATATTCTATGGTCGCCTTAGCGCGTGCTAAATTTGTTATTGTGCCTTAATAAAAGAACCCCTTAATTTATTGGACCTGACATGTGCCATGTTTTGGCAAATCTGCCTGTGGCAGAGGTCAGTCGCTAAAGCTAATGAATCCCTAAAAAGATGTTTAAGAAGCTTTGTAGTTGCCAAATCCATCTTGAATCAACAATAATATCTCTGAGGCTACCAAATCCACCATAAATTAACATTTTAAACCTCTCGATAACAGCTTCATGATTGCATCAAAGACTCCGCACATGGGGCTCTCACATTCTCAGCATTTTGGTGCGATTGTTTTACTAGCTAAAGCTCATTTTCTATGATTAGTTCTGGTTTTGAACTGTATTCTAAACATCAGTTGATATCATATCGACCAGTGAGTTTGCAAAGCGTGTTTTCCTTCTCCATGGCTGTGTTGAGAGAAAGAGACTGCTTGAAATTAAGACAAAGTAACTGCTTTGAATGGAGTCTGTTCTCTCAGAGAGCAACTCGTTGTTTGGACTGTTTATGCTTTATTAAAAGTGCTATGGACATAGTGTTCCACTTTGTTTGTTCATTTGTTTACATCCCGTGGAACATTTTGCTGCTTTTATTTTTTATGATGATTTCATGTTGTTATTGCTATTTTAATTTTAAGCATATTACTGTTTGTTTTGCAATGCACTATAAAATATAAAATTTCAATAAAGAAAGGAAAAAAAAGATCTAGATAATTAAACATATTTCTGTTTGTTTTGCAATGTACTGTAAAATATAAAATTTCAATAAAGGAAGGGAAAAAAAAGATCTAGATAAATAATGCTATCAACTACCATAGTATCTTCAGGTAGTTGAAGCACTTTCTTCAAATAAATTTTAAATACCTCTAAAGGGGGTAGAAAACGAGTACATAGAAAAAAATTAATGGTCTCAAATTCCAAGCCCCTCTATAAGTTCTCAATATTGAAAACCGAAAATTCTTGCTGATAGGGAACTCTATATCAGAGGCACTAATTTGGGACCCGTGGACTGTGTTCCCAACAATGAAATTCCTTCAAGTATTCTTGTTTATCAGGAATATAAACCGAATACTGTGTGTGATCGGAGAAGAGAGTAAGAATTTCTAAGTTGATGGGTGTTCTTGGACAGCTGGATATTTCAAGTTACGTCATTGGGTGATGGCACTGAACCGGAGAGGATTCCAAGCAGCAAAGTCTCTAGAAAAGAGTTAAACGCATATGCAGGAATTCTACCCACTGTAACCAATACTGTACCTTCTACTGCAGCAGTTGAGTTAAGATGAGCTAATTAGCAAAGTAGAGAAAGATTAAAGATAAAACTTTTTGTTTTTCTCTGAGATGAGCAGCTATTGCAACCACTGTCTCTGTAAAAGGTCTAGGATGATGAAAACCCATAAGGCAAGACTCTGTAGTGATAGTGTCTCCCTTTCCATGTAAATTTTAATGGAGGTACGCATCCATGTCTGTCATTGGTAACCAGCTGTTTTGGGGGGATAAGATAGAGGCTCTTGAATTTTTGGAGAACTTTCATTTATGTGTTGATTGAGTCAAGGAAGAGCCCAAAGAGGGCATAATTGCCATTTTGATTTGCTTTTAAACATTACAAGGAAGTATTTTGAATAAGCCCCAGTACGATAAATGATTAAGGAATTTCCTCTGTGGCCTGATGTTCAAGAAGTATGGTGACCTTCTCCTTTAATGCAGGCAACTGAGTCATAGGAACCTGGAAGAACAAAGAGTTTGAGAGAAGATGAGCATAATTGTAACGGGGCATACGTATATCTATATAACATCATTCTTTTCAAATGTAGAGTATTTCAGTTGTCTTTAATAAGGTGTAGTATCTGTTTTGGATAGATAAAATATTTCTTGTACAAATGCACTGAAGATGCATTTAAACTGTACTCCTGGCAACAATAATATTAATGTTTGCATTTGGTTGCAAGGAGGATTTAATAAAACAGTATGGTGAAATTTCAACACATTTAACTTTTATATAATTCAATACATCTCTAAGATTCTGGATAGAAGTGAATTGAAGTCAATACTGGAAGCCATGACTAAAAGCTCTGCTAAATTATTAACTTGATTCTATGGGATTTTGAGGACTGTTCTAAAAATATATGTACAGTCTGACACACAAAACGAGAGCTGGGGGAGCAGTTAAGTGGCTTGGTTCAAAGCCTCCACATTCCTAACGATTTTTCGAGGTTTAGTTTAAATCATCACAAGTCGGAGGCTTTACCATCTTCGGCAGCACTGAAAGATCTGTGGGGATCCGCCTTTCCATTGCACTGGACGTGTGACTCTTTGCTACTTTGAGATATAGCTTCCAGTTTTGGCGCCTAGGCTCTACTCAGTCAATATCCCTTCACTTTTGCAGGACACATGGGCTCAATTAGAAAGATGGAAGGATCTTCCCCTCAATCTCATGGGTAGACTTGCTTTGATTTGCATTGCAAAATGGAGGCTGCAAACTATAGACCGGTGAGTCTCACATCAATAGTGAGCAAGCTGATGGAAACTCTAATCAAACGTCAATTGGATACGATCCTGAACGAGGAGAATCTACGGGATCCCCGTCAACATGGATTTACTATGGGGAGATCCTGCCAATCCAACCTGATCAGCTTCTTTGACTGGGTGACAAGGAAGCTGGATGTTGGGGAGCCCCTGGACATCGTATACTTAGACTTCAGCAAAGCTTTCGATAGCGTACCACACCGCAGGCTGTTGAACAAAATGAGTTCTATAGGATTGGGTGACACTTTGACAAAATGGGTTGAGAACTGGCTTGGAGGCAGGCTTCAGCGGGTGGTGGTGAATGGCACCCCCTCTGAAATGACAGTGGTGATCAGTGGAGTGCCGCAGGGATCGGTCTTGGGCCCGATCCTGTTCAATATCTTTATAAGAGATTTAGCAGAAGGGCTTCGAGGTAAAATAACGTTATTCGCAGATGACGCCAAACTATGCAATGTAGTAGAAAGGAGTGCAACGGTCAAAAACTCAATATCCGACAATATGACGCATGACCTACTCCTATTGGAGCGCTGGTCTAGGATCTGGCAACTAGGTTTCAATGCCAAAAAATGCAAGGTCATGCACCTTGGCAGCCAAAACCCATGCAGAAGTTACACCCTTAATGGCGAGATCCTAGCAAGGACTGTAGCAGAACGGGACTTAGGGGTGATCATCAGTGAAGACATGAAGACTGCCAATCAAGTGGAGCAGGCTTCATCTAAGGCTAGACAAATCATAGGGTGTATACGTAGAGGTTTCGTCAATCATAAGCCTGAAGTCATTATGCCATTGTATAGATCCATGGTGAGACCCCATCTGGAATACTGTGTACAATTCTGGAGGCCTCATTACCGCAAAGATGTGCTGAGACTGGAGTCGGTCCAGCGAATGGCCACCCGGATGGTCTCAGGACTCAAGGACCTTCCGTACGAGGAACGGCTGGATAAGTTGCGGCTATACTCACTCGAGGAACGCAGAGAGAGGGGAGACATGATCGAGACGTTCAAATATCTCACGGGCCGCATCAAGGTGGAAGAAGATATCATCTTTTTCAAAGGTCCCACGGCTACAAGAGGGCATCCGTGGAAAATCAGGGGAGGGAAGCTGCACGGTGACACCAGAAAATACTTTTTCACCGAGAGAGTGGTAGATCGCTGGAATGGTCTTCCACTTCAGGTGATTGAGGCCAGCAGCGTGCCCGATTTTAAGACAAAATGGGATCGTCACGTGGGTTCTCTTCACAGAGAAAGGTAGGGGTGGGTCATTAAGGTGGGCAGACTAGTTGGGCCGTGGCCCTTATCTGCCGTCTATTTCTATGTTTCTATGATTAAGATTTATTCAATTTTCTATACCGTTCTCCCAAGGGAGCTCAGAACAGTTCACCTGAATTTATTCAGATACTCAAGCATTTTTACCTGTCTGTCCTGGCAGGCTCATAATCTTATCTATTGTACCTGGGATAATGGGGGGGATTAATTGATTTGCCCAGGGTCACAAGGAATAGCGTGCATTTGAACCCACAACCCCAGGGTGCTGAGGCTGTAGCTTAGACTCTTGTGAAAGGATCATTTGCTTCCACAGTTTTGTTGGAACTGCCGGAAACCTAAACATCATTATAATTACCTGGTGGATGATTGGACTAGAGGGGGGTTTGGTGTCCCTGATTTTGGCTTATCCAACATGGCTTGTCTGTTGCAACATCTTAAGGACTGATTTCTTGGAGAGCAACATTCCCTTCAATCTGCCTTTTACACCCTGCATTCTCTCTTTGCTCTTTTACATTTATCTCAACCCACTTTGCCTTTGAACCTGCTGTTTTTGTGTGATGGGAGGAGAGAGGCGTTGAACATCTTTTGGATGCTGAGGGTCAGTTATGACCTCTCAATACTCTCACCTCGGGGCTAGATTCTCAAAAAAAAACGCATAAAAAACCGAAGGGCTGTTATCGCAGTTGTTACAGTAGTGATTTAAAAAAAGTGAGTCATTCTCCAAAAAATGTTCGTAGAAATGAGGTTGGCAGAGAGTAGCGAAGACTTGCTAAATTTGCATGTGCCCATCACTGGTGATAGTGATGGGCACATACGCGGAATAAATGCAAAAAATAAACAAACCAGCAGGAGAGATGCCCAACTCTCTCCCTTCCAACTAACACACCCCTCGGCAGTGAGAGAGATGCCCACGCTCTCTCGCTGCCACCCAACTTCCGCCCATGCCTCTGATGACCCCCCACCCTCTCCCCCTTACCTTACTTTAGATAATTGGCTGGAGGGATGCCTACTCCTTCCAGCCAGCTGGCCTGCCTCATCAAAATGGTGGGGCCTTAGGCCCCTTCCTAGTGCATCTGGGGAGGGGCTTGAGGCCTTGATTGGCTCAGGTTAAGGCCCTGCCAATCGGAGCCTCAGACACCTCCTCGGATGCACCGGGAAGGGGCCTAAGGCCCCACCATTTTGAAGAGGCGGGCCAGCTGGCTGGAGGGAATAGGCATCTCTCCAGCCAGCCATCAAGTGCTGGTGATTTCGATACTTTTGGTCTGTGGTGGTACATTATCTGCATTCACTTCTGCGCTGTCCCCTTGTGGGCACAGTAGAGCAATTATTGGATCTGCCAGTAGCTTATCAAGGGGGGGGGGGGGATTTGGTTCTGTTGTAAAGTGTATCTCCTTGCCCACAAATGTATTTTGCAATCGTGGACTTTCTCTGACACACCCTCTTTTTAGAAATGGAGGACTCGGGTTCATGAACTGGTCACCTGGGAGGCCTGTGCAGTGGTAGAGGCCCAAACAGGCAAAAACAGTTCTTATCTACCTGGGCTGCTTATTTACATTGTCTTAACACCATGTGGGCATAGTTTGCTTATGAATATGCTGTGATTGTGAGCTGCCAACACAGATTTTGTTTCGTTACGGAGGTATTTTATTGTTGCTGTTGGGGAGGTAACGGGGTGGGGGGGAATGGGGATTGCAGTTCATCTTCCAAGGATTATAAGAATCCAGGTCCTTGGATGGAGTTCTAGTTCTGGGCTTAGGGGTGAAAATTATCATACAGGGGTAGGGGGCTGTGGGGAGTTAAGACGCAATACTGTTGAAAATGTTTAACTAGAAAATCATTTATTGATGTGTTCTTGATTGTTTCACCTTGCGTACTCTATTGTCAATTCCATAGCAAAGCAGCAGATGAATCCAGACTAGTGGGTATAGCTCACATCGACCAGCAGGTGGAGATAGAGAACTGATTAACAGTTGGCCTTAAAGCCTGGTGTTCCTCTTGTTACTTCAGTTTTGCTCTATCTCCCAGCAGGAATGGAGCTTACTCTACTAGCTCCTGGATTCTGGCTGGGGCCGGTTTGGTGGTGTTCCTGTGGCTTCCTCTGTTGAGACTCGGTCTCTTCAGTAGGACAGGGGTGCCTGGCTGAGCGGTGCCGGCTTTGGGAGCTACACCTGGGCCCTCCCAGGTCCCTTCTCCACCCTCCCCTCCATTGGTTTGAGTGGGTTCTTGGGCCACTGCAGGAAGTTCGTCTTGGAGTTCTTCATTCCAGTACTAAAAAAAAAAAAAAAAAAAAAAAAAAACAGCGTCTTCCTGCTTGTGCTGAGCCATGCTGTGTGGCTTGCAGTGCGATTACCAGCTGTAACCCGACTGCAGTTAGAACGGGGACCGGTTGGTGAGTTACTGTGTTTGCTGTCTGCCTCCTCTTTAGTCAGTCGGTCGTTCGTGTTCGTTCCGGCGGTCGCGGGGGGGGGGGGGGCGGAGTCAGCGGTCGGCGGCGTGGGGCGCGCGCGTGTGAAAAAAAAAAAAAAAAAAAAAGTTTTTTTGAAGCGCCGGTTTTAGCGATGGCAGCAGTGGCGGCTCAGCGGTGCTCGCGCTGTGGGAAGCGCAGAGCACTGTCAGGCTTCTGCTCTGCAGGGTGTGGGGACACACCGGCAGAAAATGCCTTCCTGCAAGAGGGTGAATTAGCCATCTCCCGTGTCAGTGAGGCACGGTCTACGTCCCCGGGCCTCGAGGGTGACTCGGGGGGACTGCAAGTCTCTTCCGCGGCTGAGGGGAGGTCAGCGGAGGTCGGGGAGCCGGGGTCGCTAGGGGACAGCGCGGCTGCGCGCCCTAGCATTGATCAGGCTGGTTCAACTTTACTGGGGGTGAGTTCCTTCTCCCCGGAATTGGTTATGTTATTGCACCAAGCATTTCTGCTACAGGGCTCGCAGTCGGCCCAGTCGGTGCAGGCGACCTGTCCGTCCCTCCCGGGGCCTTCCACCTCCACGGGTTTAACCGGGGCTAAGGCCGGCCCGTCTGCGGGTCCTGTACTGTCGCCTGGGCGGTCGCAGGGGGCGAAGAAACGCAGACTCGCGACCGTGGACGCTGAAGGTCATCTTCCCTTTTCACCTTTCTCCCTTCCTGAATCATTAGAGGAAGGGGAGGTCTTAGATTGGGAGGTAGAGGATCCCCCGGGCAGGGAAGTTGATGATCCTTCCGCGCTCCGGCTGTTTCATAGAGAGGAGCTGGCATCCTTGATTTCCAAGGCTTTGCAGGGTTTAAATATCTCTCAGGAGGATGCTAAGGTGTCGGGTAACCCCCTGATGGCAGGTACGCGTAAGCCACCTAGGTCCTTTCCGGTGCATGAAGCCATGCAGGAGCTGATCTCGGCGCAATGGGATACGCCGGAGGCCAGTTTACGAGTGGCAAAGGCCATGCGGCTCCTGTATCCGGTTGACCCGACCGAACTTGAAAAGTTTAGGTTACCTAGGGTGGACGCTTTGGTGGCAGCGGTAACGAAAAAGACTACCTTGCCGGTGGAAGGGGGGGTGACACTAAAGGATGCGCAGGATAGGAAGATTGAATCTTCACTAAAAATGTCCTTTGAAGTGGCGGCGGTTACCTTACAGGCCGCTATTTGCAGCTCGTATGCGGCGAGGGCATGTTTGCAGTGGTCACAATGGATGACCGATAATTTAATGGAGTCCGGGGGTTCTGTCCCTTCGGAACTGGCTGATTTGGAGTCAGGCTTGGCCTATTTGGCAGACTCCTTATATGACATTATTCGAGCATTGGCGAAACAGATGTCTCTGTCAGTGGTATCGCGCAGATCCTTATGGCTCCGACATTGGGCAGCAGATGCTGCATCCAAGCTTAGGCTGGTGAGACTCCCTTTTAAAGGAGGTTTATTATTTGGAGAGGACTTAGAGAAATTGGTGAAAGATTTTGGGGATACCAAAACACAGCGTCTACCGGAGGATAGGGCTAGGCCCCCGGTGAGGTCCTCCTCGTCTAGACCGCGCTTCAGAGATGTGAGGCGGTCCAGGCCTGGTAAACCAGTCTTCAGATCAGCATGTGGTTCTTTCTCTGCGTCGAGGCCTAGGTTTCAGCAGAGGAGTTCCTTTCGTACGACGAAACCCTCTTCAGGTCAGCCAACACGTACCCCACCAAGTCGCACTCCGCAATGACGGTGGCTTGGCTCCCTCCGCCCTTCCCTTAGGGGGCCGGCTTTCGGCGTTCCGGGCGGAGTGGGCCACAATCACGTCGGATCAGTGGGTGTTGGACATTGTTCGAGAAGGGTACAAGTTGGAGTTCGCCTCTCCCGTCGAAGATTCTTTCTTGGTGTCCCCGTGCCATGGGGCGGCCAAGGGAGAGGCGGTCCGCATGACTCTTCAGGGGCTGCTCGATCTGGGGGCGGTGGTACCGGTACCCCCGGAAGAGGTAGGCCGCGGGATATATTCCCTTTACTTCATTGTTCCAAAGAAGGGGGGGTCGTTCAGACCGGTGCTGGACCTCAAAGTGGTCAACAGATTTCTCAGTGTTCGCCATTTCCGGATGGAGACGGTACGCTCGGTCATTGCGGCAGTTCGACCGGGAGAGTTCCTCACGTCCCTAGATCTCAAGGAGGCGTACCTACATATCCCGATCTGGCCTCCGCATCAGCGGTATCTAAGGTTTGCGATTCTTGGCCAGCACTATCAGTTTCGGGCAATGCCCTTTGGCCTGGCGACGGCTCCCCGCACCTTTTCCAAGGTCATGGTCGTGGTAGCAGCCTCTCTTCGCAAGGAAGGGATTCGGGTACACCACTACTTAGACGACTGGCTGATCCGCGCCTCGTCCAGACAGGAGAGTTTGTCGGTTACTCAGAGGGTAATATCTCTCCTTCAGTCGTTAGGGTGGATCGTCAATTTTCCCAAGAGTTTTCTGTCCCCGTCGCAGTCTTTGGTACATCTGGGGGTCAGATTCGACACTGCTCTGGGGAGAGTATTTCTACCCCGAGACCGGGGAGAGAAATTGCAGGCTCAGATTCGCCTACTTCTCGGGTCGCCCAGACCTCGGGTTTGGGATTATGTGCAGGTTTTGGGCTCCATGGTAGCGACTCTGGAGGTGGTCCCCTGGGCTCGGGGCCACATGAGACCCTTACAACAGTCGCTTCTCTCTCGCTGGTCCCCAGCTTCTCTGGACTACAATGTGCGTCTCCGATGGAGTCCTCGGGCGGCTCGCAGCATGCAATGGTGGCTACACGAGTTGCACCTGTGGCGGGGCATGCCGTTAGCCACACCGGAGTGGGTGGTGGTGACGACGGATGCCAGTCTGAGGGGCTGGGGGGCCCAGTGCCTGCAAGCGTCGGTGCAGGGAGTGTGTTCCTTAGAGGAAGCACAGTGGCCCATCAATTTGTTGGAGTTAAAAGCGATCAGATTGGCGCTGAGGGCTTTTCAGTCCCTGATTCAGGACAGGCCGACCAGAATCTTTTCGGACAGTGTCACGGCGGTCGCATATGTCAATCGTCAGGGGGGCACTCGGAGTCCGCAGTTGGCCGAAGAGGCAAGGAAATTGTTTCAGTGGGCAGAAGGGCATGTTCCGCTTCTGTCGGCGGCATACATTGCAGGTCACGAAAACGTGCAAGCGGACTTCCTCAGCAGAAATCTTCTAGATCCGGGCGAGTGGGAATTGTCGGCTCGAGCGTTCGACCTGCTAGTCCGTCGGTGGGGGTTGCCAGAGTTGGATCTCATGGCTTCATCCCGCAATGCGAAGTTGCCTCGCTTCTTCAGCAGGCGCACGGAGAAGGGCTCGGAGGGGGTGGACGTGTTGGCCCTCCCATGGCCTCCAAATTCCCTTCTGTATGTGTTCCCGCCTTGGCCCATGATAGGGCGGGTATTACAACGCATCGCTCTCTTTCACGGCAGGGTGATCCTGGTGGCTCCGGATTGGCCGCGTCGACCGTGGTACGCAGATCTCGTTCAGCTTTCAGTAGGCGATCGGGTGACGTTCCAGGTAACTCCGGACTTACTAACTCAGGGCCCAATCTGGATGGAAGATCCGGCCCGCTTTGGTCTTACGGCCTGGCTCTTGAGCGGTCAAGGCTAAAGAAGAAGGGCTATTCGGAGCAGGTGATTGCCACGCTTCTTAAAGCTAAGAAGATTTCGACTTCGACCTCCTATGCGAGAGTCTGGAAGATTTTTGATGCTTGGTGCGGTCGACAGGGAATCGCGCCCTTCCATGCATCTCTGGCGGCTATTCTTGCCTTTCTGCAGGAAGGCGTAGAGAAAGGATTAGCCTATAACTCTTTAAGGGTTCAGGTGGCGGCCCTTGCCTGTTACAGGGGCCGGGTGGCTGGCGCGTCGCTGGCGTCGCAGCCGGACGTGGTCCGTTTCCTCAAAGGGGTTCACCATATCCGCCCGCCGGTAAGGCGAATTTGTCCTTCCTGGAATCTTAAACTCGTCCTGGGGAGGTTGCAGGGGGCACCTTTTGAACCCCTGTCAGCGGCCACTTTGAAGGATGTCACGCTGAAAACAGTGTTCTTGGTGGCAATGGCTTCGGCGAGGCGAGTATCGGAGCTTCAGGCGCTTTCTTGCAGAGAACCCTTTTTACGTTTTTCTGAGACGGGGGTGTCAGTGCGGCCGGTGCCGTCCTTCCTGCCTAAGGTGATTTCTTCATTTCATGTGAACCAGAGTGTATTCCTCCCGTCCTTCCGGAAGGAGGATTGGGGTAAACGATTTTTGTCTTTGCGTCGACTGGATGTGCGGCGTATGCTTCTCCATTATTTGGGGGTGACGAATGATTTTCGTAGGTCGGACCATCTCTTTGTATTGTTTGCGGGTAAGAACAAGGGGATGGCGGCGTCTAAAGCGTCCAGTGCGCGTTGGGTCAAGGAGACGATTGCTTCGGCTTATGTGTTGACAGGTAAGAAAGTACCGGAGCACCTTCATGCTCATTCCACTCGGGCATTGGCTACGTCTTGGGCGGAGTCCGGGGGGATGTCTTTGGAGGAAATTTGCCGAGCGGCCACTTGGTCGTCGGGTAATACCTTTTCGAAGCATTATCGCTTAGACGTAGCAGCCAGTGCGGAGGCAAGTTTTGGCACTGCGGTACTGGCGGAGGCGGCATTGGCGTCCCACCCAGTTTGAGTTTGCTTTGCTACATCCCACTAGTCTGGATTCATCTGCTGCTTTGCTATGGAAGGTAAAATTATGGTCTTACCTGTTAATTTTCTTTCCTTTAGAAGCAGCAGATGAATCCAGAGCCCCTCCCCAAGTGCACTGTATGTGTGTAGGGTGTTTGTTTATGGTTTCAGTTGGGATATGGTTGGTAATTGTATTATTTAGGGGCACATTTTCTACTGGAATGAAGTTTTGTGGATGCTCATGCTCCTTTCGGGCTGCTTGGGCAAAAGGCATAACTGAAGTAACAAGAGGAACACCAGGCTTTAAGGCCAACTGTTAATCAGTTCTCTATCTCCACCTGCTGGTCGATGTGAGCTATACCCACTAGTCTGGATTCATCTGCTGCTTCTAAAGGAAAGAAAATTAACAGGTAAGACCATAATTTTACCTTCATTGTAACACGCTATTGTCATCAATACATTTTTTTTTAAAAAAAGTAAAGCCTCCACATTCCAAGAGCATGTCTGTGAAAAGGTTGCAATGTCCTCTGTTTGCATAAGTCTAATTCAGCCTCCATGGAGTGGTGAGATAAGTGAAGCTCTTCCAGACCCATTGATGAATGCATATTGTATACCATTGTTTGCTATTGAAATAGAAATGACAGGGATTAATAGCATGGAATCTTGCTACTATGTGGGATCTGTCAGGTACCTGCAACCTGGTTTGGTCACTGTTGGAAGCAGGATACTGGACATAATAAATAGCCCTACTGGGTCATCTTTCTGCGCAAATATCCTGACAGTACTCTAAAAAGAACTCATGTAAAAGTAGTACAATAATGTGCCTTGGTGCATCCAGGTATTGGAGAACACCAAGATATTTTGCTGTAAGATCAGAAGGGTTGAGAGGCTAAATGTAAATCCTTTGAAATCCTTTGGAATATCTTGTAAGAATTTTGAATATGATGTATTCTCAGGTTGTTGGAGATAGTTATTACTGTATATACTCAAATATAAGATGAGATTTTTGGGCCAAAAATGACTGAAATTGTGGAGAAGTAGCACAATATGTGGAAAACCAATATTAAAACAGCTGAAATGCAGAGGGCCCCCAGAAAAGAGGAAGCAATAGTGATCATTTTTGAAGGAGAAGATGGAACCTCTTTCCATACAGGTGGTGGTTGGTACTCCTGGTGAAATTCTTCACAACTGCGCAGTGCAGAATTCCTCACCCTTGCAGAATTTTGCATATACTGTGCAGAATTCTTCCAGGCATGGGAAACAGCAGCTCTGTTCACTCTCTTCTCTCTAGCACTAAGCTCACCTGGCAAGAAGAGGAGAAAGTGAACCGCTGTATAACGGGTTGCTTACTCCTCCTGAGCCGGCTTAGACCCAACTGTTTATGTGAACCAGTCCCTTGTTTCACATAAATAGTATGGTCTAAGTCAGCACAAGTAAGGAGATTTGACCTATTTTGCAGTGGATCACTTCTCCTTGCTATGGGAGCTCAGCAGGGAAGGGGAAGAGAGAGTGAGTAGAGCTACGGCCATAGTTTAAAATGAGAGGGGACCAGAAAAAATGTTAGGTGTGTAATGGATGGTTGGGGGCAGGGGAAAAGAGTGACTATGCCATGGAATTGGAAGTTGCAAGCTGAAGGAAAGCTTGCCATGGAGAGGGGAGGTAAGATACAGTGATAGCTGGGGAGGTGAGGAGAAAGCATGAGAGGTTAGGGTATTGCATGCAGGAGAAGACTTCAGGGGCAGACAGAATTATGGGCTATGTTGGGGTTTAGAGGGAGACAGAACTTCAGTTGGAGTGAGAGGGAAATGAGGCTGGAGCCTTAAAAAGGAAGGGATTTCAGGTCTTATAATGGGAGAATTCTATGTGAAACACTGCAAATAAACTTTGCAGAATTTTAAAATACTATGCGCAGAATTTTCAAAAGCTTTGCAAAAAATTTTCAGATGTTTTGCACAGAATTCCACCAAAAGTATTTTGTACAGATCTCCAACTCAAACGAAGAAGCAAAGACCTGGTCATAATTTGTAAATTGAATGTAAAATATATTTGTAACTTGGAGTTGTGTTTGTTTTGTTTTATTCCAGATAATTGTAATGGCTTGTCGCGAATTTGAAATGGGAAGGGTATGTATGAAATTCTAAAGATTTGGTAGAAATAAAAGGTCATGTTTATTTTTGGTTTAGAATATTTGATTCTTAGAAGTTTCAGCAGTTTTAATACCTCAGTATCTTATTATGGTGTGTTCTTATTGACATTATCTTCGAAAGCAATCAACATTCTCATTCATTCCCTCGTTATGACTAAACTAGACTATTGCAATTCTCTCCTCTTTAATACAACTTTAAAAGAAAAAAGAAGGCTGCAGCTCATACAAAACACAGCCGTGAAACTAATTCACAAAAAAAAAAAATACGATCACGTTACTCCGCTGTTGGTTAAATCTCATTGGCTTCCTATAAGCCATAGATTCACTTTTAAATTGTTGCTTTTAGTGTTCAAAGCCTTAAATTACAACGAACCCCAATTCATTAACAGATGGCTTATTCCTTATAGTACGACACGCTCACTTCGTTCTTCTTCAACTAATCTTCTTACAGTTCCTTCTATTAAAATGATAGGAACCAGAAGACAGGATATGTTCTCAGTTAATGCCCCTCAATCATGGAATCTTCTACTCCAACACATCAGAGAACTAAAAGACCTAACTCAATTTAAAAAAATGCTAAAAACTTTTCTTTTCAAAGATGCGTATGGTTATTATGAGCAGTAAAAATTTGACATTCTTATTTACATTTTCGGTTTTTCTCTTTTTTTAAAAACAAAAAAAACAAAAAAAAAAAAAAATAACAGCCATCTTTTACCCACCTTTTGTTTTTTCCTTTTATGTTTATTCCTCTCCTCTATCAAAATTGTAACTATTTCCCTATTTATCCTCACATGTCTTGTATGTTTTACCCTCACATTATTGTGAATATAGGTTTTTTTGAGTAGTTTGCAAAGTATGTTTCTTGTCTACACAACAAATTTGTTTTTTATGTCATTTTTAATATTGTACTTGTTTCATTTATTAATACATGTTATTTTTATTGTACATCGCCTAGCAAATTTATAGGCGATTCATCAAGACTTAATAAACTTGAAACTTGAAACAGCTACTATAATTTGTTAACAGTTGAGATAGATTATTGTGCAGTTCTTATTCTAAAAAAACTAGCTGTATTTGCTGATGTTTGACACCTAGGTTTTGTATGTCCTGTGGTTTGTTTGTATCTGGATGTCATTCTCTGAGCACAATTCCTCCTCTTACAGTCTTTAGTTTCCTTGGATTTCTTTTCAGTTACCATCTATGCCCTGCAACATCCATGATACAAAAGCTACATGTGCATTTCTATCATTTATGTTATAGTTAGGGTTCTAATAAAGAACAGAAAACTCCAATTTGGAAGCCTTTGGTAGCTGGGGTATACTGTATATACTCAAATATAAGCCAACCCAAATATAAACTGAGGTAATTTCCCCCCTCCCAAAAAGTAGGAACAAAGGTTTACTTGAATATAAACCGGGGGTTAATATTCAAGTACCCTGCCCGTCTCGGCACTCAGCCCCACTCTCTCCCTGGCTGTGCACCCTGTCCTCCCTCTCTTCCTGCCCTGCCAGGATTGGCATTCTGCCCCCTCCTCTGCACCCTGTCCCCTCTCCCTCCCTCCCTCTCTATGCCTTGCAGGCCTCTGCTGAGCCTGCTTAAGACTGGTGGGCCACGACAGGAGGGATCCTCTCCTGCCTCTTATCCCAGCCAACTTGAAAAATGTATACCCAACCTTCTGTCTCCCCCATATACCTTTAAAATCCCTGGTGGGCCGAGACAGGAGGACCGACTATGCCTTCTTTTACTCTCTCCCGCCTCCTTCATGTACCTTTTACAATCCATGGTGGTCCAGCAGTTAATCAGAGCAGGAGCGGCCTTCCCACGCTCCTGCTAGTGATTGGCTGCTGGTCCAGCAGTGAATCAGAGCAGGAGCGGCCTTCCCACGCTCCTGCTAGTGATTGGCTGCTTTGAGTTCTCGCAGGCATCATGAGAACTCATGGCAGCCAATCACTAGCAGCTCTCTACGGGGCAGGAGCGTGGGAAGGCCGCTTCTGTTCTGGTTCCCCATGGGACCACAAGGGATTGTAAAAGGTACGCGGAGGAGGCGGGAGGGAGGTAGAGGAAGACAATCGGCCAGGACAGGAGGGATCCATCCTGTCTCGGCCCACCAGGTTTTATGGCAGGATCTGTGGAGGCCTGCAACAGGTCCGGGAGGGAGGCAAGTGGGCGCTTACCTGAATATAAGCTGAGACGGCCTTTTTTTTTTTTTTGGCCCAAAAATCTCAGCTTATATTTGAGTATATATGGTGGATATAAGAACAGATTTGGACATGGAGAGATTTCAGCGACTCAGTCAGCACTTTATTTAAGTAAGGTGTGTCTGTTGTTGGTATATAAAATACAATTTAATGCTGTTGGTGCTTGCGCAATGTGCTTGGTCCTTGCATGCACAAAGATAAAACCATTGATGCCATTGTTTGTCTCCAGTTCATTTTATGTTCAAATGTTTTTTTATTATTCTAACGAAAACAGACAAATATCAGTTGTATACATGTCCCAATAACAACAGTGTAAACTCACCCTCCCCTCCCATCCCTCCCCCCCAAAAGAGTCCAATGCTGCTAGCAAAACAAAGAGGTAAAGAGAGTCTTAACAATTCAAGAGTCTAAGGTCCTGCCAGAAACACTCCCAGGTCTGAAAATATTTGCGGCCTGGTCCACTATCCAAATCTCCCACCAATCTGCGTTCCAGCGTCGCATGACCAAGCATCAACGCTCTCCATTGTGCTTAGGAAGGTGGGTCTCGGGACAGCCAGTTAATAAGAATTACTTTCTTCCCCATCAAAAGCACTCGAGTGACAAAAGCTGACATTCCCTTAGGCGTGGGCGCGGCTATATTGTAGTGTCCAAATAAAGCTCTCGGTTGTGGAAGCCAACGCCTCTTCCAAAGCTGCGCAATATAGTGCCCTAAATGTTGCCAGAACTGTTGAATGTTGGGGCAAGTCCAGAGCATATGCCCCAATGAGGCGTGAGCTTGGGGCACATTTCGGGCAAGAGTGAGTTGTAGTTATCCCCATCCGGGCTGCCCGTTCCGGCGGGATATAAAGTCGCAGAACAATTTTCAACTGCATTTTCCAGTGGGTAATATTAGGAGACACCCTCTGAATGTGCTTCTGTGTCCTCTGTAGCTGTTGCGCCGCTAGCGTGCAGTGCAAATCCTCAGCCCAGGTGTCTGCTAAAATGTTCAAATTGGGGCCAGAATGACCATCCCGGATCCCCACTATATGAAATCAAAGTGGAATCCGTTGTTGTGCAGATAGGCTAAAGAGTTCGGAGAGTGCCTCCCTGCTGTCTTCCTCAAGATGTTGTGCCGGAAGAGACTGGACATGATGTCGGATTTGGTAATATGCAAAAAAGTCCGTAGGTTGTAAAGAAAAGGTCCGACGTAAGTCAGCAAAAGTTGCCAGTCTCCCCTCCTCCGAGAATAAGTGCAGTAGATATTGAAGGCCTTGCACTCCTCACCTCTGAAAGGTTGTTTGTTGTAGTCCAGGTTGAAAGGCTCCATTTCCCTGGATAGGTAAGTATAAGGAAACCTCGGAAGACAATTTAGCAACCTTGCAAACCCACTTCCATGCTCGGCGAGCCGGGGCAAATATCGGATACTTGGACACCAAAGGACGAAGCCGCGGATCCGCCACATGCAAGAAATAACTCACATGGAACGGGTCCAGCAAAGACAACTCCAGTGATGTCGCAGTAAAGTCAGACGTCCCCCTAAACCAATCATTAATATGTCTCATCTGACAAGCCACAGCATACCAATGTACATTTAATAAGCCATAACCCCCTTTATCCCTAGGTAAGCACATTCTAATGTATTGCATGCGGGGTTGCTTACCTCCCCACAGAAAACATTGTAAACCTTTGATTAAACGTGCTTTATGAGAATAAGACAAAAGCAAGTGCAGGACCTGAAAACGATATAACCATTTGGGAAAGAGCACCATATTAAAAAGAGCCATCCGGCCCGCTACTGATAGGGGAAAAGTGGACCAGTTTTTTAGATACCGTAAAGTGTCCTGGAGCAGTGGGGAAATATTACGGTCATAAAGAGTCTGGAGATCTCGAGGGATCCAAACACCCAAGTAACGAATCGCGTGCTCAGCCCAAGTAAAAGGAAACTGGCCCCTCCATGTCTGCTGTAATGTCACCGGGCTAGCTAAAGCGACAGATTTCTGATAATTTAAGGTGAAGCCCGAATAAAATCTGAATTCGTTAAGGGAATTTAGAAGGTGCCTGATGGAGTGATAGGGGTTAGTAAGCATAAACAAGAGGTCATCAGCAAAGGCCAACACCTTTAAGGCGTGATCCCCGAAGTCCACCCCCACTATATCAGGATCCAGAGAGACAGTACGAAGGAATGGTTCCAAGTACAATAAAAACAACAGAGGGGACAAAGGACATCCCTGCCGGGTGCCCCTTTCAATTAATATAGGATCCGTGATAGTGTCATTAACAAGTAGTCTCGCCCGCGGTGCGGAGTATAACGTGTGTAACGCTGTGGCATACCAGCCCGAAATGCCCAGAAAGTGCAAAACTTCAAAGAGAAATGTCCAATTAACTTGGTCAAAAGCTTGAGCAGCATCCAACTGAGTAATAGCATCAGGGTGTCATGAGATTGGGTATGAGCGAAGGACAAGAGTGCCTTTTGAACATTGTGAACCGCCTGCCTACCCTGTACAAAGCCCACCTGTGTAGAGGCGATAATTTTCGGGAGAAGAGTGGCTAGTCTATCAGCCAATATTTTGGATAAAATTTTTATGTCTACATTTAACAAAGAGATAGGTCGGTAGGACTCAGGAGCAGTACTCTCTTTGCCTGGCTTCAGGATCAAAGTAATCAAAGCCTCATTCGCCCCATCGGGAAAGTGTTCATCCAGGGTAACCTGCGAGTAGTAGTTCCTAAGGAAGGGACTTAGCTGCTCCACTAAAAGTTTATAAAATTCTGCTGTAAAGCCATCTGGCCCCGGAGCCGAGAAATTCCTTTGATGTTTAATAGCTTGGGATAATTCTTTAGGAGTGATGGCTGCGTTAAGAGACTCAACTTCGGGGTCAGTGAGCGGCAATAAGCCAGAATCTGCCAAATAATCCCTAATGAGTGGAGCTGCTCCCGAGTCCCGGCGACCATAAATCTTCTGGAAGTGGGCCCTAAAAATCTGCGCAATGTGTGCTGTGGAATGCTGTAGATGTCCCTTATCATCCCTCATGCCCAGTACATAACGATGACCTCGAGCCTGTGTAATCAATCGTGCTAATAATTTCCCAGCGCGATTGCCATAGCGATGGTAGCGGTGTTTGTGGTACAAAAGCATTTTAACCGTACGTTCATGGATATAAGAATTAAGGGTCGCTTCAACAGAGATCAAGCGTTCCCTCGATGCTCGTGACGGGAATTGTGTATATCTACGCTTAGCGGTCGCCAATTCCTTTTCTAGCCAAAGGATGCCCCGAGACAACCGGCGATTCCGCGCTATAACATATGCTATACAATCACCTCTGAGCACCACCTTAGCTGTACTCCAGAACAACGTTGGGTTATCACAGTGTTGCCCATTAAATGTCAAAAAGTCTTCCCATTTAGTTGTTAAATATTTTTTAAAATGGCATCTGAATATAGATAACTAGGGAAGCGCCATCGTACGGGTCCCCGAATGCCAAAGCCCACGTTCACGTCAATCCAGATCAACGCGTGGTCTGAAATGACTGCCGGACCTATAACCGCCGCGTCCACATTGAGGAATGCCCTACTCGTGGTAAGAATATAATCTATTCTAGATTGGGTATTATGCGCCCTGGAGCGATGGGTGTAATCCCGTTCTGTGGTGTGTAAAAGCCTCCAGGGGTCAACTAAATCCAGAGTGGCACAGAGGTAAGGTATGCCTCTAGATTGTGACATGCGCATGTTTTGTCCCGGCCCAGAGCGATCACAGGTCGGGTCCAGAACTTGATTGAAATCTCCAGCTAAATAGACCGGATCGGGAATGCGTTCTAGAAGCAATGCTGTGATGCCCTCAAAGAAGGCGTGATCATACGTATTAGGTGCATAGATATTCAAAAGATAAAAAGATTATGTACCTACCGTCAACTGTAACAACACATATCTGCCCTGTGTATCAGTTGCAACTACTCTCGCTGTGTATGGTAAGGACTTACGGATCAATATTGCTACCCCCGCTCGTTTCTGTGGAGATGAGGCTGCATATACCGCGTCCACCCAGGACCTCCTTAACTTTCGATGTTCTAAGTCCATCAACCGGGTTTCCTGCAGACAGGCGATATCTACTTTGTTTCGTTTTAGCTGTGATAAAATTTTGGTTCGTTTAATAGGGGAAGTGATGCCAGACACATTCCACGAAGCTATTCGCAGAGTACTAGCCATGCAGTGTAAGCAGGGCCAATATCAGCAACAAATGTAAAGGATGGAAAAGGAAACCACCCCAAGTTCCCAGCCATACCCAGGGCAGCCAGAAAGCACTCAGGGCCTGCCCGAGTGCCCTCCATACAGTTATTTTGTTATCTGGCAAGAAGCTCGCTGAAGCTTCAACACCTGCACTCTCTAACTTCCATATAGTATATTTATAGCAGTACAATAGCATCAGACTCCCCCCATTCTATTCCCTCCCCCTTCTCCCTCCCTGCCCTGCCTATCCCCCGTACACATTGTGTCGAAGTCACAACTAAGGGTCCGACGCAAGGCAGTCCCAAAGGTGTGAAAGATCACGAGACAATGCCACTTCAGGCCCCGAGTCCCCAATATTGCAAGGATAACAAGTATACCGTGTTAGCCCAGTACAAGCATAGCATATATAAAAAAACAACTTGACCACAACACATTTTCCCAGGAACAGTCATAACTTAACAAACGCAGGAGCGCCAACTCAACTCCTGGGTATTGGCTAAAGTGATCATAACATGTAATCCTGAAGCCCCACGGATAAGGGCTAAAACTTCCCATATACCCGGCTCCAGAATTCGATAATCAGCTTGTAGTAGGTATACACTCCAGTCCTGCTCTGTTTCAGGTCAAATCAGTCTGGGTAAGCACGTGGGTGTTCACATAGAGAGTAGCTTCTGCAGCTGCGTCAAAGACATGCCATTGCCCCAGATGATAGAGGCGTAAAGTGGCCGGGTACAAGAACAAGAAACGTACTTTTTTCTCCGCCAAGGAGGCACATATCGGGTAAAACTGTTTCCTGCGCTCAGTTAGGGCTGCTGAGTAATCCTGGAATATGCGGACCTCCGACTCTTCGAATTGTAAAGTCTCCCGAATTTGTTTATATTTGCGTAGAATTTCCACTTTATGATTATAATTCAGGAGTTTGGCTATGACCATTCGGGGCTGTGCCTCTCGAGCCTGTTCCCTGCCCAGACGGTGTGCCCGTTCAAGACGGATAGGCCCCAATCCCTCGGGTAAGGAAAAAGTTTTTGTTAGCCATACCTCCAGGACTTGGAGCAGCTTTGGGCCCGCTACCGTTTCCTGGATACCCAGAAAGCGCAGATTGGACCTTCGTGAGCGATTTTCCAGGTCCTCCAAGCGCTCTGCTTGCCTCTGGGTCAGGGCTTGTAATTCCAAAAGAGTAGCTGCCTGAGTGTTTTGCAAGTCCTCCAGTCCTGACACTCTGGTCTCCAAGGCAGTAGTTCTGGTAGTCGTTTCTGTCAGCAGATTTTCCATTTTTGACAGCTGCTCAGATAATTTATCCAGACTTGGCTGCATTGCCGCTGTTACAGCTTGGGTGATCGCAGTCAGCGATCGGGCGCTATTTGTTGAAGCGCTGGAGCCTGGGTGCCCGGCGCCATTTTGTCTCCGCTGCTCTGTGGTCTTCCGCGATCCTTTTTGTGCAGGCGGGTCGACATCGGCTGCGCAGGTGAAGATAAAAATTTCTCCATGCAGGAGACCTGTTCGCGCTGCTAATCGCGGGTCTCCCGCGCTCCACTTTCTGCCGGTAACAGGGCAAGTTAGGACTCGGGGCCCGGGAGCTCAGGCAGCGTGCGTCTGCCGCAGCTCAAAGCATCACGTGGTCCCTCCAGTTCATTTTTATGCAGATTCCAGATTGGGATATTGCTACTGTAAAATATCTTTGGGTAGGAAAAGCTGGGGAAATTTTGGTTTTAAAACCAAAACAGACTTTATTTTATTTAGCCAATGCACTGTTTTACTATTTGGATTAATTTAAAGTGACAGTAAATTTATGGCACATTTGCTAGTTATTAATGCCACTTGATAATGTTTTAACGTACTTGATGATGTATTTCTAACATACAAGATTCTTTGGCATAGTTGGTATTCTTTATGTATTCACCTTTGTATATAAACTTCTGAAAGAAGAGGTCAAGAATTAATTCAGAATAATTGTTTTTGATAGAAAAAATGTGAACGATACTGTCCCCCATATGGAGAAGAACCTTTGTCTTTTGGACCATTTCGAATTTCTTGTGTAAGTAATTGACTTAGACTGTCAATCCTACAACAGACTAGTAACTTATGAATATGTAAGAAGACTATGAATATGTTATTTAATGAACCCTAGAGTAGTCTGTCACCTTTTCATATAATATATATGGTTGGAAGGAGGAAGGAAGGGTTGGAGTTCTGTAGAATTATGCAGTGTTAGTGAGGTTCTATACCTAGAGCAAAATTCTGAAAACTAGTGCTTTTAAAAAAATTTGTAAATAAGAGAACTGAAATTTCTGAAATGTGTCTCTAGTTTTTAGGTTGCAGATAAACAGCTTTCTGTTTTTTCATACTGATTCCCTGGTGGTAAGTCAGGATGGTTGCCTGTTTGTGTCTATTCCATGACAACAGGCCTGTTTGTTCTGTCTACTGCATGAAATCGTTTTTATAATGAGTGAATTGCTGAGGTGATGCTGTTCAACAGTCCACCTCATCTGATGGAGCACAGATTGAATACTGATATTCAGAAGATATCATTAAAAGAACTTGTATAAACAGCAAGAGATTTGAACCAATTCTATTAAACCAACTAATTCAAGTGTTTAGACTTGAAGGAGATCCAAAAGAAAGATGAGTGAAAAGTAGGATTTACTTGTGAATAATATGGCAGTAGCAGTTTGGTACATGTACTGATTTGCGTTTTTTGTGAGGTAATCTGGCTTGGCACATTGTTCGCTTGTTTTCTTAAATTTCTCTATTAATATTGGCTTGTGTCACTTAAACCTGTTGTGCTCAATTAGAGTATTTCTGATTTTGTGCTATGTCTGGGAATCCAAATCAAAACTAACATGAGATGATTGAAAACTTTTGTGCTTCATGCAGGCAAAGGTTTTTAATTAACTTTATTGTAGATGCTAATGTCTTTGCTTTAAATTTCATTCATTTGTATGAAGATACTTAGGAGACTGAATTTCTTGCAGTTTGAAGAGTGCCTGATTGAAACTGGTCGTTTTGATTCTGGCTGAAATTGATCTGCAACCCAGTTTTGGCCAGAACTAAAGCCAAAATTGAAATGTGCCTGTTCCCGGAGCACTTCAGGGGGAACAAGACGGCCTACATACAGCTTAGAGAACAGTTTGGGATTTTTCATCTTCAGGCCGTACAACCTTATGGACTAAATGACTGTATTGAGTGGAACACGATTGTTTAATGTGTGGCTCCTCTTTCCTTCATGTTGATTGGCTGGTTTTTCATGACGTTGCTTTTGCTTGGTTTTTAAGCGCTTCTGCGCTTCACTCTGCCAGTTCCGCCTTCCTCCCAGCCGGCTCGAAGTTATGTTATCGGTATTTTTCATCTATGGGTTCCTGATGAAAGGACACTAAGCTCCCGAAACTGGGCTTGGTTGAACCTGGCATCGAGGCATTGGATTTCTATGGTCCCCATGCCTTCACAGTAAGAACTATGAAGACTTTTTAAAGATGTCGGCTGCTTTATTTTTCTATCTCTTTGGGGGAGTTGGCTGGGGGGGTTCCCAGAGTGATTTCTGCGATTTATTCACACCTATGAATTATTAGATACTCACTGTTATCACTTATTTTGATTTATGCACACGTGAGGTAACCGATGATGGTGTGCAGGTAGGGGCTTACTTGCCTTTGCCTTGTATTGTGAAGCGCTGGAGAAATTCTCCTTTCGCTGATCCTCCACACTGAGGTTACCCACATCACTAATATTTATTATTGATTATTTTGCTTTTGATAGTGTTGTTTTGCTCGCAGTCTTCACCCTTAGAACCCTTAGACTGTTTTTCTGCCTTCTCATTGTGTCCCCAGTGGAAGGCAACTGCCCCCCCCCCCCCCACCTCGGCAAATGACAGGTCCTTGTGGGTTGCTTCGCAGCAATCTTCTCCATTGTCCCCCAAGCATCAGTGTGCCTTAACAAGCCCTGGTGGTCTAGTGGTCTCTTTGGGGGCAGAAAAGAGCTTCACTTTCCTGCTCAGTGCAGTTGCCAATTTAAAATGGCTGTTGAGACTTCCTGTGACAGCCTTGCAAGATCACTGTGGGAGGTCCTGGCAGCCTTTTTGAGATTGCTCTTGCTTATGCCGGTGCCAGTCTCAAAATGGCTGCCAAGACTTCCAGGGCAGTCTTGGCAGCTATTTCAAGCCAGCAGTTGCACCGAACAGGAAAGGTGATGGGTTGTTATTTCCTGCCCCCTGAAGAGACCACTAGGCCACCGAGTCTTGTGAAACATGACTGCAGATAAAGGCCAATTCTGTTGCAAAGACATAGGATTCTGTACTATAGCTGTTCCTTTCCCCTAGTCACGAACTTTGCAGAAGGGTGTCACTCAAATCTTCCAACTCCTCCCCTTTTGCACTGGAGAACAGCTCCCTCTTCAGTTTTTCCTTCTGCAAGCAAACTTAGAAGGTGTGTTCTGATTTGCCCGGCTTTATTATTTTGGGGTATTTTTGCCATTTGTTTTCTATTTTTCTGCGTGACTTTAGAGCTCGGAGGTCCCCTTCTTGGGCTTACTATGAGAGTACACAGCATAGCTAATTGTTTCACCACCATATGCTTGCCATAACATTTCAAGAGTTTCATTACCGCTTTTTCAAAGTTTTAACACAAAATTCAATTACACACCTCTGGCGTACTCTCACAGACACGTCTTTCTCATTTGCCATGACGAAACATACAAAGTTCTTCCTTTCACTATGATCCAGCACTGAAGACTAGGGCATTCCCAACTGCAGATCCAGAAATGTTGATGTATGAGCTTCACAAGAACCAGCAGAGCATTGCCACGTCTACTTCTTGGAAAGAAAAACAGAAGCAACCTCATTACTTTTCAAATAGCCCTAAAGTAATTTAAAAAGATAAAGCACAGAATAGATTCCCTTTCAGAAAGGGTCCCAGAACTTTGCAATAATTTGCCATATGAGCTTAAAGGCCACATTAATTATATTTTAGAAAGACTTTGAAAACTTGGCTCTTTAAAGAGTTAGAATGAGGTGCAGAGTTGATGAAATTGGATATTTCTGATTTTATATTTTGATTTGTAGTCCACTTTTTTGTAAATCTTGCACGAGCAAAAAAAAGCAGAACATTAAATATTAGATTAATAGCTGTGTAAAGTGTACTGGGCATTTTCCTGGAAGGATTATATTTAAGAATAGGGAAAGAAAAGTCAACTATTTTCCTCTGTGGAATTTTCCCTTCTAAAAGTGGCAGGAAATCAAGATATTGGGTATAAGATGCAAAATTGTTGGCTTAATGTATTTAGTTTTCCTGCCCAAAACTTGAACTGTGACTTCAGGTGAGTTGCTTAAGGTCAAGTATAGCATGCTAGTGGATAGGGGATTTAAATATAGGTATCTGTCAGTTCAAACTCTATATTCTTAATTACTGTGCTGTAAATATGTAAACCACTTTGATTGTGTAAACCACATAGAAAAAGTGGTATGCCACTGTATAGATCCATGGTGAGACCGCACCTGGAGTACTGTGTGCAATTTTGGAAGCCACATTACCGCAAGGATGTGCTGAGACTGGAATCGGTCCAGAGAATGGCCACCAGGATGGTCTCGGGACTCAAGGAGCTCCCATACGAGGAGCGGTTAGGGAAGTTGCAGCTCTACTTACTCGAGGAACGTAGAGAGAGGGGAAATATGATCGAGACATTCAAGTACCTCACAGGTCACATCGAGGTGGAAGAGGATATCTTCTTTTCAAGGGTCCCGCGGCAACAAGGGGGCATCAGTGGAAAATCAGGTGCGGGAAACTGCACAGTGACACTAGGAAGTTCTTCTTCACCGAAAGGGTGGTTGATCGCTGGAATAGTCTTCCACTTAAGGTTATTGAGGCCAGAAGCGTGCCAGATTTTAAGGCCAAATGGGACAAACATGTGGGATCTATCCGCAAAGATAGATAGGGAGTGTCATTGGAGTGGGCAGACTTGATGGGCCGTGGCCCTTATCTGCCGTCTATTTCTATGTTTCTAGAAGTCCCATCCTCTTTACCTTTACTTCTGTCATTATTATAAACTGAACCATATTTCGTGTGTTTGAAATAATTCAAGATGTTGCCACTCTCTTGATAAGAGTATCTCTAAACAGAGCTTGAAGATAGTTCTGAATAAGTTCTAGGAAATTACTAGGCTTTAAAAAAAAAAAAGTATTAAAGCTTTTACATTATTTATATAACAATTTATTTGATAAAATAAATGCTTTTCACCACAAATAAACATAAGATAAATAAATGTATAAATCCAGCTTACAAACATAAGGAGCCTTGACCCAATACTAGAGGAAGACGGCTGTTCATAATTAACTAAAGGAAAATAATAAAATATATCTTATCAACAAATAATGAGCCCAGGAAGCACAGAATCCTGTGTGTCTATCCTTGATGCTCCCAGCATCCCCCCCAAATTAATTTTTATAGAATATGTAGATCTTTCAAACAGAATAATGCAAACAAGAAACTATTAATTTCTCCTACTTTCTGTTTATCTAGAAACATCTGGAAATATTAACAGTCTCCCACTAGGAAAGAATTCCTGGAGATCTAAAATGAAAACATAATGAGGCATATTTATTTTGAGGAAAATGAAATAAACTAATAGGGTATACCTGGCAGCAATCTCATCCATAGATCTCTCTAAGATAAAGTTCTGTCATGTCCAGACTATCAGGAATACATATGTCGCAGAATATTCTCCTTGTTTCTCAGGCTGCCTCAGGAGAAGTAGGAGGCACATAGGGTTGCCTCTGTTGCATAAAATTACTATCTTTAGAAGCTTAAACACTTCCTTCAAAAATCTATAAAATAGATCTCTTGAGTACAAGTCACCATTTGAGGAAAAGTTAAGAAACTAAGTTCAAATATTTAGAAGAAAAATCATACTAGGTTTTTATTGCAGTCTACTGATCATATCCAAGAGACTATTAGTAAACTTGGGGTGACTGTAGCCTACCACTTCATTATCTTGCTGCTCCTGTGGCTCACAGCTGGTTTTACAGATTATGAAGTCCTACACATCTTTTGGCATTTGGGTTAGCAAATGTGGACAAATGGACTTCTAACAGCTGCTATTCTGATCTATTCTTTTGATTGAAATTGTAACTTTTCCATTCTGATTTTATTATGCAGTAGACTCTCTCTGTTGACCGGAACTCAAGCAACCAGAAAAAAAAAATCAAAGAAATATTGTAATACTTTAACAAAAATGAAAATAAAATCAATTTCTGTCAGAAATTTAAATGTAAACTCAGCACGCCACACCTGAGGATGCCCACGCTTTCCCTACCACCACATGTCCAATACTTTGTCTGGAACAGTTTATGATATGCCATAGTATGGGGTATAGTATTAATAATAACAACTTTATTTTTTCTATACCGCCATAATCTTGTGACATCTAGGCCTATTTTTAATAGTAACTCTCAAGCAACCAGAAACTACATTTATCTGACATTATCAATCCTTATGGGTGCTGGTAAACAGTCTACTGTATTTTATTGTAATGTAAACCACTGTGATGGTACTCTGTTAACAGGGACATATCAAATGAAATAAGATGAACTATTGTTTAAGTGAAACATGCTTCAAATATCCTGGGTAGTAAATGAAAGTTAATTTTCCCTGTATCATGGTATGTTACAAAGAATTTTATAGGTATAGCTACTTCCTGCCATTTAAATGAGTTCCTGAACCAAATAAAATTATTTGCCCAAGGTCACAATGGACATCAGTGGAAAAAAGAATTAACATAAGAACATAAGAATTGCTGCTGCTGGGTCAGACCAGTGGTCCATCATGCCCAGCAGTCCGCTCACGCGGAGGCCCTTAGGTCAAAGACCAGTGCCCTAACTGAGATTAGCCCTACCTGCGTACGTTTCGGTTCAGCAGGGACTTGTCTAACATTGTCTTGAATCCCTGGAGGGTGTTTTCCCCTATGACAGACTCCAGAAGAGCGTTCCAGTTCTCTATCACTCTCTGGGTGAAGAAGAACTTCCTAATGTTCGTACAGAATCTATCCCCTTTCAATTTTAGAGAGTGCCCTCTCGTTCTCCCTACCTTGGAGAGGGTGAACAACCTGCTCTTATCTACTAAGTCTATTCCCTTCAGTACCTTGAATGTTTCGATCATGTCCCCTCTCAATCTCCTCTGTTCGAGGGAGAAGAGGCCCAATTTCTGCAATCTTTCGCTGTCCGACAACTCCTCCAGCCCCTTAACCATCTTAGTTGCTCTTCTCTGGACCCTTTTGAGTAGCGTTGAGCACTTGTTGACTGCTTCCTAGCCCATTTTGCTAAACCATAATTTTGTAGTACTGGAACCCTAGTGGAGGTTGTTTCTAACTAAGGGGTCCTTTTATTAAGGTGCACTAACCGATTTAGCATGCGTTAATTGCGAAGACATCCATTATATTCCTTTGAGCATCTTAGCATTTAACACGCACTAAATTGGTTAGCGTACCATAATATAAGGACCTCTAATCGGGAGGGGTGGGAGGAAGGACAGGAGGGGACTGCTCTTCCCTCCCCCAAACAAAAAAATTCATTTGGATTACCAGATATTTTCTTTGTTCATAGCACATCTGTTGAATGCTTTTATCTATTGCATGTTTGGATTATTAGTACTTTATTCCTAAAACTGATGTTTTCTTTTATTTAGGAAGCTGAACAAGCCAGAACAGATTACTTTATTAGAACGCTATTACTTGAGTTCCAAAATGTAAGTATCTAAAATCCATGTTGTATTTCTCTTAGACCAGTGGTTGTAGTTGTTTCCAGGCCATTTGCAAAGCTTACATGTTGAGTATTTACTTCCCACCCCCTTCCTCGCCACTGCACTTAGCAGTAACACAGTTAAGACTGAATGGACCTCAAATGGAAAAATGTAAGATGGGATCGAGGGGGAGGGGGTATTTGTCAAAATTGAGGGGTATCTGCATGGGTGGATATTGGAGGTAGGAGTGTGTGAGTTTGGCTAGGGTTTTAATGGATGTGGTAACTTGCTATGTCATTTCTTCAAAAAGCTATGAAACAGTTTACAATAGAATACAATGGACCAGCATGTAATACTTTTTCTCCACTTTCAGTATAAAATTATTTTTCTTTAGGAAATGCTTACTGTAGCCTTACTTTGCTTAGGAATCCCGTAGAATTCATCAGTTTCATTACATGAATTGGCCTGATCATGATGTCCCATCATCTTTTGATTCTATCCTGGACATGATCAGCTTGATGAGAGATTACCAGGAACATGAGGATGTTCCAATTTGTATACATTGCAGGTACTAAATTTCTTTTCTTATAAAAGTTATAGCCTGCTTTTTCAAGTTTACATTCAAATTATTTCTAAAGTTGAGAATCTGCATCTTTAATGAACCTGTTGCATGACAGTCAAGAGAATGTCCCTTGTACCATACATTTAGAATATACCCTTTTGGAGATGCTTCATAATTGTATAATCATATAGATTTCCTTCATGCAAAGTAGGCATCTTGTATGACCACTGGACTTCGTCATGCTAGTGAATAGAAGAAATGGTGTAGTTCATTCTCAATAATGGGTGTAATAAGAGGGATCTTATTTCAGATTTAGCTATATTAGGAAGCTTTTAGCATTAATTAGCAAAAAAAAAGTCAGTGATGATTTTAATGGAACAGATTTCACTTCCTTACTCTTTATATCCATAGTGCAGGATGTGGAAGAACAGGAGCCATATGTGCCATAGACTATACGTGGAATTTACTGAAAGCTGGGGTAAGGAAGATTTGATAAAATGCTGTATTGGGTTGTCATTGCTCATATAAATGACTGAACTTCCCGTTAGTTTTTGAGTGTTTCTAGAATATAATTAGTATGTCTGCAATGGAAACTATTTAACTTGTACTTTTATGTATTTCTAAGCTGTGATGACATTTTTTAACTTGTATCAATTCTCTGAGAAGCCAGATTGGCTACACATTTGGGGGATGTGGTTGGTTTCCCAGAGAATTCTAGAAAAACATAAAATCCTTTTCTTGCCATGCATGCACACACGCTACCTCATTGAATCCCCTCTGCTCTTCATCTGCAGTGACAAGTCGACACAGTTCTCCCAAGTAATACCACAGTAAAGATTTTTCTTTTCTCGATCAGGCCGCCTCAGTCAGCTGCTTCTAACCTTTTCTGAGCCTGGTAAATATCCTTATGATACTTTTTTATCACGGTCTTGGTGCATTTTCAATACAGTTGGTAGATCCTGAACTTTGTCCTCCTCTGCTTGGCTTGCAGTCTAACAGGTTTACATGGTCCCTTTTTTATCTGGCTGAATTGAGTTTTGATCACATCTACATCTAGATTTTCATTTTGGTGGTAGAAAAGAAATCTAGTGACTTCAAGCATTTCGTTTACTAAATTTCAAGATGTCTGTAATCAGACATCACAAAAAGTGCACGTGTTTAGGACTTAGCATACAGCGTTCTTGGTTCTGTTATCTGTTTGCATGTTGCCCAGGGCCATCAAGCTTTAAAGGCTTAGGCTACAGGATATTTTATTTGTCAAGTCAAAGTCTGGTACACTTTCACCAGTATCAAACCCATCAACATTGAGGGACCCAAGAGCTTCACTAGATGTCAATGTATGCTGAGGAAACCTTATTCTCATTGCTGAAATTGAGACACAGGCCAAGTAGCAGTAAACATTGTCATGCTTGCAGTTTTGCACCTTAAGAGATTCCTTGGCCTTAAATTTAGATCCCAAGAGACTCCAACACCAAGAACTGAACTAAGGCTTTGAAGCCTCACAACTATTTTCTATTGGTGTTGGTGTTCACCTTCCTAAATGGTGTTGCCAGGAGATGAGCTCACCTTCCTGTCTGGGAGCTTCATTGTATCAGTCCCTAGAGATCCAATTTTTTATATTTTTTTTTGCCATAGATAGTGACCCTTTAGTCACCCAAAGGGTCTTGTCCCCTTCTATTGACAGGGTTGGATCCAATTTTTTATATTTTTTTGCCATAGATAGTGACCCTTTAGTCACCCAAAGGGTCTTGTCCCCTTCTATTGACAGGGTTGGATCCAATTTTTCTATATTTAATTTTGCCATAGATAGTGACCCTTTAGTCACCCAAAGGGTCTTGTCCCCTTCTATTCCAGTGTTGGATAGAGAGTTATTGACAGGGAGTTGAACAAACAGATTTCAAGGTCCCCTTCTTGGCATCTCAGTTAAGAACAGATGTAGGTACAGTATGTCCCAGCACAATCTGTGGTGCCAACTAAACCACGCAGTAGTATCTAGGCCCCAGCAGCAAAGTCAGTGTCTCTGCTCAGACACTTGGCATTAATACTATTGATACAAAAATCATAGCCATACAGTTTTCTGGAAGGAAGCTTCCCCAGTTCTGCATAATTTTGATCTGTCACCTAAAGAGTCACTGAAAGGTAACCTATACACACTACAACCTATCTTGCTGCTTGAAATTACATACATATGTTTATCTTACTATTTATTGGATTCTATCTTTCATCTGTTTTGTTCAGCTTTTTTCCACCAAGCTTCTATTAGTTTATGGTTTATAGTTTATATTCCTTCTTTTAACAAGGTAGATTACAACCAAACATACTAAACTAAACTAAACCTTAGGTTTATATACCGCATCATCTCCACAATCATAGAGCTCGGCAAGGTTTACAAGAGTTGAGAGAGAAAGGAACTCCAATGAGGTTAAAGGGTATAGTGAGAAGGATATTTGGGGGGCTTAGGATGCCAGAGATGGGGTAGGTATTACATTTTTGAAAAAAGCCAGGTCAGATGTTTGCGTAAGAGTTGGAGAGAGCTCAGGATCCGGAGGGGGGAGGTAAGGTTGTTCCAGAGCTCAGTGAATCTGAAGGGGAGGGAGGTCCCTAGTTTTCCTGCACGGGAAATGCCATACACAATTAAAAAAAACAAAACACAGTCTTAGAGGAACTTCAAGACAACCCTCAGCTGTAGGAGTCCTTGCATATGTGACAGATTCACCCTGCTTGCTATAGAGAAAGTAAAATTGCTTGCTTATGACAAGTGATCTCCATGGGCAGCAGGATAAATCATTCACACAGACTTTCCTACCTTCCTTCTTCAGAAATGTCTTTCTTTAAATTCTTACATGGCTGAGGTAATGAGGTGTTGGGCTGCACATGAGCAGTCTGTCTTGGCTCTAGCTCGAAAATAATTCTTTTGTTGACACTATCTGATGACATCACCCACATGTGTGACTGATTTTAATTCCACTGCTCATGAAGAACACCAATTACAGGTAAGCAACTTTGCTTCTCAGTGGCTTGCCTTAATTTAAAAGTCCTACTTAGATTTGGAGAACTTTATGAATGATTTTCTATATCTCAAGAAGTTTTGTCTGTGCTTATTATATTTGTATTGAATGTTCTATAGTCATCTGCTGGAGCCAGAAATCATCAAACTGGGGAAGAGTTGGAAATGCAGTTGACCTTTACAGCACAAACAAGCTCATTCCTATTCCCATAGATGGGTGTAGTCACTTCTGGACAAATTAAGAGGTTTAAGACTACTGAAATAAGAAAGTATTATGCCACAAGTATGTTAATAGCTTAAGGGCTGGAAAGCAGCTGAATTTTGCAGTAAGCACTCCATTTTCAGTTCTCTGGCCCAGGCAGAATAAGTATTTGTGAGATACAGATCATGACTCTGATACACAAGAATAAAGTTCTTGTAGTCTGACTCTGCTGCCATAGAAACATTGGCTCACATCAGTTATTTTTGGCTTTCTTGTACCTCCTGTGTATGAGTGTGTGTGTGTTTTTTATTTAATTTTTTTTTCTTTTAATTGGGAATGGGCAGGCATTTCAGTCTCAGGCTGAGGGGATAATAGTGATTTATGTGAGTAAATTCATAGGTTAATTGTGCTTTCCTTCTCCATGGATAAAACTGTGTGCACAATATTAGCATGCATATTTTTATCTGTTCGTAAAATAATTTTATTGTACAATCTTCTTGACTGCCTATGTAAATTTTGCATATAGCTTTAGAGGCTGACCGAAGCTACTTTTCTTAGATTTGACCAAAACTGCCACTGCAACTGTCTGAAGGCTTTCTGCCGAAACCGAAATAGTTGTGTGAATGTGGACTAGTGAGGGCTGACAAGGATTGTCAGAGCTTTCGTCTGCATCCCTCTGCTAAACCTACAGTATCTGAGCCAGAATTTAATTTAAATAATGAAAGATGGTATTTTACCTCGAAGACAAATAGTCTCTCCACACAAGTACTGCAGCTAATAAAAACTGAAACTAAAAGCCACGGTACTTTTACAGTGACTTGACTTTTTGTGTCACACTTAGAATGACAGCTGATATCATCATAAATCCACAGAGAGGCTAATATTGGAAGAGCTCATCATCCCAAATTTATAGACTCTATTTACCATATACACTATTGGGCAAGGTCATAACAGCATATATATAAATAAAGAGTAGCCCTCCTCCCCAAATACCTTAGGGACTAATTTACAATCCCTAGTCGGGGCAGGAGTGATGCCCCAATTGTAGCAGCCATTTTGAAAGCAGAGTCGGAATAGGCAGAAGTAACTGGGGACCCTATCTGCTCCAACAAATACCCATAGACCATCAGAGATTGTAAGATAGGTCCAGGGGGCTTTAAGGGGTGAGGGGGAGAGGCACTTGGGAAAGGGAGCTTTAGGAGGAGAAACAACTCCTGTTCATGGGAAGGGAGAGAGGCAAATGGGACAAGGCAAAAATTTTCTGCTTTCACTAAAAACTCCTGGTTATTTTAGGCTGAAACTGAAAACATAGCTTAATTTTTTTTTTTTTAATTCTTTATTCAATTTTGACATCAAATATAAAGTGCAAACACATGAACATTCAAATAACGTACCATATTGCACTCTATTCCAACAATAAAATATAAAACTATTTTATCCCCCCCTCCAACTGGATATGTATAATGTTCATTCATGAAACACTGGGAAATAATAGTAGTAATAATAATGATAATAGTTCATATTCATATCTTACAATATTTTTTAACGGCCCCAAATTTCCTTAAATTTACTATGATGTCCCAACCGTAAAGAATTAATATTTTCAAACTTATAAATCTGGCATAGGGATTCCCACCAGAAACTATAATTTAAGTTATCCCAACTTTTCCAGTTTTTCATTATCAATTGCATGGCTACTCCTGTCATGATGAGGAGCAATTTGTTTTGATTTGCATTAATTGGTTTTTTGGGTAATAAAATCGTTCCAAATAATACTATATCATATGATAATACTAGCTTAATTAAAATAACCTTTTTGCTGAAACCAGGCATAAAAAGGATTTGGGGCCAGTTTCGGTAACCGATGCTGAAATTTGGTTGGTTTCCTACTTAATTTGCACCTGCCTTGATGCTTGCATACAGTGTTTTAGTATTTTGCACTAGGAGGAATTGCTGCAAACTAATTTTCAAAGCAAAAGGCCTTGCAGAAACAATGTGGGTACTTTATTTTTTAGTTTTTTTAGTTTTCTCTTTTTTTTTTAGTTTTTTTTGGAACTTTATTTTTAGCCAGAATTTTTTATTAAGAGAAACTGAGAACACATGATCAACAATTTCAAAGCACAAGAAAACTCAGAGCATGTGCATATGGGGCACCTCTCCCTCCATACACATAGTAGATACCACAACCCCCCCATTCTCCTACCCCCACCACTCCAGATTATCACCAGACACAAAAAAGAGAACAAATTAGCTTCACTCAAGAATTATTCTGCCTCTGCTACTATTACTATAGCGCTGAAAGGTGTACGCAGCTGTATACATTCTAGCACACAATAGACAGTCCCTTCTCAGAAGAGCTTACAATCTAATTTAGACAGGACATTTCAGGGTTGGGGAAGATTATAGTGGGTATAGGTATCTGACAGCAGCAGCTGAAAACTTTTCCACCCCTTCAGAGACCCATCTGGTAGTTCTTGAGCTTCTGTCTTATACATTTCATACTGCTTGCTATCTTTACCATAAGCTTCCAGTCTGCTGAGATGTGCTGTTTCCAGGTGGTAGCTGGAATCAAGTGTGCTGTTGTGAACCCCTGTTAGCATAGTCTATCCTCCCCCTCGTCCATCTCTTCCATAGGACTGTTGAGATGTGTGCATTCCATTGTGGGTTCTACCTATTTTACAAAGTATTTGAGACATTAGTGACAATACCCAGGCTGAATAAAGTTCCACCATAGTTCCTTCCATAGTTCCACCATCTCTCTATCTATCTAATCTATTTCCACATCCCATCCAACAGTTCTCTCCATTCCTTTCCACTTTTCAAAATGTATCCAGTTGCACTGGGGTAACAATATGGGTACTTTAAATTAATTAGACTATAAGCCTCAGTCACTTTTATTATTATCCTCTGCACATCTTTCTCATGCTGAGGCAGAGATGAGCTTAGTTGGTAGTATCCTTGTTAACTCTGCAGTAAGTCATGAAAAGTGTGTTTGTTGTGTAATTTCTACAATGAGTTGTAAGAGTCCTTTTTGAGACCTGTGTTCTTGAAGAAATATCCTGCTTTACTCTTGCCTTGTTTTTAAATTCTTCATCAACAAGCAGTTAGATGAGTGTCATTCATTAACACCAAGTAAGGACAAAGTTAATTAATAGACTGGTGTCACACTTACAACATAAAATCCAGTCATGCTATCAATGTGATTCAAGAACAATTTCCATCCTGGAACCTTTATAGTTTTACATATGAGCCCTTACAGGATGTTTCCCTTATGGATCTGATGGTAAAAGCAGTCGTCTGGGTGGCAATTACTTTTGCCAGGAGAGTTTCATAATTGCAAGCCCTGTCATGTAGAGAACCATTTCTCTGGATCATGGAAGCAGGTGTGATCTTGCATATGGTTCCCTTCTTTCTGCTGAAGGTTGTTTTGGCGCTCCATCTCGGCCAAGAAGTTAGATTGCCTGCATTTCACTAAAAAAAAAAAAAAAATACAGGGGCTTAAAAGTTTTGACCATCAGAAGAGTGCTATTACATTACCTGGAGGTTGTCTCTCAGACCATCTTTATGTGTTAATCAGGCAAGATGGGGTAGACCCGCCTTCAATGCATCAAAATTATGGCAGGAGGGATGCTGACTCCCTTCTGCCACTGGACATGGGTGAACGCCCTGGCCCTGTCCCCCTTCCCTGTACCTGAAAACGGGAGCAGGAGGGGTGCTCAGCCCCTCCTGCTCCATTGGCCTCCCTCAAGTCTTCAGGAGCAGGAGGAACCGCAAAGTCCTCCTGCTCCTCTCCTCTGCCCAGCCCGTGATGCAATTCCGGCCTTAGGCCCTGTCCCAGTGCATCATGTGACCAAGGAGAAGGAGGAGCTGAAAAGCTGTGATTGACATCTTCTACAGTATGCTCGTGTGTAACACACGCAAAATATCTGTGCCATGGACAAAATAGACAGGCAGATCTATCAAAAAGCCGACAGACCTGTTGGTATCTCAGTTACCGACAGATCTGCAGCGGTCGGGTTTTATGATAGTAAAATCCGATTCAAAATAGTTAAGCAATTGTTAGTGAATCAATTGCTTGGCTATTTTGCATGGGGTTTTACTAATTTGCATGGGAGGATCGGAGCGAAGAATGATTGGGCAGCAGTTTAGTGAATTGGGTCGGGGAACGATGCACCGAGATTTCCACCCACTTTTGGGTGTAAAAAAAGTGCATTTTAGGGAGCGAAAAATATGGTAATTCTTACAAATATTGTTTCAGTGGTCCCCACATACACATTCCCCCTCTCATTTGATTCCTTCTGCTGAATCCGTACCATCCAATCACATTCCAAGTCTACCTCCCTGTGCTGATCCTCCATGGTCTAAGTTCCCAGTTCTCCCCCACCCACTATCATATTCTAGCTCCCTTCCCCTACTCCAAACAGCAAAACTCAGGAGGCTTCTTCCCAGCCCAAAGCCCCATCTACATGTCTTCATAGGAATCTCCAGCACATGCCTCCCACTCCTCTCCAGATTTTGCCTTGTGGCAGTTTTGTGGTAAAATAGGTCAGGGAAGGCTTACCCTAGCGGTAGTACCGTGAGACTAGGGGGTCATGGTGGCCATTTTGAGAATCTGACTCGAATGAGTCTGCTTTTGTTTGTGCCTGTTCAAAGAGAACTGGCATAACTTATTCAACAGTCAGGACTCTTTAAGTAAGGGTTGTCAGTCTATACTTTTGCAGTTTGATATTTCACCTGCTTTTGATGCTGTTGATCATGTGCTACTTTTATATAGACTGAGCAAATTTAGCATACAGGATGTGGTATTTAAATGGTTCACTGAATTTTTGCAGAATAAAACATATGAAATAAAAAGGGACCCCTGTAGATTGCAGTCCTGGGAGCTTACCGTTGTCCCCCTTCTTGTCCAATGATTGAGATCATTGGGTAGTGTATTCTCCTGATCGAAAGTATCCATTTACAGTACTCCTATGCTGATATTTTTCTGCTGTGTTGTGTGAAGGATGGTTTTGAAGATAACCTTTGTTTTTTTGAAGAACATGTTTGAAGATCTGCATCTATGGGCCCAGATTGAGAGTTTTTCACAGTGGTTAAAGCTACAGCTTCAGCACCCTGAGGTTGTGGGTTCAAACCCACGCTGCTCCTTATGACCCTGGGCAAGTCACTTAATCCCCCCATTGCCCCAGGTATATTAGATAGATTGTGAGCCCACTGGGACAGATAAGGAAACATGCTTGAGTACCTGAATAAATTAGTGTAAACCGTTCTGAGCTCCCCTAGGAGAACAGTATAGAAAATTGAGTAAATAAAATGTCAGTTTTATTGAAATTAAACAAAGATGAAGGTTCTGTGGTTTGGGGATTATGATAAACTTCTGGTAAGGAGTTAATCCTGACAGGAGAATCTATGATAATTGAATCTGGGATGTTGACTCAAACTGGTTCGAAGAATTTTTTTCTCATATGAGGCAATTGAGAGCTGTACGTTCAGTATTAAATTCTTCAAAGTTTTGGAGTGTTGTGCAGGCTGTTCTTCTTTACTGCCTTGATTATTGCAATTCCTTATTTAGTGGTTTATCTGAGAACTTGCATCAGAAGTTACAGCTGCTGCAAAATACAGCAGCGAGACTGATCTTGCGGATAGGGAAGTTTGAGACAACCACTCCTTTGTTAATTGAGTTAGACCGACTCTTCAGTAAAGAAGAGAATTCAATTTAAGATGGCATGTTTCATGTGGGACCAGGAAGTGACATCAGAGGGAGAGCCGAGGCTGGCGTGGGCAGCAGGTTAGAGATGCTGCTCTTGCCAGTGAAGAGTTAAAGGTGGGGAAAGGTACACGTGCAGCAGGGGGCAGAGAAGAGGTGGGGTGGGGGAACACGCCACTGCCCCAGCTGTCTCTTACCCTTGCTAAGCCATTGTTTGTAAATATTCAGATATTTCTTCAATTCTGTTTTAGCTTTCAGATTAAAATACCTATTCCCCCCTGAATGTAATACTCTTTTAGCTGCTAGTGAAAAGGGCATGAGCTAAATCCAAATCTAAGGGGTTTTAGGGGGAGGTGATGAAGCTGTGGAATCTTAAGAGAGCCTTTGTGTAGGAATTGGTTCTAATAAGAGATTTTTTATTGATTCACAATCTGTAGCATGAATTTGCATTCCCTAAGTTTCCTAGAAATTAGCAGATTTTGTATTCAGAATTTCTCTTCTGCAGATTCATTCTGTTGGAAGCACATAGTTGCCTTTTCACTAGACATGTTCCGTTTTCTAAGTAATTTTATCTAGTAAATTACATAACAAATAGCACTAAGTCCAAATTCAGTGCCCATGGCTTAGTTTGTTCATCTTCCATGTCCAATTTATATCATTTTAGAAAATACCTGAAGAATTCAACGTATTTAATTTAATCCAAGATATGAGAACACAAAGGCATTCTGCAGTACAAACTAAGGTAAAGTGCTCAGGAGAATGCTTTGGTATAGATAATTGACTGTGGCTCACCTCTAGAATCTTTACCAATGATCATTTCCTTTTGACATTCTTTCTGTAGGAGCAGTATGAACTTGTTCATAGAGCAATTGCACAGCTTTTTGAAAAGCAGCTAGAAAGATATGAAAGTCTTGTGAACAGGACAATTGCTGATGGGATGGTATGTCATTTTATTTTATTATTTGTTTTCCATTTCTTAATACTGTATATACTCAATATAAACCAAAATTTTGGGGCCCAAAATTGGGGGTTTCAGTTTATATTCGGGTCAGCGCTGACCTGCCCCCCCTCCTGAACCTGTTACAGGCCTCTGTTGGACCTGCTGTGAGACCTGATGGTCCAGTGGTGGACAGGAGATCCCTCCTGCCTCCTGTCCCAGCTGATTCTAAGAATTTTTTCCTCACTACTACTACTACTATTATTTCTATAGCGCTGAAAGGCAAACGCAGCGCTGTACATTTTAACTTACAATAGACAGTCCCTGCTCAGAAGAGCTTACAATCTAATTTAGACAGGACATTTCAGGGTTGGGGAGGTTATAGTGGGTATTGGCATAGGCGTCAGAATGGTGAGGGGGGCACAGGGGCCATGGCCTCCCCAAAAATTACCCGTTTATACTTCTTCGAGGCTGGCAGTGGCACCTTGCTACTGGCCAGCGTGCCTGCTGGTCAGCAGTCTCTGCTGCGCCCCTTCGCCAGCATCCACTCCTCCCGTCCGCCGAGAGTCTATCTTTAGTTTCTTAGAAAAGCCTGCGGCCCCGGCGTCTGCTCTCCATTGCGGCCAGCCCTAGCGGAAACAGGAAGTTGTCAGAGAAGGTGTGCCGCAGTGCAGAGCAGATGCCGGGGCTGCAGTGCTTTTCTAAGAAACTAAAGATAGACATGCGGCGGGAGGGGAGAGGCAGGGCCGGCATTAAAGAGGGGGGGGGTGGGTGTGCAAAGCTCAGATCCATTTTTGTGGTAGGGGAATGTTGGCTGCGGGACCAGGAGTGTGTGGTGTAGTGGTTGGATCTACAGCCTCAGCACCCTGGGGTTGTGGGTTCAAACCCCGCACTGCTCCTTGTGACCCTGGGCAAGTCACTTAATCCTCCTTAGCCCCAGGTACGTTAGATAGATTGTGAGCCCACCGGGACAGAGAGGGAAAATGCTTGAGTACCTGATTGTAAAAACCGCTTAGATAACCTTGATAGGCGGTATATAAAATCCTAATAAACTTGAAACTTGAACTCTAGAAAGCAGCCTATGATCTCCCTTCGCGCTTTCCTTGTGCCATTCTCTGCCCACTAATGACACTACTTAGGCAGATCACGGCACAAGGAAAGTGAAAATCGTTTTAGAGTTGCTGCCGCAGCCGACATTCCCCCTGCCACAAAAACGGATGCGAGCGGAGGTGAAGGGGGAGGATGTGCCAGACCAGGAAGCCCCCTGTACTGGTAGAATGGGGGATGGGTTTTCAAGATGTGCTAGATTGCGGATGGGGAGTGAAGGGGAATAACTTATAGGGCCAGGAAGAGAGGGTTCCAGAGACAGAGATGGTGGGCAATGTTGTGGAGGGAGAGGAAAGGAGAGTAGTTGGGCATGGGGTGGTGTGAAAGAAAGGGGAATGAGATACTTGAAGGGAAGACAGTTGGAAAAAAGCAGAGATGGTGGACCTGGGGATGGTGTAGAGGAAGGGAGATATATAGAATAGGATAGTTGGAAAAGGAGAGATATGGCATGGGAGGGCAGTTAAGAAGAGAAAGGGACTTGGGTATGTAAGGAGGGAGAAATATTAGATCTGGGGGTGGAAGGGAAAGAGATGGTGTACATGGGGAAAGGAAGAAAGGAGAATTGGACATGGTGATGGAAGAGGAGTGAGGTAAAGAGAGATAAGAGGGAGAAATGTTGGATTTGGTGGTGGAGAGGAAACGGTGGGACAGATGGAAATGCATGCAAGAGGGAGGAATGTTGGACATGGTGTAGAGCAGGGGTGCCCAAATGGTCGATCTTGAGTCTATCGTGTTGCCTTTGTGATCTTGTTCTTCCTGCCTTCCCAGGCTTGGCGTGTACAAGCACCGGACCCATAAGCCTTCACCTCCGACGTCAATTCTGACATCGGAGAGGAAGTTCTGGGCCAGCTAATCACTGCCTGGCTGGCCTGGAACTTCCTCTCGGTGAAGGCTTGTGGGTCCGGCGCTTGTGCACTAGGCCTGGCTCGGGGAAGCAGGGAGAAATCGCCGCGATGGCTTGAGGGGGCAGGGGGAGAGAGAAAGACAGGCAGGGGGAGAAAGAAAGACAGAAATAAAGAGGGGGCAGGGGGAGAGCGAAAGAAAGAGAGACAGAAATAAGAGAGGTGGCAGAAAGAAAGAAAGGCAGAAATAAATAAATATTGGATTTACAGTCAGAAGAAGGAAGTGCAACCAGAAACTCATGAAATTGCCAGACAAAAAGGTAGGAAAAATGATTTTATTTTCAATTTAGTGATCAAAATGTGTCTGTTTTGAGAATTTATATCTGCTGTCTATATTTTGCAGTATAGCCCCCCTTTTACTAAACCGCAATAGTGGTTTTTAGTGCAGGGAGCCTATGAGCATCAGGAGCTTGAGGGGCATTCAGCGCATCTCCCTGCACTTAAAACCACTATTACGGTTTAGTAAAAGGGGAGGGGTATATTTGTATAGTTGTTACTGAGATGACATTGCATATTTTAAAGTCATCTGCTTTGACCTCTGAAAAAAACCCTGAATACAAATAATTAACATCTGTGCGTACAGTGTGCTTTGTGTTTTTTAAAAATTTTATTGTTGGTAGGTCATTTTGACTTGGTCAAGTAGCTCGCAAGCCAAAAAAGTGTGGGCACCCCTGGTGTAGATGAAATGGAGGAAGAGATTTGGCATGGAGCTGGAGAGAGGTGATAGAAGCAGAAATGTTGGACATGGGGCTGGTGGGCAGAGGCAAAAGATGCTGCACACTGTCTGGGGGATAAAAAAGGAAGAAATATTGGATGTGGCAGTATAGGGGGGTGGGAGAGAAGCACCCTAGATCCCTCTCTTTCTCTCTCTTTCCCCAATCCCTTTGCAGCAAGAGAAGGAATGAGAGAGAGAGAGATGGTGGATATTTAGAGAGAGGAAGACGTTGCACATGGGGTGGAGGAGAGAGGAAGAAATGCTGTGCAGTGGTGGGGAGGGAAAAGAGTGCATTTTGTATAGTTTAATTTTGTGGTTACCATTGTGAATTATAAGAAAGGGCATTTACAATTGGTACTATTATTTTGGGGGCGGGGTCTGGGATGGAGCTTGGGCAGATCTAAGGCAGAGCTTTTGGGGCCCTCCCTCCAACAAAAAAGCATTCCGCTGTCTATGGGTATAGGTATCTGACAGCAGCAGGGTTGGGGAGATTATAGTGGGTATAGGTATCTGACAGCAGTGAGGGAGAGTTAAGAGTTGAAAGCAGTTTCAAAAAAGTGGGCCTTTAGCTTGGATTTGAATACTGCCAGGGATGGAGCATGACGTATTGATTCAGGCAACCTGTTCCAGGCATACAGCGCCACAAGAAAGGGACGGAGTCTGGAGTTGGCAGTAGAAGAGAAGGGTATGGATAAGAGGGGCTTGTCCGATGAACGGAGATCACGGAGGTGGAGGGGAACATAGGGGGAGATGAGTGAGGAGAGATATCAGGGAGGGGGGCTTCAAATCGAAAATGCACTTGTAGGTCAGCAAGAGGAGTTTAAACTGTATTCGGAAATGGACGGGGAGCCAATGAAGCCACTTGAAGAGGGGGGGTAATGTGAGAATAGCGGCTCTCACAAAATGAGTCGCGCAGCAGCATTTTGAATGGATTGAAGAGGCGAGAGGCCTGAGAGAGTGTGTGGCGCGGTGGTTAAAGCTACAACCTCAACACCCTGCTCCTTGTGACCCTGGGCAAGTCACTTAATCCCCCCATTGCCCCAGGTACATTAGATAGATTGTGAGCCCGCTGGGACAGATGGGGAAAAATGCTTGAGTACCTGAATAAATGAATGTAAATCGTTCTGAGCTCCCTTCAGAGAATAGTATAGAAAATTGAATAAATAAAGTACATTGCAGTAGTGATGAGCAGTTGCATGATGAGCAGGTGATGAGAGCGTGGACAAGGGTTTTGGTCGTGTGTTCAGAGAGAAGAGGACGGATTTTGGTAATGTTATAGAGGAGGAAGTGACAGGTTTGGCAGTCTGTTGGATCTGAGCAGAGGGGAGAGAGGGGAGTCAAGATTGTGAGCTGACGAGACAGGGAGGAGGATAGCATTATCCACAGAGATAGAGAACAGCAAGAGGGGAAAGGCGGGTTTGGGGGGAAAGATAAGGAGTTTAGTTTTAGCCATATTCAGTTTGAGATGGCGACGAGACATCCAAGCGGCAATGTTGGACAGGCAGGCTGAAATTCAGGCCTGAACTCCTGCAGAGATATCCGGCGTGGAGAGGTAGATCTGGGAGTCGTCAGCATAGAGGTGATATTGAAAACCATGAGAGGAGATCAGTGTACCAAGAGAGAGGGTATATAAGGGAAAAGAGGAGAGGGCCCAGGACAGAGCCTTGGGAAACGCCAATAGACAGCGGAGGCAGAGGAGGAGGATCCACCGTAACATACGCTGAAGGTACGACGAGAGAGATGGGAAGAAAACCAGGAAGGAGTAGAACCCCGGAATCCCAGCGAAGACAATGTGTCGAGAAGGAGGTGGTGATCAACAGTGTCAAAGATAGCAGACAGATCGAGAAGAATGAGGTTAGAGTCCATTGGATTTGGCCAGGAACAGGTCGTCTGAGACTTTAGCAAGGCAGTTTCTGTAGAGTGGAGAGGGTGAAAGCCCAATTGAAGCGGATCAAGAATATTATGAGAAGAAAGGAAGTCCAGGCAACGGCAGTGAACAGCACGTTTGAGTAATTTGGATGGGAAGGGGAGGAGGGAGATAGGGCGGTAGTTGGCGGGGGACATAGGGTCTAGCGAGGGCTTTTCAAGGAGGGGCATAACTACAGCAAACATACTGTCACACCTCCTTCCCGCTTCCCCCGCCTCCCCCGCATACCTTTAGTATCCCTAGTGGTCCAGCGGCAGTCAATCAGCTAGCAGCTCTGCGTGGCCAGGAGTGAGGGAAGGTCATTCCTGCCTATGCAGAACTGCTAACTTATTGGCTGCTATGAACTCGCAGCAGCCAATCAGCTACCAGCTCTGCATGGGCAGGAGCGAAGGAAGGTCGCTCCTGCCGTGGTTCACCGCTGGACCACCAGGGATACTAAAGGTACGCGGGGGAGGCAGGAGGGCAGTAAAAATTCTTAGAATTGATTGGGGCAGGAGGCGGGAGGGATCTCTGCTGTCCTGTCCACCGCTGGACTGCGAGATCTCACGGCAGGCCCGTGGAGGCCTGCAAGGCATCAGGAAGGAGGAGGGGCGGGACAAGATACAGAACCTGGCAGGGAGTGAGGGGTGCTGGTGCAGAGACTGGCAGGGGAGTGAGTTTGGGGGCTGGATGTAGAGTCTTGGCAAAGCAGCAGGGAGGGAGAACAGGGTGTACAGCCTGGCAAGGCACTGCACTTGAATACTTGAGTCAACCTTTTTTCCTCCTTTTTTTAGGGAAAAAAGGTTACCTCTGTTTATATTTGGGTCAGTTTATATTCAAGTATATATGGTAATTAAAACAGTTCTACATGGCATTGGAAAAGTGTACAGACAAACTTGTATCCTTGAGGGATCTGATGGCCATTTAAACTAAAAATGTTTTTTAGAGCCTAAGAATGTATCTTATGTGATAGAAAAATTAATTTTGGGGCTGTAGAATTGATTTTTAGAGAGATGAGGCTCACCAACAAATATTTTTTTATATTAATCATAAAAGCTGTGACGGTATGTTTGCATTTTTTTAGAAACGAGGATAAAATGGTATTTAAATCTAGCACATAGGCACCATATCTCTAGATGTTCGAGAATTCTCAATATCATGTAAATTTCTTCACTGTGTCTAGGGAGGGGTAGTTTGTGTTGATAGCTTCAAATATCAAATGCGATTTGAGTGTAGCCTTTAGGAGTAGGGAAATAGCCTCTTAAAAAAAAAAATCTGCCTGAAATCCGTATGATTCAAGAGCTTTAATCAATGAACTTTATTTAAAATCACTGCTTAGTCGGGTAAATCCATGCTGTCAAGATAAATGAAACTATTTGGCCTCCCTGGGAAGTTTTAAATAAAGTGTCTCATAATATCTCAGAGTCCATCCGTGAGCTAGTCTCTAGTTCTGCTTTATTTTCCATGTTTGTTTGATTATCATTTGTGTTAGTCTTCCCCATATTTTTTGGATTTGGGTAGTTGAAATCACCCATTATTTGTGTTGCCAGATTTGTTTGCTTCCTTTATTTCTGTTATTTATTAATATGGGCAGTAAGAAATATACCTGTCAGCTTTGAGGTTTATGGAATAATTTAGGATGGTAAAGTTGAGTTGTTTTGTCTTTGACATTGCTGAGGAGGTAATCATGCTATCAAAAATGAAATTTCTTTTTCTAATCATCATACACCTGGAAGTTGAAGAGCGAACCAAAATAGGTAGAACTCAACCATGGAGATAAACCAGTAGAGTGTGACTTAAGTGGGAGTTTGTGATTATCCCATGAACAATCCCTAAAACATTGCCATGACTAATGCATGAAATGTAGAGGGACAGACACTGTAGAATTGGGTCAACAATTCTAGGGCATCATGTTGCTGCTAAGAATGTTTGGAACAAGGATCACTCTTGACATTGTGTTTAATGGTTGTAAGCCAATTAAGTCAGTATGGTGTGAGCTTTCCTTAACCTTTTCTAATGTATTAAAAAGACAAAGAACATGAGCAGTTGGCATATAAGGAGGGGTGTTCAGAGATGTAATTTGGAAATTCATTCAGCCAATGTTCATAGTGCTCTTCAGCTCAAAAGATGTTCTAACCACGCTAAGGTGGAGGATTAGTGCCAGAGAGGTCAGATTAAATACCACTCACCATCACCTCAATGGGATTTAGCAGGTATTACCCATCTAACTCAGAGTTCACATATTGATCTATGTCCAGAATCTGTATTGAGGATTTGTTTGCAGTAAAAGAAAGCCAGGTTTATTGGGCTGTTGGGATCTACTAGGTGGACTTGGTTCAGGCAAGAGCTATAGTGTCATTCATTGGCTAATTATAGCAAAGTTATAGGAACTTGGTCCAGTATATATAATTCCTTCCTGGCATACTTTGTGGTATTCAGTGCTTTCAGGCTGTATAGTTCAACTTGTGTTAAGTTATTACTGCTTAGCATCTTTTATACTATAAGATCCTAGATGATTCTGATCTGTGTTTTCTTTGGGTGTGTGTTGACTGATAATATAATCAGAGCTTGCTCTTAGCATGGTGATAGCTAGAGACCATTTTACTGACTTAAGTTTAAAGATGCACTGATATCCAGAGTAAATTCAAATTTTTTATTTGCTATACTACAAATTGGTAAAAAAATAAATGGAGATGGTTAAAATTTAATGCTAAGAAATACAAGGTTATGCACTTGGGCTGCAAAAACCCGAAGGAAAGGTACAGTGTAGGAAGGGTGAAGAACTTTTATGTATGAAAGAAGAGCAGGACTTGGGTGTGATTGTATGTGATGATGATAAGGTGGCCAAACAGGTTGTAAAAGTGATGGCAAAAGCTAGAAGTGTACTAGGGTGCATAGGAAGAGGTATGGCTAGTCGGAAAAAGGAGGTATTGATGCCCCTGTATGAGACTCAGGTGAGACCTCATTTAGATTTGATATACTGCCCATAATCACATGAGTAGATTGCACCATTTCATATTTTTCTTGTTCTAAGTCTCTTCAAACCTGCCTTGACCTTTTAAGATTTTGGATATTTGTGTAATATTTTGACAAATCTTGTCTTTGCTCTGATTCAGTTACTGGGATATTAGACATTCCCAAAAGAAGAGTTTGGTGAATTTATCAGTTACTGGGAATCCTGATGATGATGATATATAGTATAGAACAGTTATATAACTGGGTGCCTCCGATAGAAACCTATTCTTAAATGAAAGTAGGTGACTACAGGTCTCCTTCCATATTTGGAGGTTAGGGACACAGCCTCCTCACGAATAACACATCTCACCTCCTTGGCACAGTACTGAAGATCTTTCTGAAACAGCAGGTCAATGAAAACCTTGGAAAGAAAGCCCAGCCACACACCGAGTGCACACACTTGGACGTAAGCGCATGTCAACACGTGGTGCTGAAGAGGCGATTCTTAGTAAGCACTTCTGTCTCCTCCTCTACCATTCAGAGTAAATTGCTGATGTTCTATTGGGCTCGAGGGGGAATGTTGAGACCTTGCAGGAGGAGACGTGAGTGACACTCTCTACTCTTTTTCACAATAAAAGTTAGATGCCATTATAGGTTGTGGAGTGAGTGCGGGAACACTTTTTGAGGAAGTTCGGATAAATATTATACAGTAATTATTGATAGAACTTGCAAATAATTGCAGTTGAAAATGCCAAACCCATGAATATGGAGGGAGACCTGTGTACTTTCCTTTTATAGCATTGCTCTTCAATGCAAGGCCTGGGACCAACAGTTTCTGGATTGGCTCTCTTTGTCATTCTGCTTTTTATTGTCACTCTTAGCCTCTACTCAAGGTTGTGATAGAGAGTAATGGATTGGGGGGGGGGGGGAAGAGCTGTATGTTTGAAGGGCAAGGCATTTCTTAATAGAAGAAGAAAATGCATTTAGAAATGCCTCCTTGAGGATATTCCCAATGAAAAGTTGCAACCCTACATGGGAAGATATTTGGTTGCCCTCCTTATGCTCATTTTGACAGTGGCTCCAAGTGAAGACAGCAGCTTTATAGAATGCTAACATAATTTATCCCAGGACAAGCAGGCAGGTATTCTCACTAGTGGGTGATGTCATCCGACAGAGCCCCGATACGGACATCTTGCAAGCATGTCTTGCTTGAAGAAACTCAGAAGTTTCGAGATGCCCGCACCGCGCATGGTCCGGGCGTGTCTCCTCAGTTCTTTTTCTTCCGCAGAGCTGAGAAGTCTATCTTCAATTTGCGCCCATTGAATCTCTTTTTTTGCCTTCTATTTTGCCGCGGGTTGAGTTCTTTTGGCTCTCCTGTGCATTTATTTCTTTCTTTGATTTCTTTTTTCAAAAAAAAAAAAAAAAAAAAATTTTTCCTTCCGATACTGGGTCGGCCGCGTGGCTGGGGCCCCGCGCCTTCGACCTTGCGGTGGAGCTTTTCCGGCCTATCTCCCGGCCGATTACTGGTTTTAAAAAGTGTAGCAAGTGCCAGCGCGCGATTTCGCTCACGGACCCTCATCGACGCTGCTTACAGTGTCTGGGACCGGATCACTTCCCGAAATCGTGCCGGCCTTGCTCCACTCTGACGGCGAGAGCGTTTAAGCGCCGCTGTCTACTGTGGGAGTCCATGTTCAAGATGGAAGCTTCATCGGATCCTGCAGCTTCGACATCGACTGGTGCTTCGACTCCTTCAGCGAAGCCCTCTGCCTCCCCGGCTGCTTCAGGCCTCCTGAAATCGGCATAGTTCACACCGGTTTTGGCCCCGGCTTCGGCGCCGGTGCCTTCCTCCGTCTCCTCGGAGCAGGTATCGACCCCTACAGTTCCACCGGTGGTGCTCAAGGTGCCGAAGACTGGCAAGCAGAAGCACGCAGCACCGAAGGAGCGCGGAGACTGTGCGGAAGGGCCCCCTTTTGGTGCGGATCCCTCTATATCGGCTTCGTTGCGGTCCCTTCTGGAGGCTCAGTTCGTGGAGCTCATGCAGACCATGGGGCCTCGGCTGATTGCCACCATCCAGGGTGACCTCCCAGCTTCGGCTTCAAGGGGCGGACCGCCCCCTCCTCCTCCTCCTTGCCGCACGACCTCGTTGCTCGGCGAGGAAGAGCGGCGAGCGGTGTCTGGGTCCTCGAGGAGGTCCTCCGTTAGTGCTGTGCCTCCTTTGGAACCGATTCCCTCGAGGAGGGCCTCCCTTAGTGATATGCCTCCCTTGGAGCCCATCCCCTCGAGGAAAGCCTCGTTTAGTGACCTGCCTCCCTTGGAACCGGTTACTCCGCCCCATGACTCAGTGTGGCGTCCACCTTCGGGGCCACCCAGTCCTGGGCATAGCAGGAAGCAGGACGAGTTCTTCCGAACCCCCTATCAAGCCTGGGCGTCGTCGGGGGAGGCGCCGACTCTTCCGCCTCTGCGATCGACGGCATCGAGTCCGATCTGCTCCTTGGAGGCGTCTGACCCAGTTTCTCACAGACGGGCTCGATCCCCTTCCAGGCATCGAGAGGGGCATCGATCCAGACATTCTTCGAAGCATTCCTCTCGGCACTCGACCGTCTCGCCTCAGAAGAAATTGCCTCGGTTGGGGTATGCTGCTTCGACTGGGTCTCCTCCTCCGGGCCCGGAGTTCGAGGACCCCGAGGTTTTCTACTCGTCCTGTTGCTCGCAGGCCTCTCTGGAGCCTGAAGCCTCTTCTTCTTCCAGTCCGTCTCGCAGACCGGCGACGGCAGACCAACTGTCCTTTTCATCGTTCCTCAGGCAGATGGCAGATGACATGGACATTACTCTCGATGCTGGGTCTCGATATTCCAAGGAGTACCTCGATACCATGCACTTGCCTCGTCCTCCGGCAGAGTCCTTGCGGCTTCCCCTGCACAAGCTCCTCGACCAGACCTTCATGCGATGCTTCGAGTCTCCTTACTCTATCCCTGCGGTCCCTGGCAAATTGGATGCGTGGTACCGCACGGTGCATCATAAAGGCTTCGAGGGTCCTCAGCTTTCTCACCAGTCCCTCTTGGTCGAATCCTCGCTCAAGCGGTCTCATCCTGGCCAGGTCTATGCTTCAGTGCCTCCGGGCCGCGAGGGCAGAACCATGGATAAGTTTGGTCGACGCATCTATCAGAATTCGATGATGACGTCTCGAGTCCTGAATTACAATTTCCACTTTGCAGCCTACTTGGAATTTTTTCTACCTGTGCTTCGGAAGTTCACACCATACATTGAGTCCCAGGCTAGGTTTGAGTTTGAGGAAGTGGTTGCTTCGCTGTCCCAACTTCGGCTTCAGTTAATGCAATCTGCCTATGATGCGTTCGAGCTCTCAGCCCGAGCGGCGGCCTGCTCGGTGGCGATCAGTCGGTTGGCCTGGTTGCGGACCATTGATATGGACCCGAATCTTCAGGACCGCCTGGCGAACGTCCCGTGTGCTGGGGTGGATCTTTTTGACGAATCCATCGAGACTGTCACGAAGAAGTTGTCTGACCATGAAAAGTCCTTCCAATCTATCCTTCGGCCGAAGCCTAAGCCTCAGCAGTCTCGACCTTCTCGCCCGCCGTTGATTTATCAGCGGCGTTATCAGCCGAGGCAAACTCCACCTGCGAGGCAACCAGCGAAGCGACAGCCTCCCCAGAAGGGTCAGCCTAAGTCTCAGTCGCCTGCTGTCCCTAAGACCACTCAGCCTTTTTGACTGTCTCGTCGAGGGCATAACCAACCTCGTTCTGCCTCCCCCTGTTTTTCCCATCGGAGGGCGCCTCCATCATTTTTGTCATCGCTGGGAGGCCATAACAACCGACCTCTGGGTCCTTACTATCATCAAGGAAGGATACTCTCTTCATTTCCATCGGGTCCCTCCGGACCACCCTCCAAGAGAGTATCCTTCCAACTTGACTCAGACCGCCCTTCTTCTTCAGGAAGCTCAGGCTTTGCTCCGGCTTCGTGCCGTGGAGCCGGTCCCGACGGACCAACTGAACCAGGGGTTTTACTCCCGGTACTTCCTTGTTCCGAAGAAGACGGGCGACCTGCAACCCATTTTGGACCTCAGGGTCCTCAACAAATTCCTAGTCAAAGAGAGGTTTCGCATGCTGACACTTGCTTCTCTCTACCCCCTCCTCGAGCAGAACGACTGGTTATGCTCTCTGGATCTCAAGGAGGCCTACACTCATATTCCCATTCATCCGGCCTCTCGCAAGTTCCTCAGATTTTGGGTGGGACATCTCCATCTGCAGTATCGAGTGCTTCCATTCGGCCTGTCTTCGTCCCCCAGAGTCTTCACCAAATGTCTGGTGGTGGTGGCCACGGCCCTCCGGAACCAAGGTCTTCAGGTATTCCCCTACCTCGACGACTGGCTGATCAAGGCTCCCTCGGCCTCAGGGGTCATCTCAGCGACCCTGTCAACGATTCTGTTCCTGCAGAGTTTGGGATTCGAGATCAACTTTCCCAAGTCTCATCTACAGCCGACCCAGTCTCTTCCCTTCATCGGGGCTGTCCTGGATACCGTACGTCTCAGAGCATTCCTTCCTCCTCAGCGCATGGATGCTCTTCTTCATCTCTGCCAGTCTGTGTCTTCTCGCCAGACCATCTCAGCGAGACACATGATGGTCCTCCTGGGCCACATGGCCTCTACAGTTCATGTGACGCCGTTTGCCAGACTCCACCTCAGAATTCCTCAGTGGACCCTGGCATCTCAGTGGACTCAGGTGTCGGATCCGTTGACTCGACACATAACAGTCACTCCTGCTCTTCGGCAGCCTCTACTCTGGTGGATGACCTCTTCGAATCTATCCAGAGGTTTGCTGTTTCATTTTCCTCCCCACCAGAAGGTTCTCACAACCGATTCCTCGACCTATGCCTGGGGAGCGCATCTGGATGGGCTTCGCACTCAGGGATTCTGGACCTGTGCGGACCGACTCCATCAAATCAATCTTCTGGAGCTCAGAGCCATCTTCAATGCTCTTCAAGCCTTTCAACATCTGCTTCACGACATGGTGGTCCTCATTCGCACCGACAATCAGGTCGCCATGTATTATGTCAACAAGCAGGGGGGCACGGGCTCGGCCTCCCTCTGCCAGGAAGCTCTCAGAGTCTGGGATTGGGCGGTTCGCCACAACGCCTTCCTCAAAGCTGTCTACATTCAGGCGAGGGACAATGTCTTGGCGGACAAACTGAGTTGTCTTCTCCAGCCTCACGAATGGACACTCCATTCCAAGCCCCTTCATCAGATCTTTGCTCAGTGGGGAACGCCTCAGATAGACCTCTTTGCGGCTCTCCACAATTTCAAGCTGCCTCAGTTTTGCTCCAGGATCTACGCTCCTCATCGCCTCGAGGCAGATGCTTTTCTGCTGGATTGGGGGAATCGCTTTCTGTATGCGTTTCCGCCATTCCCTCTCATTCAAAAGACTCTGGTCAAGCTGAAGTCCGAACATGCCACCATGATTCTGATAGCTCCTCGGTGGCCCAGGCAACCTTGGTTCTCCCTTCTACTTCAACTCAGCAGCAGGGAACCGTACCTACTTCCAGTGTTTCCTTCACTGCTTACTCAGCATCAGGGGTCTCTGCTTCATCCCAACCTGCAGTCTCTCCACCTGACAGCTTGGTTCCTCTCGACGTAACTCCACACCAGTTTTCCCAGGTGGTGAGGGATGTCTTGGAGGCTTCCAGGAAGCCTGCTACTCGTCAATGCTACTCCCAAAAATGGACTAGATTTTCTTCATGGTGTATTTCCAATTCTAAGGAGCCTCAGCGAGCCTCCCTATCCTCTGTTTTGGACTATCTTTTACATCTGTCTCAGTCTGGTCTCAAGTCGACATCTATACGAGTCCACCTGAGTGCTATTGCGGCTTTCCATCAGCCTCTACAAGGGAAACCTCTCTCTTCTCATCCTGTGGTTTCCAGATTTATGAAAGGACTTTTTCATGTCAATCCTCCTCTCAAACCGCCTCCAGTGGTTTGGGATCTAAATGTTGTCCTTTCTCAGCTTCTGAAACCTCCTTTTGAGCCTCTGAGCAAGGCTCCACTAAAGTTTCTCACTTGGAAAGTGGTTTTTCTGGTGGCCCTCACATCTGCTCGCAGGGTCAGTGAGCTTCAGGCCTTGGTGGCGGACCCACCTTTCACAGTATTCCATCATGACAAGGTGGTCCTCCGCACTCACCCGAAATTCCTGCCTAAAGTGGTCTCTGAATTTCACCTCAACCAATCCATTGTGCTTCCAGTGTTCTTTCCAAAGCCTCATTCTCATCCTGGAGAATCAGCTCTTCACACTCTGGACTGTAAACGTGCTTTGGCTTTCTACTTGGATCGCACCAAACCACACAGAACTGCCCCTCAACTTTTCGTCTCCTTTGATCCAAACAAGTTGGGACGACCTGTATCGAAGCGCACCATCTCCAACTGGATGGCGGCTTGTATCTCTTTCTGCTATGCCCAGGCTGGATTACCCCTTCCCTGTAAGGTCACAGCCCATAGGGTCAGAGCAATGGAAGCCTCTGTAGCCTTCCTCAGATCGACACCGATTGAGGAGATTTGTAGGGCTGCCACTTGGTCCTCGGTTCATACGTTCACCTCTCATTATTGTCTGGATACTTTCTCCAGACGGGATGGGCAGTTTGGCCAAACTGTGTTACAAAATTTGTTCTCCTAAGTTGCCAACTCTCCCTCCATCCCATTGAGGTTAGCTTGGAGGTCACCCACTAGTGAGAATACCTGCCTGCTTGTCCTGGGATAAAGCAATGTTACTTACCGTAACAGTTGTTATCTAGGGACAGCAGGCAGCTATTCTCATGTCCCACCCACCTCCCCTGGGTTGGCTTCTCTGCTAGCTACCTGAACTGAGGAGACACGCCCGGACCATCGGGCGGGAAGGCACTGGCGCATGCGCGGTGCGGGCATCTCGAAACTTCTGAGTTTCTTCAAGCAAGACATGCTTGCAAGATGTCCGTATCGGGGCTCTGTCGGATGACATCACCCACTAGCGAGAATAGCTGCCTGCTGTCCCTGGATAACAACTGTTACGGTAAGTAACATTGCTATTTAGGCACTTGAACTTGGCACCAGCCATAAAGCTGTTATGTAAGTATGAGTAAGTGCTGGAGGGATATGTATAATTTACAATATTAATTAAGTTTCATATGGAGGGAAATCCACCTATATCCCTCTTGCCCTGTGTCCCTGTGTACATCTCCCTTGCAAATATGTGCTCTTAGTTAAGCAGGTATTTGGAGGAAAACGGCATGCTAGTTCTATATAAACACACACACTAGCATGCAGTTTTCCTCCAAATACCTGCTTAACTAAGAGCACATATTTGCAAGGGGGATGGACACAGGGACACAGGGCAAGAGGGATATAGGTGGATTTCTCTCCATGTGCATATGCTAGTATTTTAAAACATTTATGTGCATAAATGTTAATACCTGGTTTATAGAATTGAGCTAAATATGTCCTATTTTACTTTTTTGTTGTTGTTAGTCTTTCTGAAAATGGCTTTAAGATCCAATGCCCTTAAAAATTATTTTCCCAAGTATGGTGAAAGTTCCCCTGCCCATTACTCTTTCTCAACCATGAAGCAATTTAACTGCAGTCTCCTAGCTAATCTTCTATTTTATTTCCTGTGTTTGCTAGGCTGTAATCATATTTTTTACAGAAATGACTTCATGCTATGAAGAATACAGTTTTGGTCTAATAACTGTAAAGAGATTTTTAAAACATATGAAGAGCATGCAGCACACTTCATTAGATTTTTATTCTTTCTTGGCAGGATGAAATTAGTTCAGAGAATGCTGCCAGCCCTTCAGAAACAGAAAAACCAGGCACTCCTCCACCAAAGCCTCCCCGGATTCGCAGGTGGTATTACTGGAATTTCATCTGTGGGCTGAAAAAAATCCCAGTTGTCAAGGGTTGACTTTTTAAAACTGATTTGTTGAGCTAGTTGCATTCATGTATGTTAACAGGCATGAGGTTTAATATTTCTCTAGTTCATTTCCAAATTTAGAAACCAAATAATTTAGTGTTTCTGAAATTGGTAAACTACTCTAAATGCCTCCTAAAATTAAAGGAAGAGGAAGACCAGGGAATAGAAAATTTGTAATATCAGTTTTTTTTTCTTTGAAGACAAAACAAACCAAAAACCTACACTGCCATGTGGAGAACTTGGGTTCAGTTTCCAGGTTAGGTCTTCTAGTTCCTGTTCTGACTGGAGTAGAGATGCTGAAGCAGGGTTCATGATCTCTGGGAGGAAGAAAGTGGTCACTCCATTATGTAACAGCGACATTCATTGGAGGAATTTAGAACCCTTAATTATATGTAGCCTCCCATTAAGTGATTAAGAAGGGGATATAAAAAGGAGAAAAAAATATGGATGGTTGTGGTGGAAGGCTTATGATGATGCATTGGCATTGAAGAGGTCTCCACCTGGCTCTACATCAAGCGCCAATAGTGGACTCCTGGGCCGAGTGTTCTCTGACAACAGAAGACCTCGGCTCCGGGTAAGTCCCCTCTTCCCTCTTCAGGTTCTGTACCAGCAAAGAAACCAGCCTCGGGGACGCCGGCGACGCATGGCGGAAGTCCCATGCTTACAGCCCCGGCGAAGCCCTCCAAGCCTTCGGGCCGTGCCTCCACCACACGGGAATACTCTGATACGAGGTCGCCCCCGGTGGAGTGCACCGAGGCAGTGGACATGCCCTCGATGCTGTCCGTGCCCGTTTTTCAGGACCTACTCCGAGCGATGATCTCGTTGGAGCTGTCCGCTGCAATGGCCCATTTGCAACTGGCCTCGACCTCGACCCCGCATGTGCCAGACCAGCCTGAGCCTCGCGTCGAGCCACCTCGAAGAAAAGCGCGCATGCTCCGCCGCATTCCATCCTCCTCGGACTCCTTACCGAGGCACCCGAGGCGCTCTCCCTCCACAGACCGCCGCGGTGCAAAACGTAGTGCTAAAACGACAGAAACCTCGAACCGGCGTACCTCCAAGAAGGCCCGGGGTTCCCCCACTCTACGAGGCCGTTCACCTACACCTCGTACGGGACCGCTAAGGGTGGCTGAGTTATCACTCTCCAACCCGCGCATCCTCCGAACTCCCCCTCGGACCGGGACTCCGACCCGAGGTTGCAGGTTGTCACCGAGGGAGTCCGGGTCGAGGTCACCGATTCGACATCGATCGGTACCTCGAAACCCGACATCATCTCAGAGGGGCTCCTCGAGACGTCGGAGATCTACGACCCCGGAACACTTTCACAGTACTTCCCCGGTCTCGGAGCGTGGATTGGAGCAGGAACCTCAATACTCGAGGGAAGCCTCCCCATCCTTCTCCACCCGACGGAGGTCTTGTTCACCGACCACGCACGGGGCCCCGGGAACATCTCGCCCATCCTTCACTCGCTTTGTCCAGGACATGGGCCACGCTTTGGACTTAGACCTCCATTCCGACTCCAGATACTCTAAGGAATACCTAGCGGAGCTGGATATGCCATCACTGCCCAGAGAGTCCCTCCGCTTACCGCCTAACCCGGTACTCCAACAGGCCTTCTTCAGGAACCTGGAGACCCCCTACATGGTCACAGCCGTACCCTCCAAAATGGAGGCCAAGTACCGCACAGTACCCTACCCGGGATTCGAACAACCACAGCTCTCCCACCAATCGCTGCTAGTAGAATCCTCCTTGAAAAAGGCCCACCCATCCCGAGTCTCAGCCGCGGTCCCCCCAGGCCGAGAAGGCCAAACCCTAGACAAGTTCGGCAGGAGACTATATCAGAATGCCATGATGGGCTCTAGGGTGCAAAGCTACACTTTCACCTTCACATCCTACCTCAAACAGCTCATTGGACTATTGAGAGCCTTTGAGACTAACCTACAGGCCTCCCGCCAAGGAGCGTTTGGCCTGCTTTTAGAGTCCCTCTCCAACCTGCGCCTCCATCTATTCCACGCGGCCTACGATGGCTTCGAACTCTCCTCCAGAGAGGCAGCCTTTGCTATCGCCATGCGCCGACTAGCTTGGCTGCGCCTGGTCGACATGAACCCCAACTTACAGGACCGGTTGGCTAACCTACCCTGCGTGGGAAAAGAACTGTTCGATGACACGATCGAGGCGGCCACAAAACGCCTCTCCGAACACGAACGCTCGTTTGCCTCCCTCGTCCGGCAAAAACCTAAACCGCCCGCGCCCAGGCCGTTCAGGGCCCCTCCACGCCGCTACCCACAAAAATCCACCCCTCCCTTCTCGCGGCCTCCACCCAGGCGTCCGCAAGCCCACCACCGGGCCATGCCCAAGTCCCAACCGCCTGCGACTTCCAAACCATCCCCGTCCTTTTGACGGGATTCGTGGAAGGGGGCGGGCCCCCTCCGCCATAGTCCCAGGCCTCCTTCCCATCGGAGGTCGCCTCAAAGCCTTTTACCCTTGCTGGGAACAAGTCACATCGGACGCATGGGTCCTTGGCGTGATCTCATCAGGATACTCTCTCAACTTTCGGGCCATTCCTCCAGACAACCCCCCAAGGAATTGCCCTCCCAACCGGACGCAGCTACCCCTACTCCTCTCCGAGGCTCGAGACCTGCTTCGCCTCAGGGCAGTGGAGGAGGTTCCCCCGACCAACGGGGGAAGGGCTTCTACTCCCGTTACTTCCTCGTACTGAAAAAAACGGGAGACCTACGCCCAATACTAGACTTGAGACGCCTCAACAAGTTTCTAGTATGGGAAAAATTTCGGATGCTTTCCCTACCGACCCTCTACCCCCTGATCGACGAGGGCGACTGGCTCTGCTCCCTCGATCTGAAGGAGGCGTACACACATGTCCCAGTACACCCCGCCCACCGCAAGTTCTTGCGTTTTCAGGTAGGGGACTGGCACCTACAATACCGAGTCCTCCCCTTCGGCCTAGCATCATCACCTCGGGTCTTCACCAAGTGCCTCGTGGTGGTCGCAGCAACCTTACGCTCCCAGGGCCTCCAGGTATTCCCCTACCTGGATGACTGGCTGATCAAAGCCCCGTCCAGGGAAGGGGTTATCTCAGCGACCCAACAGACTATTACCTACCTACAAAGTCTGGGGTTTGAAATAAACTTCCCAAAATCCCAACTACGCCCCTCGCAGTCCCTACAGTTCATCGGGGCCACGCTGGATACGGTTCGCCTCTGTTCCTTCCTCCCCCCTCCGCGCCTAGAGGCGTTAGTAAGTCTGAGTCGAAGGATCTCTCTGCTGACCTCGGTATCAGCTCGACAGATGATGACTCTCCTAGGCCACATGGCCTCCACCGTCCATGTCACACCCTTCGCCCGCCTCCATCTGAGAATACCTCAATGGACCCTGGACTCTCAATGGCGTCAAGACCAGGACCCAATCGACCGTCCCGTGACAGTGACTCCTTCCTTGCAAAGATCGCTCCGCTGGTGGGCCGACTCTTCAAATCTTTCCAAAGGTTTACTCTTCCTCGCCCCTCATCACAGCAAGGTACTCACCACGGACTCGTCAGAGTACGCTTGGGGAGCCCATCTGGACGGCCTACGCACGCAGGGGATGTGGTCAGCGGAAGACCGCCGCTGTCACATCAACGTGCTAGAGCTTCGGGCAATCTATCTCGCAGCTGTAGCTTTTCAACATCTGCTCCACGACCGGGTGGTCCTCATCCGAACCGACATAGCAATGTACTATGTAAACAAACAAGGAGGAACAGGGTCTTGGTCCCTCTGTCGGGAAGCCCTGCGCCTCTGGAAATGGGCAATCTCCAACAACACCTTCCTTTGAGTGGTGTACATACAAGGAGAACAAAACTGTCTGGCGGACAGACTCAGCCGCCTCCTCCAGCCACACGAGTGGTCACTGCACTCTCAAACCCTACGACAGGTGTTCAAACAGTGGGGGACACCTCAAATAATAATAACTTTTATAATATAATAACTTTATTTTTGTATCCCGCCATACCCGGAAGAGTTCTAGGCGGTTCACATCAATTAAACAAGGTTACAAGTGGTTTACAGTAGTTGAGCGGGGTTATGAGCGGTTCAATAACAAATTGATCAAAGTTGCCAGGGGGGGGTGAGGGAAGGATGTAGAGGGGAGAGTGGATGTTAGATAGAAGGGGCGTTGGGATCCTGGTCTTGGAAGAGGCGGGTTTTGAGTAGTTTTCTAAAGTCGAGGTAGTTGGGGGCCTTGAGGGCCATTTGGGATAACCATGGGTTTAGCTTAGTGGCTTGGAAGGCGAGGGTTTTGTCGAGGAATCTTTTAGAGTGGCAGAGTTTAAGGGAGGGGTAGGCGAATAGTTGGATTCTGCGGGAGTCCTTGATGCTGTGATTTAGGGCGAAGTGAGGGATGATGTAGCTTGGGGATAAACCAAATACTGTTTTATAGCAGAAGCAGGCGAATTTGAATAGGACTCTGGATTCTAATGGCAGCCAATGGAGTTTGTGGTAGAAAGGGGTGATGTGTTCCCATTTTTTCAGGCCGAATATGAGGCGGACAGCAGTGTTCTGGATCATTTTGAGTCTCCTGATGGTTTTTTTTTGTGGAGCTTAAGTAAATGATATTGCAGTAGTCCAATATGCTGAGGATGGAGGATTGTACTAGCAGGCGGAATGAAGTTTCGTCAAAGTATTTTTTTATGGTGCGGAGTTTCCAAAGCACCGAGATACTTTTTCTGACGGTATTGTCCGTGTGTTTGTCGAGGGATAGATGTTTGTCTAGTGTGACGCCGAGTATTTTTAGGTTGTGTTCAAGGGGGAAAACGGATCCTTTTACTTGAATTGTGGTGTCTTTGATTTTATCTTTGGGGGTTGCTAGGAAGAATTTTGTTTTATCCGGGTTTAGTTTTAGTCTGTATGATAACATCCAGTGTTCTATCTGATTGAGTATGCTTGAAAGGAAGGTAAGGAGCTCTGATGTAAAACTGGTTAGCGGGATGATTATAGTGATGTCATCTGCGTAGATAAAAAATTTGAGCTTGAGGTTTTGCAGAAGGTTTCCTAGGGAGGCGAGGTAGACGTTGAACAGGGTGGGAGATAGGGGGGAGCCCTGTGGTACGCCACAGGAGTTCTCCCAGCTATATGAGAAGGCGTCGTTTTTGAATACCCTGTATGATCTGTTCCGTAAGAACCCGTGGAACCAGTTAAGGACCTGGCCCGAGATGCCTATGTAGGAGAGGCAATCAAGGAGAATGTTGTGGTCGACCAGATCGAATGCGCTGCTCAGGTCGAGTTGTACAATCAAGGCGCTGGAGCCTTGGCTGAAGAGTTTGTGAAGGTGGTCTAGGAGAGAGGCTATAATGGTTTCAGTGCTGTGGTTGGAGCGAAAGCCTGATTGATTGTCATTTAGGATATTGAATTTAGGGGGGGCGTGGCTTGGACACGCATGAGGAAGGTCGGCTAACAGAAGAGCTCCCTGAAAAAAGTCCTTGAAAGAAAAAAAAAAGTTACTAAAAGTGGAGATTTAAGAATTATTTAATGATAAATAAAGAAAAAAACGCGATGGCTTCAGGAAAACAAAATAAAAATGATTTTGCGGTCTCGGGAAGCAGCAAGAGAGCAAAGCCTGAACAAGAAATAGGATCAAAAACAGGAGATCCAGAAGTAATGAAAGAATTGAAAGAAATCAAAGAAATGCTTTTACTTCTTACTAAAAAAGTTAACAATTTAACTGAAGATGTATCCACGTTAAATAAAAAAATGGATTTAATGGAGTTAAAGTGCAATGACATGGAAGAAAGATTAATAACAGCTGAAAAAGAAATTTCTAACAACATAAATGAAAAAAAGAAAATTGATTTGCTTACTAAAGATTTGGAGGATCAATCGAATCGTGAAAGAAGGAGTAATATTCGTCTGATTGGTCTCCCGGAAGGAGCAGAGAAAGGAAATCCGGTGGCATTTATAGAAAATTTACTACCTAAACTACTTCCTCTAAAAACCAAGTACCCCATAGAGATTGAAAGAGCACATAGAGTGCCTACAAAAAGATCAGGAAGGTATCAAGGACCGAGGCCACTGATCTTTAAACTGTTGCGCCACCAGCAGGTGATAGAAATTTTTCAACTTGCAAAACAAAATAAAGGATTACAATTTCAAGATGCCCGCATTCATTTTGTTCCAGACTTTGCAAAAAGTACGGCGATCAAAAGAAAAAAGCTCCTGGACTTGAGACCACAACTAAGAGAAATGGGAGCAAAGTTTGGTATAGTATACCCGGCTAATATGAAAGTAACTATTGCAGATAAAACTTTAACTTTTGACAATGCAGAAGAGCTACAAAAATTTATACAAAGCCAAGAATTACCAATGTCACCTTAATTTCTCTTTATTATATGTTATATTATTTTAACTGGAAAAACTTTTATTTTATTTTATGATATACACTTATTAAAATAATATTGTTTACCCATAGCAACGATTTAGAATGTTTTTAACCTTATTCAAAATTACACTTCAACGTTCTTTATGCTAATGATATGGTCTGGCTAAGTATTCCATAATGGAATGAAACAGTTAAGGCATCAGCTGAATTCTATTGATCTCAATTATAATTTTTAATATTAGGAAAAACTGTATGCGAATTGATTGTAGGATGGAGCTTCCTTCCTTTAAAATAGCAGTAAGACTATTTGAACTATATGCATGTGACTAATTTAACCCCTCAAGCAAATTGAAAAGATAATCAGTATTTCAACATCTTTACTATTCTTTAATACTACAAATACTACAAATCCCAGACATCAATGCGAAAGAATCTGCGAATAAGAAGACTTCACGAAACCGGAAAGAGGAATTATAAATAGGAGATGTTATTTCTCGAATGGATATTAAAGAATTACTTCGCTGTATAACAAACTATTAAAATAAAATATGAATGGAACAGAAACAAAGACCAACTTATATCTTAAAATTGAACGATGAAGAAAAATAGAAATCACCTGGAATACAACAAAATGTGATAAGAATATTGAACTGGATATAAAAATACAAAGAGGCGGTGAAAGAAGAAGGAATGATTTTCTACGAAGAAGGAAGTACTGAACATTAAATATTAGTAAATAAAGAGCACGATATAAGAATAAAAGAGACTTCTGCGTTTGAAGGGGGGGAGCTCTGGAATATAATTTTTTTTTTTTTTTTTTTTTTTTTGTCGCATACTTAACCTATACCTTATATATCTTTTAATCTTTTCATGTTTTTAAAGATTAATATTATAGAAAACAGTATATGATTGGGTTTGACATAATGAAAGATTATTTCATTTTAATATATATAAGTATAATATGATTATACAATGTGATATTTTTAAATTTATAAAATTAAATATATTTACATAAGATTTAAATTAAGGTCAAAAATAGTAATGGAACATATAATTTGATATACAGGAACCATAGAAGGGAACTTAAAATATAATCTATATTATATGATTTATTAGATTTAGATTAAAATAAGAGTGTATTGAATAATAAATTAATTTAAAGTCTATATTAACATAAAATCTCAACCGGATTTATAGAAATATGAAATGTCAAGGAAAATATTAATTATCTTTAAAACTACTATAATATATATGACTTATTTGTGAATCTTAACAGATTTGGACTTTCAGGGAGTGTTTTTTAATACCGATCTAATATGTGTGTTGCCAAGTGTGCACTGCTATTAATTAGGGGGGAGGGAGGGTGGGATGGGAGGAGAGGGGAAATGGGAATGGGAAATTATATTGTTACAATGTATGGATATCTGATCGTAAAACTTATATTACATTTAAATCAAAATAGTTCTAAAATTTTAAATGGATATTAAAATATATACAATTAATGTCAATGGTTTAAATCATCCTATCAAAAGAAACAAATTATTAGGATTTCTCCATAAGCAAAACGCCGATATATACTTTATACAAGAGACTCATCTCTCAGATAATGAATCTAGGAAGCTAACAGGGGGTTGGATATCAAAATGTTTCTATTCACCTGCTTTAGGAAAAAAGGCTGGGGTAGCGATCCTGATAAATAAGAAATGCACTGCAAACTTTAAATTAATAAATTTTGATCCTTCAGGAAGATGGGTACATATTAAAATGGATTTGGGAAGTACAACCCTTGATTTATTTAATCTTTATGCTCCTAATTCAAATCAAAAGGAGTTTTTCAATCAAATTCAACAGATATTACTACCACTGGCTACTTCTAACTTAGTAGTAGCTGGAGATTTCAATGCTGTAATGGATCCAATTATAGACAAAAAACCAAGTAAAATCATAAAATCTTTAGGACTAGATAATTTAATACAATCTTGTAATTTAATAGATATATGGCGTATCCTTCATTTTAATGATCGGGAATATTCTTTTTGTTCTCAAGTCCATAAATCTTTTTCAAGAATTGATTATATATTTGTAAATAATAACATAGCGCAGCATGTATCAAAAGCAGTAATTGATCCCATTATAATTTCAGACCATGCTGGTGTGTGGATTAACCTTCAGAATTACAATAATGATCAATTTAATTCAATATGGAGATTTAATAATGATTTATTAGCAGACTCGAAATTCTTAGAAGATCTTAAAGCAAAAATGCAAGAATTCTTTCAATTTAATACTTCTGATGACATTAATATAGAAATTTTATGGGATGCTTTTAAAGCAACAATGAGAGGAAATATAATTTCATATTCAGCTTTTATTAAAAAACAACTTAAAAAACAATATGAAGATATGGAAAAACAAATAAAAATTTTAGAAAATAAATTAATTACAAAATGGGAAAACAATACATTACAAGAGTTGTTAAAAGTAAAAGTTAAATATAATGAGATTTCTTCTCAAATTGTGAGGAAAGATATTTTCAATAAACAAGTACAATATTATGGCAATTCAAATAAAGCAGGAAAATTATTAGCAAATTTTCTTAAAGCAAAGAAAAGAAAATCTAAGATTATTGCAATTAAAGATATACAAGGTAACACACATACCAACACAAAAGATATTATAACACAATTTCTTGATTTTTACAAGGAATTATACACTTCTAATTCTTATAAAAATAAAGAACAAGACGGATTAACTTTCTTAAATTCTTTTATTGGACCGAATATTCCGGATCATATAAAAGGAAGTTTAGAAGAACCTATATCTTTAAAAGAAATAGAAACAGCATTGAAGTCTCTTAGAGTTGGATCCGCTCCAGGTGGAGATGGTTATACTGTTGAATTTTATAAATCATTCCAAAATATCATATTACCATATCTGTTAAATTTGTTTCAATATCAAATAAAGAATGAAAATATATCTGGTACTATGGCAGAATCGATAATTATAGTCTTACCAAAACCAAACAAAGATCCTACTCTGGTTTCAAATTACAGGCCTATTTCATTATTAAATGTGGATAATAAATTAATGGCTAAAGTATTAGCATTAAGATTGGCAAAAGCTCTTCCTTTCATTATTGATGTACATCAAACAGGATTTATTGCTAAAAGACATTCATCAGACAATACTAGACTTGCATTCCACTCATTAAATTTAGCAAAAAATATAAATGATCCAGTTTTTTTAATTTCTTTAGATGCAGAAAAAGCTTTTGATAGTGGAATGGAATTTTATATATCAAGCTTTACATTGGTTTGGTATAGGATCCGGTTTTATTAAAATGATTCAGACATTGTATAGCTCTCCTGGAGCAAGATTATATATTAACAATAATTTATCAACTAAATTCAACTTGCATAGGGGAGTTAGACAAGGATGCCCTTTGTCTCCATTACTTTTTGATGTTGTCCTAGAACCTTTATTAATTGCAATAAAAAAAACTAGGGAAATAAAGGGAATCTCATTTACCAGTTTTGAATTTAAATTATCTGCATATGCAGATGATATATTATTATATTTAAGAGAACCGGAAATTACTATTCCATGTATGCTTAATTTAATAGAAAAATACGGTACATTTTCTGGATATAAAATTAATTGGAATAAATCTGAAATCCTCCCAATTAATGTTCATTGTACCAAAGGATTATTTGATCCATATTCATTTATTTGGAAAGAGGATGGAATAAAATACTTAGGAATTATGATCAAAAATACAATTGAAGACACAGTCAAAGAGAATGAAAAACTTTTATTGAAAAAAATAACAGAAATGTGTGAGCAATGGAATCCATTACATCTTTCTTGGTGGGGAAGAATTCAAACAATTAAAATGATGATATTGCCTGTGGTTTGTTACCAAATGAGTATGATTCCAATATTTTTTCAGGGGTCATTTTATAAAAAACTTAACAATATTCTTACAAAATTTGTTTGGTGTGGGAAAAGACCAAGAATCGCTTTAGTATCATTACAAAGACCAATTATGGAAGGGGGGGTAAATTTCCAAATTTTTATAGGTATCATCAAGCCTATATTTTAAGACAGGGTATGTATTGGATCCTCCCAGATCTCTTAGAAAATGTACCAGATTGGCTGTATTTAGAATGGCGGCTCCTGTTCCCTTTAAATCCAGAACATTTAATTTCTATATCAATGCCTATAAGATACAAAGAACACAGAATCTTATTAGATACTTGGAAAACATTAAGATACATAAATAATCTGACACCAGAACCAATTGCTAAATCCCTAAATCAATCAATATGGGTAAACTCCAGGATCAGAATTGGCGGATTTAAAATCGTCTGGAAACAATGGATAACTGCAGGAATAAGAACATTAAATGACGTCATATCAGAAGGTTCCTTGCTTAGTTTTTCACAATTGCAAAATAAATTTAGACTAAATAAAACACAATTTTTTAAATGGATGCAATTGAAGCAAGCCATTCAGGTAGGGTTCCCTGAATGGAAAATTCTCAATACTCAATATAGTTTGCAAGTTTTATGTTTCCAGACGGATTTCTTGGGTCACCAAGCCGCAAAATGGTATAAATTAATAAATGGATTTCTAAATAAAAAAAAGAAAACTGGACTTAGGGATATTTGGAGCATTGAGATTGGACAGACAATTTCTGCATCTCAATGGCCAAAATTCTGGTCCTGGAGATTAAGATTAACAAAGTCAGCATCTATGAGTCAAACATGGTTATTTTTATTACATAGAGTGTTATGGACCCCGACGCGCTTGCAAAAGATAGATAATACTAGATCTAATAGATGTTGGCATTGTAAAATAGAAGTAGGGACATTGGATCATTTAATTTTTTTTTGTCCCTGTATAAAAGCTTTTTGGAATTTAATTTGGCCCCAAATAAATATATTACTAGAAAATCACGTAGGACTCTCATATGATACCATATTATTCGGTACTGCAATGAGAACACAGAGTCCAATATCAGCAAATAATAATAAATTACTTTTAATATTGACAGGAGTTGCCATGCAGCAAATCACACAAAATTGGAAAGATTTTACCAAACTAAATTATACATTCTGGTGGAACTCGGTATGTCACATTTACAAAATGGAGAAAATTTTGGCTTTACAACAAGGAAATATTAAAAATTTTAAGAAAATATGGGATCCATTGACTAATTATTCTAGAGATCAGATATCTTAACACATTGATAATAGTAATATAGGGTTAGGGTGGGAAATATAGATATTAATATGAAAGAAAAATGGAAAAACAATTAATAGGGGAAGGGATGAATATCTATGATATGAATATGTACATACATATATATTTTATTATACATTTTATAATATGTGATTCATGTATTGAAAGAATGAAAATTCTATAAATAAAAAGTTAAAAAAAAAAAAAAAAGGATATTGAATTTATCAAGGTATGTGGTAAGTTCGGCATTAACCAGCCCTTCTGCTATTTTGGTGAATAGTGGGATGCTTGCGATCGGTCTGTAGTTGGACGGGATATTGGGTGGTTCTTTTGTGTTTTTTATGATTGGGGTGATCGAGATGTGGCCTTGTTCTGCTGGGAAGCTTCCGGTAGACAGTAGGAGGTTGACCCATGCCAGCATATTTGCTTTGAAGTGGATTGGAGCCGTTTTCATAACGTTAGGGGGGCAGGTGTCTAGTCTACAGAAGGAGTTGGTATATTTGTTATAGAATTTGTTGAAGGATTGCCAATCGATAGTAGTGAATTGATCCCAGTTTAGGTCTGCTCTGAACCCCGGGTCTGGTTTGGAACTGTTGTTGTCTTGGAGGGTTGGAAAGTCCCCGTGGGGATTGGCAGGGGCAGTTATCGAAGATCTTAGTTTCAGTATTTTGGAGTTGAAGAAGTCGGCTAGGGAGTTGGCGGTTAGTGTGGGTTCCTCGTCCCGGTTGTCGGTAACTGTCTCGAGATTGTAAAGATCGTTGACCAGTTTGAAGAGGTTACTACTGTTAATTGTGACATTTCCAATTTTTTGGGCATAGAAGTTTTTTCGTTTATCCTTGGTTAGGGTTTTGTAGTTTTTTAGTTTAAGTCTCCATTCTATTCTGTGCTCTTGGGTTCCAGATTTGGTCCATTGTCTCTCCGATTTTCTGAGGTCCTTTTTTGCCTGTAGTAGCTCTAGGTCAAACCAGCCCTCCTGGTTTGAGGATCTAATTCTGCTGGTTTTTAGGGGGGCTATTTCGTTTAGTATGTTTGTGCTGTCTTTGATCCAGGTGGTCATGTTTTGGTTCGTTTCGTCGTTTTGTTTTGTGATAGTTTCGTAGCGGGACCAGAATTCGTTCGGGTCGATCTTGCCTCTAGTGGTGTGGGTTTTGGTGTTTCTTGCTTTTCTGTTTATGGTGGTTTTTTGTTGGTAGTGAATGGAGAAGCTACAAAGTTTGTGGTCCGACCATAGGGAGTCTGTCCAGTTGTCTTGTTTCCAAACAAATTTGGGAGTGATTGATTCTTTGGCGGAGAAGGTCACCAGGTCTAACTGGTGACCTCTTTGGTGGGTTGCGATGGGTGGGGGTTTGAAGTAACCTAGCTGTGAGATTAGTGACCAGAGGTCGGATATATCTGGCTGATCTGTTTGCTCAAGGTGAATGTTGATGTCACCGCATAGAAGGTTGTATGGGCTTGCTAAAGAGTTGGTTAATAAAAATTCGGCGAAGTCCTCCCTGGCGACCGTCCATTTTTTGGGGGGGATATAAAAGAGAGTGATTGTTAGGGAGGAAGCAAAGGCCTTTGAAGTTAGTGAGGCGGCTAGTATTTCTAGGTTGGGGGAGGATTTGGTGTTGAGTGTGGTGCAGTTTAGATGGTCTTTGAAGATTATTGCTAGGCCTCCTCCCCTTCCCCTGGTTCTGGCTAGGGACAAAATCTTAAAGCCTGGAGGGAGACAGTCTTTGATGATGATGTCTGTGTCTGATAGTAACCAGGTTTCAGTAAGCAAGACAAAGTCGGGATTGGTTTCGGTCAGCCAGTCTTTAATCAGGATGGATTTATTCCTCATCGATCTTATGTTTAGGTAGTAACCTTGAAGGTTTTGGAAGTTGGTGGGGTCCGTTGGGGGATTGTGGGAGTAGGCTAGTTTTTTCAGTGTTCTTTGTTTTTTCATGAAGTGCTTGGTTGGTTTGTGGGTGGTGGGAGGATTGAGGGATGGGAAAGGACCTGTGTTTAGGTGGTCGTGTGGTGTGAGTGAGTGAGATCTGGGTTTTGCCAGACGGTATGAGGAATAGTGAACTGGGATGGGGGCGGAGTGTATTGGGTCGGCTGTGCAGATCTTGGTGGTGAGTAGGTAGAGTAGGAGTAGTGTAGCGCATTGGTGAGAGTTAGACCAGGCCATAGTGGCGCACTTGGAGGGGAAAGTGGCGCACTTGGGGGGGAAGGGATTGTTGATGGAAGATTGTGAATTTTTTTTTTTTTTTTTTTTTTGTGTCTTAACGGGTTGAAATGGTATTTGGATGGTGATCAGGCAGTGGTGTCTATATGACTGAACGTGTGAGGAGGGGGGGGTTTGGCAGCTGTACTGTTGTATGGGGCTAAAGGCAGGTATGGTAGTTACGGGTTGGAGGGAGTTACAAAGGTGCTGTAATGTTACATATTTGTGGGTTAGAGGTTATTACATAATGGCAGGTTGGAGGTTGTTACACAGTTAAACAATTACAGGCTGTTGATCATATAGTTACAAGTTAAGTTAACAGCTATGCAATTAAGAAACTATTGTCTATTGATACAGATACAGGTTAAGTAAAAGGTTATTCAATTACAAGACTGTTGACTATAGGGAGTAAAAGGATCCGTTTTCCCCCACAATCACAAACTGCCTCTCTTCTGCTCCCGGATGTACTCCCCGGACTGGCTCGAGGCCGACGCCTTCCTCCTCGACTGGGAGGGAAGGTTCCTGTACGCGTTCCCGCCGTTTCCTCTGATCCTGCGGACGCTCGTCCACCTGAAAACAGTACAAGCCACCCTGATCCTGATTGCTCCTCGCTGGCCACGCCAGCCTTGGTTTTCCCTTCTACTTCAACTCAGTGTCAGAGATCCACTACCTCTGCCTCGGTTTCCCTCTCTACTATCACAGGGTCAGGGTTCGCTGTTACATCCCAATCTTCAATCTCTTCATCTGAATGCTTGGTTTCTTTCCCCCTGTCTTCTCTCCCCGTGTCTCAATCAGTCAAGGAGATATTGGAGGCCTCTAGAAAGACCTCAACGAGAACCTGCTACTCCCAAAAGTGGACCAGATTCTCAGCCTGGTGCTCCTCTCACAGCCAGGACCCGGTGTCGGTCCCCGTCCCCCTGGTCCTTGACTATTTACTTCAATTATCTCACTCCGGCCTAAAGACCAACTCCATTCGAGTACACTTCAGTGCGATTGCAGCCTTCCATCAGCCCCTAGAAGGGAAAGCCCTCTCGCTCCACCCCCTAGTCTCTCGCTTCATGAAGGGTCTTCTGAATGTCCACCCTCCTCTCAAACCTCCTCCGGTGGTTTGGGACCTTAACGTGGTTCTGGCTCAACTAATGAAACCTCCATTTGAGCCCCTAGACAAATGCCATCCAAAATTCCTCACTTGGAAGGTGATTTTCTTGCTTGCGCTCACTTCCGCTCGGCGGGTTAGTGAGCTACAAGCTCTAGTGGCGGACCCACCCTTCACGGTATTCCATCACGACAAGGTGGTACTCCGCACTCATCCAAAGTTCCTGCCTAAAGTAGTGTCTGATTTTCACCTCAATCAGTCCATTGTCTTACCTGTGTTTTTTCCAAAGCCCCACTCTCATCCCGGAGAGGTGGCGCTCCACACTCTTGACTGTAAGAGAGCGTTGGCCTTCTACCTCCAACGCACTCAACCACACCGGAAAGTCCCACAATTGTTTTTGTCCTTCGACCCAAACCGGTTAGGTCACCCAGTCTCCAAGCGCACCTTGTCCAACTGGTTGGCCGATTGCATCTCCTTTTGCTACGCTCAGGCTGGTCTCGCACTGCATGGTCGAGTAACGGGACACAAGGTCCGAGCGATGGCAGCCTCTGTAGTGTTCCTCAGGTCCACACCTATTGAGGAAATCTGCAAGGCTGCCACGTGGTCTTTGGTTCATACTTTCACCTCACATTACTGTCTGGACTCGCTGTCCAGGAGCGATGGCCGGTTCGGCCAATCGGTTTTGCGAAATCTATTTGCTTAAATTGCCAACTTCCCTCCATCCCTCTTCAGTTAGCTTGGAGGTCACCCACATGTGAGAATATCATGCCTGCTTGTCCTGGGATAAAGCACAGTTACTTACCGTAACAGGTGTTATCCAGGGGCAACAGGCATATATTCTCACAACCCGCCCACCTCCCCGAGGTTGGCTTCTTTGCTAGTTAAGTGAAGTGAACTGGAGACCACGAGGGGATGCGCCCTCTAGTGGAGCAGGAAGGCACGCATGCGTGGAGCAGCAGAGCAAACTTAAATCTTCAATCAAGTTTGCTTGAAAATGCTTCCGCATCGGAGCTCTGTAGATGACGTCACCCACATGTGAGAATATATGCCTGCTGTCCCTGGATAACACCTGTTACGGTAAGTAACTGTGCTTTACTGCACCCCTCTATGGTGGTCATATCTGCTCTCAATCAAGTCAGAAGCTCAAGGACCCATACCTTGGCTCTCCTGAGCAAAGATGCTCATCTCTGGAGTCGTTTGGGAGGGAAAGTTTTCAAGCCTCAACACTTACCTCCCATATCCAGATCTACCAGTTCTACATAAGCATTTAGTCTATCTCCTTTCACCTTCATCCTCAAAAATCAGCCCAGCCTGGGCATAAGCAAAAAAGATGCAGTCTGCTAGCCAAATGGATAAAGTGTGTTTACTGATGGCTGCTCCCATCCTGTTCGAGTCAAAAGACTTGGTTTACTTGGTTCTTGGTATCCATTGTGCTCAGGTTTGCAGACAGTCTTCCACTGGAGTAGGCTGTTCACTTTCACCATACAGCTAACAAACAGAAGGAGAGCAGGAAGCAATTGGCTAGGGGCACCTTTGATGTAGCATCTGGACCAGGGGCCTCCAAACTTGGCCCTTGCCAGGTCAGGATTTCCCAAATGAATATGCATGAGATCTATTTGCATACAATGGAAGCAGTGCATGTGAATAGATCTCATGTAAATTCATTGGGAAAATCCTGTAAATTCAACTGGATTACGGCCTTCAAGAACTGATGTTGGATAACCCTGATGTAGACTTTTCAACTTGGGTGTCGGAATTTACAGACTATCGTGATTGTGTATCTCTGATTTGGAATCAATGGTTCAGGAAAAGTTGGCAGACCTCCTTTGCTGCAGTGATGATCTTTTTGGGAAAAGGTGGCAGACTTCATTATGAGAATTAATTTCATAAAATCTTTGTCTCGGCCTGCTCTTTCTATGTATGGTCTTTCATGCTGAAGGTTTTCTGGAGGGAATAGAAAGGATTCCTACTACTATAAAAGGCGAGTTCTGCTCTTCTTCACATACAATCTCAGACTCTGTACCAGTGGAGTCAAAATTTGGCCAGCTCTCCAGTCTGAACAGTGGATGGGCTTTTAATTGGCTCCAAGAGAGCATAGCTGCCATTGAAGTAGCTGTCCTGGATGACCTACCAGTGGGAAGGAGGCTGAATATTTTCCAAAAAAGATGACCACATGTAACCTCAGACTGGTAGGTTCTCCAAATAATCCAGGTAAGTTATGCTGTCATTTGGCAAAAAATGCTTCCAACTTCAGATCTCATCACTGGGAAGTGCTCACAGAGGAACTCTCCTCCCTTCTAAAGGCCTATGCAGTTGAACCGGTTCTACTAGGACAGGGGTGTCCAATGTCGGTCCTTGAGGGCCGCAATCCAGTCGGGTTTTCAGGATTTCCCCAATGAATATGCATGAGATCTATGTGCATGCACTACTTTCAATGCATATTCATTGGGGAAATCCTGAAAACCCGACTGGATTGCGGCCCTCGAGGACCGACATTGGACACCCCTGTACTAGGAGAAGGGAAGGGATTCTATTCCAAGTACTTGTGCCCAGAAAAATGGGAGAATTTCTTCCCATCCTAGATCTAAGGGCCCTGAATAAATATCTGATCAAAGAAAAATTCAGGATTTCCCTGGGCACCCTTCTTCCCATGATTCAGAAAAATGATTGGCTATGCTCTCTAGACTTAAAGGATGCTTATACTCACATATTCATGTCATAGGAAGTATCTTAGATTTCAGGTAATGAAACATCACTACTGGTATTGTGCCCTGATGTATGATCTTGCATCTACTCTCGGGGTATTTACGAAATGCCTTGCCATAGTTGCAGTATCGCTGTACATACTGGGAGTTCGTGTTTCCCTACTTGGACAATTGGCTGGTCAAGAGTACTTAAAGGAAAGGCACTCAGGAGACCATGCAGAGAACTATTTGGGTGTTGGAGCTATTAGGGTTCATTATCCACTATCTCAAGTACCAGTACAGCAATTAGAGTACATTGGAGCCCTGTTAGACATGATGCAAGCTCAAGCCTACCTGCTGCAGGCATGGGCAAATGCCCTTGTTGCTGTCGCCATCACCACTCGGGTTCAGTGCAACCAGCAAGTCATTGCTTGGCAAATGTTGAAGTTAATGGGCCACATTACTTCCACATTGCATGGCATGCCTCCATTTGAGGAGTATCCAGTGGACCCTTTCTTCTCTCTGATGCCAAGCTAGGGGAACCTTGCAAATATTATCATGGTCACTCTGGAGCTAGCCCAGTCACTTCTCTTGTGGATGTTTTATCTCAATTTGAACCTGGAGCTCCAATTCCAATGCCTCAATATGAAAAGGTTTTGACCATGGATGCTTCTACTCTATGGTGAGGGACTCGTATTCATGGGCTTCACATGCAGGAGACCTGGTTTATTCAGGAGACACAGTTCCAAATTAACCTTCTAGAATTGTGGGCAATCGAGAATGCGCTAAAGAAATTGAGATCAACTGTTTAACCAAATTGTGCTAATTTAAATAGAGAATCAGGTTGCTATGTATTATATTAACGAGCAGGGAATATGGGATCCTACCCCTTGTATCTGGAAGAAGTTGGGATGTGGCTCTGGGCCACATACCTGGCAGGGAAGGACAACACTCTGGCTGGCAGACTGAGCAAGATGATGAAACCATATGAGTGGTCTCTCAGTATTGGTATTGTCTGCAAAATCTTCCAAGAGTGGAGCACCCCCTCAGTGGATCTCTTTGCCACTCATCCTAAAAACAAGTTCCCTCGGTACTGTAGAGACTCAGGTCACATGACAAGCTAGTACTGTCTGTCTTCCTCCTAGATTGGGGTTGAATGTTTTGTATGTATATTTTCCTATTCCTCTTTTAGGAAAAATTTTGCTGAAACTCAAGCATGACTGAGGGGCCATAATCTGCCTCAACCACTAATAGCATGTTGAGGATCTGGTTCCCTCGTCTTCTGGAGTTGTCCTCTGGAGAACTGTGGAGATTGAACTTTTTTTATGACACATAACGTAGAATGAGGGGTAGACTTCAGTCCCTGGTATTCGTGGCCTGGATATTGAGTGTAAAATTTGCATCTCTGCAGCTTTAATATGGAGGAGGTTTGTCATCTGGTGTGAGGTCAAGGCCCTAGAACTATCTCCTTTCTCTAGACAAAACCTGCTTGAATACCTCCTCCACCTTTCTAAGTGGTTTAAAAAACAACTGTAAGGATTCACCTCAGTGTAATCAGTGCTTATCACCGGATGGGAGGTGAGCCCATCTCTGTACTGCTTTTTGTTTCTTGAGAAGTTTGCTGTTGACAAAGACCCCCATCAAATCTCCAACTTTGTGTCATGAGACCAGAACGTCATCGTCACTCAGCTGATAAGAGCTCCAGTTTGAGCTACTTGACTCCTGTTAAACTGAAGTACTTGACTTGGAAGATCTTGATTTTGGTGGCAGTCACATTAACGCAGGATTAGTGGACTTCAGGCCCTAGTAGTGGATCCACTTTATACAATTTCATCACTACAGAATAGTTCTCCACATTCAAGTTTCTTCCTAAGATGGTGTCTGAATTACATTTTACTCAGTCCATTGTTCTGCCAACATTCTTCCCAAAACCTCAAGCCTATCCTGGTGAGAGCACACCACACAGTTTGGACTGCAAGTGAACCTTGACCTTCTATCTGGAGTGGACTGAAGCCCATATAGTCTTTTGACTCAAACAGGATGGGAGCAGCCATCAGTAAACACACTTTATCCATTTGGCTAGCAAACTGCATCTTTTTTGCTTATGCCCAGGCTGGGCTGATTTTTGAGGATGAAGGTGAAAGGAGATAGACTAAAAAGTAACCTCAGAAAATACTTTTTCATGGAAAGGGTGGAGAATTCATGGAATGGCTCTCTTGGTGGAAGTGATGGAGACGAAGTGTGTATCTGAATCCAAGAAAGCTTGCGACAAGTACATTGAATCTCTAAGGAAGGGGAAAGGATAGTAGATGGCAAGGACAGACATAGATAAGCCATATGAGTTTTTATCTGCCTTCATTTTTCTGTTTCTGTGTTAATGAGAGCCTTGGCTGCTTTCATAGCCCACTTGTGATCAGCTTCCATTGAAGATGCACATTCACATCACATTACTGCCTTGAGTACCATACCCAACATGACAGCAGGTTTGGACCTCGTACAATCCATTATCCTCTCCAGATTGGATTATTGCAATTCCATTTACCTAAGCTTAACAAAGAAAAGCCTCCACAGACTCCAACTAATCCAGAACACCGCGGCCAAACTTATCTTCTCAAAAAGTAAATTTGACCATGTCACACCGCTCCTATCCAAACTCCACTGGCTTCCCGTTATTTCCAGGGTCTACTTTAAATGTGCCTGCCTAACCTTCAAGATCCTCCACGGTATCCTTCCTCCTTTTATCCCTCTATCCTGGAATTCCTCAAATCCAACCTCCACTAGATCCACTCAAAAATTAAAACTATCCTACCCCTCCTTAAAAGGCATCTCCCTTGTTGGTAAACTTGGCTCTTCCCTCCCTTTCAGAATCACTCAGCTCTGGAACAGTCTCCCTTCCCCGCTCCTGGCACTCTCACACCAACCTCTCTTCTCTCATACTTATATAATTCCACTGGAGTTCCGTTCCTTCCCTAACCATGTAAACCGTGTCGAGCTCCATCTGCGGAGATGATGCGGTATATAAACCCAAGATTTAGATTAGATTAGATTAGATAGTCATGCAGAATTTGGCATCCAGAATCTACTCTCCTAGGCCATTTGTTTCTGTTCACATCAGATCTGTTTTGGTTGCGTGTGTTGATTTCTGTTGACCTTACTGTTGCAAGCCCCCATTGACCTTTGTTATTTTCAGTGAGTCTGGTAGCAAGGGATTCCCATATATGAGAATACTAGTCTTGTATGTCCTTGGATAAAATGAAGTTACTTACCTGTAGCTGGTGTTTTCCGAGGACAGCAGGACTAGTGTTCTCACATACCCTCATTCCTCCCTTAGGAGCTGCATTTCTCATGATTTATAATCAAACTGGAGGTCCTGGGTGACTTGGGCTTGTGGGAAGGTACTCGTGTGTGTGCAGTGTGGGCCTGCCAAAGGCTTTCTTCCAATGAACACTGATAGCTTCTGCAGTGGGGCTCTGTCAGGGATGCTGCCCACATTGAGAATATTAGTCCTGCTGTCCTTGGAGAACACCTGCTACAGTTGAATAACCTCGGTATACTTTGGTGAATGTGGTGTTTTTTGCTTGAGCTGGGAGCACTGCAGTACTTAGTGCAGTGCTAATAATAATTCTTGCTAACTGATTTCATAGGGTTGGATAGTTTCTAAAGGGATCTGTAGCCATTAAGAGCATAAGTACTGCCAGATTTAGTCAGACGAAAGGTCCTTTAACTTCAGTATCAAGTTTCAAGTTTATTATAAATTTGATTGATCACTTATTCAAAATTCCAAGCGATGAAACATATCAGTAAAATGACAAAATTAAGGGGGCAACAAAACAAACAAAAAACTAAACCTTACGAAACATATTGAAGATTGACTTTACAAACTTAATAAAACAAGAGGAAAGGATGGGAAAAGAAATACAAATTGATTGATAGAAGAGAAAACAATTATGATAAACAATATGAAGTGAAAGAACAATGAACCTCAAAGAAGTTATGGAATTAGAATGAAACTCCTAGTCAAGCTTTTTAATAAGTGCATCTTTAAAAAGAAAGCTTTTTAGTTTGCTCTTAAATTTATCCAAATTGTTTTCTTCCCTTAAGTAAATAGGGAGGGAATTCCATGTTTGAGGAGCTGTAACTGAAAAGATAAAATGTCACCATGTGTTAATAATTTTAAGTGATGGAATAACTAGTAAATGTTGATCATTGGACCTCAGTAGTCTAGTTGAAGTATAGGGAATCAATGATTTGTAAATGAAAGCCGGAGTTTTGTATAGCAAAGATTTGAAGGTAAGCAGACTTAATTTATACATTATACGTAGTGCGCTTTCTTAAGAAGGGAAGTCACGTGATCAAATTTCTTAGCTTTCATTATAAGTTTGATTGATGCATTTTGGATGATCTGTAAACATCTGATTTCATTTTGGGCTTTTCCCTTAACTAGGGCATTGCAATAATCGATTTTTGAAATAACCAAGGAGTGAATTAATATGTTAAGAGACTTTGGACATTGAAATTTTGAAACTGAACGGATTTGGCGAAGTCTGTAGAAAGTTGATTTAACAATGTTACTAATGTGATCATGATAGGTTAGTTTATCATCAAAGATAACTCCTAAGATCTTAATGCTACTTATCAACTGTAAAGCGGTACCCTTAATAGAAATTGGAAAAATAAGTTTAAAACTATCTTTCCAGGGAAAGAACATGACATTTGATTTATTTATTAACATTAAGAGCTGATCTGTTAGCATCAAGCCACTGGTGAATCTGTTCAAGTTTCTTAATAATTGCTATTGTTTTGGGAGAGTTATTGGGATCAAGCGGATGTAAAAGCTGAATATCATCTGAGTAAGCAAATACGGTGAAGCCAACTTCTTAGTCAACTTTGCCAAGTAAGGGATATTTGCAATTGGCCTGTAATTAGATTTTACCTCAGAGCTGATTTTTTTTGATCCTTAGTAATAGGACAAATGACTGTTTCCTTCCATGCTTTGGGTATAATGCTTTGTTGGAGACTTTCATTGATTAGGGCAAGGATGAAAGGACCAAAAATTTTAAAATAACGTTTAAGAATGAAAGGGGGGATTGATTCTGCTTGGTTTTAATAAGGGATTCAATCTCCATAAGATTAGGTAGATTACATTGTGAGCATTTTGAGGATAATGATGACCTTGGCTCAGTTTGGTCTTGATCTGGTATGGAATGCTGATTCATGGTTAGGTTTTTCCTGATGTTGTTAACCTTGTCTATGAAATAATTTGCAAGTTCCTGGGCAGAGTATTAGTTATTTGATTTTGTTTTTTGGTTGTAGAGGTAACCAATTTTAAAATAGAGTAAAGCGCAGAGATGTTTTTAGCTTTCAAAATTTGGCTTGAATAGTATTTCATTTTTGCCTGGTTTATTTTTGCTTTATACAAATTTGAGTGTTCTTTAAATTTTTCAAGATTGATCTGGATCTTATCTTTTCTCCACCTACATTCTAGAGATCAAAGTTGTTTTTTGATAAGAACAAGTTCTGCCGTAAATCAGGGATTTGAATGTTTTCGTGCTGTTTCTATCAGTGGCCAATCCAAATAAAGTTGCAGTAGTATTGAGCTTTCAGTTCAGTGAGATTCTTCCAGATTATAAGGATTTAGTATTGCAGTCAGTTTTGATTGACCTGACATAACAGCTGTTGGAGCTAGACTAATTATGTTTGAGTCGAAGGAAGGACTCTACAAGTTTACAAAATTTTTTTTTAATTTTTTAATTTTTTCTTAAAAAATATAATCAGAGTAGAGTGTATTTTGTCCTGTTGGTTTCTTCCAGAAATGTAGAGCACATAATTTTGTTCCAAACTTGATTTAACAAAATTTATCAGAGAACATTAACAGGGTTCAATATTCTCATGATTCTTCAAGCTGGAAATCCAATCAAATTGTAGAAGGTATCAAGACTCCTAGCATCTGAAACAACTTCAGAGATTGGGGCATCAGTATTACTGAAGCTATTCAGTTTATGATAGAGATTTTTTGTTTTTATAATTCTGCTTTGAATAGTTACGAGACTCTGTTACTTGGCCAAACAAGATGCAAAGAATAATCAAGTCGACTAAAATAATGCTAGTGTGTAGCTTAAACCTAGTTATCAAGAGTTCAGTGTTCCTGTTTTAATTATGTCGAAGAATGCTGGGCTCTGAGTCTATTTTTGGTTGATCATAACAGCTGTATTCCATGATTCTTTGCATCTGTGTTCTTTCATCTGTTAATAGACCCTTTACACTGGGTTTCTTGAGAATTTTTTCTTTGGATTCTGGCCAGGATTCTTTTCACTCTGAGCTACAATTTGTTCTTTTATTCTGTAGTACATTTCTACTCGGCATGTAGAGCAGCTTCAGTTTGAAAGTCAATTGTCATTTGTCACGTTTGTATACTCCCAAGAGCTATGGGTATTTTCTGTACTTGAGCTAAAATTACCTGATGGATTTGAATGGTAGAATAATTTGTGATTCTCACAGGAATGAAAATATAATCAGTAAAGTTGTGGTTTGTTTTTTTTAAATTGAGGACAATATTGATCATTTTTAAATTTAAGATTCAGAGAAATTCCTGTAATGGACTGTAATTGAAACAGGGAGCAGAGGTGGGCACAGGGAAACAGCTTGATTTCTTTTCCTTACCTTTTCTGAGTCTAGAATAGAGAGCTGCACGGGAACGGGGATGACGGGAATCCCGCGGGACCCGCGGGGATCCCGTGGGTTCCCCCTTTGGGTCATGGGGATCCCGTGGGGACGCCCCCTAGGGTCGCGGGGATCCCGTGGGGACGCCTCCGAGGGTCGCGGGGTTCCTGCGGGGTTGGATCGCAGCGGGGTTGGTCGAGCCGCGAGGGTAGTCTCCTTCTCCTTACCTGCCCTGTCGCAGCACACATCCGAACGGAAATCTTCCCGATGTCAGCGCTGACGTCGGAGGGAGGGCTTAAGCAAAGCCCTCCCTTCCTCCGACGTCAGCGCTGACATCAGGAAGACTTCCGGTCGGCTGTGTGCGGCAGGGCAGGTAGGAAGAAGGCAATGGCGTACGAAAGAGGGGGGAGGGGGTGGTCCGCCCCGGAGAATGTGCACAGCCGGTCAGGTCCCCCGATCGACCGACAACAGGCCCTGCCGACAAAACTCCCTGCCCTGTAGCCGCGAATCTAAATTACCTCTTACAGCAGCTTCACTACTTCAGCTGCTGTAAGAAGGTAATTTAGATTCGCGGCTACAGGACAGGGAGATTTGTCCGACCGGGCCTGTTCTGTTGTCGGTCGGGTGCAAAAGCGCCACAAAGGTGGAGGCAGAGAGGGAGGAAAGGTGGAGTGGAGAAGAAAAGACGCTTAAGGGGGGAGAAGGCCGCTGAAAGTACTGGGGAAGACAAAGGGGTGGAAAAGAACGCTGAAAGGACATGGGGTAAACGGGAGGAAGGGGGGGGAAGGACCCTGAAAGCACTGGGGAAGACAAAGGGGTGGAGAATGCCACTGAAAGGACATGGGGAAGACAGAGGGGGGAGAAGGCCGCTGAAAGGACATGGGGAAGGCAGAGAGGGGAGAAGGATGCTGCCTGACAGGACATGGGAAAGATGGTGGGGGAGAAGGACACTGAAAGGAAATGGGGAAGAGGGAATGGGAAGAAGACGCTGGCAGGGAAGAAGACAGAGGTGCCAGACTATGGGGGGAGCGGAGGGAAAAAGATGGGTGCCAGACCAATTTGGGAGGGGGGAGAAAGGGAGAGGCACAGTAACAGAGCAAATGGAAGACGCAGAAAGAACAGAGACAGTGGATGGAAGGAATTAAATGAGAACATGAGGAAAGCAGAAACCAGGCAACAAAGGTAGGAAAAAAATTATTATTTTTTTTTTTTGCTTAAGGATAAAGTAGTATATTAGTTGTGTTGATAAAAATTTATAAACATTAGAGGCTCTGGTAGAAACCCGTTTACAAAGTATGTATTCTTCCCAATTAATATTTCCAAATTAATAAAGTCTTTTTGCTTATTTTTAAATGGGTTTCTACCAGAGCCTTTAATTCAGTAGCATAATTAGATGAAATAACTATTTCTGTAGTTTATAGGGACAGGCGGGGACGTAGGGGATTCCTCACGGGGACGGGTGGGGACGGAGGGGATTCCTCGCGGGGACGGGTGGGGACGGAGGGATTCCTCGCGGGGACGGGTGGGGACGGGTGGGAGTCCTCACGGGGACGGGTGGGGACGGGTGGGACTTTGGCGGGGACGGGTGGGGACGGGTGGGATTTCTGTCCCCGCGCAACTCTCTAGTCTAGAATAGATGATCACATAGAGATGAATCTAGATAGACTATCTGCAGAGAATTTATAGCTACTTTACTGTGGGTATTTATTTCCAGCCAAAGCACTTGTCGTTTTGAAAAATCAAACTACACACATCATTTCCAATAAAACCACACCTGTGGGAGTACCCTCAAAGTATTCAGGTAAAATTACATACATTTTAGACCACATGGACAAATTTACTGTAAGAAAGTGGACAGTAGAGAATGACACGATGACAAAATTCATCACCGTTCCCGTCCCCGCGGATAACCGCGGGAAACCATCTTCATGTCGTTCTTTAAGGAGAGAGGGAAGAATCAGAGTATAAATGGCCACAACCACTGACCCGCAAGCTTTGCTTTGAAGAATGCTGGTGTAGAAGGACTGAGGTTGAAACAGACACTACAGAATGACAGTCTCTGGTAGCCAGAGCAGATATTGTGATGTCATAATGCCTCATTCCACCAGTGCCTAAGAGCCAATCACATCAGTGATGTCACAATGGCTTCATTATCCTTGGCTCACATAAGAATCAGAGTATGAATGGCCACAACCACTGACCCTCAAGCTTTGCTTTGAAGAATGCTGGTGTAGAAGGACTGAGGTTGAAATAGACACTAGAAAGTGACATGGGATTATTTCCCGCGGTTATCCGTGGGGACGGGAACGGTGATGAATTTTGTCACCATGTCATTCTCTAGTGGACAGTTTTGAACAAGATCATTTCTGTAGTGTAAATGCTTTTTTACCTGTGGACCTGACTTTGAGTTTTTCTACTACTACTATTTATCATTTCTGTAGCAGCATTAGATATCTGCAGTGCTGTACACGTTATATGCAGGTACTTTGTCCCCGTTGGGCTCACAATCTAAAGTGTTTTTTTATGCCCGAAGCAATGGAGTGTTAAGTGACTTGCCCAGAGTCACAAGGAGCTTAAGTGGGAAATGAACCCAGTTCCCCAGGATCTCAGCTCACTGCACTAACCATTAGGCTACACCTCCACTCCCTTATTACTTTCAAGGTGTAGAGGTAAATTTAGCCTATTGATGTAATGCTATAACTTCTGCATTTGTCTGAACACTTAATTACTTGGAACTTCTCTGCAGTTGTGTTTATACTAAAATTTGGATACTTTTACCTCGGAAGTAAGCATATATGTTGAGGGGACAAAAGTAATATTTTAAATGTATTTCATTGTTTACACCAGCTAATTTTGTATGAATATTTATGACCTTCTCTGGGACAAGGTGACTACAGTCACCAGAAACAAAAAATGGTTTTAGTGAATTCTGTTGGAGCATTCAATTTGTTTGCAACAGTCGAAACCCTATTCATTTATGAGAAAAAGATGTTGCAGAAGTTCAAACATGTAACTTTTGCAGACAGCTTAGACCCATGATGTGAAAAACTGACATTTTGGATCTGCTACTTTAGTTACCTTTTCCCAGAGACAGTCACATTTATTGTACATCGCAATTTAATTTTAAAAGTACTGAGAATTACATTGTTATAAAATTGTTACAGCTGCCTTGTAGAAGGAGATGTTAAAGAAGAAATCTTACAGCCTCCAGAACGTCATCCAGTGCCACCCATCTTGACACCATCTCCCCCTTCTGCATATCCAACAGTCACTACTGTGTGGCAGGACAATGACAGATACCATCCAAAGCCAGTACTGCATACACTTTCCTCAGGACAGCCAATGGACCTCAATGAAAACTACAGTAAATCGATTGAGATTTCAGGGAAGAATGATTCCACTGTTGAACGTCCAGAAAAGAAACTGGAGCGCAAACTAAGTATTGAGATAAAGAAGGTTCCCCTTCAAGAGGGACCAAAAAGTTTTGATGGTAATCCTATTTTGAATAGAGGACTAGCAATTAAAATTAAATCCTTTCCCCCTTGCTCAGTGGATAAGACATGTAAAACACAGGAGTCTACTTCTGTGGATTCAGGTACAGATATTTTTCAAAACTCTTGTGGTGAATGCAGCAATGTACAACATCAGAAAGCTTTAGAAACTTCACTGGAAGACACTGCTAAACAGAGTTCTGATACTCCAACAAGGCCGGACCATCTTCCCCTTAAAGAGAAAGGACATGCCATGTGGTCTTCACCAGGTTCTGAAAATGCACTACCCTCAAATAATGTATCTTGTACTGCTGAGAAATCTTTGGATGTACTGTGTTCTGATTCTAAAGCTGTCTCTTTGGTACCAGATGAAACCTCCCAGGCTCTGCACGTGGCCGCTGATATCAGTGAACATAGCAGTACACCTTTAATTAGGGCACCCCTCAGTTTTACCAACCCTTTACATTCGGATGATTCTGACACTGATGAAAGGAACTCTGATGGAGCCATAACCAAAAGCTTGTCTAATGTCTCTACCGCACACGCCACTGTTTCTGCTGTCAGTATGTGTGAAACCCCTACTGCAAGAAAAGTATTACCAATGTCTATCGCTAAACATGATATACCGGTTACAATACATCCAGATGCTGCGAAAGGTAATAATTTTTTTAAACTTGTTTAGGTGCATTATTTCAGTATCTACAAAACTTTTCCACCTCTCTTGGTTCTGGATATTTTATAGATCGCTTATTGTAATTGTACCTAATTGTAATTGTACCTAATTGATGTATTTTAGAATGTTCAAGATAAAGTTAATTTCCTTTGAGGACCAAGGTGACTATTTTCAATAAGCCCCTTCATTTCCTTCAGCAGAAATCTAAAGAAGGCTTAATGAGGCTAGAATTAGTACTGTTAACTTGAGTTGTTCCTTTTGCCAATGGCTGAATTTACATTGTGCTAGAGGGCAGAGAACAAGGTCACCCTTGCTTTTAGAATAGGAGCAATGTTGGGTTGGGAAAAAAAACTGATTTAGTTTTAAAGCGAAGAACCAGCACAGCTAAACTGGTCAAAGCTTTTAAGTTCACAGCCCCAAATCTTGACTTTCATTTTAGCTGGAAATTCTATTTAAGATAACATTATATTAGTTTTTAATTATGTAGCATGAGGCTCTATATTCATGGAATGTTAAATTTTTTTGGTAAATGAATTCTATTAATCAATTCATAATGTCATGGGTAATTTTTCTATCTAGAAGATATTATCTACGGATGCTTGGTTTTGCATTTCTCAAAACTTTGAATTTCACAGAATCAATCCCTTACCTCTTAAGTGCTAAATTTATATACAGTAGACTCTCTATTAACCAGAACTCGAGCAATCAGCAAAAAAATAAAATAAATCCCCCCCACCCCCCGAGACTACCTTCACTGCTACTCTCCATTCCGAACTCCCCTCAAGACTACCGGTGTTGCTACTCTCTAAACCAAATCCTCTCCACAGGGCCACAAATGCTGATATCCTCCACTGCAAATTGCCCCCCCCCCCAAACAGGTCACCGCTGCTGTTCTCCTTTTGCACCCAAGATAACTGATGCTGCTGTCCACCTTCTCCCCTCCCCCACTGACCGACCTTGTGATTACCATACACCTGCTGGTGCTTAAAGAGCCTGAGGTTCTGTGCTTATCCGACATCTACCAATCCCCATGAGTGGCAGTTAACTGAGAGTCTACTGTATCCGCACAAGTTGCTAAGTATGAGGAAGGAGGGGCAAGCAGTAAAAATGAAAGCAAAACTTTCAAGCAGAATACACTTCTCCTTCCGCATTCGTGGGTTTATTACTCGCAACTTATTCATGGGTTTTTTTGCCTCCCAAACAAAATTAAATTTTAAAGGATGCCTCTGATCCATCCCTGCCTCCTGGACCTCTCTAGACCTTACCTGGTGGTCTAGTGGTGACGCTGGGCAGGAGCGATCTTCCTAAGCTCCTGCTCCATGCAGAGCCGTCAACAAAAGTGGCTGCCGTGAGTTCCCGTTGTAGTCTTGTGAGTCCATGAGCACTCAAGGCAGCCATTTTTTTTTTTTTTACGGCTCTGCACGTGGCAGGAGCGTAGGAAGATCATTCCTTCACCGCTAAATCACCAGATAAGGTCTGGGGAGGTCCTGGAATGCAGGAGGGAAGTGGGGGTGGGTCAGAGTCAACCCTAAAAGTTATTTGCATTTTTTCAATATTTGCGGGTTGGCTCTGCCCCTAACCCCCCCGAATATTGAAGGGGAAGTGTACTCCACAAGTCTTGGGATCTCTGTGTGTATGGCCTGAGGTTTGTCATCATAATCTCTCCTTGGAGGAGAAAACTTATAATGGCCGCAATAATTTCATAGTTATTTATATTACATTACATTTCATTAGTGATTTTTTTTTTTTTATTCCGCCATTACCTTGCGGTTCAAGGCGGATTACAGAAGAGGATTTCTGGACATGTCCAGAGGTGTTAGAGTAGAGTGAGCTGCTTCAGAGGATTGAAATGCTTCATACGGTGTTAGTTAGTCTTCATGGATTTCTTGAATAGCAGGGTTTTTATTTCAAAAAAGCTGTCCTAACTTTATGTACTAATGTTAACTGAACACTAGTCATATCGGTCAGTGCTTGATTAACTGCCAGTTGACAGCTGATACTTGGATATACAATGCTGGGAGCTATGCATGCCCTTGCATTGGTATCCAGGGTCTGGTCAGCCTGCAGCTGTTAGCAACTCAGATACTGCATACAACTGCAGACTAAATATTGTGCCCATTGCATGTACCATGACGGGAATGAATTTCTCTTGCACTGTGATATGTTGAAAAGTTTTCAGTATCTGATTTAGTGCTAGTGCTGTTATTAAAACTTGTGCCAAAGAGTTTCCTTCTGGAATTCACAAGGTGTAATATGTACAGGTAACATAGGATGCACTCTGAAGTTCTCTTAAGTAATCAAATTGGTGCCATCCAGCACAATGGGGACTATTTCAGTATGCTGCGCTGTCACCCTTTCCGGTCTTGGATTGTATCTTTTGGTACTTTTTATCTTCTTTCTCTCTCCATGTGCTATACAGCATACCATATATACTTGATAAGTCAAGATTTTTGGGCCCTAAAAGAGTCCAAAAATTGGGTTTTCTGCTTTTAGTTGAGTTAGATAATTTCTGTGCCTCCCCTTTCTCTATGGTAAATGACCATAGAGAAAGGGGAGGCACAGAAATTATCTAACTTCCATTCTCTCCAACCTGGTGTCCGACTTGGTGATCTATTTTCTCAAACTCCCTCTTGTTGCCACCACTACCAAGAACCTGTTAAAGGTCAAATCTTTGCCAACAGCAAACAGCGTGACTGATACGCTGCTCGTGCTGACCCCACAGTCCTTCCTTCTGACACAACTTCCTGTTATGCTAGAGGAAGGGTTAAGGGGCCGGTGCAAGCAGCGCATCAGTCATGCGAGGTTTTGAGAGAGCAGATTATTGTGTCTAGATGGGAGAGGGAGAGTGGAAGGGGGAGGTGGGGGAAGGGAGAGTGGAGTGTTGGTTGCTGTAGAGGGGAGGAAGAGTAAAGTGCCAGTCACCACGGGAGGAGGGAAGGAAACAAGAGAGAAGTTCGATCACTGCAGGGAGAGGGGTAAGCAGTTCACTACCTCCTTTTCTTGATGCAACCTGGAGGGGAAAAGAGGAACAGTGCTGCCGCTGCCTGTGTCTGTGCTGAATTCTGCACAGCTTGTGCAGAAAGTGCTGTGCAGGTGTGCATAATTCCGCCAGAAGTAATGTTCAACCTAAAAGTACCGTATTTTCGCGGATATAACGCGCACCTGTGTAAAACGCGCACAGGGGTATAGCGCGCAGAAATCACGATGATATGTACCAAAACTTTTCTATACCGCGCTCAGGCATATAACGCGCATGATGCCCGACGCTCCTTTCGCCCGCCCTGACTTTCCGTGCGCTGTCCCGACTCTCCGTTCACCCCCCCTGACTTCCGTGCACTGTCCCCCCTTGAAGTCCTGTCCCCCCTTGAAGGTCTGTCCCCATCCTGAAAGCCTGATGCCCCCCCCCGACGTCCGATACATCCCCCCCCCCGGCAGGACCACTCGCACCCTCACCCCGAAGGACCGCCGACTCCCCAACAATATCGGGCCAGGAGGGAGCCCAAACCCTCCTGGCCACGGCGACCCCCTAACCCCACCCCGCACTACATTACGGGCAGGAGGGATCCCAGGCCCTCCTGCCCTCGACGCAAACCCCCCTCCCCCCCCAACGACCGCCCCCCCCCAAGAACCTCCGCCCGTCCCCCAGCCGACCCGCGACCCCCCTGGCCGACCCCCACGACCCCCCCACCCCCCTTCCCCGTACCTTTGGAAGTTGGCCGGACAGACGGGAGCCAAACCCGCCTGTCCGGCAGGCAGCCAACGAAGGAATGAGGCCGGATTGGCCCATCCGTCCTAAAGCTCCGCCTACTGGTGGGGCCTAAGGCACGTGGGCCAATCAGAATAGGCCCTGGAGCCTTAGGTCCCACCTGGGGGCACGGCCTGAGGCACATGGGCCAAACCCGACCATGTGTCTCAGGCCGCGCCCCCAGGTGGGACCTAAGGCTCCAGGGCCTATTCTGATTGGCCCACGCGCCTTAGGCCCCACCAGTAGGCGGAGCTTTAGGACGGATGGGCCAATCCGGCCTCATTCCTTCGTTGGCTGCCTGCCGGACAGGCGGGTTTGGCTCCCGTCTGTCCGGCCAACTTCCAAAGGTACGGGGAAGGGGGTGGGGGGGTCGTGGGGGTCGGCCAGGGGGGTCGCGGGTCGGCTGGGGGGGCGGTCGGAGGTTCTTGGGGGGGGGCGGTCGTTGGAGGGAGGGGGGTTTGCGTCGAGGGCAGGAGGGCCTGGGATCCCTCCTGCCCGTAATGTAGTGCGGGGTGGGGGTAGGGGGTCGCCTTGGCCAGGAGGGTTTGGGCTCCCTCCTGGCCCGATATTGTCGGGAAGTCGGCGGTCCTTTGGGGGGGGGGGGGGATGTATCGGACGTCGGGGAGTCGGCCGGGCAAGAGGGCTTGGGCTCCCTCTTGCTCCGATCGTGGATGCCGGTGTGGGTGGGAGCGCGTGCGAGCGGTCGTTCGGGGTGGGGGTGCGAGCGGTCCTGCTGGGGGGGTGAATCGGGCGTCGGGCGGGGTGGGAACTATGTTTAAAAACTTTTCTATACCGCGCTCAGGCATATAACGCGCGAGGGGTATGCGCGGTAGGTAAAATCGCGTATAACGCGCGCGTTATATCCGCGAAAATACGGTAAGCTGTTTTAAGTTGCTGTGAGTGTTGTTGCATTGCAATAGTTATATTTAAGTTTTTATTTGCTCTGTAATTTTCCAAGTCAGCGTCAAGTATAGTTCTTCCAACTGTTCTCTGGCTTCTTTTCTTGCTGGTCCCATCAGTAAGGTGCCTGCAGAATGTGGGCTGTCTGATATGGCATAGTAGAGCCTGAAAAGGAATTTAAAATTCATGACGTGCTAGCCCTGAAATTACTGCGGAAAAAAGCAACTTGTAATTTGAGTTATTTTTACCTCCTAGAAATGTACAACTGTCAGGCTGCTAATGTACCACTATAACTTGTCTATGTCAGGGCTATAGAATAGTATCTTAGATGCCAGACATAAGCTTTCTAGCTAGTGGAGCAGCACCTCCTCAGAAATTGAATTTTCCAAAAGGAATATACATGTTCTAAAAGGAATATTTACCAGCCAAGGGAATATAGTATTTGGAAGCCTTCTAATGTACTGACCTCCTTTATAAGGAAGTTTGCTAAAGGCGCTGGTATCCTTAACCCAATTCCAGCCCACATTCTGAAATACCTGCAACTGCAAGCATCATTGAATCTTAATCTTACATAGTAAATTGTTACTGTCTGAAGAAAATATGCCAATTAATTTAGGCCATATTATTTTGATTCCTCTTTTGAATTCAGACCATGCTGCACAGACCTGTGGCTAATGTAAAGGTAGCTGAGGCAATGGCAGAGCTACAGCTACAAGCATACCTTTTTCAACATTGATGTAGTGCAATCAGGATTTTATTCAAACTACTATTTCATTTGACTTAAAGCACTGAAACAGTTTTGCTAGCCTTGATGACAAATTTAAGATGTAATTTGGATAAAAAAAATGCAGAGGTTGGATATGTCAGCGGCTTTTAATTTGGTTAGTCTTGATGTACATGTATGTAGATTAATTGCATTGGGTATTACGGGTGAAGTCCTGGAGATAGTTAACAAGTTTTTTTTATAACACAGAACTATAAAGGCTATTTGGAACAAGCACACATCTGAATTATGAAAAATTTCAAGGCAAGTTGTTCAAGACTCCCCAATCTCTCTGATTTCATTTAACATATATCTCAATGGACTCCATAGGCTATTTGAGGTGGTACAGTATTCTTATGCAAATGATATTACAGTTCTGTGTCCAGTAAAAAGGAGTATACAAGAAACATTCACTTTGACTAGGACATTTCATGAAATCTGTACTTGGATGATGCTTAATGGACTTAAACTCAACCCAGATAAAACTAATATTCCATGAGTAGGAGGAGGAAATTAGATATGTGAAATTCCAGGCTAAAGTTGGTTATGTCGGAAGTGTGGCAAATGGCCCACAGCTCCAGGTGATTAATGGGCCAGTTCGCTTCCGTCGGGCTACATGTGTTGAGAGGCTTAGGTAATGCACTCCACAGCTGGAGAGGCTGGCATCCGTCATTACTATTTCCGAAGACGGAGACACCAAGGTCATCCTGTTCTTGAGATTGGCCGAATTGAGTCACTAGGCCATGCTGGCCCTGGCCTTCAGTGTCCAACAAAGGCATATGTTGTAATCCTGAGACACTGGGGATCTGTGTGAGAAAAGCAAGAGCTGCCAGGGTCACATGGGAGCCTGGGACCATGCACCCACCTCTAGTGTCGCTGCCATCGATCCAAGGACTCGGGCACAAGGGTGTGGGTCTGAGAGCAAGTGTCGGACTTGCGACTGAAGCTTGAGCTTCCTCACTTCAGGAGGAAAGCCTGTTCCTAGACTGGGTTGAATACCGCTCCCAGATATTCCAGACGTTGAGTTGGCTCTGGATGACTTTTGGTGGCACTGACTACTGAACCTAGAGAATGAAGCACTGCAACCACCTGGCTGGTAGCCTGTTGAGTCTGCCCAGATCAGCCAATCTTCCAGGTATGTTTGCACTCTGATGCCTTCCCTGTGAATGAACGTTGCCGCCACAGCCGCCACCACCACCATAATTTTGAAAAATGTCCTGAGAGCGGTGGCCAGACCGATTTGGCAGGACAATGAATTGGAAGTGTCGGCCCAGCCCCACAAACCGAAGAAAGCGGTAATGGTGAGGCCAGATGGGAATGTGCAGATAAGCTTCTGAGAGATCCAGGGAGGTGAGACGTTCCCCTGTTTGTACCATCGCTGTCATGGACCTTGGTATCTCCTGCCTGAAATGCTGGACCTTCATAAATTGGTTGATCTTCTTGAGGTTGAGCACCAGACGAAAGACACCGCCTTTCTTAGGCACAATAAAATTAATTAAATACCTTCCTGTTCCGAGCTCTGGACTGCTGCACAGGAGCCACTGCTTCTATATCTTGGTGAGATATGAGAGTATCCCATACAGGTGCACGCTACAGGGCTTCAAAGAAGGTTTAGATAGGTACCTGGAAGACCAAGGGATTGAGGGGTATAGATAGGAGTAGAGGTAGGTTATAGGGATAGGATTAGAGACAGTACAGAATTAGTCAGGGACACTGTTCAGGCAACTAGGCCTGATGGGCTGCCGCGGGAGTGGACCGCTGATCGAGATGGACTTCTGGTCTGACTCGGCGGAGGCAACCTCTTATGTTCTCTTATGTTCTTATGTTCACCCATTGCTTGGCTGGAGAGCGGTAAGGTGATTCCACGAAGGAATCTGTGATTGGGGAAGCAAGCTCCTTAGCTTATACCTGTCCTTGATAATACTGAGGACTTAAACTCACTTTGACCCACTCTCTGTAAAGAGGAACAGCTGTCCCCCCTATTTGATGTTCTGAAGGAAAGTGGACTGGCCGCCCAGCATTGGGGGTCGAGAGGACTGAGATCTGGATCGCTTCTCTGAACAAAAGGAATGTTCGGCTGGAACTTAGAGCACTGAAAGGCTTGCGACCTGCCCTGGTGGTACTTCTTCGAGGCCTGCTGGACTTGGCTACACTGCCTGTCCTCTGGCAGCCACTGCAGCTTAACCTCGCTAAGGTTATTGACAATTTTTTCCAGTTTCTCACTGAAAAGCACCTTACTGCAAAATGGAAGCTTTACCAACCGCTATTTGGATACTGTTTCTGTGGATCAATGTCGCAACCACAGGGAGCGCCTTGCTAACACGGCCAAGGCCAACAGCTTAACTGTTGCCCTAATCAAATTGTGCAGGGAGTCTGCTAGTTAGGCCGGGGCCGACTCTATGGCTGGAAAGGGAGGAGGCTGAGCTGAATCTAACTCCTCCCAGGCTTCTGCCGCCTGTTGAGTCCAATCCAAACACACCCTTGCTGCATAGGAGCTACTTACTGCCACCTGGAGAGACAAAACCGTCACTTCATAAGAAGACTTAAAGGTGACTTCCAGCCAGTGGCATAGCAAGGGTAAGAGGCACACGGGGTGGTGGCACCCCTTCCCTTATACCTTTTTAACTTTCATGGCACAAGCAGCATGACCACCTTGATGCCCATGTTGGCTTTCCCTCTGATGTCACAGACTAGGCGCAAGTGACGGAAGTGACATCAGAGGGTGACGTGGGCAGCAAGTTGGTTATGCTTCTTGTGCTGACAAAGAGCTAGAGATACAGTGGTGGTAGTGGTGGGGGAGTGAGGGCGCGCACTTTTGGTGGGGGGAGGAGTAGGAAGGAGCAGGGGTATGGAGAGGAGATGGGATGCTGGCACCCGGGGCAGACCCCCCCCTCCCTTACTACACCACTGCTTCTAGCCTCCTGTCCTGAACATCTTTCTGGGCAATACCACCCTCCATAGAGAGAGTCATCCTTTTGGTAATTGCCGTTACCAGCACATTCACCTTATGCCAGCGTAATTTATCCAGCACATTGGGAACCAAGGGAGAAAGACCTGCCATGACCTTGGACACCTTAAGGTGAGTGTCAGGAGAATCCCACTGAGCTGTGACCAATTCCTGTATGGCAGGAGGCACTAAGAAGGCTCTGGAAGGCTTCATGATGCTCGCCACCTTGGGAAGCATGGCTGAAGAAGAGGGAGTCTTGGGGGACTCAATACTGAGAGCCTCCAGCGCCTGAAGGATCAAAGAGGGTAGAATCATCTGTCACATCTGGCAGCAGCTCTCCCTCTTCCATTTCCTCAAGAGGGGTAGCTGAGAACAAGGCCACTGAACTGCCCACCACATAATTGATAGAAGAGACTGGAGGTGCATCCTCCTCTGAGCTTGCAGGCATCTGCACTTTGGTGCTGAATCGCCAAGGGAGACTGCTTCCATAGCCCTTTACCCCTTGTCCGATGGAACCTTCTCCTGTTGTCCCGACAAGCAAGGTCAATTGTTAAGGTATCCTGGGGAAGTGAAGCCTGAGATAAGTATGCCTTTTTAAGTAAGAAGGCCTGATGTAAAAGCTGAACAAATGTGTGAGGGAGGAAGGTTATTCGCTACTGATTCCAAGCTCTGACTGTCCCCATAGGTTGCAGGCCATTCCCGGATCTCCCTGTCTACATGTGGCATCAACACGGAAATGACCTCAGAAATAGGCAGTTGTTCAGAAGCACCCATATTTTCTTATCTGCTAGGAACTCACCAACAAGTGTGCTGCATTTACCTTGCTTGTCTCCGGAGAAAGCGAAGTTGCATACCTGTAACAGGGGTTCTTCGTAGACAACAGGGGAATGTAGCCACACTTGCCCTCCCTCCAACCCCGCAAAAAAAAAAAAAAAAAAAAAGAAAGAAAATGAAACAAGGTTTTCATAATGCCAGAAAAGCAAGAACTCTGCCAATGCATACTTTAACAGGTTAGTGAAATTTTAGCTAGTGAAATAACTGTCAGGATAGGGGGAAGGAGTTAAGGAGGCTACAATCCTGGTACATACTCAGTAAGGGGAGAGCACTGACATACAGGCTCAGTCTGAGGACTTCACCAACAAGTGTGGCTGCATTCCCCTGCTATCTATGGAGAACCCCTGTTACAGGTAAGCAACTTCGTTTTCTCTCTACCATATTGTATCTTGCAGATCAGTTGCCCTCTTGTCTTTTTTTTTTTTTTTTTTTGGGGGGGGGAGGGGACATGTTTACCAATTTCTACTCCACTCAAAATTGCTTTTGACTGACTCTACAGCCCTGAACGGCTGTACAAATGGATCAATTTTTTTATTTTATATTCCGTCAAAAATTACAAAGACTAGGGGATATTTGATAAAGTTACAGGGAAATACTTTTAAATCCAATAAGAGGAAATATTTTTTCACTCAGAATAGTTAAGCTCTGGAACGCATTACCATAGGTTATGGTAAGAGTGGTTAATGTAGCTGGTTTTATGAAAGGTTTGGACATTTCCTGGAGGAAAAGTCCATAGTTTGTTACTGAGACAGAGATTGGGGGGGGGGGGGAGCCACTGCTTGCCCTGAAGCGGTAGTATGGAATATTGCTACTATTTGGGAAGTCCTTTCAACACTGGTGCACTGTGGAAGATGTAAAGCCCTTCCGAGTTCCAATTTTGATGGTCTTTGAATTTTTGCAGGAGGGATTTCAGAAGGATTTGTCGGTCAGATCTCTGAAAGTGTTCTCTGTTTCCAAGCGTGGAAAGGACAAAGGCAGGTCACCTGGTTCATTAGAGGCTTTTTGGTTGTGCCCTCCGGTGTGTGTCCCTTTCACTTCCTGGAATCTTAATACTGTATTGCAGGGTCTCAATGACCTTCATATGAACCCTTACAGGAGGCTTCCCTTCTGGCAATTATGTCGGCAAAACAAGTCTCCAGGTTGCAAGCTCTTTCCTGGAGGAAGCTGTTCCTCAAAATTACGGAAGCAGGGCACTCCTTACACATGGTTCTGTCCTTACTGAAAGTTGTCTTGGCCTTCCACATTAATCAGGAGGTCCACTTGCCACTTTTTACCTACAAGGTCAAAGAAAAAGGACAGGACATTGCATTTTCTGAATGTCAAGCAGACTATCCTCTGGTACGTCGAAGTTACCAGTGAGTTTTGGACCTTGGATCACTTCTTTGTTCTGACCAGTCATGCCAAGAAAGGGAGGCTAGCATATAAAAGCCTTGATTTCCAGATGAAATAGGAAGGCTATTTCCTCCGTGTACATGGGCTGCAGTAAGCAGCCGTTGATCGTGTTGAAAATTCACTCCACCAGAGGAGTTGCTACTTCATGGACGGAGACTAGGGCTGTCTCACCCAAGGAGATCTGTACAGTAGCTACCCTCCATACTTTTAGGTTCTATAGGGTGGACTTGGTAGCCAGGGAAGACGCTGTTTCTGGGTCCTCTGTTCTGAAGACAGGCTCAGTGGGCCTGCCCTAGACTCTGGGGACTGCTTTGATATGTTCCTATGGTTCAGGACCACTAGACACGTTGCACTAGAAAGATTAGGTTCTTTCCTTGATAATAATCTTTCTTGTAGATGTGTTTAGTGGTCCTGAAGCCCCACCCTGTATGTGGGCTATGTATGCCTTCTGCCTTGGAATCAGTCTAGAGCTGGACAGATCTCTGTCTTCAGGTGAGCTGAAAAAAAATAAAAGGGAACACTCTCAAGAGTGCATATAGTCTTCTTCAAGTCTGTGTTGGATAGCGGGGCATGCGAGTAGCTACGAGCTTTAAGATTAGTGCTGGTTGCACAAGTTTTTATATCTGTTTTATAGCAGCTGTTTGAATGTTATGATGATTATTTGTAATGTTTGTTACAGAGCAAGACCGAATTGTACTGTTGGGGGATTCTTCCTTGTTTCCCTCCTTCCGGTTTTGTCTTTCATTAAAGTGCTACTTGCTTTGTACGAACTTAGGAGGCAGTTTTCTGCAAGCAATTTGCGAATTCGGATTCAAAACCCTATGATTTAGGACCAATAGACACATCTACAAGAAAGAAGATTATTGAGGTAAGAACCTAATCTTTCTTTAGTAGTACATCTCTTAATATTCTTTGGTAGGTGTTTGCATTCTGTATCTTAGATTTACATTAGAGTGAAAAGAATGCATGTGACGTTGGGCACAGCAGTGTATGTTTTACTGAGGGGACCATTTGTAAGGGATGAAATGTTTTTGTTTACTTATGTCTGTCCTAGAGCCTTCAGCTTAGCCAGCAATGCTAATAGTACCATTTTAAGGAATAATATCTACTAGGTACTAAGAATAGATCATTTTATATAGGTCATAAACAGTTTCAAATAATGGTGCCTTTTTTTTTTTTTTTTTTTTTACCAATGCTGAAATGAGAAAAATTACAAATATACTTCTCCCTCTGTATACATGGGGGTTAGGGGCAGAGCCGACCTGCAATTATTGAAAAACTGCAAATAACTTTTAGGGCCAACTCTGACCCACCCCGCCTCCCTCCTGTGTCCCGGACCTCCCTAGACCTTACCTAGGGGTCTAGCGGTGACGCGGGGCAGGAGAGATCTTCCTACGCTCCTGCCCTGTGCAGAGCCATCATCAAAAATGGCTGCCATGAGTTCCCATTGTAGTCTTGTGAGATCAAGGGAACTCACGGCAGCCATTTTTGATGACTGCTCTGCACGTGGCAGGAGCATAGGAAGATCGTTTCTACCCCATGTCTCACCGCTAGACCACCAGGTAAGGTATGGGGAGGTCAGGGATGCAGCAATTCACCCATAATAACTAGGGGGAGGTCCGAGGCAAAAAAACGCAAATAACTGAATCTGCGAGTCCTAAACCCGTGGATTCGGAGGGGGAAGTGTAGGAGCATTGAAATGGAAAGCCATATGTTTGTAATATAATGTACTTTTAAGTAGAACATCTTTAATCGTGAAGAATATTTCTGCTGTGAGACAGAAAATCTGTAGAACTGAATGTTTGTTTATAGCTTTTTGTTCCATCATGTATTAATATAATGGCTTAAATTTTATTTTCCATCTTATATGTATTTGGTTTAGATTTTGATGTTAATGAAGATTCTCCGCCACCTCTACCAGAAAGAACACCAGAATCTTTTGAAGTAGCAAATGAACAGAGTGAGTGTCGGTGTTTTTGTTTGTTTTTACTGCATCACAATGATAAAAGCAGTCTTTGGTTGTCTTGATATCTGCAAGAGCTCTGGGTTATGCTCCAATTTTGGGTTCCTTCAGATTCCATTTAGGGAGATTTTGAAAGTTGAACTAATCTTTAATGATGGTGAAGGAGTGATTCACAATTAGTCTAAGAACATAACTGCCTCTGCCGGGTCAGACCAGGGGTCCATCATGCCCAGCAGTCCGCTCCCGCAGCGGCCCCCCAGGTCCATGACCTGTAAGTGATCCTTTACCTAAATCGTGTATTCCCTATTCGTTTAGTGTCCTGTATAGTTACCCTCTATCTGTATCCTTCAATCCCCTTCACCTTCAGGAAATCATCCAATCCCTTTTTGAAACCCAATATTGTACTCTGTCCTATCACCTCTTCTGGGAGCGCATTCCAGTTGTCCACCACCCTCTGAGTGAAGAAGAACTTCCTAGCATTTGTTTTGAAACTGTCACCTTTCAACTTTTCTGAATGCCCTCTTGTTTTTGTTGTCCCTGCTAGTCTGAAGAATCTGTCCCTCTCCACCTTTCATGATTTTATAAGTCTCTATCATGTCCCCTCTAAGTCTCCGCTTTTCCAGGGTAAAGAGCCCCAGCTTCTCCAGCCTTTCAACATACGAAAGGTTTTCCAAGCCCCTTATCATCCTAATCGCTCTTCTATGGACCCTCTCGAGTATCGCCATATCCTTCTTAAGGTACGGCGACCAGTATTGGACGCAGTACTCCAGATGCGGGCACACCATCGCTCAATACAGTGGTAGAATAACTTCCTTTGATACCCTTTTTGATAATGCCCAACATTCTGTTCGCCTTCTTTGAGGCCGCTGCACATTGCGCCGCCAGCTTCATTGTTTTGTCCACCAATACCCCCAAGTCTTTTCCTAGGTTGCCTTCTCCAGTACTCTCCCTCCCATCGTATAGCTGTATATCGGGTTCTCTTTCCCTATATGCAAGACTTTGCATTTCTCAACATTGAAGCTCATCTGCCATCTTTCTGCCCACTCGTTCAGTTTGTTCAGGTCTCTTTGCAGATCTTTGCATTCCTCAACAGTTATGACCCTACTGGATAGTTTTGTGTCGTCTGCGAATTTTATAACTTCGCACTTCCCTATTTCCAGGTCATTTATGAATATATTGAACAGCAGTGGTCCCAACACTGACCCTTTCCAGTCCGAGTAGTGTCCCTTTACTCCTACCCTCTGTTTCCTGTCCACCAGCCAATTTCTGATCAATCTGTGCACGTCCCCTACCACCCCATGGCTCCACAGTTTTCTTAGTAGGCGCTCATGAGGTACCTTGTCAAAGGCTTTTTGGAAATCCAGATATACAATGTCTGTGGGGTCACCCTTGTCCAATTGTTCGCTTATCCCCTCAAAGAAATGAAGTAGGTTCGATTGGCATGATCTTCCTTTATAAAAACCATGCTGGCTTGTTCTCATCAGATTATTTCTTTCTAAATGCTCATTGATACTTTCCTTGATCAATGATTCAGCCATCTTCCCCGGAACTGAGGTTAAGCTCACTGGCCTGTAGTTCCCTGGGTCGCCTCTCGATCCTTTTTTTTGAAGATAGGTGTAACATTTTGCTATCCTCCAGTCCTCCGGGATTACCTCTATTCTCAAGGATAGGTTACAAATCTGCCGTAGTAACTCCACTGTTTCGTTTCTGAGCTCTTTCAGTATTCTCGGGTGGATTCCGTCTGGGCCCAGAGATTTGTCAGTTTTTGATCTATCTATCTGCATGACTACGTCTTCAAGGCTTACTTCCATGCATGATAATTTTCCCTCTTGGTCCCCCTTGAAGATTTTTTCCGGTTCTAGCACGTTGGATTTGTCTTCTCTTGTAAAGACCGATGAGAAGAACATGTTTAGTCTGTCAGCCACCTCTTTTTCCTCCTTCAAGTTTCAAGTTCAAGTTTATTCACATTTGATGGATCGCCTATTACAATATCTAAGCGATGTACATATTAAAAACCAACAGATTTTGGTAATACATTTAATATTGTTGGACAAGACATTAGACAAAGGGATTGGACATACATGAGTAAGTGGGTAAGAGGGGAAAAGTTACAATTGTAATATTTAGTGAAATTACATAAAATGGAAAATACATTAGGTAAGAATGGGATAGAAATATAAAAGGTTTTTGTTGATTGTTATAAAAATACAGGAAATTAGAATATATTTGTTATAAATCAAATGCATCTTGAAATAAATATGTTTTTAAAATTTTTTTAAAAGTAGTGATATCTTTTTCAAGTTTAATAAAATTTGGGAGGGCATTCCACAAGGAAGGTGCTACAACTGAAAACATATCATTTCGTCTTGTGCCAATAACCCTCAAAGACGGGATTGAAAGTAGATTCATTGAAGACGATCGTAGGGAACGAGAAGAACTGTGAGGGATAATCCCTTCCTGTCTCCCTCATCCAGAGGTCTAGGAGAAGAAAGGAGTTGTCATATTTCAATATTTGGTCAAACAAGATATGAAGAAAAAAAAATACTAGGAACACAAAACTATTTAAATTATTTACCCAAAGAACATTTGATAAATTGCCATGCTAAAAGAAACATAAATAACTTGTCTTAAAAAGAACAATATTTTTATAGAAATATATTGTATTTGAGTGGAGGAGTAGCTTAATGATTAGACCAAGTGCCGCACACCCTGAGGTGGTGAGTTTGATTCCCACTGCAGTTATTTGTGACTCTGGGCAAGTAACTTAACAGTTCTTTGCCCCAGGTACAAATAAGTACCTGTGTAAACCACTTTGATTAACCACACACAGAAAAATCAGTATATCAAGTTCCATCCCCTTACCCTTATATCTGTGAGTATATTGTGCAATATAACCTTTGCTTTTAGATGATTCTAGTTCTTTGTCATTCTATTCATGTTCTTCATCTTGTGTGCATAATTCATCTTTGGTGCATGTTTTCTTTGTCTGCAAAATTGTGCATGTAAGCTGTAGGCATAAATGGAAATCATTGGTCTTTCTGTTTATGATTCACAACAAGGGAGCTAAGCCTGTTCCTGACTGCTGCTCTTCCTCCCTTCTGGGAAGATGGTAGAGGAAGTAAGGTTTCTCACCACACGCATAAAATTCACCCTTTCATTTACACACTTTCTCTTTTCTTAATTGTATACACAAACATAGCCTTCCCATGACATATTCATGCATATACAAATGATTCAAAAGCTATTCACTGTGTGGTTATGCTTATTTACCTGTGCATTCATGTTTACACAGAAGATAGATAATAGCTTATAAGAGATTTTGTTTTCCTTAGACCCACCTTCACGGACTGCAGAATGGTCATTGTTGCAAGATCCAAATTCGTCAGAACGGATGCCATCCACAGTAAGTCTTAGAAAGTTAAATTATGGATTTCTGTTAAATTATGGACAAGTTTGTGCATGGTCTTTGTAAAATGGGGCTCTGCCCGTATTATTATTCAGCTATATGTATACGTATAGAAATGTGTTTCCTTGTGCATTTGTACCAGATATTTAGTTTGCATAACCAACATTTATTTGAATTCTAACATTTCCAAGAAGCATGACACACATTTTCTGCTGTTCTTATGAAGTTGAGCAGTCCTGGGAATAAGATGCAGCAGTATGTCACTGGCCAAAATAAGCCAAAGCAGGCTAAAACAGCAAGATTGGGGTTTAATTTATCCCCTCCCCCCCCCCAAAAAAAAAAGAAATGCAGTTCATAGGTTTGACATTACAATCAAGCTTTTTTATTTTTAATTGTTGACCTGGCACTTTCCTCTTTTTTGGACTTCCAGTTCAAAGGGAACCTTTCTTGGCTGAACAATCACGTTTGTTTCAAAGACATAGTACTGAAGCTGTTGGCCTTTAGTTGCTATCCTTGCAGAAGAGTGTTACTCAAATCTCTCAGCTCCTCCCCTTAACCAGTGGAGAATAGCTCCCTTTTCAGACACTTTATGAGTTGAATTTGGACCCTCAGAAACCTTCCATGTACCAGTGTTCTATTATGAGGCAGTACATACACACAGACTACTTTCCTTCACACATCTGGACATCACCTTGTTAGTCACTGACCAATGGGAGTCCCCAGAAGGTTCCCTAAAGGTGGCAAAAGCTATGTACAGGCTTTATCCTATGCCTCTGGACTTCCAACAGCTGTTTTCTCATCTGAAGGTGGATTCTGTCGTAGCTCAAGTGACTAAGTGTACTTCCCTCCCTAGTGAGAGAGGGGTGATGTTGAAGGATGCGCAGGATCGCAAGGTGAATGTGCTAGCTTTGGGTATCAGAGTGGCAGTGGCTGCCTCCTTCGTGGCCTGTTATACTAGGTTGCAGCAATTGTCCTTTGGAGCTCGCTTTTATCATGGAGTGGATTATGTGGACGATACTCTTTATAGCATCATCACAGTTATGGGCAGGATATCAGCTTATTCCGTTTCTGCCCACCGGATGCTCTGGATTAGGTAGTGCGTGGGTAATTCAGCCTCCAAGGCTACTTTACTTTCAAACAATTTTATTGATGATATCTGCGTTCCACAACAAAAATGAACAAAGCATGTTTCAAGTTTATTAGGTTTTTATATACCGCCTATCGAGATCATCTAAGCGGTTTTACAATCGGGTACTCAAGTATTTTTTTCCTTATCTATCCCGGTGGGCTCACAACCTATCTAACGTACCTGAGGCTATGGAGGACTGAGTGACTTGCCCAGGGTCACAAGGAACAGCGCGGGGTTTGAACCCACAACCCCAGGGTGCTGAGGCTGTAGCTCCAACCACTGTGCCACACACTCCTCCGCATCTAACATGTAGTACATTGCAACAGCAATAATATAACTAAAGTAGAACATCTACAGTTATCAAACATTTTGAACATTATGGTGTCCCAACTCCCCACCACCCAACCCCCTCCTCAGAATCCTACCCCGAAACTCCTAAACTATAACCGTCCAAAGACATGGGTTCTTATAGTCCCTGAAGATAAACATCTATCCCCCCTACAAAAAGTTACATTCCACATTTTATTAATGTCTCAAATAAGAAATGAGAACTTAATATTCCAATTCTCGTATAGGTACTGCAGCTTTGGAGAGAGCCTGAGCTTGAGAGAGGAGGCTCAGATCTCCAGAGGGGCTCACCAATATCTTTATTATTTCTAAAATGAAATGCATTCCAAGTAGTTTACAAATTTGTTTTAAAAATTTAAACAAAATGAGATTCTTGTATTGTCTGAATTTTATTTGTGCTGATTATTCCTTAGATGAAAGATCTATTCTTAGAGGACATATAGGATCATGTGCCCGTGAATGAGTGATAACCTTGATTGCAGTTTGAACTGGAGACTTTCCAGGAACTATGTAAAGTTTTTTTTTTTTTAAGAATGCTTTCTCCAGCATGGTGTGCAAGTTTTGTTTGTTTTTTTTTGTAGGCACGCTGTAATGAATTTAACAAGATACAAATATCCAATTAATGCATCTTGTTTTACAGAACTTGAAAACAACTGGGAGTATAAAACTCAGTAAGTGATTTGAATTTCATGTATAGCACAATAATAATAATAGCTTTATTTATATCCCATCATACCTTTTCAGTTCAAGACGGTATACAGTAATGGAGAAGTACAATATGGATACCGTGGGAACAGGTATCGGTACAAGTAGAGGGAAGAGGGAGTAGAGGGTAATGGTGTGAACTCATAAACTGCCTTATTATTTGGGGGCCACCAACTCTGAGTGAAGCAAGCTGTTTTAAAATTTTCAGAGAAAGCAAAATTGCTTCTCTTTCAACAAGGAGGATGAAGCAGCCATACAAGCAGGTTGTGTCGTCTGACAGCACAGAGGCCAGCAGCTCTCTGATCATCAACTAAAAAATGTTTTGAGTGTGCATGTACCTACCTCTGCAGCATGCTCCTATGGAATGCCGCTTATATTTCCTTTTCCTGCTTGATTTAGTTAAGGGAAATCTTGCCTCACTGATCTATTATGAGGGTCAATTGAAAGGTTTCTGGCCTAAGAAAAAGCAAGATTAGTATCACAGTTCTATAGCTGTCCAGCAGATGGCGATGACAAACATTTATGGCTAGATTTTCAAGTCGGTCTGATGTCTAGTTTTGTCATGTCAGCCTTCTAAAGTAAACAGCTGTTCAACTTTTCTGTTCATGCTATTCTGATTGACTGTCTGGAGTCAATTGATCTTTCAGGCAATGTGCTGAAATGGTTCCAGGGTTTTTTGAGTAAAAGATCATATCAAGTCTATATTGACAACAAACATTCCTGCAGCTGGGTAAACTCTTGAGGAGTCCTGCAGGGCTCTCCTCTATCCCCTACATTGTTCAACATTTACCTTGCCTCATTGGGGAACTTACTGCAAAACTTAAAAATTAAATTCTATATCTATGCAGACGATATCACAATAGTTATTCCCCTTACTACCCTGACTTCTGAGACAATGAATCAACTATCATCCATTCTAAAGCAAATCGAATTATGGATGACAGAATTCAAATTGAAACTCAACTCAGACAAAACCAAATTTTTCCTTGCAAGCCCAAACGATAAAATTAAAGACACATCAATCTTCTTGAATGGTCAGGTCTTCCCTATTGACCATGCCATAAAAATTCTGGGAGTGACTCTGGACCGCCACCTCACTCTAAAAGATCTCAAAAAAGTCCATGTCATTATTCGCGGTAGTATGGTTCTTGAAAAGTGTGCAAACAGTGAAATCATGAATGACAAAATGCTGTCAATGGGAAAATAGATGTTAGGTTCCAGCATTACATTTTGTACCTCAAATTTGCGTAAAGTGAATAATGGGTCCTATAGGAAAAATAGGGTTAGGTTCCTGCATTGGATAGTATTTGACAAAACTCATAGAACATTTATAATGTTGCAAACACTTTTTGTATTTACAGTATTGCTTATGGAAATAACATTGTTAAAATAATTGCACGGAACAGTGCTAGAAAGAGAGAGTACACGACAATTATGAAAAAGAACATTTCTTGACAAAAACCAGCTTTTCACAAATACAGTACAGGTGTGCAGTATAGTACTGTATCACTCAAGGTGAATCTTTGCCAAATCAGCAGCTAGAGAGGGAAAGGCTTGCAGCTCCAGAATGGCAGGAGAAGATGGAGATGTCGACGCTGGTAGGTGGACTTCAGCCTGGTCAATCTTTGATAAATGAGTTGAGGCTGGCAAATCAACTTCTCTCGCATCAACCTCTGGCGTATGAGTCTCATGACTTTTTAACTGAAAAAACTGTCAGCCTTGTCTGCTTGGCTTTTTTTCTCAAGTCCTTAAATGTCTCAGCGTAAGGAGCAAATGCAGGACTTGTCAGGACGCTAACTTTTAGACTACGCTTTATCATGTGATCACATTCTTACTGAACAGTTTTTTCCAACGTTCATGCTTGCCCTGTTATTTTTTTTTTTGATGAGGCACAATTTTTGCAATGTTGACGCCTCTCCTACATCATTATCTCTGGCGCCTTGTTATGCCATCTCTTCACGTGTCATTCTCTGCTGATTATTCGAGCACACTGCATGATGTTTTCCATATTTCTATGTGTGTTTTCTGCAACACCTCCAAAGCCCTCAAAGTTTTACACACATCTGAACAAACTTTTTTTCTAACAATTGTTCAAAGTAGCCTGTGTGCCATTCCAGGTTATGTCAACATAGTTCCCTACCCGAATGGTTTATCCTTTTGAATATTGAGCAGTATGTTGTTAGTAAAGGGATGTATACGGCAAGCTCTCTCAATCCGCAGCAGCCCTCACTGGTTCATATTCACACAACCAAAGTTTCATTTTTGGCCGAAATAGATGAGTTTCAGCTGAAACTGGATAAAGCAGTTTCAGTCAGCTTCTAATTTAGGAGCCATAAGGAAGATCTGTTATATGAAACATTATGACTGGGATAACAGTTATATCTAAACTGTTCAGGAGGACAGAATAGGATGAAGAGAGGCAGCAGCATAATGCTGTTCTAACAAAAAATATGAAAGCAACAGAGCCATAGAGCTTGCACGGTATAGAGGCACTGAATACCTTGATTGTAATTGAAAACGTTCATTTGACAGATGTGGACTGGGACTTTCTCTGGTTCAGTGTCATTTTTACATGAGGAAATCCTGGATTCTCCACAGGGAGAACTGTTCTGTCAGCTGGTTAATAGAACCCATTCAGGAAGGGGAGCGGTACTGGACCCGGTGCTTGTAAGAGGAGAGAGCATTTCTAACGTTGTAGCAGATGATCATCTGGCATCCAGTGATCACCAAGGGAGAGGGGTATAGTTCATTAAAAAATAATCCTAAACTTAAGGAAAAACCAACTTTCAAGATGGGAGGGGGGAATACCTCAAGCTTGTGTTAGCTAGATGGAAACATCTCAGTGGGGGATAGGGGAAGTAGAAATGTAGTGGACAGAATTGGAAGGAGATATTTTAAGGGCCACTATGGTTTTCAGAAGTAATTGTGTAATGGCTCTACACTAAATCCAAATCACTTTCTTCCATTACATCCTCTGTATCTAAACCTTTTTTCCAATAATTTGGCTATTAGTATCGGCTTTCCATATGTTGCCCTTTTCCCCCATTTGTATGCATGTATTTTAAAGTTTTACTTATTTGGGTTTTTGTTCATCTCTTCCCAGGGTCACTAAAAGAGGAGGTTAATATTTGTAATTTAAAATAAAAGCCTTAAGATTGGATGGGTTGGTGATTGTTGTGTGTTTGGAGTTATTTGCAACTTTGTTGTACATTGCATTCTTATCCTCTGTAAATCAATAAAAATGATTTAAATATAAAATAAAAGCCTTAAATATTGCACATAGGACAATGATTTAGTTAAGAAATATATCAGTTTATTTCAGTTAGTTAAAATCAGATATGTAGTTAAGCTCAAGATAATAGAATTCTTATGAGCGCTGGAGCATAGTGCCCCGGGCCGCAGTAGAAACCTCTACCATGGCTTAATAAAAGGGGGCCTAAGTGACTTAGAATATAACATTAACTTCTAAAAAGAAGCAGCAGTAGTGCAGATTCATTTACATCTGTACTATTTTCAATGGCAATCTTTCTATTTAGAACAAAGCTTGAATTCACTTCTATGTTGAAATCAGTTGAACTTTTCTAGCTACACAGTTTGAGTATAATAAACTCTACAAATGTATTCTCTGAACATTCCTTGTAGATAATCCAGGAAGAGGAGATGGGAAAAAATGTGAAATAGTACCTCAACTTCCCCTTGCCGGTTCCATGGACACAAAAGATCAACTGTCTGAAAGTTCATTGGATGTCTCCGATATTGGTAAATGTGATTCTTATAAAAGAATCTGTAAAATATGGATGCTAGCACAGATTGGTTTACATATTCCTTAAAGTCACTTCATATTTAATGTATCAGCTTTTGATCTCTGACTGAAAAATACAATACAATATTTGATTACCATTCAATGTATTGTAATCTGCTTTGGGTGGGTCCCTTCATGAAAAAGGTGGTTAATAAATATAAATTTAATTTTTTTAATTAAAGCAAACAAAAAGAACCCCCCCCCCCCCTGCTAACATGAGCCTGAGTCAGTTGGGGCTGGACCTATGTAGCTTGTCAAATCAGTACATCTGCTTTCTTTGACCTAGATGCTGAAACCTGGAAAAGGAATACTGCAAATTTGTTGTTTTGCTGCTATGTGTATAAGTCAGTGATTTAGGGGTATCACTAGCTTTGTTATTTTGATTTGGCAGCTGCTTCTTGCTCCTTTAGGTCTCCACTGCTAGGGTGCCTTTGCTATAAGCTATTTTTTTTCCCCTGCTAACTAGATATTTTTTCCCATTTCACTTCCTCTTCCATATTTAATCTAGTGATTGCAACTATGGTCTGGGCTGGGGACTATGCATTAAAGTTCCTTCCAGAATCCTGTATTAATGCACCCTGAATCTAGCCACTAGATGTCACCTTTAATCTATGATTGAGATAATGTTTACAAATTCCTCTGTGTATGTTTCATAATCTTTGAAACTAATCTTGCTAATTTTGAGTTTTTAAGCATCTAGTTTTTCTTGCTGAAGAATTTTCTTACAGACAGCTAATTGATAATTCTCAGACACTGTTGTCTTTGTGATATCCTAGAATATATCATATGAGGTCTCCTTTTCCTGAACATGGTTAACATATTATTATGACCTGTATTCATCTAAGATTTGTAATAAAATCTTGTAACAAGTATTCACTGAGGACAAGCACGTCCTAGTATTCTCACATCTGGGTGATGTCATTAGGCAGCTTCGTGCAGATGCTGATTAGCTCAGAATATTTTAGCAGGATCCCATCTGACACACAAGCAATGCACCAGGCCTGCAAGAGCAACAACCTAGTGGACAGACAGAGCAGAGAATGATTTCTCAATTTAGGTATAACCCACCCACAAAATCTTCTGGGAGTGGGGCACCCTCTCAGTGCATTTTTTTCCACAACTCAGTACAACAACAAGGTCTATTTGTTCTGCTCCAGGCTTGGATCAAAGGCAGACTAGCATCAGATGCCTTTTTCCTTCATTGGTGGAGGGTCTTCTGCATGCATATCATCTGATAACCTCAGATAGAGAAGATTGTTGAAATTCAGATAAGATCGGGGATCAATGATACTAATTAAATTACCTTCCACACCTTACCCTGAATTTCTTCCTCACACTAGGTATCCACATTCCCTGTCTGCTAAAAATTCCCTCTTCATAATTGTATCCTGATATTTCGCAGATGTTAGAATATTTTCAATTGTAAGATGTAAAATAGTTATTTATACATTACTTGTTGGAATATTCATATTTATCTCTATCTCTACCTCTCTCTTTATATTTTTATCTTTACTTTTCATTAATTGTTTCTTCAGGTACTTTAGTTAGATTGTGAGCCTTTGGGACAGTTAGGGAAATTTCCAAGTACCTATCTTATTTATTTTTATCTATTGTATCTTTTTAATGCATCATTTTTGTAAACCGCTTAGAAACCTCACGGTTATTAGCGGTATATAAGAATTAAATTAAATTAAATTAAATTAAAAATTAATCACTACTTTCTGGCCAAGACAAATCTTGTTCTCTCTTCTGGAGTTGTGGAGATTGGATTGTTTTATGACTAGCACAGAACTAGGGGGAGGGGGAGGTCTCCTGCATCCCAACTTCATGTCCTTGGCCCTTATGACCTGGAAGTTGAGATCATAGAATTATAATCCTTTAATCTTCCTGAGGGTCTCTCCAAATTCTTGATTCCGGGAAAGATTCTGCTAAGGAAGTGGTCTCAAACTTGCGGCCTGGGGGCCACATGCAGCTTGCCAGGTACTATTTTGAGGCCCTTGGTATGTTTATCATAATCAAAAAAGTACAATAAAACAGTTTCTTGATCATGTGTCTCTTTAGCTATAAATTACAATATTATTATTAAGACTTAGCCAAAAGGAAAGATTTATAAACTACAAAGAGTTTTACCTCATGCAAAATTGTTATTTCTTTAATAAGACATTAACTATTTTTTCTGAGGCCCTCCAAGTACCTACAAATCCAAAATGTGGCCCTGCAAAGGGTTTGAGTTTTAGACCACTGCTCTAAGGTATTCTTTCAAATGGAGTAGGCTTAGGTTTGTCATCTGATATGAGGGCAAAGCCCTATTTCTTGTCCTACCTCCTGCACATCTAAGTCTGGTTTGAAAACCAACTCTGTAAGGGTACTTTTCTGTGCAGCCTTTAGTTGCTAGATTCATGAGAGGTTTATTGTTTATGAAGCCCTTGGTTAAACCTCCTACTGTGTTGTGGCATCTCAACATCATTTTAACCCAGCTGATGAGAGCTCCTTTTGAGCTGCTTGGCTTCTCGCGATTGAAGTATTTGACCTGGAAAATTGTGTTTGGCGATCATTTCTGCTTGCAATGTCGGTCAGCTTTAGGCCCCAGTAGCTGAGCCACCTTACGAGGGCCGTTCAAAAAGTATAAGACCTTTATTCATAAAAAATACATACTTGTATTCAAACACAACAATCTTATACTAATCTCCTTGGGCTGCCACACACTTCTTCCAACAGTTCTGCCACTGTCGGAAACAGCGCTGGAACACCTCTTTTGAGATTGCTTGCAACTGGTCCATCACATTCTGCATGATGTCTTCTCTTGACTGAAATCTGGTCCCTTTCAGGGGCTTTTTCAGCTTGGGGAAAAGCGATAATGCCACTCAAATGTGAGAGTACTTGACCTGCTGTCCTTGAAGAGCACTTGCTAGAGGGTAATTATCTTCATGTTATTCTTTTAGTAACCAGTATGAAATTAATTACACAAGCAACAATAATCTGACAGTACAGAAATGGAGCAGCAGTTCCTGCTTGAGCCACCTCTGTTTTTTATGTCCATTATGCTAGTTGGCTCTTGCAACCCGTGATTTTCCATGCATTGTTGGCTAAGTTATGGAAGATGACCCTCACAGAGGTACATCATAAAATGAGTGTGGACTAGCACAGCAGAACATAAGTTTTGTGGTCTTTGTCAAAATTAAGTTCTATCTATCTTGTTCATTGCAGGGAAATGGGCTTTGTCTGACAAATCACATGTAACACAAGAAGGTGCAGCTCTCCCTCAAGCTTAACAGGAACTTTGCACAGTGGCAAAAATAGATCTAATTGCATCAAGGCTGAAAGTTAGTTCCTCATGTGAGACTTTAAGGAAGTCTGCCAGCTTAGCGCCAAACACCTTGTAAGAAATAGCCTTTTGTGTCGAAATTGGAGGAAAAATTATCAATGAATCTGTTGGCACATAACAGTCAAAAGTGTTGACAGATACTAAGCACAAAAAAGTGGTGACGCATATTCAGCCGAGAGAACCAGTGAAACATGGGTAACATAGTAGATGACAGCAGATAAAGACCCGAATGGTCCATCTAGTCTGCCCAAACTGATTCAATCTAACAATTTGTTGGGGGGGGGGGGGGTTCTTCTTTTTAGCTGTTTCAATCCAAAGCTCTGCCCGGTACTGTTCTTAGGTTCCACCCACTGAAGTCTCCGTCAAAGCTCACTCCAGTCCATCTACACCCTCCCAGCCATTGAAGCCCTCCCCAGCCCATCCTGCACCATGCAAGTCTGCCCAGTACTGGCCTTAGTTTTTCAATATTATTTTCTGATTCTAGATCCTCTGTGTTCATCCCATGCTTTTTTGAACTCAGTCACCGTTTTCATCTACACCACCTCTCTCGGGAGCACATTCCAGGCATCCACCACCCTCTCTGTAAAGAAGAATTTCCTTACATTGCTCTTGAGTCTACCACCCCTCAATCTCAAATTGTCCTCTGGTTTTACCATTTTCCTTTCTCTGGAAAAGATTTTGTTCTACGTTAATACCTTTCAAGTATTTGAACATCTGTATCATGTCTCCCCTGTCCCTCCTTTCCTCTAAGGTATATTCAGGGCTTCCAGTCTCTCCTCATACGTCTTTTGTCGTACACCTCCTATCATTTTCGTCGCCCTCTGAACCATTTCAAGCCTTTAGTGCTGTTATTGATCAGATCACATCTCGTCTCCCCTTCCCTCATTTTATTCTTACATCCCTCCTTCAACCTATACCACCTTCCAAAGTAGCAATAGTTATCCCAGAACAAGCAGACAGCATATTCTCAAAGATAGGTGACGTCATCCACAGAGCTCCGGTACGGATGGTACAAAAGTGTACTATCACTTTTAAACTTCTTCATAAATCTTCAGACTGTCCGTATCACACATGGACTGGTGCCTTCCCGCCCTTTGTCAGTTCACGGGACCATCAGGTCTGTTTTCCACAGAGCTTAGAAGCTGTATTTATGGAGCTACCCCAAAGTGTCAAATTTTTGCCTTTATTTGTGCCTTCCTGTCTTTATTTTCTTTCATTCCTAATTTTATCTTGTTCTTTGTTTTCTATTATTTTTCCCATTTTTTGTCTTTGGGCCTTTTGGCCCTGCGGGTCCTATTTTTAGGCTGGAAGCATCGACTGTTTTTCAGTATACGATCTACTCAATCTCCCTGGGACAATTAAGTCCTTTTGACTTCACATCGGTGGTTTTTTCCTCTGTCCAAGCCTTCTAGCGGGTTAAGTGGTGCATGCGATGCAAGCAGACCATCTTGGGCACTGATCCGCACATTTGGTGCCTCCAGTGTCTGGGTCCTGATCGCAGGGTGGAATCCTGTAAGCATTGCTGCCAGTTACAAAAACGAGCCTTGAAGGCTAGATGACTCCAGTACAAAAAGCTTTTCATTTCATCATCGGAAATATCAAGGATGTTTTCCATCTCAGACTTCGAAGCTTAGAGACCAACATCAACATCGAAGCCCCACTCGATATCGGCTTCGTCTCCTATTAAGAAAGCTAAGAAGCGCAAGCATGCTTCTCCACCCAGAAGATCATCAGAATCTTCTCAGACATAGACTCCAAGGAAGCACTCCAAATGTTGACACCCAGAGATCTATTCTCCTTCCCTGCAGGTGGTATTGCCTCTCAGGCATGCCTAAACACCCTTTGGCATCTACTGTACTTATGTCCATCACGGTACCGGTACTAGTGCCATTGATCCAGGAAAAGATCAGGGAACTAGTGTGGAAAGTGTTGGCTTCCATGTTGCAGCTCATGCTATTACTGTGACACCACCACTACCAGCCCAGCCTGAGCATCATTCCTCAAGGGCCTCGAGGACCAGGTGAAGCACTCCCCATCAATATTGGTTGAGAACCAGGACATTCAGATGTTGGAGTTCTTCCTCCCATTTGACATTAAACTGGCACAGTCGACGATCCAGGAGTGCTTCCAGACACTCACACCATCATCATAGCTGACGCTGGTCTTTTCATTGATGCATGCATACTTCATCACCACCTCCAGGCTTTGAGCAGTATGATTAAGATTTGTTTTATTATACCTACTCTGCCTGGACATCTCGGCAGAGGAATCATATGGTCTATCCTCTAACCCATTTCCACCACTACCTTGTAGGAGATCACTTCCAGAGAGTCTCTTTTACATCATTCATCAGATGGGCCAGGCTCTTCCAGTGAAAATTGAGTCAGAGTCTTAACCCAGGGCAGAGCTCTTTGAAACTTTGGATTTTGACCAGATTTCCAAAGACTGAAACTGTGTTTTCATAACCTAATGAAGGATACTATGTTTAAAAATTGGGAAGCCCCATTTCTGATCCCAGTAACTCCCAGAAATCTGGATTCTCTTTATAGAGTATAATCTTGACCAGGATTTGATAAACCTCAATTGCAACATCCATCCCTCCTGGTGGAGTTTTCACTTAAGAAAGCTAGCAGTTCCAGAGCTTATGCTAGCACTCCTCCAGGAAGGGAGAAGAGAACCCTGGATAAGTTTAGGCAACGTCTTTTTCAAAATTCCATGCTTGCTGGATCCTTAGTTATAATTTTTACATGACCTACATAAAGTCATTAATCCAACAGTTAAGTCAATTTGAACAATTTTTCCCTGATGCTAACTTCAACACATCTCAAAATTTGTTGGAAACCAGAAAGTTTATGACCTGATCGGTTTTCGATGCCTTTGATGTAACCTCTAGTGTGTCAGCCCTTTCTATTGCTATAAGAAGGCAACTTGGCTGCGGGTCTTGGACCTTGATCAGAATGTGCAAGACCAACATACAATGCCTGGGAGATGAGTTGTTTGGTGAGAAGATTGAGGAGACTACCCAGAAAATCACTAGATATGAGCAGAACATGTCTACTCCCCCTGCTTCAAAAGCTTCCAGAAATCAGCCTCCCAAGAGGTACTTCATCCTAAATACCCTTCCTACTCATATGAGAAAAGGAGATATTTACTATCGCCCACTATGTTGGGAGCTCTTACATAGAGACCTAGACAGAAGATGACCCGACAGCAGATGACACAACAGGAGAACTTAGCCAGCATGCTACAATCTCCCCCTTCCACTGTACCAATTGGAGGCCATCTCATACATTTCCATCTTCATTGGTCCCTCATCACATCAGACACTTGATTCTCAGGATTATAAAACAAGGATATACTCTTCACCTGTGGAACATACCTCCAAACAATCTTCCAAAAGAGTCTTCTTTCATTTCCCAGCAGACCAACATCCTTCAACAACAGCTCTTGGCTCTTCTGCAGCTCAAGGCCATCAAACCAGTACCCCTTCTGCAGAGAGGCCAGGGGTTCTACCCCAAATGCTTCCTCATACCGAAAAGGGTCAGAAGTCTACATCCCATTCTAGATTTCCGTACTTTCAACAGGTATTTGATGAAGAAGAAAGTACAGTTACTTACCGTAACAGGTGTTATCCAGGGACAGCAGGCAGTTATTCTCACATATGGGTGACGTCATCAGCGGAGCCCGGATGCGGAAGCTCGCAAGTTTCGAGTCTACTGCACCACGCATGCGCGAGGGCGCGTCTCCTCAGTTCAGATAGCTAGCAGAGAAGCCAACCAGGGGAGATGGGTGGGTTGTGAGAATAGCTGCCTGTTGTCCCTGGATAACACCTGTTACGGTAAGTAACTGTGCTATTATCCCAGGACAAGCAGGCAGGCTATTCTCACATATGGGTGACCTCCAAGCTAACCAAATGGGATGGTGGGAATTTGGCAATTTAGGAGAATAAATTTTGTAATACTGTTTGGCCAAACTGTCCATCCCGTCTGGAGAAAGTATTCAGACAATAGTGAGAAGTGAAAGTATGAACCGAGGACCAAGTAGCAGCCTTGCAAATTTCCTCAATAGATGTAGATCTGAGGAAAGCTACTGAAGCTGCCATTGCTTTAACTTTATGGGCTGTGACTCTACTGTGTAGGGGTAATCCAGCCTGGGCATAGCAGAATGAGATACAAGCAGCCATCCAGTTGGAGATGGTCGCTTAGAGATAGGATGTCCCAACTTAATTGGATCAAAGGATATAAAAAGTTGAGGAGCAGTTTTGTGTGGTTTGATGCATTCCAAATAGAAGGCCAAAGCACGTTTATAGTCCAGAGTATGAAGAGCTATTTCTCCAGGATGAGAATGAGGCTTTGGAAAGAACACTGGAAGAACAATGGATTGGTTGAGATGAAATTCCGATACCACTTTAGGGAGGAATTTAGGATGAGTGCGAAGGACCACTTTATCATGATGAAACACCGTGAAAGGTGGATCAGCAACTAAAGATTGCAGCTCACTGACTCTTCGAGCAGAAGTGAGAAATGCCACTTTCCAAGTGAGATACTTCAGATGAGCCTTGTCAATTGGTTCAAATGGAGGCTTCATCAGTTGAGCAAGGACAACATTGAGGTCCCAAACCACAGGAGGCGGTTTGAGAGGAGGTTTGACATTGAAAAGTCCTTTCATGAATCTGGAAACCATCGGATGAGCAGAGAGGGGTTTCCCTTCAATAGGCTGATGGAAAGCCGCAATTGCACTGAGATGGACTTGGATCGATGTGGACTTGAGGCCAGAAGTGGATAAGTGCAAAAGGTAATCCAAAACAGAAGATATGGAGGAATGTTGACACTCCTTATCATGAGAAAAACACCACGTAGAAAATCTAGTCCATTTTTGGTGATAGCATTATCTAGTGGTAAGTTTCCTAGAAGCCTCTAAAACGTCTCTTACAGATTGAGAAAACTGAAGAGGAGTCATGTTGAGAGGTACCAAGCTGTTAGGTGTAGAGACTGCAGGTTGTGATGAAGTAGATTCCTGACTGTGTAAGCAGAGATGGAAAAACTGGTAGAAGGTATGCTCCCTGCTGCTGAGCTGAAGTAGAAGGGAGTACCAAGGTTGTCTTGGCCACCGAGGAGCAAACGGAATCATGGTGGTATGGTCGTTCTTTAACTTGACAAGAGTCTTGAGAATGAGAGGGAATGGAGGGAATGCATACAGGAAGAGATTCGTGCATTCCAGAAGAAAAGCATCTGCCTCGAGGTGATGAGGAGAGTATATCCTAGAGCAGAACTGAGGCAGTTTGTAGTTGTGGGGAGCTGCAAAGAGGTCTATCTGAGGCATTCCCCACTGTTAAAAAATGTGATGAAGAGGCGAGGAATGGAGTGTCCATTCGTGAGGTTGTAGAAGACGACTCAAAGTTGTCTGCCAAGCAATTCTTCACCCCTTGGATGTAGACAGCTTTGAGGAAGGTGTTGTGGCGAATTTCCCAGTCCCAAACCTTCAGAGCGTCTTAACAAAGGGAGGCAGATCCCGTCCCTCCCTGTTTGTTGACATAATACATAGCGACCTGGTTGTCCATCCGAATGAGGACTACCTGGTCGTGAAGAAGATGTTGAAAAGCATTGAGAGCCTTGAGGATCGCTCTGAGTTCCAACAGATTGATATGACACTGACGATCTGTACTGGTCCAGTGGCCTTGTGTACGGAGACCATCGAGAAGAGCGCCCCAAGCCTAGGTCGAAGAATCTGTCGTGAGGACCTTCTGATGGGGCGTTTGAAAAAGTAAGCCTCTGGAGAGATTGGAAGAGAGCATCCACCAATGGAGAGACTGCTTCAGTGAAGGAGTGACTGTTATGTGTCGAAAGTGGGTCGCAAACCTGCGTCCATTGAGATGCCAGGGTCCACTGAGGAATTCTGAGGTGAAGTCTGGCAAAGGGAGTCACGTGTACTGTGGAGGCCATGTGTCCCAGGAGTACCATCATGTGTCTTGCTGAGATGGAAGAGCGGGAAGACACTGTATGACAGAGTTGAAGAAGAGCTTCCAGACGTTGTTGTGGAAGGAATGCTCTGAGTTGGATAGTATCCAGAACAGCTCCGATGAATTGTAGATTCTGTGAGGGCTGAAGTTGGGATTTGGGAAAGTTGATTTTGAATCCCAAACTTTGTAGGAACCAGGTAGTCCGTTGAGTCGCTACAATAATCCCCTGAGATGTTGAATCTTTGATGAGCCAGTCGTCGAGGTAGGGAAATACCTGAAGACCATGGTTCCTAAGAGCTGCTGATACCACTACCAGGCACTTGGTGAACACTCTGGGAGATGAAGCCGGGCCGAAGGGCAGCACTCTGTATTGATAATGCATATACCCCACCCAAAATCTGAGATATTGATGGGAGGCTGGATGAATGGGAATATGAGTGTAGGCCTCCTTGAGATCCAGCGAGCATAACCAGTCATTTTGCTCGAGATGAGGATAAAGGGATGCCAGGGACAGCATTCAAAATTTTTCTTTGACCAAAAATTTGTTGAGAGCCCTGAGATCCAGAATGGGCCGCTTATCGTCCGTCTTCTTCGGAACAAGGAAGTAACGGGAGTAAAACACCCTGTTCTGCTGTTCCAGAGGAACTAGTACGATGGCATGGAGATAAAGCAGAGCTTGAGCTTCCTGAAGAAGAAGGGCAATCTGGGAAGGATTGGAAGGATACTCTTTTGGAGGAAGCTCTGGTGGAACCTGAGTGAAATGAAGAGAGTATTCTTCTCTGATGATGGTCAGTACCAGAGGTCGGATGTAATTGTCATCCATCCATCATATAGGAGGAAGAGAAGTCAGAGACAGAACGATGGAGGTTATGCTCCGTTTGAGACAGTGAAAAAGGTTGTGAAGCCTTAGGTGCAGCAGAAGGTTGAGATTTTTGTTGCTTCTGAGGCTGCTGTTTCTTAGGAGGAGGGAGATTGTAAGGAGCCGCCCTTGGAGCAAAACGCCTCTGATAATAGGAGGGGGACGTGTAGTTTTGGCAGGAGCTGGCTTTGGCTTAGGCCTGACAATAGAAGCAAAGGATTTTTCATGTTCAGACAATTTCTTGGTGGCTGCCTCGATAGATCCATCAAAGAGGTCATTGCCTGCACAAGGAATATTGGCCAAGCAGTCCTGAAGATTAGGGGTCCATGTTAATGGTACGAAGCCAAGCAAGGCGACGCATGGCTACAGAGCAAGCAGCCACCCGGGCAGACAACTCGAAGGCATCATAAGACGACTGAAGTAGATGTAGTCTGAGTTGTGATAAAGAAGCAATGATTTTTTGAAATTCTAAGTGTTTTTGAGTATCCAAATAACTCAGAAATTTAGGTAAAAGAGTTATGAGGAATTCAAAGTAAGTAATAAAATGAAAGTTATAATAGAGGACTCTAGAAGACATCATAGAATTTTGATAGATGCAATGTCCGAATTTGTCCATAGTTTTCCCTTCCTTCCAGGAGGAACGGTGGCATAGACCTTGGAAGGATGGGACCTCTTTAAGGAGGACTTCACAAGCAGGGATTGATGAGATAACTGTGAGTTAGCAAACCCTTTGTGATGTACAGTTTTAGACCTAGAGTCCAATTTGCCTGTAACAGCTGGAATGGTATAAGGAGTCTCCAGGCATCTGGCAAAAGTCTGAGACAAAAGCTTGTGAAGAAGAAGCTTAAGTGACTCTGCCAGAGGTACTCCTTAGAGTATTTGGAGACTTGGACGAAGCAATCGAAACCACTGCATCCTCAAGGTGTGGAAGTGGAGACTTCGATCGAGGAGTCGGCGGTCTAGTCGAAGTAGGAGTAAATCGAGGCTTAGTGGAAGAGCTTTAGAAGAAGAACTATGCCTGGAAGTATTCCTCGATGAAGGCCTCGATTGTCGATGAGAACGGTGCTTGGAAGCAGATCTCAAAGATCGAGGAGACTTCGCCTCGGAGACAGAAGCAGCCGATACTACCAAAGACTGGATAGGACTGGAGGCTGTAGATCGAAGCTCCAGAGGCTTGATGGAGGAACCTCGATGCACTCCCAAAGACTCTGCTCCTTGTATAGAGTGTGAAGATTCCTGCCGAGGCACTTGCAAAGATTCTGTTCCTTGCTTCAGTGCTTAGATGCCAGACCAGACACTCGCAGAGACTCTGCTCCCTGCAAAGAGTGTGTAAGCTCAAACTGAGACAAAGGAAGCGACTCGACCTCGCGGGAGTCTGCAGAATGCCCAGGCTGGATGAGAGGAAGAAGCTTCGGTCCCATATTAGTAAGGAACTGAATTGCTTCTCCAACATGGTCTGGAAAGAAGCCGGCAAGGATGGATCCGCGTCTGAAACCGGACCACCTGCTTTGGCTGGAGGTTCCACCGAGGCAGTGTAAATGTGCTTCGACTTGGAACTCTTAGGCACTTTGAGTACCACCGCTGGAACTTTCTGCTGAGCTATCTGACCTGAGGTATCAGGGGAAGATACAGCAGATGTCGTCGAAGAGAGAGCCGCTGCAAACGACAAAGGTCTGATGAGGCTCGAGGTGGAAACAGGAGGAGTCTCGGTCGAAGGTGAGGCCGAGGTCGCCTTCAAAGTCGAGGGATCAGAGGAAGAATCCATCCCGAAAAGCTTCTCCACCAAAAGACGACGACGTTTAAGGGCTCGAGGTTGAAGAGTAGCACAGCGCTCGCACAACTTCGGTTGATGTTCCGGCCCAAGACACTTGAGGCACCGATGGTGTGGGTCCGTAAGGTAAATCGCACGCTGGCACTGGCTACACTTCTTGAAGCCTGTTACAGGCCGGGACATAGAAGGAAAAACGGCTGCTGCAAAATCGAAGCCCTTGGGCTGCGGCCGAGCGGCCTGCCCCAGCAGTCGGACAGAAGAGTGAAAAATTATTATTATTATTTTTTAACTAGAAATAAAAGAAAAAGTAAGAACAGCGATTAGTGAAAAAAAAAAAAAAATACAAACTGCGGTTCAGAGAAGGCACGAAGTAACGAAGTTAAACGCAGAGAGTCAAAGACGGACTTCTCTGCTCCGCGGGAAACTGAGAATTGAGGAGATGTGCCCTACGTTGGGCAGGAAGGCACTCGCGCATGCGTGGTGCAGTCGACTCAACACTTTGAGTTTCTTCAAGCAAGTCTGCTTGCGAGCTTCTGCATCTGAGCTCCGCTGATGATGTCACCCATATATGAGAATAGCCTACCTGCTTGTCCTGGGATAAATTCCGGATACGCTCTCTGGGAACCCTATGAACACTTTTGGACAAGGACAATGCCCCACAGACACGAGATCAGAACCTAACTACCTGGGTTTTAGAAGAAAACTGAAAACATTTCTCTACAACTTGCTAATCAGCAAGACAACCCTAATAGACTATGCGAAGCTAACCAAACACCGCCTTCCATAATCTCTTGCCATTTCAACTGTCCACCACGATCTCTGACTTACTCGCTCCCTTTTATTTTTAACAGTAGATTCCCACTATACATTTCTGTAAGCTCCCATCACATGCTCGGATCTTGTCTGACATGCTCTCTTCTCACAGTAAATCCGATTTAAATGCACTTGTATGATATTCAGAATTATCCATGGTCTATTTTTACCTATAGTCCCTCTAAAATGGAATTCTAATTGATCTGTTTCAAGGAATTCTCAGAAGTACAAACTTTCATTTCCTTCAGTGAAAGGGATAAAATTTGTTGATAATATCTCTCGCTCCATTTCATATATGTTTACAATGATTTGGAATGAAATTCCTAGTTATATTAGAACTCTTTTCTCTCTCCAGATTTTTCATAAATCGATGAAAACGATGCTATTTCAACAGTTTTTGGGAAATGGTACTAAGGAGTGTTGTCTTTTGTGTAGTAATTCACATACTGGTTAAACTGATTCCCTGTTTGTTGAAGTCTTATGTAAACCGAGTTGAGATGATACGGTATATAAATCTAAGGCTTAGATAAGATTATATTTTAAGACTTTGACCTATTCAGTTATCCCAATTTCCTCAGTTTCTTTGGAAAATCATAAAGCTGCTCAGTGGATCCTTGGAGAATTTTCTTCCTGGTAACCACTTTCCATATGCTGTATCCAGATTCAGTAAAAACAGGGAATAACAGGTTTTAGTAGAAACATAGAAAAATGACGGCAGAAAAGGGCCAAAGCCCATCAAGTCTGCCCACTCTATTGACCCTTCTCCTTGATTTTGCTCACCACCCCCTGCCCTTACCTCATTAGAGATTCCACATGAATATCCCATTTATTTTTGAAATCTGCCACGCTGTTGGCCTCAATCACCTGCCGTGGGAGTTCATTCCAATGATCGACCACCCTCTCAGTGAAGAAATACTTTCTGGAGTCACCATGAACTTACCCAACTCTCTCAATCTCTCTCTCTCTCTCCCTGCCTTGTGCCCTGGGCCAAAGCTATCTATTCCCTCCATGCAGCACCTATATCTCTTTCTCCCCTCCATTATGTGCAACATTTCTTTCTCTCTCTCCTCATGCTCCATCTCTCCCTGCCCTCCACCCTATGTTCAACATTTCTGTCTTCTCCATACATGTCTCCCTCCCCTCTACCATATGCAAGATTTCTCCCTCTCACACCTTTCTACCTCTTTGTTGCATCTCTCCATCCATGTGCAGCTACTTTCCATCCCTCCTGTGCAGAACTTTCCGATTAACCCCCCAGCCCCCGAGACCTGACATACTTTCAGGCTTCCTAAAGCAGCAGCGGCGATGGAAGCCATTTGGAAGAGGCAGTGCTCTGAACAGGCTGCTTGCAACCTGCCCTGCCAGGGCTTCCCTCTGCTGTGCTGTCAGTGATGTGAAAAATATATATTCTTTCAAAAATAGGCTCACGGGTAGATCATGTGTAGAGAAATCACTCTGTTAAATTCAACATCACTAAACTAAGTTGTATAATATGTGAGTGAAGGTCCTCAGTATTAATAACTCATATACAGGAAAATCCTGTTCCCCGAGTTGTATGCTCCATAATAACCCAAAATGGTAAATTAAGCGTGAAACATCCTTGGACCTTATTGTGTATATGCAATCAATCAAAGCAACAGTGAAAAATCAAAATAATATGATCTTTCCAAGTGTACTCTTCATGCCGAAGCATCGTTTTCAACTTGAGATTCAACCTGAAATCCTCTCTTCTTGGCATTCCATCGTCTTCTTTCAGTGCAACTGCTCATGAGGAAGGAGGCTTGCTCCTCTGAAAAGGAGCGCTGCAGAGCTTTTGCCTATTCAGCATGGCATAAACAGCTAATGACAACGCTCTTGGAGATAAGTACATCATTTCTATTGAATGAAGTATATACGATAATCTGTTTCACAACAAGGTGATATTATCAGGAGGTTGGACCTCTGTGATTTGACATCATGACTCTAATAATTACATGAGAGCGCACACTTGGAGAGATCATATTATTTTGATTTTTTAACCATTTCTTTGATTGCACATACACGATAAGGTCCAAGGATATTTCATGCTTAATTTACCCTTTTGTGCTATTATGGAGCTTACAACTCGGTGAACAGGATTTTCCTGTATATGAGTTGTGAATACTCAGGACCTTAACTCACTTATTATACAACTTAGTTTAGTGATATTGAATTTAACAGAATAATATCTCTACACGTGATCTCCCAGTGAGCCTATTTTTGAAAGAATATATTTTTCACAGTTTTTGACATTTTCTTTATTGGGTTTGTTGTTTTTTGAAAGTATTGTCAGTGATGTCATCAGTGATGCAGAGGGAAGGCCTTAGCGGAGCAGGCCATGTTTTGCTTGTTCACCGTGCTGCCTCTTTCTGCTGGCTACCGCCACCACTGTTGCTGCTTTAGGAGACCTGGATGTATGTCAGGAGACTCAGGACTCACTGAATCGGTGAGTCCAATTTTTTTTTTTTTTTGTTGTTGAAAGCAAAATGATTCACCAAAATTTATTGGTGAATTGGGCAGCAGTAATCCATATTCACACAACCAAATCTGAGTTTTCAGTTTCAATTAAGTGATCAATTTCGATTTTGGCCAAAATCTTTCAGACAGTTTTGGTGGTGGTTTCAACCAAAAACAGTTTCAGTCAGCCTCTGTAAAGAAAGCTTAAACCATATCTTAATGCCAGACCTTAAAAACTCTTCCATACTCATGTCATAAACCAGCTGTATTGCTATAATTCTTTTCAGGCTGCAGTTACTTTCTACCAACTTAAATATTTACAGTTAATATAGAATTTAGTTGTAGAGCTAATTTGTAATGCTAAGCAATAAGGCTGTCTCCCCTCTTCTTTTTGAGCAGTGTTGGTGTGGAAGGTGTGGCTCACTGGTAGAGTTGCTGCTTCTGCACGCAGAGGTTGTGAGATCAAATTCCAGGGCTGCTCCTTGTGACCCTGGGCAAGTCACTCAATCCTCCAATGCCCACCGCTTTGAGTGTCAAAGCCACAAAAAGGCAGTCTACAAGTTCCCATTCCCCCATCCCTATTTGTAGCAAAATAACAGTTAAACATCCTTCTGGCTTACGTTTATTATACAGGAATTCCTTTATTTTTATATTCTTTTATTCCTTACTGTCTGCAGCATGTACTTAGATCCTTTCAAGCTAATATTTGTTTTCATTTTAATCTGTTTCAACAAGAAAATACATAACCAAATTATATAATGACTGTCTAATTCCCTTGGCTGCTCATTGTGCTGATGTTCTCTCTCAAAATGACATGACAGCCAAGAGAAGTAGGGCTGTAGAATCAGTGCTTTGAAAAGCTTTTTTCTTTTTAAGAAGCCCAGCAGTGCTTGAACCTATTTTAACAGAGAAGCACAAATTCATTCTTACCTGATTCTCTGAGGCAACAAATCCTGTGGAGTTGGGCATTCAGGGGAACTTGAAATTGAAAATTTCTGTGGCATTTATACCATCTTTTTAATGGACTGCTAGATGTTGATAGGTGTTCTGCTTTAATTTTGTGATTCCATTAATTGATGCTTGTATTTTTGACTATGTACAATTTTTTGATTAGAATAAAGACTTTGTATATTCACATAGCAGTTTTATTGCATGCAGTTTAGAGGAGCCCTGTGAATAAATAAGATTTGTCAACCAGTACAACCCCTGAAGAGAATTTGAGGAACCTAGTTTGGAAATCGCTGGTCTATATATTCAGTAATTTTGTTTTTAATATAGTTTCAACTATTTTGCCTGGCACAGATATGGAGCTCACTAGTCTAGTATTCCTAGGAGGAAGTGTCTGGCTCACTGGTAGAACTGCTGCCTTTGTATCCAGAGGTTGTGAAATCAAACCTCTGTGCTGCTCCTTGTAACTCTAGGCAAGTCACTTAGGCCCAGATTCACTAAAGGTTGTGAATCGCTGTTGGCCGATTTTGAAACAGCAATTGCATGCTCAGTGAGTGATTGAGTTGGGGCAGCCCTGACAGTAGGGACAGGAGAAGCAGCCTCCTATCACTGCTGTCAGGGCTTCTGCCAGTTTTATTTTTTAAATCGGGCAGATATTTTGTGTGTATTAAACACACAAAATAACTGCCCAATTAAAATAAAAAATTTTAAAAGCCCCTTCGACAAGGTGCCCCTCCCCCCCAAAAAAAAAATGCCACCCGCTGCCACCACAGCAAAATTATGGGAGGAGGGATGCCGACTCTCTCCTGCAATTGGCGCTCCCCTGAACCCAATGATCCAAAATATTGCAGGAGAGATGCCAAACCTCCTGTCATCATGCTGACGCTGGTGAATGCCCCGACTCCATCCCTGACCACAGCCCTGTCCCCCTCCCCTGTAAACTTTGGGAGCAGGATGGTGCTCAGTCCCTCCTGCTTCTTAGGCCTCCAGTCTAAGGGTATAGGAGGAACCACAAAGTCCTCCTGCTTCTCTCCTCTGCTGGGCCCGCAACGCAATGCCGGCCTTAGGCCCAGCCCCGGTGCATCATTTGATGCACAGGGAGGGGCCTAAAGCCCTGATTGGCTCAGGTGCCCCAGGCTCCTCCCTTGGAAGGGGCCTGAAACGCCTGAGCCAATCAGGGACTTCCTTAGGGCTGAGCCTAAGGAAGTTCCTGATTGGCCATTTGTCGGGGGGGAGGAGGGAAAATTAATAAAAAAAAAAAAACAGGCAGACCTGACGATAACAGTTACCATCATCAAAGAAAGGGTTTTTCTTCATTATACAAAAAAAAAAGTTTTTAAAATATTTTTATACACACAAATGTCGCAATTTATGAATAACTAAATGTGATATATAACTTAAACTTTCCTCAAAGCAGATATTTTTTTAAAATTTTTTCCCCTTTTTTGGAGATTTGCTGCTGTCTGTGGCATGAAAATAGAATAAATTAAAACAGTCTTAACCCTAGTTAGATAGAAATAAAGTTTACATTTAAGGGTGGGATGGAGGTTTGACATAAATGATTATATGGCATTTCATATATCTAGGATAAGGACCTGAAATAACAAGAGGTTCTATGTACTGAGCTTGCAGCCTCTATATGATACTTCAACCTCCTAGTTTACTTATTACTAGGGAGAGTTTGTCTATAAGCTGGGATGCTGTATGAACAGCTTTGAGCAATGTATGAGTTATATATCACATTTAGTTATTCATAAATTGTGACACTTGTGTGTAAAAAAAAAAATCTTTTAAAAACATTTTTTTCATTATCCAAAAAAATCCATTTCTTTGATGGTTATTTCATTGTGGGTTGGATATACTGTGAAGTGATCTGTGTGTTTTCCTTCTGATTATCAGTAACAGTTACCGACAGGTCTGCAGCATTCGGGTTTTATGATAGTACAACCCGATTCAAAATAGCCAAGCAATTGTTAGTGAATCAATCGCTTGGCTATTTTGCATGGGGTTTTACTCATTTGCAAAGGACCGGATCAGATAATTGATTGAGTGGTAAGCAGTTTAGTGAATCGGGTCAGGGAATGATCGCAAAACCAGTAAAACTAGTTTTGCAATTGTCGGGAAAGGATCGGAAGCTTTAGTGAATCTAGCCCTTAGTCCTCCAGTGCCCACTGTTTTGAATGTCAGTTTTGAAATGCCAAAGCCACAAATGGCGGTATACAAGTCCCCATTCCCTTCATCCCTTTTTAAAGATTGGTGGTGGTTTGGCCACCCTCCAGTCTTCAGATATTGTGGTAGAGCTTTTTTTGCCCCACTTTCTGGCCTTATCAACTGAACAGTCTGCTGACTGCTTTGCCTCCATCTAAAATATGACTAAAGGTCAGTTACAGCTTTTTAGTTATCCAGCATCTGCCCTACAAAACTTTTTTTTTCTTGGTTCTTCAGCAAGCTGCATCTATTATTCCTTCAAGTCTGCATTAAAAACTTGACTCTGTGCGCACACACTTCGATCTAGCTGGTTAAACACCAGTTGCATGGTTGCACTACAGAACTGAAACCTGTAACTTTACAGCTCAGAGACAAAAATATTAAATATAAATGGCACCATCCATTTGCATTAGTGTTTTATTTTCAAGGCAAACTACTTTTGGTAAAATATGAACTGAAGCACAATGTATTTTGGAGGCTCCAGATGATAATCGAACACTATCTTAAGTACAACAATCGATTTCTCTTTTAAAACCTTGCCCTCTGTGGCAGAGAGTGAGAGTGGAAAAGAAGAGACTGACGCAACAAAAATCTGACTTTACATTGCCATCGTCTAGAAATACATGTCTTTTCTCTTTTCCAGGCAATGCCAATGTTATTGAAGATTGATCAGATTGCCACCATTTGTTGTTCATAATAAAATAGACCACATCTGAAAACTTTATATGTACAGTGGTACCTTGGTTTGCGAGCATAATTAGTTCCAGAAGCATGCTCGTATATCAAAGCGAATTTTCCAATAGGATATAATGGAAACTTTAATAGAAAATACAGTATTGTATGTACTTGTATTGCAAGATCTCACTCGTTTTGAACAGTCCTACACTGCGGGTGAATTGGGTGTGATGCTTTTATTATGTTCAGCCACGCTCAAAGTGAGATGTGCGTATGTTGTGCGCGCTTGAACTGCAGGTGCATGTATTACGTTCAGACGCAGTGATGTGACGCGCTATATTGTGCGTATTTGATGCGACGTATGTATATGTGCTCGTACTGCAAGACAACACTTATCCTGTTAAAATTTAAGAATATTTTGCTTGTCTTGCAAAACACTTGTAAACCACGTTAAACGCTATCCAACATTTGACTATCTCTATCTATCTATCTATAAATAATCATAATCTGTGGATTTATATGGGTGCTGCAAGGTGAGCTCCACTGCCTCTCCTTATGGATATAGCCGTTTATCCTGTTCTACTGTTGTTTGGATTGGGAACATGGGAAGGATTGTTTGATATGGAGTATGGTAATCTTACTAAGTCATATTATGTCCTTTTGGACAAACTACTTTTGTGTCCAGACTTTATTCTTTGGTATATTTTCCTTTTTATACTAAACTAATAATGGAGACAATGTGGATGTGATTGAAAGTGAAGGGATTAAATGATTGGTGGCGAAAAAGGGCAAATAGGATGCTAGGAATGATTAAGAAGGGGATCACGGAGAAGGTTATCATGCCGCTGTACCGGGCCATGGTACGCCCTCACCTGGAATACTGCGTCCAGCACTGGTCACTGTACATGAAGGACATGGTACTACTTGAAAGGGTCCAGAGAAGAGCAACTAAAATGGTTAAGGGCTGGAGGAGATGTCGTACAGTGAGAGATTAGAGAAACTGGGCCTTGCTCCCTTGAAAGACTGAGAGGGGACATGATCGAAACATTCTAGATACTGAAAGGAATAGACTTAGTAGATAAAGACAGATTGTTCACCCTCTCCAAGATAGGGAGAACGAGAGGGCACTCTCTGAAGTTAAAAGGGGATAGATTCCGTACAAACATAAGGAAGTTCTTCACCCAGAGTGGTGGAAAACTGGAACGCTCTTCCGGAGGCTGTTATAGGGGAAAACACCCTCCAGGGATTCAAGACAAAGTTAGACAAGTTCCTGCTGAACCGGAACGTACACAAGTAGGGCTGGTCTCAGTTAGGGCACTGGTCTTTGACCTAGGGGCCGCCGCAGGAGCGGACTTCTGGGCACGATGGACAACTGATCTGACCCAGCAGCGGCAATTCTTATGTTCTTATGTACCCCATTTAAGAGTGAAAAAAATTAAAATTTGCATAAATGCATAAAGCCATATTTTTGGATGGTCATATCTTCAGCTCTACTTGACTGTACAAGCTCATATTGCAAATCTTGGAAGTACCTCATGGTACATGTCTGCTGGTAAAGTTATACCCTCAGCTGACTTACCTACCAGCAGCAGTATGGAGCTAAACTGTGTCAAAAATTTTCATTTGTGAATTTTTTTTGCCTATTTTGCTGACCTGTAGAAATGGAAGCACATTCGCAAAAGATTTCAAACTTGGCACAGAAACTGCCCCAAGGTTTTGTACCAAACTGCAAAATTTTGGACTCCTAGGTAGTTTCCTTATGCTGCATTGCTTAAGCAAAGTTGGCATTTTAGGTCACACGAGGTATGGGAGTGGATCGATTGCTTTTGTTCAACCACCCCTTGCTCCTGACCAAATTTAGATAGATCCAAAAAATTTTGCAGAGTTTCATTTGAGACCCTAGACAACACCCTTGTAAAATTTGGTTGGATTTCAAGGGGGTTGAGCATGGGCAGTTTTCAGTATTGGTCCATTTGACATGGAATGGCCCTTTAATTTTCTTGTACAAATTGTCTACTGTACTTACATGAGCTGAAACTTCCTTAGAAGACTTAGAAACTGTAGAGTCTAGTCTCAGGAGAGCTTACCATATGCTCTCTAAAGTCACCACTGCAGATTTAGATGTTACTTCAGCATCATCTTGTTCATCTGCACTCGCAGCAGCTCCAGTCCCTCGATACTGGGATTCCCCGTGAGATTATCTTCGCAGATTAGTCCCTGCAACAACAGGTTTCAGTGGGGGAATGGACGCCAGAGGTGATAAGGTGACATCAAACTCCAGTTCCTCGGGTTCTTTCCCACCTGGAGGTACAGCGGAGAGCTCTCCAGCTATTCCCGTGGGACCTTTGAGTTTGGCGTACTTCAAGATCGGCTGCTGGTGCTGAGAAGAAGATGTCTTTACCGCTGAGGGAGCAGCTTTGAATGTTCCCTTTCGTTTTGTATGAGGCTACTTACATGAGCTGAAACTTCCTTAGAAGACTTAGAAACTGTAGAGTGTAGTCTCGTTTCGTTTTGTATGAGGCATGATAAGGTAAGAGAGGAAAACTTGTAACACAACAGAGCTAAACTTAGAACGCTGAGCTCAGGCTGCTGCCATCTAAATAATTTTGCCTAAATTATTATACTTGTTTATGACTTTACTACTACTAATTATTTCTATAGCACTACCAGACTTACGCAGCACTGTACAGAGTCACAAAGAAGACAGTCCCTTCTCGAAAGAGCTTACAATCTAAAAGACAAGACAAACAGGATGTCATGGATACAGTTAAGGGGAACCGTTAATCTTCTGGCTTGGTTGGTGGGCAGAGGAGGAGTAGGGTTATGGATTGAAGGCTTTATCAAAAAGGTGGGTTTTTGGTCTGCTTTTAAACCAGGGTAAGAGAAGGGGCTTGGACAAATTCAGGTCATTTATTCCAGGCAGAATTGGCAGTGGAGGAGAAAGGGTACAGCTAAGAGCTGAGGAACGGAATTCTCTGGGAGGTGTATAAGAAGAGAGAAGCGAAGAGAAATATTGAGGGGCAGCAGAATGAACACATTTGTAGGTCAGCAATAGGAGCTTAAACTGTATGTGAAGGCAGATAAGGAGACAAATTTTATTCCAAAGCTGATCTTTAGAAATCTGAATAGAAAGATTCAGATTTCATATATTTGATGAAAGAAACCTCCAAGGGTAGATAGGTTCTATATCAATTGAAACAATTGGGAAGTATGGGGGTGCCTAATTTTAGACTCTTCCAAGCAGCACAACTGCAGATTACAGTGAAATAGAATTTCTAAAACTTTGATACTTTTAGAACAGTTACCAACAGTCCCACTATGGGCCATACCTTGGCTTCCAAAATTGCAACTTCTTAGGCTAATTTAGATGGCTAATTTAGATGGTATTGAGATACCCTTTTCATGGTCTTACAGCCATATTGTATAAGCCCCTGGAGTGATTTCTTTGAGCAAAGAATTCATTGTGTACCCTCAGTCAATTATGGACTGAAAATGGACTGATCTTGGGATACCTTACAGGAGGAGTATGGTTTTGGCCATACCTGACTTTTTTTAATATACTCAATTGAGAGATCTCCTTTATGAAAAGGTGAGTGATGAATTGTCTGTGTGACACGTTCCTGGATCAAGCGATAAAAAGGGTCACTGTAAAAAGTCTATTACTAGATTATATCTTGCATTTGTGTTACATACAAATCCTGTAATACAATATACGGAAAAAAATGGGAACAAGATCTAGACCAAGAATATGATTCTGCAATTTGAAAATGAAGTTTTAAAAATGTGTTGAGAGTTTCTTATTTACTTATTTTATTTTTTTTTAGCCTGTCTGTCTAAAGGAGCTCAGAATGGGTTAGAAATTAGGTACTCAAGCATTTTCCTTATCTGTTCTGGGAGGCTCACAATCTATCTATTGTACTCGTATCTAGGGCAGTGGAGGATTAAGTGACTTGCCCAGAGTCACAAGGAGCAACACGGGGTTTGAACCCATAACCTGAGGGTGCTGAGGCTATACTCTAACCACTATGTCCCACACTCCTCTAAGCTCTCTGAATGAAAATGGGCATAAAGTACTTTATAGGTAGTACTACACCCCACAGCATTTATATAAGATTTATAAATCAGGTAGTGCTCGGTGTTGGAGAAATTGTGGTGCAGTGAGAGACTTTTTGGACTTGTTCTATAATTAAAGAATTTTGGAGGCAGTTATACACATATACATCTCTTACTGGAGAAATGTAACTACAGGATGTGGTGTGTTGCTTATTGCAAGAGAAACACCCTTCTATTTCTATAGAGATATACTTTTAGCATGTCACTTATTTACTGCTTGAAAAGTACTGATAGCATCTCACTGGAAGAACTTTTGAGAAAAGTTTATTTTATTTGTCTTTACAATGAAACTTACAGCATTGAAAACTGGATACACAATCAATGGAGAGACCCTTCTCAGCAATTATAGACATACACAGCTCTGTATTATTTCTGCCTTTTAATGTTTTCTTAGTTGTGATAATACCGTACTTGAAGGACTGAGGTTGTTTGGATGACCTAGGATAGTTGAATTTTGATTTGGGGTGGGTTGGGGATTGTTTCTCTCTTCCATATCTATGTATTTGAAGGCTTTTTTTTTTTGTTAAAGATGAAAAAAGTACATTAAAAAAATTTGATGCTACAAGAGGAACATTGGCTACCAATTTATTATAGAATTCCTTTAAGAATTCTAATACTTGCTTATAAATCCTCTCTCTATACTGGACACCCATCATGCATGTTATGCTCTTCCCAATCATCTGTTGCTTCACATCTTCTTGTTCATTTAGATATTACCCACCAGTTGACTTTCTATACATTACATTGAAAGTGTTTTACTTTAATAAAGCTTTCCTTTAAGATTATTATGAGTTCCCATAGGAGAATGAGTACCTTGACCAACTTGGCTACATGAGTTCGGTTCGGTGAGCAGATGAAAGCACAGTGCCCAACAAAAGCTCAATGCCCGACAGTATGACGCAGGAACTACTCCTGCTGGAGCATTGGTCAAAGACTTGGCAACTAAGTTTCAATGCCAAAAAATGCAAGGTCATGCACTTTGGCGGCAAAAATCCATGCAGGACTTACACCCTAAATGGTGAGATCCTAGCAAGGACTGTAGCAGAACGTGACTTGGGGGTGATCATTAGCGAAGACATGAAGACTGCCAATCAAGTGGAGAAAGCTTCATCCAGGGCTAGACAAATCATGGGCTGTATCCGTAGAAGTTTTGTCAGCCGTAAGCCCGAGGTCATAATGCCGTTGTACAGATCCATGGTAAGACCTCATCTGGAATACTGTGTGCAATTCTGAAGGCCGCATTATCAAAAAGATGTGTGGAGAGTTGAGTCGATTCAGTGAATGGCCACCAGGATGGTCTCAGGACTCAAGGATCTCCTGTATGAGGAACGACTGGGTAAGTTGCAGCTGTACTCACTCGAGGAACGCAGAGAGAGGGCATGATCGAGACGTTCAAATATGTCACAGGCCGTATCGAGGTGGAAGAGGATCTCTTTTTCCTTAAAGGACCCACGGTAACAAGAGGGCATCTGTTGAAAATCAGGGGTGGGAAATTTCATGGCGACACCAGAAAATATTTCTTCACCGAAAGGGTGGTTGATCGCTGGAATAATCTTCCACAACAGGTAATTGAGGCCAGCAGCGTGCCAGATTTTAAGAAAAGATGGGATTGGCATGTGGGATCTCTTCATGGAGGTAGTTAGGGGTGTGCCATTAGTGTGGGCAGACTAGATGGGCCGTGGCCCTTTTCTACCGTCATGTTATATGTTTCTAAATTCATTACCTCTAACTTATTGAGGCTTGTACTTTCCTCCCCTCTTTTGTGGTGATAAATTTTGTTTTATAATACATAATAGAGGCTGGTTAAATTTCTGTTTTGGTTATGGTGCCAAAACTGGCACAAATTAATTTTCCTTGTGTGGTTTTGCCAAAGGCTAGAGCCATGGTTTGGTTTCTGCAGAAACTGACAATGTGTTTTTGGTGAACGCTGAAAATTTGTACTTATTGCTGTTTTTCTCAGAGAGTACCTATAAGTAGACAATCCTGGTGGTCTCAGGGCAGGAGTGATCCCCAGTTATTCCTGTCCGTGCTGGCTTTGCTCTCAAAATGGCTGGCATGACCTCTAGTAGCAATCTTGTAAGACTGCTGCAAGAGTTCAGGGCAGCCAATTTGAGAGTAAAGCTGACATGGGCAAGAACAACTAAAGATCACTCCTGTTCTGAGTATATTACTAGATCAAAATGGTTTGCAACATAGTATGGGGGGGAGCTATTATTTGCATTCTTGTTTTTGTGTGTGTCTCTAATGCAATTGTTGCAAATAAAGAAATTATGGTCTTGTATAATATTTTTATGGTAAATAGAGTGCTCCAAATAAAAGCTTTTTATAGAAAAGAAATTTAAATCTGTAAATTTGGAATAAGCTCCTTATTTATTAATTAGCCTCTCTGTGGTGTATGACATCAGTTGTCGCTCCAAATGTGGCAATGGCAGTCTTTGTAAAACCACTGCAGTTTTTAGTTTCTTTACATTTCCTGAGGAGATAAAATATGGTCTTTCATTATTTAAATTATATATATATATATATATATATATATATATATATATATATATATTCTGATTTGGATATGATTTGGGTAATTCTAAAGAATTTCCAGGCTCTGTTGAATATGATGAAGGTGCAGCGTTTTAATCAGACATGTAGTTGCAGAAGCTAGATCCTATGAGAGAGGAACCTGCAGTGATTGTTTTCCAGCACAAATACTATCAGTGTCAGTGGGGAAATATTATAATTAAATGAAATTTATATATTAGAATATAATTTGAGAAATATATTGCTCTTGATTGTAATTTTTCAGAGCTTATAGTCCTCACATTCAGTAACACCAATGTACTTTTTTAAAAAAAATTTCAGATTGTGCATCACCCGACTTACCTTGGTATCCTGTCTTCAGTCCTGCAGGTCAGCGGCAGCTGTACAGAAAGACTGCCTGTAGCCTGCACTGGACCCTTCTCCCATTCTGAAGATGTGAAGTTGTGTCAAAAGGGATGGACTAGGTCAGAGGGAAGGGCCTGGTGTAGGCCGCAGGCAGCCTTTCTGTACAGCTACTGCTGGCCAGTAGGGCCAAAGACTGGATGCAAAGGTAGGCTTGCTGTAGAGAAAAAGCAGCTGTGGTTGGGGAGAGAGATGCTAGACCAGGCAGAGAGGGAATTGAGAGAACTGGAACAGGGCCAAGAGGGGAGTAAGGGGGGTAATAAGAAGAGATACCCCAGGGGAAGAGTTGGTCCTAGAGATAGAGGGAGGGGAGTAGATGGGGTAGGGAGATATTAATGTGGGGGGGGAGGCCCTGTCCCCATCTCTCTCACTGCAATACCCATTCAATGGCTGGTGGGGTAGCTGAAGCCCTGTCAGCTTAAATCTGCTGCCTGAGTTGTCCCCTTCCTTCTCTTCCTCAGAAATGAGGAAATCATAGAAACATAGAAATAGACGGCAGATAAGGGCCCACGGCCCATCTAGTCTGCCCACCTTAATGTCCCTCCCCTACCTTTGCCCTGTGAAGAGATCCCATGTGCCGATCCCATTTGGCCTTAAAATCAGGCACGCTGCTGGCCTCAATCACCTGTAGTAGAAGATTATTCCAGCGATCAACCACTCTTTCAGTGAAAAAGAATTTCCTGGTGTCACCTCGTAGTTTCCCGCCCCTGATTTTCAACGGATGCCCTCTTGTTGTCGTGGGACCCTTGAAAAAGATGTGTCTCCACCAGCGATGTGTCTCCAACCACTGACACTTGTACTCCCCAAGCATGAACTGAGCATGCTTGGGGAGTGCCAGCATTGGCAACTGGGGCACTCTGATGACTTCCTCACTCTTTGGGAGACTTTTGCAGTTGATTTCTTTAACTGGTGGGGCTTTGGCATCCCCAGCAACAAAAGCACAGTTACTTACCGTAACAGGTGTTATCCAGGGACAGCAGGCAGCCTATTCTCACATGAGTGACCTCCAAGCTAACCAGGATGGGATGGTGAGAGTGTTGGCAACTTAGGAGAATAAATTTTGTAATACTCTCTGGCCAAAATGGCCATCCTGTCTGGAGAAAACATCCAGACAATAATGAGAGGTGAAAATATGATCCGAGGACCAGGTGGCAGTTTTGCCAGTGTTCTCAATAGGAGTGGATCTGAGGAAAGCCACTGAAGCCACCATGGCTCTAACTTTGTAGGCTGTGACTTGATTATGTAGATGCAGTCCAACCTGAGCATAGCAGAAAGAGATACAAGCAGCCATCCAGTTGGAGATGGTTCGCTTAGAAATCGGATGTCCCAACTTGTTTGGATCGAAGGAGACAAAAAGTTGAGGAGCAGATCTGTGTGGTTTGGTGCGCTCTTAAGTAGAAGGCCAAAGCCTACTTATAGTCTAGGGTATGAAGAGCTGATTCTCCAGGATAAGAACGAGGTCTTGGAAAGAACACTGTAAGTACAATGGATTGGTTGAGATGAAATTCTGAAACCACTTTAGGTAAGAATTTAGGATGAGTTCGAAGGACCACCTTATCATGATGAAAAACTGTGAAAGGTGGATCAGCAACTAAAGCTTGCAGCTCACTGATTCTTTGAGCAGATGTGAGGGCAATGAGAAACACCACTTTCCAAGTGAGATATTTCAGATGAGCCATAAATGGAGGCTTCAGTTGAGTAAGAACAACATTGAGATCCCAAATCACTGGAAGTGGTTTCAGAGGAGGTTTGACATTGAAAAGTCCTTTCATAAATCTGGAAACCCAAGTCCTGCTTAAGCTAAGTGCTAAAATTTTTTTTGTATATGTCATCATCTACAGTGACTCTCAAACATACTAGAACTTTCATGTGCAAGAGTTTTTTTGAAACAGATTGAAGCAATATTCTGTGGAGTTAGTGATCAAAGTTTTTATAAAATTACAATGACTGGAAGGTGAACTCTTCACCCAAGGGAGGTTTTCAAGCCTTCCTTATAGAGTTCCACATCTTTGAGAATTTTTATAAACTTTATTTTGATCACTCTCCATGAATTTTGTAGTATTTTCAGGTCAGTTGCACAATTTGTTATTCTCAGACCTTTTCTGACTTGTCTAACAGTTGCCATCCCTGAATATATTATAGTAAAATTATATAAGGAGCAGTGATTGGCTGGTGGTATCTAGAAGGTGGAGTCTTGAATATATAAGGGCGATGTTCTGCAGTGTTTCCTGCTGTCAGCATCACATTGATTGTGAAATCTGAAGGATTTGCACGGAGGGTCATGGTGGATTGCCTTTGATGCAGGAAGTTTTTCACCCCTGACGCAGCAAGAGTGAAATGGAGATTTCCCGTAGGGTGGGTTGTTTACCCACGAGGCCCGGGTAGTGAGGCTTGGGAGTAATCCTGATTGAAGACAGCTGGGACTTCATGGACAGTTACGTTTTTCTTTTTTCCTTGCTCAAGTTGCAATATTTCTGACTGTGCCTCTGGACTGCAGTCTTTTTTCACACAGTGTTTGTATGTGAGATTTTGGCATGCTGAATGTGAGGTGTTTTTTGGGGGAGCTGCTATTGTGCCTCATTTTTTTCACCACTGTTTTTGATATAGTGAAGACACATAAGTGGAGTTTGTTTTTTTTTAGCCATATGAAGCTTAACTGAGGCTTTTTCTCCACTTTTTTTCTGTCTTCTTTTTTTCAGACTTCTTTTTTTCAGACTGTGGGTGTATGTGTGGGTGGCCTTGCAGTGTCCCATAAGACCCTTGAATGTTAGATTTAGGGCGCATTTTGAGGTAAATGGTGATTGTGTCCCTATCCTTAGTAAGTTTGAAGTAGTGTTATAAGATATTTTACCTAATGTGGGGAAGGAGGGAGAAAAATTGTGTGGACCCCAGTCCCTTCCTATGTTCCCCCTTCCAATGGACTGCTGACTATGCCTCACCTTTAATTGCATGATTGTGACTAAAATTTTTAATTGAAATGCAGCCCTAGTTGCATTAAAAATTTCTCTTATGACATAGGTTTTAGTTAATTTAGGCAAGAATAACTAAACAATTAAAAAAATATGTATAGTTCAAAACAATTTCTTTTCTCTCTACAGGTTTCAGTAGCAATTATAGAAAACCAAGAGATCCATCTTCTGACTGGACATGATGGAGAAGCTGATGGGCACAAGATAAATTATACTGGAACTGAGTGCCACAGCCACAATAGTATTTCACATTTTTATTTTTTTGACTAACACAGAAAAGTGTAGATGTGATATTGTACACTTTACTGTATACCCCACATATACCTTAAACATTGGAGTCAAGTACTAAATCCTATTTCTTTGCTGGGACCATTTACCTGCCTTATATAACAAGAGAAAAGTATTTCAAATGGTTTATTTTGTAACAAAGTATTATTGCCTTAATGTCTCTTAACCCTGTTACACGCTGCTTGTAGACATGTTAATATAGTGACTTTTATGATACAGTTTATGGACTACTCCTTTTTTCTAATTTTTGATTACTATGTATGCATTGTTTTTTATATGTACAGGGCAAGTAAGTATATAATTTGAAAAAGCTGCAATCTTAAATATTAACAGAAGATGTAAGAAATCTCTGCATGATCTAAATCTCTATGTTCCTTATTTGTAAATTATTTGCCCTGACGTTTTAAACAAATTATTTTGAATTGTGTTAACTTCTGTAAACGTGCAGACATTATTACAAGTTAGCACAGATAGACTGTAATACATTTTGTAAATTGTAAGCAAAAAAAAGTTATTTTTATATTATATACTGTTAATTGTCAATCCCACATTGTTGTGATTTTCATTTTTTCATGAGAGATTAAGTGCTTTGGAACAGTGAATTCTCTCAGCATCTGTTTAGTTCAGGTTGCTATAGTGTGCTGATTTTATATATATATATATATATATATATATATATATAAGGAATTCATTGTTTAGTTGTACTGATAGGAAATTGAGGCAAATAGACAAGGAACTTCCATTTATCAGTTTCCTAGAAATAACTGTTTTTCACAAAATAATGTGCTGTCTCTGCAATGAGAGGGCATAGGATGAAGTTAAGAGGTGAAAGGCTCCGGAGTAATCTAAGAAAATACCTTTTTTACAGAAAGGGTATGGAACAGTCTCCTGGAAGAGGTGGTGGAGACAGAGACTGTGTCTGAATTCAAGAAGGCCTGGGATAGGCACGTGGGATCTCTCAGAGAGAAAAAGATAATGGTTACTGCGGATGGGAAGACTAGATGGGCCATTTGGTCTTTATCTGCCATCATGTTTCTATCTCCTCTATTGGAACAGAGTCACTTTTAAGAGCAGGACCAGCAACACTTTTTATATCCTGGTGCTAAGGGCGTAAGCCTTTCCAGTCCAGATCTTTCCTTGGATATTGGAGAAGCACATTATGGGAGTGGGAAACAATTGGTAGCCCTTTCCCAGAGCAGATGATAGCAGACTACCCCATGGTTTCCCATCAGGAGGCAGTTGTCTTTTGGAGACCTTGGACCACTTAAAGCATGATTTTTTTTTTTGTTTTTTGGTATAAGATGAAGGTGTTTATATTGTAACAAAATAGAAAAAGTAAGATTTAGAAATAAGTCTCCCTATGCCTAAACAAATCTCAATATTCAGTCTATATTAGGTTCAAAGATAAATGTCAGTATTGAGATTTGAATGTTGTCAGAAGAAATGGAAGAAAAGAGCAGAGGAACAGTCTGAACTAGCTCTTTTCTGGCCAAAAGCAGAGATTCAATGAAAATTTTTAGAATCTCCATAGGTAGTGAACACTAGATCAGATCTAGGAACGTTAATTAGGTGCACATGCCTCAATTTAATGATGTCTATTCTTTTAACTAAAGTATTTTCATTCTATTGGACCTTTTCCCCATCTTCTCTTTTCATATTCTTCCATAGCCCCCTTCCTTTTCAGTGCCTCTTAACTTATCCCTTATCACTATCTCTCTACCACCTCACCCACAGCCCAATATGCTCCCACCCAATATCTCTCTAATAAATATGAGCCTTCAAACTTAGTCCTTTCCCATCTGCATGATCTACCTAATCAGACTTCCTGCTGTTTCCTGACCCTAAATATTGCTTGCTTTCTTGGAGCTTCAGCTTGCTCATGTCTCTTGCTCCAAGGTCTTTCCTTTCCCAGCCAATGCTGACCAGATGGGGTTATGGGGCCCAGGGCAAATCAGCTAGTGAGTTGTCCCCTTCACTCAGTTGTGCCCCTTACCTCTTTTTTTCCTCTTTCCTTACATGCATACTGGCCTTTTTATTTTTCTCCTTTTTGCTCCAACACTGGCTCCTCTGTCTTCCTCTCTAAGGTCCCCACACAATCTCCTACCAGCTAGAAATTAGTTCTCCTAGCCTCTCTGAGCCTCACCTCCTTACCCTATCTGCTGTCCATCTATTTCATATGTAGATTAAAAGCTTTGCTGGAACATTATGACTTTAAATTGGTGGTGAAGAAATGTGTTTTGGTGACAGTGCAGGAGGCTGCTGACCACATTAAGAAGTACTCTTCAGGCCCACTTCCATATCCTCATCTAGAAGGCGTTTTAGATGAGGGCAGTGGTGGTCTGCTACTGTCATGGGTATAGTTTTTCTCCTCTCTTGCTTTTCCTAGACAAATCAGGGATTTTGCTCTTGCCCATGACAAGAGGGCCCAGAGGTTCCAGACAGCTCCCCAGTCAAAACCAGGGACAAGCTTTTCACTGGCTCTAAAAGAGCATAATATCAGTTCCTATCATTTTCCTGCTGCCCTACTGGTAGGAGGAAGACTAAATTTTTTCCATGTAAGGTGACACTTTGTTACCCATCCACTGGTCTGAGGATATAATCTGAAATTGGACAGACTCTCTCCATTGAGAACATTAAGCTCTTAGCATCAGGAATTCTTTAAAGAGGAACCCTTCTCATTTATGGCCCAAGAGGACAGCGATTTTATTCTAAGTACTTCTTGGTGTTCAGCATTGGTAAGTAAAGGCTATAACCATTCTAAATGAAATGCTGCAAGCCTGGTTTTCTTTGAGAAGTGGGCCCTCAGTTCACTTTTAAATAAAATTTGATTTTCTTGAAGCCTTCCATTAGGCCCCTGCAGTGACTAGAGATCCTAAATGCTGTCTTGACCCAGGTGATGAAAGCTCTCTTTGAACTTCTGAACATCTGTTATTTAAAGTACCTGACTTGGATGTAGTCAATTCAATATGCAGGGCCTTAGTAGCTAAGCCTTCTTACCAGTTTAACAATAGTTACTTCTTAAGGTAGGGTTGGAGTTTCATCTTAACCAACATTTTCCTAAAACCTTATACCCACATAGTGGAGGGAGGATTTAGTGAGCAAGGTTTCCTTGTTAAGACTGCTCTGATACAAGCTGTATGGCTAGATCACCAAATAGGAAATAATATGCCTCACCTTTGCATAGGACCTCTTGATATGTCCAGGTAAGATCATGCCTGAAGTGGTTTGCCTTCTAGAGAATAAGATTGTTGCCCTAATACAAACATCAGATACTTCTCCATGGAGGCCTCCTATGCTACTATGTAAAGTCTGCAAATGCTGAACTTCCACTGCCATACTATTGTTGAAATTAATTTACATTCTTCTGAGTAGCATCTCTAGTCTGTTCTCAGCCTTTCATTTTTAGTTTGTTTACAATGGCGTACACTGGCTGCAAACTCAAAATGGCTTCTTTGACCTTCAGGCTAGTATTGGGAGACTACCAGTGAAGGTTGGAGCAGCTGGGGCTTACTTGTATCCCTGGTAGGCTACTTAGACCACTTGGGGGGGAGGGGAGGGGTGGACTGGTTCGAGTTGGCCTTTACATCAGTTTATGATTCTAAAGATACCCTATCTGATACTACTCAAACCCAAAATTAGATAGGAGATAAACTGGAATTGAGATATCTAGGTTAGGACATGTTCAAAAATACTAGCAAAATTTGGCAGGCTATGATGACATTTTATCACAAAAAAAAAAAAAAATCAATGAGGTCAACTTAAACATGCTTTGTCAGTCACTTTAAAAACCTACTTTTTTTTTAACCTAAGTTGTCAAAGCACTTAAACACTTTCCCATATCACACTGGGGGTGGGGGGAGGAGGAGGAGGGGCTCCCATTGTGAGGCCTACCTAATTTTCAAGATGATACCTCTGCGGCAGGAAAGCACAGTTACTTATCGTAACAGGTGTTATCCAGGGACAGCAGGCATATATTCTCACATGTGGGTGACGTCATCTACGGAGCCCCAGCGCGGACAGCTTTTCAAGCAAACTTGATTGAAGTTTCAAGTTTGCTACACTGCACCACGCATGTGCATGCCTTCTTGCCCACTAGAGGGCGCATCCCCACCTCGTGGTCCTCAGTTCCATAACCAGCAAAGAAGCCATCCCCGGGGAGGAGGGCGGATTGTGAGAATATATGCCTGCTGTCCCTGGATAACACCTGTTACGGTAAGTAACTGTGCTTTATCCCAGGACAAGCAGGCATGATATTCTCACATGTGGGTGACCTCCAAGCCAACCAAAAAAGGATAGGTGGGAGGATGGCAATTTAGGAAAACAGGTTACGTAACACCGACTGGCCAAACCGGCCGTCGCTTCTGGACAAAGTGTCCAGACAGTAGTGGGAGGTGAACGTATGAACCGAAGACCAAGTGGCAGCTTTACATATGTCCTCCACAGGAGTAGACCGGAGGAAAGCAACAGAAGCTGCCATAGCCCTGACCTTATGCCCCGTGACTCGACCATGGAGCGTGAGACCAGCCTGAGCATAGCAAAAAGAAATACAAGCAGCCAACCAGTTGGACAAGGTGCGCTTGGAAACAGGATGTCCCAACCGATTAGGATCAAAGGACAAAAACAATTGAGGAACCTTCCGATGAGACTTGGTACGTTGGAGATAAAAAGCCAACGCCCTCTTACAGTCAAGCGTGTGAAGCGCCGCCTCTCCAGGATGAGAGTGGGGCTTCGGGAAGAACACCGGAAGAACAATAGACTGATTGAGGTGGAAATCAGACACAACCTTAGGTAGAAATTTAGGATGGGTGCGAAGAACCACCTTGTCATGATGGAACACAGTAAAGGGCGGGTCCGCAACCAAAGCCTGAAGCTCACTAATCCGACGAGCCGACGTGAGCGCAAGTAAAAAGACCACCTTCCATGTGAGAAACTTAAGAAGAGACTTATCAATCGGCTCAAAAGGAGGTTTCATCAGCTGAGCCAAGATCACATTAAGATCCCAAACCACAGGAGGAGGTTTCAGAGGAGGATTAACATTAACTAAACCCCTCATGAAACGAACCCCTCATGAAATGAGGATGAAGAGAGAGAGAACGTCCCTCTAGATGCCGATGGAAAGCAGCAAAAGCACTGAGATGTACCCGGATGGAAGTCGTCTTCAGCCCAGACTTGGACAAATGCAACAAATATTCCAGAACCGAGGACACCGGAACCAAACTCGGATCCAGATGGTGCGAGGCACACCAGGATGAAAATCTGGTCCACTTCTGGGAATAACAAAGCCGAGTCGAGGCCTTGCGCGAGGCTTCCAACACCTCCCTGACCGCCGAAGTCAGGGGGAAAGGAACCAAGCCGTCAGATGTAATGACTGAAGATTGGGATGCAACAGCGAACCCCGACTCTGAGACAGCAGAGAGGGAAACACAAGCAGAAGTAGAGGCTCCCTGGTACTGAGTTGAAGAAGCAGGGAGAACCAGTGCTGACGAGGCCAACGACGCGCAATGAGAATCATAGTGGCTCTGGATGACTTGAGGTGAACCAACGTCCTCAAGATCAGAGGAAAAGGAGGAAACGCATAAAGGAATCTCCCTTCCCAGTCGAGAAGGAAGGCGTCTGCCTCGAGACGGTCATGGGAGTAAATCCGTGAATAATAGAGGGGCAGTTTGCGAGTCTCTGGGGAGGCAAACAGATCCACCTGAGGAGTCCCCCAGCGGTGGAAGACCTCGCGCAGGACTCGGGAGTTCAGCGACCACTCGTGCGGCCGGAGAAGACGACTGAGTTTGTCGGCCAGGCAATTCTTCTCTCCCTGAATGTAAACCGCCCGCAGGAAGATGTTCTGGGAGGTCACCCATTCCCAAAGGCGCAAAGCTTCCCTGCACAGGGACCAAGAACACGTCCCCCCTTGCTTGTTGACATAATACATTGCCACTTGGTTGTCCGTCCGTACCAGGACCACCTGATTGCGCAGCAGATGACCGAACGCTCGAGCTGCCAGAAAAATGGCACGAAGCTCCAACACATTGATGTGACAAAGACAGTCCTCCGCCGACCATAGCGCTTGAGTCCGCAGACTGTCGAGGTGAGCTCCCCACGCGTACTCCGAAGAGTCCGTGGTCAGGACTTTGCGATGCGGAGGGACGAGAAAGAGCAAACCCCCGGAAAGATTGGAAGAGTTGGTCCACCAACGGAGCGATCGTCTCAAAGAAGGAGTCACCGTTACAGGAAGGGAAAGCGGGTCTCAATCCTGACGCCACTGGGAGGCCAAGGTCCACTGAGGGAGTCTCAGATGCAATCGGGCAAACGGCGTGACATGAACTGTTGAAGCCATGTGGCCGAGCAGAATCATCAGCCTGTGTGCAGAAACGGAGCGCTGCCGTAAAATCTGACGGGCCAGGCAAAGCAGAGCCTCCAGTCTCGACGAGGGAAGGAACGCACGAAGGGCACAGCTGCGATTTGGGAAAATTTACCTCGAACCCCAGACGCTGAAGAAAAATGATAGTCTGTCGGGTCGCTGAGATAACCCCCTCCCGGGACGAAGCTTTGATCAGCCAATCGTCCAGGTAGGGGAAGACCTGCAGCCCCTGGGATCTCAGGGCAGCCGCGACCACCACCATACACTTCGTGAAAACCTGAGGAGAGGAGGCCAGCCCGAAGGGAAGGACGCGATACTGGAGGTGCAACTCCCCCACCTGGAACCGTAAGAACTTGCGGAAGGCGGGATGCACCGGAACATGAGTATATGCTTCCTTCAGGTCCAGGGAGCACATCCAGTCCCCCGAGTAACATAGTAACATAGTAGATGACGGCAGATAAAGACCCGAATGGTCCATCCAGTCTGCCCAACCTGATTCAATTAAAATTTTTTTTTTTTTTTTCTTTTTAGCTATTTCTGGGCGAGAATCCAAAGCTTTTCCCGGTACTGTGCTTGGGTTCCAACTGCCGAAATCTCTGTTAAGACTTACTCCAGCCCATCTACACCCTCCCAGCCATTGAAGCCCTCCCCTGCCCATCCTCCTCCAAACGGCCATGCACAGACACAGACCGTACAAGTCTGCCCAGTAACTGGCCTAGTTCAATCTTTAATATTATTTTCTGATTCTAAATCTTCTGTGTTCATCCCACGCTTCTTTGAACTCAGTCACAGTTTTACTCTCCACCACCTCTCTCGGGAGCGCATTCCAGGCATCCACCACCCTCTCCGTAAAGTAGAATTTCCTAACATTGCCCCTGAATCTACCACCCCTCAACCTCAAATTATGTCCTCTGGTTTTACCATTTTCCTTTCTCTGGAAAAGATTTTGTTCTACGTTAATACCCTTTAAGTATTTGAACGTCTGAATCATATCTCCCCTGTCTCTCCTTTCCTCTAGGGTATACATATTCAGGGCTTCCAGTCTCTCCTCATACGTCTTCTGGCGCAAGCCTCCTATCATTTTCGTCGCCCTCCTCTGGACCGCCTCAAGTCTTCTTACGTCTTTCGCCAGATACGGTCTCCAAAACTGAACACAATACTCCAAGTGGGGCCTCACCAATGACCTGTACAGGGGCATCAACACCTTCTTCCTTCTACTGACTACGCCTCTCTTTATACAGCCCAGAATCCTTCTGGCAGCAGCCACTGCCTTGTCACACTGTTTTTTCGCCTTTAGATCTTCAGACACTATCACCCCAAGGTCCCAAGTCTAACAGAGGGTACAGGACTGGGAGGGACAACATACGGAACTTCTCCCGGACAAGAAACTTGTTGAGCCCTCGGAGGTCCAGAATTGGGCGCAAGTCCCCTGTCTTCTTCGGGACCAAGAAGTACCGGGAGTAAAACCCCCGTCCCCTTTGGTTCGGGGGAACAGGCTCCACCGCCCGAAGGCTCAACAAGGACTTGGCTTCCGACAGAAGAAGAGGGAGCTGGTCTCGACAGCCAAGAGAAGCCCCCGGCGGATGTTCCGGCGGACTGGCTAAGAAGTTTAGCGAGTAACCTTCGGAGATGATCCGGAGCACCCAAGCGTCCGACGTGATCTCGGCCCAGGCTGGAAGAAAGGCCTGCAATCGGCCCCCGATAGGAAGGGGGTCCTTCGACAGTGCGGAGGGGGCCCGCCCCCAACCGCGCATCACGTCAAAAAGACTGAGCGGGCTTAGACGCTCCTTGCGCCTGAGGCTTTGGTTGGGACGCTCTGCCCTGCTGCGGGGGACGTCGGGGCAGAGGCCTCGAGAAGGCCGGCATCGGCCCAGGCTGGAAGAAAGGCCTGCAATCGGCCCCTGATAGGAAGGGGGTCCTTCGACAGTGCGGAGGGGGCCCGCCCCCAACCGCACATCACGTCAAAAAGACTGAGCGGGCTTAGACGCTCCTTGCGCCTGAGGCTTTGGTTGGGACGCTCTGCCCTGCTGCGGGGGACGTCGGGGCAGAGGCCTCGAGAAGGCCGGCATCGACTTCTGCGGGTACCGCCGCGGAGGAGGTCTAAACGGCTTCTGCGGCGGAACCCGGGGTTTAGGACGGACCAATGAGGCAATAGAGCGCTCATGTTCGGACAAGTGTTTGGTCGCCGCCTCCAAGGACTCATCAAACAACTCGGAGCCAACACAGGGGAGATTGGCCAGACGTTCTTGCAAGTTCGGGTCCATGCCCAAAGTACGAAGCCATGCGAGACGGCGCATCGCCACCGCAAAAGCGGATACGCGAGAGGCCAACTCAAAGGCATCGTAAACTGCGTGAAAAAGGTAGACGCGCAGCTGAGATAAATTGGCCATAAAGGCTCCAAAATCCTCCTTATGGGAATCCGGCATGACCCCATAATACCTGGGCAACGCCTTCACCATCTGCCTTAAATAGGATGAGAAGGTGAATGCGTAATTAAGGACCCTGGCAGCCATCATGGAGTTGGAATAGAGGCGACGACCAAACTTGTCCAGGGTCCGCCCCTCCCTCCCGGGGGGAACCGCAGCAGAGACCCGAGAAGGCTGGGACTTCTTCAACGCCGACTCCACCAGGAATGACTGGTGAGACAACTGCGCTCTATCGAAGCCCTTACAAGGGACTGTGCGGTACTTAGACTCCATCTTAGATGGAACTGCTGTGACTGTAAGAGGGGAATCCAAGTTCCTCAGGAAGGTCTGGTGTAGAACCTTGTTAAGAGGCAGCCAAGGAGTCTCTCTGGGAGGAGAGGGCAAATCCTGCTCCTCCAGAAATTCCTTCGTGTATTGCGACCCTGACGCCAGATCAAGGTCCAAAGTCCTCCCCATATCCAGCACAAATCGTGAAAAGGAGGAGGGCTTCGAAGGCGGCGAGGGAGAATGAGAAGCCATCGTCGCCAAGAAGGAAGGGGAAGCCTCACGAGAATAACGAGGTTCCTTCCCCGTGCCCGAACCCCAAGAGGCCGCACCAAGCGACCTCGACGGGGTCGGGGACCGGCCATGCCCTGAGGAACCCCTTCGGGAGGTCCCCGGGGTATGGGGGACCGAGGCACGTCCCCTCCGTCTTGGCGAAGAGTCCCTCGAGTACTCAACCTCGGAGGAACGGAGAAGCCTCGGATTATCGAGGCGAAGCTCGGAGACCCGAAGGGTCTCGGCCCCGGTCGGCGAGGAGCGACCCGTTGACGTTTGGGCTTCCTCGGCCGACCCGAGGGCGAGGAGCCCCGGGAGGATCTCGACGAGGAGGAGGAGGTGGAGGAGGAGATCCTCTGAACCCTCCGCACCTTGTCCCGAGGCCGCATGCTCCGCTCAGGCTGGTCAGCCGAGGTCGAGGGCAAGGCCGGGGCCGAGGCCGAAGCCGTCCCGGGGGCCGAAGTCGAGGGCACCGAGACCGAGGCCGCCGAAGGCGGCTGGAGGTGCGCGAGGGCACCGGACAGCTCCGAGGTAATGAGCGCACGGAGCAAGTCCTGAAAGGCCGGCACCGCCATCATGGCAGGTAGATCCGAGGCCGGTGGGTGCTCCCTCGAGGGCGACCTCGGTCTCGAGTATTCCCGCGGGGCACCAGACTTCGACGCTCGGGGCGGGGCCGAGGATGACCCACCCGCCCCCGTCGATCCTGAGGATGGCTTCTTCGAGGCTGGAAGAGAAGAAGGAAGTGAGGACTTACCCTTCGTCGACTTCGGGGTCGAGGAGACCGGCTTCGACGAAGCAGGCTGTCGGGGCGAGGTCGAGGGAGACGAGGCCGAGGTCAAGGCCGGGGCCAAAGCCGAGGCCGACGTCGAGGCCTTCCCCGCCCCGGCGTCCACCGCAAAGAGCTCCGCCATACGAGCGCGACGGCGGCGGAGGGCCCTGGTTTGAAAAGTAGAGCACCGAGTACAGGAGTCGGTCGGGTGCTCAAGGCCCAGACAAAGTAAGCACCACCGGTGAGGATCAGTGATCGAAAGGAGACGATCGCACCGGGTGCACTTTTTAAAACCCGTCAAGGGACGGGACATGGACACGAAACCCGGCCGGGAACGAGCGAGGTCCCGCGGCCGCGGCTCTCGGGAGCCCCCGGAGCCGAACGAAAGAAAAATAAAAGTTTTTTTTTTTTTTTTTGACGAAAACCGATACAGAATCAAAGAAAAAAAACAAAGTAAGCACAGCGACCGAGAGGGAAACACTCAGCCGCGGTGTCAGAAGGTTAAACAAGAAGAGCACAATTTCCACAGGGCTTCTGGCTCCGCGGAAAAGACTGAACTGAGGACCACGAGGTGGGGATGCGCCCTCTAGTGGGCAAGAAGGCATGCACATGCGTGGTGCAGTGTAGCAAACTTGAAACTTCAATCAAGTTTGCTTGAAAAGCTGTCCGCGCTGGGGCTCCGTAGATGACGTCACCCACAAGTGAGAATATCATGCCTGCTTGTCCTGGGATAATAGCCATTCTGAGCAGTGAGCTTAGACATAGGCGCTTAGTGTGCCTACATGCTGAGTTCACTGCATTGCGTGTGATTGGTCGGGCGGTGGTACGTGCAAGACTAGAGCAGGAAGTCAGCCTGTATGGAGTTCATCCTCCCCACCCATGCATTTACATAGTGTCTGCCCTCAACCCAGCTTTGGCCAATTGGAAACAAAGACACGCGACAGGGATCCACCTCCCCTACCTCCATCTCCTCCCGTTTTGGAGGAAGGCTGAGAAAATTGAAGCAGGGCTCTCCAGTGTACAGGGAGTTCATGAGGTGGACCGGGAGAGGAAATTCTGTTATTCTTAGAATGCCTTCATATTCAGTGTTTACGGATTTCCCTTTTGTTCAATTAGGTATCGAGTTAACCGAGACTGGTGCAGTCAGAGTGCAGAGATCTTTATTCGCCTTGATTATGTGTATGATTGAGGAGAAAGGGCAAATATTATGTCCGACACACTTCGAGCTTCTTGCATTTGTGAGGCACTCGTGCATATTGCACAAACAAAACTATGTCTTCACGGTTTAGAAATTATTTCAGAGGGCTAAGGCAGGGGGGGGGAGAAGAGAACTGGATGGAAGAAGGGTCTATGGACAGCTGAGAATGGCATGTATGGTGATGGTGTAAAGGGAGACAGACTGCAGGAAAGGAATTCCCTGTTACTCTCTCATTTAACTTTTGTTTTAATGACAGCAAAGAGCGATAGCGAAGAAAAGCTGGCCAAAAGCCCTTGATAAGACATTAGCAGCACACTGCATACTGATGGAGAGAGATGAATGAACCATGGAGTGGAGGGAGTGATGTTATGATAGACAGATTCAGGCATCTTAGTCAACTTCTTTAAGAGCTTAAACAATATGGCCAAATAGTGTCAGACAGGTTAAAGAGTGGCCAAATAGTGTCAGACAGGTTAAAGAGTAGCCTAATACTGCAGATGCCTGAGATCCAAGGGAACTAGGTTTGATTCCCCACTGCATCTCCTTGTGATTCTGGGAAAGTTACTTAACTCTCCACTGTCCCAAATACAAATAAGTACTAAGGGGACAGGTAACTTATGGGGACGGTGGGAATTCCTCATGGGGATGGGCGGGGATGGGGGAATTCCTCGTGGGGACAGAGGAGATTCTGATGGGGACGGGTGCAATTTCTGTCCCCGCACAACTCTCTAGTTCAGCTAAGAAGCCAACCAGGGGAGGTGGGTGGATTGTGAGAATATCTGGCTGCTGTCCCTAGATAATACCTGTTATGGTAAGTAACTGCTTTATCCCAGGACAAGCAGGCAACATATTCTCATATGTGGGTGACCTCCAAACTAACCAGAATGGGATGGTGGGAGTGTTGGCCTTTTAAGAAAATAAATTTTGTAATACTGCTTGGCTGAAGTGCCCATCCCATCTGGAACAAGATTCCAGACTGTAATGTGAGGTGAAATGTATGAACCAGGGACCAAGTGGCAGTTTTGCAGATTTCTTCTATCTGAATGAAACACAGGAAAGCTACTGAAGCTGCCATAGCTCTAACTTTATGGGCTCTCCAGTTGTAACCCAGCCTGAGTGTAACAGAATGAGATGCATGCTCCCACCCAATTGGATATTGCTCTTTTGGAAACAGGATGTTCCAACTTGTTAGGATCAAAGGAGACAAAAAATTGGGGAGATGATCTATGTAATTTAGTCCTTTGCAAATAGTAAGACAATGCTTGTTTACGGTCCAGGGCATGAAGAACTGTTTCTCCTGGATGAGAATGAGTCTTTGGAAAAAATATTGAAAGTACAATCGACTGACTTGAGAAGAAATTCAGCAACCACCTTTGGTAAAATCTTTGGATGAGTACGAAGTACCACTTTATCATGTTGAAGAAGGTGGGTTTTACGGTGCACTTTTTAAATGTAGAACAGCACGTGCACAAATCAATGTGGTGTTCCGGCCCCAAGCACTGTATGCACCAACTGCTGTACTTCTTAAAGCTGGTTAACAGTCGGAACATGAAAATAGGAAAAATCACCTCAGCCAAATTGAATATGAGAGGCTGAGAAAGTATGGAAGGCCCCGCCCTGAAAAAGCACAATAGCGTGACAAAAAAATAAGAGAACCTCTATTTTTTTTTAATAAACTATATAAATAAATGCAGAAATTATACATATAAAATCCACGTGAGTGGGAAGGCAAGAGTGAAAAATTTAACGAATGTTCAATTCAATGGCACGACTGAACAACTCGGTGGAAAACATTGGGAAAATGTTGAACTGAGGAGCCGCGTACCTACGTCGGGCGGAAAGGCATATGCGGTGTGGTCGGTCGTGAACTTTCTAAAGTTCTTAAAGTGCCAATTCATTTGGGACCGTCCATGGTGGGGTTCGGTGGATGATGTCACCAACATGTGAGGACATGCCTGCTTTTCCTGGGATAATAAATGTTATATTAAGATATAGATGGATTACAATAATGTGATTCAGCTGTGGGAAGTCTTGCCTCTAATTGCTACATTTTTTAAAATATGAACTTGTGGGTAAGGGGCACAACAGTGTTATCGACTGTAGATATTCATACCTTTTTATACAGATCATCAGGAGTGACTCCTGAGAAAATTAAAAAGCTATAAGATAGGAGGCTGTTCATCAAATTAAATTATCTTGAGTGGCCCTCAGTTAATTTGGTGATTGGAATCAATGTTGTGCTATTACTACTATATCAAAATACCAACAACAAAAAAATAAGCAAAGTTCCGAACTCATTATACACATAGGATGATCTAAAAGGTCATAGCCTGAACTACCTCTTGGCTTCCTGAAATATACCAGTCATTTTGACAGGCAGCATAATAACTCATAAACTGGGGTCTGTTATATAATTCAAATGCATTGTAAACACCGCACAAAAGCTCCTAAAAAAAATGCAAACGGTTACAATAAGAGTGCAGCTGATGTGTAAATCGTTTACACGCCATGTTGAGATAATTTTCAGTTAAAGAACGTACATCAAAACAAGGATTGCAACTAAAACACCTACAATCGAACAAATCTAGCCCGAGTACTTTACATTTATTGAAACAGGTTTATTAGACGTGGCTTAAGGATCTCAAGCTAAAAATATAACAATTTTTTAATAATTCCAAATGTATGTGGAAACTTAAGTTATACATCAAAAATCAAAGAAAACAATGACTCCACGGTAAGTAAAACAAGTGGAAAAAGTGGGGAAGAAACTGTACGCATCATCCAGAGATAATATACATGTATTAAAACAAATAAAACAGCCTGTATTTAGTCAAAATATTAAGATCAGTCTATATAGACTGGTTTTTCAACACCTAGATCCAACATGTAATACAGATTGATTATCTGTTTTGGGTCTACAATATAGACTGATCTTAATATTTTGAACAAATACTAAATACAGGTTGTTTTATTTGTTTTAATACATGTATATTATTTCTGGTTGATGCATACAGTTTCTTCCCCACTTGTGGAAACTAGGATAACAAAAACATTATTATACAATAGTGTGGTTTTTTTTTTTTTTGCTTCTTGCAGTGGTGAAATATTAACAGAAAAACATTTTCAAATCAGAATTTCAAATAATTTCCTCCCTCAAATAAAACAATCAATTTTTAAAAGTTTGTCAAAACGAAGGAGTACGATGTAGGCACCTGATGTACCAAAGTACATATCACACAGCTGCAAAAAGATAAACACCTTTTACTTTAATCCAGGGTGTCGAATTTAAATACTTTTCCAAAGTCCCACCACGATAACACTATTCATTTTCGCTTGCTGCAACGCATCAATAGTGGGCAAAAAAGTCAATACTTTCCAAGTCGAGTCCCGTGAGGCAGCAGAACACACACTGGGCGGGGCTAACAACCTTACACGCCCCCAGGCCCAAACGAAGAAGCCAACTTCTCTCCACTGAAGCTTAACAGCTGAGCGAAGCGATACTCACTGCGACTCCTCCCAGTCTGCAGTCCGTTAAATCGTACTCTTCGCTCTCCCCAGGAAGCGCTTAAAAAAAAACAACAACCCCCAAACGTAGTTGATTTCGTGACTTCCCTTCCCCACGCCTCATCTTCTAAACGTGCTCCAGATGCACAAAAATGGCCGACCCGACCGCACGCCCGCCCCAGAGCTTCCCAGGCGCAGCGCCCGTTGCCCCGCCCCCGTCTCCGATTGGCCCAGACCGGTCATTCCGCGTTCCGCCCACTGCTCGCAGAAGCCGCGCGGCCACGCCCATTTCTTTCGGGCAGTCGGAGCCGAGTAAATACATCACTGGAGCCCAAAATGGCGGAGTCGCTGAGCCCCGTTCGCGGCGCACCAGCTCAACAAGGGCCGCGTCAGAGAGCCCTGGAAGCCCGTTCGCAGTTCTCTCGTAACCCGTACTCACACCCAGTGAAAAAACTGAAAACTGACGAGAAGGGACTGAAAGTGAAGCGAGCGACTGGAAGCGGCGGCGGGAACAGCAGGCGGCAGCAGCAGAGTTATGGCACCGCTGCAACATGGAGCTTTGCTCCCGGGGCTGGCGGCTGCATCATCGCCCCCGCCGCCTCTCTTCAAGTGGTCCCGCGACAGCCTTTCTACTCGTCTAAGCTCAAGAAACCTAAGGAGAAGAGACGACACAGGGTGACCGCAGAGGGCGCCGAGGAGAACGGAGAGCTGAAGTTAGCACCTCCGAGGGAAAGCTGCTTGTCTCCGGAGCCCCGGCCCCCGCCCCGCTGTAAGTTCTCTAGGGGGAGTCAAGTACAGAGTGCAGTGGAGAGGAGCGGAGGGCGCGAGCTCCTGTTAAATCCCACGCGCGCGCGGCGTATCCCGCTTGCGGGAGGAAAGGGAAGTGGGTGGGTACAGCGCGTGGTGCAGCCCGCTCGTGGGAGGAAAGGGTGGGAGGGAGAGAGCGCGCGAGCTGGTGTGCTGCTGGCGGGAGCTGGGGGCAGGGAAAGAGCGCGCGTGTTGTGCTGTTCCAGAACGAAATGTCTTTAGGCGATCTGCGCAGGAGATGGTGGTTATACCTTTGGGTTGACTTGCAGTTGATTTTTTTTGGGGCGTGTGTGTTGGAAGGGGTTGAAAGTTACCTGTCGTAACCCGGTAGAAGCGTTTTTAAAGTTTACTTCCGTGAAAAGAGCTCGTGGCTGAGATGTCGTACAAAATGTGTAAAACTAATCTTGGAGTCCTGTTTGGGCCTTTTATTCTCAAATGGGGTGTGTGCGAATGCTACTGACGACTGTTTCCTTGTAACAAGGTTTAGTGATTTGTTTTTGAATGTCGCCCTTGATTTTATTTAATATAACTTCACAAATTGACTGCAGAAAAATTGCTTTACCTGTTCAATTTACCAATTCTAGTTATTGGGCTGCTTGTGTCCAGGTTAGTTTTTGGTCTCTTCTTTTAGGTTTCCTACTATATGGGTAAACGACTGCTGTATACCTAACTCGGTTGTATTTTTTTCTTATATTGTATGTATTTGCCTATTTACCAAGCCCTGCAACTATCCAAACAACTATCGAAATTAATGATGATAGTACCTGAACTTCTGATTTTTTTAGGATCCCCATGGTCTTCCTGTACTAGGTCACCACTGACTTGTTGGCATCAGCCTGATTGGATTCTAGCCTATTGTTATTTACAGTATTTATTTCGTGGTCAGCCTTATTGAAATGTTATAATGGGATATTTATATACTGTCTTAATCAGTTAGCTCTAGAAAAGTTTAGAATAAAAGATACATTGGTTTAAATACAATATGTTTATAACTAAATTTTGATTTATAAGTAAGAGAAAAACATGTTTTAAAAAGTTAATGCAAATATTTGCTAAATAACCATGCTTTCAGTATTTTTCTTAGGTCCTCTTTTTTTTTTTTTTACTAAGCAGCAGTAGGTATTCTATCAGTGGAGTATTTAGCACTCCAGGCCACAGTAGAAATCCCTATGGCAGCTTAGTAAAAAGTGTGTGTGTGTGTGGGGGGGGGGGGGGGGGTAAATCTTAAATATTTTCATATCTTAATGTGGTTCTTCCACCACTTGTTTTCAATATATCCATAGACCTTTGATAATTCTCATTCAATCACATAATAATCAGGTTTTACTTATACACAGATGATCTTTTTATTTTCTCTGTTTCTTCACTTCACATGGACTTTATCTCCATTACAGGCCTATCTTCATTCAGTCACTAACTCAACTCAATCCAGATAAGACCACACAGTCTGCTGGATTACCAGATTACTCAGTCAGCCATTAATTTTGATTTTCAGATTTCTCCTGTCACTGGTTTTCGCTATTTAGAAATTTCTAACTTAATTACATCAGTTTTTCTTTCATATTGCGGTTTTTCTTTCATTTTGCAGGTTTTCTTTCATATTGTATGCATGCAGTTTTTCTTTCATATTGAAGGCACTTGGAGATTTTCTTGATTTTGATTCATGTCATACTGCAATATGTGCTCTGCTAATCTCTAAATTAGACTACTGTAATTCAATTTATACAGGTCTACCCAAGGGTGAGATCAAACAACTTCAGACATTGCAAAACTGGGCAGCTCTCTTCCTTTTCAGGGCTTCTAGATATGATGATCATGCACTGCTTTTGCTTCACATAAGAACATAGGATATTGGGCTTGATGGACCTTCGGTCTGACCCAGTATGGCAATTCTTGTTTCCAACATTGGCCAACCCAGGTCCCAAGTAGAAAACATATTTTATGCTGCTTATCTTAGGAATAAGCAGTGGATTTCCCCAAGCCATCTCAATAATGGTCTGTGGACTTCTCTTTTAGGAAATTATCCAAACCTTTTTTAAACCCCAGATTAAGCTTAAAATTCCTATTCTCACATTTAAAGCTTTTAATTTTGGGACTCCGATTTTATCTCTCTTCCACCACCATTCCTTATACTCCCCCTTGAGCCCTACACTCAACTGATTCTAAAAGAATGATCTTACTTTTTAATCCATGACAAACATACTTTTATTTTTTAGCCCCTGCCCTTTGGAATTCTCTACCAAATATAATCAGAATGGAACAATTATTTACTCATTTTAAGTTACTTTTAAAGGCCTACTTTTTTACCCTTTTGAGTAGGATCTGCTGATAGTCTCAGCAGTCGGGAATTTAGTATGACAGGTGACAAGATTATTAATTATTCTTTTAGTATGAATGAATGATTGTGAGATGACTTATTCTTTTTTTCTTTTAAATTCAGTGTCGTTCCTTTTGGTTTTCAATTATTTGTTTCAATGTTTCTTTTTGTATACCCCTTAGATTCTTAAATGGTAAAAGTGGTATATCAAATCACTAAATAATAATAACAAAAAGCTTAGTAAGATGCCATTGACTCATGTTAGAGTCCTAGCAAGTTGATGAATTACAAATCTAAAAAGAGATAAGTTTTGTGCTAGTTTGGCAAGGTCCTCCAGGGTCATCCCCATGGATGTTTTCAACATGTCTAGCCATCTGATTGCAGGTCGCCCTCTTCGCCTGGTTCCTTAGATCTTCCTGAACATAATGTCCTCCTCCAATGATCTCTCTCTTCTGACACTGTGACTAAAATAAGATGGTTGTAACTTCATCATTTGGGCTTTGAGTGACATAGCTAATTTGATCTCTTCCAGAATCGATTTGTTAGTTCTTCTGGCGTTCCATGGCATGCATATCCTTCTCCAGGACCAAAGCTAGTTGTTTATTTATGAAAGAGCCCAGGAGAGTGAAATCCTTTACAACTGCAATTCTATCACCTTCAAGCTCAAAATCTTTATCATTTTTTATAAGCTTCCGTAAAAAGCTTACATGTTAAATTAAGATGACTAGAAGAGGCTGATTAGAATATCCAAACTTATTGATTTGTACTGACTACATATACATCTGGCAGGATCTGACTTTTAAAAGCCTTCAAAAATAAAAAGGACAATTTACATGCAAAAATTTAAAAGCAAAACAAAATATTAAAATTGGCTTTTGCTGCAACTAGCAACCAATGGAGCTTCTTAAATGTGTCATTCTGTCATTTTTTTCTTCATGACAATCCTTACTGCTATTTTCTGCAATAACTAAGTGGGAGAGCAACTTTTTAAAGAAATGCCTAGAGATAGAAGGAATTACAATAGTCTAGCCAGGAAATTAAAGTAGTCAATTTTGCAGTTTATTCAATGAGGATCTAGCAAGCAGGTAAGTAGTGGGAGGGGGTGCCAGGGCCCATTGAATCTCAACTATACTATTGATCCAGATTAATTAAGTTTTCAGTTTGTCTGTGGGTGAGGATCCAGGTTCAAATATCTTCCAGACTGGAGGTAATACGTTTTAAAAGTATCATCTAAATCATTGGTTCTCAAACCTGTCCTGGGGGACCCCCGGCCAGTGAGGTTTTTAAGTTATCCCACATGAATATGCATGAGAGAGATGGATGTGGGAGGCATGCAAATCTGGCTCATGCATTTTCATTAGGGATATCCTAAAAACACGACTGGCTCGGGGTCCCCCAGGACAGGTTTGAGAGCCACTGATCTAAAGGGTTTACCACTGAAAAATTGATCTGTATATCAGCAGGATATATTTAGTCTGTTATTGAGAAAGACATGGGGGAAACCACTGCTTGCCCTGGATCGGTAACATGGAATGTTGCTACGCCTTGGATTTTGGCCAGGTACTAGTGACCTGGATTGGCCACTGTGAAAACGGGCTACTGGACTTGATGGACCGTTGGTCTGACCCAGTAAGGCTATTCTTATGTTCTTAAGTATGCTAATGCCATGAATTTTAATTCTTTACCAATGAAGCTGAAAGATGTTGAACAAAATTAGTGAAAGTGGGGATCCCTGTGGGACTAGAGAATGACACAGGGACAAATTTGTCCCCGTCCCCATGGGAACTCCCATGTCCATCCCCATGAGTTCTCTTCCTGTTACTGCCCCATTCCTGCAAGCTCTGTCCTCATCTGCATAAGCCTTGAACAGTTTAAAACTATAAGTGTGGTTAAGGCAGATCTTGTGGGAATGGGGCAGGGACAGAATGCGCGAGGACGGAGAAATTGAGTTTCTACGGGGACAAATTTGTCCCCGTGTCATTCTCTGCACCACAACCCTTTCTCCATGCTTCTGTAGTAAGGGTCCAATGTAATTTCATACTTTTGCAATTCCTTAACTTGAGAACCAAGATAAAACTAAATCAGTGACTTCAATTGATTCTAATGTATACACTTCTCCCTCTGTATTCGCGGATTCAGCAATCGCAGTTTCAATTATTCACGGTTTTTAGAATGCTGGCTCTTCCCCCCCAAAATTACATCAACTTGCATAGAGAAATCACTGATTTAAAGCGTTTACAGAGAAAATCTCCGATTCCCAGCCCTTTCTTCACCGTGTTTTGCCTCTCCTTCAGGAATAGGCCAGGTCTCCCACCATGTTGTTCGCGGTATCACCATATTCATGATGATTTTTAATATAAAATAGCGAATAACATATGAAAAAGTTATTTGCGGTTTTTATGTATTCGCGGGTCTGTTAATCCCCTATCACAGCGAATACGGAGGGAGAAGTGTACATGAGTAAATCTTGATCAACCAAATTGAAAGCAGATGATAAATCTAGCTGCATCAGTATTTGAAGGTATATCCTTATCCAATGATGATCTGGGTTCTGTGGCAAGATGTTCAGTATAGACTAGAGACTTGTTTTTTGTAAGTTACAGAAATCTGATTGCATACTGCCAAGTATTTCAAATCTGTCTAAATATTCTTGAGCATTCTTTTGGTTTTGTTTTATCTTTCTTTTCTCCTTGCTTCCTGATGGAAGGATGGGTTGTTCACATTACTGTCATCTCCCAACCTTGTTTCTACCACTGTCATAGAAATATGACTAGGACTATTTCAGATCCATAACCTGTCTTGCTTTATTTCTGATGTAATGCCACACACTGTATCTATAATTTAGCTTTAAACATTAGGTTTCCATTATGCTTATTTCATAGTTTTTAAAACACCATTACCATTTTTTTTGTCTTCATATCTTTTATGTAACATAACAGATGACAATAGATAAAAACTTGAATGGCCCATTTTTTTGTCCAACAAATCACACTCATTATCAAGTTATGATTAAACCAACAATGAATGTGATATAAAATACAGTGGTACCTTGGTTTACCAGCATAATTCGTTCCTGAAGCATGCTCATAAACCAAAATACTCATATATCAAAGTGAGTATCCCCATAGGAACTAAGGGAAACTCGCTTGATACCTTCCCCCATCCCCACCCCCCGAGGTCAGCGGCGCTGCTCTACCCCCCCTGAGAACTGGCATTGCTCCCTCCGAAGGCCCCCCCCCCCCCGCGTGATCCGGCACTCTCCGCCGTGATCTGAAATCCCCGAGATCCACCTGAACAGGCTTCTTACTTCCATCTGGCCACCGGCACCGGCATGTCCTGTGCATTGGTGCCCGAAGATCTGCCTCCTCTTCTTTGCTGGGCCTTGAGCATCTGCGCATGCTCAAGGCCTGCAAATTCACGCCGGTGGCCAGATGGAAGTAAGAAGCCTGTTCAGGTGAGTCTGAGGGATTTTAGATCGCGGGGGGGAGGGTGCCAGATCGCGAGGGGTGCTGCTTGCAAATCGAGGCAAGCTCAGTTTCCGAGGTGCTGATTTTGCGAATGTTTTGCTCGTCTTGCAAAACACTCGCAAACCGGTGCACTTGCAAACCGAGGTACCACTGTACTGTATTTTTGATCCTGATCTTTCTTTGGTATTTCTGGGATATAGAAGTCTGTCTGACACTATACTTATTTTCCAACCATTGTAGTTGCAGTCAAAGCGCACTTCGGCCTATCTCAGACTGCCTTCCCATATAAGGGAAACAAATTGAATAAATCTGCCCAGCCTTAGTTCTTGACAGCTAGAGTTGCTGTCTAAGCACCAGTTGATATCTTAAGATGACTGTGTGGGTCATGTTTGTTTTTTATACCAAAAGGTATTCAATTTTGCGGTCCTAGGAACTACCTCACATATATACTGAGGGAGTAAAAAATGGAGAAAAAGACCTCGGTATTCCCAGGAATTAACGACACCTGGAACTCTGTCAGCTTCAAAGGCTGTTATAGGCAATACATTCTTGGTCAAAAATCTATATACAGTACCTTGGATTGCAAGTAACTTGGTTTGCAAGTGTTTTGCAAGACAAGCAAAACATTTTATTAAATTTTAACTTGATATACAAGCAATGTCTTGCAATACAAGCACATACAGAATACACACATCACAACTGTGCCGATGGTTCTTCTCTCTCTGATGCTGTGGGAGTGTAGTGACTGTTCTAAATGAGAGAGATCTTGCAATACAAGTACGTATAGTATTTTGTATTAAAGTTTTTGGGTTGTGGAGCGAATCGTCTGAGTTTCCATTATTTCTTATGGGGAAATTCGTTTTGATATACAAGCGCTTTGGATTACAAGCATGCTTCTGGAATGAATTATGCTCGCAAACCAAGGTTTGACTGTACTTATTAAACTCTCTTAATTTTTATTATACTTGCTTGGTCTCTAATATGCTCAAATCACTTCAAAAAATCAACGCAAAACATACACCAATCAGCCAAAAAGAGAAGAAGAGAACCAAGCACTTATCTCTGAGTGTGTTCTAGTACCATCGACAAAAGTCACTGCAGAGATCCTTGTATTTCAAGAAGTGTTCAGTATCAGCAAAAAACTGCTGTCTACATAATCCAATAGATTTCCCAGCAAGGTCCTGTTTCGCAATAACGCTGCATCAGGGGAAACTATCTTAAAGACAAGAGCTACCGCTTCATTGACTTCCTCTCGGGAGAAATGACTCAAAGAAAGGAGAGATGTCAGATTTCGGAGAAGGGTGATGAAGGAAAGAAGAGAGAGATGTCAGACCACTGTAATGGGAAGGAGGGGGGAGAGAGATGCCAGACCGCAGAGAGGCGAGATATTTTAGACATAGGGAATGAGAGAGAGATTCCAGGCTATGGAAGAGGAGAGAGATTCCAAGCTATGGGAAGGAAGAGGAGAAAGATGCCAGACAAGGGGAGATAGAGGGAGGAGATGGTGCAGAGCAATGGGTGCAACAGGGAAGAAGAAAAGTTTCTTATGGATAGATGGGAATAGGGGAGAAGAAAGAGGGAGGAGATGATACACATGGATAGATGGGAAGGGAAAACATGGAAAAGTAGATAGATTTTGAGAAGAAAGCAGAAAAATGGTAGAAAGTGGAATGTTTAAAGTTAGATAAAAATGCTAAATAGGATTGTATGGCAGAAAGTGAAGGAGAGAAAAACTGCAAATGGATAATGTGGCCCTTGTTAGACATTTAAGAGCACAGAGAGAAGGAAGTGCAGCCAGGGACTGTGAAAAGATAGTTTGAAAAACAAAATCACCAGACATCAAAGGTAGGGGAAATTATTTTATTTTCAATTTAGTGATTGAATTGTGTCAGTTTTGAGAATTTACATCTGCTGTCCATATTTTGCACTGTTCAGGAAGAAATGCATTTGTTTCTATTTCTCTGGGGTTGTACTGCATACAGAGTCTTGCATATTAGGGTTTTGTTTGTATACAGTATATTTGTTTTCCCGTATTTGCATAGGTTTATCTGTGTTCTGGTAGGAACGAATGTTGAGAAGCATACAGTGCTTTGGGTAGTTTAATTTTGTGGTTAACCATTTATATGTTTGTAATAAAATTATATTGTGTATATATGAAAAATGAATGGAAAAAATGGTATAATTAGTACTATTATGGGGGTGGGGTCTGGGGCAGAGCTTTTGGACCCCCCCCCAAAAAAAAAGTTTTCCGCTGTCTATGAGTAGAATGACTATTTGAATAAAGTTTGGATTAAATATGGTAACATTTATGAGGTGAAAATAACCAGATGAATCACTGACATGGTGTCTCAGGATGAGGAAGGATCTATACTTCTACTAAGACTATATGTTAAATTCAGCCCACGACTTATCTTGTTCTAAATTTCGGCCCCTTATGTGATTGAGTTTGACACACCCCTGTTCTAGGGTATACATATTCTGGTCTTTAGTCTTATACATCTTTTGGCATAAACTCTATACCACTGTTTTGACTCCTTCCTCTAGACCAGTGGTCTCAAACTCGTGGCCCGGGGGCCACATGCGGCCTGCCAGGTACTATTTTGAGGCTCTCGGTATGTTTATCATAATCGCAAAAGTAAAAAAAGTTTCTTGATCATATGTCTCTGTAGCTATAAACTACAATATTATTAAGACTTAGCCAAAAGGAAAGATTTATAAGCTATAAAGAGTTTAACCTCAATCAAAATTATCATTTCTTTAATAAGATATTAACTAGTTTTTCTGAGGCCCTCCAAGTACCTACAAATCCAAAATGTGGCCCTGCAAAGGGTTTCAGTTTGAGACCACTGCTCTAGACTGCTTTCTTTTTACATCCTCTGCAAAATATGGCTTCAAAAGTGAACACCTCCCTTTCTTCTACTGCTTATGCCTCTCTTTGCAGCCTAGCATCATCCTGGCTACAGCCACTTCATAGTTACACATTGTTTCATTGCTTTCAGATCTTGGACATTATCACCAGAAGGTCCCTTTCCCTGTTTGTCCACATCAGCCTTCTTTGGCTTTCTACTCCCCAAGTGCATTACTCTGCACTTCTTTGTATTAAATTTAACTGCCAAACAGATCAATATTTTTAACGTTTGCAGCTCTCTCTTTATGTTGTCCACTCTCTGGGTGTTCACTCTTGCAAATCCTGGTATCATCCACAAAAAGGCAAACCTTACCTTCTAACTCTTCGGAGATGTTGCTCACAAATATATTGAATAGTATTGGTCCCAGCACTGATCCTTGTGGCACTCCACTACTCACCTTTCCTTTCTCTGAGTGAATACCATTAACCACCATCTGGCATCTGTCTGTCAACCAGTTTCTAATCTAATTCACTGCTTTGGGTCCTAACTTCATTCAACCTGTCGAGTTTTTTCAAGAGTCTCCGATAAGAAGCCATGTCGAAGGCTTTGCTGAAATCCAAGTACAAGTAGATTACATGTAGTTCATGTATTTGATCCAGTTTTCTGGTCGCCCAAAGAATTAAAGCAGATACATTTGGCACAATTTACCTTTTGGTAAAACCATGTTGTTGCGTTGCTTGTAACCCATTAGATTCCAGGAAATTCACTGTCCTTACCTTCAGCAGCACTTCATTTACTTTTCCAATGACCTAAGTGAGGCTTACCAGCTTGTAGTTTTCTGCTTCTTCTCTGCCATCACTTTTTTGTGAAGAGGGACCACATCCACTTTTCTCCAAACTCATGGAACCTCGCTGGTCTTCAAAGATTTATAAACAAATCCTTACTGCTGACAGAATTCTGCAGACACTCAGACCTGTCATCTCCCGTTGGGTGGGGGCCATTTTCTGTTTCCTGACATAACATTCCCCCCTCCCAATGTGGATCCTGCAGCCCTTCTAAAGTAGCGGTAGCTTGGCTGCAGAGGCAGTACCAGGGCATTTCCTCTGCCGTATTGTCTTTGGTGTTACTTCCTTTGGATAGATGGCACGGTAGACTCAGGAAGGTCCTGGTGGGACTGGCAGCAAGTTGCCTGTTCACAGTGCTTCCTCTGCTGGCCAGCTGCCATTACTGCTTTGTGAGAGGGGGGATAGGGAAAAGAAGATAAGACTCATGGGGGGAGAAGAAAGGCCAGATTTCTGGAGGGGGGGCTAGACTACAGGGGGAAGTATGTGAGAGAGAGGCTAGAACCACAAGGGGACGGAGATGGAGTGAATCAGACCAGAAAGGGGGTGGGAGAGGAGGAAGATATGCTCGGCTAGTGAAGGGAGGCAGAGTTGCCAGATCATGGGAGTAGAGAGGGATTTCATAGTGCAAGTGAGAGAAGGGTTGGGGGGGGCAAGGGGGGACATGGATGCTGGACCCGCAAGTGGGGATGGAGGGAGGGTAGAGAGAGTGTGTAACCCAGACCAGAAATAGGGTTTGGGGGATACGAAGAGATTCTTGATCATGGCCATGGGGTTGGGCCAAAGTAATGGGGTGAATATGCCATGGGAGTGGGGGCAGCAAGCTGAAGACTTCCTATGGTTGATGGGAGTAAAGATACAGTGACAGCTGGGAAGGTGAGAAGACAAAATGAGAGACTGGGGTATTGCATGAGGGAGAAGACTTTAGGGGCCAACAGAATTATGGGTCATGTTGGGAGGGAGGCACAACTACAGTGGGAGTGAGAGGGGGAACAGAGGAGGCTGGAGCCTGAGAGAGGAAAAGTCAGCAAGGAATTTTGTGCCTTATGATGAGAGAATTCTACGCAAAACACTACAAATAAACTTTGTGGAATTTTATTAATTTTTTGTGCAAAATTCTGCCAGGAATAAAATCCTTAAGAGGTCCTGCCAAAACCTCTCTGAGCTGCCTCAGTATCCTAGGATGGATCTTGTCCGGTCCCATGGCTTTGTCCACTTCAGGTTTTCAAGTTGTTCATATACAGTACACACTGTATCTAATATTGCTTCTGAATAATCTGACTCCCTGGAACCTCATATTATCTCTTGTTTTAGAGCATCTCTCTGGGTGTATATATTCAGGTCCTTAAAGCTTAAAGACATGGTTTCTGGTGCTCATCATGTACTGTTTTGTTAGCCCTTTCTTGGACTGTCTCAATTTGATTATCAGACCTCTGAAACATTAATAGGACATAGTATTCTGACTGACTAGCCTATATAGAGACTCGGTCATCAACTATTTGTCTGTGTACCCTAATGTTCTGATTCTGCTCATTGCTTTATTACTTGCTTCAGTAATACTACTATAAGATAACTGGGTACTGTTACTCCAAAATCTTATGTGAATGGCTTGAGTATGTCTTTTACAGTCTTTTTATGCTGATTGGTGATGTATACCAGTGGTTCTTAAACCTGTCATGGGGGGACCCCCAGCCAGTCTGGTTTTCAAGATATCCCTAATATGCAGGAGAGAAATTTGCCTACCACCTACTTTTATATGTAGATCTCGTGCATATTCATTAGGGATATCTTGAAAACCAGTCTGGCTGGGGATCCCCCAGGACGGTTTAAGAACCACTGATGTAAACTACTTTTTTTTAAATCTCTTTTTAATAGAAGGGCAGTTTGTAAACGGAGATAGTTGGTTTCTATCTCTTATACATTTTCTGTGGAGTACTATATAATGCATGACTTGTGTGATTTATGCATTATTTACTGCCAAGAAGCTCAAAGAACGGTTAAGTTCTTATCTACCTTCTCAAGGTTGTTTAATCTGTGGGAGTTCGTCATCTGCTTGTCAACTTTTTTCTTTCTAGCCCTCCACAATTTTCTCTTGGGCCGATGCAGAAAGCAGCTGCAGGCTGGTTCTATAATAATAATAATAATAATTTATATACCGCAGGACCGCGAAATGATTAAAAATGCTACAAATTGAGTAGAACTAACAAAGTTAAAAGCTAGTGACTAACAGCTCTAGAGATCAGTTATTGTGAAATAAGATTATACAAATCAGCTACCTAAGTACTTCAGGAACAGATATGTTTTTAGGTGTTTCCTAAATTCCCCATAAGTAGTAAACATAAGCAATTGTTCCAGATCTTTACCCCATAATGCTGCCTGATGTGAGAAAAGATGTTGATGAGCTGAGCAGAGAGGACTTGTTACTCCTGGTGGAATTTTGTGCAAAAAAATTAAAAATTCTGCACACAAACGCTGGGACTTACTAAACGGCACTAGAGGTTTTTTGGCACAGGCCGATGAGGTAAATGCTCTGATGCTCATAGGAATTCTATGAGCGTTGGAACATTTACTTTGCTGGCCCACACTAAAAACTTTAGCACTGTTTAGTAAAAGGTGTCCCAAATTAGCAAATTCTGCAAAATTGTGCAAATTTGTTTGTCTAAATTTAAACAATAATTTTGCTAATTATCTATATCAGTGTTTTTCAACCTTTTTTGGGCAAAGGCACACTTGTTTCATGAAAAAAATCACGAGGCACACCACCATTAGAAAATGTTAAAAAATTTAACTCTCTGCCTATATTGATTATATATAAAGTAATTCTCTTGAATAGGAATCAAATAAACACAAAGAAAGTATTTTATAATTACTTTATTATGAAATATTAAGTAAACAGAATAGTGAAAAATTATAAAATACTTTATTCAGTGCGAAACCTGAGCCTGTTTGGCTGAACACAAAGCTGATATTCTGGCTGGAATCGAAGAAAGACACACACGTAGCTCTTCGTCAACAGCTCTCAGTCTCTCTCTGTATTTGGTTTTTATAGCATACAAAAATAGACAAATATACCCTCCTCCATCCTTTTTATTAAACCACAATAGCAGTTTTTAGCGCAGGGAGCTGCGCTGAATGCCCAGCGCTGCTCTTGATGCTCATAGGCTCCCTGCGCTAAAAACCACTATTGCGGTTTAGTAAAAGGTGACCATATTGTAAAATATAGACAGCAGATATAAATTCAGAACTGTGCATAGTAAGTGAAGGGAAGTTTTCATCTCTGGGAATTTACCCAGTTAACTATTAAGTTATTTGGGCAAATTCCTTTGAAAACTGTGGTAATACTGCCTCCACTTTGCTAAATTTAAAATAAAATCATTTTTCCTACCTTGTCTGGTGATTTCTGGTTGCACTTTCTTCTTCTGACTGTGCATCCAATCTTTCTTCCCTTCTATCAGCCTGTATGCTTTCTCTCCTCCATACCTCATTCCCTCCCCCAACTTTTTCTTCCTCTCTCCCTGACCTTTCTTTCTTTTTTTCTGTTTCTCTTCTTTCCTTCTGTTTCCCTGCCTGCCCCCTTTCTTTCTTTCTCCCTGCCGTTCCCCAAGCCACTGCCACTGCCGCTGCCATCGGGGAACAGGACCCACCAATGGATAACAGGCCCCAAAGCCGACTCCGACGCATGCTCTCCCTGACGTCAATTCTGCAATCGGAGAGGAAGTTCTGCCCAGCCAGGCAGCGATTGGCTGGCCCGAACTTCCTCTCTGCCTGCAGAATTGACGTCGGGGAGAAGAAGACTTATCGGCTCGATAGATTAGATCGCCAAGACAAAGTGAGTCCTGGGTGATCGACTCACTTTGCCTTGGCGAGCTACTGGCGCCCCTGCCTCGGGCCCCCTGTCAGCTCCGGGCCCGGCGGCGCTGCGGCACACCAGGCAACATCTCGCGGCACACTAGTGTGCCGCGGAACAGCGGTTGAAAAACACTGATCTATATTATGTTTAAAACATTAAAAATGTGTTTTTCCTAACTTGGTTGCCTGGACATTTTATTTTTCCATCATATTTCTTCCAATTTCTCTTTTCTGCTTTCCTGTCTATTGTCTGCTAATTTTCGTTCAAACGGTTGCTATACACTTGTGTTTTCTCCTCTCTCCTGTCTATTCCCTCACTACACATATCATTTTTAGCTCTTTTCTGCCTCTTTCTTACCCTTCTCTTCTTTTTGACTTTTCAGCTACCTACCAAATTTCTATCTTCTCTCTCATTTTCCACCTTATTTTCTCCTCCGCTCTCTATTCCCTTTCAACTTCAGCATATGTCCCATGTCCATATTTCTACCCTCTGTAATAACTGTTCTCATCTGTTTCCTTAACACGTCTTCCTCCCCCTCCTGGCTTCTCCCTCATACCTTACCATTATCAGGGTCTATCTTCCTCCACCCTTATAGTCTAGCTTCTGCTCCCTCTTTCTTCCTCCCCACACTTGTAGCCTGACATCTGCCTATCCTTTCTCTCTTCCCTGCTGCACTCTCCCCCATGGTCCAGCATTTCTCCCACTCTTCCCTCACTCCCATTCCCAGGCATCTCTCCATAACTCCCTTCTGCTTCTGGATCCACCATTTTCTTCCTTCTCTTCCTCTATCTCCTGTGTATCTCTTTCCCTCTCATTCACACTCATGTCCATCTTTCTCTCCCTCCCTTGCGTCCCTTTCCCCATACAGCATTCTCTCCCTCCCTTCCACTGCCAAATCCAACATTTCTTTTCCACTTTCCATCATATCTCTCTTTCTCTTCCTTGTGCCCTGGGTCAAACCTCTTTATTCCCCACCATGCAGCATCCCTCCTTTCCTTCCCTCTATTGTATTCAACATTTCTTTCTCTCTCCCTATGCACCATTTCTACCTCCCCTCCACCCTTATGTCCAACATGTCTCCCAACCCCTCTACCATATGCAGGATTTCTGCCTCACCCTTTCCCACCTCTTTGTTGCATCTGTCCCTTCCTCTCTTCCAACCCATGCCCAACATTTCTTCCTCTCTCCTCCCTCCCCCCATGTGCAGCATCTTCCTTCCCTCCCACACCCCCTGTGCACCAGCTTTCCTTTCTTCCCACCCCCCTCTGCAACAGCTTTCCTTCCTTCCCCTTCTGGGCATTCTCTTTCTTCAACATCTCACAACATTGATTCCCATGCAATGCTTGCCACTAACCCAGAAGTCTCTCTGCAGCAGAGGAGAGGCTTCCGGGTTAACCCTTTCAGGACCAAGGGACATATTTGTCCCATAACTTTAAAATCCTATAAATTTTGATTGGGATAGTCTACAGTTCTAAATTTGATATGTACGGATTCCATATGATACTGCCTTTATGTAAACAAACTGGTTCCGACATTCATTCATTTGCGTCGTTGCCAGATTGACGAGAAGATTCACTTGCCACACTGTCCATAAGCCAGAAGTTTGATTTTTTTTTTTTTAAATAATGATATTTCACAAAAAAAATCAATTTTTTGGCATCTGCAAGCCCTTTTTACCATAAAAATGTCGTCAAAACCACAAAAATTGGCCTACGATCCTTATGGTCCTGAAAGGGTTAACAGCAGGCAGCGTGTGGGAATTGCTGCCGATGCCGTGACCTGTTCAAGTGACACCATCGAGGAGGTAGGAGATTCTGCGCAGAAAAAGGGAATTCTGCATGATTGCAATTCTGCGCAAATTCTGCATTGCGCAGTCAATATGCAAATTCTGCCAGGAGTAACTTGTGTGTGGATGTTAATTCATGGGGTAGACACTGCCTTGAGTTGTATTAAAATGTAGGCTAATGAGTTACTATAGGTATCCCGTGCTATGCCTACTTTTAATGTATATACAGCATAAAAAATACATTGTGAGGGCCTAGAGTGGTATACAGTAGAAGACTTTGCAGAGATTTCATGTTAATGTTTCATATTTAGGTGCTGGTTTTTCTTGTTATGCAAGCTGAAGGAAGCTGGTGCAAGTTTTTAAAGGCAGCTTGTCGGTAACAAATGTGTGTCTAAACAAAACTGAGAGTGAAAGCACACATCTGTGCCTAAATTTTAAGCCTCCTAAAAATTTCACGTACAGATATTTTTTTGAAAGATTCATGTTTAGGCGCTGAAGAACAGGTGCTGTTGCGTATTGACATTGTCAGTTTTGGTTCAGACTTATGTATAGAAGCCACACTTACTGCAAAACCAAGTGCATGAATCCAACATACTCTCTCCATTTTTGCCACACATAAAATTTGCCTGTACATAAACTTGCTGCATTCTGTGGTATTAGTCTCACGGTAGAAGCCAGGCACCCAGACGTGCAGCTGTACCGCAAGCCTTTCTGCAACCCTTTGTCCTTGCTGTGTTAACTGATCCCTATACCCTTGCAGCATCTGTCCATTTAATTTTGTGTTGCATTCCCACCTACTGTCTCAGGGGCTTGAAGTGTGGCTAGCTTTGTGGTGTTTGTTTTTGCCATTTCTTTATTACTTACCCCGGTGGTTCTAAACTTTTTTAGAGGCCATGGCTCCTTTTGAGAATCTGATGAAATCTGTGAATCCTTTCCCAGAAAAATGCAGATAGCTTAGCAGGTACCAAATCACACAAACCCTGTGATAGCCTTGCTCTCTTTAACAGGGTTGTCTTGTTTCCAGGGTAACAAGTGCAAAGGGTGGGGATGCTGCAGGGCTTGGTGAACTAGTGATTTCTGAAAGGTCCCTTGTTGATTCTTTGTTGCTACAGCACTGCAGCTATTGGTCATGCACCAACTTTGATTTCTTTATATTAAACTATAAGTAGGTGCTGTTTCCTTGTCCACCTAATATTAAGCTCTCAAGTACTAAAAGATTGTTTTAACTATTAGTAGCCTGGAACAAAAATGTAATACATGCTTGAAAAAACAATATATATATTTTTTTACCTTGAAATTCACCTTGACTTGATGATGTAAACAAGGACAGGTGTCCATAATTTTTATAACAGAGTATGTTTTCTCTAATCCCTATCAAAATAAATTATTCTAGACACTGTAACATGGCAACAGTGACAATTTATATAATTTTCTGATCATGCTACCTTGCTTCTTTTTGGAGACCAACAAGAACTTAGCGTGATTTTGACAAAAAAAACATTTTTTTTTTCATAGTTTAATTGGAATGAAAAAAGATTTCAAATATGTTTATTGATTTTCAATATACAACAATATATAAACAGGAAAAGATTCAGTAGAATAAAAAGAAAAAAAAATATTTTAGGGGTCCCGGCTTATTTTTTGTCTTTGTTTCTTGAAAAGGGTAGGGGCAGGTTTTTGTTTTGTTTTGCTTTGCAGTACTGTAATCTATTAACTTTTTTCCTCTCAATGTGTTATACATTTGTTCCAATTGTGTTTGAATACCAGAAGCTTTGAAGCTTGATTTAATCTGAAACTCTGGACTTAACATGTCCTTGATTCCCTTAGAGAGGCACTGCTCTTACTACAGCTCACACTACTTGCACTCCTCCCTCTCCCCCACCCTCACCTTTGTGGCACTCCTGGTGTGAAGAATCTACAGATTCCAGAAGGGATGGAATCAGGAACTCTCTTCTGCTATTCCAAGACTCAACAAAGTTGCATCTTCAGGTCTTGCTGCTGCATTCTTTGTTTTATTTACCGTATTTTTTGCTCTATAAGAGGCACCTGACCTTAAAATGCACATACATTTAGAGGAGGAAAACCCAAGAAAAAAAAATTCTGAACCAAATGGTGTACCCTGTCCCCCCTCTGGTGGTCTAGTAGTAGGCCGGGCACAGGGTAGGTCTAGTGGTAGGCCGGGACAGGGCAGGTCTAGTGGCAGGCAGGCAGGCAAGGCCCCCCACCCTGAGGCAAGCCCCCCGTACCTTTTTTAAAATCCTGACGTCCAACACTGTATGGCAGGAGCTTTCAGTGATCCTGCTCTTCCCTTGCTGACTTCCGAGCATCAGAGCAGAACACGAGGCAGGCGCGAGCTTATCGCGATCCTGCCTGGTCCCGCTCCGTGCAATACTGAAGGTGCAGGAGAAGTTCCATCCAAGAGGACCACCTGTTAATTTCTCTATGTCCACCTGCTGGTAGATGTGTGCTATCCCACTAGTCTCTGGATTCATCTGCTGCATCTAAAGGAAAGAAAATTAACAGGTAAGAACATATTTCTGTAAGTTTCATGGCTCCACATCATTCCCTTCTTGATTGGGTTGATAACTTCTCTGTACCCCATCGTAGCTCTATGCATTTGCTCACATTAAAATATCATCTACCATTTTAATGTCTGGTCTTGCAAGGTTCTCTTATAATTTTTCACAGTTCTCTTATGATTTAACAACTTTGTGTCATCAGCAAATTTTCTCACTAGTTATTCCTGTTTCTAGATTATTTATTTATTAAATTTTCTATACCGTTCTCCCAAGGGAGCTCAGAACGGTTTAGATGCATTTATTCGGGTACTCAAGCAGTTTTCCTTGTCTGTCCTGGCGGGCTCACAATTTATCTTATGTACCTGGGGCAGTGGGGGGATTAAGTGACTTGCCCAGGGTCACAAGGAGCAGTGTGGGTTTGAGCCCACAACCTCAGGGTACTGAGGCTGTAGCTTTAACCACTACACCACACTCTCCCCTTATATGCAGTCCCAGCACTGATCCCTAGGAAATACACTTCTCTCTCGGTATTCGCGGGGGTTAGGGGCAGAGCCGGATCGTGAAGTGTGAAAAATCGTGACTAACTTTGTGCTGGCTCTGACCCACCCCCGAACCTTACCTGGTGGTCTCCACCTCTGATCGCCTCCCTCCGTGCGTGTTTGCAGGGGGCCAGTGTGGGTGTTTTGGTCTCCTCTTTCCCTGCTTTGGTGTCGAGCTGGGGGAGCGAAGAGGCAGTGGTGGGAGGATGCAGGTAAGAGGCGTTTGCCGGGGGTGGTTGATAGCTGAGGTAATAGGACACTGAAAGTGGAAATTGTTCCTCTCTGAGTGCATAGGACTTGGGCCGGGCAGCCTGTGTCGGGAAAGACCGGGGAGCAGCTGGAGCCTGCTTGCGTGTGTGTGTTTAGGTCTGTGCGGGCCCCGACCGCTCTCTCCAGGGTCCGGCTCCTCGGTACTCTTCGTTTCTCTCACATCGCCGCGAAGATGAACCGGTCTTATTGTGTTGAGGCCCCTCCGCCTCCGATCATCTCACTCCTCGCCCTGATCCAAGTCCCTGGGCCGTTTGTGGTTTTTTTTCAATTCTCGGGGGGCGGGGGGGGGGCTGGGGGGAAAAATTGTGAATAAGCGAAACCACGAACATCAAAACTGCGAATAAGAAGGGGGAAGTGTACTGACCATTTAACCCTACTCTGTATCTATCTTTTAATTAGTTCTTAATCTACTAAGGAAGTATTTTCTTATGCTACTTTTGATCATGACTTGCTACCGTTGTTTCCTTCTCTCTGAAAAATCCCACCATCTTCTACCTTATTTATAAGGTTGTATATCACTTTTATAATCATTCAAAATGGTTTATATCAATCAATCCAGAAGGAAAAAGAGTAGAAAAGAGATCAATCAGGTACTACTTATAAATTTCTGTAGTGGTACCAGACTCGTGCAACGCTGTACGTTAACATGGAAGAGACGATCCCTGCTCGAAAGAGATTACAATTTAATTGTCAGACATATAAAATAAAAAGGGTGAATCTATACACACTACAGAAATTAAATATTGGTGAACAAAAATGTCTTCAGTCGTTTTAGAAATGATAAAGGGAAATGAGATAAATGCAATTTTAAAGGTAGTTTATTCCAATGTACAGGATCCATATAATGAAATGCATTTCATCCCCAAACTTCCTTACAAACAGTAACAATCTCCAGTAAATTGAATTGAGAAGATATTAAGTTTAGTGTTAGAACATAAATACTAATCCTGCTCATCAAGCATAATGGTTTCTGCAAATAAAACACTTTAAATAAAATGCAAGTCATTTTAAATAAGCACTGTTTCTTAATTGGAAGCCAGTGAAGATGGTGTAATAGTGAACCTGTACTTTCCCAATGGCTAATATTTAATAAAAGCCTGGCAGCTAAATTCTGGATTAAATGAATCTTACAAAGGTATTCCCAGCAGTCAATCCATAAAGTACATACAGTAATCCAAAATATTTAATATTAAGACCTGCATCACAATATATGAAGCTAAAAGGGTCTGTTGCAAAAGTCAGAAGTATAAACCAGGCATGGATGCTATTTAAAAATACCATCGTGGTAGCCCAGACGTATTCTACCTATTTAAAAAAGGTGGAAAGAAGAGAAAACGAGAACCGGCATGGTTAAAAGGGGAAGTGAAGGAGGCTATTACAGTCAAGAAAACATCCTTTAAAGAATGGAAAAATAATCCCAGCAAAGAAAATAAGAAAAGGCATAAGCGATGGCAAGTTAGATGCAAAGCATTGATAAAGAAAGCTAAATAAGAATATGAAGAATAACTTGCCAAAGAGGTAAAAACTCATAGTAACAATTATTTTAGATACATCAGAAGTGGAAAACCTGTCAGGAAATCCATGAGACTATTGGATGACCAAGGAATAAAAGGTGTGCTCAGGGAGGATAAGGCCATAGCGGAAAGACTGAACGAATTCTTTGCTTTGGTCTTTACGGAAGAAGATGTAAGACCTATCTGAATTGGAAATGGTTTTCAAGGGTGATGAGGCAGAGGAATTGAAAGAAATCTCAATAAACCTGGAAGATGTACCAAGCCAAATTGACAGGTTAAAGAGCGATAAATTACCTGGACTTGATGGTATACATTCTAGGGTACAGAAAGAACTCAAACATGAAATTGCTCAACTGTTAGTGATCTGTAACCTCTCGCTAAAATTGTCTGTAGTACCTGAAGATTGGTGGGTTTCCAATATTACGCCGATTAGTGCCTTGCAAAATAGTGAAACAATTGTGACAAAGAAAATTGTGGAACATGTAGACAAACATGTCAGCATGGGTTCAGGCGAGGGAAGTCTTGCCTCACCAATTTGCTTGACTTCTTTGAAGTTGTGAATAAACATGTTGATAAAAGTGAGCCAGTTGATGTAGTGTATCTAGATTTCCAGAAAGCTTTTGACAAAGTTCCTCAAGAGAGGCTTCTGAGAAAATTAGTGTCATGAGATAGGAGGCAATGTTCAATTGTGGATTAAGAATTGGTTATTGGATAGAAAACAGAAGGTACAGTTAAATGACCATTTTTTTCTCAATGGAGGAGAGTAAATAGTGGTGTGCCACAGGGATCTGTACTGGGACCGGTGCTGTTTAACTTATTTATAAATTATCTGGGAATTGAGGTGATTAAATTTGCAGATGACTCTAAACTGTTCAAAGTTGTTAATGCATGCGGACTGTGAAAAACTGCAGGAAGATCTTAGGAAATTGGAAGACTGGACGTCCAAATGGCAGCTGAAATTTTTATATGGACAAATGCAAAGTGATGCACATTAGGAAGAATGATCCAAATCTTAGTCACTGGATGCTAGGGGTTGGTGACCTTGGGTGTCAGTGTTCAAGAAAAAGATTTGGGTGTTAATTGTAGACAATACGCTGAAACCTTCCACCCAATGTGCAGCGGTGGCCAAAAAAGCAAACAAGATGCTAGGACTTATTGGAAATGGGATGGTAAACAAGACTAAGAATGTTATAATGCCTGTGTATCGTTCAATGGTGCAACCTAGAGGAAAAGTTCATAGTCTACTATGGATTTACTCACTGCTTGCCCTGGATCGGTAGCATGGAATGCTGCTACTAATTGGGTTTTTCCAGGTACTTCTGATTTGAATTGGCCTCCGTGAAGATGGGATACTGGGCTGGATGGACCATTAATCTGACCCAGTAAGGCTATTCTTATATGACTTTTGCTTCAAGGTACTTTATGACTTAGCCCCCATGACTTAGCCCCTAAATATATAACAGACCTTTTTTCTTTTGCACCCTATCTTTCTCTCTGCGTCGGTTAAAGGTTGTAAATTTAAAAGTCATCACCAACATCTTTTCTCACATCAAGCAGCATTATGGGGTAAAGACCTGGAACAACTGCTCGTGCCTTCTACTTATAGGGAATTCAGGAAACGCCTAAAAACACATCAGTTCCTGAAGTACTTAGGTAACTGACCTATACAATCTTAGTCCTCAACAAATGATCTTTAGAACTGTTAATCACTAACTTCTGAACTATGTTTATTCCACTCAATCTGTAATACATATTAATCATTGTAAACCGCATAGAATTTCACGGTCCTGCGGTATATAAACTGTTATTATTATTATTATAGGCTGAATAAGTCTCCATTTCAGAAATACAGTACATGTTGCATTAGTGTCCTGTTTACCTATAATCACTTTTGCTACTCTAACTGAATCCACACAAATTGGTAGAATCATATATTAGGGAGGAAGGGAGTAATTCTAACTTCGGAACTACCCCAAATAAATAGATTTCAGAAAGATTAAAACTAATTCATTTTGTTGTTAGTCATCCCTGAACCGTTCTTGAACATTGATTAATTTTTTTTTCCAACTGTAAAGTCATGTCACCAAGGGGGGAGAGAGAGTAATTTGATGTCATCAGCATAAACAAATGCATCCATACCTTGATCTCTAATGTAGGTAGGTACACAATCGTTTTCAAATAGGTGTTATCTGATAGGTGATGCTATTTAATGTAGCAGCAGTACGTTAAAAACTGAATATTTATTTATTTCATTTATTTAAAATTTCTAACCCACTTTTCCCAAAGCAGTTCACATAAGTACATACACAATAATTAAAAACAAACAGTCAAACAAGTACTGAGGTCTTTGATGGATTCCTGCTGGCACATATTCCAAGCCATAGGTCCAGCCACCAAATAGCTCCTTTATGCATCTTTTCAAGCCGAACTTCCTGAATAGTCAAGTACTACCAATTGACGTGAAGTTTCATATTGAAGAGACCTCTGTGGAATATACCACTCTAACTGACCATGCAAGCATTTACAAGCAGACTGCTGCAAAGATTTATGTATCATCAATTTAAATTGGATCCTAGTCTCCACAGACAACCACTGTAATTTCCTATAATAAAGGGTCAAATGGTCATTTTTGTGAAGTTCAGATAAGCACACAGTAGAATACACTATCTGCAATGATCGTATTAATGAAATGGGCAAAACCCCAATATATGATGCTATAATAAATAATCAATACCAATCGGTATCGGATTCTGAAGAACCTTACAGAAATTAGGTTGTGGAAATAATGGCTTTAACTTAAGCCAATATCTAAACTAAACTAAACCTTAAGTTTATATACTGCATCATCTCCATGGATGTGGAGCTTGGCACGGTTTACAAGAACTTAAAATATAGGAAGAGAAGGAAAAAAAAGGTTTACATGAACTTATATATAGAAGAGAAGAGTAAGGGGGGATAGAATTACATTTTAGTGAAAAGCCAGGTTTTCAATTGGAGGGAGCCCAGGTTCCGCAGCGGGGTAGTAAGGTCGTTCCAAAGACCTGTGATTCTGAAGAGAAGGGATTTTCCCAGTTTGCCTGCATAGCGAATACCGTGTAGAGAGGGGAAGGATAGTTTATACCTTTGGGCGGGTCTGGTAGAGTCAGGACTCGAGGAGTTAAAAGATAGTGAGATTAAGGGAGGAAGGATGCCGTGAATGATCTTAAAAGCCAGGCAGGAACATTTGAAATGGATTCTAGAAATCACTGGGAGCCAGTGAAGTTTGGCTAGGAGTGGGGAGACATGGTCAGACTTGTGTTTTGCAAAGATCAACTTGGCTGCAGTATTCTGGATTAGCTGGAGTCTTTGAAGACTTTTTTTGATAGGCTTAAGTAGATGGCATTGCAGTAGTCTAATTTGGAGAGGATGATGGATTGGATAAGGACAACAAAATGTTGTTGGCGAAAATAGGATCTTACTTTCCTCAGCATGTGGAGGCTGAAAAAGCATGATTTAGCCAAGGAGTTGAGGTGGTCATTGAGGGAGAGAGAAGAATCGATAATGATGCCAAGGACCTTGCTTGAGAACTCAAGCTGCAGTGCAGCGTCTGAGGGTAGTGCGAAGAGGGTGGGCAGATGTTCTAATTTTGGGCCGAGCCAGAGTAATTTTGTTTTTGATTCATTCAATTTCATCTGTACTGAGAAGGACCAGGAATGGAGTCTCATTATGCAAGCTGTAATGTTCTCGTGGAGGTTGGTGAGGTTCTGGTCTGTCTCAAGGAGGACAAGGATGTCATCAGCATATGTGTAGCTTGTTTCAAGGGGGGATAATTGGAGGAGTTTCAGGGAGGACATATAGATGTTAAAGAGAATAGGGGATAGGGGTGATCCCTGAGGGACACTGCAAGATGGTGTCCAAGGAACGGACATGGTGCCATTTGTGTTGACAGTGTAGGAGCGAGAGCGTAGGAAGTTTGAGAACACTTTAGGACGGTGGAGTCAATTCCTATCTCGGAAAGTTGATAAAGTAGTATGTTGTGGTGGACAACATCGAAAGCTGCAGAGAGATCGAATTGTAATAGGACAGCGAATTTGTTACAAGAATGTAGTTGTTGCACCTTAGAAATTAAAGAAACTAGGAGGGATTCGGTGCTGAAGCTGGGTCTGAAGCCATATTGGTAGGGATGGAGGATGGAGAATCTCTCTAGGTAAGAAGAGAGCTGGGTGGCGACTATGGCCTCTAGCAGTTTAGTTAAACATTGATCTGTTTCTGAAAGGATAATACAGAGTCTAGTATCACCCCCAAATACTTCATCTGTGATGACATAGGCAATACTCCTTGAGATAAATGCACCTCAGATGGAAATAACATTTGAAGGATCCCTCAACCCATACAGTATTTCCATTTTTTAACATTCAGTGTCATAATTCTCATATATCCAAGCATAAAGTCCATTAAATAATTGCTGTAACCACACTAAAATCTAAGAAACAGTCCTGGTCATGGTCATCAAAACTTGTATAGCAAATTTCAAAGGACAGTAGTACCTTATACACTGGGGCTAAGTATTCATTAAACAGTGTATCTTAGAGTTTCTCAACTTCTTCAAGCCAAGTACACCCCTAACTCTAACAAATATCAACCGAGTACCCCTGCCCAGGCTCCTCCCCTGGCTCCACCCCCATAATAATAGTACTAATTGTAATATAATTTATTTCATCCATTTTTCATATACACACAATATAATCTTATTGATACATAATGGTAACCACAAAATTTTAAAAAAACCAAAGTACACTGTATGCAGAGAAAATGTTAATTATCATTTATGTTTGTTTTATTTTCAAAGCGATCAAGGCAGATGACTTTAAAATATGAAATGTCACCTCAGTAACAACTATAGAAAAATAGACAAATATAGTGCAAAATATAGACAGCAGAAATAAATTCTCAAAACAGACACATATTGATCACTAAATTGAAAATAAAATAATTTTTCCTATCTTTGTTGTCTAGTGATTTCATGAGTCTCTGGTTGCACTTCCTTCTGACTGTGCATCCAATATTTCTTTCTGCCTCATGAACATTTCCTCTCCTCCAGACCTCATTCCCTTCACTCAACCAACATCTCTCTCTGTCCCTCCATGAGTCCAGCTTTTCTTCCTCTCTTCTCTACCACTATAGGCAACATGTCTCTCTCTCACTGTCCTCTCATTCCCTCTTTTGCTTCAAAGGGAGTAGGGAGAGAGAGCGAAATCCAGGGTGCATCTCTCCCACTCCCTCTATTGCCACATCCAACATTTCTCCCTCTAGTCCCCATGCATCTCTACCGCACTCCTCTCTGCCCAATTTTCCTCTTTTCCTTTCCCCATGTGTACCATCTCTTTCCATCTCACTCACACACTCATGCCCAACAATTCTCCCTTTCTATTCCCTCCCTCCTATGTCCCAAGTTAGTGCTCCCTTCCTACTTCCCTTCCTTCTGTGTCTCGAGTTCGTGTCCCCTTCTCACTGCCTTCCAGTCTTTGTCTCAAAATCATGTCCCTCCCTTTGTCCCAGATCACGTCCTCTCTCTCCCTTACTTGCTCGAGCCACACTCGTTTCCGTCAGAGCTGTCCTGCTGGTTCTTCTGTGGCACTTGTTGCAAGGATGCGCAGGCAGCGGTTCACACACTGCACATGGCTGACCCTCAGCGAGAAGGGTTCCGGGTCAGCCAAGTGCAGCAAGAAAGAGCCGCTTACGTGTCCTTGCAACAAGTACAGCTGAAGACAGGAAGGAACAGCCCACCTGAAAGGAGGTAACTGGGATCCCCCGCTGACCCGAAAGTCTTTCCTCTGACATCAGCTCTGACATTAGGGAAGCCTTCTGGGTCGGCTTCAGTGGAAGGGGGTGGGCAGGAAAGAGGGCATGGGATCCCCGGCTTCAGTGGAGGGGGTGGATGGGCAGGCAATAAGGATAATAAGAAGGGCATGGGATTCTTGGCGGCAGCGATCAATGAACCGTGTGTTGAGAAACACTGTAGCTAATGGTGCTGACCCTTGGGGCACTCTAACATTGTGACTATACTATAGTCTCCACCCAGTGTCCAGCCTCTGCTCTTCAACTATTCTATACTCTTTCATAGTTCAAACATTCTTCTTGCCTTTTTAATTCTTATTCCACGTATTAATGTAATATGTGCATTTTCCTTTTTCCTCAAACTAAAATGTTCTCCATGTTAGCAATCTCAGACTTGTACCAATAAGTAAGTTTAAGGACCATCACCTTCCTATACTTAATTCAAGTCTGAAAACATTTGCCTAATTTCTCCCTCTTCTGTTTTTTGGGTTTTGTTGGGTTTTTTTTTAACTCCCTCCAAGTGTTTTCAGTGTGTTAATTTTAAGATTTGTGTTCAGGCTTCTTATTTTAGTAGCTCTTTACTGAGCTGTTAATTTCTGATAAAGGTATATCTTCTGAGAAGGATCACAATACTTCAAGGTTAGATCTCAGTAATGACCTGTACAAGGGCAATGTAACCTCCGTTTCTGCAACTGAGCGATACTGTTGGCTTTCTCAGTTGCTTGATCTGTCATACTACAGCTGCCAGTCCTTACTCTTTTAATTTGCATGTGGCTAATATTTCTTCACTAACCATTTATTTACACGAAAGCTATTTTTTTTCTAAAACTTTGACCGTTCTTTCTCTTACCCTCCTCCCCCCCCTCCCCGCCACCCCTTCTCATATGCAAGGAAACATATTTTTTCCTGCAAGTTCCTTGACTGTTTCTTATAGATATTAAATTATTCCTAGTACTAATCTCTGGATGATTTGCATTTACCAGAGTGAACTTTGCTGTTCAACCAGGTTGTTCCTTCCCCTAGTTATTACTTGGTGTCTGCTTTGCTGACTATGCAGACAAGTGTCGGAAGCCTTAATGAAGTATAAATAAGTAGTGGGTACCATTTTTGTCATCTTGCTAAAGTATCACTTTCCGTCCTGTCCCGGAGATCAATCCAGAGACCTGCGGGTTATATTTATTTACCAGCAAGTAGAGATAGAGAAGGAACAATGTGTTCTGCAATAAGGGCCCTGTGCCAATGCCATAGAGTTTCTGTTTAGTATTCTCTCTATCTCAGCAAATACTGTAATATAGTCTGTGCAGCTCTGTGGTGCTTTCTCCTGGTCTGTCCTTCAGCATCAGTTGAACTGAGGGTGTAATCTGGTGTAGAGAATGACACTGGGACAAATTTGTCCCCACAGGAACTCAATTTCCCTGTCCCATCCTCGCTAGTTTGTGGCTGTCCCTGCCTCATTCCTGTAAGCTCTGCCTTAACCACACAAGCCTTGAACACTTATGATTTTAAAGCGTTTGAGGCTTGTGCAAATGAGGACGGAGCTTAGGCATTGGTGGAATGAGGCATTATGACATCACAGTCTGAGCTTTAGAATGTTGCTACTTATGATTTTAAAGTGTTTGAGGCTTGTGCAGATGAGGACGGAGCTTAGGCATTGGTGGAATGAGGCATTATGACATCACAGTCTGATCTTTAGAATGTTGCTACTTATGATTTTAAAGTGTTTGAGGCTTGTGCAGATGAGGACGGAGCTTGCAGGAATGGGGCCAGGACGGGAAAATGAATTCCATGGGGATGGGGGAAAAATTTGTCACTGTATCATTCACTAATCTGGTATTCACACATTGTTTTAATGTAAACTGCTTAGGTCGTTAAGAGCGGTATATCAAGCATCAATAAACTTGAAACTTTAGATGGGGTAGACCTGGTTGTGCCAGGTCCCTTCAGTCCTCCCACTGCTGCCTGTTCTTTTTTTATGTGAGACTGGCTGACCTTCAGTGAGGGTGGGGGGAGGGGAAAAAAACACTTCTGCCTTTTTAAGATCCACTTAAACAAAAGAAAAAAAATCTAAAAGAAAAACCAGTGATCGAGGGAAACAGTGAGGCTGCATCTGCTGTCAACCATATCCTGTCAGCATGAGAGAATATTGGCTGACCAAGGAGCATGACTTAATCACCCACAGGTGGATGGATTGTCTCTCACAAGCTCCCGGTCATCTTTTGTTACTTTGCTCCTGTTCTGAGTTTCTCAGTTCCGTTGAGCTGGGGGTGTTTAGGTTAAGCGGTGCCTACTTTAGGAGATATACTTACTTCCCTCCAGATCCCTCCTCCACCTCCTCCTCTCTACAGGCCACTGCCCCTGATGAAAAGAAGCGGCATTTTTGGCATCTTTTAAATGCTTGCGGCCACAGTTTGGAGAGAGCCTGTTTCAGATCTGTAAGGCCTTTACAGTGGCGAGTACACACTTTAAAGCAGGGGTGTCCAACCTGTGACCCGAGGGTCGCATGTGGCCCCGTGAAGTATTTTGTGCGGCCCCGGTTGATGACGATGCAGTGTGTTTTCCTCTGCTGCCCTCGGGTGTTTACGGTCTTGCCGGCTCCCTACTCTGTCTTGCTGCAGCATTTGTGCGGCCTCGGAAATTTTTTTTTTCGGCCAATGTGGCCCAGGGAAGCCAAAAGGTTGGACACCCCTGCTTTAAAGCTTCTTTCTCTTTCTATCTCAGCTGAGACTATTAAGAAGCTGCTCCTATGCTGGGAAGTGAAGAGCAGTGGCAGGGCATGGTTCAGGATGCTCTTCAGGGTCAGTGGCTTCAGATTTAGCATTGATGGCGGCGGAGCCATCGGGTTCCTGCGTAGTCTTGTAGCTCTTTCGCCGGTACCTGTGGCCATTTTGAAAACCTGCGTTGCAAGCTCTTCAGGTGGGAGCTGTCTCTGCTGTTTTCTTCTTAGCCAGCTAATTTCAGTGTCTGCACAGCTTGCTGTGCTTCTTTCTCCTATGGCTGAGATTCCTCCTGCTCTCCTGAATTTATTTCCAGTACTTTTCTGATGGGGCATTCTGTGATTCCTCTTGCCATTTTTGTCAGCTGGTGTTTCTGCATTTAATTATGCTGTCTAACTCTGGTGGGGGGGGAAAGTTAACTGAGAAATTGGGGAGAGGGGTGACTGGTCATAGTGATTTATGTATTTATTTTTTTTAAAGGCAGCTTTGCTTTCTGTGTAAACCAGTGGTCTCAAACTCGCAGCCCGCCAGGTACTGTTTTGAGGCCCTCGTTATAAAGAATGATTCTTTATGGAAAACTTGTGCCTTAAGTGTCTGGCGGTCGCGTTCTGGAACATTGCTCACCTCACTGCTGTAACCTCACGCAAGCGCTTTCCTGCGTCTGAACGCAGTTGTCCTCTCCACTCCACCTCGCAATCACGTACAGACGCAGGAAAGCGCTTGCGTGAGGTTACGGCAGTGAGGTGGGCGACGTTTCTGAACGTAAGGTAACCACTGGAGGCGGTGCAGCTTGTGCGTATGTCCGGTGCTGGAGGAGGTGAGAGCTGAAGGCGGTTGCGGACGCAACCACCAGACACTTAAGGCACAAGTTTTCCATAAAGAATCATTCTTTATAATATCCAGGGCCTCAAAATAGTTGGTCCAAAATCTTGTCTCTTGCAGTCGATACTTTGATAGTTTTCCACTTTCTGCATGTTGCACTGCTTTCAGCTGTGTATAGCTGAAATTATCAGAAGCAATTAAGGAAAGATTTATAAACTATAGTTTATAAATATTTTCTTAATTGCTTCTGATAATTTCAGATAATCCACATTTTGGATTTGTAGGTACTTACCTCATGCAAAGTTGTCATTTCTTTAATAAGACATTAACTATTTTTTTCTGCGGCCCTCCAAGTACCTACAAATCCAAAATGTGGCCCTGCAAAGGGTTTGAGTTTGAGACCCCTAGTCTAAACTGTGCTGGAAAATAGGAGCGATTTTTCTGAGTTTCATTTCTGCCACTGCAGTAGAATTGTATCAGATTTGAAATGGTTACATCCCTGGGCTGCTAATAAAAATAAAAGGCAGCTCTGTTTCTCCCTTTTATCATTTATGGGATATGGCACCTGGGGCCAGTTACTTGCTAATCTGGTGAGCTGTATTTGTGAATATGCTACAATACAATATAAAAATTTATATTCAGCTACATTGTCAAAAGACATTAATGTGGATTTCAATTAAATAGAAGGAAGCAATTCTCCTTGATTTAAATACATAAGTTCCATAAACATCTTAAGTAATACTAATAATACAGTCTTGGCAAATAAAATTATCATTTATAGAGATAATGTACTCAATTTACAGAACCTGGAATATATTACTGGTCATTTGTATGTCAGTTCTCATATCAACTGCATATTGTCACACCCCTCCTCAAGAAACCCTCAGTAGACCCCATGTGTCCCTCCAACTATCGCCCCATCTCCCTCCTCCCCTTCTTATCCAAGTTACTCACCACCGTTGCCTGGACTTCCACTCCTTCCAAGCTATTCTGGATCACCTTCAGTCAGGCTTTCGTCTGCTGCATTCCACGGAAACTGCCCTTACTAAAGTTTCCAATGACCTGTTCTTGGCCAGATCCAAAGGCCTCTACTCTATCCTCATCCTTCTCAATCTGTCTGCTGCCTTTGACACTGTTGATCACTACCTACTCCTTGATATGCTGTCCTTGTTGGGATTCCAGAGTTCTGCCATCTTCCGGTTTTCTTCCTATCTCTCCCATTGCACCTTCAGTGTATGCAACAGTGGTTCTTCTTAAGGAGGAAGGGGGGGTTAAAAAGGGGGTTTTGGGCAGTTTCTCTGCATGCCCTAACTTCCCCTCCCCCAATCACTAAAATCCTAAAATTGCCATTTTTCTGGTGCAGTACTTGGAGAGACCCTCCAGGAAAGAGACTTTGGGAGTACTGGTCGACAAGTCGATGAAACCATTTGTGCGGTGGCGGCAAAAAGGGCGAACAGAATGCTTGGAATGATTAAGAAGGGGATCACAAACAGATCGGAGAAGGTTATCATGCCGCTGTATCGGGCCATGGTGCGACCCCACCTGAAATACTGCATCCAGCACTGGTCATCGTACTTGAAGAAGGACACGGTACTACTCGAAAGAGTCCAGAGAAGAGCGACTAAAATGGTTAAGGGCCTGAAGGAGTTGTCGTACAGCGAGAGATTAGAGAAACTGGGCCTCTTCTCCCTTGAAAAGAGGAGACTGAGAGAGGACATGATTGAAATGTTCAAGATAATGAAGGGAATAGACTTAGTAGATAAAGACAGGTTGTTCACCCTCTCCAAGGTAGGGAGACCGAGAGGGCACTCTAAAGTTAAAAGGGGATAGATTCTGTACAAACTTAAGGAAGTTCTTTTTCACCCAGAGAGTGGTGGAAAACTGGAACGCTCTTCCGGAGGCTGTCGTGGGGCAAACCACCCTCCAGGAATTCAAGACAAAGTTAGACAAGTTCCTGCTGAACTGGAGTGTACGCAGGTAGGGCTGGTCTCGGTTGGGGCACTGGTCTTTGACCTAGGGGCCGCCGTGGGAGCAGACTCCTGGGCCCGATGGATCACTGGTTTGACCCAGCAGCGGCAGTTTTTATGTTCTTATAGATTCCTGTTCCTTTCCCAGGCGATTTTATTGTAAAATCGGTACCCAGTGGCCATCTTGGATTTTCCCAATTTGAATAAATCAATATCTTTTATAGTTAGGAAATTCATTGATGGCCTTTCCAGGTTGGGATGAATTGATTTTGTGCCTCGTTCGCAGCAGATGGCTGTTGGTTGCGCAGCCATATTTTGCATGCGCTACAGCCCGTGAGGGTGACTAAATTTGCATGGAAGCAGTGCCTTTTGCTTTAGGGGAGACCCTCCTTGAGCCTTCTGCCCCTAAAAGAGAAGTTCAAAGGCCATTATTGAAATGGCTTGGGGAAATCCACTGCTTATTCCTAGGATAAGCTGCATAGAATCTGTTTTGCTACTTTGGGAACTGGCAAGGTGTTTGGGACCTGGGTTGACCACTGTTGGAAACAGGATACTAGGTTTGATGGACCTTCGGTCTGGTGGCTGCGACCTCCTGCAGTAGTGTCGTAAAACTAAAAGACACAACTGGGAAAGACTTAGGGCTGGATTCTGTAAACGGCGCCTAAATCGGTGGCATCTACAAAAATTAATAAACCAATGGCCACAGCTCATCTTAAGTTTCTTGCCTGGAAAGTGGTCTTCCTTATTGCTCTCACCTCTCCCAGGGGTGACGGGATAATCGCACGCCAGCGCGCCGACAATCCAGCATCGACAATTCAGCGAAAGACAGAAGCGCGCGGGGAAAAAATAATTTTTAAAGAGCTCCAACTGGGGGTTTGGGGTGGCAAACCCCCCCCCCACTTTATTGGTTAGTGTTCATGCTGCTGTTGCTGGGGGGTATGGGGGGTGAAACCCCCCACATTATAGAGAAAACCCCCTGTCGGAGCTCTTTAAAAATTACTTTTTTCCCCCGTGTGCTTCTGTTTTGCGCAGAATTGTCGGCGCTGGATTGTCAGCGTGCTGACGTCTTGCGCTCCACTGTCTATGAACCCTCCCAGGAGGGCCAGTGAGTTACAAGCATTAGTAGCAGATTCACCCTTCAGTTTTTCATCATGACGAGGTGGTTCTGTGTACACATCCAAAGTTTCTTCCAAAAGTTGTCACTTTTCATCTCAATCAGTCAATTGTTCTGCCTGTTTTTTTTTCCCTAAACCTCAATCTCATGCTGGAAAAACTGCTTTGTATACTTTGGATTGTAAGCAGGCTTTGGCTTACTACATTGACCGGACAAAGCCTCAGTGAACTTCTCCCCAACTTCTCATTTCTTTTGATCCAAACAAGTTAGGGCACCCTGTATTCAAGCAAATGATTTCCAACTGGCTGGCTGCCTGCATCTCGTTCTGCTATCCTCAGACTGGACTGGCACTGGAAAGTTGTGCCACAGCCCACAAAGTTAGAGCTTGGCAGCTTTTGTTGTTTTCCTTAGATCTACACCTTTGAGGAAATCTGTACAGCTGCCACCTGGTCCTCAGTTCATACCTTCACTTCTCACTATTGTCTGGATTCTTTCTCCAGACGGGATGGGCACTTCGGCCAATCTGTATTTCAAAATTTATTTTCTTAGGCCAACACTCCCACCATCCCATCTCTGTTAGCTTGGAGGTCACCCATTCGTGAGAATATGCTGCCTGCTTGTCCTGGGATAAAGCACAGTTACTTACCATAACAGATGTTATCCAGGGACAGCAGGCAGATATTCTCACAACCCACCCACCTCCCCGGGTTGGCTTCTTAGCTGGCTTATCTTAACTGAGGGACTGTGCACCCTGCATCGGGCGGCAAGGCATTCGCACATACGCGGTTAGGGCTATCATGAACTTTCTAAACTTTTAAAAGTGGCCCGTACCGGAGCTCCGTCGGTGACATCACCCATTCGTGAGAATATCTGCCTGCTGTTCCTGGATAACACCTGTTACGGTAAGTAACTCTGCTTTCCTACTGAACCAGAACGTACGCAGGTAAGGCTAGACTCAGGGCACTGGTCTTTGACCTAAGGGCTGCCCCGTGAGCGGACTGTTGGGCACGATAGACCACTGATCTGACCCAACAGCGGCAATTCTTATGTTCTTTTGACATGATGGAATGAGATCTAGCAAAGGGAAAGTGGCAAAATGGCTGCAAGCATGCTACATAGTAGTAGATGACGGCAGATAAAGACCCGAATGGCCAATCCAGTCTGCCCAACCTGATTCAATTTAAAAATTTTTCTTCTTAGCTATTTCTGGGCAAGAATCCAAAGCTCTACCCAGTACTGTGCTTGGGTTCCAACTGCCGAAATCTCCGCCAAAACCTACTCCAGCCCATCTACACCATCCCAACCATTGAAGCCCTCTCCAGCCCATCCTCCCCCAAATGGCCATATACAGACACAGACCGTGCAAGTCTGCCCAGTACTGGCCTTAGTTCAATATTTTATATTATTTTCTAATTAAATATTGAACTAAGGCCAGTCATGCTAGTCATGAAACTTAGAAACACGGCAAATTTCAAAAAGATTTGCCCAGCAGGGCCTCCTCCCGCAGCCCGCTCCCCAAACCCACATATGTAAACTCAATATTGTATATCTGACTTATATTTATAACTGATTAGTGATGTTTTTTTTTTAAATCTTTCAGAGTTTTCTTTCTCTTTATTTTAACATCCTGCCTATGAGCCATGAGTTGTGGAAATCCAGGGCTTAATTTATAGACTGAAAGGAAGTGGAACATTAGAGGAGAAGGTGTGAACTTTACAAAAAGGTGAACTTGAAGGCAGGTGTGCACCGTTAATCTATTAAAAAAACAAACAAACACCAAACAAACCCACTGAAAGCAGCAAAGAGCCTCGGGGTTTTTTCCCCCCTGTCTGTTTCAGGCTCACTTCTGTAGACTGCCTGGAAAGGAGCAGTTGGAAAAGAACAGTCCTACTGCCCAGGTGTCTGAAAATAAGTGGCGGAAGTGCAGTCCAGACTGTTATTCTCCCCCATCCCTGAAAGAAATTAAACCTGTGAAAATCATGGATTGGTGTGATTTAACAAGAGAATTAGCAATCTCTGCTGGAGAGTCATTTTTAAAGCATCTCCTGATTAGGTACAATAATGCTCGTTGGGTAGGAATATATTTGAAAAGTTGAACATTTAACCAAAATTTTAGGAGCCAGGGAAAATGTTAGTTTTCCTTGTAAACTTCTTTTGGAGATTTTTGTTTGTTTGCTTTTTGTCTTTAGGATTATGATCTTGGTTTTTAATCTGTTTGGGATATTTTTTTTTTTTATAGTTTAGCTGTTTGAATTATTTTTTGAGCCATCTTACTACCATATATTCTCAATAATTGTTTGAAGATATCTAAATACAAAAATATTGACAAAGAATTCGAAACGCGTTGGCGTTCAGGGGAATGTTTTTCAAGGCTGAAAGCTAAGTATTCAGAATTAAGATTCATGAATAATTGTATGAAATAATAAGACTTAAGCTCCAGAAATGACTAAAAGTGACAGTAACTATTGATAAAAGTAAAAAAAGCAAAATTAATACGGAGGAGGAGGTACCGTGGGGCAAATGAAGAGTTATTCCCTTCAAACATCACTGTTTGTTGGGCCGTCTAATACCCCTTCCGGACCTCATTAAGAACTCATCTTGATTGGGTGAATTCTTTACTGGACTCAGTGAATATTTTTGTATTGAAATATTTTTTGTCATTTATGGGTTTTTTTTTCATTTTCTGTATTGGTGCACTCGCTCACTTTCTGGTGCACTCTTTCTAGCTTCTTTGTTCACAGGGAATAGCTTCTTAGCCTGGGCGATTGCTTAGGCCAGCATGCATATAAAATTCATGCATATAGATAAACCTAAGGAAGACGGCAGGAGCCAGGAACAGAGAGGAACATAGCTGTGGATAGATCAGGCTTTACCAAGGAAGGAAAGGGTCAATCAAAGAAGACAAACAAGTTGCCGATAAGTTAAATGCATTCTTTGCCTCTGTCTTCACAAAGGAGGACACAACAACAATGCCAGACATAGGGAAGATATTCACCGGAGACATAGAGGAAAACCTCACAACAGTAAATGTGGAGTTGGACATGATATACTTTCAGATTGATAAACTAAAAAGTGACAAATCCCCTGGACCGGATGGAATTCACCCGAGAGTATTAAAGGAACTTAAGGTAGAAATTGGCGAACTATTGCAATCCTTAGCTAACATGTCAATTAGAACCGGGCAAATACCAGAGGACTGGAGGATAGCAAACGTCATACCAATATTCAAAAAAGGATCAAGAGGTGAACCAGGAAATTACAGACCTGTGAGCCTCACATCAGTTCCTGGGAAGATAATTGAAGCATTAATTAAAGACAACATTGTACAACACTTGGAAGATCACAACTTAATAAGGGCTAGTCAACATGGCTTTAGGAAAGGGAAGTCATGTTTGACAAATTTGCTTCAATTCTTCGAGAAGGTGAACAAACAATTGGATAGTGGAAATCCAGTGGACATAGTTTACTTGGATTTCCAGAAAGCATTCGACAAGGTTCCGCATGAAAGGCTTATGAGAAAACTTCTGAACCATGGAATAGGAGGAGAAGTGCATAGATGGATTGGCAAATGGCTAGAGAAAAGAAGGCAAAGGGTGAGCATAAATGGGCAATTCTCGGACTGGGAGAGAGTGACTAGCGGCGTGCCCCAGGGTTCGGTTCTTGGGCCTATTTTGTTTAATATTTTTATAAATGACCTTGAAGAGGAAAAAACATGCAATATAACGAAGTTTGCAGATGATACAAAACTATGTCGGGTGGTTGGCTCTCTAGGGGACTGCGAGGAGCTCCAGAAGGATCTAAACCAGCTGGAAACTTGGGCGAAAAAGTGGCAAAGAACAAGAGTATAAGTTGTTGGGGGTGACATTGGCCAAATGCGAACAAGAAAGGGATTTGGGAGTACTGATAGACAGAACCCTAAAACCTTCAGCTCAATGTGTGGCGGCGGCGAAGAAAGCAAATAGGATGTTGGGCATGATTAAGAAGGGGATCACGAGTAGATCGGAAGAGGTCATAATCAGTGTTCCCTCTAAGCGGGCGGGTGTTGTGAGCAAACTTTTTTCACCGTGAGCCAAAAATATCGGGCGCCAGCAAGTTATGAGCCAACTCGCCCGATTCTCCTCTCGCCGCCCTGCCATCTGCCGTACGCCTCTTCCGATTGTGCGCTGTGACGAGAAACGTGTGCGCTGCGATGTAATATTTTGTGCGCCAGCGCAGCTTAGCGGGAACACTGGTTCAAATGGTTTTATTTATTTCCCCAAATTTATTTTTGTTATACGCATTGAAAATATTTGATATTGCGTTTAAATCAAAATCTCAATAAACTTGAAACGAGTGCCCGTGAGATTGTGGGAGGGTTAAATACTCAAAACTTAGAAGTTTTTGCTACGCCAGCTTTCTGGTATCTTTACATACAGTGGCGTACCTAGCATATGTAACATCCGGGGCCCATCATTTTTTGGCACCCCCCCCATCTGTAAGAAAAACATGATTTTTAGTAACAAACCACACGTCACACATGAGTACCTAGGAAAAGGCAGCATCTTACATATTGCAGTGAGCAGTACATCAATACACCCATTGTAAAACTAAACAAGCCAGACCAGCACAGATCAATCCTACACCGTCAATCCTAACAGAAAACACACAGAACACAGAAAACACCTTCGCCTAGTAAGGAATATGTAATCACAAACTAACCCCTCCCTCTTTTACAAAACTGTAGTGTGGATTTTAGCTACGGAGGTAACAGCTCTGATGCTCATAAAATTCTGAGCATCAGAGCTGCTACCACCAAGGCTGGTGCTAAAAACGCTTCACAGTTTTGTAAAAGGGGGGATAAAATAAAAATACATAGACAAAGGTTAAATTGAACCAGCAAGAAGCTGGACTCTGCATACAATGCTTCACAGAAACAGTGACACATGTCTCCTAAAGCAATAAATAAATAGAAATTTTTTTCTACCTTTGTCTTCTGTGGTTTCTCCTTTCCTCATCTTCTTGTAACTCTCTTCCTTCCATCCACTGTCTGCCGTCTCTCTTCCCCTATATGGCATCTTCTCTCCTTCTATGCCCCTTCCAGAAACTGTATGCCTCCCCCTTCCATCTCTCCTTTCACCCCATTGGTCTGGCATCTCTCTCCTCGCCTTCCCTCTCCCACACCTCTCCTCATAGTCTGGTATCTCCCCTTCCCTGATTCTCTGGCATCTCTCTCCTTTCCTTTTCTTCCATCTTTCGCTCCCCCTCCATGCTCTCACATCTCCCCCTTCCTTTTCCCTTAGACTGGCATACCTTCCTCCTACGCTCCAAGCCCTGGCATCTCCTTTAATTCCCTCCCTCATCTTCCTTCTCCCTCCAGCTGGGTACCGCAACACTCTTCCCTGCAGCTCTGCACTTCCCCACAATTGCCATGCTTCGGTTCCTCTTCTTCCTTCCTTCCTCCCCCCCCGCGGGACCCTGCGGCACCATCAACTCTTACTCCCTCTAATGTCGGCCCTGCAGCTCCAGACTTCCTCGCACCTTCTCCCCTCCCCCTTTGGATCGCTATTATTTTAAATGTTATAGCCGCGGAGCTGTATCCATCAGTGGAGATGTCTAACCTCGGCCTGCCCCGGAACTCTTACTGCAGCAGCCGCCCGTCTAGGCAGGAACAGGAAGTCACTGTTGCAGTAAGAGTTCCGGGGCAGGCCGAGGTTAGACATCTCCACTGATGGATACAGCTCCGCGGCTATAACATTTAAAATAATAGCGATCCAAAGGGGGAGGGGAGAAGGTGCGAGGAAGTCTGGAGCTGCAGGGCCGACATTAGAGGGAGTAAGAGTTGATGGTGCCGCAGGGTCCCGCGGGGGGGGGAGGAAGGAAGGAAGAAGAGGAACCGAAGCATGGCAATTGTGGGGAAATTTGCGACGCGTGTGTGCGCTGTGAAGAGAAACTTGTGCGCTGCGATGTAATATTTTGTGCGTGAGCGCAGGCCAACGCAGCTTAGCGGGAACACTGGTCATAATGCCACTTTACAGAGCAATGGTCAGACCTCACTTGGAATACTGTGTCCAACACTGGTCTCCATACCTCAAGAAAGATATAACTCTGCTGGAGAGGGTGCAGAGACGAGCCACGAAATTAGTCAAAGGTATGGAGAATTTGAGCTACGAGGAACGTCTCAGAAAACTGGGTCTGTTCGCCCTAGAGAAGAGAAGACTGCGAGGGGATTTGATAGAGACTTTTAAAATATTAAAAGGATTTGATAAAATAGACCAGGAAGAAACATTGTTAACATTTTCGGAAGTCACACGTACACGGGGCCACAGCCTGAAGCTGAGTGGCAGCAGGTTCAGGACAAACGTCAGGAAGTTCTATTTATCACAGCGAGTGGTTGGAGCTTGGAATGCTCTCCCGGAGGAGGTTGTGGCGGAGACTACTGTTCTGGGTTTTAAGCGCAAGTTGGATGCACATCTTCTTGAAAACCATATTGAGGGATACGGGAAATCCGGGTTTCCCAATAGGTGTACTTAAATGGGCCACCGTGTGCGCGGATCGCCGGACAAGATGGACTTCGGTCTGATCCGGTGAAGGCATTTCTTATTTTCTTATGTTCTTACCACCTTAGGATGATAGGGATAGCAGCAGTACAAAAGCTAATGCTTCAGGGGCCCCAGTCTCTGCCACAGTAAATCCAGAGTAAAATATGGTAACAGCACAGAGTGCAGACCCAATTCCCTAGCAGAAGAGAGAGACATCCGATAATGATGGAACTAGTGGTGCCAATGCCAACCTCTGATGGCATCGAAGGGCTTCTGCAGTGATGATGGAGGAGCTGGTTGGGTAAAGAAGGTGAGAAAAAGTCCTTGTGCAAGGGATAGAAGGATGTAAGGATGTGAAAAAACATTTTTTTGTGGGGGGAGGGGAATTGGGGACCATCAAAAGTTCACAGTTCACGTAAGAGTGCGTACCTCCCACTTACCTGGATTCAGGTATCTTTTTCTCTAACATACACACACTATGCCCTTCTGCTTTCCAACTAAGTTTCTACTCACACAGTCCCCTGTTCACATACAGAAACCCATCCCACCCACTCATGAAAATGTATGTATGTGCAGTACTTCTAGCATGTGCTTTGATCTTTAAAATCTAATAGTTCTGCTCTTTTTGGTTTCAAGCTCAGTAAAAGCAGGAATGAGATTGGGATCTGTTTAAGACAGTTTAGATAGTTTGATAAGCCATTCTTCTGATGCAAACCAGGGTGGACTTGTTTTGTAAACCATCAGCTTTAAAAAAAAAAAAAAAAGTTAAAAAAATTTTTTTGCCTTTTGGGGCGCACAAGTGGCTAGGATAGCAAATAAACATAACATAATATGAAGGGTACTGGATAAGTGAGTGATAAGTTTCTTATCTTAACTTATAAGATATTTTTATGGTACCATATTTTTTGTTCCATAAGATGCACTTTTTCCAACCCCCCCCCATACATTTTTTTCCCAGCCTGGTGGTCCAGCATGCTTTCCACGCTCCTGCCTTGGCTCCCTTGCTCTCTTGCGGCAGCTGCACAGTGCTGCATGAGGCAGGCGCACGCTTTTTGTGTGCCTGCGTGGTCCCGCACTACACTCTGAATGGCTGCCTGTCGGTTCTCGTCGATGAAGCCGTCTGCGCAGTGTGCGGCGGTGGTGAAAAGGGCAAACAATGCTAGGAATGATTAAGAAGAGGATCATGAACAGATCGGAGAAGGTTATCATGCCGCTGTGCCGGGCCATGGTACGCCACCACCTGGAATACTGCATCCAGCACTGGTCACCATACATGAAGAAGGACATGGTACTACTCAAAAGGGTTCAGAGGAGAGCGACTAAAATGGTTAAGGGGCTGGAGAAGTTGCCGTACTGCGAGAGGTTAGAGCAACTAGGCCTCTTCTCCCTTGAAAAGAGGAGGCTGAGAGGGGACATGATCGAAACATTCAAGATAATGAAGGGAATAGACTTAGTAGATAGAGACAGGTTGTTCATGCTCTTCAAGGTAGAGAGAACAAGAGGGCACTCTAAAGTTAAAAGGGGATAGATTCCATACAAATGTAAGGAAGTTCTTATTCACTCAGAGAGTGGTAGAAAACTGAAACGCTCTTCTGGAGGTTGTTATAGGGGAAAACACTCTCCAGGGATTCAAGACAAAGTTAGACAAGTTCCTGCTGAACTGGAACATACGCAGGTAGGGCTGGTCTCAGGGCACTGGTCTTTGACCTAGGGGCCGCCACGAGAGCGGACTGCTGGGCACGATGGACCACTGGTCTGATCCAGCAGCGGCAATTCTTATGTTCTTATAAAGAGATGGTAACATTGATCAAGCCGTTATCTAATATGGGTCAGTATGGGTTCAGTTCAGTATGGGTTCAGTTCAGTATGGGCCCAGGAGAAAGCTTGATTGCTCTAGATAATGAATATGTGTATATTTTCTGCATAATAGAACCATTGGGAAAAAAAATAATTCTCAATTTTGATTTTGAGAGGAAAAATAAATTCAAAACTTGTTATGTGCTGGATTGGATAGGTCTAATATGGAGTTGTTTTCTTTTTTTTTCAAAAAGGGATTCACTAATGCTTCTCCAGTCTAAAGTCTCTGATTAAGAATGGAAAGTATGTATGGTAGAAAGCCAAGCAAGGGAATTTTAACTCAACTGGATGGTTTAAGGTCAAGTGAGTTTGTAGTGGGTGTGAAGGAGGATAGTGTTTCATAAAGTGCCATTTCAGAAACAATATTGAATGAGGTACCAGAAGAGCTATTTATAATAGAAAGAAAATGTTAATACAGATGATGGTGTAGAATTTGGGGCTGACAGTGGCAAGGTAGTTGAAGAAAATGAGTGAGTGTGATCAGAAAAAAAACAGAGTTCATAGAAACATAGAAATAGACGGCAGATAAGGGCCACGGCCCATCTAGTCTGCCCACCCTAATGACCCTCCTCTACCTTTGCCTAGTGAATAGAACCCACGTATCGATCCCATTTGGCCTTAAAATCAGGCACGCTGCTGGCCTCAATCACCTGCAGTGGAAGACTATTCCAATGATCAACCACCCTTTCAGTGAAAAAGAATTTCCTGGTGTCACCTCGTAGTTTCCCGCCTCTGATTTTCCACAGATGTCCTCTTGTTGCCGTGGGTCCCTTGAAAAAGAAGATATCTTCTTCCGCTTCGATGCGGCCCGTGAGATACTTGAACGTCTCGATCATGTCCCCCCTCTCTCTGCGCTCCTCGAGCGAGTATAGCTGCAGTTTGTATAACCGTTCAGTTTTAGATGTGAAATAATGAGCTATGGTTTCAGCAGTTGGGGAGCTCTACAAACGGGAATATATAAAAAATATTTTTTTAAAACCCTGAACAGAAATTCTTAGCAACAGACACAAGTGCTAAAAATTTAAATCTCACTGGTGAAATGTTCATAAGGCTACCCTTTAGGAGTGAATGAATAAACAAAGTGGAACACTATGAAGTCCAAAGTTCCTTTAATAAAGCATAAAACAGTCCAAATAATAAGTTGCTTTCTGGGAGAACAGACTCAATTCAAAGCAGTCACTTTCTCTCAATTTCAAGCAATCTGTTTCTCTCGACACGGCTGTGTTTCAGCTGGTGCGCCTTCATCAGGAGAAGGAAAACGTGCCTTATAAACTGAAAACATTAAGCATAACAAAAAAAAGCAAAGAAAAATAAACATGACATCAACAAAATACATATAAACTTTCATAATGTACATGATATACAAAAAGAGTTAATGAAGACATAATGTGCCATACAAAATAGAATATTATCAAAGTGAGTGAGACATAAAAACAAATAATTTCTTATATATAAAAAAACCATGAATACAGGATAAAATTTCATACCTCACTGGTTGATGATATCAACTAATGTTTAGAACACAGCTCAAAAAGGGAGCTAATGGCAGGAATGAGAAGCTGGCTGGGGCTAGGCTGCCTGTCCCTCTGTATGTCTTCCACATTGAGCAATTAAGGGTCAAACTAGAGGCTTTGAAACAAGTGCCTCGTACAAAGTTCATTATAGATACTTATGCTGCCTGCTTGTACTAGCATATTCTCACATGAGGGTGAAGTCATCCATGGAGCCCAGTACAGACAGTGTTAAAAGTGAACTGTCACTTTAAGTTTTAAGAAACTTCACGACTGCCCACAATGCATATGCGCGAGTGCCTTCCCAACCGATGTCAGCTCATGGTTCCTCAGTTCTTTGTTTTCTGCGGAGCTTTTTTCTGGACTTTGTCCAGTCTGCGTTGCTTTTAATCCATATCGTTTTTTCTACGCTGGCCTTTGGCCATTGTCTTTTCCTTTAATAATGTTTTTTAGTTTTGAAAATAAATGAATATTTTTTTTTCTTCACTTGGGCCTTTCAGCCTTTGTGTTATTTGGCGGGTTTTTCTTCAATCTCATCATTGAGTTTAATTTTGCCGCCACAAATTTTCTGTCTATGTCAAAACAGTTGACTGACTTTAAAAAGTGCAGTCTGTGCCAGCGGCCAATTTCAGTCACTGACTCTCATAGTTGGTGTTTGCAGTGTCTGAGCCATTAGCATCGTGTTGACACCTGCATGCGCTTTTCCAACTTACAAAAGTGCTCACTAAAAGCTCATCGAATTCAGCAAGAGAAGATCTTCGGTTTGGCCATGGGCACCGGAAACACTCTGAGCCTGCGGTACCAGCATTGGCATTGGACGAGATTCGAGCATTGGGGAAGCCAGCTAAGAAGCCATCCTCTTCCCAGCAAGCATCACAGGCCTCTACAGCATCAAATCTCTTGATGCAGGCCAAACATCGACACCATTGCTCTCCATCTCTGCAGATTGTGTCTCCTTCAGGACGTGCATCCTCCTCAAGGTCACCCAGCCCTAGACACACTGCCATACTGATGATATCGAGGAGCATTGTCTTGTCATTGTTCTCCTCTTCACTCTTCATCTTACAGAGTCACCTGGGGTTCCTGCATCTCTCATGCCACCATACTGACTGTGAGCCCTCTTTGACCTGGAAGTCATCTCTCCGTCAGAGCTGACGTCAAAGGAAAGACTTTCAGGTCAGCCACTTGCATTGTGCAAGAGCTGCTGCCTGTGTCCCTGCGAACGAATGTGGCTGAAGGCGGGAAGGAGTAGCCCAGTTGGACGGCCCTGAAGGGAGTGAGTGTGGCCTTGGAGCGAGCAAGTAAGGAAGAAAGGGGAGGGGAGAAGTAGTGTGTTGCGATTTGGAGGGGGCACAAAATCAGGACACACAAGGAAGGAAGGGGGCATGAACTTGGGACACAAGGGAGGGAGGAAGGGGCACTAACTTGAGACATAGGAGGGAGGTTAATGGGTCTGCTCAAGAGAAAACATTATGCATCAACCTATTAGAGCTGAGAGCAATTCAAAATGCTCTACAAACCTTTCAGAGCAGTCTTTCAAATCAGGTCCTCCTGGTTCGAATAGACTATCAAGTAGCAATGTAGTATATCAACAAGCACGGAGGAATGGGTGCTTTCCCTTGTCAAGAAGCCGAGCACATTTGGAACTGGGCGATTGCTTGAAACATATTTCTCAAGGCCATATATGTGCAAGGGTCCCAACACTCTAGCCGACAAACTCATCAAATTTCTTTACTGCACGAGTGGACACTCAACTCCAAAGTATTACGTAACATTTTTTTCATTATGGGGGACTCCTCAAATAGATCTGTTTGCCTCTCCCCACAATTGCCTCAATTCTGTTCCAGGCAATATTCTCACCATCTGGAAGCAGATGCCTTTTTTTCTGGATTGGACAGACATGTTCCTTTACGCTTTTTTACCTTGCTTGAACTCAAACAAGACTCAGCCACCATGATCCTGATAGCTCTTCGGTGGCCCAGGCAACCTTGGTACTCCCTTCTACTTCAGCTGAGTGCCAGGGATTCAGTTCCCTTGCAAATCTTTCCATCTCTGCTCACTCAGAGTCAAGGGTCTCTTTTATAACCCAATCTGCACTTGCTACAGCTCGCAGCTTGTTATCTCTCGGCCTGACTTCAACAGATCCTAATCTCTCTGATGCAGTACAAGCCATTATAGCTGCTTCCAGTAAACCTACTCAGCAATGTTATCAACAGAAGTGGACACATTTCAATATGTGGTTTACTCTCCACCACCATGACACTCCATCATCTTCTCTATCTTCAGTATTGGATTACCTTTTCCATCTTTCCAATTCTGGACTAAAAACCATTTCGGTCAGGGTTTACTTCAGTGCTATTAGCGCTTTCCATGTTCCTGTCAACAATAAATCTCTGGCCTCTCATCTTCTTGTTTTCAGGTTTATGAAGGGGCTTTTCAATTCCAAACCTCCACTCAAGCCGCCTCCAGTTGTCTGTGATCTTAATATAGTCCTAGCCACTATGATGAAACCACCATTTGAACCAATGGCTTCTTCTACTCAACTCAAGTTTCTCACTTGGAAAGTGGGTCTTCTTAATTTCTCTCGCTTCTGCCAGTCAAGTGAGTGAACTCCAAGCGTTGGTGTTGGACCCACCGTTCACAGTATTCCATCATGATAAGGTGGTTCCCTGCACCCATCCTAAATTCCTCCTGAAAGTGTTGTAAAAGGGGGGGGGTGTATGTGTGCAAATTTGCCAGTTTAATCCTTTAGTTGGTTTCCTGGGTCACTTTCCTATTTTTTGCAGTCTTAAGTCTTCACAATCCTGTTGTTAAACTGGACTATGTTAAAATCTTGCTTTATATCTGTTTATCATGCTCGTTTTTGTTTTCTATAATATAGTCAAACTGAATCTGGTCTGTTTCATTTTATGAGAAGAAAGTTAAGAAGCTGTTTCCAATTACAGTAGTACTGTTTCCATGGCCCGCCTTTTGTTTAACTAGAATGTTTCTAATTTTGGAAGGACTAGTCCTTTTTGTTTGAGAGACTTACTGTAAAAAACAAGTCAAAAAAACCTGTGTACCAGTTATGTAGCCAAATATGTATTTGTATATGATAGTCAATTTTATTCAGCAAAAGTTCTCTTTCATAAGCACAGATGAGTGAAAGATGAAGAAATGGGCAAGTCCTTTTGATTTTGCTAAAATTTCTGATTAGTCCACCCCCATCCCCGATCCTTTCCAGCTGAATTGTCTCCAACTGAGGATGCTATATATTGAGTGCAGCTACTTTGGAGGCAAATGGTGGTAGTGCAGTTATCCCAGGACAAGCAGGCAGCATATTCTTAACACATGGGTGACGTCACCGACGGAGCCCTCGGTACGGACCTTTTTAACTAGAAGTTTCTAGTTGGCCGCACCGCGCGTGCGCGAGTGCCTTCCCGCCCGACGGAGGAGTGCGTGGTCCCCAGTTTCTTCGTTTCCGCGGAGCGAAGAAGACGCGTGTATTTTTTCAACGGCCGTTGAAATCACTTTTTGCCTTCCCGCTCGCGCTTTTGTTCTAAATTTTTCTCCCTTTACCTTCGGGTTTCCTTTTTATTTGAATTGCAAAAAAAAAAAAAAACTTTGATTTTTTCCTGTTTCTTTCGTTTTTGCCCCGGCGGGGCCTGTTGCCATTATACAGGCCTCGGACTTCGATTTTGCGGAGGCTATCTTCCCCTTCATGCCCCCGCAGGTCGGTTTTAAGAAGTGCCAGCGGTGTGCACGCCCGATCTCCGTATCTGACCCACACAATTGGTGTTTGCAGTGCCTGGGTCCGGAGCATCGGGCGGACTCCTGCACCCGCTGTGCCACTTTGCAAAAACGAACTCTTAAAAACCGAAGAATCCAGCAAACCCTTCTCTTCGGCACCGAGTCGGCGATGGAATCCTCACCTTCAACGGCGGTACCGCAAAAATCGGCACCGTCAAGCTCGACACCGACCGACCCCGCATCGGCGCCACTGGCGCCAGGTAAGCCGGCTAAGAAGCCTTCCTCTTCCCTCGAGCGCCCTCCTGCTACGGTGGCGACACCGTCCCTACCGGCATCGCACCGGTCCCGTAAACGCTCCGCCCCGATATCGGTGAGTGCCTCGTCATCGGCCTCCTCATCGCCGGGGCGTGGAGCGGCATCCAAGGAACCGAAGAAAAAGAAAGCGGTTCCGATGCCACCCCTAGATGACCGTATCTCGGCCATTCTACAAACTCAGCTTCAGGAGCAGTTGAAGAAACAACTTGAACAACTGCTACCCTCTATCCTGGCACCGCTCCTTCCGGTACCAGACCGGCCCGAGCCCCGCACCGAGCCCCCGGTGTCCACTCCTTCGGTACCGGTAAACACCTCGATGCCGATCCTTTCGGCCCAACAACTTCATGATGATCCTGTGGTTCATTCTCAACCCACAGTGGATCCTCCTCGGCACCAGGCGGTACGGCACTCTTCTCGGGACCGAGAACGACGCCGATCGTCCTCCCCTGGTACCGTTTCGGTGCGCTCTGGTAAATCTTTGTCCAAGACTCGCCACACCGCACCCTCCACCCCGGTGTCCCGACATGCACCAGAGGTCAGGGATCCTGATTTATGGGAGGAGACTCCTCTCGGTACCGAGGAGGATCCCTCCTCATCTGATGAGGAACCATCGGCACCTGATGCCACCTCTAAACCTGAACAGTCCTCTTTTTCTAAATTTCTGAGGGAAATGTCTGCTGCTCTGTCCCTTCCCCTGGAATCTGACTCCAAAAAGTCCCAAGCCTTTTTAGAAGCCTTAGACTTTGAGCAACCTCCTAAGGAGTTCCTCAAGCTTCCCGTGCATGACATCCTACGGGAGACATTCTACAAAAACTTGGAAAATCCCCTCACGGTACCGGGAGCTCCCCGTAAACTGGACAACCTTTACCGTGTCATCCCTATTCCTGGATTCGACAAATCTCAATTGCCCCATGAGTCCCTTCTGGTGGAATCCACCTTAAAAAAGACTCAGGGCTCCAGTGTCTATGCCTCTACCCCTCCTGGCAGGGAAGGTAAGACCATGGACAAGTTTGGCAAGAGGCTTTACCAAAATGCCATGCTTGCCAACAGGGCAAACAACTATTCCTTCCATTTTTCCTTCTATCTCAAACACTTGGTCCAACAGCTGTCTGCCCTCCAGAAGTACCTACCTGAGCGCAAGGTCCCGCTATTCCAACAGCACATCTCTGGCCTTCTCCAAATGCGCAAGTATATGGTCCGCTCGATATACGACTCCTTCGAGCTCACCTCTCGGGCCTCTGCCATGGCTGTAGCCATGCGTCGCTTGGCCTGGCTCAGAGTCTCCGACCTGGACATCAACCACCAGGACCGTCTGGCCAACGCCCCCTGTCTCGGGGATGAGCTTTTTGGAGAGTCACTGGATTCCACCACCCAGAAACTCTCTGCCCATGAGACCAGGTGGGACACCCTGATCAAGCCGAAAAAGAAGGCACCACCTACCCGTCCTTATCGGCCACAAACATCTTATCAACGGAGGTTCTCAGCCAGGCCACTCAATCCGCCTCCCCAGCAATCTAGGCGGCCCCGTCAACAGCAACATCACGCTCAGGCTCGATCTCAGGCCTCTCAACCCTCTAAGCCTCCTCAGCCTACTAAACTAACTCAGCCCTTTTGACTCTTCTCTCCGGGGCATAGCCAGTCATCCACCTTTGCTACCTCTTCCACAACCCATCGGAGGTCGTCTCACCATTTTCTCCAGCCGTTGGGAAATCATTACATCGGACCAGTGGGTCCTCAACATCATCCGCCACGGCTACTCTCTCAACTTCCAGACTCTACCTCCGGACAACCTTCCCGTAGAGTCTGCTTCAAACTCATCTCAAACCCCCCTCCTCCTGAGGGAGGTTCAATCCCTCCTCCTTCTCAATGCCATCGAAGAAGTACCTCCAGATCAAAGGGGGCAGGGATTCTACTCCCGCTACTTCCTGGTACCCAAAAAGACGGGAGACCTTCGTCCCATCCTCGATCTCAGGGACCTCAACAAGTGTCTGGTCAAGGAGAAGTTCAGAATGCTCTCCCTTGCCACGCTCTACCCTCTTCTTTCTCAACACGACTGGCTATGTTCCCTGGACCTCAAAGAGGCCTACACTCACATCTCCATCAATCAAAATTCTCGCCGCTACCTGCGGTTCCAGGTACTGCACCATCACTATCAGTACAAGGTGCTACCGTTCGGCCTCGCTTCCTCTCCCAGGGTCTTCACCAAGTGCCTTATAGTGGTAGCGGCCTTCCTCAGGTCTCACAACCTCCAGGTGTTCCCCTATTTGGACGATTGGTTGGTGAAAGCACCTACGTCTCAACTTGTGCTACAGGCTACTCATCACACCATCTCTCTCCTCCACCTCCTGGGGTTCGAGATCAACTACCCCAAGTCGCATCTGCTTCCCACCCAGCGACTTCAATTCATTGGAGCAGTTCTGGACACCACGCTAATGAGGGCTTTTCTCCCCTCCGATCGTCAGCGGACCCTGCTCCACCTCTGTCGTCAGGTGCTCATGCATCCCTCCATTCCTGCCCGGCAGATGATGGTCCTCCTGGGTCACATGGCCTCGACGGTGCATGTCCTTCCTCTGGCACGTCTCCACCTTCGCACGCCTCAGTGGACTCTCGCCAACCAGTGGTCACAGACTACGGATCCTCTTTCTCATCCCATCTCTGTGACATCATCTCTTCAGCAATCTCTCCAATGGTGGTTGAACTCCTCAAATCTTTCCAGGGGTCTACTTTTTCATCTACCCCCTCACTCTATGATCATCACCACGGATGCGTCCCCCTATGCGTGGGGAGCTCACCTAGGAGATCTACGCACCCAGGGACTTTGGACCCCACAGGAGCGTCGTCATCACATCAATTTCCTGGAACTCAGAGCCATGTTCTACGCCCTCAAGGCGTTCCAACATCTCCTCTGCCCTCAAGTCCTCCTCCTCTGCACGGACAATCAAGTCGCCATGTACTACATAAACAAGCAAGGCGGCACCGGATCTCGCCCCCTCTGTCTGGAGGCTCTGCGCATCTGGACCTGGGCCACGGACCGCAATCTCTTTCTCAGGGCGGTCTATATCCAGGGCGAGCAGAACTCTCTGGCCGACAATCTCAGTCGCATCCTTCAACCCCACGAGTGGACGTTGGACCCCCCGACTCTACTCTCCGTCTTTGCTCGATGGGGCACTCCGCAGGTGGACCTCTTTGCAGCCCCTCACAATCATCAGCTGCCCCTATTCTGCTCCAGACTCTTCTCTCCTCACCGTCTGGCCCCGGATGCATTCCTGCTCGATTGGAGGGATCGGTTCCTGTATGCCTTCCCTCCACTTCCTCTGATGTTGCGGACCTTGTCCAAACTCCGCAAAGACCACGCCACCATGATTCTTATCGCACCTCGGTGGCCTCGCCAACACTGGTTCTCACTCCTGCTCCAGCTCAGCTCCAGGGAACCCATTCTACTTCCTGTGTTTCCTACTCTACTTACGCAACAGCATCAGTCTCTGCTACATCCCAATCTGTCTTCGCTCCACCTGACAGCTTGGTTTCTCTCGGGCTAACCTCTCCGGAGAATCTATCTCAACCGGTCCGCCTCATTTTGGACGCTTCCAGGAAACCGGCCACTCTCCAATGTTACCATCAGAAGTGGACCAGATTTTCCTCCTGGTGTCTCCGGCATCATCAAGAACCCACCTCCTTAGCGGTGGAAACTGTCTTGGAATATTTGCTCTCACTGTCCAACGCTGGCCTCAAAACTACCTCCATCAGAGTCCACCTCAGTGCCATCACTGCGTTTCATGAGCCTATTCTCGGAAAACCCCTCACGGCTCACCCTCTGGTTTCCAGATTCATGAGAGGACTCTTCAACATCAAACCGCCTCTCAAGCCTCCTCCTGTCGTCTGGGACCTGAATGTGGTTCTCTCAGCTCTCATGAAACCCCCGTTTGAGCCTCTTGCCACAACTTCTCTCAGGCTTCTTACCTGGAAGGTGCTTTTCCTAATTGCCATCACCTCTGCCAGGAGGGTTAGCGAACTGCATGCACTGGTTGCCGACCCACCTTTCACTGTTTTTCACCATGACAAGGTTGTTCTGCGTACCCACCCTAAATTCCTTCCCAAGGTGGTCTCAGCTTTTCACCTCAACCAGTCCATTGTGCTGCCCGTCTTCTTCCCTAAGCCTCACTCGCATCCTGGGGAACAGGCGTTGCACACGCTGGATTGTAAGCGTGCCCTTGCTTACTATCTTGATCGTACCAGAGCTCACCGAACAGCCCCTCAGCTCTTTTTGTCTTTCGACCCCAACCGTTTGGGTCGTCCTGTCTCCAAACGGACACTTTCAAATTGGCTTGCTGCCTGTATTGCTTTCTGCTACGCTCGGGCCGGTCTCTCACTGGAAGGAACTGTCACGGCCCACAGAGTCCGAGCTATGGCTGCTTCCGTGGCTTTCCTCCGCTCCACGCCCATCGAGGAAATCTGCAAGGCGGCCACTTGGTCCTCAGTTCACACGTTCACTACTCACTACTGTCTGGATGCTTTCTCCAGACGGGATGGACACTTCGGCCAATCTGTGTTACAAAATTTATTTTCCTAATGGCCAACCATCCCCCCTCCCTCTTTGTTAGCTTGGAGGTCACCCATGTGTTAAGAATATGCTGCCTGCTTGTCCTGGGATAAAGCACAGTTACTTACCGTAACAGGTGTTATCCAGGGACAGCAGGCAGATATTCTTACGTCCCACCCACCTCCCCGGGTTGGCTTCTTAGCTGGCTTATACTAACTGGGGACCACGCACTCCTCCGTCGGGCGGGAAGGCACTCGCGCACGCGCGGTGCGGCCAACTAGAAACTTCTAGTTAAAAAGGTCCGTACCGAGGGCTCCGTCGGTGACGTCACCCATGTGTTAAGAATATCTGCCTGCTGTCCCTGGATAACACCTGTTACGGTAAGTAACTGTGCTTTCTGTGCAGTCTTTAATATGATCAGATAGAGACTTGGTTCATAAAAGGTTTTATTGTGTCTTGTTATAGTCCCTAACTTCTTTACTATAATCAAAGTCAAAATATAGAGTAATGGGAGAAAATCCTTTTATCACATAAGTCCCTAAGGAGGGTTTTTTTTTTTTTTTTTTTAACTAAGCTGTGGCAAAAATTGACCTTAGTGCATCCTTGCATAGGTTTTTCCACATGCTAAGGCCATTAATTTTGCTGCAGCTATAAAATGATCAATTTTTTATTTGTTTTTTGGGAGGGGATGTTCTATTAATAGACATAACACTAATGTTGGCATTAGTGTGAGGCCATTAATAACAAAAATGACCAAATAAGCACTACTTGCCACCCATTTTGTAGGTTTTAAGGGCTCACACAGTAATCCTCTGCTAACCAGTTAGCACTTGCTAATGTAGATGCACTGTCTGGTTTAGTGTAGGAATGCTCCCTGAAATGCCATCACTTCCTTAAAATTTTTTTAAATGTGTGGATTAGAGCAGTGGTTCCCAACCCTGTCCTGGAGGACCACAAGGCCAATCGGGTTTTCGGGTTAGCCCTAATGAATATGCATGGAGCAGATTTGCATGCCTGTCGCTTCCATTATATGCACATCTCTCTCGTGCATATTCATTAGGGCTAGCCTGAAAACCCGGTTGGCCTGGTGGTCCTCTAGGACAGGGTTGGGATCCACTGGATTAGAGTAGGATAAAATGGCACTTACCGTAGGATACCTGAAATACATCCTATGGTATTACACTTTAAAAGTTTGTTAGGTGCTTAGTAGTACCTAACACAGCTTAAAAGGCTCTTAAATCTGAGAAAGATAAAGAGCTATTTTAGCAGATGATTCTCGCTAAAAGACAGGAATAATAAAATGAACAAACATAACCCCAAACCATTTAGTTGCTCACAAATTCCCTTTGTTATCATCTATAGAAAGCTTAAATAACATAAGCCATGGGGCAGAGCTGGTACAGTTCTTCTCCAGGTCAAGGACAACAATAGTGGATGGTGTTTGGAAAGAGAAATAGTTTACCTAGTTACAGCTGGGTAAACGAAGGCACAGAATGATTACTGGCATCACCTTGGGAAGGTGATTGCTGGAAAAACTGGCTTTGAAGCTGGAAGGGGGTTTCTTATTGCTAATCCTTGGTGCTATTGGGTTGCACTTCCTTCCTTAGTTTAGAAATGTGATGTGTTTATTATATCTGATGCTTTATTTAGACCTTTTGTAGAGAGAGCTTTTTAGTGGTTTGTGCTGTAGCCTGGGACCACTTTGTGTTTTAAAATATTATTTTAACAAGTAGATTGTAGAATAAACTACTTGAGGATCTGGCTGATCAAGATTTTAATTTGGGTGTTCATGGATGCTGTGGGTGCTCATAAACCTTAAATACTTGCAGGATTTGGTTAGATGAATAGGATACCAGAAGAGAATTTCAGAACTATCTAAGAATGATGTCGAAGTAATAAATGTTTCTTCTGTGTTTTGAGCTGTTGGGTGCATAGGGACTGTGTGAAAAAGTGATATGCTCAATTGCTCACAGTTACTTCTATTAAAGCCATTAAATGTATTTTGCCTTTATTTTTTTATTTGCCCTCGTACATGGTATATGTACTTATGCAGATACGTGTGCCATTTATTTTCAGAATATAGAAATGCCTGACAGCTGAATAAATAGCTGATTATCAATTTGTCTGCATGAAACAGCCTGCTTTTAATTTGCTACTGACACTTTTAAAATTTTACCTAGTTCTATTTCCAATGTCCAGCTGTAGAATATAAAGAACATTGATGCAAACAATTTGAAATGTTTTTTTTTTTAAATTTGTTGTAAAACTCTCCCTTTTTTAAATTTATTTTCAGGTCTTATCAAGGACAGAGTTAAAGAGAGAGGAAAGGAGAAGCAGAGAGGAAAAAGGAAACACAAAATTATGAATGAAATCAAGAAGGAGAATGGAGAAGTAAAAGTGGTACAAAAAGGTAAGTTCGGTTGAATAATGGCATCTTTAGCTGACTATTTTGAGAAATCATGCTTACAATATCTTTTTTTTTTTAATACTGAATATATCTAGTATTTTAACTTTCTAAAATGCATTGAGGTAGATCTACAAATACAGGGTAACAGAGAATTCACTTCCTTAGGAGATTATCTTAAGTCTGAAACTTTTGGCCTCTTTTACAAAGCCGCGCTAGTGGCCCCGAAGCCCAGAGAGATTTAAAGGCCTTCGGGGCCGTTGCCGTGCGGCTTTATAAAAGAGGCCGTTTGTGAATGTGTCTAGTAAGCAATGAATAACTTTGATACAATTTTATTGCTCTGAAGAGTAGAGTTCTGGTACTCTAAGATGTCATATAAAGATATTTGTTTCAGATGAATAAAAAAGTAAGAACTAATTACTAAAGAATCAAAACTGGAAGGGCCAAAAGAAATGGCAAGATTAAGAGGTGATTGCAAAGCTTAAAAGTTAATGAAATAAATCCTCATCACTAGAATTAAAATTTTAATTGTTAGCTCCCATTGAATTGAGGTTGCAGGGTGGCAGACTTGGGAATAATGTTAGGAAATTCTGTTTCACGGAGAATGGTGGTACATGCTTGGAATGCCCTCCCGAGGGAGGTGGTGGAGATGAAAATGGTGACGGAATTCAAAAAAGCGTGGAATGAACACACAGTATCTCTAATTAAAAAATGAATGGTTTGATACAAACTACTACGATGCTACTACTTATCACTTATATATGCTCTTCCTGATAAAATCGATCTATTAGGCACTACTGTTGCAATATCCACAGAGGTAAAATATTTAGGGGTTTTGCTAGATTCTTGTCTGATGTTCAGGGGGCATGTATGTGCATTGGTGAAAAAGATATTTGTTGAACATTTGTGCCCATATTTGTCTGCCTCTATGTTTAGGACTGTCTTGCAGAGTGCGGTATTATCATGCTTAGACTACTGCGATTTGGTGCTTCTAGGTATACCAGCATCAGCACTGAGTGCGCTACAAGTAGCCCAGAACGCGATTGTTCGAACTCGGTTTCGATTAAGAAAGAATGATCATGTGACAGAATGCTATACACTTCTCCCTCGGTATTCGCGGGGGTTAGGTGCAGAGCCGGACCGCGAAGTGTGAAAAATCGCGAATAACTTCTTGGCCGGCTCTGACCCATCCCCACCTCCCTCCTGCGTCCCCGGAACCTTACCTGGTGGTCTAGTGGTGAAGCGGGGCAGGAGCTATCTCTTCCTATGCTCCTGCCCCGTGCAGAGCCATCATCAGAATGGCTGCCGTGAGTTCCCGCACGGCAGCCATTCTGATGACGGATCTTTACACGGGGCAGGAGCATAGGAAGAGATAGCTCCTGCCCGGCTTCACTGCTAGACCACCAGGTAAGGTTCCGGGGAGGCTTGGACGGCTTAAAAATAGCCAAAAATGAAAATAGTTTTTTTGTAAAAAAAAAAAAAAATCGCAAATAACTGAATCCGCGGATACTGAAACCGCGGATTCGGAGGGAGAAGTGTATATCTTTGTATTGGTTAAAATTAGAACAACAAATCCTTTATAAATTACTGGTCATAGTGCATCTTTGTATACACAATAAGGCACCGAAACATTTGTTGGATAGCATTCTCCATATGAACCACAGCGCTTGTTGCGCTTGGTGACTCACCATGACCTACATATTCCGACAGTGAAACAGCTATAGCTAACTGTGTCTAGAGCTAGCATATTTTTGTGTGTGGGTCCTTGGGAGTGGAATAAGCTTCCGGGATATTTACGACAGCAAACAAATTTGAGTAGTTTTAAGAAAATGTTGAAGAAATACCTCTTTGATTTATAGTTTTTTGATGCAAGGCGCTGGTAGCCTCTTTGTAATTTTAGTAGGCTTTACATTATCACTATTATGTTTTTTTCATATTTGATTTGAAGTACTGTATGTGATTCTGTTTGTGTATGTACTCTATTATGACCCGCCTTGGGAAAGGCGGGGTATAAATAAATAAATACAAATACAGTGCTGAAAGGCATACACAGCGCTATACATTTTGACATTTATAGACCGGTCCCTGCTTGGAAGAGCTTACAATCTAACTTGAACAGACAGACATGACATAGAGGGTAGGGGATGCAAAACCCAAGGTGAGAGGCGTCAAAAGCACTCTCAAAGAGGAGAGTTTTTAAATGGAGCTTGAACACTGCCAGAAACGGAGCCTGCCGTAGGGATTCGGGTAGCTTGTTCCAAGCATATGGTGCAGCAAGGCAGGAGGGATGGAGTCTGGATAGAAGCTTCAGTGACTGGATGGTTAGGATAAGCTGGAGTGGGCTTCAATGGCAACTCCAGCAGTGGGAACCTAAAGACAGTACTGGGCAGACTTCTATGGTCTATTGCCCAGAAATATTAAAGAAAAGAATTTAATTATGAATATATAATGATTGTGACTATTGAGCAGTAACATGGGCATATCTCTTTAAACCATATATTAGCCTAACAGTGGTGGTTCTATTTGCAATTTTTTTTTTTGCTAATATTGAAGCTAAAATTAAAATATAGAGAATTACAATAATCAAGTTGGGGGTAACAATAACATTTGAACTAAAAGAGCAAAATGATGTTCAAAGAAACTAAGTTTTTTACTAATTTAAGCTGTCTCATGATAATACAGTGTCTTCCTCCATAAATTAGCAATCTGATCCTCATACGTGAGATAGGAGTCTAGGAAAATGCCTAAGACTTTTGAAGTTTTATCAATACAATACTGTACCAGAATCTAATACTATAGTAGAAGGAACGGTGTCAGATCAAAAGCGCGCCGGGACAAAGGCGCGCCTAGACAATTGAGCGCAGTGCGTGCCGCAGCGCCGCTCTAAATTACTGTTTTTAATGCTCCGACGGGGGGGGCGTGGGGGGGAACCCCCCCCACTTTACTTAATAGACATCGCGCCGCATTGTGGGGGGGTTGTAACCCCCACATTTTACTGAAAACTTCACTTTTTCCCTGTTTTTAGGGAAAAAAGCCCCTAAAAACTGTAATTTAGAGCGGTGCGGCAGCGTGCGCTGCGCTCAATTGTTGGCGCGCGCTTTTGTCTTTCGCGCCGTTGTCTATGAACCAGAAGGAACATACAGTGGCGTAGCGAAGGTTAGAGGTGCCTAGGTCTGTGGTGCCCCTCTCCCGCCCCCTACCGTGTGCCCTGTCTCGTTCCTCGTACCTTTTTAACTTTTCTGACGTGAGCATCATGCCCGCGTCTGTGTCGGCTCACCCTTTGATGTCATTTCATAGGCACGGGACCCAGAAGTGACATCAGAGAGAGCACCGATGCGGGCGGCAGTGTTGCTCATGCCAGAGAAGTAAAAATGGTCCGGGAGAAGACTAGGGGTGGGCGCAGCAAGGGGAGGAATGGAAAGGGGGGGGTGGAGAGGAGGCTTGCCAGCGCCTCTAACAAGACAGCGCCTGGGATGGACTTCCGTTCCCCCCCCCCCCTTTATTATGCCACTGGGAATAGATGATAAATGATTACCAGGATTGTGGAAATCCTGAAAACTTGACTGGCAAGGGGTTACTCCAGGAATGACTTGGGAAATACTGCCATAAATCACCTGCCACCCTGATAAATCTTCATAGTTTTTTACCACATAGGTCCTATGAAATCTCCCTATTCCTCCAAAACTGTGTTTACAATTCACTGACATGCTAAGCAATCTCCCCCCAAAAATCTTAGAGCTCCTTTTACTAAATGGCGCTAGAGGCTTTTAGCACAAGTCGGTGAGGTAAATGCTCCGACGCTCATCAAATTCCTATGAATGCTGGAGCATTTACCTTTCCGGCCTACACTAAAAACCTCTAGCGCCGTTTAGTAAAATCCAGCGTTATTCAGCAGATTGTGTGCACTTTTAATGCTGGGAAGATCTTTAGTACAGCTACCATCAAACAGGACATTGAAACATTTATTTATTTATTCATTCAATTTTCTATAGCATTCTCCCAGGGGAGCTCAGAACGGTTTACGTGAATTCATTCAGGTACTCGAGCATTTTTCCCTTTCTGTCCCAATGGGCTCACAATCTAGTAATGTACCTGGGGCAATGGGGGGATTAAGTGACTTGCCCAGGGTCACAAGGGTGCTGAGGCTGTAGCTTTAACCACTGTGCCACAAGTCTACTTGTGATGTTTCCTCTACGTTTTGCTATAATGGTGCATTGTTTTCTAATCCACGGTCACATTTTTGCTAGCCAACTATTAGTGCCCAATTTGGAAACTATTTTAGTAGTGAGTACTGCTACTGTGGCATGTTGGCAGATTTCATGAGACTCATGTAACACATGTGGCAAAATAGAGCATTAATGATGGGCTTGTAGGGATTTTCTTTAGTGTTAAGCTGTATTAAAAATTCTTCTCTTTGTTTTATCAGGTGGAAATGAAAAGCCAAAAGCAAATGCTGAAGAATTACAAATTAAAAAAGTGAAGAAAAAGAAGAAAAAGAAACACAAGGAAGGTGAAAAAAGGAAGCACCCGAAAATGTACAGCAAATGTATTCAAACCATCTGTTCGGGATTGGTTTCTGATGGAAAGGATCAAGAAGCTAAAGGAATTGCAGCTGATCATCTTAAAGATTTTTTGGGGGAGAGTGCAGATCCCAAGAAGAGAGACAATGAGTCCAAGGTACTAGAGAACAGTGAGTTTCCATTTGTCTCATTAAAGGAGCCACGGGTTCAAAATAAACTGAAACGGTTGGACATGTTGGAGTTCAAACGGCTTATTCATGTTGAGCACCAGCCTAACGGAGGTGCATCTGTTCTCCACGCCTACAGCAATGAACTCTCTCACTTGTCTCCTGTGGAGATAGAGAGGTTTGCCGAGGAGTTTGTGGATCTGGTGTTTAGTGAAAATGAAAATTCTGCTGCTTATTATGTCATGGGTATTGTTCATGGGGCAGCTACTTACTTGCCTGACTTCTTAGACTACTTTTCGTTTAATTTCCCCAATTCACCAGTGAAAATGGAGATTTTGGGAAAGAAAGACATAGAGACGACAACTATGTCAAATTTTCATGCTCAGGTAAGAGAGACGTATATGCAAACTTTGCTTTTTTTACTTACAAAACACATAAGTGTAGCTTATGATTAGTTCTACAGATGAAATTATGAGCAGAATGGTGATGAAACTTGTGTTGAAAAACCCATGCCACAAAGCCCTGTAGTTAAACTTAATTAACTGCTTAAATGTTTTTAATGGAGCATTTATTTGCATAAAATTTGATTTTACATGTAGAATGATCTTTGTAAAAAAAATAAAAATAACTCCCCATAATGGATTTGGTGTGCAAAGCCAGTTTCAAAGTCAGAATAATTCAAGAAAACATTAATGCCTCTTAATCTTGCTGGACTTCAGATGGTCATAAAATTTGTTGAACCTATAGCTTAAAATTTAAAAAAAAAAAAAAAAAAAAAAAAGATAAGTCTGATAGCTAGTGGTAGCTTCTGTGCACTTCCAGTGAGACATAGGTTTGATTCCAGCACTGGATCTTCTGTTTTTAGTCAGCTGTGACTAGAGATTGCAGAGGCAGCATTCATAGTAGTTACAGATAGGCAGATAGGGAAAATCATGGTTATTGCATAATGGTGACACTTAGGCCCGGATTCTGTATAGGATGCCTGGTCTCAGAAGCTGATGGGCGTCCTATATAGAATCAGGCCTAAGGCCGCCTAAAGTGAACCCGATTCTCTAAACAATGTCCATGTTACAGGCGTCAATTAGAGAATTGAGTTGTAAGTAGATGTGGCTTCCCGTCCTGCCTGAACGAACGCAGCAGGAGGGATGCCAATCCCTCCTTCTGGAACCCTACCCCCTGTAGGTCGCTGGCAGGAGGGATGCCCAATTCCTCCTGCTGGAACCCCCCTGTAAATCACCGGCAGGAGGAATACCCAATCCCTCCTGCTGGAACCCCCGTAGATTGCGCGGCCCCCTCATCCAGACCCCCCCATCCCCACTAGAACCCCTCCCAACCCCACCCTCCCCAGACTCCCCTCTAACCTGTTAGGATGGCCGGTCGGCAGGCCCACCTCCGTTGAAATGAGGTGGGCTGGCCCCTTCCCGGTGCATTGTGGGATGCAATGGGGAGGGGCCTAAGGTCGGATTGGCCCAGGTACCTTAGGCACCTGGGCCAACCGCCCATAGGCACATAGGAGGGGCCTTATGCCCCTCCCTGCTGCATCCCACAATGCTCAGAAAAGGGGCAGGCCCGCCTCATTCTGACAGAGGCGGGCCTGGGTGGAGGGAAGACCCGGCTGGCCAGCCTAACAGATTAGAGGGGGGTCTGGGGAGGGGGGATTAGGTGGGGTTCTAGTGGGAGGGTGGGGGGGGCACACAATCTACCGGTGAGGTTCTGGCAGAAGGGATTGGGCATCCCTCCTGCCATGTTCGCTCAGATAGAATGAGCGGCTGCTAAACTTATCGCAGCAAGGAGATCACTTACCACAATAAGCTTAGGGGCTGCTCTGTGGTTTTATTATTTTCATTTTTTTCCCTATTGTTTTAAGTTGGAGGCTTGGTGCCCAGAGGGTTCCTCTTATTAGGATCTCTGCCAGGGAGAAGACGCAGACTGACACAACTGAAGTTTGCTGTTAGAAGGATCAGCCCTCGGAGATACTTGCCTAGCCAGCCTGCTGTAATAATTTTGGAGCTTGGGGGCCATCCCCTGAGTAGCTGCTCGTATCCCTGATTTATTAGGAGCTTGAGCATAGGCTGATCGGCTCCTTCCCAGCTTGGCTGGGATTAATAGTGGGCTGGCTGCGTAGTCCTCCCCACTTCGCAGTGAGAGAGTTTCTGGGAGTTGAGGCTCAGTCCGACTGGCAAGCCAAAGACCATCTGCACTTCTGAGCTGAGGCAGGCAGGCACCAGTTGGCTCAGTAAAGCTGTTATAGCCTTTGGGGAAAATCATTAAGGGGGGTGGGGTCTGAAAAAGTGATTTTTGAAGGCTTCTGGAGCCAGAGCTAGGGTCCTTCTTTTCCAAAACCCCTTCCCTGTAGTTTTTTTGAACATTAGGGGAGCCCCCCCCCCCCCCCGGAACATTTTTGCCGCACATTTGCTGGCAGTGGCCATCTTGGATTTTAAACCATTTTTTTTCTTTTTTCTTTAAAGCCTCCATCTGCCTCAAAACCCCTCGATTTTGCTTAAAATCGATAGGGATGGACCCCTCAGGCATTTCTGCCCCTATATCATGCCAGATTTCTGTTGGATAGTTGGCCAAGGAACATCCATGTGCTACGGGGATGGGGCCAGGACCCTTAGGCTCAGCTCCTCCAGGGCTAAAAATCCACAAGGGGCTCAATCCCAGGGGAAGAAGCCCTTGCCAGAGACTTTCGAAGGAGTTTTGGCGAAGCACGGATGTGTGAACACCGCAGAGCCCAGGAGGACCTTTACGGAGTCCAGCCGGAGTCATTGAGACCCCCCTATGCAAGGCTTTACCCTGGATTTTGTGAGCCTGATGTGGAATGCTTATGTGAACTGGGGTCCCCCAGCATCTGCTTAAGGTGCGACAGTTGTGGCGTCACTGGGGATTTGTCCTTAGCCCACGCCTTGTGCAGACAACTCAGAGCTGGACCAAGGGGTCCAGTCTGACATGACTGGGAGGATGGAAGGTCAGATTCCATGCCCTTATTGTCCCAGGATGAAATTTCCCTGGAAGAGTCTGGTTCTCTGCATGAGACCAGTGGACAAGAACCAATGGTGAACCTGGATCAGTGTGGCTTTTCAAAGCATCAATGATCCTGGGCATAATAGCTAATTCACTGTGTGAATTGGAGCTGGAATTTCCACCAGCCTCTATATCATGGTGCTTAATTATGAGTGGCTCAGAACCAACCACTTTCTTTCCTTCACATCCTGTCATCACGAAGCTAGTTACTGACCACTGGGAGCCTCCAGAGGGGTCCCTGCAAGTGACCAAGACTGTAATCAAGCTTTACCCCATGGCTTCAGATTTTCAGCCGTTCATTCAGCTGAAGATGGATTCATTGGTAGAGGTGATGGTGGTAGCAGCGCACCTGTGCAAAGCAGGGATCCAAGTATACCCATATTTGGACAATTGGCTAATCGGCCTTGTCTCAAGAGTGGTCCAACTCCTGCAGGGCTTGGGATGGATAGTCAACTTCAAAAAGAGTCACTTGACAGTTTGAGAGAGAATAAAGTTTGGCCATTTTGGTAAAACTTGAAGCAAGAAGAATATGTATTTCAAATGAAAGTACAGTGGTACCTTGGTTTACAAACATAATTCGTTCCAGAAGCATGCTCGTAAGCCAAAGCACTCGTATTTCAAAGCAAAGTTCCCCATAGGCCATAGTGCAAACTCAAAAAATTTGTTCTACAACCAAAGTTTACTATGGTGGCCCGGGGTGGGTACCTGCCTGTGGGTGCCATAGCCCCTTCGGGGTGGCTTCCTTCCCTCGGGGTCCCCGTGCGGCTTGTACATGGCGCATGTGTTGTTGGGGCGGCGGCCGGCTTGACTCGGGAGTTGAGAGGTCCTGCGCATGCTTCTGCAGGATGGCGGCTGGCTTGAATCAGGAGCCAGGAGGCGCTGGCGGACGGCAGAGGCATCAGCCAAAGCGGGAGGGCAGCTGCACGGGGACCCCGAGGGAAGGAAGCCACCCCAGAAGGATTGGAGGTGGAGCAAAAGAATGCTAATTAGGCTCCCTACAAGAATTTTCAAGAGAAGGGATTGACTTACTCACACATTCAGGTATGGAGTGTCTGTCTACTAGAAAGATTATTATTGAGGTAAGAACCTAATCTTTCTGTAAATACATAAAAGAAGCCAGTATCATTTGCAGGTGAGTAAATGAATTTTATACATTGTTTTATTTGGAGGCCTAGAGTTCTAATCTGACTTTATCTGTGTTTTAGTTAGAAGATTGTGGAATAGAAACTGAAAGCCATCTGCTTGAAGTCATATGTGTTTATCCATTATATAAAACTATACCTTTAGAAAGCTAAGATATATTGTATTTTCCTGCTTTTTGAGTTTGTGAAATCAAACTATGCCTTTTATATAAAAAAAATTTCTCCCTCATTTTTACAAAATGTATATCCTGCATTATCTAGTAATCTAAATAGGGTACAATGAATGAACATTCATAATCATAAAACCATCTTATAAAACACATCACATCAAAAATAAAACACAAAAATATCAATGCCTTTAGTGAAACACAAAATTGCTATTCACATTTGTACTCACGTCTAATCCTGAACTGCAGTGACTCATTCAGGGAACAGTTAAATATGCTTTTAAGCTTTTACAAAAAGCTACATAGGATGTAATTGTCCTTTGTTCCTGAGGGAAGTGAGTTCCTTCCTTCAAAAGCTTTGAATTAAGATTATGGGGACAAAGATGTCTAATGACCATTTCTGCTTTGTATAAGTAATCTGCCCAAAATAAGCATAATTAATTAAGAATAACCTATTGCTGTGGGAAAATACATTTAATTAACTATTAGTGTTATCAAACATACAGATTAGGTTGTCTATATATCTGCCTTAAATCTCAAGCAGATTAAATGATACTTTCTTTGTACAGGTGAAAAGAACCTATTCCCATGGTACATACAGAGCTGGTGCAATGAGACAGATCAGCTTGGTTGGTGCAGTGGATGAAGAAGTAGGAGATTACTTCCCAGAGTTCCTGGACATGTTGGAAGATTCACCATTTTTAAGAGTAAGGAATTAATTAAACAAATTGCATTAAGCTTGTTTGGCATACCATGGAATTTTTATTGTACAAACTGAAAACCTTTTTGAATTGAGTATCGAGATCAGTATTTGAGGGAATTTTCTTACTAACTTTTAGAGTTGGTTGGACAATCCTGATTCCACACGCACACAAAAAAGACAAACCCTACATACCCCACTGCTTATTGTCTAAATTCTGTGTTGGCAAAATTTAGCCATCTATAAAGAGATGGCACTGGGGACAAATTTGTTGATTAACTTTGTCTGATAATGGTCAACTAAATATTGTTATTATTTTGATTGAATGGCAAAAGAATTAAGATATTGAAATGTGAAAGTAATCAACTTCTCTTTTTAAACATCTGAATTTTCCATGTATGTTTGTTGCTAGTGTACTTTGCCTTGGGGGACTTTGTCTAGTCTGAAGCTGAAAAATCGGAAGGACAGTGATGATGGTCCAATTATGTGGGTACGTCCTGGAGAACAGATGATCCCCGTGGCCGACATGCCAAAGTCACCTTTTAAAAGGAAAAGGTAGGATTGGCTCCACCTTGCCATGATGTACTTATTGTAGGAAAGGAGGAGCAGTTCAGTGGTTAGTGCAGTAGACTGAGAACCTGGGTAACTAGGTTCAGTTCCAACTGCAGCTTCTTGTTACTCTGGATAGGTTACTTAATCCTCCGTAGCCCCAGGTACAATACTTAGATTGTGATTCCACTAGGAACAAAGAATGCTAATTTTTTCATAGAAATGAAATAAACTGAGTATTGTCAGGGCCTTTAGTCTCCTAAAATTCCACTGCTGTTGCTGTTCTCATAGCATCCCTCATTCCCTGTGGAATCAGTCACCTAAAGTGTCCTCCCCTTTTTGCTTCTGGGTCAGATTGTTACACTTTGAACCACATGGAAAAGTATCTAGAGCAGGGAGGGAAGGGGAGGGATGGGGCATTGAAATATTATTCTTGATTAAAATCATCTAGCGTCACCTTCTGTATACTAAAACCCTATGAACTCCAGTATCAGAATGGAGAATGATCGACCAGAACACACATTGTGATTGGAGAGATAAGAAAATCAAGGCAGAGCAGAGCCCCAAAATCCAAGTGAGGCTAGCATATCAAGGAACAGGTAGATCAAGAAGGATGAGGATAGAATAGTTTTGGATCTGACCAGGAACAGGTTACTGGAAACTTTAGCAAGGGCTGTTTCTGTTGAATGTAGACTGAGAAAGTCTGACTGTAGTGGATCAAGCTTGATATTAAAGAAAGTCATGACAACAACAATGAAAAAACATGTTCATGTAGCTTGAATAAAAAAGGGAGGAGGGAGAAAGGGTGATATTTGGAGGGGCAGGTAAGGTCCAATGAGGTACACCACTTATCAAACCTTCATTGGACCCTGGGGACAGGAAATGCCTAGTATATCTGAATGTAGATTCCCTTGAGCTAAATAGCCAACAGCCACAATAAAATAAGCAGCGCACCTGACTTGCAACAGGAAGTACTGGGACATTTCAGCAATACTGCCCTGCAGTGGCAGAAGGAAGTCCACCCATTCTTGAAAATAAGTTTTAAATGCCTATATAGGAAGTATGTCCCATCATGTTTTTATTTTTGTTATCATTTTTGTTTTAATTTCTTTTAGCTTCACTTTCTGTTTTGCTTGATTGTAATTATATATTCATTTTGTTATCTATTATTTTTACTTTTTGAAATGTAACCTTTATTTTTCATCCTTCCTGGATACTGGGGTTTCTTGTTTATCTAAAAGGTAAGTGGACTCCATCTCAATGGAAGTGGTCTATCAACAAGCTGAAACTTCAAGCAGTTTGCATGGTGCTACTCAGACAAAACATTAAAATCCAAATAAAACATACATCTATAAAAATCAATAAGGTTCTGTTTGGTTGTTAGAAAATGATTCTATTGAACTGATGTTATGTGCTTATTAACTTTTATGAATGCTTGATTTGGCTTTTATTCCAGGACAAACAGGCAGCATATTCTCATGTGGGTGACATCATCCATGGAGCCCCGGTACGGACAGCTTTAAAAGTGCTGCAGGTGCCCAAGGCCAATCTCTCTTCCGACAATTGATGCTTCCAGTCTTAGCCCAGAACACCGGGTGGAACTTGTGCCCGGTATACTACCCCGAAGAAATGTTTGATAATCAGCTGGAAACTTCAACAGGAAAATTGTTCAGGACCAGCATGGGCATTGGTCAGACTTCGCATCGAAGACATCGACATCAGTGTTGGAAGATAACACTCCACTCCACAGTTCAGAGGCCGCCAGCTTCCTAGCTAGCATCACAGGTCACTTTCCATCGAGTCTCTTGATGCCAACCAAGCAGCAGCGACCACCTTCCGGCTTGCCTCAACCTCGAGGTGTGCATCCTCATTTAGGTCACCCTGTTCGGGACAAGCCAAGGCATTGATGGTACCAGCAGGTAAGCCAGAGGTACCAGTGCTTTTCTTCTGGGTGCAGCTTGATACGCTGTTCTGAAGGAATTTGGGTGATGCATGAAACCTGCTTATCCCAGTATCGACTCCCTCGGTACCGACCCAGCCTAAGTACATGGCTACCAGGTCCTACAATACCACAGCTGGTTCTCTGGAGCGACGTCAATGTTCCATGTCTACGTATCGATCCTCTCACTGATTCAGTTCTTCAACGACAATCTAACGGGCATCATTCCTCCTTGCATGCTTCAAAGAGAAAACATTGCTCTTTCACGTTCTTCGAAGAGAAAAAAAGCTTTACATCATTCTACTTCCTACTACATCGGACCGGTACCAGGCTAAAAGTAAGCATCGATCTTCTCTATGCATTTTTGCCAAGGCATTAATATCCTTCTGATTTACAGTCTGATTCATCTGAGGACTTCTCCAATAGAGGCTTACAACACGCCTTTGGAAAAGTTGCCACACCAGTGACCACCAACGGCTAAATCTTCTACTGAAAGACTTTCACTATATTTATTAGGCAGTTGGGGAAAGAGTTACCACTCGAACTAGAAACTGATTCTGCCTACAGTGCTGAATGGAAGGCTTAGATTATTACTAGTCTCCTAAAGAACTTCTCATAGAGGGGCTTCCAGAAACTTTATCTCTATCTATCTCTCGATCGAGTTGACATTGAGAAAATCTACTCCATCAAGAGTCTATGCCTAAGTGCAACCAGCATGTGAAAGGAGCACTATGAGCACATTTGGATGTTGGCGAACGGAGTCCTAAATTACAATTTCTGTATCTTCTGCTATGTGAAGCATTTTGTCCGGAAATTGCCTTCTTTTGATGAATACCTTCCTTCTCAACATTTACAGGAATTTCATCTTATGTCTCGATCTTTTTCCCTATCTAGAATGTGTTGGGCTGGATCTGTTTATCCATGGTCTAAGGAGGAATCTGAAAAATTCAAGGCCACTCAAGGCAGAAAAAGAACAAAAATAGATATTCAAGCTAAACTCTTTAACACCGGGAGGCTTGAATGAAGAGATCGAGTGGCTTTCTATTTTATGATTTGGGCTCTATTGGTTTGGTCTGCTTGGTGCATAGCTTGGCTATGGAACTGGCGTTGTACGTCGGTATGCAGCGTCGGATCAGCTGGACTTTAAAATTCTGCGAGTACAAACCTCAGCCATGTTATACAGCAGACAGCGGCTCCCTCAAACAGTAAGCATTTGTTACTTTGGTTACTGCTGCTGTAAGTTAACTTCTACTGTTATTCACTAAATACTGGACTTTATAAACTATATAGATATGAACAAATTGACCTTTAAAGCGGTGTTTTGTTCAGTTACAGTTCCCCTCAACCCTGAAGAAAGTTTCCAGAGTAATTGAAGATTAATAACGCACTGAATATAAGCACAAGTTAAGTGGTTATTTTATAATCAAGTTTGCACAATGAAAGAAGAAAGAAATATACATAAAAAGCATAAAATAATTTATTAAAAACTCATTAGAAATTGGATCGATGAAGACCTTGGCAATTGGAAGTATGCTGTTCCCGATTGCATTCTGAAAATCCATACAAAAATTTACTCATAGGAAAACATACTTATGGAGTAGCCTGCATAATAGTCCTTTAAAAATGTGAATGTGTCCAGTATTTGGAGATGATATCTCAATGTATTACATAAACAAGCAAGGAGGCATGGGTTCTCTCATTCATTATCAGGAGGCCCAGAATACTTGGAACTGGGTGATTGCTCACAGTATACTTTGGAAAGCAGTATACATTCGAGAGAAGCAGTATTTTCTTGCAGACGGATTCAGCAGGTTTCTTCAGCCACACGAGTGGGCACTCAACTCTGCATCACATATTCTCGTTTGGCGGGACTCCTCAGATAGACCTGTTTGCGTTCCCCCCCTACCCACAATCAGAAGTTGCCTCAATTTTGCTCCATTATGAGATGGCGGGGATGTCACTAGTGAAAACTAGAAAAAATCAGAAATTGCTTTGATAAATAATATATGAACTGACTTCGCATTCAACACAAACCTGTCTATGAAGTGTAATCAATATGTTTTAAGTTGCTCAGAAATGTGAAACTCAACAAGGGGGGAACGCACCCCCCTAGAATGGGAACAGAGTAAACTCTGTTCCCATTCTAGGGGGGTGCGTTCCCCCCTTGTTGAGTTTCACATTTCTGAGCAACTTAAAACATATTGATTACACTTCATAGACAGGTTTGTGTTGAATGTGAAGTCAGTTCAATTTTGCTCCAGGCAGTATTCTCCCCAATGCCTGGAACCTGATGCGCTTCTTCTGGATCAGACACGCAAGTTTCTTTATGCGTTTCCTCTTATCCCTCTGCTTATCAAGCTCAATCAGGAATTGGCCACCATGATTCTTTTGGCCCTTGGTGGTACAGGCATCCTTGGTTCTCCCTTCTACCTCAGCTTGGTATCAAGGATCCAATACCTCTTCGGACTTTTCATCTCTTCTGCTTCTCAATCTACAGGCTTTACACCTGACAGCTTGGTACCGCACAGGTTGACATGAACTGAGTTTTATCTTTCTCATCCTGTTAGATGTATTTTAGAAGCACCATGAAAATATCTACGCAGCAGTGTTACCAGTAGAAAAGGATGCAGTTTTCCACTTGGTGTACTTTTCATCATCATGATGTATCCACCTCTATATCTGCAGTATTGGATTTCTTCTACATTTATCCAATTTAGGCCTCGAGACCACTTCGATTCATTTTCATCTCAGTGCCATCTAACTAATCCTGTTGCGTCCAGATTCATTAACAGACCTTTTTAAGGTCAAACCACCTCCAGTAGTTTAGAATCTCAATGTTGTTCTTTCTAGACTTATGAAGTCTTCTTTTGAACCGATGTCCTCAGCTTATTTGAAATGCCTCACTTGGACAGTGTTTTTTTCTCATCTCTCTCACCTCTGTTTGAGGAATGAGTGAACTTCAAGCACTGTGGACGAATCCATCATTCACAGTGTTTCATCATGACAAAGTTGTGCTTTGCACCCATCCGAAGTTCTTTCCAGAAGTAGTCACAGAACTCATCTAAATCGATCTACTGTACTTCTAGTGTTCTTTCCTAAGACTCATTCTCATTCTGGAGAAATGGCCTTCATACTCTTGTTTCCAACGAGCCTGGCCTTCCTTCTTACAGAGAATTCAGCCACATAGAGTGTCTCTTTTCATCCTAATAAGTTGGGACATCTTGAATCCAAGAGAACTATATCTACAGGGTTAATGGTTTTTATCGTTTTCTCTTATGCTCAGATTGGGGCTGCAACTGGGAGTTGTGTCACAGCCCTCAAGATCCAAGCTATGGCAGCTTCTCTTGCTTTCCTATGCTCAACTCCTATTGATGAAATATGTAAAGCTGCTACTTGGTCCTCAATTCATACATTCACATCTCACTACTGCCTGGAATTCAGTTCCAGACAGGAGGGTCACTTCGGCCAAACAGTATTGTAAAATTTAATGTCTTAATGGCTAACACTCCCTCATCCCATTCTAGTAAGCTAGGGAGTCCCACGTGTGTGAGAGATGCTGCCTGCTTGTCTTGGGATAAAGCACAGTTACTTACCGTAACAGGTGTTATCCAGGGACAGCAGGCAGATATTCTCACAACCCACCCACCTCCCCTGGTTGGCTTCTTAGTTTGCTTACAGAATTGAGGAGCCATGAGCTAGTTGGAAGGGAAGGCACTCGTGCATGAGCGGTGCGGGCAGTTTGCGAACTTCCTTAAGTTTTTAAAGTGGCAGTGCACTTTTAAAGATGTCCGTACTGGGGCTCCGCGGATGATGCCACCCACATGTGAGAATATCTGCCTGCTGACCCTGGATAACACCTGTTACGGTAAGTAACTGTGCTTTATTGTTCTGTCTACAGTTATTGCTTGTGATGCAGCCTTTAGGGTGAAATGTGGCTATGTCAGGCATTTGCTTTTGAAAGAAAAATTGAAATTTTAAAACATGGCTAGCTTTGTGAGTGGAGCCGGAAATAATTGGAGGTTAATATCACCATCTGTATACCAAAACTTCCTAGTGGAGATGAATTATCACAAATATAGCAGCACTTCATTTGTCCCCCCCCCTCCCTACCCCATTTGCTCTTCCATTGCAATTAGGTTAGGAAGGTGGAAGGAACAAAGCTTAAGTTATAGCCCAAGAGGCTTGCTGTAGCATAATTTTTAAATTAGCAATGTCATGTTATGTTTTCCCTCTCTTTTAGGGTCTCTGAGGAGTTGTACTAGGTTCCTCAGCAAAAGACATGTAGTGCCATTCCAAAGCAGGGTCATATGCAGTTCTTCTCTTGAATGGATTCTGCATGGAAACAAAATAATATTTAATTGATTTTTTTTAAAGAGTTGTATAAAAGTTTTATGTGATTTTTGCTATTTGTGTTTACAACAGAACTACCAATGAAATAAAGAACCTGCAGTACCTACCTCGAGCCAGTGAGCCACGTGAAATGTTGTTTGAAGACAGGACACGAGCTCATGCAGACCACATAGGGCAAGGCTTTGAACGACAGACCACAGCTGCTGTGGGAGTGTTGAAGGCTGTGCATTGTGGACAGTGGTAAGTGAGTTGGTTTTTAGCATCATAATGTGGAATCCAAGCATGGATTCAAAGGCAGGGAAGAAAGCAGTGAAAGAAGGTTGCACTCTTTTTGAGTGGTTGCATGACCTTGATTTTCTTCTAGCAAAGTCTCAAGAGGCAAGGTGACTGCCTTTTATTACCTGTGTGTTTTGTATTATTTTTTCATTAGGAGCTGTAAACTAATCAGAACTATTGGATTCCTACCAAAACTTTTAGGAGCCCAAGAAGTAAAACAAATTCTTAAATATTTTAGTTTAGTTTATTCTGTACCTGAAATACCTAAATCTGATAACCTAGAGGGTAGAAAATAATGATTGACGTTATCTAAGGCAACAGACGAATCTAATGATACTAACAGAGTAATGTCACCCTTATCAAGTGTTGCATATAGATCACACAATAGAGCAGTGGTAATTCTTCTCCACCCCACCTTCCCCAGGTCCCTTCAGCATCTGTTCTTCTCCACCCCACCTTTCCTCCCTTTCTCCCTCCCTGCTCCTTAACTTCGCGGCAAGCAATTTCTCTAAAAGTGCTTCCTACCAGCAGCCGGAGCGTTGAAATTGCATGTGGCTGCCGTAAAGGTCATCTCTGATGCAACCGGAAGTTGCATCAGAGACGACCTTTCCTGCAGCCACATGCAATTTCAACGCTCCGGCTGCTGGTAGGAAGCACTTTTAGAGAAATTGCTTGCTACAAAGTTAAGGAGCAGGGAGGGAGAAAGGGAGGAAAGGTGGGGTGGAGAAGAACAGACACTGAAGGGACCTGGGGAAGGTGGGGTGGAGAGGAACACGCTGAAGTGACCTGGGGAAGGTGGGGTGGGGAGGAACAGACTCTGTAGGGAAATGAAGAAGAGAGAGATTCCAGACTATGGGGGGAGCGGAGGGAAGAAGAAGGGTGGCAGACCAATTGGAGTGGGGGTGGAGGGGAGAGATGGAAGGGAGAGGCACAGTAACAGAGCATATGGAAGAGACAGAGAAGGCAGACAGTGGATGGAAGGAAATGAATTGGGAGAAGATGAGGAAAGCAGAAACCAGACAACAAAGGTAGAAAAAAATTTAATATTTATTTATTTATTTATTTTTGCTTTAGGATAAAGTAGTATATTAGTTGTGTTGATAAAAATTTATAAACAAAGCCCTGCCAGCTGATGAACAGCTCTTTCTGTATTTCAGCAGCCAGAACTTTGATTTATAAGGAAAGAATAAGCTAAATATTGCAGTACTGAGGTTTGTATGGATGCTATGGGGATAGTAGTCGCGGGGACAGGGACAAATTTTTTCCCCGTGTCATTTTCTAATTTCTTTCATATTCTTTGTGGTCATCCTGAATGCCAGATTGACTAAACGTGTCCTGAGGGTCTGTTTATCTTAGGATAACTTTGAATAATATAAAAATGTATTTATATACCGTAAAACCATGATATTCTATGCAGTTTACAGGATAAAAGAGGACTGAGAATCACAGCACAATATAAGCATCAAACTTCCAAAAATTTTACAAATACGTAAAATCTTTATCCCAAGTAGCAGCCTGAAATAACAGTTGCCGTGTAAAATATATTTTATATAAACAACCTTTATCAGATGGATCCTATCCTATCCTATATAATAAAACCCTAAGCGCGCATGCGCACTTAGGGTTTCGTGTTCCCAGCCACTGTGTTTTCTGATCCGTGGCCGGATTCTATTTTAGAATGTGTCGGCAGGGAACACTCTGGAGCTTCCCCCTCCCGCCTTCACTCACCAACCGCTACTGACGCCGCTTGGTGAGGATCGCGGCTGTGTCTCTGGAGCTTCCCCCCACTCACCAACTGCTGCCGACGCTGCGAGTCCAGAGCCACTGGCGATCACCACGGCAGCCACTCCCGCTCTCTCTCTGTCTGCCGAAAAAACCCAAAAGAAAAGAAAAACAATCGCTGGCACGTAGGGGAAAAGAGGTACTTCCGGTTGCGTCAGGGAAGGGCAGGGCTTCTCTCTCCCTCCCAAGCAGCAACAAAAACTCCCGATGTCCGCGGCTGTGAAACCCCCCCCCTCCAAAGTGGTAACCCATAGAAGAAAATCATGAAGGTCTTTGCAGACTTAGTAACAGAATATAACCAGAATACCGAGTTTAGTCTCCTGAATCCTGAAGACGTGATTGTTAAGCGAAAAGCATCTGGAGGCTGTGGTGTTGGACATTTAAAAGGGGTCCTAACAATGTGGCCAGTTTTTGTCTTCAACCTTCCACCAATACCAACATCATCTACTACCATGTCCCATCCTTAGAAATAAAAGGCAGATCGATTGTATGAGACTGCCACAGCACTTCCCCCCTGACAAGGAAGAGAATGATATTTGGGTGGGGGAGTTAGGGCCTGGGTTGGTGAGGAGAAGAAAAACATGGGATAGCCACTAGAGAGAGAGGCTTTGGGTGGGTGAGAGAAGCAGGCATTTGGAGGGTAGGTAGGAGAAAGAGAATACATGGATGGGGTGGGCCTCCAGCACCTCGGCAAGCAAGGGCTAAAGGAGCCCTCTCCCCCCCTGCCCCGGAGAAAATGAAAGCGCGGAGGAGAGCAGAAGTGCGCACTAGGGCTCGGTTTGGCTCACCATGGCCTAGCAGTTCGCGAGCTTCCTGCGGAGCAGCATCAGGTGGCGATCCAGCACCAAGGGTGAGCAAACGGGGTCCAAAAGGGAGATGGGACACGTTTGCCTATTCTGTAGCTAGGCAGGTGTGTGTGGGCAACTGGCCACAGCTGGATTGAGGAAAGGGCAAGGGATCCCTTAGCTGGCACAGTTGGAAGGCAGCTTTAGTGAGGGTCTGGGCAGGGAGAGAGACAGAAAAAAAGATAGAAAGAAGGAAATAAAGATAGACAGTGGGAGAGAAAAAGAAAGATAGCGGGAGGGAGAGAAAGGAAGAAAGAGATAGGGGGCAGGCAAAGAGACAGAAAGAAAGACAGACATCTATTCTAGCACCCATTAATGTAACGGGCCTAAACACTAGTAGACAAATAAAGCAAGAGTATGCTATGAGCATTTAGAGTTTGTAAATATAAAATGATCCACAAGATAACTAGATGCTAGACCTTATATACATCCAAATTTAAATATCACTCTTGCCTCAACTGGAAGCCAATGTAGTTTATGATGATAAGGTGTCACATGGTCTGTCGTCTTCAGATTGAATATCAATTGGACAGCAATATTTTGAATAATAAGTAATCTATTAAAATTTTTTTTATAACATGCAAGATGAATTATATTACAATAATTGAAGATGCTCAAAACTAAAAATTGCACTAGTAATTTAAAAGAAGTAGTATTGAAATATGATCTAATTGTTCAAAACTTCCATAACATGAAAAAGCCTTTTCTGACTAAAGCATCAGTTTGAGATTTCATTGAAAAATCTTTGTCTAGTTTAACCCCTAACATTTTGATTGTAGGGTTAATTGGGTATAGAATTCCATTCAATTTCAGATTCTCTTCATAAATCTTGCTTGGAGTAGCAAAGAAGAGTTTTGTTTTATCTGTATTGAGTTTCAACTTAAACTCATTCGTCCACTGGTTAAAATTACAGTAGATATAAACTGTGTAGCTTGAATCAATGAAGAGGAAATTGGAATTACATTAGTTATATCATCTGCTTAGCTGTGGAATTTTATACCCAAGTTTGTTACTTTGGATCCTAAAGAAGCCAAATAAATATTGGAAAAACAAAGGGGAAAATGTGTGTGTGTGTGTGTGTGTGTGTATGTGGAGGGGGGATCCATGTACTAGAAAGTGTTTCCAAATTGAACATGATAAGTACGCATTTGCAAGAAACCTTCAAACTATTGAAATACCTATAGCGTCCAAACAATTGAGCTTATTCAAGCATTTGCTGCGTGTCTATTATGAAAATAAATTTTGGAAAAAAGAAAGGTTTGAAAAAATTTCAGCAAAATTTGAGAGATGCTGAAGATTTGAACTTAACACCCAAAGGAAGTACTGCAGCTTTGAAAGACCAAATCCAGCAACAACAGCTGCTTCCTTAAACCAGTCAGTTGCACAGTGGCAGTTGAGAGCTTATGACCTGGTCTTTTATGATGACTCATTAACAACTGTGGTGATCTTACAATCCATCAAGATACAAGTTAATCACAGTATTTCAGGATGACGTGGCACAGGATGAGTCTTCCCAGAATAGGGCTTAACAAAAGAGAATGATTCTAAACAGAGACATGAATTGGACCACTGATTCTCTTTTCACCTGTTATGTTGTGTTAACCCTTTCAAGAGCAGTGTCTTCATAATGGATTTCTGTCAGGCTGTCATACCTTCCTTTAGATGTTCCAAAAATCATATTTTATATAAGCCTCCACCCCCTCAATACTCTTGAAAAGTCATGAGGATCATTCATTCATTAAGTGCCACCTTTCCTACAAAGCCTTGCCACGTTACACCATTTCTGCAAAAACTTCACTGGGTACTGATCTTTAAGGACTTTCTTAGAGATCAGACTCCACAGGTGATCTTTGAGGGGAGGAATTCTGGCCTAGTGCCTAACTCTCAGTAAGCCTGGTTCTGAGAGAGAGGTTGTAGAGGTTCAGCATTAAAGATAGTTTTCACAGCAGCCTGTGACCTGCATATATAATTTGCATAGATTCACTTGAGGAGAGAGCTGTTAACTAAAAGGCTTCTTTGGATCTGTTTAGGACCTTTTTGAGGCTTTTGGGAGTAGTTAGTGGGAGAGAGGCCTGGAAAACTGTTAAGTCAGGCCAAGCGTGCTATATTTCATGGGGGTATGAATCCTCTTGCCCTAACTGAAAAGTGCTCTTTGAAGAGAGACCTCTAGCTGGTTTCAGCCTCTTAGTTTGAGACTGAACTCTGAGGACTTTCTTAGAGATCAGATTCCAAAGGTGATCCTTGAGGTTAACTTCCTCCCGCCCACCTCAGCCAACCAGGAACAGGGCATTGATTCGATAGGATTTTTCTGCTTTTTTTTTTTCTTCCAAGTGTAAGTACTTCTGTAACCACAGTATGGCTGGGAAACATCATGTTACCAAAGCTGCTGCTCAGGTTACAGCTTCTGTGTCTGTGCAGACAGAAAATGTTACCCATGCAGAGGGAGTTGTTCTATGTGCAAGCTGTCTTCAGCTTCAATCCCTCATGAGAGAGAAGGTGGCAAGACTGAGAAGCATCCTTGAGAATGAGAGGTACATCTAAGAAATGGTTCATGAGGTGTCAAAGATGTCCAGCAGTGGGGAAGAAGTAGCTGTGCTGAAGGAAACATAGAACATGACGGCAGAAAAGGGCCACAGCCCATCTAGTCTGCCCACACTAATGGCCCACCCCCTAAGACAGCTGGACTCAGATTACAGAACCCTGCAAAATTGGTACTGTGACTCCCCCCCGCCCTTAAACTGAGGAACTGGTATGCTGCCCTGGAAGTGGAGGAGATGAGAGCATCCCAGGGAGAGGAAGGACTAAAGCTCGAAATCCCCAAAATTGCTGGATCCATGACACTAGGAGGCATAAGGGTAGTGGTAGTTGGCGATTCCTTTTGGAGGGATACAGAAGCATCCATCTGCAGATCAGACATGATGTCCTGGGAGGTATGCAGTCTGCCTGGTGCCAAAATCCAAGATGTTACAGAGAGATTGCCAAGACTCATCAAGCCTGATGACTATTATCCGAAGCTGCTCATCCACATTGGCACTAGAGAATGATACAGGGACAAATTTTTCCCTGTCCCGTCAGGAACTAAATTTTCCTGTCTTGTCCCCACGATGGCATACATCTATTAAAGAATGGAAGAAGTGTCCTCGGTGACAGGTTGGCTAATCTACTGAAGAGGGCTTTAAACTAGAAGTGATAGGGTCGAATGATCAAAACCCCCGGGTGAATATAAGCCCTCGGGTAAGTAAATCAGTGAATACTTCTACACGGATGGGAAAAGGGGGCAATGTCTGGAAAGCAGTATATACTGTGACTGGTTGTTAGCCCTGGCCTAAACAGACCAGCCTGACTTGACCAGTACATAAGACCAACAGAGCGAATTGTAGAGTTGGCAGAGAATTAGGTAATAGCTGGATTGGTAGTTAAAGTTCAGAACACCTCTTTAGTTCAAAACAGTGTTTTATTAGCACTCAAAATACTGATTTGCCACAGTTGAAAAATGTCAACAGCAAACACTGCTCAAACCCATTGAGTGTCAAAATGAACAGCTTTGAGACTTTTGCTCTGGTGCTCTACTTTTCTTCAAGACAAAAACAAAACTTTTTTTTTTTATAAGCAAACAGTTCCTTTCAGCCTTCAAAGAAAAAGCCCAATATTCACTGAATGTGGCACACAAACTCTTTTACTTCTGTTGCCATGCTTAATTTCCTCCAATTATTCTTTAGCTCGGGCATTATATTTAGCAAGTCCAGGCCAGCACATCTGGTAGGATCAGACAGTAGGCACTTTTCATTCACTAGCCCTTCCAAGCAGCTCTTATTTAAACCAGTCTACTGACAAATTCATAGAGCTTTTACTTTCCAGGTCCTGTGACCTAACCTGAAAGCACTACTAGGTACCAGTGATTATTGCAGCCTAGTAGTGTGGGATTCTAGCCACCTGAATTAATTAAATGTAGTAAATACTGTGGCAAGATATGGCTTGTGGTTCTCTCCACACTGGTACTACTAGAAATACCATTTGTCTTGCAGCTTTATTCTTCCTGCTACCACAATTCACAATCACTGCTTATTAGCATACTCTATTCCAGTGTTCTTTAACCACCGGTCCACAGAAATTTCCTGCCGGTCCACAGGGCCAGCACATGCATCAGGCCCAAAACAGTGTTCGTCAACTGCTGGTCCACGGTGCGATCGATGCGGCATTATCTTCGAGCCAGCTCCCTCTTCCTAACTGATTCAGTGCACAAAGCCACGGGCAGTGGCTCCTACGGGCATCCTGTGCCTGAACCGGAAGCCTTCTCTCTGACGTTGCAACGTCAGAGGGAAGGCTTCCAGATGAGGCACGGGACATGCAAGGTGCAATTAGTACTATTATAGGATGGGGTCTGGGGTGGAGATTGGGTAGAGATGGGTGGGGTCTGGCCCACGACTTAGCCCAGTGTTCTTCAACCGCCGGTCCACGGACCGATGCTGGTCCACAGAATAATTCTTTTATTTCTGCCGGTCCATAGGTGTAAAAAGGTTGAAAAACAGTGCTCTGTTCCACAACTGAAACACTTTTCTTTGGAACAGACTTAAGTCCTTTTATTAAGGTGCGCTAACCAATTAGCACATTGCGCTAAAGATTAGCGCGCACTAAATGCGAAGACGCCCATAGACTATAATGGACGCCTTAGCATTTAGCATGCCTTAATAAAAGGACCCCATGGTATTTAGTATAGTCGTAGCTTTCTAGGGCTCTCCTTTGAAGTAGCGCTCTCCTCCCCTGCTCATGGGTTGTTGAATTGCTTAGGCTTTGTTGGGCTGAAGCACAGAAAGGAGCTACACCATGACAACTTTGAGCAGAAAGTTTAACTGAAAACTTGGCTTGCTGATCCCAGTGAATAGTTCTTGCCAAACACAGGACTACTCAGAAATGCACAAAACAGGCAAGAAATTGACACACTTGCTGTTGCAAAAAATAAAACAAATTACCAAATGCTTATTTTGAATATTTTAAATGTGCATTTGTATTTCTTACAGTTGTGAATACTAATCTGTCTTAAAATGTGATCATATCTGTGGTATGCTTGTTTTTGTGTTCATGCTGCTTATTGATTTGGATTTTTGATATGTCTTTAATAGGTTATGTTCTATCTGATGATGTTCTGATGTTACATTTCTGTGTATTGTATTCATATGTATAATTTTTGGAAGGATGGGTTAAATGACCAAATAGAATAACCCAAATAAATAAATTGGATTGCAAGCTGTGAAGGATCAGAGTTGTGGCATTACATGTGTGTTCTTTTCTTGTAGGCCAGACCAGCCACGTATAACCAAAGATGTTGTTTGCTTTCATGCTGAAGATTTTTTGGAGGTAGTTCAGCGTCTGCAGTTAGATTTGCATGAACCACCGCTTTCACAGGTAAGATGTGACTGTAGCACTAATAGGAAAGTGTTAGTTCCTTTGCTAGTATTTGGGAGTCTGTCACATATTTGTGACCTGAATTGGCAACTGTTGGAAGCAGGATATTGGACTAGACGGGCCACCAGTCTGACCCAGTATGGCTATTCTTATGATGCTGATATATATTCTTAGAAATCTTTCCTGTCAGACTGATGGGGCTAAAAATGTACTTTTCTCTCTAAGAAGGGGGAAGTACTGTATGACTTCAATAAAGCACAAGAAGGTGGCATTTTCATTAGGAAGCTAAGACGTGGCAGGCTCAAGAATGTGAAACAGAGAAAATGACAGAAGATAAGGACCATACAACCTATCCAGTATGCCCTTTCATACCAAATACTTCTCAGAGATTCTCTGTGCTTGTTCCATGCCTTCTTGAATTTAGATACTATCTACATTTCCACTTCCACAATGAAACTCTTCCATGCATCAGTCACCCTTTCTGTAAAGAAATATTTCTCAAGACTATTCTTATCCACTTTCACCTTCATCCTATGCACTTTTGTTTCAGGCCCAGCTCCTGTATATTTATGCCACTGAGTATTTAAATATCTTTCTCAGTCTCCCCTTTTGAGTGTGCTTTGTCTCCGAGTATGAGACGCTTAGACAGGATTTGTAGTGTAGGTGGACTCCTATCAGTGACACAAATTGAGTCATGCTGTAGATCAGTGGTCTCAAACTCGTGGCTTGGAGGCCACATGCGGCCCACCAGGTACTATTTTGAGGCCCTCGGTATGTTTATCATAATCACAAAAGTAAAATAAAACAGTTTCTTGATCATATGTATCTTTAGCTATAAATGACAATATTATTATTAAGACTTAGCCAAAAGGAAAGATTTATAAACTATAAAGAGTTTTACCTCATGCAAAATTGTCATTTCTTTAATAAGACATTAACTATATTTTTCTGAGGCCCTCCAAATACCTACAAATCCAAACTGTGGCCCTGGAAAGAGTTTGAGTTTGAGACCACTGGCCTATAGGAAGAGGAGATGCAAATGTTAAGAGCCTTAGCCTATAGGGAGAGGAGGAGATAGTGGATGCTGTGAATAGGCCATTTGGCCTTATCTGCCATCATGTTACTATGTTTCCATAACCATAAAGTTCTATGACATCACAATGCAGGTGTAAAGAGCCTTAGCCTTTAGCAGTGGTCTCAAACTCGCGGCCCGCCAGGAACTATTTTGAGGCCCTCGGTATGTTTATCATAATCACAAAAGTAAAATAAAACAGTTTCTTGATCATATGTCTCTTTAGCTATAAATGACAATATTATTATTAAGACTTAGCCAAAAGGAAAGATTTATAAACTATAAAGAGTTTTACCTCATGCAAAATTGTCATTTCTTTAATAAGACATTAACTATTTTTTTCTGAAGCCCTCCAAGTACCTACAAATCCAACATGTGGCCCTGCAAAGGGTTGAGACCACTGCTGTAAGATGGACACAGTGATTTTTAGTGTCAGAGGGAGGGAGAAAGCCACATGGGATAGCACAGTAAGCAGTACAAATAGACAGAATTAGTGCACCAAGTGGCTCTTTTGGGGCTATATCTTCTAGCACAGTGGTATTCAACCCTGTCCTTGGGGACCACATGGCCAGTCAGGTTTTCAAAATCTCTCATTCATATTCATTGTGGATATCCTGAAAACCCGACTGACCAGGTGGTCCCCGAGGACTGGGTTGAATCCCACTATTCTAGTACATGATTATATCTGCACATCTGGATTCTTGTCCCTTCTGTTTCTATTCCATATTATCTTCAAAATGTTCTCCCTCCTAACAGTTCATTTTTCCCTTATACTATTGCCTGCCATCTCATTAAACTCCCCTCTCCCTGTCTTCTTAGTGTTACATTTTCACTCTCCTTATTCTTGAACTATTCTGAGCCAGGGTTTCTCTGACTGCTTGCACTTCCTGCAGTGCCATCTTCTGGCAAGAAGACAGCTACTCTGATGTGATATTTTCAGGAAAGTGCTCTTGGCCTAACAGCAGGTCTCACCACAGCTTTGCAACTGCTATGCTAACTGATTTTCCAACAAACAGAATCAAACAAACCAAAAGGGAATTTAAAAAAAATTAGTTATGATCGACTGACTGAAAAGATAAACAGATGGTAATAGGCAAGTTAATGTTTTCAGGATATAGGATTTCAGTACATTTGACAACTGGGCTCTTTAAAAGTGGTTTAGTGAAAAAATTAATTGGAGAAAAATAACTGTATTCATGACAGTGACACTTTTGGGCACAAACCTCTTTTCTCTATCCTTATTTAGGCTTTTACAAGGATGGAACTAAAGGTGGGTTGAAAGAAGATGTAAATTGTTTGGGCTGTACGATTGCAAACTAAATGAATCAGTTGTTTGTGTTTTGCCGACTTGTCATTCTATTTACTATGTTGATCCATTTAATAAAAAAGATATTTAAATATAGTATGAACAGTAAACAGATTTTCAGTTAGATATCACAATGAAAGAAGGAGACAAGATCTGTAATTTTCATAATATGTTTGAGTCCTGGACACTTCGTGTCACATATTGTCTTTTGGAAATCTGTATGCTACTTGTTCTTTAATAATAAGATTTAAACACACATACAAGGATAGAGGTATCTTTGCTTGGCTTTATTTTTTTTTTTTTTCCAGTGCAGCCCTACTCTTAAATGTTATCTTCTCACACAAGATGGTCTGTTTTAAATTATTCCTACTGTGCATTTTCTAAACTTTGAAAGGTCAATTTGTGGTAAGGTGTAATATCCAGTTGATTTCAGTATTTTTACTTGAAGATGTCGCAATTAAAACTGTATTAAAACACTAAAACGATCCCTGCGAACTTCTGTAGATCAAATACGTAACAATTTTTTTAATAAAAGGCCTTCAGAAGCGGCTCTCACAGAACATCAACTTTTTATGCAGAATCTGCCGCTAGCTTCTTCATTGGTCTACTTTTTTGCCACCAATTTTCATTTCTAATTTTTTCCAAAAATAACTTTTTTATATAAATTTTCTTATAGTACATAGCACTTATCTTAAAGATGTGTTTACCGTGACTCAATGCAAATTTAAACTGTTATATGTATGGTCATCACATATCCAACTTGTCATTTTAGTAGCATTATACTGCAGTGTAGATTGGTTTCTTCTAGAGGAGCTGAGATTTATCTAGGAACAATTTTTAAGCTTTAAAATTTTGCTTGAATGTTTAGTGGCAATGGAGTTCATATTGCCACTAAACATATTGGAAATAATGTCCAGTGAATGGAAGATGCTTGTATTAGTTTTGCTTCATGAATAATATAAGCCGTCATTTGCTTGTTTTTTTTCCCCTGTTGATTTACCTAATTTTTTATACTTCTTATAGTGTGTCCAGTGGGTTGATGATGCCAAACTTAATCAGCTACGTAGAGAAGGCATTCGATATGCCAGAATTCAGCTCTATCATGATGATATTTATTTTATTCCAAGAAATGTTGTCCACCAGTTCAAGACGGTTTCTGCTGTGTGCAGTTTGGCTTGGCATATCCGTCTCAAGATGTACCACCCAGAAGTGGCAACTTCTCGGAGCAATAGGGTGATCAGTACCTTGAGTGATCAGACCTCCAACGACTCTGTGTTTTCAGATATTCAACAATTTGTAAAACATGAACCACTTTCACCATTTAGGACTGGGGAAGACCCCAGGAATGTGTTTCTTCCTAAAGCAACGGCATTGCTTAAAATGGAGTGTCAGACCATTAGATCAAAGTCTGATCGCTTAGAAGAGAGAGTGTTCAAGACTGAGATGGACTTGAAATCTGAACTTAGTGGCAAAGAAGGCTCAAAAGATAACCCTAATTCCTATTCCATACATTTCACAAGTCAAGAGGACACAAGGCAACCTAGATTAACCAGTTCCTGCCTGCATGCACACAAAGAGGACTCCTTGTGCTAAAATTTGTAATTTGTACATACAATTTTAAATTCCTGTTTTGTTTTTTTTTAATTTCCCAGAGCAATTTTTTTTTAAATTTCCCAGAGCAAGGACATAACTTAAAGATTCATAAAAATATCTGCTGGACAAGCGTATGTCTTGTCTTTGAGTCTGTTACAGAAAACTTGTGTATGTAGCTTTGTAACATTCCTCAGTGCCTGTGCGTGACTGTGAAGATTAAAAGCACTTAGGGCCAGATGCACTGTAAACATTGCAGGTTTAACAGAAAGAAGTCTTTGAAATAATTTTTTTTGAGTTGTAGGTTTTAGAATAGAGCTGACATTAACATATATATTTTTTGTAAGATGAGCCAGAATTCTTTTTGACAATTCCAGGCTTTTCCATAGAGCTTATTTATACCAATTTTTTCATTTTAAATATGTCAGCGCTGTAGTGTAAATAGCTTTTTTAAAAATCTTTTTAGTGTGATTTATACTGAAAACATGAGCCACTTAATAAAGGTTCATAATTATGAAATTGTTTTATTTTTGGGTCTGTATAAAAAGAAAGAAAAAAGGAAATAAGTGTAGCAGTTTCACCTTTTGAACTTCAATCATTAGCATTTGCTGGTGTACCTTTGTTTTAGAAGAGGTTTTTGGAGAGCAGGGTATTTCACTCGGGATTTTTTTTTCTGTGATGAGCTGTTTAGTGACTATTTCTGACACAGTCACAAAGTGGAAAAACATGGTTGCTGAATAGAGCTGATAAGTTCTGTAAATGACGGGCCTGTTTATCTTGCAAATGTTGCACTGAAGAGTTGTCTATCCCCACATTTCATGACATCACCACAAAATGCTGCAGACCTAGCAGAGGACTTTTTTAAATAAGGTATTTCTTTTTGCAGTTACAGCAAACAATTAGGATGTTTTTTTTACTCTTTTGATTTAAATTCTTGAGGAAATGTATGAATTATAACACTCCTTATCAAGTCACTCCTGCTGTGAGTTGAAATAAATTGGAGAGTTGACCATTATCTGCTTCCTATTGCTGGCAGAGCATGAATGCATGCATCTAAACTGAACTCAGAAATGATAAGAAAGCTTAGGAAATAAACATATGGAGTTAAGTAAAAGAATAAGGAATAAACCCAGGCTGCTGATATAAAGGATTGTGCTGCTTTAAGGTTTAAACGTAACAATGATTCAGGTTTCAGATTCGGTGGAAGATTGTTTGTAGAAAAAGTTCACCACTGACCAGTCAGCATTTCATGGATTCCTAGCTTTCATTAAGCTCTGAAGTGTACAATGTGTTCTTTTTTTTTTTTTTTTCCTTCTCTCCTTCACCACCTTCACACACGTCCCTCAAATAGCTTAAAACTTGGCTGGTATGTAGTGCGTAATGTATGTTTCTTCCAGTGATGTGCAGCTTGCATTTTCTTTAAACAATCTTGGCATCAAGTTGATTTGCACATGGGGTAGGTGGAAGAGTCTGATAAGGGTTTAAGAGTACTGACGTAAAAAATATATTGTACCAAGTCAAGTGAGGACATAGGCATTAGAAGTTGTGCAAATACATCTGAATTCTCAACCATATTTATAAACCTGAACCTGTGGGTCCTGCTTAATAAATATGTCTCTTTTGTTTGGTTTTAATAACACATCTGAATTAGTATGTTGGGAGCCTATTATATTCCTTGTTAACTATCTGTGCCTTAATTTTATTTTTTTTATTTTTGTTCAGGCTAGTACCTCTTGAGAAGAGAAGTGGCCTATTTGCCCCTCCTCTCTGGGTGTTAATGTTCTCTTTTTTATTTTTGAAAGACTGAAGGTTTTGGAGGTTCTGATCACATTTCCCCACTCCTCTGTTTGCAGTGTGTTGTAATCACATTAAAGTGAGCAGCACTTCATTGCTAGGGGTTTTACTATAATATAAGATAAGGGTGGGCAACCAAATATGGCCCGCCATTGAATTTTATGCAGCCCCCAGGACTATGGGAAATAGACACAGATGATGTCATTATGTCAGAGTTTTGATGTTTCTAAACACTATTTTAGATTTTTTTTCAGAATGGCCACTCTAGCCGTTTGTTTTTATCAGTTTTTTGTTACATTTTTACTTATATTTATATATCACAGAAGGTCTATAGAGCTGAAACAAGTTCTACCATTACATAATGTTATGGTCCTTTAGGGGTATTACTGAGGTCCTCTTTGTATAAAGGTTGCCCATCCTTGGCATAAGAAAGATATTCGGCTTCAGCAGCTGAAGGTAGTGGTGCATATCGGAAGCATTGTTCCCTCTAAGCTGCGCAGGAATGTTGTACCTATGGTCCTGCCAGTGAGGGGCGCTGTTTCACTATCACATTTTCAAAAGTAAGGGACAGGCACTTTCTGCAGGATTCCAAAGAACTTGCCTATCCCTAGAGATTGAAAACAATATTGAAGTACCACCTCCCACTGGCAGCAATGCAGCTCAGCTCAAAGAGAACAATGATTAGAAGTCCATTTCAATTTGTGCTGTAAGTAGAAGGTTGTTTCAGTGCTATATATGGGGAATGATTTGGGGGACTGGGGATTTTTAGTATCTGGTTTGGCATGAAATTGACCCTATTCACTCCACAATTGACCCTATTCACTCCACAAAATCCACACATAAAGGAACAAAGAATTTGTGGAGAACTGATGTCCACGTTGATGGCTTTATTGAAACAAACAATTAATCCATATAAATACATCTAGGGCCGGAACCTCTAGAAACATATGGTCCATATGTTTCTAGAGGTTCCGGCCCTAGATGTATCTATGTGGATTAATTGTTTGTTTCAATAAAGCCATCAACTTGGACATTGATTCTCCACCAGTTCTTTGTTCCTTTTTAGTATGTTCTAGAGAACTGCCAGCAAAAACTTTCTAACAGCTGATGGTCTACTGCAGTGCCTTAGTGCTCAATTAAGTATTTGTATGTGAAATATAACTTTTCCTTCTATAAGTGGGGAGTCGTAACCATCCTCCAGGATTTCCCCATGTTAATATTGTTACTTTACCATGTGTACTAATAAGTTCTGCAGAGGCTCCATATGGTTAAAAAGGAGACAGTTCTCCAGAGTCTAATTCTTCCAGGGCTGTTACTTTTATTCTTTTGCCCAGAAGCTGTGAGCTCCACTTTCAGCACAAGGAGCAATAGTACAGGAGGCTAACAGTTAGCCTGGCTTCTACAATCTCCAATCTGATCTTTCCTAGCCACATAACGTAGTACGGAAGGCAGCACTAATAAAATGTATGCTAATGCCTTCCTGTTCCGCCTCTCTCTCCAACAACCAAAAAGAAAGTGTGTGTGGGCTATTTCAAGAGTAATGTGGGTAAGTATTAATTGTTCCAGATTTCCTTTTCATCTGTTATAATTTATTATCGATGAGAGTTAGGGGTGAAAACCCCAACCAATGCCTAATTACTTCTGAACTCCCAAAGACATGTTGTGGTCTGTTAAGCAAAAAGAGGTAAAATTGATATGTATGTGTATTGATCTTATCAATGGAGAGACCATATTGGAAATGACTGATAGCGAGCGGAGTGAGCATGTTGTTACCTAGTGGAAAAGCATATTCAACACAACTGATCAATTATTTACTGTAAGTGCAGCAAGTTTGTTAAACAAATAGTTGCACTGTAAGATTGTACCTACTTTTGTGTAATCTGTGTGTAGGTGTCCCCTGGGGCATAGTTTGGATGGAGCCGAGGCAAAGTTGCAACATATGCATATGTGTTATCAAATACATTTGTACACAGTGTTTGCACGCAGTTATACCTTCAGAACAGGTGCAAATTTGTGAGAGAAGCTGTGTGCTACAAGGGGGTCCATGGCATGAATCCATAAAACCTATGGGCCTTTAGAAAATAGGCATAAGTAAGTGCATTTTCTGACATTTCATAGTCTGTACTATTACAAAATTATCCCCACAGCCCCATGAGTAGAGCTTCAGCACTATACATGCTTCAGTAAGACACTGAAGAAAAGGCAATAATAGTTCATTTTTGACCAGGGCTTTAGTAATAGTCCAGTAGTAAGATATGAAATAGTGCTTTTGTTGGATGATCTTATACAGTAACTGCACCAACTGTTTTCCTGCACCTGATGAACAGGATTTCATTATCCTGATCCCTTCAGCATGTATGGATGATGTGCACAAAAATTTAGGTCAGGCTTGTCCAAGTTCAGTCCTTGAGGGCTGCAAGCAGAGTGGGTTTTCAGGATATCCCTAATAAATATGCATGAAAAAGATCTGTATATAATGGATAGAAACATGATGGCAGATAAAGGCCAAATGGCCCATCTAGTCTGCCCATCCTCAGTAACTATTATCTTTCTCTCTCCGAGAGATCCCACTTGCCTATCCCATGTAATTTACATGCAAATTTCTCATGCATATTCACTAGGGACCTCCTGAACACCTGGACTTTTTGCAGCCCTTGACTGAACTTGGGTAGGCCCGACTTGGATGGTGCTGTAAAGAGAACATCAAAATTTATGGTATCTGATGAATAACTGCTTACAGTTGTGCTTTTTAGTTCCTTCAGGAGAATTCTTCCGCATTTAATATCTACATAAAAACTAGTGTCACTTTAATTTTGTTAAAGAATGTGTCAAGTATAAGAACCATGACACAAATCTCCAGTAGCATTATATGTTCGGCTTTTCCTTTATGCTAAAGTGGGCAGTAAAGTAAATCTACCACTATAGATGTTATGTGTACGCTTCGCTTTAAAATAGTTGGAGATCGTACTCATTGTACACTAATCACAGGGTAGAGACAGAGAGTAAGGCGCAGTGGTTAAAGCTACAGCCTCAGCACCCTGAGGATGTGGCTCCATGTGACCCTGGGCAAGTCACTTAATCCCCCCATTGCCCCAGGGATATTAGATAGATTGAGCCCACCGGGACAGAAGGGAAAATGCTTGAAGTACCTGAATAAATTCATGTAAACTGTTCTGAGCTCCCTTTGGAGAACGGTATAGAAAATTGAATGAATAAATAAAGTGAAATGCGTGGTCGGTTGATCTTGATGGCTTTCTATCAGTATTGCAGCCATCAAGAGGGATAGTTCTATAAGAAGCTGCCTAGTTATAAACTGCAAGAAGTTGCTTAAATTGTGGCATTCTAGTCCTTGAATGGTGGAGGTGCAAAATTATTTTCTTCTAAACAACTCCGTGGGCTGTGTTTTGGCTGAAGTGCCTACATCAGGTGTCTAAATCAACAAAAACACCCCCCCCCCCAAATAAATAAATAAAAATTTGAAAAGAACATAAATTATATATGTTTACACAGGTTAAATTGCAAATATAGCACAATGTAGATGTTTGACCAGTCTAGTTATGTTTATATTAATATGTTTAATATAAGACAGATTGAGTCATAGAACATATAGCAAAATGGTTTATAACTATTTTAATCTTCAAAAATTAAAAACATTCTGTACATTTTAGTTTTTTTCTGTTCACTTCTTTACCATATATTTTTGTACGGACATAATACAATTTTAGTGGTTCGCTAAGGTTTTTAAGACACTATGTGATAACGTAGGATCTGCTGGATTGGTTCATTGAGAATATTGGGTGCTATACTAATTGCTCATTATCCCCTCCTTTTACAAAACCGGTAGCATGGTTTTTAGCGCCGGCCACGGCGGTAACAGCTTTGACGCTCATAGGAATTCTATGAGCATCAGAGCTGTTGCCGGTGCTAAATGCCGCCCTACTGTTTTGTGAAAAAAGAGGGGGGGGGTAGTATATTGCCTCCAGCTAATCTTCACTTTTCAAGATTTAAAATACAGTTAAAACATTTTGCTATAAATGTTTGCTATATATGTTTTATAATGATTTGGTTGTTGACTCATTTTTATTGTTTATATTTTGTACTGTTAAGCTTCTTGACCATATGCATTATGTCTAGTTACAGTTATACTAATTTACAGTGTGCTATATTTACAATTTATCTGTGTAGTCATTTGTAATTTGATTGACTTTTTAATGTTTTGTTGATTTAGATTCCTGATGCAGGCTGAAATGTGTCCCATGCGTGGTGAGTCATTTAGAATCCTCCCTTTTATGAAGCCGCATTAGGCTTTTTTTAATCACTGGCTGTGGCACTATTAGCTCTGACTCTCAGGAATTCTATGAGCGTGGGAGTTAATACTGCCGCAGCCAGTGACAATAAGAAAAAAAAAAAAAAAGCCTAACATGGCTTCGTAAAAGAGCGGGGGGGGGGGGGTTAATGGGTTTTGTGCACCATTGTGTGTGGGGTGAGATGTTGTTTTTTTTGGTGCCTTCACAGTTCATGATGCTATTGGTGAGATTTGGAGTTCTGTTTTATTGTTTTTAGTATTCTAGACCAGTGGTTTCCAACCCTGTTCTGGAGGACCACCAGGCCAATCGGGTTTTCAGGCTAGCCCTAATGAATATGCATGAGAGAGATTTGCATATGATGGAAGTGATAGGCATGCAAATTTGCTTCATGCATATTCATTAGGGCTAGCCTGAAAACCCGATTGGCCTGGTGTTCCTCCAGGACAGGGTTGGGAACCACTGGTATAGAATACTGCCTAAAGGAAAAGTATATGCATGTACTTTGTCTGTGAGTGTGCGCAAAGGCAAAGTTTTGGGTGGAATATGGGCAGGACACACAAGTTCATTGACCACTACAATTTAAGCATGTTCTAGGTATAGGCATTTACCCCAGCTATAGGCTGATGGTAAATGATCACACTTTATATTTAAGTGTGTGTCGGTTGCTTACACTAGAGCAGGGGTGTCAAAGTCCCTCCTCGAGGACTCAATCCAGTCGGGTTTTCAGGATTTCCCCAATGAATATGCATGAGATCTATTAGCATACAATGAAAGCAGTGCATGCAAAAAGATCTCATGCATATTCATTGGGGAAATCCTGAAAACCCGACTGGATTGTGGCCCTCAAGGAGGGACTTTGATACCCCTGCACTAGAGATAGCTTTTACAGGCACTTTATCCTAGCCAGTCGATAAACTATCCTGAATAGCCTTTTACAAATTGTCATTTGTATTTTGTGTGCAGAAGGCCTTTTGCAAAGTTACCCCATGTGTCAAGCAGGCGTGTAATTGTGTGTGACTTAGGTGTAGCTGGGGGGGGGGGGAGGAGTTTGGACAGCATATGCACAGATGATAAAATGATGTACCTATGTGCATACTTCAACTCCACACATTTATTCCACCTTCTGAGGTGGTGTTTAGTTTCCACAGCTTTCTGTGCAGAATAGGCCTGAAATTGGTGCCATAATATAGAATTACCCTCTCCACACCCACAGTTAAAGATGCTTTTGTGCTGGGAAGTGTGTGTTCCCCACAGATGAGACTCGTGGGTCTGACAAGTCTCTAATTTTCTTCCTGAGAAAAACCTTTTGATAAATTGGACCTTTTGGTGTCGCCAGTGAATGCAACTGTCAGGCCTGCTGCTGTTTCATCGCTTTTCTCTTAAATGTTTTGTACAAAAACAGCTTAGATTATTTTTCTACGCAGTCGCAATTATCCTACTATATATGCAGGACTTGCTTCCATATTGTCACCAAAATGATGTGTCAGACTAGTCAGTTCATTTAAATTCTCAAACTTAGTTACATATTCAGAATTTGTACATTATAAAAATGCTATCGCTAAGAAAATTGTTGCAAGTTAGAAAATAAGTTAAAATAATACACCAGATTATCTACAATATAAATAGAAATAATAGCAAAGCACCAAATGTTGAACATGTCTCTCTAATTTAAAATTGGAATGTACATCAATTCATTCAAAGACAGGAGCTACACCAGATGTTAACACGATTGGTCTGGAACTTTACACTTATATTTAATGAATATTAGTGGAATATGTATTGTATTTAATGTTGACAATATTTTTTTTAAATAAATAGCATTACCTTTCTTGGGTTCTTGGAAATTTATTTTTCCTATATTTGTTTGTCATTTCTTGCATTACTACTTTGATTCCCAAACTGTGGTTTGAGAGACCAGCTTGGGTTATGGAACCCCACTCTCAACCTCCACCATAACCTATACCAAGTAGTGGCAGTCAACATGGGGGCTAAGTCTATGCAGAGTCCTGGGGTCTGAGTGCACAGTAAAGACAATGTCCTGTGCTGACTGTTGCTACAACTACTGCATCTGCTGCCTTTATGGACAAGTAGGGGAAGGAAGAAGTAATTCATAAGAGGAAGGAGATTGAACATCGGCTATTATATTATCTGAGATCATGGGAAGTTTTGAGGAGTGCTGGTCTACATTGGGTCAATGGGCATTTTACTTGTTCATGTGATGCTGAATTGCTCTTTTGTCACCTGCAACATTTGGTGCAGATGTGACTATCTGCTGATGAAAAACAGCAGCCAGATAAAGGGGTTGGTTTATTGGCCACTAAATTTGAGTGGGTTAATAACCTGGTGTCTCAACCTACTGGGATTAAAATCCCAAGTGGGAGGCTTGAATCACTACTTATGAGTGTTATTTAACGTGACATGGAGAGGGTGGTTGATGCTTGGAATGCCCTCCAGAGGGAGATGGTGAAGACAAAAATGGTGATGGAATTTAAAAAAGGCTTGGGATGAACACACAGGATCTCTAATTTAGAAAATAAATTGTATAAAAAAACAAAACTTAAAAGGCGGCATGTGTGTTTACTGTGTCAAGTGGTACTTAGATGGCCTATGAAGAACTAAGAGCAGTATTGGGTTTGTTTCCCATCTATGGCAATTTAGTTTGGAATAGGCTGGAGAGGGCTTAGATCAGGGGTGTCAAAGTCCCTCCTCGAGGGCCGTAATCGTCGGGTTTTCAGGATTTCCCCAATGAATATGCATTGAAAGCAGTGCATGCACATAGATCTCATGCATATTCATTGGGGAAATCCTGAAAACCCGACTGGATTCCGGCCCTCGAGGACCGACTTTGACACCTGTGGCTTAGATAGAAACACCAGTAATTTGGAAAGGGAGGACAGTGCCAGGCAGACTTCTATGATTTGTGTCCTAAAAATAAGATAGATGGTTTGGATAAGCTAGAGTGGACTTTGACGGCAACTCCAGTAGTTGGACCTCAGGATAGTGCTGGGTGGACTTCTATGGTCTATGTCCCAGAAATGTCAAAGAAAGACTTGACTGTGACTGTTGGGCAGATTGCATAGACAGTTCAGGTCTTTATCTGCCATCATTTATAATATTACTCCATGAAATATTCAGTTCTTTATTAAGAAATGTTCACATATTGATGTCAAATCTTTTTTTTTTTTAAATCTCTGGAAAAGAAAGTGAAGTAATGGCAAGTACTTGAGAGAGTCCAAAGGAGAGCAACGAAACTGGTAAAAGGGCTGGAACACTGCCCATACGCCGAGAGGTTGGATAGGCTGGGGCTCTTCTCTCTGGAAAAAAGGAGGCTCAGGGGAGATATGATAAAGACCTTCAAGATCATGAGGGGCATAGAGAGGGTGGATAGGGACAGATTCTTCAGACTGAGGGGGACAACAGGTACAAGGGGGCATTCGGAGAAACTGAAGGGAGATAGGTTCAAAACAAATGCAAGGAAGTTTTTCTTCACCCAAAGGGTCGTGAACACTTGGAATGCGCTACCGGAGGAAGTGATCAGGCAGAGTACGGTACATGGATTCAAACAGGGATTGGACGGATTCCTGAGGGATAAAGGGATCGTGGGATACTGAGAGAGGTACTGGGATGTAACACAAGTATAGAAAGCTAACCATGTAATAAATATAGAAAGCCAACAAGGTCGTGCATGAGCAAGACCGGAGGGTGAGGACTTTGATGGGAAGATAGGACTTTAATGAGAAACCAAGGTGGCAAGGGGCCCCTTCTGGTGATTCAGACAGGCTGACCTGTTTGGGCCGTCGCGGGAGCGGACTGCTTGGCAGGATGGACCTATGGTCTGACCCGGCGGAGGCACTGCTTATGTTCTTATGTTAAGTAAACAAAAAATCTTCCTTGATTTACTCATGAAACAAAAGATATCCATAAAAATGTGTACCCTTTGGCTGAATTAACTGCAGTGAGATGCTACTTGTAGCCATCTACTAGTCTCTGACATTGGTCTGAGGAAAGTTTGGCCCACTCCTCAATGCAGAATTCTTTCAGCTGTGAGATGTTTGAGGGATTTCTTGCATGTACAGCCCGTTTCAAATCACCACACAGCATCTCAATAGGATTAAGATCAGGGTTTTGACTTGGCCATTCCAGGACTCTCCATTTTTTAGTTTTCAACTTGGTGGATTTACTTATGTTTTGGGTCATTGTTGTGTTGCAGGGTCCAGTTCCGCTTCAGCTTAATTTTCTTAGATGGTCTCACATGTTCCTCAAGCCCCCTCTGCTACATGGTGGATTTTATGATGGTGAGCTGGCCAGGTCCTGCTGCAGCAAAGCATCCACAAACCATGACACTTCCACCTCCATGCTTCACAGTTGGTATGAGGTTCTTTTTCAGGAATGCTGTATTTGATATATGCCAAACATGTCCTCTTTTCTGGCGTCCAAATAATTCAATTTTAGACTCATCTGTCCTGGTGTTTGTCTATATTCTCACTGGCGACTTGATGTTTGTCTTAGAGAGCAAAGGTTTCCTCCTTTCACACCTCCCATGCAAGTTAAATTTATGTCTCTTTCTGATTGTAGAGGGATGCATTTTCACATCAACAGTAGCAAGAGCCTGCTGTAGGTCCCATGATGACATTTTAGGGTTTTCAGAGACTTCTTTTAGCATTTTGCAGTCTGCTCTGGTGGTCAACTTGCTTGGATGACCAGACCTGGGCATGTTGACAGTTGTTTGGAAAGTCCTCCACTTATACACACTTTTCCGGATCAGGGAATGGCTAATGTTAGATTCTCAAGATTTTTTTAAAATCCCTTACTAGATTTATAAGCTGCTACAATCTTCTTTCTGAAGGCCTCAGACAGCTCTTTTGATCTCACCATGATGTTCACTCTTATGGCAGCAGTCATGAGAACACCAAACTAATTGAGGTTTAAGTAGGGCAAACATCCTTCAAAATATTGAGTAACAATGTTCTAATCCTTTTGAGCCACTTTAAGTGGAAGGATATGTGGGGGTGTCCTAATTTATTCCTCAAAATACACATTTTTGTGGATCTTTTTTTTCATGAGTAAATCAAGGAACATTTTTTGTTGTTTACCTGCAACTACATCACTTTCTTTTTCAGAGATAAATTTTTAAAAAAATTCAACATCGATATGGGAACATTTCTTAAGAAAGAACTGAATATTCATGGGGTGTCCTAATTTTTTCATGTGACTGTAGATGTGGAAGAGGATATTTTAAAGAAGTTCCTCAATTTAATCTGAAAGCTATATAGAGCCAGAATGGAAGAAAATCTGTCGCTTAGTTTGAGCAAGAATGTTTAACTTTTGCTTAAAATAAATGGCTTTGCTGTTTACCTGATCAAATCTAATCTTTCAGAATCAAAATTTATTTCCTTCAGTATGTTTACATCATGCCAATCAACATCTTGGTGGATAAGAACCCTTCCCCCCCAAAAAAATAAAATTAGCAATGCAGCCTGACAATCAAAGCCAATGAACAGTATCTATATGGGAAAAAGCTTTTATATACTTACCTTTTGTCTCATGTTATTAGCAGTGTTTGCTGACTGTTTCTAGCTCATAACATTAGAGGTAGCTGCTATGTCTAATAGCATTAAAGAGGCTAGATCGGTGGTCTTCATTAATTTTTAAGCTGGGACCACTTTTGATTCTAATGAGCTGCCCAGTATCCATGTGAAGCCATGACACTGCTTGACCAGTGTGTGTCGGTAGTCCCCATAGCCAACTTTCAAACTTAATCAGTGCATTTCCAAATGTGTTCTCTTGTCTATTCAGAAATGCCATCTTCTTTTCCCTTTCTGGCCTGAGCCTGAGTAGAGAGGCAAAGTAGCAGAAAAAATAACCAGAAAGCCAATGCGAGACATCAGCTATCTCTGGGGGCTGCCATTGGCCCCCAAGCCTTATATTGAAGAACACTGTACTAGATTGTCTACCTATTGTGAAACTACAACCATTTATAGGCTACCACCTTGTATGCTACTGCTGGTAAAGAGATGCAGACTGGATCATAAAGCACATCTGCAAGTAAGGTTACCCCAGACTTCAGGGACTCAAGAACTCCTGGGCCCATTTCAAGAGAGACCAGGCCACATCACAGGGGCTTGAATTCCCATTGTTATGGAAGCAAGCAGCTGCTCTACCTACAATCATGGGCACCATTTAGGGCCAAAACCCCTTCTGGGATATTAGTCATAGCTGTGACCAGGGCATCTTTTAAGCAGGTGGAATAACCTGTCCAGGTTCTGATGATAGAGCCTGCCCAAGGCCTTGATACTTTCTGGCATATCCCACCTGGCCAAAACCATTTGGGTGAGAGAACTACATAACAGGAAAGCTTTGGGTAGCATCTGAAGCCCCTCAGTGATAGGGTCAGCCTAGGATGCCCTCACAGTCAAGTAGGTGCAGTTCTGCTCTAGGGAGTGAACACCTTAATTGAGCATGTGAGGTCATTTTTCTCTAATTCCCACAAGTCCTTGAGGGAAGAAGCAGACAGGCATAGAACATACTTTGCATTCAAGCCCTGCTTCTGTTAATTTGGAGAGCTGGTCTTCAATGTTACAGCTGTAAGGGGAAGGAGCCTATACCAAAACCTGTGCATGTTGTCAGAAATAGCCTTCCACCACTGTGGCCCTAGGTTCTAACCCCTCCACCTTACACTGAAACATTGGCTACTAAAAAATAGGAATGCCATGGCTCATATAGGGGGATCCAGTGAGAACACTGCATTACTGCACTGTACCTCCAGCTGGTCCACATACCAATCCAACAACTGAAGTTCCCATGCATGTGAGGCAAAAGGAACCAGCTATGCTATGCTGCTGCTAGGCCCTGCAGGTCCCACATATCTTGCCTCTGGCTTTTGTACTGCTTGAATCTGGTCAGCAACTTACCCTACTGAGGTCATTGCAGTTGCTCCCTTGCTAGTGTCTACCCTAACCTGTTGTCTGTTTCCCCTTCAACATATTTAGTTTTTGTGGGGAAGCAACTTTATTTCCCTAGCATCTACTGTGTTTCCTCGAAAATAAGCCATAGCATGTTTTTCATGCTAGGTCTTAATATAAGCCCTACCCCAAAAATAAGCTCTAGTCCCCAGAAGCTTAACCTGAATGTGCCTGGATTCGCCAGCAGTGCTTCCCCCATGCTGCACAGCTGAACCCCTGCTGTCCCTTCTTTCCATATCTCCCTCCTCTCCGAACCCTGCCAACTGCAAGACCTACATACCTCCCTCTAAAGAGCAGCGTCATCAGCACCAAAACAGACTGCTTCGCAGCCTTCTCATGCCAGGGCATTCCCTCTGCCACATCACTGATGATATCATCAGCAACACGGCACACAGAATGCCCCGGCAGGAAAAGGCCACGAAACAGCCTGGTTAGAGTGCTGCTCACGCTCCTCTTTGGAGGGAGGTATTTAAGTGTCATGGTCGGCGGGGTTTGGATGGGAGGGATAGAAAGATGCTGTGCACAGTGCAAGGGTTCTGCTGCACAGGGGGATGGGATAGAAAGATGCTGCAGAGGGAAGGCACAAGGGGATGGGTGAGAGGGGAGGAAAGATGCATTGGGGTGAAGGAGAGGAAGGGAGAGATGATCATTGTACATGAAAAAATAAGACCTACCCCCAAAATAAGCCCTAGTCCATTGTTTGGGCCCAAAATGAATATAAGACACTCTTATTTTCAAGGAAACATGGTAGCCAGGGAAATAAAGCCAGAATGCTGCAGGGGAGGGAACGATCTTACACACACACACATATCCTGCTAGCAAGGAACACTGCAACATTACCTCATGGACCACATGCCCATGAGTATTTATCTTAATTGTTTTGTGGATTAGTTGAAATTGTATAGTATTTAACAATTGGTGATATACATAATTTTGTTAGTTTGCCATCTATTACTAATTTTTATGACGCTACTAGATGAATGTAGTGTTATATACTAAACACATATGCGACAGTTCCTGCTTGATTGAGTTTACAATCCGAGACAAAGGATTAGGGAATTTACTGTGTAAATCAGTGTATCGCAAACTGTACCACACAAGATTTCAGATGTGCCACGAGATGCTGGCTGACTGCCTACAGGACGTGCCTCTCATAGCACATCCTGTACGCGGTCCGCCGCTGCCAGGACCTCTGCGCAGGCGAACGTTGACGTGATGACATCACTGCAGCAACATCTGCACACTTCTGGGTGCCCTCGAGCTGCGGCCGCCAGTTTTGTGTGCTGCAGCTCAAAGTTTGTGAGACACTGGTGTAAATGATTAAAACTGAAGAGGTGACTAGGAGTTAAAAGCAGCCTCAAAAAGGTTGTCTTTTAGCCTTGCTTGCTAAGAGGAATGCAAATGCCACATTTCAAAAGAAGCATGATGGAGCTGCTGTAAAGATGTTCTAAAAGTCCACTGCAAGCAAAACAGACTGAATTACCGTCAGTAATATTTTATTTACAAATAAGGTATATATAATATACACACAGTTCTAGGGGGGGAAAAAATCCATACAAGACCTCTGTAAGCAGTCCTGGTCTGAAACTCCAGTACATTCTATAGTTTTTCCTTGGCCAATTTTTAATCTTCCTTTCTGATGTTAACATTTGATGTCTGTGATGGCAGTTAGGCCATCTTTCTGCTTAATGCAAAGTGTTTTATCATGTTATCCAATTTAGTCTCTTCTAACATAAAAGATATTATATCCAAGCTCAACCATACCTCCAATTAATAGAGCCCATAAAGGAATAAAGACGAAGCAAAGATTCATGTTTGCAAACTGTTCCAGTCTGGCACAGAGGGCGAGACAGAAGGCCAACTTCAGCAGCATTGCAATCAGGTACCAGGCCTTTTTCTTCAAGGCAAGGGAGCAATTCCTAGGGTCGTAGCCAGATTTGCAACGCCCAGCAATCTTTACAATTAACATAACTAATAGTATGGTATCAAATATCCAGACTGGGATAAATATAAGAAACCAATTCCATGGTGCTTTTTCATCCAGCTTTAGCACCAACATGATCAAAAAAAGTAAGGTGAAAAGCCAAGTAAGCAACACTCTCTGTGCCAAGGACATTCTCATTTAAACAGCTTCAAGATGGCTTCCAACAATGAGGAAAAACAGGACCTAGAAGAAAAAGAGAATGTAAGAATCTGATCTATCAGCTTACCTTCACACTACAATGCTAGGACTTAAATCTCCAATTCTTTTCTTTTTTTGTAGAGATAAAGATAAATATTTTAGTGAATAGCTCTAACATCAAATTTGTCTGCACCACTGCAAAAGTTTTCTATACCACTCACCTTTCCCCCCATTTTGCTCCTTGATCATCCAACAGTCCCTTTTTTTGCTTCTGATATACCTAAAAAAAATTGTTACTAAGTTTTTGCCTCTTTAGCAAGTTTCTCTTCATATTTTTTTTAGCTTCTTTATCAATTTTTGCATCTAACTTGCTAGTGCTAATGTCTTATTTTCTTTAAAGATGTTTTTTGGGGTTTTTTTTGTGTGTGGGGGGGGGTTCTAATAGGTTCTTTCACTTCCCCTTTCAGCCATGCCAGGTCTCGTTTCCTCTTCTTTCCACCTTTGTTAATACAGGGAATACATCTGGTCTGGGCTTCCACACTGTTATTTTTAAATAATGTCCATGCCTAGTTTACAGTCCTAACCTTTGCCACTGATCTTTTTTGCTTCTTTTTAACCATTTTCCTCAGTTTATCATAGTTGCCCTTTCAAAAATTAAGTGCTGTTACAGTAGATTTCTTTAATATCGTCTCTCCAGATATCAGCTCAAATTTGATCATGTTATGATCACTGTTTCCCCCCGGACCCAACAAAGTTACCTCCCATACTTGTAGATGTATTTTGTGGGCAAAAAAAATAAATAAATCAGGGTAGGACAGACATATACCTAAAATTCCCATAGTTCTGGAATTTGCATTGTACAGTATTTATAATATTGGTAGGGTAATTATTAAAAAATACTTTAACTTTGAAAGCTGGTATAACTTGCATGTATCTTGGGGCCACTAGCCCCATCTAGCTTGCAATTTTATTTTTTATACCTTTTTTCTGTTGCATTGCTCTATAGTTAATCTCCACCCTTACCTTTGCACTTATCTCAAGCTGCTTTTAATTCTTGTTGCTGATTTTTGCCTCCAAACACAAAAAACCCAGTAGAAATAAAGAGTAAAATTAAATTTAAAAATATATATACAGTGGTACCTCGGTTTACGAGTGCACCGGTTTGCGAGTGTTTTGCAAGACGAGCAAAACATTCACAAAATCGGTGCCTCGGAAACCGAGCATGGCTCGATTTATGAGCACCCCCCCCCCTGCAATACGGCACCCCCCACCACAATCCGACACCCCCAACACGATTGGGCACCCCCCGCCACGATCCGACCCCCCCCCCCCCGACATGATTGGGCACCCCCCCGACACGATCCGACCCCCCCCCCGACACAATTGGGCACCCCCCCCCGCCGCTTCTTACCCTCATCTGGACACTCTTGAAAATCAGCCTCCTCATCTGCTCACATGCTCAAGGCCCAGCAGACGAGGAGGCCGATTTTCAAGAGTGCCCAGATGAGGGTAAGAAGCAGCGGGGGGGGGGGGGGGTGCCCAATAGTGTCGGGGGGGGTGCCGATTCGAGGCAGGGGGGGTGCCGGATCGCGGAGGGGGTGCCTTCGAGGGGAGCAATGCTGATTCTCGGGGGGGGGGGAAACGCATCAAAGCGAGTTTCCATTATTTCCTATGGGGAAACTCGCTTTGATAAACGAGCATTTTGGATTACGAGCATGCTCCTGGAACGGATTATGCTCGTAATCCAAGGTACCACTGTATATTACAATGCATCTTTTCTTATCGGTTAATTTTATTAAGTATAAAAAAACAGCCAAACAAAATAACCAGTTCTAATGACACTGGAAGAATGCAAGTTTTGCAACAAAAGAAACAAAGACCACCCGATACTAGGAAAAGATAGTTTAGTGGGAGGCTGTAAAGAGGAGGTTGCAGCACCTGAGAATGTGGTGCTACCCTACTGCCCGTCCTGGCGTCTTCTTTCAACTATGGCCCACCCTGACAACTTCTTGTTTCCGCTGGGGCGGGCTGCAATGGAGAGGAGACGCTGGGACTGGCAGCAGGGTAGCACTGAATCGCTACCACTGCCCAGAAACTTTTACGACAAATTGAAGGTAGATGCGAGGGGTGGAATGGGAAAAATGCTGATTGGGGGAAGGGGAGCGGTAGAGAGAGCCAACCAGCAGGTAGGCTATCTGGCAGCAAGACGCCGCTCCATCAACAGTGCCACCTGCGGCGCTGCCCCTGTCAGTAACAAAGCTAAGAAGCCAACTAGTGGAATCCAGTCCATTCCTTTGGTTTTATATACAGATTCATCCCTCATAGAGCTCAACTCGGTTTACAACTATTTAAGATTATAACAGAAAAGAATCATGGTTGACAAATAAAAAATCATTAATCAGACACAGATAAAATTTTATTGAGACTTTTGAAATAAGCGAGTTTTTAACTTTTTCCAAAATGTTGCTAATTGAGAGAGGAGTCTAATCTCGGATGGAAGCTCGTTCCAAATCTTTGCAAATAAAAAGGTAAATGAACGACAGAAATTAGCTTAGTTTTGATATTCTTTAAGATGGGAAAGCTAAGTTTATATTTGTGGGCAGTTCTGGAATTCGATGGTAGAAAAGAGTTGAAAGAAATGGGAACAAAAGGGGAAAAGATCTCATACATAATTTTAAAAATTATACTAACACATTTAAAATGTATTCTCCAATAAACTGGAAGCCAGTGGAGTGCCTTTAACAAAGGGGTAACATGAACATATTTACGTTTACCAAAGATTAATTTTGCCACTGTATTTTGAATTAGTTGCAATCTTTTTAGGTTGTATTTGCTCAAGTGGGCAGACTGGGAGTCCCACATGTGAGAATATTATGACTGCTTGACCTCAGAGAAAGCAAAGTTACTCATATATAGCAGGTGTTCTCAAGAGGACAGCAGGTATATATTCTCACATTCTACCCACTTCCTCTAGATGGCTTCTTAGCTTTGTTAATGAATTGATGGTCCCACAACCTGACGGGAAGGCATCGGCACACGTGCCGGGGAACTACCTTAAAAAATTTAAAGAGACACCGCCCTTGGTAGAGTCCGTACTGGATTCTGTGGAAATCACCCACATGTGAAAATGTCTGTGTCCTCTGATATCCCCAGCTACAGGTAAGAATCTTTGCTTTCAAAGGACAAGCAGGCATAATGTTCTCACATAAAGGACTCCCAACCTGTTTTCTTTTACTTTGCCTTATGTGGATCTTGCCTTTTACCTTATGTTCTTGTTTGTCTGTGTTTTTAATAGTTTTTAAAAGTTTCTATAGTTAGAGTTTGGTAACGTAGTGTCACTGTAAACTTTTATTTTATTTAAAGTTTGTCCTTTATTTTTACAAATTTGTACGCCGCCTAGAAGACTGATTGGGCGGTATAAGAAATTTTAAATAAACTTGAAAACTGGATAAGGGTAAACGTGTACTATATAGAAGCCTGGGGAAATCTCACAGGGTTGGTGGGAAAGTTGGCTTTAAATCGAGAATAGATTCTGCAGAACTGCTTACCTTAACCGACTGTCTCTTCTTGAATGGTGTTCTAAACAGTAGTGAGAGGTAAATGTATAGACTAAGAACCAAGTAGCCATTTTGCAGATTTCTTCAGCAGAGCGAAAATAAGCTACCGAGGCTGTACATTGTGGCTGTTACTCAGACCTGTAGAGTCAACCCAACATGAGTATATGTTAAGGAAATGCAGTCCGCTAGCCAAGTACAAATGGTTCTCTTGGAAACAGCAAAGAACTAAGAGTACATTCTATGTAGTTTAGTCCACATATCCCGTTTTCGCTATAAGCCCTTACCCTTAGAGTATTTATTTATATGCTGGTTCCGGAATTAAAACATTTGGCCTAACCAGTTTTTACATTTATCAGAAACATGGGATTTTGGAGTATAGTTCTGCCCTTTCACTAATATGTAATGTAGCTTTAACCTTACTCATTTAAATATATGTCATCATATTATGGATTGTCATGATAGCTATGAATGTTTCTCATGTTTTTACTATTTTTTATATACATTTTTATTATGTTCTACATCTAGTGATGCTATTATGTTTTTAAGTCACTAAGTTTCCAATTAGGTTACACCTATACCTGTACCTAATTGGTGATGTTTCTATATACATTTTTTATATATCACATTTACATTATATTACATTAGTGATTTCTATTCCGCCTGTGCCTTGCGGTTCTAGGCGGATTACAAATTATAAGAGATCTGGACATTACCGAGAGAATTGCATAACAACGATTATCTAGAGAAATTACATAACAGTGATTCATGTACTTTACATGGTGTGGTAGAGGATTCAATTGTAAGAATTACATAGCAGAGAATCAAGTGATAACAGGATACAGTAGAGAATATCAGTATATACGGGTTACAGACTAGAAGTTACCTAATAATGACGTAAGAAGTTTGTTGGATAGTAAACACATCCTTACCAACTAATATCCTCCCCTTTTGCACAAGCTCTCCCTCTATTGAATAACACATTAGTCTTCTCCTAGAACCTGTCCTTCCAAACATATACTGACTCCTATATAAGCATTTACCTCACTATCCAACAAACTTCTTACGTCATTATTAGGTAACTTCTAGTCTGTAACCCGTATATACTGATATTCTCTACTGTATATGTTTGGAAGGACAGGTTCTAGGAGAAGACTAATGTGTTATTCAATAGAGGGAGAGCTTGTGCAAAAGGGGAGGATATTAGTTGGTAAGGATGTGTTTTTTGAATAGAAATGTTTTGATTTTGATATTGGTATTGTCATTAGGTTTTAATATGCTTTTAATCATGTTTTTTTTAAATCAGGTTGTACCTATATTTATATCCACTTCTTATTCTTTGAGTATATACTGACCTGGTATGTATTTTTTTTATTCTATACATAAACTCTCCTCAAATGGTGATCACATCTACTCATGTTATAATTTCTTTATTTTCAATCTTAACATTAGACACTATGGTTAACACGCCTTTTTCATCCACACTCACTATGGCCAGTTCACAGTCCTCTTTTTGTATCATTCCCTCATTTCTCCATCTTTTTGCATCCCATACCAATGATTCACACGTCATATTTCTAGGACCCCTGAGGAAGGCTTGTGTTAGCCGAAACACAGACCACCACCAACTTTTTTGGGTCAGCTATTCCTTACAGTGGATAGTGTTGTTTCATTCATCTTAATAAATATCACAGCAAGATCATTGGATTCCACAGTTTCTGCTTGTCTTTGTGTTTAGTCCAAGCAAGGTATGCCAGAGCACACCTGCGCTCTAAAGTGTGATTCTCTAGGATGGGAATGTGGCTTCGGAAAGAAAAAAAGGCAAAATGATTGATCAGTTGAGGTAAATTTCTGAGACCCCTTTAGGGAGAAATTTTGGATGTGTTTGAAGGGCCACCCTGTTATGACAGAATCTGGAAGTTTATTCACATGGCATGAAGATTATAAGGAAAACCATCTTTCAAGTGAGAAGTTGAAAAAGCAAGAAGTCAGCAGCTCAAAGGGAAATTTAATAAAAAGTAGAGAGAACTTTAAGATCCCATGCAACTGGAGGAGACTTGATAGGTGATTGTGTGTGGAAGAGGCCTTTCATGAAATGGTCTATAAGGGATGTACAGAAAGAGACTTCCTGTTTCGCAGTGGTGGGAGTGGGTATTGGTCTGACGTGATATCAAAACCTTTTTTTTTTTTTTTTTTTAAATAAGGTGTTTCTACATTTATTTAGCTTGGAAATTACATCCTCCTCCCGTTTCATTAAAATTTCTGGAACTGTTTCTTGGTGCCAGCAATCTTTGTCATTTTCAGGACATTAAAACAGACTGTCTTGCTTAGTGGACAGCACTCGCTAACTATGACAATGTCACCAATCTGCAGCAGGGAGAGAGATGCACAGACATGTTCTTGTGGCGTTTCTCAAACCAGTTGTACTTGTGGATATAATGCGAGTAGTCCCTGCGTATGACAATGATTCTCTGCATCTTGGTCACCACGCCTGAAAGAATGTGGCCTCAGATAGACACATTACCAGTGAATGGGCACTTTTAATCAATATAGGTGCCATTGATAGTCTGGCGCTCGCATTCAGTCTCCTCACCACAAGCTCGCGCTTCTTCCTGGCCTCCTTCACCAGCCGCCTCTCACCTGTCACTCAAAACATATGTGTTGAGGTACAAAAAGAGTCTTTTCTTGCCACTCATAGAAACATGATGGCAGATAAAGGCCAAATGGTCCATCCGCAGTAACCATTATCTCTGTCTCTCTCCAAGAAATCCCAGGCCCTTTTGAATTCAGACACAATCTCCGTCTCCATCACTTCTTCTGGGAGACTGTTCCATGCATCTACCAATCTTTCTATAAAAAAGTATTCCCTCAGATTACTCTGGAGCCTCTTACCTTCATCCTATGCCCTCCCATTGCTGAGTTTCCTTTCAAATTAAAGACTCGACTCATGCGCATTTACATTACATAGGTATTTAAACATCTCTATCATATCTCCCCTCTCCTGCCCTTTCCTCCAAAGTATACAGATTGAAATCTTTAAGTCTGTCCCCATACGCCTTATGAAGACCACATATCATTTTAATAGGCTTCCTCTGGACCGACTCCATCCTTTATATATCTTTTTGAAGGTGCGCCCTCCAGAATTATACACAATATTCTAAATGAGGTCTCACCAAAGTCTTATACAGGGGCTAGAAACTAGCCATACCTCTCCCTGTACAAACCTAGCATCCTTCTAGCTTTCGCTGTCACCTTTTCAACCTGTTTGGCCACCTTAAGATCATCACATACAATCGCACCCAAGTCCCACTCCTGCCCTCCTTCCCTGTGGCACTGTAAGTCTTGTTGGTCTATCGTATGTCTGACATAGTAACATAGTAGATGACGGCAGATAAAGACTCGAATGGTCCATCCAATCTGCCCAACTTGATTCAATTTAAATTTTTCCTTCTTAGCTATTTCTGGGCAAAAATCCAAAACTGTGCTTGGGTTCCAACTGCTGAAATCTCCATCAAAACAGACTCCAGCCCATCTACACCCTCCCAACCCAGCCCATCCTCTCCCAAATGGCCATTTACAGACAGACACAGTCCGTGCAAGTCTGCCCAGTACTGGCCTTAGTTCAATATTATTTTCTGATTCTAGATCCTCTGAGTTCATGCCACGCTTCTTTGAAATCCATCACCATTTTCCTCTCCACCACCTCCCTCGGGAGCGCATTCCAGGCATCCACCACCCTCTCCGTAAAGTAGAATTTCCTAACATTGCTCTTGAATCTACCACCCCTCAACCTCAAATTATGTCCTCTGATTTTATCATTTTCCTTTCTCTGGAAAAGATTTTGTTCTATGTTAATACCCTTCAAGTATTTGAATGTCTGAATCATATCTCCCTGTCCCTCCTTTCATCTAGGGCAGGGGTAGGCAATTCTGGTCCTCGAGAGCCGGAGCCAGGTCAGGTTTTCAGGATATCCACAATAAATATGCATGAGATAGATTTGCATCTCAAGGAGGCAGTGCATGCAAATCTATCTCATACATATTCATTGTGGATAACCTGAAATCCTAACCAGGCTCCAGCTCTCGAGGACCAGAATTGACTACCCCTGCTCTAGGGTATACATATTCAGGGCTTCCAGTCTTGTATCCGTTGAATTTGATTTATCTTCAACGCTTAGAAGTTTGATTAAGTGATTTATCAAATTTTAATAAACTTGAAACCTGTATTTGTTATGTATGTTGCCTAGTTAGTTACTATTTAATAATAAAATACTCTTCAAAATCTCTGCTGCTTGGAGCTTGACTCAGTTGAAATTTGTTCAACCTGGGGGGGGGGGGGTAACTTGGCTTGAAGTTGGGAAACAGTGCTCTGTATAACTGTTTTTACACTACGGTGCAGGTTTTCCTTTCTGGTCAATCAAGCACATTTCTGCACAATACTTAGAAACTAAATGCCAAGCTAAAAAAAAACGTAGTTTAATCATTCATGTTCCCATAAGAGCAACCAAATGCATTACCCTGTAGCAGAGATCACATATATCTAGCTCACATCAAACGCAGAGAGTACTAGGGATCATAAGGACGACAACTTTGATCTTACCCCACCGCCCTTTAAGGCTGGAACGAGAGTTGCGGGATCCTTTTCTTACAGAAAACGTAAAATCTGCCTCAGTCAGAAACATGTAGGTTGACCCCCCCCCCCCCCGACTACACGGTCTGAAACAGCCCAGGATGCCCAATCTTTAGAAAAAGGAAGAAGAGGAGCCTCCAGCAGAGTCTGCTAGGGCCCTGCCCCCTACAATCAACTGGGGGTTTTTTTAGTTTGAGACTGTCGGCATGCATTTTACTCTCCTTCCCACCCCCAAGCCGCTGCTCTAGGCGACCGCCTAGTCTTGCCGGCCTCAGCCCGAGTCAATTCTTTTTGCCGATGGAGTATGGAGCTCCTCTTCAGCCATTTTGCTCTACCCACCTGTATTTTGCCGCTAACGCGCTAGAAAATTGCTAATAACAGGGCCTAACCTCAGCAAAAGTCAACACATCCAGCCCTATAACGTTGGCGCTCACGGCCCACTACACGCCTCCGCCAGGAAAAGCCCGGCACATACTACCCTCGCTCTCTCCATCCCAGAAGAAAGAAATGTCACCTACCCCACTCTGCAGGATCACATGATATTCGCGGGCGGCCAACCCCCGCCTCCCAGTCGCTCTGCGGCACCCTTTACAGCAGCACGTCCGCCTCTGAACTTTTGTCCCACCCCCGCTGACGGGACGCTCCGTTCGTCGCCCGACCATTGGCCAACGTGGCCAACAATCACCGCAAGCTCCTCCTACCGAGAGGCCGGAACCATGGAGTCGGTGGCCCGACGTTCCCCCGCTCTAACGGTCGGCGGCGTCCCTGGTGGCTGGAGGATTGAGTGACGTCTCTCTTCCTCTAATTCTCCCCTCCCCCTCCCGCTGGTTGGAAGCGGGCAAGGGGGGGTTTCTTCCTCGCTTTCGCCCGTGCCCGCTGTCTGCGAGCTCGAGGCGCTCCGGCGCCTGCTCAGTGTCTCTCGCGCTGCTTCGCCGCCCGGGAGACGGTTGCTGTCTTTCGCTCCGGACGCCTCGCGCCGCCGCGGCGCTGGCATCTTGGTAAGGAACGGACTCTTTCGCCTTCCCTTCCCCCCCCCCTTGTTGCTTTTTATTGAAGGAGAGGTGCGATAAAGTGTCCCCCCCCGGGTGGGGGAAGGCAGTTTCTAAACCCTTTCCCTGAGAATGAGAATTAAAGCTTGGGTGGGGGAGGGTCTTCTCTCCGGTGCCGACGGACCGGGCCAGCCTTCGGCTCTTCCAGGCTGCCTCCTGTGCGTGGCGGAGGTGGGTGTAGGATGCGCAGAACTGTGACAGCAAGGTCCGCTACTGAGGTGCTTCCCTCCCCCCCCCCCCCAACCTTTGCAACCTTAGAGACCTTATGTCAATGGTCTCAAACCCGCGGCCGGGGGCCACGTGCAGCCCACCAAGTACTATTTTGAGGCCCTCGGTCTGTTTATCATAATCACATAAGTAAAGTAAGAGTTTCTTGATCATTATCTGGCTCTTTAGCTATAAATTACAATATTATTATTAAAACTTAACTAAAAGGAAAGATTTATAAACTATAAAGAGTTTTACCTCATGCAAAATTGTCATTTCTTTAATAAGACATTAACTATTTTTTTTTTCTGAGGCCCTCCAAATCCAAAATGTGGCCCTGCAAAGGGTTTCAGTTTGAGACCACGCTGCCTTAAATTTGTACTGAGCGTGTGGGATGCTGTGTAGAATATGGAGGGGAGGGACAGCTGTCCGAACACTAGTGACCATCTCTAAGCAAAGGCATGGCGATCTCAACCAACGAGTCCCCAGGGACATCGTTTTGTTTCTGTATTTCATGGGGCGGCTGCTGTAGGACGTTGAGAAGCTGAGTGAATGTTGCATCTTTTAATAGACCAGCGAGGCCACGCTGCAAGAGCATATTTGACTGCATCCTATTAATAGATTATATGGTTCATGGGGAGAGAGAGCTGCAGACGAGGCAGGAATGTGGAAGATTTTCCAGTTTCTAGTCTCATGGCTGCCCATATAGGCCTTCCCATGATATACTTTGTTGGCTGTAGTTGTACAGTGTTTATTATTCCTATTGATGCACAGGAGAATTGTAGTGTTCCATGAGAATGTGTAATCGATCTTTTAGTATACTGCTTTTATTCAACTTGGTTATAGATCTATAAGAAGGGAGGACTTCAGTTTATTATTTTCACCCTTAACATATGATCCACGGGTTCCAGATCCTCCTTTTCATTTTTATTTTGATGGCATTTAACTGCTAGATTTCCCCTGTCTGGCCTCTCCTATAGAATATACGTGTTTCAGTTTGTTCCTGTTTGGTTTATGACAAAATCTATTGATTTTTAATAACTGCCTTCTGGACCAGCTCTGATCATTTTATATTGTTTTGAAAGCGGGCTCTCCAGAATTGTAGGCATTTATACTCTGCTTTTGAAGTCACAGCATATCACAAAATTAGGTGGTCTTATGGATAAGTTGGCTAACTCAGTTTTTGCAGCTATTTGGCTCTAATTCATCATGTTCTACAAAAAAGAAAATCTAATGTTGTAATAAAATATATTAAGAGTATAAATATTCAATGATAGTGCTCAGTGAGAGCCATTCAGAACTTCAAGGCATGAAGAGCACGGGACTCTACCAGTTCTGGCTTAAATCCATCATAGCACTCCTCCCTTCCTACCATTATAACTTTTAAAGATTTAAAAAAGCTAAAACTGAAGCTGTAAATTTATATAAGTACAGTGGAACCATGGTTTACGAGCATAATTCGTTCCAGAAGCATGCTCATAAACTAAAATACAAGTATATCAAAGTGAGTTTCCCCATAGGAAATAATGGAAACTCGCTTTGATACGTTCCTACCCCCCCCCCCCCTCCGTGCAAACTGGCACCCCCAACCCGAACAACTTGAACTTACGCCCCCCCCCCCCCCCCTGTCTGGAAGCCCACAGGACGTGCCGGTGACGCTAGAAGATCTTCCTGCCTCTGCTGGGCCTTGAGCATGCATCTGCGCATGCTCAAGGCTTTTTAATTCTCCCTCTTGCCGAGGAATTGGACTACACATACTGTGTCGAGGACTGAGCACTTGATTGGACTTGAAGCAGAAGCTGGGGCTCCTTAACAACAAAGCACACCAGCTGAGATAAGTACTCTTCTACTTATACAAATTTACAGCTTCTGTTTTTGCTTTTTGAAATCTTTTAAAAGTTATAGTGGTAGGAAGGGAGGAGTGCCATGATGGATTTAAGCCAGAACTGGTAGAGTCCCGTGCTCTTCATGCCTTGAAGTTCTGAATGGCTTTCACTGAACACTATCATTGAATATTTATACTCTTAATATATTTTATTACAACATTAGATTTTTTTTTTCTAGGTGTTAACTAGAACAGAATATTTATATTTATATATTTAGAATTCCCAAAAATATTGAGTGTGGTCTAATTCATCATGACCATAATTATTTACCTATGAACAAGAGGACTAAACTAAAAGCCAAAAAATTTCACAGATTTTTTGCAAGTGATTGAAAGGCCTATCTCCATTGATCAAATGGGCAACTGGGCCAACTACCTTAGCTGTGAAAAATAATTATCCCACTGACTGTAAGACCATTAGATTGGATTGGACTGGATCATTTGATATACCACTATTGACATAGGTATTAAGCGGTGCATGATACAGAAAAAATTATAAACAATTACAGAGAACAATGTATATACAAAATGAATTACAACACAAGTACAAATAAACAGACTGCTGACATTACCCATAGTCAATAATTGATCAACACATATTGTATGTAATTACTGAAGAATAACATCTAGAAATATATCATCATAATAATACTATATTAATAATAATCTGATACTGGCCAACACTCATTTTGGTGCCTCAAATGTTATACCTTTTTCTGGATATATTTGACCTGCTGATTCTAAAAATGGCACCAGTTTTCTCCTATCAACTCTAGTTTTTGAGATGCAGAACATGTGCCATATAGGGCATGCAATGCCAGCTTCCTACATGGCATATCTTCTGGAGCTTGTCGCTTGGTACAGTTTTGGCAATCCCTGACGTTTGCATAGCACAGCTTCTGCAGCTCTGATTCAGAAGTAATTTTTTTTGTCTCCATCCATTATGGCAGGGGTAGGGAACTCCGGTCCTCGAGAGCCGTATTCCAGTTGGGTTTTCAGGATTTCCCCAATGAATATGCATTGAAAGCAGTGCATGCAAATAGATCTCATGCATATTCATTGGGGAAATCCTGAAAACCCGACTGGAATACGGCTCTCGAGGACCAGAGTTCCCTATCACTGCATTATGGACTCGACGGTTCCCACTGGTCTGGTAGAACCTAAAAGAAAGAAAATGTATCAGGTAAAGACATAGGGCTTCTTTTACTAAGGTGCGATAGCGTTTTTAGCGCATGCAGAATTTTAGCGTGCGCTAAACCCACGCTACGCGGCTAGAGCTAACGCCAGCTCAATGCTGGTAAAAGGAGCCCCTAATTTCTAATTAAGGTCCCCTTTTACAAAGTGCTGCAGTAAATGCACTGAAGCCCATTCAATTCCTATGGGCTTCACTGCATTTACCATGACAATATCACTACTATGGCTTTGTAAAGGAGACCCTGAGGCCCCGATTCTATAAAGGGTGCCTAAGTCATGGTTAATGTTAGGCGAGATTTAGGCACACAATCTAAGTGGTTAATGAACTAATTAAGGGTCTTAACAAGTGAGTTGTTGATTAAAAAATGTTTTGCTATTCTTTGGAAACTACGAACAATCAAAAAATACTTTGATATAACATTGTTTAGATTAGTAGTTCAGACTTCCATTATATCAGTCCTTGATTATTGTAACATAATATATCTAGGGACCAGTGGCGTACCTAGCATATGTGACACCCGGGGCCCATCATTTTTTGGCAACCCCCCCCCATCTGTACGAAAAACATGATTTTTAGTAACAAGCCACACGTCACACATGAGTACCTAGGAAAAGGCGGCATCTTACATATGCAGTGAGCAGTACAACATCAATACACTCATTGTAAAACTAAACAAGCCAGACTAGTACAGATCAATCCTACACCGTCAATCCTAACAGAAAACCATGTCTTTCGAACACACAGAACACAGAAAATACCTTCGCCTAGTATGGAATATGTCATCACAAACTAACCCCTCCCTCTTTTACAAAACTGTAGTGTGGATTTTAGCCACGGTGATAACAGCTCTAACGCTCATAGAATTTTGAGCATCAGAGCTGCTACCACCACGGCTGGCACTAAAAAACGCTCCACAGTTTTGTAAAAGGGGGGATAAAATAGAAATACATAGACAGAGGTTAAATTGAACCAGCAAGAAGCTGGACTCTGCATACAATGCAACACCACAGAAACAGTGACACATGGCTCCTAAAGCAATAAATAAATAGAAAATTTTTGTTCTACCTTTGTCTTCTCTGGTTTCTGCTTTCCTCATCTTCTTGATACTCTCTTCCTTCCATCCACTGTCTGCCATCTCTCTGCCCCTATATGGCATCTTCTCTCCTTCTATGCCCCTTCCAGAAACTGTATGCCTCCCCCTTCCATCTCTCCTTTCACCCCCATTGGTCTGGCATCTCTCTCCTCCCCTTCCCTCTCCCACACCTCTCTTCTGCAATCCCTTTCTTCCCTCATTTTCCTTTTAAATTTATTTTCTGCATCCATCTAGATTACGTTCTTACTACCCTCTCATCAATTTCCTTTTTTACTGTCTACCTACAGCTAGCCACCTCTTTCCCTCACCCCCTCCAGTATTTCCCTAACTCAATCTTTTCCCCCATCATGTGCCCTCCTTTTATTTATCCCCTCCTTCCATCCTCTGCCCTCTTCTCTCCACTTTCATCATCTGCCCCTTCTCTCTCTCCCCCCCTACTTCCATCATCTGCTCCTTCTCTCTCTTCCCCCCACTTCCATCATCTGCCCTCTTCTCTCTCCCCCTTCTCTCCACTTCCATCATCTGCCCCTTCTCTCTCTTTCCCCCCTCCTTCCATCATCTACCCCTTCTCTCTCTTCCCCCCTCCTACCATCATCTGCCCATCTTCTCTCTCCCCACTTCCATCATCTGCCCCTTCTCCCCACTTCCATCATCTGTCCCCTTCTTTCAATCTCTCCATCCACCATAGGCCCATCTTTCTCCCCACCTTTCCGATTTTGGCAACAAGATAGGCAAAGCCCACCCCCCCCCCCCGCGACGGCACTGAGCGGCATCGGCATCCCCCCTCCGCGACGGCACTCAGCGGCATCAGCACCCCCCCTGCCCCGCGACAGCACTCAAGTTTGTCCTCCTTCTCCCGGCATCAGCAGAACTTCAGATCGGCAACAGGTGCTCAGTCAAAAGCTTTCCCTGACTGAACTGCCTGGGCAGAAAAAGGAAGTTGAGTCAGGGGAAGCTTTTGACAGAGCACCTGTTGCCGATCTGAAGTTCTGCTGATGCTGGGAGAAGGAGGCCGAACTTGAGTGCTGTTGCAGGGCAGGGGGGGGCGCCGATGCCGCTGAGTGCCATCGCGGAGGGGTGGGCGCCGATGCCGCTGAGTGCTGTCGCAGCCCAGGAATTTTCTGGACCTGTTCGGCTGTGCACCCCCCCCTAAGGCTGCACCAGGGGCTGACCTTCCCCCCCTTGGTACGCCACTGCTAGGAACCCATAAAAAAATTTATCACAGATTGCGTTTAATACAAAATACGGCAGTCTGATTTTCGGTCTAGAAAAGTTCGATCATTGTGAGCCCTTATTATCAAAAGCTACATTGGTTGCCTTTTGAGGTGAGAATTCTGTTTAAATTTGGATGTATCTATTGCAAGGCATTATTTGGCTTAGCTCCTGAATATTTTTCCTCTCAGTTAAAGTATACAGTTCTAACAGGAATACTCAAAATAACAACATGTTTATGTATCCATATTTAAAATCGATATAAGAGATTTCATGAACGAATGTTTGCTTTCCAGGCAGGGAAAATGAATGCTTGGTTGAGCTTATTCCTTTAGCCGAATCTTATTACTCTTTTAGGAAGGTATTAAAAACTAAATTATTTGAAAAAATGTGAAAGTTGATTAACTTTTTAACTGTTTGTTTCCTTCACTGAATGTATAGCGTTCATTCTTATGTAAATTTGATGGGTTTTTCAATTGTCTGTATGCATCACTGAATATTCGGTGTTCTTTTTATGTAAACCACTCAGAACTTATAGCAGGGCGGTATATAAGAATAAAGTTTATTATTTATTATTATAATTGGTACTTAAGTGTCCAAAGGCCGTAGAAGCCAGTTTGTAGACACACCACAATTTCATGGACGCGTATGTTTAAAACTCGCGTCTAACTCAATAGGCATGGGCGTGGTTTGGGCAATGACTCAATTTGGGCATCCTTTGATTCATTTACATAACACTGAGTGACCTAGGGTGTTCATATAATGCCTATATTGTAGGCGAATGAAAACCAGGTCTACTTTTGAGCTTAGTTTGGGCTTCAAATATATCTGAGTTCTATGGATGCAACTTAGGCACTCTTTGGACGTTCTTAATGCGATCTGCTAAATAGCTGGGATTTATTTTTGCTTTATTAAGCTCATAATATATTTAATAAGGCACCACATAAACAGGGCACATCAAAACAGATATATTGCATGCAAAACCTTCTATTTTTGTGGACAAATAGCAATGCTATTTGCTAATTAGAGGAAAATATCCATTAACGGAAGCACAACACATAAAATGAAAGCAAAGAAAGCACATGACAAAAATATATAGATTGCATATACAACTTCATTTGCAAAAGGTCAAAAACAGATACAGACTTTAGCATGGCTTCTACTTCATTGCAAATGGAGGTTTGCAGCTGCACAATGGTGACCTCATTGTGAGATCATCAAGGTGCACCTGCAAGGTAGAATGCCACAATTAAAATATATGCTGGGGGAGCTGGTTGGGATTTGAACCCATGACCTCTGGAAGCTGAGCACAAGGCTTTTACTTATTGAGCTATAGCAGCTTCCAGGCAGGTGTCTCTGACTGCCCTGTGATATGATCGCTTAGTAGATCCCTAAGCTATCATATCATTAAGTAAAAGCCCTGTGCTCATTTTCCAGCTCCTCCAGCACATATTGTAATATTCTATACTTAACAATTCCCAAGAAAAAACATGGTCAGACTTACACTGATTCAGAATACAGCAGTTAGAATGATCTGTGGTCTTAAAAAGTATGACCATGTAACTCCATTTTATTGTGAGTTGCATTGGCTTCCAGTGGAGGCTCGTGTTTTGTTTAAGCTGGGTTGTTTTTTGCTATAAGGTTATGTATGGTACTGCTCCATCTTACATGGCTAATAGATTTTCTTTAGTATCGTATAAATATAGTAAAAGATCCCATGCCCTGTTTACTTTTCCGGCAGTACAGGGTTGTAAAAACAAGAAATTTTTAGACCATACTTTAGCATTTCAGGTGGCTTCCCATGGAAGAGAATTTCGATTGCTCTTGCTTGGAGCTTGTCTTATAAACATTTCAGAACCTAACTGAAAACTCATCTCTTTTCAAAATACTTTATTAAAAATTTTTCTATCATTATCAAATTGTTTTTAGTTTAATCTTTTGTAAACCGCGTAGAACTTATGGTTACGCAGTCAAGAAGTACAATATGTTATGTGCTTTATTTGCTGACTCCACCTGTTTCAAGAATGACCTAACTGGAGGAATCTTTAGTGAAAAAAAAGGTAGCTCTTTAGCAAGAAACATAAAACTGTTTTTTTCATGTGCAGTCAGTTAATGGATTTTTTCATCTAATTAGCAAATACTATTACTATTTGCCCAGAAAAAAGAAGGTTTTGCATGCAATATCTTTGTATTGATGTGCCCTGTTTATATGGTGGCTTATTAAATGTATTTTGAGCTTAATAAAACAAAATTAAAAACCCAGAGAGCTATTTAGCAGATTGCATTAAGCACGTCCAAACTGTGCCTAAGTTCCATCCTTAGAACTCAGGTCTGTCTATCTGAAGCCTAAACTATGCTGAAAAGTAGACTTTCTTACAATGCCTATAAGACCTAGTTTTCCAATTGCTATGTATCTTGCTAGCTCACTCTGTAGCACACTGGTTAAACCTATAGCCTTCCTAATGTTACTGGTTCGAATCCCAGTCACTCTGTCTGATGGAGGAGAAATAAATAAAAGCATTAAATAGATCCAACTCCCAGTATTTCAATTATAATGAAAAACAGCATAAAATCGCCATTCTAATAACATAATAATAAAATATTATAACATTAAGGACATTGTTTGGATGTCTAAATCTCACCTCAAGCCTGATTCTCTAAAGCACAGTTCTTCAACCGCCGGTCCGCAAACAAAATCTTGCTGGTCCGCGAAGGATTTGGTCCCCGCCGCAACGAAAGGCCGGCGTCAGCTGACTTGCAACTTCCTGTTGCAGTCGCTGTGCCGGGACTCCTGCCTTCGCCGGGACTCCTGCCTTCCACCGCGTTTGCCTCCTGCCTTGTCTCCGCACCTCCAGACCAGCAGCGGCAGCTCTGTATGCTTTTAACTTCGGCACAGAGCTGCCCCTAATCAATAGTTTAGCGCGGTTTCATAAGGCAGCCTCGGGGCCTTTGCTAAGCCGGCCCACATCGCATCATCAAAGTGGGCCGGTCTAGCAAAGGCTCCGAGGCTACCTCATGAAACCGCGCTAAACTACTGCTTCGGGGCAGCTCTGTGCCGAAGTTAAAAGTACACAGAGTTGCCGCTGTTGGTCTGGAAGGGCCGCTGAAGGAGGGCAAAGAGCAGCTGTCCTGGAGGTTTCCCTTCCTTTTGCCTTTGCAGGTCCCTTTTTCCCACCTTTTTTTTTTTTCCTTCAAACGGCAACGGGCCCCAGCATCGACATCAATCAAGTAAGTTCCACTGTTCCTTGCAAGCGGTTCTGCTCGGCCAAAGCTTCCCCTCTGACATGAGCCACCCTCAGGGGAAAGAAAGTGACCCACAAAGGTGAGGGGAAGGGGGGCAGATGATTGAAGTTGGGGGGGAGAGAGAGAGAAGGGGCAGATGATGGAATGGAGGAGATGAGAGAGAGAAGGGGGACAGATGATGGAAGTGAGAAGAAGGGAGAGAGAGCAGAAGGCAGATGGATGTCAGTTGAGAGGGGAGAGCAGATGCTGAATGGAAGTGTGGAAAGAACACATACTGGATGGAAGGAGGAGATAAATAAAGGGGGAAGAAAATAGTAAGATAATGGAGGGGTGAGGGAAAGAGGTGACAAGCTGTGCGTAGACACAGTGAAAAGAGGGAAACGGGACTAAATAGTAAGAAAGAATTTAATTTAGATGGAGGCAGAAAATAGAGAAGGAAGACCAGAGAAGAAAAGGGAAGAGAGAGCAGAGAATGATATCAGATCTGAGTGGAGGAAATGAGAAGAGAGATATGCTAAAAACCACAGGGGGAGAGAAGGATAGAGATGCCAGACCATGAGGGGAACAGAAGGAAGATGATGGATGCCAGACCAAATTGGGGGGGGGGAGGCAGGAGGAGGGATGGCAGGGGAAAACAGACAGTGAATGGAAGGGGCAGATACTGGACTGAAGAGACAGAGAAGGTTATCATGCTGCTGTACCGGGCCATGGTACGCCCTCACCTGGAGTACTGCGTCCAGCACTGGTCACCGTACATGAAGAAGGACACGGTACTACTCGAAAGGGTCCAGAGAAGAGCGACTAAAATGGTTAAGGGGCTGGAGGAGTTGCCGTACAGCGAAAGATTAGAGAAACTGGGCCTCTTCTCCCTTGAGCAGAGGAGATTGAGAGGGGACATGATAGAAACATTCAAGGTACTTAGTAGCTAAAGACAGGTTGTTCACCCTCTGCAAGGCAGGGAGAACGAGAGGGCACTCTCTAAAGTTGAAAGGGGATAGATTCCGTACAAACGTAAGGAAGTTCTGTGGTAGAAAGCTGGAATGCTCTTCCAGAGGCTGTTATAGGGGAAAACACCCTCCAAGGATTCAAGACAAAGTTAGACAAGTTCCTGCTGAACAAGAACATGCGCTGGTAGGGCTAGTCTCCGTTAGGGTGCTGGTCTTAGACCAGAGGGCTGCCGCGTGAGCGGACTGCTGGTCATGATGGACCTCTGGTCTGACCCAGCAGTGGCAATTCTTATGTTCTTAGGGCAGACACTGGCTGGAAGAGAGTGAAAAGGCAATGAAAGCAGAAACCAGAGACAACAAAAGGTAGAAAAAAATAATTTTATTTCTATCTTGTGATTCAAATATATCAGATTTGAAATATGTATCTTGCTAGACATAATTGGGGAGTGCAAAGCCCAGGCAGTGCTTCTTTAGCTTCCAGCTGGCTTAGGGCTCTCTCTGACCAGGGGGCAGTTGCCCTAGTTCCACTCCCCTAACACCATTCCTGTCATGTGTGACTGTGGTATTCTGTTACTTGATATTTGTGTAGCATTCTGTAATAATTTGGCTTATTCAGTTTTCTTGATAGTAGAAGGGATATATGTGAAGGGGAGGGGAGACAGGGGTTTTGTTGATCTTTGCCCTGTATTATTTGTATTTATAAAATGACAATTGTATAGAATATTGTTTCTTTTTATACTTTAATAAAATATATTCAATATAAAATTATAACTATTTGAGGCTTGTGCGGATGGGATCAGATGGTTTGTGGGACCGAGCTCGCGGGGACGGGGCGGCGATGGTTTTTTAAAAAAAATTTCAGTCTTAGTAGTTTGCCGGTCCACAAAATAATTATTTTATTTCCGCCGGTCCATAGGTGTAAAAAGGTTGAAGAACACTGCTCTAAAGGACACCTAAAATGTTAGACGTCTAAACAATACTAAACTCTGCTGAGTGTGATTCTACAAAGGATGCCTAAACGACACCTAACTTTAGATGCGTTTTGCAGAATCGGGGCCTAAGTGTTGTTCTCAAAATGTAGTGATCATTTATGTAACTGTGTGCTTTTTCTGTGTAGTTACAAGGTAAATCAAGTCCTATCCCTTTTGCCTTTGTAAACTGCTTACAATATAAATAAGATTTGCATAACTTCAATAAACTTTTTTTTTTTTAAATTTATCATTTTCAAATTACAAAATCAAGTATCCATTTGTACAGAAAGATAAAAGATAAACCAATAAAGTATTCAATCTTAACATTTCAAACATCATAATAGGAAAGAAAATCAATACATCTTAACTTCAGCTCAAGACCACAATTAAGATCTAAGGTATACATAGTGAAAAATTAAAAGAAATTTAACAAACTAAGTTGCTATAGGAATAAGGTGACCATTTATTTTTTTCATCAAAAGGGGACATCTATTAATTCTCAGTTCATTTTTCATGTACACATAATATCTTCATATTAATTCATAATGGTAACCTTAAAATAAAAAAAACAACTACAAAGCACACTATACGCAGAGAAAATGTTAATTATCATTTATATTTGGGGGGGTTTCAAAGATGTCAAGGTAAATGACTTTAAAATATGCAATGTCACCTCAGTAACTATAGAAAAATAGATAAATATAGTGCAAAATATAGACAGCAGATATCAAAATATGTCAGTTTTGAGAATTTATAACTAAATTGAAAATAAAATCATTTTTCCTACCTTTGCTGTCTGGTGATTTCATGAGTCTCTTGTTGCATTTCCTTCTGACTGTGCATCCTTTCTTTCATTTCTTTCTTTCTGCACTCAGACCCAACAATTGTCCCTTTCTATTCCCTCCCTCCTTCCTTCCTATGTCCTCAGTGCCTCCTTTCTATGTCCTTAGTGCCCCTTCCTGTGTCCTTAGTGCCCCCAGTGCCTCCTTCCTATGTCCTTAGTGCCCCTTCCTATGTCCTTAGTGCCCTCGGTTCCTCCTTCCTATGTCCTCCATCACTGCCTTCCAGTCTTTGTCTCCACCCCCTCCCCTATGCTCTGGCATCTCTCTCTTCTCCTTTCCTTCCTTCCTTCCCACTCCACCCCATGGTCTGGCATCTCTATCTCCTTCCGATCTCTCTCCTCTTCTTCCATCTCCCCCTACCCCTCCATTATCTGGCATCTCTTCTTCCTTTCTCTCCTTCCTTCCTCCTGGTCTGGCATCTGTCTTCTCCCCCTCCCCCCATATACCCTGACATCTCTCCCATCCCCCCATATACCCTGACATCTCTCCCCTCCATGGTCTCGTAGCTCCTTTCCTTTCCCTCCCTCCCATGGTCTTGGCATCTCTTTCCTCTCCTCTCCCTTCCCTGGTCTTCCTTTTCCCCTCTCTCTTCCCAGTTGGGTGCAGCAGCAAAACCTCTCTTCTCCTATCCCCTCCCCAATTGGGTGCAGTAGCAGCTTTTCTCTCCCCCTCTACCCCCCTTGGGTGCAGCAGCAGCTTTTCTCTTCCCCCCTCCCCCCCTTGGGTGCAGCAGCTTTTCTATTCCCCCTTCCCCCCCTTGGGTGCAGCTGCAGCAGCTTTTCTCTTCCCCTCTCCCCCCACCCTTGGGTGCAGCAGCAGCTTTTATTCCCCCCCTCCCCTCCTTGGGTGCAGCAGCAGCATGTTTCTATTCCCCTCTCCCCCCCCTTGGGTGCAGCAGCATCATTTCTCTTTCCATCCCTCCCATTGGCAGAGTCACAAGCTTCCCTCCATCGCTGACCTATATTCCATAGATCAACGATGGAGGGAAGCTTACAACTTGCTTCGGGCCTTCCTCGTTGCCGGGTCCTGCCTTCGCGGAAACAGAAAGTGGGCAGGAGTCAGACCCGGCAGCGAGGAAGGCCCGAAGCAAGTTGTAAGCTTCCTTCTGTGTCTCGCTTAGCTTCCCTCCGTCGCTGCCCGTAGTGAACTCCTGCTCCAAGGCTCTAACGTGTGCGTGCCGGCTTCCCTTCTCTTCTCCTCCCCCCGGGACGTAACTTCCAGTTTCGGAGGGAAGAGAAGGGAAGCTGGCACGCATACGTTAGAGCCCAGAGCATGGGTTCAGTTTGCATGCTGAAGTCAGCCCGGGAAGGAGCATCGGCGGCAGCAGCTGCAGGATTAGCCGGGCGCGGAGAACACTGCAGGGACTTGGCGCTGGACCGACCGTCCCCGCGCACAGCTTCGGGACGCTGTCCCTGAAAATGGGACATTTCAGCGTTCCGAAGCGGTGGCTTGGGACAACGGGACAGTCGGTCCAATAACGGGACTGTCCCGTTGAAAAAGGGACTTATGGTCACCTTATATATGAAGGAAAAACAGGCCCTTTAGACTGAGACAGGATAACAAATACTCAATATAACCCTCATACTTTCCCTTAAACCTGGGGTGCTGTAGACAAGAATGTTGTCAGCTGGCTTGGATCAACCCAGGAGCCCCCGGGCTGGAAAAAGATCGAACAAAACAACAAACAACACGCGCACAGCGACTCTCCGGTACAAAAATAAGAAAGCCGCAGTGCTAGAAGGCACGTTAGGGCAGAGACCAAAAAAACAGGACTTCTTGGCTCCGTGGAAACGAAAGAACTGGAGACCACGAGGAGGGGATGCGCCCTCTAGTGGAGCAGGAAGGCACGCATGCGTGGTGCAGCACAGCAAACTTGAATCTTCAATCGTTTGCTTGAAAAGCTGTCCACGTCGGGGCTCCGTAGATGACGTCACCCACATGTGAGAATATGCTGCCTGCTTGTCCTGGGATAACATATTTTTTCATACAATATTGTATCATACATTTACAAGGATGTTGGAGAAAAAAGGTTGCCCCCAAAGCGATAACTCCTGGTTTTAAAAGAAGAAATTCACGTCTCCTTTTTTGCATATCTTGAGCCAGATCTGGTTAAACTTAAACTTTTTATCAGTTTAACCTAAGATTTAATAAAGTACACATTTTCTGTAAGATACAGTGCCTTGTAAAAGTTCATATTCTGCTGTTCAAACAGTACAATAAGAATGCATTCAAATAGAAGCTGATTGTACTTATTACACAGTACAGTATACTCAAAAAATGCCATTGTTTTGTATTCAACAATTATAGAATTATTTAAAAAGTAACTAATAAGATATCACTGTATTGTCCAGCTAAAAAGTTAACCAGTCTGTGCGTTTAGTTTTTGAAAAGTCACAATTTGTCCTGTTAAATCCAGAATTTTAATTGTACTAGTTTTTTTAATACTGGCCTCTGTGAAACTTCCTGTGAACAAGAACATAGTCATGCGAGTCAGCCCAATTTCCAGCATCATGTTTCTGACTGTGACCTGTCTGGAACACAGGTATCTGGTAGATTCCTACAAAAGTTTTCATAGCTCATTTTCAGGGATAACCAACAGCTCTCCCTAGTCTACCTGGCTAATACATTTTTATGAAATTTTTCTTCCTGAGTTTCTCTAAATCTCATGACCCCACAACATGGATTGCTTTTGACTACAATAGATTCCACAGCTTAAATACACACTGCATGAAACAAACTTTTGCAATTTGCTTTCAGTCTGCTGTGCTTGTAGGAATGCCACAAAGGAAACACAAACACTCAGGCTTAGAGTCGAGAGGAGGCGCTCCAAATGAATGGTCTCTCCCTCTTTTTATTGAGAATCATATCTCCATTAATTACTTAGTTAATGCTCTACAAGGTTATAATTTCATAATGCATTTACAGTGAGGATTAAACCATTGTTTATCTATATCATGTGTGTCTCAAAGCTACTATCTCACGTGACATTTGAATACATTATAACAGTTACAATAAAGTGATTCCCAATGTGTACATTTCTGATATGTCTCAAATCTTACTATGGCATGTGACAGTCCAAAGGTTATAATGCATGCTTCCTAAGCTCTCTTGATTAGCCTTGCTCAGGCAAAGTCTGATTGTTGCCCATATAAGGGATGCTTAAACAAGATAAGAGAAAAAGGATAAATGTATGTCAGATTAATATGTGGCAAGAGTCAAGGAGGGGAGAATGCCTCAGCCTTCTGCTCAAGGTGCAACCCTTGTCCTTGCTTAGAATGTATACGTGGCAGGAGGGAGAGGAAATGAGAAACAGGGCCTCAGAACCAAACCCAGGCCTGGATCCACACATAGGCCTCGATCTGCAAATAGGGCTTAGGTCGGTGTGCCGACCCGGCCTGCGTTCAGAACCGCCTGCGTGTTAACCCTGCCTGTGTTCTGATGCCCTGGATCAGAACTTATCAGATCTCCATCCCTACATGTGCCTTGTTTCTCTGTCTGATTACTATATAATTCTATATTATTTGGACCACTTGGCCAGACATTTTTCTTGAGTGTTTGAAAGATCAACCATTCTCCAGCCATTCCACCCATTCATGATTCTATAACTTCTGTCATTTTTTCTTCACGCTGAAAAGCCCTGACCTGTTTTGCCTGATTTCATAAAGGAAGTGTTCTGTCACCCTTTTATCGTTTTTGTTGCTCTTCGCTAATCCTTTTTTAGTTGGAGCTACCAGAACTGCACAAAGTACTTAACGTGTAGTTGTACCAGGGACTTGTATGGAGACATAATGTTTTTCTGAGTTTTGTTTTCAGCTTCTTTTTGAATAATCCTTAATACTGTATTCTATATACATTTTTAGCAGTCATGGTGGGCTAAAAATAAATATGGTTGTCAGTGTAGCATGGTGGCTACATCACTAGATATTGTGTTGATTTCTGTATCCCCCTTAAGACTGTTCAGTTGCTTAATGTTCAGTTTCTTGCGTGACATTGCTGTAACAATATATTGGGATCACATCTATATACCAATGCTATAAAAAGACCAATATTTTAAAATATTCATTTACAAAGCAAAAAAAAAAAAAAAAATCAAACCTTCCTCTTGTGTTTTACATAAATATTATGAGAACTCAGACACTTGTTATGAGTATGTTAAACATGTGCTTTGAGTTTGCTAATACTGTAGGTGAAAGGTGGAGCTTTTAGAAGAAGGCAGATTCCTTTATAGTGTAATCACATTCGTGTTGACGTGATAAAACCACCTCCTAAAATAATAAGGTAGTATGTAATGTAAGTGACAGCCCATCCTGCTTGGTGTGCAGATAGCTGGAGTTTTATAAATAGATGATGATTCCTGTGTTAGAGAATAGAAGTAAAGTTCTCTCTTTCTCTTTAACAGCCTAAAATGACTTATTTATGATTGCACTGGATTAAATGGCGTCCAAAGTAACAGATGCTATAGTCTGGTACCAGAAAAAGGTAAGCTCTACAGTAATTTATTTATTTCTAGCATCTAAGCAAGAAACTAAAATAATTTAACATCTGTATATTGGAACATTATGTGTATGTTCTTGGTAATATATTTATTTTTATTTAGCTCATGACTTGAACTGCACTGAAAAACTAAGTTAAATTCAGTTACAGGAGACTTTTTCCCACAGCTTACTATTTAAGTTGGTACCTGAGGCAGTGGAGGCATTAAGTGACTTGCCCAAAGTCACAAAGAGCCTCAGCAGGATGTGAACTTTGGTTCTCAGCTGGCTGATCTAATCACCAGTCTATACCTTCTGTTACAGGTTGTTTTTTTTTTTTTACAGTATTACTAGTAGACAAATTCTAAATGGCAATAATAGTCTTAAACTCTGTTCTGAGCTTTGAGAAAGCAAATTATAGTACAACTGATCTTTTTTTAAAGAGTGTTCTATAGCAGTGTTCTTCAATTTTTTTACACCTATGGACCGTCGGAAATAAAATACTACTAAGACTGAATTTTTTTTTTTAAAAAACCATCACTGCCCCGTCTCCGCAAGCTCAGTTCCGCAAACCATCTGATCTCATCTGCACAAGCCTCAAATAGTTATGATTTTATATTGAACATATTTTTATTAAAAGTATAAAATGAAACAATATTCTGTACAATTGTCATTTTATAAATACAAATAATACAGGGCAAGGATTAACAAAACTCCCGTCTCCCCTCCCCTTCACATATTTCCCCTCTACTATCAAGAAAACCGAACAAGCCAAATTATTACAGAATGCTACATGGATATCAATCTAACAGAATACCACAGTCACACATGGCAGGAATGGTGTTGGGGGGAGTGCAACTAGGGCAACTACCCCCTGGTCAGAGAGAGCTCTAAGCCAGCTGGAAGCTAAAGAAGCACTGCCTGGGCTTTGCACTCCCCAGTTATGTCTAACATCAGCTCTAGCAGGATACATATTTCAAATCTAATATATTCTAATCACAAGATAGAAATAAAATTATTTTTTTCTACCTTTTGTCATCTCTGGTTTCTGCTTTCATCATCTTTTCACTCTCTTCTATCCAGCGTCTGCCCTCTGTCTCGTTAATCCAGCATCTGCCCCTTCCATCCAGTCTGCCCTCTCCCCCTTCCATATGGTATCTGCCTTCTTTCTATGCCCCTTTCCCCTTTCCATCCAGTCTTTGCCCCCTCTCTCCTTTTTACATTATTCATTCTGCTCTCTTCATTTTTATCTCTCCTACAGGAGATCTAGCATCTTTGTCCCTCTCTCCTTATTTCTCATCTGCCCCCTTCCCAGCATCAATCTAATCTAATCTAATCCTTAGGTTTGTATACCGCATCATCTCCACGTTCGTAGAGCTCGACACGGTTTACTTTCTCATTCCTCTGTTTTTGCCCTTTCCCTCCTCTGATCTCTCCATTCCATCCTGACTCCTTCCCCTCCTCTAATCTCCTTGCCAGCTGTTTCCTTCCTATTTTCCTCCTCCCCTGTCCAGCAGTACCCCCTTCTCCTCCCTTGTCCAGGAGTACCCCTTCTCCCTTCCCTCCTTCCCTCTCCAGCAAAAGTTTCCTCTCTTTAGACTAGTGGCAGCTCTGTGTGCTTTTAACTTTGGCACACAGCTGCCCCTAAGCAGTAGTTTAGCCACGGTTTCATGAGGCAGCCTCAGGGCCTTTGGTAGGCCGGCCCACATCGCATCTTTGAAGCGGGCCGGCTTAGCAAAGGCCCCGAGGCTGTTTCAAGAAACCATGGCTAAACTACTGCTTAGGGGCAGCTGTGTGCCAAAGTTAAAAGCACACAGAGCTGCTGCTGGTCTGGGGGTGTGGAGGCAAAGGCAGGAGGCATACGCGGCAGGAGTCCCGGCATATGCGGTGGAAGGTAGGAGTCCCAGCATAGCGATGGCAACAGGAAGTTGCAAGTCAGCTGACGCTGGCACCTTTTGTTGCGGTGGGGACCCAAATCCTTCACGGACTGTCAAGATTTTTTTTTGCAGAGCAACACTGGTCCGCAGACTGGTGGTTGAAGAACACTGTTCTGTAGCTTTCAGAAGCAGTTGTCTATGATTACTTATTTGATTTCATCATCCTTTGGGCATCCTTGGTTGTTTGCTTAGAAAAAATCAAGGTGAAAGTATTTGATTATTTTTTAAAGATGTAAACATAAGTTTAATTTCACAACTGTTATGATAACACATCAGGGCACTTATTGATCGTCGTACCTTAAGAAGGATATGGCGGTACTCGAGAGGTTCAGAGGAGAGCGAAACGTTTGATAAAAGGTATGGAAAACCTTTCATACACTGAGAGACTAGAGAAACTGGAGCTCTTTTCCCTGGAGAAGAGGAGAATTAGAGGGGATATGATAGAGACTTACAAGATCATGAAGGGCATAGAGAAAGTGGAGAGGGACAGATTCTTCAAACTTTCAACAAATAAAAGAACAAGAGGGCATTCGGAAAAGTTGAAAGGGGACAGATTCAAAACAAATGCCAGGAAGTTCTTTACCCAACATGTGGTGGACACCTGGAATGCGCTTCCAGAGGGAGTAATAGGGCAGAGTACGGTACTGGGGTTCAAGAAAGGATTGGACAATTTCCTGTTGGAAAAGGGGATAGAGGGGTATAGATAGAGGATTACTGCACAGGTCCTGGACCTGTTGGGCCGCCACGTGAGCGGACTGCTGGGCACGATGGACATCAGATCTGACCCAGTGGAGGCATTGCTTATGTTCTTACAGTGCCATTTCTTCAGTTATTTTTTTGTATCTTATTTCTGATGTATTCTTTCTAAATAGTCTATATTTTGTTCTTTGGCACAGTTTCCTCTATATTGTATATCATACTATGAAAGCAACATTCATTATGATTTTCAGATCCAAGATCACAGATTAATTCATGGTGCCTTTTTTTCATGTTATTTCTTGATATACTTCAGGATAAAATAACTTTTATGGTTAAAAATAGAAATACAGTACTTTTTTCTTTTCTTATAGAGCAACATTTAGCAGCTAGAAAACAATGAACTGAAACCATCTTTTTACACTTATTTCATCGCAATTTCAGAAATTTATTTTAAACTTTTTTTTTTTTTTTTTTAGACATGTCTTCCACATTTCTATTTTAAGGTCAGAATTTAAATTTCAAGTAGTAGATCAGCACAACCTACATTTCTTTCATTTGCTTCATGTTAAATTTTATTTTGGTTGTCATAGTTCTGCAAAGCATAATTGTTTTAGAAGGAACAAATATTTTCAATAAACCTATATAGATATAATTTGATATTTCTCAAGTTAGAAGATGAGGTTCAAGCACATTCTTAATACCTATCCATTTTTCTCATTTTCGAGTAAGTGCTAATCTTTTAAATATCTATTTGTATTGTAAAAACACCAATATATGTTAAATATTCCTTCAAAATTAAATAATATACTTTGAGTGAAATAAAATTATTTAATTTTGTAAGCTCAAAGGGGCAAGGGCTGTTCACGTGTGTCTGTAAAGCAAAAGTGGTAGTTACTTGTAGAAGGTGTTCTTCAAGGACAGCGGGCCAATTATTCTCACATGTGGGTGACATCTTTCATAGAACCCCAGAGCGGATGCTGCCAAATGTAATATTTCTTTAAAAGCTTGAAGCAGCATGCCTGACTTGCAAATGTAGGACCAGCAGTATAGTTTGTTTATTTAAGATTTGATATACCGCTTCTGCATTTTACTGACCTAAGCGGTTTACAATGTAATGTGCCAGCCAATTGGAAATTGGGCATTTACCGATGGCAACCTTCATCCTTTTGGGGTCAAAAAAGCTGAGTGGATTGTCTTTAGGGCCTAGTCTGCTCTAGGTAAAAGGCCAGTGCTTGCTTGCAGTCTAAGGTATGTAGTGTGCTTTTGCCAGGGTGGGCATGAGGTTTGGGACAAAATGTTGGAAGGATAATCAACTGATTTAGATTAGAGAATGACACAGGGAAAAAATCTGTCCCCGTCCCCGGCCCACCGTCCCCTTCACCGCCCCGTCACTGCCATCCCCTTCACCGCCCCGTCACTGTCACTGCCATCCCCTTCACCGCCCCGTCACCATCACTGCCATCCCATTCACCGTCCCGTCACCGTCCCTGCAGCATCCATATAAGCCTTAGTACTGCAATATTTAGCTTATTCCTATTTTATAAATCAAAGTTCTGGCTGCTAAACTAGACAAAAGAGATGTTCAGCTGGCAGGGCTTTGTTTATAAATTTTTATCAACACAACTAATATACTACTTTATCCTAAAGCAAAAAATAAATAAATAAATAGAATTTTTTTTTCTACCTTTGTTGTCTGGTTTCTGCTTTCCACATCTTCTCATTCAATTCCTTCCATCCACTATGTGTCTTCTCTCTGCGTCTTCCATTTGCTGTTACTGTGCCTCTCCCTTCACCCCCCCCCCCCCAATTGGTCTAGCACTCATCTTCTTCCCTCTGCTCCCCCATAGTCTGGTATCTGTTTTCTTCCCTTCCAGCGTCTTCTCCCCACTCTGTCTTCCACATTTCCCTTCAGGGTCTGTTCCTCTCTACCCTCTTTCAATGTCTGTTCTATTCCTTTCTACCACCACCCTTCCCTCCCTCCTTCACCATCTGTTCCTTTCTACCACCCTTCAGCTCCTCTCGCGTGGCTTATCTATCTACCTCCCTACTTAGTCCACTTATGATAGCTGATCTTAGATTCCCTTGCGATTAGCTCAATCGGACACTGGAGCAAAGAAAGAAACCCCCCCTCCCCCCGGAACCCTGGGTAGCCAAGCAAACAGAAATTGTGGGGATGCAGCCCACCTTACCCGAGTTTCCAGGGAGCAGGGAAGGATGCAACAATTACTCCCATACCACAATTCTGAGGAGGTTTTGATTTTTCCGTGAGGCAGGGCTGATCCCACCACTGAGCACATGGCCTCACATTTTGGCCCCATTTCCTTGCTCTTACTGATGAAAAGATCCTCAAAAGGTTTTTTTTTTGTCTGGTTGGTTAACCTTTTGAGGATCTTGTCAGTGTGGTTAACCATTTTCACTATTCTTACATTTTGGCCCCATTTCCTTGCTCTTACTGATGAAATCAAATGAGGCCCTGCATCCCTTCGCATCTTCCATGGACTGCCCCATCTTCAGTCTCTTCTCTTCTCCATCCTCCCACCCCCAGCACCCTTCACGCATTCCAGCAGCTCCCTCCTGCCAGCCAGCCATGGATTTCCCTCCCTCCCTTTCCCTAATCTTCTCTTCTCTTGTTGAAACTGGCGTTTTCTATAAGGCTATGTGCTGTATTACAGCCGGAGCCTTGAAGTTGCGTCGAGTTGCCTGCTAGAAAAGTCTCCTCTGATGCAACCGGAAACAGGAAGTTGCGTCGGAGGAAACTTTCCCAGCAGGCAACGCGACGCAACTTCAAGGCTCCGGCTGCAATACAGCACATAGCCTTATGGAAATCACCAGTATCAACAACAAGAGAAGGTAAGGGAAAAGGAGGGAGGGAGATGCACGGCCGGCTGGCAGGAGAGAGGGGACTGCCGGATCAAATGCTCTTCACCGCGCGTTCATGCTCGTTCACCGCCCCGTGCTAACCATTTACCTCTCCATGGGGCGGTGAATGGCCTTGTCTCCGATCTCGTGGTGACTTTTTTTTTTGGGGTCACCGTTTTGGGTAACAGCCACCGTGTCATTCTCTAATTTAGATGGAACACTGACACCACCTTAGGAAGGAACTTAGGGTGCATGCAGAGAAGTACTTTGTTGTGTTGAAATTTCATGCAAGGTGGATCCACTACTAGTGCTTGAAGCTCTATGACTCTGTGAGCTTAGTTAAATCAATCAGTTGTGTGAATGTATTTTATATTGAGATCTATCTTTAAAGATCTCATTAGGTGTATAGATTTTATTTCTGTGAGAAACCTTCAGGTCTATAACGAGACTTCTTGTAGTGTTGTAAACCTAGATACAATGCAGATATGTGCTGAAATGTTACCCTTCTGGCTCATCTCCATGCTTGAAAATAGAAAACAGGAAAGAATGAGTCACTCATAAATACTGTATCCTTGTTATCCTCCTCATGAAGGGCAGCACAGAGTATGACTATTGGTTGAGGATGGAATAGCTATAAGAGGTAGAGTTTTTCCATCCCAGGGTAGCTGAACCTGAGAGTCATCTTCTTTTACATATGACTTCATATCGGTGTTATTTCATTGGCTTTTGAAGATTTAATACTGTATATGCTTTATTTTTCTCCAGGCAGCCCCATTAATTTTATATATATTAGATTATGTTGGTTCTAAAAATAATGTAATTGATGGTATGGCAGCATCTTTTCTGTGTACCCCTGAAGTATTGGTTTAGGGCTTTTTATTTATTTATTTATTTATTTATTTACTTACTTGCTTATATTTTTTGCATGTAGCAGCCTTCAAAGTTCACAGATACTGATGTGCAATATTTATTTTCCAAGGTAAGAAGGATTGCTAATTTTCATTCATGGGTGATGTCACTGATTGCATCCAGTCCAGGAAATGGTACTACAGCAATTTTTTCCAGAAAGGTTTGGACCATCTCACTGTAGGCTTGCTCGTTCCTTCCTGCTGCTGTCACACAGACATCCTCAGTCTAATATTTTCTGCAGAGCTGTTCAGACCTGGGGTTTTTTTTTTTTGTTGCACTTGTTTTATTGTTTCAAAACTTATTTTCAGAAAACATCTTTGTCCTGTTGCTAGATCTTCTGTGTCTACCTGATAGTTCCTTAGGTTTCTTTGACAGGTTTTAAATTTTATTACTTTTTTTCACATCAACTCAGTGTAGGCCAAAAAGCTTCAGATGGGACTTTTGTCACATTCGAATCATTTTTGATTTCTGCAGCTGTCTTTCCAGATGATATGTCACAAAAGAAGACTCCCAGCAGCTTCAAGATCTGCTCAAGGTGCAACAGGACCATATCATTATGATACATGTTCATAGTGCCTGCAGTCCCTGGGACCCAACCATGATCCCCCTTGTATTTTCTGTTAACAGATATCAGAGGGATTCTTAGAGAAAAGAAGAAAAATAAACTTTTCACTGATCAGGCTGGTCCATCAACATCAGCATTGGAAATGTTGGTCTCTAAGGGTCCAGACACTGTGTTAAATATTGGGAATGTCGGGGATACATTGACATTGAGAGTGTCTTGGTCACTCTTGACATCGAGTAATAGTAGAACCCACTGGAAGTGGTGGTCATCTGATTCCCACCTACCTCATCTTCATTAGTGCTGAGGGAGTTCAATGCAGGACATCGAGAAGAGTCTGAGGTGTCTTTGCTTCTCATTGAAGCATGGCACTGAAGTCACAGTTGTTCTTGAAATACTTCAACGTGAGGCATCCTTTGTGCTATCAGAGAGGGTGACCTGCTTCAAGAAACCCTTGTTCTGATATTCCTTAAGTGACTTGGGAGGACATGGCCACTCCTGCAGTGATGTCTTTTGCTTTTATCGATGGTGCAGACTTTAAGGAGCAGATGGAGTTCTCCTTTACGTAACACAATTCTGTTGCTTTGATATAGCTAATGTTGCAAGCAGGGGCAATCCATCAGATTTCCTGAGATGCTTCTCCCTTGAAAAGAGGAGACTGAGAAGGGACATGATTGAAACGTTCAAGATAATGAAGGGAATAGACTTAGTAGATAGACAGGTTGTTCACCCTCTCCAAAGTAGAGAGAACGAGAGGGCACTCTAAAGTCAAAAGGGGATAGATTCCATACAAATGTAAGGAAGTTCTTCTTCACCCAGAGAGTGGTAGAAAACTGGAACGCTCTTCCGGAGGCTGTTGTAGAGGAAACACCCTCCAGGGATTCAAGAAAAAGTTAAACAACTTCCTGCTGAACCAGAACGTACACAGGCTAGACTCGGTTAGGGCACTGGTCTTTGACCTAAGGGCTGCCGCGGGAACAGACTGCTGGGCAGGATGGATCACTGGTCTGACCCAGTTGCAGCAATTCTTATGTTCTTGCCCTGCCTGAAAGAGATATCGCAATACTGAGGCCTGGAGGTTGGCTGTACTGGTATTCATTTCCAGTTTCATTGGACTAAGAAGCTTTGCCAGGGCAGTGGAATCCATTAGTGTCCCCATAGACTGGAAAACAGCTAACGTCGTTCCACTGCACAAAAAGGGTTGCAGGCAGAGGCTGCAAACTACAGACCGGTGAGTCTCACATCAATAGTATGCAAACTCATGGAAACACTAATCAAACGTAAATTAGATGCAATCTTGGATGAGGAGAATCTACAGGATCCCAGTCAACACGGGTTCACCAAGGGTAGGTCCTGCCAATCCAATCTTATCAGCTTCTTTGACTGGGTAACAAAACAGCTAGACTTGGGAGAATCCATGGATGTCGTATACCTAGACTTCAGCAAAGCTTTCGATAGTGTCCCGCATCGTAGGCTGTTGAGCAAGATGAAATCAATGGGGCTGGGAGAAACACTAACTACATGGGTCAATGACTGGCTGAGTGGCAGACTTCAGAGGGTGGTAGTTAACGGTACCCACTCTAAAACATCGGAGGTGACCAGTGGAGTACCGCAGGGCTCAGTCTTAGGCCCGCTCCTTTTCAACATATTCATAGGGGACCTAACTCAGGGGCTTCAAGGTAAGATAACATTATTCGCTGACGACGCCAAACTATGCAATATAGTGAGAGACGGCAATTCACCCGATAGTATGACACAGGACCTACATTTGATGGAGCTTTGGTCCTCGACCTGGCAGCTGGGCTTCAACGCTAAGAAATGCAAGATCATGCACCTCAGCAGCAGAAATCCGTGCAGAACTTACACCTTGAATGGTGAGACCTTAGCTAGAACTTCAACAGAACGAGACTTGGGAGTGATCATCAGCGCAGACATGAAAACTGCTGATCATGTGGAGAAGGCTTCATTTAAGGCAAGACAGTTGTTAGGTTGCATCCGCAGGAGTTTCGTCAGCCGGAAGCCTGAAGTCATAATGCGATTATACAGAACCATGGTGAGACCTCATTTGGAATACTGTGTGCAATTCTGGAGGCCACACTACCGAAAAGATGTGCTGAGAGTAGAGTCGGTGCAACGGATGGCCACCAGGATGGTCTCGGGGCTCAAGGATCTATCATACGAGGATAGGCTGAAAAATTTGCGGCTGTACTCACTCGAGGAACGTAGGGAGAGAGGAGACATGATCGAGACGTTTAAGTATATTACCAGCTGTATCGAGATGGAAGAAGAGAGTCTCTTTCTCAAAGGACCCTCAGCTACAAGAGGGCATCCACTCAAACTCAGGGGCGGGAAATTTCATGGCGACACCAGGAAATATTTCTTCAGTGGTTGATCCTTGGAACGAGTTCCCGGTGCAGGTGATCGAAGCAAACAGCGTGCACGAATTTAAGAGCAAATGGGATGCCCATGTGGGATCCCTTAGAGGGTTAAGCCAAGAGAACCTGTCACCAGGAGTGGGATCCCTAGGATAGTAGACTTAGGGGGTGGGTAGAGTGGGCAGACCTGATGGGCTATGGCCCTTATCTGCCGTCATCTTCTATGTTTCTATGAAGCTTGACCTGTCTGTAATAAGATACAGGCAGAAACTGCTTTCTAGAGATGACTTCTTCTATTACTCTGTCAGAGTGCTTCTGGGATTCTAATGAGGAGCCAGGAAGTTTCTTGGAGTATTTCTCCACTGGTATCTCATCAGATCTCTTCCCACCATTTAAGAGATGCAAAACCTCAACAGAGGAACTTTTTCATTGATTTTATATGGGAGATGATTCAGGCTGTCCCATTTCAGTTAGAGGAGCATCCTGGGTCAAAAACATTGGATATCCTTTAATCCCTTGATTTCCGTCCCACCACCACCACCCAAGGTGGTGCCCATTCACAGAATCTTGTGTAACCCCCTTGTCTACCCGGATGCTGGCAGAGGGCTCCACAAATCATTTATTTAGTTTGGGACCAGGACCGGAACCAACTTCAAACTGGCAGGCTGTAGCAAACATGCACCAGACCATTCACTCTCACCTCTAAAATTGTACACCACACCAAGGTATTTAAAATCCAAATGAAACTTTACTCTTCCTTTGTAGAAAGGGCACTCGCATGAACAAAATGAGTTGTAACAGTCCAACTATGTACAATATCTCCTTTGATGTAATTATTTCAGTTCTAGTGCAATAGGCAAATCATTCTGGAACAGGTGGGTAGTTACCCTCTGATTGTGAGATCTGGTGTAGAATCTCATTAGCATTTTTCTTCTCCATCTCCCATCACTTTGGGCTGTCTTGTAAATCCTCAGTTTTACTGTTTACACACGAGATGGTAGGAGCCTGTCTATTCTGCTTGTGTTTATTTTTCTTTTAATTGTGTTTTTTTAAATCCAATCATTGAGGCTTTTTAGTGCTGCAGAGGCTTCCAGTAGTCTGTAGTCAAGAAGCAGCCTGCATAGCCAGCCTGAATTAACAGTCCAGGAACTCAGGGACCGTTCCCTTGGGAGCAAAAGCAGTGGGCTTGAGCACAGGCTGCATGGCCCTGTGGCATTTTTTCACCAGGATCAGGTACTGAATTGCATTTCTTCCACCTGACTGCGTGTGCGCGTTCCAGTGGGAGTTGAGGTCTCAGGGTGGTTGGATTGAAGGCATTCTAAAGAAGCAAGCTATCCAGGCTTGTCTGAGGCAGCAGTTCTCTGATTGTAGTTTCAGCCCCTTTGTAGCACCCAGCAGTAGCATGGCATAGTGAGTAAGGCTGTGACAGCCTATGAGAGAAATCGGGGAGGGGGGTAGGTATGTATCTTTAAAAATGAATTTTAAAGGTTTTTGTGGCTAGGGATAGGGTCCCCCACCTCTAACATCCTGTTCCCAAAAATTTTTGGCCCCTTATTTAGCTCCCATGTGCCATTTTTGGTTCTAAAATCGCTGCCAGGTCAGCCAACTTGGATTTTCCGTTTTTGAAATAAAAGCCTCTGTCTGCCTCAAAACAGGTCTAGATGGACTCCTTTGACTAAGATACCAAGGATTCATGCCAGATTTGTGATGGCTAGCTAAAAACGGTACATGTTCAACGTGCCGTGTTGCACATGGGGGGAGCTACTGACTTAGCCTCCTCTAGCCTCTCTGGTGGCATGGGGTCACTGATGGATCAAATTCCAGGTTAGAAATCCCGACGGGAACTTGGAACTGGCAAAAGGGTATCCCCAGTGTAGCGCAACCACACGTCTACCGAAAACTCCCAGAGTGGGCTACAGGAGTGTCTTCCAGAGCCCTGGGGCCGGTCTGGCCTGGCTTTTGCTCCATAATTTATAAGTATGATGTACATAGTGTACTTAAATAACAGTAGTCGCAGGACCCCTCAGGGAATTAACGGTGGTAGTGCATCTTTCCTACAGCAGAGCCATGCACAAGATTGTGTCCTAGTGGTTTAAAGCTACAGCCTCAGCACCCTGAGGTTGTGGGTTCAACCCAAGCTGCTTCATGTGACTCTGGGCAAGTCACTTAATCCCCCTCATTAGATAGATTGTGAGCCCACTGGATAGATGGAGGAAAATGCTTAAGTACCTAAATAAATTCATGCAAACCGTTCTGATCTTCCTGGGGAGAACGGTATAGAAAATTAAATAAATAAAAGAAAGGGTGCAGCCAAAAGAAGACTGGGTTGAAGTGAATTCAGTTTCCAGTGCAATAGGGATGGTATGCTGAACCATAAAGTTATCTACGTGTGCTCGTGAGCAAATTGCAGAAGATGTCAATCATAGCTTTTCAATTCCTCCTTCATGGTCTCTGCTGTCCACTTCAATTCTTTCTTTGGCAGATGAGCATGAAGGTGTCGTTCTGACCTGCTCCATTTATTTCTTTATTATTTTACTCTACCCCCTGTTCTCCTCCTTCCTTACAAATCCCCCCTCAAAGTCTCTCCCTCTCCTTAATTCTTTCTCTTCAAAGTCTCAACCATGTAAACAGCTCCCCAAACTGTAAATTTCCTGGAATTGTCCAGTCATCTTTTTGTAACCCAAAACCCTAAATTGTAATTTTCCTGGAAATGTCCAGTTAGTTTCTTTTGTAATCCGCCCAGAACTGCAAGAGGAACTACAATCAATAAATGCATGGATGAGGAGATGGTGTGAGGAAGAAGGATTCCACTTTGTGAGGAACTGGACGACGTTCTGGGGCAAGAGCAAGCTCTACAGGAGAGATGGATTGCACCTGAGCGCGGCGGGAACTAGACTTCTAGCAAACAACGTCAAGAGATGAATAGAACAAGCTTTAAACTAAGAAGAAGGGGAAAGCTGACAGTCGACCAAGCGTCGATGATTCGGAAAAAGGTATCCCGTGAAGATACTAAGGAGAAATAAGGCTGGGATGAAACAAGGGACAAATTAAAGAAGTCGACTAACAAAGAAGAGGATATTAGAAAGATTGTAGCCAAAGAGAAGAATCTAAAGACCGAAGCACAGGGAAAGGAAATGAAGGCAGCAAAATTCCAGGAGCTAAATTGCATATATACTAATGCAAGGAGCCTAAGAAACAAAATGGGAGAATTAGAAGCCATGGCCATTGCAGAGGACATAGACATCATTGGAATCTCTGAAACATGGTGGAATGAGGAAAGCAGATGGGATACAGCACTGCCGGGGTACAAGCTCTATCGCCAAGACAGATCAGGACAGAAAGGCGGTGGAATAGCACTATACATAAAAGAAAGCATACAATCGACAAGAATGGACACAGCAGAGACGGCCAACAAGCTAGAATCGCTATGGGTTAAAATACCGAGAAGGAAAGGGCCTGAAATAAAGATAGGCCTATACTATCGTCCACACGGACAAACCAGAGATATCAATGAAGAAATGGAAGCCGAGATGAAGCGAGAATGCAAAAGTGCTAACACAGTTATTATGGGAGACTTCAACTACCCTGGGATAGACTGGAGTCTTGGAAGCTCAAGATGCGCTAGGGAGGTAGAATTTCTGGAGGCTGTACAAGGCTTCATGGAGCAGCTTGTTAGAGAACTGACGAGAGGAAATGCCACTCTGGATCTAATCCTAAATGGGCTAAGGGGACCTGCAAAGGAAGTGGAAGTAGTGGGACCGTTGGGAAACAGCGATCATAATATGATCAAGTTCAAGGTGGAAATAGGAATACTGAAAGGAAAGAAAACCATAGCGACAACTTTTAACTTCAGGAAGGGAAACTACGAAGCAATGAGGGGAATGGTAAAGAAGAAACTTAGGAACACTTCCAAAAAATGGCAGACGGTAGAACATGCCTGGTCCTTTTTCAAGGACATGGTGAGCGAGGCGCAAAATATGTATATCCCCAGATTCAGAAAAGGGTGCAACAAGAGTCGAACAAAAGACCCGGCATGGATAACTAAAATAGTGAAGGAGGCGATAGGCAATAAGAAAAATTCATTCAGAAAATGGAAAAAGGACAAATCTGAGGGAAACTGGAAAGAGCACAGGAAGTATCAAAAAGAATGGCATCGTGTGGTTGGAAAAGCCAAAAAAGAGTATGAAGAGAGACTAGCCAGGGAAGCACGAAATTTCAAGCCGTTCTTTAGATATGTTAAAGGGAAACAGCCGGCCAGGGAGGAGGTGGGACCACTGGACGACGGAGACCGGAAGGGAGCGGTGAAGAAAGAGAAAGAGGTCGCAGAAAGACTTAACATGTTCTTTTCGTCTGTATTTACAAGCGAAGACACAACCAACATACCGGAGCCTGAACAAATCTTCAATGGAAATCGAGTACAAAAGTTAACATTCATGGAAGTGAGCCTTGATGATGTGCGCAGGCAGATAGAAAAACTAAAAACTGACAAATCACCGGGTCCGGATGGAATCCATCCAAGGGTTCTGAAGGAACTAAAGGAGGAAATAGCGGAACTACTACAGCAAATTTGCAACCTATCTCTGAAAACAGGTGTGATCCCGGATGATTGGAAGATAGCCAATGTTATGCCCATCTTTAAAAAGGGATTAAGAGGTGACCCGGGAAACTACAATCTGACTTCGGTTCCGGGGAAAATGGCGGAAGCACTGATAAAAGAAAACATCGATGAACATTTTGAAAAAACCGAACTTCTGATAACCAGCCAACATGGTTTCTGCAGGGGGAGATCGTGCCTGACTAACTTATTGCACTTCTTCGAGGGAATTAACAAACAGATGGACAGAGGAGACTCCATAGACATCATATACCTAGATTTCCAGAAAGCCTTTGACAAGGTGCCTCATGAACGTCTACTCCGGAAACTGAGGAACCATGGGGTGGATGGAGACGTGCATAGATGGATCAGAAACTGGTTAGAGGGTAGGAAACAGAGGGTAGGGGTGAAGGGCCACTACTCAGACTGGAGAAAGGTCACAAGTGGTGTTCCGCAGGGCTCGGTGCTCAGGCCGCTGCTTTTTAACATATTCATAAATGATCTAGAAACAGGGACGAAGTGTGAGATAATAAAATTTGCGGACGACACCAATCTATTTAGTGGAGCTCGGACAAAGGAGGTCTGCGAAGAATTGCAAAGGGACTTGGAAAAACTAGGGGAATGGGCAGAGAGATGGCAGATGAAGTTCAATGTTGAGAAGTATAAAGTATTGCATGTGGGAAGCAGAAACCCGAGGTACAATTATACGATGGGAGGGATGTTATTGACTAAGAGTACCCAAGAAAGGGACTTGGGGGTAATGGTGGACATGACAATGAATCCGACGGCACAATGTGCAGCGGCCGCTAAGAGAGCGAATAGAATGCTAGGTATAATCAAGAAGGGTATTACAACCAGAACAAAAGAAGTTGTCCTGCCGCTGTACCGGGCAATGGTGCGTCCGCATCTTGAGTACTGCGTCCAGTATTGGTCACCGTACCTTAAGAAGGATATGGCGTTACTCGAGAGAGTTCAGAGGAGAGCGACACGACTGATTAAGGGGATGGAAAGCCTTTCATACCCTGAGAGATTGGAAAAACTGGGACTCTTTTCCCTGGAGAAGAAAAGACTTAGAGGGGATATGATAGAGACTTACAAGATCATGAAGGGCATAGAGAGAGTAGAGAGGGACAGATTCTTCAAACTTTCAGAAAATAAAAAAACAAGAGGGCATTTGGAAAAGTTGAAAGGGGACAGATTCAAAACGAATGCTAGGAAGTTCTTCTTTACACAATGTGTGGTGGACACCTGGAATGCACTTCCAGAGGACGTTATAGGGCAGAGTACGGTACTGGGGTTTAAGAAAGGATTTGACAAATTCCTGCTGGAAAAGGGGATAGAGGGGTATAGATAAAGGTTTACTGCACAGGTCCTGGACCTGTTGGGCCGCCGCGTGAGCGGACTGCTGGGCATGATGGACCTCAGGTCTGACCCAGCGGAGGCATTTCTTATGTTCTTAATAGAAGTAATTAATGTAATGTTTTTCAGTTTGTTAGTGGTTTTTACATGGCTCAAGGGACTGCTGTGCCTGCTTGGAGAGGAGCAGATTTTAGTCCGCAACTGGCAGGTGTATCCTTCGGGGACCTGTGCAGCCATCCTGCTGAAGATTTGTGGATCTCGGAGTTCTGGACCCTCAGCACTTGCTTGCTTCCTTGACTTAATCAGCAGCTTGAGCGCAGGCTGCTAGGCATCAATAGTGTCCTTTGGGATTGTCAGGATGCCGGCTGCAGCTTCGCCCCCCCCCCCCCTTCTCCCCCCACCTCTTTTCTGCATCAGTCATGGCCTAGGGAGTAGAGAATCAGTCAGACTATGGTCTGATTAGCAGCCCGAAGATCTCAGTGTGGCAGCTGACCGGTGACTTGAGGCAGAAAATCCCTCCAGATCCAGCTACACTTTAAAGGAGCTGAAGAAGACGTCAGCACTATTTCCCCAGCACATGATCTGTGAGTAGAGGCTGTGACAGGGGGTTCTTGAAAACCATGTTTTGACTGTTTCTGCAGTTAGGTCTTTGGTCCTCCTCCTCTAAAATCCTATTTTTTGAAGTTTTTGGTCAGCCCAGAAGCATTTTTAAGCTATATAACACCAAAACACTGCTGCCGTAGCCATCTTAGATTCCCCAATTTTTTATTTTTATTTTTTTTTCTAAGTTCTCATACTTCTTCAGAACTTCTTGTTTTGCCTCAAAATTGAAAGGGATGGAGTCCTCAGACCCTAATACTCCTTAGTAGTGCTGGTTGGGAGGCTGAAGAATGCCCATGCACTATGTGCTGCATGGCAAGGGATGGAGAGGTGATAGCTTCGGGCTTAGCCCTTCCACAGGCATTTAGGGCTGGAGAAAGGCAGATGGTCCCGTCAAGGGGAATGAAACTCCTTTTATAGCCCCAGGACAGCAGCCCTGTGCACCATAAGGACGTAGATGCTTCGCAGCCCAAGAAAAGGCATTTGCTCCATCCTGAGGCAAGAAGAGTTGCCCTCTCAGGCCTTTACCCCAGAGTTCATTAATCTCCTCAGGCAGGCTTATGCACAAGGTAGAAATCTGCTGGTCAGGTTCTTGGGGGGGTGGAGCAGCGCATAAGCATCTCTGGATACTCAGAGCACTTCTTCCCTGAGAAAGGAGGCTACTCTGGACTCTGATGGTCTATTGGACAGGGACTTGGAGGATGAGGTGTTGGATATACTCCCTCTAGTGTCCCAAAGTGAGGCTTCCCTGTTGGAAGAAGCAGCCTCCCATCTAAAGGACCAAGCCATAGACCAGAGAGAGGATCCCTCCATTTGCCAATTTTATTTTATTTTTTAAGTCCTCTACTTTGCTGGATATCATTACTGAATCCCTCTGAGAACTGAAGATAGAACCTCTGCAAATCCTGTCCTCAGTGTTCTCTTCTGAGCAGGATCCAGGCTCAGCTCACGTCCTTTCCATGACACTCGGACATCGGGATCCTAGTCACAGAACCATGGGAGACACCCGCCCCCAAAGGCTCCCTGAGGGTGGCTAAACCATGGATCAGGAATTCCAGCAAATGTTTGCTATGCCAAAGATGCATTCCCTGATAGCCCAGGTGACCAAACACACTTTCCTACCAAATGAGGGAGGTGTGGTTTTAAAGAATCTGCAAGATCATAGAGTGGATAAGGTCCTCAGGAGGCAGTTTGAGGCTTTAATCTTAGGGGTTAAGACTTTAGGTATGGACTCCTTCATGGCACGCGCCTGTCATTCTAGGCTACAAAATCAGAGCCTGACAGACTCTGAGCCTGTTCCTCAGCTTGTGTGGGTGGGAACAGACTACGTAACGGATGCACTCTATGATACAGTCAGAGTCATGAGGAAAGTCTCGGCCTTTTCGATCTCCGCCCATAGTATGCTTTGGATCATGTAATAGGCAGGTAATTCAAACTCTAAAGAGACGTTGAGCAGGCTCCTGTTCAGGGGACATTTGCTGTTTGGCTGTTTAAAAAAAATTAAATTTTCAGCCTTGCTTGTTGCAGGTCACATTGTCTTTTTCCTTTTGAACAGGCTGGTAGCTAAGGACTCTCATATGTGAGTATATGCTGTCCTCCTTATCCTCGGAGAAAGTGAAGTTACTCACCTATAGCAGATTTCCTCCAAGGACAGCAGGATACATGTTCTCACATACCCATCCACCTCCCCTAGGAGCGGTATTCTGTCTGCTATTTTATTAGACTGCTTTGGTCCCAGCAGGTAGGGATATGTGTGTATGTGCAGTGGACACTGCCAAAATCTTCAGAAGGGGAAAGAGCACTGGGAAGTATTTCCATGTCTGGGCTCCATCAGTGATATCACCTATATGTGAGAATGTATCCTGCTGTCATTAAACACCTGGTACAGGTGAGTAACTTCTTTCTTTTTCTAAGAAAACTCACAACCTTCCCATCTCTTCAAGAAATTGTATTCTGATAGTTATACAGACTGAGGAGGTCCTATGTGACAGCAGTTGGGAATGGGCATGCATGCACTGAGGTAGCCCAAACATTGTTTCTGACAATAAGCTTCACTGGTGACATCGCCCATGAGTGAGGATTCAAGTCCTGTTGTCCTAGGAGTATACCTGCTATAACTTCTTTTTACTGCCAGCTGTGTATTAGAAAGGAGATAGCTGCTGAACAGAATATTGTCATGAATTGATTATTCTCTAAGCTCTCTATTCTGTCACTTCATATTTAGTTCAGAAATATTTGTTTATGAAGTAGGGTGCGATGTGGGTATAGGGTGTAGTTTATTTTACCTGGTCTGACTCATTTCTGTACTATATTTAGAAGTAGTTGTGTGGGTAAGGGTGGAGTTAAAATAGCACTTATGATGCTGTAGCCTAAATAAAGACTAATTCCAGTTGACCAGGAAAGATCTGAATTCTGATTCTGATTCCTCCCCTCACAACCTATACCCAAAGAGGGCCCCTACATCCTTGCCGATACACAAACCATACTCCATTCATGAAATCCCACCCCTATAAATATGACCAAAACTTCCAACCTCACTATCCCCCCAGTCTCCGATTCCCTGCCCCCCCTCCCCCCCCAGGGCAGCTAATCAGTTCTATTTTGTGGCCCGCGGTCTAGTACCTGATCCCACACTCTGGGCAGGAAGAGAAGCGTCGGCGTCATCTGACTTGCAACTGCCTGCTACCGTCGTGTATGCCGGGACTCGTGCCTTCGCATATCCGGCAGATACGCGAAGGCAGGAGTCCCGGCATAAATGATGGCTGCAGGAAGTTGCAAGTCAGATGATGCCAACGCCGGAGCCTCTCTTCCTGCCCAGTGTGTGAGATTGTGTACAAGACCAGGTGTTGCTGGAGAAGAGGTACTGCTGGACAGGAAGAAGAGGTGCTGCTGGACCTGGCAGAAAGGGAGGGAAAGGAAAGATGCTACACATTGGAGGGGAGGTGAGATGGTTCATGGGGAGAGAGCATGTTGGGTTGGGAGGTGCGAAGGAGGGATGCCACTGAGGGAAGAGGCAAGGACAGAGAGAGAAAGCGTGCAGGAGGCAGAAAGTGTTGGACTCATGGAGAGGGCAAGATGGATGAAGAGGACAGAAAGGAGGGAAGGAGAAATGTTACACTGGGGAAGGGGGAGAGGGCAGAGAGTGAAAAGTTGGACTCATGGAGGGATAGAGAGAGATGTTTGGTTGAGGGAAGGAGGATCAGAGGCGAAACATGCAGAAGGAAGAGAAAAAAAAATGTTGGACTGGTAGAAAGGAGGGAGAAATGTTGGACAGGGAGGGGGGCCAGAAAGGAGGAAGGGAAGTAAGATGGACTGTAGCGGGGCCAGAAAGGAGGAAGGGAAGGAAGATTGACTGTAGAGGGCAGAAAGAAGGAAGGGAAAGAGAAAATGTTACACTGGGGGGGGAAGGAGAGAGATGTCAGACCATGGAATTAGGGAGGGAAGGAGAGAGAGATAGGAAGGGAAGGTAAGACATGGAAATGTAGATTTTGAGAAGAAAGCAGAAAAATTGAATGTTAATGCCAAAGATGGATGCAAGGCAGATGGAGAGAAAAACAGTCAGTGGATAAGAAGGCCCTGGAAACATAGTTAAAAGCACAGAAAAATAAAGTCACCAGACAACAAAGGTAGGGAAAATAATTTTATTTTCAATATAGTGATTGAAATGTTTCAGTTCTGAGAAAGGAAAGATGTTAAACTTTAACTGTGAGGGCTGCAGAAAAAATAGTTAATGTCTTATTAAAGAAATGATAATTTTGCATGAGGTAAAACTCTTTATAGTTTATAAATCTTTCCTTTAACAGATAAAGGAAAGATTTATAGACTATAGAGTTTTCCTCATGCAAAATTATCATTTCTTTAATAAGACATTAACTCCTTTTTTTCTGCGGTCCTCCAAGTACCTACAAATCCATATGTGGCCCTGCAAAGGTTTTGATTTTGAGACCACTGGAGTAGCTGGTCCTGGACTTATGAGGCTGCTTGACAGTAGAGATGACAATGCAATTAAATGTATCATAATTACCGGAAAAAAGATACCTCAGAAAACAACTTTAATATTTAATTTTGAAAAGAGAGACAGTGATAAATGATAAATTGAAGAAATTACAAGAAAACCTAAAAAAAAGCAGTTGCTAGGTTTAAAATTCTGTATGAGATGTGGACATTATTTAAAAAGACCATTTTAGAAGCCCAGATAAAATAAATGTCATACATTAAAGAAGATTGAAAGAAGACCAAACAGCTTCCAGTATGGTCTAATGGTAAGATGAAAGAGGCAGCGGCAGCCAAAAGAGCATAGTTCAGGAAATGAAAAGCAAAATCTAATTAAGAAAATAGGGATGAGCATAATCACTGACAAATTATATGTAAAATGGCAATAGGAAAGACCAAGAATAACTTTAAAAAGAAGTTTGTCAGAAAGATAAAGTATTAATATTAAGCTCTTTTTCAAATATATTTAAAACAAAAAAGCCTGTGAGGGGTTCATAAAACTGAGCATATAACATAGGGCTCCTTTTACGAAGGCGCGTTAGGGCCTTAACGCGCGGAATAGTGCGCGCTAAAATGCTCCGCATGCTAGCCGCTACCGCCTCCTCTTGAGCAGGCAGTAGTTTTTCATCTACTGCGCACTAATCCGGTGCGTGTGCTAAAAACGTTAGCGCACCTTCATAAAAGGAGTCCATAGTTTGAATTTGCCTGATAATGATATTTAAATCATTTAAAAATTCTATATGTTCTAATACTGGATTGGGTTTTGACAAATTTTCTTTGAATGTAAGAGCCAGTCCAAAAACTTACGAGCTAGTGATAAAGATCTCTTTCATCCCCCATTACCGTTGGTATAGGAGAGGGAAAAAGAAGAGATCTCTTAGAAATGTACTGCAGCTTCTTTAGGGTTTGATTTACTGAGGCTAGTTTCCTAACTTGTATCTAGAGCAGGGGTGTCAAATTCAAATCACATAAGGGGCCGAAATCTAAAACACAGGCTGTCGTGGGCCGGATTTTTTATTAAGATACTTACCCCCTCCTTTGCTATTGCACAGTGTGGGACGCTCACAGGACTTCTGTGTGCGTCAGATCAATCACCGCCGCACGGTGCCAAAACCCACATTGAGTGCCAACAAAGGAGGGGGTTAGTAGAAGTATAGGGATACAACCTCTCCAACCTCACGCCGGCTACAAAATAAATAAAAAATACTTTTCTTCTCTTTTAGGTCCTTTTTCACACTTGCTGTCTAACACCAGCTCTGGAAGGATACACATATTGTAATCACAAAACAGAAAATAAAATTATTTTTTCTACCTATTGTTGTCTGGTCATTTTGCTTTTAGTCCCAGTTTCTCTTTCTGGTTTGTCTATCTTCTAATTCTCTTTCTGCTGTCCATTGTTTTCTCCTCTTCTCTCTTGCTCCAGTCCTTGTCTCCAACATATTGATTTTTCCCTTTCAACTTTTCTCCTTTTTTCTTTTCTGCCTCTGTCTGCTCAAATATCGCCCTCTTTCTCATCCTTCTCCTTTTTACATTTTCAGCTACCTATCAATTTTCCATCTTCTCTTATTCTGTACCTCTCCCATTTTCCATCTCAGTTCTTTCCCAGCCTCCTATTTCCTTCTGTCTCTCCTCTCTGTCCAACATTTTTCTCCCTCTCTTTTCTGTTGTTCTTCTTCCCCCCTTGATGCTGAACAATGAGATGGAAGGAACCCCCCCCCAAAAAGAGAGATGCTGCATCTCTCTCTCCCTTCCATCCCCAGGCCTAACATTTCTCCCTCCCTTCCATCTCCAGATCCAACTTCTCTCCCTTTCTCTTCCCAGTTGCCCCCCATTCCATCTCTCCCCCTGTCTGCCTGCCTCCCTCCCTCCCTCCAGGTCCACCATTTCTCCCTCTCTCTTCCCAATGATTCTCCCTTCAAGTATCTTTTTCCCTCTTCCTCCACACTACCCCAGGTCCAACCTTTCTCCCTTCATCTCACTCTCCTCACAGCCCAGCTTGCCTTTCCCTCCAGCGCCGATCCCTCTCTCCTCACAGCCCAGCTTGCCTTTCCCTCCAGCACCGGTCCCTCTCTCCTCACATCCCGATGTGTCTTTCCCTCTGGTGCTGATCCGGTCGCCGCCAAATCTTCCGGCCTCAGTGATTCGGCAGTGTTGTACGTGGCTCCCCCTCCTGCTTTTTGCCTGCCGCGGTCTGTTTTCAATGACGCACAACTTTCTGTTTCTGCCACGGTGGACGGAAGGCAGGAGGAGGAGCCATGGACAACACTGCCGAAGCCAGCAGACTTTCTGGCGTGACGCAACATCGGACTGGCGCAGGAGGGGAGAACACCGAGAAGGGGAAGTTCAGGAGCATTGCTGTGGGCCACATAAAAAGGCCAAGCAGGTCTTGTGTTTGACACATGTGATAATAATAATAATAATAATAATAACTTTATTCTTATATACCGCCATACCCATCGAGTTCTAGGCGGTTTACAACAATTAACAAATGGTCTGCATTGACAAGCTTATTTACAACGTGTTACAAGCAGATTTACAAACAAATTACCTGTAGATTTACAGTAAATTACAACGATTTACAATTTACAACAGACAGCAATGAAGTTACCACAATTTACAGTAGTCTGCAATGAAAGGGAGATGTATAACAGTTTAGCTGAAAATTGTGGGTTAGATCGGACTAGACAAGGGAAGAGGAGAGAGGGTCGGGGGGGGAGTCAGGAGAGGGAGGAAGGGGTTGGGGGAGGGGCCGGGGTTATTTGAGGTGAAGGGATTAAATAGGGGTCGTGATTGTTGAATAGGTAAGTTTTTAGTAGTTTTCTGAAGGCAAGGTAATTAGGGGCCTCGAGTATCACCTGGGCCAGCCATGGGTTCAACTTGGCTGCTTGGAATGCGAAAGTACTTTCGAGGGATCTTCTGAGAAGGCAGTGTTTTGGCGAGGGGAAGGCGAACAGTTGGATTCTGCGTGATGTCCTTTTGTTGCAGTAAAGGTTGAAGTGGGTATTTATGTAACTTGGGGAAGAACCGTTAACCGATTTGTAACAAAAGCATGCAAATTTAAAGAGAACTCTAGATTCTACTGGCAGCCAGTGCAGTTGGTGATAGAATGGAGTGACATGTTCCCATTTCTTTAGGTCAAAAATGAGGCGCACTGCGGTATTTTGAATTATTTTTAATCTCCTGGTAGTTTTCTTTGTAGCGTTAAGGAAGATGATCTAGGGGAAGAGACAATTTAATAAAATAGGCCTTTAATACACCATTACTCAAATCAAAAAAATCACTCAAAAAGTGTAATAATAGAATTCATACTTCTGGAACCAAACACACTTAGAATTTGAAGATATGCTCAGAGACACGAAGGCAAAAACAAGGAGCCACAGCCCCAAGAGAAAATTGTCTCACCACCCAATCATTGCATATTATAGATTCCAGTGAAAACCATAGTTCATTGCTGCAAACTAGCATAGAAAGAATTTTCTTATACTTTGAGCTGTTACAAGCAAAAACACTTAGCTTGATCAGAGGTTCTAGTAGAGTACCAGTTCTTTGGTTTTCCCCATATATAATTGGACTTTAATACACCACAGCATTGTAGTTTCAAAAGAACATAGCTAGCAAACACACACATACACACCCCTCTTAACCCATTGTCTCCATTCTCCACCATACCATTGTCTTCCTGTCAACTACCCTTTTCTTCTAGCCAGCTGCTCTACAGCCACTACTAGAATTTGCTGGCCAGCTCTTCATCTAGCCAGCTACTTTTCTTCATGCTAGCTATCACCACTCACTCCAGCTATTCAGCCAACTCTTAACGCCATCTATCTGTCCCTTACAGTTTGCTGAAGGCTACTGCTTCAACCACCAAACCAGGAGTTTTCTTCTTCTCCACACCATGTGGATCTTGGTGCTTTTGAGCCCGACTATGCAAGACTTTCCATCCTGATCTTTTGGGACTAGCGATCTAAAGTTAAGCTTATGAGTTCCTGCACTGCTTAACTCAAACTATTTGAGAGTGACAAGTTAGAGTTGAAGAGAGTTTCTATTTTGGGGGCAGGAGGAAAAATTGGGGGCATAACAGTGCCTAGGACTGTCAAATCCCTGATTAGATTATCATTGTTGTTTTAGCTTTCTTAAAATACTACTTTATGTAGGTGCTGTTCATAGTGTTACAGATTTTTTTAATTGCTGAATCTTTTCCATTTTTCCAAGATGTTTTTATAAACAGATGTGCAGACCATTTATTAATTATAACACCAATTTATGCATGATATACTTGTCATTCCACGTTATTGTAGCCTTTTTATCACTTAGGTTGGCTTCTGGCTTGATGCTTTGTGAAGGTTTTTGTACACTTTATTTTCACATGTCCATACATTTCACATCTAATATAATAAAATGCTAGGCCGCGCATGCGCACTCAAAAGTCGTGTTCCCTGATCCGTCGCGGAAATACGACTGCGCATGCGCGCCCCTGGCTCTCACTGTGCACTATGCTCAAGCTGCTGCCACGGCTCCTCTCTCGAACCGCAGCAGGATCGAGAGAGGAGCTGCGACGGGGGCTTTCAGGACAGAATATGATTACCATGTTTCTTTAGGCAGCCCCGGTTGTTTACTTGGATTCAATGTCAGCATTACGGTTCGCCGGCCGCCAGCCGTGAGAGCCGGGTGAGGAAGGCCGCCGCAGCCTCGCGGCTAGGTAGGGGGACAACAATCGCGCTTATGCTCAAGCCGCCACCACGACTCCTCTCTCGAACCGCACCAGGATCGAGAGAGGAGCTGCGGCGGGGGCTTGAGCATAAGCACCATTGTGGTCACCCTACCTAGCCGCGAGCCTGCGGCTGCCTTCCTCTCACGGCTGGCGGCCGGCGAACCCTAATGCTGACATTGAATCCAAGTAAACAACCGGGGCTGCCTAAAGAAACAAAGTTTCACGGTGCTTGGCCCGCCAAACAATTCCTGCCATTGCCGAAATTTGCCCCACCGTTGCTTCCCTTCCTCCATCAGGTACAGTTCAGCTCCGCCTATGTTAAAAGGAGCTGCTTTGAAATTGGAGCCCTGCAGCCACCGTAACACGTTCCCTCTGCCGCGCTCCCATATGTCAGAGAAGGGGCGGGACCAAGGCAGAGGGGAACGTGCTACGGCAGTGGCAGGGCTCCGATTTCAACGCGGCTCCTTTTAACATTGGTGGAGCTGCACTGCACCTGATGGAGGGAGGGAAGGAAAGGTGGTTGTGCGCTGTTGAGCCCCTCTTTGCCCTCAGACCCTCTCCTAACTGCTCCCTCCTGTCTCAGACCACTGGGGGGAGGTGCCTGTCTTCAGCTGCAGGGATGGAGGGAGGGAAGAAGAAAGAAGGGGCCCTGGCAAGCGAGTTAACAAAAGCCAACCATAGCCTGGGACCCCTACATGATATGAATAATGACCAGACAACAAAAGGTAAGAAAAATAATTTTATTTTCTGTTTTGTGATTACAATATGTCAGATTTGAAATGTGTCTTGAGGGAGGCTGCCGCGGCGGCTTTGGACAGAGGGGCACCATTTTCGTGGGAGCCGGCCTTCGGAGAGGCTTGGGACGCGGGGACGGATGCGGGAGGGGCTGCCGCTGCGAAGGGCTTTGGTGGGGGAGCCAGCCAGACCGCGAGTGTGGGGACGTTGTAAGCGCGGATTGGTCAAGGAGCCGCCGCTGCCGAGGCTTTGAAATTGCTCTCCCACTGTCACTCCCTCCCGCCCCGGCTTTGCCTCTGCCCCTGCCCAGGTTCAAAAGCAGGAGAGGCGGTCATCTAGCACCCGTTAATCTAACGGGCTTAAATACTAGTATATATATATACATTTTATGTTTTATATATTTTTATTCCTTATACACATTTTGAGTTGTTCCATTTTGGTTTACTAGGACCCCCTGATGAAGGCGTGTTAACCGAAACACGGACTGTGTCGGGTCCTTTGGTTTGGTTTAAGGTGGTAATACTAACTGCATTCATAATTTTGTTATAATAAATTTAGTCTGTATACTTGTACATTTTGTCTGCAGTTTTTCTTTATTTTGGTTTGCGTTTTGCTTACTGCAGACTGTGTTGGTTTTTCCTTTTGTTGTTTGCTTTATAAACAGATATAACAGGAGTGTGACTAATGTTAAGTGAAAGAGAAATATAAATGAAAGCTTTGAGTCAATGGAGTATTTACTTTGTATTGTTTTATTTATATTGAGTTTAGGTTCTCCAAGGTGACCTTGTTAAATCTTTTATTTAGAAATATTTAAGTATTCATTTAATTTGTACTAAACAGGTTTTACAAGCTGTATATGCCAGAAATGATTTTTTAAAATTACCACAGTTTTGTTTGGAAACTTGTTGATGCAGGCAGTCTTATGCAGCTGAATCCCTTTCACCAACAAAAGATTTTCTGTGACAATGAGGCATAAGCTTTCTGAAAAGCGAGCCACTTATATTTTTCAGTAAATGTTTTAACACTATTCCATTATCCTAGGACAAGCAGGCAGGTATTCTCACAAGTGGGTGACGTGATCCAACGGAGCCCCAATGCGGACGCCTCACAAGCAGTCTTGCTTGAAGAAACTCGAAGTTTCGAGTCGCCCGCACTGCGCATGCGCGAGTGCCTTCCCGCCCAGCGCAGGGTGCGTCTCCTCAGTTCAGATAGCAGAGAAGCCAGGGAAGGTTACTCTCTTCATTTCACTCAGGTTCCACCAGACCTTCCTCCAAGAGAGTATCCTTCCAATCCATCCCAGACTGCCTTTCTTCTTCAGGAAGCTCAAGCTCTGCTTCGTCTCCATGCCATCGAACCAGTTCCCTTAGAACAGCAGAGCAGGGGGTTTTACTCTCGTTACTTCCTTGTTCCGAAGAAGATGGGCGATCTGCGACCCATTTTGGATCTCAACAAATTTCTAGTCAAAGAAAAGTTTCAAATGTTGTCCCTGGCATCCCTTTATTCCCTCCTCGAGCAGAACGACTGGTTATGCTCTCTGGATCTCAAGGAGGCCTACATTCATATTCCCATCCATCCGGCCTCCCGTCAATATCTCAGATTTCGGGTGGGGAATCTGCATTACCAATACAGAGTTCTACCCTTCGGCCTGGCCTCGTCTCCCAGAGTGTTCACCAAGTGCCTGGTAGTGGTAGCCGCAGCTCTAAGGAATCATGGTCTTCAGGTTTTTCCCCACCTAGACGACTGGCTCATCAAAGATTCCACATCTCAAGGGGTTATTGTAGCGGCCCAACGGACTACCTGGTTCCTACAAAGTTTGGGATTCGAAATCAACTTTCCCAAATCTCAACTTCAACCTTCTCAGAATCTGCAATTTATTGGAGCTGTTCTGGACACTGTCCAACTCAGAGCATTCCTTCCACAACAACGCCTGGATGCTCTTCTTCAACTCTGTCACACTGTGTCTTCCCTCTCTTCCATCTCAGCGAGACACATGATGGTGCTTCTGGGTCACATGGCCTCCACAATACACGTGACTCCTTTTGCCAGACTTCACCTCAGAATTCCTCAATGGAGTCTGGCATCTCAATGGACGCAGGCTTGCGATCCTCTTTCTCGACACATTGCAGTTACTCCTTCTTTGAAGAAGTCTCTCCGTTGGTGAATGCTCTCTTCCAATCTTTCCAGAGGCTTGCTTTTTCAAACGCCCCCTCATCAGAAGGTCCTTACGACATACTCTTCCACCTACACTTGGGGCGCTCATCTTGATGGTCTCTGTACTCAAGGCCTCTGGACCAGTACGGATCGCCAGTGTCATATCAATCAGTTGGAACTCAGAGCAATCCTCAAAGCTCTCCATGCTTTTCAATATCTGTTTCACTACACAGTAGTCCTTATTCGGACGGACAACCAAGTCGCCATGTATTATGTCAACAAACAAGGAGGGACAGGATCTGCCTCCCTTTGTCAGGAAGCTCTGGAAGTGTGGAAGTGGGCACAACATCTTCCTCAAAGCTGTCTACATTTAAGGGGCACAGAATTGCTTGGCGGACAACTTGAGTCGTCTCCTGCAACCTCACGAATGGACTCTCCATTCCTCCCCTCTTCATCACATTTTTTCACAGTGGGGAACGCTTCAAATAGACATCTTTGCAGCTCCCCACAACCACAAACTGCCTCAGTTCTGCTCCAGGATATATTCTCCTCACCGCCTCGAGGCAGATGCTTTTCTTCTGGAATGGACGAATCTTTTCCTCTATGCATTTCCTCTATTCCCTCTCATTCTCAATACTCTTGTCAAATTAAAGAACGATCATGCCACCATGCTTGTATCTCTTTCTGCTATGCCCAGGCTGGATTACCACTTCACAGTAAAGTGTCAGCCCATAAAGTCAGAGCAATGGCAGCTTCTGTAGCTTTCCTCAGATCTACACTTATTGAGGAAATTTGCAAAGCTGCTACTTGGTCCTCGGTTCATACCTTCACTTCTCACTATTGTCTGGATACTTTCTCCAGACGGGATGGACAGTTTGGCCAAACAGTATTACAAAATTTATTCTCCTAAGTTGCTAACACTCCAAAGGAACCAACAGCTCCAGAGGCCAATGGTAGCCTGCAAAGATCGCTAGCACCAGCGATCCTCTCTGCAGGCTGCTACACTGCTGGAATTAGTAAATGGATGCGCGGGAGGCCAGGGGGGAAGCCGGACACCACAGCACTTCCCGACTGACCCTCCCCCTTCCCCCTCTAAAGCAGCAGTGGCCGGCCAGCAAGAGGCAGCACTGCTGCTCCTGCTATAGGGGGCAAGGGGGAGAGGGTCAGTCACAGAATCGAGAGGCTGATATTTTTATTTTTATTTTTTTTTAATCGATTTGAATTGATTCACCCGAAGTGAATCGGTGAATCGTAAATCAGGCAGCACTAATATGTACAAAGATTCTTGGTGAAAGGAAAGTGAAGGTAAAACAAGAGATAAAGTGTAGTAAAAAGGAAAGAAGTCAGACTAAATGAGCTTTACCAATCTTATCTGCCATTATGCTCTGTGTTTCTCTGTATCTGTGTTTATTTTTGGAATATTCAGCAACTTGTTATTCTTAACCTTTTTAAATGGCTTTTACTGATTAAGTTAGGTGTCGGAGGGTGCCTACTGGCACATAAATTAAGGCACTGTTTATAAAATATGGGCTTTTATGCTCATTAGATAAGTCTGATAACATTGCTATAATCCAGCTATGACACTAAAAGAGCATGGATTAGTGTTAGTTCATCCAAAACATGTTTCAGGCATCTCAACTGGCATAACACAACCCCCTACCCCCCCTTTCTTAACTTTTGCTGTGGTTCTGTAAATCCAATAGGACTCTGAATTATTTAAAGACATCTGCAACCACCAGTGGGGTTTCTTAACAATAGTTGGTGATAATGAACAGATGCTCTAAATGCCCTGTAAACCAATATGCAGTAGTTTTAGCAATTCAGAACTAAACCATTATGCAAAATCCAACCTAATACAGCATCAAGACATCTTTGCAAAACAGATACGACTAAAATTTTGGCATAACAATGAACATCAATTCCAAAATCTTACATAGAAACATGATTCCAGATAAATGCCAAATGACCCATCCAGTCTGCCCATCCACAGTACCGTAATCATTCTCTCTTCCTCTCTCAGAGATCCCATGTGCCTATCCCCATACTTTCTTGAATTTAGACACAGTCTTTGTCTCCACAACCTCTACCGGGAGACTATTCCACGTGTCTACCACCCTTGCTGTAAAAAAGTATTTCCTTAGATTACTCCTGAGCCTATTGCCTTTTAACTTCATCCTATGCCCTCTCATTTCAGAACTTCCTTTGAAATTAAAGCATCTCGACTCATGCGCATTTATGCCATGTAGATATTTAAATGTCCCCTCTCTCGCCTTTCCTCCAAAGTATACATATTGAGATTTTTAAGTCTGTCCCCATACACTTTATGTTGAAAACCATGCACCATTTTAGTAAGAACATAAGAATTGCCGCTGCTGGGTCAGACCAGTGGTCCATCGTGCCCAGCAGTCCGCTCCCGCGGTGGCCCTTAGGTCAAAGACCAGTGCCCTAACTGAGACTAGCCTTACCTGCGTACATTCTGGTTTAGCAGGAACTTGTCTAACTTCATCTTGAATCCCTGGAGGGTGTTTTCCCCTATAACAGCCTTCAGAAGAGCAAAGAGAGAACCATCGGCTCACTTGTGATGATGTGACATGTGTATACTGTATATACTTGTATCGCAAGACTTTGCTTGTTTAGAACAGTCACTCTTGCAGCGTCAGAGAGAGAGGAATCATCAGCTCACTTGTGATGTGACACGTGTATACTGTATGTACTTGTATTTCAAGACCTTGCTTGTATATCAAGTTAAAATTTAATAAAATGTTTTGCTTGTCTTGCAAAACACTTGCATACCAAGTTACTTGCAATCCAAGGTTTTACTATATATTGATTCCTTTCCTTATAAAGAGTTATAATTAGTTAGATTGAATTTGAGGTCTCTTTTATACTTGGCCCTGTTTTGTTCTCCTCCTGGGCTAGATGGGTCAGCATGGGATGAAATCTGGCAAAGTGTTTCAATACAAGTACATACAGTATACACGCATCACATCATCACAAGTGAGCCGATGGTGCTTCTCTCCGTGACGCTGCAATAACGTAGCGACTGTTCTAAACAAGCAAAGGCTTGCAATACAAGTACGTATTTTGTATTAAAGTTTTTGGGTTGTGGAATGAATCGTCTGAGTTTCCATTATTTCTTATGGGGAAATTTGCTTTGATATACGAGTGTTTTGGATTACAAGCATGTTTTCGGAACAAATTATGCTCATAAACCAAGGTTTTACTGTATATCCCAGTAATGGACACCACATTAGAATATAAAATTGCTTAACCCCTGCCTTTATCCCCAAATGCAAAAGAAAAACAGCAGAAAATTTGGGAGGAATAGAGCAGTTCAAATAAGAGACCTCCCCATGTTTAAGCCAAGTTTAAAGGTGGATGTGTGGTGTTTAACTAAGGTCAGGTATCACACAAATGAAGGATGGTTCTGACTGTAACAACCTACAGTTCAAAGGGGCCAAAATCACAGGAGATTATACATCAGGTATTATCTTATTGACTCCAAAGAAGGCAATGTTTGCAAATTTCAAAATACAGGCCCATTATGACACTTTAACTGAGAAGGCCTGTGGCTCCAAAAAAACAGTATCCTTCCTGTGGCATTCATAACAGTAGAAAATGAATCAGAGAAACGCAAATGCAACCCCACCACAAAACAAACAACCAAACAAACCTTTTAAATAAGTTGTTGACCTGCCAAATAAAAGAAATGCCATAATCTACTCAGAACTGACCCAGGAGTTCACATCAAGGAGCAGTCCTATTGTCTATTTATAATGTTGCCTGTTATAAACAAAAAGAAGCATAAGAAGTTTGAATTGTTACAGTATGGCAAGTAACTATCACATTAAATGCAATATTTATTTTGTCTTTTGTTATAGATTGGAGCCTATGATCAGCAAATATGGGAAAAATCTGTAGAACAAAGAGAAATCAAGGTAATATTTTAGTGTTTTCTTTTGTTAATTCCTTTTTTTAATAATCAGACATTGAAACCACATTGCTGGCTGAGGGACTGGGTAATGAATTTCATTTGAGGCTCACTTCTGCAGTTTGGGTTAGTTTGTTAATTTTCTTATTGGTGAGAGTTCATATGTGTGTACTTGGTGCAAAGAGCTCCTAGCACTCAAACAGGCCTGATTTTTGGAGGCTAGAATAGCAGATTTGGAGGATCTGAGGCAGACAAAGAGGTTTATAGAGGAGGCCTACAGGGACATAGAAGAAAAGTCCTTTCACCAGTTTGGCAACTTCTGTGCTGCCACGGAAGTGAAATTTTGGCATTAAACAAAAGAACGCTCACTCCCACGTAGACTCCCACCATGCAGTAAGACAACAAATTGAAAATAAGAACAAGAATAAAGATTTCAAATAGCCTTCATCTCTAGCAAGTGTTGAATCAAGTGGATTTTTCTCAGAGCCATACATGACTTCTTTATTAGCACTGAAATCTATGATCTAAAATTTAGGCTAATGTTGAGGCAAATATGGTAATGATGACACCTTTTTTTAGGGGTGCAGCACACCTCAAGTAAAGGGTGTCAGATGGTTTTGAATTGCTGGGCAATTGTTGTTGTCTTCCTCCTGATATTCCCTAGTGAATATAAGTTTAATGTTTATTTAAAGCTTTTATACTGCTAACTAATGACTATGAAGTCAATTCAGACTGGTTTACATGAGCAGCTTTGATGGATATATGAACATAAACTTCAGTAGTGATGGTACTGTACATGAGTTACAATATATGAACTATAGACAAGGAGTAGCACTGCACTGCTGGAGTTATGACAAAAGAGCTTAGTAATAGTGTTTACATACAGAATTAGATTGTTTCTGAAATGTCCATTATACATATACACATACAAATCGTTTACCTTAGTCTGTCCTTAGATTGACTCAACAATTAAGAATACAATAACCCTATATCCAATCATTATACTTATTTATATCATTAACCTCTATAAATATACATACTAAACCTTTTAGTTGTCATTTAAATGTATCATCATGTTAACTTCCTTTGTATATCCTGCTTTGTGTATGTCGCACTGAATGGTTTCTAATCTTTAAACAAAATATAATTTTAGACAAAGGGAAGCTGAGTAAACACATAACAAAAGTTTTAAAATTATTATATCATTTACCCCCTCCTTTACAAAGCCGTGCTAGTGTTTTTAGCACTCGCTGCCGCAGTAACAGCTCGGACGTTCATAGAAATTCTATGAGCGTCAGAGCTGTTACTGCAGTGGCCAGTGCTAAAAACACTAGCACGGCTTTGTAAAGGAGGGAGTTATTTAGGGACCAGAGTATTCCAACATCCATATCACCCATTTGAAAAAGTAACTACTTCCTTAGTTAATGAATCAATTGACCAAGTTTGATTGATTAAATAGAATCAGCTGATTGATTTCAGCCAGCACTGTTGACTCTAAACGTACTATATATTGAACCTTAACATGAGTGTAGCAATCGCCACAAAGTTTCTACAAGTTGCTGTGCCACAATCAAATTCCAGAAGAGATGAGAAAAATAGTTGTTTAAATATATATCAGTAAGGAAATGGTTAAAAATGAAGTTCTGAGACTCCACTGAACCACAGTGAAAATCATTATCTCCAAATGGAGAAGACTTGGAACAAGAGTGAATCTTCCCCAGGAGTGGTGGCCTACTAATATTACTTCAAGGGCACAGTGATGGCCCATCCAGGAAGTCATGAAATATTCCAGATGAATATCCAAAGAACCTCGGGCCTCTCTAGACCCAGCTAATTAAGGTCAGTGTTCATAATTTCATAATAATAAAGAAACTGGACACAAATGTGATTTCATGGAAGAACAGCAAGACAGAAACCACAACTATCCAAGAGTAACATCTGTGCTTGCCTCATATTTGCAAAAATATACCTGGATGATTGTGTTAGTCTGGGGCTGTAAATCTAGACTGGGGCCACAGCTTGTGGTTCTTTGCATGTTTCTTTTGCAAGGAGCAAACGAACCCATTCAAATGCCCTGGAATAGTTATTATTATATACTTAGCTCTTTATTATTGAATCAGGAAATGCAGCGATGAAGTGAATACTCAGCTGTTACTCATCAGAGGGCAGTCAGCACAACTAGAAGATAATCATAGCAAACAGGAGGGCATAAAAACAGCTTAAATTTTCCAGTGTACATCACTGATTCACAAGGTTTGGGGGGAAAATGTTCTATGGACAGATGAGTCAACTGGCTCAGAAGAATAAGCTTAAAGAAGCACTCTAGTGTTTTCATGAGAATAAGACTAAAAAGGCACTTCCAGCTCAACTGTGACTTAAATGATGTAAAACCACATCTTAGGGCCTGATTCTCTTTAGGACACCCGGTCTCAGAAGCTGCCTAAGCAGCTTTTGAGATTTGCACACAGGCGTCCTATATAGAATCGCCTATCACCACGGTTCTCTAACCAGTCTCCTATGTCATAAGCGCCAGTTAGAGAATCGGGTTGCCGTTGAGCTGATCGCTGCAAGGGAATCTCCTTGCCGCGATCAGTTTAGCGGCAGGGAACCTGTCCCACTGTGAAGACTACTGGCAGGAGGGATGCCCAGTCCCTCCTGCCGGTACCCAACCGCACACCGAAGGGAATACTCCATGACCACCTCCCCCCAAGCCCACCCAGACTCCACAGTGCCTTAAATTGGCTGGCCAGAGGAATGTGTTTTCCCTCCACTGAATGGCAAGCCTGCCTCTTCCCGGTGAATCATGGAATGCACTGAGGAGGGGCCTAAGGCCCTGTTTGGGGCCTTATGCGCCTGGACCAATCAGGGCCTTAGACCCCTCCCCAGTGCATCCCACGATGCACCGGGAAGGGGCAGGTCTGTCGTTCAGTGGAGGCGGACCTGCTGGCCGGAAGGAGGAAGCATCTCTCCAGCCAGCCAACTTAAAAAAGGTATTGTGTGGTCCAGATGGACTTTGGGGGAGAACTGCAGCAAACCATTTGGAAAGCGGCGCAGGCCCAAGCAGGTGCGTGTAAAGCTTGGTCCTGACGTCCGCGCTCCTGACTCGTGCACCTGCTGCCCAGAAATAGTAAGGAGCCGTCGAGGGAGGGATATACACTGGACCACCAGGCTGCTTGAACAAGGTGCAGCCGGGGGGGGGGGGTTGGTTTAAATAGGTGGTCTGGTGGCGGTGTTTAAAAGGTACTGCAGGGGGAGGGCGGCATTTAAAAAGGTGGTGCAGCTGGTGCGCGGGGGGGGTGATTGCAGGAGGGGTTGCAGGTGAACGTGGGATACAAATTTTGCATCTTCGCTTCATAAGACGCACCGAGATTTCTACCCACTTTTGGGAGGAAAAAAAGTGCGTCTTATGGAGCGAAAAATACAGTACATTTTGAGAATGGTATGCCCCTCTACATATGCTTAAAAGTAGTATGTTTTATGTGCTTAATGCTCCAACTATAAGGTCACAATGGCATAGGACCAGTAATGGGAGCCATCATAGCACAACAATGTTCCCAATTAATCAACAATTGCTTACATTCAAAACAGTATACTAATAAATCAGAGCCATGATGCAAATCCAAAAAGTCCAATAGCACAGAAGAAAAATTGTTCACTTATCTGTGGCCATGAGTTCTTAACTTCTGTGCAATATGTTCAGATTATGCAATCCATGTGTAAAGAAAAGTGGCATAAATCATACATCCTAATGAAATATTTGGCCAAATGAAAACATCTTCCTCTAAGACTGGTCTTCCTTTTTTGAACAACAGAGACTCTGCCATGTAAACAACTACTCTCTTGCTCTCTGCTGAGTCTACTACAGCTCTAATATGGAAACAAAATACTTTCTGATGGGCTCAGCCATGACATATGTTAGTCCCCAAACTTCAAGAAATAAGCTTTAATTTAATCACTGATTTTTCTATTTGAGGTTATCAATAAATATTATATATTAACTAGGTTGCACTCATTTTAACTATCAATAGGGCTGGGATTTTCATATTTTGACTAAACTGATTATGATACTTTTAGATTAATATCACTGTTTGAAACCTCACAGTAAATGGTTTGCATGTGCTTTCTAAAATTGTGTTGGTTTCATCTGCCATGCTTTTACATAAGGATCACATTGAATTACGTGCTTTCATGTCATGATTAAATTAACTAAACAATAAGAACCCCTTGGGACTCTGTGACCAATACTGTCCACAATAAATATCTAACAAAAAATTGGTCCGCTATCACTGAGCATTCAAAACTGGAAAAAAGATGAAAAAAGACAGGAACTATACTATCCTTGAAAATAAGTGTGTATTTAAACCATTAAATGTTGTAAGTTTGTTTGAATTTTGGCTGTGTGTTGATTTAATGGACATCAGTATGAGCCATATAAACGGTGCCCAGTGTAAGGCTCTGGCAGTAACCTTGCGATGACTGGCATCATCCAGAAAATATCTGGATAAGGATAACTGCCTCATACATCATATTTGTCCGTGGCCAAAAAACAACAAAATTACTAAAATGGGAAAACTAGAGGTAAATACCCCAACTGTCCCTTCACAATCTTGAATCCAGGAGATATGGCATGTGACCTCCTAAGGTGTAAAATTAAGATTGGATAAGGTGTCTGTGACCAAAAACTTACTGTAAAAAATGCCAAATAGTGTAAAGGAAAGTGAAAAAATTCCTTATTTTTAGAAAGGATGATAATAAAAGAAAACTAGTGTGACTGAATAACACGTGTGAAAAATGAATGAAAAGGGTAGACCCGCCCAAAACCAAAAAATGAACAATAACAAATGTATAAAAAGTGAGTGAACAAAAAGTCCAAGTATTCAAGCAGTCATACTAAGAGTTCATACAGTGAGCTGAAAATAAACTGACAGGCAGTCCATAAGTTGAATAAAGATCACTTGAGCGGTTCCAAATCGCTGTATATCAAAGTCCAACTGTTAATGTATTCATTACATTTTCTATATTGGGATATATGGGCATTTTTGCTATGACCCATGGAATGTACGTTCGCTTTGAACGTTCTACATTAACAGTTGGACTTTGATATACAGCGATTTGGAACCGCTCAAGTGATCTTTATTCAACTTATGGACTGCCTGTCAGTTTATTTTCAGCTCACTGTATGAACTCTTAGTATGACTGCTTGAATACTTGGACTTTTTGTTCACTCACTTTTTATACATTTGTTATTGTTCATTTTTTGGTTTTGGGCGGGTCTACCCTTTTCATTCATTTTTCACACGTGTTATTCAGTCACACTAGTTTTCTTTTATTATCATCCTTTCTAAAAATAAGGAATTTTTTCACTTTCCTTTACACTATTTGGCATTTTTTACAGTAAGTTTTTGGTCACAGACACCTTATCCAATCTTAATTTTACACCTTAGGAGGTCACATGCCATATCTCCTGGATTCAAGATTGTGAAGGGACAGTTGGGGTATTTACCTCTAGTTTCCCATTTTAGTAATTTTGTTGTTTTTTGGCCACGGACAAATATGATGTATGAGGCAGTTATCCTTATCCAGATATTTTCTGGATGATGCCAGTCATCGCAAGGTTACTGCCAGAGCCTTACACTGGGCACCGTTTATATGGCTCATACTGATGTCCATTAAATCAACACACAGCCAAAATTCAAACAAACTTACAACATTTAATGGTTTAAATACACACTTATTTTCAAGGATAGTATAGTTCCTGTCTTTTTTCATCTTTTTTCCAGTTTTGAATGCTCAGTGATAGCGGACCAATTTTTTGTTAGATGATTAAATTAAGTCATACAATTAAACATTTGTTATTTTTCTCTTTCATTTATTCTCTTTATGATGTTAGATGCCTCTTATGTATGTGTGTGGTGTTTTTTCCCCTTGGAAATAGTAATTTTATACTTGCAGTTTACTTTTCCTCCTTATTTGGTGCCACTATTGCTCCGTGCAGTTCATTAGACTGGTGAGTATGTCAGGGTGTTTTCTGTGTCAGCTTGTACAAAATGATTTGTTTGATTGTGGTTCTGCATTATGAAGCTGCTAACAAAATTTTCACCGATTTTGATTTTTTTTTTTTTTTCTTTCACGAATGCAGCCCAAACCTATCTTTTTATCTTATTAATTACCATAGAAGGAGAAAAATTCTTATTGTTTGTAATCTCCTTTCATAAATACATGGCACATTTTCATTCAGTCTAACTTGTACCTTTCACTAAACTTGCACCTTTTTTTAAAGTTTTATATTTTATTCACTGACATTTGAAGTTAATGCAATTTAACATTTCTTGTTGAAAAGCAGGATTGAGTGAGGCATGCAAGTGAGTAATGACATTGTGATGAAACAGCTCTCCCAAAACTGGAGAGCTTAATATAATGTTCTGAGCATCTATGAGCCTTTCCATGTGCTGCAGGCTCCTTGGCCCTCGGGGTGTGGGTTTTTTTTTTTAGGGGGGGGGTGTTGCTGAATGAATGCAAAAACAAAGCTTTGTTAAATGTTAAAAGGGTTGACATCTTTGTATTTTATTCATGCCCCAGCCATACTTTGGGATATGCAATTGAAATGTCCAGAACTCAAAAACTCACCCTATTTGCATAAACTGCCTGGGCTTTGACATGACCAAATGAGGTGTGTATGTTGTACTTAATTGTTTCCCTGGACATGGAGAAATCGTCAGACCTTGCTTCGGAGATAATGGAAGGACTTGAATACTCTGTTTTCAGTCTACCATCATGAGAAAAGACTTTTCTGTGTACAGAGATTGACTTACTTTGTCCTTCACATCAGTTTCTGATTTTATGGAACCCATTGTCTACCTCTGTGCACAGTGGCCTCTAGGGTATAGTAGATATAGAAAATCTCCTTGGAGATTGCCAGGCCAAAAGCATGTTCATGCAGGCCTGAACTAGAAGTATCCCATGTGGCTCCCTGTAGAATGCAAGATGCATCTGCCTGTACTTAAGTTTTTGGACAATGTCCTCTACACACTGGCTTGCGCAGCTGAGCCTGTCTGCATGACAGTACAACAATCTGCCAGTGCTGTCATCTCTTCCTGTTAACAGCACAGTATATACCAGTACTGTACACTCTTTCCTTCACACTTCTACACAGATTGGCTTCAGTGCAGGATGTTTTGTGTTTTTATTCTTGTTTTGTTTTGTATTGGAAGCATATAGTTATACCTTATGACTCTTCAGCATGAGTAAAGCCTCAAACCTCTCTTGCATATTCACTAATGATCCGTTTTCTATGCCTTCAGTTCTGGTTTTGTCACAGAACTGGATTACCTACCTCACCTCAGAGGCTCTGTGGACCCTCAGGATCACTTATGTTGTTTCTATAGCACATGATTGATTTTGATAATGGATACTGCAGGGATGTTCCAAAAGCCCAACAATAATGTCCTACTGCAATGCTACTTTCCATCTCTTGGCATAACTCCTGTGAAGAGAAACCCTTATGCTTCCCAAGATTCCATAGTAGCCTGCCTTCCTACCCCAGACTCTGCTTTACACAGTGCACTGAAAGCATTCTTAGATTTATTTTATTTTTTATTTACAGATTTTGATACACTGCCAACCGCACAAACAAGTTGCACTTCTAGACAGTTTACAAGACAAAAGAGAAGGAGACATTAAGCGCAAGAAAGGAGAGAGCATAGAGAGGGTGGGGAGAGAAAAAGGAAGGGAACTAATCATAGGGATGGGAGTAAAAAAAACTAGGGCATGGATTTGCAGCTTACAGGATACGTTTCACAGAAGAGCCAGGTTTTAAGGAGTGTTTTGAACTTGGTGAAGGAAGGTTCTTGTCTGATGGCCTGGAGCAGTGAATTCCAGATATAATTTTTTCTCAATCCTCTCTGGATACAGAGAATGTTCTACAGAAGGCCCTTTGATACATCCCCTTTTCCAGCAAGAACAAGTCTCCTTTTTAAAGATCTCTTTTACCTGAGATTTGCTCAATGCATTACAAAGGTGATACTCTTTCCTCTTCAACGGGGCACAGAACAGTGAGCAGATATTTTTGGATTCATATAGAAACAACAAAGGCCATGGTTTGAATACAAATTCATTTCCAAAACCAACAGTTTTGAATGTGGCAAACTCTACATATATTTTTTGGAGACGGGCTGAATGGTATAGTGATTTATATGCTTGCTGTCTTCCAAAAGGTACAAATCATCTTGGCAAAGGACTCAGTTGGCAAATATCTTACAATAATGGAACCCATCTTGTACAAGTGGTGTATAATACGTATGATACTTGCTCCAGAATTTCAGCATCTACCATGGTCTTTATGCTTTGTGATTTGTAATATGCTTCTGGCCTATATGAGGGCATCCATACAAAAAAATTAATTTAGATCAGATAATTATGAGAAATTGAAGAACAATTTCAGTGTTGCCATTTTTGGAAAAGGTGATTTAAAAGATTGTATTGAAACAGTTGATGGAGTTTAAGGAGAGAGCACATTTGTTAAACCCCTATCAATAAGGATTTTGACTGGGTCACACAGTGCTGAATCATTGTTGGTCGGTAGAGTTGATGAAAGTGTGGTATAGGTAAGAATCACGTTTGTTTGGTTTATTTAGATGTGTCCTTTGTGTTTGACATAGTAGATGTGGTTACAAATAAAAGCCTTTTTGACAGTGTCACAATGTCTGAATCACAATGACCATTGGTGGCATAGGTTATTAATTGTAATCATTTGATTTCCATTACCTCAATATTAATTGGATAAATGTAACATTAGGGCATGATGGAGTGGTAAAATTCCTTGATGAAATAACGGACTGCTTTATGGAGCAACTGGTTCAGGAACCAGCAAGAGTAGAAGCAATTCTAGACCTAGTCCTTAGTGGAGCCCAAGATTTGGTGCAGGAGGTAATAGTGCTGGGACTGCTTGTTAACAATGATCATAATATGATCAAATTTGATATAATCTCTGGAGTAAGTACATAGGAAATCAAATACATTGGCATTTAACTTTCAAATAGGAAACTAATAACCTCTCACACGCCCCAAACAGGCCCGTCTAGCCCATAGGTCCCCCAACTCTCATCATGAAGCTACCTTCTTGGCTCCTTCTTCTCCTACTCTGCTCTTCTCTCAAACTCTCCCCCTGCCTGACACCCCCTTCCCCCAACCTCATTCTGCTATGCCCGGGCTAGATTGCTCCTTGACAGAAAAATCACAGCCCATAAGGTCAGAGCGATGGCAGCTTCTGTAGCTTTCCTCAGATCAACACCGATTGAGGAGATTTGTAAAGCTGTCACTTGGTCCTCGGTTCATACCTTCACTTCACACTATTGTCTGGATACGTTCTCCAGACGGGATGGACAGTTTGGCCAAACAGTATTGCAAAATTTATTCTCCTAAGTTGCCAACTCTCCCACCATCCCATTCTGGTTAGCTTGGAGGTCACCCATTAGCGAGAATACCTGCCTGCTTGTCCTAGGATAAAGCAATATTACTTACCGTAACAGTTGTTATCCAGGGACAGCAGGCAGCTATTATCACGTCCCACCCACCTCCCCTGGGATGGCTTCTCTGCTAGCTAGCTGAACTGAGGAGACACGCCCAGTGCATCGGGCGGGAAGGCACTCACGCATGCGCGGTGCGGGCAACTCTAAACTTCGAGTTTGTCCCTGGATAACAACTGTTACGGTAAGTAACATTGCTTTTTTGAATAAAAGAGATCTTTCCAGCTACAAAATTACCTCCTCTAGCAATTAGCTTTCTAAGTGCAATGTTTTAGAAATGACAAACTTCACATATCAGCTCCAATCTCAAAATAAGAGCCTTTAACCTCTGGCAATAGTCTTGTCAGCCATATTGAAAGTGGAGCTGGCTGGGGATTGCTCCTATCTTTCTCAACTACATCTCTAGATCATCTGGGCTTGAAAGGTAGCCTATGGGTGGACAATTGGGTGGGAAAACACTTAAGGGGGGACTAGGAGGGGGAGCTGCTTCTGTACAAGGGGAGGGAAGGAACTGAGGGATGCTGTCTGTATACAGTCTCTTCTGTAAACCACTCTGAACTGTTTGTGGTATTGCGGTATATAAAAATAAAGTTATTATTATTATATTTAGCTCATGTCTCTTAATTGAGTCTTTGTATTATCTAATATCTTGTTTATCCAACAACTTATCAGTCCTGTTTGCCAGGCAAATTGAGACTCTACAGTATTACATTTACAGTACACTTCTCCCTCTGTATTTGCAGTTTCAGCATTCGCGGGTTCAGCATGCTGGCTCTTCCCCCCCCCCCCCCCAAATTACATCATCCATGAATACAGCACAGAAAAAATTGCTGTTCCCAGTGTTCCACAGAGAAAATAGCTGCACTTTCTTCACAGGAACAGGTCAGGTTATTCGCAGTTTTATCATATTCTCTAGGGGTTTTTTTTAACAGAAAACCGCAAATAACTTATGAGAAAGTTATTCGTGGTTTTTCAGTATTCGCAGGTCTGTTCAGCCCCAACACCACGAATACGGAGGGGAAAGTGTATTCTATATTGAAGGCAAAATGTTTAACACAAACATCTGATTTCTATTCAGCATTTATAAGAAAATACAGATTAAGAAAATAATTTTTTCTGAATCACTCTTGGCTGTTCTAATTTTTAGAATGTTAGTTCAAATAAGCAATGGGTAACTTAAGTAAACTTTCCCTCTCCAATAAGCTGATAATGATCTGTTTATTTTAACACATTAACCCAACCCTTTTGCAAATTCTTTTTTTTAAGCAAATGCAATATTAGTACCAAATCATGTTAATAGCATTTAGATGTTACTTGTTAAATAAAACATGGATGAGAAGTAAAGCCAAAAGCCAAATTAGTTTATACTGTATTTTAGCTGATACAAGATCTTTATTTTTTCTCTCAAGCACATACAGTCACATAAAAATACCCTGCTCTTTGGTGTAAATAATCGGAAGGTTAGGTTAGAATTATGTCTTGACCAAGAAATACTATGGGGCTAGATGCAATAAAACAGTGTTTAACACCATGCGAGTTGCAACAGTCTGAAATTTTTTTTTTTGGGGGGAGGGCCAATTGTGGAACAGCAATCGATGTTCAAACAAGTTTCCATATAAATGATTTGCACAGAGGTTTGCCGTAATCCTGTCCCACCAGTTGCTCTGAGAGTGTCTTCCATACATGCGCAGAGCTGGTTTGGGGAAGCCTGAACAGCTGAGCAGCAGGGGAAGCCCCAAAGCAGCCTCCTGCAACTCAGTAGTTGGGGCTTTTTTCTTTTTTAATGTTAGAGATGATGTGCTTGTATTACACATGCACAATATCTGCCCCATTAAAAAAAGAAAAAAGACCCCACCCCCCTGATGAACAACCTTCGGTATGAAAAAATCGGCAGAAGGCATGCCCAGTCCCTCCTGCCACTGTAAACCTCCCCTGCACTGATCCCTCCCCTTCCACAAAAATTGGCAGGAGGGATGCACACTCCCTCCTGCCACAACACACCAATGCCACCTGCACTGACCCCCCCCCACCCCTCACCATGCCCCCCACCTGACCCCTTCCCTCCCCTTCCCCACTCCCTTTCCAAAAAAAAAACCCGCAGGAGGAATATCCACTCCTACCTGCCATCGGATGCCCCCGCCCCCCCTTTGAACCACCCCGAAACTTCCCCCATACCTTAAAATAGATGACAGCAGGAGGGATGCCGGTCCCTCCTGCTCTCCAGACCTGCCACTCCAAAATAGTGGGCCTTCCCCTTCCCGATGCATCCTGGTATGCGCGGGAAGGGGCCTAAAGTCCTGATTGGCTCAAATGCCTAAGGCCCGCTTCTGGCAGCAGAACTGTTCCTTCTCATTCAGAACAACACAGTTGAGAAGGTACCCAAACATCAGCACAATAAAAATTTCTTCCTATTTTCCAAAAGGGAATAAAAATAACAGGGCCTCCTTCTCATTCTAGATTTCTGTTCATTCAGTGCTTACCTCAAGTGTGGAAAACCTCAAAATGTTTTCACTTCCAACTGTCCTCCTTTTTCTGAGACCAACAAATAGCTGACTGCTTTACATTTCAAGGATGTCCACAATATTGTTCCCTCCGAACAGCAAATGTGATGTCTTCCACTATTACTTGGGTGAGGAACTCTGATATGCCTTTCTGATAGGGTCCTTCAGAAAATCATCTAATACTGTGCATCTCATCCTGATTGCTCATCAATGGACCAGACAGCCCTGATTTCCTCTTCTGTGGGGTACTTGGCTTTCACCCAGGGAACATCGAGGCGCAGTTGCCAGCCCAAAGGGAAAGGCTGAGAACTGGTAATGTTTTTCCAGAACATGAAACCTCAGGAACTTTCTGTTTGGATATATGGGAATATGCAAATAGGCCTTTGCCAGATCCAGAGAGGCTAGGAATTCCCCCAGAGCAACCGCCGCTATGACAGAATGAACTATCTCCATGCGAAAGCATGGAACCTTGATCACTGCATTGACGTGAGTGAGATCCAGAATGGGTCTACGATCGTCTGAGCCTTTCTTTAGCACAATGAAGTTTATGGAGTATCTTGCCCAAGCCAGATCTTTTTGAGCGGCCCAGGTTCTATAGCCTGAATATCCAACAACCTTGCACTGTGGTCTCCATCCTGTCTGCTTTTTCTGGTCACCCCACTGGGGAGTCCACAAACAAGTCCATTAAGGGCAGGGCAAATTCCAGCTTGTAACTACTCTGGATGATTTCTAGAACCCAACATTCCAAGGATATCTGAGCCCAGGCCTGCAAAAAATCCAAGAGACATCCCTCTATCTTGAGGGGAACTGCTCCAGACCTGGCGTCTTTGTGTCTTTTTGGAGGTTGAAGCAGAATGGGAACTGGAGGCCTGGCTGTGTCTGGCAAACTTCTGTCTGTATCCCTGGAAAGATATCTTGGAAGTGGCTTTTAAGTACTGCCAAAACTGCCTGGAGCCACGAAAATTAGAGCACCTTGGACCTGTAGAGGTTCTGGGTCTGCTGTCAGGCAAAGATTTCAGACGACAATCTGCTATGTTGGTCATGAGATCATCCAGTCTTTTGCCAAACAATATTTGCTCTTTGAAAGGAATTCTGCTGAGAGTAGCCTTGAACGTGGAGTCATCAGGTCATTACCTGATCCAGAGCATCCTGTGGGCTGAGATAAAATAACCTGAAACTTTTGCTCATGACTCTGATGATGTCGTACAGATCATCTAGGTAATCCACTCCTGCCAGTAAGACCTGGGGTAAAGGCTCATCACTCCTCCTGCTCAAGACTGTATGACAGGAACGGGTAACAAAGGAAGCCATTGTGACCACTTTGAATCCTAAGGCCAAAGCCTCAAACTGTCTTGAGAACCACATCCACTCTGTGATCCTGCATGTCTTTTAACACCACGCCTCCCTTGCTAGGGAGGGAAGCGCGCTTTGTAACTTGCACTACCCAAGGAATCCACCTTAGAAGAAGAATATTTATTAGTCCGAGTTGAGAACTTTTAATTTTGAGTGAAGAACTTCTGTATTCAGGACACAGAATTTGGAGTTTAAAATCGCTGTACTCTATGTTCAAGGAATTTGAAATTCATTGAATAATATCAACATTACAGTGTGAAGAATTTATCAACTTTCAGACAATGATTGATTCAAATGAACCAGAGATATTAAGACATTTATTCTCTGTTCCATTTTAAAATTATATTTTGTATGATTATGTAAAAGTTTTAATAAATAATATAATACCATTTCTATATTTGATGAAAAAATGCCTCTGTTTGTGTTTGGTTTTATTTATTAATCTGACCAAATTTGCTTACTTGATTCATTTCCCAACATCTAGGGGCAGTTACAAACAAAATGTGAATAAACATGGTTCTTTAACAGTTATGCAAATGAGAAAATTTAAATGGTAACGAGTCCCCAGAGAGCAATAGGATATGTTACTTTTTTTGGGGGGGATGGGGCAAAACATTCACATCTTCTGTTTTTTAAAATCTCCTGAGTATTTATGAAAGTAAGAAAATGTCCAAAAGAAGCTCATTGCATTTGCTGTGCTAATTGGCAATAGGTTGCATGTTTTTAATACTGCTAAAGTGACACTAACAGGTTTTGATTTTTTTAAGCATTTTACTGCACTAATAATAATGTATTGCATTTGTGGTTATAGAAAACATTTATTTCATTCCAAAATTTATTTTTTATACTGAAAAAATAAGCCAATACCCTAATTGCATTTTGGTATAAATTAGTATTTGGATATTTCTTTCAAAATTGTACTAAGGCACTACTGTCATGCTGATTAAATACTAAAAATTGATTTTGGCAGGTTTATGCTGCTCAGAAAATAGCTATACAAACATGTAAGAACAAGGCATTTTGCAGGAAACCCACTGTTGGTTGCACTGATCATGGGAATATCCTACCTAGAAATACAAATTCCTTTTATTTCCTGAATGAGATAAGGAGTACACAGTAGTGCTGCCCAATTCAGGGAAAAAATTTTCAATTCAGTTTGGCCTGTTGAATCAATTTCTCAATTCGATCTGCTTTTCCTGCCCAATCGGGCATTTGTGGGTTTTTTGTTTTTTTTTTTCAAATGTCCTGGCAGGTTTATTTTCTAGCCTCTTTACCCACCCCACCTCCTTTTGCTCTCTCTCCAACCCCACGCCTATGCTGTGGAGTAGACAAAATTAAAAAAAAGACTTTTCTTCTCTCTGTTAGGTCCTAGCTCATGCTCACTAATACCAGCTCTGGTAGGAAATACATTTCAAATCTGACATATTGTAATCACAAATTAGAAAATAAAATTATTTTTTCTACCTTTTTGTTGTCTGGTCATTTTATTATTCAAATCATGTTGGTCCCAGGCTCTGGTTTCTATTTGTCTTCTGTTAACTCGCTCACCAGAGTCTCCTGCCCATTTGATGTTTTCTTCTTTCTCTGTGCTCACCATCCATTTTCCATCTCTGTATCTTCCCTTCCACTGCCATATCCATCATTTCTGCTTCTTCCCCACTGTCTACATCTCTTTCTCTCCCTGCCTTGTGCCCTAGGTCAAACCTCTATTCCCCTCCATTCAGTATCTCTCCCTTTCTCCCCACCATTATCATGTGCAATATTTCTTTCTCTCTCCCCATACGTCATCTCTCCTTACCCTCTACCCTATGGCCAACATTTTTTTCTCTCTCTCTATGTCTCCCTCCCCTCCATCATATGCAAGATTTCACCCTCTCACTCCTTTCTACCTCTTTGTTGCATCTCTCCCTTCTTCTCCTCCACCCCATGTCCAACAATTCTTCCTCTCTCTCCCCCAGTGTGCAGCAGCTTTCCATCCCTCCCATCCTCCTGTGAAGCAGCTTTCCATTCCTCCTTTCTATTTTCCTGAGCAGCATCTCCTGACCAACTCCCCTCCACCACGAGACTTGACATACCTTTGGACCTCCCAAAGCAGTGGTAGTGGTAGCCGGCCAGCAGAGGCAGTGCTGTGAAAAGGCTGCTTTTGACCTGTTACGTCTGGGATTCTCTCTACCGCGTCATCAGTGGCATTAATAATGACGCGACAGAGGGAAGTCCTCGGTGAGGCAGGACGGAAGCAGACTGTTCACAGCGCTACCTCTTCTGGCCAGCCACCTCTGCTGCTGCTGCTTTAGGAGGCCCGAAGATATGTCAGGTCTCACCAGTGTGGGTGGGAGGGCATTGGTCACTGAATTGGTGAGTCCAGTTTCTTTGGAGTACGAATTTATTCACCAAAGTGAATCGATTTGAATCGAGCAGCACTAGTACACAGTGGGTGCAGACAGCATCCTAAACTGGAACATATGCATAACTAAAGGACATATTAGCATCTTGTCACTTCTACTTAATGTGGTTTCCTACTTCTAATGTAAACTGCAGCACCTGCCGATATTACCTCTCCTATACCACCCACATCATCTCATCAATATTCTTGACCCATGGCAGCTGAAATGAGAGTTTGAAAAGGCGATGCAGGAGGTAGATCTAGTTTTGAGAATGCTCAAGCACCTGCAGCTGGCATCTATAATCCTAATAATTAGATCCATTTAAGTGTTGTTATTTCCTGCAGCATTGTTTCCTCAACATCACTTTTACTTGTCACTGATTTGTATAAATTTTAAAATTACATTTCTACCCCATGTGTTTCTCAATTATTGTATATCTAGCATTAAAGATATGCAAACAATTTCAGGTTAATCTCAAAGTAGGCAGATTTCAATTTGGTTCAGTATTCCCAGATCCTTTAGGAAAATCAGTCAGATTTGGGGACAATCCAAAGCTGAAAATCCAACATCATAGGAGCCAGCTGTGGATGCTTGAGCACCTCCAGTTTTGAATACATTTCTTAGTTGTGTCCAGGGAGAGGTCATTTCAATTGGGTTTTAGACCCTCAATATATCTAAAAAGTTGGTACCTATGTCTAACATGTAATTGATGAAATCTAAACATTCAGCACAGTATCCAAAAGTTGCTCTGACCCACTAGCAGTTCAGAACTATTTGAGCTTATATAATTAATTTTAAAATTATAGATGGCATTTTTAAAAGATATTGCATATTTCCTTTTAGTATCTATAGTTGCACTGAGTGTTATAATTATATTTTTCATGTTCTTTACCAGGGGTTGAGGAACAAACCAAAGAAAACGGGGCATGTAAAATCGGATCTCATAGATGTTGATCTTGTAAGAGGTAAGTTTCAATGCTGGCAATAATATTTCATGAATATGCTTGATCATTTATACATATTTAAAAAATATATATTTTCTTCCTTGTTGTGTTGCCTTTATATTTGAATTGCTTGTGCTAATAGCTGCTTTTTATCCAGATGGGATCTTTATAATTATTTTTGTTGTTGTTGAATATTTTTATTAGTAAAGCAGAAGCACTACAAAAAACAACACAGGGCAACAATAGAACTAGATATGAAGAAAGAGCTCTCAAAGCAACGTGAAACAGTATACAATACTCAAAGCAGTACCTCTAGTTCCATTTAGAATTGAATGAACAAGAAAGTTGTAAATATTTCCAAGTGCCATAATTTCTCATTTGAATTATAACAGTAGTATGCTAGGTAGACTAGGAAATGGTTTAGTAAATAAATGAAGCATTTTATGGTTTTATAGTGGGGGTATCTGATTTGATTTTAGGACAGTGATATTGAACTGCAATCCCACAAGGTAATAAATTACTCAGGTTTTCAGGATATCCCTAATGGATATTCTTAAACCCGTTATGTTCAGGGTTCAAAAAAAATCACCATCTAGCTCAGTTGTACTAAATTCACTTTGACTTAGAGAGCTATATCCAAGTCATTTTGTCTTTGCCATGTGGTGAAACAGGACAGGAGTAACCCGGTTTGTTGCTCTCACTTACTGTTGTGAGATGTGAATTACATGGTTATCACAATTACAATACCTGAAGCACATTAATATTTTTCCAATATTTGTTTGCATGAGGCCTTATGTGAGGAATAAGGCCTTATTCCTCACATAAGGAATGTGAGGAATAAGACCTTATTTGTTTGCATAGATTCTTATGTGAGGAATTTCTTATTTTAAACCAGGTACAAACATACAATCATTAAAATACATAAATATCACTGATTTTTAACAATTGTTGTTGTTGTACAATAATGATTTTGACTTGTCTGCTGCAAAAGAGTATATCATTATATTGAGGTAATCCTGCAGAGTTCTCATAGCTATATTTGTACTGGACACTTTATGGTAGAGGAGGAGTCTAATGATTAGTGCAGAGGGCTGAGAACCGGAGGATCCAGGTTTGATTCCCACTGCAGCTCCATGTGACCTGTGCAAATCACTTAATGTTTGATATTGCGTGTACATCAAATTTTAATAAAACTTGAAACTTAACTCCCCTTTGTCTGAGGTACAAAAGCTGAGATTGTGAGCCTATTAGGAACAGATAAAGTACCTGTATATAATATATGTAAACCATTGTAGGTGTGCCACAGAAAGATGGTATATCAATTCTATGACTCTTTATACGTTTTTATTTTTTTCGTTTGATCAAGATCAAACATATCCAAAGTGATGCTTTATATGAACTTTTGAGACAACATACTTCCTGTTTCCCATCTTCCTTCTGGAAAACATGTTCTCATGATCTTCCATGTTAACATTTCCCAGAAGTAGTAGTGATAATCATTTCCCAGAAGTAGTAGTGATAATCAGTCACTCATTGGTTTTGTTAAGTGGCACTAAACTGAATTCTTGCATCCTTATTATCTTTAGGATCTGCATTTGCAAAAGCAAAACCTGAAAGCCCCTGGACTTCTTTGACAAGAAAGGGAATTGTACGAGTGGTTTTCTTCCCGTTCTTCTTCAGGTGGTGGTTACAAGTAACATCTAAGGTCATCTTTTTTTGGCTGCTGCTCCTATACCTCCTACAAGGTACCTCACAAGGAAATAAATATGAATAAATGTGACCACTTCGCATTTTTTTTTAGCTCTTGAAAATTACTATGAACTCTTGGATAACAGAAAATGAAGGTCCAGAATTAAATTTGGTTTTAGTTTAGAAATCTGAGAACATAATCTGTGCAAAATACAAATTTTGGTGATAACTAGGTGTTAGGAAATTGATCTGCCTTTTGGCATCACCATAGGTAGAGGTTCTTCCAGTTAGCTCTCATGTCCTTTATTCTGGAATAATATTAGACTCCAAATCTTCTTTTCAGCTTCATTTCAGAAATATGAAGAAAAAATCATTTCTTAAACCTCAGCCTTTGCATCAATTGCAACCTTTCCTGCCACATAATGATGTTCATATTGTATTACTATAATTAATTATCTGCCAATTATAGCAACACATTCATCCACAAGAGGCAAAGGGAATGTCAGACTACCATCCTAGTAATGTAACTCAGGGTGGCTACAATCCTCATTGATCCCTTGAACTGCTTTTCCTCTCCTCTATTTATCTATCTACTTATCAATTGTGATCTAATAATGTTTTTCTATTTATTGTTCAAATCATATTTTAATCAATTTTGTTATTATTTATGGGTTGTTTAATATATGAATGCAAAGATTTTGAACTTATCTTTGCATCATCACCACGAGCCCCATTTCACTAATTTCATCATGGAGCGAGGTTCCCACAAAACATAAAGCTAACTAATTGATTCCATATCTTCAAAGTATTGATGAATTGCGCTGCTGGATGAATGTGTTGATATAATTGACAGATAATTAATTATAGTTTGAATGTATACACTAGTAGCCTGAGTTCTGATTTGGAATTCATATTGTATTACAGCAGTCTTTGTTATGAATGGAATAGTTTCTTAAAAAATATTGAAATTGGTACATTTTTTCCATATTTTGTATTAAAAATAGTAACTAATGACTACATTTTTCAACTTCAAAGAATGGTTTAGAATTAAGAAAATGCTAAAATTATGACAAGAAAAACAGAAGAACCTACTCCACAGCAGCGCTTCAAACAGCAGCACTTTTTGTGCCCACTTTTTGTACATCACAGTATTTTTAATTTTGACACTCATTGAAATTTTTCATTATCACATTTAAGACTCCTGGTGTAGGTTGTAGAGCCGAAACATGATCATGTAGAATCTTGTTAGGAACAAACCATTTTTGTACCACCAGGTCATCTCCACAGTGTTCGGCTTTCAAAATTATCACAAGGACAGAAATTTAGTAAAGAGAAAGAGGTCAGTTAAGTCATCATCTTGGATTTAGAAATAATTCACAAAAAAGGGAGGAAGAAAGCAAGAAAAAAAAAGATAAATGGAGAAAGCATTTAGAACAGTGGTCTTCGGGAGTCACGTGATGATCACGTTCTGATTAAGACATCCTGAGGAACAGCTCTCTTTAATTGGCATTTCCCTCCGACTTACCCTCTCAATTTTGCATATCCAGTGCATATATTCGTTGCTAAAGGTTGGAGGAGCAGCCTATTGCCTCCAGCGAGTCGCTATTGCAGGGTATGCCGCATAAAGGAGCAAGGAATCATTGCGCTCCTTCTACCTCGGCCGCAGCCAAGATGGCATCGGAGACTGGGCCTTCCGCGGGGTTATCTGTCCTGCCTCCCTACCGTGCTTCTCCACGAGGACGCGGTTGGTGAATTAAAAAAACAATTCATGTCCATTATGGATGATAAAATGTCGGGGCTGCAGGCTAACTTCCAGGAGGTGAAGGATGGCATGAGCACCTTTAATAATCGCGTGCTCCAAATAGAGGAACGCATGGTACAGCATGAGGCCACCACAGACTCGCTCTCTACCCGCATGCAGGCACTCAAACGCAAAGCTCAACAACAGCAAGAGAGGGTAGAAGACCACGAAAACCGAACTCGACGGAACAACTTAAGAGCGGTGGGCATACCGGAGACGGTAAAAGAGGGTAACTTGCGAGTATGGCTGGAAACCTGGCTGCCCACATCCCTCCAGATGGGTGAGGACCTGCCAAAGCTGAGTCTGGAACAAGCGCACTGAATTGGGCAGTGACGGGAGGGAGAACATCGACCCTGCCTGGTGATTGAGATTCCTTAACTTTGTGGAAAAGGAGAGGGTTCTATGCCAGTATCGGGAGGGTAAGTTGCTCACTTATGAAAACCGCCCAGTGCTCCTGTTCCAGGACTTTTCCTCAGCGGTGGCAGCTAAGTGGTGAGTGATGGCTCCGTTTTGTTCAGCACTATACCTACAGTGCCTCCGCGCAGTCTTTCAGTATCCTGCTCGAGTGTGCTTACACTATCATGTGAAGCAACTATCCTTTGACAAACCGAAGGATTTAGAATCTTTTGTGCAGGCTTTGCCACTGGCGGTGGCAGGAGAATCTGGATTGTTGCCTGCATCCTGAGGGAGATGTACAGAAGAGCCAACTAAGCAGGACTGTGTTTGACTTGCTTGCATACAGCTATCGGTGCATTTAACACTGATGGAAGGCAGGGTGCTTTGGGCACTGGGGTCGACTTAGTGCCTGGCTCCTAGATTTCTTCCCCTCCAGTTTTTCTCCTCTTCCTTTACTTTACTTTGTGACAGCTTTTCTATAGGACTTGAGCACACCTGAGTGGGGTCTCTGCACTTCTCTGAGAGTTGGCGGCCTCTGCCATTTGGAGGGTCTTTGGACCTCAATTTTATTTTCATGCTAGAAAATGTTATATGTGTTTTATGTTAAGTTTCAGACGAGAGGGTTCCCAGAGGCTTTTTCTTTGTGATTGAAAAGGATGTTGGGTTGGGGGCAGAGATGGGGGGATTCTCATGTTTTGCTTTGGTATGATTGTGGTGCTGGATGTATGTGGGTGTGTGCTTGGGGGAATACTGGAGACTAGGGAGGGTTTAGGGGGTTGATTGCTGTCTTGAGAGGAGTGACTGGTAGAGTAAGAGTGGCCTGTTACCACTTTGATAATGGCTAATCTCATGGTTGTTTCACTATATGCTGATGGTATACACTCACCTGTGAAATGAACAAAGATTATGTCAATGCTCAGGAAAATTAATGCTGATATTGTCTATTTACAGGAAACACATCTTACTATGTCTGAACATGCTAAATTGAAGAGGGGGTGGATAGGGGAGATTTGGTCCTCTTCTTTTAATGGGAGACAGAGGGGTGTGGCCATTCTTACAAAAAAAATGCCCCTGCAGGTCCATAGGGTCATTGTTGACAAACAGGGACAGTATGTGATTGTACTAGGGGAATTGTGGGCAGTGCCAATGGTCTTTTGCAATGTCTACGCTCCAAACGTCTATCGGCACACTTTTTACACTCATTTGGTGGCTCTCTTGGCCAACTACCCGATGCATAATCTTTTCGTGGTGGGCAACTTTAACTTTCCGGCTAACCCACTCTTGGATCGTAAGCCACTACGAAAGGAGGATGCCAGCCACGACACTAAGGGGGTTAATTTCCTTATGAATCAGCTGGGGGTAGTGGATGCATGGCGGGTTTTGTACCCGGATGAGTAGGATTACACCTTTTATTCTCATCTCCACAAAACATATTCACAGTTGGATTACCTACTCCCTTCGCAGAGCCTCCTGTCTAGGGTGGGTGCTGCCCGAATTGAATCCACGGTGTCCGACCATGCCCCTATCTCTATCACTTTGCATCTGCTGAACCGGGATCAAGACAGAGTGTGGAAATTGCCGCCATACTTGTATAAAGAAACAGACTTCCATACTTTTCTTCGAGCCAAATTTCAAGACTATGTGCAAGACAATCCGCCTGCAGATGTGTCTCCCACGATGTATTGGGAGGCTGCAAAGGTAAAGTGAAGAGATCTGCGACTCTCTCTGGAACTGCAGCGGATCCGGAGGGCTCATGTCATTAGGTTGGACGAGAGTGCTAAGGTCAAAGTTTATCAACTTCGTAGAGAGATAGACCAGATCTTAACTGCCCGGGTGGAACAAGATCTTTATTTTCTGCGCTACAAATTGTATAAGTGGGGCGGGAAAACTGGGAAAATTTTAGTTAATTTGGTCCAGCAACAACTTATCAGATGTATATGGGTCACGGTGGGTATTAGGCACACTGACTTTGAGACCATTTCAGACCAATTTGTGCACTTTTACACTTATCTTTATAGTGACGGTACAGTGAATGAGGGCAAACGGGAGGCCTTTTTTCACGGTCTGAACCTCCCTGTGCAACCTACCGAGCAAGTGGAGATTTTGAATAAACCTATTGAAGTGGAGGAGATTCGGGCTGCTATACGTTGGTTGAAGCTAGCTAAATCCTTGGGTTCGGACGGTATGGGGCCCAAATTCTATAAAATCTTGCAGGACATGGTCCTTCTATCGTTGCAGGGTATGTTTGCTGATGCTTCGGCTGGGGGTAACCCAGGACGAGCCAACTTGGCCCACGTCATTCTTCTCCCCAAGCCCAGCAAAGATGTGGAACTACTGGGGTCTTATCGACCAATATCTCTTTTAAATCAAGATGTTAAATTGTGGGTGGCCATCTTGGCCAAACGTTTGAATAGTTATTTGCCGGAGTTGATAGGGGATGACTAAGTGGGCTTCGTACCTGAGAGGTATGCTTCTTGTGATTCAGGAGGCTAAGGGGAATGAGGATCGGATGGTCTTACTGTCTTATGGTCTCATCTGTTTTGGGTCCTAGAGAGATTTGGGATAGTGGGCAGATTTGTTGATTGGGTGAAGGCATTTGACCTGAGAGCGCAACTCATCGTGAATGGGAAGTTGACTGTCCCTTTTCCCTTTTGTAGGGGCACGCGACACGCTGTCCCCTATATTATTCGTTTTGGCGTTTGAGCACCTGGCAGCCCGTCTTCGGCAGGATAACAAGCTGGAGGGCATTCGGATCAGCTCGCAAGAGCTATAGCTTAGCATATTTGCTGATGATATGCTTTTATATGTACATCATGCTGACCAGCAGCTCCCGCTATTCTTACAATGGGTGAAGCTGTATGGTACCTTCTCTGGCCTCCAGGTGAATTGCAATAAATTTGAGGTTTTACCCTTGAAGGGGGTGGGCTCTTAATCTTGGCATTCACCTTCATACTTCTGACTCTGAATTATACAAGATGAATATCACCTGGGTTTTGATTCAGTTGAAATCACTTTGCGTCTCGTGGATGGAACTTCCCATCTCTTTTTTGGGCCAGGTAGCACTATTGAAAATGATGATCATGCCTAACATCTTATACCTGCTTCAGGTTCTGCACATATGGATTAATCGGAGGGACAAGCAGGACTTTAAAGCCCCGGTGCGCCAATTTTTGTGGCATGGCAGGTCAACCCCGGATTGCGTACACCAAGCTTATTCTGGACACGAATATGGGGGAACTAAATGTACCAGATCTTCGCTCTTATAACGTGGCCACTGTGCTTAGTGGGATGCATGAATGCCTCTTAGATGAGCAGAGGTTCTATCCCTTGTCTCTGGTGAAAGAGTGGTGTCATCTGTATACTTTCATTAACCTTTTACATACTACAGTGGGATCTTCTCCAGAGTGTCGGAGCAGGCTAGGTTTTCTGCAGCCTTTCCGGGAGGCCTGGGACTGGTAGTGGCGCAAACAGGGACAGACTAGCCGAGCATCGCCCCTCTTGGGGCTGATGGGCAATCCGGCATTCGTCCCTAGGATGGGGAAGTCACTTTTTACTGTTTGGGCCAGTAAGGGCTGCAAATCCTTGCACCATTTGCTGGCAGTGGGTGGAGGGGAGTTCCCTTCCTTTGACCAGCTGAGAACTCAATGGGAGTTACCGGTGACGCATATTTGGGCTTACAGACAGGCTCGCCATTATTACGCTCAGTTGAGAGGTTCCTGGGGGGCTCAATTGGAGGGCACCAAATTGGGCAGGTATTTTTTCCTCTTACATAAACACGCTCGAGAGATGGGCCATGACATGGCAAATGAGGTTCAACGTGGATAAGTGTAAGGTGATGCATGTCGGTAACAAAAATCTTACACACGAATACAGGATGTCTGGGACAGTACTTGGAGAGACCCCCCAGGAAAGAGCCTTGGGAGCACTGGTTGACAAGTCGATGAAGTCGTCCGCACAATGCGCAGTGGCGGCAAAAAGGGCAAACAGAATGCTAGGAATGATTAAGAAGGGGATCACGAACAGATTGGAGAAGGTTATCATGCCGCTGTACCAGGTCATGGTACGCCCTCACCTGGAATACTGCGTCCAGCACTGGTCGCCGTACATGAAGAAGGACAAGGTACTACTCGAAAGGGTCCAGAGAAGATTGACTAAAATGGTAAAGGGGCTGGAGGAGTTGCCGTACAGTGAGAGATTAGTGAAACTGGACCTCTTCTCCCTTGAAAAGAGGAGACTGAGAGGGGACATGATCAAAACATTCAAGATACTGAAGGGAATAGACTTAGTAGATAAAGATAGGTGGTTCACCCTATCCAAGGTAGGGAGAACGAGAGGGCACTCTCTAAAGTGAAAAGGGGATAGATTCCGTACAAATGTAAGGAAGTTCTTCTTCACCCAGAGGGTGGTGGAGAACTGGAAAACACCCTCAAGGGATTCAAGACAAAGTTAGACAAGTTCCCGCTGAACCGGAATGTACGCAGGTAGGGCTCTGGTAGGGCACTAGTCTTTGACCTGGGGGCCGCTGCGGGAGCGGACTGCTGGGCACACTAGTCTGACCCAGCAGCGGCAATTCTTATGTTCTTACCCACACCTATGAATTCACTCTCTCGCTGGTACAGGATAGTTAAGGAATTGGTGGACTTGGCTGTCATCGCTCAAGTGACTCGCCAGTGGGAGGGGGAGCTGGGGGCACTTTGGATACTGGGCAGCTTCAGGAAATTTTTCAGATGGGTATTGGTTTTTTCAAAGCGACTGAGTTGAGAGAAACTCATTTTAATCTCCTTCATAGGGCGTTCTTAACTAGGTCTCGGGGCTGCGATATAGGCTTGTGGGAGGCCTCGCAGTGTCTTCGGTGTAAAATCACAGCGGGAACCTTTGTACCTACCTTCTTAGAATCCCTGCAGAACTGCTCAAACCAGTCCCAAGATCCAAACTGACAGCAGTATGCCAGAAGATCTAGAGGACCTGCACAAACAAGGCAGTTTATAATAAAGCATGATAACGAAAAGAATGCCATCAAATTGATAGAAAAATAAAATAGGTAGAACTTCAGTTTTAAAAGTATAAAGAAAAAAGGGCTAGTTACAAATATGCAGAGACAGTCTGCCCCCAAGACCGTGTCTAGCATCATCATAGGCCTGGCCAAAAAATATATTTTCAGGGCAATCTTAAATTTTAGAAGCAATGCTTCCAATTGAATGTGATGACGAAATCAATTCTAAAATGTAGAAACCTAAAAGAAAAAGGCTAAATGCCATGTACTCTTGAGATCAGCCATTGAAGGCAGAGGCATGCAAAAGCTAAAATATTACATGAGTGAAAAAAACAGGAAGAATAAGAAGTGACAAGAGATGTTAAATATGTAGGACAGCCAGCATAAATAGCCTTGTTAGCAAGGAAAAGTAGTGTGAATTGAACTCGGAATTTAACAGGGAGCCAGTAATATTTCATGAGGAGTAGGCTACCTTGATCAATCTAGTGGCATGGCAGAGGAGTTGGATCGCAGTGTTTTATGCACACTGAAGCCATTTAATTGATGATAGAGGAAGCCCTGCATATACAGTATTACAGTAGTCAAGTCTCAAATTAACATGCACATGGAGTTATTTGAGAGACATGATTGAGAAAAGAGTAATCAAGAGAAACTGATGTAATGCCAAGAAGCAGGTGCAAAAAACAAGGAAGGGTTAGGTTCTGTCCTTGATAATCTTATTTCCTGTAGAACAGCATATGATTTCTTAAGGATGGGTTAAGCACCTCATCTCGCGAGTTGGTTGCAGGAGACCTCAATCATTTTCTTCTCTCAGCCCCCTTGTCTCTCTAGGCCAGGGGTCCCCAAAGTCCCTCCTTGAGGGCCAAATCCATTTGGGTTTTCAGGATTTCCCCAATGAATATGCATGAGATCTATGTGCATGCACTGCTTTCAATGCATATTCATTGGGGAAATCCTGAAAACCTAACTGGATTCGGCCCTCAAGGAGGGACTTTGGGAACCCATGCTCTAGGCAGCATCGCCTCTCTTCAGTTCATACCAAAGCAAGTGATAACTCATAGGAGAGGAAATGAAAACAAAGGGGTGCTCAGGGGACTCCCTGATCTAGATAAGTTCAATCTGCTCTGCAATAGTAATTAAGAGTTAATAAACAACCACCCAACAGGGCAACAAAGAACAGTGGTGAAACAAACAAAAATCCTACCTATGTGCAACTGGCACTGATACTTGTACAATCTTAGCTAGGCAAAATGTGCTGATATCGATTTTGGTACTAATATGCCACCTCTTCAGAGGTTCTGCTTCTCTTCCTTGGTTGCCAAGACAATAAGCCTACGCAGGCATAACAAACATCAGACAGGGCAAGGCATAAGGAATTGTATGCTGTTCTACAGGAAAGAGCATTATCGTGGTTAGCTTAGCAGAGTTTAAAAAAGGTTTGGATAAATTCCTAAAAGGGAAGTCCATAGGCCATTATTAAGATGGCTTGAGGAAATCCACTGTTTATTCTTAGGATAAGCAGCATAAAATCTGTTTTATTACTTGGGATATAGCTAGGTACTTGGGACCTTGGTTGGCCACTGTTGGAAACAGGATACTGGGCTTGATGGACCTTCGGTCTGTCCCTATATGGCCACTGGAGGAATTATGATCTGCAAGTACAGAGTGCAACCCAAAAGATAAGCAGACCACACAACAAAATATAATAGGCAATTTATTAAACAAACAGTGCCCGACATGGCCATATCTCATCCTGAAGGCTTCATCAAGAGAGAAAACTGTCAAAACAAATGTAATATAAAAACAAAATTCAAGAATACTCAAATTAACAATAATAGAATCTTCATGCACAAAACATACATAATATTTCACATACACAATGAGTGCATGCAAAAATGGTTCTGGACCAAATCGGTATTTATAAAACTCTTCAAGTATAAATAATAGAATAGAATGAACTAGTGAAGGTGGACTATGTTCAGAAGTAAAATTAAATAGAAAACATGAATGGTGACATATTCAGCCAAGGAAGGTGATCTAGTAATTACAGTATTTTGTGTTTTCACAATTTGGTGCATTAGTGTGAGTGTACCATATGAAACAGCTATTGACAGAACATAAGAATTTTCACTGCTGGGTCAGACCAGTGGGTCATCGTGCCCAGCAGTCCACTCTCGCGGCGGCCCTTAGGTCAAGTGCCCTGATTGAGTCTAGCCTTACCTACGTACATTCCGGTTCAGCAGGAACTTGTCTAACCTTGTCTTGAATCCCTGGAGGGTGCTTTCCCCTATAACAGCTTCCGGAAGAGCGGTCCAGATTTCTACCACTCTCTGGGTGAAGAAGAACTTCTTTACATTTGTACGGAATCTATCCCCTTTTCACTTTAGAGAGTGCCCTCTCGTTCTCTCTACCTTGGAGAGGGTGAACAACTAAGTCTATTCCCTTCATTATCTTGAATGTTTCAATCAAGTCCCCTCTCAGTCTCCTCTTTTCAAGGGAGAAGAGGCCCAGTTTCTCTAATCTCTCACTGTATGGCAACTCCTCCAGCCCCTTAACTAGAGATCCAATAATTAACTTGCCTAGAGGAAAATAGAAAAACACCTGTCCCTCTAAAGATAACAAATACAGATAAATTTACAAATTATAAAAGCAATAAAGGCATTAAAATAGTTTGAAAAAAACACACAAAGCTACTTAAAACCCAAAAAAGACCGCTTACTTATTGCCAGCAAACAAAAAAACCCTCTTAGCCTCAAATTACACTGAAACAGCAATGCTTGAACATTCTTCTTATAGGTTGTACTGAGGTCAAAGGAAAGTTTTATGCTTTGAGTCCATTTATAGGTCATTTAACCCTCCATTGCCCCCAGGTAAGCATCGGAGGAAAGGCCCTGCTGGGGCTGGTTGTGAGCAGTCTGTTTTGAGTGCTGCCTGCTTCTGACCAGCTGCAGCTTCGGATAAGGGAGGATGAGAGGGAGGAGATTCACGGCTCAGGACCACCGCCTGCTTCTACTGCTTTGGGGCTTGAGGGAGGAAGAGTGGTTTGTGGCTCAGGACCACTGACACTGGTGCTTTGGAGGACTTTTTTTTTTCTTCCCCCTCCCCAGTGATTTTTTTTTTTTTTTTTTTTTTTTTTGCCGTTTGGATGGGAGTGCCAGTTGGTTGAATACCAGTTAACTGAAATTTTACTGTATATCAATTTTGTGTAACATGATTTTGGCTTATTTCTGTAATTTCTAAAAGTAAAACAAGGGAAATTTGAATTTCTGTCTTGTCTTTTGTCTTCTTCTCTTTCCACAGTTGCCGCAATAGTGTTGTTCTCTATAGCTCCATATCCACATTATGTCCCTCTAACAGAAGTCATTGGACCAATATGGTTGATGTTGCTGCTTGGGACTGTGCATTGCCAGATTGTTTCAACTCGAACCCCCAAACCACCTCCCAGCATAGGGGGGAAAAGAAGAAGGTACTATAACTCTCTCCTTCTCTCTCTTTCTTGTATGAATGCATGAAATGCCGGTTTCAGCGATTTTGCAAAATGTTTTATAACAATGATATGCAGCCTGGTGTTTTTGTTGTTATGAACATTCTGGACACTGCTTTTTGTGCAGAGCTAAGCATTTTATGAAATTTAGCTTAATCGAGGTATGAAGCTTCTTTTTTCAGTTCTTTGAGAGAGTGTGTATTTGGCTTTCGCCTCATGAAAATCAAGTTATTCGGCTATTTATATAATTGCATTTGTTGTATATCTCTATTATTTTGCTTTGTGATTACTGTATTTGTTTTCATGACAAATATCCCTCCCTCTTCCCACCATCATCTGCCAGTTGCTTGGAAATGTTTTCTATTTTGAAACAGCAGACAATTAAGTAAACCTGAAAGCTTTCATTTTGAGATATTATTATTAAACATTAATAGAAGACACCATACTATATACTTGGTTCATTAAAATCTGAAAATATAGTTTTATAGATTTATATTAAAGAGGACCTTTCAAACTTAACTCAGTTTATCCTTTTAGATCATATATCTACTTTAGTTTAATTTTGTATAATAGATAATATTTCTCTACATATGTAGAATATCAGGCTGTAATACCTGCCTAATTCTACTATGTTTTGTTTGACCCTGCTAATGCATGTTGCGTAAGCGATGTATAGAGTTTGTCTCTACTTTCCAGCCTCTTAGTTATTACTGTGTATGTTTGATCTGCAACCACAACAATCAAAACAATGGAGGAACTGGAGCAATCAAACAAACTACAAATACAATATCTCCTCCAGTTTTAAACACTGAGTATAATTGCCTATTAATCTTCTATCCAACTAAACTGTTTTTTAAAGGAGAAAAAAGGTCTCAGAAGCTACAAAGAGCAAAGCTCTTCTATAGCTATGAAGGGAAGAGCTGTGTAAACTAGCTCTCCTACAAACTTCTATCATTGGCCAAAAATCTCCTTTTAAATAACTTCAGTATAACTATTATGCAGATATATAAAACAAAAGCGCTGATCTTTTTTTCTTCAGTAAATCAGAGGAAATAGCTTTCTTAATCCAGGTAGACTTTTGCTTGCCAGAGATTCAGTGCTTCTTCATGTAGTCCTTGCTGAAGAAGCACTGAATCTCTGGCAAGCTAAAGTTCACCTGGATTAAGAACGCTGTTTCCTCTGATTTACTGAAGAAAGATCAGTAAGATATCATCCAGATAAGCGCTTGTTTCTTATATACCTGCAAGACAGTTATATTGAAGTTTTATTTAAAAAGGAGTTTTTGGCCAATGATAGAAGTTTGTAGGGGAGTTAGTGTACACAGCTCTTCCCTTCATAGCTATAAAAGAGTTTTGTTCTTTGTAGCTTCTGAGGCCTTTTTTCTCCTTTAAAAAAAGTTTAAGTTTAGTTGGGTAGAAGATTAATAGGCAATTATATTCAGTGTTTAGAACTGGAGGAGATATTGTATTTGTGGTTTGTTTGATCTGTAATCTATTCTGGGCTTTCTTGGGAGGATGGGCTAAAAAAACTAACTAAATAAATAAAATATTAGCTTTTATCAAAAATGGTTATACTTTGAGATTAATCTTCCAGCATAATCTTTACTTAGATTTAAAGAGCCTTTGTAATGTTGCATTTGTAATGTCATGGTCCTGTCCCTGAAGCGCAGTGGTGCCAAGAACTGTGACTTTACAGCAGGACTATACAAATTTATTAAGGAATTTTTTTATCCAAATGAATGTGAATGTGAATGTGTTGAAGAATACTATTAGCTTTGATCCTTCCATTTAATTTTTACTACAGTATGAAAGCTCCTCTTTAAGTTACAGGTTATTCTTATTTTCCTAAATAAATGACCATTTAAGAAGTCATCCACCCTTGACCCACATACAAAGGTCTGATTCTGAAGATTATATTTTAGAGTTCTTTTCCATGATTACTGCTACACAATATTGCACTTCTGTAGTAGATATCGATGATAAAGTTCCCTTCCACTTTTAATCTCTTTTGCTGAAGGAAATTAAGAAAAGCAGCACAATTGGAAGTGCATAGGGAAGGAGATGGCTCTAGTACTACAGATAATACTCAGGAGGGAATTTTGCAGAGCTACGGTACAAGCACCTCTTACAGCGTTGGCGCTGTCTTCAGAGATTTCTGGCATGCTGCTTTCTTTTTATCCGGGTTTGTATTTATTCAAGGCTTTGTGTGCTTTAGAAATGCATTATCCCTTTTCTGAAAATGATTAATCACTCCAAACCACCATCTCTGTATTCATAAATTCAGTTTCAGGACCACATACATCTTTGGTAAAGTTCTTAAGGATAAAATAAAGTTTATAGAAATTCAATATGAAAGCTTGAGAGTTCTTCAGTGTCAGGAAATATAGCCTGATTATACAGGGCTTTGAGACCAAGGTTAGAAATCGTCACTTGTTAAAATTTAGCTAATTTTTCAGTGCTTATTCCAATATTCTTTTGGAAATGGACGTTATAATCTCAGGACTTAACAGCAAAATATTTTACAGTAGCTGTACTATCTGTAATCTCCTTATCTGCTAAGAAACAACAATGGAGCAAACGGCTGCACTATAGGCACCAATGTAATTCAAAAGGACAGATTTAATTGTTGCACAGGTACTACTTTGACTCAACATGAGTCATGTTTTGGCCCACAGACTTTGTCTCAGGAGTCAAAGCTAATCACAAAAAATTGCATAAAATCTGGATAAAATAAACATTAAATAAATAGATACAAAATTAATATAAAAAATTAATATAAAATACCAACAAAACCAATGGTGTACTTATATAAACATATGAGGCATAAAGACAATTATATCTCAAATGTCGTACATCTTAATTGACAAGATATTATCAGCCTAATCTAGCATTATAAAACAATATTGAAACTGAATTAAAGTATAAATAAAATATTACGACAGTCGCAGCATAGCATGTGATGATTATGCATATAAAGAGAAGAACAACGGAATCAACAAATCTTACTTGTAGTAGAGGATATAATAATGTTCCTGTCACTACCATCTATCCCAACATCATATAAATCGTTCACAAAGTTTTTGTAAGGGACCATCAGAAGGTGAATAGATCTTTAATGTACTTTTAAAGTTCTTCCTAGAATGTAGAACCTTGCATCAGAAATTTATTGGTACAAATTCAGCTCCATATCCTATCATAGTATTCTTTATTTGCATGTCATGGGATGAAAGCAGCCTGAAAGTGCCTAATAATCTTGATGCAGGAAGCACAAAATATGATTCATGTCAGAGGCTGGTTACCAAGTGGTTCATAAAGATAAACTTTGTTTTTGATGAAAATGTCTCGATGTCACAATACCATTATAGGCAAAGATTCACATAACTGGTGTTTCCAGTGCCTAGATCCTGATCATCGAGATAGAGATCACTTAAAGCCAGAAAGTTACAATTTGAAAAATTTTTCAGTTCATCTTCAACGGCATTGACTATGGCTGGAGACTGACACTAGTGGTCAACATCGCTCAAAGCTGACATCGACAATGGTACCAACAGTTCCAATGACACACTTCTCTTCATCACTGTCACCATCATTGGGGAAACCTCGTAAGAAAGCTAAGAAGCATAAACATCCTCAAAACGGGCATTGGCATCGTCCTAAGTGTCATCGCCATCAATATATTCCAAAAAATTGACGCACAAATGCTAGATCGCGCAATTACAGCTATTGTCTTCTCTGGGGCGTGCCTCAACATAGAGTTAACCAACGCCTCAACACCCTAATGTACCCTTGCATTGCATTGGTACCAGCACCATTCCTGCAGGACCAGCTACACATGCTGATGCAAAAGGATCTAGCTGGGCTACTAGAGACGCACTCCATGGCAATGCCTGCTTCCACACTCCCAGCTTCAACTCATTCCGAGCAATGCCTAAAAACTCCCATCGGGGCATAGAGCTCGGATGCCACAACATTGAGGATCTACATCGAGGCCTGCATCATCATTGAGAGAGCTTAGCTTATCATCCCATTCTCGACAATCCTCTCGACGTTCAACAAGGCATTCACATCAACGATTGTCCCAACGCTCATGGCGATCTCCTCAATATCCTCCTTGATGTTCCTCTTGTCAATCTCAATCTGCAGGACCTGATGATGATGAGGTGACTCTGACTTATCTCTCAGCCCTTCCAGCGACTATCCAGAGCTGTCAGCGGATGAGTCTTAAGGCATACCCTCAGATCCATCTCCTTCACTGCCTCATCAAAGGTCACCCCCAGAGAGTCTGTTTACTAAGTTTATAAGACGGGGCAAGCTCTCCAAATAAATATGGAGTCCAAAACAGAACCTTGAGCAGAACTTATAGATACACTAGACTACAAAGAGTGGACTAAAGACTACATAAAGGTTTCTCTCTGTAACCTGATAAAAGAGGCCTTATTTACAAACTGAGAATCTCCACTTTCCATCCCAGTAACTCCACATAAATTGGACACATTTTACCAAATCCAAACTTACCCTGGATTTGATAGACTATATTTACAACACCAGTCTTTGGAGGCAGAGGCCTCCTTGAAGAGAGTAAACACTTCTAGAACTTATGCCAATACTCTGAACATCTATTTACTATATCCTCATTATATATTATCAAGGAGTTTCTTTAACATCAACGATCTTCCAAAGTCTTCTGATATATTATGATTTACTTGAAAATTATATTGTTAATCCTTTCAAATATCACTTTTCATTTCTCTACATAAAGTCTCATATTCTGGTTATGGGATATGACCTCAGTGGCTACTTCTGTACAGAATAAATCTGTTGAAAGTAGAATGAAACAGTGATTGGCTGCGAGTCTGTTTGATGGGTATCTCCTTGAAACAGCCTAGCGAAACGTGGGTCCATGTCGGAGTCCCGTTTTAATACTGCAAGCACTTTAAAGCTAAGTTATATATTAAGTTATTTATGACTACTAAAAGCACTTTAAATGATAAAGAAATAGATTTGAGTGGTAGGCAGGGGGATAAGACCAATGAGGAGGCTAGCTACATTGAAATTCGGTACTTTCAACAGATTTATTCTGTATAGAAGTAGCCACTGAGGTCATATCCCATAACCAGAATATGAGACTGTATGAAGAGAAATGAAAAGTGATATTTGAAAGGATTAACAATATAATTTTCAAGTAAATCATAATATATCAGAAGACTTTGGAAGATCGTTGATGTTAAAGAAACTCCTTGATAATATATAATGAGGATATAATAGATGGTGAATTATTTAGTTCCTCATATAAATAGAGAAAGATATTTGCCAAATATTGGATGTGTGATTCTCAATAAAATACTCTGAACATAACATAAATCTTTATTTATATACTGCGAAAGACGGTTTACAGGAAAAATGACTGAGAAGAATCAGCGAGCTACAGCAATAGAGAGAGGACTGAAAATTGTATAGATTGCATAGAAAGAGGTTAAGGCAGAATATTCCAGGGCTCTATTGTGGCAAATAGAATTTTGAACTACAACTTTTACATGATGTTCTACATGAAGTCTCTCATCCAAAAGATGTCCTTTTATGATGGTTCATAATCGAAAATGCGCAGGACAATCGAGCGCCGACAATACCAAGCAGACAATCATGCCGGACTTAAACTTAATTTTAAAGTGCTCCAAGTGGGGGGTTGGGGAGGGAACCCCTGCAGTTAAGTTAATACTATTTGCGCTGCCGTTAGGTGGGTGTGTTGGGGCGGAAGGAACCCCCTATTATAGAGGGAAGAGGCATTTTTCCCTTTTTGGGGGGGAAAAACATCAATTTCCTCTAATGTGTGGGGCTCCCCCCCCCCAATGATAGCGGCAACAGTATTAACTTAAGTGGGGGGGTTCCCCCTCCCCACACACACCCCCTCAGAGCACTTTAAAATTAAAGTTTAAGTCTGGCGCGCTGATGTCCTGCGCGCAATTGTCTGCTCGGTATTGTCAGTGCTTGAATGTCTCTCACGCTTTTGTCCTGTCACGTTTTATGATCAATACTTACCATCAGAGCATCTACCTTCTTACCAACATTTAATGAACAATCTCCTTGAGACTAGAAAATACATGGTGCGTTCTACATGTGACACCTTTAATGTTACCTCTAGAACCTTTGCAGTCTCAATTGCCATGTGAATCTCTTATTTAGACAACCACGTTCAAGACCATTTCTCTAACATATCCTGTACAGGGGATGATTTGTTTGGAGACAGTATAGAGAAGGCCACACAAAAAATCAAGAGACATACTGACTGCATGACTTCCTTGTCCTCCTCAAAATCTCACAGTCTCAGCTGCCATGGAGATACTCAACACCTCCAAGCATTCCACTTACTATTCAAGACACAGATATTGCCAGCCTTCTACATCCATTCAGCCAACGACTCACATGCCCCAGACAACAGAGGCAACAGAAAACTCCTTCAGCACCTTGGTCCAAACAGCAGCAGTCTTTTTGACTTCCTTCTAGAGAGCATGGTCAGTATTTCTCAACCTTTGCCTCAGACTACCTATAGGAGGTCTGCTCACTCATTGCCATCAACGTTGGTCCCTAATAACATCGGCTTATTGGGTCCTGCAGATGGTGAGTCAAGGCTATGCCCTTGGTTTACAGAAGAAACCTCCAAACCCACCTCCCAAAAGAGTCTCTTTTCAACTCCCAGCAGAGGGCTCCTTCATCAGGAGCTCTCAGACCTCCTCCTCAATGTCATAGAACAAGTTCCTCTGAAGGAGAGGGGCCAAGGGTTCTACTCCAAATATTCCCTCATACCAAAAAAGACTCCACACAGACAACCAGGTAGCTATGTACTTTGTAAGCAAACAGGTTGTACAGGGTCTCGCTTGCTCTGCCAAGAAGCGATCCAAATCTGGGCCTGGGTGATTCCTCACAATATTTTCCTGACAGAAGTCTACCTAGCAGGAAAGGAGAACATCTTAGCCAACAGATTGAGCAGACTCCTGTAACCGCACAAGTGGTCACTCAACTCTACCACTTTACATCAGATTTTTGCAGACTGGGGAACACCAGAAGTGAATCTCTTTGCTTCCCCCTAAAATCCCAAACTCCCTTTCTTCTGTTCCAGACTCTACACTCCCAATCATCTGGAGTCATATGCTTTTCTCCTTGACTAAAGGGACAAGTTCTTTATGCTTTCCCTCCATTTCCTTGTGAAAACTCTACTTCATCAAGGACAAGCCACCATGATTCTCATAGCACCATGGTGGCCTCATCAACCATGATTCTCTCTCCTACAACCCAACAAAAGAGAACCCATCACACTTCAAAGCTTTCCAAACAAAGGTTCTCTCCTCTATCCAAATCTATGTTCGTTAGCTCCCATAGCAGGGTATCTCTCTCCCAACCCATAACTGCCTTTGCACTCTCTGAACCAGTGTCAGCCATCATTGAAGCCTCTAGAAAGCCTTCCACGCAGCGCTGCTGTTGTTTCAAACGGACTTCACAATCTAGTATAATAACTCACTGGATTCAATTACCTGTCCTCTCCCAATCAGTCCTAGATTATCTTCTACATCTGTCTAACTCTTTACTAAAAACTACTTCAGTCAGAGTTCATCTCAGTACCATTAGTACTTTTCATACTGCACTTGACAAAAAAAACATTATCTGTACATCCTTTGGTTTCTAGATTCATGAAAGACCTTAATACCAGACCTCCAATTAAGTCTCCTCCTGTAACTTGGGACCTTAATGTTATCCTTTCCATGCTGATGAAGCCTCCTTTTGAGCCACTCTTAACTTCATCTCTTAAACATCTTACTTGAAAAGTAACCTTCCTTATCTCGTCACATCTGCACCTTGGCTTCTTATCTTTGTTACTAAACTGATTGTCTCACAAGCTGATGGGTGGGAAGGCACCTACGCACTCAGGTATGGACAGTCTTCAAGTTCTAAAGTGACAATACACTATTTGGCTGTCCGTGCCGGGTTCCGTGTATGAAGTCACCCATATGTGAGAATATCTGCTTACTGCCCTCGGATAACACCTGCTATAGGTAAGTAACTATGCTTTGCAGTTAGTGCTTTAGGGCTGGTTTCTACCCCTTCCTAGGACCTGAGGGAATCATTCAAGATGCTCCTTATCCCTCAGTAGCTCTGGGGAACAGATCCAAGCCTATTTGGGACATAACCTCCCGATTTACAAGGCTAATCATTGTTGACATTATTTACATTTCCCATTCTGTTACCCTAAGAAATTCATGGGCTTTTATTTTTTACTCTTTTCTTTTGGCATCTTAACTTGAAAATAAGCTGAGATGGGCAGTAGGAAAATAATTGTACATACAATAAGAAAAAAAGAATGAGGATTGAGAATTCAGATTTTTTTTTGTCTAAATCTAGTTTAATATTGGCCACACTAAAAAAAATAAATAAATTATATATACAGTATATATATGCCTTTTGAAGTATATGGCATTGGTTTAGAGAAGTTTAAAAGTAGTACTGCTGTTCTAAAAATAAAATGCTTTTGCTCTCGTTTCTTTGTTTTACAACACAAATCTTCCTCTTTTTGAGTCATTTACAAGAATAATCTTCAAAGAATTACTTCAAAAAGTAGTAAGACAAGTGTGTAGAAGAGGGAGAAAAGCCCTGAAGCAATGGTGTGTTTTAAAATGTAGCAAACAAGGAAAAGGGATACTGCAAGTTTTTGTTTTTTGTTATGTGAGTCATTTTACTATGCTAACGTCATTGTGTAAGTCATGTCTGTGATTTGTGTGCTCTGAAACTGTGATGAAGAAGGTCTGATACATTAAGCTTGACACAAAAGTGTCTTACCTCCTTTCCTTGCAGTTGGCTGAACTTATTCTAGGTTCAGAGCTTAATAACACACTTTGTTATTTTAGGAAGTTATTTTTAATATATTATACAGGTATAAGTTCCTTTATCTGAAATTGCACAAACCGAAAAGCTTCTGAAACAGAAATTTGTCGTGCACATTTGAAATAGTCAATTTCCCTGATGTGCACAAGCTGAAACCAACACAAGTGCATACGTTTCTCCTGATCTCTGCGCAGTTCTGATTGGAGAGCTGGAAAGTGGCAAAGAAGAACTCCAGATTCCACTCAGGGTGGCAGTGAGAAACGGTAATAGTTGGAGGGCTGGAAAATGGTACAGAGAGATGCATATTCCGCTCAGAAAGATAAGTTGTTGAAATTTCACGATGAGAATGATGGCCAGCTAGTGCAGGCTCTTTATTTTATTACAAGTGTTTTAGCCTGTTACATTCGTTACATTAACGGGTGTTAGAATAGCCCCACCTATACCCTGTCCCCACTCATGCCCCGCCTCTACCATGCCCGGACCCTGCCTCCCACTGATCCCAGTCCAATCACCTCACCTTTCACCATTTCCTTAGTCCTCTGTACCCTTTTGGCCCTCATAGATCCTCCATTGCATTTATCACCTGACAGTGCCTTTTGCTCCATGTGGGTCTGGCCTCCTGGACCCCCTGAGGCGGCAGCAGTGGTCCTGACATACCAACCCCTCCTCCCTCAGTACCCCAAAGCAGCAGCGGTCCTACCATTTCCATCTCTCTTTCCCCCTTTCACACCCTCTACCATCTCTCTCTGACCCTGTTTCGCCCCTTTATCCCAGGACAAGCAGGCAGCATATTCTTAACGTATGGGTGACGTCACCGACGGAGCCCCGGTACGGACCTTTTTAACTAGAAAGTTCTAGTTGGCCGCACCGCGCATGCGCGAGTGCCTTCCCGCCCGACGGAGGAGTGCGTGGTCTCCAGTTTCTTCGTTTCCGCGGAGCGAAGAAGACGCATTTGGTATTCAACGGCTGTTGAACACTCCTTTTTTGCCTTCCCGCTCGCGTTATTCTGATTTTTTCTGCTTTTTTCCTTCGGGTTTTTTCTGTTTTCTGTCTAATCTAAAAAAAAAAAAAAAAAAACTTTATTTTTCAACAGGCCCCAGCGGGGCCTGTTGCCATCATACAAGCCTCCGGCTTTGATTTCGCTGAGGCCGTATTCCCCTTCATGCCCCCTCAGCCGGGTTTTAAGAAGTGCCAGCGGTGTGCACGCCCGATTTCCCTTTCGGACCCACACAACTGGTGCCTACAGTGCTTGGGTCCGGAACACCTGCACCCGCTGCGCGACTCTTCAAAAACGCACACTTAAAAATAGACAAATTCAGCAGAATCTCCTCTTCGGCACCGGTTCTGCTATGGATCCGACCCCGACGTCGACGGCACCGCCGAAATCGGCACCGTCAACATCGACACCACCTGATCCTTCTGCGGGGTCGATGGCGCCAGGTAAGCCGGCCAAGAAGCCTTCCACTTCCCTCGAGCGCCCTCCAGCCACGGCGGTGACACCGGTCCTTCCGACGTCCCGCAAGTCCCGTAAGCGCTCCGCTCCGATAACGGTGAGTGCCTCTTCATCGGCCTCCTCATCACCGGAGCGTAGAGCGGCACCTATGGTACCGAAGACAAGTAAAACGGTACCGGTGCCCCCATTGGAGGACCGTATCTCGGCCATCCTCCAAACTAAATTACAGGAGCAACTCGAGCACCAGCTTCAGGAACTGCTTCCAACCCTGCTGGCACCACTCCTTCCGGTACCGGTCCGGCCCGAGCCTCGCACCACTACGCCAGTGGCCACCCCCTCGGTACCGATGAACACTTCGATGCCGGTCTTATCGGCACAGCCTACACTACAGACCTGCACGTCGGAGGACCCATCCCGAACCCAAGATCGACATCGATCGTCTCGGGACCGGGATCGACACCACTCCTCCCGGGACAGAGATCGGCACCGGTCTTCATCCCCCGGCACCGTATCCATGAGATCTGGCAAGTCCCTTTCTAAAACCCGCCATGCTGAGCCGGCCATCAGGGACCCTGACTTATGGGAGCAATCCCCACTCGGTACCGAGGAGGATGCCTCTTCCACTGATGAGGAACCCTCCATGGCTGAATCCACCTCCAAACCCGAGCAGTCCTCATTTACAAAATTCCTTCGGGAGATGTCTGGGGCTCTTTCCATCCCACTTGAGTCCGACTCCAAGAAGTCCCAGGCCTTTCTAGAAGCCTTGGATTTCGACCAACCCCCCAAGGAATTTCTCAAACTCCCCGTCCATGATATTCTACGGGAGACGTTTTATAAAAACTTGGAGAACCCCCTTACTGTTCCAGGTGCCCCTAAGAAACTGGACAGTTTATACCGGGTCATCCCTATTCCGGGATTTGATAAACCCCAGTTGCCACATGAGAGCCTCCTGGTAGAATCCACTCTCAAGAAATCTCATGGTTCCAGTGTCTATGCCTCCACCCCTCCTGGCAGAGAGGGTAAAACAATGGATAAATTTGGAAAGCGCCTATACCAGAATGCCATGCTGGCTAGCAGAGCCAACAATTACTCATTTCATTTTTCTTTTTATATGAAATATCTGGTACAACAACTTTCTGCTCTGCAAAAGTACATCCCTGAACGCAAGGTCCCATTGTTTCAGCAACAAATTTCTACCCTCCTTCAGCTCAGGAAGTTCATGGTACGCTCAATCTATGACTCCTTCGAGCTCTCCTCCCGTGCCTCTGCTCTGGCAATTGCCATGCGACGCCTTGCCTGGCTGAGAGTATCTGACCTGGATGTCAACCACCAAGACCGCCTTGCCAACGCGCCCTGTCTTGGTGATGAACTTTTTGGGGAGTCTCTAGATACCACCACACAAAAACTTTCGGCTCATGAGACGAGATGGGACACCCTCATTAAGCCTAAAAAGAAGACTCCGCCGACACGACCATACAGACCTCAGTCTTCTTACCAACGTCGCTTTTCTGCTAGGCCACTGAATCCTCCTCAACAGCAATCTCGTCGGCCTCGCCAACAACAACAACAGCACTCTCAGGCTCGCTCGCAATCTCACCAGACAGCTAAGCCTCTCCCTCAAACTAAGCCTCCTCAGCCCTTTTGACTCCTTTCTCCAGGGCATAGCCAGTCTTCAACCCTCGCTGCCTCTGCCTCAACCTATCGGGGGTCGCCTCACCATCTTTCTACGGCGCTGGGAGGCCATCACATCAGACCTGTGGGTTCTAAACATCATCCGTCACGGATACTCGCTAAGGTTTCAGACTCTTCCTCCAGACCATCCTCCCGTAGAGTCTGCTTCTCACTCCTCCCAGACTCCTCTCCTCCTCAGGGAGGTCCAATCCCTCCTCCTTCTCAATGCCATCGAAGAAGTTCCACCAGACCAAAGAGGTCAGGGATTTTACTCCCGCTACTTCTTGGTACCCAAGAAAACAGGGGATCTTCGTCCTATCCTCGATCTCAGGAACCTCAACAAGTGTTTGGTCAAGGAAAAATTCAGGATGCTCTCCCTTGCCACACTTTATCCTCTTCTGTCTCAACACGACTGGCTATGTTCCCTGGACCTCAAGGAGGCCTACACTCACATCCCAATCCATCAGGCTTCACGTCGCTACCTCCGATTCCAGATACTGAATCACCACTATCAGTACAAAGTGCTACCCTTTGGTCTCGCATCATCACCCAGGGTGTTCACCAAGTGCCTGATTGTGGTAGCGGCCTGTCTCAGGTCCCACAACCTTCAAGTGTTCCCCTACTTGGACGATTGGTTGGTGAAAGCAACAACCTCACCACTTGTGCTGCAATCAACTCACCACACCATCTCTTTCCTCCATCTCTTGGGGTTCGAGATCAATTATCCCAAGTCGCATCTGCTTCCCACGCAGCGCCTTCAGTTCATCGGAGCACTTCTCGATACCAACCTCATGAGAGCGTTCCTCCCTGCCGACCGGCACCGGACACTACTTCACCTCTGTCGACAGGTGCTCCTACAACCATCCATCCCTGCTCGCCAGATGATGATTGTTCTGGGTCACATGGCCTCGACAGTCCATGTAGTTCCTCTGGCGCGACTCCATCTGAGGATACCGCAATGGACCCTCGCCAACCAATGGTCACAGACCAGGGATCCTCTTTCTCATCCCATCTCTGTGACATCGTCTCTTCAGCGATCTCTTCAATGGTGGTTGAACTCCTCAAATCTTTCCAGGGGCCTCCTTTTGCATCCACCCCCTCATTCCATGATCATCACCACAGATGCCTCCCCCTATGCATGGGGAGCTCACATAGGGGATTTACGCACCCAGGGACTCTGGACCCCTCAGGAGCGCCAACATCACATCAATTTCCTGGAGCTCAGAGCCATGTTTTATGCTCTCAAAGCCTTCCAGCACCTTCTCTATCCTCAGGTTCTTCTCCTGTGCACGGACAACCAAGTCGCCATGTACTACATCAACAAGCAAGGCGGCACCGGATCTCGTCTCCTTTGTCAGGAGGCCCTCCGAATTTGGACCTGGGCCACAGCCCACAATCTTTACCTCAAAGCGGTCTATATCCAGGGCGAACAGAACTCCCTGGCCGACCAGCTCAGCCGCATCCTTCAACCTCACGAGTGGACCCTGGATCCTCCCACTCTCCACTCCATCTTTGCTCGCTGGGGCACTCCGCAGGTGGACCTCTTTGCAGCTCCTCACAACCATCAGCTGCCCCAGTTCTGCTCCAGACTCTTCTCTCCACATCGTCTAGCCCCGGATGCATTCCTGCTCGACTGGACGGATCGGTTCCTCTATGCCTTCCCTCCACTTCCTCTGATGTTGCGGACTCTGTTCAAACTCCGCAAGGACAGAGCCACCATGATTCTCATCGCCCCTCGGTGGCCCAGGCAACACTGGTTCTCCCTTCTACTTCAACTCAGCTCCAGGGAGCCCATTCCTCTTCCTGTATTTCCATCTCTGCTTACACAGCAACGTCAGTCTCTGCTACATCCCAATCTGTCTTCCCTCCACCTGACAGCTTGGTTTCTCTCGGGCTGACCTCTCCAGGAAACCTGTCTCAGCCTGTCCGTCGCATTTTGGAGGCCTCCAGGAAACCCTCCACACTCCAATGTTACCATCAGAAATGGACCCGGTTCTCCTCTTGGTGCCTCCTACATCATCACAATCCCACCTCATTGGCCGTGGAGACTGTACTGGACTATTTGCTCTCTCTGTCTAACGCTGGTCTCAAGTCTACCTCAATCAGAGTCCACCTCAGCGCCATCACTGCTTTTCACGAGCCTATCCTTGGAAAACCCCTCACGGCTCATCCTCTGGTTTCCCGGTTCATGAGAGGCCTCTTCAATATCAAACCACCTCTTCAGCCTCCCCCGGTTGTCTGGGACCTCAATGTGGTTTTGTCAGCCCTCATGAAACCCCCCTTTGAGCCGCTTGCTACTACCTCGCTCAAGCTTCTCACATGGAAGGTGCTTTTCCTCATTGCCATCACCTCTGCCAGGAGGGTTAGTGAGCTACATGCACTGGTCGCCGATCCACCGTTCACTGTCTTTCACCACGACAAGGTGGTTCTGCGTACCCATCCAAAATTCCTTCCTAAAGTGGTTTCAGCCTTTCACCTCAACCAGTCCATCGTGTTACCTGTCTTCTTCCCTAAACCACATTCTCATCCTGGGGAACAGGCTCTGCACACGCTGGATTGTAAGCGTGCCCTGGCGTACTACCTTGACCGTACCAGGGCGCACCGCACCTCTCCTCAACTCTTTCTGACCTTCGATCCTAACCGTCGGGGTCACCCTGTATCTAAACGAACGCTGTCCAATTGGCTTGCTGCCTGTATTGCGTTCTGTTATGCTCGGGCCGGCCTGTCACTGGAAGGAGCTGTCACGGCCCATAAAGTCAGGGCTATGGCTGCCTCTGTGGCTTTCCTCCGTTCCACGCCCATTGAGGAAATCTGCAGGGCGGCCACTTGGTCTTCAGTTCACACATTCACTACTCACTACTGTCTGGATGCCTTCTCCAGACGGGATGGGCACTTCGGCCAATCTGTACTTCAGAATTTATTTTCCTAATGGCCAACCATCCCTCCTCCCTCTCTGTTAGCTTAGAGGTCACCCATACGTTAAGAATATGCTGCCTGCTTGTCCTGGGATAAAGCACAGTTACTTACCGTAACAGGTGTTATCCAGGGACAGCAGGCAGATATTCTTACGACCCACCCACCTCCCCGGGTTGGCTTCTTAGCTGGCTTATCCTAACTGGAGACCACGCACTCCTCCGTCGGGCGGGAAGGCACTCGCGCATGCGCGGTGCGGCCAACTAGAACTTTCTAGTTAAAAAGGTCCGTACCGGGGCTCCGTCGGTGACGTCACCCATACGTTAAGAATATCTGCCTGCTGTCCCTGGATAACACCTGTTACGGTAAGTAACTGTGCTTTTTCCATCTTTCCCTTTCCTTTCCCATCCGTCCTTCTCCAAGGCCATCTCTCTCTCCTGCCCCCTCCATCCTTCCTGAATAACTCTCCCTGTCCCCTACCATCTCTCCCTGTCCCCCTTGTAGCCCCTCTGTCCTTCTCATCCATCTGTCTCTCTCTCTCTCTTTTCCCACTTGAATCCAGCTTCTCCCTTCTCCCTCTCCCTCTCCCTCCCCTGAATCCAGCACCTCCTGCCTCTGCGGAGCTCTCGCAGCTCCTCCTCGTCCTCCTCCAGCCAGGCTTCAGCCATTTACACTGGCTCCGGGCTCGCAGCATCGCAGAGGGAGGGCAATGCAGAAATCACCGCAAGGTCCTTCTTGCGATGGGGATAATAAAACCCTTAGCGCACATGCACATTTAAAACTCCCTGCAGGCTCCTACTGCGCATGTGGAGGCACAGAGGCACAATGCATGGATGCATGGAGTTTCAAGTGCGCATGCGCACTAAGGGTTTTATTATAGCAGATGTATTTTATATCTGTCATACATGAAAATTTGAGGCAGGGACATGTCAGCCAGTGCAGACTTTAGTGAGCAAGTTTGTGTTTGTTGTTCTTGAAATGTTTAATGTTAGCCTTATTTTGAAGTAAAAAAAATAGTTTGGTGGCAATTTTATGGTCTGTCTTTTTCTGACTTAACATTATCATTCCAAAACCTGAAAAATAAAATATGCCTGGTCCCAAAGATTTTGGATAAAGGATCTTGTACCTGTATCAATAAGTATGACATTAAACTTAATTTTTACATTAGGATTTATGCATATCAGTAGCATGAAAGTTATCTCCTTTACCCCTTTATGCTAATTTGGGTGACTTCAACTATTCTTTTCATCCAGTAGGGATGGAGAGGCTCTAGTATTATAAGATTACTCTCAACAGCACATGTCCATTAAAATGGTAATGATTAAGAGAGAGTTTGAAAGATACAAAATTTAATTTTTATGCATCAACAAAAATACATATGCTTTTGGTATAATCCGTGTTCTTAAGAAATGAGTGGCTTTTGATTAACATATTACTTCTTTTAAAGCTATCCAAAATGTGAGTGATTTAAAAAATATAATTTTCCCTTTATACCTGTCCTGTCTGCAGGATGGGATTTGCCAAGTTTTACCAACTTATGCTTTCTGTAATTTTAACTTTCACATTTTTTTAATTGAAAGACTGAGACTTGATCAGAATTTCTGAGCGCACCTTCTAAATTTGTCTTGTATTTTATGGAATGTCTGTGATCATACTGTTTGTGTTGTGATATGTCCTTACTTGCTGCAACTTTGAAATCTGAAATAATACTAAAATTGCCAAATACAAGCTTTTGAAAATGTGTATTTGATTTTACAATTAACCTTTTAGATTGGAAAAGCTTTGATTTGGCGCAAAGTTGCCGAGTCATTTGCTTGTATATAGATCAGTTATTGAAATCCAGTTTTTGTTAATAGGAACCAATAAAATTATCTAGAAAGTCATTTTGTAGCATACATAACACAAGTTAGTGGTCTTGCCTATATTCCTAGTGGGTAGGTTCCCATATGCCAAAACCCATCACAATTGGCACCCTTAATAGCAGTCTTGGAATAGAGCAGGTCTTTTTAACCAGTGTGCCTGTACCCTCAGAGTATGCAGGAAGAGGTAAGATGGGAGAATAATCTTGACAATTGTCAGATATGGAAAATCTTGACAACTGAGGCAGTTTATTAAAATTTTGTAGGCAGTGATCGGGACATTTATTGGTATTATAACTGTGCACTGCTATAATTTTAGTGTCATGTTAGAACAGTGATCGCAAACTAAACTAAACTAAGCCTTAAGTTTATATACCGCATCATCTCCACGGAAGTGGAGCTCGACACGGTTTACAAAGCTTAAAAATATAGGAAGAGAGAGGAAAAAGATTTACAAGAGCATATGAAAAGAGGGGATGTAAACAGGAGAATAGATGTTATATATTAGAGAAAAGCCAGGTTTTCAGTTGTTTTCGGAATAGTTGGAGGGAACCCAGGTTCCGCAGCGGGATAGTGAGGTCGTTCCAAAGGCCCGTGATTTTGGAGAGGAGGGATCTTCCCAGTTTACCTGCATAGAGGATGCCATGTAGAGAGGGGAAGGATAGTTTATGTCTGTGGGCTGATGGCAAACTATGTGCCATCATGAGATTCCAGGTGTGCCTTGATACAGCAGCAAGGAGGAGAGGCACTGGCTGACTGCTTACAGGACGTGCCTCTCGTGGTGAGAGGCACATCCTGTGGGCAGTCAGCCGATGCCAGTACTTCTCCTCCTCCAGCACCCCCTACTGATGTAATAATTTCAGGCTCCGGGCCCTGTCTGGAGGGCCTCCGTGCACTTCCAAATACCCTCTAGCCACAGCTCTAGGTTTAGTGTGCCGTGGCTTTAAAAAGTTTGTGAGACACTGTGTTAGAAGGTAGCATTGTTAGCTTCTAACAGCGAACAATATAGCTGCCAGTAGTCATTAGGGACATGTAGTTTAGGAAGGGTGTGCGAGGGTTCACTGATTAGTTAAAGTGGTGTAGGAACCAAAAAGTTAAAGAATTTTGTAATAGAGGCCAAAAATGAAAACAGAGTTATCCTTACTTGCAAAACCAGATGGAATCATATTGACAGGACAGCGTGGGGAAGCTTGCACTACCTCTTCTCAGGCTATACCTGCTCTATGGATATGGAGAACTTTCAGTTCCTACTGCTGACAGTCTGGCACATTTCACGAGTACTGAATTTACCAATTTTTTTTTTTTTTAAAAGCTATTCACTCCAAACCCTTTGTTGGAAGGCTGGATTTCTATAGCTGAATCATTGTCAACAACTGAGAGACTGATACTTCTTGTTTTATTCTAGCTGATATCCCTGAAGATGAAAGGTTTACCTGACTTCCATTTCTATCTGTTTGCTAATACTTTACCTTGAACATGTCCGTGATCTTAATGGCCACAACACCCTAGGCCTAAAATAAAACTTACTAGTTCTAGTTTATATGTTTTTTAAAGCTTAAGCAGGATGATAGCAGTTGGTTTGTCTTTATCAAACCAGAAGTTGTCTTTTAATTCTGTACAGTTTGTAGGTCAGTCTTCGATTTGGGTGCTTTGAAAGATAAGCCTGCAATAATTTCAAATTTGTAATGCAGAATGGCAGGTTTTTGTTAGATGATATGATGATTAATCGCAAAAAAAACCCCACATTAATCAGTATTAATTTCATTGTTGATAAAGCAACTTAAAATCAGGTTTTTATGTGACTTCAAATTTAAATTTTTGACCTTAGGTCTTCAAAAGTCACAAACATTGATAGAAAAGTTACAGAAAATTAGTATTTTAGTGTAACTTTACATTGCTTTTCATGTTCTAAAGCACCATCTCCTAAATCGTTCCTGGAATATCCCCTTGCCAATTAGGTTTTCAGGCTACCCACAATAAATATGCCTCCATTGTATGTAAGTCTTTCATGTATATTCATTGTGGATATCTTGAAAATCTGTCTGGCAAGGGGTACTCCAGGACTGATTTGGGAAACACTTCTCTAGAATGATATTAACAAAAATCTAAATGTTCCTTTTAACTTCTTAATACAAGTTTTGGCCACTAGACAATGACATGTTCATTCAGTGCCTGAAGAAATAATTTGCTTGCCTTACATTTTCTGCTATAAAATGGTATGTCTTTTTTTTGGTGTTGCATTTCTGTTTTTGAGAAAAATGATTGAGAAAGACCATATTAGCAGACCATTTGAATAGGAGATCATCCTTTAATCAAATATTTTGCTTGCTTATTTAGTAGAATCAAAGAGAGTAACTGAAATAAGCAAAGAAATTAGTCATTTTATGACCTTATTATTATTTTTTTTTTTCAATTAGATCAAAGAAAGTAAAGAATTCAATAGATAAGTCAACAGAGACTGACAACGGTTATGTCTCCCTTGATGGGAAGGTGACAAGCAAAAGTATTGAAGATGGCATGCATGCTCTTGAAACTCCATGTGAGTTACTTAGGTCAGAAGAGGGAAGCTGGAGCACAGGAGCCATCAGGAATACTAACAGTCATCAGAAGGTAAGAGTGACAAAAAAACAAGGACTAGAGTCTCAATGAGGTTTCAGGGAGGTATACTGATATGCAACATAGGAAATATTTCTTAATAAAGGTAATGAATAAATGGAATCGCCCACTAGAGAGGTCATGAGGAAAACTTTCAGACTCAACAAAGTATGAGTGAAGCAGAATCCTTCAGTCTCTGGGTTTTGTGACAAGCAAGCAGACTCTGCTTTCAGGGTTGTAAGGAAGGATCAAACATAGTGAAATATTACTCATCTTAGAATCCATGAGATAAGAGCAATGGTTCTTTACGTTTTAGAGAGCTACATTTCCTAGAAGGCACTGAGATGTTCAGCTCAAGAGAGTTGAGCCAAGAAAGCCTTGTCTTTGGGGAGGCCTGCCGGCTCAGCTGATCAGGGATTCCCTTGACATGATCAGCTCAGCGGCCATGTTTGTTTGAAATGTAGACCAGCATTTTACTGACCTACATTTCAGGCATCTGTCATCAACCTAGGGAGATGCCTAGGGCCGCTTAAGCTTGCCCAAGGCCATTTCCTGGCAAAACCACACCCAGCCTTGGACTAACTTAAGTGTCCCTAGGTGTCTCCCTGCACCTGCGACAAACGTCTATATAGTATAGGCAGCCTGCTTTGGGGGTTTGTTTGTTTTTTTACTTACATCCCAATTGTCTACCGCTGCCTAAAATCAGGACGCCCGTTTATAGAATCTGCCCCAAAGAATCCTGTGATATGTCATAACTGCCTTCTACCCATTCTAAATGGCACTCAGGTATGATCAGAGAAAACAAGATATCCCTCCTTCCCGGATTGTGGAAGGCAAGAAACAAACAAAAAAGGTGACTAGTTGGTGCTCGATCTCCTTTATTAGATAATATGGTACTAACTCAACATGACCATGTTTCGGCCTAAAAAGGCCTGCCTCGGGAGTCTGATTATATGAATTGAGGAGAGCGATACTTAATGGTGCACAGTCTTATGAAACTTTTCTTCTAGTCTTTAAAAAGCCTCTTTTTTATTTGTCTAATGGCAAAAGAAAGATGGTATAATTGACAGTAGTTGTTCAAGAGTTCATTTGCCAGTTTTATGACCTGCACACAGTGTTGTAGGCAGAACTGCAATCACCTTGGAAAACGAAACTGAAAACCAACCTGTGCATCATCAAGTATCAAATGTGAATCATACCTGACCTGTGCACCATCCTGTATCTCTCTCCTCAATTCATATAATCGGACTCCTGAGGCAAACCTTTTTAGGCCGAAACATGATTGTGTCGAGTCGGTGTCATATTATCTAATAAAGGAGATAGAGCACCAGCAAGAAACAAACAAAGAAGGTGACTGGTTGTTGATTGATCCACATTTGATGTCAGTGGTCAAGAGTTCACAGACTGGAAAGCTCAGAAAATAACCACCAGCACTTTAAGAATAGCCTTACTGGGTCAGACCAATGGTCCATCAAGCCCAGTAGCCCGTTCTCATGGTGGCCAATCCAGGTCATTAGTACCTGGCCAAAACTCAAGGAGTAGCAATATTCCATGCTACCGATCCAGAGCAAGTAGTGGCTTCCCCCATGTCTTTCTCAATAACAAACTATTGATTTTTCCTCCAGGAAATTGTCCAAACCTTTCTTAAAACCAGCTACGCTATCTGCTCTTACCACAACCTCTAGCAATGCGTTCCAGAGCTTAACTATTCTCTGAGTGAAAAAATATTTCCTCCTATTGGTTTTAAAAGTATTTCCCTGTAACTTCAACTGTCCCCTAGTCTTTGTAATTTTTGACGGAATGAAAAATTGATCCACTTGTACCCGTTCTACTCCACTCAGGATTTTGTAGTCTTCAATCATATCTCCCATGAGCCGTCTCGTTTCTAAGCTGAAGAGCCCTAACCGTTTGTCTTTCCTCATATGAAAGGAGTTTCATCCCCTTTATCATCTTGGTCGCTGTTCTTTGAACCTTTTCTAGCGCCACTGTATCTCTCTTGAGATAAGGAGACCAGAATTGAACTTAGTACTCCAGATGAGGTCGCACCATGGAGCGATACAGGGGCATTATAACATTCTTAGTCTTGTTAACCATCCCTTTTTTAATAATTCTCAGCATCCTGTTTGCTTTCTTGGCAACCGCCGCACATTGGGCGGAAGGTTTCATTGTATTGTCTACAATGATACCCAGATCCTTTTCTTGGGCGCTAATCCCCAAGGTGGACCCTAGCATCTGCCATTTGGCTGCCCAGTCTTCCAATTTTCCAAAGTCCACCTGCAATTTTTCACAATCCACATGCGTTTTAACAACTTTGAACAGTTTAGTGTCATCTTCAAATTTAATCACCCCCTAGTCGTTCCAATTTCCAGTTCATTTATAAATAAGTTAAATAGCACTGGTCCCAGTACAGACCCTTGTGGCACTTCATTAAGAAAAATGGCCATTTAGTCCGGCCTTCTGTTTTCTATCCGATAACCAATTCCTAATCCACAACTGAACTTTGCCACCTATCCCATGACACTTTAATTTTCTCAGGAGCCTCTTGTGAGGAACTTTATCAAAAGCTTTCTGACAATCTAGATACATTTATCCACATCTTCAAAGAAGTCAAGAAAATTTGTGATGCAAGATCTCCCTCAGCTGAACCCATGCTGACTCCATCTCATTAAATCATGTTTGTCTACGTGTTCCACAATTTTATTTTTTATAATTGTTTCTACCATTTTGCCTGGCACTGAAGTGAGGCTTACTGGTCTGTAATTTCCCAGATCTCCCCTGAAGCCCTTTTAAAAAATCAGCGTAACATTGGCCACCCTCCAATCTTCAGGTACTACAGATGATTTTAGCGGCAGGTTACAGATCACTAACAACAGGTCAGCAATTTCATGTTTGAGTTTTTTTAGTACCCTGGGATGTATGAGTATACCATCCGGTCCTGGCGATTTATCACTTTTTAACTTGTCCATTTGGCTTAGTACATCTTCCAGCTTCACCGAGATTTCTTTCAGTTCCTCAGCATCATCACCCTTGAAAACCATTTCCAGCTCAGGTAGATCTCTTACATCTTCTTCCGTAAAGACCGAAGCAAAGAATTCATTCAGTCTTTCTGCTATGGCCTTATCCTCCCTGAGCACCCCTTTTGATCTTTGATCATCCAACGGTCCCACAGATTCCCTCACAGGTTTTCTGCTTCTGATGTACCTAAAAAAATTGTTAGGAGTTTTTGCCTCTTTTGCAAATTTCTCTTCATATTCTTTCTTAGTTGTCTTTATCAATTCTTTACATCTAACTTGCTAGTGCTTGTGTTTCTTCTTATTTTCTTCTTTCTGATCCTTTTCCCATTCTTTAAAGGGTGTTTTTTTTTGGCTCTAATAGGCTCTTTCACTTCACCTTTTAACTGAAGTTATTTGGGACTACCCTTACCCCTGGAATACTGACCAAGAGGAGGACTTTTTGACTGCTTCAGTTTTGGTCTTTATGGTGTTTTGGAAGCTCAAAACAAAATTTTTTGATGCTTTGGTTTTTAATCTGGGTTCTTAGGGCTAGATTCACAAAGCTCACCGATCGTGTCCCAAACAGTTTGCGAGCGTTCTCTGACCCGATTCACTAACCTCCTGCCAGATCCGATCCACACCCGATCTGATCCGTACATGCAAATGAGGGGAAATGGCATGCAAAGTAGGAAGGCAGCAATTCACTAAACAGAAGAAGTAACACCAATTGGGCTAGCCGATCCAAAAAGAAGCAACTGCTGAGGACTAGTCACTCACGTTCCTGCCGACTCTCCTGCTCCCTGCAGTGTGAGCCCGTGGTTCCCAGCTTTGTGAATATAGAAGTCTTTTCCAGTTTCTAAAAATTTATTCTACGTCCACTTCTTCACAATTTGTTTCCATTGGGCAGTTTAGTACTTTGGGCTCTCTAGATATATTATTGTCTTTCATTCTGCAAAAGGGGGACTTTGGCTTGGAAAAGCTGCTGTCCATGGGCACCACTACAGAGGCCCGAGTTAGATGGCTCTTGACTCGAGTTCATTTAAAGGTGGTCTGCGGCACAATGAAGCCCAGAGGCTGCTCTCTCTTTTCCTTCCCTATAGTGCGAGCCCATGGTTTTAACCCACGGGTTTAAAGCGGGGTGCACTACGGGCTCAAGAGTAACCAGCAACCTTCGTTGGTAAGTTTCTGATGTTTATCCCCCTGCAGTGTGTTCTGTTAGCAAAGCGTGTTCTATTCGAGCCCCCCCCCCCCCCCGCCCCCTGTTTTGACCTTGCTTGTGTGGAGATCCAGCGCATGCACGGATTGCATCTTCAGGCTAAGAAGATGGTCTGTGCATGCTTCTGGATTGCTCTGCAGCAATTCGTAGGGTTGCTGTGGGTGTGCCTTTGATTGCTGCAATTTGCATGAAGATGCTTTGTGAATTGGCCGTCCGGGAAGATGTATCACCCACGGATCGCCAGCAAAGGTAAGCTTAGTGAATCTAGGCCTTAGTTTTAACATGGGTATTCTGTAGCACTGAAAGTAGCACCAGCACTCTTTAAAGGGAATGATACTGGCTTCAGGCTTTTTTCTTTGTCTTCTGACAAGGAGACATATCTCACAAGTTTGATAGGATTAAAATGAAATTTAATAGGTAAGTTTAAATTTCTGAATTTGAAAACATCTTTCATTTTAAGAGTGTTTTACTGACTGAAATGGCTCAACTGTCATATTTCTGTTTTAGGATGTACAACGGATGGTGACCAATATCTCAGATGAGGTCTCAAGTGAAGAGGACCCTGAAGCCGAATACATACTGCGTTGTAACATGGATCGTGCTTCTAGTGCTAGCCTCCTTCGGAACAGAAAAACTCACCACTACAAGAAGCACTGCTCCACAGAGGTAATCTTCTTTTGATAATATCCACTGTTGTGTTCTTTTGCATATCTATTCAAACATTAAGCAATGACCTACTATTGGGCATTAAAACAACAAATGTGCTGCACTGCTTCTGAATCTCACCAAGATATGTACCAAAATCCATACAAATCTCCAACTCCTCACATCCAATGCAAAATCCCCAGCTCCTCAGTAGTACCACCTGGGCTCAAAAGTTTTCACTGCCCTAGGCTTTATGTACTACCTCTTCACTGGAGGCTTTATGTACTACCTCTTCGATTTTTAATTTTTCTAACAAACTTTAATTTTCATGTATTTATTTTCTTTAATACCCCTTTTGGCATACTTAAGTCTTAAGAATACTTAGCTTTTAATTGTGGTCTTCCTTTCAGGGATATAGGAGCAAACATGTTTCACCCAGAAAAGGTTTTTTTCAAGGCTTATCATCTTTGACTGGGTAACAAGAAAGCTGGATGCCGGGGAGTCCCTAGACGTCGTGTACTTGGACTTCAATAAGGCTTTTGATAGCGTCCCACACCGCCGGTTATTGAGCAAGATGAAATCGATGGGATTGGGAGAAACATTAACTGCTTGGGTCAAGGATTAGCTAAACGGTAGACTTCAGAGAGTAGTGGTAAACTGTACCCTTTCCAAAACATTGGAGGTGACCAGTGGAGTGCCGCAGGGCTCAGTCTTGGGCCCGATCCTGTTCAACATATTCATAGGAGACCTGACTCAGGGGCTTCAAAGTAAAATCACATTATTCGCCAATGGCGCCAAACTATGCAACATAGTAAGTAAGAGCACTTTGCCCGACAGTATGACGCAGGACCTACTTCTATTGGAACATTGTCCTCGACTTGGCAGCTAAGCTTCAATGCTAAAAAATGTAAGGTAATGCACCTTGGCAGCAGAAATCCATGCAGAACTTACACACTAAATGGTGAGACCTTAGCTAGAACTAAGGCAGAACGTGACTTGGGGTGATCATTAGTGAGGACATGAAAACTGCCAATCAAGTGGCAAGACAAATGATGGGTTGTATCCGTAGGAGTTTCGTCAGCCGGAAGCCCGAAGTCATAAAGCCGGTGTACAGATCCATGGTTGAGACCTCATCTGGAATATTGTGTACAATTCTGGAGACCACATTACCAAAAAGATGTGCTGAGAGTTGAATCGGTTCAACGAATGGCCACCAGGATGGTCTTGGGGCTCAAAGATCTCCCGTATGAGGAAAGGCTGAACAGATTGCAGCTATACTCACTCGAGGAATGTAGAGAGAGAGGAGACATGATTGAAACGTTTAAATATATCACGGGCCGCATCGAGGTGGAAGATGATATCTTTTTTCTTAAAGGTCCCTCAGCCACAAGAGGGTACCTGCTGAAAATCAGGGGTGGGAAATTTCATGGCGACACCAGGAAGTTTTTCTTCACCGAAAGGGTGGTTGATCATTGAAATGAACTTCCACTTCAGGTGATTGAGGCCAGCAGCGTGCCAGATTTTAAAAGGAAATGGGATACACATGTGGGTTCTCTAGGGGAGTAAAATCAAGGGGGGGTGGGTCATTAGAGTGGGCAGACTTGATGGGCTATGGCCCTTTTCTGCCGTCATCTTCTATGTTTCTATCCCTTATCAAGCTTTACACTGTCATACTGGACCACTGCTTCTGAAAACATAGAGGGTGCCCTTTTCAAAAATAATTTACCTGAGTAAATACTAATTGACCTAGGTAAACGGGCAGTCTGAAAATTGTCTACCCTTTCCCTGGCTCAAAGTACAGGTGAGATCCTGCAGCACTTGTACTTTTAGCCATATTAGGAGGTGGCATTGTTGGGTGCATGTTTAAGTTGGAGAAAAATAATGTGCATAGATTACATTTTCAAATCTGTGTATGATATATTTAATTCAGGAAATATCCACAGAAGAACCAGATACAAATGTTCTTGAGCATTTTGTACCCACAGCAATTTTCAACATGAAAGTAAACATATACCATATTCTCTCTATAATCGCCTACCTCCAATAATAGTTCACCCCCCCCTGCTTCAAGACCCATAAACACCATAATATTTGGTTTTAAAATAAAATAAAAATTCCCCCAATAATCAGCCCCCCTCCCCCCCTGGCATTGCTCTCCTCCACTCTCCGTTTCCCCTCAAGACAACATAGATCTCTTTTTACCTGATCTTGAGGTTATGTGCTGTGCCGGTGTAGGGTCTTGAGGATCTGCACATGCTGAAGGCTTTGAGCATGTTTGCACACTTGGGGCCTTGAGCTTATGAAGATAAAATCTTGCATCAGCCCAGCACCATAACCTGAAGATGAGGTAAGAAGAGAGATCCTGTGGTTGAGGGAGGGGTTGGAAGGTGGAAGAACACAAGGCCAGTTACTGGAGGAGGCAGGCTGGAAGACAGAAATGGTGGTCATCACAGGGGGCAGGGTGGAGAAGAGAATTGGTCATCACAGGAGGAGAGCCAGAGAAGAGAAATAATACCTCCATTAATCACCCACACTAGACTTCAGAAGACCTGATGTTTCTAATAATTGCCTGGATGATTATTAAAGAGAATATGATACTTTTGCTTTGGGCATTGGTGTATATTCAAATGCCCACAGACTTTGCAGCAATGTGTTTAGCTTGAAAATTGCCTAATTTGTTTGTTTATTAAAATTTTATATACAGCCTAGCTTATCCAAAAAAACATTCATATTGATTTTACTGCACTTCAGCAATATTGCTTACAAAAATGTTATAAAGAACAAGCCCAAGAACCAAACCTTGAGGCACAACACTAGTAACATCACTTTCCTCAGAGCGATCTCCATTAACCACTACCTCTGTCACCTTTCACTCAACCAGTTCCTGACCCAATCCGTCACTTTGGGGCCCATCCGGAGGGCACTCAGTTTATTTATTAGACGTCTGTTTGGAGCATTGTCAAAAGGCTTTGCCAAAATATAAATACACCACATTTAGCAGACTCCCTCCATCCAATTCTCTGGTCACCCAGTCAAAGAAATTGATAAGATTTGTCTGACAAGACCTGCCTCTAGTGAATCTATGTTGCCTTGGGTCCTGTAATCTACAAGATTACAGTAACATCACTATTCTCTGTTTTAGAAGCATTTCCATTAATTTACTTACTACAGAAGTCTGACTTAACAGCCTGTAGTTCCCTACTTCTTCCTTACTTCCAATTTGTGGAAAGGGACCACATCCGCCTTTCTCCAGTCCTCCGGTACCACTCACAATTCTAGGGAAACATTGAAAAGATCAGCCAGTGAAGCCACCAGAACTTTCCTAAGTTCCTTTAGTACCCTCGAATGTACATCCTCTGGCCTCATCGCTTTGTCCACCCTTAGTTTAGCTAACTCCTCACGAATGCAATCCTCTGAAATTCGATCAAGGTCTACCTCACCTCCATCCCTACTTGCATTTGTCTTTGGTCCCAGCTGTGAACACAGAACAGAAATATTTGTTAAGCAATTCAGCCTTATCTTTATCAGCTTCTACATATTTCTCCCCTTTACCATTGAGTCTCACAATACCACTTTTGCACTTCTTTTTATCACTAATATACCTAAAAAATGTCTTGGCTTGTTTTACCATGGTTATTTTTTCTTCCATTTGCATCTTTGTTTTCCTGACTACTTGACCAGTCTTTCTTCCACATCAAAAAGACATCATTATCTAAAGAGTGGAGCATACCAGCTTTTCCTCAGTGTTCTTCATCACACTCTCGTCACTCTACTATCAGAAGAGCTGATATCGAAAACTCTGACTGATTTGTCACCACACTATTCGGATGAATACCCAGAGTTTTCTGCTTGTGAGTTCCATTGGATACCATCAAATCCTTCACCACCTCCTCCTCAGTGCAGGTCCCCACCTGAAAATCTGTCCTTAACCAACTTTATTAGACAGATGGGACAGACACTCCCTTAGCATGAAGTCTGAAGAGGAGCCTCAGGCAGAGCTCATGGAAGCCTTAGAATATAAACAGTGGTCTAAAGGATTGCATCGAATTGCCATTACAAGGACTTATGAAGGAAGATTTTTTTTAAGAACTGGAAAACCCTTCTATCTGTCCCAGTAGCTCCACGTAAATTGGACACTTTATAAAGAATCCATTCTTGTCCTGGGTTTGACAGGCCTCAACTATAACATCAATCTCTAGTAGTTGAGTCGGCCCTAAAATGAACAAACAACTCAGGTACATGTGCCAGTACTCCACCGGGCAGAGAGGGCAGAACCTTAGACAGATTTGACAGACAAGAATTCCAAGCAGCAATGCTAGCTAACAGAATACTCAATTATGATTTTTACATGGCCTTTTATTTGAAGTCCTTGATTAAACATTTGCTAAACTTTGAGCAATATCTTCCATCAGATCTGCTCAAACCTTTCTAACATCTGACCAAAACGTATTGGAGACCAGAAAATGTATGATGATACACATTTGATGCCTTTGCTGTCACCTCCCAGACTTCAGCAATGCCCATTGCAATGGGCAGGCAAGCTAGGCTCTGGATCTCAGAATTAGACACCAATGTCCAAGATTGTCTTTCCAATATTCCAATTATAGGAGATGATCTTTTTGGTGATCGCATTGAAGAGGCTACAGAAAAAAATGAAGAAACAATGATTGCACGACAGTCTTGTCTGTTATAAGCTTCACAAACACAATCGTCACAACGATACTCCAATACGTCTAGATGCTCTTCTTACTACTCTTCCAAGTGTTGATATAATAAATCATCTACATCAGTGTTCTTCAACCTTTTTACACCTATGAACTGGCAGAAATAAAATAATTATTTTGTGGACCGGCAAACTACTAAGACTGAAATTTTTTTAAAAAACCATCACCGCCCTGTCCCCGTGAGCTCGGTCCCACAAACCATCTGATCCCATCCGCACAAGCCTCAAATAGTTATGATTTTATATTGAACATATTTTATTAAAGTATAAAAAGAAACAATATTCTATACAATTGTCATTTTATAAAAACAAATAATACAGGGCAAAGATCAACAAAACCCCTGTCTCTCCTCCCCTTCACATATATCCCCTCCACTATCAAGAAAACTGAATAAGCCAAATTATTACAAAATGCTACACAAATATCATGTAACAGAATACCACAGTCACACATGGCAGGAATGGTGTTAGGGGAATGCAACTAGGGCAACTGCCCCCTGGTCAGAGAGAGCCCTAAGCCAGTTGGAAGCTAAAGAAGCACTGATTGGGCTTTGTACTCCCCAGTTATGTCTAACATCAGCTCTAGCAAGATACATATTTCAAATCTGATAAATTCTAATCACAAGATAGAAATAAAATTATTTTTTTCTACCTTTTTGTCGTCTCTGGTTTCTGCTTTCATTGTCTTTTCACTCTCTTCCATCCAGTGTCTGCCCTCTGTCTTTTCAGTCCAGCATCTGCCCCTTCCATCCACTGTTTGTCTTTCCCTGCCATCTCTCCTCCTGCCCCTTCTCCCCCCCCCCACCAATTTGGTCTGGCAACCATCATCTTCCTTCTGTTTCCCTCATGTGTCTGTTCTTAAACAAATGTATTTAGAAACATTCAAGTGTAGCGATCAAATATATGTAAGTTTCAAGTTTAATTATTCTTAATGAATCGCCTATTTTAAATCACTAAGCGATGTACAAAGCCTTAATACATACAGATTGATACCTTAATACATACAAATTAAATATTAGTAACAATATAAAGTAAAACCTTCAACCAATGCAAACTAGCTATGTGAATATTTTGTCTACAGGATGCCCCTAAATCAGGTACCAGCTGCAGCTCTCGGTGCTCCAGTTCAAGACAGGATTCAGAGAGCACTAGGCCAGAGTCAGAAACAGAAGATGTGCTTTGGGAAGAGCTCCTACACTGTACTGAGTGCCATTCATCCGGTTCTAGTGAGAGTGATGCCGAAATACCTCATGTCAATCCATGTGTGAAAAAGGAATACCGAGATGATCCCTTTCAACAGGTTGGCATTGCAATTATATTAATTAGAGATCCTCTGTGTTCATCCCATGCTTTTTGAATTCTGTTATTTTCATCTCCACCATCTCCCTCGGAAGGGCATTCCAAGTATCAACCTCCCTCTCCATGAAAAAGAATTTCCTAGTGGTTAGTGTAAACCCTGTGAGTAAAAACTATCCATGGGATTTGCAGCAGTGCAAAGTTTGATTATTGTCTGTTTAATGTGTTATGTCAAAGAAAGTATTTTTGAAAGAATTGGATCATAAGAAAATTTTTCATTTTTAATCCTGTTTCAATTTGTAATTACATTTACCTCAGTTTTTTTTTTAGGGTAGATTTATAATATATGTCTTTAATGCAAGGAATTAAATGAAAACTTATACTAATTTGAAATAATTTTGCTTAAAAATATCCATCTGAACTGGCACTAGCTCCAAGTATTTTTACACCGAGCTCATGTTAGACTTGCAATCTTTTCCAGATAAAACTTAGGGACCTTCTTTCTGTTATAGGCCCAGTTTGCTGGAATGCACTGCTTTTTTATTTTGGTTAGAAATTTCTTTAGACAGATTTAAAATTGCCCTTAAAAGTTTTTTTTATTTAAAGATGTCTGTCACTATCCCCCTCTTTTATTAAACTGCGCTAGCAGTTTTTAGTGCGGTGAGCCGCACTGAATGGCCCGCGATGCTCCCAACGCTGAGTTCCTATGAGCATCGGGAGTAGTGCAGGCCATTCAGCGTGGCTCTCTGTGCTAAAAACTGCTAGCGCAGTTTAATAGAAGAGGGGTAAGTTTAAGCTCTACTTCTTACGTTTTTTGTCTGAACTACGAGGTTTAGTTGTTAGGCCAGAGTTTATTTTTAAAAAAAGCAAACAAAAAAGAGGTTAAATAATTATTTGGCCATATAAGAACATAAGGATAGCCTTACTGGGTCAGACCAATCGTCCATCAAGCTCAGTAGCCCGATCTCATGGTTATGATGCTGCTCTCCTACTTCGCTTCTGTATGGAGCACATCAAGTGGTCACTTATGTAGTTGGGGATGTCCTGTAGAGGGTTATCCGGACTATTCTGAAATTGGCCAGGCAGCAGCAGCTCAGGTGCCTTGAGTCTTTTGAAGGTACTCAGCTGTTTTTTCCTTTGATGGGCATCTGCTTGGCTATTTGGTGACTGGATTTTAGGGGACTGCACAGCCCACTTAAAGGTTAAGTTGAAGCTCAGTGGTTCTTAGTCTCCATGGAGGGCGGGGGGGTAATCCCATACTCTGCTCATTGGTGGGGAGAGGATTTAGTGGCGCTCTTGAGGGTCCTAAATTGCATTGCCTAGGTTTTAGCCAGTCAGATTTAGGTTGGTTTGCAGCTTGACGTAGCTTGCCAAATTTTGATATTAAGATGACTTCTCTGCTATTTCTTTTTTGAAACTTGACCCCACAATGTTTGAGAATTAGAGAAAATGATTTTTACAGTAATTTTTTTGTGAGTCTGTTAAGACATTGCTAGTTAGGTGTAGTGTTAACTTGAAAGAGCACATCTGTTTTCTTTGGTTTAAAAAAAACAATAGAGACAGCATGTTGTTTCATTCCTTATGTCAGCTGGTGTTTTATTACATTAATTACAATAAACTCATGTATGGCATACTAATTATACAGCATAGAAGATAAGCAGGTCTTTTTTTTTTCTCATCCCCAGAGTCATTTGCCTTGGTTGCATAGTTCCAATCCAGGTTTGGAAAAAGTAAGTGCAATTGTATGGGAGGGAAATGACTGCAAGAAAGCTGACATGTCCGTACTTGAAATCAGTGGAATGATAATGAACAGAGTAAGTTAAATGCCTTTTGTTTTCTTCCTAGGGTAGAACAGAATAAGAGAATTTAAGAATCATGTTCAAAAATGAAATATTCTTTACTAAATAGTATAGTGACTTACCTAGCACTGTGAAGATAGGTGGGTTATAATGAATAAATGGAATTATTGTTCATCCAAAGGCATTGTGTAACTGAGGACCGTATGGGTTTCTTCTATGGTTTTCATATAGAATATTTAAATCTGAAACTGGTCATTAGCTGAGTAACAGATTGTACATCCAGTATTGTTCTCTTTCTATTTACAGACTTAAAAGTATAAATTCTAAGTAAAATAGAAATTATAAAAATAGGGATGCTGAGGTAGTAGCTAAGAAATGTATTTTCTACCTTTAGACATAGGAGTCATCACCTTCTTATTGGTGTTGGCGCTTTGCTTTTGATGGCATTACGAGGTGCAAGAAAAATTCTAAAAAGGAAAGAAAATATTTTTGTTAATTTGGGAATGCTGTATATTCAGTCCCTCTCCCCAAGAATGCAAAGTTTGTTTTGAATACTTTGGGGGGGAGAGAGAGTATTCAAATGTGGATTCGCTCACCATTTTCTACATTTTTATATATCATTTTGGGAGATATAGAATGGTGTGGTGAGGAGGGATATGGGTGGGTTAGAATTGTGTTGATAATTTCTAGGCAGGAGACCATAAAATTAAAGGTTCCATGAGACTCGATCGAACTAAGTAATATATTAGGGATATTAAGGGAGTCTATGTCTGGGGGAAGGGAGACTATTAAAGTCTATGTAAGTTGTGATATACCTGTTTTTATTATAATATTTAATAATAAAAACAGACAACATAAAAGCATTAAAAATCAACATCACCGTCAGAAGAATAAAAATGCTAAAAAATATTAGTTGGTGATAAATTCATTATGGGGTGGGGGAGTGGTATATAGTTCCTCTTGGTGAATTTGCAGTCTAAGAATACATACAGTCACATGTACTAAGGGGTTTTTCATATTCCATGTCTATGGAAATATAGTCTTACTATGGACTCCTTTTACGAAGGCGCATTAGGGCCTTAACTTGTGGAATAACGCGTGCTAAAATGCTGCGCGCACTAGTCACTACCGCCGCCTATTGAGCAGGTGGTAGTTTTTTTTTGCTAACGCGCGCTAATCCGGTGCAAGCGCTAAAAATGCTAGCGCACCTCCGTAAAAGGAGCCCTATATCTAGCCCATAATTGAATTTTGCATCTTACAGTTCTACATCTTAGAGGTAGGAGATGTTCACAGGAAAGATATGCAGTTTTGTTATAATGATTTTGAATCTTTGCCTATCCATGCTTCCTTCCCTGTTTCTTTATTTTCCAATTAGTATGACCAATAAACATATACAGTGGTACCTCGGTTTACGAGTGCACCGGTTTGCGAGTGTTTTGCAAGACGAGCAAAACATTTGCAAAATCGGTGCCTCAGAAACCGAGCATGGCTCGATTTACGAGCACCCCCCCCCCCCCCCCCGCAATCTGGCACCCCCCTGCGATCCGGCACCCCCCGACACGATCCGACCCCCCCCCCCCCCCGACACAATTGGGCACCCCCCCCCGCCGCTGCTTACCCTCATCTGGGCACTCTTGAAGATCGGCCTCCTTGTCTGCTGGGCCTTGAGCACTTTCTGAATGTGAACTCGCAGGCCTTGAGCATGCTCAGATGCTCAAGGCCCAGCAGACGAGGAGGCCGATCTTCAAGAGTGCGCAGATGAGGGTAAGAAGCGGCGGGGGGGTGCCCAATTGTGTCGGGGGGTCGGATCGTGTCGGGGGGGTGCCTGATCGCAGGGGGGGGCCTTCGAGGGGAGCAATGCCGGTTCTCGGGGGGGTGGGAGGAACGCATCAAAGCGAGTTTCCATTATTTCCTATGGAAAAGTGTGCCTTTTTGCAGATGATACCAAGATTTGTAACAGAGTAGACACCGAAGAGGGAGTGGAAAATATGAAAAAGGATCTGCAAAAGTTAGAAGAATGGTCTAATGCCTGGCAACTAAAATTCAATGCAAAGAATGTAATGTAATGTAATTTATTTCTTATATACCGCTACATCCGTTAGGTTCTAAGCGGTTTACAGAAAATATACATTAAGATTAGAAATAAGAAAGGTACTTGAAAAATTCCCTTACTGTCCCGAAGGCTCACAATCTAACTAAAGTACCTGGAGGGTAATAGAGAAGTGAAAAGTAGAGTTAGAGGAAAAATAAAAATAAAATAAACATTTTAACAAGACAGCATTGATCTAAATACTTTGGAAGGTAGAAGAGAGGAGAGAAAGGAATAGAAGCAGAAGGGGGAGCCGTTGAACAGTAGAATTCTGGAGAAATTTAAATGATATAAATAGAACAAAACAAAGACAAAAGGCAAAACAATAGATAAGATTAAAGATAAATCATAAGAAATGCAGAGTAATGCATTTGGGGATTAATAATAGGAAGAAACCGTATATGCTGGGAGGAGAGAAGCTGATATGCACGGACGGGGAGAGGGACCTTGGGGTGATAGTGTCCTAAGATCTAAAGGCGAAAAAACAGTGTGACAAGGCAGTGGCTGCTGCCAGAAGGATTCTGGGCTGTATAAAGAGAGGCGTAGTCAGTAGAAGGAAGAAAGTGTTGATTTCAGCCCCTGTACAGGTCATTGGTGAGGCCCCACTTGGAGTATTGTGTTCAGTTTTGGAGACCGTATCTGGCGAAAGACGTAAGAAGACTTGAGGCGGTCCAGAGGAGGGCGACGAAAATGATAGGAGGCTTGCGCCAGAAGACGTATGAGGAGAGACTGGAAGCCCTGAATATGTATACCCTAGAGGAAAGGAGAGACAGGGGAGATATGATTCAGACGTTCAAATACTTAAAGGGTATTAACGTAGAACAAAATCTTTTCCAGAGAAAGGAAAATGGTAAAAACCAGAGGATATAATTTGAGGTTGAGGGGTGGTAGATTCAGGGGCAATGTTAGGAAATTCTACTTTACGGAGAGGGTGGTGGATGCCTGGAATGCGCTCCCGAGAGAGGTGGTGGAGAGTAAAACTGTGACTGAGTTCAAAGAAGCGTGGGATGAACACAGAAGATTTAGAATCAGAAAATAATATTAAAGATTGAACTAGGCCAGTTACTGGGCAGACTTGTACGGTCTGTGTCTGTGTATGGCCGTTTGGAGGAGGATGGCCAGGGGAGGGCTTCAATGGCTGGGAGGGTGTAGATGGGCTGGAGTAAGTCTTAACAGAGATTTCGGCAGTTGGAACCCAAGCACAGTACCGGGTAAAGCTTTGGATTCTCGCCCAGAAATAGCTAAGAAAAAAAAAAAAAAAATTTAAATTGAATCAGGTTGGGCAGACTGGATGGACCATTCGGGTCTTTATCTGCCGTCATCTACTATATGTTACTATATGTTTGCTTTGATAAACGAGCATTTTGGATTACGAGCATGCTCCTGGAACGGATTATGCTCGTAATCCAAGGTACCACTGTAATCATATTGTCTAGTGAGCACTTTACCTACCTCAGCAGGTCTGGACAGAAGTTCACTGTCCAAAAGAGCCTCAAGCTCCTTTGCTTGTAATATAGTTTTAAAAACATGATAGTCATATTTAGAGGCTATGATTCTTGAATTTACTGTGTCTAAGTGCCTTGTATGTTTGCTTGCCACACACAAATTGTCAGGAAAAGATAGTTTTAGAAACTTTGTCGCATTTGCTGAATACTGTAATGGTAACTCAAACTTAGACAAGAATTAAAGGGTCATGGATTTGATATACTGCCTTTCTGTGGTTACAACCAAAGTAGTTTACATATAATTGAGGCCATACATTTAATTTAAAATAGCATTTGTAGTCTATTTGTGTCAGTATGCTTCAATGCAGGTTACAAACAACACAAAAAGAAAAAAATACAAAACCTACATTTTTGGTTAAACTAGTACATATTCCAGCCTCTCTTTGGTCTTCAGTATTTATGTATTCCCAATAATTAGTAACAGAAATAACTATTATCTTCTCTATTATGTAAAAAAATTAACAATTTGAGTTTTCTCCTGTAGGTATTATGATGCAATTACAATTTTAATGCTTTAGAAGCATGTTTCAAGCCTGAGGTTCCATTCCTCTCGATGTTTGACCTAGAGCCCCATTTTACAGGTTGGAATGTGCTCAGTTTGGGTGGTATTTTAAAACAGGCTGTGCCAGTTCTTAGCCTCATCTAAAAAAGTACCCAAAGCATTGCTACATTGCAAATGTGTGTGTTGAAAAAATGGACAGCATAAACCCAGCACTTCCACATGTGGCTGACCCATTTTACAGGCTTACACATGGAAGTCATGCCAATTAAGGAGCAAAGTTATCAATGTGAGCTACTGTTAAAATGTGCTATTTTTCCTGTTAATCCCAGGTATAAGTAGCTAGGGCCAATGTTAAAATAGCACAAGTTAGTAGTGAAATAACATGTAATAGTATCCCAGCTACACCCCTAAATAGTGAGGCCACAATTTTAACTTGGTTTCATTTTGGAGGTGGAAATAAAGTAAGTCAGGTTAAGGAGAATGATTCCTTAATTCCTTATATAAAACTCTGGCTGAAATGAGCATTAAAAAAAACACCAAACTATGTGTTTTCCATACACATATATTCCCTTTGTAAAATGGAAAATATACCTGTAGATTTTTTAGTCTCACCTAAGTCAAACCTAAACCTTACCCTTTTAAATCTTTTTGTAGTGTAGATCTTCATGTCTAAATAGGGACTTTCTGAAATTAGTGTTTACACATGTGTGCAGTGTATACACATAGTGCTGCTATCTAGACAGGGATGTGTTTTTTAAATAATGAGTAAAACATATGTTTATTTAGAACAAGTTCCTCAAATGGATATGGATCAATGCCAATAGTTTGATAAAAGACCTTAAGATGGATAGGCAATCAGGCCCTGATTCTCCAAAAGTGCGTCCCGATTTTAGGCAGCTGTAGACATCCTACAGCTGTCTAATCAGCCAATCGGGATGCACGTTTTTTTTAAAAAAATGCTCCCCAGGCAGACCTGAAGGCGCCTCCGGGAGCCTAGGGAGACCCGCAAGATGCCTAAGCTCGCCTACAGGCCTTAGGCGAACTTAGGCGGCCCTACGCGTCTCCCTAGTAGAGGAAGAGACGCTTAAAATGTAGGCCAGCAAAATGCTGGTCTACATTGTAAGTAGACACGGCCGCTATACTGATCGCGGCAAGGGATCTCCCTGCTGCAATAAAGTATAGCGGCCGCGGCCGCCTGTCCCATCACCGACAGGAGGATGCCTAACTCCTCCTGTCGGAACCCCGAACCCTGGAACCTCCTCCCCCCCCAAACTCGTAATCGCTGACAGGAGGATGCCCAACTCCTCCTGTCGGAACCCCGGAACCCCCTCCCCCCCCAAACTCGTAATCGCCGACAGGAGGATGCCCAACTCCTCCTGTCGGAACCCCGGAACCCCCTCCCCCCCAAACTCGTAATCGCCGACAGGAGGATGCCCAACTCCTCCTGTCGGAACCCCCTCCCCCCCAAACTCGTAATTGCCGACAGGAGGATGCCCAACTCCTCCTGCCGGAAAGCCCAACGACCCCCCGCCCTAACTAATCTCCCTCCCCCAACTAACCTTTCAATGTTGGTCAGCTGGACGGGTCTTGCTGCCGTCCAGCCGACGGGTCTGCCTCGTGGAAATGAGACGGCACGTCCCTTCCCGGCCCATCCCCGCTAAATCTAAGGCCTGATTGGCCCAGGCTGTAGAAGCCTGGACCAATCAGGCCTTAGGCATAGCGGATCCGCCCATCCCCACTAATCCTAAGGCCTGATTGGCCAAGGTGCCTAGCCTGGGCCAATCAGGCCTTAGATTTAGCGGGGATGGGCCGAGAAGGGGCGTGCTGTCTCATTTCCACGAGGCAGACCCGTCGGCTGGACGGCAGCAAGACCCGTCCAGCTGACCAACATTGAAAGGTTAGTTGGGGGAGGGAGATTAGTTGGGGCGGGGGGTCGTTGGGCTTTCCGGCAGGAGGAGTTGGGCATCCTCCTGTCGGCGATTACGAGTTTGGGGGGGGGGGAGGGGGTTAAGGGTTCCGACAGGAGGAGTTGGGCATCCTCCTGTTGGCGATTACGAGTTTGGGGGGGGAGGGGGTTCCGGGGTTCCGACAGGAGGAGTTGGGCATCCTCCTGTCGGCGATTACGAGTTTGGGGGGGAGGGGGTTCCGGGGTTCCGACAGGAGGAGTTGGGCATCCTCCTGTCGGCGATTACGAGTTTGGGGGGGGAGGGGGTTCCGGGGTTCCGACAGGAGGAGTTGGGCATCCTCCTGTCGGCGATTACGAGTTTGGGGGGGAGGGGGCTCGGGGTTCCGACAGGAGGAGTTAGGCATTCTCCTGTCGGTGATGGGACAGGCGGCCGCTATACATATTGCAGCAGGGAGATCCCTTGCTGCCATAAGTATAGCGGCCGCGTCTAATTTAACCCGATTCTTTAAAGACGCCGGTTACAGAATCGGCGTTTAGTATAGGACGCCTCTCCCGGGCGGCCTGCCTGGGGAGCATTTTTTTAAAAAAAATGTGCATCCCGATTGGCTGATTAGACAGCTGTAGGACGTCTACAGCTGCCTAAAATCGGGACGCACTTTTGGAGAATCAGGGCCATAGTGCTGCTATCTAGACAAGGATGTGTTCTTTAAATAATGAGTAAAACATATGTTTATTTAGAACAAGTTCCTCAAATGGATATGGATCAGTGCCAATAGTTTGATAAAAGACCTTAAGATGGATAGGCAATCAGTGTAGATGAATTAGTAGCAGAATTGCTCTGTCACACAAATTCCTAACATGTATGTATACCCCAAAGTGTATACAGCATCCGGCAAGACAGTTTTGCTGCTGCTTGTACTCCCGGTTGCTCCGTTCTCCTTCCTCCCTGTTATCTTGTCTCACTTCCTCTCCCTCCTTCTACTCACCTCCATAGGTCTGGCATATCTTCTTTTTGCTTCCTTCTCCCTCACCCCCAGCTGCCCTAAACTCAAAATTGCACAGAGCAGCAATCACCACAGGCTGTCTCTAGCACTCTGGGGTTTTCTTCTGCTGGGTCCCATTTCTTCTGATTCCACTTCTGTTTATGCTTGGGTCAGACCCATCAAAGGGAAAGTCCCATATTAGCCAGAGACAGCCCAAGGTAAACACTGTTCTATTGGTGGTGATGGCAATTCATGCAAGTTTGAGGTGGTTAGAACCACAGGAAATGGGAAGAAGAGACAGATAAACATTCCAGACCTATGAAAGTAGGGGGAACGAAGGAAGGAAAAAGAGAGAGAGCGATGCAGGATAGCTGTGGTGAGAATGTAAAAAGTATGAAACATGTTAGACTCTGGGTGGTGGAGGAAAAGGAGAGATGCTGAATGGGGGAGAGAAGAGAGAGAGATACTGTACCCTGAGGGTTAGAGGGAAAAGAATGGAGAGATACTAGATTATGGAGGATGAAGAAAAGGAGAGGGATTGTAGAAGGGGGACCTGGAGGGGGTTGGAGGGAAGAGAGCGGTGCTGGACTATATGAGATAGCGGGAGAATAGGAATTATATTGGACACATGGAGGAAAAGGGATATAGATATTGGGCATGTGGGAGGATAGGGACACAGAGAAAGGAGATGTTGGGCATGGGAAAACAGAGAAAGAAAATGAATGTTGGAGAGAGAAGAAATGCTAAATGGATCGGGGACCTTGGTAAAAAGAGACTGGGAATAAAATGATTAGAAAAATAAAATGACCAGATGATAAAAATAGAAAAAGGCAATTTTTTTTTATTGTTTTCATAATTTTTTATTTCTCTGTAAAGATCATTGCATATTGATGATAAGAAGTTTTCTTCCAATTCTTTATTATTTTCAAAACTTACAATAAGTGTAATGTAATGTAATGTAATTTATTTCTTATATACCGCTACATCCATTAGGTTCTAAGCGGTTTACAGAAAATATACATTAAGATTAGAAATAAGAAAGGTACTTGAAAAATTCCCTTACTGTCCCGAAGGCTCACAATCTAACTAAAGTACCTGGAGGGTAATAGAGAAGTGAAAAGTAGAGTTAGAGGAAAAATAAAAATAAAATAAACATTTTAACAAGACAGCATTGATCTAAATACTTTGGAAGGTAGAAGAGAGGAGAGAAAGGAATAGAAGCAGAAGGGGGAGCCGTTGAACAGTAGAATTCTGGAGAAATTTAAATGATAGAAATAGAACAAAACAAAGACAAAAGGTGTAACAATAAATACAACATTTTATACTTCAATACCACACTTAATATTCTATTAATATCTATTTCAGAATTAATCCCCCCTCTCTCCTAAACAATCACAATTTGTCCAACATATAAAATTTCTATATTGAACCTCAATTCAATATATCTACATTTATTATCCTATTAGACCTCCAACCTTCCCCTTCCCAGATGTGCATGTTTATAGGGGAAAACAATGATTAGACATTACAATATTTTGCTAATGGCTCCCAAGTCTCCTGAAATTTCTTAAAATTCCCTTTCTGAATGGCTAATGTTCTTTCCATTTTATACATATGACACAATGAATTCCACCAAAAACTATAGTTAAGCCTCTTCCAATTGCTCGTAATTTGTTGTATGGTGACTCCTGTCATTATAAATAAAAGCCTGTTGTTCTTAGATGATATTTGACTTTTAGCTCTCATTGATATGCCAAATAGCACAGTATCATAGGATAATGCCACAGGATTTTCAAACAATTTATTTGGTCCCATATTGATTTCCAAAAAGCCAAAATAAGTGGACAATAGAACAATAAATGATCTAAAGTCCCTACTTCGAGATGGCAATGCCATCATTTATTTGACTTAGAGCTATCTAACTTTGTAACCGAACAGGGGTCCATAATGCTCTATGTAACAGAAAAAACCAAGTTTGTCTCATAGATGCTGACATTGTACATCTCAACCTCCAAGTCCAGATTCGTGGCCATTGAGATGTAGGAATTTGGTGCTTAATCTCAATACTCTCAATACTCCAAATGTCCCTAAGACCAGTTTTTGATTTCTTATTTATAAATCCAGCTAACAATTTATAGCATTGTGCGGCCTGGTGTCCAAAGAAGTCTACCTGAAAGCATAAGAATTCCAAACTATATTGATTATTTACATTTTTCCATTCAGGGAACCTCACCTGAATGGCCTGCTTCAGTTGCAACCATCTATAACTTTGTGATTTATTTAGTCCAAATTTATGTTGCAACTGTGAAAAATCAAGCAGCTTACCATTAGATATAACATCCTCTAAAGTACGTATTCCTGCTATCATCCAATGCTTCCAGATGACCTTAAATCTCGTGGGGGGGGGGGGGTGCTCGCAAATCGAGTCAACACTCGGCTTTGCGAGAATGTTTTGCTCGTCTTGCAAAACACTCGCAAACCGGGTTACTCGCAATCCGAGGTTTGACTATATTCTGTTTTCTTTATATAATCTAGGCATTTTCATACTGAGAACATAGCATAATTGCAGAGGAAAAATGAGTTGCCATTCCAACCATAACCAATCTGGGATATTTTCAATGGGCTCTGGGAGGACCCAATACATACCTTGGCGCAAAATATAGGCTTGATGATACCTATAAAAATTGGGAAAATTTACCCTTCCCTCTGTAATTGGCTTTTGTAAAGATGCTAAGGCAACTCTAGGAGTTTTACCCAGCCAAATAAATTTTGTAAGAATACTATTTAACTTTTTATAGAAGGAACCTGAAAAAAACTGGTGACATTCCCATTTGATAACAAACTACAGGCAATATCATCATTTTAATAGTTTGGACTCTCCCCCACCAAGAAAGATATAAAGGATTCCATTGCTCACACATTTCTGTTACCTTCTGTAATAAAAATTTTTCATTCACTTTCATTGTTTCATCCAATGTGTTTTTTATCCAAATGCCTAAATATTTTATTCCATCCTCTTTCCATAGAAAGGAGAATTTTTCAAATAATCCTTTTGTACAATGAACATTAATAGGAAAAACTTCTGATTTACTCCAATTTATTTTGAATCCTGAAAATTTTCCAAATTTCTCTATTACATCAAGTAAGCATGGAATGGTTGTTTCAGGATTCCTCAAATGAAGCAGTATATCATCTGCATAAGCAGAGACCTTGTATTCCCAATCTGAATAAGGAATACCCTGTATCTCCTTCGCCTGCTGAATAGCTAATAACAAGAGTTCTAATACAATATCAAAAAGCAAAGGAGACAAGGGACATCCCTGTCTTAACTCCCTTCCACAAACTAAAACTTTCAGAGAGATTATTATTAATATACAGTCTAGCAGAAGGGGAACTATACAAGGATTGAATCATTTGTATAAATCCTGAACCTATTCCAAACCAATCCATTGCTTGATACATGAAGATCCATTCCACCCTATCAAAAGCTTTTTCTGCATCTAAGGATACAGAGAAGGCTGGATCTTTCATGGCTTTTGTTAAATTTAACATATGAAAAGCCTGTCTGGTGTTGTTGGAGGAATTTTATTTAGAATATGTCAGTTTTCGGAATGTACATTTGCTGGAGCTGTTAGACACGATAGTGAAATATAACACATTATGCAAATTGTGTTGATTTCTAAGCATGGAATGCTAAAAGAGGTGTAACAGTCCATACTTTGGGGAAAATTCTGTATAGGACACCAGCACCAGCAGCTGCTTAAGAAGTGGCTGAGAATTGCACACTGGCGTCCTATACAGAATTACGTTTGCCCTAAGGGACAGATGCCTAACCCTTCCCAACTGCCCCAATTCTCTAACCGGTGCCCATGTCACAGGCACAGGTTAGAGAATTGTCAAAGGATCCTTTGCAGTCAGGTCATCTTGGCAAAGGAATTCCACTGCCATGATCAGCTGAATGGCGAGAGCAGGGACTCCCCCTCGCAGTACGCCAGGCAGGAGAGATGCCCACTCACTCCTGCCCCATCCCCCCTCTCCCAGTTGAAGACTGGCAGGAGGTCCCCCCTGATAGTGTGCGAAGCTTAAACCCCCCACTCCCCAACATCCCCCCAAGGCTGCAGGCCCTGCACCCCTAGCTCTACTCCCACTCTCCCTGTACCTTATAATTGAAAGTCCAGCTGGAGGGATACTCATATCTTCCAGCCAGCAGGCACACCACTCCAAAATGGCAGGCCTCCCCCTTCCCAGTGCATTCTGGGGAGGGGCCTAAGGTTTATAGGGAGGGGCTTTAGGCATCTGGGCCAATAGGAATCTTAGGCCTCGTTCCAAGTGCATCCTAGGATGCAATGGGAGTGGGATCTTGTGCATCTGCAGGTCACCTTTTCTGTCTTTCTCATGCTCAAGGCCTGCTAGCTCCCACCTTTTCAGAGAATCTTGAACAGGGAGTTAGCAGTGTCATTGAGCATCTGCAAAATAACAGTACCGGTAAGAGCAATGCCGGTTGAGGGGTCAGGGCAGGGACAATAGTGCTGGTTTATCAGGTGGTAGGGATGCAACCTTTGGGATGAGAAAGAGAGAGAAAGGGAGGAAGCAAGCAAAAAAGAACCAAAGGCTCAAATATAAACTGAGATCTCTATTTATTTTGCCCAAAAATCTTAGTTTATATTCAACTAACATAGTAACATAGTAGATGACGGCAGATAAAGACTCGAATGGTCCATCCAGTCTGCCCAACCTGATTCAATTTTAATTTTTTAATTTTTTCTTCTTAGCTATTTCTGGGCAAGAATCCAAAGCTCTACCCGGTACTGTGCTTGGGTTCCTACTGCCGAAATCTCTGTTAAAATCTACTCCAGCCCATCTACACCCTTCCAGCCATTTAAGCCCTCCCCAGCCCATTCTCCACCAAATGGCCTTATACAGACACAGACAGTGCAAGTCTGCCCAGTACTGGCCTTTGTTCAATTTTTAATATTATTTTCTGATTCTAGATCCTCTGTGTACATCCCACGCTTCTTTGAATTCAGTCATAGTTTTACTCTCCACCACCTCTCTCGGGAGCACATTCCAGGCATCCACTACCCTCTCCGTAAAGTAGAATTTCCTAACATTGCATTTGAATCTACCACCCCTCAACCTCAAATTATGTCCTCTGGTTTTACCATTTTCCTTTCTCTGGAAAAGATTATGTTCTATGTTAATACCCTTCAAGAATTTAAATGTCTGAATCATATCTCCCCTGTCTCTCCTTTCCTCTAGGGTATACATATTAAGGACTTTCAGTCTCTCCTCATACGTCTTCTGGCGCAAGCCTCCTATCATTTTCGTTGCCCTCCTCTGGACCGCTTCAAGCCTTCTTACGTCCTTCGACAGATACGGTCTCCAAAACTGAACACAATACTCCAAGTGAGGCCTTACCAATGACCTGTACAGGGGCATCAACACCTTCTTCCTTCTACTGGCTACTCCTCTCTTTATACAGCCCAGCATCCTTCTGGCAGCAGCCACTGCCTTATCACACTGGGTTTTTTTTGCCTTTAGATCTTCGGACACTATCGCCCCAAGGTCCCTCTCCCCGTCCGTGCATATCAGCTTCTCTCCTCCTAGCATATACGGTTCCTTCTGATTATTAAACCCCAAATGCATTACTCTGCATTTCTTTGCATTGAATTTTAGTTGCCAGGCATTAGACCATTCCTCTAACTTTTGCAGATCTTTTTTCATATTTTCCACTCCCTCTTTAGTGTCTACTCTGTTACAAATCTTGGTATCATCTGCAAAAAGGCACACTTTTCCTTCTAACCCTTCAGCAATGTCACTCACAAACATATTGAACAGGATTGGCCTCAGCACCAAACCCTGAAGGACTCCACTACTCACCTTTCCTTCCTCCGAGCGACTTCCATTAACCACCACCCTGGCGTCTGTCCGACAGCCAGTTTCTAACCCAGTTCACCACTTTGGGTCCTAACTTCAGCCCTTCAAGTTTGTTCAACAGCCTCCTATGAGGAACTGTATCAAAGGCTTTGCTGAAATCTAAGTAAATTACATCTAGCATATGTCCTCGATCCAGCTCTCTGGTCACCCAATTAAAAAATTCAATCAGGTTCGTTTGGCACGATGTACCTTTTGTAAAGCCATGTTGCCTCGGATCCTGTAACCCATTAGATTCAAGGAAGTACACTATCCTTTCTTTCAGCAACACTTCCATTATTTTTCCAACAACTGAAGTAAGGCTCACCGGCCTGTAGTTTCCTGCTTCATCCCTATGACCACTTTTATGAATAAGGACCACATCCGCTTTCCTCCAATTCCCAGGAATCACTCCCGTCTCCAGAGAGTTGTTGAACAAGTCTTTAATAGGACCCACAAGAACCTCTCTGAGCTCCCTTAGTATCCTGGGATGGATCCCGTCTGTCCCATTGCTTAGTCCACCTTCAGTTTTTCAAGTTGCTCATAAACACTCTCCTTCATGAACGGCGCAGAATCTACTCCATTTTCTCGTGTAACTTTGCCAGACAATCTCGGTCCTTCTCCAGGATTTTCTTCTGTGAACACAGAATAGAAGTATTTGTTTAGCACATTTGCTTTTTCCTCATCACTCTCCACATATCGGTTCCCAGCATCTTTTAGTTTAGCAATTCCATTTTTCATCTTCCTCCTTTCACTAATATATCTGAAAAAATTTTTGTCTCCCTTTTTTACATTTTTAGCCATTTGTTCTTCTGCCTGTGCTTTCGCCAGACGTATCCCTCTCTTGGCTTCTTTCAGTTTCACCCTGTAGTCCTTTCTGCACTCCTCTTCTTGGTTTTTTTTTATATTTCACAAATGATAACTCTTTCCCCTTATTTTCTCTGCCACTAGTTTGGAAAACCATATCGGCTTCCTTTTTCTCTTGTTTTTATTGATTTTCTTCACATAAAGGTCCGTAGCCATTTTTATCGCTCCTTTCAGCTTAGACCACTGTCTTTCCACTTCTCTTATGTCCTCCCATCCTAACAGCTCTTTCTTCAGGTACTCTCCCATTGCATTAAAGTCCGTACGTTTGAAATCTAGGACTTTAAGTAACATGCAGCTGCTCTCCACTTTAGCCGTTATATCAAACCAAACCGTTTGATGATCGCAACTTCCCAGGTGAGCACCCACTCGAACATTAGAGATACTCTCTCCAACTATATATGATAACAATTAAAAATAAGTCTAGATCAAGAGCCAAAGGAATACTAGGTACAGAAAAGATAGTGAGAGAAAAAAGAAGCATCACTAATGAAATAAGGATTCATAGTGAGTCAGCTAAAATATTTAACCCATCTCTATCCTTCTACGAGATACTACTGTACCACATACTAACATCAATCAACAGCCATTATCAAGATGGACTTACTGAAACCAACTGCTTATTCCTAGGATAAGCAGCAAAAAAATCTGTTGTACTTTTTGAGATCTTGCAAAGTACTTGTGATCTGAGTTGAACGCTATTCATGGAAACAGGATACTGCGCTTGATTGACCTTTGGTCTGAATTAATATGACAACTCTTGTATTCTTATGTTCTAATAGGCTTTTCAGTTAGGAAAACTATAGAAAAGGAATTTAGTAGTGGGCAGGCTGGCACAAGAATGAGAGAACACAATGATGAAAAGAAGGAGAAGGCGAGGGAGGGTGTTCAACCCAGAACTAATTACAACCCACCAGGGGAACTAAAAGTCAGATCATTGACAAACATCAATATATCATATCATGAGCTACATGAAACACAAATAAAGGTTTTGCAGAAAGGACTTTCCTTCATATCAACCCCTCAATATAATGCATTTAAGACAAGTTTATGAGGAAATTAAAAATCATTGGGGGGGTTTTTTTCTCTTTACCAAAACAGCCAGTAATATTGCCCATTCAGTTGTAAAGGGCATATGTTTTGAACCCCTCAAGTGTTATGATGATAAAAGCAATTGGACTACTTTTAACTCTGGTCTGCTCTTTTGCTGGTTTAGCTTTTGCAGATTGGTTGCCTTCTTGCTTTTTGCATAATTATTCCACCTCATCCTGTTTATTTGCTCTGCTGCAATGTAAACCCAGACTAAGAAAGTTTTAGAAGTCCAAAGTAATTTAAATTAGGTTGTAATAGACCTGCTACCACCTTTTCAAAAATCTTGCCCAGAAAGGTAAATTTGCCATTTGATGATATTGCAACAAGTAATATCATCACCTTTAATTGTCCTTAAGTAGTGGCTGTAGCAGAATGTGTTAAGAACCCGATTCAGTTACTAATTTGGAGCTCTTTAAGCAGTGAAGATGGACACCGTCCCCTTTACTAAACTTACTGTACACCAATTGATCATTATGAGTTGCTGCTTAAAATTCAGGCCAAAGGCAATTCATCTTTACTCCCCTCCCCCAATCATTATTCACATAGTGTGTGTACGACTTCTCTTGTGAGCTTTCAGTGTTAAATTTTTTTTTGCTTTCTTCACTGGACAGCTAATGGTCTCAACCTTTCTCTGTATTTTTTCTTTAATAATTAGCAATCTCATTTTATGAATTTTTAATTTGAAAAATAGAGCCAACTGACCTGTTAAATGGATCAAACAAACTTCCTTCACTTTTGTTGTCTTTAGTAACTGGTTAGCAATAATAAATAGTTTCTTTGTACTATTTTGACCTCCAGTTATCTGTTTTATTTAGTATTTATTTTTCATCTCCATGATCTCATTCTTATAAACCTTAAACTTCCACTCTTGCTTATGATTCAATTAATGTTAAATTCTCCATTGACATTCTGATTTTGTAATTCCTGTTTTCTTTCTAATTAGGCTTTATAATAGCAAGGCAATGTTCTTTGCTTTGGCTGCTCTAATAGCTTTAGCAGCTTTATTCAATTTAATTACCATATTCCAGTGTTTGACCATTGATTGTGCACATTCTGATGATTGTAAACCACTTTGAATTCAGTTAGGAGATATAGTGGTATATAAGACACCATTAACATTACATTAAATTAAAAGTTAGCAGAATGAAAGCAGACCAAATAAGGATTGTTGTCAAACACTCAAGTCTCAGGTGAGATTCAGTATGTCAAGCTCCGTCTCTGGCAGTATTCAAATCCTTGTTCAAAGCCCACTTATTTGATACTGCTTTCATTTTCTAACTCCAACCTACCTGCTAAGCACCCATATCTGTTTTATCGCTCCCTCTGTAATTCCCCACCTGAGGTGTATAGATACACCTTTTTTGTCTGTCTTGACTAAATTGTAAGCTCTTTCAAGCAGGGACTGTCTCTTCCATGTTTGGTGTACAGTGCTGCATATGCCTGGTAACGCTATAGAAATGATAAGTAGTAGTACTAGTAAGATCACACTTAGGAGCCAAGATTATGTCCAAAAGATGTTCAGCTTAATGCGTTGACTCCAAATTTACAGTGTAGAGACATGAAGTAAGCTGCCTGATTGTCATTACTTAATTCAGAATGTAGATTTAACTCACTATAAGATATATGTGTGATATTGAAGTTTCCATGGATTTGGGTTTTTACCAGGTACTTGTGACCTGGATTGGCCACTGGGAAGCTGGGATACTGGGCTAGATGGACCACTGGCCTGACCCAGTAAGGCTATTCTTATGTTCTTAAGTTCTTAATAAACAATCATATCGATCACCTCATCCAAAATTTCTCCATGAGGCCAAGGGCCAATAATGCAATAATATACCAGGCACTCTCTCAGGACTCCAATTAAATCAACATACAGTACTTTTGATCTCTTTTAATGAGGTATATTAGGAGCATTGTAGATTCTCCTTACACATAAAAGCAACTACACTCCCTTCTTGAACACCTGGAACAATGTTCAAATTTTATAACCCTCTGAACTGGATACTACCAACACTGGACCCTCAGATGTCAACAGTGTTTCTATAGTAAAGGACCATACTAGCCAATATATTATTCATCATATCAAATACAGTCAAACCTCGGTTTGCGAGTAACACGGTTTGCGAGTGTTTTGCAAGACGAGCAAAACATTCCCACAAATCGTGCCTCGCAAACTGAGCGTTTACTCAATTTTCGAGCCCCCCCTCCCCCCCACTCTGGATCAATGCCTAACCATGAAAGACAAAGTAGACTCCTTAATCAGAAAGGGTTTTATCACTCTCTGGAAACTTCGATCCATTAAAGCACAGTTCTTCAACCGCCGGTCCGCGGACCGGTGCCGGTCCGCAGAAAATTCCTGCCGGTCTGCGCAGGACTGACTGACGAGATCAACTTCTTCAATTTCCTGCCGGTCCACACAGGACCGGCAAGATCGAGGAGCGCAGGGCCGGAGAGATAATGGGGAGCCTCAGACTGTGCTTTCTTCCCTCCCAGCGGCTCTCCTTACAAGCGCAGCGATTCAGGAAGGAAGCCTTGGAGCTTTTGCTGAGTCGGGCCGCCTCTGATGATGCAACTTCCACTTTCCTCAGAGGCGGTGCGACCCAACAAAGGACCTGAGGCTGCCTTACTGAATCGCAGCGCTGGCAAGTAAGGAGAGTTGCTGGGAGGGGAGAAAGCTGCTGGCATGCTGAAAAAAAAAAAGGGGACAGCTGCTACTGGAGAGAGAACTGCTACTGGATTCTCGGAGAGAGCGAAAACCAGAGGGCCTTGAGCATGCGCAGATGCTCAAAGCCCAGTCCAGGCAAGAGGGAGGATCTTCCGGCACCGGCATGTCCTGTGCGCTGGTGCTGGTGCCAGATCGGGGTAAGGGATCGTGTTTGGGTGGGTGGGGATGCCGGATCACAGGGGGGGGAGGGCCTGATGTGAGTGGGGGGGGAATGCCAGTTCAGGGGGGCAATGCCGGTTCTCGGGGGGGGGGGGAGCAGCGCCAGTGGCCTTGGGGGGGGGGGAGGGAAACGAATCAAGTGAGTTTCCCTTACTTCCTATGGGGAAACTTGCTTTGATATACGGAGCAATTTGGTTTACGAGCATGCTTCTGGAACAAATTATACTCGTAAACCAAGGTTCCACTGTATTATGGTAGCATTATGATTGAACAAGCATTCATTAACTGATAGACTTTGTAATAGAAGCATAGTATTATAATCAAAAATGTCTTCAATGTCTTTCTGGATAAACAAAAACATTTAGATTGTATAAATTCTCTGTTCCTGGGGTCCCTGCCATAATTACCTCGTCCCAGATTGTTTAGTTAGGGAGATAGTCCATAGAATTTGCTGTAGAAATTTGAACAACTCATTAAAGAAACTTTGTTAGTGCCTCTATACACTGGATTGAATATTGTACAGCCTGTGTCGGTAAACTTTTTAATATCATATGTTATGGAATTTTTATTGTTATTAGCTATTCAGCAAGTAAGGGAGATACAGGGTATTCCTTATTCAGACCAGGAATACAAAGTCTCTGCATATGCAGATGATATTTTGCTTCATTTGAGAAATCCAGAAACAACCATTCCATGCTTACTTGATTTGATTGAGAAATTTGGAAAATTTTCAGGGTATAAGATAAATTGGAGTAAATCTGAAGTTCTTCCACTAAACGTGTATTGTACAAAAGGCTTGTTTGATTTATTTTCTTTTGTATGGAAGGAAAATGGATTAAAATATTTGGGTATTTGGATAAAAAACATGCTGGAAGACACAATGAAAGAGAATGAAAATTTGTTATTGCAGAAGGTAACAGAAATGTGCGAGCAATGGAATCCATTACATCTGTCTTGGTGGGGGAGAGTTCAAACTATTAAAATGATGATATTGCCTGTGGTATGTTTTCAGATGGGAATATTACCAGGTTTTTTTTAAGGGGTCCTTTTATAAAAAGTTAAATAGTATTCTTATAAAATTTGTTTGGTTGGGCAAAACTCCTAGAATTGCTTTAGTATCTCTACAAAAATCAATTGCGGAGGGTGGGGGTAAATTTTCCCAATTTCTATAGGCATCATCAAGCCTATATTTTGCGACAGGGTATGTATTGGGTCCTCCCAGAGCTCATTGATAATATTCCAGATTGGTTTTGGCTGGAGTGGCAACTCATGTTCCCTTTGAGATTATGTCATGTTCTTAGTATTAAAAGAAAACAGAATATTTATGGATACATGAAAAACTCTCTGATAGTAATTTAACGCCTATTCCAATCTATAAATCAACAAATCAAACTATATGGTGAAACTCCAAGATTCAAATTGGCGGGTTTAAGGTCATCTGGAAGCTTTGGATGATTGCAGGTATATGAATTTTGGGCGATGTTATTTATAATGGTAAGCTGCTTGACTTTTCACAGTTGCAACATAAATATGGTCTTAATAAATCACAAAGCTTTAGATGGTTGCAACTGAAGCAGGCTATTCAGAAGGGGTTTCCTGAATGTAAAAATCTCAATAATCAGTATAGTTTGGAGTTCTTATGCTTTCAGGTGGACTTCTTGGGTCACCAGGCCGCATAGTGGTATAAATTGATAAACTGATTTATAAATAAAAACCTAAAAATGGACTTAGGGACATCTGGAGCATTGAGATAAAGCATCAAATTACTGCGTCTCAATGGCCACAAATTTGGTCTTGGAGAATGAGATCTACGGTGTCTGCATCTATGAGACAAACTTGTTTTTTTCTTTTACATAGAGCATTTTGGACCCCAGTTAGATTACAAAAGTTAGATAGCTCTAAGTCTAATAGATGCTGGAATTGTAATCTGGAAGCAGGGACTTTAGATCATTTAATATTCTATTGTCCCTGTATCATGGCATTTTGGAAATCAATTTGGTTTCAAATTAATTGTTTATTAGAAAACCATATGATACAATAATGTTCGGTATGTCAATGAGAACAAAAAATCAAATTTCATCAAGCAATAACTTTTATTGATCATGACAGGAGTCGCCATACAACATATTACCAGTAATTGGAAAAATTACTGTAGACTTAACTATACCTTCTGGTGGAATTCGTTATGCCACATTTACAAAATGGAAAGAGCAATTGCCATACAAAGAGGGAATTATAATAATTTTAAAAAGATTTGGGGCCATTGACAAATTATTGCAATGATTAAACACCATTATCCACTGAAAGTACACTTATACATAGGGGGGAGGGTATAAAGTTATATTAAGGTTTGATAAATTGATAATATTTATATGATATTTTTGATTAAAATATTTGTGGGAAGGGTGGGTGGGGAGGGTATAAATGTATGTTTTTAAGATGATGTTAGAAGAAATACAAATGATGTTTACAAGGTTTAAATGATGTAATATTGTGTTCTTGATGTAAGATGGAAAAATGAATAAAGAATTTGGAAGGGATTTTTAGATCTAGACATACAGCATCAGGCCATATCAGAATACCAATACTGACTAACCAGGTATAAAGAGGCCATCAGCACTTATCGCAGTACTGGTAATATTCAGACTAGTACCTCAATAACCACCCATATAGTTATTATGTAGTTAGCGATGTAAGATGGAAAAATGAATAAAGAATTTGGAAGGGATTTTTAGATCTAGACATACAGCATCAGGCCATATCAGAATACCAATACTGACTAACCAGGTATAAAGAGGCCATCAGCACTTATCGCAGTACTGGTAATATTCAGACTAGTACCTCAATAACCACCCATATAGTTATTATGTAGTTAGCAGACTGAATATTGCTGCTTACTGGATGACTCCCAGTTCCACCTTAGGAACTATCAGGATAGCACAGGAAAGTTCAGTAATAATTTTCAGCAGCCCTATCTAGATAATACTGCTAAAACTGTATGTACTTCCTTAACTGCATGGAAATCTTTCATGAATATTCATTGCCAATATTCTGAAAATCTGACTGGCTGGGTTCCTCCAGGACCAGGTTTGAGAATCAGTGCCCCTTATTACAGCCACTAGATGTCACCATTGTACAGCATTGATGATTCCCTTCTGCCAATCTGTGGATACTACTTCTGGAAATAGGAGACCTGAGCAAGGAACTGAACTCATCTCTCTACATGGTACTGCCACTGAGCTGCAAGGCTGGTCCTGAAGCTGCTTTTAATTCCAAAAGGTTTAAACAACACACAAAAATTTCTCCAATTTCTGAACGAAAGATTGTCTTATATTCACTGTAAACGCTAATTTAAATATTTGTATTGGAATGACTTTGGAGAGTATCATAAATGTTTCAGTATTGGTAACTTTAGAATATTATGAAAGGTGATTTGATATAATAATTAAAATTTAGCTGAGGATAACTTGATTGAGGTTTATTTAAGCATATTAAACTCTTTCCTCCACTTTTTAGGTGAACAACTACATACCAGGAATAGGATATCAGATTTTTGGAAATGTGATCTCTTTAATCCTTGGCTTAACTCCATTTGTCTTCAGACTATCTCAATCCAAGGACTTTGATCAACTTGCTACACTCTCTGCTACAGAACTCTATATTATTGCCTTTGGTTCAAGTGCAGACATTTTGGTTATTTCTATGGTGGTTATAAGTTTTGTGGTCCGTGTTTCCCTTGTGTGGATTTTCTTTTTCCTTCTATGTGTAGCAGAGAGAACATACAAACAGGTGGGTATACTGTCAAGTTTTTAACCTTGATATTTGATGGTTAAATTTCTGTCAATGCTCATGTTTTCTACCTGAAGTGTGTTGGATTTAATTTTCCATCTTTTCAAATTTGAGCTCAGACTTACAGATTCTGATGTGGTTTGCTGATCTATACCCTAGAGAGTTTATATCTTAATTTGTTCCTGCAACAATGGAGAGTAAAGTGACTTACCCAAGTCAAAGGAAGCTTTCAGTAACAGAAGCACAATTTAAACTCTAGCTTCCCTAATTGTCAGCCCACCACTCCAAATCATATGTTTACCCTAGTGCAAGGACTCTCAATCCAGTCCTTCAGGATATCTACAATGAATTTGCATGATATAGATTTGCATAGAATGGAGGTAGTGCATGCAGAATTACCTCATACATATTCACAGTGAATATTCTGAAAACCTGAGTGGCTAAGTGTGACCCAAGGACTGAGTTGAGAACCCCTGCCCTAGTTACATAATGCTGTATATATTACATTACATTAGAGATTTCTATTCCGCCATTACCTTGCGGTTCAAGGTGGCTTACAAAAGATTTATAAACCGGGGTTACATTGGGAGAACAATTGATTTACTAGAGTGGTAAAGGGTGGATCTTTTGACATTTCTCGGGTTGTTAAGAGTAAGGCGGTTTACAAAAGATTTGAAAGGGGGTAACAATGGAAGCATGTTTGTCAAATTTAGAGTTATTAAGAGAACGTGAAGTTAGGGCTGCATTGAAGGATTCACTGTAATATCTTAGAATTATGTACATCTGTGTTTCGGAACTGATGTTAGGGGCATGAGTCCTCTGAGAGATCTATTTCCATGATATGTTTTCTCCACAAAATTCATAAGCATGCTGAATTCTCATATGTATCCTTGAATCAGAGATAAACTTAGCATTTGAATCTTCCCAATGTCATATAACACCATAAAAGTAGTGTTACATAGTCTAAGGGACATATCTGGTTTAAGGAAAATGGCCATAAAGTGATGTTTTCCTTTAATCTTATGTTACTAATCATTCAGCTGTACCTTAGGAAAGAACTACTTTGCTAGTAATGTATAAGTATCTTCTCCTTGTTTTAATTATTTGGGGATTAGCAGGTTACTTTCGTCTACCTGAAATTATTTCAAAGAGCTTTGTCAGAAAAATCTGATACTAGGTACAAAGACTTACATGGGAAGATGGTATTCTAATTACCATACCATACTAATGTTACTTCATTTTTCATAGAGACTGCTTTTTGCCAAACTCTTTGGACATTTAACATCAGCTCGGAGAGCTAGAAAATCTGAAGTTCCTCATTTTCGACTGAAAAAAGTACAGAATATTAAAATGTGGCTGTCTCTTCGTTCCTACCTAAAGGTAAAGTGAGCATGAAATTTCCATTCCATGCCATCCATTCTTGTCAACAAGTATGATTGGACTCAGTCACACAAGTGGGTGACATCACATATTGCCAGGATAGACTAGGTGTACCAGAGCTCTGAATTAAATGTAGTTTTGAGCACATAACAGTGTCCTCAGCACTGACAGAGACATCTACATATTTTAAAGTCTGCATCTTAATTCTTTATCAATAATTTATAAAACATTTTATACTCTCTCCTTGGCAGTGCCATTCAAGATGGTTTATAATCTAAAAAAAAAATCCAATAGAAGATTACAATATAACAAGCAGCTTAGAAATTCATCTTCAGCTATTTCCTGTCTGAGAGGAACAAATAAGTTTTCAAAGCCTTTCTCAAATGCCCAAGTGATGACATTTTTCTTTTCCTCAAGTAAATATTCTATCCTTTCATTGCCGACTACCTGAAACCTTTTTTTCCTCCATTTTTGTTTTCTAAAAACATTTTTCCCAGGAGTTTCAGTAAATTATTTTGTGCAGAGCACAGTAGTTGTCCAGGGAGACAAAGTAAAGAAAGTGACACCTCAAAATCTTAAGTTAATATTAAAATTTTAAACATGCTTCTAGCACACATTGGAGGCTAGTGTAAACTAGTTAACACTAGATCTTTTCCTACGTTTAGTTGAAAATCTTGTTCTCATGTTCTGGAGTTTTCTCATCAACTTTCCACGTAGACTAGCATGAAGAGTGTTAACAATAATCCAGTGAGCACTATACCAATGTCCCTTGCATCAATGTTCTAAATAAATGACTGTACTGAAATACATAGTTTACTATTTGGCCGAATACAAATAATGAAAAATATTATTCAGCTGAATAGGAATACCAAATATGAATAATGAGCAATGAACTTTAGCATAACAAATAATAAAAGAAGCAACATCAGATCAGATATTGGTGTTTATTTCAGGAGAATTTAGCAAAACAGAGCCCTGAATTATTCATATTCAAATTTAAATCTCTATTCAATCAAATACGAGTAATGTATTCGGGCACTATTGAAGGCCAAATCGAATACAAATATTTGGTACTCTTCAGAACTGGTCTTAATTTTTGAGGCTTAAAATAAACCTGCTTTATTACCTAGGATATATGTCATTAACCAGTTTCCCTCGTCCTCTAAAATCACGCTAGAACTTTCAAAAATGCAACCCATTGTAATACAGTCTTCCCAACTGCAACCTGCAGACATGTTTCAAAGTCAGAGGTGTGTCTATTCTGCCCACAATATGGCAGAAAAATCCAGAACTTTGATACTCATTCCTAGAATTTAATCTACTTGGTCTTCTTTCACAGGCAAGCTAAATGCAAGCTCTGTGAGATCATGTCTACATGAGCCTGAAAAAACTGCCTAAATTGGCTTCAAAATCACTATGAAGCAGAAAATAGGCTTCTGTTTGCCTAGAATGAAAAAAGAAGGCTTCCTTTGCAATCAGATCCACCTCTGTGCGGTGACTTCAAAAGTCCAACCACACAAGATGGAGTATCAGTCAGACTGGCTCTTGGCTCCTTGGAAGCACCCAGGACCAAAGCGCAGCTGTCTTCAGAATACTCACACAGTCTTGAAAGGAAACTGACATCCTTAACTCCTACAAGGCACAGTACAAAGATACACCTATGGTTTACTGGGTCTTAGCTTTATCTCCTTAGGAGGCGTTCTGTCCTTCCCTTGTGTGTCTATGGGATAGGAATGTGCTATGATATCTTCTGTCTTAGGCCTAGATTCACTAAACTCACCGATCTGGATTGTTGTTGGGCGATTCTTGGCCGAGTTTTGCCGACCGACCAATTCACAACAGATTCTGCATGCAAATGATCTGATCAGAAGCATGCCCTACAGCAATCCCACGGATCGCTGTAGAGCGATCGAGACGCATGCGTAGATTATCCTTGTTGGTTGTAGATGCAATTTGCGCATGCGCTTGCTCTTCGCACAAGCGAGTTCAAAATAAAGGGAGAGGAGTGGCTGCAGTTTACTTGCTGGCCATTTTAAAAGGAATGATTTCAATTTTTGTGCAGCCAGATTATGGAACAGAACATGCCTTAAAACTGCAAGTTAAAACCACAGGCTCACAATGCGCTTTTTACAGAATATATAAAAAATGAATTCTTATGCATATGTAAAGTTAATTTACAGTTTTATTTTTTATTTTGATGGTTGTTTTATATGGGTTTATAATCTCGATACTGATATTTCAGGGCAGAACAGGGCAGGAGAATCAGCAAGGATAGTATGTCGCTTCTTTTCAGATTGGCAAACCCAATCGGTGTGTCGTCTTCTGCTTAGTAAATCGATGGCTTCCTACTTTTGCATGCCAATTGCCCTCATTTGCATGGGCGGATTGGATTAGGTAGGAGATTGATCGGACAGAAGTTTAGTGAATCGGGTCGAGAAACGATCGCAAACTGGTCAGGACATAATTTAGTGAATCTAGCCTGTAATCTGTCCTCATTCACTGTGGGCATTCCTATGCCTTAACTATCCTGTTTTGATTGGTTCTGCTGGGACCTATCCAGAGAGCTTGGGAGGGAGGGGAAGGGGTGCTGCTCTGCCTATGGGCTGGATCATTGTTTCTATGATTGCAGTCCTATTTCCTGCCTTAGATGCTTCCATGTGTCCTGCTTCTTTTCTTTGTTCTGGCTTCCAGTCTGGTCTTTTTTGTGTGCTAGATTCCTGCACTAGGTTTTGTCTTGTCTTGTTCCTACAAGCCTTGTTTCTTGTTTCATTGACATTCTTGCTTTGGTTTTAAATTTGCCTTTAGCACTAAAACTAGTGCTGAATGATACAAACTTTTTACCAGTGCTGTGGATCTGCACTAATGTTTCCTGTTCTCCCAAATGGACCTCTTTTCATTGGCTGGGTCCCTGATACATGAGAAGTGGAGACAAATTGGTGCTGAAGATTATCAAGGGGTATTCCCCAAATGCAGAACTGTGCAGACGTCTACATTACTCCATCAAAAAACATCAGCATCAAGAAACTGCAGCAGGCACAGTTCAACCCCCATCAGTGTGTTCCTTACAGTCCAAGCATAGGGCATACATCTACAGCAGTCTGATTCAACATAAGGTCTGTTCTGCACTGATAGTGAAGGTGTGCCTCAGGACTCTTTTGGCTCACCGGTTCTTCAGTCCTCCCCTGTACAGTGATTGGCTGCCCAGCCTTTGATGTCATCAGTACTAGTCCTGGTGAGAGTAGCAGATAAATCCTCTCCATCTGTTCTACAACCCCTTCCAGAACAATCTCATGTGCTTGTACAAAATATGTTCAATAAGATTATTATAGTGTATTGCAGGAATTTACCAAATAGTATCAAAACGCAAGGCAATACCATCTACTCTGTTCAGTGGCCTAACTCCTGAATGAAGAGACACTTTCTAGCTTCAGCTCACCATGCTATATAAGTGGGTTGTTATCCCCTTCTACCAACAGATGGTGGTAGAGAAACCTTTTGGGTTTTTTTTACCAGTGATCTCTTCGATATAAGACTGGTAGTGCCCCTTGGAAAGATCCTGTATTTTTCTCTATTTTCAAGCAGGTGGTAGGTCATGCTGTTGGTGCTCTATCCCTGGCCTAATTCCCTGCTCGGCCGACTGTGGCCACAATGCATAGTTTAACCTAATGGTTGCTCCCAGGTTCATGGTCGCAGGCCATACTTGGTAGAACGTAGAACTACTACAGCTTTTAAGAGCTGCCTTCAGAAAAAAAAAGGCAGAGCAGCCTGTGCAGTCATTATGTTTAAGGTATTTTCCTGCATTAACAGCCCTAGAGCCTGGTCTGTGCTTGCCTGACATGTGGCTGAAGTTGCTAGCCAAGAAGTGCTGCTCTGTGCGCAAGAGCCAATAGCTTAGCACTGCTGCTGATTCTGTGTGCCCACAGTGTGACAGGCTGTTTCCAACTTCAGAACAGTTGGGGAGGCCACTGGAGATTTGTCCTCCTCTTCCCATCAAGGCATCGGGACCCATGATTCCAATTATGACAGTACCAATTCATGCTTCCAGACAGATGAAACCAAGCCTTGAGAAAGACTAGCCTGGAGAAAAGGAAGAAGGTAAGGACATAGAGAGCCAAAAAGGTGTTTATCCAGATTAGGTGGCCAGGGATTAAAGGCAGAGAAGAAGCTGGGGATAATGGTTAAGTGAACTGTGATGGGAAGAGATTGACGCAAAGAAGCAATTACAACAAGCCAAGCATCAGCCAGAGAGCAGAGGGGTAGGAGGGAAGGATTGTAGGCAGGAGAAACTGTGGTAGAAGAATCGAATTGATCAGTTGTTTTTTTTTAATTCTTTATTCATTTTCAAATCTTGCAACAAGTGTACAATATTCAATCAATTAATTTGTACAAAATCACTTGACATTCTTAACAATTATTATTAATTGCATTAAAAAGATTTGGGGGCCATTGATTACATATTCTAATGATTAGACACCTTGGACACCTTTTTCTATTACATAGGAATATTTTTAGTGTGAGATGGGGGAGGTATGTCTTGTATTTTAATGGGTTTGTTCCTGATGAATGGGCTGGGTGTGGGTGGGGTCTCTTTTATATGCAATTGATCAGTATTTGAAAATGAGCTTGTGGACGATTAGAGGCAGAATCAAGATGCTTGCCATAGTACTTGCATTTAGCCAAAGATACTTAGAAGCAGTATTTCTCTTAGAAGCAGCATTTCTCTTGCAGTAAATTTGAAAGACAATGATCGTGCTTCACATGCCCTAGCTTAGGAGTGAGGTAACCCATTTGGAGAAATTACCTTGTTTCCAAATGTGAGACACATTTTGGCATTAATATCTTGGAGATGGCTTAACTATCGGGAATGAAGGGCCAATTCTGCTTTTTATTTGAAGCTAGACGGGGGAAAACTTCAATATGTTTCCTTTAATTTTATGTTCTAGTACATTCTGGTGTTTTTAACTATTCACAGCAAAAGAATGACTTCAGCATTCAGTGCTTCAGTTCGGTGCAGTTGATAGGGAAGGAGACCTTCCTTTGAAACTGTTTTGCAACCTGTGCTAAAATGAGTTAGTAATGTCTCTCCAGTTCACATGCATAGGCATATGCATTACAAACACTATTAGGATCTGAATGGCCATGTTACCATGAGATTTCTTTTGAGTGGCATGAGAGTATATTGGTTGAGGCTTGAAGTGAAGTTTACATATTACTATTCTGTGTCTACTCAGAATAGGTTTTCCATTTCTAGTGCTGATGCTTTGATACTTTTTTTTAAAGGAACCATATCCATTACAAAAAATTGCATGCTCATGTGGAATGTTTTAATAGATGCAGTGTTTTGCTTAGACTGTTTTTTAAAATTATTTGTTGAGAACTTTTTAATGCTCGGCTGCTTCCTCCTTTCTTTTTCCATTCTATACGTGGTGTCTCAGACTCCTTTAGTTTTTCACACAGCAGGAGTCCCAAAACTATTATCCACTTACATATGTAACAAAGCGGAACAGCGCCTCTTTCACTAGTAAACTTCCTTCATGGGTGCACAGAAAACAGAGCTGAGAAAAGTAATGAAACAAAAGATGTTTGTGACTCATTTCACTTAATATTGATATCTAGTACTCCAAATACAGATTTTATTCACTAACCCTCTTCTCAAAATCCCAAAATGTAGCCAGAAATATGGTTTGCACACAAAGATAAGCAATAGAAAGCAAAACAAATTTATTAAAAGTCTTATTTGACAACCTCCTCCTGCTGGTCACCAGCTCATAAACAACAATGCTTCATTCAGTGTATGTTAGAGGTCTCTTCCTTTCTTGATTTTAGAAAATTGTTAGACTCAACTCTTTGATAGGCTGGTATCTTAATGCATTCTGCTTCATTTTTTCAATCAAGTTCCTATCCTTATATTCAACTTGATGTATTTTATCTGTTCTATGTATTACTTCTTTCCCTGCCATGCTGGTATTTTCTGCATTATGTTGTAAATGCTTTCTATCTTTATCTGTTTTTAAGTCCATTATTCTAATTTGTATTTTATCTGTATCCCATGTATTAGCTCACCTTGTTGTGAACCGCCTAGAACTTTTTCGGTATGGCGGTATATAAGAATAAAATTATTATTATTAGATATCTATTGCACAAAAGTATGCTAAATAAGAATCACACTGGAGATCTTTGATTCCATGAGAAGTGGAGTGAGGAGATTGCAGTACCATGTGAAACACAGACCATACTATAACTCTCCTTCTAGATCTGAGACTGGAAGAAGGGTTTGCTTCCCTTAAGATCTTAGCTTTAACAATTGTACCGTATTTTCACGCATACAACACGCACCTGTGTAAAACGCGCACACGGGTATAGCATGCGGGAAACCGAAATTTATGTAAATAAATTAACAGATAGCGTGCACACGCGTATACCGCGCATGCTGCTCATTGAATTAAAACCTCCTCCTGCCTTGCCATCCCGACTCTCCTCTTGCCGCTCTGCCCCGAATCGCCGCCCTGCTCCTGCCTGTCCCCCCTTAAAGGTCTGCCTGTCCCCCCTTGAAGTCCTGTCCCCCCTTAAAGGTCTGCCTGTCCCCCTTGAAGTCCTGTCCCCACCCTGAAAGCCTGATGCCCCACCCCGAAGGACCACTGGCCCCCCCACCCTGAAGGACCGCTGGCATCCCCACCCTGAAGGACTGCTTGCACCCTCCCCAACGTCCGATTCATCCCCCAGCCCCCCCGCACCGTTTGCAGTGGAGAAGCAGCCTACCGTGGGTTCGCGATGCCAGTGAGCCCTGCTGCTTCCTCTGCCGGCTGTCCCGCCCCTTCTCTGAGCCCTGCGCTACTTTCTCTGCTGCGGTCCCGCCCTTTCTCTGATGTCAGAGAAGGGGCGGGACCACGGCAGAGGAAGCAGCAGGGCTCACTGGCATCGCGAACCTACGGTAGGCTGCTTCTCCAACGCAAACGGTGCGGGGGGGGGCTGGGGGATGAATCGGACGTCGGGGGGGGTGCGAGCGGTCCTTCAGGGTGGGGGGGCCAGTGGTCCTTCGGGGTGGGGCATCAGGCTTTCAGGGCTGGGGGATGAATCGTCAATGTAAAAAACAATTTGTAAAACGTACTCACGCATATAACGCGCATGGTTATGCTCGGTTTGTAAAATCGTGTATAACGTGCGCGTTATATGCGTGAAAATACGGTAATTGTAGCATGAAACCATAAGGCACTTAATAGTTGTGCTGGTCATTCTCAGTTATGATGGTAATGGACATTGAAGAAGGCAGTTTACAAAGTAATTGTTACATAAGAATTGGCTGTTTGAAAATTGCTCTTCCTCAGTGCATGTATTTTGAGCCAAGTTTTGAAAAGGTATTCCTTGGGGAGTGTGTTTAGGTCAAGAAGTACACGTAGGTTGCATGTTTAACCACACATTTTTTAATTCTTTATTTGGATTTTGCTCACATCTTTTTTTTTTTTTAAATATATATCTTTATTCATTTTCATTCCTAGAAACAGTGCATACAAAAATTGCATAAACAAGTTGCCTTAAAAAATAGCACTTACATCCATCAGTGAAATACATAAGAATAATTTTCACACCCCCTCCCTCCCCCCGATTTCAATATATTAAAGATACCCATACAATAGTACTAACAACCTTTTCCCCTCCACCCACCTCCCTTCCCTGGATGTAATAAGTATAACCAAAATAAAGGGAAAAACCATTCAATTAGAATCAATAAAATTGGTCAATGGACCCCACGTCAGATTAAACACTTAATATTATCTCTTTGTTCAGACATCATTTTCTCGTAACGATAATATAAGCATATCGAATTCCACCAAAAAGTGAAATTTAAGCGGTCACAATTTTTTTAAATTCTTTATTTGGATTTTGCTCACATCTTTTTTTTTTGTCAGCAATAGCTCAAGATAAGTTAAATTCTAGGTATTCCCTGTGCCCAGAGGGCTTACACTCTAAGTTTGTACAAGAGGCAATGGAGAAAGGTGGCTTGTCAAAGGTTCATAACGAAGAGCAGTGGGGTTTGAACCAGACTGCCCTGATAGTCATTAGCCCAGTCTCTAATTAGGCTACTCCTCCACTCTATTAAATGCATTATTTTCCATGGAAAATCTACTGAAACACAGGAACATGTATGGTACCTGCAGATATTGTCCCAAATGTATGTAATTTGAAAATTGCCCCTGAAGAGAATAAGAAATACAGAGGCTGAAAAGATAATAGGAATATAAACCTGACTTCACCATGAATGTACTACCAGTGATTACTTCCAGAATTTAATAATGATAATGAATCTTTAATTTCAGCGGCGAGGCCCCCAGCGGTCTGTTGACGTAATAGTTTCATCTGCCTTCTTATTGACAATCTCCGTTGTGTTTATCTGCTGTGCACAGGTAAGAAATGTTGACTTAGATACAATTAAGTATCAAATTTACTCTTTTGATATTATAGACCTATGGTCCCTCTGATGACTTAGGGCAGTGGTCAGTGATAGAAAGCCTTTCATATGTAGAATATTAGTTCAAATTCCAGCCTACGTGAAATAACACAGATCCTCAGTCCAATTTCAGGGGCTATAGCAGAAGCACAACTCCTGTCAGATTGTGTGACTACAACTGCATACTAGTGCTGCTCAATTTGCCAATTTGAATCGATTCACCGATTCACTTCGGTGAATCAATTCATTATCTGAGAAAATCAGACTCACCAGTTCACTGACGCCCATTCTGGTGAGACCTGATATACCTGCGAGACCTCCTAAAGACAACAGAAGCTGCGATGCTCTGAACAGGCTAATTCGCAGCCTTTCCTCTGCCACATCACTGATGTCATTGGTGATGCAGCAGATGGAAGCCCTAGTGGGGCAGTCACAAAGCAGCCCATTCAGAGCTCCGCTGCTGTTTTAGGAGGCCTCAGAGGTATGTCAGGTTTCATGGTGGGAGTATCGGTGGGGTGTTGCTGCACAGGGAGATGGGAGAGAGGAATGGAAAGCTGATGCATCCCGGGAATGGAAGGGGAAGACAGCTGCTGCACATAGTGGAAGAAAGGAGAGAGGAAGAATTGTGGTGGAGGAGAGGAAGAGAGAGATGAAACAGAGGTAGAAAGGGGTGAGAGGGAGAAATTCTTCATATGATGGAGGGCTGGGAGACATGCATAGAGAAGAGAGAGAGAGAAATATTGGACAAAGAGTGGAGGGCAGGGAGAGATGGTGCATGGGGAGAGAGAAAGAAATGTTGCACATGATAATGGAGGAGAATAGAGAGGTTTGACCCAGTGCACAAGATAGGGAGTGAAATGGTAGACAGTAGGAAAGAAACAAATGTTGGATATGACAGTGGAAGGTAGAAAAAAATAATTTTATTTTCTATTTTGATTACAATATGTCAGATTTGAAATGCCAAAGCTGGTGTTAGACAGCGAGCATGAGCTAGGACCTAACAAAGGAAAAGCATTAATTTTGTTTACGCTACAGCGCCAGCATGGGTTGGAAAGGGCAAAGAGGGGTGGGATGGGGGGAAAGACTACAAAATAAACCTGCCAGGACATTTAAAAAAACACCCAATTGGGAAAGAAAAATGAATCGAATTGAATCAAAAAAATCGGTTCAGTAGGCTGAATTGAATTGAAAATTTTCCCTGAATCAGGCAGCACTACTGCACACAATATCATCAGCTTGTGTTAAGGACATAATGGGATAAAAAGGAACCAATAACTGCCACTTAAGTCACTGGAGGGGTTAATAGCACAATCCTAGCTGAAAAATGTTGCATGCAATTTTCAGCTAAATGTGTGTAAGAATAGACAATTTGTGCTGTATCAGAGTGCAAACAAGAAAGAGAGGACTTGGCGTATTTGTACTCCTTTCTTAGCTAGTAGTGGCCATTGTTTTGGATGTGATACTCAGAGGGTCCAATTTAGGTCCTGTGTTTGTAATGCTAGTCTATTCACTGGGTATCATATCCATCATAGGTTCCCCACACCCCAAATGTAAGACATTTATAACCAGCCAATTAGTAAAAGAATCAAAAATAGGAACTTAGCTTTTGAATTGCTATTTCAAGTCAAAACTCTTGAGCTCTGATCTCAGTGGGGCCTATTTCACCCTAAGCTTCCTCAGGAGTATGGAGAGTCTGAGGAAGTGCTGGTTAGGGGAGGGAGGGGGGATGTAATCTTGGATTGGAGGGAGGAAGAAAGAAAGCAAGATTGAGTCTCAAAAATACACCGAGGCCGCAATTTTTTTACCCAAAATTTCAGTTTTATATTCAAGTGTCTTTGAATTAGACTGAATCACAGTCACTTGTCAAAAGTTTTGGGATTGGGGCGTGGCTTGGAACACGCAAGGAATGGAGGCTTAACCGCAGAGCTCCTCAAAGCCAGGCAACGAATTGAAAGATAACAGTGATTTTGCTTTGCTTAAAAATAACAAAAAACAGCATCGGAAATGGCTGCTACAAGGCAGGGGAAATCGGAGAAACCCTGCACATCCGGTGTATCAGCAAAAAGATCAAAAGTCACTCCGGTATCACCGTCGAGTGTGCCAATCCCACTGGAAACTGAGGAATTTTCTGACAAAGCGGATACTATGGCAGAACTGTTTAAAATTAAACTAATGCTGACTGACAATGCAAGTAAAATATCTGAAGTTAAAGAGAAAGTACTCAGTCTAAAGCAAGAGATCCAGACTGACAGGCAAAGGATGTCAGTGATTGAAGAGAGAGTTAAGCAGCTGGAAGCTATCACACAAAACTGTGAAGAGGAAAGGAAAGATGTAGTGAGTTTAAAAAATCAACTGGTGGACTTGGAAAATCGAGGAAAGAGAAAGAACGAATATAAGAGTGCTTGGTTTAGCTGAAAATCTTGAAGGGGGAGACGCTATACAGTTTCTAGAGAACCTTTTACCTAAGCTGTTACAGTTAAATTCTAAGTGGCCGTTAGAAATAGAACGTGCACACAGAATCCCTTCAAAAAGACCAGTAAACCAGGCTGGCCCTAGATCCTTGATTTTTAAAGTTTTAAGGTATCAGCAAGCTTTGGAAATCTTAAAGGTGGCAAAAGCAAATGAAAACTTGAATTATAAGGGGTCTAAATTGATGTTGGTCCCAGACTTTGCTAAATACACTGCAAATATAAGGAAACAGTTTCTCACGTTCAGGCAGCAATTAAAAGAAAAAGGCTACATGCATGGCTTATACTATCCATCGACAATGAGAGTGTCTAATGGGAATAAGTCCATGTATTTTCAAGATCCTGCAAAACTTAAAGAATTTCTAGCACAAGTGGAACCAATGTCTACATGAAAAGAAACAGAGAAAATAGGAAAGATTCATCTGAAGAAAGAAGAAATAAAAATGGGATATAAAATGAACAAGAAGAAGATGGATAAGAAGAAAGAAGAGGACAATGACTAATGATTGAACAGAATATTTTTAATGCATTTGAAAGTTTTTGTTTATTATATTATTATAATATATTGAATGCTATGAAATAATTTTAATCTACTAAGAAATCAATTTATTTATGGCAGTTATTACATTCATATTTATTTATGCTAATATTAATTGAGAAGAATGATAAGAATTTAAAGGATATAAAGATAGGGGAATGGATATTTAAGTGGGGGATAATTAATAAAGAAGAAATTAATTTTAGACTATTTATTAATTGATATGGAAATTTCTACTCTATTCAAATGCTTATTCATATTGAATTTATTATGAATGATGATATGTGAGAATGTTTAAATTGATTGTATTAATACTATTATTAACTTAGATAAATTGTATGAATGGGTATATATAATTTAAACAATGAATATTTATATACATGGAATTATAGCTAAAATTGATTTGTTAAAAGTATATTGAAGGGGATAATATATTATTTTAAATTGAGGATATGTTTATAATTTTATGACTTAATTACATATTGATCTTATTATAATTATAAATTCACGTAGATATTAATTGAAATGAATTACAAAAATTATTAAATAAAGGGCTAAATATATAGAATTGGTACCTTTAAAGATGGGATAATTAATTAATGAGCAGGTAAGGAAATATGGTAATCTAATAAAAATATATGACTATTATTACTATATTTAATAGATAATTATATTGAATTTCATATAGATACTTTTATATAAGAATATGGAAATGAATATTAAATGAATGAGTATATATAGATAAGTAATTAAAGATTTATATATAAGGGGAGAAAATATTGTTGAATTTTTGGGATATATTAAGTAATATGGAAAGATATTAGTTGCCTGGGGGAGGGGATTTAGGTTTTGCTTACCAATGTGTATTCCAGGTCAGAGAATGATTATGGGAGGGAGGGGAGGGAAAATAGAGGGAGGGAGAGGGGATCAGAGGACTAATATATTTATGAAAAAAGAAAATGGAAGTACAGTAAAATTTGAATTGTCTTTATATAATTTTATCTTTTGGGGAGGGAAGGGTTGGGGGAATTGGGAAAAGGAGATATATATAATAAATGTGCTGATATCTGGTCATGTGTATTATCATAGAATATTGGTTAAAATTTGATTATAAAATAGATGGATATAAAAATTTATTCTATTAATGTCAATGGTTTAAATCATCCTATCAAGAAGAAGAAAGTATTATCGTTCCTTAAGAATCAAAATGCGGACATTTATTTCATTCAAGAGACGCATCTCTCTGAAATTGAATCTAAAAAGTTATCTGGGGGTTGGATTTCTAAATGTTTATTTGCACCGGCTATAGGGAAAAAAGCTGGGGTGGCTGTTCTGATAAATAAGAAATGTAATGCGGATTTTAAATTAATAAATTATGACCCTTTAGGTAGATGGGTGCATATCAGAATGGTTCTGAGAAATACAACCCTGGATTTATTCAATTTATATGCTCCTAATTCGAATCAAATGGAGTTTTTCAAACAAGTTCAACAATTACTGTTACCACTGGCTGCTTCTAATTTAATAGTAGCAGGGGATTTCAATGCTGTAATGGATCCGATTTTGGATAAGAGACCAAGTAGAATTATGAAATCGTTAGGTTTAGATAATTTGATTCAATCTTGTGATTTAGTTGATATATGGCGTATTCTTCATTTTAATGATCAGGAATTTTCTTTTTGTTCTCAGGTCCACAAATCCTTTTCACGAATTGATTATATATTTGTTTCCAATAACATAGCGCAGCGTGTATTAAAAGCAGTTATTGATCCCATTATAATTTCAGATCATGCTGGTGTGTGGATTGACCTTCAGAATTATGATATTGAACACTTTAATTCAATTTGGAGATTTAATAATGCTTTACTAGCGGATTCGAACTTCCTGGAAGATCTTAAATTAAAAATGCAAGAATTTTTTCAAATTAATAATTCGGATAATATTAATGCTGAGATCTTGTGGGACGCTTTTAAAGCAACAATGAGAGGAAATATTATTTCATATTCAGCATTTTTTAAAAAACAACTTAAAAAACAATTTGTTGATATGGAAAAACAAATTAAATTATTAGAAAATAAATTAATTGAGAAATGGGAAAATAATACACTACAAGAGTTATTAAAAGTAAAAGTTAAATATAATTAGATTTCTTCTCAATTGGTGAGGAAAGATATATTCTATAGACAAGTTCAATTCTATGGTAATTCAAATAAAGCTGGAAGATTATTAGCAAATTTTCTTAAAGCAAAGAAAAGAAAATCTAAGATTATTGCAATTAAAGATATACAAGGTAATACACACACTAACACTAAAGACATTTTAACACATTTTCTTGATTTTTACAAAGATTTATATTCTTCTGAATCTTATGAAAATAAAGAACAAGATGGATTAAATTTCTTAAATTCATTTATTGGGCCAAATGTTCCGGATCATACAAAAAGAAGTTTAGAAGAGCCTATATCTTTAAAAGAAATAGAATCAGCATTGAAGTCTCTTAGAGTTGGATCCGCTCCGGGTGGTGATGGTTATACTGTTGAATTTTATAAATCATTTCAAAACATTATTTTACCATATCTATTAAATTTGTATCAGTATCAAATGAATAATGGAAATATATCAGGTACTATGGCTGATTCAGTAATTATTGTCTTACCAAAACCAAACAGGGATCCTACTTTGGTTTCAAATTACAGGCCTATCTCTTTATTAAATGTGGATGGTAAAGTGATTGCTAAAGTATTAGCAATAAGATTGGCAAAAGCTCTTCCTTTTATTATTGATGTACACCAAACAGGATTTATTGCTAAAAGACATTCATCAAATAATACTAGACTAGCATTTCACTCATTAAATTTAGCAAAAAATATTAATGATCCAGCTTTTCTAGTATCTTTAGATGCAGAAAAAGCTTTTGATAGAGTGGAATGGAGTTTTATGTATCAAGCTTTAGAATGGTTTGGAATAGGCCCCGGTTTTATTAAAATGATTCAGACATTGTATAACTCTCCTGGTGCAAGATTATATATTAATAATAATTTATCAGATAGATTTAACTTGCGTAGGGGAGTTAGACAAGGATGTCCTTTGTCCCCCTTACTTTTTGATGTTGTTCTGGAACCCTTATTAATTGCAATTAATCAAACTAAGGAGATAAAAGGAATCCCATTCTCCAACTGGGAATTTAAACTTTCTGCTTATGCAGATGATATTTTATTATATTTAAGAGAACCGGGGAATACTATTCCATGTTTGCTTAATCTGTTAGAGAAATTCGGTAAATTTTCTGGATATAAAATTAATTGGAGTAAATCTGAAGTTCTTCCAATTAATGTTCATTGTACCAAAGGATTATTTGATTCATATTCATTTATCTGGAAAGATGATGGTTTAAAATACTTAGGAATTATTATCAAAAATACTATTGAAGATACAGTCAAAGAAAATGAAAAACTTTTATTAAGAAAAATAACAGAAATGTGTGAGCAATGGAATCCTTTACATCTTTCTTGGTGGGGAAGAGTTCAAACAATTAAAATGATGATATTGCCTGTGGTTTGCTACCAAATGAGTATGATACCAATATTTTTTCAGGGGTCATTTTATAAAAAATTAAACAATCTTCTTACAAAATTTGTTTGGTTTGGGGAAAGACCCAGAATTGCTTTAGTATCATTACAAAGACCAATTGTGGAGGGAGGGGTAAATTTTCCAAATTTTTATAGGTACCATCAAGCCTATATTCTAAGACAGGGTATGTATTGGATCCTCCCAGATCTCATGGAGAATGTACCAGATTGGTTATATTTAGAATGGCGGCTCCTGTTCCCATTACATTTAGAACATTTAATTAGTATAACAATGCCTAGAAGATACAAAGATAACAGAATTTTATTAGATACTTGGAAAACATTAAGATATATCAGTAATCTATCACCAGAACCAATAGCTAAATCACTAAATCAATCTATTTGGGTAAACTCCAGGATCAAGATTAGCGGATTTAAGATCGTCTGGAAACAATGGATAATTGCAGGTATTCGGACATTGAATGATGTCATTTCAGAAGGATCAATGCTTAGTTTTTCACAATTGCAAAATAAATTCAGTTTAAATAAAACACAATATTTTAAATGGATGCAATTGAAGCAGGCCATTCAGGCAGGGTTCCCTGATTGGAAAGATCTTAATACTCAATATAGTCTGCAGGTTTTATGTTTCCAGGTGGATTTTTTGGGTCACCAAGCCGCAAAATGGTATAAATTGTTATATGGATTTTTAAATAAAAAAAAGAAAACTGGCTTAGGGATATTTGGAGTATTGAGATTGGACAGACAATTTCTGCTTCTCAATGGCCACGATTTTGGTCCTGGAGATTAAGGTCTACAAGGTCAGCATCTATGAATCAAACATGGATGTTCTTGTTACATAGAGTGTTAGGGACCCCTATGCGCCTGCAAAAGATAGATAGTACTAGATCCAATAGATGCTGGCATTGTAGAATAGAAGTAGGGACGTTAGATCATTTAATTTTTTTCTGTCCCTGTGTAAAATGCCTTTTGGAATTTAATTTGGCCCCAAATTAATAAGTTATTATAAAATCATGTAGGACTCTCATTTGACACCATATTATTTGGCACTGCAATGAGAACTCAGAGTCCGATCTCAGCAAATAATAATAAGCTGCTATTAATATTGACAGGAGTCGCCATACAACAAATAACTCAAAATTGGAAGGACTATACCAAGTTAAATTATACATTCTGGTGGAACTCTGTCTGTCATATATACAAAATGGAAAAAGTAATAGCGTTACAACAAGGGAATCTTCATAATTTTAAGAAAATATGGCAACCATTGACTAATTATTCTACTGATCAGATTTCTTAGCACATTGGTAGTAGATATATAGGATTGGGGAGGGATTTGTATAATTTTTGGAAATAAGAATTGAAAAAAGGGGAGGGATTTATTATTTATGATATGATGTATTGATTGTAATTTCAAATGTTATGTAATAATTAATTATATTATATGTGAATTAATTGCTGTAAGAATGGAAAATTAATTTTAAAAAAAGTTTTGGGATTCATATTCAGCAAAGTTTCAGGTTTATTATTACTAAATATCCCGCCTAAGGGAACGTCCATCTAGGGGGTTTACATTATAAACCCTAAATAATATCAAGAAAGTAGAAAAACAAAGTTGACAATTTCAAAGAGAGAAAAGAAGTAAAGCTGCTGGTCAAACAGATCTCAATCTTCATCTGGAACAGTTTAGTTCAATGAAAAAAGAATTGGGGGCGGGGGGTTCAGTGGATAGAATTTATCTTTCAAGTTTATCTGGTTATCATTTTCCAGATATTCAGCCATATTTGCTTGCTCAAAATTTATCCCTGCTGTTTGTGCAGAAACTCTACACTCAGATTTTGCAGGAAAACATTCAATATGAACCTGTAACCTGTCTCTCTTTTTGTAGGAGTACTCAAAACAATTAAAAATAAACACCTTTTTTTTATATAGTAGGACCATCAGGAATAAGGTGAATAGAGGATCATGGATATGGTTATTTAATAACTCTCCATTCTAATCTCAACTTCTTCAAATAGATCAGTAGTTTTCAAGATTATAAATTTACACTTAACTTTCTTTGTGTAGGTTTATTGACTTAAAATCCATCAGAAGTAGTCATACTTTTCTCAGAATTCCAGACATTTCCACATTATCTATAACAATGCCAACATGATGTCATGTTTTTACCACCTTCTGCTTCAACAAACTGTCGCATTTTACCCAGACCCACATCAAATCAGAAAATTCTTCAAACTTCAGACAGACATCACAATTTTATATCACCCAATTGATTTCTAATAGGGTCAGGAAAAAGGTTCTTTGAGGAGGGGTGCAGTTAAAGCATGTTTGGGTTAATCGCAGTGGCAGGTGATATGTGACAGAAAAAGAAATGATCCTAGGGGACAAAGGAGGATATTTTAAAAGAGCTTTTTGTGAATAAAGTTCATTTTTAACTATATAAATCTGTATGCCTCTTTAAGGATAATTTTATAGGCTATTTTTGCACTTGCATGGTATGTACTTTTATAGTACATATGCACAAGGGAGGAGTCAGGAGGAGCATGGGTAGCTTCATAATCTACACACTTTAAATATGTGCTAATACTTACATCTGCTCTTGAGCAGGTATAAAGTCTGCACTTTCAATCTAGATTCAATTTGTGCAAGACTATATTCTACTTATTGCAGTTTCCCGGTTAGAACCATCATGCTGAGGCTTTCTTCAGGGTATACAATGAGGTCTGCCGTTTGTCTTTATATATAGTTGGTCCTTGAACCCGATTGGTTGGGTTGAGGTGAATGAGGCAGGAAAGTCACTAATTTGAATTTTGGTGGGAAAGTCCAATGGTCACAAATCTGAATTTGTCTGATAGTCACAAATCTCTTTTTCCTGTAGAATGGAAAATTCTCTGGTGAGTTTACAGATGTTCTTCCAGTGAAGCTGGGTTATCTGTTCTCTTAGGCTTCTGCAGAGAGGTGACCTAGTGGTTAGAGCCCCTGAGGTTACGAGTTCATGTAACCCTCCATTGCCCCAGGTACCACAGTTAGATTGTAAGCCTGTCAGGACAGATAGGGAAAAATACTTAAGAGTACCTGATTACTATTCAATGTATTGTAAACCACTTTGGGTGAATCTCTTCATGAGAAAGTGGTTAATAAATCCCCCCCAAAATAAATAAATCATGCTCATTGCAGTTTTCCGGGTCTCGCCATGTCTGATCAGGTAGAACCAACATTTCAGACATCATGCTGTGGTTTTTTTCAAGGTATAATGCGAGGTTTGTAGGTCCTCAAACCCAATTGGGTGGGGTTTGAGGTGAACATTATACCTGTAAAAGATCACATGACCTCTTTTGTAGTGTTGCTGCTGCTGAAATATTAACCTAATTTTGATACTGTTTTAATATCGGTTAATTGTGTTTTGCTTTCAGCTACTTCATGTGCATGAGATCTTCCTAGAGTGTCATTACAATTGGGAATTAGTGATTTGGTGCATTTCGTTAACACTGTTTCTGCTAAGATTTGTTACACTTGGATCAGAAACTAGTAAAAAATACAGCAATACCTCAATATTACTCACTGAGCAGGTAAGGCTTCCTTATTTTGTACATTTAGAATTTGCTTTTGTATCAAAACTCATCTTCTGTTGTAGCCTCTTATACCATTCTCCATCCCACTGGTAACTAGAAATGGTTAAAAAGTACCTGAGGAGAGTTAGATAGGATGATCAGAGAACATATGAGGGGGGTGCTGAAAAGTTCTCAGCCCAACCAACTTCCTAAATTCTGAGCATTATTTTGCCACTGTAGCTGAAAAGAGTGTTATTTTATTTTGCAAAGTGTCAATTTACAGAATCATAATGCTATGTCTTGACATTGTTTCAGACCATTGATTGAACCATGTCAACGAAAAGTGTGGAATTTTCAAGTGTGGAACTCAGAGCCATCATGAATTTCCTATTCCTGCAGAAGAAAACTCCAAAGGAAATCTATGAATGTACGATGCAATCATTGAGTAACAAATGCCCATCATACCCTCATACTCCACAATGAAGAAGTGGTGTGCAAACTTTCAACGTGCAGATTGAGACCAAAGATGCAGCAAGGTCCGGGAGGCCTCAAACAGTGTCAACTCCTGAAATTGTCGACCATGTTCATGACCTGATTTTGGCAGATCAGCAAATATTGGCTAAAACAATTGCTGAGACACTACAGATATCCAGGGAATGTACTGGGTGTATAATCCACAAGCAGCTGGGTATGCAGAAGCTGTCAGCCAAGTGGGTGCGCAAACGTTTGAATGCTGACAAGAAACAACATTGAGTGGACACTTCAAGTTGATTCTGCAGCATTTTCAACAAGCTAGTGCCAACTTTTTAGAAGACTAGTTACTATTGATGAAACATGGTTACACCATTATGATCTTGAGACAAAACAACAGTCCATGCAATGGCAGCACTCATGTTCTCAAGGCCGAGGAAATTTTAAGACCCAAAAGTTAACAGGAAAGGAAATGGCCACAGTGTTTTGGGATCAAGGCAGTGTTGTAATGACTGTCTTCCAAGGGACCAAACATTTAATGCAGCATACTACTGTAAGTTCCCGTTCCAATTAAAGGAGACATTGAAAAAAAAAAAGAGAGAGGGGAGCTGCGGAAAGGAGTTCTCATTTTGCAAGACAATGTACCTGCTCAAAAGTCTGGCAAAATGATGGATATTTTGATAATAATAATGTAAAGCTTCCTAAAATTACAAAGCGGCTACCAGCACCTTTGGTTCCCTGTCCCTCTTTATCTTCCTAGCTCCTTTCCTATAACCCTTCATTGTAGTTCCTTTTCAACCTAACCCTGTAAACCGTGCCGAGCTCTACGCTTGTGGAGATGGCGCGGTATACAAACTAAGGTTTAGTTTAGTTTTAGTTTAGCACCTTGCATCAAAAAACTATAAATCAAGTCCCATATTTCATCTTACAGAAAAGGTGTTTGTTTCTTCAACATTTTCTTAAAACTATTCAAACTTGTTTGCTTTCATAAATATCCCAGAAGATGATTCCACTCCTGAGGACCCACACACGAAAACATGCTAGCTCTAGACACAGCTAGCCACAGCTGTTTCACTGTTGGAATATGTAAGTCATCGTGAGTCACAGTGGTTCATATGGCAGAATGCTATCCATCAAGTGCTTCGGTGCCTTACTGTGAATACAAAGATACACCATGACCAATAATTTGTAAAGGATTCAATGTTATAATTTTAACCAATATGTACTATTCCTTTGAAAATTGTTACAAGTCCAAAATACCTAGAGACTTTGCTTCTGATAGGATTATGGATAAAATATCAGTGAAAATAACACATGTAGATTTCAAGATACATTGACGGAACATGCGAAACACCTTCACAGGATAAATACATAAACGCAGCGAAGATGGCCAAAAGTGCTGCAAACTCAGAAAGACACGAATGTGTTTTTACCCTATAACCTATGTTGTACAGGAAGTACAGCTTATGATGGTACCTTACTCTAAGAATGTCTTAAAAAACAAAAGTCTATGAAAATGTGCCTCTTACACATTACGATCTTCTGAGCACTGAAACACAGTGGTGGAGATGAAAACTGTATTTGAATCTAATAAAGCATTTGTCAAGTATATAGGGTCTCTAAGGGAGAGGAAGAGTTAGTAGATGGTAAGGATGAGCAAACTGGATAGGCCATATGGTCTTTATCTGCTGTCATTTTCTCTGTTTTATAATGTGTCTTAATAATCCAGCTGAAAGTAAGTGTGTTGCAAAACCCCACACATGCTGTTATCCTAATTGAAGGAGGGCAGGTTTCAGATACAGTTTGTGAAATCCCTTTTTTTTTTTTTATACTGTAAGATAAATTTTGAGTGCTTTTCTGCATGCTTTGTATGGTCTGTGTCCTGATCGTGCCAGGCAGACTTCTATGGTCTAAAACAGCAGGGAAAAATCACATATGTATAAGTAGCATCATATTATACCTTATGAATTTATCTTGTTGGGCAGACTGGATGGATCTACCATCATCTTCTATGTTAAAATTGCTTATAGAAACATGAAAGCAGATAAAGACCAAATGGGCATCCACAGCATTCACTATCTCCTCCTCTCCCTAAAAAATCCCACATGCCTGTCCTATACTTTCTTGAACTCAGACACAATTTTTGTCTCTACCACCTCTACCAGCAAATTATTCCAGACATCTACCACTCTTTCTGTAAAAAAGAAAGTATTTCCTTAGATTATGCCTGAGCTTATCACCTCTTAAGTTCATCCTGTGCCCTCTCATTGCAGAGCTTCCTTTCAAATGAAAAAGATTTGCCTTATGCACATTTATGCCACGTAGGTATTTAAACAACTCATCTCCCCTCTCCTACCTTTCATCCAAAGTATACATATGGAGATCTGTAAGTCTGTCCCCATAAGTCTTATGATGAAGGCTACTGACCATTTTAGTAGCCTTCTCTGCACCGACTTCATCCTGTTTATATCTTTTTAAAGCAGCAGTCTCCAGAATTCTACACAATATTCTAAATAAAGTCTCACCAGAGTCTTATACCTCCTTTTTCCTACTGGCCATACCTCTCCCTATATAACCTAACATCCTTCTAGCTTTCACCGTCGCCTTTTCAACCTGTTTGGCTACCTTTAGATTATCACATACTAATACACCCTAGTCCCACTCCTTTTGTGCAACAAAAGTTTTCACCCCTAAACTGAAATGTTTCTTCAGGTATTTGCAGCTCAAATGCATGACCTTGCATTTCTTAGCATTAAATTTTAGATGCCACATTTCAGACCATTCTTTAAGCTTTGCTAGCTTCCTCTTGTTATTCACACCATCAGGGGTGTTTACTCTAGTGCAAATTTTGGTATCATCTGCAAAGAGGCAAACCTTACCTGACAGCTCTTCATTAATATTGTTTACAAAAATGTTAAAAAGAACAGGTCCAAGAACCAAACCTTGAGGCACAGCACTGGTAATATCCCTTTCCTTAGAGAGATCTCCATTGACCACTACCCTCTGTCACCTTCCATACAACCATTTCTTGACCCGGTCTGTCACTTTGAGGCCCATCCTAAGGGCACTCAGTTTATTTATTAGATGTTTGTGTGGAACACTGTCAAAAGCTTTGCTAAAATTTAAATACACCACATCTAGCGCACTCTCTTTATCCAATTCTCTAGTCACCCTATCAAAGAAATTGATCAGATTTGTCTGATAAGATCTGCCTCTAGTGAATCCATGTTGCCTTGAATCCTATAATCCACTGGATTCCGGAAACTGCACTATTCTCTTTTTTTTTTTTTTTTTTTAAAGCGTTTCCATTAATTTACTTACCACAGAAGTCAGACTTACTGGCCTATATTTCCCTACTTCTTCCTTACTTCCACTTTTGTGGAGAAGGACCACATCCGCCCTTTTCCAGTCCTCCGGTTCCACTCCCAATTCTAGAGAAGTATTGACAAGGTCAGCCCTTTAGTTTAGCTAGCTCTTCACAGACACAATCCTCTGAAAAATCGTTCAATTCTATGGTTTATTTGTCTGCCTGGTAGTAGTATAGCTCAGTCTTTGAATGCTCCACAGTTCTAGAAATTCACTAGATCAGTGAAAAGTTGAGAAGTGCTACAGATTTATGCATATGCATGATTTTGGCTACCTTAAGAATTTTAAATACTCTTTATTTGATCTTTTGTGTAGATAAACCTGTACTTAAAAATGGAAAAGAAACCTAATAAAAAGGAGGAACTAACACTGGTCAACAATGTTTTAAAACTTGCTACTAAATTACTGAAGGTAAGTGTAAATATAATGAGCACCACAGTTTTTGGTATATTGCTAGTTTTCTATAAAATTGTAGAGATCACTCATAAAGTTCTATTGAGAGAGGTACTGTTTGATATACAGTGTAAAGAGCTGCACAGAAATGGGGCCAAAGAGAATGCTGCAGAATCCTTGGGAGGTCCTGCAGGGTTCTCCCTGAGTCTACAGGGATTGATTGATTTGGTTTTTTAGCCCATTCTCCAAAATTTTAGAACGGGTTACAAACAGGTGCTCAAGCATTTTCCCTATCTGCCCCGGTGGGCTCACGCTCTGGTCTAATGTTCCTGGAGCAGTGGAGGATTAAGTGACTTGCCCAGGGTCACAAGGAGTAGCGTGGGGTTTGAACCCCACAACTACTAAATTAATTTTCACTGACAACAAAATTATTAGTCAATTATGAAATCCATAAACACATCACATGTAAACATTTATTTATAAAATTTCTATTTCACTTTGATCCTAAATGAGTAAATGGAAGAAAAGCCTCAGGGCACAGTTTGGGCCTTACAATGGCTTCACAAACCCTCAATGTGCCTCCTCATAGGCTTAAAACCTCCTATTTGAACACATTCATTAATCAGCATTCTCTTTAATAAAATTAGTTTATTTTTGTTGTGGAGAACTCAATTGATTAAGCTGTTGATGTAGGAATGCTGAGATATCACAGATAAATTTTCTTCTTCACGTGGTGTATTGTTTCAAGCGATCTGGGAACTGTTTTGGTCAACCATGACTCCATATGCACGGAGTCGTATTCTGAACTGTTGAAGTTGTTTTTCTGACTTCATCCCTACTTTGGAGGCTGTTCTTTTGTCTCCATGGTTTGGACTATATAAGGGGACAGGATTGGAGTTTGGGATTGTTCATTGCAGTACTTGACTTCTTGTAAAACTGAGCTTTTCATTGTCTGAAAGAGTGTATTGTGTCTTTGCTTTATTTGGCTTAATAAAAATTATTGAAAATAAAATTAGTTCATGCAAGTCCACTCCAAAAAATAATTCCTTATGTGAAAAATGGTTGATGCATGTCTTCTTTCCATTTAGAAATCCTTCTTGTTAAAGGTTTGTTCAACATCAACCAAATGTAGTAATTGTAAAGAATACTGCAAACTTATCTGGTTCTCAGTGTTGCTACGATCCCAGTCTGGACAGTGTTTCACTTAGAAAAAGCTGCTTAAGGGCTATGGGATCATGGTGACAATGTTTATTTATGTTTGTTAAAAACTTTATATACCGCATAATAGCCAAAAAAAGGATCCAAGCGGTTTACAATATATATTTCAGAACAATTTTGAAAAGAACTCCATTCAAGAATAGAAAAGGAAAGAAAGGAAAAAAAAAAAAAAGAAAGAAAACTTGCTTGTTTGTTTTAGATACATAAAATTATATAACAATCAAAATATCAATAATAAAAATTAATAATTAATTAATACAAACTGAAAATTTTCTTAAAAATCAATAACTACATAAATAAAGATTGCAGTCCCAAACTCGTTTCAATTTGAAATTGCCAATTGAAAAAAATGTGCTTTTAGATGTCTTTTAAAATTTATATACGGCTGCATTGCTCAATTGACTAATAATTTTGTTGTCAGTGGAAATTTAATTCAGTGAATGATTTAGGGTTCGACTTGTTCCTTAATCAATTGTTTGAACCCACAACCTCAGGGTGCTGAGGCTGGAGCTCTAACCTCTATGCCACACTCTCCTCCTCCTGCGGGAATCCTGTAGGGATGGAAGCACCTTTTGTGGGGCTCCCACTTTGTGTACCTATCTCTTGGCAGCTGCCTCCTACTTTCCAGGAAGTTGCGCATTTGTCTGCCTTAAAGGAAGGAGAAGGAGGCCACCAGGAGACAAGTACACACCTCAAGACTGGGGCACGAATTTGGGATATAGAATGGAGGGAGGAAAGGGAGCACACTGGCACACAGGAGGGAGAGTGTGCAAACTTGGAGCATTGAAAAGGCTGCTGCTAACCTTTTCAGAATATGACCTCGCAACAACCCAATTGCTGTATATAATATAGATTTATTAGTAATAAACAAAAGTCAGCTTACATGGAACAAAGTACAGCAAATTGAGTCAATAGATAACATACAGAGTAGCCGGCTTCTGTTTATGGATCCATCCTGAAACTTAAGCCAGCCGGTATGCTACTTATATACTTTAGTTCAGTAGCCCAAAGTACTACCTAGTTACAGATTACATACTCACTTTCTATTGGGTTGACACATCTAACATATCTATTGATTATATAGTCTGCATACTTATCTCGGAGCCATATTGAAGCATGATATCACCCACTGTCAAATCTGACCTCTCTATTTCCCTGACATGCATTCTTAATATTCTTAATATTAAGTTCAATAATTTCCGAGAGTATGCCCCCTCCTTCCTGAGCTCCATTGTTGTCTGTCAGCAGTTTAGATAACTTTTGGTAGGACATTTTGTTTGGGTTTGTCTTCTTGGAAAAGTCCCTAAATATCCAAAGCTGTCAGCAGATATAGCTACTAGAGCAAAGATGAACCTTTTACATAAGCATATTGTTTCTTGCTGACAGGGAGAGAGATATGATTGTTCAGAAGCTTGAATTCCTAAGCACAATGTCTCTCTCTTAAAAATATAACTTTTGGGGGTCTCATAGGGGTCTGCACCTACATTTTCATGAAGGTCTTACTCTATTCTCCCTCAGGCATAGAATGGAAGGAGGAAGGGAGCATTTTGGGATTCAGAAGGGAAGGAGAGGTCATGACATTGAGCAAAGGAAGGAGGGAGGGAATGAACTTGAGACACAAAATGGAGGGAGGAAGGGGGCAAGAACTTGGGACATAGGATGGAAGGGGGAGGGAAAGATGCTGAGGTGGGGAGGGAATAGAAAGGGAGAATTGTTGGGCATGGGTGTCTGAATGAGAGAAAGAGATGATGCACATGGGAAAAAGAAGAGAGGAGAATCAGATCTGGTGGTGGGAGAGAAGTGAAGTAGAAATGCATGGGGAAGAGAAAGATGAGATGGAAAAATGTTGGATGTGGTGGTGGAGAGGGAATAGTGAGACAGATGGAAAGGGATGCAAGAGGAAGGAATGTTGGACATGGTGGTGGAGGGAATGGAGGGAGAGATGTGGCATGGTGCTAGAGAGGGGTGATAGAGTGAGAAATGTTGGGCATGGGGCTGGTGGGCAAGGGCCAAAGATGCACAGGGTCTGGAGGATGAGAGGAAAAAATATTGGACATGGCAGTAGAGGGGTGGGAGAGATCACCCTGGATCCCTCTCTTCCCCTCTGCCCCCCCCCCCTCCCTTTGTAGCAAGGGAGGAAATGAGAGAAATAGAGATGATGGAGAGGGAATCATGTTGTTCATAGAGGTGGAATGGAGAGAGGAAGAAATGTTGTGCAGGGGCAGAGAGGGAAAAGAGGGGGAGATTGATCCAGGACAGAAGGGAGTAAGGATGTTGTACAATGGGAGAGAAAAGAGAGGGAGAAACCCAAGGACATCAACTGAAGAAGAATTTGCAGAAGATAAGAAAGCAGAAAAAAATAGAAATTGGAATGAACTTGATGGAAAAATAAATCTCCAGATATAGCTTATGTCCTTGTGTTGTGTTCAGCAGAAAAGGAAATGCATTTCTGGTTTTATTTCTCTAGTGCTGCAGTACTTGCTGACCCTAGCTGGTGGGGATCCCCAAGCACCACCAGCTGAGGTCCTCCTCCAAAGGTGGCCTGAACTCTCTTCTACCAAACGTAGCAGTTGCTGGCAGCATCCTTGAGCCATTGAGGTGCCACTATCTTTGGCTTAGGGACGTTGTTGCTGCCCTCCAAGCTTGGTAAATGGGGGGCAGGGAGGAAGTCTTCAGATAATATAGCTTGAGGGTCCTCATCAGCTGGAGTATTTTATATTTACATTAGAGGCTCTGGCAGAGACCTGTTTACAAAATATGCGTTCTTCCCAATAAATATTTCCAAATTAATGGAATGTCTTTGCTTATTTGTAAATGGGTCTCTACCAGAGCCTCTACTTCAGTATTATAATTAAATCAAATAACTGTCTGAAGTTTATGGGGACAGGCAGGAATGGAAGAGATTACTTGCGGGGGTGGATGGAGACGGATTCGATTCCATCCAAGATGGACAGGGACAGATTCAATTCCCTCAGAGATGGGTTTGAGTTCTCTCCCTGCACAACTGTCTAATACAGTGTTATGGTCCAAAACTAGTTTTGTGAACTTTTTTTCTCATAAGTGTTGTTTCTGAAATGACCTACCTATGGGGTCCTTTTACTAAGGTGCGCTAGCCGATTTAGCACGCACTAAACGCTAACACGTCCTTAGGATATAATGGACACGTTAGCATTTAGTGCACGGTAATATTTAGCGCACACTAAAACGGCTAGCCCACCTTAGTAAAAGGACCCCTACGTTTTTTCCGATTTTGAGATCCATCAATTTAGTGTCTTTTATTACAATCTGTGCAGGAACAAATTATTTTATTGGCTGTGCCACTTTCTGTCATAGAACAACCAAAGAATATACTGTTAATTCTGAAGTTTTGATATATGTTTAGGACAATTACATTAAATAGGGTGGGAAAAAGTATATGCATGTGTTTCTGCTTTCTAACCTTGTGAATGTCTGTCATTGTAAAAGGAATTGGACAGCCCTTTTCGGTTATATGGGCTTACGATGAATCCATTGCTTTATAACATTACCCAAGTGGTTATCCTGTCGGCTGTTTCTGGTGTTATCAGTGACTTACTGGGATTTAATTTAAAGGTGAGAACTTGTTTACATTGCTATTTCTTGGTGTTGTTGCTTGACTAGCTAGAACACAGTAAATATCAGACTTCTACTTTTTTAAATTTGTGTATTGCAATTCCATTTATGTGATATACCTAATTTATTTTTTTTAAGTGATTTGACTAGGTTCTCATAAGTATGTTTTGTCTTTATTATAATAACTTCTATATTAATCTATATTATCCTATAAACTGTCTTTCTAGTTTCTTTTATAAATATTTTATGCTTTTGACTGTATTAATCTACACCTACCTACACATCAGCCAGAGATCATAGAGAAATGTATTTATTTATTTAATTTGTTTTCTATCCCGTTGCCCCCAAAGAGATCAGATTGGGTTACATAATTACAGTACAGTTTATAATACAAGTTTTTAATCCTAACTTCTTATATATCAGGGATCTAATACCAAAATACTTAATATACAATTCATAGGTTACAATTTGTCATAGTGCAAATTTTTCAATACAAGTTATTATTCTAACTTGACACACACTAGGGATCTAATACCAATATACATAATGTACAATTTACATAATGTAAATTTTCCTTAGTTACCATGGAAGAATCTCAATTCAAGTTTTTATCCTAGTGTGACAAGTACCAAGATCAGTACTCATATACATTTCATTGTAATCCACTGGTCATGGGCAATGCAGTTAGGTGAAGAGGTATGTTGTTAGTGCTTTCCTATAGTTAAGGAGTCCTTCAAGGGATATGATCTGTGGGGGCAGTCGATTCCACTGGCTCAGTATGAAGTGGGAGTAGGCAAGTTTTTTGGCAGTTTCCAGTTGTAGGGCACAGCCAGAAGAGAATATGCAAGAAGTGCCTTTGATAAGTGATCCTGTCTTAACTCACCACCAGACAAAACTAAAAACTGAGGAGACTACATGAGGCAGCAAAATACCCTTGTAGTTGGTAAGGCAAAACAAAACCTCCGTCACTGATCTCCAAGCTCCCTATTTCTGGTTCTGTTTGGGGCAAAGATTGGTTAGACCAGTGGTTCTTAAACCTGTCCTGGGGGACACCCAGCAAGTCGGATTCTCAAGATACTAATGAGTGTGCATGAGGCAGATTTGTTACCTCTGTTTTATGCAAATCTGCCTCATATATATTCATTAGGGATATCTTGAAAACCTAGTTGGTTGGGGTCCCCCAGGACAGGTTTAAGAACCACTGAATTAAGCCATTGCTTACAGGTAGGTTTGAGCTCATCCTGTTTTGAGTCAAGCACAGACAGCAACAGTGTAGCTGGCAGGATCCCCAAGGATCATCAACTGAAGACTCAGCAGCCCACTGACCCCCTTCAGGAATACAGTGGCAGTGCTTGAACCACAAACACTTGCATTAAGGGCATGCTCAGTTCGCGTATGACAACTAAACATGAACATGGTTGCTTGGAGCACTGCTGCGTTGCAGTTTTCTGAAGTGGTTTGGTGGGCTGCTGAGTCTTCAGCTAATGAGGCTTTGGGGATTCCTATTAATCTAATTTTTAATTTTGCTGAATGAGGAAGGGGGGAAGGTAGGGTGGAGAGAAGAAATGCATGCTCACCTACCTACTCATTACCTCACTCAAAATTACCTTCTGAATAGATAGACATATAAAGGCGGGAGGGGGGGGGGTTTAGAAAGGACAAGTATACAGAACCAAAGCTAGCATGGCAAATCAGCACTGATGCCTGAATTCTGGCTACACATGGGCATTGGATGGTTATAGAGGTTCAAGTCACAGAGAAAGTAAGTGGCCCCATATCCTGAGGGCAATTATTGAAGGGATGGACGTCAAAGCAGAGGTCAGGGTAGGGAGAATACCAAGCCAGCTTTGTCAGCACATGGAACACAGCTTCAGGAAGCAAAGAGTCCTCAAAGGACATGGTCAAACATACCAGTAGCAGACCACACCCAGCTCTATATCAGGGTAGCAAAGTAATTTGGAGGGTGAGGCATGCTCTTCCAGGGCTGGATTGAGGCATAGGCAAACTAAGTACATGTCTGGAGCCCAAAGGATTCAGAAAGCTTGGATTGGCAACTATCTTGATTTTTCAGGATTCTATAGAATCCTATCTTGAAGGCAGAATGATAGCTAAAGTGTCTGGATATTTTTCAGAGTTTATAGCTCTCCAATCCTTCTCCCTTCCATTGCAGAAACTGTGGTAGGATCCAGCAAATGGAAAGTCTGCTCTAGTCACAGAATGAAGGGGATGAGCTATAAATGCTTGGGTGGGTGGGTGGGTGTGGGGGGGTCTGAGTTCTACACAGGTCTTGGAGAGAACTAGTGGAGTCAGTGAGTATTGATGGGATGGCTTTGAGAACATGCAGGCATGTAAGAGGAGGGGTGGAAAGGCGATGTGTGCAGGCTGAGAAAAAGAGCTGACTGATGGTGGGTAGAAGTGGGTGGGGGAGGGGACTGACTGACCGAGCACATGATTAACAGGTATGTTTCTGTTGAAAAGCAACTGCACATGGGTATTCCTTGAGAAAGAGTGTTTGCATGTGTGTATCTGAAGAGCAAGATTGTGTGTGTGTGTTTGAAATGTGAGAGTATGGGTATGTGCATTGGGATATGTTTGAAGAGTGGAAAGGTTCATTCGTGTTATGATCAGTAATCGTGTACGCGTGAGCAAATGTGGATGACAGAATGTGTGTGTGTATGTTTCTATGTCTCTGACTCACAATTAGTTTCCCATTGGAAATTTAAGCTGAATTGAAGTAACTGAATGCTTACTAACTGAAGAGAGACTTCAGCATAGGGAATTTACCTGGGCAGATTCCTTTGAAAGCAGTGCTAATATTTCCTTCATTATGTTTAGATCATTTTAGAACAACCAAAGAATACTAAATGTCATTTTCATTTGCATATTTTATATCTGAAGCTTTCTATATACTTAAGACTGCACTTGCATGGATATTAGAATACTAACTTTGACTTTCTTTGTTTTTTTGCAGCTCTGGAAGATCAAATCATGACAGTATATGAAGTGAAACAGTAGCCCAGTTCTACGGAAATACTGAACAAACATGCTGCCTCACAGCAATTGCTGAATCTGGTCTTTCCTAGGATAAAGCTTGGGAAGTGGAAGTGTTTACATCTGCCTGACTCGTGCAATTCATATATTTATTTTACCTTTTCAGTGTTTCCCCCCATGTATTTTAGTTATCATGGTATTTTATTTTTATGTGGTATTTTGTTTTTATTCTACTTATTGAACGGGTGAGAGAACTGATGTTCAGAGAGAGCGAGATCCTAATAAATAATCATACTGATGTGGTGGCAGATCGTCAGAATCAAAAATTGATGCTGAAGAAGGCGAAACCGTGCTTTGCCTTCCAATTGAAGGCGAGTGCATTGGAGCCACTCTAATTTAGCTGACAAGTCTTGGACTCAAATTGCGCAACACAGATATTTGTTCATTGCAACATTTGTTCCTGGGCAAATGTCTTACTTGCTTTTGCCTCCAGTCATAGCGAGAAACTTCTTCATTAGACTACACGGTGTGAAATATTGGTAGAACAGTTAGAAAAATAACAGAAGTCTTTCCGCTGTTCAGAAAGGTCAGGTCAAAGAAGGTTTCTTCCTAACCTTAGTTGTTGTTGGGTTGTTGTTGTTTTTGTTTTGTTTGTTTTTTTTTGGGGGGGGGGGGTATTAAAACAACAATTGAGTTGCAGTTTATAAACCCTTCAATAGCAATGTTTTATATGACAGGTCAATAAGTGCTTTTGACAAGACTCTCACTAGAGCAATAATTGTAAATGCTGACTGTGCTGTAAGGTATTTTGATAAAACGAACTAGTAATAATGGTATTTATTGAAACACTGGGCTGTTTGCACAGCTCTTACTGTGCGTGCACCACATGCACTTTAGTTTTGTTACTTTTCTTAAATATCTTTATACTGTAGATAGTAAGTAGATATATTGTAGTGGGCTGTGGTTGCAAAATGTTTTCCTTATCAGTAAAGTACTAAGCTTGCAAGTAGAGGTTAGTGATTTTCAAAGGCTGTCTGTCATTAATACACTCTGGAAATGCATTGCGCCATAGTACACTGTGATATTTTCTGTTTATAGCACACATTGAAGTACAAGGTCAATAGTGAAAAATTGCATTCAAATCAGTTTAGTAAAGATCCTTTTATGTTTGAAAATATGAGCTCTGCAGCCTGAATTTTCCAACTTCGTTGTAGTCTTTAAAAGTGATTTTTTTTTAACCCCAAAATAATACGCAAAAAGTCTTTTTTATGGGGTTGCAGAGCTAGGAGTTCAGGTTAATATTTCATCAGGTTATACTAAAAACACTTTTCAAAAAGTTACATAACTTAGGAGTATTTTCATTTGTGACCATCTGTGGGGAAAAGTGACTAAAGTAGCAGATCCAGAACAATGAGAATGGCTGATTTTTCATGGGTCCAGCAGTAGTCTGCAAAAGTTAAGATCCTCTTCTATGAAACTGTGCTAGCAGTTTCTAGTGCGGGGAGTGATGCTGAGTGGCCCGTACTGCTCCCGACGCTCATAGGAACTCAATGAGTATCAGGAGCAGCACGGACCATTCAGCGCTGCTCTCTCAGCACTAAAAACTGCTAGCACAGTTTCATAGAAGGGATAAATATCTGAATTTCAGTAACTTTTTCACATAAAAGGATACAGTTTAGACTGTTGTATTAAAAATTGCTTTCTGTAACTAACTTTCTCCCCCACCCTTTTTTTTTTTTTAACTAAACCGTGATAGCAGTTGTTAGCGCAGGGAGCCACACTGAATGCACTGTGCTGCTTCCAATGCTCATAGGAACTCTATGAGCATTGGGAGCAGTGCGGAGCATTCAGCTTGGCTCCCTGTGCTAATAACCGCTATTGCAGTTTAGTAAAAGGGGGGGAGGGGGTTTTATTCTTTTTGTTTCTGGTTACTTTAGTCACCTTAGCCGGTGGTCACACATGACTTATCTTGGTGCATTTTAAGCATTTGCTTTACTAATACCTGAAAAAGAAAAATCCTAAGACACATGACATCATCACTTGAGCAAATGTCATTAATAATGTTCCCTTTGTACTAGGGATCTGTAGATGGAGCACTGCACATATTAAACTGTAGCAGAGATATTTACTTTCAATAGATGAGTGAGGTGTCATCTCATTAGGAAAAAAATTAACAAAGGAAGTTATTACCAAGCCACATGTGTCAGAAATTGTTTTTATTTAACTTTTCCTCAAAATAGGAAATTGAGATTAATTTATCTTTTGAAGTGGCATGTGTGTGTGTATGTATACACACACACAAATGAGCATTATTTTCTTATTTTTTTATTTGCTTGTATATTAATATGTTTAATAATGACCAAAGTGCATTCCTACTTTTGAAGGAATGTATTACTGGAGCTTTAAGAACATATTAAGTTCCTCATGTGTGAAAGATAGCTGTATATGATCAGTTTCTTCTGCCTCTGTTTGATGTTGAGATCATTTTTAGGAATTGAATATATTTTTTAAGTAACTTTTCCAAAATATGGTACAAACCTTCACAGAATTTACATTTTGCATAGAATATATTTTGGGGAAAAACAGCAAGAGTTCTGAGGAGCTATTACAATTAAACTGTTGTATCTTACAGTTTACTACTAATAAAGACATTCATTTCAGAATGGACCTATTTTTGAGAACTGATGTGCTGACCATATTGTTTTCATAAAACCTTTCTAATGTGAAAATGTTTTTCTTAGGAGTCAGCTATAGTTACAATGTACTGGGCCTCTTAAATTCTGCAATGGAATGGCTTAACTTCTGTAAAAGACAAAGCATGTACCCATGTGGAGAAACAAAGAATATCAGTTCTCTTGGGCTAAGAAACCACTGCGATAGGTTGGGTAATGCATAATCTGACCCCCGCAGCAATCTAGGAGAGGGCTCCAATGTCTATCTGTCTGTATGCCAGGCTTGGGGTCCAGAGAAATTGCCCTCTTTGCCATTCCCTAACACTCAAAAGGGAAGGAAAGGACCCCATGGAAAAATGTAACAGTCACAAAAAGGCAGGTATAGACAATAGACTTCCAATGTCAAAAAGTTTATAATCATTGATTGTAAATTGTCCTAGAATGTAAAAAGTCAGTAAATGGGTTTTAATAGCACATGATTGGGATTATGGCCCAGTGCTGTCACTGTGAATTAACAAATTTTAGGCTGTTCTCCAGCTATGGACAAACAGGCCAGCCAGCCTTTAAATGTTGTAAAGAGGTGTCAGGTTCCACATTCAGAAAAATAAGTAATTAAGCAAATGGAAATTGTAAATTGTTCACCTAAGGTATACCATTAATGTAAAAACAAAAGGCAAGAAAGATAAATTTTCTGTATTTCTTAAGGTGGAGATAAGGCAAGTATAAATATTGAGTTAAGTGGAAATAGGGCAGACTTCATGTGCTAACTGCTCATTGCCACCTTATGTACCTGAAAATTTGATCAGCAGGTTGGAATAAAGTATCCTATGGCTGACAGTACAGTAGACTGATTGATTTATGTTCCTGAAGTATACATCTGGTTTTTTTTCTGGTGCAGATGGTTGAATCCACATTTGTCTTTCTTTGATCATATAGGAGTTTCACCTTTATCTGTCAATAATCCTTCCAATTGAGAGTTGGCTGAAAATGACCATTTTGTCCACCCAGTCTCTCCATTAGTACCCCCCTGCTGTGCTTTCACAGCTCTGTTGGGATGTTACTCAAAGCCTAACACCACTGCTAGAGGCAATTTAGAGATATTAGGGTGCACAGAATGCTCTCATGGTTTTGGTGCCTTTGCTGAAACCATTAGTGCAGACCACATTTTAATATAGGTATTAGTAAGCCCACCATATACTTAAAATAGGGGGGTGTCCAGTGCATTTAGGGTCAGAAAACTAACACCTGGTCCAGGCCGCATTGAGGGTTGGTTAGAAAAGAGGTATCTAAAGGCACCCTTTCTCTCCCACCAACCCAACCACCCTACCCCACCGGATGAGCAACACCTCATCGGCCGGCTCTGACCACCCAACTGTTACTGACCCTGGTGGTCCAGTGGACTGCCAAACCAAAGCCAGTCTGACTCCCTATTACTACCCTTGTGATGGTCAGATCCCACTCCTGGCCCTGATGTTCTAAAATAACCCCCACCCCTCCACATATCTTAGTCATAGGAGGGAGTTACCCTTTTCAAAATGGTGGTGCCCCCACCCCTGGAGTACATCTTCCCAGAAGACAGTTGCCATGTCTTTGCCTGTAGATTTTTCTCTCTTGAACTTTTTTGGGGTGGAGGATGACTTGTGCTTCCATTGCAATGACTCTATTTTGGACTCAAGATCTCTGTGACAGACCCAAGTCACATGTCCAGTCACCAAACAATGAAAAAAAATCATTTGGTCTTCACGGAACATCTCCAAGCTCTCCTGACAGCACTGGAGCCTCATGGCCATCTGATATGGCATCAGCATTCTTGGAACCCATATTGCACTAACCTTGGACATGCCCAACTTTTCATGAATTATTTTCTAAACTGTACCTGCCAAGATGCCCATGTCTTCAGCTATTCAGGAAACTTTACTTTGTCTGAAAAAATTAAATCATGAGGGGAAAGGAGACTAATCGTCCCCCTCACTGTACTGAGACTCCATCTTTTTCAAAAGCCTTTTTCTTCTGCAGGAAGCCACACCCCCTTCTTTCCCTGAGCCAACCTAAAGGGCTGCCGAGCAGACAGGCCCCGCCATAGTAGGCCCAGACCTATACCATGCCGGAACCCCTCCACAAAAACCACAGATAGCCAAACACAGCAAGCCCTAGCACTGCTATCACACTTATACTTCCCATAATGGCTTTCCATATTCCTGTTATCACAGGTCAGGGCCGCTATGGAGACCTGACAAACTGCTATCACACGAGGCAAACACCTGCCAAAACTCCCAACCTCATAAAAATCCTAACAAATACAGAACCACCAAAAGCAAACGCCATCACAGCAACCTTAATAAACGCCAGATCTGTAAACAGCAAAGACCTTATCCTATTAGATGCTATAACAGACAACAGATGGGACCTCCTATTAGTAACTGAAACATGGCTGAAGGACAACGATGGGGTCAACCTAGGTGCCCTATGCCCCACACAATACATAAATATCTCACTAGAAGGCCTGGACAGCCTAATTTTCTCAACAGGCCATGACAGTAAAACCATATTCATATTAATCTACAGCTCCCCAATGTCGGTGCTCAGTGAACTATTAACTTTGATAAGCAACCTTTCTGTCAACTACAAATTATCATCCTAGGAGACTAACTTTGCAGAATACCCAGAAATCACTGGTGCACCAACAGAATTCACCATGACACTGTCTGACCTCGGTTTCATCCAACAAGTCCATACCCCCACTCACTCCTCCAGCAACACTCTAGACCTGATCTTCATCTCAAAAGGCCTGCTACTCGACGACAAACCAACCTTGACTAACTTTAAGGTCCTCTGTACTGACCACCAAATAATCTAATTCAACATACACATTTAAGACCAAAGGGCCTGCAGACAACACTGCATTACACAAAACAACCACACTCAACCCAAGTCGGTCAACCTTCACGATTTATCGATTGGCATTTCCTCACTTGACCTAAATACAGACCCCATGACCAATTCGCTAGAGGAAAAAGCACAGGTGTGGCACTCTAGCTAATTTTTCATAGTGACTTTATGCCAAAGTCAAAGAAGTCAAAACAAACACAAGATTTTTCTTATCACCCTGGTTCACAGAAAACCTGAGAGAACAAAAACAGAAAGTCAGGAAAGCTGAAATAACCTTGGTCAAAGCACACAGCGCTGAGGATTAAAGCTACCTGGAAAGCCCTCTTGAAAGAATACAAACTAGCAACACTTGAAACAAAAAAGGCACACGTCACAAACCTAATATCCAAGATGCCAAGCAGATCAAAGGCCATCTTCTCACTGTCCAAAAACCTGTTCTCCTCCTCCCAAGGATCACACCACAACCAAAAAACAAGCTTAGACAGTGAATCCCTCTCAAACTTCTTCCACGACAAGATATCCAAGATACGAGAAACCCTAGACTTGGAAGCTAAAGCCCTGCCAAACATCCCAAAAACTACATAACACAACAACCCGTGCAAGTTAGATACTCTAAATGACTTCAAACCAGTATCCTTTAATGATCTTAAAGGTACAATAGTCTCCCTACGTCCCACAACCTCAGTCTTGGACCCGTGCCCATCCACCACACTGCTAGCTACCAATGACTCATTCCTGAACTTCATTTTACCCCTAATTAACGAGTCCCTACAATCAGGCATAATATGTCGGAGCTGGAAATCTGCCATAGTAAGACCACTTCTGGAAAAAAACAACATGGATCCAGAAAATCCAAGCAGCTATAGACCAGTCTCAAACCTCCCATTTGTCTCAAAAGTGCTAAAAAATATAGTACTCACGCAACTGCAAGACTTCATGGAAACTAACACGACCCTGTCAAATTTCCAATCAGGATTCAGGAAATACCACAGCACAGAAACGGTACTTCTAGACATTGTAGATGACAGCTGGAAAATCCTCGATGCGGGTAAAGACGCATTGCTGGTACTACTAGACCTGAGTGCTGCCTTCGATACTATTGATCACTCACTTCTCCTATCCAGGCTACACTCCATCGGAATCTGTGATGTTGCACTGGCATGGTTCTCTTCCTTCTTAAAAGAAAGATTTCAGAAAATATTACTAGGACCCTCCTTATCAGAACCAAAAACCTCTCTGCTACGGAGTACCCCAGGGTGCATTGCTATCCCCACTCCTCTTCAACCTGTACGTCAAACCAGTACTCGACATCGCAGAAAAATATCAAATCAAGATCCACTCTTATGCAGATGACATACAGCTCTACCTCCCCCTAGGTCAACATCGAGACACACAAATAAAAAAACTTCATTGCTGCCTAACTGAAATAAAGAACGGGATGACTGCACACAAACTACAGCTCAACACATCAAAAACCGAACTTCTCTCGATACACAAGGATTCCTGCACATACCCCCGCCTATCTCTCTCCTGGGGAAATGACACCCTTACAGCCAAAGACAATGTCCGCAGCCTGAGAGTAATTCTCGATTCAAACCTGTCGCTCTCAGATCATATATCAAAATTAGTGTCTTCATGTTTCTATTACCTATGCCAGCTAAAGTGCATCCATGCTTACTTCTCAGAGAACGATTTTGCCCAGCTACTATATGCGTTTGTGTTATCCCGCTTAGACTATTGCAACATGCTACTACTAGGCTTTCCCGCAAAAAACATCTCCTGTCTCCAAGGTGTGCAAAACACTGCAATCCGACTCCTGAAAAACCTGGGCTTCCACGACCGCATCACCCCTGCACTAAGATCCATGCACTGGCTGCCTATCCAAAAACGATGCGTCTTTAAAGCCCTGGTTCTAGCTTTCAAGACATTCCACAAGATGACACCAAGCTACATAGCATCAAAACTACAAATTTATGTCCCCAACCAATCACTGAGATCCCAAGCAGAAAAATGGCTAGCCATTCCACCCAGTCGCTCACTCACATCTGAAACAGCCCGGAAATGCTCTTATTCTCATTTCATACCCAGATTATGGCACATCATTCCCCCCCCCATCTGTCAGATCTTTAAACAGTCTATGGAACTTCAGGAAGGCCGTGAAAACCTTCCTCTTTACAAACCCTGCTCCTTAGCTTACACCTACATCCCTGACTGACCTTTACGTTGGACTACCGGACCAAAAACCCACCACACTTCAATGACGCTAAACGTACAAAGCTATTTTACATTATGTTAGGCTATGTCCATATGGAAAATGCTGCAATTTTTAACACACCCCAATCTATGGCAGAACACAGCTATTTGTACAAGTTTGGAAGACCATAATTTGTAAACATGTTGTTTAGTTGATTAAAGTTGAACAAGCTAATACGTGAAAACTATAAAAACTATATTAAAAATAAAAATTTTAATTTAATTTAACTGAACACTCAGACACGATTTGAAACATTTGGTTTCCTTTAATGCAAGCCCATCGGTTACATTGAAGAAAACATCATGAAAAGCTTGAGTGAACCATGGCTGCTCTTAGGGCTTTAACCAGGAAGTTTACTATCACATGTGATAATCGAGTGCACAAACTACAGTCTAATGAAAAGGGTTGAGTTCCTTCTCTCCCCTCCACCCCCCTCCCTCTTCAGTTATGTTTGCCTTGGTGTGTAAGCATATTTTGTAGACTTCAATCATATCTCCCCTCAGCCGTCTCTTTTCCAAGTTGAAGAGCCCTAACCTTGTTAGTCTTTCCTCATACGAGAGGAATTCCATCCCGTTTATCATCTTGGTTGCTCTTCTTTGAACCTTTCCTAATGGTGCTATATCTTGAGATAAGGAGACCAGAATTGAATGCAATCCACCAGGTGAGGTTGCACCATGGATTGATACAGAGGCTAATTTTGTTAACCATCCCTTTTTAAATAATTCCTAGCATCTTGTTTGCTTTTTATTAGCCGCTGTTACACATTGGGTGGAAGGTTTCATCATATTGTCTACAATGGCACCTAGATCCTTTTCTTGGGCACTAACCTCCAAGGTAGACTCTAGCATCCAGTAACTGAGATTTGGGTTATTCTTCCCAATGTGCATCACTTTACATTTCTCCACATTAAATTTCATCTGCCACTTGGATGCCCAGTCTTCCAATTTCCTAAGGTCTGCCTGTAATTTTTCACAATCCACGTGTCTGTTTTAACAACTTTGAACAGCTCATCTGCAAATTTAATCACCTCATTCATCATTCCAATTTCCAGATCATTTATAAATAAGTTAAATAGCATCGGTCCCAGTACAGATCCCTGTGGCACTCCACTGTTTACTCTCCTCCATTGAGAACAATGACCATTTAACCCTACCCTCTGTTTTCTATCCAATAACTAATTCTTAATCCACAACTGAACTTTGACACCTATCCCAGTGTTCTTCAACCTTTTGACACCTATGGACTGGAGGAAATAAAATAATTATTTTGTGGACCTGCAGTTGAAGAACACTGGGCTAAGTCGTGCCCATCTCCACTCAAACTCCGCCCCGACCCTGCCCCCATAATAGTACTAATTGTAACACCATTTTTCCATCCATTTTTCATATATATATATACACACACATATACATATATACATACATACACACACACACACACAACATAATCGTATTAACAACACATGGTTAACCACAAAATTAAAATACAGAAAGCACACTGTATGCTTTTCAACATTCATTCCTACCAGAAAACAGATAACCCCATGCAAATGCAGGACCAAAAACTAAAAGTACTAATATTTACAAACAAACCCTAAGATGCAAGACTCTGAAAGCAGTACAACCTCAGAGGAAAAGAAACAAATGCATTTCTTCTTGAACAGACAGCAGATGTAAATCAATCACTAAATAAAAAAATAAAAGTATTCCCCCTACCGCTGTTGTCTCTCTCCCTCCATGCTGTGCCTTGCCTTGTGGCCTGCCCACCGGTGTTATCTTCACGATCAATGTGGCGTTATCTGGAAGCCTTTCCTCTGAAGTTGCAACGTCAGAAAGAAGGCTTCCAGTTCAGGCGCTTAGGAGCCTTTTCCCACGGTTTTATGCACTGCAGTACTCAGAGCCGGCCTGAAGACGCCACATTGATCACACCGTGGACCGGCTAGAACACTGTCTTCTGCCCGATGGACATGCCAGCCCTGTGGACCGGCAGAAAATTTCTGCAGACCGGCACCGGTCTACAGACCGTTGGTTGAAGAACACTGACCTATCCCATGACTCTAATTTTCTACAAGTGGATTGATATTTTCACTCTGTCAAAAATTACAAAGACTAGGGGACACTTGATAAAACTGCAGGTAAATATTTTAAAACTAACAGGAGGAAATTTTTTCACTCAGAGAATAGTTAAGCTCTGAAATGTGTTGCCAGAGTTTGTGGTAAAAGCAGATAGCGTGCCTGGTTTTAAGAAAGGTTTGGACAAATTCCTGGAGGAAAAGTCCATAGTCTGTTATTAAGATATGGGGGAAGCCTCTGCTTGCCCTGGATCAGTTAGCATGGAATGTTTGCTACTCTTTGGATTTTGGCCAGGTACTAGTGAACGGGCTACTGGGCTTGATAGACCATTGGTCTGACCCAGTAAGGCGATTATTCTTATGTTCTTAGGAACTTTGTCAAAAGTTTTCTGAAAATCTAGATACATTATATCAACTGGCTCACCTTTATCCACATGTTTATTCACACCTTCAAAGAAGTCAAGCAAATTGGTGAGGCAAGATCTCCCTTGGCTGAACCCATGCCGACTGTCTCATTAAATCATGTTTGTCTACGTATTCCAGTCCAATTTTATTTTTTATAATTGTTTCCACCATTTTGCTCGGCACTGAAGTCAGGCTTACTGGTCTGTAATTTCCCAAATCTCCCCTGGAACATTCAGTGCACCTGGTCACTAATTTATTACCTGGGCCCTGCTCTGCTGGCTTTTGCCTTGTCATCTGAAGATGTGTATACTGTAATTTCATAGAATACAATACAATTATACCTGGGCTAGACTGGTTTACCACCATTTCTGTGTCTGAATTTTTACACATTTGAGGACAAATAAAGGTGATTTTTTTGTTTGTTTGTTACTTACTGCTAAGGATTTAGTAAGTAATGCCTTCAAACGCTTCTAAATTGAGTTTTAATGTTTTATAATAGTAGTTATTTATTGAAGATTAAGCAAAGGACACTGAACTAAATCAGATTCCAGACTGCAATCTCCCTTGGTATTGCCTGCAATTAAACTAGTCTCCTGCTTCCCTCTTTTCTGAAACCCAGAATAATCTTGTTACAAGTGACGTTATTTTATCATTTGACAATCGCAGTTAATCAGCCTCTGCTTGAAGGATAACCTGTCATGAAAACCTTGGGAACAAAAGTCTCACCTCATGTTTAACATTCATCTGGAAGCCTTATGTCTGAGCTTCAGTACGATGTCTTCACCAGCAATAAATGCGAATTTAGGTCAGATATTAAATGCAGATAATAACTTTCTACTTGGAAGATACCTGATTTAATTAAATATACAGTTCAATTTTGTATAGAATGGCCAGCCCAGAAAACAGACATTTAGGTTCGCTTGGGCAAAATCACAACAGTATTTCATAAAAGACTGCCGAGTGCTATAGAAAAAAAAATTGCATTTGACAGCATTTTGTAAGGTGCTATTTTACAAAAGAGCATAGGGAAAAAAAGCAGCATCACCGAGGCTCAGGACAAAAGCCAGTAAGCGATAACAGCGAGGCCATGAATGAAACAAACTACATGACCTGAATTATATAGGCTGCATCCTAGGAAAGGCTACAAACTCTGTCCCATCCTGAAAATCCAGACCAGTTGTATCCCAAATACAGTATTTAAAAAGATAGAAAGAAGGCCAGCATGGTTAAAAGGTGAGGTGAAAGATGCTATTAGAGGATTCAAATGAGAACAACAGGAAGCAGCATAAGGGCTGGAAAGTTAGATGCAAAGTAAAGAATGACACGGTGGCAGTTTACCCGCGGCCACCGCATTTTAGCCGCGGGTCACCCGCCGAAAACGAGGAAGAAAACTAGCAGTCGCTGCGGCGACGGGGACAAGGCCATTCACCGCCCGCGGGGCGGTGAATGGTCTTGTCCCCGCAGTGAGGCATGAAGGATCGCGCGGTCCCCGCAGCTCACACCCGCCTGCCCAATCGATTCTAGTGTTTAGCCAGCTGTCTCCCTTCTCCTCACCTTAGTTTGTAGATTTTCTTTTTCGGCGACCCACACGCTATCAGAGAGCCGCGCACCCGCTGCTGCTCAGTTTCGAACTTCTGCTCTGACGCAACCGGAAACAGGAAGTTGCAGCAGAGCAGAAGATTGAACACTGAGCAGCCGCGCGTGCGCGGCTCTTTGGGAAAGCGTGCAGGTCGCCGAAAAAGAAAACCTATAAACTAAGGTGAGGAGAAGGGAGAGAGCTGGCTAAACACTAGGATCGATTGGGCAGGCAGGTAGTGGCTGCGGGGACCGTGCGATCGCTAGTGTTCCCGGCTCAAATTGGAAGGAGGGAGTGAAAGGGAAATGGATTCTGGGCCAAGGGGATGAAGTCGGAAAGAAAAACCCACAGCAGGAAAGAAAGGGAAGGACTGGCAGGTGAGCCAGATGCTAGAAGCAGGGGGGGGGGAAGAAAGAGGGAAAAAAGCTAGATGGGGTTGAAAAGAAGAGACACACTGGTATGGAAGAGGAAGATAGGGGAAATCTGGACACAGGAAGGTAACAGAAAGAGGGGAAAATATGTGCATGGGGCATAGGGACAGAGACATAAAGGGGACATGCCATGGGGATGGTATATGGACACAGGGGGGGCAATGACAGATACATAGGGGAGATATTAGAAATGGAGAAAATAGGAGCACAGAAGCGAGATGGTTTGTGGGGATGGGACAGGGACCGAGCTTGCAGGCTCCAGTGGCTTGCACAAATTACATTGTAACGTGCCATGAAAATAAGAGGAAGGAAGGTAGATAGGCCACGCGAGAGGAGCTGAAGGGTAGTAGAAAGGAACAGATGGTAAAGGAGGGAGGGAAGGGTGGTGGTGGAAAGGAATAGAACAGACATTGAAGGAGGGTGGAGAGGAACAGACCCCCCAAGGGAAATGTGGAAGACAGAGTGGGAAGAAGACAGATGCCAGACTATGCGGGAGCGGAGGGAAGAAGATGGGTGCTAGACCAATTGGGGGGGGGGAGTTAAGGGAGAGGCACAGTAACAGCAAATGGAAGACGCAGAGAGAAGACACACAGTGGATGGAAGGAATTCAATGAGAAGATGTGGAAAGCAGAAACCAGACAACAAAGGTAGAAAAAAAAAATTATATTTATTTATTTATTTTTTGCTTTAGGATAAAATAGTATATTAGTTGTGTTGATAAAAATTTATAAACAAAGCCCTGCCAGCTGAACATCTCTTTCTCTAATTCAGCAGCAGGAACTTTGATTTATAAGAAAGGAATAAGCTAAATATTACAGTACTAAGGCTTATATGGATGCAGCGGGGACGGTGACGGGGCGGTGAATGGGATGACAGTGGCGGTGACGGGGCGGTGAAAGGGATGGCGGTGACGGGGCGGTGAAGGGAACGGCGGTGACGGGGCGGTGCAGAGGATGGTGGGCCGGTGACGGGGCGGTGATGGGGACAGATTTTTTTCCCCGTGTCATTCTCTAATGCAAAGCTTTAACAAGAAACAGTAAGGGCCAGATTCACTAAACGCACCGATCTTGTCCCGACCAGTTTGCAATCGTTCCCCCAACCCGATTCACTAACCTTGTGCCCGATCCATCTCCCACCCGATCCGATCTGCCCATGCAAATGAGGGGAAATTGCCTGCATAAGTAGGAAGACATTGATTCACTAAACAGAAGAAGAAACACCGATTGGGTTTGCCGATCCAAAATGAAGCGACTTCTGAGGACCAGTCACTTACTGTCCTTGCCGACTCTCCTGCTCGCTGCCGCCCTGAAATCCCAATATCGAGATTACAAAACAACCCTTAAAATAAAACTGTACATTACTCCCCATATATTCTGCAAAAAGCGCAGTGCGAGCCCATGGTTTTAACCCGCGGGCTAAAAGAGTGTTCCGTTTGAAATGTCCACCCCTCCCCCTTTGTTTTGACCTCACTTGTGCAGAGAGCAAGCGCATGCGCGGATTGCATCTACAGCCAACCAGGATGGGCTGCGCATGCGTCGCGATCGCTCTGCAGCGGTCTGTGGGATCGCAGTGGGGCATGCGTCCGATCAGATAATTTGTATGAGGACTCTGTAGTGAATCAGTCGCCTGGCAGAACTCGACCACAAATCACCCAACGATCCAGACCGGTGAGTTTAGTGAATCTAGGCCTAAGAAAATCTGAAAAGAAGCTTGCCACAGAGGCAAAAGCTTTTTCATGTGAGGCAATCGGCTGTTCTGTTAGGTCAGCATGGAGTGAAAGGAGCATTCAGGGAGGGCAAAGTCTTAGCAGAGAGATGAAATGAAGTTTTCCTTTGGTTTGTACTAAGAATAGGGTTAAATGGACCATTCTTTCAATGGAGGAGGGTGAATATTGGAATGACATAAGGGTTTGTCCTGAGACTAGCGCTTTTTTAACATACAGTATTCATAAATGATCTAGAAAAGGAACTAAGTTAGGATCTCCTGTGCAGTGATGTGGTAAGGGGGGGGTGCAGGGAGGGGTGGTCAGCCCGGGTGCAGTCTTCCTAAGGGCACGGCATGCATCCTGTCCACCCCCCCCTCCCCCGCTCCTCTCCTTGCTCTGCATGCACACCCCATACCCTTTTTACTTCCCCGGGCATGAGGTTGCTGCCCGCGTTGGCATCGGTGCTCTCTCGGATGTCACTTCCGGGACCCACGCACAGGAAGTGATGTCAAAGGGTGAGCCGATACCGACGTAGGCATGCTGCTCACACCAGAGAAGTTAAAAAGGTAGGGGGAAAGGGAAGGGGGGGGCAGGGGAGACGTACCGCTGCCCTGGGTGTCGATCACCCTTACTACGCTACTGCTTCTGTGCAAAAGTATGTGTGATGGGTGTCTGTGTGCTGAGGACATCCAAAATGAACAGTCATTTTACAGAGTGGAATGTGGTAAAAAAGCAGGAACAAGGACATCTGTGTGGCAACATTCTTTGAAGAATGGCCACACCGACCTTCCTGCAGAGCAGAGGGGCAATCTAATAATTAGTTGAATGGGACCCAGCTTCAAATCCCATTTTAACTTTTGTAATTGTGAGCCCTCCAGGAACAGAAAAATATTTATTTTATTTATTCAATTTTCTATACCGTTCTCCCAGGGGAGCTCAGAACAGTTTACATGAATTTATTCAGGTCCTCAAGCATTTTTCCCCATCTGTCCTGGTGGGCTCACAATCTATCTAATGTACCTGGGACAATGGGGGGATTAAGTGACTTGCCCAGGGTCACAAGGAGCAGCGTGGGTTTGAACCCACAACCCCAGGGTGCTAAGGCTGTAGCTTTAACCACTGTGACACACTCTCCCTGAATGTAGGCTTGCAGGTGGCTTATATATTTAGGAATAGTATGTATAATTCTGTTTCTGAAAGGTTCACAATAACAAATAAAAGCATTAAAGTGGGATTTGAATCTGCATCCTGTGGTTTAAAGACAATGCACTAGCCACTAGCCTAGTCCTCCAATTTGTTTGGTTGTTTTTTTTTAATGGGAATGTCCATAATACCTGAAGCCTTGATAGATATAGTCCCTTTCAGGTTCACATTCAGGTAAGAGGGAGGGACACACCAACCACTAAAGGATTCAGGAGGTGTCAGGACTTAATCCCTCCAGTGGTAAGGTTACCAGATTTTCTGTTTGGAAAATCTGTACCCCCCTAGCCCTGCCCCCCAGGCCCGACCAAGTCCACCCATCCCCGCCCCATTATGCCCCAATCCCGCTCCCAATCCTGCTCTAGCCCCCGCCTGCTCTCATCGGGCAGGAGGGCATCCGCGTACATGCGCATGTGCACATGATGTCATTGCATGGCATCCGCGCCTCCTGTCTGACAGTGATTTGCACCAAGCTTTTCAAAACCCGGACAAAGTGCTGGACAAAACTTCTATAGGTGCTTGCACAATCTGGCACCCAAACATCTCATCGAGAGCATTCTGCCACGTCCCCTTCGATCGGCAGAATAATTGGAGTTACAAATTCCATTGGTCAGGCAGCTGAAACTGACAGTATCTAGAGACAGTATAGTCCATTGCATAGGGCCTAAGGAATGAAATAAGCTTCCTAAGTATATTAAACGGCAGCAGACTATAGAAAACTTAAAGACTATAGAAAACTTAAAAAAGCTGTTGAAGCGGCACCTTTTCAGACAGATGAAAGATAAGGTTTAGGATTTTGTTATTAATAATAAGGAGAAGATGGTAATAAGGTGCAGGTCGCCTCTAATTTATGGTTTGTACTTCTTGTATAATGGGAGTTTTGTATTATGGGGGTATGTATTGTCGATGGTGTATGTAACATTTAATGTGATGTTGGATGTAATGGTATAGCTTTGTATGTAAGTTTGTAACCCAGCCCGAGTACAGGCGGGATATAAATGAATAAACAAGCATTAAAGAGACACAGCTGAGGAGGCCAGAGGAACACCGCAGTTCCCTGTCGGAGATCTGAGAGGAAGTACCATCTCCGAAAAGGCCCAAAGGGGATAACTGGTAGTATAGAGACCCCAAGAAAGACATTCGCTATAGACGTCCAAGAGGAAGGCCCTGGGGCCATGCTAGCTTGGGTTGAGATGCAACCTTAGTCACCGAAGAGTCCATGAGTAGATGTTACCTGAACTGGATGCCACCAGATGCAGCTCCCTTGAATAAGGGAGGAGTCAGTTGGTGAAAGGGAAAGCTTGGACAAAGTTACTTTAAGCAAAGATGCCATTTAGAAGTGCAAGGACTCCTGGGGTAGTTACTTTTGGAGAGGCTTTCAGTGAAGTTACCTTCTTCTGATGAAGTTCACGATATACCTGTAATTCCTGTGGAAGGCACAGAAAGAATGACCAGTATGACATACACCTCAGGTTTCCTTGCAAGAGAAACCTCTGCTGGGTCAAATGACCCCCAAAGGGAGGGGGGAGACACCAACAAACAGCACATTTGGAACTGTTTATGCTTCTCTATTGCCGTTTCAGTCTTTTCTAGGTAGTACCCGCCTCATTCCACGTACTGACTGGACAATGGCAAGCTGGTTTCTGTGAGCATTTTAGAACTCTAGTAGTTCAATTATAGAAAATAGTGATCTAAGTAGTAGGAAAATGAGGTTTCATTGAAACATTGGTAAGATATGGGCTATATGGCAACCACCATTTCTCTATGCCCCAACAGGGAAGAAAAGTCTTTAGAAAAGTCCAACATCACAGGGTTACCATATAGTTACTTTCCCATACAGAGAGCTCATGCCAGTCCTGGATTTCTATCTGTTGTATACATTGGTTCATAGTTCTTGTTTCTTATGAAATGGAAACTATAGGTCAATCACAGAAGGAGTAAAACCAGAAACATAGAAAAAAGCAGCAGAAAAGGGCTATAGCCCACCAAGTCTGCCCATTCCAAGTATCCCCTCCCCTGAATTTACTCCCTTAAAGATCCCATGTGAGTATCCCATTTTCTCTTAAAATCCGTCATGCTGCTGGCCTTTATCACCTGGAGTGGGAGTCTGTTCCAACGATCCACTACTCTTTCGGTGAAGAAGTACTTCCTGGAGTCGCCATGAAACTTTCCTCCCCTGATTTTCAGCAGATGCCCTCTGGTGGTCGAGGGTCCCATGAGCCAGAAGATATCATCTTCTGACTCGATGTGTCCCGTGATGTACTTATATGTTTCAATCATATCTCCCCATTCTCTTCTTTCCTCAAGTGAGTACAGCCGCAATTTTTTAAATCTTTCTTCATACGCGAGATCCTTGAGCCCCAAGACCATCCTGGTGGCCGTTCGCTGAACCGACTCGATCCTCAGCACGTCCTTTCGGTAGTGTGGTCTCCAAAACTGAACACAGTACTCTAAGTGAGGCCTCACCATGGCTCTGTACAACGGCATCATAACTTCAGGTCTCCTGCTGACAAAACCTCTGCGGATACACCCCATCATTTGTCTTGCCCTGGAGGAAGCCTTCTCCACTTGATTGGCAATCTTCATGTCCTCACTAATGATCACCCCTAGGTCACGTTCCGCTGTGGTCCTAACCAAGGTCTCACCATTTAGTACATAAGTTCTACGCGGGTTTCTCTTACCCAGGTGCATTATCTTGCATTTTTTAGCATTGAAGCCTAGCTGCCAAGTAGTTGACCATTGTTCCAGCAACAGTAGGTCGTGTGTCATATTATCAGGTAATAAGCTTTTGTCTACTATGTTGCAAAGTTTGGCGTCGGCGGCGAACAGTGATACCCTTCGTCTAAGTCCTTGCGTCATATCTCTTATGAATAAGTTAAATAGAATCGGGCCCAGGACCGAGCCCTGCGGCACTCTACTGATCATGTCCGATGCTTCGGATGGGGTACTGTTTACCACCACCTTCTGAAGTCTACCGCTCAGCCAATCCCCAACCCATGTAGTTAGAGTGTCTCCTAATCCTATCGATTTCAGCTTGTTCAGTAATCTTCGATGAGGGACGCTATCAAATGCTTTACTGAAGTCCAAATATACCACGTCCAGTGACTCTCCGGCGTCCAGTTGTCTAGTAACCCAGTCAATAAAGCTAATCAGATTAGATTGGCTATGCTCTCCCTGGACACACATGATATTAGGGATATTGCCTCTCAGCTTGGGTAGTTTTAATTATATCCACGCTTAATTTTAGTTAGGTTGAAAAGGTAGCACTGGCATGCCCTCTTCACTCGGCACTGTACCATCATGTAGAGAAGAAAAGTTAAAAAGTCATTCTTAGAGGATTCTCCGTTTCTGTAGAATGATTGGATGATAGTGGCACAAGCAGTGCAGTTTTGTTCCTAAGGAAACCTTTTCAGACTTGTAACATTCAGCATGCTATCATACAGAGGAAAACAGTAATATGTATTAGGGAGATACTGTATACATTATTAGCAAGAATATGTATACCCTAGAGCAGGGGTGCCCAATACGTCGATCGCTCAGGCAATCCCAGTCGATCGCAGAGCCGGGTTACCTTCCCTTCTGTTTTTTTCCCCCCTGCTGACTGGCCCGCCTCTTGAAGAACGCCAATCAAAAGTCAGCTCGTTCAGTCCCCGCCACCCTCCAGGCCCCCTAGGCTGCTGCTCCTGGTGGTGGAGGAAGAGGAGTCCTCGACGCAGAGCAAGCAGCAGAGGGGCGTAACGCACTCTCGTCCTTCTGGCAGTGGACGTGCTTGAAGGAGCGGGGAAGGGAGTCGGGTTTAGGTAGCAATCGGGAGGGGTGCTGGTCGTGGAGCCACTGGCCGGGGACATGTTGATGTAGTCCGCGCAGGGCAGCTTGCCCTCGTTGCTCTCCACGGAGAGTTTGGGGTTGGCCCCGTTGGTCCACATCTTGCTGTAGCCGTTGGGTGAGCAGCTGCCGCTGGGCGACATCCAGCTTTCTCCCTGGCCTCCCGGTACTTTAGCAAGTCTTGCAGGTTGCCATTGGCCTCAGGAGCTGTCTCCCTCTGCCACGGTCCCGCCCCTCCTCTGAGTCAGAGGCAGGATTGGGGCAGAGGGAAGACAGCTCCTGAGGCCTATGGCAACTTGCAAGGATTGCTAAAGTATCATCGATCCTCTCTGCAGGCTGCTCCCTGCAGGAATTAGGTTAAAGGATATGGGAGGGCAGGGAGGAACATGCAGGCCTTCCGGGGGGGGGGGGGAGTGGGGGATGGCAGGGGCAGGCCTTCAAGGGGTAGTGCAGGCCTTCAGGGGTGAATGTGCTGGCCTTCAGGGGTGAATGTGCAGGCCTTTGGAGGGTGCAGACCTTCAGGGGGACATACAGGCCTTCAAGGGGTGGGGTGCAAGCCTTTGGGGCCCTGCTGTAGAAGTACACGGAGGGAGGGAGGGAAGGGGGGGTTCAAAGAGATGTGCATATGCCGTACTTTGGGGGGGATGAAATAATGAGTCTAAAAACAGAGGAGTGGGAGAGAGATGGTGGATTTAGGGAGGGAAGGAACAGAAAGGGAGAGAAGTTGGACACAAGGGATGGTATGGAGGGGGAGGGAAAGAGATACTGGATAGGAGGGTAGTTGGGAAAAGAAAGGGCGAGATGGTGGACCCTGGGGTGGTGGGGAAGGAAGGAGAGATGATCAATGAAAGGGTAGTTGAGAAAGGTGGATCTATGGATGGAGATGAAAAAAAGGAAAGATGCCAGACACTTCCAGAGGAGGGAAGGGAAATGGAAGGGAAGGACAGAGATAGAAGATGGATGGTTAGCATGGAGAAAGAAGAAAGAAGGAGACCATGGCAAGCAAGTTATCAGAAGACAACCAGAGCCTGGGACCAACAAGATTTGAATAATGTCCAGACAACAAAGGTAGGAAAAATGATTTTATTTTCAATTTAGTGATATAAATGTGGCCATTTTGAGAATTTGTATCTGCTGTCTATATTTTGCACTATGGCTCCCTTTTACTAAACCGCAATAGTGGTTTTTAGCGCAGGGAGCCTATGAGTATCGAGAGCAGCGCAGGGCATTCAGCGCAGCTTCCTGCACTAAAAACCGCTATTGCGGTTTAGTAAAAAGGGAGGGGGTATATTTGTCTATTTTTGTATGGTTGTTACTGAAGTGACATTGCATAAAGTCATCTGCCTTGATCTCTTGGGAAAAAAACCCAGAATATAAATGATAATTAACATTTTCTCTGCGTACAGTGTGCTTTGTGTTTTTTTTTTCATTTTATTGTTGGTAGATCATTTTGACTTGGTCATTTTAAAAGTAGCTCGCAAGCCCAAAAATTGTGGGCACCTCTGCCCTAGAGGAAAGGGGAGATACGATTCAGACGTTCAAATACTTGAAGGGTATTAATGTAGAATAAAATCTTTTCCAGAGAAAGGAAAATGGTAAAACCAGAGGACATAATTTGAGGTTGAGGGATGGTAGATTCAAGAGCAATGTTAGGAAATTCTACTTTACGGAGAGGGTGGTGGATGCCTGGAATGTGCTCCCGAGAGAGGTGGTTGGGAGGAAAACGGTGATTGAGTTCAAAGAAGCGTGGGATGAACACAGGATCTAGAATCAGAAAATAATATTAAATATTGAACTAAGGCCAGTACTGGGCATACTTATACGGTCTGTCTGTATATGGCCATTTGGGAGAGGATGGGCTGGGGAGGGCTTCAATGGCTGGGAGGGTGTAGATGGGCTGGAGTCGGTTTTGATGGAGATTTCGGCAGTTGGAACCCAAGCACAGTACCGGGTAGAGCTTTGGATTCTTGCCCAGAAATAGCTAAGAAGAAAAAAATTTAAATTGAATCAGATTGGGCAGACTGGATGGACCATTCGGGTCTTTATCTGCCGTCATCTACTATATTACTATGGCACTATCACATAGCACTGGAATCACATATATGAATCCAGTAATGCATCAAATCATAAAAGATCTAATACAGGGCCCTGGATCAATGAGCAATAGAAGCCAGCAAAGAAAGACACAAACTGTAGAAAAGTGAAAATATAAGTGAACTGAATTCTGGGAAATGTAGTAAAAAGCCCTCATGAAGACCTGGGAAAAAAAACATGTTGTTGTACAAATACATATTCTGATGGAACCTAAGCAAGATAAGACAAAAACATTCATGCTGGGCTTGTGATGATCTAAAAAAAAAAAAAAAGGTTGTGGAATCTCATGAAAGCTAGGTTTTCTGCTGCCATTTTCTATAGCACAATTTTTTTTAAAAAAAACAACCTATTTCAAGCCAGTTTTAAATTTATTACATGGCTGAAAATATTTTTAGGGCTTACCTCCAAATTTACAAAGTAAGGGACTTTTAAATGAGAGCTTTACTATATTATATTCTGAAATGAAAAACAATTTGTTCCTCTGCATCCCAAAAGTACCAGGGACTTAATGCAAGTCAAATGGCGCTGGTATTACTTTCCTGTCATTCAGACTTTCATTTTTGGCCCATATATTATTCTGGTACATTTGTTTCTAGCTCATATATTCCAGTGAGGATTTGGCAACAATGGAATGAAGTGAAACATGCAAATTTTTCAACTCATAGCATAGCCTTCAGATGTTGCCGTGAAGTCCTGAAATATACTCCTCTGCTAACATTTATTCCATAATGTGACAGACTGTAGCAATCATGTCCTACAGAACCGGGATTTCCATTTCCTCATGACTTAAAACTTAACTGCCTTTCCAGTGCGAACATCTTCTCTTAGCTTAATCGACATTGGGCTTGTGCTTTTATGTCCACGTGCCCATGTTACACCGCTCTTGATTGAGTCGCATTGGCTTCCTGTTGCCCATCGTATTACTTTTAAAATCTTACTTTTAGTTTTTAAAACATTGACTACAAATGAACCCCAATTTATTAATAGATTACTTATTCCACATAGTACATCGCGCTCTTTAAGATCCACCAATCAAAAACTCCTATCAGTTTCATCACTAAAAGTCATTGGAACTCGTCGCCCTAATATTTTTTCTGTAATAGCCCCACAATTATGGAACAGCTTGCCCCAGTATCTTAGAGAAGAAAATGATCTGAAATAGTTTAAAAGCAGTTTAAAAGAGTTTCCTTTTTAAAGATGCGTTTAATTTATAAGCTTAATTAAGGATTATTATCAAATTTTTCCTTTTTTATCTTTTTATTTCCCCGTTATCTCCCCTACCTGTTATTTTTACCATTTATGTTTTCTTTTATATATACGATTGTAGTTCTACCCTTTCTTTCCCCGTGTATCTTTTAGTTTGTATGACTTTATTTATTATTTTGTATGATAATGTATCAAACTTATGTATCCTTTTATAATTAATCTGATGTATCTATTTTTTATCTGTAAATCGCTTAGCAAATTAAATTAAGCAATTCATAAGTCAAAAATAAACTTGAAACTATTTCACACTCCAGTTTTTTGAGCTATTATCAAAGAAGAGCAAAACTATTTTGGCTTCTAGATTTCAGTTTTCACGCACAACACCCTTACCATACCGCAGGGGTAGGGAGCTCCAGTCCTTGAGAGCCATATTCCAGTCGGGTTTTCAGGATTTCCCCAATGACTATGCATGAAATCTATTTGCTTGCACTGCTTTCAATGCATAGTCATTGGGGAAATCCTGAAAACCCGACTGGAATACGGCTCTCGAGGACCGGAGTTCCCTATCCCTGCCATACAGTCTAACGCGTGTGTCCACATTTGAAATGTAGGATGAAATTTTCAGTCAAAAAGGGGGAAAGAAAAACGATGCTTTTGCCGCAAGGTCAAATGTCATCAAACCAGAACATTTGGTGAAGAAAGTGATGCTTTCCCAAATCTGGAGAAAGTGATAGAGTTATATATGAAGGTCAATGCGATAGGGAAATATATGTCATCTATGGATCAGCTCTGGGGATATTTTATGCTGATTAGGGTGGATTTTTATAATGAGCCATGCCTTCTTCTTCTTTTTGGGCCCATCTAGAAATCACATGACATTCAGCATTCTTCTTTAGTTCTTCTTCATTGTGGAACATCCTACTGGTATCTCTTTGTAAAGAAATCTATTTTTTAAAAGTTTAAATCTATGCTCAAAGCTCACCTTTTCTCTTTGGCTTTGATGCTCTCACCCTGGGTAAAGGGTTTCTTTCCCTGGGACAATGAGGCCTTTTAAGAATTTTAAAATTATAGAATTGTAAATTATGGACTGTGTGGTCTGTTTTTATTGTAATTCCTTTTAAAATTTTTTGAAAGATGACTTTTTTTTTTTGCTTTTGTATACCACTTTGACCGGTTCTATTTTATTTTTTCAGAAAGGTTGGTATAGAAAGTATAAATAAGCATAAACATATCAATAATGAGACACTGGACATCTCAAAATTCATGAGCATTTTCGAAAATGATGCACTGATGCAGAGCCTTTTCCAAAGTGCCCACAGGAATGGATGTGTATGCACCGGCTACATGAACTGATTGAGCATTGGAACAAGCATTGGAACAAGCTTCCAGTGCAGGTGATCGAGGCACGCAGCATCCCAGACTTCAAGAACAAATGGGATACCTATGTGGGATCCCTACGAGGGTCATGCCAAGGGATAGGGTCACTAGGGTATAGACTTGAAAGAGCGGGTCAGTAGAGTGGTAGTATAATTGCAATTATACTTAAGGGGGTCAGTAGACTTAAAAGGGTGGGTCAATAGTGTGGGCAGACTTGATGGGCTGTAGCCCTTATCTGCCGTCATCTTTCTATGTTTCTATAGTGAATAGGGCTATTGGAAATTATTTAATTATTTTTTTCACTGTTTATAATTAGTTCCAAATATACTTTATACCATTTATTTCATCTTTTATAATCAGATTCACCATTCAATATCTATATCAATTAAACAAAACCTTTAATTAATCACAAACCCCTCAATAAATAAACTAGGAAGAAGGTATATCATACACTATAAACAGATTTCAGTGCATAGGACCTCCCTTAACGTATGTTATCCCAGGTCAGTATTCTGTTCAATTTCAGATAATCATTTATACCAAAACCTCCTTCCCTTCCCTTAATTGACTAGTCTCTTTATTTAATCTATAATAATAAAAGGCTAAGTGCGCATGCACTGTTGAAAGATCGTGATTCCTGGCGCCATGAGGTGTGCTTCTGTGCCAGTCCTCACGGCGCTTGCACTAGCTGGAGGCATGTGCGGTGGCTGGAGGCACGTGAGTATGCAGCTCTTTCAACGGCGTCCAGTGACAACCGCCTTAGAGTCGAGCCTACGGGCTGCCGACCCTGAGGTACCGCACCTGGTCGATGGCTGAGGTGGCGGTGCGGGGCATTGCCCGAACTGCTGGACGCTTCACATGTTCCTCGGTACAGAGGCGGGAGCATAGAGATCGTGTCCGGGGAAGAGGAAGGTTGGTTGTTGTGCACTGTGTTTTTGCCCCCCCCCCCTCCCCCAGCTGATGAGGAGTCATAAAAGGTTCTGGGTTTCAGCTTCCAGTACATCTAACTCTTTCCTTTAAAGTATAAAAGCTTGGAAAGGGTAAGGGAGCCGGCTAGAAACAAACAAGCTGCTGCACAGGGAAATGGAGGGGGGAGGGAAATGCTGCGGCTACACAGGGAAGGGTGGGAGGGAAATGCTGCTGCTGCACAGGGTAGTGGGGTGGGGGGGAGGGGAGGGAAATGCAGCTGCTGCTGCACAGGAAAGTAGGGGGAGGAGGGAAATGCTGCTGCTGCACAGGGAAGTTGGGGTGGGGGAGAGGGAAAGGGGGCTAGGGAATAAACTTGCTTTGCTTTAGGGGGGGAGGGGTGTGCTGGGGTGCAGGGAGAAATCTTGGTTTGCTTTGGGGGGGGAGACAGAAGGAGGCCAGGGAGAGAGACAGACAGACAAAGTTCTATGCGGTTTACAGCATTTACAAAATACATCGTTTAAAATACAATAGAATTGAAGAGAATTAAAGAAACACGCTCCATTGCAAGATTGCCCCATCAAAGAACAATGTGCAGTAGTGTGCTATCTCATAAATAGGCCCCGTCAAAATAGCATTGTTAATTTTCACTCAGTTTGTAAAAATGGCACACCACCTGTCAAAGGGCCAGTTTATAGGAGACTGAAAAATAAATCATGCCAAATATGCTTTGATCTGTATGCCAGTTGCAGTGACCAGTATTTGTTATGTCTGTTGCCTAGTTAATTGCTATGTAAGAATAAAATGTCCTTTTCAATATCTCTGCTGCTCAGAACTCGGGGGTATTTGGTTGAAAATTTTTCAGTTTAGGGTCGGAATCCAATCGGGTTTTCAGGATTTCCCCAATGAATATGCATTGAAAGCAGTGCATGCAAACAGATCTCATGCATATTTCATTGGAGAAATCCTGAAAACCCGACTGGATTCCGGTCCTTGAGGACCAGAGTTGCCCATATCTGATCTAGGGGGTACTTGGCTTGAAGAAGTTGGGAAACACTGGTCCAGCGGCCTCTTCAGGGGCAGGAAAGAACTCCACTCTTTCCTACCCGCTGCTGAAAGTGTAGCCTCCATCAATGCTTTTTCAAAATGGCCGTTGAGACTTCATGCGGCAGCCTCATGAGATTCGCAAACTTATTGTGAGGCAAATGCATGAATTCTCGGCAGTCATTTTGAAAGTGCATTAGTGGCAGGTCGTATGGTGGCAGTGGGCAGAAAAGAGTGGGGTTCTTTCCTGCTCCTGAAGATGCCACTAGACCACCAGGGTGGCTACTCTCTGGGAAGGAGAGGAGATAGATACCAGACCATGGGAAGGGAAGTAGAGAGAGATTCCAGCCTAGGGGAAGGGGAAGAGAAGGGAAGGAGGGGAGAGAGAGATGTCATACTGTGGGAAGGAGAGGAGAGGAAAAAGATAACAGACCATAGGAGGGGTGAAGGGGAAGACACAGATGTCAGAACACAGGAGAGGGAGGAGATGATGCATAGGGATGAATGGGGAAAGGAAAAGAGATGGAAGATGATGTTTATGGATAAATGGAAGTAGGAGAAAAAAGGAGAAGATGGTACACATGGATGGGGGAGGGGAGAGAAAGGAAAGGGCAGAGTGAGGGAGGAGATGGTGTACATGGATAGTCATTTTCAATATCTATATGAAATTCATCTTGTTTTTTTGGGCTGCAAGGAGACTAGGTTTAACTTGGCTGTCATAAATGCTGTAACACGAATGAAAAATCCTGAAGGGCAGATTTTTAAAATTCTCTTTTCAAGATTCGCATCTTCCTTCCTCCAAGGCAGCAGTTTCATTCTGGTTTTCTTGTGCATATGGTAGTAGAGGAAAATCAGCAGAAAACTGATATCATAAATAATGAACGAAGTGTATCATAATACAGGACCAAAGGCAAAAATCTTTTGCATGAAGCCATTTTGTTTTATTAAGGGCGCTTACCTAGCAAAACGAAATGAGGAATGGTCACGGTCTTTCAAGGGGGTTTTCAAACTGGAAGAGTAAATTCCTGTGCCCAGAGAGACGACTAGATTTGAATAATGCCCTCCATTAGTCTGCTGTCTGCCTGCAAGGCACAGAATGGTCCTAGGCAGCAGATAACGTGAGGGTAGAAATTAGTCTTCATGAGAGTTCCCTATTAAACTAACCTTCTGTTACAAGGATAAGGTTGACCAGCTTTCACAAGCCTGGGCTGCCAACCATCTGCTTCATAACTTTTTCGGAGGTCATAGCCAACTCAGAGCACATGTTCAGTGCAACAGATCCCAAAGAAACACATCTTATGGGCACTGATCTGCTCAGTGACTCTGCTCCTCACAAGAACTGCACTTTTTTCTTTTTTTTTTTTTTGGGGGGGGGGGGGTTAGGACCTTGTTATAACCAATTCACTCATTAAAACTTTCCACTGCAGCGGCTGTCCTTTTTCTCTTTTTCTTTGCTTTTCTCCTACCATTCTGCAGTAAATCTAAGGTTCATTCTGCAGCATAGGTTTGAAAAATTTTGTAGCACTGTAGTCTGCACAAAAAAAACCCCTCAACAATCATTCTTTAAAAAAATGCAATTTATTATTTCTATAGTGTTACCAGACGCATGTAGCGCTGTACATTAAACATGCAAGAGACAAGCATTGTGGAATGTATCCGGTTTTATATTATTTTTGAGTTTCTTTATTCAATTCAGATTTTTCTTCTTTTTAATTTTTTTCCTCTCTTCCTTAAATTTCTCCTATTCTGATCTCCTGCATTTGCCATCTATTGCATTCTTTTCTCCCTCCCATAGCCTGTCTTCCTTTCCTATTCCACAGTCTGCTCTTTCTTTTTCACTAGTCATTAAGCCCTTTACATTAACGGGTGCTAGAATATATGTCTGTCTGTCTGTCTTTCTCCCTCTCGCTGTCTCTCTCTCTCTGGCCCCGTTTCTCTGTCTGTCTTTCCGTCCCTCTCCCTGCCCCTGTGTCTTTCTTGCATTCTTTCTGTCTCCCTCCCTCCCGCTGCCCATCTGTCATTCTTTCCCTCCTTTTCACTGTGCAGCAGCATTTCCACCCCACTTATCTGTGCAGCAGCAACAGCATTTCCCTCCTTCCTTCCCCCCCTTCCACTTTCCTGTGCTGAAGCAGCAGCAGTATTTCCCTTCTCCTCCAGGTCACTCTGCAGCAGTAGCAGCATTTCCCCCCACCCTCCCTTCCCTTACCTCGATCTGGCCTGCTCCGTTCGACCCGTCCCCCTTCTTTTACTGCGTTGTGTCCTGCTTCGATCTGGCCTGCTCTGCTCTGCCTCTCCCCCTTCCCTTCTCACGGTCTAGTCTGCTCCATGCCCCTCCCTTCCCTTATTGCGTTCCTGTGACTGGAGTCCTCTTCTTTGTCGGTCCCCTTCCCTTCCCGCGGGCTGACTTGCTGCGGCCGAAGGGTTTTTTTAAAGTTTAAAAGTGCCGCCGCGGCTCCTCTCACGAGCCCCGCCAGTGTCGGAAGCCTTCTCCGACACTGGTGCGGCTCGTGAGAGGAGCCGACACCGCAGCTTTTAATTTTTGCTTCAGGAGGTGGAGAGCAGGGAGTCCAGCGCTGCAGGCCAGTCCTGGCGGCCACAGAGAGAGGGAGCGATATATGCGCGCATGCGCACTCCTGCCACCACAGACCTACTTTTCACAGATCAGAGATCACGGAACACGCAGGTAAGAGTGTGCATGCGCAGCTAGGGTTTTATTATATAGGATTCTTCTCCTTTGCTTCCTACATCTTCCCAACCACACTATCCTCTCTCTCCTAGTTTCTTATTCCTCCTTCCTTTTCTTCATCTCTTCCAGTCTTCAGTTCCCTCCTAACTGTGGTGACCTTATGGTTGAGAGAGTCATTTGGGGGGTCCTTAGAGCCAAACAGAATTTCTGGGTAAAAATGTCTCCTACAAAAAATATGTTGCAAGCCTTTTGAGCTACTGAAGTGTGCAGCCCTAGCTGGCCATTTGGTTTCCATTGCCTCCAGTCTCTCATTCATCTCTTCCTCCGTCTTTCCATATTCTGCCAGTGTTCTTATTTATGTTTACCTTTCTCGTTCATTAACCCTTTCCTATCCCTCCATTTTTATTCAATTTCTCAGTCATCCACCTTGTTTAAGCTCTAGATCAGAGCTTCCTAGACTGTGGATCGGGCCCCCAAATGGGGTCACAAAAACCAGAAAACCCCATTAGGTGGGTTTTCTATAAATGCATCATTATTCTGCACCTCTGGGGGGGGGGGGGTCACTCAATTTTATTTGGCCACTATCATGGGGTCACAGCCACAAAAAGATTGAGAAGCGTTGCTATAATGGTTCGTTTGTTTTTTTTTTTTAAATTTAAGAACATTTATAATCAGCTTTTAACCACAGCGGCTCACAATTCACATACACAATCTAATTTCAAAGGACAAAGTGTAAAACAGGGGAAGAAGAGGTCTACGTAACAAAATCCATGTCTTATTCTTCTAGGTAACATGATCACTACGGTGGAGTGTAGGTTTAACAAAGAAATAAATGCCTGTGCAAAAAGATAAGTTTTGAGCAGTTTTCTAAAACTACAAACTTGTAAAGTATCAGTTATGGCGTTCCAAAGAATGATTCTCACTCCTAACTGGTGAACACTGCATAGTCATCAGGTAATGCTGCAATTGAGTATATGTACACTAGAGAATGACACGGGGACACATTTTCCCCGCCCCGGGGAAAACTCATTTTCCCATCCCATCCCCGTGAGTTCTTTTTCTGTCCCTTCCCCATGCCTGCAAACTCCATCCTCATTTGCACAAGCCTCAAACACTTTGAAATCCTAAGTAGCAACATTCTAGAGCTCAGATTGTGATGTCATAATGCCTCATTCCACCAATGCCTAAGCTCCGTCCTCATCTGCACAAATCTCAAACACTTTAAAATCCTAAGTAGCAACATTCTAGAGCTCAGCTTGTGAAGTCATAATGCCTCATTCCACCAATGCCTAAGCTCCGTCCTCATTTGCACAAGCCTCAAACACTTTAAAATCCTAAGTAGCAACATTCTAGAGCTCAGAATGATGTCATAATGCCTCATTCCACCAATGCCTAAGCTCCGTCCTCATATGTACAAGCCTCAAACACTTTAAAATCATAAGTAGCAACATTCTAGAGCTCAGATTGCGATGTCATAATGCCTCATTCCAGCAATGCCTAAGCTCCGTCCTCATCTGTACAAGCCTTAAACACTTTAAAATCCTAAGTAGCAACATTCTAGAGCTCAGATTGTGATGTCATAATGCCTCATTCCACCAATGCTTAAGCTCTGTCCTCATCTGCACAAGCCTCAAACACTTTAAGATCCTAAGTAGCAACATTCTAGAGCTCAGATTGTGATGTCATAATGCCTCATTCCACCAATGCTTAAGCTCCGTCCTCATCTGCACAAGCCTCAAACACTTTAAGATCATAAGTGTTTGAGGTTTGTGCGGTTAAGGCACAGCTTACAGGGATGGGACAGAGACAAAACTCACAGGGACAAGACAGGGAAATTGAGTTCCTATGGGGATGGGGAAAAATTTGTCCATGTGTCATTCTCTAGTATACACAAAAGAATCCATAGGGTGGCCCCTGAAGTCTTTTGTTCTGGTCCTCAAACAGTTGCCTGAAAATGCTCTTCAATTCTGTAAATGTGTTCATTTCAGTCTTGCCCACTTTATATAGGGCTAGATTCACTAAGCTCACCTTTGCTGGGCGATCCGTGGCCGGGTCTTCCCAGGCGACCGATTCACAACTTGTTCTCATGCAAATTACGGCGATTGGAGGAATGCCGCACACTGACCGCTGCAGAGCGATCCTGACGCATGCGCAGACCGTCTTCTTTGCCTGTAGATGGTCTGCGCATGCACTTGCTCTCTGTGGCATAAACTTTGCTTTTATAACTTTTTTGAATTTACTCGCAAGCCCGCGGGTTTAAAACGGGGCTGGCGCTGCAGCGTGTTCTTGAACATAACAGAACACGCTGCAGTGCAGCCCCGCTTTAAACTCACGGGTTAAAACCACGGGCTCGTACTGCAGGGAAGGGCAACAGAGAGCAGGAGAGTCGGCAGGGACGTGAGCGACTGGGTCCTCGGCAGCCGCTTGTTTTTGGATCAGCCAGCCCAGTCGGTGTTCCTTCTTCAGTTTAGTGAATCGCTGCCTTCCTACTTTGCATGCCTTTTCCCCTCATTTGCATGTGCGGATTGGATCGGGCAGAAGGTTAGTGAATTGTGTCGGGGTCGGGACACGATTGGTATGCTTAGTGAATCTAACCCAAAGTAACAATTTCTTAAACGTGTTACTCAGGTGTGTGATTTATGAAATTTGCTACTGTTGACAATCCAAAATAAAGTTTTTACAAATATATTCTTGACTTGATGCAGAATCAATATTAGTATACATTTTTAATGTTTAATATTCAGTCTGCTGTCACGCAAATCTCCAATGCACTCTTACAAGATAATTTTTAGAGATTAACCGGGATCTCAAGTGCTCACAGCCAGAGTTTTGAGATAATTTTCAAAGTCAATGGCCAATACCGTGAGCTATCATTGATCCCGTATATATTCTCTATATCTGTATTGCGTGCATTTTACTAAACAACTTTAAATACCTTTCTTACTTTTTCTATTGAGTTGTTAAAATTTTTCTTATAACTTAATTATAAAATATGTGAATTTTATGCTTTGCTATTCCATATAGTGTAGGATCACTTAGCTTTTTTTTCTTTTTCAGCTTTTTTTCTTTTCTTTTTTCTGTTGATGTTTAATTCACTTCGGTATTTTATTCTCACTTGCTTCACTTCAATATTTTATTTCACTTCCTTTTACTTCATTCACTTCTCCTTTTACTTCATTCACTTCTACGGAAGATCTCCGTTTCGCGCCCAAAAGATAAAAAGAAAAGAAAAAAAGCTGAAAAAGAAAAAAAGCTAAGTGATCCTACACTATATGGAATAGCAAAGCATAAAATTCACATATTTTATAATTAAGTTATAAGAAAAATTTTAACAACTCAATAGAAAAAGTAAGAAAGGTATTTAAAGTTGTTTAGTAAAATGCACGTAATACAGATATAGAGAATATATACGGGATCAATGATAGCTCACGGTATTGGCCATTGACTTTGAAAATTATCTCAAAACTCTGGCTGTGAGCACTTGAGATCCCGGTTAATCTCTAAAAATTATCTTGTAAGAGTGCATTGGAGATTTGCGTGACAGCGCACTGTAATAGATGGATAGTGTGATTCACAATATTAAATTGAGTGGTAATATTCAGTCTGAACAAGCAGGTCAAGGAGGTTTACAAAATTAGTATGTGCAAGCTTGAAATCTTTTGGTGGCCCTCAGAGCTTTCTCGTATTCACACTGTGGCCATTTACATGGAAAAGGTTGGTGACCATCGCTTTACTCCATCATCCTCCCATGTCTATTGCCTATCACTCATACCTTCTTTCCTCCCTCCACTGTTTCTTCCCTTAATACTTCTTCATCTCTTACTAATTCATCCTTTCATCCCTGCTTCCGTACAAGTGATTCATTTCTCCCACCAGCCTCTGTTCCTCATCCTTCTTCTATCAATCTCTTGTCTCTCTCTGCATCTTCCCATCACTGCGTTCTCGTTTTTTCTCTATTGCCATCTATCTTCCTATCATTCCACACTCTCATTTTTCTAGCTTCATCTCACACACCCTTCTTCCTATTCCCCCTAGAAGAGTAATTTATGCATCGGCTCTTCCTTCCCACCCGCTGCCCACATTTGTCCCTCACTCCATCTGTCCTCCCATCCCACTTTCTTTAGTCATTCATTCATGCCTCCTTCCGTCCTCCTGGTATAAGTCTTCTTTATTAGCCCTAAGCTGGATTATTATTTAAAATAGTAGCGACACATCTGAGAAAGTTTTAGAGATCAGACAAAGACAGGCTATTCGCTGTTTTACAATTTTTTAGATAAAGGGGGCCTTTGACTAAGCCGTACTAAAAAGTGGTCTGTACTATGACTAGCATGTGGGTTTCTTGCGTGCTGAGGCCCCTTTTAGTGCAGCTGTAAGACTGCCGCATTTCCTTAATGGCTACCCTCTAATTTCCAATTAGCGCATGGCCACTAGTGCGGGAGCACTCATGCGACCAATTTTCTAGGCAGTATGTGTTCCCATGCTAATCATGCACTAATCAGTTAGCATGTAGCAATGCAGATACGCTAATGGATTAGCACTGGGCATGCCTGCTCTTCTGTCAAACATGCTTGGGCACTGGCAAGTCTGCCCTGTCCTCCTCTCTGCCCCTCCTTCCTACCCCTCCCTGCCATGCACGTGCACCCATTCCCTTCGCTTGTACTTCTTTCATTTTTCCTGCATGAGGAACATTACGAACTTGCTGCCCGCGTCGGTCACTTCTGGGCCCCGCACCTAGAAGCGACGTCAGAGGGATAGCCAACATGATGTGGGTAGCAAGTTCATGCCGTTGCTCACACCTGAAAAATTAAAAAGGTACGGGGGAAGGGGGGGGCGCACGTATGGCGGGGGAGGGAGGCTGGAGAAGAGGGCTAATCAGGGACTTCCTTAGGCTCCTCCCTAAGAAAGTCCCTGATTGGCTCAGGTGCCTCAGGCCCCTCCCATGATGCTCCGGGGAGGGGCCTAAGGCCCGCATTGCAGCGGGCACCCCTCCTGCTCTCATATTAAAGGTATGGGGAACAGGGGGGGGGGGGGCTCGATCTGACCGGACCAGATGGCAGGAGGGAGTGGGCATCCCTCCTGCCTTTTTTTTTTGGTTTGGGGGCGAGAGAGGGAGAGGGCGCTTTGTCAGGGGGGGGTGTCTTTTTTTTTTTTTAAATTAAGCAAATATTTTGTGTGTGCAATACACACAAAATATCAGTGCCATTAAAAAAAAAAACAACAAAAACCCCCAGGCAGACCCGTCGGTAACACAGTTACCAACAGGTCTACAGCAGTCAGGTTTTAGAATCATAAAACCCGATGCAAAACAGTCAAGCAAATGTTAGTGAATCAATCGCTTGATTATTTTGCAAGGGTTTTTTACAAATTAGCATGGCCGGATCGGGAAATGTGAGATCCAGGGGGAAAACGTGCGGTGGGCCGTTTTGTGAATCGGGTTGGTTAGCAGTGATCATGTCTAAACCTGTGAAAACAGGTTTAGCCACGATTGCTGACTTTAGTGATTCGGGGCCATAGTCCATGGACTGCATTTGACCATCATTAGTCCAATAAATCTCCCTGAGAGTTTCTAAATCTTCATCAGCTGAGAACTGTGATTGTCATGTCAGACCGCTTGGATATATGCAAATGAGAGCGAACAACCAAGTTGCTAGTGATGACCTTTTCATTGGACTGACTTGCAAGAGGTCTCCTCTCCATCAGATCAGTGACGAAATAACGCGTTTACATTGGGTTTAAAAAGTGCAAACTATGGTTTTAGGAGATCTGCAAATATTAGTACCGTTGCTGTTTTCAGTAAATACAGTGGTACCTCGGTTTTTGGGTGTTTTGCAAGACGAGCAAAACACTCAGCAAACTTTTGACTCGCAAACTGAGCACTGCCTCGATCAACGAGCACTTACAGGGGATTCCTCTTCCGTCTTCCGGCCAGCCTTCTACATCGGGTGCCTTCCGCAGGTTGGAGGACCTCTGTCTGGGCCTGCGCCGCCGGGTGCTGTCCCTCCTGTGCGTTGCGTGTGACGCACACAGCGTCAATCATCGGCATTGTGCGTGGCGTGCGGGTGGGGCGGCGCTCGGCTGCATGGGCTTGGGTGGGGACTCTCCAGCATGCAAGGGGCATCCGACGTGGAGTGCTGGCCGGCGGATGGAGGAGGCATCCCTCTGAAGGCACTGCGAAGTTCTCCGGCGGCTGGCATCCCCCCCTCCCCAAGCGGCACTGCGAAGTTCTCCGGCGGCTGGCATCCCCCCCCGAAGTGGCACTGTCGGGTTCTTCTTCCGATGACGGACAGAGGAGGCAGACGGAGACGGCGCTGCAGCACCCGGCCCCAACAGGTACAGACCCCGGGTTCTGGAACCAATTGTTGCTACTATTGTCCATGAGGAACTTTGTTTTGATAAACGAGTATTTTGGATTACGAGCATGCTCCTGGAACGGATTATGCTCGTAATCCAAGGTACCACTGTATAGTGTTTGAACTGGTTAGGTGAGTTGGGTCACTTTAACGCGGAGATAAAGCTGCTAATTCTTGATGAACAGACATAGTGGGGAAAAGTTTCAATGAGAACATGGGGAGGGTTCTCGTGAAACAGCTTAAGCCCACTGGGGAAACGCTGTGAATGAAACCAGCTGCTAAGACAGTGTCCTTCAGCTGACCTTCAAGACTGGCTGCAGCGGCAGCTGCCATACGGTATATAAATTTTTAAATAAATGAATACACCCCTAGCTCGGGAGTGGCCAGGGACCTCTGTCTCTCAGGCATTCATCCTCTGGAGTAAATGGGGAGAAAACCAGCCATATAAAAATGCAGGGCGCTTTAAGGCTTCAGTACCCGGAGTCAGTATTTTCATATGAGCAGAAACACATTGCAAATAATAGGACGGCCTTGGAGTTTATTACATTTCCCGTATTAAACATTGCTGAAAAACTTGAATATGCTTACATGTTCTCTCACAGATCACATTAAGCATTCTCTTCCAGCCTCCCCTCGTGCTGTGGGTTTCTCATCAATCACTGAAGATCAGTTTTGGTTACCAGTTTCTCATGCGAGGTGTCATATTCGTTATAGGGACACCACTGGGAGAAATCAGACAGAGCAAACAAGACAAAAAGGCAAGGTAATGTGTTTAGTGGAGCATGCGATGCCATTTATCCCAGCAAGGCACAAGGCTGGAAGATGATATTGATTGAAGAGATCTTGGCGATCAGAATTTGTGCCTTTTCTGACTTGGAAACGTTTTGTCGTTATCTTTCACAGAAAAGACCTAAGAATCAAAGAGGTTCAGGGCAGATACAAGAGTGTGTTATGTACTCTGGGTTAACCTTTAACCTTCCGCTTCCATCAAGTGCAAAGTGAGGCACTTTTCTAATTCTGCTATATCTGTTTTGAGATATGGTGCAGCCGTACCATAGAGCGATACAAGGGCATTATAACATTTTCATCTTTGTTCTCCATTCCTTTCCTGACAATTCCTAACATTCTATTTGCTTTCTTAGCCCCCACTGCACTCTGAGCTGAAGGTTTCAACGTATCCTCAATGATGGCACCTAGATCCTTATCCTGGGCAGCGACTACTAACGTGAAACCTAGCATCACATAGCTATAGTTCAGGTTCCTCTTTCCCACATAAATCACTTTGCACTTGATGAAGGCAGAAGGCTAATGGTTCACCTAGTGTACATAGCACTAGAGAATGACACGGTGGCGGTTAACCCGCCGAAATGGGGAATGAAAACTAGCAGTCGCTGCGGGGACAGGGACAAGGCCATTCACCGCCCCGTGGAACGGTGAATGGTCTTGTCTCCGCAGAGAGGCAAAAGGATCGCGCGGTCCCCGCAGCCCCCACCCGCCTGCCCAATCGATCCTAGTGTTTAGCCAGCTCTCTCCCTTCTCCTCACCTTAGTTTGTAGGTTTTCTTTTTCAGCGACCCGCACGCTATCAAAGAGCCGCGCACCCGCTGCTACTCAGTTTCGATCTTCTGCTCCGACGCAACCGGAAACAGGAAGTTGCAGCAGAGCAGAAGATTGAACACTGAGCAGCCGCGCGTGCAGGTCGCCGAAAAAGAAAACCTACAAACTAAGGTGAGGAGAAGGGAGAGAGCTGGCTAAACACTAGGATCGATTGGGCAGGCAGGTGGGGGCTGCGGAGACTGCGCGATCCATCTGTAAGATATGTTACATGCATTTCTACTAGAGAGCATCGATTTTTGGTTAACGCTGAGAACAACATGTGCCACATCAATCGCCTGTAATGCACTAGTTGCCATTGTTCATTATTTGTTGGAGTAGTGGTTGGTACTTAACCCTTTCAGGACCATAAGGATCGTAGGCCAATTTTTGTGGTTTTGACGACATTTTTATGGTAAAAAGGGCTTGCAGATGCCAAAAAATTGATTTTTTTTGTGAAATAATATATATATATTTTTTTTTTAAATCACACTTCTGGCTTATGGACAGTGTGGCAAGTAAATCTTCTCGTCAATCTGGCAACGACGCTAATGAATGAATGTCGGAACCAGTTTGTTTACATAAAGGCAGTATCATATGGAATCCGTACATATCAAATTTAGAACTGTAGACTATCCCAATCAAAATTTATAGGATTTTAAAGTTATGGGACAAATATGTCCCTTGGTCCTGAAAGGGTTAAGGTGCAAGAAGAATGAATGTTTTGTACTAAATAACACCATCTACCCTACCTGCTTATTTGGAACTTTGGTTATCTAGATGTGCAGTTCTAGAAACCTCCTTCCCATTCCAGTGGTCTGACATCTCTCCCTTCTTGAGTCATCTCTCCACCCTCCCAGTGTAACATTTCTTCTTCCCTCCTCTCCGCCACTATCATGTCCAACAATTATCCTTCTTTCTTCCTTTCCCCATATACATCATCTCTCTTTCCCTCTCAAGCCACAGACCTATGTCAACAATTCTCTGTTCCTTTGCCAAATACAGTCTCCAAAAATTGAACACAATACTCCCCTTCACTTTTGAGTCTCACAATGACACTTTTGCACTTCTTCCTGTCATTGATATATATCTAAAAAAATGTCTTGTCTTTCCCTTTTACCTTTTTTTTCCCTTTGTATCTTTGCTTTCCTGACTAGGATGGATTAATGGAATTCATTTACCAAAAAAATGTAAACATTACATGAATATAGAGCCTTATATAACTTTTGGACTATAATGTACCTTAAATAGAAAACTATCTTTAAATAGATTTCCCCTCCAAAACCAATTTAAATAATAAAAAGTCACTGAATTTTTATCCACTATTTATACTCTACTATATATCCACTAGTTACACTAATATATATATATATATATATCCACTAGTTATACTCATCCAAAAGGTAAGTTTTCAAGATGTTATGAAAGAAATAGTAAGTGTCACACTGTCTTAATTCATAAGATAAGTTATTCCAGATTAAAAGCAAACAGAAATAACAGTTCCTCTAAACCAGAGTTTTCAACCTTGGCACTCATCAGGTCAGGTTTTCAGGATTTCTAAGATTATGCATGAGATCTATTTGCATGCAGTCTTATACATATTTATGAAAGTCATGTAAATAGATCTCATGCATAGTCGTTAGGAAAAGCCTGAAAATCTGACTGGATTGCAGTTGGACACTTGTGCTCTAAACTCTTGATGGTGATAACAGGACAGGCACTCAGAAAGACCCAGATGCCATCCAGTAGAGGGATACAGGCCCGAAAGCTTCATCACTGGTCCATTTAAAGTTCAGTATGAATCCTAATTCAGTTTTCAGTTAAACCAGCCCTTCATTTGACTCCATCAAAACTTCAGGGACAATCAAAGACTAAGGGCTCCTTTTACGAAGCCGCAGTAGTGGCTTTAACGCGCGCGCAACTTTTAATCACACCTAGCTGAAAACCGCCTGCTCAAGAGGAGGCGGTAGCGGCTAGCGCGTGGGGCGGTTTAGCGCGCGCTATTACAAATGGAGCCCTAAGGCAAGTTACGGCAGCCAGGAATCCCCATTTCTCTCCCAAACATGACAATAAAACGAGCCACACAGCAGGGCAATGAATTTGGTGGCCAGGCCCGCGCCCTCCTCACCTGGTAATTTCGAGGCTGCTCCTGGGAAGTGCGCAGGTCATCCAGCCAGCGTGAGGAGGGTTCCGCGGCGGCCGCCGCGTTTAGATAGTTGTCGGCGAAGCGCGAAACCAGCCGCGCTTTCAATCGAGGCGCGGCCGACACGCGCACGTCGAGCCGCACCTCGTGTCAGAACGTCGGCGCGAGCGCTCAGCAGCCCGGCCCCGCACCACCAACATCCAATTACAAGACTGCCGGCGTAGGGGTGGGCCGGGCTCCTCTTCCGAGTCTGTCCTGGCAGGAACCTACCGCCTTGCCACGCGGGAGAGGAGAGTGCGCAAGCGCCTACAGAGCCAGCGCGAATTTGTAGGGAGGCCACGGCCCCTAAGGCCGTAAGCATAAAGTGCCGTGCGCTTCTCAGTTCCCAGCATGTACTTACGTGAAAGCCTTTAGTACAAAAGCTAGTTCAGGGGGTCCCAATCTTCTCACTGTCCTTTAGCCGTCGATAGTCTCTACGAAGAAGTTAAGTTTGTTGAAGTGGACCCTTTCTCATGTTAAAAGACAGGACTTCTTGAAACTTGATGTGGCCACGCTACAGTCAATCAGATTATTTCCACATTGAATATGCACCAGATAAATTTGCATACATTGAGTTTCCACATGCATACAAATTTATCGAACCTTAATTATAGGAATTTTGAAAGCCTGACTATGGAGTTAAAAGCTGTAAATGTACCGAAGCCCATTCAATTCCTATAGGCTTCGGTGCACGGTTTTGTAAAAAGAGCCTTAAGAGATGTTTGAGAAGGCCTTGCACTAACAACATCTACACAATAAATTCTAAATCAATAAATACAAATAAATACCTTAGTAAATATACAGCTGGAAAGGAATAAAAATGAGACTTTTTGATATATATTTTATTTGACTGTGTTTTAGAATATCATACAGTAAACAAGATTTCTGTAAAAGTTAATTTATCCATAGTGGTGTGTTTTCATAAAAATATTTGCTCACTTACAGTCTTTTTTTTTCTGTGACTATTAATACATGGCATTATATTTATAGAGATACAGCTGTACAAGGTAGAACTGCAGTGAACACTACACAGAAGTATTATGTGGAATGGGATTCAGACGACCGTGCTGTTTTCACAGGTTATCAATTGCATTTGCACAGAAGCAATTACTGCTTTAGTGGTAGCTGTGACTTGTGCAAATTAGAGTTTATGCAAGCACAACCTCAGCTTTTGTCTTCATGGAAAACAAGAGTACGACCAGCAAGGCGTGCAGCTAATCTATAAAAGCATTGTCCTAAAATCCAGGTTCAATAAATTAACAGCAAACTAGATGGGATTGCTTGTTCCGGGAATAAACTAGAATTGTAAACAACTATAAGGGGTTGTGCTTTTTATTATATATGTAGCACTGATTCTTAAAGCTGCAAAAAAAAACCTTCTTATATGGCTGGGGCGGTCATATAACTCCATCTCACATCACTGGATGCAGTGGGATGAAATCCAGGACTGGCTAAGGCTTACCCAGCTGACACAGAGTTATATGGCCACCTTAAAAAAAGGTTTTCAGTGATTTTACTTTTTCATACTATCAATATGATGGAATCGTACAACGCAAAAAATTAGAATGCACTAACAGATATTAGCATGCGTTAAGTGCCACATGGTCCACAGGTATACGAGGTGTGAAAAAAAAAATACGGTGAATTCTGCTGCTGAGCGTCATCCAATGGAAAGGCAGGGTTCTTTAGTACAAGTAGTGCATCAAACCTTAGTAATAGTGTGTGATAAGTTTCAACGTGTTTGGCACAGTCGGTCATTTGCCGTAAATCATGGATCATGAACATGAAATTTTGTTTCAAAGTGCTAAAGAAACACATGAAATGTTAAAATTAGTTTACAATGATGCTGCAGTGACCATGAAGATGGTCTACAAATGGTTCGAGTGATTTCATAATGGTTGTGAATTGGTTGAAGATGAGGCGAGATCTGGTTAAAGACGAGGAGGGATCGGGTCATCCTTCAACATCAAAAACCCAACAGAATGCTGAAAGAGTAAATGGAATGATTTGATCAAACAGGGAAATTTCTGCGGATCTGAACATCTATGGTTCTGTTGAAAAACATTTTAACAGATTTGAACATGAGGGGAGTGAGTGCGACCTGAGAAATGGGCAAACAGTTTCATCCTCTATCATGATAACACTCCGTATCACACATCGATTCTGGTACGGCAATTTCTGTCAAATAAAAACATGATGGTTCCGAAGAGCCATGGTTATGTTCTCATCTAATCTTATCTTCCATTTGTGAGTCACACAAACCTATACAAACTCAAGGCGACAGATCAAAGAGGAAAAAGGAGTAGGGAAGGGGACTCGGAGAAGCAAGGGGAGCTCCACGTTATTCAATGGATCAGGCACCGTGCGACTTCTGGTTCTTCCCCAAAGTCAAAATGACCATGAAAGGTAAGCATTTTGAATCGATTCAGGACATCAAGGCAGCCACAACAGCACAACTAAAGACATTCACAAAAGAGGTCTTCCAGAACTGATTCAGAAAGTGGAAAGAGTGATGGGATGTGTGTTCGAAGTAAGGAGGAGTATTTTGAGGGGATTAATGGCAATTCACTGTATTTTTTTAATCACACCTCGTATGCTAGGATACACATCATTTAACTTTAGTAAAAGCACTTCTAATTGACATTTACTTGTAGGGTAAAGAGTGGGGGAACAGATTGAAGTTGACTGGTTATGGAAAAAAAGGCATATTTTTCGAGGAGCACCATTAGAACACTGCACTATTCTGATTAGAAACAGTGAAATGTACAGCATCTGTAAAAGACATTTTCTTTGAAAATCTATATTCATACTATTTTCATTTATGTCTTTTTTTTTATAGACCATTATTGTTCAATGATAATTATTATAGATATCTTTTAATTGGTCCTTTATTAGGTTGCACTTGATTCTTTATGTAGGAATTCTGGTTTGCATAGCTTACTTTCAGCTCTGGGTGAGAAAAAAAAAGAGAACAAAGAAGAGACAGAAAATAAGGTTCCACAACATTTAATACATAAAACAGCATACTCTCTACTTTGGACCTCTCAGGTATTTTGATAGGTTTTTTTATGCCTTGCTTGAAGTACAAGTAGTTTACAATTTAAAGAACCATGAGAAAGAGACAGGAGGGCGGCCATCTTAGTTTGCGAGACCAAAATCCTCAACCTCCCACAATACACTGCAGATTGTGATCTCAGCACATAAATGGAGCAGACATGTGTCATAAAGAAGGATTACTGTTGAAAATGTTTTGGTGTAATAACTGTGACAGGAAAATTCAGAACCTTCGGAAGGAAAGATCATGACCTTATCTGGAAAGAGTACTGCTTGAAAAAAATTGAGAAATACTCTTGCTGTCTAGGTGTTAGACATGATGCCATGAAATAATTACCCTAGAGTTTCTTACATAGATTTGGTTTCCAAGCAGGATAGGCATACAATAGAATTGTTCCAAAAATTGGATTACTGTACATAAATTTGGCCATGCTGAAAACCAGATGTTTGTGGAATTTTTGAAGGCCAATGTACTAAACTGCAATTTTTATTTTTTATTTTTTGCAAAAATGGCCTTTGCATGAAAAATGTGCAGAATGGTGAGAAATGTACAAAGTGGCTTGCACTGGACAGCTTTTCATGATCTATTGCTTTTGACTCAATCAGGCTTCATCCTTAGTCTGAATCCACTTTTGGCTTTCCTTTTAGTACATAACTCCTCTGGATCCCTGAGGAAGATATTATTATCAAAATACAGACCATGTTGAGTCCCTACTCCTTTCTTAAATAACTGATGTGGATTGTTATGGATGTACACCATCACATTGTGGCCTTATTTACTGAATAAAAGCCTGCATCACATACATCATCTCCGCAGTTTTCCTCTCCCCCCCCAAAAAAAAAAAAAAACACTGACAGCTATAATAAATCAATACATTTGACACTATTCAGTTGTGCTCAGAAGTATGCAAACGAGAGAACAAAGTAAGGGTCAAGCAAGTTGTATATGTTTCAAGAGTGAGATCATGGTTTTGGGGTTGTTGGTTTTTTTTAACCTGTTCATGGACTTGGGTTTTCTGAAGCAGCTTTGGCAAAACGCAGCAGAACCCAGTAGTGGAGTCAAGGTAAGTGCAATATATACCTGTGTGAAGTGTTACGAAAACTTTATTACCATCGATGATTGGGGCATTTTTCTAATACTGTATTGTGCTATGATTGAGAAGTAGTAGAGACGTATCTAGTGTGGGGCTTGACCCTTTGGTATCTCGTTTCCATACTTCCGAGAACAGCTGAACAGTGTCAAACGTGTTGATTTATTATAGCTGTCAAGAGTTTTTATTGGGGGTTTTTTGGGTTCAAAGTGTTCACTCTGGCAGTACGTTTGTGAGTTTCACATTTTTCCCAGTTGTTTGTTTTTGAGAAATGTACAAAAACGTTAAAATTTCAGAGTTTTCGCATTATTTTTTCATGCAGATGTGCTTTCTGCATAAATTTAGCAAATTTGGTCCCATCCTTATAATAAAATCACACACATAATCCACTACATGCAAATGTTTATGCAAATTCATAAATAATGAGCTGATATGAGTATTTTTAAAAAACTGGTGAAAATGTTTTCACATGCTTGTGAGCAATTATCTTGTTCTGTCTTCCTGGAGAATAATTTCTTGTTCATTTGCAAGGGTTGCAAATGTTTATGCAAAGGGGTCTTAATCAGCACAAAACTGCAAGGGCCATCATTTTGCTGGCTCTTTTGCATTTCCATGAGATGATACCACATTCTGTGCCAACAAACTCCATTTCTCAGAGAGGTTGGCCACCCAGTCCTGGTTTTACTCCACTGCATACATGGATTTATAGAGTACAGGGTCCAATAAAGAATTTTATATCTGAATTCTGGTTTCAACTTTTTTTTTAATCTTTAAGAGCTACATTGGCTTTCAATATTTGATCTCACTAGAGGTCAAAAATAGATCTCGTTTCCCAGTTGCCCGGAAAGGAAAACTGATACTGTGTGTCAAGGTTTCATTACAATTTTGATGTGTTATAAAAGGGATAGAACACAGTAAAGAACCAGCTATTGACAAAGCAGTTTATAAAATGGGTAAGGCTGAGAAAGCGATTCTGATTGGCTCAAAATAAGGCCCAAAGAAGATCACAAAAAGCAAGAAGGACCTCAGATTAAAAATTGGCCAGGAAATGTAAATCCCATACCACATAGTTTCTTATATCCTGCAATTTTTAACAAGCCATCATCGCTTACAATAAATCAGTTATTACATTAGTAATTAGATTCTAAAGAATGAATTGGATAGAAATGAGTCATTATGAGGAATAAAGATAAGTCTTTAACATTCTTCTGAAGCCGTAATAGGAGGGGACCTTAAGTAAAGGGGTAGTCTAGTCCAGATTCTGGGGCCCAGGGTTTCAAAGGTGGACAGTGTTGAGTTTCCGCTTGCCTCTTTTTGATGCCCTTAATCAATCTGGAGAGTTAGGGTAGTAAAAATTCATCCTTATCAGAACATGCTTCTACAAGTCTGAATATGTTCTACCTCATGCAGATAAGATATGGTTAAAATTTGAAATAGTTTGGGACAGATGTAGAGGTCGCTCATGGTCCTACATTATCTTCATAATGAGGCTGGCTATTTATGACAATGCGGTAATGTAGTTAGAAACGGCTACTTACTTAATATTGGTTGGGTGCTACGTAAATTGCTATTCTTTGAAACTGTTATTGACAGCAACAGTTTTGTTATTTAAATAACAACAACTTAGTTCGAGTACTGCTGCAAAACAGAAATAAGTTTAGTTGGTTTTCAACTGCCTATTTATTACTAAATTTCAAGATGGTGGCAAACCTTCAGCTTCCACAAGTTCAGTGAAACGTCTCGACTGCCCTCCCGAGGTCACTTGGTCCCACTGGCTTGGCATCATGTATAACAAAGAGAACTTAATGTCTCCTTTGGTGTTCTTGAAACAAAATGGACAAGAAAATGATCCTGCAAACTGGAGAGATGATCCAAACTACCAGAATTTGAAGCAGTCAGCATCGTCAATGACAGTAGTCAACGACGCCAAGAGGGCATCCGCTAAAAATCAGGGGTGGGAAATTCCATAGTGACACTAGGAAGTATTTCTTCACCGAAAGGGTAGTTGACCGTTGGAATGATCTTCCACTTCAGGTAAGAACATAAGAAGTTGCCTCCGCTGAGGCAGACCAGAGGTCCATCTCGCCCAGCGGTCCGCTCCTGCGGCGGCCCATCAGGCCTATTGCCTGAGCAGTGGTCCCTGACTATTTCTATAACTACCTCTTGCTCCTATCCCTATAACCTACCTCTACTCCTATCTGTACCCCTCAATCCCGTACCTCTACTCCTATCTGTACCCCTCAAGCCAGTAACGTGACTGACTTTAAGAACAAATGGGATCATCATGTGGGTTCACTTCAAAGAAGAACTTAGGGGGGAGGGTTATTTGAGTGGGCAGACGTTGGGCCTTTTCTGCCGTCGTATTCTATGTTTCTATGACTCAGCTGAAAAGAACAATTGCCTTAATGAAGCAGCATAATTCAAGTCTCACGAAGAATGAGGAGCAAAAGCAGCTCCTCCTTTGCCTTGTTGCTTCAAGCCACACTGATGAATACGGACGGAATGGAGGACTGCCATTCAGCATTCGCATTTAACAAACATTTTGAATAATGTGACATTAGTTAACAGTCACCATTGAACATTGCATAATAAATCAATAGGCCAACAAGCCTATTTTCAGCTGTAAATGCATTTTAACTTTTTTTTCTCCCCATGTACATTTGCTCACAATTCAGGTTTAGATGGAAAATTAATATAAATTCTGCACTTGCATGTTATGTATTAAATTAAAAACTGTTGAGCGACCTCTAAATGTTTACTTATAAGTTGGCACAATTAACAGTGGCCAGACATAGAACAAAAATAGACTTGTGGAGGCCATGTCCCATGAACTTGATTTTTTTTTTTTTTTTTGATCACCTTAGTGTCTACTCTTATTCTTTGTTCCTACCTCGTCACAATATTTTTTTTTGCCTTGTGGAGCTTTTCTAATAAAGGCAGCATTTTCTTGAATAGCCTGGCCATATAGACTAGAGAGACAGATGTTGTATTGTTTCATTTTGTAATAGTGAATGGTATTTCATTTAATGCAGGGGTGCACAACTCCAGCCCTGCAAGGGCCGAATCCAGTCGGGTTTTCAGGATTTCCCCAGTGAATTTGCATGAGATCTATTTGCTTGCACTGCTTCCATTGTATGCCTATTGATTTCATGCATATTCATTTGGGAAATCCTGAAAACCTGGCCTGGCGAGGGCCAAAGTTGGCCACTCCTGATTTAACAGGCACTAACTAGTGCTTTCACCACAAAGTGGAAAAAGAACAAAACAAAAATGAAATCAACCTTTTCTGCCTCTACCTCCCTAATATATATGATGCCACAGATCAGGCTTAGAGCTAGATTTACCCCAATATGTTACCACATTGGGCTTCATTAATGCGTGTCTAAAGACTGGATTCTGTTAATGGCACTTAAGTTTGGGCGCCCAAAATGATGAGAGCATTCCAAGTTGGGTGCCTTTCACACGATAGCGTGAAGCGCTGGGATCTGCAGCCAAGTTCTGGTGTGAGGATTTACACCAATTGAAACCTGGTATGAATCCTCATACGTAAATTAGGTGTGGATCCCCTAAATTCTATAACTCTGCACAAATCTTTAGTGAATGCTCTAACCCTCCCAGTGCTACAACCCCTTTTCTGCCGCAGCGTAAAAAAATTTACATATCTGCCTTTCTAGAAGAGCACTTGGCAAGATGCGTGCATACAGTGGCGTAGTACGGTGGGTGCGGTCCGCCCCAGGCGCAGTCTTCATAAGGGGCGCAGGCACCCATCCACCCCTTCGCCGCATGAGTGCGTCCCCTCCCTTCCCTCGTTCCTCTTTCATTTTCCCTGCGTGAGCAGCATTACGAACTTGCTGCCCGTGTCAGTGTCGCCTCCCTCCGACGTCACTTCTGGGCACCACGCCTAGGAAGTGACATTGAATAGGTTGCATGATGTGGGCGGCAAGTTCATGCTGTTGCTCACGCCTGGAAAATTAAAAAGGTACGGGGGAAGGGGGCACAGGGTGGGGTGGGGGGAGTGGGGCGGAGAGGGGGTGCCACACACCCTCGCTACGCCACTGCGTGCATAAATCCAAATTTTTGCCAATTAACGCCGATAATTGACAATGCACCATTGTTGGTATTTAATTGGCTCATTACACAATTAAATTACTGAATTTGGGGATATCTGCAGGTCTCATGAGATCTATCTACCAATGATAAGTTTTAATAGCATCAGCACTCAAAAGCAGTAATGCACTTTTGGAAATCCAAGCCTTAGCTTTCCCTCATAAAAATGATTCCTACTGGTCAAAATATATGCAATTCCATTCCAGAACTTTCACAAATCACACTGGAAGATAACACTTAACCCCTCCCTCCCCAAACACACATTTTCTAAATGTTCATTAGGTATTTTTGTGGACAGGGGCCGAGGACAGAGTGGCATAGTAAGGGGGGGGGGGTGGACTGCCCCAAGTGCCCTCATAGTGAGGACGCCGGCACCTCTCCTCCTCCCGCTACCTTCCCACGCCTCCCCCACCGCGCGCACGCCTTCACGTCTTTCCCACCGTACCTCTGGCACTTCGCCAGCGCAAGCAGCAGCTCCGACCTGCTGCTCGTGCCAGCCTCGGCACCCTCTTCTGGATCCTGCGACTAGGAAACTGATGCCAGAGGAAGCGTCGACACCGGTGTGGGCAGCAAGCTGGAGATGCTGCTCGTGCCAGGGAAGCTAAGCAGGTACAGGGGAAGGGAAAGGGTGCGTGCATGGCAGGAGGGACGAAGAGGGCAAAGGGGGCAGGCCAATGCCCCGGGCGTCTCTCACCCTCACTGTGCCAGTGGCTGAGCACACACCACCATGCTAGTTTTCAGGATATTCACAATAAAAAAAGCATAGGGGCTAGTGCCTGGGAATGAAGTGGGATTTGGGCACTATGGGCAGGGACTCAATGCGGGGCTTCATTTGCATAAGTCACGAAGGGTTGAAAAGCAGGACAACGTGCAAATAACTCATGGCTGGACATGAATATGCATGAGATAAATCTGCACACAACAGAGGCAGAGGCACTGCCTTAAACTTGGCGAGGCTGACCTAAGCCTGGTTATAGGCCGCTGCTCTCATGGACTTCTAATCATTTAAGATGACGCATCCATACAAGTAGTGGAAGTATAACCAGGACTAAATAAAGGCAGCAAACAAGGACCTCCAGGAATGCACAAAATACTCTCACGCAAATTTACACCTGACCAAAGAAAATGTAAATGTCTGTATTGCTCTATGCATATATTTGCATATTTTACCAAATACACAGATACAATGCAGCTCAACCCCTGCTCTGGACAAACGGTGTCCCTAGGAACAGCTATGCTGAGTGTGCGTATATGTATACATTATCCAGTTGACATGTGTACTAGCATATACTTGGCTGCAGACATTTTATAAATAGACCTTTTCTACATGTAAAACAAGCCTTGTGGGTGAAAAATGAACTCATAAAGGGACAATTTTCAGACAGAGTTTCCCTTTGAAAAAGAGCTTACAGGCCTTTGGGTGCAAACTCCACAGATTGTTTAAGAATTGCCCCCATGAAAAATAATTTATTTTTAATGTTTTCTAGTATGGATGCAAATGTGTTTCATGCATATTCATTAGAGGTATCCTGAACACCCAAATCCATCTGTGGTCCTTGAGTTGGTGAATACCACTGCCCTAGAAAAGGTAAAAATTAGTCCGTGCAAGCAGCAGGATAAACTGAGGACTGGATAAAGCTATTCAGTAAATCTGGAGCCAGAGGCTGCACATAATCTTTGCACAGCTACCTCACAACCTGGGCCCTGAAATCCTTTCATGAATACTTAGCTATGCGTTGCTCAATTATCGTTGCTCCAAAGGAACAGGAGCCTCGGTTAATGTTGGTTTAAAGCAAGGATCTCAAAGTCCCTCCTTGAGGGCCGCGATCCAGTCGGGTTTTCAGGATTTCCCCAATGAATATGCATCGAAAGCAGAGCATGCACATAGATCTCATGCATATTCATTGGGGGAAATCCTGAAAACCCGACTGGATTGCGGCCCTCAAGGAGGGACTTTGAGACCCCTGGTTTAAAGTCATCTAAAAATAAACAGGTAAAAAAGCAGCCAGTGTTGTATTACATATTATGTGGTGTAGACTGAAGGGTTAGCTCTGTTTGGTCAGAAAGGCCTTAACATAAAGAAACTGCAGCTTTTTAAGAACCAAAGAATGTGATCATGCAGTTGTAAATCATAGTTTGATTTTTTACTCATCAAAATACTTGTGCAACTCGGTGCAATTCTAGGTGCCTGCAGAAACCTTCCCCTCCCCCCCCTGAATGAATTTTCAATTACAGTTCTACCATGATTTCCTTTCCACGTACAGAGATATGGTTGGTCACAAACAATGGTGGTAAAAACAGATAGCACACCAGTTATTCCATTTGTTTTCTAAATCATCCAGCAGCACGCAGTTAATTAGGCGCTGAAGGCAGGTGTATTACTCAACAACACGTCACGGGTGGGCGCTCGTCAAAGAAACTTTAACCCCTGTCTAGATATGTTGATAGCATTATATTTACAATGTCTTAGCTTAATTAAAAGATATAATCCTTTCTCGGTTCCAGCTTGCTCAGTGCAGTTGTATTTAAGGCGATGTTCCGTTTATGATTGCTCTAACTTGTCCAGTTTCTTGCTACAAAGGTTGGGATGAAACCCAAATCCTTCATGCAGTGAAATTATTATTTTTTTTTACTAAAGCTACTCTGCACTAGCCTTCTCTGATGGAGTTTACGTTAATTTGGTTCTTCCATAGCTGCCAAAGCTCCCGGAGATAATCCAGGAACTTCAGATACAGTTTTAAATTTCTAAGTACACTCTCGTACATGCTTCTCGAATGTCTTGGATGTCGAAACACATCTTATGGACTTACACGGAAATGCTTCTGATTCTCAAAGGGTTTCAGTATGTGTGCATGTGTGTCAGTTAAAATAAATTAAAGAGAAACTTAAATAGTGTCAGACAGAAGCTAGGAGGACTTGTATTGATTCTACTGTGGAACAGCAAGAAGGTGACAGCCAGAGTGTCTTCATCTGGTCATTGCAGAAGTGCTGGCCTTGAGTACAGCAGGTAGCTTATCAGAGCCAGGGATCTTCCATGGCCCTGGCGAGACTGCTGCCTTCCTAGCTGTCGTGGTGGTGCGTGTATTACTAGTATGAAGATGCCCTTCTCTGGAGAATTCAGTGTACTTTCCATCCTGCTCTCGCTGTTGCTGGTCCATGAAAGTTGCAACAGAACTGCAGCTATTGCTTGTATATGTCTTTGTGGCATCGGCTGGATCAGACTTGACCTTTTCCAAAGCAGGAACTGTATGTTTTTCAGTGGCTGCTATAGCAGATCTGCGGTCCTCCTTTCTGCAGGACAGCCTTTCTCTGTTGGATTCAGGGGACCTAGGTCTGTTGAGTCTAGGTTCATTGGTTCCAGTATACGCACTGCCCCCTGCTCCAGCCTCAGTGAGAGCCCTGCTCCCAGTTGCCTTGCCTTCCGAGGTGGGCCTCCTGCTTTCAAACCTCTTGTGTTTTCCATCTGAGGATCCCTTTCTGGAAGCCTCTTCCCGCTTTGACCTGTCCATCTTTTTCGGACTTGCCGACCTCTCTCTCGACTCTCCTACTCTTTTCTTCTTGTGACCATGAGCTGAAAGCTCCTTTGGTTTTCCCACGTCTCGTTCCTTCCCAATATCCCCTGTTGGGCTTGGGTTTATCTGGGAAGTAGGTCCAGAGGGCAGAGCTAGATGTGATGAAGTTAATGGTAAGATCATGTCGTCAAGGGGAATGGCTACTTCCGGCAGCCCTGGGGCATTTGTAGAGGGAGGACTCCAGGAGTTTGGTTCGTCTGTTACAAGAGGAAAATAAAGAAGTTTAAGTACGATAGGCACACAAACGTTTCCATAACATTTTGATTTTACAGCATTATCTAATTTTCATTAAAATTGATTAGCATTCTTATATAGTTTTATAGGAAATGACGACTTAACTAAGTTAAGCCTAATTGTCAAGTTTTCACGTTACAAAAATACCTCACTATCTTGAGTCTTTGAAGGAGAGGCAGCTTATCAGAATTGATAAATGAAAAAAAAAAAAAAAAGAATAAAATACTAGGTTTGGATTTGATCTTTATTTTCTGCAGGACACATATGAGAGTGTTTTTGCCACCTGTTTTAAATGCGTTTCTGCATTTAATATATAGGGCCCCTTTTACAAAGACGCAGTAGCAAACCTCAGTGTGGCAAATGCGACGCAGCCCATAGGAATTGAATAGACTGTGTTACATTGCCGTGCATTAATTGCTACTGCGGCTTTGTAGAAGGGGACCATAGTCAGTAAAAAATGAGTAACTAACAACAGGTCAACAGACGAATAAGACTTTCTCAAAAAAAAATTATCACAAAATTAAGAGATGGGACAACACAGCCTTCCTGTGAACTACCTAATTATCACAACCATGGGCTCCTTTTACTAAACTGCGGTGGCGTTTTTAGCGCGCGCTAATCCCCCCCCCCCCCTGGCTACATGGAGAAACTAACGCCAGCTCAATGGAGGCGTTAGCGCAGCTTTGTAAAAGGAGCCCTATGTTTCAGAGGCCATGAAAAGCCTCAGACTGTCGAAATTCCCTTTCCTTGATGCAGCCAACAGTAATTTAGCCCCATTGAAAAGAGGTGATCCTGAGGACATTTAGGGTAGAGAAGGAAAAACACACGTATTACTACTACTATTTAACATTTCTATAAGATTGAAAAGTGTACGCAGCGCTGTACATTCAACATGCAACAGACAGTTCCTTCACAGAAGAGCTTACATTTGTGGACAGACTGACAGGACATATGGGGAGGGTGGCAGAGAATGATAAGATGGACACAAGTCATTTTATGGTGAGTGGGAGTTAGGAGTTAAAGCAGCATGAAAAAAAGTGGGCTTTCAGCTTGGATTTGAATAGTGCTAAAGACAGTGCCTGCCATAAAGACTCAGTTTGTTCCATGCAAATGACGCAGCAAGCTAGAAAGGATGAAGAATGGACTAGGCAGTGGAGGAGAAGGGTACAGATAGGAGGAACTTGCCCAGTGAACAGAGTTCATGGGGGGAGCATAAGGGGAGAGAAGTATGGAGCGATATTGAGGGGCTATACAGTGAGTGCACTTGTAGGTCAGCAAGAGAGGTTTGAACTATATTTGGAAATGGATGGGGAGCCAGTGGAGTGACTTGAGGAGAGGGGTAATGCGAGTGTAGCAGCTCTCATGAAATGTAAGTCTTGGAGCAGAATTTTGCACAGATTGAAGGGGAGAGAGTTGGTTGAGCGGAAGACCTGAGAGAAGCAAGTTGCAGTAATCTAAGTGAGAGGTGATGAGAGGTGTGGATGAGGGTTTTGGTAGTGTTCAGAAAGGAGAGGTTGGATTTTGGTAATATACAAGAAAAAGCAACAGGCTTTAGCAGTTTGTTGGATCCGAGCGGAGACGGATAAAGAGGAGTCAAAGATGACACCAAGGTTACGAGCTGATGAGACAGGGAGGAGGAGAGTGTTGTCCAGAGAGGGAGAGAATGGGGCATTCCTAGAAATTAGTTGCAATGCTATTGAGTACCTGCATTTGCATGCCTGTCATCAATTGGTGAACATAAGAATAGCCTTACTGGGTCAGACTAATTGCCATCAAGCTGCATGGTCCATTCTCAAAGGGGCAAATCCCCCCAAAGTAGCAGCATTCTATGCTACTGATCCAGGGCAAGCAGTGGCTTGCCCCATGTCTTTCTCAATAACGGACTATGGACTCCAGGAAATTGTCCAAACCCTTCTTAAAACCAGCTACGCTATCAGCTGGAACCAAGCCTAGACATGACAACACAGATCCAACACATAGTCAAAAACACTTATGGCAAACTCTACTGGGTTAAAAGACTGAAACCCTACCTCACCCACCAAGCAATGTCCAACGTAGTAATATCCCTGGTACTCACAATCTTTGACTACTGCAATGTAACCCTGCTGGGTTTACCAAAATACACGAGCGGATTTACACCAGCCTTTGGCGGGCATAAATGCTCGCATCCAAAGTTAGGTGCAAAATGCACATTAACCTCCCCTTTTACTAAGCTGCATGGCCCACAGCATTAAATGCTCCAATGCTCATAGAATTCCTATGAGCGTTATAGAAGCATCGGGGCATTTTAGAAACCTTTACCGTAGCTTAGTAAAGGAGGGTGTAGGTTAGCATTCTGTACAGGTCATTCCATGCGGAGCACCCTTTAAAGAATACGAGCTTAGTGTGCATCATTTTGGCACCTGGGTGTCATTTACAGAATCTAGCTTTATGGTCCAAGGATGCAACTTACCAACATAAATTCCATTTTCTCCACATTTAGAACTAACCTATTCTCCTTAACGCGGGAGGCAATGCTGACGTAATTAAGAATTTAATAGAAATTGTATCTTATTTCTGCTTCTCAACTAGACCATAAGCTTTACGGAGTGGGGATGTTTATTATCTGTACAGTGCTTTTTTCTATTTATAGTCCTCCTACCTTCCTAGATTTAGCTCAAGGCTGATTCAACAAAATTATCAATGCACACAATTAAAAAAAAAAAAAATCTGTATCATAATAAAAGACAAATGCAAATACAAACAGAACAATATCAGACAGAAAGATAATTGTGTATAATTAGTACTGCTATAAAACTCTTAATATGCCAAAACAGCAGGAAAGCTGATTGGACAGATGAGCTCAAATGGCTGTGATCCAGAGAGAAGGGTTTAAGGCATATGGCCTGCCTTCTGCAATCTCCAGAGCTTTTCATCCACTTTACTGATGTAATTTTTGTTTATACTGCATTTGTTTGGTGCCAGTGCCATAAGGACTCATTTGTGCTGTACATCAGACTTTGAGGCAATTATATACATAAGCCAAGGCTAGAAAGATGGCTCTTATTTGCAAGGATTTCAAGAAAGAGATGCGATTCTTAGGTAAGTTATGTGGAGCTACCTCTGTCTCTTTAAGATGGTTCTTGGTACCTTAAAAGAGACAAAGAAAAATCCCCACGTTTTAAAGATTCTTATAATGGGGGCATATCCTTGCTCTGGATTTGGATAAGAACATTATGTGAAAGAGCAACATGGTGGGACAGATTTTAGTGGGCATTACTCATATGTTGATGGGAGTGCTGCTATTCCTAGGTATTCAGTTCTGGGGCATAAGTTAGTTATTTTTGTTTTTACAGTGGTGCGAGTAGCTCTGGCAAGATTTTGGCGCTCCTCACAGATTCTGGAGCATCACTGTCTCATTAGGCGCTTGGACTATGTCCACTTGATGCGTCATTTGACGGCTTTACGACGTCAAGAGCTAATTCTCTACCATAAAATATGGGGCTAATTTTGTGGCTTGGAGGGCTGTACTCCAGTGTTGATGTCTTCTACTGTATTGTGTAGTTTGGGGGTCATGGTGGGGGTGAACAGGGGATGGAAGGGGGGCGGAGTTTGGGTTTTTTGGGGAGTGCTTTTTGATAGATGCTGGGGGGCTTGGTATGCTGCTGATGTTCATATCTTGTGTTGTAAACATTTGAAAAATTGTGAATAAACAGATTTGATAAAAAGAAAAAAAGAGCTACTTATCTTTATTTAAAGTTTCCATTAATTCTTTCACTATTGACTTTTTCTGTGGACGAAGCTGGCCTAAGTATTAGGCAAATTTAGGCAGTCGACTAGGGCAACAGCTTCTTGCAGGATGGGGCAGCAAAGAGCAGTTCCATTCAAAGCAAAACAACACATATTCAAAGAGACATTGGCGAGTACTTATTCTGGCAGGAAGGAAGATAGGTCATTTTCGAATAGTTCATTAAACTGGATAAACGACTTTTGGAAATAGCTCTCATTATGTGTGTATTTGTCCCCAAACTCTGCCCCTAACCATGCCTTCTTTTTGGGTAGACGCAGGTAGACACCTCAGTGTAGATGCCTACATGGCACCTAACAAGTTAGGGGCCTACCTGAAAATTAATCTTTTAAATTGGTTTTTAACGGTGCTGAAAATTAGCAGAGATCCCCAAACAAGCAATTTAACCATCAGCAGCTGTTTTTGGTCTGTTACATAGTTTTGAATATAGACCAGATCCAAGTGTCATTCAAAGGCGTCATTTATAGACTTGTGCCTAGTATAGGGTTACCAGATTTTTGTCCAGAGAAATCCAGCCACATGGCCCCAAACCGTTCCTTCTCAGCCATGCCTGGTTCCACCTTCACCTCCAGTCCCACCTTATCCAACCTCTAGCTCCACCTCATTCTAACGCTATAGTCGGACCATCGATGTGGAATGCTTTGTCCGGAACGTTATGTTTTTGTGGAAATCTTCTGCAATTCCAGAAGTTGCTTAAAACCCATCTGTTTGTCCAAGCTTTCTTTAAGTGAATATAAAACTTCTTTTTATTGGTAAGCTGTGTACTAAATTGAAGAATGATGTTACTTGATAATTGCTCAGATGTACCGTATTTTCACGCAGATAACGCGCACCCGTGTAAAACACGCACATGGGTATAGCGCGCAGAAACCACGATTTTATGTACAAAAACTTTTGTATACCGCGCTCACGGGTATACCGCGCATGCTGCCCGACTGTCCTTTCGCCCGCCCCGACTCTCCTCTGGCCACCCCGACTCTCCTTTCGCCCTCCCCGACTCTCCGTGCGCTGTCCCGACTATCCGTTCACCCTCCCTGACTTTCCGTGCACTGCCCCGCCTCTCCGTGCGCTGTCCCGACTCTCCGTTCACCCTCCCTGACTTTCCGTGCACTGCCCCGACTCTCCGTGCGCTGTCCCGACTCTCCGTTCACCCTCCCTGACTTTCCGTGCACTGCCCCGCCTCTCTGTGCGCTGTCCCGACTCTCCGTTCACCCGCCCTGACTTTCCGTACACTGCCCCAACTCTCCGTGTGCTGTCCCGACTCTCCGTTTCTGATTGGCCCACGCGCCTTAGGCCCCACCAGTAGGCGGAGCTTTGGGACAGATGGGCCAATCCGGCCTCATTCCGTCGTTGGCTGCCTGCCGGACAGGCGGGTTTGGCTCCCGTCTGTCCGGCCAACTACCAAAGGTATGGGGAAGGGGGGTGGGGGTGTCGTGGGGGTCAGCCAGGGGGGTCGCGGGTCGGCTGGGGGGGCGGTCGGAGGTTCTTGGGGGGGGGGGCGGTCGTTGGAGGGAGGGGGGTTTGCGTCGAGGGCAGGAGGGCCTGGGATCCCTCCTGCCCATAATGTAGTGCGGGGTGGGGGTAGGGGGTCGCCGTGGCCAGGAGGGTTTGGGCTCCCTCCTGGCCCGATATTGTCGGGGAGTTGGGGAGTCGGCCGGGCAAGAGGGCTTGGGCTCCCTCTTGCTCCGATCGTGGATGCGGGTGCGGGTGGGAGCGCGTGCGAGTGGTCGTTCGGGGTGGGGGTGCGAGCGGTCCTGCTGGGGGGGGTGAATCGGGCGTCGGGCGGGGTGGGAACTATGTAAAAAAATTTTTGTATACCGCGCTCACGCGTATAACGCGCGAGGGGTATGCGCGGTAGGTAAAAATGCGTATAATGCGCGCGTTATATGCGTGAAAATACGGTAGTCCTGCTGAAGATGCGATGATATAATATTGTGACTTTCTATTTTCCTCTACCTGATGTATGTCTCCTTTTAAAATGTTCATTTTTTTATGCATGGAAATTTGTGAGCTGCCTTGGAAAAAGGCGGATTAAAAAATGTTTTAGATTTCTCCATGGAGAAACAAAATGGCGGTGGCATGGCAGCAGTGTGATTGATCTGCTCCGCTATACCTTGCTATTTGTTGGATCTGATTGCTTCTATTATCGTGAGGATTTTGCAACCCTGCGATGCCCCACACTAAACGCAAGGGCTTTCTTCAGGCGGACCCTTCCTCGCCCCGACAAGCAACGCTAGACAGATTTCCCACCAGCTCACTGGCTAGCTCAGCAGGAGGAAGTTTCCCAGCCTTAACTTTTGTGAAAGGAGCCGTAGAGGTTTTGGGATTGAAGACATCATTATCTTCTCCCACAGCCCGACTTCTGCCAAATCCGGCGCCAGAGGGCGAGGTGAGTGCAAACACGAATGACCAGAAGAGTCTATTGCCTTCACAAAGTGAGGGGTCCCACATTCTCATAGACGCTGAGTCTCCAGCATCGCAGAGGGTGGAAGAGAACTGCATTTCCCAGGTCACCCTGGAAAACGTTTGGCGAGTCCTTCAGAAGCTCGAGGTAGCCGCTACGAAGTCTGCAGCTATACTATCTAAAATAGACCCTTTGTCAACCTCAATGCAAAATATTCAAACTGAAATGAACATTAAATTTAATCAAATTGATGTAGAAATTGCCTCTATACAAAAACTCTCAGGTTCCTTCATTAAAGAAAAGATGTTTCTTCAAAGAAAAATCGAACAATTAGAAAATTATAATAGAAGGTTAAAAACCTAAGAGTTCTGAACTTTCCTAAGTCATGTGTTCTAACTCCGTTAGACATGTTAAAAAAAATTCTTGATGGAAAATTTGAAATATACAATTGAGTCTATTCCACCAATAAATAGGATTTACTATCTTCCTAGGAGAGGGAAAAAAAAGTGATCTACCAGTAGAGTCACCAGGTTGATAAACCACAACCATGTGACTTTAACAACATAACGGACATATTGGAAAGCTCACATGAGGAAATTGAATATAGAGGGACTTTACTTATATCATTAGTTTTTGAGCAGGACTATGGGGTCCTTTTATCAAGCTGCGGTAGGGGTTTAACATGCGTAATACCGCGTGTTAAACCGCCTGCTGCGCTAGCTGCTAACGCTTGCATTGAGCAGGCGTTAGTTTTTTAGCCGACCGCAGGGGTTAGCGCGTGTTTAAATGTCTGACGCGCTAACCCCGCTAGTGCAGCTTGATAAAAGGACTCCTTAACCCTTTTAGGACCATAAGGATCGTAGGCCAATTTTTGTGGTTTTGACGACATTTTTATGGTAAAAAGGGCTTGCAGATGCCAAAAAATTGATTCTTTTTGTGAAATATCATTATTTTTTTTAAAAAAATCACACTTCTGGCTTATGGACAGTGTGGCAAGTGAATCTTCTCGTCAATCTGGCAACGACGCTAATGAATGAATGTCGGAACCAGTTTGTTTACATAAAGGCAGTATCCTATGGAATCCGTACATATCAAATTTAGAACTGTAGACTATCCCAATCAAAATTTATAGGATTTTAAAGTTATGGGACAAATATGTCCCTTGGTCCTGAAAGGGTTAAATTCCCTGATGAGAATGTTTTTTCATTACACACATACTCTATTTTTCAGTCAGAAGATCTGGATTTTCACGGATGTTGCCAAGTCAACTCAAGAACGTAGAAAACTTTTTTTGAGTATAAGGGAAGAAGTAAAAACAAACGGAAGCCACATTTTTACTAAGCTACCCATGTATATGTGTTATTCGATTTACTGGTATTAAATATGATTCTTGGACATGAAGAAAATCATTAGGCCTTTTCCTTTATAATGGTGTTTAATAAGTTAGATCTCCTTATCTTTTTCTTTTATGTTTCTCCACTTTATTGAGGTCAGATAAAAGCTTAAAAATATTCAATATTTAGTTTCCAACCCAAGAAATTGAAATACCTATGGTAAATTGATGTTATTAGATTAATAATTTTGAGATTTGAAAGAATTACCCCTGGTAAATTGAATTATAATTTTCATTAGAATATTATTTTTGAGGATGAAAAAATTTAAATTGTTATTTTAATATTAATGCTTTGATTTTCTGTAACAAGAGGTTATCTTGTGTATAAGTTTTGAAAAAATTAATTAAATAATAATAATAAAATATTATAAATAAATCTCTACAATATTCCCCAATGCCAAAAACCATTCACCGTTAATATCTGTGCACTCTATATATCTTCATCGCCACTTATATTATACCCAAAATAGTGAATAAATATTTAATTAGTGAATGTGGCCTCAGGTACACCTCCTCCACCTTTGATAAAAACGTATATCTGGTGGGAATATCGGTGTGTCGATATCCTCTTTGGCCTACATCATCCTCATATCACTCATATTTAATTTCTATTTATCAATTTTTTTAAAATTTTTTAACATTCATATGCTTTTTTTTTTAGAAGTTTTGTAAATATATTAGTTAAATCTTCTGATGAATTTCATACTTAACTAAATTCACCGTATTCTCATGCTCCTGGGATAAATTGATCTGACATGTTTCGTAAAGGTTGCTTTTTCAAGGATCCCCTCAGAGCCGCTGTATTGTCCATCGTACTCCAACTTAATGGCAAGTGCAAAATAAATAAATAAATAGAATGACCATAGGATGCCTTTACACTACATCATCCCTCAGTTTCTAACAAAGTTAGGCGCAGATCACTGATCTGAATGCAAGCTAATTAGGTGATAACAATCAGTTACTAGCATTAACACACTTATTTGGCAGTAATTAGGAGTTACACACAAATCTACTCTATACCCTATTCTATAACATGTGTACCTAGCGTGCAACTTCTAAGTGTGCAGCTCCAAAGGGGGCGTGTCCATGAGAGGGACATTCCCAGGATTTAGGAGCGATATTATAGAACACCTGCATTTGAGCACTAGAGAATGACATGGGGCAAATTTTTCCCCAACCCCCCCCAGGAACTCAATTTTCCCGTCCCATCCCCACGAGTTTTGTCGCTGTCCCTGCCCCATTCCTGTAAGCTCCGCCTTAACCACACAAGCCTAGAATATTTATGATTTTAAAGGGTTTGAGGCTTGTGCAGATGAGGACGGAGCTTGCACGAATGGGGCAGGGCCTGGAAAAGAACTCGCTGGGACAGGACGGGAAAAATGAGTTCCCATGGGGACGGGGGAAAATTTTGTCCCCATGTCATTCTCTACTTGGGAGAATAGTATAGAAAATTGAATAAATAGTGTGAAAAGTTTCAGCCTCTGATAACCAGAGCTGGTATTGTGACATCATAATGCCTCATTCCACCAATGCCTAAGAGCCAACCTCATCAGTGATGTCACAATGGCTTCATTGTCCTATACTTGGCTCACTTTTACTACATTTTGATTTCTAGAGTGGTGCATTGGTTAAAGCTACAGCCTCAGCACCCTGAAGTTGTCAGTTCAAACCCACGCTGCGCCGTGTGACCTTGGGTATGTCACTTAATTCCCCCATTGCCCCAGGTACATTAGATAGATTGTGAGCCCACCAGGATAGACAGGAAAAAATGCTTAAGTACCTGAATAAATTAATGTAAAGCACTCTGAGCTTCCCTCAGAGAGCAGTATAGAAAATTGAATAAATAGTGTGAAGAGTTTCAGCCTCTGATAACCAGAGCTGGTATTGTGATGTCATAATGCCTCATTCCACCAATGCCTAAGAGCCAGCCTCATCAGTGATGTCACAATGGCTTCCTTGATTGTCCTATACTTGGCTCACTTTTACTACATTTTGATTTCTAGAGTGGTGCAGTGTAGAGATTATAATACTACAAAAAAACTCCACTTAGATAAAGCTGAGAGCCTGCTCTAATGGAAGAAAAGCCTCAGGTTTTATCGGCAGAGCTCAAGCTCAAACCACCGCCACCGCTTTGGTGTACAGAATGACACAGACAAAATTTTCCAAGTCCCTGCAGGAACTCAATTTCCCCATCCCAGCCCTGTGAGTTTTGTCCCTGTCCCTGCCCCATTCCTGCAAGCTCTGCCTTAACCACACAAGCCTCGAACCCTTATGATTTTAAAGTGTCTTGAGATTTTTGCAGATGAGAACGGAGCTTGCAGGAATGGTGCAAGGATGGGGCGGGAAAATCAGTTCTCGCGGGGACGGGGAAAAATTTGTCTTTTGCGGACGCAAATGCTAGTGTGAAATGTGTAAATTTCTTTCCATGCCGAGCACTCTTTACAGAATACTAGCTTAGGGCGCATCATTTCAGCACCATTTACAGAATCTAGCCCTATGCGTACCAGTGTTCCTCTCTATCCACCCATACCTATAGACAGATAGCACAGTTACTATTTAGACTCGTTGAATATGGAAGCAATTTTTCAACTGCAAACTGGAAATGTCTTGAACAATCATGCAACACATTCATAAGCTGTTTTTCCTACAGATGCAAGAAGCACGGATTGCAGGTGGCTCATCTTGGTGACCTCTGCAATCCATCACAGTTTGATACAACATCCCGGGCACAGATATTAATAAGGAGCTGTACCTTCTGGCAATAGTCAGACTGCTGGCTCGAACTGCAGAGCTTCCAATGTATAATTTTATTTTCAGGTAGTTACAGTAAACTGTGATTGATTACACTGGTCTGTGTGCAGCCTTTTTGAAGTCTGCGCTGATGCTGTTAACACCGTCATGCTTGGATAGTCCGTGGCGCCCATTCCATAAGGGAAGACAAACCATGCACAAAGATTGGGGCCTGAGGCGCTTTTCAATGTCACCCTCTTAAAAGTGAGCCCTTGCCCAATCGGGCTCACGATATTTTTCCATGATATTACGTGCCACAATTTCACCTCGAGTTTGAACTTAGCCCAAGAATTTGATGGCCAGTAATCATGCCTCTGAACAGAGAAATTGTTTGCTAAGCACTTGTTTGAAAAGTGTTAAAAAATGTTTGCCAAGTATAAAAATGAGTGCTAGCAACATGTTTCATTTGCTGACAATAAAACTGCACTGTGTAACCATCTGCCCTTTGGCATGGATTCTGAGACATAAAAGGTATTAGGAGCAGAAACAGATTAAAAAAAAACCCCAAGTAAACCAGTGAGTAGTGATCTCATGTTTGAAGGACAGTTATTAGCTGTAATTTCAATTATTTACAACCATTTTTAGTTTGAGATGGACAACATCTATTTCTCCTACCTGCCATAGGAGGTTACGCAGAAAATGTTCTTATTAAAATTATTTATATATATATTAAAAAAAAAAGTAGCACTGATTTGTGACTGTATAGAAACAGTGGAAATGGAAAGCATTACGATCCAATTTTTGCTAATGCTAAGAGCCTATAAGAAAACAGCAAAATTACTGGGGAGATGAAAGGATTCGTAATCTGAACCTTGAAAAGGATCAAACCTTTAAAAGCTGTGCTCAGACCATGTCTCCCCAGGACATCCTTTTCACATCACTGAGATGACGACTTTTTATAGCCAGCATTCACAGGAAAAAGGCATCATTTTATGTTTTCGAACATCAAATTAATGACTTTGCTCCTTCTGAGGTTACGGTTGAGTCAAATGGTGTGGTGGCTGTGTTAGTCCACTTTCCAAGGTAATATATAGAACTAGTCTTTAAGCCCGTTACATTAACGGGCGCTAGAATATATGTATGTCTGTCTTTCTTTCTTTCTGTCTCACTCCCTGCCCTTGTGTCTTTCTTCTTTTCTTTCTGTCTCCCTCCCTCCTATTATTTGCCTTTCTATTTGTCTCTCTTTCTGCCCCCTATGCAGCATTTATCTCCCCTTGTCCACTTTCCTGTACAGTAGCCATATCAGCATTCCCTCCCCCTCCATTTCCTTGTGCATCAGCATTTCATCCCTCCCTACTTCCCTGTGCAGCATTTTCTTCCCTCCCCACTTCCCTGTACAGCAGCTGCAGCAGCATTTCTTCCCTGTGTGCAGCAGTTTTTTGTTTTTGTTTTTTTTAATGCGAGAAGGGACAGCCCCCGGTTGTTTCCTTTGATTAAATGTTCATTAGATTTCGCCGTTCGCCGCACCATGAGAGTCGGGTGAGAGCTGTTACCCTCAGCTGTTTTTTATTTTTTTGGTAGTTGAAAGCCGCCGCCGCCGCAATTAGGGTTCGCCGGCCGCCAGCACTCAGCCACACAGTGGGAGCCGGGTGAGAGCAGCGACCTGCAGTTGTGTATTTTTTTTTTTTGTTTTTAGTTGAAAGCCGCCGCTGCAGCTCCTCTCTCGATCCTGGTGCAGTGCGAGAGAGGAGCCGGTACCATTCACAGTGAGAGGCGGGGGTGAGGAAGGCCGCCGCAGCTGTGTAACTTTTTTTTTAATTTGAAAGCCGCCGCCGCCGCAGCCGGGGCCGCGCATGCGCAGTCGTGTTTCTACGCGGCCTAGCATTTTATTATATTAGATTAAAACAAAACACAAAGGAAATAAGGTGATAAAAAAGGCATCTTGGATAGGAGTGCGCTACATGTGGTGTATTTAGATGTTAGCAAAGGCTTCTAATAAGTAAACTGGGTGCCCTCAGGATGAGACCCAAAGCAAAAGATTGGGTCAGGAACTGGTTGAGTAGAAGGCAACAGAGGGTAGTGGTCAATGGAGATCTCTCTGTTACCAGTTTTGTGCCTCAAGGTTCGGTTCTTGGGCCTGCTCTTTTTAACATTTTTTTAAGCAATACTGTTGAAGAGCTGTCTGGTAAGGTTTGCCACTTTGCAAACGATACTAAAATTTGTAATAGAGTAGACACCCCTGATGGTGTAGATCAGTGATTCCCAACCCTGTCCTGGAGGAACACCAGGCCAATCGGGTTTTCAGGCTAGCCCTAATGAATATGCATGAGAGAGATTTGCATATGATGGAAGTGATAGGCATGCAAATTTGCTACATGCATATTCATTAGGGCTAGCCTGAAAACCCGATTGGCCTGGTGTTCCTCCAGGACAGGGTTGGGAACCACTGGTGTAGATAACACGAGGAAGGACCTAGCGAAGCTTGAAGAATGGTCTAAAATGTGGCAGCTAAGATTTAATGCCAAGAAATGCATTTTGGGCTGCCATAACCCGAGGGAGTGGTACGGTTTAGGGGGGCTGAAGAACTTTTGTGCACAAAAGAGAAGAGCGGGGCTTGGGTGTGATAGTCTGTGATGATCTTAAGATGGCCAAACAGGTTGTAAAGGTAACGGTGAAAGCTAGAAGGATGCTTGGGTGCACAGGGAGAGGAATGGCCAGTAAGAAAAAGGAGATTTTGATGCCCTTGTATAAGACTCTGGTGACACCTCATTTAGAGACCACACCTTCAAAAAGATATAAACAGGATGGAGTCAGTCCAGAGGCAGGCTAGTAAAATGGTTGGCATTCTTTGTCATAAGGCATATGGGGGCAGACTTAAAGATCTCAATGTTTACTTTGGAGGAAAGGCAGGAGGGGAGGGGGACATGATATAGATGTTTAAATACCTTCATGGCATCAATGCGCATGAGGCAAATCTCTTTCATTTGAAAGGAAGCTTCGCAGTGAGAGGGCAAAGGATGAAATTAAGAGGTGATAAGCTTAGGAGTAATCTAAGAAAGTACATTTTTACAGAATGAGTGGTAAATGTGTGGAATAGTCTCCCAGTAGAGGTGGTGGTGGAGACAAAGACTCTGTCTGAGTTTAAGAAGGCGTGGGACAAGTATGTAGGATCTCTTAGGAAAAAGAGAAGATAGTGGATGCTGAAGATGGGCAGACTGGATGGACCATTCGGTCTTTATCTGCTGTCATGTTTCTCTGTTAATTCTACTGTATTATCTATTAATGCATCCCTTGCATGCACAAATGTATAGAATATTAGCACTTACCTGTGAAAATGCCATCAGGCTGCCTAAGATTTACTAATACACTGCTGTTTATTTGGCCACATAAAATTTCATCTGCCATTTGGACGCCCTGTTCCAATTTCCTAAGCTCCTCCAGCAATTTTTCACAGTCCGCATGCATTTTAACAACTTTGATCAGTTTAATCATCTTGCTTGTCGTCCCAGTACAGAACCTTGTGGCACTCCACTATTCACCCTCCTCAATTGAGAAACATGGTCATTTAACCCTACCCTCTGTTTTCTGTCCAATAACCAAGTCCTAATCCACAACAGAACATTGCCTCCTATCCCATGACTCTTTAATTTTCTCATGAAGAACTTTGTTGATAGCTTTCTGAAAGTCCAGGTGCACTACATCAGCCGGCTCTCCCTTGGCTGAACCCATACTGACTCTATCCCATTAAACCAAGTTTGTCTATGTGTTCTGTAATTTTATTCTTTATAATAGTTTCTACTGTTTTGCCCAGTACTGACATTGGGTTTACCAGTTTGTAATTTCCCAGTCAATGGTTAGTGTAACTGCATGTGCGGGGCACCCGACACTGTCCTCACTCCTCCCCCATTCCAGCAGGGGAGAGCCGACGGAGGAGGGCTGCAGTCCGGCCATCGGACCAACGGTTGGCTCGGGGGCCCGTTCTGACTGTTTTGATTTTATTTTCAATTCTTTTTAGTTTATGATATATTTTTTTTAGTCTCACTTATTGTTTTACCACTTAGTTTGTTTTATTTTATCATTCAAATTTCATTTAAATTTCCCCAGAATTCTATTGCTTCAACGGTTCTCCCTCTGCATCTATTCTTATCTCCCCTCTTTTTTCAACCTTTCAAAGTCCTTTAGACCATTGTAATCTTATTAGAATGTTTATTTTCTCATTTTTCTCATCTATTCTCTATTTTATTTCTTCATTACTCTACTAATTGTCATTTTTCCAGGTACTTTAGTTAGATTGTGAGCCTTCGGGACAGTAAGGGAATTTCTAAGTACCTATTTTTTATTTATTTATCTTATTTTTATTGTATCCTTTAATGTATATTTCTCTGTAAACCTATATTACTTATAATTTTAATGCACACTATTGTCTATTTTTCTGTAAACTGCTTAGAATCCTAACGGAGTTTAGCGGTATATAAGAAATAAATTACATTACATTACATATAAATGTTTATTACGCTGATACTGGGTTATGCCAGTATTCTATAATAGAATCTGGGCACCATTTAAAAATCTTAAGCCAGGCTGATGTTAGTGACACCTTAATATTACTACCTAGCGGTTTTTGCACATTAAAAATGCTTGTGCTACAACACAGTAAAATAGCATCATTTAAGCATTACAATTAACAATATGTCAGAATTTTACAGCCACTGTGAATGCTCAAAGTGTCCACCCCCATCTTCAACACAGTCTTTCTGTCACTTTGGGAACCTCTTAACAGCCTTGTCGAACAATCCCTATAGTAAACGGCCCCAAATCATCTGCAGCACTTCCTTGAGTTCAGTGATTGTTTATGGCTTTGGGTGGAGCTTGTGATAGGACTCCAACATTGCCCCCAAAACATAAATCTACCTCACTGTGACATAATTAACAGTAAGTTGGCTTTTATTTCAAATAATGGTAGTTTTACAACGCAGAGAATTTTGAACGCGTGAAAATCGCTGGGTGGTCACACTAAAAAGTCTGTACATAAGAACATAAGAAATGCCTCTGCTGGGTCAGACCCGAGGTCCATCATGCCCAGCAGTCCGCTCCCGCAGTGGCCCAACAGGTCCCGGACCTGTGTAGTAATCTCCTATCTATACCCCTCTATCCCCATTTCCAGTAGGAATTTATCCAATCCTTTCTTGAACCCCAGTACCATACTCTGTCCTATTACGTCCTCTGGAAGCGCATTCCAGGTGTCCACCACACTTTGGGTAAAGAAGAACTTCCTAGCATTTGTTTTGACTGTGTTTAAAAATAATCTAATTCCACTTGGCACATAAACACAGATTGTAACTTTAAATAAAGCTGTAAAATTTCACATTGAAATTCCAAATATTTGCTAAGAAAATGGCAACCCCCCAACCCTCTAGGGCAGTGTTTTTCAACCTTTTTACACCTATGGACCGGCAGAAATAAAATAATTATTCTGTGGACAGGCACTGGTCCACAGACCAGTGGTTGAAGAACACTGGGCTAAGTTGTGGGTCAGACCCCACCCATCTCTACCCAGTCTACACCCCAGACCCTGCCCCCATAATAGTAACACTATTGTTTTCATTTATTTTTCACAGATACACAATATAATCTTATTAACAACACATAATGCTTAATCACAAAATTAAACTACACAAAACACACTGACAGCAGATGTAAATTGTCAAAATGTACATAATTCAATCACTAAATTCAAAAATAAAATCATTCCCCTACCTTTGTTGTCTCCCTCCCTCCATGCTGTACCTTACCTTCTGGCCTGCTCCCGCCTGGCCATTTTATTCCGCCCCTGGGTGTTATGTTCAGGCCGGATCCCTCTTACTCACTGATGCAGTGCATAAAGCCGTGGGCAGCGGCTCCTTGCGCGTCCCACACCTCATCTGGAAGCCAAGGCTTCCGGTCCAGGCGCAGGACACGCGTAGGAGCCACTGCCCGTGGCTTTGTGCACTGAATCAGTGAGGAAGAGGGAGCTGGCTCGAAGATAACGCCATATCGATCGCACTGTGGACCTGATGCACATGCTGGCCCTGTGGACCAGCAGAAAATTTCTGTGGACCGGCACCAATCCACGGACCGGTGGTTGAAGAACACTGCTCTAGGGGTTACTTTCTTTTGCCTCACTCTGGGGTCCTTTTCTAAGGCGTGCTAAATGGTAAGACACCTATTATGTTCTATGGGCGCCTTAGTAAAAGGACCCCTATGTGTATACATAAAGTGAGTTTAGTGCCTTTGGGGGGGGGGGGGTCTGGAACTTTGCTGTGTTCTGTGAAGGAATAAATGCTAAAAGGGAGATAAAGAAGCCTGGGGTACTTGACCAGGCTGTTTTGGGTGATCCTTCAGGTGTTTGGGGGCTATCCATGCAGGACGTACTTCTTGAACGGAGAAACTTTAACTAGGACTTCAGCAGAATGAGATTTAGGAGTAATCATCAGTGCAGACATGAAAACTGCCAATCAAGTGGAGAAGGCTTCATCTAAGGCAAGGCAGATATTGGGTTGTATCAATAGAAGTTTCGTCAGCCGAAAGCCTGAAGTCATAATGCCGTTGTACAGGGCCATGGTGAGACCTCATCTGGAGTACTGTGTGCAATTTTGGAGGCCACATTACAGTAAAGATGTGCGCAGAATTGAATCGGTTCAGCGGACGGCCACCAGGATGATCTCGGGGCTCAAGGCTCTCTCGTACGAAGAGAGACTGAACAAATTGCAGCTCTACACTTTCGAAGAACATAGAGTGAGGGGAGACATGATCGAAACATTTAAGTACCTCACGGGACGTGTCGAAGTGGAAGATGATATTTTCTTTCTCAAGGGACCCTCGGCCACAAGAGAGCACCCGCTCAAACTCAGGGGCGGAAAATTTCATGGCGACACCAGAAAGTATTTCTTCACAGAGAGAGTGGTTAATCATTGGAACAAGCTTCCAGTGCAGGTGATCGAGGCAGACAGCGTGCCAGATTTTAAGAATAAATGGGATACCCATGTGGGATCCCTATGAGGGTCAAGATAAGGAAATTGGGTCATTAGGGCATAGACAGGGGGTGGGTAAGCAGAGTGGGCAGACTTGATGGGCTGTAGCCCTTTTCTGCCGTCATCTTCTATGTTTCTATATCCAAGGGCAACGTGTCATGACACTTGGGGAGATATCATAGAGACGTTTAAATACCTACGTGGTGTAAATGCGCATGAGTCAAGTCTCTTTCATTTGAAAGGAAGCTCTGGGATGAGAGGGCATAGGATGAAGTTAAGAGGTGACAGGCTCAGGAGTAATCTAAGGAAATACTTTTTTACAGAAAGGGTGGCAGATGCGTGGAACAGTCTCCCTGAAGAGGTGGTGGAGACAGTGTGTCTGAATTCAAAAGGGCCTGGCATAGGCACGTGGGATCTCTCGGAGAGAGAAAGAGATAATGGTTACTGCGGATGGGCAGCATTTGGCCTTTATCTGCCATCATGTTACAATGTTTCTATAACCATAAAGTTCTATGACATCATAATGCAGGTGTAAGAGCCATAGCCTATAGGAAGAGGAGATGCAAATGTTAGGAGCCTTAGCCAATAGGGAGAGAGGTAATGGTTACTATGGATGGACAGACTGGATGGGCCATTTGGCCTTTATCTGTCATCATGTTTCGATGTTTCTTTATTGCTCTTTCACTATTTTCTTTCGTGTATTAACAGTATTAACAGTAAATGTGCCATGTAAGGCTGGATTTCTTTTTATCAGGGATGGCAGAACTCGGGAACTATTCATACAACCAGTCCTTTGGTCTTAATTTAGCTTCACAACAGGAAAAACAGCAATTAAATCTGATTTACTGGTAGCTTTATCGTATTTCTACCAAAGCCTGCATGAAAAAAGCATTTTTTTTTTTCTTCTTTTATAGGGGTTAATAAAAAAAGGAAGCAAGAGTTGGCAACAGCTGCAAAGGCCACAGGTGTAATACTTAGCAATTACAAGAATAATTTTCCAGTAGATTTGTTTCAGTGACACATGACGTACAGATGTTCACCGGAGACATCAAGTAGACCATCAGCGTTAGTGCTTTCCTCTTTCAAGCTATTTTAATCTTCAAAATGAAAGAAACAAAAAAAACAACTAATTTTCAAAATATATTTATTTCATAAAAATATCATGAGCTTAGGGCTAATTATGGGGGGGGGGGGGGGTTTCTACACAAATTTTCTGCTCTTGATTCCAGTTTTTATATGTTGCTTAAGCGCTACGGATGTGCTTTTATAAAACAATGTTTAATATGCAATGTGCAAGTTTTAATATGCAATTTTGCAGTTGAGCAGTTTCTTCCCATAGCTATAAGAATACCAGAACCCCAGGGATCTCATATACAAAACAGCCTGATAGGTTCAACGCAATTTTTTATTAGTCAGTAGCATTTTGATTCATTCAGCCAGTCCCCCATTTTTTCCACTCTGTAAGTTCCAGAAATTAAGTTTGCATTACTAAAATAATAGGATGGCTATTAAAAATGTTCTGTGAATACAAATAGGGAGAAAAAGCAGAGGCTTGGCATTCACGCAGAAACTTCAGGGAATAGGACAACAAGACCAAATACACTATAGGTTGCGGTGAAATTTGCCTTTAGTGTGTCCTTATGCAGGTCTTTCCCACATACTAAGGACATTTTTGCTGTGACTGTAAAAATCTCAGTTTTCTATATACAGGCAGTCCCCGGGTTAAGAACAAGTTATGTTTTTAAAGCTGTTCTGAAGTCGGATTTGTATGCAACTCAGAACTTGAAGATTTAAAGATTCTTGCTGCTTACCTCTGCTTCCAGCTAACAAAAGGGCCAACTGTCCCAGTGTTCCCTGTAAGGTACAGCATTCACAACCACACACTGTTCTTAATGTGGCCATGCATCATTCCCGAATCTGCTACAGGTGGAGTGTAGGAGTCTAGGCCACTGGAATTACTGCTCAGTGAAATCAAATGAAGCCACGACTATGTTCTTAAGTACGAGTCGTACTTAAGTCGGGTGTTGCCATTAGGTTCTTATTTGTGGACTGAGTTACAGGGATAAGCCCAAGCAGACGCTGGGACTCTGGGAGCTTGCTCAGCGAGGCATGGCTCGCTCTCTGTTTGTGTTTGTCTCCTGTGATAAAAGAAGCTGGGGGAGGTGATGCTGTATTTGAAAAAAAAAAAAGATTTTAGTGAGAAATAAGTTCCACCTCACAACTGCCCCTCAGCTCATGCAGGTAAGTTTTGCTTTGTGTTTTTCTCTCTTTTTCTTCTATTTTTGAGATCTTCTTCCTCTACCAGCCCTGCTCTGCTGTTGAAAAACCCTTTTCTCTATCCCTGCCCCATTTCTGCAAGCTCCATTCTCATCTGCACAAGCCTCAAACATTTTAAAATCCTAAGTAGCAACATTCTAGAGCTCAGATTGTGATGTCATAATGCCTCATTCCACCAATGCCTAAGCTCCGTCCTCATCTGCACAAGCCTCAAACACTTTAAAATCATAAGTAGCAACATTCTAGAGCTCAGATTGTGATGTCATAATGCCTCATTCCACTAATGCCTAAGCTCCGTCCTCATCTGCACAAGCCTCAAACACTTTAAAATCATAAGTGTTCGAGGCTTGTGTGGTTAAGGCCGAGCTTACAGCACAGGTGTCAAACTCAAGGCCTGCAGGGCAAATCCGGCCTGCCTGGCCGTTTTATGTGGCCTGCAGTGCGATGCTGCGCTTTCATTGCCGCCTCCGGTGTTATCTTCTAGCTGACTCCCTCCTCACTGCTGCAGTGTGCACAAAGCTCCGGGCAGTGGCTCCTTCGAGTGCCCTGCGTCTCAACCGGAAGTCATCTCTCTGATGTTGCAATGTCAGAGGGAATGCTTCCAGATGAGGTGCGGGATGCATGAGGAGCCGCCGCCTGCGGCTTTGTGCACACTGCGGCAGCGAGGAGGAGGGAGACGACCAGAAGATAACACTGGGGGTGGCAATGACAACACCGCATTGCTCCACGGGCCGCATAAAACAGTCATGCGGGAGCCGGCTAGAAGGTAAGACACCCGCCGGAGGGAGGCACCTAGTTGAGGCACAGCATGGAGGGAGGGAGGCAACAAAGGTAGGGGGAATGATTTTATTTTTGAATTTAGTGATTGAATTGTGTCAATTTTGAGAATTTACATCTGCTGTGTCTGCATTTTGCACTGTTCAGGAAGAAATGCCTTTGTTTCTATTTCTCTGGGATTGTACTGCATGCAGAATCTTGCATCTTAGGATTTCTTTGTATATATTAGTACTTTTAGTTTTTAGTCCTGTATTTGCATGGGGTTATTTGTGTTCTGTTAGGAATGAATGTTGAAAAGCACACAGTGTGCTTTGGGTAGCTTAATTTTGTGGTTAACCATTATGTGCTGCTAATAAGATTATATTGTGTATATTTATGAAAAATGAATGGAAAAATTGTGTTACAATTAGTACTATTATGGGGGCGGGGTCTGGGGTGGAGATTGGGTGGGGTCTGTGACTTAGCCTGTGTTTTGGATTTCGGCCCCTTAATGTGACTGAGTTTGACATCTCTGGCTTCCAGGAATGGGTGACAAAACTCCTGAGAATGGGAAGGGGAAATTGAGTTCCTGCAGGGACGGGGAAACATTTGTCCCCGTGTCATTCTCAAGTGCTGATTTAGGCACCTAACTTAAGGCATCTTTTATAGAATCTGGGTCCGAGTGCATTCTATAAATGGCGTTCCGAGTTGGGCGCTGTGTATGGACGTCACTTATGTCTTCCTAGGCAGAGCCGGTAGCTGCAGTCATCGCGGGACCTTCCTGCACTTCAGCGCGGCTACCGACTCTGCTCCGGAATAAGTACGGCAGCCGCACTGAGGCGTAGGTCCCGTTGTAGAGCAGCACGGGAGGTTCCGGACCCGGCCAGCTGTGCACCCCCCTAGGGCATGCACCTGGGGCGGTCCGCCCCCCCCCCTCCGCACCCAGTTTTGGGCGTACAGATTTATACCAATTGAAACCTGGTGTAAATCTCCATTAGGTGCACATCCATTGAATTCTGTAACACTGTGCACATCTTTAGTGAATGCCCCTGACCGTCTATGACCCTTCCATGGCCACACCCACTTTTCAGTTATGCGCTAAAATATTTGTGTGCACCTTTATAAAATATCAACTAGCACTATGTGCAAGTAAATTAAACTGTTGCCAATTAGCGTCAATAATTATTAGTGCCAATTATCTGTGCTAATTAGTTCATTATACAATTATTTATGCACACAAATTGGGCAAATGCACAAATCTGCATGTGCAATTTTGAGCGCCATTTATAAAATTTGGGGTGAGAGTATGTGCTAGGCACCTTCTGCGTGCCCGTATTTAGGCAGCAATTATAGAATTGACCTTTAAGGGTCTGAGCGGTTGAGGGTTCTGGGTTTGCAGTGAAGCTTGAGGAGAGAAATAAAGCTAGCCAAGCTGAGGTGCAGAATGAAAATGGAAATGTTTATTTACAACAAACAAATATCTTTCCAATTGCACACTCTTTGCTAGGACTAGGGGGGCATGCAATGAAGCTACTAAGTAGTAGATTTTAAACAGACCATAGAAAACATTTCTTTACACAATGTGCAATTAAATGCTGGAATTTGTTGCCAAAGAATGTGGTAATATCAGTTAGCTTAGCAGGGTTTAAAAAAGGTTTGAATAATTTCCTAAAAGAGAAGTACATAGGCCATTCTTGAGATGGCTTGGGGAAATCCACTGCTTATTCTGAGGATAAGCAACATAAAATCTGTTTTATTACTTGGACCTGGGTTGGCCACTATTGGAAACGGGATGCTGGGCTTGATGGACCTTCGGTCTGGCCCAGTATGGCAATTCTTAAATTCCCTGGGGCCTTCCTTCCTCTAATCTACTTGCTCTGGGTCTGAGGTTTTAAACTCTTGTTTTTTTAGAAATTGAATTGAAATCACAGATATTAAGTACAAGTACTCAAATCAAGAAATGTAAGAAGCCTGATCAACAGAGATAGAGGATAGTACCAGCATATCACATAAGTAATACAGAAGATTTCCTATTAAAACCTGGCTAAAATTTTGGCCAAGGATACACAAAAAAGTGCATCCAAATATCTGACACAAGAAGGAAATACAGGGGAGTAGGTGTCAACATTAGCTATCGTTAAGATGGGTTATTTTACTAATAACTTGTGTTATCTTAGCACAGGCCTCGTTTTATAAAATGAGATCCATTTACTAGAAACTGAGGTTAATGGTAAAATAACTCTTCTTAATAATAGCACACACTGATAACTTCCGTTCAAGCTGTGCTGGGCCATAAAATACATAACTGGCATCAGGAAATTTAAATAGATGCTTGGTCTCGTTGTCCTTTTCTCTTAATTTTCTAAATAACATGCCACCCCCTCACTGCAAGATTCCTTTATTTTAACTGTAGAAACACTTATCGCTGTAGCTGGCTGCTAGTTATGTATTTTATGACTAAGTACAGCATGAACGGAAGTTATCAGTGTGGAGTGTATCCCTCCGTAATCACCCCATTCCTGAAGAATGGCCTGGTATTTGAATACCGACACTTTTTTTTTAGCTAAAATAAAACGCGCTGGACTAACCGAAGGAACAAACATTAAGAAAAAATGCTTGACTACCTGATTGTAAACCACTTAGATAACCTTGATAGGTGGTATAAAAATACCTATAATAATAATAAGGGCCATCTGGGATTCTGTAGAGCCATTGTGGAAGGAGATTAACGCACGACTTTGAAAGGCACGATAAAGGGGATGGTGCTAAGAATAGAAAGTAACGATTAGTGTGTCCTGTATACCTGAAGGCTTGAGAGCAGAGACAGGAAGAAGAACGGCACTACAGTACTATCACAGAACCAATGTCTTTATCCAATCTATCTGGCCAATCAAGACAGTCAGTCAGGCTGAGAGCTTCTTTACATGATGCCAGATAAATTAAATGAGCCGCTGGCACTGAAATGATTCTCAGAAACTCAAGAGACACATTAGGCAAACTTTCCAAAGACTTACAGCATCTTTATTTGCTGCTTCCTTCCTTCCTTCCTTTTTTTTTTTATGTCTTGGTAGTGTCTCGTTTTTCCTTCCTGTTGAATTAGAACTATTGATGGGCCCCGGCGCATTCATTCACCAGTACTTGGCGATTCTCATCCCACTTGCATTCTGATATGCCCACCGGGCTACTCTGGGCAACTTGAGGCCCGGTGCTTCACATTGGGGCCCTTTCATTAAGGCGCGCTAATCAATTTAGTGCACGCTACAGATTAGCATGTGCTAAATGCTAAGGCACCCATAGAATACAATGGATGCCTTACCATTTAGGGGTCCTTTTACTAAGGCATGCTAATCGATTTAGTGCGCGCTAAAGATTTGCATGCGCTAAATTGGTTAGCACGCCTTAGCAAAAGGGCTCCGGTGTCACCCCTATTCATAGCTGTGATTCTCTTCCCCTCGTGAGTTGCACACATTGAAACAGAAAAATGACGTGAGAAGATTCTGAGTGGGTAATACAGTAGAAGAATAAAAGATCGATTAATGCCCTTGCTGCAGAATTCACTGGAAGTAATAACTGAAAGAACTACTTTCTTAGTGACATTTGCCTTGGAGTTTGATAGAGATTTAATACTTCGGACCTACTTCAAGCATATGAATGATAAATTGTTATGGTTCGACAATTTGATTGATCCCGATATATCTCAAGTAACACAGAAGAGAAGATTTTCTGATACATAGATCAAGGGTTCAAGCTTTGGGAACATCCTTTGTTTTGAAATTCCCTGCAAAATGTTGTATTTCACTAGAAGGAAACATTTTTCTTTTTTTCTTTGAAACAAAACAATTGTTAGAATTTATTGTGGCTAAAGAAGGAGGGGGTGTGACAATTGGTCAAATAACGTCGCCCACAGTGTAACGAACCGGCTGTCGGAATTTGTTTCTAAAGCTGTCTTTTGATTAAAGTATATAGTAAAACCTTGGATTGCAAGTAATTTGGTTTGCAAGTATTTAGCAAGACAAGCAAAATATTTTATTAAATTTTAACTTGATATACAAGCAAGGTCTTGCAATACCAGTACATACAGTATACATGTTTCACATCACCACAACTGAGCCGATGGTTCTTCTCTCTCTGTCGCTGCGGGAGTGTAGTGACTGTTCTAAACGAGCAAGGTCTTGCAATACAAGTACATACAGTATACACGTGTCACATAAGAACATAAGCAATGCCTCCGCTGGGTCAGACCTGAGGTCCATCTTGCCCAGCAGTCCGCTCACGCGGTGGCCAAACAGGTCCAGGACCTGTGCAGCAATCCTCTATCTATACCCCTCTATCCCCTTTTCCAGCAGGAAATTGTCCAATCCTTTCTTAAACCCCAGTACCGTACTCTGCCCTATTACGTCCTCTGGAAGCGCATTCCAGGTGTCCACCACACGCTGGGTAAAGAAAAACTTCCTAGCATTTGTTTTGAATCTGTCCCCTTTCAACTTTTCCAAATGCCCTCTTGGTCTTTTATTTTTTGAGAGTTTGAAGAATCTGTCCCTCTCCACTCTCTCTATGCCCCTCATGATCTTGTAAGTCTCTATCATATCCCCTCTAAGTCTTCTCTTCTCCAGGGAAAAGAGACCCAGCTTCTCCAATCTCTCAGCATATGACAGGTTTTCCATACCTTTTATCAGACGTGTCGCTCTCCTCTGAACCCTCTCGAGTAACGCCATATCCTTCTTAAGGTACGGCGACCAATATTGGACGCAGTACTCCAGATGCGGGTGCACCATCGCCCGATACAACGTCAGGATAACTTCTTTCGTTCTGGTTGTAATACCCTTCTTGAACAAAAGAAGTTATCCTGCCATTGTATCGGGCGATGGTGTGCCCGCATCTGGTGTACTGCGTCCAATATTGGTCACCATACCTTAAGAAGGATATGCTTCTTCTCTCTCTGACTTTGTGGCAGTGTAGTGACTGTTCTAAATAAGCAAAGTCTTGCAATACGAGTACATACAGTACACACGCATCACATCACAAATGAGTCGATGGTTCTTCTCGCTGCAAGAGTGTAGTGACTGTTCTAAATGAGCGAGGTTTTGCAATGCAAGTACATATAGTATTTTGTATGAAAGTTTTTGGGTTGTAGAACGAATCGTCTGAGTTTTCATTATTTCCTATGGGGAAATTTACTTTGATATATGAATGCTTTGGATTACAAACATGCTTCTGGAATGAATTATGCTCGCAAACCAAGGTTTTACTGTAATTTCTACTTTGGGTTTTCCCCCCCCCCCCTAATTCTTGGATCTTTAAATTAGTGGACTAAATAATTAAATATAATTTCTTAATATGTTTTGAGCCACATTATGTGGATTTTGATTTCTAAATATGTATTCAAGTAATGTTTGCTTGTTTGTAATCTGAAAATTCCATTAGACTGATTACTGGTAGCAAGAAGTAAGAACATAAGAACATAAGAAGTTGCCTCCGTTGGGGCAGACCAGAGGTCCATCCTGCCCAGCGGTCCGCTCTCGCGGCGGCCCATCAGGCCTAATTGCCTGAATAGTGTCCCTGACTAATTTTGAACTGCCTCTAATCCTCTCCCTAATACCTACCTCTACTCCTATCTGTACCCCTCAATCCCTTTGTCCTCCAGGTACCTGTCCAGACCCTCTTTGAAGCCCTGTAGCGTGCTCCTGCCTATCACATCCTCCGGTAGCGCGTTCCATGTATCCACCACCCTCTGAGTGAAAAAGAACTTCCTGGCGTTTGTTCTAAACCTTTCCCCTTTCAATTTCTCTGAGTGCCCCCTTGTACTTGTGGTTCCCCGTAATTTGAAAAATCTGTCCCTGTCTACTCTGTCTATGCCCTTCATGATCTTGAAGGTTTCTATCATGTCTCCTCTAAGTCTCTGCTTTTCCAGGGAGAAAAGCCCCAGCTTCTTCAGTCTGTCATTATATGAGAGGTCTTCCATACCCTTTATTAGCTTAGTTGCTCTTCTCTGGACTCTCTCAAGTACCGCCATGTCCTTCTTGAGGTACGGCGACCAGTACTGGACACAGTACTCCAGGTGTGGGCGCACCATTGCACGATACAGTGGCAGGATGACTTCCTTCATCCTGGTCGTGATACCCTTCTTAATGATGCCCAACATTCTGTTTGCCTTCCTTGAGGCTGTGGCGCACTGCGCCGACGCCTTCAATGATGTGTCTATCATCACTCCCAGGTCTCTTTCAAGGTTACTCACCCCTAGCGGTGATCCCCTCATTTTGTAAGTGAACATCGGGTTCTTTTTCCCTACATGCATGACCTTGCATTTCCCTATGTTGAAGCTCATTTGCCACTTTTTGGCCCACTCTTCCAGCGCTGTCAGATCTTTTTGGAGATTTTTGCAGTCCTCCTTGCTTTCATCCCTGCTGTATAATTTGGTGTCATCCGCAAATTTAATAACCTCACATTTTGTTCCTGCTTCCAGGTCGTTAATAAATATATTGAACAGGAGTGGTCCCAGCACCGACCCCTGCGGAACTCTGCTCGTGACCCATTGCCAGTCTGAGTAATGGCCCTTTATTCCAACCCTCTGTTTCCTGTCCGCCAGCCAGTTTTTGATCCATCGGTGGACCTCCCCTTGCACCCCGTGGTTCCATAGCTTCCTTAGGAGTCTTTCATGTGGTACCTTGTCGAAGGCTTTTTGGAAGTCAAGGTAAATGATGTCTATAGATTCCCCTTTATCCACCTGGCTGTTTACCCCCTCAAAGAAGTATAATAAGTTAGTGAGGCATGACCTGAGATGCTGGAAAAGGTCTTCTGCAACAAAATGTTTCATAATGGAGATTTATGTATATAGAGCAAATTACATATGAATGAACTCCGGGATACCCCTTTTAAAATACACCTCTACGTTTTTGTCTCATCCTAGTGTTGCCTAAACCATACCCCTCTACGATTTAGACTTTTATATTCTGGCTTCCCAAAATTGGGTTCTAAAAATTTTTCATAACTAGACATTTATGTTCCAGGATTCAAACATTTAAATCAGTGTCTCTCAAACTTCTTTAGCTCTGGCACACTAAATGGAGCAAATGTTTTTCGTGGCACATTATAATTGAAATTATAAAATTGCAAAACCAACAAAAAAATAAATCCGAGTTATTTACTTAAAGGTCTTTAAGCTATGCATGGGTAATTGTAACAATGAGTAGATAGAATTGCTAATCATTGCGACAGATGTGCTTGTTTTTTTTTTTTTTATAATTAAAATTTTTATTAATTAAGAAAATGCACAAGAGAGCAAGGCAATACACATCACAAGCGAAAACAAAGGCAATCAATAATCAGGCTCTCAAGAACAAAATAAGAAAAACAATGATGTACAATGAAATATGCAAAAATACAGAATCAACAACTTCCCAAGCCCTTCCCCCCCTCCCACCCCCGGTGACAAGCCCAGACTCCCACTCCAACAGTGGACAGGAAAGGTTCAAAGAACAATAAGTAAAGAAGAAGGTACCCCGAAAGGAAAGCATAGACCAAATAGACCCACCCCTCACAGGGAATGTCCCACAAAAGTCAAGTAAGGGAGCGAAAATTCCTCCATATATGAGCAAAGCTATGGCGAAGCCCATGCTGAGCCGCTGTAAGGCGGTACATGAGTTGCCACTGGTGCAACTTCAATTCCACCTCCTGCCATGATGGAGGTACCGGTTGCTTCCACCTGGAGGCCAAAAGCAAGCGGGCAGCAGTAAGAGCTAAAATGCAAAAGGTGGATTCTCCCCGTTCCAGGTCCAGCTCATGCCAAAATAACAAGGCATGACGCCAGTCCGCTGGAATCCTCTGCTGCAGAATGACAGAGATATGATCAAAAATGTCGATCCAATAATCCCGCACAATCCTACAGGACCACCACATATGAAGATATGAGCCCACCTCCCCACAACCCCTCCAACAGAGACCCCCACCCCCCCTCCCCATCTTGGCCAATAACAGGGGGGTATAATACCACCGGAGCAAAACCTTAAACCCATTTTCCACAATCAAAGTAGCAATACCAGAGGAAGAGATCGCCCGCCAAATTGCCACCCACACCTCCCTCGGGATAGGGGCACCCCAATCACCCTCCCAGGACGTCACATAAGGCAATACACTCACCCCCCCTGAATTCAAACACTTGTAGATCGCTGACAGAGCTCCCTTCCGAACCACAGGGCCCAATAAAAGCTCAAATCCTGTTTTACCCCCCAACATCTCAGTCAGGAAACCAGAGGATTGAACATAGTGAACCACCTGCAAATATGGGAAAATATCCCGGGGCAACAACTGGTAGCGAGGCTGGAGCTCCCCAAAAGGCCTCACCCTCTTCGTTTCTAAATCGCAAAATTGTCCCAAACAAACCAAACCCTGAGCCTCCCACCTCTTAAACACCCCGGCCCCCCTTCCCGGAATAAACTCAGGATTAAAGCGCAAAGGGGCATACCAAGAATATCGCCGCCCCTGTAAAAGCACACAGCGCACCGCTCTCCACACCCGCATCGCTGTCCTGACGGAGGACATCCGACATCTACCCCCCCCTCTCCCCGGAACCCACGGCAGATGTAGTAAGGGCACATCCCCCTCCAAGCCCTGTTCAAGGTCCACCCAGAGTTTCGGGACTTGAGTCTGCCACTCCAAGAGTGCTCGCAGCTGCGCCGCCTGATAATACTTCAGCACATTAGGTACCGCCAACCCACCCTCACCCTTGCCCAAATACAAGACTCGGCGACTCACCCGCGGTCTTTTTCCCGCCCAAATAAAGTGGAGAAGGCTCCGCTGTACCCCCTCTAACAGCCTCCGCGGGATCCACAAGGGTAGAGCCTGAAAGAAAAAGAGGAGGCGAGGCAGAATCATCATTTTAACTACCTCTATTCGCCCCAGCCAAGAAAAATAATAACTATCCCAGCTGACCAAGTCCAAACGAATACGACGAAACAAAGGAAGATAATTAAGATCAAACAAATTCGAACCAGGAGGCCCAAAGTACACCCCCAAATATCTCAAAGAGTGTTTAACCCACCGAAAAGGAAACCGTCGCTTTAGCTCCCCCACCCGATCCGCCGACAAATTCACATTCAACACTTCCGATTTCCCAACATTGACCCGAAAACCTGACACCGCCCCGAACTCCTTCAATTCCTCCAACACTGCGGGCAAAGAGGTGTCCGGGTCCTCCACCGTAAAAAGCATATCGTCCGCAAACAAATTCACTTTGTAATCCCCAGAAGGCGTATGGACTCCCTGAATGCGGGCGCTGGCGCGGATCCGCTGTGCAAGGGGCTCCACCACCAATGCGAACAAGATAGGAGATAGGGGGCAACCCTGTCGGGTACCCCGAAATAAGGGGAAAGTAGCAGAGTACCCCCCATTCACTTTAACACAGGCCAGCGGATTAGTATATAAGATGCGGATCCATTCCCTCAAACGGGGCCCCAACCCTACAGCTTCCAAGACCTGAAACAAAAATGACCAAGAAACCCTATCGAAAGCCTTCTCGGCATCTATAGAAAGAAACACAGTATCATCCCCCCGGGTCCGAGCCAACTCCAGCAAATCATAAACTCTCCGAACACTATCCCCAACCTGCCGTCCCACCACAAAGCCCGTCTGGTCAGGATGAATCAAACGGGGAATCCAACTCATCAGACGATCCGCTAAGACCCGTGTAAAAATTTTTGTATCCACCCCCAACAAAGAGATTGGGCGATAAGACTCACAGCGCGCAGGATCTTTCCCCTCCTTGGCCAACACTGTAACCCCCGCCAAGCGCATGAAAAAGGGTAATTGACCACCCCCTTGCAAAGAATTAAGAAAAGTCACCAACGGGGGCAACAACAAATGTTGGAAGCGTTTATAATATCGCACCGTAAAACCGTCCAACCCGGGAGATTTACCCACATGCATAGAGCGCAAAGCCCCAGTCGCTTCCAGAACTGAAAGGGGTCTATCTAGGCGTTCAACATCAACCTCCGCTATCCGAGGCAAAGAGGCCGACTCAATATAGCGCTCCCGATCAAGGGGGGTACCCTCCGCCTCAGGGGTATACAATTTACCATAATACTCAACAAAACGTGCCCGCATTGCATCTTCCCTATGAAGAAGCTCCCCGGAAGCCGTCCGGAGAGCCAAGATATGGTTCTGAGAACGACGCACCTTCAACCGATGAGCGACTAGACGACTAGCCTTATTGGAGAACTCAAAGTACTTTTGCTGTAATAACTGAAGGTTGAAACGCAAGCGGTCGAGTTCAAGAGCATGCAAGTCACTACGCGCCTTCTGTAACTGGCTGCTCACAGTTACATTCCAGGGCTGGCGCTTATGGATCCCCTCAAGTCTCCCAATTGTGGCCAACAGGGCATCCACTTCCTCCCGCTGGCGTTTGCGCCGGAAGGATGCCAAAGAAATCAGTCGACCCCTGAGGGTAACTTTCAATCCTTCCCAGACAGATTCTGGGGAGGCCCCACACTCCAAATTATCCGTGAAATAATCCTGAATCCACCCTTCAATTTGATCCGCTACCGAAGGATCATCCAACAGGCTATCATTGAAACGCCAGTATTTCTGCCCAACCCCACCACCCGTACCAGCTAGCTGTAACCAAACAGGCGCATGATCGGACCAAGTGGTCCGCTCAATGCCCGCCCTCTCCACTCTGCGAAGGAGACCCCGTTCAACGAAAATATAGTCAATCCTGGAGTAAGAAGCATGTACCTGCGAAAAATAAGAATAGTCTCGTACCCGAGGGTGCAACCAGCGCCACCCATCCTCCACATTAAGTTCCCGGAGCGCAGCCCGCAATAGGTTCCGATCACGTCTACCATAGCCCCCAGCAGACCCAGAGTTGTCCAAATGCGGTGTGACAGTAAGATTGAAATCCCCACCCAAAATTAAGGCCCCACCCTTAAACTGCAAAATCCTGGTCGCCAGGTCCCGAACAAAAGAGCCCTGACCCTCATTGGGAGCGTAAACATTAACCAGAGAATACAGACAGCCCTCCAACAGCACCTCCACCATAATATAACGACCCTGAGGGTCTCGCACCACCCTTTTAATTTCACACCTCAGGTGCTTACTAAATAGAATCCCCACCCCACCCGTCTTGGAGCGACCCGCCCGAGATGCCCAAAGTGCGGTAGGGAATCGGGGGTCACGGACCAGAGTCTCGTGTGACCGTAACAAATGTGTTTCCTGGACAAAGCATACGGAAGCCCTCAGACGGGCCAGCTCCCGAAATAAAGCCTTCCGTTTATGGGGAGAGTTAAGCCCCCTAACATTATAAGAGATAAACTTAATACCTGCCATAGAGAGAAAAAGAAACCCAACAGGTACCCAAGGCCCAAAAATAAAGTATGGAAAGAAGAACCCCCAAGTCAAGAACTGTCACCCCCCACTGTCCAACCCCACCCCATCCCACCCCGCACCCACCCACCACACCCCTCCATCCCCCAACCCCCACAATGGGAGCAGCCAAACCTCCCATGTACAAACCCGGAAGTTAACAGTCCCCAACGCCCTTTACACAGCCCAAGACATACAGCAAACTGATCCCCATAGACAAACAGTCCACCCACCAACAACCATCCCCACCCCACAACAGCCCCCAACTCAACAGGCAAAGTCACTTTTTAAAGGAAAAACAAACCAGTTACAACAACCATCAATCCCCCTCCCGCCACCCGAGCCCGGGTGCCTCCTAGCCCTAAGGCACATCTTTTATCCCCTCCCCCCAAGGGGCAGAGGCACAAGCCATTCACACAGGGAGATAGTACCCACAGCTAGCACATGTCAAGTAAGTCCTGAAGAGGTAGAAGCCACTGCAGGAGGGGAGGGACCACCACCCGGACTTCCACGGCTTCCTCGAGCACCACGCTCCACACGCTGCCATCCAGAAGGGGCAGAGGGCCTACCAGGGCCGACCCTGTCCCGTTGCTCCGGGCCCAGCACCTCCGGCACCTCAATGCCCGCTTTCAACAGCAGGTCACGTGCTTCTCGTACAGTCACAACCCTGGTATGGACTCCATTGATGGTAATAACCACACCGAAGGGATATGTCCAACGATAACGGAGATTGCTCCGCTGGAGAGCTTTGGTGATCTCCCGGAAGGAGCGCCGCTTCTGCAGGGTGCTAGCAGCCAAATCCTGATAAAATTCCAGGCGATGACCCTCCCAGGTCACTGTACTCAGCTCCCGGGCCCTCCGCAAGGCCCGTTCCTTGATCACGAAGCTCTGCAGGCAAACCACCACATCCTTAGGCTGGTCCGAGAGCCGCGGGCCCAAAGCTCGGTGTGCCCGTTCTATCCCCGGGTCAAGGGAGTCATCCTGGAGCAGCCAGCGCAGCAGACGCAGAACCACCTCACGAACATCCCTATATTCCGGAAGCTCTGGGAGTCCCCGCACTCGCAAATTATTCCGACGAGTACGGTTTTCCAAATCCTCAACTTTATCTAGCAGGAGTAGGTAATCAGCGCCAGAATCCTCCATCTTACGCTGTACACCGGTGACAGAAGCCTCACACGCGTCCAGCCGGGTCTCAACCACATCCACACGAGAGCCCACCTCAAGGAGATCCGAGCGCAGTTCCTGCACAGTCTCCCGAACCTGCACTGCTACAGCTGCAATTTCAGATTTCACCTCCTGTATCCAGCGCTGCATGTCAGCCTTAGTCAAAGGGTCAGCCGAGCTCACAGCCGATTCCAGGGCTGCCGGATCCGCCGCATCCCCCACCGCAAGCAGGGCCCCACTGCCACCTTCATCCGGGCCTGAGCCACCACGTGCGCCCCTGCCAAGGGTCTGCTCCAAAGTTCTTTGCCCAAGTTTGTCTCCAGGCTGCCGTTTCCGCGTCGCCATTGCCGGATCGCACTCCCTCACAACCGGGACCCGACGGACAAAAAAACAAAGCGCAATTACACAGCCGACACGGGGATCTCAGCGCGGGCTAGAACGGAGCTCACCTAGCAAGCGTCCATTCGTGCCGGTGACGTCACTTCCTCCCCCAGATGTGCTTGTTTTTGAGTGCAAATTAACTCAAAACAGGGCTTGATAGTCAACAAGCAAACACGCACCATCTGCGGTCATTCTCGTTTTTTTTTTTAAATTTAATTTCTGTCAGAGCTCAAAATCCAAGTTTGCAAAGATAAGAAGATATAAACGGTAGCAAAGCCTTGATTTCTTTGTTGCTCAAGTTAGGATAACTACTGCATACAAAATAAAAACTAAAATTACTTGCTGTTAGTTTTCAAGGACCCATCACACCAAAGAATAATGCTTGCGGTTGTATCCTTATATACACAGATGCTCATAACATTGACAGACTCTTGCATATGCGATGTACATGTCATCTATTCCAGTGTATACTTATGAAGGGAATTAAAAAAAAATAAAGATCTCTCATGGCACACCCAGAATCTCTTCGGGGCACACCACTGTGCTGGGGCTCACAGTTTGAGAAATACTGATCTAAATCATGAATCGGGCTTCTGAAATATGCACTATAGTTACATTACATTAGTGACTTCTATTCTGCCTGTACCTTTGCGGTTCTAAGTAGAGAGTTGCACGGGGACAGAAATCCCACCCATCCCCGCCCGTCCCCGCCAGGATCCTCTCCATCCCCAGCCATCCCCGCAAGGAATTACCTCCGTTCCCGCCCGTCCCCATAAAAAGCAGCAATTACTTCTGACAGGATCATCAATTCCACAGTTTCTTTTGCTGTTTTCCTTGTGGAATCTCTTTGGTGGAACCCTTTTTTTCTTTTCTGTTCAGGTAATTAACATAAACCCCTCTTTTACTAAGGCTGACATGTCCATTATATTATATGGACGAACCCTGCTTCCAAAGCCTTCCATCCCCGTGGGAGTCCCGTTGGCTAGAGGGGGGTCCCCATGGGTGTCCCGTGGGTTAGGGGGGATTCCTGCGGGACCTCCGCGGGACCCGCGGGATTCCCGCGATCCCCGTTCCCGTGCAGACCTCTAGTTCTAAGCGGATTACATTGGAAGATAACTGGACATTTCCAGGAAGTTACATTACATTGGAATTTAGTTGGTTTCAAGTTACATAGTGAGGTTCTGGTTATATTTTGTGACATAGAGAAGAAGTTACCAGCGGGATGGGTTTCAAAGTTGTATTTAGTGATATAGAGAGGAAGTTACCAGATGGGTGGGTAGTAGAGAATGACACGGTGACAAAATTCATCACCGTTCCCGTCCCCGCAGATAACCGCGGGAAACCATCTTCATGTCATTCTTTAAGGAGAGAGGGAAGAATCAGAGTATGAATGGCCACAACCACTGACCCGCAAGCTTTGCTTTGAAGAATGCTGGTGTAGAAGAACTGAAGTTGAAATAGACACTAAAAAATGACATGGGATTATTTCCCGCGGTTATCCACGGGGACGGGAACGGTGATGAATTTTGTCACCGTGTCATTCTCTAGTGGGTAGTACGTGGGAAATTTGCAGAGGGTATAGGAGGAGGGGGAGGTTAGGTTAACTGAATATGTTTTTTGAATAGTAGTGTGGCAACTAGACTAGTAAATGATGAGTCAGGAAAATATCATCGAATCTGGATTGCACTTGGCCCTCTGTCAATGATTTCTTGTGCAACACCAACTTGTCTTCTCTTCAGGATTCAGTTTATCTAACTCTGCTTAGGACACAATAGCATTGTTCCTTCCCTGAGTCGTTTATCTGCTGTACACATAGCGGAGATGTGCTATCAGGTCACTGCAGAGGTGGCTCCATGTATGTTCCTCAACTAATAAATTATAAATTGCACTAAGCTTGTGACTGGATGAACGATGGATCACAGAGATGAACATTATGGGGTCCTGTAACTAAGGCGCGCTGATTTAGCGCGCACTAAATGCTAAGGCGTCCATTATATTCTATGGGTGTACTAATCTTTAGCGCGTGCTAAATCAATTAGCGCGCCTTAGTAAAAGGACCCCTATATTATTATTTTCAAATTTAAAATAGGTAGTTTATGAACTAGCCCCCTCCTTTACAAAGCCGCACTAGCGTTTTTAGCGCCGGTGGTCACGGTAACCGCTCCAATGCCCATAGAATTCCCATAAGCGTCCGAGCTGTTACTGCGACGACCGGCGCTAGAAACTCTAGTGCGGCTTTGTAAAGGAGGGGGCATTCTAACAGCACAATTAAAACCGTTTTAATTTAGAGTTATTATTTGAAAAAAACGTACTTTATAAAAACATGTTTATATTCCATACTTATAGAAATGTGAAACGGATGTCACCTCCACACCCCTTTCTATAGACTCACACTTGTCAAAAATTTCTTCAATATTCACCGACCCTCAGAAGTATAAAAGGACTTGTTTAAAGGACTTGGTGGTTGTATAAGACGGCGAAAGCTTGTAGAGAGATATGAGCCTTGAAAAAACCCGCTGAGTGAAACATGTCGGCATAGATGTCCCTACTAACTGACCACCTGAAGGCAAAAAAGCTAAATGCTAAGTACCTTGTTAAAAATGGTTGTTGACAAATGCTTAAAAATAACTTTTAAAATAATTCAACTAAGATAGAAAAGTTGGACCCAGTGAAGATATAGTGCGTGAAGCTGGATACAGTGAAACGTTTTGAGTATCGTGGTGGCACCTCTGAGGGTCGGTGAATATGGAAAAAATTTTTGACAAGTGTGAGTCTATAGAAAGGGGTGTGGAGGTGACATCCGTTTCACATTTCTATATGTACAACTTTACTTGCACAAAAGCGATTACATAAAGATATAGTGCTAATCTTCAAATATATTCCATACTTAAACATCCTTTTTTTGGTTTTCTTCCAACTTTACAGTGTCTTTTTTATACTTTCCAATAAAGAATGTATCAAAATTACAACTGTGCAGTGAACTGTAAAACAGCCGTGAAGGTGATGAAGCCGGCCTGTCACACTTACCGTGTAAACATATCTTCTGAATTCTGAGACCAATATAAAGAGCTTGGAAGCCTGAATGTAGCAGAGAGGACAGTCAATAAGAAAAAGAAACCTCTGGAGAGCAATTGGTGACAAGATGGAGACAGATATTAGATTTAAAGACATGCTGGTGGGTGAAGTACGGTTTTTGTTTGAATTACCTCCGAGTTATCCAATGCAATTGTGAGTTTATCAGTGACAGTCCTAAGGAGCCCTTTTCTGAATGTGTGATAAGCAGTTATTGTATTAATCAGCATGCTAATTTATGCAGTAAAGGCCATATTCTATAAACAGTGCCTACGTTACCCTTACTGCCATCTGTTTTGTAGGTGGAAAGGGCTCCCGCACTAACCCCACATTAATTGCGCAGCTCGTGGCGATTTACTCGCGCCATCCGATTAGTGCAGGATACGCCTACTCCCTGCATCCACAGAAAAAATATAAAATAATAATTTCTGTTTTTTAGCATGAGGTTAGCACACACCAGGGGTAGGCAAGTCCGGTCCTCGCGAGCCACAGGCAGGTCAGTTTGATTTCCTGGTAGACAGTGTGTTTCCTGCTCGTCAGCTGATCCCGGCTTGTGCCGAACCCTGGGTCCCTGCTCGAGTCATGCTTAGTTTACTGGTGCAAACACAGCTCCTGAAGACCCCAGGTGGTGAAACAACAGTCTTGTGTTGAGCTGAATGCTTTACGAATTGAAGAGCGGGGACCATCATGAGGACAGAGAGGCCTGCCGATTGTGATTTTCATGTGCAACTCTCAGTTTGAAGCCTCTCTGACTAGGTGATCATGGACTAACGAACTCATGAACTAACCAAGATCCAGTTTTGGATAAAAGTAATCACAATGACTGTAGTATGTGTGTGAAAGCTGAGACGTGAGTGTGAGTGATGGGGATTGGATTCACTAACTAAATTATTCTGATATTTATTAATAAATTAAGTATTGGTGAGTTGTAAAAGTACTGTAATGAAATGAACTGTGGGAGATAAGATTAAAATTGAATTGATTCAGATAATACTTGTTTGATTTAAATATTTAATAGCTGGTTTTAAGAATTTGATATATATTCATGGTGGACATCCTAAAAACCTGACCTGTCTGTGGCTCTCGAGGACCGGAACTACCTACCCCTGGCACACACCAATTCTGGGACTACCGGCAGCACGCCTAAGCGCGCCCCATGGTATTACTTTTTTAACCTGTCGTAAGCCACGCGATACTGCTTACCGCAACTTAGTAAAAGGGCCCCAGAGACTTGTTTGCGGAAATATTCTTTAATTCTACACTCAGCAAGATGCAGGAATATTTTAAAGTTAATACATACAGTTACTAAAGTGCGTTTCCACATTAGCATGTATTAACTCTGTTAATGTGTTTGACAAATGACATATATAGCTGTACAAAGGGTAAAAAAGTCAAGGATTTGATACACTGCCTTATTGTGGGTACATTCAAAGTGCTTTATATATACCGCAAATACTCTATGCACTACTTTCTGTCCTTAGTTCTGTACCTGGAGTAATGGAGGGTTAAGTGACTTGCCCAGGGTCACAAGGAGCTGTTGTGGGGAGATATATACAGTGTTCTCCCGGTGGTTCGCGGTCCCGGTCATTCGCGGTATTTTCTGACCGTGAACCGCTGACAAGGAGAGGGCAGCGGGAGAGAGCAGCCAGAGCACCGCGAGTGCAGGAAATCACTCGCGGTACGCTCCAACCGCCTCTTCCTGCACTAAGTCGGGCCTTATCCAATCAGGAGCTGCGTTTCAAAGCACTGCCTATACTGTATATAAATATATATACACGGTATAGGCAGTGGCATAGCGAGGGTGAGCGGCCCCAGGGCGATGGCACCCCTCCCCCGCCCTCCCTACCACGCGCGCACACCCTCCCCCCACGTCGGCTTCAGCGCTCTCTCCGACGTCATTTCCTAGGCGCAGGTCCTGGAAGTGACATCAGAGAGCGTGCCGAAGCCGACCTGGACAGCAAGTTGGTGGCTGCTCGTGCCGAATTTAAAACGGTACGGGGGAAGAGAAGGGGGCACATGCACAGCAGGGGGAGGAGTGGGAAGGGGGGGCAGACCACCCCCCTTACTAAGCCACTGTATATAGGTATTTGTATTGTGTGTGTGTGTGTTTGTGTATATAGTTATATGTGCTTATTTGCGCATTTATGTCTGTGTCTATGGGTCTTTGTATGGTGTATGTGTGCGTGTGTTGTGGGTCTTTGTATTTTGTGGTTTTGTAAATAGTTATTGGATTTATGACTCACTACCACTTATGATCGGGTAGGCAGACAGTCTTTGAGTCTAAACAGAATACATGAATAGGCAGAACCACCAGCTGGAGTGGAAAACTTAGATGTCTGCAGCTTACCGAAAGTTATATAATAATCAGTTTATATACCACAAGGCCGTACAGTTCTATGCGGCTTACAATAGTTAAAAAAAAACAACAACAGAAGAAGCTGACTAGAACTTTAAAAAGTTAAAAGTCAATAATTAGAGCGCTTGAGACTGCATTATGGCATACGCAGCACTGCGCATTTAACATGTAACAGATGGTTCCTACTCAGAAGAGTTTACAATCCAAAATGGACAGACAGACAGAACATGTAGAGGTTGGGGAGCTTTATACAGAACAGGGGATCATTTGATTCTACTCTTTCCAGGGTACAGGTTTTCAAGTTGACATAAGGTACAATTTAAGTGGAGTAGTTCATATAGGTAATGGATCTTTTTTTCTCCAATTACAAGAATTACAAAATTCTCATATTTCAGAAAGCCACAGAGAACAGATTTTACAGGTAGCAAAACACGAGTCACGTTTACTGCAGCCTGAAGTTCTTTCCGTAAGATCTTTTCTTACAGAACACACTAGAAAGTATTACCATCCCAGTAACAAGGAATATTATTGTACAGGTCTTTAATAATGTTCTTTATGTCACTTTTTTTTTAATGGAACCAAATCCATCGGGAGCTACATTATAGCAATAATGACCTTGGCTCTCTGCGATGAATGATGGTTCTCCTGATAGTACGCTCTACCAGTCGATAATGCTAATAACTAAGATTAGGAGTAGTGTCTAATGGACATGAAGAACAACTTCTGTAGAAAAATTCCACTATCAAACTACAACATTTAAGAAAATAATAATTTTATTTTGAATATTTTACATTGTTTTCAACCTGCTTATTCTAACCAGTAATGCTTAACAGAAAGAGAGAATTTGAACTAATGGAGAGTAAAGTTACATTTTTTGAGCAAGTGCCTATGGTCTTCTTGGTCACAGGACTTGAATTATGATGGCTTTTCTTCCATTCTGCCAATAGGTAAAAAAAAAACCCAAAACAACCTTTAGCCAATCAGGACCAAGTTATCTTTTCTGTTTCAGCACCCCAAATCTGGAATTCTCTCCCTATCTATCTAAGGGAAGAAACAAACATAGAAAAATTCAAAGGTAACCTGAAGAGTTTTCTCTTTAAAGATGCCTTTTCTATTTAATCTTTTCTACACAAATTAATAACAATTCTTTTACCTCTAATCTTTTACTGAAATATTCAGTTTTTTCCCTTCCTCATGTATTTTCCTTACTTGTTTTTCTATCTTTAACATATATTGTAACTTTTACCCCTCCTTTTCCTTATGTATCATGTTTTGTTTCGTTTTGTATTTTTTCTGTCAATAATGTGTTCAGTCTTATTTAGTGTATTATTCCCCTTTTTTATTGTAATTTTAATAACATGTACATTGCTTAGAATGTAGATTAAGCGATTAATCAAATTTTTAATAAACTTGAAACTTGAAACTATATGCTAGTGTTCTATGGATGACGGTCTTACATATGATTTTGATTTGCCCCACTGCCGAGCTAGTGGATGAGAAGCCCATTGGTTAGTGCAGTGAGCTGAGAACCTGGGGAACTGGGCTTGATTCTCACTGTAACTCCTTGTGACCCTGGCCCAGGCACTTAACTCTCCATTGCCCCAAGTACATAACTTAAATTGTGAGTCCACTAGGGACAAAAAAATACCTACATATAGTATATGTAAAGCGCTTTGAAATGATCGGGAGGGTCTTTGGGGTAGTAAAAGTAGTTAGCTTAGCAGGGTTTAAAAAAGGTTTAGATAATTTTCTAAAAGAAAAAAAAAAAAAATCAATAAATCACTATTAAGATGGACTTGGGAAAATCCACAACTTTTTTTTTTTTTGGATAAGCAGCATAAAATCTGTTTTACTCTTTTGGTACATTGCCAGACACTTGTGACCTGGATTGGTGACTGTTGGAAACAGGATACAGGGCTTGATGGACCTTTGGTTTATCTTCTTATGCAAGGCTTATCTTCTTATGGGGATGTGATTCAAGGGGGCAGCTTCTGTCTTCTTGCACCAGCCTCTTTAAAAAGTGGCCCAGGTCATGGCATAGCACTCAATGCTGCTAGGCACAATGAATCACGCCCCTTACGAGGTTTATCTGAAATACCACAGGTTAGTTACTCCCATGGGAATAAGGTGCTGTAAAAGCCCTACTTTTTCCACTCTCTAATAAACACTCTCTATCAATGTTGGGATGTGATTGATTAGCGACATGAAAATTTTTATAAGAAAGTTTTGTTAATGAATGCAAAAGGGGTAAGGAGTGTAATAACTAATCCAACTAATAATGTATTTATTAAAATTTAAGAATAATACACAGGTATAAAAATCACAATCAAGTATCAGCAGACAAAAACAGTATTAAAAATTCAACACAGCTATGTTCCAGTTTAACGGTAACTGGCAACGTACTGCATGAACTTACTCCAAAAGCACATCTTCAGCAACGTAAGGTGTTTGTACACTCTTGTTTTAACAGCAACCTCCGCTGTCTATAATTACACATAGAACCCACGATAAATAAGAAACTGAAATATTGCTCGAGCTGGCTTTGGTGGCACATATATTTTCTTTTCGACTGCAACTTTAGGAGCAGTTCCATCAAGAAACAAAAGAATGGACAGAATTAAAATGAAAGGGAAATACAATGGGGTCTAAATCCCGACCACATACAATACAAAATTAGCCCACTTGCAAGGAAAGGTTAAAGCTGGCACTGAAATCAATAGGCTCCAACCTGTTTTCTAATATTACATTACTCCATTTCAGCTCTGCAACCATATCACCAAAACATTTACCAAACAAAAATATTTCAAGGTGCCCAAGATCCTGAAGTTCACAGCTGCCCCCCCCCCCCCAAGAGGTAATGAGGCTCTCGCAAGAGAATCTAAAAAAAAAATTGTGGCTTCCACAGCAAGAATCTGCCCCCATAAATTAAGGAAATTTTTCCTCTGAAGTTGTCCCTTGAATGTGTTTGATATACAGTAAAACCTTGGATTGCAAGTGACTTGGGGCTCCTTTTATCAAGGTGCGCTATGGGGGTTAGCGTGTCGGACATTTCCTCACGCGCTAGCCAAAATACTAATGCCTCGTCAATGGAGGCATTAGCGGCTAGTGCAGCAGGTGGTTTAACGCGTGGTATTCCGCGCGTTAAACCCCCTATCGCGCCTTGATAAAAGGACCCCTTGGTTTGCAAGCATTTTGCAAAACAAGCAAAACATTTTATTAAATTTTAACTTGATTGATATACAAGCAATTTTCTTGCAATACAGGTACATACAGTATACACGCATCACATCATCACAACTGAGCTGATGGTTCTTCTCTCTCTGACGCTGCGGGAGAGTAGTGACTGTTCTAAATGAGCGAGGTCTTGCAATACGAGTACATACAGTATACACGTCACATTACCACAACTGAGCTGATGGTTCTTCTCTCTCTGACGCTGCGGGAGAGTAGTGACTGTTCTAAATGAGCGAGGTCTTGCACTACAAAAACGTATAGTATTTTGTATTAAAGTTTTTGGGTTGTGGAACAAATCGTCTGAGTTTCCATTATTTCCTATGGGGAAATTTGCTTTGATATACGAGTGCTTTGGATTACAAGCATGCTTCTGGAACCAATTATGCTCGCAAACACAGGTTTGACTGTATTGTGTTATATTACAGCAATGCATGTTAGTTTAAGGTGCTGTGGATTACTTAACCACAAGATGGAAAGCATGTAGATGCATGCTAAATAGCTCATTCTGATGCAACTTAAACAACACAGCTTGTGGTAAACTTGCAAGCATTGGCATAGTAAAGGTGTGTGGGGGGGTATGTGGGCAGTCCCCCCAGGCGCCGTCATGGTGTGGGCCCTGGCACCCCTCCTCATCTCTGCCTCCCCCCCCGGCCTCTTCCCACTCCTCCCCCGCCACCCAAACGCCCCCCCCCCCTCCCCTTTCCCCGTACCTCTAGTTGGTCACCGCCGCGAGCAACAACTTCCAATGTGCTCATACCTTGTCAGCTCCACTGACGTCCCTTCCGGGTGCAGAGCATAGGCAGTGACGCCAGAGGGAGAGCAGACGCGGTCGCAAGCAGCACGTTGAAGTTATTTCAATTTCAAGTTTCATTAAAGTTTGATATTCTGCTCATCGGGTTGCTTAACGGCGTACAAAAAATATTAAATCAGGGGGAACGTAGACTAAGACGCACGGACTTACTGGCAATGGATGAAGGGAAGAACTACAACTCAAGATAGGATAGAGAACCAATTAAGGAAGATTTAGAGAGGAAAAGGAAAAGAAAAAAAAAAGGAAATTCGTTTATAGGCTGAAGGCATCTTTAAAGTATGGGAGCTGTTACTGAAAAAACGGGTCAATGGATTGGCCCAAATTCTATAACCGGCACCTATTAGGCACCTATTTTGGAGGCACCTATCTAAATTAAATACTAAGCTCAATTAAGCAATTAAGCAGCAATTAAGCAGCAATAATTGAAACTTAGGCGCCTATCAAGAAAGAGTGGTTCTGTAATAAGGCGCCTCTAAAAATTTAGGCGGCCTTCAAGAAAATAGGCGCTCTGCACTTTAGGCGTGGCTACCTATTAGGCGCCTTATTACAGAATCACTGCTCTTAAGCGCTCACATGTCCACCTAACTCTTAGTTGTGCCTAGAGCTGGCCTAGTTATTGGACGCCTCCAAAAAAGCATGATTCATTCAATAGCACCCAACTGTGCTTTGAATCGCACTGAACGGTGCGCCTATGTCGGCGCCTAACTTTTGGGCGCTTCTTATAGAATTTTCCCCTTTGTGTTAATGCGTCGCATCAATGGGGATGGATAGCAGATGTTGAGACTTTGAGCGAAGGATTCTTACAGGGGCGTACGGAATAAGGAGTCCGTCTATAACGTCAAGAGAGTTTGAAAGTTAGGATCAAGATTTTATATGTGGTTTGATGAGATACTGGAAGCCAGTGGGCCTTGATCAGAAGGGGTGTTACACGGTCGTATTTCTTTGCATTCGATATAAGTTTTATTGCAGGAGTCTTTGTATAAACCGTTCCAATAGTCAAGCCAGGAGATTACAAGGGAATGTACCAAGAAGTTTAGTGAGGCGGGCTTGAGAGTGAACAGCTAGAGGTACGGGGAAGGGAAGGGGCTCGTAGGGCAGGGGGTGTTGGGGAAGGAACTGGGGGACAGAGACAAAGGGAGGGGGGGGTGGTTCTCACCCTCTCTATGCCACTGCTTTCAAGCTGTATTATTTCTGAAAAAAAATAATGCCAGTTCAAAAGTCTGTTATATGGTAGTCCAGGGTTAGGGAACTCCGGTCCTCGAGAGCCGTATTCCAGTTGGGTTTTCAGGATTTCCCCAATGAATATGCATGAGATCTATTTGCATGCACTGCTTTCAATGCATATTCATTGGGGAAAACCTGAAAACCCGACTGGAATACGGCTCTCGAGGACCAGAGTTCCCTACCCCTGTGTCTGATCTCTTGTCAAATCTGCTACTTGAATCCAAAGCCAAAAGGAGTAGAATCAGCGTGAATTCACTCCTACTCCATTCCACTGGAGGTAGGCAACATGCTTTGGGTCAGGGTGCTTTGGGGGGTTTCAGGAGTGCCTAGGTAGGGGGTGCTCCTGGGGGGGAGGGAAGGTGGCCACTTTACTATAGATCTGGCACCTTTAAGAAGGCTCCTAAGGAGCATTGGGCAACACATTTTTTTTTTTCAAGATGGCATCCAGTTAGGACGTCATCTACATTACCTCTATTTGTTTTTCGGTTTTACCCTCACTAAAGAATATTAATACCCGTTGACAGTGAGTAATGATCAGGCCGAGAACCTTCCTGCTGAAATTCAGGTTCAAGGTGTGAACCCGAAAGTAAAAAAGGGAGATGGTGATCTTGGGTGTATGTTTAGATTAGATCAGTGGTGCATCAGAGTTTGTATGGTTTTGTTCCTCTGAATTTTCCAAACTCTATGGAGTATACCAACCGAGGAGATGCTTAACCGCTTAGTTATAGGCGGTTAAGAAATTTTAGAAATAAATAAATAATGCCAGACTACTCCTGCTTTATATCGGCACTCTGCCTCTGAAGCAATTCCTTGGGGTGAAACACAAGAAGCAACACCCCAAGGCATGGGATCCAATCCTTTCCCTGTAGATCAGAATTTTCAGATCCACGCCCAAAAATCCCAACTAGGTGTTGTGCCTTCAGAGAGTTATGCCTGGCAAAAAAAAAAAACAACACAACAAAAAAACCCAAAAAGAAAAAAACACTGCGCTTCTAGCAGGCATGATTCAGTGAGCAGATTTTCATTGCAATAATACAAAACATCAAACACAAAAATATGGCAATCGGCCAGCATGCCTTTGTATGGCTGCCCTCTCCTCTGCTGCTATCTAAAACAAACACTTAGTGGGCAGTTCTGTCTCTATTCCTTCTCAAACATGCAGTGCAAAAGCAAGGCAATAGACCCTCCTTCAAACAGGCTTATCACAAATCCATATTCTCTGCACTGGGCAACTCTACAAATTCAGTTTCCGTTTCACAAGAGCTTAGTTCTTCTATCATTTCAGCTTCATTCCCATCAAGGTATTAAATGCAATGGGAAGCTTAGTAAATCTTTTACTTTTAAATTGGTGAGAATTTGGAATGGACTTCCAGATTCTCTAAGACGGGTAGATCAATTATTTCAATTTCAAAAAAGTTTAAAAACCTGGTTGTTTTCACAATAGTTAATTCGATTTTAGCTGTCGTATAGTAATTTTAAGCAATTCAACATACGGTACTTTTTTCTAACTTTTTCCATCCATCTAATCTAACCAATTTCTGTTTTTATCCCATAGTTTTTTAATGAAATGTAAACCGAGTCGAACTCCTTAGGGAGTAGATTCGGTATATAAAATGAAGATTAGATTAGATTAGATCAATTTTTTTAAAGACCTCTGAAGCCTCATCATTGAGCGCTCCTATCTGTTCAGCCTGAAAGTATGGTGCCTGTTGCCTTCTTGCCCTTAGCTGGTGAGATCAGCCTCCTTCAGAGACTTGGGAAGCTCTGAAAATTTGTAGGTACCTCTCCAGGCTGAGAGATACACCCTTTTCTTCGGGAACTCTGTTCTTCGGATTAGCCCAAGCGACAGCTGTGTTACTGGGCTTTGGAGCATTCCAAACGGGTTAGAACCAGTCCTAATTGGGATGGTAGCAGGAACTGCCCCAGTCTTGGAATTTAATTTGGCCCGATAGTAGGCTGCTGGGATTTGTAGTCTTTTCTGCTTCCCTGCCTCTATATTACTAGGAAAAGATAAACAGGTCTTTGTAGTGGCAACTTTTGCTTGGGAGTTACTGTTTAAAGGACGTTTTCTCCCCTGTAGGGCTCTAGGGATGGTTTTAGGGTTAGATGCTGCAGAAACCTGTGTTTCTCCCCTGCTTTTAACCCCCCGTTTCTAGGCCCTGCAGGGTTTCTTTTGAGTGACAATATGTACATGCATTCTTTGTGTGTGACCATTTGTGCCTGATCCAAAAGTCTGCAGCTTCATCTAGCCACAACTTCTGCCATTTTGGCACTACTATTTTATAAAATAGGCTTGAATTAAGTACTTACTGAGCCTTCAGCCATAGGTAATCCTGGTCCATGCATGTGGCTTTTTGTTGTTTTTTTTTAATCCTGCTCCAGTCCAGGGATAAGGTGCCTGCTGCTACTAAGATACACCACTCCACCACTATCTGAAAACTTTTAGGGTGAAGAATTACATGGGCTGTCATCATCAGCCATCCTATATAATAAAACCGTAGCCGCGCATGCGCACTCCTACCTGCGTGTTCCACTTTCCCTGTTCCCTGAGATGTAGGTCCGTGGTGGCAGGAGTGCGCATGCACGGGTCCCCAGCCTTACAGCACCTAATTACACTCGCCAGCAGGACTGGACTCCCTGCTCTGGTAAAAGTAAGTTCTTCACCTTGCCGCCCCCCCTTCCCTTCCCGCGGTCCCGAATCCAAACCTGCCGACTTCAGCAGCGTCTGCATCACTCTACACACGCTGCTTTGGGGTCGTAGAAGGCCCCAAAGCAGCATGTGTACAGTGCTGCAGACGCTGCTGGAGTCAGCAGGTTTGGAGTCGGGACCGCGGAAAGTGAAGGGGGGGGGGCGGCGGAGAGACGACCACACTTCTAGTGCCTGTGAATGTAACGGGCTAAAATACTAGTAAATATATATTTCATTCTCAACACTAAATATTTGAATAAATATTAATGCCTTGTAGTAATAAGATTTTAAATAGATTTTTAAACAAAGCCACTTATCTTAGCAGCTATTGTTGGCCCGGGAGGAATAGAGCCAACATGTTTCACACATCGTGCTTTGTCAAGGGTCCCCCACGGCCGGTATTGTCATCCGACTCACAGACAACTTTTGCAAGCAAAATTTAAAAATCTATTAAAAATCTTATTACTACAAGGCGTTAATATTTATTGAAGCATTTATTGTGAGAATGAAATATATATTTATGGCTGATGATGACAGCCCATGTAATTCTTCACCCTAAAAGTTTTCAAATAGTGCTGGAGTGGTGGGGCTGAGGCCGTAAAAACTATTACCCGGAATATATGAAATTTAGTTACTTATTGGAGAAGGTTCCGGTGTACACATTAATTTAAATTATTCATCAGCTGGTGGCTACTAAGATACAGGCATAAGCAGCCATTTTTGGAAATATAACACATGTGTACTTCCCCTTTCTGTGTAGCATTGCTACTGTTTGCACAGATGCTGGTTGTTATCGACATATGCAGGCCGTTCAAAAATTGCCCTCCAGATGCCAATCAATGCCTCTGATTAGCTCGATATCCTCTTTCTCCAGCGCAGGAGGAGTGCCAGCGTCTTCACTCACTCACAAAGCGAAAACAGCAAAATACAGGCTAAGTCATGAAAGGAATAGATTTAAACCAGTGGTTCTTAACCTGGGTTCGACCGAACCCCAGGGGTTCGGTGAGTCAGTCTCGCGGGTTCGGCGGAGGTCAAAATACACCTCCGACTCATATAGCGCTTCGGTCACGTTCAATCATCTATCAGTTATTCAGTGATTTTTGATCAAGACTGATCGTGTACTCGGTTTCTTGATCTATCAATCTGTAACTAACGCCTTATATACATCAATCAATTCCTGATCAAAATTTGTGATTTAACTGACAGATGATTGAACGTGACCGAAGCGCTTATGATTCGTGATGATACGCTCCGCTTGTCCATAATTGGCTGCAGATGATCACGCAACATCGCTTGGCCTATCTGTGCTGCAGGGGATTTGATGCGCACAGTAGTCGAATTGTAACTGTTGTGATGGTACGTCGTGTGATACCTATCTTAATATTTTAATCCCTTACTAACTATGTCGAGCAAAATACGAAAGTGGTCGGACGAATATGTACAATATGGATTCACATGTATAACGGAACGTGATGGGAGTCAGCGTCCTAATTGCATGATTTGCAATGCCAAGTTGAGTAATTCTAGTCTAGCTCCGGCAAAACTAAGGGAATAAAGAAGGGTTCGGTGAACACGCATATGAAACTGGTGGGGTTCAGTACCTCCAACAAGGTTAAGAGCCACTGATTTAAACTGTTGCAATAAGAATTCTTTCGGTAGAAGTCAGTTGATCTGCTTAGAGTTCTGAATTTCAGAAAGAGACTCAGTTGAGGTCATTTGCCGCCCCTCCCCCCCCCACACACACATTGATGTAAGCATCACCTTCATATCACTTTTATAATCTCAGAAAGATAAGTCTTTCAATAGTACCTAAAGTTACTACAGCACAAACTGTTCTGTCTATTCGGAGCATGCGCTAACTTGGCATAAGCAAAAAAGTACGAAACCTGGGGAGATTTAATATAAAGCGAGATAGAGTTTTAAATGGGAAATGCACTTCATTCCCCCTCTGATAATTGTGTTGACTGGCTAATGAATTCAGCTTGAAAAATATAATCTATTCAACCTTGTCCCTGGCAATATGAATACTCACAAATCATGCCACTTAATTTCAGCTTTTTTTTTTTTTTTTTTATCAATGCGGGATTTGATGCAATGCAAACACTGCATGATCAAGGGTTTCTTAGGCATCACAAGTTTGTATTTTAATACCTAGAGAACTTCAAAGTCAAACATATTAAATGCATAAAGAAGTCTATGTACTAAACCATGTTTGCTAAAAATAGCAAGTGTGGAGTAGACAGTGGACGAGGACTGTATTCTGCATTAAGCACCTCATGCAGAATTTTATTTTAAGGTAACCTGCATGGTGGGAAATGCAGGTGATCCCTAAGCATGCAAACTGCAAAGTGGGCACATGGAGGGCAAGTCTAAACTTTGTTACCAAAAAAAACCAACCTATAAAAGCGTACCAAAAAAATTACATTAGTGATTTCTATTCCACCATTGCCTTGCGGTTCAAGGCGAATTACATTCAAACTAAAAACAAGAATTACAAAAATTAAAAGGAATAGAATAAGCGATGACATAGAATTTTTTAAGGTAATAAACATTGGGTAAAGAGTTACCAAAGGGAAGTGGAGGTCTTTAGACGATAAGAATAGGGTGAAATTATGGGTTTTAGATAACGTTTGATAGATAAAAGAGTATTAGAGAGATCTAAGGGTGAATAGAGTGTTGGATATTGGGTTGGGATTGGTTGTGCTGGATAGGTTTTATGTGTTTTTTGAAGAGTATGGTTTTAATATCTCTCCTGAAGGCTTTGTAGTCTGAAGTCGAAGATAACAGAGTAGTGATTTGTCTGTCCAGTTTAGCTGCTTTGGAGGCTATTAGGTTGTCATAAAGTTTTTTTCGTTTGACATCTTTGGATGATGGGTGAGAGAAAAGTGAGTGGGATCTTCTGTGTCTGGTTGAGGAGGATTGATTTAGTCGGTTATTCCAGTAGGTTGGGCTTTCTCCGTTGAGAGCCTTGTAAAGTAAGCAGTAGAATTTGAAGCACTCTTGCTTCTATTGGAAGCCAGTGCGAGTCATGGTATGCCTCTGTGATATGATCATATTTTTTTAGGAAATATACAAGTCTCAGGGCTGTATTCTGTATTGTCTGCAATACTATAAAAGCTCATTTTCTGCATAACTCGGTCATAGGTTGACCAATGTCAATACAATATAGGATGCATCATCCTGAATAAATGTGCAATAAGCCTACAATCATACCAGCCCCTCACCTAAATGAAGTCACCATCACCTAGTGATTATCATCATAGTAGATGCAGATGCCATGTTACTTTTTTTCAGTCAAGAGGATCTGATCCTTATTGAAAATTTGTTATGGTTATTGGTTATGGCTCTCATAGACTGGTGCAAGAGTTTCCAGAAAAAAGGTGGAAGAGGGTAAGCATAGAATATATTTTGAAGGCATTGTGAGAAACGGGCTCAACTCATTGGGCCCTGCCGTTTCTTGTCAATCAGTTCGCAGTGAAGAAAACATCGCGACAGTCGAAGAACCAGGTAGTGACGTGACATCGTTTAGATGAGGTGGTTGGCGTGAGAGTAGGCTTACTGCAAATTTATTCACGATATGTCCCAAATTTCTTGAAATTGGTCAAGTTTTGACAGAGTTATGCAGAAAACAAGCTTTGTGTAGTTTTTAAAAAAAATTTTAAATGTATAAAGAGAGACCAATATTTAGGCACCTAGGAGACATTCTATTTGGAACCTATTCTGGAAAGGAAAATAAGCAACTCCCTTTATTAAATACTTTTTAGAACATTCAGGCTAGAGCTGAGAATTTATGAGTCGCCAAAGCACATGGTTTGGAACTGCACACATGCATCCGACCGACTGCTGTTTGCTTTATAAATCATGCCACAAAAAAAGGGCATTTGTGAAAATTCTCTAAAACCCAGGACTTCCCAAAGTCGTGCTCCCCAATGGGATCACAATACTCACATTTGGGGATGGAATCTGGGTGGCTGTCCATAGAAATGTCATCAGCCTGCGCCTATGGGGGGTTTAGTTTCCTGTGGCCACAGAAAGTTTGGTAAGTGCTGCTTGAACCGGTGTGACATGCTCGTCACAGTATCTCATTACAGCGCGCCAAAATGCTCTGATTTTTGGTCTAAACATAACCTACACTGGATATCAACCTGGACTTTTAGGAGTATGAAATCATATTTCCAGCCCGAAATGTGCAATGCGAAGTCCATCAATAAGTCCATTTGTTTCACAAATATAAGAACAATGTTTTCATGAAGAAAAATCCCCGGTGCCCTAAAAATACAAATTGCACAAATATGACAATGAGATGGATTCTATAAATTGCGCTATAAAATGAGCGCCTGGGATAGGTACGTGAGATCTCTCAGAGACAGAAAGAGATAATGGTTACTGCAGATGGGCAGCATTTTGGCCTTTATCTGCCATCATGTTACAATGTTTCTATAACCATAAAGTTCTATGACATCACAATGCAAGTGTAAAGAGCCTTAGCCTATAGGAAGAGGAAATGCAAATGTTAAGAGCCTTAGCCATTAGGGAGAGGAGGAGATAGTGGATGTTGCAGATGGGCAGACTGGATGGGACGTTTGGCCTTTATCTGCCATCATGTTACAATGTTTCTATAACCATAAAGTTCTATGACATCACAATGTAGGTGTACAGAGCCTTAGCCTATAGGAAGAGGAGATGCAAATGTTAAGAGCCTTAGCCAATAGGGAGATAATGGTTACTGCAGATGGGCAGACTAGATGGGCAATTTGGCCTTTATCTGCCATCATGTCACAATGTTTCTATATTACATAGCAAAAAAACCCCACTCTTTAGAACTAGACACTGTATGGCTGTTGATTTGAAGCTGTCATTCATAATGCGGTGGTATACCTCAGATCATGGAGCAATCTCCCCAGTTCAGGGTTTTTTTCATGTGCAATGCTTTTCACGCTCCTGTTGCCAACCATCTCCCTATTCTCACTGGTTCAAAAAATTTTTTTCTTTTTATTTATTATGATAAACTACTTAAAGCTCCATACTTAAAAAGGCAACAAATGCCAATATAGATATCAAAAAGTGCTACAGAAATCACAGCACTCTCTATATTTTATTCTCTTACTTAATGCCAAACATGCTCTTTCTAAAGGGAAATCGGCAGACTAGTGCAAAGCAAATCTTGCTTTTTTTTTTTTTTTTCTTCAAAAACTCTCTCTCTCTAAAACATTTGTTCAAAAAAATCGTTGTTCCAAGAAATATAAATTTGAAAAGCGGGACTTATCTTGCAAACTCTGTAAATGGGGGTAAATTCAGCCAGACCGCCAGTTCAGCCTGCAGCCGTTGCTAAAGTGCTTGTACGTTTGGTACTTTAAATCAAGTCCGACAACGGCCTGCGTTTCGCGGGATCAACTAATTACCCGCTGCGTCAGGGCTTTAATATTGCCTGCTATCTACAGAGTTGGCAGCAGTCACTGCTCTCCCCACACATTCAGCAGCGCTTGCAATCTAGATAGCGGCACTAGGTAGTGTTTTCAAATGCCATTTACAAATAAAATGCTGACCGCAGTATTTGAATATTTGAATACTGAATCGAATAGTAATAAGAAGTGCATCAATTTATTGCCCTGCTTTACTGAGTGGGCTATCTGATTGTTAGGCAATGAAGACCCCACAGATGGACACCCTTGGTTAGAGATGAATTATTCTTGTGATCCCTCCGACCATCGCTAGTGAAGAGTCAAGGCCCATAGGCCCATATTCTATAATCTATTCTATAAATAGATTAGACACCAACAGGGGCCTAACTATAGCAGCAAAGCCATTTAAAAGCAACCTTAACAGTACCGTAATACTTGCTTACATCATACTTTGTTTACACACGCATGACTAGTGGTGTCACGTCTATGTTAACAATTGTTCACACCTTGTTTACTTGTTAAAACTTAATAAAATATTTTGAACTAAAAAAATATAAAAAAATGTAAGCGCCTACATCGTGTTTACGGTGATGCCTAAGGTCACAGTAGGTGTGGCTAATGCCGGAAACGACCTTAGGTGTCCTTAGGCGCCACCAGACGCATTTCACATCAAACATAGGCGTCAGAAATGTAGGCCTCGAAAACTCTGGCCCACGTTTCTGGCACCTATGTTCAAGGTGGCCATGATTCCGCCAACGGCGCTGTTGCGCGATTGACACGCCAATACCGGCGCCGTTTGTAGAATCCGGCCCATAATTTCTAATTATAAAATCTCAAAAAAAAAAAAATTAAGCATTCTCTAAAGTAGAAGTTATGGCTGACTAGACCAGCTAGCATGCAAGAAATATATTTGAAGGAATCTGTTCTAACTGGATCGTGAAATAAAAGCATATTAGAGAAAAGTAATATGCATGCAGAATTTACAAACCGTGTCTTTAGGGTGGCCCAATAAGTAGAAATAGGGGGACCCATGCTTGTCACTTTTCATGCACATGGAGAGGCCGGAAGGTACCATTCCTAAAGGAAGGGGAGGAACAGCCTAGGACCAATCATTAGAATTAACAGAACCAGTGACACAGAGATAATTATAGAGATATTATTAAAGCATAGAATTCTTAGTAAGTTTAGCAGAGCTGAAACGAGAGAGTATAGGAAATAGATGAACAGTCTTCATGTAGAGACATGCAATAAGTTCAAATATTAGTGGGACACTATTTCTTAAGAACAGATTCTTTTGCAATATAGACAACCTCTTGAAATGCTTTTCCATCAGGTTAACACTAGGGACAGTGGCGTAGAAAGGGTGTGGGAGCGAGGTGTGGATCACTCTGGGCGCTGTCTTGTTGAGGGCGCAGGCACGTGCGCTGCATCCTTTCCCCTGTTGCTCTGGTGCGAGTAGCAACCCCCAACCTGCCGATGCTCCAGTGTTGGCTCTTCCTCTGACATCACTTCCTGGACCCGCACCTAGGAAGTAATGCCAGAGGAAGAGCCAACGCTGGCGCCAGGAACCAGGAACATTACAGAGATATGGGGGAAGGGAAGCAGCGCACGTGGGGAAGGAGCATGTGGAGGTGGGGGAGCTGAGAAGAGAGCGAGAGAGGGGTACCTCTCACCCTTGCTACACCACTGACTAGGGATGTGCACGGAGCAAAAAATATTCAGTTCATTTTCGCTTTTTCCTATTTTTGGGTTCATTATACACAATGGTTATAATAAAAATAATTTAGCACAGTAAAACTTTTTTTATATACAGTGATTTTGGTAAATTAACATGTGTTAATTCATAGTTATGCATGTTAAATTGATTTATTTTGCACTCAGGATGTAATTCTATAAGTGGGCACCTTCATATAGATGCCTTGAGACTGTGTGGTAGATGCCTATTCTATAACAAATGATCCTAGGTTCTGTTGGAGCAAGGAAGGGTTACCTTGGTCCTCGAGGGCCACAACCGAGTCAGGTTTTCAGGATTTCCCCAATGAATACAACAGAAATAGGAGACTCAACCTTCTCAGAGTGGAGACACACAAAGGCAACAGCGAAGGTGACCAAAAAGATGCTGATCAACTTTATTCTTCACACAAAGACTTGACACGTATGTGTTTCGGCCTAAATGTCCTGTATCAGGAGTCTTAGATGCAAATGTAATGCCTAATAGTTCAACCTCTATTATCTTAACCTTGGCGTTAAAAACACTCAAGATAGTTCTTCTATCGTAGATATCAAATTGAAAAAACACACGTAAACACTACTTCGCAAATATATTACCGCTTTCATTTCACAGCGGTCACATATTGGCGAGGTAGTATCCATGACAGAGTGTTTTTAACTGGGTTAAGACAATAGAGGTTGAACCATTAGGCATTACAATTGCATCTAAGACTCCTGATGCAGGCCTTTTAGGCCGAAATACGTATTTGTCGAGTCTTTGTGTGAAGAATAAAGTTGATCAGCACCTTTTGGTCGCCTCTGTTGGTTGTCTTTGTGTATTTCCCCAGTGAATAAGCATACAAGCAAATCGATATCTTGCATATTCATTGGGGAAATTCTGAAAACCCTGACCGAATTGTGGCCCTTGAGGATTGAGATCGCCCGCCCCTGTGTTCAAGAATGTTGGCGTGACTAACAATAGGGGGTGCCCAGAGTTACACTAGCAACTAACAATAGGGGGTGCCCAGAGTTACACTAGCCATGGAGCTGGCTTAAGCACGGGTGCCTTAATGCAGCAGGGACATGCGTATCTTACAGTATTCTGTATGTTATGTGTACGTGGAAACCCTGCCCCTATTCCTCCCATGCGCTGCCCCTATCTATTTCCTCCTTGCAAATGTGTGATAGGTAAGTTAAAGAATGGAGTCAGGAGGCAAAAGATGTCGATCACTCAGCGATCGGTTGATCCAAAATGTACTTTATTAAGGGAAAGCACGGTGACAACAAACGGACTCAACACTGGCAAGGTTCCGGCAATCCTGCCTTTGTCAAGAGTCTGTGGTGGCTATTCAATATTCGTGTAATGCTCGTATAATAATAATAATAATAACTTTATTTTTCTATACCGCCACAATCTTGCGACTTCTAGGCGGTTTACAATCAAGAGAGCTGGACATTCAGCGCGTTACAATGTGCAGATAGTCAGAGGAAATACAGAGTACAGAAACATTAGGAAGCAAAATTATAGATATACAATTTGCTGAGTGAGAGTATAAGGTATACAGATTGGAAGAAATTTCCAAGTGAGCCTGTTAGTAGAAGGCCGTGCAATTCAAAAAGTAAAGCGAAAATTACAATAATAACAATTTATATATATATATCACAGAACCAAGAGTTCTGTGTGCAATTCTGAAAGTACAGCGAAAATTACGATATGATAATAATGACAATTTATGTATATCACAATTTATATATATCACAGAACCAGGAGTTCTATGCGGGCTTAACCCTTTCAGGACCAAGGGACATATTTGTCCCATAATTTTAAAATCCTATAAATTTTGATTGGGATAGTATACAGTTCTAAATTTGATATGTACGGATTCCATATGATACTGCCTTTATGTAAACAAACTGGTTCCGACATTCATTCATTAGCGTCGTTGCCAGATTGACGAGAAGATTCACTTGCCACACTGTCCATAAGCCAGAAGTTTGATTTAAAAAAAAAAAAATAATGATATTTCACAAAAAAAATCAATTTTTTGGCATCTGCAAGCCCTTTTTACCATAAAAATGTCGTCAAAACCACAAAAATTGGCCTACGATCCTTATGGTCCTGAAAGGGTTAAGAGGGGAGAGAGGAAAAGGGTAAGAGGTCGGGAGGACCGTTATTGAGGAGAGAGGGAAGAGCAGGTCAGTTGTTTAGGTATTTCAGGAACAGGTGTGTTTTTAGGCGCTTTCTAAATTCCTCGTAGGTAGTGGGTGAAAGCAGTTGATCTAGGTCTTTACCCCATAAGGCTGCTTGGTGTGAGAGAAGGTGATCATGGTGTTTTTTCGGTGTCAGGTCAAAAGCGCGCCGGGACAAAGGCGCGCGCAGACAATTGAGCGCAGCGCAGAGGTGCGCGCCGCAGAAAATTACTGTTTTTAGGGCTCTGACGGGGGAGGTGTGGGGGGGAACCCCCCCACTTTACTTAATAGAGATCGCGCCACGTTGTGGGGGTTTGTAACCCCCCACATTTTACTGAAAACTTCACTTTTTCCCTGTTTTTAGGGAAAAAGTTAAGTTTACAGTAAAATGTGGAGGGTTACAACCCCCCAAGCCCCCCATAACGCCGGCACCATCTCTATTAAGTAAACTGGGGGGGGCTCCCCAACAAAACCCCCCGTCGGAGCCCCTAAAAACTGTAATTTTCTTCGGCGCGCGCCTCCATCTTGTGCTCAGTTGTCGGCACGCGCCTTTGTCTTTCGCGGGGGTTGTCTATGTACCGTTTTTTCAGTTTGCAACCTTTAATTGGAGGGGAAACGAAGTTTGAATGTGTGCTTCTCTTATGTTTGTTGGTGGAAAAGGAGAAAAGGTCCGTTATGTATTTGGGGGCTAGTCCATATAGTACTTTGAAGCAGAGGCAGGCGAATTTAAATTTTATGCGTGCTTCCGTCGGCAGCCAGTGCGATTGTCGGTAATAAGGTGTCACGTGATCGAATTTCTTCAGCCCGAAGATAAGTCTAACCGCAGCATTTTGCATCATTTGAAGACGTCGTATATTCTTTTGGGAGATTGCTAAGTAGGCGATGTTGCAGTAGTCAAGTTGACTTAGGACGAGGGATTGCACTAGGATTCTGAATGCTGACGTATCGAAATAAGGTTTAATGGATCTGAGTTTCCAGAGAGTGAAAAAACCCTTCCTGATTACAGAGTCCACCTGGTCTTTCATGGTTAGGCATTGATCCAGGGTTACCCCTAGTATCTTTAAGGTGAGCTGAATAGGGTAATTGAGTTCGTTGATGCATAATAGTGAGGTTTTGTTGTCAAGCGAGTGAGGAGAGGCAACAAAGAATTTTGTTTTTTTCTGGATTAAGTTTGAGCTTGAAATCTGTCAGAACGTGCTGCGTGGTAGGCGATTCGTGAGTAGCCCACAAGAGAGTTCTCTACGCTCGCAAATCGCCTAACCCCCCCCTTGCTGCGCGTTCCGATACGAGCGCTGCACGAATACTGAACAGCCACCAGAGACTCTCGACCAAGGCAGGATTGCCGAAACACGGCCAGTGTCGAGTCCATTTGTTGCCACCGTGCTGAGTGATTGACATCTTTTGCCTCACGACTCCCTTCTTTGGATTGCCGTTTTCGTCGCCAAGACCCATCCCGGCTCTTCCCCAAGCGCCTGATAGGTACGTCAAGCTGGCATTTTCAGAACTGCACTTAGGCACCCTAAGGGTTACCAGATTTTCCAAATGGAAAATCCAGACCCATGGCCCCGGCTCATTCTGGCCGGCCACGCCACGTAAGATAGATGGTGTAGGGCACCGACCACTGCGTAATTTACTGTTTTACAGAATCAAGCCTTACGGGCTCACATGCCAAGCATGCACTAATCGGTCAGCATGCGGCAATGCAGCTGCACCCACCGTTTATTGCAGAACACGCCCACTCTCTGCCCCCACTGCATAAACATAAATTTTATTTTTTACCATGTGGGTAGTGCACGCACACATCCCAATAATTACACATGCCCCGCGGTAGGACTTTTTTAAATTTTTTTTTACTGTAGCAAGCACGTGTTCAGTGCTTACTGCAGTTTTGTAAAAGGGCCCCTAAATTTTTTAAGAAGCATTAATGAACTGAACACACACTAACAAATGCACATTTCTAATTAACACTGATAGAATAAGCAGGGATTTATTAGTAGCAAGAGGTTCGTGGTGTCAGTTCTGCCATTTGTAGCAGGTGACGGTCATAGCTTTATATAGAGACATAAAGGCTGGCTAATAAATAGTAGGTAGCAGTTTTTTTTATGGGACCAAGTGAATACATTTGTCTGATCAAATCACATTTACCTACAACTTATTTTTCCATGTCTATTTCTACTTACCTGAGTGCAGTTAACAATAACAACCACACCGTTTTAACCGTAATTTTGACACTCACATACTAGATTCTCTCTGGGAGTCCTTGTGCTTCAGAAAACATCTTTATTATTACAAACATATTATCAACCCAGGTTTGATCATTTCAAAACAACTGTCTCCCTTCACATTCATCTCTCTATCTTTACAGTATATTGGAGGAGTAGCCTGATGGTTAATGCAGTGCCCTGGGGAACTGGGTTCAAGTCCCACCGCAGCTTCTTGTGACTCTGGAAAGTCACCTCTCTTCCCCCCCTCCACATCCCCCCCATGCTCAACGCCCTCCCTCTACCTTCCCAACCACTTTAAATCTTCACCAGCGTAAGCAACTTTTCCAGCCTGTTGCTCGCGCCAGATTGGCTCCCCTCCAAAATTACTTCTGAGTCATGGAGCCAGGAAGTGACATCAGAGGGAAAGCCAACGCTGGCACGAGCAGCAGGCCAGAGAAGCTGCTCACACTGACGAAAATTGTAAGAGATGTACATGGGAAGAAGGGAGGGGCGAATGTAGCATGGGGGATGGGGAAGGAGCAGAGGGGAGAAAGAGTTGGGGGAGGGGCGCTGAGAGGAAGGCACGGGGGCACCACCACTCTGGGTGCCTCCTACCCTTGCTACACCACTGAACCACAGAAAGTTCCTGGAGGAAAAGTCCATAGTCTGTTATTGAGGAAGACATGGGGGAAGCCACTGCTTGCCCTGTTATCGGTAGCATGGAATGTTGCTACTCTTTGGGATTCAAGAATCTTGCTACTCTTTGGGGATTCTGCATGGAATGTTGCTACTCTTTGGGGGTTCCGGAATCTTACTTACTCTGAGATAATGGAATGTTGCTACACCTTGGGTTTTGGCTAGGAACTAGTGGCTTGGATTGGCCACTGTGAGAACGGGCCACTGGGCTTGATGGACCATTGGTCTGTCCCAGTAAGGATATTCTTATGTTCTTAAAGGTGGTATACCAAATCCCACCCCTCTTTCCCATATGTATGTGTAGGGTCAATATTTCACACAGCAGTTAAGCATTTTGCATCACGATAAACACGCAACAGTCTTTCTTTCGATATCTCAAAGCCTTATAAATATTGTAGGCAATTTTATAAAGTGATTACTGACATTTATGCACCAATTATGTGAAGTAAATAATTAGAATAAGGGAAAATAGGCATGTGTAAGTGCCAAACTTTGCAGGTAATTTACAAGTGGATGCACACATAGGTGAAGTCTGGCTGGGACTCATATTTATATGTGCAATTTATGGAACACAATAAGATAAGAGCATATTGTATCTCCGTCATCTAGTTTCAGGCACATCCTCCGGCTCTATGGCTGGTGTAGGTGCTCAAGCCTAAATTATACCTGCAAATTTAATGCTATGCTAATTTTCTATAAAGAAAAGTAGGCAACTGCTTTCTTTTACAGAGTGTGCTCCGACCAGGTCTTGCAAGCAGACTTTGGTTACTCTGTAGTTGTTGATCTCTATGCAGGTTACACATCGATCATTTGACTGCACTATGAACACGCCTGACTCTGCTTCCAGCTGTGTACTTTACGGTTATGGGCTGGGCTGGCTCTGCTAACTGAGTCAGGAAACCTGGACATCCTTTGGTATAAGGTTTCCAGAAGTTGCTGGAGGCGTTAGGGGTCCGGCTGTGTTGCTGAAGACGGGGGCAATGAGGTGAAAGCCTCATAGTGGCAATATGAGGGAGCATCTGTGGCAATGGTGACAGAGCACTGAAACACACATAATTCTCTAATATTTACTTTGCCAAATTTTTTCCAATTTTATTCTTAAGATATACAAAAAAAAATATCCAACTTTAGTCTAGATCAGGAGATCTCAACCCACACCAAAGTCAATCAAGTTTTCAGAATACCCACAATGAATATGCAAGGGAGAGGTCTGCATGAACTTCCTCCACTGTATGCAAATATCTCTCATATATATTCATTGTGGACATCCTGATTGGTTGGTTGTGTTCTGAGAACCCCCGCTCTAACTCAAAAGTGTATCTAAGGCTGCTTGGATGATTTTGAGGAGGGTCTATAGACTGAACTGTGGTTCAAGCTTCTAGGACAGGGGTGCCAAAGTCCCTCCTCGAGGGCTGCAATCCAGTCGGGTTTTCAGGATTTTCCCAATGAATATGCATGAGATCTATTTGCGTGCACTGCTTTCATTGTATGCTAATAGATCTCATGCATATTCATTGGGGAAATCCTGAAAACCCAACTGGATTGCGGCCCTCGAGGAGGGACTTTGACACCTCTGTTCTAGGACATCATTTCAAGATAAATTCTGCTATTATCTGTTTCAACTCAGAAAGTCACTTTCCTGTCCAGTATGAATGCCAGTTGTCTCATGGCTGCACTGGGGAGGGCCCTGAAAACCCTTCTTTCAATTGATGGAGAGGTGATGGGTAAGGACTGAGGTGGGGATTGAAATATAGGAAGGGTTTATAGGAGGGAGCAAAGACTCATAACAGTGTTTTGTGCAGTGTTTCCATGGCTCCTTTTAATTCGGGGGCCACAGTCAAAAATGTTGCCTATATCTCTTGTGGAGCAGTTAATTTCCTGCCTCTAAGTGGCTCAAAATAACCTGCTTAGATATTATCAGCGTTAATTTGCAAGCAAATTTGCGTTCTCTTTATTAGCTAGTGATAATGTTTACCTGTATGCATACGAGTGACCTTCAAAAAGTTTACGCACTTTCATTTTTTAAAAAACGCTATTAAATACCTCTAAAGCAAATTACACCACTTTTCAACATATTCAAGTTTCAAGTTTATTATAAAATTTGATTAATCGCTTATTCCAAATTCTAAGCGATGAACAAATCGATAAAATTACAAAATTAGGGGAGACAAACATAACTAACAACAACAAAAAAAAAATACAGTACTCCCCCACAAATTCACGATTCGGAGTTCACGGCTTCAGTCATTCGCGGGGTTTTTTTTTCTTAGTCCTCCTGCTGCTTTCACCATCAATTATTATTAGTGTGGCCGCTACACGGGAGATTGGGGGGGGAGAGAGGAGATCGGTGGGAGTTGCAGCGGTAGAGTGTGCACACGCGATGGAGCCTTCTAGCCAACATCACCGTGTCAATGAGAAGCCAAAAATGAAGCTGGGAGGTGCGCCCTAAATGAAATCAGGCATTTTTGGCGGATTTTCACAATTTGCGGGGACTCCTGGAGCGTAACCCCTGCGAATTTCGAGGGAGTACTGTACATTTTACCTAGCGTCCTACTAACACGCCCTCTTACCACTTCTCCCGCCCCCAGCCATTTCTCCCTTCAAATATGAGATTGCTGAAACTTTTTGAAGGCCCCCCACGTACAGCCTGGGTTATTGCGACAGCCTGTGTTAGCATTGGTGTGGGAGACAGTTTTGAAGAGCTCATTTCTTTAAAAAAAAAACAAAAATACTTTCAGTCTTAATTAGAGAATGCACAATTCTATGATTGTTTTTCATGTTCTACGGTGATTGACGTTACTGAGAACGCATTTGACATTGACTGGAATGTGTTTTCATAAAAAGCTGGGGCTTTTTTTGTAAGAAATACATAGGCGTTTTCATTTCATTCTTGGCATCAAGCTGCTGAGGGACAGAATAAAAAAAATAAAAAATCACTTCATGGGTGGGAGAGGCAATGATTTAACCTTAAGGTCTGTTAAGAGCAGGCTGAATGAATAGAGTTGTATTCCCACCATTGCTTTCTGCTCTACCATGCTTTAGCATTTGGATTCCATAATAAAAACCTCTCAGATGTCTTTTATGAGCATTAATGAAGGACACAGGAGAGAAAATGCTTTCTGGCTTTCAGGGGCTGCTTGACAGGCTTTGTCAGTTCTGTTTGCTGCTTTCTTTATGTTTCTCCTTTATTTTTGTATTTTCTTCAGAAACGAGTTCCCTAAATGTTATCTATCGAATGCTTAATGAGAAACTTCATGTTTCCTGAAAATTAAACTGCTCCAGTTATTCTTTTGCTGCAAATATGTAGCAACAACGTAAGTGTAGGTAAATTTAAACATTCTTTACAGGTGATATTGCGGTGCTTACCCCTTTTTCCTCCTGTTTTTTTTAGTTTGTCTGTAGTATAAGTCCTTTTTAGCACTAATTCTCCTCACTGATGATATGTAAACTCGTGTTTTAATCCCGGTTTATAATTGTTGTATTTACTTTTCTTACAATTGTATACCGCTTAGAAATTTGATTAAAACCACTTGGAGCCCCGAAGTACGGGGACTCTGGTGGCTCTGGGCTGTCTCTCTGAGGGTGGGGGTGGAGGGGGCTTATGATTCTGTTTTGTTCTCTTGAAAATGTTCAACTCAGTGTTTGTGCTTGGCAAGACATTGTTGTTTTGCGGTTGCTTTTCTGGAGATGGGGTTCCATGTGTTTTTCTTGTTCACTATCTGTGTTTAAATAAAGAATTACAAAAAAAAAAAAAAAAGAAACTTTGATTAAGCGGTATAAGAAATTTTAAATAAACTTGAAACTTGATGATAGGAGGCTTTTAATGTTAAAGCTCTGAACCACTCTGTCTCCAGCTGACTACTGATAAGTCAAAGAGTGCATCAAAAGCCTAGACTTTAACTGGAGGACTAAGTGATTTTATGAGAAGGAATGCCCCCCCCCCTCCAAGTTCTTAGCCGTTGCTACTACTCCTCTCTATGCACTGGCTTGACTGACTATTTGGGCAACCAGGCAATGTCTGGTGTCTCTCCCTCTACTCCCCTTCCCCCACCTGCAAAGTTTGGCATCTCTACTTCTCTCTCACTCCCCCATCTCCTGTCTACTTTACAATTACAGTAGTCTCTCTCAGTCTTTAGAAGTTGTTGACAACAGCAACAGTTGACATATACTGCCTGCCACCTGACTTGGAGCCTTTCCTCTGGCCTGTTGGGCAGGAGCACTTCCGCAAACGCACATGACGTCAACGCATCCGCGCATGTGCTCTTTTCTGATGGGGGAGGGGCTAGGGTGGGATTGGGGGCAGGACTGGGACGTAATGGGGCAGGGATGGGTGGAACTGGGCAGGCCTGGGGGCTGGTCTAGGGGTCCAGATTTTCCAAATGGAAAAGCTGATAACCCTACTATGGATGGGTGTGTGTATGTGAGGGGGGGGGGCAGCACTATATTTTCTTGGGGGTAGGGGAAGGGAGGGGGATCAGGATAAGGCTCTTTCTGTGGACTATTCTGAGCATGTGTCTGTCGCTTTCACCGATGACTGATCGCATTGAATTTCTGCAGACCTCGGTGGAGCTCATTTGCATGCAAAATTTTTTGCAGCCTCACTCGTCTTTTTGAAACCAGAAAATTCACCGTCGCTACAATGACCCAGAGGATTTTAATGGTAAGTTTAGAACATCGGGGACAGAGAGAGAGTGCACAGAATTTAAGAATGTTAGGGATAAACACAGACAAACACAAGTAGAATGTAGAACAGGAAGGGGAAGTGGTTAAGCTATATTTGGTTCTAGACTTTATATGTTGCCATACTGTCTGTTTCCATGCATTTCTAAGAACAATGCATTGTACCAATCTGAGGTTTTACATCTCTGTTTGTTTCACGGTCAAGAACATATGACATCTCCAGCGTGTACAAAATGCGACGATCAGGCTTCTAAAAAACCATCTGTGCCTACGACCCTGTCTCCCACACTCTAGCGTTAGTTCACTAGCTGCCTGTAGCCAAACGTTGCGTCTTCAAGGGCCCGAATCCTTGCACGACGTGGCACCGTACTACAAGATGGCTAAGCTTGCTCCATTCATGCCGAATAGGTCCCTCCGCTCCCAAGATTAAACACGCCTCAAAACGCCCCCCCCTGGTTGTGCCCTTTAACTGCAAACAATGTTCGTACTCACACTTCATACCGAGCCACTAGAATCAACTCCTCCTGAGATCCGATCCCTTGAAGGACTCCTTAAATTTGGGAAAGCAAAAAGCATACCTCTTCACCTAACTCATGACCGATGGATTACAAAGAAATGTATGTTGGTACCAGATCCCAGTATGTGTCATATTAGGAAAACTGTATACGTACAACAGATTACAAATAATTGGAAAAATTGGGATAGGCTGAATTATAGCTTTTGGTGGAACTCTGTGTCACATTTTCAAAATGGAAAGGATAATTGCCATGCAGCAAGGAAGTTTTAAGAAATTTCAGGTTATTTGGGAGCCATTAACAAGATACTGTAAAGATTGAAAGTATTGCATAGAATAAACATTAATTCCCTTTTGTTCATATACGTCTAGGGTGGGATGGGAGGGGGGGAATATTTTATGATTTTTCCTGCTTATGATTAATTGTTGGATATAAAGGAGGGGAGATATTTGATGAGAGCTATAATTTGATGATATAATAAGTAATGTTAAAGTATAAAATGATTGTATTTTGTGTTATACTTATTGTGAGTTTAAAAAATGAATAAAGATTTAAAAAAAAAAAAAAATAGGAAAACTGTATTGAAAAATCCTGCACTGTAACTATGGCAAATTTAACCTGTAGACTGTCTAAGTGTGTCAAATTAGGATCAAACTTGCATTGTAAGGATAATTATAACAAATTGTAACCTGTATATTAATATTAGACCCCTAGTATGTGTCAAGTTAGGATGAAAACTTGTACTGAAAACTTGTACTGTAATGATGGCAAATCCAGTGCAAATCGTAACCTGTTAACTGTATGTTATGGGGCTCATAATCGAAAGAGAAAAACGTCCAAAATCCGGCCTAAGTTGGCACTTGGACAAACATTTCTCAAAAATTTCCAAGCGCCGAAAATAAAAATGGGTTTTGGATGTATTTCTAAACGACCTAGGCCTTCATAGTGCCGCTCAACGTTCAAAGCTAAACGGGGCGTTTCGGGAGGCGTGTCGAGGGCGGAAGTTGGGCGGGACATGGGCTGGCTTAGACTTAGTCCTACAGCATGTATAATCGAAAGTTATACAGCCCAGGATTGACGGAACAAAAACCCACCTAAACTCCCCAGATAAGCACTGCAAACACATAACTCAGACCCCCACACACTACTCCAGTGATCACCAACCCCCCTCCATAAAAATTTTATTCACAACTTTAAATTTCAGCCTCCAGACCATCATCACCTGGCCGCCGGGCATAGGAAAGCCTAGTCGTCCAGCACAGAGGCAGCTTAAGTCGTCTTGGGAGTGGGTTAGAACATAAGAACATAAGCATCGCCTCTGCCGAGACATACCACAGGTCCATCATGCCCAGCAGTCCGCTCCCGCGGTGGCCCCCCAGGTCAATGTCCTGTAAGTGATCTAATGCTCCAAAGCATTTTGTACTGTATAGTAACCCTCTAATTGTACCCATCAATCCCCTTTTCCTTCAGGAACTCGACCAATTCTATTTTGAAACCCACAATCGTACTCTGCTCTACCACCTCTTCTGGAAGCGAATTCCAGGTGTCCACCACCCTCTGAGTGAAGAAGAACTTCCTAGCATTTGTTCTGAATCTGTCTCCCTTCAATTTTTTTGAGTGCCCTCTAGTTTTTGTTGCCCCCGCCAGTCTGAAGAATCTGTCCCTCTCTACCTTCTCTATACCCGTCATAATCTTGTAAGTTTCTATCATATCCCCTCTAAGTCTCTGCTTTTCCAGGGAAAAGAGCCCCAGCCTCTCAGCATAAGGAAGGTTCTCCATACCCTTTATCATTTTTGTTGCTCTTCTCTGGACCCTATCGAGTGTCGCCCATAAGCCTCTGTAATCACTGCATTGATACTTAAACATGTGCACTGCTCTATAAACCCCCAAAACCCTTTTTCACTGGCATATAAGTGGCTCCTGCAGCCATAAGGGCTATTGGGATGGTAGATAAGTGGGTCTAGGGGATTCTGGAGTTGGTTTGGGGGGCTCACCGTAATCTATAAGGGAGCTGTAGGTAGGAGAAGACATGGCACCCTTTTTGTGAAGTTCACAGCAGTGCCCTGTAAGGTACCTCACGATTTAGGTGGCATATCTGGGTGTGCAGTCCATCACTTTGCAGACCCCTCCCACGTCCAACAGGGCTTGTTCTAGGCGTTTTGGACGTGGACGGAAAGTTGGACGGAAATGTGGTATAAAGATGGACGATTTAGCGGCTTGGACGATCAGATCGGCAGGACGTATAATTAGATGATTTTCGAAAGTAAAAAAAAGTTGGACGTATCTTTCGAAAATGTGTTTTAGGCTCTTTTTTTAACTTAGGACGACTTGAGAGATGGACGTAAACGGACTTAGACGTCCCTTTCGATTATGCCCCTCTATGTATTTTTAACCTGTGACTGTTCTGAGCTCTTTGGGAAAAATGGGATAGAAAATTAAATAAATAAATAATATGTTTATTGCTTTATACAGATTGTATATGTTTTATTTGTTATCTCCTAGGGTGGTTTATTATACAGATTATAAATATTTTAAATAAATAAATACATTGGAAACCATGAGGCACTGTTGTAATAGTGAGTAACTGCTGCAAAACTTTAACAACAGAGAAATATTTAGGGCTCCTTTTACTAAGCTGCGATAGCGGTTTTAGCGCGCGCTCAATTGCCGCGCGTGCTAGACGCTAACGCCAGCATTGAGCCGGCGTTAGTTCTAGCTGCGTAGCCCGGGTTTAGCGCACGCTAAAATTCTGCGTGCGCTATAAACGCCATCGCAGCTTAGTAAAAGGAGCCCTTAATGAAAATTTCCTCCCTCCTTAAAGTGAATGCAGATTTAAGACTAGATTCATTAATGTGGGTTAATATACATTATTGGACCGGACATTAATGTGTTTTTTAACATGTTATATAATGTAGGTCCAATTATTGTCTATGGCACCTACTTCAGGTTTATTAAGTTTTAATATACTGACCATCGAGACATCTAGCCGGTTTACAATGTTAAAATAGTAATTAGAAAATAAAATAAATTTAAAAAAAAAAAAAAAAAAAAAAGAGGGGAGGTGTGAACATTTATTACACAAGTTACAGGTACAAACATGCGCTTGAGGATAAAAGGGAGAGGGAATGTTAATAAATACATCTTTAAAAAAAAAAAACAAAACAAAACCAAAAAAAAGTTTAAAAGGGAGGGAAAATTGAGGGGAATGACACTGAGGATTGGGATCGCTTCTTAAAAGCGGTTGGTGTTTAATTTTCTAGCTATTGAGAAGGAAATATTTAAGTGCTGAGGTATGCGTTAGAGAATGACACGGTGAAAAAATTGGTCCCCGTCACCGCCCCGTCCCACCATCCTCTGCACCGCCCCGTCACCGCCATTCCCTTCACCGCCCCGTCACCGCCACTGCCACCCCATTCACCGCCCCGTCACCGCCACTGCAACCCCATTCACCGCCCCGTCACCGTCACCGCTGCATACATAAAAGCCTCAAACGGGTACGATTTTATATACTTTTCTTTATTTACGTATAAAGGAAACATTCTTTAAAACTTTAAAACTTCAGCACGGAGCTGGTCCTACTAGAAACCTCTAATGTGGCTTAGTAAAAGAGACCCTAAAAGCAAATAATCTCACCTGCATCAGAGCAAATGAAAATTTCAGCATGAGAATGTGTATGCTATTGGAAAGAGTAGCTCAGCCAGACCTCAGCACGGAGCTGGTTTTTTTTTTTTTACACAAACATTCCTTTCCTTACCTCAGCTTGTAACCGACGAAGTTTTCAGGTTTTCAAGAAGCTGCGAAATCCAAATCCTCTGCTCGGCTCCGAAATCACAATCGCTACTGCTGCACTACAAGCCATTAAATATCATGTGCGGCAGTAGCGATTGGTCCCCTACTTTGATCTGACAAATGAGGAGCCAGTATATTGGGGGGCGGAGTCAATGCGGCAACGTGCAAGTTGGATCGAGAGTTGGAGGAGACAGACAACATGGCGGAGACATCAAACACCCGGTCACGAACACGGTGAAACACAGGTAAATAGCGGTTCCTAGAAGGGGGTACATTGGCCTGCGGGGACAAATCTTTTCACCGTTTTTGCGGGCGGTGAAAATTTTTGTCCCCGTGTCTGCGGCGATTTGGCTTTGGAGTCACCATAACCCGCAGCCAAACCGCAGCCACGCCGCGGCTCCCTGCGGGGATCGCTCCCCGTGTCATTCTCTAGTATGCGTCCTTGAATAGAAACGTTTCTAATCTGACCTTGAATTGGTCAGGAGGATTTTCAAGACGGAGCTGAAGTGGCGTGGCGTTTCATAGAGTAGGAGCCACTACGGCGAAGTCTGATTTCCTAGTGAAATAAAATTCTTTGATGGAGGGAAGGGTCAGAAGATTCTGATCGGCCGATCTAAGAGTCCGGGGAGAGCAAAAAGGGATGACGAATTTATCAAGAAAGGATGGGATATGTGAAAGTTTGATTTTGAAGACTAGCATTAGAGTTTTATAGGTAATACTACCGATATGTGCATAAATCTTAATAAGCAATAATACATATTAATATATTACTAAAGCTAATATATTAACATGCAATCTTTTGTTTGAAATCTATCAAATCTGGGTGCTGTTTAAGATATAGTTTAAAAATCCAATATTTGTGGTTTGGTAATTTTTCAAGACATAACGATCTTGACTAATAACCTAGGGCTCCTTTTATCAAGCCGTGGTAGCGGTTTAACGTGCGTAATAGCGTGCGTTAAACCGCTGGCCGCACTAGCCTGTGTAGTTTTTGGCCAGTGCGGGAGTTAGCGCGTGATGAAACTTCGCACGCGTTAACCCCGCTAGCCGTAGCTTGATAAAAGGAGCCCCTAGTCTAGGCCTTTCTAGAGCACACATCACCCAACATGGATTCCCAGGGATTATCCAATATGTGAGAGAAGAAGAAACTCTTAAATTCATATCTTGAAAACATTATATTGACAGCTAATACATGATGTTAAAGCACATCTTTTTTTTTTTTTTTTTGCAAATATAAAATATAGAAACATGTAATTAGAGGCAAATACCTACCTATTTGCCTTTAAAAAGTCATTTATTGGAAATAATCTTATTATACTAGTTATATAAACAGATCTAAACAAATTTACACATAAATATACAGTTAAATGCATATATCTATACATCTGTATGTATCTATAAATATAAGAGGGGCAATTCTATAAGTTGGCACCAATATTTAGGTGTGCCAGTGCTGTGTGCCAATTATGCTGTTACAGAAACGGCAATTTCATAAGTTAAGACTTGTCATCTGGGAACTGCAGAGCCCAAACCGACGCTCTTCGAACCTCAGAATGCCATAAGAACCTAAGCCGTGCCTCTGCTGGGTCAGACCTGAGGTCCATCATGCCCAGCAGTCTGCTCACGCGGCGGCCCATCAGGTCCAGGACCTGTATACTAGCCTTCTATCTATACCCTTTGATCCCCTTTTCCTTCAGAAAATTCTCCAATCCCTTCTTGAACTCCAATACCGTACCCTGTCTTATCACTCCCTCCTGAAGCGCGTTCCAGGTGTCCACCAAGAAGAACTTCCTAGCATTGGTTCCTAGCATTGCGCTAACTTAACCTGCACGAGCAGACATCATCACAGGTTCTTTAATTATTTCAATTTTTATCTTTTGTCTTAATCATCTTATTATATTTTAATGTTTTGGTTTTTTTTTTTTTTAATTATCTTCTCTGTTGCTGATATCTTTTACAAAACCTTTTCCACCCCCCTTCCTTACAGAATACTAACATAAATCCAAATTGGCATGTCTACACTTAGGTGTGCCCAACACACTGGGGATACTTAATAATCAAACGTGTCACCAAGGATAATGCAATACAATGTGACAGCCAAAAAGGGACCTCAATGATTATTAATTCAAATACAATGTAACGTGTTTTTTTTGAGCTCAGAAAAAGGTTTGTGAGAGACCGGACTTAGGGCTCCTTTTACGAAGGTGCGCAAGCACCTGATTAGCGAGTGCTATAGCGTGCGCTAGCCAAAAAACTACCGCCTGCTCAAGAGGAGGCGGTAGCAGCTAGCGCGCAGGGCATTTTAGCGTGCAATATTCCGCGCGTAAAAGGAGCCCTTAGAGCGGAGCACCACCAGCAGGAAAAACTCTCCTTTTTCAATCACAGCACATAACGTGGCTTTGCATTTGATAAGTTTTCAACATCTTGCTGTCAACAGATCGTGAGACCAGCACCAATAAAGTCTGTGTCGGGTTTTCTGAGGCAGCTGGATGAGAAAATGTGTCAAGACCCATCTAAGCCTTTGCTCTGCTCCAGCGCAGATAAGTTTTTTGTTTTTTTTTAATTACTAATGCAAGATCTAACTAGCAAGATGTTGTAAACTTAAGTGCGACCACTTAAACATAGAAGATGAGATGAAACATAGAAACATAGAAGATGATGGCAGAAAAGGGCTACAGCCCATCAAGTCTGCCCACTCTGCTTACCCAAAAATTCAAACATCCTGGCCCGGGAGTCAAACCCAGGACTCTTTGTTGAAAGGTAACAAAGCTTTCCCCTAGTCCACCAATGGCAGGGATAAATTGGGTGTGCCTAAGTGCTCCATGCAACACATGTAACTTATCGTATTCTATATGCTGTGCGCGTAAGATACAGACAGGCCCATTTCCCACCCAAGCTCTTTATATGTGTAAGCCCCTTTGCAAATGAGGAACTTACTGCCAGATTTTCTAAACGGCGCTGTTATCGGCGGCTGCCTTATAAGCGGCCACTGATCGTGTGTCGATCACACGACGGTGCCAGTTAGAGAATCGCATCTCTGGCAAAGGTAGGTGCTGGGTTTTCAAGGCCTACATTCCCAGCGCCAACCTTTGATGTGAATTGCGCCTATGTAGGCGCTTTACAGCATCTAATGTCATTTCCATCTTAAGCCACGCCTATAGTGGCATTTAGGTGCCAGTAGGCACCTCTGGAGGCGTTTGAGTTGAGCCACGACGTAGGAGCAATGCACAAGGTGACATATGCTCATGATAGATAACGAGCTGAAACTTGGCATTATCAAATGTGAACGTTGACTCTGAAAAGCACAAGACTCCTGATGCAGGCCGGGTTGGGCCGAAACATGTACATGTCGAGTCATTGATTGACTAAAGAGAGCCATGAAACACACCAGCTCACCAGTTTTCCTTGGGCATCTCTACTGTTGGTTTGCTTGTGATTGACTCGTGGAGGTGACTCCCCTATGCTTTGACCGGTGCTTTGAATTTTCATTTACATTCCATTTAAATGACACTTCCCTCTTAACATAGGCGCCGGTAGGGTGCTGTTTATAGATTTTCACCTAAGACACTTGGATGCAACCTTACAGAATAGCGTTCAGTGCGCTTATCTGTGTAACTGCCATCTTGGTGTCCCTGCCACTCATGAAGTGGCATGTAAGTGTAGGTGCCAAATTATAGACTTGCCCTTTAAATAAATAATATAGCATATAGATCACATGCGTATATAAATGAATGAAAAAGTGAAAACCCACCATATTCTGGCACCTGCCCTGTTCCACGTTTCAGCAATAACCGTACTCTCCTGCCTCCGGATTTGATAAGCTCTATGGCTCTGGCGTGTGTCATGTCTCTTGTGCTTTCCCCATTAATTTCAATGATCTGATCGCCAACCTGTTTGGAAGCAAAGAAGCTAGTAAGCCAAGGACTGACAAAAGAGGAACACTGTAAAAGGTATCTTCTTTGGATCACACGTGGCTTGAGTCACAGACAGATGAGAAGATACATTTGTCCATGAATAAGATCAATGACAGATTAAAATATTTCCCCCCCCCCCAATTATTACGTGGTGCTCAGAGTATGGAACTCTCCCATCATTTATTGCACAAGAATGATGGCAATTAGAGAATGATACGGTGACAAAATTCATCACTGTTCCCGTCCCCGTGGATAACTGCGGGAAATAATCCCACGTCATTTTCTAGTGTCTATTTCAACCTCAATCCTTCTACACCAGCATTCTTCAAAGCAAAGCTTGCGGGTCAGTGGTTGTGGCCATTCATACTCTGATTCTTATGTGAGCCAAGGATAATGAAGCCATTGTGACATCACTGATGTGATTGGCTCTTAGGCACTGGTGGAATGAGGCATTATGACATCACAATATCTGCTCTGGATACCAGAGACTGTCATTCTGTAGTGTCTGTTTCAACCTCGGTCCTTCTACACCAGCATTCTTCAAAGCAAAGCTTGTGGGTCAGTGGTTGTGACCATTCATACTCTGATTCTTCCCTCTTTCCTTAAAAAATGACATGAAGATGGTTTCCCGCGGGGACGGGAATGGTGATGAATTTTGTCACCGTGTCATTCTCTAATGGCAATGGATCACATACTCTTCTTTCTTCAGAAGGGGTTTCAAAATGTTTGAAGTGATTCAACTGATAACGTCAACGGCACTAAAGCCCCATCCTGCTGACGGGTGCACCTTGATAAGCTCTGTTCACAGAGGTACACACTAGGTAACTGTAGTGCATTTTTTTCTAGCAAGAAAGGTGCCGGTAGCCTCATTTCGTGCTATATAGCCCTACAAGGATAACCAGAAATTGTAATTTATTTGCATACCCAAGGATCACTGGCTGTAAATTCAAGTCCTTTTTGGATAGGACTTTCATGTTTCAAGCAAGTAAACAGCAGTCTTGGTTAGGTAACTACATCAATGGAGCCAGGCTGACCTACGGCGCCTTTCAGAAAGAAATTAAAACTGTATTATTTGATAGATTTCTCTCTTAAATAGAATTCACACTAAATTTAATAATCTAATTCTGTCTATTCTTGAGTGATATGTTGTACTTTTATAATTTGAATTTTGTAATTCGCTGATCGTCCAGCTCTCTTTAGTGTGAATTACCTAGAAGTCGTCTGATCATGGCGGTATAGAAGGATAAAGTTGTGTTATGTTATATGTTATGCCATTCTTCAGGAGTGGGGTGATCATTGAGGGACTCACCCCACAGTATCCAGGTCCCCTGCAACCAGCTACAGAATCCATGAAAAGGCATTACGGTGTGTGCGGAGCCTGAGGTCTTTTTATTACTGTTATCAAAATTGGAAGCTTTATCTTGAATTATACTTGCTGAACACCCCCCCTTGGGTGCAAATCGCCTCATAAATAAATAATATCTGGAGACCTTGGGCAATTTTTAACAAGCAATGGAAAAGGTGCCAGTACTCAGTGCGCCTGAGTTTCCCCTCAAAAGAAGCCCTGGGGGGAGCGATGCTTCCAAATGAGTTAGTTATGTGCATATCACGATAGTAATGGGCCTCACCTCTAAGCCACTCTATGAAACGTACTGATATCACTCACTATAGTACTTGCATCATGCCAAAGATATCTTCCTTCTGAAGTTCATGACACGTACAAGCAAGGCGCACTTCAAAAATTCCTTTTAATCAAGCCTATAGTGCACAATATAATGGGGAATATTTCTGTTTCATCTCTCTCTCTCCACTGAATGCAAAGACAAGTAATTTGGCACCGACGTCTCCTTCGTCGGTGCTGTTGTGTTTCTCCGTTCCACAATGTCTGGATGGGCCCATTTGGCCTTTATCTGCCATCGTGTTTCTATTTTTACAGAAAGGGTGGTAGATGCGTGGAACCACCCCGGAGGAGGTGGTGGAGACAGAGACTGCGTTTGATTTCAAGAAAGCCTGGGATAGGCACATGGGATCTCTTAGAGAGAGGAAGAGATAATGGTTGCTGCAGACGGGCAGACTGGACGGGCCATTTGGCATTTATCTGCCATCATGCTTCTATGTTTCTTGCATCAAGTTTTTATTGGCTGTACATGGAATATCCCAGGTGATCAGAGCTAGAGGTCTGCACGGGAACGGGGATCGCGGGAATCCCGCGGGAATCCCCCTAAACCCACGGGACTCCCACGGGGACCCCCCTCTGGCCCACGGGACTCCCACGGGGACCCCCCTCTAGCCAACGGGATCCCGGGGATGGAAGGCTTTGGAAGCAGAGTTCATCCATGTAATATAATGGACACGTCAGCCTTAGTAAAAGAGGGGGTTTATAAGTTAATTATCTGAACAGAAAACAAAAAAAGGGTTCCACCAAAAAGATTCCACAAGGAAAACAGCAGGGCAAATACAAAAGAAACTGTGGAATTGATGATCCTGTCAGAAGTAATTGCTGCTTTCTATGGGGACGGGCGGGGATGGAGGTAATTCCTTGCGGGGATGAGTGGGGACGGAGAGGATCCTGGCGGGGACGGGTGGGGACGGAGAGGATCCTGGCGGGGACAGAGAGGATCCTGGTGGGGACGGTTGGGGACGGAGAGGATCCTGGCGGGGACAGGCGGGGATGGAGAGGATCCTGGTGGGGACGGTTGGGGACGGAGAGGATCCTGGCGGGGACGGGCAGGGATGGGTGAGATTTCTGTCCCCGTGCAGCTCTCTAATCAGAGCCTCTTTGTGTTTTACATAATTCTTAGGGTCGTGATCTCGCCAGTTACTTGTGACCTGGATTGGTCACTGTTGGAAACATGATACTGGGCTCGATGGGCCTTCATATATTTATTTACTTATGTCGTGCCACTAATTGGTGGTCACTGGAACTATAGACCTTCAAGTCATCTACAAACATTAAGGGCCTGATTCTCAAAATGGTGTCCCGATTGTAGGCTGCGGTAGGCATCCTATCACTGTCTAACGGACACCTGTGGAATGGCCTAGGCATGCCTACATATGCCTAAAGCTGGCATAAGCTTGGCTTACGATGGATGTGGTCTTAGGTGCCCGTAGGCATGCCTAAGCTTTTCCATAAGTTTGAGTCAGATGCCTTACATGTAGGCCCGTAAAACACTGGCCTACGTTTAAGGCGTGTATACAAAAAAAATAGACATGATTCTGGAAGTGATTGACATGTGGTAGGTGCCCGTTTTGCAGGCGCCGTTTCCAGAATCAGTCCCCAAGTGTGGTGTTACCTCTCGATTGTTAACTTCCGTTGCAAAAGACTTGACAACCACTCTATTTACATTTGTATTATAATGTCAATTAGGAACATTTGATTGCCTTTGTGCTCACCTTAATTCATACCTAAATAGCACCCTCTTCTGACCTAGACATAGAGAGTGACAGGGGGGACAAATTTTTCCCCCTCACTACAGGAACTCAATTTCCACATCACAGTGAGTTTTGTCGCTGGCTTGGTCCCTACTCCATTCCTGTAAGCTCTGCCTTAACCGCACAAGCCTCGAACCCTTATGATTTTAAAGTGTTTGAGGCTTATGCAAATGAGGACAGAGCTTAGGCATTGGTGGAATGAGGCATTATGACATCACAATCTGAGCTCTAGAATGTTGCTATTTATGATTTTAAAGTGTTTGAGGCTTGTGCAGATGAGAACGGAGCTTAGGCATTGGTGGAATGAGGCATTATGACATCACAATCTGAGCTCTAGAATGTTGCTACTTATGATTTTAAAGTGTTTGAGGCTTGTGCAGATGAGGACGGAGCTTAGGCATTGGTGGAATGAGGCATTATGACATCACAATCTGAGCTCTAGAATGTTGCTACTTATGATTTTAAAGTGTTTGAGGCTTGTGCAGATGAGGACGGAGCTTGCAGGAAATGGGGCTAGGGCAGGAAAAGAACTTGCGGGGACAGGACAGAAATGGGGAAAAATTTGTCCCTGTGTCATTCCCTACCTAGACACACCCCAGGCCCACCTTCTATTTACCCTGCTAAAAGTACCTACTCTATTGATCCCTGCTGTATATGCGTTTCATCAGATAACAGCTGGGCAAGTTTCAGACAGTTCATTTTTTTTGAAAACCATAAGTAAAGATTTTTTTTTTTTTCTTTATTCACCTCTGGGTTCTTTTTCATTGTGGCATGAGGATGGACGAAAGAAAACAATTCAAGTCTCAAATCAAAAGTATGTGCCGTTCCTGTTGTGCTGCCAATTTGTTTTGTGTTCCATTTGCACCATTAGCGCAGCCGTTTCTGTCACTTATTGGGAAGAAGGGGAAATGCATAACACCGATTGGGTGATGGATGAATAGGTGATACCTTTCAGTGAGCACATGCAGTTTAGGGGAAATGTGCTGCTGCTTGCAGTACTCATAATATGAACAGGGATACTATCACCTTTCTCAAAAACAATCATACATAAAAGAAAGGGAAAAAAATTTCCTGCAGCACAGAAATCACTGAATAAACCCGTGCATAAAACTATCAATATAGAGTAGCCCAAGAGCCCGTCTCGAAGGGCGAAGGGTAACACGGGGCTGGGAGCCCTAGGTTGCCCATGAGGCAGGTTAGCAAAAGGGGAAGGATAGAATAGGAAGTCGGGGGCTATAGTGGAAGTGTGGTTCGCGCTTGAGAGTTGAGCGTGATTGGAGGAAGCTTTAAAGCCGGGACCTTGGAGGACTCCTTTTTTCCGGGTCCTCCAGGGCGGCTTTTTTCCCACCCACCCGCCCTTTATTGGTGGCCTTAGTAGCTCGGGTTGGCGGGTCTCCCGAGCTACTGGGTGCTGGGGCTCATCCGGCGATGAGCGGTGGGCTGGCGAGAAGCCGTGCTCGGGGGGTCTACTGACTCGGTTAATGGGGCATGAGGTCATGCCACCCCTCAGACTCTTGCTGTTTATGGCGGGGTCAGGGGAAATTTGTTGTTGGTTACACCGGGTAGCTCGGGAGGAGCTGCAGATTGGTTATATGGAAGTTAATGCTTGTGGATGTTAATTTATGCAAATTATTACCTGTTTTGTTAATAAATTGAGCTGCGGCTATTTATACCAAATATGTGTGTGGTCTATTAGTTATTTGGAGGGGATTCAGGGAGGGGGTGTTTGGGCGGTAGTAGGAGCTACCCAGATCCCGTTGTTAATGTAGTGAACAAGAAGGGGGAAAGACATCAGTAAATAATTTTAAAAAGGTCAAAGGATCTCTGAAAACACACACTTCTTCCAGTTCCAAAGACCCAGAGGAATGTTTCCATTATCTGTCTTTATTCAAAAAAATTCAACACATTCACTTTACTGTATGTTAGAAACAATATCACTTATCTGTGCAATTTAATGTGGACAAATGCAAAGTGATGCACTTTGGGAAGAATAACCCAAATCACAGTTACCAGATGCTAGGGTCCACCTTGTGGGTTGGCACCCGAGAAAAGGATCTGGTTGTCATCGTAGACAATACGAAGAAACCTTCCGCCCAATGTGCAGCGGAGGCCATAGAAGCAAACAGAATGCTAGGGATGGCTAACAAGATTAAGAATGTTATAATGCCCCTGTATCACTCCATGGTGCAACCTCAGCTGGAGAATTGCGTTCAATTCTGGTCTCCTTATCTCGAGAAAGATATACCCCCCTCTTCTACGAAACCGCGTTAGCAGTTTTTAGCGTAGAGAGCTGTGCTGAATGGCCCGTGCTGCTCCCGACACTCATTGAGTTCCTATGAGCGTTGGGAGTAGTGGGGACCATTCAGCGCGGCTCTCTTTGCTAAAAACCGCTAGCGTGGTTTCGTAGAAGAGGGGGATAGTGGCGCTAGAAAAGATTACACTTTCAAACTGATGCACGTTACTTCTGTATGGGAAAAGTGCTCATAGGAAAAGCTATTACAAATCACGACAGGTACTTTTTCCCTGAGGTCATTTTCAAAGGGAGAGCATGCTTATACCTTCCCTGTGGGTAAAAGTGTCCATGTGCTTTGCCGCTATGCAGGCAAGTTTGAGTCTAGAATTGTGGTGGCAAAAAACAGACTCCTATTCATTTTTCAGGAAACTGAACCCAGTCGCAAAGGAAGATATCAGACTGTTCTAGCAGTGTTAAAAAAGCGCTGGGAAAGACAGCAGGGGGGGTAGGTCTTGCTATATTGCTTTTTCTATGTGGTTTACACAATCAAAGCAGTTTACATGGGCCATTGAAACGTTAAGTGACTTGCCCAGAGTCACAAGGAGCTGCAGTGTGAATCAAAATCACAACGCCAGGAGCTTTGAGCCAGGCTTAGACATAATATGATAGGTGGGATATCAAATTTTAAAACTTGAAAACTTTCCTTATGTGCAGTTATTAATTTTTTAAATCTTTAATCCTTTATTGTAAAGAACAATTGCAAAAAAGTAAAACCACAAAAGCTTAGTACAAAGAATCCCCAGACCCCTCTCCCCTGCACCCATGTCTTACTGACTGATGATCTAAAGGCACCATTGGCTAAAAAGTTCATCTGGTATGTCCACGGTTCATGTATGGTGCATAGCAAGCTCTGTATCAGAGCAAACAATTCAGTCCCTAGTCTGTTATTGATAAAGACATGGGGAAAGCCACTGCTTGCCCTTGATCGCTAGCATGGAATGTTGCTACTCTTTGGAATTCTAGAATCTTGCCACTCTTTGAGGATTCTGCATGGAATGTTACTACTCATTAGAATTCTAGAATCTTGCTACTCTTTAGGGATTCTGCATGGAATGTTGCTACTCATTAGAATTCTAGAATCTTGCTACTCTTTGAAGATTCTGCATGGAATGTTGCTATTCTTTGGAATTCTAGAATCTTGCCACTCTTTGGGGATTCTGCATGGAATGTTGCTACTCATTAGAATTCTAGAATCTTGCTACTCTGAGGATTCTGCATGGAATGTTGCTACTCATTAGAATTCTAGAATCTTGCTACTCTTTAGGGATTCTGCATGGAATGTTGCTACTCATTAGAATTCTAGAATCTTGCTACTCTTTGAAGATTCTGCATGGAATGTTGCTATTCTTTGGAATTCTAGAATCTTGCCACTCTTTGGGGATTCTGCATGGAGTGTTGCAACTCTTTGGGGTTCTGGAATCTTGATGAGATAATAGAATGTTGCTATTCTTTGGGTTTTTGGCCAGGTGCTAGTGATCTGGATTGGCCACCTAAGAATGGGCTACTGGGCTTGATGGCCCGTTAGTTTGACCCAGTAAGGCTATGCTTATGTTCTTATGAATTCAACTTCTAAGTCTGTGTGGCATTGTGTCCAAACTGGACAGCACTTTCCTATATTGTTTCCAATGAGCCAAAGATCCGCCTACTTTAAATTTCTCTAAAATCATAGTCTCATAAAGCAAGTTGTGTCAGTCGTTAAGGGTAGGAAGATCAGATTGATGCCAGGTTATTTTATGTACAACAATACACTCCAAAAACTGCCACAAACCTAAACTAGCAACAACAAAAGAAGGCAGACCTAGTCAAATCAGGGTTCATTAAGGGGGCGCTCAGGGTCACAGACTATGCACACCGCACAAACCACGTACAACCTAATGTGAATGATATCAAAATAAAGGGTGCTCTCAGTGTGAACCACCAGCGATAGGAGTCCAGCTCCAACACTTCACCTTTTAGGTGGAGGTAATAAGTCCCCACCCGCACACCATCATTGAGCACCCTGAGTGTGCTGAAAATCAAAGTGAAAATATCCACCAATCAAACCAATAAATCAAACAGGTGAGTAAACCAATGAAACCTGAGCGACCCCTAAACGAACCCTGCCAGCCGAGACCCCCACTATTTTATGTGCCAACAAAAGCATAAAACAAAATCCGCAGTCATTTAAATGTTTACATTTTTGCTACTGGTAACTTTTTAATTTCACATTAAGGAATACAACCTTGATTCATGAAATCAAAAGGGGATGGGAGTTGTTCTAAATTAAATTGTAAGCTCTTCTGAGCAGGGACCGTCTATTGCTTGTTAAATGTACAGCGCTGCATATGCCTTTCAGTACTATAAAAAATGATAAATAGTAGTGGATCTACTGCCTTTCTGTGGTTACAATCAAAATAATTTACCTATTATTTACAGGTATTTATTTTGTACCTGGGGCAATGGAGGGTTAAGTGACTTGCCCAAGGTCACAAGGAGCTACAGTGGAAATTTAGCTTAATTCCCCAGGTTCTTGGGCAGCTGCAATAGCTATCATGTTTCCCCCAAAATAAGACCTACCCCAAAAATAAGCCCTAGTCATCAGTAGCCACGCTTCCCCCACCCCGTTCCCACCCTGCAGCCGAACCACCGAACCCCCACTGACCCTCCATCCTTCCCTCCCATCCGAACCCCGCCGACTGTGACCATAAATACCTTCCTGTACAGCAACGTCGGGCCAGCAGCACTCTAAACAGGCTGCTTCGTGGCCTTCTCGCTGGGGAATTCCCTCTGCCGCGTCACTGATGATGTCATCAGTAACGCAGCACACAGAAGACCGCGAAGCAGCCTGTTCAGAGTGCTGCTGGCCCAACGCTGCTCTGCAGGAAGGTATTTATGGTCGCAGTCGGAGGGGTTCGGTTGGGAGGGAAGGATGGAGGGTCAGCGAGGGTTCGGCTGCATGGTGGGAGTGGCGGCGGGTGCTCAAGGGTTCTGCTGCACAAGGGATGGGTGGGAGGGAAGGATAGAAGCTGGGCAAGGGTTCTGCTGCATGAGGGATGGGAGAGACGGGAGGGAAGGACAGAAGCTGGTCAAGGGTTCTGCTGCACAGGGAGCTGAGAGGGATGGAGGGATAGAAAGATGCTGCAGAGGGAAGGCACAAGGGGATGGGTGAGAGGGGAGGAAAGATGTTGCACATGTGGGGGAGAGAAAGGAAAGAGGAAAAATTGGGGTGAAGGAGAGGAAGGGAGAGATGATCATGTACATAAAAAAAATAAGCCCTACCCGAAAATAAGACCTAGTGCCTTTTTTGGGCCCCACAGTACTAGCCTACTCCTTTCACCGCAAACAATATGTCCCCTTGTCTCTATTTCAACATGTGCTAAATAAGGAGTCTGCAGACTTTACTGTATGGGCCAAATGCAGAAACCCTGAAAAGCTTGACTGAATCAAGGAAACCCAACTAGCCAGTGAAATACCTCCGACCAGTGTTCCTTATGACATTCAATACAAACTGCGATAGCTAAGCCTTCATGCATTATGCCTAATTTTCTCATTTACCTGTCAATTCCATAGCATTAAATTTGCATATATTACTAGAGGAAGATTCACATCAACATGGAAACTCTTTGCCAGATGTCCTAAAAGCATGTGCATCCAGGTAATGACATCACCCACTTCATTTAGCATGCAGTCCCGGCATCCAATTATCTGGAATAACTTCCTTGCCAGCAGTCAAATTAAATTTTAAATGAAATCTACAGATGTGAGGGAAAGGAGTCTGAAATTGAACTTTCTGCAATGAGATCTCCTGAAATCAGCGTGCATGTCACACACACATCTGAAAGTGGCATGTTCAGAGTCCAATATTTTTTGCCTCAAATTGGAATTGGCCTTTTGGGAACCTAAATTTATTGTAACAAATACCCTTAAGCTTGTGTTGAGAACCAGAAAGACCGTCTTCCTAATGTGACAAATCCACTCTCTCTTCCCTGCTAAGATGATTAAATTGGCTGAAAAAAAAACCAACCCCTGTGGCAGTATTGTACTAATATTACCTTCAAGCACAAAACAAAGATTATTCCCCCTTTTTTCTACTCAATTTGATATCATACTATAAGCTCCTAAATTCTTGTTTCAGTTCAAACTAATTCAAATCATTCATTCAGGCATATAAAAATCTAACTGGAAAATTGGGACAAATGTCTACTGGCAGTAATGAAAAGATGGTATTTAAGGGACATCACTACAGCTGACAAGTTAATTAGAAATAAAACAGTAATGTCTCTTTAAATCGTCGGAAGAAAAAGCCTTTAACTTATATGTTTTCAAAATATTCTTAACTTTTCAGCTGAGCAGCGCATAAGACAGGAGTGCAACCTTTGCGCTTCCTGACCGGTCATGCGCCAAGCTGCGATTTGCGAGAACTGACAGCAGCCAATCATGGAATGGTATGGGACCAGGCAGGAAGCGCAAAGGTTGCGCTCCTGCCTTATGTGCCACTCTGCAGTGAAAAAGGCTGCTGTCCAGCAGGAGACCGTGGTGGACCACCACTAGTTAAAAAAAGGTACCGGGAGGGGGATGGAGGGAGGGTGTATTCGCTCCATAAGACGCACCCACTTTTCCATCCCCTTTTGGGGGGGTGGAAAAAGTGCATCTTATGGAGCGAAAAATACGGTATGTAATATTTGTGAGCCACCTTGGATAAAGGTGGATTAAAAATGTTTAAAATAAAATAAATAAATAAAAAATATAAGGTGAAAGGATGAGAAAAGGGAACAGGAATAATAATAATAATAATATACATGTTAACCGAAGTAAAGATATGCCCATAGGGAGCTTGAATCAAATGCCATTTTGAAGTAAAATGCATTTTTTAGTTGTGACTTGAAGGTCTTGAAAGATTTTTCTGACCTTAAATATAGTGATAAAGAGCTCCAAATGCTCGGGGCCATAACTGAAAAGCTAGAATCCCAGTTAATGTCAAGAAACATCTGTCTAAAAGATGGAACAGACAGTAGATGTTGATGGGAAGAACAAAGATTCCTTCGGTGAATAGGAGATCAGGTAATTAGACAACAATAAAGGAACAGCGTCCGCATGCAGACAGGCAAATGCACCGGGGGACAGCAGCGAATGTCCTGCGGTAAGCCCTTTTAATATGTGCTAAGTGCGCACACGTGCTTACTGCAGCCTAGTAAAAGGACGCCACAGTAAAATTCCTATATGTAGGCCATTATTGTATCACAACAAAGAAAAATGGGGAGACTCGACGATCCATAGTGAAAACAATTCACCGATGAAAACAAAACCAAGGAGAAGAAAATCAAGGAGAAGAAAAAAGCATTCATCTCTTACAAACAATCAGGGAAACAGGACTCTAGAGTAGAGTATCTGGCCAAGTCAAAAGAAGTCAAAACAGCAGTTAGGGAGGCCAAATTCCGCATGGAGAAGTCTCTAGTAGAGAATGACACGGTGAAAAAATTGGTCCCCGTCACCGCCCCGTCCCCGTCTCACCATCCCCGTCACCGCCCCGTCCCCGTCTCACCATCCCCGTCACCGCCCCGTCCCCGTCTCACCATCCTCTTCACCGCCCCGTCACCGCCCCGTCACCGCCACTGCAATCCCATTCACTTTTCTTTATTTACGTATAAAGGAAACATTCTTTAAAACTTTAAAACTTAGTTAAATATTAGTTAATAACTATACAAAAACAAAACACGCAGAGAAAAAATTAATTAATAAAAATTCTCAAAACTGACACATTTTGATCACTAAATTTAAAATAGTTATTTTTCATACAGTTTTTCAATCACTAATCTTCCACCACCCCTGCGGCTAGCAATGCAAAAACAAACACGACATGTACTTTAAATGCTGCCGTGATTAGCATAGTGACCGCGGCTACGGCTGCAAGTCTCCCCTCCCCCCAGCGATCACGGCAGGAGGGCACCCAACCCCTCCTGTAGACCCCCCCAACGGCCCTCCCGACAATCGCAGCAGAAGGGTACCCAACCCCTCCTGCCGGTCCTCCCAATGGCCTCCCCTAAGATCGCCGGCAGGAGGGTACCCAACCCCTCCTGCTGGACCCCCCCCCAACGAACCCTCCCACCCCGGAACCCCCTTAGTCTTACTTTCCAAGTTGGACCGGACGGCTCCTCACACGTATGGCCAGCAGGCTTGCCTCCGTCCAAATGAGGCGGGCCCGCCCCTCCCCTGCCCAACCCACAGGATCCTAGGGCCTGATTGGTCTAGGCACCTAAAGCCACTCCCGCTATAGGAGGGGCCTTAGGTGCTTGGGCCAATCAGGCCCTAGGATCCTGTGGGTTAGGCAGGGGAGGGGAGGGGCGGGCCCGCCTCATTTGGACGGAGGCAGGCCTGCTGGCCAGACGAGCGAGGAGCTGTCCGGTCCAACTTGGAAAGTAAGACTAAGGGGGTTCCGGGGTGGGAGGGTTCGTTGGGGGGGGTCCAGCAGGAGGGGTTGGGTACCCTCCTGCCGGCGATCTTAGGGGAGGCCATTGGGAGGCAGGGGAGGGGAGGGGCGGGCCCGCCTCATTTGGACGGAGGCAGGCCTGCTGGCCAGACGAGCGAGGAGCTGTCCGGTCCAACTTGGAAAGTAAGACTAAGGGGGTTCCGGGGTGGGAGGGTTCGTTGGGGGGGGTCCAGCAGGAGGGGTTGGGTACCCTCCTGCCGGCGATCTTAGGGGAGGCCATTGGGAGGACCGGCAGGAGGGGTTGGGTACCCTTCTGCTGCGATTGGCAGGAAGGGTTGATCTGACAAATGAGGAGCACGGTGAAACACAGGTAAATAGCGGTTCCTAGAAGGGGGTACATTGGCCCGCGGGGACAAACCTGTTCACCGTTTCCGCGGTCGGTGAATGGCCTTGTCCCCGTCACCGCAGCGACTGCTAGTTTTCTTCCCCGTTTTCGGCGGTGACCCGCGGCTTAAATGCGGTGGCCGCGGGTAAACCGTCACCGTGTCATTCTCTAGTCTCTAGCGAAGAACATACAGAAAGGAGATAAATCATTCTTCAGATATATCAGCGACAGAAATAAGAACTCAGGCGGGATAGTATGTCTTAGAAAACCAGATGGAGACTATGTAGAAACGGACTCGGAAAAAGCCCAACTGTTAAATGAATACTTCTGCTCAGTCTTCACTCGCGAGGCACCGGGACTCGGCCCTCAGATACAGACAAGGGTTGAATCAACTGACCCGTTTAGTAATTTCATGTTTACACCCAGCAGTGTCTACTGTGAGCTGTCAAAGCTCAAGGTTAACAAGGCAATGGGGCCTGACAACCTACACCCCAGGGTGCTCAAGGAGTTGTGTGATGTCTTGGCGGAACCGCTATCCGTGCTCTCCAATCTCTCCCTTAGTACAGGTAACGTCCCGTTGGACTGGAAGATGGCTAACGTCATTCCACTTCACAAGAAAGGCTCCAAGATGGAGACAGCAAACTACAGACCAGTGAGTCTCACATCAATAGTGAGCAAACTAATGGAAACTCTAATCAAACGCCAATTGGATACGTTCCTGAACGAGGAGAATCTACGGGATCCCCATCAACAAGGATTTACTAAGGGGAGATCCTGCCAATCCAACCTGATCAGCTTCTTTGACTAGGTGACGAAGCTGGATGTTGGGGAGTCCCTGGACATCTTATACCTGGACTTCAGCAAAGCATTCGATAGCATACCACACCGCAGGTTGCTGAGCAAGATGAGTTCTGTAGGATTGGGCAACACATTGACGAAATGGATTGGGAACTGGCTTGGGGGTAGGCTTCAGAGGGTAGTGGTGAACGGCACCCCCTCCGAAATAACGGAGGTAATCAGTGGAGTGCCGCAGGGCTCAGTCCTGGGCCCGATCCTGTTCAACATCTTTATAAGAGACTTGGCAGAAGGGCTCTGAGGTAAAATAACATTATTTGCCGATGACGCCAAACTAAGCAATGTAGTGGGCAAAAGCACAACAGACAAAAACTCAATGCCCAACAACATGATGCACGACTTACTTCTACTGGAGCGCTGGTCTAGGTACTGGCAACTCAGCTTCAATGCCAAAAAATGCAAAGTCATGCACCTGGGCAGCCAAAATCCATGCAAAACTTACACCCTTAATGGCGAGATCCTAACAAGAACTGAAGCAGAACGAGACTTAGGGGTGATCATCAGTGAGGACATGAAGACTGCCAATCAAGTGGAGCAAGCTTCATCCAAGGCAAGACAAATCATAGGTTGCATACACAGGAGTTTCGTCAGCCGTAAGCCTGAAGTCATTATGCCATTGTATAGATAGGTGAAACCACACCTGGAATACTGTGTGCAATTCTGGAGGCCGCATTACCGTAAGGATGTGCTGAGACTAGAGTCGGTCCAGAGAATGGCCACCCGGATGGTCTCGGGACTCAAGGATCTCCCGTACGAGGAATGGCTAGATAAATTACAGCTCTACTCACTCGAGGAACGCAGAGAGAGGGGAGACATGATCGAGACGTTCAAGTATCTCACGGGCCGCATCGAGGTGGAAGAAGATATCTTCTTTTTCAAGGGTCCCACGGCAACAAGGGGGCATCCGTGGAAAATCAGGGGCGGGAAACTGCACGGTGACACCAGGAAATTATTTTTCACTGAAAGGGTGGTTGATCGCTGGAATAGTCTTCCACTTCAGGTTATTGAGGCCAGCAGCGTGCCTGATTTTAAGGCCAAATGTGATAGACACGTGGGATCTATTCACAGTGTTAGGTAGGGGAGGGTCATTGGGGTGGGCAGACTAGATGGGCCGCGGCCCTTATCTGCCGTCTATTTCTATGTTTCTATGTTTCAGATGTTCTGGAGACAATTTATTAAACACTGACATATAAAACCATGAAAATTCAATTAAAAAAGTACAATGCTAAAAAATATGGTGATAAAAATCCACCCGGACTATTTAAATTGAATTTTCGTGGTTTTAAATGTCAGTGTTTAATAAATTATCTCCAGAACATCTGTATCCACAGTTTTTTGTTTTCATCGGCCATTATTGTATCACATGTTCATAGCTTTTCACAGAGGTGGTCGTCACCATCAAAGCATAAGCGTGACAATGATCAAGAGACTAGTGGACAAGCTGTCTGGAAGTGCAAAATTACCTGTACAGCAAAATGAGCAGTTGCCAAAATAAGACAAAGAAGTTCATTTACTGGGTTTACTGCACATTAAAAGGGCTATCTGTGAGACATGTGCTGCCGTCCTGGGGTAAATTTCTCCATCTGTGCACGTGCACATGCGCAAACATAATTTTACTGAATTTGGGGGGATGGAGAGTGGGTGTGAGGGTGCGTATGAGGCATTGCCACACACTAATTGTTTAGTGTGGTGTTAACACATGGGCCCGTACGGGCAAATTCTATAAATGATGTCCCCATTTGTAGGCCGCGGCAGGCATCCTACCACTCTCTAATCAGCCAATCAGGACACATGTTTTAAAAAAAACCAAACACCCTGAAGCAGGCTGGCTACATTGTAAGCATTTTTTGCAAGCCTAGGGAAGCTCGTAGGGCCACCTAAACTCACTCGAGGCTAGGCGTGGGCATGGTTTTGCCCGGAAGTGGCCTTAGGTGAGCTTAGGTGTGCCCTAGGTATCGCCCTAGGGTTGCGATTGGCGCCTGAAATGTGGGCCAGCAAAATGCTGACCTACATTTCAAATAGACACAGCCGCTGAAAAGATCGCAGCAAGGGAATCTCCCTGACGTGATTGGTTTAGCGGCTGCAGCAGTGAACCTGTCCCACTGTGAAGCTGGCCGGCAGGATGGATGCCCAATCCCTCCTGCTGCAAACCCCAAAACAATCCCCGACAGGAGGGATACACCAGGGGGGGGGGGGACCTAAGGTCCTGATTGGCTCAAGCACTTAAGGCCCCTCCCATAGGAAGGGCCTTAGGCACCTGGGCAACTGGAATCTTAGGTCTCTCTCCCAGTGCATTCTGGGATGCATTGGAAGTGGCTTAAGATTCCAATTGGTCAGATCCCCAAGGTCATCCCAAAGTGTCTTATAATCCTCGTGAATATCATAGCAGGGAAAACTGGGGGATCCTATACTGCTTGACAAAGACTGTAAAATGAAGCATGTGATGTTCTGAGTGAAATAAAAATCAGACATAATAAGAGAACCAAATAAATATTGGTCAGTAACAAAAGAAGACACAGAGGAATGTTATTTAGAGCATTTCATTTATTGTGTTTGCTCTTGTGTAAACTGCCATGAACTTTGGATTGTGCGGTATACAGTACAAATATTGATAGCTAAATAAATATTTCTTGAACACAGGGATCCTAAAAATTTTAAGAACGTAAGAATAGCCTTACTGGGTCAGACTGATTTACATGCATGGATTCTATTTTATACTTTTAAGTTATAATTATAAAAAAAAATCTTATCAACATGCAAAGTGTGAAAGAAATGAATCACAGACCCCCTCCATCCTTTTACAAAACTGTAGTGCGGTTTTTAGCACCGGCCGCGGCGGTAACAGCTCTGAGGCTCATAGGAGCTGTTACCGCCACGGCCGGCGCTTAAAACCACGCCACGGTTTTATAACAGGAGGGGAAGTTTGGTAGGTCCATCATTTATTACGGGCTCTCTCAATTTTTTCTGTGTTGCATTTGCTAATAAAAATATTATTCAAAAAAAAAAAAAAAAAGAATACACAGATTTATCCAAGCTGAGAGTAAATCCAACAAACATCATAATTTTATTTTCTCCTTCTAGAAACCGATTTTCCAATTGGTCCAACCAACCTTTTTGTGTCAGGTCGCCTGGTCTATTATTTACAATTTTTTTGCCCTTAATGCAGTAAGGCCCTGATTCTCGTAACGGCAGTGTAAGTTAGGTGGCGGTAGGTGCCCTATCGCTGCCTAACTTAATTGACCGCGTCACTTAAAACCAATTAAAAAAACATTAGAAAAAAAAATGTAGGCGCCTGGAGGCACCTACAAACAACAGAGGCTATCTCCCACCCAGAAAGGTGCCTATCGGTGCCTAGGTCACAAGTAGGCACGGTTTATGCTCGAAGTGGACGTGACATGATTCTTGTCGAAAGCAGGCGCTGGAACAACCTTACCTCCCCTCTTCGGAACTTGAGCTCTCTCCAGGTTTTCCGCAAACATCTGAAAACCTGGCTTTTCTCAAAAATGTAAGTCTCCCTCCAACTTAGGAATCAAGGAAACTCTTATATCTTGACATCCCAAGTCCTCTAAATTTTCTTCACACTTCTATCTCTAACCCTCTGTTGTAGTTCCTATTTCTTCTACTGTAAACCGCGCCGAGCTCTACGAACGTGGAGATGATGCGGTATACAAACCTAAGGATTAGATTAAATGTAGGCCTGTAAAACCCTGGCTTACATTTCTGGCTCCTACTTTTGATCTGATCATGATTCTGTTAACGGTGCAATCGCATGATGGACACGTGAATGGCGCCGCTTTTCTGGGCAGCCACCGATAATGGAGCTGTTTACAGAATCTGGGCATTGACATATTTCTGCTGTTGGCAAAACTACATCAGTCAATATTCAGCCTGTGGGAATTGTTTTTTATTAAACACTGTAATTAGAATTAGCCCTAGATACTCAATGCTAGGCCATGTCCAGACACCAGCATTGAATTTCTGGGGCTAATTGTGGCTGCCCTGGCTGGTGGAGCTTATGCAGGCCATAGTTTATATGTGCATATAATGTATATAGGATGCTTGATTTGGTAAATGTGTGTATAGAAGTAGGATGATCAATGTGCCAGTAACATAAGTAGGATGATTGATTATGGCATAATCATACAAGTACTAATAACTCTGTATTGTAACACCACCACAGTGCTCCGTGTCTTTCATTATAGAGCCCATGTTTTGTAACACTTCGCAGAAGCTCTTTGTATGGTAACATCTCTACAGAAGCTCATGAAGCATGTTGATAAGATTTTTTTACAGAAGCTCATGTAAACCACTCTGATTCTCCAGTCATTACTAGCAGTATAGAAGCTCTCAATAAACATAAGGATATCTAGCCAGGTCTTCACTGCTCCCCCCCCCCCAAAGATTCTGGCTCCTACCCCCAAACATCACCAAAGGCCTTCTTCCAATCCTCCCACTCCCCTGAACATCACCAAACCCCTCCTCCTGATCCCCTCTTCCTTCTTCTTATTCCTCCTTGACCATCACCAAAGCCCCCACCTTCACAGAATTCCTCCAGCCCACATATCTGATTCTTAATGGTCTAGTAGGAGAATGGGCAGAATTGATGTCCACTCACTCCTGCCTACCAAGGATGCCTTTTCAAAATGGCTGCTGTGACCTCTAGTGGCAGCCTCGTGGTACTTCAGTAGGCTTTGATAACACTGCACAACAATTTTTTGGTTAAGTCTTGATTCCTGAAAAGTTTTTGGTGATTATGACAGGTACCAACTTGGTATGCTCAAATATGGTTTTGGTTTTACTGCATCACGTAAGAACTATGAGAAATAGACATTTTTATGTTTACTGACAATAAAATATATAGTCAAGTTTACGTTTCGCACAAGCGACTAAATGAAACAGAATTAAAAGTGTTTTGCTCCCGAGTTTCTTTTATATTCAGTGTCTGGTGCATCACGTTGTAGCATCCAACAATAGTCGGCAAGCATTGACGGATTCCAATTGCCCTGGTATCGTTTCTCCATCGTAGCTATGTCTTGATGAAACCTTTCACCGTGCTCGTCACTCACAGCACCGAGATTTGCGGGGAAGAAGTCCAAGTGTGAATGGAGGAAATGAATCTTGAGTGACATATTGCACTTCATTCTCTTGTATGCTTTGAGAAGTTTGTCTACCAGCTGAATGTAGTTTGGGGCTCTGTAATTGCCCAGAAAATTGTCAACAACGTCTTTCAAGGCTTTCCAGCCAATTTTTTCCGGCCCAACTAACAGATCTTCAAATCGCTTGTCACTCATAACATGTCTGATCTGGGGGCCAACAAAAATACCCTCTTTGATCTTGGCATCAGTTATTCTTGGGAACATCTGTCTTAAATAACGAAAACCTTCCCCTTCCTTGTTCATTGCTTTCACAAAATTCTTCATGAGTCCCAGTTTAATGTGAAGAGGAGGCAAAAATATCTTTGTCGGGTCAACAAGCGATTCATGTGCTACATTTTTCTGTCCTGGAACTAACTTTTTACGGAGTGGCCAGTTCTTTCTAGAATAGTGCGACTCTCTGTCTCGGCTGTCCCATTCGCAGATGAAACAGCAGTACTTTGTATAGCCAAGCTGCAGTCCTAGTAACAGAGCAACGACTTTGAGGTCTCCACAGATATTCCAGTTATACCTGGTATACTGGACATACTTTAGTAACATTTCCATATTCTCATATGTTTCTTTCATATGTGCTGCATAGCCAACAGGTACTGAAGGATAAACGTTGCCATTGTGCAACAGAACAGCTTTCAGGCTTAACATTGACGAATCAATGAAAAGACGCCACTCTTCCGGGTTGTGATCACAACCAAAGACCGAGAACAATCCTTCAATGTCACAACAGAAACAGAGACTGTCGACTTGTGCAAAAAATTTGGTTATATCATGATGCCGGTCTCGAAACACAGAAATTTTCGTACCTGGTGATAGCAAACACCATTCCTGCAGTCTCGAACCTAGCAGCTCAGCTTTTGCTTTTGACAGACCCAAATCTCTGACCAAATCGTTCAATTCGGACTGTGTTATCAGATGTGGATCGCCTGATGAGGATGGTTCAAAATCCGGGTCAATGTCACTGTTAGAACCCTGCACTGCAGTTTCTTCATCTGGTTCGTCTAAGGTCCAATCCTCTGGTGGTTTCGGAACTGGAAGACTGTCATCATGTGGCATGGGTCTCATTGCTGAAGGCAGATTAGGATATTCAATTGACTTCTTGTTTTTGGCAGAGAAACCAGACACATTAGTCAAACAGAAATAACAGTCCGTCACATGGTCTTTCTGTTCTCGCCATATCATCGGAACAGCAAATGGCATCGTCTTTCGAGTACCTCTGAGCCAGGCTCTCAGACTAACAGCACATGTCGCACAGCAAATGTGAGGCGCCCATTGCTTGTCTTGATCACCTATTTTGCAGCCAAAATACAGATGATAGGCTTTCTTTACAAGGGCAGTCATCGAACGTCTCTGAGGCGTAAGTGTATATTCCCCACAGATATAGCAGAATGTGTCGCGGCTGTTACGACACCGACGAGACATATTGCCCGACACCAAAACGTCTATAGCATCAAGCTTACTTACTGTTATATTGCTACAGCTACTATACTACTATACTTTACTATACTGATACTATATACACACACGGACTATCTATATTAACCAAATGAGCAGGATCGGTGTATGGAAGCCACCATTATAGCATGGTGAGACAGCGCAAGCTCGTTCAGACCTGCCCAGACATGCCCAGGATGTCATCTTCCATAAAACAGCTTCCAACCTGGCTAGATTTTATGCATGGACATACCCAGGCGGCACAAACCGTTGTTGATAAGACACTTATGGGAGAAAAAATTGTTTGCATCCAAATATAAGAAAAAATCACGACAAAATTGAAGATTTCTCTGAAATGGTACGTGATGGGTAATTTTTGATGTAATATTCATGATCAGCACCCAAAATTCTATAAGAAACACCCAGCAGTGTTCAGGAAGCAAAAACTTTGTTGTGCAGTGTAATGTTCTCTGAGGTGGGAGGGAGGGAAAGGGGATCTGCAAACTTCAAGCTGGAATCTGGAAGCTATGTGGGTGCCGGATGATAATTGCTTAGCTCTGCGGACAATGGCACTGAATATTGCTGGCAGCCGCATACTGCCAGCTCTTCCCCGACTCTGCTCTCAGTATGGCCCTCCCCTCCAGCCTGCTTAAATTGCTTTGATCCCATAGTTTCTTTCCTCAAATAAAACTGCCAAAGTATTAGTTCCTTAAAAGTTTATGCCATACTCCAGATTTCTTACCTTCATTCTTCCATTTCGTATTGCAGGCCCATCTTCTGCTAACCTCAATATATACAAATCCATTTTGTATTCCCGTCCTCCTCGAATACTAAACCCAAACCCTTTGGCGCCTTTCTCCAATTCAACAGTGAAATAATCAAAATCCTGCAGAGGCAAAAAAAAACAAACAAAAATTACACAGAGATATACAATCATTTTTGGGCTCAAGAAAAACTGAAGGAAAAAAATTTCAAAGGGTAGTCACTTTGGGTTTTTTTTTAAAGCAAGGTATATAGTCCCATTTTTTTGGAACTGGATATAATATCTTTAAATCCTCAGTGAGATTGGGGGCAGGGCGGAAAACGCATCATACTGTGTGTACAGGTTCTCAAACGCAGCCAAAATGCCTAGAAAAAAATGTTCTTAACTCACTGCTCAGATCTGGGGCTGATCCTTAGCCAAAAAGAAGAAACTTAGATCTACAGTCAAAGCTTGAAGTTAAACTATAAGGGTTTACATCAGGGGTGTCAAAGTCTCTCCTCGAGGGCCACAATCCAGTCGGGTTTTCAGGATTTCCCCAATGAATATGCATATAATGAAAGCAGTGCATGCAAATAGATCTCATGCATATTCATTGGGGAAATCCTGAAAACCCGACTGGATTGCGGCCCTTGAGGAGGGACTTTGACACCCCTGGTTTACATCCTTACGGAGAGAAAATAATTTAGAAATGATTTTTTTCCTATGATTACTGGACTTAGGGCTAAGAACATAAGAACATAAGAATTGCCATACTGGGACAGACCAAAAGGTCCATCAAGCCCAGTATCCTGTTTCCAACAGTGGCCAACCTAGGTCTCAAGTACCTAGCTAGATCCCAAGTAGTAAAGCAGATTTTATACTGCTTATCCTAGGAATAAGCAGTGGATTTCCCCAAGCCATATCAATAATGGTCTATGGATTTCTCTTTTAGGAAATCATCCAAGCCTTTTCTAAACCCCACTAAGGTGCGCTAGCGTTTTTAGCGCGCGCTAACCCCACGCTACCTGGCTAGAACTAATGCCAGCTCAATGCTGGCGTTAGCGTCTAGTGCGCGTGGCATTGTAGCGCGCACAATTCTGCGTGCTAATGCCCTAACGCAGCTTAGTAAAAGGAGCCCTTACGGTGGCTTGCTCTCGCAGGGTTTTGAGGTAGCCACATATTTTGGGACACATCGATTCAGATCTAGCCTTTCATGCTGGCAGAACACTGGCGCTAATCGAGGATGTTTCCACGAACTGGTCTTTGATCTAAAAGAGTCGCTTCTGGGAATCTCTGTGCCTGTATATTATATCCTTACGCCAGGCACTCTTTCAGCTGTTACCACAATTTTGACAAAATTGGAAAAAATTATAGACTGCTTAATGTGATGCTCTTATCCTCTGTAGTTAGGTTTCTCATATTGCACCAGATTTAACTACTATTAAGGGATTTCCACCTCCATTCCAGGACTCCGTAAACATTTTCTCTTGCTGAGTTTACATTCTGCTCTCATATTTTTTGCCTAATGTCAAGTTGTTTCTTAATATTATACATATTTGTTCAATGTGCTTCATGCTGGACGCTCATCTCTATGAACTTTTATTCTTGCTCTAGTGACCTCAAAATTAAACTACTGCAATTACCTTTATATAGGTCTTCTGTCCACAGGCTGTAGCTCATACAGAATGCCTGGTTATAGGTAGTTTATAATTTTAAAGTGTTTGGGGCTTGGGCAGATGAGGACAGAACTTGAGGGATGGGGCAGGGGATGGAGATGGAGATAGATCCCACGGGAACATGGACAAATTTGCCCCCGTGTCATTCTCTCCTCGCATTATACCTAAGACAAATTCAAATTTAAATTTTCATCAGATTTTGTAAGGACACAAGGGTCCTAACACACTTTCCCCGAATCTTCATAGTTATTAAACACTTTAGTTATTTGATGGATATATTTCTGTTTGTATTTCATAGTACCATAGTAGATGACGGCAGACAAAGACCCGAATGGTCCATCCAGTCTGCCCAACCTGATTCAATTTAAATTTTTTTTTCTTAGCTATTTCTGGACAAGAATCCAAAGCTCTACCCGGTACTGTGCTTGGGTTCCTACTGCCGAAATCTCCGTTAAAACCTACTCCAGCCCATCTACACCCTCCCAGCCACTGAAGCCCTCCCCAGCCCATCCTCCACCAAATGGCCATATACACCAAATGGCCATATACTGGCCTTAGTTCAATTTTTAATATTATTTTCTGATTCTAGATCCTCTGTGTTCATCCCACGCTTCTTTGAACTCAGTCACAGTTTTACTCTCCACCACCTCTCTCGGGGTTTGGTAGATCTTCTTGATGTAAACCACTTTGAATTCTCAAGGTATAGCAGGTTATAAATAATTTTTTATTATTATCATCATTATCTGTCTTACAATGTGTAATCTATGAGCCCAGGCCCAGGACTTGAAGTTTCTCCTGCATAACCCTTCCTTGTTTAGCTCTGTATCTTTCCTCTTGTCCTTTCCTTAATTCTCCCTATGTATTCTTTCTTGCTGGAGATAGATGTTTTCTCCCATCATCTATCTCCATTTTTTTGGACTGTAAACTGCTTAGATATTCTTGTTTATAGATGGTATGTTATATTAATCAGGTTTTCTATTCCACCTTTACCTATTCAGTTCAAGGTCAGATACATTACAAAAGGTTGGGTCAGTTACCCAGGAAGTTACAATGGACAGATTGACGCGGTCATTCAATAGGGTTGCTAATAAAGGTAGATCAGTATAACTATTAATACAGTTAGATCATAGTTTCAAATATATAGTTACAAGTAGGTCATTGTTGGTTCTTTATTTGGTCCCAGGAATTGCATTAGATAGTTTAGAAATGGGCTTTTACAGTTCCCATTTCAATTACTTCAGGGTTCGCCCCCTGTCTTGGTGGGGTATTAAGAGGAATAAACTTGAACTTGAAACTTAGGGCTCCTTTTACAAAGGCGCGCTAGCGGGGTTAACGCATGCGACTTTTCATCATGTGCTAACCCCAGGGCCGGATTTTCCTATAGGCTAACTAGGCTTCAGCCTAGGGCCTCAAGATCAAGAGGGGCCTACATTCAAATTGTTAGCAAAATTAAAATTACACTATTCTAAAAACAGTGAACACTAAAACACTGAACCGAAAATAAGGAGAATTCTACGCTTCGGGATCGGAACCGGCTCCGGCTGCAACGGGGCGCCGACTCGGCTTCTCCCTTTCTTTTTCTCGCCCTGGGAGGAGGATCGGGGAGGGAAAGACGTCAGTCCGGAAACAGCTGGGCAAAGCCCAGCCCCGCGGGGAGAGAGGCAAAACGTGGATCCGTCAGGAAAGGGCAGCCCAGACTGGCATCGGGGGTGGGGTGGGGGGTTTCAGTGGAAGGGGGATGGGAGGCAGGCGGGCATCGGAGGGGGGGGTGAGGTGAGGAAGGACGCACTGGGGACACTATGGACATAGGAAGGGGCAATGCTGTGTGTTATGTTTGATTAGTTATTGTTACAAGTACTATATATGGTGCTGAGAATAAATGTCCAAATAAGTGTTCTCAACTTTTTTTTATTTGTTATCCGTGTCACATTTTTTATAAAAGTTAGTACCAATAACAACATGTTTCATTTAACATATTGATATATATCACAGTAATGATGTATTTTATTATCTCTCATGTAATTTACAAACTTAAAAATGGGAGGTGAAAGGGCCTCATAAGTGGAATAGCCTAGGGCCTCTTTTCATCTAAATCTGGCCCTGGCTAACCCCCGCGCTGGCCAAAAACTACCGCCTGCTCAAGAGGAGGCGGTAGCGGCTAGCGCATCTGGTGGCGCAGCGTGCACTATTACGTGCGTTAAACCGCTTGCGCGCCTCTTTAAAAGAAGCCCTTAAACTTGACATGGAGAAAAATTCAAGTCTGTTGAAGTTAGCATTACTGTATTGTATTACAGTGTTCCCCCGCGAATTCACTCATTCATGGTATTCTCTGCCCGCCTCTTCCTGTACTAAAGTGAGGCTACACCAATCAGGAGCTGCGCGTCAAAGCAGCTCCTGATTGGTGTAGCCTGACTTTAGTACAGGAAGAGGCAGGTGGAGCATATCGCAAGGCGATTTCCTTCACTCACCGGCCCTCTCCTGCCTCCCCAGCCGAAATACCGTATTCGTGGTTTTTCAATATTCGCGGGGGTTCCTAGAACAGAACCCCCGCGAATATCGGGGGAGTAATGTCTATTGTATTTCTGCCTTTAACCTCTTTGCTTTTAGTCCAGTAGAAAACGCATTTTCTAGTTTCGTTTGCTTTAAAGAAGCCATTTCAGCACTTTTCCTTTTTATATTTTAAAAATATATTGCTTAATTATTCAAAAATAACTGCCGGGTATGAAGAGCTCTTCAATCAGCCAGCCATTCTATTGCGCTGCCAAGGATAAGAAGGGGCGGAAAATTGTTTAAGGTAATGATTGTGATGATAATAATGTATTTTCATATAGTTTTTCTGATTCTTTCAATTGTATACGTTATAAAAGTTTGAAATGCCAATAAAGATTTACAAAAAAAAAAAAATGTCTATTGTATGTGATTTACCGCTTGTACATAAGTATTAAGCGGTTTACCAAAACTAAGGGCTCCTTTTACAAAGGCACGCTAGCGGTTTAATGCATGTAATACCGCACGCTAAACCGCCGGCCGCGCTAGCCCCACCGCCTCCTCCGATGAAAAGTAGCGCGCATTAACCCCGCTAGCGCGGCTTGATAAAAGGAGCCCTAAAACATTAGGGCACATTAACTTCCCTCACTGCCCTAAGCGGGCTCAGAATCTAAAAGTAAAGTGCCTAGGAGATAAACATCATTTGTATGAAAGATAAATTGGAATACTGGAACATCAGATCTAATAAAATAAGAAAATGTATAAGTTACAATTACAAATAGAAAGAAACAACTGGAAATAAAGGAAGATATAACAGAAAAAAAAAGAAAGCTGAAATTGCTAGGTTTGGGTCACCTCCCCCTGTACATGGATGCAATAACAGAGCATGATGCTGTCACCGCTGGTGTTATTGATGGTGGTATGTTTCTCACCTGCAGCCTTACATAAGAAATCTGACTATATATATTTTTTTTTAACAGCCTCTGATCTATGGAACACAGGCTTCTTCTTTAGCGGAATAAATACAGCTCAGCCCTCCAAGGATTAGGTGATTCACTTTTAGTGCAGGCGTGAAACTTGTCTGCCTCCCATTCCAGTTTCCACGTGTCACCCCCCACTCAGTTCTTGAGCCGTTTAAACCTTATACATCAATCTATCAAAATACAGTCCTGTAATATATTATATCTGCGGCACAAGTCCCAGGATATTTGTCCTGTTCAGAAGACAGGCAGACTGAAGCTTATTACCGTCCTTACAGCGGAAGCTTTTTTTGTTTTTGTAGAATGCATTCTGATATGATTTATACAGCCCTCAAAGCGCCAATTATTTATAGCTATAACTAAAGCAACCTAATGGGTCCTTACTCAAATAGGGAATCCAACCAGATCGTTCATTCGGATAAAGGAATATGTTATTATTTATTGCATTTTTTATATGAACTAAGATGGCAATTCTATGACAGGGTGCCCCTTTTAGGTACCTCAATGCTGTTCAAGGAGTGCCTGATCTATAATGGCACTACTACTATTTATTATTTCTATAGTGCTGAAAGGCGTGCGCACCGCTGTACATTTTAACATTCAATACAGTCCCTGCTCAGAACAGCTTACACCTCAATTCCATTCTAGAATACCTGTGTGAACTTGCACTGGAATGCTAAAATGTAGGCATGGCCAGTTACACCACGCGTCCCTTCCACCGTACCTCTTTTAACGTTCCCGGTATGGGCAGCAACCCCCAACCTGCTGCTCGCACCAGCATCAGCTCTTCCTCTGACGTCACTTCCTGGACCTGCACCGAGGAAGTGATGTGAGAGGAAGAGCCGACGACGGCGCGAGCAGCAGGTGGGGGTTGGGGTCGGGGTGGACAAGAGGTCGGGGGAGGGGTATAACTGGCCGCGCCTAAGTGCAGCAGGCTTCAAGCCTAACTTATAGTATTTGATATGTACATCTAAAAGCACATTTTTTTCAAATGGCTCTCCCGAATTGAATAATGGAATGGGGACCGCAATCTGCCTTAATTTGTATTCATTTGTACTGATTTGTGTTGATTTGGGTTTATTTATTTCCTATAACAGTTTTAGTGGATATATTTTAGAAATGTTCATTTCTCTGATGCTCTCAAGCTCTGCCAGTGGCGGATCTGAGAAGTGTGCTGTGCTGGGAGTTGTATTAAGACCTGCAGTAAATATGACTCTTTGCTATCAGGCCACTTTCAGAGCCTTTTCTATCTCTTAAATTTGTTTTATTTTATTTTCTATTTTCTTTAATTTTTGATCTTGGAAATGTATTATATGTTGTTATTATATATTTTTAGTTATCAGGTACTTCGGGACAGATAGGGTCGTTTTTCTCAAGTACCTAATTTCATTTTAATTTGATACACTGTAGGTCAGTAAAATGCAGGAGCGGTAGATCAAATCTTAAATAAGCATAAACTCTGCCCATACCCCACCCACATGTATACCCCCTGGCATTTGCATACCATTATAGAATACCTCTTAGGCTGCCACTGTGTGCAGGTGTTACTTTTTAGTGCAAATGCTCATATAAAAGTTTGGGTTGGCAGCAGGATGCTTTTTCTTTTCCGGGGGGGGGGGGGGGCAAAGGCTCTGCCCTAGCCCCCGCAGGATCTCCCCTTTTCCAGCTCCCGACTCACCCACCTACCTTCCCTAGTCTCTGTAATTTTAAAATCTTCTGGCAGCCATCGTGCAGCGTCATTCTGCAGCGCTTCTATGAGCGTCGGGGAGCAGCGCGGAGCATTCAGTGCGGCTCCCTGCGCTAATAACCGCTATCACGGTTTAGTGAATGGGGGGGGGGGGGGTTAGTTAGATTGGCCTCCACACGTAATTCTGCCTTCTTTGCTTCTGTTCCATATTTGTGGCATTCTCTTCTAATTGAATTACGTAGTTAACTTTTTTATATTAAGTTTAGAAGCTTACTGAAGACCTATCTTTTTGGTTTAGCATTTTCGTAGATAGGATTTTATTTTCTGGGGGGGGGGGGGGAAAAAAAAAAATAAATCTATAGCTTCTTGGATTGGAACTCACGGAGGGACTCCAGGATGCAGCTTTTGTATTTTGTGTTGTATTTTTACCAGCTATGCATTTTAATCTTTTCTTATGACACTGGAGTTCCTTTTTTTGTTGGTTTTTAATTTTTGAAAACCGTTTTGATGTTATGGCAAAGAGCAGTGTATAAATAGCGATAGACATAAACATACCTGAAACTGCCTGTAGTCTGGCAGCGGATATTGCCTGGTGTCAGGGGAATGCTGTCTATAATCTATCAACGGAGGCTGCCTGTAGTCCAGTGGTGGCGGCTGTTGGTAATCCACGACGGGAGGATGCCTGTACTCCACCGGCGGCTGCCTGTAGTCTGTGGACGGCTGCCTGTAGTCTGTAAACGGAGGCTGTCTTATGTCTGGCTTTACATCCTGCCTCGCTTTGACTTCCGACCTGTAACTATATGAGGCAAACAATTCATTTGGTTTCTTAAAGTGTCAGATCATTTGGTCACGCAAATGCGACACAACAATAGCTCAAATGTTCAAAAGCTTCAGCTACTAATATAGCCCAAGGGAAGAAAAAAAAAAAATGTGAATGATTTTGTACCTGTTCATTGCCTTACCCATTGCTTTCAACATTCTCTATTCAGCCCTTGGACCCTGTGCAAAGGCATCAAATTTTGTATAATTTTGGTTCCCTAATTAAAATGCGCAGGTCAATGGCGGGCCAACACCTGCGTGCAGGACCATTGCGTGCCACCGTTTCCAGCGCTTTTACAGCTTACTGGGAGCTTTTTGAGGGGGGGGATGGAACCCCCAGTACACTTGTAAGTGGTTGTGCTCCCATTGGGGGGGGGGGAGTTTGGGAAGGGTCAATACACTGAAAACTTCCATTCTCTCGCTGTTCGGGAGTTTTCAGTGTACTGGGGGGATCCCCGCACCCTTGCAACAAAATGGATCCTCACTCTGTAGGGAAATTCTTTCCAGAGCTGAAACTCTTCTTTATCATAAATCCAGAAATCCAGACAGGACACACAGTGATTCTTAATCTTTATCTTTATTATTCTTAGAAATTGCTTGCCCCAACATTATGGCCCGAGCGATCAAAGGAATCATAACTGATTTAATGAGCCACTCGCAGTTTCACTGTACCAGCCGTGTGTACTTACACGTGCATGGCTTAATCTTTGAGACAAGCATATGCTACTGGCAGGATCAACCAGACTGGGCAACATTTAATGTGCACTAAATCCATTAACATACCTTAGTATGAGGGGCATTCGATAATTTATCTACCTGAGTATGAAAGAAAGTAGCATGTTGAAACAAGTCTCTACATTTTGTAACATGTCTCAAGGGTTCAGTGCGAGTTTAACATTACAAAAGACAGGATGTCAGGAAAGTCCTCATGTGAATCAAATAAAAAAACTGCTAGATTTGGAGCACCGTTCAGTGATAAAATTCTTACAAAAGAAGGTAAAAAGCCAAAGGAGATCTATGAAAGCATGACTGCAATTTATGGTGAGTCTGCCTCATCATTCTACAAAGTAAACTTTTGGAGCAAGCAATTTAAGTGGGATAGAGAGTCCACTGAAGATGACCCTCACACTGGACAAACTGTGGAAGCAACTTCCACAGAAATGTGCATGAAAGTCGAGGATTTAATTTTGTTAGGTAGACAAATTAAGGTTTTCTGAATAGCTGAAGAAATGGGCATCTCGTCAGGTACAGTTTGGAAAATAATTCATGAAAAGTTTGGCATGTCCAAGGTTAGTGCAAGATGGATTCCAAGAATGCTGATGCAATGTCAGAAGGCCACAAGGCTCCAGTGCTCTCAGGAGAACTTGAAGATGCTCCATGAAGACACCTGGAATGTGCTTCTAGAGAGCGTAATAGGGCAGAGTACAGTATTGGGGTTCAAGAAAGGATTGGACAATTTCCTGCTGGAGGGGTATAGATAGAGGATTACTGCACAGGTCCTGGACCTGTTGGGCCGCCGCGTGAGCGGACTGCTGGGCACGATGGACCTGAGGTCTGACCCAGCAGAGGCATTGCTTATGTTCTAAAGTGAATTTTTTTCATTTTTGGTAACTGAAGATGAGACTTGGGTCTATCACAGAGGTCCTGAGTCCAAAATGGAGTCAATGCAGTAGAAGCACAAGTCATCCTCTACCCTAAAAAAGTTCAAGACATAAAAATCTGCATGCAAAATCATGGCAACTTTCTTCTGGGATGATGAAGAACCTTTGCTTGTTGAGTTCACACAAGACAACCATAACCAGGGAGAATTACGCCAACACAATGATCGCTTTGTGGGAGTCAATCAAGGAGAAAAGACAAGAAAAACTCACAGCTTCTTCATGACAATGCACCGGTGCACATGTCACGACAATAACAGGCTGGCATCCTAGAATGTGGGTTTCAGCAGCTGAACCATCCACCCAGTCCTGACCTAACTCCCTTAGATTATTTCTTGTTCCAAGTTTTGAAGAAATCTCTCTTTGGACAGTGGTTTTCAAGTGATGAAGATGTCAAGGAATCTATGACATCCTGGTTTGAAGGTCAAACAAAAGAATCCTTATTAACGGGGTTAAAGTCATTATAGGAAAAGTAGATGAAGTATATGGAACTATCGTATACTGAAGAATAAAACAAAATTTTTTGGAAAACTCTTTTTTTTTCTACTGAGATAGATAAATTATTGAATACCCCATGTACAAGAACACCCCCCCCCAAAGAGTCTAGTCCAGTGGTTCCCAACCCTGTCCTGGAGGACCACCAGGCCAATCGGGTTTTCAGGATAGCCCTAATGAATATGCATGGAGCAGATTTGCATGCCTGACACCTCCATTATATGCAGATCTCTCTCATGCATATTCATTAGGGCTACTCTGAAAACCCGACTGGCCTGGTGGTCCTCCAGGACAGGGTTGGGAACCACTTGTCTACTCCCTTACCTTTTACCCCATGATGCGCAGTACGAGTAATATCTAGGAAAGCACTCTCCAGCTTAACAGGGACTTTGCCCAAGAACCTGTTCTAATAACCTTATGCCAGTACTCTTTGATCTTGGCACAGGCCCAAAAATGGCACTGTTAAATTGCTTTGAAAGTTCTCCCCATGTTAAGGGGGCATCGTCCATAACAGTTCTGCTAAAATCAGTGGGTAAGGGTATAAAAATAAGCTGTGCTATTTTCTACTGGTACATACTGCTAAGACCATTTATCTCTGATAAGACCTGTTAGAGCTACTGTCATCTTTATTTGCTTTGACCGAAATTAAGATTTATGGACAATATCGAGCACTAGGTACACCATGTCCAATGCTTGAAATAATTCAGAAAAGAATTTAAACTTGTCATTTTTGGTACATCGTTATTGGTGTTTGCAGACTTATCTAATCTCCTTCTCCCTGTAAATTTTAAGGGTTAAAAATAGCAAAAAAAAAAAGGGCAGAGAAGCTACAAGCCGATTTGGACAAGTCACTTAACCCTCCATCTTTTTGGAAATAGTCTACTACCTGCCCAAGGATTTAACTTCCCAAAGATTTGTATTTGTGGGCTCTGGGGGTATTCTCAAGGAAAGAACAACATGCTCATTCAGGTTGTTTCCAAATGAAATATCCCGTCAAATGCGTGCACAATTGCGACCCATCAAATGTGCCCCGATGGTGGATACTATTTTGTCTTTTTGAGGGTTACAAAGTAACCGTCCTTTTTTGAGGAGGGGGGTCCCACACTACACTTAAAAGATTCACTTGCTACCTTGTATTAGGGTAAGGTTTATGTGGTGATTGTGGGAGCTCTTTACATAAGTGGATATCTGGAAGGCCCTGATTTGCTCAGACTCCTCAGGCCCCATCCCTTGGGAGGAGCCTGAGGAGTCTGAGCAAATCAGGGCTTTCCAGATATCCACTTATGGCAGATTCAGTCAAGGGCCGTAAATGACGGGGTGCAATTGTCATGCGCGGATATGTCGGTGTACCCATCCACAGAGATAGCATGTGCAAATGTCCACTGGTTATTGTTTCATCAAACAATTAAAGGAAAAGTACATATCTATTTTTGCTTTAATTATGGAATAGCTGTAGGAGTACAAAGGGTCTGAGCTTTCTAGTTTTGATGATTTACACCAGTGGTTCCCAATCCTGTCCTGGGGGACCCCCAGCCAGTCAGGTTTTCAAGATATCTCTAATGAATATGCACGAGAGAGATTTGCATACCTGTCTCTCTCGTGCATATTCATTAGGGATATCTTGAAAACCTGACTGGCTGGGGGTCCCCTAGGACAGGTTTGGGAACCACTGATTTACACCATATGGAACACCAGTGGTGCTGGCTCAGCAAATATGCTAGAAATTTTTCAGAAAGAACAAAGTATAAAAGAAAGACTAATACAACAGCTCTTCATCGATCTGTGATGCTGCTGCAACCTTGAGTATTCAAGTTTCAAGTTTATTATGGCTTGATATTTATTGCTTTTACATTGTACAAAATTACATTGTACAAAATTTAAAAAAAAACAAACCACACACAAGGATAAAAACAGGGCAAAGGACATACATATAAAAATTTGAATTGGCAAGACATGGTACAGGAGGGGAAAGGGGAGGGCTAGAATTCGTAAAATAAAAGTGAGAAGGTAATGGAAAGAACGATATGGAGACGGGAAAGACTTGTCTAAATCAGGGCTTCCTAAGTCCGGTCCTCGAGATCTACTGGCAGGCCAGGATTTCAGGATATCCACAATGAACAAGCATGAGAGAGATTTGCATACCAAGAGGGCTATGTGGATATCTTGAAAACCTGGCCTGCCAGTAGATCTCAAGGACCAGACTTGGGCAGCCCTGGTCTAAATCTATTTATTTCATGTTGAGCCCTCGCTCTATTAGCAACACCCAAAGCGAACTGCAATTTAAACACACACAATAACACCAAACAACGTTAAACCAAAAATCAAATCATTAAACTAAATCAATCCCATCCGTGCAGTCCATCAAGGTTAACTCCAAAATCCCACCTTCCAACATTACTCCCCCCACCTTTACATGCAGTAGAGAATGACACGGTGACAAAATTCATCACCGTTCCCGTCCCTGCGGATAACCGCGGGAAATAATCCCATGTCATTTTCTAGTGTCTATTTCAACCTCAAACCTTCTACACTAGCATTCTTCAAAGCAAAGCTTGGGGGTCAGTGGTTGTGGCTGTCGGCAGAGCACGACAGTGGTGGGGGGGGTAGTCAAGAGTTCGCCCTACCTGCTTTCATGTCCTTGTAACTGGAGTGGTTGGGGAGGTGGTGGCTGAGCCACAGGACTCTGCTGGGCCACCGGGCTATGCTGCTGCGCCATGGGACTCTGTTTCTCCGAGCTTGGCGCCCAAGCCGGGCTGTTCAGTTCTGCACAATGACAAGTTGACGGATTAAAGAGCAGCCATGCAGCGTCATTTAACACAGACCATGGATAGGAAAGACATGCATATTCTTTCTCTCTCTCCCAATTTAGGGGTAAATTGTATAAGGTAGGGCCTAGTTTTAGGCTCTGACAGCGTATGTAACTAGGCAACGGACAGTGTAAAAGCACACACAAAGTTCGCATGGCATGTACTTTGACAGTAGGCATGTGCATGGGCAGAGCACTGGTGGAGCATCCAAGTAGGTGTTTACGTTTTAAAATACACATCTCCCTTCAAATTCATGGGGGGGTTGAGGGCCACAGCTCCCTCGCAAATATTAAAAAATCGTGAATAACTTTAAGGGCCCCCACCCTGACACCCTCCCACTTTCTGGACCCCCTCCACAGATTACCTTTAAAGCCCTGGTGGTCTAGCGGTGAAGCGGGGCAGGAGCGATCTTCCTAGGTTCCTGCCCCACGCAGAACAGCTATCCGAAATGGCTGCCTCAAGTTCCTGCAGCAGTCTCACGAGACCGCGGGGGAACTCGCGAACTGACATGGGAACTTGCAGCAGCCGTTGTTGATCGCAGATCTGCACGGGGCAGGAACATAGGAACATTGCTCCTGCTCCGCTTCACTACTACACCACTAGGAGGTGGTAAGCTGTGTAGGCGGGAGGTAAAACTGTGTAGGCGGGAAGGAGGCTACTTGTTCGGAGACTTGCAAATATCCACATTTGTGAATCCCAAAATTGTGACTATGTAGGGCGACCTGTACTGTAATTTACACATGTTCTTGCTAACATCTATATAGCATATGTGAATAGCTTATCTGAAGCACTATCACATTGAATACCTCATGCAATATAACTAATTTTGTAACCCAAATTCTCAGCGGCACACTTTAGGCTCATAAAGATCTCAGTGCCTAAAGATTTATGTGTCAAATCGTCACCGGATCTTTTATTTATTAGGTATAAACTTCCTCAATATTTTAATGAGCTTACATTTTTAATTTTTAAAGAAGTACTTAGCTTTTGTGGTCTCTGAATAGGGATATATTCGCCAACATGTTTCACCCTGTGCTTTATCAAGGCTTAATCCCTAATAACTTATCCGCCAGCTTCTTTGACCACATCATCAAATAAAGATCTAGCATCTAGGTATAGGCCTTGCTATCATCGAGGCATAGGCCTTCGCATCAATCCTTGGGCTAGTGCAAGTGATTATTACGCTACTATTTTATAAAGACAAGTAGGTGCCCACTTATCTTTGTAAATAGGCCCATTAATTGACATTTTTAGTAGGTGCCCTGCTATATAAATGAACCTCCACATGCTTTGTTGCCTTCAGTATGCCAGAAGAGAGAGAATGCTGAAGACATTTCAGGAGAACTCTATCCCCCTGTTTTATTAAAGCGCGCTAAGCATTTTAGTGCATGTTTAACGCACGCTAAATCTACATGTGCGCTAACCGCTAACACATCCATAGACTAACATGCAGGTGTTGGCATTTAGCGCATGGTTAGCACCTAGAAAAATGGTGCCTTCATCATATCTATGGAGGTGCCTTAAAACACCTAAGGTTGAAGTAGGCGTGATTAACTCTGTAAATGACCTTAGGCATTCTACGGCAACTCCATAGACACAAATCTCATCAAAGGCAGGCACCGGAGATGTAGGCCTTTATTCAGTTTTCTATACCATTCTCCCAGGGGAGCTCAGAATCTGACCTACATTTCCAGTGCTTACCTTTGATGAAAGTCACGATTTCGTAAACGGTGCCATTATGCGATTTCGGTGGCTGTTTTTATAGGCGGCTGCCGATAATGGTGCTATTTACAGAATCTGGGCCTACATCTTTGACAGGGCCACCTCCAATCCCCCACTTCTTTCTCCATATACATTTTCTATATGGACAGGAGTGATCTCCTGTCACTCCTGCCCACCGCTACTTCTTTTCAAAATGATGCCTAACAGATAAGGATTTATCCTACCCGTAAAAAGGATACTGGTGGAGTAAAGATGTGGGGGATGAGAGTGACTGAGAGGTCTGGAAGAGGGACCCCACAACGAGCCGTGAGAGGAGCGGCAGAAAGCCATGACAGCTAGGGGTTCTTGACTCAAATGATAGCCAAGATGAAATGATAAACATTTCATTGATTTATTCTTTTGTTTCATTTTGAAAATTTTAAACTGGCAGTATCATGGATAACACAAAGAAGAATCCAACCAATCTGCAGTTCAGAGCCGGCAACAACAACAACAAAAAAAAGCTGCACAGATGATGTGCAGGGTTCAGGAACTTTTATTGAAGACAAAAAAAAAAATCTTTGCTTTCCATACTATGGTTCACATTAATTAGGACCCGACATGGTCCGTGTTTCAAAAAACACTTCTTCCTCAGGGGTCCTGTTCTTGCTAAGGATGTGGAAAAGGACCCCTGAGGAAGAAGTGTTTTTTTGAAACTCGGACTGTGTCGGTTCTGCTTTTAATATCATGAATAATTCCAACTGGGCTTCCATTAGCTGCACACACAGACTGTTCCATCACCTGATAATTAATAAAATCTAACTTTCTGCTCCCCCTGACTTTCCCAGGTAACATTCAGATCCCAAAACCACTTTTGAGACTCAAGCAGTAGTGTGTGCCTGTACTTACCCTCCTGAGGTACAATGCGAAGTGTTACACTAAGGCCTGCATCTTTGATCAGCTTCACAATGTCTGCATGAGGCATGTTAATAATGGACTGGCCGTTCACAGCTAAAATCCGGTCTCCCACTTTCAACTTCCCACATCGATCAGCTGGGCTTCCCTCAATAATTCGCCCAATTTTGTGAGGCACGGCTAGAAAACAAAAGTTAAACACTTAGGAAGACAGCACTGCTCCCATTTAAAGCAAATATAATCTTTGTCATAAATTTGTAATTTAAGAAAAGATACAACCTTTACCTTCACAAAGAAAAAAAAAAGGTGATCTAGGGCAGTGTTTTTCAACCTTTTTACACCTATGGACCGGCAGAAATAAAAGAATTATCGGTCCGTGGACCAGCGGTTGAAGAACACGGGGCTAAGTCGTGGGCCAGACCCCGCCCATCTCTACCCAATCTCCACCCGAGCCCGCCCCCATAATAGTACTAATTGCACCTTGCACGTCCCGTGCCTAATCTGGAAGCCTTCCCTCTGACGTTGCAACGTCAGAGAGAAGACTTCAGGTTCAGGCGCAGGATGCTTGGGCACTGCATTTCTTTGGCAGGCAGGGTTTTGGCATCTCTGCCAGCCATTTAAGGGGGCGCTGCAGGTTTGGAGGGGCCTGAGCTATGCCACAGCTTGTTAGGCTAGTAAGAGTGTATGATGGGCTGACTTCCTTATATACAGTATAGTGGTCTTATGGGCTGCTCTGGGGGTGGGGACAAGCAGGGACCGTCTATAAATGTCAAAATGTACAGTGCTATATAAGTGATAAGTAGTATTAGTAGTCCTGGATTTGAGCCCTGACACTACTGACACAGTGGCATGTTCTACAAAATAGAGAATGACACGGGAACTTACTTTCCCATCCTGTCCCAGCGAATTCTTTTCCTGTCCCTGCCCCATTCCTGCAAGCTCTGTCCTCATCTGCACAAGCCTCAAACACTTTTACATTTATACGTGTCCAAGGATTGTGCGGTTAAGGCAGAGCGGTATACAAACTTAAGGTTTAGTTTAGCTTAAAGGAATGGGACAGAGACAGGGACAAAACTCGCGGGGGTGGGATGGGAAAATTGAGTTCCTGCGGGGACAGGGACTAATTTGTCCCCATGCCATTCTCTACTTCAAAACTCTGTTCCCAAGAATAGCTTTCACGTGGCGCACACTCAGGCTGCTTGTCTACGGCTTTGGTTTAAAGCTGGTTCTAGGAATTTCACATATGGATTGCCATCTATATAAATATCCTTCTGACAAAAGTCTATGAGAAATCAAATGAAAGAGCAGCAATTTCATTTAATTTCCAAAGCTACCATCAAATCAATTTGAGCAGAAGGCAAGATGCATTTTGCCAGTATTTGGCTGATGAAAAGAATCAACTCGCCTAGTTTACTAGTCCCAGTCCTTCCAAGCAAAAGTTTTAAAATCAGCACTTTTCATTTGTAAGGAGTCATTCTACAAATAGAAATGTGTTTACCTTTGATTATGCTCGAGGAGTGCCAAGGGGTGCCTCAAATATTCATGTTTAAAAAAAATCTCTGAGCCTTTTATATGGTGTTCTAATACAAAGGCAGAGAATAAAGCCCGTGTAACACTTTAGGGGCACATAGGGCTAAAACACATCAAGAGTTTTATTGAGAATTTGGAAATAAAATGGAGGCAAAACCATTGTATCACAGCCTGCTACAACACAAACATGAAATGCTATTTTTTTAAAATGGTCTTTCTGGGAAAAGTTTGCAGGGAAACGAGGCCAGAACTAACAGCAGAATTTCCACTAAGTACCATCCATCAAACTGGGGCAAAGAACACTGGCACTTCTTAAACTTTTTTGGTTGAAATGAATGCGACCCGTCTTTGTCATACCATTTTAGGCCTCTTATTCAAGACAGAATGGAGAAGTAGCCTAATGGTTAGTATTGGGCTCAATACCAGGGATGCCTGGTTCAAATCCCATTGGATTATCCTGTAACCTTGAGCAAGTCATTTTACCATTTTGTCTTATCCAAAAAAGTCTTTGTATCTGCAACTAGTAATTTTTGGATAAGCAAATAAATGTGAATTCCCAGTTTTCCTTATAGGACTACACAACATTACATTACATTAGTGATTTCTATTCCGCCATTACCTTGTGGTTCAAGGCGGATTACATCCAAACTAAAACAAGAATTACATTCAAAATTTGAAGGAATAGAATAAGCGATGACATAACATTTTTAAGGTAATAAAAACGTTGGGTAAAGAGTTACCAATGGGAAGTAGAAGTCTTTAGGAGATAAGAATAGGGTGAATTATGGGGTTTTAGATAACATTTGGTAAATAGAAGAATATTAGAGAGTACTAAGGGTATAGAGAGTGTTGGATGTTGGGTTGGGATTGGTCATGCTGGATAGGTTTTATGTGTTTTTTGAAGAGTATGGTTTTAGTATCTCTCTTGAAGTTTTTGTAGTTTTTAGTTGAAGATAAAAGAGTGGTGATTTGTCTGTCCAGTTTAGCTGCTTTGGAGGCTATTAGGTTGTCATAAAGTTTTTTTCGTTTGACATTTTTGGATGATGGGTGAGAGAATAGTGAGTGGGTTCTTCTGTGTCTGGTTGAGGAGGATTGATTTAGTCGGTTATTCCAGTAGGTTGGGTTTTCTCCGTTGATAGCCTTGTAAAGTAAGCAGTAGAATTTGAAATGAGATAAAAGATAAGTTAGGGCCAATCCCCAAATCAACTTAAAACAGATACAAGAAAATTTGAATAGTACTCGTGCCTCCACTGGCAGCCAATGCAGCAAACGATAGTAAGGACTGATATGGTCCATATTTCTTCAATCCAAATATTACTGAACAGCCGTATTCTGTACTATTCTCAATTTTCTCAATACTTTCTTTGGAGCTCCCAAATAGACAATGTTGCATTAATCCAGTATAGATAAAACCAAAGCCTGCACCAATAGTCTAAAAGATAAAGGATCAAAGTCATTTTTTATGATCTTTAATTTCCATAGTGCAAAAAAGCATTTTTTATCACTGAATCCGTATGTTCTGTCATGGTTAGATGGCAATCTAGTGCAACTCCCAGTATTTTTATAGAGTTTAAAATTGGGTAGTCAAAGCCATTCAAGTGAAGTAATGGTTTAGTTATTTTATCATTTAGTCTGGCCAAAAAATGTTTAGTCTTTTCTGTATTAAGTTTCAATTTAAAATTAGTTGTTCACTGCTCTATCACAGTCATGATATGAGATATTTGTTATAAAATGTCAGTAGTAAAATTATTTAAGGGAATTAAAATGGAAATGTCATCTGCATATATATAAAAGTTTAAATTCAAACTTTGCAAAAGATGTCCTAAGGACGAAATATAAATATTGAACAACATGGGGGACAGCGGGGAGCCCTGAGGTACCCCAGATGGATTACTCCAAGAATGAGAATAATTACCATCACAAACCACTAGCGATCTTTTTGTCAAGAAACCTTGAAACCAGTTCCTAACTCAGTTCCTTCAATGGCCATCTCAATTCCTTGGTAAAGTCATGCTTTTTTAGCCTCCACATGCTGAGGAAAGTGAGATCCTGCTTCCACCAACAACATTTTGCCGTCCTTGTACAATCTATCATCCTCTCCAGACTAGACTACTGTAACTCCATCTATTTAAGATTCAAAACCAATGCTAGGAAGTTTTCTTCACCCAACGGGTGGTGGATACCTGGAATGGGCTTCCAGAGGGCATTATAGGACAGAGTACGGTATTAGGGTTTAAGAAGGAATTGGATAATTTTCTGAAGGAAAAGGGGATAGAGGGTTATAGATAGAGAATTATTACACAGGTCCTGGACCTGTTGGGGCCGCCGCGTGAGCGGACTGCTGGGCACGATGGACCTCTGGTCTGACCCAGCAGAGGCACTTCTTATGTTCTCATGTCTCAGCTCAGGTACAAGCTTAGATTGCGAGCTGTTCAGGAACAGAAAAAAAATACCTTAATATATACTGCTCCAATTACAGGCAATATATAAAAAATTAAGGGGGTCTTTTACTAAGGTGCATTTGCCAATTTAGCGCATGCTAAATGCGAACGCGCCCATTATATTCTATGGGCGTGCGTGCTAAATCAGCTAATGCGCCTTAGTAAAAGACCCCCTAAGCTTGCCATTACCATGGCGAGAAACCTTGTATAAATCAATCATTGAGATTTTTTCCTCTTGCCTGGGTCAGCAATTAATCTAATTCACTCAGCAATAAGACCGTGCAACAGAGTGATTTCCAAGAACGTAAAACATTCAGTGGAGCCACCCTACTGAGCTTGGTGGTAGAGTAGCTGGTATGAAGGTGCACTTCTTGATTTGTCCATATCGTTTGAGATAAGAACATAAGAATTGCCGCTGCTGGGTCAGACCAGTGGTCCATCATGCCCAGCAGTCCGCTCACGCGGTGGCCCTCTGGTCAAAGACCAGCGCCCTAACTGAGACTAGCCCTACCTGCGTACGTTCCAGTTCAGCAGGAACTTGTCTAACTTTGTCTTGAATCCGTGGAGGGTGTTTTCCCCTATGACAGACGCCGGAAGAGCATTCCAGTTCTCTATCACTCTCTGGGTGAAGAAGAACTTCCTTACGTTCGTACTGAATCTAACCCCTTTCAACTTTAGAGAGTGCCCTCTCGTTCTCCCTACCTTGGAGAAGGTAAACAACCTGTCCTTATCTACTAAGTCTATTCCCTTCTGTACCTTGAATGTTTCAATCATGTCCCCTCTCAATCTCCTCTGTTCGAGGGAGAAAAGGCCCAGTTTCTCTAATCTTTCACTGTACAGCAGCTCCTCCAACCCTTTAACCATTTTAGTCGTTCTTCTCTGGACCCTTTTGAGTAGTACTGTGTCCTTCTTCATGTACGGCGACCAGTGCTGGATGCAGTACTCCAGGTGAGGGTGCACTATGGCCTGGTACAGTGGCATGATAACCTTCTCCGATCTGTTCGTGATCCCCTTCTTTATCATTCCTAGCATTCTGTTCTCCCTTTTCGCCGCTGCTGCACATTGCGTGGACGGATTCATCGACTTGTCGATCAGAACTCCCAAGTCTCTTTCCTGGGAGGTCTCTCCAAGTACCACCCCGGACATCCTGTATTCATGCACGAGATTTTTGTTACCGACATGCATCACTTTACACTTATCCACATTGAACCTCATTTGCCATGTCGATGCCCATTTCTCCAGCTTGATTATGTCACACTGCAGATCTTCGCAATCCCCCTGTGTCTTCACTACTCTGGCAGTATGGGAATTTGTTCTGAAGCTCGTAGTGCAGCTGGTACACTTCCCCCGCCCCATTCATGGTTTTAGGACTTGCGATTTTGATTATTCGCGATTTCCTAAAACCGGAATCACCCCCACCCCCTTCCTACTTCCCGGACCTTACCTGGTGGTCTTGTGGTCTTTCGGGGCAGGAGCGATCTCCCTACTCTCCTGCCCCATGCAGATCACTCATACAAAATGGCTGCCGTGAGTTCTCGTTGTAGTCTCGAGAGATGATGGGAACACACGGCAGCCATTTGGGATGAGTGATCTGCACGGAGCAGGAGCCTAGTAAGATCGCTCCTGCCTGAAAGACCACTAGACCACCAGGTAAAATCCGGGATGCCGGGTGAAGGCGGGGGTGGGTCAGAGTCGGCCCAAAAATTATTCACAAATTTTCAACATTCGCGGGCCGGCTCTGCCCCAACTCCTGCGAATATTGAGGGAGGAGTGTAATTCTTCTCTGAACACTATGCTGGAGTGGCTCTAAAACGAATCCTTTTAAACCGGTTTCCTAAAATCTGAGGTCCGCGCCACTTTTAGTCTCTGGCTCTGACAGACCTCGATGACATTTTAGCGCTGATGGATCCTAATACTTTTCCCTCCCTATGCTGAGACGGATCCGTCGGCGCTAAATTGTCATTGAGGTCTGTCAGAGCCAGAAACTAACTACAAATTGCACGGACCTCAGATTTTTAAGGATGTGCGGTTTTAGATCCGTTAGGTCCGCGCTTTACCCCTTCCCCTGCTTTTCACTGATCTCCACAACTCAGGTTTTTGGAAATATTATGCTTCTAGGGAAATACTAATTGCAATGTACTTTTGGCCCCTACCTTGATGCATCATATACTGTATATTTTGCACCATTTGTCAGTCACAAGCAGGGAACAAGTGAGATTTCATATCTATTTATAGAGCGACTACTCTATTTGTAACTGCACAGATTAATCTGCTAAAGCAGCGCTTCCCAAGCTATGGGTCAGGACCCCAAATGGGGTCATAAATCTCACAATTGGGATCATGACCTGGGTAGGCTCTCCACAGGTGAATCATTATTTTGCATCTCAGGTGGGCCACACAATTTTATTTGGCTGCAATCATAGGGTCACAGCTACAAAAAGATTGACAAGCACTGTGCTAAAGCCTTTCTTTCTCCTCTGCCATTCTGATTCCTTTAGATTAGAGAATGAAACGGGGACAAATTTTTCCCCGTCCCCATGGGAACTCATTTCCCCGTCCCGTCAAGTTCTTTTCCTGTCCCTGCCCCATTCCTGCAAGCTCTATCCTCATCTGCACAAGCAAACAGGATAGTGAAAGATGTATACCAACAATTAAATATAACAAGATGCAACAGTAAGTTGGTAGTAAATAAACCTAAATGGAGGAAAAGATCTTTTCCTCCATTTAGGTTTAATTACTACCAACTCATCTGCACAAGCCTCAAACACTTTAAAATCCTAAGTAGCAACATTCTAGAGTTCAGATTGTGATGTCATAATGCCTCATTCCACCAAAGCCTAAGCTCCGTCCTCATCTGCACAAGCCTCAAACACTTTAAAATCATAAGTAGCAACATTCTAGAACTCAGATTATGATGTCATAATGCCTCATTCCACCAATGCCTAAGCTCCGTCCTAATCTGCACAAGCCTCAAACACTTTAAAATCATAAGTAGCAACATTCTAGAGCTCAGATTGTGATGTCATAATGCCTCATTCCACCAATGCTTAAGCTCCGTCCTCATCTGCACAAGCCTCATACACTTTAAAATCCTAAGTAGCAACATTCTAGAGCTCAGATTGTGATGTCATAATGCCTCATTCCACCAATGCCTAAGCTCCATCCTCATCTGCACAAGCCTCAAACACTTTAAAATCATAAGTAGCAACATTCTAGAGCTCAGATTATGATGTCATAATGCCTCATTCCACCAATGCCTAAGCTCAGTCCTCATCTGCACAAGCCTCAAACACAAGTGTTCGAGACTTTGGTGGGATAGGCACATGGGATCTCTTTGAGAGAGGAAGAGATAATGGTTACTGTGGATGGGCAGATTGGATGGGCCATTTGGCCTTTATCTGCCATCATGTTTCAATGTATAGAATTTGCCCCTAAGTATATATTTTTTTCTGCTCAGCAGCTTCATAACTTTCTTGATAATAGAAGAGAAATTTCAATAGCTCAGTTGCGCTTAGAGTTTGAATGCCCCAGAGCTCCCTCTGTCTAATTTTTGTCTTTGATTTCCCTCTTACATTTGGAACTACATTATGTGATCTGATTTTAGTTTTGATTTCCCCAACAGTGCATTACAGAGTGTATGTATACTGTTTGTTATTTGCTCTTTTGGATGTGATGATTTCATATCTGTATGGATCAAGTGTTGTTTAGAGTTTGTTCTTTTATTTATTCTAAAACTCATTATAAATGACTACAAAACAAAATTAATGGACTGCTGTTCTATATTTTGATAGGCCAAGACTCAGCCAGCAGTAAAACACTATGAACTGAAGCTCTTGTCAGGGCTCAGATGAAGGAAGACGAGCAAAAATTGTTTGCCTGTTTGAGGTTTGCTGGTAATGATGGTAATTATGCTTGTTTACAAGGAAGTTTCCTGCCAATTATAAACATACAAGATTAAAGATCCCTCAACCCTTTCAAGTCTATCATCTGTCCGGGAATAGCCACCTTGTAGGTCTTGTTACTTAACATATTTCCATATTCAACTCTGAAGAAATATATTGTAGGATATCCTTTATATAGAAACATGATGGCAGGTAAAGGCCAAATGGCCCATCTGCAGCATCCACTATCTCCTCCTCTCCCTATTGGCTAAGGCTCTTAATATTTGCATCTCCTCTTTCTATAGGCTAAGGCTCTTTGCACCTGCATTGTGAGGTCACAGAGCTGCCCATCTGCAGTAACCATTAACTCTTTCTCTCTCCAAGAGATCTCATGTGCCTATCCCAGGCCCTTTTGAATTCAGACACCGCCTAAACGGTATTCTGTAAACACGCGACTGTCTTACATATCACAAGGGGATATACATGGGTAGAGCAAAGACGGGGCTGCCACTTACATGTGTAACTTAAAGAATATCATAAGCTACATTTACTGAAGCTATTTAAATGTTAGGCATGTCAACACCAGGATACACTAGTATTCAAGAATGGTACATAGGCATCTAGGTTCCATTACAGAAGATGCTCCTATGCCTGTGCTAGGGATGTTTAATATATGAGGGGCCACTGAAAAGTTCTCAGCCCAACCAAGAAGAGAATGATGTCGAGCCATGAAACTTACTAGTTATTCCACACTTTTCGTTTCAATGAAGCAAATGCATCTAGTAAATGGGCAAAAGTATAGGGAAACCCAGTTATTGTGACATCACCGATGAGGTTGGCTCTTAGGTATTGGTGGAATGAGGCATTATGACATCACAATACTGATGGTGGAACAGGGTGGGGCCATGTGTCCTCTTTTCTTTGAGAAGAAATCTGGTAACCCTAACTGTACCTAAATATTTATGCACCTGCAAACCTGAAGCCTATTGAGGTGATGTACAGTAAATAATTCCTTGTTTCCTGGAGGGCTCAGCATTTAAAATAGGGGGTGGGGGTAGGGAAGGAATATGAATCTGGGTGCACACACCACTGGGCTGCCATATATCCTTATTTCTGTTTTTTTGGGTGTCCATAATTTGGACATTTCAGTCTGTAAAATGGCTGTTCATTTTGCACGTTCAGGAAAGCCCAACATTTTTCTTGTTCAACAATGGCTACGAGAAGGGCTTTCATTTGGACCTTACGAGCAAGACGTCCCAATTCTGAGGTGGGTGTGCTTTTGAAAATGTTCCTCTGTGTTCTTTGTAAAACAGACTTAGAATAGGTGCATTGTACAGTCTGCACAGGTGCCCTGTTTTAAAATTACCCTCGAAATCTTCTTTATTACAATTGCTAGTATATTACGAACAGGATGTTCTAGGCAGACTTGCATAGCTTAACTAATTGGCACATTTACAGAGTCATTCAGCTGTAGGTCAGTGTTTCAAATTCAGCAGTAATCAGAAGTCATTACAATGGAAAAGCTGTTGTGTGGTCTATGTGAAATGACTTTGTGTTTTCATGGCGGCTCCCACAGGACTTGTATTCAGAGCACAAAAAAATCCACTATTAAGAGTTGGCACTGTTGTTGAGGGTCTTGTGGAGAGTTCAAAGGCTGCACCCGCATATAGACTGAATTACCCTCTAAGGTAGGGGTGGGCAACCTGCGGCCCACCATTGAATTTTACGTGGCCTACACAGAAAACATCATTAACCAGATTTTTTGTGTGTGTGTGATTTTAAACAATGAATTTCACAAATATGTTCAGAATGGCTACCCTAGCAGTGGGTTCCCATTGTTTATAGATACATTTTTTAAAAAACATTTATTTATCACAGAAGGTCTATGGAGCTCTGTGGATTTCTGGTTCTGACATTATATAATGTTGCTGCCCATTACGGATAGCCCTGACAATCATGCGTTCTGGGCCAGATTCTATAAATGGCGCCTACGCATACCTATACTGTAGGCGCTGGTGGTCAATCAACTACTAGGCGTTGCTTATAATTTGAGAGACACTGCCCTAAGATAGGACAATTTTGGGAAAGCTTGCGCTGTCATTCCTTGTACTGTGCCTGCTTTTTTTTTTTTTTTCCTTTTGCTAGAAACGTAGATTTCGATTTCCCGTGCTGGTCTGCTCAGGGTGTTCCAGGGAAATTGTAAGACTGCCTATGAAAGGTATAGCCATTGTCATCGACCAGTTGTTAAAGGCTGAGGGTTGTACTCCAATAGGAGAAATCACTCTGCGCTCGGTGGGAGTGGGCGTCTCATGCAGTGCTGTACAACTGGACTACAAATCGGACACAGCAGGGGATGGCACGATTTACCGTTCCTACAAAAGATTCACACTCGATGTTTGCCAGTGCCCGGGAAATCATTTTGCTTTCAAGAGCTCTTACAGGACAGCTCCTTCCAAATGACCTCATGTCAAAATACTCAGAATGGAGCTGATGGGGTGTCAAAAATGTACAATGGAGATCTAGCTCTGATTAGTCAATCTGTCTGGTAAACATGGCCAATTAACCTCCAAACTAATTACTTTCCTAGTTTCAATGCAACAGTTAGCGAGAATAAAATGCACACACAGACAAATGCACATAAAATATACAAATAAAATGTCAAAAGGAACAACCAAATATTTGAAAGATAGGTTATTTTCTATCTGGACATTTTACATTTACATAGATTTTCCAGCACAATCTGAACTCTTATTTTTTGTAGAATGGATTTACGAACTTTGCAAACTGAAACTCCCCACAAATATTAAACAAGAATTATAGCTAGAAATGAACAACCAGCAGCCAGAAAAGAAACAAGATTATTTTGACATTTTAAAAGTTAATTCCAAGCCAAAATGCAGGAGCTCTTGAATGAGATTCTTACTGCTGGGAATCATAGTATGAGATGGAACGGAGGATGAGTCCTAAATTCGAGAAAAGGGGAAGGTTTATTTTAAAAAATTATTAGACATAGGAGTATGTCTACTAAAGTGTGTCAGTAAATGCTAAGAGGGACTTTCCTGTGTGGTAAGCCCATTTCAAGAGTGCCTAGGCGCCTCAACTTTGGTGTTCCTAGATGCCATGCAGAATTCTGTGAACAACTTTAAGTAATAATTACATTTAAAAAATTTAAAATTAGTTTTTAATGGTATGGTCGCGGGGACCAGGAAGTGGCATCAGAGGGCGAGCCAATACTGGTGCAAGCAGCAAGTTGGAGATGCCGCTCGTGCCGGCAGAGTTAAAGAGGTACGGGGGAAGGGGCATGCACGCGGTGGGGCAGGGAAAGAGCGAGGGGGAGCGAAGAAGAGGATGGGGTGCCACCACCCCGGTCACCTCCCACCCTTGCTATGCCATTGCTCAAGATCCAAATATTCAGTGCCAGTCACTCTTTATAAAAAAAACACTGGTCACTGTGGGTTGAATGTCTACCCCTTATGTTCCTGAATAATCTGCAGCAAACATACAGGGAAAAACATATACAAATCCTTCATAAAGCTAACCCCCCCATAAAAAAACCCAAACCCTCTGTTCCCATTAGTGTTGAAAGTTCATTAGTATGCATTCAGATTGTTACTACGCCTTAAATATTTAGCATATGCTAAACTGACTTAATGCACATTAAAAGCACAGTTACTTACCGTAACAGGTGTTATCCAGGGACAGCAGGCAGATATTCTTAACGTATGGGTGACGTCACCGACGGAGCCCCGGTACGGACCTTTTTAACTAGAAAGTTCTAGTTGGCCGCACCGCGCATGCGCGAGTGCCTTCCCGCCCGACGGAGGAGTGCGTGGTCTCCAGTTAGGATAAGCCAGCTAAGAAGCCAACCCGGGGAGGTGGGTGGGTCGTAAGAATATCTGCCTGCTGTCCCTGGATAACACCTGTTACGGTAAGTAACTGTGCTTTATCCCAGGACAAGCAGGCAGCATATTCTTAACGTATGGGTGACCTCTAAGCTAACAGAGAGGGAGGAGGGATGGTTGGCCATTAGGAAAATAAATTTTGTAACACAGATTGACCAAAGTGCCCATCCCGTCTGGAGAAGGCATCCAGACAGTAGTGAGTAGTGAACGTGTGAACTGAAGACCAAGTGGCCGCCTTGCAGATTTCCTCAATAGGCGTGGAACGGAGGAAAGCCACAGAAGCAGCCATAGCCCTGACTTTATGGGCCGTGACAGCACCTTCCAGCGACAGGCCGGCCCGAGCATAACAGAACGCAATACAGGCAGCAAGCCAATTGGACAGCGTTCGTTTAGATACAGGGTGACCCAGACGGTTAGGATCGAAGGTCAGAAAAAGTTGAGGAGAGGAGCGGTGAGCCCTGGTACGGTCAAGGTAGTACGCCAGGGCACGCTTACAATCCAGCGTGTGAAGAGCCTGTTCCCCAGGATGAGAATGGGGTTTTGGGAAGAAGATCGGTAGCACGATGGACTGGTTGAGGTGAAAGGCTGAAACCACCTTAGGAAGGAATTTAGGATGGGTACGCAGAACCACCTTGTCATGGTGAAAAACAGTGAACGGTGGATCGGCGACCAGTGCATGTAGCTCACTAACCCTCCTGGCAGAGGTGATGGCAATGAGGAAAAGCACCTTCCATGTGAGAAGTTTGAGCGAGGTAGTAGCAAGAGGCTCAAAGGGGGGTTTCATGAGGGCTGACAAAACCACATTGAGGTCCCAGACGACCGGGGGAGGCTGAAGAGGTGGTTTGATATTGAAGAGGCCTCTCATGAACCGGGAAACCAGAGGATGAGCCGTGAGGGGTTTTCCAAGGATAGGCTCGTGAAAAGCAGTGATGGCACTGAGGTGGACTCTGATTGAGGTAGACTTGAGGCCAGTGTTAGACAGAGAGAGCAAATAGTCCAGTACAGTTTCCACCGCCAATGAGGTGGGATTGTGATGATGCAGGAGGCACCAAGAGGAGAACCGGGTCCATTTCTGATGGTAACATTGGAGTGTGGAGGGTTTCCTGGAGGCATCCAAAATGCGACGGACAGGCTGAGACAGGTTTTCTGGAGAGGTCAGCCCGAGAGAAACCAAGCTGTCAGGTGGAGGGAAGACAGATTGGGATGTAGCAGAGACTGATGTTGCTGCGTAAGCAGAGAAGGAAATACAGGAAGAGGAATGGGCTCCCTGGAGCTGAGTTGAAGTAGGAGGGAGAACCAGTGTTGCCTGGGCCACCGAGGGGCGATGAGAATCATGGTGGCTCTGTCCTTGCGGAGTTTGAACAGGGTCCGCAACATCAGAGGAAGTGGAGGGAAGGCATAGAGGAACCGATCCGTCCAGTCGAGAAGGAATGCATCCGGGGCCAGACGATGTGGAGAGAAGAGTCTGGAGCAGAACTGGGGCAGCTGATGGTTGTGAGGAGCTGCAAAGAGGTCCACCTGCGGAGTGCCCCAACGAGTAAAGATGGAGTGGAGAGTGGGAGGATCCAGGGTCCACTCGTGAGGTTGAAGGATGCGGCTGAGCTGGTCGGCCAGGGAGTTCTGTTCGCCCTGGATATAGACCGCTTTGAGATAAAGGTTGTGGGCTGTGGCCCAGGTCCAAATTCGGAGGGCCTCCTGACAAAGGAGACGAGATCCCGTGCCGCCTTGCTTGTTGATGTAGTACATGGCGACCTGATTGTCCGTGCACAGGAGAAGAACCTGAGGATAGAGAAGGTGCTGGAAGGCCTTGAGAGCATAAAACATGGCTCTGAGTTCCAGGAAATTGATGTGATGTTGACGCTCCTGAGGGGTCCAGAGTCCCTGGGTGCGTAAATCCCCTATGTGAGCTCCCCATGCATAGGGGGAGGCATCTGTGGTGATGATCATGGAATGAGGGGGCGGATGAAAAAGGAGGCCCCTGGAAAGATTTGAGGAGTTCAACCACCATTGAAGAGATCGCTGAAGAGACGATGTCACAGAGATGGGATGAGAAAGAGGATCCCTGGTCTGTGACCATTGGTTGGCGAGGGTCCATTGTGGTATCCTCAGATGGAGTCGCGCCAGAGGAACTACATGGACTGTCGAGGCCATGTGACCCAGAAGAATCATCATCTGGCGAGCAGGGATGGATGGTTGGAGGAGCACCTGTCGACAGAGGTGAAGCAGTGTCCGGTGCCGGTCGGCCGGAAGGAACGCTCTCATGAGGTTGGTATCGAGGAGTGCTCCGATGAACTGAAGGCGCTGCGTGGGAAGCAGATGCGACTTGGGATAATTGATCTCGAACCCCAAGAGATGGAGGAAAGAGATGGTGTGGTGCGTTGATTGCAGCACAAGTGGAGAGGTTGTTGCTTTCACCAACCAATCGTCCAAGTAGGGGAACACTTGTAGGTTGTGGGACCTGAGACAGGCCGCTACCACAATCAGGCACTTGGTGAACACCCTGGGTGATGATGCGAGACCAAAGGGTAGCACTTTGTACTGATAGTGGTGATTCAGTATCTGGAATCGGAGGTAGCGACGTGAAGCCTGATGGATTGGGATGTGAGTGTAGGCCTCCTTGAGGTCCAGGGAACATAGCCAGTCGTGTTGAGACAGAAGAGGATAAAGTGTGGCAAGGGAGAGCATCCTGAACTTTTCCTTGACCAAACACTTGTTGAGGTTCCTGAGGTCGAGGATAGGACGAAGATCCCCTGTTTTCTTGGGTACCAAGAAGTAGCGGGAGTAAAAACCCTGACCTCTTTGGTCTGGTGGAACTTCTTCGATGGCATTGAGAAGGAGGAGGGATTGGACCTCCCTGAGGAGGAGTGGAGTTTGGGAGGAGTGAGAAGCAGACTCTACGGGAGGATGGTCTGCAGGAAGAGTCTGGAACCTTAGTGAGTATCCGTGACGGATGATGTTTAGAACCCACAGGTCTGATGTGATGGCCTCCCAGCGTCGTAGAAAGATGGTGAGGCGGCCCCCGATAGGTTGAGGCAGAGGCAGCGAGGGTTGGAGACTGGCTATGCCCTGGAGAAAGGAGTCAAAAGGGCTGAGGAGGCTTAGTTTGAGGGAGAGGCTTGGCTGTCTGGTGAGATTGCGAGCGAGCCTGAGTGTGTTGTTGTTGTTGTTGGCGAGGCCGACGAGACTGCTGTTGAGGAGGATTAAGTGGCCTAGCAGAAAAACGACGTTGGTAAGAGGACTGAGGTCTGTATGGTCGTGTTGGCGGAGTCTTCTTTTTAGGCTTAATGAGGGTGTCCCATCTCGTCTCATGTGCCGAAAGTTTTTGTGTCGTGGTATCCAGAGACTCCCCAAAAAGTTCATCACCAAGACAGGGCGCGTTGGCAAGGCGGTCCTGGTGGTTCACATCAAGGTCAGATACCCTCAGCCAGGCAAGGCGTCGCATGGCCACTGCCAGAGCAGAGGCTCGGGAGGAGAGCTCGAAGGAGTCATAGATCGAGCGTACCATGAATTTCCTAAGCTGAAGAAGGGTGGAAATTTGTTGCTGAAATAATGGAACCTTGCGTTCAGGGATATACTTTTGCAGAGCAGAAAGTTGTTGTACCAGATATTTCATGTAAAAAGAAAAATGAAATGAGTAATTGTTGGCTCTGCTAGCCAGCATGGCATTCTGGTACAGGCGCTTTCCAAATTTGTCCATTGTTTTACCCTCTCTGCCAGGAGGGGTGGAGGCATAGACACTGGAACCATGAGATTTTTTGAGAGTGGATTCTACCAGGAGGCTCTCATGTGGCAACTGGGGTTTATCAAATCCTGGGATAGGGATGACCCGGTATAAACTGTCCAGTTTCTTAGGGGCACCTGGAACAGTAAGGGGATTCTCCAAATTTTTATAAAACGTCTCCCGTAGAATATCATGGACGGGGAGTTTGAGAAATTCCTTGGGGGGTTGATCGAAGTCCAAGGCTTCTAGAAAGGCCTGGGACTTCTTGGAGTCGGACTCAAGTGGGATGGAGAGAGCCCCAGACATCTCCCGAAGGAATTTCGTAAATGAGGACTGCTCAGGTTTTGAGGTGGATTCAGCCATGGAGGGTTCCTCATCAGTGGAAGAGGCATCCTCCTCGGTACCGAGTGGGGATTGCTCCCATAAGTCAGGGTCCCTGATGGCCGGCTCAGCATGGCGGGTTTTAGAAAGGGACTTGCCAGATCTCATGGATACGGTGCCGGGAGATGAAGACCGGTGCCGATCTCTGTCCCGGGAGGAGTGGTGCCGATCCCGGTCCCGAGACGATTGATGTCGATCCGGGGGCCGGGAGGGGTCCTCCGCCGCGCAGGTCTGGAGTGTAGGCTGTGCCGATAAGACCGGCATCGAAGTGTTCATCGGTACCGAGGGGGTGGCCACTGGCGTAGTGGTGCGATGCTCGGGCCGGACCGGTACCGGAACGAGTGGTGCCAGCAGGGTTGGAAGCAGTTCCTGAAGCTGGTGCTGTAGGTGTTCCTGCAGTTTGGTCTGGAGGATGGCCGAGATACGGTCCTCCAATGGGGGCACCGGTACCGTTTTACTTTTCTTCGGTACCATAGGTGCCGCTCTACGCTCCGGTGATGAGGAGGCCGATGAAGAGGCACTCACCGTTATCGGAGCGGAGCGCTTACGGGACTTGCGAGACGTCGGAAGGACCGGTGTCACCGCCGTGGCAGGAGGGCGCTCGAGGGAAGTGGAAGGCTTCTTAGCCGGCTTACCTGGCGCTATCGACCCCGCAGAAGGATCAGGTGGTGTCGATGTTGACGGTGCCGATTTCGGCGGTGCCGTCGACGTCGGGGTCGGATCCATAGCAGAACCGGTGCCGAAGAGGAGATTCTGCTGGATTTGTCTATTTTTAAGTGTGCGTTTTTGGAGAGTCGCGCAGCGGGTGCAGGTGTCAGCCCGATGTTCCGGACCCAAGCACTGTAGGCACCAGTTGTGTGGGTCCGAAAGGGAAATCGGGCGTGCACACCGCTGGCACTTCTTAAAACCCGGCTGGGGGGGCATGAAGGGGAATACGGCCTCCGCGAAATCAAAGCCGGAGGCTTGTATGATGGCAACAGGCCCCGCCGGGGCCGGTTGAAAAATAAAGGAAAAAAGAAAGTTTTTTTTTTTTTTTTTTTACCAATTGGAAAGAAAAGAGAAAACCCGAAGGAAAAAAGTAGAAAAAATCAGAAATAACGCGAGCGGGAAGGCAAAAAAGGAGTGTTCAACAGCCGTTGAAACCACATGCATCTTCTTCGCTCCGCGGAAACGAAGAAACTGGAGACCACGCACTCCTCCGTCGGGCGGGAAGGCACTCGCGCATGCGCGGTGCGGCCAACTAGAACTTTCTAGTTAAAAAGGTCCGTACCGGGGCTCCGTCGGTGACGTCACCCATACGTTAAGAATATGCTGCCTGCTTGTCCTGGGATAACTATGAATTAATGCAAGGTAAATGCGGTTGTGGTAAGAGTGGATAGCATAGCTGGTTTTAAGAAAGGTTTGGACAAGTTCCTGGAGGAAAAGTCCATAGTCTGTTATTGAGAAAGACATGGGGGAAGCCACTGCTTGCCCTGGATCGGTAGCATGGAATGTTGCTACTCTTTGGGATTCTAGAATCTTGTTACTCTCTGGGATTCCGGAATCTTGCTATTCTTTGAAATCTTGTAAGGAATATTGTTACTAGTTGGAGTTCCAGAATCTTGCTTACGCTGAGATAATGGAATGTTGCTACTCCTTGGGGTTTTGGCCAGGTACTAGTGACCTGGATTGGCCACCATGAGAACGGGCTACAGGGCTTGATGGACCATTGGTCTGATCCAATAAGGCTATTCTTATGTTCTTATGAAAATAATGTCCAAAAATGGGGTAAAAATAATTCATCTGGTCACTGTTTATTTTTTTGTCATTTTCCCTCCCTTTTACAAAGTTGCGTCAGGCTTTTTTTTTTTTTTTTTTAATCGCCGGTGGTGGTATTATCACGGTAGTATTAGGTTCGACACTCACAGTGTTGAGCCAGGGTAAACAGAGTACCGCGAGAGGCTGCGGTCGCCATTCTGAGACCGGAGAAGGCATGGGCAAGAGTGAATGGAGATCACATGCATATTTTGTAGTTACCGCAGGACGCCTGAGCGCGTCCCATAGTACTCCATTTCCAGCTGCATTACGCATGCGTTTGCGCCTATTACAGGTTTACAAAATGGCCCCTTAATCTTTTTCCAAAGCATGACTGCCATTTGAATATAAACCTTAGCACACTATCTATCTGAAAAAGACTAAATGCAATTGTGAGCAGACTGGATGTCTGCAGGTCTTTATCTGCCACCATTTACTGTGTGTGTTACTGTGTGACAGACTATTCCCAGTTCTGTTTCATGCTGCTAATTCTAGCTTGGGCTAGGCTGAAAGGCCTCGACTGACATTTTTATTGTAGCCATGTTGAATGCGCTGTACCAAAATGCTGAATCAAGGCTGGTTTGACGGTGATGCTGCAGTACACTGTCGAGCTGACAGGTTTAGGCTTTTTAATTAGAATATTTGTTCTTGTGTTCAAATCCCTGAGAAGTCATTACATTCTCAGCACGCCTAGGCCCATAACTCAGTGAAGAGTTCTATCTTTCGTCCTTTGCTACTAAGTTACTGCACCATAACTGTAAATCTTCGTTAGACAAAGTTCAGGCGCTGATTTGGAATTTATAGCTTCCTGTTATGAGTACTTAAAATGAGTACACCAAGTTACGCTTTTACATTTAAGTGCAATTTAATTAGGAGGAGTGCGATCTTCGAGTGAAGTTTGAGGTGGCCTGATTTTAATTCGTGCATTAGATATTTCATGTTCTAGATCAGTGGTGCCCACACTTTTTTGACTCGCGAGCTTACTTTTAAAATGACCAAGTCAAAATGATCTACCAACAATAAAATTTAAAAAAAACACAACGCACACTGTACCCATAGAATTGTTAATTATCATTCCTATTCCGGGGTTTTTTCCAAAGAGGTCAAAGCAGATGACTCTATGCACTGTCACCTCAGTAACAACCATACAAAAATAGACAAATACCCACCCCCCCTCCCTTTTTACTAAACCACAATAGCAGTTTTTAGCGCAGGGAGCTGCGCTGAATGCCCAGCGCTGCTCTCGACGCTCATAGGCTCCCTGCGCTACAAACCGCTATTGCAGTTTAGTAAAAGGGGACCTTAGTGTAAAATATAGACAGCAGATATAAATTCAGACACATTTTGATCACTAAATTTAAAATAAAATCATTCTTCCTACCTTGTCTGGTGAATTCACGAGTCTCTGATTGCACTTTCATCTTCTGACTGTGCATCCAATCTTTCTTTCAGCCTGTATGCTTCCTCTCCTCCAAACCTCATTCCCTCCCCCAACTTTTTCTTCCTCTCTCCCTGACCTTTCTTTCTTTCTCTCTTCATGCCCCCTATCTTTTTTTCCTGTTACTCTTCTTTCCTTCTGTCTCCCTGCCTGCGCCCCTTTCTTTCTTTCTCCCTGCCTTTCCCCAAGCCACTGCCACTGCCCCTGCCATCGGGGAACAGGACCCATACCACCACCAATGGATAACAGGCCCCAAAGCCGCCGCCGCCACCCCATGCTCTCCCTGCTTCGGGCCGACCAGCATTCCTCTCCCCGACGTCAATTCTGCCGTCGGAGAGGAAGTTCCGCCCAGCCAGGCAGCGATTGGCTGGCCCGAACTTCCTCTCCGACGGCAGAATTGACATCGGGGAGAGGAAGACTGATCGGCCCGATAGATCGCCAAGGCAAAGTGAGTCCTGGGTGATCGACTCACTTTGCCTTGGCGAGCTACCCGTTGATCGCGATCGACCTATTGGGCACCCCTGTTCTAGATGTATATTCGAAAGGGATAATCAGTTGCATTTTTACGAATAATAGTTCTATATCCTCATTTGCTCTGCAAGGTCTGATTGCTCCGTTTTTGTCAATTACTAGGTCCTGTATGAGCGCGAAGTTGACTTTTGATGCCAGAACATATTCTCTATAAATTGAAAAACACAAGCTTTTATCATTTACATGGAACAAATTTTGTTGTTATTATTCTTAATGATAATTAATCTATAAGGGCTCCTCATCTGGAAGATGAAAGATTGCTGCTTAATTATGAAACACTTAAGAACATATGAATAGCCATACTGGGTCAGACCAATTGTCCATCTAGACCAGTATCCTGCTTCCAACAGGTCACAAGTACCTGGAGGAATCCCGAAGAGTAGCAAGATTCCATGCTACCGATCCCAGGGCAAGCAGTGGCTTTCCCTATATCTATCTCAATAGCAAACTGTGGACTTTTCTTCCAGGAACTTGTATAAACCCTTTTTAAAAATCCAGATTATGCTAACTGCTGTAACCACATCTTCTGGTAATGAGTTCCAGAGCTTGACTATTTGCCGAGAGAAAAATATTTCTCCACTCCACTATCCTCCCTCTGGATCCTCCAGCATCTTTTCCCTTCCCTCCTGCCTACATTCTGGCATCTCTCTTCCTTTGCTTCTTTTTCCCTCCCTCCTACACGGTCATTATCTCTCCATGCACTCCACCCACTATCCCTCATGGTCCTCCAAATTTACATTGGGTTGGTAACAGCAGTGATAAAGACAGGCTGCCTCTGGTCAAACCCAGTGACTTTCCCTCTTCTGATCCTGCTCACAGGAAGTTGCATCATTAGAGGTGGGATGTGGCAGAAGAAAGATGTCCCGGGTCAACCAGAGGCAGCCTGTCTTTATCATTGCTGATAACCTGACATAAATTTGGAGCACTGTGTGTGTGTGAGGGTGGGGGTGGGGGAGAGATGGGGAGAGGAGGTGCAGGAAGAGATATTGGTGGGGGGAATGGAAGGGAAAGAAGAAAGATAGTTGCCGGACCCTGGGTCAGGAACCAGGCTGGGAAGAGGGTACTTCAGTCCAGCAGCAGGCAGCCCCTATCATTAGGTGACCTTGGCCTTTTTGATGGACTCGCTCGATTGTGTCTATGCTTTTGAACATGCAACAGGTGCCTAAATCTAACTTTTTTTTTTTTTTTCTTTTTTTACTAAAAGCACACAATGCTTCTTGCATAAGTTTTTGTTTGCATTATTCTTTTCTGTTAATTTTTGTGGGCAAATCAATTCTTAGGCAAAAGAACTGCTATTTCAAAACTATGCAAGCAGACTAATTTCAGGCTAATTGCACTCTGTTTGGCCCAGAACCCAAATTTGGCCCTTTGAGTGCCAAATGCATTTTGTTAAAATAGAGCACAGATGTGCTAAAACATGGTCTATTACCCCAGGCAATTTGTTAGCAGCCCACAAAAGCTCTTGAGTGAAAAATTCCAATCGTTTTGACAAACTGCCTACATGTCGCCCATGCCATTTCCATGCCAATCTGCAGCTCCTTTGCCGTAAGCGCTGAAAGCCAAATTTCTAGTGAAAACCCGGCAGAATAATCAATGGGAAGAGCTCCACTTACGCATTGTAGCTCCAGATTCTGGTCTGTTTAAGGAACTGATGATCACAAAGCCAAAGCCTTCGTTCTCTTTGCGATGAATGACGACGTCACTGGTTTGCAAGCTCTGTGGGGTAAAGCCCTCCGGAGGGGAAGTATTGCCGGGCACAGCATTATTGCTGTTAGTGTAAGCGGCGTAGTCACTTCGTGGAGAACTGTGGTGCGTTGACGCTGAGCCTGGGCTTCTGCCGTTCTCTGGACACGGTTCTCCTGGAAGACACACAACCACCAATGTTATGGCACAATGATGCCGACTTAATAACCACTTTTATTTATTAGGATTCATGTACGCCTTTTTGAAGAATTTATCCAGAGTGCCAGTGGCGCTCGCTGTGGTGGCACCTTTCCCCTGCCCTCTCCTCTGCTGCCCGCCCCTTCCCGACCCCCCGCTGCACAAGCACCCCCTTCCCCTTTTCCAAGCAACAGCACAAACTTTTTGCCCGCGTCGTGTCGGCTATCCCTCCGACGTCACTTCCTAGGCGTGGGGCCCGGAAGTGATGTCAGAGAGAGGCAACATTGACGTGGGCAGGAAAAATTAAAGAGGTAGAAGGGAAGGGGTACACATGTGCGGCAGGGGGTGGGAAGTAGGGGGGCAGAGTGGATGGGTGCCTGCACCCTTTACAAAGACCGCTTCTGGAGCGGACTGCCTCCCTGCCCCCCCCTTACTACGCTAGTGCAGAGTGCTATACAGAAGGAGTGAGCTTCCTGAAGAGATTCATCCAAGGCAATAAAAAACCTATGGGCTGAATTCAATAAATGACACGTACCCTTTTTAGAACCAGGTTTAGCGCAGATTTCTCTGCCTAAATTTAGACACTAGACTTACCCCTGATGAAGAGTGGTGTAAATCAGTGGTTCCAACCCTGTCCTGGAGGACCAGCAGGCCAATCGGGTTTTCAGGCTAGCCCTAATGAATATGCATGGAGCAGATTTGCATGCCTGTCGCTTCCATTATATGCACATCTCTCTCGTGCATATTCATCAGGGCTAGCCTGAAAACCCGATTGGCCTGGTGATCCTCCAGGACAGGGTTGGGAACCACTGGTGTAAATGCTGGTGCTCAAGTTAGGCATTCTGGAATTCTGTGTGCAACTTTTCGGAATGCCCCCCGACGTACCCATGGCCACACCCCTCTTTTGAGTTACGTGCTGTGTGTGCAAATTTTAATGAATGCCAATTAATATCAATAATTGGTTGTTAGCTCCCAATTATTGATAGTAATTAGCTTGCCACTTAATTTGCATGTGTATCTTGGGTGTGCATATAAATTAGGGTGCACAATTCTGGGGGATGATGCAGTTACTAGTATTTTAATACTGCATAGAACACCATAAATAGCGCCTAAGAAACTGTTCTGCATAATTAAAAGGTAATTCTATAAATTTGCGCCTACGGTAGGCACTGAATACATAACATTACAGAATCCTAGCAAGTATACAGATAAGAGGTGCCACTGATTGGCATTAACCTGCGAATGTGCTAGCCATGATTCAATAAAATACACCTGTATTCACTTTAGCATGTATGTGAAAGGCGAGCGTTCATGCGGATGGGGCATGGGGGCACAAGTCAAACTAAAGAAAAAGGAATAGGAGAAGATTAAAAAAAAACAACATAAGGGACATGCACTCTTAAGGCCCCCATGGCAATACCAAGCCTAACACCCTCCTCACTGCAGAACCCTCTCTGTCTCCCCCTTCTCTCCATCCCAAAACCTAACCCACAAAGCTAAACTTCCCCAGGCAGGTGTGAACTCAGCTGAAGTCTGTTCAACATACGACCTTGGGCAGTCAGAGACAAAACATGTAAAAATGGAGTCCAAATCTTAAGAAAGTCACGACTTTTCCTACGAGAGTGGGCCGCCATTTTAGCCTGCCATCCCATCAATTCATGCAGTTTATTCCTCCAATATCAAATTGAGGGTACCTCCCCAGACGTCTCAATTCTCCGATTTAAACCCATGGGCCCGCCATTCTGTAAACCACTTTGATCTTATTTCTAGCTTAAGCAGTATATAAAGAGTTTTAATAAACAAAAACATTTAAGCTAATTGAATTAGTTTAGGTTGGGCATGGATTTTAGTTAGGCGTTGCCAGGCTGCCTCAATTAGGGCACTGTTTATAGAATCTGACCCTACGTAAGTTGAGCTGGTGTTTGTAGAATAGCACTTAGGCATCCTACTAGCATATATACACACCAGTTCTAATAAACTAAACTAAACCTTAGGTTTGTATACCGCGCCACCTCTGCAAGCGTAGAGCTTGGTACGGTTTACAGAATTAGGATAGAAAGGAACTCCAGAAGAAGAAGGGTAATAGGAAAGGAACTAAGAGGGTAGAGAGGGGTCAAGGTACCAGAGAGCGGGAGGTGTTAGATTTTTGAAAAGAGCCAAGTTTTCAGGTGTTTGCGAAAGAGTTGGAGGGAGTTTGAATTTCTGAGCAGGGAGGTGAGGTTGTTCCAGAGTTCTGTGATTCTAAAGGGGAGAGATGTTCCTAGTTTTCCTGTGCGGGATATACCTTTTGTAGAAGGGAATGATAGTTTCAGTTTTTGGGAGGATCTGGAGGAGTTAGGGTTTGAGGAGTTCCAAAGGAGTGGAATAACGGGAGGAAGGATGCCGTGTAGGATCTTGAACGCTAAGCAGGCACATTTAAAGAGGATTCTGGAATGTACTGGAAGCCAGTGAAGCTTGGACAGAAGTGGAGAGACGTGGTCGAACTTGCCTCTTGCGAAAATGAGCTTAGCCGCGGCATTCTGAATTAGCTGAAGTCTATAGAGGTTTTTCTTAGTTAGGCTTATATAGATGGAGTTGCAATAATCCAGTCTAGAGAGGATGGTGGATTGAACAAGGACGGCGAAGTAAGAATGATGAAAGCAGGATCTCACTTTCTTTAGCATATGAAGGTTAAAGAAGCATTTTTTTTATCAAGGAGTTGAGGTGGTCATTGAAGGAGAGAGAAGAGTCTATGATGATGCCCAGGGTCAGATTCTTTCAATGGTACTCAAAAATGGACACCAGGTAAAGATCTGGGCTAAGCACGATTCTATAAAGGGCAAACGAGGAAATCATGCACTTCCAAGCAAAATATTTTGCAAACGGTCAGCTGTATTTTTCATTTAATAGCTTCACCTGGTTTTAGCTTTATTAATTTTCAGCAAAACTGAAATGTGCCATGGCTTGGAAGCTTAGGGAAATGGCAGTGTTAAGACCCACCGGGAAATGTCCGAAGAGATTTCTAACCTGTTATTTATGACAAAGGGGACTTGGGAGGAAGAGGTTCAGGAAGAGGACACAGGTTAGAAACTGCACTGTCAACAGCCTGGCGCTTATCGCACAGATTTACTAATCTTTTTCCTCCCACAGGTAAGAGAATTAGAAAAAGCTTTCATAAATCAGAGCAAGAGTAAATAACAAACTTTTATCAGTCATGACAGGGGTAGCCATTCAACATATTACCAATAATTGGAAAAATTACAAGAATCTTAATCACACATTCTGGTGGAATTCATTATGCCATATTTTTAAGATGGAAAGAGCAATAGCGATACAAAAAGGGACATATAATAACTTTGTAAAGATATGGGGGCCATTGGCAAAGTATTGCGATGAATAGTCATCAGTTCTTTTCTTTTCTTTCTTAGCTGTATTTAGCACACTCAAGGGGGAGGGTGGAGTTGGGGAGTAATTTTATAAGATATGTTATAATATGTTATATATAACATGTGTATATTCTATTTTAGTTGAAAATGTGATGAAGGGTGGGTGGGTGGGTGGGGTTATTACACTATTAGATTTTATGTGTTAGATGTTATAGTGCTATATTGGAATTACTTGTATGATGTATTTTTGTGCACTTGTTGTTTTGATTTGAAAATGAATAAAGATTTTTTAAAAAAGAGTAAATAAACACCTGCTGTACTTACACTACAGCCAAACTCCGCTCAGGAACATGCCCACCTCGGGTTACCAGATGTTCAGATTTCCCCATACATGTCCTGGAGGACCACCAGGCCAGTCGGATTTTGAGGAGAGCCCTCATGAATATGCATGAGAGAGATCTGCCTATAACGGAGGTGTCAGGCATGCAAATCTGCTCCATGCATATTCATGAGGGCTATCCTGAAAACCCGACTGGCCTGGCGGTCCTCCAGGACAGGGTTGGGAACCACCAGACTAGAGGACAGGTCCGGGCATCTGAATGGCTTTTCAAAACCCAGCACTTTGTCCGGGTTCTGAAAAGCTTCCAGCTAGAAGCGACGTTGGGACGGCATCTGCGCATGCAACGCAGTGACATCCTGCACATGCGTGTGATGTCATCAAGTCACACCAACGCATGCGCAGATGCCCTCCCGACAAGTGAACAGGTTGAGGGGACGGGGATGGGTGCGGAACAGGCAGTGACTCGGGCAGAACTGGGCGGGGACGGGTGGAAACTGGGCGGGGCCATGGGTCCGGATAAATCTGGTAACCCTATGTCTACCCAGATCTTGCATCCGTCTCCTGGGAGCAGAGCCATGTAGACTCTGCCCATAATAAATGCTTATGTGTGCATGAATGTCTCCGCCTGGGAATGAAGTATTAATGCTATTATTATTTATTTATTGGGGGATCTGACAAAACACTTTGCACATTTAATACAAGAACAAAAACAGCACAACGCATCTCCCCCTATTTCAGAAAACTGTACTGGCTCCCTCTTGAAGCAAGAATCATCTTCCAATTCGGCTGCCTTTGCTATAAGGCCATGGTCGGTGCTTCACCCACCTACCTCGTGAAACACTTCGTTCTACAGGACCATCCTCGCTCCACCCGAAAAACACTTCTATTCTCGTTCCCCAATCCCAAGGGACGCCGCCACAAAAAATTCCTCGACAGGACTCCATCCGCTACCGGAGGATGTGATAAACAGGAGCACGCTACAGGGGTTCAAAGAAGCTTTGGATAGGTACTTGGAAGACAAAGGGATTGAGGGGTACAGATAAGAGTAGAGGTAGATTATAGGGATGGGATTAGAGGTAAGTTATAAAATTAATCAGGGATCACTGTTCAGGCACTAGGCCTGATGGGCCGCCGCGGGAGCGGACCGCTGAGCAAGATGGACCTCTGGTCTGACTCAGCGGGGGCAACTTCTTATGTTCTTCCAGACTGGCATCTGGAACAACACCTTAAGCTCTCTCGTCCTTAACTCCCCATCCTACCAATCCTTCAGAAAATCCCTGAAAACCCACCTATTCAACAAATTCATCGAACAATAAGAAGCCACCCTCCAATTATCCCATCCCCCTTTCTCATTCCCCCGCTCTTCCCCAATGCCACCACAATCCCTGTCTCCCCCTCCCAATACCTTCTGCTACACCACTACTCTCCCCACCTCTATCGCTACCCGCCATAACCACAAAGTATCTCTATTTTGTCTCTGTATCTCTACCTTACTGTACACTGTCTTGAAATAAACAGGTATGATGGGATATAAATAAAGCTATTATTATTATATAGTGAATAAAAAAAGAACAGGACTATGGTAAGAAGACAGCCTGCAAATACATGAAGATATTTCTTTTAGCAGAGGGTGTTTGTAAAACTATCCTTCAAAACCTTTGTTCAGAGGAATATTTTTGACTTCTTTTATAGATTTACGTAACTTGCAGACAGGGTCTTCAGAGACAAGTTGCCTTTCTTGTACAAAGTAAACACAATCTATTTAGGAACTGTTCCTTCCGCAGACAAATAAGCATCCTCTAACAGCCCTTGCATGACTTGGAAATAAAAATGTTCAGAGATAGACGGGAGGAAATAAACACAAACAATTATGATGCTGCCATATTAGACGTGAAAATCTCTAAGAGTTATTGGACCAAATCTGCAACTAAATGCCTCAGATCTCATTTTCTAGCTGTCATGTTTGGGAAGGCTGAAAATTGTTTTATGTCCTCCAGGCTGCAGCAGGAAGAAAATGATCTTATCTAGGTGAAATGACCAGAGGCGCAACTAGAAATGAACATAATGGCTTCCCAGCTTTCAGCGTACACCAGCAAGCTGCAAACAACTTTTCTGAAAAAGTTTTTTGTCGCTGAGGTTTACAGCGACACATTTTCTCCTGGGGTGTTTATGTTTCCCGATGACTTTTACAAAAACACTGCCTAAGAACATAAGAACATAAGCAATGCTTCCGCTGGGTCAGACCTGAGGTCCATCGCGCCCAGCAGTCCGCTCACGCGGCGGCCCAACAGGTCCAGGACCTGTGCAATAAATTTCTATCTATACCCCTCTATCCCCTTTTCCAGCAGGAATTTGTCCAATCCTTTCTTAAACCCCAGTACCGTACTCTGCCCTATAACGTCCTCTGGAAGTGCATTCCAGGTGTCCACCACACGCTGTGTAAAGAAGAACTTCCTAGCATTTGTTTTGAATTTGTCCCCTTTCAACTTTTCCGAATGCCCTCTTGTTTTTTTATTTTCTGAAAGTTTGAAGAATCTGTCCCTCTCTACCCTTCATGATCTTGTAAGTCTCTATCATATCCCCTCTTAATCTTCTCTTTTCCAGGGAAAAGAGTCCCAGTTTTTCCAATCTCTCAGCGTATGAAAGGCTTTCCATCCCCTTAATCAGTCGTGTCGCTCTCCTCTGAACTCTCTCGAGTAACGCCATATCCTTCTTAAGGTACGGTGACCAATACTGGACGCAGTATTCAAGATGTGGACGCACCATTGCCCGATACAGCGGCAGGATAACTTCTTTCGTTCTGGTTGTAATACCTTTCTTGATTATACCTAGCATTCTATTCGCTCTCTTAGCGGCAGCTGCGCACTGTGCCGTCAGCTTCATTGTCATGTCCACCATCACCCCCAAGTCCCTTTCTTGGGTACTCTCAGTCAATAACATCTCTCCCATCGTATAATTATACCTCGGGTTTTTGCTTCCCACATGCAATACTTTACACTTCTCAACATTGAATTTCATCTGCCATCTCTCTGCCCATTCCCCTAGTTTGTCCAGGTCTCTTTGCAATTCTTCGCAGTCCTCCTTTGTCCGAGCTCCACTAAATAGTTATTCAAAACCAATGTTAGGAAGTTTTTATTCACCCAGCCTGGAATGGGCTTCCTGAGGGCATGATAGGACAGAGTATGGTATTAGGGTTTAAGAAGGAATTGAATAATTTTCTGGAATGGGCTTCCAGAGGGCATGATAGGACAGAGTATGGTATTAGGGTTTAAGAAGGAATTGAATAATTTTCTGAAGGAAAAGGGGATAGAGGACTACTACGCAGGTCCTGGACCTGTTGGGCCGCCGCGCGAGTGGACTGCTGGGCACGATGGACCTCTGGTCTGACCCATCAGAGGCACTTCTTATGTTCTTATTCCTAAGAAAACAATTGACCCAACGATCTCCACAGACAAATCCAAGAAGAAACAAAAAACAATGTGATGTTCCTGAGATGGACTTTATTAATATTAAAATAATATTAAAACTTGGCAAACCACATAAAAACCTCTAGGACACAGTATGCTGAAAAGCTTTGGACCCTGGACCCAACACGGTCCGTGTTTTGACAGAATGTCTTCTTCAGGGGTCCCTATGAAGTCCTGTGGTAAAGATATGTAGATAAAATGCCAGTCGGAAATAAACTGATCCGTAAAAGCTGTGTGCAGGACAGGGGCTCAAAAAGCCAAGGAAGCAGCGTTTGCCCACCACAAATGCAGACTTCATCATCATCTATAGACCCTAATCAAGGAAGAGGCTGAAGGCTGCAATCAGTGATGCACTGACACAATAAATAATGGCAGATAAAGACCTGCACAATCCATCCAGTCTGCCCAAGGTGGTCAGCTCCACACCCACCACAGCAGTGGCATAGCGAGGGTAAGTGGAGCCTGGGGTGGGTGGTGTCCCATGTCGGTTTCGGTGCTCTCTCTGATGTCACTTGCAAGGCATGGGTCCTGGAAGTGTGAGTGCGTGGTGCAGCGGTCAGAGCTACAGCCCCAGCACCCTGGGGTTGTGGGTTCAAATCCTGCACAGCTCCTTGTGACCCTGGGCAAGTCACTTTATCTTCTTCTAGGTTCAATAGCTCTCTCAAAATCGTTTCAAAAACTTGTTATGAACACAAATTCACCAAACGCTTTTTTGCTTCAATGAGCGTTTTTTGCGGGCAGGAGGGGGATCCAGAGCCGGTGAAGAATTATTCCCTTTCAAGTGCGGTTAAAACAATTAGCAACGCACGGGGATCTGAGGCTCTCCCCTTAATTTAATATAATATAATTTGCAATATACAAGTTATAACCATATCATTGAAGCAAAAAAGTGTTTAGTGAATTTGTGTTCATGACAAGTTTTTGAAACGATTTTGAGAGCGTTATTGGCCCTAGAAATTGATTGGTTTCTTTCTCATTCCTGTACAAAAGTTTTTCGGTGATACAAGTCACTTTATCCCCCCAGTGCCCCAGGTACATTAGATAGAGTGTGAGCCCACCAGGACAGATAGGGAAAAATGCTTGAGCACCTGAATAATTTGTAATCCGCATAGAATTGTAGGATATGCGGAATAACTTAATAAATAAATAAATAAAGACAGTATTGATGCCATCCCCTCCCCCTTGAGCTGCACCACATTCTCACTCACAGCATGTGACAAAGTGATCGACAATAGAGAATGACACAGGGACCAATTTGTCCCCCATCCCTGCAGGAACTCAGTTTCCCCGTCCCGTCCCCGTGAGTTTTGTCCATCAAGCCCATTGGTCTGTTTCTCACGGTGGCCAATCCAGGTCACCAGTACCTGGCCAAAACTCCAAGGAGTAGCAACATTCCATTATCTCAGAGTAAGCAAGATTCTGGAACCCCAACTAGTAACAACATTCCTTACAGGATCTCAAAGAATAGCAAGATTCCAGAATCCCAGAGAGTAGCAACATTCCATGCTACCGATCCAGGGCAAGCAGAGGCTTCCCCCATGTCTTAATAACAGACTATGGACTTTTCCTCCAGCAATTTGTCCAAACCTTTCTTAAAACCAGCTACGCTATCCACTCTTACCACAATCTCTGCCAATGCGTTCCAGAGCTTAACTATTCTCTGAGTGAAAAAATATTACATCCTATTGGTTTTAAATGTATTTCCCCTAGGAATCAAGCTACCAAATAAGGAAAATTGTTGTAGCTTGAAAGGTCAAATCAAAAGTTGTGTTATTCGTTTACTGTGGGAGATGATAACCTTCAGTTAGTGACTCTGGTGATAAATTAAGCTGTGGAAAAATGCAAAATTTTACCACAGTTTAGTAACTAGTCCCATCAGTATCAGGAAATAAATATCGGGGTTTGATATTAAGCGTTATTAACTAAGCTCTGTCCTATATTTCATGCAAATTGGCAACTTCCTCTGAAAAATCAAGGATACATAAGACATCCTACAATATAAGACGGGGAAAACCATTCTATGAAATCTGAGTTAATTAAAGTTTGAGTCATGTATCTCCTTTTATCACTCCCAAGGCCTAACAGTCAATGCTTTGCCTCCTACAACTGTGCCAATAGTGCAGTTTGATTAATGAGACCACTTAATGTCAGCTACAGAAGGAGTAGGAGAACCGGAGAGATAAGAACTGACAAACACATCTGGTACATTATTACACAGTCTGGATAAAAATCTTGCAAATATTAGTTTTGCAACTAGACGTGGATACTTTTCCTTTGACCTGGCTATTCAACAGGATCATAAACGTCAGTATCACCCAATTTTGCAGACTCGTCAACGGGAGACTGTCATCAGGCAAAGCTCTTCATCAAATGTGGCCTGCAGCTACTTTTTAAAGAATTATTGGATTCCATTCTGTCAGTTATTTACTGAGGCTCTGATTCAATAAAGTCTACCTAAAGCAGCGGTCTCAAACACGCGGCCCGCGGGCCACATGTGGCTCTCCATGTTTTATTTGCGGCCCGCGGTCTGGACTGGATAATTCCTTCCTTTTGGAGCAGCAGCGGATCTGGCCGGTTTGTTCCGTTCAAAGCCGCGGGTTGGCGGCTCCTTGCGCTATTCGCTCCTGCATCGGAAGCCTCTCTGACATCACAACATCAGAGAGGCTTCAGACGCAGGCACGGATCTCGCAAGGAGCCGCCACCCGTGGCTTTGAATGGAATGAGCCGGCCAGACACGCTGCTGCTCCAGTGGCGTACCAAGGGGGGGGGCGGTCCGAACAACTGGTCACCCTCCACTGTTCTTCCTAGAGTGCGGCTCGCGGCTCGTCTAGAGCAGGGGTGCCCAACTGCTTCCCTTCCCTTCTTACCGCCGGCACCATGCTCTTTGATCTCCCTGCTTCTCTCGCCGCCCGACCTCAATTCTGACGTCGAGAGGATGTTCTGGCTAGCCAATCGCTGCCTGGCTTCCCGGAACGTCCTTTCCGACGTTAGAATTGACGTCGAGCAGCGAGAGTTGGTCGGCCCCGTGGAGATCTCGGCCTGTTCCCGATGGCGCCAGCAGCAGCAGCAGCAGCCTATTCCCCGGCGGCGGTGGCATGGGGGAGGGCAGGGAGCCAGAAGGAAAAAAGAAAGAAGGGGGGGGGTCAGGGAGCCAGAAGGAAAAAAAGAAAGAAGGAGGGGGGGAACAAGGAGCCAGAAACAAACCAAAAAATGGAACAAGGAATCAGAGAAAGACAGACATAGAAAAAGAAAGAAAAAGTTGGGGGAGGGAATGAGGTCTGGAGGAGAGGAAGCATACAGGAGGCTGAAAGAAGAGAAGAAATATTGGATGCACGGTCAGAAGAATAAAGTGCAACCAGAGACTGATGATTTATTTTCAATTTAGTAATAGAAATGTGCCAGTTTTGAGAAAGAAAAGATATTAAACTTTAAATGTGAGTGCTGCAGAAAAAATAGTTAATGTCTTATTAAAGAAATGACAATTTTGCATAAGGTAAAAACTGTTAAAGGAAAGTTTTATAAACTATAAAGAGTTTAACCTCATGCAAAATTGTCATTTCTTTAATAAGACATTAACTATTTTTTTCTGCGGCCCTCCAAGTACCTACAAATCCAAAATGTGGCCCCGCAAAGGGTTTGAGTTTGAGACCACTGACCTAAAGTTACGCACCGATATTAGAGCCTAACGGCACCTGATTCACATAGAACCGCCTAACTCAACAACACACCCATGATCTGCCCCTAACTATGCCTACTTTTAGTGTAGACGCTTTGAGCCAGGCGCCTACTTTTTATAGAATCGAGGTTTTTGAGTTAGGTGCCTATCTTCCAATAAAGCCCAATTAAAAACGATTATGAGTTGTTGAGTGCCAATATCAGCACCGATTAAACCTATTGCTAAATTAGGCAGACTTTATAGAACCAAGGCCTGAGTGCCTGCCTGAATTTTCTCCCCTCTAAACTTACCTATAGATAGCACCTTTCTTCTCACAGTAAGATTGACTTGACCACTTCGGGCTGCATGATGCATGAGATCAATCACATATCGGTGAGTCTTTCCAGCAACTGGGACCCCATCCACATACATCAACTCATCACCAGGACGAAGGCGGCCATCACGGTCTGCAGAGCCCATTGCAATAACCGCTCCAATCAAAATCTATATAATTAAAAACCGTATGTTAATATAGTATTTTGTTCTCTCTTGCCACATATATATCAATACTGCTTTCCATATAAAGATATAAATATGCAGGTATGTTATAATAAATTGTTGTAGATGACTAAAAGATCAGGGCTGGTGCATCGGTGTGTTCAGCATTTTAGGTAAGTCTTTAACCCTGCTCCCCTCAATTTATTTCAGATTTCTAGGCTCACCCCAAGATTTTTGATAAACTTCAAAATCATGATCACCCAAACACCTCCCAAAAAGGTTCCTATAAAAACACTGAATTGGACATCACTCTCCTAAATATTAATCTTTGTTTCAAGTATACGCAGGGGTAAATGTTCAGCCCGCAGTGGTCAGCAATTCTTCAGCTGCCACTGGCTTTAAGCCCAGATATTCAAAATTTGGCCATGTCCAGGCACCAGCATTGAATGTCCAGGCATGCTTGGATGGCCGGCACTTAGGCAGTTAAGGGCCAATATTAGGGTTATCAGATTTTCCCCCAGTCCCACCCATCCCCACCCCAGCCCTGCCCCTGTTGCCTGCTCTCATCGGGCAGGACATCTGCGCATGCGTGGATGCGACACATTGACATCATATGCGTGTGTGCACGTGACATCATCGCATCACTTCCGCCCATGCGCGGATGCCCTCCTGCCCAAAGGAAAGCTCTTCAAAACTCGGACAAAGTGCCGGGTTTTGAAAAGCCGTCTAGGGAAATCCAGCCAATATTCAGCCCTTAACTGGATAAGTGAAACCAAGCAAAGATAGGACTTTTATGCAATCTGTTCTGCCTGGTTACCTTATCAAGCTAAGCGCTGAATATCGGTACTTTAACCACATAAGTGTAAGCTCGGTCCTGACTCTGCCTGGCTTAGATGATTAGAGAATACAGAGCTAACTCAGAATAAAGATGGCCGCCGGTGCTTATGATGGTCCTGAACAATAGTCATCTGGAACCCAAATGGAGAAGAAACATGTGCTTTGCCCCTCCAATCCCCAACCCCACCCCCAACCCCAATCTTATTCCCCCCCCTTCCCCTCTGGAATCTCCATTCAAGTTTCAAGTTTACTAAAATTCGATTAATCGCTTTACATAAAATTCTAAGCGATGTACAATTAAAATGAGAGAAAAAAAAAAGTAATTGTCTATATTATAAAATGGGACAAAGACTGAAATCTACAAACTGGTACATTAGGAAAAAGGGTGAACTACAATTTGTATAGGAAAGAGACAAAAAAAAAAAAAAGGGGGGGGTAAGAACGAGAGGGCAGGGAAAAGAACCTTGGGCTAAGGCGATACTAAAAGTTCAGAGATAAGCTGAATTTAAAACTGAAACACATCTTTAAAAAGAAAGCTTTTAAGGGCTCCTTTAAATTTATCAAGACTTTTTTCTTCCCTTAAAGAAGCGGGCAATGAATTCCAAGGGAGTGGGGCTGTTATTGAGAATATGGTATTTCGACGCGTGTTGGATCACTTTCAAGGAGCGGACCGTCAACAGAAGTAGATCTGAGTGAACGGGCTGGTGTGGTCTAAAAGGGTCATACAGGCAGGAGTGATGTCCAGTCATTCTTGCCTGTTGTGGGTCCGGCCTCAAAATGGCCCCTGTGGCTGCTGCTAGAGCTTGCAATAGCTGTTTTGAGGCTGGACCTGTGATGAGCAACATCGAGTGAGCGTGGCTTCTACATGCAACTTAGATGACCAGGGAAATTCCAGATAGGTCCAGGTGGGGAGGAAAGGGTCCTAAAGGGTGGGGCCTGGACCAGAGCTATCATTGTCTTTGGAGGGAGAATTGGATTGGGCCGGGATACACCCAAAACACATCTTGCCATTACCCAAAAGTTAACCAGGCACCGGCCAGTATTCATATCATGCTTAGTTAACTCTGGTGCTAAAGTTAGAACAGCCTTTTTTGCTGGACAGTTAGTGGTGTTATTGTAAGTGTATTGGTGAGGCTAACAGGGACCACTCACATGGATTGGCTGTAGCCAGGACACTGAAATACAGACTTTAGAATGATAGCTCTCTGGGTTATAAAATGTCTTTGTCTAGATTCACTAACCTGCCTGATCGTGACCGATCCGTGTCCGATCCGGGCAGGTCCGATGGATTCTTCAAGCAACAATATTCTAATGAGGGCGATCGGAGGAACGTCCCCATGCGCTGACATGGATCGCTAGTGTGCGATCCAGACGCATGCGCAGACCATCTGCTTTACCTGTAGATGGTCTGCGCATGCGTTCGTGTTCGTTTGCTGTGTTTTTGGGGTTTATTTAGGGGGGGGGCCTGACTCGATCCCCGGCAGCCTTTTTTTTAAAAAACTTTTTTTTAAACCTCTCAACTTCTTTGCAAGCCCATAGTTTTAACCTGCTTTAAACCCGCGCATTAAAACCACGGGCTCGCTGTGCAGGGAAGGGCAGGAGAGATTTGGGGTGGCAGGCAGGAGAGATTCGGGGAAGAGCAGGGCGGCGATTCGGGGCAGCAGGCAGGAGAAATTCAGGGCAGAGCAGGCATGAGAGATTTGGGGGAGAGCAAGCAGGAGAGATTCGGGGCAAAGAGATAATTGTTGGGGCAGCAGAGAGCAGGGAGTGCAGAGAGCAGGGCGTCAATGGAGCTGGAGAGCCGAAAAGGACGTTGGTGAGTCGAAAAGGACGTTTGCGACTGGTCCCCAGCAGTTGCTTCTTGGGTTGATTGGCAAGCCCAGTCAGTTCACAAAATTTGTTTTGTGAATCGCATCCCTGCCTGCTTTGCATGCCATTCCCCTCATTTGCATGCACGGATTGGAATCGGATCAGCAGAGAGGTAAGTGAATGAGGCTGGAGTAAAATCGGGTCGCAAACCGATCGGTACACAATTGGTTTGCTTAGTGAATCTAGCCCTTTATCTCTATTCCCCTAAATCCAAATCACTTGTGCCAATGGAATTACTGACAAGCAAACAGACCAGGCTTGGTGTTAGTAAAATAGAGAATTTACTTATATTGCAAGTAGCAAATAATAATAATTAGGTATGAGACAATCTAGTACTTAGACTGGTTAGAATGCACAAGGAATACAATTACCTACTATTGTTTTGTATTATGTGGAAAGCAAACACACGTTTTCCCTACAGGCTAATAATAATCCTGCCTACTTCCCACTATTACACAGAAAAACTGATTCAACCCGCGCAAGCAAGGAAGGTCTTTCTCAGACAGCTGGAGCTCTGTCAGGATGCAGGAATGGTTCATAGACAACCCCGCGAAAGACAAAGGTGCGCGCCGACAACTGAGCGCAAGACGGAGGCGCGGGCCAAAGAAAATTACAGTTTTTAGGGGCTCCAACGGGGGTTTTTGTTGGGAAGCCCCCCCAGTTTACTTAATAGAGATCGCGCTGGCGTTGTGGGGGATTTGGGGGTTTGTAACCCTCCACATTTTACTGTAAACTTAACTTTTTCCCTAAAAACAGGGAAAAAGTGAAGTTTTCAGTAAAATGTGGGGGGGTTACAACCCCCGTCGGAGCCATAAAAACTGTAATTTTCTGTGGCGCGCGCCTCCGCGCTGTGCTCAATTGTCTGCGCGCACGCCTTTGTCCCGGCGCGCTTTTGACATGACACTTGTAAGAACACTGCCCAATATGGTCTGTATAGGAGAGATGCCTCTTGGGCAGCAGGATCTCAGGTGTTCGGTAGGAAGCCCGGCGCTAGAAGAGCAAAAGCCTAGGTCTGGCCACTCTTCAGGCCTCTGTCACATACTCAAAGGGTAGAAGCTTAGGTATAGCATAGCCAGTAGGCCTCAGGATCAGGAACCAGCAGCATGCCCTCTTCTTAGAGAATCTTTGTCAGGGGTCCCGTCTTAGAGAGACCTGCTGGCTATGCTATGCCTAAGCTTCTACCCTTTGAGTATGTGACAGAGGCCTGAAGAGTGGCCAGACCTCATTATTTCTAATTCATTTAAATTATTTTTCTTTAATTTGAAATGGTTTATTAGAAATTACTTAGCTTTTTCTTAATTCATTCCCCTTGCTTGCCGACACGTTACGATATACTTTATCAAGGTCGGGGATACATGGACAATGGGGAATGAATTGGAAAAACTAAGTAATTTCTAATAAATTATTTCAAATTAAAGAAAAATAATGTAAATGAATTAGAAATAATGTTTTGGGGACTAATGAGGATTAGGACCGCTGCGAGTTAAGGTACTTGAGCAGTGGTCTGAAAATGCCTATAACCATTAGAGTTTTGTTTGCACTCATAGAAAACTTTTGGGAGTGAAAGTTTTCAGATTTTCATAAAATTATAATAAGAACAACAAGATTATCGATATGGCTCAGATGCAAAGCCTTACAGCATAATAATAATAATAACTTTATTTTTATATACCGTCATACCACAAACAGTCTAGGCGGTTTACAAGGGAAGAGACTGTAGACAGACAGTGACATCACAGAGAACTTTTGAAATTACATTGGCATGTTAAGTTTAGTCAGGTATCTCGGGAAGTGTTTTCAAAGTACATCAAGGTTGAAGTGAGGTTAGAGAAAATTGTCAAAGAGATAAGTTTTGATTGACTTCCTAAATGTTTGGTACGAAAGTGCGTTTGAGATGAGGTTGGTTAAAACATTTGTTCCATTTGTCTAACTCATTTCACACCAAAACTCCAACCCTAACCATGCCTATGTTTTGGGTAGGTGCCGGTAGACGTGCCAACGTCATGCCTACTGAGTTAGGTGCCTCTCCAAAAATTAATTTTTTAAAATTGTTTTTAATGGCACTATTCAATTAACTATTATAAAAAGTGTATACTGGATAAGAATCTTAACCTTGCAGACTCATGAGTGGATAAATGAAAAAGCCTCAGCCCCACCACTCCACCGCTGTAATACCAGGAAGGAAAGGGCCTGAAATAAAGATAGGTCTATACTATCGTCCACCCGGACAAACCGGAGAAATTGATGAAGAAATGGAAGCCGAGATGAAGCGAGAATGCAAAAGCGGTAACACAGTTATTATGGGAGACTTCAACTACCCTGGGATAGACTGGAGTCTTGGAAGCTCAAGATGCGCTAGGGAGGCAGACTTTCTGGAGGCTGTACAAGATTGCTTCATGGAGCAGCTTGTTAGAGAACCGACGAGAGGAAATGCCCCTCTGGATCTAATCCTAAATGGGCTAAGGGGACCTGCAAAGGAAGTGGAAGTAGTGGGACCGTTGGGAAACAGCGATCATAATATGATCAAGTTCAAGGTGGAAATAGGAATACTGAAAGGAAAGAGAACCATAGCGACAACTTTTAACTTCAAGAAGGGAAACTACGAAGCAATGAGGGGAATGGTAAAGAAGAAACTTACTCTTGAGCCCAATTTAGAAGTCTGTCAGGACAATGTTTATTAGCAGAAATCACAAAACAGGCTCACTTGACAGACAAAAGCCTGTCTGCCACATCTCAAAACTTATCTCTGACCCCCTTTCGGACAAGGGCCCTATTTGGTATATATCTTGTTATATCTTAATTTTATGCATTGTATATATGTTTTTCTAGCAGTTAATGGAGATTATTTTAAGAAAAGTTCAAATGGAAAATCCTGTGGTTACAAAGCTGTTAAAACCTGTTTTTGTAAAGTACCTGTAGGTTTTCTGTTTCTTTTCATACATACTGTATGTATTTCACAAAATCCTTGGCCTGCATTTCACAGGCATGGCTAAGTGGGCTTCCTGAAGGGGCAGCTGAGCAGATGGGTATAGAGGCCCATACTTCCAGGTACACCATACTCCTGCAGCAAAACAGACTTAAACAGCTTCTTTGGATAGATACCGGCCTGTAGGTGACATCTACTTAATTGAAACCCAAAGGTTTGAAAGGAACTACAGGAAGTCCAAACCCTAGACGAGTGAACTTGGTAATGCCAGCTTTATTTAATACAGATATTAGATGCCCTCAACAAGTTCAGATGCTGCACAGGAAAAGTTCAGGCAGGCTATAGATTTCAAACTTCTTTCTGTGACTTTCTTCATGCTAAATTTCATTCTGTGGCTCTTTGAGTAGAGTTCATCTGACTACACTGAGAATTCACTAGATTATCTTAGAAAGGATGACCTCAGGTTTAGGACTGCATTAAACCTAGAAAAAAACCTGCCCTGTGTCTCTTCAATATACACTTACCCCCTCTTCTACGAAACCGCACTAACGTTTTTTAGCGCGGGGAGCCGCGCTGAATGGCCCGCGCTGCTTCCGCGCTCATAGGAACTCAATGAGCATCGGGATCAGTGTGGGCCATTCAGCACGGCTTTCTGCGCTAAAAACCGCTAGTGTGTTTTTGCAGAAGAGGGGGGTTAGTAACAGAATTTTTTGTTATTTTATATTTATGAACATTAGCTATCTGTTTCGCATTCATTATTTCCATGGAAAAAGTTCAGTAATTAGGGGACATTGATAGTTACTCACAATTAAGTCCACCAAGGCTATGTCCTACAACAGATGCTCTTAAAAAAGGCACATAATAGATATACCCTATACATCATATATTCCACCACAGAATGTGCTAAGGTGAGTATAATATTTCATATGAAGAAAATCAAAAAATGAAAAGTGCGAATCACTAAAACTATATGCTTGTCAGGTTCAAAATGTCTTATAGCTGTTCAAGCTGTATATGCATATTTAGTAACAAAGATGATGGAAATATGCTTATCTTTAAGGCGTGAAGACTGGTTGCCCGACAAAGTACCCTGTTTCTTATCCTTCGTCAGGGGCAATTTCAGGCTCACAACCTCCTCTCGTAACATTAATCTTTGCTTAGTGCCAAAGTCATGTTTTTTCCTATTGATTGCATTAAGGTAACTTTTTATTTTCTCCTAGTTTTTTTAACATGTTCTTGATCTCCTGATTTATTGACGTAAAGATTTGTTCGATATAATCTATGGATAATTTTTTTCTTGATTCTGTACTTTCTTATTTAAAGTTTGTCTTGAACTTTGTAAACACTTAAAATGAATTAAAAATGAAAAGGGAAGGATGTAAATGATAAAATTTCCAGAAAAAAAAAGAAGCCACAGGCTTCTGCATCAACAAATAATAAGCAAATCCATAGCAGAAAACCAAATCCTCTGAAGATACAACTCACTTACTGTATTATCATCTATGCTGGTATTGGTGCGTCCCTTAAGAAACATCTACAAATCTTCCAATCTGTTCATCTGCTGTCTCATGCTAAAGAGTTCAACCAGATCATTCCACTACTGATCTGCTGTTTACGGAGAGGGTGGTGGATGTCTGGAATGCGCTCCCGAGAGAGGTGGTGGAGAGTAAAACTGTGACTGAGTTCAAAGAAGCGTGGGATGAACACAGAAGATTTAGAATCAGAAAATAATATTAAAGATTGAACTAGGCCAGTTACTGGGCAGACTTGTACAGTCTGTGTCTGTGCATGGCCGTTTGGAGGAGGATGGGCAGGGGAGGGCTTCAATGGCTGGGAGGGTGTAGATGGGCTGGAGTAAGTCTTAACAGAGATTTCGGCAGTTGGAACCCAAGCACAGTACCGGGTAAAGCTTTGGATTCTCGCCCAGAAATAGCTAAGAAGAAAAAAAAAAAAAAAATTTAAATTGAATCAGGTTGGGCAGACTGGATGGACCATTCGGGTCTTTATCTGCCGTCATCTACTATGTTACTATGTGCTATCGTTGGCTCCCTTTCTCTTATTGGACTCATTTCAAAATACTGATCTTAACTCAGGCCTCTTTACTGACAATCCTACCGGAGTTCTTTAATCACGCCATACACTCCAACCCATGTTCTTCATTCTTCTAAGACACCTCACCTATCTATTCCTCCCATTTACAATGCCTGTTTAGAATCAACCACATGAGTCTGCATTTTCCTGTATGGCTCCATTTCTGTGGAATTCCCTGTCCACCAACCATATAGCTCCAGAAAAAGAAGGCCGCATTGAGAAAGCTGTGTTTTACTTTCATTGCTTTCAATGGAAGTAAAATCCAGATGTCTCAATCCAACCTCCTTTTTCTGGAGCCATATGGAAACCCTAACCAACCTTCATAATGACCCTTCCTTTTGAAATTTGGAGCAAGTTTAAAGACCTATTTTTTACACAGTCCTTCGGGGATATTTCTCCTACATCTCAGTGCCAAGTTTGAGTTGTGTCTGTTTGTATGCTCATTCTTTCCTCCCTTGGACTGGTTTTCCTCTGACCTACATCTTTCTTGTATTTCTTGACTTTAATTCCGTCCTGTGGATGGAATGGCATTCTATTTCTTCTCAGTTGTTTTGTAAACCACTTTGGTAGATTTCTAATAAGGTGACTACCAATGATACGGGTGCGGTAAAGGCATGCTTATTAAACAGATGGTAATTCAATGATGAATTGGTCCATTGATATCTTAATTCTGTTTTTCAGCACTTGTAAACTATGGCATCTTTCATTTTGAAGGTGTATTATCTATGTTAAAAAACTGTCCTTAATTGCATTTTTCTGCTTAAAAACCCAGCATGATTATTAATTTGATGAGAACTCAAAAAATGAGCCTAATAATTAAAACTGATTTAACCAAATTTTTAAGGACTAAACTGAACTAAACCTTAAGTTTATATACCGCATCATCTCCACGGATGCGGAGCTCGGCACGGTTTACAAGAACTTAAAATATAGGAAGAGAAGGAAAAAAAGGTTTACATGAACTTATATATGGAAGAGAAGAGTAAGGGGGGATAGAATTACATTTTAGTTAAGATCTGCGAGGTCCGTAAGGTCCGCATTTTACCCCTTCCCCCCTGAAGTTTGCTATCTCAAGAAGTTGACGAAAGCCCACTGACCACTCAAACAACTGCTACTTCCAAACATCAAACTCACATGCATGCTTCTGCAATTACATACCTGGACATTCCTTCATCCGTTGCCCTGAGCTCCCATACCCACTCCCCCATGGGAGAGAGAGAAGCTGTCTTCAGAAGAGAGCAACGTCAGAGTGTGGGAGACGTTGTATAGCTATCCAACTGACTGCACATAATTGGAAGAGGTATGACAGACTAAATTACACGTTTTGGTGGACAAATGTTTGTACCATGTATAAATATGAAAAAATGAATGTTTGGGGTTTAGCAGTACATTTAATAGAGTGTGGAGTCCATTGACTATATTTGTAACATAATAATAATTGTAATTTATTTATTTATTTTAGGTTGGTAGAATTCCTTACACATCCAGCGAAGGGAGAGGGGGGGAAATATATTTTGTCTTATTGTAGTAATTTGTTAAAAGGTGGGGGAGAAATTGATTGTTCTAAGTATAAATTGCATATTTAATAATGCGTTTTGTGAAATATTTATGTTCAGATAATTGTATTGCATTGTCAAAGTTTAAAAATCAATAAAGATTTATAAAAAATTAAAAAAAATTTAGTATGAATTTGCTTATCCCATAACAAAAAATTGTCAGTCATAGATTTATCATGTGTCATAGAACAAAACAAATATACTTTTATATTAAATATACTTTTATATTCAAATTCTAATGTCACCCCAATAAAGCAACACAAAATCCCTCCACTGCCTGATACTGTGAAACACCTAAAAAAACCTGTAAACTCGTATGCTAGTCAGAAATTATATCGCAAACAGAATCTATGGAGAGCAGACCTGCAACATTTTCAGTTGGGGCTGTAGGCAGCAGTTATTGGGGGTGGGGGGTAGTGAGGAAGCAGAAAAAGAATACAGTTACGGGGGTTTCAAGAATCTGACTCTCTAGATCAATGGTTCCCAACCCTATCCTGGGGGACGACCAGCCAGTCAGGTTTTCAGGATAAAGCACTAATGAATATGCATGGGGCAGATTGGCATGCCTGTCACCTCCATTACAGGCAGATCTCTCTCATGCATATTCATTAGGGCTATCCCCAAAACCCAACTGGCTGTAGGGAACCACTGCTCTAGATTGCTGATCTTCCCAGTTTGTAGGCACTGATGGTTGTAAAGGAAACAAAGGCTTGTTATCTATACCAAATTCTTTTGTGACACACTTCCCCCCTCTTGGGGACACACTGGTTGAGAATCACTAATATACAGGATTGCAGTTGGATGACTTTGTGCATATGAAATAAAATATAACAAATATAAACAATAAAACTGTACTGTACTGTCCAAGACCAAAATAAAAAAATGTGAGTAACCACAATGAAGAAATTTCAACTGACTGATTTTGTGATTTAAAAATAGCGATTTAGTATATATGAGTATTTACTGATCTAGTCTCAAAGGATGTACCTAGACAAGCACATTTGCGAAGCTAATCTTCTTTCACTTTAGAGGAAGCCAATTATTCAATCAAGCGTCATTACAGAAAAGCACCAAATAATATCTGATCTTAGAAGCAACTCTCTTCCCAACTTAATAGAAAATGCATCCAAGTGGCAAATTTTTGATGGAGATGCTGACAGCTTGAGAGACCTGCTTATTTACTGCCCTATGGTACCAACTACTGTAAAGCTTTAAATGAACAGATACTATATCTCTACAACAAACGCGGTATAAAATGCGGCAGAGCTTAACTCTAAAAACCGTTAAGTGCAGCGGGCACAACTTACAGGCTGCCCAGGTTCATCTCCTCCAAGTATTCGGAACCCAAAGCCAGACTCCAGTCTCCGCAGATGAACATCCAGGTCTTTGTAATCTGGACCTGCGTTAAAGAAAATTAACTCAGTATTAACCTAATGCAAGAAAATATCTCCCAAACCTGCTAAATACATGGGGATTAGTTACATGGAAATGATTAATGGCAGACCTGTTGGGGTTCCCAGGTGGGAACGACAATGGAAGAACATAAAAAGAAAAGGTGACTGGAAAAACAAACAGTTTATTCTCACCTGTGGGCACTGTTTCCTCTAAACTGAGCTGTAGCCCTGCAAATGCACTGCTGCCAGCAGGAGGTGCTGTGTCAAGCCTAGATGCACTAAGAAGATCTGTAAGACCGTGTGGGTCTGCTCCCATCCAATTTTTTGGCCAATTCAGAAAGAGCTATTAATGCACTAAAAAGTTTGCATGCAGATGATTCACGCGGATGTTCGTCGTAATCTCAGACTCTGCTGTCTCATTGATCGCTTTGAGAGCAACTATCACAGAGCTGGCACTCAGTTGTTCGAGGCAGGAAATTGTTTTTTTTCCCTTCTTTTTTGTAATGGGCACAGATGCTGTGTGTGCCCCATTAAAAAAAGCCCCCCTCGCTGATGACAATTCCCAATGACCCCTGATGAACGTGGCACTGGGAATCCCCCCCCCCACGCACATGAGACAAAAATGGCAAGAAGGATGCCCTCTCCCTCCTGCCACCAGAGGCCTCCTGAACCCCACCCCATACCTTTTCAGAGAAGTTGGAGCAGGAGGGAAACTCAGTCCATCCCACTTGTAGGCCCACCAGTCCAAAATGGCTGGCCTTCCCTCCCCGGTGCATCATGCGATGCACGAGGAGGGGCCTAAGGCCCTGATTGGCTCTGCCCTGATTGGTCCCTCCCCATAGGTGTCTGAGTAAATCAGGGCAGGCCCCTCCCTGTGCATCACATGAATCACTAAGGAGGGAAAAGCCCGCCATTTTGGACTGGCGGGCCTATGAGTGGGAAGGTTTGAACTTCCCACCTGCTCCAACTTCTTTGAAAAGTTATGGAGGTGGAGGGTTTAGAGGGTGGGGGTGGGGTTTCAGGGGACCTCTGGTGGCATGAGGGAGTGGGCATCCCTCATTTTTTTGAGAGGAAGGGAGACAGTAGGGGATGTTTGGGGGGCGCCTGGCGCAGGAGTGGGCCTTCAGTGGCAGTAGAGAGTGGACATCCCTCCTACTGTTTTGCTGCCACAGGGGGAGGGGGAGTCGCCATGGCAGGGAGTGGGCATTCCTCCTGCTTTTTTTGCTGGCGCCAGGTCAGTTCCCAATGCTGGATCGGTTTCTGGTACTGGTTCGTCGGAGAGGGCCGTTATCAGTGGGGGTGGGAATAGGTGTTTTTTTTCTTTTTTCTAATGGGGCAGATATTGTGCATGTATAACATGCACAGCATCAGTGCCCATTAAAAAAAAAGGGTTGGACAGGTAAGCGACTGGTCTTGACTAGTCGTTTTTTTTGGATCGCTATAAACGATCACTTTTTAAGTGCATTGGGAAGTCATGTTAGAGCATCAATCACTTTACTAGTTTACAAGGCATTTTAATATTAATGAGTTTATTTGTATAGTCTGATCGGGGAATGAGCGTCTGTGCAGAAAACCAATTTTCTGCATCGGGTCGGCAAATGCAATTGTCACTAAAGCTGTTTAAATAGGTTTAACGACGATCGCTGGCTTTAGTGCATCTACCTCTCAGTACATTATGTTTTCAATCACCTGGAACAGGTAATGTAATGTAATGTAATGTAATTTATTTCTTATATACCGCTAAACTCCGTTAGGATTCTAAGCGGTTTACAGAAAAATAGACAATAGGGTGCATTAAAATTATAAGTAAAATAGGTACTTAGAAATTCCCTTACTGTCCCGAAGGCTCACAATCTAACTAAAATACCTGGAAAAATGACAATTAGTAGAGTAATGAAGAAATAAAATAGAGAATAGATGAGAAAAATAAGAAAATAAACATTCTAATAAGATTACAATGATCTAAAGGACTTTGAAAGGTTGAAAAAAGAGGAGAGATAAGAATAGATGCAAAATAAGTGGTAAAACAATAAGTGAGATTAAAAAAATATATCATAAACTAAAAATAATTGAAAATAAAATCAAAACAGTCAAAACTGAAGTCCAGCTTGAACGGGCCCCCGAGCCAACCGTTGGTCCGATGGCCGGACTGCAGCCCTCCTCCGTCGGCTCTCTCCTGCTGGAATGGGGGAGGAGCGAAGACAGTGTCGGGTGCCCCGCTGGAACGGGCCCCCAAGCCGACCGTTGGTCCGATGGCCGGACTGCAGCCCTCCTCTGTTGGCTCTCCCCTTTTGGCATGGGGGAGGAGCGAAGACAGTGTCGGGTGCCCCGCTGGAACGGTAGGCTCCCTGAAGTCCTGCAGAAGATATGTTTTGCTCACTTTTGAACATGGGATAGTGAAATAGCATCCACCCACCCCCCCCCATGGCAGGACTATAGATGGAGGACTCTGCTGAATTTAGAGGGAACAGTGGCTGTAGAACTTTCAAGTTAGTTTCATTCCTGATCATTTGGGTTGTCCAGAAAAGCCCATCTCTGAACCTTTTCTAGTTCTGCTATATCTTTTTTGAGTTAAGGGGACCAGAACTGAATGCAATACTCAAGGAGAAGTGGCACCAATGAAGCGATACAGAGGCATTATAATATTCTTAGTCTTGTTTGCCATCCTCTTTTAATAATTCCGAGTATCTTGTTTGCTTTTTTGGCTATCACCAAACATTGGGCGGAAGGTTTCATCATATTGTCTACAATGACACCCAGATCGTTTTCTTGGGCGCTAACCCCCAAGGTGGACCCTAGCATCTGGTAACTGTAATTCGGGTTATTCTTCCCAATGTGCATCACTTTGCATTTGTTCACATTAAATTTCCTCTGCCATTTGGATGCCCAGTCTTCCAATTTCCTAAGGTCTGCCTGCAATTCTTCACAGTCCCCATGCGTTTTAACAACTTTTGAACAGTTTTAGTGTCATCTGCAAATTTAATCACCTCACTCGTCATTCCAATTCTCAGATCATTCATAAATTAGTTAAATAGCACTGGTCCCAGAATAGAACCCGTTGACACTCAACTATTTACCCTCCTCCATTGAGAAAAATGTCCATTCAGCCCTACCTTTTTTTTTTAAATCTTTATTGATTTTCTGTCCAATGACCAATTCCTAATCCACAACTGAATATTGCCTCTATCTTATCTACATTCTTCTCCTCCAGTCAAGACCAGACTGCATTCCTTTTTCCCATATGCCCTGAATAGACTTCCTAAGTCAGTATGTCATGTCCTGTCTCTGGCCATATTCAAATCTAGGCTAAAAGACCCCTTTTTTATGCTGCTTTTTACTAACTCATAGTCACTTGTTTGTGACTATCATTTCCACTTTAAGTAGTATCCTAATTCCTTACTTATTGTCATTTTTCTAGGTACTTTGGTTAGAATGTGAGCCTTCGGGACAGTAAGGGAATATCTAAGTACCTATTTTACTTATAATTTTAATGTACCCTATTGTCTATTTTTCTGTAAACCACTTAGAATCCTAACGGAGTTTAGCAGTATATAAGAAATAAATTACATTATATTACATTACTTGTCCTGTTTGTCTGTCTTAAACAGACTGTAAGCTCTGTCGAGCAGGGTCTGTCTCACGCTTGTTTAATAGTAGTAGATTTTCCTCCAGTCATCACAGCCACAGACTTTGGCTAGAGCCTGCAGGGTTTTCTGGAACACAATCATGAGTCCTAAATCTGGCCACTAGATACTGCTATTAAATGCTCTCACACCCCAAGGAATGGAAATACTGCTTCCACAGCCTCATAAGCCAAGGCAGACAGGGGGGCTTGGAAAACCTAACCTGTGAATTGAGCTCGGGTCCTTTTGCATGGCTGTGTGCACCACCGGCACTGCGTCAGCAAGGCTGGCCCCTAAAAACTGATAGTTTTATGCATCGATTTGACACCCGGGATGCCACAATAAACATTTCAATTAAATCACTCTACTTGAATCCTCTTTTGCATTTTAATTAAAATATGAGTTCTGTGCATTGTTATCATGCTTTGGTAGTCATTCATCCCATCTACCAGCTAAAAATAACATCCCATTAGATTTCCTTGGCCTAGAAGGAGTGAGAAGAATTAAATTTATTAGGCTCAGCTATTCTCATTGGAAGGTCCAGAAAAACAAACACCTATAAACCTCTAAAATAAAAAAAACAGGATGAGGTGAACCACCAATGTCAGTGTTTGGGCATGAAACACTGTAATGGACTTCAGGATCCAGTATAAGCTCACGGAGGGTTAACATCTGGGGTGAATATTAAGACCTTTCAAAGGGACTTATTTACTAAAGAGTGTTACGGTTTTTGCTTTTGGCATGCATTAATTGCAAAAAGCTTCCATGGTAATGTTGTCTAATTAAAAAGAGAGTAGTTGGCATGTGGATTGAGTTGTTATTATGTTACCTCAGGTACGTTAGATAGATTGTGAGCCCACCGGGACAGATAGGGAAAATGCTTGAGTACCTGATTGTAAAACCGCTTAGATAACTTTGATAGGCGGTATATAAAATCCTAATAAACTTGTTCAAACTTGTTTTGCTAAGTGCAGCAGATGTTATCATAGAAGAAGTTAACAGTGTAGTTAGATTTACAATTAATATGCATTGCAGTAACACATATTATCAACTTCCACCACCCTTCACCTCCTCTTCTGCCATTAATATAAAATCCCAAGTTAGGGGTTTTACACGGCATTTAAGTTAACTATTTTTTAACCCAGTGTGAGGGACTCAGGGATTCTCCCTCACAAGAACTGCAGTTGTACCACTGGGCTGCAGGGAGGCGTTAGCCCAAGAGGGAATGAACTACAGGTCCCAGGATACATTGGGCCCAGCAGCCCTGCTAAGTCACAGGGGCAGTTCTCAGGCAGGAAGCTCAATATATGCTTTAGCCTGAGTTCAGTTAAGGGAGGACCCCAAGGGGGGAGAAGTCCCTGGGACAGAGAGAGAGACTTCCCAGCTTTCCTTAGATGTGGGCTAAGACAGAAGCCCTGGGAAGCTGAATGCTGCCTCTGAAGCTGAAAGAAAAGCTGAGTGAAACAGGATGGTTCTCTGCTGGCTGAGGTAAGCCACTGAGATATTGAACTTGTGGACTGTTGTTCTCTGACAAGAGCTAGACCTAGAGCTCAGTGGACTGACCTAACCCTGTGTTTGGGGGCGGGGCAGTGGTGAAACAAGGAAGACAAGGGTTCTAATGCAGAACTGTATTTTCTTTGGTGCTTTAAAAGCTGGAGCTGTTCCCTACGACTTTGAGGTAACAAGCTTTGTACTGAGAGGAAATAATATTTCTTTTTGTTAGTTTTCAATTGTGTCCTGGGTTTGTGTGCAGAGGAATGGACTGGACTCTTATCAGGTTAAACACATTTTAGTAAACATGACTCTAAATTAGAGAATGACACGGTGACAAAATTCATCACCGTTCCCATCCACGCGGATAACCGCGGGAAATAATCCCATGTCATTTTCTAGTGTCTATTTCAACCTCAGTCCTTCTACACCAGCATTCTTCAAAGCAAAGCTTGCGGGTCAGTGGTTGTGGCCATTCATACTCTGATTCTTATGTGAGCCAAGGATAATGAAGCCATTGTGACATCACTGATGTGATTGGCTCTTAGGCATTGGTGGAATGAGGCATTATGACATCACAATATCTGCTCTGGATACCAGAGACTGTCATTCTGTAGTGTCTGTTTCAACCTCAGTCCTTCTACACCAGCATTCTTCAAAGCAAAGCTTGTGGGTCAGTGGTTGTGGCCATTCATACTCTGATTCTTCCCTCTCTCCTTAAAGAATGACATGAAGATGGTTTCCCGCGGTTATCCGCGGGGACGGGAACGGTGATGAATTTTGTCACCGTGTCCTTCTCTCTCTAAATGATGTGATGTGACAAATGACTAATGGTGGTACACCAGAGTTGTTAAGATGCCAATTTCCCAATACAGAATGCAGAAATAAAGATTGAGAGAAAACAGAAATCTGTAATGTAAAAGAAAATAGAGACTATTGTTTACCGTTGTGGCTTTGGAAATGCCTTAATTGTATCTCCTGAAAACACCTCTTTAAAATACTCTATGCTGTCCAAATACCCCAGCCCATTTTTGCCTTTGAGAGAAAGGCCAGAATATGTCCCAAATTTTGTTCCTGCACAAGTGGAAAAATGTACATTAGAGAGAAATCTTTCTGTGTTGTGTTAATAACAAAACAGATTTATTCGACTAGGGGAAATGCGAAAGTCTAATTAGTAATAGGCAAATGGGGCAATTCGGAGCGCCAATCTAAACAGTATCTAGCCCCAAGATTACAATTATAGAATGCTGGCACAAGTCAGTATTGGTGCGTCCATGTTTAGATGCTCTCTTACGCCACATCAATGGTAGGTGTAAGTTGGCGTATTTAAGTGTGCCAATAGACGCACATAATTTACAGTATTCTATAAACTACGTGCAGTGGTGTGGCGAGGGTGAAAGGCATCGGGGGCAGTGGTACACTTCCTCCGCCCTCATCTATGCTCCCCCTGTTCCTTCCCCCATCCCCCCTGCCGTGTGCACCCCCTTCCCCGTACCTCTAGTTAAAGTTGTTGCTTGCGGTGGTCAACCACGTGTGCCTCGCGACCCCATCGGCTCTCCCTCTGCGCAGCACCCGAAAGTGACATCAGCAGAGAGCCGACGGGGGTCACGGGGCGCAGGCTGCTGACTGCCGCAAGCAATAACTTCAACCAGAGGTACGGGGGAAGGGAAGGGGGCCTATGCGTGGTGAGGAAAGGAGTAGGAAGAGGCAGGCGGGGCACAGAGGAGGGGGCGCTGGCGCCCGGGACGGACTGCCCCCCCCCTTACTATGCTACTAAGTGCATAACTAGGAGATTCACTCATGGCCCACCCATGATCCACTCACATGTATGCTCCTTTTCAGTTAGGCACAATGGCACTTTGGTTAACGCCAAGTGCACATAAGAGGCCAAACAGTCAATTAATGGTGCCTTTGATGCATGATGTGGTGTGTACTTCCAAGTGCCAGCTTGTAGGAATTGCCCCAGAAGTTTTGTGGGGATTTTTCCTCATTATATTCTTAATAAGAATTTTTGCATTCATTTTCATCGTCTCTGTACTCCTCAGTTAATGTGGACTAGAAAACGTCATCAATTTTTTCCTTGTACCTCATAGGGGTATGAATTTATTTGCTGTTTATCTTAACTTTTGTGATATCGGTTGAATTGAAATGTACTTAGTTAATTAAAAAAAAAAAAAAAAAAGGAAGGAACTTATGCTTTGACTTCACTGGCTGAGTACTATTCAAATTTTCCTGTATCTGCTTTAACCTTTTCCTATCGTAATAAATTTTACGTTACGCTGGTTCCAATTGTAATTATTTTAGCAAAGTTTTGTATTATTCACCGTTATCATTTACGGCTATTGTAAACATAATGTAAATAAGTCTGTGAATTCAAATATTTTGTGTTCCTGTCGTGTACTGTATGTCCCATGCCATGGGACATACGACGGCAACGACATTTTTGGAGTGTCCCGTCAGCCGGGACACACGATAGGAAAAGGTTAAGCTGATATCGGGATTGTCTCCAGCTTACCTTTTTCCTCATTTTGTGTTGCATAGACCATCAAGGGAAACTAGAAATTTTTACTTATTTGCTTATCCAAAAATTAATGGGTGTAGACAACAACCTTGACTAGGTAAATGTATTCTAAATAAATTAGACTAACCCGAGTGGTGTATACGATTAGAATCACACACTATAAATTAATCTTCCACTCTTCTAGAGAAGTGCAATTAAATATATTAATTATATGCAAAATAATGTAATCACTTTTATATAGGAAAAGGCCTCAGAAATGGAGCCTACGCACAGTCATGATATCATAGACTGAATTGGTCAGCGTAGTTTTAATGCTCCTTGCTCCAGTCACTGGCCAAAAACCTGTTTATTTATGTCTAACTTTACCATAAATAATTTAAACTTATTCTTCACTGTTTTGAGATTCAATTACTGTAGGTTCTCTTTCAATTATTTATCTTTTTCAAACTTTTTTTCACATTCTCATGCACTACTCCATTCAACTGAAAAAAGTGACTGGTACATTACTTTAACTTAAAGCAGTGCTTAATCTTGGAAAATGCCTAGGTATTCAACACGCTATGTTATCTTATTGCTCTTTTCGGAAATTAATTAAGACCACTCTGTTCGATAAGTTTATTACTTAATGAGAGTTTTATATTTAAACTATTTTATAAACAATCTCCTCCTGCCCCCTTCCACCTCTCTTTTCCCAACCTACCCACCCCCTCCCCCCCTAACCTACCCCCCCTCTCTCTCCTAACTTCATTCTACCTCCTTGCTCCTAATATTGTTCAATTGTTTTCGAACCACTTGTTATTTATTGCTTGCTTCTAATAGTGTTCAATTGTTTTTAAACCACTTGTAATTTTTTGTTAATCTAATGTAAACCGCCTAGAACTCCTTGGGTATGGCGGTATACAAAAATAAAGTTATTATTATTATTATTATAATATACCTGTAATTTTACTGTATTATTGTATTTCACTGATTGTCCAGCTCTCTTTTTAATGTACACCGCCTAGAACTCTTGGTTATGGCGGTATAAAAGAATAAAGTTATTATTATTATCAAGAACAGTCAGTCCCTCAGGATTTCCAGGCAAACCATCCCTGATTGCTCTTTACTATATGGCTCCCCACGGATGCAGTCCAGGCTCCCTTTTCCCACTTTGTTCTAAGGGTAAATAATGTGTGAGAGTGGTTGTGTATGTTGGAGGGGAGGGAGGGGGGTGGTAACTGGGAGCAGAATTCTGAAATCTCATAAAAAGGTACTTCACAATCCAGAAAGCAGCATTTAGCATACTTAAAGAAGATAGCCAACATATGGCTGGGTGTGTGGCGCAATGGTTAGAGCTAAAGCCTTAGCACCTTGAGGTTGTGGTTTCAAATCCCTCACTGCTCCTTGTGACCCTGGGCAAGTCACTTAATACACTTATTGCCCCAGGTAATAGATAAGAGATTGAGCCCACTGGGACAGAAGTGAAATATGATAAAGTAGCTGATTGTAAATAACACTTAGGATATAAGTGGTATGTATAAATTAAAAGATAAATAAATAAAATATAATATAATTTTGTCTCTTTCATTTGAAAGGAAACTCTGCAATGAGAGGGCATAGGATGAAGTTAAGAGGTGATAGGCTCAGGAGTAATCTAAGGAAATACTTTTTTACGGAAAGGGTGGTAGATGCGTGGAACAGTCTCCCGGAAGAGGTGGTGGAGACAATGTGTCTGAATTCAAGAAGGCCTGGGATAGGCACGTGGGATCTCTCGGAGAGAGAAAGAGATAATGGTTACTGCGGATGGGCAGAATTTGGCCTTTATCTGCCATCATGTTACAATGTTTCTATAACCATAAAGTTCTATGACATCACAATGCAGGTGTAAGAGCCATAGCCTATAGGAAGAGGAGATGCAAATGTTAATAGCCTTAGCCATTAGGGAGAGGAGGAGATAGTGGATGTTGCAGATGGGCAGATTGGATGGGATGTTTGGCCTTTATCTGCCATCATGTTACAATGTTTCTATAACCATAAAGTTCTATGACATCACAATGCAGGTGTAAGAGCCTTAGCCAATAGGGAGAGGAGGAGATAGTGGATGTTGCAAATGGGCCATTTGGCCTTTATCTGCCATCATGTTTCTTAAGACCTGAAGTGAAAAATACTCTCAAGACAAGTGAAAGATGACCAGAATTTAGAAAGCTCATGTCAACAAGTTCTCAAAATTCCTTTGTTCCCGATCCTACATTGTCAACATGAATGGCACCTCATCCTTCCCCTGGATACCTATTTGCGGAGTCCCGCAAGGTTCACCTTTATCTCCTATCCTTTTCAACATTTATATGTCCTCTCTAAAACTCCTCCATCTATCCCCCCTTGAAACAATTTACACCTATGCTGATGACATCCTTGTCCTTCTCGAGACCGACTCGAACCTCACTAATCTCTCAGAGAACATATCCTCTTGTATCTCGAACCTCCAATCTTGGGCCCACACCGTCCAAATGAAATTGAATGAATCCAAGACAAAACTTCTTTGGCTCGGCTCAAAATTAGTTCAGCTACCCACCTCAATCCCACTGTCCTCTGGCTCCACGCTACAGCTCGAATTCTCCAGCAAGGTCCTGGGCGTCATCATCGATTCTACATTGTCCTTCAATGACCACCTCAACTCCCTGGTAAAAAAAATGTTATTTCAGCCTTCACATGCTGAGGAAAGTAAGATCCTGTTTCCACCAAAAACATTTTGCTGTTCTCGTCCAATCCATCATCCTCTCCAGACTGGACTATTGCAATTCTATCTTCATATGCCTAACGAAGAAAAACCTTCACAGACTCCAACGGATTCAAAATGCCGCGGCCAAGCTTATCTTTGCAAAAAGTAAATTCGATCACGTCTCACCGCTCCTTTTCAAGCTTCACTGGCTTCCGATAACTTCCAGAGTCCACTTCAAATGCATCTGCCTAACTTTCAAGATCCTCCACGGCATCCTTCCACCATTAATTCCGCTTTCTTGGAACTCCTCAAATCCTAATACCACCAGACCCACCCAAAAATCGAAATTATCCTTCCCCTCATTAAAAGGCATTTCCCTCCCAGGAACACTGGGGACTTCCCTCCTCTTCAGACTCACCGAGCTCTGGAACAACCTTACCTCCCCTCTTCGGAACCTGTATGCTCTTCAACCCTTCCGTAAACATCTTTTCTCAAAAATCTAACACTCCCTCCTCATCTGACATCCTAGCCCTCTAACTTCCCTCTCTCCTCCGATCTTCATCTAGCCCTTTCCTGGAGTTCCTTTCTCATTACAATTCCTGTAAACCGTGCCGAGCTCCACGACCATGGAGATGGTGCGGTATACAAACCTAAGGTTTAGTTTAGTTTAGTTTAACAAGGATTGGTTGAGGCTGTCCTGATTTTATTCATTTACATGAATGTACTTCTACTCATACCTTAGACATACTTGAACTACAAGTTCACAGATGTATTCCTGATTGCAAACTACTTTGGGTTTACATTTTCAAAAATAATTTGAACATCCTCAGCTACAATGTGGAACTACCCGGTCACCTCAGCCAAACATGACATTTTCCGCACCTGTAAAATACTGTCCATGGTCCAATACTCCTGTCCCCATGGGGACATTAACTAACTAAAATCCCGAGCATGAGTTTACAGATTGTGATAAGGCAAGTCTTTCAGGCTTGAAAACATTTTCAGCTCATTTCCTGGCAAGATTTAGAAAACAGCCAAAGAGGTCACTTGGAAATGGTACATATTCTTTACTTCGATACTTATTTTTCATATCATCTCGGACCAGGAATGTGAGCTGGCCTCTTAAGGAAACTTGCCCAAAGCTGAACTCAGGATTAGCTGAATTCCTAACCCTACCTCAGGGGTACATGCATTAGTGGTGGTTGAGCCACTCGGCTAAACTGCACAAAACAGACAGGAAGCTTATACAATGCGGAAGAGTGACTGGACAATCATGAACATAATGAAAAAACATACAGTGGAAAACACAGCTAGGTGAAAGGGCAACGGATACAGCATAATACTTGCCAGAGGAATCCATTCGGAAACCAGTCCTGGGCGGCACTTGTTCTGAATAGAAAAATGGGGAATTAAATGTGCAATTTCTGTGCATTTAAACGTGAATTTCTGTATAAATACAGCACCGCTTTTCTCTGTTGTGTAAATGATAAAAATGGAGGGGGTAATGCCCAAATATTCAATGCCAGGACATGGCCAGACTCCAGCACTGAATATCCAGGTTTGTGAGGCTGGGAACCCCTTAGCCCAGGGGTGGGCAACTCCGGTCCTCGAGGGCCGTAATCCAGCCGGGTTTTCAGGATTTCCCCAATGAATATGCATTGAAAGCAGTGCATGCAAATAGATCTCATGCATATTCATTGGGGCAATCCTGAAAGCCCGACTGGATTCCGGCCCTCGAGGACCGGAGTTGCCCATCCCTGCCTTAGCCGGTTAAGTGCAATCTTCAGTGATTAAAGGACAAAAAAAGGTTTGATTTTCATGCAATCTGATTTGTCTGGTTAACTTAGGCAATTAAGTGCTGAATATTAACATTTAACTGCATAACCTCTGATTCCACCCCAGACCACCCTCAAAATAGCTGGATATGGCTTTAGTGGTTACTGTAAATCAGTGTCTCGCAAACCGCGTTCCACGGCACAGTAGTGTGCCACAAAGAGACTCCGGGTTTGCCACGAGAGACCCCCCAAATTTATTTTTTTTAAATCCCCTTCACAAGAAATGATTCATAAAATAAATGTATACTAGAATAGATGATGTGTGCATCGTGTACGCAAGAGTCCGTCACCGCCGGCGCCTCTCCTCCTTTCCACCCCTGGCGTACCTCTGTTAATGTTCGCCAGCGTGAGCAGCATCTTCCACCTGCTGCTCGTGCCAGCCTCAGCTCCCTTCTGACATCATTTCCTATCATTGGACCAGGATGTGACATCAGAAGGGAGTCCAGGTTGGTGCAAGCAGCAGGTGAAAGATGCTGCTCGCTTAGCTATACAGAGGCATAATTTCAATTATAATGTGCCGTTGAAAACATTTGCTCTGTTTAGTGTGCCGGAGCTAAAAAGGTTTGCGAGACACTGGTGCAGATATTCAGCAGCACTAGCCAGTTAAATTTATTTATTTACTCAATTTTCTATACCGTTCTCCCAAGGGAGCTCAGAACGGTTTACATTAATTTATTCAGGTACTCAAGCATTTTTCCCTGTCTGTACCGGTGGGCTCAAAATCTCTCTAATGTACCCGGGGCAATGGGGGATTAAGTGACTTGCCCAGAGACACAAGGAGCAGCGTGGGTTTAATAATAATAATAATAATAATAACTTTATTTTTCTATACCGCCATAGTCAGGCGACTTCTAGGCGGTTTACATTGTAAGAAGGCTGGACATTCAGCGAATAACAAAGGTCTTAGAACAGTACAATGCTAATACAATACAATAAATCCACATATAATACAATACAGTGAGTCTAAATACAATACTATACAATAAGTTTAAATACATTTAAACATTTGAACCCACAACCTCAGGGTGCCGAGGCTGTAGCTTTAACCGCTGCGCCACACTCTCCCCACTGAATATCACAAGCAATGTAACCGTCCAAGAGCCTCTCCTGCCCCTCTAAATCGCTTTGAATATCGACCCTGCAATCTCCACTTGCAGTCAAAATTTCAGTTATGCTACATTTCATTGGGCTCCAGTTGGTCCATGGAATCAAATAATGAATTGCATCTGTCTCTCAATTGGTGCATCCTATGCTCATGAAAAAAATTTGCTATATTTTTTTATTTTTGTGATTAGGTTCAAACAATTTTTATTGATGCAAACAACAACAAATACAACATTAAAACTTGTATAACAATGATGATGATGCATCAAATATAATAATATGATGAACATTTTGATGTGGTCAATATTACATACAACACCAAGGTGCTTAGTATAATAATGACCCAATCACAGCTATGGGACCTGTATAAATCACAAGTTTCTCTTAGCAAATAAAGGACGCCTCAGCCCCACCACTCCACCGCTATGTTAATTTCTTATTTGCGGGAAGAATTATGTGGCACTTCATCATTGGCTGTACCTTTATATTTTTATCATTTTCATGCTATATATTTTTATATTATTTTTTTCTTAATAAATAAGTGCTCTACAAAATTTTTTGTGTACTCAATGGTGCTCATCTACCATAGAGGGACATAGCTGGAGGGTACCTGGGAGAGACATTATTTTAACATCAAAGACTGATACAAACTGTACAACACAAGATGTGATCTATGCGATCATGTGTCCATGCGGGTTAATATATATTGGACGGACTAATCGAGCGATCCGTACCAGATTAACAGAGCATAAATCATGCATAACACATGGAGTCACCCAGGCCCCTCTGGTGGAACATTGGACTACATATAAACATACAGTGGAGGATATTCGGTGGTGCGTTGTTACTAAAGTTGTTGGGAGGGATGGTGGGAAAGATTTAAGGAAGCTTAATGAATGTGAGCAGAGACACATTTTCCTATTGGATATTGTGGTGCCTCGTGGGTTGAACGGGGAGATTGAATGGACTTCACTGATAGGATAGAGGTCTGGCCAATGAGATGCAGAGGGGTGGAAACAACTGATTGAGAAGGGAGGGATATTTAAACCCCGAGGTTAGACGCCGCGGCCATCTTTTGCCTCTCATAGTTACTGTAGAGTCGGATGACACGCAAGCTCTCGGTGAGTTATTAGCTTTTATGAATGAATGGGATAAAACCAGTTTTAAGTCGTGGGGGAGGTTGTTGTGAATGTCACCTAACATACTCCTTCCACTATTTCACAGGGAGACCCTTGATACAGCACTTCAGGTGCGAAACATATCATGTCGGGTCAGACTCCCAGGCGGTAGTATAATAATGAGGCATCGAGTAAAATACATCCCATATAAACCTAGAAAATACCTTCATGCCCCATCAAACCCCACTCAATCTATGTATGACTACATGTTTTAAATCATTAAATACCCTCTACCTTCCCTCCCCAAACCCTCCCTCCCTTCCCCTTCCAATGGTACTTCAATCTCAATATTTTTGTGATTAAAGTTTTTTTAGTTAACTATCCCCCCCCCCTTTTACCAAACCGTGATAGCGGTTCTTAATGCAGGGAGCCGTGCTGAATGCTCCACGCTGCTCCCGACGTTCATAGTAAAAAGGAGGGGGTGGGGGGGGGGGGGCGCGTTTGTTAGTTACCTATGTGGTGCAAAGATAGGTCTTCTCCACTAAAGATCCCATTAGATGACGCTGATGCCAACATTTGGATCGTAAGCGTCAACTCATCAACCAGTGCATAAACAGTTACCTGCTTCCGAAACAATTAAAATAGAAAATGGTTTTCTTTCACACATGTGTTAAGCTTTACAAATAGATTGCACATACAATTAACTATGGAAAATGGAAACACGTGAGAAACATTTTTTTCTGGGAAAATCAGGGCTGGAAAAGACCTGAAGAAGCCACCTAGCCCACTCTGTCTGTAGACAGAAAATACTGTAGCAGAACCAACTCATACAATATGTCTGTCTAGGGAGGCTATTACTACTACTGGCTGGTGACGGAGATTGGAGTGGATATGATTTTAATTTCACTAGCATTCTTTGACTCCTGAACTTTCAAATCCAGTTGCCATGTGTTTTGACCTCCACCATCTGCCACTGACAGCTGGAAGGCTCCAAAGCTGAAGTACCAAGGGACTTTTAGTTCAGGGTAATGTGACTTTTCTCTGTTCTCCTACATCCAACATAGCACATTAGAGTTCAGTTTCAAATTTACCTTTCATGGCCAAGGTTACAGAAACACTGGTAGCTAGCCACTTAATTGATTTCCTATACAAATTTTCTTCATCCCAATCTGGTTTCTTAAAGGACACAGCCCAGTGATAACTCTAACAGCTATGGTCACTGAGATAATGATGCATCTGGATGCTGGGAAAGATTTATTTTGTTTCTTCAGGACCAAGTTACAGCTTTTGATCCCACTGATCCCTCATTAGAGAATGACACGGGGACAAATTTTTCCCCATCCCCGCGGGAACTCATTTTCCCATCTTGGCGAGTTCTTTTCCTATCCCTGCCGCATCCCTGCAAGCTCCGTCCTCATCTGCACAAGCCTCCCCTGCTCTAGCAGAAGTAAAGTTTCGCCATGTGCTATGCGACAGAAGAGAAAATGACCCCCAACCCCCAAAAAAGTTCCCAGGAGATTTCTGTGAGAGAACCAGTGCCAGAATACATACCTGTACACTGTAACACAGCAATTAAAGGATTACACTTTTCAAGCTGCCTTCTCCTCTCATCTGCTCTCTTACACAAAGTCATACAGAATCAGCAGTGTAGTGAGGGAAGGAAGCAACCAGGGTGGTGGTGGCCCGCATTACCATGCCATGTGCCCCTGCACTTCTTCTTGCTGTGAATCCCTCCCCCGTATTCCTTCCCTGCCAGGTGTGCCCCCTGAGCGTACCTCTTCAAAATGATTGCCAGCTGCAAGCAGTATCTCAGCTCTCCCTCTGACATCACTTCCTGTTCTCCCTCTGACATCATTTCCTGGTCCTTTCAGCAGCAGGCTAGAGATGCTGGTTGCTGCTGGTGATCATTTGAAGAGGTAGGTTGCTGGGCAGAGAGGAGGAGGCCAGTGCCCCTGCCCGGTGCAGTCCGCCTCCCCCCGTGCTACATCACTGTACAGAACAGAGAATTGCATGGGGATAGAAATTTCACCTGTTCCTGCCCATCCCCCCTGGAATCTAACCCATTCTCACCCTTTCCTGCAAATAATCTCCTCCATCCTTGCCCATACCCATATTCTTCAGAAGTAGTTACTTCTTTTTCAAATTTAGTTTCTATTGAGTTTCAATGAAAACACAAACACAAGTAAACATCCACCAAAGCAGGCATATAACCAATAACCCCCCCCCCTCCCATTCCCCAACATTAAACCAAGAGGCTGACAACTAAGGAAGAGGACAATAACCAGCCATTCAGCTCAAATATAGTGATAGATTCCCATCAACATAGACACCCTAATCGGAACTATATAGCATCGCCTATGTACTCCTGCCTCTCAAAGTCCTCACGGTAGCATAAGTTGGAAAACGCAAAAGAAATGGCAACCAGATTGTCACAAAATTGTCCAGTCTGCCTTTTTATGAGAAGTCAGTTTACTGAGCTAGAAACCGCTCACCCCAGAGAGCTGGTCATATGGATGCAAGTTTGGAAATCTCACGTGAACGCCATTAGTGGCTACCATGCGGTGAATCACTACCAGACAGGGGAAAAGCACCTTTAAGACATCTGGTGTCTCTCTCAACAATGACATATTAAAAAGAAGAAACAAAGCAGGATCAATCCATGTAGGCAGTTCAAATGGGTTTGTAAATAAATTGGCACAAGCGTTGCATAAATCACAAAAACAAACAAAGCAAAGGCACAGGTATTTCGCAGTCAGAGAAAGGAAGTCCAGACACTAAAGAAGAAAAGACTGTTGAAACTAACACTATGTTCTTTCCATGGAAAGAAGATGAAACACTTTCCTCTCCTATATCTATTAAGGGCATTCCTTTGCAAATGGCCAAAAACATTAGAATCTTAGGAGTAATTTTTGACAACAAATTATCTTTTCATGATCATATAAGCCAAGTGGTCAAGTCAACCTTTTACAGACTCCGTCAGATTCGATCTATTTCAAAATTTTTATGTACACAATCTCTGAATATCCTACTTCATTCTCTTGTAATTTCTAAACTTGACTATTGTAATTCCTTATTCATTGGTTTGCCACAAAAAGAGCTTAGACGATTACAGATAATACAGAACGCCTCCATTAAAATTATATATAATGCTAAAAAATTTGACCATGTGTCACCTTTACTCAAGAAAGCACATTGGCTTCCGGTAGCACACCGTATCATTTACAAACAATGCCTACTCACACATAAAACCTTAGAATCTAAAACTCCTGCCTTTATCTATAGAGTATTAATACCGTATACTTCCTCTAGATCTCTCAGATCACAGGATCAACATCTATTAGCTATTCCCTCATTGAAAGTCATCAATACAAGACGTACCACAATCTTCTCTATAACAGCCCCTCAGTCCTGGAATAACCTCCCACTTTACCTAAGACTAGAAAAAAATTTAGGAAAATTTAAAGCTCTTCTTAAAAGCTTCTTATTTATAGATGCATTTAATGATTAAGTCTACTATTGACTAAATCTCTCTGCTTTGTCAATTTAATTCTTTAAATTTTTTGTTTACCCCTCCTAATGTATTTCCCTTGAATTTTTAAACATAATAACTGTATGTAACCCTCGAATTAAATAACTTTCCTTATGTTTTAGTATTGTCAGTTATATCCCATTTAAGGTTTAATTTTTCTTTTTTGTGTTTGTTTTTAATGTAAATGATATATTAATTAACTTTTTGAATAATTTGTACATCGCCTAGAAATGTGAATAGGCGATAAATCAAGACATTTAATAAACTTGGAAACTTGGAATGCAATGATCTCGACAAGACATTTATTAAGACAAGTCAAATAAAAATAATCAAAAATCAAATAATCTCCACTTCATGAATGACCGACGTGTGATGTAATACGGACCCTACATGGTCCGTGTTTCGGAAAAATACCTTATTTAGGGGTCCAGGTCAGTATTCACTCAATGGTATAAAAGATAGATAACAAATATGGATAAAACCTTGTCCGATGAGTTGCTAAAATAAAGCAAAGCACTTCTGCCTCACAAATAAATACATTTAAACCAGACATGGCGATACGGTGCCTGGTTGTCCACATTCCTGCCAACATTTACCGTCACTTCCCTGGGAGAAATAAACAATACGTGACGGAGTAAAGAACTTATTTTATACAAAGATTTGATCTCATTTTCCACCAAATTCGTTGATGTTGATACCCGTCGAAAAGTATTCCGATGAAGAAGTGCCCAGTCTTGTTGTATAAACACCCTTCCTAAATCCTGTTTCCAGTTGAAAAGATACTTAGCATTTTCACTAGTCCAGTCCAGTGGTCCAGTGGTCCAGTCATTAATTCTTTCGCAATTGGATCATTGACTAACATGCACGCGTTAGCGTTTAGCATTCACTAATCGGTCAGCGCACCTTAGTAAAAGAGGGCCATAGTTTATCTTGGATGTGCTACAAGGCTTCTAAAGAGATTACAAACTGTTCAAAATACTGCAGTTAAGAGTTATATTCTCGATTCCCAAATGTGAAAGGATTACACCTTACTTTGTTCAATTGCATTGGTTACCTGTTTCTGCTAGGATTACTTATAAGCTCCGAGTGTTGGCTTTTAATATTTTACATGGCCTAGCTCATTCTTATTGGCTGGATATAGTTTCCTACAATTGGTAGACAGGGCCATATACAACAAAATCAATTCTGTTTACAATTTCCATTGGCTAAATCAATGAAGCTATTCCGTCAACTTAGCGCTTCTTTTAGTTATCAAGCTCCGACTATTTGAAATAAAACTTCCTCTCACTGTTAGATCAGAAGCTAATTATTTCATTTTTAGAAAGCTTTTAAAAACAGTTTTATTCAAGGCAAGGTGTGGATGGGCTGGAGTGAGCTTTGACCGAGACTTCAGCAGTTGGGGCCCAAGCACAGTACCAGGTAGAGCTTTGGATTCTTGCCCAGAAATAGCTAAGAAGAAAAAAATTTGAAAAAAGAAATTGAATCAGGTTGGGCAGAATGGATGGACCATTCGGGTCTTTATCTGCCATCATCTGCTATGTTACATTTTTGATTTTTTCAATATTGCCTGTTTAACTGGGTTTTTTTCCGGTCATCTGCTTTATTGTCGTAGAAACACAGAGTATGACGGCAGAAAAGGGCCGTCGGCCCAACAAGTCTGCCCACTCGAAGAACCCTCCCTCTAAGAATTTCCCGGAGCGAACCCACTCCAAGAAACCTTCCTCAACAAGAACCCTCTTTTTAAGCATTTCTCCGGAGCGAACCTACATGTTTATCCCATTGTCCCTTGAAGTCGAGTGCGTTACTGGCCTCAACTACCTGACGTGGAAGATCATTCCATCGATCAACCACTCTTTCGGTGAAGAAGTGTTTCCTGATGTCACCATGAAATTTCCCACCCTTGAGTTTGAGCGGATGCGCTCTGGTTGCCACCTGAAACTCCTAAGGGTTAAGGCAGAATGCAAAAAGCTTTGTAATGTAATATAAAACTTTGTAATAAGGTCCCACTCCCTCCAGTAAATGAGATATCATTTTAGACTGCCTAGAGTCCTTAAGATGATAGCGTTTCTATGTTACATGTACAACAATAATAGAGGTGAGCTGAACAATTCAGAAAATAAGTACTATATCAGCTCATGTATACTCGGTATTAAATGGTTTCAATCTGTATTATATGGAGAAAAAACACCTTGGGAGAAAATGCAAACAATTTAGGGGAGTGTGTGGTGTGGGGGTTAGCGCTACAGCCTCAGCACCCTGAGGGTTAAAATCCCTCGCTGCTCCTTGTGACCCTGGGCAAGTCACTTAATCCCCTGATTGCCCCAATAGATAGAATTTGAGCCCATGGGGACAGATAGGGAAATATGATAAAGTACCTGGATGTAAACCACTTAGGATTTAAGCAATATATAAATAATAATAATTTAGGATTTAAGTGATATATACAAATAATAATAATTCCTACAATAATTCAAGATTGCTGCTCATGCTTCATTGGTCAGAAAAAAAAACTCCATAAGTCCACATACTCTTCATTATTTAATTTTATAACGTTCACGCTGGCACTAACTCACTGAAGAAAACCCATGGGGCATTTAAAGCGTTGGCCCACCTAGAGTTCTAGCAGCGCCATCCTTCAGTAAACGGGAACAAAATAACAAACCGATAGCACTTATACAAAATTCAACTTATCTCCAACAGTGGCTCCGGCTGCACTTCATCCCCAAACTCTCGTCCCCTCAACAGCAGCTCTGTTTGGCTAGAAGCTGCAACGAGAGGAAAACAGCCTTTTGACCTGGGAAGCCATTTTGGAGAGTTGGTCAGGTGACCTGATGCTGCTGGCCTAGGCATGCCTGAGTGCAGCTCCACTGATCGCTGAAGGGAGGATGGGGAAGCTGTGGAACAAGGAGTCCTCCTTGATAGGTACTAGGCTGGCCTGGCAAAGTATACACTTCTGCGGGAATCCCGCAGGTACTGTGGCCATCACCACAAGATTCCTGTGGACTCCAAGGGATTCCCGCAAACCCCATTCTCGTGCAGCTCTCTAACACAGAACACAAATAGATACATAAGAACTGCCATCTCCGGATCAGACCTTCGGTCCATCAAGTCTGGCGAACCGCACACGCGGAGGCCCAGCCAGGTGTACACCTGGCGTAATTTTAGTCACCCATATCCCTCTATGCCTCTCGTAAGGAGATGTGCATCTAGATTGCTTTTAAATCCTAGAACGGTGGATTCCGCAATAACCTCCTCTGGGAGAGCATTCCAGGTGTCCATCACTCGTTGCGTGAAGCAGAACTTCCTGATATTTGTCCTGGACTTGTCCCCCCTTAGCTTCAGTCCATGTCCTCTTGTCCGTGTCACATTGGACATTGTAAATAATTTTTTTTCCTGCTCTATTTTGTCGATTCCTTTCAGTATTTTGAAAGTCTCGATCATATCCCCTCGCAGTCTCCTTTTCTCAAGGGAGAACAATCCCAGTCTCTTAAGTCGTTCCTTATATTCCAAGTTCTCCATACCTTTTATTAGCTTCGTTGCTCGTCTCTGCACCCTCTCCAGCAGTTTTATATCCTTCTTTAGGTTGGAAGACCAATGTTGGACACAGTATTCCAAGTGTGGTCTGACCATTGCCCTATAAAGCAGCATTATAACTTTCACCGATCTACTCGTGATTCCTTTCTTTATCATGCCTAACATTCTATTTGCTTTCTTTGCCGCAGGCGCGCATTGTGCCGAAGGTTTCAGGGTCCTATCTATCAGTACACCCAGGTCCTTTTCTTGTTCGCTCTTACCCAGAGTTGCACCTGACATTCTATACTCGTGTTCCTTGTTCTTTCTGCCTAAATGCATTACTTTGCACTTTTACACATTAAACTTCATCTGCCATTTATCTGCCCATTTCTCTAATTGACACAAGTCACTCTGGAGTTCCTTGCTATCCTTCTGCAATCTGATTGCCCGGCATCGCTTTGTGTCATCTGCAAACTTGATGATCTCACTGGATGTTCCTTCTTCTAGGTCATTGATGAAAATATTAAATAAGATGGGCCCAAGTACCGAGCCCTGGGGCTCACCGCTAGTCATACACACAAAACAACAAATGTACATACATGTAGAAACATGCACTCATATATCCACTTAAACATACATAATCCAATTCAATCCTTAGGTTTCTATACTGGTCATCACAGACATACACACAAACAAACATACTCATGTATATATATATTATATATATATATACACACACATATATATATACTGTATATGCAGAGGGGTTGGAAAGATTTCCATGAGTCATTCACTGCATGCTTCTCCTACTTGTTCTGACATTTCAGGTCTTGTAGTCAAATATTCCACATTATACTTTTTCTCTTCTTATACCCCTTATTCCTCCTCATGACTGCTTTGAATATCTCAGCAAAGGAATGAAGAAGGTTTTCGCCTCACAACGCAAATAGTACAGAGAAAGAGGCAAGGGAAGCGTCCTGTCCTTTATAGTCTTTAGTCTTTCCATCCGCTTTATTGTCTTGGTCGCTCTTCTTTGAGCCTTTTCCAGTGCCTCTATATCTTTCTTTAGATAAAGAGACCAGAACTGAATGCAATACTGCAGGTGAGGTCGCACCATGGAGCGATACAGAGGCATTATAAGTTTCTTAGACTTGTTAACCATTCCTTTTTAAATAATTCCTAGCATCTTGTTTGCTTTTTTTGGCCGTCGCCGCACTTTGGGCGGAAGGTTTCATCGAATTGTCTACAATGACACCCAGATCCTTTTTTGGGGCGCTAACCCCAATGATGGACCTTAGCATCTGGTAACTTTGATTTGGGTTATTCTTCCCAATGTGTAACACTTTACATTTGTCCACATTAAATTTCATTTGCCACTTGGATGCCCAGTCTTCCAGTTTCTTAAGGTCTGCCTGCAATTTTTCTCAATCTGTATGCGTTTTAACAACTTTGAACAGTTTAATCAACTCACTTGTCATTCCAATTTCTAGCTGCTGTGCCTTCCCTCCAACACACACACACCCAATCATAGTCTAATCCCTTTACTTTCCTCCCCAGGCACAGCCTGATCAGTCCTCTCCTGCCCTCTGAGCACAGTCTGATCCCCTTTCCTCCTGCCCCTCTACAAAGATCAACCCTTCTGGTCCTCCTTCCTCTAGCTAAGCCTTCCCCCTCACAAATCCTGATCCCTCCCAGATCTCCCTCCTCTAGGATCCCTCTACCTTAACAAGCTCAAGCCCCCTCTCAGTCCTCTGCCCCTATAGAAATCCTACACCCTACAGGCCCTCTCCCTAGCAAAGCCTAATACCTCCCCAGCCCTCCGCACCCAGCAAAGCCCAAACCCTTACAAAGCTTGACTCCTCTCCAAGCCTTCCCCCTAAGTCAGCTGGCCTACTTGAAGAGGTTAGGGTAGGAACATGCCTCATCATTCCTGCCCCTCACAGCTCTTGCTAAAAATTATTGTGACAACCTCTAGTGGTAGTTTCATGATACTACTAGAGGTTGGCCTGGCACTAAATATCCAAGCCTAATTTAGCTAGCAATGGTCAGTGTTTAATAAAATGCTGACTGTATATATGTGACCAGACGTCCGGATTTCCCCAGACCTGTCCTCCTTTTGAGGACATGTCCGAGGGTCCGTCTTGGTTTTGAAAAGCTTTGAAGAAATCAGTGTTGGGCAGGAGGGCATCCGCAGATGATGTCACACGCACGTGCTCGTGATGTCCTCCTGCCTGACAAGAGCAGGCAGTGGGATTGGGGCTTTACAGGGAGGGGATGGGTAGAATTGGGTGGACCTGGGGGGCGGGTCTAGGGATATGGATTTTCCGATTGGAAAATCTGGTAACCCTATTTGTTCCAGACTATAAAATATATTATTCCTTTTTCTTTAGTCTTGTTGGTTGCCAGCAGAGGGATTCAGCATTCTTGAGTTATTTGTATTGTTATACAATTGTAAGTCACTCTTCAACGGCTAGTAGGTAGTTCTAGATTGTTTTGGGGGATAATTATCACTCTCTGCAGGGCTCTCTGGCTAGCAATCTGCTAGTGATTTCTTTCCACAGAGTCTCTTAGTTCTGCTCCACTTCGGTGAGACAATCTTTCCTTTCATGATATAATCCAAGAAGAGACTACCAGTAACGCCTAGATCATCACTTTTCATGCCCTTAATAATGCAAGAAGGAAAAAAAAAACAAAAACGTAAGGAATTAAACAATTTTTTAAAATTTTTGGGGTGATATACTTCTTTTTGTACAATTTCACTTTGCTGAGCTTTTCTCTAATGGTTATTTTCTTCTAATGGCTGAAACATAATACATTACACTGATTTCCCTGAGAGGAAAATAAACTGAGTTCCTATTAGGAAAAGATTGGCAGCAAGACAAATGATGGGCTGTATCCGTAGGGGTTTTGTCAGCAGAAAACCTGAAGTCATAATGCCGCTGTACAGATCCATGGTGAGACCTCATCTCGAGTATTGTGTTCAATTCTGGAGACCACACTACCGAAAAGATGTGTTGAGAATTGAGTCGGTTCAGCGAATGGCTACCAGGATGGTTTTGGGGCTCAGGGAACTCACGTATGAAGAAAGGTTAAAAAAACTGCGGATGTACTCACTGGAGGAGCGAAGAGAGAGAGGGGACATGATTGAGACCTTTAAGTATATTACTGGGCGTATAGAGGTGAAAGATGATATCTTCAGTCTTATAGGGCCCTCAGTAACCAGAGGTCAGTCGCTGAAAATCAGGGGAGGGAAATTTAAAGGTGATGCGAGGAAGTACTTCTTCACTGAAAGGGTGGTAGATCATTGGAACGAGCTGCCTCAGAGGGTGATTGAGGCCAGCAGCGTGTTAGATTTCAAGAGAAAATGGGATATTCATGTGGGATCTCTGGGAGAGTAGGAGTCAGGGGGTGGGTCATTGGTATGGGCAGACTCGATGGGCTGTAGCCCTTTTCTGCCGTCAATTTCTATGTTTCTATGTTTCTATGTTTCCATATGGGTGCATGATTAATGCCTCACTGCACAGCATTTTGGGCAAGCTATATTTCATAAACTGCACATTTACATCAACTGCGGTAGTTAACAATGAATGCTGGCAAGCTTTCTGTTTTTTGCTTTTAGACAAATATAAAATGGAAATGGTAAGCAAAATACAAGAATGGATTCTTTTAACATGCTGACACCATTGTTAACATAAACTAAGTAGACCCCATGCTGGATGAACTTCGTAAGTTAAAATGAACGTACCCGGAGCTTTATAAAGACTGTCAGATGGTATATAAAACAAAAACAGCTATGCTTTGTACATATCCAAAGAGGTTTGCGACAGAGAATGACACGGGGACAAATTTTTCCCTGTCCCTGCCCCATTCCTGTAAGCTTTGCCTTAACCGCACAAGCCTCGAGCACTTATGGTTTAGTGCTTGACGCTTGTGCAGGTGAGAATGGCGCTTGCAGGAACGAGGCGGGGACAGGAAAAGGACTCGCCAGGATGGGACGGGAAAATGAGTTCCCACAGGATCGGGAAAAAAATTTGTCCCCCGTGTCATTCTCTAGTTTGTGATCAACAACAGTAATTAAGCTGCTTTGAATAAAGAGACTTATGGGCTACCGATCTGTGCTTGACCATTGACCTCAAGGTTACGTTTAGTTGTAATAATGGCTACCAGTGGCTATTAACCTCCCTTGGATACATTCATTACAGATTTTGTCCTATAATGGGCCAAAAACCTAGAGGGCCTCAATCAAATCTTTTAGTATTTCTATTATCCTCTATCTAGACAAGTTATGAATTTAACACAACACTATACTCTGTATTCTAGCTCCTGCCCTCCCACCCCATCCCCATGCTTTCCAGGAAATGACATTCTAGAGCAGTGTTCTTCAACCACCGGTCCATGGACCAGTGCCGGTCCACAGAAATTTCCTGCCGGTCCACAGGGCCAGCACGTGCATCAGGCCCAAAACAGTGTTCCTCAACCGCCAGTCCATGGTGCGATCGATGCGGCGTTATCTTCGAGCCAGCTGCCTCTTCCTAATCGATTCAGTGCACAAAGCCACGGGCAGTGTCTCCTACGGGCATCCTGTGCCTGAACCGGAAGCCTTCTCTCTGACGTTGCAACGTCAGAAGGAAGACTTCCAGATGAGGCACGGGACGTGCAAGGTGCAATTAGTACTATTATGGGGGCGGGGTCTGGGGTGGAGATTGGGTAGAGATGGGCGGGGTCTGGCCCACGACTTAGCCCAGTGTTCTTCAACCGCCGGTCCACGGACCGATGCTGGTCCACAGAATAATTCTTTTATTTCTGCCGGTCCATAGGTGTAAAAAGGTTGAAAAACACTGTTCTAGAGCCATTCATTGGTTTGGTTTACTTATTTATCACTGTGTTGAAGAAATTCACCCACGACAGCGTACAGTAAGAAGCTGGACAATTACAGAAGTATAAGTGAACAACAATACACATTAAGGCACAGATGCCACTTACACTGTCAACACAATATACATTAAAACATCTTAATAGATAGTTACCAGATTTTACGTATGTAAAATCCAGACAGAGCTGTCCCCAGGCCCGCCCAGTTCTACATTACATTAGTGATTTCTATTCCGCCTTTACCTTGCGGTTCAAGGCAGATTACATAAGAATTGTTATGATATTAAGAAGTACATATTGTCAAGATATTAAGGAGTACTTAGGGAATAGTTTGAACATTTTCTGATTTGCTAAGGAGTAGTTGATATTGCAGGAGGAGTTCGGAGCATGTTTGGTTGTATTATATTGGTTTTATGTATTTTTTTGAAGAGTAGGGTTTTTGTTTCATTTTTGAAGGTTTTGTAGTCTGTGGTCGAAGTTGGCAGATTGGTGAGTTCTCAGTCCAGTTTCGCTGCTCTGGTGGCCAGTAGGTTGTCATACATTTTTCTTCGTTCGACATTTTTGGCTGGCGGGGGTGTGAATATTGTGTGGGTTCTCCTATGTCTGTTTGAGGTGGAATGAGTTAGTCGATTGTTCCAGTAGGTAGGGCTGTTTCCGTTTATAGCTTTGAATAGTAGGCAATGGAATTTGAAGTGTACTCTGGCTTGTATTGGGAGCCAGTGTGAGTCGTGGTATGCCTCTGTGATGTGGTCGTATTTTTTCAACGAATAGATAAGTCTTAGGGCTGTGTTTTGTATTGTTTGAAGTTGTTTTCATCGTTGTTGCTGGGCAGGGGAGATATAGTATGTTGCAGTAGTCTATTAGGCCTAGGATTAGTGATTGAACCACGTGAGTTGGAATTGTTTTCTGTCGAAGAATTTTTGAACTTGTCTTAGATTTCTCGTAGTGGCGAATGATGTTTTTATTATTTTGTTGATTTGTGGTTGCATGGTACAGCCTCTGTCTATCAGCACTCCTCAGCCTGCTTGTCTTGGTTGGGAGGGCATCCGCTCATGCCCCTTCCGATGCAATCTGCTTTTCAAAACCCGGACAAAATGCCAGGTTTTGAAAAGCCATCCGGATGCCTGGACATGCCCTCTAAAAAGAGGACATATCCGGGTAAATCTGAACATCTGCTAACCCTATTACTAGATGTCAAATGTGGAGATGGAACATACAGACAGATAAGATAGAATAACAAGGGGACCCGGGGACAGTTTTACACTCTTTTTTGGAATGTCCTGACCTATCCATCTGGAACTTTTCTTTTGCGCAAATACAGCTGGTCCTGCAGCGTTCAGTTGAGTGGGATTACAAGACGTTGCTCCTTGGGGACCAGGCCCTGTTGAAAGAACAGGGCTTTACGGTACCGCAGCGGCGCTTTATTTACCTGATTTTGTTGATGGTCAAACGTACAATTTTACGCTATTGGGTTCAGGCGGGGTCTATTCCATTGGACAGTTGGCTCACTCAGATGATAGAGCTGGCACGTTTCGAACTTTGCTATTATAAACGCTCCTCGAACCCTGAAGTGCTGGCTTATCTGGTTCCTGCAGCTACCTCTGGTTCTCCGGTGGGAAGGGAGGGGGGGTCGGTATGAATGGGGAGTATGAGAGGGTTTTGACTGCCTGGTTGACTGCTTTGTGTTGGTTGGTATGTGTGGTCCTTCTTTTATGGGATGTTCTTGGGGTGGGGTGGAATATTTTCCAAAATTTCTGAGGCTCACAGAAGAGGCGGGCTGTCTTTCTTGTTTTTTCTGATTGGATTATCCTATGCTTTAGTGGTTTATCTTGCCATTTAGATGATGTTCTGCCTATGTACTACCTGCCAGTATTTGCATTTTTGTTATGCATTCTTGGATACAAGCTTGTTTCTCTTGTGGTCTCTTTAATAAAAATGATGTTCAAAAAAAAAAAAGAATAACAAGAGTTAGATACTTAAGGAAAAACGGCACATTAAAGTCAGAAAATCCTTCATTCCTGCATTAGACTAACCTCTGCCAGCCATTAAGCAAGAAAGATCTGCTTTAAAAATATGAACCTGGAAGTGGCACCTGTCTTTCGCAGATGATCAATTGAATTACTCAGAGGCTGAAAACAGTCCTCGTGGGATAGCACCGTATATACCTGCTCCTGAAATGTTAATCAACTGCATGCAAGTATTTAATGTGTTGGAATATCATTATGCTTTTCGACGCACTGTGATGGGTTCCGTGCCCGATCCCATATGAAAACCCAGAGCAGGGAGTAAAAGGTGAAGGTGGGAACTGGCACCAAAGAATCAGCTTCAGTTCTGAAAGGGGAAAAAAGGAGCTCAGCTCACCCAGTACAGAGAACCAGAAAATCAATTCCGGGGGGGAAAAGGCTAGAATAGGGAGATCATATGACATTTACAGGCAGGCCCTCTGGCCCTTCCAATAGAAGCCATAAGTCAGAAGGGCCCTCCAATCAAATGGTGAGGTAGAGCATGAGGCAGGAGTCTACTCCCCATAAAAGAAGGAAGTGAGAGCGGAGCTCATTTTTCTTGTGAGGTGGCTACGGTGAAGGAAGCTGCTTAGTTCAAAGCCTATTAACACTGGATGGAAGGCATGGGATTCTCTTATTTGTTTTTACCTGTGGGGATTATTTTTATTAGATATTACCCCCAGGTATCTAATATGAAGTCTATTGTATACTCTGACCACACTGCCAGGTGGGTGGTATGACAAGTAGAAACTTGGCCAATGCTTAATGGTGGGTGATGTGAACGACAAGAGGCTCGGCCCATGTGAACAGTGATGCGAGCAGAGACTCAGCCTATGCCTAAGGGTAGGTGGCGTGACATATATCTATAGTGAGTGAGTGTGTGTTTGTCTGGTGTGAAAATTCCTTAATTGACACCGAGAGCGGAGGCTTGTGACCTCGGCAACCAACTCCAAATTGGGCTTAAGTGTTCGGCATACAATCAGATCTTGAAAAGTGCTTGAGATTCCAAGAGATTTAATTGGGCAGGAAAGGCACCCGCCTGGTCAAGTCACGCTGTAAGCCCCAAAGGCTCATATTCAGAGCTGCTGAATCTTAACTCTGAACATAAAGAATAAAAAAGCTCCAAGGGTCTCACAAATTGGGACTGATTTTTATTTAGGCCTGACACAGGCCGTGTTTCTGTGCCCAACGGCTTGAGTCAAGGGTCTCTGCCTTGGTGAACCGATGAAGCAAATCCTGGCACAGTTTTGTCAAGACGACGCACACCATCAGCACTTTGATCTAGAACTACCAATCAAATAGAATCTAAAGGGTTTCCCAATTAGAATGCGAGATTTACCCCTCCCCCTTTTTTACAAAACTGCGCAAGAGGTTTATAGCGTCGTCTGGCACGCTGAATGCTCTATGCTGCTCTGATGGTCACAGAGTCCCTATGAACGTTGGAGCAGTGCAGAGCATTCAACGTGTCGGCCAGTGCTATAAAAACTCTTGCGCGGTTTTGGAAAAAAAAAAAAAGGGGGGGGTTTAATTTATTAATAAAAAGCATAATTAATTCACAAAGTGCTGATATTTTATTGTAGTATAGAGTACGCACATTGTGATTAAGTATGGAACACATCTGATAAATGTCCCCCACGAATCTGCTGGCACACACTTGTTCATCTGACAAAATTTTTTGCATAATTGCAACTCAATTCCCACAGTGATGCTTTAATAAGAACATAAGGATTGCCGCTGCTGGGTCAGACCAGTGGTCCATCGTGCCCAGCAGTCCGATCACGCGGCGGCCCCCAGATCAAAGACCAGTGCTCTAAATGAGTCCAGCCTCACCTGCGTACGTTCTAGTTTAGCAGGAACTTGTCCAACTTTGTCTTGAATCCCTGGAGGGTGTTTTCCCCTATAACAGACTCAGGAAGAGCGTTCCAGTTTTCTACCACTCTCTGGGTGAAGAAGCACTTCCTCACGTTTGTACGGCATCTATCCCCTTTCAACTTTAGAGAGTGCCCTCTCGTTCTCTCTACCTTGGAGAGGGTGAACAATCTGTGTTTATCTGCTAAGTCTATTTCCTTCAGTACTTTGAATGTTTCGATCATGTCCCCTGTCAGTCTCCTCTTTTCAAGGGAGAAGAGGCCCAGTTTCTCCAATCTCTCACTGTTCGGCAACTCCTCCAGCCCCTTAACCATTTTAGTCGCTCTTCTCTGAACCCTTTCGAGTAGTACTGTGTCCTTCTTCATGTATGGCGACCAGTGCTGGACACAGTACTCCAGGTGAGGGCGCACCATGGCCCGGTACAGCAGCATGATAACCTTCTCCGATCTGTTCGTGATCCCCTTCTTTATCATTCCTAGCATTCTGTTCGCCCTTTTTGCCGCCACCGCGAATTGCACGGATGGCTTCATCAACTTGTCGATCAGAAGTCCCAAGTCCTTCAGCTGAGGAATTGCTGTTGGTTTGTTGGCAAAGACGTGAGACCCCATAGAAAGAAGTCAAATGGTGTCAGATCACACAATCTCTGGGACTGATTTGGTCTATTTTATCGACTGAAAATTGCATACAATTGGTGAACTGCTTCCGCAAAACTTTCCCCACATTTGTAATAAGTTATCACAATAATTACACGTCCGTTCGTGTAGTGATCCATGACTACAAATTGCAATGTGTCTACATGACAGCTGTGAAATTTTCAGCCCCACCTAAACAACAGAATGGAAATTGCGCTCAATTCAAATCTTGCACTCTTTTTGGAAACCTCTTTACAACGAGCATTTATATTCCGCTTTACCAGCAAGCTCAAGGCGGATTACAATAAAAGAGTAGGGAAAAATCCAAATGTATAGCCCCCTGCTTCCAACTTATTCAAAATGCAAAGTAAAATGATGAAATTTAATTGTCTTCCGAAATGCATGATAACGGTGGTCTTTTACGCTAGCCAATTTAGCGCACTCTAAATGCTAACACGTCCATAATGGGCATGTTAGCATAATCGGCTAGTGCACCTTAGTGAAAGACCCCCTATCAAAGATCTCTGTTTAAAGTATTCTGAAAGCTCAATACAGAAGGAATATTTAGTCTAATTTCCAGCGAATATCTAAAGTTCCTTCAGAGCTTGACCATAAAAAAACCTTAAAAACAAACGTTAAAAGTTGAAAATGTATCCTAACCCTCACTGGTAACCAATGCAATTTCATCAGGCTAGAATGGTCAGCTGACGTATCCCCCCACTCCCCCATGAAAGCTTTGCAGCTGCATGTGGAATTATCTGAATTTGCCAAATTGAAAAATCAGGCAAGCCCATAAAGACTATATCGCAGTAATCTATTTGGCTTAGTACCATAGACTGAAGAATCATCTTAAAACCAGTGGAGTCTAACAGAGGCTTAAGACAACAGAGTAGTTTCGGTTTATAAAAAGCTTTCTTCAAAATTTTTACTTGTTTCTCCATACTTAATGTGGAATCCACAAACATTCCCAAAAACTTACACGGATTTGCTGTGAGACCTCAGCCGGGAGATCCCTTACCGCGATCAGCTCAGCGGCAACCTGATTCTCGAACTGGCGTCTGTAACATGGACGTCGGTTAGAGAATCGGGTTCATTTTAGGCGGGCTTAGGCGCGATTCTATATCGGACGCCCGTTGGCTTCTGAGACCGGGCGTCCTATACAGAATCCGGGCGTTAGTGCTCATATTTGATGGCAGTGCCCAGTTAATTGCTGTTGAATATTGGTAGATGGTCAGCTAGCAGGGTTTAATCAAGCAGGAGCCTCTCCTGCCCAGTTAAACCCTTGTGAATACCCGGCTCCACATTCTATAAACATCTACAATCAGAAGCCTTTATCATAGCTGACAACACAGCAAACAGTATGGCACAGATCAAGGTATTTACTTACGCCTACTTTCATAGAGTGCTCTAGATTTCTCATAAAGTTCATAGGGGTCGGGTTTCCTTGGATCGAAGGCCTCTGTGGAATCGGGAAATGAACTCCGATGGAGGGTGGGTGGAAAAGGAAGATTCTGTGGCAAAGCCGGTGCAGATAAGCTTGTCTGAGGACTTCCCTGGTTCTCCCATCGCTCCATCACCTGTGATAAAGAAAACATTTTGATTATCTTTTTTTTTTTTTTTTTTTTGTAAAAGTACGAGCTGAAGAATTTTTTTGTATGACTTTTTTTGCTTCTTTTTTCTCTGCCAGTGGTAGTACACTTCTCCCTCTGTATTCGCTGTGATAGGGGATTAACAGAATCACAAATACAGAAAAAAACGCAAATAACTTTTTCATATGTTATTCGCTGTTTTCTATTAAAAACCATTGTGAATATGGTGAAACCGCGAATAACATGGCAGGAGACCTGGCCTGTTCCTGAAGGAGAGACAAAACACGGTGAAGAAAGTGCTGGGAATCGGCAATTTATCTATGCAAGCTGGCGTAATTTGGGGGGGGGGGAGGAGCCAGCAAGCTAAAAACCACAAATAATCAAAACCGCGAATACGGAATGAGAAGTGTATAGGGAGTCCTTTTACTAAAAAGTGTTAATCCCATAACATGTAGCTATCATGCGGAAACATGCCACAGTGCTGCATTTTTCATTTTTTCCCCTGGGGATGGCGGCGTGGGTAGAGAGGGGTCATGGACGTGAGAAAAACAACACACAGCATGTAATAAAAATAGTAAGAATGCCTCCAAAATGTGCTCTGTAAAATCTGTGTTAAGCCACTGCAACTGCAAATTTTAGCACATTTTAGTAAATGGTCCCCTAACTTTGTCTAGTTTGCTTCCAAAGTCAGTTTCAAATGTTTTTCTTAAGTACACATGCCTGATATGTAACTGGAAAATGTTCAATGTTCACCTTCATTTGATAAACCATCTATTAAATGTATATCTAAGTGGTTTACAATCATAGATGTACTGTAAGGGTAAAATACTGTGTTTCCCCAAAAATAAGACAGGGTCTTATATTAATTTTAGCTCCCAAAAATGCATTAGGGCTTATTTTCAGGGGATGTCTTATTTTTTTCATGTACAACAATTATCTCTCTCTTCCTCTCCTCCACCCCAATTTTTCCTCTTTACTTTCTCCCCCCCCCCATGTGCAGCATCTTTCTATATCCCTCCCCCCCCGTGCAGCAGAATCCTACCGACCCTCCCACTGTGAGACTGACATACCTCTGAGGCATCCAAAAACAGCGGCAGTGGCAGCGCACTGAATGGGCTGCTTTGTGGCCTTCCCTTTGCTGCGTCAATGATGACATCATCAGTGATGCAACAGAAGGAAGGCCCCGGCGGGGAAGACCACGAAGCGGCCCATTCAGAGCGCTGCTGCCGCTGCAGCTTTAAAGAGGTTTCGGAGCGGAGGTATGTCAGGTCTCACCAGGGTGGAGGGTCGTTGATTTGACGAATCTGATTTTTTTGGTATGTGTTTATCTTCCCCTCTTACTGCTGATGGTGGGCAGCAGCCCAGAAATAGTAGAAGCCTGTTTTTGTTTTTTTAACTAATTAACTAGGGATGGAGTCAGGGAGTGTCAGGGACATTCACGGGGGTTGCGAGGTCGATCTTAACTAGAGTTTAGTTTTGGGGCAAGGCTTATATTAGGAGCATCTTTAAAAATCATGCTAGGGCATATTTTCGGGCTAGGTCTTATTTTGGGGGAAACAAGGTAGTGAAAGGCCAAGGATCCAACAGAAGGGGCACAGATTGCAATCATTATATTTTTAACAACATACAGCAGCTTCAATGATTTCTCAATGATAAGAGGGTTGGTAGTGCTGTCAACATGACATGGTCAGTCAGTCAGAAATGCCTGGGATAAGAGTTTTTGGCATGAAAATACAGTGGTAAAGTATTCCACAGTGTGAAAGCAATCATGCTAAACTAGAGTGGTGTACATGGTTCAATCTAATATTCAAGTGAGATTGTACAACTAGAACTGACATCTGGAAAGAGCATAATGCATGGGATGTGATGTATGGAATAAGTGCATTAAAAAAAATAAATTGCGGGGATCAGTAAGGCACGCAAGAAAAACTATCCTAAGGATTTTGCACGGAATATGAAATTCTATTGGGAGCCGACATTCACAAAATGTACAGGAGTAAACCTACCATGCCTTTGGAGGTCTAAAAGGTACAAATAAAACTCTAACAATATTTTTGAAAGCATAAAGGGGTGAAACAGATCATCTATTCATGTTGTCCCATCCCTCTTTATCATTTTCGTCACCCTTCTCTGTACCTTTTCTAATTCCGCTACGTCTTTTTTGAGATATGGCGACCAGAACTGCATACAGTATTCTAGGTGCGGCCATACCATTGTGCATTATAACATTTGCATCTTTGTCTTGAGTTTAGCCTCCCACCTGTTCATCCCAACAGACAGTGTTCCATCCATCCTGTCCCCATCTGATATCTGCATTTGGCCTCTCGGCTATATGATAAGCTGCACTGTAGAAAAGCATTAGCGTCATATCTATGTTATCTGAATGTTCTGATGTGTGCTTATTAGGTGTTTCATAAGTATTATGCTGACATTGTATTATGTCTCTCTTATTTGAATTTCAGTGCTGTTATACATATATTTTTCAAACTGTTTCATGGTAGTCCTGTTATTAAGTTTCAATTTGCTGATATTAAGTTTGCCTCACCCATTTTACACTGAATCTTAGGTATTACATCTCAGTTTCTTTACTCCCTCGGGGGTGTCCATTTTATTGCAGAAAGGCAAATCTTTTCTTTCCAACCTTTCTGAAATATTGCAAACAAAGATAGTGAAGAAAGAATCAGCCCCAGGACAAAGCTCTGAGGGATGCTAAGAATCACTCTTCTTTCTTCAGACTAAATTCCTTTTACCTTCTGTTCTCTATCATTAATTCACTTTCTAATCCAGTCCGCCACTTTGCTGTTGAGCTTATTTATGAGTCTCCTATGCTAGACAGCATCAATAGCTTTGCTGAAATCCAAGCACACCATGTCTAGTGCAGGCCCTTGATCTAATTCTCTGCTCACTTAATCACAGAGGATTGTTTTCCCTATAGCTGGGTGGGAAAAAAATTGGCAAGGGTTTAAAATAACCAAGAAATTTCATTCAAAACTAAAGAGTTCACGTTCCATGTGTCTGTGATCATGCATGGATCTGGACAGATAAACTGCTCACTCATCCATGTCAGGATCCCCACATTCCCCTGCCATGTTCTAAATAAGAACATAAGAATAGTCTTTACTGGGTCAGATCAATTGTTCATCAAGCCCAGTAACCCGTTCTCACGGCTAATCCAGGTCCCTAGTACCTGGCCAAAGCCCAGAATAGCAACATTCCATGCAGAATCCCCAAAGAGTGGCAAGATTCTAAAATCCCAAAGAATAGCAACATTCCCTACAGAATCCCCAAAGAATAGCAAGATTCCGGAATCCCAAAGAGTAACAAGATTCTAGAATCCCAAAGAGTAGCAACATTTCATGTTGCTACTGATCCAGGGCAAGCAGTGGCTTCCCTCATGTCTTTCTCAATAACAGACTATGAACTTTCTCTCCAGGAAATTGTCCAAACCTGCAAATGTTACCACCCAACCCCCCCCCCCCCCCAATTTTTACAAAAATGCAGAAGCGGTTTTTAGCACAGGCTGGTGTGCTAAATGCTCTGCGCTGCTCCTGATGCTCATAAGGAGTGTCGGGAGTAGCGCAGAGCATTCAGTGCGCTAAAAAGACGCGCCTGTGGTTTTGTAAAAAGAGGGGGGGGGCTAATGCTTTATTTTAATTGCTGTTAATATTTGTGCATTTATCATACACATTAATGGCAATTAAACTACATCACTAATTTATATATTTAGGGATTCTAATTTTCAAATTTAAATGAACAGATTCTTGAACCATCTTAATAATTTTATGAGATTGTACTAGCTGGAAACCGCCCTCCCCCCCCCCCCCCAACAGCCCAAGTGGGAATCTAGGCATCATGTTCAAGTCAATGTAATGAAGAAGCCCTGCTTGTAAAATGCATCCCAGCAGATCTGTGTTTCAAAACTAATTTTCAAGCAGAAGACAGGAGTCTCCATGGTGACCTTTCATTGTTCATTGTTTATTGTTCATCTCGGAGCTGAGAGAAGCCTCAGAATCTTTTCATCCCTTTTTTCTGCAACAATGTCTCTAATGATAATGGTAAAATGCCTCCAGAAAAAAAGAAGGTGGCAGCACAAGACGCTAATGAAATTACAAATAGGAATCATGAAGATCACTTCTATAATAAGCCAAGGTATTAGGTATTGCCACAAGTCTATATTTTCTTTATTAGTTTGCACTTTGTTTATTTATATTTAGCTCAGACCTTTTCACCAGTAGCTCAAGGTAAATCATGCTTACAATATTAAACACTGCTGCAGGGATACTTTACATTTAAATTGGCTTAGCCCACGTAGACTTATACAATTCTATACTGAAAGGAGCTAGGATCAACCTGATGCTAAATCCTGGCTCTGTGGTCTCATTCTCTTAAAAGATATAATCTGGAAGCTGTGTTGCAGGAGGAAGAGCATCGAAAATCTAAACACACAGAATTGTGGGGTCTGCCAGAAACTAATTTTGGAAGTCTCTATTTTTAAAAAATATTTTTATAACTCTTGAGTGGTGGTGGATAACTCCAGTTTTCAAGAGCCATAGATAGGATTTGATTTTCAAAATCCGGGTGAGAGACATTTGCATACAGTGGAGTCAATGCATTCAAATATATAGGATGTATGTAAAGGAACAGCCAATATACTCAAAGCCGTGCCCATTACATCTTTCAATATATTATCTATCCCACGGTCCTCAGCGGCACCACCACGGACTCAATAAACTTTCACGGTCCATAGCTTTAAGTGTTGGATCGTCATCGGATCCTTTAGTGTTATTATACTTTTATACAGACACAGGAGATCCCAGACAGCATTCACATACCCTCCAATCAGAAACGGAAAAAACTGTACGATGGCCTTCTAGCCACACAGGCAGCAAAACTAAACCACCAACTCTCCAATCTACTAATCGCGACACCAGACTACAAATTAGCCCGAGAGCAAGCCTCGATGGGCGCGATTAACACGGGGCTGGAAGGCTCTCGTGGCGACCCATCGGGATTGGCTCTGGGTGGGTTAGGAGGAGGGACGGCTGAGCGGATAGTCGGCGTGATTGGATAGGTGCCGTCCCTCCGTGCTCAGGAGTAGGGGATTGGTGGGGAATAGGTTGCGGGGCGGGATTAGTAAATTTTGTAGAGCGTGCAGCCGCAGAGGTCAGGGCTCATCGGGTCCTCAGCGGCTGGGTTCTTTCCCACCCTCCCTCCCTGTTTGGAGTTTTAGTTGGTTCCCGGGTTGGGAGCTCGAGAGTCGCGGGCGGGGTTAGAACTACCAAAAGACAGGGCTCATTTGGAGATGAGCGGCAGAAGGGAAGCTGGTTCGGGAGCGGGTCCCAGGTGGGCTGGTGACCCGGCCGATGGGGCAGGGCGGCACCTGCCACCCCCTGACCCTTGCTGACAGGGGCGGGGTCACGAGGCCGAAAAGCTGTTTTCTTGTTAATGTGTGGTAGCTTGATGGTTGTACAATTGGTTATTTGTTGTTATAATAAACAGAGCTGCGACTCGTGATTTATTCAAGGGGATATATATATATATAAGTGGGTTCTGGGGTGTGGGGGGGGGGATAGGAGACAGAGGGGCCTTTCCAGATCCAGTTGTTAATAAAAATCCTGCTATTCAAGAAATTCATGAAGACTTACTAACACCGTATGAAACATTTCAATCCTCTGAAGCAACCCGCTCTACTCTGTAACGCCTCTGGACATGTCCAGAAATCCTCTTCTGTAATCCACCTTGAACCACAAGGTAATGGCGGAATAAAAATCACTAATGTAATAATGAAAAGTACTTAGCTGAATGGTCAGGACTCAGGGACATTTAAGCCAATATGTTTCACCGTGCGGTTCTGTCAAGGCATAAATCCCCAGGTCTACTCGGCGTACTGGTTTATTCACTTTTCCTAATCCCAAAAATTGGCCGTTATAAAAAATATTTTGATCGATTCTTGGTTTATCAAGTAGGTAAAGTTCAAGTATGGTTAGACGATCTGATTCAACAATCTGCATCTTATTGCACCCTTAAAAAATTGGTTAAGACCTATTTGTTCAAAAAATATGTTACTTGATTGATGACTACGGGCTTCTTTTTATCAAGCCGCGCTAACCCCCGCGGCCAGCTAAAAAACTAACGCCTGCTCAATGCAGGCGTTAGCGGCTAGCGCAGCAGGCGGTTTAACGCGCGGTATTCCGCACATTAAACCCCTACCACAGCTTGATAAAAGGTTATACTTTCTTATTGTATTTTTCACTATTGAAATATTGTACTGCTTTTCTGTATGCTTTGTATCATCACTGGAGTGTCCAATCCTTTTAATTCTGTGAACCGCCTAGAACTTTTTGGGTGTTGGCGGTATAGAAAAATAAAGTTATTTTTATTATTATTAAAAAACAGTATGTAATACTTTATGCTTTCATCTGACATCCCTAAAACCCAGAACAATATTATCATTATATATCCACTAAAACTTTTTAAATATTAGGTACTTGAACCATCTTACTTTACTGCTTACAGCCACTGTTTTAGACCACAGCCACCATCAAAGATGGTGGCGGCGTTTTCAAAAGGGTTTAAATATCCCACGGCGGACCCAACTGGTGATCACGTGGCATATGTCACCCGCTCAATGGGACCGCGGCAGGGAAACCTGATAACTAATCTCCCTTTTATTTACTTTAAAGCGGCCCGACCCAGAAGAGACCCTTCCCCCTCATTTATTAAATTGAAGTGGATCACCCCGATCAGCAATGCGGAAAGTAAGACAAGCAAGCAACGGGGGTAAGAAAGGCAACGGGAACTGTAATTGTGCAAGCGGTGCTGCTTGCCCAAAGCTTCCCTCTGTCGCAGCTTCCTGTTTCCACCTGGGCGCATGGTGGGGTGGGGCGGGGCAGGGGGCCCAGTGTACTTGGGTGCCTAGGGGCCCTCGACAAATTAATCCTGCCCTGGGTATTATAAGAGGTAATTTATGCACATAGAAGGGCAGATTTAAGAAAGTTCACCAAAAATTAGATATGAAACATATGGGCACTACGAGGGAAATTCTATAAAAAGCACTTATCTTTAGGCACCTAACTTAATTAGTATATTGGCTTCAAAAAATTTAATTGGGTGATAGGCGTCTATCTTCTTAGGCCCAATTCTATATAAGATAGGCACCTAACTCCAAAGTAGGCATGTTTAGGGGCATAGAAGGACTTAGGAACCATTAACTGTGATTCTCTAAAGTACTTAGGTGCCTATAATGTAGGCTTTTAAAATCCTGGCCTACATTGCATGTGCCAAATAGATGCTTAAGTTTAACTTAGGCACGATTCTGTAATGAGTACCTAAGTGTGATTGACATGACATAGGTGCCTAATTTTAGACACCCAATTACAGAATCAGGCCCTAAGACCCCAATTCTATAAATGGTGCCTAAGACATAGTGCCTGCCAATCAGTTACGCACCGGTAGGTGCCTCCTATTTATGCCAGGGTTTTCTTGGCCTAAATACTGGCGCCTAAGTCTGTTTTGGATGCTTATATGGTAAAACACACTTACGAACCACCCACAATCCACCCCTTAACCACACCCACTTTCTGGAGATGCCTTGGGCTATGTACATTCCCGAAAGCAGTAGGCACCTACTAAGTTAGATGCCTACCACGCAATTAATTCCAATTCAAGGAAATTATAACATGCCGACTAAATTATTGGCACCGATTACACATACTATATAATTAAGTTAGGTACCTAGGTTGGGCTGATCTAAGCACCTAACTTTGGGCATCTTTTATAGAATCAGGGCATAAGCGCCATTTCTATAATGCCAACTGCACGCAAAACTGCCATTATAGAAAGTTGGAGCGCATGGGCTTCTAAAGTTGGCTCTTGCACACACAAGTAACAGTATTCTATAATTTACATGTCCAAATGCAAGACTTGCCCCTGACTCGCTCATCTGCATACCCCCCTAGAAATTGTGCGTTATAGCATTTAGGTGCTAAGTTTATAGCATAGCAACTGTGCAGTTATATGCGGAACTATAAATTATTGCCACTTAGCATAACTTCGGGCTCCTTTTACAAAGGTGCGTTAGGGCCTTAATGCGCGGAATAACGCGCACTAAACTGCCGTGCATGCTAGACCTTAACGCCAGCATTGAGCTGGCGTTATTCTATAAGCGCACCGTGCGGTTTAGCGTGCGGTAATTTTGTGCGCGCGCTAAAAACGCTAGCGCACCTTAGTAAAAGGAGCCCTTAATGCCACGTAAGGGTTATTATTGGTATTTAAGCCTAACTGGTGCCTAATTTAGCAATTACGGCCCCCCCCCCTTTTATTAAGCTGCGTTAGGGTTTCTTTGTCAACGGTAGCGGCAGTAAAAGCTCCGACGCTCATAGAATTCCTATGAGCGTCAGAGATTTTACCGCAGTGGCCGGCAATAAAAAACAACAACCCTAATGCGGCTTGATAAAAGGAGGCCTATTTTAGGTGTAACTGGCACTGTTTTATAGCTTATGCATCCAAATTTGCACGCTAGTTGTAAATTTTGGCATGCAATTTATAGAATTCGGGGGGCTAGGCTACTAACATTTATTCACCAAATTTATAGAATCCGGGGGCTAGGATACTAACATTTATTCACCAATTATGTGTGTAAATATTTAAAATAATGGCATAATAATAATAACAGCTTATATACCGCAATAAATGCGTGAAAATGCCAAAATTCCACCTAAGTGTTTGTTCTTCTGTAAATATGCACATAGCGCATGTGAGATGAGGGCTATTTAACCTATAGCATAAAGACACTCACAGCAAAGTCAGATGGTTTAGCTTCATGCAAGATTACAGCCTGACAAGTTAAAATCAAGTAGACGTACCTGCTTTGGTGTTTTCCATGGAGAGAAGAAACCTGCAGTCAAAACAACAGTGCCAATGTCAGTATTAGTTTACACCTTCCTATTATGGCTTCTTTAAAAGTATTAAGCGTGAAGGGCGTCAATTCCATTTCAAGAGAGCGGCCTGAAATGCAGTTGACTCTGTCTAGGGCCTAGATTCACTAAACTCACCGTTGTTGGGCGATCCGTGGCCGAGTCTTGCCAGGCGACCGATTCACTACAGAGTCCTCATGCAAATTATGTGATCGGGCACACGCCCCACAGCGACCCCCACAGATCGCTGCAGAGCGATCCAGACGCATGCGCAGACCATCTTCTTTGCCTGTAGATGCGATCCACGCATGCGCTCGCACTCCGCACGAGCTTGCGGGCAAAACTAAAGGGGGAGGGGTGGACTTCAGGAATCATTTCAATTTTTTGTGCAGCCAGAATGGAACACAACACGCTTTGCAGCCAGACAACGGAACAGAACATGCCTTGTGCAGCCCCACTTTAAACCTGTGGGTTAGAACCACGGGCTTGCACCGCGCTTTTTTGCACAAGGGAGATGTGTTTTAAGACATTCCAAAAATGTTTTATTTTGATGGTTTTATTTTTTATTTTGATACTGGGATTTCAGGACTGCAGGGCTGGGATTTCAGGGCGGCAGAGAGCAGGACCGCTGGCAAGGATATGAGCGACTGGTCCTCAGCAGTCGCTTCATTTTGGATCGGCCAGCCCAATCGGCTGTTCCTTCTTCTGTTTAGTGAATCGAGGGCTTCCTATTTATGCATGCCATTTCCCCTCATTTGCATGGGCGGATCGGATCGGAGATTGATCGCATAGCTGTTTAGTGAATCGGGTCGGGGAACAATTGTGTCGGGAAACAATCGCAAAACCATCGGCACACGATCGGTAAGTTTTGTGAATCTAGCCCCAGCTGTTTTGATAAAAGAGATACAAAGCTACAGAAAATGTTCAGTGCACATTCTCCCCCCCCCCCTTTGCAATAGCTCAAAGAGCATAAAAAAGCACCAACGGAAGAGTTGAATTGTTCAGAAAAACAAACATATCATTAGAATAAGGTTTTATCAGATACTACTAATAAAAAAAGCAATTTATTATTTAAGAAATGTAGCGTAGACAAATATATTTAGACATGAAAGCAAACTGCTAGTTGCACGTGACTATGATTTATGAACTTGTCTTCTCTTGTTTAATGGCACTAGATCTCTCAACCTACTGTGCCTTTACAGAACCATATATACTTGAATATAAACAAAGATTTTGTGGGCCCAAAAAATGGTCCAAAAATGGGGGTCTTGGTTTATGTCTGAGCTAACTCCATCCCGTACCCACCGTAAGCCTCACCTGGTGGTCCAGTGATGCGGGGAGCCAGAGCTGCCATCAATCCCTCCCTCCCGGTGACTTTGTGCAACTAGCCCGCCCCTCCCAATCATGGAAGTCATGCTTTCACTACAGAGACTGCCGGGCAGGAGCGTAAAGGGATCACTCCTGCCCTGCCTCACCGTTGGACCACTGGGGACCAAAGGTAGACCTGCAGGGGGACCGGGAGGAGCGGGCAATTTGCACAAAGTTGCCAGGAGGGAGGGATTTAAGGCAGCTCTGTTTCCCCACTCCACTGTACCACCAGGGGAGTAGTGGAGGCCCGCAGTGGGTCCGGGAAGGGGGGCAGACTGACTGTCTGTCTGTATCACTGAACCAACAGGGCAGTACTGAAGGCCCAGGGTGGGTATGGGAAGAGGGGCCATTCTGGGAAGGGGGTTGGATTGGCTGGCTGTTTGGCTGCAGAGCTGGCAGACAGGACACCAGGGAGGGGAGGAGGGGGGGGGGGTCACTTCTGCCCTTTAACCCTTTCAGGACCATAAGGATCGTAGGCCAATTTTTGTGGTTTTGACGACATTTTTATGGTAAAAAGGGCTTGCAGATGCCAAAAAATTGATTTTTTTTTGTGAAATATCATTTTTTTTTTTTTTTTTAAATCAAACTTCTGGCTTATGGACAGTGTGGCAAGTGAATCTTCTCGTCAATCTGGCAACGACGCTAATGAATGAATGTCGGAACCAGTTTGTTTACATAAAGGCAGTATCATATGGAATCCGTACATATCAAATTTAGAACTGTAGACTATCCCAATCAAAATTTATAGGATTTTAAAGTTATGGGACAAATATGTCCCTTGGTCCTGAAAGGGTTAACAGTACCAGTTTATATTCGAGTCCACCTTTTTTGGGGGGGTGGGGGGTGGGGAAATGGTTACCTCAGTTTATTTTTGGATCAGTTTATATTCGAGTATAATACAGTATTTATCTCATACAGAAAATCGTTCACAAGACTAGTTGACTTGTCTTGGCGTAATATTTTAATTCTTTCAATATACATCTGTGAAAATAGCAAGGTCTCACACTGTTTAAGATACTTCACACTGCAAACTCATAAATTGAATTCGGTGAGAACTACAGTACATGAAATAAGAAAAAAATACTGTGGTATATGCAAGAGATTTCGTAAGCAGTGGAATGGGATGGGCCATTGCAGTCTTGATCCGATCCACAAGTTGCCCAGCACAACATCCGCAACTGATGAGATTCCACGGTTAGGTGCCTTTTCACGGGTTACAAAACGGGGTTGATCCATTTTCTAGCTCATTTACTTGTCCTTTTACTAAGGCGTGCTAGCCGATTTTAGCTCACGCTACATATTAGCGCGCGTTAAACGCTAACACGTCCATAGAATTTAATGGATGCGTTAGCGTTTAGTGCGTGCTAAATCAGTTAGCACGCCTTAGTAAAAGGACCCCTTAATTTGGACCAGTTAGTATCACAGGCACAAAAGTGAGACTAAAACATGACGAGGAACAAATTCTCATTGTGAAACTATTGACACACGATGTTGGTAAGAATCTTCTGCCAGAAAAAAACAAAACAAAACACATTCTTCCTGTTATTTAAACTCTATGTTTGACATTACTTTAATGTACAACCCAATAATTATCTCCTGTTGATTCCTCAATTATTTCATCTTATGTCAAGTTTTACTTCCAAAGATGTTTCAACAATATTTCTCTTCAACCAATCTTATTTATATCAATTTAAGACATTTGTATGGACCTTCTGTTTGTAACTAGGCACCACACTGCCGGTTACCATATTTTCACGCATATATTCAAACATATTCGCATATTTTCACGCATATTTTCACGATTTTACAAACCGTGTATAACCATGCGCGTTATATGCGTGAGTGCGTTATCCCCTTTTTTTTTTTTACATAGTTCCCCCCGACGTCCGATTCGCCCCCCCCTGCAGGACCGCTCGCACCCGCACCCCAAAGGACCGCTCGCGTTGGAACACGCACCCCCACCCCCACCCCGAAGGACCGCTCGCACCCCCACAACCTCCCCACCCCCCCATCATGTAGAAGTTTTCTACCGTCGTCCTGCTGCCGGTGGTCCTGCCCCTTCTCTTAGCCCTGCGTCTACGCTGCTTCCTCTTCCGGCGGTCCCGCCCTTTCTCTTTCTGACGTCAGAGAAGGGGCAGGACTGCCGGATGAGGAAGCAGCAGGACGACGGTAGGAAACTTCTATATGATGGGGGGAGGGGATGGGGAGGCTGTGGGGGTGCGAGCGGTCCTTCGGGGTGGGGGTGCGGGTGCGTGTTCCAGCGCGAGCGGTCCTTCGGGGTGCGGGTGCGAGCGGTCCTGCGGGGGGGTGTGAATCGGACGTCGGGGGGGGGGGCATCAGGCTTTCAGGGTGGGGACAGGACTTCAAGGGGGAGAGGAGAGTCGGGGCGGGATAAAGGAGAGTGGGCTGGTCAGAGGAGAGTCGGGGCGGGCTAAAGGAGAGTCGGGCTGGCCAGAGGAGAATCGGGGCGGGCGAAAGTAGAGTCGGGCAGCGACGGGAGAGTCGGGCCGGCATGCGCGGTATACAGGTGTGCGCGGTATATAAAAATTTATTTACATAAATTACAGTTCCCCGCGCGCTATATCCGTGTGTGCGTTTTACACGGGTGCGCGGTATATGAGTGAAAATACGGTACTTTTTATTCTGCATCAGTCCAGATTTATTAAACAACTTTATTTTAATCTGTATTTTTTTCATTTATTTAATTTTTTTTTTAAAAACAATGTATCTATCATTTTTGCATATAACTCAAGCCTGCAGGAGGAACTGTCTACTGTTAAGATAAGTGACAGGTTCCTTTTAATCACAGCGCCAATAGGAATAGGAAAACTATTAGGCTTGAGTTATATACAAAAACGATAGATACATCGTTTTTTAAAAAAAAAATTAAATAAATGAAAAAATACAGAATAAAATAAAGTTGTTTAATAAATCTGGACTGATGCAGAATAAAAAGTAACCGGCAGTGTGGTGCCTAGTTACAAACAGAAGATCCATATAAATGTCTTAAATTGATATAAATAAGATTGGTTGAAGAGAAATATTGTTGAAACATCAAGTTTCAAGTTTAAGTTTCAAGTTTATTTTTGACTTATTGAATCGCTTAATTTAATTTGCTAAGCGATTTACAGATAAAAAAATAGGTACATCAGATTAATTATGAAAGGATACATAAGTTTGACACATTATCATACAAAATAATAAATAATGTCATACAAACTAACAGATACACGGGGAAAGAAAGGGTAGAACTACAATCGTATATATAAAAGAGAACATAAATGGTAAAAACAACAGGTAGGGGAGATAACGGGGAAATAAAAAGATAAAAAAGGAAAAATTTGATAATAATCTTTAATTAAGCTTATAAATTAAACTGCTTTAGATCATTTTCTTCTCTAAGATACTGGGGCAAGCTGTTCCATAATTGTGGGGCTATTACAGAAAAAATATCAGGGCGACGAGTTCCAATGACTTTTAGTGATGAAACTGATAGGAGTTTTTGATTGGTGGATCTTAAAGAACGCGACGTACTATGTGGAATAAGTAATCCATTAATAAATTGGGGTTCATTTGTAGACAATGTTTTAAAAACTAAAAGTAAAATTTTAAAAGTAATACGATGGGCAACAGGAAGCCAATGCGACTCAATCAAGAGCGGTGTAACATGGTCAAATTTTTTGCGGTTGTGTATTCATTTGATAGCAGTATTTTGAACTATTTGAAGACGCTTTTTCTCTTTTTGGGTGACATTTATTAATAAAGAGTTACAGTAATCAAGCTTTGAAATAATTAACGAATGAATCAATATGTTTAGTGATTTTGGCTCTAAAAATTTGGAAATTGAGCAGATCATCCGCAACCTGTAAAAACATGTTCTGACAGTGTTAGTAATGTGTTCATGGAAAGTTATTTCATTTTTATTGTCTGGATTCAGTGGATGAAGCAGTTGAACATCGTCGGCATAAGTGAAAGTAGTGAAGCCTATTGATTGACATAGGCAGAGTAATGGAGAGAGAAAAATATTGAATAAGAGTGGTGACAATATTGATCCTTTGGAAGTAAAATTTGACATTACTTTAAAACATCAACTGCGGCGTTTTACAGTTGTACCTAGATATTCGGTGCTGGGTGCTTCCAGGACACCAGTGATCAATATCTGGATATTTGGTGATTGCTAGAAGTTATCCGAGTACCACCACTATTCAGCATCGGTACCCAGACAACTATCCAGTAGAGATGGGTTGTTTGCTATGACACAGGAAATGTCAACAATATAACTTAGCAGGGTTTAAAAAAGGTTTGGATAATTTCCTAAAAGAAAAGACTAAAAGCCATTAAAGATGAATTTGGGAAATCCACTGCTCATTCCTAGGATAATAAGCATAAAATCTGTTTTACTCCTTGGGATCTTGCCAGGTACTTGTGACCTGGGTTGGCCACTGTTGGAAACAGGATACTAAGCTTGATGGACCTTCGATCTGTTTCAGTATGGCAAATCTTATATTATCTACCAACTAAAAATGAGCAGGAAAAATATATTATGTGTTTTTTCAATAGTACACTTCCCCCTAACCCATTCGCGGTTTCGGCAATTGCAATTTCACATATTTGCGATTTTTGGGGGAGGGGGAAAAAAGAAAACCCCCCCCCCCACAGTTTAGCCTTCCCCCCGGCGTCCCGGCCTTACCTGGTGGTCTAGCGGGCTTTCGGGGCAGGAGCGATCTTCCTACACTCCTGCCCCGTGTAGATCGCCAATAGGAAATGGCTGTGGGGAGTTCCCTTCGTAGTCTCAAGAGACTACGGGAACTCACGGCAGCTAGGAAGATCGCTCCTGCCCCGAAAGCCCGCTAGACCACCAGGTAAGGCCGGGATGCCAGGGGGAAGGCAGGAGGGAGACGGAGGTGGGTCAGAGCCGGACCAGAAGATATTTGTGATATTTCACAATTCGCGGTCCGGCTCTGCCTCTATCCCCCATGAATCCGGAGGGAGAAGTGTAATGTGTGTGAAGCAGAGTCCAGTCCAGACCCTCTTGGAGCCTTGCATTGCACTCATGGAAGGTATAAGGAAAAGCTTTTAGTTACACACTCTTTGGGCCTTATTTACAAAGCCGCGTGGCAATAGCCCCGAAGCCCTTTAAATCTCTACAGGCTTCGGGGCCGTTACCACGCTGCAGCCACTAGTGCAGCTTTGTAAAACAGGCCCTTTGAGTCTGTTTCCTCACAGGCTTAGGGGAAGTCTCTATTCAAATAAAGAGTCCCAGCCAGATCCACGAACGCATTCCACAGTTCTCAGAATAATAAATTCGGCTTACCTCAGCCAGCCAAGTATCAACGGTCTCACAATATCAGCTCCTTCAAACAGTCCGTTCCAAACTTAACTTCCCAGGGTTCCTTTTAAGGGAAAGGGGACTTGTATGCTGTCTTTTTGTTGCTTTGGCATTTCAAACCCATAGCTAGGAAACATTCCTGGAGAGTGTTACTTGAGGCTTGTATCAGCCTCTAGATTTGGAAAGCCTCCTCTCACTCTGGGACCTCCCTGATTGAATTTTATAATGGAAAAGATCTATTCATATCTGCCTGGGCCCCGCCCTCGTGACTAGGTAGCTCTTCCACCTCTTCTTAGGTAGCTCAGCCAGGGCCGGATTTTCCTATAGGCTAACTAGGCTTCAGCCTAGGGCCTCAAGATCAAGAGGGGCCTACATTCAAATTGTTAGCAAAATTAAAACTACACTATTCTAAAAACAGTGAACACTAAAACTCTGAACCGAAAATAAGGAGAAATTCTACGCTTCGGGATCGGAACCAGCTCCGGCCGCAACGGGGCGCCGACTCGGCTTCTCCCTTTCTTTTTCTCGCCCTGAGAGGAGGATCGGGGAGGGAAAGACGTCAGTCCAGAAACAGCTGGGCAAAGACCAGCCCCGCGGGGAGAGAGGCAAAACGTGGATCTGTCAGGACAGGGCGGCCCAGACTGGCATTGGGGGATGTGGGGGCAGTTTTCAGTGGAAGGGGGATGGGAGGCAGGCAGGCTGGCATCGGAGGGGAGGTGGGGGGGTTTAATGGAAGGCAGGCAGGCAGGATGGCATAGGGGGGTGTTTAATGGAAGGGGGATGGGAGGCAGGCGGGCATCAGGGGGGGGGGTGATGTGAGGAAGGACGCACTGGAGGCACTATGGACATAGGAAGGGGCAATGTTGTGTGTTATGTTTGATTAGTTATTGTTACAAGTACTATATATGGTGCTGAGAATAAATGTCCAAATAAGTGTTCTCGACTTTTTTTTATTTATTATCCGTGTCACATTTTTTATAAAGGTTAGTACCAATAACAACATGTTTCATTTAACATATTGATATACATCACAGTAATGATGAATTTTATTATCTCTCATGTAATTTACAAACTTAAAAATGGGAGGTGAAAGGGCCTCATAAGTGGAATAGCCTAGGGCCTCTTTTCATCTAAATCTGGCCCTGAGCTCAGCCCTGAGGGTTGTAGTTCCTTCTCTCTCCGATTAGTGACCCCTGCTGCCTAGTGGTATAATATCATCATTACTAAGAGAGAATCCCTGACTCTTTCACAGTGTGCTGTGTGACAATAGTGCTCACCCTGAGGTTGTGGGTTCAAACCCACACTGCTCCTTGTGACCCTGGGCAAGTCACTTAATCCCCCCATCGCCCCAGGTACATTAGATAGATTGTGAGCCTAACGGGACAGACAGAGACAAATGCTTTGAGTACCTGAATAAATTCATATAAACCGTTCTGAGCTCCCTGGGGAGAACGGTATAGAAAATTGAATAAATAAATTAATAGTACCCAGGAACAAAAATCGATATCCGAAAAAAGCTCACAAAACAGTAAAAAACTATCCAAAACTGTAGATTAATTCAAATAAAGGGGAAATAAGGCTGGGCTGTCCTCGAATCATTGAATACAAGACAGCCACGGCCGACAGCTGTCAAAATGAGAATCTTAATTCCTAGTTGCTTGCACCGTGCAAAAAAAATATTTAGGCATAAAATAGTGATCCAGATTAGCTGCAAACCTGCCCAGGGGTTTTGAGAGGACCACGGGGCACAACTCAATGTAACCAGAAGTACCGTATTTGCCGGCGTATAAGACGACTTTTCAGTACCTTAAAATCCTCCCCAAAGTCGGGGGTCGTCTTATACGCCGGGTACTGTTTAAATCTTCTGTTCCTCCCAGCCTCGGGCGATCAAGACAGGCGGTCATTCCCTCTGTGAGTCTCGCCTATGCGAAACAGGAAGTTGAAACAAAATAGGCGGGACTCAGAGAGGGAAGGTCCCGACGTTTGCAGCCTGTCTTGATCGCTGCCACTGTTGAGTCGCCGAAGAGGGCCGCGGGGAAAGTGCAGGCAGAGAGAAGATGGTCAGCGTGCGCGGGGAGGTCAGCGTGTCGATTGGGCGAGTCTGCCCACGTGCAGGATGCGGCGGGTAGGGGCCTCCGACTCGTCTTGGGCGGCTGGGCCTGCGGTGCAAAGCTGTTTTTGCCGGCTTGGGGGGGGGGGTCGCGAATCGGAAGAAGGGGTAGTCTTATACGGCGAGTATATAACAAACTCTATATTTCAACTGTAAAAGTTGGGGGGTCGTCTTATACGCCCAGTCGTCTTATACGCCGGCAAATACGGTAACTGTTCCCTATGAAAATACAGACTTCCTGTAGATTTAATTGAGTCCAATGTAGCACACTGTGTTAGAATATCAAGTGACCCATGCTGCTGCATCACAAAGTTAATCATGTCACGTACTCATCTTCTAGGGCAATCACTTTTTCATTAATTTATTCATTAAACTCATTTAATTTTTTTTTATTTTGTAGGTAGTATGTGCTAAATTGAAATTACTGGTAATGGTATCTTAGCAGACTTCTCACCTGAAAGCTCTGCAGTGCATTGCAAGGCTGCATGCTGCCTTTAAATAATTTCATTTTTCCTCTAACTGTAATTAATCATGGCGATACCTTGCTGTAACCCAACACGAGAGGAACAAGTCTGACAGTTTTTACAGAAACCAGTTAGGAGGAAAACAAGATGAACTGGAGTGAGCTTTGACGGAGACTTCAGTAGTTGGAACCTAAGAACAGTACCGGGCAGAGCTTTAGGATCCTTGCCCAGAAATAGCTAAGAAGAAAACCAACAAATTTTTAGATTGAATCAGGTTGGGCAGACTAGATGGACCATTTGGGTCTTTATCTGCCGTCATCTACCATGTTACTATGATTGACGCTCAGCTCTAGCTTTTCTCTTCCTCTGGTTTCCCTTCTCTTTGATTTTGTCTTTCTTCTCTGAATCACTTGCAAATATTTTACAGTTATTTTTTCTTTAAAGGCCTCCATAATAGAGGATCTTATCTTTATTACTTAAATGTCTGTTTCTCACTTCATCCCATTTTCTGTCTTCGATTAATTCTGCTTTACTTAATCTACATCTTAAGGCACTGGGTGACATAGTCCTGATGCAACCATCTATACTTATGTAGATGACATATTTTTATTATGCCCAGTAATCGGAAAAAAAAAAAAAAAATGAAATTACTTTAGGGTTTTTGAGACAGACTATAACAAAGGTGGACTTGGGCTTGTAGTAACTTTTTGAAACTAAATCACACTAAAGGCTCCTTTTACGAAGGCGCGTTAGCGGTTTAACGCACGTAATACCACGCGCTAAACTGCCGGCCGTGCTAGCCGCTACCGCCTCCTCTTGAGCAGGCGGTAGTTTTTAGGCCAGCACGGGTGTTAACACGTAATGAAAAGTCGCGCGCATTAAACCCGCTAGCGCGGCTTCATACAAGAAGCCCTAAGAGTGTGGGAGTGTGTGGCACAGTGGTTAGATATACAGTCTTAGCACCCTGAGGTTGTGGGTTCAAATCCCTCACTGCTCCTTGTGACCCTGGGCAAGTCACTTAATCCCCTCATTGCCCCAGGTACACTAGATAGAGTTTGAGCCCACCAGGACAGATAGGGAGTGTAAACCACTTAGGATATGAGCGGTATAATAATAATTAAAAAAAGATCAAAGTGATATGGTTTGGGAATTATGAGCAGCTGGTGTTGCAGCAGAACAAGTGGACCTCTGTCAGGAGAAAGTCTGAACAAGAGGTAATCTGGATGGCCTGTTCCAGTTATTTTGGAGCTTTGCGAGAAAAGTGACTTTATTTTTATTTTTCTGGGTCAATGCCTTAAAATTTGATCTAATATTACCGCATTAGTTGTGGCATCCACAAATATAGTTCTTTTCACTTCTGTTGCCATCAGTTTGTCAAGTCTATTGATGTGGACCCCTGATGAAAAATAATACATACTGAAGAAAAAGATTAAAGAATTGTGTTGAATGATTATTGTTTTTGTTTTGTGGAGGGTTTTTATTTTTTTTTATTTTTACAGCCCCATGATGATACGGGTTCCAACGGGCACCTTGAAGGTCCGAGAACCAAAGCACAGTACTCCCCTGAAATTTGCGGGGGTTCTGTTCCAGGAGCACCCACGAATGTTGAAAAACCGCAAATACAGTTTAGGAGTAGATCGGCGGAGGCAGGAGAGGGCTGCAGGAGCGGCGGCGGGTGCTGAAAATCGGGTGCAGGATCGTTCTTAGTATTTTCTGACCGCCTCTTCCGGGAACTGAAGTCAGGCTACACCAATCAGGAGCTGCTCTGACACGCTATCTGGCGCGTCAAAGCAGCTCCTGATTGGTGTAGCCTTAGTTCCCGGAAGAGGCGGTCAGAAAATGCCGTAAATTCGCGGGGGTATACTGTATTGAAGTCTGTTTTTCTCCACTTTGTCTTTTATGATTTACATGTCTCGGTTATGCTTGTTTGAATGGTGGTCCCAGCAATACTTATAAAGAGCACATTTTCATGTTTGTTTGGTTTTTTTTAAATATGTTTAATTAGCGATACTTGAAATGGAGGAGAGAAGAGATACAGCTGCAGGATTGGATGTTTCTTCTCAGATACGTTTTTCTGGTTTTTCTTCTTTTTTTGAGAACTTTGTGAAGAATAGTATCTCTTTCCTGGTTATAAGAGTGTCTTTTAAAAAAAAAATGATTTTTTAGTGTGCCATATCAGTTTTTTTAAAATCACTTCTGTGGGTAAAACAACCATTTTGTGTGCGTTTCAAAGTGCTCTTTTTTCTGGTTCCACCAGCCGATGATAGTTTTCTGTGCACCTGGATAGCTTAAGTGTTCATAGACAGTTCAGGCTGCCTTCTATGCTTGTTGAGTCTTTGAGGCTGCTTTAGTAAATCATTTGCCTTAAAGTCTCCTATAGCAAGAATGGATCTGTTAAATTATATAGTATTTACACACTATCTTTTTGATCTAATAATTATTATTATTATGTTTTTTTAAAGATATCAAGGATAAAGGTTTCTTACAACAATTTTTTGACAATATTCATACAACACAAACATTCCTTTTCAAGCCTTCAAATAATGGGGAGACATGCGACTTTCCAACTAACAAAAATAAGGAAAACAAAGAATTGGTTCTTGATTCAAATGAATCTTAACCATTCAATTACTATTGGGAATCTTACATCCACCATTTTCTCAGTAATGAATCATTAAAACAATAGGAAAAATCATTTCTGTTCTCGAGCTATTAGAAATTGTTGCAGTTGAATGGGATCCCAAAATACGTATTCAATGTCTTGTAATTTGACAAGACATTTGCATGGAAATTTTAAATAAAAAGATGCCTCTAGAGCTAGAACTCTTATTCTTAATTTCAAAAATTCTTTCCTTCTTAGTTGTGTAGCTCTAGAGACATCAGGAGAAATTCTAACAAAATCTCCACAAAATTTTGTCAACCTATTTTTAAAGTAAAGTTTCATTATTAACATTTTGTCTATCTCACTCATCCATGTTATTACCATGGTGGACCTACTCTGAATAACATCCTGTGTATCTTCCAAAAACTCTTGTCAGGTTAATTTCACTTGTTACCAGATGGTCCACCTCCTGGTCGGATTGTATTTTCTTTTGCAGAATATAACAATTATTGATTGGGAAATTCTCCGGATTGGGTAATCCCAGTATTTCTTTAAAAAACTTCCTTAACAACATTTCAGGAGATAATAAATGAGTCACTGGGAAATTAACCAAGCGTAGATTCCTCGCTCTATGCCATATTTTCCAACATTTCTATTTTAGAATGTAACACTGTAGAATCCTTAACAGCAGATACTGAGACAGATTGCAACGTATTACTTTGAGTTTCGACCACAGTTAGTCTTTTATCTAAGGAACTTAAGTTAGAATCCACATTCTCAAACTTTTGAGACACAGAATGTGAATAGTCCACGGTTTGTTTTACAGATCTAATAATTATTTTAACACCACTTTCTTTAGGTTGCTTGATGCTATGCTTGGCCCTTCAAGGCCTTCAAAACCTAAAAACCTCTGTGCCATACCTATGCATCTTCTCTGACTGGAAAGTTTTTTAAAAAATTATTTATCGGTAAACTCTCTCTGGTTTGGAAAAATAATGTGGGCTTTGGATTATTTTTTCTTTTAAGTGTGAGAAAAAGGAGTGAAAGATCCCTCGGGCTTCCTAGCAATGCTGGTCCCCTTCCCAGAACTCTGTAGATCAGAGGTGCCCAAAATGTCGATTGCGATCTACCAGTAGATCGCAAAGGCAACGCGAGTAGATTGCGGAGCCCGGGATCTCTCCCTGCCTGCCCTCCACTGAAGCCGCCGCAAGGAAGGGCCAGGCGCATGCAGCAATTGCACGCCGCCGGTACACAAGCCAACCCTCCGATGTCAATTCTGACATCGGAGAGGAAGTTCGGAAAGGAAAAATGATTTTATTTTCAATTTGTGTCCATTTTGAGAATTTATATTTATAGTCTATATTTTGCACTATATTTATATTTAATTCTGACATCGGAGAGGAAGTTCGGATAGGAAAAATGATTTTATTTTCAATTTGTGTCCATTTTGAGAATTTATATCAGCTGTCTATATTTTGCACTATATTTGTCTATTTTTCTATAGTTGTTACTAAGGTGACATTGCATATTTTAAAGTCATCTGTCTTGATCTCTTTGAACCCCCCCCCCAAATATAAATAATAATTAACATTTTCTGTGCGTACAGTATGCTTTGTGTTTTTTAAATTTTTATTGTTGGTAGATCATTTTGACTTGGTCATTTTAAAAATAGCTCGAAAGCCGTAAAAGTGTGGGGACCCCTTGGAGGTGCCCACACTTGGAGGCTTGGAGATCTTGGAAGAAATGAACTATAGCCTTTAAAGATATCAAATCCTGTTTTCATTTAAAGGGTATCCCTGGTGGATATGGAGGACACCAGCTACATCCCTATTTGATGGGCTTGATTTAAAGTATGGTGCAGAGGATGTAAGCAGACACAGCACTGCTGGGTATATTTTGTAGTGGCTTTTCAGATATACTCATTCAAAGTTGTCTCTCTTATTTTTTTGTTGGAAAATGAAACTTATTCATATGCACATCACTCCCTGAAATGTTGGCATTTCAAAGTAAAGTACAGAGGATGATTTCAATGTGAATGTGACATGCATTGCACTGCTCTGGCAATAATTGAAATATGTTTCAAAGTGTTTGCATACAGGTGTGCAGCATTTTATGACTGGAGAAAAATAAGTGCAGATCTTGAGGGTTTTTTTTCGTTTTGTATGAGTCAATAAAACCATTCAGGTTATGTTTTGAATCACTATTGCCAATACCGTTCTTCCCCCAGAAATAAGACAGTGTCATATTAATTTTGTGTCCAAAAAATGCATTGAGGGATGTTTTATTTTTTTTTTTTCACGTACAATCATCTCTCCATTCCTCTCTTCCACCCCAATTCTTCCTTTTTCCTTCCTCCCACCAAGTGCAGCATCTTTTTATCCCTCCGTCCCATCCTCCTGTGCAGCAGAACCCCACCGACCCTCCTACCCATTCCCTTGTGCAGCATCTTTCTATCCCTCCCTCCCATCCCCCTGTGCAGCAAAACCCCATCGATCTCCCACCATGAGACTGACATACCTGTGCTCTGAGGCCTCTAAAAACAGCACTGTGAACGGGCTGTTTTGCAGCCTTCCCTGCTGGGGCCTTTCCTCTGCTGTGTCACTGATGATGGGGAGGCACCAGCGGGGAAGACCATGAAGCAACCCGTTCAGAGCGTTGCCGCTGCCATTTTTGGAGGTCTCGGAGTGGAGGTCGCTGAATTGACGAATCTGATTTTTTTCTGCGAATCGGGCAGCACTAGAGTCAGGGATGGAATTGGGGAGTGTCTGGGACATTCGGGAGGGGACTTTGGTGGTCGGTCTTAACTAGGGCTTATTTTTGGGGTAGGGCTTATATTAGGAACATTTTAAAAAGTCATTCTAGGGCTTAATTTTGGAATAGGTCTTGTTTTCGGGAAAACACAGTAGCTGCGTGGTGTGCCCCAAAGAGATTTCAGGTGTGCCACGAGAGATTCCAAAATTTTTAAAAATTCCCTTCAAAAGCATACACTAGAATAGATGACACGTACGTCATATAAGCAAGAGTCAGTCAATGTTATGAGCATCTGTGTGCGTAAGGTTACAACCACCCAGACGAGCGTCATTCTTTGACGTGAAAGGTCCTTGAAGTAATTTTAGTTTTAGTTTTTATGCAGTAGTTATCCTAACTTGAGCAACAAAGCAATCAAGGCTTTGTTATCGTATGATCTTCTTACCTTTGTGAACTTGGATTTTCAGCTCTGGCAGAAGTTACATTTTAAAAAAAAGATGGTGGATGATGAAAATGCGTGTTTGCCTGTTGACTATCGAGCTGTGTTTTGAGTTAATTTGCACCCAAAAACAAGCACATCCATCACATTGATTAGCAATTCTATTCTATCTACTTTAGTTTCACTGTTGTTATATTTACCCGTGTGTAGGAAGTGATGTCAGAGGGAGAGCCGATGGGGTCGCGAGGAGCACGTTGAAGTTCTTGTTGCTTGCGGTATGGGGTAAGGGAAGGTGGGTGGAGACTAGGGTGAGGAAGGAGCGCTTCTCACCCTCACTAAGCACAGATAAAGGAGGAGATCTGGTTCGTCACCTTAAGGAGCAAAAAGCTACAGAGAAAGAACTGAGGCTTTTGGTGTAAGATTGTCTCGTCAAGGGCTGGCTTAGAAACAAAGGAAGTTACCCAGACCTTTGATTAAGGCTTGTGCCCACACAGGCAGAGACTCCTGTCCTGAATTTCTGCTTCAGTTAAATATATCTCAGTATGGAATGCATAATGACTGCTTCTGGACCATTCTGCTCTATTCTGGGAAACCCCTGAACAAACACGATATTTTGTTTGGCTCGAATATTTTTATGTGCACTAACCCTTTTTTTTTTCCTTTCTGTGATCTATCAACTCTATTGTATTGTATTTACAGTACTCCCCCGAAATTCGCGGGGGTTCCATTCCAGGAACCCCAGCGAATGTTTAAAAAAACCGCGAATACGGTTTCGAGCAGGGGAGACAGGAGAGGGCAACCGGAGCACCGGCGAGTGAAGGAAATCACTTGGGTTATGCTCCGACCGCCTCTTCCTGTACTAAAGTCAGGCCTCACCAATCAGGAGCTGCGTGTCAAAGCAGCTCCTGATTGGTAAGGCCCGACTTTACTACAGGAAGAGGCGGTCGGAGCATACCGCGAACGATTTCCTTCACTCGCCGGCACTCCGGCTGCCCTCTCTTGCCTCTCTGGCTGCCCTCTCCTGCCCGGTCATTCATGGTCGGAAAATACCGCAAATCACGGACTGCAAATTTACGGAGGAGCACTGTATTATAATTGATATATCACTTGTACATGAGAATTAAGCGGTTTACAAAACTAAATACATTAGTCACTTTGGACTTCGCTCTCTGTCCCGAATGGGCTCACAATCTAAACTAAGAGAAAAAGATCATTATTCATATATTAAAGATAAAAATAGAAAGAAGATGAGAAGAAAGAAGGAGCCCCAGAGAGACGTAGAGCACAGTTCTTCAACCGCCGGTCCGCGGACCGGTATCGGTCCGCAGGAAATTTTTGCCGGTCCGCGCAGGACCGGCAAGATTGACTCATTTCAACTTCCTGCCGGTCCGCGCAGGACCGGCAAGATCAGCATCGGAAGCGTGCGCTGGGCTGGAGAGATCTTGGGGAGCCTCCGACAGTGGCTTTCTCCCCTCTCTGCAGCTCTCCTTTACTTCCCAGCGCAGCGATTCACGAAGGCAGCCTCGGGGCTTTTGCTGAGTCGCGGCTGCCTCTGATGATGCAACTTCCTCTTTCCTCAGAGGCGGCGCGACCCAACAAAGGACCCGAGGCTGCCTTCGTGAATCGCTGCGCTGGGAAGTAAGAAGAGCTGCTGGGAGGGGAGAAAACCATTATCAGAGTCTGGGAAGCTGCTGGGCAGGGGAAAAAAGGGACAGCTGCTACTGGAAAGGGAGAAGGAGAGATGCTTCTGGGAGGGGAGGAGGGAAAGGAATCTGGGAAGCTGCTGGGCCAGGAAAAAAAAGGACAGCTGCTACTGGAGAGGGAGAAGGAGAGATGCTTCTGGGAGGGGAGGAGGGAAAGGAATCTGGGAAGCTGCTGGGCCAGGGAAAAAAAGGGACAGCTGCTACTGGAGAGGGAGAAGAAGGAGAGATGCTTCTGGGAGGGGAGGAGGGAAAGGAATCTGGGAAGCTGCTGGGAAAGGAAAAAAAGGGACAGCTGCTACTGGAGAAGGAGAAGGAGAGATGCTTCTGGGAGGGGAGGAGGGAAAGGAATCTGGGAAGCTGCTGGCAAGGAAAAAAAGGGACAGCTGCTGCTGGAGAGGGAGAAGGAGAGATGCTTCTGGGAGGGGAGGAGGGAAAGGAATCTGGGAAGCTGCTGGGCAAGGAAAAAAAAGGGACAGCTGCTACTGGGGAGGGAGACGGAGAGATGCTGCTGGGAGGGGAGGAAGGGAAGAGAGTTACTGCTGGACAGGAGGAGGAGGGAAAGGAGAATGAAAAAAGGAAGGAAACAGCTGGCAGAGAGATTAGAGGAGGGGAAGGGGAGACACAGGCATGAGAAAGTAGAGAGATTGATGATAGGAAGGGGTCAGCAGAAAAATAAGCAGAGGGACAACGATGATAGATCTGGTGTAGGAGAGATAAAAATGAAGAGAGCAGTGAAGCTGGAATGAATCATAGAAACATAGAAACATAGAAAGTGACGGCAGAAAAAGGCCGAGGCCCATCGAGTCTGCCCACACCGCTGATGTAAATAGGAGAGAGGGGCACAAGCTGGATGGAAAGGGGAGAGGGACATAGAAAGAAGACAGATACCATATGGAAGGGGGAGAGGACAGACAGTGGATGGAAGGGGCAGATGCTGGATTGAAGAGACAGAGAGGGCATACGCTGGAAGGAAGAGAGTGAAAAAAAGATTGAAAGCAGAAACCAGAGATGACAAAAGGTAGAAAAAAAATAATTTTATTTCTATTTTGTGATTAGAATATATCAGATTTGAAATATATATCCTGCTAGAGCTGGTGTTAGACATAACTGGGGATTGCAAAACCCAGGCAGTGCTTCTTTAGCTTTCAGCTGGCTTAGGGCGCTCTCTGACCAGGGGGCAGTTGCCCTAGTTGCACTCCCCTAAAACTATTCCTGTCATGTGTTACTTCAGTATTCTGTTAGCATGATATTTCTGTGTAGCATTCTGTAATAATTTGGCTTGTTCAGTTTTCTTGATAGTAGAGGGGATATATGTGAAGGGGAGGGGAGACAGGGGTTTTGTTGATCCTTGCTCTGAATTATTTGTATTTATAAAATGACAATTCTACAGAATATTGTTTCTTTTTATACTTTAATAAAATACATTCAATATAAAATCATAACTGAGGCTTGTGTGGATGGGATCAGATGATTTGTGGGGACCGAGCTCGCGGAGATGGGGCGGAAACGGGATTTTTAAATTTTAGTCCTAGTAGTTTGCCGGTCCACAAAATAATTCTTTTTTTTCTGCCGGTCCACGGGTGTAAAAAGGTTGAAGAACACTGACGTAGAGAACCAGGGAAAGTGAGGCAGAGTGGTTACACTGTAGAGAAAAAGATAGAATAGTAAATCTAACATGATAAATATAAGTTACAATGGGGTCCTTTCATGAATAATAATAATCAATTTATATACCGCAAGGCCGTAAAGTTCTATGCGGTTTACAGTAGTTAAAAAAAAACAATAAAAGAAGTTGAATAGAACTAAAAAAGTTAAAAGCCAATAGTTAGAGACACTAAAATGATCAAAATAGTGCATAATAAAATTTTTATAAATTAGCTGCCTAAATACTTCGAAAACAGAGATGTTTTTAGATGTCTCCTAAATTCCCCATAAGTTGTCAGTAAGCAAAAGCAATTGTTCTAAATCCTGACCCCATAACGCTGCCCGATATGAAAAAAGATTCTGATGATGTTTTTTTAAGTTTACATCCTCTAACAGGCGGAAGAACAAAATTCAGATGTCTGTTGGTTGCAAAAGAGAAAAAGCTCAATTATAGATTTGGGAGCTAAACCAAACAAAGCCTTAAAACAGAAGCAACCAAACTTAAACTTCGCCCGCGCCTCCATCGGCAGCCAATGTAGTTAGGAGGGTGTTACGCGCTAACCGATTTATCATGCACTATATGCTATAAGGTATCCATTATATTCTATGGGAGCCTTAGCATTTAGTGCACGCTATATAGAAAAAATAAAATAAAATCAGGCAAACCCAGCAAAATAAAAGTGAAATAAGGTATGAATAGTGGGATGGAGAAATTGCAGTTAGTGGGAGGCACTCGTTTGCAGACTGGAGAGTATCACATCGAGTTCCATAGTGTTGATGAAATAGAATTGATTTCAATAGTTTTCGGAAGGAGAAGTAGGATGTTTTCTCCAGGAGCAAGTACTGTATTTAGTTCAGGAGAGATTTCTGCAGTAAAGTTTTGCAGTTTTTCTTGAAGCGCATGTCACTTGCCATTTTTCTTTCATTTAGAGTTTTTTGACCAAGGTAGATCCTACCACAAAGCACCCTGCAGGAAAACTGGGGTTTGAGTTGGGGAATTTGTACACTGTGATCTTTTACAAACAAGAACCCTATTCTTTTACCTGAGCTAGTGAGGCAGGAGTGATTCTGGTACTTCTGCCAGCTACCTTCCTCTATTGGGGGAGGGGAGGATTGCTAATACCTTCTTTCGCCTTTCTGAATTCACAATCAAGGTCCTTACGCATAGGTGTCGGAACGGGGGAGGCCTCAGGGGCCATGGCCTCCCCCCAAGTTGGTGTTTGCCAGTTGGTGCCCTCCCTCCCACCCGTTTCCTGGTGTTGTACTTGAAATCTTCGAGGCAGCCTCGGAACCCCTTCCTTCTACTTCCAGGGGCACCCCTGCTCGTTGATGCTGCGCAGCAGCTGTCCTGAAAATTTAACGTACAATGCCGGGAAAAGGTAGGGGGTGGAGTCGGGAGCTGGTGACGGGTCGTGCCACAGGATTCCAACATTGATTGGATAAATGTTACATCAGGGAGTGCTAGGGAGGTAAAAGTCCTAGATGTCATAAAATGACTGCTTCTTGGAACAACTGGTCCAGGAACCGACAAGAGGGGGAATTATTTTAGATGTGGTCCTTAGTAGAATGCAGGGCATTGTAGTGGATGTAACTGTTGGGTCCACTGGGATACAGTGATCATAACATGATCAAATTTGAGCTATCTGGAGTGATGTCGCTAAAGAAATCTACTGTAGCGGCATTTAATTTTCGAAAGGGCCACTGTGAGAAAAATGGCTAAAAATAAGCTAAAAAGATTGGTGGCAAAGACTAGGACTGTAAATTAGGCATGGATGTTATTTAAAAATATCATCTTGGAAGCCCAGACCAGATGTAATCCACATATTAACAAAGGTATGCGGAAAGAACTCAAAACATGAAATTGATGATCTGCTGTTAGCGATCTGTAATCCATCTCTAAAATCAACCTGAAGATAGGAGGGTGGCTAATGTTATGCCATTATGCCAATTTTTAAAAAAGGGTTCCAGGGGATATTATAGACCAGTAAGCCTGACTTCAGTGCTGGGCAAAATAGTGAAAACAATTATAAAAATTAAAATTGTGGAACATGCAGACAAACATGATGTAATGGGACAGAGTCAGCATGGGTTCAACCAAGGGAGATCTCGCATTAACAATTTGCTTGACATCCTTGAAGAAGTGAATTAACATGTGGATATAGGTGAGCTGGTTGATGTAGTATATGTAGATTTTCAGAAAGCTTTAGACAAAGTTCCTCATGAGAGGCTCCTGAAAAAATTAAAGAGTCATGAGATAGGCGGTTCAGTTGTGGACTTAGAATTGGACAGAAAACAGAAGGTAGGGTTAAATGGCCATTTTTCTCAATGGTAAATAGTAAAGGTAAATAGTGGAGTGCCACATGGATCTGTACTGGGACCAATTCTATTTAACTTATTTATAAACGATCTGGAAATTGGAACAATGTTACTCTCAATTACTGCTAAATAAGTGCTTAACACCAATCTCTGATTGTTAATGCCTGATTAACTAATAAGTTTATGCACAGATATCTGATTCACATCCAAAGTTGCACACTCAACAGAATCTGGCGGAATGCGTATTTTTTTATGGTTCATCCGTGCGAGTGGGCCTCATTACATCATGACAACACCTCGACTATGGGTGTTGTATCTTAAGAACTCTGTTCAACTATGAGGCTGAGAAGATCTTTTAAGTCCCGAGCTTTAGGTTTTGTTTATTTATATTCCGCCTTTATCAAGACAGAGCACAAAATAACATACACAATAAAATTACATACAAACACCTACAATAATATAAAAAAAATATTGCAATACATAAACCAAAATCCTTCACATCCACGAAACTGGATAATTACATATTCTTTTCCAGGTCTGCTCAGAGATACAGAGCTGTAATTTTTTTTTTACCCAATTTTAAATCTATTTGGAAGTTTGGGGTTTTTTTAGATGACATTTTGTGTCTGTATTTTGGGTTATTTGTGGACCTTCTGGTCTATGAAATAACACGTACAATGCAGCTTGGCATAGCATTCTGACATAGAAAGGAATAGAATTGATAAAAATATAATGTTATCCTGGCAGGATGAAAGCAACAACATTATGAACATTACTGCAGGATGAAAGACATTTTAAAACATTTTGACAAGAGGATGAAAGAAACATAAACCCTCTCTACATTAAGTACTGAACTAGAACTCTACAGCTACTGATGGAGAAAATGAGAACAGAGGATGCCAAATGATAAAATAAAAGTACACTTCTCCCTCCGATTCGCGGGGGATAGGGGCAGAGCCGGACCGCAAATGGCGAAAAACCGTGAATATCCGACTCTGACCCACCCCCGCCTCCCCGGCCTTACCTGGTGGTCTAGCGGGCTTTCAGGGCAGGAGCGATCTTCCTACGCTCCTGCCCCGTGCAGATCACCATTAGGAAATGGCTGCTGTGAGTTCCCGTAGTCTCTCGAGACTATGACGGGAACTCTCTACAGCTATTTCCTAATGGCAAAGTGCACGGGGCAGAAGCGTAGGAAGATCGCTTCTGCCCCAAAAGTCCGCTAGACCACCAGGTAAGGCCGGGATGCCGGGGGCGGAAGACTTAACGATGTTTTTTTTTTTCTTTTTTCCCCCTCCCCAAAAAATTGTGAATATGAGAAACCGCGATTCCCGAAACCGCGAATGGGGAGGGGGAAGTGTACACACACGGACATTTAAGAGGAGCACTGTGGTTGTGACCAAGTTTCTGCAAGAATCTATTTCTTTATTTATTGGGATTTATCAACCACCTTTATGAAGAGATTCATCCAAGGTGGCATACCAGGATTCTATAAAGCTGTGTAACTAAATTTCTAACCAATGCACAAATCCAGTACAGATCCATTTGAGCACACAAGTTATAGAACAGTGTCAGTTGTGCATCTAAATTAATTGTTAAATTAGGTGCTAATTGGCATTAAGGGGGAAAAGCTCGAAGATGTGCCAAAGGTTAGCTGGAGGTAGGGCGCCCTACTGCCGGCTAACCAACCAGGTGGCTACCTCAGCCTCAAGACTTTCTTCCCCAGCTTAGTGCTAATACAAACTTAGAAGGTCAAACACTATCTTCTTCTATCTGGCTCTTTATACAGGATTCCTAAGGCTTTATTAGCAGCAATCAGCTTCTTGGCAGTTTACTGCCACTGCCATCCATTGGATTCTACAATGTACACATGAAAACCCCCCAAACACTAGGTACTTTTTCCTTTGTCCTGTCTACATATGCCAAGAGAAGTTCAGCTCCTGCAGCCTTTCTATTCTGAACTCCTCTGGCATCATTCTTTGGTCAGCCGACCTCCATTTTCTCCCTGGGACTGGTCGGCTTCTTCCAGGAATGTCAGAACTGAGGGCTCCTACCTTCTCAGAGTCATTCTTCGCAACTCCCCCATTTTTTTTCAGCTTTCCACTCCTCAGAATGTTATCTCTCAGGGCTCTGGAATCTCCTACCCTCTGTGGGATATCCGTGCAGATTTTCTCTCCCACCAAAGGCTCTTGTCCTATTCTGTATTTCTAGTAGGGTATTTGTGTTTTGGTGAAGGAGGCAAAGATGGGCATAACCAACCTTACTCACCACACCACTTTATTGTCAAATATCTTAATTATTTATTAAAAATAAAATTCTACTACGTACCATCTACTATTCTGTGCAGCTCATGACATCTGATACTCTGGATTTTGGTTCCGGTTGCTTTCTAGAAGCTACAAATAATTTGAATGAAATAAATCTAATAAAGTCTATCTCTGTATTACATACATTATTCCCTATGTACCTTTATATTCAAAGGTACATCCACATTAGCTATTAAATAAATAAATATTACCTTTCAACTACACAGACAAAGTTAGTAAATCTTCTTGAAGAATATTCTATGCCTGGAGCAAGATTAATTGTACTAATTCATGACATTTGTGTGGGTATTAAAAGATGGCAATACTGAATCCCTAGGGCCAAATATTCAGTGCAAATTACGCAGGTTCCAGTGATATGCGGGCCCCCAGCTGAAGAAGATGAGCAGGCAAATTTAGGACAGCTTTTGAGCCGAATATCGGGCCAGGGCCCGAATAAGTTTGGTTTTTTTTGTTTTTGCAAATCTAAATTCTCCCTGGAGTCCCTGATCCCTTGATCAATGCCCTCTTCCCCAGCCTACAACCAAACCTTCCCCTCCCCCTCCCCCCTAATGTGTAGGTAGGCCCCCTCCCCCCCTCGGGCCTAACTTTGTCCCTGGTGGTCCAGAAGAGGCAGAGGGGGAAGGAGCGAAGTCCCCTTGCTCCTGCTTCTTGGCTGAACATATCTGGGGGATAGTCTTTCTTTACCAAATGTTACCGGCTCAAATTTTCCCTGAACGAAAAATAAATACTTGGTATGCGCCATCTGTTTCTTGAATGAATGGATGCTGACCTGTAACATTCCAGCGAGGAATGCAAATATCTGTTTCTCAAGTGCTACAACAACAACAAAACCAGACTGTTTATTGATAACACTGGCATTGGTTTTCTTGCAAAGTACAATCTCATTGTCATGTCTCTCTGGAGAACCAGAAAAGCCTGTAAATTGGTCCTTAGTGGGTAAAAGGACTGCTATTCATTTCTACACCACTGAATCAACTCCCATTTGCAGCCAAGATGAAAGAACAGATACAGAAAATATAATTTGGCTTGGGGGGGGGGGGCATTTTTTATTAAGGTTTTCTTGAAATTAGATTTTTAAAATACCCATGATGTCCAATATTCAAATAAAGTGGCATTTCTTTAAAAAAAAAAAAATGCCGGGGGCAACATTTAAATCTATTCTGTACATTCAGCACTGTTATTTGGATGCCGATCCGCGGACAGCCATGATTGCAATGATACATTCAGCCAATATCCATATAGCTATGCGGTGTGAGTTAGGCAGCCTTTTGTTGGCTTAATTTATCTGCATAGCTTATGGACAGTGTCTGAATATCAGTTTCGTTTTCGCATGTTTCCATTCAACAGCGACATCTTTCAGCTCAGGCGGAAGCTCGCAGTGTTCTTCTAATTTGGTACCACATTAAAGCAGCAGGTCCCTAGCAGGATATTGAGAGGCTTTACTCATATACCCCTGAGGAAGGGTTTATTAGCTGAAACACGGACCGTGATGGGGGTCCAGCATGAAAACAGATTGAAAGACTCCTTGTTATGCCTGCATTGTTTTATGTTGATGCTATATATATGAATCAGTTATTTATGTAGTTGTAATAAATTAATTGTCCTTTAAATTCCTTCCCCACTTCTTTTTTGGTTTACATTTTCACACGTGGGGTTGTGTGTTTCCTTTGTATTGTGGGGTTTCCTTTGTTTTGTCTGAATATCACCAGCTACTGTATTTGTAAAGATAGGCAAAATGCCCACAATTCCCATCTTACTCCACCTCGGCACTATCCGGATAGTGCTGGGGTGGTCTGTAAGAATTTTCAGCGGCACTAGCCAATTAGTGCTACTGAAAATTAACAGATAGGGCACCTACCTGTAGAGTGGCTGTCACTACGTCCCTCATTTTATGATTTCAGGTGCAAATTTCCATGCCTTGTGTGTGCAGACCATAGAATAGTAACTGAGCATGCATAAATTGCTTACTCCCCTTTTTACAAAAGCGTAGCGTGGTTTTTAGCGCCGGCCACAGCGGTAATAGCTCCGATGCTCATGGAATTCCTATGAGCGTAGGAGCTGTTACTGCCACAGCCGGTGCTAAAAATTGCGCTATGCTTTTGTAAAAAGGGGGGGAGGGGTTATTTAGGCACAAACTTGCACTAATTACAAATTATCAGTAATGAGTTAATTGGCACAAATCGATAGTGTCAGGAAATAATATATTGCTGGTAATAAATCAGTTTTAAAAGTAAATAATAATTGTAATGATCACTTGTGTGTTTTAAAGATTACGTATATTGAATTGTGAGCCACTATGGCTAACAGTGAAATATAAATATTTTAAATAAAATGAAATAACTGCAAAATATTACACTGTTTAGTAATATTTATATACCGCCCCCCTCCCCTTTTACAAAAGCACGGAAGAGGTTTTTAGCGCTGGCTGGCACATAGAATGCTCTGCGCTACTCCTATGCTCATAAGAACTCTATGACCCTCAGGGCAACGCAGAGCATTCAGCGCGCTGGCCAGCGCTATAAATCTCTTCTGCACTACCCATCTGACTTTTTTTTTTTTTTTTGCGTCACTAGGGCCTATTATTAAGCTGCTTCTTGTTTCTGGCAAACTTCCTTTGGAGTGAAATTGTTCGAGCGTACAGTATGAGGTGATAAAGACGGTTGGGCATTTGACATTTAAGCGCTCTGTTTATGTCAATTTTTTTTTGATTTAATAAGCGAAAAAGATAACAATACAGGCAGTTTCCACGTTACGGACGCTCGACTTAATATGACTCATACTTAAGATTGTGGCCATGGCTTCATTTGATTTCACTGAGCAGGCTTTCCAGTGGCACAGACTCTTACACTTCTCCTGCAGCAGATTCAGGAATGATGAATGGCCACATTAAGAACAGAGTGTGGTTGTGCCTTGGAGGGAACACTGGTTACGGACAGTTGACCCTTTTGTCAACTGGGAGCAGAGGTAAGTAGCAAGAACCTTAAAATCTACAAGTTCTGAGTTACATACAAATCCAACTTAAGAACGGCTTTAAAAACGTAACTCGTTCTTAACCCGGGGACTGACTGTATTGATGTTAAGTGCAAATTGTGTCCGGTAAGCTACAAACCCGAGAATGATTATGAACAACTTAAAAAAATTGAAGGTGGACAAGCCATGGGACTGGACGGCATCCATTCCAGGATATTCAGGGTGCTCAGAGACGTTCGGGCAGGTCCACTTAAAGATTTGTTCAACAAATCCCTGGAGACGGGAGAGGTCTCGGGGGAGTGGAGAAGAGTGGATGTGGTGCCTCTTCACAAAAGTTATCACAGAGATGAAGTTGGGAAACTACAGGACGGTAAGCATTCACTTCGGTTATTGGAAAAATAACAGAAGCATTGTTGAAGGAGAGAATAGTGAAATTCCTAGAATCTAATGGGTTACAAGATTCAAGACAACATAGCTTTACTACAGGTAAATCATACCAAATGAATCTGATTGAATTCTTTGACTGGGTAACCAGAGAATTAGATCAAGGAAACGCACTAGATATAATTTATTTAGATTTCAGCCTAGCCTTTGACATGGTTCCTCATAGGAGGCTCTTGAACAAACTTGACAGGCTGAAGTTAGGACCCAAAGTGATGAACTGGATTAGAAACTGGTTGACGGACAGACGTCAGAGGGTGGATGGTTAATGGAATTTTGCTGGGAGGAAAGAAGGTGTGTAGTGGAGTGCCTCAAGGATCGGTGCTGGGGCCGATTCTGTTCAATGTTTGTGAGCAATATTGCCGAAGGGTTAGAAGGAAAGGTCTGCCTTTTTGAAGATGATACCAAGATTTCTAACAGACTGGACACCCTGGAGGGAGTGGAAAACATGAAAAAGGATCTGCTAAAGTTGGAAGAATGATCTAATGTCTGGCAACTCAAAGAAGTGCAGAGTGACGCATTTGGGGAGTAGAAATCCAAGGAAGATGTGTGTGCTGGGTGGTGAGAGGTGAATATTACATTACATTAGTGATTTCTATTCCGCCTTTACCTTGTGGTTCAAGGCGGATTACATAAGATCATAATTTGCTAACAATGTGCGCACCTTTTCAGGTGTCCCTGATGTGCCCATCCCCCTCTCATGGCCACGCCCCCTTTTTAGATGAGCACGTTGGGATTTGAGCAGATGCGTGCATCAATTCCAATTGGTGCCAGTTAGCATCAGTAATTGCTTGCTAGCGTCCAATTATTTTATCTTATCTTATCTTATCTTAAGATCGTTATGATCTTAAGAAGTACATATGAAGAAGTATTTGAGGAATAGTCCGAGCATTTTCTAATTTGCTAAGGAGCAGATTGGTAATGTAGGAGGAGTTTAGAACATTATTGGTTGTGTTAAATTGGTTTTATGTATTTTTTGAAGAGTAGGGTTTTTGTTTCTTTTTTGAAAGTTTTGTAGTCTGTGGTTGAAGTCAGCAGATTGGAGGTTGTAATGAGTAGGGTTTTTGTATTTGACATACAAAGCCGATAAAGGATTTGCTCTTTGGTGGAGAAGGATCAGAGGGAATGCCACAGGATGATTCTGTTGAATAGTCTGGTAAAATCCTTATTTGAACAGCTGGAGGTATTTGAATCAGACTCCTCAAAGTATTCTCTTCTAGGAGAGTCAGGGATTGTGCGTCAAGAGGAATGTTCATTATACGTCAATGTGTTTCAAGGCATGGATCGATTCTCTGACCCAGGAGATAACTCCTCTGCTAATGATGACGCATGCATGGAATGGGTCTGTGCAGACCCCAGTGTTCAACGTTGAGCAAAGTTGCATGACCTCATCCTCAATCGACATCTCAACATATCCTCATGCTGGTCTGAGGCAGGCATGGATGCATCTGCCCTAGCCCCGAAAGCTCTTGTTTGAGCATAGACTGGATCTCCATCTGGAGAATCGGCGTCTGCACTGGAAATGACATCCGCATGAAAGCGTCTGTGGTGCATGTTGTCTGGGCATGGAATACCTCGATGTTGAGGCAAACCTAGGAGTAGACATAATCTAGAGTGATGGACAGTGGTCCACAATGCGTCGATGCTTACTATGTATCAAGAAGGTAGACGTCTGTGACGACACCATGCCATCTTTAGAAGGGGAGGAACGTGTCTGTGTTTTAGTTTTCTTATGTGACAAGCTGCAATAATTTATGCAATGCTACATGTATAAAATGACAAGCAACTAGGCCTCTTGTGAGCAGGCCCAGTAAACATAATGCTGTCAATATACTATGGTGTGCTCACTAACACAGCTTTACACAGACTGGGCTGCATTTTCAATGAGTGCAACCAGTAGATAACATTTAAGGGGGGCATTCATCAATAGGTGCTAAGCAATTTAGTGCACACTAACTGCTAAGATGCCCGTTCTATTCCTATGGGTGTCTTAAGAACATAAGAATAGCCTTACAGGGTCAGACCAATGGTCCATCAAGCCCAGTAGCTCGTTCTCACGGTGGCCAATCCAGGCCACTAGTACCTGGCAAAAGCCCAAAGAGTAACAGCATTCCATTATCTCAGAGTAAGCAAGATTCCGGAACCCCAAATAGTAGCAACATTCCATGTAGAATCCCCAAAGAGTAGCAAGATTATAGAATCCCAGAGAGTAGCAATATTTCATGCTACCAATCCAGGGTCAGTAGTGGCTTCCCCCATGTCTGTCTCAATAACAGACTATGGACTTTTCCTCCAGGAAATTGTCCAAACCTTTCTTAAAACCCGCTATGCTATATTACCACAACCTCTGGCAATGCGTTCCAGAGCTTAACTATTCTAAGAACATAAGAATAGCCTTACTGGGTCAGACCAATGGTCCATCAAGCCCAGTAGCCCATTTTCACGGTGGCCAATCCAGGTCCCTAGTACCTGGCCAAAACCCAAGGAGTAGCAACATTCCATGCTACCGATCCAGGGCAAGCAGTGGCTTCCCCCATGTCTTAATAACAGACTATGGACTTTTCCTCCAGGAATTTGTCCAAACTTTTCTTAAAACCAGCTACGCTATCCACTTTTACCACAACCTCTGGCAACTTAGCAGTTAGCATGCGCTAAATCACTTAGCGCCTGTTGATGAAATCCCTCCATGTGTTGGCTCTTAACTTTAGCAATAAGATTTCCTACCTACCATTCTTTAAGAGCACAAACTAATGGGTAGTAAGTGCAAAGGCTGCACAAAATAAGTTCTTTACCATGCTTAAGTTTATTTGCAATTAACATGGATGCACTTAAGCTCTCCTCTTGAAAAAGGCATCAGAAGCACAATTCTATAAACTAGGTATTATCATTTATGTGCCCACATTCCCATACACACACAACTTAAGTGGTTAATGAGCCATTAACGAGAAATAATTGGACGCTAGCAAGCAATTACTGATGCTAACTGGCACCAATTGGAATTGATGCACGCATCTGCTCAAATCCCAACGTGCTCATCTAAAAAGGGGGCGTGGCCATGAGAGGGGGATGGGCACATCAGGGACACCTGAAAAGGTGCGCACATTGTTAGCAAATTATGAGTCAGCATAATTTGGCACCAACTTGGGCACCAGCATTTACAACAGATTTCAGCAGGAGTCCCTTTTTTAAACTCTGCTAAGCTAACTGCAATATTAGGATAGGGTAGTATTCTATAATTGAACCTAGGTGCCTAAGTTTCTTAATAGAATAGGCTCCCAATGTGTGGCCTAGGAGCACATAAATGGAGGTGCCAATATAAAATTATTTAGGGCAACTTTTACTAAGGTGTGCTAGCGGTTTTAGCGCACACCACAATGCCCCGCGCGCCAGACGCTAACGCCTGCATAAAGCTGGCGTTAGTTTTTCTGCGTAGCACGGGGGTTAGTGCGCGCTAATTTGCAATGCATGCTCACCCCCGTTCTACACAGAAAAACTAACGCCAGCTTTTGCAGTGCGTGCTAAAAACTCTACTGCAGCTTAGTACAAGGAGCCCTTAGTTCAGGATATTCTAGTGCAGTGGTTCCCAACCCTGTCCTGGAGGACCACCAGGCCAATCGGGTTTTCAGGCTAGCCCTAATGAATATGCATGGAGCAGATTTGCATGCCTGTCACTTCCATTATATGCAAATCTCTCTCATGCATATTCATTAGGGCTGTCCTGAAAACCCGATTGGCCTGGTGGTCCTCCAGGACAGGGTTGGGAACCACTGTTCTAGTGAACTGGCTGTTTTTAGCATGCACTAGTCATTACTGTAGGCCCATGCCAATGGTCATTGTGCACTAACTCCCTCTTTTCCGAAACTGCGATAACAGTTTCTAGCACGGGTAGCCGTGCTGAATAGCCCGCGCTGCTCATGACGCTCATAGGAACTCAATGAGCATCGGGAGCAGCGCGGCTCCCCACGTTGGAAACTGCTATCGCAGTTTCGTAAAAGGAGGCCTAAATCTTGTTCTACCTGCTTAGTAATTTTCTGCGCATTAACCGATAGGAATTAGAAACCAATTCAGAAAGATTTTTTTTTTTTTTACAGGCAAACAATGGTAAAAAAAAAAAAGGTTCTTTGAGAATAAAGGTCTCAATTTCACAAGTCTTTAGGGACAGGGATTCATTGTACCTGTATTTATTTTGCTATTCAGTATCCTTAGCCTATGTTTTATTCTCAGCTAGAATTACTGAAAAGCAAACATAATTTTAATTTCCCGCTCAAGTTTGCAGAGGTTCATGAATGCTCTATCTCAAAATGAATTAAAAATGGTAAATCAAATATGACTTCAAAACTAACTTGCACAAATAAAAAGCTGTCAATTAACTATTTTGGAGGTAGGTAATCAATGGAGATGATTTCAGCAAGACTGTGCAGGTTTTGATAGCAGGATTTACAAGTGCAAATACTCAATGAGAGCAATTCTATAAACTCAACAAAGGCCACATATCAATAGAAATGCACAGTTATAAAACTAGAATTCATTTATTATTTTGTCTCTTCCCTTACCCATCCTCTAGTACAGTGGTTCCCAACCCTGTCCTGGAGGAACACCAGGCCAATTGGGTTTTCAGGCTAGCCCTAATGAATATGCATGAAGCAAATTTGCATGCCTATCACTTCCATCATATGCAAATCTCTCTCATGCATATTCATTAGGGCTAGCCTGAAAACCCGATTGGCCTGGTGTTCCTCCAGGACAGGGTTGGGAATCACTGCTCTAGTATCTATCCAACCCCACCCCCAAACCACCCCCTCAATATGTATCCCCCCTACCATTTCAACAATTTATCACCACCAGTCTCTAGACACCTGTGTGGCCTGCAACTCTTACAGTTATAGCATCACTCCTGCCTTAAACCCTACCCCCTACATACGCTTCGCACTAGATACTCATGTTTAAATGTTCAGATTACATATATGTGAGTATGTGCGCCCATGTACTTGTTAATGTTAGTACACTTTTCCCTCCGGATTCGCAGTTTTAGGACTCGCGACTTCAGTTTTCGCGGGGTTTTTTTCCTCGCTGGCTCCTCCCACAAATGACATCATCCAGGAGTGCCGTAAAAAAATTTTGTCGTGTTTTTCCCAGCAATTGCTTCAGCGAAAGTGCACAGGGGACGGCCAGAAAGCGTGATTCACCGTGCAGAGAGAGAGAAGTTCGCATTTTCACAGCACTAGATTCACCCGTGCAGAGAGGAAAGGCCTGAAAGCGGCAGGGCGCATTTGTCTTGCGTTCTTTTGACGGGTCGCCTGAAATTCGTTTTCACAGCCTGAACCCCCAAGCCTTGAAGATAAGTTCCAGGTACATGCTACTGCACTGTATATCAGCAAAGCTTTAACAATGTACAGTTACTGTGCACTAAAATGCAAAAACTGCAATAAAAAACTTGGTTTTCAAAAGCAATCGCAAATATGAACCTAGATTTTTATTTGCAATTTCATCATATTCGCGAGGGATTTAACAAAAAACCCACAAATAATAAAGACAAAATTATTCGCTTTTTTTTTTTGTATTCACAGCCTAGTTTTGCTCGTATCCATCGCGAATCCGGAGGGAAAAGTTGCATTTTGCCTAAGTACTGTTTTGCAAAAGACCTGTTTAACTTACACCTGTAGGTCATATTTCAAGGTAGGCATACCCAGGGGTGGAGCACGGGTGGGCTATTTAAGTGGCCAACCACATTTAGGTATCCACCACTTAAGCTGGCTCAACAGGTGATGTAAGTACGTGCACCTAGATAACGGGAATCCTGACACTGTTGCATCTAGGTTCCATTATAGATTAGACTCCTACCACACGTCTTCGGGGCACCCAAATGCGGGTGCCTAGTTACAGAATTGCCCGCATTGTGTCTACATGGTCAATATGGTTGTTGGTGCAGCCTATGCAGGCCAGAAGAGTTTGCATATATTTCTAGATGTTGGCATTTTCACTTGCTCCAGTTTGGGTATACCAGATAACTGCTGGTTTGGACTTGAGGTTCACATGAGTAATTGGAAGGCACCGTGCTTGCTTCTCTGACATTTAAAACTACCTCAAAATTATATATATATATATATTTTAAACATCAAGATATTTTTAGCTTAACTCCTTGATTTGCTTTTCCTAGATAACAAATTTAGTGAAATTCAGCTCTTACGCAACATGTAAGTACCAGCACATTTGCATTAAAAATTTTGAGTAATGATGCTCTTTTCTGAACACATTCTTTCATAAAATTGCTGTTCTCAACTGTACATGCTGAAAACTACACATGAATTTCACTACATCCTTCTGCATATTTTACAAAAGGCTCCGAGTATAGTAAGCCTTTTGTCAAATACTTGGGAAACTGTGCATGTCCTGACTTGGACATCCCCTTCCCCACCTAGATGGCCTTTCAATAGTTGATATCAAAGGACATATAGTCAAAGAAATGCCCTGTAGATGAATATCACAGTAACTATGACTAATTCTCTTGACAAGGAACCTTTCAGACAAGTTCTTGCAATTATATAGACTTTCTTGACTTACCTCCTCGATGGATAATCAAGGAAGTATCACTTCCAACAGGACATTCTTTAAGTATATCCACTACTTCTGCATGGTTCAGGTTCTGTACATTCTGCTGGTTGATCTCGACAATGAGGTCACCTTCACACAAACCGGGGCACCCCTGGATGTCTAGAATTTGCTTTACTCTCTGTCCCGTGGGACTGTCTGCTATGGTGAAGCCAAAGCCCTGGGCCCCTTTCACAATGGTTAAGGTCATGAGTTCAGCTTGTGTGGCCCCAGAAGAAGCCATTGAAATATTATCATCATGGATAGGTGGTGGTGGGAACGTGCTATCAAGCTGACTATCTGCTGGAATGGAGTGCAAAGAGTGTGGTGGTCGATCTGCTACATCTGGAACAGACTGAGAGGTCCTAGAAATGTATTCCAAATAAGTTTCATAGTTATTTCTTCCATTTACCACTACCGGTGGTCTCTCTATTACTGAAAGTGGTGACACCATGCTGCTGGCAGGATCTTCAGGATCAAAGGGCAAAGGGTATCCACGACATAGCACCAGGTTGACACTCTGTCCAATGGGAACAGACTGGAAGAGTTTGACCACATCTGCATGAGTATGCCCAAGGACACAAACTTCATTAATATAGACAATGACATCACCTACAAGGAGAAGAAAAATGATTGACAACATGAGTTAACGTCAATTACTTTTGACATAAAGGAATTGAATTGAATTTTTTATGAGACCAGTCAAAAAGGGCTCTTTTTATTCTCCTGCAAGCTAAGACAAAAATCAATTAGAACAATATCTACATTCATGGGAGGTATCTCAAGGTTACAGAGCACTGCCAACCCCCCCCCCCCCCCCAGTAAAAATAATAATTTCCTGGTTTGTCAAAATCTAGATATTACTTCATAGCCAAATGGAAGCTGAAATAAAAACAGATGCCTAAACACTCCCACTCTTTCTAAAATGCATAGCACATTATTAATTTAATAACCTAAAATACAAATAATTCATTTTATTTATATTACTTATAGACCTCAAATCTCCAAATTCTATGCAGTTTACAAAATAAAACATTCACAATATCAATTTATAGTACACAAGACTAGGTAGGGAAACAAAAACCAAAAACGCATCAGGCTATGCACAATCAGCAAATATCTCTTATCATCAACCTGTTTCATAAAATGGAAGAAACAGTGTTGTTTTTAATTCTTTCTTAAAAGCAGCAAAGTTTGTCAGTCTACACAGACCTGGAACTAGACTGTTCCACAATTTGGGGCCCATCAAGTTTAAAAATAGATGCCCTGCAAATCTCCAACCTAATTGTCTTGAATGAAGGAACTTCCAATAAAAGCCTGTCAGAAGCCCACATCGTCCTAACAGGCTGAAAAAAATTAGCAGCAACTACAGCAATTACAATTATTTCTTTCACAAGTGGGCAGGATGAGTCTTTTTCAACCATAAAGTTGTTCTCTTAAGTCTGAATCTACGATACACAGCTAAATTCTAGCTATTCAAAATAAATGCAATTCCTCTATTTTTTTTTTTGAACAGCCAGACTTATGTCTTAAGATACCCAAAATATTCTGAATCCCTCCAAAGATGGAACCCCCCAAAAAATTTATTTTAAAAATTTGTATACTGCCTAATTTCTAAGCAGTTTCCAAGCAGTAAACATTCATAAAATTCACAATCTCACTGCCAAGACAGATAGGGAAAATACTTGAGAGTACCTGATTACTATTCATAATGGGTAAATCTCTTCAAGAAAAGGTAGTAAATAAATAGATACAGGCAGTCCCCGAGTTACAGACGTCCAACTTAAGTACAACTTGTACTTAAGAACACGGTTGCGGCTTCATTTGATTTCACTGAGCAGTATTTCCAGTGGCCTAGGCTCCTACACTTTTCCTGCAGCAGATTCAGGAATGATGCATGGCCACATTAAGAACAGTGTGTGGTTGTGCATGCTGTACCTTAGAGGGAATACTGGTAGACTAGGGACAGTTGGTCCTTTTGTCAGCTGAGAGCAGAGGTAAGCAGCAAGAATCTTAAAATCTACAAGTTTTGAGCTACATAGAAATTCGACTTAAGAACAGCTTTAAAAATATAACTCGTTCTTAACCTGGGGATTGCTTGTAATAGTGCATACACAACTAGAACATACATTCTTGCCACCTCAATCAAAGTGTTTTCTTATAGACTTATCCTCTAATGCAATGTGATGGCATAATTTCATTCCCTTATATTTAGGGTTCAGAAATGTGCCATTATGAAGGTGGAAGAGCAGTGAACATCCGAGTCCTCATGTTGTTTCTCATTTCCACAATGCAACAGCTTCTCTTGCTTTTATGTCCCTTTGATTTGCTGGGGTGAAGCTTAGATTTTTTTTAGGGGGGGAGGGAGGTGTAGAAAAGGTTCAGATAATTCAAACTACAAAATCAGATTTCTCTCTAGTCTTTTCTGTCTTCCAGTAATCAGACAACTTATTCTCTTTTTTTTCCCTCTTATTACAGATTTCCTGCCTCTAGCAACTGAACTGGTTGCTAAGCTTCCTCTTGCTGAATTTTTCCAGGAAGTTCTGCATTGTTCCCAGTTCTTCAATAATTGGTCTGCTTGAGTGTGGAAAAAAAAAGGATTTGAAGTGCTATTTAAAATCTGTATTTATGGCCAATTAATCTATCCATTGCTGCTTCAATCTAAAATACACAAATTAACTTGTTGAGCTGCCTACATACAACTAGGACTCAATGTACTAAAAGGAAGAGGGTCAGCAAGTCCATTTATGTTACCCTTTCATGTAAATCCTCCCCTCCCAGCTTTAAGAATACATTTGCATTTATGGCAAAAGTTTGGTCATAATAGATAACATAGTAACATAGTAGATGACGGCAGATAAAGACCTGAATGGTCCATCCAGTCTGCCCAACCTGATTCAATTTAAATTTTTTTTTTTTTTTTCTTAGCTATTTCTGGGCGAGAATCCAAAGCTTTACCCGGTACTGTGCTTGGGTTCCACCTGCCGAAATCTCTGTGAAGACTTACTCCAGCCCATCTACACCCTCCCAGCCATTGAAGCCCTCCCCTGCCCATCCTCCACCAAACGGCCATACACAGACGCAGACCGTACAAGTCTGCCCAGTAACTGGCCTAGTTCAATATTTAATATTATTTTCTGATTCTAAATCTTCTGTGTTCATCCCACGCTTCTTTGAACTCAGTCACCGTTTTACTCTCCACCACCTCTCTCGGGTGGTGGAGAGTAAAACTGTGACTCTTGATATTTCAATGCTTTTTTAAAATTTTTATTTTGCAAACAATACCAATTAACTTTTAGATCTCTTGTTTCCACATACCTCCCCTCCTCCAGCAATCATGATTACTTCATATTATGTAGGTAATAGCCTATGAAAGGCTGCTTGTAATCTCAGTCCTGCTAGAGTAGTGGTAGTAGTACATTCTCTCCGGATGTTTTTTGGCTGATGATGTGGGTGGAGGAGGTTTGAGCTGTTATGCTCTGCCGCGATAATACCCGAGGAGTTTCGTCAGCCGTAAGCCTGAAGTCATTATGCCGTTGTATAGATCCATGGTGAGGCCCCATCTGGAATACTGCGTACAATTCTGGAGGCCTCATTACCGCAAGGATGTACTGAGGCTTAAGTCATTCCACGAATGGCCACCCGGATGGTCTCGGGACTCAAGGATCTCCCGTACGAGGAACGGCTGGATAAATTACGGCTATACTCACTCGAGGAACGCAGAGAGAGGGGAGACATGATCGAGACGTTCAAATACCTCACGGGCCGTATCGAGGTAGAAGAGGATATCTTCTTTTTCAAAGGTCCGACGGCGACAAGAGGACATCCATGGAAAATCAGGGGCGGGAAATTGCAAGGCGACACCAGGAAATACTTTTTCACCGAAAGAGTGGTTGATCGCTGGAATAGACTTCCACTTCAGGTGATCGAGGCAAGCAGCGTGCCTGATTTTAAGAAGAAATGGGATCGTCACGTGGGATCTCTGCACAGAGATAAATAGGGGAGGGTCATTGGGGTGGGCAGACTAGATGGGCCGCGGCCCTTATCTGCCGTCTTTTTCTATGTTTCTATGAGGCCTTTTCTTCTGTTGAAATAGTGCTCTTTAGTTTGCAAGTGGAGCATTTTTCATTCATTTATTTATATTCATTTACCTGCTTCCACGGTTTTAAATCGATCTTCATATTTCAGCATCACTGTCAAAGGGCATAAGTGCCGGCTAACACAACTCTTAAGGTGCTAACTCTTATGTGACAGGCCATCAGTCATTCTGTCCTGACTTGATCAACTTTCATCACCTGCTTCGGGAGTACGGTGACTCCATGCGGCTGAAAGACAATGGTGCAACAGTACTCATTTCATTGTTCTCAATGCAACATATGGGTTGGTGCAGTTAAAATGCTACTCCAGATTTTCACTAAATTTTTGGATCTCCTTTTCCCCCATTCGACGCATAGTACCTCCTGGCCTCGTACAATCCAAATTAGAATCATGCACAGCATTAAAATCACCCCCAATAATTAAAGAGACCTGAGCAAAAGGCAATAATAATCGGGTTAAATTGGTAAAAAAAAACAACAGATCACTATCATTTGGGGCATATACATAGCAAAAGACAAAATTCTGTTGCTCTATAATCCCTTGACAGAGTACATATCGCTCTCCCCGACTCTCCTCTGGCCACCCCGACTCTCCTTTCGCCCTCCCCGACTCTCATCTGGTTGCCCCGACTCACCCTGACTTTCGGTGCACTGCCCCGACTCTCCTCTGGTTGCCCCGACTCACCGTTCACCCGCCCTGACTTTCGGTGCACTGCCCCGCCTCTCCGTGCCTGTCCCCCTTGAAGTCCTGTCCCCCCTTGAAGGTCTGCCTGTCCCCCTTGAAGATCTGCCTGTCCCCCCTTGAAGTCCTGTCCCCATCCTAAAAGCCTGATGCCCCCCCCTCGACGTCCGATTCTTCTCCCCCCTCGGCAGGACCACTCGCACCCCCACCCCGAAGGACCGCCGACTCCCCGACAATATTGGGCCAGGAGGAAGCCCAAATCCTCCTGGCCACGGCGACCCCCTAACCCCACCCCGCACTACATTACGGGCAGGAGGGATCCCAGGCCCTCCTGCCCTCGACGCAAACCCCCCTCCCCCCCAGCCGACCCGCGACCCCCCTGGCCGACCCCCACGACCCCCCCCCCCCCCTTCCCCGTACCTTTGGAAGTTGGCCGGACAGACGGGAGCCAAACCCGCCTGTCCGGCAGGCAGCCAACGAAGGAATGAGGCCGGATTGGCCCATCCTTCCTAAAGCTCCGCCTACTGGTGGGGCCTAAGGCGCGTGGGCCAATCAGAATAGGCCCTGGAGCCTTAGGTCCCACCTGGGGGCGCGGCCTGAGACACATGGTCGGGTTTGGCCCATGTGCCTCAGGCCGCGCCCCCAGGTGGGACCTAAGGCTCCAGGGCCTATTCTGATTGGCCCACGCGCCTTAGGCCCCACCAGTAGGCGGAGCTTTAGGACGGATGGGCCAATCCGGCCTCATTCCTTCGTTGGCTGCCTGCCGGACAGGCGGGTTTGGCTCCCGTCTGTCCGGCCAACTTCCAAAGGTACGGGGAAGAGGGGTGGGGGGGGTCGTGGGGGTCGGCCAGGGGGGTCGCGGGTCGGCTGGGGGGACGGTCGGAGGTTCTTGGGGGGGGCGGTCGTTGGAGGGAGGGGGGTTTGCGTCGAGGGCAGGAGGGCCTGGGATCCCTCCTGCCTGTAATGTAGTGCGGGGTGGGGTTAGGGGGTCGCCGTGGCCAGGAGGGTTTGGGCTCCCTTCTGGCCCAACTACACAAAGTACGGGGAAGGCGGGTGGGGGTGTCGTGGGGGTCGGCCAGGGGGGTCGCGGGTCGGCTGGGGGACGGGCGGAGGTTCTTGGGGGGGGCGGTCGTTGGGGGGGGGGGGTTTGCGTCGAGGGCAGGAGGGCCTGGGATCCCTCCTGCCCGTAATGTAGTGCGGGGTGGGGTTAGGGGGTCGCCGTGGCCAGGAGGGTTTGGGCTCCCTCCTGGCCCGATATTGTTGGGGAGTCGGCGGTCCTTCGGGGTGAGGGTTCGAGTGGTCCTGCAGGGGGGGGATGTATCGGACGTCGGGGAGTCGGCCGGGCAAGAGGGCTTGGGCTCCCTCTTGCTCCGATCGTGGATGCGGTGCGGGTGGGAGCGCGTGCGAGCGGTCGTTCGGGGTGGGGGTGCGAGCGGTCCTGCTGGGGGGGTGAATCGGGCGTCGGGCGGGGTGGGAACTATGTTTAAAAACTTTTGTATACCGCGCTCAGGCATATAACGCGCGAGGGGTATGCGCGGTACGTAAAATCACGTATAACGTGCGCGTTATATCCGCGAAAATACGGTACTATTACAATCCCTGCTGTGAATTATAGTGGCATTGGAACACGATTGCTCATCAGTCATTGCACATCTCCAAACCCATAGCCAAGAGATGGCCAACGGCTCACTACAGGAGCTGCCAAAAAATTGCTTTGTTGCAAGGATACACTATCACGTAGATCACAAAAAATGAGTCACAGGAAATAGAATATAGTAATTTATATAATTCCCTGTGCAAACTTGCTTAAGATAGAACCTACCTAAATACATAACATCGATTCTGTTTCTGGAAAGCGATTCGCTAGAATCTGGAACGTGTTTTGGAATTCATTCCCTACCACAGCGAGAAGTAGACTGTTGAATTTGTGACCTTTTCATTACCTCATTACCTTTATGGACTATTGGTTTTACAGGATTGGGGGAGGGGTGGGTTACCTCTCTGCTTCCTTTTATGGTTTATTATTGAATTAGTGCAACCTTCCTGGCTAGATACTTGTTCCTTTCATGAGGTGGACTTCATGTATGTTGATATTGTTCTTTTTGCAATATGCTGCTCAATGAAAACGATTTATACATAATTCCCTGTGCACGGGTTGATCCACTCTATATACTTTATAGCAGTCACACAAAAGCTAAACTTGCCACAGGCTGCACATCTTATGCCATTCTTCACAATAATTATGGGATGCAAGTAAATAAGAATGAATAAGTTGATCACAAATGTTTCTGTCTTTGGTAAAGGCAATGCAGAGTCCCGATGAACAGCTGAACAATAGACCAAAACATTCCAATGTTTCTTTGACATCTTGGCAATCTGTGGAGTCAAAAGCAGAATAGCCCAAGTACGCAAACTCATCTGTTCAGATCTTCGTGTGTGTGGTACAAGGGCTCTTTCGGAAAAATTGCTACAGCAAATAAACTCAATAGGATAACATCTCTCCAGTAATCACCTGGCCAGTATGCCAGCTTGGATCTAAAACTTTTCCAGAAGAGTTGAACAGATACGACAAAGAAATACAAGAACTGGCCCGCAGGTAAGACTTTTCTTAAATTATTAGGATGGCATCTATCAAAACTCCAACTGTTGCATTCCACTGGCTTCCACTAAATGGAAGTATGAAACTGTCCATCATCTTTCTGTACCAAAACATTCCCTGGTATTCTGGTATTTTTTTGATGGTGATTTAAAATTTATCTCCTTGTGCCTAGATGGAAGATTATCAAGGATGCTAAAATCAGGTGAATTACCCTAAAAAAAGCAATGACAATGAAATAAATATTTAGGCTAATATTCAGCTGGTGTGGCTACTGTATTAAGTGGGTAATTCTATAAGGGGTTGCCTCTTTTTATTTGCCCCAATGCCATTCAGTAAGAGCCTTTTCTATAATGCCATCTGGGCACCTGGATTCCATCACAGAATATTACTCTAACCTGGCATCTGCACACTTAACATATTAAAAAACCATCAAGAAACTGAGACATATCCAGAACACAGCCGTTCGACTAATATTTGGTTTGAAAAAATCCGCCCACATCACCCCATACTACAAGAAACTTCACTGGCTACCTATCGAGGCCAGAATTATCTTCAAATTTGGTTGCCTCTGCTTCAAGACTCTCTTCGGCATCGCACCCACCTACCTCCTGAAACACCTCACCCACCTACCTCCTGAAACACCTCACCCTACAGGACAAACTCTGTTTTTCACGCAGAACACTACTGTTCACACTTCCTTCCCCCAAACGATGCAAATTCAAAAGATTCCTTAACAGGACACTCTCCATTCAAGCAGGGATCTGGAACAACACCTTAAGTGACTTCATTCTGAACTCACTAACATACCATTCATTCAGAAAATCACTAAAAACCCACCTGTTCAACAGATTTATCTGACCCTTCAATTCTGCTTAACACCTACCATGCCTTACACATCTGTTCCCTCTTTTCTCCCAGTCACCTTTCTGTCTATCTATTCCTCCCAAATCTAATTGATGTAACGTCACTGTACTTACAGCTCCACTTGTTGTATACTGTCTTGAACTGAAAAGGTATGATGGGATATAAATAAAGCTATTATTCTTATTATGTATATATCCCAGTGGCATGCAGTCAGGGCCTTCAGGGGATTCACCCCATCCCCTAAAGGCCCTGAGGGTACTGCTCTGAATTCTATTGGTTGAGCAGGCAACAGGCAGCTGCTGCTCAGCCAATCAAATTCAGATCAGTACGGTCAGGGCCTTCAGGAGGATTCGGAGAATCCCCACCCCAAGAGCCCTGCTTTTTTGGGAGGGGTTACTTTTTGCTTGATGCAGTTCGACTGGTTTAGAAGGCTGCTTACTCAACAAAGCAAACTGCAGCATGCAAAAAGTAAACAAACAAACAAAAACACAGGGCTGTAAAGTTGGGGGTTCACTGAATTCCCTGAAAGCCCTCACTACACGCCACTGATCTACCCATAGTTATATCAGCCACAGGCCTGGCATAACTGTGGCCATGTAAATGTGGCAAGGGTACACATAACTTACAGTATTCTGTAAGTTGTACATGTGGGTGGAAGATGCGCCCATGCTCCATCCATAAGTGTACCCCTTTTCATTTAAGTTCTATGGATTCAATTCCATAAATGGTGCCTAAATTTGGTTACCCCCAAAACCCAAAAGAAACAAACCCATGCATTAAGCACTGTTCTATAAACAGCACTCCAAGTTGGGTGCCTTTTATAAAATAGGGCTTAGTGTCAGGATTTGCACCCAATTTTGGGTACAAGGATTTACCTCAACTGAACCTTGGTATAAATCCCCAAACCTAAATAAGGCACAGATCCCCCCAAATTCTATAATACTGTGCGCAAATCCTAGAAACACTCCTGACCCATCCACATCCCTCCCATGGCCATATCCCTTTTCGGATCCACATGTAAAAATTTACATGCACATCTTCATAGAATAGCGACTGTAAAGATGGATGCATAAATTCCAATTATTGCTAACTGGCTCCTTAAACAATTAAATCACATGCACAATTTTGAGTGCTATATATATATAATTAGGGTGTATGCTACTTATTTATTTATTTAAAATATTTATAGCCCGCATTCCGCTTTATCCCACAGTTCTAATCAAGGTACATGTTATTAATACATGCAGAACAAAACAGCACACAAGGCAAAACATACAGAAAATCATCCAAAAATTGCATACTGCTTTAGTTGGCTAATATAATCATTAATAACATGCAGCAATGCAATAATCACAAGAACATAATAATTGACATACTGGGACAGACCGAATGTCCATCAAGCTCAGTATCCTGTTTCCAACAGAGGCCAACCCAGGTCACAAGTACCAAACAGAAACCCAAAGAGTAGCAACATTCCAGAGCTCATATTGTGATGTCATATTGTGATGTCATTCCACCAATGCCTAAGAGCCAAACTCATCAGTTATGTCACAATGGCTTGGTTGTTCTATACTTGGCTCACATAAAAACATAAGAATTGCCATACTGGCCCATCAAGCCAAGTACCTAGCTAGTAAAGCAGATTTTATGCTGCTTATTCTAGGAATAAGCAGTAGATTTCTCCAAGCTATCTCAATAATGGCCTATGGTCTCTTTTACATTACATTAGTAATTTCTATTCCACCATTACCTTGCGGTTCAAGGCGGATTACACAAGAGTTGTCAGGAGGTTACAAGAGTTGTAACATTACATTAAGAATTGTCGTAAGCATTACATAAGAATTGTCGAGAACTTAATAATTACATAAGAATTGTTCATTCCATCTCTTCACCCCCTCAATCTGAAACATTGACTCGCTATAGATAAACAATCTAACTTGTCTGAAAGTCGTTTCTGAGAAAATCTTAGTCTATGCAAAGGCTTATACAAATGCAATGCAGTTGCCAAAGTCACAAGACCTTCGTTATTCAAAACTAAAAAAAAAATTAAACACAGAATCTTGAAGCTCAATTGGTAACCAATGCAACTATTGCAAAATCAGTGCGATAAGACCAACACAAAAACTGTAGTGCCTGAATTCTTCAGATCACGCAGGTCCCCTTTTCAGAAGCAAATTGCAAAAGGCACTGTACAGTATACTTTACAGTTATCTGTTAACATCCAAAGCTAATAAAAGACAAATTATTAGGGCTTTCTAGAAGTAAAGGTAGACATTTCTAGTAAACGTAGGCAGCCCATGAGTGCACATCTAGAAAAGCAATATCCTTCAAAGCTTTGGACGTGAGCGCTCTGCCATTAGCTTTAAAACAGATATGTTTAATAGTATGACAAATAGATCCCCGTCAAATTAAAGCACCACTAAAATGGAAAGGGCTGCTCAGAGATCCATAAAGCCTTCACGGTGAAAGGTTCAAGGAGCAGCATAACATTTCTATATCGGAAAAACATATATATATATATATTTTTTTATGTGAAAGATGCTTCAGAGACTCACTTTCTGAATGCCAGACAAAACAACTGGTGCAAAGCCTAACATTAAAAGAGATTTCATATGTCCTTTGTTCACTGACAGCCGGGGACATCATTCAACAAAACATCTTGACAGAACAATGCAACACAAAACACACACAAAAATCTATGTACTCATGTTTGGCTAGAATTTTAAACTAGTCCATCCCACCTCATGTATTGCAAAAGTACCATATCATGCGAGTGCCAAGTCTTTTTTTGAACTAGCTTTAGTCCAATACCAGTATATTAGTTATTATTTCTAAAACCAACCCTTCTTCAATAATAGCAAAAAAGTAAACAAAGGTTGGTATATTCAAAAGTGAATGGTTTTTCTGAAATACCTCAGCCCCACCACTCCACCGCTGTGTTTGCTTCAAAACCGCGGGAGATTTACGTGGCTACTCATCATAGGTATTAAATTTATCTAAATGCTGTGGCAATTTTTCAATATTATTATCATTTTTGTAAACTAAAATAATGTATTTTTAATATAGTGTATATACTTAGCTTTTAACCACACAGCTGGACCTGGGAGTCTGACCCGACATGTTTCGTTGACAACGGCGGCCTCGGGAAATCCTTGAAACAGCACTGTTTGTGCGAAACATGTCGGGTCAGACTCCCAGGTCCAGCTGTGTGGTTAAAAGCTAAGTATATACACTATATTAAAAATACATTATTTTAGTTTACAAAAATGATAATAATATTGAAAAATTGCCACAGCATTTAGATAAATTTAATACCTATGATGAGTTGCCACGTAAATCTCCCGCGGTTTTGAAGCAAACACAGCGGTGGAGTGGTGGGGCTGAGGTATTTCAGAAAAACCATTCACTTTTGAATATACCAACCTTTGTTTACTTTTTTGCTATTAAGTCTTTTTTGAAAGCATGTCACATTTTTCTTGGGTTTAATATTTAACCCTTTTCAAGGCTAGCATTTATCCCAGGAGAATCAACATTAGAAAGCAGAAATAAACAGTGTGGTTCACTCTATCGAGCTTTCCCTGCCCTTTCACTCATAACGAAAGCTTCATAACTGACCCAACTCTAAGGCATAAAGCATTGGATATCCCTAAATCAAAATACAAACCGGGCATGGTTGATTCAGCTTTATTGGTCAGACCTCTCCTGCCTATGAGAAGCGAGAACTAATGCAGACCATAGAGCATGATACAAGTGACTGTCCCCGGTGCAAGTTTGATGGTTCCACAGCTCAGAAACATTTTTGGTCCCAGGGTTACTAAAAGGGCGATTCTATACATTAAACTGTACTATTACACATGCATTTCACATTAGAATGCTAGCACAGGTGTGTGGATATGTTAGTATTAATCAACACAGATATATTGAAAACCAATGTATATATAAAATGTACACTTTCAATTAGAGACTGTTATGGTAAGATGATATTACAGTTGTGCAGAAATAGTGAAGAACCAGTAAAGCTCAATGTTTGCTCAAAAGGAAGGAAAAAGCCTCAGAACGGGCCCTCCCACCGCCACAAAGGTGGATATAATAGGTGGTTGAGCGATAACCTCACAGGCAAAACCTTCATTCGTTCAAAAATGAGCACTAAAACACTTGAGCAAGAACTGTGCTTCACGTAAAAAGTTTTTCAGACAGAGGAACAAATTCCACTTATCTTAATGCTGATCGGCACACCAACGGAGGCCAGCGTTTCACCGACAGGCTACATCAGGGTGTGACCCGACCGATCAGTCTTTGTAAGAGCATAAAAAAACGCTTCAAAAAGTCCAGATAGGGCTCCCATCGGGTGGCTCCGGATATCCTGTCACACCCTGATGTAGCCTGTCGGTGAAACGCTGGCCTCCGTTGGTGTGCCGATCAGCATTAAGATAAGTGGAATTTGTTCCTCTGTCTGAAAAACTTTTTACGTGAAGCACAGTTCTTGCTCAAGTGTTTTAGTGCTCATTTTTGAACGAATGAAGGTTTTACCTGTGAGGTTATCGCTCAACCACCTATTATATCCACCTTTGTGGCGGTGGGAGGGCCCGTTCTGAGGCTTTTTCCTTCCTTTTGAGCAAACATTGAGCTTTACTGGTTCTTCACTATTTCTGCACAACTGTAATATCATCTTACCATAACAGTCTCCAATTGAAAGTGTACATTTTATGGATATGTTAGTATGCCACCTAAGCCAGCCATAGACAGCGTAATTGTGGGCTGGACACCTAAATGCCAAACTATCTGTGTACTTTATAGTACAGTACTCCCCCGAAATTCGCGGGGGTTTCATTGCAGGAACCCACCCCCACCCCCACAAATTTTGAAAAACGGTGAAGGTGGTTTTTAAGCAGGGGAGACTGGAGAGGGCAGCTGGAGCGCCAGCAGGTGAAGGAAATCGCTCGTGGTCTGCTCTGACCGCCTCTTCCTGTAGTAAAGTCGGGCTACACCAATACAGGAGCTGCTTTGACATGCCAGCTCCTGATTGGTGTAGCCTGACTTTACTACAGGAAGAGGCAGTCAGAGCAGACCGTGAATGACCAGGTCTGTGATTCGTGAACCGCAAATTTGCGGGGGAACACTGTACTATATAAGGTATGCCTATAAGTGTGCACCCTGCCAAGACTCTGTCCACATATATCCTAACTTTAAATATGCACAAAGCAAGATAGGCAGGTATTCACAAAATAGCACTTAGGGCTCCTTTTACAAGGCCACGTTAGCGGCTGCCCTGCGCTAACAGCCCCGAAGCTTATAGAGATTTAAAGGGCTTCGGGGCTGTTGCTGTGCGGCGTTGGCCATGCAGCTGTTGCCTGTGCGACGTCCACAAAAATGGCTGCTGTGAGTTCCTGTGGTCTCACGAGACTACAGCGAGAACTCACGGCAGCCATTTTGTGGATGGCTCTGCACGGGGCAAGAGCGTAGGATGATCGCTACTGCCCCGCTTCACCGCTAGACAACCAGGTAAGGTGTGGAGGCAGGAGGGAGGTGGGGCGGGGGTCAGAGTCGGCTCGAAAAGTTATTCAAGTTTTTCGATATTCGCGGGCCGGCTCTACCCCTAACCCCCATGAATATTAAGGGGGAAGTGTATATTCCTATGGGCATCTTAGCATTTAGTGCACACTAATCTTTACCATGCACTATATATAGAGAACAACCTGTGTATACAATCATAATGACATACACATGTAATAAAACATACAATAAATACATTGCTCAAACAGACATGGTAGAAAAACATGAGAAAATATATATTTTACATGCATTTTATTTCTGTTTTATATGTCCATTTAGTGTCCCCTGAGGAAGGAGTTGTTTACATGCCAAAACTAAGATCCTTGTTGGGACTCTACCTTTGAATAAAGACTGTTTTATTGGCTGAAAGGACGCCTCCCTTGTCTTTGTGTTGTACTGTTTTATTTTGGTCACATCATCAGAAGAGAGATCACTGGAGAAGGACATCATGTTTGGGAAGGCTGAAGGAACCAGGCAAAGCGGGCGACCTGCAAACAGATGGCTGGACACATTGAAAACAACCCAGGGGATGACACTGTAGGACCTTACCGGACTAGTACAAGACCAATTTCACTTTAGATCTGTTAATTCATCGTAGCTAGGACTTGAACACGAGTCGATGGCACCTAGCCAATTTCCACATGGAATATAAAACTTTTTGACTTAAATGGTGCAATAATTGAAAATGCCATTAAAAGTCAATTAAAAACAATTATTTTAAGTTCCACGTGGAGATCAGCGTGGTGCCTTCCATAGGAGGCGCACCTGGGTCAATCAGGGCTTTAGGCCTTCTTCTTGGTGCATCCCAGGATGAAACAGGAAAGGGAACGCCAATCATTCTGAAGAGGCAAGCCTGGCGGTTGGAGGGAGTAAAGTAAGCATTTGTCTGTCCAGCCTTTCTTCATCAAAAGTACAGGGCGGGGGGTGGGTATGTGTCTGGGTGGGCTTAGGAGTGCGGGGGGATCTGAAGGTTTGGGGGGTGTCATGGGGTTGAGGTTTGGGGGTGTTGCCAGTTGGGGGGTTTCGGGGGTTCCGTGGAAGGTGGCAGGAGGGAGTAGGCATCCCTGCTGCCAGGCTACTTTGAAGGGGGGGGGGGGAATCCTGAGAATACGGTGGATGGGAAATTAATTCAAACCACAATTTAAGCAATTCTGCTAACGCAGTTGTTGATGTGTGAGCTGGTGCGTTGTCTTGGTGGAAGAGAACTTTCTTCTTGCTCAAATGAGGATATTTCATCTTGATTTCAGCACTTAGACAATGTAATAAGCCATCAAAGTTTTCACCATTAATAGTTTTCCCTTTTCCAGATAGTCAATAAATATTATCCCATGCAAATCCCAAAAGAAAGTCATCACCTTCCCAGCCGAAATTCTGCTGAAATGCCAACAGCCTCTGTTATCTCATTTAGGGTCAATTGGCAATCTTCCATCATGATTTGGTAAACTTCATTAACCATTTCATCAATTGTTGTTGTTTTGGATATCTGGAGCATTCTTCACCAACAATGCTTGTCAAGCTACGTTTAAACTCAGCAGTCCACATTTTCATCACCATAGACAGCATCTAACTGAGATTTAATTTCAGTGGGTGAACAACTGAATCCACTTGGGTCGCCACTGCAAAATTCCTACTAAGCTGCACACCCAAAATTTTAATGGTGGGAACAATGGGGTATCTGATCCCATTGAAAATCAATTTATCTTCCACAAAATTTCTTGATGTCGCTAAAAACACTCTTGTCTTTTCCTTATTCAACTTTAATCTAAAATTAATTATCCAAACTTCAACAGCTGACAAAACCTTTTCTACATGTGAAATTTCAGAAAAAGAAAAAGAAGAAATAGGAAGCAGAATATTATACTTGCTTTGTCCAAGAACTTAAAAAAGGTGCTTTCAATAAATTGAAAATTTCTTTTTTTTGGTTCAAAATTTTTTATTTAAATTTCATAATTTTTTACAATAAATGTAATAAAAGGATACATGCCAATCAAATCGAATAAGTTGAGCTGTATCATATATGTTAATAATCATAAACCAAAAGAGAAGTGTGGGATGTGAGAGTAAGAAGAAATAAGAAACAACGAGAGAGTGTAAATAAGAACAAAAATGGTCAGGAAATGTGAATATGGTTCTTCTGTACATATTGATCAAGGAGAATCCAAGGTGACGGTTTTAGCAAATTTTAGTTCTCCATTTTAATTGATCATTTTCTTTCTCTGATTTATTCCAAATTCTTTCTACTTGTCGAGCCTCTCATTTTAATGTCGTTAATTCTGTATCATAGCAACCATCAACCCCACCCTTCCCGGACCCCCCCTAACAAACCCCCCTCCTCCCTGGACCCCGCTAACCTTTAAAGATGGACGGATGGGTCTTCCCATCGTCTGTCCGGCAGGCCTGCCTCCATCGGAATGAGGCAGGTCTGCCTTGTCCCAGTGCATTGTGGGATGCACCAGGGAGGGGCCTAAGGCCTGATTGGTCCAGGTGCCTAAGGACCCGCAGGTTGGCCCATGTGCCTAAGGCCCCGATCAGGCCTTAGGCCCCTCCCTGGTGTATCCCACAATGCACTGGGACAGGGCAGACCTGCCTCATTCCGACGGAGGTGAGCCTGCCAGCTGAACGATGGGAAGACCTATCTGTCCATCTTTAAAGGTTAGTGAGGGGAGGGTGTGGTCTGGGGAGGGGGGTTTTCATTGGGGGGGTTCCGTGATCTACAAGGGGGTGTTCCGGCAGGAGGGATTGGGCATCTTCCTGCCGGTGATCTTGGGGGGGTGTTTTGGCAGGAGGGATTGGGCACCCTCCTGCCGGTGATCTTTGGGGGTGGTGGGGGGTGTTCCAGCAGGAGTGCTTGGAGCCCTCCTGTCAGCAATCTTTGGAGGGGGTGGGGGGCAGGTGAGGGGTGTTCTGGCAGGATGGTTGGGCATCCTCCTGCCAGCAATCTTCTGGGGTGGGTGGGGGTGTTCCGGAGGAGGGATTGGGCACCCTTCTGCCAGCAATCATTGGGGTGGGGGGGGGGGTTTCCGGCAGGAGGTATTGGGCACCCTTCCGGCGATCTTCGGTGTGGGTGGTGGTGAAAGTTGGTGTTCCAGGCAGGAGGGATTGGGCATCTCTCCTGCCACATTTGTTTTGAGGGGTGAGGGGACTCGCAACCGCGGCACTTATCGCGGCAGGGAGATCCCTTGCCGTGATAAGTATAGTGGCTGCATCTACAATAACCCGATTGTCTAACTAGAATCTGTAACATGGACGTCGGTTACAGAATCATGTTTATTTTAGGCAGCCTTAGGCCCGATTCTATATAGGATACCCATCGGCTTCTGAGACTGGGCATCAAATGCAGAACCTGGGCCTCAGAGTTAACAAAGCAGGGATGTTGAGATCGAAGGATAATCATATCAAAGATTAAATCAGAGGTATTTAATAGTCTTCCATATCTGGGACCAGAAAGGTTGAATATTACTACAGCGAAAAAGCATATGATCATTAGTTCCATCTGTGTTTTGGCAGTACCAACACGTGGCATTCGGGCTCAACTTAGCTTTTCACATATAGAAAGAGGTCTATATTGCATGCCATATGAGAAAATAAAGGGATTGAGATATTCTTGAAGAAAGTAATGAGCGGTTAGTTTTAGACCAGAACAAATGCCAGTCCATGTCTGAAATTTGAGTTGTAGGTTTGTCTGACCATTGATTCACAAATTCAGGTGGAAAGTTATACTGAAGATCTCTTAGAACTTGATAAATGAAGGAAACAGCTTTCCCTTGAACAATGGTCAAATCGCTCCATTTTTGAGCAGTGCTTAATGTATTTGCATAATTGAATTTCAAATCAATATTATTAATGTCAGAAACCAGCAATAGCCATTGTGTATAACAATGCTGAATTTGTAGAAATTGTTCCCTTAGCAGTGAAAAGGAAATCAGAGAATCTTTGCAAAATAGTTGTTGCACATACCAAATTCCAGCTTTTCTAACTATCAATTAATAGCTTAATCCTGCATCATTAAAAACGAAGCAGTAGGGATAAAACTTTTCTTAATACTTATGTTCAGTTTTTTGGTTCTTAGCTCATTCCATATGCCTAATTAAGAATTAACATTTTTTGTATATTTAATTAGAATGCATCTAATAATGACACCCAGGCAGATATAAGTTAAGAGAGCAATTTTCAAAGCTTTTTACTAAGGTAGACAGTGATTTACTCTCTGATAAACTGGCTTATCTGAAAATGACTCTTTAGTCTGTTTAAAATGAAGCGCTCCTGTTAATGTGTTTTAGATGGGTGATGAAAATAGAATGTGTCCCTGGCATTTTCAAGTTTGTGTGCATTTTTACAGGCCCTATCACCCTCCATACACATCTGGTCTTCCCACAGCAGCAGATGCAAAGAACTTAAATGCTTTTACTATGTATACTTTGGTAACAGTCCCTGAATGTTTTGCAACAACCAGGCTACTCAAAGAAAGGGTAATTGTGAAAGCTCTGGGTAAAACAGTGCTTAACCCATGTAAATGGGCTTTTCTAAAGTGCCACACCTGCACTGAATCTGGTTCACTTTTACCCAGATCAGCAAATTTGGCTAAAATTTTCCTAGCAATTCTGAGTAAAACCCAGTGACTCAAATCAAGCTAAACTTCCCTTTCTTCAATATAGAAACATAGAGTATGACGGCAGAAAAGGGCCGACAGCCCAACAAGTCTGCCCACTCAAGAACCCTCTTCCCCTGGAGTATCTATCGTTTGAGCATAACTCTGTAGTACTTCCATCTGTTTGTCCCATCGACTCTTGAAGTCAAGCACGCTACTGACCTCGACCACCTGGCGTGGAAGATCATTCCATCGATCAATCACCCGTTCGGTGAAGAAGTATTTCCTGGTGTCACCATTAAATCTTCCTCCCTTAAGTTTTAGTGAATGTCCTCGCCGTGGGACCCTTTAGAAAAAAAATTTCCTCCTCCACTTTGATGTGACCTGTGATGTATTTGAATGTTTCTATCATGTCCCCCCCTTTCTCTGCGCTCCTCGAGAGAATATAAGCGCAGTCTGATCAGGCTTTCTTCATATGGGATGTGCTCAGATTTGCTATATATGCCTTTCTCTCTTACCTCGAATAAATTAAACTTAGATGGTAAGCTCTACTTCAATAGGGAAGTGCTTACTGTACTTGGGTACACCTTGCCTTGAGCGACAACAACAACAACAAAAAAAAGGCGGGAGCCATATCCTAATAAATAAAATAAATAGAAATACATTTTAACTTCCTGTACCTCCGTGTATACACCTGCAATTGAATAACTGCAAAAACATTATTTGTCATCTTCACTCCCCTTTGAAAGCTTCCGTGACATACTGAGTAAGTACTGGAAATGTATCATTAGTCTGCTCCAGCAGAGGCTATATACCTAAAATAATAGAAATCTATTAATAACATATAGGGCCTCACATCTATGGAAGAAATATTTATTGAATAAACGCCACAAAATATTGAGATCCTGTCAGGATGAAAGGCAAGTTATAAATTCAAATTGGCATTAATAGGAGGCATTCAAAAGATCTGAAGCTTGCATTCTCTCTTCAATGCATTTGCATTAACACTTGAGACCCTGATGTGACTGCAAGGAACTGAAATTTAGTCCAACTTTAAGAATATTCACTTTGATACCAAGGCTGCAAGTAGATTTTACTGAAGGAGCTGGTATGGAATTTCAAAGAAAAAGTATGCACAATGATGGACATAATCAAAACAAATGTCTAAGTCCTAGGCCTAGGGTGCTACTTGACCAAAATTGGCAGAGTCCAGTCCATTCTCGAAAAATATGTCCAAATTTTAGTTTTCTGAAAATCATCTACTTCCAAGTCCAGCTGTTTGTACGTCTATCTTTATACTACATTCTTGTCCAAAAAATCGTCCAAGTCCCAAATGCTTATAACAAGACCTTTTGGACGTGGGAGGGGCCAACAAAGTGATGAACTGGGGCCACCCAGAAATGGCAAGAGTAGTGAGGCACTTCACAGGGCACTACTGTGAACTTCACAAAAATGGTGCCACAAACATCTTACCACAACTCCCTTGAAGGTCATGGTGAGCCCCCCCCCCCAACCTACTATACCCACCCGTCTACAACCCCAATAGCCCTTATGGCCGCAGGTGCCACCTATATGGCAGTAGAGTAGGGTTTTGGGTTTTATTGGTGGACCCACATTTTCCAACATGAATGCAGTGGTTAGAGTAGCTTATGGGTCTGGGTCCTCCTCTCTATGGTTCACTAGCCCACCTCCCAGACTTCTTAAGCCACCTCTGCAGCTCTACTAGACTTTCCTATGCCAGGTGCTGATGTTCTGGAGGCAGGTATGTACATTTTTATTCAGATTTTTATGGTGGTGTGAGGGGGGTTAGTGATCACTTGGGGAGTGTGTGGAGTCTGTACTTTGTGTCTGCTCTGGTTATCTAGTCCCCTGCACCTCTTTAAATCTTCGCCGGAGTGAGCAACTTCTCCAGCCTGCTTGAACCAGTGTTGGCTCTCCCTCTGATGTCACTTCCTGGCCCCACAATCAGGAAGTGATTTCAGAGAGGAAGTAGGCCAGCATGAGCAGCAGGCTGGAGAAGTCACTCACACTGGCAATGATTTAAAGAGAAACGTGGGGGTGGGTGGGGAGAGAGGAGACAGAGGTGCCAGTGGCCCCACCATGATGGCGCCCGGGGCAGTCTGCCTCCCTCCCCTTACTATGCCAATGTGTAGGTGTAGAGCAGCTGTCTCCAATGCATGGCCAAAGACTACATGTAGCCCCCACAACCCTCCATTGAAGCCCTCAAACAGTTGGCTGAAATGCTTAATTTCAATCTTGCTCACTTGATATAGTAACTGCAAAGAATCTCTTAATTGTGTTATTCTAGTGTCTTATTTATGGAATTTTTTACTGTTGAAAATCCAAAATAAAGTGAGTTTTTAGACTCAATATTAGAATTAATTTTTAATGTTTAATTCCCAATCTGAACAAGAAAGGCCAAGGCAGTTTACAAAATCAGTAGTATGTATAAGCTTGAAATCTTTTGAAGGCCCTCGGGACTTTCTTATATTCACACTTTACATGAAAAATTTGGAGACCACTGTTGCAGAGAAATCTTAATCTTGAGAATAGTTTCCAAGACAATTACTGCTACCATTACTTTCTGCAAGAGGATATGTGCTGTACAAATCTGTTTTATGTTTCTGCTGTCTACTGATGAGAGAACAATAAGCTTTCTGAAATCTCTTCTTGGTTATCCTTTCTATGATATGAAGATTTCTGCTTTGTTTTGTTTGGGGGGGGGGGGGGGTGGAGTTCGCACCACTGACAAGGCTTGTGCCATGTTTGCAATCTTCACTTAAACTAATGTACCGAAGCAGAGCCAGATCAAGGCATAGGCAAACTGGGCATAAGCTTAGGGACCAAACATTTAAGGGGACCTTGTCAAAGATTCTCAGGATTCAGGGGGATAGAACTGATAAATTCTTGGATTTATTTAAGATGCTACAGATTTATAAATTAACTGTCTCACAGCCAGAAGGATGGCAGTGTTTGATATTGTTGATTTTATCTCTCTATAGGCCTTCGATACTTCCCCCTTCCAGTGCAGACTGTGGAAGGATTCAGCTAATGGGAAGGTTGCTCTGTTCACAAGAAGGAAGGGGATGGCTGCAAATGCTGTGTTGGAGACTAAACTCCCCAAGAAGTCTTGAACAGAGCCAGTGAAAGAAGTGAGTGCCCTGGGGTGTGTGTGATTATTGAGAAGGAATAGGGATTTAAGAAGAATGGGGTAAGTGTGAGGGGTGTGCTTCTGGTGGTTGAGACACATGGCTGGCAGCAAGAAGAACTTTACATGATGGAGGGCATGATGGAGGAGAAGGGACGGCAGTGGCACTGACAGAATGAGCAGATGAGCAGCAGAACAGCACCAGGAGAAAGAGATCATATGTGTGTATGTGTGTGTCTTAAAAGTGACAGCATGGGGAGGGTTCTCAGACGTCTGGGAAAACCTGGACATGTCCTCTTTTTAGAGAACTTTCTGGGTGCCCGGACGGACTTTCCAAAACCCGGTAGTTTGTCCGAGATTTGGAAAACCCTGACCTCCCGGCCCGGAGGTCGGAAAACAAAGCCGAAGCGTTGTGGGAGGGCGTGGTTAGAGGTAGAATGGGGCGGGGCTAGAGGCATCATGGGGCATGGTTAGGGGCAGGGCTATGTGTCCAGGTTTCTCTGGACAAAAATCTGGTAACCCTAAGCACGTGTCTGAAGACCAAGTGTGCATGCATGTGAATGTGTGTGACTGAAGAACGAGAGAGTGCATGCATGCATTTCTGTGTCTGAGCTGGAGTAGAGAAGCCCATTGGTACAAATGGACCTGTGTATATGCTAAGTGAAGGGACATTCTCAGCCTGGGGAATTCGCCAAGCTAAATAGTAAGTCACTTGGGCAAATTCCAGTGAAAAGTTTCCTAATATTGTCTGCACTCTGTATCGTTTCAGAAGCATCAAAGAAACTAAATATTTTCTTTTGCTTTTTCCATTTACATACAACATTTTAAATTTACATTGCAAATGTTCTCCATAGATCTCGCTCTTTGGGGCAGGCCATCCTTTACCTCTCTGGTCTGTACCAGAGGCACAAATATATCAGGCACACAGTCTAGTCTATTTTTACTAAGGTTTTCTAATCAAAAATAGCAAAAAGACAAAAAATCCTTAGGTATTTAGATAATAACCCGTTTAAAGACCTCAGCGGTGCAAACTGTGTGTCAGTTTTCATACACAGATTCACTAGCACCAGAATTTTCATCGGTCTATTGACTTAATGAAAATTAAAATAACTAAATACCTAAGGTTTTTTCCTTTTTGCTATACCAGAGGCAACAGAGAGAGAAAATTATTTGTCCAACTTACCGGGTTTTCAACCTACAGATCCAAAGCCATCTCTTTCCACAAGGAAGATTTTTTGGCCAGTCCTGTTTTTAATTTACACCCCAATTCAGTGTACCTGTGGGTGGGGTTTGAGCAGCCTGGGCCAATCAGGCCCTAAGGCCCGCCATTCCAGAGATGGCTGGCCTGCTGGACGGACGGGCTTGGGACCTGTCTGTTCAGTCAACTTGTTGTACAGGTACGGGGAGGGGGATTGGAGGTGGGGGGGTCGAGGGGGTCAGCAGGGGGGTCTCGTGGGTTGGTGGGGGGGCCTATCAGGGATTCGGGGGGGTGATCATGGGAGGAGGGTACATCAAGGGCAGGAGAGCCTAGGATCCCTCGTGCCCGTATCTTAGTGGGGTGGGGGCTGGGGGGGGTCGCCTGGCCAGAAGGGCTTGTGCTCCCTCCTGACCCAATCGTAATCAGCTGGGGGGGGGGGGGGTCGCAGCTCACCGGGGCAGGAAGGCTTGGGCTCCCTCTTGCCCTGATTTTGTCGGGGGGTTGCGGCTCGACGGGCCAAACGGGGACTTAAACGTTTTTTTTGGTTATGCCCCTCCACACGTATTACAGCAATAAAACAGGGATAAAAACAGAATTAAAAACAATATTAAACAGACGAAATATACTCAGACGAACAAGACACACACAAAAAATGTAATAAGAACAAAAGGATAGGGGGAGAACTACAATAAATACAGAAAAGAAAACATATATGGGAAAAAAACAAAAGGACTAAGGGGTTCAATAAGAAAAGAATAGTAGCATAATTAGCCGAAGGCATCAATGAATAAGAAGCTTTTTAAAGCTCCTTTAAATTTATCTAAGTTCTGCTCTGCCCGAAGATAAGCGGGCGTTTTGAACATCTGCATCCTGAAACCCTTGGACAGAGGTTATCTGTCCTTAGAAGCACTCTGCCCTTGGGATCTCTTCATGGAAAAGAGCAGCAGACCTTATGAAGAATTTACGAGGCCGGCCGTTGTTCCAGCACAGTATGTGCTTGTAGTTTGCACCCTGACAGGATGATAAATCACTGCCAGGCAAAGAAGCTTGGCACCGACAGTGCCGAGCTTAGAAAGTGTCCATCTTGATCTCCTAATTGTATGCCAAGCATGTAACCAGTGAAATTTAGCAGGGCAGCCACTTAAAAACTCACACTTTTGAAATTGAGAACTAGAGTATTGGCACTTGAGGCATCATTTTATCTGAAGTTTCCTTGCAAATGTTCGGTCAAAATACAAGATACTGAATTTGTCTTTTGGGATCTCATTCAATTGCAACAATTTTTGGTAGCCTGTGAACAGAAGTGAGATTTCTTCTTTTTCCTTTTTTCATTTATTGATGAGGAATAGGGTAGGAATGTCAAAATGTCCTAATTTTAGTTGGGAATGATTTGGGTTCTGTGGAACTCAACCCATTTCTTTGTTTTTCCTTAAATATTTAACTGATAAATAAGCAATATGTTTCCCCTTTTAGTGAGCTTGTAAAGGATTGTTTTTGTATTATTTGTTGTATTGAAAAATTTGTATGGAAACCTTTTTTTCTTTGATATCTTCATGATATTGTAAATGTGTTAAATCCAAATTAAAAATAAAATAAAATAAAAAAACTCACACTTTACCATTCCAGCTCTCTGCTATCCGACCACTTAATCTGGGGTTGGCAATGGGAAATGAATACAGGCAGTCCCCGAGTTATAGACGCCTGGCTTAAGTACGACTCGTACTTAACAACACAGTTGCAGCTTTCATTTGATTTCACTCAGCCGTATTCCCAGTGGGATAAACTCACTGCAGATTCAGGAAAGTTGGATGGCCACATAAAAGAAAACAGTGTATATTTTAGAGGGAACACTGGTAGGGACAGTTGGGAGCAGAGGTAAGCAGCAAAAATCTTAAAATCTACAAGTTCTGAGTTACACAGAAATCCGACTTAAGAACAAGCTTTAAAAACGTAACTCGTTCTTAACCTGGGAACTGCCTTGTAAAGCTTTGCTTAGCTTCATAGAAGTTAAGGATGAAAATGAAAAGAAAGTGGCCATTCGGGTGATGTCTTGAAATACACTCATGCAGACAGTCAATTGCTCCCCACTAAGCTCCAAGCGTGTCGATCTTATGCCCCGCTATTTCTGTCCTGCAAGTCCTAACACAGAGACAGGCAGAGACTACTTGTCCCAGACTGCACGAGGCTTTACAGCTCAGGTAACCCTGCTGAGTCAGGAGGCAGGGTTCAGAAGGGATGATGTCAATCTGCCACCGAGGGGAGTCACTGGAGAGAGGTCCCCAGGAGAGAGAAAAGTCCGTGAGGAAGGAAGGAGAGCGAGATTTCCCCCTTTCCTAAGGGAAAGGTTTGGGACGTGCGATAGAACCTCCGGTGGTAACTTGTCTCGACTGAAGAAGGTTAAGCCAAGCCCACAAGAAAAGTAAACGTGGAAGTGATTTAAGGCAAAGAACACTAAGCAATTGTTTTTGCCTTTCCTAAGTCTGCGAGGAAACAGATTCAGGTCTCTAGAAAAATAAAAGCTTTCTTGTTTTTGCACCTTTTTACAGTGGTGAATTGTGCTGAGTCTGGACTAGAGAGTTGCACGGGGACAGAAATCCCACCCATCCCCATCAGGATCCTCTCCGTCCCCACTCGTCCCCGCCAGGATCCTCTCCGTCCCCACCCATCCCTGCAAGGAATTACCTCCATCCTCGCCTGTCCCCATAAAAAGCAGCAATTACTTCTGACAGGATCATCAATTCCACAGTTTCTTTTGCTGTTTTCCTTGTGGAATCTCTTTGGTGGAACCCTTTTTTTGTTTTCTGTTATAAACCCCCTCTTTTACTAAGGCTGACGTGTCCATCATATTATATGGACGAACCCTGCTTCCAAAGCCTTCCATCCCCGTGTGAGTCCCGTTGGCTAGAGTGGGGTCTCCAAGGGAGTCCCGTGGGTTAGGGGGGGGAGTCCCGCGGGACCCGCAAGAGTCCTGCAATCCCCGTTCCCGTGCAGACCTCTAGTCTGGACTCTGCCACAAGGAGTTACCCTACTAGGTCAGACTAAGGGTAAATCCGGAAAATCCGGACCCCTAGACCCACCCCCCCAGGCCTGCCCAGTCCACCCATCCCCGCCCCATCCCACCTCGGTTCCGCTCTGTCACGCCCCCAAGCCACCCCCCCCCAGCCCCGGCCCCCCACTGCCGTCTCTCGTTGGGCAGGACGTTAGGCAGGATACCCCCCTACACGAAGGAAAGCTTTTCAAAACCCGGACAAAATGCCGGGTTTTGAAAAGCCGTCCGGAATCCCAGACATATCTTCAAAAGGAGAACATGTCCGGAGAAATCTGGACGCCTGGTAACCCCTACTAAGGGTCCATCTAGGCCAGTATCATGTAGCCAAAAGTGGCCAATCCAGGTTACAATTACTTAGCAGGCTCTCACAAAGGGTTCATAGACAACCCCGCGAAAGACAAAGGCACGCGCCGACAACTGAGCGTAAGACGGAGGTGCGCGCCGAAGAAAATTACAGTTTTTAGGGGATCCGATGGGGGGTTTTGTTGGGGAGCCTCCCCAGTTTACTTAATAGAGATCGCGCCGGCGTTATGGGGGTTTGTAACCCTCCACATTTTACTGTAAACTTAACTTTTTCCCTAAAAACAGGGAAAAAGTGAAGTTTTCAGTAAAATGTGGGGGGTTACAAACCCCCCAAACTCCCCACAACGCCCCCACAACGTGGCGCGATCTCTATTAAGTAAAGTGGGGGGTTCCCCCCCCACTCCCCCGTCAGAGCCCTAAAAACAGTAATTTTGTGCGGCGCGCGCCCCCGCGCTGCGCTCAATTGTCTGGGCGCGCCTTTGTCCCGGCACGCTTTTGACCTGACACCCTCACAAAGTGGCAAGATTGCGTGCTACTGAATCCCAAGGATAAGTACCGGCTTTTCCCAGCTCTACTTTCCTTTCCCTCCAAGAACTGTCCAAACATTTTTTTTTTTTAAACCCAGCTACATTAACTGCTTTTACCACTTGCTCTGGCAATGAGTTCCAGAGACCTCTTTTCTGCTTTTCACTCCTGCTTACCTTGTCTCCATCATTCTCTTGCTTTGATCCTTTTCAAGTGCTCCCACCTTTACCCCCGTCCACTCTTAACAGCGCCCAGAAACTCCCCCACATCCCATATTACAGCCTCATTAGTTGATTACATTCCTTATCAACACGGCGACTGCCATACACTTTTGGGGTATTAAAGGACCATGATACCCCCTGTTAATAATTTCACTGCTTCAGTAAATTGTTCAGCCACTAGACACGTGCTATTAGCATGTCAGCAGTGGCCATTAGCAATCTCCAGTGATGCGCTAATTTAAATTATAATTAGTCATCCCATTTTTTTGTGCACAGGATACTGTGTATCTCTTGCCATTTCTAATTTTATTAAATCATATACTCAAATCCTTCTTTTGAGGGCTGAAGCACTGAAGTAATTTGATCCCTCCTAAAGAGTTACTAATGACAGCACTCCAGTAGTCTGAGCTCTGATGATAATAAAAGGTAATAGCATACAAGCAGTAGAAAAAGCTGCAATTTTAAGGTTGAAACATTTTGGAAACTCTAATGCCTTGAATTTTCTTTTTAAAATAAAATGTACACGGCATTCAATTGTTTTGAATTTTGCTTTCCCCGTCTCCCTCCTGCCTCATTCCTTGTACTAAAATAAACATTAGGGCCTGATTTTTCTTAGGACGCCCAACTCAGCGGATGCCCAAGAGGCTGCCGTTGATCACGCATCGGCGCCCTAAAGAGAATCGCGTCTACATCGCTGAACAGAGGCCTTAAATCAGGGGCGTCAAATGTCGGTCCTCGAGGGCTGCAATTCGGTCGGGTTTTCAGGATTTCCCCAATGAATATGCATGAGATCTATTTGCATGCACTGCTTTCATTGTATGCTAATGGATCTCATGCATGTTCATTGGGGGAATCCTGAAAACCCGACTGGATTGCGGCCCTCGAGGACCGACATGTGACGCCCCTGCCTTAAATGTAGGCCAGCATTTTGCAGGTCTACGTTTAAGGTGTCTGACTCACGCCTACAGAGATGCAGGCCCAAGGCCACTTCGGGGTGAAACCACCCCAACACTCCACCTTGGGTGTGCTTAAGCGCCCCTACGCATCTCCATGGACATGCGACACATGCCTGCAATGTAGGCGTCCTTCCTTAAAAAAAACCAAAAAACACGTGCATCCCAATTGGCTGAGAGACTGCGATAGGACGCCTACCGTCACCTACCATCAAGATGTGCATAGTGGTAGTCTACCAGTTATTTTTGGATGCCTTCAAGGGGGAGATAGTACGTTCCCTTTCTTGTTTGTTTGTTTATGGGTCATTTTGGCTCGTCTGTGGTTCTTTTACCTTTTCGTTGCCTGTATTATAGTCTTCTCACCATTCTTGTGCTCTTTGATGGTGTGGTTGCTTGTATTGTTCATTGCCGAGTTTGGCTTGACTCTATTTTTCTTGTACAATACCTTTTGTATGCCCTTTGTTACTCTGGTTGACCTCAATAAACATGACATACAAAAAAAAAATAAAAAAAGATGCGCATTTGCAGAATCAGGTCCTTATTATGGATTTTAGAGGCACCACATTTTTTTGTATTTTGAATCATCTATTGACTATTAACAGCTTTACCTAATTTTCAGAGCTCCTTTAAAGGGGTGTGTGCGTGTAAGTGTTGTCTGCCTCTTTTTGTTTTAAATAAAGAAAACTAAACAAAAAAAGCAAAATTAATATGAAAAATAAGCAAATAAAGCTCAAACATTTAAAAAATAAAAATAAATAAATTCTACCTTATGGCAGAGAAGTGATCAATTTTCCAGTACATGTATTAGATGGGCTGTATTAACATGCACAAATACTAATGCTGGGTAATATTAATAATATCAACAATATCAAGGGCTCCTTTTAGTGCACACACCGGATTAGCGCACGCTACCCAAAAAAACTACTGCCTGCTCAAGAGGAGATGGTAGCGGCGAGCGCGCGTTAAGGCCCTAACGCACCTTTGTAAAAAGGAGCCCTAAATAATATTAAATAAGATCATTATAATATTTTCATGCTTTTATTTGCTTATGTATTGGTGTTACCACATGCATGGGTTAATGCCAACCTGTTAAGATGCCAAGGTATGAATAAGGTGTGAGGTGATGATATTTAATTATCAAAGTCCTTCAGGAAGTGTTTGTGTATATCTATAGAGAAAGGGAGAGAAAAAGATATAGACATACAAGAAGCAAAGTATGATATTTAAAAGTATTTTACATGATTGTTTTATGAGGTTATCATTTATTTTGATTTATAGCCCAGGAGCCCAGAACGGGTTACAGCGGCATTCACAATCTATCAGAGACAGAGGATTAAAGGTACATTCGCAATATAGTGAAGAATTAGATTAAGGGTTACAGAGCTACATTCACAATGATATCTGTGGCTGGCGTAAAACTATGGAATACCTCGCCTGGTATCCTGTGGTTTTGTATGGGGGAGGATGAATTTTAAGAAAATGCTGAAAACTCCATTATTTGCCAATGCCTTCTTATGCTAAGGTATATTTCAGTCGATAATCGCCTTTTAAAAATATATTTGTTTACAGCAATATATGATTTAAAGTAGAGAATGACACGGGGAAAAAATCTGTCCCCGTCACCGCCCCGTCACCGGCCCACCATCCTCTGCACCGCCCCGTCACCGCCGATCCCTTCACCGCCCCGTCACCGCCATCCCTTTCACCGCCCCGTCACCGCCACTGCCATCCCATTCACCGCCCCGTCACCGTCCCCGCTGCATCCATATAAGCCTTTTTCCTTTCACTCCCTCCTTCCAATTTGAGCCGGGAACACTAGCGATCGCACGGTCCCCGCGGCCACTACCTGCCTGCCCGGTCGATCCTGGTGTTTGGCCGGCTCTCTCCCTTCTCCTCACCTTGGTTTGTGGGTTTTCTTTTTCGGCAACCTGCGCGCTTTCCCAGGGAGCCGCACACGCGCGGCTGCTCAGTGTTCGATCATCTGCTCTGCTGCAACTTCCTGTTGCGTCAGAGCAGAAGATCGAGGCTGAGCAGCGGCGGGTGTGCGCGGCTCTCTGGTAGCGTGTGGGTCGCCGAGGAGGAGGATCTGCGGACTGGGGTGAGGAGAGGGGAGAGAGCTGGCTGGACACTGGAATCGATTGGGCGGGCGGGTGTGAGCTGCGGGGACCGCGCGATCCTTCATGCCTCACTGCGGGGGACAAGACCATTCACCGCCCCGCGGGCGGTGAATGGCCTTGTCCCCGTCGCCGCAGCGACTGCTAGTTTTCTTCCCCGTTTTCGGCGGGTGACCCGCGGCTAAAATGCGGTGGCCGCGGGTAAACCGCCACCGTGTCATTCTCTAATTTAAAGCTTGCTTGTATTTCTGAATTGATTGAATTTGCGCTCTATCCCTGTTTATAGCAGGGACGATTAATGACGTTGTTTAGACATGTCTATGCTATATGTGATAATCGTAGGGAAACAAGATTTTATGTATGTGATATGGAAGCCGCATAGTTGTATGCGGTATATAAATTTTTAAATAAATAAAATAAAAATAGACTGGAGACGTTAGAATAATGAGACCATGGTAGGTGTCAGAAGCAGTACAAGTTATAGGATTAGGGTACGTTCACTCAAGGCATTGGATTAAGGGTAAGAGCGGTACGTTCTCTGCTAAACTGAGACTAATGGGATCTTATAGTAACATAGTAGATGACGGCAGATAAAGACCCGAATGGTCCATCCAGTCTGTCCAACCTGATTTAATTTAAATTTTTTCTTCTTAGCTATTTCTGGGCAAGAATCCAAAGCTTTACCCTGTACTGTGCTTGGGTTCCAACTGCCGAAATCTCTGTTAAGACTTACTCCAGCCCATCTACACCCTCCCAGCCATTGAAGCCCTCCCCAGCCCATCCTCCACCAAACGGCCATATACAGACACAGACCGTGCAAGTCTGCCCAGTACTGGCCTTAGTTCAATATTTAATCTTATTTTCTGATTCTAGATCCTTTGTGTTCATCCCACACTTCTTTGAACTCAGTCACAGTTTTACTCTCCACCACCTCTCTCAGGAGCGCATTCCAGGCATCCACCACCCTCTCCGTAAAGTAGAATTTCCTAACATTGCCTTTGAATCTACCACCCCCTCAGCCTCAAATTATGTCCTCTGGTTTTACCATTTTCCTTTCTCTGGAAAAGATTTTGTTCTACGTTAATACCCTTCAAGTATTTGAACGTCTGAATCATATCTCCCCTGTCTCTCCTTTCCTCTAGGGTATACATATTCAGGGCTTCCAGTCTCTCCTCATACGTCTTCTGGCGCAAGCCTCCTATCATTTTCGTTGCCCTCCTCTGGACCGCCTCAAGTCTTCTTACGTCCTTCGCCAGATATGGTCTCCAAAATTGAACACAATACTCCAAGTGGGGCCTTACCAATGACCTGTACAGGGGCATCAACACCTTCTTCCTTCTACTGGCTACGCCTCTCTTTATACAGCCCAGCATCCTTCTGGCAGCAGCCACTGCCTTGTCACACTGTTTTTTCACCTTTAGATCTTCGGACACTATCGCCCCAAGGTCCCTCTCCCCGTCCGTGCATATCAGCTTCTCTCCTCCTAGCATATACGGTTCCTTCTGATTATTAAACCCCAAATGCATTACTCTGCATTTCTTTGCATTGAATTTTAGTTGCCAGGTATTAGACCATTCCTCTAACTTTTGCAGATCCTTTTTCATATTTTCCACTCCCTCTTCGGTGTCTACTCTGTTACAAATCTTGGTATCATCTGCAAAAAGGCACACTTTTCCTTCTATCCCTTCAGCAATGTCACTCACAAACATATTGAACAGGATTGGCCCCAGCACTGATCCCTGAGGGACTCTACTACTTGGTAGCTGCCTGTACAGAACAGTACGCCACAATCAGCAAGGTGTCCTCGGTGATTGGTTTCAGTTACAGACCGCTATAGTCTGCCCTTTAAGGTCTCAAGGCAGGTATGCGATGGTTCGACAACGGTATGGTTTTTACCACTTTCCATAAAGGTAGATTATTGTAATGCACTTCTACTCAATATCTCCCAAGAAGAAAAAAGAAGACTGCAGATCATACAAAACACAGCGATCAAGTTAATATACAACGCCAAGAAATATGACCATGTTACGCCATTGATGATCGATGCCCATTGGCTTCCAATCAGTCATCGCATCTCCTTTAAGGTCATGCTGCTTATATTTAAAACTTAAACTGTTAATGAACCCCAATTCGTACCCAGAATGTTAATACCCCATAACACTTTACGTCCACTTCGGTCATCATACCAAAATCTCTTATCTGTCCCTTCCTTGAAAATAGTAGGCACGAGAAGATCAGACATGTTCTCCATAATGGGCCCCCAATGGTGGAACTCTTTGCCACAATACATTAAAAACGAAAAGGATCTCCCCTTCTATAAAATGGAAAGATATATTGCATTACAAAGGGGATATTTCAAGAAGTTTCAGGATGTGTGGAAACCATTGACAAATATTGTACGGAGTAATTGAAAATGTTTCCCTTAAATATATCAGTTCAAATGGATAGGGTGGGGATTATGGAATTGATGTGTATTTATATTATTATGGATTATGTTGTAGGGAGGGGTGGGAAGGGGGAGGGTTAAGAATTTATGTAATAAACAAAAGATAGAATGTAAGTGATATTTGTTAATGTGATTGGATATATACTTACACTTTATGTAATTTTGAAAATGAATAAAGAATTGGAAAAAAAAAACCAAAACGAAAAGGATCTTACATTTTTTTAAAAATCCTTAAAATCTTATCTTTTTAAAGATGCTTTTAACATTTAAATTTATCACAAATTTAAATGTCCTTAAGTTTCTATCTCCCCATTCCCTCTTGTTTTTTCCTTCCTTGTCTATTTCTTCTAAGATAAAAATTGTAACTTTTCCTCCTTCCCTCCCTATTCATGTTTGTATTATATTAAAAAAATTTGTTATTTGGTTTGTCTTTATGTAATTTACTCTTTTTTAAAAAAAAATAATAATTTTGTTCATCGCTTAGTAAATCGAATAAGCGATTCATCAAATGCCAATAAAAAAACTTGAAACTTGAAAAACTATACTTAGTTCGAATGTCCGGGGGAAGCTGGTTCCACAGTTTTGTCACACTATGAAAGAAAGATCATTTCTGAGTGGTTTCTAGTTGGAGCTGATGAGCCGGTGGGATGCATAGTCAGCGTTCCAGCTCATGACTGTTAAGTTTAATTATCAAAGTCAAGTTGCATTCGGGTACAGTAGGTGTTGCCCTGTTCCCAGAGGGCTTACAATTTAAGCTTGTATCTGAGGCAACAAGAGGGTTACGTGATTTACCCAAGATTACACAGTGGGATTTGAACCGGGCTTCCCTGGTTCTTAGGATGCTGCTCTAACCATTAGGCTACTCCTCAGTTAATTGAGAGACAAGCTGTGAGGCTGAAGCTTCCCCTGTGGAGGAGTGTGTGGCGGAGTGTTTGGAGCTATAGCCTCAGCCTGGGGTTGTGGGTTCAAACCCCGTGCTGCTCCTTGTGACCCTGGGCAAATCATTCAGTCCTCCATAACCCCAGGTACATTAGATAGATTGTGAGCCCACCAGGACAGATAGGGAAAATGCTTGAGTGCATGATTGTAAAACCGCTTAGATAACCTTGATAGGCGGTATATAAAAAAAACCCCTAATAAACACCAGCCATGGCCATGATTCATTCATTTGCTTCTACCAGATGCACCTACAGACTCCTGCCTTGACCATTCTTCTCATCCTTTTTTTTTTTAACACTCTGTTTCCAAGCCAGCGCGAGAGCGGTAGGCACCTTAGGTGAGCCTTCAGCATCCTCCCCCTCCCTGCAGACCTAGCCTGTAACACCCCCAAGATTTTGATAATTAAACGCACCGATAACGATCATCACAAATGCATGTACTGATGATTCTTTGAGCGTGTGTGGCTGTCCAGACTTTTATTGTTTTGCCTTGACCGCAGCTGCTTTTTGCTGTCCCCAAGAAACTGCTACCCTAGGCGATAATCTAGTCTTGCCTAAATGTTGCGCCAACCTGGCTATGTTTAATAATGAGCAAATAATGCTATGGCTACAAATGAAAACACTCCAATGACCATATTTCAAATTGCATGGGGCGGGAATGAAATTTTGTTGGGGGGGGGGGAAGGTGTTGTGGCAGACGAAAATACTGCAGAACTGTTGCAAGCAAAGGAAATATTTTATGGGATCAATTTCACACTGTGCGTTTTGGGACCAAGCCTGTAGGTATTTTACAGCCATGGACTTTGCTTCAAATTTCAAAATGAAATACATCGGCCCAGCCCACAACTTATTTTTCCTGGTGCTCACCTTGAGGTTTAATCTACACAGTCATCACTCTGAGAATTTATGTGTGAAGTTAAAGGTCTGGAGGGATCATTGTGCACAGAGAATCTTCCATCACATATTCACAGAACAAGACTAGCTGTTCTTTAGCTTTCTGGTTTAATCTGTGCAGCTATCCTCCAACTTTTTTTTAATCTGTCTGTTTTAATAAGGACCTGCCCTGTCTGGGCCAACAAAATGGCATAGGACCAGCTCCAGAGGCACCTGAAGCACAGAACCAGTATACACAAGCCGTATTTTCAAATCTTATATCAGACTGCAAAGGTCTTTTCAAACAAGGTCTTAATGGTTCACAAAATGCCAAAAGAAGAGTCTCTTGGGGGATAATTCTATCAAGTATGCACTAATATACTTGGGTATGTGTTGATTATGTGCATATATCATTAGAATAATGGCACATATATATGCAAATACCAAAATTCTGCATAAGTGCTACTCAGTATATACATGAATATTTTACATAAGTCGATTCGAATATATGTCGAGACCCCCATTCCCCCCCCCAAAAGGAGGAAAAATGGTTGACTTGAATATAAGTCTGGTGGCTTAATATTCAAGTGCCCTGCGCTGTCAGGCTCTGCACCCAGCCCCCTTCCCTCCCTTCCCTGCCAGGCACTGCACCCAGCCCTCTTCCCTCCCTCCCTGTCAGGCTTTGCACCCAGCCCCTTTCCCTCCTAACCCCTGTCAGGCTCTGCACCCAGCCCCCTTCCCTCCCTCCCCTGTCAGGCTCTGCACCCAGCCCCCTTCCCTCCCTCCCCTGTCAGGCACTGCACCCAGTCCGCTTCCTGCCAGGCACTGCACCCAGCCCTCTTCCCTTCCTCCCTTGTCAGACTCTGCACCCTGTCCCCCCTCCCTGCCCTGTCCTTGTACCTCTGCTGCCGATCTCTAGTGGTCCAGAGGTGCAGCAGGCAGGAGTGAGATTTCCACACTCCTGCCCTGCTGCTAACCCAGTCAGTGGTCCAGAGGTACAGCGGGCAGGAGCGAGCTTTCCACGCTCCTGCCCTGCTGCTAACCCGATTGGTGGTGGCTGCTGTGAGATCGGGTTTCTTCAGCCACTGAGCGGCACCGAGCAGGAGCGTGTTTTGGTGCACCTCCTCGGCGCTGAGCAGCTTCTTGACTGGCTCCAGCAAATCGCCAAAGCGTGCTCCTGCTCGGTGCCCCTCAGCGGCTGAAGAAACCCGATCTCGCAGCAGCCACCACCGATCGGGTTAGCAGCAGGGCAGGAGTGTGGAAAGCTCGCTCCTGCCCGCTGTACCTCTGGACCACCATGGATCGGCAGAGGAGGTATGAGGAGATAGCAGGGAAGAGGGGGTAGGGTGCTGATCCTGGCAGTGACCCCCATTTTTGAGCCAATTCTTTGGCCCCCAAAATCCCGGTTTATATTTGAGCATATACGGTATTTAACAGGTAGACATACACACAGGCAGTCTGGGATGAGGATGGGCATGACTCACATTCACACACATAAATATTAATTACATCCATATCTATGACACTTACCCCCTCCCCCCCTTTTTACAAAACCACGATAGCAGTTTTTAGCTCAGGCCAGCGCGATGAATGCTCTGCGCTGCTCCCGACGCTCATAGGAACTTTACGTTAAAAGAAAATTTTCCAATTAGAAAGGATGGTCTTGATCGCAATCAAAAGGAGTAGGCATTACATTACGGATCTGCTATGATTCAATATGCGTCTTAATGCAATGTTTTGATGTTACACATCTGTATTATTTTCTGTTTTGTTGTAAAACCTTAATAAAAACTCATTGAACTTAAAAAAAAAAAGAAAATTTTCCATTCTGTACTATTGTTCAAACCCATTGGTTCTAAAGATTGCAACCTGTTAATGCATCTTTGTTCTCTTTGCGCGAGTGACTTCTCTCTATCACCCCCTCCTCTCCTGTTAATCTTTTCAATGTCTATAATAATGCAACGCAGGTCTGTAAAAATATGATTATCATCACAGCAATGTTGTACCAAAGGTGCCTCCATTCTCCTACATTTTAAATTCGATCTATGTTCATTCATTCTTATTTTTAAACTTCTTTTTGGTTTTCCTACATAACATTTCTGGCATGGACACACTATGACATATGCAGTATGGCAAAACTAGTATTGCAATTACTCAAATGTCTCAAGTTATAAGTCTTGCCATCCGAAGGGTTCATAAACACCTTCGTTTGCATGGTAATTTCATAACATTTACAAGATCCAAATTTGTAATGGTCTTTTGTACCTAAGAACATAAGAACATAAGCAGTGCCTCCGCCGGGTCAGACCATAGGTCCATCCTGCCCGGCAGTCCGCTCCCGCGGCGGCCCAAACAGGTCACGACCTGTCTGAATCACCAGAAGGGGCTCCCTTGCCACCTTGGTTTCTCATTGAAGTCCTATCTTCCCATCGAAGTCCTAACCCTCCGGTCTTGCACATGCACGACCTGGTTGGGTTTCTATACTTATTACCTGGTTAGCTTTCTATACTTGTGTTACATCCCAGCTCCTCCCTCAGTATCCCACGATCCCTTTATCCCTCAGGAATCCGTCCAATCCCTGTTTGAATCCCTGTACCGTACTCTGCCTGATCACTTCCTCCGGTAGCGCATTCCAAGTGTCCACGACCCTTTGGGTGAAAAAAAACTTCCTTGCATTTGTTTTGAACCTATCTCCCTGTTATTCTTTTTATTGGAACTGGTTATGAGGGGCTTAAAATCTCTTTCAAATTGCACTCCTTGCTATATGCAGTTCTTAAAAATTTGTTTTCAAATATAGGATGTGCTTGTACAATTTTCCAATTCTTTTTAATGATATCATCCAAAACAGGACTGGCATTCGAAAAACACATGACCAACGTTTGAATGTTGATATCTGTTGTGTCTTTCTGGTCTCCTTTTTCCATCAGAAAACTTTCCCTATGGTTGTATTTTGCTCGTTGGTAAGCCCTCTTCAATAGTTTCCTGTCATACCCACGCTCCTCCAAATCTTCAGTTAATCTGTGCGAGCTTCTCTTAAATTCTTTTGCTTTGCTGTATATTCTCCTGAATCTCAAAAATTGAGAAAAAGGTAAATTATCTCGTAAATGTTTAGGGTGGAAGCTTTTATTGTATCCTTCTTATGTACAGTAGTTTCAAATCCTGATGTAGTCTGTAATATCAGAACATCCAAAAATGCAATCATTTGATATGAACTATATATTAGGGTCACATGAATTTAGCCAACTGGCGAACATAAATAATTCCTTTGCTGTCCTCGTCCACAATACAAACACATTGTCTATATAGCTGATCCATGTGTGCAATTTTTCTTCAAATGGTGACTGGAATACCCAGTTCTCTTCAAACTTGTTCATATATAGGCATGCTACTGATGGCGCAAAAGTGGTCCTCATAGCAACTCCACTAATGTAGAAATATATTTGTTCCTTATACATGAAAAAAATTCTCTTTCATGCAGATTCTAGTCAATTTTAAAATGAAGTCACTCGGAACCCAATGTGGTCTCATTCTTTTGTCCAGTGTTTCCCTGATTACATCCATTGCTTCATCTTGAAGATGTGATGTCCAATGTTGCCATTAGAAACTGCTGATCATGTTCTTGAATAGATTCTAAAAACCTTAAGAAATGAGTAGTATCTTTAATATATGTCTTATGTTCTTCCACCTCTGTTCTCAAGAACCAATCGACATAGGTAGAAATGGGCTCTAATACTGACCCTCTTGATGAAATAATTTGACGCCCTGGGGGGTTGGTCATGTTCTTATGAATTTTGGGCAACATATACAGTATATATCAGGAATAACAGGATGTTGTATATTTAAATATTTAAATTCTTGTTTCATGATATACCCTTCTTGTAGACCTTCATTTGTTAATCTGTTAACTACTGATTTAATTCTTTTTGGCAGGTCTAAACTTAATTTCTTATAAATGTTTGTATCGCCCAATTGTCTCTCGATCTCCTTCTCATAATCGCAATGATTCAAAACAATGGATTCCCCTTTGTCCGCTTTTTTTTTTTTAATAATAATGTCAGGGCAATCCCTCAGATTTTTCATTGCCATTCTTTCTAATATGTTAAGGCTATTATTCCTAAAAGTAATATTCAGCTTTTTTACTTCTTGCATAACCACATTTCTGAAAGTTATTAGTACTGGATCTAATGGAGTTGGTGGAACCTAGGAAGATTTACTCCGTACTTTTGATGAATCTTGCTTAGTTTCAGCGTCTGAGAAAAAGATCTTAATTTGTAGATTCCATAAGAACCTCTCAAGATCAATCTGGAATTGAAATATGTCGAAGGAACAAATGACATACCTCTCATCAAAATGGTGTCAGGTCAAAAGCGCGCAGGGACAAAGGCGCACCCAGACAATTGAGCGCAGCGCACGCCGCCGCACCGCTCTAAATTACTGTTTTTAGTGCTCCGACGGGGGTGTGTGTGTGGGGAACCCCCCCACTTTACTTAATAGACATCGCGCTGCATTGTGGGGGTGTTGTGGGGGGTGTGGGGGGTTGTAACCCCCCACATTTTACTGAAAACTGAACTTTTTCCCTGTTTTTAGGGAAAAAGTTCAGTTTACAGTAAAATGTGGAGGGTTACAACCCCCCAAACCCCCCATAACGCCGGCGCGATGTCTATTAAGTAAACTGGGGGGGGGGGGTTCCCCAACAAAACCCACCGTCGGAGCACCTAAAAACTGTAATTTAGAGCGGCGCGCGCTGCGCTCAATTGTTGGCGCGCGGTTTTGTCTTTCGCGCCGTTGTCTATGAACCCATCAAAACATTGACTTCTGTCTCTGTCAATGCTTTAGAACAGGGGTGCCCACACTTTATGGGCTTGCGAGCTACTTTTATAATGACTAAGTCAAAATGATCAACCAACAATAAAATTAAAAAAAAAACACAAAGCACTGAAAGGCAGAGAAAATGTTAATTATTCATATTCCAGGTTTTTTCAAAGAGGTCACGGCAGATGACTCTATGCAATGTCACCTCAGTAACAAAATACAAAAATAGACAAATACACCCCCTCCCTTTTTACTAAACCACAATAGTAGGTTTTAGCTCATGGAGTTACGCTGAATGCCTCGCACTGCTCTCAATGCTCATAGGCTCCCTGCGCTAAAAAACGCTATTGCGGTTTAGTAAAAGGGAGCCATAGTGCAAAATATAGACAGCAGATATAAATTCTCAAAACAGACACATTTTGATCACTAAATTGAAAATAAAATCATTTTTCCTACCTTTGCTGTTTTGGTGATTTCATGAGTCTCTGGTTGCACTTTCTTCTTCTGACTGTGCATCCAATCTTTCTTCCTTTCTTTCAGCCTCCTGTATGTTTCCTCTCCTCCAGACCTCATTCTCTCCCCCAACTTTTTCTTTCTGTCTCCCTCTTCCCCCTTCTTTCTGTCTCCCTGTCTGCCCCCTTTCTTTCTTTCTCCTTGCCCTCCCCCAAGCCACTCGGTTTGCTGCCACCGCCATCGGGGAACAGCCCCCAAGCCACCGCCGTCCCAAGCTTTCCCTGCAGAAATGTTGCGCTGACCAGCATTCTACTCCCTGACGTCAATTCTGACGTAGGAGAGGAAGTTCCGGGAAAACAAGGCATTTCTCCTCATTCCATCCAGCCTGAGCCCCATCTCTCCTTGATCCAGCATTTCCGTTCTGTGTCTGTCAGAATTACCATTCCACCTATTTTCCAACATCACCCTTCTTTGTGTCCATCTCACCTATATCCCTATCTCACCACTTTTTCAGAATCTTCATTTGTCTCTGTCCTTGTCTTTACCCCATGTTCACCATTTGCCCTTTCAATGTCTTTATCTCCCCTCCCACTTTTTCAGCATTACTTCTAAGTCTCTATTTCACCTCCTCTACATGTCCCCTCTGCATCTCTATCCTTATTCAGTAGGTCCTGCTTACCCTTTCTCTTCTTTGTGTCACTATCTCCATTTTCAGCTTTCCCCCCTTTTCCTTTGTTACTGCACCCTGTAGCCAGAATCTTTCCACCCTCCCTCCCAGCCCAGTATGAAATATTTCCTTTTGTTTCCCTCCCCTCTCTCTTTCTCTTCTCCTCCCTCACCCACGATTCCTGCATCTGGCCCTCTCCCTTCTACCTGCACCTGGCAACACCCCCCTGCTCCGCGGCTCTCTTCAGCAACTCGTCAGCAGCGGTGATCAAGACAAGCTGCCGACATCGAGGCCTTCCCTCTACGAGTCCCGCCTTTGTGGAAAAAGGAAGTTGAAACAAGCGGGACTCGCAGAGGGTAGGCCCCGACGTCAGAAGCTTGTGTCGATCGCTGCTGCTGAGTTGCCGAAAAGAGCCGCGGAGCAGGGGGTGTGGCCGGAAGCAGGTAGAAGGGAGAGGGAGATAGGAAGGCTGTAGAAGCTCCGGAGCATGACACCGACCCCGGCCAGGATGATTTTTTTTTTCAGGCTGCCGCTGCCACGCTTCCGCTCTCCCCCCCATCCCCCCGAAATGACAAAAAAAAACCAGCCTAATGCCCGGCATCGGCGTCTTTGACGTCGGTGAGAGGAAGGCTGATAGGCCCGGTAGATCGGGACGGCAACACGAGTCTATCACGGATGGGCTCTGCGATCGACTCACGTTGCCTTCCTGAGCTACCGGTCGATCGCGATCGACGTGTTGGGCACCCCTGCTTTAGAAGATAAGTTTGCTACCACTGCTTGTTTCGTGTTTGAGACCACTGTTGGAACTGCTGGAACTGACCTCTTCCTCTGGTTTTCTTCCCTCTTGTTCTTTTGTATTTTTTCCTCCTTGTGGTCCCTTGCTGCTGCAAACAGTGAAGAGAAGTTTTTCTTTAAAACCTGTTTTGTGAAGCTCTTGAGAGACTGACACCCTGTATGTGAGACTTTTAGTTTTATTAATCTTTCCCATTTGGCTTCCTGATGAAGATTTGAAACGTAGCACGTCGTGGCCAAAGAATTATAACCAAAGATAAGTTTTTTTCAACTTTATTTCATTACAGTACACTAAAAGATACCATCTGTTGTGAATTAGAAAGTACTGCGATGATTGGGTGGTGAAGTTTTTGGGGGGATGTGTTTTTCCTCCATGTCTCTGAGCACTACCTTCCATTGTAAAAATCAAGTATACTAATTGTACACTCTGTTGGAGGAATAATCTTGTTCATCATCTCTTGATAATTTTTTCAATTTTTGTTTCTTAATAACTTCTTTGTACTTTTCCATGGATTCCAAGACCTCTTTATGGCATACTTCAAAATCCTGCTCTCCATTAGTTGTTTTTAAGCTTCATAAATTCTTCATCTAACTTAGCTTTTTCTTTTTCAAGGGCTGCTTTGCTCCATTCCATGACCAACAACATAATGTCCAAGGAGAATTTATTTAATATCCGGTTTCATTTACCAACAAAAATCTCATCATCTAATATAATAAAATGATAAGCCGCGCATGCGCACTTCCTAAGTGTGTGCCGGTTTTCTGTGAGCTGTAGCGACACATAGGAAGTGCGCATGCGCGGCTTACGATTCTTTGAAAGACGCGGCGGTGGCTACTCTCACGATCCCCGCCTGCGTCGGACTTCCGATGCAGGTGGGGATCATGAGAGGAGCCACCGCCGCGTCTTTCAACTAAAAAAAAACAAAAAACAAGGCGGATGTCGGCCCGATGGCTGGAGTTCACCGCTGAGTCCGTTGAGGAGTGCTTCCCTCAACAGGAACTGTTGGGTCGAATTCAAATACTTCCGGCAGGTCGGGAGGGGGCGGAGCAGGCTCGCACGCCTGGCGGGGACCGGACAGGAACTAGACTCCCTGCAGGAGCCAGCCTGATGGCTGGAGATCACCGGACTGGACAGGGGGAGCAGGTAAGTGGGTGCTGCAGTACAGGAGGAGCAGGGAAGAGGTGATTCTGGACAGGGGGGGAGGTAACAGGAAGGGAGGCCTACTGCTGGATAGGGGAAGCAGGGAAGAGGTGCTGCTAGACAGGGGGGGAGAGGGGGGGATGGGGGGAGGTAAAAGGAAGGGAGAAGGGCTCCTGCAAAGGAGAAGAGCTACTGCTGGATATGGGGAGCTGGAAATGGGGTGATGCTGAACAGGGGGAGATAAAAGGAGAAGGGCTACTGCTATATAGGGGGAGCAGGGAATGGGTGGGGGTGCTGCTGGACAGGGAGGAGGTAAAAGTAAGGGAGAAGGGCTGCTAGCACCCGTTAATGTAACGGGCTAAACAACTAGTCTTTAAATAATTGTGGTTGTAAATTCACTCTGTTCCTTCCTACAATATTCTGCCATTGCTGTTCCATTCAATTCCAACTTTATGCTGTTAGTTCATCAATCTCAGGCTTGTGAAAGAAGTTAGTTATAGTTTACAAGTTTGTTCTCTTCATATTTGCATATTTTGTATTTTTTTGAGCAAATTTAAGTTTTCCTTTATTTTGTTGTGAATAGCACCTGCCATCGATAAAAACAAAAATTGTGCGCAATGATTGGGAGAAGAGCCGTTTATAAGTGGGCAGTTTGCTCACTCAACGGTCTCAACAATATCACATCTCTGAGCACAGCAAAAATATTCTTAAAAATTTTTTTTGAACGATGTTATTTTGTGCATTTCGTGTGTTTTGAGTCTGGAGTCAAAGTTAGGCACCATTTGTTTGAATCACGCTGAGCAGCGCCTAAATCACGTTAGGCATCGGTAGGCATCTACAACTTAGGTGCCTGTATATTAGGCCAGGGTTTCCTTGGCCTAAAATCCCGGCGTCTAAGTTAGGCATGAACTGGCCCATGACTCAAGCCACGCCCAAACTCCGCCTCTAACCACACCTACTTTTTAGATAGGCACCTTATAGTAGACGCCTACCAGAAAATTAATTTTTTAAAATTGGTTTTAATTGAATTTTATGTTTAAATATGTTTATTGATTTTACAAGAAAATGGCATCATACAAGACAAACCATTATCCTCCCCCCACCCTCCCCCTCCCTATCCCCAACACCCACCCTCCCAACATCCCACAGTAACAATGATCAACCTCCATCTATTGAAGTATTACAAATTCAATAAGTGACTTCGTGCTTTATGAGTCAATGTTAACCAGAATGGTTCCCAAACAGAACTAAATAACCGGCCTCTGGGTGAGTCCAATGAAGTCAAGGACATACGCTCCATCGAGGCTTGACGAAGCATAAGAATTCTCCAGAATGACAAAGTTGGTGGGTCTGATACAATCCAGCAATGTAGTATAGTTTTCTTTCCCATGAGGAAAGTCCTGGCCAAAAAACCTCGGAAACCTCTCGGAGACCCCCGAGGAAGTGGGTCCATCGTGAACAGCAATTCCGGACGACTGACATATCCCTGATGCCACATGGAAGTAATATGCCGCTGTAGTTGAATCCAAAAGTCCACTATCAATGGACACGACCAGAACTGGTGTCCCAGCGTTGCTCCTGGATGAGCGCATTTAAGACACGTATCCGATGTTCTGAGGTTAGCTCGATACAGGTACGTTGGTGATCTGTAGAGTCGTAAGTAGAACTTATAGTTCATTTCAATAAGGGTCACATGTGAGGTAAGAGAGTGAATAGAGTGAAGACCTTGTTGTATATGATGACCAGTCACCTCACAGGCCAGATCCTCCGTCCAGCGGGCCGCATAGGCTTCATAAGAGATTGACCCCAGACTGTCCCGTAAAAAGCGTAAGTGAAATTTCAAGGGGATTTGTGTCTGTGCTGTTAAACATAATGCTTCCGAAATTGTCTCCTGACATTGGTTCGTGAGCCCCTCCGGCGGGAGAGATCTGACATAAGATGTCATCTGTTTAATTGAATTTTAATGGCGCTTTCAATTATCAGCACCAATTAACCAATTTAAAAAAATTATATTAGATGTCTGCCTCAGTAGTGTCCTGTTCTAGGCACTATTTATCAGGGCCTTAGTGCCGGTTCCTGCACCCAGTTCAGGGCACCAGACTTACACTCTTAGGGCTCTTTTTATGAAGGCACGTTAGGGCCTTAACACGCGGAATAGCGTGCGCTAGCTGCTACCGCCTCCTTTTGAGCGGTCGGTAGATTTTTGGCTAGCGCACTATGTGCAACTTTTTGGACTTACCATGATCGCCCATGGGATTTAGGCCCCCCAGGCTTTACAGAATAGCACACATCCTATCTGGTGCTAATTAACAGCAATAATTAGCTATTAGAATCCAGTTATTGTGGATTAAGAGCTTGCTAGTCAATTAAATCACATACACAGCTTGAAAGGGAACCTAAATTTGGGTGCATATATAGATTTTGGGGATGGATGCTTATTTATAGGCACACAGTTGTAAAATTACCTCCGTGTAATGTAAGAAAGTCAGTCCTTAGAACTGGGATGAGAAGAGTTATGAGGTAAAACAAAGTGTCCTGAGCTCCCAAACTCCATGGAATAGCTTTACGATGCAATAAAACAAATCTCTCAGAAAATCTATTACCTTTTTATTGCAACCGGTTGAGCTTTGATTATTAATTTGTTTAGTTCTGGTCTTTTTCCCTTTCATAAACAAAATAATTAAACAGTTTGTGAGCATCATTTATCAAAATCACTCTCCCGTTCTATGCCTAAATTAATATGGCTTTGTAAAAATCGGGCCATAAGTGCTGAGCTTTTGTAGAATGTGCTCATGCAAGGGACAGAATTCTCAATAAGTGACAATAAGGGGCCTATTTTAGAAGCATTTCCATGTGTACATGGTGACATTTATATATTTAAAACTTTGTTACCCGCAGCTTCCAACAATTCTGCTTAGGGGTACAGTAAAACATACACAATAAAATAAAATGAACAAATTCATTAAAACAACACACACACACACAAAAAAAAAAATTCTCTCTCAAACACCACCATCATCTTTCCCGGTTTCCAAAACTACAGGGCCAGACCAAAATTCATTAAATCCAAAACATGCAAGTAGATTCTTTCTCGAATAACATACCCTCTTCTTTTACAAAACCGCCAAAGCGTTTTTTATCGCAGGACGGAGTGCTGAATGCTTTGTGCTGCTCCCAACGCTCATAGGAACTCTTTGAGTTTCGGGATCAGCGCAGAGCATTCAGCATGCTGGCCTGCGCTAAAAAAACGCTTTCACGGTTTTGTAAAAGGGTGGGGGTGGGGGGGGAGGAGGGATTGTCATTACCAGATTCCTACAATGCAGCACACTGGACTCACTCTTTGTCTCTACAGGTAATGTATTTCATAATAACACTCCCTGCACACAGCGGCGTAGCTAGGGTGAGAGGAGCACAGGGTGGAGTTGTCCCGCCCCCCACCCTCATCTCCGCCCCCGCTCCTTCCCCAATCCCCTGTGCCACCTGCACACACCCTCTTCCCCAGTACCTCTAGTTGTTCGCCGCTGCAAGTTACAATTTTGACGTGATCCTTGCAACCCCGACAGTTCTCCCTCCGATGTCACTTCCTATGCGTGGCACCTGGATGTGACATCAGCGGGAGAGCTGACAAAGTCACGAGGAACGTGTTGAAGTTGTTGCTCGCGGAGGAGTGGGAAGAGGCAGAGCGGGTGGAGAATAGGAGCACCCTCACCAACATGGCACCCGTGGGGACCACCCCTCCCCCCCCCCCCCCCACATACTATGCCACTGCCTGCATAGTCATCATAGAATGATGAAGAGTAGAAAATCTCACCGTTTTCATAGACGGTTATACACGTGGGTCATATAAATGTGAAATGGTGATTTCAGAAAGCTGAAAAACAAAAAAACTTGTGGAGAATTGATGTCCAAGTTGATGGCTTTATTAAAGCAAATAAGTAATCCACATAAATACATCTAGGGCTGGAACCTCTAGAAACATTTAGACCCGTGTTTCGACAAAACTGTCTTCTTCAGGGGTCCTATGGAGCAAATGTGTAAAGTTAAAGGAGACTGTGTGCTGTAGTCTGTACTGTGAATGAATCATGTATTTATATTTTAATAAAACGATGACTGGTGCTATGTCATGAATAAAGAAATAAAACTAAAAATTGAAAATGGTAATGTGAAGATCTACAGATTTGAAAACAGAAATAGTACATAAATATGAACTTAAATGTGAAAAAAAAATCAACATAAGTGTGAAAAAATCATGAATGCAAAGGACGCGTCAATTCCTTTTTCTGCTTTGAGATTTCAGAAAGCTGCTATTTATACAAGGAGATCCATGCAGAGATTTCAAAGGAGAGGGGGGTGGGGGTGGTTTGGGGTTTGCTGGACTGGGACAAAGATCTACAATTGCAATTTTCACTTTACAAAAGTCACACACATTTAGGAAGACACGCTTCCCTGTTAGGTTTTACACCAGCCAATGGCGTAGCAAAGGGAGGGGGGGCGGTCTTCCCAAGGGTGTGACACCCCTCCTCCTCCTCCTCTCCTGGTCGCGCGCCCCCTTGCCTTCTTCCATACTTTTTTTACATCCCCTGTGTGAGATTGCTGCCCGCGTCGGCATCGGCGCTCTCTCTGATGTCACTTCCGGGATCTAGGAAATAACGGCAAAGGGCCAGCCAACACTGACGTAGGCATGCTGCTCGCGCCTGAGAAGTTAAAAAGGTGCGGTGAAAGGGAAGGGGGTGCGTGTGTCATGGGGGAGGGGTGTGGTGATGGAGAAGAGGGCAGGAGAGGGGCACCATCACCCCGGCGCAACTGACACCAGCTCAAAGGCAGGCACATATTTTAAACGCGTTCATTTTGTCCAGGGCTTTACATATATAGTAAATGACAACAGATAAAGACCTGCATGGTCCATCCAGTCTGCCCAATAGTCACATATATCATCAAGGCAACGCTGAACCAACAATCTAGTAATTATTCATTGTACTTGCTAAATTCTTCTATACATTTTCCTCCCCTCCCCCGTGATAGGCAAGACCTGTACTTGGATGATATGAATGTGGTATAAAACAGTGGTCCCCAACCCTGTCCTGGAACACCACCAGGCCAATTGGGTTTTCAGGCTAGCCCCAATGAATATGCATGAGAGAGATTTGCATATAATAGAAGTTACAGGCATGCAAATCAGCTCCATGCATATTCACTGGGGCTAGCCTGAAAACCCGATTGGTCTGGTGGTCCTCCAGGACAGGGTTAGGGACCACTGGTATAAAATACACATACTTGCTCCTGATCCATCTTTCCATATTTGGGACAAAGACCACAATAGTCCATCCGGCATCGCCAAATTGCCCCCCATTTAGCGTCAAAGCTAACTCCAGTCCATGCCAAACTGTTCTGCCATATATGGGACAAAGACCTTAGAAGTCCATCCAGCATCAAGTTTCACTTTCCCACTGCTGGAGCTACAAGAGCAATGTAAGGAAATTCTTTTTTACGGAGAGGGTGGTGGATGCCTGGAATGCGCTCCCGAGAGATGTGGTGCAGACGAAAACGGTGATGGAGTTCAAAAAAGCGTGGGATGAACACAGAGGATCTAGAATCAGAAAATAATAGTAAATATTGAAGAACTAAGGCCAGTGCTGGGCAGATTTGCACGGTCTGTGTCTGTATATGGCCGTTTGGTGGAGAATGGGCTGGGGAGGGCTTCAATGGCTGGGAGGGTGTAGATGGACTGGAGTGAGCTTTGACAGAGACTTCAGTAGTTGGAACCTAAGAACAATACCGGGCAGAGCTTTGGATTCTTGTCCATAAATAGCTAAGAAGAAGAAAAAAAAAAAATGTAAATTGAATCAGATTGGGCAGATTGGATGGACCATTTGGGTCTTTATCTGCCCTCATCTACTATGTTAAGCATCACTCTGCACATCATAGGGGATCAAGGGAGCAATTCTCCTTCAGGTTTCACGTTTCAGATTTATTTGATATACTACCTATAAATGAACTATTTAGGTGGTTTACAAGAATACAATAAAAACAAATAATTAAAAAGAGAGAAATACCAGTCGCACAGAGAAAGTAGCCAATTCAATTACTATGTTGTTTTGGGATGCAAGTTCAAAACCAGGACTATCTACAAATCTCCAGCCTGAAACTGGGCAACCCGGCATCTCTGAGAAAATGACAGGATAATCCAGGTTGAAAGGTACAATTTCTTAATCACTAAGCTGCAGTAAATCAGTGTGTGACCATATACTACAGCTGCTGGAATTGCGTGTCCCACAGAAATGTATTTGGACAAACTGAGGAGGTTCATGTCTCTTTTTCCATCCATAAAATATAGATACTTCAGTTCTATAGTACAGAAAATGTCCTCCAGATCACCTCCTCCCGTCCTGTAACTAGAGTCCTTCCAGTTGCTGCCACCACTGTCTTCCCATTGGCTGGATGCTTAGTTATTTATTAAAACCATTTATAATCCATGCCATCTATAATTCTGGGTGGAGGATAGAAGCAGCATACATAATTTTCCATAAAACAGAACAAATAATAAATCTAAACAATCGTCATAGGTTGGCCTGCAAACATCTCACACTTTTAAAAAAAATGTTAATCACATCAAAGCATTAGAACTAAAACATTCTCAAATGAAAACAGGACCTCATTACATTAGAGGATTGATACACCAGAGGCATTTTGGAATAAAACAGTTTTTAGACGCCTTCTAAATGCATCCGATGACTTCATTGATCTTAATAGAGAAGACAGAGCATTCCATGTTTAGGTCCTGCAATAGGAAACATGGAAGATCTATACTCTTCTAAATGGACACAATGAAGGGGTTTGGGACTTGTATACTACCTTTTTGTAGTTTTACAATCACACTCAAAATGGTTTACATAAAGGTAAAAACATAAGAATAGCCTTACTGGGTCAGACCAATGGTTCATCAAGCCTGGTAGACCATTCTCACAGTGGCCAATCCAGGTCACTAATACCTGACAAAAACCCAAAGAGTAGCAATATTTCATTATCTCAGAGTAAGCAAGATTCCGGAACCCAAACTAGCAACAACATTCCACGCAGAATCCCCAAAGTGTAGCAAGATTCCAGAACCCCAAAGAGTAGCAACATTCCATACCCCTGATCCAGGGCAAGCAGTGGCTTCTCCCATGTCTTTCTCAGTAACAGACTATGGACTTTTCTTCTATGAAATTGTCCAAACCTTTCTTAAAACCAGCTACACTATCTGCTCTTACCACATCCTCTGGCAATGCGTCTCAGAGATTAACTATCCTCTGAGTGAAAAAATATTTCCGCCTATTGGTTTTGAAAGCATTTCCCTGTATCTTCATTGAGTGTCCCCTAGTCTTTGTAATTTTTGACGAAGTGAAAAATCGATCGACTTGAACCCATTCTATTCCACTCAGGATTTTGTAGACTTCAATCAGATCTTCCCTCAGCCGTCTCTTTTCCAAGCTAAAGAGCCCTAACCTTTTTAGCTTTTTCCTCATTCGAGAGGAGTTCCATCCCCTTTATCATCTTGGTTGTTCTTCTTTGAACCTTTTCTAGTGCCGCTATATCTTTCTTGAGATAAGGAGACTAGAATTGAACACAATACACCAGGTGAAGTTACGCCATGGATCGATAAAAGGGTATTATAACATTCTTAGTCTTGTTAACCATCCCTTTTTAAAAATAATTCCTAGCATCTATACTCTTCTAAAAAGACACAATGAAGGGGTTTGGGACTTGTATATCACTTTTTTGTAGTTATACAACCACACTCAAAGTGTTTTACTTCAAGCATTTTCACTATCTGTCCCATTGACTCACAATCTATCTAATGTACCTGGGACAGTGGAGGATTTAGTGACTTGCCCAGGGTCACAGGGAGCAGCGTGGGATTTGAACCCACAACCTCAGGGTGCTGAGGCTATAACTCTAATCACTGCACCACACTCTCCTCCAATGAAATGATAGAACACCAAGTAAATTGTTGAACGCAGACCTCAGTGTATGAGAATGTTGATATAAATGAAGGGAACATTACCGTTTAGTGCTTTAAATTAACGGTTATTTATACTGAATTCTGAATTCAACAGGCAACCGATTCAATTTTACTAACACCGGAGAGATGTGATCATATCTTGAGTTAACTGAACAGATTTCATGGCTTTTTTTAAAAACTCCTAACAAAATACTATTACAATAGTCAAAATAAGGAATGCTCTACCATTTGAAAATTATATGAAGCCAAAAATTCTCTAAGGTGCCTAATCATTTTCAGTTTCCCAAAAAATCATCTCACCAGTTTTCTTTATCTGACATTTCATACATAAAGCAGAGTTAAGGATGACACCCAATGAACACAACGGCCTGAATTCTGTATAGGACGGCCCAGGAGAGGCGTCCTATACAGAATCGGGCCTAAACTAAATCCCGATTCTGTAACCGGCGTCCATGTTACAGACCCATCCTGCGAAGCCTAAGGCCTGATTGGCCCAGGCTCTAGAAGCCTGGACCAATCAGGCCTTAGACATAGCGGGTCCGCCCATCCCCACTAAGCCTAAGGCCTGATTGGCCCAGGCTCTTGGCGCCTGGGCCAATCAGGCCTTAGGCTTAGTGGGGATGGGCGGACCCGCTATGCCTAAGGCCTGATTGATCCTAAACATATATCATTAAATAAATCATGATTAGTGCAAATAGTGCTCAGACAAACCAGAGCATTGCTCAGAAGGAATGAGCCGTTGCAAAAAATATGAAAACAGTTGCAAAAAATATTAATCAAGGTAGCCAATAAAACAGAACCTAGTGGAACTCCTGTTCGAATAGCCTTAAAGGATTGTTGCGGGCACTCCCTGAACAACACAAAATTCTCTGGCTAATTCAAATAAATAGAAGCATTTCAACTCTGTACCGTCGATCCCAATGGTTTCAAACATTTTAACAAGATGTGTTGACAGTATCAAAAGCTGAAATGTCAAGTGTTAAAAGAAAAGAAATACAGTCCCTGCTACTAGTTACAAAAGAAGCAAACAGGACAAGCTCATAACCTAACCTAATCTAACACTTTCATCTGTATACCGCATTACCTTCCGGTTCTAAGCGCTTTACAACTCAAAGAAACTGAGACAGACTCAGGAAATACAAAGCTGAAATTGCCCGGTACAGATCTTCTCTTATAAATACGTTTTTTTCAAGAGTTTTCTAAAACGTTGATAGGATACTGCACTAGCTAAGAACTGGCTAAAACTCTTTCGGCCTCTTTTACAAAGCCGCACTCGCAGTAGCGCTGCACTAACGGCCCCGAAGCCCATAGAGATTTAAAGGGCTTCGGGGCTGTTGCCATGCGGCAGCCACTAGCAGGGCTTTGTCAAAGAGGCCGTTTATCTCTTAACTGCTGCCTGAAATGAAAATAAGCTGTAAAATATCTTTTATATTGACAATCCTTAACGGAAGGGAAAGGGAAAATAAAAAAAAAATATGACAAGAGTCGTCGAGAGCGTTTTGGAAAAGCCAATGCAAAATATTCCAGAAGGCAATTTGCTGTAAAAGCAAATAACACCTTAAAGAACAGTGATACAAATTAAAAAATAACCCTGGCCTCCATTGGAAGCCAGCACAGCCTACGATAAAAAATTAAAATGAAAAATTAACCTTACGACTGTGTATGTTTGGGGGAGGGGGAGGGGGAGGGAGGGAGGGGGAGGGGGAGGGAGGGAGGTGGTGGTGGTATTTTCATCATCAAAATGAGGAAAAATAATAATTGCTGCCTCACTATTTAATTGGTGGCAAGTACACATAGAGGAAATTTGTTTGCTTTTAATCATTTATAACCCGCATTTTACAGAGTGGTTCACAATAAAACATACACGATAAATAAAACACACAGACATACATGATACAAATCTGAACACTACCATGTCAGCAACATCATCACAATAGCTAGTGCCCATATTTCTTCAGCAATTTCTTAAAAGTCACACAAATTTCCCTGCTGTCGTATATACGTTGATATTCCATTCCATTCCTGAGAACCTATACAGGAGAACATACTAGCTCTAGAGCTCACCAGCCTAAGGAAGTTACTAAGGTGAAGATTCTTGGACCAAAAGCTTAGTTACCACGATCAAATAAGTTCACTTGTAAGAACCTGCTTTTATAGGTTAAGGATGATCAGTTCACTATCCGCTTTTCTTGATGAATCATCGTTGAATATTCTAATACATTCGCTAGTCATATCAAAAATCGACTATTGCAATGCCCTATACAAGGGATCTACCTTAAAAGAAATACGTAGACTGCAAATTCTTCAAAATACCGCAATATAAATATTCACTAAAAGAAAAAAATTTGATCATGTAACTCCCCTTTTAAAGGAAAAGCATTGGTTACCCGTAAATCACAGAATCACATATAAAATTGCATTACTTACATATAAAATTTTAATAAGCAAAGCTCCTACATTCTTAGAAAGATTTCTAATACCATTTATTCCCACAAAATCCTTAAGATCCGAAGAAAAATCATTGCTAGTAGTCCCCTCGTTAAAATTCATTTATTCAAGGAGGGATGTGATTTTTTCTGTCACAGCCCCTCAAATTTGGAATTCGCTCCCCATCAAAATAAGAGAAGAAAAATTACTTAGCAAGTTTAAAAGTCTCCTGAAAAGTTGGCTTTTTAAGGAAGCTTTTAACTGATTTATTTAAATTTTATGATTTTACAGTGGACTAGGAATACTGCCAAGAGAAAATTAAGTGGATAACCTTCCCTAACCTCTTGTTTCATTACCTATCCCTTTTTATTTGTTTTTGAATTGTATTTAATCCTCTTTTTTTCACCTTCCTTCTTCAAAAGTATTATTTTATTACAATTAGTACTAATTGTCCTGTTTGGGTTTTTTTTTTTTTTTTAAATTTTAACCTAATTTTTAACTAAATGTAAATCGCATTGGATTTGGATTTTGTGATCAAATCAAATATTTTAAATAAACTTGAAACAGGAGGAATGGACAGGTCTACACGAGAAACTAAACAAAGTTTTGGTAATGGAGCATAAGGGCAGAATAGACCCCATCAAACACGCCGGGGCCTTATCACGCACACACAAATAGACCATCACCAATAGTCTGTACCATACGCGGTCTTCCAGTTTTAGCCAATATATCTTACATGGTATGGGGGAGGCGTGGGGCGTGGAAGTGACTCTATAACTAAGGGCTCCTTTTACTAAGGTGCGTTAGCTTTTCTAGCGCATACAGCAGATTAGCGCACGCTAACCCGCGCTATACGGCTAGAACTAATGCCAGCTCAATGCTGGCATTAGCGTCAAACGCACGCGGCATTGTAGCGCATGCTATTCCGCGCGTTAATGCCCTAATGCAGCTTAGTAAAAGGAGCCTTAAATTAGGGGCCAGAGGGCACTTGGTAGAAGCTTTTCCTAGAAAGCAACATAGGTGCAGTATACTAGCTTTACCAGGGTAGATACCAGGGTTGGCGCTTAGGCTAAACACAGCCGTATCGGGCATTTTGTTTTTAATCATCTGTTTACCAATAAAGTTTCCCTTGCCATCATCACTGTGTCAGCTCGAACACCTTCATTCATTTCATAAAGTGGAACAGCTATAGGTGGAAGCGACATAGGCGATAAGAGTACACTGAATGAACCATAAATTATATTTCTGCTGTTGGGGCACACTGAGTGCAAAAACTTAACACACTTTAGTAAAAAAAAAAATCCCCTTGCTGATCAAAAACTGAAAATGATTTTACGCCTTCAATCATTTGCAGGAGGTGGGGGATCGTAGTCGCTATGCATTATTGCTCATCCTCAGAGGCTGAATTACCTGTTTCCATTTTGCCATCCTGAGCTGCGGGTCCTTCAGGGATTACGCTCTTCACCTGCAGGAACTCATCGGGTTCGTCCCCACCGATGATAGTAAATCCAAAGCCCATGTTGCTCTTCTTAAGTGTCGTGCTGAGAAAATTCCCCTTCAGCTGTGATGCGTCACGGGTGAAGAGTGGCTTTTCTGCACAATACCAAGGAGAGAGGAGTTAATGCCTGCCGTCCCGTAGGATAAGCTATTTAACAACAGATGTGGCATATAAGGCTATTTTTCCACACACAAAGCAGAGCAGACTGGCGGCGTGCAGAAGAAAGCTCGATCATGGCCTTTTGGTCTCCTTTCAATTGAGCCCACTGGACCACAATCTAGAGTAGCCACCAGTTACCTAGCAACTGTGATAATGTGCGATAATGAAAAATATAGTTGAAAACATCTAACTTTGACAGCATAGTTAGGATCCACAGCAAGGCAAGGGGGGGGAAAGCACTTCATGGCATCAGTAGAAGCCAGCTGAGCCAGTATTCAGCAGTCGTAGTCACGGTGCTCCTTAAAAGTCAGCACTGGCACTTACCTAACCATGTACATTTTCGCGGTACTGTTCAAAAAGATAGCGGGGCTGCAGTAGCGTAGCCAGGGTAGGAGGTGCTCGGGAGCGCCCTCCCTGTATCTCTTTAAACCTTCGCCGGCGTGAGCAGCTTCTCGGACCTGCTGCTTGTGCCGGTGTTGGCTTTTCCTCTGACGTCACTTCCTGGCCCCGCAAACCAGGAAGTGATTTCAGAGGGGAGCCAGGGTGGCGCGGGCAGCAGGCCGGCGAAGCTGCTCGCGCTGGCGAAGATTCAAAGAGATAGAGGGGGTGGGGAAGGGAAGGCGTGAGGTGGGGGAAGGGTGGAGAGGTGCCGGCGCTCTCACCAAGATGGCACCCAGGGCGGTCTGTCCTCCCCCACCCCTTACTCCGCCACTTCAGGGCTGAATATACGGGCAGTAACCATGCAGGCACTATCTGTTTCATTTAACAGGCCTAAAATAAACGGAGAAGTTATTTATTTAGCAGCTGAATATCGTCACTACGCGCACTTTGATCAATATTCAGAGGCGGTAGGGAGCGGCCATTTACAATGCCAGCGGCAGTGTTTTATTTATTTCAAAATCTTTTTATTGAAAGATAAACTCCCCTCAAAAATCACAGCGTTATCAAGATACAAACACGCCCTTCCCCCCACAAATACCCCCACAAATACAAAGCAACAGATATAATCCATACATTCAAAACATTGGTCTGGGGCTTGTACTCTTATGATCCCTAAACCTCTCCAGTAAAGTCCTTAGATACCAATATTTCATAAAGAGAAAATGGTAAGGCAACTTTTGTGATCTGTTTAACTAAAGAGAATTTCAGACTGGTAGTACAAAGTACGGTTGATCCGTTGTTTGATTGTGGCAACACTTAAATATTGGGTATTCAAAAGCTCTGTGAAATCTCTGCAGGTTGCATAGAACACTGCCGGCCGTGTAAGCTCAGGTCAATCTAAATATGAGTATATCACTCCTACGTTATAAACTGTGCATCGGCTACTTATTGATTTCAAAATTCACTAAAATGTGATCATGCTGGTGTTTAAGATCATTACAGGTAAGATTTCTCCAATAATTACAGACGCTCTACACTTACATCAGAATTACGGTCAGCGACAGCTGCTATGATGGATGTACCTTCTTTTAAGGTGATTTAATCGTGTTTATTATCAATTATATTTAACATAGTTGGTCCAATCCTCTGAAATGTATTGCAAATGGATATACACATAGTGAGAGAATTTAAAGGAGTTTAAGATCAAGTTAGAAACTGCATTGTTGCAGAAGGCTTTCTTAACATTTTGAATAGTGTCAACGATGTAATACAGTAACCGTAATGTTTTTGACTCAGAATTAAGTAATAGTTTAGGCTATTCATTTTAAATTTTTATAGTTCATTTTTTAAGTTTTATTTTGCATTTTGATTATTATTTTTTTATTCAGACTTTTAATTTGCTTTTCTGTTTTATTTTTTCATGTATCTGAATTTGTATATCAATTTGTGATCTACCAAAAATGGGAGCCCAACCAGTACCCACAAGGACCATACTTGACTAGGTGCCTTGGCGATATCTGCTGTAGGTATGGATCCCATATGGGCAAAATTATCTTCTTGGAGAGGCTCTATCTGCATAAGACTCCCATCTGCATAAGGGTCTTGCTTACCTTTTCAGCAAACAAGACCCTTAACCGTTCCCCCTTCCGACAATCGCCTGGCCCCTCGCTCGGCTCAGCTCTTTCTTCTACCCTCTTCCATCTTCATCTGCCAAGTTCGGCTAAAGTTGTTGTAAATCTGATAAATTGTTGTAAATCTGCATGTCAATGCGGATCCTAATCTAATTGCTGTGAACTGCCTAGAACTCGCTGGGTATGGCGGTATATAAGAATAAAATTATTATTATTATTATATAATCAGACAGTAAAGCCTGATGCTCCGTTACCAAGATGTTGGAGGTAACAGGCTGCAGCCAATGATTAAGTATATATTTTTTCCCCCCAGAAAATATGATTTCCCTAAAAAAAAATTTCACCTACCCCTCGAGCCCCCATAGTGCTTTAAAAAAGGTATATTGAGCATTGTAAGTGCATGGAGTTGAACAAACAAACAGCTTTAATTTTCAAGGTATCATGATCTGGAAATTAAAACTGTTAAGCTCCATGCACTTACAGCACCGCTGTCACAGAGGCCTCATTGTTGAGTATATATAGACTGGTAGCTAGATATACAGCAGTGACTTATAGTCACTGTTGGGGGACAATTGTATAACTAGGCCAGACAGTGGCGTTGCGAGAGTGAGAGGCACCAGGGGTGGTGGCGTCCCTCCCCTGCTCCCCTCCACATGCTCCTTCCCTGCCCCCCTCCTGCCGTGCACATGACACTTCCCTTCCCATGTTCCTCTAACATTCCTGGCACGAGTAGTAACCCCCTCCCAAGCTGCTGTCACGCCAGCGTTGGCTCGTCCTCCGACATCACTTCCCCTTGAATATTGTGCGATGTGAAGTCTGCAAGAAGATCCTCCAATTATTATTCAGAATGATCTCTCTTTTACAATAACCAACCATTGCAGCACTATAGAACCTAACGGATGTAGCGGTATATAAGAAATAAATTACATTACATTACATTACACTATGTATCTCTGTTTGTGAAATACCTTTAAATTTCTCTACAAGTTCCGACCAGTTGGGGGTTCTGAATAGCAGTTCCTGAAGATGAAACTAGTGAAGGGGCTTGCAAGATAGAGTCTCTTTGATCAGCAGAAAGACCCACGGTCAAGTTGATTGCTTCAACATGTTATAAACACGCTTATTTTAATCAAAATTATTATTTATTTGAGTTTCTTTTTCAGTTTCAAAATAAGACAATGGTGAATATGGCAAGTGTAAATTTTGGACACCCTTTCCGTCAGTACTTTTAATACGTCCTCTGGTACAGTGTATCTCAAACTAAACTAAACTAAACTAAGCCTTACGTTTATATACCGCATTATCTCCACGGAAGGATGGAAAAGGGGATGGAAAGCCTTTCATATGCTGAGAGATTGGAAAAACTGGGACTCTTTTCCCTAGAAAAGAGAAGATTAAGAGGGGATATGATACAGACTTACAAGATCATGAAGGGCATAGAGAGAGTAGAGAGGGACAGATTCTTCAAACTTTCAGAAAATAAAAAAACAAGAGGGCATTCGGAAAAGTTGAAAGGAGGCAAATTCAAAACTAATGCTAGGAAGTTCTTCTTTACACAACGTGTGGTGGACACCTGGAATACAATTCCAGAGGAAGTTATAGGGCAGAGTACAGTACTGGGGTTTAAGAAAGGTTTGGACAAATTCCTGCTGGAAAAGGGGATAGAGGGGTATAGATAGAAATTTACTGCACAGGTCCTGGACCTGTTGGGCCGCCGCGTGAGCGGACTGCTGGGCGCGATGGACCTCGGGTCTGACCCAGCGGAGGCATTTCTTATGTTCTTATGAAGTGGAGCTCGGCACGGTTTACAAAGCTTAAAAATATAAGAAGAGAGAGGAGACAGATTTACAAGAGCATATGAACAGAGGGGATGTAAACAGGAGAAGAAATGTTATATGTTAGAGAAAAGCCAGGTTTTCAGTTGTTTGCGGAATAATTGGAGGAAGCCCAGATTCCGCAGCGGGATAGTGAGATCGTTCCAAAGACCCTTGATTTTGGAGAGGAGGGAATGTCCCAGTTTGCCTGCGTAGAGAATACCGTGTAGAGAGGGGAAGGATAGTTTATGTCTGTGGGCGGTTCTGGTGTTAGTAGGCCTCGAGGCATTAAAGGATAGTGGGATTAGGGGAGGAAGGATGCCGTGAATGATCTTGAAAGCCAAACTGTGTGTCGAGGCACACTAGTGTTCCTCCTGAGAATCCAAGTGTGCCGCAACACACTGAGGAGGAAGAGAGGCGCCTGCCAGCTGACTTCCGAACGCGGTATAGCGCCAGCGCTGCCCGATTTGCCGAAGGCCAGCATATTTCCCCCTTTCTCTCTAGTGTCCTCTAGCTTCCCCCCTGGCCTCTCGAATTCACCTTTAAAGCTAATTACAGCAGTCTGCAGAGGATTGTCGATAGGTTAAATGATTTTATTTTCAATATAATGATTGAACTGTGTTAGTTTTGAGAATTTATATCTGCTGTGTATATTGTGTGTATATGAAAATAATTGCATTATAATTAGTAAAGGGGATGGGATCTGGGGCAGAGCTTGGGTGGGCCTAGGGAGGTCTGTGATTTAGGTACTCAGTTGATATTTGTTAGACTTAGGGGGGGTGTACGTCGACGTGATGTCATCACAACGATGTCCGCACACATCTGGGTGCCTCAAGCCATGGCCACTACCTTTAGTGTGCCCTGGCTCGAGAAAGTTTGAGAGACACTGCTCTAGTAGAAATAACACCTTTCAAATGTTGGCAGCTAAGAGCCTCTTGAAAAATGTTCTACTCCTTGCAGAACTTTCTAGTTCAGATACATTCTTGGGGTTCCTTGCACGCACTGCATATCTTAGGGACTGTGGAGGCCATTGCAAAACCTTCATTTGTCTTTCCTGTAAGTGCTTCATGGTTGATTTTGAGATAGGTTTCCAATAGTTGTCTTGCTGAAATATCCAACCTCTTTTCAGATACAGCGTCTATGCCGATTCTGAGATGGTAGCTTCAAGGATACGTGGATAGTTATTTGAATCCTTTCTTCCACTTGTGGGGCATACATCCATTTTATGCGCAGCAGTGAACCCAACTGAATCAATTCAAGATGGATGTTTTTGCTCGAACAGTATTATAGACTTAACACAGCAGTTTTCAATTCAGCCCATTTCTGAGTGAAAAAAAAAAATCACGGTCTTCATGTTTATCTCCCTGATATGGTTCAGTATAATTCAAATTACACAGAAACTCAGCTGACAAATAACCAATTATTAAATTCTGTGAAAAATGTGCTCCGAAAAAAAGTACTTTGTGCCCAGTAGGGCAAATAAATACAGAAGGGTGACCACCTTTTCAATCACCGTCACACCAATATCACTAAACATCAAGGATTCCATGCAGATAATAAGTATAATCACACATCTTCAAAAAAAGAATACTTCCTTAGTTCAACTTTAAAATATCTAATTTTCTTACGGAGTATAAATCCAAAACAAAAGCAGACACACCTTCCCTTGCTTTGTAGGAGTGAATTATCTTCATTTTCCAATGCTCAGACAGTTGCTGATCAGGATTGTTGCAAGTAGACAGATGCTGATCAGGATTGTTGCAGGATTGTTGCAAGTAGACAGTTGCTGATTAGGATTGTTGCAAGTAGACAGAATAGTAGTTCCAACGTGAGAGGTCGGATAGCTCAGAGAATTAATCCAACTATGGAACTGTGTTCACCTGACCAGCTATAGAACTAATGCAGTGTCCCAGAATTTTTTATTTTTTTTTTTACTGGGGTGAGCTTTGGCAGAGACTTCAGTAGTTGGTACCTAAGAACAGTACTGGAAAGAGCTGTGGATTCTTGCCCAGAAATAGCTAAGAAGAAGAAGAAAAAAAACTCCAACAAATTTTTAGACTGAATCGGGATGGGCAGACTAGATGGACCAATCGGGTCTTTATCTACAGTCATCTACTATGTTACTACATGTGTGTTTGACATGCCCATCCCCCCTCCTTGCAGTTATGTGTTATGTAACTTGTGTGTTCAAGTTATAGAATCCCACCGAGTGCGTGTCTAGCACTTACACACATGAATGTTGTATTCATGCATGTTAAGTGATATTATTCTATAATTTTAGAGTGCAAATGGCGCTTACATTTAGTTTATAGAATTAGGGCTGTGACTCGCAAGCTTTCCGGCCGATGGAACACTACACCTAGTGCCCCGGCCGGAAGGCACCCAGAAGTGCACTGTTGTCGAGGTGATGATGTCATGCACATGCACGATGTCATCGTGTCAATGTCTGCGCATGCGTGGAGGCCCGTCTGGTCGCGACTCGCTTTGGTGGAGGGATCCGGGAGGAGGGCAGGTGCGGGGAGACATCCGACTGTAGGCAGTCGGCCGATGTGGATGACTCTCCTCTTTGCCAGTGTATGGCGGCACACCTGAAATCTCAGGAGGCACACTGGTGTACCACAGAACACAGTTTGCGATACACTGAATTAGGGGTATGAAGTATATGTTGAGAATTGTACATACGTATTTCAGCAATCAACCTTAAATGTTTAAGGTCATTAAATACTCGTGCATATATAATTTATGGGGCTTACATACTAATTTCCAGTTGTCAGATGTTTCTGCTGGCACTTACAAATGTAAATGGCTGCATTTGGGTATTCAATGAACACGTAGCTTTGTATTCCTGCTACATGTTCACTTCTGCATGTATTTTAGGAAAGGCTCTACATGAAAACTGTACACAGCCTCACCTGGATGTATCAATTCTGCTTTCTATGTTCCATCTAAAATGGGGCTGAATGAGTCTCCCACCTGATCCAAATTTGTTAAGACAATAGATTGTCCAAGTACACTTTTCTGTGTGCAGTGTATCTCTCCTCCCTACCAGGCCAGACTGAATCTGGTTATTAATGATCTTTTATTACATGAATTCTTAAAAAAAACTAAAACAAAAAAACAACAACCCCAAAACAAAACACGCAGCATAAATATTGTAATGCTCTGCACATGGAATTTCACTGCTTCCTGTCCTACCAAATGGCACTTATGGCTAGTGAGATAGTGAGAGGCTCTTCATTGTGCATCTACTTAGAACATCTTTTCATATAAAAGGGGAGAATTATTTGCAAGTGGGAATTAGCCTCAACTTCCTTCTACAAACAGACTCTTTCTCTCTCTCTGTCTTTGCATTTTATTTGTGGAACACCTAAAAAGGTTTGAAGGCAACCTGCTCTATTAGTTTTACAAGATTGAAAAGATCATTCAGCCCATACTCTCTGGGTGGGATCATTATTTATTTATTTTAATAATTTATATTCCGCATATCCTACAGTTCCGTGCAGATTACAAATTATTCAGGTACTCAAGCATTATTCCCTACATGTCCCGGCGGGCTCCCACTTATCTAATGTACCTGGGGCAATGGGGATTAAGTGACTTGCCCAGGAGCAGTGCGGGATTCGAACCCACAACCTCAGGGAGCCAAGGCTGTAGCTCTAACCACTGCACCACACACTCCCATTCATACTACAAGGATCGTCAAGGTCAAGGAAGGGACGGATGGATGTAGATCCAATCAATGCTGAGGAAGAGCTTTCTGTTGAAAAAAAGAAAAGAAAAAAAAAGGAAAGGAAAAAAACCTCCCAAACAATTTCAGGACAAGATCATGAGCAAACCACCCTAAACCTCGTTTAGGCATGATGAATATAGATAGTTTATGGTAAAGTTCATTTTCGCCACATTAATCTTCACCCTATCAACACACAATATTCCCATGAGCTGCGGAAGAACGATTGATGCTTTAATTAATTTGTGTTTGTTAGATGGATTATCGTAGAAGAGGCACAGTGAACAGTGGCAACAGACTATTACAGAATAAAATCCCTGCTCGTAATCATGCTAATCAGGGCAAGATAAAAGCATCATTATAATAATAAGCAATAGTGTCAATCCCTTGGGAAGCAATTCTGCTGGAGCGCTTGCGTACCTCGAAAACCTTGGGCCTGCATGGGCTGAGATCCAAGTTCTGTGAGGGGCATATTATGCTGCTGTAGCTTCCTTTTGGCTTCTAGGACGGGGTTTTCAAACTGAGTTCTTCTGTTTATATGACTGAGAAAACAAGAGTGGGGGGGGGGAAAAAAAAATTCCATTTAACACACAAAAATAATATCACATCAACAAAGTTGAATTTCTCTCTCCTTACTGTATAACCGTAGAAACGCAACGGAGAAATGCGGAATATGTACAGAAAATAAGTCAACTTGAAACTGTATCACACGACATTATTTCCAAAGCAAAGTTTCTAAACAGTTTTGCTCAGGTAGCATGGGTTAGTGTTACCCCCGAGACCTGCCCCCAGGCCTGCTCAGTTCCAGCCATCCCCATCCCATTACACCCCAGTCCCACCCCCGATCCCACACCCCACTGCCTGCTCTTGTCGGGCAGGAGGGCATCCGCAAAGGCGTGGATGCCTTCTTGCCCGATGCGATTTTGAGGAAGCTTTACAAAACCCGGACAAAATGCCAGGTTTTGAAAAGTCATCCGGAACCCCCGGACATGTCGTCGGAAAGGAGGACATTTCCGGGGAAATCCAGATGTCTGGTAGCCTTAGCATGAGTGGGCTTGGGCTCATCTGCTTTTGCCTCAGACTTACCCAGCTTCAGGTGCAGCAATCATGCAGCTGGTAGGGATTCCCCAAGGTGTGCGAGCTTGAGGAATTCAAAGGTGCTCGAGGTTAAGCTGTCAGTGCCAACATCACAAGCATGCTCAGTTCTCATACTTAGTATTGTTGACTGGCATGCTTTGGCAGACTTACTTTCTTTAGCTGGTGGAACTTGGGTAGGATTACCAGATGCCTGGATTTTCTTATAAGGACCTGTCCTGGGTTGTGGACGGCGTTTCAAAACCCAGCACTTTGTCCGGGTTTTGAAAAGCTTGGAACAAATCACCGTCGGGCAGTAGGGCATCCGCACATGCGTGGATGCCCTCCTGCCCGATGACAGCAGACAGTGGGAGGCAGGGCTGGGCGCAGGGCTAGGGTGGGGGGCAGATCTAGCGGTTCGGATTTTCCAAATGGAAAATCTGGTAACCCTAAACTTGGGGAATCTGACTAGAAGAGTAGAAGACAGCGGAAACGGGGTGCCTAGTGCCCTCTCTTCTCTGGTTATGCTACTGTCAGGTGGGAGAACTAATCCCACTATCCTTTAACTCCTCGAGTCCTGACTCCACCAGACCCGCCCAAAGATATAAACTATCCTTCCCCTCTCTACGAGTATTCTCTGTGCAGGTAAACTGGGAAAATCTCTTCTCTTCAAAATCACAGGTCTCTGGAACGACCTTACTATCCCGCTGCGAAACCTTACTATCCCACTGCGGAACCTTACTATCCCGCTGCGGAACCTTACTATCCCGTTGCGGAACCTTACTATGACACGATAACAAAATTCATCACCGTTACAGTGGACAACCGTGGAAATAATCCCATGTCATTTTTTTTGTGTCTATCTCAACCTCAGTCCTTCAACACAAGCATTCTTCAATGCAAAGCTTGAGAGTGAGTGGTTGTGCCCAGTGGTTGTGTCCATTCTACACTCTATCCTTAAAGAATGACATGGAGATGGTTTCCCGCGGGGACGAGAACGATGACGAATTCTGTCACCATGTCATTCTTTAACTAATGGCATCCCTTTTCTTCTACCAACCTGACCTGGATGGGCTTCCACAAAGGTATGCTGAGCCTTCCACGCCTCCCAAACTAAAAAAAAATCCCAGCGGTCCGGAGGACTCCTACTGGCTCCACCCCACCCCTGAAACCTAAAAGAATCCCCAATAATCCGGTGAACCGTTTCCTGTGGTCCCGAGTATACAGGCTTCCAGGAGGGAGGTCCTGAGAGAAGAGGATTCCACTCTAAACTGAGCTATAGCACCTGAGGAGAGGATTAGGGAAGTATTATATTTAATATTTCATTCCTCCAGGCAAGCTTCATGGATGGATCATGTGACGCCAATTTTGAGCCGGCTGCATTGGCTTCCAGCACAACAGGAAGTACAGCATAAAGTGATGTCAACAGTTCATCAGGTTGAACATCATGTAGCCCTTTTATGTTTTAAACTTGTTAGAGGTATATCGTCCAGGGAGGACATTAAGATCTGAAAGTGGTATAAGGTTATCAGAGGACAGAGACACAAACGCACTTCATGCAAAAATTAGAGTCTCCATGTTTTCAATAGCAGGGGCAAAACTTTGGAAAGCATTACCAGGTCAGTCACACTTATGCGCGGGCTGGGTTAATTTGAATAAACTTTTGAAGACACATTTATTTGTTAGAGCGTTTATGTGAGCAAGTGGGGAGTTGGACAGCAGGGCAGGTGTTACGACTGTCCTTTAACATCTGGATTTTGGAAGTCCATATGGAGCAAAATTTTTTCTATTCTTAAAGTCCCCATTCCGTTTTCATATGGAATTATAATTTTTTGGCGCTTCAATTATGAATAGGAGCCCGCTAAGTAGTTCCGAAGATAAACGTCTTCTCATTGTGCCAGGTGTGGCTTTGCAAATGATTACAAGGAATTGGAAACAATGGGATAAGTTAAATATGCCGTTTTGGTGGGAGACTCTTTGTATGTATTACCGATATGAGAAAATGCTCGCAGAAAAAAAAATAAATGAATCGCAGAAATTCATAGGAACGTGGGGTCCATTAGATTCTTTTGTTAAACAACTCTAATACTGCTGTGAACCTGCCATATTAAAGATTTCATATTCTACATACAAATCCAGAGGGGGGGTAAGGAATTGTTTATTTTTTATTTCATGTATAGTACATAAGTTCTTTTTAAGAATGTTATTGATGGATAATTTGTTGCACTCTCTGTAAGATGTTTTTATAAAATCAATAAACAATTTATATAGAAAAAAAGACTGTGTTTTTTGTATGTGTTATGGAATGTTTTTAATAATTTTGTATGCAGTTTGTAAACTGCTTAGGTTTTTTAGGTGGTGTATAAATTTTTAAATAAGTATAAGGCTCCAGAGTCTGTGTGGAAAGGCTGTCAAGGTAGGAGACAACCTCGAATTATATTCAAAAAGTATTTGTTTTTGATGTACTGTATGTCCAGAGGGCACCCAGGAAGGTGGCAACAGAGACTGTTCTGGGCTAGGCTGGAAGCCAACCCTAGCGAGAGAAAGTGCTGACAGCGATATGTGAGAAACAAGGAGCCTGACCTTGTGCTGGACTAAAAGCCTGTGAAGTTAACAGGGGGGCACATGTGGAGTCAAACAATAAAGTCTTTTCCCTTTTACTTACAAACCTTGCATGTACAGGATGATTGTGTTTGTGAGAGATCCAAGCCCCCATCCTTGACCATTTTACCACAAGTACTAAAATGATAATATTGGAATTTTCTTTTGATAAGTTCTTTATGATATCATACTGTGCTACAGAAGAGAGACCAATGATAAAAGGTATGGAAAACCTTTCATACGCAGACAGGCTAGAAAGGCTGGGGCTCTTCTCCCTGGAAAAGCAGAGACTCAGAGGAGACATGATAGAGACTTTCAAGATCATGAAAGGCATAGAGAAGATAGAGAGGGACAGATTCTTCAGCCTATTGGGAACCACAAGAACAAGGGGGCACTCGGAGAAATTGAAAGGGGACACGTTTAGAACCAATACTAGGAAATTATTTTTCACTCAGAGGCATTGTGACATCACTGATGAGGTTGGCTCTTATTGGAGGAATGAGGCATTGTGACATCACAGTATCAGCTCTAGTTACCAGAAACTTTTCATACTATTTATTCAGTTTTCTATACTGATCTTCCAAGTGAGCTCAGAAATGTTTACATGAATTTATTCAGGTACTCAAGCATTTTTCCTTGTCTGGGCTCACAATCTATCTAATGTACCTGGGGCAATGGGGGTATTAAGTGTATTGCCCAGGGTCACAAGGAGCAGCGTGGGTTTGAACCCACAACCTCAGGGTGCTGAGGCTGTAGCTTTAACCACTGCACCACTCTGGAAATCAAAATGTATTAGAAGTGAGCCAAGTAAAGGACAATCAAGCCATTGTGACATCACTGATGAGGTTGGCTCTTATTGGAGGAATGAGGCATTGTGACATCACAGTATCAGCTCTAGTTACCAGAAACTTTTCATACTATTTATTCAGTTTTCTATACTGATCTTCCAAGTGAGCTCAGAAAGGTTTACATGAGTTTATCCAGGTGGGCTCACAATCTAGCTAATGTACCTGGGGCAATGGGGGGGATTAAGTGACTTTGCCCAGGGTCACAAGGAGCAGCATGGGTTTGACCCACAACCGCAGGGTGCTGAGGCTGTAGCTTTAACCCCTGTGCCACACTCTCTTGATCTAGCCTTAATACAAACGCATTGCGTAATACAAGAATCTGTTTTTAGGGAGTAATTTTCTAACTGCTCACATTGGTCCAAAGTCAATGAGTACTTGTTACCCATGAACTTTGCCCCGATTTACCAGATGATACAATACATTTAACACGCTATGCATTTATTATTTTACACATCTATTAGCAAGTAGCCCACCTCTCCCCCCCCCGACTTAAGTACAACAAAGCACTTATTTCCCCTAACTATTGTTCTTATCCTTATGTGTGCTTTATCAAACATTGTAGTTCATTCCCTTTTTCCCAACGGTGTGCAGTTAGTTTATTTGTCTTTTGTTAACGTCCACTAAAATAACATTGTCTTGTTTAATATTTTTTTTTTTTAAATGTGTTTATTAAAGGATCAATGCATACTGTTTTGTCTCTTTTAAAAATGTTTTCTTTTACTGATACTGTACACCGCTTAGAAATTTGATTAAGCGGTTTAAAATTTTTTTAAATAAACTTGAAACTTGAACACACATTAACACTTCCATTATTAACACGGTTCTGTACACTGGCTCCTTAGAATTTTAATCATGGCTCTAGTTCAGTTGATATCAACTTCAATTCTTTACCAAGCATATTTACGAACAGGTTACATGTAATTATAAATGGTACTTGAGTGAACTGTGCCATAAAGATGAAATCTCAACTTCTTAAAAAATCTTGGCGCACAACTAATAAATTTTCCTGTGATAATGCTTGAAATGTCTCAACCAACACAGGATACACTTATTCAGCACTTGATCTCATAGTAGGTGGGATTTAATAACTATATTATTTGTTAGAATAGAGTGTAGGTTGAGATATTTCTTGGTTGTTCATATGTTTACACTGTGTATTTGAATTTAAAAAAACCCAAATAAAGAATTTATAAAAAAAAAAAAAAGAAAGAAAATTGAATAAATAAATAGTGTGAAAAGTTTCAGCCTCTGATAACCAGAGCTGGTATTGTGACATCATAATGCCTCATTCCACCAATGCGTAAGAGCCAACCTCATCAGTGATGTCACAATGGCTTCCTTGATTGTCCTATACTTGGCTCACTTTCACTTTTGATTTCTAGAGTGACGCGGTGGTTAAAGCTACAACCTCAGCACCCTGCTCCTTGTGACCCTGGGTAAGTCACTTAATCTCCCCATTGCCCCAGGGACATTAGATAGATTGTGAGCTCACTGGGACAGGCAGGGAAAAATGCTTGAGTACCTGAATAAATTAATGTAAAACCGTTCTGAGCACCCCTGGGGAACTAGTATAGAAAATTGAATAATTAAATAGGTATTTTTTTTTTTGGTCCCTAGAGAGCTCACAATATAAAAGAAATTAAAAAAAAAAAAAAAAAAAGTAATAACAACCGACAGTGGAATTTGAATGAGGTTTTCAACCCACTGCTGTAACCATTAGAAAGGAACAGCAATGCACAACGATCGGCTCAAAAGACCACGGGCTCCTTTTACCAAGGTGCGCTAGCGTTTTTAGCGCACACACTGGATTAGCGCGTGCTAAAGCCGAAAAACTACCGCCTGCTCAAGAGGAGGCGGTAGCGGCTACCGTGTGCTAAAACCTCTAGCGTACCTTTGTAAAAGGAGCCCCATGTTGGTTCTCGCGCCACTACTAACCATGCTCCCCTATTGTGCTTGACCTTGCTCCTTCCTTCCAGACTATGAATCTTCCTTTCTTTTCCCCTTGGCCCAGGGCCAGCCCCGAGAGTACCTGATGTCCAAGATGAACCTTCAGCCATGCACCACCCCCAGGGCACTTAAAGCCTGAGATGGCACATTTCTCTAAAGTGCCCAAAAGGAAGGGCTCCTTTATTCAGAGCCCAGCCCAGGCAGTTGTCCCAAGAAAGAAGACTGCAACATATATTCTTAGGTTATGGAATATAAAAAAGAATGGAAAACTTATTATTTCGCATCTACAGGAATCCCCAATAACTGGAGCACAGCAGAACTAGGGCATTTAATTCTCAGTAGCTGCAACATAAGTTCTCCTGTATCTGCTACAAAACAGTATTTGGAATGTCACCGAGTTACCTTAACCCACACTTCAATTTAATTTACAACAATAAGAGCTCCCGCAGAATACACCTGTTTGCCTTTCTCTCATTAAAATTATGTCATTTCAGAAGGTTCCTTGATAAAACTTTCTCCTTTCAGGCAGCTAAACTGAATCCATGGCTCGTCCAAATTGTACTTGATGCCCCCTCCTATCTTGACTTCAGAAAGCAGCTCAAAACGCACTTACTCCACAGACTGAACTCCTAATGCACTGTACCACTATCTTTTTACTACCTTCCCTCATCACTACTACCTTATGACGGCTCTCCCATCCCCTCATGACCTGCACCCCTTCCCGCCCCTTTCTTATTTTGTTCCCCTTCTAACTGTTAACTTCAATGACTTTACTGTATGTATTTTTGATTAACTGCTGTGAACCGCCTAGAACTCCCTGGGTATGGCAGTATCTAATATAATAAAATGCTAGGCCACACATGCGCACTCAAAAGTCGTGTTCCCTGATCCGTCGCGGAAAAACGAGTGCGCATGCACGGCCCCGGCTGCTTTCAAATAAAAAAAAAAGTTACACAGCTGCGGCGGCCTTCCTCACTCCCGCCTCTCACTGTGCATGGTACCGGCTGCTCTCTCGCACTGCACCAGGATCAAGAGAGGAGCTGCGGCGGCGGCGGCTTTCAACGACGAAGAAGCTGCAGCTGGGGCAGTCGGGGCCTCCCCCGCCACACACAACCCACTCCCTCTCCTGCAGTTCAGGCACCACAGAAGCTGCGAAATATACTGAGCGTGAAAGCGTGCAACCCGGTCCCCGCGTCTGCCTACCCTTCCCCCCAACACAGCGCATTTGCCCCCCCCCTCCAGAATGAATCGAGAAATGGAGCCGGGCCGCCCTCCGCAACAGACCACATGAGTCCTTTGCCGCTCACCACCCTTCCCTTGCCGCTGACCCGACTACCTACCCGGCGATTCAAGCAGCATGTGCACCAGTCTTCACACGCTGCTTCAGGCCCTTCTACTGCCCTGATTTGCTCTGCAGCGTCTCTGATGATGTCATCAGGGACGTGCCAGAGTAAATCAGGGCAGTAGAAGAACCCGAAGCAGCGTGTGAAGATTGCTGCACAGGCTGCTTGAATCACCCAGTTCGTAATCGGGTACGCAGGAAGGGAAGGGGGGGAGGCGAGGACTCTATCCGAGTAAATAAAAAACTCTGGGGAGAACGGCAAAGACCGGCTCTGTACTAACTCCCGTAGACAGGGGGAGCAGGAAGTGGTGATGATGGACAGGGGGGGAAAAAGGAAGGGAGGCCTATTGTTGGACAGGGGGAGCAGGAAGAGGTGCTGATGGACAGGGGGGGGAAATGAAGGGAGGCCTACTGCTGGACAGGGGGAGCAGGAAGAGGTGCTGATGGATAGGGTGGGGGAATGAAGGGAGGCCTACTGCTGGACAGAGGGAGCAGGAAGAGGTGCTGATGGACAGGGGGGGAAATGAAGGTAGGCCTACTGCTACACAGGGGGAGCAGGAAGAGGTGCTGATGGACAGGGGGGAGGTAAAACAAAGGGAGAAGGGCTGCTGCTGGATAAGGGGAGCAGTGAAGGGGTGGTGGTGGACAGGGGGGAAAAATGAAGGGAGGCCTAATGCTGGACAGGGGGAGCAGGAAGAGGTGCTGATGGACAGGGGGGGGAAATGAAGGGAGGCCTACTGCTGGACAGGGGGAGCAGGAAGAGATGCTGATGGATGGGGGGGGAAATGAAGGGAGGCCTACTGCTGGACAGAGGGAGCAGGAAGAGGTGATGATGGACAGGGGGGGAAAGGAAGGGATGCCTATTGTTGGACAGGGGGAGCAGGAAGAGGTACTGATGGACAGGGGGGAGGTAAAACAAAGGGAGAAGGGCTGCTGCTGGATAAGGGGAGCAGTGAAGGGGTGATGGTGGACCCAGGGGAGGTAAAAAGAAGGGAGAATGGACAGGAAAAAGTGGCTAAGGAGACAGAGAGAGAAAGAAATAAAGACAGACACACACATATATTCTAGCACCCGAGGGAGGAAAATGCTGCACAGGGAAGTAGGGAGGGGGGAAATGCTGATGCACAAGGAAATGGAGGGGGAGGGAATGCTGATATGGCTACTGTACAGGAAAGTGGACAAGGGGAGATAAATGCTGCATAGGGGGCAGAAAGAGAGACAAATAGAAAAACAAATAATAGGAGGGAGGGAGACAGAAAGAAAAGAAGAAAGACACAAGGGCAGGGAGTGAGACAGAAAGAAAGAAAGACAGATATACATATATTCTAGCACCCGTTAATGTAACGGGCTTAAAGACTAGTACAAAATAAATTATATTATTTTCAGTACCAGGTACATTTTGAAATAATGCAGAACCCTACAAAAAAATCACTTAGACCCAAAACTTGCACAACAGGAAGATTACCCCTATAATAAAGTTCTGAAAAAATTTGCAATAGGCTCCATCTAGAACAGTGGTTCCCAACCCTGTCCTGGAGGACCACCAGCCAGTCAGGTTTTCAGGATCACCCTAATGAATATGTGTGAAAGAGATTTGCATGTAATGAAGGTGGTAGGAGTGGAGATCTGCCCCATGCATATTCATTAGGGCTATCCCAAAAACCCGACTGGCTAGTGGTCCTCCAGGACAGGGTTGGGGACCACTGATCTAGAACATCAATAACCTACCGGGACAACTTAACAAGCTGAATTACTACTGATTCCTGCATGGGAGCTCCATGCTAACTGAATGCCTGGAACACAGACAGACACTCAGCAAGTACTGTCTAAAATACCACACGTAATAAATAAAAAATATGTGGCTAAAACTTAAATTGAAATTCCATGAAAATATACTTTGTAAGCAGTGCAATATCAGAGAAATAGAAACAGCAAAGCCTTTCCCACAGGACCGTAGAAATTACAAAAATAGTGGCTTGTAATTCTATAAACTGGCGTTGATACACCAACTATTAAACTGAAAATAGAACTCTTTTTTTCCTACAGTATCTTAGGGCTCCTTTTACAAAGGTGCACTAGCGTTTTTAACGCACGCACCGGATTAGCGCGCGCTTGCCAAAAATCTACCGCTTGCTCAAAAGGAGGCGGTAGCGGCTAGCACACGCGGCAATTTAGCGTGCGCTATTCCACGCATCAAGGCTCTAGCGCGGCTTTGTAAAGGGAGCCCTTAGTGCTCTGGCCATTTTATTTTTTTCTAAATGTCTTGCTTCTTTTTTTTTTCTCTCTCTCTCTCTTCTCTTAACTCTAGTCCCAGTGCCTCCTGTCCATTTGCTTTTTCTCGTCCCTCCTCCTCCTCCTCTGTCTTTGTTCTGTCACTTTCAGCTTTCTTCCATTTATGTGTCCCCCGGCCAAAAGGTAGGTGGTATATCCCAAACGTGTCTACTATTCATTCTAGCTTACAAAGATTACAACCAGAAAAAGACTACTGGTATGTTCGAAATAAATGGGAAAGAGAATTACAACTTAATTTGGATCAATTTGGGCGACACCTGGAGTGACATCATGTACATGGTTAAGAGAAACGTATTATAGGGTAACTTTATGTGCTTATTTTACTCGTGTACAATTGTTTTATAGTGGAGGTTTTTCAACTCCATTGTGTCATAAATGTGGGAAGGGAAGTCATACTTTGGGACATTCATTTTGGTTTTGTCTCTTTATTCAGCACTTTTGGAAGAGAATAATATCTTATATGTCAGAAATAGTTGGAAGATCCTTGCGATGTTCTCCTGCACATTTTGTTTTGGATTTACCGTTGGCTTTTGGACACTTACCTAAGGGGCATAAGGCGCTATGTAGGAAGATGAGTTTATTGGTCAAAAAATGTATTCTACAATATTGGACGATCTCAGACCCGCCAAAGTTTTGGCATTGGAGAAATCAGTTACATCAGTTGGCCATCTGGGAAGCTAGAGATGGTGGAAGGGCTAGGAAGGGAAAAATGCTGTTTTTGCAGATCTGGGATCCATATTTGCAAACATTACATCCTAAAGGTAGAAATGCGGTATTAAGTTGGGTATCCAGAATGAGTGATGAGATAGGGTAGAGAGTACCATTGGGTGGTTAAGGAAAAGGGGGGGTTTTGGGGAGGGGATGTAGATAGTATTATATGTGTTTGTTATATTATTGTATTTGATGCATCATTATTGTATTTAGCATTTGTGTTTTTTTGCTGCATTTGATGTTGTTTGCATCAATAAAAATGGAGCCCATTGACTGCATTTATTGAATCACAATAATTGTCATGTACCTTTCCTTTTATACGATTTCTTTACGCATCCGGGGTGGGTGGGGGAGGGGAACGTATTATTGTTGGCTGTACTTAATTTATCTACATTATTGAATTTAAATATGTACTTTTACTTTTATTGGTTATGGGGAGGAGGGGGGAGAAAATGATTGTTATTAGAGTATTTAAAGTGCGGTTTTTGAAGTATTTATGTTTAAATTCTTTGTATTGCACTGTTAATATTTGAAAATTAATAAAAGATTTTTTTTTAAAAAGGTAGGTGGTGTACTGGAAACTTGCACTGTCAACTATACGCACTAAACTTGCTTTGTGGATAAAATGCGGGAGCTGTCTAAAAGGTTAAATAAATTTAGGGGGTCCTTTTTACTAAGGCGCGCTGTTTTAGTGCGAGCTTTAAATATTAGCGCACGCTAAACACTAACACGTCCATAGACTATAATGGACGCATTAGCGTTTAGCGCGCAATAAAACGGCTAGCACGCCTTATCTAAATTTTTTTCCTCTCTTACATACAGTGGAAGATCATTCCAGGACTGAGGAGCAGTTATTGAAAAGATAGTATGACGCCTCGTATTAATAACTTTTAATGAGGGAATGGCCAATAAAAGTTATTAATACGAGGCATCATACAATCTTTTCAATAACTGCTCCTCAGTCCTGGAATGATCTTCCACTGTATATAAGAGAGGAAAAAAAATTTAGATAAATTCAAAACCAAACTTAAAAGTTTTCTCTTCAAAGATGCTTTTAGTGAATAAATAATCCTATTAACTCTTTTTTTCTAATTTTCTTTTTTAATCATTTTTGTCTCCCTTCCCAATGTTTTTAACTTAATATATTGAATTTATTAATGATTGTAACCACTAAATAATTTTCCTTTTGTCTCGATATTGTATGTATAAATTATTTAACTCAAATGATTTAAATCCTGTATAAGAATGTTTCTTTTAATTTAATATGATATATTGTATGTTTGTGTAATTTGTTAAACTAAATATACTTAACCCAAGTGGTCAGAAAATCACTTGCTCATATAGAGAAAAATACCACTTAACATGATATATCCACTGTGTAGGAGACTTAGAGGAGGGCCTCAGATTCGGAGCATACGCATAGTCCTATCACAGACTCAACTGTCAGCGTATTTCTATAGCTCCATGCTCCAGTCATAGGCCCATACCCCAATTAAATTTTTTGAAACTTTTTAATAAATAGACCTTAAGTGTAGTGACTAAAATTCAAGACTCTTAAAGGTGAAGTTAAGATATTAAAATTCAGTCCTATTCACAGTGTATCCTTATGTACTAGGCAGCTAAATTATGCTACTGTTTGTAAAACCTGGCAGTGATAAAGTATTGAGTAAGTACCGTTATATATCTTGTTTAAACAACATTTTTGATGTGGTATTAATGCCTATATTTTATTATAGATGTTTGCTGGCTATTGGCCCTGACGCAGTGGACTAATAACGGTGTCCACGAAACGCTGGCCGCGTCGGCTTAGCCACTAAATAGGCTAAATAAAGAACTTGACGTGGAAGCCTTAAAAAAGAAAAAAGAAAAAATAAGAAAAAGCAGATTGAGATAAGTAATTTAGCTGCCTAGTACATAAGGATACACTGTGAATAGGACTGAATTTTAATATCTTAACTTCACCTTTAAGAGTCTTGAATTTTAGTCACTACACTTAAGGTCTATTTATTAAAAAGTTTCAAAAAATTTAATTGGGGTATGGGCCTATGACTGGAGCATGGAGCTATAGAAATACGCTGACAGTTGAGTCTGTGATAGGACTAAGCGTATGCTCCGAATCTGAGGCCCTCCTCTAAGTCTCCTACACAGTGGATATATCATGTTAAGTGGTATTTTTCTCTATATGAGTATGTGTAATTTGTTACCCATATTTTAGATATTTTTAACAATTTGTACATCGCCTAGAACTTTGAATAGGCGATTAATCAAACTATATAATAAACTTGGAAACTTAGTAAAAGGACCCCTTAATGTAAACAAAATCATGTACATATTCAAGTTATTTTAATATTAAATCAATGACATCATTGTGCTATAAAATTTACCACGTCTCAAATTTTCTTTGAGAAAGAACCTAAACATAGCTATGAATTAGCTGCTCATGCAAAAATCTCCCTTCCTCAGCACCCCCTCGCTCTCTCCCCCCTCCCCCAGCATTTATGCTTGCTTCCTTCAGAGTTCAAGACCATCCTAATGGTTTGTGCAGTGGCTTAAGAACCTGAGGAGTTGGGTTCAAGTCCCACTGCACCTCCCTGTGGCTCTTTAACCCTCTATTGCCCCAAGTACCAAAAAACAAGTGCCTGTATATAGCATGCAAACTGCTTGATAGGACAAGGTACGGCATTGGAGTTCAAGAAGGGTTTGGACAATTTTCTGAAGGAAAAGGGGATAGGAGGGTATAGATAGAGGGTTACTATACAGGTCTTAGACCTGGTGGGCCGCCGCGTGAGCGGGCTGCTGGGCAGGATGGACCTCTGGTCTGACCCAGCAGAGGCACTTCTTATGTTCTTAAGTCCTAGGTCTCGTTCCCTTCTTATCTTGTTAAGGGTATCCAACAGCTCTTCTCCCAGTCCTTCCCCAACACCCCCACCTCTCTCCAGCACTTATGTTCTCTCCCTGTCCCCTTTCTGGTCCTGCCACTGCCAGAACCCTACTTCTCCACTCAAGGGCTGCCACATCCTGCCCTCTCCGAAGCAAACTCCCTGTTGCAGGGGGGGACAGTATGCAACAGGACTTCGGTGCGGACACGTGATGAAAGGCATGCCGTCCCAGTGCGTCCCAAATTCTGTTACCCTAGATAGAAGCCTAGCCTGTCTGGTGATAGGGCTGGCTATGCCTTTGCTCTCTCTTCATCCCGGAAAGATCATGACATTCCTTATTTATTCATATTTAAACTCATTAAGTACGCCCTCTATTGTTACTTAAGACAATTTACAACATACACATAAAATCATATCATATAGCACATAGCTAAACTGACTTTAAAATCCATTACATCATATATAGGGGCTACTGTGTAAATTGATATGAATCATCCTCAGTGGAAATAAAGAGGCAGGTTGTAATTAAGTAGCAACAACTTGTAGTGCAGATTATACTGCATTAATGAATTACCCCCAGAAAGCATTACACTCCTCCCTCCTTATTTGCGGTTTTGGCTCCCAGGGTTTCGACTATTCGCGGTTTTTGGTGCCGGGATCCCCCCTAGTGAATTGACCTTACCTGGTGGTTTAGCGGCGACGCGGGGACAGGAGCGATCTTCCTACGCTCCTGCCCCATGCAGAGCCGTCATCGAAAATGGCTGCTATGAGTTTCCGTGGTCTCGCGCGACAACAGCGGTAGCTCACGGCAGCCATTTTCGATGACGGGGCAAGAGTGTAGGAAGATTGCTCCTGCTCCGCGTCACTGCTAGACCACCAGGTAATGTCCGGGACGCAGGAGGGAGGCGGGGGTGGGTCAGTCAGCCCAAAAGTTATTCGCGAATTTTCCATATTCCGTAGGCCAGCTCTGCCCCTAACCCCCCGCGAATACGGAGGGAGGAACAGAACAACTTCTATGCAGAATAATCCAAGCTGTCTCACAAATAAACGTATATAGCATTACATAATGTTATTACGCCATCAACTAGATCAGTTAGATCCTCTATTACATCATCTCATAGCCATGTTTAGCAGCAGGTTTACTTCTACGATCTAAAAGTCTGCTCATCTCCCATTTAGTCAACTGATGGCAGGCGCGGTTAACTGTATACCATCATCAATGTATACCATGAAAATGTATACCATCATCAATGTATACCATGAAAATGTCTACCATCTTCAATGTATACCATCATCAATTACCACATTTTAATTATTTCACCACATTTTTTCTGCACCTGTAGATTTTGCTAGACTCAGGGCCTCTTCTATTAAACTGCGCTAGCAGTTTATAGTGCAGAGAGCCATGTTGAATGGCCCACACTGCTCCCGACGCTCATAGGAACTCTATGAGCATCGGAAGCAGCGCAGGCCATTCAACGCGGCTCACTGCGCTACAAATGGCTAACGCAGTTTAATAGAAGAGGCCCTTAGTGGCGTAGTAAGGGGGTGGCGAGGGGGCGGTCCACTCCAGGCGCCATGTTGCTCAAGGTGCCAACACCCCTCCTCCTCTCTGCCCCCTTTCCACTCACGTGCTCCTTCCCCCGAACCTTTTTAACTTCGGCGCAAGCAGCCACAAATTCGCTACCCGCATCGGCTCTGGCGCTCTCTCTGACATCACCTCTAGGGCCTGCACCTGGGAAGTGATGTCAGAGACAGCACTGAAGCCGTTGCAGGGCAGTAAGTCAGTGGCTGCTCGCACCAAAGTTAAAAAGGTACGGGGAAGGGGGTTTGCACGCGTGGCAGGGGTGAGTGGGTGGGGGAAGAGCGCCACTCCCCCTCGCTACGCCATTGGCTAGCCCAGTGTTTCTCAGCTCGGTCCTGGAGTCCCCCCTTGCCAGTCATTTTTTTTCAGGATATCCACACTGAACTTGCATAAACTTGATTTGCATACACTGCCTCCATTAGATGCTAATTTCTTTCATGCATATTCATTGTGGATATCTTGAAAACCTGACTGGCGAGTGGTGGGTGCTTGGAATGCACTCCCGGAGGGAGGTTGTGGCAGAGACTACGGTACTGGGATTCAAGCGCAAGTTGGATGCACACCTTCTTGCATATCATATTGAGGGATGCGGTAAAGTCGGGTCTCCAAAAAGGAGTACCTAATTGGGCTGCCGCGTGTGCGGAGCACCGGACTAGATGGACCTCGGTCTGATCCGGTGAAGGCGTTTCTTATGTTCTTATGGCAAGGGGGGGGGGGGCTCCAGGACCGAGTTGAGAAACACTGGGCTAGACTATTCCAACATGTTCATTCTGTGTATAATTTTTGATAGTAAAGGCTGTTCTGATTTGAAAATAGTACAAACCTTATGCTGGGTATTGAATGACCTACTTAAGGTGGACTAAAATCAACCAAAACATATTGGTTTATATAGATAATGATGACAATGTCTATGTTAGGAGCAATGTTACCCCTAAGCTGAGCACATGAGCAATTGCTCATACGTCCTAGGAGTGTTGATCACAGATTTTACGTGATCGCTCACAAAAATACAAAATTGTTGGTTTTTAGAATTTGTTGCTCGCGCCAAAAAAATTTTTTTTTTTTTAAATTTAGAACTTGTCAATCACCTTTAAAAACTGTGCATGTACCCGGCCAAACCTTAGAGGCAGTGTTGGTTAAGAGCACAACTGGACTCTTTCCTACACTATGAGGGACATAATCAAACCATCCAGACGTCCAAAAACCTGCCTAAATCGGCACATGGATATCCTAATTGCCAGGACATCCAAGTGCCAATAATCAAAACCGTCTTTCTGTCATGTCTAGCCAGGTGTTCCAACCTCTGTACGTTCAGTGTACGAGATGGGCATGGTGGAGGTGTGTTATGGGTAGGCTTTGTGCAGTCTCAAGGACACGGCCATCTTACGGCAATAATCAAACTTTTTGCAAGACATCCTGGACGGAACTTATACTGGAGCTAACTGGAACAAGACCTGTTTTAGAAGGGTCTAAGTGCCACAAAGGTACCCAAACTGATCAGATGACCACTGCATGCATCAAGGTAAGACACCCCCACATTCCCCCTGGGCTCATGGACCCCCTCACACCCAAAAAGATCAGAATACAAACGCACATACCTGTCTCCAGAACATCAGCACCTGGTATAGGAAAGCTTAGTAGAGCTGCACGCAGGTGTCTTAAGTAGCCCGGTGGGGGGCAAGTGAACCACAGAGAGGAGAGTAGCAAGTCCCATAGGCCACTCTAACTATTACAACCCCCAAAACCCTACTCTACTACCGTATAGGTGCCACCTGCAGCCATTAGGGCTATTCGGGTTGTAGACAGATGGTTATAGTGGGTTTTTTTTTTTTTTTGGGGGGGGGTTTAAATATAACCTATACAGGAATTTTGGTGAGATGTTTATCTGGCACCTTTTATATGAAGTTCACAGCAGTGCCCTCTAAGATGCCCCATTGCTCTATTGCCATGTCTGGGTGGTCAGTCCATATGGTCTTGTTCTGGGTACTTGGGACTTGGCCAAAATTTTTGTCAAAAAATGTATAGAGAAAGACATCTTAGCGGCCGGGCGGCCCAATGGCCTGGACGTCTAGATAGAAGCTAAAAAAAAAAAAATTATTTCAAGACGTAAAGTGGTTTGCCTTTTGAAAATAGGCATTTTCTTTTTTTATAATTCTTTATTCATTTTCAAACTTACAATAAGTGTGATAATATATCCAAACAAATTAACAATAAAATATATCACTTAATAATCATAAATGATACAAATGATATGTTCTTATCTCCCAACCTTCCCACCCATTTTCTTACTGCCGACTTCGGAGATCTAGCACCATATGTCCAAATTGGACTTAGAAGTATGTTTTGAAAATGCCCCTCCATGTATTGCAATAATAGCTGGTGAAAAGTTTTGTATGCATTAACTGCTGCTGTAACCCACCTCAAACTCCACTTCCGAGGATTTGGCAGGATATAAGACCACAAATAACATAACATTTCTCCACTGCTGTATGACTGTCCTTACTCAGTTTAAGCCACAACCACAGTAGCTTTCAAGAGCAGCTATTGGAAATATGCAACGAGCTGATAAAAAATAAAATTCAAAATACAATGTGTAGGTTTTTTTTTCTTAATCTACACAATGTACTCTATATTTCAATCTGAAAGGACAATAATAGATATATTCAAAAAGCAATTAAGAAAACAAAAAATCTTGATTTCATAAGTTTTCATTCCCTTTGTCAAAGCAAACCAAAATTAGTTCCGTTTCTAAAAACTGTCTTAACAAGATCTATAATAAGTTAAGTAAAGACCACTTGTGTCCAATTACATTGCCTGAGTTGATCAGAATATTCTTGGCTACAATATCAAGTTATTTCTACTGTATGAAGTGAATTTGAAGCAAAGGTCTAAACATGGCAACACTGAGGTGCCAAAAGAAATCCAGGATAAACTTATTCCAGGGTACAGATATGGGGATATAAGAAATTCCAATGCATTTGAATACTCCTTGAAGTTGCCGGAGAATGTTGTAAAAGCAGTTAGCTTAGCAGGGTTTAAAAAAAAGTTTGGCTGTCTTCCTATAAGAAAAGTCCATAAGCCATTAGTAAGATGGACTTGGCAAAATCCATTGCTTATTCCTATGATAAGCAGCACAAAATCTGTCTTATTCTTTTGGGATCTTGCCAGGTACTTGTGACCTGGGTTGGCCACTGTTGGAAACAGGAACCTGGGCTTGATGGATCTTTGGTCTGGTAGTTGAGCAGGCATGAGGGCTAGGTTCGATTGGGGCACAGATTATGAAATACCTTAATCCACACACATATATGCATAACGCACCCACCTTCATTTATACCAGCTCGTGATCGCACCTACAGTCAGGGCACATTCTCTACCACAAACGTGAGAGCATTTTATAAAGACAAGTTACTCAGGGTTCTTAGACTTCACCTAGTTTATTTAATATTTATTTCAGTTCTTCATTGTCCTTAATTCATTCTTTTGAAATAAGGGCATATATGTAAGCCGACGATTTGTTACTTATTTATCATACTCGGTGGGAATCACTGGATTTATCCAGGCTAAACACTTATCTTCTGGCAATTCAAAATTGGCTAAACAATCATTATGTGTCTCGGCTTGGAGAAAACAGTAACCTGCTGGGTTTATTAGGGATCAACACCCCCTTCATCTACCGTTTATTTATTTGGAAAGATGTTATCCATTGTAAATTCTTTTAGATATCTGGGTGACATTTTTGAAGCCTCTTTAAGTGGTCCTTCTACTAAAGTGCATTAACTGAATTAGTGCACGCTAAATGCTAAGGCGCCCATTATATTATATTAGCGCGTCTTAGTAAAAGGACCCCTAAAATTTTGACCTTCAAGTGTTAAACACCATTAAACAGGGTTTTATTATTTTTACGTATGTTGACAACCATTTTAAAGGTTCCATTAACAAATCACCTTTTTAAAATTTTGGTTCCTCCTTTATTTATGCCAAAAATTGATTATGCTAATTCATTATTGGCCGGTATAACAAAATGTAATACGGGGAAGATACAGAAGTTACAGAATGTGTCTATCAAGATGATCTCTGGTAAAAGTGTGCTCCCCTCTTGATATAAAATCACTGGTTGCCAGTGTGTTTTTGGATTCACTTTAAGGTGATCTTGATGGTGTTTAAAATCTTGTCTTCTGGGATTCCAGTCAAGAAAGCCTGGGATAGAAACATAGAAACATAGAATATGACGGCAGAAAAGGGCTATAGCACATTAAGTCTGCCCATGCTATTGACCCACCCCCAGACTTTACCCCGCTAGAGATCCCACATGCATATCCCATTTCTTTTTAAAATCGAGCACACTGCTGGCGTTAATCACCTGCAGTGGAAGTTCATTCCAATGATCGACCACCCTTTCGGTGAAGAAATACTTCCTGGCATCGCCGTGAAATTGTCCGCCTTTGATTTTCAGCAGATGACCTCTTGTGATCGAAGGTCCTTTAAGAAAGAAGATATCGTCTTCCACCTCGATGCGGCCCGTGATATATATAAACGTCTCAATCATGTCCCCCCCTCTCTCTACGTTCCTCAAGCGAATATAGCTGCAGTTTATTCAGTCTTTCCTCATATGGGAGGTTCTTGAGTCCCGAGACCATCTTGGTGGTCATTCGTTGATCCGACTCGATTCTCCGCACATCTTTTTGATAATGTGGTCTCCAGAATTGGACACAATATTCAAGATGAGGTCTCACCATGGATCTGTACAGGGGCATTATGACTTCGGGCCTCCGGCTGACGAAACCTCTACGGATGCATCCCACCATTTGTCTAGCCTTGGATGCAGCTTTCTCCACCTGATTGGCAGTTTTCATGTCTTCACTAATGATCACTCCCAAATCACGTTCTACCCTAGTCCTAGCTAAGGTCTCACCATTTAGAGTGTAAGTTCTGCACGGGTTTCTGATGACAAGGTGAGATCTCTCAGAGAGAGGAAGAGATCATGGTTACTGCGGACGGGCAGACTGGATGGGCCATTTGGCCTTTATCTGCCATCGTGTTTCTATTAGCAAATCTTTTGAAGCCTTATAATCCAATTAAAATGTTGCAATCTAGTGAGGCGGATTTATTGATTGTATCGGAAGAACAAGAGGTTAGATTGGAATGTACCAGGACAGGGGCATTCTTTTATGTAGGCCCAATGTAATGGAGTTCCCTCAAAACTGATGATAAATCAAGAAGCATCTTTGCCCCAGTTCAAAAAAGCTTTGAAAGCTTATTGATTTCAGAAGGCTTTTAATTGTGCTATTGACGATTGTTAGATTTTATCTGGGATACTGCAGGTGTTTGCGGTTGCTTGAACGTGATTTATTTGGGCTTTCTCTGGGATGGTTTTGGAGGTGGGGCTTTATCTGTTTTTATGCAGTTCCTTTCTGAATTTGTTTTATATTGTAAACCGCATTGATTTACTGTAACATATGCGGTATATCAAATAAATCAGCGGTCTCAAACACGCGGCCCGTGGGCCGCATGTGGCTCTCCAAGTTTTATTTGCGGTCCACGGTCTGTACGTCTTATTAAATGTCTTAATTAAAGAAATGACAATTTTGCATGAGGTAAAACTCTTTATGGCTTATAGATCTTTACTTTTGGCTAAGTCTTAATTATAATATTGTAATTTATAGTTAAAGAGACATATGATCAAGAAACTGTTTTATAAACATATCGAGGGCCTCAAAATAGTACTTGGCGGGCCGCGGGTTTGAGACCACTGGTATAGAGCATTACAGTAATCCATCTTCTGTAGGATCATACCTTGAACCACAATCCGAAAATCATATTTTGGTAACATTGATTTCAATCTGCTTAAAAGTCGCCTTTGAAAGCCTTCTTTGTAGCAGCCGTACATTTGCGCAAGAGGACTTTCACCTACTTTTTTAGACGTGTTTTCATATGCACAATTTTATAACAGCCATTTTTCTGGTGCGAAACAAGCTTTACATGTAGAAAATGCTTTATTTATGTATTTACTTAGCAAACTTTATATACCTTCTTCTTGGTAAATAAATTGCCATTCAAGATGGTGAACACTACAGTGAAATAATAAAAATACATAAATAAAACACATGAATAAAATTAAAATTTGGGACACAAATAAGTTTTCAGTGCTTTCCGAAAGGTTTAATATGACGAGATTTTCCTAATCTTCACAAAATGATTACTACATAAAACAGCCTTTGCCCATCTCTAGCGACCTGTTCCTGGCCACATCCGAGGGTCTTTCTTGATCTTCATCCTTTAACTGTGTCCTTTTCTTTCTGAACTCGCTACCAAAATCCTTAGTTAACTAGAGAATGACATGGGGAAAAAATTTGTCCCCATCTCAGCGAGCTTGGTCCCTGTCCCAAGTTGCGTGAGGCTGCCCAAAACTTCTCCTCTAACGCAACTTCCTGTTTCCGGTTGTGTCAGAGGGGAAGTTTCAGGCAGCCGCACGCAACTTGTTTAAAGGCTCAGCCCACTCGGAGACAATGAAAATCGCCAGCGAAGGTGAGAGGAAGGGAGGGAGGGAGGGAGTTGCCCGGACCGCTGCGATCGGGAGGAAGGAGGGAGGTGGCCAGGATCACGAGGGGTTTTAACCATTTTGCGCGCATTCTCTCACTTAACTGTGGGGACAAAGCCATTCACCACTCCACGGGGTGGTGAATGGTCTTGTCCCCGTACCCGCAGCGACCATTTTTTCCCCTCCCCATTTCAGCAGGATACCCGCAAATAACAGTCAACGTGTCATTCTCTAACTGCAACCTACTTCTCACAGATCTGTCACTAAACCATCCTTTTCCTGCCCTTCAATCTATTCAAAATTCTACACAACTTATCTTCTGCCAATATTACTATATTCCCATAACCCCTTCCTTTCCTGTCACTTCATTGGCTTCTTATCCACTTCTGTATACAGCGTGAACTTATCTTACTGAATATAAATGCATTCTTTCTGAAGTTCTTCATTACCTCTTCTCTCTCCTTATACCCCTCCATCAGAATCCCTTCATTAGGTAAGTCATCCTTATCTATGTCCTTAGTATAGCTATGTTTACTGGCAGATTATGGACAGAATACGGGCAGAGTCCCAATATTCAGGTATAAACTTGTGTGGATATTTTATAAAGAATTATAGGTATCTAGGTGTCTTTAAAATATGTGGCTTTTTTAGGAGTGGCAGGGACTCTGGGAGGGGGGTGGGGGTTTGCTATACGGAAAAATCGTTCTTTTATGAGCCTTACATGGCTGCTCGCCTTTTTTCTGTGTGTGTTCTGTTTTTGTCTCAATTAAAATCATTTAAACATAAAAATGTGTTTTTGTAACTCAATTAAGACTATAGCGGATTGGGCAAGATACGAAAACCTTGCATGAATAAATACCATTTCTCTAGCTTGAGAGCATGATTAAATGATGTCTTTTTTCATAGACATAGACCAGGGGTGTCAAAGTCCCTCCTCGAGGGCCGCAATCCAGTCGGGTTTTCAGGATTTCCCCAGTGAATGTGCATGAGATCTATTTGCATGCACTGCTTTCATTGTATGCTAATTGATCTCGTGCATATTCATTGGGGGAATCCTGAAAACCCGACTGGATTGCGGCCCTCGAGGAGGGAGTTAGACACCCCTGACATAGACTAAGAAAAAGCCGTAGTGAATCAGTTCCTTAGCTGCCGATAGATCAATTAGAAAAGATATTAGGAACTGCTCTGAAATAAAAGAATAGAACATATAAGCTTGTAGTAATACAGAAGACTGTCACTGATTTCAGAGTACATCAGTTGATGGCTTTCATTTCATTAGGCTCTATTTGCCATATACTACCGTTCCACAATCTGGCTTTCCTTTCCCCGCTATTTGCTTTCATTTGTACCAGCATGTAAGAAATCTGAGAAACAATGGAAATAGAAGAAACCCCCCCCCCATAAAAAATATATATAATACAATAAAAACTTACTCGACATAGTAAGTGCCATAAATGGGATCATCAATTTTTTCCCAGCCGTATGGAAGCTCTGAAAGAGAACAGGCAGGCATTCTTGTCATCAAATAATGCAGCAGTCGCAGGCAACACAATATGAGAAACAGCTGTTTTGTTTATGAGATAGTTGGGAAGTTGCACCAAGAAGACCGTGTGGTTGGGTATAGTACATGGTTGAGTACAACGTTTTTTCTACATAGCATTTTGGTATTCGAAAAATCGAAATGGCTCCTGTTACTTGCGATGACCAACACTATTTTGGAATTTGTGAAATTTTGCATGTTTTCACATAGTACATTTTTGCACATAGGGCCAGATTCTATATATATATAGCGCCTAAAAGATTGGTGTTGACTAGAATAGAGATCTGCACGGGAACGGGGATCGCGTGAATCCCGTGGGTCCTGCGGGGGTCCCGCGGGAATCCCCCCAACCCATGGGACTCCCACGGGGACCCCCCTCTGGCCCACGGGACTTCCACGGGGACCCCCCTCTAGCCAACGGGACTCCCACGGGGATGGAAGGCTTTGGAAGCAGGGTTCGTCTATATAATATAATGGACACATCAGCCTTAGTAAAAGAAGGGGTTTATAAGTTAATTACCTGAACAGAAACAAAAAAAAAAAAAAGGGTTCCACCAAAGAGATTCCGCAAGGAAAACAGCAGCGCAAACACAAAAGAAACTGTGGAATTGATGATCCTGTCAGAAGTAATTGCTGCTTTTTATGTGGACGGGCGGGGATGGAGGTAATTCCTTGCGGGGATGGGTGGGGACGGAGAGGATCCTGATGGGGACGGAGAGGATCCTGGCAGGGATGGGTGGGATTTCTGTTCCCGTGCAACTCTCTAGACTAGAACGGCATTTAGTGTGATTATACAAGGTGTGAGTATCTTTTATAGAATTGCACTTAGCGCCTGTGTGTGACGCATAACTTAAGGAGTAGCCATTTAGGCCAGCTAAAACCAGGCCTAAATACCTGTGCCTAAGTTGGGCATGGATCGGGTGTATTCTATAACAATGCGCATAACTTTTAAGAACACTCCCGATCAGTCCACGATCCAACCCTGGCCATGACCCCCCTTTTCAAATTCACGCACTGCAACTGGTGCATACTTTTTATAGAATTGCGCTTTACAAGTTGTTTGCATAACTTAATTAGTTCCAATTAGTGTCAATGCCAAGGTTTTAATTGCTATTGGCACCAATTAGGCCAATTGATCAATTAAGTTGGGCACACACATTGGCTACATGCAGAAATGTGTGCTCACAACAGCAGACGCCATATACAGAATTCAGGGAACAGTCCACGATACATGACATTTTATTCAAATTCTACGCAAATGAGCTGTGATGCAATGCCACGCAAAGTTTAACCCCTTAGTTATGAATTTCATGAAAAACAGACCATGAAAATGTCTTTGGGCTACCGATTGGAAGCACGCTGAATGCAATGAAACCCATGGTAATAGAATGGGCTTCTTCACATTCAGTGTACCATTAATTGTAGCACTGTTTTTGTAAAAGGAGCCCAGTTTGGAAACCAACAGCATTAATAATCACCATCGTTATAGTAAGAAATACCAAAGAGGTCACTTCCTGCAGGAAATTTTGCACAAATTTTTTTTTCCCCCAGGTCTCATTGATGTCACTTATTCTACTAGCTTTACAGTGGTGTAACTTCCTTCATACGTTGTATTTGGCCATACTGTACATACTGACCATAGTGGCAAAGGGACAGCTCACTCTAATCACCAGACCTCTGAACTATTTATAGAGCATGCATGGATGCACTGGGGTCGAACAATTGTTCTACGAGTCTAACTAGTTCCACTGAAATACAATCTGTCATCATGAAGGACAACTGGCTCCCGGTCTCCTATAGGATCACTTTTAAATATTTCACCATTGTTAGATACTACGATCTGGCCTTCTAATATTCTTTTCAAATTTTCTCATCCTTATGCTTCACATAGACAATTACTAATAGTTCCTTCTTTCTAGCTTGATTCTCTTTGCAATACCTGCTTTAGTTTCGTTGCACCCTCTCTCTGGAATGCCCTTCCCCCTCTCTGCTAAGAAAGAACCCACCTATCAAAGTTTTAAAAACAACCTCAAGGCTTACCTGTTTACTCAAGCCTTGCAACAACAATGATTCCTTTCGGCCTTTTTTTCTGTGACTACTTACATGGTACATTCCTTGCCTCTTTTGTACTGTCCTTCCCTTTTTTTCCCAATCCCCTATGACAGGGTCGGCAACCTGCGGATCTTTTCCAATGTGGATGTGACTTTCCAGGTCCTGACCCTTTAATCTCCTACCCAACCCCAGGATCTGACTCCCCACCGGGGGCCTACTCAGGTACTTGATGGTCCAGCAGGGGTCTATGTGGCAGGGGCGTGGCCCTCTTGCTCCTGCCTCCTCGTGGCTGCCTACTAAAATGATAGCCACAACTTCTCAAGGCAGCTCGTGGTACTTCAGAAAATGTTGCAAAAGGTCACAGCAGCCATTTTAGAAGGCAGCCACATGGAGGCAGGAGTGAGAGGGCTGCGCTCCTGCCACGAAGACCCACGCTGGACCAGCAGGTACCTTGGTAGACCTGGAGGGAGGGAGCACGGGATTGGGAGGGAGATTAAAGGGTCGGGGCCTGGAGAGGGGAGAGAACCTTGACTGTGGGTTTGGGAGGAGGGAGATGGGAAGGGACAGGCGTAGGGGGAGGGAGGGGAAGAGAGGTGCAGAGACCTGCGAAGGGTTGGAAGGAAGAACGAAGGGAGAAAAGCTAGACCTTGGGGAGGGAAGAGAGAGTGGGAGACCTGGAATATCTCAAATTCCCTTCTCTACCCATTGTGGCTCCTTGTAAATCTTGGGTCAAATTTTAAGGATAAATTGGCACTTTGCTTTAAAAAGGATGCTGACCCCCCTGCCCTAGTAGACTATACATCGTTTTCTTTTCCCCACTATTTCCTCTTGTCTATTGTTATTTTGTCTTCTCATTTATTAAACCTATTACCCAGTTTTAACTGGTATTGTGAACAGCTTAGATAATTTATAAAGACTTTGTGGTATGTGAAAATAGACTTGAACTTACGCCACTACTGCCATTTATAGCCCATGATCTTAAAGGATATGACTCTCTGCAAGAGATCTATCAAGGAAGCAAGGATTCTTTCAGAGCGTGCATTGTTAAGCCAGACTTTCAATAAATTGCTTGTTCCCAATGCGAAAACCAACTGTTGTAGGTCAAATTCCGCTCTGTGTTTTTCTGAAGACATTTCACCGTCACAATGACACAGAATCAGACACAAAAGTAACCAACATGGGAAAACAGTTTCTTCTGGAAATACATTAGATGTTTTCAAAAGATTTCCTAGCAGGGTATATAAAAGCGAATGGGGGATTCGTTGTTCAAAATCGTAAGGGCTAAGTGGCCTTAGCACACCCTTACATGGGTTTTTACCTGTGTGCTGAGGCCATTTTTACCACAGCCATAAAAATAGCCTTTAAAAAAAAAAAAAAAAATTTATATTAGTAGCCATGCACTAATATTGCTATTAGCACATGGACATTAAAAAAAAAAATGTATTGAGTGAGCACTTACCCCGACATTCATTTTGAAGGTGGTAAGAGTTTCTGGTAATGTAGCTGCACTAACCCCCTCTTTAACTAAGGCGCCCTAGCCAATTTAGGGCACGCTAAATGCTAACGCGCCCATTATATTCTGTGGATGCGTTAGCATTTAGCGCATGCTAATCGTTAGCGCACGCTAAAATGGTTAGCGCAAGCTAAATCGATTAGCGCGCCTTAGTAAAAGGACCCCCAACTGAGGAACAGAGGAATGCCTGCTTTCTGCCCCTGACATGCCAGCAGAAAACAGATTTTTTTTAGCTTGCAGTTTATACTTTACTAGTGTTTTAGCCCGTTACATTAACGGGTGCTAGTAAAGCCTCCTTCCCTCACATGTCCCCTATTTTCAGCCCCAGCTCCAAACCCATTTTTACCCCCCCCCCAGTCTCCTTCTCCCATCTGTTCCCTATCAGCCCAATCCCCCTTTTCTCACCAGCAGCATTTCCCTCCCCACTCCACTTTCCTGTCCAGCAGCACCTCTTCCCTGCTCCCCCTGTCCCTCTTCATTGCTCCCCCGGCCCAGTAGCACCTCTTCCCTGCTCCCCCTGTCCCTCTTCATTGCTCCCCCCGGCCCAGTAGCTCCCCCTGTCCCTCTTCCCTGCTCCCTCTGCCCCTCTTCCCTGCTCTGCCAAAAACACCTCAACACCAGAGCCTGCACCAATTCAAACCCAACCCCCCTCCCTGGCCACTACACTGAATCTTTGGGCAGGCTGCCCGTCCCCAGCCCTTTACCCTGATGGATCCACACACTCACACCTGGTCCACCATCCTCACAGGTCTATACTCCCTCTGCGTGGGTCTGTTTGCTTGTTCATTATTTTGTCGCATTTCGTTGAGCAGCCAAGGAGGAAGCTTTGAAGTGGCCAGTGTGCAGCTGCCTATTTCGGGAGTCGGTCATCCTGCCCTGCTCACACAATGTCTGCCTTCCTTGCGCCCGCACCATCGCATTGCAGACCCCAGATGCCCGGCCAGACAAAGTTCATTTTTTAGTTCAAAGCCGACGCTGCGTCTCCTCTCTCGATCCCCACCAGAGTCAGAAGTCTTCTCAGACTCTGGTGAGATTTGATAGAGGAGCCGCGGCGGCGGCTTTGAACTAAAAAATGAACTTTGTCTGGCCGGAGCCGGCATGCGCACTCTGCCGGCCACGGAACTACAGATCAGGCAACACGGCGGTGAGAGTGCACATGCGCGCTTAGCATTTTATTATAAGAGATTATTTATATTCTGCCTTTAAACAAGGTAGATTACAAACGTACATACGCATTCAAAAATCATAGGAAAAACATCAGAAATTGCCAATTCATATAAAAGCATCAACCATCATTTTTCATTTTGCAAAACAGGGGGAAGGGGTAAAACGAGGAACTCACGGATCTAAAACCGCACGTTCTTAAAAGCCTGAGGTCCTTGCTACTTGTAGTCTCTGGCTCTGACAGACCTCTATGACAATTTAGCTCTGACGGATCCTAATGCTTTTCCCTCCCTATGCTGAAACTAAAAGCGGCAAAACTTTTGTCCTGAGGTCTGTGCCACTTTTAGTCTCAGCATAGGGAGGGAAAAGCATTAGGATCCATCAGCACTAAAATGTCATAGAGGTCTGTCAGAGCCATAACCTATGCTGAGACCAAAAGTGGAGCGGATCCGTGAGGTTTGCGAGGTCAGATGCACCTTTACACAAATTTTTTAACCCCCCAAGCTCCCCCCTCCCCAGCTATTTGCCATCCAGTGTCATATCGCGGGGGCTCCGGGAATCAGCGCGGAGGGAGAGATCTGGAGGAAGGGATGATCGGTCTAATTAGCAGAAGCCAAGGTGCGCCTCCTCACTCCTTAGCCATTAGAGAAGGCAGAGCCGGGGGCCAGAGCTGAGCGTGCGGGGAAAGCGGTGGAATAAGATAAAAGGCGGACTTGTCAATAAACGCCGGAAGATTTTTAAGGACGTGCGGTTTTAGATCTACGAGGTCCGTGAGGTCCGCGTTTTACCCCTTCACCAAAACAGGCGACGCTGTAACAGTTTTTTTAAAATTTACACACGTCTTTTCATGCGTAATATATTCTGGAAGCCTGTTCCACTCAGCAGGTGCCCCCCACAGGAAAGTACTAGTAATTGTAATTTCTTTTGAGTTGTAATAACTAAATTACAATGTAATGCAGAGAGCAATGGTCAAGATGGCACATAGTGTGTACATACAATCCTGAAGGTATTTTGGTGATAAATGATGTGCACTTAAATAAACCAATAATAACAACTTATACTTCACTCTGATTAGGCTCTGATTCTATAAAAATATGGGTAGATTGGTGCACCTAGCCAATCTAGGGGCTAGATTCACTAAACAAACCGATCGTGTACCGATCCCTATGCAACCTGATTTTACTCTGGCCCGATTCACTTGTCTCTCTGCCGATCCGATTCCGAACTGTGCATGCAAATGAGGGGAATGGAATGCAAAGTAGGCAGGGGCACGACTCACCAAAGAAATCTTGCAAACTGACTGGGCTGGCCGATCATCACAAGAAGCGACTGCACATTTCAAATATAACCAGTCGCAAACGCTTTTTCCCACTCTCCAGTTCCATTGCCGCCCTGCTCTCTGCTGCCCCGATCTCGCTGCCTTTATTCTTGTTTCGGGGGCTGCAGAAGCCCTGGGGCCGGATTGGGGGAGAGCAGTGCCTGTTGGTCGCATTGCTTTTAGTTTAGGGATTGTTTCATTCTAGTTTAGGTTCCCAGAAGGACGGGTGCAAACACGAAGCTGCCTTCACAAAAGAAAAGGTTAAGGGCACCCCTACTTCCGAATGGCGAAAAAAAAAAGCAAACAGTTAAACAAGTTTTGCTGAGAGGCTCCTCAGATCTGAAATTATGAACATGTCGGCCTCGTTATTGTGATGAATATTAATTGATGTTCTAGGCTCCCTGACTAATTGAAGCTGGAATGGGCTGCAGTGGCGACACAACTTTAAAATTATGAAACTGAAAGAGACAGAGAGAAAATGTTTCATTAGCTCCTCTCGTCGCCCTGCTCTCTGCCCCGAATCCAAACTCCCCCTGATCTCTGCTGCCCCCACCTCTCCTGCTGTCTGCCGCCTTCCTTGCAGTGCAGCCCCACTTTGAACCTGCAGGCTCGTACTGCAGGGAAGGCGGCAGACAGCAGAAGAGTCAGGGCAGCACAGACTTCAATTATCCTCCCTGCTCTGCTTGCGGGCACCCTCCCCCCACCCCCCCCCACCGCACGCTCAGGCAACTCTGGTAAGCATGTGCAGACCATCTACAGGCAAAGTAAATGGTCTACGCATGCGTGGGGATCACACACTAGCGATCCATGCGGTCAGAGGAGGGGGCATTCCTTCCAATTGCCCTCATTTAAATTTTTTTGGTGTTCTGAATTGGTCGGGCCTGCTGGGATCGGCCACAGATCAGGCATGGAAACAAGGTAAGTGAATCTAGTCCTAGGCGCCCAACTTAATTTTTTTTTTTTTTTAATTGGTGCTAATTGAAAGCACCGTTTAAAAAAAACCTAAAAAAAAAAAAAAAATTAATTAACTCAGTCGGCGACTACCACTTCTAGGTAGGCATCTACAATAAGGCGCCTACAAGGCAAGCGGGTGGGGTTAGGGGAGGAGTTTGAGAGTGGATTGCATTAGGCACATTCATTTAGGCGAAGAAATCCCTGGCCTAAATGGCAATGCGTCTATGGATTTAACACCTGCTGGAGCTTAAGACCACTTAGGAGCCGCTAGGTGTGATTCTATAAATGGGACCTAGGAGTTAGGTGTTGTATATAGAATCAGGACCATAGTACATGCACATTTGGAAGATACCACAGAATGCCTGAGTGCGTCTCATGGCATCACCATTTTCAGCTGCTTTGATGTTTTTGTTCTAATGCATTTTATTATGTATGCACATTTTAACTCACCCATAGGCAGCAGAACGCTTTTTTATTTGGGGGCGGGAGGGGGCCCGGAAGGGGCCCAAAGGTTCCGTCCAGCAGGATCCTGCAGCACATCTCTCTCCGACTCCCGGCTCCCCCGCCCACATCCTCCCGGTCGATGCAATTTTTAAGCCTTCAGGCATCCGCCGCGCAGCGTCCAACCCAGACGTGTTCATTCTGCAGCGACGCTGCATGGTGGCTGCCCGAAGACTTAATATTACAGCGATCCGGAGGGGTTGGGTGGGGGGAGTAGAGCTACCCATTACCGACTCCTCTGACCGTCAAACTCTGGGGAGGCCACGGCCCCTCCGATTCCGACGCCCACGTACTCACCTATTTGATAGGCAGGCTATAAATGCAAAATAAATAAATAAATAAAATTGGGAAAGGGGGGGGTGTAGCTTGGCAAAAGTCAGCTAACTTTACAGTTCTTAGCTGTTCACTGAAAATATTTTTTTAGAGGTGATGTCGGATTTATGATGCTCCGATTCAAGCTCAACCATAGATCGATGTCCACCACCTTATTTCAAAAAAATCTCTTATAGGTGTCTTTCAGGGCTTCAGACATGCCATTTGGTCACCACATAGTTCGTGGTTACCCAATATCACTTAATGGCTAAGGCTTCTTCAATAGCCCTCTCAATAATTTTCTTGTTTTTAGACTATTTTTTTGAATTATTTTTTAAATTTTTATATTATTCATTAGTTTTAAAGTGCTTGATCTTAATAACAATAAGTTAATATTAATACTTAAACACTTAAGTTAAATATTTTCATTGTTCGTTTCACTTTTCTTATCACATCGGGAAAGGGACCTGTCACATCGACATGTTTCGCCATTAGGCTGCTTCAAGAAAAGTCCCCCCTTACAAACTTATCCGCACACATTTGCTAAGATCCAAGCTCAGCACATGCCTCAGGTTTTGTGAATGCCGACGTGAAATATGCAGGAAGAAATTTGCATACACTAATAATAAAATGCTCTAAGTCTCCATGTAATTAACTGAATTGAGTTAAATCTTCTTATTCATTCTCCGAAAGTCCAATTTCAACGAGGTAAGGCTTTACTGAAATCTTTTTTTTTTTTTTACTACTCATCTGACCCTATCGGCCCCAAATTTAATCATTTTCCCTGTGATTTATAGGATACAATAGAGACCTGCCACTGTGCACTGCTCTGCTCCTTTCCACACGGTCCACAACCTCTTTGGCATCCTTCCATTCATTCACTTAACACAATGACGTAGCAAAACCTTTTTTTTTTTTTAAGATCAAACATATCATCCTAATACAAACCTCTGTATTTTTAAAATAAATTTTCAGAGTTCAGAATTCCTTGCCCTCCGCAATATGTCCACACAATCAGGGGTGGAGTGAAACATGCTGGGATCCAGGGCAGGGAGCAGCAAAACCTGGCAACTGCCCTATTTGTACTCTCCGAGTGCCATCCTTGCAGCCTGTACTGAAATAGCCCTTATTTCACTCATGTTCTTTGGTGAAAAGGCCGGAAAAGGCCATGGGGTTGATATATTCAAAGTAATTTAACCAGCCAGTCATGGCTGCTGGCTGGTTAAATCACTTGTTCTGGGCTAATCAGATGTGCTCTGAAAATAATAATAATAATTTTATTTCTTGTATACCGCTATACTGTGAGGTTCAAAGCAGTTTACAGTATAGATACCATAAATATGCAATAAAAATGGAAATAAATGAAAAAAGGTACTTAGAAGTTCCCTGACTGTCCCGAAGGCTCACAATCTAGCTAAAGTACCCAAGAAAAATAATTATTAGAAAAAGCAGATATAATAGATAAAGACATAGATACAATATATCAGAGATTATTTCTGGATATGTTATATCAGAAATTATTTCTGATTACATTTCATAAGAAATAACGTTACATAGGAATTACATAACATAATAAATTACATTTCATGGGAAAATTAATTCTGGTTACATTGCATAAAAGCTTATCTGATTTTCATAAAATGTTAAGTAGAAGGTTATAGTGGAAGATAATATGGATTAAGCTGATTATTTGGAAAACCTGTTGCTTATTAGGATATTGAGAGGATGATACCAGGGAGTAGACTATACATGGGAATGTTATAAAGAGAGTAGGCGAAGGAGGAGTTTAAATAGGTTGAATATACTTTAAGAATAGGAAAGTTTTGATTTCTTTACGGAAAATGTGTGGTTAGCGCTCAGATTGGCTTTTTTTTTTTTTGGGGGGGGGGGGCATTCTGGGGCTGCAGTGAACACTTGGCCAGTTAAACCAAGATAACTGCATAAATAGGACCACAGAAAAATCAGTCTTATCTTTATGTGGTTCGCCATAGTTGATTAAGTACTGTATATTGCGGTTCATAGACAAAACCGCCGAAGACAAAGGCACGCGCCGACAACTGAGCGCAAGACGGAAGCGCACGCCGAAGAAAAAGAGTGTTTTTAGGGGCTCCGACGGGGTTTTTTGTTGGGGAAGCCCCCCCCACTTTACTTAATACAGATCGCGGCGGCGTTGTGGGGGGTTTGGGGGGTTGTAACCGCCCTCATTATACTGGAAACTTAACGGTTTCCCTGTTTTTTAGGGAAAAAGTGAAGTTTTCAGTAAAATGTGGGTGGTTACAACCCCCCAAACCCCCCACAACGCGGCACGATCTGTATAAAGTAAAGTGTGGGGGGGGTTCCCCCCCCACCCCCGTCGGAGCCCTTTAAAACAGTCATTTTCTTCAGCACGCACCTCCGCGTTGCGCTCAGTTGTCTGCGCGCGCCTTTGTCCCGGCGCGCTTTTGACCTGACACTGTATATTGCACTTAACTGGCTGTTTTTTCACTAGCTCTGTACTGTACAGTATACCTGGACATCCAATACTGGAGCCAGGCACTGAATTTCCGTGGATAATGCCAGCAGAGGCAGAGACTGGAAGACCTAAATGTGTATGAGATGATAGGAGGGACAGGGGAGATATGATACAGATGTTTAAATACTTGAAAGGTATTAATATAGAACCATATCTTTTCCAGAGAAGAGAAAATGGTAAAATTACAGGGTATAAATTGAGGTTACAGGGAGGAAGACTCAGGAGCAATGTTAGGAAATTCTTTTTCATGGAGAGGGTGGTAGATGCCAGGAATGCCCTCCTGAGGGAAGTAGTGGAGAGGGCAACGGTGATGGAATTCAAAAAAGCAAGGGATAAACATAGAGGATCTCTAATTAGAAAACAAAGGATGTAAATTAAAGAACTAAGGCCGGTACTGGACAGACTTGCATGGTCTGTGTCCCATGTGTGGTGCTTTGGTGTAGGATGGGCTGGGGATCAATGGTAGCTCCACTAACTTGGAACATGAGGATGTCACTGGCCAGACTTTATGGTAGATATCCTGCAAACAGGATGGTTGGATAACAGGTGGAGTGAGCTTGGACGACAACTTCGGCAGTTGGAACCTAGGACAATACCAGGTGGACTTTACAGTCTATGACCCAGAAATATCAAAGAAGAGACAAGTTCATCTAATCATGTTTTTTTTTAATGGGTATAACCAATGGGTAGACTGGATTGACCGTTCGGGTCTTTATCTGCTGTCATTTACTATGTTACTATGTTACCTGGCAGAAACCCAAAGAGTAGCAACATTCCAGAGCTGAGATTGTAATGTCATAATGCCTCATTCCACCAATGCCTAAGAGCCAACCTCAGCAGTGATGTCACAATGACTTGATTAGATGACAACTTCAGCATTTGAAACCTAGGACAATACCAGGTGGACTTTACAGTCTACGACTCAGAAATATCAAAATCATGTATTTTTAATGGGCATAACTAATGGGCAGACCGGATGGACCATTCAGGTCTTTATCTGCCGTCATTTATTATGTTATTATGATCGATATATCAGATCCTACCATTCCACTGTGGTCTACTATTTTCGTTCCACTCTGGATGCTCAGCCCACTCTGTCAGGCTTCCAGTTTCATAGGCTCAGGGTTACCATATGTCTGGGAAAACTGGAACACGTCCTCTTTTTAGAGGACTGCCTGGGTTTTTGGATGTTTTTTTTTTTTTTTTTTTTAAATTCCCCAATTTGTCCAGGTTTGGCAGGGCTAGCTCACAGTACTTGAATGGATGCTAACCAAGTCATACTCGGAGAATAGCACACATAACAAAGCCACTCTTACCGCTGGAGCTGGCATTAGGGTGCTTGAAGATAGGATTTTCCTTAAAATATGCTCATTTTTTTTGATTGAATTTGAAAGCGAAAGCCCTCGGGAGCCTCTAAGCACCTGAAGCGAGAAACACCCATGTGGAAGTGCTTTTGACTCCTAACTCCTCTCACCTTGGGCTCTGCACCTCCAACCCTCTATGTCATTGTCTGTCTGTCCAAGTTAGATTGTAAGCTCTTCTGAGCAGGGGCCATCTACGAAATGTCAAAATGTACAGCGCTGCGTACGCCTTTCAGCGCCATATAAGTGACAAATAGTAGTAGCGGCAGCATTAGCACAAAACCGATTTCTTTTTAGATCCGCAATTCATCGGGTCGCTAGGAGTCGAGCACGAGTCAATGGCCCCTAACAACAACGTTAGTAGCACTAATTTGACACCAGTTTCCTACGCTTAAATATAAGCCTTCAGTGAAAATTTGTTTTAAAAGGCGTATATTTAAAGGCGCAGAGGAACACTACCAACGTATGCTTCACTTCTGGGTTTGCTTGCCCCCATGTACACAAAAGCTGTAGTTACCCGAAATTCTTGTGCATATGGGCCAGGAGTAAATCCCCCCCTTTACTTTTGAACACATATTATGCGTACGCAATGAGGGCCAGATTTTATCAAGGACGCCTATGTGTTGCCTACATTGTAGGTGACGCTCTGCACGGCTGTCAATCAACTGATAGGCGGCAGCCTTTATAGAATCCCGCCTAGCAGCGCTTAGGCATCACTAGGCGTCCTAGAGGTAGGCACCAATACATTAGGACAGGTTCCCCCCCTCCCCCTTTTAAAAAAACCATAGCGCAGTTTTTATCGCTGGCCATAGCAGTAACAACTAATTAAAACAACTTGGGTTGCACACAGATTTTAATTAGGCATCGCTAGGCGTCCTTGATTTGGGCAACTAGCGGTATCTAATATAGGCATCCTTTATAGAATCTGGCCCTTAATGTTGAACATCCGAGAGCTATTTGTCTGCACTGTTCCCGCTCTATTCCCAGGTGCTCTTTCCTTCAGTTTGGAGTTCTGAGCATTGGCTCATTACAGAGCCGATCCTTTTTCAGGCATAAATTCTAAACGGGCATAAATGAAGTCCAATTTTGTATACATTGTCTACGTCAGAAAAGTGATGCTGGGAACTACGGCAGCCATTTTGAATGAGTGATCTGCATGGGGCGGGAGCGTAGGAAGATCGCTCCTGCCCCGAAAGACTGCTAGGCCATCAGGTAAGGTCCAGGATGCCGGGGGGGGGGAAGGCGGGAGGGAGTAGGTGGGTCAGAGTCGGCCCAAAAGTTATTTGCAAAATTTTCAAAAATTTGCAGGCCGGCTCTGCCCCTAACCCCCATGAATATTGAGGGAGGCGGGTACTAGAAATCGGTGTTTCTCAACTCGGTCCTGGAGTCCCCCCTTGCCATTCAGGCTTTCAGGATATCCACCCTGAATTTGCATAAACTTGATTTGCATACACTGCCTCCGTTATATGCAAATGTATTTCATGCATATTCATTGCAGATATTTTGGAAAACCTGACCGGCAAGGAGGGGACTCCAGGATCGAGTTGAGAAACACTGGGCTAGATCCACAGGTGGAGTAACCCACTGCTTAGTACCAGGGGGACCGGGTTCAATTCCCACTACAGCTCCTTGTGACTCTGGGGCAAGTCACTTAACCCTCCTTTGCCCCAGAGTTAAGTGGAAATAAATAAATGTAAAGCACTTTGATTGTAATCACAGAAAGGTGGGGTATCAAATCCCATCCTCCCTCCCTATATGTCTAGAGCAGATGCATGAGTCGATGTGTAGACAGGCATGTCATTTCATTGGTGTACACTCTGCATGCCGTGCTCCTGAAAATGCACCTAATTTACACTGTCTTAGTGGAAGTGGCTGCACATTTACATTTGAAAAACCAAGCCACTTCTGTTTTCCAGCTTCTGGTTATGGAAACTTTTGCTTTATTAGGTCTTCTTTGTTTTCAGCTTCCTCTGAACTGTGGTTCATACTGCTGATTGCAACAGCGTGCAGGCAGAAGAAAACTCCAGGGCTTCATAAAATTAAAAAAAAAAAAAAAAAAAGCCAACACGGCAGGGCAAATGTAATTTCATTTATAGTTCACTCAGCATCAGATGAAACAAAGCCTTTGCAATTTTCACATTTATTTCATTTCTCTTTCATTCCCCCAAAAATGAATAAACATCTGAAATGTTTGAAGGCTCCTCCTATTAAGCTGTGCCTTATCCAGAGAAACATAAATGAACTGGAGTTCAACTGTGTTGACTCACTATCAAAAGCCTGTGCTAACGGCAGAAGTGAGAGACCCAGATGCAAAGAGATCTGTAAAAACAGCAAAACTTTTTTTTTTTTTTTTTTTGCAGTCATGAAGCTGGCCCTTTACAGTGTCAATAATGGTAAACACCAGAAAAAAAAAATATCAAAATACTATCACAGAGAGTTGAAAAGTATAGACCGATGGTGTGTCGGTATGGTGCATTTCTCCGTCTTTCATTCCCAGATTCAAAAAAACATTTACCTCCCTGTCATGCCCTCGCTCCCCTTTTCTTCCTCTCTATTGCCCTCTTCACTTTCCCCAGAACCATCAATATGGGGGGGGGGGGGGGGGGGACTTTGAGAGGTGTGATGGACCTGACTCTGCATGTGCAATGCCTTCCAACCTTAAATTTATTTATATTTTTATCCCGTCCTCCCAGTAGCTCAGAAGGGCCTACAAGCAAACATTCACAGTGGAGTGCATTTGGATAATACAAAGACTATACAGTGGTTTAAATACAAGGACTATATTGGAATGGCTGTTCCCATGGGTGGGAGGGTGGTTAGAAACATAGAAGATGAAACATAGAAGATGACGGCAGAAAAGGGCTACAGCCCATCAAGTCTGCCCACTCTGCTTACCCACCCCCTGTCTATGCCCTAATGACCCAATTTCCTTATCTTGACCCTCGTAGGGATCCCACATGGGTATCCCATTTATTCTTAAAGTCTGGCACGCTGTCTGCCTCGATCACCTGCACTGGAAGCTTGTTCCAATGATCAACCACTCTCTCTGTGAAGAAATACTTTCTGGTGTCGCCATGAAATTTTCCGCCCCTGAGTTTGAGCGGGTGCCCTCTTGTGGCCGAGGGTCCCTTGAGAAAGAAAATATCATCTTCCACTTCGACACGTCCCGTGAGGTACTTAAATGTTTCGATCATGTCTCCCCTCTTCCTACGTTCCTCAAGAGTGTAGAGCTGCAATTTGTTCAGTCTCTCTTCGTACGAGAGACCCTTGAGCCCCGAGATCATCCTGGTGGCCGTCTGTTGAACCGATTCAATTCTGAGCACATCTTTACTGTAATGTGGCCTCCAGAATTGCACACAGCACTCCAGATGAGGTCTCACCATGGCCCTGAACAATGGCATTATGACTTCAGGCTTTCGGCTGACGAAACTTCTATTGATACAACCCAATGCCTTGCCTTAGATGAAGCCTTCTCCACTTGATTGGCAGTTTTCATGTCTGCACTGATGATTACTCCTAAATCTCGTTCTGCTGAAGTCCTAGTTAAAGTTTCTCCGTTCAAGAAGTACGTCCTGCATGGATTTCCGCTTCCGAGGTGCATGACCTTACATTTCTTAGCATTGAAGCCTAGCTGCCAGGTTGACGACCAACTTTCCAATGTAAGCAGGTCCTGCGCCATATAATTCTGTAAACTGCATTCACTTACTATATTACATAGTTTGGTGTCATCGGCGAATAGTGTTATTTTACCTTGAAGCCCTTGAGTCAGATCCCCTATGAATATGTTGAAAAGGAGTGGACCCAGGACCGAATCCTGCGGCACTCCACTGGTCACCTCCGATGTTTTAGAGAGGGTACCATTAACCACCACCCTCTGAAGTCTGCCACTCAGCCAATCATTGACCCATGCAGTTAGTGTCTCTCCTAACCCCATCGATTCCATCTTGCTTAGCAGCCTGCGGTGTGGGACACTGTCAAAAGCTTTACTGAAGTCCAGGTACACGACGTCCAAAGACTCTCCCAAGTCCAACTTTCTTGTTACCCAGTCAAAGAAGCTGATGAGATTGGATTGGCAGGACCTACCCTTGGTGAATCCATGCTGACTGGGATCCCGAAGATTCCCTTCATTCAAGATCGTGTCCAATTTGCGTTTAATTAGTGTTTCCATGAGTTTGCACACTATTGATGTGAGACTCACCGGTCTATAATTGGTAGGGTAGGGAGGGTTGGGGTGGGGGGGACTTTCTTGAGTGAGGGTTTACTGTTTGCTTGTTCAGTTTTTCTGCTTCTTCTTTAAAACCAATAAACAGATTTAAACATAAATACAAGGACTATACAGCAATTTAAGTAGAAGTTTAGAATGGAGAAAAGAGTGCAGAGGGGAGGGGGGGTTAATGGGGGTGAGGCATAGACTGTGGGTGAATTTTAGTTGAAGTGTAGGGTCTTTAGTTGAAGTGCAGGGTCTTTAGTTGAAGAATAGGGTCTTAAAGCAGCCACGGAGCATAGCTTGAAGACTGTCCTTCCCTCCCAGTGTCCTCATGCACAGTTTGGGAAGCTTGGCCTTAACGGCTTAAACCCCACGGATAGTGCCGGCAAGGTGACCAAACTATTCCAATATCCTGCTGCTGCTGCTTAATCGAGTATCCAGATTAAAGATAAGCACTGGTGCTTGATTTATTCTGCACTGGCTAACAATCCGTTCCCTTATTGCTGAAATTAAGAGAGCACAATCCGTGACACAGGACAGGTTTAACAAGCAAAAGAAGCTATGGCGACAGGTCATTCATGAAGGTATCAAATTCAGATCAGAAGCAGTGATATTCACAGAGTTGAGAGTTCTCTGCACTCTTCCTAAACTGAGAGAGCAGCCTAGTATAGGTAAGAATTAAATCACCCACACCCAAGGAACACAGTCCATCACCTTCACGGCCCACATGCACTTTTGTCATCACCAGTTCACATCATTCCCAGAGAATACTGGGAACTGAATCCCAGGTGACAGTGATTTTATTTTCAAAATAATCTGCTAGTTGGGTGTATCCCAACTCTTTCTTTTTTTTTAACACTTAAACATTCAAGTGACCACCCCCCAGATTATGACAAAAAACCACAACCCAATTTGCAGACTTCTAACCCTCTCCCATCTCTCATCCACTTCCTCCTTGCCCCACTTATCTGAAGCATGGAGGGGGGGGGGGCGGGGGGCGCGGAGCAGTGATGGCAAGTCAGTATAGATCCCTGTGTACCAGTGTGAACTCACAGACCCCGTACTCTACATGGGTTTCCGCACTGACTCATAGGCCCCCATGCTGACAGACACTACTGGGCATAAGTCACAAAGATGGAGGTGGGGGAGCACCTTATTTCTGTAACCCCAGCCAATGAAATGACCCTATTTGGAGTCCCAACCCCCAGTTTGGAACCCACTGCACTAGATCATCACATGACAGTTTGGAACCCAACCCATCAGAAGTGTATGACTGCAAACAGGATTAGCCCTACAATTGAGTGACTGCTTTTTGCCCTACAATGAGTCTCCACGAGCTTCTGCTCAGGGCACGCCTGCGTCCCTTCACATCCCCCCCCCCCACAAGCCATCCCTGAATACCAAACGTGTGCTCTATTCACAGTTTGATAGAGATCGGTGTGATTATCAGCAGGCAAAAGCAGAGCAGACAGACAGTACCAATTTTATCTGCTTTCCAGTAATTAGTAGCTTTCGTCTTGAACAAAGTCCTATTTACATCAGACCTCCATTTTATACCTTCTTTCAAGCTGATGCACCTGCCTCTTTAAATGGTTTAAAATTATTGTGGAGCCAAGGAGAATATCTATGAGAACTCAAACAATGCAGTGATAATAGGGTAAGTTAAATTTACTAAAATGCATCACCTCACTAGCATGCTAATGTTGTTAATGCATGCTATTAGTAAATAGCATAAAATGGGACTTGGGTGAAATGTGCATGAACATATTTTAGTATATGCAAATGCAATAGTGTTCATTAATGGATATAACCCTTTATCATACAGTATACGTCTTCAATAAGAAATTCTGCAGCTGAACTATTCAGCATCGGTTGAGAACAAATCTCTAATTAACTTGTCAACAAATGTTTTTACTATCCCACCTGGATTTACCTTGAAAGCTACCCATAATTTAGGGATCAGCGTTAGGATATGATTTGCATAGGATCTACTGCATAAAAAGGGGCCCTGCTGGCATAGGGGTTGTTCACCTGTTTACTGAGGAGGTGGAGAGAGGCCTGGTCATAGAGCTGCTGCCTCAGCACTCTGAGGTTGTGGGATCAAATCCCAGCGCTGCTCCTTGTGACCCTGGGCAAGTCACTTTTTTTTTTTTTTTTTTTAAACTTATGTTTATTGAAAGTGAAAAAGGTTACAACCAGACTCAGGCAGAATACAAAACTGAAATAGAATTACAGCCAAAGGGCCCAGAAAGGCAATCAGAACAATAAACACAACAGCAACATCCCCGGTCACAGCCCCCCCCCCCCCCCCCAAATACACAGCAGAAACGAGAATGCTCTATGGGGCAGGGCACCGTAGACCCAGGGACGGCTCAGCCAACCAGGAAAATACAAAAATAGAAAGATCCAGCGTCACAACCTTCCACTATTTTATGTAGATGTCCCCAACCGGGACCAATCCCTACACACACTCACCCACTCACATCTACAGTCAAACCATATCTCAGAACAGGCTCCCATACATAACAACCCCCTCCAACCCACCCCCAGGGCACCACCAGAAGCAAGATCATACAGGCCACCGAAAAGAATAGAAAGCAAGCAAAGGGAGGAAGAGAGAGAAGAGGGACGAAAAGAAGAAGAAATGAGTAAAAGGAAGAAAAGGAAAGAGAGAAGAAAAGAAAAGAAGACAAGAAGAAGAGAGCAGAAAGTGCGGGCATGTCAGTACGCCCCCTCGCCTCAAGCACCCCTCAAGCCGCTACCAACTCCTGCAGTTGCTCCCACAAGCGAACATACTGTCTCGTATCCCGGTACGGAGATCTAGCATAAGACCGTACCTCAAAGCGGGCCATCTCCAGAAGTCTACTCCGCCACCGAGACGCCGGAGGCGAATCCTCCGACATCCAATAAGTCAAGATCAACTTTTTAACAAGAAGGATAACATTATAAAAGAAACGACACTGAGGGACATGAAGCCCCTGATCCCGGAGGGAATGCTGCAGCCCCAGAAGGAGGAACCCATAGTCCCACTCCACAGTGCGGCCCACTACGCGCTCCAGAAGAGGGAGTGCTTCCCCCCAAATACGCAGCTTGGGACACTCCAAGAAGGAATGTAGGTAAGTTCCAGCCTGAGTGTGACACTTTACGCATAGGGCACTATCCCAAAGCCCCAAACGGGCCCCCCGCTGCTTGGTAAAGTATGCCCGGTGAAGGATCTTAAACTGAAGCTCCTGAAAGTCAGCGGACTTAGTGTAGGTGTAAAGAGTCTTGAAACAGGTCAAAAAATGCGGCTCAGGAAGACTCAACCCCAACTCCTGCTCCCAACGAGAGCGTAACGGGGCAAGCACAGTCAAGGAAATGGACGATTTCAACAAACGATACCAGTAAGCCAGAGTGTTAGCAGTCTCAGGGGTCCCCGCAAAAAGGGTGTCCAGGCTCCCCCTAACCCAAGCCCCCTCCCGGCCTCTCCGTTCCGCTTCCCAATAATGTCGAAGTTGTAAGTAAGAGAAGAAATATCGGGAGGGGAGAGCCCACCGCTCCCTAAGCTGTTGAAAGGAAGGGAATCCCTCAGGACTCAACTCTAACAGTTGGTCCATACTCACACAACCCCGGGCCGTCCAACCACGAAACACCGATCGACCCCAACCGGGCAGAAATTGAGAATTGCCCTCGAAACGCACAAAGGGGGAGCTCTCCCCAGGCAAACCCTGTCTACGCCGCCACCACCGCCACGCCATCCTGAACGGACGAAGGAAGCTAAGACTTGTCTGGGACCGCCGCGCCAGGTCCGGTTGGGAATGAAGGAGATTGATAAAGTGAAAAGGAGAGCACCAGCCCTCCATCCACTCCCCCGGGGAGTATCGAGTGTGCCCGGTATACCCTTCATGAATCCACCTAAAAAGCGCAGCCACATTATACATCCGAAGATCTGGGAGGCTAAGACCGCCTAAACGTTTATCCAGGGTGAGTTTAAGCATCCCTATCCGCGGAGCCCTAGCTCTCCATAAAAACCGCGAGATAGCTGCTTTAAACGAGAACTCGTCCCGGCGGTGGAGCCAGAGCGGCATAGTCTGCAAAGGGTATAAGATTTTTGGTAGCATAACCATCTTAACCAGAGCCACCCGCCCCAAAATGCCCAGCGGCAAGTCCTGCCAGGACCGACATAACTTCCCGATGGCCTCCAAGGGTCGCTGGACATTGACTTTATAAAGCGTAGCTAAGTCCGTGCTAAGAAAAATGCCCAGATAACGCATAGGCTTAGTGGTAGGGGGGATAGGTAACAAGGCGTGCCATGATACCGGGGGGCCCCCGCCCAGCAACAAGAGCTCCGACTTGCTACAGTTGACTTGCAGACCGGACAAGGCTCCAAATGCCCGAACGACATCTAGAGCTCTAGACAAATGGGGGGTGACCTGGTCGAAATACAGCAGGATGTCATCAGCGAAAAGGCTAATTTTACATTCCTGACCCCCTATCTGAATCCCCCGAATCCCCCCATCTTGCCGTATTTTAGCAGCCAACGGTTCAATAGCCAGGAGAAAAAGGAGCGGGGACAGAGGACAACCCTGACGGGTACCCCGCTGCAACCCAAAATCCTTGGTGAGTCCCCCATTAATCAGAAGGCGCGCCCTAGGATTAGTGTATAAAGCAGACACCCAGGCCAAAAACCACCCCTGGAAACCCCCCTGTCCCATAACCCAAAAAAGATAGTCCCAGGAGATACTGTCAAATGCCTTTTCCATGTCCAGACCCGCCACTGCCTCTAACCCTCCCTTCCCTGACCGGGCATAGATGGCCCCCAAGACTTTCATCAAATTCATAGAGGCATAGCGTCCCGGGACAAAACCAACTTGGTCCGCGTGAATCAGGGCCGGAAGATAACGATTCAACCGGTGCGCCAATATCATAGCCAAAAGTTTAATGTCCTGGTCCAAAAGGGAGATAGGCCGAAAGGAACCCACCAGATCCGGATCCTTGCCAGGCTTGGGGATCAGGACCACATGGGCCATGTTATCCGGGAATGCGCCTCCCGCCGCTGCCACTGTATTATACATCTCGCACAGGGGCTGCGCAATCAGATCAGGCAGAATCCTATAGTATTCCGGCCCAAACCCATCCGGCCCCGGCGCCTTGGTGAGTGTGAGAGTTTTAACGGCGGCCCTCACCTCCTCCATAGTGATCGGCTGACTAAGAGAAGTGGCCTGGGCATCATCCAACCGAGGAACCCGAAGGCCCCGAAAAAAAGCCTCCAAGGCATCCCTATCCAGCGGCCGGCGCCCATAGAGAGCTTCGTAATACTGGACAAACTGAGCAGCGATCTGCGTCTCCCCCTCATGCCGAGTCCCCTGGGCATCTCGAATAGCCGTGATAATTTGCCGTTTTTTGTAGGGCCGCACCAAATTAGCAAGAAGTTTCCCCGCCTTACCGCCCCATCGATAGAGATTATACCTTTGGTAGAAGAGAGATTGTTCTGCGCGTTGAACAAGCAGGGCCTCTATCTTCTTCCTCACCCCCTGATAGGCTAGACGGTCCGCCTCAGATAAAGTGGCTATATGCGCCCTACGGAACCCATGTAGTTGCTGAGTAAGAGTCAAAAGCTCCCCCTCTCGTTCCCGTCGCTTAGCAGCCGTGTAGGCTATAATGTGGCCCCTCATAACCGCCTTGGAAGCATACCAAAAGGACACCGGCCCCACCTCCAGAGTAGCATTAGTAGCCTGATAATCTACCCATCTTGCCCGTAGGAAAGTGCGAAACTCGGGATCACAGTACAAGTGCGGGGACAATATCCAGGAGGACGCTTGTCGACCCCTTGATAGAGTCAGGGTGAGTTTCACCATCGCGTGGTCAGAAAGCGTGCTCTCAAGAATCTCAGCTTTATGAACCCAGGAGAACAAGCGTTTATCAAGGAGGAGATAATCCAACCTGGCATAAACCTGGTGAACATGGGAGTAAAAAGTGAACTCAGAGTCAAAAGGGTGTAAGGCACGCCACACATCAATAAGAGCTAAATTGTGCATCAGAAAACCCACACCCTTGTCGTCATGATCCCCCAGTCGAGCCCTCGGAGGCTTGCAGTCCACCCCCGGAGCCGCCGTGATATTGAAATCACCCCCCAGGATCACTTGGTACTCAGGATATGTGGACACTAAAGATAGGATTTTAGAAAAAAATTTGTGGCAGTAAACATTCGGAGCATATAAATTACAAAGGATCACTTTCAGGCCCCAGACCTCCCCCAGAACTATGATGTATCGCCCATCCCGATCAATGATTTGTTTATGCAGCGTAAATGGCAACCTCTTGTGCAGCAGAATCGCCACCCCACGCTGCCTCCCACTAAACGCGGAGGAGTAGACTTCCCCAACCCAGTTTTTCCTCAATTTGGCATGTTCGCTCTGAGTGAGATGGGTCTCCTGCAGATAAACTATGTCCGCCCCCGCCTTTCGCAGGCCAGTCAGAATACGAGACCTCTTAATGGGGGAGTGGATACCATTCACATTAAACGAGACCACTGTCAAGTCCGCCATAGAGAAAGAAGACAGAAGGAAACCAAAGCAGAAAGACACTGGAGAAAGAGAAAAAGGAGAGAAAGCAATGTTACTTACCGTAACAGTTGTTATCCAGGGACAGCAGGCAGCTATTCTCACTAGTGGGTGATGTCATCAGACAGAGCCCCGGTACGGACGTCTCACAAGCACGTGTTGCTTGTAGAAACTTAAAAGTTTCTAGATGCCCGCACCGCGCATGCGCCGGTGCCTTCCCGCCCGGAGGTCCGGGCGTGTCTCCTCAGTTCAGGTAGCTAGCCTGAGAAGCCAACCCAGGGGAGGTGGGTGGGACGTGAGAATAGCTACCTGCTGTCCCTGGATAACAACTGTTACGGTAAGTAACATTGCTTTATCCCAGGACAAGCAGGCAGGTATTCTCACTAGTGGGTGACCTCCAAGCTAACCTCGGTGGGATGGAGGGGGAGTTGGCGACTTAAGAGAATAAATTTTTCAATACTGTTTGGCCAAACTGTCCATCCCGTCTGGAGAGAGTATCCAGACAATAATGTGAGGTGAATGTGTGAACCGAGGACCAGGTGGTAGCCTTACAAATTTCCTCGATTGGTGTTGATCTGAGGAATGCTACTGAGGCTGCCATTGCTCTGACCTTATGGGCTGTGACCTTACAAGGAAGTGATAATCCAGCCTGGGCATAGCAGAAAGAGATACAAGCCGCCATCCAATTAGAGATGGTGCGCTTTGATACGGGTCTTCCCAACTTATTAGGGTCGAAGGAGACAAAAAGTTGAGGAGTGGTTCTGTGTGGCTTGGTGCGATCCAGGTAGAAAGCCAGCGCACGTTTACAGTCTAGAGTGTGAAGGGCCGATTCTCCGTGGTGAGAATGGGGCTTAGGGAAGAATACTGGAAGTACAATGGATTGGTTGAGATGAAATTCTGAGACCACCTTAGGCAGGAATTTCGGGTGAGTGCGGAGGACCACCTTGTCATGATGGAATATTGTGAATGGTGGATCCGCCATCAGTGCCTGGAGTTCGCTGACTCTGCGAGCGGACGTAAGGGCTACCAGGAAAAGCACTTTCCAGGTGAGATACTTAAGAGGGGCCCTGTTGAGTGGTTCAAACGGGGGCTTCATGAGACGGGAAAGGACTACATTGAGGTCCCAAACTACTGGGGGTGGTTTGAGAGGAGGGTTAACATGGAAGAGTCCTTTCATAAATCTGGCGACCACCGGATGGGCCGAGAGGGGTTTCCCTTGTAGGGGCTGGTGGAACGCCGCAATAGCGCTCAGGTGGACTCGTATGGATGTAGACTTGAGCCCGGATTGAGATAGGTGTAGGAGATAGTCCAGCACGGAGGATAAGGAAGCTCGCTGAGGTTCCTTTGATTTAGAAACACACCATGAGGAGAATCTAGTCCATTTCTGGGAGTAGCATTGTCGAGTGGCGGGCTTCCTGGAAGCTTCCAAGACCTCCCTCACTTCTTGAGAGAAGTGGTGAGGGGTTACGTTGAGAGGAACCAAGCTGTCAGGTGGAGAGACTGCAGGTTGGGATGAAGCAGTGATCCTTGATGTTGAGTAAGTAGTGAAGGAAACACTGGAAGTGGTACTGGTTCCCTGCTGCTGAGTTGAAGTAGGAGGGAGAACCAAGGTTGTCTGGGCCACCGAGGAGCTATTAGGATCATGGTGGCCTGTTCGAGTTTCAGCTTGACCAGAGTCTTCTGGATCAGCGGGAATGGTGGGAACGCATATAGAAATCGTTTCCCCCAGTTCAGTAGAAAAGCATCTGCCTCGAGGCGATGAGGGGTGTAGATCCTAGAGCAAAACTGAGGCAGTTTGGAGTTGTGGGGAGCCGCAAAGAGGTCTATCTGAGGCGTCCCCCACTGTGTGAAGATTTGGTGAAGGGGGCTGGAATGGAGAGTCCATTCGTGCGGTTGTAGTAGACGACTCAGTTTGTCTGCTAAGACGTTGTTCTCCCCCTGAATGTAGACTGCTCTGAGGAGGGCGTTGTGGCGCACTGCCCAGTCCCAGACTCGTAGAGCTTCCTGGCAAAGGAGGGCCGAGCCCGTGCCTCCTTGCTTGTTGATATAATACATGGCGGCCTGATTGTCTGTGCGAATGAGGATCACCATGTCGTGAAGTAGGTGTTGGAAAGCTTGGAGCGCATTGAAGATGGCTCTGAGTTCCAGTAGATTGATTTGGTGTAGTCTTTCCGCACTGGTCCAGAATCCTTGGGTGCGGAGACCATCCAGGTGGGCCCCCCATGCATAATTCGACGAATCGGTTGTGAGAACTTTCTGATGGGGGGGAGAGTGCATCAGCAAACCTCTGGATAGATTCGAAGAGGTCATCCACCAAAGTAGAGACTGCCGAAGAGCAGGTGTGACTAAGATGTGTTTGGATAGTGGATCCGACGTCTGATTCCACTGTGAAGCCAGGGTCCACTGGGGGATCCTGAGATGGAGTCTGGCAAAGGGTGTCACATGTACTGTGGAGGCCATATGGCCCAGGAGCACCATCAGTTGTCTCGCCGGTAGGGTTTGGCGAGTAGACACCGACTGGCAGAGATGAAGAAGGGACTCCATGCGTTGCAGAGGCAGGAATGCTCGGAGTCGGGTGGTGTCCAGGACCGCTCCGATGAAGGGGAGGGACTGGGTGGGTTGTAGATGAGACTTGGAAAAGTTGATCTCGAAGCCCAAATTCTGGAGGAAGTAGGTTGTAGCCAAGGCCGCCGAAGTGACCTCTAGGGCTGACGGGGCCTTGATGAGCCAGTCGTCGAGGTATGGGAACACCTGTAGACCCCTGTCCCGGAGTGCCGCGGCCACTACCACCAGGCACTTTGTGAAGACTCTGGGGGACGAAGATAGGCCGAATGGTAGCACTCGATATTGTAGGTGCAGATTTCCCACCCGAAATCTGAGGAACTTTCGGGAGGCCGGGTGAATGGGGATGTGAGTGTAGGCCTCCTTGAGATCCAGGGAGCATAACCAGTCGTTCTGCTCGAGGAGGGGGTATAGAGAAGCCAAAGTCAACATGCGAAACTTCTCTTTGACCAGAAACTTGTTGAGGGCCCGAAGGTCTAAAATGGGTCGCAGGTCGCCCGTTTTCTTCGGGACGAGGAAGTACCGGGAGTAAAACCCTCGGTTCAATTGGTCTGAAGGGACCGGCTCGACAGCCCGAAGCTGAAGTAAGGTTTGGACTTCCTGAAGAAGAAGGGCGGTCTGCGTCGAGCTTGAAGGATACTCTCTTGGAGGATGGTCCGGGGGGACCCGATGGAATTGAAGGGAGTATCCTTCTCTTATGATGGTAAGGACCCATAGGTCCGTGGTTATGGCCTCCCATCGATGGTAAAAAAGATGGAGGCGGCCCCCTATGGGAGAGGCTGAGTGCAGAACGGTGTCGGTTATGCTCCCGGGAGGGGAGTCAAAAGGGCTGGGGAGCCTTAGGTGCAGCCGGTGGCTGAGGTTTTTGCTGAGGCTTCTGGGGAGGTTGTCTCTTCGCAGGTTGTCTCGCAGCAGGCGTTTGTCTGGGCATGTAACGCCGCTGGTAAATCAGGGGTGGCCTGGAAGGTCGAGACTGTTGAGGTTTGGGTTTGGGCCGCAGGATGGATTGAAAAGATTTTTCATGATCCGACAGCTTCTTGGTAACAGTTTCGATAGACTCATCGAACAGGTCAGCTCCAGCACATGGTACGTTGGCGAGTCTGTCCTGGAGGTTGGGATCCATATCGATTGTACGGAGCCATGCCAGGCGACGCATGGCTACCGCGCTTGCGGCAGCACGTGCCGAGAGTTCGAATGCATCGAAGGAGGATTGCATCAGCTGGAGGCGTAATTGGGAGAGGGAGGCTACCACTTCCTCGAACTCGAATCGAGCTTGGTTGTCTATGAACGGAGTGAACTTGTGGAGCACCGGCAAGAAGAACTCCAGATAGGAAGAGAAAAAGAAATTGTAGTTCAGCACCCGTGACGCCAACATGGAGTTTTGATAGAATTTTCTACCAAATTTGTCCATCGTTCTCCCCTCTCGGCCCGGCGGTACAGAGGCGTAGACCTGGGAGGGATGAGAGCGTTTAAGAGAGGACTCGACCAGTAGGGATTGGTGGGAGAGTTGAGGGCCCTCAAACCTTTTATGGTGCACGATGCGGTATCGAGCATCGAGTTTGCTGGGAATCGCCGGTATGGAGTACGGTGTTTCGAAACACTGCATGAAGGTCTGATCCAGCAATTTATGCAGGGGGAGCCGAAGCGACTCCGTTGGAGGGTTAGGTAAATGCATGGTGTCCAGATACTCTTTGGAGTATCGGGAGCCCGTGTCAAGGGTCACATCCAGATCATCCGCCATTTGTCGGAGGAATGATGAGAAGGACAATTGATCCGCCAGCGTCGGTCTGTGGGACGGGCTGGAGGAGGAGGAGGCCTCCGGGTCCATGGACATCGGGGAGTGGCAAGGAGAATCGGGCACCGGTGTCTCCTCGTACTCCGGGCCCTCCGGGGGGGACACCTCTGATGAGGAGTATCCCCTACGTTGCAGTTTTTTCTGCGGTGACACCTCCGAATGGCGTGAAGAGTGCCAGGATGAGTGTCTCGATCGGTGCCCGTCTCGGTGGCGGGACGGGGATCGGGATCGTCTGTGCATAGCATGGTCTCCCGAGGCCCCCAAGTGGTGGATAGGGCTGGAAGCGGTGGATCGCAACTGGGGTTGCGATGCGGATTCTTGCGATGCTACCCAAGTCTGGTAAGGAGTGCGGAAGAACTCTTCCTGACTATGCCCAGGGCTTTGAGTATCGATCGGAGGTCTGGTCCCATGTTGGCGCGGAGGCGTAATGGGTTCTAATGGCGGCATATCGGTAAGCGAGGCTTGCCGCATGGGCATCGCCGCCCTCCCCCGTTCGTCCTCGTCGGTTTTCGAGGTCGAACGGCGTGGAGGAGGGGGAGGGGGCGGACCGCCCCTTTGGACCGGTACCGGGAGGTCACCCTGTATGGCAGCGATGAGCCCGGGTCCGATGGTCTGCATGAGCTCAACGAATTGAGCTTCCAGCACGGACCGTAGCGAAGCCGATAAGGAGGGATCCGCACCGAAAGGGGGTCCTCCTGCACGGTCATCGCGCTCCTTCGAGGCCGAGTGCTTCTGCTTAGTAGCTTTCGGCACTTTGATGACCACTGGTGGCACTGTGGAAGGAAGAGGTACCTGAACCGAGGAGACCGGGGCAGGCACCGACGTCGAGCTCGTGGATGGTGTCGGGATGAACGATGCCGGTTTCACCACACTCGATGCAGGGGTGGTCGATACCGGTTTCGCCCGAACCGGGGAGGTATCAGATGAAGTGGAGGCTGAGGGATCCTTAGCTGCGTCCATCTTGAACATCGATTCCCACAATAGGCAACGCCGCTTGAATGAGCGTGCCGTAAGGGTAGAGCAAGGCCTGCACGATTTCGGAATGTGGTCAGGGCCCAAACACTGCAAACAGCGCCGGTGAGGGTCCGTGAGTGAAATCGCGCGTTGGCACTTGCTGCACTTTTTAAACCCGGTGATTGGCCGGGACATAGGCCGGAAAATCTCCGCCGCGAGGTCGAAGCCAGTGGGCCTGAGCCACGTGGCTGGCCCGTTCGACCCGCCGGAGGAAATAATCTTCTTTTTTTTTTTTTTTTTTTTACTGAAAAAGAAAAGTACTGTTAACTGTAATTAAAAGAAAGCGAAAACGCGGACAAGGAAGGCAAATTTAACTGAATTCAGCTAGCGCATGATGAAGTTGAACTTCTCAGCTCCGCGGAAAGAAAAGAACTGAGGAGACACGCCCGGACCTCCGGGCGGGAAGGCACCGGCGCATGCGCGGTGCGGGCATCTAGAAACTTTTAAGTTTCTACAAGCAACACGTGCTTGTGAGACGTCCGTACCGGGGCTCTGTCTGATGACATCACCCACTAGTGAGAATACCTGCCTACTTGTCCTGGGATAAGAAGCAAGAAACAAAGAAGGGATGCTCCAGCTCCCTCCCCCCCTCAGCAAAGAGTGTGGCTCATCCCGGGTCATCAGGCCGCTCAGGTGACAACTCAGCAGATTCAGAAAGTAGGGGAGCAAGCCTAGCCTCCCAGCCGAGCTCTGCCGCTCCCAGAAGGTAGTGTCGCAGTCTCTTCTCCCGATGAGCCCTCCCCCTCCCCCCTGCAGTACCCCCAAACATCCCCCATACACACATACACACCCATTCGCAATCTCCTCGCATCCAGCCCACCAACCCACCACCCCTCTCCCCAACCTCCCAAAGCAAGCGCACCCCTACGGCACACAAACCCAAAATCAGATCCCCCCCAGCCTACTCAGAGACCTCCCGCCCCCTCCCCCCATCCACTCCCGTTCCCCCCCAGTCAGCAAGTCCGGACAAATCAGCGGAAGAGTGGAGAAGGTTCAAAGAGAAGCAGGTGTAAGTTCAAGTCCAGGGACCAAAGCAGAGATGGCAGATCTCAGAATTCAAGCGGGTCCCACCGGACCAAGAATCCTAGGTCTCTCCAGATGCCAGTCACGAGGAGAAACAGTCAGGCAGACTCAACCGGTGCTTGCAAGGCGAAGTGACGTTCCCACACCACCAAGGCCCGCAGAAGGCACACCATGGCACCCAGAACTCAAACAGACCCCAGAGGAACCCCTCCGAAGCATGAGAGGAAATCAGAATCAAACGGCCCTCTTGGTCAACTCAGGCGGGCAGTCGCGCCAACAGTGCTCGGGCTTCCTCAACTGTAGACGCGGTGTGGGTTACTCCAGCATGCCATACTCTCAACTTTGCCGGAAACACCAATGAGAATCGCACCCCTCGATTGTGTAGATCTGAGCAGAATGGTGACAGAAGCTTGCGTTGAGCTGCAACCCGCACGGAGTAGTCGTTGAAGACCAGCACCCTGGAGCCCTCATAGTCCAGAGCCCCCTTCTTACGGTAGGCCTGTAGGATCAGCTCTTTCTCCCTCCAGTTGTTATAGCAGGCAATGGCAGAGCGTACTCTCCTCCCGTCTGCGGGCTTGGCTCCAATGCGGTGGGCTCTTTCACAGCCATAACGTGTCGCCTCCGTGGGCAGACCCAAGGTAGCAGGGAGCCAGACAGAAAAGATGTTGTACAAGTCCTGATCCCCCACCGTCTCTGGGAGCCCAACGAGCCGCAGGTTATTACGGCGGCTGCGATTCTCCTGTTCCTCCAGCTTGTCTTCCAGTGCCTGGGTGGTCTTCCGGAGCTCCGCCATTTGTGCAGCCAGGCCCGTGCACGTGTCCTCCTGATCGGACACTCGCTGCTCCACCTCTAGCAGACGTCGGCTGTGGGAATCAAATTTCTCATTTACCTCGTCCACAGCCGACTGCAGTTTGTTCAGCCGGTCCGCTAGCGCTGCCGAGACGGACTTAGTGATGTCCGCTATCCAGTCCCCGGCCGGGATCGTAAAGGCAGCATGCTCTGTCGCCATCTTGGGAGCCGCAGGCAGACGCTTGTCCCGAAATCTTCGGGCCGCTCTAATGGGCATACCCGGCTCAACCTTCACCCCCCGAGGGTATCCCCGCGGCGCAGGGAGGTTACCCGACCAGCTGGAGCAGGAGCCGCACCGAAGGGAGCGGGAAATAGCGGACGTAATCGCCGATTTCGGGCAGTGGAGCGGGAGCTCTCCGTCCCTGCGTCCAACTAGGTAGGCTGCATCACGTGACCCCCTCTTGGCAAGTCACTTAATCCTTCATTGCCCCAGGTGCAAAATTAAGCCTGTAAACCACTTTGGAGGGGTATAAGGTAACAAAATCATGCTGGGGGGGAGGGATCCAGCTAGGTGTATGCCTGGAGCACATAAAATATTAATGGCATTAGCACACACTGTTAGTAAACGGCATCTTAATTAAATAGCAATTAGACCACAGGACTGTAGAGATGAATGTATTTCCCTTCCAGGGCTGGCATGATTAGGCAGTTGCCTAGGGTAGCAGCCTGTAGTAGCAGAAAAAGCAGCTACAGTCAATCCCAAACAGTAAGTTCTGACAACCACAGAAACTCAAAAAACTATCAGTGTCTAGATTTACCAATTATGTGTTTTTAAATAGAATTATTGCAGGTTGTTAATGATTGTAGAATAATCTTTCTTCCTTAGGTGTGACCTTTCAAGAGCCATGCCATAAGACCAAATGGGGAGAGATCACCATTAGAATTGGACCCTAAATCAGAGCTGCGTAGGGGAGGGGGGGAAAGAACCTGGTAACAAGATATTTACACCCAAAAGGCTATGAGAGCAAGCCTTTGCCCTACAACAGTGGTCGCCAACACCAGGCCAATTGGTTTTCAGGCTAGCCCTAATGAATATGCATGAGAGAGATTTAGATATAATGGAAGGCATGCAAATCTGCTCCATTCATATTTATTAGGGCTTTCCTGAAAATCCGATTGGCTTGGTGGTCCTCCAGGACAGGGTCGGGGACCACTGGCCTAGAAGCTCAACTGGAGCCCCAAGAAAAGGCCAGGAGCCCACCAAATGAAAGGGGAGATTAACATAAACAGTTTCAAAAATATACACATTTAACAGCACTGCAGAACAGTCATAAAACAGAAATATGATAATGGTCAATATAATACATAATGCCATAATAGACAGCATGGAAGAACATTGAAATAACATAGATATGATATGATGTCAACATTAAAATCAATAAAACACCCAATAAGCACGCACAAATAAGAAAAATATAATATGTCACCATAATACCAATGAAACATCTAATAAGCACACATTATACTGTAATATTCATGTTTTTCTGCAGAATATTGTCAGTTGCATGCATAGGATGCCATATTTAGGCAGGCTATTGGCCAGGCATGTGTGGGTGTGTCTAAAAGTTGGCGTGAAACTGCTTTTATGCTAGTATTCTAATAATGAATTTGGCACTCAGATTTGCTGTTTTAGAATACTAGTGTAACACTCAGATTTTTGGCACCTTTTAAATGCCCTTTATAGAATTTCTTTCTATCTACATTAGTTTTTTGAAAGCTGAAAGCTCATACAGTGGAAAAGAAGAAGACAGAAAAAATAAACAAACCCAAAGGAGCTGCTGCAGCCTCCCACCTCCCTCAGACTGTAACGCTGGATGCCGGGAACATTTTGTACAAACTAAAACTCTTGTTTTGCTAATCTTATAGATTGTTTTCCACCTCTCTGCGCCATCATCATTCTAAAAATACTCTCAGTATGCATTATCCTGCAGAGCTTCCCGAGATCTAAAGCTGCTGGTAGATTTTACAATGCACATGAGCTTTTTGCATTTAAAGATTATAACTCTATCTACATGCACAGTGACAGATTAGAGCTTTGTCAAGATTTGTGGCTCGCAGAAGAGTTCTGTTGTTTAAGGTTGCAAGGAGTCAGCTATGTACAGTTTTCCCCCAGTCATTTGCAGTTCACGGTCCTGGTCATTCGCTGTATTCTCCAACCGGATCTTCCTGTGCTAAAGTCGGGCTTCACCAATCAGGAGTCAGGTGAAGCCTGACTTTAGTGCAGGAAGAGGCGGTCGGAGCATACTGCGAGTGATTTCCTTCATTTGCCGGTGCTCCAGCTGCTCTGTCCTGCCTCTCCAGCTGCCCTATCCTGCCTCCCCAGGCAAAAAAACATATTTGCATTTTTTTCAATATTCGCAGGGGTTCCTGAAATGGAATATCGGGGGAGTACTGTAAATCTAAAGCACCAAGATTTTGACCAGGGTATATTTAGCCTTTCACCCAGACCCAGTGGCATAGTAAGGGGTGGGGAGGGGGGGAAGTCCACCCTGGGCACTGTCTTGGTGAGGGCGCAAGCACCGGTCCTTCCTCTGCCCTTCCCACTGCCGCATGTGCGCAATGCTTCCCTTCCCCCTTACCGCTGTAACATTCGTGGCATGAGCACCAACCCCCAGGCTGCTGTCACGCCAGTGTTGGCTCTTCCTCTGACATCACATCCTGGACCCACACCCAGGAAGTGATGTCAGGGGAAGAGCCGACGAGGGTCCGACAGCAGCCTGGGGGTTGCTGCTTGTGCCATGAACGTTACAGTTGTGTGCAAACAAAATCTAATTAATAACAATTAACTACAATAATTGTTAACATCAATTTATCGCTAATTTGTTAGTTAATTAATCTGCGAGTGAATCCTCAATCTAGGTGCAAATTTGGTCGTCATATATAGAATCAGAGGGTTATTGCCCAAATGTTAGTGCTATTTGCACACTGAGGCCCTGATTCTGCAAAATGCAGCTAAAGTCCAACGCAGTGTTGAATAATAATGGCCAACCATGCCTAACTCTAGGTGCAGGAATTACGCCACTTCTCTGAAACATAAGTCCCGTGCCTGCAGTTCGGTGGAACTTATGTGCTGAGCCCCTATTCTATAAACATTGAGCACTCTGTATAGGAAAGGTAGGAATTTGGGCTGCAGTCATTGCTGACTTTACTTAAGACATTACTGCAAAGACTGTTGGCATTAGCTAATTTGGAGCTTTTTTTTAACCCCCCCCCAAAAAAAAACAAAAAAAAACCAAAACCCCAAACAACTAATAACTGCAAAACAAATCATAGCAGGGTTAATTTTCTGGCTCTCTGACTTTTGCTACTTCAAATATACAATTTTTTATTTGGTTTTTCTTATTACATAGAGTTTTTTGGACCCCTGTTCGTCTACATAAATTAGATAGTTCCAAGTCTAATAGATGCTAGCATTGTCATCTTGAAGCTGGGACTTTGGCTCATTTACTTTACTATTGTCCCTTGATACTGCAGTTTTGGGACCAAGTAAATAATATGTTAGAGAATCCAGTGGCTTTATCTTATGATACTATTTTATTTGGTACACTTATGAGAGCTAAAAGCCAATTATCAATGAGAAATAACAAACTTCTATTAGTAATGACAGGAATTGCCATGCAGCTCATTTTTTAAGAAATTTGGAAAACTGGGATAGGTTGAATTACTCATTTTGGTGGCAAACCCTGTGTTATACTTATAAAATGGAACGTTGCATGGCCATACAACAGGGACGCTTTAAGAATTTTATGGATGTTTGGGAGCCATTGGCTAAATATTGTAAAGAGGAATAATTTTTCATTTTGTGGACCTGTAAACATACACATCCTGGGGGGGGGGGGGAGATGGGAATGGAAATGGTATTGATATAAGAATTTATAAATAGTTTCATGGAGGTTTTGATTTATTTGTTTATTAACTGGGAGGGTGAGGGGAAAATTTCTTTGTGCAGTAATATTTGTAAGGTTTGTTGCGCTTATTATATAATGTACAAATAGGTGAATCATTTATTGCGCATTTGTAGTTTGAAAATCGATAAAGATTAAAAAAAAAAAAAAAAAAAAAGAAATAGATTCTAAGATCTGACATACAGTGTGTGCTAGAATTGAACATCTTGATGCATTTGGCACATGCAAATTTCACTTGTGAAGCCTTTTCTGCTGAGACGCAACAGTTCCCCCCCCCCCCCCCCCCCCCCACTGCCTAGGAAATGATCTCTTTGCACCATTTGATTGGAATCCTTGCATTTTATTTAAACAGCCAACGCCCTACTACATCAAAAATATTGATCTCTTTTTCCGTTTATCTGCCATTTTCAGTTCCCTTTCCCAGACGACAGGTCAAGGTAGCTTGGCGATCCCAGGTCAGACCAGCGCTGAAAAAGATCAAGATGGATGGAGTTCCAAATGTGGCTGCAGCATGTTGTGCTTTGACCTGAATATCGTACATTTGTGATACTCATCTACAAGTAATGGATTTAGCTGGTTTTTTACTAACAATTAGCATGTGATCTGGAGCAGGGCCCATAGGATAGATAACGCGAGCTAAGAATTAGTAAAATTATTTATATGGAAATATTGCACGCCAATGTTTATGGAATACTAGAACTTATGCATGAGATTGGTGCTCTTAAGTGGCAAAAATGCATGCATGTGTTAGGTGCTATTCTTTAGACATGGTGCTCATTAGCGAATGACACGGGGACGAGTACACACGGTTAACTGCAGTGCGGTGATAAAGTCCACAGGGAGGAAATGGTTACAGACTCTTTGGGGATGGGGCAGGAATGGGGACAGAGCCTCCAGGGACAGGGTGGGGATATGGTAGCATAGTGGGGGGGGGGGCATCCCGGACACTGCCTCTCCTCCTCTTCACCTCCCTGCTCCTACCTGACCCTCCCTCCCCAATGCATGCATAAGCCTCTTTACCTTCCCTCATACCTCCTTAATTCTCACATCATGAGCAGTAACGAACTTGCTACCCGTGTTGCTGTTGGCTCTCTCTGATGTCACTTCCGGGTCCTTCGCCTAGGTAGTGACGTCAGAGGGACAGCGGACACGATGCGGGCAGCAAGTTCATAATAAGTTCAAATTAAAGAGGTATGGGGGAAGGAGGCGCGCATGTGGCGGGGGGGGGGGAGAGAGAAGGAATGGGGAGCAAAGAGGGTGGGGAGAGGCGCCATCACCCGGGTGCCTCTCAACCTCGCTATGCCACTGTGGGGATGGAGCGGAGATGAGGACAAAGTTTGTCCCTGTGTCATTACTATTACTACTATTTATTATTTCTATAGCGCTGAAAGGTGTACGCAGCGCCATACATTTTAACATACAATAGACAGTCCCTGTTCAGAAGAGCTTACAATCTAATTCTCTAGTGCACATTTCACTTCGCATGTAACTGCAAGTAGCCTGTAGTCATGTGTACAGCGCAGGCGTGTCATGAGAGTTCTTTTTAGCGACGAGTGCTACTTTTACCAACCAGCAGTAAAAAAATGGCATAAGTGCACCCTTACATGGGTCGTTCCCATGCACTAAGGCCTTTTTTACAACTTAAGTACAGTGGTTGATTTGTGGGGGATTTTTCCAACAATGGCCATAAGCTAATTTTCCCACTAGTGCGTGAGCCCCGACCGCCACCTGTTTTGTAGCCGGTAGTGACTCATGTGCTAAACCTACGCCAATCGGTTAGTACATGGTAACAATGCCCACGTGCTAACCAATTAGTGTACAACATGCTTATTCTATGCCCTCAGACACGCCCCCTGAATTACAAAATAATTTAAATTTTTTAGTGCTTGGGTTGTATGCACACATGGCAAAGTGACCGCGGGATGCCTCAGCGCACTCTGCGGTATGCTGTTTTTTTTGCCATGACATGCTTTGTTAAAGAGAACATAAGCAGTGCCTCTGCTGGGTCAGGCCAGAGGTCCATCATGCCCAGCAGTCCGCTCACGCGGCGGCCCATCAGGCCCAGATCTGTTACGTAACCCTCTATCTATACCCTTCTATCCCCTTTTCCTTCAGAAAGTTGTCCAATCCCTTCTTGAATTCCAATACCATACCCTGTCTTATCACTCCCTCTGGAAGCACGTTCCAGGTGTCCAGGCTCTAAAATTTCCAAAAATCAAGAACTCCTCCCCCCCCCATGAACCAAAATTTTTTGTCCAGATCACACCCCTACTGCATGGATTAAACCTTTTGACTGTTGCCCTTCAATGCTGACAGTTCAATGATTTGTTCCAAAGGTTGATGCTGTAAAAGAAATTGCTATTATCTTAAAAGTGGACTAGACACAAATGTCACTTGATAATTGGAAATAAAGTCCAGCATGCTATACCACTATTGCTTATTATTTCTATAATAATAATTTCTTTTTATATACCGCCAAACCATCAGTTCATGGCGGTTTACACAATGGTATTACATAATGGCAGGGGTAGGCAATTCCGGTCCTTGAGAGCCAGAACCAAGTCAGGTTTTCAGGATATCCACAATAGTTATGCATGAGATAGATTTGCATCTCAAGAAGACAGTGCATGCAAATCCATCTCAAACATATTCATTGTGGATATCCTGAAAACCTGACCTGGCTCCGGCTCTCAAGGACCGGAATTGCCTACCTCTGCACTAGGGAATAGAAATACAAAGTCATAAAACAATTATTAAAATAGAAGAAAACACAATTCAGAATAAAAGCACTAGGCAAAAGATACAACCTTGTAAAACTTGCAGAAGATAGTGATTACACAGTACAATTAATTGCAATATAGTAAATCGAAATTACACAATACAGTTGATTGTACGACATATGCAGCACTGTACATGTTTTACGATTCTATCCATGAAAGTGGACAACTTTGTAAACTATGTAAACCGTGCCGAGCTCTATTTTTATAGAGAAAATGCGGTATAGAAGTGTAAGGTTTAGTTTAGTTTGGTTTAAATGTTCTCTTAGAAAATTAGTAGAAGAGGCAAATACATGTAGGCGAAATGTAGAGTAGAGAATGACACGGTGACAGAATTCATCACCGTTTCCGTCCCCGCGGATAACCGCGGGAAACCATCTTCATGTCATTCTTTAAGGAGAGAGGGAAGAATCAGAGTATGAATGGCCACAACCACTGACCCGCAAGCTTTGCTTTGAAGAATGCCGGTGTAGAAGGACTGAGGTTGAGATAGACACTACAGAATGACAGTCTCTGGTATCCAGAGCAGATATTGTGATGTCATAATGCCTCATTCCACCAGTGCCTAAGAGCCAATCACATCAGTGATGTCACAATGGCTCACATAAGAATCAGAGTATGAATGGCCACAACCACTGACCCACAAGCTTTGCTTTGAAGAATGCTGGTGTAGAAGGACTGAGGTTGAAATAGACACTAGAAAATGACATGGGATTATTTCCCGCGGTTATCCGCGGGGACAGGAACGGTGATGAATTTTGTCACCATGTCATTCTCTAATGTAGAGTCCAATCTGGCAAGGAGATACCAGGAAGGCCAAACAAAGAGCAGCTAAAGCGATCACGACAGGGAATGAATCCGGTTGACAAAGATCAAACCCGACACGGCCACTTACAATAATGTTCAATGACTGAAACATGAGACACAGTTGAGAATTTATTCTCTCGTTGTCTCTGAGTGCATTCTAAAAGGTATTTGCGGTGAAGAGTTGACATTGGTTTGGAGATAATCATATGTACCATTTTGTTTTTTGCTATGCTGCGAGTTCAATATTTTCAGTTTATACAATCTGCCCTAGCTATTGAATTTCTCTCCCCACTTTTGTGTTGTGCTCTCTGCATCAGGGGCACAACACCTGCATATTTCACAAATTTTTCACCTCCTCTTAAGCAGCTGTAAGGTCTGCATCTTCAAGCTAGGCACTATTTCTTGCTAGATTTGTGCTACTATTTTATAAAGATACTAGTCTTATAGTCCGTTACATTAACGGGTGCTAGAATATATGTGTGTCTCTCTGTCTTTAATTCTTTCTCTCTCTCTCTCCTTAGCCGCTTTCTGTATTTCTGTCTTTCTTTCTGTCTTTCTTTTTCTTCGACTGTCCACCTATTCTCCCTTCCTTTTACCTTCCCTGTGTCCACCACCACCTCTTCACTGCTCCCCTTATCCAGCAGCAGCCCTTCCCCCTTTTTTTAATCTCCCCCCTCTCCAGCAGCACCTCTTTCCTGTCCCCCTGTCCAGCAGTAGGCCTCCCTTCCTTTTTCTCCCCCCTGTCTCTTCCCCTGTCCATCAGCACCTCTTTCCTGCTCCCCCGTCCAGCAGTAGGCCCTCCTTCCTTTTTCTTCCCCCCTAGCACCTCTTTCCTGTTCCCCTGTCCAGCAGCACCCATTACCTCGCGTCTGCCCCCGCCGACAGCTGCCTCAAGCCACCGTGGCCTGCAGCCGCTGCGGCCTGCAGGCGCCGACAGCCACCGCGGCCTGCAGACGCCAAGAGCCATGAGGCCTGCAGACGTCAAGAGCCGCCGCGGCCGACAGCCTCCGTGCCGCCTGAAGCCGACATCCGCCTTGGGAGAGAGATATGCGTGGAAGCACGCATGCACACTCCTACCTGCGGGGACCTACAGCGCACGGAAAACAGGAACACGCTGGTAAGAGTGCGCATGCGCGTGCCTAGGCTTTTATTACATTAGATGTAGTGGAAAATGACACGGGACAAATTTTATTCTGATGCCACTTCCTGGACCCGTGCTTAGGAAGTGACGTCAGAGGAAGAGCTGATGCTGGAGCGAGCGGCAGGTACGGGTTGCTGCTTGCGTCACAAACATTAAAGAGGCACAATGCAAGGGTGTGCACGCATGGCAGGAGGGGGCGGGGGAGGGGTGCCACCGCCCTGGGCACCTCTCGACCTCGCTGAGCCACCAGTTACAGTTAGCAGGTATGGCTAAACTTCTGGCTTTGGTGGTGAGCAGAGGGCAGCGGGGAGTGTGTGGCGCAGTGGTTGGATCTACAGCCTCAGCACCCTGGGGTTGTGGATTCAAACCCCGCGCTGCTCCTTGTGACCCTGGGCAAGTCACTCAGTCCTCCATAGCCCCAGGTATATTAGCTAGATTGTGAGCCCACCGGGACAGAGAGGGAAAATGCTTGAGTACCTGATTGTAAAACCGCTTAGATAACCTTGATAGGCGGTATATAAAATCCTAATAAACTTGAAACTTGATTATGAGTTGAAGGCTCTCTCTAAAAGGTAGGTTTTTCAGCCTACTTTCGAACAAGGCAAGGGGAGGGGCGTGATGCAAGCACTCGGGTAGTTTATTTCCTGCACACGGGGCAGCGAGATGAAAGGAATGAAGTCTGGAACTTGCAGTGGAGGAGAATTGTACCGATAAAAGCAACATTTGCATTTCTGCCATATTTAGCATTCTCTTGCTAGCATACTGACATGGATAACCTGGACATACAGATGAATCAACTGGACATACTGGCCTCACTTGTGTATGCTGGACACTACAGACCTATATTTTCCCATAGCCAGGCCCAGCCTGTACCTTGCTGTCTGTGAATACATGCAGCCTTTGCAATGCTAACCCAGCTGACCTCTGCTACAACGTTTTTGTCTCCATTCCCTGCTGGGAGGATATTTCTCCAAGGTTCTGCTGAACTGTTATCAGTGCTGTATGACTTCATATGCCATGCATCCTGGAAAGCCATAAAACTTTTATAATGAGCAAGGATCCCTGCAGGACGATGTGGGTGTAGCAAGATGAGAGAACTTGGTACCAAAACATTTGCTCCCTGTCTCTGAACCAAGTTATGGGAACCAAGCAGCTGGATTGTTGAAAGGTCACCTTTGCCAACTTTCAGCATACAAGGACACCATCCCGAAGATGCACAGAATTGTAAAACCACTAATTAACATCTACAAAGTGATAAAAATCTCAGCTTTGGAGAAAGAAAGTTCACCAAGAGTTCTCTGTTTCTGCAAGGCCCCCCCCTACTGGGGAGGGGGGGAGGTGGAGGTGAGAGAGGCGTGGACTGAGAAGAGGAGTTAGGTATACATTATTTTATGTACCAATAGGGAATTACATAACCAGAATTCGGGGATGGACTTTTTGGAACAAAGGAAGAATTGCTCTGTATAAAAAAACATGTGCATTCTAGGTAAAGCCAGAGAGATTCACTTACTTATGCTACGAAGATCTGCTAGCCCCCTGCTAAGCATATGGGTGCAAGTTCTTCTCTTCATTGCATATTCTGAACTGACAATACATTTTTCTGATATGTCTCTGCTGCTGTAATACTGTAAGTTTTTATACTAACAATAAACGAATATTGTCTGTTTTGGAAGATACAATGCCATCTTGTAGTTATTCCAATGAGGTAAACAAAGCAGCCTTTACTTCAATACCAACAACAATGATCATTTTACAGTTTGACCTTTTCTTCTGTGCACATCCTTTTTTTATGATGACTCACCTTGAATCAACATTGTTGAACATTAAAATAAACATCAAAGAGCTCCCTTTTATAATGTCATGCCAAGGGGTGCTCAAGCACCTGCAGCAAGACTCACACACAAATAACGAATGCATACATTAATTGATGCATCTACTTAGATGCAATTTTCACAACCACAATAAGACGAAGGTTTGAGACAAACTTTAAGAAATGCCTGAGACTCCTCAAAATCATCTTAACTAACATTATTTTTGCAGAGAAATTCTAGTATTTTCACATTTGTGACATACGGTAATCAGTTCAGCTGAAATCTACTTATTTTTTGGTCTAGTATTTACACCCACAGCATATTTCAAAATGTTATATCTACCTAATTTTGCAAATTATTTGTCATATACAATTTCTATTTTGGATGGGGTATGAAATCCTTCTTGTGATATAACTTTGATGTTCCACTGTTAACATTATTGTTCAGGAAGATCTATGGGGGGGCAGAAAGCTTCCAAGGGTATGGGGTAATTCTATATTTGGGCACCTGCTAGGAGTGTATTTTATATTGGAATGTAGGTGTTTACCACTGCCTATAAGTTAGTTGTGAGCACTTATGCCAACCACAGAGCTGTGTGTATGCACCTAAGTTCCAGCGATATGTGCATAACTCATAATCCACTCAGACTCTGCCTAAGGGTACACCAGGGATCTCAAAGTCCCTCCTTGAGGCCGCAATCCAGTCAGGTTTTCAGGATTTCTCCAATGAATGTGCAAGAGATCTATGTGCATGCACTGCTTTCAATGCATATTCATTGGGAAATCCTGAAAACCCGACTGGATTGCGGCCCTCAAGGAGGGACTTTGAGATCCCTGGTGTACACCTATGTAAGATAAGTAGGTAGTTACAGAATAGTTACCATCCCTTAAAATTTTTCTTCTATAATGCAAGTTTCGACTAGAATTCAATGTGGTTTACAATAAGATTTTCGATTAGAGTTCATGAACAATGATTAAAGGGTGGAAGGATTCATGTTACTAGTTCAAGGAGAAAAGGTAGGTTTTGAGTCTTTTCCTGAAGATATAGTAGGTGTGTATTTGTCGCAGGTGAAGGGGGAGGTTTTTCCATATTCTGGGTCCTTGTTACATGAAGGTGGATTCATGCAGTCTCTTCTGAAATATGTGTGCAGGATAGGGGAAGATCAGTTTGTATCGTTGTTGTAGTCTTGAGTTGAGGAAGGAGCGTGTGATGGAGATGTCTGCACTTAGTCCTTTGGAGTTTTCACCATAGATGGCTTTGTGGACTATGCATCCTATTTTATATTATATTCTCTTCCTTATGGGGAGCCAGTGTAATTCTCTCAGGAGTGGGGGATACACTCTCAAATTTACTCCATTTGAAGATTAGTCTGGCAGCTGTGTTTTGAAGTAGTTGCAATTTTTGCAATCCTTATCTGAAATATCACTGTATAAGGAATTGCAGTAAGGGGAGAAGGACCGCTTGCATGATTATTCTGAAGTTTGACTGGGTCTGATCGATCTTAGCTGCCTGAACCTGAAGAAGAATTTCCTGCCCAGTGTGTTAATGTGGTCATTGAATATAAGATAAGAGTTCAGGATTACCCCCAAGATTATAGAAGTTTTTTCATGTGTGGAATTCTGGCATATATTTTGGCGAATGTGCACACACATGTTATATGCCATTGTTCTAATGAGTTATGTTGAAAATTCTCACATTCAGAAGTGCTCCAGAAAAGCCATGGGATGGATTAGTGGATTTTGCTATGGTAAGGCTATGGCATCCAGAAGGAAATCACAGTTCGTTAACGGAACATGTTTCATTTGCAAGAATTACTAAGGAAGAGGACAGAGGATTAGTGATTGTTCTGGAACATTCAGCTGAAGAACATGAGATTCACACTGAAGTTTCTAAATCTTAAAAAGTGGATGAAAATTTTTTGACATGCTAGAGAGACTAACAGCCTTGACCTGAACTGCCTTGTCTGCCACTGAAAACTGAACCGGAACGTAAGCAGGTAAGGCTAGACTCAGGGCACTAGTTTCTGACCTAAGGGCTGCCTTGGGAACAGATTTGCTGGGCACGATGGACTAATGGTCTGACCCAGCAGCGGCAATTCTTATGTTCTTTAAATGAAACCGCTCTCCTCTGTAAAGCTCTAGAACAGTGGTTCCCAACTCTGTCCTGGGGGACTCCCCAGTCAGTCGGGTTTTCAAGATATCCCTAATGAATATGCATGAGAGAGATTTGCATACCTGTCACTTCCATTATATGCAAATCTCTCTCATGCTTATTTATTAGGGATATCTTGAAAACCCGACTGGATGGGGGCCCCTCCCAGGACAGGGTTGGGAACCACTGCTCTAGAACAAGCTATCCCCCTGTTTAAGGGGGAAGCGGCAACAAATGGGTCAAGGACGGACATGCAAAAATGGAGGAAGGGGGCGGAGGGGGGGGGAAGGGCGATCTGTGGTACGGGAATGGGCGGGGAAAGGGTAGAGCGGGAAGGGGTAGGCCAATCAGGGGTTATAGGCACCAGGGGCGGACGGGAGAGGGGGGAAGAGGCCTTGGGAGGCAGCGCCGGAATCAGAAACGGCAGTCCAGCACGCTGCAAGATAGGAGAGACAAGGCTTCCCCCCTCCTCCACTCCCTCTTAGACTTGTCGCAGCTTTACGTGCAGCAGGCAGGATTTATAGGGGGGCAGAGGCATAGTAGGGTAACAGAAAAGAAAGCGTTAACATGCAGCAAGGCTGTGAACAGTGAAAGAGGCATGTCTCCTTGCAGGGAGGCCATGGGACATCTACACCAGCAAATGGACTACCATCCTTAAACAGGAGAGGGGGAGGTGGGAGAAAGCTTGAATGGCTTCTCCAGACATGCTGAGGAACCAGGAATTGAGTTAACTGTTGCAAGAGATTGTTCAGTGATCAGTTATATTGAGTTTTCGAAGAGTGGAAAAATACTCATTAAGCACAGTTACTTACCGTAACAGGTGTTATCCAGGGACAGCAGGCAGATATTCTTAACGCATGGGTGACGTCACCGACGGAGCCCCGGTACGGACACTTTTACTAGAAAGTTCTAGTTGGCCGCACCGCGTATGCGCGAGTGCCTTCCCGCCCGACGGAGGAGTGCGTGGTCCCCAGTTAGGATAAGCCAGCTAAGAAGCCAACCCGGGGAGGTGGGTGGGAACGTAAGAATATCTGCCTGCTGTCCCTGGATAACACCTGTTACGGTAAGTAACTGTGCTTTATCCCAGGACAAGCAGGCAGCATATTCTTAACGCATGGGTGACCTCCAAGCTAACAGAGAGGGAGGAGGGATGGTTGGCCATTAGGAAAATAAATTATGTAACACAGATTGGCCGAAGTGTCCATCCCGTCTGGAGAAGGTATCCAGACAGTAGTGAGTAGTGAACGTGTGAACTGAGGACCAAGTGGCAGCCTTGCAGATTTCCTCGATGGGAGTGGAACGGAGGAAAGCCACAGAAGCAGCCATAGCTCTGACCCTGTGGGCCGTGACAGCACCTTCCAGTGAGAGACCGGCCCGAGCATAACAGAACGCAATGCAGGCAGCAAACCAGTTGGAAAGCGTCCGTTTAGAGACAGGACGACCTAGACGGTTAGGGTCGAAGGACAAAAAGAGCTGAGAGGACGAGCGGTGAGCCCTGGTACGGTCAAGGTAGTATGCAAGGGCACGCTTACAGTCCAGCGTGTGCAGCGCCTTGTTCCCCAGGATGAGAATGGGGCTTAGGGAAAAAGACAGGCAACACAATGGACTGGTTGAGGTGAAATTCCGAGACCACCTTGGGAAGGAATTTAGGATGGGTATGCAGAACCACCTTGTCATGGTGAAAAACAGTGAAAGGTGGGTTGGCAACCAGTGCATGCAGCTCACTAACCCTCCTGGCAGAGGTGATGGCAATGAGGAAAAGCACCTTCCATGTAAGAAATTTGAGTGAAGTTGTGGCAAGAGGCTCAAACGGAGGTTTCATGAGGGTTGATAAAACCACATTCAGGTCCCAGACGACTGGAGGAGGCTTCAGAGGTGGTTTGACATTGAAGAGGCCTCTCATGAACCAGGAAACCAGGGGATGAGCCGTAAGAGGTTTTCAGAGGATAGGCTCATGAAACGCAGTGATGGCACTGAGGTGGACTCTAATTGAGGTAGACTTGAGGCCAGCATCGGAGAGAGAGAGCAAATAGTCCAGTACAGTTTCCACCGCCAATGAGGTGGGATCGTGATGATGTAGTAGACACCAAGAGGAGAACCGGGTCCACTTCTGATGGTAACATTGGAGGGTGGCCGGTTTGCTAGAGGCATCCAAAATACGACGGACAGGCTGAGACGGATTCTCTGGAGAAACCGAGAGAAACCAAGCTGTCAGGTGGAGCGAGGACAGATTGGGATGTAGTAGAGACTGATGCTGCTGCGTAAGTAGAGTAGGAAACACAGGGAGAGGAATGGGCTCCCTGGAGCTGAGCTGGAGCAGGAGGGAGAACCAGTGTTGGCGAGGCCACCGAGGAGCGATGAGAATCATAGTGGCTCTGTCCCTGCGTAGTTTGGATAACGTCCGCAACATCAGAGGCAGGGGAGGAAAGGCATAGAGGAACCGATCCGTCCAGTCGAGCAGGAATGCATCCGGGGCCAGACAATGAGGAGAGAAGAGTCTGGAACAGAACTGGGGCAGCTGATGGTTGTGAGGAGCTGCAAAGAGGTCCACCTGAGGAGTGCCCCACTGAGCAAAGATGGAGCGGAGTGTGGGAGGATCCAGAGTCCACTCGTGAGGCTGAAGGATGCGGCTGAGATTGTCGGCCAGGGAGTTCTGTTCGCCCTGGATATAGACAGCCTTGAGGAAGAGACTGTGGGCCGTGGCCCAGGTCCAGATGCGGATGGCCTCCTGACAGAGGAGGGGAGATCCGGTGCCGCCTTGGCTTGTTTATATAGTACATAGCGACTTGGTTGTCTGTGCACAGGAGAAGAACCTGAGGGTAGAGAAGGTGCTGGAAGGCTTTTAGAGCATAGAGCATGGCTCTGAGTTCCAGGAAATTGATGTGATGTTGACGCTCCTGAGGGGTCCAGAGTCCCTGGGTGCGAAGATCTCCCAGGTGAGCTCCCCACGCATAGGGGGAGGCATCTGTGGTTATGGTCATGGAGTGAGGGGGTAGATGAAAGAGTAGACCACTGGAAAGATTTGAGGAGTTCAACCACCATTGAAGAGATTGCTGAAGAGACGATGTCACAGAGATGGGATGAGAAAGAGGATCCGAGGTTTGCGACCATTGGTTGGCAAGAGTCCATTGAGGCGTCCGGAGGTGGAGTCGCGCCAGAGGAAGCACATGGACCGTCGAGGCCATGTAGCCCAGGAGGACCATCATCTGCCGGGCTGGGATGGAGTGATGAAGGAGCACCTGACGACAGAGGTGGAGCAGGGTCCGTTGTCGGTCGGAGGGGAGAAACGCCCTCATCAGAGTGGTGTCGAGAACTGCTCCAATGAACTGAAGTCGCTGTGAGGGAAGCAGATGCGACTTGGGGTAGTTGATCTCGAACCCCAGGAGATGGAGGAAAGAGATGGTGTGATGAGTGGCTTGTAGCACAAGTGGAGACGTAGGTGCTTTCACCAACCAATCGTCCAAGTAGGGGAACACCTGGAGGTTGTGAGACCTGAGGAAGGCCGCCACCACAATAAGGCACTTGGTGAACACCCTGGGCGATGATGCGAGGCCAAAGGGGAGCACTTTGTACTGATAGTGACGGTGTTGTATCTGAAATCGGAGGTAGCGACGTGAAGTCAGATTGATTGGGATGTGAGTGTAGGCCTCTTTGAGGTCTAGGGAACATAGCCAGTCGTGTTGAGAGAGAAGAGGGTAAAGCGTGGCAAGGGAGAGCATTCTGAACTTCTCCTTGACCAGACACTTGTTGAGGTCCCTGAGATCGAGGATGGGACGGAGATCTCCTGTTTTCTTGGGAACCAGGAAGTAGCGAGAGTAGAATCCCTGACCCCTTTGGTCCGAAGGCACCTCTTCGATGGCATTGAGAAGAAGGAGGGATTGGACCTCCCTCAGGAGGAGGAGGAATTGGGAGGAGTGAGAAGCAGACTCGATGGGAGGATTGTCTGGTGGAAGAGTCTGGAAGTTGAGAGAGTAGCCGTGGCGAATGATGTTGAGGACCCACTGGTCCGAAGTGATGACCTCCCAACGGCTGAGATGTCAGAGAAGGGGCAGGACCTTGGCAGAGAGAAGACAACTCGGACAACCTATGGCAGCTTACAAAGATCGCTAGAGCCAGCGATCTTCTTCTGCAGGGCAGGCTGCTGAATTTCGATAAATTAAACATGCAGTCCTTCGTGGGGGAGGGGGTGCAGGCCTTCCGGGGAGAGGGGGGTGTAGTCCTTCATGGGGGGGGATGCAGGCCTTCCAGGGGGGGGGATTACAGGCCTTCAGAAGGGACAGGCAGGCCTTCAGGGGGGGTGGTACATGCCTTCGGGGAGGATGCAGCCTTCCAGGGGGGGTGCAGGCTGATCTTCCGGGGTTGGGGTGTAGGCCTTCAGGGGTGGGGTGTAGGCATTTAGGGGGGACATGCAGGCCTTCAGGGGTGGGGTGTAGGCCTTCAGGAGGGGTGATACATGCCTTCCAGGGGGGGGATGCAGGCCTTCAGGGGGGACAGGCTGGTCTTCAAGGGTGAGGTGTAGGCCTTCACGGGGGGTGGTACATGCCTTCCGGGGGGGAGGTGCAGGCCTTCAGGGGGGACAGGCTGGTCTTCAAGGGTGGGGTGTAGGCCTTCAGGGGGGATATGCAGGCCTTCAGGGGTAGGGTGCAGGCCTTCAGGAGGGGGCCCTGGTATAGAAGTACACGAAGGGAGGGAGGGAAGGAAGGAGGGGTTCAAAGAGACATGCATATGTCGGATTTTCGGGGGAAGAAATAATGGGTCTGAAACAAGAGGAGAGGGAGAGAGATAGTGGACAAAGGGATTTAGGGATGAAAGGAACAGAAAGGGAGAGATGGTGGACCCTTGGGTGGTGGGGAAGGAGGGAGCAATGCTGGATGAAAGAGTAGTTGAGAGAAGGTGGATCTGAGGATGGAGACGAAAAAAAGGAAAGATGCCAGACCTCTGGGAGAGGGAAGAAAAACGGAAGGGGAGGACAGAGATGGAAGATTGATGGTTAGCACGGAGAAAGAAGAACGAAGGAGATCCTGGCAAGCAAGTTATCAGAAGACAACCAGAGCCTGGGACCAACAAGATTTGAATAATGACCAGACAACAAAAGGTAGAAAAACTAATTTTATTTTCTGTTTTGTGATTACAATTTGTCAGATTTGAAACATGTATCCTGCCAGAGCTGGTGTTAGACTGCGAACGTGAGTTAGGATTTAACAGAGAGAGAAAAAGTCTTTTTGTTTGTTTATTTTGTTTACACCACAGCACCAGTATGGTTAGGAGAGGGCAAAGGGGGTGAAGAGGCTATAAAAGGGGTGAAGAGGCTATAAAATAAACCCACCAGGATGTTTTAAAAAACACCCAATTGGGCAGGAAAATCGAATCGAAAAATCGATTCAATAGGCTGAATTGAATCAAAATTTTTTTTCCTGAATCGGGCAGCACTAGTCCACGATGTACAGTAGCTTGTAAAATCTCTGTGGGCAGAGGTGTTTTAAACATGTGAATCATCAGTATGCATTGATGGCAATCTGTGAAATATTGTCGCCACTGTCATTAAGAAATTATATTTAGACGAGTGTTTAAGCCCGTTACATTAATGGGTGCTAAAATATATGTCTGTTGTCTGTCTTTCTTTCTTTCTGTTTCTCTCCCTGCTCCTGTCTCTTTCTTCCTTTCTTTCTGTCTCTCTCCCTCCCACTGTCTATCTTTCTTTCTTTCTATCTCTCTCCCTCCCACTGTTTGTCTTTCTTTCTGTCTCTCTCCCTGGCCCCCTTTGTCTGTCTTTCTTTCTCTCTCCCTGCCTGCTATCTTTCTGTTTGTCTGTCTTTTGTTCTCAAGAGCTGAGACGCTTCCACTCCAGCCCCCTTCTCCCACCTACCCTTAAATCACTCCTTTTGCCTCCTCCCACAACCGCCAACCACAGTCCGGATGCCTGCTTCTGTTGTTTTTGTGCTCTCCTTGGTCCTGTTAGATGGAGTGAGGGCGGGAGGGAGGAGTCACCACCTCCGTGCATCTGTGTTTAATGTATTTCCACATGCGCAGTAGAAAGAGTCAGTGTCGCCGAGGGAGGGCAATGGGGAAACTGCCATTGGCTCTTTCTACTGCACATGTGTGACACGGAAGCACGGATCATGGAGGCAGGGATCAGGGAGTTTGAAGTGTGCATGCGCGCTAAGGATTTTATTGTGATAGATTAGGGGGAAAAAAAGACAGAAGGCACAGGAAGAAACCAACGCATGTAAAAGTAAACTCACGAGACAGAATTTATTATTGTATATCACACAGCGGAACAGCTGCATAACCTGAGCCTCCAAAACTCTGAATCTCAGATATGAAAGCGTTTTATTAGAAGAACTTGAAATCCACTTAGTTACTCTCCTAACAGATTTTTATTTGTAGAAATACAGCCTGTAAATAATTTGTCCTGACACGGTTGCTGAGTTGTTTTGGGAAATCTATCCGAATAATAAACCAAATATACTGAATGGCAACATATATTGTATTGCAAACACTGAGGTAAAGCCCAAGAGAAATTCAGTGTATAAAATCTTCCAAGCTCTTCTAACTTAAGCTGCAGGTCTTGGCTGACAGTATTGTCACTGCAAGTCAATTAATGCAGCTCATGAAGGTGTAATGCAGTCTAGCGGATGAGATGCTGAGAAATGTGCCTGTACCTAGCAAAACAAAGCAGATTATCTTGATTATATTATCTCTTCCTCTTGAGAGCTGTAGGAGTCAATTTTCAAAGGATTTACTGCTCGATATTCAAATGGATTTAAGAGTCACCTGCCTCCCCCTTAAATCGCTTGGAGCCAGCTCCTGCCGACATTCAGCAGCACTTAGGACTAGATTCACTAAGCCCACCGATCGTGTTTGCGATCATGTACCGACCCGATTCACTAACCTCGTGGCCGATCCGATCCGATCCGCGCATGCAAATGAGGGGGAATGGCATGCAAACGTAGGAAGGCAGCGATTCACTAACCAAAATCAGGAACACCGACTGGGCTGGCCAATCAACATAGAAGCGACTGCTGGGGACCAGTTGCTCACGTTCTTTCTGGCTGCCCTGCTCTCTGCCCCGACTCCATCACTAATAAAACCCTAAGTGCGCATGCGCACTCCTACCTGCGCGATCCATAGTTCCGTGGCCGGCAGAGAAATTTTAAAGCGTGCGGTGCGTGTGTGCTTGGCACATGCGCACGTTCAGAGCGTGCGCATGTTCGGAACGTGTGCGCATGACGGTTTGCTACGAGTGCGCGCGTGGCGGTTTACTTTATCCAGCAGCCGGGACATTGACAGACTGACAGAAATAGAGACACACACACTGAAAGACAGGTAGGTGGGAGTGAAAGACACACACAGAAGGACAGGGGGCCAGGCAGAGAGATTGAAAGAAAAAACAAAACAAAAAACCAGACAGCGGCCAAGGAGAGAGAGAGACAGAAAGAAAGAAAGACAGACACACATCTATTCTAGCACCCGTTAATGTAACGGCTTAAAGACTAGTTTCTTCATAAAGGTGGATCTTGAGAAAACGAGTTTTAGCTTGCAGAACAATGTCCTTTAACCCTCTGCTTACCCCCCAGCAACTAAGAGAAGAAAGGATGTGAATTAGAGAATGACACGGGGAAAAATTCTGTCCCCGTCACCGTCCCGTCCCCGGGCCACCATCCTCTGCATCGCCCCATCCCCGCTGATCCTTTCACCGCCCCATCTCTGTCTCTGCCGTCCCCTTCACCGCCCCGTCACCGCCCCCGCTGTCTCTTTCACCGCCCCGTCACCGTCCCCGTCTTCAGTGTCTTCTCCATCCCCCCATCCCCAGCACCCTTCACGCGGTCCAGCAGCTCCCTCCCGCCGGCCAGCCTTGCATTTCCCTCCCTCCCTCCTTTTTCCTTACCTTTTCTTCTTGAAACTGGCGATTTCTATAAGGCTACGAGCTGTATTACAGCCGGAGCCTTGAAGATGCTAGAAAAGTCTCCTCCGATGCAACCGGAAACAGGAAGTTGCGTCAGAGGAGACTTTTTCCAGCAGGCAACGCGACGCGACTTCAAGGCTCTGGCTGTAATACAGCTCGTAGCCTTATAGAAATCGCCAGTTTCAAGAAGAAAAGGTAAGGGAGGAAGATGCATGGACGGCCAGCGGGAGAGAGTGGGATGCCGGATCGAACGCTCGTTCAGCGCGTGTTCACTACTTGTTCACCGCCCCGTGCTACCATTCACCTCTCCATGGGGCAGTGAATGGCCTTGTCCCCGAACTCACGGTGACCTTTTTTTTTGGCGGGTAACAACCACCGTGTCATTCTCTAATGTGAATGCACTGGCCGCCCTGCTCTCTGCCCCAATTCTCCTGCATGCATCCGCCCCGCTCTCTCTGCCCTGACTCTCCTGCATGCCGCCCTTCCCTGCAGCATGAGCCCATGGCGTTAACCCGCTTTAAACCCAAAGGTTAAAACTACGGGCTCGCGAGTAAAAAAAATCAAAAAATAAAAAAGCAGTTCACAGGCAGCAAACGCATGCGCAGACCATCTACCGGCAAAGAAGATGATCCGCGCATGCTTCGGGATCACTCTGCAGCGATCCGTGTTGGTGGGGGGCGTTCCTACGATCACCCCTATTTGAATAAGGATCTGTTGTGGATCAGTCGGCGTGCCATGGATCACACACGAATCGGACACGATCGGGCAGGTTAGTGAATTCAGTCCTTAATAGGGAAGTGCTGCTAAAAATATAGCACTAACCGGCCATTTTGGAGCTGGGTTCCATAGATGCATTATGGCAATATTTAATGCCAGCTTTGTATTTTTCGCCACAGTTTTTAGGCTCGAATGTACAAATCTTTCCTGATATGTCTCAAAAATCCCAGAGGCGGAGAAAGGAGTTCTTGGCATTAAGACTTGGCCTTGGGTGGGGTGTTCTTGCTAAAATTTCCAGTAAAATGTTTTATTACATTTCAGATTAAGAATTTCCTGTTTTTTAAACCTAAACAGCTGTTAGAATTTATAGAATTAAGGGAAGGTGTAGGTACCATAACTAATGATGGGTAACTAGCCATATATGGCTGTAGGAAGTGCAGAAATTTGCTGTTTTCTGTTCACTATATATCAGTGGTCTCAAACTCAAACCCTTTGCAGGGCCACATTTTGGATTTGTAGGTACATGGAGGGCCTCAGAAAAAAATAGTTAATGTCTTATTAAAGAAATGAGAATTTTGCATGAGGTAAAACTCTTTATAGTTTATAAATCTTTCCTTTTGGCTAAGTCTTTTTTGTAATTTATAACTAAAGAGACATATGATCAAGAAACTCTTTTATGAGGGGGCGCTAGAGAGCCCGAACAAGATGGAGGCTTAGGTCCGGAGCTCCTGCCAGCGATCCCGCATTTTCAGCACTTATCGCCATTAATAACCTACGGCTGCATCGCAATACCTACACGTAAAGATGCCTCAACCTAAACAAGGTAAAATAGAGGCTGCTTTTGCCGGAACATCGGGCGCGAAACGACCAAAACAAGACCCTCCAACGCCAACCAAGGGAGACGCGACCCGATCACGTGTTGATCCCGACATCACAATTTCCGAGCAATTGCAACTGATCTCGGACATGATGTCCGAAAGCAAGGACGACATAAAAGACATCAAGCATGAGATAATAAACCTAACCGAAAAGTTTACCGCTATGGATACTCGCCTGATTGCACTGGAACGTAAACACCAGATTGTAGACGAAATCGCCACCAACCAGAAAATGGACCGCCGAGCCCTGCACGCGCTAGAGAGTCTCCTGGAGGACCTCGGTAATCGCGGCAGGAGACAGAATTTACGCATCAATGGACTACATGAAGGAATGGAAGGGTCCGACGCCTGTAAATTTTTTGAGGACTGGCTACCTAAAGTACTCTCTCTCAAATTTGATCGAGACCTAGAGGTGGAACGCGCCCATAGAGTACCAACCAAGATGGCGGCGGGATCCCAACGTGCACGCCCTATGGTGCTAAAATTATTGCGTTTTCAGCATGTTGCCAAAATCCTAGAGAAAATGCGCTCCATGAAGAAAATAGAGTGGCAAGGCCAATCGATTTACATCTCTGCGGATTACACCAAAGATACGGCGGAGAAGCGCCGCAAATTTCTGGCCCTCCGCCCCCGCCTGCGCGCCATAGAGGCCCGTTTTGGTCTTCTGGCTCCGGCGCGATTCAAGATCACGTATCAAAACAGAACTAAAACCTATACTGATCCTACTGAGGTAGACAAATTCCTGAAAGAACAAGAAGATCTTATTCGTATGGACACATGATTCTATGTTCCTTCTTTGCAAGTATACAGCTTAAGCAGGCTATGTTATGTTGATGCAGCTGTGGGTTAATGTGCATTTATTTAGTGTACATTTGTTCGATGATGTTTCTGTTCCACTACGGTGGGCATAAGTGTTGAATTTCTATTTCTAGTATTTACTGTTTGATCCATTTTATATACATCGGGATTGCTGGGGGTGTTCTGGGGCTTGTAGCCTCCATGTTGTTTCTGTGTCTCCTCCCCCTCCATAGGCCCTAGGGTCGCCTAATGGGCGGGATAGTTACAAGGCCATTGTCTTGTGGGTGGTGGGGTGTTAGTGTGAATGAAGGGAGGGTGGGAGGGAGCGTGACTGTGTGTATGTGTGGGGTTTTTCTTTTTCTTTTTGACTACAGTTTGAAGCAGCAGAATCTTTATGTATTGTACTTGGCATGGGATCATATGTACTTATGCAGCGCTAATGTTCATCCCGACCTGAGAATTACTTTTCCGTGATGACTAAGTGTAAAGTTTTATCTTTAAATATCAGGGGCTTAAACCATCCTATTAAACGGAAAAAAATGTTATTATACTGTAAACACCATTCCGCTCAAGTGGTTTTTTTACAGGAAACCAAACTGAATGTCACAGAATCTGCCAAACTAAGGAGAGATTGGGTCTCCCAATGTTTTTTCTCTCCTGCTGCCTCTACCAAAGGTGGAGTCGCTATCCTTCTATCTAAGCGCCTTCAATATACCATTCTTGACTCCTCTCATGATTCTCAGGGTAGATGGGTTGCGGTTAGCCTTACAATTGACTCCAGTAGTTACACATTCCTATCGGTATATGGACCCAATAACTCAGACCAGAAGTTTTTTCATGAGATCTCAGGGGTGTTGGCTTCCCTTTCCACAGACTATGTCATTGTGGGTGGCGACTGGAATCTAGTCATTGATACACACCTAGATCGTAGATCTCATTCTACTTATCGCCTGCCATCTACACACTCGCTCCTGCTAAATATTCTCCAGACCTCTGCTCTGACTGATGTCTGGCGACTATTTCATCCCAAAGATCAGGAGTATACTTTTTGGTCAGCGCCTCACTCGTCTGCTATGCGGCTGGACTATTTTTTGCTTTCTAATACACTCATACGTTCGGTACAATCAACCTCCATCCTTTCCTGCCCTCTTTCGGACCATTCTGCTATTTCAGTAATCTACAACGTATCAAATTCCCCACCTACCACACCATCTTGGCGACTAAACACTGCTCTTCTATCTGACCAAGAGTTTTTGTCCCAAGTTGAGACATGGACAACTGAATATCTCCTGCATAATGACACATCAGATGTATCATGTTCCACTTTGTGGGATGCTTACAAGGCGTACTTGCGGGGAAGATCTATAGCCTATTCAGCCCATATTGCTAAAATACGTAAACAATCCCTCCTAGACCTTGATAATCTGATAAAACAATTGGAAATCCGCTATCATATATCATCTAATGTCATGGACCTGCAACAACTTCGCAAATTGAAATTTCAATATAACTCCATTCTATCTGAACAGGCTGGTGTAGCACTATTACATGAAGGTGCCTTATATTACGAACATCGGAATAAAGCAGGTTCCTTGTTAGCTAATTTTCTTAAACGGAAAAAACGAGCTCACCGCATTACTGCTCTTAAACCAGAGGGTTCTCTCATCACTGACCCTGTTGCCATCACCAATCATTTTCGTTCTTTCTACGAGAAATTGTACACATCAGGGGTTTCCCCATCGGAGAGTGACTTTAATGAGTTCTTCAAAGACCTGTTGCCTCCTTCGTTTCCATCTAAACTACACGAAGAACTCAATCATCCCATAACTGCCTCGGATATTAATGTAGCCATTGGCGGTCTTCGAACAGGTAAGGCCCCGGGAGGAGATGGCCTCCCTTTGGGCTTTTATAAATCTTTTCAATCCACCATAACTCCATTGCTTCTCCGGTTATATACAGACTTTCTTGACAGGGGCTCCAGTAGAGGAACCTTTACGGAAGCGGATATAGTGGTCTTTCCTAAACCTGGACGAGATCCTTTGCTCCCTAAAAATTACAGGCCAATTTCCCTACTCAATTATGATTGCAAAATTTATGCCAAAATACTAGCGGACAGACTCGCCAAAGTTCTACCTTTACTTATACATCCAACTCAGTGTGGTTTTGTTAAGGGACGACTTACTGCTGACAATTCCAGGGTGCTTTGCCATGTGCTGCAGGCTGCTCGAAATGACTCCGTTCCTCAATGTGTGATGTCTTTGGATGCCGAAAAGGCGTTTGACTATGTGGAATGGAAATATTTATTTTATACTCTACGATGGTTCCAATTGGGAGACAATTTTCTTGATATGGTAAGTCTCTTATACTCCAATCCTAGGGCCAGATTGAATGTGGACGGTCATATCTCATCATATTTCTCCCTATCTCGTGGAACCTGTCAGGGATGCCCTCTATCGCCGCTCCTATTCAATCTGGCCCTGGAACCCTTGTTGAGACGCTTGGATACATCTATTGACATACAAGGTATAAAAGTAGGTCCCCGAGAGATACGTCTTTCCGCCTTTGCGGACGATGTACTATTATATGTCTCTAACCCTGAGACTACTTTGCCGACTGTATTAGCTCTCTTATCGGTGTTTGGTACTCTATCCGGATATACCATAAATTGGGAAAAAACTGAAGTGCTCCCTTTAAATCCATACTGCACTCAGACAATGATATCCCCTTTTGGTCTCACATGGTGTCCTAATGATATTAAATATTTGGGTATCCGTTTCTGCAGCACATGGCAGACCACCTTGAATTTAAACATCACGCTCTTACTTTCCAAAATACAATCTTTAAGTTCTCAATGGTCTCCCTTACATTTGACCTGGTGGGGTAGGCTTGAGTCCATACGCATGATGATGACTCCCCAAATATTATATGTACTACAAATGCTCCCTCTCCCGTTTCCCCCTGCTTTTTTCAAAAAATTGGACAAGATCCTGACCCAATTTCTGTGGAAGGGAAAGCCATCACGTATAGCCCTGTCTACTCTCAAAAAACCCTGGCACTTGGGGGGAGTAAATTTTCCTCAATTCTCCGTATATGCATCTGCGGCGCTCCTACGGGGTGTTAGTAAATGGTTTTTGCCCTCAAATGATGTTGGTCTCCCTTACTGGGGAGAAATTGAAAGAGCCTTGGTTCTCCCACATTCGATAGACAAGTTATGTTTCTCCTCGAGAGCTTCATATTTTAGAGACTGGGTGATTCATTACTTAATCTTGGACGTGATATGAGGTTCCCCCTTTATTTGTCTTATTATTCCCCTATATGGGGAAACCCCCAGCTTACTATTGGTTCCCGCATGATCTACTGGTCTATTTGGATTGAGTGCGGAATTTGGCATATAAAAGATCTTGTGAGGGCGGACTCTTTATTGTCCTTCACTCAACTACAACTCCTTTTTGACCTGCCTTCCAGCCAAGCATACCGATATTTACAGCTCAGACACAGCCTTCTTGCACTATTTGGGAAAGACCTGCGAAAACTTCATTGTACTACTTCCTCTCCTATTATTCCTATGTTATTAACCTGGAGTACTAAGCCTCATGTCATGTCTAAGATTTACCATATTATTCGGTCTGCAGCTCCGACCGTAATGTTGCCTATCCAGAAATTGTGGGAACATGAATTAGCTCTTTCTATCTCTGAGAATCAATGGAACCAGGTATGGCGACAATGCAATAGACCCCTGCGCTCGGCCTCTGTTAGACAATCTTTGTTTTTTGCTTTGCATAAGTCATTATGGACTCCGATCAAGCAACAACGAGTTACTCCCACCTCTACTAATGTATGCTGGAGATGTCAAACTTCTCTTGGAACTTTTAAGCACCTACTATTCGATTGCTCCTTTGTCACTGGATTTTGGTCAACGGTTGGAGATATTGTGAGCCACATCATTCCTTCTCCTGCAATCTTGTCGTATGATATGATCATTATACGCTCAGCAATATTTGATCTGCCTCTTCCACGTCATATGGAGGTCCTATTTGACATTCTTTGTGGTCTGGCCGTAAAGACTGTAATGCTCCACTGGAAATCGCGCAAAATGATTCCCATCTCTCAATGGTGGTCCATGGTATTGTCTGCATACAAATATCAAGCTAGAGTGGCCGAGTGCAGGGGCTCCCAAGCTACTTTTCGCTCTATCTGGTCTCCATTGAAATCTTATTGTGAGAACACTGATTGACCTCTCCTCACTCTTTTGCTCTGCATTTCTTCTTTGTTCATTCTTTTTTGTTCATCTCATGTCATGTAGTACTGCCTATTTGATACCTATGTAACTTTGCCTCTACATGTTTTTGTTATTTTATCTCGGTATATTATACACTATGGTCCTTTGACTTGCATATTGGATTGTTCAATTTGCTGTTATGTACTGCTGCTCTTTATTTCTCTTTTGCTTTCTGTATATTATATTATATTATATTATTTTATTTATTTTATTATACTTTATCAATAAAAATCGTTTGACTTAAAAAAAAGAAACTCTTTTATTTTACTTTTGTGATTATGATAAACAGACCGAAGGCCTCAAAATAGTACCTGGCGTGCTGCGAGTTTGAGACCACTCCTAAAGGCTAAGGCTCTTTACACCTGCATTGTGATGTCATAGAACTTTATGGTTATGGAAACATAGTAACATGATGGCAGATAAAGGCCAAATGGCCTATCCACAGCATCCACTATCTCCTCCTCTCCCTACTGGCTAAGTCTCTTAACATTTGCATCTCCTCTTCCTATAGGCCAGTGGTCTCAAACTCAAACCCTTTGCAGGGCCACAGTTTGGATTTGTAGGTACTTGGAGGGCCTCAGAAAAAAATACTTAATGTCTTATTAAAGAAATGAGAATTTTGCATGAGGTAAAACTCTTTATAGTTTATAAATCTTTTCTTTTGGCTGTCTTAATAATAATATTGTCATTTATAACTAAAGAGACATATGATCAAGAAACTGTTTTAGTTTACTTTTGTGATTATGATAAATATACTGAGGGCCTCAAAATAGTACCTGGCAGGCCGCATGTGGCCCCCGGGCCATGAGTTTGAGACCACTGCTATATATGATTAATATGGATTTATTTCCTGTTGATTTCTCTTAATATTGTGGACTAAATATTTGAGAAGTTATTTCTTTCTTTTTATTTTACCTTTATTTGGATGTATAATCTGATTCAAGTTGTAATCATTATACTTGATTGTAATAGAAATAAGCTGTAAATAAATAATTAAAAAAATATATATGTTTAGTGCCGATACCCACACAGCTAACTGGGCATATGGGACCACGTTAAAAGCAGCCCTGTTTTTGCCTGGTTAGCTAGGCAAGTGTCAGCAGTGAGTATCAGCTGGTACCCTCATAACTTCTGGAACCTCTCCAACATCCTCCCCTCCTCCTTCCTCCAGCAAGGATCAGACCCCCCCACCAACTCCCCACCTCACAGGCTTGACCCCCCCCCCCTCTTCCATCACCCCTGAAAAGTTTCAGACCCCCACTCCCACCTCCCTGGTCAGAATTCCTCCCTCAACCAAGCCAATTTAAACCTTACTGGTGATTCAGCAGGGTGGGAAGCACCACTGCCAAACGTCGTGGTGGCCGTTTTCACTATGCAACCACCATGGGCAGAAGCAAATGGGCTTTGCTCCTGCCCCATTACCCACTGAACTACCAATGAGTTTAAGGTTGGGTGAGAAGGGTTTGGGGGGGGGGGAGACAGGAGGATGTTGGAAGCGTGATGGTTAGTACCGGAAGTTATGCGGATCCTGGCTAATATTCAGCTGGGATCCACTTTAATGCCTTATGCAGATGCTGACTGGATATTGGCCATGACCCACATAAATTCCGGTGGCCAGTTTAGTTAGAAGTAAAAGTTCTTCTATTTAATGAGCTGTATCTGGAAGTATTTGCATTTTAGCACCTGGAAGTTACGTCAGAGAGAGCGCCAATGCTGATGCGGGTAGCAATCTCGCACCAGGGAAGTAAAAAAAGGGACGGAGGAAGGCAAGGGACGTGCCCGGCAAGGAGAGGAGCTGGGGGGCGGGGGTGGATGGGTGGAGAGAGGAGGGGTGCCACACCCTTAGGAACACCATGCCTGGGGTTGACCACTTTGATTGTGATCACAGAAAGTTAGTAAGGGGCTTATTTGCAAAAAAAAAAAAAAAAAAAAAGAGAAAAACTGTCATGAAGGGGCAGATGGATATTTTCTTGCCAAACCTTCCAATTCACTATTTTCAAAATGTATTTTGCAGATGGATGTCTATGGTGGTTGTCTGCAGTGCATCTACATCTCAAGGGGGTATGTTGAAGGAGTGCTTTGGGCAGGCTTATGATTTGGACGTTTTTCTGCAATTATCGAACATGGTAGAAAACATTTGGATGTTTGGGGCTAGACCTCTTTTATTTTATTTTTTTTTAAATTCTTTATTCATTTTAAAACTGACAAACAAGTGATTAATATTAAGATGGGGGGATCACCGCTAGGGGTGAGCAACCTTGAAAGAGACCTGGGAGTGATGGTGGACGCAACATTGAAGGCGTCAGCGCAGTGCGCCACAGCCTCAAGGAAAGCGAACAAAATGTTGGGTAACATTAAGAAGGGTATCACGACCAGGACGAAGGAAGTCATCCTGCCACTGTATCGCGCAATGGTGCGCCCGCACCTGGAGTACTGTGTCCAGTACTGGTCGCCGTACCTCAAGAAAGACATGGCGGTACTTGAGAGAGTTCAGAGAAGAGCAACTAAGCTAATAAAGGGTATGGGGGACCTCTCATCTACGGACAGACTGAAAAAGCTGGGGCTTTTCTCCCTGGAAAAGCGACGACTCAGGGGAGACATGATAGAAACCTTCAAGATCATGAAGGGCATAGAAAAAGTGGACAGGGACAGATTTTTCAAACTAAGGGGAACCACAAGTACGAGGGGGCACTCGGAGAAATTAAAAGGGGACAAGTTTAGAACAAACAACAGGAAATTCTTTTTCACCCAGAGGGTGGTGGATACATGGAACGCGCTGCCGGAGAATGTGATAGGCAGAAGTACGCTACAGGGCTTCAAAGAAGGTACCTGGAGGACAAAGGGATTGAGGGGTACAGATAGGAGTAGAGGTAAGGTTATAGGGACAGGATTAGAGGTAAATTACAAAATTAGTCAGAGACCACTGTTCAGGCAGTGGGCCTGGTGGGCCGCCGCGGGAGCGGACCGCTGGGCAGGATGGACCTCTGGTCTGCCCCAGCAGAGACAACTTCTTATGTTCTTATTACATTATTAATAAAATATACAGCACTTGACATATATACAGCATTTATACATATATAATCCATTAAAGTAGAAATTATAACCCTTTCCCACCACCCAACAATTCTTCAAAGCTAGATCTGTTTTAACAATGAATACGTGTCAAAACAATGAATACCAAAAACAAAACAATGAATAACAAAACAAATGAAACAAAACAACGAATAAGTGTCAAAACTGATCAGATGACCACTGGAGGTATGAAGGCATGACCCCCCCCCCAACACACACACACACTCCCCCAGTGGTTACTGACTCTCTTCCAGCCCTCTAAAGATGTGAATGAAGTAGAGCTTCAGATTTTATGGCCAGTCCTAGCAGAGTAGCTAGCAGGTTCCTGGAGCAGCCTAGTGGGCAGTATAGTGAACTTTAGAGATGGGGACTCAAATCCATATCCCCCTTTAACTACTACAGTGATGATGGACTATGTGAGCCTTCCAGAACCCACCCAAATCCTACTGTACTTACAGGCATAAGGGCTATTCTTGTGGTGTACTCATGAGTCCTATAGGCTTTGGGTGTGTTTTGAAGGGTGTCAGGTCAAAAGCGCGCCGGGACAAAGGCGCGCCCAGACAATTGAGCGCAGCGCGGAGGTGCGCGCCGCTCAAAATTACTGTTTTTAGGGCTCCGACGGGGAGGCGTGGTGGGGAACCCTCCACTTTACTTAATAGACATTGTGCCGCGTTGTGGGGGGTTGTAACCCCCCCATTTTACTGAAAACTTCACTTTTTCCCTGTTTTTAGGGGAAAAGTTAAGTATACAGTAAAATGTGGAGGGTTACAACCCCCCATAATGCCGGCGCGATGTCTATTAAGTAAAGTGGGGGGGGTTCCCCAACAAAACCCCCCGTCGGAGCCCCTAAAAACAGTAATTTTGAGCGGCGCGCACCTCCGCGCTACGCTCAATTGTCTGGGCGCGCCTTTGTCTTTCGCGCCGTTGTCTATGCATCGTTTTGAAGGGTTCACCATACACTATTAGAGGGTTATGGTCAGATGTGTACCTAAGCCTTTTTATGTAAAGTTCACTGCAGTTGTCCACTGCAATTTATGTGGCTAGTCTACTAAAAATGCTAGTCGGGAGAAAAAATTAGTGGAGTGTGTGTGTGTTGGGGGACTGGGGGGTGGGACATGCTTTTTTTTAATCGTTCATAAAGATAGACACACTGAAGACAAGCACATCTGAGAAATGACCATTTTCGAAACAAAAAGACAGATGTTTTTCTGTTTTGAAAATGGCCATGTTCACTACTGGATTTTTGTGTGCGTTCCACAAAACGGTCAAACTCGGATTTGGACGTCATATCAAAAATGCCCCTCCAAAGTGTCAAGAAAAGTGTGAAATAACATGGCTCCACATTGTTCCTCTTCCGGGAACTTTTCAGCGACCCCTCGTATATAAGACCCTAAGCTTGTATACCAGCAGAAACCTTTAGTAAAACAGACTAATCTTACGAAAACAAGAGACCAATATTCTCACTCATAAAATACTCCCTTGCTCGTATTGTTTGCATTTTGGCAGGAAAGTAGCAGGCAAATGAATCATGAGAGCATTTACGTACACATAAAAGTGCCGATCTATACTACCATCTTTCGTAGTCTAATCCACTAATGGCCATGAACTAATGCTATTCACAAAACTAATGTTGCCATAAGTGTGCGGCCATTTTTAAAAATTGCAACGGGAATGCTTACCGCCTCCTACTAGGCAGTAAGGCCACCTGCATTATCAGTGTGCTGCCCAGTTAATATGTGGTATTGTAGAGATATACTAACTGGTTAGCCCTTGATATGCCCTTGGTTACCACTTGGTTAGCACACACACATGGCAAAACTAACATGGGACGCTTTAGCGCAGGGGTAGGCAATTCCGGTCCTCGAGAGCCGGAGCCAGGTCAGGTTTTCAGGATCTCCACAATAAATATGCCTGAGATAGATTTGCATCTCAAGGAGGCAGTGCATGCAAATCCATCTCATACATATTCATGGTGGAGATCCTGAAAACCTGACCTGGCTCCGGCTCTCGAGGACCGGAATTGCCTACCCTGCTTTAGCACACCCCACTTTAAGCCATCTTTACTGCGTTTGTACCTAAGGCAGTTTAATAAAATGGCCTCTGTATTTTTAATCAATTTGACCTATAAGAATCGCATTTTGTTTCATACCAGGACTTGGTTTATTTATGTATCATTTCTCTGTGTTCAGATGAAAACTCTTTAAACATCTTTTAAATTCTGTTCCTAGAAGTAACCAAAGCCAAAATACTAGGCAGGCACATTTCATAAATTAGAGTTTTGTCATTCTGCTTGATATCAAACTGAATTTTATTTATTTGGATTATATCCCATCCTCCAGGAAAAGCTCAGAACAAGTTACAAGTTCACATACATAATAAAACATAACGGGGTAAAGTAATGTAGAGCATGACAGTACATTTTAGATCATGACACGATAAGACAATACATATGGGAGCGAGATAGTGCTCAAAAGCATGGCAATGCTTAATAGGATATGACAGGACAGGGCCTCCTAGAGCACGGGGTGGAGATATTATGAGTTTGGTATGACATTGTGGTAACTAATAGAGCTTGACAGTACATTATAGTGCCCGACAGTGCGAAGCATGGTATGGTAGTGCATTGTATGGCAGACAATACATCCAAGAGCATGGCAGGGCAATTGCGAGCATAATTCGTTCCAGAAGCGCTCATACGTCAAAGCAACTTTCCCCATAGAAAGTACGGTAATGGAAACTCGGACGATTCATTCCACATCCCCAAAACTCTGTAGACTAATTACCATTAGCGACGCCTCCACCGCTGCCTCGGACCTATCCACGCGGCTCCTCCAGGACTCTGCTGCTGTTTGCTGCCTCTCCAGGTCTCTCTCCCGCGGAAGACCCCCCAGCACCCAGCCTCCTTGTCGCTCTCTGCAGAGCCCACAGTCCTCGAGTGGAAAAGAAACCCAGCTGCAGGTACTGAGAGCTCTGGGGTGCCCCTTCCTTTCACTTCTCTTTCTGCCTGGCTGCTGGGACTTCTCATTCGGCACAAAGTCCAGTGCACTAACCCCTATTCTTATGCCTGAGAGTGCAGTTAAAAAGGAATTGCTCCCTCACCCCGCTACTGCGTCCATGCTGTCGTCCAAGCTCCACCCCCAAGGAAGATTTTTTGAAGCAGTTGCTCTCTTTCTAAAGATATTCCCCTGAAGCAGCCACTTGGCGAAACAGGGCCTGTCGGGAATACTGAGTTCATTCTTTGAAATGTGTGTCTGGTTCCGTATTGGAGCAACGGATATTTATTTCCACTGCTTGTGGGAGATGAATGGAAGATAAGTGCAAGTTTTTACAGTTTTTTTGCAGTTTAACTTGTGTATTTTAAACTGTATCTTTATGAATCTTTTCCATGGAGTTTTTTTGACCTGGGATGTTGTTTGTATGGCAGTTTATAACTGAACATATAGTTTCTTGGTTGTTTCCTTGAAACACTGAGGTCTTTTTCTCCATGTTAGTTACTTGCCTTTCAGCCTGTTTCCTTCCACTATTAGCAGCTTTATTCTGAATATTTGTTGGTTATTTTTTTGATTTTTTTTTTGGATATTCAGCTTGTATATATTTTGATAAATTGGTCAAATTCATCCCACCTCAGGAAGAATAATCCAAATCATAGCTACTGGATGCTAGGGTCCACCTTGGGGGTCAGCGTTCATGAAAAAGATCTGGGTGTCATTGTGGAATATATGCTGAAACCTTCCACCCAATGTGCGGCAGTAGCCAAGAAAGCAAACAAGATGCTAGGAATTCTTAGAAAAGGGATGGTAAACAAGACTAGGAATATTATAATGCCTCTGCATCGCTCAGTGGTGCAGCCTCACCTTGAGCACTGTGTTCATTTCTGGTCTCCTTATCTCAAAAAAGATATAGCGGCACTAAGATCAACCAAGATGATAAAGTGGATGGAACTCCTCTTGTAGGAGGAAAGACTAAAACGGTTAGGGCTCTTCAGCTTGGAAAAGAGACGGCTGAGGGGAGATAGGATTGAAGTCTACAAAATCCTGAGTGGTGTAGAACGGGTGCAAGTGGATCGATTTTCACTCCGTCATAAATTACAAAGACTAGGGGACATTCAATGAAGTTACAGAGTAATACTTTAAAAACCAATAGGAGGAAATATTTTTTTCACTCGGAGAATAGTTAAGCTCTGGAATGCGCTGCCATAAGATGTGGTAAGAGCAGATAATGTAGCTGGTTTTAAAATAAGGTTTGGACAAGTTCCTGGAGGAAAAGTCCATAGTCTATTATTGAGACAGATAAGGGAGAAGCCACTGCTTGCCCTGCTGGTGGTATGGAATGCCACTACTATTTGAGTTCTTGCCAGGTACTTATGACTTGAATTGGCCTCCGTGAAGACAGGATACTGGGCCAGATGGACCATTGGTCTGACCCAGTAAGGCTATTCTTATGTTCTTATGACTACTGCATCCTTTATTAATAGAAATATGCGAAATGAACAAAACAAAAATCTGGCAAAAAAAAGTCACAAGAAATCAAAATTTTTTTCTATCCTGCATATATTCCTACAGAAGGCTGGAGAACGGTATCTGCATGTGGTTTTTTTCCCCCCCGATGACTGAAACTAGCTAGATGGGTGACCTTTTGCCACTGCTGGTTGCAAATGCCTCTTATTTATTTAGAGACTGAAACGTATCACAAACAATACAACAGATGCTAAATGTACTAACCTTTAATGCTTAGGGACACTAAGACCCATTCAGCAGAGAGAATCAGTAGCATTTAGAATGTTATAACAAAATATAATGGCTCTTTCCACCTGCTATATCAGTCTGTTGGATTTCAAAATGAGCCACTAAGCTAAATTAGAACATTTATTTATGAGATAGATATTATCCTCTTTATTATTTAGACGAGTTTTTTTTTTCCCAGGCAAGTTCCTGCACTATTTATTATGAAATTGGTAATTGCTCCGGCATGGTGTATTGCATACAGAAACAAAGACAATAATAGAAGACAGAGACCATATGGGCTACCAGTCTGCCCATCTATACCAGAGGCATCACTGCAAGGTGACAAATAGTGGCAAGTGCCACCCCTTTACTACCTCAACCAGGACCAGTTCCTGCAAGCCGGTGCGGCTAGGACTGTGGCTCGGGTGTCAGCAACAGTGGCACTGAGTCACACAGCAGCTCCTTCGGCTTTACAGAGGCATAACAGTAGGATTCAAACGTGCACAGCTGAAACGGATGCTGCTTACAGAAGCCTCAGTTCAAAGGACAGATCTGAATCGCAAGTCCCCGCACACATAAGACAGAAGTAGCTGCCGAGGGAGAGAAAGGAGAGCAGAAGCTGGATGGGACTGGGGAAGGAAACAGAAGCTGGGTGGAACCGAGAAGAAAGGGAAGCAGAGCTGAAGCTAGATGGTACTTGAGGGGGGGAGGGAGAGGGGAGGAAGGGAAACAGAAGTTAGATGGAACTGGGGGGGGGGGAGGGGAAGGGAACAGACATTAGACGGGACTTGGTAGTAGGAAGGAGAAAGGGAGCAGAAACTGGAAGGAATAGGGAGGGAGAGCACAAGCTGGAAGGGATTTGTGGAAGAGAGGAGGAGGAACAGAGCATAAGAACTGGGTCTACTTGGTGATTGAATGGGAGCGTACTGGAAGGCAAAGCAAGGAATTACGGATGGGAGAGATTGACTGTGCATGTGGGAGAGGGTATTAGAGAATGTTGAGACTGATAGGAATTTGGAGGGGAGAGTTATGAATGGGAGTAGTTAGATGAGCTGGAAATAAGGGGATGAAGTGTGGGTTGAGATATGGTATGAATAACCTGGAAGAGTGGATGAGAGACTTTGAAAAAGGATGGGGGTGCTGTGGAAGGGTAAGAGAGAGAGAAAGGAGATGGGTCTCCAAAGGGATTGTGAAATTGGAAATGGGTTTAAAAAGATGGTGAAATAGAGGCAATAGAAGAAGGAGTAGTGGGTAAGAGATAGAATGACCTAGAGACAAGGGAAGGAAGGAGAGACAGGGATGGAGCTAGTGCTTATGAGGGGATCAGAGGCTGTTGGAGGGTAGATAAGGATTGAAATGATCAAAATGGAGTCCTAGGGAATGGGTGAAAGTTAGAGGGGAGATAGGAGACTGAGGAAGGAGAAAGACAGAGAGGACAATGGGATTCCTGTAGAGGGGATGGGAGGGATATGGGAAAAGCTGGTAGGCAGATGAGAGGAGAAAATGAGACTAAGAATTAGAGAGTGATAGACAGGGAGAATAAGGAGTTTAAGATGTACTTCCAGGATGTTTTAAAATATCCTGAAGTTGACTCCTTTTTGCCTGCAAATATATATTATCTTCCAAAAGGGAGTAGGAAAGTGGGAAGTATAGATCAATTGTCTCCTGACAGTCTGAATATTTCACAATTTTTAACATAAGAACATAAGAATTGCCGCTGCTGGGCCAGACCAGTGGTCCATCGTGCCCAGCAGTCCGCTCACGCGGCGGCCCCCAGGTCAAAGACTAGTGCTCTAAATGAGTCCAGTCTCACCTGCGTACGTTCCAGTTTAGCAGGAACTTTGTCTTGAATCGAAGGTAACAGTCCCCAATCTTTTTTGCATCAGGGACTGATTTCATGCAAGACAATTTTTCCATGGCCGGGAGGGGTGTGTGAGGGGGGGTCTGAGGAGGAGGGATTCAAGCACATCATCAAATGTCACAAAGCACACTATTTTTCCCCTCCCAGGATCTTTCCCACTACCTGTACTGCCATATTCAACATTTCTCTCTCTCTTATCACCCTATGTGCAGCATCCTTCACCCCTGCCCACTAGCCCCATACCCCACATTTCTACTTGTATCACCTCTCTCCACCACCATGTGCAACATTCCTCCCTCTCTCCCACCATGCTGCCCATGACTAACCTGGAAGCTTTCCCTCTGAGCAACCTTTTTTCCCTCCCAAAGTCTGATCCCAGTATTCTTCCCCCCTTGTCCACCTCCTTAAGGCCCCTCTTGCATCCCTTTCCATCAGTGCCACTGTTTCCTCTTCACCACACCCTCTCTTTCCCTCTTCCCCATGCATCTTTACCTCAATCCTTTCCCACTGCCATGTCCAATAATTCTCTCTCCCTACCTATGCCCAGCAATTCTCTTTCTTCATTTCTCCATGTGCACTCTCTCTCTTTCCCTCTCACTCAGGCACCCATGCCCAACAATTCTATTCCCTCCCCCACCTCAGCATCTCTTTCCCTCATTCTTCCATCCTATGTCCCAAGTTCATGCTTCCTTCCCTCCATTCATCCATCCTATGTCCCAAGTTCATGCCCCTTCCCCTCCTTCCTTCCTTCTTTCCATCCTTTGTCTGAAATTTGTGCTCCCACCTTTCCTTCTGTGTGCCTCCTCTCTCTCATCCCAATGTGCCCCTCTTTGCCCTTCCCTTCCTCTATTATGTGCCCCAAGTTCATGGTTCCCTCCCAGGGGTGTTTACTTGTTCTGGCTGGCTCCCTCCTCCCAGCCGCACTTCTCTTCACAAAGCTGCGACTGCAGTTCCTACAAGCGGCTCACGGCTGACCCAGAAGCCTAGAGAGAATGCATGTAGAAACCGTTGATCACAGCTTTGTGAAGAGAAATGCAGCTGGGAGGAGGGGACTGCCTGTAATATAAATAAAAATTTCTGTACAGGCTGGTTTGGCACAGCCCACGGCCCAGTACTGGTCCCGGTGGTTGGGGAACTCCTGGTCTAAGGAAATGATCTCTAAATGTGCTATATTGTTGGTTACATTTCAGTCTGAAGTTCAGAAAAGATCTATTATGAAGCTTTATTTTGTACATAGGCAAGTTTATTTCTATGGTCAGAAGGTTAATTGTTTTTCCAGATGTTGCCAGACTGAAATGTTTAGACATGCCTTCCTATGTAGAGCTTAAGTCAAAGACCTTAAGATACGTTTTCCATGGAAATGCCTAGTAAACTATGGGAACAACATATATTTTGGGATTCTGGACAATTGCAAATTTCTTGGCAGATAAAGTGATTGTGAAATCAAAACTGTAATGATTTTACTAATAATTGAAGTTGTAAGACTGGATAATTAGGTAAATTTATTTGCCTGAAGATCTCCATTTTGATTTTCTTAAAAGTTATTTGCCGATTCTGCTGATGGAGCTAGTGATGTTCTCCATAAAGTGTTTATGTTTATTTAAGAGTTGATCTACCGCTCCTGCATTTTACTGACCTAAGCGGTTTACAAAGTATCAAACTAAAATGAAATTAGGTACTTGAGAAAAACGACCCTATCTGTCCTGAAGGCTCACAAAAATATGTAATACATTTCCAAGATCAAAAATCAAAGAAATATAAAATAAAACAAATTTAAGAGACAAAAAAGTCTCTACAGTGGCTTGACAGCAAACAGTCATATTTTAGTTCAGGTCTTAATACAATTCCCATCAAAGCCCACTTCACGGATCTGCTACTGGCAGAGCTTGAGAGCATCGAAGAAATGAACATTTTTAAAACATATCCACTAAAAACTGTTATAGGAAATAAATAAATCCAAATCAATAAAGTGGACTTGAGTTGAATTATTTTTCCTAGAGGAAAAAGTATTTATCATTTCTCTCTTCACCTGACTATAGAATATTGTATTTCTATTTTTTCTAGAACAATCTTTCTTCCGGATTCATGCTGCTTGAATCAGTTGCCCAAATGCCAATGATTTTATATATTTTTTCCTCCCACGGACTCTGTTCTACAAGCATTTGGAAATTGCCTTGTTTTTAATAGCTATCCTTGACTATTTCCCCAGTGGAGTCCTGTGCTACGTTTCACTTTCTATTCATTACCACTTGCTCTCAAATTTTTACATAACCACTGTTCTTGCAATGGTTTTAGTAATTGTGTACTGCTCCCATGAATAAGTGTGTCACAAATATAAGATGTGTATTAACATCAAATGCACATTATTCATTCTAGATTATTATTATTTTTTTATCATCATACATATACATAACGTATATAAGAAATAAAGAGAGAACTACAATTTTAAAGGAAATAATATTCCTGGATACAATATCCATTACATAATTAACGAAATTCACTCTAAATAAGTCCACATTCTAGAGGAGAAACAATTCACATATCTGAGAGATTAATTTTAAGAAAATAATAACAAAAACCATAATAATAATTGTAGAGTTACATCTTCTTACTTTTACTTTAAAGGTGTCCTAAATTCCCTTCAGAGGTATTGAAAATTGTTATTCCCTTTTCTTCAAGGAAAAATTGTAATTGAGAGGGCTCAAAAAATATATATGAATGCTGATCCAAAAGAATCTTACATTTGCAAGGATATCTCTCTAGATTATTTATAATAGTACTGTATAGTAAAACCTTGGATTGCAAGTAACTTGGCTTGCAAGCATTTTGCAAGACAAGTACAACATTTGATTTAATTTAACTTAATATACAAGCAATGTCTTACAATACAAGTACATACAGTATACACACATCGCAAATGAGCCGATAGTTCTCTCTCTGACACTGCGGGAGTGTAGTGACTTTTTCTAAACAAGCAAAGTCTTGCAATACGAGTACATACAGTATACACGCGTCACATCATCACAACTGAGCCGATGGTTCTTCTCTGTCTAACGCTCCGGGAGTGTAGTGACTGTTCTAAACAAGCAAAGTCTTGCAATACGAGTACATACAGTATACACGCGTCGCATCATCACAACTGATATGATGGTTAAACATAGAAACATAGAAAATGACAGCAGAAAAGGGCCACGGCCCATCTAGTCTGCCCACACTAATGACCCACCCCCTAACTTCCTCCATGAAGAGATCCCACACATGCCAATCCCATCTTTTCTTAAAATCTGGCATGCTGCTAGCCTCAATTACCTGTAGTGGAAGATTATTCCAGCAATCAACCACCCTTTCGGTGAAGAAATATTTTCCGGTGTTGCTATGAAATTTCCCTCCCCTGATTTTCAACGGATGCCCTCTTGTTGCCGTGGGTCCTTTAAGAAAAAAGAGATCTTCTTCCACCTCGATACGGCCCGTGACATATTTGAACGTCTCGATCATGTCTCCTCTCTCTCTGCGTTCCTCGAGTGAGTATAGCTGCAACTTACCCAGCCGTTCCTCATACGGGAGATCCTTGAGTCCTGAGACCATCCTGGTGGTCATTCGCTGAACTGACTCAACTCTCAGCATGTCCTTCTGATAATGTGGCCTCCAGAATTGTACACAATATTCCAGATGGGGTCTCACCATGGATCTGTACAACGGCATTATGACCTTGGGTTTACGGATGATGAAGCTTCTACGGATACAACCCATGATTTGTCTGGCCTTGGATGAAGCTTTCTCCACTTGATTGGTTCTTCTCTCTCTGTCGTTGCGGGAATGTAGTGAATGTTCTAAATGAGCAAAATCTTGCAATACGAGTACATACAGTATACACGCATCACATCATTACAACTGAGCCGATGGTTCTTCTCTCTCTGACACTGCGGGAGTATAGAGACTGTTCTAAACCAACAAAGTCTTGCAATACGAGTACATATAGTATACACGCGTCACATCATCACAACTGAGCCGATGGTTCTCTCTCTGATGCTGCAGGAGAGTAGTGACTGTTCTAAACGAGCAAAGTCTTGCAATACGAGTATATACAGTATACACGCGTCATATCATTACAACTGAGCTGATGGTTCTTCTCTCTTTGACGCTGTGGGAGTGTAGTGACTGTTCTAAACAAGCAAAGTCTTACAATACGAGTACATACAGTATACACGTGTCACATCATCACAACTGAGCCGATGGTTCTTCTCTCTCTGACGCTGCGGGAGAGTAGTGACTGTTCTAAACTAGCGAGGTCTTGCAATACAAGTATGTATAGTATTTTGTATTAAAGTTTTTGGGTTGTGGAATGAATCGTCTGAGTTTCCATTATTTCCTATGGGGAAATTTGCTTTGATATACGAGTGCTTTGGATTATAAGCATGCTTCTGGAACGAATTATACTCGCAAACTCAAGTTTTACTGTACTTTTATTTGCTTTTGCAATATTGTAGTTTTTGAGCAATACAGATCTCCTCATCTCATGTATGTAGTTTTCAAATGTTCTGGGTTTTTTTTTTTTTTTAAAGATACTTTAACTTTTTTTCACATAATTTTATCACATTCATTTCAAATATTGATGTCGTTTACGAACATATTCATGTTAAATACTGATGTTTATCATAAGCATTGATGTTCTAAATATTGATGCTGTTTTATTTAAGTTTATTCATTTTATTCTGTAGACTCCTGAAGCAGGCCGCATTGCCAAAACACGTACATGTTGAGTCCAAATAGAAATAATAAAGAAATTGAGCACCTGAGGTCGCCTTCACTGTTTTTCTTACCTCTCTACCTTGAGAAGGTATCAACTCCTCTTTCTTTGTGGTTAACAACAACAGGACATTTTGGAATTTATCAATATCATTTTTTTGGTGGTGAGGGTGGGGGGTAGTAGTCATTATATCTTATAATAAAATAAGGATTTAGAACAAAATTACATCAGTGATGCTGGAAAGTACTGTCCCGATAGTACTTACGAGAGTTCATTGGCTGACTCCAGACCGTACAACTGGTAGAGGAATTAACTAAGTTCTCCAAGATTGATTACTAACCCTTTGATGGTCTAGAGTCATGTGTAAGTTTTAATCCACTGACTCTACAGAGGCCAAGGGAACATTCCTTAAAGCAAGGACCCAGCATTACCAATGTTGTCAAATGGATTTTCAGAAGAAAAGCGGGGGGGAAGGATAAAAACGAGTTTATTGAATACAATAATCTATTGAGACATAGAACATAATAAACAATCGAAAAAGGCTTGTAAAATACTTTCTAACAAAGACAAATAAAGATTTTATTATCATTTATCTCTTATGGTGTTCACAAGTTATGTGAATATTTATGCCTTATTTGTCTTTATTGCTGTTGCTTATAAATTATTAATATACTTTATTTGTCTTTGTTTGAAAGTATTTTACAAGCCTTTTTTGACAGTTTATTAGTCCTCAACAGTACACATTTTTATTTCTCCTTGTTTGTAAACATTTTACATGTATCTTTTAGATTATCATCATCTACGCCCCTGAGGCAGGCTTCGTTTCCGAAGCTGAAACACAGACTATGTCGGGTCTGGAAGGATACCAAGGAAAGACCGATTATCATATCTGTTCTATGTCTCAATAAAAAATTGTATTCAATAAACTCGTTTTTATCCCAGGTTGATGTTTACATTTCCTTCCCCCGCTTTTCTTCTGTGCTACATTTGTCATGGGGCAAAATATCTAGCTTCAGTGTTTTGTCTCTGGCCATACTGAGCATGAATCTAGACTGAATCAAGATTGGGCCATTTGAACAATCTTAGTTCGGTCAAGGCACTGCTATGAAATTATGAGGTGATAGATGATGAGGTGATAGGCTCAGTAATAATCTAAGGATGTGTGGAATAGTCTTCCGATAGAGGTGGTGGAGACAAAGACTATGCCCGAATTCATGAAAGCATGGGACAGGCACATGCGATTCTCTTAGGGAGGGGAGGAGATTGTGGACGCTGTGGATGGGCAGACTGGATGGGCCATTTGGCTTTTATCTGCCATCACGTTTCTACGACTACAACAGAATATTTAGGCCCGTTCCCATTTTAAACCCCCAGGCTCATATGGTTATTACAAACTGCCAATTCAGCACACACAATATACCATACTAAGGAAGTAACCTTTCTCTCTCAACTAAAGCCACGGCTCCAGATGGACTTCCCCTTTTGGACACCACATTAAACAAGGTCTCCAGAACTATGCCCTCCAAGCTTCTGACAAATACACTCTTGACAGGAAAATATCACAGGACATGAAGACGATAAGGCCCTTCTTATTTTCTGCACTTCTAATTTAATCATACCTATGAAGAAGTGAATTACAGTAATTCCAATTGGAAACAAATATACAGTGTTAAGAAATAGAACGTGAACCCTCTAGGAAGGTGTGTATTTTAGCACAATTGAAACAGTTCTGAACAAATTTTAGACATACTGTGTGCATCTTACTTATGCATTGGAGGTTTTTTGGTTTTTTTTGGCCCACTATACTGTATTACGCTTACGTAAATATAGTAGATTGTTTATGTCATTCAGGGGCATTACCCTGTAATTTCCTGTAGGAGAGGTCTTTTTTTTGGAGATAGGATGCAACACGACTTGACTGTTTACTCTGTATGACAATGTACCTCTTCTGTTGTATTTGCTTGTAAGTACTCGTATAACTTTGCTTTTTCTGTATGATGCACATAATAAAACACGGTTTCAAAAAAAAAAAAAGAAACGGTTCTCTTTGAAATGGAGGGAGAAAATTCCTCAAGCGTGATAGAGGAGACAGTTACCGCAAACATTTAGCTGGTGTTATTGCTATGAAGTGCCACCAGTTACTGAATGAAGGGTTCACAAGGATATTTATTGCTGAATCCTCAGGCAATGTCACAAGAGCTCAAAACTGAAAACGGTTACTTCTTGGAGGCTCCGTTCTCCGAGGTATTAATTTGGGAACACAGTTCAAAGTTCAAGGAACAGAAAAAGGTTAAATGCTTTCCAGGATCTAAGCTAGCAGGAAGATAAGTCAAACGGTTAGTGAAATTAGATAAAGAAAGGATTCTAAAACTGCCGTTATTATCCATCTGGGAACAAATGGCCTGGATAGAAACAGCTCTTCTGCATTGTGTAAAGAGACCTCCAAATTTTGGAAGACAGACTTATACTTCCTGCTAGCACCATACCATTTTTTACCCTTTTATGGTAAGGGAGAAGAGAGACTACATCCCACCACCAGGGCTCCAGACCTGGTCTTGTGAACAGGAAGGTTTTAGAACTATAAACAGCTGGGGGCAGTAGATGGAACAACAACAACAACAAAAAAAAAAGGTCACACCTTAATGATGGATTACATCTTTCCGTGGCAAGCAAAAGGATTCCAAGTGAAAAATTCAAACATTATCCCCCGAATTCTATAAAAAGGCCTAAAAACTGTGGATGCAAATTTGGGCACATGCCCAATCTGAAAGCATAATTTAACTGAATAACAAGCCAATCAGCTCCAATAATTGGGATCTTAATGAGCAATTGTTGGTGCTAATTGGTTTTAATTAAAAATTACACATGTAAATTTAGGTGCAGGATCTTTGTCTAAATTTTATGCAAGAGCCCATAAAGGGGGGATAGAAATGGGAGGGTTGTGAGTGGATCAGAGGCATTCCTCCAAACTATATGCATACTTTTAGAATAAATGGGGTCCATGCTTAATTTAGGTGTGGGGATTTGCACCACATTTCCGCTGGTGTAGATGGCCATGCCTAAAGTTAGGCAAGGATCCTGGTAGTAAGCACTGTTCTATAAATGGTGCGTAACTCTGAGCACTGTTTATAGAATAGTACTCAGCAGGATTTTTTTCAGCGCCAATTCTTAGGTGCCTCTGAGGGAGTGAGGGATACTCCTTCACTGATACTGCAATTACACCACTATACAGCAGGGTGTGCTAGCTCACAGAGTGGAAGAGTAAGCCACCTTAGGTGGGGTAATCCTGCTGAGTCATGGGGGTGGGACTCAGGCAAGTAGGAGTTCCCACAGCAAGAGATTTTCCAGAGAAAAGCCTTGAGACTAGAGGTCTTCAGAAAGCGAGATCTTCCCTAGCTGTGGGTTAAAGAGAAGCCTGGGGAAGCAGAATGGTTCTTAAGTGATTGTGAGAAAGACTGGCAAGGTGAGATGATTGCATCTGCCTGGCTGAGATATGCCAATATTTATTTATTTATTTTATTATTTATATACCACTTATATCCTAAGTGGTTTTACATTCAGGTACTCTTTCATATTTCCCTATCTGTCCCGGTGGGCTCAAACTCTATCTAGTGTACCTGGGGTAATATTGGGATTAAGTGACTTGCCCAGGGTCACAAGGAGCAGTGAGGTATTTGAACCCACAACCTCAGGATACTTTTGCTGAAATATTATGAGCTATGTTATGGTCCAGACCTGGTTAATTGACTACAGACTGTTGAAACCTGTAAGTCAGGGGTGTGGCAGCTGCTAGCCAAGGATAGTATTTTGGTCCTGTAAACTACAGGCCCATCACAAGACTTTGCCTTTGAACTAAGAGGCTATTTTGCCCTTCCCTGAACCTGTGAACTACTAAGGCTCAGGTTTGCCTGACTGTGTGTATACAGGCTTAAAGTCCGCTCAGGTTATTATAGTGCCATATATAGAATCTGAACTGCCATGGTACTGCTGTATACAAAAATAAAGTTATTATTATTATTATTAGAAGAAGAGGGTGACAGATGGAAAAACATACTCCCAAGTTTAGGATGCTACTCTAAACAAAAGTATTACAATAAGGGATAAGAGAAAGAGAGAGGGAAGGGGTTAGAGAGAGAGAGAAATATCTTAAATTGCTCATCAGTACCAAAGGAAAAATTAGCATATGGCCAATTCAAAAATAGAAAAAGTGGCCATTTTACACATACGGAAAAATGGCCTTGGAAGGCAGGAATAACCTGTGTAAATATTTGCTAAGGCCAATTTTCACCGGTTTGATAAAAGGGCCTATATGTTACTAAATAAAATATACCCCTTTCCTCCGAGTTATTTATTCAATAGTGTTACTTTTCTCTTAGCATAGTTTAGATTATGGCCTAATCATGTTTCCACTATTTTCCCCGGTTCACAGTCATTCACGCGCGGGACAAAGCTGCGCCAACATTTGAGCCCATACAATTGGGCGCAAGACTCCAGCGCACCACCAGAAAAGTTAATTTTAAAGAGCTCTGAAAAATAAAATCTCAGGAGAAAGAAGCTCTTCAAATAAAGCAAGACCTGGATGAAACAAAAATAGATATTCAGAATATTAAAGATAAACTTAAGTCTTCCAAATTGCTTCAAGAGACTTTAATTAAGGACAATGTTAATTTAAGAAGGAAGATGGAGACATTTGAAAATTTCTCTAGGAGTACTAATCTTAGATTGATTAATTTTCCCCGAATAGTAACAGTTACCCCAAGAGAAATGTTGAAACGTTACTTGATGGAGATATTGGAAGTACCGGAAGATTCACTACCTCCTTTCACTCAGGTCTATTATTTACCGAATAAAAATCAAGATCACCAAGAAAGGAATCAAGGTCCAATTGATGTTTCTGCTTTACTTGAATTGTCAGATAAAGAAAGTGCGACACCTGCAACACTGATTGTGACCTTGGCTATTACATTGGATAAAAACTGGCTTCTGAGATTATTCTTCAAAAATAAAGAGAAAAAGTTTCTTGATTTTAAGATACAAATGTTCCCAGATTTTGCAAAAGACACACAGAGGCGTCTAAGAGAGTTCTTACTATTAAAACCTGGTATTTTGGATCTTGGGGGAACTTTCTATCTCCGTCATCCTTGCAAATGTATAATACAATATAATTCTCAGAAATATGTTTTCTTTGAGCCGTACCAGCTAACGGCTTTTCTTTCTATGTCCCCCCTTGAGAAGGGAAAGGAATGAGGGCTTTGATATTAGGCGCCTGAATATCAGTTAACCGTGTTCCACGTATCTTAGTTATTAATTTCTACTTATTCCGTTTATATTACATCATGGATCTTATTTGTGGACTTGAGTGATTAAGCAATATTTGTGTTCTTATATAAAATTGGAAGATGTTTTGCTTTTCTTTTGCTGTGATTGCTTTCTGTACAAGTTAATCTTGAATTGATAATTGAAATCTATAAATAAATAATAAAAAAACCCAAAAATTTTAAAGAGCTCTGACAGAGGGTGCGAAGGGGGAATCCCCCCCCAGTTTATTAATAGTGTTCGCACTGCCGTTGGGGGGGGGGATTTGGGAGGTTAGAACCCCCCATAATAGAGAAAACTTAACTTTTTCCCGAATTTTTTAAGCAAAAGTTAAGTTTTCTGTATAATGTGTGTGTGTGTGTGGGGGGGTTGCACCCCCCGTCGGAGCTCTTTAAAATTAACTTTTACAGCGGTTCATTGGAATCTTGGGCGCAATTGTCTGGGCTGAAATGTCGGCACGGCTTTGTCCGGCACGCTTTTGTCCCGTCACCATTTTCCCCAACACTGAAGTCAGGCTTGCCAGTCTATAATTTCCCGTTATCTCCCCTGGAACTTTTTTAAAAAATCTGCTTAGTATTAGCCACCCTCCAATCTTCATGTGCTACAGCCAACTTTAGTGACAGGTTATAGATCACTAACAGCAGGTCAGCAATTTCATATTTGAGTTCAGTACCCTGTGATATATACCATCTGGTACAGGTGATTCAACACATTTAACTTATCAATTTGGCTTAGTACAACTTCCAGATTCACAGAGATTTTTTTTTCATTTCTTCCACATCATTAACCATTTCCTCTAAACCATTAACAGCTCAGGTCTCTTACATCTTCTTCTGTAAAGACTGAAGCAAAGAATTCATTCATTCTCTCTGCTATGGCCTTATCCTTCATGAGTGCTCCTTTTGCTCTTTGATCATTCAACGGTCCCACAGATTATCTCACAGATTTTCTGCTTTTGATGTACCTAAAAAAATTGTTACTATGAGTTTTTGCCTCTTCGGCAAGTTTCTCTTCATATTCTTTCTTAGCTTTCTTTATCAGTGCTTTGTATCTAACTTGCCAGTGCTTATGTCTCTTCTTATTTTCTTCATTTGGATCCTTTTTCATTCTTTAAAGAATTATTATTTTTTTTTTTTGGCTCCAATAGCCTCTTTCACGTCACCTTTTAACTATGCCGGCTCTCAATTTCTCTTCTTTCCACTTTTGTTAAAACATGGAAATCTGGTCTGGGATTCTACGATGGTATTTTTAAATAACATCCATGCCTGGTTTACAGTCCTAACCTTTGTCACCATTCCTTTTAGCTTTTTTTTTTTTTTATTTTTTTAAAGCATTTTCCTCATTTTATTGCTCTTTTGAAAATTAAATGCCGCTACAGTAGATTTCTTTAGCAATGTCACTTCAGATATCAGCTCATGGTTGATCACGTTATGTTCACTATTTCCCAGCGGACCCAACACTGTTACCTCCCATACTATGCCTTGTATTCCACTAAGGACTGAATCTAAAATTGCTTCCTCTCTTGTTGGTTCCTGGACCAGTTGCTCCGAGAAGCAGTCATTTATGACATCTAGAAATTTTACCTCCCTAGCACTCCTCGATGTAACATTTATCCAATCAATGCTGGGATAATTTAAATCAACCAATCAAACACATACATGCCCTATATGGAACTCCAGAAGGGCTCTACTACACTGCAAGGCCCCCCAAGGTAATTACTAATGTATACACTAGTCTTAAACAATTTGATAAGAAGTGGAGAAAAACCTCAGTTGAGCTTCATTGGTTAAAAAAATCTCCACTTCTCAAGATAACATCAGCAGAAGTGTTCCAATAATCCTTTGAATGTTGTCACTGAGAAAAACATTCAATCTCATAACATAAGAACATAAGAAGTGCCTCTGCTGGGTCAGACCAGAGGTCCATCGTGCCCAGCAGTCCGCTCGCGCGGCGGCCCATCAGGTCTAGGACCTGCGTAGTAGTCATCTATATGTACCCCTCTATCCCTTCAATCCCTCTTTTTATTTTTTATTTAACCTTATCAATATCCTTCTAACTGTACCCTTCTTACATAAGAACATAAGAAACGCCTTCACCGGTCCATCAATTCCGGTGACCCGCACACGCGGAGGCCAAGCCAGGTGCTCCCAGATGGAGACCCTGATTACCCATATCCCTCAATATGATTTGCAAGGAGGTGTGCATCGACCTTACGCTTGAAACCCAGAATGGTAGTCTCCGTCACCACCTCCTCTGCGAGAGCATTCCAAGTGTCCACCACTCGCTGAGTGAAACAGAACTTCCTGACATTTGTCCCGAGTCTGCTGCCCCTCAGCTTCAGTCCATGACCTCTTGTCCGTGTCACTTTTGATAATGTGAACAACAATGTTTCTCGCTCTATTTTGTCGAATCCTTTCAGTATTTTAAAAGTCTCAATCATATCCCCTCGCAGTCTCCTCCTCTCAAGGGTGAACAGTCCCAGTCTTCCGAGGCGTTCTTTGTAGCTCAAATTTTCCATACCTTTTACTAGTTTCGTGGCTCACCTCTGCACCCTTTCCAGCAGGGTTATATCCTTTGGGGCACAGTAGCAGAGAGACCAACTCCCGATCTCGAACAGTAACACAAGCACGCCAAACACAAGCGTGTACAAGTCCATACTCTGTTGAAAACGTGCTCAGTCTAAATTCCCAGTATTATAGTAAGAAACAGTCCATCCACTTAGCTGCATTCTTTGCTCCGCACAACTTCAAATTGTAATCCCAATTTGCCAGGTTTCTTAATCTCTGAAAGCATTTCTTCATCTGTTTGCTCCTTCTGTCCCGGGAGTTGGTAGTATAACCCTACCTGTATATTCCTTCTCTTCATACATGGAATTTCTGCCCATATGGATTCCACATTGCTATCGATGTCGTGCAGAATGTTTACTTTGTTTGATTCATTTCCCTCTTTAACATTCCAAGATGGCTGAATATTATGCTTCTGTTTTCCCCCTCCCCACCCTCAAAACTGGTGAGAGGAGTGATGAGATTTAAGGCTAATCGCAAAACAGATTTTTTTGAGCTTATGGGTTCCTGCTAGAGATATCTGAAGACCCCAGAGATAAAATAGCAGAATAAGCAGGAAGCATATTTTGGATTTTTACCACCAAATAAGAAAAGCGATGAGAAAATTTCTACAGGATTCAAAGTATATTAGTCACACCTGCACAAGTCATTTCTTTGAATCTTTCATAGAATTTATCTCACACTTCATGCAGTGTGCAAAATGGATTCATGTGCAAGCACCCAGAGCTATAGATGCGGAATACTTGTGATGGTAGATATAATGCTTTTGATATTAAACACCTCATCTAGAAGAGTTTTGAAAACACTCATTTTCAGCAGACTTTATAGATATAAATGACAATTTTCAAAACTATTAAGCCACATTAAGATAGATGATTGCAGCCATAGGCAGCAGAATGCTTTTGTTTGTTTCAGGGTAGGAGGTGGGGGGTAACAACTCCACCCTAGACTTGTCCAGGCTCCATCTCAGACCCCACCCCATAATAATAGTACTAATTGTAATGCCATTTCGTCCATTCATTTTTCATATATGCACAACAGAATTTTATTAACAATACATAATGGTAACCACAGAATTTAAACTATACAAAGCACACTATTTTCCCCCTCCCCACCCCTGCACAACATTTATTTCTCTCTATTCTCCCCCCCTCCCCAAAGTGCAACAAGCTTTCCTGTCTCTCACTGCCCATCATCTCTCCTTTTCTCATTCCCTACCTTGCTGCAAAGGGAGAGAGGAAAGAGAGAGAGAGGAATCCAGGATACATTTCTCCCATCCTCTCTAATGCCACATCCAACATTTCTCCCTCTCTCATCCCCCAGACCATTTGCAGCATCTTTCACCCCTGCCCACCAGCCCCATGCCCAACATTTTTCCTTCTATTGCCCCTCTCCAGCACCATGCCACATCTCTTCCTCCATTCCTTCCACCACCGTGTCCAACATTCCTCCCTCTAGCATCCTTTTCCATCTGTCCAACTGTTTCCTCTTCACCACCACATCCATCATTTTCCCCTCTCATGTCTCTCTTCCCTATGCATCCTACCACCTCACCTACCACATCCAACAATTCTCTCCCTCCCTATGCTCGACATTTCTCTTTCTCACTCACACATTCATGCCCAACATTTCTCCCTTTCTATTCCCTTCCCCACCCTGGCATCTCTTTCCCTCGCTCCCTTCTTCCCTTTTATGTCCCAAGTTCATGCCCCCTCCTTTTTTCTAGCCTTTATCCCAAGTTCATTTCCTCTCCCTCCCTTCAGTGTCCCAATGCACTCTTTTCCTCCATGTGTCTCAAGTTTGTCTCCCTTCCCTCCATCCTTTGTCTTAAGTTCACACTCCCTTCCTTCCTTCCATGTCCTAGCCCCTGTCTCTCCCTCTCTCCTTTCTGTGTCCCAAATTCATGCCCCCCATCCCATGGGTGAGTACCTGTGTTTTTGTTGGCCCTAAGATGAACAGTAGGCTTCCTCCTTCCTTCCAACTGCACTTGTTACTTCACAAAGCTGTGGGCAGTGGTTCCTACACACTGCCTATGCCTGGCCCAGAAGTTTTCCCTCCGATGTCAGAGGGAAGGCGATATCAGAAGGAAGGCTTCCAAGTCAGCCGCATATTTGTGAAGAAACAAGTTGGCTGGAAGGGGGAGGAGACCTACTTGACATCTAAGCCAAGAGATAGGTATACCATGGGAGCCCTGCAAGAGATGCTTCCATCCCCATGGAATCCCCACAGATTCTGTGAGATTCCCGTCGGCCCTTTTCCTACTGGCAATCATGGGGGAAGGGGCACGGCACACATGGCTCCCCATTCCGACGTCTATGATTGCACTTATATACTTTGATTCATTTATTGTCTCTAGCAATAGACCCAAAACTATTTACAAAATATACACCTCAAAGTTCAAAGTCTTAATACAGCCCATAATACTACCCTGAAACCATATATGTATCATCCCATTACATCAAGCTCAGTTCAAATTGTCCTTCTACATAGTCCTGGACCTCATGGAAAATTTAACAGATTGTTACATTACATTACATTACATTAGTGATTTCTATTCCGCCAATGCCTTGCGGTTCAAGGCGGATTACATCAAAATTACCAAGAATTACATTAAAAGTTTGCAGGAACAGCATAAGCGATGTCATAATATTTACTTAAGAAGTACTAAAGAGTTGTCGAGATCTTAAGGTGATAAATGTTGGGTAATAAGAGTTCATGCTTAAAAACCTGCTGTTACCTGTAACCCCATTTCTATGTGAAGAATTGATAGGGGCACACAAAATGGGGTTGCCAGATTGCCTGTATAAAAAAAGAGGACCCCTGGACCCACCCTGTTCTTCCCCCAGCCACACCCTGTTCCGCCTCCAGCTCCGCCCTGTTTTGCCATCAGCCCTGCCCCCACACAAACCTCCCCAAGATCAGGACTGCGTCTGCGCATGTGTCAATGTCATGATATCATGTGCATGATGTCATCACATCGATGTCTTCTTGTGCGCAGATGTCCTCCAGACGCAGCCCTGAGGTCGGGGACTTCCAAAACCCGGACAAACTGCCGGGTTTTGGAAATCCCTAAGATTTCGGACGTTTGCTGAGACTCATCAAACCTCCTGACTATTATCTGATGTTTTTCATCCAAGTTGGCTAGGCACCCCTCTGAACATACTGTATAAGGACAATACATTTTGCAATCTTGGAGATGAAGTCTAAATTGTTGGAGTCCCACCCCGTGTGGTAATGACAATTTTAGTTGCACACAACCACACATTACACAAAGCAATAATTTAATTTTTACAGAGGGATAGTCAGACCTTAAAAATAACATGTAACACTTAAAATAAGTTTTTTTTTAAATTCAACTAGACGCAAGCATGCTTTTACATTTGATTTTTCAATGTTTGGTTTAAATCAGTAATGCACTCTGTTGTATATCCCCTTATTCTGCTCAAGTACCTCTAGGATTACCAGGAGAGACAGAGTGTGTCCTACTGTTCAGTTTACCTACTCGATTTGCTAATGATATGGAAAGGCAGACAAATAGCACGAATCACAGTAACTTGTTATTCTTACTCTCTCTCCACTGCAGTTCTAATCCCTTAAATAACAGTCCCAGTCAACATAATATTAATATGTTTTGCAATTCTTATCAATATTTACTCAGATTTATTTGGAAAAAAGAATTCCAAATAGGGCTATTTATTATATTTCAATACCAAAGCATTAGAACTGGTTGATTTGCTATCTTGCTGTTTCCACAGACAAACGGAAAACTTTATTAATGTTGACTAAAACATAAGATTGGAAAGCCAATTTACCAATATATAAAAGTAGCTCATGGCAGGGGAGACAAATGAGAATTTTTTGTATTTTTAGGACATATATTTAGAGTAAATCAAATTTATAAAGCTACAGCTGAACATTTGTCTTTTCAAAAGACAGTGCAAAATAAGAAAGAAATGATTTATACTTCATTTCTAGCTCCCTAGGTAGGGTAGTCTACCTCTAATTTTCAAGATAAATGCACCCACTGCTCTTTGTATCAGATAGATTGTCAACAGGGATACTACGATGATCATTTTCAAAAAAGAATAACATCCAAAATGTGGCATAAAGAGGGAGATAGATGTTTTTCTCGCCAAACTCTTCAAATTTGCTTTTTCGAAACCTATTTTCTAGATGGATTTCTATGGTGGTTGTTTGCAGTGTGTCTAAATTTCAAGGGGGCATGGTTTGAAAAACAGAAATATAGATATACATGATGGCAGATAAAGGCCAAATGGCCCATCCTCTTTGCCCATCCACTATCTCCTCCGCAATGAACTGAAATGTATTTGCCGTCTGGAAATGGAAACAAACTTCTGGGTTTTGGAAATCCATCCAGACACCTGGACAGTCCTCTAAAATGAGGACATGTCTGGGTTTTTCCAGACCGCTAGTAACCCTAATTAATGTTTAGTGCGGCTTCAAACCTGGGTTCAATTCTCACTGCTCTCTTAGGGGTCCTTTTACTAAGGTGCATAGCCGTTTTAGCGCACGCTAAAAATTAGCAAGTGCTAACGCGTCCATTATATCCTTTGGATGCGGTTGCGTGCATTAGCATTTAGCACGCTTTAAATCGTCTACCGCACCTTAGTAAAAGGACTACTTAGGGATAGAAAAGGTACCCGAGTGCATTATGTAAATCACTTTCATTATGCCATAGGAAGGCAGTATATACAGAGCAAAATAAATATTCGCCATTTAGGAGGTAATTTAAAAACCTTGCCAGGCATAGCCATTCGTAGATTGCACACACACGTGAATGGTGCTTTCCACTTTCCAAATGCACAGATTTAAAAGGGATGTGTTTTTGGGTAGGGTAAAAAAATCAGACATGTGCTCCCCATTATAGAATGGGGAACACATATAGTTATAAGGAAGTGCCCATAAATGTATGTAAATGCCAGTATTTTAGCCATTTGCATGTGTAAATGACCTCTTATATAGATAGATGGTATATATGAAAAAAAGAAAAACTGTGGAAAATTACATGCCATTATATGGTGGTGCATACTTTCTTGGTGGGCATGCAAATGAGCAGAATTCGGAGAAGTGCACAAATATGTGCATACTTTATAATATATTATGCATGCATGTGCTGGGCATGCATTATGAGGTATAAGCATTTGCACCAGCTGAAGGGCTGCTGTAAGTGAGTGTGCCTTAATTAAAGTGCGTTTTCAGACACTTGCACTGGTATTTTATAAAGAAAAGTAAGCCCCTAATTCTTTTTTAATAAACAGGTGCCTTAAACTCTGCCTTCAGTAAACATCCTGTTAATAAAATTACCCTCCACGTTTCACACATTTCCCCACTGGCATTTGCACCTCCTGTGAGACATACATGAAGTTCTGCAGTTTCATTTTGGCCAGAGCTTGAAATGAGTGATTGAAGCTTTTCTTGGCTTAGTCCCAATTCGGGGGCTCCCTGCTTAAGTGGCTGCACTTATGTGTATAAGTATCTATAATGCGGTTCGTATACATATAATTGCCAGCTTCCTATATGCAGAAGCAGTGAAAATTAGCACATCATTAACTGCAATTACACAAGGAAGATTCTACGAGATGCCGCTCTCTTTCTGCACGTGTAGATGCTTGAACTTGCAGCTCTTTCCTGCTGTACGTGCCAGCAAATGCATGTGTATTTGTGAACATCCTTATCCAAGTTTATTAAAGTCTTGATATATCAACCAGCCGAAGCCATCAAGACAGTTTACAATCTACTATAATAAAATGCTAAGCGCGCATGCGCACTCCTACCTGCGTGTTCCCTGTTCCGTATGTCCGTGGTCGGCAGGAGTGCACATGCGCTAGCTGTGACAGTGCTCCCTACTCTTCAGCTCCTCCAGGCAGTGGCAGACCTCTTCACAGTAAACAGGACCCGACTGCTACCGGATCAGAGACCAGAACCTCCACACCTGAAGCCGTAAGCTTGCTGCTCACCCATGCCTCTAAACTCCCACGCAACCGACCATGGAATCGCGCACGGAAGCCCCGCCCGGCTCCTCCAGGCTGACGACACACACGGGCCTAAGTCGGCCAGCCAAAGCAAAGAATCCGATGCTGCAAAAACGGCCGATCCCGAAAGTAGCCCTGCATGCCGCTCCACCTCCGATAGCCCCGAACACCTACCATGGCGCCCGATGTACAAAATTGGCCCCGGCGGGAATAGAGAGCTGGCTAGGTCTTTTGTGCACACTGCTGACAAGAACGAGCGTGCTGAGGCTGAACAGGTTGAATGAGGCAAGAAGGAGTGTGCCTATACCTTTAATAAAGGGGGAGGGAATGCTGCTGCACAGGGAAGTGGGGTGGGGGAAGTGGAGTTGGAGGACATGATGCTGCTGCACAGGGAGGGGGGAAGACAAAGGGGACCAGGGAGCAAACGTGCTTTGCTTTGGGGGGAGGGGTGTGCTGGGGGGCCAGGGAGCAATCTTGGATTGCTTTGGGGAGGATAAAGAAGGGGGCCATAGAGAAAGACAAAGAAAGGCAGGCAAGGGGCCACAGAGATAAAGAAAGACAGCGGACAGGGAGAGAGAGATACAGAAAGAAAGACAGACAGACAAACAGGGGGCCAGAGGGAGAGAGACAGACAGAAAGAAAGACAGAAAGACAGTGGGAGGGAGAGAGATAGAAATAAAGAAAGAAAGAGACAGGGGCAGGGAGAAACACAGACAGAAAGAAAGACAGACATACATATATTCTAGCACCCGTTAATGTAACGGGCTTAAACACTAGTCAATAATAAGAGAACTATGTAAATGGAATAACCGAAGCAACGTAAAACATATAGACCAGAACACGACTAAATGAAAAAAAGGGGAAAGAGAGGGGGAGGGGGATGGCGGAGAGAAGTACCTTTATTTAATAGGAAAGAGAAGTAGGAAAGGACACTAGAAGGGGTGTTTGCATATAGGCTTACCACAACAATTGTCTTCTTGCATTCTCAGAATAGGGAGCACATCAATATGCCTAATTTATTTAATTTCTTATATACCACCTTCAAGCCTAAACACTATCGAAGTGGTATACAGTCACATATAGTATTCATTTCTCTATCCCTGGAGGGCTCACAGTCTGAGTCTGTTCATGAGGCAATAGAGGATTAAGGGGTCCTTTCATTAAGGTGTGCTAACTGATTTAGCGCACGCTAAATGCTAAGACATCCATTATATTCCTATGGGCATCTTAGCATTTATAATGCACTAAATTGGTTACCGCACCTTAATAAAAGGACCCCCTAAGTGACTTGCCGAAAATTATAGGGCACTGCAGAAGTATTTGAACTGGGCTCCCCTATTGGTTACCCTGCCCCTGGGAAGCGGAGTTCTTATTTTTATTTCTATTTGCATTTTAAATTAACGTTAACATCTTCCAAGTGCCCCACGAAAAATGCAATGATACTTTTTCTTACATTGTTTTCCTTTGTACTTAGTTGGTTCCATTTATCACTGAGCATGTTAATGCAGTTCACCTATCTGCCAAGACACTAATCTTATGTATCCATCAATTCAGCCGAGATGCAAATTGGTACGTACAGAGTGTAATACATCAGTTTAGCAACCTTATTAATGATGCTCCTCTGATGAAACTAGTTGGCCGAAAGTTTTTTCAAGCCATTAATCTTTAAATTTTATTACAGCGTATAGAACAACAGTAGGAAGATTTGGACATTCTCAGCGGTGTAAAATCAGAGTGACTCCCATGCCAATTAAAATAAGCCTTCTAGGAACCTTTTTACAAAGCTGCGGTACAAGGTGGCTCAGAACAGTGGTGTAGTAAGGAGGGGGAGCGGGGGGCAGTCAGCACCCATCCTCCTCTCCGCCCCCTCGCTCCTTGCCCCCCCTCGCTCCTTGCCCCCTCCCGCACCGCTTCCCTTTCCCAGTACCTCTTTGACATTCGCAACGCGAGCAGCGACCCCCCAACCTGCTGCTCGCACCAGCATCGGCTCTTCCTCTGACATCACTTCCTGGACCTGGACCTAGGAGGTAGCATCAGAGGAAGTGCCGTTGCTACTCGTGCTAAAAACACTAAAGAAGGTACAGAGGCACTCACAGCAGGAGGGGGTGGGGATGGAAAAGAGGGTGGGGGAGGGGTGCCACCACCACCGGGCGCCTCTCACCCTCGCTACGCCACTGGCTCAGCACACCCCTACACGGATCTTTCCCACGCACTAAAGCCATTTTTACCACAGCGAGGAAATGGCTGATTTTCCATTTTCTCAATTAGTGAGCGTGTGCTAATGAACCGTGGCCATTAAGAAAAACGAGTGCGTGAGCCCTTACTGCCACTCATGCTTTACCGTGGAATTATTAACTTAAAAAAAAATTCCTGGAGACAACTTGAGAGAATTTGGCTTAGGACAGGTGATTTACAAGACAGGGAGAACTAGAGAAAACAGGTTAAGGTATGCAAGGATCTTATTAAATCAGAGAAAGAGAAGTATTATTCTAAAATAAGTTCTGGGTTCAATTCCCACTTCAGCTCCCTGTGACCCTGGGCAAGTCACTTAACCCGCCATGGCCCTAGGTGCCATAGCTAGATTATGAGTCTGCTGGGACAGAGAGGGAAAATACTTAAGAGTACCTGATTAGATTGTAAACAGATTATGAACCACTCAAATGGCTGTAGATGATGGTTGGTACATCGAATACAAAATAAACTTGGAAATAGAGAATGACACGGGGGCAAATTTTTCCCCGTCCCCACGGGAACTCATTTTTCCGTCCCGTCCCAACCCCGTGAGTTCTTTTCCTGCCCCTGCCCCATTCCTGCAAGCTCTCTCCTCATCTGCACAAGCCTCAACCACTTACAAATCCTAAGTAGCAACATTCTAGAGCTCAGATTGTGATGTCATAATGCCTCATTCCACCAATGCCTAAGCTCTGTCCTCATCTGCACAAGCCTCAAACACTTTCAAATCCTAAGTAGCAACATTCTAGAGCTCAGATTGTGATGTCATAATGCCTCATTCCACCAATGCCTAAGCTCTGTCCTCATCTGCACAAGCCTCAACCACTTTCAAATCCTAAGTAGCAACATTCTAGAGCTCAGATTGTGATGTCATAATGCCTCATTCCACCAATGCCTAAGCTCTGTCCTCATCTGCACAAGCCTCAACCACTTTCAAATCCTAAGTAGCAACATTCTAGAGCTCAGCTTGTGATGTCATAATGCCTCATTCCACCAATGCCTAAGTTCCGTCCTCATCTGCACAAGCCTCAACCACTTTAAAATCATAAGTAGCAACATTCTAGAGCTCAGATTGTGATGTCATAATGCCTCATTCCACCAATGCCTACGCTCCGTCCTTATCTGCACAAGCCTCAACCACTTTAAAATCAAAAGTGCTCGAGGCTTGTGCGGTTATGGCAGAGCTTACAGGAATGGGGCAGGGACCAGGACAGCCACAAACCTTGTGGGGATGGTGAAATTGAGCTCCGGCGGGGACAAATTTGTCCCCATGTCATTCTCTACTTGCAAACTATTATCAACTATTGATTACTGTAACATTCTGTATTTATGGCTACCAGATAAACAGTTCTTGAAAAGACTGTAAATTATCCAAAATACGGCAGCTAAACTGATATTTAGGGGGGAAGGGGATTCATGAAAGGGCACTACTGCACTAAGGGGCTGATTCTGTAAAGCCTAAAAAAGTTGCATCTGCCATGTATCAATCACGGGCAAGCGCTACTTACAGAATCACGGCTTGCAAGGACCCTAGGCACCGGAAATGTAAGCCAGGGTTTTACAAGCCTACATTTGCGGCAGCTAGGGTTCTTTGTAGATCAGCTAGTGGCACTGCCCCCAAACATGCCCCGCTTCAGGACCTAGGCGTCACTACGCGCCGGTCCTCGAGGGCACCTAATTTTTTTTTTTTAAATGTCAAAATCAATGATTACACCACTTAGAACCAATTAAAATACTTAAGTTAGGCACTGGCAAGTGCAATCTGGGCACCCCATTGGCACCTAACCTTTGCTGGCTTTTTTGAAAATCCAGCCCTAAATGCTAAAGACACCCATTATATTCCTATGGGTGTCTTTAGTGTTTAGTGCACGCTAATGTGGTAGCACCATGTGATGAATTTCCACCTCCCCCCCTTAGTGGTGCTCAATTTGAGCTACACCTTACTTGGTGAGACTACAATGGCTCCTATATCAAGTTTCAAGTTTATTAATTCTTTTGATTAATCGCTTAATCATGGTTCTAAGCGATGAACAATTTAAAATACATTCAAAGGGGAACAATACAATACAATACAATACAAACTTAAAACAATACAATAAGGTTAAAAATTAACTCATCATATTCATAACATAAGGTAAAAAAGGGGTAGTGAAATACAATTTAATATAGGAAAGCAGAACAAAAAAGGAAAGGTACATGAGGGAATAAAAAATAAAAGCATATTAACAGGATAAAATCAATGACCTGGGTCTTAAGAAATTAAATATCAAAGGCATCTTTAAAAAGGAATGTTTTTAAATTACTTTTGAATCTTCCCAGGCCAGACTTGAGTTTTAAGTTGTTGACTCTAATTTTTATGGCACCCATTGGGGGACTTCATCAATAGGCATTAACTGCTAAAGCAGGGGTAGGCAATTCCGGTCCTTGAGAGCCACAGGCAGGTCAGGTTTTCAGGCTATCCACAATAAATATGCATGAGATAGGTTTGCATCTCAAGGAGGCAGTGCACGCAAATCCATCTCATACATATTTCATTGTGGATATCCTGAAAACCTGACCTGCCTGTGGCTCTCGAGGACCGGAATTGCCTACCCCTATGCTAAAGACACCCGTTATATTCCTTTAGGCATCTTTAGCACTTAGCGTGCACTAATTGTTGATAGGAAGCACCTGTTGATGAATTCTCCCCTATATGGACTAAGCTCTAGTTATCTTCAAGATTCTGTGAATACTGAAAAGAGCCCTTAGATCACCCCAAAATGTCAGATTGACAATTCTGATAAAATCTATATGTCAGCTGAAGAAAACTATTAATACAACTATACTTGAAAAGGACTGAATTCTGGAACTCCTTGCCAATGAACATTAGAGGCATATCACATTGTGCGAGTTTTAGGAAACTTGTGAAACCTGGTTATTTTGAAAATTTATATTTACTTAGGGCTCCTTTTACAAAGCCGCAGTAGAGGCTGCTGCTTCGGTAATCGCTCCGATGCCCTTAGGAATTTGGTGGACATTGGGGCGTTTGCCTTGTGGCAGCCTCTACTGTGGTTTTGTAAAAGTGGGAGTTAGTGACATAGAGATTTACTGATTGAGTAAATGGTTTGGTTTTGTTTTTAGAGGGAGGTTTGTTTGATTTTTGAAAATGTTTGTAAAAATGATTATGTTGTTTTCTGCCTTGATGGGAAAGGGGCTAGAAAGGGAGTCACAGAGAAAGATTGTATGGTACCACTGGAGAGAGTGCCATAGATCTGGGGTGACTTGAACTGGAGCAGAGAAAGATCTCATGGTTTGGGGCCATTGTGTTGATAATGTCCACTATGGATTTCTGAAGTGAAGGCATGCAAATGGCATCACATGAACTATTAATGCCATCTGACTAAGCAAGCGAAACATCTGGCATGCGAAAGTGCGCTTGAGGGTGGAGATTGTTTGACAGAATTGAATGAGATTGTTGACCCTTTGCTCGGGTAGAAAAGCTTGACCCTGAGTGGTGTTCAAGAGTGCTCCTATGAAATGCAAGGTTTGAGACAGCAAGGCTTGAGACTTTTGGTAGTACAGGGCAAACCCTAGAAGCTCAAAATGAACTGCTGAGGTTATGGCATGCTGATCTGCTTGCAATGATGAAGCTTTAATCAACCATTTGTCTAAATAAGGAAATACTTGAAACCCCTGTAAGCGAAGCATTGCTATAACTGCTACTAGACATTTCGTGAATACACAAGGAGCAGAGGCTAATCTGAAGGCCAAGACCTTATATTGAAGTGTCAGGGATCTATGCAGAAGTAGAGATACTTTCCGTGAACAGGTAGGATGCATATGTGAGTGCAGGTTTTTTTGAGATCCAGAGAGCAAAGCCAATCTCCTTTTTCTAGTAGGGGTTAAATGTTCCCAAAGGGACCATGTGAAACTTCTCCTTCAGCAAAAAAGGCCTCCAGTCTTTTTTGGTATGACAAAAATACTTGGGAGTAGAATCCCCGACCCTTCTTCTGCAGAGGAACAGATTCTATTGCATTTAGCTGAAGAAGGGCTGAGAGTTCTTGGTGAAGGAGCGAGTTGAAAGAGCGAGTTGAAAGAGACTCTTCTGGTAAGTGGGTTGGAGGCTTTTTGAGTAGACATAGGGCATAGTCCCAGTAACAACTTGAATCACCCACTGATCTGTTGTGCTACGAGTCCAATATTGGTGAAAACAGAGCAATCTGCCTCTAAAAGGGAAAGTGTGAGGTAGAATAAGGGGAACATTGACAATGCTCTCTAGAAAAGAGTCAAAAGGATGACTGCTGTTTGAATTGAGAATGAGGTTGAGATTTTTGTATGTTTTGTGGTTTTGCATGAGAACACTGACCAGCAGGGCTAGAGGCTGATGAAGATGGCTGACCATAATGATGTTTCATGTTGTAGTAGTATGAACTTCTAGACAGAGCAGAGTATCTTCTAGAAGAAGAAGACTGAGAGGTTTGAGGCTTAGACAAAGTTGAAATGAAATCTATGTATTTTTTTTAAAAATTTTATCAGACACTTATTCATTCTTGTCTCCAAACAGAATCATCATCCTTGCAAGTAACATCTGAAAGGTGCTCCTGGACTGAAGTTTCCAGATCAGAGACTCTGAGCCAAGATAAATGGTGCATAGCAATTGCCACTACTGATGTTCTAGAAGAAACATCGAATGCATTTGGCAATCCTCCAATCTTCCAGTTCATCATCATCATCATCAGTGTCAACTATGAAGGCAGGTCATGAAGCCTTCTTTCTGCCAAGTCTCACCTACGCAGAAGCAGGAAGTTGTTGCAGAAGAGTCAGAACACAGCAGAGAGAAAGTTTCCAGGTCTGGTTGGCAGTGGCTGGCCTTCATTGCTGACACTGCTGCTGAAGAATAAGAAGATTAGAGGACCACCGGGGGTGGGGGGAGGGGGAGGAATGGAATAGAGATGAGATACTGATTCACAAGGAGGTGGGGCTGGAGAGATGCTAGACTTTGGGGAGAGAGTGGATGGAAGATGCCGAACAAGGAATGAGGCACTCTGTTGTGCTCCTTTCCACCCCAAATATATGCTTGGTGAAATTGGGAGTGGGATGGCACTTACCACCCCAAAGCAACACCTATGATGGAAAATGAGCAATCAACATGAAAACGTACCAATGAGGTAATATTTCTCATTTATTTTCACCCTATATACAACTTAAAATTTATATAGAGCTTTAGCTAGTACTGTGACGTTAAAGAGCAGGAACTCTGGGAAATATCTACCCATTACCGCATGTAAACCTGTTGTTCACAATCTAATTATTTCCAGATTAGGCACTTCAAACTCTATTCTGGCAGGCATCCCGGATTCCACTCTAAGCCTTGAGATCTACTATTCGATTTTGCTGATTGACTAATTTCTTAATTTTCCTATTTTGTTTTTGTTACTCTGTTATTTTACCTGTGAGGTTCTCTCAGAAAAAAAAAATGTATATTTGGTATTCATTTGTATATCTATTCTAATTTAAAGCAGGGGTCAAGAGCTCCCAGCGCCTGCCAAACTGCTGCAGGTGAAAACATTTGGCTGATTATCTCCTGCTCTGTGCTATTTGGAGTCCTCAGGACATTGCCTTTGTCGACATCAACCTTGTTTGGACTCTGTCCAGGGGTTTCTCTCCTTTTCCAGCAACTGGGATACTTAAGGTTATCAGATTTTCCCGAAGGAAAATCCAGACCCATGGCCTCGCCCCCAGGCCCACCCAGTCCCGCCTGTGTCACGCCCCGTTCTGCACCCAGACGGCATCTGCGCATGCGTGGATGCGATGCAATGATGTCACGCATGATGTCACCGCGTTGCAGCCACGCATGCTCCTTCCCGACGCGATTCTGCGGGAAGCTTTTCAAAACCCAGAAAAAGTGCTATTCGGAAAATTCATCACCGTTCCCGTCCCCGCGGGAAACCATCTTCATGTCATTCTTTAAGGAGAGAGGGAAGAATCAGAGTATGAATGGCCACAACCACTGATCCACAAGCTTTGCTTTGAAGAATGCTGGTGTAGAAGGACTGAGGTTGAAACAGGCACTACAGAATGACAGTCTCTGGTATCCAGAGCAGATATTGTGATGTCATAATACCTCATTCCACCAGTGCCTAAGAGCCAATCACATCAGTGATGTCACAATGGCTTCATTATCCTTGGCTCACATAAGAATCAGAGTATGAATGGCCACAACCACTGACCCAAAGGCTTTGCTTTGAAGAATGCTGGTGTAGAAGGACCGAGGTTGAAATAGACACTAGAAAATGACATGGGATTATTTCCCGCGGGGACGGTAACGGTGATGAATTTTGTCACCGTGTCATTCTCTACCTAGAGATACTCTAACAGACTCTGTATTGTAACACCATTATAGAAGCTCATGTAAACTGCTCTGAATTGACTCCCCAGTCATTTGTAAAGCTATAGAAACTTTCAATACACAATATGATAAGATTGTTGTAATAGGTGTATATCAGAGATGGCCCAGCTTGAAGCTGCATTTCCAGAGTCTGCACATCAGGGTATCTTGGTGCCTCCTTAAAAAAGTAGTTTAAAGAGATCCCAAATTGCCCATTTCCAGGCTGGAGATTTTATGATAGTCCTGGTTTTCCAACTATCCCAATCTGGTGCATTTTGGGATTTGCAGAACTGAATTCAATGGGAAGGATCAGGCACTAAAAATCCCACACTGCTTTAGGTTCAAAGCACAAAACTGGCCAGAAACTCTCCAGCCAGGAAATGGATAACTTGGCATCTGAGTTTATAGTGCAAATAAGAAGGTAGAGAGAAAGTGTGTGTATGCCAGGAGATTCCCAGCCTGAGGGACACTACAAAATAGAAACAGAAAAATAAATTATGTGGGGGAGAGAAATAGAGATGGGAGAGAATGAGAACTATGTATGTGTGAGACAGAGATGATGATAGCAAGATAATAGTACACCAAACGAACTCCCACTGGAACTCAAATGCCACCCCAAATATAACTTAATTAGCTACCTAACTTACTAGACACTCTGAGCACAACTTAAATGTGCTACATACTAAAATTCAAAAGTAAAACTTAACTGTGCAACCCACTAGGACTCAAGCGTAATCCTATCAATCATGTTCAGACCCTGCAACACAAAAGCCGTATGACCTTAAGTTATGTCTGCACTGTGACTGTTGCACTATCAACCATGCTGTGTCCGCCAAGTCTGTATTTTCACTTAAGTCATGTCCTGTCTATACTGTGAATGTACTCTTGCAACCCTCTAGATCGGGGGTGGGCAACTCCTGTCCTCGAGGGCCGGAATCCAGTCGGGTTTTCAAGATTTCCCCAATGAATATGCATGCGATCTATTTGCATGCACTGCTTTCAATGCATATTCTTTGGGGAAATCCTGAAAACACAACTGGATTCCGGCCCTTGAGGACCGGAGTTGCCCACCCCTGCTCTAGGCCAGGGATCTCAAAGTCCCTCCTTGAGGGCAGCAATCCAGTCTCCTCGCCCAAACTCAGCATGCAGAGGAGTGCCGATGTTGGCGGCAGGAAGGAAAGCAGATGAGCTCTTCCATAATGAGGCAGCACCGGGGCAGTTCCAGCAGCGAATCTTATTATCTGGCAAGGAGTCAGCATCCCCAACAGCTAGTCAAAGGGCACTCCAGTTGTGGAGGGGGCCTGAGGCAGGCCCCTCCCCCTTGGCTATGCCACTGGGTCACGTTCATGCCTGGAGCAAGCTCTGGGGCTGGTATAAGCAGCTTATGTGGATTCCTTACTACTGGTGATCTCTGGAAGGGGGGGGGGGGGGGGTTGAGTTTCAGAGACAGGGAAAGATGCCAGAAAGCGGGTGAGAGAGGAGGGGGTGTTGGGTGGAGACAGAGAAAAACATTTGTGCCCACCCACTTTGTGCTCAGGCCCACTCAGTGCTGGTGGGGTAGAAGTTGAGATGCTGCTACTCTGTTCAGAAACATTGTTGACCCCTGGCTGAATGTCACGATCCTAGTTTATCAGCCTGCTGCGAGTTTTAGGTAAACATCTCCTAGAACAGGGGTGGGCAATTCCGGTCCTCGAGGGCCGGAATCCAGTCTGGTTTTCAGGATTTCCCCAATGAATATGCACGAGATCTACTTGCATGCACTGCTTTCAATGCATATTCATTGGGGAAATCTTGAAAACCTGATTGGATTCCGACCCTCGAGGACCGGAGTTGCCCATGTCTGTCCTAGAATCAGAAAAATTGGCACGGACACTTCATTTTGTTATTTGTACACTTCAGAGAATACAAGCAGAGCTGAAACAGAAAAGTAAAATTGATCAACTGTAATACAGGGTCATAAGGAAAAAGACAGAAAGAAAGAAAGCAGGATGCTTTCTGAAGAATGAAGTGCAAAGGTTTTACTCGTTTATTTTCAGGCTGCCTTAACCATCCATCTTATCCTGTATTTCCTTACTTTTCACTTTATATGCCTGCTGTAAGAATTATTTCAACAGTGAAGAGCCAGTTTTAAATCTGTGAACACTGCCTCCCCTCATATACATTTAGTGGGGCAGGACAATATACTGAAGTCTAAGTATGTTTGTATTTTACCCAATCTGCAATTTAAGTCTTTAAAGTAGATGTTATGGTAATCGAAAGTAAATTCTATTTATTTTAAATGCAATACTTTTATTTTTGGCTTCCTCTTTGTCGGTACTGTTTCCTGTCAGGCATGACAAGGCATGAAGAAAAAAACTAGAGCATCCCCGCGTCCTAGAAAAGCTGCACTATTATGCAAAAACTAAAAATAGGTTTCATTATTGTGGACAAAACACAGATCCAAGCCTTGCATCCTTACTTCTCCATGCCGAATAAAAAAAACACAAAACATCCATACCTCAGAGGAAATAGAATGCCAAGTAACAACTATCTTTTATGGGTAGGTGATTGCAAAACTGATGAGTAGATGGGGCAAGTGGTGTATTTTTCAATATTTCTTTGGGTTCACAGAAACAGAATTCATGATAATGCTGTACTACTGTTCTAATAAGGTATTAACTGGTATTAACCAGTTATCTTATATACAGTAAACTCTCTGTTAACCGGAACTCAAGCAACCAGAAAAAAAAAAAATCAAAGAAATACTGTAATACTTTAAATATAAATGAAAATAAAATCAGTTTCTGGCAGAAATTTAAGTGTAAACTTGGCATGCCACATCGGAGTACGCCCATGCTTTGCCTACCACTTGTCCGGTAACTTGTCTGGAACTAAACTAAACTAAACTAAACCTTAGGTTTGTATACCGCGCCATCTCAGTTTGCGGTATGACATTGTATGGGGTATTGTATTAGTTAGGCATATTTTTATAGTACATTACATTACATTAGTGATTTCTATTCCGTCTTTACCTTGCGGTTCAAGGCGGATTACATAAGAATTGTTATGATATTAAGAAGTACATATTGTTAAGGTAATAAGAGGCTCTTAAGGAATAGTTTGAACATTTTCTAATTTGCTAAGAAGTAGATAGTATTGTAGGAGGAGTTTGGGGCATGTCTGGTTGTGTTATATTGGTTTTATGTATTTTTTGAAGAGTAGAGTTTTTGTTTCTTTTTTGAAGGTTTTGTAGTCTGTGGTCGAAATCAGCAGATTGGTGAGTTGTCTGTCCAGTTTTGCTGCTCTGGTGGCCAGTAGGTTGTCATATAGTTTTCTTCGTTTGACGTTTTTGGTTGGTGGGTGAGTGAATACTGTGTGAGTTCTCCTGTGTCTGGTTGAGGTAGATTGAATTAGTCGATTGTTCCAGTAGGTTGGGCTGTCTTCGTTTATAGCTTTAAATAGTAGGCAGTGGAACTTGAAGTGAACTCTGGCCTGTATTGGGAGCCAGTGTGAGTCGTGGTATGTCTCCGTAATGTGGTCATATTTTTTCAGTAAATAGATGAGTCTTAGGGCTGTGTTTGTATGGTTTGTAGTTGTTTTATCGTGGTTGCAGGGCAGGGGAGATATAGTATGTTGCAGTAGTCTATTAAGCCTAGGATTAGTGATTGAATCACGAGTTGGAATTGGTTTTTTGTCGAAGAATTTTCGGACTTGTCTTAGGTTTCTCATAGTTGCAAATGATGTTTTTATTATTTTGTTGATTTGTGGTTGCATGGTACAGCCTCTGTCAAGCAACCAGAAACTACATTTATCCGGCGTCTACCAATCCCCAGAGGTGCTGATTAAATGATCGTGGCAAGATCCAAACTATTCCTTTGTGGCCTACTGTAAAACAATAACCTCAATTCTGTAAAATTCATAAGGCAAGTAAATGACTGAATATTTGGATTTGTCAAGCTCCTCATTTTTTCTTATGTTGAATCCTTCTCCTTCCCTCCCTCCCACCAAAAAAAAAGCAATAACCCCATTCAGGTTAGTTCTGTGAGTTAAGAAATTAAGAGTCTATCAAGCCCAGCATCCCATTTCCAACAATGGTCAATCCAGGTCACAAGTACCTGGGTTGGCCACCGTGAGAATGGGCTACTGGGCTTGGGTCTGACCCAGTAAGGCTATTCTTATGTTCTTACCTGGAAAACCCCCAAAGATTAAAACAGATTTTATGTTGCTTATCTTCTAGGAATAAGCAGTGGATTTTCCCAAGTCCATTTTAATAATTGCTTATGGACTTTTCTTTTAGGAAATTATCTAAACCATTTTTAAACCCTGCTAATGTAACTGCTTTCACCACATTCTTTGGCAACGAATTCCAGAATTTAATTATGCGTTGAGTGAAGAAATATTTTATCCAGTTTGTTTTTAAATCTACTACATAGAAACATAGAAACATAGAAAGAAGACGGCAGAAAAGGGCTATAGCCCATCAAGTCTGCCCACTCTACTGACCCACCCCATTAAGTCTGAGTACTAATGACCTATTGAGGGGAGTGTGTGGCGCAGTGGTTAAAGCTACAGCCTCAGCACCCTGGGGTTGTGGGTTCAAACCCACGCTGCGCCTTGTGACCCTGGGCAAGTCACTTAATCCCCCCATTGCCCCAGGTACATTAGGTAGATTGTGAGCCCGCCGGGACAGACAGGGAAAAATGCTTGAGTACCTGAATAAATTCATGTAAACCGTTCTGAACTCCCCTGGGAGAACGGTATAGAAAAATTGAATAAATTAAAAAAAAAAAAAATATTTCCTAAACTCGACCCTCGTAAGGATCCCACTAGGGTATCCCATTTATTCTTAAAGTCAAGCACGCTGGTGGCCTTGATCACTTGCTCTGGAAGCTTGTTCCAGTGATCTACAACCCTTTCTGTGAAGAAATACTTCCTTACGTCACTATCGAATTTCCCTCCTCTGAGTTTGAGCGGATGCCCCCTTGTGACCGAGGGTCCTTTGAGAAAGAAGATGTCTTCTTCCACCTCGACACGTCCCGTGATGTATTTAAATGTCTCAATCATGTCCCCCCTCTCCCTGCGTTCCTCCAGAGTGTAGAGCTGCAATTTGTTTAGTCTTTCTTCGTACACGAGACCCTTGAGCCCCGAGATCATCCTAGTGGCCATTCGCTGAACCGACTCAACTCTAAGCACGTCTTTACGGTAATGTGGCCTCCAGAATTGCACACAGTATTCCAGATGAGGTCTCACCATGGTTCTGTACAGTGGCATTATGACTTCAGATTTGCGGCTAACGAAGCTTCTATTGATACATCCCATAAGTTGCCTTGCTTTGGATGAGGCCTTCTCCACTTGTTTGGCGGCCTTCATGTCTGCACTGATGATTACTCCCAAGTCTCTTTCTTCTGAAGTCCTAGCTAGTGTTTCTCCATTTAAGGTGTAAGGTTTGCATGGATTTCTGCTACCGAGATGCATAACCTTACATTTCTTAGCGTTGAAGCCCAGCTGCCATGTCGAGGACCAGTTTTCCAACGTAAGCAGATCCTGCGTCATACTATCCTGCAGATTGCTTTCACTTACTATATTACATAGTTTGGCGTCATCAGCGAATAGAGTTACTTTACCCTGAAGCCCTCGGGTCAAGTCCCTTATGAATATGTTAAAAAGGAGTGGACCCAGGACCGAGCCCTGTGGCACTCCGCTGGTCACCTCCAATGTCTCAGAGAGGGTGCCGTTGACCACCACCCTCTGACATCTTCCACTCAGCCAATCATTGACCCATGCGATTAGTGTCTCACCTAACCCCATCGATTTCATCTTGTTTAATAGTCTACGGTGTGGGACGCTGTCGAAAGCCTTACTGAAATCCAAGTACACTATGTCCAGAGACTCTCCCGAGTCTAGCTTTCCTGTTACCCAATCAAAGAAGCTGATAAGATTGGATTGGCATGACCTACCCCTAGTGAATCCATGTTGACTAGGATCCCTTAGATTCCCCTCATCCAAAATCGTGTCTAATTTACCTTTAAGTAGTGTTTCCATGAGTTTACACACTATTGATATGAGACTCACTGGTCTGTAATTCGCAGCCTCCGCTCTGCAGCCCTTTTTGTGCAGAGGAACGACGTTAGCTGTTTTCCAGTCCAGGGGGACTCTCCCCGTACTTAGGGAGAGATTGAAGAGCATGGCTAACGGTTCCACCAGGACATCGCACAGCTCTCTGAGCACTCTTGGGTGCAATTTGTCTGGTCCCATGGCTTTGCTCACCTTGAGTCTTGACAGTTCGCTGTAAACATCAGCTGGTGAGAACCCAAAATTCTGAAATGGGTCTTCCTTGCTTGGCTTTACTTCCAGCTGTGGCCCGTGTCCAGGTGCCTCGCAGGTAAAGACTGAGCAGAAGTAATCGTTCAATAGTTTGGCTTTTTCGGAATCTGTTTCCACATAATTCCCATCTGCTGTTCTAAGGCGTACTATCCCGTTTGTGTTCTTCTGCCTGTCACTAATATACCTGAAGAAGGATTTGTCCCCTTTCTTAATGTTCTTTGCTAGAGTTTCTTCCACTCGAAGATTGGCCTCCCTGACTGCTGTTTTGACCGCTGTAGACCTTGTCTTGTATTCAATGTTAGCTTCTTTCTCCCCGGTGCGTTTGTATGAAAGAAATGCTCTTTTCTTGTCCTTGACTAGGTGTGAGACTTCATCAGTGAACCAAAGGGGTTTCTTCTTTCTTTGTTGTTTATTTACCGATTTTATGTAGTGGATAATTGCTTCGTGTAGTGTCCTTTTCAGTGTTGACCACATAGCTTCCACATCATCCGTTGTTTCTTGAGCCTGTAGCGTCTGGTGGACGAAATCACCCATGCTTGCGAAGTCAGTGCCCCGGAAATTGAGTACCCTCGTTTTTGTTTGTGATCTAGGGAAGCCCTTCCTAAGGTTGAACCATACCATGTTATGGTCACTGGTTGCCAGCGTTTCTCCCACCGAGACTTCCGTGACGCTTTCCCAGTTCGTAAGTACCAGGTCCAGGATGGCCTGGGCCCTAGTGGGCTCAAGTACCATTTGTTTGAGTTGGACTCCCTTCATGGACGTTAATATCCTCCTGCTACTACAAGTTGTTGCTGAGAATGTGCTCCAGTCTACATCAGGCATGTTGAAGTCCCCTAGCAGGACAACGTCCCCTAGCAGGACAACGTCCCCCCGTAAGGTGATATTCTCAATGTCTTCAATTAATTCTGTGTCCTTGTCCTCCGATTGTCTTGGAGGTCTGTATACCACACCAAGGTATAGGCATTTCTCTCCGCCTCTGGCCAGGTTTACCCAGATGGATTCCCCAGTGTACTTGACATCTGTGATCCTAGTTGTCTTGATGTTCTCTTTGATGTAAAGTGCTACCCCACCTCCCAACTTACCCTCTCTATCTTGGCGAAGCAGGTTGTATCCTGGTATAGTTATATCCCACCCTTGAGAGTCTGTGAACCATGTTTCGGATATTGCTACCACGTCTAGGTCTGCATTTACTATTTATGTTTCTAGTTCTAGAAATTTATTCCCTAGGCTGTGTGCATTTACATACATAGCTCTCCACTCTTTGTGTCTACTAAACTCCTTTAGAGAGTTGCCCATCTGAGTTAGAGTGTCTCCTAGCAAATCTTTTGCAGCAAGGGTACTTACCTCTGACTTAGAAGTGGAGTTTTGGTTCACCTCATCAGGATTGTTACTTACTGCTCCGATATATAAATGAGTACCCTCCCCCAACTTACCTAGTTTAAAGCCCTTTGAAGCAGGCGGGCTACTCGGTGTCCGAAGACGTTCTTACCTCTGTTGGTCAGGTGGAGTCCGTCTGATCCCTGTAGTCCCTGTAGTGCCTCCCCGTAATTCAGGAATCCGAAGTTCATTTCCCGGCACCATCGTTGTAGCCACTCATTAGTCTTCAGAATACGTTCGTCCCTGTCTCTTCCTTTGCCCCTAACAGGAAGAATTGAAGAGAATACTACCTGTGCTTCTGTCTGCTTCATCCTCTCCCCCAGAGCTCCGAAGTCTCTAGCTATGCCTTCCAGAGTGTTCTTGGCAGTGTCATTCGTTCCGACGTGGATGAGCAGCATTGGGAAGTGGTCCTTGGGCCTGAGAAACCTATCAAGACAGGCTGTCACATCTCGTATTCTGGCTCCAGGCAGACAGCAGACCTCCCTCGACTGCATATCTGGTCTGCATATTGGTCCCTCAGTGCCCCTCAACATGGAGTCCCCGATGACTATTACTCTGCGCTTCGTTTGGGGATGTCGATCAGATGTCCCCGGAACTGGAGTCATGTGATGGGCGTCTTCCTGATTCTCGTCGGCCGTTCCTTCCTGTAAGATCTGGAATCTGTTCTTCAGGGTGAGTTGTGGGGTTGATGTGAAGCTACCCTGTGTACGAGAAAGAGAAGAAGATGAAACTAAATAAGGGGGGAGGGGGGGTCTTCTGCGCTTGCCTGTGGAGGAGGTTACAAGCTGCAAGGAGTCGGCGTCTCCAGCCATCTCCTGTACCCCGATCGTTGGTCTCAAAGCTGAAGGTTTGGGCGTCTCGAGGATGGACTTGTCGTGCGCCTGCACGGTGATGTGGGACAGCTCCTGGACGACCTCATCGATTAATGCCTCATCCTCTCGGATGCTCCTCAAGCTTTTCACCTCCTCCCTCAGGTTCCATAGTTCCTGCAAGATGTCACCGTCCAGCTGTTCCACCTCCTCTGTCTGCGTAGAGACTGCAGTGTACTGCTGGGGGAAGGCCTCGGTCTGCACAGCGACCTCTGTCCACCGTCTCGGGTCCTCCTCTGTCTGAGCGCAGGCCGTGGCCACCCCCTTCAACCCCTCGGTGACAGGAATGCTGTTCTTGATGGTAGTCTTAACGCTTCTTGTTCTCCCTGCCATATCCAAGTTGCAAGCGAGATCTGCCTATTCGTTGGATAAATAAAAAGAGAAAGTAGAAAAGTCTGCCTAAGTGTGAGAGTGACTGTGTGAGAGTGACTGTGTCGGGCTGCCTTCTATATAGTTAGAGAGGTCTGCCTGTTTGTCAGAGTATTTTAGCCTACTTCTAAGTGAACCTGCTTGTGAGTGTGTGTTGCCTGCTTCTAAATGATCCTGTTTGTTAGTGATTTAGCCTGCTTGAGGGTGAGTCTGCTTGTTAAAGTGTTTGGCCTCGATGCAAGCCCCACCGTCCTAGTATTATTGGAAAGAATAAACAAGCGATTCACATCTACTCATTCCACTCCACTCAGTATTTTATAGACCTCAATCAGTGTTCCCGCTAAGCTGCGCTGGCGTGCGCTGGCGCACAAAATATTACATCGCAGCGCACAAGTTTCACGTCACAGCGCACACTCGAGCGGAGGTGAGAGGAAGCGGCGGCGGTCTGCCCTGATCGCCTAAGATGCAGCAGCGGCGGCATCCCCGTAATTTACGGGGATCATGAAAGGAGCCGCCGCTGCTGCATCTTAGGCGATCAGGGCAGACCGCCGCCGCTTCCTCTCACCTCCGCTCGAGTGTGCGCTGTGACGTGAAACTTGTGCGCTGCGATGTAATATTTTGTGCACCAGCGCACGCCAGCGCAGCTTAGCGGGAACACTGACCTCAATCATATCTCCCCTGAGCCATCTCTTCTCCAGGCTGAAGAGCCTTAGCTATTTTAGCCTTTCTTCATAGGGGAGTAGTCCCAACCCTTTTATCATTTTCATCACACTTTATTTATATACCACTTATTTCCTAAGTGGTTTAGATTTGGGTACTTTTATCATATTTCCCTGTCTGTCCCGGCGGGCTCAAACTCTATCTAGTGTATCTGGGGCAATGAAGGGATTAAGTGCCCAGAGGTCACAAGGAGCAGCGAGAGATTTGAACCTACAACCTCAGGGCGCTAAGGCTGCAGATCTAACCCCTGCGCCACACCCTCCTACCCTTCTCTGTTTCTACTCCTGATGTTTGCTGAATACAGGTGTAAGGCTTTCCTAGTGCTTTAATTACTTTGAATCCAGATAGCTGGGTCCCCAGTAGATTGCCATGAACTCACTCTGTGGGCACAGGCTCTCCCGGTTATCAAGTAATTTCTTCATACAAATCACTTGAGGTTACAATACTTTACTGTTGGGTTACCACCAAACATTGATAGAGTAGAAATTATTGTCTGAGACTCAAATGTTTGTATACTTGGTGTTGCTATTAATCAAGAAGATAATCTTACAATATTGAATTTTTTTTTTTTTTTTTAGTTCAATATTTTTTATTGATTTTTTTTTTGAAAAAATATAAGAAACAGTTCAAGTACATGGTATCAAAATATAAAACAAAACATTTAGTATAACAAATATTCAGTTACATTGTGCAATGTAGAATTGAATCGTTTTAAAAGATCTAAAGTACTAGGACTGTTCATGAAAAAATAGTAAAAGAAAAGATAAGAGGAAAGAGAAATTGAAGGAAGAGAAAAAAAAATTAAATGAGGACAAAAGATGAGGGTAAAGAAAAAGAAGAGGAAGAGGAAGAAGAAGAAGAGAGGAGTGTCTATGAAATAGATTGAACATATGAGTCCAGGAATTTCCAGGGTGATTTACATTGTATCAAATTTCTAAATTTCTAAATATTCACAATATTGAATTTCTAAAGAAGAACCCCATGGGAAAACAGGTTGCAGCATATGTATGAACTGGCGTGCTATGAGATATTGACTTATAAATCTAAGATTAAGCCAGAAAGTATCTATTATAAGGATTTATGGAAACATTTCCTAAATGCTTACCCAGTCTCGAATAATTCTTTACCTGTTGTTCAGTGAGTCTTCCTCAAATGCACTTGCTTTTTAGGGATATGAGAAAGTGTAAAGAATACTTTGAATGTGTGATGATGGAGGGAAGAGGTAGCTCTCAGAGTTAAGCAACACTTCTAGCAAGATCAATGTCCCCCTCCTCCATCCCAACAGTAGAGAACTGTCCTGCGATTGAGAGCTCAATTCCAACGCCAACAGACTGCGGGATCGTGGTTTAGACAAGAGGTACAGGTAATTGAGGAAGTCCCCTTAATTTCCACTTCCTCTTCATCACTGAAAAAAAAGGTTAATGACCACACAGGGTCCCTAAATCCAGAAAAGGTCTTCAGCAGCCAGAAAGCAGGGAAAGTTTTATCTTATGGAGAGAACTGCTTTTTGAAGTTGGACATGTCATCCAGTGTAACCTATGGAGCACTCTGTCTCGCCTATCCACCAGGACCCTTTACTCTTTTTTACCCCTCAATTATTTTTGTGTATACAACTGGGGCTACCCTATTCATAGCATGAGAAGGTAGGGGCTATATATGTTTCACTACAGCAGTAGATCAAGATAGAGAATGACATGGGGACAAATTTGTCCCCGTCTCCGCAGGAATTGAATTTCCCTGTCCCATCCCTGTGAGTTTTGTTGCTATCTCTGTCCCATTCCTGTATGTTCTGCCTTAATCACACAAGCCTCAAACTCTTATGATTTTAAAGTGTTTGAGGCTTGTGCAGATGAAGACAGAGCTTAGGCATTGGTGGAATGAGGCATTATGACATCACAATCTGAGCTCTAGAATGTTGCTACTTATGATTTTATAGTGTTTGAGGCTTGTGCAGATGAGGACAGAGCTTAGGCATTGGTGGAATGAGGCATTATGACATCACAATCTGAGCTCTGGAATGTTGCTACTTATGATTTTAAAGTGTTTGAGGCTTGTGCAGATGAAGACAGAGCTTAGGCATTGGTGGAATGAGGCATTATGACATCACAATCTGAGCTCTAGAATGTTGCTACTTATGATTTTATAGTGTTTGAGGCTTGTGCAGATGAGGACAGAGCTTAGGCATTGGTGGAATGAGGCATTATGACATCACAATCTGAGCTCTGGAATGTTGCTACTTATGATTTTATAGTGTTTGAGGCTTGTGCAGATAAGGACAGAGCTTGCAGAAATGGGGCAGGGACAGGAAAAGAACTCGTGGTGTTGGGGCGGGAAAAGGAGTTCCCGTGGGGAAGGGGGAAATGTTGTCTCCATGTCATTCTCTAGATCAAGAGTGCTGTAACTCTTGTTGACTCCTACAGTAGTCTCTCTTGAAAATAAATCAAACTAATGGTCAACAACACTGGACTTGATGTAGCCTGGATGAGTAGATATCTTTCTCGTAATAGCCAAAAGTACCGTTTTTATGAGTATATCTTAAAAAGGAGGAACCATGTGATGATAAATCCTTCTTCCCAACCTCCCCTCATTTAATAGAATAGTCTTTGAGATTCTCAGGAAACACATTAAAATAAGGTGAGGATCATGATACGGTCTTGACATTTGGATACAAATTATTAGTCTACTTGTGAACCTAATAGTCCTGGCTCAGCAAGATCCCAATAACACTGCAGAGCCCCTGCTGTTACCACGAGACCTGATTTTAACTGCCTAGAGATATGATTGATTAATGTCGTATGTGATCTTTTCTTCTGCATGGTTTTTATTGCCTGAAATTCTTGACCTCATTACTTCAAATTGCTTTCCTAGCACAGCACCACTTCAGTCAGTGGTTCTGGAGATGCGACGGGAAGAAAGCTCATTGTTATGCTTGCCTGATCGAAATGTTTGTGGGCTTTTTCTAATGTCAAGAATTTGTAAGTTAATTGATGACCCCCTCCCCCCCTACACCATGCCCTTGGTTTGATCTCTATTAGATGCTCATCTTTATTTATGAAACATAAGGAGATGTTAGAAATACAGTAGAGCCCTATCAATAAAACATGCCTAGTTTCAAAATGTATTATTTGCGACTTCACTATTTTATAGACATATTATTCATTTAATAAGGCTCCATATTATAGGATATATAATAGGTCAAACAAAGTTTTATATGAAGGGGCTGACTTACCCAAATTCAGAAATTACAAAAATTTGTGGCAAAAGGTTATTTGTTGACTTCAGAGTTTAAAAATAATTACATTTTCAGATTAGAGCCAGTCCAGTGACTCAGGGGCAGCACTGCATGCTACCATGTTGAGGACCTGGGTTCGATGCTCAGATCAGGTCATCTGCTCCTTGGGTCAACCAGGGTAAGAATGCTATGGAAATAGGGCTGAAATCCTATAGGGAAGGAGGGAGGGGGGAAAGGGGAAGCTTAGTCATTGCTTAATAGTGACATCTAGTGGCCACACCAGGGTATACCGATATCAAGATCCTAAGAAGGGATTGGCTATCTAATAAGAGAAAACCCATGGGATGACTGTGAATGGTAATTCAGTCTATTATAATAATAATAATAATAATAACTTTATTCTTCTATACCGCCATATTCAGATAACTTCCAGGCAGGTTCACATTGAAGACGGCTGGACAATCAGCGAATTACAGAAAGTAAATGGTGAAGGTACAACATATTACACAAGGAATAGACCAAAGAAAAATATAAATTTAGTGAGGCTTCTGATTAGGAGATAAATCGGTCAAACAGTACAATTTTAATTACTTTCCGAAAGGCTCCACAGGTCATCCTGGCTCCATTGATGTAGTTACCCAGCCAGGACTGCTGTTTGCTTGCTTGGAACATGAAATATCTATCCAAGAAGGATTTGTATTTACAGCCGATGAACCTTGGGTATGCAAATGTGTTTCAGTTTCTGGTTAACCGAGTGGGGATGTGTAGTACGAAATGTGGTAGAAGATAGGAAGGCGCTAGCCCCCAGGCCTGCTTGAAACAAATACATGCAAATTTGAACATTATTCACGCCTCCATTGGCAACCAATGTAATAGTCTATAGAAGGGGCTAATGTGATCGCTTTTCTTCAATCCGAATATCAAGCGAACTGCCATATTCTGTACTATTCTTAATTTCCGTACTGCTTTCTTTGGGATACCCAGATAAACGATGTTGCAGTAGTCCAGTATTGATAGAACCAAAGCTTGCACCAGTAGAGTCAAAGCATTTTTTAATGATCCTTAATTTCCACAGTGTGCAAAAGCACTTCTTCACCACTATATTCGTGTGTTCTACCATAGTTAGGTGTGTGTCTAGAGTGATTCCCAGTATGTTTATAGTTTTAGCGATTGAGTAATCGTGACCATTTAGATGTAGCAATGTTCTGGTAATTTTGTGCTTTGGGCTTGCCAGGAAAACTTTTGTCTTTTCTGTATTTAGTTTCAGTTTGAAAATGATTGTCCATTGTTCAATTTCGGTCATTATATGAGATGTGATCTAGAATTTCATTTGTTATGCTATTTAGAGGAATTAAGATAGAAATATCATCAGCATATATGTAATAGTTTAAGTTTAACTTTTGTAATAGATATCCTAAGGATGTAGATGTTGAAAAGTATGGGTGATAGTGGGGAGCCCTGGGGTATCACCGAGGGTTTTTTCCATGGGCTGGAGTACTTCCCTTCACTGGCCACTCGGTATGATCTTTTTGTTAGGAAGTCATGAAACCAGTTCTTAACTTTTCCGGAAAACCCCATTACGTCTAGGCATAGTAGCATTATTTCATGGTCTACTAGATCGAAAGCACTACTAAGATCTACTTGTAAGATCAGAGCACTTGTACCTCTGCTGAAGAGACCATACAGGTGATTAAGGATAGAGGCTGTAACTGTCTCAGTGCTGTAACCTTTTCTAAATCCAGATTGCTGTTCACTAAGAATGTTAAATTTGTCTAAATAGTTCACTAGTTCCAAATTGACCAATCCTTCTTGTAGCTCATTGAATAGGGGGATGCTCGCTATGGGCCTGTAATTGGATTTTAGGTCTATTGAGTTTTTCTGCTCTTTGGGGATAGGTGTGATCAGTATGTGACCCATTAGAGGCTGGCCCTGACTGAGGTGGAAGGCCAAAGGAGTAGGTGGAAGCTATTAAGAAAAAAAAAAAAATAAAAAAAATATATATATACACACAAGCTCCCTCTTTCTAGGTTACTACAGAGTCTAGGAGGGACCAGAGTGCTCCAAATTGACTGGCCATGACCAGCAGTGATGTGTGCAACCCAAGGAACCGGAGAGCGACCAGACAGAATCAAGCACAGCATTCATTCGGCCTACATTTTCAGGTCGGCAGTGAATCGTAAGACAATTCCAAGGAACAACACCAGCATAAGGTTGCCAAATTATTATCATTTATATTTCTTTCTCAGTTTTACACAGGTTACATTTTTTATACCAGTTTAAAAGAGAATTTTCATTAATTGCAGTGATTTGTACAAAGTGGATTAGATACACTAGCAAACTCTTCGTTTCCAATCTCCCAACTGCTAATTTAAACATAAGTTTTAGGCGCTCTGTGAAAGATTTCCTCTTTTCCAGACCTACAGTAGCCTGATAAATGAGCACTCCTAGTCTCAAGGAAATGCAAGGTCAAGCTAAAATACAAGCAAAATTAGAAGAAGTACAAAAGAAATAATAGCAGAAAGAGAACTGTACCCAGTGTGTGGTGTATTAAAGTATGCATGACGGCACAATTTTGTGAAGCATTTTCCTTGTGTTATGTGTTTTCAACATGAGACACAGCTATTTTAAAACTGCACAGGTATATACAATTGAAAAGACAGCACTTCTTTTGACATCATGAGATAAATTCTATATGGGTTACTAAAAGGTAGGTGCCTGCTCTCTCCCTCAAATGGGTGCTAAGCTGATATTTGTAATGGCTGAGTTGCACTCCAAGGCCCCGATTCACTAAAGTCGGCGATCGTCGCTTAATTGACCCGATTCACAAAACGGCCCACCACATGTTTTCCCCCTCGATCGCCCATTTTCCAATACGGTCATGCAAATTTGTAAAACTCCTTGCAAAATAGTCAAGCGATTGACTCGCTAACATTTGCTTGGCTATTTTGCATCGGGTTTTACGATTCTAAAACCTGACAATTTTGAAATTTTTTATAGGTGTCCATCATGAAAAATTATCCCTTTCATTTAGTAATTCTTGCTCGCGAGCAATTAAATACAGTATGCTATTATCTGGTCATTATTTTTATGTTTTCCAACATATGGCATATCAAAAAGAATTATGCAAATAGTATTGATATCTATCTGTTGTCTATAGGCACAGCAACTTGGCAAAAAAACATATAGAAATTTGCCACACTGGCATGTAAGAAGAAACTATGATTATTTTTGAGGAGTTTGAAAATCAAAAACATTGGATCAACATTTTCAAGGAACTAAACTTTCAAACAATCCCTATTATTAGAATTGCTGGACTGCTGTCACTCTGTTCCCAAAAGTTCCCCTCATCCCACCGGTGTTTTGCCACAGAGTAATACAAGTAGAACGAGCTTGGAAAAAGAGCTGAATCAACTAGCAAAGGATGGCACCAAAAGAGGCCTTCAAAGCCCCTACAATTCTAAAGTCACACACAAGTACATGCCTTCCTCCCAACACACAAAATAAGGAGTGGGATTGTCCTAATGAGACTGGTGAATACAAGCTATTGCAAAAGTATCCTTTTATTCATCCAATGGTTCAAATGACTTTTTCATCCAATAACTCAATGACTCGACATGTACATGTTTCGGCCAAACAGGCCTGCTTCAGGAGTCTAGAGAGTCTTCTGGGTAATACCAGATGATATTTTGAATAATATATGGATATTCAAGTCAGTGCTACGATATAGAATCTTTTGCAACAGTGCTTGGAAGCAAAAGGTCTGGGTGTTCTGGAGTCAAAAAACAATCCCTGTTACTCTGTTCCCAAAGTTCCCCTCATTCCACTGGTGTTTTGCCACAGAGTAATACAAGTAGAACGAGCTTGGAAAAAGAGCTGAATCAACTAGCAAAGGAAGGCACCAAAAGAGGCCTTCAAAGCCCCTACAATTCTAAAGTCACACACAAGTACATGCCTTCCTCCCAACACACACATACTGTACACACAAACATTCCACCACAGATCAACATACTCAGAGCCACATATGTTTCCACACATAGACACTTACATACATACAGATACACATGCGTTCCAGCCAATGGCGTAGTAAGGGGGGGAGCAGTCCGCCTTGGGCGCCATTTTCATGGGGTGCCAGCACCGCTCTCCCCACCAATACTGCGTATGGGCCGCTTCCCTTCCATGTACCTCATTAACATTTGCAGCGTAAGCAGCAACCTCAACCTGCCGCTCGATCCTGCGTTGGCTCTTCCTCCGATGTCACTTCCTGGACCCACGCTTAGGATGTGACATCAGAGGAAGAGCCTACGCTAATGTGAGCAGCAGGTTGGGGTTGCTGCTCATGCCGAGAATGTTAACAAGGTACGGGGGAAAAGAAGTGCGTGCGCGGCAAGAGGGGAGCCACCGACCTGGGCGCTTCTCACCCTTCTCACTGGTCTCAGCCACACATAACTTCTTGGTTCCCTCTCCAAGACAAACTAAACTAAAGCTTAACTTTACATACTGGGTCGTCAACCTAAGGAAGCTCGACTCGGTTTACAACAATTAAATAAAAAAATAAAGAAAGTTTACAATGATTAAATAAAAACTAAAGAAAGTAATAGCAAAAGTTTCTAAGAGATTAATTTTCAAAATGTTTGGCAAAAAGAAAAGTTTTTAGAAATTTACAGAAAGATTGGAAAGAACTGAGGCTCCTCAGAATTAAGGGGAGTTCATTCCATAGTTGAGAAAGTTTGAAAGCCAGAGATTGACCGAAGATCTTAACTCCTTTAATTCCTTTTCTAGAAGGAAGGGAGAGTTTGAATTGTTGGATGCCTCTTGCAAAGGAAAATCTGTAAGCGTTCCATAATAAGGGAACGAGGGGGAATCAAAATGCCATATAAAATTTTGAAAGAGATGCAAGCACATTTGAATTGAATTCTAAGATAAACATGCACTGAGGTGGGACCATTTACACCAGTGAGCTCCGAGGGCCTCTAAAAGATTTCAAGCTTACACATGCTGCTAAGTTTGTAAACTGCCTTGACCTTCTTGTTTAGACTGGATATTAAACATTAAAAATTAATACCAATATTGATTCTACAACACTTCAATGATATATTAAAAAAAAAAAACAACAACACTTTATTTTGGATTGTAAACAGTAGCAAATTCCATAAATGAGACACCTGGGCAGCACACATACGAGGTTCCTAGGTGCCTGTCTCATGCCTATGGAAGTGCACAGAGACGCCGGCATGGCCATGATTTGCACTGGAAGGGGCCTTAGGCGTCCGTAGGAGTCTCTATGCACCTCCGTAGGCACGAGACCGGTGCCTTAAAAGTAGGCCTTAAAAAAAGATGGAGTTCTGCACGCGACATCTGCTCATGATTGACACACGGCATGCGCTCATTTTGCAGGTGCCGTTATCAGAATCAGGCCCTATATGGCGTATTTTTGGAAACATAGAAACACAATGGCAGATAAAGGCCAAATGGGGAGTGTCAGGGGCAGAAAATGGGCTTGGAAGCACTATCACTGGTTAGTGCCTCCATAACGCAGGATTTCTTAGTGCCTACTCATGAAAGAGAATTTAAGTTAGGTGCCGATGTTGGCGTTTAACTTAATTGATCAATAGGCTTAATTGGTGCCGATACTGGCACTCAACACTTCACAATTGGCTTTAATTGGACTTAACTGAAAGTTTGATGCCTAACTCAAAAAAATTCAATTCTATGAAAACTAGATGTCTAGCCCAAAATGCCTACACTAAAAGGGCTGTGGATAGGGGGCAGATCATGGACATGTTTTTGAGTTAGGCATTTTGCTAACGTCGGTGCCATTTTGCTAATGTTTGAGAAATCTGGCAGTTATAAAGCATTTAGTAAGTACCTTTTTGTGTTTTGTCGAAAGCAAGTTTTGATATGGTATTAATTACTTTATTAATTATTTATTTTGTTGTAGATATCTTTTGGCTATTGGCCCTGACGCAGTGGACCAATAACAATGTCCACGAAACGCTGGCCGCGTTGGCTTAGCCATTAAATAGGCTAAATAAAGAATCGGACGTGAAAGCCATAAAGAAAAACTGCTTGAGATAAGTAACTCAGCTGCCTATCAAATAAATAATACACTTTGTATATGGTTCAATCTTAAACTTTATACGATTGAATTTTAGTATAACATTTAAGTTTCACTTTTAAAAGTTTTGGACTTTTAATCACAATATTTAAGCTTCACTTAAGAAAATTATCAAAAAATTAAATTTAAGCTATTTGGCCTATGACTGGAGTATGGAGCTGTAAGAATACGCTGACCGTCTAGTCCATGATAGGACTTTGCGTATGCTCCGAATCTGAGGCCTGGTTTCTTGAATAGGATTATGATACCTACATAGTGTATTTTTCATATTAAGTGGTGGTTCCTTTGTATATGAGTAAGCAACATTAGTGTATGGCCAGAAATTCATCCAACAGGCATTTATCTGTTTTATGGGCATGCTAGGAATGGGCTTAGTATGTGAAAGCATTTCACATTAGGGCGTGTAAGCCCATTCATTAGCACATTTATGATCAGATCTCTTGCCACATTACTTGATCAATCTTCAGTGACCATCCTCATCCATTCATTACTCATTTCATGTCTAGATTACAGCAATTCATTACATAAAGGAATCTCTGAGAAAGAAATAAGGTGTCTCCAAACCATCCAAAATACCGCCGTAAAAATAATTTCAAATGCTCGTAAATACGACCACGTTACCCCCCTTTTGATCAAAGCTCTCTGGCTTCCCATCGAGCATCGAATCACCTATAAAATCATGTTGACTTTCAAAACAAAAATTGCAGGCCAACCAGAGTTCATCAACAGGTTACTGAGCCCTCATACTACTCAATGTTCTCTATGTTCCTCTAATCAAAATCTGCTGTCTAATCCCTCATTAAGATACATTAATACTATGAGAAATAGTATTTTTTCTGTTATGGCACCTACAATTTGGAATTCAGCGCCTAGTCATTTAAAAGAGATTATGTCCCTTGATAAATTCAAAGCCAGTTTAAAAGCATTTCTGTTTAAAGATGCGTTTGATCTATGATCGTCCTTTTAAAGATGTGTTTTTTAAGTCTTCATTAGCCTGGTTTTCTTGGCTGATGTGCTTACATCCCCTTCCCCCTTGTTTTTTTTCCCCTTCCTGATCTTTCCTATCAAAATATTGTAGTTCTGCCCCGTTTCCTTTCGTTCCAGTAAGTCTTGTCTGTTGCTTTGCCTCCTTGTTGAGGTTTTGGATTATGTTTTTAATGTCTCTCTTTATTTTTAATTTTACTTTGTAAAACCGCTTTGATATTTAATAAACCTGAAACAGCTTAATAAACGGGCCCCACTGGAAGGGTAATTTTATTTTATGTTAATTGGGTTTTCCATTCTGCCTTTACCTATTCAGTTCAAGGTCAGATTAAATTACAAGAGGTTGGATCAGTTACCCAGGAAGTTACAATAGATAGATTGATGCGGACATGGCTGCTAGTAGAAGAGGATCAGTACAACTGTTAATACAGTTAGGTCATAGTTTCAAATACATAGTTAAAAGTACAAGTAGGTCATCTATCATTGGCTCTTCGCTTTGTCCCAGGAGTTGCATTAAACAGTTTAGAAATGGGCTTTTACAGTTCCTTCAGGGTTGGCTCCCTGCCTTGGTAAAGAAATGCTTTTAAAAAAGTTTTCTGAATCTGAGGTAGTGGCCACAAGTTCGTAGTGTAAGTGGTAGTCGATTCCAGCATTTTGCTAATTGATATTGGATAGATTATAACAGGGAGCCTATATAACAGAATGTGCCTTTTCATAGAGGCAACATATGCATGTATGTTCCTGTACATAATAGGCACCTAGGATAAATGCCAGGAGTGCAGTGTGGTGCACCTTATCTTTGGCCCAAGGAAAACAAACCACATTACGTCTTACTACAAGCAACTGCACTGGCTTCCGATCGAAGCCCGATCATTATTCAAATTGGGTTGCTTCATGTACACGGCTTTTTATGGCCTCCTACCAAACTACACGATTGAAGTATTTGAGCTTACCACCCCACCACCCTGACCTGCCTTTTGCGCTCCAACTCCATTTTCACGTACCCCTCCCTGCAAAGAAAACCTTAAAAAGTTTACATTACAAAATTACTATCCTATTAAGCAGCTCATCACAGCCGGTAATTACTCCCCACTATAGGGTCATCTTCGACATAGAAACATGATGGCAAATAAAGGCCAAATGGCCCATCTAGTCTGCCCATCCACAGTAACCATTATCTCTTTCTCTCTCTGAGATCCCATGCCTTCTTGAATTCAGACAGACTCTGTCTCCACCACTTCTTCCAGGAGACTGTTCCATGCATCTATTGCCCTTTCTGTAAATAAAGTACTTCCTTTGATTACTTCTTAACTTCATCCTATGCCTTCTCATTCCAGAGTTTCCTTTCAATTGAAAAGAGACTCAACTCATGCACATTTATGCCACATAGGTATTTAAACATCTCTATCATATCTCCCCTCTCCCGTCTTTCCTTTAAAGCAAGGGTGTCCAGCCTTTTGGCTTCCCTGGGCCGCATTGGCCGAAAAAAATGTTTCTGGGGCCGCACTAACACGCAAACGCTGCAGCAAGACAGAGGAGGGAGCCGGCAAGACGGTAAACACCCAGAGGCAGCAGAGGAAAACACTGCATCGCCCTAAACCGGGGCCGCACAAAATACTTCACGGGGCCGCAGGTTGGACACCCCTGCTCTAAAGTATACATATTGAGATCTTTAAGTCTGTCCCTATATGCCTTATGATGAAGACCATGCACCATTTTAATAGCCTTCTTTTGAACTGACTCCAGACTTTTAATATATTTTTGAAGGTGCGGCCTCCAGAATTGTACACAATATTCTAAATGAGGTCTCACCAGACTCTTTATACAGGGGCATCAATACCTCCTTTTCCTACTAGCCAAATCTCTTCCTATGCATCCTAGCATCTTTCTAGCTTTTGCTATCATCTTTTCAACCTGTTTGGCCACCTTAAGATCATCACATACAATCACACCCAAGTCCCGCTCTTCTGCACCCCTTAAACTGTACCGTTCCTTCAGGTTTTTGCAGCCCAAATGCGTGACCTTTCATTTCTTAGCATTAAATTTTAACTACCAAATTTCAGGCCACTCTTCGCGTCATTGACATGCATTTCAGGAGAGATTTAAAAACATACTTGTTCAACAAATTCCTACTAGAGCACTAAACCCTGTGCCCTCTCTGCGTGTCTCTCACGCCCCTCAAGACGAAGGAAAAAGCTCTAGGTACAGACTCATTCTACTTTTACCACCAACCTCCCTCAATACTCCTGCCTTTTCAGGTCTCCGTATCTATATCTGTACCGAGATTTAAACCCTGTTCATTTCTTGAGTTCTCCTCATATTACCTTACCACTGTTGTATTCAACTCTGACCTTGCCATGACCTTTTGTTATTTGTACTCCTATGTTGCTTCTACTTCTATCCTCACCTCTCGTGTACGACCCTCTGCTTAACTCCTGTTAACCGCATCGAACCTCACGGTGTATTGCGGTATACAAATAAAATTTTAGGTTATGTTACATAAATCTCTGACACAAAGTTCTACCTGATGTGAGACCACCCCAGTTCTATTCAGACACCACCTCTGGGAATGCCTATGTTCAGTCAAAGTGCTCTTATTGGCACTAAGAGTAACGGGCCCCTAATCACCTATCAAAAGTGATAAAATTAGATGGAGGCTAGGGAAAAGTGGGCCCCCTGGCTCTGCCGTATTGTCCTAGTGGTCGGTTTACCCCTGGCATATACCATGTTTCCCAAAAAAATAAGACACTGTCATATTAATTTTGGGCCCAAATAAGGCACTAGGTCTTATTTTCGGGGATGTCATTTTTTTCTTGTACAATGACCATATCTCCCTTCCTCTCCTCCACCCCAAGTCTTACTATTTACTTTCTCTCCCCCACATGTGCAGCATCTTTCCTCCCCTCTCACCCATCCCCCATGCAGCATCTTTCTATCCCCCCGCCACTGCCACACACACCCCTCGCCAACCCATCTCTCCCTCCCATCCGAACCGTGAGACAGAAATCAATACCTTATAACAAACTGGCAGCGTAGGCAGCGCGTTCCTCTGCTGTATCACTGATGACATCACTGATGACTAGGGCTTATTTCAGGGGTTGGGCTTATATTAAGACCTACCCCAAAAATCATGCTAGAGCTTATTTTCGGGGAAACACGGTACATTCATGCAATTTTAAAAGAGACATTTCCCCATTGTAAAGCAACTTTACGTGGGGGAAATGCTTTGGAAAATAAAAAAATAAATAAAAATTCACTCCCACGATGACATGGGTAAAAATCATAACTTAACGTCTTTTAATCGACTAATTATATGCTCTGTGCAACTCTGAAATAATGAGCATTACACAGAGGTTACAGATTTCTTTCCAGCTCTAATAAAAGTTCAAAATGAAACCTACAGCAAATTTTAACAGCAGGCAGCAAATATATTGCTATGGCAAGAATTATAGTAATGATACTGTACTGAACTTAATGTTCCTCTGTTAACACTGAACTTTGCGTATCATGTATAAATGGTTCTTTCATTAGCTACGCGATGAATTTAATAAGTTTTAACTGAGTACTTTGCATTAGGTAATGGCCCACTTGCCTCTAATGATCTGTCCTGTAAGTCTATGCAACCTTAGCTTGTTCTAACATGCATCTAGGTTTAGTGAGGAGTAAAATACATAATGATTAAAAATAAATTCACCCTGAACATTTCCCGTAAGCACTATATAATGACCTTTAAATGCTGAACCCATAAATCTGCCATTGTTATTAGGGAAGGGATTCTGGACTGAACTCAGACCTTTTTTTCCAGCATCAACTCAAGGTGAGTTACATTCAAGTACGGAAGGTATATTCCTAAGTTTGCACCTGAGGCAATGGAGGGATACGTGGCGTACCCCAGATCAAAAGGAGCTATAATGGGTCTGAACTCTGGCTTCCCTGATTCTCAGAAAACAAGGCTGCAGAACGAAAGCGGGGAAGGAACCGCGCACATGAAACTGGGGTAAAGTAGAGTTTGTTAAATGCAATTAACCGTTAAAAAGCAAACTTATGGTAAGAAAGCCAATTTGTCTTTGCAGACCCATATACAGGCCCCGACACGGTCTGTGTTTCAACTTTGTAGAAGCTTGTCTCAGGGGTACAGGCGGTAATCCAATAGATGGCGCTCAGGTACTTCGTAAACAATAAATCAACCAGTTTGCCGCTCTAACCATTAGGCTACTTCTCTGTGCCATACACTAAGGCCAAAAGTCATATATCACAGTTAAGCTCTGGAGCTCGTAGCCAGAGGATGTGGTAACAGTGATTAGCATATCTGGGTTTAAAAAAGGTTGGGACAAGCCCCTGTAGGAAAAGTCTATAGTCTGCTATTGAAACACATAAGGGGAATCCACTGCTGTCCCTAGGATCGGTAGCATGGTATCTTGCTGCTCTTTGGGATTCAGAATTTTGCGATTCTGCCAAGTACTTGTGAGCTGGATTGGCTACTGTTGGAAGCAGAATTTTGGGCTAGATGGAACCAGTATGGTTCTTATGTCCTTAGGTAAATATACTTGCAAATATCTAACTTTTCAATTTACACATATTTATTTATTTAAAAAATGTCTCAGCCGCCTATTCCTAGATAAAATCAAACAGACAGGCCTTATATAAACATCAAAGATTACAGATCAACAATTGGTTCACAGTTCTACACAATACATTAATCCTGAAACCAGAATTAGGCCGAAAACATTTTCCACTGGAATGCTTTAGTGGTATTAACTGTTTAGGTGGTGTAGCTGAATGCTGTGGCGGGGAGAAGGGGAAGAGGAACAGACCTCCTCATCTTGCCCTCAGCACAGCACCAAGGCCGAGCAATCCCTGGAGTGACTGTAGAGCAGGGGTGCCCAACACGTCGATCGCGATCGACCGGTAGCTCAGGAAGGCAACGTGAGTCGATCGCAGAGCCCATCCCGGGCTCCGTGATAGACTCGTGTTGCCGTCCCAATCTACCGGACCTATCAGCCTTCCTCTCCCCGACGTCAAAGACGCCAACGCAGGCATTTGGCTGCTTTTGTCATTTCGGGTGGGGGGTGGCAGCGGCAGCAGCCTGAAAAAGAAATCATCCTGGCCGGGGTCGGTGTCATGCTCCGGAGCTTCTACAGCCTTCCTATCTCCCTCTCCCTTCTACCTGCTTCCGGCCACACCCCCTGCTCTGCGGCTCTCTTCGGCAACTCAGCAGCAGCGATCGATACAAGCTTCTGACGTCGGGGCCTACCCTCTGCGAGTCCCGCTTGTTTCAACTTCCTTTTTCCACAAAGACGGGACTCGTAGAGGGAAGGCCTCGATATCGGCAGCTTGTCTTGATCACCGCTGCTGACGAGTTGCTGAAGAGAGCCGCGGAGCAGGGGGGTGTTGCCAGGTGCAGGTAGAAGGGAGAGGGCCAGATGCAGGACTCGTGGGTGAGGGAGGAGAAGAGAGAGAGAAAGAGAGAGGGGAGGGAAACAAAAGGAAATATTTCATACTGTGCTGGGCCGGAGTGGAGGGAGGGTGGAAAGATTCTGGCTACCGGGTGCAGTAACAAAGGAAAAGGGGGGAAAGCTGAAAATGGAGATAGTGACACAAAGAAGAGACAGGGTAAGCAGGACCTACTGAATAAGGATAGAGATACAGAGGGGACATGAAGAGGAGGTGAAATAGAGACATAGAAGTAATGCTGAAAAAGTGGGGGGGGGGGGATAAAGACATTGAAAGGGCAAATGGTGAACATGGGGTAAAGACAAGGACAGAGACAAATGAAGATTCTGAAAAAGTGGTGAGATAGGGATATAGATGAGATGGACACAAAGAAGGGTGATGCTGGAAAATAGGTGGAATGGTAATTCTGACAAACACAGAAGGGAAATGTTGGATCAAGGAGAGATGGGGCTCAGGCTGGATGGAATGAGGAGAAATGCCTTGTTGGCCCGGAACTTCCTCTCCTACGTCAGAATTGACGTCAGGGAGCAGAATGCTGGTCAGCGCGACGCTTCTGCAGGGAAAGTTTTGGACGGCGGTGGCTTGGGGGCTATTCCACGATGGCGGTGGCAGCAAACCGAGTGGCTTGGGAGAGGGCACGGAGAAAGAAAGAAAGAAAGAAAGGGGGCAGACAGGGAGACAGAAAGAAGGGGGAAGAGGGAGACAGAAAGAAAAAGTTGGGGGAGAGAATGAGGTCTGGAGGAGAGGAAACATACAGGAGGCTGAAAGAAAGGAAGAAAGATTGGATGCACAGTCAGAAGAAGAAAGTGCAACCAGAGACTCATGAAATCACCAAACAGCAAAGGTAGGAAAAATTATTTTATTTTCAATTTAGTGATCAAAATGTGTCTGTTTTGAGAATTTATATCTGCTGTCTATATTTTGCACTATGGCTCCCTTTTACTAAACCGCAATATTGTTTTTTAGTGCAGGGAGCCTATGAGCATTGAGAGCAGCGCGAGGCATTCAGCGTAACTCCCTGTGCTAAAACCTACTATTGTGGTTTAGTAAAAAGGGAGGGGGTGTATTTGTCTATTTTTGTATTTTGTTACCGAGGTGACATTGCATAGAGTCATCTGCCGTGACCTCTTTGAAAAAACCCGGAATATGAATAATTAACATTTTCTCTGCCTTTCATTGTGCTTTGTGTCTTTTTTAAATTTTATTGTTGGTAGATCATTTTGACTTAGTCATTATAAAAGTAGCTCGCAAGCCCATAAAGTGTGGACACCCCTGCTGTAGAGCATTGGAGATAAAATAAACAGGCTGATCTGAAATCACATTTACTTTATCTCAGTTATTTATTTCACCTTGCTCCGGGTCTTAAAAGGCAAAACAAAGTTCAGCTTGGTGAATCCGTACTATCTCTCAGACAAAGTTCACAAAACTCGCAAACTTGGGTGAAAACTTTTGTGAGTCCAAAAAGAACAAAATGGTAAAAATAAACAGCTTTTCCCAAACAGTCCAAAGTCCTGCTGCTTCTTGAAAATCTCTGTCACACAAAATCAGCTCTGGCTTCTCACTTCCGAGGCTTTCACAGTCCTGCCCCTGAATTGCAGGGCTTGGCTTCTCCCCGAAGGGAGTGTGAGGCTTTGAGGCCCTATCCGTATCGCTGGATTCACTTGGCCTCTGCCAGTGGTCTCAAACACGCGGCCCGGGGGCCACATGCGGCCCGCCAGGTACTATTTTGAGGCCCTCGGCATGTTTATCATAATCACAAAAGTAAAATAAAAAACAGTTTCTTGATCATATGTCTCTTTAGCTATAAATGACAATATTATTATTAAGACTTAGCCAAAAGGAAAGATTTATAAACTATAAAGAGTTTTACCTCATGCCAATCGTCATTTCTTTAATAAGACATGAACTATTTTTTCTGAGGCCCTCCAAATACCTAAAAATCCAAAATGTGGCCCTGCAAAGGGTTTGAGTTTGAGACCATTGGCCTAACCCTACTGAGAGTCCCTAGTTATACTTTCAACATCAGACAATCCTAGTGCAAAATACCTCATTTAATATGCTGACACTAGCTCTACACCAAACTCGCGGCCTGGGGGGCCACATGCGGCCCGCCAGGTACTATTTTTGAGGACCTTGGTATGTTTATCATAATCACTAAAGTATAATAAAAGTTTCTTGATCATATGCCTCTTTAGCTATAAATTACAATATTATTATTAAGACTTAGGGCTCCTTTTACAAAGGTGCGTTAGGGCCTAAACACGTGGAATAGCGCGCGCTAAAATGCTGCACGCGCTAGCCGGTACCGCCTCCTCTTGAGCAGGCAGTAATTTTTTGGGTAGCGTGCGCTACAGCACGCGCTAATCCGGTGCGTGCACTAAAAACGCTAGTGCACTTTTGTAAAAGGAGCCCTCAGTCAAAAGGAAAGATTTATAAACTATAAAGAGTTTTACCTCATGCAAAATTGTCATTTCTTTAATAAGACATTAACTATTTTTTCTGAGGCCCTACAAATTAATCTGGAACATTCTGCAAAAAAAAAAAAGGTAAATTTCAAAATATCAATATCCTAGTCACAAAAGCAAAGTTTGAGGGGAATTATAGCCACTTTCTATACTTTTGTGGCAAAGGCAATTAAGAAAGAATACTCATTACCCAGTAACAAAATAAATAAAAAAATAAAAAAAATTGTTACATAGTGTAATGTGAGTAGAGAAACATGGAACAAATTCATGTCCTTTGGTTTTTAGGCAGCTAATAGGTAGCCATGAAAGTAGTTTCCTGTTTTATTTCGCTCATTAAGTTCTCTAATTTTTCCAGAGAGACAACCGGGGCAACTATTTGCCATACAGCTGCTGTGCCCAGCTGGCTTTCAGAGAAGCATTGGCTTTGATAGCACACATCACATGACATCTACTTGCTGCTAGCTGAAATCAATTATTCACAGACTCCTCGATGCAGAGTCCTTGGCACGCCCTCAGTCACTGGCCTGATTAACGGAAGAGCAGAGCTGGTGTCATCACAAAGCAAATGAAAAAGTGAATTTACCGTTGGGACAGTCTCTGCTACTGAGTGAGCCACTTCTATTAAGAGCAAAGCCTTGATGTACCTCATCAAAACGTTCTTGCTTTTACAAGTATGAGCTCATTTAGGGGCCCTTTAACCAAACTGTGGTTAAAAAGAAAAAAAGGGTCCTTAGTACATTCTTACCTGGTTCTTTCCCGCATGCTAAGGCTATTTTTACTGCTGAAGTAAAAGGGCCTCATTTTAAAAAATTTATTGGTCACATGCTAATTTTGCCATTAGTCCATGACCCTTACCAACACCCACTATGTAAGTGGTAAAGGCCAGATTTTATGAATGGTGCCACTCAGCATGGTTGCAAATGAACCACTAGTGGTATCTATACGTGCTTTGGTGTCCTAGAGGTAAGCGCCTGTATATTAGGCCAGGTTTTACCAGGCCTAATTTACCAGCATTTAACTCAGAAATCTATTGACAGCTGTATTAACCACGTCTATTCTCCGCCCCCTAACCGCACCTACTTTTCAGGTAGGTGTTATAGATGTTGGAAGGCACCTCGAGTTAGGCACCACGTGGATCTCTGCACCTAAAATTTTTTAACATTAACTTTTTTTTTTTACAAAACCATGTAGGCTACCCATAAAAACAAAACGTATGCCAAAACTACTAGTGTCGCACCAAAAAATAATTGGCAATAACTTCTGACCCCTCTATAAATTAACACCGGCGCATTAAGTACCAGCACCTTTAATAAAGAGACTTTCAGTACGGGCCAATCATAAATTATTGATTTATAAGGCCCCAGGCAGGAAACTTATAGGTGACAAACTCCAAATGAAGATCAGACTTGTCCAAGCACTCATGTTCTGAGTGGTCAATTACGGATGTGAAAGCTGGATACTACGGAAGCAAGACAAAGAAGATTGATTCATTTGAGCTTTGGTGCTGGAGAAGGATTTTATGTGTGCCGTGCACTGCCAGAAGAACCAACAAATCGATTCTGGAAGAGATCAAACACACTATGTCACTCAAAGCCCAAATGATGAAGTTACAACAGTCTTATTTTGGCCATACTGTCAGAAGAGAGAGAGCGATCACCGGAGAAGGACATCGTGTTTGGGAAGACTGAAGGAACCAGGCAAAGAGGGTGACCTGCAGTCAGATGGCTGGGCACGCTGATAACAACCGAGGGGATGACACTGGAGGATCTGTCCGGACTAGCACAAAACTGATTTCTTTTTAGATCTGTAATTCATCAAGTAGTTAGGACTCGAACATGAGTTGAAGGCACCACACTAAATTTCTACGCTTCATTCAGAGTACCGTATTTTCACGCATATAACAGGCGCGTTATACACTGTTTTTACAAACCGTGCATAACCTTGCACGTTATACGCGTGAGCGCGCTTTACAAATTTTTTTTTACATAGTTCCCCCCCCCCCCGACATCCGATTCACCCCCCCCGCAGGACCGCTCGCACCCCCAGACGTCAGAGAAAGGGCGGGACCGCCGGAAGACGAAGCAGCGCAGACGAGGGGCTCACAGAAGGGCCGGGACCGCCAAGAGGAAGCAGCAGGACACCGGTAGGAGCTTCTACATGATGGGGGGGGAGGGTCGGGAGGCTGTGGGGGTGCGGGTGCGCGGTTCTTCGGGGTGGGGGTGCGAGCGGTCCTGCGGGGGGGATGAATCGGACGTCGGGGGGGGCATCAGGCTTTCAGGGTGGGGACAGGACTTCAAGGGGGAGAGGAGAGTCGGGGCGGGCGAAAGGAGAGTCGGGCAGCGACGGGAGAGTCGGGGCAGCATGCGCGGTATACGGGTGTGCGCGGTATATACAATTTTTTTTACATATATGTCTGTTTCCCGCGCGCTATACCCATGTGCGCGTTTTACACGGGTGCACGTTATCTACGTGAAAATACGGCAGATGATAAGACCCTGAGCAGAATCAGCCAGTTTATGAGCTCCAAAGAAATCCTGAGTCCTGAGTATCTATAAAAAATTCCCTTTTTCTGTCCAGTGGCATGCGATAACATTTACAGTAGGAGATTCAGTAAAGAACTTAGATAAATTTAAAAGTAAACTTAAAAGCTTTCTTTTCAAAGACGCTTATGATATTTAGGAGTCCCAGCCTATTTTTGCTTATTTTCATAAGGCTACTTCTTTTATTTCCCTCCTATTGTTTTTTTACCATAATCGTCCTTCTTTCTATCATTATTATAGTATTTCATTACCCTGTCTTTCCCTTTGTTTTCCTTTTCTGTTTATTCTGTTAGTCGTTAATTTAATATGTTTTGTTCAGTGTCTATCTGTCTTTTATAACCCCTGTATTATCTGTAAATTGAATGATTTGTTCATCGCTTAGATATTTGAGTAAGCGATTAATCAAATACTTAATAAACTTGAAACTTGAACTGTGCCAAATGACAAAAAGCAAATTGGCAGCTTCAAAACAATACCCCTCATTCCAACAAAAACAACAAGAGGGATTTTATGGTCCCAATATAATACCTCAAACTCTAAGGAAAAAAACAAAAAGTAGAGGCTTGACAGCCCCAACCTAACAGTTCCCACCCCCCAAAAAAGACATGTGGGGTTTCAGTGACCCTCAACAAAACACCTATTATCCCCACAGAACCAGCCCAATCCTTTTTCTTTTATAAAATTACTTCCTATAAATCTGTTTAATAAGCTCATAACATTTCTCCAATTTAGTAATGTCGGCAGTATAATCTTGTGGTACTGAGCTGTCAGACTTCAAGGCTGTCTCCATTACTTCCCCATAAGACCTTAGGGACACCTTGTAGTGCTTCTGTGCTCTTTGACTTCCCTATTTTTTCTCCCTAACATGTGTCAATAGCTTGCCTTCTGATTGACCGCATCACATTCTTTTGGAGCATAGATAATGGGGTAATTCGATAGTGGGTTGTCCTAGGGGAATAATTTTTGGTAAAGCATCAGCTTATGGGGTTTTTGGCCAACTAAAATGTCTTTTATTTCAGAAAGCCTGTATGATTGGGCCTAAATGTATTATGCAATTTTGTTTGCAGAAAGAATCTCCAAGTTTTTGGCATTGGAGGAATCAATTACATCGCTTATTTTTATTTGAGAGTTGGGAGGTTCGAGGTTCGCCTAAAAAAACTCGTCTTTTTATGGACGTTTGGGATCCTTATATTCAGAATCTTTCACCAAAAAATACGAAGTTTGGTTATCAATGATTTATTATGAAAATTAGGTTTAATAATTACATTCCAGTTATTTATTTTAATTCTTTATTTTTGTCAACTTTCATCCAGGGTGAGGGATTTCATTTAGGGGAAGATAATGGGTAGGGGATGGAATTAAGGGGGGGTGTAGATAAGATTGAATTAATTCATGTGGAAATTAAATTTGAAAGAATGATTTAAATTTGTATGAAATATTATTGTAATTCTTATTGTATTGAATGCATTTTTGTATTATCCTATTGTACTGATTATTTGATTCTTTCAATAAAAATTGTTATACATAAAAAGGAATGAGTCAGATTTTGCAAAGGGGGTGGGGGTGGGGATAACTCAGTCCGTATCCATCAGAGGCTATATATCTGAAGAGAACATTGTAACCAATAGTGAAGATAACAGCAATGATGTTTTGAGACTGAGATGACGGAGAGACAGTATAGTAACAGTAGCGGGTTAATAAAAATATGGCTCAAAAGTTCTAGCAAAAGCATTTAATGCTACATTAGTTTGGCACTGAGTGTTCCTAAGACATCAGAGCATCTAAACAGTAACATGATGCAGATGTTGCACTAGTATGAGTAACTGCACCATTGCTCTAATGGTACATTAATAATAAATGTTACAGTAACAAGTACTGTGGAATATCCACACACATGCCAGACATTTGTTAATGCTAGTATCATTTATATGGATGCCAAATTAACTAATAGCAATGGGCTCCCTAAAGAAGACAATTAACATTTTTTTTTGTTGTTTTTCAGATAAAAGCCTTGCTATTTCATGGAATACAAAAACAAACGAACAACAAAGAAACAGAGAATATGCTGGCTGATAAGAACCATAAGGCCCCTCCAGCCTACCCATCCTCACATTCCAATTGGCATCAATATCCCTTCCCCTCCCTCAGGAGTAGCCCGATGGTTAGTGCGGTGGCCTGGGGGTTGATTCCCACTGTGGTGCCCTGTGACTCTGGGCAAGTCACGTGACCCTCCATTGCCCCTGGTGCAAAGCCTAAGATTGTGAACCCAACTAGGGAGAGAGAAAATGCCTCGTATAATAAATTTCACCGCTTTGGCTGTACCGCAGAAAAGTGGAATATCAAATCCATGACCTTTATCCTCAGAGAATCTTCTCGTCTCACGCCTACTTAAGACATATCTCTACTCTCTGTAATTCTCCAGATCCTCATTCATTTATAGTTTAGGTCCCCTACTGTGGGTACAATGCACGTATAGGAATCTTAAACTGCAATGAATCCTTGCTGAAATTTGCGAGGTATAAGGAATTGTATGGTATGGTACTTTTAACTTTGGATACTCTTCTCATCTCTACCACCTTCATCATCCACCACTCTTTCTGTGAAGAAATGTATTTCCTTCAGTTACTCCTGGGTCTTCCCCCAGTCACCTCTCACTCTAGAGCTTTCTTCCTTTGAAAAAGAGGCCTGCCTCCTGTGTTATTTATCCATTGGAGATATCTGAACATCTCATATCATGTCTCCCCTCCTTTTCTCAAGGGCATACGTGTTTAGACCTTTAAGTCTGTCCAATGTGCTTAAATACAGGGGTTCTCAACCCAGTCCTTAGGGACATATCAAGCCATCTGTTTTTCAAGCTATCCACAATGAATATGCATGAGATAAATTTACATGTGCTGCCTTCATTGTTCGCAAACCTATCTCATGCATATTCATTGTGGGTACCTTTCAAACGTGATTGGTTGGGTGTTTCCCGATGACTAGGTTGAGAATATTTGCTTTAATATGAAGACATTTGGCCATTTTGGTAACTGTCCCATGGACTACGTTTTTGAAGACATAGTTCTCGCCCATGATTTATACTATAGCATTTTCTTTTCCTCCTGGTTAGTTCACTATCTATGTAACTCAGCATCCTTGTGAATTTGCTCTTACCTTGTCTGGCCAACTTAAGGTTGTCCAATATGTTCACCCCTAGATTTCTCTCTTGTTTTATGCACTTTAGTGTGTCAACCTACTCTCTTTAATATTTTAACCCAAATGACATTGCATTCTCAATGTTAAATTTTGGCTGCCAAAGTGTAGACCCTAACTCAAGTGTTGTTAAAACACATCTCATGTTGATCACATCTTCCAGAGTGTCTAACCCACAGAATTGGACTGAAGATTGATTCATGCAGCATACAACTGGAACCCCCCCCCCCCCCCCCCGATTCTATAAGTTGTTATGGTGGGGGGTAAAGCTACTAGAAAGGTATCTATACAAAACACCATTATTAGAGTCCAAATAAACATTTGCAGTAGCTTGGCAAGTTATCAAGCATGAATAACTGCTGGCATGGAAAATCAGCATCTGTGAGAGCATTACAAAATGTATTTTCCTTTCTCTGTAATTGTATTTTGCCCATCACTGAATGGCAGCTATTGAGCCCATTAGACAAGAGCACTAGGACCTAGGCATGGAAAGCAGAACTTTAGCCTACATAGACTATTGAATAATCATTTCCTATGTTGCATCCAAGGCCTGATAGCTTTCTATAGCACTGAACACAGCAACCTAGCATAGCAATAGCGGGCTTAGTAGAACTGGAACCTCAGTTGACCTACCTGGCTGTAGGGCTCTGAATATGACATCACCAACCATCATGCTCTAATACAGGGGTATCAGCTTTCATATATTGGTTAGTTAATTGGTTTTATTCAGCTTGATATACCACTAATTGTGAAAATACAGCGAGGCAGTTTTACAAATATAAACATCAATTTAAAATGAAAGAAGTAACTCCAACATTATAGGAAAGAGACAAGTGAGAGAGAGTATAACAGCAAGAAGTATACTAGCCATGCAGGAAGATAACTTTGCTCCTAAATCCATCCACAGACCAGACTTATTAACTGTCATAAGCTTGAAGTAGATGCATTTTGAAAGCTACTTTAAATGCAAAGGAGGGTTCTGTATGCAGGTTTAAAGGTAAGGAATTCCAGACCAATGGTGCATGGCAGAAGAAAGCACATTGATGAGTTGAATTAAGGTGAGCTAGCTGAGAGGATGGGACATGCAATCTTCCATCATGCAAGCATCTAAGAGTTTGGACAGGAGTATCTGCCCTAATGGCAGAAAACAGATAAAAGTGGGACACCGTTCTAAGTAATGCAACAATCTTATATTTTAAGCTGAAATGGGGGAGAAAGCTGACAGTCACCCAGGAGCGGATGGTTCAGTGTGAAATATTCTTGCAGGATACTATTGAAACAGGAGATTTAGGGAGTCTCAATAGAGAGGTTCAATAATTATGAAAGAAAGCCAGGAGTGTTTAAGAAGTCAGAGGAAAGGACTCAAATCAACCCTGTCCTCTTTTCAGCAGCCTGTAGATACAAGGAAAAACATAATTTGAAGCGAATGTATACAAATGCAAGAAGCCTAAAATATAAAATTGGAGAGTTAAGAGTATATAGAACTGAATGATGAGGTAGATATACTAGGCATCTCAAAGAACTGGTGGAAGGAGGACAATCAATGGGACACTGTATTTCATGGGTACAAATTATATCACAAGGATAGAGTAGATCAAATTGGAGAGGGGGTTGCACTATATGTTAAAGAGGGAATTGAATCAAACAAAATAAACATTCTGCATGACAAAGATAACACAAGGTGTGTAATCCATATGGATAGAAATTCAATGTGTGAAGGAAAGGAATATAAAGGTAGGGTTATGCTACCGTCCCTCGGGACAGAATGAGCAGACAGATGAAGAAATGTTTTCAGAGATTAGGAAAGCTGACTAATTGGACAACAGTATAATAATGGTGATTTCAATTACCCAATCTATTAAAAAAAAAAAAAACCCCACACACTCAGCTTAAAAGTATTTAACCCCTGCGCTTTCGCATATGTGCCAGTAAACCGCTACCAGGAATCACAAACTTCTCCAGAGCAATACAAAAAATAATCCAAAATAACAACCTAAAAAAAAACCTCCACGCCTTAAAAAAACCTAAATATCGCTGATATCAAGGAGAAAACCTATAAGGGTAAAAACACCAACAATCTATCATATACTAGTATAATGAAACAGAAAATTAAATGTTCCAAATTATCTGAACGCTTAGTTGACTCCACAGTGAACTCGTCTCCTCCCATATAGTCACTTAAATCTCCAAACAGTGAAAGAGATTGGAAACATGTAAGAAAGTGGGCCAGTGCCATTTGTGCACAATGTGACAAGAAAATCACCCTCGCCATGTTGGTATATAAAGCAGTTGGTGAAATGAGAAAAGTAGCAGTGAAGGATTTATATTTAAATCTTTTTATTAATTTGAAAGAAGAAACAGAACACAGGAACAACCAATCCATCAAGCAAAGGCAAATCATCTCAACCCCAACCCAATCACACCAACCCCCCATCCACCCACCCACCCACCCTCCCATGGGAACAGCCCTGAACAATTATCGAATCAATTCAACAATCTACTGCGTACAGCTGGCGTCAATGTAGCACAAAAAGGTAACCAACAACGTAAATATGAAGAGCCTGATTTAGAGTTCATATCCACAATGGCCAGACGTTCATACCCCGCCAACTGGATCATCTGTGTTCGTCAATGGGAAACAGTCGGGGTATGTGGAGACAGCCAACATTGAAGAATTGTTTTAAGTCCCATAAAAATAGTTTTTTGAACAAATGCAGCAGTGCCTGGACAGGTGGGCAACAAAGTAAGTTTTAACGTAAATAGAAAGGTGTTCGTTGGCAACCAAGTGCAGTTCCAGATGGATTTGACATGCAAGCAAATGCGTTTCCAATAAGCCTGTATGCCCGGACACAGCCAAAACATATGGCCCAAAGAAGCCCTCGGGGCCGCACACTTCGGACAACAATCAGTGGGGCTCACATGTGCCCTAAAGGCCCGGACAGGGGCAAAATATGCCCGGACCAAAAACTTGTAATAGCGTTCCTTTTCTGCAGCAGATACCAATAGTTTCATCCCCAAAGAAAAACTCCGTTTTAGCACGTCCTTCGAAATAGTAAAATGTAAGTCTTGAGTCCATTTAGAAGCCAAAGTATCATAGTCCAACTCAGCAGTGAAGGATTTATATTCCAACCCCTGAAGCAGCCATTGTTGGCAAAACGAGGCAATGTTTCCGAACGCTCAACTGACTCCATAGTGAACTTGTCTTCTCCCACATAGTCACTTAAATCTCCAAACGGTAAGCAGTTGACCATGCTGTTGACAAATGCGGTTCACACGAGTAAATGCTGAAAGTTATACCCGACAGGGATGCCCCGTTTTGCCAACAATGAGAGACGGTTTTTCATAAGTGAAGTATCTTGGAGCAAACTCATGTTCTGTTCCCTGTTCAACTGTGGATACAACGGGCAATTTCTTCCTCTCACAGAATGAACGTGCAGCTCCAGGCTTTTCATCTCATACATGTATTATCATTATTTTCTTTATAAATTTCTTGATACAAATACAAGAATCCTCTTATTACAGTAACACAGAGAAGTAACACAAAAGAAGATAAACAAATTGTACTGTGTGCAATTCTGGAGGCCACATTACCGTAAAGACGTGCTTAGAGTCGAGTCGGTTCAGTGGATGGCCACTAGGATGGTCTCGGGGCTCAAGGGTCTCTCGTACGAAGAGAGACTGAACAGATTGCAGCTCTACACTCTGGAGGAACGCAGGGAGAGGGGGAGACATGATTGAGACATTTAAATACATCACAGGACGTGTCGAGGTGGAAGATGAAATCCTTTTTCTCAAAGGACCCTCGACCACAAGAGGGCATCCGCTTAAACTTAGAGGGGGGAGATTTAGTAGTGACACCAGGAAGTATTTCTTCACGGAAAGAATGGTGGATCACTGGAACAAGCTTCCGGTGCAGGTGGTCGAGGCCACCAGCATGCTTGACTTCAAGAATAAATGGGACATCTACGTGGGATCCCTACGAAGGTCAAGTTAAGGAACTGGGTCATTAGCATTCGGACTTATGGGGGTGGGCCAGTTGAGTGGGCAGACTTGATGGGCTATAGCCCTTTTCTGCCGTCATCTTTCTATGTTTCTAAATTGCATAGTAATAGGTAAAAATCATTCGGAAAAATAATTTTAAACAATACAAACTCAAACAATATGCAATATAATCCAAAAGTAATTAATCACTCTTTCTTAGACCGCAATCCCCTGTATAAGACAAGAACCTAAGAGATAAGGAGCTCGCCAACAATACATAATTTTAGCAAAGAAAATGGCTTAACATGACTTTTTCCGGTGCAGTCCTAAATGCAGCTCTACATATGAATCAACTTTTTCTCATCCAGAAAACTACGAAGTTGCTCAGGCACAAAATAAACATATCTAGTTCCTTGATATTTGACCAAACATTTACAAGGGTAACTAAGCAGAAAGGTAGCACCTATTTTAATTGTCTCCTCCCTCATAGTCAAGAATAACTTTCTCCTCTCTTGAGTGGACTTGGTTACATCGGGAAAAATCCATATCTTTTCCCCCAGAAATAAACTCTGGGAGGAACGAAATAAAATTTTCATTATCGTATTTAAGTCCTGCTCAAACACAAGTGAAACAAGCAAAGTACCCCGATATTGAATTTCATCCTGTGATGTTTCAAGTAGACCAGTTAAATTTTTTTAAGTCTATTTCCTTAGGAGAGGAATTTTCTACTTTTCTTGGTAAGAAATATATTTTATTAATCGGTGGTATCGATTCAATAGGCATTTTTAAGATCTCCTTTAAGTATCTTTTAAAAACATCAACTGGTGCAGTCAAACTTAGTTTAGGAAAATTCAATACACGTAAATTTAATCTTCTATTGAAGTTCTCTAATTGTTCAATTTTATGTTGAAGAAACATTCTATCCTTGACCATAGTAGCAGAAGTTTCCTGCAACGAGGAAATGTCTTTATCTACTTTTTCAAACTTTTTAGTTGTGTCAGATTGAAGATTTTGTACAGAAGTACATAACTCTTCTAGTCTACTCACAACTTTGGAGATATCTTCTGCTGATTTTGTGGTGGCCGCTTCGAGTCTCTGGAGAGTCTGCAATATGTTTTCTAAAACCGCCGCTGAGGAATCAATTTGCACAATTCCTGCTGGAGATATCGGCTCAGCGACTCGGGCAGCGTCCTGGCCCCCTCCATCTGGGGACGCCGCGCTGATCAAGCTCTCAGCGCTCCCACGTCGTGTACTGTCCTGCGCTGGATTCAGCAGTAATCAAGCTTTTGGGGGGATAACGATGTTTCAAGGCCCAAGGCACCGGTGGCTCCTTCCAACGGTGCAACAGCGGGCGAAGCTCCCCCTCGTTCCATGACCGGAGAGCTCGTTAGAAACCGGTCCATCAGCACTTGTCCGGGTGTGGAGAGGTTCCCCCGAATAACACCTTTGCGTTTAGTGTGAGGCATGATCGAAATCACACCAAGAAAGGCTACAAAGCCTGAGGTAAGACAGACTCCGGCTCACACAGCTCTCACGCCGCCGCCATCTTGTCTCATAGTCAATTTGTCAGATCGACGCTCTTAATCCCCAGTGTCATCTCATACATGTATAATATGGCAGAGTTTGTGTGGAATGAGGAGGGGACACAAACTTTACAAGTGTAACATTTACCCCTGGATTCTATATAATGTGGCCAAATTTGCACATGCTCAATTGTACGTGCAACTTAATTGTTTAAGAAATCAATCAGCACCAATAACTACCAGTTAACAAGCAATTATAATTTAGGTGCGCTATTTTCTAGGAACATTCTAGAAAGTGGTGTGCATAAATTCTAGTGTGCAGATCTCAACAGGGACACATCCAGGGGAGGAGCATGGGCAGGTTGTGGGCATTCCTGAACACTGTTATAGAATACACCCAGTTCATGCACAATTTAGGTGCAAGCATATTTAGGCCTGGTTTTCATTGGCATAAATGGCTGTGCAGGGTTACCAGACGTCAGGATTTACCAGGACGTGTGCCCCGAAGAGATTCCAGAATTTTACTTTATTTTAAAAAATTCCCTTCATAAGTATACACTAGAATAGATGACATGTACGTCGCATAAGCAAGAGTCTGTCAATGTTATGAGCGTCTGTGTGCATAAGGATACAACTGCCCAGGCGAGCGTCATTCTTTGACCTGATTGGTCCTTGAAAACTAACGGCAAGTAATTTTAGTTTTTATGCAGTAGTTATCCTAACTTTTGCAACTAAGCAATCAAAGCTTTGTTACCATTTGGATCTTCTTATCTTTGCAAATTTGGATTTTCAGAAATTAAATTAAAAAAAAAAAAAAAAAAAGAGACCGACTGCAGATGATGGATGATGAAATGCGTGTTTGCTTGTCAACTATCGAGCCGCATTTTGAGTTAATTTGCACACAAAAACAAGTTCATCCATTGCATTGATTAGCAATTCTATTCCATCTATTTTAGTTTCATCGCTGTTGTTGGATCTTCCTGATGTTTTGCTGTGCTGTTTTTTTCTTGTCATAAATAAACAATTGCAAAAAAAAAAAAAAATAAATAAACAACTCTCAAATTTCATTTTTTGTTGGCTTTGCAATTTTATAATTTCAATTATAACGTGCCACAAAAAAACATTTGCTCCACTTACAGCCTGTTTTACAAAGCCACGATAGCTGCTGCCGTGCGGCAACAGCCCCGAAGCCCTTTAAATCTCAATGGGCTTCGGAGCCGCTAGCGCGGCATTGTAAAACAGGCCCTTAGTGTGCCGGAGCTAAAAAAGGTTTGGGAGACATTGCTTTATAGAATCAGCTCCTAAGGGATTGGGTGGTATCTCTGCCCTATCCATTTAGCATGTGGTAATGTAGATGCTGAAATGCTCACCCTTCAAAAAAAATGTAAATATTTTTTAGTTCGCACACATTTTGAAGTTACCACAGAATGCCTGACCACATCCCACAGTACTCCACTTTTAGCTCCGTTAGATGTGCATTAGTGCCTAGAAAAGCTAAGCAAAAGGACCCCTATATTTGCTGTCTGTGGTGCTATTTTTGTTTTGTAAAAGTGAACACTTCTTAACATTTCTTCCATGAAAAGAGAAAAGACTTCGAAGCTATGCTATTATCAACAAACCCTTCTCTACCTGTATACGCTTTTGAATATCGGCCTGACAGATATCAACGAGACTGTTCAAGGCTGCTTGTGATGAATACAATCCGTCACTGTGTGACGACCACAATATGGGCACAATGTACTAGAGCATTTTTCCTCATATACCAGATTCCTCTTTAGCCTTTTCCCACAGAAAGAATTGGAGAAAAGCCTCGGCGAAGGAGGTCCATAATTAGGAAAATCAGTTGAACACATCCCTATTCTTCTTGGCACAAAATTATGCTTATGAGAGTTCTAGGACATGTTCAGCATTGTGACCTTGGAGAAAGCTGCTAGAATATTCTAGTCGGGGGGGAGGTGGGGAAAACCCAGTAGCAAAACAGATGTACTTCCTAGTGAAATTAGCTATCACATTTTATCTTTATTAAAATTTAACATTTAATAGTTTCCTGCAAGCACTAAAACAGGCAAATATAGGTACTGCAGACTTGTTACCATCTGTTGCTTATATTCTAGTCTGCCGTAATCTTGAGATCTGAACTGCAAGTTGAGTGAGGCATTCATAATCAAACCTTAAACATGTCTAAAAACACACCCAAGTTGGCACTTGGATGACCTAAAAGACAGGTTGTCCAAGCGCCAATAATCAAATCGAATTTCTAGACTATTGAGGGACTTTTTAGGCCTCTGAATGCCGCTATGTGCCCAGAGCTGAAAGGGGCGTATCTGGAGCAGTGGTTAGGGTGGTGTTTGGACAGGATGTGGGCTGACCTACGCTTAGTCGAACTGCAGGGATAATCGAATGTTTTATGAGACTTCCTGGACGAAACTTGTACGTTTTGAGTTAGACAATGTGAAAACAGGTATCTATAATAATAAAATGCTAAGCGCGCATGCGCACTCGCGCCGCGTGTTCCCTGATCCCTTTTCTGTCGGGATGTGCTGGGAAGAATGCACATGTGCGCTTACTACCTACGTCACACATGGCAACTCAGCTGGGGCCTCCCCCGCCGTGCCCAACCCGCTCATACAACTCCCGCAAAGGGGGGAAGGGAGGGCTACTTCCCTCTCTCTCCGTTTGCCTTTGAGACCGTCCGCGACAGGCCCCGCAGCCTCCCTCCTCTGAACGTTGTTTCCCACCACTTCCTGTTTCCGGCGAGGCGGGCCGTGTCAGAGGGGACAGGGTATCGAAGCACGAGCGAGCTGAGGAAGTGGTGGTGGACGGCCTCAGGTATGAGTTTGACGTTAGGATGGTGGGGTGGGGAGGCCTGAGAGCGAGCGTGCGCGCATAGGGAGGAGACGGGGAGAGACGCGCTGGAATGGGAGGGGGTTGGAGAAGCGGAAGAGGAGAGACCGGTCTCCGAATGCGTGTGAAGAGAGGGGAGCTCTTGGAGTGTGAGGCCAGCGGAAGACGTGTGACACTCCTGCCTGTGCTTCCCTCCCCCTTCTCCCCCGCAGAACAACTTCCGAGGGAAAACACAGTGCGACTCATTGAGTTCAGTAGTTTTTACCTGCTGGACTTGGCTGATGCAGCATAAACACCAACCTCACCTTCTCCTCAAATTGACAGGGCTCATTCACAACCCAAATACCTCCCTTCACACTCATCCAGTATGCTTCCGACCCAGACTCCTCCCCTCCTCCCACTACACATTTATTACTCGCCAATGTGTTAGCAAACTCACTAATCATTCCTTACTGCCTCTCCCACTAATTAATGTTCCCACTAACCCAATTCCGTTCCCCTTTCCATCTGATTCACACTCTCCCAATCCCTCCATCCACACTTATTTTCCAACCAGTACTCCTGATCATACACTCTCTCTCAGTCTGACCCAGATTCTCTACTGCCCTGGCTCCATGTGACACACACACTTCAAAACTGTTTCCCATCCTTGACTGCTGTAACATTCACTCAATTGCTCTTTCCTTCCACTGCTCTGACAGACACCAAAACTATCTCCCTCCTCCCATCCAATTCATTTGTTTCCCAACTTCTCCCTCAGTGACCACTTTCAAAACTCTACCCTCACACATAAACATCCTTTTTTTTACTGTATCTCCCCAACTGCCCTGCTCCCATTCCACCCCCAATCTAGCACACTTACTCCCCCGACTGCCACCTTTCCTAGGATTCAGCACAATTAATTCCAAGCCACTTCACTCCTCCTCACGGATCTGACACAACTGCACAGGGAAATGGAGGGGGAGGGAATGCTGATGTGGCTACTGCACAGGGAAGTGGAGGGGGGGGAGAGAAATGCTGCTGCATAGGGGGCAGGGAGAGAGAGAGACAGATAGATAGAAAGAAAGGCAGATAGTGGGAGGGAGGGAGACAGAAAGAAAAGAAGAAAGAGACAGGGGCAGGGAGAGAGACAGAAAGAAAGAAAGACAGTGGGGGAGAGAGACAGAAAGAAAGACAGACAGACATATATTCTAGCAGGGGGGAGATAAAACAAATGGAGAAGGACTGCTGCTGGATAAGGGGAGCAGTGAAGGGGTGGTGGTGGACACAGGGGAGGTAAAAAGAAGGGAGAATGGACAGGGGGAGCAGGCAAGGGATGGTGGTGGACAGCCAAGGAAAAAGAAAGACAGAAATACAGAAAGCGGCTAAGAAGAGAGAGAGAGAGAAAGAAATAAAGACAGACACACACACATATATTCTAGCACCCGTTAATGTAACGGGCTATAAGACTAGTAAGTGTTATAAAGTTATCCAAAGTGACCAGCTATCACTGCAGAGACAAACTAAAGATCCACACACATTCCCCCAGTGATCACTGACCCCCCCCCCTACATAACCCCTACCACAAAGATAAGAATTAAAACGTACATACCTGTCTCCGGAACATCAGCACCTGATACAGGAAAGCCTAGTAGAGCTGCATACAGGTGTCTTAAGTAGCCAGGGGGGTGGGCTAGTAAACCATAGAGAGGAGGACCCAGGCCCATAAGCCACTCTAACCACTCCATTTATGGTGGAATATGTGCACTCACCAAACCCCCCCAAAACCCTACTCTACTGCCATATAGGTTCCACCTGCAGCCATAAGGGTTATTGGGGTTGTAGACAGGTGGGTATAGTGAGTTTTGGGGTGTTTTGGGAGGCTCACCATAGCCTATAAGGGAGTTCTGGTGAGATGTTTATCTGGCACCCTTTTTGTGAAGTTCACAAGGTGCTCCACTGCTCTGTTGCCATATCTGGGTGGCCAGTCCATCACAATGCTGACCCCTTCCCACATCCAAATAGTCTTGTTCTGGCCATTTGTGACTTAGATGAAATTTCGGGTCGAAAATGTGGTATAAAGGCAGATGTACTGGCGGTCTGGATGATCAACTGCCTGGATGTCCAGATAGATGTTTTTTTGAAAAAAAAAAAAAAATTTGGAGAATGGAAATTTTGAGAATGGACATTTTCCCAGTGTTTAGCGCCATACGTCCGAATCGGACTTAGACGTATGCTTTGATTATGCCCCTCTTAGGATATAAATAAAATGAAAAAAAATAATTTACTAACATATTTATTAACTCTACTGTGCATAATAGCACATAATGATATTCTAGAATATAATGATATTTACAAGGAAATAAACAATTGGGGTTGATCAATATGCAGACTTTAACTTAAAACATAAGTCATATGAATTGTCATACCGGTTCAATAGTCCATTTAGCTCACTTTCAAATTATATTCTATTTTCAACTCACAAAGCATTGCAAGCAGGGGTTTCTTCTTATCTTGCATCATAAGTTACTCCATATTAGTCCTGTTGATCATTCCAATCTTCTCAAGTCAATTATTTAGCCCTACTATTATCTTCTCGTGTTCAACTAAATCAGTATCTTGCAAACTTTCCAGCTGGCGGCACACTAAATCCAGTGCCCCGGCCAGAAGGCACCCGGAAGTGAGCAGAGGCCCATCTGACTGCGACCAATTGGTGGAGGGGTTCAGGAGGTGTGGGGAGAGGAGGAGAGATGCTGGCCAGGAAGAGAGTCATCGGCGTCAGCTGACTTCCTAAAGGACATGCCTCTCGCCACGAGAGGCTCATCCTGTAGGCAGGCAACCGGCGTGGAAGACTCTCCTCCTTGTCAGTGTGTCACGGCACACCAGAAATCTCAGGAGGCATACTGATATGCCCTGGCACACAGTTTGCGATACACTGAACTAAATCAAGGATGGGTAACCAAAATCATCAAAGGCCAAAACCCCAATTGGGCTTTCAAGTTTTCCACAATGACTATGCATGAAATTGATTTGCATATACTGCTTTTCTTGTATGCAAATAGATTTCACACATAGTCATTGTGGAAATATTGAAAACCCATCTAGATGCCCAGTCTTGTAAGGTGGGCCTTATGTTGGTACTGGGCAAGATGGCAGAGACTATTAAAGAGAACAAAATTACTGAGCAAATAAGCTGGGATTTACTAAACCGCGGAAGAGTTTCTTACTGTGAGCCGGCGAGGTAAATGCTCCGACGCTCATAAGAATTAAATGAGCATTTACCTTGCTGGCCCACAATAAGACGCTCTTCCGCGGTTTAGTATAATGAGCCCATAGATAGGCTTGGATTAATGAGACAAAGCTAACATAGATTTAAGTAAGGGAACTCCTGCCTCACCAATCTACTATATTTCTTTGAAGAGGTAAATAAATATGTGGTCCTTTTACTAAGGCGCACTAGCCGTTTTAGAGCGCGCTAAATATTAATCTCATTAATCCAAGCCTATCTCATTAATCCCCGCCTATATATGGGCTCATTTTACTAAACTGCAGAAAAGCTTCTTACTGTGGGCCAGCGAGGTAAATGCCGAGATGCACTTTTAATTCTTATGAGCATCAGAGCATTTACCTCGCCGGCCCACAGTAAGAAACTCTTCTGTGGTCTAGTAAATCCCAGTGTATTTGCTTTGTAATTTTGTAATTATGGGGGTAATTATGGGGTCCTTTAAGTATGGCACGCCATAGTAAAAGGATCCCTCTGTGAACAAAGGTAAGCCAGCTGATGTTGTTTATCTGGATATTCAAAGGGCATTTGACAAAGTATATCATGAATGACTCCTGAGGAAATTAGAAAGTCATGAGATAGGATTAAGAATTGGTTAAAAGATAGAAAGCTGAGAGTAGGTTTAAATTGTCAGTATTCTGAATGGAGAAGGGTAGATAATGGGGTTTCCCAAGGTTCTGCGCTGGGACCGCTGCTTTTAACATATTTATAAATGATTTCGAGATGGGATTAACTACACTTCTCCCTCCGTATTCGCGGTTTCAGCATTCGCGGTTTCGATTATTCACGGTTTTTAGCTTGCTGGCTCCTCCTCCCAAATTACATCAGCTTGCATAGAGAAATCGCCGATTCCCAGCACTTTGTTCACCATGTTTTGCCTCTCCTTCCTTCAGGAACAGGCCAGGTTTCCCTCCATGTTATTCACGGTTTCACCGTATTCACGATGGTTTTTAATAGAAAACAGCGAAAAACATATGAAAAAGTTATTCGCGTTTTTTCAGTATTTGCAGTTCTGTTAATCCCCTATCACAGCGAATACGGAGGGAGAAGCGTAGTGAAACATTAAATTCGATGATGACAAAGTTATTTAAAGTTGTTAAATCACAAGAGGATGGTGAAAAATTGCAAGAGGATCTTATGAGATGGGGGATATAGAGCATCAAAGTGGGAGATAACGTTTAGGGCTCCTTTTACTAAGCTGAGATAGCGTTTTTTAGCACAGGCAGAATTGCCGCACACGGCTAGAACTAACGCCAGCTCAATGCCGGCGTTAGCTTCTAGCGCGCGGGGCAATTTAGCCATCACAGCTTAGTAAAAGGAGCCCTTAATGTGAGGAAGTACACAGTTAATCATATAGGAAAGAGGAGTCGCCACCCGGGAAAAGGATCTAGGCGTCATCGTTGATGATATGTTGAAACCCTCTGCTTAATGTGAACTGGCAGCTAAAAAAAGCAAATAGAATGTTAGGAATTATTAAGAAAGGAACGAAAATCAAAAATGAGAATATAACGCCTTTGTACATGCCATTGTGCGACTGCACCTTGGATACTGCATCTCAAATAAGATACTGTAGTGGAATTAGAAAAGATACAGAGAAGCGCAACGAAAATCACAAAGGGTTTGGGATGACGTCTCTATGAAAGAAAGGCTAAAGAGGATAGGCCTCTTCAGCTTGAAGAAGAGACAGCTGAGGGGCGGTGGGATAGAGGTCTATATAATACTGAGTGGAGGCGTGAATCACTTGTTTACTCTTTTCAAAAATACAAGGACTTCGCAATGAAGCTACTAAGCAGTAAATTTAAAACAAATCAGAGAAACTATTTCTTCACTCAACATGTAACTAAACTCTGGAATTCGTTGACAGAGAACATAGTAAAATCAGTTAGCTTAGCAGAATTTAAAAAAAGGTTTGGATAATTTCCTAACAGAAAAGTTCATAAAGCATTATTAAGATGGGACTTGGTAAAACTCACTACTTACTTCTAGGATAAGTAGCCTAAAAATCTGTTTTACTTTTTGGGTGGCTCTTACCAGGTATTTGTGATCTGGATTGGCTACTTTAGGCTTGATGGACTTTTGGCCTATCCCAATATGGCAATGCTTATGTTCTTATTGCCAGATCATTTATACATAACCTTAATAGCACCGGTACCAGTACAGACCCCTGTGGTACTCCACTATTCATCCTTCTTAACCGAGAGCATTCCATCATCTTGAAAACAAATATTCAGCTGAACTTAGCAGGTAATGTTTTTCAGTAGAATATCACTGTGATCAACTAGCTTTCATGCCTCTGGTTCCAAGGGTAAATTTACTGGTGTTGAAATGTTTAAAAATAGAGATTGTACTCATTAAAGTGCATTCAGTTTAACACGCCTTAAAAAATTCAGTGCAAAATCTGTTTAATCTATTAACAATTAATATGCAATAAAAATGAATTTGGAAAACAATCCCCACAAAAAAACTGGAAATGGGGGAGACCGCCCGAGAAACTAATTAAAAAATAACTCCTCACAAATATAATGCACACTGGCACAAGGGAGGCACAACTCAAGCATGAGATATAAAAATGTATTTAAATTTTGGATTTTTTTTGAGAGGAGGTTATCAGTGAATCATCGTGCTCTCCAGGCACTGAATGAAATGACAAATTTAAGTCGGAATGACTTCGCTGTCACTAAGCAATCACATCATATTACTCCTCCGTGAATAAGATCCAGTGCTATAAGAAATTCATAAAAACATGTACATCATTAAGCTCAAAACGAGTCTCCCTTATGCCAATGTATCTGCTCAAATTTGCCCAATAAATCACAAAGGGACTCTTTTACGAAGTTATTTAGCACGGACCACTGAAATAACGACCCCAAAGCCCATAGAGCTTTAAAGGGCTTCAGGGCTGTTGTCGCACGGCAGCTGCAAGCGTGGCCTTGTATGTGTGTGTGTGTGGGGGGGGGGAGGGAAATCAGTAACAATGAAAAATCCAAAATCTTATTTGGTTCACATTCAAAAGAGAACTTTTGATGCATCCAACGAGGACGCGGTTTGTAATCCATATCTCTGGCATGGAAGTTAAACGCAATTGATCCCTCAGTTGTCGGCCTCTTGAAGGAGTCGTTTTATTAAGGTGCGCTAAATGCTAAGATGCCCATCTCTATAATAAAACCCTAAGCCGCGCATGCGCACTTCCACTTGCGTGTTCCGTATGTCCGTGGCCTGAAGAAGTGCGCATGCGCGACTACAACTGCCCCACACTCGCAGCCCTGTGGGGCAGTGGCAGCAACTGAGTAGTGGAGAGCAGCCCCGCTCTGCCCGTTGACCCTCCACAAACTTCCCGACTCCAGCGGCGTAGGCAGCACTATAAACACGCTGCTTCGCGCCCTTCTACTGTCGATTTCCTCTGCCCCGTCTCTGATGACATCATCGGAGATAGACGCGGGAGAGGAAATCGGCAGTAGAAGACCACGAAGCAGCGTGTTTAAAGTGCTGCCTACGCGGCTGGAGCCCGGAGGTTTGTCGGCGGTGGGAGGGTCAGGAGCAGGCCAGATCGAGCAAAACAACGGCACTAAAAGAAGGGGGAGGGGCCGAATGGAGCAGGCCAGATTGCGGTAAGAGAAGGGAAAGGGGGGTGGGTGAAAATACTGCTACTGCTATACAAATAATTATACTCAAATAATTAACTCCTCAAAATATCCTTCCCTCCCCTCTCCCCCCGGAAGTGTAAGGAAATCTAAGAAAGAAAAATACATTACTATTATTGCGTATTAACAAATGCAGCCAATGGGCTCCATATTTTATTAAATGCATTACTAAAACCCAAGCATTTTGCGTTCATTCTTTCATATTTATATGTGTTACACACACTTGTCCACCAGAATGTGTAATTAAGTTTGTCATGACATTTCCAGTTTCTCGTGATCATTTGAATAGCTATTGCTGTCAGGATAAATAAAAGACGGCTTTTGTATTTATCTAACCCAGGCTTTACCTGTAACAACGTACCACAAATAATGGCTTCATATGATAAAGGAATAGATGGCTCTAATATAAGATTGATCTGTCCCCAAATTGACCTCCAGAAATTAAGTATCATTGGACAAAAATATAACAGATGATCCAACGTCCCTATATTAATATAGGACTTCTGAAGCTGTTCCACACGAACATTAGGCCTCTGCCTTTCCATCTTCTTAGACTGGGAGGGAGGGGTTTTGATCATTTCTGGGGTCTATGCTATGCTGTTTCTGCTGCTCACTTGTTAAAATTTTCCAGTGATTCTACAGGGTGGCCACAAAAACACTCCTTGATTTTAAAAGGTTACAAAAGCAAAATTTGTTGGAATATTCTTTCACCTTTGAGGCTACAGTTTCATCAACTCATAAAGTTTCAAGTTTATTTAATATACAGTGGTACCTTGGATTACGAGCATAATCCGTTCCAGGAGCATGCTCGTAATCCAAAATGCTCGTTTATCAAAGCAAGTTTCCCCATAGGAAATAATGGAAACTCGCTTTGATAGGTTCCCCCCCCCCCCCGAGGCCAGCAGCGCTGCTCCCCCCCCTCCATGAGAACCGGCATTGCTCCCCCCGAATGCCCCCCCGCGAACCGGCACCCTCCCCCCCGCGATCCGCAACCCCTGCCGCCATCGGGCACCCCCCCTGCCGCCATCAGGTACCCCCCCTCCGCCACCATCGGGCACCCCCCCCGCTGCAACCTGAGGTCCCCCCAACCCACCCGAACCCTCTTCTTACTTTTCTGTAGCCTCTGTAGTGGCACCGGCATCAGCATGTCCTGTGCGTGCCGGTGCCTGAAGATCTGCTTCCTGTGCTGGGCCTGAGAGTTCACGTTCGATGTGAGAGTTCACGTTTGACGTGAACTCTCAGGTCCAGCACAGGAAGCAGATCTTCAGGCACTGGCACGCACAGGACATGCTGGGCATTATGCCGGTGCCGCTGCGTAGGCTACAGAAAAGTAAGAAGAGGGTTTGGGTGGGTTGGGGGGACCTCAGGTCGCGGCAGGGGGGTGCCCGATGGCGGCGGAGGGGGGGCCCAATGGCGGCGGGGGGGGGGGGTGCCGGATCGCGGGGGGGAGGGTGCCGGTTCGCAGGGGGGGGCGCTCGCAAATCGAAGCGCGCTCGGTTTCCGAGGCGCAGATTTTGCGAATGTTTTGCTCGTCTTGCAAAACACTCGCAAACCGGTGCACTCGTAAACCGAGGTACCACTGTATTTGATCGCAAAATCCAAATCCAATGCGATTTACATTTAGTTAAAAATTAGTTTAAGATAAAAATAAAAAAACAAGGCAATTAATACTAATTGTACTAAAATAATACATTTGAAAAAGGGAGGAGAAAAAAAATGTCTTAAATACAATTCAAAAACAAATAAAAAGGGACAAGTAATGAAACAAGAGATTGGGGAATGTTACCCACTTAATTTTCACTTGGCGGTGTTCCTAGTCCATTGTAAAATCTTAAAACTTAAATGAATCAGTTGAAAGCATCCTTAAAAAGCCAACTTTTTAGGAGACTTTTAAACTTGCTGAGTAATTTTTCTTCTCTTATGTTGTTCGGGAGCGAATTCATATGGCATTTGTTGATTACATACACTCGATGTGCGCCCCACCTGTTACTCGGCAAACATCGATGCGATAATCGAGCTCAGACCAGACTCTCCGAAGCATATCCGGCGTGATCGCATTTGTAGCTTCAGTGGTGCGTTCCTGCAAATCATCCATAGTTGCGGGTAGTGGAGGTACGTACCCCCAAAGGAAAAAGTCACAAAAGGTAATGTCCGGTGATCTCGGGGGGCCACTTGAGGAACACCTGGGGCTCCTTTTACTAAGGTGCACTATGCGTTTTAGCGCACGCTAAATATACGCACGCGCTAAAGTGGGCTAAAACGGCTAACGCGCCTTTGTAAAAGAGGCGGTTGGTCAATTTGTCGCGTTGCATTGTCTGAAGGTTGTAAGTTCTGCACCAATTACACCTTATAAGGGTGAAAGTGCAAGTGATTGTGTAAGATCTTGCTAACCGTGTTTTTTTTGGGGGGGACTTGTATTTGCTGTCATCTTATTTATGAACATATTCCAAAAAGTTTTGGTTTTGTAACCATTTAAAATCAAGGACTGATTTTGTGGCCACCCTGTACATTGGTTCTCTCATAAAGTTTGTGAAATTGTAGCATTTCTACTCCTATTTCTGCTAATCATTTCTATAAAGCTTGTCGATGTATGCAACAGCATACACATTATATGCAGGTACTTTCTTTGTCCCCTGTGGGCTCGCTGGCTTTTACAAAACTACGGTACAGGTTTCTATCACGGGGCGCCGAGGTAAATCCTCTGATGCTCTTAGAATTCCTTAAATGTTTCTCTATCCTCCCCATCTACCTATCGTTTCGTGTTAGTCTAGTCTAGTATGTCTAATATTAGTTACGCCATTTGGTTAAAGCTGTTTTATCTTCTTTTTTTAAAAAAAATCTAATCTAATCTAATCCTTAGGTTTGTATACCGCATCATCTCCACGTTCGCAGAGCTCGACGCGGTTTACAGTAGGAGAAATAGGAAGGAACTACAACAGAGGGTTAGAGGTAGAAGTGTGAAGAAAATTTACAGGACTTGGGATGCCAAGATATAAGAGTTTCCTTGATTCCTAAGTTGGAGGGAGACTTACATTTTTTTAGATGTTTGCGGAAAACTTGGAGAGAGCTCAAGTTCCGAAGAGGGGAGGTAAGGTTGTTCCAGAGCTCAGTGATTTTGAAGTGGAGGGAGGTCCCTAGCTTTCCTGTGTGGGAAATGCCTTTTAGCGAGGGGAAGGATAGTTTTAATTTGTGGGAGGATCTGGTGGTATTAGGGTTTGAGGAATTCCAAGAAAGAGGGATAAAGGGAGGGAGGATACCATATAGGATTTTGAAAGTTAAACAGGCGCATTTATAGTGGACCCTGGCGATTATATTTGTATTATGGCGTTTTTACTTTTTCCCTTTATATTTTTATCTGTAAACTCGCTTAGAAGTTTGATAAGCGATAGAATCCAATTTTTTTGTTCAAATCTTTTTTTTATTGAGGATTCCAGACAAAACAATGAGTGCAGAAAGGCAACTGGAACAATACCCAACACAACAGAATTTTATACAAAGAGTAGAAAACCTGCCTCCCGCCCTCCCAAACCCTGCCTAACCAAGTCCCAAAATGCAACACCCCCCCCCTCCCAAGAGAAAAGCAAACAGAAGGTGACCAAAAGGTCCCAAGGGCTCCACAGCAGAGAAAAAAACAAAACAAAACAAAAACCGAACCCCTAGTATCCGATCCTGGGAAAGAGCACGTTGAACACCATCAGATCTAAGCGAGAGGATTTAAAAGGAGGCTGCCATCTCGAGGTGATAAGGAAGCCAAATAAACTCGCCAAACAATTTTAATAAAAACTTGAAACCTCTACCACGACTTTGAAAAAGGAGCCCTACATTTTTTTGGTACCTAGGGCAACAGAGGGTTAAGTAACTTGCCCAGGGTTACAAGGAGCTGCAGTGGAAATTGAACTCAGCCCCTCAGGGATCTCAGTCCACTGTACTAACCACTGGCTCTCTCTCCGGGATGTTCTTCTTTTACTGAAGAGTATGACGAACATAAAATCCATCCGAGAGTTCCACAAGGAGAGCAGATACAAGGAAAACAACTGTGGGACTGATGATCTTGATAGAGTCTTTTATTCAACCAATAGAAGTATACAAAATGCAAATTATAGGCAACACAGTAAAAGAATTGTGGTATGGGCCCAATGTGGCCCGTGTTTGGGTCACAAGAGACCTTCTTCCGGGGTCCGTAGTTGCTATAGACCACAAGAAATGGATTGCTAATAGGCAAAACAATATTTCATAGTAACATAGTAGATGACGGCAGATAAAGACCCGAATGGTCCATCCAGTCTGCCCAACCTGATTCAATTTAAATTTTTTAATTTTTTCTTCTTAGCTATTTCTGGGCAAGAATCCAAAGCTTTACCCCGTACTGTGCTTGGGTTCCAACTGCCGAAATCTCTGTTAAGACTTACTCCAGCCCATCTACACCCTCCCAGCCATTGAAGCCCTCCCCAGCCCATCCTCCACCAAATGGCCATATACATTTGTTTGTATGATTGTATTTGAAAATGATAAATGGTTTTTAAAAAAATGGTATTTACTTCCTCGGCAAAGCATGGTCCATATCTCTGCAGGTTCCAGAGCTTTTCTGAAGGCTGAGCTCAAAATAATGCTTCTATCCAGGACTGTAACTGCTGCTCTGTGCAGGTTATCCCCAGTGCCTTCTAAGAAATCATATCTTATTTAACATTACTGCTGAGATCTTAGAATAATTCTCTTTCTTTTTTTTTTTTTTTTTGTGGAAGAGTTATCCAAACTTACCCCAAACCACAATGAAAGCTCAATAACACTGCTTCGTCCTATAATGCAAAGTCATGTCCCATGAAAGCAACTGAATCAATACCAAATCCAACATTTTGAAACCATATGTGTATGAAAAAATGCTTCCGCGTTTTAAGACATTTTCTAGCAAGCTGGCAGCAGACTTTATAGGCATCTGCTATTTTGCACAGATTCTATTTCTATGGCTACCAGAAAGAAAGAAAAATTATTGGGGGGGGGGGGGAATTTATTTGAGCCAGTAAAAAAAAAAAGAAGCCCTACAAGGAAAAGGTTTGATGCCACAGTAATCGTCACCGTGAGTGCAATTTCCGTACGGTCTTTCACTCTTATTCACATTAAGGGTTTTGTATTAATGAGATGAACAATTCTTGACAGAAGAGGACCTGGTGAGTTGTATCATAGGAACTGTTACCAGTAAAATAACCTCATATAGATTTACTCCCCCCCAGCCTTTTATCAAGCTGCGCTGCCGATGAGCGCAAGCTAAATGCTGAACTGCCCTTTCTAATCCTACGGACGACTCGGCATTTAGCTTGCGCTGTTCGGCAGTGCAGCTTGAAAAAAAGGGAGTGTTAGTTTTAGACCATATTTGAAGACATCCCTAGGTTCACATCATGCATGTATGTTAAACATATATACACATCCAATTCATATGCATACTGCATTCTTCCAGGAAACGACAGTGCATTCTGCAGCATCAGGAAGTGACATCATGCTACACTAGAAGTGAACATTTGTACGTCTGAGGCAAATTTATTGCAAGGCCAAGCTTCGACATCTGATTTGAACAACGCCGCTGTGCGGCTATCACATTCTATAGCAGGGGTGTCCAACCTTTTGGCTTCCCTGGGCCGCATTGGCCGAAAAAAATGTTTCTGGGGCCGCGCAAACGCTGCAGCAAGACAAAGGAGGGAGCCGCAAGACGGTAAACACCCGGGGGCAGAAGAGAAAAACACTGCATCGCCCTTGACCGGGGATGCACAACATACTTCACGGGGCCACAGGTTGGACACCCCTGTTCTATAGCAATGGAATACAGATATGATGCCAGTCTGCCAATCTGCCAAATATTAATTGAGAATGATACAGGGTGTATTATATACATCTTTTGTAAATTCTAGCAGTGATGGGGCTCAATTTCAAAAGAGAAAAATGGAAGCAAGATCTCTGCACACTCTCCCAATAGTAGGGTTACCATACATCTGGATTTACCCGGACATGTTCTCTTTTTCAAGGGCATGTCCGGGCGTCCGGATGGCTTCTCAAAAGCCAGCACTTTGTCCGAGTTTTGAAAAGCTTCTTCTTTGGGGCCTCCCTCCCGATGCGAACAGGTTGAGGGGGCGGGGCTGGGGGGGATGATGTGGCATGGGGCGGGGCTATGAGTCTGGATTTTATTCAACTAAAATCTAGTAACCCTACCCTTACCCAATTCGGTGACACTACCCAATAGTCACTGACCCACTCTCACCCCACAAAGAATTGACAGCTGCAGATGTTATGGCCGACCCTATTAAAGCAGCAAGCAGGTCTCCAAAACAGCCTGGTGATCAGTGCAGTGGACTCCAGAGAAGGGGACCCAGGCCAATATCCCACTCTATTACACTTGTAGTGAAGAGTATGAGCCCACCAAATATAGGTGACACCTGCAGTCATAAGGTCTATTATTGTAGTATACAGTTGGGTCCAGTAGGTTGGGTTTTTTTTTGGGGGGAGGGGGGCTCACCATTCTATATGGAGGATATAGTGAGATGTGTACCTGGGACCCTTTATTTGAAGTTCACTGCATGCCCCCTAAAGCACCCCATTGCTCTACTGGGATGTCTGTGTGGCCAGTCTACTACAAATGCGAGCCCCTCCTACATCCCAATGACTTGTTTTGGGCATTTTTCATTTGGATGTTTGATTTTTTGAAAATGGTCAATAGAGAGAGACACAGTAAGGGCAAACACATCTAGAGAGGTCATTTTCTTTAAAAAAAAAAAAAAAAAAAAAGACATTTTGCAATTTCGAAAGGACCATTTTCTCTACATGATTTTTGGACGCACTTCACAACACGTCCAAACTCTGACTTAGACATTACATCGAACATGTCCCTCTACATATCAAACATCAGTATTCACGCAGAAACTCAACACATCCTCCTAATAACTCTCTTACAAACGTTTGCTCAAGATAATTAAATCTACTGATGACTGTCTTGAATTTTTAGATATATAATTTCCACTGAAAACAATGTTTGCATTTAAGAATCCTGCATAATTACTAGCAAGTCCCTTAATGTAATTCATAAGCATAAATGCAGTTCATTTCCAACAGTATGTCAACATTAATTACAGCAAATAATCTACTAGTGGTTATTTTAATGATGCACACAATTCATTCCAATTCACTATGAGCAGAAAGCATTGAGCAGGCAAGAAAAAAAAAAAAAAAAGATCTAGGTTGACACACACAGCTTAGTATTCTTTTCAATCGGTTTCCAAACCAAGAATGAACTCTGAACTGGTCATATTTAGCTTCACCAAAATACCCACACTTCATTTAAGAGCCACGGTGCAAAACCAGTGTAAATGCATTAGGAAACTGAAATCATGCACTTTTTAAATAAATGAAATGCTAAAAAAAGCCCTCTATTTTTGCTTGGCTTTGAACTCTTTTTTTTGTTTAAAACAGACACACCTTGAAAGAGAAAAAGGTTAGGAGAGATAAAGGGACAGTTCGTCATACAAAAGCAACCCCATACAAGAAACACAAAACATCACAGATACTGGTAAAGTTCAGCTGCAAATATCAAGAGGAAAACCAGCCACACACATGGCTGCAGATGAAAATGTCTCTTACATCTTACCATCAACATGCCAGTGGGAGGTGTGGGGGGGGGGGGATTCTCTGTTTTACAAGGCCTGAATTCCCATTCTATTTGCTGCTTTTTTCAGAGATGCACAGACCAGCAATAACTGAATTACTCACCATTTTCTTTGCACTCTTCCGGAGGTTTCGCCTTCTTCGCGAGCCGTGGATCTAGCCACGATGTTGTCTTGGTGTTATGGCTGCAAAGAAAAGAAGATCACTCTGAGCAGGGCATATCTTGAAAGGAATCAAAGTTTTTTATGCCCTCAGAAAACAGAAGGGGTGATTCCCACCAAATTGTAATCGATACATTTTAATTTGCTTACTGGTTCTAATTAGCCCTGAAGGAGGTGTGAGAGCAATTTGCACGGCAGCTGTAAATTTGGCAACCTCAGCTCCTTGTGCTCAAAGCAGCTATTTTTTTATTAAAATCAAGTGCAACGCTGCCAAGTTAACCTCATTGAAAATGCAGAGCTCATCCTGGGCAAAAGGAATTTATTACAAATACAGTGTTCTCCAGTTGGCCGAGTGCGCTTGACGGGCTCCCTAAACCACACACACAGTTTGGGAAAGGACTGTACTAATCGTTTCTGGGGGTTCGTTTTTATTTTTATTTTTTTTTTAATACTTGCTGTTTGTTTCCTTAACAGCAGACCTGGCACATCACAGTGAAAGAGATGTGTGTTACAGAATGTTTCAAGTCTACGTTTTCTGCTACTATGATTTATAAGCACATTGATTAAACGGCCTTTATCTGTCCCCAATCTCATTTCCTTTAATCCAGCTGCTAAGATGAGCTATGGTTTTTTTGCACAAGGTAAAATGAATGAAAAATAGCTTCCCTTCAGGAGTAAGCAGCAAAAATAGCCCGTGGATTTATGTAAATTATTTTCCTGTACTCTGTACTGACAAAATGCACAAAATAGTTCCTGCACCTGTAATGTTTCCTGTATCACAATTACATAGAAAACACCCAAGTCCAGAAGTAAAGAAGATCAATTTATAGTATGATAGTGTGTAATGATTTATTTATATTCGGGCACCAAAGCATTCATTTGCATGACTGAGGGCGACCTTTACTAAACTGCTTTAAACAGTGAAATACAGAGTTACACTGCACAACAATTTTTTGGTTAAGTCTTGATTCCTGAAAAGTTTTTGGTGATTATGACAGGTACCAACTTGGTATGCTCAAATATGGTTTTGGTTTTACTGCATCACGTAAGAACTATGAGAAATAGACATTTTTATGTTTACTGACAATAAAATATATAGTCAAGTTTACGTTTCGCACAAGCGACTAAATGAAACAGAATTAAAAGTGTTTTGCTCCCGAGTTTCTTTTATATTCAGTGTCTGGTGCATCACGTTGTAGCATCCAACAATAGTCGGCAAGCATTGACGGATTCCAATTGCCCTGGTATCGTTTCTCCATCGTAGCTATGTCTTGATGAAACCTTTCACCGTGCTCGTCACTCACAGCACCGAGATTTGCGGGGAAGAAGTCCAAGTGTGAATGGAGGAAATGAATCTTGAGTGACATATTGCACTTCATTCTCTTGTATGCTTTGAGAAGTTTGTCTACCAGCTGAATGTAGTTTGGGGCTCTGTAATTGCCCAGAAAATTGTCAACAACGTATTTCAAGGCTTTCCAGCCAATTTTTTCCGGCCCAACTAACAGATCTTCAAATCGCTTGTCACTCATAACATGTCTGATCTGGGGGCCAACAAAAATACCCTCTTTGATCTTGGCATCAGTTATTCTTGGGAACATCTGTCTTAAATAACGAAAACCTTCCCCTTCCTTGTTCATTGCTTTCACAAAATTCTTCATGAGTCCCAGTTTAATGTGAAGAGGAGGCAAAAATATCTTTGTCGGGTCAACAAGCGATTCATGTGCTACATTTTTCTGTCCTGGAACTAACTTTTTACGGAGTGGCCAGTTCTTTCTAGAATAGTGCGACTCTCTGTCTCGGCTGTCCCATTCGCAGATGAAACAGCAGTACTTTGTATAGCCAAGCTGCAGTCCTAGTAACAGAGCAACGACTTTGAGGTCTCCACAGATATTCCAGTTATACCTGGTATACTGGACATACTTTAGTAACATTTCCATATTCTCATATGTTTCTTTCATATGTGCTGCATAGCCAACAGGTACTGAAGGATAAACATTGCCATTGTGCAACAGAACAGCTTTCAGGCTTAACATTGACGAATCAATGAAAAGACGCCACTCTTCCGGGTTGTGATCACAACCAAAGACCGAGAACAATCCTTCAATGTCACAACAGAAACAGAGACTGTCGACTTGTGCAAAAAATTTGGTTATATCATGATGCCGGTCTCGAAACACAGAAATTTTCGTACCTGGTGATAGCAAACACCATTCCTGCAGTCTCGAACCTAGCAGCTCAGCTTTTGCTTTTGACAGACCCAAATCTCTGACCAAATCGTTCAATTCGGACTGTGTTATCAGATGTGGATCGCCTGATGAGGATGGTTCAAAATCCGGGTCAATGTCACTGTTAGAACCCTGCACTGCAGTTTCTTCATCTGGTTCGTCTAAGGTCCAATCCTCTGGTGGTTTCGGAACTGGAAGACTGTCATCATGTGGCATGGGTCTCATTGCTGAAGGCAGATTAGGATATTCAATTGACTTCTTGTTTTTGGCAGAGAAACCAGACACATTAGTCAAACAGAAATAACAGTCCGTCACATGGTCTTTCTGTTCTCGCCATATCATCGGAACAGCAAATGGCATTGTCTTTCGAGTACCTCTGAGCCAGGCTCTCAGACTAACAGCACATGTCGCACAGCAAATGTGAGGCGCCCATTGCTTGTCTTGATCACCTATTTTGCAGCCAAAATACAGATGATAGGCTTTCTTTACAAGGGCAGTCATCGAACGTCTCTGAGGCGTAAGTGTATATTCCCCACAGATATAGCAGAATGTGTCGCGGCTGTTACGACACCGACGAGACATATTGCCCGACACCAAAACGTCTATAGCATCAAGCTTACTTACTGTTATATTGCTACAGCTACTATACTACTATACTTTACTATACTGATACTATATACACACACGGACTATCTATATTAACCAAATGAGCAGGATCGGTGTATGGAAGCCACCATTATAGCATGGTGAGACAGCGCAAGCTCGTTCAGACCTGCCCAGACATGCCCAGGATGTCATCTTCCATAAAACAGCTTCCAACCTGGCTAGATTTTATGCATGGACATACCCAGGCGGCACAAACCGTTGTTGATAAGACACTTATGGGAGAAAAAATTGTTTGCATCCAAATATAAGAAAAAATCACGACAAAATTGAAGATTTCTCTGAAATGGTACGTGATGGGTAATTTTTGATGTAATATTCATGATCAGCACCCAAAATTCTATAAGAAACACCCAGCAGTGTTCAGGAAGCAAAAACTTTGTTGTGCAGTGTTATTGCATGCTAACAGTTGATGCAGTTCCTTGACATTAAGCTTGCTAGCTGTGCAAAGCCATGCAATAGATGGTGCCTTATGGTAATGCAACAGATAGGACCAAATTTTTTTTTTTTTAAATTCTTTATTGATTTTTAATCAAAAACAGTGTCATATAAATGAAAGAACAGAAGGTATTACATACATTACACCAATATCCTTATAGGTAACATAAATACCATTCAATAATTTTAATTTCTTATATATAACAATATCAGAATATATCTTAATATTTAATATAAATGAAGAATAAAGTTACCCAACTGTCGCTATCAATATTTATTCCCCACCTTCAAACCCCCCCAATATAGGACCAAATTCTATATATGTCGCCTAAAAAAAAAAAAAATCTATGCTCAGAACTATTCTAAACTGCCTTCAGATTAGGCGAGGTTTTCAGAATACACATAGCGCCCGCCTGCGTAATTAACATTTAGGAGTGGCCATTTATGCCAGTGAAAAGCAGGCCTAAATGCCTGCACCTAAAGTTTGTACAAATTGAGCACCTAACTTTTAGGAACGCCCATGACCTGCCTATGCTCTGCCACTGGCCACAGCCCCTTTTGATATCCGCACAGTAGAATTTACACACACCACTTTATAGAATACACTTAGAGAGTTGTGAACGTAAATTCTAATTAGTACTAATTAATGCCAATAATTGCTGGTTAATTGGCTATTGTTGACATGGATTGCTTGGTTAACCAATTAAGTTGTACGCGCAGATCAACAGTGCGCACAGATTTGCAAGTGCAATTGTGGTCAAAGTATATAGAATCCGGGAGAAAATGAGGGTCATTTTCGATATTATGTCTAAATCTGAGTTTAGATGTTTTGCGAAACACACACAAAAATCCAGTACTACAAAACGTTTATTTTATTTTCTCGAAAATGGCCAGTTTTCAGATTTGCGTCTATCTTTTTGAGCCATTTAAATAAAAATTGTCCAAAATAAAAACGCAGAAAGCAAGCCATTCAGATATAGGAGGGGCCAGTATTGGCCACACACAGACATCCCAACAGAGAGCAGCGGGGCACTGCAGTGAATTTCAAACAAAAAGGTCCAGGTATACATCTCAACATAACCCCCTTATAATGTACAGTGAGCCCTTCAAAACCCTAGATCATAGCATCGCCCCCTCTGAATAACCCGCTCCATGTCAACCCCATGGGAAGACCCCTGCCCCCACCCTTAATCTCATAGCCACCAAAACCTCCTCCCCCCTTTGATTGCCTTGAGAAGACCCTCCCAATCTCTGATCCCACTACCCTGGCTTTTACTGGCATCTGCCACTCCTGCTCTTCCATTCTTGGGTTCAGAATGATGCTGGTGAGCCCTAGCAGCAGTGGGCGTAGCAAGGGAGGTTGGCGCTTGGGGCAGTGGCGTCCGGCATCACCATACCGTGTGCCCCTACTCCTCCCCACTGCGCCATGTGTTCCTCATGCCCCCCCCCCGTGTACCTCGTGAATTGTTCGCAAATGCGAGCAGTATCTTCTACCCGCGGCTCGCACCAGCCTCTACTCCTTTCTGATATCATGTCCTGGTCACAGGACGTGATGCCAAAAGGGAGCTGAGGTCAGCGTGAGCAGCTAACCGAGTTAACACGTGCTAATCGATTTACCGTGTGCTAAAGAACGTGCGCTAAATGCTAAGGCGCCCATAGTATATAACGAGCGCCTTAGCATTTAGCGCGCACTAACCTTTAGCGCACGCTAAATCGATTAGCGCACCCTAAACCGGTTAGCGTGCCTTAATATAAGGGCCCCTTAAAGAGGTACGCGGGGATGAAAAGGAGAAGAGGCACTGGAGACCTTGCAAAGACGCCGCCCAGAGTGGTCTGCCCACCGCACCCTCTTACTATGCCACTGCCTAGCAGTAATCTTGGAGGTACCAAGGTGACACGAATTCCCCGTGTTGGTATTTTTGGCCTGCCCAAACCATTCCCTTTTCATGTCCTGGCCACACCCCCTTGGCTATTTCTTTTTTTTTCTAAGCTGCAGTAAGCACTAACTTGTGCTTACCGTGGGGTGCACTCAGGCGTCCCTCAGTAAGTTTTGCATATGCGCGTGCTACCCTCATGCTAAAAAGTAACTTTTTTTTAGTGCTAAGGGTGAATCTGGGAGTGGAGAGTTGGTGCATCCTGCACTAATTGCTTAGCACAATTACATTGCCATATGCTAACCAATTAGTATGTGGTCAGCACGTGAGCCTTTACCACCTACATGAGTGGCATTGGGGACTTATATGCTAATGGCCATGCACTAATGAGGAAAACTGAAAAAAAATAAAAAAAATCAGCCTTTTTATCCTGGAGGTAAAAATGTCCTTAGTATGTGAGACAGACCCGCGTAAGGATGGGCTAAGACTACTTTTTACCACACTATGGTACAAATGGATTGATTTTTTACTGCATCAAAATTTACAGACTAGGGGGACACTCGAAGTTACAGAGTAATACTTAAACCAATAAGAAGAAATATTTTTTCACTCAGAGAATAGTTAAGCTCTGGAACGCGTTGTCACAGGACGTGGTACGAACAGTTAATGGTGCTGGTTTTTAAAAAGGTTTGGACAAGTTCCTGGAGGAAAAGTCCATAAACTACTGTTGAGACAGACATGGGAGAAGTCGGGTACTTGTGACTTGGATTTGCCTCCGTGAAGACGGGATACGGGGCTAGACGGACCACTGGTCTGATCCAGTAAGGGTATTCTTATGTTTTTATGTCCTTAAATGTGGTATGGATCACCACATGTAAATATTTATACATGTAGGTAATCTGCACTTTTAAAAGCTGCTATTTACCTGTGACGATGCATCTAAATGAGGGCCATAATTTATCAGATTTTCCATAAACGATCTAGAATTTAGAAAAAGGGAAAAAAGTTGGTGCATTTTTTATTTTAAATTGTGTACAAAAAAAGAATGATTTTAGTGAGGGCAGGAACTAACTTGCAGACAAAATAAAATATTTCAGAACCATTGGGATGTAAGTTATGTTATGCAAGATGCATTGTTTGTGTTTGAATGTCTTTAACTGTGACTAAGAACAATCAATACAGTATTGTTTTCCAGGTGATTTTCTGAATATTTTACCAGAAGAGATTCGTTATACATAGTGAGCTACATACAACATAAAGAAATCATTCCAGAAAAGGCCTCTAATTTATGTCATCTCTCTTCTTTGTGGAATGAGATTTTGGTAAGTAGTCAGCAAGTTAGTAGTCTTAAATGCCAATATAGCTTTCTCCCCTTTTATTGAGGTCTAATTTTTCAATCCAGCATATTTAGAATTGTAAAAAAAAATTTTCCTATTGTATTTTTGTTTTGCTTTCTGTTTTCATCTAAATTTATCTTTTTGATTATCTTGTTAAGTTTTGCTGAGACTGGTATTGGAATATTTCTTTGAATTGACTGATTATTATGTCAAATTATAAAATTAAATAAAGAATTATAAAAAAAAAAAAAGAAAAGGCCTCTAATCTATGTCATCTCTCTTCTTTGTGGAATGAGATTTTGGAAAGTAGTCAGCAAGCTAGTAGTCTTAGAGGCCAATCCTCAATACCACTGAGACTATATATAGACTCTCAGTTAATCGGCACCCATGGAGATTGATAGATGCCAGATAAATGTAGTTTCTGGTTGCTTGAGAGTTACTATTAAATGTAGGCCTATACTATAAACTGTTCCAGACAAACTACCGGACATGTTGTAGCAAAGTGTAGGCATACTCAGATGTGGCGTGCCAAGTTTACACTTAAATTTCCACCAGAGATTGATTTTATTTTCATTTTTATTTAAAGTATTACAGTATTTCTTAGATTTTATTTTTAGCTGGTTGCTTGAGTTCTGGTTAACAGAGAGTCTACTGTATATATGTGTATGTGTGCATGTGTATCTATATCGTGTACCATAAAAAAGTGTACAAGCCTGCAGAACTGGGACTTAATATTCTTTGTTCATCAATGACCCTATATAGTATAAACATAATTATTCACTTGGATGCTCAGTAAATATTTCTCCTGTGGTTTTTCCAAGTCTCTGACTTGTTCTAAATGTTATCAAATGGAAAGTCTAGGGTTCAATAGTACATTTCATCCCAGGGAGCAACAGGAACACATCCAAATCCTTTCTTTTTTTCCCCTCAAAACCCCTTTGATCTGAGATGTATGCACTCACTATGCAGCAGCCCCAGCCAAATTAAACATTTCGAGCAGCTATCCAACCCCCGAATCCTGCCTTAGGCACAGAAAATTTCCCAAAAGGCCCAAAAGACAGCTTGAGTGTATAAGGTAGTGTTTCCTCCCATCTCTAATAAGCACATACAGAAAGGCTGTGATCAAACAGGGTTTCCAGGAAGCTATACATTTCCCCCTACGTATTCACGGTGATAGGGGAAAAACTCATAGAATGCCGAAAAACCGCAAATAACTTTTTGCATGTTATTCGCGGTCTTCTGTTAAAAACCCCAGAAAAATGCTAAAACCGCAAATAACCTGACCTGTTCCTGTAAAGAAAGTGCAGCGATTTTCTCTGTGCAATGCTGCACCCAGCAATTTTCTATGATGTAATTTTGGGGGCGAAGCCTGCAAACAAAAACCCCATAAATAACCAAAACCGCGATTGGGGAAACCGCGAATATGGAGGGGGAAGAGTACTAGGGAAAAGACTTGAAATACAGAGATATGTTAGGGCTTTTTACACAGGTAAATAAATGTGCTTTCCCCCTATCAGTATGGGTAAATATAGGTGTGCTGTTTCACAGAATGTGCACTTTTAACCTAATGGGTAAAAGAGCTAAGGGTAGGTGAAAGAATGAGGTGCACATAAAATATTTTATTACTTTGCTCTAATGCAGGCAAAAGCACACAGGTACAAAAGTATTTGTGTTATATATACTATGGGAAGTTTCCTTTTGATAATTTGTTTCCAAGCCTGGGAGTACGAAGTACCCATGGGCCTGTAAGATGCCCACAAGGGTTCAATATTCCCTCATACTATGTAATCAATATGCTAATTTCATCAATGTGTTCTCTATGAAACATGGGCATAACTGGAAAAAGTTGCAATTAAGTTTTGCAAAATAAGTCTATAAGGAAAAGCTGTTCTCCATCTCTTTACACTGCCTCTTGACCTCTTCCTAGCCCTTCTAGATCCTTCATATCAGCTCTTCAGTGGAAGAAAATAAGTCTTTAAGGAAAAGCTGTTCTCTATCTGTTTACACTGCCTCTTGACCTCTTCCTAGCCCTTCTAGAACCTTCATATCAACTCTCTGCCCTTCACTTCAGCTGGGTTAGTTCCAGTCTCTCTTTACCATTTCTACTGGTTGATTTTCCTTAAAGTCCTTTTCCAGGGCCTTATTTTCTGGGTGTGTTTTTTTTCTTTTCTTCCCTTTTCCTCCCTTTCCTTCATTTCTGACTTTGATCTTTCTGTTTCATCCTTTTTCTACATTTCTCATCTGCCTTTTTATCTACCTAAAGCTAGATTATATTCCTCCTTCAGCTCTGCCAGTCCTTAGTCTCCCCCTTGCCACCTTTCATCTGCCTTTCAGTTTTACAATCCTTACATTTACTTTTCGAGTCCTCCCATTCCTCACTCCTGTTTCTTATTATTTTCTCAACCTTCTATTCTCACCATTTCCTCCTAATTTCTAGATCCCCATTTTCACCCTCTGTTATGTACTCCCTCCCCAGTCTCATTTACCTTCTTCTAACTCTCATCCCCTCATTAACCCAAGCTTCTTCCCCGTCACTCATCTGCTTGCCATCTGCAGTCCCTTTCTTATTGTGTCTTATTCCCTCTCCAGGCTCTATTCCCCCTTTTATGTCCATTTCCACCTTCTTTAATGACCTGTCCCCATCCTTTGTCTCTCCCTGTTTCTTTTTCCCCTTTCCCCAGCATCCATTGCTCCACCTCTCCCTCATGCCCACCATTCATTTCTCTGCCTCTACCCTCACACCTCCTTCTCCTCTTCCTCAGCATCTGACCACCTCATATATTAATTTGCCAAACTTATCCTCCTCCTAACCCACAGAATCCATCCTTCTGCCCTTCCATCTCTACCTTCCACTGCATATCCTTGATTCTCTCCCTTTACATTATCTGTTCATCTCTTTCTTCTTGTACAAGCACAAGTAGGTCATTGTTGGCTACTACTACTATTAATTATTTCTATAGCACTACCAAATACACGCAGCTCTGTACAGAGTCACAAAGAGTAAGAAAACTCCCTCCTCGAAAGAGCTTACAATCTAAACAGGCAAGACAGACAAACAGGATGTCATGGATACAGTTAAGGGGAATGGTTAATCAGCAGGCTGAGTTGGAGGGCAGGATAATTAAGCCATTGTGACATCACTGATGAGGTTGGCTCTTATTGGTAGAATGAGGCATTATGACATCACAATCTCAGCTCTGCTTCCCAAAGATTGAAACTCTTCACACTTCTACTACTACTATTAATTATTTTGCAGCACTGTACAGAGTCACAAAGAAGACAGACCTGCTCGAAAGAGCTTACAATCTGAGAAGGTCAGCCGATAACATTTTCATAAACTGACCTCGCACAATAACCCAATTGCTGTATATAATATATATGTTTATTTGCAATAGACAAAAGTCAGCTTTCATGATACAACAAAGTACAGCACATTGAGCCAATGGATAACATACACAGAATGGCCATCTCCTGTCATGAATCCATCCTGAAGTCTAAGGCAGATGGTATGCTACTTATATACTTTAGTAGCCTAGAGTACCACATAGTTACAGATTACATACTCACTTTCTATTGGGTTGACACATCTAACATATCTACTGATTGTATAGTCTGCATATTTACCTTGGAGTCATATTGAAGCATGATGTAACCTAGTGTCAAAACTGACCTTTCTATTTCCCTGACAATGCATTCTTAATACCAAGTTCAATAATTTCTAAGAGCAGGCCTCCTTCCTAAGCTTCATTGTCCTTCATTAGCAGTTTAAATAACTTTGGTGCCTGGGATTATCTTCTTCTTCTTGTTTTGGGTTCGTCGTCTTCTGGAAAGTCCTAAAATATCCAAGGCTGCTTTGTCAGTAGAGAACCAATGTTGAAATAGCAGATATAGCACAGTTACTTACCGTAACAGGTGTTATCCAGGGACAGCAGGCAGATATTCTTGACTGATGGGTGACGGCACCGACGGAGCCCCGGTACGGACACTTTTAGAGTGATTGCACTCTAAGAACTTGGAAAGTTCTAGAGACCGCACCGCGCATGCGCGAGTGCCTTCCCGCCCGACCCCGACGCGCGGTCCCTCAGTTAAGATAAGCCAGCTAAGAAGCCAACCCGGGGAGGTGGGTGGGACGCAAGAATATCTGCCTGCTGTCCCTGGATAACACCTGTTACGGTAAGTAACTGTGCTTTATCCCAGGACAAGCAGGCAGCATATTCTTGACTGATGGGTGACCTCTAAGCTAACAAAAAGAGGGATGGAGGGAAGGTTGGCCATTAGGAAAACAAATTTTGCAAAACAGATTGGCCGAAATGTCCATCCCGTCTGGAGAAAGTATCCAGACAATAATGAGATGTAAAAGTATGGACTGAGGACCACGTAGCAGCTTTGCAGATTTCCTCAATGGGTGTGGAACGGAGGAAAGCTACAGATGCTGCCATAGCTCTAATTCTATGTGCCGTGACAGAACCTTCCAGTGTCAGTCCGGACTGAGCATAGCAGAATGAAATGCACGCAGCAAGCCAATTAGATAGCGTACGCTTAGAAACAGGACGTCCCAACTTATTAGGATCAAAGGACAGAAAAAGTTGGGGGGATGATCTGTGGGGCTTAGTACGGTCTAAATAGTAAGCTAAAGCCCGCTTACAGTCCAAAGTATGAAGAGCCTGTTCCCCGGAATGAGAGTGAGGTTTAGGGAAAAAAACAGGTAGTACAATAGATTGGTTGAGATGGAACTCAGAAACAACCTTAGGGAGAAACTTTGGATGTGTACGTAGAACCACCTTGTCGTGATGAAAGACAGTGAAAGGTGGATCAGAAACTAGTGCATGGAGCTCACTGACCCTCCTGGCAGAGGTGAGAGCAATAAGAAAAAGTACCTTCCAAGTGAGAAACTTGAAAGAGGCAGTAGCCAAGGGTTCAAATGGAGGCTTCATCAAGACGGAAAGAACCACGTTCAGATCCCAGATCACCGGAGGTGCTTTGAGAGGTGGTTTCAAATTGAAAAGACCTCGCATGAATCTGGAGACCAGGGGATGAGCTGAAAGGAGTTTCCCCTGGACCGGCTCATGAAAGGCCGTAATGGCACTGAGATGAACTCTGATGGAAGTAGACTTGAGACCAGAAGTAGACAGAGAAAGCAGATAATCCAATAGAGGTTCCACTGCAAGAGACTTGGGGTCATGATGATGTAGGAGGCACCAAGAAGAAAACCTCGTCCACTTTTGATGGTAACATTGTAGAGTGGCTGGTTTCCTGGAGGCGTCCAGGATGGAGCGAACAGGCTGAGATAACAAAAGATCAGCTGAAGTCAGCCCGAGAGATACCAAGCTGTCAGGTGTAGAGACTGCAGGTTGGGATGGAGGAGGGTTTCCTGATCCTGTGTAAGCAGAGATGGAAACAGTGGAAGTAGAAATGGATTCCTGGAACTGAGTTGAAGTAGAAGGGAGAACCAATGCTGTCTGGGCCACCGTGGAGCAATCAGGATCATGGTGGCTCGTTCCCTCTTTAGTTTGAACAAGGTCCGAAGCATGAGAGGCAGAGGAGGGAAAGCATAAAGGAATAGATTGGACCAATCCAGAAGAAACGCATCCGCTGTCAGACGGTGAGGAGAGTAAAGTCTGGAGCAGAATTGGGGCAACTGATGATTGTGAGGAGCTGCAAAAAGGTCCACCTGAGGAGTGCCCCATTGTGCAAAGATGGACTGTAGAGTCGATGGGTCGAGAGTCCATTCGTGGGGTTGGAGAACTCTGCTGAGCTTGTCCGCTAAGAAGTTCTGTTCTCCCTGAATATAAATTGCTTTCAGGAATAAGTGGCGCGAGGACGCCCAAGACCAGATTCTCTGGGCTTCCTGGCATAAGAGGCGAGAGCCCGTTCCCCCTTGCTTGTTGATGTAGTACATAGCCACCTGGTTGTCTGTGCAAATTAGAAGGACTTGAGGAAATAGAAGGTGTTGGAAGGCCTTGAGGGCATAGAACATTGCCCTGAGTTCCAGGAAATTGATGTGATGCTTCTTTTCCTGAGGAGTCCAAAGGCCCTGAGTTTGGAACTCGTTCAGATGAGCTCCCCATGCATAAGGGGAGGCGTCGGTGGTGATGACCAGATGATGAGGAGGCAGATGGAACAGAAGGCCCCTGGAGAGATTTGAGGATATCAACCACCATTGCAGAGACTGACGAAGAGACGATGTCACAGATATGTGTCGTGAGCAAGAGTCTGTCGCTTGAGACCACTGGAGAGCCAGGGTCCATTGAGGAGTGCGCAGGTGAAGCCGCGCCAGGGGTGTGACATGAACTGTGGAGGCCATGTGACCCAAGAGAATCATCATCTGCTTTGCAGAAATGGAGTGCTGGGACAGCACCTGCTGACAGAGCGATTGGAGGTTGTGAAGACGGTTGTCCGGCAAAAAGGCTCTCATCTGGACCGTGTCCAGTACCGCTCCAATGAATTGAAGTCTCTGCGTAGGCAGAAGGTGAGACTTGGGTATATTGATTTCGAACCCCAGAAGTTGTAGAAAAAAGATGGTCTGGTTGGTGGCCAGAAGAACAGTTTGAGATGAAATGGCCTTGATTAACCAATCGTCCAGGTAGGGAAAAACCTGAAGGTGGTGGAAGCGTAGAAACGCTGCCACCACTACCAGACATTTTGTGAACACTCTTGGAGAGGAGGCAAGACCGAAGGGGAGCACTCTGTATTGGTAATGACAGTGATTGATCATGAAACGAAGGTACTGTCTGGAGGCCGGATGAATTGGAATGTGAGTGTAGGCCTCTTTGAGATCGAGAGAGCATAGCCAGTCGTTGTGATCGAGGAGAGGATAAAGCGTAGCTAGAGATAGCATCTTGAATTTTTCTTTGACCAAACATTTGTTGAGATCTCGCAGATCTAGAATAGGTCTGAGGTCTCCTGTTTTCTTGGGTACTAGAAAATACCGGGAGTAGAATCCTTGCCCTCTTTGGTCCAGAGGAACTTCCTCTATGGCGTTCAGAAGCAGGAGGGACTGAACCTCCTGACAAAGGAGGGCAGATTGAGGAGTGTGCAAAGCAGACTCTTTTGGTAGACTTTGGCCCGGAAGGGTGTGAAAGTTGAGAGAGTAGCCGTGGCGGATGATGTTGAGGACCCACTGGTCCGAAGTGATAACTTCCCACCGGCTGAGAAAGAAAGACAGTCGTCCTCCTATCGGTTGAGGGAGGAGAGGAGATGGTTGAACGCTGGCTATGCCCTCGAGTATCAAGTCAAAAGGGCTGAGTCGATTTTTGTGGAGGAGGCTGCTTAGCTGGTTGTTGCTGCTGAGGCCTAGGTGTTTGCCGCTGCTGTTGCCGCTGCCTCCTAGGTTGCTGAGTGGAAGGCTGCAAGGGGCGAGCCACAAAACGCCGCTGATAGGCCGTTTGGTGTCTGAATGGCCGTGAAGGTGGAGGTTTTTTCTTAGTCTTAAGAAGGGTATCCCAGCGGGTTTCATGAGCCGAGAGCTTCTGGGTCGTTGAGTCCATAGAATCTCCGAACAGCTCATCCCCTAAACAAGGGGCATTAGCCAACCGGTCTTGATGATTAACATCAAGCTCAGAGACTCTGAGCCAAGCCAAACGGCGCATGGCTACAGATATGGCTGTTGCTCTAGAGGTAAGCTCAAAAGTGTCATATATAGACCTTACCATGAATTTTCTGAGCTGGAAAAGAGCTGAAGAGCACTGATGGAAAGCCTCACGATTTCCCACAGGAAGGTACTGCTCAAAGGAAGCCATGGTGGTAAGGAGATGCTTTAAATAAAACGAAAAATGAAAAGCATAGTTACCAGAACGATTAGCAAGCATCGCATTCTGGTAAAGTCGCTTACCGAATTTGTCCATGGCTTTACCCTCTCTGCCAGGAGGGACAGAGGCATAGACACTAGCTCCCAAGGACTTCTTGAGGGTGGATTCTACAAGAAGAGACTCATGAGAGAGCTGTGGTTTATCAAAACCAGGAATGGGGATTACTTTATAAAGGGAATCCAATTTGCGAGGAGCTCCCGGGATAGTAAGAGGAGTCTCCAGATTCTTGTAAAAGGTCTCCCTCAGGATGTCATGTAAAGGGAGTTTCAAGAATTCCTTTGGAGGCTGGTCAAAATCAAGAGCGTCCAAAAAAGCTTTGGACTTTTTAGACTCAGCCTCCAAAGGAATGGAAAGAGATTCACACATATCTCTTAAAAAAGAAGAGAAAGAGGTGGAATCAGGTTTGGAGGAAATATCCTGCAGAACAGGCTCGTCTTCCTCTGATGAACACTCACCTTCTGACTGAAGGGGTTCTTCAGAGTCGCCCCACAGATCAGGGTCTCGAACATGGGGACCACGGTCCCGAGACTCAGGGGTGGATGGTTCTCGGTGTCGGGACTTCTGTACCGACTTACCCGACCTCACCGACGCGGTACCGGGCGATGTTATCGGTCGCACCGGAGCCGATGTCTGAACCGATTGGTGATGAGACCTGGGCTCCGGTGCGAGGACAGGCATCGATGCCGATGAGGCCAAGTGTACCGGTACCGAAGGAGTGGATGGTGACAATACAGACTGTTCCACGATCGGTACCGGTTGCTCAGTGGGGACCGATACCGGAGGGCTCGGTGTCAGGAGAGCTGGAAGGAGTTGTTTGAGCTGTTCCTTCAGCTGTACCTGCAAGATGGCCGCAATGCGATCATCAAGGGAGGGCACCGGTACCGCTTTTTTCTTCTGCGGTACCTGCGGTGCCGCTCGACGCCCCGGAGATGAGGAGCCCGATGTCGAGGGACTCACCTCAATAGGGGCGGAGCGCTTCCGCTGGCGCCTCACGGTCGGCAGGATTGGACTCTCTGCAATGGAGACCGGAGGACGTTCCAGCGGGGAAGGCTTCTTAGCCGGCTTACCTGCATGCTGCGACGTCGACGCGGTATCGCGTGGCGTCGATGAGGTGGGTGCCGACGAAACAGGTACCGAGACCGGCGCCGAAGACGTGGGATCGGACATGTCGGTGCCGAAAAGCAGTCTCTGCTGTATCTCTCGATTTTTGAGAGTCCGCTTTTTCAAAGTGGCACAGTGGGTGCAGGTAGAGGCCTGATGTTCCGGACCCAGACACTGAAGGCACCAGTTGTGCGGGTCTGTTAGGGAAATAGGCCGTGCACACCGCTGGCACTTCTTGAACCCGGGCTGAGGGGGCATGAACGGAAAAACGGCTTCTGCCAAATCGAAGGCCGAGGCCTCGATAATGGCAGTAGGCCCCGCCGGGTCAAATTAAGAAAACTCGACAAAACAAGAGAAAATTTTTTTTTTTTTTTAAAGAAAGAAAAATGGAAGGGCAAAAAGAACCCGAAAAAGTTTACGCGAGCGGGAAGGCGAATGAAAAAATTTTTCAACAGCCGTTGAAAATGCGACTTCTTAGCTCCGCGGAAACTAAGAAACTGAGGGACCGCGCGTCGGGGTCGGGCGGGAAGGCACTCGCGCATGCGCGGTGCGGTCTCTAGAACTTTCCAAGTTCTTAGAGTGCAATCACTCTAAAAGTGTCCGTACCGGGGCTCCGTCGGTGCCGTCACCCATCAGTCAAGAATATGCTGCCTGCTTGTCCTGGGATAATGCCAGTTACTAAAGCAAAGTTGAACTTTTTACATAGGCTTCTTGGTACAGAAATGCTTTTAAAAGTTTTCTGAACCTGAGATAGTGGTCACAAGATTGTAGTATAAGTGGTAGTTGGTTCCAGCATTTTGCTAATTGATATTGGATGGATAAAGTAATTTGCCTGGTAGACTTTATAGTGTTGCATGCTGGGAATTTTAAGTGGAAAAAATTTTTGGTGGAATATCCGTTGGAGGCACCCAGGAGTAGGACGGCCCACTGTTAGCTAGTTGGCGGGGCATTCCCTCTTAGGATTATAAAGGCAGTGGTGCCTAATTTAAACTTGATCCTTGCAGTTATGGGCAGCCAATGTAGTTTGAAATAGTAGGGCTGTAGGTGTTCCAATTTCCATAATCCACATACGAGTCGTACTGCTGCATGTTGAATTAGTTGTAGACGTGATAGCGATGTTTTAGAGCAAAGAACTAGTGTTACGTTACAGTAGCCCCATAGAAAGAGGCCACGTCATCATCGGATCTATTCTGAAAGACAGGAAGAAACCAATCACTCAGACTGACAACTACAGACCCTAACTCCCCTCTTCATACGACTAATGGAAGGACTAGTTCAGTCCCAACTAATGAACCACCTAGAACAGTTTCAGCTACTCCATGACTCCCAATCAGGCTTCAGCCCATTATTCAGCACAGAAACTGTGACCGCCTCCCTCCTGAATGACATACTGAGCAAAGGTCTTTTAACACACTTGTGATAAAACTGGTCCTCGGCAGCACATTTGACCCAGTGGACCACGACTTACTGCTGCTTTGCTTAGGCTCCTTTATTGGAAAATGGCCTCCGCTAGTTCCAAGGCTTCCTAAAATGTCACAGCTACCAAGTACAGTCTGGAGACACCCTATACGATAAATAGACCAGCATATGTGGTGTCCCCTCAAGGCTCCTCTCTATTGCCCCTTTTCTTCAACATCTCTCTCTCCTCCCTGGAAGCTCATCTAAAAAGCTTAAATATTATTATAGCTACATTGCCGACATTACTTTTGTCCTCCCTGTCACCTGCCTAACAGCCGCAGAGATTCAAAGAACTGACTCAGCCTTATCCACCATAGAAGGAAGGGGGCTGAATGCAGAGTCTGGCAGGGCAGGACAGGGAGGGAGGGCGCTGGGTGCAGAGTCAGGCAGGACACTGCACTTGAACATTAACCCCCCCACCCCCCCCCCCAATTTTTGTTCTTCAAGATGTTCCTTTTTTTCCTCTTGTTATTTTCTCACATGCATCTACGTTATTTCTTATCCTTGGCTAACAGCCACTGTGTGAATGCATAAAGTGGCAAATTTTGTTGTTGAACTAGATGTATTAAACATAGATTCATCCAAGCAAGCTGTGGAATGCAAACATTACTCATCTTTTATTACACAGACACACAACAGCTGTGCAACTCACTGCATTGAGCAGAGCTTCCTTATATACTGCTGAAACATGCAGTAAGCGTTGTCATTTTGTAAAAACAAAATGGGTTTACGGTAAAAAGGAAGGGGGTTTATATTCGAGTCAACCTTTTTTTGGGGGGGCGGGAAAGGTTACCTCAGTTCACATTTGGGTCAGTAAAAGAGATTCTAATTCATTTAGCTAGAGAACGATGATTCTGTGTAGTCTGATTGCATCCTGAATCAGAACTGCTACCCCCCTCCAGCCCTTCTTCCTGGTCTTGGTTGATATTGGATGTTGAAGCTTGTTGGGCATAAAAATCCCCTTCAAATATACAGCATTCTCAGCACTAAGACTCCTATCATGATTTACCGTAAACCCTTTTTGTTTTTACAAAATGTCAACGCTTACTGCATGTTTCAGCAGTATATAAGGAAGCTCTGCTCAATGCAGTGAGTTGCACAGCTGTTGTGTGTCTGTGTAATAAAAGATGAGTAATGTTTGCATTCCACAGCTTGCTTGGATGAATCTATATTTAATACATCTAGTTCAACAACAAAATTTGCCACTTTCTGCATTCACACAGTGGCTGTTAGCCAAGGATAAGAAATAACGTAGATGCGTGCAAGAAAATAACAAGAGGAAGAAAAGGAACATCTTGGAGAAAAAAAATCAGACATGTACAGATGCCTATAAGGAAGAACACTGACTTAGTAAATGGGGTGGGCGGTCCGCCCTGGGCGCGGTCTTTTTAAAGGGCGCAGGCATCTTCCTCTCTGACCCCCCCTACTGTGCGCGTGTACCGCTTTCATTTTCCCTGCGTGAGCAGCATTACGAACTTGCTACCCACATCGGTGTCGCCTCTCTCTGACGTCACTTCCGGGCCCCGCTCCTAGGAAGTGACATCAGAGGGATAGCCGACGCGACACGGGCAGCAAGTTTGTGCTGTTGCTTTCGGCTGGAAAATTAAAAAGGTATATTTATTAAAAAGTCAATAGAAGAGTCTTTATCAAATGTTGAATTCAATTTGTGTTATAAACCCGACACGGTCCGTGTTTCTGCCTCAAAGCCTGCCTCAGGGGTGCAAGAAACATCCAGTAGATGGCAGTCTTAGGTTGTCGCTGACTGCTCTTTCAATAACTCTGGCACAATGCCAGAATAGTAAAATCCCTCCAGGGAAAAAGTGTCGGTAAGGATGTGCGACAGTGCACAGCATGTATACTTTATACATTCATTCTCTATTTTATAAAGTTTGTACATACATCAAATTCAATCATGTTTCTCCGCTTCTGTCAAAACTTCACTGGCTTCCGGTGATTTCTAGGATTCACTTTAAATGTACCTGCCTAATTTTCAAGATCCTACATGGCATTCTTCCTCCCCTAATCCCACTATCCTGGAATTCTTCGAGACCTGACACTACCAGATCCGCCCACAAGCTCAAACTATCTTTCCCCTCATTAAAAGGCGTCACGTATGCAGGGAAATTAGGGAAATCCCTTTCCTTCAAATTCACTGAGCTTTGGAATAACCTCCCTGCCCTGCTGCGGAACCTAGGCTCATTCCAATTATTCCGAAAGCATCTGAAAACCTGGCTTTTCTCCAAAACGTAAAGCTATCTATTGAAAATGTAAAGCTAGCTATCCTCTTCATAACCTCTAATTTCTTATTATGTCCTTCCCTCATTTATTGAATTTACCTGTAAACCGTGCCGAGCTCTATCTTTATGGAGATGATGCGGTATACAAACTTAAGCTTTAGTTTAGTTTAGTTTAGTTAGTTTACATCACAGTTCCATCCAAACTACATCTCTGAGAATGACTGCACAGATCACAAAAAACTATGCACTATCTTTCAGTGTACCTACTTTTAAGCATGTACATTAAGGCCCAAGCTTACCATTGCTATTTTTCACAAGTGAAACTTGCTTTACACATAGAAAAAATGCTTTATAAAATTATCCCAGTATTATGCATGGGAAACCAAAGAAACACTGTGGAGAGACGATGTTCCTGATATGGACTTCATTAGAAAAATCAACATAGCAATCCACATAACAAAAACCTTTAGGACATAGTCCTCTGAGAGTAGTGGATCCAACAATGGTCCATGTTTCGACAAGAACATCTTCCTCAGGGGTCCCTGCTAGTCCTGGGGTAGAAAATATGGGGAAAAGCTAAACGGTCCAAAAAGCACTGATGCGTCGACGTGCTGCAAAAAGCAAGTCATATTATATTTTTGCTGCAAATACTCAGTTACGAGTTGAACTTGTGAAGACAGTGCACATGTCCACAGCATTCTTGAAAATATTTTAAATAATTAACAAAGTAAAAATGTGGTAAAATTGGAAAAAAATCGCTACCACTGGAAGTAATGGGAGTTATGAGATTGGAGCGGCTATACAGAATAAATATAGCGGTGTTGAGAATGCTAGAGGCAAATAAAAAGCTTGCACAGATTGGGAAGAACAGGTGTTCGTGAGCATATCTGTAGGCAGAATGGAGTGTGCTGACGGAATATTTATGGGCACTCTTCTTTCTGTTGTGTACTCTGAATATTTTTCTCAGGCTCTGATTAAATTTGCCTCTGTGTGTTAGGCGCACTCAACATCCCCCTTTACGGCAGCTGCTATGTCACACAAGTCAAATATTTTCTGGCATTCAGCCTCTGGTGGGCAAGTTGATTTGAGGTAAATCAGTGGCATAGCGAAGGTGAGAGGTGCCCCTCCCCCACTCTCTGTACCAACCCCGCCCCCTCCTGCTGCATGCCCCTTCCCCGTACCTCTTTAATGTTTGCAGTGCAAGCAGCAACCCCAAACTGCTGCTCGCACCAGGATCAGCTCTTCCTCTGACGCCACTTCCTAGGCGCAAGTCCATAACTGTCAACCTTACAAAGGTACGGGGAAGGGAAGCGGCGTGCGGTGGTGGAAGGAGGGGGGACAGAGAGGAGGATGGGTGCTGGCACCCCCACCAAGAGGGCATCCTCTTGGGGTGGACCGCCCTCCCCCCTGCCTCCCCTTACTGAGGTGAATAAAGACTAATTAATTTACATTTTGGAAAAAGGAAAGGAGAATTTGATTCCAAGTTTAGCCAAAGTGAACATTGCTAAGGGTTGTTACTATTACTTAAGATCATCCCCAACAAAATAAGCGAACCCATGGCTGGTTGTGATCAAGAAAATCCTGGCCTAAATGGCAGTGCGCCTACGGCACCTAAGACTGCATATAGTAGGTGCCATTAGGTAGGATTTTATAAACAGTGCAGCGTTGGCTTTTGGCGACAAAAATCAGCGACTGGTCCGGAGCTGCCGGTACAGTGACAGCAATGTGAAAAACACATCTCTTGTGTGTGTTTTGAAAAATAAAAATCCCAAATTGAAGTTTGGCAGGAGAGATGCCCTCTCTCTCCTGCCAAGTTGCCACCAACCAACACCCTTACCAACTTCCCTCAAAAGCGGGAGAGTTGTCCATGCTCTCTCACCATCACTCAACCCCTCCCTGTGCCTCTGATGACCCTCCCACCCTCTCCCCCTTACCTTATTTTCAGATAGCTGGCCAGAGGGATGCCTACTCCCTCCGGCCAGCAGGCCCACCTCTTCAAAATGGTGGGCCTTCCTCTCCCCGGAGACATGGAGGGTTGCGTGATGGAAGAGCGTGGGCAACTCTCCCACTGCTGAAGGGGGAGGGAGGTTGGGTGTTGGTGGTGGGAGACATTGAGCATCTTTCCCGTGTGTTTGTGTCAGTTAGGTGGGCAAGAATGGGAATCTCTCCCATTGCCGGGGAGGGGGGGGGTGGTCGGTTGGTGGCAACTCTCCTTCTGCCAAGGGGGAAGGTGTTGGTTGAGGCTGGTGGCGGGAGACATTGGGCATCTCTCCTGCTGTTGTTGTGAGGGAGGGGTTTATTCTGAGCATGTGCACTATAACTAGCGATGGGCACATACCAATTTAGCAAGTCTTCACTACTCTCCACCAACCTCATTTGTATGAGCATGTTTTGGAGAATGACTTCCTTTTTTAAAATCAGTACTATAACGTCTGCGATAGCAGCCCGTCGTTTTTTTACACGTTTAAAAAAAATAAAAATAAAAATCTAGGCCTAGGTATCAGACTGAAAATCTAACTGAACAGCCTGATACTCTATATTATGGGGCCAAGTGAGAGCAGGGATATTTGTCTGCTATCTGAAAAATCTACATAGCAAAACTGAACTAGATGGATTGGGCCGGCATGCTGTTGCTTATATATATTCAGCAACACTGAATATACATGTTAATTTAAGACATTGACCCCCATTGTTGTTACCCATTGACTAATGCTTCTGGGGACGTCCTGGCTTACAATAATGAAGAATGAAGCGACTGATAATATTTGCATTACGAACGATAAGGAAAATAAATGAAGCCTGAAGGGATGTGCTTCATAAGCCAGCCGCATGAAGCTAACAGGAAAGACTGCCAATCACAGCTGTTCCTGAAAAGAAAGCTTTACTAAGCTAAAACATTATTTTCCTCCCCGGCCTCTGATCGTCGACACAGAAGTATAGAACGGCCGATGACTAATGCCTTCAATACATCTCTAAATAGTACCGTGCACTGTTTACTCTCTGCTTAGCATACCATATATTAACTGAGTGAAGGAAGAAATTGCACTGTGTGTGTGTGTGTGTGTGTGCGTGCTATACAAATCACAGTGGATGCTTTATTAGAAGCGTTTTATTGTTTGAACTAAGTGCCACAACCTAAACCTACAAAGAGCACATAGGTCAGGTTCAAAACAAGATCCTCCTGACACTGTTTAAACAAGGCTATGAAGATCCTTTCAAGTTGCAGTCAGTCTGTAAATTGCTTTGAACTGCACACCAAATAATGTGGTCTAATAAATATATGTATGTTTGTCGTATGGAAACCGCTGAGGTCTCAGGCGGTATATACATTTTTAAAATAAATAAAGGCTAAGGATTGGGTTCTTATGAGATCCACTCCTCTGTTGCCCTCTCATTCCGGGACTGGACTTAAAGAGATATATAGGAGCATAATCAAAACGTCCCAAAAATCGCTTAAATCGGCACTTGCATGTAGAGAGTTGCGCCTGTCCCCACCAGGATCCTCTCCATCCCCACCCATCCCCGCCAGGATCCTCTCCATCCCCACCCATCCCCGTCAGGATCCTCTCCGTCCCCACCCGTCCCCATCAGGATCCTCTTCATCCCCAACCGTCCCCGCCAGGATCCTCTCCGTCCCCACCCGTCCCCGCCAGGATCCTCTCCGTCCCCACCCGTCCCCATCAGGATCCTCTTCATCCCCAACCGTCCCTGTCAGGGTCCTCTCCATTCCCACCCGTCCCCGCCAGGATCCTCTCCGTCCCCGCCAGGATCCTCTCCGTCCTCACCCGTCCCCGTCAGGATCCTCTCCATCCCCAACCGTCCCCACCAGGATCCTCTCCATCCCCGCCTGTCCCCGCCAGGATCCTCTCCATCCCCACCCGTCCCCGTCAGGGTCCTCTCCATTCCCACCCATCCCCGCCAGGATCCTCTCCGTCCCCGCCAGGATCCTCTCCATCCCCACCCGTCCCCGTCAGGATCCTCTCCATCCCCAACCGTCCCCACCAGGATCCTCTCCATCCCCGCCTGTCCCCGCCAGGAACCTCTCCGTCCCCACCCGTCCCCGTCAGGGTCCTCTCCATTCCCACCCGTCCCCGCCAGGATCCTCTCCGTCCCCGCCAGGATCCTCTCCGTCCCCACCCGTCCCCGTCAGGATCCTCTCCATCCCCACCCGTCCCCATCAGGATCCTCTCCATCCTCACCCGTCCCCATAAAAAGCAGCAATTACTTCTGACAGCATCATCAATTACACAGTTTCTTTTGTGTTTGCGCTGATGTTTTCCTTGTGGAATCTCTTTGGTGGAACCCCTTTTTTTGTTTTCTGTTCAGGTAATTAACTTATAAACCCCTTCTTTTACTAAGGCTGACATGTCCATTATATTATATGGATGAACCCTGCTTCCAAAGCCTTCCATCCCCGTGGGAGTCCCGTTAGCTAGAGGGGGTTCTCCGTGGGAGTCCCGTGGGCCAGAGGGGGGTCCCCGTGGGAGTCCTGTGGGTTAGAGGGGATTCCCGCGGGACCCCCGTGGGACCAACAGGATTCCCACGATCCCTGTTCCCGTGCAGACCTCTACTTGGCTGTTCGAGGCTTGTGCGGTGAAGGCTGAGCTTACAGGAATGGGGCAGGGAGAGAGACAAAACTCACAGGGGACGGGACGGGGAAATTTGTCCCTGTGACATTCTCTATATTCGTAAATGCCAATATTCAGCTGCCCATTACTCTACACAAAGGTGCCTAAATGCAATGAAGCATAATTTGAAGATGGGCAAACACATAGGCAGGATGTGGGCAGGGCACACAATTACATGCCTACTTTATACCATTTGTACCAATTGTATAACTGGTGAAAGTGGCCATGCCTTAAAATATGCACTCATATTTGTCTCGCACTGTGTATTGCAAACTGTATGCCACAAGAAGATTCCAGGTGTGCTGCAAAACGTCGGGGAGAAGGAGAGGTGCCAGCGCCCTGTTGGCAGTCAGCTGGCGCCAGCGCCTCTCCTGCGCCTTTCCAACTCTCCGCGCCTCCTCTTCTAGCACCCTCCACTGCCATCTGGAGGGCCTTCGCGCATGTGTGAACGTCGACCTGATGACATCACGCATGTGCAGATACATGCATGTACTGCACGTGCATGATGCATGCGTTGAAATCCGTGCATTTCCAAATGCTCTCAAGCCGCAGCACCCAGTTTAGAATGCTGCAGCTTTGCAAAGTTTGCAAGACACTGGTATAGCAGATGCCTATTCTCCTTTCAGAAGAGGCTCTAAATAAGTGCCTTTATAGACTTTCCCTTTTCGTAAAGGACTCCAAATGACTTGTGAAGTAACCTTAGCGATTAAATAATTCAATATACCTACAGTAATACTTGATGAATTCCCCCCCCTGAATAACCGACATGCTGCGCATCACAGAAACGCAACTAATGGATATTAATAGGGTAATAGACAAACAACTTTGTCCAATGGGCTCTGTTTGTGAATCAAACGTTTAGGCAACCAGAGGAGGAGAAATGATGGTTATAATGGCAGATTCTTTCTGGTATTGATGAATTAAGTAGAATTAGATGGTTTGTAGCATAGCTGGTTTTAAGAAAGGTTTGGACAATTTCCTGGAGGAAAAGTCCATGGTTTGTTATTGAGAAAAACATGGGGGAAGCCACTGCTTGCCCTGGATCGGTAGCGTGGAATGTTGCTACTCTTTGGGATTCTGGGATCTTGTTATTCTTTGGGGATTCTGCATGGAATGTTGTTACTATTTGGGGTTCCAGAATCTTGCTTACTCTGAGATAATGGAATGTTGCTACTCCTTGGGTTTTGGCCAGGTACTAGTGACCTGGATTGGCCACCGTGAGAAAGGGCTACTGGGCTTGATGGACCATTGGTCTGACCCAGTAAGGCTATTCTTATGTACTTCCAGTTTTGCAGTGTAAAGGTAGGGGATTATGTTAATTGTATCAGCTAGCTACAGTAACAGCTTTTTAAACTTCTTTTACTAGACATTTGTATCATTTTATTGTGCTTGGAGATTTTAAGTTACGTGAAAATGTGCATTTATCTTAGCTAGATATGGACTTTTTTTCATTTTAGATAAAATGCGCTCTTTTAGGATTAAGACAAGTGATCTTAGACATCTGCTCTCTTAAAATATATAAACATAATGCGTATTAATCATGAAAAAAAACAGAAAAAAAACTTTGTACAAATATAGCTAAAAAGTAATGTCACTGTATCTCCCATCTCTCTATCCAAATAAAAAAGGAGATGGATCTGAAGATAGAGAGAGGACACCATTACTTGCCTAGACATTTTAATGCACAAGTCATAACGCTATCAGCTAAGCTAATAGTTCATCCAGTTTTAAATTGCACACGCGGTAGTATCACACACATGGATGTCTCTTAATTACATATTCTCATGTTTAAATGGAGGGGGAAAGGATACAGGACTCACTCGATAAAGTAGACTTCCCCCTTCTCCGTGTACGCCATCTCCCAGTTATCTGGCAAAGGGCCCAGTTCATCGTTTTCTTCAGGTTTGATCTGCTTCTTTGCATCAGTACCATCCTTTGACTCGGGCTGGCTGTACACAGGTGCAGCATAAGGCTGGGAAGGAATCTCACCTGAGGCGTCTGTGCTCTTGTCTTCATGTTCACTTGATTCTGCCAGAGGAGATAGAGAACAGCTATGATCATCTGTACCTCCAATTCCTCCTGAACATGCCACAAATAAGAAAACCCCTGGTGTTGCACAAACTTCCTAAACTGCAGCTTAAGTTCCACATAGCATATTCCCCATAAGTAAGAGGGGTGGAGGGTGGACCACCCCCGGGAGCCATCTTGGTGGGGGCACCAGCACTTCTCCGCCCTCCCTTCCCTGCCTCATACATCTTTAAAATCTTTGCCAGTGCAAGCAAGGGACTCTAGCCTGCTGCTCGCACCATCCTAGCTCCCTTCTGAAATCACTTCCAGGTCATGGGGTCAGGAAGTGACATCAGAGGGAAAGCCAACGCCAGTGCAAGCAGGTGTAAAATATTTTGAAAGTTGTCCTCAACATATTGAAATTTTGAACATAGCAAAGCCTTACATCCCATCTTACATTTGAAATATATTTATTGGGACAGATTTATGTTACTTAATATGAAAAATATATCTGTCGATATTGAGGTACACAATTAAAGAGGCAGGTGAACCAGCTCAAATGAAATTGGAATTCTCCCTCAACTAGGGTGGGCAAGGGAACATAGGTCAAACATTCAATTCAACAGATAGTACACAAATCAATCTGAATTCATTCAGATTATTTGTGAATTGATTTCTATTTTCATATTCACACATTTTGGGTCTTAAAAATTCAAATTCAGAGATGCTCATTGAAATATTCTTAAATTCATGCACTTATTTGTTTTAAAACACTAATCTAAACTAATAAAGTAAATTCAGATGTTTCTACAAAATATATAAAAAAAAACAACCTGAATATTATTTGAACAAAATCAAAACCGATGATCTAAAAATGAGTTCAAATATTTGCAGATATGAAAGCCAAATGCATGCACTTACTTACTCTATTACATACATGGTTGTGAGATCATGATTTAGATTCTACACAGACAAATTTCTATGCCAAAAGTAAACTACCATAAGGCAAAAAACCATCCCCCTCTTTTACGAACGCATAGCATGGGTTTTAGTGCCGGCAGCGGCAGTAACTGCTCTGACACTCATAGAAATTCTATGAGTGTCGGAGCAGTTACTACCGCTGCTATAATAATAATAATAATTTTATATACCGCCAAAGCCATAGTAGTTCGAGGCGGTTTACAACAAGAAGAGCTGGACAGTCAGCGAAAAAATAACAATGAAGACTTTGGTTACATAAAGTCACAATGTAGGGATATCGAGTACATGTGATAAGAGTACAGGGGGAAGGTTTAAGTGCTCTTGGTTACAAATCGGTTAAACAGGTTGGTTTTAACTAGTTTTCTGAAGTTCTAAAACCCACGCTATGAGGGGGAATATGTTGCATGAAAACTATCATACTGCTTCTATACAGTTATACAGATATTAATTAGTAATTCAACTTTGCTTCTCAACTTGTAAGACATTCATTGAAACAAGCAAATATAGAACTCACTGCAGGATCAAATGAAACTTAGAATGATTGTTACAGAGCTCTGCCCTTCGCTAAATTTAAGTAATGCCTTCTGAAGTCTATGGAAAGACAGATAGGAGAGTCTGGGGCCATGGGCTTTTCTTTCTATTGATGGAAAATATAGTGATATTAACACAGAAGCACCTCTTAGAGCACCTTGCCCTATCAAGGCACAAGTTACATAGTTCATTGATGCAGTTTTCCTCTATTACCACTGGAAGGCAGCATTATCCACAAAGCATATCAAACATCGCTAGCACAGAATAATAATTGGAGTACAGCAGGGGTAGGCAATTCCGGTCCTCGAGAGCCGGAGCCGGAGGTCAGGTTTTCAGGATATCCATAATGAATATGTATGAGATGGATTTGCATGCACTACCTCCTTGAGATGCAAATCTATCTCATGCATATTTATTGTGGATATCCTGAAAACCTGACCTGGCTCCGGCTCTCGAGGACTGGAATTGCCTACCCCTGTAGAGGATTATCCAAACAGCTACAGTACCAGGCACTAGAGGAGCCCAATTTAAATTCCACCTGTGCTCCTTGTGATCTTGGCAAAGACACTTAACTCTCCATTATCTCAGGTACAGGAATATATTGACTGTACTTGTATGAAACTCGATTTGAGATATAATTAAAAAACAAAAAAGACCTGAGCTAAATCCAAAATCCCTTCCCTTCTATCCTTACAAGTACCAAGGCCCCACCAATGAAGAAACATCTCCACAGCATAATGCAGCTGCCAGCATGCTTCACACTGTGTTTATGTGCATTGTAAACTTGATATCCCTTTGAATGTAAAAAGTCAAAACGGCTTACACAATAATCAATCCAATTATAGAACACAGAAAAGAACACCAACTATTTAAAAAAAGGGAAGAAACCATCATACAAGATCCATACAAAATCTAAAACCTTAAAAACAATAAAAAACTACACATTAACAGTTGCAGTTTTCCAACTCACATACCCTAATCAGAGAAAACAAGGCAAAAAGAAAGACAAACCCTAAGGAAATACCAAAAGTCTTCTGAAAAAAAGAAAGTTTTCAAAAGATACTTACCCACTCTTTTATTAAGGTGTGCTAACCGATTAACGCGCACAAACTGATTTAGCACGCGATAATCGATTTAGCGTGCGCTAAACGCTAATGCGTCCACAGAATATAATGGGTGCATTAGCGTTTAGCGAGCGCTAAATCCATTAGCGCGCTAAATCAGTTTGCATGCGCTAATCAATAAGCGCACCTTAGTAAAAGAGGGGGTTAAATTTAGGAAAAGAAAGTAGGGATGAGCAATGTGGTGTGTTGGATTTGAACCACAGTATAAACTGAAAAAACTAGTGGAAACGTGGTTGAGTGTCCAAAATATAAATCCTTAGATTAACAGATAATATGGAACACTCAGTTTAACATATAATGTGAACTTAAAACAGAGGAGAAAAGACCTCAAAAAACCCCTGGACTATAATCAAACAGATCATAACCAATTGGGGTTGGGTTTCATCACTGGTCAAAAACCCCTGTATAATTTTTTTAATTTTTATGTGGATTTAATTTTTCATGATTCAATATGTGTTATAATTATAAATTAATATAGTTATTAAATATCAAAATCTCTCTTATTGTTCAATTGAGCATGAATTAACCAGTAGCTCTATATTGGAAATCTTGAATGATCTTGCATATGGCTTCATAGTATCAAGCATTTATCTTAATGACCCAACGGAGATCCCATCCGTTTCGCTCCAACGGGCTTCTTCGGGGGTATCAATAAAGCTTATATTGCCGGTAAAGATTAAATATCGCTCAAGAATTCTGTGGTCTAGCTGCATATTTAATGCTTTCAATTGAACAATAAGAGAGATCTTTGGGTTTGAACCAAACATTTAACGCTTGGCATTGTAGATGTTACCAGAGCAAAAATGCCATTGCATGGCTCCAGCATTTCTTGAGTATTCTTTTTTTTTTTTAATATTTAAATTTTTATTTCAAGTTTTTCAAATTATACAATGCACAATGAATCTCAAGCTGCAGACACAATAACATCAAAATCAACAGCTGCAAGAAATGCTCAAAAGTAAAGAATGCCCCTACCTCACACAAAATCACCCCCCCAAATCCCCCCCATCCCCTTGCAATGCACAGCTTCCCATCTACAATTTCCCCGCTGAAACCCCCCCTCCCAGACCCTCTCTCCTTTGTTACATACATTTTCCTTTTCTCCAGATTTCTACCCTGTGAAGACAGGCTTTTTTCTTCTGTCCAGATTTCAAAGCTTTGGCTTCAGATTATTTTCTTCTCTCCAGATTTCTGTCTTTTGGTTTAGACGTTTTTGCTCTCTCCAAGTTTTTTTTTCCTTTTTCCAGATATCTTTCCTTTAATTACAGAATTTCCCTCTCTCTTTCTTGATTTCTAACCTTTGAAAAAAGGCATTTCCCTTTTTCCAAGCTTTTAGTCTTTAGGACAATCCTTTTTCCTCTCTCCAGACTTCCCCACTAAACGTTTTGCACTATCTTGTTTTCATTTCTTGAGTATTCTTGTTAATACTTCAAACAGGATTCAAGGTGAGTTTCCTGAGTGATGGCTTTGTTCTTGTACAGGTCAACGTACTTGGGAAGTTGTCAATGTCACATACACACCTTGACCAGTCTTGGCCATCAAAGCTAGTAACTCGTTTCAGAATTACCAAAGAAGAGGTCTCTTGGTTGCTTTCCTCATCCGTCTCCTTTGGCCCAGGGCCAGTCGTGTCAAAGAATGATGCTTGTCTGAGTAGTTGTATCCTTGCGCATACAGACGCTCATAACGTTGTCAGACTTTTGCTTGCGTGACCTACATGTCATCTATTCTATTGTATACTTACGAAGTAAATAAAAGTAAAATTGTGGAATCTTTCGTGGCACACCTGTAATCTCTTCAGTAGGGTTATTAGACATCTGAATTTACTCGGACATGCCCTCTTTTTAGAGGGCATGTCCGGACAGCTTTTCAAAACCCGGCACTTTGTCCAGGTTTTGAAAAGTAGATCGTGTCGGGACGGGCACCGTGCCCGTGCAGATGCAGTGCGGTGATATCACACACATGTGTGCAACATCATCATGCTCGAATGCCCTCATGACTGAGATGAGCAGATTCAGGGGGCAGGGCTAGGGGGCGAAGCTGGCGTGTGGCATGGGCATAACAGGGCGGGGATGGATGGAGTGGGCAGGCCTGGTAGCGGGTTTATGGGTCCGGATTTTACATACGTAAAATCTGGTAATCCTACTCTTCGGGGCACACCACTGTGCCGTGGCACACAGTTTGAGAGACATTGCTATATGCCATGCTTCAGATGCAGTCTAATAAGCGCCCCCCCTCCCCCCAGCTGAATCCTAGAGTAGAGGAGAAGCCTTAACGGTTAGTGCAACAGCCTGAGAAATCAGCAGAACTGGGTTCAATTTCCATTGCCGCTCCTTATGATTCTGGCAAGTCATTTATCCCTCCATGGCCCCAGGTACAAAATAAGTACCCATAGTATATATTTCATTTCATTCCGTCATTCAATTTTCTATACCATTCTTCAAGGGGAGCTCAGGACGGTTTACATAAATTTATTCAGGTACTCAAGCATTTTTTTCCCCGTCTGTCCTGGCAAACTCACCATCTATCTAATGTACCTGGTGCAATGGGGGGATTAAGTGACTTGCCCAGGGTCACAAGGAACAGTGAGGGTTTGAACCCAGAACCCCAGAATGATGAGGCTGCAGTTTTAACCACTGCACCACTCTAGAAATCAAAAAGTAGTAAAAGTGGGTCAAGTACAGGACAATCAAGTTATTATGACATCATTGATGAAGCTGGCTCTTAGGCATTGGTGGAATGAGGCATTATGATGTCACAATACCACTTCTGGCTATCAGAGGCTGAAACTTGTCACACTATTTATTTATTCAATTTTTTTTATACTGTTCTCCCTGGGGAGCTCAGAATGGTTTACATGAATTTATTCAGGTACGCAAGCATTTTTCCCTGTCGGGGTGCTGAGGCTGTAGCTTTAACCACTGCACTCACAGAAAGGTGGCATTCCAAGTCCAATCCCCTTTCCGTATGTTTTATTACACGACAGCAAATGCCCAGTCCTGGTGGCTGCCGCCCGGCTCGGTGTATTCAGGCCTTGTTTATTGTCCTCTACAATTCCCAAGCTTTTTCTTCTTGAACATCACCATAAAGTACTGTACTATTCTTGTTCTTGTCAACTTAAGCAACGTAGGAAAGAAATTACAATGTCATTATCATAAGCAGGAAAGTGCCATATGCCGTCCTATCTGCTACAAAATGGCAGGCAACCATGGCTGTGGGCAATCCCATTGAAATCAACAGGAGTTGCCTGCAGATGCGATAACCCATGCTGCTTGCAGCTGCCAGCCATTACTTATCAGGCAGCTCTATGCAATTTCATTCATTATGAGAGTGCAATATTTCTGCCTTAAAAGTTCTTAAAATCTGAGGAAGCGGTGGGAAGCTGTCTAATGCCTATTGTGGAGACAGCCTAATGGCTCAGGATACGGCATTGCTGCACGAGGGATTAATGCGTGTGAGTCATCTATCCCAGGGTCTGACAAAATGTTGGGTGCTCTGTGGGGGCAAAGTTGGCTCCCTCTATTGTGAAGCACCTCAGCGGTTTGAGAAGCTACACTAAGGGTAAGTGCTGGAGGAGATCTCACTACAATATTCCTGGCTGGTTTGTGAGCTTGAATAAGAATAGCCTTACTGGGTCAGACCAATCCAGGTGGCCAATCCAGGTCACTAGTACCTGGCCAAACCCCAAGGAGTAGCAATATTCCATGCAGAATCCCCAGAGAGTGGCAAGATTCTAGAATCCTAAAGAGTAGCAACATTCCATGCTACCGATCCAGGGCAAGCAGCGGCTTCCCCCGTGTCTTTCTCAATAGCAGACTATGGACTTTTCCTCCAGGAACTTGTCCAAACCTTTCTTAAAACCAGCTGGGTAAATTGTTTTAAATGGAATAGAGGCATACATTTAGCATATAAACGTAACTCAAGGAAGATTTTGTTCAGAAGACATAAGATATTATAGGCTCAAATACTGAGCAAAAAAAAAAAAATAAAATATATATATATATACTACTTCTCCACAGCAAGTGACTGGAAGCGGTGGTGTAGTAAGGGGGAGAACGAGGGGTGGGGGGTCTGCCCCGGGTGCCATGTTGGTGGGGTGTCGGCTCCCCTCCTCCCACTCCTCCCCTCACAATGCGCATGGACCCCCTTCCCTTCCCCTTTACCTCTAAGTCATTCACCGCCGCAAACAACAACTTTAACGTGATCCTTGCGCCCACGTCATCTCTCCTGCTGATGTCACTTCCGGGTGCCACACATATGAAGTGACGTAGGCGGGAAAGATGACGGGGGTCGTGACGAGCACATTGACGTTCTTGTTACTTGTGGCGGTGAACAACTAGAGGTGTGGGGAAAGGGAAGGGGGGCGCATATGGCAGGGGGGATCGGGGAGGGGGGGGAGGGTGATGCTCAAGCACCAAGGAGATAAGAGGAGAAGAGCCACCAAACTCCTTGTAAGTCAGCCCTGCCAAACCTGGACAGACTCACACAATTTTTTTAAAAACCCATCCCGAACATATGGTAACCCTTAGTAAAAGTACTCTTAAAAGACCTGATGGAAAGCTTTGGAGAGAGCAATTTTTGAGGTACTCATGGGGTTGAAAGCAGATTTTTAAAAAAGTTTCCTTATAAATGTTTGCAGGCTAGCCGTGCCACAGGCAGGCTTTTCTCTGCATATTTGGCGAATGGAAAAGTATGCAGCGAAGGGAGGGGAAAACAATTGCAGGGTTTTACGAAAATCCTGCATATACTTCCATCATTCTACCCCGACCCCAGTGCTGCCTCCATGGGTTAGGGTTCATTTTCGAGATAAACACGCGGAAATCCTCAGGCACTGCCTCTTTAACGATCAATGCAAAATGAGGTGTCAGGTCAAAAGCGCGCCAGGACAAAGGCGCGTGCAGACAATTGAGCGCAGCGCGGAGGTGCGCGCCGCAGAAAATTACTCTTTTTACGGCTCCAACGGGGGGGGCATGGGGGAACCCCTCCCACTTTACTTAATAGAGATCGCGCTGCGTTGTGGGTGGTGTGGGGGGTTGTAACCCCCCACATTTTACTGAAAACTTCACTTTTTCCCTGTTTTTAGGGAAAAAGTTAAGTTTACAGTAAAATGTGGAAGATTACAACCCCCCAAATCCCCCACAACGCCGGCGCGATCTCTATTCAGTAAACTGGGGGGGGGGCTCCTAAAAACTGTAATTTTCTTCGGTGCGCGCCTCCATCTTGCGCTCAGTTGTCAGCGCGCGCCTTTGTCTTTCGCCGAGTTGTCTATGAACCCAAAATGATGTTTCCTCATACAATGTATGTCAAAAATAGTATGGTTATGCAATGACTGTGTGTGTTATGCAAAAAATAAATAAATAAATAAAAAATGCATTTCCTAAATAGTGTGAGCTTGCTAATTGGGCAGGAAGTACTGAAGCAGGCAGTGCAAACACAATGCGGACCTGAGTAGGACATGTAGCAAAAAAACAGAAAAGGGAATTATTCTGCAATGCTGCAAGGCTTTGGGCAACAGCTTTCCATTCAACATGATCTGGTTTTGATAGCTGAAAGACAATCTGATTTCAAATTTTTTCCATTTGAGTTCTTAATGGGTACATTGAAATTCTGCAACCACTCGAGGTAAACCATCTAGCTAACACTGCGCAAAACAGAGCCTTCCTTGCAATAGCACAGCTGCACCTCACATTTATTTTCCTAAACCTGTGTGCCACAGCAGAGTGGTGTGCCCCGAATAGATTCCGGGTGTGTCATAAGAGATTCCAGAATTTTACTTTATTTTTTTATCCTAACTTGAGCAACCAAGGTTTTGTTCCCGTTTGGATCTTATCTTTGCAAACCTGGATTTTCAGGACTGACAGAAATTAAATTGAAAAAAAAAAGAGAACAACTGGATGATGAAATGCACGTTTGCTTGTCGACTATCGAGCCGCGTTTTGAGCTAATTTGCACTCAAAAACAAGCTCATCCATCGCATTGATTAGCAATTCTATTCTATCTACTTTAGTTTCACTGTTATTACTTTTACCCATACATATATCTTAAAGAACTTTAAATAAATAACTCTCGCATGAAATTTTTGGTTGGTTTTGCAATTTTATAATTTCCAGTTAGTTATAATGTGCTGCGAAAAACATTCACTCCGTTTCGTGTGCCAGAAATAAAAAAAAGTTTGAGAGACGCTGTTCTAATAGGACGATGCTGTTCTTGAAATAGAGGGCTCCTTTTACTAAGCTGTGCTAGCGGTTTTAGCGTGCACTTAGCGCGCGCTAGATGCCAATGCCGCCATTGAGCTGGTGTTAGTTTTTCCACGTAGCACGGGGGGCAGCGTGCACTAATCTGTGGCGCGCGCTATAAACGCTAGCCCAGAGTGTTCTTCCACACTTCCTCTTACATCTATGTTATGTTATTACAATTCATCTTTAAAAAAATAGACTGCACTTAACAAACGATTTTCAATTATAAGCTGATTCTGTTTTTAAGGTAAATCATTTAGGCAGTAAATTGGCGCCTCATTTTAGGCGTCACAAAGAGATGCACTTGGAGGCAAATTCTACAAGAAGCACCTAAAGTTAGGTGCCAAACGTACCCTCTTTTTATGAAGCCACCTTAGGCTTTTTTATTGCCAGCCTCAGCGGTAAAAGCTCCGGCACTCACAGACTTCCTATGTCCGGGTTTTGGAAAAGCTTCCTTCAAAATTGCGTCGGGAAGGGGCGTCCGTACATGCGCAGATGCCATGTGGTGACATCATGTTGCATGTGCGCATGTACGGATGCCCCTTCCCGACGCAAATTTTGAAGGAAGCTTTTCCAAAACCCGGACATAGGAAGTCTGTGAGTGTCGGAGCTTTTACCGCCGAGGCTGGCAATAAAAAAGCCTAAGGCGGCTTCATAAAAAGGGGGTAAGTTAGGCACACATGCATGCATGGATGCCGTCTGGGGGCGGGGCGGAACGGGGCATGCCACAGGCGAAATGGGACAGAATGGGGGGGGCGTGGCCATGGGTCCAGATTTTCCTTCGGGAAAATCTGGTAACTCTGTACAGTATATGCTGTAAATATGTTCAAAGTATTTGTCAAGCATCATTGTGCAGAACACTGCCGTTTGACTTTTACATAAGTCACACATATCGGATCACTATTCCTGTATGCCCATTGGCTTCCTACAATATAAGCGATTGGATTTAATTCAAACACTAGAACTAGTTTTTAGGCCACTTTGTATGACGCCCCAATTACTTTAACTTCTTAATCTTTGCATTCATTGAGTAATAAGCTTTTCTTTATTCCTCCACTCTTGCTGACACATCTGGATTCGAACTGGGAATCGGTCTTTTATATCCTGGTACCCTCTGCTTTGGAACTCACTTCCTTCAAATGGAGCCCACCTTAGCTCAGTTAACGGCTTCTCATAAGGCTTATATTTGTTCTCAAGCTTTTGGTGGAGGCTAGGCATTGGCTTGGCTGGAATGGAATTCGGGGCGAAACATAGTCTATGTCGGAGTGCCTACCCCCACCCGCGTAGATGAAGATGAGTATATTTTGATATATATTTAAAGTATTTATATTCGTATATACAAAAATTGAGTCTGTATGATCTCAAAAGCTTAGAGGCATACAGTATGGTACTTCTGAGGTCTGTTAGCCTGAACAACTATTAAATGTTTAAAGTTGGAAGACTCCTTTTAGTTATTTATTGCTTGTGGAATGGAATTAGCCATAGCCTCTGTTTCTTTATTTTTTCTTCTCTAATCCAATGCAATCTACTATTTTATGGTTATATTGTAAACCACCGTGATGTTTACTGAATGGAGGTTTATAAAAGCATTGCAATAAACCCAGACATAATAGTTGCGGATGAATAATTCCATGACCTTGGCTCCTTATGTACTCTGAAGCAACAAAAAGAGCAGATCCCAGATTAAATATTTCAAAGATTCTTCTTGGTGAAAGCCAAGAACCCGATGTCATCATTTTGCCCAATCAGGGCTGCCTCAGGGGTCTAAATACAAATGACAATGCCATCCCGCTCGGGCAGCACCAAACACAAGAGTTCTCTTGTTGCTCATTTTCACTTGCATAAGTTTAACCCTTTAATTGGCAGATGGTGAAACGGCTGGCTTTACGGAACTTGACGTTGAATGAGGAGCAACTGTGCCAAGTAACAGGCATTTGGAGATCCAGATCTCCCATAAGAGCCATAGCAAACACATGTTGCTTCTGAGCAACAATGCCAAATAAAAGGTTATGGTAATTCCTGTGCTTAAAGCGCTGTTCTACTCATGAACGTGCCTTTTAAGATTAATCTCCAAGTGAATATTCCCCTAGGATTGCAGCTTAGCTATATACTGACTTGAAAAGCTTTTTTTAAGTGCAGTTGTTTAGTTAATATGATGGCATTTAAAAAACTAAGAAGCTCTTTTATCAAGCAGGGTTAGGTGCTAAGGCGTGCCAACACAGCTTAAAATGGCATACCACAGGACATGCTCAGGCATCCTGTGGAAGCTGCCAAATGTGCATGTACTAAGGGCCTGATTCTGTATAGGACGCCCGGTCACAGCAACACAGACCCACCCCCGGGATTCCACAGCCCTAGCGCCTAAGCAGATTTTAAGAATCGCACACAGGCGTCCTATACAGAATCCGTGTCTGTCCATTACCCCACCTAACCACCCCGATTCTCTAACTGGCGTCCATGTCACAGGCGCCATTTAGAGAATCGCATTGCTGCCGCATTGATCTGGAAGGTGTTGCGGTCTATAAATGTATTTTAATGTAATGTAATGCTGAGCTGATCAGCAAGGGAATCTCCCTGCGGCAATCAGCTGAGCGGCAGTGGCAGGGAACTCCTGAACCCCCCCCCCCCCGCAAGTTTGCCAGCAGGAGGGATGCCCCACTCCCTCCTGCCAGAATCCCTGACCCCCCAACTGTCCATGGCAAGAGGAGTGCCCAATTCCTCCTGCCGCCACCCTTGAAAGCATCCCCCAGCCACCTAGTGATCCCCCCCCCATTCCAAGGCCAGTTCACCCACCTGGAGACCCTACCCAGCATCAACCCTAACAGAAAGACCTCCCCCCATTCCCTTCCATACCTTTTAAAATGAAGGTCCGGCAGGAGGGAGGCATACACCCTCTAGCTGGCAAGCCCACAACTGCAAAATAGTGGGCCCTCCCTGTTGTGGTGCATTCTAGGATATAATGGGGAGGAGCCTAAGGTCTTGATTAGCTCAGATGCCTAAGGCCCTTCCCATAGGGGGGCTTTAGGCATCTGGGCCAACTGGAGTCTTAGGCATCCTTCCCAGTACATTCTGGGATGCACTGGGAGTGGCCAAAGACAATGATTGGACAGATAGCAAAGGCCCCTCCCCCTGTCAGCCTATTTCATAGGTAGGGGAGGTTCCCTGGCCTCTCAGCTGATCACAGCAGGGAGCTTTCTTTGCGGCAATCAGCTCAGCAGCCGTGCCTATTTGAAATGTAGACCAGCCTACATTTCAGATGCCTAGTGCCTCTTAAGCTCGCCCAAGGCCACTTCCAGGCGCAATCATGCCCACATCCAGCCTCAGATGAGCTTAAGCATCCCTAGGTGCCTACCTGCGCCCACAACAGACGCCTATAGTGTAGGTAGCCTGCCTCGGGGGTTTTATTTTTAGAAAACGTGTCCCACGATTGGTTGGTTAGACAGCGGTAGGATGCCTACCGCTGCCTACAATTGGGGTGCCGTTTATAAATTTGCCCCTAATTGTGTGCCAATTTTTTTTTTTTTTTTAATGTGTATGTCAGGGGGCAGAGAGTGGGCATGTCTGTGCTACCCAATTAGTGAATCAAGGTTACCACATGCTAACTGGTTGGCACACAGATATTTATTTAAAATATTTATATCCCACACATCACAAAATCTATGCGGGTTGCAGAATATACATGCATAAATTAAAGCAAACATAGATAGAAAACGCTGATCTCCAAATACAACAAATTTGTTACAATAAATAAAAAACCAAAGCCCAAACCAAAGCTGTACAACAACTATCACAAATTCTTCTCAAGGTATTTTTCCAAAAGCCTCTCTCAAAAGAAAAGTTTTCAATATCTTACGAACCTTTATCACCTACAAAATGGATGACAGAAAGGGCACATGTGGTAATTTGACAAAATGGTCGTGTGCTAATGGTAACAGAGAGATACAGTATACATGTAATTTATAATATTCTACATATTAGAGAGTTGCTTGGGGACAGAAATTTCACCTATCCCTGCTCGTCTCCACTGGAATGTAACCCTAAGGCCTATAGTCTACTAACGGCATCATAGCAGCAAAGCTGTTTAAAAGCCATTTTAAAATTGTTAAAATAAAAACCATGTAGGCACCTAGAGGCACCTACATGGCATTTATGGTGGCACCTAAGGATGCCTAAGGTCAAAGTAGGTGTGGCTAACACTGGAAATGACCGTAGGCATCCTTAGGCACAGCCATAGATTTGATTCATGTCAAACATAGGTGACAAAAATGTAGGCTTTGAAATGCCTGGCCTATATTTCCGGCACCTATGTTTGAGGTAGCCATGATTCTACAAATGGCGCCATTGAGTGATTCAATCCGAAAAAAGGAAAATTGTTCAAAAATACTGAACTCACAAAGGACAAACGTACAATTTCCTGGACGCTGTATGGATTGTCCGCAAATCAGAACTAAGCTGCGATAGCGGTTTTAGGGCGCGCTTAGCGCTTTCAGAATTGCCCCGCGCGCTAGACGCCAACGCCAACATTGAGCTGGCGTTAGTTCTAGCCACGTAGCGCGGGTGTAGCGCGCGCTAAAATTTTGTGCGCGCTAAAAACGCTATCGCAGCTTAGCAAAAGGAACCCTAAGTGAGCATTATAAAAAGCAAATTAAGGCCGATGCGTGGATATTTGAGGAGGCACAGCCCCTGAAGAAACTGTAAAGTGAAACAGTTGGGCAGCCGTCTACGTGCTCTTCTTTTACAAATTATATTAAGAATTACTAATATTAATTTTTTGCATATGCTTAAAAAAAAAAAAAAAAAAAAAAGACCGATGATGAACACGTCACCCCTGTACGGGCATGATAAATTATTGAAATAGTGCCTCGGGTGTTTGAGGTCTTGCAGTGAAACTTATTAGATTCTTTATAAGTGTGTTCTTTGTGAGTTCAGCCGTTGAGTGATTGACATGTGAACAGAACAGCGGCCGTCTTTTAGGCGGCCGCCAATATCGACACTGTTTGTAGAATCTGGCCCTAAGATCCTTTCCATTCCCACCCATCCTCACAATTCTCTATATTGCACATATGTGAGTCCCACCCATGTATACACCTAACTGTAACATACACACTGTATAAGATATGTGCACATTCACAGAATAGCACTTAGGCGTAATTTTGCCATTTACACACATTTACGTGAATATATACTACTATGCTAAACATTTACATGTGTAATCCATGTGTAACTATTATTACTGCTGACTTGTACAGAACTACCCCCCATAGTGCAGCTAAAAATTCATGGACTGGAGACTACTGCTGCCCGATTCAGGGAAAAAAATTTTGATGCTGCCAGTTGGGGGTTGTTTTCAATCACTCTAGGGATAGACAGGTTTCCCTGGAGTCCTGCAGAGCTTGCCTGCCCCTCACTATTGAAAATGTGATAATGAAACAGCGCCTTCTGCTGGCAGGACTGTAGGTGGAGGACTCCCCTTCAGCTTAAAGGGAACAGTGCGTGGTGAACAGTATGACGGTCTTGAGGCTACAGTACTCACCAGGTGTTACTGCAACACTATTTCCATTCAGCACCGGTCTTTCCTCCTCCTCGTCTTCTGGAGGATCAATGCCTGCCTTCTCCATATTGCTCACAGACTTGTTTCGTTTTCGTTTCCCGTCAGGAATTGGAGTGGTACCTGCAAATATCTGGTCTGTCACGTTTAGTAATAAAGGAGGTTCTGCTGGAGGCTTCGGTGTTCCGTAGTAGTTCTCTTTAAATAAAAAGAAAAGAATTATATTAACATCTATTTCATTTTTCTTGTATCTCATGTTTAAACTAAACACCGACCTCTCTAACAACTGGATTGAAAGTTATGTGATTTTACTATTATATAAGGGTAAATCAAAAAGTAAAGGCAAAATACATTTAATTGCTTTAATAGAAGTTAACTGTGAGCATTTGAACATATCACTTTTCCACATAGTCCCCACGCAAGACGACGCATTTGTTGTAAGGTTCAACTAGCTTCTGCATTCCTGCATAGAAGAAGTCTTTCAGCGGCTCCTGAAGCCAAGTGAGCACCGCTTCATTTACTTCATCATGCTTTGTCTTTTGCTCTCCCGGTCGCAGTGATGCACCCATGTCTCATCGCCAGTGGCAATTCTCTTCAGAATACTCAGATCTTCTTTATACCATCTCAGGAACTGGGTCTCGACCTCCACACGCTGTTGCTTGTGCAGATCAGTAAGCTGTTTGGGAACCCGTCTTGCATAGACGTTCCTGTTATCTCAAGTCATCATGCATTATGGAAAATGCAGATCCATAGCTGGTTTCCAAATTTGCAGCCAATTGAGACACCGTTTATCTGTTGGTCTTCTCTAATCAAGGCATCCGTCCTGTCAATATTCTCTTGTGTGCGTGATCTTGACGGGCAGCCAGAATGACCTTCGTCAGTTACAACTGTTCTCCCCACTCTTAAACCTTTCATTGATTCATGGTGCCTATGGCCATACTGAGTCAATATCCGATGGTGAATTGCCACAGGTTTCACTCCCTCTGCCCCTTAGAAAGCGTGCTACTGCATGTCCAAAGTCCTTCGATGGTGCAATCTTGCAATGGAGCATCCATGTTTCTGACCTTGTGGCAGCCACATGAGAGTTGCACTGTGTGTGGACGAACTATCCAATAGGCAATGTACAAGTCCATATGTTGCATTTCGCTAGCTCTGTTCCGGTTATCATATACAGTAAAACCTTGGTTTGCGAGCATAATTTGTTTGTTCCAGAAGCATGCTTGTAATCCAAAACACTCGTATATCAAAGCGAATTTCCCCATAGGAAATAATGGAAACTCAGACGATTCATTCCACAACCCAAAAACTTTTTTTTTTTTTGATTATTTATTTATTCATTTTCAAGATTACATTAAGTGTTAAAATATATTCAATCACATAAATAATGAATACATCACTTAGAAATAATCATTGGCACATCTCACATATTCTTATACCCACCCCAATCCCTCCCTCCCCTTCATATATTTAATTATCATAAAAACATGTGATAATAAAATACCCCCCTCCCTACACTTTAAATTAACAATTAATATAAGGGAATCAGTTTTTAAATTATTCTTTACAATATTTCATTAATGGTTTCCACACATCCTGAAACTTTTTAAGATAACCCCGCTGTACTGCAATAAACCTTTCCATTTTATATATATGGCATAAAGAGTTCCACCAGAAATTGTAGTTTAATCTCTTCCAATCTTTCCAGTTAAATGTGATTTGTTGAATGGCAACTCCAGTCATTATTAGTAATAATTTGTTATTATTTGCCGAAATCTGACTTTTGGTTCTCATTTCCATACCAAATATTACAGTATCATAAGTCAATGCCACTGGGTTTTCTAATAAATTATTAATTTGGTCCCAAATTGATTTCCAAAAATTCATAATGTATGGGCAATGAAACAATAAATGATCTAAAGTTCCTACTTCTAAATGACAATGCCAGCATCTATTAGACAAAGAACTATCTAGTTTTTGTAATCTAACAGGGGTCCACAACGCTCTATGCAACAGAAAAAACCAAGTTTGTTTCATAGATGCTGAAACCGTACATTTCATCCTCCAAGACCAAATTCGTGGCCATTGAGATGCAGTAATTTCATGCTTAATCTCAATGCTCCACAACCCAAAAACTTTAATACAAAATACTATACGTACTTGTATTGCAAGACCTCGTCATTTAAAACAGTCACCACATTCCTGCAGAGTCAGAGAGACAAGAACCATCGGCTCAGGTGTGATAATGTGACGCATGTACTGTATACTGTATGTACTCGTATTGCAAGACTTTGTTGGTTTAGAACATTCTCTACACTCCCGCAGTGTCAGAGAGAGAAGAACCATCAGCTCAGTTGTGATGATATGACACGTGTATACTGTATGTACTCGTATTGCATGACTGCTTGTTTAGAACAGTCAGTACACTCTTGCAGTGTCAGAGAGAGAAGAAACATCGGCTCAGTAGTGATGTGTGTATTCTGTATGTGCTTGTATTGCAAGGCATCGCTTGTATATCAAATTAAAATTTAATCAAATGTTTTGCTTGTCTTGCAAAACACTTGCAAACCAAGTTACTTGCAATCCAAGGTTTTACTGTAATTTAACAATTACATTTTGATTCACCCTCGTTTGTGTTCCCAGCAGGTCCACATACAGTTACCACACAGAAAAGATCTTTACTGTGCCTCAACAGGGTAATTCTATAAAAGAATACCTAGATATAGACGTTTAGGAAAGCACTTACTTGAAAGCCTATTTAATAAAGAAAAACAGACGTTTCCTTATAGAGTATTAGCACAAGCCAAATTACGTGCACTTATTTTGCAGTTAAGAACTGAGCAGTTATGCACTGAGGCAGCTGTGTGCGTACTTCATAGAAGACCGCTGAGTGCTCTGCCAGCGCTTACACAGCTAAGTGTGCATGCCCTGAGTAACTCTTGATAAGATATTTGCACAGCTGATTTGGGATTTCCTTTTATTCCATGTGCCCCTTTGTTATATTGTTTTATCTCAGTGGTCTCAAACTCAAACCCTTTGCGGGGCCACATTGTGAATTTGTAGGTACTTGGAGGGCCACAGAAAAAATAGTTAATGCCTTATTAAAGAAATGACAATTTTGCATGAGATAAAACTCTTTATAGTTTATAAAACTTTCCTTTAACAGTTAAAAGGAAAGATATATAAACTATAAAGAGTTTTACCTCATGCAAAATTGTCATTTCTTTAATAAGACATTAACTATTTTTTCTGCGGACCTCCAAGTACTCAATTTTTTTCTGCAGCACTCACATTTAAAATTCAATATCTTTTCTTTCTCAAAAATGGCACATTTCAATCACTAAATTGAAAATAAAATCATTTTCCTACCTTTGTTTGGTAATTTCATCAGTCTGGTTGCATTTTATTCTTCTGACTGTGCATCCAATACTTCTTCCCTTCTTTCAGCCTCCTGTATGCTTCCTCTCCTCCAGACCTCATTCCCTCTCCCAACTTTTTCTTTCTTTCTCCGTCTGTCTTTCTCTGATTCCGTGCCCCATTTTTTGCTTTGTTTCTGGCTCCCTGTCCCCACCCCACCTTCTTTCTTTCTTTCTTCCTGCCCTCCCGCATGCCACCGCCGCCGCAGAATAGGCTGCTGCTGCTGCCGCTATCGGGAACAGGCCATCTTCCTGCTTCTCTTCTGCAGGGGGCCGACCAACTCTCGCTGCCCGATGTCAATTCTAACGTCGGAAAGGATGTTCCGGGCAACCAGGCAGTGATTGGCTAGCCAGAACGTCCTCTCGACGTCAGAATTGACGTCGGGCCGCCAGAGTTAGTCGGCCCTGCAAGGAAGAGAACAGTGGACCGCCCCCCCCCCCTTGGTACGCCACTGGAGCAGCAGCAGCGTGTCTGGCCGGTTCGTTCGTTCAAAGCCGCGGGTGGCGGCTCCTTGCGAGATCCGCGCCTGCGTCTGAAGCCTCTCTGATGTTGTGACATCAGAGAGGCTTCCGATGCAGGAGTGGATAGCACAAGGAGCCGCCAACCCGCGGCTTTGAGCGAACGAGCTGGCTGCTGTTCCAAAAGGAAGAGAATGATGGCCTCCAGACCGCGGGCCGCAAATAAAACCTGGAGAGCCACATGCGGCCCGTGTGTTTGAGACCGCTGTTTTATCTTGACTGTACACATATAGGGCTCATTTTCAAAGCACCATAAAAACTTATCTTCAATTGTATTTCTTTTTACTGGTTTCACTGCCCTCTAGAAATCTTTCGTGATTTCTAAATGATTGTTAAAGATAGAAAGGAAAACAAAACAAAATCCAAATAGCACCGTATGCCTGGAACAGGTTGCCTGAATCAATACATCGTCTCTGGCAGTGTTCAAATCCAAGCCAAAGGCCCACTTTTGTGAAACTGCTTTCAACTCTTAACTCCCCCCCTTGCTGCTGTCGGATACCTAGACCCACTATGACCTCCCAACCCTGAAATGTCCTGTCTAAAATTAGATTGTAGGCTCTTCAGAGCAGGGACTGTCTATTGCGTGTTAAAATGTACAGCGCTGCGCACGCCTTTCAGCGCTATAGAAATAATAAATAGCAGTAGCAGTACAAATGAAGCAGCAAAACAACAAAAAGATTGTGGAACAAACGATCGGATGTACCAATTTGTAGTTTAATAAGAATCCAAATAACTTTAAAACAATAATCTACCGCCCACCACTGCCTAACTTATCCCTCCCTCCCTTTTACAAAACCATAGCACGTTTTTTTAGCCACGGCCACGGCGGTAACTGCTCCGATGCTCATAGAATTCTAGTGGCCAGCGCTAAAACCGCGCTACGGTTTTATAAAGGGGGGGTTATAGTGCTGTTACTAGAATCAGGGCCTAAGTGTTGCCAACTGAATAATGAGTCAGCAATTTTCATTTAGTTTCCTTTTGGACCTGGAAGTAAATAATGGGGGATTAAGGAGAATGAGTTCCTTAACCCCTCGTCTAAAGCCCTGGCCGAAATGAAGACTTTTAGATATTTTGAATGACTGCTTCCTCGCGTCTCTCTGTGATGGGGGCATGCTTACAGTCCTATCTGCTGTAGGATGAATTTAGTTTTTATGAATGATAGTTCTGTTTCTTGGTTTACTGTTCTATTTACTATGACAGTCAATTGACCATTTCTTGTACTGCAATCTGCCTTAACTTGCATTTGTTTAAAAGGCAGTTTTAGCAAGCTTTAATATTAGATAAAACTATTTAAAAATCCATGCATGGCTCTGAGCTGGTTTAATACCTGACAGCAATGAAATAACACTTCCACAAAAGTCAGATGTACACTGAAGGTATATAAAATTCAAAGTGCAGGTTGAGACATCTGTTCTCAGTGGAGGAAAAAGCCTCAGACAAGGGCCCTCCCACCTCCACAATGGTGGAATAAAGGTGGTAGAGCGTTCACCTCACTGGCTCAAAAAAACCTCCTTAGACTAAAAAGACACTGCACTATTTTAGAGTGTAAAAAAATGAATGTACTGAACGATAGATGTACCGAAAGATGTACCGATCATCTAAGTTAAGTTGATAAGGTGTTTTTTTCATCTATCGCTCAGTACATTCATTTTTTACACTCTAAAATAGTGCAGTGTTGTGGGGGCGTTGTGGGGGGTTGTAACCCCCCACATTTTACTGAAAACTTCACTTTTTCCCTGTTTTTAGGGAAAAAGTTAAGTTTACAGTAAAATGTGGAGGGTTACAACCCTCCAAACCCCCCATAACGCCGGCGCGATGTCTATTAAGTAAAGTGGGGGGGTTCCCCAACAAAACCCCCCGTCGGAGCCCCTAAAAACAGTAATTTTGAGCAGCGCGCGCCTCCACGCTGCGCTCAATTGTCCGGGCGTGCTTTTGTCTTTCGCACCGTTGTCTATGAACCGAGAATGACACAGGGACAAATTTTTCCCTATCCCCGTGGGAACTAATTTTCCCATCCCGGCGAGTTCTTTTTCTATCCCTGCCCCATTCCTGCAAGCTCTGTCCTCATCTGCACAAGCTTCAAACACTTTGAAATCACAAGAAGCAACATTCCAGAGCTCAGACTGTGATGTCATAATGCCTCATTCCACCAATGCCTAAGCTCCGTCCTCTTCTGCACAAGCCTCAAACACTTTGAAATCACAAGAAGCAACATTCCAGAGCTCAGACTGTGATGTCATAATGCCTCATTCCACCAATGCCTAAGCTCCGTCCTCTTCTGCACAAGCCTCAAACACTTTGAAATCACAAGTGTTCGAGGCTTGTGCGGTTAAAACAGAGCTTACAAGAAATAACATATTTAGAGAACCAAGGAGGAAAATATAATGTAAAGAAATTCTTTTTTAAAAGAAAAAGCTGCTACAGAGTTTCAGCGACAGCTGGTTAGGAATACTCATAGGATTTAACTAACCATAGCCGATAATTCCCTGAAAAAGATTGTGCTTGCTGTTTAAGATCACAAAAAGGTAATTAATCCCACCATAGATTATAAAACATCTGCACAGAATTTTCAAAAAATCAAAAACATTACCCACAGCACAAGAACCCCTGGTTTAAAAAAAAAAAAACAACCACCACCCAACAACTCCCTGGCTTGGATCAATCTAAACATAACATATTTTAACTTGTAAACTGCCAAAGGCAGTACTGTACATTAAATTTAATAAGCATAAACCATCAAGAAAAAAAACTCACCCTCCCTTTTACAAAATTGAAGCGTGGATTTTAGCACCAGCTACGGCAGTAATAGCTCCAATGCTCATAGAATTCCTATGAGCGTTGGCGCTGTTACCATCGCGGCTTCCACTAAAAACCACACCACGGTTTTGTATAAGGAGGGGGGGGGGGTGTCAATTATGCAATCCCCAAAACTGCTCAGCTATATATCTGAAATAAGATCGTAAACCAGCATTATGAACCAATTCAAGTACAAAGGTAGTGAGAAGAGTAGTATTCCTGTGACAGGCACCAAGGAAGACTCCAAAAATTCAATCAAATTCAAAGAGTCTTTCGAATTGTTCGCATAACCTGCTGCTCCCAGCTGAAGATACACGGAAGTCTTACAGTTCAAACAACTGTCTCCAAACATTCACGCCCTGATTCTTAAAAAAAAAAAAAAAAAGGCCTACAGTTAGGTGCCTAGATCGACACGCCTAGCCAATCCATGTATCTACCTTAATTTTTATAATTAGCTTAAATGGCACAGATAATTAAAAGCGTCATTACAAACAATTAAAAATGATCTAAAAAATTAATTTGCCAATAGACACCTACCACTTCAAGATAGGCATCTACACTAGAGAGTTGGGCGGGGACAGAAATCCCATCCATCCCCGCCAGGATCCTCTCCGTCCCCACCGTCCCCATCAGGATCGTCTCCATCCCCACCCATCCCCGCAAGGAATTACCTCCATCCCCGCCCGTCCACATAAAAAGCAGCAATTACTTCTGACAGGATCATCAATTCCACAGTTTCTTTTGTGTTTGCGCTGCTGTTTTCCTTGTGGAATCTCTTTGGTGGAACCCTTTTTTTTGTTTGTTTTCTGTTCAGATAATTAATTTATAAACCCCCCTCTTTTACTAAGGCTGATGTGTCCATTATATTATATGGACGAACCCTGCTTCCAAAGCCTTCCATCCCAGTGGGAGTCCCGTGGGCCAGAGGGGGGTCCCCGTGGGTTAGTGGGGATTCCCGCGATCCCTGTTCCCATGTAGACCTCTAATCTACACCGATATGCCTACTGGCAAGTATGCATACTTAGAGGCAGATTCGGGGCGGATCTTGGGTGTGGATTGAGTTAGGCGCAGGTAGACACCAACCTTAGATGCCCTCATTTTGACCAAGAAAACCCTGGCTTAAATGGCAGCGCGCCTAAGACTGCATACAGTAGGAGCCACTAGGCAGGATTCTATAAACAGTGCCTAGTGGTTGATTAACAACCGTGACAAACGGCGCCTAGGAGTTAGACATCGTTTATAGAATGAGGGTCTCAATTCTTGCAGCTTGCCGATTCTGCGCCCAAACATGGCCAACACTGTGTAAAAATATCATACACTTTAAATTAAATTTATGCACCTTGGAGCTAATGTTGAGACTGTGGGATAGAGGCTGGCTAACTCCTTCAGTTGGAGTTAGAAACATAGAAACATGATGGCAGATAAAGGCCAAATGGCCCATCTAGTCTGCCCATCCACAGTAACCATTATCTCTTTCCCAGATATTCCATTGTGGGCTGTTTCCAGTGACCAGTATTGAATAGCTGGTCTATTTTTGACCAGTTCAAACTTTGCTGGCTAAGTTATAGGGGCCAAAGATAGAACAGCTATTTGGGCAGCCCGATTTGGGCACCAAACTTGGCTGGTCAGTGTTTAAAGTCGGTGGTTATCGCATGATATAGCCAGCTAAGTTTTAGCCACTAAACGCTAATATTCATCGGAGATAACCGGTTATCTCCCAACTGAATATTAGCATTTAGCCTGCCGGTATTGGAAACAACGCTATTTAACCATCCAGGAGCCGTTCCTAGCCAGTTAAACAGTACTGTATCCGGAGTGATTTATCCAAAGAGAACAGCGCTTCCCACGAGGACTCTAAGTAACCACCGCTGCTTTGTCAAGATGTTGCAGCCCTCAAGGAGGCAACGATAGACCCGAAGGCAGGTAGGGGAAGGCACTCGTATAGGGTTACCAGATCTCCTTTACTGGTGCTACTTCACTCATTAACCAATTTATTGACAGGTGCAATTTTTTCTGCGTGCATATTTGCACACCATTTATGCAATCTGGGGGACAATGTGCAGTTTTCCAAGATTGGGGGACTGTGCATATATGTGCTGGCACTTATATGTGAAGGATGCAAAATGGCCACTTTCAAGTATAAGTGCCCATGCATACTGTATGTAGAAATTGCCACACGGTCGCTCTTTATTTTCATGTATAGCCCTTTGGAAGTGCTGCTTCCTGTGAACATGCTGGTGTATACAGGTGCATTTGTGGCACAGAACAGCTGCTAGGATAATAGCCATATTACCTTGCTATTCACATGTCACACCTGTACTGGCTGAACTTCATTGGTTGCCAGTTGCATGGCGAATACAATTCAAGATATTGACCCTGGTATTTAAATCTGTTCGTGACTTGTTACCTAAGGTGATTGCCTCTTTATTACAGGCATATGTCCCTTGTCGCCCTCTGAGATCGTAAGCTAGAGACCTTTTGATTGTACCTTCACTTCATTCAGTCACTAAGGTCGTAAATCGATCCCGAATGTTTCAGGTGGCTGGACCTTCATTGTGGAACTCAATTCCAGACTCTATTCGTCTAATTTCAGATTTTTGGGCATTCTGAAAAAGTTTGAAGGCTTTTTGTCCCCCCCGATTGGCCTTTTCAAACTTGGCCACTATGTAATTTTAGCAGTTATCTGGCCTTCTTTGTTTTAAGGAGCAGGTTTCGGGCTGTAAGTTATATACTATATTGTACTGTGGTTTGTTGAGTTTTGTTTTAATTATGTATGTATTGCTGTCACCCGCATAGATGCTGGATATGCGGGCTACAAGCATTTTAAATAAATAAATAAATTTGCTGGTCTCGTATGTATTTTATAAAATGTTCTGCATTTAGCAGAGCCTTTTGTAAAATACCAGTGAAATGGCAAAAGCCCAGACCCGGATGTTCCAATTCTTTCCTCGACAACCTATGTAAATCTGGCCTTCATATGTATCTCAGTCTGCCGCAACACAATCTATCACTCACTCTCACTTTTCTGTGTGAATTCAGTATCTAAGCAATCGGCTAAAGAAGCATCATTTGCATTTTCCTAAAACTGCTACGTAGAAGCAAGGTTGTGAGATGTTTCTTTCTCAAAAGCTTTCTAACTCTTAGATTTTAAATGTAATAACTCACCTTTCCAAATCTGGCCTGAAGGACAAATCTTAAGCGTTATATATGATGGAAAGTGATATAACTTGCCCAAAGCCATATGATATATCACGGGGCATTTGAACCCTAGCTTTTCTTGTTCTCAACCCATTGATCTAACCACTAAGCTACCCTTCAGTCCTTCAAGATAGGAAGCAAAGGCAGGACACTATAGCACTTTCAAGTAATAACGCGCCACTTCAAGAACAGTATGGATAGAAAGATTTTCAAGACTTAAAATTGCTTATCATCCGCAAAGCTTTCATTTTCTTTTATTTCAGAAAATCAATTTTATCAGGATCCTATATCATTCGGCACAATTTCTGTAAGCAGACTTGGTTCTCTCATGTGGTTAATAAATACCTACCAACCCATCTACTATTCTGCTGTAGGGGGCATTTTGGTAGGTTTTTGCACTTACTGTACCTTCTAAACATGTGTGTGATTTGATACAGATAGATATCTTCTTCTTGTTGTTAAACTAATAATTTTACAAGGCGTTTACAACACTTGCCTTCCTCAAAGTGAACATCCATTTACCACTAAACTTTGACATACGAGTGGAAGGTGACAAAGGATAGTAGCACAGAGCAACAAAAAGGGAGGAAAGGTCCAACCTTGTCTGCAGAAAAAGCCAACCAGGAACAAACAAAAAAAGGAACTGCAGATATGTACAAGATGCAGGCGAAATTTATTGTGACAAATATAAATATATAAAAACCTTTTTACCAAACAATGGACCCGACACGGTCCGTGTTTCGGACAAACCTTCGTCGGGGGTCCTATTGAATACAAATACAATACAGAAATAATTATTTAAATTATAAAAACAATATAAAATATCATATAAATGGACAAGATAGTAGCAAACAGAGTTCACTCTGAGGAAAACGGCATTGCAAATGGTGTACCACAGGGATTAGTCCTTGGACTGGTTCTTTTTAACATTTTTTGTAAGCAAAATATGGAAGGGAGGTTGGGTAAGGTTTGCACTTTTGCAGACAATACCAAAATCAACAATAGGGTCAACACTGTAGACAGTGTGCATAACACAAGGAAGGATCTAGTGAAACTTGAAGAAAGGTCTAAAATTTGTCAGTCAAGATTTAATGCTAAAAAAAAAAAAAATCAGATGCACTAGGGCTGCAAAAACTCAAGGGATTGCTACAATACCAAGTTTACCATAATCAACATTTGATAAACCACTCATCTTTCAAACCTTCTAATCTAAGCGGTTCACAAAACTACATAATATTCTAGGAAGTGCATAAGAAGAGTATAACATCAACAGATCAGAGGACAGGACAGACGAAGACAGAGAAAAACATGGCACTCCCACCTATACCCGGAAGGTGCACAAAAAGCCAAAAAAGGACCACTGCCATCTGCTGGAATTATATAGTACTAGTCTTATAGCCCGTTAAATTAACGGGTGCTAGAATATATGTTTGTGTCTGTCTTTATTTATTTTTCTCTCTCCTTAGCCGCTTTCTGTATTTCTATCTTTCTTTCTTTCTTTTTTTTCCTTGGCTGTCCACCACCACCCCTTGTCTGCTCCCCTGTTCATTATTCCTTCCTTTTACCTCCCCTGTGTCCTCCCCCACCCCATCACTGCTCATCTTATCCAACAGCAGCCCTTTTCCCTTTATTTTACCTCCCCCCCTCTATATCCTCTCCCCTCTTTCCTCCAACATCTCATCTCTCTCTCTGCCCATCACCTTTTACTCCTTGCTTCTTCCAATGGAGTCGCGAGTCAGGCCTGACATATAAAGCTGAAAGCCGATTCCTCCCGGAAGCAGTCCTCCATGTTGTTTGCCGGCCGCTGGAAGGAGGGGGGAGGGTGTCAGGTCAAAAGTGCGCCGGGACAAAGGCGCGGCCAGACAATTGAGCGCAGCGCGGAGGCGCGCGCTAGGTTCCCCAACAAAACCCCCCGTCGGAGCCCCTAAAAACTTTAATTTTCTTCGGCGCGCGCCTCCGTCTTGCGCTCAGTTGTCGGCGCGCGCCTTTGTGAGCAGCCCTGCCTTCGGTCCTGTCTCGGTCCCACTAAACCGGCTGGCAATAACGAAGGCAGACATCACGGGGGCTTTCCCTCTTGCTAAATCGCTATAGGCTTTGCCAGTCTCGATCCCGCCCCTCAAAATCAGGAAGTAACTTCAGAGATGGACAGGCTCGAGACCGGCAGAGCCTTTAGCAATTTGGGAAAAGGGAAGAATCCATGGCATCTGGCTTTGTTATTGGCAGCCGGTTTAACAGGGACAGGACCGAAGGCAGGACTGGTGAAGAGCAGAGGCTGGAGTCGGGCAAAGGAGGAGATTTACGTTTGAGGGACAGCAGGACTCCGCGTTCACTCCCTCTGTGACGGTTCGTCTTCTGACAGTGACCTAGTAAGCGTGCATGCGCACTCGTGCGGCCACATCCCGACAGAAAAGGGATCAGGGAACACGTTTCGCTACTGCGCATGCGCGGGCTAGCATTTTATTATTTAAGATATCATAGGCATACCTAAATAAAAATATTTTCAGAAGATCTTTATATTTTTATAAGTATTACTCCAGCATGACATGTAGAGGTAAGGCATTCCAAAGTATAGGGCCCTTGATGCTGAAGATCCTGGTATGTACAGTATCTTTTTCTATTTGCTAGCAGTACTGAGGTTTTTGGTGTGTATGTATCGGCATTTTGAATCATAGCATTTTATGTTCTGACACAACGTAGATTTGAGAAACCAGCACAGCATGTTGACTCCTGATACAGGCCTCCAGGGGCCGAAACACGATTTGTGTTGAGTCCTTTTAATGTCATCCATTGGTTTCTGGAATAAAGCATTTGAAATGCGATTCTTGCCATCCAATCTGTGTGTCTCCATCGTTGCTGCCTTGCGTTGGACCTTTGTTTGCGGTGGATTTTGGTCTTCTGCTTTTGTGTATGTACAGTATCAAGACAGATGATGCAAAGGGAGGGAATAACAAAAAAGTGTTCTATTGAGAGGATCTGAGGGACCTATTTTGGGTGTAGGGAATAAGATGACAGAACACAGGGGATGAAGTACTTTTGTGCACGAAAGAATAGCAGTGCCTGGGAGGTAATCACATCTGATGGTCTTAAGATATCTCTGGAACAAGGGAGCGAAGGCTGATGGTGAAAGAAGTTAGGAAGTATTTCTTCACGAAAAGGGTGGCACCTTCCCACCAGGGGTGAAAGAGAACAAGGGCTGTTGCTGAATTCAAAAAAGCATGGGACAAGCACAGAAAATCTCTAAGTGGGACATAAGAACATAACATAAGAAATGCCATCTCCGGATCAGACCTTCGGTCCATCAAGTCCGGCGATCCGCACACGCGGAGGCCCTGCCAGGTGTACACCTGTTGTAATTTATAGTCCACCATATCCTTACATGCCTCTCTTAAGGAGATATGCATCTAGTTTGTTCTTGAAGCCTAGGACGGTCGATTCCGCAATAATCTCATCTGGGAGGGCATTCCAGGTGTCAACCACTCTCTGAGTGAAGCAGAACTTCCTGACATTAGTCCTGAACCTGTCCCCCCTTAGCTTCATTACATGTCCTCTAGTCCGTGTCAAATTGGACAATGTAAATAATCTTCTCTGCTCTATTTTGTCGATTCCTTTCAGTATTTTGAAGGTCTCGATCATATCCCCACGCAGTCTCCTTTTCTCAAGGGAGAATAATCCTAGTGTTATAAGTCTGTCCTCGTATTCCAGTTTTTCCATACCCTTCACCAGTTTTGTTGCTCGTCTCTGCACCCTCTCCAGCAGTTTTATATCCTTCTTTAGGTAGGGAGACCAATGTTGGACGCAGTATTCCAAGTGTGGTCTGACCATTGCCCTATAAAGCGGCATTATAACTTTCTCCGATCTACTCGAGATTCCTTTCTTTATCATGCCCAACATTCTATTTGCCTTCTTTGCCGCTGCCGCGCATTGTGCCGACGGCTTCAGGGTCCTATCTATCAGTACACCCAGGTCCTTTTCTTGTTCACTCTTCCCCAGAGTTGCACCTGACATTGTATACTCGTATTCCTTATTCTTATTGCCTAAATGCATTACCTTGCATTTCTCCACATTGAACTTCATCTGCCATTTCTCCGCCCATGTTTCTAACCGACACAAGTCGCTCTGGAGTTTCTCTCTATCCTCATGCGATCTGATCGCCCGGCATAGTTTTGTATCGTCTGCAAACTTGATGATCTCACTGGATGTTCCTTCCTCCAGATCATTGATATAAATATTAAAAAGGATCGGCCCAAGTACCGAGCCCTGGGGTACTCCACTAGTCACTTTCTCCCAGTCGGAGAACTTCCCATTTATGCCCACTCTCTGCTTTCGGTTTTCCAGCCATTTGCCTATCCATCTTTGTATATCCCCCTCTATGCCATGGCTTTGTAGTTTCCTGAGAAGTCTTTCGTGTGGAACTTTGTCGAACGCTTTCTGGAAGTCCAAGTATATTATGTCCACCGGCTTCCCACTATCAATTTGCTCGTTCACGGTCTCAAAAAATTGGAGTAAATTCGTCAAACATGATTTCCCTTTCCTGAATCCATGTTGACTGGGTTTCATCAAGTCGTGTGCGTCCAAGTGCCGGACCATGCTATCCTTGATCAGTGCTTCAACCATCTTGCCGGGGACAGACGTAAGACTCACAGGTCTATAGTTGCCCGGTTCCCCTCTCGATCCTTTTTTGAAAATTGGGGTGACGTTCGCTATCCTCCAGTCGTCCGGTATCTGTCCAGTTCTGATTGTCAGGTTTGCAAGTTTTTGCAATAACTCTCCGATTTCAACCTTCAATTCCTTTAAGACTCTCGGGTGAATTCCATCCGGTCCAGGGGATTTGTCACTTTTAAGTTTGTCGATCTGATAGTATATCTGGTCTAAGTCCACTTCAACTGTGGTGAGGCTGTCTTCTATTTCTCCTGCAAACACTTTCTCCGCTTCAGGTATTGTTGAGGTGTCCTCCTTCGTAAAGACGGACGCAAAGAAGGAATTTAGTTTGTCTGCGATTTGTTTATCTTCCTTGATGTACCCTTTTCTTCCCTGGTCGTCCAAGGGTCCGACTGCCTCTTTTGCAGGTTTTTTCCCTTTCACATATCTAAAGAAGGGCTTGAAGTTTTTGGCCTCCTGGGCTATTTTTTCCTCATATTCCTGTTTTGCATCCCTCACCGCCTTGTGACATTTCTTCTGATCATCTTTATGTTTGTTCCAGGCTTCGGTTGTCTTTATGTATTTCCATTTTTTGAAAGAGTCCTTCTTTTCTTTTATGGCTTCCTTCACCTGTTTGGTAAGCCATGCCGGTTCTCTTTTGCTCTTTGATCTCCGATCTTTGGAAATCCTTGGAATGTAGAGATCTTGTGCTTCTGTGATAGTATTTTTCAGTAGGGACCATGCCTGATCTACCGTTTCAAGTTTGTCCACCTTCTTTTCGAGTCGTTTTTCTACCATGGCTCTCATGCTATCGTATTTACCCTTTTTAAAGTTCAATGTGGTGGTTAAGGTTTTGGCATGTTTCCCTTTCCCGATGTCAAGTTTAAAGTTAATTACATTGTGATCACTCGTTCCCAGTGGAACCATGACATCCACTACTGTTATCGGTCCCGTGAGGCCATTTAGGACCAAGTCCAAGGTGGCGTTGCCTCTTGTCGGCTCTTTTACCATTTGTTCCAGGAAGCAATCCCCTAGCACCTCTAGGAACTTGGCCTCCTTGCCGCAGTTGGAGGTTGCTAGTTTCCAGTCTATCCCTGGGAAATTGAAGTCTCCCAATATAATTACATTGCCTGTCTTGCATTCTTGTTTGATTTCCTCCATCATTTCTGAGTCAGTTTCCTCCGCCTGTCCTGGGGGACGATAGTAAAGGCCAATTTTCGTATCTGCTCCAAATTGACCAGGAATCTTGATCCAGAGTGACTCAAGCTTCTCTTTCATTTCTGTTGTAACCATTTCAACAGAATCTATTCCCTCTTTAATATATAGAGCAATACCTCCACCTTTCTGGGAGTTCTCCATTAGACAGCTTAGTAGTTGGTATGGACGTGCAGACTGAATAGGTCACATGGTCTTGTTCTGCTGTCATTTTTCAAGTGTCTAACTTTCTGAAATATTTCCCTTTCATTGCTATCTTGGCAATTGCTGCCTTGGCCAATTTTCTGATAAACTCAGAACATTTCCTGTCTGTCTTGTCCAGCTGTAGAAGTCAAGATCTGAGACAGATGAAATTACTGGTATCTCATGGCACTACTCATAACATAGATATACTGTATAATAGTGTACAATCTAACTATTATTGTCTGTCTCTCCCTCCCTCTCTCTCTCTCTCTCTCTATCATTAGCATACTTTCCCGAGTTCACTTTAAAAGCAACTTGGGGGTAATTTTTTTAATATCTTGCATAAGTTTGTTCTGAAAATTAAACGGGTAAAATTGTATGTACACAAACAACTATACCTCATATTTGGTGAAGAAATTTTTTTTTTTACCATGAACATAAGAACATAAGAAATGCCATCTCCGGATCAGACCTTCGGTCCATCAAGTCTGGCGATCCGCACACGCGGAGGCCCTGCCAGGTGTACACCTGTCGTAATTTATAGTCCACCATATCCTTACATGCCTCTCTTAAGGAGATATGCATCTAGTTTGCTCTTGAAGCCTAGGACGGTCGATTCCGCAATAATCTCATCTGGGAGGGCATTCCAGGTGTCAACCACTCTCTGAGTGAAGCAGAACTTCCTGACATTAGTCCTGAACCTGTCCCCCCTTAGCTTCATTACATGTCCTCTAGTCCGTGTCAAATTGGACATGAAGATCCATGTGCATAGTTTTAAATTTTTAAATGCATAGGAATTATACCCCTACCCAGACCCTGCTCCTGGAATGATTTTCTCAAATATAGGTAAAAATGCACATGTGGAAGTCATTTTATAAAGCCTTTTCTGTGTCTAAAGACTGGAAAGGAAATAATTTTTTAATAAAAGCGTGCCTGCATACATGCATAAAATGTAGAAACATGGAAAATGCTTTACTTGCCATAATGCCTTCAAAAAAAAATTGGGGGGAGAGAATAATTTTCAGTCATTTACACACAAAACTTGTTATAAGACTGACTTGTATGATCCAGATTCTACATACTGCGATTAAAGTTGCATGGGCTAATCTGTGCGTATTACAATTTGCGTGCACAACTTAATTAGTTAGAAGCCAATCTGGCCGATAATTGCCAATTACCAAGCAATTATTGGCACTAATTAGCACTATTTAAAATTTGCATAACTTTCTATGCATAGGGTTTCTTTTACAAAGGTGCGTTAGGGCCTTAACACGCAGAATAGCACGTGCTAAATTGCTGTGCACGCTAGACCTTAATGCCAGCATTGAGCTGGCATTAGTTCTAGAAGCTTAGTGCGGGTTTAGTATGCGCTAAAATCCTGCATGTGCTAAAAACATTAGCTCACCTTAGTAAAAGGAGCCCATAACCTATAAATTGATACATGTAAATTCCGGGGTGTGGCCAGGGAAGGGACATAGGTGGATCTTTGGCATTCCTAAAAGTTAGATGCACTGTTATAGAATATGTCCAATATTGCACACAATTAAGCTGCAGGCATTTATGTCGGGTTTTCACTGGCACAAATAATTATGCCTAAATCTTAATTGCATGGATGGGCACTATGGGGCTCATTTTCAAAAAAGGTAGACATCCAAATGATGGCATAAACCAGCACTTGGACATCTTACGAGTCAAAACGTCCAAGTGGGCATTTTCGAAACTGACTTTCTAGACATTTTTATGGTTGCTTTGTCTCCAGTGCATCTAAATCCATTAAAAAAAAACCCAAACCTGGTATTTGGCACAGGAGACAAATTTATATCAGCCGTCCTGGTCTCTGAGGGAACGACGCAACTATATACAAATGAATTCCTTCATGTTCATTATGAAAGCATGAGCACATCAGTAATCTCGATAGCAGGGGAATCTGTATGGAATAATCTGAAAGGATCCTTGAGATTACTTATGGATATGCAAAAATTCAAGAAGGTACTTAAAACAACCTTGTTTATGTAGTATGAGAACCTTGGAAATGTACTGTCTGATTATGTACTTGTTGTGTTATATTTATTTATGATTGTATTTTGTAAACCACTTAAGTTAAGTGGTTGAGAAATTTTTTAAATCAATCAATCAATCTTAAGGGCCTGTGATAGGCACGTGGGATCTCTCGGGGAGAGAAAGAGATAATGGTTACTGCGGATGGGCAGCATTTGGCCTTTATCTGCCATCATGTTACAATGTTTCTATAACCATAAAGTTCTATGACATCACAATGCAGGTGTAAGAGCCTTAGCCTATAAGAAGAGGAGATGCAAATGTTAAGAGACTTAGCCAATAGGGAGAGAGATAATGGTTACTGCAGATGGGCAGCATTTGGCCTTTATCTGCCATCATGTTACAATGTTTCTATAACCATAAAGTTCTATGACATCACAATGTAGGTGTAAAGAGCCTTAGCCTATAAGAAGAGGAGATGCAAATGTTAAGAGACTTAGCCAATAGGGAGAGAGATAATGGTTACTGTAGATGGGCAGACTAGATGGGCCATTTGGCCTTTATCTTTCTGTGTTAGAGGTATGTTTTGGGCATGCTTAGCACTTAAAACATTTTACAGCGATAATCAAACATTTTACAAAACGTTCAGGGCACAATTTGGGTGTTTGGGGTTAGACCTGTTTTTCAAACGAATAAGGGCCAAAAAGGTACCCATTGACTAGATGACCACTGGAGGGATAAAAATATGGCCCCCACACGCTCCCATAATGGACACTGATCCCCTCCCACCCCCCAAATATCTGCATGAAACAGTACATATCTGTCTTTATGACAGCTGCAGGTACTATGGCCAGGTTCAGTACAGTTGCGTGCAAGTCTCTTGAGTAGCCTGGTGGGCAGTACAGTGGACTGCAGAGAAGGGGACCCAGGCCCATATGCCACTCTAACTAGTACATTTCTGGTAAAAAGTGTGAGCCCACCAAAAATCCACTGTAGAATTATATAGTTGATAACTTCAGGCATAAGGGCTATTGGGGTAGTAGACAGGTGGGTAGACTAAGTTTTGGGGGAGTTTTGAAGGGCTCATCATATAACGTATGCAGGTTATGGCGAGATGTGTAAGTGGCACTCTTAATGTGAAGTTCACAGCAGTACCCCCTAGGGTCATGTCTGTGTGGCCGATCTATTAAAAATGCTGGCCCCCTCCTACATTCAAATGGCTTATTTTGGTTGTTTTTAATTTGGACTTTTTAAAAAAAATAGCAAGCAAAAAAAAAAAAAAGGATAAAACATTTTGTGGGTTGAAAAATGGACATTTTCTCCAGCCAAGTTTTGGATGTTTTTCTCAAAACGTCCAACGTCAGACTTGGACATCCTGTCGAAAATGCTTTTCCATTTCCATTTGTGTCATATCTATAAAATGGAAAGATTTATTGCAACGCAGCGGGGATATTTCAGGGAATTTCAAGATGTGTGGAAACCATTTACAAAATATTGTACGGATTAGTTGGCATTGTTTCCCTTAATTTATTAGTTTAATTGTGAAGGAGGGGGATATTTTAATATTACATATTATATAAGATAATGGAATATATGGCAAGGAGGGATGGGGAAGGGGGAGGGATAAGAGTTTATGTAAGATACCAATGATAGTTTTTAAGTGATGTATTTATTGTTAATGTGATTGAACATACATAACACTTACTGTAATTTTGAAAATGAATAAAGAATTATTAAAAAAAAAAAATAATAAGCTTTTCCATGTGTGTTCTATAAACTGTACCTAACTCTGGATGCAGTTTATAGAATGGTGCTAGGCGCAGATTTTTTAGGCGACATAAATAGAATTCTCCCTTATGGGCCTGATTCTACATTTACACTTCTCCCTCCATATTCGCTGCTTCAGTAGTCACGGTTTCAATTATACACGGTTTTTAGCTTGCAAAGAGAAATCGCTGATTCCACGCATTTACAGAGAAAATCGCCAATTCCCAGCACTTTCTTCACCGTGTTTTGCCTCTCCTTCAGGAACAGGCCAGGTCTCCCACCATGTTATTCGCGGTTTCACCATATTCACGATGGTTTTTAATAGAAAACAGCGAATAACATATGAAAAAGTTATTTGCGGTTCTGTTAATCCTCGAATACGGAGGGAGAACTGTAGCATCCTAAAAATCAGCGCTGACTAGAATGGCGCTAAGCACAATACTACAAGTTGTACCTTTTAGAGAATCATGCTAAGTGCTTGTGCATCACATGACTTTGAGGCGCATCCATTTAGCTAAAACCAAGCCTAAATGCCTGCGCCTTTATGCGTAGATCGGGTGTATTCTATAACAATGTGCATAACTTTTAGGAATACTCATGATCCACCCCTGGCCACGTCCCCTTTTTATATTCATGCACTGAAACTGGCACGTAATTTTTATAGAATTGCGCTTTCCAACTTGTATGCATAACTTTTTAGTGCCAATTATCGGCACCAATTAGGCCAATTAAGTTGTGTGCACAAATCGGCTGTGTGCACTGATTTGTAAACACAACTTATGGTGCCATATAAAGAATTTTGGGGTAAGTGTTTAAAAATTATGCGCATAATGACATTTCATGCACATTTGGGGCCAGATTCTGTAAAGGACGTCTAAAATTTAGGTGTTGTTTAGATGTCCAGCAGTAGAATGCTGAGCACGATTCTATAATTCAGACATAGTATAGAGAATTGAGAGAAATAGTTAGACATCCTTTACAGAATCGCCTTTAAGGTGTCACATAAAAATCTTCACAACGTTATCGCATCTCATTATTATGACATCATTAGAATGGCGACTTTATGCTGTCAGCCAATCCGAGAGGAGCAGCCAACATCCTCCGTGGAGTAATCTGATGGGTGGAGCTCTCTTTAAATTGCGAAGGAGAATATGTCACAGCGACAGGACGCTGGTGAGAAAGAGAAAGCAGCTCAGTGAGTACTCTGCTTAGAGACTTTTAAAGAAATATTGCAGTGAGTGAACTGGACATAGACAGCATGTATTTATTTATTTCCACAGAAAGGTGTTGGAGGAAAGTGAAAGTAATAAGCCCTGAAGAAAACGGTTTCTGACCGTGAAACGTTGGCTGCTATTTAAACATCCCTTATTCTCTTACAAATAAAAGCAAAAGCTAATTCAGTCCTGTATCAAGAGTTGAATGTGGTAATTTGTACATTCTCTCCGGGAAGTTTTTTGCCGATGATGTTGGTGGAGGAGGTTTGAGCATTTATTCCCTACCCAAAGAAAACCTGAGGCTTTTTCTTCTGTTGAGAGTGGGCTCTCTAATTTAAAGAGTGGAGTATTTATAACCCACTTTCACCTAATTTGGATACACCACCATTTTTTAAATTTTGCTTCTGTCACAGGGAGCAGAGTGGGATTTGAACCAACAATGTCAGGGTGCTAAGGCTGTAGCTCTAACCATTGCACTACACACACTCAGATAGTAAACTGCATGTCAGTTCTTAAGTCAAGCTTATATCCTCTTGATTGCCAAGCAGTCATTTCTCTAGGATAAATATCAAGCATGTACCTTCAACATTTGTCTAATTCCTCTTTTGGCCTCTATGTTCCTCAAAGTACATAAAATATATATATATATATTGTATACTATATCCTCTATTTTTTAGTAAGAGGACTGCTTGCAAAAGTTGGGCACTAGATAGGCTTCAGTTAGTTGGATGTGACTTAGGCATCACTCAGGCATGCTTGAGGCGTTCTCATATAGGTGAATGGGGCTTCTATTTTTTATGTTTAATAATACATTAGTTAAGCAAAGCACATGAAATATATATATATATATTGCATACTAAACCTCATTTCCAAAAGGTTAAGAACATAAAAGGAAATACACTCACACAATGGCTGCAGTAGTTCAGAGCAAGTGGAAGCATCTGATGCGCAATCTTGACTTCATTGTGACATCATCAATATGCATCCAGATGGCAGAATGCTACTAAAAATAGGAATATGTGCTGGAGTATCTGACCATACTTGAGTTTTGAACCCATGACCTTTAGAAGATGGAAGCAGTGCCTTTAACCACTGAGCCACAAGTGCTATATTTTAGGCATGGGTTCCTGCTGTGTGAGATGATACCTTTGGACATCATAAACTATCTCAGGGTAAAAATAAGTTTGCCATTTACATTCGCAGGGTCCAGAGGGAAAGACCACAATCCATATTCTTTTATGAGAGCAAATAAGCTATGAAGGTACTGGAGAGGGGTGTGTGTGTTGATTTGAACTCATGACCTTTAGAAGATGGAAGCAGTGCCTTCAACCACTGAGCTACGGGACCTTTTGTTTAGGCAGAGGTTCCTATTTCTTTGTAGTGACATTCTGCCATCTAGGTGCATATTGATGATTTAACAATGATGTCAAGATTGTGCATCAGACATGTCCACTTGCTCTGAACTACTGCAGCCATTGTGTGTGAGTAGTGTATATCCTTTTATGTTTTTAACCTTTTGGAAATGAGGTTTAATATGCAATATATATATTTTTTCCATGTGCTTTGCTTGAGTAATGCATTATTAAACATCTTTTTCTATCATTATCAAATAGGAGTCCTCTTTAGTCCCCAAATAGAAGTTTAGTATACAATATATATATTTTTTCATGTGCTTTGCTTAAGTAATGCATTATTAAATATATTTTGAGCTTAATATTAACCTGGAGTCCTCTATATCCCAAAAACGGATGCCTAAGTCACGTCCACCTAAGTCATGTCTACCTAGTGCCCAGCTCATGCTCAAAAGTAGACCTGATTTTGCAATGCCTACATTTTAGGCGTTAAGTAGACACATTTGGGCACTGAGCGGCATGTGATTCTGTAAATGGATGTCCAAATCAAAGCCACTCCCATGCCACGCCTATGCCATGCCCATGCCTATTCTTTAGGTGCAGCTTTTTCCGATGGGCATCCACAAAATTGTGGATGTCTATTTGTAAAATTGCATCCAGTGTTTAGACGTCTAATTAATGCTTATTAAAGTCATTAAATGGACTTATTACCCACTTTATTTGGACACCTAAGTCAATGGACTTCCAGATTGTGGACGCCTAAAGTTAGACGTCCTTTACAAAATTTGGCCCTTGAAGCAAATGTTCTATTTTCAAAAGTATAGATGTAAATTGATCAGAAAATTTTGTGTGTACTGAATAGCAGATATAACTGTGTGCAGGACTATTTTGCACAATAATTTTGAATAGGGAAAGTATACGCATACTTGTGCTTTAAAAATTGGTGCAACGTTTGTGCACACTGGCTGCACAAATAAGGTGGACTGTCCCCAAATTACTTTCCATATGTCCCAACATTCACAGGGCTCATTTTTTTTATTTTTATTTTTTTTCAATTATGTGCCTCTAAACTGGGCACCTGCCCAGAATTTCTCATCTCAGATATTTTTTATTGTTTTTCTTTCTAATCATTCTTTTCTGTCAAAGCCCAGCATATTCATGATCCTTTACAACCTTTCCACAAGTCAATTTTACACCTCAGGTTTTCCATCTTCCATTGTGTTTATTATAGTCTTGTTTAGCTTTGTCTTGAATTCATTTCAGTGCATCTATTTTTAACTGACAGTAAACCAAATGTTGCTTTTTTTAATTCACAAGACTTTAGAGCATGACACTACAAAAGAACAATTTATTCTATCAGACTATATCAATTAGCCACGGGCTTAATTAACCCCACTGTTCTTTTTTGGTTTTGAAGGACATTTTTCTGCTGATATTTGGGTTTAGCAACTGATAGAAAAAGAAAATATTTAAAGTGTGGAAAAGACATTTGGAAGTTTCAGAAAACTCTCCCCCCCCCCTTTTATGAAGCTGCATTAGGGTTTTTTATCGCTGGCTGCGATGGTAAAAGATCTAACGCTCATAGAAATTCTATGAGAATTGGAGCTTTTACTACAGCGGCCGACGATAAAATACCCTAATGCAGCTTCATAAAAGGGGGGGGGAGGGGATGAAAGAGAATAAAAAGAAACCAGCCCCTTCATTCTGCCCAAGATTAACCACAAAAATGATTTGCCTACATAGTAGTATTCATTGATGGTTCTCAAGGTCTGTAAACATAACTTACATTTTTATTTATATACTGCAAAAGCCTTTTGGTTCTAAGCGGTTTACAAAAGAGGGAAAGCGGACCAGAGTCAGCGAACTACAGCATAACTTGGCAGGCAGTTAATAAAGGGTTTTACAATGTAGAGATAAGTACGTGGGGTTTTCAGAACGCATCAAATGAATATGCATGAGGTACAGATGCATGCATACTACAACCATTGCACTGTATGTAAATCTAACAAGGATGATGGAACACTGGTTGTGTTTATAATGCAATTTAAATCAAGGGAAAAAAGACCTCAAAATACCCCAAGAGTGTGATCAACTAAGTCACAACTTTTTCGGGGTTGGGTATCATTCACTGGTCAAAAACCCTTGAGTATAATACATTTTTGATTAAACTTTTAAATTTGCTTTCGTGATAGATATTTAAATAATATAATATATATCAAATTTTTTATCCATTTTTTCTTCTTATAGATGAGCATTAAATGACCAGCAACTAATAATTCAATTCCATGTAATTTTTTGTCTTACTTGATTAGAAAATACTGTTAAGCACTTATCTTAATAACCCGACGGAGGCCCAGTCCGTTTTGCACCAATGGGCTTCTTCAAGGGTAATGAAAAGGCTTATTGACTTGCCAGTTAAACTCCAATATTGCTCATTGATCGCTGATAAAGCTGTTGCTCGGTCAAAACATCTTTTTTCCCTTGATTTAAATTACATTATAAACACAACCAGTGTTCCATCATCCTTGTTTGATTCTAAATAATTATTTGGACACTACATTTGGTTTTCCATTTTCTCATTCAGTTCATACTGTATGTAAATCTACCATATACACTGTCATAGAACATAAGAATAGCCTCACTGGGTCAGAGCAATGGTCCATCGAGCCCAGTAGCCTGTCCTCACGGTGGCCAATCCAGGACCCTAGTACCTGGCCAAAACCCAAGGAGTAGAAGCATTCCATGCTACCAATCCATGTCAAGCAGTACCTTCCCCCATGTCTTTCTTAATAACAGACTATGGACTTTTCCTCCAGGAAATTTTCCACACCTTTCTTAAAACCAGCTACGCTACCACTCTTACCACAACTTCTAGCAACACGTTCCAGAGCTTAACTATTCTCTTGAGTGAAAAAAAAATTTCCTCCTATTGGTTTTAAAAGTATTTCCCTGTAACTTCATCGAGTGTCCCCTAGTCTTTCTAATTTTTTGACAGAGTGAAAAATTGATCCACTTGTATCCATTCTACTCCGCTCAAGATTTTGTAGACTTCAATCCTATCTCCCCTCAACCGTCTTTTTTCCAAGCTGAAGAGCCCTAACCTTTTTAGTTTTTCCTCATATGAGAGGAGTTCCATCCCCTTTACCATCTTGGCTGCTCTTCTTTGAACCTTTTCTAATTCTGCTAGATCTTTTTTGAGATAAGCCAACCAGAATTGAATGCAATACTCAAGGTGAGGTCGCACCATGGAGCGATACAGAGGCATTATAACATTCTTGTTAACCATCCCTTTTTTAATAATTCCTAGCATCTTTTTTGCTTTTTTGTCTGCCGCCGCACATTGGACGGAAGGTTTTATCGTAATTTCTACAATGACACCCAGATTCTTTTCTTGGGCACTAACCCCCAAGGTGGACTCTAGCATCTGGTAACTGTGATTTGGGTTATTCTTCCCAATGTGCATCACTTTGCATTTGTCCACATTAAATTTCATCTGCCACTTGGATGTCCAGTCTTCCAATTTCCTAAGGTCTGCCTGCAATTTTTCACAATCTGCATGTGTTTTAACAACTTTTGTGTCATCTGCAAATTTAATCTCCTCACTCGTCGTTCCAATTTCCAGATCATTTATAAATACAGTTGTACCTTGGATTACGAGCATAATCCGTTCCAGGAGCATGCTCGTAATCCAAAATGCTCGTATATCAAAACAAGTTTCTCCATAGGAAGCAAGGGAAACTTGCTTTGATATGTTTCCACCCCCCACCTTCCCCCCCGAGGCCAGCAGCATTGCTCCCCCCCCCCCACGAGAACCGGCATTGCTCCCCCCGAAGGCCCCCCCCGCGAACCGACACCCTCCCCCCCCGCGATCCAGCACCCCCCGCCGCCATCGGGCATCCCCCATGCCGCCATCGGGCACCCCCTGCCGCAACCTGAGGTCCCCCCAACCCACCTGAACCCTCTTCTTACTTTTCTGTAGCCTCCGCAGCGGCACCGGCACCAGCATGTCCTGTGCATGGTGCCGGTGCCTGAAGATCTGCTTCCTGTGCTGGGCCTTGAGAGTTCACGTTCGACGTAAGAGTTCACGTTCGACGTGAACTCTCAGGCCTTGCACAAGAAGCAGATCTTCAGGCACCGGCACCACGCACAGGACATGCTGGTGCCGGAGCCGCTGCGGAAGCTACAGAAAAGTAAGAAGAGAGTTCGGGTGGGTTGGGGGGACCTCAGGTCGTGGCGGGGGGGGGGCCCGATGGCAGCGGGAGGGGCCCAATGGCGGCGGGGGGGGTGCCAGATCGCGGGGGGGGGGAGGGTGCCGGTTCGCAGGGGGGGCGCTCGCAAATCAAAGCGCGCTCAGTTTCCGAGGGGCCGATTTTGCGAATGTTTTGCTCGTCTTGCAAAACACTCGCAAACCGGTTCACTCGTAAACCGAGGTACCACTGTATGTTAAATAGCACCGGTCCCAGTACAGATCCCTAAGGCACTCCACTGAATTCATCTCCATTCCCGTCCCAGTGGATAACCACAGTAAACCATCCCCATGTCATTCTTTAAGGAGAGAGGGAAGAATCAGAGTATGAATGGGCACATTCACTGACCCTCAAGTCTTGCAATGAAGAATGCTGATGTAGAAGGACTGAGGTGGAGATAGTCACTAAAGAATGACATGGGATGGTTTCCCGTGGTTATCCGCAGGGACGAGAATGGTGATGAATTTTGGCACCGTGTCATTCTCTACTCTGATGCTCATAAGAATTCTATGAGTGTCGGAGCAGTGTTGGAGCATTTAGCGCTCCAGGCCATGGTAGAAATATCTACCCTGGCTTAGTTAAAAAAAAAAAAAAAAAAGGGGGGGGGATAAGTTTATACAAAATAAGAAAATATACCTGCATATCATTACGCTTATTAAGAGGTATAGGTAATTTCACAGAAGGACACTTTTGGACATTGAAATTGCCTGTGTATTTCCAAACTCTGCTCTAACCACATTGGGAAGAACATCACACCATTCTCTAAGTAAATTATTATATGTAATGCACTACACACATACTTCTATCCAAATACAACATAGGCAGTTCTCTAAAAGCTAATTTCCATGAGTAAAGCACTGCTTTATCTAAGGAAATGGCTTTTAAAAATGCCTTTGAAATTTTGGAGGAGGTTTGAAAGTGGAAGTTCTCTACCAATTCGCTTGCTCTGAATTTTATTTTTCTAAACCTGCAAAACAGTTTATTATCTGCCAGTGCCATAAAGTTTTCAGCCTTTAAGCTCCGTTCAGCTACTGCTCTGAGGTGGGTGAAATAAATCATTTTCACATTAAAGATGCATGCCTTTGCTCCTTCAGTTTGCCTCCTGAAGTCTTTGCTGTCATCAGGAGTGTAATATTGTCCCTGAAGTGTGGTTTTCCTTGATATAGATTTTGCACATTGCCATTGAATAGCCCAGCCCACATAATGCATTTGTCTGAAATTCCGAACTCCGATTAGAATTTTTAATCCTCCTTGGCTATACGCTAGAGGTGTACAAGGGAAGATTTTCATTGACTTTGGTTTCTTTCACTATTGTTTGTTTTTTTTCACTGAGGGCTCCTTTTACAAAGGTGCGTTGGGGCCATAACGTGCGGTAATTTTTCAGCTAGCGTGCGCTAATCTGGTGCATGCGCTAAAAACGCTAGCGCCCCTTAGTAAAAAGAGCCCTGAGTTTTGTATCAATGCATGCTATTTTTAGCTTAGTGCATACTAACACAAGATTTTGGGGCTCTTTTACTCCAGTCATGGTACATGGGGGCTTGCATGCATTAGTGAAGCTGAAAGCTATGCCATCGCTAGTGCATACAATCTATCACCACATGGCATTCAGGCATCCCATGGTAGGTTTGTGTTTGGGGTGTGCTGCCCACGTGCTAAAAAATTGAAAATATTTTTTAGCACTGGGGCATTTGGGGGTACTGATCGGTGCATGCTGATTAGGGCGTGATCAGGGCGGGAGCCCTTACAACTTAGTAAATAGATGTCAGTAAAGGCTCGCACAATAATGGCCATGTGCTAATTAGGAAATTAGCATATGGTTATTAATGGGAGAAATAAGAAATGCAGCCATTTTTATCTACGCTAAAAGTGGCCTTAGTGTATGGGAAAGTCCCACGCTACTAACACTGCAGGCCAGTTATAGGCATTAGAAGACACGATATGTTTTCTGTGATGGCCCCGCAACTGTGGAACGCACTGCCACAGTACATTATCCGACAATGTTCCCTAATAAAAGGTATTCCCTCATCCAATCGAGACATTAAACTGGCAGCTTATGCCGATGACGTTCTCCTCTTTCTCAGAGATCCTCTTGTCTCTTTACCCCATCTCATTTGCATAGTTTCCCAATATTCTCGTCTCTCGGGATACTCTGTCAATTGGGAGAAGTCGGAGATCTTTCCTCTCAATGACCATATTTCCTTCTCAGATCTAGCTCATTTCTCTTTTCCATGGTCACAAGGAGCTGTGAAATATTTGGGAATCCTAATTCATAAAGATCCAGATCATGCTCAGGATCTTAACATATCCAAAATCAAAAATTTAGTTTTAAATACCACAACGCGTTGGTCCCCACTTTATCTGTCCTGGTGGGGTAGAATAGCCTCCATTAAAATGACTCTAGCTCCACAAATTAATTACATTCTTTCTATGCTTCCCCTTTTATGCCGGAAAAAATTATTTCATTGGATTAATATGAAAATTTCTGAATTTATTTGGAATAAGAAAAAACCTCGTATTGCTCTCGCCAAGCTGAAGGCCTCTAAGATTAATGGCGGCCTAAATCTACCAGACTTTTACTACTATTATATTGCATCATTAGCCAAATATGGAGCTCAATGGATAGTTGATTCGAACCCTCAAGATCAACCAGCATGGTTTGAAATGGAACGCTTTTTATGTACACCACTGCACGTCTCGTGCTTTCTTACAGTGTCAATACCTAGACACTTGAGAAGATATTCTTTATTATGTGCAACGCAACATGCTTTACGCCTATTAGATGCAGCGGCTGAGATTCACGCTGATGAAGGCCCACTTATGTCCCTTTGGAATAACTCTAAAATTCAAATCAGCGGAAGATCCCTCTCATGGAAGAGGTGGCAGCGGGCGGGTGTGTGGTTTGTTCATCAATTGGTCTCCTCTAATTCTTTTGTCCCCTTTGATATTTTCCGTTCCACATACTCACTCCCATCCTCTGTACGTTCACAATGGCTTATGCTTACTGGAATATTAGCTAATATACATACACGCCCTGACTTTATGATCTCTAATCATACTGTTCATCATTGGTCTACTCTGGCTCTACTGAAGGGTAAGGCAATATCTCTCTTTTATGGTATACTAAGAGATCACTTCTTCACTTTTTCATCTCAATCTATGAGCCATTGGGACTCTATTTTGAAAACCACGCTTTCTGAAATAGATTGGGAACTCTTCTGGTCTTCCACAAATCGTCCTCTTTTATCATCCAGAGTTTCGCAATCAATGTACTTTGTTATGTGGAATGCAGTATGGACTCCATATCGTATGTGGAAAGCGAATCTACAACAAGACTCTACCTGTTGGAACTGTCTGAAAGCACCCGGAACTCTCGATCACATGCTTTTCCACTGCAATATGGTTCATTCCTTTTGGCTCCGTATTTGGGATACCATAAAATCTATTACTAAATGTTCAGAAGTGATCTCCATGGACATTATAATTCTTCGTTCTCAACACCCATGTTTTGCACAATCAAACTGCCCGCCCAAACTCATTGACACCATGTTTGTGACAGCTCTAATGCATATTCTGAAAAACTGGAAATCATCCTCATTACTAGATTACACCTTCTGGTGGAACTCTTTAAGTATGTACCACAAATTTGAATCTTATGCATATGAAAAGAGATTGTTTTCTCGATCCTCTACAAACTTGACACGAAACAAATCACCTTGGTCATTCTTAGATTTATATGTTCGTTCTGCTCTATAGACACTTCTGCCTCTCTCTCTCTCTCTCTCTCTATTTCTCTTTCTCTCTCTCTTCCTTTATCTTTCTCTCTCTTTCTCTTATCCCTCCTGTTTCTCTGTCTTTTTCTATTCCTTTTCTAAGCAGTTCCAGATATTCTGGATCCTTTTCATTAATCTAGTTTTATTCAAACGATTGTAGATATAAACATTTGATACATGATTTTTATTATGATTCTATGTGTTTGAGCTGCTTTCTGTTTATAATTCTTATAATATTCAATAAAATTATTGAACTAAAAAAAAAAATGAAAAAAAAAAAAGAAAAAAAAGAAAAAGAAAAGAAAAACACATAACTTCATTTAAAAAAACGTTAAAAACTTATCTTTTTAAAGACGCGTTCAATATCTAATAATGAGACCTACCACATGAAACTTCAAGCTTTTATTTTGTTACCTTCCCTCCTGTTTTTCCCTTTTTTGTTCTCTATCTTTAACTAAAAATTGTAACTTCTCCCCACTATCCCCACGCTTCATGTCTGTCCTAGAGTTAAAAGATGTGTATTACCCTGTTAGTCTTCACAACCTATATTTTTATAAAGCTGTACATTGCTTAGTTAACTGAATAAGCGATTTATCAAATATTAATAATAAACTTGAAACTTGAAGCTAATAAAGTGTGAAAATTCACTGTCTGCCACAGAAAGGCCCGAGGAGCCAATGTGGTAAAAAGTGCAATAAGAGTTAATTACATCATGTTAATGACTCATGTTTATGTAAGCAACACCATATGTAAAACTTGTTTATTAATAATAATAATAATTTTATTTTTATACACCAGTAATTCTAGGCGGTTTACATAAAAGAGAACTGGACAATCAGTGATAATACAATTGAATAAAAAGTGCATAGATAACAGCATAATAATCATCAATCAGATAATGAATTTATCAAACAAGTAAGTCTTAACCATTTTTCTAAATGAGCAATAAGATGGAGATTGAGAGACAATTTCACCTAGCCATGATTTCAATTTGCCCGCTTGAAAGGCTGGTGTTCTATCCAAAAACGTCTTATAACGGCAATGCCTTAAGTTAGGATAAGCAAATAAACGCAGACTTCGAGTTTGCCTGACAGATCTATGCAACTCGAACTGAGAGGAAAGATCAATTGAAGACATTCCAAATATCACTTTGAATAAAATTCTTGCTTCAATAGGAAGCTAATGTAATTGCTGATGGTCGGGACTGATATGTTCCTGTTTTTTCAAATCAAAGATTAGTCGGACTGCTGTATTTTGAATCAACCTCAATCTTTTTAGAATTTTTTAAATATAAGCCCAAGTAGATTATATTACAATAATTCAAAATGGACAAAATTAACGCTTGGACTAGCAATCTAAAAGAGGTGGGATCAAAGTATTTTTTAATAGTACAATGCAAAAAAACATTTCTTAACAAGTAAGTCTGTATGTTCCACTAAAGTTAGGTGACAATCCAGCGTACCTCGCAGAATTATGGGGATCAAACTGTAGAATTCACTTTGTCGGTCAATTACGAAAATGTTATGATAAGGGTAATTTCAGAAAACTATTAAAAACGTAGTTATTTGTTAATGCATTTTTCTAGGAACTGATCTTTGCGATTGTTCTTTTGATGGACGCTTTATGTGATTTTCCGATGATTATATATTAATGTTTGTTTGATTTTATTTGTCGTACTGAATTATGTATGTAATGATATGTAAACTGTTTATGTTTAAACGGTATATAAATTTTAAAAATAAATAATAAATAAATTCTAGGTTTATTGTCTAGATTGCTCATGATTATGCATCATGATTAGCATCTGCATATATTATTTTACATTATTTAACTCGGTTGATAGGTCATGAACTGTTCTGCATAATGCACCAGCTTTTCATTGGCACTCAAACAGAATTTGGTCCCTAATGATTGCATGAGTGCAATGAAGTCAGGGTCCTGAAGGTTGTGCTTCTCTCCCCTCTTGTCAACCCAGCAGTGGCCCCAAGATGGGTACGAGATGGCCTCTCTACTCTTACTTTCGTTTTCGGTACTATACTGCGACGGATTACTACAGGATCCCAAATTGATGCTTTTTTACGAAACTACTTAAATCCAGTTGTACTTCAAATGGACCCCTGAGGAAGAAGTGTTTTTCGAAACACTGACCGTGTCGGATCCAGGTCTCAAACACAAAGTGAACCATCTTCTTTGGATACAAATTGTTTATCGATTTAAATAAATGTCTTGGTGTTTTGTGCATCATCTCTGCAGTCTGCTTTTGATTTTGTTGTTCGACAATTGCTGCAGACTCGGATTTCTCTTGTGTTTCGCCTCCTCAACTCTCTCGCAGACCTTGCCAAAAAGAGAAACTCTAGGATCACGGATGTTTTGTAAATACAAATAAGTCGATAATCAAAGAGGAGTGCATGTTTAGCAACCACTGCTAAACGTTTAAGTCTCCTGATCTTGGATTTTTCTGTGGCACTGTCCAGAGAGTCTAATAGCAAGAGCAGCAATTCTATAACTGGATGCTACGCGTTATGTACCCAAATTATATGGGCTGGGAGCCTATTCCATAAGGGCACTTCCATGTGTAAGCATTTTTATGGCACACTAGCATAAATTGGCATCTACATGCCTATGTTTAATTGCATGCCCTAATGCCATGTAAATATAAGGTCAAAACAACTGAACAGTGATATTAGTAAAGCATTAGTAAGGCAGGAAGTCCCGCTAAAAGAACCCCCCAGCCAACTCCTAACAAAAATTCAGCACTTAGCTTGAAATTTCATCTGTTGGTCAGTAGTCAGACGAGGAGAGCACAACCGGGTCCAACCAAGCCCGGTTTCTGTGACTCGAAGTGTCACTTCATCAGGGACCCGTTGCCAGTCAGGAAGGTGGAAAATCAAAAACGCTGCTACAACCGGCAAACAGTTGAAGGACGTAGCAAGCTGAGAGGAGGGCGATTAATTGTTTTGAGCACACGTGAGGTGTCCAGTGATGGTGTGAGAGTAGGGCCTTTGCTGTGTAAAACGCTGGAGAATTTTCTCCCTTCGCTGACCTCTTACACTGAGGACACCCCTCTTACACAAATTAATTTATTATTTAAATAATTGTCTACTGGCAGGTAAGTGCTTATGTACGCAGGTTGGTCCTCTTTAAGAACCCATTGACTATCACTGCTTTTTTTTTTTTGTATCTTTTTAAATATATATACCAGTTATATATTTGGAGATTGTGGGTTGTAATGTAAATAGGAGGTGCAAATTGTGGATCTTCAAAATATTATTCCATGGAAAATATCAGTTTACCAGTATAACAGTCAGCTCCATAAAAAGGTGTACAATTGATAGCTACAACCCGTGAAAAACTCTGATGAAGCCTGCTATGGGAGGTGAAACGGGACCCGTCTAAAGCAAATAAACAAGGGGCAGCTTTGATGTTACAATCTTTTGAAACCTTTGGCTATTAAGCCTTTTCTTGAGCCACGGATTACAGGTAATTCTAGGATAAGTGGCGATCTCTCTATCAACTGCACAAGTTTGCTATTCGCACTTTGGTGTTTTAAGATTAGCACCATTGTGCAAGTGAATAACACGGGCATTTGATTTATTGTTTAGCACTGGTGTGAAAACTTGATTAAAAAAATAGTTAAGAAATATAAATAAAGACAAAAATTTACACAAGTAGATATAAACTCATTAAATAAATAAAATATTGAGTTTAAAGGTAAGTATGAAGGTTTTTGACCCATGAATGATACCTACCACCACCTGATGTTCACTAGAGAATTCTATGTGTTCTTTGGTGTGGTGTTCTGAGGTCTTTTCCTTCATTTCATTGACATGAGTAAGTGAGTTGAACTTTTTGTGGAGCAAATTGTGGGTCCACTTTAGCACATAAAAACAGTCATACTGGGTCAGTCTATCTAGCCCAGTATCCTGTTTCCAACAGTGGCTAATCCAGGTCACATGTAACTAGCAGAATCCCAAAGAGGAGCAAGATTCCAGAATCCCAAAGAGGAGCAAGATTCCATGCTATTGATCTCAGGGCACGCAGTGGCTGCTCCATGTCTATCTCAATAGCAGACTATGGCCTTTTTCTCCAGGAAGCTTTTCAAACCACCATAACCACAGAACATTCTGTAAGTGCGGAACAGCATACCAGAAAGAATGTCCAAGTCAGTATGTCACATATGGAAGCCTGTTTATACTCTGAAGCTCTTTCAATAAAGAGGAATTTAGTAACTTATATGTCTCACAAGTGTAAATCCTGGTTTTTGGCTTTTATCTAGAAAAACAGAAACATAGAAACATGATGGCAGATAAAGGCCAAATGGCCCATCTAGTCTACCCATCCGCAGTCACCATTATCTCTTCCTCTCTCTAAGAGATCCCACGTGCCTATCCCAAACTCTTGAATTCAGACACAGTCTTTGTCTCCACCACCTCTTCCTGGAGACTGTTCCATGCATCCACCACCCTTTGTGTAAAAAAGAATGTTCTTAGATTACTCCTGAGCCTATCACCTCTTAACTTCATCCTATGCCCTCTCATTCTAGAGCTTCCTTTCAAATGAAAGAGACTTGACTAATGCACATTTACACCACATAGGTATTTAAATCTCTCTACCATAATTCCTCTTTTCCGCCTTTCCTCCAGAGTATACAGATTGAGATCTTTAAGTCTGTCACTAACAAGGTACAGAAGATGATGAAGTGAGGTAAACTGGAAACATCCACAAAGGCAAATCACCCCACTTCAGAGTGTCCAATTTATAAAGAGGTCTAGAGCAGTGGTCTCAAACAAGCGGCCCAGGGGGCCACATGCAGCCCGCCAGGTACTATTTTGAGGCCCTCAGTATGTTTATCATAATTACAAAAGATAAAATAAAACAGTTTCTTGATCGTATGTCTCTTTAGCTATAAATTACAATATTATTATTAAGACAGCCAAAAGGAAAGATTTATTAACTATAGAGTATTACCTCATACAAAACTGTCAATTCTATAATAAGACATTAACTATTTTTTTCTGAGGCTCTCCAAGTACCTACAAATCCAAAATGTGGCCCTGCAAAGGGTTTTTGGAGCTTCGTTTTGCTGAGAAAGTTGCAAAGATGGGCTGGGAGGCAAACACGGAACACAAAAGGGGGGGAGGGAGTGCGTTTTGGACACAAGGCATGAACTTGGGAGAGAGGAAGGGAGGGAAAGAGATGCTGAGGTGGGGGAGGGAATGGGTTTTTGGACACAGAAGGCATGGACTTGGGAGAGAGGAAGGGAGGGAAAGAGATGCTGAGGTGGGGGAGGGAATGCGTTTTTGGACACAGAAGAAATGGACTTGGGAGAGAGGAAGGGAGGGAAAGAGATGCTGAGGTGGGGGAGGGAATGCGTTTTTGGACACAGAAGAAATGGACTTGGGAGAGAGGAAGGGAGGGAAAGAGAGGCTGAGGTGGGGGAGGGAATGCGTTTTTGGACACAGAAGAAATGGACTTGGGAGAGAGGAAGGGAGGGAATGAGTGTTTGGACACAGAAGGCATGGACTTTGGAGAGAGGAAGGGAGGGAAAGAGATGGTTGTGTACACGGGGAATAGAAGAAAGGAGAATTTTTGGTCATAGGGAGGGAGTGAGGTACAGATAGTGGCATACCAGGGTGGGGGGGGGGGGGCGGTCTGCCCCACCCCGGGTTTACGTCCCAAGGGGGTGCACAGCTGGCCACCCTCCAGTGTTGTCCCTAGGCCGGCAAACTGCGGCTCTTTAGCCACTTGAGTGCCACCGCCGCCAACGGTGTTGTTGGCGGTGGCAGCATTATAAAATACTTTCTTTGTGTTTATTTGATTCCTATTCAAGAGAATTACTTTATATATAGTCAATATAGGCACAGAGTTAAATTTTTTAACATTTTCTAATGGTGGTGTGCCTCGTGATTTTTTTCATGAAACAAGTGTGCCTTTGCCCAAAAAAGGTTGAAAAACACTGGTCTAGAGGATCTCCAACATCCACTTGATTGCATGGTGACGGGTCTTAAGCGCGCGAGACAGACGCGCGCCGACAAACGAGCGCTGACAATTCAGCGCAGGACTTCATCTCGCCGAAGAAAAACCTTCTTTTAAAGGGCTCCGATGGGAGTGTGGGGGGGGGGGGAAATCCCCCCACTCTACTTAATAGGGATCGTGCTGGCGTTGGGGGGGGGGGGCGTGGGGGGTATAACCTCCCACATTATACTGAAAACTTAACTTTTTCCCTAAAAAATAGAGAAAAAGTTAAGTTTACAGTATAATGTGAGGTTACAACCCCCCCCCCAACGCCAGCACGATCACTATTAAGTAAAGTGGGGGGGGGGGGGGTTCCCCACCAATACCTCCCGTCGGAGCCCTTTAAAAGAAGGTTTTACTTCGGCGCGATGAAGTCCTGCGCTGAATTGTCGGCGCACTTCAGTCTCGCGCGCTTAAGACTATGAACCCGATTGGACAAGATTGTGTGTTTCAAGCTTTTAGTGGGTGATAATATACATCCTTGGCCCTTAAGTGCGAAACAAGACATCAAGGAGTAGGTGAAAGTAAGGGCCAAGGATGTATATTATCACCCACTAAAAGCTTGAAAGACACAATCAGTGAGCAATCGAGTGGGTGTTTGAGACCTCTTTATAAATTGGACTGATTTAATTTAGTAGACTCCTTACAAATGCTACATATTTTATGGATCTCATCACATATAGTGGAATTAGAAAAGAATGAAAGAACAACCAATATGATTAAGGGAAAAGAGTTTGGAAAAGAGACAGTTGAAGGAGGATATGATAGAGGTTTACAAAATCCCAAGTGATACAGGATAGGTAAAGATGAATCGATTGTTTATTCTCTCAAAAAGTTCGAAGACTAGGGACACTCACAATAAAGTTACATTGTAATACTTTTAAAACAAATAGGAGGAACTATTTTTTCACTCAATGAAACCAGAACTCATTAACAGTGTTAACATTCCTGAGTTTAAACATGAAACATGAAAGTATATTAAAAAGAGTGCACAGATTATACTATAGGTTGTTTTCCGAGAAGGTTTAAAAGCTACGATGATACATACCCCCTCTTCTATTAAACTGCGCCAGCAGTTTTTAGCGCAGAGAGCCGCGCTGAATGGCCCGCGCTGCTCCCAACGCTCACTGGAACTCTATGAGCGTCGGGAGCATCGCAGGCCATTCAGCACGGCTCACGGCGCTAAAAACTGCTAGCGCAGTTTAACAGAAGAGGGCCATAGTGTGAAGATAAACTTCTTAGAGGAACACTTTAGCATTCCTGACTTTTATGTGACGGAGGCTGAAATAGTCTGCCATCACTAACTCTTGGATATAAATAATGCATCTTCAGTTTAGCCCTTCACAATATTTTACTTATTCTTATGAAAACATACTGTAGCATAAACTTATCCCCACTTTTACTAAACCGTGGTAGAGGCTTTTACCGTGATTCAGCGCGCTCTATGCTCCGGCGCTGCTCCAATGCTCATAGAATTCCTATAAGCTTTGGACCAGCGTCAAGAGTATTTAGCGCCCCGAGCCGCTGTAGAAACCTCTAATGCAACTTCGTAAAGGGGGGCCTTAATCAATAACTCCCCTGCTATCACAGCATCACATTCAGAAAACTAAAATCTCTGTAGGTCAGCGTGCACTGGGGGGTTTTCAGGCATTCACCAGGTTAAACATACACAGATTAAACATAGTGAAAGGCAGGGGGCATGAGGTGGAAGTCTAATTTATTTAGGAACAATGAAAAATAAAAATGTTAATCCAATTTTATTTCTAATGGACTTATGTTGTTTTCTTACAAGGCTGGCTGCAATTACACTCACATTACTGTAGGCTATTATAAACTAAAACAACTCATCTGAGCCCGCCAGAACCTTTGAGACCTGGTGTTCTTCACAGTTCAGTACTGATGAGCGAACAGAAGATCCAGGGATTTATGGAGATTAAAGTTCGTGTGGTGGTTTTACAAAGCGAATTCTGCACGGTTTCCCTTCTTGCTAGCAGCAGGAGCTATGATCTGATTATAAATTATATTTTCTGACCCCTGACTCCCAGGGTTTGCTCGTCAATATTTTATTCCTGAAATCTACGGTTGCACTCAGATGCCCCAATTTAGCTAAGCAGGAAACAATCTAAAGTGTAGTGGGTTGAGCTGTTGAAAGGGTAGAGTTAAGGATTCCCATGGTCCGGGAACAGCAGTTGTTTCAAGACTACGTGTAGAATATAATAGAAGAAAACCCCAAAAAGTAATTGGGTAGAGATGAGAGACTTCACTGTCCACAAAGTTTTTATAATGTACATTAATTATTTATCCTTATCTCTGAACATCACAGTTAATCTGCCCAAAGGGAAGTCTACTGAAATAAACAGCTGAGAATTCCCTGGATTATATATATACTACTAGTGTTTATCATTTCTATAGGACTGAAAAGTATACGCTGCGTTGCATATTTAACATTTGGATGCTCAGATCTGAAAGTGATCCTGAGATGCATGTGCAACTTAATTGGCAAATGAGCCATTAACGAGCAATCATTGGCTGCTAACAACCAATTATTGACGTTAATTAGCACCAATTAGAATTTGCACACACATCTGGTTGTGCGCCTATTCTACAATGCAATGAAAAAAATAGACAACACAATTTTACAAATCACCAAACTTCTTAGATCTAAATTAGATTTCTGTATAGATTATAGATTCATCTTTTTTTTCCTCTTTCCTTTCTTTTTTCCTTTTTGTGTTACCTACCATATGTGTTCCCCGCTAAATGTTTTCTTTCTCTCTTTAAAGATTGTAGTTCATCCCTTTCACCTTCCGTACCAGTTATGTATTAGGATGGATAGAATTTGATTGTAATTATGTTAAAGAGTTTTGATCTACCCTCCATTTTTAAAATGTTATATGCTTTGAAGCTTTTGATATTGTGTACATAACAAAAATTTAATAAACTTGAAACCCATATCCCATCAGGTGCAACTCAAAGGGGGGGGGGGGGGGCATGGCCATGGGAAGAGCGAGGACATGTCAGGGGAGTTCCGAAAAGCTGCCCGCGTTGTTACGGAATACTGGGTTTTCTGCCAGGTTTTAGCAGGCGTTAAGTCTGGCATCCACAGTTAGGGTGTGGGAATCAATATGTCCCTTTTATAGAATTGTGCTTAGCGCCATCTTTTCCAGTGTCCATTTCCGAACATCATTAATGGAATCTGGCCCAATATGTATAGAAAATTGAATAAATACATATATGCACACAGAAGAGAAAATAGGACGCACATGAAACAAATGTCCTCAGTTCCTCAAGGTTATTATTATTTTTTTTTTTTTTAACATTTATAATCTGCTTTAAACCAAAGCGGCTCACAATCAACATACATAGCTTTAAGCAAAAACAGGTTTCAAAATCCACATTAAAAAACTAAAAAAACAGAAAGGTAGAGGTCAGAGTATAGACACCATATCAAATCCATAGAAACATGATGGCAGATAAAGGACAAAATGGCCCATGTAGACTGCCCATCTGCAGTAACCATTATCTCTCTCCCTATTGGCTAAGGCTCTTAACATTTGCATCTCCTCTTCCTATAGGCTAAGGCTCTTTACACCTGCATTGGGAGGTCATAGAGCTTTATGATTATAGAAACATAGAAACATGACGCCAGATAAAAGCCAAATGTCCCATCCAGTCTGCCCATCTGCAACATCCACTATGTCCTCCTCTCGCTATTGGCTAAGGCTCTTAACATTTGCATCTCCTCTTCCTATAGGCTAAGGCTCTTTACACCTGCATTGTGATGTCATAGAACTTTATGGTTATAGAAACATAGAAACATGATGGCAGATAAAGGCCAAATGCTGCCCAGCCACAATAACCATTATCTCTTTCTCTCTCCAAGAGATCCCATGTGCCTATCCCAGGTCCTTTTGAAATCAGACAGTGTCTGTCTCCAACACCTGTTCTGGGAGACTGTTCCACACATCTAGCACCCTTTCCGTAAAAAAGTACAGTATTTCCTCTGATTACCCCGGAGCCTATCACCTCTTAACTTAATCCTATGCCCTCTCACTGCAGAGTTTCCTTTCAAATGAAAGAGACTCGACTCATGCACATTTATATTACGTAGGTATTTAAACGACTCTATCATATCTCCCCTCTCCCGCCTTTCCTCCAAAGTATACAGATTGAGATCTTTAAGTCTGTCCCCATACGCCTTATCATGAAGACCACACACCATTTAGTAGCCTTCCTCTGGACCGACTCATATAATCATTACAAAAACATCATGCCACTAATGGAAGAATACTTGTACGAAGAGATAGGTTTTTAACAGTTTTCTTAATTGTAGCAAGTTTCCACAGAATCTTAAGAGTGCCTGTCAATGCATCCCAAAAGACTGACTCAGCAATGGAAAAACAAGATTTTTTAGTTTGTACATGTCGGACAGTATTCATTATATCTGTATCAAGCAGCAAACGATTGTCAGATCTCAATGCTCTAAGATCAGTGGTCCCCAACCCTGTCCTGGAGGACCACCAGGCCAATCGGATTTTCAGGCTAGCTCTAATGAATATGCATATGAGAGAGGTGCATATAATGGAAGTGACAGACATGCAAATCTGCTCCATGCATATTCATTAGGGCTATCCAGAAAACCCAATTTATCTGATGGTCCTCCAGGACAGGGTGGTTGGGGACCATTGCTCTACAGCAGGGCTGTCGAAGTCCGGTCCTCAAGATTTACTGGCAGGCCAGGTTTTCAGGATATCCACGATGAATATGCATGAGAAAGATTTGACTGCACTGCCTTCTTGGTATGCAAATCTTTCTCATGCATATTCATTGTGGATATCCTGAAAACCTGGCCTGCCAGTAGATCTCGAGGACCGGACTTGGGCAGCCCTGCTCTAGATGATCTATTCCAGGGAATCTCAAAGTCCCTCCCTTGAGAGCCGCAATCCAGTCGGGTTTTCAGGATTTCCCCAATGAATATGCATTGAAAGTTTCAAGTTTCAAGTTTATTATTTTTCTTGATTAATCGCTTAATCAAATTCTAAGCGATGAACATATTAAATAAAGTCAACTAAAGACAATACAGTACAAAACAAACTTAAATAATAACATTGGGTAAAAACTAATACATACACACAGGGGTCCTTTTATCAAGCTGTGGTAGGGGTTTAACACGCATAATACGTTAGTTTTTTAGCCGGCCGCGGGGGTTAGCACGTGATGAAATGTCCGACGCGCTAACCCCGCTAGCGCGGCTTCATAAAAGGAGCCCATAGATCTCATGCATATTCATTGGGGAGATCCTGAAAACCCGACTGGACTGAAGCCCTCAAGGAGGGACTTTGAGACCCCTGATCTATTCTATACAACACCAGACACCTAGCCAGAGGCATCAGAAATGCTTATTGGAGCTAGATCATAGGGCCTTCTATAAACACACAGATCTTAAAATCCAAGCCTTTAATCATATGGTTCTCTCCCCTTAATTCTTTTTGGGCCAACAATCACAGTCAGCTCATAAACACACAATATCCCCCCTCCTCCCCCCAGAAAGAAGTTCAGGGAGATCCAAAGGTGTATGCCATTCTTATCACACCACTTATACAAGAATACTTTAGGTGATCACTTATCTTTCTATATAGATTCCAGTGCTGGTCTTATAGCACTCCCGATGCTCACCAACCAAGCATGTTGGTTACTAGAGAATGACACGGTGACAAACTTCATCACCATCCCCGCCCCCGCGGATAACTGCGGGAAATAAACCCATGTCATTTTCTAGTGTCTATTTCAACCTCAGTCCTTCTACACCAGCATTCTTCAAAGCAAAGCTTGAGGGTCAGTGGTTGTGGCCATTCATACTCTGATTCTTATGTGAGCCAAGGATAATGAAGCCATTGTGACATCACTGATGTGATTGGCTCTTAGGCACTGGTGGAATGAGGCATTATGACATCACAATATCTGCTCTGGATACCAGAGACTGTCATTCTGTAGTGTCTATCTCAACCTCAGTCCTTCTACACCGGCATTCTTCAAAGCAAAGCTTGCGGGTCAGTGGTTGTGGCCATTCATACTCTGATTCTTCCCTCTCTCCTTAAAGAATGACATGAAGATGGTTTCCCGCGGTTATCCGTGGGGACGGGAACGGTGATGAATTTTGCCACCGTGTCATTCTCTATTGGTTACCACAACCTGCCTCAGAGGATTCATGTTGCCAGTACCAGCTCAATCATGGATTCCACGGCTCTAGCTCAATAGCAGCATCAGAATGCTTGAGATCACGTGGAGGCGTTTGTGTGTTTTGTTTGATCTTCCAAATACTTTTGACCTATATGTATACACGGCACTATCCTTGTGATGTGAAGTCATAACACAATACCATCTTATTGATAGACAATTGTTTCCAATATTAATACATTTCTAACTAGCCAGAATGCTTTAATTCTTCTTAAAGTGGCTAATCACAGATTTTACAGATAACATTGTGACACTCTAGTCTAAACAGTTTCATATATGTAAATTGTATGCACTTTTTGTTGGCATTAAAAACTAAATAAAGTTTAAAAAAAATAAATAAACAGTTTGGTGTTAGTGGGAGATCAAGAAGCCATAGGAAACTTTTAAGAAGATGCAAGCTCATTGGAATAAGAACATAAGCATTGCATCTTCCGGGTCAGACCAGGGGTCCATCGTGCCCGGCAGTCCGCTCCCGCGGCGGCCCTCCAGGTCCATGACCTGAAAGTTTCCCCTACCTAACCTAAAATGTCCATACCCTATTCGCTCAATGTCCTGTAAGGTAAACCTCTATCTGTACCCTGCTATCCCCTTCGCTTCCAGGAAGTCATCCAGTCCCTTTTTGAACCCCAGAATTGTACTCTGTCTTATCACCTCTCCGGGAAGCGCGTTCCAGGTGTCTACCACTCGTTGAGTGAAGAAGAACTTCCTTGCATTCGTTATGAATCTGTCTCCTCTCAGTTTTTCTGAATGACCTCTTGTTTTAGTTGTCTCTGCTAGTCTAAAGAATCTGCCCCTCTCCACCTTCTCTATGCCTTTCATGATTTTATAAGTCTCTATCGTGTCCCCTCTCAGTCTCCGCTTTTCCAGGGTAAAGAGCCCCAGCCTGTCTAACCGTTCGGCATATGAAAGGTTCTCCATACCCTTTATCATCCTCGCTGCTCTCCTCTGGACCCTCTCGGGAAACATAATCTCTGGTAGTCACGAACTGACAGAGAGATGTGCTCTGCCCAGGAATTTTTGCCAACTGTAGTGACATGATTTGGGTGGAGGCAGGAAAGTACTGCACAGCATCACAAAATTTTCTATTAAGTTAGCCAGGTGGTCAGTGTGATGAGCGGGCACTTCCGGTATCCCTTGGATAAGCGTGCAAAGAACCCATGATTACCCCTCCCCCATTTGCTGCAAGTTTTCTGTGCATATAATTTGAATACATTTAGCTTGAATATGTGATGAAGTGTCGCATGATGAAACGTCCACAGTGACAAAGTGTCAGATGAACGGGCTTGATGATGAAGTGACAGAGTGATGAACTGTCAGGTGATGGAGGGTCTGGTAATGATGCGGCTCAGTGATGAACTGTCAGGTGACTTACATGTCTGTAGATCATTCTAAACATCCTCTCTATCCTTCCAATTGTGTATCCCCTTAGACCAGCTAAAACAAACTTTGGAAGACACATTTATTTGTTAGAGTAATTCTATCAGCATGATAATGAAAGAGTAGATGGTAGAGAGATTGAAAACAATGGCATTTTGGGGGTTACAAGAATTTATATGTATTGTAGGTTGGATTTTATAGAAAGATGATGGCAGATAAAGGCCAAATGGCCCATCTATTCTGCCCATCCACAGTAAATGGCTATTGTTTTAATATTTTATGAATGTTTTTATTGTAATCTGCATAAGTGTTTGAAAATTGTCCTCCCTGGAAGTATTTTTTTTAGTAAGTTGCAGGTGTAAGGCATAAAAGAAACTTTTTATAATTTTGCACTTTTGAAGCAAACAGACCCCCCCTCCCATTTTACAAAGCCATGTGGCGCGATACTGAAGCTCATTAATTTCCAATGGGCTTTGGTGCAATTACCGTGGGCCACCGTGCTAATTGGTTTAGTAAAAGGGGGAAGAATTTGCCTGTGCTCCATCTCTAGATTTACTATATGCTAAAACATATGAGCATAAATTTGGAAATTAAACATATATGTGTATTTTTCCCCAGACAAGCCTTCCAAAATGCCCTTTGTACTATAGCATTGTACAATGGAATTGAAACACAGCTATATCTTATCTATTTGAAAACTGGCTTCTATATGGTCTTAATGAAATGGAAATTTGAGTATTTATAACATAGTAGATGACGGCAGATAAAGACCCGAATGGTCCATCCAGTCTGCCCAACCTTACGTACTCTTTAAATTACTGATTTAATTTAAATGTTCCTTTTTCTTAGCTATTGCCAGGCCAGAACCCAAAGCTCTGCTCAGTACTGTGCTTAGGTTCCATCCACTGATGTCTCCATCGAAGCCCTCCCCAGCCCATCCTCAACCAAACGGCCATATATTGGCATAGACCATACAAGTCTGCCCAGTACTAGCTTTAATGTCTTAAAGATAAGAACATAAGCAATGCCTCTGCTGGGTCAGACCTGAGGTCCATCGTACCCAGCAGTCCGCTCACGCGGCGGCCCAACAGGTCCAGGACCTGTGCAGTAATCCTCTATCTATACCACTCTATCCCCTTTTCCAGCAGGAAATTGTCCAATCCTTTCTTGAACCCCAGTACTGTACTTTGCCCTATTACGCTCTCTGGAAGCGCATTCCAGGTGTCCACCATATGTTGGGTAAAGAAGAACTTCCTAGCCTTCATTTTGAATCTTTTCTGAATGCCCTCTTGTTCTTTTATTATTCGAAAGTTTGAAGAATCTGTCCCTCTCTACTCTCTCTATGCCCTTCGTGATCTTATAAGTCTCTATCATATCCCCTCTAAGTCTCCTCTTCTCCAGGGAAAAGAGACACGGTTTCTCCAATCTCTCAGCGTATGAAAGGTTTTCCATCCCCTTTATCAGGCACGTCGCTCTCCTCTGAACCCTCTTGAGTAACGCCATGTCCTTCTTAAGGTACGGCAACCAATATTGGATGCAGTACTCCAGATGCGGATGCACCATCGCCCGATACAATGGCGGGATAACTTCTTTCGTTCTGGTTGTAATACCCTTCTTGATTATGCCTAGCATTCTGTTTGCCTTCTTAGCGGCCGCTGCGCACTGTGCCATCAGCTTCATTGTCATGTCCACCATTACCCCCAAGTCCCTTTCTTGGGTACTCTCATTTAATAACATCCCTCCCATCGTATAGTTGTACCTCGGGTTTCTGTTTCCCACATTTACATTTTTCAATGTTGAACTTCATCTGCCATCTCGTCGCCCATTCCCCTAGTTTGTTCAAGTCCCTTTGCAATTCTTCGCAGTCCTCATTAGTCCGAGCTCCACTAAATAGCCATTTCCAGTTCCAGATAATTTCTGTCTTGATGTAGTGTAATGTACATTATTTTCCCTAGATCATGGTCCCGGTTCACTGACAAAAAGCTGGTGAAGCCATTCTATGATTATTTTAGTTGTGTGTACATGTTACAAGCTCAGCTTCTGGTCTCCTTCTGTATAGAATTAATGCACCAGGTGTCTCCTTCCTTCTGAAGTCTCTTTGGTATTTGCTCACTAACTAGAACGATGTTTCTTAACCTTGTCCTGGAGGCATACCTTAAATAATCAGGTTTTCAAGACAACCAGAATGAATATGCATGCCACAGATTTGCATACATTGGGTCTCAAATCTATGCAAATATATTTCATGTATATTTATTACAGGTAATTTGAAAACTGAACTGGTAAGATGTGCCTCCAGGTCAGGGTTGGAAACCACTAATCTGGAGTGCTCTAGAGTTTGATAAAGCTTTTCTTTGTTACAAGAAAATTGAGAAACTAGGATTTACAAAGTCAATTGAAAGCATAATATATTGTACTAAAAGCCACTATTCTATTATGAGAAGCTTGCAAAATTATCAATGGGGCAGAACAGTTAAATAGGGAATTGTTGTTTAACCTGTCAAACATAAAATCAACAGAATATTCCATGACCGACAGACTGAAAACAAATCATACAATTTTTTCTTTTTTTAAAATTCAGTCCAATATATAGGGGTCCTTTTACAAAGGCATACTAAGCATTTTAGTGCGTGTTTAGCGCATGCTAAAACAACCTGTGCGCTAAATGCTAACGCGTCCATTGGATAAAATGCATTTAGCGCATGGTTAGAACGCACTAAAAACCATAGCACACCTTTGTAAAAGAGGGGGATAGTTTACAAGTATTAATCAAAAAAGCATAAAGAGTATTGGAAATGGCTGCTGTGAGCTCCCGCCGTAGTCTCGAGAGACTACGGGAACTCACGGCAGTCATTTCCTATTGGCGATCTGCACGGGGCAGGAGTGTAAGAAGATCGCTCCTGCCCCGAAAGACTGCTAGACCACCAGGTAAGGCCGAGAGGCTGAGGGGACGGCGGGAGGGAGGAGGAGGTGAGTCAGAGCCGGACGAGAAGATATTTGCAGTTTTTCTCCATTCACGGTCCGGCTCTGCCTCTATCCCCCGCGAATATCGAGGGAGAAGTGTAATACACAGCACTAAATTATTTGTGGAAGTGAAAGAAAAACACAGGTATGGCTGAAACACATATAAATACTGTCATATCATCATTAAAAGAATAAAATCACACATACAGAAAGAGAGAGAGAGAGAGAGAGAGAGATAAATCACTGCAACCCGCGCCAGTCCCTCGCTACATTGGGACTCAACTACCATAACTGCGAAGGACCATGCACGCAGCCTAGGAATACTCCAACCTATTGCTTTCCAACCATACAAAATCTACAAAATCCTGAGTGGAGTAGAGCGGGTACAAGTGGATCGATTTTTCACTCCGTCAAAAATTACAAAGACTAGGGGGCACCTGATGAAGTTACAGGGAAATACTTTTAAAACCAATAGGAGGAAATTTTTTTTCACTCGGAGAATAGATAAGCTCTGGAACGCGTTACGAGAGGATGTGGTAAGAGCAGATAGCGTATCTGGTTTTAAGAAAGGTTTGGACAAGTTCCTGGAGGAAAAGTCCATAGTCTGTTATTGAGAAAGACATGGGGGAAGCCACTGCTTGCCCTGTATTGGTAGCATGGAATGTTGGTACTCTTTGGGATTCTAGAATCTTGTTACTCTTTGGGGATTCTGCATGGAATGTTGTTACTGAGATAATGGAATATTGCTACACCTTGGGTTTTGGCCAGGTACTAGTGACCTGGATTGGCCACTGTGAGAACGGGCTACTGGGCTTGATGGACCATTGGTCTGACCCAGTAAGGCTATTCTTATGTTCTTTTATCTCTCGGCTGGTATCTTCCTCATCTACCTACATCAACTCCAAAAAAATAAGGAACTACTTTTCTGACTTCACCCAACTACTCTATGCCTTAATCCTCTCCCGCATGGACTAACACCCTATTCAACGTTCTTAAGGCGAGGAATATGAAGTGTATACAAAATGCGGAAATCAGACTTCTAGAAACCTTCATGCTCACGACCCTGTCTCCCAGACTCTTTCGCTGGCTCACTGGCTGCCCATAGCCAAATGTTGTATCTTCAAGGGCCTGGTGTTAGCATTCAAAACTTTGCACCATATGGCGCCGGACTACATGACCACAAAGCTTCCTTCATATGTGCCGAACAGGTCCCTCCATTCCCAGGATGAAATATGCCTCACTCCCCCCCCCCCCAACCCGGTCTTGCCCTTCAATTGCAAATCCCCAAATAATGTTCCTACCCCCACTTTATGCCAAGTCACTGGGGGAGAGTGTGGCGCAGTGGTTAAAAGCTACAGCCTCAGCACCCTGAGGTTGTGGGTTCAAACTCAAACTGTTCCTTGTGACCCTGGGCAAGTCACTTAATCCCCCCATTGCCCCAAGTACACTAGATAGATTGTGAGCCCGCCAGGAAAAACAGGGGAAAATGCTTGAGTACCTGAATAAATTCATGTAAACCGTCTGAGTTCCCCTGGGAGAACAGTATAGACATAAGAACATAAGAACATAAGAAGTTGCCTCCGCTGAGGCAGACCAGAGGTCCATCTCGCCCAGCGGTCCGCTCCCGCGGCGGCCCATCAGGCCCATTGCCTGAGCAATGGTCCCAGACTATCCCTATAACCTACCGCTACTCTTATCTGTACCCTTCAATTCCTTTATCCTCTAGGAACCTATCCAAACCTTCTTTGAAGCCTTGTAACGTGCTCCGGCCTATCACAGCCTCCGGGAGCGCGTTCCATGTGTCCACCACCCTCTGGGTGAAAAAGAACTTTCTGGCATTTGTTTTAAACCTGTCTCCTTTTAATTTTTCCGAGTGCCCCCTTGTACTTGTGGTTCCCCGTAATCTGAAAAATCTGTCCCTGTCTACTTTTTCTATACCCTTCAGGATCTTGAAGGTTTCTATCATGTCTCCTCTAAGTCTCCGCTTTTCCAGGGAGACAATTAAATAAATAAAAAATGTAATGCACCCACAGATCAGATCCTTTCAGGATTCCTCAACTTTAGAAAAGCAATAAAAACATACCTCTTCACCTAGTTCCCCTGCCTAAAGCTGATAGATTACAAAGAAATATTAATGTATATTGATATGTGTCACATTAGGATAAAAACATATATTGATAAATCTTGCACTGCAACTAGGTTAAATTTATCCTGTAAACTGCATATTATGTATATTGGTATTTGATCTTTAGTATGTGTCGAATTAGGATAAAAAATTGTTATCGAAAAAACTTGTACTGTAACCCTACCTGTATATGATGTATGTCAGCCTGTAACCTGTTCTGAGCTCTTTGGGGAGAACGGGATGGAAAACAAATTAAATAAATCCCCTTGTACAAAACCGTAGCATGGTTTTAGTGTCGGCCGCCGTGGTAACGGCTCCGATGCTCAAAGACCAGCACCCTAACTGAGACTAGCCCTACTTGCGTACGTTCTGGTTCAGCAGGAACTTGTTTAACTTCGTCTTGAATCCCTGGAGGGTGTTTTCCCCTATGACAGATTCCGGAAGAGCGTTCCAGTTTTCCACCACTCTCTGGGTGAAGAAGAACTTCCTTACATTGAATCCCTGGAGGGTGTTTTCCCCTATGACAGACTCCAGAAGAGCGTTCCAGTTTTCTACCACTCTCTGGGTGAAGAAGAACCTCCTTACATTTGAACGGAATCTATCCCCTATCAATTTTAGAGAGTGCCCTCTCGTTCTCCCTACCTTGGAGAGGGTGAACAATCTGCCCTTATCTACTAAGTCTAATCCCTTCAGTACCTTGAATGTTTCAATCATGTCCCCTCTCAATCTCCTCTGTTTGAGGGAGAAGAGGCCCAGTTTCTCTAATCTTTCGCTGTACGACAACTCCTCCAGCCCCTTAACCATCTTAGTCGCTCTTCTCTGGACCCTTTCGAGTAGTACCGTGTCCTTCTTCATGTACGGCGACCAGTGCTGGACGGAATACTCGGTATGAAGTGGGAGTAGCAATGTCATTTGGCGGTTTGAAGTCGAAGGGCACGACCAGGGGGTGTCTTAAGGCATATTTCATCCTGGGAGCGGAAGGACTCTGTCCTTTTATTTTTTCCTTTAATTTTTTAGTTTATATCAGACCAGATTGGGATCAATTCAGTTTGGAAGATCATCAGTTAGTTTCACACTGTTGGTAACATTGCATTCCTTCATTTTATAATAATAATAAAAATATACGCTCATATACTTATTTTAAACATATATTTCATGGGTTTTTTTTAAATTGATTTTGATATTCATAAATGCATATTGTGTTTATAATTTTAACTGTTATATTTCTTTTTTTTATTTTGTATATTTGTATATTTCCTACAGTGTTGTAATTTGTTTTGTTTCATCGTGTTGAGTCTTTTCTATGATCTAATAAATTGATTTAACTATAGTCCATTGGTCTCCGTTTCCTGCGCTGTGACACTGTTTGTTTGCGCTTTGCGAGGGATTTGTTTTCTTCTGTTTTGTCTGTTAGTGTTTAAGGCCATACAACACGCACTACCAAAATCAATGGCTACTCTGTGCCATATGCACCCTCTCGTTCACTGCGGTCCGAGTCTCAGCGTTTGTTGGAAGTTCTCTCTCTGCGTTCTAGGGTCTTTAGTGTAGTGGGCCCACGGTTGTGGAATGCACTTCCTGATAATATTCATTTGGCTCCTTTGCTTTTTGTACGGCTTTGAAGGCTTACATTTCTTCAAGAGGCCTTTGGTAATTTCTGATGGGTGGAAATTGGTTGTTATATTCAGAATTGTATAGAGGAAGTATGACCTGTAGATTATTACTATAATGGTTTTATTTTTTGATATGAAAGGGTTGATATATTAGGTTGTTTATTTACCAGTGCATATGTTTGTACATTGTAACCCGCGTAGATTTTTGGGATATGTGGGATATAAATGTTTTAAATAAATAAAATGAATAAATAAAATATTTGTAGGAGAAAAGTCTTTTTCATTTCAAATCTGGCCTAATGTCTTACTTTGCTTTCATTGAAAGCTACTGCACAGTTCAAACTGAGAAAATGAGAAAATATTTAAATGGGATATTCTACAAATCAGATTACTTATGCTTGTGATTAAATTGCTTCCGGTGTAGGTTTGCAGCCTCTGCTTCTCCTTAATTAAATTAATACTGCATCCATCCACAGAACCAATTTTATTTTTTTTTATATATTAAGTTTCCAGTGTTGGGCAAATAAAGCTCCCCTTAGCAACTGTGATAATGAGATGCTGTTCTTTTGACACTGCCTGTTTTACAGTATATAATGCATTTTGAATTATCATCTGAATTATGGTTTCCTAAAAATTTGACACTGCTTGCACAATATAAAATTAAGAGTGCATGCCTTCTCTGCAGGCTTAGAAAATGAATTCTCTTTTCATTATTGTTGTTAAAGCCACACACAATCTCTAGAGTCAGTTTTGGTGGTAACTGAGAAGCATATTTCTGGACTGTTTGCATGCTCAAGCCTTCCTTTATTCCAAGTCTCTGTTGTCTGCGCTCAATGAGAAACAGATCCATGGACTTTAGTTCATTCAAAATGCAGTGCTGGATATTCTTACTGACTTAGAACTGCAAGATTAATTTGTGGATCATTCCATCAATTCCCTCTGAGCGGTGAATTGATTTTTAGATCGATCCTGAACAAGGCATGGCATGGCTTTCCTGCTGCTTTACTGTCTGAAGAACTGTTCCAGGAAACCCAAGTTTTGCTTTTGTAAACACAATGAAGCCAATATTCGGAAACACTGATGTGGTCAGTGCCACCATTTTGACACCTGGAAGAACAATGAGTGGGAATGGAAGGGACCTTGCTATCCGGTGGTGGATGGAGGGTCCTGGATGTGGGAGAGGTGTAGGAAGAGTAACTTAGGAGAGGCCTTGAGGTAGATGTAAGTACATAATAGGGGATCTAGGGGAGGAGGCTCAAGGAGGGAATCGGGGAGCTTCAATCAGGAAGCTATGATTGGGGGGCTGGAGGTTTCAGGAAGTTGTGATTGGGAGTTTGAGGGGAATCAGGAAGTGATGATCAGGGGTGGGGGAATTAGGATTCACTGCCATGGATGTGCAGTATTTGGCACTGTGGCCTCTGTGGTTTAAAATTCTGTCATAGTCATGACCTTGCCAAACTTAATACATCTATACAAGGTCTGTTCATAAAGTTCCAGGACTGATTTTCTAAAAATCTATTAAACAATCTTACAACTTATTCCATTGGACCCCCTTCAAAGTACTCCCCTTCCCTAAGCACACACTTTTCCCAACGTCGTTTCCATATCTAGACACGGTCTCTTAAATGCGTCTTCAGGAATCGCCAAAAGTTGCTGCGTCAAAATTTTACTTTGCGTCTTCAATGGTGTTGAAATCGCTTTCCTTTCAGCGTGGATTTAAGTTTAGGAAACGAGATGAAGTCAGCAGGGGCCAAGTCAGGAGAGTAAGGTGGCTGGGGAAGAACTGTCATCACGTTTTTAGCGCAAAATCCTCGCTAATTCTGATGGCGGCATGAGCGGGCATGTTATTGTAATGGAGGTACCACGGCTGCTCCCTCTAAAGTTCGGGCCGCTTCCTCCCGATTCTCTCATGGAATCATTTCAACACTTTCAAATAGTCATTTTGGTTGACAGTTTGTCCTTGTGGCAGAAATTCGTACCGAACGTCACGACAAAAAAAAAAAAAAAACCAACCCTATTACCATCACTTTGACATTCGACCGAACTTGCTTCTATAATTGGGTAGGTACTCTTATGGACATCATTGCCACAGGGATATCCATTCAGGCAAGTATTTTAGAAAGGGATCTACATCGAGAAAGTCTTTATAGTTTATTATTTTTATAGTCTGCCTTTAACAAGGTGGATAACAATATTATACTAAGCATTTTATAAACCTCTATCATATCAAGTTTCAAGTTTATTAATTGGCTTGTTGAATCGCTTAATCGGATTTCTAAGCGATGTACAGCAAAATATACATTTTTAAGGAAACCAAAACATAACATACACTTAATTAATTATAATATAAACAGAAGGTATGAGGGGGTGAAATACATTTTTTCTAGTAAAGAGAGAACATACAAGGAAAATACAAAAGGAAGTTGGAAGACAAGTAAAAGCACAATAATTCACTAAAATAACTCAATAAAATAAAATTTATAATTAATTTGCAAATGCATCTTTAAACAAAAAGGTTTTTAACTCGCTTTTAAATTTCCCAAACACCTTCTCTTCCCGTAAAAACATGGGAAGCGCATTCCAAGTCTGAGGTGCTGTACATGAGAAGATAAATTGTCTTCTTGTACTAATAATTTTTAGCGAAGGAATTGATAAAAGGTTCCGTTCACTTGATCGTAAAATTCTTTGAATTGAATAGGGGATGAGTAACCTAAATAAAAATGCTGGAGTCTTATTTTCTAATGTTTTAAAGATAATTGTACATAGTTTATGAGTAGTTCTATGAATGACTGGTAGCCAATGAGCCTTTTTAAGGAGTGGTGTCACATGATCGAATTTTTTAGATTTTGTTATTAATTTAATTGAAGCGTTTTGAATTATTTGTAGTCGTTTAATTTCTTGAAAAGCAATTCCTGTAAATAGTGAATATCACTCCTGAGCCGTCTCTTCTCCAAGCTAAAGATCCCAGGCCGCTTTAGCCTTTCCTTATAGGGAAAGCATCCTATCCCTTATATTATTTTTGTCTCCCTTCTCTGTACCTTTTCTAATTCCGCTACACCTTTTCTGAGATACGACGACCAGAATCGCACACAGTTTTCAAGGTGCGGCCACACCATAGAGCGATATAAGGGCATTATAACATTTTCCTCTTTGTTTTCCATTCCTTTCCTAACATTCTATTTACTTTCTTAGCAGCTGCCGCACATTGAGCTGAGGGTTTCGACGTATCCTCAACAATGACACCTAGATCCTTTTCCTAGGCAGTGACTCCTAACACAGAATCTAGCATCACATAGCTACAGTTCGGGTTCCTCTTTCCCACATGCATCACTTTGTACTTGCTCACTTCATTTTTGGACCATTTTTCGATACCATATTCATTATCTAGGACACTCAGATTAACACAACAACATCTATTAACTATTCCATCTTTAAAAATAATAGGGACCAGGAGATCTATCATTTTTTCGGTCATAGCACCTCAGCTCTGGAACAATTTACCACTATTTATACGTAATGAACCTTTTTTTAGAAAAATTTAAGCATTTCCTTAAAAGCTTTCTGTTCAAGGACGCATTCAATATATGGAAAATATTACCTACAAATATTAAATCCCAGTTTTTAATGAGTGTTATGTGTAAGTCGCCATAATACTCTTTATTTCACTTTATATCTTGGATTTGAGATCCTACCATATATGTTTTCCATGACCCCTCCATATATGTTTTTTTTTCCTTAAATGTTTCTTTTTCTTTTCTTAAAAACAAATTTGTAGTTCACCCCTTTTGCCTTTTGTACCAGTTTGTAATAAAATGCCAAAATTTGTCTGTATTATCTTGTTTTGTCCTTCCCAATTTGTTAATTGTTATTTTAAAAACAATTGTTATACGCATTGAAATATAGGATATTGCATAGATAACAAATCCCAATAAAACTTGAAACTTGATCAGCCATTTTGATGCCTGGTCTTCCAGTCTCACGAGGTAAGGTATGGTAATGTTTTAATCCGACTCTGGAACAAGCTGAGTGCATGTCTTAACAACAATCTTGTGAAGAAAAGGAATGAGAACATTTCTGGTACATTATCATCATAGTAAGAATGTTCTTTGCCACTGTTTTATCTATCACTCCTCTCATCGCTAGCAAAATTCTCTACATACGCTTAGTTGACCGAGCCAACTGTTCTCCTGTTTCAACAAATACGCTAAACTGCTTCCAAAATCTTTCATCCTATTATTTATAACCCTGTTAATGAGTTTCTGTGGCATGCATGCATTACCTTGTCACTTATATTGAAAAGTCTATCTTTGGGGCAAGCAGGGGGTCTTCCATGACAAGATCACTCTTATCTTGTAACACACATTGCTTTCAAGCCTCAGCAAAGTTAATTAACTTTGGCTTCGATGCACAAATCAGCTGGAATAAAAATGCTTGGGTTTTTTTTATTTCTTAGAATTCTTTAAGGGAGAAATGCTTTCTGCTCAGGATCTATTGCAACTCACTGGGAATGGCAAATAGCATCCAAAGATTGAAAGCATTTTTGCGTTTTTCAGGGATTTCTTTTGGATGTTCACAGCCACCCCAGTAAAGGAAGAGAACATTTAGCACTGAATAAAATTTTCAAATAGTCTGCTCTGCTTCAGTGTTTATGGCAAAATATTCTTTGCAAGATGGAGTATACCTTTGTTCAATACAAGAGCATGGGAGGAACAGAATCAGCTTACTGTGCAATCTTTAAATGTACAACTCCAGAGGATGTAGGGGAGGAGGACTCCCCTCCAAGCCTCAGAAAACAGCAATGTTACTTACCGTAACAGTTGTTATCCAGGGACAGCAGGCAGCTATTCTCACTAGTGGGTGATGTCATCCGACAGAGCCCCGATACGGACGTCTCACAAGCATGTCTTGCTTGAAGAAACTTAGAAGTTTTGAGATGCCCGCACCGCGCATGCGCCAGTGCCTTCCCGCCCGACGGTCCGGGCGTGTCTCCTCAGTTCAGGTAGCTAGCCGAGAAGCCAACCCAGGGGAGGTGGGTGGGACGTGAGAATAGCTGCCTGCTGTCCCTGGATAACAACTGTTACGGTAAGTAACATTGCTTTATCCCAGGACAAGCAGGCAGGTATTCTCACTAGTGGGTGACCTCCAAGCTAACCTCAATGGGATGGTGGGAGAGTTGGCAACTTAGGAGAATAAATTTTGTAACACTGTTTGGCCAAACTGTCCATCCCTTCTGGAGAAAGTATCCAGACAATAATGAGAGGTGAATGTATGAACCGAGGACCAAGTGGCAGCCTTACAAATCTCCTCAATCGGTGTCGATCTGAGGAAGGCTACAGAGGCTGCCATTGCTCTGACCTTATGGGCTGTGACCTTACAGGGAAGGGGTAATCCAGCCTAGGCATAGCAGAAAGAGATACAAGCCGCCATCCAGTTGGAGATGGTGCGCTTCGATACAGGTCGTCCCAACTTGTTTGGATCAAAGGAGACGAAAAGTTGAGGAGCAGTTCTGTGTGGTTTGGTGCGATCCAGGTAGAAAGCCAAAGCACGTTTACAGTCCAGAGTATGAAGAGCTGATTCTCCAGGATGAGAATGAGGCTTCGGAAAAAATACTGGAAGTACAATAGATTGGTTGAGATGAAATTTAGAAACCACTTTAGGTAGGAATTTCAGATGAGTGCGGAGAACCACCTTGTCATGATGGAATACAGTGAAAGGTGGGTCCGCCACCAAGGCCTGAAGCTCACTGACCCTGCGAGCAGACGTGAGGGCCACCAGAAAAACCACTTTCCAAGTGAGAAACTTAAGTGGAGCCTTTCTCAGGGGCTCAAAAGGAGGTTTCATAAGCTGAGAAAGGACAACATTGAGATCCCAAACCACTGGAGGCGGTTTGATAGGAGGATTGACATGAAAAAGTCCTTTCATAAATCTGGAAACCACAGGATGAGAGGGGAGAGGTTTCCCTTGTAGAGGCTGATGGAAAGCCGCAATAGCACTCAGGTGGACTCGTATAGATGTAGACTTGAGACCAGACTGAGACAGGTGTAGAAGATAGTCCAATACAGAAGACAGGGAGGCTTGCTGAGGCTCCTTGGAATTGGAAACACACCAGGAAGAAAATCTAGTCCATTTCTGGGAGTAGCATTGACGAGTAGCTTGCTTCCTGGAAGCCTCCAAGACATCCCTCACTGCCTGGGAAAACTGGTGAGGAGTTACGTTGAGAGGAACCAAGCTGTCAGGTGAAGAGACTGCAGGTTGGGATGAAGCAGTGATCCTTGATGTTGAGTAAGCAGTGAAGGAAACACTGGAAGAAGGACCGGCTCCCTGTTGCTGAGTTGAAGTAGAAGGGAGAACCAAGGTTGCCTGGGCCACCGAGGAGCTATCAGAATCATGGTGGCCCGGTCGGATCTCAGCTTGACCAGAGTCTTTTGAATTAGCGGAAATGGAGGAAACGCATACAGAAAGCGATTCCCCCAATCCAGCAGAAAGGCATCCGCCTCTAGGCGAAGAGGGGTGTAGATCCTGGAGAAAAACTGAGGCAGTTTGAAGTTGTGGGGGGCCGCAAAGAGGTCTATCTGAGGCGTCCCCCATAGTGCAAAAATCTGATGAAGGGGGTTGGAATGGAGGGTCCATTCGTGCGGCTGGAGGAGACGACTTAAGTTGTCCGCCAAGACGTTGTCCTTCCCCTGAATGTAGACAGCTCTGAGGAAGGTGTTGTGGCGAACCGCCCAATCCCAGACTCTGAGAGCTTCCTGGCAAAGGGAGGACGAGCCCGTGCCCCCTTGCTTGTTCACATAGTACATGGCGACCTGGTTGTCTGTGCGAATGAGGACCACCATGTCGTGAAACAGATGTTGAAAAGCTTGAAGAGCATAGAAGATGGCCCTGAGCTCTAGAAGATTGATCTGATGGAGCTTGTCTGCATTGGTCCAGAATCCCTGAGTGCGAAGCCCATCCAGATGAGCCCCCCCAGGCATAGGTCGAGGAATCGGTTGTGAGAACCTTCTGGTGGGGCGGAATGTGAAACAGCAAACCTCTGGATAGATTCGAAGAGGTCATCCACCAAAGTAGAGACTGCCGAAGAGCAGGAGTGACTACGATGTGTCGAGACAATGGGTCGGACACTTGAGTCCATTGAGAAGCCAGGGTCCACTGAGGAATCCTGAGATGGAGTCTGGCAAAGGGCGTCACATGAACTGTAGAGGCCATGTGGCCCAGGAGGACCATCATGTGTCTCGCTGAGATGGTCTGGCGAGAAGACACAGACTGGCAGAGATGAAGAAGAGCATCCAGGCGCTGAGGCGGGAGGAATGCTCGAAGTTGAATGGTATCCAGGATCGCCCCGATGAAGGGGAGTGACTGGGAAGGCTGAAGATGAGATTTGGGGAAGTTGATCTTGAAGCCCAGATATTGCAGGAAGCAAATCGTGGCCGAGGTCGCCGAAATGACCTCTGGGGCAGACGGGGCCTTGATGAGCCAGTCGTCGAGGTAGGGAAACACCTGGAGACCCCTGTTCCGAAGTGCAGCGGCCACCACCACCAGACACTTCGTGAAGACTCTGGGAGACGAGGACAGGCCGAATGGAAGCACTCGATACTGCAGATGTAGATGTCCCACCCGAAATCTGAGGAACTTGCGGGAGGCCGGATGAATGGGAATGTGCGTGTAGGCCTCCTTGAGATCCAGAGAGCATAACCAGTCATTCTGCTCGAGGAGGGGGTATAGGGAAGCAAGGGTCAGCATGCGAAACCGCTCCTTGACCAAGAACTTGTTGAGGACCTGAAGGTCTAGAATGGGACGGAGGTCGCCCGTCTTCTTCGGGATGAGAAAGTACCGGGAGTAGAAACCCCGGTTGTGCTGGTCCACCGGGACCGGCTCGACGGCCCGAAGCCGGAGTAAAGCCTGAGCTTCCTGAAGAAGAAGGGCGGTCTGCGTCAAGTTGGAAGGATACTCTCTTGGAGGGTGGTCCGGAGGGACCCGATGAAATTGAAGAGAGTATCCTTCTCTTACGATGGAAAGGACCCAGAGGTCGGTGGTAATAGCCTCCCATCGATGATAAAAATGGTGGAGGCGACCCCCGATGGGAAAAACAGGAGGAAGCAGAACGAGGTTGGTTATGCTCCCTGGAATAGAGTCAAAATGGCTGAGTAGCCTTCGGTGCAGCCGGCGTCTGGGGTTTTTGCTGAGCCTTTTGGGGAGGCTGTCTCTTTGCCGGTTGCCTCGCAGCAGGAGTCTGCCGTGGAGTGTAACGCCGCTGATAGATCAAGGGCGGTCTAGAAGGTCGAGACTGTTGAGGCTTTGGCTTAGGCCGAAGGATAGATTGGAAAGACTTCTCATGGTCTGACAGTTTTTTGGTAACAGTCTCGATTGACTCGTTGAACAGATCCGCACCCGCACAAGGCACATTGGCAAGCCTGTCCTGGAGGTTCGGATCCATGTCAATCGTTCGAAGCCATGCCAAACGACGCATGGCCACAGAGCAGGCGGCAGCACGTGCCGAGAGTTCAAAGGCATCGTACGAGGATTGCATCAGTTGAAGACGCAGCTGGGAGAGAGAGGCTACCACCTCCTCGAACTCGAATCGAGCCTGAGAATCAATGAAGGGAGTAAACTTTCGCAGCACTGGCAAGAAGAACTCCAAATATGAAGAAAAGAAGAAATTATAATTGAGAACTCGCGAAGCCATCATCGAGTTCTGGTATATTCTTCTACCGAACTTATCCATTGTTCTGCCCTCTCGTCCCGGTGGCACAGAGGCGTAGACTTAGGAGGGATGAGAACGCTTCAGGGAGGATTCGACCAGCAGGGATTGATGGGAGAGTTGAGCCCCCTCAAACCCCTTGTGATGGACAATGCGATATCTTGCATCCAATTTGCTCGGGACCGCAGGAATTGAGTACGGCGTCTCAAAACATCTCATAAATGTCTGATCCAGCAATTTATGAAGCGGAAGCCGAAGAGACTCAGCAGGAGGATGAGGCAAGTGCATGGTGTCGAGATACTCCTTCGAATACCGAGACCCAGTGTCCAAAGTAACATCCAAGTCATCTGCCATTTGACGGAGAAAGGAAGAAAAAGACAACTGGTCCGCCAGTACCGGCCTTCGAGACGGACTGGATGAAGTGGAAGCCTCAGAATCCATAGAGACTTGGGAGTGACAAGGAGAATAAGAGGTAGATGGTTCCTCGTACTCCGGCCCCTCTGGGGGCGATAAATCAGAGGAAGAGTATCCCAGACGTGGCAGCTTCTTCTGTGGCGAAACCTCAGAATGGCGCGAGGAGTGCCGAGATGAGTGCCTGGATCGATGCCCCTCCTGGTGCCTGGAGGGAGAGCGAGAATGGCGATACTTTGCATGGTCCCCTGAAGCTTCCAGCGAATGAATAGGACTGGAAGCAGTAGAGCAAAGGGGCGGGACGGAGGCCGCCTCACGCGATGCAGCCCAGGCCTGGTATGGAGTGCGGAAGAACTCTTCCTGAGATTTACTATGCCCAGGACTTCGATTACCAATCGGAGGAACAGCGCTTTGTTGGCGCGGAGGCGTAATGGGCTCTAAAGGAGGCATGTCGCTAATGGAAGCCCGCCTCGAGGGACCGGCCGCCCTTCGCCGCTCCTCCTCATCAAGCAACGAGATCAATCGACGAGGAGGAGGGGGAGGGGGCGGTCCGCCCCCTGGGACCGGGACCGGGAGGTCATCCTGGATGGAGGCGATTAATCTGGGTCCCATAGTTTGCATGAGCTCGACAAACTGAGCTTCAAGCAGGGACCGAAGCGAAGCCGATATGGGGGGTTCCGCACCGAAAGGGGGTCCCCCAGCACGGTCTTCGCGCTCCTTCGTGGTCGAGTGCTTCTGCTTGGAAGCTTTTGGCACTTTAATGACCACAGGCAGAATAGTGGAGGGCAGTACCTGAGTCGAGGAGACGGGGACAGGCACCGGCGCCGAACTCGGGGCCGAAACCGGAGTAAACGAAGCCGGCTTCAGAAGGCCTGGAGTAGCGGGAGTAGCAGCTGGCTTCGCATGGACAGGCGAAGCGGCCGATGACGTCGAAGCCAAAGGTTCTTTAGCAGCTTCCATCTTAAACATCGACTCCCACAACAGACAGCGCCGCTTAAACGCCTGCGCTGTAAGAGTAGAACAAGGCGGGCACAATTTCGGGAAATAAGAACATAAGAACATAAGAAATGCCTCCGCTGGGTCAGACCCGAGGTCCATCGCGCCCAGCAGTCCACACACGCGGCGGCCCAACAGGTTCAGGACCTGTGCAGTAAATTTCTATCTATACCCCTCTATCCCCTTTTCCAGCAGGAATTTGTCCAAACCTTTCTTAAACCCCAGTACTGTACTCTGCCCTATAACTTCTTCTGGAATTGTATTCCAGGTGTCCACCACACGTTGTGTAAAGAAGAACTTCCTAGCATTAGTTTTGAATTTGCCTCCTTTCAACTTTTCCGAATGCCCTGGACCAAAACACTGCAGACAGCGTCGATGCGGGTCCGTCAACGAAATTGCGCGCTGGCACTTGCTACACTTTTTAAAACCGGTGATTGGCCGGGACATAGGCCGAAAAAGCTCCGCCGCGAGATCGAAGGAGCTGGGCCTGAGCCACGTGGCCGACCCGGCTGACTCGCCGGAAGAAAAATTTTTTTTTTTTTTTTTGAAAGAATAAAGAAATTACATGATAAAGAGTAAAAGAAACCCCAAATCGCGGAAATTAGAAGGCAAAAACGGGAATTCAATCAGCGCAGAATTGAAGTAAAACTTCTCAGCTCCGCGGAAAGAAAAGAACTGAGGAGACACGCCCGGACCGTCGGGCGGGAAGGCACTGGCGCATGCGCGGTGTGGGCATCTCGAAACTTCTAAGTTTCTTCAAGCAAGACATGCTTGTGAGACGTCCGTATCGGGGCTCTGTCAGATGACATCACCCACTAGTGAGAATACCTGCCTGCTTGTCCTGGGATAAATAAAGTTACTACTTCATGTTATAATGCCCTTGTATCGCTCTATGGTAGGGCTTGAATACTGTGTGTAGTTCTGGTCACAGCATCTAAAAAAAGATATAACAGAATTAGAAAAGGTATAGAGAAGGGCGATGAAAATGATAAAAAGTTTGGGATGACTTCCCAATGAGGAGAGGCTAAAGTGGCTAGGGCTATTCAGCTTGGAGAAGAGACAGCTCAGGGGTGATATGATAAAGGTCTATAAAATACTAAGTGGAGTGGAAAGGGTAGATGCGAATTGCTTGTTCACTCTTTCCAAAAATACTATGACTAGGGGGCATGCGATAAAGTTACGAAGTAGTAAATTTAAAACAAACCGGTGAAAATATTTCTTCACACAACATGTAATTAAATTCTGGAATTCGTTGCCAGAGAATATGATGAAATGAGTTAGCTTAGCAGGGTTTAAAAAAAAAAAAAAAAAAAAAGCCTTGAATAATTTCCTAAAAGAGAAGTCCATTATTGAGATGGTTTGGGGGAATACACTGCTAATTCCTAGGATAAGCAGCATAAAATCTATTTTACTACTTGGGATATGGGTTGACTATTGTTAGAAACAGGATATTAGGCTTGATAGATGTTCAGTCTGTCCCAGTACAGCAATTCTTATATTCTTATGTGAGCCAAGTATAGGATAATCAAGCCATTGTGACATCACTGATGAGTTTGACTCTTAGGCATTGGTGGAACGAAACATTAGAAAACCAAAAAACCTCTGTGGAGTGACGATGTTCCCAAATGGACTTTATTTGAAAATATCAAAGTTCCAAAGGTACCCTAAAATCATCCACATAAAATAATTCCATCCACATAAAAGTAAATCATCCACATAAAAGCCTTAAAGGACCTAGTCCGCTAGGGATACAGGACCCAACACGGTCCGCGTTTCGACAAAAAGTCTTCTTCAGGGGTCCCTGGGGGTCCTATAAAGGTGAGTACGTGGGAAACAATTGTGTGGTGAACCGGAAGTGGGTTTTCTCTGGATTTTCTTCTTTGTGGATATTTTGGGGTCAATTCCTTTTGATTTTTGGAACGAAACATTATGACATCACAATCTCAGCTCTGGAATGTTGCTACTCTTTGGGTTCCTATCAGGTACTTGGGACCTGGGTTGGCCACTGTTGGAAACAGGATACTGGGCTTGATTGACCTTCGGTCTGTCCTAATATGGCAGCTCTTATGTTCTTATGTGAGCGAAGTATAAGACAACCAAGCAATTGTGACATCACTGATGACTTTGGCTCTTAGGCACTGATGGAATGAGGCATTATGACATCACAGTCTCAGCTCTGGAATGTTGCTACTCTTTGGGTTCCTATCAGGTACTTGGGACCTGGGTTGGCCACTGTTGGAAACAGGATACTGGCCTTGATGGACCTTCGGTCTGCCCTAGTATGGCAATTCTTATGTCCTTATCTTTAGAGGTGTGAATGGGCAATGCTTTCAAAAGGGATGAGTCAAATGATAAATGCATGTCGGCTTCGTTTGTGTAGAGAGAACATGACCATCATACAAAGAACTGTGGAGAAGATATTAAATGTGATTTTAAAAAATAGTAAAAAGTGAGCCGATGAGGAAGCTTAGCGGCATGTACTCGAACGGAAAATTTTTATGTTGAGTGCCGTTTCTGAAGAGATTTGATAATGGTCTTAAAATAAAGCAATAATTGATGTTGTCCAATTTATGAATGAAAGACGATTGATATTAAGATACTAACCTGGCTTATTGGTGTCATATCTAGATTGAACGGCCAGTTGTGATAACTATTGGCCAGTATAAGGGATTTATTCTATAAGTATGCATGAAACTAAAAGGAATGATCTGCCCATGACCTACCTTTTCTGTGACCCTTTTTTTTTGGACTTGCGCATAAACTTTAGGCACAGAACTTGTAATTGATTCTAATTAGCACTTATCACCTATTAAAATGCCAATTAGTGCTAATTAGCTTGTTAATCAATTAATTTGCATGCACAATTTGGGTATGCGACCAAAACTGCATGCAGTTTTGAGCACTTTTTATAAAATTAGAGGGTTATCTGTATTTTGAAACTGCCTATGTATTCAAAAAATAAGGGCTCAGATACTAGCAAGCTACTTTTTAATGACTACCAGATACAATTCTGCTTGGATTGTTGGATAAATCACTCAACTTGCACTTGTGGGAAAAGCTTGAGGTCTTGAATAAAATAAGTTTGCTTTCTGTTGGTTTATCGCACTTGAGTTTGCTCGGTTCAGTCCTCAGTGGACACCAGTACATTTGCAACACTTAAAAGAAGTTGCACTTTAACAGAAGCACTGTACAATGATAATCATCCTTTTTCAACAGGTATTTGTTTTTATCTAGTTGAAGGATGAAAGACAGGACTGACCGCATCAGGCTTTGAATCTTCCTGCCATAGCTTTACACAGCGGTCTAAGCATTTCCCAGGGTTTGGTATGACTAAGAATTTCTATTCTGGGCCTAAAAAACGAACTACAGTATTAATCATAAATGCAATTATTTTATCATTTTTTACAGCCACAGTTCTTTTGGGGTGTATTCTCAAAAGAAGTTTCTCCCCTTCTGTATCTATGACGAAAGTATCTGGAAAGTGGAACCTCACATTTGGCCCTATTTGGTGTAATTTGTGTACACCATTTAGACTGGTATGTGCTAGGCGATTGTGATCAGTTAATCACTGTTCAATTTGGTTCTCACTAAAATTCAGGGCCTGGGCCACATTGGCTGAAAAAAAATGTTTGTGGGGCCGCACAACAAACGCTGAAGCAAGACAGAGGAGGGAGCAGGCAAGACGGTAAACACCAGGGGGCAGCAGAGGAAAACACTGCATCGCCCTCGACTGGGACTGCACAAAATACTTCACGGGGCCGCATGCGGCCCTCGGGCCGCAGGTTGGACACCCCTGCACTAAATATAAGCCAATATTAAGGAATTAGCTCTCTAGATAATGGTGAATAAGATTAGTTTGGTTTACTAAGGAGAAATTTTACTTAACCCTTTCAGGACCATAAGGATCGTAGGCCAATTTTTGTGGTTTTGACGACATTTTTATGGTAAAAAGGGCTTGCAGATGCCAAAAAATTGATTTTTTTTGTGAAATATCATTATTTTTATTTAAAAAATCATACTTCTGGCTTATGGACAGTGTGGCAAGTGAATCTTCTCGTCAATCTGGCAACGACGCTAATGAATGAATGTCGGAACCAGTTTGTTTACATAAAGGCAGTATCATATGGAATCCGTACATATCAAATTTAGAACTGTAGACTATCCCAATCAAAATTTATAGGATTTTAAAGTTATGGGACAAATATGTCCCTTGGTCCTGAAAGGGTTAAATGCAGCAAAAGGTGGCATGCTAAGGCCATTTTTACTGTAACCATACAAATATGCCTTTTTGTATTTTTTATATTAATATCTACGTGCAAACATTGCAATTAGCATGTGGCCATTAAAAAAATGTATTGCATGTGTGCCTGGGGCCACTCATTTTGTTGGCAGTAATGGGGAAATTCTACAAACAGCGCCTAAAGATACCGTGTTTCCCCGAAAATAAGACAATGTCTTATACTAATTTGGGGCCCAAAAAAACACACTAGGTCTTATTTTCATGATATATACATGATCATCTCTCCTTTCCTCTCCTTCACCCCAATTCTTCCTCTTTCCTTTTTCTCCCACACATGTGCAGCATCTTTCCTACCCTCCCTCCCATCCCTGTGCAGCAGAACCCTTGCCTAGCTTCTATCCTTCTCTCCCATCCCTCAAGCAGCAGAACCCTTGAGCACCTCCCAGCCTGCCCCTACAGCGCAGCTGAAGCCCTATCCTTCCCTCCCTCCCATCCAAATCCCGCCGATTGCAAGTGAGCCTACATACTGGTACCTCCCTCCAAATCAGTGTCGAGTCAGCAGCACTCTAAACAGGCTGCTTTGGTCTTGTCCGTCAGTGAATTCCCTCTGCCGTGTCACTGATGATGTCATCAGTAATGCGGCAGAGAAAATTCACCAGCAGACAAGGCCGAAGCAGCCTGTATAGAATGCTACCAACCCAACGCTGATTTGGAGGGAGGTACCGGTATGTAGGGCTCGCTCGTGGTCGGCGGATTGGAAGGGAGGGGAGGATGGCTGTATGACAGGGGAGAGAGAGGGAAGCGCTGCCAATGAATCCCGACTAGGGCTTATTTGCGGGGTAGGGCTTATATTAAGACCTACCCCAAAAATCATGCTAGGGCTTATTTTCGGCGTAGGGCTTATTTTTGGGTAAATACGGTAGGTGCCCTACCGATTCCTGTTAATTAAGAAACGCCGGTTTAAAATGGCAAAAAACGGTAAGTTAAAGCACCTATTGGCACCTAAAATATCAGCGTCAGAATCACACCTCTTTAGGTATTATAAGCTGCTTAACACCACTGTGGGCATGGCTAACGCTGAAAGTAGCATTAGGTTTCCTATAGCGCCTATATAGGCATAAATGACAACACAGATAGGTGACAGAAATGTAGGCCTGGAAAACCCCGGCCTACATTTCTGGCACCTATCTTTCCTGGAAGTGCGATTCTGTATACAGCACCATCGTGCGATGGACCCGCGATCGGCGGCCGCTTTTTAGGCGGATGCCAGCATCGGCGCTGTATAGAGAATCCATACCTTAGGGCTCACACACTGTGCGCTACCCAGTTAGCACACAGTAATGTAGTTGAGTTGATTAGCACAGGAATGCCCTTACTCTGCCCACCGACAGATCTCTTTAAAAAAAAAAAAACAGAATGTAGGAGCCGTCACAGCCTGTTAAGCTGTTCAACACACCGCTGTTTCCAGTTGCTATCCATAAGGTCTTCTGTATTTTGATACTTTTCTAGGACCCCTGAGGAAGGAGTGTTTCTTCGAAACATGGATCGTGTTGGTTCCGGGTTCACCAACCTTTTTGGATACAAACTGTTTTATGATTTTATCTATGTTTGTTTATTAAAGACTTGGCGTCTTGTACACCATTCCTGCAGTTTTTTCTTCTGTTCTTCATGTTTTGCAGTAAACCATTTTAAGCTGCATTAAGCATGGGTTAGCACTTAACATAGCTTAGTAAAATGGTCCCTAAAAAATTTATATACTATACTATCTTTGCTCAATCCCAATTTGAGTCTATTCTCAAGAGCACAAGTCAGCAAACCCATTGAAGGTCTGACCTACATAGTTGTAGGATTGACGAGATACCTCTTTTGCCAATTCAGAAAGCCATCTTTGGGCTAGTGCCACCAGAGCAACTGTCATGCCTATGTAGGCCTAAAAATGTGCCAACCAGCAACGACGAAGTCTCTCCCTAGACCTTGTCCCACCTTGCTGGAAAAAGCCCAGAAACAGAATGCCACTTCAGAAAGCTTCATTCAGCCACTTTGAGCAACAGAGCCATTTTGAATCACCTATTTGAAGGTAACTTTATGAGCTATTTCACTAACCCACCGCCTCCCTTTATCAAGCCGTGCTAGAGGTTTTTAGTGTGGCCTGGCGAGGTAACTGCTCCAACACAAAGGAATTCTATGAGTGCCAGTGCATTTTCCACGCCGGCTCACGCTAAAAACCTCTAGCGCAGCTTGATAAAAGGGGCCCTAAATTTGCTGAGGGATGACGACCAGTGAAAAGGTAGGTGGGCTTAGCCTACAGGGAGGAGTACTTACTAAAGAAGGGTGGAGGGATTTTGATGAGGAACTAGGAAGAAATGAGAAGAGCAATTCAAACAGGATGGAGGAGTAGAGCAGGTAGGGGGTATTAAGCAGCCGGCTCGTAAACATAAATAAAATTGGGCATAAGGAGTAAGAAGTGAGGATACATGGAATAAGAAGGGGAGAGGAGGAAAATGAGACTAACTGGCATAGTAAGGGGGGGCATGTCTTCACAGGAAGGAACCAACTTCTCTTCTCCACCCCCCACTCCCCGCAAACCTCTTTAAATGTCTGCAGGTGCAAGCAGCATCTTGCTACTCACACTGGCCTTGGCTTCCTTCTGATGTCACTTCCTGGACATGGGACCAGGACGTGATGTCAGAAGGGAGCTGAGGCTGGCGTGAGCAGGTGGTGAAAGGTGCTGCTTGCACCAGTGAACATTTCAAAAGGTATGCAGGGGACAGGGGGAGGCATCCAAGTGGCAGGGAAGAGAGGCGAAGGATGCTTAAGCAGCGGGGAAGAGTGGGAGAGCGCATGGCACAGCGATGACGGGTGCCCTCCCCCTGGGCTCCAACCTCTCTCACTACGCCACTGCTAAGAGCACAGGGGTGGGGTGGGTTGAGAAACAAATGGGGCTAGCCTGTCAGAAAAGAAAGGGTATGGTGTGGACAGACTGGCTAGGAATGAGAGGTTGTTAAAGATTGGCTGGGAGAGGGAGAATATGGGTGGTATGGTTGGGACAAATAATAACATACAAACGTATTTTTGTACAAAAAAAATCCACAAAAATTAAATATTTATTCGATCCCTGGAAAGCATGGGTATTTCTGCATTTGTATGAGATGGAGATGGAGAAAACTGGTGTTTTTTTGTGCAAGATGTTGCTGATTGTGAAAAGGAAATCTCCGCGTTGCCTGATGATGGTTCGAAAGTTGCATGACATATCGGACCTGGGGTGCTTTGGCCCAAAAATGGGGCAGATTTGAGTTATGAAAGAAGGGTAGGTTGACTGGAAAGTTGTAAGTTGGGGGAAATGGAGGGGGAGTTCTGTAGTTGTTGCTGTGTTAGTTTTTATTTCGTATTAGCAGGGTAGTTTGGTGGATACTAACTGTTTTCAGTGTTTGTTTTTATCCCCGCTTCTATTATGAGTTGACAGAGTTTGGGGTTTTTTTTTGTCTGTAACTGTTGGCGCATTCAATAAAGCTGTTAATGCAAAAAAAAAAAAAAAAAAAAAAATCATAAAAACAAAATTGCTTAAAACAAACAAAAATGATGTGGACACTTCCTTTTAACCATTCATCAACCAAACAATGCAAATATTCAAACATACAGATTGAACAGAAACAAACAAGACTCAATCTTACGCTGCTTATTGATACCTCCACTTGTGGAGAAATTGTTACTGCAGCAAATGTTTCATCGTTGTCTCGTTTGTTTCAATATTTGTCAGTAATTCAAAAATAAAAACATATTTGAAATTTAAAAAAAAAAAATTCATAACATTTTTAGGACCATCAAAAATATGTTGAATAAATGAACTTATTTGGGCATTTCTTACGAAGACTGAAAAAGGATCAGAACTGAAATTGAAGTAACCCATTCGTCTACTCTACTCTAACTGATGGTTTCACCTTAACAGGTTTCTCAAGGAGAAATCCAACGACAAAACCAACTGTGGACTAAACACAACGTTCTTGACTTTCCTTTGTTTCTTCAATCAATGAATCAATGGTAAAAATAATGTCCACATCAACCATATTAAAAACTAATGGACCAGTCACAGGCCATGTTAGGTCTATTAGTTTTTAATATGGTTGATGTGAAACGCTTTGTTAGCCGTAACACTAACAATAAATGATACTCCTTTATTTTGTACTGTGAGCTCTTCAGGAGCAGAATTAAACCTACTGTACCTAACTGCACACCATTACAATCACCTTCACCCTGCAGGTGTCTACAATGTTCATGGTACTAGGTAATTTGGTGGTTTTGGAGGGCTCACAATTTCTACCACAAAGTACTAGGTAGAGTGGAATTTAGACTTGTTCACACGCCACTGCACCGACCACTAAGCTACTCCAAATAGCTGTAGCTGCTTTGTTGAGTACACCCGTAATACCTGATGCTGTCACAGTGCCTGGTATCCCCTTTCAGTTTCAGGGGGGGGGTTGGAGGGGGACAACATCAACCAGGGGATTATGGGGGGGGGGGAGGTCAAGCCTTAATCCCGCCAGTAGTCAGATGGTCAGTCACCTAGATGTGAATGAAACAGGTCAAGACAAACACATCCTTCTTTTTTGCCTTGGACATTTCTTCCTGTTTCATTATTGCTGAAAGGCGGTTCATAGTCAGTCGCACGCGAGACACCAGCGCGCCGACAATGGAGGGCAGACAATTCAGCGCAAGACACCAGCGCGCCACGGGAAAACTTAAGTTTTAAAGAGCTCCGAAGCGAGGTGTGAGTGGGGAACCCCCCCACTTTACTGCATAGTGTTCACGCTGCTGTTGAGTGGGGGGGTTGGGAGGTTGGAGCCCTCCATTATAGAGAAAACAGAACTTTTTCCAATTTTAGTCGGGAAAAGTTCCATTTTCTCTATAATGTGGGGGGTTACATCCCCCACATCCCCCCAACGGCAGTGCGAACAGTATGCAGTCCCCCCAGCCCCCGTCGGAGCTCTTTAAAACTAAGTTTTCCCGCAGCGCGCTTGTGTCTTGCGCTAAATTGTCAGCGCGCAATTGTCCCGTCACCCTGAAAGGCATCAAGTTTCAAGTTTCTTTATTTTTGATAAACCGTCTATAAAAATACATGTCTAGACGGCGTACATTATAAAAAATTATTTAAAAAAACCAATTAAAATAAGTAAATAAAAACAATAATTTATCAAATATTATTAAAAAAAAATATTGGACAAATTAAAATTAATATACATGAGACGGAAGGAAAGTAAGGGAGGGAGAGGTTATTTAAAATACATCGAAGTAAAATTAATAAAAAAAGGACGGTAAATGAGGAATGGTAAGAACATTAGGAAGGAGGATCACTTCAGAAGAAGTGTTAGCAGTTACAAAGCTACATATGAATCAGGGAGTTAAAAGGTGGAGGCTGATGCTAAGGAATAAAAGCATCTTTAAAGAGGAAGGTTTTAAGTTTGGTTTTAAATTTTCCGAGGGAGTTCTCCAATTGAATGTCTAGTGGGAGGGCATTCCACAAAGAGGGGGCGGTAACTGAGAAGATGGATTTGCAAGTGGTGTCGTGAAATAATTCCCGTATTGAGGGTATGGAGAGTAAATTTTTATTATTTGATCGGAGGACCCTTGATGATGAGTACGGGATCAAAAGTCTGTCTATGAACGCCAGTTGATTAGAGTTTTTTGTTTTGAAAGTGAGAAGTATTTTATAGGAAAGACGATGAGAAACGGATAGCTTTACGGAGGAGAGGGGTGACATGGTCAAATTTTTTTGCATGACAGATTAATTTAACAGCAGTGTTTTGCAATAATTGTAAACGGCGGATCTCTTTCGGTGTTATGCCTTGATAGAGGGCGTTACAATAATCAATGGCTGAAATTACTAGGGAGTGAATCAAGATATTAATGGAGGAGTGATCAAGAAAAGAGGAAATAGAACGGATGAGCCTAAGCTTGTGAAAACATTTCTGCATAACTGCACAAACTTGTTGATGAAAGGTAAGATCCCTGTCTAGAATGACTCCAAGAAGTTTAACTTTGTTTTCCATTTGAATTGGGGAGGAGTCAATATTGATGGGTAGACATAAATGGTCATCTGGGGAGAGTGAGAAAAGAACACTAGTAGTTTTAAGAATGTTCAGTTTATTTATTATGCCGAAGCCAAAGGCTGATTTTGTTGAGTTTTTGATTAATTTCTGTTATTTCATCAGGGGATGTAGGATTTATGGGATGATGTAATTGGATATCAAGTTCAAGTTTAATATTTGATGAATCGCTTAATCGGTTTGCTAAGCGATGTACAAAATTATAAAAAAAGAATAGAAATACAGAACAAGACTAACCAAATGACAAATATTTAACGACAAGACAAATGACAAATATTTAACGACAAGACAAACTTGAATTGAGAGGAGAGGGGGGGAAGTTACAACTTTTTCATTGCGGAGAAAGAACAAAAAAGGAGAAGAACAAAAGGGGACGGGGGAGTTAAAAATCTAAGTATAAAAAACGAAGCTAAAATTTAAATGTTAAAAGCATCTTTAAAAAGATGAGTTTTTAGACATTTTTTAAAGGAGGTGGGATCTTTTTCATTTTTAATATATTGTGGTAATGCATTCCACCATTGGGGGCCCATTACGGAAACATGTCGGATCTTCCGGTAACAATTATTTTCAAGGATGGTATAGTTAAGAGATATCATCGGCATAAGTGAATACAGTGAAGCCTATAGATTGGGCCAAGGTGAATAGTGGAGATAGGAATATGTTAAAAAGAAGCGGCCACTCTAGTCCCATCCAAAACACGCCTCCAACACGCCCCCTTATTATTTGGATGAACTGCAGTGAACAGTGGAATAGCGAGGGTGAGAGACACCCGGAGGCTCCCCCACCACTCATCTCCATCCCCTGCTCCTTCCCTGACCCCCCCCTCCTTGTGATCACATCAGCCCTCCCTCTGACATCACTTCCTAGACCTGGCACTCAGAAGTGACAACAGCGGGAGCGAGCAACTAGAGGTATGACGGAAGGGGGGTGCGCATACGGCAGGGGAGGAGTGGGAAAGGACGGGGCGGAGAGGAGGAGGGGGTGCCACAACTTCAACGTATTCCTCGCGACCACATTGGATGTCCCTCTGATGCCACTTCCTATGTGCGGCACCCAGAAGCGACGTCTGCGAGAGCCGATGCGGTCACGGGGAGCACGTTGAAGTTGCTGCTCACGGCAGTGAACTAGAGGTATGGTGACAAGACTAAAGCGCACCAGACAATCGCGTGCGGACCAATGAGCAGAGACAAATGCACGCAGGACGTCAGTGCACTGGATATAAAGTTAAATTTAAAGCGCTCCATGGGTGTGTGGGGGGGGAAACCCCCCCACTTTACTTATAAGTGTTGGCGCTGCTGTTGGGGGTGGGGAAACACCCTCCCTCCCCACTTAGAGGAAACTAATTTTTCTAAAACATGGAAAAATTGCACTTTCCTCTGTAATGGGGGGGTAGTTACCCCTAAAACCTCCAATGGCAGCGCAAACACTTCCAAGTAAACTGGGGGTTCCTCCCCCCCCCCGGAGCACTTTAAATGTAACTTTTAATCTGGTTGCTGACGTCCTTCGCGCATTTGTCTCAGCTCGATTGCCCCGCACACTTTCATTTATTAACCAGATGTACGGGGAAGGGAAGGGACATGCATGCAAGTTTCAAGTTTAAGTTTATTCGTTATTTGATTTATCGCCTATCACAATTACTAAGCGATTTACATGTACAAAGAATACATACTAAAACAATAACAATAATATAGTAAAAATATAAAAATCATTTAAAAACTAGACAAATTACAACAGGAAACACTGGGATAGAGGGGAAAGAAATACAGTTTATAATAGGAAAGGAGGGACTGTTAAGGGTAAAATACAAAAGGAAAGGGAAAACAAAATAATTTTTGGAAATAGTATACATAGCTGACTAAAATGAAAGGGAGTTATAAAGAGCAATTGGCATTTCAATTAAATATTGAAAGCGTCTTTAAAAAGAAAGCTCTTAAGTTGGCTTTTGAATTTATCAAGATTTTTCTCCTCCCTTAAATAAAGTGGGAGAGAATTCCATGTTTGTGGTGCTGTAACAGTGAAGATATATTGTCTTCGGGTATTTATGAATTTAAGAGTGGGAATGACCAATAAAAGTTGTTCATTGGATCGTAAAGTTTTTTGAGAGGAGTATGGAATTAAGACTTTATAAATAAATGATGGAGTTTTGTATAACAACGATTTAAAGGTGAGTAAAGATAATTTATATAATATTCGGTGTGCAACTGGGAGCCAATGTGCCTTTTGTAATAAAGGGGTGACATGATCAAACTTTTTGGCCTCCATAATTAGTTTTATAGATGTGTTTTGGATAATCTGTAATCTTCTGATTTCTTTTTGGGCTATTCCTTTGATTAAAGCATTACAGTAGTCAATTTTTGAAATGATCAATGAATGAATTAGTGTGTTTAAAGATTTGGGACAGAGGAATTTTGAGATAGAGCGGATTTGACGTAACCTGTAAAAAGTAGTTTTGACCACATAGCTAATGTGGTCATGATAAGTTAAATTTTCATCTAGGATGACACCTAAAATCCGGATTTTGTTTATTTGTTTGAGCGTAATTCCCTGTATATTAATAGGAACCGCTATTTTATGGTTTTCTTTCCAAGGGAAAAGTAACGTGTTGGTTTTATTAATGTTTAAGGACAGTCTATTATTGTCCAACCATAGATGAATCTGTTTGAGTTTGTCATTAATAGCAGCGATTTCAGATGGATTATTGGGGTCAAGAGGATGTATAAGTTGTACATCGTCAGCATAAGCAAATACTGAGAAACCAATAGATTGACAAAGAGTCATAAGGGGTGAAAGGAAAATATTGAAGAGAAGAGGAGATAAAATAGAACCTTGGGGAATACCATAGGAGGTAGAGAAACTTGAAGATGTGGAATCGTTGAAAGAAACTATTGAAGTTCGATTATCAAAATAGGACCTAAACCAAAGAAAAACTTGCTCCGGGGTAAGGAGAGGCGGAGGGGGTGCCGGCACCCCCACCATGATGGCGCTTGGGGGCGGACCGCCCCCTCCCCCGCCTCACCTCTTACTATGCTACTGGCAGTGAAACATGTTCTACTTTTGTGTTTTGAAACGGTTTAGACATTTTCAGCAGATGGACTTTTGGGAGCCATTTTGAGTTATCTATATGCTTCAAAAATGAGCACCTATATTACTAAGCACCATATTTACTGTTTATTAGAATTAAAACCATTCCTAGCATACATGCAGATGGCAATATCCAATGGGTATTTTCATTGTAATTCAAGATTGAAATGAGTCTTTAAAGCATCTAGCTACTTAACGGTGCTGGACAATAGATTTCCAGAAGTAATCTGAAGTCTGGTTTTTGAACAGGTTGAAAATCGGAGCAATTGCCAATGGATCTATTAAATCACTCTAGAGAAAATTGTTTTGCATTAATCTGGAAGCTCTTGCTTTTTAAACGCACCTTTTTTACTGCACAGCAATCAGAGACGGCCCCATTTATCTGTCAGATACACAGATTAATGAATTGTTTTAAATAACTTTAGAAAGGCCACAGGACAACATGGGAATTGCAAAGCAGTCGTTATTTAAAAACACGCTATGCTAGTCTGCACTGCACAATTTGTTTTAGAGAGCTGTAAATACAGGGGATTCAAGCTAATGGGCTCTGCCACACGCTGGCTTCTTTTGAAGGACATTGCAAAGTGTGAGTTAGGAAGAGAATCATTTGCTTGAGTTTTATCTTAATTGCACAGTGTTCTTGGAATTATGAAAACTTAATTTTTCTTTTCTGCAATCTTAAAACATAGCTCCAATAAGCATTTTGACACAGACAAACTGCAGGTTTTGGTAAGAGCGTGGCTTTCTCAAGCAAAACTGGATGCTCTGACTGCAAGGCAACCATCTGTGTTTTAATTTTTAGATACCGAGGTATTTAAGTTCTTACAATGACCATCTGCTGTCTCATAAATTTAAGATGCTAGCTGCAATGGCAAATTTTAATGGGCTGACTTAGTGCAATTTTATTATGTGAGAAATGGTGTGAAAACATGCAACCAATTTTTGGCAGTGCAAACACTCACCTTCATACGTTCCACTTTCTAACAGAGCCCCACTTTTCTCCAATTCCATAAATTCTTCAACAGAGATGAAATTATAATCCACTCCAGGCACCTCTCCTTCCTTAGGTGGCCTTGTGGTACCTAACAAAATATACAAGGAAATACATTAGAAGACATCTTCATACACGCAGTCTCTTAATAATTTACGTCGTTCACAACTGCCATTGGTCAGAAATATTATTTATTTACTAACACCCTGGACATCTCAGTAGGTTCCTGGGGAGGTCCAAGGGGTATAGAGTCCAAAGGGGTGGCCAAACATTTTCAAAAGGATTAGGAGCGGAGCGTCTTTGACTGCCTTAAATACCATGGCGTTACCCCATAGATTGCTTGGCGAACAATCGTTAAAATTTTATAACCAAGTCTACACTGGATTGGCAGCCAATGGAGACTTTTCAATACCGGCATTATATACTCATTCCATGCTACCTCATTAATCGTTCTCGCCGCTGCATTTTGCACAACCTGGAGTGCTTTTATTTTTATTTTTTTGCGATGCCTAGCAGTAATCCAGCCTGGACAGCACCTTGCTCTGCACCACCATTTGGAAATCTAACCTAGACATCACATTTCTCACTCTTGACAACAATCGTAATTGAAAGAAAGCTCCTTTAACGACATGCATGATTTGTGTCTGCCTAGAGAGCTGCGCATCCACAAACACACCTAACACCTATAGTGAACATCACATCTCGTATTGCTAGATACTAAAAAGACTTGGGGTGTGGATTCATACAATCTCCCCCCCCCACCCCGAGATTCTGCTAATTAAAGTCAATTATCATGATTAGCCCTCATCTCTACAGAAACGATCCTGTACAAACACAAGGAGCCTGATTCTGCAAATGGTGCCTAACTCGCCATTCCTTTATTTCTGTACTTGTTGCTGTGTTGGTTTTTATTTCGTATTAGCACGGTAGTTTGGTACATACTGACTATTTTTAGTGTTTGCTTTTATCCCTGCTTCTATTGTGAGTTGACAGAGTATTTTTTTTTTTGTCTGTGACTGTTGGAGCATTCAATAAAGTTGTTAATACAAAAAAAAAAAAAAAAATTCACACCAAAAAATGGTGCCTCAGTAGACGCCCAGAAAAATGGTACCTACTGCACATCATTCAAAGTTAGGCACCGTTTGTAGAATCACGCCTAGTGGTGCCTAAATTGAGTTAAGCGCCGGTAGGCGGGTACAACTTAAGCGCCGGTATATTAGACCAGTTCCAGCCGCATCTAGAGCATGTGTGCATGACGTCACACACGTCCACGCATGCTCCGGGTCCTCCAGATGCGGCCAGAGCTAGTTGTAGAAGAGAGGAGGCTTGCTAGGGGCAGGACTGGGGGGTGGAGCCGGAACAGGGCGGGGTTATGTGTCCAGGGTTTTCTTTTTCAAAAGTGTGTGGTGCAGTGGTTGGAGCTACAGCCTCAGCACCCTGAGGTTGTGGGTTCAAACCCCGCATTGCTCCTTGTGACCCCCTGGGCAAGTCACTCAGTCCTCCATAGCCTCAGGTACCTTAGATAGACTGTGAGCGCATCGAGACAGATAAGGAAAATATTTGAGTCCTGATTGTACAAACCGCTTAAATCAGGGGTGTCCAACCTTTTGGCTTCCCTGGCCGCATTGGCCAAAAAAAAAGTTTCTGGGGCCGCATAAACGCACAAACACTGCAGCAGGACAGAAGAGGGAGCCAGCAAGACGGTAAACACCCGGGGGCATCGCCCTCAACCGGGGCCGCACAAAATACTTCACAGGGCCATATGCGACCCTTGGGCCTCAGGTTTTCTATGGTGCTGAGGTGTCTGCCTCAATTGTGATATGATTACTTAATGGAGATTTATTAAATATATTGCGGAGGGTGAGGAGTAATAAAATTGTTATATGTGTTATAATAAAATATTTATTGATGGTAAGCAAGCTTCTTCTGTTTGTATTGTGATAAAGACTTTGTTATTGTAGAAGCTTTTATATAACTGTCCTAAGTATATTAATTGGTAACAGTATAATTCACTAAATTAACCCCTAGGCTACTCCTTTGCTCTACAGAGATGTCTCATTGGCCATATGTTTGAAATGACATCAGACAGATGTTCACAACCCTGATTTTTGTCATTTAAAAGTTGGATGTTTCACTTGGAAAATCATCTATTCAATTTGGATGATTCCAGTACAGAAATGTCCATCTCACAACCAAAAATCTTACAGGCCTTTTTTTTTTTTAGCTTAACCCTTTCAGGACCATAAGGATCGTAGGCCAATTTTTGTGGTTTTGACGACATTTTTATGGTAAAAAGGGCTTGCAGATGCCAAAAAATTGATTTTTTTTTGTGAAATATCATTATTATTTTTTTTTTTAAATCAAACTTCTGGCTTATGGACAGTGTGGCAAGTGAATCTTCTCGTCAATCTGGCAACGACGCTAATGAATGAATGTCGGAACCAGTTTGTTTACATAAAGGCAGTATCATATGGAATCCGTACATATCAAATTTAGAACTGTAGATATCCCAATCAAAATTTATAGGATTTTAAAGTTATGGGACAAATATGTCCCTTGGTCCTGAAAGGGTTAAGAGCAGAACCTTTTTTATAAACTTAGACATATTTCTTTTAAATCCCTCAGTACGTCCAGATCTCCAAGGGGTGAATACCATTAATTCTGACAGGATACTTGTTTTGTTTAACAATTCTACCCCCTCCTTTACTAACGCATAGCGCGGATTTTAACGCCGGCAACGGCGGTTAACTGATCCGACGCTCCTAGGAATTCTGTGAGCGTCGGGAGCAGTTAGCGCCGCTGCCAGTGCTAAAACCCGCACCATGCGTTAGTAATGGAGCGAGCTAGTAAAGTATGACCAAAGTAAAAGAGCTAGGCTCCCACTTAATTTATTTAGAGTTTGCATTCCACTTTCCGAGACCGATACGCAATCAATGCAGATTAAAATTAAAACCTGTATGAGAAGCCAACAAGCCACAAATCTGAGCCGACACCCTGACAGTACGAACAACATTCAGTCTAAAACAATAATTAGAATAATTCAAAACAGCATATTAAACATTTTCATAACCTACAATCAAACATGCTAATGTTAATAATGCAGCTGACAAAATGACCTCATATACATATAACAGCCAAATATCTCATTAAGAGCATTCAACCAGTTTCCAACAAAATAGCAGTTTGTAGTGAAACATCAAAATCAAGGTCAAAATCGCAGGAGAAATTGCAACTAGACTCTCTTTTATGAAGACTAGGGATTCCTTTTACTAAGGCGCGCTATGCGTTTTAGCGTGCGCTAAACACTAACGAGTCTATTATAAGTCTATGTATAACTGGATAAGACTTCTCAGTATGCAAAATATATATCTGACTTATAAAATAAGTAAAGTGTTCACATACACTCAGAATTGTGAAATTTGACCAAGAGCATTAGCTCCTATAGCCAAACCCACCGGCCCATCACTGTGTATGACTTATTTTGAAAAAGAGCTTGAAAAAGAACATACTGTTCAAGTGCTCAACTAATTTTCAATGGCAAAAGAGAGAAAGAAGTTCCCACTTAGCTTTCAACTGTGTCAGCAGGTCCCGACATGGACCATGTGTTGAAATTCTTTCTCAAGGGACCCAGAGGGTGATGAAGCAGTGAAGCAAAGTAATGTTATGTATATGATGACAAGGTGTTTTGCCCGTATCACACTACTCTTTATTTCCTTGGCATTTTGAGCAGTTTACATCACCCTCTGGGTCCCTTGAGAAAGAATTTCGAAACATGGTCCATGTCGGGACCTGCTGATCACTTGGTGGGAAGTTATCGAGGTACGATAAAAGGTGGGCTTTCATCGCACCTTGATTTACTACAAGTGTCACCAACCTATGGTACCTCAACAAGCTGCTGACTCCCATGATAAAGGCCTAATGCTGCCAAGTTTCAGCCCATTGCTTCCAGGCTGTCTCTTGAAGGGACCAGTAATTTCAAGAAACTGTAGTCCCCTGTAAATCCCCATCCCCCCAACTGTATACTCTAAGTAGCCTCCCCAGAAGACTTCCCCTCTAAGCTGCAACCCCTACCTGGAAGCCCTGCCCAAGACCAAACCACCCCTCGGAAGGTGCCCCCCCAATACCTTTTAAAATTTCCTGAGGTGTAGTGGGAGGCCAGGAGTAATCCCAGACAATTCTGCCCTTGCTGGTGCTGGGACCCAAAATGTTTTATTTGTAAGTCTTTATTTGGCTTGACATCTGACAATCTGATTCATAGCTTGCAGATTTCCATGACACTCTTGACTAATTGTTTTACACTTACCTTCCCCTCAGGTCAACATGCATCTAGAAAATGCTTCCCAGTTTCTATATTTGCTTATCTAGCGGCATCTGTTTGGAATAGCGCACAGGTTAATACTTATATTTTATTTCACACACAGGCTTGAACATATTTTAATTTTCATCCTGTGATTCTTAACTAGTTTTGTATTAGGGGATATTTTGTCTCTTTTACTTATATTTTCCCTTGATTTGAGGCCACTTGAGTAATAGGGGATTTTCAAAACTCTAAAATGTCCCAAAATGACATAAATAGGCATTTGGACTCCTAATTGCTAGGAGGTCCAAGTGCTGATTTTCGAAACTGTCTTTCTAAACGTCTCGCGAGGAATTCTACCCAAGACTAAAATGGTGTGTGTTCTGGGCGGGCTTTGGGCAGGCTTAGACTTGAATGTCTTGTGGAGATAATCAAACGTTTCCCAAGACGTCCTGAACAGAACTTAGATGTCCGAGGCTAGACCTGTTTCAAAAGTTTCTAAATGCTAAAAGTTACTCAAACTGACCAGATGACCACTGGAGGGATTAGGTTATGACCCCTCCCTATACTCCCCCAGTAGTCACTCCCACCCCCAAAAACTCTGAATGAAACAGTACAAATTTGTCTCTAGAATAGCAGCATATGGTATGGGAAAACCTAGTAGAGCCACACATAGGTGTCTTAAGCAACCTGGTAAGTGGGGCTAATGAACAATAGAGTTGGACCCAGATCCATAAGCCACTCTAACCACTACATATATTTATTTAGTATTTATAGATCACTTATAACCTAAGTGGTTTATATTTAGGTACTCAAGCATTTCTCCTTATCTGTCCTGGTGAACTCACAAATTATGGTAGAAAGTGTGAACCGATCAAAATCCACCAGATCCTACTATACTGGCCATGTAGATGCCACCTGCAGCCATAAGGGCTATTAGGGTTGTAGACAGGTGGGCATAGTAGGTTTTGGGGAGTTTTGGAGGGCTCACCATACATTATAAGGGGGTTAAGGTGAGATGTACTTCTGGCAGCCTTTATGTGAAGTTCATAGCAGCGCCCTCTAAGGTGCCCCACTGCTCTATTGGGATGCTTATGTGGCCAGTCCCTCCCACGTCCAAATGGTCTGGATTAGGATGTTCTGAACTTGGACAGTTTTGTGGTCGAAAATGGTGAATAAAGTTGGACCACAAAACAAGAAGACCCAATGTTCCACAGAAGAAGGAGCAATCCAAAAGAAAACAAGCTGTGGAGAAACAGAATGTTCCTGACTTTCCATCATTTCCTTTATTTCTTCAAGATATCTTCGAACAATGATAAAATTAATTGCACACATTAGATGTACTGCGTATCAGAGCTCAGCACTCGTCTTGCTCTTCACTTTGGACTCTTCGAGACTGTTTATCTTTATTTTAAGGACTCTTCGAGACTGCAAATCAATTCCATAATTCCAACTACAGTACCTGTTTTTGATTGGACCCTTGAAAATGTTTGTCAGCCGAAACATGGCCCGCGTCAGGTCACGGTAGTCTTTTACACGTTTTGATGTGGACTAATTTTATCATCGCTCAAAGGTATCTTGAAGAAATAAAGGAAAGTCAAGAACCATTGTATTTTCTCCACAGCTTGTTTTCTTTTGAATAAAGTTGGATGTCCTAAGTTGGACATCCTGTTGGCCAAGACATTTATGTAGGCGATTTTCAAAATAACATTTTGGACGTCTTACGGTGTTGCTTGTTTAAAAAAAATTGCTGTGTCTCCCTTCTGACTTCGGACGTCTTGTGGTAAACATCCAAAGTTGGACTTAAGACATCCTATCGAAAATGCCCCTCTATGTGATATGTATTGAACCTAGTGAAAATGGCACAATATAAATACAGTGGTACCTCGGTTTACGAGTGTTTTGCAAGACAAGCAAAACATTTGCAAAATCGGTGCCTCGGACACCGAGCATGGCTCGATTTACGAGCACCCCCCCCCCGCAATCCGGCACCCCCCTGCGATCCGGCACCCCCCCGCCACGATCCGACCCCCCAGACACGATCCGACCCCCCCCAACACAATTGGGCACCCTCCCTGCCACTTCTTACCCTCATCTGGGCACTCTTGAAGATCGGCCCTCGTCTGCTCGGCCTTGAGCATCTGAGCAATTGTGTCGGGGGGGATGTCGGATCGTGTCGGGGGGGGGTCGGATCATGTCGGGGGGGTGCCCAATTGTGTCGGGGGGGTCGGATCGTGGCGGGGGGGTGCCGGTTCGAGGCAGGGGGTGCCGGATTGCAGGGGGGGGGCCTTCGAGGGGAGCAATGCCGGTTCTCGGGGGGGGGGGAGGAACGCATCAAAGCGAGTTTCCATTATTTTCTATGGGGAAACTCGCTTTGATAAACGAGCATTTTGGATTACGAGCATGCTCCTGGAACAGATTATACTCGTAATCCAAGGTACTACCGTACTAATAACAGAATAGAACATATTTCCCTTTTTCCACAGAGACCTTCATACTCTCAGAAAGAGTGTGAATGCATTAATGTTATTTCTGAATAGGGGATGGATTAAAGGGTAGGCCAAGTAGGCATATGCCTCGGGCCCAGTATGTTCAGGGGGGGCCAAGCGCGTTGCCTGCTCCAATGACATCAGTGTACCTGCCTCCAGACACAGCTCCAGACATCCAAGTACAGCCTCCTTCTACCTTCATTATTCAGTGCAGTCGAACTCACAGTATTCAAAAGGCCATGCAGTTGCCCTGCAGTTGCCTGGAAGCCTTTCCTCTGATGCTAAGATTTAGCCATGGAGGGGTGGAGTCCAGGGGTCCAGATTTCCCCAGACATATCCTCCTTTTCGAGGACATGTCCGGGGGGTCCAGACAGCTTTTCAAAACCCAGCACTTTGTCCAGGTTTTGAAAAGCTTCCCGTCAAAATCGTGTCGGGAAGAGGCGTCCGCACATGAGCGGATGCAACGCAGTGATGTCACGCGAGCATGTGCATCGCATCTGCACATGCATGGATGCCATTTGGGGGCGGGGCCTGGGGATGGGACGGGGCGTGACACAGGCAGAACAGGGTGGAACTGGATAGGCCTGGGGGAATGGCCATGGGTCCGGATTTTCCTTCGGGAAAATCTGGTAACCCTAGTCTAGTGTACTTGGGTGCCTAGAGCCCACTGAAGAATTACCATATTTTCATGCATATAACGCGTGCGTTATACACGATTTTTACAAATCGTGTATATTCATGAGCGCGTTATATTCATGAGCGCATTATCCCCTTTTTTTTACATAGTTCCCCCCCCCGACGTCCGATTCACCCCACAGGACCGCTCGCACCCCCACCCTGAAGGACCGCTCGCGCTCGAACATGCACCCGCACCCCCACCCCGAAGGACCGCTCGCACCCCCACAGCCTCCCCACCTCCCCATCATGTATAAGCTGCCTACCGTCGTCCTGCTGCTTCCTCTGCCGGCGGTCCTGCTCCTTCTCTTAGCTCTGCGTCTACGCTGCTTCCTCTTCCGGCGGTCCCGCCCTTTCTCTGACGTCAGAGAAAGGGCGGGACTGCCGGAAGAGGAAGCAGCGTAGACACAGGGCTAAGAGAAAGGGCAGGACCGCTGGCAGAGGAAGCAGCAGGACGACGGTAGGCAGCTTATACATGATGGGGTGGGGGGGTGGGGAGGCTGTGGGGGTGCGAGCGGTCCTTCGGGGTGGGGGTGCGGGTGCGAGCGGTCCTTCGGGGTGGGGGTGTGAGCGGTCCTGCGGGGGGGTGAATCGGACGTCGGAGGGGGCATCAGGCTTTCAGGGTGGGGACAGGACTTCAAGGGGGGACAGGACTTCAAGGGGGAAAGGAGAGTCGGGGCGGGCTAAAGGAGAGTTGGGCTGGCCAGAGGAGAGTCGGGGCGGGCGAAAGGAGAGTCGGGGCGGGCGAAAGGAGAGTCGGGCAGCGACGGGAGAGTCGGGGCGGCATGCGCGGTATAGGGGTGTGCGCGGTATATAAAAATGTATTTACATAAATTACAGTTTCCTGCACGCTATACCCGTGTGCGCGTTTTACATGGGTGCGCGGCATATGAGTGAAAATACGGTAACCCTGCCCTGGGTATCTCCAAGATGTTTTCTATCTCATCTCACTCTCTCTTTTTGTCCTGGGTGTCATTCTAGACACGCACTTGACCATGGCTGACCACACAAACTTAACAGTGAAGAAATGCTTCTACACTCTATGGAAGCTAAGGACTATTAAAAAATACTTTGACACAACATCCTTCAGGTTACTGGTGCAATCGCTGATCCTATCCACCCTGGACTACTGCAACATTGTCTACCTGGGTATCCCACAAAAAAACAATAAAAAAAACCTGAGATTAGTACGAAACACTGCAGTTCGCTTAATCTTCGGACTGAGAAAACAAGATCACATTAGCCCATACTACAAAAAGCTGCACTGGCTACCAATGGAAGCGCGAATACAGTTCAAATTTGCATGCATCTGCTTCAAACAAATCTGGGGCCTAAGCACCTTCCTACCTGCAAACACACTTCACTCTACACAACCCCACACGAACAACCAGAAACAAAAACATCTTCGCCTATCCTAAAATTACTGGCGGCAAATACAAATCCTACCTTGGCAGAACCTTCATGTTCCAAGCTAATAGACAACAATCCTGGCAGGGAAACTACATAAATAAAGCCAGAAAGACCTACAACGCATTCCGAAAATCTATCAAAACCATTCTGTTTGACAAATTCATCACCTAAACAGACCAATCCGCGCTCACTACGCTTTTTCCCCTACAACCCAAAGCAATCTTCAGGCAATTCCTACCCCTCTCACTTTCCCTTCCACTTTCAACCCCTCTTACATTTCCCTCTACTACTACCCTTTCTTCTGTAACTTTCCCTCATGCATTTGTAATTCGCTGAATGTCCAGCCTTCTTTCGATTTTGAACCGCCTAGAAGTCGTATAACTATGGCGGTATAGAAAAATTAAGTTATTATTATTATTAGTTCTTTCCTCTTGCTCCACTGGGTTTCCAGCACAGCCAGAGCTGTCTCTTAGGCTATAGCACCTTTTGGCCTTAATTCATAACCACCCAAGATCCCCCCCACACTCTATTCTTTTATCCCTCTTAACTTACTTAGCCAAATCAATAAGCCTCTCCTATCCCCTTAAACCATGCTCAACACTGACCCTCATCTGTTTTTATTCAATTGTTCTGAGCAACATGTGCTTTCTTTAGGGTCAGCAGATTTTACCTCAGTAAAATCCGGACTCTTAGACCCGCCCCCCAAGCCCGCCCAGTTCCACCCATCCCCTCCCAATATTACACCCCAGCTCCGCCCTAGTTCCACCCCTCACTGCCTGTTCGTCGGGCAGAAAGGCATCCGTGCATGAGCAGATTTCCCCTCTTGACACAATTTCTTTTCAAAATCTGGACAAAGTGCCGGGTTTTGAAAAGCCGTTCGAGGAAATCCTGATGTCTGGTAACCCTAGCTTTCTTTCTCTCCATTTCTGTACCCCATTCCATTGTTTCAGCTATCATGTTGTGGGTTTCTTCAGGGTGCCCGTTACAGATTCTCTTTTTTTACAATCAAGATTCCTGCAGAAAGAATTTCTCTCATTCAGGCTCTCTGGCACTGAATTTTAGATTCTAATAACAAATTTGTGATATCCTGCTGTAAATGCTTGCCAGGGCTTTGGTATTAGTCCCTTCTAGGCTTTGGAACATAAAGGCTGAAACATGCTCTGCCATTGTTCTTCTGTCTATGGCCCAGTAGCAAGGCTGAATCACTACTGTGTTGTTCATATCCATCTAATATAATAAAACACTAGGCCACGCATGCGCACTTCCTATGCGTGCGCCGTTTTTTTGTGAGCTGTAGCGACCCATAGGAAGTGTGCATGCGCGGCTTACGGTCTGGCCTGCTCTCTGTTGAAAGACGCAGCGGTGGCTACTCTCACGATCCCCACCTGCGTTCCCTCCCTTCCTGTAAGTTGGCCGTCCCCGCCGCCGTCGTTCCCTTGCGCACCGTACTCTCTCCGCTCTCTCTCTTCCTCCCCCCTCCCCGAGGCAGATGTCGACCGCGGCGGCCTGAGTCAGATGTCGGCCGCTGCGGCTGCTTGCCGCAGCGGCTGTCAGTGGCTGCAGACCGCGGCAGCCAAACCCGGAAAGAATTTTAACATGGAGTTCAGGAGGAAGGTATGGGGGGAGGAAAATACTGCACAGGGAAGTGGGGTGGGAGGGAAATGCTGCAACACACGGAAATGGAGGGGCAGAAAAGGGGTTGATGGACAGGGGAAGAGATGCTGATGAACAGGGAGGGGGGCAGAAAAATGAAGACAGGCCTACTGCTGGACAGGGGGAGCAGGAAGGAGGTGATGATGGACAGGGGGAGGTAAAACAAAGGGAGAAGGGCTTCTGCTGGATAAGGTGAGCAGTGATGGGGTGGTGGAGGACACAGGGGAGGTAAAAGGAAGGGAGAATGGACAGGGGGAGCAGGCAAGGGGTGGTAGTGGACAGCCAAGGAAAAAAAAAAATAAAAGACAGACAGAAATACAGAAAGCGGCTAAGGAGAGAGAAAAAAAAATAAAGACAGACACACACACATATATTCTAGCACCTGTTATTGTAACGGGCTATAAGACTAGTTTGTATATAAGCCACAATTATAACACAGGAAAACTGATGGGACGATCTCATTAAGAGCAGTTCATACAGAGTCTCATTTTTTCTTTTTCTTCCCTCTAAATAGGAATCGGCAGAGATACAGGAGGCCAATGTATCTCGGCGATCTTATTTCACATCTATCTGGCCCCATTTGTAAAATTGTTGAAAGGGATGAGAGTCTTTGTTCGGTTATATGTTGATGATGTTCAGTTTTTCTTCCATATAAAGGAGTGGGGTGAGGGTTTGGTAAAAAAAAAAAAAAAAATTGAATAGTTGTATGGAGAAAGTAAAAGGATGGATGAGTGAGAATGGGTTAGTGCTGAATATAGCGAAAACAGATTTTATGATTGTAGGAATTATTAAAAAAGGGATGGTTAACAAGACTAAGAATGTTATAATGCTTCTGTATTACTCCATGGTTCGACCTCACCTGGAGTATTGCGTTCAATTCTGGTCTCCTTATCTCAAGAAAGATATAGTGGCGCTAGAAAAGGTTCAAAGAAGAGCGACCATGATGGTAAAAGGGATGGAACTCCTCTCGTATGAGGAAAGACTAAAAAGGTTAGGGCTCTTCAGCTTGAAAAAGAGACGGCTGAGAGAAGATATGATTAAAGTCTAAAAAAATCCTGAGCAGAGTAGAACAGGTACAAGTGGACCAATTTTTCACTCCGTCAAAAATTACAAAGACTAGGGGACACTCAATGAAGTTACAGGGAAATACTCTTAAAACCAATAGGAGGAAATATTTTTTCATTCGGAGAATAGTTAAGCTGATACTAGCAGGGGGAAATCCCCATCAGCTGAGTCGGCAGGAATCCCCAAAACTGGCTCAGCTGATAGGGATTCCCCTGCCACAATCTGACAAGGTAGTTGGGTACATCTACAAAACTTGCTTTTGTGCGTTTTTCACGTGGACATTTTTATTTTTTTGAAAATGGCCAAAAAAGACCTTTTAAGGACCAAAACTTATACCTAGGTCATTTTCAAAAATAAAAGATAGAATTTTTTTTCTCCTGGGTTTAGGGACATCCTGCCCAAAACGTCCAATCTCAGACTTATACATCCAATCGAAAATGCCCCTCTATGAGGACACATGCCCTGTAACTTATGCAACACTTGCAGCCACTAAGCAAACAGCTCTGAAAATTGTCTCATACGAACATAAGAATAGCCATATCGGTGAGACCAATGGTTCATCTAACCCAGTATTGTTTCCAACAGTGGACACACCAGGTCGCAAGTGCCTGGCAGAACCCCAAAGAGCAGCAGGATCCCAGAATCCCATATTGCATCATCTCGGTCTATATCTTTTCAGAGTCAGCAGAGAAAAGCAAATACCATATTTTTTTTCATTTGCAAAACAATATCACATTTGAAGTTTTCCAGATTTATGCCCAAGATATACTGCATGAGTAATCTGACTCTTTGGCTTTAAATCTCACTTTCTGGCATGCTCTTCCCTTGACTTGAGAGAGAGAAGAAAGAAGAAACTTGCTTTCTTGCAGAAACCCAGAGATCGGAGATGCCTGTGTTGAATCCCTAGCTGCATTTCTGCAAGCAGGGCAGTCAGAACAAGGGGGGGGGGGGGGGATAGCCTTCCAGAAACCCTGCAGAAGAGCCTGGTCTCAGGGTTCAGTGAATTACATCATTTGCAGTTGTAGTTTAGTTAACTGGAACAGATAAATAAGTCACTGTATCCTTGTCAGCATTTTGCAAAGCACATTCAAGTAGTTCCTGCAAAGACACCGACCTGCTTCTGTTGCCAGGACAAACACTGAGCATTGTTCATCTTTGTGTGTGTGATGTGATTCTGGAAATGGGCCCCCAGCTAAAAGCACATCCCTATATGAACCATCACAAGCAAATGCTAGCCCTGGGACTCATTTCCTCAGAGAAGAAATACAGTGTATATATATATTTTAGTTTCACGTGCATTGCTTGATTGAATTAACGCTGAATTTCTCATGAGAATTTTTGAGATCAGTTTATAATATCTGGCTATTGTGTGTACATACCAAACGTCCACTTAAGTATTATTCTGTAAATATGCATGTATTTTATTTATTAAATTTTCTATAACGTTCTCCCAGGGGAGTTCAGTACAGTTTAATTTATTCCCTGTCTGGCCTGGTGGACTTAGAGAATAGCTAAGCTCTGGAACCCGTGCGTTGCCAGAGGTTGTGGTAAAAGCGGATAGCGTAGCTGGTTTTTAAGAAAGGTTTGGACAAATTGCTGGAGGAAAAGTCCATAGTCTGTTATTAAGACGTGGGGGAAGCCTCTACTTGCCCTGGATCGGTAGCATGGAATGTTGCTACTCTTTGGGTTTTGGCCGGGTACTAGTGACCTGGATTGGCCACCATAACAACGGGCTACTGGGCTTGATGGACCATCAGTCTGACCCAGTAAGACTAATTCTTATGTTCTTAATCTATCTAATGTACCTGGGGCAATGGGGGAGATTATGTGACTTGCCCAGGGTCACAAGGAGCAGTGTGGGTTTGAGTCTACAACCTCAGGGTGCCGAGGCTATAGCTTTAGCCACTGTGCCATACTCTCCCCAGGTAGGTATACACATGGGTGGGAGCAACACGTGTTTAACTTGTAGAATACTATTAGTTATGTGCATGTTTCCAGTTCTGTGTTTGATGGAAGTGCTTGCACATAAATTATATCATATATTTTCACTGGTATGCTAGTATTTTATAAAGGAAGGTCGGTTCCTATATTTATTTAAAGAAAAGGTTCCTACCAGGGGTCCCTAAGATGCATTTTGGGTATATTCATATGTGTATAATGTTTGTTTGTAGCTTTCCTGCTACAAAGCTGGTTCCAGATTTAATAAAACTCCAGCTGGTTTACCTGTAGTGTGCTCACTGGCTGGCATTTTTTTTTTTTTTTTTTAATATACCACTTAAATCCTAAGTGGTTTTACATTCTGGTACTTTATCATATTTCCATACCTGTCCCTGCAGGCTCAAACTCTATCTAGTGTACCTGAGGGCAATGGGGGGATTAAGTGACTTGCCCAGGGTCACAAGGAACAGCAAGGGTTTTGAACCCACAACCTCAGAATGCTGAGGCTGTAGCTCTAACCACTGCGCCACACACTTCCTGTGTAGCAAAGGACTGGATGCACTAATATATACCTCACTTCAGGGACAGTTCTTCCAATAAGCCCATGAGAACCCATTGGCTTAAAAACCAAACTTAAGTTTAGGGCTATACTTAAAACATTTATCTGTTAGAAAGCATGAATCGACCCGGATGTCTCTCATGCCACTCTAGCAAGGAAGAGGAACTTTCTTGAGTTTCTGCCAGGAGGAAGTGAAATTAGCTGCAGATTCCTCCTTGAGGTATCCATGGAAATGCAAAAAAATATATTTTCAGCAGAAAATATATATTATCTTTGATCCAGACCAATTATCTGCTTTTTTAAATTCAAAGCATGAGGAGGGGGTGGAGTCGTGCTCAGCAACAGCTTTTATTCGCTGAAGACTAAGAACTATAATTGTATCTAGAAGGCAGGTTTGTGTCCTATTTTTTGGTAAGCTGGGCCGCGATTACTTTCAAAATGATTCCGATTCACACCAGTGCAAAGAAATGAATAGATATGATTCCATCATTGGAAGGCAGCCTATTTTTTCATGCTTGCACTATAGTGCAATTTTGTATGGTTGGGAGAAAGGTGGACAATGGTTTTGATTTTTATGGAATACATTACAAATGAATATAAGAGCGGATAGCGTAGCTGGTTTTGGACAAGTGCCTGGAGGAAAAGTCTGTTATTGAGAAAGACACGGGGGAAACCACCGCTTGCCCTGGATCGGTAGCATGGAATGTTGCTACTCTCTGGGATTCCGGAATCTTGCTATTCTTTGAGATCCTGTAAGGAATGTTGTTACTAGTTGGGGTTCCAGAATCTTGCTTACTCTGAGATAATGGAATGTTGCTACTCCTTGGAGTTTTGGCCAGGTGCTAGTGACCTGGATTGGCCACCATGAGAACGGGCTACAGGGCTTGATGGACCATTGGCCTGACCTAGTAAGGCTATTCTTATGTTCTTATAAGGTAATTTATTAAACACCCCCACCCCTTTTACAAAAGTGTAGCGTAATTTTTTGCACCAGCTGCAGCGATAACAGCTCCGATGCTCATAGAATGCCTTTGAGTGTAGGAGCTGTTACCACCGCAGCCGGCGCGAAAACCCGCATTACGCTTTTGTTTAAAGGGGGAAGGGGGTGTATTTATTTTAAAATGTTCTATTTAATGCCTACGTGGATTACAATGACTAAGTACCACAGCAGATAACTACAAGGGCATGTATAAGTGGGTGGACCATGAGTGGGTCTCCCAGTTATGCGCATAGTTTATAGAATACTATAAATTATGACTTGTCACTTGGCATACTTATTTGCACCAACTTATACCTTCCATTGACATGGCCCAAGAAGGTGGACCTAAAAATGAGTGCATCAAAGCTGATTTATGCTAGAATTCTATTATGGAACCTTGTTGCTTAGACAGAGGTGCCAATTTATAGAAATACGTCCTGCAACAATAAAAGAAAAAAAACAAAACAAAAAACAGGATACATTTAATCTGTAGGATGACAGCAGTTTGTTTTTTTTGCTGTACATGGGGTGGCATTTTCGATATGACATCTAAATCCGAGTTTAGATGTTTCGCGGAACACGCACAAAAATCCAGTACCAAACATACCCATTTTCAAAATTTCAAAATGTCTATCTTGTTGTTTTTTTTTGGAAATGGTTCAGAAAGATGGATGCACTGAGCACAAACACATCCATTAAAAAAACAACAACAACTGCTTTTTGTACTTTTTCAATACTCAATTAAAAATATTAAACTCTAAAAAAAACACCACCACAGCCAAAAAAACCTCCCCCCACCCCCACAGAGAACAAGCCATTGGGATGTCGGAGGGATCAGTATTTGTAGTAGGCTGGCCATACAGACATCCCAGCAGACAGTGGGGCACCTCAGGAGGCATTGCAGTGAACTTCAAATAAAAGGTCCCTGGTACACATCTCATCATAATCCCCTTATATTGTACGGAGAGCCCTCCAAAACCCATTGAACCCTACTGTACACCATACTAATAGCCTTTACGCTTTCAGATGACACCTATATATGGATACAGTGGGATTAGGATGGGGTTTGGAAAGCACGTATGTTCAACTAAAAGGGTAGTGGTGGGGTATGGGCCTGCGTTCCCATCTCTAGGATATGCTACACCACCCACTAGGCTACTCCAAGAGGAGGAGGGTAAATAGTGGAGTGCTGCAGGGATCTGTACTAGGACTGGTGCTATTTAACCTATTTACAAATGATCTAGATATTGGAACGACGCGTAAGGTGATTACACTGTTCAAAATTGTTACAACGCATGCATGCAAACTGTGAAAAACTGCAGGAAGACCTTAGGAAACGGGAAGACTGAGCACTATAGAAATGATAAATAGTAGTAGTAGGAATGGTTGATAAGAAATGCAAAGCGATAACCTAAATCTAATGTAATCTAAAATTCGTGAGTCACTCTATGCCTAATTAGGTTCAAGGCGACGTACAAGTCAAGCAATAGGCAAAAAGAGAGAAGAAATAAGGAGTATGGAGAGAGTAAGCAGGAGGAGGAGAGGGTCAGTCTTTCACAAGGAAGAATAGAGTGGACATTAGATACCAGGTGTCAGGGTCCACATTAGGGGTCAGCACCCAAGATAAAAGATCTAAGGGTCATTGTAGACAATATGCTGAAACTTTCTGTCTAATGTATAGCGGCAGCCAAAAAAAACAAACAAAAAGATTCTTGGTAGAATTATTGGAAGTGACGCGGCAGAGGAAAGGCCCTGTCTGGCTGCAAGCAGCCTGTTTACCGCGCTGCCTCTGTGACTGGCTGCCGCTGCTGCTTCAGGGGTTGGAAGGAGGGAGGGGGGTTGTCGAGGGAGGGGGGAGGGGGTTGTCAGGTCTGGACCAGCTACCGTTTGCTGCTTTGGGGGCAGGAGGGAGGGGGGAGGTGTTATCGGGTCAGGACCTGCTGCCGATGCTGCTTCAGGAGCTGGAGAGAAGATGATTTCTTTTTCTGCTGGTGATTATTTTTTGGCCAGTTGGACTACTGTATATATACTAGATATATCACACATATATATTTTTTCCTGAGTTAAAACATGAACAAAATAAGTTGAAGTGTTGATAGTTTCAGCAGAAAAGCTACAAGGGGATAACACATGGGAGGGCTGTTCCTTGCAAGAAATCAAAACCTAGAAACAAATATTGAAAACAAGGAAGACATATTCCCTTGAAATCTTATTAAAAACAACAAGGCAGTTTCTTCTCCAAATGATTTCAGGGTCCCTATAGACATAACTCCATTAAAGAAACACATTTAGACTAACATAAAGCTAAATGATCTCACATTCTTCTGCTTCTGCTAAGGCAAGCAGAGTACACACGGAGAAGAAATAAATGGGAACTTGCCAGAGTGGAGCAATAAGCTGCCTAATACAAGCCCCGTGTGCAGGAAGTAACTTCTGACTTTTTGCAATTGTATTAAAAAAAAAACTAAAAATAAAAAAGCTTCAAATTAATGACTATTACACAATAACAAGTGGTGAACTATTTAGGAATTACAGCAGGGGATCGACGAGGGCCGCAATAGGGCTGGATTTTAGAAAATTCAAAATGAATATTTACCAGATGAATACCACTGTGAAAGCCAGGCCTGTTGGTAGCATTTAGAAATACAGTTAAGGACCTCTCTTCAATATTGTCTAGGTCAGTGTTCTTCAACCACCGGTCCATGGACCAGTGCCGGTCCACGGAAATTTCCTGCTGGTCCACAGGGCCAGCAGGTGCATCAGGCCCAAAACAGTGTTCTTCAACCGCCGGCCCACAGTGAGATCGATGCGGCATTATCTTCGAGCCAGCTCCCTCTTCCTCACCGATTCAGTGCATAAAAGCCACGGGCATCCTGCGCCTGAACCGGAAGTCTTCTCTCTGACGTTGCAACGTCAGAGGGAAGGCTTCCAGATGAGGCACGGGATGGGCAAGGTGCAATTAGTACTATTATGGGGGCGGGGTCTGGAGTGAACATTGGGTAGAGATGGGCGGGGTCTGGCCCACAACTTAGCCCCGTGTTCTTCAACCGCTGGTCCATGGACCGATGCCGGTCCACAGAATAATTCTTTTATTTCTGCCGGTCCATAGGGGTAAAAAGGTTGAAAAACACTGGTCTAGGTCAATGTTCAGTAGGACATCTAATAAATAGTATACATGGACTTTCAAGGTTGCATATAATAAGCCTGGTATAATAATATCAGTGTACCTTGTGTTTGAATATTAGGTGGCTCTAGGAATTAAAATATATGCCCTTACATAGTTGAAAATGGTGGTGTGAAGTACCATTAGAACATAAGAATAGCCTTATCGGATCAGACCAATGGTCATCTAGCCCAGTAGCTTGCCTTCATGGTAGCCAACCCAGGTCACAAGTACCTGGCAAAAACTCAAATAGTAGCAACATTCCACCCTACCGATCCAAGGCAAGCAGTGACTTCCCCTATGTCTCAATAACAGACTATGGACTTTTCCTCCAGGAAATTGTACAAACCTTTCTTAAAACCAGCTACATTAACCGCTCTTATCACAACCTCTGGAAACACATTCCAGAGCTTAACTATTCTCCAAGTGAAAAAAACTATTTCCTCCTATTGGTTTTAAAAGTATCTCCTTGTAACTTTGTCGGCGTCCCCTAGTCTTTGTAATTTTTTTGATGGAGTAAAAAAATGGATCCACTTGTATTCGTTCTACACCATTTAGGATTTTGTAGACTTCGATCGTATCTCCCTTCAGCCATCTCTTTTCCAAGCTGAAGAACCCTAACCTTTTTAAATCTTTTTTCATGCTCGGTGTTAGGATCAGGTCTACAGTTTGAAGAGGTTTTTCTTCCCCTACGTTTTTTAAATTTTTATTTACTTTAAATAGTTAGAGAAAACATTTCTTAGTCAGAACCACGAAAAGTAAATTACTACGTGAAAGCGTGTCCCACAGTCCATTGCAGAAAAACGTAAACCGAAGTGTATAAGGATCAAGAGTTATCTTAACAGGGTTATCTTCCCTGGTTATAGGCCCTCCATTTGGGGGACAATTCTAAAACATAGGTGCTAACATTTACACATGCATTATGCACACAAATATTTAGAATACTAGCATGTATGTGCATTGGTACACACACATGGGAGCATAAGCCAATATTCTGCCTAAGCACATTTCTGTACATGTGGGTGTATCTTGGTTAGTGCATATTTGCAAGGGAGCACACACAGGAACGGAGCCAAGGTTGAGTGTGGGTAGGCCTTTCACGTAGAACGTAACTCAAGGAACGCTACACGTTACCCTTGTGGATTCTATAAAGGTTACCTAACTATGAGTGCCCAAATTTGCGCATGGTCAGGAGTTGTGTACATGTCTAAATTACATAACACGCTATTAACGATCAATAACTGAGTGCTAATAATCACTGGCATTAATTTGCACTAATTTGAATTTGCACATGTAACTGTGCGCCATTCTATAAAGAACCACACCTACATGTTCTAGTATGCAGCCAAAAGGGGATGGGTCAGGGGCATTCTCAATAGTTGAGCACATTTCCGCGCTTAGGTTGGGCACCAGAATTACACCAGGTTTCAGTTAGTATTAAGTTTTGTATGCAAAGTTAGGTGCACACCCTTTATTGAATAGCGCTGATTTCTGGGGTGTGATTTACTGAATCTGGCCCTATGCATGTTATCCCTGGCATTTATGATGAACATTGATTAAGCTTTATAAAATAGGATACTATTAAGCAGAACTGTCTTGATATGTTTACATGGCGCTCACATCCTAGTGAAGCTAGTGATATTCTCGTGTTTCATTGTTAGATCTGCTTCATATCTCATATACGAGACAGAACTCATTCCACCAAAACTGGCCATTTATCAGCATAGAGTTTTTCCAGTTTCCCAGAATCATTTGTACATAGAAACATAGAAGATGACGGCAGAAAAGGGCTACAGCCCATCAAGTCTGCCCACTCTGCTTATCCACCCCCTGTCTATGCCCTAATGACCCAATTTCCTTATCTTGACCCTCGTAGGGATCCCACATGGGTATCCCATTTATTCTTAAAGTCTGGCACGCTGTCTGCCTCGATTACCTGCACTGGAAGCTTGTTCAAATGATCAACCACTCTCTCTGTGAAGAAATACTTTCTGGTGTCGCCATGAAATTTTCGGCCCCTGAGTTTGAGCGGGTGCCCTCTTGTGGCCGAGGGTCCCTTGAGAAAGAAAATATCATCTTCCACTTCGACACGTCCCGTGAGGTACTTAAATGTTTGGATCATGTCTCCCCTCTCCCTACGTTCCTTGAGAGTGTAGAACTGCAATTTGTTCAGTCTCTCTTCGTACAAGAGACCCTTGAGCCCCGAGATCATCCTGGTGGCCGTCCGCTGAAACGATTCAATTCTGCGCACATCTTTACTGTAATGTGGCCTCCAGAATTGCACACAGTACTCCAGATGAGGTCTCACCATGGCCCTGTACAACGGCATTATGACTTCAGGCTTTCAGCTGACGAAACTTCTATTGATACAACCCAATATCTGCCTTGCCTTAGATGAAGCCTTCTCCACTTGATTGGCAGTTTTCATGTCTGCACTGATGATTACTCCTAAATCTCGTTCTGCTGAAGTCCTAGTTAAAGTTTCTCCGTTCAAGAAGTACGTCCTGCATGTATTTCCGCTTCCGAGGTGCATGACCTTACATTTCTTAGCATTGAAGCCTAGCTGCCATGTTGAGGACCAACTTTCCAATGTAAGCAGGTCCTGCGCCATATAATTCTGTAAACAGCATTCACTTACTATATTACATAGTTTGGCGTCATCGGCGAATAGTGTTATTTTACCTTGAAGCCCTTGAGTCAGATCCCCTATGAATATGTTGAAAAGGAGTGGACCCAGGACCGAGCCCTGCGGCACTCCACTGGTCACCTCCGATGTTTTAGAGAGGGTACCATTAACCACCACCCTCTGAAGTCTGCCACTCAGCCAATCATTGACCCATGCAGTTAGTGTCTCTCCTAACCCCATCGATTTCATCTTGCTTAGCAGCCTGCGGTGTGGGACACTGTCAAAAGCTTTACTGAAGTCCAGGTACACGACGTCCAAAGATGTCCTATTTCATCCTATTTACTCTCATCCTAGATAATTGGTAGAATGTTCTCCCATTAGATATTAGGAAATTAGATAATATGGCATTCAGGAAAACACTGAAGATGTATCTTTTAATCTTTTTTGATAAAGCTCTGTCAAAAGTTTTTACCTGTTTAAATTGCAATTCCTAGAGTAACGTCCAGTCTCTTTATTTGTAACCATATTGAACTCTGCTGGGTACCGAATATACTTGAATATAAACCAAGATTTTTGGGCCAAAAAATGACCCAAATATAGGGGTCTCGGTTTATATTCGGGTCAGCGCTGAGGCACCCCCCCCCTCCCAAACCTGTTGCAGGTCTCTGCCAGGCCTGCAGTCAGACCTGGTGGTCCAGCGGTGGCTGGGACAGGAGGGATCCCTCCCGCCTCCTGTCCCAGTTGATTCTAAGAATTTTTGCCTTACTCCCGTCTCCCTCACGTACCTTTAGTATCCCTGGTGGTCCAGTGGTGAATCGCAGCGGGAGCGACCTTCCTTCGCTCTTGCCCGTGCAGAGCCACTACCCGATTGGCTGCCGTGAGAACTCTGTTTGAATTAAGCCCCTGGGAACACCTCTATAAAGGGCACATTAAAGTATGCACAGTTTTGGTTGTTTGCATATTTGAACACACTTATGCTACCATACATTTTTAAAGAGCAATTTTCTGGGTGTAAATGATGTGGAAAATGATATCTAAAATTACCCCCTAATTTGGTCCTGTGCAGATTGGTGAAAACAGTCATCTGTTTATTGAAAAAAAATGGAATTTCTTTTCATGAAACAACCCGTTGCCCCCCCATGGCCTTTTTTCTTGTTTATTCATTCTCCTTGCTATCCTGATTTTATTTCTCCTCATTCTCTCTTCCTTTACCTGGGTCTTTAAGCGTTTTTTTTTTTTTTCCGAAGGCTGATTTTTTTGCTCTTCCTATTTCTGCTGCCTCCTTAGATAACCATGTCAGTCTACTTCTGCTTTTCCCTTTATTAATCAGCCTGTCGCCTCCTCAATGCTCCCTTTTACTGCAGACCAAAGTTCCTCTGTGCCCTTCAGCTCTCGATTCCCCATAGGACCTCCTCAGCACTATTATTCATCCCCTTGAAGTCAGCCTTTCTGCAGTTCAGGACCCTAAGTAACAGTACACTTCAGTTCAAGCTGGATTTTAATATTGAACCACACGACCCTAAATTTTCCTTACGCTGGGCTCAGTGGCACAGTCTCCATTTTTCAGTACTGGCATAGCTTCATCTTAGTTGGGTTCTTTCATTAACAGGCTGGAGATCTCCCCTATAGGATGTCCAGATATATACATTAAAAAACCCACAGACTTCTACAAAGCTTAAATTGCTTTGAAAATTGATCCATACATGTACAGGCAGTCCCCGGGTCAAGAACGAGTTACGTTTTTAAAGCTGTTCTTAAGTCTGATTTGTATGTAACTCAGAACTTGTAGATTTTAAGATTCTTGCTGCTTACCTCTGCTCACAGCAGACAAAAGGGCCAACTGTCCAGTGTTCCCTGTAAGGTACAGCATTCACAACCACACTGTTCTTATTGTGGCCATTCATCATTCCCGAATCTGCTACAGGCGAAGTTTAGGAGTCTGTGCCACTGGAAATGCTGCTTGGTGAAATCATATGAAGCTGCAACCACGTTCTTAAGAAGCAACATTCGCGAGCTCATATTGTGATGTCATAATGCCTCATTCCACCAATGCCTAAGAGCCAGTCTCAGCAGTGATGTCACAATGGATTGATTATTCCTATATTGGCAATTCCTGGGTTAAGAACAAGTTACGTTTTTAAAGCTGTTAGTCAGATTTGTATGGAACTCAGAACTTGTAGATTTTAAGATTCTTGCTGCTTACCTCTGCTCCCAGCTGACAAAAGGGCCAACTGTCCCTAGTCTACCAGTGTTCCCTGTAAGGTACAGCATTCACAACCACACTGTTCTTATTGTGGCCATTCATCATTCCCGAATCTGCTACAGGCGAAGTTTAGGAGTCTGTGCCCCTGGAAATGCTGCTTAGTGAAATCATATGAAGCTGCAACCACGTTCTTAAGAAGCAACATTCGAGAGCTCATATTGTGATGTCATAATGCCTCATTCCACCAATGCCTAAGAGCCAGTCTCAGCAGTGATGTCACAATGGATTGATTATTCCTATATTGGCAATTCCTGGGTTAAGAACAAGATACGTTTTTAAAGCTGTTAAGTTGGATTTGTATGTACGGTAACTCAGAACTTGTAGATTTTAAGATTCTTGCTGCTCCCAGCTGGCAAAAGGGCCAACTGTCCCTACCAGTGTTCCCTCTATGGCAGTGGTTCCCAACCCTGTCCTGGAGAGTTTTCAGGATAGCCCTAATAAATATGCATGGAGCAGATTTGCATGCCTGCCATCTCCATTATATGCAAACCTCTCTCATGCATAGTCATTAGGGTTATCCTGAAAACCCGACTGGCTGGTGGTCCTCCAGGACAGAGTTGGGAACCACTGCTCTATGGTACAGCATGCACAACCACACACTCTTCTTAATGTGGCTTGCATCATTCCTGAATCTGTTGCAGGAAAAATGTAGGAGTCTATGCCACTGAAAATACTGTTCAGTGAAATCAAACGAAGCCGTGACCGTGTTCTTAAGCACGAGTCGTACTTAAGTTGGGGCATCTGTAACTCAGGGACTGTCTGTCTCACCTAAGAGCTTAAGTTGCCATACTGGGACAGACCAAAGGTCCCTCAAGCCCAATATCCTGTTTCCAACAGTGGCCAACCCCAGATCCCAAGGATTAAACAACATTCTAGAGCAGATATTGTGATGTCATAATGGCCACATTCCACCAATGCCTAAGAGCCATCCTCATCAGTGATGTCACAATGGCTTGATTATTCCTATGCAGGCAGTCTATGCCACTGGAAATACTGCTCAGTCTCCTTCATTGTCTGCACTCATCAGCATAAAAATTCACAGCTTTCTCACAATGAATGAGATCGGTCTAAGGAAATGCTTCCCGCAGGTCTAAGCTCATTTGCTGTGTAGGCACTCAGTGGAGAAGAGAAGGCTGAGGGGGGGGGGGGGGGGGGATATTATACAGGTTAATAAAATACTGAATGGACTAGCGTGGGTAAACTGTGGATAAAAGAAGTATATCCATTAATTTGTCTCAGCTGCAGCAGTGGTTAACGCTCCTCCGCCACTGTCTCAGCCCGACTCCATTTCCAGAGTACACCAGAAGTGAAATCAAATGAAACTGTGGCTGTGCTAAGTAGGAGCCGTAGCTAAGTTGGGCGTTTGTAACTTGGGGACCGCCTGTGTTTATTTCTCCATTCAATTTTCTAGACTGTTCTCCCTGGGGAGCTCAGAACAGTTTACATTAATTTATTCAGCTGCTCAAGCATTTTTCTCTGTCAGTCCCAGCGGCCAATGGGAGGATAAATGCCTTGCCCAGGGTCATAAGGAGCAGCGTGAGTTTGGACCCACAATCTCAGGGTGCCGAGGCTGCAGCTTTAATCACTGCACCACACTCTCCCCCTTATACTCCTGAACAGCCTTGCATATAGTTTACCTTTTTTAGTGCAGTGGGCTCAGAAACAGGGGAGTTATGTTTGATTCCCACTGCAGCTCGTTGTGACCCTGGGGAAGTCATTCACTACTACTACTACTACCAGATGCATGCAGTCGGTCCCTGCTCAAAAGAGCTTATACCGTATTTTCACCCATATACCGCGCACCCGTGTAAAACGCGCACACGGGTATAGCGCGCGGGGAACACAAATTTATGTAAAAAAAATTTAATATAGGGCGCACACGCGTATACCGCGCATGCTAAAACCTCCTCCCGCCTACTCCGAACCGGCATCCTCCCCCCCGCTCGCTTACCCGAGAGAGCATTTTTTTTTTCATTCGAATCTGGCATTCCCCCTGTGAACCGGCATCCTCCCCCCCGGCTCACGACACCCCCCTCCCCCGCGATCCTACATCCCCTCAGCACCGCAAAACATCTCTTACCCGATTGGGCACTGGCACCGGCACCAGCACCAATGCACAGGATGTGCCAGTGCCAATGCCCGAAGATCCTCCCTCGTTGGGTTGGGCTGGGCTGGGCTGGGCGGTGCGGTGCAAGAGAGATCCTCCTTCTTCCTGCGCCGGGCTGGACTAGGCTTTGAGCATGCGCAAATGCTCAAAGTCTAGTCCAGCCCGGCGCAGGAAGAAGGAGGATCTCTCTCGCACTGCACCGCCCAGCCCAGCCCAACCCAACAAGGGAGGATCTTTGGGCACTGGCACATCCTGTGCATTGGTGCTGGTGCCGGTGCCCAATCGGGTAAGAGATGTTTTGCGGTGCTGGGGAGGATGTAGGATCGCGGGGGAGGGGGGTGACGCGAGCGGGGGGGGAGGATGCCGGTTCGCAGGGGGGATGCCGGATCGGATTGAAAAAAAAAGTTGTAAACCGCGCTCACACATATAACGCGCACGGTTATGCATGGTTTGTAAAAATCGTGTATAACGCACGCGTTATATGTGTGAAAATACGGTAATCTAATTATGACTAGGGTTACCAGATTTTTCCATTCAGAAAAATCCTTAGACCCGCCCCAAGCCCGCCAAGTTCCACCCATCCCCGCCCCAACACGCCCCAGTCCTAAGCCCGCCCCCTGCTGCCTGCTCTAGTCGGGCATGCATGCACATGACGCGATGATGTCGCACACACGTGCATGCGTGTGATGTCATCGCATTGCCCTCCTGCCCGACGGCGATTTTGAGGGAGGCTTTTCAAAACCCGGGCAAAGTGCTGGGTTTTGAAAAGCTGTCCGGAGAAATCCGGATGTCTGGTAACCCTAATTATGACAGACATAGAGGACAAAAGTGAATTTATACATGATACTTAGGTGGGAATTACAAGGAACTTTAGAGGTGGCAGGGTAGTAAGAGGGAATGACAACAGAAATGGGTGATTTATAAATTGGCAAGGTAGGACTTAAACGCAGCTTCAAAAATGTGGGCTTTCAGCCTGGACTTGAAGACTACCAGAGAAGGGGCTCGACGCACTGAGTCAGGCAGGTTGTTCCAGGCATATGGTTGCAGCAAGGTAGGAGGTACAGAGTTGGGAGTTCGCCCGTAGAGGAGAAGGGTACCAATGAGAGAGACTCACCTGACGAACGGAGTTGCCGGGGTGGAGAATAGGGAGAGAGGAGAGATTCTGAGAAGCTGCTGAATGAATGCATTTGTAGGTCAGTAAGAGAAGTTTGGAACTCTATGCAGAAGCAAACAGGGAGCCAGTGAAGCGATTTGAGGAGAGGGGTAACATGAGTATAACGACATTTAACTCTCCATTGCCTTAAGACAACCCCACACACAAACAAGCAAACCCCCCCCCCCTCAAATTGCGAGCCGTGTGCATGAAATTTCATTATTCAAGGCTCTGCATGTGTAAATACCAGAGTACTTACTGTACAAGCAGCAGATTCTGCAACCTATGTGCACAAGTGCTGGAATTTATAAAACTGGATATGCAAGAAGGTAAAAATAAGGATCTAAGCTGCAAAACTCTAATTTTTGTTTTTTTCTTAAGGTAATTTTAGACGTTGGAGGGTTAAGCATAATTGCCTCCAAAATCTAGACCCGCCCCCAGGTCCGCCCTTCCACCTATCCCCGTCCCATTATGCCCATGCCATGCTCCAGCTTCGCCCCCCCCCAGTCTGCTCGTTTTAATCGGGAGGGCATCCGCGCATGCCCCTCCCGAGACAATTTGCTTTTCAAAATCCTTTAGACCATTGTAGTCTTATTAGAATGTTTATTTTCTTATTTTTTCTCATCTATCTCTATTTTATTTTTTCATTACTCTACTAATTGTCATTTTTCTAGGTACTTTAGTTAGATTGTGAGCCTTCGGGACAGTAAGGGAATATCTAAGTACCTATTTTACTTATAATTTTAATGCACTCTATTGTCTATTTTTTCTGTAAATCGCTTAGAATCCTAACGGAGTTTAGCGGTATATAAGAAATAAATTACATTACATTACAAAGTGCCGGGTTTTGAAAAGCTATCCAGACGCCCAGACATGCTCTCTAAAAAGAGGACATGTCCGGGAAAATCCTGACGTCTGGTAACCCTATGTCCAAGCAAGCAGGTAGCTGACACTCCTACATGCCTCAGAGTAGATATAAATGCCAGCATTTAGATTTTCTTACGTGTGTATAACAGGGGTGGTAAGCCAGCCCTCCAAAATTTTGGGGTGTCCTGGGGTGGTCTGGGGGGGAAACACATTGCTCACTTCTGTTCCTATTCTCCCTCCCCCATGCACCAAACATACCTTTGCTAGAAGGGATGCTGAGACACTGCCAGCAAGGCCAAATAAATACAGTGCCACTACCCTCTCCTTCTCAAGGTGGTACCGGCATGTGCTAGCATTCAAGTAGCCAAAAACATTTATCCCCGAATTCTGCAATTTAACTGAATAAGGAGCCAATCAAAGCCAACAATTAGAATCTTCATGAGCAATTCTTGGTGCTAATTAGTTTTAATTAAAATATATTTTTGTAAATTTAGGCAAGGGATAAGAACACATGAATAGTCATACTGGGTCAGACCAATGATCCATCTAGTCCAGTATCCTGTTTCCACAGTGGCCAATCCAGGTCACAAGTGGTAGCAACACTCCATGTTACCCATCCCATGGAAAGCACTGACTTCTCCCATGTCTGTCTCAATAACAGACTATGGACTTTTCCTCCAGGAACTTGTCCAAACTTTTTTTTATTTTTTTTTTTTTTTTAAACCCAGCTGTGCTAACTGTTGTTACCACATCCTCTGGCAACACATTCCAGAGCTTAACTATTCTATGAGTGAAAAAAATATTTCCTCCTATTAAAAGTATTTCCCTGTAACTTCACCGAGTGTGCTTTCTGAAAGAGTGAAAAATCAATTCACTTTTACCCGTTCTTTACCACTCAGGATTTTGTAGACTTCAATCATATCTCCCCTCAGCTGTCTCTTTCCCAAGGTTTCCCTAACCTTTTTAGCCTTTCTAAATTTTCCATAAGTCAAAAAAGGGGGTGTAGAAATGGGAAGGTCATGAGTGGATTGGGGCACTCCTTCAAGTTACATATGTAATTGTAGAATAAGGGAAATCCAAAGTTTTGTACCAATACAGTACAGTAGTTGGTATTTATCAGACTTAGACCCATTACTTCAGTTTATTGCATTTTGAACTCAGTTTCTGGAAACGCTCAGGTAATTATATTTGGAGGCATTCTTTGCAATTTTTAGTGCTTTCTCAGTACATTCTGGTACTTTTTGCCTCTCTTCTTCACCCTGAAATTGGGGCCCCAATCCAACTGTATCCTCTTTACTCACTCTTGTCAGCACAGATGCCAATGCCTGAATGGACTTTAAGAGTGAATTAATCTTTGAGCCCTGGAACTAGTCTCTCTAGGCACAATGGCAAGTCAGTGTAAGGAAGCCCTTTCCAAATCAGTTTAAAAACAAAAAGCTTTCTGTGGCTTGGCTGATTATTTCATGCAACGTGTCTGAAAGGAAGTTTTGTGGACTCTCTCAATCCAGAAGCTGCATAAAGCACTGTGACCTTTTTTTTTTTTTTCCTAGCAGCAGAATCCCAACTAAGGAAAAATGCATGATATTATTGTTGCATTGGATGATAGCTGTGTCACTATTAGAAGGGAGGTCAGTGACAAAGGACATGTGAAAGGCAATTTTATGATGCATCACCTAGGTTGGAAGGTCAAGCAAGCATCTATTTTGGATGTTCAAAATACCAGCAGTCGTTTTATGCACAACCTTATGAGCACACACCAGTCACTTTCAAAGCACAAAAGCAAAGAAAAACTCCTGCCGGGCTGCAATTTGGTTATAATGAAGGAACAAAGATCAGCTACCTCAAAAATAAGATGAGTGCTACCTTTTCCATTTACACAAGTAGCCATTGTAATAACTTGTTTGTATTGGGACGGAAGAGTGTTATGATGGTCCCAAACTTGTTCTCTTAGCGCAGGGGTAGGGAACTCCGGTCCTCGAGAGCCGTATTCCAGTCGGGTTTTCAGGATTTCCCCAATGAATATGCATTGAAAGCAGTGCATGCAAATAGATCTCATGCATATTCATTGGGGAAATCCTGAAAACCCGACTGGAGTATGGTTCTCGAGGACTGGAGTTCCCTACCCCTGTCTTAGCGGCACCATCTGTGCAGGAGACAAAGGACACTGAGCACTTTCCACATTATAATTTTTAAAAAAAAATTTTAAGCTCATATTTATGGACACTATTGAATATTTGAAGATATATGCTGGTATTTTGATAAGCAAATTTGAAGAGCACATTTAATAAAAGCAATTCAATCAAAAGTAATACACTGTTGTAGTTTATAAAACAATTAAAAAAAATTTTTTTACACATAAAAGCAATTCTATACTCTGTTTTTTGGTTGGTATCATTTTGATGTGCTTGACCCCTCAGATTTTATACAGGTCATGCAAAGTTGGGCACAGAGCCCAGATGCACACACAAGCTAATTACATTACATTAGGGATTTCTATTCTGCCATTACCTTGCAGTTCAAGGTGGATTACAAAAGAATTATTCAAGATGTATTACAACAAGAACTTACAAAAAAAAAAAAAATATTAAAATTGGTCATTTTCAAAAAGAATGAGAAATGGGTAAGGTTATTTGTTTGGGGTAGTTGGCTTTAGTGAGAGGTGGAGTTTGAGACTTGCGGTATTATTTCTTTTTTTAGAGTTTTCTTGAAGAGTATGGTCTTTATTTCTTTTCTAAAAGTCTTGTAGTCGAGGGATGCCGTCAGTAGATTGGCGATTTGGTTGTTTAGTTTGGCTGCTTGAGTGGCCAGGAGGCCATCATATAGTTTTTTCCGTTTGACCTCCTTAATTGGGGGGTATGAGAATGGGGTGTGAGTTTTCCTATGTCTGGTTGCGGTGTTGTGGATGAGGCGGTTATTCAGGTCGTTCAGGACTTCGTATAAAGTCTTAAATAGAATTTAAATTATATTCTTGCTGGGATCGGAAGCCAGTGCGATTGGAGATATGTTTCTGTAATGTGATCATGTTTCTTTAATGAGTAGATGAGTCTTAGTGCTGTGTTTTGGATAGTTTGTAGTTGTTTTGTTATGGTTGTAGGGCATGGGAGGTAGAGGATATTACAGTAGTCAAGTAGGCCTAGTATTAAGGACTGAACTGTGAGCTGGAATTGAGTTTTCTCAAAGAATTTCCGAACTTGTCTTAAGTTTCTCATGACTAAGAATGACTTTTGTATTGTTTTATTGATTTGCGGTTGCATGGTGCAGCATCTGTCGATATTAATTCCTAATTGGTGAATTGGATGCTAATAACCAATTATTGGAGTTAATTAGCAATAATGTAAAATTATGTCCTACCTGTTAATTTTCTTTCCTTTAGAAGCAGCAGATGAATCCAGAGACAAGTGGGATATAGCTCACATCGACCAGCAGGTGGAGATAGAGAAACTGATTTTCCGTTGGCCTTATAGCCTGGTGTTGCTCCTGTTGAATCAGTTATGCATTTTGCCCAAGCATCCCAGGAAAGGAGTATGAACACCCAAAGAAAAAGAAAAAACTTCATTCCAGTGTTAAACCTTCCAATGAGAAATGTAAGAAAATAATCACCAACGATATCCTAACTGAACCTAGAATCTAATAGACCCATAGAGAGCCATCTGGGTGGGGCTCTGGATTCATCTGCTGCTTCTAAAGGAAAGAAAATTAACAGGTAGGACATAATTTTACATTCCTTAGCAAAGCAGCAGATGAATCCAGAGACAAGTGGGATGTAGCAAAGCAATCTCAAACTGGGTGGGACGACAATGTCGCTTCTGCAATTACCGAAGCGCCAAAACTTGCCTCCGCACAGGCCGCCACGTCCAGACGGTAATGCTTTGAAAAGGTGTTCCCCGAAGACCAAGTAGCCGCTCTGCAAATTTCCTCCAAAGACAAACCACCGGACTCTGCCCAAGACGTCGCCAAAGCTCTAGTGGAATGAGCACGAAGTTGCTCCGGCACGAGCTTCCCTGCCAACAAATAAGCCGACGCAATCGCCTCTTTAACCCAACGAGCGATCGAAGCTTTAGACGCAGCCATACCCTTGTGTGCCCCTGCAAATAACACACCTGACACCTTCGCATCCACTTGAGAGATGTTCAAACCTAGCAATGCTTTCGAAATTAAGGAAGAAAGTTCTTCCCTATGAAAAAGACGAAGCGCGGAAGGATCATCCACTTCCTTACTCGGGGGATCCTCCGCTTCCCAATCCCCTACCTCACCTTCCTCTAAAGACTCCGGAAGCGAAAAAGGGGAAAGCAACAGAGGCTCGTCCGCGGACGCCAGTCTACGTTTTTTATGTACCGGCGATTTTCCTGTAGAAACTTCTCCACCCGCCTTCCCCCCAGTCTCTACATTAAGGAGAACAGCCGAGGAAGAGGGTACCGGAAGAACCGGCAAGTTCACAGGAACCGGGAGAGCAGGCTGACCGCTCTGCAACATAAAAGCCTTATGCATAAGCATAACGAACTCCGGTGTGAATGAGCCCAGACCAACTGACATAGAATTAACTTGTTCGGCGCCGGAGAGCAGAGCCACTGCTCCCACTAACGCTTCTGACTCCCCGCCCGTTGTCGACTCCCCCTCAGCCGCGGCAGAGCCCCGCCGCGAGTCAGAGCCGACTGCGAGGGGCGGGGACGTCGAGCGCGCCTCCCGGACGCGGGAAATGGCCCCCTCACACGCCTGTAAAAGCGCATCTTCAGCCGGTGTATCAAAGCAACCGGCTGAGCACAATCCCGCCGGAGTCCGACGTGATCCGCAGAGTAAACACCTTAGACGCGAATCCTCTGCCATCACCCGGTCCGGACTCAATAACCAAATTCCACTGAGAAAACGCTACCGCCTCCCCAACCAGACCGGCACTCGAGGCAGAACAGCAAATTGAAAAATAAAGCAGCAATTTACTTACCCCACTCTCGGTCCGCCCCCCTGCCGTCAGGATAAAGTTGGTAATTGAGCCTGAAAGCCGACACCAAAGGGCACAGCTCAGCTCAGGAGGGGGCGTATTTTTTATTTTTTTTTCAACTGGAATGAAGAAAGAACGCCGAGAGCCAGGAAAACCCTCAATCAAACGGAGGGAAGGGTGGAGAAGGGACCTGGGGGGGCCCAGGTGTAGCTCCCAAAGCCGGCACCACTCAGCCAGGCACCCCGGTCCTACTGAAGAGTCAAAGGCTCAACAGAGGAGAGAAATAAACACCAGGCACAGCCAGAATCCAGGAGCTAGAGAGATAGCTCCACCACCGCTGGGAGATAGAGCAAAACTGATTCAACAGGAGCAACACCAGGCTATAAGGCCAACGGAAAATCAGTTTCTCTATCTCCACCTGCTGGTCGATGTGAGCTATATCCCACTTGTCTCTGGATTCATCTGCTGCTTTGCTAAGGAATTTAGATTTTTTTTTTTCCATCTGCCCACATGCTATTCTTTAATGCTGAATGCCCATAAGCCCCGATTCTATAAAAAGTGCCTGCCTTTAGGAACCAAGATTGACTAGACGCACCAATCTAGGCACCTAACTTACCCACCCCCTCTTTTACAGAATCACGCAAGAGGTTTTAAGTGCCGGCTGGCACACTGAATGATCTGCGCTGCTCCGACACTCATAGGAACTCTATGATCGTCGGAGCATATATATAAGTGCCATAATCCAAGAAAAGGGACCAAGTCTTAGAAATTGAGTTATTCAGCTGGCTACGTAATCAAGATGATGCGGATTCAAACGTAACAAACCACATCTTTCTATCATTTCATTTGCCAGAGATATACCGTTTCAATTAACAAATGGTTGCATCTGATAAATAGAACCCAACTGGCATTGTCGCCTCGTTTCTCAAGTAAGCGTGCACTAAGACTTGGCCCATTTTCTTAGACTGTGACACATGTGTAAACTGCTTTGAATGTGTAACCACAAAAAGGTGGTTTTCAAGTCCCATTTCCTTTCCCCCTTCTCTTTTGCAGTTGTAGTATTGTAGTGATATTTTATGAGTGTGACACAGCATTTCATTAGAATTCAAGATGGAATAACCAAGATGAATGTTTGCATTATATTACCAATCCTTCATCCTGAATGCTGCTTGAGACTAAGAGAATGACACATATATATTCTAAATAATATAAATCTTCTGAAATGTCACCAGTGATAATAGAGGAGTCTCCCATATTCTGATAGTTGTTTTATGAATGCTACTCAGTTTTCAAGTCATTATTGAGGGACTTGTCCATTCAGTCTTCTTTTTTTAAAATACAGTACTCCCCCGATATTCGTGAATACGGTTTTTCACTTGGGGAGGCAGGAGAGGGCAGCTGGAGAGGCAGGAGAAGGCAGCTGGAGTGCCGGTGAGCGAAGGAAATCACTCGCGGTATTCCCTGACCGCCTCTTCCTGTACTAAAGTCGTGCTACACCAATCAGGAGCTGCTTTGACACGCAGCTCCTGATTGGTATAGCCCGACTTTAGTACAGGAAGAGGCAGTCTGAGAATACCGCAAATGATTGAAACCGTGAACCGCGAATTCGCGGGGGAACACTGTAATTTTTTATGTATAACATTTTGCTAACCAAGCAGATAAACTTGTACAGAAAAGTAGATATTCTCAAGAAAAAGAATTACCATAGCTATACAAAAAGATCTAAAATTAACTGAGATAATACTCAAGTCCACAAATTGGATCCAAGATTTCCATGTGAAGATAAGGAAATTAACCTGACTTCGTTAGGGTGCAGCTATACGTAACAAGAGCTATTTAAGGGTTTCCTCTCTAATCTCTGTCCGTTTAGGTCCAGATTCTCTAATTGGCACCATTGTCATCGGCCGCCTTTGAAGCGGCTACCAATCGTGTGTTAGAGAATTGCACCTACAGCAAAGGTAGGCGCCAGAAATGTAGGCCAGGGTTTTCCAAACCTACATTTCTGACACCTACCGAGATGTGAATGCTTTATGGCACCAAACCCCAGTTCTGGTGTTAACCATGCCTATAGTGGCATCAGGCGCGATAAAGCACCTACGGAAGCTTGATTTCAGTGCCAAATTTTAGGCGCTGGTAGGCGCCCTGAAAATCAGTGAAAAACGTCATTTCAGTGGCATTTTTCACTGAGCTTTGGCACCTACCAGCGCCAATTAGAGAATATGGACTTTAGTGGCTAGAAATGCAGTCAAATAGGAAGGTTCGTAAAAAAACATATCTCAAAAACTGATAGCGAACTATACACTTGCAAGAATATCACAAGTAAAAAGAACCCCCAATGTGAAGTAAAGACTGACAGACATTTATAAGCATAAGAACATAAGAACTGCCATCTCCGGATCAGACCCTGGGTCCATCAAGTCCGGTGATCGGCACACGCGGAGGCCCCGCCAGGTGTACCCTGGCATAGTTTTAGTCCCCATATCACTGTATGCTTCTCAAGGGAGATGTGCATCTAATTTACCCTTGCCCGTATCACTCTATGCCACTCTTAAGGAGATGAGCATCTCTAGAAACATCTGGAAAGATTTGAATTTTATGTCCCAAAAATGACTTATGTCTATTTTTAAAATACATCCTCAAAATCCCTATCATATCTGGTGGTAAGGCTACAGTAGGTACCAGAGTTGATGCTTTTGATGTACAGTATCTATATCCAATGATTCCAAAACAGTAGACATGAATCTTGTTATGTGTACTGTAGGAACAGTCAATTGATAACCAGACGCTGATCGAAAAGAACAAATGGGGACAAGAAAGTTTGCTAAATAAAGAGGGAAACCAGTATGAAGTAGTTTGAAGGCCAAAGCCAGAATCTTATGATTGATACAAAATTTAATTGGGAGCCAATGATGTTCTTTCAGTAAATGAGTCAAGTGGTCAAAACATCGAGCATGAGTAAGTAACCTAATAAGGGGTGTTCTGAACCAATTGAAGTTTCTTAAAAACCAGAGCCGGGAGCCCAGCATAGACAATACTACAATAGTCAAGGATGGGCGAAACAAGAACATAAAAAATAATTACACAACCGGTGTCAGCTATATAAGGGTGAATTGACTGAATCAGATGATGAGAGAAAACAAAACAGGACTTAACAGAAATAAGTTGTGAATGAGAAGAAAGGGTAGTATTGAGTGAAACCGCTAAATACTTCATGGAATCCACTAACTCAATTGGTACAGCACGGAGAAAGGGAACGGAGACACAGCTCCTCCTACAGTTCGGGAAAATCATGTCCAGCACAGGCCCGATTAACTTATCCAACCTGCCCGCTGGCTCTGACATTAATAAATGGGTTTGGAATAAACAAAAGCAAAGAATGCCTGCCAGAAAAGATATATAACTGCAAGCACCTCAGAAGGGGGTTTTCTCCTTTTATTTACAAATCTTGAACATGCCATGCCTTAGGACTCTCTGTCAAATAAATAATAAGATTCCAGAAGCCAAAACCAAAATAGACTTGCATGGAAGAACATACTGTTCAAACAAAAATAAATAAGGCAATTATATTCGCTTTTTTTTTTAATGGTCAACTTTAAAGAAAACAAAACAGAAGGAAAACGCTTTGTAAAGTCTAACTGGAACTCAACAGCGTAGTGAGGGAAGTTGGGTGTTTGGGGCGGTGGCACCCAGCATCACCGCGCAGTGCGTCCCCCACTCTTCCTTGCCGCTCGAGCGCCCCCTCCCCGTCTACCTCTTGAAATGTTTGCCAGCATGAGCAGGGTTACTAGATTTTACCTCAGTAAAATCAGGACCCCTAGACCCTCCCCGTTATGCCACAGCTCTGCCCCAGCCCCGCCCCCCCCCCCTAATGCCTGTTCGTCGGGCAGGAAGGCATCCGCGTATGCGAGGATGCAACGCAATGACTTCATACGCATGTGTGCGATATCACTGCAGTGCATCCGCGCATGCGCAGATGCCCCCCCCTCCCGACGCAATTTCAGACAAAGTGCTGGGTTTTGAAAAGCCGTCCGGACCCTGGTCACCTTAAGCATGAGCATCTTCCATCTGCTGCTTGCGCCGGCCTCGGCTCCCTTTTGTTGTCATGTCCTGGTTCCATGACCAGGAAGTGAGGTAATAAGTTCCATGACCAGGAAGTGAGGTAATAAATTCCATGACCAGGAAGTGAGGTAATAAGTGAGCTGAGGTCGGCTGTCGGTGGCTATCCCTGGCCAGTTATCCTACCCCTCCATTCTCATTTGCTTGTCATCCTCTTCCAGCCCCTAGAAAGGTCTTTTTCTGAAAACAAGTTTCCTGATATTTAGCCAGCTGTAGGCAGCACTTACTCCCTCTTTTAATAAAGTGCGCTAACCGATTAGAGCACAGTAAACGTTAATGCGTCCATAGACTAACACGCACGTGTTAGCGTTTAATATGTGCTAATTCGATTAGCGCACCTTAGTAAAAGAGGGCCTTAGATTGCCTGCCGGTGATGTTAAATCTAGATATCCAATGCTGGGCCATTTCTGGTGACTGGCATTGAACATCTGGGGTTTTCAATGCCAGCCAGTGCATGGCCGGTTAAGGTAATATTCACTTTACCAGCCAGGCTTAACGTGCAAAGATAGGCCTGCTTTTTAAGCGGCCTTATTTGCTCACTAAGCCTGGCCACTTAAGTTCCGTATTTTGCAGGATTTTTTTTTTTTTTTTTGCACTAACTGAGCATTTTCAGTGGCAAAAAAACTGGTTAAATGCTGCTAAAAAAAAAAATACCCTATTAGTTTCCGGGATGTGATTTATTCAGTCGGCGGCTATCCCTGGCCAGTTATCCCACGCTGAATGTCAGCCTCACTGATTATCACATTTATTTTAGAAAGCCTCCCTTTACTGTGTTTCCCAAATTTAAGCACAGAGGGCTTGCCCAGGGGCTTAAATGGCAAGGGTTGAGCATTTCCATGCAGAAGGTTTTTTTGGTTTGATTCCTAGGTTGAGTCTTCCACTTCCCAGGTCAGTCAGGGCTCCAAGGGGTGAAAGAAGCATTGGTCATTGCAGCCAGTGCTGTCCAGGTGGCCAGAAATAGGTCCACAGTTGTCAGAACCCAAAGGAAACCAGACCACACATCCACCATCCTAGGATTATAGCAACTAAGGGGTTGATTTACAAAGTAATTTAAATGGCCAAAAAAACAGATTCTCGCCATTTAAATCACTTTTCCAGGGCTAACCAGTCATATTCAGTGGCACTTAACTGGACATGCCCGGTCAATACCTAACCCGGAACCTGGAGGAGTGGCCTAATGATTAGAGCGACTGCTTCAGCACCCTGAGGTTGTGTGTTCAATTCCCACTGCAGCTCCTTGTGACTCTGGGCAAGTCGCCCAACACTTCATTGCACCAGGTACAAAATAAATACCTGTCTAAAATATGTAAACTGTTTTGATTGTAGCCATACAGAAAAAGCAGTATAACAAGTCAGGCAAATGTGACATCATTGATGAAGTTGACTCTTATTGGTAGAATGTTGCATTATGACATCACAATTTTGGTTCTGGTTACCAGAGACGGAAACTCTTCACACTAAGGGGGGGAAGTTAGCAACCTAGGCCGCTGGGAGTGGAGGAGTAGCCTACTGCCTCAGCACCCTGAAGTTGTGAGTTAAATTCCTACTGCAGCTCCCTGTGATTCTGGGCAAGTCACTTAACACCTCATTGCCCCAGGTGCAAAATAAGTACCTGTCTAAAATATGTAAACCACACAGAAAAAGTGGTATATCAAGTCCCATCCCCTTTACCTTCACTATTCTGAACATAGCAGAAAGTAGGCCTGAGGAGCAGTCTAGTTAGGGTTACCAGACGGTCCGGATTTCCCCTTTTGAGGACACGTCCGGGGTTCTGGACGGCTTTTCAAAACCCGTCACTTTGTACGAATTTTGAAAAGCTTTCTTTCGAGCAGGAGGGCATCTGCACAGGCATGAACGGATGTGCTGCCCGATGAGAACAGACAGCAGGGGGGATAGGAGGCAGAGCTGGGGCGGGATTGGAGGCAGGGGGGAGCTTGGGGGCGGGGATGGATGTAACTAGGCAGGCCTGGGGGCGGGGCTAGGGGTCTGGATTTTCCAAAAGGAAAATCTGGTAACCCTAGGGGGGATATGAACCTGGGTGCCCTGGATACAGTCCACTGCACTGACCACTAGGGCTACCCCTCTGCTCTACAAAGATGTCTATGCAGCCATTTCTGTAAAAAAAAAAAAATGCTGCCAGATAGATGTCCCCTTGTCCCTGGATTTTTGGCATTCACAATTTGAATGTGTTAGTTTGAAAAATGCCTATTCATTTTGGACGTTCTCAGATATTTTCAAATAGGAAATCCCAATACTTCTATTTCCTGTTCAAAAATGGCTGTGAGATGGATGGGGTTTTTTGGACGTTATGAGCAGGATGTCCCAATCCTGAGTTGGACATCCTTCTGAAAATGTCCTTCCACATTTTCAATGCCTGCTTGCCCTAGATTGGTAGCATGGAATGCTGTTACTGTTTGGTTTTTTGCCAGGAACTTGTGACTTGGATTGGCCTCCATGAAGATGGGACACTGGGCTGGATGGACCATTAGTCTGATCCAGTAAAGGTGTTCTTATGCATATCTGGAAAGTCAGTGCCGGAGCCACATGACCTGGTATTGTATTTCCAGGGGCAGCTGGAAAACACTTGAGTTCTGCCGCCTGAATATCTATTCCTAAGTGTGCAGGAGGAGCGATAAAAAATTGCGGGAAATTGCAAAATATCAGACATTAAAAGCATTCAGGATGGTACTGAGATCAGCGAGCTCAAAACAAAGGCGATAGTGGCAGCCTCCGACTCTCTGCATGAAATATAATCATACACAATCCAAGCCTAATTGAAACATTTTATTTGCAGCTCAAGCTCAGATGATTCATTCTTACTGACTAGCTCACATTTTTCTGGCGATATATAGCCACGGAAAGAGGTCTCTTGGGGAAAACAAACAAACAAAAAAGAAATGAGTGGAAAATCAAAGGCTTTGAAAAGCTGCTGAAGCTAGTAGGAAGCAGTGGTGGTGGTGTTTTTGGGGAGGGATTGCCACTGAAATAGGAAAGGTTATAAAAGCCTCCCTAGCCATCTTTTGCATGTCAGCACAGAAGCTTCACAAAGAACCCTTTTTCACAAAGAAGTTTTAGGATTTTTCAGTCCTGCTTCCAAAAGAGTGTAATTTAAATACTCATAAGATGAATCCAGTATTGCTACAGGGTTTCTGTTTACTAGGCTGTGGTAAACAGTAACACATGCTTACTGCAGCGTAGAAGGGCTTACCGTGGGAGTGTGCTGAGACCTTCCATTATAAGATATACAAGCAATGTCTTGCAATACGAGTACATACAGTATACACGCGTCATATCATCACAACTGAGCTGATGGTTCTTCTCTCTCTGACACTGCGGGAGTGTAGAGACTGTTCTAAACCAACAAAGTCTTGCAATACGAGTACATAGAAACATAGAAAGATGACGGCAGAAAAGGGCTACAGCCCATCAAGTCTGCCCACTCTACTGACCCACCCCCTTAAGTCTATACCTTAGTGACCCTATTCCTTATCTTCATCCTCGTAGGGATTCCACGTAGGTATCCCATTTATTCTTAAAGTCTGGGACGCTGCTGGCCTCGATCACCTGCACTGGAAGCTTGTTCCAATGATCTATCACTCTTTCCGTGAAGAAGTACTTCCTGGCATCACCATGAAATTTCCCTTCCCTGAGTTTGAGCGGATGCCCTCTTGTGGCTGAGGGTCCTTTGAGAAAGAAAATATCATCTTCCACCTTGACCCTTCCCGTGATGTACTTAAATGTCTCAATCATATCTCCCCTCTCCCTACGTTCTTCGAGAGTGTAGAGCTGCAATTTGTTCAGTCTTTCTTTGTATGAGAGACCCCTGAGCCCCGAGACCATCCTGGTGGCCATCCACTGAACCGATTCAATTCTGAGCACATCTTTACGATAATGTGGCCTCCAGAATTGCACACAGTATTCCAGATGAGGTCTCACCATGGCTCTGTACAGCGGCATTATGACTTCAGGCTTCCGGCTGACGAAACTTCTCTTGATACAACCCATTTATCTGCCTTGCCTTAGATGAAGCCTTCTCCACTTGAGTGGCAGTTTTCATGTCTGCACTGATGATTACTCCTAAATCTCGTTCTGCTGTAGTCCTAGTTAAAGTTTCTCCATTCAAGGTGTAAGCTCTGCATGAATTGTCTCTTCCGAGGTGCATGACCTTACATGCGTCACATTATCACACCTGAGCCGATGGTTCTTGTCTCTCTGACTCTGCAGGAATGTGGTGGTGACTGTTCTAAATGACGAGGTCTTGCAATACAAGTACGTATAGTATTTTGTATTAAAGTTTTTGGGTTGTGGAACGAATCGTCTGAGTTTCCATTATTTCCTATGGGGAAAAGCGCTTTGCTATACGAGTGCTTTAGATTACAAGCATGCTTCTGGAACGAATTATGCTTGCAAACCAAGGTTTTACTGTATTTGTATATTTCCCTTTGATGATAAATTGTTAGCCTTAATATTGTACCTAAGTTCTCTCTGTTTTTATAACCTCCCTTCCCTTCTATTACCCCGTTCTCAGAAACTGTGTTTGTTCTATTGTTATCTGCTTTCTGGAAGGGCATGATACAAATCAAAATAAATACTGTAAAGGAATTAAGCCATGTCTGCCTCTTTTGTCTCCATGGCACAGGTAATCTGTTGCTTAATATGAGCTATGTTTATCAACAAGGTTAGTACGTTTGGTTTTTGCTCTAAACAAACGACACTTCTAGCTCCCACTTCACACTTTCTTTTTTTAACACCTAAAAAAAGACATAAGAGGTAAACAGTGATGGATGACTAGTAATTCACTGCATTGCATCACTGACAAAGTTTTACTTAATGAAAATCATGACATTCTGCCTTTCTTAAGCTGAAACATGAAAATGCAAGTAAAAAATATAAGGGAGGGGGGGTAATTCTATGTGTACCTATATTTAGGGACCCAGAGAGCACCTATTCTATTCAAGAAAATCAGCACGCCCAGTCTTTTATAGCAGTGTATCGCAAACTGTGTGCCTCCTGAGATTTCTGGTGTGCCGCGGCCCACTGGCGAGGAGGAGAGTCGTCCACGCCGGCTGCCTGCCTACAGGACGTGCCTCTCCTCCTGGCCGGCGTCTCTCCTCTTCTCCCTGCACCTCCCGGATCCCTGTAACGGAGGGTCGCGGCAAGACAGGCCTCCGCGCATGCGCTGATATTGACTCAATGATGTCATGCATGCGCGTGATGTCATCGCGTCGACTTCTGGGTGCCTTCTAGCCGGGACACTGCATTTAGTGCTGCAGCTAGCCGAAAAAGTTTGCGGGACACTGTTTTATAGTAACATACATAGTAACATAGTAGATGACGGCAGATAAAGACTCGAATGGTCCATCTAGTCTGCCCAACTTGATTCAATCTAAAAATTTGTGTGTGTGTGGGGGGGGGGGGGTTCTTCTTCTTCTTAGCTATTTCTGGGCAAGAATCCAAAGCTCTGCCTGGTACTATTCTTAGGTTCCAACTATTGAAGTCTCTGTCAAAGCTCACTCCAGTCCAGCTACACCAGTAGTCTCAAACTCGCGGCCCGGGGGCCACATGCGGCCCACCAGGTACTATTTTGAGGCCCTCAGTATGTTTATCATAAGCACAAAAGTAAAATAAAACAGTTTCTTGATCATATGTCTCTTTAGCTATAAATTACAATATTATTTTTAAGACTTAGCCAAAAGGAAAGATTTATAAACTATAAAGAGCTTTACCTCATGCAAAATTGTTATTTCTTTAATAAGACATAAACTATTTTTTTCTGAGGCCCTCCAAGTACCTACAAATCCAAAATGTGGCCCTGCAAAGGGTTTGTGTTTGAGACCACTGATCTACACCCTCCCAGCCATTGAAGCCCTCTCCAGCCCATCCTTTACCAAATGGCCACATACAGACACAGACCGTGCAAGTCTGCCCAGTACTGGCCTTAGTTCTTCAATATTTACTATTATTTTCTGATTCTAGATCCTCTGTGTTCATCCCACGCTTTTTTTGAACTCCGTCACCGTTTTCCTCTCCACTTCTCTCGGGAGCGCATTCCAGGCATCCACCACCCTCTCTGTAAAGAAGAATCTCCTTACATTGCTCTTGAATTATGTGCCTATAATTTAGGAACAAAAGCAAACCCTTCAAATGGTCACCTCAGTGTGTGAAAACATCCCAGAAAAAAAAAAAAACTCATCAAAAACCACACAACTAAACAACTAAAACTTTCTGTATTGCCTGGATGCAGACTTGAGTGGATCGTTGTCATTACTGTTGTATTTTGGCTGGCAATATGAATCTCCCAAACCAGGTTTAAATAACCGAAACGCTTGAATCAGTAAAGATTAAAACCAGGGATTGCCTACGAGCTTCGGGAGTGATGAGAAATTCAGCGCCGGAGTCCTTAAGGACAAGATAAGTTACTGGACAGTCTGTTGTTCACTAGTTATGTGAGTGAGTGGACTTTTAGTATTAAGGGGTCCTTTTATTAAGGCGCACTAAATATAGAATATAATGGGTGCCTTAGCATTTAGTGTGCACTAATCGGTTAGTGTGCCTTAGAACATAAGAATTGCCGCTGCTGGGTCAGACCAGTGGTCCATCATGCCCAGCAGTCCGCTCACACGGCAGCCCTTAGATCAAAGACCAGTGCCTTAACTGAGACTAGCCTTACCTGCGTACTTTCCGGTTCAGCAGGAACTTGTCTAACTTTATCTTGAATCCCTGGAGGGTGTTTCCCCCTATGACAGCCTCTGGAAGAGCATTCCAAATTTCCACCACTCTCTGGGTGAAGAAGAACTTCCTTACGTTTGTACAGAATCTATCCCCTTTTAACTTTAGAGAGTGCCCTCTCGTTCTCTCTACCTTGGAGAGGGTGAACAACCTCTCTTTATCTACTTTGTCTTGAATCCCTGGAGGGTGTTTTCCCCTATAACAGTCTCTGGAAGAGCATTCCAGTTTTCCACCACTCTCTAGATGAAGAAGAACTTCCTTACGTTTGTACGGAATCTATCCCCTTTTAACTTCAGAGAGTGTCCTCTCGTTCTCTCCTCCTTGGAGAGGGTGAACAACCTGTCTCTATCTACTAAGTTTATTCCCTTCATTATCTTGAATGTTTCGATCATGTCCCCTCTCAGTCTCCTCTTTTCAAGGACCCCTAAATATGAAGAGGAAGAATGGTATCTCCATTTTTGAATTGATTAATATTTTTGATAAAGTGTTTAGAATTTATGAGGCACTAAATTCTGTGCTAGGGGGTTAGGGCACCATTTATAGACTATGGCCCATAGTGTACAATAAGAGAACAGGCTAAGCACATCTAGACAAAATCTGTCTGGCTAGTTTTAGGCCTGCTATATTTTCTCTAAGGGGAGACGTTATCAGTATGGGCTACTATTAAGAACAATTTTTGAATGAAAAGAGGATTTAACCATGGAAATACGCTCTTTAAAAATTACTTGCCCCTCTACAAAGAAATGTATGTTCAGTTTTTGTAGTGCATAATAATTTTCTCCACAGGGAAAGAGGACGGTGGTGAAGGGCACTGGAATTTATTTCTGAAATCTCAGCATGCTCCTTGCTATGCATACTCAGTGCTTGCATAATGTGCATGGTAAAAGTATCCTCAAAGGGAGACTTTTTGGCGCCATTTTTGAAGAGACCATTCTTCGATGGTTTGCTCCTTTTCACTTCATGAAGTATTTGGTCATAGACGAGGTTAGTTACTCGACTTATTGAAATAAGACATCTCTAGATTTTTGTGAGTGTGTAAGAACCTCTGACCCTGATTCAGGCTTTTTTGATGCTGAAACACGGCTCGTGTCAGGTTCACCAATAAAGAACCCTGGTTATTCCATTATTAGAACATAAGAACATAAGAAGTTGCCTCCGCTGAGTCAGACCAGAGGTCCATCTCGCCCAGTGGTCCTCTCCCGCGGCGGCCCATTAGGCCTATTGCCTGAGCAGTGGTCCCTGACTATTTCTATAACCTACCTCTACTCCTACCCCTATAACCTACCTCTACTTCTATCTGTACCCCTCAATCCCTTTGTCCTCTAGGAACCTATTCAAACCTTCTTTGAAGCCCTGTAACGTGCTCCTTATTGATGGCCCCTGGTGCTTTCTTTCTCTGTCTTCATAGGGAGACTCCCACCAGTTATTTGCTCTTGAAAATCAGTTTGCAAGTTACCTATGGGTTTGCAAGGTACTCAACAGCTACTGAAAATTCCCAACTCTTACATTTAAGACTGATAATCTTTTTTTTTTAGTATCAACATTTTATTGAAATTTTTCAAAAAGTATACATCATAATTAAAAATAAACACAATATCAATACATTAGTAAGAGGCAAACTTGCAAGGCAGAGATACAAAGGAGTCATATGAGATTAACATTCAAATCCTTACAGAATGCATCAAGAGGAGCCAAAGTCCCAATAAAGCTAGATTAGGACATGCAAAAAGGAGATGTAAGAAAGTCCCAGGATATTGAAGGCAAGACCAACAAAGATCTGAAGATGTAAAAACTTGGCTATTTTAGTAGGGGTCCAATAGGCCTTTTGCATAATAAAATATGTAGATTGACAAACAGATGCCGGGCTGAAGTTGACCGAAAGGAGTTCGAATTGTTAATCTTGATACCCATTGGGTTTAACATTAATTGTGATCTATGTTATTTTAAAAATAAGCAATCTAAGATAAATTTTAAAAAAATGTAGATAGAATATTGAAACCACCACCAAAATAAAACCAGAGCCCACTTCACTCATGTTCTTTCATTTCACTCAACTATTACGGCAACACCTGGCAGCATCCCTCATCAGTATTCAGTGATCATGGAACATCTGTAAATTTCTAGTAAAGGGCTGATTCATCACGCTTTACACCAAAATGTTTTAGTGAGGAAATGTACATTTAGCATTTATGTTAAAATCACATTAAACTTGTGACTCAGTAAGACAATGGTATGTTGAACATTTAATCCCTAAGAAAAAACCCAAAATGGCACAAAATTTGTTCTCCATGCTAGTGATTCAACATTAATAGCTCACACGTACAAAGGAAATTCAGCACCTGCCAACTACTGTGCATATGCACAGTGCTGTGTTGATCTCAATTCCTCCTCCTCCCTTTGGCAATGTAAAATATTGAATTTAGCACATCTGTTTTTGCTGATGAACAGTAGCTGTTATAGGTGTGTGTGTGTGTGTGTGGGGGGGGGGGGTTCTTTATTTTAGTGAATGTGCAAGTATTCTCAGTCCAGAAGGAACAGCAATTCCTCTGACAGCGAACTGTCACAAAGAATGTAAAGTTGAAAAGGAGACAGAAAGCACCTACAAGCCTTCATAGAACCTTGATTTTAGAGAAACTGGGCCTCTTCTCCCTCAAACAGAGGAGATTGAGAGGGGACATGATCAAAACATTCAAGGTACCGAAGGGAATAGACTTAGTAGATAAGGGCAGGTTGTTCACCCTCTCCAAGGTAGGGAGAACGAGAGGGCACTCTCTAAAATTGAAAGGGGATAGATTCCGTATGAACGTAAGGAAGTTCTTCTTCACCCAGAGTGGCAGACAACTGGAACGCTCTTCCGGAGTCTGAAATAGGGGAAAATACCCTCCAGGGATTCAAGACAAAGTTAGACAAGTTCCTGCTGAACCAGAACGTACGCTGGTAGGGCTAGTCTCAGTTAGGGCGCTGGTCTTTGACCAGAGGGCCGCCGCGTGAGCAGACTGCTGGGCACAATGGACCACTGGTCTGATCCAGAAGCGGCAAGTCTTATATTCTTATGTTCCCCAGACGACTTCGTGTGCTTCTATGGATGTCTCCATATAGAGTATTTTCAAAATGGCTTTTATACTATTATTTATTTAAAACATTAATAGCTTGCATATCAAACATCTATGCGGATAACAGCAGCGCATACATAGTTAAAACAAACATGACAATACATAATAAGACAGCATATAACCTACTATCCAAAACCTGTGCTTAAAACAATTAAGGCAGTAAACTACCAATTTAGCCATTACTCATGTTTGGAAAAGCCAAGCCAAAAAAAAAAATGCTTTCAGGCTTTTCCGAAAACCCAAAAAGTCAGGAATTAGACAAATGGAGTCTGGAATTGAATTCCATAATGTTGGTCTGGCCACTTAAAACATTCGGGATCGATTAACAACTTTAGTGACCGAGTGCAAATGAGGGGCACTCAGCTTGTGAGCTTAAAAGATGACATGGTACATACATATGTCTGCAGCAAGGAGGTAATCACCCTTGGTGACAGGTGGCGAACAGATTTTAAAACCAAAGGTCAATATCTTAAATTTTACTCTCAACATAACTGGCCAACCAATGGAGATCCGCAAGCACAAGTGTGACATGTGAGCAGCAAGGCAGTCTTGCTACTATCCTGGCAGCTGTATTCTGAGCCACTTGTAGAGCTCTTAAAAGAGTTCTTTGGCAAACCACAAAAAAGTTACAATAATCTAAATGCGGCAAGACATAACTTTGCATAACCAGTCTGAAATTAGCAATGGCAGCAAATCACGTAAATTTAGAATCATCCTGATCTTGAAAAACACAGTTTTAACAACTAATGAGATATGACTGCGAAAATTTAAAGATGAGTCCAAAATAACCCCCAAACTTTTAATCTCTTGTTGGAGCTGGATGTTAACATCTGCACACACAAAATTTTGTGGGGCACCTTTGACACCAGCAAAAGGAAGCCACAATTTTTTTGTTTTTACAACATTTAGGCTTAAACAATTTGCCGTCATCCATGATTTCCTCTCATCCAAATAACGTGACAGCATTCGAAAGCCTCGAGAGCTAACTGCAGGAAATTCAAATAAAAATTGCAGATCATCCGTATAGATTCGATATTGTAACCCAATATCTGAAAATAGTTTCCCAGTTGGTTGCCAAAAATAAATTGAATAGCATTGCAGACAGTGAGGAACCCTGTGGTACTCCACATTGCAAAGGAAAGAACCATGGACTCTTTTCTTGAGAACATCATCTAGCGTTTAGATATGGTGGCTAAGGGCAGCTAAGCATTGTGGATTCATTGACCTAATTTATTTGTTTTTCATTTGTTCATCTCTTCTCCTCATAGTGTTTATGTTGCATGAGTGGTCCTTTGCTATCTTAATAATAGCATTCTCTTATTTTATTTTATGTTTTATAGAAAACCGCCCTTTGATGTCCTTAGGGATAGCAGTATATGAAATTTTAAATAAACCATAAACCATACCGACTTGATAATTTCAAATTCTTCAAGAAATAAACTTTTCATGACACGTTTGAGAGAGATAACTGAATGATTTTCCAGGGTTTGCCATGCAAATACTGTTTTTTATTTTTTATTTTTCAATACATTTTTCTCCTAGGGTTCCATTAATTTCTGTTGGCTTCTAGCCTAATATGAAGATAGCTGCCAAGTGTATTAAACATATACATATCAGCATACTAAGTTCTTTTATTACTACTGTATCCCCTTTGCTCAATGCAGAATAATGCACCAATTGTGAAGGCTTATGATGCCATAATGCTATTAGCTGGGCTTCTTTACTTTTAAGTATAAGAAAATAAGGATATTCAAAACACTGAGGATAGAGTAGACACTCTTGATGGTGTTGGATAACATGAGGAAAGACATAGAAAACCTTGAGGAATGGTCTGAAATTTGACAGCTAAGATTTAATGCTAAGAAATGAAAGGTCATGCATTTGGGCTTCAAAAACCCAAGGGAATGGTACAGTTTAGGGGATGAAGAACCTTTGTTCATGAAAGACGAGCAGAACTTGGATATGATAGTATGTGATGATCTTAAGGTAGCCAAACAGGTTGAAAAGGCGATGGCAAAAGCTAGAAGGATGCTTGGGTGCATAAGAAAAGGAATGGCCAGTAGGAATAAGGAGGTATTGATGCCCCTGTATAACTCTGGTGAGACCTCATTTAGAATATTGTGTACAATTCTGGAGATCGCACTTTCAAAAAGATATAAAAATGATGGAGTTGGTCCAGAAGAAGGCTACTAAAATGGTTGATGGTCTTTGTCAAAAGGGCTATGAGTTCAGACTTAAAGATCTCAATATGTATGCTATGGAGGAAAGGCGGGACAGGGGAGATATGATAGAAACACTTAAATATATATATGGCATAAATGCGCATGAGGTGAGTCTCTTTCAAATGAAAGGAAACTCTGGAATGTGGGGGCATAGGATGAAGGTCTCCCCCTAACCATGCCTAATTTTCAGGTAGGTATGGGTAGGCACTGGTAAGCACCTCAGTGTAGATGCCTACATGGCGCCTGAGCTAGGCACCTACCCGAAAAATTTTTTAAATTGGTTTTTAATGGCGCTGTTCAATTAGCACCAACTGAATCAATTAAGTTAGGTGCCTAGATTGGCTCCTAAAGACACAGTCTTTTTATAGAATCAGGGCCAAAAAGTGTATCTGAATTCAAGAAAGTTTTGGATAAGTATGTTGGATCTCTAAGAGAAGGGAATAGTAGATGGCATGGTTAGGCAGACTATATAGGCCTAGAGAATGACACGGGGACAAATTTTTCCCCATCTCTGCAGGAACTCATTTCCCGTCCCATCCCTGTGAGTTCTTTTCCTGTCACTGCCCCATTCCTACAAGCTCCGTCCTTATCTGCACAAGCCTCAAACACTTTAAAATCCTAAGTAGCAACATTCCAGAGCTCAGACTGTGATGTCATAATGCCTCATTCCACCAATGCCTAAGCTCCGTCCTCATCTGCACAAGCCTCACTTTAAAATCGTAAGTGTTTGAGGCCTGTATGGCTAAGGCAGAGCTTACAGGAATAGGCAGGGACAGCAATACCGACAAAACTCACAGGAATGGGAGAGAGAAATTGAGTTCCTCTGAGGACGGAGACAAATTTGTCCCCATGTCATTCTCTAATATGCTCTTCATCTGCTTTTGTTTTTCTGTGATTCTATGTAAGATAGAGATATTTTCACAAGACAGAAAAAATAGGATGCACAGTAGCCACAGAAACCCTCCATTTTTATATACAATGTACGCAGTTTGGTGCATAATTGGGCACTAGTTACAAGTGTATTAGGTAATTAGCACTAAACTGGCAGTCAATTAGTGATAAGTACCAATAATTGGCTTTAAAAAGAATTGGCTCTAATTTGCAATAACAACCTTATTCTATAAACTTAGCACCTAATTTCAGAAGTTCTACAGCATGCAACTGCACAGGGGCATTGACATGGCTGGGGCAAGGGTAGATCACAGGCAGGTCGCACACTTACAAAACTTGTAGACTACTGTAAGTTGTGCATGTAAGTGCCAAGTTTAGGTGCATGTATTTACGCCGGTTACAGAGCATGTGTAAAGGGAAAGGGGATGGGACTTGATATACCGCCAATGGTATAGTAAAGATAGATGGGGGGGGGGGGAGGACCTCCCCAGGCGCCATCTTTGGTGGGAGCACTGACACCTTTCTTTCTCTCTGCCCCCGGTCCTTCCCTACCCCTCCCCGTGCCGCACAAGCATTTTCCCTTTCCCACCCCCATGCCTCTAACTCTTCACCAGTGCGAGCAGCATCTCCAATCTGCTGCTCGTGTTGGCCTCGGCTCTCCCTCTGAAGTCACTTCCTGGTCTTGAGATCAGGAAGTGACATCAGGAGAGCTATGACCGGCGCAGGCAGCAGGTTGGAGATGCTGCTTAGGCCGGCGAAGTTAAAGAGACATGGAGGAAGGGAAGGGACACGCATGCGGCAGAAGGGTAAAGAAGAGGATGGGGGGTGCCACTGCCCTCGGCAACTCCCACCCTCATTACATCACAATCAAAGCAGTTTACACATTACATACAGGTGCTTATTTTGTACCTGGGGCAATGGAGAGAAGTGACTTGCCCAGAGTCAGTAGAAGCTGCAGTGGGCATTGAACCCAGTTCCCCTGTTTCTCAGGCCACTTAACTGACCATTACAGACCATTGTAAGTGGTGATACCTAAATACAGGCACATTGCTGCCAACTAATGCTGGTATTCTTTAGTCAAATCTGGGCGCCCAGATGCCATTAGCGAATACTCGGACAGCGCTCATTATTTTAGTGTCTATATCAGGGACGGGCAACTCCAATCCTTGAGGGTCGGAATCCAGTCGGGTTTTCAGGATTTCCCCAATGGCTATGCATTGAAAGCATTGCATGCAAATAGATCTCATGCATAGTCATTGGAGGAAATCCTGAAAACCCGACTGGATTCCGGCCCTCGAGGACCGGAGTTGCCCACCCCTAGTCTATATTATAGCACCATTTCTAGAATTATCTCCAACGGTTCCTTTTATGCGACTATACGACTACTGATGATACAACTGACCGTATTCAATAAAGCTCGCATTGAAATAGTTGGAACATCTGTGCTCCTCCCACATAAGCGTCTTTCCCTTGAAGTTACATGCTAGAGCAATTAGGCACCATGTTACCGGAGAGTGCCTAAGTGCTGCCATTGTAGCACGGAAGGAATGCACCAGCGACGTCTAACATTTAATGAGGGCACCGGTGCATGCGTGGTACGGGTTGTCTGAAGACTCACCCACATGTGAAAATATGTTGCCTGCTTGTCCTGGGATGTATGATCGTTAAAAAAAAAAAGTTTGATATAGAGAGTTTGAGGGTATGGTTGTTTGGATATTGGTTTTTGATATTTCCTCACCTTTTTGTCCAAATTCTTTGGCCTTTATAAAATAGGCATAAAATAGGTGCTTTCGGGGGGGAATTAGTCCTAATTTCTTTGTACTGACCCAGTAGAGAAACAGACAATGATCCAAAAAGTAGGCAGGGGCAGAAACAGGAATAGACCAGAAAAGAGATTCGTGAATCAAGTTCAAGACGTCAATTTTGCCTAAGAAGAGCCAACTCTGTAAAGGGGTTTAAATTCTGCAGCCAATCAAGTCTGACCCCTGCCTAACCAATCAGCTGACTTCTAGGCCAAGCCATCAGACGTGCAGAGAAAGGTGAATGTTCTGGGAGAATATGGCCTGGCTGCTTGTTGCAAACCTAGCGTGGAGTTTTGGCTTTTATTTATCCAATGATGTCCATACCAGATGAAACCAAGTAGAATGCTATTAAACAAAATATGATATAGAATCTCTATTCTACAGAAAGCCTTTACAGAGCTACTCCTCATTTATTTATAAAGATTTGACAAATATTGCTACTCATAGCAAGTTTCACCATATTGTTCCCTTGACAGACTCGTTACTCACATAGTACCACCTGCTTCCTGACCTTCACTGCTAGACTGTATAGAGTCATAATGAAAACAGAAAACTAATGAGATATCGGGGTTTGAATACAAAACGATTTAATACAAGAAAATACCATTGGACTTTGTTTTTCAAAGATGATTTATCCTATAAGACCCTCCTTTGCGTATCAAATTTGTTATTTTTTTTCAGCGAGAGATTAGAGAAACTGGGCCTCTTCTCCCTTGAAAAGAGGAGACTGAGAAGGGACATGATAGAAACATTTAAGGTACTGAAGGGAATAAACTTAGTAGATAAAGACAGATTGTTCACCCTCGCCAAGGTAGGGAGAACGAGAGGGCACTCTCTAAAGTTAAAAGGGGAAAGATTCCGTACAAACGTAAGGAAGTTCTTCTTCACCCAGAGAGTGGTGGAAAACTGGAACGCTCTTCCGGAGGCTGTTATAGGGGAAAACACCCTCCAGGGATTCAAGACAAAGTTAGACAAGTTCCTGCTGAACCGGAGCGTACGTAGGTAGGGCTGGTCTCAGTTACGGCACTGGTCTTTTGACCTGGGGGGCCGCCGCGAGAGCGGACTGCTGGGCACGATGGAGCGCTGGTCTGACCCAGCAGCGGCAATACTTATGTTCTTAACTGAGCATTGTGCCCCAGATTCTATAGATATGGTGCACATAATTGTGCGAGCAAATGTGGGCATGCTCTCAATTTGTACACACAATTGGACAAGAAACCAATTAATGCCAACAATTGGGCACTAATTAGAATGTATGCATGCATCTTGCTGTGCGTTATTCTATAAAGATGCGTGCATAGGTTCCTGTATGTGGATCTGAAAATGGGGCATAGTGACGCAAGGGGCATGAGTGTTCCAGGGATTTGTAAGTAGTGTTACAGAGTATGCCAGATCCGCACCTAATTTAGGTGCAGGGATTTACACCAGGTTTCAGCTGGTGCAAGTCCTTGCACCTAAATGTTAGACATGGATCCCGGTGCTAGGCACTATTCTATAAACAGTGTCCAACTCAGAGCACCATTTATAGAATAGCACTAGCACTCATATTTTTGGTGCCATACATACAATTTTCCAAAGCAACTTGCTCTAAACCAGTTGTTTTAGGAGGACTTGCTTATAGACATGTTTCACTTGAAAACATTGAGCCAGCTTTGAGAAAATGAAGGGGTTGGGATTCTACCCTTCTGAAGAAGCCTGAATGCTGTTGGCGAAAAGAACGGTCGCCTTGTTGGGTGTAAGCTTCTTCTCCTAGCTTCATTTCAACTAGTTTTTGCACCAAGCCATGATTATATAATTAGAAAAGTTTGGAACTGGAATGAAGGTTTAGACACACATTTATTAGATACACAATGGTGCCTACCAGTAGACGCTTAGATTGGGAAGCTGATAGGCGACTAAATCGCTAGGCACCATGTAGGCATCTACATCGAGGCACCTACCCGGAAAGTAGGCGTTGTTGGGGGCAGAGTTTTGGCATAGATTGAGTTAGGCACCAGTATGTTAGGCCAAGAAAATCCTGGCTTACTATACCAGCGCCTAACATTTTCACGCCTACTTGCGCCAAAGTTGATTTAGGCAGCAGTACAAATGGTGCCTAACTATGAATCACTTCAAACAAAAAATCTCCACAGGAGTACAAATAACTCTAACTAATAACAACTAACTCCTGTTATCAATTCAATGGAAAGGCCCTGAGATATAGTATAAACTTATATATATTCGTATATCTCTGTTATTACATAAAGAGAGAGAACTTTGGTAACTTCGGCAGCACACACTGCTGCATCCCAGAGACAAACTCTGTATAGCACAACCAACAGGTATATCATAAATCGTCTCTCTCTTACCCTATATATCACTTTAAACTATTGTTGAGTTAAGAGGAACACCTTTTTTGAGATTTAATACTGCTTGGCTTCCTGAAGCAGCTATTGCAAAGCATGACTTGTATTGAGGCTGGGGTTCACATCTTTAAAATATGAGAAACAGTTTCTTTATACATTTTTTTTTCACAGGTGGGAATTTCAATATATTATTTTGGACACGATGCGCTATGACGAAAACGATAAATGGACCATTAATTGGTGCAACTTCACGGTCGTTTGTGTGAAGAGCTTGTCTATGAGCACATGAAGCTATATGATTTTCTTATATCTGTGGGATTTTAGTTGTGAAGTGGTCCTGGTATTGACCGATTGACAAACTTTTCCCCTACTTGTTTTGGGTTATGCATTTCTCCCTCCGTATTTGCGGTTTCAGCACTCGCGGTTTCACTTATTCGCAATTTTTAGCATGCTTGACTCCTCCCCCCAGTCATGAGTAAAGTTTGGCGCTTTCCAGCTTTCACCCTGAAAATCGCTGCTTCCCAGCTTTCAAAAACACTGCTTCCCAACGTGCACAGAGAATGTTTTTGCACAGCATTCCCACAGGTCTCCTCCTCCCCCCCCCCAGCCCCCACATGGCTACAAGTTTCAAGTTTATTGAGTTTTAATATACCGACCATCAGCAAGTATCTGGCCGGTTTACAATAAAAAATTTAAAAAGATAAATAATTAAAAAATAATAAAAGTGCACATCAAGAACAAAAACAGGACAGACATGAAAGTGAGGGAAAAAGGGAAAAGGGAGGGAAAAGTTACATGTTAAAAGAAGAAGGGAGAGAGAGGGGAGAGGGTAAAACGTGTGGGGCGGGATCGCTTTAGAAAAGCGGTTTGCTGAATATGGAAAGAAAAGAAAAAAAAAATTAAAAAAAATAAGTAAATAAAAATAAAAATAAAAATTGGAAAAGAATGAGAAGAGAGAGAGAAAAAAAAGATAAAGAAGAAGACTTCAAGTGCTACCGAAAGTTATTTGCGATTTCAATATATTAACGGTGGCTGTTAAAAAAAAACAAAACAAAAACATGGTTATGTTCCACCCCCAACCACCGCGAATACGGAGGGAGGAGTGTAATAGAGAGTGAAGCCAAGCACAGAGTCTTACATCCTGAAAGACAGGCAAAAGATGGGGCTGTGTGGGAGATATTCTGACGAGGATTAGAGTTCTTTTTCTGGTCTTATTGTCTGTGTGTGTGAGATGCTGTAAATCGCCTAGAAATGTAGGGATAGGCGGGAGATAAATTCAATAATAATAATGAAAATGATTCATGGCAGTATCATCAGCACAGAGGGTCAGAATGGAAACATCCTTCGGGTGCCTTCAAGACATTTTTTATTACATTTTGTTTAACTGCTAACTGGTCCCTGTTCAAAAACATAACCCCAGCGAATCAAACCAAAGTAATTTTTCTTTTGCAATTGTCAAAATGTACTGTAACAAATTCTCTGCACGAGCTGGTTATTATAAGCAAAAATGCTTTTCTACGTGATCATCATTTTACCCCCCCCCTCCTTTACAAAGCCGCCGCAGTAGTAACAACTCTTATGCTCCTAAAATTCTCATGAGCGTCCGAGCTGTTACCGCCACAGCCGGCGCTAAAAACGCTAGCGTGGCTTTGCAAAGGAGGGAGTTAGCATTTTTTTTTTTTACTTCTTCCTTTTCATTGTCACATACTTGTTTTCCACTTCTTCACATATCATAATTCTACAGAACAGCACAGTCAAAATATTTAAATTTACACCTATATCTACAATACCTTCAAGTAATATATGCACAACGCAAATAAAATCTAGCAGGTGATAAAACTAAATGACCTGTCCACTAAGGCCTCGATTCACTAAACGCACCAGTCTGGATCGTTGTTGGGCGATTCGTGGCCGAGTTCTGCCGGGCGACCGATTCACTTGAGTCCTCATGCAAATGATCCGATCAGACACAAGCCCCACTGCGATCACACGGATCGCTGCAGAGCGATCGCGACGCAAGCGTAGACCATCCTGGTTGGCTGTAGAAGCGATGCGCGCACGCGCTTGCTCTCTGCACAAGCAAGGTCGTGGCAAAGGGGGAGGGGTGGCCGCAGTTTACTTGAGTGGACATTTCAACTTAATGGAACAGAACACGCTGCAGCCAGATTACAGAACACACTTTTAAACCACAAGTTAAATCCACAGGCTCGCACTGCACTGCGCTTTTTGCAGAATATATGGAGAATAATGTACAGTTTTATTTTGAGGGTTGTTTTATAACTTCGATACTGGGATTTCAGGGTGGCAGAGAGCAGAAGAGTCGGCAAGGACAGTAAGCGACTGGTCCTCAGAAGTCGCTTCATTTTGGATCGGCAAACCCAATCGGTGTTTCTTTTTCTGTTTAGTGAATCGATGTCTTCCTACATATGCGGGCAAATTCCCCTCATTTGCATAGGTGATTCGGTTCGGCTGGGAGATTGATAGGCCAGAAGGTTAGTGAATCGGGTCAGGAAATGCTCACAAACTGGTCGGGACATGATCAGTGAGTTCAGTGAATCTAGCCCTAACTTCACATACCCCTGGATGCAACAAAACTCACTGCAGTGAGCTCTCAATTTTTAACTGGCTTTGAATTCCATTTCCGTGTGAATACTCCCACTCATCACCCTGAGTGTTAATCTTTGTATTCTCTGAACAAACCAAACAGTACTGGAAATGCCACTTTCATCCAGTTTCTTTCATGGTTGCAGCAGAAAATGGTAGGCTCAGATAAAAAGCAAACAAGAAAAGATGTATACGCAGGACCAGAGAAGGACAAGCGTTCCAATCAAGACAATGGGGGTCAATTTTCAGAGATTTACACCCACTCACCCCCTTTTACTAAGCCGTGATAGAGGTTTCTACTGCAGCCAGGAGTAGAGAATGACACGGGGACAAATTTTTCCCTGTCCCTTCGGGAACACGCTTTCCCATCCTGTCGAGTTCTTTTCCTGGCCCTGCCCCCTTTCTTCAAGCTCTGTCCTCATCCGCACAAGTCTCAAACAATTTTAAATCATAAGCAGCAACATTCTAGAGCTCAGATTGTGATGTCATAATGCCTCATTCCACCAATGCCTAAGCTCCGTCCTCATCTGCACAAGCCTCAAACACTTTAAAATCCTAAGTAGCAACATTCTAGAGCTCAGATTGTGATGTCATAATGCCTCATTCTACCAATGCCTAAGCTCCGTCCTCATCTGCACAAGTCTCAAACACTTTTAAATCATAAGGGTTCAAAGCTTGTGCAGTTAAGGCAGAGCTTACAGGAAGGGGGCAGGGACAGCGACATAAGCCACGGGAACGGGATGAGGAAATTGAGTTCTTGCGGGGACAGGGAAAAATCTCTCCCCATGCCATTCTTTGTTCCAGAGCACTAAATGATCTGATGCTGCTCCAACACTCAGAGAATTCCTAAAAGCGTTGGAGCGTTTAGCACCCCGAGCTGCGGTAGAAACCTCTATCGCAGCTTAGTAAAAGAGGGTCTCAGAGATTTAGCATGCCAGAAATGGCTCCTGGCTGGATAAATCACCTGTTTAGGGCTAATTGCTAATTTTCAGTTGAATTTAACCGCTTAGTGACACTGAAAATAACCAGTTTGGTGACGTTCCGGGAGCAGAGCTGGCATTTGACCAACTGAGTGTCAATATTCAGCACTTAACTGATCAGATTAACTAAATAAATAGGACCATATTAAAAGTCAGACCTGTCTTTATGCTGTATTGCATGGCCGACTAAGTGCTGAAGATAAAACCAGATATGAATTATCCAGTTCTAGAAGCCTGGAAATTCAATGTTGATGCCTGAACCTGGCCTGGCTTTGAATTTCCAGGTTTAATGCTGTTGGCGGTCAGCAAAACACCGATCGCTGTTATCAGGACAAATTTACTTAAACCATAAATCTGTTACAGAGAAAAAAAAAAAAAAGGAGGATGTGATTTTTTAAATCAGCTGATAAAATATTAATCTATAATCGTTTAATTACTTAATATAGTTCTCTAGAGCTATAAAATACAAGTCAGGAGTAGTACTGGAGCACTGGAGAAGGGCAGCTGTGGTCCCTCTCCACAAAAGTGGATGTAAGGAAGAGGTAGGGAATTACAGGCTGGTTAAGTCTGACTTTTCTGTCATCCAAGGGATTACAGGACCGGAGGCAACATGGATTCACGAGAGGCAGGTCTAGTCAGACGAATCTGATCAATTTCTTTGACTGGGTGACCAGAGAATTGGATAGAGGAAGAGCACTAGATGTAGTGCATTTAGATTTTAGCAAAGCCTTTGACACCATTCCACACAAGCGTCTAATAAATAAATAAACCGAGTGCCCTCGGGATGGGCCCCAAAGTAACAGACTGGATCAGGAACTGGTTGAGTAGAAGGCAACAGAAAGTAGTGGTCAATGGAGATTGCTCTCAGGAAAGGGGATGTTACCAGTGGTGTGCCTCAAGGATTGGTTTTTGAGCCTGTTCTTTTTAACATTTTTGTGATATTGCTGAAGGGCTGACTGGTACGATGTGTCTCTTTGTGGATCTGCAATAGAGTATACACTCTTGATTGTGTGGAAAACATGTGGAAGGACCTAGTGAGAAGCTTGAAGAATGGTCCAGAATTTGGTATCTAAAATTTAATGCTAAGAAATGCAAAGTCATGTATTTGGGCTGCAAAAACCCAAGGGAACAACAATACAGTTCAGGGGGTAAAGAACTTTAGTGCATGATAGAGAAGCAGGACTTGGGTTTGATAGTATGTGATTATCTTATGGTGGCCAAACAAGTTGAAAAGGTGACTGTGAGAACAAAAAGGATACTTGGGTGTATAGGGAGAGGAATGGCTAGTAGGAAAAAGGAGGTATTGCCCCTGTATAAGATTCTGGTGAGATCTCATTTAGAATATTGTGCACAGTTCTGGAGACCACACATTTAAAAAGATATAAACAAGATAGAGTTGGTCCAGAGGAAGGCAACAGTTGATGATGTACGCCATAAGACATATAGGGACAGACTCAAACATCTCAATATGTATACTTTGGAGGAAAGACAGGAGAAGGGAGATATGATAGAGACATTTAAATGCCTACACGGCATAAATACACATGAGGCGAGCCTCTTTTAACTGAAAGGAAACTCCAGAGTGAAAAGACATGGGATGAAGTTAAGAGGTGATAGACTCGGGAGTAATCTAAGGAAATACTTTTTTATAGAAAGGGTGGTAAATGCATGGAATAGTCTCCCGGTAGAGGTGGTAGAGACAAAAACTGTGTCTGATTCAAGAAAGCATGGGACAGGCACGTGGGATTTCTTAGGGAGAGGAGGAGATAGTGGATGCTGCAGATGGGCAGACTGGATGGGCCATATTTCTATGTTGTAGACATGCAAATCTCCCTCATGCATATTCATTAAAGATAACTTGAAAACCTGACTGTTGGTGTCTTGCAGACTTGGGATGAATAGCAAGGCTCTAGTGAGAACCCCAGGGAAAAAGAAGATAGCATGAAATAGTTTTGCATACCTATAGACAAGGGCAAGACCTGTTTTCTTTGTTTGGATACCTGTCCAATCAGAAGCATGGGTTTAGGAAGAGTGTACAGTGGCTGACACTTAAGACTCATTAAAATAAAACCTGCTTTGCACCTGCATAGTGGCATGTGTATTAGGAATATACAAACCATGTAGGGGACCATTCTCATAAGCTAGAAGGCTAGAGACATCCAAGAGCTACTCAAATCTCCTGTCAACATATTTTAACCAGACTTATTCCAATTTTTAAAAGTATGATCCATTTTAGAAAGTTTTAGTGGGATGAACCACAAGGTAATGGCGGAATTAAAATCACTAATGTAATAAACTGGACAACACAGGCCGAGTGCATTCCTAAAAATAGTGGCTTTTTTGGCTCAAAATGATGGTGTCTGTATTGAAGGAGGCATAGCCCCTGACGAAACTAGGAGTGAAACGGTTGAGCAGCCGTCGGACATAAAGATAAGTGCCATTCCTTTACAGCACTCTATGCACTTTATATTTATGCAGAGCCGGAGGAAAATTAATTCATATAAAAGATTAAACGATTTTGTTGCACATGCTACTTGCTAAGGACCAATGATGAAAACACCACCCCAGTAAGGGTACGAATAGAAATTCAAAGTAGTACCTTGGGTGTTTGAGGTCTAGCGAAAAAATCCATTTAATACAGTTTTGTTCTCATTATTTGGTGTTTATAGTCATTTGGACATTTCTTTAAGTTTCCTTACTCAGTGGATATAAACTGGGTATATGCCATGCTCTATGATCTGCGCCTAACGTAACTGGCTAATAGACTTAACTCACAATCAGCTTAGAAAAAAGCTCAAAACTCTACTTTTCAATGGACCAAATCCTTAATGCTCCCCTCTTCCGCCTTAACGCTCCCCCTCTCCTCATTAGAAAACAGATCGAACTCTCTTCTCTGCATCAGACCAAATCCTTCTCTCCCCCCTCAACATGGCCCACCTTTCTTTACTTTTCCCCCCTCCTCCCCCCTCCCAATGATCCCTGCCCCCTCCTCTCATACAATATGCTTTGCTCTCCCTTCTCACAAATTCAATTGTACTCTTTTACGGTAAATACCGTATATGCTCTGTATTAGTCCTTCCTTACTTAAATTGTCAATGTAAACTAGTTTGACCCTTCGATTGACTTGTTATGTTCTTCTTTTTCAACTGCACTGTATGTAACTCATCTATTTGTTGTGAACCGCCTAGAACTCCCTGGGTATGGCAGTATACAAAAATAAATTATTATTATTATTATTATTAATTGGACTTAACTGAACGTTAGGTGCCTAACTCGAAAAACTCGATTCTTTAAAAAGTAGGCGCTTAGCCCAAAGCACCTACGCTATAAGCGGGCATGGTTAGCGGCAGATTATAGTCATGTTTTCGAGTTTGGCGCCTCTTTGTGAAGTTGTTTTTTTTTTTAGTCTGAAAGCTTAACGACCTGTTAGGCTCCGATATCGGTGTCTAACTTTAGGCGAAGAAAACCCTAACATCAGGACACTGAGCACTGCTTAAGCATGCTTAGGCGGTGCTAAGCGTGATTCTAGAATGGGCGCCTACGTTTAACAGAATCGGTGCCCAGAGCAGCGCCTAACTTTAGGCGGACTTTGAAGAATAAGGACCATGCTGCATACTGTATGATTTCCTTCTGGCCCCTGTGCTGTACTTAACGGTGCAAATTGCTTCATAATGACCAGATTATAAATGAGCTCCATTATATGAAGTGACACACTAATTACAACAAAAAAACAAAGCCTGTAAGTGAAGCCAATAAGATTTAAGAACATATTCCTCTCGAATCAAAACACTTAACAGTCTAGAGGTAGAAGTCAATACTAATAATCATGTTAATTCTACTTTAGTTAATTAATGCTCCACCAAACCCAATCGTGTGAATTTGCTCTAACTGCAAGGGGAGTAGAGAGTGACAGACAAGTTTTTACATTTGGAATTAAAACATTCTTCGGTGCTAATATCTGGTCTTGCGACAGAAATGCAGTGGGGTTGGATTTCGAAAAGGTTTAATCAGTTAATGCTGGGAATGAAAACATTAAAAAAAAAAAAAAAAATTCCCCCTGTACTAGGCAGCTTTAAAGTTTTAATTCCTACATTCACAAGGAGAGGAAAATTATCCAGCCAGAAAGTAGAGAATGACACGGGGACAAATTTGCCCCAGTCCCCGCAGGATCAATCTCCATCCCTGCCCTGTTCCCGCCCCACCCCTACAAGCTCTGTCCTCATCTGCACAAGCCTCAAACACTTGTAGGGATGGGGAAAGGATAGGGACAGAACTCACGGGAATGGGGACATTTTGCCCCCATGTCATTCTCTACAAATCAGCTGTAACTAGCCAACAGGTTAGGTTTAGGTCAGTGGTTCTTAAACCTGTCCTGAGGGACCCCCCACCCAGTTGGGTTTTCAAGATATCCCTAATGAATATGTATGAGGCAGATTGGCCTGTAATAGAGGCGACAGGCATGCAAATCTGCCTCATGTATATTCATTGGGGTTATCTTGAAAACTCAACTGGATGGGGATCCCCCAGGACAGGTTCAAGACCCACTGGTTTAGGTGGCTAATTTCAGCTGCAGAAAGAGTAGGAATAAATCTATACAGTCACAATCTGGACAATATTCAGCTGTCAGTGGTAATCGCCGCCAGTCTTATTTCCAAATGTTCAATGCCAGGCTCTGTCTGAGCTTCAGCACTGAATATCCATTTTTTATGAGCTGGCCAACACATAGTCTATAATGCCAATATTCAGCCCCTTGCTACATAAGCCAAACTGCTTAATGATAGGACTGCTATTTATTCAGCCCGCTTTAAGTGGCTTACTTATGCAATGAAGGGCTAATATTGGCACTTAACCTGACTCCACCCTTGGAACACCCACGAGTTAGCCACTTTTGAATGCGGTGCTAACTGGGCATTTTCAGCGGCATTAACCAGTTAAGTGCCACTGAAAATGAACGGATAGCCGCAAATATGCAATTTAACTGGTTGACACTCTTTCCGACCAGTTGAATTATTTTCAATATCGGCTGGGTTGTAACTGATTTGGTCCAAGTACAAATCTCCCTAAAGATAACTGATTAAAATTAGATGGTTGTCTTTGCTGCTTTGGGGCTCTTGGGAAATTAACCTTAGAGATAAGTAATCTTCAAAGCTTTTCCCTGGGCAAATTGCTATTTATCTCAAGAAATGCATGGAGACTCTTAGGGCCATATTCTATATATGACAGCTAAAATATCAGTGCCAAACAGGATGGCACTTAGGCCCTGATTCTGGAAGAGGTGCCGTATCACTGCCTAACTTAATTGGTTTAATTGCCTTTAAGTGATGCGGTAATTGATCGTGTCATTTAAAAGCAATTAAAATTGCATTAAAAAAAAAAAAAAAAAAGATAGGTGCCTACATTTATAGCACTGGAATTAGAGAATAACATGGGGACAAATTTTTCCGCGTCCCCATGAGAACTCATCTTCCCATCCCGTCCCAGCAAGTTCTTTTTCTGTCTCTGCCCCATTCCAGCAAGCTCTATCCTCATCTGCACAAGCCTCAAACACTTTAAAAATCATAAGTGTTCGAGGCTTGTGTGGTTAAGAAGAGCTGGCAGAGACAGCGACAGCGATAAAACTTGCGGGGACGGGACAGGGAAATTGAGTTCCTGCGGGGACGGGGACAAATTTGTCCCTGTGTCATTCTCTACACTGCACCACTCTAGAAATCAAAATGTAGTAAAAGTGAGCCAAGTATAGGACAATCAAGCCATTGTGATATCACTGATGAGGTTGGCTCTTAGGCATTGGTGGAATGAGGCATTATGACGTCACAATACCTGCTCTGGTTATCAGAGGCTGAAACTTGTCGCACTATTTATTTATTCAATTTTCTATACTGTTCTCTCAAACAGAGAATGACACAGGGAAAAATTTTTCCCCGTCCCCATGGGGAACTCATTTTCCTGTCCCAGCAAGTTCTTTTCCTGTCCCTACCCCATTCCTGCAAGCTCTGTCCTCATCTGTACAGGCCTCAAACACTTTAAAATCATAAGTGTTTGAGGTTGTGCGGTTAAGGCAGAGCTTACAGGAATGGGACAGGGACAGGGACAGCAACAAAACTCACTGGGACGGGATGGGAAAATTGAGTTCCTGCGGGGACAGGGACAAATTTGTCCCTGTGTCATTCTCTAACCGGAATCTTATCTACAGAGGCATCTACTGGCACGTAAGTTTGACGGAGGCATGGGAAGGGGAAAGAGAACTGGGACTTGTATGCTGCCTTTTTGTCATTTTGTCATTTCACAGCTGAAATTCAAAGCGGTGGGCACTGGAGGACTATGTGACTTGCCCAAGGTCCAGGGATTTCATCTCACAACCTCTGGGTGCAGAGGCAGCAGCCACAGCCCTTTCTCCCGGAAGTGACCTCGGGCACCAGTAGGCACATCCACAGATGTGATTCACGTCAAACACAGACACTGGCAATGTAGGCCCTCGGAACCCTGGTGCCAGTGCTCGACTGTCATGTGACTGGCACCTGTTTGGGAGGCGCCGGCTGAAACCGGTGCTGGTTGTAGAACCTGGCCCTTATCATAGTTCTTATAAAACACTCCAAAGTTAGGCGCAATGTATGAAATATATGGTTGTTTGCCGTTTGGCTTTGTTAATTATTTTAATTTGTTTTCCCCCATTTTAAAGTTAATGTAAATTGCCTAGTATTATGATAGGTGATTAATCAAATTTTAATAAACCTTGAATATCTATCTCTCAAGAGAGCTTTCACACTTTCACTTGTGGGGTTCTTTTTTGACTCCCAAATTGTAAGCCATTTATAGAATTGTGCTTAGCACTGAGATCCACATTCAATAGTGGGTATGCGGATTTACACTAACTAAGCCCTGGTGCAAATCCCTGTGCTTAGGCATGGATTAGAGAATGACACGGTGACAAAATTCATCACCGTTCCCGTCCCCACGGATAATCGCGGGAAATAATCCCATGTCATTTTCTAGTGTCTATCTCAACCTCAGTCCTTCTACACCGGCATTCTTCAAAGCAAAGCTTGAGGGCCAGAGGTTGTGGCCATTCATACTCTGATTCTTATGTGAGCCAAGGATAATGAAGCCATTGTGACATCACTGATGTGATTGGCTCTTAGGCACTGGTGGAATGAGGCATTATGACATCACAATATCTGCTCTGGAATGTTGCTGCTCAATCTCAGTATTCTTCAAAGCAAAGCTTGAGGGTTAGTGGTTGTGGCCATTCATACTCTGATTCTTCCCTCTCTCCTTAAAGAATGACATGAAGATGGTTTACCGCGGTTATCCGTGGGGACGGGAACGGTGATGAATTTTGTCACCGTGTCATTCTCTAGCATGGATCCCTCAAATTCTATATCTGCACTAAAGAGTGACATGGGGACAAAGATTCATCCCCGACCCCCTCACCGTCCCCTCCCAGTGAAGCACATTTTTCATCCCTGTTCCTGCATCTTTCATCCTCGCCCCCTCACCACCCCCGCATCTCCCCACTCAAAGCAGAAAGATGATTTTATGGACCTAAGCCTATAGTGGAGGGGGGGGGGTTCTAACTTTTATTTTGATTGAAAGATCATCAGTAAAAACGTGTACAATTTGTAAAACCTGCTGGGCTCTGCACTGCGCACAGAAAGCCAAACGTCAGCTCAATATTAACGATATTTGAGTCCAGACCATTTTAGTTCTAATTATTCATGCGCAAAAACATATCAAGAGCAGCCCTCAAAATATCACGCACACATAAATAATGCACAGCAAAATGGTTCAACACATCAAACAAAATTATATACTATTTTGTTTGATATGTTGGATCATTTTGCTGTGCATTATTTTATGTGTGTGTGATTGACATTTGTTTACTGCATTTTATTACGTTTGTGCTTGAACGTGTGGATGTAAATGTTTTGTACATCACTTAGATTTAAGCGATTCACACACACAGTATATATTGTATATATTGCACTGTATAAATGTGTATATGTATATATATATATAAAATAAATAAATATATATATATACACACACACATACAGTATTCTGGAAATATAAGCAGGTGCTTTTAACATTTGGCTCTCGGTCAACCTTAGCCCCTCAGTCCAGTATCTTCCCATTGGCCTTGTGAACAGTAACATAAATTCTGAGGTTACTGGCAACCATAAAATAGTGCACCTATCAATGATTTAGCCAAATGGCCACCAGGCTTCAACTCTGCTAGCCTTTAATTTTCTGTTAAGTTACCAAACATTAAGTATTCTCTGTATTAGCTGTGCCTAACAGTTAGAGCAGCAGGTTGAAGAATTAGGGAAGCCAGGGTTCAGTTCTTACTGATGCTCCTTGTCACCTTGGGACATGTCACTTAACCCTCCATTGCCTCAGATGCAAAACTTAAATTGTAAGTCCTGAAGGGACAGAAAAATGCCTACTGTACATGAATGTCACTTGCCTCAAAACTATTACTGAGAAACGTTTGGTGTAAATCCAATCCAATAAGAGTCATAATATGAAGTAATACAAAACACTACATATGTCACTCACGACCTACAGAGCAATTGCAGTATACCATAATAGCAGTAACTTCCACAAGTCACACAACAAGGACCGACTCAGGAAAAGACAGCACTACAATGAGCTCTAGAACATCAATACACCGAATGGAAAACTAAACAAGTCAGATTAGTACAGATTAATCCTGCAACCATTGCTAAGAGAAAGCCATGTCTCTTTCACTGATGCAGAACACAGAGCCTCAGCCAGTATAGAAGTAACCAAAAACTAAAAATAGAAATAAAAATTATACTGAACCCCCAAGATGCCAGACTCTGCATAGGCACCTCTGTAGATGGGATTCTCATCAAACATAGGTGCCGGTAAAGTAGGCCTGCAAACCTCTGGCCTAAATTACAGGCACCTAACGTTAGACTTAAGCCACGATTCTCTTAACTGCACCTACACGAGATTGACATGTGACCGGCTGATGAAAATGCCGTTACTAGAATCCGGCCCTAAGTTGTTTAACATGGTTTAGTAAAAGGGCATCTAAGTTACTCAAATAAAAAGGTCATACCTATATACAGACCCAGAAAATGATATAAAGGACTTTCTAGAAATGTCTTTTTAATGAAGTGCCACAAACTTTTTTGCTTAAAAAAAAAAAAAAGTGTGACACGCTTCTCAGGAACAATATAGCTGAAAAAACATTTCTTCACTGAAACCCACACTGTTCCTTGTGACCCTGGGCAAGTCACTTAACCCCCCCCCCTCCCATTGCCCTAGGTACATTAGATAGACTGTGAGCCCACCAGGACAGACACGGAAAAGTGCTTGAGCACCTGAATAAATTCATGTAAACCGCTCTCCTCAGAGAACTGTATAGGAAATTGAATAAATAAACAAACATCCGGAAGATGTTTTCTTAGATAGAAACACAGAAAAAGGAAGGCAGATAAAGACCATGTGGCCTATCTAGTCTGCCTATCTAAGTCATCTATTATCCCTTCCATTCCCTTAGAGTTCAAATGTACTCATCCAAAGTTTTCTTTATTTCAGATACATTTTTCATCTCCACCGGCTCTACCGAGAGGCCAATCCATACATCCACCGCCTCTTTCATCTTCATCCTATACCCATTTTTCCAGAGTTTCCTTTCAATTGAGAGAGACTTACCTCATGCACATTTATGCCACGTAGGTATTTAAACATCTCTATCATATCTCTCCTTCTGCCTTTCCTCCAAAGTATGCGTATTGAGATCTTTAAGCCTGTCCCCATATGCTTTATGACAACAGCCACTGGCCAATTTTAGTAGCCTTCCTCTGGACTGACTCCATTTTGCTTATATAGTTTTGAAGGTGCAATCTCCAGAATTGTACACAATAGTAAATGATTAGATTGCTTTTGCCATGCCAAGTCACTTGAGTTTGAATAAATAAGGATCAGCCAACTAAATCAATATACCTGTGACCCACCTTTGACTTCTGCACCCCTATCATCGGATCTGTGATAGCCTTTCCTTGTTTATCACCAATGTTATATAATTTGGTGCATTTCCAGAATCACAGAAAACCCCAAAATTATTTTCAATGATTAATAATACAACAAACATTTATTAAATTGAATATAATAATCAGAATCCTCCAAGCGACCAGTTTTGTTGGTGCGGGATTTTTATGTCACTGTTACGAGTATCAAAAACAAGGAAAAGACTGCAGAGTGGAATGTACAAGGTTGAAGGACTCTTTACTAAAAGTCTGTACAAAATTGTAATCCATAAAAATGGCTCTCGTGTGCATGGAGTGCGGACCGAACACGGTCTGTGTTTCGGAGAAACACTCCTTCCTCAGGGGTCCGGGATGTCCAATGTTATCACATTTGGAGAGTCATGCGGAGAACACCATTGTTGTATAAAATAAAAAAATGTGTTAGTCGAAGACAAGAAGTACTCCTTCCAGACTAACACACAGTCTGTCTTGGTTACTGACTTTTATGGCTTTCCATCCATGTTTCTTCGATTTGCTGATCTTGTTTTGCCATGTGTGTAATAACAGTTTCTTATCATTAGGTCTTCATTGTCTAGCTAGAGTTTATTCCTACTTTATTCCCATCACTGAGTTGTTAGAACACAGTGGAAGTCATTTCAGTTCTTGGAGGCTTTTTCCTTCCTATTTTGTTAAGTAGTAGCCAGTGATACCTATTTTGGTGAAGTTTGTTTTGATATATTTTTTGATGTTTCCATAGCTCTATTTCCCAATACAATTTTGTTGCTCATTTTTGCTGCCAACAACTGAAGGTTTGCAAATTGGCAGGTTAGAAATTTCAGGGTTCTTTTTAAAGTGTGATACGTGCAAAGCCTTTGTGCTATGTATTGGGTGCATTCCCAGCATGCTCCCATACAATTATCACACAGAAAAGTACATTACTACAGCGATAAGTCTATATGCGTGATCTGTACCAGTGCCAATGTACATTTCAGATCCCTGAAATGTAACGTAATCTTATTTGTACTCTAACTGTAATCTATTTGTTATATCACACAGTAACGTACAGTCAATTTAATATCCAACTTGCAAGTTCTTCCAGAATTAATCCAGGTACCTCTCCTCCCTTGTAACAAAAAAAAAAAAAAAAACAATCCCAAAACTGTTGTAACTTCACTGGAAATATCCAGTTAGCTCTTTTGTAATCCGCCTTGAACTGCAAGGTATAGGTGGAATAGAAGTCCCTAATGTAATGTAATGTAATAAGGAGGTAATTCTGTAAGTGAATGCCTCCAGTTAGGGACTGGGTATTAACTCATGCCTTCGTTATCGTAAACTTGACTACTGCAACATCTTCTTGAACGGTGCTCAATATATCTGACTTTTGATGCCTAAAAATCATCCAGAATTCAGCTGTTAAACTTAACCTTTTCCTATCTTGTGTCCCCCGGATGACATTCTCAAAATGTCGTTGCCATCGTGGATAAACAGTCTGTATGGACTAATAGCCAGGAAAATATTTGAATTTACAGACTTAAGAGTTATTTACATTATGTTTACAATAGCGTAAATAACGGTGAATAATTCAAAACTTTGCTAAAATAATTACGATTGGAACCAGCGTAATGTAAAATTTATTACAATAGGAAAAGGTTAATAACTTTGATCACGTAACTCCTTTGCTTAGGGGTCCCTTTACTAACCGATTTAACGCTAACCGATTTAACGTGTGCTAAATGCTAACACACCTATAGAATATTAATGGACGTGTTAACATTTAGCGCGCCTTAGCATAAGGACCCTTTTAATGAGGAACACTAGTTGTCAGTTGCCCACAGGGTAACTTACAAACCTCTTGGTCTCATCTGGATTATCTGATGGAGATGTTTTTAATACACATTCTGTGGGTGTTCTTTGTAATTCCTGAGTCTTTGAGTGAATGGAATAATATTAAAAATTAATGAAGTGAAATGGAGGCAGGTCCAGTTCTGAATGTTTAAGTTAGGCACCTCACCACAATTTTTTGTGTCTCAAATATAAGTTCCATGGTATGCAAAAAAGGTGGTTTAAGAACATAAGAAGTTGCCTCCACTGGGACAGACCAGAGGTCCATCTCGCCCAGTGGTCTGCTCCCGCGGCGGCCCATCAGGTCCGCGACCTGTGAAGTGGTTTCTGACCACTTCTATAACCTACCTCAAGTTCTATCTGTACCCCTCTATCCCCTTATCCTCAAGGAACCTATCCAAACCCTCCTTGAACCCCTGTACAAAGTTCTGGATCTCGTGTGGCTGAACGCCACTTCTCCCTCTAAGAAGTTGGACGCTGACCGCCGGGGGTCGCGTAACTAGTTAGCATGGAGGAGTCTCGTTCGTTATAGGAATTAACCAGACAAATCGCTCCACCAACTAAGAACGGCCATGCACCACCACCCACAGAATCGAGAAAGAGTTATCAATCTGTCAATCCTTTCCGTGTCCGTGCCTTGCTCCCACGTTCCTTTCTCCTTTCAAAAAAGTCCTGGAATCTCTTATAGATCTAGACATCTCTAGAACAATTTGCTTCTCTTTCCTACAGACATCTTTAAGAACATAAGAACATAAGCAGTGCCTCTGCTGGGTCAGACCAGAGGTCCATCTTGCCCAGCAGTCCGCTCACGCGGTGGCCCATCAGGTTCAGGATCTGTATAGTGATCCTCTATCTATACCCTTCTATCCCTTTTTTCTTCAGGAATTCATCCAATCCCTTCTTGAACCCCGATACCGTACCCTGTTCTATCACACCCTCTGGAAGCGCATTCTAGGCATCCACCACCCTTTGGGTGAAGAAGAACTTCCTTGCATTGGTTCTGAATCTGTCCCCTCTTAATTTTTCCAAATGCCCTCTCGTTCTTGTGGTTTTTGAAGGTTTGAATCATCTGTTCCCTCTCCACTTTCTCTATGCCCTTCATGATCTTGTAAGTCTCTATCATGCCCCCTCTAAGCCTCCGTTTTTCCAGGGAAAATAGCCCCAGTTTCTCTAATCTATCATCATATGAAAGGTTTTCCATACCTTTTATCAGTCGCGTCGCTCTTTTCTGAACCCTGTCGAGTATCGCCATATCCTTCTTAAGGTACGGCGGCCAATATTGGACGCAGTACTCCAGATGCGAGCGCACCATCATCCGGTACAGTCTATCTCATGGAGAAAACTGTCCTGCCCAACAGCTTGAAAATTTAAAACAAATTTCTGTTCTGATTTACAGAGAACTCTAACCATATTCACGATTCAGTAAACAATAAGCATTGCACATCCTGGGGACAGAGCGCAAGCTCAAACTAACCCTGCTTTAATATAATTGTACAGAATCAATGGAGGGCTTTGGTGCCTGTTTGTATTGATCTATAGCTGATGGCATACAATTACAGCTGCAGTTATTCTTAGTGTTTTCCCATTAAAGATCTGAAACTTTCTGTACCTGGACTTAGTCACCAGAATCTGAGATAAGATGATGCCTTTTGTGCATATCAACTAAAGGTTCAATGTAAACATTAAGCTGAAATGGTTAGAAAACATATAGCCAGACCCTAATGGCTTTATACTGGCTGACGAACCTTTTAACAAGCTGATGAGTTACTGTTCAATCCTTTTAAAACATTTTATTCATATGGCTTTCAATCAGGAGCCACAGGGGCAATCGTGAGAAGCACTGAGCCAGGTCATAAAATTCAATGTCGTTACTTATAATTCAATGCTGTAAAACTGGCTAGTGGAGCACATTGCCATGAGAGAGACCCGAGCTCTGTTCAGGGGCCAAGTTTATGTCCTGTGATCTGGCCAGGGCTTGGGAAGCAGTATTTGTGAAGTCAGTAGATGAAGGCAGCCTCATGGGAGAAGGGAGCATCAGCCATCACCCTATTATTATTTACTTATTTTAAAAATTTATATTCCGCACATTCTATAATTCTATGAGGATTACAATAAAACATCCAAAATTATAAAAATGCAGGCAACAAAATTTAACCATACACTAATAACATATGACAAACATAAAACAACATTAAAAAAAAAAATGTCCCAGCAGCATGACAAAATTCCCACTCTCCCCTATCTTAATTGCGAACTAACTGTGAGCAAATCACTGCCTGCTATAAGTACGCGCAAATAGAAAAGTTTTACATTGCTTCCTAAAGCATAACACAGAAGAAGCCTGTCCGAGTTCCAAAGGAAGCTTATTGCAAGAAACAGGGCCCTGCACAGAAAACATCGTCCTACGATAACTCGAGAGCCTCACTGCAGATGAGTTTGGAAGGAGCTACCCCTAGCAGAGGACTAGGAATGGGCAGCCACAAAATTCTCATCTCTTTTTTTTTTTTTCTGGGGTTTTATTCAATTCAGAATGAATCCCACCAAGAATGTGTACTTTTTGCAAAGCAGTGCTCACTATCCATAAAGGCCTATATTCTATAAATAACACCTAAAGTTAGATGCTTAGATCGGTGTGCCTAGCCAATCTAAGCGCCTAACTTATATAAAAGGCTTAATCGGCACTTAAAATTAAAAATTAGCACCTCATAATTGATCTAAATTGCGCTTAATTGGATTGTAGGCATCTACTCCAAGATGCCTACCAGAAAGTAGGTATGGTCAGGGGGTAGATTGTGGGCATGTTTGTCAAGTAGGCACCTGTTTTGGACTTATTGGGTACCTAACTTGGGCACACTCATTTAGGCTGATAAAACCTTAACATATATATAATGCACCTAAGGGGATGCTTTTATGACCATGTCACCCAATTACTTCGCAAAGCACACTAGTTACCGATATCGCATCGAACAACATATAAGATACTCCTACTTGCTTTCAAAATCAAACACACCCACTCCCCAGCCTTCCTACGAAGGTCATTTCATAAATAATGCACACTATTTTTTTTTTTTCATTTTAATGTTGTTGGTTTTTTTTTCAAGTATTTTTTTTTACAATCCTTCAATATAGTCTCCCTGCTTTGCAATGACAGAGTCTCAACGTCCGGGAAGCTTCATTCTTCCATCCAAGGCTCCGTTTTGTTCAGTTGCCGAATGGCTCGGGTACCGGCGAAAGAAAGCTCTTCCAGAGATGCAAAACGATGTCCACGCATAGATTGTTTCAACTTTGGAAAAAGGTCGAAGTCTGGTGGACTCATGTCTGGACTGTAGGGAGCATGAGGTAACGCCTCCCAGCCGTATTTGCCTAGTTTTTCCAATGAGTGGAGAGTTCCATCTTCCCCACAACCAAAAAAAAATTTGACGAGCTCAATCAAAAATCAAACAAATGACGATTTTTGCTTATGATCATGAAGGCATTATCATCACAGACAAAGTTCCATGTGAAAGAAGTGTCACAGCCATGTATTATTGTGATTTTTTTGCAAAAAAAAAAAAAATGCGCAGGAAAATACACAAAACCTGACCTCAGTTGCTCTTAGCTGGGCCACTCATTCTTCACAACAATGCTTGCCCGCACATAGGGAATGTCATTGAAAAACTACACAAATATGACTGGGTCCCTACAGTCCAAACATGAGATCACCAGACTTTGACCTTTTTCCAAAATCTGCATGCAACCCAAATTGTTTCAATTAGCCTAAATGGAGTGGTAATTGACCACACCAATGAAGTTAATTGATAAATTAAAAAAACAAAAAACAAATAAAAGTACCGTTTGTAACTCAGAAAGGCGCTTAGTAACGCCCAAGTCGAGGCGCCCTCTGACACCTACCTGAAAAGCAGGAATGGGTAGGGACGGAGAACAGGTATGTTTGACTCAAGTGTCGCAAGGCATCTGAGTTAGGTGCCAGTATATTAGGCCTGGTAAAATTTGGCCTAATGTATAGCGCCTAGCGATACCTAAGTCTGCTTAAGCGCTGCTAGGCATGATTCCATAAGCGGCACCTGGCAGTTGATTGACAACCACGCAGAGCAGCACCTCACTAGCATCTAATGAACCTCAATTTATATCTAGATCTCTAATTCCACACAGTACTCAACGTCCACTTCGTTCATCTGGTCAAAATCTGAAAATCATAGGAACAAGAAGATCTGATATGTTCACAGTGATGGGACCTCAATGGTGGAACGCTCTGCCTCAATATATTAGAACTGAAAATGACATTACAATATTTAAAAAAATCTTTAAAAACCTATCTATTTAATGATGCTTTTAATATCTAAAATTTTTACATCTTTTAGAGAAGTTTCTAATCGTGCTATGGTTCAATCACCCCTTACCTTTTGTTTTTCCTTTTTTCTACCAAAAATTGAAGATTGTAACTTTTAATTTTAATTTTTCCCTCCCGACTCCTGTCTGTAATTCATGTAATTATACTGTTAAATTGTTAGTTTCTCTTTATTATTCTTTACTTGGATTTTGTACATCGCTTAGCAATTTTAATAGGCGATTCATCAAATGTATTAATAAACTTGAAACTTGAATGGAGGTGCACTTAGGCGCCATTTGTAGAATCTAGCCCTTTCTGCTTAATGGATAATAGTGGCGTATGATTATTGCTTGTGTTTCTTTGTACAATTATGAGAAATGTATATTTCAAAACTACTAATTTATAAAAACAAAACAAAAGTTGCATGAGGAGTTACAGAACTTGGCCTACACGCACCTAACTTGAGTGCCGGCATTTCTGACTGGTTTAAGCAGATGTTAAGTCCAGCGCCCAAACGTCAGGTGTGGAATCCAGCCTAAGGGCTCATTTATATAAGGTAGGGTTACCAGATGTACGGATTTACCCGGACATGTCCGGATGACTTTTCAAAACCCGGCACTTTGTCCGAGTTTTGAAAAGCTTCTTTCTTTAGGATCCCGTCGGGAGGGCATCCGCGGATGACACGCGGTGATGTTGCATGCGCGTATGATGTCATCGCATTGCATCTGCGCATGCGCGGCTGCCTTCCCGACCGACGAGAACAGGTTGAGGGAGTGGGGCTGGGGGGGGGGCAGGGCTGGGGTGTGACATGGGCGGAACAGGGCAAAACTGGGTGGGCTGCTATGGGTCCGGATTTTATTTCACTAAAATCTGGTAACCCTATAAGGTGCGTGTCTTCTCATAAAATAACCCTTAGTGCTGAATTTTTTCAGCGCCCAAGTTTCAGTGCCAATTATAGAATTTTTCCCCTCTATTTGACAGAGAGAACACTCTTCTTAAGGAGTGGGCATTCTCTTCCCAATAGTACACATGTGCTGACACTATTGAGAAAGTGCGCACACTCGTCAGAAGAGTCCACTCTTTCAAGGGCACCCTCTTTGCACTTAAGGTATGCAAGGGAGCTCCCGTCCTTCTCTGTGGCTGCACATGAAGTCTCTTGGTACGCTCACCAGTAAAAGCTGGTTCCCGTTGAGCTAGAAGCCCAAAGAGAGGAGGAGGAAAACTCTAAAGGCAAGAAAGAAATTGATGTTGCCTAATTCAATAGCAAGGCTAGCTCTGCTTGAGTCTGTTAGGTGAGTCGTGCTTCCAGCTGGCTCATGACAGGCCGAAAATAAGTAGAGCTACAGCACAAAAGCTGAAGACTAAACAAGTAAGACATTTTATTCTACACCATTGATTTTCTTTCTACATTTTCTTGAAGAAAAAGCCAGACAGCTTCTTCCATGGATCTGCAGAAATCCCTTCCTGTGTTTTATAAGAACATAAGAATTGCCGCTGCTGGGTCAGACCAGTGGTTCGTCGTGCCCAGCAGTCCGCTCCCGCGGTGGCCCCTAGGTCAAAGACCAGTGCCCTAACTGAGACTAGCCCTACCTACGTACGTTCTGGTTCAGCAGGAACTTGTCTAACTTTGTCTTGAATCCCTGGAGGGTGTTTTCCCCTATAACAGCCTCCGGAATAACGTTCCAGTTTTCTACCACTCTCTGGGTGAAGAAGAACTTCCTTACGTTTGTACGGAATCTATCCCCTTTTAACTTTAGAGTGCCCTCTCATTCTATCTAACTTGGAGAGGGTGAACAACCTGTCTTTATCTACTAAGTCTATTCCCTTCATTATCTTGAATGTTTCGATCATGTCTCCTCTCAGTCTCCTCTTTTCAAGGGAGAATAGGCCCAGTTTCTCTAGCCTCTCACTGTACAGCAACTCCTCCAGTCCCTTACCATTTTTGTCGCTCTTCTCTGGACCCTTTCGAGTAGTACTGTGTCCTTCTTCATGTACGGCGACCAGTGCTGGATGCAGTATTCCAGGTGAGGGCGTACCATGGCCCAGTACAGCGGCATGATAACCTTCTCTGATCTGTTCGTGATCTCCTTCTTAATCATTCCTAACATTCTGTTTGCCCTTTTTTGCCGCCGCCACACATTGCGCGGATGGCTTCATTGACTTGTTGATCAGTACTCCCAAGTCTCTTTCCTGGGGGGTCTCTCCAAGTACTGCACCGGACATCCTGTATTCGTGTATAAGATTTTTGTTACCGACATGCATCACCTTACACTTATCCACGTTAAACCTCATTTGCCATGTCGCGGTCCATTTCTTGAGCTTGTTTATGTCACTTTGCAGGTCTTCACAATCCTCCTGTGTCTTCACTACTCTGAATAACTTTGTATCGTCTGCAAATTTAATCACCTCACTCGTACCAATTTCCAGGTCATTTATAAATATGTTGAAGAGCACTGGTCCAAGACCGACCGAACCCACTCGTGACGCTTTTCCAGTCCGAGTATTGTCCATTTACCCCCACTCTCTGTTTCCTATCTGCCTGCCAGTTTTTAATCCATGTATTTCACCCTCAATTCCATGGCTTGCAATTTTTCGAAGTAGTCGTTCATGCGGAACCTTGTCGAATGCCTTCCAGCACTTCAGAGGGCCAATATTCAAGATGATATGCGGTAAATGGGCAGAAGAGGATCCTGCTCAACCAATTCAGCGCTAATAGGCAGTGCCGCTGCTGAAAATTGGTTCTGGCCAGCCTCAAAACAGAAGGGTGGCATTGGGGAGGAGCCAGCAGTTATTCAGGTACCACTAATGTTCAGTGCATGCACCTGCAGAGCTAAGCGGCAAATTCAGAGCAGCATCCACATAACTTTTAAAATGTTTCCTGACCCCTCCAATCGCCCCAAATGTCCCTCCTTCTGATCTTACTCCTCCTCGAAAACAGCCCTCCTTTCCAATCTCCCTCTTCTCAAAACAGGTCCCTCACCCCCCCCCCCAAAAAAAAAACAACCCCACAATAGTCCTCCTTTCCCTCCCCGTGAAATAGCAATACCTGGCCTCAGAGACATTCTAACATCCCTGGTGGTCCAGAGGGTGGGTGGGGGGGGGGGGGAAGGAGTACACTCCATCTACACAATCAGGTCCCACCCTATAATGTACATACACTTCCCCCTCCGTATTCGTGGTTTCCGTATCTACGGTTTCGATTACTCGCGATTTTCTGCCAAAAAAATCATTTTCATTTTTCAGGCTATTTTAAGCCCTGTGAGCCCCCCTTAAGCCTTACCTGGTGGTCTAGTGGGTTTTCAGGCAAGAGCGATCTGCCCACACTCCTGCCCGGTGCAGATCGCTCACAGGAAATGGCTGCCTTGAGCTCCCGTCGTAGTCTCAAGAGATGACAGGATCTCAAGGTATCCATTTCCTGTGAGCGATCTGCACAAGGCAGGAGCATGGGCAGATTGCTCCTGCCCGAAAACCCGCTAAATAGCCAGGGGGAAGCAGGGTTTAGGGGCATAACCAGCCCAAATATTATTCATGTTTTTTTAATATTCGTGGGCCAGCTCTGCCCCTAACTACTGCGAATACGGAGGGGGAAGTGTAGTGTGAATTAAGGAAGGAAAAGGATTCGAGAAACCAACTTGGTAGTTGGTAAATGAACCTAAGCCAAGACTGACAAGGTTCCTCGTTTCATTCATTGTTCCTCAAAAACCTTCCCGCACCTTTTTTTTTTATTATTAAATCTTTTGCTGTTTAAAAATCTATTCATTTGTTATATATTCTTAAAATATTTCCTCATTAGAAAAATGTTTCATTTTCTTCATACTCAGTTCTCATGAAACATGCTCGGTTGCTTATCTTAAACGCAGGTAACCAAAGCCCGACGGGACAAGTTTCGCCAATTATAATGGATTTTTCAAGGGTTCATAACAGGTGCTGCGTATTTATTAGCTGTGGCACTCCTTCGTAGGGCTGGGTGCACTGAGCCTTAAGGAGGAGGCTGCGGTTAATAAATATGCAGCACCTGTTATAAACCCTTGAAAAAGCCATTATAATTGGCGAAACGGGTCCCATTGGGCTTTGGTTACCCGCATCATTTAAGATAAGCAACCGAGTCCTTTTGCTGCATGTTTTATGAGAATTGAATACGAAGAAAATGAAACATTTTTCTAAAGAGGAGATATTTTAAGAAGAGTAAATAGCAAATAGATTTAATAATAAAAAAGGATCAATGAATGAAACGAGGAACCTCGTCAGTTTTGGCTTAGGTTTATTTGCCGACTACCAAGTTGGTTTCTGAGATCCTTTTCCTCCTTTAATTCAAACTACACGTATTATAGTGTGGGACTCGATTGTGAAGTTGGCGTGTTTACGTTTTTGATCCCACTCACCATCTTTTGTGAATATCAGTGTGTAACGGGGGAAGGAGTGAACCCCACTTGCTGCCTCATCAAAATGGCTGCTGCAACTTCTAGAAAAAAGCCCCTATATTAGGGTCAAGTTAAAAATGGGCTTAGCAGATGGGAAATATCCTTATTAAAACCTGTTATGCCCATTTCTTAACACATTTTAGTAAAAGTGTGTTTAAGCTTTTAGGAACTTTCAAAGGCTGATGTGTGTGGCACAGTGGTTGGATCTACAGCCCCAGCACCCTGGGGTTGTGGGTTCAAACCCCACGCTGCTCCTTGTGACCCTGGGTAAGTCACTTAATCCTCCATAGCCCCAGGTACGTTAGATAGATTGTGAGCCCACCGGGACAGAGAGGGAAAAATGCTTGAGTATCTGATTGTAAAAACCGCTTAGATAACCTTGATAGGCGGTATATAAAATCCTAATAAACTTGAAACTTGAAACACTTTTCCCCATCTCTCTCCTAGGCTGAGAATCTGGCAGTATCAGGACTGGAGGGACATCTTTGAGAGTGACCCGTCAAATGACCGCACGACAATTGCGACCTGATAAATGCACCCCAACAATTGTGTGCATGTCAAATACGTGCACCGTCAAATGCGCCCCGACAATTGTGCTCCGTACTGTCTCAATCACAATCCACAGCGGATACCATTTTGTCTTTATGAGGGTTACAAAGTAGCCCTCTTTTTTGAGGGGGGACCTCCTCCCCACTACACTTCAAAGATTCACTTGGTACCTAGTGTTAGGGTGAGGTTAAGATGATGATTATAGGAGCCCTTTACATAAGTGGATATCTGGACGGTCCTGATTTGCTCACACTCCTCATGTCCCGTCCCTTGGGAGGAGCTTGAGGCCCAAGGGACGGGGCTTGAGGAGTCTGAGCAAATCAGGGCCTTCCAGATCTCCACTTATGGTAGATTCAGATTGGTGTGCGCATTTCACGGGGTGCAATTGTCATATGCACACTTGTCGGGGCGCATTTGTCGATCGCAGATTTGTCGGTGTGCCTCTTTGAGACAGTCCTTTTTTATGGCCTGTAGTGTGCTGCCATGATAGCTCTATGCATCTTCCTTTCTTTCCTCCCTTGGAAGGATTGCATCATTTTCTCAGGGCGCCTGACTGCTGCCAGACTTCACTGAACCTAGGGCTGCACCACAGAGTGCTGTACTCTGAGCCTTAGATCTGGATCCAGAATTATCATAATAACATCTCCAGGATAAATCTTAAAATGTCCTGATTTAACTAGAACATCAATTAAAAACAAAAGTACACACGTCGGGCTTTAAGCATATTCCTTCTTCAGTGAATTTCGTACTTTGTCAAATGTAAAAGAAATAATTATACAGACTTGCTGCCTCAAACCAACTTTTATTTTCATTTCTATCAAACTGTGTTCTTTTCTATTCCATTTTTCAGTTGTAGCATGTTCCCCTTCTGCCAATTCCATTAAAATAAAGAAAGATCCCTGTAAGGTTCCTAAAATAGCTTCTACGGTTGGATGTGCTGGTCCTCCTTCTCTGCTCTTTTGCATTCTCTGTGATTCAAGATTTGCATAGTGTACTGTTTTGTTGCCTCCACATGTACCATTTTCTTGGATATTGTTTGGCTGTGTTTGCACTGTCTGTGTGTTTGCTTCACAATAAAACTATGTCAAACCAAAAAAAAAAAAAGGAGAAATTTACCCTTACCTGATCATTTTCTTTCCTTGAATACAGCTACACTAGTCCAGACAGGCAGATGGAGGCAGAGACTTGAAGATTACGATGACCAGTGACACAGTAAAGGGGGTCCAGCCCAGGCGGTGTCTTGGTGAGGGCACTGGCACTCATCCTCCTCTCTCCCCTCCCCACTCCTGTGCGTGCTCCTTGCTTTCCCCGTATCTCTGTAATGTTCCTTGTGCAAGCAGAAACCTCCAAGCTGCAGTCACTCCAGTGTCGGCTCTACCTCTGTTGTCACTTCCAGGACCCTCGCCTAGGAAGTGACATCAGAGGAAGAGCTGATGCCAGCACAACAGCAGCTTCGGGGTTGCAGCTCACACAAGGAATGTTACAGAGGTATGGGGGAAGGGAAGCAGCATGCACGTATGGCAAGAGAGGGCGTGGAAGGAGCGTATGGAGATAGAGGGGCGGAAAAGAGGGCAAGGGACCCCGGATGCCTCTCACCCTCGCTATGCCACTGCCGATGACATCATCAGTATAACAAAGTGGTACCGCTGGAAACATTTTAGTATGCTAATGCCAAAGCTAAGAACCAACCACATGAGTAACCCATTTTCAACTAGGGAAATCCTCTGCAGACTCTAGAGCATTACAGGTAGAGGGGCATTATTGAAAAGGATGTTTAAACTTTTTTTTTTTTTTAACTAAAACAAATGATCTTCTTTGCAATACTGAACGGAAAAAGCATTTCTAAGGAAATAATTTTTTTACAGAAAGGGTGGTAGATGCATGGAATAGTCTCCCGGTAGAGGTGGTGGAGACAAGACCGTGTCCGAGTTAAAGAAAGCGTGGGATAGGGAGTGCCACTATGCCCCCTTGGGATCTCTTAGGAAGAGGAGATAGTGGATGCTGTGTCATCTGGCTTTTATCTACCTTTGCATTTCTCTTTTTCATAGCCATTTTGTTCCTTTATTGAAGGAAAACAATGCTGCACTTTTATTATATCTTGAAAGATTTCCTTCATTAGATGCTGCAATTTAGGTACTTTAATTTAAGAAACAATCAGGAGGTTCACCACAGCTGGGCAACCCTCTGTAGCAGGCCATCATTAGACAGATAATTGCTAGGAATGCAAATATAAAAGAGTTATTTAAACTCTCTCAGGCAACTATGCGACCAATAATGATGGATTTATTGTTTAGTGTTTAAAAATAACTTGAAAGGTATCTGGAGGTTGGTTAACATGCAATAAAGAACAAAGGAGCGAGATATCAAGTTTCAAGCATATACCTGAACTAGGAGAGGTGACATCACTAGCAGAAGGGTTGGTGAGAGGGGTCTGGATGCTCTGCGAGTCATTACTTGATAATTTAAAGAGACTCATCATCTTAGGGTCTTCAATGAAGTCATTATGCAACTCAAACTATCAGCCCAAACAAGCCCTTCACTGCCAGGAAGGTGTTGCTGTTTGCTGTGCGTCCCTGAAATGCCTCTGCTTGTTCCTATAGCTGCTGCTGCAGGCAGGCGCTCTTTCAATGTCACTTGTTTTTTCTGCACATTCTTTTCCGTTTAAGGATCATGTTAATAGTCAAGAGGATTTCTCTAGGTTTCATTGCCATTCAAAAAGAAACCATTCTGCAATCGCCATTCACAGTTTCATTGATGTATTTTATTTCTACACGCTTACAACTGCACAAAGAATGATGCCACGGTGTATTCCCCTTATTATCGAATGTTTGGCCGAAAAGCTAGACTACCTGTGGATGTATGTTTTGGAGTCACACCAAATGGGACACTCTTCGGGAAACCAGCTCAGATACATCCAGAATCTCAAACAGCAACTCGACGCCACTTATCAAGCAGCTCAGGAGACAGTTGACAAACAAAATACAGGCAATACACTGCTAGGATGCCCGAGTCAAAAGCCAAGAGCTACAAAACTGGAGACGGAGTACAGGCCAGGGCTCTACTCATCCCAGGCACGCACAAGCTATCAAACCCCTGGAGCCCTATGTGGTAGTGACTCAGTTGCTAAACCTGACAAGTGCACAAGCCGACACTGGAAAGTGGAAAAGGTCCCGAGAAAACTCTACACGGAAATAACCTACTCCCCACAGATCAGTCCGATTGCCACACACTGAAAAGTCTACAAAATGCAAACAAACTGGCTTACAGAATGAACCAGAAAGCTGCGACTCAGATCACTCTGCAGAAGTTTCACATTTCAGATGGAATGCTGTATGGACCCACCAGCATACACAAGGCCTGGATCCGACTGAGTTGGTGAGACGCTTCACAAATGGGCCACTAAGGCAGTAACTGAAAGAAATGCTAGCAGTGCAGAGGACCTTAGTCATACAACATACACACGACACACCTCATATACCTCCTATACATAAGCCAGAAGCAATGCCAAATTTATCTGAATCAACCAGTGACAGTTGATAACAGTCCTTACAAGAGAATATTGGCAGACATTAATGTTCCTGTACCTTTAATTGGTATAACTGAGGAAAATGCAGCAGATGAAAGTATGCCTGCTGTTTCAGATGACTCATTTGGTCAGCATGATGATGATACTGTAGTGGTATGCAGATCAGACAGGACCCATAAGTCTTGTCACAAAACTTGTGTATGATAAATTGGGTTCCTCTTCTAATCAGTCAATTCAAATTTCTGCAAAGACTATCACTGCTGATGGGTTGACAGTTCTTGAATGCCTGCGTAAATATGTTCAACTGGCTAATCAGGATGACTCTGCTGTATTAGATAGCAATTAAACTTGCCACACTTGTCTTAAAGGTGGATTTGAGGATTCATCTAAATGTGGCAGGGGGGAGAGTGTGAGGAGGGGGATTCCCATGTTCAGTGCATCTTTCAAAATGCAGTAAGGAGGGGGCTTCCTGCGTTCCCTAAATCTTTCTAAGTGCAGAGATTCAGTAGGCAGTCCTCTGATGTCAAAGCAACCATGCACATTGTGTAGGCTCCTCCCACTGTCAAGAGCAGAGAGCTACTATTGGCTCCTTCGAAAGAGTCAAGAGATTTTCAACTTGATAAACAGTATAGAGTAAATACAGAAAGCAGCTGGAGGGAGAAGGGGAAGGGAACAGCTGAGAGAAGCAGCTTGTCTCTCTCTGGTTTCTAGGAGCTGACAGAGAATTTCTCTAAGCAGCTGGCCACTTCTGTACATTAGCTCTGAGGATCAGTGTCCCAGAACCCTGAATATACTGATGAAGGTGGAATTTCTATTTGTCCTATACTTTCCTTTTACCTGATAGAGTCCTTCTGGTCTGCCTCCTGTGCATATAACCAGCCACAGGGTATCATAGGAGGCCAGGAACTACATACAAAATAAAAAATTCTGAATAGCAAGCAAAGAATAAGGATCAAGAGCTTCTATAATATGGAATTTTGTAAACAAACTTACCATACAAGCATACTGGTTTTGTTAAAAAGGCACTAGTTATTATCACATCTTATAAGCAGATCATTCAGTAGTACTACACATGACTAGAAATATACTTCTTTCCTGATTTGCCCAGAGTCACAACACTTAAGTGGGAATCAAACCCAGTTTCCCTGATTCTCAGGCTACTGCACTAACCATTAGGCTACTTGTCCAATCTAAGAGAGTGATATTGAACGGCTATATTTTGTCTGGTGCATCTCCAGTTCTTTTCTATAACCAGGCAATTCTGTTACTTACATTTTTTTTGTGGATGTAAAGTGACACAAGGAAGAGGGAGGTTCCAGATTTAGCTCACGCCATTTTTGTAGCTTAAGATGCATTCCATCTAATTACAGTAGGTATTAAAATCCCTGCAGAGAGTATATTTAATCATATGTATAATTTCTTTGACATGAGTTCTTCCTTACCACTATATCATAATCTAAACATTTAATGCTCAATATTCAAAACACTAAGCTCCTGCCTGCTTAAATTGTGCCGAGTAGGCCAGTCACTTCAGCAGCCCTTAACCAGGCAGTACCAGGGCAGTCTGGTAACGGACTCAGGGTGATCCCAGAACTTTTGCAGGCACCAGCAATATTAACTTCCAGGGTTCACATAGCTGCCAAACAAGTAGAGAAGGCCTCATCCAAGGCAAGGCGGATGATGGGATGTATCAATAGAAGCTTCGTCAGCCGTAAACCTGAAGTCATAATGCCACTGTACAGTACCATGGTGAGACCTCATCTGGAGTACTGTGTGCAATTCTGGAGGCCACATTACCGTAAAGATGTACTTCGAGTTGAGTCAGTCCAGCGAATGGCCACTAGGATGGTCTCCGGACTCAAGGGTCTCTCATACGAGGAAAGACTGGGCAAGTTGCAGCTCTACTCTCTAGAGGAGCGCAGGGAGAGGGGTGACATGTTTGAGACATTTAAGTACTTCACAGGTTGTGTCGAGGTGGAAAACGACATATTCTTTCCTAAGGGACCTTCAGTCACAAGGGGGCACCCGCTCAAACTCAGAGGAGGGAGATTTGGTGGTGACACCAGGAAGTATTTCTTTACAGAAAGGGTGGTGGATCACTGGAACAAACTACCGGTGCAGGTGATCAAGGCCACTAGCATGCTCGACTTTAAGAATAAATGGGAATGGGACATCCACGTGGGATCTCTACGTGGGTCGAGCAGCACTCTGACTTAATGGGGTGGGACAGTAGAGTGGGCAGACTTGATGGGCTATAGCCCTTTTCTGCCGTCATCTTTCTATGTTTCTATGTTTTCTTAGTAGGACAGTGTAAACATCTGTCTTAATTTTGGCTTGTTAGATACAGCTAGTTGTCATTTATTTATTCATTCAATTTTCTATACCGTTCTCCCAAGGGAGCTCAGAATGATACTCAAGCATTTTTCACTGGCTCACAATCTATCTAATATACCTGGGGCAATGGTGGAGATTAAGTGACTTACCCAGGGTCACAAGGAGCAGCATGGTTTGAGCACACAACCTCAGAGTGCCGAGGCTATAGCTTTAACCACTGTGCCATACTCTCTATCATGTGTTGGGTATATTATATTGACTATATTGGATCTGTCATATTGAGAGTTAGCTTGTACATTCAGAGGTCCATATTCAAAAACCCACCAAGCAGGCAGGATATCAGGAAAACTTTAACAAGACGTTCAGCTGAACTTATCCATCTATTGAACAGCTGAACAGATCTGAAAGAAGTTATCCAGATAACTTTAGCAGCCCTATGGGGTCTTTGCCCTATGGGGCCCTATGGGGCAAAGACCTAGACCAACTGCTTTCGCCCACTACTTACGGGGAATTTAGGAAACGCCTAAAAACATACCTGTTCCAGAAATACCTAAACAATTGACCTGCTCTCCCCTCTCCCTCCCCCCTCCCTATTCCACCAGAATTTACGGCACTGTTATATATATAATCTGTTATTTTCATCTTATCGTAATTTTACGTTGCTATTTATTCCCAACAGGTCCTGTCGGACATTACCTACTAAAATGTACATCTTATATTTTTGCTCAGCAAATTGTATTTCTATACTATTGCCTCTTAAGGTCTCTGCTCTCTATATTTCCTCTGAATATCTGCTTATTGTATTTCGCTGAATGTCCAGCTCTCTTGATTGTAAACCGCCTAGAAGTCGCAAGATTGTGGCAGTATAGAAGAATAAAGTTATTATTATTATTATTATTTGGCTGACCTGAGTTATCCAGGTAACTTGTCTTTGGCCACTGCTGAACATCAGAACTACAAAAACTACTAAATTGCACCCTGAGAATAATTCCAGCATCACATTTTAATCCACTTAGATTTTGCGCAGGTAATAATTTAATCAGAAAAAAAAATTAACTGATGAGTGAGAGTGCAGAGGAAGAAGGTGGCGATGGTAATTTTAACATTCAGGATTTGTTTGGTTAACTCACAAAGTTATAAGGAAAATTATTTTCAATATTGAACGTGCTACAGCTCTTATAGAATTCCCAGATGTAATTATCAGTAGTTACACATATAGAGAGGCCCTATTTGTGCAAATGGCATTTCTTAACAGGGGCCATTTGCACATGGGCAAGATGTCAAGAGGTTGTGAGTAAGGTGGGGAGAGGGAGAGTCCTGGGTGGCTAAATTGATTCTGAATGGAAAATATCAAGTGACTCATTGATTACACTACACTGGCTCCCTGTTCTTGCTTGCATTGAATTCAAAATCTTGGTCTTCATGTTTAAGATCATCTATGGCCTTAGTCCCGTTGTAGATGAGACGATATAATATTGTGACCTTGTGTTTTTCCTCTATTCGATGTATGTCTCCTTTTAAAATGTTCATTTTATTATGTATGGAAATTTGTGAGCCGCCTTGGATAAAGGTGGATTAAAATGTTTTAAATAAATATATGAAAAACTTCATAACAATCTATGTTTCATCTAGGACCCTTCTCTACTCAGTTGAAACGAGACTGACCGTATCTTTCAAAACCATCTGTGGGATGAAAAGGACAGAGCAACTTACATCTGTGTGGCAAGAGACAGACATCAGCATTTAATAATAATAATTTTATTCTTATATATCACCATACTGAAAAAGTTCTAGGCGGTTCACAACAAGGTGAGCTAATACATGGGATACAGATAAAATACAAATTAGAATAATGGTCTTAAAAACAGATTAAGACAGAAAGCAGTTATAATATAATGCAGAAAATACCGGCATGGCAGGGAAAGAAGTAATATATAGAACAGATAAAATATATCAAGTTGAATATAAGGAACTTGGTTGAAAAAATAAAGCAGAATGCATTAAGATATCAGCCTATCAAAGAGTTGAGTCTTTAACAATTTTCTAAAATCAAGATAGGAAGAGACCTCTAACATCATTTTTCCAAGCCATACATTCAATTTAGCGGCTTGAAATGAGAGGATTCTCTCAAGGACCTTCTTATAACGACAGGATTTTATGGAGGGATATGAAAACAAGTGCACTCTACATGTGGTCTTTTTGGCGTGACTCAAAGAAAAATGAGACACAAGATAACCTGGTAACAAACCCGAAACTGATTTATAACAAATACAAGAAAATTTGAACAGAATTCTCGACTCTATCGGCAACCAATGGAGTTTCAAACAAAAAGGTGCGATATGCTCCCATTTCTTTAAACCAAAAATGAGGCGAACGGCAGTATTCTGAATAACTCTCAATTTTTTGAAAATTTTCTTTTAAGCACCTAGATATATAATGTTACAATAATCGAGAATACTTAAGATAGAAGACTGTACCAGTAAACGAAAGGAAGTTTCGTCGAAATACTTCTTAATGGTACGAAGCTTCCAAAGCACAGAGATACAGCTCTTGTAAAGGGTAGGGTGGAACTGGGTGGGCGGGTCTAGAGGTCTGGATTTTCCAAACAGAAAATCTGGTAACCCTAATCTTACTGTTACCGCAATAGATTCATCTGTTGTTGGTAGCATCAAGGAACATGTCTAACATTTAATAGACACCTATTTTTCTTTTTTTATCCACTGCATAGTGCTGATTCTCTTTGACATCCATGTCTGAAAGATAATTCAATTATCTTCCTAGATGACATAAAAATACAGGCAACCAAATTTTTGGGAAGATTGTACCAAAAACCAGATTGAAATGAAAGGCGCTAATTGTGATTTACAAACAGTGCACAGAATATTGTCCCTTTTTATACTTTAATAAAAAGATTTAAATATAAAATCATAAATGTTCAAGGCTTGTGTAGATGAGGACAGAGTCCACAGGGACAGGGTGGGGACCAGGAGAGAGCTCACGGGGATGGGGTGGGAACTGAGACAGAGCAAGGATGAGGATAAACTTTGTTCCCGTCTCATTCTCTACAGGGACTTTTCCTCTCATTTTACATTCCACTTTCCCACTCATCCAGCCAAGCTATTGTCCAGTTGTTTCTCAGCTGGAGGTCCTGCACTAGGGCTCCTTCTGGAACCTTAAATTTCTGGGCCTGAAGTTCAATCTATAGGCATCACCAGTGTGCAATGACTGGGAATTACTGCCCCCTAGAGGCATTAAAAAAGTACTTTTACAGTTTTTTGAGCCTCTACCAACCCAGGAGTAGAAAACCTGACTCAGGAAAGAAACCCTGATACCCTGTGTAAGATCCACCAGGCTAGCATGAAAATAGCATTTTTGAAGGCTTCCAGTCTGGGTACACTTGCAAATTGGTCAGATATGTAATGAGCAAAACATGAGGGAGAGGGATAATTTTTGAATGTTATCTTATGGTTTTATAAAATTATGCATGCCTGCATTTGCATATCTTTGACTGATCTTAGTGGAGGCAGTTTCAGAGGGGAAATGATTTGCATTCATGCACATAATTTCAAAATTCAGGCATATATACATAAATTAACACAGAAAGTATGTGCATGCAAAAGAGCAGGTGTAGTAGAGTAGCAATGAGAATACACAAACTAAATCTAATCTAATCTCAGGCTTGGCTTTATATACTGAGCCATCATTCTAAGAAAGATCGACCTGGTTTACAATAGTTAACAGAAAAAAAACCCATAAGGAATAATGACAAAATTTCAAGAAAATTAATTTTCAAAATGTTTAGCAAATAAAGAGGCTTTAAAAGATTTATGAAAAAATTGAAGTGAACCAGTAGATCATTCCAAAGTTGAGAAAATTTAAAAATCAAAAGATTGACTAAAAATCTTGACTCCTTTAGTCCTTTTCCTGGAAGGGATAACGTAAATTGTTGGATGCTTCTTGCTAAAGAGAATCTGTAGACATTCCAAGATAAAGGAATAAGAGGAGCAAAGATATCATAATGAAAGCACAAATGATGATTTTCAAAACTGAAGTACAGTATGTGCATACTTTCATTTTGAAAATTTGCCTAAGTCCACAGAATGAAAAGTATGTGTGCACTTTTTACACATCCATAAGATATAAGAATATTTAAAAAGCCATGGATAGTCACATCAAGGACATTGAGCCCAAAATACTGTCTCTGATAGTGGCTGGTCCAGGTCTCAAAAGCAGGCAGATAAAAAAAAAGCAGATCTATCAATTATAGGTCATTTCCAGTCATCTTTAAGACTAAGAGCTTTTTAAGGACTTTTCCTCCAGGAACGTGTCCAATCCTCTTATGAATCCGACTATATTGGTGGCCTTGACTGCATCCTCTGACAACAGATTCCACAACTTAATTAAGCACTACATGAAAAAAACAAAACAAATCCTTTTTAGATTTGTTTTCAATGTACTAGTCGTTAGTTTCATAGAGTTTCCCCCTTTTTATTTTTTATGCTGTTGGAAAAGTTGTAAATATCTATTGTATCCTCTTTTCTGCAAGATAAAAATTCTCAATCCATTTGGCCTTTTCTCATAAGGGAAGTAGTTTCCATCCCCTTTAACATTTTTGCTGCCCTTCTCTAAGCTTTTTCCAGCTCAACTATATCACTTTTGAAATGGTCTGCAGCCCAGTGGGCTGAAAATTGTGATGTGCTGCTGTCAACGATCCCAAGATCTTTTTTCTTGGGTGGTGACTCCTAACTCAGAACTTATCAGTTTTGTGGTTGGACTATGTTAAACAACCTCCTACAGAGCCTTGGAGCACTCCACCTCTGATCCTTTTCCATGTGGCTGACCAACCGTTCATTCTTACACTCGGCTTCTTGTTTTATAGCCAGTTACAATCTACAAACGGGCATTGCATCCTGTCCCATGACTCTGATTTCTTAAGAAGACTTTTGTCAAATGCCTTCTGAGAATACAAACACACGACATCAAACAACTTCAAACACGACATCAAACAACTTTTTTACTTCTTTATTTAAGAACATAAGAACATAAGAACTGCCTTCTCCGGATCAGACCTTCGGTCCATCAAGTCCGGCGATCCGCACACACGGAGGCCCTGCCAGGTGTACACCTGGCTTAATTTATAGTCCACCATATCCTTATATGCCTCTCTTAAGGAGATATGCATCTAGTTTGCTCTTGAAGCCTAGGACGGTCGATTCCGTCATAATCTCCTCTGGGAGGGCATTCCAGGTGTCAACCACTCTCTGAGTGAAGCAGAACTTCCTGACATTAGTCCTGAACCTGTCCCCCCTTAGCTTCATTACATGTCCTCTAGTCCGTGTCAAATTGGACAATGTAAATAATCTTCTCTGCTCTATTTTGTCGATTCCTTTCAGTATTTTGAAGGTCTCGATCATATCCCCACGCAGTCTCCTTTTCTCAAGGGAGAACAATCCTAGTGTTATAAGTCTGTCCTCGTATTCCAGTTTCTCCATACCCTTCACCATTGGTAAGGCAAGAATTGCATTTGTTGAACCCGTGCTGAATCATTCACATTAACCCCCTTCTTTCACGAACGCATAGCGCGTGTTTTAGCGCCAGTAATTGCTCTGACGCTCATAGAATTCCTATGAGCGTCGGAGCCGTTACCGTTGCTGCCGGCACTAAAACCCGCGTTATGTGTTGGTAACAGAGGAGGGTAAGTCAATTCAGTGAGGTGCCCTGGGTGCTGTCTTGGCAGGGGCACCAGCACCTCTCCTGCATACCTCTTGAAATGTTCACTGGCGTGAGCAGCATCTCTGTAAAACGACCAGACACTTGTTGATGGCCGGTCTATCAAATCATAAATAAACTTGGAAACTTGGCCTCAGATCCCTTCTAACATCACTTCCTGGTTATCAGGGGACCAGGACATGACGTCAGAAGGGAGCAGAGGCCAATGCTTGTGCTTGTGAACATTTCAAGAGGTACGTTGGGGAGGGGGAGGGTCATTAGAATGGAAGGCACAGCGATGCCAGGGGCCACTGCCTGGAGCACCTCCTTCCCTCGCTAAGCCACCAAATCAATTCTATTTTTTTTTTTTTAGTATAGTATTTGTGCTGTTGTAAAATTATTCCCTAAATTACACAAATGAAGCTTGAGAAAGAGGCACAATTAATAGAGACAATTCAAGAACGATCTCAGCAAACAGATTATGTGGAAACGTGTATTAGTGAACCCGAAAACTCATTCCTTTCAGTGACATAAACGGTCAGATTCTATAAATGGCACCAAAAATTCATCGCCAATAAAATTTGATGCTTTTCAGTAACGGACACTTTAGGATGAACACTCTTTTTAGAGTAGCACTGAGTGACGAATTCAATGCTCAACTTAGGGTGCCAAATTCAGTACTCAACTTTGGGTAGAAGCACATATGACAAAGGAAACCTGGTATAAATTCTTGCACACAAATTGGGTGAGGGTCCTCATTATTTTGTAATACTATGCACACCTTTTGTTGATGCCCCGACCCGCTCAGCACCCTCCAATGACCACACGCCCCCTTTGAGTTACACACAATGCAATTTACGCACCCATTGTTATAGAATAATGAGTAGCCAGATTGGCATCCGAATCATAATTACTGAGTGCTCGTTAGTATCAATCATTGAAGTCAATTAACCAATTATTTTGAGCACAGATCTGGACCCAAATTTGGGTGACCTTTATGGAATCCAGGAGAAAATGTGGAAGCGAAATAGAGAAAATATTCATGTTTACATGGATTATCAAGAACATAGAGATGACTGAAGCTACTACAACAAAATCATAATGGTGGACGTCCCATGACAATTTCAACATCTGTTTACTTGCCATTTCCAAATGGCTTCTGTCCCACAAACAAACTGAATCTTCACAGATCTGAAGGCATCGAGATTACAAAGAACAAGCATCCTCCAAACATTGCTCTTCCACTGATGACACAACAATACCTCTGAAATGTACCATTAACACTGTTTTGAATAACAGATCTATCATCCTGGTAATGAAATCATTTTTAGCCTTCACAAGATTCATTACATCCATTCAATCACTGATGTCAATGATGCACATACCATATATACTTGAATATAAACTTATCTGAATATAAACCGAGGTGACCTTCCCCCCCCCCAAAAAAAAAGGAGGAATAAAGGATGACAAGTATATACTGAGATTAGATATTTGGGTGATCCTGGTGAGCCAGTCTACAAAAACTTGAGAATATCTACTACTTTTTTCTAGGCTAAGCTGCATAAAATCTGTTTTTATTTTTTTGGGATCTTCCCAGATAATTGTGACCTGGATTGGCCACTGCTGAAAACAGGATACTAAGCTTGATAGACCTTCAGTCTGTCCTAGTATGGATACTCTTATGTTCTTAATTAAGAGAATAGGCAACAAGATCTCCCTTCCCTTTTCTTCCCTGGTCTTCCTTCTCAATTTATTTTCTGCTGCTGTCTAAATTAAATTCTTTCTTACTACCAGTCCTCAATTTCCCTCTTTTCATTGTGTCTATCTATAGCTTGCCACCTCTTTCCCTCACCCCTTCCAGTATCTCACTAACTCTATCCTCTTCCCCCAATCCAGTATGTGCCCTTTTCTTTATCTCCTCCTTCCATCCAGCATATGCTCTCTCCTCTCCACTTCCATCCAGCGTCTGCTCCCCCTCTCTCTCCTCCCCACTTCCATCCAGCATCTGTTCCCCCCCTCTCCCATTCAGTGTCTGATCCCCACTCTCTATCCTCCCCACTTCCTGCCGTTGACTGCTCCTCCCTCTCTCCACTTCAAAGGCTGCTCCCCTCTCTCTCCTCTCCACTCCACTTCCATCCAGCATCTGTTCCCCCTCTTCACTTCCATTCAGTGGCTGCTCCCCTCTCTCTCCTCCCCACTTCCTTCCACCGACTGCTCCCCTTTCTCTGTACTCCCCACTTTTATCCAGCATCTGCTCCCCCCTCTCTCTACTTCCATTCAGCATCTGTTCTCCTCTCACTCCCCCATCTTCCATCCAGCATCTGTCATCCCCCACCCCCACTTCTCCACACAATAAGCCTGAAGTGCCACTCGACCTCTTCCCTTTGTCGGGCCATATCCCTCCCTCCCTCCCTTCCCCTCACCTTCATGGTGCTTTTTAAAACCAAAGTTTTCGCTCTCAGAGAGCCCCTGACGTGTCAGCCCCAACACTTCTCTTCTGATGCAAGCCACCCAGGCAAAAACAGAAAGTTGAGTCAGAGGAGGAGAGTCAGAGCTGCCACATCAGGGGCCCTCTGAAAGCGAAAACTTTGGTTTTGAAAAGAGCCGCAAAGGTGAGGGGAAGGTAGGGAGGGAGGGAGATAGCCCACCAAGGGGGGAAAAGATGCCTGGACCGCGGGGCCCCCTACAGCTGGCCCTCCCCTAATGCTGGCCCTGCCACCAGGACTGTAATTTTCAACAGAATGATGCCCCCCATGACGAATCTCAAAGCCGCTATCCTCCGTGCAACACAAACCCCTGCTGCCACCACCCTCCTCCCCGATACCGCACTTACCATTAGTACTGGAAACTTGCTGTCACCGTCAATGCTGTATTCTGATCCAGTGTGGGGGCCTTGAGCATCTGCCTGCTCCCTCCTCTGAGAATCACGGAGGGGGAGGAAGCTGGCAGACTTTGAGCATGCGCAGATGCTCAAACTCCGCACCGGATCAGAATACAGGATTGGTGGTAGCAGCAGGTTTCCAGTACTAATGTTAAACAAGATGTCGGGGAGTGGGGCATGCATGGAGGAGGGTGGCGGTGGCAGCAGGGTTGTGTGTACATAATAATAATAATAATAACAGTTTATATACCGCAATACCGTTAAGTTCTATGCGGTTTACAATAGATTAAGCGAGGTACAAATTGATTGAATTTAAGAGGGGGGAAGAGGAGAGTTAATAGGACCGGAAATGCGTTGTTGAGGAGAAAGAGATTAATAGGACAGAGGAATCACCATGGAGGAGAAAGAATATGAGTGGGTCAGTTGTCTAGATACTTTAGGAACAGTTGAGTTTTTAGACGTTTTCTGAATTCCTCATAAGTAGTGGGCAAAAGCAGTTGATCTAGGTCTTTACCCCAAAATGCTGCTTGATGTGAAGGATCATGGAGGATAGCGGCTTCGAGATTAATCACAGGGAGGCATGTGTTTAGCAGGAAGAGTTCTATTGAAGATTTCAGCCCTGGTGGTCATCGGGAGTTGAATGGGGGACAGCCATGCCATCAGTTGAGTAGTGGCTCAAATATAAACCGAGACCCCATCCAAAAATCTTGGTTTATATTCGAGTATATATGGTACTCTCATATTCCATATACTGAATAATCTTGATTACTGGAACTCCCTCTTGATTGGTTTGCAACACTCTTATCAAACATTGTCAATTAATCCAAAACGTAATACAGTTATTAAACAAAGTATGCAAATTTGACCACATGTCCTATAAGAACAGGCATTGGCTGACTGAAACCATCAGTTATATGGAATTCCTTTCCAGGTACCCTAGGATGTAAATCATTTTGCACTTTCTTCAAACGTTGCTTCAAAATTTGGCTTTTTAAGCAAGACGTTTATGTTAAGTGGGTTAATGACAGGGATTGGTGTTGCTCCCTTTTCTTGTCATTTCCCATCACCCCAGAATTTCTATAAGCAAAACTGCATCCTCTCCTTTTTACTCCCAAATCAGTCTATCCCCTATTTTCCTGTTCACAGGTACTTTAATGGAAGCCACTTTGTTATGGACCAGTGAAAAGCAACAATGACAGAGGGAACACCTGGGGCTTTTCTCAAAATGGCTGCCAACACTCAGGGTCATGGAAATTAGCAATGAAGCCATCAATTAAATCAGATGCCCAGATCTCTGGTTCTAATCCCTCTGGTCAGCAGTCAACTTGCACCATACTGACAAAGTCCAAGGGGGTAAAAGCAGCCAGGAAACGTGGAACACTTTCACTGAATTTTCTCTTTAAAGATTTTTTTTCCCCCCTAACATTCAGAAATGGAAGCAAAATAGGATTTGAAGGACCAGGCTTTTCCCCCCACACAATGCTATATCTAGCTCTGCTTAAGGTTTTTTGCTTATCAGTAAACCTGTTATTAAACCAATCACAAAGATTAAAAATTGAATCACTGACTACAGTACAATACTTTCATCTCTCCAGCCCATTAGCGTAATCACCTCATCCTATCATTAGGACCGGGAGGTAGATATGACTATTTCTGTTCTTAGGGATAGATTCACTAAACCTTCTGATCCTGTACCGATGATCGCAAAACCAGTTTTACTGATTTTGCGATCGTTCCCTGACCCAATTCACTACACAGCTTCCTGATCCGATCCACCCATGCAAATGAGGGGAAATGGCATTCAAAAGTATGAAGCAATTGATTCACTAAGCAGAAGCAGAAGATTGGGTTTGCTGATCTGAAAAGAAGGACCAGTCGCTTACTATCCTTACCGACTCTCCTACCCAGAAATATCAGTATCGAGGTTGCAACCCCATATAAAACAACCATTAAAATTAAAAATAAAACTGTAAAATAACTTTACATATGCGTAAGAATTCATTCCTGTTTTATATATTATGTAAAATGTGCATTGCGAGCCCGTAGTTTTAACACGCGGGTTTAAAGCGTGTTCTGTTCCATAAAATGTCCATAGTCTGGCTACACAAAAATATAATTCACTGCGTCAGTCAGAAATCATTCCTTTTTAAAAATGTCCAACTAGTAGGGCCAGCAAAAGTAAACTGCAGCCACCCTCCCCCTTTGTTTGGGCTCGCTTGTTGCGTGGCTTGCAGGAATAAACCCTGCCCACTAACTACATAGTAAAGGGCGAAGAGCTAGCGCATGCGTAAATTGCATCAATAACCAACAAGGATACTGTGCGCATGCGTTTGGATTGCTCTTACAGCGATCCGTGAGATCGCTGTGGGGCGTGCATCCGATCAGATTATTTGCATGCAAAATCTGTTGTGAATCAGTCGCTCAGCAAAACTCAAGCCAAGAATCATCCAAGAACGATCCAGTCGGCAAGTTTAGTGAATCTAGGCCTTAGTGCTGGTTTTTCTTCTTGCTTTTATTGATTTGTAAGCACTCAGATTCTACAAAAAGGTTGCCTGCGATCAGATGGATTTAAACAGCTCAACCTATAATATCACATAAGGTAGTCATATGGAGACCTGCAAATCTCCGATACAGAAAATTCCTAAAGTGCTGTCTCACCTCTCTTTCCCCTTGTAAAGGGACTGCTCTCCCTGGGAATTCTTTACCACATGACAAGAGGCTTAAATTGCTAGGGCAGATTTGGCAAGATAACAGTATTAAATCTTTTGCAGTTATCCTCTGATTATCAATTGTCTACGCATTTTCACTATCTCTGTCTGAAACTGTGTCAGATTTTTGATAGGATGTGATAAATTGGGCTGACTTCCCAGATGCTCACCCTTGGAAGTATTCTTAGTTCTTCCCTACAGCTCAGTCAGTTTCAATGCTTTATAAAGAATCAGAAAAATTATACATCATTTCAACCCCATCTTCTCATAATTCACAAATGGAAGACAAAGGTACATTTTACTTTAGAATCATAGAAACATGATGGCAGATAAAGGCCAAACGGCCCATCTAATCTGCCCATCTGCAGTAACCATTCATCTCCTCCTCTCCCTATTGGCTAAGGTTCTTAATATTTGCATCTCCTCTTCCTATGGGCTAAGGCTCTGTGCACCTGCATTGTGAGGTCATAGAGCTGCCCATCCGCAGTAACCATTATCTCTTTCTCTCTCCGAGAGATCCCACGTGCCTAACCCAGGCCCTTTTGAAATCAGACACAGTCTCCGTTATACTTCTCCTGTCATATATGCTACCAATCATATGCTGTAGAATGAGTGAAATGTCTTACAATGTTGCATGCACAAATTTCTCTTGTACTTCTCCAAGTTTACTGGTAGAAAGAGCAAGGAATCAAAGGGAAATTAAAACTCTGAACAGGGCTCGGAGGGGTGTAGGTTGCGCATAGCAGTGGGTATAACTCCGGCTACAATTAGTGCACATTGTCATGCCTTTAAAGGCTAATCCATGGTCAATAAAGTTGTAAGAATGTGCCAGTTGAATAGTTGGACAGATACCCGTAGGTGGAGTGTGAAGGAAAAAGCATTTTATAACTCTTGGACTTGGACAGAACAGGGGGTGTAGACAGTTGAGGACTTGGATGTGACTCAGTTGTGAGACTCACAGAAACATAGACACATGATGGCAGATAAAGACCAAATGGCCCATCTAGTTTGCCCATCCGCAGCATCCACTATCTCCTCCTCTCCCTGAAAGATCCCACATCCGTGTCAGTTAAGCATAAAGATGGTGTCGTATAGAGACTTCTATGGTCTGTATGTATGCATTTGTAAATTAATTTTGGAAAATAACCTGAAAACTAGCACCTTTCTGGAATTGTAACCGTATGACTCTGAGGGTAGACCACCCTGTAATTATGCACAGTATAGGGGTGCATATAATGGGATGTGGTTTTGTATGTTGACGTTACATAGCAGTGTATAATTAAGCTATGCTGTGGTCAAATTGTTGGACTGATTTACAAGTATTTTGAACCCTAGAGATAATTAACTGCATCAGTCTTACACCCATCCGCTTTTTTGTTTTTAGGACTTCGGAATCAACTTGTTCTACCCATTTCACAGAAAAGCTCGTCAACTCATTTATTAGAGGCAACGAGGCTAACCATTATGAGGTCCATATTCAACCACAAAATGTAGAAAGACAATCCCCAAGGCACAACCAGCCGAAGCAACAAAAGTAAGGACGGAAAGACGCTACCACTCGGGATCATGAAGTATTCAAAACATGTTTATTGATATATACACTTTTTGTGTTGGCACTGGCCGTGTTGAGTCGGTCATTTGAGTCAGATAAACCACAACGATTCCCGGTAGAAAACTGTGGGATATAAGAAGCTGTATTGTATTGTTGTCTGTGATACGCATACAGATACATCAATAAACATATGTTTTGAACACTTCAAGATCCCGAGTGGAAGCGTCTTTCCGTCCCTATTCCTGTTGCTTCAGCAGGTTCACATTCGGTCAGGGTGGTCCTTCTAAATGCCAGACACTGCGCTCAGCTAAACTGGATATTCAGCATGGGTATCTGGATAGTGACTGGCCCTGAATATCCAGATTTAGCGCCGACTGCCAGCGCAATCCAGATTCCTACGATATCCAGCCCGATATCAAGATAATTATCCAGTTAGTGGACTATATACCATCACTAGCTGGACAACTTTAATAGGGCCACACTTGTTCCACTCACAGACCGCTTCAGTATGATCTGGGCAGTCTGCAATGATCTGGAAAATACCACTGAAAAATCGGGGGATGGCCCTGCTCTCTGTTGCTTTGAATACCAGCTGGTGTATATTTTTTTTCTCTCTAACTCAAGTTCTAGAACAGGGGTGGGCAAGCGCCGTCCTCAAGGGCCACAACCCAGTCGGGTTTTCAAGACTGCCATAACAAATATGCCCGAGATCTAGTTGCGTAAAATGGAAGCAATGCAAATCAATCTCGTGCATTTATTGTGGAGATCTTGAAAACCCAACAAGGTGGCTCTTAAGGACTGTGGAACCCGTGTTCTAGAATAATCTAGTACTTAGTTATTTCTCTTCAGAAGGCTGATATTAGTGCGTATTTGTATTTCTTTTCTATGCCGCAGTGGCGAAGAGAGGGTGAGAGGTGACCAGGGTGGTGGCACCCCTCCTCCGTGCCATGTTTCCCCTGCGGCGCACGTGTGCCCCATCCCCCATACTTCTGGTTGTTCCACCACCATGAGCAACAAAACTTCAACGTGCTCTTCGCAACCCTGTCGGCTCCCCCCTCTGATGTCGCTTCATATATGCGGCGCCCAGAAGTGATGTCAATGGGAGCGACGACGCGGTCGCGAGGAGCACATTGAAGTTGTTGCTCATAGCGGTGAACAGCTAGAGGTAAGGGGGAGGGAAGGGGGTGGAGATTAGGAGGGATGTCGGCATCCCCACCATCATGGTGTTCAGGGTGAACCGCCCCTCCCCCCTTACTACACCACTGGTAGGCACCTAACAAGTTAGGTGCCTATAATCCAATTAATTTTAATTTGAGCCAATTTACATGTGTGCTTGTCCGCTCTGTCCACCAGGAAATATTTATTTAGGTGCCTAACTTGATCATGTAAATTGGTTTTAATTATGAGCTTTAACAAACTCATAATTGAAAAAAAATAAAAATTAACTGGGAGATAGGAACCCATTTTCTTAGGCACGATTCTAGAAAAGATAGGTGCCTAACACCAAAGTAGGTGTGTTTAGGGGTAGAGAAAGACTTAAGCGCCATTAGGCAGAATTCTATAAAGGACTTAGGTGCCTATAATGTAGAACTTTAGAACCTGTTGATTCTACAAAAATAAACGAAATACAAGAAATTAATAATAAACTTGACAAAATCAGTGATTGGCTCCAAATAAATAAACTTTCCCTTAACATCAATAAATCCTGTGGTATACCTTTCCTGATGAGGAACAATGAAACAATAACCGGAAAAACCTTCATTAAATCCTGATCAGTAAAAATCGAACCAAAAATAAAACTTCTTGGAGTAACTAACCAGCCAGATACATGTTTGATGGTCGGTATATTAAAAACAATAAAACTTGAAACCCTGGCGTCGCTAAGCATGATTCTGTAATGGGCGCCTACAGTAAGGGCTCCTTTTACGAAGGTGCGTTAGCGTTTTTAGTGCATGCACACGATTAGCGCACGCTAGCCGAAAAGCTACCGCCTGCTTAAAAGGAGGCGGTAGCGGCTAGCGTGCGCAGCATTTTAGCGCGATGGCATGCAATAGGTGTCTATCTTTCATGGGGGCCCATTACAGAATCTGGCCCTATATGGATGGTGTCACTGACTACGTGTAGGATTTGGAACCGTCTCGGATGTTTCAAATTACACGTTGCAAATCCAGTCTAGCTACTGTACAAACAGAGAAACTGCAAGGGATACAGAAACCAACAGAAGGTGCAGAATGAGAAGCACCAGAGGAAGAATCCAGAATAATGTTTTTGAAATCTGCTGATCACAAACACTGGTCTACGATCACTCCTTGAATCAACTGGGGCTGGGAAGGAGAGGGAGACCGATTTACTCAGAAATGTAATGCAGCGCCTATGGAGACATTCCTACAGCGAGTGGTGAACGCCTGGAACTCTCTCCCGAAAGAGATGGTGGAGGAAACTAGCATTCTAGGATTTAAGGGAAAATTGGACGCACATCTTCTTGCAGGACACATTGAGGGATACGAGTGACTAATGTATGCATCAGGGTATGCCTGGCTGAGCCTCCGCGTGTGCGGATCACCGGACTGGATGGACCCCAGGTCTGATCCAGTGCAGGCATTTCTTATGTTCTTAATTTTTTTTATTTTTTATTGCTGGTCATGCAATTAAAAAAAAAAAAACATTAACAATCAGATTAATTGAATGGTACCTGCTCCCCACTAGTAGAGAATCACTTAATGCCTCATATTTAGGAGGTGGTAGGTGGTCCCGCATTTCAGTTAGCACCCAGTATGTGGAGCGCACTAAGCACCCCACAATTCCATGCTCCCCGATACATAAAGGGCTCAAACCCTAGTTTCCTATTTGTAAAAATACTGGAAAGCCCCCTCAGTGCAGATCTGTGCTTGGAGTTAATGTGGGGTAAAGCTGGGTTTAAGTGTTTACTATGGTTTTCTAAAAGAGCTCCTAAGTTTTGGACAGATTTCTGTCCAATCAAAGATGCATTAGAACATAATAGCCATACTGGGTCAGATTAATGGCCCATCCAGCCCAGTATCCTATTTCCAACAGTGGCTAGTCCAGGTCACAAGTACCTGGCAGAAACCCAAAGAGTAGCAACATGCTACCGATCCAGGGCAAGTAGTGGCTTCCCCCATGTCTGTCTCAATAGCAGATTATGAATTTTTCTTCCAGGAACTTCTCCAGCCCTTTTTTTAAACCCAGCTATGCATATGGGGATGAGTTTTATAACAGGATGCAGAGAGAGGGGTGACACGATCGAGACATTCAAGTATCTCACGGGCCGCATCGAGGTGGAAGAAGATATCTTCTTTTTCAAGGGTCCTGCGGCAATAAGGGGGCATCCGTGGAAAGTCAGGGGTGAGAAACTGCACGGGGACAACAGGAAATTCTTTTTCACTGAAAGGGTGGTTGATCGCTGGAATAGTCTTCCACTTCTGGTTATTGAGGCCAGCAGCAGCGTGCCTGATTTTAAGGCCAAATGGGATAGACACGTGGGATCTATTCACAGAGAAAGGTAGGGGAGGGTCATTGGGGTGGGCAGACTAGATGGGCCGTGGCCTTTATCTGCCGTCTATTTCTATGTTTCTATGTTTCTATATGAGAAGGCCAAAAAGAGGCCTTTTTAAAAGTAACATCAGCCACCACCTGCCTTCCAGAACTAGCTCGATATCCATGCACAAATTTACACCTGCTCTGAAAAAGGTATTGTGTGTGTGGCGTGCATGCCCATGTGCTTTACAAAATGCACACTCATCATTATAACTCCATCTCTGATTTAAGAAAATGCCTCGGTATGGACTGCATACAAGTAGGTGCACTGTTCCATTGTTTCTCCTTTTTATGTACGTCTGTAGCAGAAAAAATTTTCTAAAAGCTGTTCTGCATGCAAAATAGGATTTACACTCAGAAAAGGTTTATAAATTACTCCCATAGTAATTAACAAGTAATTTCCCAAAAAACATTGGCAAGAAGAGAAAACTGGCTAATGTGATGACTTCTGGGCCATGCAAAGTCCCTTTGCTGATCTACTAAAAAGGCAAAAAAAAAAAAAAAAAAAGGAAACTAAGTACACTATATAAAAAAAAAAAATAATAAAACCCAAAAAAGGAATTTTAACACAACTATCAAGACTGAAAGAAAGTTTTCAAAATTTTAACATTAAAGGTTAATCCTACTCATTGTTCTCACGGTAAATTAATTTGTTAATGACAGCGGTGGCAAGGTAACAACTTATTATTGTTACAAAAATTTCTTTAGCATGCCTCAAATAAGAAGCATAATAGATTCCTCTAGAAATTCCTAAGGCCATGCTTGAGGCGTTCATTTTATAGAAACACACGAGGGAGGTTGTTGAAAATGAATATATTAGAAATCACTTTTTGTACGCATTTTCTAAAAGAAAAGGCAGCAGTCCTTTTTGAAAATGACTACTGGGTTTGCGAGCCCACTGCCTGGAGGAGACAGCAGACCTTGAACAAACCGAAGGCCATCAGACACTTCAATCCCACTCTGTGTGGGTACACCTCTCCGTTTGTCTGAGGCTTTTCTTTCACTTATAAGGCCTGGCCTGTTTGTGTTCAGTAGTTTTTACCATTACACTTTTCCCTCCAGATTCGCGGGGGATAGGGGCAGAGCCGAACCGTGAATGGTGAAATACCACGAATATCTTCTGGTCCGGCTCTGACTCTCTCACGCCTCTCTTCCTGCCTTCCCCCCGGCATCCCGGCCTTACCTGGTGGTTTAGCGAGCTTTCGGGGCAGGAGCGATCTTCCAACGCTCCTGCCCCTTGCAGATCGCCAATAGAAATAGCTGCCGTGAGTTCCCATAGTCTCTCGAGACTACGACGAGAACTCCCCACAGCCATTTCCTATTGGCGATCTACACGGGGCAGGAGTGTAGGAAGATCGCTCCTGCCCCGAAAGCCCGCTAGACCACCAGGTAAGGCCGGTACGCCAGGGGGAAGGCTAAACTGTGGGGGGGGGTTTCTTTTTTTCCCCCTCCCCCAAAAATCGCGAATATGTGAAATCGCGATTGCCGAAACCGCAAATGGAGAGGGGGAAGTGTAATCATTCTCGGCTACTTTTTTGCTCCCACCTGCTAACTTTAAACTTGTGCGAAAGTTTTTTGCCTATGATGCTTGGGTGGAAGAGTGTGGGTCCACCTCTCCGTTTGTCTGAGGCTTTTCTTTCGCTTAAGTAATAAGTTAGCTTTCTTGGCTTGTGTGGTGCTTTTGTTTTGGAATGACATTTTTGAATCTTTGTACTATACCTCCCTCCATTTCTCCCTGTTTTTTGTGGTTGTATATAAAACTTAATGATGCAGAGATGTAGCAAGGCTAGGAGGCACCTCCCATGCCCTCCTCTCCACCTACCCCCACCCCCACGTGTTCCTTTCTCGTACTTCTTTAAATCTTTGCCAGCACGAGCAGCTTCTCCAGTCTGCTGCGCGCTTCAGGGTAGGCTTTCCCTCTGATGTCACTTTCTGACCCCGCAACCTGGAAGTGATTTCGGAGGGAGTCAGGCCGGCGTGAGCATCAGGCCAGAGTAGTTGCTTGCACTGGCTAAGATTTAAAGAGGTACATGGGGGTGGGGAAGGGAGGGCGCGAGTGTGGCATGGGAGGGCAGAGAGGTGCCGGCACCACCCCACCATGTCGGTGTCTTAAGATGAAGACCACAGTCTGTTATATTTATTTGATTTGTTTTCAATCCTGTCCTCCCCATAAGACAGGGGCATCAAAGTCCCTCCTCGAGGGCCGCAATCCAGTCGGGGTTTTCAGGGTTTCCCCAATGAATCTGCATGAGATCTATTTGCATGCACTGCTTTCATTGTATGCTAATAGGTCTCATGTATATTCATTGGGAAAATCCTGAAAACCCCGACTGGATTGCAGCCCTCGAGGAGGAACTTTGACGCCCCTGCCATAAGAGATCAGGACGGGTTACAGGTTAACATACATACAGTTGCCATAGTTACAGTACAAGTTGTTTTTCTATTTCTGGTACAAATTTTTATCCGAGCTTGACACAGACTAGGGATCTAAAGCCAATATAAAGTTCACACAGGTTAAATCCCTTATAGTTACGGTGCAAGATTTTTTCAATACCAGTTTTTATCCTAACGTGACACATAACGATGATCTTGTATCAATATACATTTCTTTGTAATCTATCGGTTGTAGGCGGGGGGAGTTAAGTGAAGGGGTATGTTTTTAGTCCTTCAAGGGATCTAATCTGTGGGGGGAAGTCGATTCCAGTGGGCTGGTATGAAGTGGGAGTAGGAAAGTCGTTTGGCGATTTGTAGTTCAAGGGAAGAACTGACTCCATCCTGTTATATCTTTTTTTGAAGGTGTGGTCTCCAAAACTGTACATACTATTCTAAATGAGGTCTCATCAGAGTCTCTTAGACAGAGCATCAATACCTCCTTTTTCCTACGAGCCATATCTCTCCCTATGCATCCTAGCATCGTACCAGCCTTCACAGCTGCCTTTTCGACCTGCTTGACCACCTTTAGATCATCACATATTATCACTCCCAAGTCCCACTCCTCTTTCATGCACAGAAGTTCTTCACCCCCTAAACCAGGGGTGTCCAACCTTTTGGCTTTCCTGGGCCGCATTGGCCAAAAAATATTTTTGGGGGGGCCACACAAACGTGCAAACGCTGCAGCAAGACAGAGGAGGGAGCCGGCAAGATGGTAAACACCCGGGGGCAGCAGAGGAAAACACTGCATCACCCTCAACCGGGGCCGCATGCGGCCCTTGGGCCACAGGTTGGACACCCCTGCCCTAAACTGCACCATTTCCTCAGGATTCTGCAGCCCAAATGCACGACCTTGCATTTCTTAGCACTAAATCCTTACTGCCAAATTTCAGACTATTCTTCAAGCTTTCTTAGGTCCTTCCTCATGCTGTTCACACCATCAGGAGTGTCTACTCTATTGCACATTTTGGTATCATCCACAAAGAGGCAAAGCCCGGCAGCAATATCACTTACAATAATGTTAAAAAGAACAGGCCCACGTACTGAACCTTGAGGCACATCACTGGTAACTCATCCCTTTCCTCAGATAAATCCTCATTGATCACAACCCTCTGTCACCTTCCATGCAACCAGTTCGTGACCCAGGCCATCACTTTGGGGCCCATCCTGAGGGCACTCAGTTTCTTTATTAGAGACCTGTGTGGAACACTGTCAAAGGCTTTGCTAAAGTCTAAATACAGCACATCAAACACAAAAAATTAAAAAAAATTAAAAATTTAAATTGAATCAGGTTGGGCAGACTGGATGGACCATTCGGGTCTTTATCTGCCGTCATCTACTATGTTACTATGTTACTCTCTCTATCCAATGCTCTAGTCACCCAGTCAAAGAAATTGATTAGATTTGTCTTACAAGACCTGCCTCTAATGAACCCACTGATATTTATGCCAGCTGAAACCTGGTGTAAATGCCAGCACTCGACTCGTATCTCAAAACAGAACCAGGTGTGTAAAGTTCAGATTAATCTTCCAAGTGAGTAGTGTAACTCGGCTGCAAGATTGATTACAGGGGTTCCTAGGAGTTCACATATATCTCCTATACTAAAACAATTGCATTGGCTGCCTATTCAGCAAAGAGTCATTTTAAGATCACTGCAATCATTCAACAGATATTGTATCCTATTTCTCCAAGGGTACTACAAGAATTGTTTGAAATTTACCAACCTAGAAGAAATTTAAGATTTGAAAATCCAATGAAATTGAACTTAGAGGGTAGGATGTCTATTATGCATGCTAGGTTTGGAGCATCAATCATGTCAGTTTTGACTGGTATTCTGCGATTTTGAGCTGGAAAGGTCAATTTCAAGAAAATGTTGAAAACGCAGCTTTTTGTTAAAGCTTTCCTATGAAAACATTGCTACATCTGCTTCAGTTTTAACCAATATTTGCTTCTGAACTTTTTGCACTTTTATTGCTGAACTTTAATTGATAATCTATTGTTTATATATACTGTATGTATGCGACTAAAGGGCGATTGGGATAATATGTATGCAACCAATATGTTAACCGCATAGTTTTATGTGGTATATAAATTGTTAAATAAGTAAATAAAACTTCTCAAATTATAGATCAGTGAGCCATCAGAAGCAACACTCCAACGCAGTGGTCTCAAACTTGCGACCCGGGGGCCACAGGTACTATTTTGAGGCCCTCGGTCTGTTTATCATAATCACAAAAGTAAAATAAAACCGTTTCTTGATCATATGCCTCTTTAGCTATAAATTACAATATTATTATTAAGACTTAGCCAAAAAGAAAGATTTAGAAACTATAAAGAGTTTTACCTCATGCAAAATTGTCATTTCTTTAATAAGACATTAACTATTTTTTTCTGAGGCCCTACAAGTACCTACAAATCCAAAATGTGGCCCTGCAAAGGGTTTGAGTTTGAGACCACTGGCCTATAGGAAGAGGAGATGCAAATGTTAAGAGCCTTAGCCAATAGGGAGAGGAGTAGTGGATGCTGTGGATAGGCCATTTGGCCTTTATCTGCCATCATGTTACTATGTTTCCATAACCATAAAGTTCTATGACATCACAATGCAGGAGTAAAGAGCCTTAGCCTATAGCAGTGGTCTCAAACTCGCAGCCCGCCAGGTACCATTTTGAGGCCATCAGTATGTTTATCATAATCACAAAAGTAAAATAAAACAGTTTCTTGATCATACGTCTCTTTAGCTATAAATGACAATATTATTATTAAGACTTAGCCAAAAGGAAAGATTTAGAAACTATAAAGAGTTTTACCTCATGCAAAATTGTCATTTCTTTAATAAGACATTAACTATTTTTTTCTGAGGCCCTCCAAGTACCTACAAATCCAAAATGTGGCCCTGCAAAGGGTTTGAGTTTGAGACCACTGCTCCAACGTGTATAAACACGAAATGTTATGGAGGGTTAATGCCGCTATACGTTCTTCATCGGCTCAAACACATCTCATATAACATAATTTTTTTAATCCATCTTCTTATTTATACTTTTTTTATTTTTTTCAAAATTTTTAATCATTATTATTTTAACAAAAATAATCAAGAAGGAAGTTTTACATAGAAATACAAGTACAAAGAAAAAATTTTTTTAACATTAATTCACATCTCCTCAAGCCCACATTACTGGGAGAATTTATCTCAAAATATACAAATAAGTCCTAAAAATAATCCAGATCAAACGATCTAACAATAATGGTGCAACATACATATGAACTCCTTAAATCAGTGACCTTACTGGTTTCATGAAGTTTTAAAAATTGTTCCAATTGAATAGAGTCCCAATAAACATATTCACAATCTTTAAATTTTAATAAGCATTTACATGGAAACTTCAAATAAAATGTGACTCCCAATGCCAACACCCTTGGTTTCAAAGCCAAAAAAGCTTTTCTTCTCAACTGTGTGGTATGGACCACATCCGGAAAAATCAATACATTATATCCACAAAATTTCATCAGCTTATTCTGAAAATAAGCTTTCATTATTAAAGATTTATCTATCTCAAGACATAATCCAAACTTATTTATACTTTAAACTTGACAACTTCTCTTTGGTGTTCTCATTTAGCATAGGATTTAAGTTAAATAGCACCATCGCCAATACACGTTGGAGTGTCACTTCTGATGGCTCACTGATCGATGCATTTGAGAAGTTTTGATGAACGGATTGTTGCACTATTCACTGGGAAGATTAATCTGAACTTTACATGTCTGCAGTGGCGTACTTAGGGTATGTGGCACCCAGGGCCCATCATTTTTTGACACCCCCCCCATCTATATGAAAAATATGATTTTTAGTACCAATCTACATATCGCACCACAAGAGTGTACCTAGGAAAAGGCTGCATCTTAAACACTGCAGTGAGCACTAGAACACCAACACATACATTGTAAAACTAAACAAGCCAGATCCCGCACAGTCAATTGGTCCTGTAGTCAATGCCAACTGAAAACTATGTCTTTTTCATACACACAGAACAGAGATACACCCTCGCCCAAAATGGAATAATCACAAACTAAAAATAGAAATATGTAGACAAAAGTTAAACTGATCCGCCAAGAAACCAGACCCTGGATACAATGCAACACCACAAAAAACAGTAACACATGTCCTCTAAAACAGTGCAAAATATAAAGACAGTAGATGTAAATTTGAAAAAACTGATACATAACAATCACCACTTTATAAATTAACAAATAAAAATAAAACAAATAATGAGATATAAAAAAATACAATTTTATTGGACTAATCCCCGTAAGCTCGGTCCCCATCCCCGCAAACCACCTGATTCCATCCACACAAGCCTTGAATTGTTTATATTAAAGTATAAAAAGAAACAATATTCTGTACAATTGTCAATTTATAAATCAGCGTCTTCTCCCCACTCTCTTCCCCATTTCCCTTCAGCATCCTCAGCCCACTCTCTCTCCACTTTCCTTCAGCGCACGCACATAAAAACAAGCAAGTAATTTTATATCATTTTCATTCTATTCATTCATAGAAATTAAAGTCTAGATAATGCCAGTCACATAACAAAACATGATTTTACAAAAATAATTCCCTGCAGTCAAGCCTGCAAGGATTATTAGATGTCTTTCAGCAGTTCCCCTCCCTCCCTCCCCCTTACCTTTGTGGCCAAGTCAAAATGATCTACCAACAATAAAATTTTAAAAACACAAAGCACGCTGTACGCAGAGAAAATGTTAATTATCATTTATATTCCGCGGGTTTTCAAAGAGGTCAAGGCAGATGACTTTATGCAATGTCACCTCAGTAACAACTATACAAAAATAGACAAATATTCCCCCTCCCTTTTTACTAAACTGCGATAGCGGTTTTTAGCGTAGGGAGCTGTGCTGAATGCCCCACGCTGCTCTTGACGCTCATAGGCTCCCTGCGCTAAAAAACTCTATTGCGGTTTAGTAAAAGGGGGCCATAGTGCAAAATATAGACAGCAGATATAAATTTTCAAAACGGACACATTTTGATCACTAAGTTGAAAATAAAATCATTTTTCCTACTTTTTTGTCTGGTGATTTCATGAGTCTCTGGTCCTTCTTCTGATCCTTCTTCTTTCTCTCTCCCCCTGGCTCCCCTCTTTATTTCTGCCTTTCTTTCTCTCTCCTCCTGGCCCCCCTCTTTCTTTCTGCCTTTCTTTCTCTCCCCCTTGACCCCCCTCTTTATTTCTGCCTTTCTTTCTCTCCCCTTGGTCCCCCTCTTTCTTTCTGCCTTTCTTTCTCTCTCCCCCTGGCCCTCCTCTTTCTTTCTGCCTTTCTTTCTCTCCCCCTTGACCCCCTCTTTATTTCTGCCTTTCTTTCTCTCCCCTTGGTCCCCCTCTTTATTTCTGCCTTTCTTTCTCTCCCCTTGGTCCCCCTCTTTCTTTCTGCCTTTCTTTCTCTCTCCCCCTGGCCCCCCCTCTTTATTTTTTCCTTTCTTTCTCTCTCCCCCTAGCCTGCACAAAGCCATCGTGCCGATTTCTCCACTTCCACGATTCTTTCCCTACCCTCACCCCCAAGCCAGCAGCCGATTTCTCCCTGCTCCTTCCCCGATGTCCTGATGTCCTGAACTTCATCGGGCAGCAGCAGCATTCACAATTCACTGATGTTGCCCGCTTCAGGCCTTCCTCTCTGTCGGGTCCTGTCTTCATGAAAACTGGAAGTAGGCAGGACCCGGCAGAGAACAAGGCCTGAAGCCGGCAACAGCAGCGAATTGTAAACGCTGCTGCTGCCCGAAGAAGGTAATGGAGCACCGAGGCAGTCCGCTTCTCCCCCCTCCCAGCCGAACCCCCGCTGACCCTCCTATCTCCCCCCCCCCCGTGAACCTTTCCGACCTTCCCAGCGAGAGCAGCAAACCTCCTTCGCGGCTTTCTCCTCCCTCTGCCGCGTTACTGATGACGTCATCAGTGATGCGGCAGAGGGAGGATAAAGCCGACGCTACTGGAGGGAGGTTTGCTGCTTTCGCTGGGAGGGTCAGAAAGGTTCACTTGGGGGGGGGAGAGAGATAGGATGGTCAGCGGGGTTTCGGCTGGGAGGGGGGAGAAGCGGTCTGCCTTGGTGCTCCAAGGCCTGGCGCCATTACCTTTTTCGATAATGGCGCCGATGCTGCTTTCGCTGGGAGGGTAGGAGCGCGATAGGGACCGGGCCAGCTGTGCACCCCCCCCTAAGGCGGCACCCGGGATGGACCTCCCCCTCGCCCCCCTTGGTACGCTACTGCCCTGGGGAAACAGCCTGCAACAAGATCGCGCGATGCCAGAGATCTTTGCCTGCTTCGGCTGTTTCCTCCGCCGCGGTCCCGCCCCTCCTCTGACATCAGAGGAGGGGCAGGACCGTGGCGGAGGAAACAGTCGAAGCAGGCAAAGATCTCTGGCATCGCGATCTTGCTGCAGGCTGTTTCCAGACGCGACACCCGGCGCAGGGGGGGGTAACTGGACCGGACCGGGAGCACCCCCTCAGGGCTTGGTACCCGGGGCGGACCTCCCCCCCCGCCCCCCCCCCCTTGGTACGCCACTGCATGTCTGGTTGTGTTTTGAGATTATTCATGTAGACCGGACCACCTGAGTGATTTCAACCAGTTTAGGGAAGCACTCAACTCATGCCATTTTGTCACATAAATGTCACTATTCTATAAAACTGCATGCACTTTTTGGAATGCCTCCTGTTCCACCTCTGATCACGTCCCCTTTTGAGTTCCATGCTACGGGATTCAGGTGCTCACTGCTAAAGAACAGCCCATAAGCAGATAGAAACGGAGAAAAATGAAGGCAGATAAAGACCATATGGCCTGGAGGTGAGGAGTGGCCTAGTGGTAGAGTTGCTGCCTCAGCACCCTGAGGTTGTGGGATCAATCCCAGCGCTGCTTCTTGTGACCCCGGACAAGTCAGTTAATCCTCCACTGCCCCAGGTACAAAATATATACCCGTATATATGAACCACTTTGAAGGTGTAACCACAAAAAGGTGGTATACAAGAACATAATAATAATCTTACTGGGTCAGACCTATGGTCCATCAAGCCCAGTAGCCCGTTCTCACGGTGGCCAGTCCAGGTCACTAGTACCTGGCAAAAGCCCAAAGAGTAGCAACATTCCATTATCTCAGAGTAAGCAAGATTCCGGAACTCCAAATAGTAACAATATTTCATGCAGAATCCCCAAAGAGTAACAACATTTCATGCTACCGATCCAGGGCAAGCAGTGGCTTCCTCCATGTCTTTCTTAATTACAGACTATGGACTTTTCCTCCAGGAACTTGTTCAAACCTTTCTTAAAGCCAGCTATGCTATCTGGTATACAAGTTCCATCCCTTTTCCCTTTCCCCTATCTAGTCTGCCTAATCATTCCATCTGTTATCCCCTCCTCTCCCTTAGAGATTTAACGTACTTATCCCAAGCTTTCTTGATTTCAGATACACTTTTTGTCTTCACCACCTCCACTGGGAGGCTGTTCCAAGCCTTCGCCACCCTGTCCTTGAAAAAGTATTTTCTGAGATTACTTTCGAGTCTAAACCCCTTTTACTTTCATCCTATGTTCCCTCATTCCAGAGTTTCCTTTCTTTCAACTGAAAGAGACTTGCTTCATGTGCGTTTATGCCACATAGGTATTTAAACATCTCTTATCATATTTCCCCTCTCCTGCCTTTCCTCCAGAGTATACATTTTGAGATCTTTAATCTGTCCCTGTATACCTTATACCTGTATACCGCAGGCTGTTGAGCAAAATGAAATCGATGGGGTTAGGAGAAACACTAACTACTTGGGTCAATGATTGGCTAAGTGGAAGACTTCAAAGGGTAATGGTTAACGGTACCCTCTCTAAAACATCGGAGGTGACCAGCGGAGTACCGCAGGGTTCAGTCCTGGGCCCACTCCTTTTCAACGTATTCATAGGGGATCTGACTCAGGGGCTTCAAGGTAAAATAACATTATTCGCCGACTCTAAACTATGCAATATAGTAAGGGAATGTACTTTACAGGATAGTATGGCACAGGACCTGCTTACATTGGAAAGATGGTCCTCGACCTGGCAGCTGGGCTTTAACGCTGGGAAATGTAAGGTTATGCACCTCGGTAGCGGTAATCCATGCAGAAATTACACCTTGAATGGAGAAACTTTAACTTGTACTTCGGCGGAACGAGACCTAGGAGTAATCATCAGTGCAGACATGAAAACTGCCAATCAAGTGGAGAAGGCTTCACCTAAAGCAAGGCAGATGATGGGATGTATCAGTAGAAGCTTTGTCAGCAAGAAGTCTGAAGTCATAATGCCATTGTACAGAACCATAGTGAGACCTCATCTGGAATACTGTGTACAATTCTGGAGGCCACATTACCGTAAAGATGTGCTTAGAATCGAATCGGTTCAATGGATGGCCACCAGGAGGATCTCGGGGCTAAAGGGTCTCTCGTACGAGGAGAGACTAAACAAACTACAGCTCTACACTCTAGAAGAACGTAGGGAGAGGGGAGACATGATTGAGACATTTAAATACATCACGGGACGTATCGAGGTGGAAGATGATATCTTCTTTCTCAGGGGACCCTCTGCCACTAGAGGGCATCTGCTCAAACTCAGAGGCGGGAAATTTCATAGCGACATCAGGAAGTATTTCTTCACAGAAAGAGTGGTTGACCGTTGGAATGAGCTTCCAGCGCAGGTGATCGAGGCCAGCAGCGTGCTGGACTTTAAGAATAAATGGGATACCTATGTGGGATCCCTATGAGGGTCGAACTGGAATATCGGTCGCTAGGTATAGACTTAAGAGGATGGGTCAGTAGGGTGGGCAGACTTGATGGGCTATAGCCCTTTTCTGCCGTCATCTTCTATGTTTCTATGTGATCACCGACCATTTTAGTAGTTTTCCTCTGGACTCTGTTTATATCTTTTTGAAGGTAGTTTTCCTCTGGACTCTGTTTATATCTTTTTGAAGGTCCAGTCTCTAGACTTGTACACAGTATTCTAAATGAGGTTTCACCACATCTTATATGATGGCATCAATGTCTTCCTTTTTCCTACAGGCCATTCCTTTCCCTATGCATCCAAGCATCCTTCTAGATTTTGCCGTCGCCTAAAGTTTCAAAGTAATGGCCATCTTAAGATCATCACATACTATCACACAAATCAGGGCCCGATTAAGTGCAATGGATGATTGTTAAGGCCCATTAATTCACACTTTGTAGCTCATTAACTCATGTGGTTGCCACAACACATCTTGGATCTGTGCTGATATTTCGGCACCATATGTCGAATCCGGGGACTAAGGAGGTCATTTTCAATACATCACCTAAAGTTAAGAGCACCGGGATGATGCTTGCTGAGCGAAGATTCCATAACGGCAGTTGCGCACACAACTGTCATGATAGAATACTAGCGTAAGTCGTCAATTTCTAAAGGCAATTATGTGTGCAAAGATGCCCATTAATTATCAGTTAAGTAGTGAGGGCGAGGGGGTGGGGGCCTCCAGCCTGGACGCCATCTTGGTGAGGGCATAGGCACCCATCCTCCTTCCCCCACCCCCACTGCTACACGTGTGCACTACTTCCCTTCCCCCATACCTGTGATGTTCTTGAAGCGAGCAGCAACTCCCAACCTTCTGTTGCGCCAGCTCTTCCTCTGACATCACTTCCTGGACCTGCATCTAGGAAGTGACATCAGAGGAAGAGCCGATGCTTGCACGGAAGCAGCTTGGGCGTTGCTGCTCGTGCCAGGAACATTATAGAGGTATGGGGGAAGGGAAGGAGCGTGTGGAGGTTGGGGGGGGCGCGGAGAAGAGGTGTCATCGCCCAAGGCGCCTCTCACCCTCACTATACCACTACCGATTATATACAATAATTGGTTGTTAAAGTCAATTAGCATATAATTAATCTATAGTACGTATTTTATAAAGTATGAGCCAAATTTGATATGTTACCTTAAAAAATGGCATTGAAAAGGACAGAGCTTACGGTACTTCTATAAACCACCTCCAGAGTTAGGCTTAGTTTATAGAATCATGTGCAGCACCCATCTTCACGACTAACATTTAGGTGCAGTCATTAATGCCAGTTAAAACCAGGACTAAATGCCTGCGCTTAATTTGGATCCAGAATGGACGTTTTCTATAACAGTGCGCCTAACTTTTTAGAAGCGCCAGATGACCCATCCATGTCCCCCCTCTGGCCACACCCCCTTTTGAGATCCACGGCACACTAGAATTTATGTGAAATCACTTTATGGAATGCGCTTAGAAAGTTGCGCGCGTAACTTCCAATTAGTGCCATGCAGCGACAATTATCACTTATTAATTGCCAACATCAGCACCGATTGCTTGTTAAACAGTTTAAGTTGCACAAATTTGCACGTGCAGCTTGGTCCTGTGTGGGATATTTTGCATGCTAGACACCAATTTGAGGACAAAAACTTCATAGAATTAGGAGAAAGTGACTTTAGGCACGCTTTTTATAAAATGTCACCTAGCAATCTCTACCAGGTAGATATTTGTAACAATGTATCAGTTAGATTTCCCTCAAATATAAATATTAGAGCTGACCCTTCACATTTCTTCACAGAACCTCAGCGGCACGACTCCGGGCTCTATCACTTCATTGCCCTAAGCTTTATGCGCCTTTTCCTCGTTGGCTCTCAATATAACATCTGTCATTTACTTTTTTAATCTTCAAATCACTATAAATCTTTTTTTAGCTTATGCTTGTCTCAAAGATTAAGCCATGGACGTGGTCAGGAGACCCCTTGAATGAAAGCGAATAAATAAGCTAAGTGAAATTAATGAAATCTAAGAAAAGAGTCATATTGATATTAAGATTAAAAAGTAAATGAGAGATGTTATATTGAGAGCCGTGAGGAAAAGGCAGTGATGTGATGGAGCCTGGAGCTGTGCCGCTGAGATTCTGTGAAGAAAAGTGAAGTGTCCAGTTTAATATTTATATTTGAGGGAAGCCTTAATTGACACCCAGCACTTGTGTACATAAATGTCTATAAAGTGGCAGGCATGCATGCTTTCTTTTGCTATGTCACTTGAACCAGATTTTTTTTTTTTTGGGGGGGGGAGGGAGGGGCTGCGCGACTGCTGTCTGTGCCCCTGTCTAATGCCTGTTTCCTGCTTGTGCTTGGGTGCTGTCTCCTGTTTCAGGATGCTTTTTTGCCCACCTCTTTTAATCCGATGGTTGTTTTTGCTTCAAGGTACTTTATGGCTTAGCCCCTAAATATAACACAGACCTTTTCTCTTTCACAACCAACAGACATAGGCGAAGCTCACACCCGAACTTTGTTTCTCCACCGGTCAGAGGCTGTAAATTTAAAAGTCATCACCAACATCTTTTCTCACATCAAGCAGCACTGTGGGGTAAAGACCTAGAACAATTACTCGTGCCTACAACCTATAGGGAATTCAGGAAACATCTAAAAACACATCTAATCTTGAAATACTTAGGAAACCAGCCTACACAATCTTAGTCCTCAACAAATGATCTCTAGAACTGTCAATCACCAAGTCTATACTTTGTTGATGCCACTCAATCTGTAACATCTTTAATCACTGTAAACCGCATAGAACTTCACGGTCCTAAGGTATATTAAAAAATTTGTTATTATTATTATAAAGATGTATAAAGGAAAACAAAATGACACAGCCCAGCTCCCATGGTTTTCCGTGGGAGGAAACAAACAAAAAACAAAATTCACAATTTTCCTCCCACAGATGATAATAGAAGTTATGCAGTAAATAAGGGAGGTCCAAGACGTTGTTCATGCTCTGAAACAGATATATCAGGGCTGGAAGCCTCCAGGGAATGAGTAAATTACCAGTGTGTAGGTGGCCAAGTCCTAGGAGGAAAGTTAGCTGCGGAGCTGAGGATTTTCACGAAACCACTTGTACAACTCTGCCATTTTCCTTCCAAATTAATACAGTATTCCCCTGCACCAAATAAATGCTGTTCTGATGCTTGCTATTGTCTACCACTGGCCAAGTGAAGGCTTGGAATGTTGAGAGCGAATTTTAGGGACAGTGCATTTATTAGTGCACGCTAAGGGCCAAGATTCACTGAACACACCTATCGTATCCCGATGGTTTTGCGATCATTCCCCGACCTGATTCACTAACCTTGTGCCCGATCGATTTTCCCACCCGAACCGCCCGTGCAAATGAGGAGAAATGGCATGCATAATGAGGAAAATCTAATCTGCTCAGTGGAAAAGTCTAATTTGTTCAATCAGGAAATTGCAAACCTCGCAGAGAACAAACTTATATTGAACCAAGCCAATCTCTTCACAAGACTTCAAACACCCAAGGCACTACTTAGATGCTAGAATTATAAGAAAGCGAAAGATGTTATTTATACAAATCTGAGGTTCTTATTTGCACAAATCTGAGGTTCTTATTTGCAAGACTTACATCCTAAGGGCCGTAGTGCGATTTTAAGTTGGATCTCTTAATTGGGCTTTTATTTAGTTAAATGAAGAGAGTATCATTGGGTAGAGAGTACTATAGGGTGGGGAGGGGTGAGAATGAAGAGGGATGGTAAAGGTTCAAACACATATAGATATAGTGCACTTCAAATTCTACTGCTTACTTTACAAGGCTATCAACGGAGAAAGCCCAACCTACTGGAACAATCAACTAAATCAATCCTCCTCAACCAGACACAGAAGAACCCACTTACTATTCTCCCACCCATCATCCAAAAATGTCAAACGAAAAAAACTTTATGACAACCTAATAGCCTCCAAAGTAGCTAAATTGGACATACAAATCACCACTCTATTATCTTCAGCTACAAACTACAAAACCTTCAAGAGAGATCCTAAAACCATACTCTTCAAAAAATACATAAAACCTATCCAGCATGACCAATCCCAACCCAACATCCAATACTCTCTATACCCTTAATACTCTCTAATATTCTTATATTTACCAAATGTTATCTAAAATCCCATAATTTACCCTATTCCTATCTCCTAAAGACTTTTACTTCCCGTTGGTAACTTTTTTACCCAACATTTTTATTACCTTAAAAATTTTATGTCATCGCTTATTTTATTCCTTCAAATTTTGAATGTAATTCTTGTTTTAGTTTGGATGTAATCCGCCTTGAACCGCAAGGTAATGGCAGAATAGAAATCACTAATGTAATGTAATATAGTGGGGGTTTATTGAAATTGGAATTTGTCTTTTATTATGTATATTATATTATAATAGTTGATGCATTATTGATGTGCTTTGATGTTGTATTTGCTGTATTTGATGATGTTTGCATCAGTAAAAATTGTTTGAATCTAAAATATTACTTCGTGCCCTTACTGGGGCGATGTGTTCATTGGTGGTCTTTGCTTTAAAAGAAATAGAAAAAAAAAATAATATCATTTGATGTTTATGCCTTAAACAAAGACCGACGATGAACACGTCGCCCCAGTAAGGGCACGAAGTAATATTTAAGTAGTGTTCTGTTCCATAATCTGGCTGCACTGAAATGATTCCTTTTAAATATGTCCCCTCTTAGGGCTAGCGACAAGTCGTGAACTGCAGCCACCCCCATCCCCTTTATTGTGACCTCGCTTGTGCGGAGAGCAAGCGCATGTGCAGATCGCACCTACGGCCAACCAGGATGATCTGCGCATGCGTCGCAATCGCTCTGCAGCGATCCCGTGGGATCGCGGTGGGGCGCGCGTCCGATCAGCTAATTTGCCTGAGGACTCTGTAGTGAGTCGGTCACCCAGCAGAACTCGGCCACGAATTGCCCAACAACGATGCAGACCGATGAGTTTAGGGCAGGGGTGCCCAATAGGTCGATCGCCAAGGCAAAGTGAGTTGATCATCCAGGACTCCCTTTGCCTTGGCGATCTATCGGGCCGATCAATCTTCCTCTCCCCGACGTCAATTCTGCCGTCGGAGAGGAAATTTGGGTCAGCCAATCGCTGCCTGGCTGGGCGGAACTTCCTCTCCGACAGCAGAATTGACGTCGGGGAGAGGAAGATTGATTGGCCCGAAGCAAAGAGAGTATGGGGGGGCAGCGGCAGCAGCAGTTTTGGGGCGTTTATGGCCATTAGTGGCGTTTGGGTCCTGTTCCCCGATGGCAGCGGCAGTGGTTTGGGGAAGGGCAGGGAGAAAGAAAGAAAGGGGGCAGGCAGGGAGATAGAAGGAAAGAAGAGAAACAGGAAAAAAAGAAAGGGGGCATGAAGAGAGAAAGAAAGAAAGGTCAGGGAGAGAGGAAGAAAAAGTTGGGGGAGGGAATGAGGTGTGGAGGAGAGGAAGCATACAGGCTGAAAGAAAGATTGGATGCACAGTCAGAAGAAGAAAGTGCAACTAGAGACTCATGAAATCACCAGACAAGGTAGAAAAAATGATTTTATTTTAAATTTAGTGATCAAAATGTGTCTGAATTTATATCTGCTGTCTATATTTTACAATATGGTCCCCTTTTACTAAACTGCAATAGTGGTTTTTAGCGCAGGGAGCCTATGAGCGTCGAGAGCAGCGCTGGGCATTCAGCGCAGCTCCCTGCGCTAAAAAATGCTACTGTGGTTTAGTAAAAAGGGAGGGGGGTGGGTATTTGTCTATTTTTGTATGGTTGTTACTAAGGTGACAGTGCATAGAGTCATCTGCTTTGACCTCTGAAAAAACCCCGGAATAGGAATGATAATTAACAATTCTATGCGTACAGTGTGCGTTGTGTTTTTTTATAAATTTTGTTGTTGGTAGATCATTTTGACTTGGTCATTTTAAAAGTAGCTCGCGAGTCAAGTGTGGGCACCCCTGGTTTAGGGAATCTAGGCCTAAAACAAATAAATGCATGTTAAGCCAATTAGCGTGCATTAAAACGTTTTAACAGACGCCGAGTAAATGCTAGAAATAAACAAGTAAATGTCAGAAAATCAGGGGGGTGGGGGCCAAACAAAGCAAAAACCCATTTGTTAATCAAGTGTGCAACAAAAAAAAAAAACCCAGAAAAATGCACCCAATTGACTTTGTTTAGGTTTGCACACTTGTTTCTTAAAAGAATTAAAACCAGCCGGGTTTTCCTGCATTTTTATTGGCAGACCACCTCTTCCTACCGAGAGTGAGTACATGTATCGATTAAGCGGCAAGCCATTCTTTCATTCACCTGTCAGTAATCATGGCTGTGAAGGCCTCACATTTGCGTTCCTTCGGCTCTGGCACATAAGCTTCCGCTCCTCGCTTGCCCAGGCTTCTGGACCATCTAACCCACCTAACTCATTTACACTAGTTTCATTCCGTTGGCACAGATTTAGTTTAGAATGATGGCACTGTCTGTGAGAGGGAGGGGTTCAGACAGGGCTCTTCAGCCCTGCTCAGTTTCACATTTTCTGCAGTGTAATTGCTTCAGTTTCATGAGGCAGACAATTTACTATAGCCAAATCACCCACATCTGTAAGAGCCGTAATCAGATTTAGAGGCGGTGAAAATCTTAGATCTGTTCTCCCAACATAGAGGTGAAAATTTTATTGCATTTACAAGCTTTACCGGAGATGGGGGGGGGGGAGAATTAGCATTCTGGGAGGATTGCTAACGCCAGACAACACAATGCCGTGGACCAGATTTAACCTTTCAGAGGAAATTACTGTCACCAGTCGCTAAACCCTGCATGCAAATGGATGGCACTAGATGCTTTAACAGGCTTTTGCTTAGGTTTTAAAATCTAAATGTTGTGTATTGCCATGGTAAAACAAAATTGCTTTTCTTACGGAATATTTTCCTTGGGATGCTTATACTGTAATAAACAGCTAGTGGCAGCCTTTGCTACGAATGTCACCGCCAGTCATATTTATATCCAGAAAAGAAGCATACCACAGCCAGTTTCAGTCATTTGCAAGGTTCCTCCCTCTCTTGCTCCCAGTCTGATCTCTCTTTACCTACTGGCAAGCTTAGTTTTGTGACTGCCTCTTGCTGGCCATGCATCTAAGCAGCTGCCCCCTTCAGTCAACTCTAGTGTATTACAATAGATGGCTGAACTAGCCCCTCCACTACTGGCCATGGATGCTCTCTCCTCCTTGGGTGGCCAGTGCTTTTGGATTTTGGCATGCAAACTTCACAGGAAGACCAGCTTGGCCGTGGCATTCTGAGCAGGCTACCCATCCCCCCACTCCTCTCACAAGTATGCCTACAAAATAAAAAAAAAGATGCACACCTTACATAAATGTGACCTTTTCTTTGACACATTTTCCCATCTCTGTATAAACAGCTTTTGTTCTGTCATAGATTAACTTTTGACGGGTTGTGGTTCTCTCTTTCACACACAAAGATATGCACATAACTCCCCCTTCCCACCCCTCCTTGTTAGTACTGTCTGATCTGTGCTTCTGCATCCCTTGGTGTGTTGTATTTTTTTTTTTTTTTGGGGGGGGGGGTTATTGTAAACATTTCCTGTCCAGGCGTGACATTTCCCTCGGTTGCGGAGTCTGCATTCCCATGAAACAGCCACTAGTGACAGCACAGTAGCCAAACAGCGATTTTTAAAAGCCAGCGAACTGAAATGAACCGCGAGTCAGTCAGTGGCGCTCACAGCAAACAATAGTTCAAACTAAACGCACACAAAAAATACCGAGCGTTATCGGGGGAGGGAATTAGAGAACAGACCCGGGAACATGCACAGCTGCTAGGGTTCAGACCACACCTTCGGGGGGGGGGGGGCGCATCGGTCCTCCCAACACAGCTCTAGTCCTAAAATGTCCACCGCATAAGCTAGAAACGTTCTGGTCTGCTTCAAAGACTTTGCCGCGCGCGCGCACACACACACACACAAAAAAAGTGCCCGGTCGAGGGCTGATGTTTGGGAAAAGAGCCGAGCGCTCACCTCCGTTCCCAGCCACCCCGCCCTCGCGGTTGGTTCCGGTCCCAAAGCTGCGTGGGTTTCGCGCTCAACGCCGTTCAGCGTTTGCGCCCAGAGCCCTTCGAAAAAGCCAGGAAGGCGCCTTTTACCCCGCTATTAAAAAAAAAAAACGGAAACCGGCTGTGCCACACGTCGCATCGACGGTTGGACTATTTCAGAACCATACGTGTAAAAAAAATTCTTGTGAGGGAAATTTTTTTTTTTTTAATGGCATTTTTTTATTGACCCAGACCAAAAAAAAACCCCAAACCACCCGGTGTTGTCGGCGAAATACCGAACCCCATGCCATTCATTTTCTTCCACCGAACTTCACACGCACGTTAAGATCGACGGTAAGAGCCCGCAATTCCTCCGCGAGGCTCAAGCAAGCTAAGCGGCCGAAGACCGGCTCGACTGGGGCTCCGACCGAAACGACGACGACAGACCCCCCCCCCCCCCCAACGGACCGAGAAGCCGGGCTACGTTCGGGGTGGATTCGCTGCAAAAGAAAAGGATGCCCAGAACTCTGGAACCTGACCTTGCTCCGGACGTCAGCTCGGCGAGACCAAAAGCCCAGATCTGCTCCCACCTTTCCATGCTCCGAGCTTGGGAAGGGGAGGTGGGGGGGGGGGGAGTCCTCTCCTCACGCCGGAGGCTGCCAGGCACCTGGACGGAGCCGATCCATCCCGAAGGAAAAAACCGGTCTCGGCGGGGCTTTGGGGGGGGGGGGGGCTTTTCCAGCACGGATGTCTAGAATTTTCTGCTTAAAAGCCAGACCGAGGAACACAAAATTGCAGTTGAGCGCCTTTGTTTTCCCTCCTCTCCTCCCCTCTGGAGAGGAAGCAGAGCGTCTCTCTCTCTCCCACACTCAGCCTGCCTCCTTCCTACCCTTCTAACAGCCGAACATCATTGCTTAGCTAAAAGAAGCCTGCCTTACCTAGGCGGTACTTCTCAATTTGTTAGGAGGGGAAGACATCTGTCGGTAACAGGCAGCCAGGTGACCTTTCTCTGTCCACATTCAAAAAATAATAAAAAGAACAGAAGCATGTCTCACCATACCATGTTTTACCATGCTTTGTTAACTATTCCCCCCCACCCTTTTTACAAAACCACGGATTTTAGGTGAAGGCTGGCATGCTGAATGCTCTGCACTGATAACCAGAGCTGGTATTGTGACATCATAATGCCTCGTTCCACCAATGCCTAAGAGCCAACCTCATCAGTGATGTCACAATGGCTTCACTGATCTATTCTTGGCTCACTTATACTATATTTGGATTTCTAGAGTGGTGCAGTGGTTAAACCTATAGCCTCAGCACCCTGAGGTTGTGGGTTCAAGCCCATGCCACTTCTTGTGAGCCCGCTGGCACAGACTGGGAAAAATGCTTGAGTACCTGAAAAAAAAATCCGTTCTGAGCTCCCCTGGGAGAATGATATAGAAAATTGAATAAGATCTAGAGGAAATGATTAGACTTTTTAAAAAATTTTCTTTTAAATTCAGACTTAGCTCCTGCCCACTTAAATTGTTATCTGTGGCTAACTATTTATATTCAGCAGTACTTAACTTGTTTAGCACCTGTGCCAAAAATGGCTAACATGTGGGCATGCTGTAGGTCCTTTTGTAGTTAAGTGCCAATATTCATTCATCTCATGACTGCTTAGGATAACCCAGGGGTAGGCAATTCTGGTCCTCGAGAGCCAGAGGCAGGTCAGGTTTTCGGGATATCCACAATAAATATGCATGAGATAAGATTTGCAGTCTCAAGGAGGCAGTGCATGCAAATCCATCTCTTGCATATTCATTGTGGATATCCCGAAAACCTGACCTGCCTGTGGCTCTCGAGGACCAGAACCCCTTAAATTGGGCAGTATAAATAGCAGTCCTATTTTAAGCAGTTCAGCTTATGCAATCAAGAGCTAAAAATTGCACTTAACAACATAAGCTTTAGCAGCCAGTCTAAAACAGGATATTCAATGCTGGTGACCAGACATGGGCCAGCACTGAATAGACAGCCAGCGATGGACATAAAAATGCTGACCATCACCGGCTAAATATCAGCCAGACTGTATTAATGCTGAACTACTCGTATATACAGTAAGGCACAAAATAGAGGGGGGGGGAATTCCACCACACAAAGGATGCAGAGAAAAAGTGGAACAAAAAGCACACTGATCCTGGATGGAAACAAGAAAATATAAAAAGTGTATTACAAAAATCCAAATGTAGTTAGACAACTGTACTCTATGACTGGTTCCCAACCCTGTCCTGGAGGAACACACCAGGCCAATTGGGTTTTCAGGCTAGCCCTAATGAATATGCATGAAGCAAATTTGCATGCCTATCACTTCCATCATATGCAAATCTCTCTCATGCATATTCATTAGGGCTAGCCTGAAAACCCGATTGGCCTGGTGTTCCTCCAGGACAGGGTTGGGAATCACTGCTCTATGATAATCAATGTACAGTAGAATGCTAGGACATAACATGAGTCGTGTTTCGACAATACTAGCCTTCTTCAGGAGTCCATTTGTCCTGAAAATGCAACAACTACTTGCAATCTGAGCTGAGCTGATTGCTTCACTTTGCTTAATAGAAACATGATGGCAGATAAAGGCGAAATGGCCCATCTAGTCTGCCCATCCGCAGTAACCATTATCTCTTTCTCTCTCCAAGAGATCTCATGTGCCTATCCCAGGGCCTTTTGAATTCAGACATAGTCTCTGTCTCCAGCCCCCTCTTCTGGGAGACTGTTCCACGCATCTACCACCCTTTCTGTAAAAAAATATTTCCTCAGATTATTCCGGAGCCTTTCACCTCTTAACTTCATCCTATGCCCTCTCATTGCAGAGTTTCCTTTCAAATTAAAGACTCATGCGCATTTACATTACGTAGGTATTTAAACATCTCTATCATATCTCCCCCCTCTCCCGCCTTTCCTCCAAAGTATACAGATTGAGATCTTTAAGTCTGTCCCCATAAGCCTCATGACGAAGACCACGCACCATTTTAGTTGCCTTCCTCTGGACCAACTCCATCCTTTTTATATCTTTTTGAAGGTGCAGCCTCCAGAATTGTACACAATATTCTAAATGAGGTCTCACCAAAGTCTTATACAGGGACATCAATACCACCTTTTTCCTACTAGCCATACCTCTCCCTATGTAACCTAGCATCCTTCTTGCATTCACTAGAGTCGCTCCTCCATTCAGCTCTTCCCCCAGAGAAAGAGCCCCAGTTCAGTTCCAATTCTGACACAATTACTTCTTGTTTAAGTGACAAAATAATTATATTTTCAAAGACTAAAGTAGATGGTGATCTAATCCTGAACTCTAATATACCACTCTTTCAGAAAATCACTGAAAACCCACCTATTCGACAAATTCACCCGATCCTCCAAATCTGCACGACACCTACCTCATCTTACACACCTCTTCCTCCTACCCTATGCCACCTCATCACATAACTGTCTTTCTATCCCTCCCCAATTCTAATTGATGTTACCTCACTGTCCTTACAGCACCTCTTGTTGTACACCGTCTTGAACTGAAAAGGTATGACGGGATATAAATAAAGCTATTATTATATTGAACCAAGTCATAGAGTTCCCCCAGATTCTATATATTGCAATTTTGGTTCAGAGTGAAGATGCATATGCAAATAAATTAATGAGCCTGTGAGACTTGGGGTGAGCCCCACATAACACAGCCAGAAACTGTGGCAAAAATAATGCAAAAACTCTTTGGGTTCTTTTTATCAAACCACGGTAGAGGGTTTTATTTTTATTTATATATTTTCTACATTTCCATTCCATAGTATGCAAAGTTCTAGGCGGATTACAACAGACATACACAGCATTGAATGAAACAAAAGACAATGAACAGTTAGTGATAATTAACAAAAAACACCGAACCAAGACAGACAGTGTGGTACACTTATGAAGACCCCATAGGCATGCAGGCAAAGAATAGTCTTGAGCTTTTTCTTGAAAGATCCAAAGCTGGACAAATGTATGGAGGGTTGAAGGCATAGCGTTCCAAATTTAGATCCCATGACACTGAGAGATCTTCTATAAGTTTCTTGCTGAGCCAATCATATGGAGGGAAAATACCAGGAGAGCACCAGAGGAATGTAGTGTCCTGGTAGGATGGTAGCACTGCAACAATTCGAAAATTGGTCCTAGGGCCTGATTCTAAAAATGGTGCTCTAAGGCAGTGTTCTTCAACCACCGGTCCACAGAAATTTCCTGCCAGTCCACAGGGCCGGCATGTGCATCAGGTCCAAAACTGTGTTCTTCTACTGCCAGTCTGCGGTGCGATCGATGCGTTGTTAATAAGATTATATTGTGTGTATATATGAAAAATGAATGGAAAAAATAGTGTTACAATTAGGACTTTGGGGGCAGGGTCTGGCCCACGACTTAGCCCAGTGTTCTTCAACCGCCAGTCTGCGGACCGATGCCGGTCCACAAAATAATTCTTTTATTTCTGCCGGTCCATAGGTGTAAAAAGGTTGAAGAACACCCGCCCTAAGGCAACAGTAGGAGCCCTACTGCCGCCTAACTTAATTGGGTTTAATTGGTTTAATCAGCACACTAATTAGCTACACCGACTTAAAACCAATTAAAACGCTATAAAAAAAAATGGAGGCACCTATGGGTGCCTCCAAAAAGGCCACCGTTATCCTGTCTATAGAGGCACCTTACAACGCCTAATGCCACTGTAGGCGTGGTTAATGCTGGAAGTGGCGTTAGGCGTCATGAGGCGCCTCTGACAACGCGATTCTCGTGAAAAGTAGGCACTGGAAATATAGGTCTTTAAACCCCTGACCTACACATTTCCAGTGCCTACCTTTCATGCAGCCACGATTCTGTAAACGGTGCCATTGAGTGATTGACACACAATCGTTGGCCACCGATAACGGTGCCATTTACTGAATCCAGGTCTGTGTGCCTATGTTTGGCTGAAACTACAGCACAAATTTAGAAGGCTAAAATGAGAACATCAGTGTAGGAGCTCAGCATTTTCTGAATATTGGGCCCAAGATTTTTCTTTGTATAACATATAATTCCACCGTTTCATTGGTTTCAGTGTAGTTGTCAGAGATCTGTGCTCGCTTTTGATAGATGGTTTTAAGAAAGGTTTGGACAAGTTCCTGGAGGAAAAGTCCATAGTCTGTTATTGAGAAAGACATGGGGGAAGTCACTGCTTGCCCTATATGGGTAGCATTCAATATTGCCACACCTTGGGTTTTGGCCAGGTACTAGTGACCTGGATTGGCCACTATGAGAACGGGCTTGATGGACCATTGGTCTGACCCAGTAAGACTATTCTTATGTTCTTATGTCATTGTATATAATAAATAATAGAAAAGGGTGTGCAGAACCTCAAACATTGACGATAAAGACAATTATAACGTGGTAATAAAATATGTCAATTGGCCACAAACCAGTTTGAATAGATTACTATGTCCCAACATATCAGCATACATTTTCTCATATCTGTAGATTAAACATAAATTTTCCCACCAAAACAGAAAACAAAGGCGATCATAATTCATCCAGGGTGGGAGGGAGGGAGGCGGGGAGGGGGGATGGATATCTCTTTGATTCGTTTCAATCTTTGATTGAATATATTGGAAGAGATAGGAGGAGGATATATTCTTATATATGGCTATTGAATGAACATAAGTGCTTACTTTATGATTCATATTTATATACTTTTCTGAAAATTAATAAAGAATTATATAAAAGAAATAATAGACAAGGGTCACACATGAAGGTGTGGTAATAAATATACTGAGACCACATGAAAGTCCCAAAGGGATAAGTGCTTTTACATCCTCCAAAGAGCCATGGTCAATTTATTTTCCCCCTCTCTGATCCACTGCCGCTATTTATCTTTTGTTTCTTGGTTAACTTTACTTTTAGTATTTTTAACACCCAAGTTTGATATTGAAATTATTGTTGTCAATCAAAAACTTTGCTGTGTATGAAAGCCCGGCCATTACTTAGGGGTAGGCACAGCAGTGTCTGTTTTCATAAGAAAGGCAAAATAATGATATTTCAAGTGTGCAGTCACTAACCAGTGACAAGGAATTTATTTCATTTCCTTTGGAGTTTTGCAGACATCGACTGCATTGGCCATTTTGTGAAACTCTCTGCACTTTCTCTGTCTCTCACGTCATTTCTTTTCAATCCATTATCACAATCAAAAAAATCTCTTTTCAACTAGATAGAAAGTGTTATTTCAAGGGAAGGGGTAAAACGCGGACCTCAACCGCAGGTCCTTAAAAATCTTTATTTATTGACAGCTGAGGTTTCATATTTCATGTGTGCAGATCCGCGTTTTAGCCCCTCATTCCACCGCTGTATCTGTTGCCGTTTCTGACCCCCCCACGGATCTGTGCCGACAGTCTTTTATTAATAACAATTAATTTGAGGAAACAGTTCAGCTAACGGAACCCTAATGCGTCTCCCTCCCTATGATGAGACTAAAAGTGGCATGGACCTTAGGGCAAAAGTTTTGCCACTTTTAGTCTCAGCAAAGGGAGGGAGAAGCATTAGGGTCCGGACGTTAGCTAAACTGTTTCCTCAAATTAATTGTTATTAATAAAAGACTGTCGGCACAGATCCGAGGGGGTCAGAAACGGCAACAGATACAGCGGTGGAATGAGGGGCTAAGACGTGGACCTGCACACATGAAATATGAAACCTCAGCTGTCAATAAATGAAGATTTTTTTAGGGCGTGCGGTTAAGATCCGCGTTTTGCCCCTTCCCTTATTTCAAGTCTCGGTTGTGAAGCCAACACTGATTCCTGAAACTGAGAGCTACTATTACTGCCATGTTTTTCAACAGCTTCAAACATTGAGCAGCCTGCCCCTAACATCAGCTCTTACTCTACTTTGCTGTTCTCATGTTTTCGGGGGGAAAAAAACCTCAGCTATTCCCGTTAGAATTTCAAAGCGCCAATGGCGGTCTACCAGCAATAATTCATGGCTTTTACAAGTCTGCCCTCGTGGCGACCTGCCCACTCCTCTAGAGTCCTCTGTTCAGTTAGGTTTACTAAATTGTCAAGTTATTCACTCTGTCAGTTCTCCTACAAGATCTTCTGTTAGAACAATCTAATTGCATTCTCGGTCTCACTGAGACATGGCTCAAAGTTGGAAAAGAGCTCTACCTTTCACAGGGTCTCCCACAAGGTTATCATTTTTTTTTTTTTTCCTAAGGCTCATACCTCTCACAGGGGAGGCGACTTACGATGCTTTTCTCTCCTTCTTTTGCAATCTCTGTGGTTGATTACTCTTTTTCTTACTCGGTCATGTTGTTGGTCCAGGTTACTGCGCCTCTGACTTTGCATGTTTTACTGATTTATCATCCACCTTCAACTTCTGGCCCTACAATTTGGGATTCTGTGATGCAGACATTAGCAGAGGTTACCTTTCATTTACCTAATGTTTTGATAATGGATGATTTTAACATCTACATGGACATTCCCTCTGATTGTATGACAATGGCCTTTTGTACATTTCTCTCAAATATAGATCTAACCCAATACGTCTCTGTCCCCACTCATATTAAGGGCCATACTTTAGATCTGGTCCTTTCAAAGTATACTGTTAATTACTATCTCACTAACATTAAAACTCAACAATTAGCATGGACTGATCATTTTATGGTTTCATTTAGTATACATTTTTCAATAATCAATAATGTTTCCCAATTAGCTTTAAATTCTAGTGAGCATTGCCCAAATTGCTCTCTCTGTACTGATCCTTTATTTTCATCTTTTCCCTCTTGACTTTCCTTCCCTTTCTTTAGAAGAGCAGGCCAGGGCATTTTCTCCTGTCTGTCCTGGTGGGCTCACAATCTATCTATTGGACCTGGGCTAATGGGGGGAGGGGATTAGTGAATTGCCCAGGGCCACAAGGAGCAGTATGGGTTTTGAATCCACAAACTCAGGGTGCTGAGGCTGTGCCATACTCTCATTGAGTTTGGCTAGTAATAGTTGGTGGTTGACTGAGTCGAAGGTGGCAGATATGTCAAATTGAAGGAGAATTGCCTGGCGGCCAACACTCAAGAATTGCTTGATTTTAATGGTTAAGGTCAATAAAAGGACATGTGTGCTATGATTTGAGCAGAATCCAAATTGAGTGGGATGGAGGCAAGAGTGTTCTTTAATAGGAACATAAGCATCGCCTCTACTGAGTCAGACCGTAGGTCCATCATGCCCAGCAGTCCGCTCCCGCAGCAGCCCCCCAGGTCAATGACCTGTAAGTGATCTATTACTCTAAAGCATTTGTACTGTATAGTACCCCTCTAATTGTACCCTTCAATCCCCTTTTCCTTCAGGAACTTGTCCAGTCCCATTTTGAAACCCAAAATCGTACTCTGCTCTAGGCGGAGCGTTGTTTGTAGACGTATGTTTTGAGAAGTTTAGTTAGTATTGGGATTCCAGCTATGGGTCTGTAATTCGAAGGGTTTGAGAGTTCTACATTCTGGGCTTTGGTGATTGATGTGAGGGCTATTAGGATGATAGTTGGCCATGATGAAGATTTGTTTAAGAGTTTTGTTAGCCATTGTATGATGTGGTTAGGGGCTTCTGGAAGTAGATGATCGTGGCATCGGTCAAGTGGATATTTTTTTCAGGAGAGTAGTAGTGATTGTTTGGGATAAAGGCTGGAAGGTGCTCTAGATTTAGTTTGCTGGGTCCGATTCTGGAGGTGTATGATTTGGTTGGAGAGATATAGGGGCTTTTTTGACTTCTGGCTGCACTTACATTTAACCTTTTAAATTATTTGGACATCACTCTGTTGTCTATGACGAAGCATGGTTAATCAAAGTTTAATACAGTGGTACCTTGGATTACGAGCATAATCCGTTCCAGGAGCATGCCCGTAATCCAAAATGCTCGTATATCAAAGCAAGTTTCCCCATAGAAAGTAAGGGAAACTTGCTTTGTATGTTCTCCCCCCCACCTTCCCCCCCCCCGAGGCCAGCAGTGCTGCTCCCCCCCCCACGAGAACCGGCATTGCTCCCCTCGAAGGCCCCCCTCGCGAACCGGCACCCTCCCCCCACGATCCGGCACCCCCCCCGCCGCGACCTGATATCCTCCAACCCACCCGAACCCTCTTCTTACTTTCAGTGTAGCCTCCGCATCGGCATCGGCACCAGCATGTCCTGTGCCCAAAAATCTGCTTCTTGTGCCAGGCCTTGAGCATGCCGTGGCTAGAAAATGGTCGATTTTATATTTGTGGCTTTAATGGCCACACATTAACTGATTAGCACAGACACGCCCCTAGGCCCAAAAAAATACAATTTATCTTTATGTTTATTTGATACTCCGCTTAGTGCAATAGGTCAATACAATCTTACGGAAAAGAATGCTGATATTAAAAAGAAAAAGTAATACAATCTAACATGTAAAACTTTCATATAAATTATAAAATAAATTAAAATATTTATATTCCGCATATCATCTCTATGCAGCTTACAAAATAAAATGAAACTAAGCACTCGAAAAACTTCCCTATCTGTCCCGAAGGCTCAAACAGTCTACCTAAGGTACCTGATTAAGATAAAATGGGGTTGATGACTGGCTCCTCGGGGTTTTTTCCCCCGTTTCTCAATAATTGGTTTCTGCTGTTTTCTCTTTGGATCTTATTGCCGACGATTGTGCTTGTATTGTTGGCCGATTGTCATGCCCTTGTTGCACTTCACAATCAAGATATTAAAAGCAAAACAACCATGAGGGACACACTGTGAATGCACAGTATTACAAGCCATTTCTGCAGCACCACCTGCGTCGTGCAGTACGAGAGAAGGGTCCAGAACTGTTGTGCAATGCCATAATCCTAAATGGCAATGCTGTGAAGGACGTTAACAGTTAAACATTACTCACTCTCATGCTGATTGTGTGCTTGGTATAGTGAAATAGTTAACATTTGTTACTTGTTTGTTAATAAAAAGTTGAAAGGGGATAGATTCCGTACAAACGTAAGGAAGTTCTTCTTCACCCAGAGGGTGGTAGAAAACTGGAACGCTCTTCCGGAGGCTGTTATAGGGGAAAACACCCTCCAGGGATTCAAGACAAAGTTGGACAAATTCCTGCTAAACTGGAACATACGCAGGTGAGGCTGGGCTCATTTAGAGCACTGGTCTTTGACCTGGGGGCCGTCGCGTGAGCAGACTGCTGGGCACGATGGACCACTGGTCTGACCCGGCAGCGCCAATTCTTATGTTCTTATTTTAAAAAATAAAATAAAATGAAAAGATATAATAAAATTCCATGGTTACAAATCAAAAAGAAAAAAAACCCCAAATAAATCAAAAATAGAAAAAAGAAAGAAGAAATAAAATAAATAAAATAAACTTAGAAAAAGAAAAAATATGAATCATTTTTTTGCACATAGGTAAAATGCACACATCGGGATTTTAGCACAGAATGCCCCAGCTTGCTCCATGATAAGCACTTTTACTCTTTAGTGCTTACCATAGCTTGGTAAAAAGACCCCTAACTGAGGATAACTTAGCTGGTTAAAATACAGCTGCCTAAGCTGGGTGCTCAGCTTATTTTTGAAAACTGGCTTATAATAATTTGGGACCTGAAGAATTTAATTTGGTTACTGGATTTTTTTTTTTTAATTTATTTATAAAATTTACACAAATTTGGTTACTGTTATACCTTTCTTTCCAAACAGAAAGCATTGCATTTGCACATGTACAAACCAGTGGCATGTCCACGGCCCCTCCCATTTTGGGCTTGGGCACCCTACAGAGCTGCAGCACATCTTTACATGGCTAGTGGGGTTGCTGAAGTCCTGCCAGACAGTTCCTGAGCTGCACCCCTCCTTCTCATGCTGCCTCTTTGTTGCATAAATCGTGGCATGCCTCTGGCCGCCACTGGAATTTCTCATGCATGCAAACTGAGCACACGTAAGGAGTCTTGCCAGCGGTTGGAGGCATGACGCTGGCATCTGCATTAAAGAATCAGCGCAAGGAGGAGGTGAACTGTATTTCTTTGGCTGGCAGGGCCTTGGCATCCCCTAAACATATGTTCAGCACATGCATGTGTGCTTTGGGGGAAGAAAGAAGGAGGGAGGGCAGAATGTTTGACTCCCCAGTTCACCCCTGGGCACCACCAGAATTGGAGGGCTCTCTATGCCCCTAGTACAAACAGGTAGAATTGTAACTCTAATGCATCTATTTATCAAGCACTAGTACTGTAACCATGAATTGTATATTATTATGGGATTTCCAGACTGCTGCTTTTTCAGATTCTATAATTAAGGTTTAGGGCCATCAAGTTAATCTGAAAAAATGAGAACCTTGATTTCAATTACAGAGTATAAAAGTTATTGATCAAACAATAGAACTTCATGGAAACTTATAGAAATTTATAATGGGCTCTTCGATTAGAGAAAATTGCTATATGAAATGTTAACCAAAGAAAGCTATCACTTTTGAAGGAGTTTGAGGAAACAACTTCTTTAAAATTAGTATTTAAACCTAATTTTCATGTTCTCTCCATTGCAATTACCGCGTGTCGGAGTAGATATAAGTGGAGTGCTATAAGAGATCTTGTGATTTAAACACTTGGCTTTAAGATCTGATATAGGGATCCTTATACTGAGCTATAGTAAAAATAGGAGTCGGCACACCCTTATGTGGGTCTTTGCCATGTGTTTAGGTTATTCTTGCCTATTAATGATCATGCACTATTTTCTATTTTCCCATTAATGATCATGCACTAATGTTGCCATTAGTATGTGAACCAAAAAGAACCTCGTTTGAAAAAATGCCCCCCAAAATAATAATGAAAATCCTTTTTTATATTAAAAAAAAAAAAAAAATATATATATATATATATGTTATTATGGGGTCTTTTTACTAAGGCGTGCTAGCCGCTTTAGCACATGCCAAACACACGTTAGCGTTTAGCGCACAAAGTCTCTTGGAATTTCATCAACATACAAATAAAGTCCAGAGTCCATGCTATCTCTCTAATGCTCTTTTGTTATTTTTGCATTTTGATATTAAATAAATGTGAAATCATTAATATTGTGATAAAACGTCTCTTCAAAAATAGTCCAAGGACGATGAGACAACATCCGAAACATGACAATATACCAAATTTAAATTAAATCACTTATCTAAACATTAGACGCAGTCCCAACCAGGCATGAGCAAGCTTTGCTCGCTGAATGGCTGCGGCGAGTTCTCACGGGTCCCATTCCAAGTGCCCGCCCCCCTGAATTTACTCCCCTAAAGATCCCACATGAGCATCCCATTTTCTCTTAAAATCCGTCACACTGCTTGCCTCAATCACCTGCAGTGGGAGCCTGTTCCAATGATCCACCACTCTTTCGGTGAAGAAGTACTTTCTGGAGTCACTATGAAACTTCCCTCCCCTGATTTTCAGCGGGTGCCATCTGGTGGTCGAGGGTCCCGCGAGACAGAAGATATCATCTTCCGACTCGATGCAACCCGTGATGTACTTGAACGTTTCAATCATGTCTCCCCTCTCTCTTCGTTCTTCAAGTGAGTACAGCTGCAATTCTTTTAGTCTTTCTTCGTATGTCAGATCCTTGAGTCCCAAGACCATCCTGGTGGCAGATAGTGGATGGAAGGAAGACAGTAACAAGAAGATGAGGAAAGCAGAAACCAGAGAAGACAAAGGTAGAACAAAAATTTTCTATTTATTTATTGCTTTAGGAGACATGTGTCACTGTTTCTGTGGTGTTGCATTGTATACAGAGTCCAGCTTCTTGCTGGTTCAATTTAACCTTTGTCTATGTATTTCTATTTTATCCCCCCTTTTACAAAACTGTGGAGCGTTTTTTAGCGCCAGCCGTGGTGGTAGCAGCTCTGATGCTCAGAATTCTATGAGCGTCAGAGCTGTTACCACCGTGGCTAAAATCCACACTACAGTTTTATAAAAGGGGGGAGGGGTTAGTTTGTGATGACATATTCCATACTAGGCGAAGGTGTTTTCTGTGTTCTGTGTGTTGGAAAGACATGGTTTTCTGTTAGGATTGACGGTGTAGATTGATCTGTACTAGTCTGGCTTGTTTAGTTTTACAATGGGTGTATTGACGTTGTACTGCTCACTGCAATATGTAAGATGCTGCCTTTTCCTAGGTACTCATGTGTGACATGTGGCTTGTTACTAAAAATCATGTTTTTCGTACGGATGGGGGGTGCCAAAAAATGATGGGCCCCGGGTGTCACATATGCTAGGTACGCCACTGGGCGCGAGTACTATTCAAATTTTCTTGTATCTGTTTTAAATTGATTTGGGGAATTGCCCCTTACCTTTTAACTCATTTTACGTTATATAGCTCAATAAGGACAACTAGGAATTCCAATGTATTTGTCTACCCAAAAATTACTAGCTGCAGATACAAGACTTTTTTGGATAGGACCCTTGCATTCCAGGCAAGCAAGCAGCAGTCCTAGTGGAGTAATTGCATCGGTGGAGTCATGATGTCTTATGGTGCATTTCGAAAAGTAATTAAGTCAGCGTTGTTTGACAAATTCATTTCCTAAAAGTGGATATTAGGGTTAACGAAAAATTTTATACTGAATATTGTTAAATAACGTGTTGTATTTGTAATTATCTGTATTTCGCTGATTGTCCAGCCTTCTTCTGTGTAAACCGCCTAGAAATTGTTAGATTATGGCGGTAAAGAAGAATAAAGTTATGTTATATTTACAAAATAAAATGTATCAGTGATTAAAGTAGTTATAAGAAAAATGATCTGATTATCATTTGCATATACAACAATTTCAGAAACCGAAGTAGGCTGCCCAGTGAACTGGGGGTAGTATATATTTCTCTCTAGGCAGTCAATGAAGGTTTTTTTTTTAAATGAATATTGTCTCTCTTAAGGATATTTATCAAGTTTCAAGTTTTATTAAAGTTTGTTGTATACGCAATGTCTAAAACTTCAATGCATAGAACATTTTAAAATAGGGGCCAAAACAGAACATCAGCCTCACTGCAGTATTTTGAATAAGCTGCAACTTTTTTACTATTAGGCAAATCATTCCAAAGCGTCATCCCTCCATACTCAAAACTGAAAAAGAAACTCTCTTCAGGTAACTCTTCTCCTACCCCCAATATGGAAGGAACTATTTTGCAGGACACCCAGACCCCCCCCCCCTCCTTTCCTTCTGGAATGCTACAGCAGTATGAGTGAAGATGGACCTGGAGCCTTGATAAACAAAGCCACACAGAAGTTTAAATTCTCTCTCTATAGAACTGTTATATGTGCTTCTGTAAACTACGTCAAACTAATATGTTAACATGATATATATTTTAGTTGAATGTTGTTTGCTATTTTTATATTTTGGCATAATGCTCATCTTAGACCATTGGTCTAAATAAAACAATTTTCTGCCTATATTCAGACCATGGGAGATTGCTGGCGATACTGGCATGTCTATGCTGGCACCGGATCTGTATCCACACTCTCTCCTAAACTATAGTCATCATATCTCTGCTGATTGCAGCAGGTTTCCGGGTCTCGCCGGCGATATCTGGAAACCTACTACAATCATGATGCCAGCTTCGGAAGCCTACGAGAACATATCACTGCCGAGATTCCCCTTTTCTCCCTATCATTTTGTTAGTCCAATTTAAAAAAGGTATTAACTTATTTCCTTTGGGGTCCTTTTACTAAGGCGTGCTTAACCGATTTAGTGCGTTCTAAATGGGCATTATATTCTATGGGCACGTTAACATTTAGCATGCGCTAAATCGGTTAAGCACGCCTTAGTAAAAGGACCCCTTTTTTTGTTGTTTTATTTCTAACAGGGCCGCCACACCATTTTCCTCATGAATACTGAAACATCATTTGTTTCATGTGGATGTAATAAATATTTTGGGATTATTTTATGTAAAGCCACTGGAGTAACTGCTTCACTGGAACCTGAATGATTGTTAATTTATTTGCATTTCTGTTTCTTGTCTTTTTGGCTGCACTTTTGATTTTTATCTTCCATATTTCATCTTTTTTCACTTAGTTTAGGATTTTTTATTTTTTTTTAGACATCCACTCTATTTCTTCTTCCAACTATACATGTATCTTATCAGATAGTCTACTTTCAAAATAATTGAACATTTTTGAAAAACTCTCTGTGTACAGATTTTCTGCATCTGTTTCATTTCCTTTATAGAATGTGCAAACTCCCCGAATCTAGCTCATTGTTTTGATTCCTTTATGCTGTCACACATGGGTTGGGCTTCTTCCACAGAGCCTGACAGAATTACTCAAGGATGCAATTAGAACTTCACAAGAACATGATTAGAAAAACCTACTCCATTATGAATCTTTAACATTCACTCTAGCCATTTCAGTAACATAAACTCTACCTGCTCCCAAATCTATATAAAGCGCTTGGTTCGGTTTCTAATGCAGACAGCTGGGTTGAGTTCAGTAAGGACAGTAATTGCCAAAAGATTTGTCCTACCATGACAAATCAGATTCACCACTTTTTCATGGCAGAAAATTAACGCATTTTCAACAGAAGCAGACACCTACGATGGGTTGGGTGATGAGTACCTACCAGCTAAGCATGCATGGGACATCCTGGCTTCAGCAGCTGAAGTCACCCCACCGACTTCCGGGTTACTGCTGCAGTGCAAAGAGGAGGGGAGTAGCTCGGCAGGGAATTTCTTTGGCTGGTGTAGCTTTGGCATGCCCACCAGCTATTTAATAAAGAGGGGGCTCAGATCCAAATGCCATGCCCCTATGGCTATACCACTAACATACATGCATGCCTTTACAGAATAGCACTTAGGGGGGAATTCTATAAACAGCATGCCTACATTGGGTGCCCTTATTGTGGCGGTATATAAGAATAAAATAATAATTATTATTATTATTGAGGACACCTACTGAGGCCTAACCAAATTCCATGTAGAACCCAAATTTTTTTAATTGGCATAATTGGTGTGGTAATTGACCACACCATTAAAAACAATTAAAATTAAAAAAAAAAAAAAGATTATATTTGCGCATGAAATTTCAAGTGGCGCCTAGCAATGCCTAAGTCAAGGTGCCTATCCGTGTCTAATGCTGCCTAATATAAGAACATAAGAATTGTTGCTGCTGGGTAAGACCAGTGGTCCATCGTGTCCAGCAGTCCGCTCACGCGGCGGCTCTCTGGTCAAAGACCAGCGCTCTAACTGAGACTAGCCCTACCTGCGTACGTTCTGGTTCCGCAGGAACTTGGCTAACTTTGTCTTGAATCCCTGGAGGGTGTTTCGCCCTAGGACAGACTCCGGAAGAGCATTCCAGTTTTCTACCACTCTCTGGGTGAAGAAGAATTTCCTTGGATGCCTATCTGAAAAGGCATGGTTAGGGGTGGGGAGTAGGTGTGGTATAACTTAGGCATCTGTGGTAGGTGCTGGTAAATTAGGCCAGGAAAGCCCTGGTCTAATATCCCCACGTCTATCACTAGGAGGCCTGGTGACACCTAAGCCTGCCTACGGCGATTCCTTAAATGGCACCTAGCGGTTGACAACCACACCAAGTGGTGCTTAAGATTTCGGTGCCGTTTATAAAAACAGACCCTTAGCCATGTGACAAGGCTGATTTTCAAAGTGGATATGTAACTCCTATGTGCTTTGAAAATGAGCACCATTAAGAACTAGGCTTTACTGTATTTAGGGCTTAGGGCTCCTTTTACGAAGGTGCTTTAGGGCCTTAAAGCACGGAATAGTGCACGCTAAAATGGCGCGTGCACTAGCCGCTACTGCCTCTTCTTGAGCAGGCGGTAGTTTTTCAGCTAGCACGCACTATAGCATGCGCTAAAAACGCTAGCGCACCTTCGTAAAAGGAGCCCTTAGTTATCGGCTTGCCCTTTAAGGGTTAATTTTAAAAAGTGCAGGTAAAACAATGATTTACATACACAAATTTTCCCCCAGACTGCCTGAACTATATTCATGCAAGCTTACGCTCATACAAATTATGTAAGACATGATTTGGAAGATGCGTAAATGCCAATAGAATTTATTTTCAAATACACATGCATTCTCCTAAAATATTTTAGAAGCCAGCTTACACCATACCCACACCCCACCCCTTAACACTTTACTACAATTGCTACTTTCCATATTTGCCAGTGTATAGGACACACTTTTTTTCCCCCCTTCAAAATACGCTTAAAATACGAGGTGTGTCTTGCGCGCCAGTAATCAAAATTATGAGTTAAAATTTTAATCAGTCACTTCTGATTTATATTAATATAGCATCATGTTGTTTCTGCTCTCTCTTGGATGCCTCGAGGTCTCACAAGTATGCACTGTAGACACGTCACAAGTACGCACGTCACGTTGTTTCTGCCCTCTGCGTCATGTTGTTTCTGGATTTTGAGGAAGAAGATTAAAAGGTACCTAACTTAACAGTGTTCCCTAGTTACATTTATTTGTAGACATAAATAACTTTCCTTAGCAACAGCAGCAGATGAATCCAGAGACCAATGGGATAGCACACATCTACCAGTAGGTGGAGATATAGAAACTGATTAACAGGTGGTCCTATTGGCTGGCACACCTTCTGCATCTTCAGTATGCTCTATCTCCCAGCAGGTGATGGTCGCTATTCAACTAGCTCCTGAATTCTGGCTGTGAGTGGAAAATTATTTTCTCCTGTTGAGGTTCTTTGTATAAAGGTGAGATCTGCCAGAACTAGACCTCACGGCCTCGTCTCAAAATTCAAAGCTTCCTAGCTTCTTCAGCAGACGCAGGGAGTGGCAGTCAGAGGGGATAGCAGCGTTGCTTCTTTCTCACCTCTGGTTTCTCTTTTTAAGTGTTTGCCCTTGGCTGATGATTGGATGGATTTGCCATCTCAAGCTCGCTTTCAGGGCACAGTAATTAGAGACTCTCCGGATTGGCTGCGCCATCCTTGCTATGCGGATCTGATGAGTCTTTCGACGGCCGAACTGTTGAGATTCCTAGTATCTCCGGATTTACTCACCTAGGGTCCGATCAACATGGATATTCGCCCTATTTTGGTATTACGACCTAGCTTTTGAAAAGTCATGGCTGACGCGTAAGGGTTATGCGAAGCAGGTTTTTTTTCTCTTCTCCAGGTGATACAGACGTCTTCACCTGTGGCTTATGCTTCCGTTTGGAGGCTTTTCCTTTCTTGGGTACTTCTCAACATTGACACCCTTCCAGAGTTCTATGGTTTATATTCTTTCATTTTTGGCATAAGCGTATTGCCAAGGGCTTAACATTCAATTCCCTTCAGCTTCAAGTGGCAATCTTAGCTTGTTACAAGGGCTCTTCGCTTACTTCTTAGCTTCATGTAGTTCAGTTCTTAAAAGGAGTACAATATATTCCTACACCTTTTAAGAAGCCCTGTCCGGAGTACAGTCTTAAGGTACTTCTTCGCAGTTTACAGAAGGCTTCATTTCAACCTTGTCTTTTGAGAGTTTAAAAGGCTGTGACATTGAACACAGTGTTTCTTGTAGCCATGGCTTCAGCTCGGAGGTTTTCTGAGTCGCAGGCCTTGTACGGCAGGGATTCTTATTTCTGATTTACAAATTCTGGGGTGTCAGTTCGGACAGTACCACAATTTATTTCTAAGGTAGTATCATCCTTTCTTTTATGCCACTCTCACTTTTCCTTCCTTTTTCTGGAAAGAAGAATGGTGAGGCAAGCTTTTCTTCACTGCATTTTTTTGAAAGTGCGTAGCATTCTCCGCAATCTATAGGTTTTTAACGACTTTTAGTCGT